>NC_141166.1:38052500-48052500 GCF_055505025.1 Bos grunniens | reverse complement strand
GCGAAAGGCAAAGGAGAAAGGGAAAGATATACCCATTTGAATGCAGAGTTCCAAAGAATAGCAAGGAGAGATAAGAAAGCCTTCCTCAGTGATCAGTGCAAAGAAATAGAGGGAAACAATAGAATAGGAAAGACTAAAGAGCTCTTCAAGAAAATTAGAGATACCAAGGGAACATTTCATGCAAAGACGGGCTCAATAAAGGACAGAAATGGTATGGACCCAACAGAAGCAGAAGATATTAAGAAGAGATGGCAAGAATACACAGAAGAACCACACAAAAAAGATCTTCATGACCCAGATAATCATGATGGTGTGATCACTCACCTTGAGCCAGACATCCTGCAATGTGAAGTCAAGAGGGCCTTAGGAAACATCACTACGAACAAAGCTAGTGGAGGTGATGGAATTCCAGTTGAGCTATTTCAAATCCTAAAAGCTGATGCTGTGAAAGTGAACTGCACTCAATATGCCAGCACATTTGGAAAACTTAGCAGTGGCCACAGGACTGGAAAAGGTCAGTTTTCATCCCAATCCCAAAGAAAGGCAATGCCAAAGAATGCTCAAACTACTGCACAACTGCACTCATCTTACATGCTAGTAAAGTAATGCTCAAAATTCTCCAAGCCAGGCTTCAACAGTATATGAACTGTGAACTTCCAAATGTTCAAGCTGGATTTAGAAAAGGCAGAGGAACCAGGGATCAAATTGCCAACATCCGCTGGATTGTCGAAAAAGCAAGAGAGTTCCAGAAAAACATATATTTCTGCTTTATTGACTATGCAAAGAATTTGACTGTGTGGATCACCACAAACTGAAAAATTCTTTAAGACATGGGAATTCCAGACCACCTGACCTGCCTCTTGAGAAACCTGTATGCAGGTCAGGAAGCAACAGTTAGAACTAGACATGGAACAATAGACTGGTTCCAAATAGGAAAAGGAGTACGTCAAGGCTGTATATTGTCACCCTGTTTATTTAACTTCTATGCAGAGTACATCATGAGAAACGCTGGACTGGAAGAAACACAAGCTGGAATCAAGATTGCCGGGAGAAATATCAATAACCTCAGATATGCAGATGACACCACCCTTATGGCAGAAAGTGAAGAGGAACTAAAAGGCCTCTTGATGAAAGTGAAAGAGGAGAGTGAAAAAGTTGGCTTAAAGCTCAACATTCAGAAAATGAAGATCATGGCATCTGGTCCCATCACTTCATGGGAAATAGATGAGGAAACAGTGGAAACAGTGTCAGACTTGATTTTTCTGGGCTCCAAAATCACTGCAGATGGTGATTACAGCCATGAAATTAATGCTTACTCCTTGGAAGGAAAGTTATGACCAACCTAGATAGCATATTCAAAAGCAGAGACATTACTTTGCCAACAAAGGTCCGTCTAGTCAAAGCTATGGTTTTTCCAGAGTCATGTATCAGTTTGAGAGTTGGACTATAAAGAAAGCTGAGCACTGAAGAATTGATGCTTTTGAACTGTGGTGTTGGAGAAGACTCTTGGGAGTCCCTTGGACTGCAAGGAGATCCAGCCAGTACATCCTAAAAGAAATCATTCCTGAATACTCATTGGAAGGACTGATGTTGAAGCTGAAACTCCAATACTTTGGCCACCTAATGCGAAGAACTGACTCACTGGAAAAGACCCTGATGCTGGGAAAGATTGAAGGTGGAAGGAGAAGGGGATGACAGAGGATGAGATGGTTGGATGGCACCACTGACTCAATGGACATGAATTTAAATAAACTCCAGGAGTTGGTGATGGACAGGGAGGTCTGATGTGCTACAGTACATGGGATCTCAAAGAGTTGGACATGACTGAACAATTGAACTGAACTGAACTGGATTTGCTTCAGAATTATCAAGAGAAAGGAGGAAAGGACAAATGAAATTAGCATGGCCATGAATTGAAAATTGTTGCTGTTGGATGAAAAGTACATAAAGGCTCATTCTACTACAATCTCTCCTTTTGCAGACACTTCAAATTTTTCATACTTAAAAGAAAATATTTTCCAAAAAATATTTATCTAAAGCACATAGTTACCTTAAAAAAGCTCTTATTAGAGTCATGCTTAATACATGCATGTAAATATGAATAGAATAAGAACAAGTTCTCACACATTTGGCTTAATAAGTCCTTTTCTATTGTATTTTTAAAACAAAGATCATCACTTCCATCAATATGGCTGACTAGATGCTCCAAAGGACTCTTTGGCTGTAAAACAACTAAATTCTCTTGAAGGCACACTGAGACATGACCAGCTTCACAAGAGACAGGGGATGAGTTCAGAAATCTTTTCCCTAAAATCACCTGAGATGAGAAATAGCAGGAACTGATGCAGCTGGAAGGGACAGTATTGCCTAAGACTGGTTGGCCAATGACATGGCCCACTGTGCCAACAACAAAAGGAACTTCAGACACCTTATGTGAGCCCAGACCTCCAAGGAGGCTGAAGAAGTGAATTGCATCTGGGGAAACACAGCCATGCCCATTTGTTTATTATATTGTCAGTGGCTACTTTTTGCTACAGGAGCACTTTTCAATAGTTAACAGACTGTTAAGCCCACAAAGTCTTAAATCTTTGTCATCTGGCCCTTTAAAAGAAAGTTTGCCAAGTTGCTTTAGATACTTCAAAGTGACACCAATCCTGACTCATTCCCAGAGGAGTTTCAGAGGCCTCCACTTTGCCTTCCTCTCAGGAAAAAAGATACAATATGGAAATCATTATAATGGCCATGCATAAGAATTCTAACTACACATTCCAAGACCAAAGAAGTGAAGTGAAGTGAAAGTCACTCTGTTGTGTCTGATTCTTTGCGATCCCATGCACTATACAGTCCATGGAATTCTCCAGGCCAGAACACTGGAGTGGGTAGCCTTTTCCTTCTCCAGAGGATCTTCCCAACCTAGGAATCGAACCCAGGTCTCCCAAATTACAGACAGATTCTTTACCAGCTGAGATTCAAGGGAAGCCAAGACCAAAGAAATGACTATGAAACAGGTGTGCCCATGAACCCAAGGGACCCGCTGTGAGTTGACATTGGCCAGGGCTTCACTGACTACCTAGCCCTACTGTGCTGCACGCTAATAGGCCATGATGACACCTCTTCAATAGTCCTGGGACTATGTGAGTACTTCCCTTCCCCGAGTTACCAGAGTAAATGGCCTTGGATCCCTGTGGGAAAGCTCCAGGGTAGTCATTCCCAGGTGTACTTGTCATGGTATACTTAGTTCTTCCTCCTGGGGACCTGGTCTTCAGTTTCTAAGGCTGACAATCAGTGAAGGTTCAGACATTAAGCAAAGGATTATGACTTTTTATTGCTACTACCCTTAGGCTGTTGGTCATTTATCCAATTCTTTTTTTCTGACAGTATGAACTGAGTAGTACCCTTGTCAGCTGCCCATCTATTTTGCATCTAAGACTGCCATGTTCTATTACACTTCTCTGTAAGTCTTTGTAGAATGATCTCCCTCAACTGTCCCTTCAACCTACCCAATCATTACAAAAACTATGTCCAATTGGATTCTTTTATGACAGTCCTTTGTAAGCTACCCAAGAAGCCTTCTGTTTTCACACCTAGCTTTTAATTTACCTGTTCATCTCTTACAGCATTACATCATCTTTTTCCAGGGCATCAACATTGGGTAGCAATAGCCATCCAATCTCATTGCCCTTAAGGTTACCATTTCCCCATATACTTCTCAACTGCCTGTTATGTCATATCAGCTAGTGAACTACACCCAACTATTACATCACCCCCAGTTCACCTCTGACGAGAATGTTAACCATGGATTGTCACCTTGGGCCAGAGATTATACTTACTTGTCCCACCTCAGTGATGAGGACCTCATTGCCAATAAGTAGGTGCATGATCTAGCTTCAAACTCTCATCTTATCACCCTTTCTCCAACCACTCTTCATATCACAGCTGTCTTGATAGGGTTACCTCTGCAGGAGAAATGGAGGCTATACAGAAAAGGAGCAAATCAATTTGGAAAAATTATAGCTAATGCTCCTATTCTTGGGTGGGTGGCGTATTCTCTATTGTTTATTTTATTATCTGGTAATTAACATACACTTACTTATAATCTTTGGGTATATCTAACAGCAGTTTTTAATGGTAAGAAGGCAAAAAATAAACCAATTATTGTTTATATTGCATAGCATCTTCTGCTACCATAATTTTAAAAATTATGAAAAAATATTACTGCATTTAAATTTTTTCTTTTAGTCTTCCAAATACTTTAAAACAGTATATGTGTTATTTCGTTGTTGTTCAGAGTATACATGGTCAGTGGGAATTAACCAAGCATAACGGTAGTTCATTATCTTTGTCACTCTTTAATGCAATCTTGATTAATTTTGAATAGAAAAATGACTTAACCTTTAATACTATTGTCTGCCTAGCTTTTTACCAATTAATATTTTTAAATCTCTGTTTTGAGGTACAAATAGAAATTAATATGTCTCTATAAGAAGTCGTGATTTTAACAGGGTTTCGACGTAATTCTAAATGTAATAAAGGATAGTTTCCTGGGCTAAGTTTTAAAAAACTGTCTGTACTGATCTTGCTTCACTAAGTTTCACCTTCCCATAAACTTTGTTTCAATGTTACTGTAATGATTCTCAATTTTTTGCCTGATGCAGTCCTTAAATACTGATAAGATTTTTCATGGACCAAAGTTATCAACAAAAACCTTGGATGACTGTCTTTTGTTGTTTAGGCAGGGGAGTAGGTACTTGTGTCTATGCTTTGTAAAAATATAAAGTTTGCTGTTCTGTGGACAATAAATAAGAAAGAAGAATTCAGGGAAATAAAGAGGGAAGCCATAGAGGACACTTGACCAAAGTCAAAGCAAAAAGCAGTTAAGTGTCTAAATTCAGACAGTGACAATGACATGACAGTGATAATAAAAAGATTGAAACCAAGAAACCATTTGGACATATACTTCCCTAGTATACTAGGGAAGTACATGTGATCAATTTGATACAGAGATAAAGGCTAAGGACAAGTCAAAAGTGATTCAAAGCTTCTAGTCAGGTGGACTGGATGGAGATGTTGCCATCAACACATAGTGATTAATGAGGAATTGACAGGTTTGGCAAAGAAAAGATTAGCTCGAGTTTTAGCCATGTTGATTATGAGAAGTTCACCGGGCATAGAGGAAGAACCAACAGGAATTTTCAAGCAAGGACATTTGCCAAAGGAATACTTTGTATGATTTGTTAACTCTCTTAGTTTTTCTCTGCCATTACTTCAGTTATGCCTTTCTTATTTCCCTAGAGGAAACCAGACAGATCTCTTAGATATGTAGGAAGGGAGAAAAGACAGCTATACAGATAGTCTGAGCTAGAAGCAGCACTAAGCCAATCCTAGTATCATGTACAGGTCCATGGAACTCTAATGCAGGCTGATTTTTTCCATATTATTTTAAATTTTATTCTTTTTAAAATCATACCACAAAATATTTTCAAAGTTACGAAATGTATAAGTTTTCACATTTGCATCATACAGCTCATGCTAAAAAATGCATGATTGTGTACAAAAAACCATACAACCCATAATTTCCTGTTGAGCCAATACAGAAATAATCAATATATAACAGCAAACGTATCAACTATTAATATATAGCATTACACCAACCAGTCCTTTTATAAATGGAATATGTAAACCATTAGCAGCAGGCCAACTTGGGTGTTTTTTTTTTTTAAGTTGAGTTTAGCTTACCTTTAAATAGATTTGCACTGGGAGAAAGGTAAACATTTCTCAAATATAACACTACTTAATTCAACACAAGCCATTAGGAATGGGAGGTTTTTCTGTTACTTTATATTTCAGTAACACATTAAAAAATAAAGGTTTCAGTTAAGCTATTTCTCTGAAATTTTCATAGTCTAGCGAAGTTTATTAATGTGTCTTTGTGTTTAATAAAAATGTGACTGAATGCTGTTGCCTCCTCAAAGCTGTTCTCACCTCTGGGATTAGGTTTCTTGGCATCTAGTTTCAGGTGATGCTGTTCACTTTGATAGCTATCCCTGCAATTTTGTTATGATGCCACAAGATGGTGATAAAAATATTGTGATCGAACTGTAGAGGCTGGGCCCCAAAGATGCAAGATGGGGAGGAAATTAATTAATGGGCATCCTCTCCACCGATGATTTTAACTTTTATAGTCTGCTGCTGCTAAGTTACTTCAGTAGTGTCCGACTCTGTGTGACCCCATAGACATCAGCCCACCAGACTCTCCTGCCCCTGGGATTCTCCAGGCAAGAACACTGGAGTGGGTTGCCATTGCCTTCTCCAAACTTTTATAGTCACGACAGTACAAATACATTGTTGTGGGCAAGTTGTAAGTGGATGAATTTTGTCTTCTGAACCTTCAACTTTCCCATTCAAACCCTTACCACCCTAGGTACTTCTTCCATTTCCTGGCCCATCTATCAGTACCTGTCTCTGTTCCTTCAACAATAACTGTCTAGTTGTTAGGTGTAAGATTTTTTTATTTAATAAAATATTATTTCTGCTTTCCTCATATCAGTATGTAAGATAGGTATTATTATTACCTTTTCACTGAAGATAACAATGAGGGAAAACTGAGGATCCATAAGATTAAATTACTTGCCCAAGATAGCCCAAAGCACTGGAAACTTTATTAAAATTTGAATTTTTTTTTTACTGAGGCATAATTGACATATAATATTATATCAGTTTCAGGTATATGATATAATGACTTGATATTTGTATATACTGCAAAATGATCACAATAATAAACCTAATTAACATCCATCACCAAACATAGAAAAAATTTTTTCTTGTGATGAGAACTTTTAAGATCTACTCCCTCAGCAACTTTTAAATATGCAATACGGTATGATTAACTATAGTCACCATGCTATACACTGTATTCCTAGGACGTATTTACCTTATAACTGGAAATTTGTACCTTTTGACCTCTTTTATCCATTTCACCACTGCCAACTCTCCATCTTTAAGAACCACCAAACTGTTCTCAAAATATATCTATGAGACAGTATTTCTCCCTCTGTCTTATTTCACTTAGCATAATGCCCTTAAGCTCCATTCATGGTGTGACAAATGACAGGATTTCCCTCCTTTTTACGGCTGAATTACATTCTATTGTGTATACACTGCTTTTTCCTATCCTTTCATTCATCTGTGGACATTTAGGTTGTTTCCACGTGCTGATTATCAGAAATAATGCTGCAATGAACATGAGGGGGCACATATCTTTTCACACAAAATTTCAAATTTTCTTTTCTTCAAATAAATATCCAAAAGTGTTATGCTGGGTCATATGATAGTTCTTTTTCTCCATGTTTTGAGAGACCTCCATGCTCTAAGACACTGGAAATTTTAAAGCCAGGTCTAATCCTCAAAATTCAGCTATCATAATATGCTGACCTCATATGTTACCTGCTTGGGTTCTCTCAAGGTCTTTAGTTAAAGGACTTTTTTTGAAAAAAAATCAGGTTTTTGGTTTGGAAGAGTTTGAGGGAACTAAGAGTTCTCAGAGGATGTAGATTCTCCTATTAAACAAACAGAAAACATGTTTGCTTACATTATTCAATTCAAAGCAACGATCTGGGGTTCCCATGTGCTAGACACTGTGCTCAGTGTTATAGAAAAAAACAAAGATAAGTGAAATCAAGTTCTACTTCCCAAGAAGTTCCAGTGCTAAGTCGCTTCAGTCATGCCCAACTCTGTGTGACCCTCTGGGCTGCAGCCTGTCAGGCTCCTCTGTCCATGGGATTCTCCAGGCAAGAACACTGGAGTGTGTTGCCATGCCTTCCTCCAGGGGATCTTCCTAACTCAGGGACTGAACCCATGTCTCTACCTGCATTGGTAGGTGGACTCTTTACCACTATTTCTCTCCATTTTGGTCTACCAAACATCACTGGATGGCATGTTATCCTAACAGAAGAATTAGGTTTAATGAAAGTAGCAACAACCTGAGTTGTAGAGTAATACATAGCACAGGACTTATTAGGACCTATTCCAAATCGATACATTTAACAAGGACTATGCAATGGCACACCACTCCAGTACTCTTGCCTGGAAAATCCCATGGATGGAGGAGCCTGGTAGGCTGCAGTCCATGGGGTCGCTAGGAGTCGGACACGACTGAGCGACTTCACTTTCACTTTTCATGCATTGGAGAAGGAAATGGCAACCCACTCCAGTGTTCTTGCCTGGAGAATCCCAGGGACGGGGGAGCCTGGTGGGCTGCCATCTATGGGGTCGCACAGAGTCGGACACAACTGAAGCGACTTAGCAGCAGCAGCAGCATACATCAAGGAATGCCTTGAAGGGCAGAGGAAAAGCATGAGTTGGTAGGAGAGACCATTAGAGTTTTATGGATAACTCATATGTTATAGTGGACATTTAAAAAAATTTATCTTCATCCCTTCCTTGAAGAATCTACCCCTTTCATACATGGTGAGACCCCAACGGAGCTATTAATCACAACACAGCCCTGCCCCTATTGGCCATAAGAATAGGCACATGACTCCTCAAATCATCCAATCATGTTCTTCAAGGCATTGTGATAGGTCCAGAGATGTGCCTGTGTTCCAAGTAGAGCCAATCAGAATCCATGTGGGGCATTGATACATGGAAGTAGAAGCTCTTTTGTTTACATTGTGATTTCTAACCACAGACCAAAACTGCCCACAATATGGAACGAGTGTATAAGTGGAATAAAGCCAGGCAGAGACAAACAGTGCCAAAACTTGGAGAGTAACAGGACCCTGATGACATCATTTGAACTCTTAGATATATTTCTTAAACTTTCAGTCGTATGAAACACACACAGACATAAGCAAAACATTTTGTATGTACTCATTTTTTCAGGGTTTGTTTGTTTGATGTAGCTGCAAGTTCAAGAAGCAGCATGAGTAGTTAGGTTGAAAGTATAAGAAGTTAGATTGAGTATCTCTTGCTTGGACCCAAGAGTCCTAACTTAAAAAAGAAAAAGAAAATCTATACTATCCTTAAACCCTGCAGTTAGTGGAGCTGCAGCCTTTAATCTCTTGAGAGTTACGTGGTGCAAAGTAGAGAGCCTGGTACATCTGCTCCGCTTTTCATTTGCTGTTCCCAGAAATACAGCTCTCTTGAATACCAGTTCACTGTGTTTCCAGGTCTCTTCCAAAAAGATCTGGTGCAATCCCTGCCAGTCTCCTTCAATATCAAGGATGTTACTGAAAGCAGCATCTTGAATCCTACGCAACCAAGGCAGCCTTCTCCTCCCTATTAGCAATTTGAACGATTTGCCATCAGGTCTTGGGACTTGACCCTTTTTCTTTGTCTGACTCCCTGCAGATGCTGAGCAATGAATTGAGATCACTGATCTAAGGTTTCTACCTCCACAAACAGAAATATCTTAGCTCATTCCTCCTTGTGATGAGTAAATAGACTTCCAACTATGAACAATCTGAAAACAAGCATTTTATGGGCCCTCTCGGATCATTGTTAAATTGGTAAGTCATTAATCAATTTCAATTACCTGGCAGGATGGGAGGGTGAGGTCTGGAAATCATCATCATGGCTGATAGGCAGTGTGTGGTGCACTGGTCTGGAATTCGGCTACTGAAAACACATGGAAAAAGTAGCTGAGGTTTCAGCCTCACAAGCTCTGATAATTTACCACTAAAAATAAACATGTGCTCAAGAGACAACTACTATGTAAATACTCCCAGAAAGATTTTTCAGCATCTGCATACAGAAGCTGCCATCCAATACACAGGGAAGCTGGGGGCACAGCACACAAAGAATGCTTTATCTTTGGTAGGGGGGTGGGGGAGCCAGCATCTGCTGAGTTTGAAGGAAAGGCAGGACAAAGAGTCGCTTCTCTTGTTCGGGCAGGGAAATGAAACGTGATTCATTGTTCTGTCTTAAGCAGCCGCACGTTTACTGTTCCACAACCATGCTGAATACTGGAGTTTGCTTTTCCGTGTTAGAAGTATACTAGTCCTTAATGTTGGTGGCAGGCTACAAAATACTTCTTGGGAAGCTAAGACATCAACACACCTCATTCTCACTGAGTGTGCCATGTACAGCATATTACCTGGCACTTAGTGGGTGCTTAATAGTTTGTATTTTCCCATTAATAATGTCTAGTGCCCTGCCATACTCGGTCGTGTCTAACTCTTTGCGACCCCATGGACTGCAGACCGTCAGGCTTCCTTGTCCACTGAATTTTCCAGGCAAAGATACTGGGGTGGGTTACCATTCCCTTCTCCTCGGGATCTTGGACTTTCCTGGTGACTCAGAAGGTAGAGAATCTGCCTGCAATGCGGAAGACCTGGGTTTAATCCTTGGGTAGGAAGATCCCCTGGAGAAGGGAACTGCTACTCACTCCAGTATATTGGCCTGGAGAATTCCATGGACAAAGGAGCCTGGCAGGCTACATAGTCCATGGACTCGCAAAGAGTCGGACATGACTGAAAGACTTTTACTTTTTCTCCTTGGGATCTTACCAGCCCAGGGATCCATCCCTCATCTCTTGCATCTCCTGCATTGGCATGCAGATTATTTACCACTGCGCCATCTGGGAAGCCATTTTTCCATTAATAATGTCTACCGAAGGTAACTATGATTTGTGAAAATCAAAACATTTTAGGCTGCTAAATTAGAACACAAATACTGTAAAATCAAAGGACTCTTTCCTTTACCACAGGATCATTTTAACTGAAAGTTCCCTCTCTTGGGGGTACATTTAAAATGCACAATTTACATCCAACTTTTCCATGATACTTTGAGGTAAGAAACAGGGCATATATTTGTGTGTACCATTTTGCCTCCATCCCGTTTTGTAAAGGAAGGGCTAAAGGAAGAACTGGCTGAAAGAACACTGTTTTGTGAAACAGAAAGCTGAAAACTTAAAAAGCTTCTAACTTAAAATTAAGCTTGGGGATTATCTGAGGTCTTCAAATATTCATACAAACTGTATTCTTCATTATAACAGGTCATGGGAGAGACTGTGTGATGCTTAAGGATTTTATTGCACAGTGTTGTGACAGGAAAACCTCCAGAATCATCAATTTATGGATTTATGGGGTTTGAATATGAATTCTTGCCACAGATCACAGACTCACCTTGATGAGGAGTTGCTTTGGCTGAGCTATGCGAGACATGGAGACCCCTGCCAAGATAAGGAGGGCTGGGGAGCCATATGTGGAAGGGAAAGAACATGTGCTACTTGATATTCTGCATTCTTGGTTTGTCTGGAAGTCTAGAAGCCTAAACCTGCCCCCCAAAGTAGATCAGCCTTCCTAGCCTCCCAGTTGAGCCCAGTTCCTCACCAGCCCACCCCAGCCCTCAGATCAGATCAGTCGCTCAGTTGTGTCCTACTCTTTGCGACCCCATGAATCGCAGCACGCCAGGCCTCCCTGTCCATCACCAACTCCCGGAGTTCACTCAGACTCACGTCCATCGAGTCAGTGATGCCATCCAGCCATCTCATCCTCTGTCGTCCCCTTCTCCTCTTGCCCCCAATCCCTCCCAGCATCAGAGTCTTTTCCAATGAGTCAACTCTTCGCATGAGGTGGCCAAAGTACTGGAGTTTCAGCTTTAGCATCATTCCTTCCAAAGAAATCCCAGGGCTGATCTTTAGAATGGACTGGTTGGATCTCCTTGCAGTCCAAGGGACTCTCAAGAGTCTTCTCCAACACCACAGTTCAAAAGTATCAATTCTTCGGCGCTCAGCCTTCTTCACAGTCTAACTTTCACATCCATACATGACCACAGGAAAAACCATAGCCTTGACTAGATGAACCTTTATTGGCAAAGTAATGTCTCTGCTTTTGAATACGCTATCTAGGTTGGTCATAACTTTCCTTCCAAGGAGTAAGCGTCTTTTAATTTCATGGCTGCAGTCACCATCTGCAGTGATTTTGGAGCCCAGAAAAATAAAGTCTGACACTATTTCCACTGTTTCCCCATCTATTTGCCATGAAGTGATGGGACCAGATGCCATGATCTTCGTTTTCTGAATGTTGAGCTTTAAGCCAACTTTTTCACTCTCCACTTTCACCTTCATCAAGAGGCTTTTTAGTTCCTCTTCACTTGCTGCCATAAGGGTGGTGTCATCTGCATATCTGAGGTTATTGATATTTCTCCCAGCAATCTTGATTCCAGCTTGTGTTTCTTCCAGTCCAGCGTTTCTCATGATGTACTCTGCATAGAAGTCAAATAAACAGGGTGACAATATACAGCCTTGATGTACTCCTTTTCCTATTTGGAACCAGTCTGTTGTTCCATGTCCAGTTCTAACTGTTGCTTCCTGACCTGCATACAGATTTCTCAAGAGGCAGGTCAGGTGGTCTGGTATTCTCATCTCTTTCAGAATTTTCCACAGTTTATTGTGAACCACACAGTCAAAGGCTTTGGCATAGTCAACAAAGCAGAAATAGATGTTTTTCTGGAACTCTCTTGCTTTTTCCATGATCCAGCGGATGTTGGCAATTTGATCTCTGGTTCCTCTGCCTTTTCTAAAACCAGCTTGAACATCAGGAAGTTCACGGTTCACATATTGGTGAAGCCTGGCTTGGAGAATTTTAAGCATTACTTTACTAGCATGTGAGATGAGTGCAATTGTGCAGTAGTTTGAGCATTCTTTGGCATTGCCTTTCTTTGGGATTGGAATGAAAACTGACCTTTTCCAGTCCTGTGGCCACTCCTGAGTTTTCCAAATTTGCTGGCATACTGAGTGAAGCACTTTCACAGCATCATCTTTCAGGATTTGGAATAGCTCAACTGGAATTCCATCACCTCCACTAGCTTTGTTCGTAGTGATGCTTTCTAAGGCCCACTTGACTTCACATTCCAGGATGTCTGGCTCTAGGTCAGTGATCACACCATCGTGATTATCTGGGTCGTGAAGATCTTTTTTGTACCACTCTTCCGTGTATTCTTGCCATCTCTTCTTAATATCTTCTGCTTCTGCAAAGGAGAAAAGGAAAGATATAAATATTTGAATGCAGAGTTCCAAAGAATAGCAAGAAGAGATAAGAAAGCCTTCTTCAGCGATCAATGCAAAGAAATAGAGGAAAACAACCCTTGCCCTAGGCTGTGGTTATTCACATCTGTCCTAGAAATTGCTGTAATGAAATCCTCACTGGAGACGACTGAGACTTGTATTTCTATGGGCTTCTTTCTAAATTTAGCAGATGGTTTAGTTTCTTTTCTCTTGTTTTGAGTTTGTTTATGATTCTGTGTTACCATAACATTACTTAAGGAGGATTGAGGTTTTTCATGGATTCTGACTACCTGAAGTCTGATTCTTACTTTCAGCATTTACTGAGTAATATTTCTGACTAGCTCCTTCCCATGCTTGCTCCCTATATCAGAATTTATGAGAAATCATCACCTAATTCTAATGTCCAGTAAGTCTGTCATGGGAACGAAATGTCAGAAGCTCAGAATTTTAGGAACAGTCTTGTGACTAATTAACTCCATAGGCTTGAGCAAGTCCTGGACTCCAGGATTCTTGTGATGGTTAATTGTATATATCAATTTGGCTGGGCCACAATGCCCAGGTATGTGGTCAAATGTTATTCTGGATGCTTCTGTGAAATATTTTTGCAGCAGTGGACTTTGTATAAAACAGGTTGCCCTCTATAGTGTAGGTGGGCCTCATCCAATCAGTTGAAGACCTGAATAGAAAAAGACTGATGACCCTGGATCAGGAAAGAATTCTGCAGCAGACAGACAACCTTTGAACTTGAACTGCAACAACAGCTCATCTCTGGATCTTCAGCTGCTGGGACTTGCCAGCCTCTGTAATCATGTGAACCAGTCCCTTAAAACTCTGTCTCTCTCTCTCTTTTTTTTTTTTAATTACGGAGACAGCGTTCCCGCACCCGCGGGTGCAGGTAGGCTGCCCCCCGCCTGAGGTCGCGGGCGCCGCGCTGCTCGCAGCCCCCTCCCCTCAGGAGGAGCGCCGAGCCCCTCTGGGCCGCGCCGCGCCAGTGCTTTTTTTCTTTTTTTAATTTATCAGTTCTGTTTCTGTGGAGAACACTGACTAATACAACCTTCTTTTTTTACATTTTAAATTATGGGATAAATTAAATCCATTCTATAGATATCATGATGAGAAATAATGTGTGCAAAAGAAATATGAAATAAAGCACGGAACAATACAGGATTTTTTTAAATTATACCTTCAACTCAAGAGTTTATAGTTAAAATTAGCAGTTTACTTAAAGATGAGCACCAGAAATTTCTCCCTCTGCAAACAGCCCTTGCATGAACTTCTAACCTTCAGTCAGGTCTCCACTATTGGGCTCAGACAAGTCTGACCCAAGTATGGCCCCAAGGGCCTCAGAAGAAGTGGTGCTATTTTAAGATGAATGTCAAAGTTGTTATCTCTATGTCATTTACCCAGTTATAGCTGGGGAAGGGGGGTCCTAAACTAGTCCCCACTCTCTTCACCAAGGCACACAGGGGTTTTCCAGGTGACCTCTGATTTTATGAAGTCTTTACTCACTAAGACCAGACTGATGACACAGTGACTTCTTTGTTCATTGATTAAAAAAAAAAAACAAACCTATACCTCCAACAAGGCTTTATAGAAAATCCATCATGTACCACAAACAGGGTTCAAGTATGATGAAGACATCATTCACATGAAGACACACTGTCCGAGGGAGATGATATGAGACATTCTCCAGTTCCTAAAATCAAAAATATGGAAGTGCCTTTATAGCTTCCCAGCTTTTCTCCTGAATCTTATTTTTTTTTTTTTTTGCTCAGAGTCACATAGAATCTATGAATATTTTCACATCACAAGTTAGTCACCTTTTCAACTTCACTAAAGATTAATATTAACATCTTTTATAAGGCAGTCACTTTTTTCCTTATAAATGGAAATAATTGCTATGTTTATTATGCTTGCTCCTTTAGCAGAGCAGAACCTTACATGGACCAACGGACTGGTTCAAAATTGGGAAAGGAGGACAACAAGGCTGTATATGCCACCTTGATTATTTAACATATGCTGAGCACATGGAAGGAATGATGCTAAAGCTGAAACTCCAGTACTTTGGCCACCTCATGAGAAGAGTTGACTCATTGGAAAAGACTCTGATGCTGGGAGGGATTGGGGGCAGGAGGAGAAGGGGACGACAGAGGATGAGATGGCTGGATGGCATCACCGACTCTATGGACATGAGTTTGAGTGAACTCTGGGAGTCGGTGATGGACAGGGAGGCCTGGTGTGCTTCGATTCATGGAGTCGCAAAGAGTCGGACCCGACTGAGCGACTGATCTGATCTGGTCTGATCTGAGCACATCATGCGAAATGTCAGGCTGGATGAATCATAAGCTGGAATCAAGATTGCCAGGAAAAAAAATCAACAACCTCAGATATGCAAATGATACCACCCTAATGGCAAAAAGTGAATAGGAAATAAAGAGCCTCTTGATGAAGGTGAAAGAGGAGAGTAGAAAAGCTGGCTTGAAACTCAACATTCAAAAAACTAAGATCATCGCATCTAGTCCCATCGTTTCATGGCAAATAGAAGGGAAAAAAGTGGAAGTAGTGACAGATTTTATTTTCTTGGTTTCCAAAATCACTGCTGATGTTGACTGCAGCCATGCAATTAAAAGACGCTTACTCCTTGGAAGAAAAAACCTGTGTGTATGTATGTGTGTGTGTGTGTGTATGCGTGCATGCGTGCTAAGTTGCTTTAGTCGTGTCTGACTCTTTGCAGCCCTATGGACTATAGCCCACCAGGCTCCTCTGTCCATGGGATTCTCCAGGCAAAAATACTGGAGTGTGTTACCATGCCCTCCTCCAGGGGATCTTCCTGACCCAGGGATTGAACCTATGTCTCTTATGTCTCCTTCATTGGCAGGTGAGTTCTTTACCCCTAGTGCCAGCTGGGAAGCCCCCATGAGAAACCTGAACAGCGTATTTTAAAAGTAAAGACATCACTTTGCTGACAAAGGTCCATATGTATAGTCCAAGCTATGGTTTTTCCAGTAGTCATGTATGAATGTGAGAGCTGGACCGTAAAGAAGGTTGAGTGCTGAAGAATTGATGCTTTTGAATTGTGGTGCTGGAGAAGTCTCTTGAGAGTCCCTTGGACAGTAAGGAGATCAATTCTAAAGGAAATCAATTCTGAATAGTCATTGGAAACATGATGAAGCTGACGCTCCAATATTTTGGCCACCTGATGTGAAGAGCTGACTCGTTGGAAAAGAACCTGATGCTGGGAAAGATTAAGGGCAGGAGGAGAAGGGGATGACAGAGGATGAGATGGTTGGATGGCATCATCTATTCAGTGGACATGAATTTCAGCAAACTGGGAGATAGTGAAGGACAGTGAAGCATAGTGTGCTGCAGTCTGTGGGGTCACAAAGAATTGGACATGACTTAGCCATTGAACAACAGAACAACAGAACATAATGAGTGATGAACAGAGGACTCAGGTAATTGATGGGTCAGTAGATTCGTAGTCTCTTTCTCATCTTTGTGATTGAATCTACTCTCCCAACTGCCAGCCTCCTAGAAACTCAGTCAAATCTCACTGAAGGATTAACGCAGCCTGAAGTGCATCTCTGATCAGAACATATCCTAGAATTGCTCACAGACTACTAAGGGCTCACTCATTTATATAACAAATATACATTAATAGTGTTAGTTGTTCAGTTGTGTCTGACTCTTGGCATACATTAATACCTACACTGTGGTAGAAACCCAGGAGGGGCACCCCTTGGCAGTTCAAATAAATATCAAATTCAGTAGCCTGGCAGCTGTGTTAGTCACTCAGTCATGTCCAACTCTTTGTAACTCCATGGACTATAACCCACCAGGTCTTCTCTGTCTATGAAATTCTCCAGGCAAGAATACTGGAGTGGATAGCCATTCTGTTCTCCTGAGGATCTTCCTGACCCAGGGCTTGAACCCAAGTCTCCTGCATGCAGGCAGATTCCTTACCATCTGAGCCGTTGGGGAAGCTGAGGGCCCCACCTTATGGTTCCAGCCTCCTTTTGGGGTATATCTTCGCATACCACACACTCACCTTCCAACCACAATTCTTGGTTCCAAGGATTCCCTGTACCAGTCTCAACCTCCAGGCAGGTCTGGGCAGGACTGGAATCCCTCCCGGTCTGCAACACCAAAGGGAGAGCCAACCTTTGATCTCAGCCCTCAGGCAGCATTTGTGATGCTGATAATACTGGAGAAAGGCCTTGGAAAAGAATAGGGGAAGCTCTGGGCTGAGAACAGAGAGAGCAGAGTTCAAGACCCTATTCTTCCTCTTATTGCTTTTGTGATTTGAACTAGTCACTTAATCTTTCTGAGCCTCATTTGTATAATAAAGAGATCAAACTAGATTGATCTAAAATCCCTTATGGCCCTATTGAAGACTCCAACCTACATGATTAAAGAGAGAAGAGAGACAGTACTGCTACGTTTGGCTGCATAATGAGCCACAGGGTGTACTGAACGGTTCAGCTACTTTCATTTGTCATTTACTTGGATATAATCTCCTGTGTTGCTTTGCCCCAAATACTGAGTAACCCTGATCTCCATCTGGTACCTATTCTGTGGGCATTTCAGGAACTTTCATTTCCTGTATTCAAGTCTGGAATCCTTGAGAGCCCTAATTTCCATTTGAAGGGAGACATTTCTGAACTTACAAAAGCTGAACATTCTATGATTCATGTCATAAAGAGATTCACACACAAACACTCATAAAATCCAATTTAATTAATATGTAACAGCTATTCTGCCTATTAATAACTGGGATTTTTTTTAACTTATGGGTTTATACAATTGAATCTTTATATCGTTTTGTATGAGTCTAAAATTTTCAATCGTAAGAAACAAATATTCATAATTCTAGGACTGCAGGATTAGTCATTTAAAATTTTTTTGGTTAGAATTTCTGCCAATGATCTAAAAATAGTTAAAGGAGTTCTTTTACTTTTATTTTAAATATGAATTCCTTTTTACTTAAATCATCTGTCATCTGAGGCTCCCAACTTCCCTCTGAATTGAATTCTGTGCATAAGTTTATAACGCCTAAAAATATTAGTTTAAAATGTAAACATCAACAACATCCCCACAACTATGCTCAAGTTAAAATTCTTACTATTAGTGGATGTGATTATGAAATATTCTAAACACTTAAGAGCACTAAAAAGATTTTGTCTTCATACAGCTCTAATTTTCCCTGGAGGTTCAATTCCATTTTCAAGCATATCTACTTGCTCTTTTAAAAATGGCTAGAGAAAGCCAAGATAAATATGTGACCAGAAATTTAATGTCTCTTTAAGTTTATTAAACAGGGAAAGAAAAGAAACAGCCATTTATTATGTACATTTGTGTTAACTCATATGTTAGGTACTTTCATACATTTTCTCTCATTTAATTATAGATAAAAAGCTTATAGGAAAACAAAGGAAAAGTAATGAGCTTTGAGGATGTAACAGAAGTCTGATGATTCTACCGAATTTACAAAGATTTTTTAATGCCTTATTCATTTATTTATTTATAACTGAAGTATAGCTGATATACAATATTATATTAGTTTCAGAGGTACAACATAGTGATTTGACACTTAAATACATTACAAAGTGACCACCAAATCTAGTTACTATCGGGCACCATACAAAGTTCTTACAATATTACCAACTATATTCTTTATTCTCTTTGTTATTAATATATCCCTGTGACTCATTTATTTTATAACTGGAAATTTGCACCTTATCTATCTCTTCTCTCACCTTCTGGCAAATACCAATTTGCTCTCCTATAAGCTTGTTTCTGTTTTGTTTGTTCATTTGTTTTGTGTTTTAGATACCATGTGTAAGTGAAATCATATGGTATTTGTCCTTTTTGACTTATTTCACTCAGCATAATATCCTCTAGAGCCATCCATGTTGTCACAAATGATAAGATTACATTCTTTTTTATGACTGAGTAATATTCCTCTGTGTGTGTGTGTGTGTGTGTGTGTGTGTGTGCGCGCGCATGCACCACATCTTCTTTATCCATTCTTCTGTCAATAGCCACTTAGATTGCTTCCGTATCTTGGCTGTAACAAATAATATTGCAGTGATCATAGGAATGCATAAGTCTTTTCAATCTAGTGCTTTTGTTTTCTTTGAGTAAATACCCAGAAGTAGGATGTATGGTAGTTCTATTTTTAATTATTTTAGGAACATCCATACTATTTTCCAAAGAGGCTGCACCAATTTCATTCCCACCAACAGTGCACAAAAGTTCCTTTTCTCCACATCCTCACCAACACTTGCTCTTTGCTGCTTTTTATGATAGCAATTCTGACAGGTATGAGGTGATAACTCACTCTGGGTTTGATTTGCATTTCCTTGATGATTAGTGATGTTGAGCATCTTTTCATCTGTCTGTTGGCTGTCTTTATGTTGTCTTTGGGAAAATGTCTATTCAGGTCCTCTAGCCATTTTCTAATTGAATTATTTATTTTTTTGATATTGAGTTGTATGAGTTTCTTATATATTAACCCCACATTGGATATCTAATTTGCAAATATCTACTCCCATTCAGTAGGCTGCCTTTTCATTTTGTTGGATGGTTTCCTTCCCTTTGCTGAAGGTTTCAATGCCTACTTAAAGGTCAAGTTGAATAATGAGTATTTATTTGAACTTCCTAAAAATATCACCACTCGTGTATAATTAAAATAAAACCCCCTGGGCTCACCTTGATAACTGAAAATGTGTTCAGCATTTTTACTCTCTATTTCTCCTCTTCTGTCATGTTAATTCAATATTAAAATTGCATTTTACTTAGTCCTCCCTTTGTTCAGCTTATTTTCTAGGAAATCTGAGAACAGATTTGCATTAGGTGTGAGATGTTCTTCTTCGAGTGTTGCAAAAATGGATTTCATTTGTATCTAACAGACTCCATTGACATAAAGTAAGACATTTTTAGGTTACTTCTAATTCAAGTTTTGAATTGTTAATGAGTGTGTAGCAAAAATAGCAATTAAAAAGTAATAGCACTTCTTAGTATCTCTAAAGTGTACTGAAATTGTCCAAGTATGTTACTGTAAAATAGAAATTATTAGTGGGGCAAGATTTTTTTGATCCTGATTGGCAATTAATAGTTACTAAGACAAAAGACTTAAAAAAAAAAACAATCTTCTAAGGAAAAAAAAAAAATCTGGTCCCTTCTACAAGCAATCTGTGGAAGATAGAGTATAAGAAGACATTCCTTAATTATCCATAGAGAGAAAAAATATGAATAAATATTTTCAAATATTAAAACTTACAATAGCGATGTCAGTGGCATTTTTATTGATTGATTGAAAGTTGGCATTATGAGAAATTGATGCATACTATTATAGTTTATGGAGAAGGCAATGGCACCCCACTCCAGTACTCTTGCCTGGAAAATCCTATGGATGGAGGAGCCTGGTAGGCTGCAGTCCATGGGGTCGCTAGGAGTCGGACACGACCGAGCGACTTCACTTTCACTTTTCACTTTCATGCATTGGAGAAGGAAATGGCAACCCACTCCAGTGTTCTTGCCTGGAGAATCCCAGGGAGCGGGGAGCCTGGTGGGGCGGTCTCTGGGGTCGCTAGGAGTCGGACACGACTGACGCAACTTAGCATTGTAGTTTACTAAAGTGGAAATTTAATAAACAGGACTCAAGTGACTCAAAAGATTTATGTTATTAATAGCAGATATTGACATTTGGGAGCAAAGAATCATCACATTATTTTTTCATTTGAAGAAATGAACCCGGTAAGTTCTCTATCATCGTCATCATTCCCTTTTTACTGCAGATACTGAAATAGTGGCAGGCCAAGATAAGAATGGCTGGTCACTGATCTTAAACTCACTATTGGTCCCATTTTCCAAGAGGTTTAATTGAGAACATCAGATGGACACAATTATTAGCCTTTGTTATGTCTCACCTATATTCAACTCCTGTTAGCTTAACCAAAGTCAAGAAATTGTGTAGATTATAGCCCAGTGCTTTTCAAACATAAAAATCACCTAGAAAGCTTGTTAAAACACAGAGTCCCAAAGATTCTGATTCGGTAGATCTAGGAGAAACCTGAGCACCTACATTTTATCAAGTTCTCAGATGATGCTTTTGCTGCAAATGGCATTATTTCAGTCTTTTTTATGGCTGAATAGTATTCCATTGTATATATGTACCACATCTTCTTCATTCATCTATTGATGGACATTAGGTTATTTCCATGTCTTGGCTATTGTAGATAGTGCTGCTATGAACATTCAGTTTAGTTCAGTTCAGTCGCTCAGTCGTGTCCGACTCTTTGCGACCCCATGAATCACAGCACGCCAGGTCTCCCTGTCCATCACCAACTCCTGGAGTTCACTGAGACTCATGTCCATCGAGTCAGTGATGCCATCCACCCATCTCATCCTCTGTCGTCCCCTTCTCCTCCTGCCCCCAATCCCTCCCAGCATCAGAGTCTTTTCCAATGAGTCAATTCTTCGCATGAGGTGGCCAAAGTACTGGAGTTTCAGCTTCAACATCAGTCCTTCCAAAGAACACCCAGGGCTGATCTCCTTCAGAATGGACTGGTTGGATCTCCTTGCAGTCCAAGGGATTCTCAAGAGTCTTCTCCAACACCACAGTTCAAAAGCATCAATTCCTCGGCGCTCAGCTTTCTTCACAGTCCAACTCTCACATCCATACGTGACCACTGGAAAAACCATAGCCTTGACTAGACGTACCTTTGTTGGCAAAGTAATGTCTCTGCTTTTCAATATGCTATCTAGGTTGGTCATAACTTTCCTTCCAAGGAGTAAGCGTCTTCTAATTTCATGGCTGCAGTCACCATCTGCAGTGATTTTGGAGCCCAAAAAAATAAAGTCTGACACGGTTTCCCCTGTTTCGCCATCTATTTGCCATGAAGTGATGGGACTGGATGCCATGATCTTCGTTTTCTGAATGTTGAGCTTTAAGCCAACTTTTTCACTCTCCACTTTCACTTTCATCAAGAGACTTTTTATCCTCTTCACTTTCTGCCATAAGGGTGATGTCATCTGCATATCTGAGGCTATTGATATTTCTCCCGGCAATCTTGATTCCGGGTTGTGCTTCTTCCAGCCCAGCATTTCTCACGATGTACTATGAACATTAGGGTGCATATATTTTTTTGAATTATAGTTTTCTCTGGATATATACTCAGAAATGGGATTGCTAGATCATATGGCAAATATTTGCTTAGTGTTTTTAAGGAACCTGCATACTGTTTTTTTAAAGTGACTGTGCCAATTGATATTCCCACCAACAATGTAGAAGGGTTAGCTTTTCCCATGGTCCACTCTTTCAGTTACATTTTATATTCTACTGGTTTTATTTAATGTAGTGGCTAATGAATAGATTGCTAGAGCTGCAAGGAAATAGCCAATAGGTCAGCAATAACAGCTTTAGTGCTAATTGGGCCATGTGGTGTGAGTGTGAGCTGCACAACTCTAGAATGTTCTACTTAGCCTACACCCTACACAACTGGTAGTCTCATCCTTAAGTACTAAATGAGTGTGTTTTAGAAGAAAGAGAGAATGGAACAGGTGGTGGAATGAAAGAAACAGTATTATTTTAACCATTGGATTTTGGGGATCTCTCAGATCCAGGAATATTGCCATAATCTGTCTGATCAGGCTGTTTTAGGGTCAGAAAGTTTATCTAAGGAGAAAGTCTTAGATCAGTTTTAGAAGGCAGGTACTAGAGATTAAATGTTTGTGTCCCACCACTCCCCAAAATTCATATGTGGAAACCTACTTCCCAATGTGATGTTATTAGGTGGTGGGGCTTTTGGAAGACGTTTAGGTCATGAGGGTAGAGCCTTCAGGAATGGAATCAGTGCCCTTCTAAGAAGTGACTTTGTAAGAGCTCCCTCACCCCTTCTGCTATGTGGAGATGTAGCAAAAAGACAGCCATCTATGAACCAGGAAGCAGACTCTTATCAGACATCAAATCTTCTGGCACCTTGACCTTAGACTTCCAGTCTCCAGAACTATGAGAAACAAATTTCTGTTGTTTATAAGCGACTCAGCCTATGGTATTTTGTTTAGCTGTCCAAGAATCTGCGGAGTCTTGAAGTTCATGTAATACTATTTGGGGTCCAGAGGACAAAAGTCATCACAGAGTTGGGAAAAAAATCATTCAACCCATTTTTTTTCTCAGAACATCTGTGGCTTTGGTGGCAGGAGGACCTCGAAAGCATTAGGAGGCAATATCAAGGCACTATCAGTGAGGATACCAGCAGCAGAGGCCATGAAAACCTGCCTCCTCCAAGTAGCTGGCAGACAACTGCCTCCCACCCAAACCTCCCAGAAAGTGAAAGTGAAAATGAAGTCACTCAGTCGTGTCCAACTCTTTGCGACCCCATGGACTGTAGCCCACCAGGCTCCTCCGTCCATGGGATTCTCCAGGCAAGAATACTGGAGTGGGTTGCCATTTCCTTCTCCAGGGGATCTTCCTGACCCAGGGATCTCCCGCATTACAGGCAGATGCTTTAACCTCTGAGCCACCAGGGAAGCCGTGAGGCAGGGTCAAAAGAACTGAGCAACCCTGGGATACCAGCTAGGAACTCCCAGGAGGGAGCCAGGGGAGCTCAAGGAGATTCCAGTGGAGGGTAGGGCTGAGATCTGAGAGCAGTGCAAGGGGGAATAAAGAGCTTGCTGAATATTATTAATAAATGCAACTTCTTTCATGTTCTCAGGCTGGTGAATTCCAAGCACATTCAAAGGAAAGAAAAATTTAAAAATTACAGCAATCCTAAGAATGCAGATTATAAGCATTCCCTTTTGTGATAGGAATAGCTTCATTATTTTACTATTAGTCACACACTGTAAGTAATTCACTTTTCTAATCAATATCGGCTGCTTGTAAACTGACAATTCAACTAACACTTCAGTCTGCTACCAGGTTTTGACACCTGAGACAAATCCACAGGGGCTTCCCTGGTGGTTCAGTTGGTAAAGAGTCTGCCTGCAATGCAGATAACCTGGGTTTGATCCCTGGGTTGGGAAGTTCCCCTGAAGAAGGAAATGGCAACCCACTACAGTATTCTTGCCTGGGAAATCCCATGGACAGAGGAGCCTGGTGGGCTACCATCCGTGAATTTTTAAGAGCTGGACATGACTTAGTGACTAAACCTACCTCCCTACAAACCCACAGCACTGTGAGTGTGAAAACATCGTACGTGTAGATTTTACTGAGCTCAGATTTACTGAGTGGTAGAGATCAGTTTCTCCTCCTCCTCCCAGTATTCCTTCCTTGGCCCATAAAGTCCACTTCTTTGGAAGTAATGGAAAGAGAGCATCTGTCCTCATTTCACTTCAAGAAATGAGGAGTGATGTATCTAACTGATGGATTTGGGAAAAGGAACAGAACTGTTCCTAGCTTAGTTCTTTCTGCTTTTGGTATGGTGAGTCCTCAGGAAAAAAATTATCTTCTGGGAGAATCTTACACTCGTGTGGTGGATCTGAGCGGGTAGTCTAGTTCAAAACCATTTAGCTGCTGTTTCAAACCACATTCTCTCATCAGGGTCCCAAAACAAAAGAAGCAGATGGCACATTCAAACTGGAATAATTTGAGGAGGAAATATTTACAAAGGGACAATTTACAAAGATGGGAGCAGAGTGTAAGAAAAGTGCAAGGGACTGTGCTAGACAGAGCTCACCAATGTGGGTGACCACCATCCAATGTGTTGAGGACCCGAATAGAACAATAGGACAAAAGAAGGCTGAATTCACTCTCAGCATGAGCTGAACATCTTGGTCTTCTCTTGCCCTTGGTGTTCCTGGTTCTCAGGCCTTCAGACCCAGACTGGAACCTACACCATGGATTCTCCACTTCTCAGGCGTTAAAACAACACCACTGGCTTTCCTGGTTCTCCAGTTTACAGACAGCGGACTGTGGGATTTCTTAGCCTCCATAATGACAAGAGCCCATACCTGATAATAAATCCCTCCCCCCCGCCCCTACTTATTGATTTTGTTTCTCTAGAGAATTCTGACATACAAATAGGCTATTGCAGCCCCACTTACATTATCTTGCCATTTTGGCACCATCCATTGCAAGGCATGCTACTCAATAGCTTCTAACGGAAAGCACTGGCAACTCTCTGTCTGATGGATTTCTCAGACCAATAGAATACACCTGACCTGCATACTGAGCAGCTGAAAGTGCCAGACAGATAACAGGTTCTGAAAGCACCCCTCAATCAGTGACTGATAAGAGTTGAAGGACAACTGTCTCAGGCTCTTGCTCCTCAGAAATAATTTCAGGCATCTTCTGTACTATCTCCCAGAGCTCCCCAGTAGGATGGAGTCCTAAGTGTCCACGATGGCAATATGCTTGATTGTACACTCTCTATTAGGCTCCTTGTCTCATTTCCCCATTGTCCTACCTATACTTCTAAGGATTACTCCCAAATAAACTATTTTCCTCAAGTCTTTGATTCAGGTCTCCTCTGGGTGCACCCAAATTACACCAGTAGTATAAACAGGGTGGGGCTTCCCCAGTGGCTCAGCAGTTAAAAGAACTCACCTGGAATGAAGGAAATGCAGGAGACACAAGTTCGATCCCTGGGTTGGGAAGATCCCCTGGAGGAGGGAATGGCAGCCCACTCCAGTATTCTTGCCTGGAGAATCCCATGGACAGAGCAGCCTGGCGGCTACAGTCCATAGGGTCGCACGGAGTCAGACACGACAGAAGCGACTAAGCATGTACATATACAGGGTGAAAGGATCAATAAGTAACTGACTACTGGAGTTTAAGCATATTGTTTAGAAACATAGAGGATTGCACCAGAAGAAACATGTAAAACAATTGAAAGTGATTGCTTTGGGGAGGGGATTTGGGAAAAGCCTTAGGAAACAGGTGGGCAAGAAACAGCTGGTGTTTGTTAAAACTTTGTAATATTATTTGACTATTTGATACATATACATGTATTTCTTTTATGAAAATAAAGATAATATTAGAACATGCCTTTGACTTACTTTCAGAACAGAGCAGCAAGGGAGTAAAAGAAAAATAAAGAAATATAGGCTGATTAAGCTGGAAGAAGAAAGAAATTTCCTTGGGAAAAAATGGAGCTTAGTTAGTAGGCTAAAAAGATATGAAGAGAAAAATAATATTCTAAAGGCCAGATAATCAATGAAGTATGGAAAATCTAACTTGTTAGAAATATGGGAGTATAAAACAGGGTGATGTTTTGTCATTCCTGGTTCTTGAGAGGCCAGTGGGGCCCAAAAGAAATGTAAAAGGGAAATACTCATAATTTCAGGGAGCAAACCAGAATGGCATTTCTTGAGAGGATTCAGATGCAAGAAGTACTGAATGGCATTCCCTTAAAGCCATAAATAGGATGCCCATAAAAATGTAAACTGGAAAGTACCCTTTGGAGAATGAAATGGCTCTAATAAGTTGTAATGGAAAACTTGGACAGCTTGTAGAGAAAATGAGTGAGAAAAATCGATGTAGAATATGCTACCTACATTGTTAGGTATCACAATCTGAAGGTGAGAGAGTAAATGAAAGAGGATGGATTTTGGAAAGGAGAAGACACGTAGAAGGATAGAATGGCATAAGGTGAATTTCCCACTTTTATGGCTTTTAGCCCAGGGACAGGCTGCAGTTGGCACCATGCAGAACAGCTAGAACTCTGGTAGAAAGCTCAGAACAACTCTGAACAACCAGAAGACAGAGTGCAGAGAAATACAGCTGCAAGAAACAAGAGAATTATCCCAGAAAGTATTTACATAGATGGAGTTAATACTCTCGACACAGTGCTGCCAGACCCCTCAAGTCTAGCTAACAATAAAAGAACTGAACTGAGATCTGAACTGCCATCTAAGGAATAGGAAGTCTGAAGTCTGAGTCAAGCCAAGTCAATTGCCTGATAAACCAAAGCCCAGTGAGAAAGAACACAGAGTCAAGCTCTTCTGAAGAATTTAATACAATCCAGTCTCTACAACATAATTTTCACAATGTTTAGGATACAGCCACGAATACCCACAACATATAAACACCAAGAAATTGCAATTGAGTCTCAAGAGAAACAACAATCAATACAGACCAAAACCAAAATGATTCAGAAATCAGAATTAGGAGACAAGAGTTTTAAAGCAGCTATTGAACTATTTACAGATTGAAGAAGCTCAGCAAAACTCAAGCAGTACAAATATAAGGAAAACTGTACCCCGCGCATGAAAATCAGACTGCTTTAAAAAAGAAAATAAAAGTCTTTGAATGTAGCTTGAGATAGAAATAAATACCACATTTCTTGTAGGTTATTGTTAACATTATATCTGAAACAATGGAGGACAGAATACCGTGCAGCGACATATTCAAGGTATTGAAGAAAATTATATTCAGCAAAAATTTCCTTCAAGAATAAAAATGAAATCAGAACATTTCAGATTTAAGAAAAAGAAGCTAAGAGTATCCATCATCAGAAGTCCTGTACTACAAGAAATACAAAGGACATTCTTCAGGCTGGAGGACATAATATCAGAAGGAAACTTGGATCCTCAGGAAGGAATAAAGAACATTGGGAATAGCAAAGAGCTAGGTATTTAGAAAAACCTTTTTTTTCTTCAACCTTTAAGGATTCATAAAGCAAAATTATAACATTCTCTTTGAGGACTTACTGTATATGGAGATGCAATAAATAGGGCCATTATAGCATAAATTCCATGGACAGAGGAGCCTGGCAGGCTACAGTCCATGGGGCTGCAAGAGTCAGACACGACTTAGCGACTAAACCATAACATAAAGGAAAAGGCTAGTAAATGCAATTTCTATGGTCGCAAGGTTTCTACATTTCACATTAAAAGATAAAGAATAACCTAAGAGGGCCTTAAAAAGTTAAGAATGGTAGTTTAATTCCTAGAACAATTAGTTAAAGCATTTAATGCAAAGAAGTATAGCTAGTAGATTAAAAGGGAATTCTAAAATATATGCAATTGATCCAAAAGAAGGCATAAAAGGAGAAACAGAGGAACGAATGATAACAAGAACATAAAATGAATATCAAAATGGTGGACATAAATCCAACCATGTCAATATAAGCTTTTCAATGGTGAAAAGAGTCTTTTCAACAAAAGACACTAGAATAAAAGGATTATACATATGAGGAAAAAATTGACCCTTAGCTCACATTGGACACAGTTATTAATTTCCAGTGGATCAGAGGTGTAAATACATAAGCAAAAACCATAATGCTTTAGGAAGAGAACCTAGGGAAAAGGTTTCAAGATTTGGGGAGGGATAACGTGTTCTTGGGGTACAAAAGCAATCACTACTCTGGAAAAATGATAAATTAGACTTCATCAAAACCAAAAACTTCTGCTCATCAAAAGACACTGTTAAGAAAAAGAATAGATAAGCCACAAATTAAAACAAACTGAGATTTATTTGGCAGAGGACTTTTTATAAAGATGTAATCAGGATAGAGAGAAACCAAGAGAGATAATTCCAGACCAGAGTTGGTAACAGCAGAGGGCAGGCAACAGTTGCCAGAAACCAGAGAGAAGTGAATCATATAGAAAAGCTCACCTTGGGAATAGCTGTGACCTTCAGAATGCAAAGCAGTGACCTTTGGTCAAGACAGCCAGACTGAGGCAATCCCATAGGAAGGAAGCAGGGGCATAAATAGCCCATATATCACTCTCCTCCATCTCGCCCCTTTCACCATGGCTCCCTTTGGACTGAAGCCAACTGAAAGTCAAAGGCAGGAAAGCTATTTAATAATCATATGGGACACTGTCAGGGCCCCACCCAAATCACCTGGGCATTTACATTCCAGTGTGATTTTTGTCAAAATCATATTTTAACATTTTTATTATATGATTACATAGGAACTGCCAACAAGACCATTCCAGAAGTTCCTATAGACACATGGTCAATCCCTGCCAACTCTCAGCTCCCCATCTCCTTCAGCTCTCTCCTAGGATCCATCACCAGTGCAGGGATTCCAGAAAGCACACTGCTTGGCACAGCCCATTCACGGTGCCTAACAAGACTCCCTTCTGAGAAAGCTCAGAGAGACTTTCACACTTGCAGAGCTTACGAAACAACTGAAGATTTCCTTACCGCCTCATCACCATTCACCATGCTTTTTAACACCCCAACTTATTATCTGCCAGGGTGGAGTGGACCAGGCAGATGTCTATGTTTGCCAGTGATGTTTGAGAGGGGTTCTGGAATTGTAACCAACTGACTGGACTAAAATTTGAATGTGAAATAGACTAGAAGATAATTGGGTAACTGGTAGCATTTGGGGCAGAAAACAGCTAAATCACCAACATAGCTGAGCACCAGAATAAGATTAGATACTAATTTCTGAGGAAGTTAAAAAATTAGATTCAAGCAAGTTTAACTGTTTCTTAAACCAATATTTACTTGTTCAGAAGACCTGCTGAGGCATTGTGTTTTATCCTAACAAACCTGAGGAGACCTCAACAGATCTCAGTTCTTTGCAGCCTTAAGATATCCCATTATATCTTTCAGTTAAGCGACAGGCATAAAAGAAAAAGGAAACATACTGCCTTACACAACTGGACAGTCTTGAAGTAGTCAAGTGAAGTTTGATCTAGCAGTTCAATGACATCACCAATAACTTTTCTCATTGACTATCCCGTCAACCATCTACAGGGTTGGCTTGATTTTCAGGTTTCAAATAGAAGCTTTCCTTTCATGGTGGCAGTGATTTCAACCCTTACAGTTTTATAATTCGGTGCTTGGAGGAATAGTGAAGAAACTTCTGGTAGTTTCCACACAAATTGTGGGATTTACTCCCACTGAACCACCTCATGTAATATTCCCATCCATGAACCAATCTCAAGGGTCAGGAACATTGAAAGAGCTAATTTGTCAATGTTCCACACCGGAAGTTAGAAGTGGCTTCAATTTTCATAGAGGTTCAAGGCTTCCCAAAGATATTGGGGCCTATGAAGAATTGCATAGTGGGAAAGGAATGCTTGGAAGTAACCCAGTATCTGCCTATGTCCACTTCCTAGCCTAAATGGCAACCCAAGGATATACCACTTCTATTGGTTTATTGAGCCCTAGCATTCCAAGCTGAGAAAGCCCTTTGGTTAAGCCTTGGTCCTGTACTAATGTGCAAGTATCCCTTGTAGGATAATCAGATCAGTCACTCAGTCATGTCCGACTCTTTGTGACCCCATGAATCGCAGCACGCCAGGCCTCCCTGTCCTTCACCAACTCCCGGAGTTCACTCAGACTCACGTCCATCGAGTCAGTGATGCCATCCAGCCATCTCATCCTCTGTCGTCCCCTTCTCCTCCTGCCCCCAATCCCTCCCAGCATCAGAGTCTTTTCCAATGAGTCAACTCTTCGCATGAGGTGGCCAAAGTACTGGAGTTTCAGCTTTAGCATCATTCCTTCCAAAGAAATCCCAGGGCTGATCTCCTTCAGAATGGACTGGTTGGATCTCCTTGCAGTCCAAGGGACTCTCAAGAGTCTTCTCCAACACCACAGTTCAAAAGCATCAATTCTTCGGCACTCAGCCTTCTTCACAGTCCAACTCTCACATCCATACATGACCACAGGAAAAACCATAGCCTTGACTAGACGGACCTTTGTTGGCAAAGTAATGTCTCTGCTTTTGAATATGCTATCTAGGTTGGTCATAACTTTCCTTCCAAGGAGTAAGCGTCTTTTAATTTCATGGCTGCAATCACCATCTGCAGTGATTTTGGAGCCCAGAAAAATAAAGTCTGACACTGTTTCCACTGTTCCCCATCTATTTCCCATGAAGTGATGGGACTGGATGCCATGATCTTCGTTTTCTGAATGTTGAGCTTTAAGCCAATTTTTTCACTCTCCTCTTTCACTTTCATCAAGAGGCTTTTTAGTTCCTCTTCACTTTCTGCCATAAGGGTGGTGTCATCTGCATATCTGAGGTTATAGATATTTCTCCCGGCAATCTTGATTCCAGCTTATGCTTCTTCCAGTCCAGCGTTTCTCATGATGTACTCTGCATAGAAGTTAAATAAACAGGGTGACAATATACAGCCTTGATGTACTCCTTTTCCTATTTGGAACCAGTCTGTTGTTCCATGTCCAGTTCTAACTATTGTTTCCTAACCTGCATACAAATTTCTCAAGAGGCAGGTCAGGTGGTCTGGTATTCCCATATCTTTCCGAATTTTCCACAGTTTATTGTGTTGCACACAGTCAAAGGCTTTGGCATAGTCAATAAAGCAGAAATAGATGTTTTTCTGGAACTCTTTTGCTTTTTCCATGATCCAGTGGATGTTGGCAATTTGATCTCTGGTTCCTCTGCCTTTTCTAAAACCAGCTTGAACATCAGGAAGTTCTCGGTTCACATATTGCTGAAGCCTGGCTTGGAGAATTTTGAGCATTACTTCACTAGCATGTGAGATGAGTGCAATTGTGCGGTAGTGTGAGCATTCTTTGGCATTGCCTTTCTTTGGGATTGGAATGAAAACTGACCTTTTCCAGTCCTGTGGCCCCTGCTGAGTTTTCCAAATTTGTTGGCATATTGAGTGCAGCACTTTCTCAGCATCATAATCATAAATCATGGGCAGATGTAGATTTCAGGAAGCCAGAAAGCATTTGAAAGCATGACAGCCTTGGATACCTAGAAAGGAGAAGAAACTACGAAAGGGGAAGTAAAGAAGAGACTTAGGATGCTAATGACAAATTGTGTCTCATTTTAAACAGTGGATACTTTTTTAATGGTCAAAATTACTTCCCAATACCCACAATAATATTCCTCTCAACTGCACAGAGCAGGCTGAAAATGCCCATTTGTCATCTCTGGCCCAAGAATGGCTTTAGGACTTCACAGACCACTTCAGATATTTGAGTCATTTTTTATTAAACTCTGGTGGGTCATTCCAAAGAGGGAAGATGGGTTTGTCCCAGGATTTTTCTCTTTACTAAACTGAAATAAACAAGATCCATAATCAGCCATTTTCTCCCTGCCTTCTAATAAAATACACAGACACATACATACTGTTAAAAGTATTCCATTCTTGCCTGAGTCAAAATCTGTACAGAAAAGATGCATCAGGCAATAACCCTAGAGGCTCCTCAATGTGCCAGCTCAGAATTATGAGCATTTTAATGAAGTGTCAATGAGGCACATTTATCCCTACTTCATACTAACCTGCTTCCCATTATTCCTCTCCCACTCTGAAAGGCCTAAAAACAATTTGGATAAAAACAAGCTTATAGAACTCAAACCTGATAAGATGATAAGCCAATAGGACACAAGATATAAATGTCAATTTATTCCTTTATAATAAAAATTTAAAAATTAGTCCTATTGTATAGCACAGGGAACTATATTCGTGTCCTGTGATAAGTCATAATGGAAAAGAATATGAAAAAATAAAAATACATGTGAAACTGATTCACTTTGCTGTACAGTAGAAATTAGCACAACATTGTAAATCATTTATACTCCAATAAAATAAATTGTAAGCAATTTAAAAAATAATGAGTTAATTTGAAAACAGAATAAGTAAAGACTATGCTTATAAAAACTAGGCAGTTTGGGCACTGGCAGATTATTTTTGACTTAAAAAATTTTAAATAAGGACACATGTAAAATAAGGTCAGTCTCCCTCATAATTTGTTTAAATGTATATGTGTTTCAACAAATTAAATATCCACTTTTGAAATAACAAACTTCAATTCATAGCTCCCACCATATATAAAAACTAACTCAAAATGGATCATATATTTAATTGTAAAACGTAAAATAATAACATTTCTGGAAGAAAATATAGGATTTTTTTTGGTGACCATTGGTTAGGTAAAATTCTTTTTGAATATGATACAAAAAGCACAATCCATAAGAGAACAAAATGAACTTCACCAAAATTAAAATTTTCTACTTTTCAAAAGACATAGTTAAAGGAATAAACAAATAAGCCACAGACTGGAAGAAAATACTTGCAAATCATATATATATATATATATATATATATGAAGAACTTATATTCAGGATACATAAAGAACTCTCAAAATACTATAATACATTTTTCAAATGGGCAAAAGAAATGAACACCTGACCGAAGAAGATATGTGGATGGCAGATAAGCCATGAAAAGATACTCAACATCATTAGTCAATAGGAAAAGGCAAATTAAGACCACAGTGATATACTACTTCACATCTATTAGAATGGCTAAAATTAAAACTACTTACCATACCAAATATTGTGAAGGATGTAGAGAAATTAGAACATCACAGACTGCTAGTGGGAAGGTACAATAGTTCAAAATTTGGGAGAAAGTTTGGCAATTTCTTATAAAGTCAAATATACACCTACCATATATTATAATGGGCTTTCCTGGTGGCTCAGACAGTAAAGAATCTGCCTGCAATGCAGGAGACTCCGGTTTGATCTCTGGGTCCGGAAGATCCCCTGGGGAAGGGAATGGCAACCCACTCCAGTATTCTTGCCTGGAGAATTCCATGGACAGAGGAGGACAGCCCACGGGGTTGCAAAGAGTCAGATACAACCGAGAAATGAACACACATACGTACATTATAATCATTCCATTCTTATTTATTTACCTAAGAGAAATAATGGAGAAGGCGATGGCACCCCACTCCAGTACTCTTGCCTGGAAAATCCCATGGACGGAGGAGCCTGGTAGGCTGAAGTCCATGGGGTTGAGAAGAGTCGGACACGACTGAGCGACTTCCCTTTCACTTTTCACTTTCCTGCATTGGAGAAGGAAATGGCAACCCACTCCAGTGTTCTTGCCTGGAGAATCCCAGGGACAGGGGAGCCTGGTGGGCTGCCGTCAATGGGGTCGCACAGAGTCGGACACGACTGACGCGACTTAGCAGCAGCAGCAGCAGCAAGAGAAATAAAAGCATACGCCACACAAAGACTGTCCCACAAATGATTCATAGCAGCTTTATTTGTAATAACTAAAAATGGAAATGACACAAAGATCCATCAACAGATGATAAACAAATGGTGATATACCAATAGAAGAGAATGCTATTGGGCAATAAAAGGGTGTGAACTATTAAGACATGAGACACAAGAACAATTAAAATAATTATGCTGAGTGAAGAAAGCCAGGCCAAAAACAAGAGTATATAATGTGTGAGACCACTTACATAAAATTAAAGAAAATGTAAATTAGTATAGTGACAGAAATTGGATCAGTGGTTGCCTAGCGGTGAGGGTAGGGTAGGGAAGACAGAAGGAGGGGTTACCAGGGGCACAAAGAAGAAACTTCAGAGGTTATGACTTTATTCCCCATCTTGGTTGTGGTGAAAGGTATGTACATATTAAAACATCAAATTGTATACTTTAAATACGTGCAATTTATTGTATATCAATTGTATCTCAGTAAATATATTAAATAAATAAATGAAATTTAAATGTTTGTTGAAAATATCCAGCCATGTTGTCATTTGACAATAGTTGCTGAACCCTCTGTGCAGTGAAGCTATAAAAATAGGCATGAGATGTAATGTCTATACTCCAAAGTCTTTCAAAGTTGATGGAGAGTTCTAATTTTGGACTGGGGGAGTGGAGTTGTTTGTGGGACATAATTACATAGATTTAGGATCGAGAAGTCTAGAGCCAAGGACAGAGCTGTGAGCTAAAGATAAAGATACTGGACTTACCATTTGTACAGAGCCAATGAAACAACTTACATGGAGGAGGTAATCTAGAAATATAGATTGAGGACTGAAATGACCGAAAAAGGACACTAATAGTAAGAGGAAGATGCCCCAGTGTGAGACTGGAAAGAGACCAACCCGGAGCTTGGATAGCAGCTCAGAGTGACAGCACAGGGAAGCAGTGCTCAGTCACTCAGTCATGTCTCACTCTTTGTGACCCCACGAACTGTAGTCAGCCAGGCTTCTCTGTCTGTGGAATATTCCAGGCAAGAATACTGCAGTAGGTTGCCATTCCTTCTCCATGGGATCTTCTGGACCCAGGGATTGAAATTGCATCTCCTGCATCTCCTGAATTGGCAGGCAGATTCTTAATGTGTTATCAAAAGGAGGACAGTGTCAGATCATTCAAGGAGGTTGGGGAAGATAAAGGGTGGACACTGTCAAATGAATTGGGCAAATTGGAAGTCTCTGGTGACCTTGGTAGGGAGATACTTGGCGTGTCATTGCAGAGGTGAATGCTCTAAGACACCAATGCTCTAATACTCTTGCCTTATACTTTGGTTATTATAAAGCAGGCAGAAAAGAAGCAGTTGGGCAGTCATATCATCCATTCTCAGGACGTTACAGCACACTGGAGCACTGAAAGAAAGACATCTGTGTGTCTAGACTACTAGCTTTCACTTCTTTACTTTGTCTTTCCCCAGATAAACATACTCATATGCCTAATTTTGGTCAGAATTCCCGGCAGTCATCACTTTATTATTCTTTTTCTCCTTCACTCAAGCCCTTAGGTCCTTTATTTCTTTCTATCTCCATCTCTGTCCTTCAAGCTGTTAGAAAGAGTGGTCCACACCCATCATTTCCACTTCCTCAGACTCCTTCCACCACTCACCGTCTTCAGACATCCAGAAATTTGGTCCTGATATGATGGGGAGCAGGGAAAAGGTTGTACTGTCAGACCAGGGGTAGCCTAGAGAGTTTGGTCACCAGGCTGTGAGATGCTAAACATAATTTGATTTTCCAGACAAAAACTACACTGAAATGTCTGAACTCTTCACAACCAATGCAGTTTACTCTTTAGTATAATGACCTACCTGTTCCCTTGTACTGAGACAGGACACGTCTCTGCTCACAGCTGCAAGCACTTGACTGCCACGGGTAGACCATCTGTTCTTCTGCTTGTGGCTTTTGGCAAAAGGGGATGTCTGGTGGAAGCTTTCAGATTTGGATTTAAGTAGCTCCCCAGTGGCTAAGACTGTAAAGAATCTGCCTGCAATGCAGGAGACCTGCATTCGATTCCTGTGTCAGGAAGACCCTGTGGTGAAGGGCATGCTACCCACTCCAGTATTCTTGCCTGGAGAATTCCATGGACAGAGGAGCCTATTGGGCTACTGTCCATGGGGTAACAGAGAGTTGCACACGAGTGAACAATTAATACACACACAACTCTCTTTCAGAGAAGTAGACTTTGAGTAGGGTTGTTAGTTTGGCTTTTATCTTATGTCCTAGTCCTAGTAACTGTCTTTCCTCCTTCTTCCTCATCCTGTACTAGAATTCTTGGAATGAAATCCCCACTCTCTTCCTGTTCCTTAGTATCTAGCTTGTAAGTTGGCTATCTCAGATAAGAATTTCGATTGGTACAGAAATACATCTGGTCTGGGGTGAGCAGATCCTCACCGTACTTGTACTGCGTCATCTTCCTCCCCTCTTCTCCTTGGCCAATTAGTCATCATCTCTGTGATAAGCCCCTGGATCCAAGTCTTTCATTCCCAGTTTGGCAACTAGATTGCTGCCTTCCAAAATTTCTCCTCTTTGTAGCTTCCTTGGTTTGGGGTCATTTCTGGCTATAAGTCATCAGTCATAGGCTTCATCTTAGAAACTCTGTTTTCTTAACTTTCTCCTTCACCTGCCCGGTCAGACACTCGTTCTCATTAATAGCATCTTCAGGTTCTATCTTGAGACTACTGATAAACAAGATTGTTTATTTCTGGGGATTTGATGGAAGAGGCTTATGGTGGCTTCATAGAGCCAACTGCTAAGTACAAAAATATATTAAAATAAATATAAATAAATAATGTTGTCAAACTGTTGGTAGCTTGAAATTGGCCATGGTAGAAGTATTTATATATAACATGGAAATTGGTAAATGCTACCAAGTGGGGCCATTTTTTCCCCTTAAAGGTGGTATACTATCACACCATTGCTTGTTTCTCCTCCATAATTGCCCCCTGCATAGCTGTACATGCACACATACACACAGGCACTCACTCAGTAGACAGCTCTAATGCCAGATCCTCATCTCTTCAGTCTACCTTAGCCTCCAGCTGCAGAGAACACTTTCACACTCACCCAAAACCAGTGATATTTTTTTCCTACTTTAAAACATTCACTTTAAACATTTAGTAATGGAATATATGTATTATATATATATATATTATATACATATATTTAAAATACATTCCGGACCTTAGCTGCTGCTGCTGCTGCTAAGTCACTTCAGTTGTGTCCAGCTCTGTGCGACTCCGTAGACGGCAGCCCAGCAGGGTCCCCCATCCCTGGGATTCTCCAGGCAAGAACACTGGAGTGGGTTGCCATTTCCTTCTCCAATGCATGAAAGTGAAAAGTGAAAGTGAAGTCACTCAGTCGTGTCCAACTCTTCGAGACCCCATGGACTGCAGCCCACCAGGCTCCTCCATCCATGGGATTTTCCAGGCAAGAGTACCGGAGTGGGGTGCCATTGTCTTTTCTGGACCTTAACTAGACCTATTAAAAACTACTGACCACACTATTTGGGAAATACTAATGTATTCAGCTAAAGCTGAAGCTCCAACACTTTGGCCACCTGATGGGAAGACCCAACTCATTGGAAAAGACCCTGATTCTGGGAAAGATTGAAGGCAAAAGGAGAAGAGAGCTGCAGAGGATGAGATGGTTAGATAACATCACCGACTCAATGGACATGAATTTGAGCAAACCCCAGGAGATAGAGGAAGATAGGAAAGCCTGGCGTGCTGCAGTGACAGAACATCAACAGTGTAGTACATCTGTGCCTTCAGAGTGCACTTAATCACACGGAGGAATCATTCGTGGGGGGACCCTACTTACTACGATGTCTCAGTAGAAGGAACTCATATATCAGTACCATAGATGATTCATCACAGCATATTAACTTCTGTGAACTTCAGAGTGGAAGGAAGACCAGCTAATTATCACAGGTATTTCAGAAACCTTGGTGCAAGCCATGCAGTGATAAAACTGCATGAGCCAACCAAAACATCAAGTTGTTTGCTTCTGACAAGATTTTTATGAGATCATGCTGTTACTTCATATTGATCTGGAGCTCTGTCACATATTTCTTTGATTAACAGCAATGAAAAATAAATTATTATTTATCACTGAAGTGCTTTAGTAAATAAAATCATTCAAAACATGTAAAGTAAAAACAAAAAGGACATTGAATGGCTGGGGACCACTAGACTGAATTTTTAAAGAACACACCACATTTTTATTTTTAAAAATCTAATGTTTAGTTGCTATAAACATGTAGAGGTTGCTAGTCAAGTGACTAGAAACACAGGCTCTGGAGACAGATGGGCTGGATTTACTCTGGAGCTTTGTCACTTACTATCTCTATGATTTGGGGGCAAGTTACTTAATTTCTCTGTGTTTCATTTTTCTCACCTATAAAATGGAAATAAAAGCACCTACTTCACATGATTATTGTGAAACCAAAATGAAATAGCACATGAGGTGCTTAGAATAACAAATCAGAATTTTAAATATTTGCTCTCAAGTTCATTAATAACACTATTTCTGGAGTGCTTACAGTGTGCTTGGAGCTTACTACATGCTTGATATTCAATCTCTTACTACTCTCTGAGGTAAAAATTAAGCCCATTTTATGACTAAGGAAACAGACTCTCAGTGAAAAGATGTAACTTTTCCACGGTCTTGTGACTAGTAAGTGAAAGAGCTTGGCTACCTATATTTTAGTTTTCATTTAAGTGATAGAAAGATGCAATACTGAAGCTTGTATTGGAATCCAAGCCACCCTGATATTTAGTATTCTATCAGGAAATGGCAACCCACTCCAGTGTTCTTGCCTGGAGAATCCCAGGGACGGGGGAGCCTGGTGGGCTGCCGTCTATGGGGTTGCACAGAGTCGGACACTACTGAAGCGACTTAGCAGCAGCAGCAGGAAATGCTTCCTTTATAGTCAACCCAACCCTTGCTTGCTGTGGCATAAGCTATTCTTGTTCTGTCTTCAGCAGAGACAGAAAAACTCATCAACATCCCTGTGCTTCCACTTGAAGACTGTTACTAAGTTGCCCTTCTGACTTGGTATTCTCTTGGTTTTAAAAACCCACAACTCCCATAGGCCTTCCTCACGAACTCTATTTACTAACTATTGAATAATTTCTACAGCAGCATTTCTGCTTTGCTGCTGCTGCTGCTAAGTCGCTTCAGTCGTGTCCGACTCTGTGCGACCCCATAGACCGCAGCCCACCAGGCTCCCCCGTCCCTGGGATTCTCCAGGCAAGAACACTGGAGTGGGTTGCCATTTCCTTCTCCAATGCATGAAAGTGAAAAGTCCAAGTGAAGTCGCTCAGTCGTGTCCGACTCTTCGAGACCCCATGGACTGCAGCCTACCAGGCTCCTCGGTCCATGGGATTTTCCAGGCAAGAGTACTGGAGTGGGGTGCCATTGCCTTCTGCATTTTTAAGTTAGACTTTAAAATTCATTATGAATGTAAGCCAGGCGCACTATCCTTTGGCTGAACTTGCTTTGCTTTTGAAGCAACTGCATGTAAGGACTCCTGTTTGGGACTTCCTTACTCCACCACCCCATCTAGAAGGTTCTGTCCACAATGGGCCACAATATACTTAGTAAGGATTTTTAAGTTTTTCAAGGTTTCATGTCACTTTGTTTCACAGGGTTGAGTCTGGAGGTACTTATATTTAGTTGTGCGATCAGGAAGACAAATGGCAGTGTGGACTGGCCCTCTTTACAAGACAGATGTTGCTCTTCATTCAGTTACCTTGTCTGAGTCAGGCACTGTGCTAGACCCAGGAACAAAAGACACGGTCCCTTCTCACAGCCAGTGTTTATCTCACCACGGAGATAAATGCCCAATTACCTAATTATTACATTAGAGAAATGCCCTGGAATCAATAGGAACCCCGGAAAAGGGGCAGGAAGACTGCTTGGAACACAGAGGTAGGGGGGTCTGATTAAAAAAAAAAAATCCTGGGTAACTTCAGACAGCCAGGCTCTGACCCCACTTTTACTGTTAACTTCATTATGCCATCAATTGTGGTTGAATTGTCCCTGCTGTCGTGCCTGACAAAATTTTTTTTAAAAAGAGAGAAAGAAAAAAAGAAAAAAGATATGTTGGGGTCCTAACCCCCAGTACCTGAGAATGTCATCTCATTTGGAGGTGGGGTCTTTAATATGAAGTCATTGTGCATGCTAAGTCGCTTCAGTCATGCCTGACTCTTTGTAACCCTGTGGACTGTACCCTGCCAGGCTTCTCTGTCCATGGGATTCTCTAGGCAAGAATACTGGAGTGGATTGCCAGGCCCTCCTCCAGAGGATCTTCCCGACCCAGGGATCGAACCCACATCTCTTATGTCTCCTGTGCTACAGGCAGATTCTTTACTGCTGAGCCGCCATGGAAGCCCATGAAGTCATCAGGGTGAGCCCTAATCCAATATGGTTGGTGTCTTTATAAAAAGGGGAAATTTGTACATGAAGACCGATGCACATAGACAGGACATGATGTGAAGAGACACAGGGAAAAGACAGCCATCTATAAGCCAAGCAGAAAAGCCCAGAACAGATCCTTCCCTCACAGCCCTCGGAGAAATCAAGGCTGTTAACACCAGGCTTTCAGACTTTCAGCCTCCAGAACTCTGAGACAATAAATTCCTGTGGTAAGCTGCCCACCCCGTCTCTGGTGCTTTCTTATGGCAGTCCTAGCAAACTAAAACCTCATTTCCCTATCACCAGCATATGCCATGTTTCAGGCTCCACCCCAGGCAAGGCCAGTCCCACGTGTGGGAAGGGCAAAGGCACTCAGAGTACAACCAACCAGAAAAACGCCTGAATCTGCCTTTGGTTCATTCCTATGGTGGGCTTTTGTTTATAAGGTAAAAAGTAACAGTCAGTAATACGGGGACTTTTGGAGTACAAGCTATACCCAAGAGACAAAACTTTCTGTTAAGTAACACATCAACATGGCTTTACTCAAATGGTCAATAAATATACATGACGTTCCATCTCGCTAGAATCAGACTTGTGACAAAACTACTCTTGGTCAACAGAAATTGCTAATACACATCAGAGAACGAATGAAAGGCCTCCTGAATGAGTGACAACCTGTACATCTCTAACACACACTGGGGCCACGTCTTCCTGTTGGCACAACTAAGGTTGAATGAACCTTAAATTACCTTCCTAGAATACACAGTGACATGGAAACTTTAAAGCCAAATAAATAAAGAAATAAGAAACCTTTCTATTAGGTATATATTCATTTCAGCTTCTGAGAAGATTTTTAACCTAAACAAAATCTGGAGCAATGAAAATATAACATAACATTTAGCGCCTATATAGACTAAGAAAGTTCAGCCAAGGGACATTATTTGGTTTTTGTGTTTCCAACATGTTTTGCCCTTAGGCCAGCAAGGTTATCCTTTCTCTTCTCACCCTAAGTGTTCCTCTTTCCTGGAAAGTTTCCAAGCAGAACCCTGGTTCCAGGTCGTAACAACTCGGTCTGCTGCCACTGGAACTCCAAGGGAGTGACTCATGCCTGTGGATTTGCCTCAGCAAGTCTACAGCAAGTCTTTGTTCTTATGCCCGTCCACCCCTCAACCTCTCAGCATTGGCCAGGCTCCACAACCGGCTTCTTTTTCAGTCTCTCTTGACTTCGGTCCTTTCGCTTTTTAAAGACATTATAATTATAAAAATGATATACAAAGGGAAAAAGAGAAGTGTACAAAGTTAAAAATGTTTTAATATAAGGGTTACCAAAGTCAACAGGGTGCATATCCTTCAAGATAAGTAGACTTCCGCCCTCCTTCCCCTTTTTTTAGAGCACATATTGTACATATTGTTCTGATTTGCTCTTATCACTCAAAAATATGTCATGAACACTATTCTGTGTCAACACATGCATAGTTCCCTGATTTTTAAACAGTTATTTATTATTCCACAGTGTATATACATTCAATTTTTCTAAGCATTCCTTTATTCATAAGTGTTGAAGTGCAGTCTGATTTTTTTCTCTTACAAATAATACTGTAACAGACATACATGTAAGTACACTCTTGCACACATAAGTATTTCTGTAGGATAGCTTACTTGTAGTGGAAATGCATGGTCAAAGTATATATGCATTTTTAACATTTACAGATACTGCAAACTGCTTTCCAGAAATGTTCATACTATATCATCAATTCATACTATAGTCAGTTGAATATGAAAGTTGTATTTTTAATGTGCACTCACAAACATCTTATATTAAAACATTTCCTTGCCAGTGTAATAAGTAAAAAATGCTCTTGCAATTTACACTCTGATCGTTGATGAGGTTGAATATGTTTCCATATGTTCATTAGCACATATTCCTTCTTCTGAAAAATTACTTCTTCATGTCCTGTGTTTATTTTGCTGCTTCTCTTTTTTATATTGATTTCTAGAAGCTATTTGGTATTTGCATATTAATCTTTCCTATTGTGAATATATGTTGCATTTATTTTTTCCCCTTTAAGTAATATTGTTTATGGTACCTGTCACTGTATAAAAATGCTTGGGTTGTTTATTCTGTAGTCAAATGTGTTTAATTTTTCTGTTATAGTTTCTGGGGTTTTATATCATGATAAAAATTATTTCTAACTAGTTTTTAAAAGATAACCAGTATTGTTAAAGAATTTCCTACATTTTCTTTTAGTCTTTTACAGTTTTCTTTGTTTATTAATCCACCCAGAATTTTTTCTGCAATCTGGGATAAGATAGCATATTAATTATGCTTAACTCATCAGAAGTTTGCTTTTTTAACTCAGATTACATTTCAATGTGTGTGTTCAGCAAATAAATACCCTGGGGAACTCAGAGACTCAGGATCCCGCCATCCTGTGTTTCTACCCTCCACTAGGTAAGAAGTCAGCAAATAATCATCCCAAGGAAATGTGGACCCACTGCCTGTTTTTTTAAATAAAGTTTTATTGGAACACAATCATGTCCATTTGTTTACATAATGCTTATGACTATTTTCCTGTAAAATAGCAGATAGTTATGACAGAGAACTCATGACCCACAAAGCCTAAAATATTTACCATATGGCCCTTTATAGAAAAAGTTTGCTGACTCCTGCTCTAGAATCCTTAGTTTCCATGTGGCAGATGGAGATGAGAGATCATGCAGGTTTTCCACAGTGGAGACTGGAGGTGGAGCACAAAACTTTCATCTACATTACACTCGGCGGAATTCAGTCCTATGGCCTCACTTCACTACACAGGCTGAAAAATGTGAATTAGTTGTGCACCTGGGAGGAAAGAGTTGTAGAATTATTAGCCATTCTCTGTTCAATGTGCCCTGCAATTATTTATATCTTTTTTCCTCCCTACTTTTAATCAGAATGGTCTAGATTATACTGCAGAGACAAACAACCCCTAGATTTCAGTGACTTTATTTCTCACTTATGCTCAGGTCCAATAAGGGATGGTAGGAAGGTATGGCATTCCTCATGGTCGTCATTCACTGCAGTCCAACAGAGCAGCCACCACAAGCACCTTGCTGGCTAGGTGCTACAGGGAAAAACAGAACAGGGTCATACCTGCACTAGCTCTTGACTTCTGCCCAGAACTGATACTCATCACTTCCATCTACTTTTCACTGGCTGAAGCAAGTCCCAGAGCTACTCTGTACATTAGCAGGCTTTTGTTATTGTTCAGTCCCTAAGTTGTGTCCAGCTCTTGGCAACCCCATGGAGCCAGGCTTCCCTGTCCCCCACTATATCCCAGGGTTTGCTCAAATTCATGTCCATTGAGTCAGTGATGCTATCTAACCATCTCATCATCTGCCGCCCCTTTTTCCTTCAATCTTTCTCCATATCAGGGTCTTTTCCAATGAGTCAGCTGTTGGCATCAGGTGGCTAAAGTATGGGAGCTTCAGCTTCAGCAACAGTCCTTCCAATAAATTTTCAGGGTTGATTTACTTTAGAATTGACTGGTTTGATCACTTTGCAGTCCAAAGGATTCTTTAGTAGGCTGCAGACAGGCAATCCTCCCATATGCTTTGAAGGAGGTAGAGCTGGAATATTTGTAAACAGTTCTAATGAACACCACACTCACACACACAGAGCGCATTTATCTCTTCCCCAAAGGAGATCTGCCAGATACCACCCAGTCTCTGCACCTAGTCAAAGTCAAGGCTCTCTAGATAAAAGGCTTTCCAGTAGGTCTGAAGAGCACTCTGGAGCCCAGTGCTCAGTGGTCTGGAGCCAGGCAACTAAAGTTACTCTCTGTCCTCACACTTATTTCGATGCCCAAATCCTAAAGACAGCTGACCACGCCCTGAAACAGGCTTCTGGGATCTGAGTGGTGTCCATGTCTGTATGGCCATGCCTAGAGAATCAGGACAATCTAGAAGCTGGAAAATAAGAACTATGGCATTTTGCTGAAATCTTGCAAGGAAAAGGTCAGCCTCCTTGCAGGATAGGTATTGTTCCCTCATGTTTATAATTAAGTACATCAGATAAACGGGGTAAGTGACTATATGGAGGGAAGCAGTAGATACAGATGAAAAATACCTGTGTGAAAATAGTATACAAACTACTATACTTTGTTCATCTTTCAGAAAATGTTTAGTCTTATGATTCTGTTTGCTTAAAGAAAGACTTTCACTTTTCTATTTAGCTTAGAAAATAGTAAAATGGGATTCATGGATTATAATCACAGAATCATTTTGAATAAGTCATACTAGCTTTAAACATATTACCTTCTGATTAAACTTTCAAATAATGTAATTTTTCAAGTAAATTCTCAATATCTGGTGCCAACACCAATACATATCTTTTTCATATTCTACTTCTTTGAATGTTTCTATCTCCATGAAATTATAGGAATGTTAACTCATGTTTTAAAAATCATTTAAGCTTAACTCGTCAAAATACTGCTTTGTTAGTTATTTGATGTCCAAGAAATTTTTACATATTTTTCAATAATCAATTTGAATGTTTATTGAGTAAACCCTCCCTCTCAGAAACAGAAGTTTTCACTTTTCTTTCCCCTATAGTAAATTAATCTGAGCATCAAAAGGTTGAAGTTTTATTTGAAACTCACTGTGTGTAAACTTTTAAATATTTATTATTTATCTACTTTGGCTGTGTTGTGGCTTGCAGGATCACCGTTACACCACGTGGACTTCTTAGTTACAGCATGCATGCAGGATCTAGTTCCCTGACCAGGGATCGAACCCGGGACCCCTGTACTGGGGGCATGGAGTCTTACCACTGGACCACCAGGGAAGTCCTTGTATAAACTTTTAAAAGTCTGACTTCTTTTGCTAGGTCCCTTAAGTGACTAATGAAAGTTGTAATTATTTTCTTTTACTTTATAATTGTCTCTTGATGGACTAGGACTCCATTCCCAGGAGAATTAGTTTTAGTCTAATTTGTGTTATAGTGGCTATACTATACACCCATTCTCCATTTATTTAATCAAATTCAATGCTTTAATATTTTCACCCTCCATACACATACCAGTTACCTACTTTGCCTTGAAAAAAATCCCATGGACAGAGAAGCCTGGTGGGCTATAGTCCATTGGGTCGCAAAGAGTCGGACTCCACTGAATGGCTAAGCAAGCGTGACTACCTACTTACTGAGAAATAGCCCTTAAAGGTAAAAGGCCATGTACAGGCATCTGAAAACCCTTTCTTCCCTCTGGTCATATCCAGGTCGTGAAGGCTTTCTTCTTTCAGACTTTTAAATAAATTGGCTTTGGAGTCCCAGGAGGTAATGAAGTAGAAGAATGGAATGAAAGGACTGAGTTCAATGTTATTTCCAAAGCCCTTCCTAGGAAAACAATAATTTATTACTCATTTTGGAATTCTAAATTATGAGGAGAAACTCCTCAAAACTTAAGTGAATTATTTTGCCAGAGGACCTAAAAAATGCATCAAATTCCAAGTCAAATTGTTCCAAGTTACCTTTCCATCTAAATTCGATAAGCAGTATGAAGTTTATCCTTTATATTTGCATATAATACGACTTTTAGAGGCAAACTTTCTTTTCAGTAGCATCAGTGGGGCCAGACTGTGTAGGTTCAAATCCTCCCTCTACATTTTCTCCTCTCCTTGACTCAGTTTATCTATTAAAAAAAAGTTCAAAAATACTACCTATCTGACTGGACTGTTTAAAGGAGTAATTGAGTTAATGCTTACAAAGCTTTTACAATTTTTTTTTTAAATTATATGATCCCATATTCCCATCCAGGATAACAAGAACCACCACAAGTTGCGTGAGAATTTAAGTTCCTCCGCTTTCGGCTCCTTTATCCCTTATTAGAAAAGTGCTTTGTCAACATGAGCACACTACTTTAGCAGATTTGAGCTTTGCCAGAAAGGTGTTTGTATCTAATTTCAAATTATGAATTCCTGAACATTGGATGATGTACCATGCTGCTATACGCTCAGGGGCCCCTTCGAGTGTTGGGCGTGAGAGTCGTAAGGAACTCTGGCCTGCGTATGTCTAAGTTTTGACAGCCAAGGAGCCGCTAAGAAAGTTATTGGTATTGAGAAAAAGGGAGGCTAAGTCACCCTGAAAAAAAAAAAAAAATACACTGAACTGGAGAGCTGCCTGCATTTCACTCTGCTGCCTCTGGAAGAGGTGTGTTATCTAAAGTGCTTCCATCATGAATAATGATGGAGAAACTGCCTTTACTCTCCGACTACTGTACTTTCAGGCAGAAATCCATGGGCTGGTGCCCACGGCATCTATCGGGAACTTGGTTATCACACACGTTTAAAGCAACCAGTACTCAGCGTGAAAGGCAGCGAAAGGGAGGGGCCGGGACACTTCGGGTGAGCAGCGTTTCTAAGGTCAGACCCAACCCAATCCCCGCCCCCCCACTACTTTTTCCGCTGCTGGTTCTCCTGGTGATTTCGGAAATCGGCTACCTTTGTTTACATGTTGGCTCAGCACTAGAAAGCCTTAGTGCTTTCTAAAAAAGAGAAATCTCTTGCGTTTATAGACAGTGCTGGGGGAGCAAAGTTCCTTCTCCTGGGCAGGGGAGGGTGCCTCTCCTGCAACACGTGCCGGTGGTGGCAACATCTCTGAATCGCACAGAGGCAGCTTAAGTGAGGGAGAGGTTCGGGGGAAGGCGAGGAGGGTGGTGTGGGGCAAGCAAGCAAAGTGCGGAAGCTGTATGGGGATTCTTCTAGAAAGTGGGGTGGGAAAGGAGCTAGGGAGGGCGTGTGGAGGGAAGGGATCTGTGTCAGAACGTGCGTGTGAGCGGATACAAAACCCGAGAGAGGCGTGAGCAGCGCTGTGTGTGCGAGCGGGAGCGAGGGGCGCCGGCTCTGGGTGTGTGCGCCTGGGTGAGTGACACCGAGGGGCGGGCTGGCCGGCTGGCCGGCGGGCGGGAGCAGCCTGCGAGGGGCGGGAGTGTCCCTGCGTGGAGCGGGCCGACCCGGAGTTGTGTCAGTGAAGGAATCTAGCCCGGGGGCCGAGCCGGCTGCGCCCTCCGCCGCGAGCGCCGGCAGCGCGGGGCTAGCTCCGGACGGCGCGCGGCCCAGGCAGCGGCTCCTGCTCCGCCCGCCCTCCGCGCCGCAGGGGCCGCCACCGCAGCCGCGCCTCCCCTCGCCGGCAACCGTGCCCCCAATCCCCGTCCCCGGTCCGGGACGGAGAGGCCGGCGCTCGGCACAGAGGTAAGCCCAGGATCTCCGGCCGCCGCCGCCTCCCGGGACCCATTCCCCGCCCGCCCGCCCGCCGGGCTCGGGCCGGGACGCGGCGGGGCCTGCGCAGCCGGGACGGTAGCTGAGCCCGGGCCGCGCGATCCGCAGCCTGAGTCGCCCAGCCCCCGCCGCCTCCCGGGGCGCTGGGTGTGGCCCCCGCTCGGCGCCGAGGCGGGCTGGCCAAGCGGACCGGACGCGGAGGTCGCCGTCCTGCCTTTCTCGGGCCGGCACTGGCGAGCGAGCCGGCGGGCGGGAGGAGGCGCAGGGTGCGGTGCACATTCGCGCGCCCAGGGCGAGCGTGTGGTGGCGGCGCTCCGACGTGGACCCGCCCGCCCCGGATCTGAATCGGCCGCGGTCTCTCGCCTACCCTCCCTTACGCGAGCGCCCCCTTCCACCCGCCGGGCGGACGGAGACCGATCCCCTCTTGCCGCCGCGCTCCTGCTCCGAGCCGCCTCTGCCGGCAGCATCACGCCCTCGATCGCTGTCCGGCCTGGGGGCAGCCGGTCCAAGGAAACTCGCGCCCCTCGGTGCTCGGTGGGAGCCGGATGCGGCGGCTCCCGGAGCGGGTAAACTCGCCGTGGTGGTCCTCAGGGTGACGGGAGGCGATGCCTGGAGACTTGGCCGCGGGAGTAAGCGTTCGCGTCGCCGCGACTGGGCGGGCTGACCCGGAGTCGGCCGACGTTGGCCAGAGCTCGAGACAGCCGTGGTTCCGGAGATGCGAGAGGGTCTTCCCGCTCTATGCCCACTCCCGACTTTTCCGTGCCTCGGAAGATCGGTCCCGCTCGCTCGCACTCTGTTTGGTGATTAATACTTACTGCAAACGTGGGAGATGAAGGGTTGAGACTTTTACCTGGACAGGGGATGCGACTGAAACCTCCTATCATGTCAGCTTGAGGTTTCCACCTCTTAGGGGGTTGGTGTGTGTGTTTGTGAACTTCCTGAGCTTTTGATTCCCAGTAGTCCGGGTTTTAGCAAATGCCAAGATTTTGGAGCCCTGACATTTTAAAGATTCTTTCTGTGCAGCATTTTCCTTTGAGTGAGCTACAAAATCTGTAGCTTGAGAACTAGGGAAAAACCTTGAACTTCAAACACAGCCTCTTTCATGAAATGTTATGTGCAGTATTTTTTACTTGCTTATTTGATTTTTTAAGAAAATGTTATATTAAAAACTTTTACCAGTCCTCTCGCACATCAGGAAAAAAATGACTCAAATTTTAGAACCTATGCAGAAGAAGAGCTTTATGCCAGTATTTGAAAGAGTAAGGTCGTGTGACCTTTATGACTGGTTTAGTTTGTCCTAAAGGAACGATTCATTGCCGTATCTGATTGATTTTGTTTTCTAGAGATTAAGCAGATGTGTAATATGGCAGAGAGAAGAGACAGGAAGTCAGAATTGCTTCATTCTGAAAAAAGAAAAAATATTATCCAAGTAACAAATTCATTTACTTTGAAAGATACTCTGAAATGAAGTCTCCAGTCGCTTTGTTGTATAAAGTATTTGATTGGCCTTTATAAAATTATATCAACTAAAACGCAATGTGTTGTATAGATGGGGCAGGTTTTTTATCAAGTAATTGTAGTATTTAAAAAAAATACCTGTGTATGAAAATATTTGTTGGATCTCTAGGGGAGATCAACTAGGGGAAAATCAACTTTGGGAATGATTTTCTATTTGGACAAGGCAAATGCTGCTGCAGTCTCTAATTAGAGTTTTGGATTAAACTCAAGCTTTGTTAAAACCTATTTTATGGAGCAGCAGAACAAAAAATATGTCTAATTCTTTATTTGTGTGTGGCTTTAAACACATACGTGCACGCGCGCACACACACACACACACTTACACGACTAGCTCCAAAGGATAATTTGCATAAAAATACAATCACTTGAATGCAGAGACTATCTAAGAGGATGGTTAGAAAAAAAAAAAAAAACGAAACTCAACATCAGGGAAAGGAGTATATTAATTGGCAATTTTCTTTCTTTAATCCTTGCCTGTGAAAATATTAAATAATTTTCTAGGAATCAATTTAAATTACTTACTAAGGCAAAATGTTCAAGACTCCTTTTGTATTCATTTTGTTTTAGGGAGCCCCCTAATGAAAGTCTCCAACTGACTGTTGCTGTGCTTGCCTGATTTTCAAGTGGCCTTTGTGGGGATAGATTTCTGTGGGCTTGTGAGGCTGCTCAGCCAATCTCTGTAACGATCAGGAAAAGAAAATGCTTAGGCCACACCATTGCAGTCTTTGATACTCTGCCAGTAGGAAGCATCTCAAAGACCTACTTTGCCATGCAGATGGAAATACTTTCCATCAGAAGTCAAGCTTTAGAAATATTTCATTTTTGGTTCTAAGTTTTATCGGTTTCTCTGTCTCTGATGATAGAATTGTGCTGTTATCAATGAATATTCATTTATGGCTTTTGTGTTGAAGGCACTTAGGTGATCTTCATCCTGTTACCTGTGTTATCTTTACACAGCTTTAATCAGCATCTTATGAGGCAGGACAAAAACTTTGGGTTACTGTTTGATGGATAAGTGGAAGAAGTTGAGATTGCTCATGGTATGATCTAAACGGCAACCATGTGTCTCCCCATGTGATGATAGATGGAGTGGGTTTTGTGTGACATGGATACAGCCTGCTCACTGCTCCCTTGTGTTTCTTCACTAGTCATCTTCTGTAGACCCTTCACTGTTATTTAAAGGTGATAATTGAATCAGATGGCTGTTACAGTGTTTGTACCCAGAACAGTTGCTTTCACAAGCATAACACAGGACATGACGGCAGCTGCATAATATGGGCAGATTTAAGTGATGGAGTCTGTTTATTGATCTCTGAATGATTGTGCATAATTCAGCCAATCAATTCATTCCATCACTGTTCTGTCTTAGTGTGTAATCACACAATTAAAATGTGATTTTCATGATACAGTTAAAAAACACCAGTACACATAATTATAGAACAAAAACAAACCTTTATTTTTTTTTCTTCCTTTTTTTTTTTTTTTGAAGTAGTCTGCTGTGAAGGTGTTATTTCCTTGACACATCAAAATGGCTAATTTGGAGTTGTGACGCTTGTTATGTAAATAGGCCATATGTTGAATTTCTACAGAAGTTTATTCATTCAATGTTGTGATAATGGATAGGATCCCCTAAGTACCATAGCTAAGAAAAATAGCCTGTGAAGATGCATTTCTACTGTGTATATCATTCCCATTATTTTTGTTTAACAGCTAGTGTTTTTATTTTCTAATAAAAATATTCTTAAATGGGATGTTGTCATCTATCCTTATATGTACCAATTATTGTAGTCCTGATGTGACTTAGCAGCAGCAGCATTGTAGTCCTGACTCTAACTTTCTTCTCATTTATGCACTTGTTTAATAGTTTTCATGATTGATGTTCTGTAGTTAGGGCAGAAGCTACATGCCTGATCAATTTTTTATATTTTTCTGCTAAACCCTTTCCTTTCACAATGAAAAGACTTTCCTTTTCTTTCTACTGTTAGCATTCGCTTCATCACTCAGACTCAGACCTAGGAACCATCCTGACTTCTCTCTCATTCATTCCTTTAAGTAAAGAGAAAGTGAAAGTCGCTCAAGTCACGTCTAGCTCTTTTTGACCCCATGAACTATAGAGTCCATGGGATTCTCCAGGCCAGAATACTGGAATGGGTAGCCGTTCATTTCTCCAGAGGCTCTTCCCAACCCAGGTCTCCCACATTGCAGGCAGATTCTTTACCAACTGAGCCACCAGGGAAGCCCAAGTGGACACCAAATCTTGTCAACTTTTCCTTTGTAAGAGTTTCTCCGAACCAGCCCCGACATTCCTCACTGCCTCCCCCAATAGCCGAGACCCTTGGCCATCACTATTCTAGGATGATTATAGTCGGCTACATCCTGTATCTCTGTAATTGAGTTCTCCCAATGCGAAGCATTTCATCTTATCAATGTTCCTAAAACTCTGCTCTTTAGAATTCTTATCCAAGGATTGTCTCACGAGAAAACTGAATTGAATTTAGGTTTGTCTGATTCCAAAGTTCGTACTCTTTTCACTAGTTCAAGTATTTATTATGCCCTCTACCCACCACATTTGGTCCAACCTCTCAACCTGGTTTTAATGTACCTGCTGCTGCTGCTAAGTCGCGTCAGTCTTGTCCGACTCTGTGCGACCCCATAGACGGCAGCCCAACAGACTCCTCTGTCCCTGGGATTCTCCAGGCAAGAATACTGGAGTGGGTTGCCATTTCCTTCTCCAATGCATGAAAGTGAAAAGTGAAAGTGAAGTCCTCCAGTCGTGTCTGACTCTTAGCGACCCCATGGACTGTAGCCTACCAAGCTCCTCTGTCCATGGGATTCTCCAGGCAAGAGTACTGGAGTGGGTTGCCATTGCCTTCTCCGTTAATGTACCTGACTCTTGCTCAAATTTTACTTACCAACTTTATTTCCTACTTTTCTAACATGAAGCTCCTATTCCTACTAATTGAATCTCACTGCCCTTCTAATTGGAGAAGGCAATGGCAACCCACTCCAGTACTCTTGCCTGGAAAATCCCATGGACGTGGACAGAGGAGCCTGGTAGGCTACTGTCCATGGGGTCTCAAAGAGTCGGACACGACTGAGCAACTTCACTTTCAGTTTCATGCATTGGAGAAGGAAATGGCAACCCACTCCAGTGTTCTTGCCTGGAGAATCCCAGGGACGGGGGAGCCTGGTGGGCTGCGGTCTATGGGGTTGCACAGAGTCGGACATGACTGAGGCGACTTAGCAGCAGCAGCAGCAGCCCTTCTAATTTGTTCATGCTGTCTGTTTTAGATGCCTTTTCCTTTTCCCTCTGACCTAAGCACAATCTCCAGGTTAAGTCCACTTGCCCTAATCATGTTGCTGTCCTTGGATTCTTCTTCTACCCTTTTGCCTGCATCATTCTTTAGAACACTCTTATATACTCTCTCTTATACTCCCTTATACCATTGTGTTCTTAATTCTTGCTTTCCCAACTAGACTGCAAGTCCTCAGAGGGCACTGAGGGACCTTGTATGCTGTCTTTGAATCGTCTACCAGCCTTGGGCACAGCACACCCTTGATAAGTAGACCTGTAGAATCAATAAATTAGAAAGGTGATTTTTTTTGTTGTTTTTTTAAAAGATGGGCTTTGATATTGCCTGTGTACTGCTCATCATTGTGTCTTCAGAGCCTAATTTGCAGCTTGACACTTAGTCATGACCTCAATAAATATTTGTTAATGTAGAAATTAATGTTGACATTGGATGAAAGGGACCAGCATTTGAAGAAGAGTCTGTCAAGGAGTTTTTTCCTATTTTTTTTTTTTAGTGGTTCTGATCAGTCTCTTCATTCATCAGCTATGAGGATTCTGAGACCTCGGCATTTTCCAGAGTTGAGATAATGATGGACGCTGGCAGTTGTGAGTTAGAATTAAGGAGGCTGTCGTTATTTTAGGGTGGAGTGATGGGTCCCATTAGTGAGCACAGGTGAAAGCACTGAGGCCTTATGCCAGTATTTTATACAGAGTTATCATTTCTATAAATGGGCTTCCCATGTGGCGCTAGTGGTAAAGAACCTGCCAAAAGGGACGTGGTTTCAGTCCCTGGGTCAGAAAGATCCCCTGGAGGAGGGCACGGCAACCCACTCCAGTATTCTTGCCTGGAGAATCCCATGAACAGAGGAGCCTGGCGGGCTATGGTCCATAGGGTTGCAAAGAATTGGACACAACTGAAGCAACTTAATATGCATGCATGTATTTCTATAAATATTCAGGCTAATCAGCTCTAAGGGCTTCCTGGGTGGCTCAATGGTAAAGAATCTGCCTGTGAAGTAGGAGACGTGGATTTATCCCTGGGTCGGGAAGATTCCCTGGAGAAGAAAATGGCAACCCACTCCAGTATTCTTGCCTAGGAAATCCCAGTTCATGGGGTCACAAAGAATCGGACACAACTTAGTGACTAAACAACAGTTGCAGAGTTACCCAATCGTTTCATTTAAAAGCTTCTTGAACATTAAAAAAAATCCGGGAATCCATCTAAGGATGAAAAGTGAGGTAGGAAAAATTGCCACACCCATTCTGCTGTATCAGGACAAAATTCAGTTCTTTCAACTTTTAATAAGACTCACTTTGTACAAGGCCCTGTTTCTGCTGGGAAGGAGTTTATAGTTCAGTAGGAGAAAGAACATATGCATCGCAGAAACAAAGGTCTAAGAGAGCTCAGAAGGGAAAATTTCCTTCTGCTTGGGGAGTGGTGAGGGCCTTCCAAGAGTGACGGTTGTTTGAGCTGATTATTGAAAGGCTTCGGGTGAGATTTCAGTAACTATATTGGGAATATAGAGGTGGGGAAAGGGCCACAGCGTTGGGAGGAGCGCAGGGCAGGCATCCCAGGGTTTTTTGACTCTAACATCAGTCCTTTTACATATTTTACTACCACTGCGCCAAAGCTGAAATGCTACTAGGACCCTCCTGGGTAGTAGTAATGAAACTTAAAAGGATATACAAATACCTGCAATTGTTACTTTTGGTGCCAAGTGCTGAACTGACCATGACATAAAGTGCAAAATAAATCTTGTAAGGATTATAATTGGTGTGTTTCTGGGTAGCATCCAGCTTGCCTAGAATTCCTGAAAAGGATTCTTGCAACGTGGAAACACCACTGAAGGCTGAAACTTTCTTAGTAATGTAAACAGGTCAGCCCTAATCGTGGTCCTAAGTAACCAGGCACCTGTGGGACACTGCGAACCTAGCAGAGCATGAGTAAACAGCTGCATGAGTAAACATGCTGTTCTGTAGTTCCCAGGTTCTGATTCTGACCCCTTGGATTATAAAACTAGGACAGATGGGTATGAGTTTCAGGGAGACAGATTTGGGGTCAGTATAAGGAAGGTGGTCCTGTAATGGATGGAGCTATTTCACGAGGTGATAAGACTAACTAAATGTATTCAGGCATGGGCTATACCAGGCAATGTCTACATACTGCATTATCTCCATCTTTCCTCAAATCACTGCTATTGCCCCCTCCCACCTCATTTACCGATGGGCCATCCTGAAGCCTAGCAAGGCTGAGTGGTGAGTACATTACAGAGCAGGTGTTAACCCTGGCAGTTTGAAAGCAGAGACTGAATATGTACTGGATGAGGAAAGGGGGCAAACCTCAGATGGCCACTAGGATTTTTAAGGATGCTTCCTCACGCTAGGATCGAGTCTTAATTCTCCTTGGGGGATCAAGAATCCTGCTAATTGTTGCCAAGCACTAATTCATCAACAGCAGCACCCAATTCCTAGAAATTCAGAACAAAGAGAATGCAACCATCACCATCATGATGGCTACCACTCACTGATCATCTCATTTAAATCTAACAGCCATCTTGCAAGGTAGGGATTATGTATCCTTTTAAGGAAGGGGCGCCGTAGCTCTGCCAAGTTACATAGATTAATCAAATCTACAGAATTGACGAGTGGCTGTTTTCTTATATCACCCTTTAAGGTAATGCATGGTGATGATGTCAGACATATTTACCTATCAGTTCAGCATAGACACCAACCATTCAGAGAGGCCACCAGCTATACACAACACTGTGATTCTTCTCAGAGATGGGATTCCCATGAGGTCCTGTTGAGGCAAGGTCTGAAGGGATGTGAAAGCTTGGTAGTTCACCAAGATGACACATCTGGAGTTCCAGAAAACTGTAGTGCCTTCTTTTTATGTTCAGCATTTATCTGATTTTACACACCATACCTAATAGGGATTCCCAGGTGGCACTAGTGGTAAAGAACCCACCTGCCAGTTCAGGAGATGTAAGTGATGCAAGTTCGATCCCTAGGTTGGGAAGATCCCCTGAAGAAGGGAATGGAAACCCACTCCAGTATTCTTGCCTGGAGAATTCCATGGACAGAGGAGCTTGGTGAGCTATAGTCCGTGAGGTCGCAAAGAGTCAGATACAACTGAGCAACTAACACGCACACACTATAATTGTATTTCACACAGATTTCTGAATAAAGAAAAGTAGTTTCACAACGGTGCTTTCGTGTCTTCCTTGTAAATGTGTCTTCTTCCTCACTCCTTTTCTTCCTTTTACTTTCTGTACTCCGAGGCCCATCTGTCTGGACACCATCCCCTCTTTCTTCCTCAAGTGTCTCTTTCCATCATCTCTCTTTCCCTCAGGGTCTCAACCAGCCTTCATTTTTGTCTCATAAGCATTCATGAATCTTTCTCATTCTTTAATAACAAGAGAAGTCAAGCAAAATCCTCGTGGTCCCTTCCTTATCAGTCTGGTCATGTACCATCTCCCTCCCTGGTCTGAGAAGGCATCTCCTTGAAGAACAGGTCCTCACACATCACTTACCCTGCCCCAACTCCCCTTTCTTCTCCACCCTCTACAGCTCTGTTCTCTTGTAACAGCCGCCTCTGTGCTTCAAACTGCCAGACCCATGGCCCAGGATTTTCTTATAATTCTTGACCTGTGCACTGCCTCTGGTGTTACTGATCTCTCCACCTTGAGACCTTGCCCACCTGTTTTCTGAGTCATGCCTCTCCTGATTTCTTTCCTATTGCCCAACTGCTCTGTATTAGAGTTCTCTGCAGGCGCCTCTTTTCCTCCCAGACCTCAGCACCCTTGAAGGTTCATCCTTCAACCCTCTCTGCTCACCTACTTCTTGATTCTGTTACCACCTATAGCTGTCGATTCCTCAGTCTGCAACTCCGACTGTGAACTCTCCTGTTACCTGTGCCAGGCATCTTAAACTCAGTAAGTTCAAAACTCTGCTTCTACAGCCAGCCTACTCCTTCTGTGTTCTCTGCCTCAATTAATGAAGCCATTTGATCAATTTTAAAATCTAGGAGCTGTTTCTTATTCCTCTATTCTTATTTCTTATTCCCCTATTCTTCATTGATGACTCAGCCATGTAAAAACTATCTTCTCACACCCTTAATTCTGCCCTCACCTCTCCAGGCCATTACCTCCACAACTACCTTGGTTCAGGCCCTCATCACTCTCTCGAGGGTTACTGCAGTAGCCTTGTAACTGGTCTCGCTGCCTTCTGCCTGGCCTGCTTCCAATCCCTTCCCCACACTGCCGCCTTTCTAAAAGGCAAATTTGATCACGGACTCTCCGCTGCTGAAAATCTTTCTGCAGAGTCACTGCTCCTCCAGGATAAAAATCTAAGCTCCCTAGCCTGGCACAAAAGCTCCTTTGTGATCTGGCTCTCCCTTCGGGTGTGTATCAAAGTCTTCTCTAATGATCCTGGTCCCCACTGACTACCCTTGCCCATAGCATCCCTCCTAAAGGAAATGAGCTGTTACAGGAGAGAAATGAGAGGAGGTATGGGAACAGAGAAGAGATTACAGGGCTGTGGTGTCCTGTACCATGACCACTATCTGCCTGTGGCTGCTGAGCACTTGAAACACACTTGGTCCAAACAAAGATATGAGTGTGAAATACATCACGGATTCAAACTCAGCATGCAAAAAAGAGTGTAAAATAACTCATTAACAAATTTTAATATTGATCCCATGTTAAAACAGTAACATTTCGAATATAGTAGGTTGAACATTATTAAAGTTAATTTCACGTTTCTTTTTATTTTATTTTTTAACATGGCTACTAGGAAATTATAAACTACCTGTGTTTGGGCTTCCCTGGTGGCTCAGATGGTAAAGAGTCTGCCTGCAATGCAGGCATCCCTGGGTCAGGAAGTTCCATCCCTGGGTTAGGAAGATGCCCTGGAGAAGGAAATGGCAACCCACTCCAGCATTCTTACCTGGAGAATCCCGTGGACAGAGAAGCCTGGCGGGCTACAGTCCATGGGGTGGCAAAGAGTCAGACACGACTGAGCAACTAACACTCTCACACTTTGACTGTGTGGCTCGCATAGTAGTGCTGTTGGACAGCATCAACGGAGGACATCTCCTTGCTCCCAGGAGATACATCCTGTTTGAACCACTCCCAAAAGCTTTCTGAATGATTAAGTCAACCCTACAGGTGTAGAGAAGCAGCAGTTGCTCCATTTCATAAATCCAGAGATACTAAGTTGGTGTAGATGGACAGGGAAGTCTGGCGTGCTGCAGTCCATGGGGTTGCAAAGAGTCGGACATGACTGAGCAACTGAACTGAACTGAGATATTAAGTGCTTTAGATAAGATTCAGTTTCACAGATTGTGAAAATTGCAGCAGGGAGCCCTTCGTACCACGTATTCAGGGCTGAAATCTCAAGTCAGGCACATCTGTCTCCCCCGACCCCCCAGTCACCCTCGGGAGAGGGAAGCAGAGAGACTGTGCGTTAGAGGGAGGCTTTGAGGTAGGCAGGAGGAGCAAGGGCAGGGCAAGAGGCGCCCCATTCCCAGGAAGCCTCCTGCTTGTAAGGTACAGACAGAACACCAAGAGCCATGATCTCTGAGATCCCCCATCCTGCCGTGGCTCCTTCCCCAGTGGGAGAAGTCCCAGCTCCCCCACTGTCTTGAGTCTCAGTAATATGTCCATGATGAAGCCACTGTGCGTCAAACAAAATGACCTGCCTAACAGCTGGTAAGTTCTCAGTCGTGCCTTAGGATACCGGGGGCAGCAATCTGTGGATCATTTGGCCTAAAAGGCTTGGAGTAAGGTATAGAGCTGTCACAAGGACCCGGAAGATAATATGTCCTGAGAGATATGCAGAGCTTTCTGTCTTCAAGTGGAAAAGCCAAACAGTGATAGGAAAGCAGAACTTATCAGGTTGGAGCCAGGAGAAACATGAAGGTAAAGGGAATAAGCCATGACTATTAAGGGAAAAATCCCATGGAATCCCGTGCCAGTGAGGCTGATAGGCAGTGGCCTCAGCGCTTGTATTCTGGTGGTTTGCATGCTGTGTTCTATTGAACCTCTTGGTTCTAATAAGAATGCCCTGGGCAGTTGTTCTGACTTGCCTTTATGTATCAGGCATTAGTATAAGATTCTGGTAGGGAGAGAGGTGGTTGTGTTAAAAGTTTGAAAGTCATACTGTACAGAGACTGGCCTGAGAAAGTGGTGACCACCCAGGTGTGGTGACTGCTCTCCCATTGGCAACATCTGGGACTAGTGCAGGCCCTTAACAGGGGCTCCAGCTCCTTTCCATCTGAAGCTGAGTGACTCTCCATTGGACTGACTGTGCAGTCTGCCTCCCCTTACCCGGGACGCCAGAACCATCTCATTCTTGGGTACCAAATTTCCACTTTGCACCCCAGGTTCTCTCTCACATTCCCAAGTCCCCACTTTGAGTTCTTGTGTAGGAATCCCAAATTGCCTTTGGTAAGGGTCCCATCACTTACCTCCAAGCTTTCTTAAGCCGATAGTCTTGCCTCTGAGCTACAAGCGCTACAGTAAGTGCCTGCTGCTCCATTTCAAGCTTCTTCAAAACTGGGTCCCATCACTTACCTCCAAGCTTTCTTAAGCCGATAGTCTTGCCTCTGAGCTACAAGCGCTACAGTAAGTGCCTGCTGCTCCATTTCAAGCTTCTTCAAAACTGACTCCTGCCAGCAAAGGGCCAGAAACTCAGTTTGGCTGCCCTGCTGGTCTCTGGGGTCCCATTTGTACCATAAATGCAATTTGGGAAGAGAAGGGGAAGGCAAGTGTAGCCTGGTTTTCCTAAATTATGGTATATCTGCTTCTTTGTTCCCTGTGGGAAAGTTGGTCTTACATGTAGACTAGAAAGGTAGCTGCTGCCTTTATAATGGTGTGCTTTCAGAATTCATTCTACTTAAAAGAGCTTTTCAAATATCAATACTTACTCTTTCTTGCTCTCTAATATGCAAAAGCCTACATTATAAAAGCTCTGTTTTCTTTCCCAAGACCACTATGGTTTGGAAGAGAAAGGGCAGATTTGATGCTTGGAAAGCCTAGTTTTGACTCATGTAATTGACTGGCTGTAATGAACTTGAGCCAATTACTTAATCTTCCTGAAGATTAATCTTTCTGAACCTCAGTTTTCTCGTTTATGAAGTGAAATTAATAGTACCTACTTGCTTTGTTACGATTTTTTTATGACTAAATAAAACAAGGTATAAAGTGCCCAGCAGCAGGGCCTAAAATGCAATGCTAAGGAAGTGGTAACTTACCAGATTTTACAGACCCTTTCCTGAGACTGATAAGGAAGAAGATAAGAAATCTGGGTCTAGAGACCCAGAATTCAGCCATCCCTGGGTGAAAAAGGATCAGAAGGAAGTTGCCTTCACATTTTTGCTTAAGGCAAGTCCTGCCTAATGGTTTGCATTTGTGAAAATATTCATCTGGGATTATGAATGCAGCATGAAGCCATGGGAAAAAAAAAAAAGACATGTTTACATCCTTTGCCAGGATAATATAAGAATAAACAAAGCAAGTTTTTGAATCTCTGAATAGTCAGGTGCACTGCCATCAAAATAAACTTTTATTTCTATTCTTTGCTGATAAATTATAGATAAAGGAAGCCACTAAAATAACCCAGAAAAGGAAGATTCATATACAAATTAGATACCAGGGACAGGCTTCACACTTGCTTTGTTGGAGCCATTCTTCCCTTAACTGTGGGTGTTTGGGAAGTTCTTTTATTGTCACCTTTGTTGCTAACAAAAAGAGAGAAACAGCTTTAGTATACTCAGGAGAGAATGGTTTTGATTGGAGGCATGTTGTTCTCAGTGTGGGCTAACTTTCCTGTATTGTAGTGATTGCTAATACATAACTGAGGAAACCCGTAAACAGAGCTGGATCTGACATACTGCCACTTCTAATTGGCCTGTGTTTATTATAGGAATGGGGGCAGTCCTATAATTTTTAAAGGGGAAAGTGGAAGATGTTATGCTGGCTACTGTGACTGCTAGTGTTCTCATCTAGAAGGTCTTTGGCCTTTTTCCTGTATGTATTCTGTGAAGTCTAAATGATGGGCTGGATTCAGTGCATGCAGGGGCTGTCAATGGCTTCCTGGGTCCTTGGATGCAATTGATCGCCCCTGGCGATACTATAGTATCAATGGAGTGTCATATTCAATCCATGAACACTCACAAAGAGAGTATAAACCCGCTACCTTTAATGCTGTTAAAAATAATAGCATTAAAAATATTATTTAGTGTTGGTTTGTGGCATTAACATATAAACTCATTTATTGTTCTACTAGTCTCGGAGTAAGAACTGTTGCAGTTGCAGTGGGTGGTATCAACTGAGGTGGTCATGACAACATTAATTTATCATTTCCAAACCTTGGTAGGATTTCACCTTCTGAATCTTCTGGATTGTCTGTAGTTATTTCTCATTTGTTAAGGCAAGGCATATTTAGCTGTTCCTTATGGAAATACACTAGAAGTATCTTCATGAAGGTTGATGAAAATTGTTCCTTTTTTGCAAATCATTTTTTCTCTCTATCAAGACATTTTTGGATTCTAACTTCTAAAAATTTAATCTCTGAGTGGTACATCTTTCACTTGTTTGTCGATTATACTTTTGAAAAAGGTGTTTCCTTTGTCATTGATAAAATGTGGACCAAGACAGTCCAAAGACAGAGTTCTGTGACTTTCTCCACGAGACTTCTTGACATCCATACATGAATTGTTAGCTGTGTTTTGTTTGTTTGTTTCTTTGTTTGAACGAGTTTGATCATCTTGCACTTGGGTTTACTGTCTTGCCCCCAAGCTCTCTCTAAGAGGATACAGCCAGGAAAGACTTAATCCGATGCCTCAGTGATGCCATCATTATTGATCCACTTACTGCCAATCATAGAACCTGTATTATGAAATGTAACGAGATTAATTTGGAGTAACTTGTAGATTGCATACATTCTTCTTTTGAAAAGTTTACTCAAGAGCATATGTAAATGACCCTGTTTTTTATTTATTTTTAGAAAATAATTTTGTAAAGTAAACTCATACTTCACCTCTAATTTCAACTCATATGAGCTTGTTTGGTTAAAAGGAATTGCTTTCCTGTGTATCACTCAGTTCTCTTTATGGAATCATTGCTTTGAAAACTAATTGGTGGTGGGATGGGAAATCAGACCTTGGGTGTCACTCCAGCACATCATTATACTCACTCCTCCTGGGACAGACATGAATCACACTGAGGCATGTCCACACAGCATGCTGGCATCTATGTAAATGGCTCCATGACAGCTTCACTAACTGTGACCATGACAGAGAATGCACTGATGGCATCATGTCGCTAACGGATGTGTTTTCTCTAAGTAGAAAACTCTGTATTATTTGAAAAAGTTCCCCACCCGCCGCCACCCACTACACAAACTCTTTGACTTTTACATTAATATCAAATGTCAAATATACAAACAATATTTATGTACTGTATTTTGTTTTCTTTGTGTACAAAATAGTCTTCTACATGCTTTTTACCTTGGACTCAATAGAAAGAAAAAAATAATGTGAAAGAACAGTAGCACTGAGGAATTCAAATCTGCAATAGAAAGAAATAAACTCTTGCTTCCTAGAAATACTGCTCTTTGGTAGTGCTTTATATTTTACAAAATACTTTCAACAAGTTTTTTTGCAAAAAACTTTTTTTCTGACTATAAAAATAATTGCATATCATTGAATTTGGAAAAAATACTGAAGTGGGTAAAAGAATTGTCAGCTAAAATTTCACCACCCAGAGATCATCTTTGTTAGCACCTGGTATATTTTCCTTTCAGATATGCATTCATGTGTGGTTGTGAGTATGTGCATACATTGTGTGTGTGTGTGTGTGTGTGTGCTTAAACTAGCTTCATGGTGGACCTGAGAAGTTTGTACTGAACAGTCAGTATGACTTAAAAATGCCTTGGAATCAATTTGAAATTTTAGACCTGGCTATACTACTTATGTAGTGACTGTAAATTGCTTAAACTATCAAAACTTCCATTTCTACTTCTATAAAATGGGGATAATAATAGTATTCATCTACTAGGTTTATTGTATAAGAATTAATAAAATAATACATATAAAATACTTAGCATGGTACATGCCTCGTAGTAAATGCTCAGTAAGTGTGAGCTATTGTTATTATACAGGTTTTCTTGTCTCTTGTCCTCACTTTATTTTCTAGTAGCAATTTCTCTTGTCAAAAAACATTACTTGAGAAGTATTTGGAATGACTGCATATATTTCAATACATGAATATACCTTAATGTAATCATTTCTCTATGCTTAGACCATTTCCAGTTCTTTGCTGTCATGAAGAGCGCCACAGTTAATATCCTTTACATTCATTTCTGTGCATAGACAACAAAATGAATTACTAATGGCATTTTACAGAGAAGCAGAAAAAAATGAACAATTCTTTAGTATCTGCTAATGTGCCAGGTGATATGCTAGGGATTTTTTTATCTCAAAATTCTCATTTAACTCTTCCATAACCCTGTTGAGGTACGTCTGTTACCCCAGTTTTTGGATGAAAACCCTCTGATGGGAGACAAGCAGCTTGCCCAAGGTCACAGAGACAGTGGTGGTGGAGATGGTGTGTGAAGCCAGCTGTCTGATTTCAAAGCTTAAGCCTTTCCATTCTGGCAGGCAGCTCGTGCCTATCTTTTTAAGGCTGGCGGGATGAATAGTCACCATTGTGTTTTTCATGAAATGTCACTTGGTGCCACATAAAAGATAGGACACTTGGCTGGAACTCTGAGCTTGCTTAATATAGCACCTCCCATGTGTGTATGTTCTTATATGTTTTGGAATCAAGCCTCATTAAAATAAAGTGTTAACTAAAGGAAATAAAACATTGGTATGATTATTTGATGAAAGCAAACCTTGAGGAAGAAAACATTTATTTAGTCAAAAAATACAGAAATCGTCTTTGTTTTAGTTGGATGGGCTAGGCTGGAATTGCTTACCTCCCTAGCAATCTGAGTATTTCACACACATCAGTATAGGAATTAAACAATAACAGCCAAAGTAAATGGATGCTGTCAAAAGGGATTATAAGTTTCATTACTTGTATATTAAGGGTTGAAAGGAAAAATCTTTAGCCTTAATTGTAAGATGATATATCAGGAAAGAGCCAAAACAATTGCTATAGGTATAAGTATAAGGGAGACATAAAAATGCTGGGACAAACCTCCAAAGAATTATTTGGTGAACTGACAGGTTGTCTTTAAAAAGTCAGCCATTCGGAACATTTATCTTGGCAGCTCTCAAATCTGACTTACAGTGTGTAGTGTGGCAGTCAATTTTTGTAGGAAAAATGCATAATTAATACGAAGATCAAAGTAGAAAGTATTGCCAGTCAGTACCTAACACACAGTTTCTTAGAACAAAGGAGCAATTGAAGTTGTCTTTTAATAGGGTAATCCTGGCTTGTCATTTTGTAGGTATCAGTTCTTAGTGAAAAATGAAAGAGAAAAAAAATGCCCCGGTAGTAATATTTCATATCTAAGAGGTACTTTGTTGCTGAGTTTATAACCAACTCTTGTCTAGTCAAGAAAGCTACCTTTGGTTTCTGAGTTCTTGAATTTTCATAGTCCTTGAGCTTACACATACTTGCCTTATAATTGTCTCAGTTTCCCTTCAGATCATTTTAGTTCCTGCAGGGAAGAAAGAGTGTCCCTCATAGCCCAAGAACTAAGAAGGTTTTGCATCTTGACACAGCATGACCACCAACTCAGGCTGTGGAGAGTAGGTTGCCCATGGTGGGGTAGCAGGTGGGAAGGGCCTGCGAGTTGAGTGTGGGCTCTCTGCACAACTAGTGAGCAGTTACCACTGTGGACAGAGGGTGGACTCTGGATCTGCAGATTGGATCTTAGATGTGGCTTCATCCAGCCCTCGTAGCTATGTAACGCTGGGTTAAGTGCTTTACTGCCTCTGAGCCTTGGCTCCCTCTGCTCTCACACAGAGATAATGATTCCTGCACAGTCAAAGGTCATAGGGAGGATTAAATGCATTGAGCCAACCAATGGGTTAACTCAAAAGTGCTCTGATGATTAGCTCCCAAGTTACAAATAAATAGACACAGGTCCTGCCTCCCAAGGAGAAGCCAGTTTACCATTTGAAATATTTTCAAATGAATAATGGGAATATTTGTAAAAATATACCATTCCTGGTGCTAACCTCACTTGACTCTCCTAACTCTTTGCTTATACATTTTGCAGTAATATAGGGATAGGCTCCATGCTTGCCCAGGAAGCACCTGGTGCCCAACGAGCATGGCGTCTCTCAGAGCTTGAATGCTCAATCCCATGGCACATCCCTCTGATGAAGGAAGGAGGCGCTTGGCATCAGTAGGTGGTTCCTTTGAACACAATATAGACCTTTATAAAAACAGGCATTTAAGTCTGCTGTGTTGTTTCAAGATAGAAGCAAAACTTGTATGTTTGATGCATTATTTTAGCTTTCAATAAAAAAGATTTATAGAAAAGATATCAGATAGGAAAACATTCCAACAGGGTTGCATTATAAATAATTATAAGCAGCTCTTTGATTATTAAAGCAATCATTTTGCCAAAGGGGAGAAGGAAAGAGAAGAAGTTAGGAATTTTGACACTGGACATCACACACACTTTTCTGAAGTCTCCCGTGGTTCCCCTGCAGCCCTGGTAATGTTGGCAAGGGCTCAGAAACTGCTTCTGTGTCTGGCTGCCAGAGAGTCCATCTCACCTGCGGGGCTGCACTTACTCCCTTTCCCTGGGATGTTTCGGGCTAATCTCCCTGCCCTTTCTTGCCTCCCAGCTGGTCGTGATGACCCTTTCTCTCAGTCCTTTAGAAGGACAGGATTGGTTTATTGGCCACCAGTTTGAGCCCACGTCTTATGAATGTGTTTCAGGTCTATAATAACTGAAGTGTCTCTGTGGCTTTCCTCAGGGATGGGGGACAGGGGAGTGGTGTAAGCCAAGTGCTAGATGTTTTATAAAAAAACCCCATGAAGGACATGCTACCTGGGAATGGCTAACCCTGCTTGCTGTACTCATCTTGAACTGGGTTTGAAATTTTGTTTCTCCTTCTATGCGTGTGCCTGCTAGGTTGCTTCAATCATGTCCGACTCTGCAAACCTATGGACTGTACCCCACCAGTCTCCTCTGTCCATGGGATTCTCCATGCCCTCCTCCAGGGAATCTTCCTGACCCAGGGATCTAACCTGCATGTCTTCTGTCTCCTGCATTGGCAGGCCGGTTCTTTACCACTAGCGCCACCTGGGAAGCCGTTTCTCCTTTTATACAGGAAACTATTCTAAATTTCCCTTATTTGCTTTGCTACTGCATTTCATTAATCTCATTTCTTCATCAGCTATTTCTTGAGTGTCTGCTCTGTACTGGGTACTCTGAGAGGAACAGAAAGGAATTAAACATGGAAAAGGAGAGAACAGTTCACACCTCAGGTAGAAAGCAAAATATGTCTGCAGGGTTGAGAGAAAGGGAGAAGTTAAGTGCGTAATGATTTTTTTTTTGAGCTATATTTTCTATAATAAATTGTGCTACATAAAAATCTATACCAACATTCATTTATGTAACAAATCCCATTAAAATGAAAATTCCTGTTGTCTGTGACTGAAGCAAACATCATTAGAACACAATTTCAATGCAAAAGAAGACTTTGGACAGTCCCTTGGAGTGAGTTGAAATGGGACTTGACCTCTATATCAAGCTTTTCCTCTATATTGTTCATTTCCACGTGTCAACAAATACTTGATTTGATAGTAAAGCCAGTTAAATCAATATTTCTTGCTGTAGTGAAGGTACAGCAACATATATCCAAGGGCAGCATATCCCTACCAGCCTTATTTTGTTCATTTTAGTTCAGTCTCTCAGTCGTGTCCAACTCTGTTCGACCCCATGGACTGCAGCATGCCAGGCTTCCCTGTCCATCACCACCCACTGGAACTTGCTCAAACTCGTGTCCTTTGAGTCATTGATGCCATTCAACCATCTTATCCTCTGTTGTCCTCTACTCCTCCTGTCTTCAATCTTTCCCAGCATCAGGATCTTTTCCAATGGGTCAGTTCTTCACATCAGGTGGCCAAAGTATTGGACGGCTTCAGCATCAGTCCTTCCAAAGAATATTCAGGACTGATTTCTTTTAGGATTGACTGGTTTGATCTCCTTGCAGTCCAAGGGACTCTCAAGAGTCTTCTCCAACACCACAGTTCAAAAGCATCAATTCTTTGGCGCTCAGCTTTCTTTATAGTACAACTGTTACATCCATACATGACTACTGGAAAAACAATAGTTTTGAATAGACAGAACTTTGTCAGCAAAGTAATGTCTCTGCCTTTTAATATGCTGTCTAAGTTGGTTATAGCTTTTCTTCCAAGGAGCAAGCATCTTTTAATTTCATGGCTGCAGCCACCATTTGCAGTGATTTTGGAGCCCAAGAAAATAAAGCCTGTCACTGTTTCCATTTTTTGTCGATCTATTTGCCATGAAGTGATGGGATCAGATGCCATGATCTTAAGTTTTTGAATGTTGAATTTTAAGCCAGCTTTTTCACTCTCCTCTTTCACTTTCATCAAGAGGCTCTTTAGTTCTTTGCTTTCTGCTATAAGGGTGGTGTCATCTGTAAATCTGAGGTTATTGATATTTCTCCCAGCAATCTTGATTCCAGCTTGTGCTTCTTCCAGCCCAGCGTTTCTCATGATGTACTCTGCATACAAGTTAAATAAACAGGGTGATAATATACAGCCTTGATGTACTCCTTTCCCTATTTGGAACCAGTCTGTTGTTCCATGTCTGGTTCTAACTGTTGCTACTTGACCTGCATACAGATTTCTCAGGGGGCAGGTAAGGTGGTCTGGAATTCCCATCTCTTGAAGAATTTTCCACAGTTCGTTGTAATCCACACGGTCAAATGCTTTGGTGTAGTCAGTAAAGCAGAAGTAGATGTTTTTCTGGAACTCTCTTGCTTTTTTGATGATTCAACAGATGTTGGCAATTTGATGTCTGGTTCCTCTGCCTTTTCTAAATCCAGCTTGAACATCTGGAAGTTCACAGTTCATGTACTGTTGAAGCCTGGCTTGAAGAATTTTGAGCATGACTTTACTTTGTTAGCGTGTGAGATGAGTGCAATTGTACGGTAGTTTGAACATTCTTTGGCATTGCCTTTCTTTGGGATTGGAATGAATCCTGACCTTTTCCAGTCCTGTGGCCACTGCTGAGTTTTCCAAATTTGCTGGCAGATTGAAAGCGGCACTGTAGCAGCAGCATCTTTTGGGATCTGAAATAGCTCAACTGGAATTCTGTCACCTCCACTAGCTTTATTCATAGTGATGCTTCCTAAGGCCCATTTGACTTCTTTTGTTAAGTGCATATAGTTTATCATAAACCTACTTGATTGAACTACTTTCACATAAATAGGCTGAAAATAATCCACAAGTCTACCATTAAAAAAAAAACACAGAAAATCTCTGTCTTGTCGCTCATCTTTCATTTAAGCAATCCCAAATTTATTTAGCTCAATTTCATCATGAGGAATGACAGTATGGATAAGATCTTGATTGTGATAGGTATGCTTTCTTTCTCTTTGCTCTAAAGGGTTCACCTGAACACACTCTCCCATCTTCTGTCCCAGTCAGAGGATTTCTGAACATACCCACAAAATGGTAAATACTAATGAACCCAAGAGTCTCAGATTGTAGGAATCTAATCATCGTGATGGAAGGGAGAGTAAGGTGAAAGCCTCTTACCTTACTCTTTCTTGGAACTTTTAATTGTTAGAAGCGTTCTGAAAATTACCTATTAAAAGTTCAGTGTTTCTGTAAACAAATGGCCTGAAGCATCAATATAAACATCATCAAATGTATTTGCTGTTTTCAGAAAATTGAGCTTCTCTTGCCTGTACTGTGAATAGAAGAGTGACTGTCATTTCTTGGGCTCCTACTCTGTGCTAAGCACTTACAATATCTCATCTCTCATAGTTAAAATGATGCTTTAATGCATGTATTATTATTTCCATTTCATGTTCAGTTTCAACTGCTGAATAACTTATCTGAGGGCACCAAGCTAGAACGGGTATAAGCAGGGATTTAACCCAAGTTAGTCTGATTCCAAAGCCTTTTCATTTTTTTCACCAGGTGTCTTGAGAAGGAAAAAAGATTTTTTTTTTTAATTGTTAAAGTTACACATGTTCATTATAGAAAGCTTGGAAAGCAGACAAAATGATAAGAAAAAAATCACTCATAATTCTTCACCCCAAGGATAATCAGTACTAAATTTTAGTTTTCTTTCTAAGCTAGTGAAAGTGAAGTCGCTCAGTCGTGTCCGACTCTTTGCGACCCCGTTGTCTGTAGCCCACCAGGCTCCTCTGTCCATGGGATTCTCCAGGCAAGAATACTGGAGTGGGTTGCCATTTCCTTCTCCAAGCTAAAGAAAGCTATAATTTATATATCTCAGAGAGTATTGTTCTTCAGAGTTGTCATCCTTAAAGTGTATTCATGTTCTCTAACAACAGTTGCCATTGCTTAAAGCATTTTTAGAACCTTATTCAGAGCCAATTTAGGTACTAAATTCTCTGTAGATTCCCATGCACTGGGTACTTTGGTAGAGACATGGCAAAGACAATGTATCCATTCCCTAAATGCTTGTCAGAATAATATATTTTATGTTCTACCTTTTGTGCCTTCTAAAATTATATGCTGCAAATATTTGACCATCCTGTAAAGAATACCATCATTACCCTCTCTAAGGACCATAAACATCTTCTGCCACTTCTGTTGTGGTAGGAGATGGAGTTTACCAAAATGCTACTTCCTCCCGTGTCAAAGATTGATGGACATTTTGGGTTATATTTAAAAGTCTTTATTAAAAATTAAATCTATAAATGTTTACTATCTCGTTTGACAACTCATGTTATTTATTACACAGTCCACACAACAATCTTTGCGTTTTGTGGTACATAAAGAAAATCAAAGAATTGTTTTTGTCAAAAGTTTGAAAAAGTACATTTTAAAATCAATTTCTTTTTAATGGAAGTGTTATAGTCACTGAATGATTTCCCTCCAAGGAGCTTCTGTAAAAGCAAATATATCTTAAGTGTGATGAACTGATCTTTAAATAAAGTCGGTAGCATCTTGTGTCAAGGTAAATGTTTCTTAAAGAAGCAGGCATGCATGAGCACAGACACACACATATGTAAAAGAAAAGATTGCTATCGAAATGACCGTTGGTATACTTTATTAAAGTGAAGAAAGTCAAGTGCCAGCTGAGTTTTCATCTCTTTGGTTTATTGTACACAACACTGTTGCTTTAGAAAACAAACCTAACCCTCAACTCAAGCATCTCCCTTGTTGTCTGGTTTCTGCCTTATTTTTCACATTCTTGTCTACCCCACCGGCTTAGCACAGTACCCTCTTCCCAGATGCTGGGCAGCTGGGGCACCAGGACCCTGGGTCCTAAGATTGGCTCAGAGTTCTTCGGGGCCCCACCACAAATGGGGGCCCACCAGGCATGCACAGGTGTCCTAAGGGCTGTGCTCTTCCCTGGTTTTCCGATTGCCAGGATTTCCTGAGACTTCACCAGGCTCTCAGAGCTCATCACAAAGTGTAGGCTTTGTCTTGTGTTGATATCCCGGGCACATTCATAGCGTCTGGCATTGTGTTCAGTCAGCGTGTTAGCAAAATGAAGGGTTACAATATATTCTCTCAGAAATGGACTGTTGGAAGGATAAGTTAGTCCGATTGAAAGAGAGTCAGAATAGAATTGTGGATTAGAATCTCAGAGCTTAAAAGAGCCTCTCAGTCAGTCCTCTCACTTAAAGATGAAACCCGGAGCAGTCAGCTGACTTGGAGAAGGTCACCCAGAGAGTTGGCACCAAGCCAGGCCCAGCATCCGGCATCCTGAGGTCTTGTCCCGTCCTTCCTGGCTCTCACTCCTGTCATCTTTCCCTGGTTGTTTCAGGGAGGTTGAGCTGACTTTGCAGGATCAGTGACCAGAGCTTTTGAAGCCCCACGCGGAGCTTAACAGAGCAGCAGATGCAGAGGGATTCTCAGGGAAGGCTTGGAGAGATTGTGGACTTAGTGTTTGCCTGGTTGACTAACCAGCCCGGCAGCTGTCTCTAATGCCTAAGTGGTTACTAGCTGGGCTTGTATGGATATTACAGGCTATCTTTTGGAAAGGAGACTATCATAGAAACAATAATAACTAACATCTATTTGTGATAAATTAGGCAGGATATCCCTGTGGTTTCGAGTCCAGGCCCTGTGGTCAGATGGTCACAGAATCCCAGCTCCATCACTTGTCCTGTATATTTTTATAAGACAGGTGCTTTCAACTTTCAGTGCCTCATTTTCTTTATCTGCACAATGCAAGCGGCAAAAGTGGTTATCTCAGAGTATTGGCTTCCCTGGTGGCTCAGAAGGTAAAGGATCTGCCTGCATTGCAGGAGACCCAGGTTTGATCCCTGGGCTGGGAGGATCTCCTGGAGAAGGGCATGGCAACCTACTCCAGTATTCTTGCTTGGCAAATCCCATGGACAGAGGGCCCTGGCAGGCTACAGTCCATAGAATGGCAAAGAGTCAGACATCAATGAGTGACTGACACTTTCACTTTCTTTCAGAGTATTGTAGACTTAACTCATGGAAGCCCTGGAACAATACCAAGCAATAAATGTTAGCTATTGTTATTATTAAAATGTCACTGCTGTGAATAGTAAATTCATTGCACAAATTATATACTATCTGGTCTTGCCAACATCTCTGTGAGGAAGCTGCTATTATTATCCTCCATTTTACAGTTGAGTAGACTGAGGCACAGAGAGGTACCCCACCCACACAGTTTTAAGTCACGGGTAAGACAGCCTGAGCTTGGATGTGAGTGTGAGGAAGATGAGCAGTGTGGCTTTGAAACGTGAGATCTGATTTCCCAAATTTCTTTTTTTCCCCCAGAGCACTCCAGACCCTGGCCACTTTCAGGACTATCTCCGTGGATTCCCAGGTAAGCAGAGGTGGTCCCTCCCTTCTCTGTGTCCTCCTCCTGCCCACATGGCCGGCTGCCTCTGCACCTGTCGCTGATTCCCAGGGGTTTTGTCATAGCCTGTCAATCTTCAAGGGTTTTAGCACCAGAATGCTTATGTATGGGTTCACAAGCTGAAGGGCCAAGTTGCTGGTGCTGGGGTGGGAGGGGGGCGTGGGGGAGAGCAACAGAGGACCGGAAGCACTGCTGCCCCACCCGCGTGCACCTTCTCCACCTGCCTCACCGGTTCTGTAGTGTAGTTTCACGCATGTAAAATACTTCAAAGTGCCAGGGGAAAAAGTCTTTTAGAGATCCTTGTGTTGTAGAAAGGAATTATAGTTAAGAGGGGCAGGCTCTGGAGCCAAACTACTTGGTTTTCCCTCCTTGCACTGATAACCATGTTTGGTGTTGTTGAAAAGCTTGGTTCCCTGAATCTAGAAGTCTGGTTTGCAGTCTTCAGTGCTCACTCAGTGCTGACTTGGAGTGGAAGGACACAGCCTTTTGAGCCAGACAACCTGGCTTTGCATTCTCTTCTGCTGCCTAGTAACTGTAGTGTCTCTGCGTGTCCCCAGCCTCTCTGAGCCTCAGTTTCATCCTCTCTAATATGCAGCTAATTATACCCATCTCTGCAAGAGTTGCTGGGATTTGTGTAAAGTGGACTGCATAAGATTGACATTCAATTCAATGGCAATTATTATTATTAGTTATTGATATTTGAATGGGCTCATAACAAGTATTTTCTGGAGGGGAAAGCATGTTTTTTTTTTTATTCCACATACTTTCCCTGAAATATTTTCATTTTCTCCACCAGCAGTCTTGCTTGTTTAAAGTAATTTGCTTAGCAAGCCATATATTCATTGTGAAAAGATCGTCTCTGATAGAACCTGTCAAATGATTATAAATTCCAAATGGAAGTAGTCCAAAATAAAGAGGTCTTACTGCACGTGAATGTCTCCATGAATACTTAAGCTTGATTCTTTTTCTAAAACCCTGAAACTTCAGGAGTAAGATGACTGTAACTTTTGGAAAAGAGTCATTAACATTGGTGGGAGGTGGTTGTCTTCCATTAATGAAATAGAATATTTTACTTCCTCATTTCTGAAATCTGAATCACCATAAAAACATTGTCTTCATTGTTGTTCAAAGGGAATTATTATGGAAACTACTGACTGATTTCTCTCTCTCTCCCTCTCTGTGTCACACACACACACACACACACACTTTAGTTTTTCTTTCCCTTAGGCAACTGAAGAGTTACTATGTAAATTTCTGGCAGCCTTCTCCCCATCAGACAAGCAAGGGCACAATCAATTCCTGTTTTCTTGGAATGTACCAAATAATCAGAAACTCATTATTCTGCTTGAAGGCAACAAGCAGCTTGATGGAAAGATGTACCAATTGAAAACAATTCTGATCATATTTTTGTCAGGAGAATGAGATGCCTCCAGCTGTCTGTCACTAATTATATTAGAGGTAGAAAGCAGGAATGTTTTGGCCTGCAAAAGATCACTCTAGTCTCATGTTGGAACACTAGTGTTACTGGCTGCTTATCCCAGAACAGTGACATTGGGCATCCATTCTGTAACTCATCTTGCCAATTGGTCACAGTCTGAAACATGTCACATGAGCACACTTAAAGAATTTTCTAATTATAGTTCAGAGGCTTTACTTTTATCTTTTTATGTTCATTCTGCAGACATCACTGATGGAAATGATTTCTCCCTCAGCCTAATCCTATTGCCGGCAGTTACAAAAGAACAGAGAGATGGCAAATGAAACCCACAGTAACTGAAGAGGTGTCCGAATTCAATTAGGAAGCGACCTCTCCCATGTGGATGCATAAGCCATATAAATCCATTTTAATTGTGATCTGTGGTACTTATCTGGTCATGTTTATTTTGGATGCAAGTGCCAAAGCTGGATTTAGACCAGAACTCCAGATCTTCAAGCTCTAATGACTAATTTGGGTATCCATTGAATCCCTTAATTCATTTCTTAATTAGTTCTCCCAGAATTAGAGTTGCTTGGTTATAATCATTTTCACAAAATTTTCCAATAAAAACAAGCATACATAGATTTTTTTTCCCCCTATGGTTCACACATTTGCTATGGTCTTAAAGAATTGTTCTTGTTGTTATCAAAATTATAACAATGACAATAACAAAACTAACATGTTGCCAGGCAATAGAATATGAAGTGAGGCACCAGGAACTGGTTTTGATTCCCAGCTCAGCTATTTACAGTCATGGGATCTGGGCCAAGTTGCTTTCCCTGTATTTCAGTTTCCTTTTGTAAATGGGAGGAATAATAGTACCTACCTCATAGGGTTGTTTTAAGGCTTGAAAAAGCATTGCATGTATGAACTAACATGCAGACAGTCCCTGGCACTATGATAGATGCTACTTATTATGTTTATTGTTCATAAGACAGTAGGAGACTGATGGGCAGATTTGCTGGTGCCACAATATTGTCATCCAAGTTTGTCCCATTTATGTCATCCATTTGGGGATCACTCATGATGGTAATGATACGTTGGGGACTCTGAGGTTGAAATTAATCTCTGTTGTTTGTATTTGTACACCTCAGTTTAGCTTAGGATTAACATTTTTGGCTTTCCATGCTTGATCAATATGAAACCTTTTGGTGTAAAATTGCTTTAAAATTTGAATGAACATTTTGTTCTCTCAGTAGGCACAATACTGGTCCTCATTAAAATGAAAAATACAGTTATGATATGTAAAAAATATATGTGGTGGGGAGAGGAGGCTTGGGGGAATTGACTTCAGTAAATTCATTGGAAACTTTCATACTATTTTTTAACAGTTAAATGCATTTAATGTCTTAGTTCAAATTTAATCAGTGTGCAGGAGTAAAAGTCTAGGGAAAGATAAATCTAGTAATTTAATGAGCTTTCCTCATGGCTACATAAGAGTTTATTTTAAAATTGATTGCCAAGTGATTCACTAGAATTACCTTTCTTAAGTTTTTTTTTCCCCCCAGAAACTAAGGTTGGTCCAGCAGTTCTACTCTCATGCATGCACAGGTGTGCACTTGTGTGTATATGCTAGAGAAATGTGCACTCACATATATCCAGAGATGTGTAAGTTGTTCTTAGCAGCATTACTTATATTCATCTCAACTTAGAAACACAGAATAGCCATCCATTGTAGAATAGATGAATAAACTGTGCAGTAATAAGAAGAAGTTATGATTCTATAATTATAGGATGGAATATTATACAGCAATGAAAAAAGAAAACTTGGAGCTACACACAATAACAGGGATAAATCCTAAGACATAATGTTGAAAGAAAGAAGATACAGAAGACTACATAGCAATCTTATTTCATTTGTGCAAAGTGTGAAAACAGACAAAAACTACACTCTGTTGCTAAAGGGTATGGACAAAAGTGACCAGGAATTTACTGCTGAACAAATCCCTTCTAAAGGAGAGTGTGCTGGGGAAAACAGAAGAGCTGTGGGACTCCTGTGAGTCCTGGCGATATTCTGGTTTTTGACTGGAGCTTGTAGGTGCGGGGGCTTCCCAGGTCAGTAGTAAAGAATTCCCTGACAATGTAGGAGACACGGGAGACACAGGTTCAATCCCTGGATCAGGAAGATTCTCTTGGGGGAGGAAATGGCAACCCACTCCAGTATCCTCACCTGGAGAAGTCCATGGACAGAGGAACCTGGCAGGCTACAGTCCATAAGGTCACAAAGAGTCAGACACATCTGAGTGGCTGAGCATACACACATAGTTGCATGGGTAAAACACTGTATTATTATTATATCTATATATCTATATAGATATATATCTATATATATATATCTATATGAAAGTGAAAGTGAGGTCGTGTCCAACTCTTTGTGACCCTGTGGCCTGTAGCCTACCAGGCTTCTCGGTCCATGGGATTTTCCAGGCAAGAATACTGGAGTGGATTACGATTTCCTTCTCCAGGAGATCTTCCCCACCCAGAGATTGAACCTGGGTCTCCCGCGTTGTAGGCAGACGCTTTACCGTCTGAGCCACCAGGGAACATTATATATATAATGTTAATTATATTTATATTAATTACATTAATGTTTTATCTGCTTTTCTGGTTGTAGGTTAGAGTTCATAATTTTAAAAGTTTTTTAAAAAGGCAGAATAAACTCTCTCCAACCCAGGTTGGTTTATCCTTGTCCTGCATAGTTTTAGGCCAAGAGATTCCTGTGGTTATAAGTGGCTCTAGAAGTAAACTACTGCCTCCCTGCCTGGCAAAGTGGCCTCTAAAGTAGAATATGCACCCCAGGGAGCTCTTGAGAAGATCCATTTGGTTGAGAAGGAAATTGATTAGAACTTGCGTTTACTTTCATCTCATTATCATGAAACATTATGATAACAGGTAACTGTATTGACACTGGCATCCTTGCTGAGTCCACGTGTCAGATGTTCGAGTATCACCTGGAGGGAGGGAGGCAAGACCTCCTCTTCACAGTGGCTTCCCCTCTGGTTCATCTGCCTTGGTTATTGTATGGAATATATCATACGTGGTCACCTGGATTTACAAATTCAATGTTTTACTTTTAACAAACCCTCACAAACTGTCTTAAATAGAGTCTTCAAAGAATTCCCATAAATTGAAAATAGTTTTAAATTTGCATGCAAGAAAATGGCAAAGTTTAACATGAACTTTGTTGGCCCCAGTGTGAGGTAATGACCATGATCAGTTGAATCAGATCTGGCAAGAAGCTGACCACCAAAATTCTAAATTATCTGAAAGATGTATAGATTTACATCCACTGTGGTTAATCTTGAACCTTGTCCTGAGTATGTTGTTTTGAGACATCGCAAAATAGTACATCAATTCTGTCATTCTTTTCTATTTTAATCATGTTTTATAAGATATATAACATGTTAGTACAATAACATATATATATGAATTGTAAACAAACAAGGAAACTTTTTTGTTCCAACATCTAGGATGAAAATACCTTGAACTTCACTGTCATGCAGTTCAAAGGCTACTCCTTGCCAACTGTTAAAATGTGTAGAATAGAGTAAACTTGCTATCCATATCAAAAAGATGCACTTCTTAGCCTTAATTTTTTTTACTGGTAAATATCAACAGTAAGGCAAGGGTTTATATATTTTACTTTACTAAGACTTTCCCCAAGCCCTTGGCTTGCAGTTGGGTAGGAGAAAATGAAAAGGGGTATATACTCAGAATGGCTCTGTTTTTCTGTTTCGTTTATATTCCCTGTAAGATTCCTTTATGGTTACATCTATGCATACCCACCAAGGTGCAGTGGACAGGGTGCTTGACCAGCAGTCAGGAGACCTGATTCTGAGCCTGGTTCTGCCAGTAGCCAGCAGCCAGGCCACAGCACAGAGGCGGGATCCTCCCTGAGCTGTCTTTGCCTTTTCTCTATCATGAGGGTTGTGATAGCAACCCTTCCCTGACCTGGCACAGGGATCACATATGAGAGCCTCTTTAAAATGGAGTTTCCTTCAAACAGAAGGAATTATGGTCCTGTCCCTTCTATTTCAGGCTTTCCAGGTAGTGCTAGCGGTAAAGAACCTGCCTGCCAATGCAGGAGACATGGGTTCGATCCCTGGGTAGGGAAGATCCCCTGGAGGAGGGCATGGCAACCCACTCCAGTATTCTTGCCTGGAGAATCCCATGGACAGAGGAGCTTGGCAGGCTATAGTCCAGGGGGTCACAAAGAGTCAGACACAACTTAGCAACATTTATAACTTCTTATTAAAGTGCTGACATCTTTAACTTACAGAGCTCTTTTTATTGGAAGCTACAGAAACTGACTGGCTAGCTTAAATCAAAATATACTTATTTTTGAATTGTTTTATTGGGAGTACCTATAGGATTGAAGGGACTTCCTAGGTAGTGCAGTGATAAAGAATCTGCCTGCCAGTGCAGGAGACACAGGAGGTACAGGTTCCATCTCTGGGTTGGGAAGATCCCCTGGAGGAGGAAATGACAACCCACTCCAGTATTCTTGCCTGAAAAATCCCATGGACAGAGGTGCCTGGTGGGCTACAGTCCAAAGGGTCACAAAGAGCCGGACACTGAACACGCACATGCACTCACAGAATTGAAGGGATGGTGGAGTCTTCGAACTGCACAAAGGGCCACCGCCAGGGAAGGCCTTGCAGTCTTAGCATTGGACTCTGTGGCCTCTTCTCTAAGGCAGCGCTGCCAGTGTGGTGGGTCACTGATGACTTCTGCCCTCTGGGGTTCATGGTTCCAAATCTGAGGCTCCATGAAGGGGAAATCTAATTTATCCAACTTGGGTTGATGAATCGCCTTTTGACCAGTCAGCCTCAGGTGAGGAGATGAGGTCACAGAGGATGCACAAGATTCCTGGGATCTCTGGCTCTGTATGTCTGGGCCCTCTCAGAAAATCGGGCATCCCTGTGAGCTTCTGCCTACCATTGGTATTAATGTTTCCATAGTTACTAATGATTCAACTCTCTTTAAGGGATTTGAATTAAAAGAATCAGAGAAATATTAATACAAGTATGGAAGTATATACAAGTGTTTTTTTCAATCAATGTCAATGCACCTAACTGAGCCTGGGTTTCTCATATATTTCTTGAGGTAAACACTGGACTTGAAATCACTTTCATTAGATGCTGAAAATTCTCTGAAGGTCCCAAGGGGTCCTCCTGCCCAGGCCACTTCTCTAAGGTTTGACTCCATTTCTGCCTTTAGCTACTGCTTTACCTCTTGTTAGAAGAAAGTGAAGTTGCTCAGTCGTGTCCGACTCTTTGCGAGAGTAGCCTATAGCCCATCAGGCTCCTCTGTCCATGGGATTTTCCAGGCAGTAGTACTAGAGTGGACTGGCATTTCCTTCTCCAGGGGATCTGCCCAACCCAGGGATTGAACCCAGGTCTCCTGCATTGTAGACAGACACTTTACCATCTGAGCCACCAGGGAAGTCTTTCTTGTTAGAAAGAAGGTATTAAATCAATTTTAGCATTCCTAATGCTGATGCTCTTCTTACTGACAGCTTGACTTGCCCTAAAATTTTATGGAATGTGGAAAGAAGGTAAGAGAGGTGCAGAGTCTGTGTACCACAGGCAAGTCATCATACCAATCTTGTGAGCCTATCAAAGTATATTTGAATATATCACAGCCATTCCTAGACAGACATAAATAGCTGTCTCACACCCTCACACCAAAAGGGTATTCAGTGCTTACCGTTTGTTCTATCAGGGCTCAAGTAGATACGTGCAATATTCTAATAACGGAAAAGATGGAAATGTTTATATCCCCGAGAAATCAATGCATATCTTCCAAAACAAGTTAACTCTTGCTATCAAATATTGCCCTGGCAAGTCCTAAATGGATATTGTCCCCTTAGGAACAGTCACTCTATAGCTATAAAGAGAACAGAAATTCTTTGTTTTTTAAGCATATAGACTAAATGTAATGACCACATTTTAGGTTGTTAACACGCAGTTAAATTTCTTTAAATCAAAAGACAAGTTCCTTCTTAGAGAAAGAGTACCACTGAAGAAAGAGATGTGGTAAAAACAATCATTATTTTACCCAGTCTCCATTTTCCCAAGTTGCTGAGTTATAACATAGTCTATGATTATACTTTTTAAACCAGCTCTCAATAGATTACCAACCCAGTGCCTCACACTGGTTAGCTTATAAGGATGATTTATTATTCGTCCGGTTTTAAATGCTGACCCATGAAATGCTAAAATTGTATTGGCAGCTGTTGTCCAAAGGTTTGCAGATGTCCTGACTAATGCTTTGAAAGTCCAGCATTAGCAGTAAATCACAGCATACGTAATTTTTCAATAAAGTAATGGAAAGGATTTTGCATTCTAGGTCCTCTAAGCTTTGGAATTTGGAAGTTACTTATATGGGAAATTAAAAGGGTAAAATGTTCTCGGGCTTTAACTCTTGAATTTGGGGCCAGCACAGTCAATAGCTAAAGCATCTTGGTAGCTTTATTCTCCTAACCCTGAGATCTCTTGGCTCTGAGAACTGACGAAGTTGCCAAGTATAGGCCTAATTGCATTCCTAGCTACTGAGAAAAAAATTTTTTTTTCCTTTTCTTTCAAAGAAATACCTTGAGCATTAACATTTTCTGGAATAGCAGAATTGTTTATAAGACTTTTGCAGAGGTTTCTGAAAAGAGAGCTTGAAGAGGGCTCTGGCAGCCAATTAAGAAGCATGCGCTGCTCACCTAGAGTAACAAAGAGTTAGGGAGAGGAAACCAACAAGTGAAAAGAGATGTGGCTTTGTCCTCTCAGCTTGCTCTCTGATTAATGAGCTGATGTTCTCTTTTTTTCTTCTCTATGTTCTACTCAAAGATGTAGCAAAATAGTGCATGATATATTCAGCTAGCCCCATGATAGACCACCAGCTGAGTGTAAGTTTTGTTCACTAGTATTTCCAGTGCTGTGACCACTACTTGATACATAAGAAATGTTCAATTAGTATTTGTTGAATAAAGGAATGTATTCAGGCAGGTCTCTCTATGATCTGTAAATTGGTGATTTGTATATTGGGCCAAACATCCTGGAATGTGAAGTCAAGTGGACCTTAGGAAGTATCACTACAAGTAAAGCTAGTGGAGGTGATGGAATTCCAGTGGAGCTATTTCAAATCCTGAAAAATGATGCTGTGAAAGTGCTGCACTCAATATGCCAGCAAATTTGGAAAACTCAGCAGTGGCCACAGGACTGGAAAAGGTCAGTTTTCATTCTAATCCCAAAGAAGGCAATGCCAAAGAATGCTCAAACTACCGCACAATTGCACTCATCTCACATGCTAGTAAAGTAATGCTCAAAATTCTCCAAGCCAGTCTTCAGCAGTATGTGAACCGTGAACTTCCAGTTTTGTTCAAGCTGGTTTTAGAACAGGCAGAGGAACCAGAGATCAAATTGCCGACATCCACTGGATCATCGAAAAAGCAAGAGAGTTCCAGAAAAAACATCTACTTCTGCTTTATTGACTATGGCAAAGCCTTTGACTGCGTGGATCACAATAAACTGTGGAAAATTCTGAAAGAGATGGGAATACCAGACCACCTGACCTGCCTCTTGAGAAACCTGTATGCAGGTCAGGAAGCAACAGTTAGAACTGGACATGGAACAATAGACTGCTTCCAAATTGGGAAAGAAGTACGTCAAGGCTGTATATTGTCACCCTGCTTATTTAACTTATATGCAGAGTACATAATGAGAAATGCTGGGCTGGATGAAGCATAAGCTGGAATCAAGTTTGCCAGAAGAAATATCAATAACCTCAGATTTACAGATGACACCACCCTTATGACAGAAAGTGAAGAAGAACTAAAGAGCCTCTTGATGAAAATGAGAGGAGAGTGAAAAAGTTGGCTTAAAGCTCAACATTCAGAAAACTAAGATCATGGCATCAGGTCCCATCACTTCATGGCAAATAGATGGGGAAACAGTGGAAACAGCGACTGACTTTTTTTTTGGGGGGGGGGCTCCAAAATCACTGCAGATGGTGACTGCAGCCATGAAATTAAAAGACGCTTACTCCTTGGAAGGAAAGTTATGACCAACCTAGACAGCATATTAAAAAACAGAGACATTATTTTGTCAACAAATGTCTATCTAGTCAAGGCTATGGTTTTTCCAGTAGTCATATATGGATGTGAAAGTTGGACTATCAAGAAAGCTGAGCGCCAAAGAATTGATGCTTTTGAACTGTGGTGTTGGAGAAGACTCTTGAGAGTCCCTTGGACTGAAAAGAGATCCAACCAGTCTATCCTAAAGGAGATCAGTCCTGGGTGTTCATTGGAAGGACTGATGTTGAAGCTGAAACTCCAATATTTTGGCCACCTGATGTGAAGAGCTGACTCATTTGAAAAGACCCTGATGTTGGGAAGGATTGAAGGCGGGAGGAGAAGGGGACGACAGAGGATGAGATGGTGAGATGGCATTACCGACTCAATGGACATGAGTTTGAGTAAACTCTGGGAGTTGGTGATGGACAGGGAGGCCTGGCGAGCTGCGGTTCATGGGGTTGCAAAGAGTTGGAGAAGACTGAGCGACTAACTGATACTGAACTGATACTGATATTGGGCCAGGTATACTCAGAGCTTCCCAGGTGGCACTAGTGGCAAAGAACCCGCCTGCCAATGCAGGAGACATAAGAGATGCAGGTTTGATCCTTGGGTTTGTAAGATCTCCTGGAGGAGGGCATGGAAACCCACTCTAGTATTCTGCCCTGGAGAATCCCATGGACAGAGGAATCTAGTGGGCTGCAATCCATAGGATCACACAGAGCCAGACACATCTGAAGTGACTTAGCATGCACATACTCTAGGCCAGATTAATTCTGATCAAGGACTCAATATCTAAATTTCATAGACTGTGATTTTCCAATATGATGGAGAATTAAGGGCTTGAAGAAACGAACACTTGGAACAACCCAAATACTCAGGAATATAGAAAGGACTGTTACAACCTTCCAGCAGGCTTAACTGACTCTAGAAGTTAGCATATCCAGCTATCGCAGCTTTTCTGAATGTAAATACATTTGCAGAGTTCTTACCATACTGACAGTATCAGTTTCAACTGTACAGAATCTTGCTTTTAACACATCAGTTGGCAAGCACTCAGTGCCAAGGCCAAGGGTTAGCCCTCTGCTTCACTTCCCTTCTCCAAGCTGCAACTTCTCTCACAGAGCCAGGCAGCTGTCTCCCAAATGTACGCTGTCAGTAACATAGGAACCCAGATGACCAAAAGAGGGTAAATCAGCACAAATTTATTGTCAGAGCTGAGAGAAAGAACCTCAGAGTGAATGCTCTGCTGATTGTGGGTCAGAAGTGTTATCTTTGTGTCTCAAGGACAGAACGTTTAATAAAGATTGGGTACAAAATACACATCACCCTTGAGGCATGCTCAACTGTGTCAACCGGAGAACCGTTCCTCAGGATTTACAATTTCCTCTTTTTCCTAAATTAAAAAATGCTAATGTGAACTCTTGACTCTCAACAGCACATGTTATTATTGTATATAGGGCAAAGAGTAAATAAGACACTTGCCTAATGACATAACAGTTCATTTTAACTCGGCAAGCTGGAAGTAATTTTAGCTTGTTTTCTTTTTTTCCATGCTTCTTTATGGAAATAGGCCACAATCATTTTTATTCCACCATTCTTCATTACCTTATGGCATGCTTCCTGTTTATGCTATTAAGAGCTGTTTTTAAAGACCCTTGAGGGATATCCTTTAGCACATTCTTTTTAAAAATAATTATTCATCTGTAGTACTGCTTCAGAATGTCTGAGGGTTTGGAAATATAGAAACTTCTTAATGAGATATGCTTAATGGTCTGTGCAGAGTATTGCAATATTTACACCTAGTTCAGTTAACGTAAATTATATTTAATTAGTCATTCTTGGAAAATAGTAGATATTTTAGAATAGATTCAGTACCTAAAACTCACCATTTGCCTGTTATGTATAGTGAGTGTGTACATGCTCAGTCATGTCCAACTTTTTGCAACCCCATGGACTGTAGCCCACCAGGCTCCTCTGTCCATGAAATTTTCCAGGCAAGAGTACTGGAGTGGGCTGCCATTTCCTTCTCCAGGCATTATGTATAGTACTTTAGATAAAATTCTATGTGTAGTATTTATAGATTTAAAAAAAAGGTATTTGCAGTGGTATAAAGCAATGCTTAGGGACTCATAATAATATGAAGAACATGTCTTGTTAGGGTATGACAAACATCCACGTGGTTCAGACTTCTACAAAAAAAATTCTTTATAAACTTTAAAGTGCAATATGAATGTTATCGTTATTTTTACACTTGTGACATGCAGGACTTCTGAGCTGAATGACAGTCTATAACTTGTGTTTTAATGTTGAATATGTTCCTGTTTCAAGTGAAATTTCCTTTTTCACATATAATTCTTGTGTCAGAGACTCCCTGAGTTCCTTAATTGGGTTCCTTCACACAGCACTTGACTTTTGAACAGTCCAGACTACACTTGTGCCGGGAGGAGCAGGTTTCACATAATGGTTTAGAAGGCGGTGTGATTTCTAGGAAGAAACCTCGACTTGCATCACAGCTGCACTCTACAGATGATGGCTAAGAGCCCCACCATGGCCATCTCCCAGTCCCACTCGAAGTCCACCTGAAGAGGATTGAGAAATCACTCATTCGTGGCCTTATATGACCCACCTTTGGGTCCTCTGGTCCTACTTTTCCAGCTCTTCTCTTCCAGGATGCTCTCTGCTGCTTTGGCATCTCCAGCAGGCTATTTTAGCCTGTGTCTTGGATGTCTTGGTCACTCTGTCTGTCCTCCCAGCACGACTTCTCTGCACTCTAGCCTCCTTTGGGATCTTCAGAGCTACAAGAAACTGGAAGCCAGGAAGTGTGTGCTGGTGCTATTCCTCTGCCCTCTTCCTGGCAGATTGCTCTTTTCCTTAGCACTCCAGCATTGCCAGTTGCATCTTTGTCCTCCTGTCTTGCCCGAGCTCCAGTGGACTGGGTGCAGGGGAGTACTGAGGGTGAGGGGTGCCCGCCCAGAGAAGTGCTTCATTGTCCACACCCAGGGCCAGGCCATGGGAAACAGACTCCCGGACAATCACCATGGGCTATGCAAATATTACTTCCATTTAACTTGACCTTTCATTGTGCTCTGAAATGACTGAAAATACTTAAATGGCATACAGTAATTTTCTGGAAACAAAAATAAATGGGGTTCTTTTAAGAAGCCACACTTGAACTTTTGCCCTTTCCTTCCTTTTCGAGTCATATCCAGTGCAAGGTTGCCTTAATTTAGCATGTAGTTTCCTTTGGTGAGAAATTGCTAATTTCTCTACTGATAAAATGATGAATCATAGAAGCAGTGTAATTGCTAAAGATAAGGATACCTCATCTGGCCTTAAAACCCTCAGCTCTGGGAATTGAGTCTTGTGAACAGTTTTTAAGTGATAACTGTGTGCCAGGCACCTGCAGACTGACTGATTCTGTAACCTCTTTAACGCACCGATTCAACTATTCCTCACAGCGTCCCTGTGAGGTGGGTAGTATCGCTGTTTGTCTGTGTTCTAGGATGTACACATTGAAGCATAGTGAAAGGAAGTTAGTTGCCCAAGTTCACATAGTTCACAGTGATCAGGACCTGGACTTGAACCTGGGGGTTTTCCTCAGTGCCCACATTCTCAACTACTGAACCAGCTGCCTAAGTGCCACAAGCACATCATATAACCCCTGGGAGCCTGATTCCTCATCTCTGAAGTGGGACTAGTGACATCTACCTGACTAAATTGTGGGGAGGATCAAATGAAATAATCATTTGAAAGGGCCCAGTGGATTGTGAAATACTAAAGCCTCGGGGTTAAGTTTGGGCTAACTGTCGATATGATATTTTCTAATAGGTGGATTTTAGTGTTTGAATCTGGTCCATGCTCCCTGGATGCCCTATTAAAATGCTGAGTGTTTGGTCTTGAGGTTTTTTTTTTTTTGGAAATTTCAGAAAACCTTAGATCTCACAATGAAAATGATCCTTTGTATTCCTAAATGGTGGCATTTGGGAGTGTTTAGAGCAGGGCTCCCCAAACTCTAGGATCTAATGCCTGATGATCTGAGGTGGAGCTGATGTAATAATAATAGAAGTAAAGTTCACAATAAATGCAATGTGTTTGAATTATCCCCAAACCATCCCACCCCCCGCTACTTCCCACCAATCTGTGGAAAAGTTGTCTTCCATGTAACTGGTCACTGGTGCCAGAAAAGATTGATGACCACTGATGTAGAGCACAGGCAAAACTCAGCGTTGTACTTTTAATATGCCAAGTACATTCAGTAATATTTGTTCTCTTTAATCCCTTTAACATTAACGTAGCACTTAACACCCCTCCCTTTTTTCCTAAAGCATGCAAAATTAATTTTCTTCCAAGTCTTCTGTTTACCTCATACCAAATACTTGTCATAAAGCGTGCTTCAGTGTATAGTGTGGGGTCTGCGACCATGTTTTTCCAGCACGCGGCCCTGACACAGGAGATACCAGACAAGGTTTAGGCTGATGGAAGACAGATGGAAATTGAGTCTCAAGAGGAGGATTTAGAAAGACCATGTGCTAAAAACCCCGTGTTTCAAAGCACAGGACAGGAGACCAAAGCCAGACCCCTGAGAGGTCTGACCGGTGGTGCTGGAAGAGTGGGAGAGCCTGGGAAGAAATAGAAAGAGCAGACTCAGAAGAACAAACCAAGCAGGAGATGGAGGTTTCCTGCAACTGGTCTGGGGGAGAGGGAGGCTTCCCTGCTCCCCATGATGCCCGGCTGGCTTTCGCTGCCCTCAGGCCCCCTATGTGTTTTAGTTTTCGGGTCTCACAGTGTTCTCACAAGTCAGTGTCGGAGATCTGCATTCTTACAGTCTCTTGGGAGAAGTGAATACCCAAAGGCCTAACTTTCTGTGCTGTGTTGGAGCTTTCATGCATCCTAGAAATGGAGTTCTTCCTGGTTTGTTAATGAGACTGGCATTTTATACCTAGGGCATGCTGTTTGGAGAGGCTTCCAGACAGGAGTCATGATCATAACGAGTTATTTTTTCTTCTTTTCTGGATAAGAACAATATCCTCGCCATTCAGTTTTCAAATATAGCAAGTAGTCATGATAGAAGAATATCCTTATGTTAAGAAAGGGGTTGGCAGCCTCGTGATGTGAAATGTCCAATTTAGAAGACACATTTAAAAAGAAAAGCTGCCTTAAGTCCTTTTTTGGAATCAGTTGGAATAAAAATGAGTAAATAAAAAAGTTAAAGTACAACACATGGTCTGACAACACATTCTCCTTCCTCTCTTTAGTCTTGCAGATACTTGTTGATTTTGCCTGAACTTCAGGTGTCATTTTTATCATTTCATTAAACTGTCAAACTCCAAACTGGTTCTGGCATCTAACTGGGGGCATAACTTGGATGATAGATTTTCTGGCTGATGCATATAATCGGCGCTCTACAAGAATGTTGTCAGAGACTAAATATCTAGACTCTGTTTAAGAATACTGGCGTGTAAAAAGAGTACTTAATACGGGAGGGAGAAAAAGCATCAAATTCCAAAGAAAAAGTTGAAATGGAATGTGTAAGTCAGGTATATAAATAGAGAGCTTCTAGTGAAAAGCTTATCTAATTGATTAAGGTGTTTGCAGTAACAAACATCAGAATTACAGATAAAAGCCACATCTATTACACTTAACCAGCCCACACCTATAAGATTTCTCTTCATGGAGTGCTGAACTGATCAGAACACTAGATATGCATGTAACTCAAGTAAATTAAACTGTTGACTCAATTTGTAGAAGCAGTTTTGTTGTTGTTAAGTTGCTAAGTCATGTCTGACCCTTTGCAACCCCATGGACTGCAACACACCAAGCTCCCCTGTCTTTCATATCTCCCAGGGTTTGCTCAAATTCATGTCCGTTGAGTTGGTGATATTATCTAATCATCTCATCCTCTGTCACCACCTTCTCCTTTTGCCTTCAATCTTTCCCAGCATCAGGGTCTTTTCCAGTGAATCAACTCTTCGCATCAGGTGGCCAGAATGTTGGAGCTTCAGCTTTAGCATCAGTCCTTCCAATGAATATTCATGGTTGATTCCCTTTAGGATTGACTGCTTTGATCTCTTTGCTATCCAAGGGACTCTCACGAGTTTTCTCCAACACCACAGTTTGAAAGCATCAATTCTTCAGCGCTCAGCCTTCTTTATGGTCCAACTCTCATATGGATACATGACTACTGGAAAAACCATAGCTTTGACTATTTGTACCTTTGTAGAGGCAGTATGTATTTTTAAAAGATCTTTTAAAATGTGTTCACTGTTTTATAACAGAAATTTTATTTCTAGAAATGTATGCTAAGGAAATAATCCAAGATATGTGCAACTGTTTTGGCCACAAACGTGTTAATCACATCATTACTTATAAAAGGATAAATAGGAAATTGCTTACATGTACCACAATAACAGATTAGTTGTATATATTAATATGTATATATATTATGTTATAGTGAACTACTGTTCAGCTATTCTAATGATATAGATAAATATTGATAATGAAAAGATGTTCATCATATATTGTTAAGTGATGAAATCCTCTTATTTAAAAAAAAGGCATTCCCTTCTCCAGGGGATCTTCCTGACCCAGGGATCGAACCCTGGTCTCCTGCATTACAGGTAGATTCTTTACCATCTGAGCTACCAGGGAAGCCCCCATTAAAAAAACAAAAATTCTTAAAAAAAAATCCCTCCAAGTATGCACAGAATGATCACATTTTTGCTAATATATGGATATATTCTTAGAAAATGATCTGGAAATATATTTGAAGGTTTTAAAAGAGATTCTCTGGGTAGTAAGATCCATGAGCATTTCAAATGTTCTTCTGTTTTTTTCTGTCTTTAATTTCCTGCTCTAAACATATATTGCTTTTCTAATAAGAAAAAACCAGCAAAGTTTATTTTTAATTGAAAAAAGGAAAATATATGAGTCAAACCACATGATCCAGATGGATCCTAGAGACCTCGTGATACTTTTCAGTGGAATACATTTGTAAACATTTTTCAGCTGAAAATGCCATGATTCGAGACCAGTAACTGCTCTCTCCTACACTTGATTTAGCAGAGCTTATTAGTTTTCTTCTTAATCTCTGCAAAACGAAGGAACTCAACTTATTAGATTATCTCTGGGGTTTCTTCCTACTCCCAAATGCTAGGTCTATCCTTTATTCAGAGAAACTGCTGAGCTAATTACAAGCTGCCATATGATGAAGGTGTATTAATAAGTATTCATCTTATTATTCGTAGTACATTCAAACCAACCCACTCTGAAAGACTGTCCTTGAATCTGTCCTCTGATACTTTGGAGAGAGAGACCTTCAAATGATCTATTTTTTCCATCACATGTTGATTACCCTTGTTTTGAGTGTTTGGGGAGAACTTGTGTATGATGAGGGTCACATAACAGAGCACATAACACGACTGCTCCAGTGTTTTGGGGGAACATCAGCAGTAGGTGGGAAGCAGTTGAAGGAGACAGTGACAAAGAACTCACCTCCACTAGAAGATAAAAGCCCCGCCAGCTGTTAACCCTGACAGCCTCCTCCTTTGGTATCAAGGAGAGCTGTGTCTGTCCTCGGCCAGGTTTAGCTCAGTGAGGCGCGATATTGTACATTTCTTCTCATTAATCACTCTGGTAGATGTCACGGTGTTAAAATCAGTTCCTCCTACCTGTAAACATACAATTTCAGAATGAGTTCACAATCAACATCGAGGTAAATTACAGTACACATCTGGCAGACTGACTTCCTAATTCTGTAACTTCTGAATGGAAGTTGGAAAGAACATTGTGCCACGAGTTAGGAAAGAAACCTGACTCGGCCATGAACTTGTAGAACCTTAGAGGTTTGTTTTTTTTTAGGTCCAAGTTTTTCTCCTCTCTAAAGTGAGAGGGTTGAATTCAGTGGTTTTCAAGCTCCCTTCCAGCTCTAAAATTATATGAAAATGATCTACAAAGGCCGTTTATTGTTGCCTACATGACTCTAGACCCAAGGCAGGGTGTCTGTTAACAATCCGGCTCTTATCTCTCTTGGTGCAACAAACCCTGTTTTCTTGTTTATGTTCCTTTTCTTGTGCCACACTAAATAATTTCCATCTCATTTTGGCATGCTCTATATCTAATGTATGATGTGTCTTTGTGACTAGTGAAAAAAAATTCTTAATAGCAGCTGCTTCTCTAGTTTTTAAAGCTATGCCCTGAGAACTAAATGAGAGCTAAATGTTAATTCAAAGATTCCTGTATTTGTTATCATTTCCAACCTAACCTATAGAAGTCTAAGGCAAATCTGAGACAGAAAAATTCCTCCCTTGAGACAGTGAACTCATAAATATGTAGTATGATTTGTCCCTATAATTTAGAAGAAATTAGGATATTTAACATTTTTAGCAACATTTTTTTCACTGTATACACTGAATATGCAAAATTGGGCTGCTGCTCATGCTTGCTGATCCTGCATTTTTAATTGTAGATAGCATATTTTAAAATTGAGTAATTATTTCAAATGAATCTACTGTAAAAGGAGAATCAGGTTACCCTAACGAAAGATTTTATAAATCAAACACTTGGGTGCTTTTACTTAATTTCTCATTTGTAGACTCCTGGTAGCTCAGACGGTAAAGAATTTGTCAGCAGGGCAGGAGACCCGGGTTCAATCCCTGGGTCGGAAAGATCCCCTGGAGAAGGAAATGGCTACCCACTCCAGTATTCTTGCCTGGAGAATTCCATGGACAGAGGAATATGGACCCTATAGTCCATAGGGTTGCAAAGAGTCAGACGTGATTGAGCAACTAACTCTTTTACATATATAGGATATCTGTTTTCTGTAGTAAGCACAGAAAACCCAACCGAAACAGGCCACAGTGGAGACTACTAATTGCCCACCCAATGCCCATTCTTTCTTTCTTCCTTAGTAGCCCACTCTGGTTTTATTCAAGGGGAAAGACTACATTTCCCAGCCTCCCTTGCAGTTAGGGGGTAGCCAGTGGGGAAATTGTTAGTTGGGACTTTCAGGAAACCTCTTTGGCAGGAGTTGCCTGGGGTGTGTATTTCTTGACTCTGCGTCCTCTGTGTTTTTCTGTGGACTCTCCCTTCTGAGCTCCATGTGTGCACAGTGCGGCTGAGGATGCTTTGTTGCTGTGCTCAGCCGTATCTGACTCTTTGTGACGCAGTGGACTGTGGCTCCTCTGTCCATGGGCTTCTCCAGGCAAGAATGCTGGAGTGGGTTGCCATTTCTTCCTCCAGGGGATCTTCCCTACCCAGGGATTGAACCCATGTCTCCTTCATCTCCTATATTGGCAGGTGGTGAATGATTTTACCACTGCACAGTGTGAGTCCCATCACTTTCTTCTACTAAAGCCTAGCAGAAAGAAAGTCCAATTCCCTAGTAGCTCAAGCAAAACCCTGAATTGGCTTCACCTTGACTTGATTCCCCAGTTGGAGTTGTGTTGAACCCATAACTGAGACATACAGAATGACGTGCTGATGGATTCATTGGAGGCCCAGGAGAAGTGGGAAGGAAGACACTGGATGATGACCAAACCACAAATATCTCCCCCACCAAATTTTCCAGTTTCTTTTCTGAGTTGTAGTCTCTAGTATTGAGTAGATGATCATTTGGTTTGCAGAGTTACACTCAATAATGATTTGGTCTTTGGATTCATTTTGTTAAAGAAATTAAAGTGTGAAGGCCATACAATAAATCCAGATTAAATATCAAAATATATATCTTTTAGTTTTCCAGATTAACATCTTGCAATAAGCCATATAACGTCCCTTTTTCATCACCACCCTATTTATGGCCTTCTAAAAGGATAGAAATCAAAGTTTGCCCCCCAGAAAGTTTTTTAGACCCCCAAATGACTATGTTTCCAACATAGCTTGTTGATGCAGCCGAGGACATTGTCTCCAAACATGAAGTTATTATAACAAGTTACAGCTAAATCAAATTTAAAATGACTTGTGATAAACCCTGAAAAAGTGGTACTTTAAAATAGTAATGTCAGCAAGCTGCCTATTATGTCACCATAATTCCAGTGCTCTGAGTTTAGGTGGAGGAGTCACTGGGCAATGACAGAAAACACCATGGGCTGCTGTTTTGTAGGAATGACCACGTAGATGTGATCTGGAAGTGGTTTACTGTAGTCGCATGACGGAACACAGCACACCACAAGACAGATGACTGTGGCCACGGTTCTGAAAATGTTCAGATGGCTTTCAATTAGCTTTGGGCAAGGCTGCTTCTTGCAGAAGCCAGTATCGATTTTTCAGAATGCCCCCATTCTGAAGGAGAAGGAAGGGCTAATCATGTCCATCCTTTGAAGCTACAGGAAAGCATCACTGGAGTGTGGGCTGTAGAAAGCTTTCTTGCAGTGGCCGGGGGACTGGCTATCTGGGCTGAAGACAGTAGGAATGAGAGTTTGGCCCCTGTGGTTTGACACTGGCTTTTCTACATGTACTTAAGCTCTTGGAGCCTCGATTTCATCATTTGTAAGATGGGAGTATTTGAAAATCTAGTGAGAGAAGGCATTTGCATGCTTCTAGCCCAATGCCTCAGACCTATCCTACTTGCTCAGTAAACATTAACTACTTTTCTGTTTTCAGAGTTGTCCCTTGAAAAGAGGGAAGAGTGCTGAGTTTCATTAAGAAAAAAAAGAAAGTGTGACAGTAAAACAGTTGAATTTGGGTCTGCTCCACCTGACGATGCTTTTACTTTGTTATATGGAAAAAATAGAGAGTGGATATGGGCATATTGTAGGTGTCTTAGAGTCCTGTACTATACTTCTGATGCAAGTTGGTTGCAAATAGCCTTTTTGGAAGGAGTGTGTCATTGGATCATATCCAGGAATGACAACCACCTGCTGTGGGAGCTGCAAGGACCTGAGAAGTCAGTGAAGCCTCCGGCTGCATGGTATCTTGTCAGGGACCCCTGAGACTCTATCTGTCTGTCATTTTGCATCTGCTGGGGAGAGTGAGCATCTCAGAGTAACAGGACCTTAGGAGTGTAACCCTTCATTGCACAATGAGGGAACTGCAGCCTGGAAAGAGAAAGTAACTCAAAGGCCACACACAGAGTCAATGACACAGGCAGGACCTTAAACCTGAGGTTCCTGATGCCCAGGTCAAGGATGACAGTAGTCCCTAGACTCCTGGGTTTCCTCAAAACCACCCTTTCTTTTTTTTTTCCTAATTGCTGGTTTCATCCAACAACTGAAGGACAGGAACTCATTCCTTTCAGCAAGTTCAGTTTGTTAGAAGCCACCTTACTCCCTCCTAGAATGTCAACATCTGTAGGACTTCCTATTGTGTCCACGTCATCTCCCACAAACGGAACCTACAGCTCCTACTGAGGGGGTCTAAGAGTAGCCCCCATGCTCACTGTTGAATGGAAGGCCTCTCAGTTACTGCCCAGACAGCCCCTTAATTTCAGCATGGTGCCCCGCACTGTCTTCTTCTAACGTCTGGACTCCAGCTCCTTGGGTTCAGTTTCTCTAGAATAAACCTCCGTGTCCCACAGGGCTGGGGAGGGATGGTTGCTGGGCTGCCCTGAGTGGTGTGGACCTGTCCGCATCCTGGGCCTTCTGGGGTTCTTTGGGGGCCTAACTGGCTGGCTTCTCATTTGTATTCTTCTCACTGGCCTCTGCTGAGTCAGGTCCACCCCTCTGTTTGCTCTCTACCTTTTACAATTGTCATGTCACATCTTTCGTCCTTCACAAAGGACCACATCTGTGGTCCTTTGGGGTTTATACCTTGTTTATTTCTGTCTCTCTTAATACACATTTCTAAGGTGGATCTGAAGCCCAGTGGGTAGTAACTGACCAGGACTGAATGCAGTTTAAAAAAATTTTTTTTTCTTTTTTGAGTGTTAAGGACCTTGGCCCTCAGCAGTACAGAGAATGCGTTAAGGAAATCTTGGGTGTGAGGAGTTGCACTCAGCAAAGAATGCATCATACCTTCCTTGACTGCCGAGAACCTTCTGAAAAACAAATCTTACCAGGTTTTGTGTTATCACCAAAAATTAACCTCCCAGCGTGGTTCACTATCACGTTTATGGAAGTGTTTTGAGAATGAAATGTGCCACTATGAAATCAATGGCTGGGAATCAATGAGAACCGCTGAGGGAGAGGCGTGTTTGTATATTTCATCTGTGGCTGAACACTTGCTGGGAAGAAGCGCTGAACATCTCTCAGTGTCTTTGTTTTTAGAGACACCAGCCAGCAAGAAGAAGCTTTCCTCTGCCTGTGTACCTACCAGGACTGCAGAGGAAGAAGTGTTTGTTAAGTGAATAAATTTAATGTATGTAAATGTTTTTGTGACTCCTGCAATGTGTTTGCAATATAAACAAGGCAAGATGCTTTTCAAACTCCTGAGAAAATAAAATTAAATAAATGGCACATATTTTATTTTGTCAAGAACTAAAATTTTCCATTAAAAAAATAAATATATTAGCCTGTCAGTAACTCCTGATGTATTTTAGTTAGTACCCCATTCCCGGATTCTGACATACGTTATTGTTACCAGAGGGGTTCACTAACATTGTATTCAGAATTGATAATTGATTTACATAGCTGTAAACTGAAGGAGAAGGCATGAGAAGTTTTGTATTCACTCCTCCCCCGACCATCCCCAAGGTGAGGATCACAAATTGAGTTTTATTTTGATACAACTACAGTTCAGCCTTGTGAAACCATTGCTTTGTCACTCATTCGTGTCCTACTCTTTGCGACCCCATGGATTGTAGCCCGCCAGGCTCCTCTGTCCAAGGGGATTCTCCAGGCAAGATACTAGAGTGGGTTGCCATGCCCGCCTCCAGGGGATCTTCCCAACCCAGGGATCAAACCCAGGTCTCCCGCATTGCAGGCAGATTCTTTACTGTCTGAGCCACCCGGGAAGCCCTTAGCTAACAAGAACGTAGTGGTCCTGTGGACTTCCTTCAGGAAGTACTGGATTCTAGAATAATCTGAGGAGTTTGGTTATAAATCCCTGCCCCCTTGACATCGTTCTTTAAGAGAGGGGGTCTAGTTCGGTGTTGTTTAATTAATGGCTGCTTTCTGTTGGCTTCTAGTGCATCTAAGAATGTCCTTCGTATCTCTTCTCCAGTATGTTTGGTCACCTTTCTGGTTTGGGTCAGCGTGTATCTCAGTTTATGTGCTTGAAGGAAGAACCAGAGATGCATGCACTCCTGCATGTCCCCACCTCTTGCCTTGATGACATGACAACACCTCATGGTTTACAACCCAGAGAAGTATGCTTGTCTTCTGATTTTGTTTTCTCATGTGAGCAAAACTGACAATTTAAAGATGATGGAAAAGGGCATACACTTAAAGACATAAAATGAGTTTTGCAAGCTCTATGTACAATATAGAACATTTTGGTTTTGATGCCACTGTATAACCAGCAGAAGGTTAAAAACAATAAAGACAAACAGCGTTTCCCTCTGTCTCTCTTAAACATCATCCAGATAACTAGTTTGGCTAGTTTTTTTCCCACTGTATTGATCAGTTGCTCTGGCCTTGTGCAGACACAACACAAAAATGCTCTTGTGAACCTGGTGCCATTTTTTCCCCCCTTAAACGTTTAGCTTTAGAATAGCTGGATTTAATGGCAGGGGGCCTCAGCCTACGTTCCTGAAGGCTCTTTTCCTCCCACTCCCTTGGAGAAGGATACATGATTAATTTTTCCCCTTCTCTTTTGATTATAGGAAAACTTGGATGCATGGTAACTCAGTGCCAGCACACCTGAATTCAAGGGGCAGCTCCCAAGACAATTACCCTCTTGTTCCCAAGTCTCATGGGCCTGGGGAGCACTGAGGGCAAAAGGGTAATGAATTCATCTAGGTGGTGATAAGAGCTACATTCCAAGAGGATTAACAGCACAAAACCCCCTATTCTAGGAGGAGGAAAAAAAACCCACGGAAAAAGCAGGGGGAGGGGGAACACCCACATTGACACACAAACATAGCTGCACAGGGAGCTTTGTAGTGAGTGCTCAAAGCCACGCTCCGATTTTAACTGTAAAAAACCGAGCTACACTGACAAGAGCATCTACATGTTGTACATGACAGAGACAGTCTTTAAAAGGCGGGGACCATTCTTGTTTATAGAGGAAGGGGTCTGGTCGTAGTCTTCACTTTGCCCGGAGAATTATATCTGGCCCCTATCAATTGCCTCCTTGACTAAGATGCAGAAACATTTCCCAAATACCTTGATTTCAGACTTTTCAAACTACGGGAGTGAACAGCGGGGAGAAAAAGTCCATGTTATTTGCTAACCACATCTGAGGATGGTTCTGCTAATGGAATTTTGGTCCCATGTAAACTTTCCTAAAACAGCACCATCGCTGCAGTGAAATTTAGGATCTTGATTGTGCAACTAAAGTGGAGGTCCCTCGTATGTGTTTGGATGGATATATTTGGTGAAACGTAAAGGCAGCATCATTTCTGTCTGCTAATCAAGGGCCAGAACCAGCCCACACACATCTGCCTAGCTATTCCTCACTGCCTGTTAGGAAAATAAACCTCTCATTTTTCAAAAGAGGTCACTGCCCCTGAAGAGGAAAACCAGAGCACGTGACTGTGGTCCTTGGATCTTCTCACCCTCTTCCAAAAAGCCTTCACCATCCCCCACCCTCAGTGGCTACCAGACCCCAAATTTTCAGACTTTAAATCTCAACACCATTTGTCTTGCCACATCCCTTCTTTCACAGAGCAATTTGACTTAGTTTAGCTTATCCCTTAAAAAAAATATTTCTGAAGGTGTTTGCCATTCAGCCACTTTATTCTTGAGAAGTAAACACGTAATCGGCACTTATGGAAGCAGTGACTTTTCCAAGTACCGCACTAGAGTCTAAAACAGAAATATACCACGCTATTGTAGGAAATGACAGCTTTTCCATTTTCTTGGCCACACTCTGGTCTTATCGTCATTTGAGAACATTCCACAAATATCAACATGGCCTTCAGTAAAGATGCCTGATCCATATTTTGCATGTCCGAGTCTATTGGAAATGTACCCTCTTGATGTCATTCAGCCTTAATGAAGTTAAACATTTGCCAGGAGAGTTTGTTTTTGAGAGGAGTTGCTTCGGGAAGGCATGTTGCAGCAGACTGAAGCTTAGCTAACCGTGAATAAGTGTTTTCCTGTGTCTATAATTTTAACACAATCATTACCTCAGACCCCATCTTTTATCCCAAAGAGGAAAAAATGTATTGATCAGACCATACAGCTTAGTGAAGGCTCTTTGTTCTTGGTAGAAACAGATATTGAGGCTTCTTACCTTCCTGCAATGAGATGACTTCAGCTTTACCTGGAGACCCTGGTCATGGAGCCCTAGGGCTGATGCAGTTAACCAGCCCCAGTATAGTCGCGTGCAGCCATCTCCCTTTGCTTACCTGTTTCAGCCTCTGAGGTCCTCATCGATGCGGGAGGCTACATATGGCCAAGGATTCTTGTTAATGTCTTTTCTTCTCACCTTAGGGGGTAGTTTGTAGAAAATACATGTACCTTTTAACTGTCGGTAGATGTATTTTAAAGTACTTTCTGGGATCTTTGAGAAGATCCTTTTCCATTTAAGAGAAAATAGCCATGAGTTTGGGCTTCCCAGGTGGAGCTAGTGGTAAAGAATCTGCCTGCCAATGCAGGAGATGCAAGAGACGTGGGTTCCATCTCTGGGTCGAAAAAATTCTTTGGAGGGGGCAATGGCAACCCACTCCAGTATTCTTGCCTGGAAAATTTCATGGACAAATCTGGCGGACCACAGTCCAAGGGGTTGCAGAGTCAGACACGACTGAGCGTGCGGGTGCACACACACACACACACACAGCCATAAATCTGGTAGTTATTTGCTGTGACCGAACAGACCAGATTTTAGCAACAAAGGCAGTACCTTTGACGCCTTGCCAGGGTTGTGTTTTGTAGCTAAACATGACATTTAGGAAATGTCAACCGTGAATGACTTTTTTAAAAACTGTAGTTAAGTGTGGTTGGATATACATACAATCCCTGACTTACAAGAACTTGACAAACAAGTTTCCAGGAGACAGAAAAAGCTGCCCTTCCTCCACCCTCCGCGTTCTCAGGATCCCTTTCATTTCTCCTCTTTGCCCTTCCACCCCCCTCCCTCCTGTCCTCTCAATGCCAGAGCCATTTCAGCACTGCCATGGAAACTGCCATGGAAAAACTTGGCTCTTCTGGAAAAACTGTGGTTTCTAAAGTGGGAGAAGAAGCTGAACACAATGGGCACAATTGGGCCTGACCCCAGAGACAGCTCCTGGGCAGGGCCAGGTGCATGCCCCCATTATTTTCTCTGATGTGGTAGGAGTCTTTTAAGCTCCATTTACTTTTATTCATTTGGACTTTTTTTTTTTTTTAAGATATGGGATGTCTGTGAGAGAAACGGAGAAAGCAGCCTTCTTTCATTTGTATGTTTATATGAACTGGGTCGAGCCACGATGACCACACATACCAACACAGCCCTGGAGTATTGCTTAGTGTTTTCTATCTCACTGTTGATAAAAGGTTTCCCCACAGGCATCTGTTCTTCACAGCTGCTTTGCAAATGGTGAGACTCGTAACTCAGTTTGCAGTGTTTGAGATGCTGCAGGCAGGACTTTAGAAACTGCAAATTCAAATTTGGAATCCAGTTCTTGTTTTCCATATCCCATTGGGTGTGTATTTTTATACATGTCTGGGTTTTTGTATATACACATGATCACAGCTCTGCCTTTTTAAGTGAAGCAAATATGTTTGCATATGATCAGCAAACAATTCAGAGACTCTCAAACCATGTCTGACCTCGATATTCTGCTATTTTTTAAGATCCTTGTACCTGGAAGGTGAAAATTAGATGAGGGGGTCTTATTTCACAAGCATTAGAGATTTGAGAGTGCTGTGTGTGCCTATAAAACACACTTAGAAGCCATGTTAAGATTTTGCAACTTGACTGAGAAATACCTATGTAGTGGTTGGTTAAATAATAAAATCCATGAATTATATTTCTGTTTACAGACCTAATTCCAACACTGATAATATGTTTACATCTGTGGTTTTGAATTACTTATAGTGAGTCAGTCCACTTTTAGTAACTGAGTATTATATGTAGCAACAAAGTGTATTTGAATTTCATACCTGAGAGCCAGGTTCATTAAATATTTTCATGTGATAACATTCCTGATCAGGGCCTAAATAACAATTCTGAAACTGAAAATGATAGGAATGCATAAAAGTACACTATACAGGTCGATTTATAGTAATAATGATGGTGGGTCTAAACTGATTACCACACTAGCAGTGAACATACAATGGGAATGTCATAAGAGATGAACTGGTGCCACTTCCTGAGATAGAGAATTTTCACATTTTATATAAAGCCAGAAGTAAAAATGGTTCCAAGAGAAAACATGTGTTAAGGATTATAACTGTTTTAACTTAGAAGGAAGGAAAAAATTGGTTTATCACAAACATTGCTATTTTTTCTCCCAAAGTATAGAAACAGTTTCCATTCTCTGACTCCATGATGTCATGCTCTGAATATGAAATGCTGAAGGAAATGGAATGATACAAATGAATGCTAAACTTATAAATTCAATTTAATAGGAAATGAAAATCTGAAAACTTGATAAATATCTAATCCTCAAGGATCATGGAATTATTATTTGCTAAAATCTTGTTCCTGATTAGAATTCTATAAAGTTCTACCTGAATATTTTCTTGAAAACTGTAATATGTCATCCTCCAACATTCTTCAGAAACGTTGAAAGCTGTTCCATTCACTTTTATTGTATGGCCAGGTGTTGTTTTGTTTTGTTTTAACATAGGTTGATCCTTCTAATCTGCTTCACTTGGGTAGGTTACTACTTTTCCCAAGGAAGATTTCGTTGGCAGTATCTGTAGATTTATGCTTTGGGCTCTGCTGCAGTCTTTAGCACTGCTACTTAAGTGAGACCACTGAAAAATTAAGCCAAACCTAGAGTGTGTTGAAAAGACTTTCCGTATCTAAATGTCACAGGAGTTTGCAGGCTCTGACTAACTCACCCTCTCGCTTTCTTTGGAGACAAGTAGGCAGTTACAGAGACCAACAATTTCTGCCTTTTGATAAACCTGGAAAGAGGAAAAAGGATCTATGTAACTGATGTGATTTGTTGTTATTGTTGTTAAATGCCTCTTTTCTTAAACAGGATTTGAAAAACCAACCCAGACCAAATTACTTTTCCCTTACTTTAATACACCCTGGATAAATTTTAAAGCATGGGTTGTATTTTATATAATAAGAATAGGGAAACTTTATTCCTATTTTGTATGAAATGACAACTATGGTAACTTGGTTTAAATCCATTTACCTTCAAGTAGACCATCATCATGTTAAGTGTGAACTGGCCCTGGGTTTTAAAATCTTAGTCATTTTAAAGCGTCATTGTGTGTACAGGAGCAGTACCTGTCTCAGAGTGCACTGCAGACATCATCTTTGAGAAATGACAAGGATAATCGGTTTGGCTTCATAGCTGAAGGCACCCAAGTGCACAGAGCCTGGGAGAGACCTGCTTAACCACTGAGACAAGGAAACTGCCCTCATGTCAAGCAGCTAATGTTCTGTCACTTGCCAAACATTCCTGCTACAGATTCATGTTCTGAAATTTTCATGAACCAACTAGACACACAAACTGTGTGGTCTGGATTAAATAATATCTGCCTAAAAGGAAAGAAGTGAAGTTAGCCAGAAGGCCAGATGGCAGCTGTATTTTCTGCAGAACTCTATTTGGAAAGTGAGCTTTATGTAATTTTTGGTCATTTCTTACCATCTTAGGAGACCACTTTCAGAATGAGTCATTGAGGGATAAAGCACATAGATTTCAAAAAACATGAACTGCATAAACATAGGCTCATTGTTTAACCTGTCCACAGAATTATTGCTATTTGATGAAAATACTTGGATTTCTTCTCTTCCAGCATTGTTATAACCTACTCCTCTATCCTATCCTTTTTTTTTTTTTTTTTATTCAGCAGGCTGAATTACTCCAGAGCTAAACTCTGTCGCTTACAATACCATGGAGTTCACATAAAGGAAAAATGTGGCTGAAAAGGCCATGGATTTATTACTAATCTTGTCTTTCACTAGATTATTCACTTGAGTGTAGAAAACCAACAGTTGTCAACTGCATATACACATACATGATGTTTCCCTTCTTTTTGAGGCAGAGTGCCGTTTCTAAATTGCGTCTTCCAGAAAACTTGGTACCTTGGACTTATAAAGATTTTAGTTCATGTTCTGTGTTTAAATTACTTTGAGGTTGTAGGGTGAGCCCCAAGCTTTTAAATAGGAGCAAAGAAATACCAGCCCACATGGAGGTTACTTATCATAGCAATTCAAGACAGAGGAAAACATCAAGAAATCAATTAATGTTGTTCATTTTCCAAATGGTGGAATTAGCTCTAGGATTATTTGGTTTCTTCTCTTTCTTCCTTCATATCTCATTGGTTACAACACTTGATCCTGTTCCCTCTAATGGACTTTTAGTTTCCTACTTTTTCTCTCTATTATTACCTGCATTCCCCTTGACAGACTCTCATGGTTCCTCATTCTAGACTCAGAACTGATCAAACCAAATCCAAATTTTGTTCCATCCAATATGCATCCTAATCCCTGTGTATCTTCAGAAAACATTGATGTCATGATGGTGCCCAAAATCATTCTGTGTTTTCCTGTTTTGTTCTACAGCACATTAGATGTGGATCGTCTCTGCCTAGATTTCATGATTCAGGGTACTTTGCTGCCTTCTCTCTTCTCTCTCTCATTCAATAACTGACTTTATTTCCTGCTACTCTACAGTGTGTTAGAGCTCAAGCCTCTTGCATTTCTGTGATGTCTGTACTTAGAATAAGATAGTCTCACTTGGGATACCCTTCCCTTTCTCCTATTAATAGCTTGATAGACACCCATTCACCATTTCCTTCCAGTTCAATTTATTTAACACATACCGACTGAGCTATATATATGTTAGTTGCTGCTATATGTTAGTTGCTCAGTCATGTCCAACTCTTTGTGACCCCGTGGACTGTAGCCCGTCAGGCTCCTCTGTCCATGGAATTCTCCAGGCAAGAATACTGGGATGGGTTGCCATTTCCTTCTCCAGGGCATCTTCCCAACCCAGGGATTGAACCTGTGTCTCCCGCTTTGCAAGCAGATTCTTTACCATCTGAGCCACCAGGGAAGTCCTGGTAAACACCTGCCAACTGAGCACCTGCCATCAAATTGAAAGTCACCTTACATAGGGTATCATGAGGAGTATTAAGGCTGTGTGAAATGGAGTCATACTGTACTGCTTAAGTCTGTCTGGACCACACCAGACTGCCACATCCTTCTCTTCTGAACTTCTAAGTACTTAAAGTCTAGACCAGAAGACTATGGAATGGAGTGCTCAGAATAACCCCAGGGCTCAGGAGGAATCTCTTGGAACTTCTATTTACATTCTTTCGTATCTCTAAAAATTTCTATTTTGTAGTATTTTATAAAGTATATTTACTACAGAGATACATGTGTAGCATTTACAAATAAATAACATACATATATTGGGGAGTCCATTTTAATAATAGTGAGTGATCAAAAAGTATATAAAGCCTCAAATTCAGGACAATTCCATTGCGGTTTTCGAAGGTAAGCAGACTGGCCCATCCAGACCCACTCATTCTCTCATTCAAAACTTGTTTACCCTTCCCCTGCAGTGTGCCGGGGAAAGTTTTAGTTTTATTTCTGATAAAAGCTCAAAGTTTTAGTTTTATTTCTGATAAAAGCTCCCTGGAAAATGTGACTTTAGATCAGGACCGGGATGGTTAGCTAGTATGTCTCCCCTGGGGTTAGCAGACAAGTCACAGGCAAAGTAGACAGATGCAGCGCCTTTTCTACCTCCCTCTTTCCCACCCAGGGCTGCACACAAAGCTTCCTGTGTGACCAACAGCAAAGGCTGGTGGCTTCCGACAGCAAAGGCTTCTGGCTTCTGACAGAAGTGGGATGGGGCTGTTTGCTTTATTCTTTCAAATGCACCTATAAGATAGGCCACTCCTTCTTGGGGGAAGGAAAGGAGGTAGCCGGTAGAGAGAGGTGGGCAGTTGTTACTGTGGGGTTAGGGGATGATCCCTGCTCATAAGTATGCCACTGTTGCTTCAGCTTTTGAGTGAGTGAGTGAGTGAAAGTCGCTCAGTCATGTCTGACTCTTTGCGACCCCATGGACTATACAGTCCACAGAGTTCTCTGGGCCAGAAAACTGAACTGGGTAGCCTTTTCCTTCTCCAGGGGATCTTCCCAACCCAGGTATCAAACCCAGGTCTCCTACATTGCAGGTGGATTCTTTATCAGCTGAACCACAAGGGACACCTCCTAATAAGTAAGATTTTCTGTTGTGACCAATCTATCTCCCTATGAAGGAGCACTCCTCTCTTTTACCACAAGAAAAAGCAAAACACATAAATCCCATTGATCCGATTTTGAATTGTGTGCTTGAAGGTCTAAGATACGCCTTATGTGACCCTGCTCCAGAGTTGATTACACAGAAAAGAGCCCTGTGTGCCTGTGTATGTGTTTCTTTGGAAGAATAGTGTGGCTGTCCATCTCATCTAAATATATTGTACAACACCTTTCTCAGCTGGACCAGCCCATGCTCCACTGTGCACACTCCCCTCCGGCACCACCACCGCCCCCCGCCCCCACCTCAAGCTGTTGCTACTATTAAATTTTGTAGTCTCTGGCACATTGTGGAAGGGAAGACATAGGTCAAAGCATGTGGTCATGAGAAATAAAGCAAAGAGAAACCAAAACTTGTTGCTTCTCATTGCTCATAATCAGAAAACAACTTCATGTCATGAGAGAGAGATGCGTGGAAAGCACCTCTGGCCCCCAGGCGAGGGACCTTGTTGAGGTCACCTAGTCCGTCGGCACTCCTTCCTGACTCACAGGGCAGAACTCTTAACATGATATCCTAGAAGGTTAAAATCTGCCCAGTTAAAATCGGTAAACATCTACAGAGAAAGATGTCACAACTACCTTCAGTAACTAATTAGGATGATTAAGAGTGGATATATGTATAACTGATTCACTTTGTTATACACCTGAAACTTATGCCACATTGTAAATCAAATATACTCCAATAAATTTTTTAAAGAATAAGAAATCAATTAAATGTAGTTTATACATTAAAAACAAAGATGATTAACCTGGGGCTCAGTGACCACCATTCTTGAAACTTTCAAGGCTTTCTTGCTTCAGTTTTAAATGGTTTTCTTTCCATAGTGGACAGGACAGTTTATCACCATCCTTTGTCTGATTCAGTGATATTCAATTGACCACTAGATTTATGACTGAATAAACCAGTCCATTCATACATCTACTTTTGTTTACCTTGATTCATCTCTGTGGTACCTGTCTGTATCTTCCCCAATTTGGTTCCCACTTTAGTTGTGGAAATTAAATATAAAGATGATAGGATGGTTTCCATGTGATTCTCCCATGTACTCAGCTTAAAAACACAATGCTCACTCAGAACCAGCTCTTTACTTGTCCATTCAGGTTTCTGTAGGGTATTAGGATATTCATACCTAAGTCGTTAAGACAGAGAAATCTTTTTAATCCAAAAAATATGAATGCTGAAAGTTTCAGGAAGGCCAGTTCAGAAAATGGTTTGACTAAAATATTAGTTAGGGTTCTGACTTGGCTGCTGTGATAAACACCAGACTACAGCGACTTAAAAACTTGCAAGTTGATCTCTGCCTATGAACAGTCTAAGTGTACAGGCTGATGTGGAGGCCCCACAGTGATAGGGACCAGTCTTATTATATTGTAGCACCGCCATGCTGTCTTCATGGCTTCCGTTTCAAGAGCTCATACACCAGCCAGCTAGAAGAAGGGTACAAGGGGAAGTGGAAAGCACCAGTCTTTCTTCTTAAGAGTACAGCCAAGAAGTTGTGCTTGGGTATCCCTTCTTTTCACATCCTGTTGGCCAGAATGTAGCTACATGAACACACTGAGCTGCAAGGGAGGCTGGCAAGTCTGTCTATGAACTGGAGGGTCATGTTCCCAAGTAAGACTGCAAAATTCTATTACTGGAGGAAGAAAGAAAGATGAATTTGGAAGACAACAGTTAGCTCTGCACCTGGCTTGGTAGGGCTAGCCTAGAGAAGCGTGTTTCAGATCGAGAACCATGACTTCACTAGGGAACTTGTAAGCCGCAGAGATGATACCTAAGGATATGAAGAAGGAGAGAGTCTTGCTGGATGTAGAAGCTGAGACTCCTGGATAAGCTTGGTGTTGCAGCCTTGTGGGTTTCAGGCCTGGAGTTCAACAATAAGGCATACCTCTCCTGCCACTGGGAGAGAAATTGAAGCTTAATTCCAGAAATGTCTTTTACTACTGTACGACTGAATTAAAATAGATTTTCTAGGAGAAGTTTCCAGGCTAAATAGGTTCAATACAAAGCCAAGACCCCACATAGTTCCATTACAGTGATTTCAGGCTATAAAAACCATGCTGCCCTCTTGCCCCTAGGTCCAGATCATTCTCTGAACGGGGCAGTAACATGTATTTGAGCCCTGTCATGATAAAAATAAAATTTTTTAAAATGCTAGGAAGTGAAAAATTTTGAGTTTAACAATTGTAGTACTGCTACCACCCCATTGTAAGGTCTGCATTCTTTAAGGATGTTCTAGGAAAATAATGGTGAAAAAAATACTCATGATTACAGTGCTATACATACTCCATCTGGGACTTGCATGTCATATTTGTTTACTTGATTAGCCAGGCACTTTTTCCTGTTAGTGTCCACATTCATCTTTTCCAGATATAACCCTGGTTTTCATCTCATCCTGACAAGACCAACCTGGATTTTGACAGTCACACTGATTTTTATCTATTTAAACTGCTAGAAGCCAAATCTGATTTTGTCCCTGGCTTTTGTTATTGAGAAAAGTAATAAAAAACCAAGGCAGAATTAGATCAGGAGCATCCATTATTTTAACCAGGAACAAAAAAGAAATATAATGCTCTAAGTATTGGATTCATTTGAGTATATAGGGGATGTTAAGAATTCCATTTAAGTGTGTTTTTCAGCTGATCTTATATTTGATATGCAAAATCAACATTCTCATTGCCTATTGTAGAAATAATAATCAGGTAATAATAAAAACTCATTTGCTGAGTGTTCAATTTATATCTTCCCAGCACCAATTTCTGTGGTCAAAGTTTAAGCCTTGACTTGGTGGCACCCAAACTGTATGGCTGCTACACAACAGAGGAAAGGATACTTGGGAGCTTTGGAAGAAAGAAAAGCAATCGGTTTCTGCTTCAGTACCATTATTCCTGTCTGTAGACTGTGCATTCTCAACAGGGGATGCATTTCCCTCATGGGGGTGAAAACTGGTGCTTGAGGGTATAAGTGGCAGAGTGAGAGAGCTGTGATACGGGATAGTCAGAGAGATGCTACCATGCCAGCCTTGAAGGTGGGGGGAGGGGGCACGAGCTATGGAATGTGGAGAGACTCCAGAATCTGGAAAAGCAAGGGAACAGAGCCTCCTCTACAGCTACCGAACTGTAAGGTAATAAATGTGTGCTGTTTGAAGCCCCTTAGTTTGTGCTCCTTTGTTCCAGCTGCAGTAGAAAATGAATGCACTCAGTTTTCTCTCCTGTTCACAGAGAAGAATAGAATGATACATGTCACAGGTTTGTTGTAAACATTAAAGAAAATAATCTGTGAGTGGTACTTAGCATAAGGAACATAGTGACCCACTCAAGCCTTGACAGTGCTCGTACGGGCAACGTTTGTGCCCTCGGTGTACTTTCCCATGCCGAGGTTGCTGAGAGGTTTCTTTCTCTGATTATTTCTGATTATTCTGTTTATTTCTCTGATTATTTTGACAACAGTCAGACCTTCAACTGACTCTGTCACTTTAAAGGGGCTTTGTAGATATCTCCTCAGATTTGTCATGTATTGATTTTATTTTTAAAAATTTTATTCAAGTATAGTTGATTTACGATGTTAATTTCTACTGAACAGCAAAATGACTCAGTTATGCATATGTACATTCTTTTTCATATTTCTTTTCATTTTGGTTTATCACAGGACATTGGATATAGTTCCCTGTGTATATAGTAGGACCTTGTTGTTTATCCATGATATATATACTTTCAGTTTGCGTCTGCTAACCACAAACTTCCAATTCGCCCCTCATCCTCACCCTGTCCTCCCCTCACCCCACCTCCCCACCACAACCCACAAGTCTGCTTCCTGAGTCAGTTTCTGTTTCAGAGATATGTTCAGTTGTGTCGTATTTTAGATTCCACGTATATGTCATATCAGATGGTATTTGTCTTTCTCTTTCTGACTTACTTCACTTGGTATGGTAATCTCTAGTTGCACCCATGTTACTGTAAATGGCATTACCTTCTTTTTTATGGCTGAGTAGTATTCCATTTTATATAGGTACCACATCTTCTTTATCCATTGATCTGCTGATGGACATTTAGATTGTTCCTATGTCTTGGCTCTTGTAAATAGTGCTGCTGTGAACATGGGGAGGGGGTGCATGTATCTTTTTGAATTATAGTTTTGTCTGGGAATATGCCAAAGAGTGAGATTGCTGGATCATATGGCAACTCTATTTTTAGTTTTTTGCGGAACCTCCATACCGTTTTCCAATTTACATTCTCACCAACAGAGTAAAAGAGTTCCCTTTTCTCCACACCCTATCCAACTTTTATTATTCGTAGACTTTTTAATGGTGGCCATTCTGACTGATGTGAAGTAGTACCTCGTAATTTTGATCTGCATTTCTCTAATAATTGGCAATAATGAGCATCTTTTCATATGCCTGTTTGCCATCTATAGGTCTTCTTTGAAGAAGTGTCTGTTGAAGTCTTCTGCCCATTTTTTGATCAGATTGTTTCTTTGTTATTAAGTTATATGAGCTGTTTGTATATTTTGAAAATTAAGCCCTTGCCAGTTGCATAATTTGCAACTATTTTCTACCATTGGAAGAAGCACAAACTAGAATCAAGATTGCCGGGAGAAATATCAATAACCTCAGATATGCAGATGACACCACCCTTACGGCAGAAAGTGAACAGGAACTAAAAAGCGTCTTGATGAAAGTGAAAGAGGAGAGTGAAAAAGTTGGTTTAAAGCTCAACATTCAGAAAACGAAGATCATGGCATCCAGTCCCATCCCTTCATGGCAAATAGATGGGGAAACAGTGGAAACAGTGTCAGACTTTATTTTGGGGGCTCCAAGATCACTGCAGATGGTGATTGTAGCCATGATTGTTATCTAATTATAGATTGTTTTTTTTGCTTTGTTTATGGCTTCCTTTGCTGTATGGAAGCTTGTAAGTTTGATTCAGTTCAGTTCAGTTCAGTCGCTCAGTCATGTCTGACTCTTTGCGACCCCATGAATTGCAGCACGCCAGGCCTCCCTGTCCATCATTAACTCCGCGAGTTCACTCAAATTCATGTGCATTGAGTCGGTGATGCCATCCAGCCATCTCATCTTCTGTCGTCCCCTTCTCCTGCCCCCAATCCCTCCCAGCATCAGAGTCTTTTCCAATGAGTCAACTCTTAGCATGAGGTGGCCAAAGTACTGGAGTTTCAGCTTTAGCATCATTCCTTCCAAAGAAGACCCAGGGCTGATCTCCTTTAGAATGGACTGGTTGGATCTCCTTGCAGTCCAAGGGACTCTCAAGAATTTTCTCCAACACCACAGTTCAAAAGCATCAATTCTTTGGCGCTCAGCTTTCTTCACAGTCCAACTCTCACATCCATACATGACCACTGGAAAAACCATAGCCTTGACTAGACGGACCTTTGTTGGCAAAGTGATGTCTCTGCTTTTCAATATGCTGTCTAGGTTGGTCATAACTTTTCTTCCAAGGAGTAAGCATCTTTTAATTTCATGGCTACAATCACCATCTGCAGTGATCTTGGAGCCCCCAAAATAAAGTCTGACACTGTTTCCACTGTTTCCCCATCTATTTGCCATGAAGGGATGGGACTGGATGCCATGATCTTCGTTTTCTGAATGTTGAGCTTTAAACCAACTTTTTCACTCTCCTCTTTCACTTTCATCAAGACGCTTTTTAGTTCCTGTTCACTTTCTGCCGTAAGGGTGGTGTCATCTGCATATCTGAGGTTATTGATATTTCTCCCGGCAATCTTGATTCTAGTTTGTGCTTCTTCCAGCCCAACATTTCTCATGATGTACTCTGCATAAAAGTTAAATAAGCAGGGTGACAATATACAGCCTTGATGTACTCCTTTTCCTATTTGGAACCAGTCTGTTCTGTGTCCAGCTCTAACTGTTGCTTCCTGACCTGCATATAGGTTTCTCAAGAGGCAGCTCAGGTGGTCTGGTATTCCCATCTCTTTCAGAATTTTCCACAGTTTATTGTGATCTACACAGTCAAAGGCTTTGGCATAGTCAATAAATCAGAAATAGATGTTTTTCTGGAACTCTCTCACTTTTTCCATGATCCAGAGGATGTTGGCAATTTGATCTCTGGTTCCTCTGCCTTTTCTAAAACCAGCTTGATCCATTTATATTTGCTTTTGTTATATTGCCTTCGGAGACTGACCTAAGATAACCATCATGTATTGATTTTATTTCAACTGGGGGATGTTCTTTTCAACATGTTTTGAGTATCATTAACTCTTAGGTCCTTCCTTCAAGTAGTTCTACCCCCATTGTTTTCCCCTCTTCTGATCTGTTTGAAGCTTTGGTGGTGTGGTGGAGAAAGAAACTCCCAGCAGTGGTAGTGAGGAGAAAAGGGCCAGCTGCCAAGCACCCTGGTGAGGGAGGGCGAGTCCCAAGTGGGCTGCCATTCCAGAAAGACACTCCAACTTAGAGCCTGACTGTGCTGAGAATAATGAACTTGGATTGTTTTCTTTTTTTAACTTAAGGACTCTGTGTGTGTGTGTGTGTGTGTGTGTGTGTGTGTGTGTGTTCATTCTTGTTTTGCTGTTTTTGTTTTTTTTTTTTAATGACTGACAAAATCCCACTGAAATGACACTCCTCACAATGTAGCATTCACTGACTTGCTTCATTAAGTCAGCTGGGTCGAGCCTAGTGTGAATGAAGTGAAGGCCACAGGTTTTTCTCTCTTTGTTGAGTCAGTTGTTTTCACAGAGAACAGCTTTTGCATTATCACAGGAAAAGAAACCAGTGGAACTGTATCCCTACTACTTAAGTGCTAAAACTATGTACGTTTACATGTGGTTATCTTTGAGTCTTTGCAGCATCATGGAGAAGGCGATGGCACCCCACTCCAGTCTGGTGGGCTGCAGTCCATGGGGTCGCACAGAGTCGGACACGACTGAAGCGACTTAGCAGCGGCAGCAGCAGCATCATTATAAAATAGATATTACTACTCTCACTTCTTGCTGAAGAAGGGGGTGTATCTTCACAATATCACTATGAAATAAATAAACAAATGTCATGACCCCCATTTCCAGCGGAGGCCCCAGGGGTCCGGAGGATGGCAACTGTGCTGGCTTGACTGGGACAGCGATGTGACCCTCTGTGTGGGCTGCTGCTAGCCGGTTGCCTAGGCAGGCCCTTTCCATTGAGGCCTTGTTTCAAAACCTAATTTTTAGTCTTGCTGGTCCATACACTGGACTTTTTCTGTGAGCTCAGAGATACTCAGATTCTCTAGTGATATTCTTGGGCTAACATAGTTTTTCTATGGATGATGGATCAGCCAGAAAGCTTATGTCTTTATTAATATGGCATTTCTTCTTTCTAAGGACCAGGAAAGACATCCTCTTTCCAAAATCAAGGGCTCACAGACTTCTCTTGCCCTTCATTCCAGTCTGATCCCCTCAGTGCCCCTGAGTTCTTCCTGAAATATGCATCCGGCCATTTCACTCCCTTGAAGGACCACTCAGGGACACCTTGCTCCCCTCAGGTTAAAGCTGAAGCTCCATTACTTAAGTCACAAACCTTTCTCTCTTTGGAGTCATCTCTTCTCTCTTCACTCAGTTTTAGGGATATTGAACACCCCCATCAGCCCTGAATCTTTTTTGCATCTGTGCTTTGGTTTATTCTGGTCACTTTGCTAAGATCATAGTCTTCCTAGTTTTTTCCTCTTCACTGTAACCCATTTATCTGTCTATTTCAGGGCACAGCTTAGACCTAGCATCCATCTGGAAGCTTCCCCTGATCCTCCTAATCTCAGTTATTTGCTCCCACCCTCAAGTCAAAGTCATCTAATAAAACTTGTGTTTCCTCTATAATAGTTTGTGTTGAATTGTGTCCTGTTTATCTATCTGGTAACCCTCACCAGAATCAAAGTTCTCTGAGGCCGGGTCCATCTTTCATTCACTATTACTTTTCTACCTCATACTTGTCACAGCCTTCATATTCAGGAAGTGCTTAATAAAGTTTTCTTGAATGAATAGAGAATGAAAGACCTCTGTTGAAGCCTTTGCCTTGCCACTTTCTAGTGTGTGACTTTTGCTTTATATGTAGGAAACTGTAGGCCCTCAGTTTCCTCATTTATGAAAAGAGAAATTTCATTGAGATGATATGAAATTCTTTCCAATCATGAACATGTTGGGATTCTAATGCAACTCGTTAGCCATCCAGAAGCTATAAATCAGTAGTCAGTCACACCTTGCAAATGATAAGTTGGGAGCATTGCCACAGAATTCATTTCTTGAACATGGATTGATTATTTCACTTCATCCACTTATATGTATATTAATGGTCATTAGATTCATACCTGTTCTTGTGTTGATTTTTCTGTCCTTAACTCAAGGGCTTATTTTCTGCTGGAATACTCTCTGCATCTACACTGATAGAAACATCTGAAAGGAGCCTTTTAAGCCTGAGAAAATGATAAATTCTGTTTATGTCCACTGTTTGGTTCTTATGTCCACTAATTTTTTACCTAGAGGGGCTTAATGAAATCTTTTACTGTACTAATAATTTCAAGTGAAGGTAATTAAACAAGCCATTATATGAGAACAGCACTATCAAATAAGAAAAAGATCTGCAAGTTTTGCTGAATTTTTTTTTTTTTTTGGTGAACTTGAGTTGGTAATGGACATAATACCATATATTAACAATGTGGAATATTTGATATGAAAATGAAAGGGAAAAAGAGAACTACCAACATGCCAGCTATAAGAATATGAATATGAAATGTTAATCATTGCAGTGACTCACACATGATGTCTGCTGGGTTATCCCTTATGAGGGAATCCGTGTCAAACTACAAGACTGCATCTGAGCTTAAAGATTTTGGAGGCTGCTTCCATGTACATTCTTAGTGCTTATTATCATAGGAATCAGAATCTTACCATGTCTCAAGTACATCTTGCTACTAAATTAAACATGTTTAGGTATTTCATTAATATTTATGTGTAGTAATCTGAAGTAGTAATTTACTAAGAGTTTCTATAGGTGCAATTGCTAAGTTGCTTCAGTCGTGTCCAACTCTGTGTGACCCCAGAGACGGCAGCCCACCAGGCTCCCCGGCCCCTGGGATTCTCCAGGCAGGAACACTGGAGTGGGTTGCCATTTCCTTCTCCAATGCGTGAAAGTGAAAAGGGAAAGTGAAGTCGCTCAGTCCTGTCCGACTTAGCGACCCCATGGACTGCAGCCCACCAGGCTCCTCTGTCCATGGGATTTTCCAGGCAAGAGTACTGGAGTGGGGTGCCATTGCCTTCTCTGTAGGTGCAATTAATTTTTCCTAAAATTTGCTCTCTGTTTCCTGGTAATTATGACTAACTCAAGACTTAAAAGCTGAATTTCAAAATTCTTTCTTTTTTTTTCTCTGAGTGTGCAGCACGAACCTTGCTCCCGCTGACCTGGGCCGCGCCTTGCTCACCCCTCAAAATTATTTCTTTTTTTCCCTGTGGGGGGGCCTTGGCTCATGATGCCCGGGCCCAGGGGTGGCTCCCGGTCACAGGCCCGCCACCCACCGCTACTGCCACCACTGCTGTCTCCGGACGTAGCCGCAGCCGCTGCCGCCGCCGGCCCTGCTCGGCCGCCATCGCTGTGAGGCGGCTGACCGCGACAGCTCCTCCTCCGCCTCCAAAATTATTTCTTAACCTTACTACGAAGCCTTGCTCATTTCAATGTTATTAAAATTATATACCTGATGGGTTAAGACAGCAATACCATAAGTATTCTAGGTAAACTCACTATAAATATATTTTATTTTGTTTTTAACTGAAAGTTATCTTGTCCAATACAGAATTTCTTTTATCTTTGGACAAAACTGTATATGGCTAGTTTATAGGGTAATTACCATCAGGGTTCTTTTCCTCTTTCTTTTCCTCTTACTTTTATATATTGTTGCTTATGTAGCAATCCATGATGATCTCTGACCTTGTGGCTCAGCAAAGCCTGCTTCCAGGTCAGCTGGCCATGACCTTGTTTGGACAGAGCACAGTCTTTTAGCAGCACATCAGGAAAACACCAAAGACAAATGCATTTGTTCTTCCTCTACGTACAAGTTACTCTAAATCACAACCAGTGAAAATGATTTAATGACTCAAATACTTGGTACAAAAACCTTGATGAAAATCTATGTTTTTAAGCAAGTAAGAGTGTATCTTTATTTCATGTGGAAAATTGTGGTGGTTTATTTGAAACAGCTTTTGCATTTTATTATAGATTACTTAAATTACTTTTCAAAAAGTAGGCTAGAAAAATTAACAAACTAGTGCTCATATTTACATGTCCTACACTCCAATACTTTGGCCACCTCATGCAAAGAGTTGAATCATTGGAAAAGACCCTGATACTGGGAGGGATTGGGGGCAGGAGGAGAAGGGGACGACAGAGGATGAGATGGCTGGATGGCATCACCAACTCAATGTTTATGAGTTTGGGTGAACTCCAGGAGTTGGTGATGGACAATGAGGCCTGGCGTGCTGCGATTCATGGGGTTGCAAAGAGTCAGACACAACTAAGCAACTGAACTGAACTGTTGAAAGTGAATTCCAATTTTTATGCAAAATATAGGGTATATGGCTAAATAAAATATAGTTCAAATCTTGAAAGTTACTCATCATTTTGATGCTCAACTGAATATTCTAAATTTGGCCATATTCTTTTAAAATGTTAATTATTTCCATCACTAATGTCAGTGATTCTTAATGGTGGGTGGTGAGGGTCTATTTTGTTTTATTATTATTATTTTTAATGAGTGATATGGGTTTTTAATTTTTAATTAATTAATTTATTTCATTATTGGCTGCACTGGCTCTTCTGTGCTGCCTGTGGGCTTTCTCTAGTTCTGGCAAGCAGGGCTACTCTCCGGTTGCAGTGCACAGGCTTCTTACTGCAGTGGCTTCTCTTGTTGCAAAGCCCAGGCTTTAGAGCATGCAGGCTTCAGTAGTTGAAGTGCATGGGCTCAGTATTGCGGTTCCTGGGCCCTAGAGCATGGGCTCAGTAGATGTGACTCGCAGGTTTATTTGCACCACATGTGAAGTCTTCCCAGACCAGGGATCGAACCTGTGTCCCCTGCACCAGCAGGTGGATTCTTTACCACTGGACCACCAGGGAAATTCAGGACTGTTTTATAAACAATGTAGTATGCTGTCTTGTAGCTCTGATTTTTTAGATTACTTAATTTGAAATTTCAAATAGCATTATAGGAAAATAAGAAAGGTTTTCATTATCAGAAGATTGAGAAACCTGTTTTAACTAATCTGCAGTTAAGAAAAAGTTGGTCCATGGCAGTATTTTTGATGGAGAATAAACAGAAGGAAATGAGTTGTTCCCATGGAGCAGGAATCCAGACATTCTATGTGAGTCAGAAGTGTGAATAGCCAAAAATGCAGGGAAGGACATGTTTGGAGAAGTTAAAAGGAAGAAGGAAAGAATACAGTGCCCAGAACAGTTCTTTGCACATAGCAAGCACTCAATAAATAGTTCTGAGCAAATAAATGAACTTAGACTGTGCAACCATATGAAGCAGGCGTCTAATTTACTTCTGATATCGAGTACAGAAGTGACACAAAGGTAGTTAGTAGGGGTGTGGAGAGACTTAAGCTCTTTGGGCATCACTAGAAGTCTTATTCATGTTTAAATGAAGACAAATCTTAGATACCAGTTTACCTAACTGACATTTTCATCTTTAGAAAGATGAAGAAGGGCTTCCCTGGAGGCTCAGTGGTAAAGAATCTGCCTGCCAATGCAGGAGATCTGGGTTCAATCCCTGATCCAGGAAGATCCCACATGCCACAGAGCAACTAAGCTTGTGCACCACTGTCGAGCCTGTGCTCTAGAGCCCAAGAGCCACGACCACTGACGTCTGCTCAGTCTAGAGCCCGTGCTCCACAACAGGAGAAGCCGTTGCGATGAGAAGCCCATGCGCCACAACCAGAGGGAGCCCCCACTCTCTGCAACTAGAGAAAAGCCTGTGTGGCAATGAAGACCCAGCACAGTCAAAAATAAATACAAATTTTAAAAAGAAAAGAAAGGTAAAGAAGATGAAGGAAATGTCTATTTGGGGATCAAATTTTAACCAAGAAGAGATTTCTTGGTGAAATAGAAATGGAAAGAATGTGTGTCCATTTATTCAACAGATATTCAGTGGGCATCTGCTGCGTTCAGGCACTCGGAAGACAGTGGCTATGATGTCATCTTGCTTTTGTGATAACCAGGGAGCAGGTGACATACATGCTGTGGACTTCAGGAGGGAAATTTCAAATAGTCAAAGAAGTAGATGTGCTTCTATAGTCTGAGACTCCAAAAGAGAAGATGACAAAGGAAATGAGAAACCCAACCCTTAAATTCAGATTAGGGCCCTTTCTATGTGCTCCCGAAACTCCTGAAAACCCCTTGACAAGTCCAGTGTCAGGCTCAATCAGAATTCCCCTGCACTCATCTCTACTCTGAAGGTTTATGCTCTAAGAACTTCCCTGGTGGCTCAGATGGTAAAGAATCTGCCTGCAATGCGAGAGACCTGGGTTCGATCCCTGGGTTTGGAAGGTCCCCTGAAGAAGGAAAAGGCTATCCACTCCAGTATTCTTGCCTGGAGAATCCCATGGACAGAGGAGCCTGGTGGGCTACAGTCCATGGGGTTGCAAAGAGTTGGACGCGACTGAGCAACTGGAACCAGAGATCAAATTGCCAACATCCGCTGGATCATAGAAAAAGCAAGAGAGTTCCAGAGAAACATCTATTTCTGCTTTATTGACTATGCCAAAGCCTTTGACTGTGTGGATCACAATAAACTGTGGGAAATTCTTCAAGAGATGGGAATACCAGACCACCTGATCTGCCTCTTGAGAAATTTGTATGCAGGTCAGGAAGCAACAGTTAGAACTAGACATGGAACAACAGACTGGTTCCAAATAGGAAAAGGAGTACATCAAGACTGTATATTGTCACCCTGCTTATTTAACTTATATGCAGAGTACATCATGAGAAACGCTGGACTGGAAGAAACACAAGCTGGAATCAAGATTGCCGGGAGAAATATCAATAACCTCAGATATGCAGATGACACCACCCTTATGGCAGAAAGTGAAGAGGAACTAAAAAGCCTCTTGATGAAAGTGAAAGAGGAGTGAAAAAGTTGGCTTAAAGCTCAACATTCAGAAAATGAAGATCATGGCATCTGATCCCATCACTTCATGGGAAATAGATGGGGAACAGTGGAAACAGTGTCAGACTTTATTTTTCTGGGCTCCAAAATCACTGCAGATGGTGATTGCAGCCATGAAATTAAAAGACGCTTACTCCTTGGAAGGAAAGTTATGACCAACCTAGATAGCATATTCAAAAGCAGAGACATTACTTTGCCAACAAAGGTCCGGCTAGTCAAGGCTATGGTTTTTCCTGTGGTCATGTATGGATGTGAGAGTTGGACTGTGAAGAAGGCTGAGCGCCGAAGAATTGATGCTTTTGAACTGTGGTGTTGGAGAAGACTCTTGAGAGTCCCTTGGACTGCAAGGACATCCAGCCAGTCCATTCTGAAGGAGATCAGCCCTGGGATTTCTTTGGAAGGAATGATGCTAAAGCTGAATCTCCAGTACTTTGGCCACCTCATGCGAAGAGTTGACTCATTGGAAAAGACTCTGATGCTGGGAGGGATTGGGGGCAGAAGGAGAAGGGGACGACAGAGGATGAGATGGCTGGATGGCATCACTGACTCGATGGATGTGAGTCTGGATGAACTCCGGGAGTTGGTGATGGACAGGGAGGCCTGGCGTGCTGCGATTCATGGGGTCGCAAAGAGTAGGACACGACTGAGCAACTGAACTGAACTGAACTGAACTGAGCAACTAAAAGTGAAACACTTTCACTTTAAGCTTTAAGACAGCAGGGTTGCATCTCTCACACTTATCTTTGTATCCTAGCAAATAGGACAGTACCTGGCACAAAGCTGACACTCACACACCCACATATACTCACACCCACATATACTCACACCCACAATTCATTATATATGTAATGAAGTAAGCAGTAAACAATAATGAAATGCTGATAATATAATCATGAATATTTTTCCAGATTATCAAAGATAATGTACACCTTCACACACACATTCCAAGTCTAACAGTTCAGTTTTTTGAATGATTAGAATTAAAGGGTTAAAAGTTCTAACTAATGAGGAAAAGAAATGGCTGCGGCTATAAAGGGCATGCTCAAAGTAACTCACAATATAAAAGACCATTTCAAGAAGAATGCAGGGAGAGGCAAATAACACAGAACAAATACCAAAGAGAGAGATAATCCCATTAGAATAGTGTCAGGAAGCCTAAAGTCCAGAGTGAGCTGAAGTATGTAAAACATTCTAAAAACAACAAAAGAGACTTAAAAGGCTGGCAAGGAACAATGCTACAGAAAATGACGGTGACAAAATAAGCCAAACATAGAAAACTGGAATGCTTGTGATGTTCAGTACTATGCCCATTTTTGCTAATGACATAGTTATTATTTCTGTCAAGACTGGGATACTATTTTTATTGTTGTTTTTTTTGTTTTGTTTTGTTTTGGTAGACTTTCATTTTACTTTTGTAGAAAAAAAGAACAAGAAATGGATAGGACCTCTGATGAGAAAAACAAAAGGCTATTCATCTCTTCCTATGTTTGCCTTTTAATCAAGGATCATGATTTCTCACCTGGTAAGACAGAACAAAATGTAAAGAAGAGGGAATTGAGGCCCACAGCCGTGAAACACCAGATCCTTAGCTGTTTGGTGTGGATCGGGGTCTCCTGGCCCAGGCTGTAGCCTGAGAACACTCATGCCTGTAACTGTTCCACTCTAGCCAGCCATCTTGGAGGCATTTGTGAATGGAAAGCCCCCCAAGTGCCTGGTGATTGACAAAAAATAGAAAATATGAAATCCCAGGAAAATTCAAAAATTTATTCTGAAACTTTTGAGAACACTCAGAAAAGAAAGAGGTAACTATTAGGCACCAAGAAGAAGTCAAACAGGACTAAATGATTTTCCTGTTCACTAGAGTAACTAGAATGCAAGATGAAGAAAATGTGGTAGATATGGTGTATATGGATTTCATCCAGGCAGTTTTCACAACATCTCAAGATCCTATTATGAATTTAATGAGAACTATGAACTGAATAAAAGAATAGTCAAGTGGATTCACAGCTAGGTTTGCATAACCAAGCCCAAGAAGTGCTAAAGAATGGGTCCATGTGATCTATTGACATCTACTTGTGTTATTTTCTAGATCCTTTATCAATGACTTGAATGACGATTACTCTGATAAAAATAATAGAAATAAGAACCATCTGTTAAACTCTTCTGTTACTCTGTATGTATTCATTTATGTAAAACAATAGTCCTATATAGTTGAGATTTTTATCTCCACTTTACAAATAAGCAGCACAGAGGGTTGAAGTAACTTCCTCAAGGTCACAGAGCTTATAGGTGGCAGAACTGAGATTCAAGCCCAGACTGTTTACTTAATGGCATAAGTTATATGAATTATATCCATCAATATGTGGATGACCAAAGTGAAATGTGAGGCTTTGCAGGTGGCTCAGTGGTAAAGAATCCACTTGCCAACACAGGAGACATGGGTTCGATCCCTTGGTCGGGAAGATCCTCTAGAGAAGGAAATGGCAACCCACTCCAGTATTCTTCCCAGGGAAATCCCACAGACAGAGGAGCCTTGCAAGCTGCTATCCATGGGATCGCAAAAAGAGTTGGACACAGCTTAGCAACTATAAATAAACAACAACAAAGTGAAATGTACAGGTATGTAAAGTTAGAGCTTTGGTGCCCCCACCCCCAAAATAATAATAGAATGGAAAAATTAGCCCAGTGAATAAAGATAAAATTAATTTGAGCCAAATGTAAACTCATACACTCAAGTTCCAAATAAATCAACTGCAAAAGTAAAGATTGGAAAGATAGGACTTATAGCAAATCAGGAAGTCTTGGGAGTTTCATTTAATATTGGCTCACTATGACCAATGAATAGTGTGATTGTCAACCAAGTGCAATCTTAGAGCGAAATTTAAATCATTGTTCTTTTTCCCATTAATAATTTTCTACCCCATTTGACTTTTTTTAACCAAGTCAACTTTCCATTTTTGATTCTAGTTCTAGGGAATACTAAGGTTTTTCAATTTAGTGGAATGAACCCACTAAATAATTTTTAAATGAGTCCCTTTATTTGCGTTGAACCAAAACAATGGCAGCAGACTAGTGGAATAAGCAGAAGCTTGACAGTCAATCCCAGAGTTTGAGTCCCCTTCTTGCTATTAACTGGCTCTGGGACCTTGGCCTTAAAGTTTCAATGCCTAGTTTCCCTCATCTAGAAGATGGCAACAATAACACCTTCCTTGCAGGAACATCCTGAGGACTCAGGAAGTAGACATAAAGAGAAAATTATACGGCATGGTGTTTCTTCACTATTGTAGCCCCAAACAAGTAGGCTGGTGCCTGACACAGAAGGTGCTAGGCAGTGTTTTCTAAGTGAATACCTAATGAATGAATATGTTCAGTAAAGGATGAAAGTGAAAGTCATTAAGTCGTGTCCGACTCTTTGCGACCCCATGGACCATGCAGTCCATGGAATTCTCCAGGCCAGAATACTGGAGTGGGTAGCCTGTCCCTTCTCCAGGGGTTCTTTCCAACCCAGGAATCAAACCTCCTGTATTGCAGGCAGATTCTTTACCAGCTGAGCCACAAGGGAAGCCCAAGAATACTGGGGTGGGTAGCCTATCCCTTCTCCAGGGGATCTTCCAGACCCAGGAATTGAACCCCCGTCTCCTGCATTGCAGGCAGTTTCTTTACCAACTGAGCTATCTGGGAATAGCAGTGTTATCATGAGAAGTCTTTGTAAAGCAACAGACTGATTATTCACAGGTTTGAAGAAGGGGAATGCTTTGTCATAGCTAAATTTATTTTTTCCCATTATACAGCATAGCTTCAGGATTTTTTAAAAACTAAAGTAAAACTATGGACTTTAGGTCATCTTTGTAGTGTTTCCTCAATTCTTACCCCATTTCTTCCCTGAGAAAAATGGGGTAAGGACTTCCATTCCTCTCATTTTGTCTAGTGAGATATTATTTGAAAGCTTGAAATGAAAAATGAAACCAAGTTAAGTCTGGCTGATAGCCATTCAGAAATAGATTTTTTTTTTCTAAGTAGATTAATTTTCAGAGACATTTTCCTCTTTAAGACTTCCTCATTTTTAAAAGAAGCATTTAGTAAAACAACAGGAATATGTTTCCAGTGTCTAATTATCTCTTTTTCAAGGCTGAATTTGGTAAAGTACATAGTATTAGCCGTTGGTCATCTCCCAGGTGAAAAATAAAACCAAATGAAATCTTTAATATAATTTATGACTTTCTTTCCTAGAGCTAAGTGAAACTTGGCTTCATAGCTTTTGTTTGTTTGCAGGCCTTTCATGTTAGTCAGATTAAAACTAATGTTTTTACAAAACTGTAAGGACAAAGAATCAAGTTGAACTGGTTTAAAAAAACAACAAAACTCCAGTATTTAATTCAGCATTTCAAGAATAGCAGAGAAAATAGAGTCTGGTTTCTGACAGTGGGGTGGGATGTGGAGTTGGGGTGGGGTGGGAATGAGAAAGAACTCTCCCAGTTGCTAAAAGGAAAACGAAACAAGGATGTTATCTCTTCGCTGTTACGAACAGGACAAGCGTATAATTGAAACCAAAGCACATAACACCTTTTCACATACTGCCTTCTGATGTCATCTAATTACTTACTGCCTGCTAATCTTATCTCCTTCAGAAGCCTATCTTAAAATTACGCTGAGTTACCATTAGCTAAACACATCTCATCTAGCCAAGACACATAAATGGACTCCCAGTAAATATTTTGTTGAGTTTTGTGGACTGCGCAGGTGGGTTTTCTTTCTGGCCTCATGCATGGCTGACTCGTTCATGCCAGAGAGGTTTTGGTTTTGCTCTTTCTCTTACCTGAAATGCCATTCGCATCATTGGCAGTACTGCCTCAAAGCAGTGCAAAAGAGCGCCTCCTCTCCCCTGATTAACCCACCTAAACTGAAGCCATCTCACCCATCGAGAAGCCTGTTTTATAAACATGGTTGTAGTCATTTCAGAATGATTTAAGATTCTAATTCCTCTTGGCTCTGGCATCACTCATACCCCTACAATATACACACCTCAGGAATAGGCATTGAGTCTTATTTCCCACAGCAATACACACAGGCACACCCCTACACATGCAGTGTCCACCCATGGAAGGCACACTCAGAGGACGTGTTCTACAGCAGGGTAATGAAATGTTTAACATTAGTGAAAAAAGCCAGACAGCCCTGATTGTTTGTCTCTATCATCTGCCAAGAATGGGTATAAATGGAAACAAGGCTGTGAGAGATGGATATTTTTCATCAGATAAGTTATCAAAACCTAATACATTTACACCTCAAAATTGCTTTAAAGTAGATTGGATGACTAACAGAAAGTCTTTCAAAGGGAAGTAATATATGGTATTATATTTATTTGAGAGACCTGTACAATATTTGAACTACTGTACAAAAACCAGTTTTGAATCATTCAGTCTTTAGAAAAATGATTTGGAAGAGATTAAACTATATATCGCTGTGGCTTATAGACAGTCATAAGCATTTGGTACCTTCCAAACTTCACCCAGTGTGAGTTGAGCCATAGGGCAGGCTGAGACTCAGAGCAAGGTGCATGCTTTCAGGCCTTTGATTGCTGTACACTAAAGAAATAAGCAGACAGTTTGTGAGAAGGTTTACAAAGAACCCATAGTGTGCATAAGGGTATCAACAACAACGAAAATCCATACGTATAGGTGGAGTTAGAGAGTATTTAATGGTGAGGTTAGTGGTTAAATGTGTTTAGCATTGGGCTAGAAACCACTCTTTTTTCCTCATATTCCATAGAAAAGATACATTTTCAGACAGAGCTTTGATGGAGGTGAACGGGAGGGCTAGTCTAGCTACCTGATTATCCTGCATACAAGTCTCTGAGTTAAGAAAATAAGTAGGAGATGTTGGGAAAGTTACCTGGTTAAAGACATGGGATACGTGGGGTCCAATATGGGAAGATATAGAGGGCTTCAGTGTCCATGACTGGCTGGAACACTGCTGGGTTGGAGATAAGTGGGGAGAAGGAGAAGGAGTGGATTGGAGGGTGTGTAAGTGAGGTGGCTAGAGTGGCATTTGACACCGCTTGTTTTAATGTGACAACGCTCGTTTTAAGTGATTCCCCAATACTTGATGTTGAAACCTGGGGAGTAAATCATTGCAACCAAGAAAAGAAAAATAAAAGTGAGAAGACATTTATTTATTCCTCTTTTTCCACATGTCTTTATTGAACATTTCAAAGGTCAAGGACACTCTCCTAAGTACTTTGGAAAAGAGAAAGGAGAAATTGAATTGGTCAGAGACAGGCTTTTTAAAAGGAAGGGATTCTTTCTGTAATTCATTTTTTAAAAGTACTTATTAATTTTCCCAAAACAGCATATATTTCAGTTGGCAAATTTTTATTTTTTATTATAGCTAGAAATTGAAATAAAATTTGCTAAGGCAGTGAATATGATGTCTAGAATTTTGAACCTATCAGTCAAAATGAGTTTTATTATCTGTGATTGCATTAGAATAAATTCAAGGACATTAAAATTATGTTAATTCTCTCTTTTATCCATCTTGATACAATTACCTAAAATCAGCATGTATCAAAGGAGATTTCATAATTTTTAAGCTCTTCTGTTATTAGCTCTAAGACTTTATTTGAACTTTATCCTTTCCGTGTTATAGCTGCTCATTGCCCTCTGAAGACAAGTACCTTGAAGGTCAACTTGGTCACTAGAGCACTGACCACACCTGCCAACATAGGGCAGGAAAGTGTGATCTGGCATGGGTTTCTGAGTCATTCTACAAAGAAGAGGTGTTATAGTCTTGGATTTACTTTTGCTTGTGCTGAAATTTTAAGAACATGATAAACAAATGGCTCTGTGGACACCAAGCCCTGGGAGTCTCTCAGGATGCTGCAGTCAGGCCTCAGCCTTGTGCTGCCACCCACAGCTCCCTCTAATTGCCCTTTGCCTCATTTAAAGTGGCAGCATCCATGGTGAGGAAAGGGTATATCTACATGAGGGCAACTTGTGGTCAGAAGATTGTGTTTCAAGGACCAGCTCCATCACTGGCCAGATGCATGACCATAGCCTTTTATGGCATAGTTTTTCACCTGCAAAGTGAAGATGGAGGAAAGCAACCACATATGCTTTGGAGGAATTGATGAGATTATTTATCTATTTAGATTTATTTTATAATGCATAATGTGCCCCAAGCACTGTTTTAATCACTTGAAAAATGTGAACTCATTTCATCTTCATTACTACACTCTGAGGTAGTTACTATAAATAGCCTCAGTTTACTGATGAGGAAATGAAGGTGTAGAGAGGTTGAGTAACTTACCTAGGTCCCCAAACCAGTAAGAGGCAGAGTTGAGATTCAAACTTGGTAAATTGCAGTTACTTATTTTCTATCATAAGAAGATAAAGAAGAATCTGAATAGCAGAAAATGGGCAGTGTTTCCTCTTTGTGATCATTTAGGGGACCCTGATTCTGTGGCAAATAGATGGGGGAAATGGAAACAGTGACAGACTGTATTTTCTTTGGCTCCAAAATCACTGTGGATGGTGACTGCAGCCATGAAATTAAAAGATGCTTGCTCCTTGGAGGAAAAGCTATGACAAACCTAGACAGCATATTAAAAAGCAGAGACTTCACTTTGCCAATACAAAGCTAAATCAAAGCTATGGTTTTTCCAGTAGTCATTAAATGAGGCTGAGCACCAAAGAATTGATGGTTTCAAACTATGGTGCTGAAGAAGACTCTTGGGAATCCCTTGGACAGCAAGGGGAGATCAAACCAGTCAATCCTAAAGGAAATCAACCCTGAATATTCATTAGAAGAACTGATGCTGATGCTGAAGCTGAAGCTCCAATGCTTTGACCACCTGATTCGAAGAGCTGACTCACTGGAAAAGACCCTGATGCTGGGAAAGATTGAAGGTGGGAGGAAAAGGGGGATGACAGAGGATGAGATGGTTGGATGGCATCATTGACTCAATGGACATGAGTTTGAGCAAATTCCTGGGGATGGTGAAGGCCTGGGAAGCCTGGTCTGCTACACCTCATGGGGTCATGAAGAGTTGGACATGACTGAGCGACTGAACAACAAACACCAAAGATACTGTGTGTCTGGTGACTATGGCACCATAATTAATGCAGACACCCCTGCCACAGGGCTGGCTATGAAGCTCTCTGGCTGACTGCCTGGGAGTAGTTAGTGAGACGATGGGGACAAAGAGAGGCCTGAACCTAAGGAAAAATAGTGCCTTTCTCAGAATGTGTTGAATTTACGAGGGATTTTTCTTTCTTTCTTTCTTTTTTTAAACATCAAACCAGCAAACAAACATGTATAAGACCACGGTGCCTGTAGGTGACACAGGCCTGACAGGCAAGAAAGCCTTCTCTCTTCTGAGTTCCAATGGTTATCCCCACCCCCAAGCTCCTCACACTGGCTTTTCATTGGTAAAATCCACTTTAAAAAACTTCATTCCTATGGGTGAGAGCATCACCCCAAATAAAATGTATATACCCCTGGACACAGTAGTACCTTATTCATTGGGTGTAAGATTAGCTGGCAGTTGCCTCCAGTTAGGTCTGGAGCCAGGAACAGGTTTTAGAACAGGGAGGAGGTGCAGGGCGAGGAATGTTTGCTGATTGATTGACCTGCCTATCCTGGTGTCACAGAAAGATTAGAAGCCCTTAACTGACTCACATTCTCAGAAACTGACCTTTGGAAGGATGACTGCGGTCCCGCCCGCACTGTCTCTGAGTCTCTGGGGCAGTCAGTGTAAAAGTTCCAAGTTCAATCTTACAGCTCTGCCTTCCCCAAGTGGGGAAGAACGAAAAACTGAGCATTCGCTAACAGAGGCCTGAAAGCCAGAGCACGGGGCAGTTTTAGGAAACAAGGATACAAGGAAACAAGCATTTTCGCAGAAGGTGAGTCCCTCCAAGCCTCAGATGTCCTCAGCCACCATCCCACCCCTGGTTATCTTGCCACCACACTCAGGATCCTGCTACTTATCCCAGTCTCCGACTCCACCTGAGTCACACTGTTAAGATGACTGGACACAGTAAAAGCAAGTTGCTAAAGGTGGTCAGTTCAGGGGAAAGGCTTATCTGTCTGTTGAGAAAGGCAGCCAAGCCGGGCATGGGAAGCCCTGATTTGGACGCCTTACCAAGTGAGTTGAGGTGGATTTTGTGAGAAAGGCTTAGGAGCAATGGTACCGGGTTGGGGAAGGAGGCATGAGAGGGTCCGGCTGCCTCTAGTTCTCTTCTGCCTCAGTTCCCTAGCATTTCTCTCCCAGCAGATGCCATCATAGCCTGTTTTGATTCAGTCGGTGCCAGGGGCAAACGTTTCAAGGAAGAAGATGGGACCTGACTTTCTCCACTACTTTGAGAAAACCATTCAGTGTTTACTGGGAGGGTGCTGACTTAATGAAGCAGGAATATTGTGAGTTCCTTAGAAGAAAGGTTTTTGAAACCAGAATACGCTCTGGAGAGATGGTGGCTTTCTTTACCAGATGTTTATTCCGTGACAAATGAGACCACTTCCCTGAACTGGCGGTGAAGGTAGAGCTTTGTTTGCCAGGTTTTGTTAGTACTTTTCTTTGCCAGGCCAGAGCTATAATGCAGAACCGCAGTGCGTGTTTTCTTTGGAGATGGGTATCAGTGTTTCCCTTCAAGATTTGCTGTAAAAACAAGCCGACTTCCAGCCCACCCCCTCTGCAAGTCTGCCCCTAACCCTCTGATGAGACTGGCTAGCTGGGTTGATCGCAACCCCAGTGGTGCTCTGCCCCAAACCTTAAGCCAGTTCAATTCCAGGTCTAATTTCCTGAGTCCACATGCTGCTTTCCTCCCCCACCTCCTCTTTTCTGTATTTTTGCTTGTATATCTATCTCTGTCACATGGTTTAAGCTCCTTTGGGGGCAGGTATTTTTTTAGGGCTCCAGAATCACTGCAGATGGTGATTGCAGCCATGAAATTAAAAGACGCTTGCTCCTTGGAAGGAAAGTTATGACCAACCTAGACAGCATATTAAAAAGCAGAGACATTACTTTGTCCACAATAGTCCATCTAGTCAAGGCTATGGTTCTTCTAGTGGTCATATATGGATGTGAGAGTTGGACTATAAAGAAAGCTGAGTGCCGAAGAATGGATGCTTTTGAACTGTGGTGTTGGATAAGACTCTCGAGAGTCCCTTGGACTGCAAGGAGATCCAACCAGTCCATCCTAAAACAGATCAGTCCTGGGTGTTCATTGGAAGGACTGATGTTGAAGCTGAAACTCCAATACTTTGGCCACCTGATGAGAAGAGGTGACTCATTTGAAAAGACTCTGATGCTGGGAAAGATTGAGGGCAGGAGGAGAAGGGGACGACAGAGGATGAGATGGTTGGATGTCATCACCGACTCAATGGACATGGGTTTGGGTAGACTCTGGCAGTTGGCAATGGACAGGGAGGCCTGCAGTGCTGCGGTTCATGGGGTTGCTGTGTCGGACATGACTGGGCAACTGAAATGAACTGAACTGAACTCCTGGAGTCAGGAGGTCCGAGTTCAGATCCCAGCTCAGGCACTTGCCTGCAGTGTGACTTAAGGAGCTCACCATTGTGTGCTCACATTTCTTTCTCTATAAAATGAAGGTTAACATACTCCACAGGGTCTTTATGAGAATTAAATGAGTTCATACTTGGTAAGTGCCCAAGTTCATACTTGTGTATACAGGAGAGTATGTGGGTGTGTTAGTTGCTACATCGTGTCCAACTCTGTAACCCACCAGGCTACTCTATCCATGGAATTCTCCAGGCAAGAATACTGGAGTGGGTAGCCATTCCTTTCTCCAGGGAATCTTCCTGACCCAGGGATCAAACCTGGATTCCTTACAGTCTGAGCCACCTGGGGTTTACAGGAAGAGTTCCATAAGTGTTATTTTGTGACCATTGCCAGCATTCTCTGTAGAGCCCAGCATGTAGGTGTTTAGTAAATGTTTGTCAGATATTAAGAAAAAACTTTGTGTAGGAATTGCCATAGCTGGGTAAAGAGCTGGGGGAAAGGGAAAAAAAAGAGAAGGCTTGTTATTTCCTTTTCAACATTTGGGGAGTTGGTGTGAGGTGCTTTGGTGCTCAGGGGTGTGAGGAGAACTGTGCTTGATCTTTTGTCTGAAAGCTTCTGGGGTTTGGGATTTGTTCCGTGGGCAGCAGAGGGGTGGTGGGCAAGGCGGTGTGATCTGTGGGCAGACAGCTTATTATAGCATGCTTGGAGAGAATGGATTTATTCTTCCGAACCTCAAAACGCCAGCCACTTCACCTTTCCCAAGGCATCTCTGAGGATGGGCCTGTTGTAAAGACTTGAGCTGACATCATTGCATCTTGAAAGAACGGAGCATAATTGAATTGCTGATACAAGTGGGTACTTGCACTGGGCCCCGCTCACCCACATCTCTATGGAAACACATGTTTGCTTGAAAGCCCAGCAATCAGAAGCAGAGTCTTCCAGGAGCCAGCATTGGGTCACTTTTAGAAAAAGGCATTTATTTATATTCTCGAGCTGTCAGAGACCTATGCAATGAAATAATTTCAAATTAAATAGAAAAATCAGGCCACAGATGAATGCTAATAGAGCTTGCCATGCACCCTCCCCCTGTGTTCTCAGGGGCCTGAGATCTACGCGTTTATTTTAGCTGTCCTTTGCTCTTTTGCTCCTATTTGCATTCTGCTGCAGTGAGTGAGGAGGTGGTTTGGCACTTTATGCAAAAATGGTTAATCTTCATTCATACGCATTTGCCGGTACTAAAATGGAAAATGCAAAGCTGGGCTCGCCATCAAGTCTGCTTTGTGCTCTCCCAGACCACTCTGTGTGTGCAGTGTGTACAAGGGCGTACAATCCAGATGACTCTGCCTCCTCTACAAGCACCCAGGGCTGTTGAGTCAAGACATTCTCTCAGAAAGGTCTGAAACTTGCATCAGCCCATCTTGCCCTGGATATGCTCAAGTGATATCCTAAGTGATTGGAAGCTTTTATCTGCCTCTGGAAGCAGGATTTTTCAAATAAGTATTGACTGTTAATGACCTGTTTAAAGAAAACATTCAATTTTCTTTCTTCCCCCTACAAAGAACTTAGTAGGCAGTGACATTTCTAAACCAAAGGCTAACTCTGCTTTTCAAAAGAGGCAGAGACTGGGCTTTTAAATGTGAATTTTTTTTCCCCTGACATTTGCCCCTAAAATGCTTTTCCGTGAAGCTGTTCTAACAGTGGGTTTAGTCCACTGAAGTGTCTTTGAATAAAAATGCAACCTTGAGATCTTTTTTTCCCCCTCCAAATTAAACAAAAAAAGTCTAGGTTAGGAGTCTTCATATGAAAGTCGTATTTCAGCCACCGTTCCCTGTTTCATTGTTTATGTGTCCTCATTCCTAATAATTAAAGCAACTTTCCTCCAAGGAGCAAGGCACCGCACAAGAACCTTTATTAAACTGTGGGAATTAAACCACAGAAGAAAGAGCTGAAGTACTTGGAATATGAGAGACCTCAGTAATTACAAGACCAGATAAGGAACAGTAAAGGTGGGAGTGAAGGGAAAGAGAGCACAAAACGGAAGAGAGATTAAACAATGGAAAAGTTGAGCAATGGAAAACCTATATGTTGTTACATTTAGACAAGGTTCCAGTTTCATAGAGGGAGCACTGTTTCCCTCTTGAGCTAGCATGTCAGTCCCCTTGACTGTGCTTAGGTGACTGGACAGTTAGTCCTTGGCCAGTTTAAAGATAATCTTTACAGAGAAATAGCCAAATATATGGGAGATAGCACCCATGTCTTTTTTTTTTTTTTTTTAAGGTAAATTTTCAGCTTTCAGCTGCTCTGGCTGCTCACTGCTCCTATCACCCCAAGGGCCGTTACAGACTTGAGTACCTGTGAGCTGCAAAGGGCCACAGAGGTCCCATGCTCTGAAGGTTGGAGAAGATGCCATCCCAAAACATGCCTGGGGAGTTCAGAGCATGGTACCCCCAAATATGCTGCTTTGGTGTATTTGGTGAGCTATGGGCACTGAAAAACAGCAAATACAGGAAGAGGCTTTCTTTGAATTCCGCTTTTCTGCTTAAAGACAGATCGTCCAAGAAGAACTCAGTTGCCATAAATTCCCTCCCTGGTTGGTGAAACTCGCAGGGGGCAAGTTGACTCTCCTCACAGAAGAGACTAGAATTGACACCACACTCAGCAGACTTTGTCACAAGCTATCATAGCTTCCATCTGCCCTTTTAAGGACTTGTCTTTCCTAAAAATCATTCACTGTCCCCTCAGAGGCTTGTACCCCCTCTGCTTTCCCTGTTAAGATGGTATTTATCCTGAATTCTAGGCTACCTTGGGGAGAATTCTTCACTTTCTCCTGACCATCTTCCATGTGTCCATGAGATACGGGGTTTCCCTTGTGGCTCAGATGGTAAAGAGTCTGCCTGCAATGCAAGGGACGTGGGTTCGATCCCTGGGGAAGGGAATGGCTACCCACTCCATTATTCCTGCCTGGAAAATCCCATGGACAGAGGAACCTGGCAGGCTACAGTCATGGGGTTGCAAAGAGTCAAATACAACTGAGTGATACCATGAGATATACATGTTAATAAGCATGTGTTTGTTTTTCTCATATTAATCTGTCTTTTATTATGGGGGTCCCAACTAAGAACTCAAAGGGTAAGAGGGAAATTACTTTTCCTTTCCTAGAACTCCATCCTCTTTTTCTGCAGCTGGAGACCTGAGGCCCTCATGCTATACTCTGACAACCTAGAACCTCTGCTCAGATGTTCCACCAGGACGAATGGTGGCCCCATAGATAAATTTGCAGCCTCTCCCTAGATCTCTATCAAAACTCACCTGTCCTGTCTCCCATTCTCTCTTACCTGTCCTGTCTCCCATTCTCTCAGAGCACCACTCTCTGCGAAGGGCCAAATGATGGCAGTAGAGAATGAAATAAACTAACGTATGAAGTCACTCTTTCTCCAGGAGATGATGATAGCATGCCATAAGCTAAGTAAGAGTGTAGCTATCTCTTAAGAGATTTTCCCAGCTTAGGCTTTGACACTCTGGTAGATCATGGGGTGCTCTGTTTTGACTGAGAGGCTTTCTGCTACTTTTCCAGTCACGTCATATAATTGATTTCCTCCCCACAAGATCAGGGCTTGAAAGGTGGCGCTAGTGATAAAAGAACCCTCCTGCTAATGCTGGAGACATGATACTCCTGTTCAATCCCTGGTTGGGAAAGATCCCCTGGAGGAGGGCATGGCAACCCACTGCAGTATTCTTGCCTGGAGACTCTCATGGACAGAGGAGCCTGGTAGGCTACGGTCCACAGGGTCACAACAGAGTCAGACACGACTGAAATGACCTAGCATTTAGCACCACAAGATCAGCCCCGATTCTTCCTCTCTGAGGCAGCCACAAGATGACGTCTCAAGATCTATGTGATCCCAACACTGTCAAGGCTGTACAAAAGTTGGCTACAGAGACACTTTAATTTAGAAAGATGTAGTAGTTAAACATTAGACCCTGGAATGTCGTGGCGCCTCTGGGCAGCATCATAGAACCAGGAAGCAGCTTGTTGGCCAACGGCCCACTAAATGCAGCTTCTAACACTCTCATCAGAGGCAGAAGCTGAAGGAAAACAGCCATCTCTTTATAATAGGTACATTCCTGCCCATTCCCGTGCGAGTTTCGTGGTTCGCTCTGCAGTCTGTGTGCCCTGTGAATGTATAATACAAGGCATACATCACATCCCTGCCTCACTGGAGAAGGCAGTGACTGGGACTGGTTTTATTCTCCTCGCAGAGTTCTTCCTGCAGTTCATATACGCTCCGTGACTTGTTTGTGACGGTTTTAAAGTGTTTCCAGCACAGTGGCTCTGGGCCCCAGAGTCACAATGCCTGTGTCTTGAGTCCTGGCCCTGTCACTTACCATGCACCCGGGGTTAGTCACTGAACCTCTGTTGCTCAGCCTTCATGTGTATGAAATGGGGATAATCAGTTTCTACTTTATAGGGGTATAAGGGTTAAATGGATAAATTCATGTCAAGCACTAAGGAGAGTGCCTGGCACAATATTAGTGCTCCATATTTATTGCTATTATTATAATTAGTATGTTGGTGAAATGACCATTCCCTAACAAGGTAATTGGTAGGAAACCACCCCTAAGCCCCCACACCCTGTTTATCTGTCTAGGCTTCTGGAGAGTCTGTTGTGTGTAGTGGCTGGGATCAAAGAAGAGGCCCATTCTTAATATTCCCAGGCGGCAGATCTCACAGTTTAGTCTCTGTGGGTCTGAATGCCCTGGAGGGCTGGTTGGAGCACTGACCACTGTACCCACTCCCAAAGCTTCTGATCCAGTCCTTCTGGAAATGGGCTGAGAATTTACATTTCTAACAAGTTCTCAGATGCTGTTCCTCTGGGAAGCCCACTCAAAGAACCACTGCTCCAGGACACCAGCTTCTAGCAGATGTAAGCCACATAGGCCGTGTAAATTTTCCTAGTAGTCACAGTAAAAAAAGTGAAAAGAAATGGGTGAAGTTAAATTTTAATAATGTTTTATTTAACTCAACACATCCAATATTATCATTTCAACACACGATTGACATAAATTAGTATTGAGACAGCTTACATTCCTTTTCTTTAGCATGCCTTTGAAATCCAGGAAGTATTTTACAGGACATTCCAGTTCAGACCAGCCCGCATTCAAATCTGGCTTTGCAAGTAAATGACATGAGTAAGTTTCTTTTTTCTGACCTCCACCCTCCCATACCAACTGACATTCTCTATTAGGTTTTTATAAATCATGGGAGGACTTTGCATAAATGACCTTGAAAAAATTGTTAAAATGATTATTTAAGTTTTTTTTTTCTTATGTATTTCCTCTGCCTCTAAATTCCATTCCAGAAAAGTAATAGGATACCTGAGAACAGGAAAGTCAGTCTAAGAGTAGTAATAGGTTTCAGAGAAACAAAAGTGAAACTTTTATTACTGCCTACGCAGTGAAACAAGCGAAAACAGAGATTGGGCTTCCCTGGTGGCTCAGATGGTAAAGAATCCACCTACAAGGCAGAAGACCCTGGTTTGATCAGAGTCAGGAGATACCCTGGAAAGGAGAATTGGCTACTCACTCCAGTATTCTTGTCTGGAGAATTCCATGGACAGAAGAGCCTGGTGGGCTATGGTCCATGCAGTCACAAAGAGTAAGACATGCCTGAGCAACTAACACCTTCTTTTACACTCTTAACTTTTTATAATTTATATGATTGCATGAGATATATTAATATATATGTAATATCTTTTTCAATTGTTCAGGTTGTTGTATGTATTAACCTTCTCTGAATTATATTAATTAGAAATGATGAAACAAACATATGTTCCAGAATTTATACTCTTCAGGTTTATTTTTCATAAAGAATATTTCTCTTTTTTACAAACTAGTAGATTTTCTGACTAGCATTAATGCATATTAAGTAAGATTTTCGCATAAGTAAGTTCAGTTTGATATAACTTTGTACATGAAGTGATTGGTGGTAACTATAGTTGTGCATTATTAATTTTACACTGGAGAAGTATACAGATGATATATTGGTGATAAACAGTGAAATTCTTTCCTTTGGGACTGATATCTCTCCTAATAAGTTTTTGAGGTAAGAGATTAATCTGAGGTTTCATAAATAAAATTTCAACAGTTTCCTTGATCTTTATTTTTCTCTGGGCTATATGTAAAATTGAAAGCCAAAGTATAAAATTACAGGAAAAAAAATTTCAAACATTCCTAAGCTGTTGAAATGTTGTTCCAGGATCAGGACTTGTGTTTCTGTGTTTGTGGATTTGAATAGTTAGGCCTCAGTCATTGCTGTGTTCTAAGAGCAATTTTAAGTGATAACTGGATTAGAAACCAGGTTCTTTCCCAAGAAGTCAGAGTGTGGGATCACGGTACCTTTCTTTTGGATTTAAAACTCTGAGATCAAGCTATGTTACTGATAGACCATCAAGGGTGGTGACCAAGTGTGGCGAGAGGGGAGGAAATAGGAGATCTGTTGGCCCCAGACTTCTGTCTCTCACTCACAGCATCCATGGCTTCTCAGGTTAACCCAAAGGATCTGCAGCTTTGAGGGATAGAGTTTCAAGTTGCTGAACTCTGGACCTGTCATTTAGGAGGAGGTGCCAAGATATGGTTTCTTAGAGGAAAAGTTCCTTAACTATTCAAATTAAACAAGTCATATTCAGGGGATCTGACTGTCCAGATACAGTTCATAACAGAGAACAGAATCCCAGAAAACAGGGGCATAGCACAATTTCATTTTCAGAGGAGCGAGGGGGTCAGAGGAAAGGCAGTGAACACATGATGCTGTGCCAGGGCGAGGCGTGCTTCAGAGTATTCTGGGCAGGCTATTGCCAAGCCCAGGTGTGGACACTCAGCAAGGACCTTTGACAATGAAGATCAGCCTTGTCCTCGTTGTCATCTTTATTAATGAAACCCAATTTAACTATCTAAACTCTTAATTCTAACCACTTAAACTCTTAATTCTTTAAGGCAAACCAGATTTACTTTCTATTTATATTGAAATCTTTCCTCTAGTTTCCATAAGTGGAGCTGTAGCTGATTTTTCAGTCTCTCTGTTACACACCAACCAGTGGAGAGCCTTGGCATGCAGAGGCCATTAGAGTCCAGCTGGAAGGGATTGCCTGTAGAGGCAGCCCTTCATGCAGGGGGAAAAAGAAAAAAAGAGCGTAAAATAGACAAAGAACAGCTCCCTAGAAATTATTTTTATCTTATTTTCCCATCTGAGGAACCTGTAATAGCCCCATTCTACCCTCACAGCCAGCATTTTCCTCCCCACCGCAAAATAATATTGTAATTAATCTTACTGGCATCACAACCAAAGAAGAGTCTTCCTTGACTTAGACGCTGAGGTCAATGAGAAAGGGAATTGCCAAGGAAATTGTGTATTTCTGTGAATCTAGCTCACCATTCCATACTGCCAGTTACTCAGATCTCAGAAATTTTCTGTGCTCCATGGAATTCCTCCCTGATTCTTCTGTAGATTACAACACTCCGGCTTTAGAAAATGCTGCACACTCAAATCTTAGACAACAAAGCAAAACAAAAACAAAAACCTTTTCTATCAGATTTCACACCTCTTTAATGGCAGGAGTAGAAGTGTCTGGAAGACTTAGCTAATCTAGTCTAATGAGAGGAATTGTGGCTCAGATCCATCCTGACAAACAGCCCCAAGTCCTCCTGTATCCTTTGAGCCTTCCTTACTCCATTGTTGCAGCCTGGGTCTCTTTCACTACCTCCCCCATCCTCGTTCTCTCTCACACATACATATACTATCACATGCAGAAAAATCCATGTGTAAGCCGTGTATGTTTGCATAATGCCAGAACCTCCATTTGAATAAGAAAATCAACCATTCATATGTCTTCAGATATCATGCTTATTGACCATCTTGCAGGCACTGTGGTAACTCATCAAAGGTTTCACATCTATGGCTTGTTAAAAAAAAAAAAAAAAAAACGCCTGATATTTGTCCTTATACTTCACATACCATCTCTATTCACTGTTATGGATAATCAGAAAATAATCCTATTGTCTTTTACTAGTAACTCTCAGGGGCAAAAGTACATGAGAATGAAATTCAGACATTATTTGCCAGCTAGCATTATTTACTTTCTCCCTTATGCCAAGGCAGAGGATACAGGATTTACCATTTGGAAGAGTTAGTGAAATGGGAGGTGTATCCAGTGGGATGGGCACTCTTTGCAGAGTATATGGAAAGGAGCTGTCTCTCTGGTGATTGAGTGTGCAGGGTCTCCCCCACCACAGTGCCCAAATTCATGTGTTAGTGGCAGTATCATTTGGAAGCTTGTAAAAATAAAATTTTACTGTTTCTAACATTAATATTTAATAATAGATAGTAGTATATGGATTCTTATTTGAATGGTGATAAGGTTACATATTCCCAAGCTCAATAGAAGGTAATGGATCTGAATTTATGCTTTATTTAAGACCTAAGCTTAAAAGAAAATGCTAGGGAGAAATCAGAATTTTTGCAAGTTAAACCTTGAAATGTATCAAATCTAGATACACTCTTGGTTTTTCTAGCTTGGAGGTAAGCTATTTTGTTTCACTTATTTATTTGTCTTGGTGTGATCTTAGTTCCCCAATCAAGGATTGAACCTGTGGCCACATTGGAAGCATGGAGTCTTAACCACTGGATCATTAGGGAAGTCTCCTAGATATACTCTTTGTAGCAAAAGTCAAAGAATATAAGAAAGAGCTTCAGTGGTTCTTGATTGACAAAAAGCAAATAGAAAGTAAATCTGGGTTGACAAAACATGCAAATGGATAGTATATTGATATCTTGGCCTATCTAGCTGCTAATTTCTGCACCAATCTGTTTGTCCATTGTAAGTCATTTGTGCTCAATTTCAGAAAGAGATTGAAACTATAGAAGACTTACAGTCTATCTACTTTAATAATAGCAAAAGATTTAGACCAGATGAGAAGGTAATGCCACAGCTAGATATTAAGAATAAAGATCTTCTCATAGTGGGCCACTTCTCAAAGAAGATTGGATACCAAAGGCTTAAAACCTAAAGAATTTTAGGAAACAATGATTATGGGCAGTTTTAAGAGTGCCTCTGAGACTAGAGATCATGAATTTATAGTCATTAAAATATGATAAAGGTATATATGTATAGATTGAGAGGGATATTTCTATACTGATAAGTGAAAATGCAAGTTTTAAAACTGTTATGTGTTTTTTACGTTTTAACCTGAAACCATTTCTCCTGTTTCTTCCTGGAGCGTTTTGGTATAGTTACATACATGCAGGAAAGACTCAGTCAGTGTTTGCTATGTTGAGATTGAGAAACACCGAAGCAGTAGAGATTATGACGACAGTGCTTAGTTAAAATAGGTACACTTTTCCTCCTCTCACAGTTTTTTGACCACCATTCTTTTACATAATAAGGAACACAGATTAGGTGCATACCCATCTGATTTTGTCATTTTCTGTGTCAGTACAGTATGAATAAAAGATTTCAGGTTGTCATCTGGAATTATTGTAACATGCTTTTAGACCATATCTAAGACAAGTGCTTAGCTTGAAAGTATTTTTATATTCTAAATTGGTATTTATGATTATGGCAAAATGAAATTGTTTACTATATTGGAAGAGAGCGTAAAAATAACACATTGAGAAATCAATTTTAAAAGTTAATCTTTTTTTTTTTTCCTTCTTGGTAGGGCTTATTCCACTAGAAGCAAGATGGCCGAACTCAATACTCATGTGAATGTCAAGGAAAAGGTAGGATATAATTATATATTGGTTTGCAGAAACTCCAAACTGGATAATGTAGTCTCTAGCTAGTAAAAACTCAATTATAATGGAACAAGAGGAAAATGGTTTCGGGGGAGGGGGTGGCGGGTGGTGAGGGATACATAATAAGTTTGACACCGGAGAAAACCATTCCACACAATCATAAGTAGCATGTACGCCTATTACATTCATTTCCTCATTTAGTCTTGACTATAACCGCATGTAGTTATTTTCATTTTACAGAGGAGGGAATTGAGACGCAGAGAAGGTAAGTGCTTTGCCTAAGTTCACATAGCTACAGTGCCATTCTACAGTTGATACTCTTACCCACCACGCTGGGTTCCATCTAAACGCAAGGGTATTATGTTACATCTCCAAAAACAGCCTCATAGGTTTATCCAAAGTCTTACCTCATGGTCATGCTGGGTGGCCTTTACAGTTTCTTTCAACACAGAGTTCAAGAGTCTGAAAATCCCCCCCCTCTATTTGATGGAGGCTGATGATATCAGAGTCCTTCCAAATCTTGTCCTCCTCTGTGACTTTCCTCCACTTCGGGTCACAACCCCTCACCTGCCGAATCTGCTCCTTGCACTGTTAGCTCTTTAACGATCATAAACTGTAGATCACAGGAAATTATGGAGATCAGTTTGTCCAAACCACTCATCTGCCCTAGGGGAAATGAGGCCCTTCCAGAGGTTTGTCCATGGTTGCACAGCAGAGTGGAGGAGCCTCCTCTGGAACTCCCTCCAGCTTTCTACATGGCTGGCTGCCTCCCACCTCCACTAGGCTGTGAACTGCTTGAAGGCAGGAGTTTGTCTTTCATCTCTTTGTATCCTCCTAGTACCTCAAATACTGAATGAACAATGAGAGAAGTAACACCGCTGGAATCCTTAGTAATTTTGCCTCCATTTAGCTGAGAAGTATCAGATGCCTACTTCGACCTCCACACTGTTCTAGATGCCCGCAATGTGGCACTGAATGTGTAGATGAGGTTCCTGCTCCCATGGAGCTTGCTTTTTAGGGCAGGGAAACAGAGAGTAAACACAAGGACAAGTAAATGAATGCGATCGTTTCAGATAATGATGTTACGATGAGAAAAATACAGCAGGGTGGCACAGGTAGGTGGCTACTTAGGTGGGCTTGGTCAGGGCAGCTCTCTCAGAGGAGGTGATGCAAGCTGAGATAAAGAAAACAGGAAAGGAACATCGTGCAATGATCCAAGGGCAGAGTGTTCCAGGTAGAAAAGCAAAAGCAGATGCCTGAGGAGGACTAAAGTTCATAGTGTTTGAAGAGCAAGTGGGCAAGTGGCTGGTTGACCACAGTGCGGTAGGCAGAGGAATGGTGATGGGAGATGAGATCAGAGAGCAGGGCATGAACCAGTATTGGTAGAATTCTGGCTCCTCACCTGTGTGTTCCTCAATCTCCACAGCATCCATGAGTGGAAGCCAGGGGTCCACAAAGCTGGATGAGAAAAGATGAATTTTCATCTTTATTCATATCTGAATGAAATTTAAAATTTCCTTCAATCATGAATATAGGCAAGGGAGAAAAACAACCCACAGGAGTAGCTGGAGTACCTCTGACTTTCACAACTAGAAATCACAAATATCTTCATATCAGATTACATTTGTTACAGATATCTTAAAATGCTATTTGTTCATCTCTATTGCAAAATTGGAGCTTCCCCAGTGGCTCAGCAGTAAAGAACCTGCCTGCAGTGCAGGAGCCACAGGAGACAAGGGTTCCATCCGTGGGTCAGGAAGATCCTCTGGAGAAGGGCATGGCAACCCATTCCAGGAATACCTGCCTGGAGAATCCCATGGACAGAGGAGCCTTGTGGGCTATAGTCTGTAGGGTTGCAAAGAGTCAGCCACAACTGAAGCGACTTAGCACACACTGTAGAATTACTGTAGTTACAGAACTTGCCACCCTATTGTGTTATTTGATGTTGACAGAGAAGCACATATATATTACTGTAGCATAAACTTTTTATTAATGTCAACGTTATTTCAATATGAGTGATTTACTCTGTAATCCTATGTACTTTAGTTAAATATTATTCTGAGAAGGACCCCCAAGGCTTTACCAGACTGTCATAGGGGTTCTGTGCCCCCCAAAATTTAGAACTTGACATAGAAACATGTAGGGTTTTATTCAAAGGGCAAAAGTAGCCACTGAAAGGAATTAAGCAGGAACATGACCTGATATGGTATATTTTTCAAAGCTCCCCCAGCTTTGCCAGCTGTGGTTTGTTGTTCAGTCGCTCAGTCGTGTCTGACTTTTTGTGACTCCGTGGATAGCAGCACGCCAGGCTTCCCTGTCCTTCACCATCCCCCAGAGCTTGCTCAAACTCATATCCATTGAGTCGGTGATGCCATCCAATCATCTCATCCTCTGTCGTCCCCTTCTCCTCCTACCTTCAGTCTTTCCCAGCACCAGGAAAAGTTATTTAATATGAAGATCTATAAACAAGTACTACTTGTTTGATGAAGATACAAAGGCTTGAGATAAAGTGATTTGGTCAAAGTCAGACTTTCAAGGAATGTGAAAGAGCAAGGATTTAAACTCAGCTCTGTCTGGTTCTGGTTCTTCCTCGTGCTCTTTCCTCTACACTGGTTCTGGTTCTTTCTCTCGCTCTTTCCTCTACATTACCGCTCCCCAGAGTTTTCTACCAGAATAACCCGAGAGCACAGAAGAACAAACCTCCTACTTGGGGACATGGTCAACACCAACTTCCACATAGAATTTCTTTGGGATCTTCTGTGCTATCTTAAAAATGGGTGCAAATTTTTTATCTATTGTATTCCATAATATATTCCCTATATTATATTAATACAGAACTGTGTTCACTTATTGACCGCTGAGTGAACAGTGGCAGAAGTCTGTGCCCTTTTATATTGTGGCTTCATATTCTCCGTGACTCACAGTCATACCCTCAGGCAAGAATGTGTTCCCAGTTGGAGAAGCTGAGTTTGCCACCACAGTGCTGACCAGATATTGGCCCCTTTCAAATGTCTGTTGATGGATGGGCTGAACAGCTCTTAAAGTTGGATTATGAGAAGGAAAAGCACTTTAAAGAATCAGTCATAATAATTGATTCCCTACAAAACATGGCCAGTGGACAGACCAATATGGTAGGCTCAGCAGATAGAGTGTCTTATTCAAAATAGAGGTAGTGTCTAGCCAAAATGTGGAAGGAGGCTGATCCATCATCTCACAGACCATAGAGGTTCAGTGCGAATGCTCCATGCATTGGCTTAACCGCCACATTCATCTGCTTGTCCTGACCAACGTCACATGTATGTATGAAGATTAGCAGTAGATGGTGTTTTTGCTGTTGCATTTCAGTAACTTATCAAAGTGTTGGCATTATTTTGAAAGAGGGTGATGTTTAAGTTGTAAATATTATTCATCTGCATGACAATGAAAGTAGAGCTCTTCTAACTCAGTTAGTAAATTCCATCTTCCCATATCAAAAGGTTAATAGATTTCTTAGCTCAATAAAATAAATCATAATAAACAACTGAAAATTCTGATCATTTGTAATTTCACATTGATTTATTTTTGCACTTTTATTTCCTTTAGTTATTAGCTTTTATGGCCTTTTTATGATTAGTTTGTTTCCCAATCTGTCACACAGCAGTGACATTTCAGTTCTGAAGATTAAGAATAATAACAACTGTTATGTCTTACATTATAAATTATAAGCTCTTAGGAGATGTGAGAACAAATCTGTGTGGTGTGTTTATACACTATCTAGTCAAGCACTGTGGGAAGTTAAATACTTAGTTAAAGTCTTGCAGTGAGATAATTTCCTCAGTTATCTCTGGTGCGTTCACTCTTGGATGAATTGGAAAGGAAGAGGTGAGAGCATCATTTCTGTCCTCATGCAGCTTTTAATCCAAAGACATAACTTCAGGTCTCATATCCAAGACAATTGGCATTTGCAATTGACACTCTTTGTGATTGGGTTATGACTGAAAGGATTTAAATTGGAAATATTCTTTTTTAAAAACTATTTATTTATTTATTCATTTTATTCTGGGATGTGTTGGGTCTTAGGTGTGCCCACGGTCTCTGTAGCTGTGGAGCTTAACCCCTTGGCATGTGGGATCTTAGTTCCCTGACCAGGGATTGAACCCATGTCCTCTGCAATGGAAGGTGGATTATTAACCGCTGGACCACCAGGAAAGTTCTGGAAGTAGTCTTGAAGTCAGAGTTTAATGTCCTTAGTGTGACATCCACTGTCTGTGTGAGCTGACCCTGTCTGTTTTTCCACCTTTACCTGTAGCCATTTCTCCACTCCCACTTCAGTGCAGCTATCCTGACCATGAGTGTTTCTGCCTCCAGGCCTTTGCAAAGATAGTTTCCTCTCTCTGGGATGTCCTCCCCAGGGACCCTCACTCACTACCCTTTAGGAATCCTTTCAGGTACCTCCTTTCTCTGCCCGCCGGCCCTTCTACTGTTCTCCTTTGTGCTTCAGTGGGGTTCTCTGCCTTCTGCCCCTGTATTGTGATGCTTAGTGGTCTGTCTTCCCAAGTGAGATTGTGTGCTGCTTGGGGGCAGGCACGGGGCCCTTCTTGTCTTCATATTCTTAGTGTTGACACATAGCTGACCCCAATGTGAGTTAAATAAATGAATGGATGACAAATGAATGAACCTGCCTGCTTGAATTGTTAACGTTCTTTATAGACAAATTTCCCATTCACAATATTTTGCAAAACCTCAAGCGTTCTTGAAAATTGAAATGTAGGTTAATGGAAATGTCATCTCATTTTAGTACTTACTTTTCTATTAAATAAAGCAAGTTTTAAATCGCTTCTAAAAACAAGCTTAGGTTACTTAGGTTGATTCCCTGTGGTTCTGTAGAAAAGCAGCATCTTTATGAGACAGTTATCAAATACAGGTGGTCTCAGGTAGGTTTCAGTGATAACAAATGAGGTCCTTTGGTGAGTAACCAGTCTTATCTCACTGTACTGTTTCCAAAAAATAGGAAGAATATTTCACTTTGTTAAAGAAAGATACCAGAACAAAATCTTCAGGCTAATCAGGTATCTCATGTGCATGCTCAGTTGCATCCAAATCATTGTAACCCCATGGACTGTAGCCTACCAGGCTCCTCTGTCCATGGAATTGTCCAGGCAAGAATACTGGAGTGGGTTGCCATTTCCTACTCCAGGGGATCTTCCTAACCCAGGGATCAAACCTGTGTTGCCTGGATTCTTTACCACTGTGCCACCCTGGGGAACCCAATCAGGGATCTTATATTTAGGGCCAATTCACTTTTTACAGCTCTTTACTAACTAATGCCTTTAAAAAATAAAAAAAGAAGAAGAAGAAAAAGAAATTTAACACTAGAAACTCATAGATGAGTTAAAGATAGGGCTCAGTGGTGACTATTACATTATTTCTCACGTGAAGCACTAGGGTACCAAACTAAATTGATTTATAAAGTTTTAGATGTAATTCTCATCTGACTAAGGAAAGATTATTGCAACTGGCATCCACAAAATAACATTTTTAGTTAGATATTTTCATGCATTATTATAAATCAGTTTAAATAGATTACAATTCAGCAGTACAATTTGGTGATGGAAAGCCAAGAAGATCCTTGTTTGTAAAATAGGATTACAGATGGAGTTACAAAATAATATTTGCTGAATGTACAGTTTTGATCTGATAAAAAATCCCAACCAAAAGTGATCCTTAAGCCACAGAGAAAGCAAGTATGCTCAGGAAGTAATCTCCAGCCAGGTAAAGTCATGGAAGGAGAGTGGAGATTGGAAGCAGAAGCAGAGATTATTACCTCTCCCCAGTTACTAGTTGAGTGGTCTGGAGCAAGTCACTTGACTTTTCTGGGCCTCAGTTTCCTGATCTGTAGGTTAGACATGAAAATAAAACCTACCTGACAAAGTCATCAAATCCGATAATAAATGTACGGCAGCTTTATAAGCTCTTAATCCTATGAACTATAGAGCATCCGGGGGAGCTCATCAGTGTATTTTATTATTTTAAAAAAAGGAAAAAGAGCTTATTAAAAAGGAGTTCATGTTTTTGTTTGGAACTCAAAGTATAATTCACACAGAAATGAGATCAGAAAGAAAACATAATAAAAATCCCAAATGAGAAAAAGAACATAAAACTGGACTTGACTTTTTCAAACTTTTATAGCTATTGCTGAGCCTCACAAAAAATAAGTGAGACTAGAAAATATGATGATATGGAAATGGGGAATTGCTTGGTCTACAATATCCTTGCTGCAATGTGTCACTTATTGTGAACAGCTTTTTGAGCTGTTAAAGTTATAGAGGTAAATTGGGTTGTAAACAATAATCATACAGACTCATTAAAATGGAGGAGGAGGACTAGATAAGAGGAGAGGAGCCTTTGGTCCACAGTGGGCACAGGGAGGGGTCGTCTCCACCATCGTGCTGGTGCCTCACGTAGACTCTGTGTCCTGGAGTCTGTCCTCAATAGGAGGGCAGATGTTCCATTTCATTTTATTTTTTCCTAAAACTGTCTTGATCTGTGTTTTACAAAGTACTGAAATATTGTTCAAGTCTTTACATGGAGGAGTGAAAGTGTGAAAGTGTTAGTCACTCAGTCGTGTCCAAATCTTTGTGACCCCATGGACTGTACCCCACCAGGCTCCTCTGTCCATGGGATTCTCCAGGCAAGAATACTGGAGTAGGTTGCCATTCCCTTCTCCAGAGGATCTTCCCTACCCAGGGATCGAAGCCTGGTCTCCTGCATTACAGGCAGATTCTTTACTGTGGAGGAGTATTGTCAGAAAAACCCAAGAGTTTGATTAAAGAGATTTTAGCAGGATCAGAGAAAGTACAGAAGAGACCCATCATCATGCATCTTTAAAATATTAACTCCATTTAATAGGGAATTCATTTCATGGGATGTGGACAAGTTTTAATGATATGCAGTTGTTTTTAAAGATCAAACAATGCAAGCATTGGAGCAAATTTTTATTTCAACCTTTTGTAATAGTGTTTAGGTCAGTTTAGCCCAGTCCTTGGATTCAGGCAGCAACAACACAAGCCACACACACAGCTTTTAGGTTTCACCACGATTAGGTTCTTATCATCATTTTCTCATAGGAAAGGGTCATTAAATTTCCCTTTCAAGAAAGGAGAAACATTGACAGTAGTTATTGCCTAATGCTTATGTACAGAACTGCTGTTATTGTTGCTTGGCAACTAGAAGAGATTTGACAAGGAGTCTAAAGGAACTGAATGAATAAATGGAAATGTCAGCATCGGTTTCTGGGGATAAGAAGAAATTTACTATTGTAGGATTAGCATCACATTGCTTTTTTCCAAGCTACACAATCGGAATTCAGTGTTTCTGTTCTGTTTCTCCTGCCCCTCACGTCCTTCCAGCCTTTCATCATAGCCCCTTTTGCACCATGGCTGAGAGGTAGATACAAGATAGATGGTTAATGCTAAACGATACAAGAGCATGTAAAAATTAAAACCTTTGGTGACAGGAATAAAAGTTACCTCTATTGGCAATCCCTTGGAATTTACGGGGACTTTACCAATATTCTAGTTATTTTTCACACACACACAAAATGATAAAGTTGTGATGGTTTCTTCTCTTCTGACCTTGAGCATTAAAAATCTGTCCAGATAGATTAAATAGGTAGGTAGGTAGATTGATTGAGTCAGCGTTTAACAGCATACTGCTTGTATTATTGTTAAAACCACTTTTTCTCTGAGATTTATCCCCAACTTGATTACAAGCCTCTTATAAGCACAAATGGACTTTTAATTTATTTGTGTACTCAGTAGCTTCTATAGTAGTAATATCATAGAATTTATGCCCCCCAAATATTTGTTAATCACTATTGAGCTAAATAACTGAACCAAGATTCTGTAACGGTGATTCTCAGGCAGCAGGAAGAAAGGAAAAGCAAGTGGAGCGTGCCTCCCTGTTGTTGGGGCAAGCCTTAGAATGTCAGTAAGAAAAAGATGGGAAAAGGCATATTAGAAAAGGCATATTTGTGTTCGTTTGAGTCCTCCAAAAGCAGAAGCCAAGGTGGGATTACGTGAGTAAGAGATTTCTTGGGGTGGGAAGCAGGTTAGGCAGGTGCTTGTAAAAGAGCAGTAGGGGCAGGCAGGGAGAATTTATAGACTGCCACGCATGCCGGTCCACTATTGTTGAAAGAAGAAGGAGAAGACAAGAAAACAGGGTAGGAAGAGTCTCCCTGGGCAGTGAGTGCAGTTCTGAGGAAGTTTGTGCAGGTGGATGAGGCATCCTCAGACCCCAGCTAGAGGACTCCCGAAACCCTCATCCTGTAATGAACTTCCGCGAGTACCCTGCCACCTACCTGAGGCATCGTATGGTGCATCCAGGTGGAGTGTGACTTGCGTGCTTGGGTGGGGAGAGCATAGCTTGGGTGGACCCAGAGGGATGGTAGCTGGGCCGTCGGTCACCTCTGTTTCCCACAAAGGGCTATTTTTGAGAGGATAACACAATTTTAGATTTACAAAGGAAACTGAAATAACTACTTTGGAATTGAATCATGTAAGAGAAAAGCATGAGATTTATATGCTTATTGAAAAGAATCCATAAAACATTTGAGAGCCTCTGTTAATTAGTAAGTTAAAATACAGTTACTAGAATTTCCTTTCCTTTAGCAGATGAGCCATACTGCCACTAGCATAGGGAGTCTTCGTGACTTCTAGGGAAGGGATGATTTAGGAGTCTCATTTTCTATTCAAGTATACTCTAACCACATTTAAGGAAACAAAGGAACACATTAATTTTACTGAAAAATTGTGTGTCCTTTGGTACATTGGGCTTTAGTATCCTTATCTGCCAAATGAGGACTCTCCTTCATGTGGAGGAGCTCCAAAATCCTTTCCAGCTCTAATAATGGATGAATCCATGGACTTTCTCACCTCATAAGCACCATAAAAGACAGAAAAGGGGATTGTACCATGGGTCAAAGAACCTGTTTGCAGCCTTGGTCCTGATATAAATCAGTGGCCTCCACTGGAGCACACTACACAACCTCTCTGGGTTTCCTGGGTAGCTCAGCTGATAAAGAATCTGCCTGCAATGCAGGAGATCCCAGTTCGATTCTTGGGTCGGGAAGTTCCCCTGGAGAAGGGATAGGCTATCCACTCCAGTATTCTTGGGCTTCCCTGGTGGCTCAGAGGTTAAAGCGTCTGCCTGCATTATGGGAGACCTGGGTTCGATCCCTGGGTCAGGAAGATTCCACTGGAGAAGGAAATGGCAACCCACTCCAGTATTCTTGCCTGGAGAATCCCGTGGATGGAGGAGCCTGGTGGGCTACAGTCCATGGGGTCACAAAGAGTTGGACACAACTGAGTGACTTAACTCTCTTTCAAGCTACATGTATGGTTCACTTGTGTGGCATGTCTGATAACTGTCTACAGATCCTTCAAAACTCTGCTGCTCATTTTTTTTTTTTCCTAATTGGAGTATCGTTGCTTCATAGTGTTGTATTAGTTTCTACTGTACAGCAAAATGAATCAGCTTCATGTATACATACATTGCCTCTTTCTGGGATTTCCTTCACATTTAGATCATCACAGAGCTTTGAGTAGAGCTCCCTGTAATATGCAGTTGACTCTCATTAATTATCTATTTTATACGTAGTAGTGAATATGTCTGTTGCTCAGTTCCTGAAGATAATTATCCATAAAAATGTACTGAAATGATGATTGAAGAGCCATGATACACTTTAAAGTTAACGTTTTTCTTTCTTTCATTGTAGTGAGAGCATTTAACAGGAGATCGCTCTTTGAGCGTTCACTACAATGTTGTTAATCTAGCAGTGTTACCCAGCAGATCTCTAGAACTTAATCAGCTTGCGTAACTGATATTTTCTACCCACTGAACAGCAGCTCCCCATTTTCTTTCCCCCATTCCCTAGCAACCACTGTTCTTCCTCTCTGCTTCTATGAGTTTGACTGTGTTAACACGATACCTCATGTAAGTGGAATCATGCAGTATTTGTCCTGTTTCCGACTTATTTCATTGAACATAATGTCCTCATGGTTTATCCACACTGCTGCATATAACAGGATTTCCTTCTTTTTAAAGGCTGAATAATATTCCTCTGTATGTATATATCATATTTTCTTTACCTACTCATCCATCAGTGGATGTTTGTTTGTTGTTTTTTTTCCCAGTTTTTCCAATCTATTTTTAAATTTAATTTTACATTGGAATATAGTCACTTTAAAATGTTGTGTTAGTTTCATAAGTAAAGTGATTCAGTTATACATATACATATAACCATTTTTTTCCAGATTCTTTTTCCATGTAAGTTTTTATTGACTCAGACTGAAATTGTAGCTATTTGACTAAGGCTGAATCCACAAATTAGTTTTAACTCTTTTTATCACTTTTAGAGAAAAAGCAAACAAAATCATTGGGAAAACAACATCTGGCCAGACAGATTATCATTTTTACTGATGTTTAAATCAGCATACCTTCTTAAAATTGGTCAAATCTGTTAAAGTCTAAAAAAAAAAAAAGTATGTGGGTGAACAAATACACTTCCCCTAAAGAAAGGGCATGTTCCTGGTTTCCATGGTGGTGAGATGGTGTCCATCCTTCATGCCACAGTGAAGAAATAGCCAATAATTTATTTTGGGGGGCTCCAAAATCACTGCAGATGGTGACTGCAGCCATGAAATTAAAAGACACTTACTCCTTGGAAGGAAAGTTATGACCAACCTAGATAACATATTCAAAAGCAGAGACATTACTTTGCCAACAAAGGTCCGTCTAGTCAAGGCTATGGTTTTTCCTGTGGTCATGTATGGATGTGAGAGTTGGACTGTGAAGAAGGCTGAGTGCCGAAGAATTGATGCTTTTGAACTGTGGTGTCAGAGAAGACTCTTGAGAGTCCCTTGGACTGCAAGGAGATCCAACCAGTCCATCCTAAAGGAGATCAGCCCTGGGATTTCTTTGGAAGGAATGATGCTAAAGCTGAAACTCCAGTACTTTGGCTACCTCGTGCGAAGAACTGACTCATTGGAAAAGACTCTGATGCTGGGAGGGATTGGGGGCAGGAGGAGAAGGGGACAACAGAGGATGAGATGGTTGGATGGCATCACTGACTTGATGCACGTGAGTCTGAGTGAACTCTGGGAGTTGATGGACAGGGAGGCCTGGCGTGCTGCGATTCATGGGATTGCAAAGAGTTGGACACGACTGAGGGACTGAACTGAACTGAACTGAATATAATTTACAGATTAACTTAACTCCTTTGTTCTGGTATTGACTAAGGGGGTGACTAGGGCTTCCCAGGTCGTGCTAGTGGTAAAGAATATGCCTGCAGTGCAGGAGATGTGGTTTTGATCCCTGGATCAGGATGATCCCCTGGAGGAGGAAATGGCAACGCACTTCAGTATTCTTGCCTGAAAAATCCGTGGACAGAGGAGACTAGCAGGCTACAGTTCATGGGGTTGCCAAGAACTGAACACAACTGATTGACTGAGCATGCATGCACAAGGGGTAACTAACTTCTTTATTTGGTATTGATTAAAGTATCATAAAGGAGAAGGCAGTGGCACCCCACTCCAGTACTCTTGCCTGGAAAATCCCATGGACGGAGGAGCCTGGTAGGCTGCAGTCCATCGGGTCGCTAGGAGTCGGACACGACTGAGCGACTTCACTTTCACTTTTCACTTTCATGCATTGGAGAAGGAAATGGCAACCCACTCCAGTGTTCTTGCCTGGAGAATCCCAGGGACGGGGGAGCCTGGTGGGCTGCCGTCTATGGGGTCGCACAGAGTCGGACAGGACTGAAGTGACTTAGCAACAGCAGCAGCAGCAAAGTATAATAGCGACTAGTACCTGAATGAGCAGGGGGAAATACCCACAGGGAGAGTAGATTTGAGTAATTAACTTCCTCCCTCAAGTTCCAAAGAAGTGAGGAAAGATTTTTTATTGACTATTCTAAGTGAAGTGAAGTGAAGTCACTCAGTTGTGTCTGACTCTTTGCGACCCCTGTGGACTGTAGCCTACCAGGCTCCTCTGTCCATGGGATTCTCCAGGCAAGGATACTGGAGTGGGTTGCCATTTCCTTCTCCAGAGATCTTCCCGACCCAGGGATCGAACCCGGGTCTCCCGCATTGCAGGCAGATGCTTTACCGTCTGAGCCACCAGGGAAGTTATTATTATGCTTGTAACTGACTATTCTAAGTTACAAGCAAAAGATAAGTTTAAAATATCTCACTTTTCTATTTTGATTAAAATACCAAAATCAGACTTCCCTGGTGGTCCAGTGGTTAAAACTCTGCACTTTCAATGCACAGGGAACAGGTTCAATCCCTGGTCAGGGAACTAGATCCCATATGCTGCACTGTGTGGCCAAAAAAAAAAAAAAAGGGAGTTGAATTAATTAAAACTTTAAAAAAACAAAAACAAAAATGCCTTGTAAAAATAAAATTCCCACTTTCTTTTTGCCTTCACTAATAAATTCAAGTATGAATTTCATCAAAGAAAGTTGCTCAAGCTCACCAGAAATATTTTCCTAAATCCTAACACTGTGTGGATATAAAAGGCTGGCTGAGAAAAAAACTTCACTGTATCCTAAATAACCAGACCACCTGACCTGCCTCCTGAGAAATCTGTATGCAGGTCAAGAAACAAGAGTTAGAACTGGACATGGAACAGACTGGTTCCAAATCAGGAAAGGAGTACGTCAAGGCTGTATATTGTCACCCTGCTTATTTAACTTACATGCAGAGTACATATGAGGAATTCTGGACTGGATGAAGCACAAGCTGGAATCAAGATTGCCAGGAGAAATATCAATAACCTCAGATATGCAGATGACACCACATTATGGCAGAAAGTGAGGAAGTAAAGAGTCTCTTCACAAAAGTGAAAGAGGAGAGTGAAAAAGTTGGCTTAAAATTCAACTTTGAGAAAACTAAGATCATGGCATCTGGTCCCATCACTTCATGGCAAATAGATGGGGAAACAATGGAAACAATGAGAGTCCTTATTTTGGGGAGCTCCAAAATCACTGCAGATGGTGACTGCAGCTATGAAATTAAAAGATGCTTACTCTTTGGAAGGAAAGTTATGACCAACCTAGACAGCATATTAGAAAGCAGAGACATTACTTTGCCAACAAAGGTCAGTCTAGTCAAAGCTATGGTTTTTCCAGTAGTCATGTATGGATGTAAGAGTTGGACCATAAAGAAAGCTAAACGCCAAAGAATTGATGCTTTTGAACTTGGTGGTGGAGAAGACTCTTGAGAGTCCCTTGGACTGCAAGAAGATCCAACCAGTCCATCCTAAAGGAAATCAGTCCTGAATATCCATTGAAAGGACTGATGCTGAAGCTGAAACTCCAATACTTTGGCCACCTGATGCAAAGAACTGACTCATTTGAAAAGACCCTGATGCTGGGAAGGATTGAAGGCGGGAGGAGAAGGGGATGACAGAGGATGAGATGGTTGGATGTTATCACCAACTTGATGGATGAGTTTGAGTGAACTCCAGGAGTAGGTGATGGACAGGGAAGCCTGGCATGTGGCAGTCCATGGATTTGCAAAGAGTCAGACACGACTGAGCAACTGAACTGAACTGAACTGATCCTAAATTATGTGCACGTCTGGTGTTTCTGGGAAAATACGAGGAAGAATAAAGTGCACTTATGCAGAACGTGTGGATATACACTGAATACATGCTAGTAGCGAAGTAGGTGAAATGAAATGTGTGTTAAGTCCATTGCTTGTCTCAGTATAAATTGGTAGGGTTGCTGCTGCTGCTGCTAAGTCACTTCAGTCGTGTCCGACTCTGTGCCACCCCATAGACAGAAGCCCACCAGGCTCCGCCATCCCTGGGATTCTCCAGGCAAGAACATTGGAGTGTGTTGCCATTTCTTTCTCCAATGCATGAAAGTGAAAAGTGAAAGGGAAGTCACTCAGTCGTGTCCAACTCTTAGCTGCTACCAATAGCAATTATTTGAGATATACACCAAACCTATATGTGGTAGATGAAAGGTGAAACTTCTGATATGAAAAATGTGTCATGGACTAAATTAAACATGGACAGCATATTAAAAAGCAGAGACATTACTTTGCCAACAAAGGTCCGTCTAGTCAAAGCTATGGTTTTTCCAGTAGTCATGTATGGATGTGAGAGTTGGGCACCATAAAGAAAGCTGAGCACCAAAGAATTGATGCTTTTGAACTATGGTGTTGGAGAACTCTTGAGAGTCCCTTGGACTGCAAGGAGATCCAACCAGTCAATCCTAAAGGAAATCAGTCCTGAATATTCATTGGAAAGACTGATGCTGAAGCTGAAACTCCGATACTTTGACCACCTGATGTGAAAAACTGACTCATTGGAAAAGATCCTGATACTGGGAAAGACTGAAGGCAGGAGGAGAAGTGAATGACAGAGAATGAGATGGTTTGATGGCATCACTGACTTGATGGACATGAGTTTAAGCAAGCTCCAAGAGTAGGTGATGGACAGGGAAGCCTGGCATGCTACAGTCCATGGGGTCACAAACAGTCAGACACAACTGAGTTGAACTGAACTGAAGATACTTCATCTGAAAAGTGTCTTTTAAGATCAGATACTCAAAGACAAGTCAAAATATCAGTCTTATTTCTAGGCATCAGGGAAATTTTATAACTTCTTTAAGCTATCGATTTTCATTTAGTGTTGTAACTATTACATTAATTTGCTTTTTTGCCCCTCAAATGCTCAATGACTTGAGGAAGTATAGACACCGAGTTGATGGAAAGAAGCCTGGATTGTTGTTGCTTAAACAACCCTTTGAGCCAGATGGTGTTCTCTAGCGGCTCTAACAGGATCTCTCCTGTTAAGAGGTGGGGTCTGTGCCCACTCCCCTTAAAATTGGGTAGGCTTTGACTGACTCTGTGTGGCTTTCGAAGTGGGTGATTGAGCTTCTTGCTCACTAGTTGGGACACTTGTTTTGAAACTCTGGGCAGCCATGTCAACAGTCTAAGTATTCTCAGGCCTCCATGCTGTGAGGAAGCCCAGATGAACCCAGAAGGACCACATGGAGAACGCCTGAGCATAATACATGGAGAGAGAGAGATGGTCAGCCAGACTCTGGCTGCACCAGTGGCCCCCTCCCCTACTGCACCAGCTCCTCTCTCTGTCTGTCTGAAAGAACCCAAGGTAGACCTTCTCAGCCGAACTCCTCTTCAACTCCTGACCCACAGGAACATTGAAATATCATAACTGATTTTTGTTTGTAGCCACAAAATTTTGAGGTGACTTGTTATGCAGCAGTAAATAACTGAAATACCTCCTCAGAAAGTAAAACTGTTCTAAACTAGAACTGATATTTTAAAAATGACACTGTTACATAAACTATGCAGAAGTGTGGATGAGTGGATAGTAGGCACAGGTAAATTAGTTGATAGGGTAAGCAGTTATACCTAAAAAGAGGTTTTGTCCTAGCTCCCTTCTTTTCTCTTGTTTCTATACTCTGCCTTAGGTATTCATGCCTTCCCTTACATCTCTCACTCATGCTTTTCAGTTGTGGGTGGCCATTAGAGCCACTTCAGTTCAGTTCAGTTGCTTAGTCACGTCCGACTCTTTGCGACCCCATCGGCTGCAGCACACCAGGCTTCCTGTCCATCACCAACTCCCAGAGCCACTAGGAAAACTTAAGAAAAAAAAAATGAATATCTAGGCCCATATTTAATTGCTTGAGGTGGGACCCGAACGTAGGTACATTTTAAATCTCACCAGGTGGTTCCAGTTTGCAGCCAGGGCTGAGAACCACTGTTGGATGCTGCTGCTGCTGCTAAGTTTCTTCAGTTGTGTCTGACTCTGTGCGACCCCATAGACGGCAGCCCACCAGGCTCCGCCGTCCCTGGGATTCTCCAGGCAAGAACACTGGAGTGAAAAAAAAAAAAAAAGAACACTGGAGTGGGTTGCCATTTCCTTCTCCAATGCGTGAAAGTGAAAAGTGAAAGTGAAGTCGCTCAGTCATGTTGGACTCTTCGAGACCCCATGGACTGCAGCCTACCAGGCTGTCCATGGGATTTTCCAGACAAGAGTACTGGAGTGGGATGCCATTGCCTTCTCCGCTGTTGGATGCTAACAGCACCCATATCTGTATCCCAGGCTCAGTTCTTCCCTGGAGCTACAGGTTCATAAAGTCAGCTGCTTTCTAAACATCTTGAAGCGGAGTCTCCCAGCCCCCTCAGAATGCTCCATTTTTACCACTCACTACTCCTTTTCTCAGGAAATGACACCACTGTCCACAAAAATGTTCAAGCCAGACACCCGGGAACCATCCAGATTCCTTCATCTTCCGTCTTCTTCATTCCCTGTGTCTGTGTGTGTATGCTCAGTCACTCAGTCTTGTCTGACTCTTTGCAACCCCCCGGACTGTAGCCCACCAGGCTCCTCTGTCCATGGAATTCTCCAGACAAGAATACTGGGGTGGGTTGCCATTTCCTTCTCCAGGGGATCTTCCTGACCCAGGAATCAAACCCATGTCTCCTGTAGCTCCTACATTGGCAGATTCTTTACCACTGAGTCATCTGGGGGCTTCCCTGCATCTAGTTAAATACACATCAGTTACTTCCACCCAAGTAAATTATGAGTCATTGTCTCTACTGCTCCATCTTGGTCTACATTCTCTCCCTGCATTAAAATCCTGCCAGGCATCTGTGTGCTCTCTTCCAACTCATCCACATAGAAACCACAGTGACTTTCTTAAATACACAAATAATCACACTCTTCGGAGTAAATCCCTTGAATGGCTACCTTTAGAATAAGACTCAGAATCATAAGATGGCTTGTGATGCCTGGCACACTTTGCCTCATGCCTTTTGGATCAAGCTTCATCTGAAATCCCATTCCTTCATTTAATGCTCCAGCAATCCTGGGCCTTTATTCCCTTTGAACATGCTCCCAGATACTCAGTCCTGTCTGTGAGGAGATGCTATAAACTCTTCCTGGAATGTTCCATCTCCTTTTCCCTTTCCCTCTCCTGGCTTGGTCTTAATTGCCCTTTATCCTGAGTTTAAACAGACTCCAGAGCCTCAGATGGGGTTTCTCTGAGTCTTTGGTTTAGGTAGGTTCCCCTGTTACAATTGCCCAAAGCATCTTTACTTACCCTTCTGGAAGGCTCATCAATCATCTGCCTTCCTACGCTATAAGCTCCCAGGCATGTCATGAAATGTATATGTCACTGCATATACTCCTCTGTCCATTGGTGACTGAATGAATGAATAAACAAGTGAATGTGGATTAAGAGAGCCGTATCAGCTCTGAGGGAAGTTCTTGGCGTGATACACTGATCTCTGTGCTTGGCTATGGCCCATTTAAAATTCAGATCAACAATTTGAATAAGTTGTAGAAGACGGCTACTTGTTTTAAATGATATAAAATTGAAAGGATTGGCTAACATATTCCCTGTGTTTGATGGCAGAAAGCAAGGTTCTAAAACCAAACAGCTAGCTGGAGTGATGGGTCAGAACTTACAGACTGTAATTTAATAAAGGTAAATGCAGTATCCTGTCCTTGCATTCTAGTCACTATGCAAGTATCCAACAGATACTTGTCACAGAAACAGTCCAGGGTGTGTTAGTAACATAGTAAGTTCTGTTTGAGCCAGTACAGTAAGTCCCCTACATATGAGAGCACGTTCATTAAGTCCAATTTGTTTATAAGTCCAACAAAATTAAGCTAGGTACCCAACTAATACAATACTGTACTGTAATAGGTTTATACTTTTCACACAAATAATATGCACATAAAAAGCAAACAAAAAATAACACATTTTTTATCTTACAGTACAGTTCCTTACAGTAGTACTTAGCTACGTCACTGCTGCTTTTACACTCGCTTCCAGACATCCTGGTCTTGAGATAAAGATACTGCGCTACTGAACTACACTCAGCACTGTACAGTAAGGTACACAAAAGCACAACTGCTTGTAGGGGATGCAGGCACTGTACGCCAGACGTGTGAACTAATTTATGTGACGGGACGTGCGAATGCAGGTTCGCATCTTTGTTTATTTTATTTTTTTTTTAACTGTGCATGCACCAGTTTATTTTTTCAAAAAGAATCACAAGAAGGATAAACTAGAAATTAATGGTAACATATCCTAGAGAAGGAGAATGGAAAAGAGGGAATGGGGAGGGGAACTACTGATGTTTTTCTTTTTTTTTCTTCTTTACTAGTTTTTTTTTTTTTTTAACTTTACAATATTGTATTGGTTTTGCCAAATATCGAAATGAATCCGCCACAGGTATACATGTGTTCCCCATCCTGAACCCTCCTCCCTCCTCCCTCCCCATACCATCCCTCTGGGTCGTCCCAGTGTACCAGCCCCGAGCATCCAGTATCGTGCATCGAACCTGGACTGGTGACTCGTTTCATACATGATAGTATACATGCTTCAATGCCATTCTCCCAAATCTTCCCACTCTCTCCCTCTCCCACAGAGTCCAAAAGACTGTTCTATACATCAGTGTCTCTTTTGCTGTCTCGTATACAGGGTTATTGTTACCATCTTTCTAAATTCCATATATATGTGTTAGTATACTGTATTGGTGTTTTTCTTTCTGGCTTACTTCACTCTGTATAATAGGCTCCAGTTTCATCCATCTCATTAGAACGGATTCAAATGTATTCTTTTTAATGGCTGAGTAATACTCCATTGTGTATATGTACCACAGCTTTCTTATCCATTCATCTGCTGATGGGCATCTAGATTGCTTCCATGTCCTGGCTATTATAAACAGTGCTGCGATGAACATTGGGGTACACGTGTCTCTTTCCCTTCTGGTTTTCTCAGTATGTATGCCCAGAAGTGGGATTGCTGGGTCATATGGCAGTTCTATTTCCAGTTTTTTAAGGAATCTCCACACTGTTCTCCATAGTGGCTGTACTAGTTTGCATTCCCACCAACAGTGTAAGAGGGTTCCCTTTTCTCCACACCCTCTCCAGCATTTATTGCTTGTAGACTTTTGGATCGCAGCCATTCTGACTGGAGTGAAATGGTACCTCATAGTGGTTTTGATTTGCATTTCTCTGATAATGAGTGATGTTGAGCATCTTTTCATGTGTTTGTTAGCCATCTGTATGTCTTCTTTGGAGAAATGTCTATTTAGTTCTTTGGCCCATTTTTTGATTGGGTCATTTATTTTTCTGGAATTGAGCTGCAGGAGTTGCTTGTGTATTTTTGAGATTAGTTGTTTGTCAGTTGCTTCATTTGCTATTATTTTCTCCTATTCTGAAGGCTGTCTTTTCACCTTGCTAATAGTTTCCTTTGTTGTGCAGAAGCTTTTAAGTTTAATTAGGTCCCATTTGTCTATTTTTGCTTTTATTTCCAATATTCTGGGAGGTGGGTCATAGAGGATCCTGCTGTGATGTATGTTGGAGAGTGTTTTGCCTATGTTCTCCTCTAGGAGTTTTATAGTTTCTGGTCTTACGTTTAGATCTTTAATCCATTTTGAGTTTATTTTTGTGTATGGTGTTAGAAAGTGTTCAGTTTCATTCTTTTACAAGTGGTTGACCAGTTTTCAGGTTTGTATCTTTGAAAGTCTTCAACTGAAAGTTCACATGTAGGAGACTTACTATAATTGATGAGGCTCCTGGAACTGCTCATGCCATCTTAGATTCCTTTAATGGAAAAGTGGAGCCACACCAAGAGAGGTGCAGTTTCCACAGTCCCCTGCCTTGATCCAACTATCTCTGGAACAATGTACTTCATTTATGGAACCACATTTCATCAGCGTACACTCGAAGGAGTTTGACCAGGGTGCTGAGAGCTAGCCTCTCTCATCTGCTCATTCTCTTGAGCATCTGCTCTGCGTTCTCAACAGGATCTCTCATCCCTTAGTCTGTCCCTAGTCCCCGGGTTCATCATCCCCCTTCATAGACCACAGATGCCTTGATTAGGTACCTTACGATTCTCGGCCCCCATATCCCTGAGACCTAGGATCTACCACTATGTTTTTTTAGGGTTCGTAACTTTGGCTCACTCATTTTCTTTGCTCCTCCATCTGGCATGTTGAGAATTGCTTGGAGAAAGCCAGGCCAGTTGGCTCCATGACAAATCCATACCATCCAGCATCGTGGCCCCTCAGTCTGGCTCAGCTCTTTCGTTCCTCTAGGCCATATTCTGTCACATTCCCATAAGGAAGCTCTAAACCTTTTCCCACTTAAAAAAAAAAAAAGTATTTATTTGACTGTGCCGGGCGCTAGTTGTGGCCTGTGGGATCTAGTTCCCTGACCAGGGATTGCTTGCATTGAGAGCACAGAGTCTTAGCCACTGCACCACCAGGGACGTCCCGCTTTCCCCACTTTTTAATAAGCAAACTCTAAAATTCTCACTCAGGAGAAATAGTTTCCTTAAACTTTCTCTTCACAATCTCAGATTTCTTCTCTGTCTTCACTCTTCCTTTCTCTCCTTCCTTCCTTCCTCAGAATTCTGAGAAAGAGAAAGAATCTGTCTTTGCTTCCAAAGCTTTTATTTCCACATGGATTTTGATACCATTTTCTTCCATTTCCTCTGGGACTTTGCTTCATAGTTTATCTTCTGTATTTTCCTCTCTTCAAATTCTTTCTCAGTGCCAGCCCTCTTACCTCCTCAGTGAACACACTCAAGTGCTTTGTGGAGATTAATTGTGTGGTGATTGTTTTAAGATGGATTGGAGAGAGGAGAAACCAAGCCAGAGAGTTCAATTAGAAGGCTTTTTCTAGAGTCCAGGTGAAAGGCAGAGGGAAACTGTCCAGGGTAGTAAAAGAAGAAATATAGAACAGGTGAGATTCTGAGAGGATTTTGTTGTCAGAATGACCTTGAGTTAGTTGCTATTTATGACTTTGTCTTATTTTCCTGTGGTTTTGTCAGCTCCTTGGGGGCAAATACCATGTCAGATTCATCTCACAATTTCTTCTCACTTTCCTTCACGAAACAGAGCTTTGAACGAATACTTAGGATTTCCTTAAAACGTGGGGTGGGGGCAGGGGTAGGGGTGGGGGTAGGAATAGAGGGAGAGCTGCCCCCTGGAAGGTATGTTTTTTTTTAAAAAGAGGATCATCGTTGAGAAAGGGAAAGGTAGCTCCATATTAGGAAGAAAAGAAGAGTAGACATTTCTTCCTCAAAACATGGCCCGTTGCAGTATTTTCCCATTGCTGTAACAGATGGGATTTGCTATAACAAATGGCCACAGCTTAGTGACTTAAAACACCACAAATTTACTATCTTACAATTCTGGAGAACGGAAGTCTGAAATGGGTCTCATTGGGCCAAAATCAAGGTGTCAGCAGGGCTGCATTGCTTTGGGGAAAATTCATCTTCTTGCCTTTTGCAGCTTCTAGAAGCTGCCTGCATTCGTTGGCTCGTGGCCCCCTTTCATCTTCAAACCTAGCAATGGCTGGTAGGTCTTTCTCACAGTGAGTCAGACTTATACTCTCTTCATCTTCCTTCTACTTATAAGGACCCTTGTGATTATATTGGGTTCAATGAGATAATCTAGATAATCTCCCCCTTCTCCAGGTCATCTGATTAATAATCTTAATTCTATCTGCAGCCTTAATTTGCCAATAACCTCATGTATTCCCTGGTTCTGGGGGATTAGGTGGGGTAGATGGCTTTGGGGCTACTGTTCTGCTGCCACATCCTTGGACAGGCAGCATCTCCACAACCTGGGAGTTTATTAGAAAAACAGAATGGGGCTCCACCCCCAAGTTACAGAATCAGAATCTGCATTCTCATTGGATCCCCAGGTGATTTGAATGTACTTTAACATTTGAGAAGTCGCTAGTAAGCTACCTGTAAGCTTCCCTCTGCTTTAAACTTGCCACAATTCTATGAAAACTGCATTTTTTTCCCCACTTTCAAATCTTCATTATTCCTTCTAATCCCGGTTTCCTGCCCAAAAAAAAAGTTAATTTTGATTTATACCCCTGGTGTTAATTCCCCAAAAGCCAGCCATGAAGAAGATGACAGCACTTGATGCATATTTTTTACTGGCAGAAAGTAGATGTTAGAAAAGGCAATTAAATTATAAAGTTATCCATGATACAAAGGTACTGGCCTGCAAAGAATATTTTCTTTCTCAAGAAGATTCATAGGAGAACAGCCTTCATTAGTGTGTAGATAATATTAGTGGCCCAGCAAGTGAAGCAAAACGTACACAGATGAGCTGTTTTTAAGGCATCTCTGAAAGGATCAGCATTTGAGAAATGTGACCAAAGCTGATTATAAAATTCCTTTCAGAATTGCAGGAATGGCAACCCATAAATAACTGGTTCTCACTGGTGCAAAAACGAAGTTGTAGGCTGTTTCTCCTTTTGTAGGTGAAAAGATTAAGCTCACCTCTAAGATGCCAGGTCCTCAAGATAAGGACCAGCAATGTCTGAGACCTAGGAGGCATTTCATACACTTGGGGGTTTGGATTCTTTTCACCACCATACAATATGTTATGTTGAATTACAGAGATGCAGTGGAAAAAAAAATTAGATAAATAAAAGTGCAATATTTCAATGACCATCTTACTGGACTCCCTACTTCCTTTTGTTCATTCATCTATTTGAACATTTACGAATCATCTACTGAATGGCACCCATTGTTCTAGGCCCTGTGGATATACAGCTGTGATCCCTGTCATTTATGAGCTCACATTCCAGTGGGACAAACAGTCACATAAGTAAATAATTAGGGTGACGTGAGTGCTAAACAAGATCTGTGAACCAGGCTCGTGGGCCTCTCTGCTCTGATCTGTCATTCCCATTCTAGCAGGATTTATCTTCAATGTTGCCCACCTCTCCCCTTTGCCAATTGGATTAGTTATCTGGCTTTTTTACTTTTATTTTCAGCCCTAGTTACAAATGTTGTCTCTAGGCATTCTTTACTTGTTCTAGAAAATGAAAACTCAAGTAAAAAGGAGGTTACTCTAAAGATGGAGTGGGGACTCATGGGACTTCAGAACAAGTTAAAGAAGCAGAAAAGGCAGGAAGTGAGGCAGCTCCCGAACAGCCCTTCTTCAACTCCGCTCTGGCTTCTCTCCCTTTGTGTGGAATAGTCCAGACTCCAAGGCAGAGAGCCTGGTTGGCCCACTTTGTCTTTTCAGACAGGCCCCTTCCTGACTGCTGCCATCATTGTCACTGACTCTGCTTCCTTCATGTCACTCACTCAGCATAAGTTGTAATTACATTTTTTTTTAATTTGTATGTTTCACATCTGTTTTCCTCTCTAGGTCTGGTAGCGACCATATCTGTTTTATTAGTGCTGTATCCAGCCATAGTGCAGTATACTATATGCACACAGTGTACTGCTGCATCCTGACCACAGCAGGCATTTAGTAAATAAATACATGAAAGAATGAGACCAAGGTGGGGTGGGGTGGCGGGAGGCCAGGAGCACATATTGTTAGCCACTTTAGCGATGGGCTTCCTTGTGGTACCACTCAACTTGCAGGGGAGGGAGAGATTGAAGACAGCCTTGGGTCCACTGCTCAGCAAGGCTGAGGAGGAATGTTCTTAAGAAGGGTTGTATATAGGATGATCTCCCCCAGATAAGTCCTGGTCACCAGGGTAGACGTACATTCTTTCCATTTCAAAGACATACCAACCTTTATACCTAGAGACACCCTTCTCCTTCATGGCCCAATGTAAATGCTTCCACACTTTCCTTTTTAAAATTTATTGAGCAGCTAATATATGCCAAATTCTATATCAGACACTTTACATGCATCATCTCTTTTCATTTTTACTGAGACTCTAGCAGGTAATATCCTCATTTTACAGCTACAGAGCTAAGTTTCAACAATTTCAACCATTCATCCAAGGTCATAGAACTAACAGGTAACAGAGCCAAGGTTAGAGAACAGGTCTGTTTAATTCCAGAGCTTCTTGCGTGGTATTTGGCTGTTTCCTCTCTATTCTCCCCTCCTTGACTGCTCTCTTCTCTGTGACACTCCAGCCTTTCTCACACAAGCAGCACAGCGCTCACATGCTTTCAGGTGCAGATATTCTGGCCGCCCTGCAGTGCTGTCTGTCTTAGGGCAGTTGTGTCCTCAGGGCCTGGTACCCAGTGGAGGCCCAACCAATTCCTGGGCTGAGCTTCGGAAGGATAGGCGATTACTGTGCTATTTTTAAAACTCCACAAAGTACCATGAGTATCTTATTATATAGAAATGTCATAAATATTCTTCCCATCTCTGTTACTAAAATTTAAAGAGCATGTGTCTATTCTCTATAACTATATAATGCTTAGGTCACATAACAGTCAGCAGAGACTCACCCGTCTATTGTTGTGGATGGTAAATGCAGAGTGATGGGATGGTCCAACACTAGCAGAATATTCCTTTGACTCAGAAGAGTAGCCTGAGTAAGGACTGACTGTAGAGCACAGGGAACTGTACTCAATGTTCTGTAATGGCCTATATGGAAAAATAATCTTAAAAAGAATAGGTGTATGTGTATGTATAGCTGATTCACTTTGCTGTACACCTGAAACTAACACAGCATTCTAAATCAACTATATGCCAATTAAAAAAAATGATTTTAGAGGGTAGAGAATGAAGGAGAGCTTTTTAGCATATTTGTATACAATTAGCAAAACCCCACTGTAGCACAATAACACATATGAACTAATGGAAAAGGAATAAAAATATTAGCATACCATGTCAAAAAAAGAGCAGCCTGGTATAGCTACAAATTGACATTCTCTCATTCAACAGATTGCTATTAAATACCTACTCTGTGCACATTTGGGCTTCCCTGATGGCTCAGTTGGTAAAGAATCCACCTGCAATGCAGGAGACCCCGGTTCGATTCCTGGGTCAGGAAGATCCGCTAGAGAAGAGATAGGCTACCCACTCCAGTATTCTTGGGCTTCCCTTGTGGCTCAGCTGGTGAGGAATCCACCTGCAATGCAGGAGACCTGGATTTGATCCCTGGGTTGGGAAGATCCCCTGGAGAAGGAAACGGCTACCCACTCCAGTATTCTGGCCTAGAGAATTCCATGGTGTATAGTCCATGGGGTCACAAAGAATCAGACACAACTGAGCGACTTTCACTTTCATATCCGTCTATCTGTGCACATTATTAGTCACTCGGGTGAGCATGGTGAAGATGCAGAAATGACTGGGAGGAGAATTCTGTCTGCATGTTCCTTATCATTTAGAATACGCACCTTACACAGACAGGCCTGTGACGTAGAAGGTGCTGGGGTTAGGAGACATCCACTGATAAGGTCTGCAGGAATTGAAAGGAGACAGAGATGACTTATGGCAGGGATGGTGGAGACAAAGAACCTCACAGGATACATGGCATTTCAGCTGGAGTATAAAATTTGGGCAAGTGGACACATCTTTTGTTGTTCAGTCTCTAAGTCGTGTCTGACTCTTTATGACCCCATGAACTGCAGCACGCTAGGCTTCCCTCTCCATCACCAACTCCCAGAGCTTGCTCAGACTCACGTCTGTCGAGTTGGTGATGCCATCCAACTATCTCATCTTCTGTGTCCTCTTCTGCCTTCAGTCTTTCCCAGCATCAGGATCCTTTCCAGTGAGTCAGTTCTTCACATTAGGTGGCCAAAATATTGTATCTTCAGCTTCAGCATCAGTCCTTCCAATGAGTATTCAGGACTGATTTCTTTAGGATTGACTGGTTTGATCTCCTTGCAGTCTAGGGGACTCAAGAGTCTTCTCCAGCACCATAGTTTAAAAGCATCAATTATTAGGCACTCAGCTTTTGTGGTCCAACGCTTACATCCATAAAATGACTACTGGAAAAGCCATAACTTTGACTATACACACCTTTGTCAGCAAAGTGACATCTCTACTCTTTTTTTTTTTTTTTTTGTCTCTGCTTTTTATCAAGGGCAAAACTCACATGGAGGTAGGGGTAAGTGGCCAACACTGGGCTTGTGCTCATCTGTAAAGGGCAGAGCAAGAAGGGCATTTGGAAAAGCAGATGAGTGCCCAGTTGTCAATGGCCTGGAGTGCCACGTTGTAGACACTGAATTTTACTCTTAAGGAAGATGGGGAAGTAGTCCTGATGATACTTGAAGAAGAGTAGTCTGGCAATAGGCTCAGGATGAATTTGCAGGTGGGAGACCAGAAGCAGAGGGAACTGTTATTTTCTGTTTATTTGATAATACTGGGTCTTTACTGACCACACAGCTGTGTAGGTGGATTGAAAACTTCTGTTAGAACCATTTTTTGAAACTCAGACATAGTCTTAAGTGACTCATCTGTAAGCCAAGGAGAATTTCTAAGGAGTCATCACAGATAGGCTCAAAAAATGCACAGTGTGAATGAAGAAATCTGCTAACAGCTCTTAAGCTAGACAAGTCAGGTCCAGGAGAGGTAAGTTAATGTGGGAAGCTGAAGTAAACCGCGTCTGTGAAAGCCACACTGCCTTGCTGCCTAGTACTGGCAAAATGCCAGACACAGAGAACAGACCTATGGACACAGGGAGAGGAGAGGAGGGAGAGGGTGAGATGTATGGAAAGAGTAACATGGAATCTTACAATACCATATGTAAAATAGATAGCCAATGGGAATTTACTGTATGAACCAGGGAACTTAAAGAGGGGCTCTGTGACAACCTAGAGGGATGGGACAGGGAGAGAGATGGGAGGGAGGTTCAGGAGGTAGGGGACATGGGTGTACCTATAGCTGATTCTTGTTGATGTATGACAGAAAACCACAAAATTCTATAAAACAATTATCCTTCAATTAAAAGATTAAGTTTAAAATAAATAAAGAAAAAGAAAATGCCAGCAGGACGGGCCTGAGGCAGAACGGGGCAAAACCTGCCATCCTAGATAGAAAACCCCAGGGAGAGGAGAGAAAGGGAGATTAGAATGCTTAAGTTAAATCACAACGCTTTTTTAAATGTTTATTTTTTATTGAGATATAGTTGATGTACAATATTATATGTTACAGGTGTAAAGTATAGTGATTCACAATTTTTGAAGGTTATATTCCATTTAGAATTATTATGAATATTTGCTATATTCCCCACATTGTGCAGCATTGTACAGTTGGGCGGTATATCCTTGTAGCTGATTTTATATGTAATAGTTTGTATCTCTCAATCCCCTACTCTTATTTTGCCCCCGCCCTCTTTCCTCTTCCCACTGGTAACCACTAGTTGGTTCTCTGTATTTGTGTCTGCTTCTTTTTTGTTATAATCACTTATTTGTTGTATTTCTTAGATTCCATTTATAGTGATATCATACAGTGTTTGTCTTTTTCTCTGTCTGACTTACTTGTCGTTGTACCCTCCAAATCCATGCTTATTGCTACAAATGGCAAAAATCTCATTCTTTTTTGTGGCTGACTGGTATTCCATTATATATATATACACCGCATCTTCTTAATCCTATCTGTTGATAAACACTTACATGGTGTCCATATCTTGGCAATTGTAAAGAATGCTATTATGAACATTAGGGATGCATGTATCTTTTCGAATTACTGTTTTTGTTTTTCTCAGATGTATACCCATGAGTGGAATTGCTGGGTCATATATGGTAGATCTATTTTTGGTTGTTTGAGAAACCTCCATACTGTTTTCCACAGTGACTGCACCAATTTACTTTCCCACCAACAGTGTACCAAGGTTCCTTTTTTCCCACATCTTCACCAACATTTGTTGTTTGTATTCTTTTTGATGAGAGCCATTCTGGTAGGCGTGAGGTAATAGCTCATTGTGGTTTTGACTTGTATTTCCCTAGTGATTAATGATGTTAAACATCTTTTCATTTACCTGTTAGCCATCTACATTTCCTCTTTGGAAAGATGTCTGTTCAACTCTTCTACCCATTTTTTAATCAGTTTTTTTTTTTTAAGTTGAGTTGTATAAGCTGTTTCTATATGATGAATATTAGCCCCTTATTGGTCATGCCATTTGCAAATATTTTCTCCCGTTCATTAGGTTGTCTTTTCATTTTATCAGTGGTTTCCTTTGCTGTGCAAAAACATTTAAAATCAAAAAAACTATTGAGGTGCAAAAGGCAGATTTGTCAATAGCAAATTGAATTTGCCATTTAAATTAGTAAAAGCAAAACAGGGGAACAGTGATTAGGGAAAGGTAAAGCAGTTGCTAAATGAACCGCTAACTCACGGTCCAGATTGTCCCCCAGCATCCTGTGCTGCCGTCTGGTCGGCCCCCCAGGAGACTGTTTTATGGTGTGAGAACCCTTGAGGGATGCAGTCGCGTGCAGATTCAAACAGTGGGCTTCAGTGTGAAGCTGCAGCAGCGGATTCACCAGCTTAGGCTGTGGCAGCGACGTAAAGGCTGTGTGTGTGAAGCGGTGCCAGAAACAGCCTTTGCAAAACAGCCACTGCAGGCGAGAATTTTATGAGCTCCCCATATGCAAACTACCATTAGTCACGCATTGATTGATCCATTGCTCCAGGAGCTTCGTTTCCTAACGCAAAGGCAGCTTTTCAGCACAACCTCCCTGTAACACTGCCTTTGTCATCCACACCTTATGTTTTAAAGCTCCTTAAGAAGACCTTTTTTAGATTTAAATGCTTAGACCCCTTATGACTGCTGCATCTTGAATAGTGACACTGTGAGGTTTCTGTATGTTTATGCATGCATATGAGTATCTAGATTCCTCCCTCTTTCTCCAAGACATTTTCATAGCAAAACAAATGTAGTGAATTTATAAATAAGAAGGTGGAAAAATAATGCTACTCTCTTCCATTAGCCAAGGACTGTGATTAAAGCAGAAACTTGGCCGAGAAGTTCACTAGAATTCAACATTACTATGGAATATCTAAGAATAGATTTTTTTTTTCCTTTCCTTCCTTTAGTTTCTTTGACATTCTTGTTTTAATTGTCTCCCTCTGGGAACTATTTGCAATATTCATAGTTATATTTGATATCAGAACTCAGTTACTGACAATTTTCTGAGGATATGTTCAGAGATAGGATATATAAAGTGACAAGGATAGATGCTTTCTATATTCTACCATGTTGGATTTTTTTTCTTCTTTTAAAGAGTAACAGGCAAGAGCTGTGTACCTGTTAAAGAGGAAGTATCTCTATAAGCTATGGTTTATATCATGTTTTGGCTTAACATAATAAAATAATGTTTTGCAGAGGAGAGTCTGGAAACAGGGCAAACAACTATTTTATGTTTATTCAAGAATTTATACTTCTTGATCTTTACTGATCACACAACTGTGGAGGTAGATTGAAATTTTTGTGTTTTTTTTTTAATTGAAGTATAGTTGATTTACAATATTATATTAGTTTTCAGGTATACAGCACAGTTATTAAGCATTTTTATAGCTTATCCTCCATTAAAAGTTACTATAAGATAATGGCTATAATTCCCTGTGCTGTACAATATATCTTTGTTGCTTATCTATTTTATACATTGTCATTTCTATTTCTTAATTTTATGCCCTAATCTTACCCCTCCCTGCTTCCCTGTCTCTATCAGTAACCACTGTTTTGTTTTCTCTGTGAGTCTGTTTCTGTTTTGCTATATACATTCATTTTATTTTTTAGATTGCACACATAAGTGATACCATACGGTGTGAAAGTCTATGTCTTCCTCTGTCTGATTTATTTCACTAAGCATGATATTCTCTGGGTCCGTCATGTTGCTGCAAATGGCAGAATTTCATTCTTTTTTATGGCTAAGTAATATTCCATGTGTATGTGTATGTGTGTGTGTGTGTACACACCAAGAGCCAAGCTTTGGAAGCAACACAAGTGTTGCATATAGAAGGTAATACCATACATATATACAGAGAGAGAGGGAGGAGGGAAAGAGCTATTTTTCTTTTTTTGTAATGTTTTTGTTTTGTTTTGTTTTTGGCCACACCATGCAGCTTGTAGGGTCTTACTTCCCTGACCAGGGATGGAACTCTTGCCCTTGGCAGTGAAAGTGCAGAGTCTTGACCACTGGACTGCTGGGGAGATCCCAAGAGATATCTTTCTAACATGATGAATGAATAAGAAAGGACAGCATAAAAAGATGGTTGAGGGATGCTCACAAGACCAAAATCTTTTACATGACCTTGCGGGCTACATGATCTGGTCCCTGCCTGCCTCTGGCCTCATCTTGTACTTTTGGAAGCCTCAGCCTCTGTCCTGCTCCATACTCCCTCCTCATCTGTGCCTGGTTCCTCATTCATGCTGTCCGCTCTAAGATGGCCTCCCCCTTAACCTCCCAGCCATCTCTTCTCTTTTGTCCATCAGATTTCAGCATACCTATATACACTCAAGTCTCCTTGACATGATTTATAGCATTTATTGCAACATGTACATAGATATTTATTTGTGTGATCATTTGATCAGTATGTGCATACTGATATGTCCCCTCTAGTCAGTAAATTACAAGAAGTTTGGTGCCTTGTCACACAGTAGGCATTCAAAACATGTTCACTGAAAATAAGTAAGGATTGTGCAGTGCTTTTGTGATCATCAATGTGGATGCCACTCACCTTGGCACCATATAGTATTCTCATATTTGTCAATAGTGGCTGCAGTCATCCCCTTGATAGAAAGCGGAGAGAGCCAGGTTTTGCTAAAGTGGATAAAGTATCCTGTAGTAATTGCAAGTTCTGTGAGCTAAAGGTCAATAAATTCTATTAGGCAAGAAGAAAATGTGCAAAATTTGACTAAGAAATATCTATAGGTCATTAAAAATTGAATATTAGCTTAACCTGTTGAAATCCTTAGCTCTCGTGTATGTATTTACACTGGTTTAAATGTTTGATTTTCAGAAGTGTGTTGGGGAACCTTTTCTGTATTATGGCTAAGATTGCCATTTCAAAAACACAATGCCCCACATTTTTATATCTCTATAAACATTAATGGAGTTTCACAACATACTTTTGTGAACCACAATGTGACTGTCTCCACTGTGGAGATAAGAGAAGCTGAGGCATGAAGCTATTTCTGTAAATTTTCCAAAGATAGGCCCTGAGCTCATGGAGAAGAGAGCCAGAGACAGAGAACTATCTGTGTGCTCACTGAAAACACATGTTGTGTGCATCTGGAGTCCTGGGCATGGGCTGGGGGGGGAGGGGAGTAGATTGCAAAACCAGAGTTGGCTCTTCAGGCTTGCTACTCCAGTCCTAACAGGGAAATCTTTGTAGAAATGTGTATTCAAATAAAGAGGGTATCAAGGTGATTACCAGGATTAACTTTTATGGGTCCAAAATGCCTTGAGTATGCTTGATAGCAAGAAGACAGATTAGTCAGCTTTTTAAGGCCTTTCGAACAGTTGTTTTTTTTTTTTCTATCCAGTGAGAGATTCATGGATGAAAAACATTCACAATGTTGGCCTTTCTCTTTTCCTCTCCTTTCCAGATCTATGCAGTTCGATCAGTTGTTCCCAACAAAAGCAATAATGAAATAGTCCTGGTGCTACAGCAGTTTGATTTTAATGTAGATAAAGCAGTGCAGGCCTTTGTGGATGGTGAGTATACATGTCCTGTGAACCTGTAGATGTTAGAACTAAATATTCCATATATTCTGTGTTTTCTTCTTTGAATGCATTGAATACCAATTATTTACTAATGCTTTATTTTTCATAAAAATATGCTAGACTTTAAAAACACGTCTACATACACTGGTGCTTGCCAGGGTCCTGGAGGTGGTGAGGGATGGGGACTTAGGTTTAATGGGGACAGAGTTTCAGTTTAGGAAAGGAAAAACTCAGGAGACGGATGATGGTGAGAGTTGCACAACAGTGTGAATGTACTTAGTGCCCCTGAACTGTACAGTTAGATAGAGTTAAGATAGTGTATTTCAGGGGCTTCCCGGGTAGCTCAGCTGGTAAAGAATCCACTGCAGTGCAAGAGACCCCCGTTTGATTCTTGGGTCAGGAAGATCCCCTGGAGAAGGGATAGGCTACCCACTCCAGTATTCTTGGGCTTCCCTAGTGGTTCAACTGGTAAAGAATCCACCTGCAGTGTGGGAGACCTGGGTTCAATCCCTGGGTTGGAAAGATCCCCTGAAGGAGGGCATGGCAACCCACTCCAGTATTCTTGCCTGGAGAATCCCATGAACAGAGGAGCCTGGTGGGCTAGAGACCACAGGGTCGAAAAGAGTTGGACATGACTGAGCAACTAAGCTCACAGTATGTTTTATATTATGTGAATTTTACCACAGAAAACAGCATTTAAAAAAACACATCTATGCATTAAGAGCAGAATTTGGAAGTTCTTTTTTCCTCATTGGGAAAAAACAGAAGACAGACTGTAGATAGTTTGCAAAGGATACCTGTTCTAATGCTACTAACGCCACTGTCGACCAGTCTGTCCAATCTGTTGTTAAACAATGTCCTTTATTTGATGATGTCCTTGTTAATGGAGGATAATGAACTTCACTCCTGATCTGAAAAGCCTTCTCAGCTCTTCAACCAGCATAGTTCTACTTAGCCTTAGGATTGGAATCCTTGAACTTGATGCTTACATAGTCTGAGAGGACTGATTTGGTCTTTAATATCCTTAGTTTATCATTTTGAAATTTCCTAATTAGTCAGAATATTAGTTTGTCTTATCCACCTCTAGAACGTTTTTCGCTGTCTAAAAAATTTTTGATGTTTTGAACAGCCCATTTCCAGTGATCTTATAGAATCTAAATTCTCAGGAATGTAGTTTTTTCATAAATGTATAACCTACTGTTTTACATTTCCTATAAATTATGGGAAATTCTTCTCTCCTAGACAAATTAAACAAATTTCATTTATGAACAAATACCTTATACCTGTTCTTTGAGATCATATATCTTCTGTCCTAGCATTAGTTTCTGTTTTGTTAATATGGACTAACTAAACATAATCTGACCGAAAGTTCAGGGAATACCTTTCAACATATCCCTCCATTTTATACTAGTTTTACCTTCTGTTAAACTTACTCAATTTCCTGGAAATAGAATAATCTTCCTAAGTTTCTACATATGTTATAATTGCATCTCAGGCAAGGTCTTGAAACCAATAGCACACTCACATTCTGATATCTGCAGTTAGAGTTTAGAGTGCTAATTGAATTCAAAATGATTATCATTCAAAATTGGAGAAGGAAGTGGCAACCCACTCCAGTACTCTTGCCTGGAAAAATCCCATGGACAGAGGAGCTTGGTAGGCCACAGTCCACGGGGTTGCAAAGAGTCGGACATGACTGAGTGACTAACACACACACACATCATTCAAAATGGGACTTCCCAGCTGGCACTAGTGGTAAAGAACCTGCCTGCCAAGGCAGGAGATGCAAGAGACCAGGGTTTGATCCCTGGGTCAGGAAGATCCCATGGAAGAGGGCATGGCAACTCACTCCAGTATTCTTGCTTGGAGAATCCCACGGGCATGGGGGCCTGGTGGGCTACAGTCCATGAGGTCGCAAAGAGTCAGACATGACTGAAGTGACTTAGCACACATGGTTCAAAATAGACCTGCAAGCAGACTCACAGAACATAACTTTTCTGACTATTTTTCCTGCTTCATGAATGAACAAATATGGAATCTTTATTTGTAAGAAACAAGTACAGAGAATGGGATGCTAATCTAACTTCGCAACATTTGGTACAGTTTGTCTCACACAAAAAATTGAGAGGTGCACAGCCTGGCTCAGATAAACTCTCTTTTTCAGTTTCACTTGCCAGCGTCACTCACATGGAAAAAAGCTTTAGGAAAGGAAACAGGTTACTATCCCCATGCCTCCCCACCCTCAGTTGGAGTGAGGCCCCCACATTCTCCATCCTGAAAGTTTTTATTACGGTGACCCTGATGAGATGCCCAGATGCTCAGTAACTGATGGACTGTCATCAAATCCGATTATATTTAAATAGAGCACCATGCTTGTCTTTCTTGAAATTTTCACCTTGTCAGGATTAAGGTCTCATTTTAAAAAATTCATCGATTGCTGAGATATCATTTTGGATGGGGGTCAATAGGAAAACATGTTTAAAGATCACTGAAAATCAGAAATAATCACTAGGAATCATTTATGAGGCACACTAAAAGCACACTTTCTGAGTGGCTTAAAAAACTCCAAACAGGACTTCCCTGGTGGCTCACTGGTCAAGAATCTGCCTGCCAATGCAGGAGATACAAATTCGATCCCTGATCCAGGAAGATCCCACATGCCCTGGAGCAATTACTCCCCTCTGCCACAACTGTTGAGCCTGTACCCTAGAGCCGGGGAACCGGCACTACAGAGCCTGAGCCCACATGCTGCACCTACTGAAGTCCTGGAGCCCTAGAGCCCGGGCTCTGCAACAAGAGAAGCCACTGCAGTGAGAAGCCTGCACACCACAGCTGGAGAGTAGCCCCCGCTGGCTGCAACTAGAGAAAAGTCCCTGAGGCAGCGAAGACCCAGTACAGCCAAAAATAAATTAATTAATTAAATTATGTATATAAAAAAAACCCAAGCAGTTTTAGTATAATTAAAGTTTAATAATAACAGTTTCAAAATTGTCTGTAAACACAGGTTCTTCAGAATTACCCTCTAAAAGCTCATGGTCCAAATTGCAAATAGAATTTATGTCCAAATATAAAAATAAGAGGAATAATTGAATATTGCAGTTGAAAGTAGTAAACAACTCACCCCTTCCTCTGATTTAAAAGAACAGTCTTTAACGTTTTTTTAATTTAATTTTATTTGGAATACTGAAGTTGAGCTATAAATAAGAACTACCCTAATAATTCTTAGCCACGGGTGTGACTTAGGAAGTAACCTAGTGAAAGTGACTTCCTAAAGTTCTTCGAAAGGAAAATACTGTGAAACATTAATTCTCTGGGCAAATTAGAAAAAGATCAGCCTAGTTAATAAAAAGTCTGAATTATAGCTTACTTTTAAACGCAGTCTTACTATTTCAAGTACATGTAACGCAAAAAGCTTTCGAGGGGCACTGAATTGGAAACTCTGAATGGATAGGAATAATTAGTCTTTTTAAACATTAGTCAAAGCAATATGGCCTTCTGCTTATCTAACAGTGACAGTAGACTCAATAATTGGGGCCCTACTAATTTGAAATTTGTTATAAAGACTAGCCTGAAGTTTATCTTTGTTTAGCCAACACACTTATTGTAGAGAACTATTAGTATAATGAAATTGTATGAGAATGCTTAAAATTGTTGAAAGAATACATTTAAGAGCTACTCTTTAGAAATACCTATGTAAATAAGAACAACCGGTCTACTCATTACCAATAACTTGTTGAAATTACCCCCAGCAGTTTGGAGTGAGTGAGTGAGTGCATGCTAAGTCGCTTCAGTCGTGTCTAACTCTTTGTGACACTATGGACTGTAGCCCACCAGGCTTCTCTGTCCGTGGGATTCTCCAGGCAAGAATACTGGAGTGGGATGCCATGCCCTCCTCCAGGAGATCTCCCTGACCCAGGGATTGAACCCAAGTCTCTAACATCTCCTGCGTTAGCAGGTGGGTTCTTTACCACTAGCACCTTGGAGTGAGTGAAGAAACTTAGATTACATGAAGATACTTATTGTAGCTGACCGCTGGTTAAGCATTTCTTTTAAAATATTTTCTAATTTAATCAAGTTAGACTTTTCCTCTGCATCTGGGCGATGCCACATATGCACGTGAAGAGTATTGCAGAACCTGGGACTCAACTTATTATTTAATGAGCTTCTTGTTTCAAAGTGGAACCTTGTTATTATTTAATGAGCTTGTTTCAAAGTGGAACCTTGCAAAGACTGCGTCCTGTCCTTATCCACAGTGACATGAGCAAAATTAACATCAGATCATCTGTCCTTCTTGTCACCCTGCAGGTTGTGAACATAATGAGTAGAGGCAGAAAATGAGCAGAAATAGCCAAACAAAAAGTTAGGATTCACATGGTTAATAATATTCAAAATCCCATGTTTGGCCCAGAAGATTATAGGTATTTTGATTCATATATAAAACAGAACAATTTTAATTCTACCTATGGCAATGAAGCTATCAGAAAATTCTCAAGATATATTTCATTTTCTCTAAGACAACATAATGATAAAACAAAGTAAGCTTCATGTAGTGGGGCTTAATACTTTGATAAAACCAAGATCATGCAGTGAATTAAATGAAAATCTGGAAATAAAAAATGAAACTGGCATTTTTATTAAGGTAGGATGTATCAAAACAAATGAAAAAGCCAGGAAAAAAAATCGCTACCAAAATGGAAAGACAGAGATGAATTTTGTGTGGTGTTTTATTATGTGAATACATGTTGAAGATTCTTTGTCTTTGTCTAGGCAGTGCAATTCAAGTTCTAAAAGAATGGAATATGACAGGAAAAAAGAAGGTAAGATTGATATGGATTGTAAATTAGTAACATCTTCCATCAGAACCTTCGTGGTTGTTATCATTTTAACAAGGGTGCCAATTTTGTGCTTCTTTCAAATATGTTAATATGTACACCCAAGAAGCTTCCAGATTCATGACTCTCTTAAATTACAAGCCACCCTCCCTACTAATGCCCTTGTTTTCTGTTCAAGTGTTTTTAACCACCAGGTGTGCTTTAGAAGTCCCAGAGTTTTTCTTTTTAAGTATTAAGGCAAGCCCAACCAGAGAATTCAAAGGATCCTAGATGTTAACTTGCCTGAACGTATCCCACAGCACAAAGGAAAACATTAAGGAGCTTTTTAAAGATACTTGAAAAGCTCTAAATATATTTTCACATGTTTTTCCAGCCGAGAGAATCTGTGCAGGGCTGCCCCGAGAAACATTTTTCCTGAGTTCTAATAAGCTAGATTTTTAATAAAGGAAGAAAAAAAGGACGTACATGCCTTAAAGCCATGGTAAGTAAGGGACCTGTTTGCCTTTCTTTCAAACCCTGGCAGACTGACTGCTCCTTGTGAGCAGAGGGGAGATTTTAAGCTGCCCCATTCAAAGTTATATTTCTTTCTTGTCTAGTCACACTGTTTCGACCTCTGGGCACACGCGTGGTGTGCTATGCACACACTGGCCTTCCTGGTCTTGTGAGCATGTATGGGTACTCACTGGCTCCTTTGAGGTGCGGCTTCTTGTTCTAGGCCTGTCATCTGTTTCATGACTTTGACAAAAAGTCTGCTTCTCTTTCCAAAGTAACTTCCCCAAGGGGAATCCCAGTATATACTCTTCCCACTGAGGGAAGATCACTGGCCCGAGGAATAGGTTTTAACAAACGCACACGTGAAAGCAGTATTACTTTCATAAATTCCCAAGATTACTGAAATTACTGGAATGATCCTTTCCTCCTTTTTCTCCTCCCTGTTCATGGAGAACAGGGAGAATTACGAGGCTTTTTGTTCAACCTTTGTATGCCACCATCTTTGACAATGTCTGCTTATCTTTAATCATAGCTTCCCAGACTTCTGTATGAAATGAAGATGGTTTGCAAGTGATTGAAAGGCAGTATTTATACTTACATGGAAAAATTTCAGATGTGTGGATTGGGTTTTAAATTTCTCTGATGTGGAAAAAAAAGAGCAGATGGCAGCTGCAGACCCAGCTCATTACCAAGCCTTCTTCTTAGAGGTTAAATGGGAAGATGGTCTCCCTAGCCTAGGAGACTCAGGCCTCCTGTGGGAATAGGTGCCCCTGGGCCTTCCCTTCACCCAGTCATTGCACTTCTTTCCCCTGGAGGAGCCCTTACGCAGAGCCATGCTTGTGGTTTCAGAGGAAAAGAAAGGGAATGGGGAGGAGAATCAAGAGAAAATTGTTTCTTCTTATTTCTTTTCAAGCATATTGCAGAACAAAGCCGGGCTGATGTTTAGCTGGTGGGACACTGATGCCGCAGGCAGGCCAGGGTCTGTCCTGACAGGTCCCTTGTCTGTTCTCATTGGCTGAAGCCTGTACCAAGGTCTAAAAAATTTCAATTATCTAAAATTCGGGGTAGGGACTTTGCAGGTGGTTCAGTGATGAAAATTCCACACTTCCACTGCAAGGGGCATAGGTTTGATCCCTCTTCAGGGAACTAAGATCCTACATACTGCAAGATGTGGCCAATAAATACATTAATTAAATTACTAAAAGATATAAATAAAAAATGAAACAAAATGCATAGTTGTGTTATTCTGAGCTAAATGTAAGAAAAGTCTTATGGTGCTGTTGAGCTAGCAGCCAGATATTCCAGGGGTACAGAATTCAGGTGGGCCCACGTTGGTTTGGCAATGTTTGGTAGTAGTTCTCCACTCCAGCTAGAATGTTCATGGGGATGATTCTGGGACTTCCTGGACAGTGTGGCAGCAATCCAGGGGTGGCCTGGTTGAGGGGGTGCCTTTTCAAAGACCCAACCTGGACTTTGGGGATTTGACTTCACTTCCTCATTTTGCAAGGAAAATGAGGAATTCATTTTCCACCCTCCCCTCAAGTTTCCCTCCTCCCCAGAGGAGTAGAACCTCAGGGTCCTCCCTGCCCTCCTCCCACCCTCATGGTCTCTATAAGGAATGAGAACTCTTCTTTAATAGCACAGTAGATGAATTCAAGTTCCTCCAGGGTAGTAACCATGAGATTTTTTACTCTATGACCATTCAGATATGTAGGCCCTCAGTTTGCTCAAATGATATGTCAGCTATTTTAAGCCATTTCCTGCTGTTTTTTGCTTGTAAAGGAAACTTTTTGTTTTCTATGTTTATGAGGTAAAAGTTTATACAACTCATTGTGGGAAAGAAGATATTTATAGTAACTTGGATGGTTAATAAAGACATCAGTGTTTTCACCCATTTTATTTGAAGAGTCAGAAAACAAAAAAAGAAAAAGGATAACATATCTTATTTTGCGTTCTTGGACTCCCATTCTATTTCAAGGTGCTTGTGAGCTGCATAATATTCATTTCTCATTTGTTTCTCATTCTAGAACAATAAGAGAAAACGAAGCAAGTCCAAGCAGCATCAAGGCAACAAAGATGCTAAAGACAAGGCAGAGAGGCCCGAGGCAGGGCCCATGCAGCCACCACCGCCCCAGATACAGAATGGCCACATCAACGGCTGTGAGAAGGACAGCTCATCCACTGATTCTGCCAGTGAAAAACCAGCCCTTCCCCCTCGTGAGAAAAAGATCTCAATACTCGAGGAACCTTCAAAGGCACTCCGTGGGGTCACAGGTCAGTTATTCTTAAGTAAAGTTGCTTAGGAAGACATAGAAGAAAAGGATGGCAGGGGACCCACTGGGACAGTCACTGCTACTGTTGTTGAAAGGAAACGATTGTCCTGCAACATTGTCCATAGATTCAGACAGTCTTCAGGCAGGATGGTAGGGGCCGGGAGGAAAGTAACAGGACCAGAGAAGACATGTCCAGTCCAGCCCTGCAAAAGTCAGAGCATTTTTTTTTTAATTTTATTTTATTTTTAAACTTTACAATATTGTATTAGTTTTGCCAGATATCGAAATGAATCCGCCACAGGTATCTAAAAAATATAGTTCTAGTCTCTATTGGAATCATCAGGAAAACAGAAATTCCAGCTTACAGAAATTTTCTTTCTAAAGACACTTTGGCTGGGATAAGGGACGGATAACTGGTGATCAAAGGAAATGTTATTAAAGGGTAGACCAAATTATTTTATCTCCTGGTATTTTGTATCGTGCGATAGAATATAATCTTCCAGGGTGTTAGAATCTGGAATATTCTTTATTTGTGCTACAGCTGTATATTCATTACTCAACGAAAGGCTGCTTCTTAATCAACTGTATAACCTTAAGGGAATCATTTCATCTCTAGTGTCCCATTTCCTTTCTGTAAAATATGGCAACTGTACAGGATTCTACTAGATCTGTGATCTTCAATACTGTTTGGCCCAATGCTCCATTTTTATGTCAAGTCCTAAAGTAAAATTCACAGATAATATAAATCTACCTAGAAACAGAACATCAATAACATAAAAATATAAGAAGTTCAAGAATAGCTAAAATAGAAGGCTTAATAAAATGGCCAGATGTTCATACCCACTTATCATGAATTGCTTTACACTTACAGAAAGGGAGAGAGTAGTCAACTGGATAACATGAATACTGCTTCTTTATATTCAACATGTGAAGTAAAAACTAAATAAGTATATTTTAATGTAGACGTGGGGTCACTGGGAAAGCAGCTGCTACAAATGCAGACTGACAATTGCTGATTATCCACTCAAATACTGTGATTGCCCTTGTGGTTGGCCATGGAATTTCCCAAATGGTGAAAAACTCTTGGTGAAGTTATAAACACCAGAGAGTACAGTTTTCTCTTAATGTATATAGTAGTTGAACCCTGGAAATCCAAGTAAATCTTGGAAATCCATAGGAAAACTACAAAAAATACTTTGAATTTATATGTCACGTGTCTGGGAAGACATGAGAAAATTCAGGTCACTGGGCGGTTCTTCGTTGTGTGGGATTCCTGTGATTGTGAGTCATCTAGCATCCTGCCCCCAACACCCACCCATAGAAAATTGCTTGGATAAATTTTAAAAGTTTTTCAAAACACCTCCTAAAATAAACCAAAGATGAATAAAACAGGGGCTTAAAAAGCAGAGACATCACTTTTCAGACAAAGATTCGTATAGTCAAAGCTATGGTTTTTCAAGTAGTCATGTATGAATGGGACTGTTGAACCATAAAGAAGGCTGAGTGCCGAAGAATTGATGCTTTCGAACTATAGTATTGGAGAAGACTTTGAGAGTCCCTTGGACTGCAGGAAGATCAAATCAGCCAATTCTCAGGGAAATTAATCCTGAATATTTATTGGAAGGACTGATGCTGAAGCTGAAGCCTGATGCGAAGAGCTAACTAAAATTGGAAAAGACCCTGATGCTGGGAAAGATTGAGGGTGGGAGGAGAAGGGGGTGACAGAGGATGAGATGGTTGGATGGCATCACTGACTCAATGGACATAAGTTTGAGCAAACTCTGGGAGATAGTGAAGGACAAGGAAGCCTCACATGCTGCAATCCTTGGGGTCACAAAGAGTTGTACATGACTTAGCAACTGAATGACAACCTACGGGGAGAGTTTAGTCGAGCAGAAGAGACAGGTGCAAACAGAAAATCACATGATAACCTGTTCTGAATCAGGGATTACCATGAGGAAGCATGAAATAACTGACACTGTGTAATACATTAAGAAGTTTCCTAATTGCTCACAAAGCTCTAATTTTCTTCCATAAACATTACTTAACAGCACTATTAATAGTGCTATAATTCAGAAAATCCTTACTACACAATGATATCTTACAACAAACAACAAAAATAACCTATTTCTCTTTAGAATCTGGATATTCCAGTCATCTTTTAATTCAGCTTTCCCTCTGCCTACAATTTTGAGAATGTTTTGATTTATGGTCAGGGCAAGAGAAAGAAATTAAATAATCGAATGGCACATTCCCAACTTTGCCTGTGATTGCTTTCACACGAATTACTTTCAAAATCTAATTACTCAGGTTGCTGTTGTGATATCAATCATACATTAAAAGCCCAGCACATATATTTGTTCATTTACTTATAATTTATACCTTCTTCCTAAAACAATTTCAGTAACTCTATCAAGTATATGACATTAGAGCAAATGCAATATTGAAGCGCTTCACTTCACAGTGGAGAGCTGCCTTGAAAGTTAAATACCCAGCAGATGAGTTCTCTGTACAAGGGGGCTTTTGTGAACCCTGTCATGAAACTGTTGGCAAAGAATACTTTATTGCACAAAGAACCATCCCAAGATCCCTCAGTTTTGTAAGTTTAGCATAAAGTCATTAAGGTATGTCAGCATTATTTGTTAATAATTAATAAAACAAAGATATTACTCTTGTAAATCTTTCTGTTAAAGAATAAATGATGACAGTGGAAGGTTATCAGAAGTTTTTGCAAAAGGAAGGGAATTCTCCTGGTTGACCATTAACTTCACCAGCAGCTTGTGATCATAAATTTTAAAATGAGTTTATAGCTAGTTAAGTTTCTTCCCAAAGATAATGAAGATTCATCAGGAGGTTGATGCCAAAACTATCAAATGACTTCTGAAGTGCTTTGTTCAATTTTTCAGAAATCCTGAGATCTCTGCTAAATATTTTACAGATGAGTGTCGGATCTTGCGTATTACTGCACCCTATTTTGAGTAGACCTTTGAAACTGGGAAGGATGGGAAAGATCCCTTAATCCCCTCACTATATAGCTGAGTAAACCAAGGCCCCCGGGGTCAAGAAGCTGAGAAGATCTATGCCCCATGGGTAACTCTGTCTGGTTAGCAAAAGCCTGACTCAAATCCATGCAATTTTATGCATGCATTAGAGAGTTATTAAAGATGTATACAATTGAAAAATTAGGGAAAAGTAATTATAACAAAACCAGATAATGATATTCTGTACTTGAGTGAGTTCAAAGTATGAGCCTTGAAGAAATCTCCAGTCTGCTGGTGGTGGAGCATTTATCAAGCTTTCCAGTGATGAAACTGGCTCAGGGAAGCTTGCCCTGAATGCCCAGTTGGGCAGCAGGCTGTGAACATGTGGAAAGCGTGTTTTATCTTTTATAACACCTTGACATTCAAGATCTCTCTTTCTAAAGGTTTTTAAAAGGATCATTTGCTGGTAGGGGAAAAGTTAGCTTTAAGATATATGCAGGTGGTTCCGGGGTGTTAGTGTGACTTCCCACATGAAAAATAACCACCAAAAGCATCATCGTTTCAGGCTGTAAATATAGTACTGTCGAGTGGGACAATGCTGCAAGTCAGCGTATAGCTCTGAAGTTGGGGAGTTTGATTTAAACTTAGTACAAAATTACTTTTTTAAGCCTTGGAGTAGTTTTTTCTGTATTTCAGAATTTTTAATAACCACTCAAATTAGATCTTTACATAATCCAATCAAGATTATCTGCTGCTGCTGCTGCTGCTAAGTCGATTCAGTCGTGTCCAACTCTGTGCGACCCCATAGATGGCAGCCCACCAGGCTCCCCCATCTCTGGGATTCTCCAGGCAAGAACACTGGAGTGGGTTGCCATTTCCTTCTCCAATGCATGAAAGTGAAAAGTCAAAGTGAAGTCGCTCAGTCGTGTCTGACTCGTAGCGACCCCATGGACTGCAGCCCACCAGGCTCCTCCGTCCATGGGATTTTTCAGGCAAGAGTACTGGAGTAGGGTGCCATTGCCTTCTCCGAAGATTATCTGCATCTAAGTACAAAGTCAGACAAGGAATAGATCAAGATTTATTTTCACAGAAGTAATGCCAAGGGTCACTTTTATTTCTAAGGCTCTATCTAAATGGTTAAAGTGCATTATGACCTTAGGTTTCATTTTTCCCAAATGTGGCTCCTGCTCTATTTTCCTCAAGGGTCCGATTGCTGAAATGTCTATACGCTTATCACCGCATGGGCTAGAATAGGAATTCAGATTCCTCTGCTGTTCTTCTCCCCCTGGACACAATTCCCATCCAATAGGAAAGGAGCAGGATTGTGAGCCACCAACTGGCTCCACTGAGATAAGCTTGGGGGCGGGACTTTCCTTGTCTTCAGCTCCTCTTCCCAGCAGGCTTCCTTTATTTCCTCTCGTCTTGTAAAGCATCTTGGGAAGCCAGCTCTTCTGTTACCCGTTATTTGTTTCTAACAGAAGGCCCCATGCTGTGTTCACTGACCTCCACGACCCGAGCTTCTGCCCTGTGTGGGAGAACAGGGGCAGCCTCATCGTTTACCTTTGCCATGCAGATTCTGCGTGCGGCATGCCTCTGGGACGGAACCGCTTTCTTATTCTCTAGGTGAACTGAACCAACTGTGAGAGAAAGGGTCCTGTTATTTTAGAATGTTGGCTGCCTGTCCCTCATTTGTGCTTCATATAAAAAAGAAGAAAACAACAACAGACTATTTTACAATATTTTTGTGGTATGGGGTTCCCTATAAGATTTCCAAGCAGATTTTTTAATCCTGTTGTTGGCCCTAGCTCCAAGATTATCTCCTCTGCTTTTCTAAACCCTATATTGGACCAGAGGATTAGAAAAGATCAACAAGAAGAAAGCAGCTTGCCTAGAACTTTAATAGAAAAGCCAAATGTGTATATTCCAGGATTTCAGCCGTTCCAGCTCTCAGATGGAAGCAACATAATATCATTGCTAAGAAGCAGGGCTTTAGCATTAAACATGTTTGGATTCAAATCTTGGCCTCTTCACTTACTAGGTGTGTGACCCTGGAGAAGCTAACCCTTCTGTGTCTCACCTGCAAAATATTCTGCAATTGTGATGAGGAGTAAATGAGATAAATAAAGTGATTAGCACAGTATTTGGCACAGAGTAAACCCTGAAGTCATTTCTTTGTCTATATAGGAAATATCTTACGCATCTAACATGTGCCAGAAATTCTTCTAGAGGAAGTAAACAAAATAAAAAAGTTTTTGCCTTCCTGGAATTTCTGTTCTTTTGTGGGGAATGGGGAGAAGAGATGCACAGTAAACCAGAATACACCAAAATGTTTATGTGAAAGTGTTAGTTGCTTAGTGGTGTCCAACTTTTTGTGAGCCCGTGGACTGCAGCCTGCCAGGCTCCTCTGTCCATGAAATTCTCCAGGCAAGAATGCTGGAGTGGATTACCATTTCCTTCTCCAGAGGATCTTCTGACCCAGGGATCGTGCCTGGATCTCCTGCATTGCTGGCTGATTCTTTACCATCTGAGCCACCAGGGAAGTTTAAATGTTTATGCTGCTGCTGCTGCTGCTAAGTCGCTTCAGTCGTGTCCAACTCTGTGCAACCCCATAGACAGCAGCCCACCAGGCTCCCCCGTCCCTGGGATTCTCCAGGCAAGAACACCTGAGTGGGTTGCCATTTCCTTCTCCAATGCATGAAAGTAAAAAGTGAAAGTGAAGTCGCTCAGTCGTGTCAGACTCTTCGTGACCCCATGGACTGCAGGCCACCAGGTTCCTCCGTCCATGGGATTCTCCAGGCAAGAGTACTGGAGTGGGGTGCCATTGCCTTCTCCGTTAAATGTTTATAGATTATAGTAAACGTTGTGAAGGGAGCAAGAAGGAGAGAGGCTTTGGGCAGGAAGAGGGGTGTGTGTAGCAACTTCAGATAAGGTCCTATGTGAATGGGTGAAGGAAGAGGATATGTGGATGCTGAGGGAGCCCCCATTCACGTTCTCTGACATCAGGCTATCTTGGTCTAAACAGCCAGTGTTTTATTTAAACCTTGCTGCTGCTGCTGCTGCTGCTGCTGCTAAGTCGCTTCAGTCGTGTCCGACTCTGTGTGACCCCATAGACAGCAGCCCACCAGGCTCTGCTGTCCCTGGGATTCTCCAGGCAAGAACACTGGAGTGGGTTGCCATTTCCTTCTCCATTGCGTGAAAGTGAAAAGTGAAAGTGAAGTTGCTCAGTTGTGACCGACTCGTGGCGACCCCATGGACTGTAGCCCACAAGGCTCCTCCATCCATGGGATTTTCTAGGGAAGAGTACTGGAGTGGCTTGCTATTGCCTTCTCCAATTTAAACCTTAGTTAAGGATTATTTTAGCTAAAGCCCTTGTAGCGTTGTAACCATTGGTTTTCAATTAAAGATTTAGTGCTTTGTTAGGGTATATAGCTGACATTAAGTACTGTCATGTGAATAGGCGTTTTGAAGCATATAGTTTAAAGCACGTAAGTTTAAAGCACATTTATCATTATTCTCGCTCTGTTATTTTGGCATCTGATGCCTTAGTGCTAACTCCCATTTGTAGCTGTGTGTTGTTCAGTCTCAAACTCAGCTTCCAGCAGCACGGTGTCTGAATAGTTCGGATAATATTAGAGGCAGCCTTACATTGTGTTTCCCGTGTCTTAGACCTCTGCTTCCTTTCTCTGTGTGTGATAAAGCAGGAGACGGAGACAGACATAGGATGCGGTGACACAAGGACACGGGATAAATAAAACCCCTCGGGTATTTTTCTGTCACCTGGGTAGAGTGAACTCCAGAGCCCTCCCCCTTCTCTTTCTCATCTGAAAACTACTTTTGCTGCATCCCTACAGCAAAAATTCAAACCATCTTCATCTCTGAATAGCTGATACCTTCCCAACTTCCCACTCAAACCTGGTTAGTTACAAGGTTTCAGTTACAAACAGACTTAATTAAATGGAATGCACTCCTTGCAAAGAATAAAATGCCTTTCATTAATTTTTTGGACTGCATGGAGATCCAACCAGTCCATCCTAAAGGAAATAAGTCCTGAATATTCATTGGAAGGACTGATGCTGAAGCTGAAACTCCAAAACTTTGGCCACCTGATAGGAAGAACTGACTCATTTGAAAAGACTCTGATGCTGGGAAAGATTGAAGGCGGGAGGAGAAGGGGACGACAGAGGATGAGATGGTTGGATGGCATCACTGACTCAATGGACATGAGTTTGGATAAACTCCAGGAGTTGGTGATGGACAGGGAGGCCTGGCATACTACAGTCCATGGGGTCGCAAAGAGTCAGACACGACTGAGTGACTGAACCTAACTGAATTGAAACCTTTAAAGGTATTAATGACATTTAAGACCTTGTAAAGACAATATAAACTAAAAGACTGGTTTCCAGTTAGAAAGTTCCCAGCTTGATCTAAGCCAGTCCAGTTTTACAGAATGGAATAAACCTATTTGTTTAAGTCTTTGTTCCAAAGTTATTGGCTCCTCTGAATTTCTGTTAATTACCCTGTCACGTAGAGATAGAAGAATGATGTAAGGTGCAAATTAAGGTATACAATAATTGTAATGTGAAAAGAGTTTCCTTGGGGTTTCATCACTATAACATCTTAAGAAAATTATCTTTACTCACTGTCTCCATGTCTTCACCTCTCTCTCACTTACCAATTTTTTAAGGTCCCATCACTCCAAAGAAATTGCCCCCACTGAGTTTACCATTGGCCTCCACATATTGAATCTAGCAGACATTTTTCCAATCCTTAAGTTACCTTTTCCTTGCAGGACTATTGACCACTCTTTCCTCGACCATCATGTCTTTTCCCTTTGGTATCTATGACCTGACACTTTTCCTGATTTCTCCCCTCCATCTTCATTGCTTCTGTGTTTCCTTTGAGGGTTCATCTCCTCTAACTGGCTGTTAATTGTTGAGGCTCATCACGACTGGTTTAGTTCCAAGTCCTTTCACACATAAAGCTCTCTCTTCTTAGATCATCTCAGTCGTGCTGTAACTTTGATTGTGTATGCTGGCTCACATACTCCTCATCCCAGTTGAGGCTACTCTCTGAACTTAGACTCCTACTTGATATTTTCACTTTGATATTTCAAAGCACTCTAACATCATGCTCAAAACAAACTCCTGATCTCTCTTCCCAGTCTTAGCTTTCTGATCTTAGTATACCATCCATCCATCCTGAAGCAAATCAGAAATCTAGGCATCAGTCAAGACATCTTCCTCTCCCCTGATATTCAGTTGATCACCAAGTCCTATTGATTTTCCTTTTCAAATATTCCTGACATCCATCCATTTCTCACTATCTTGATCTCTACATTTCCATCCAAACCATCTTCTCTTGTCTCTGCTGCTATAGTAATCCACTCCTTAATCACCTGGCATTCATTCTGTTCCCCTCTATATCATTCTCTATCCTGTAATCTCTTCAGTTCAGTTCAGTTCAGTTACTCAGTCGTGTCCGACTCTTTGCGACCCCATGAATCGCAGCACTCCAGGCCTCCCTGTCCATCACCAACTCCCGGAGTTCACTCAGACTCATGTCCATCGAGTCAGTGATGCCATCCAGTCATCTCATCCTCTGTCGTCCCCTTCTCCTACTGTCCCCAATCCCTCCCAGCATCAGATAACACATATTTGGACTCTTAAAGATAAAGACCAAAAGTCTTACTCTGGCCCATAAGTGAAAGTGAAGTGGCTCAGTCGTGTCCGACTCTTTACAATCCCATGGACTGTAGTCTACCAGGCTTCTCTGTCCATGGGATTTTCCAGGCAAGAGTACTGGAGTGGGGTGCCATTTCCTGCATATTCTGGCCCCTGTGTCCCGTTCCAGCCTCATGATCTGGTGTGCTGATTCTTGCTCTTTGCTTCAGCCATACTGGTCTCCTCTTAGTCCCACATAGGGGCTGTGTACATCAGTCAGGTTTAAGTCAGGAGACAGAAGCCACACTGGATATTTGAATGGGTGGAATGTAATAGCAAGAACTGCTAACTAAAACAGTAGGAGGTGGCTAACTACTAAATGGGTAAGTGAGGACTCTCAGGGGTCTAGGCTTGTCAAGAGAACAGTTACTATTTCCAAGAAGGCTGGACAATAAAGGAAGTAGGACTGGGAGATTCCCCTAGTCTAAAACTAGATTCTGACCTCATCAAATAAAGTGTGTGGCTACCAGTTGTTTGTTGTTCGGTCGCTCAGTCGTGTCTGACTCTTTACAACCCCATGGACTGCAACATGCCAGGCTTCCGTGTCCTTCACTGTCTCCCGGAGTTTGCTCAAACTCATGAGTCGGTGATGCCACCCAACCATCTCATCCTCTGTCATCCCCTTCTCCTCCTGCCCTCCATCTTTCCTAGCATCAGGGTCTTTTCCAATGAGTTGACTCTTTGCATCCGGTGGCCAAAGTTTTGAAGCTCCAGCTTCAGCATCAGTCCTTCCAGTAAATAGTCATGACTACCAGAGGAACATGCTCGCAGCCTTGTGGTGACAAAAGATCTTGGCATAAGGCCTGGGCCGAGCTGTTCTATAGAAGAAGCCTACCATTTCCGGAGAGTGTAGATGGACTGGAACTGCTCAAAGCCATTGCCACTGGGGGGAGTCAGGGAACATGGCATAAGCGTGCATCTGGAACTCCTCTGCATGGCTGCTGGCTCCTGTAGGGAATAATAATAATGATGGACCAAAACCAGAAGTGTACTTCTGCCCTCATCACCTTGCAGGGGACTCTTTGTTGCCCTCTACTAACAAAGCTAACAATCTACCAATTGGCAAAAGAAAATTGTTTACAGGGTCCACTGCCAGTTATCACAAAGTAGGGCAAACAAGGGTAGATTTAGAGTCAAGAGATAATAATTTGATAACTGCTTCAAACACTCTGCCTGGAATGCAGTTTTCTTCCCTCTTCATCTGATTAGTCTTTTATGTGATTTCAGGTGAGCTTAGTTGTTTCTTCTGTGGAGAATTCATTCTTGATATCCCTAAGCCAAATACATGCCAATTGTAGGTTTCAGGACTATGTACTTTTTTTTTCCATAAAACTTATCACAGTTGTAATTCTACTTTTGTTTGTGTGGTGGTGTGGTTTATGTGTCTTCCTCTGAGGCTGCAAGTTCTATGAGATGGAAACCACAGCTGTCTTTTACCACTGTTATGGTTTTGGTGTCTAGAACAATAACTGGACATAATAAGCACTCAAGCCTTTTTCATGATTTGTATTGAGTTATTAATAATAAATAAATGGATATGTATAGGTTAATTTGGGGCTTCCCTGGTGGCTCAGATGGTAAAGACTCTGTCTGCAATGTGGGAGACTTGGGTTCAATCCCTGGGTCGGAAAGATCTCCTGGAGGAGGGCATGGCAACCCATTCCAGTATTCTTGCCTATAAGTTCCTATGCTGCTTTTTAAAGATAATTGTGGATTTTGTATTCCTGATTTTAAAAGACATTTATATTAATTGAAGAGATGTGAAAAATACAGTAAGGTTTAGAGGGGAAAAGCCTACCTCCTAGAAACAACCACTGTGGAATTTCATTTCAGAATGTTTTAGATTTATAGATATATAGGGGTCATTTTTACAAATGTTATGTAGTGTGTGAACTTTTGTATCTTGCTTTTTACTTAACATGACATTATAAACATTACCTCATATCATTTTGTTCTTTAAAAACTTGACCTTAATAGCTGTGCTGTGTTTTTATGAATTTGCCATTTAGTTTAATTATTTCCAAATTATTGTCCATATGCATTGTTTCCACTTGCTATTATAAACAATGCTATAATGAACATTTTTTGTATATAAATCTTTATGAACAATCATCTTCTTGACATACTTTCTTAGAAGTGGAATTATTGGATTCAAAGGGTATGAGTATTTTTAAAATTTTTAATATATCGCTGTCCAAAAAGATTGCACTAATCTCATTGTTTTATTTGTAAAACTGATTAGTAGGAAAATGGAGAATTTTGCAACGTTTAATTTCCATTTGCATCTCTTCTTTAGTGAATATTTAAGAACACTAAGATCAGTGGTCAAAAAACTACCAATTACTTTATTATTGGTTATCAGAAAACACTGTTGTATTCACATAAGTACTTTTAAGAGAATGGTAATGCTTTAAGTAACACAGACATTAGAAATTTTAGGCATTATTTTATAATAGCAAAATTATTTTTTATCAAAGTTTTTTTCTTGATAGGACCACTTACAATACTAAGTTAATCATCATGAGATGGTGTGATTTACTGAAATTACATTTGTATAGGGGACTATGAAGTCATGTTAACTCAGTGAGTTAAAATAATTATTTTAGAACTACTCTATAATAAATATATCCTTTAATATGTATTTTTATTTTTTTAACTGTGCTGGGTCTTAGTTTCAGCATGTTGGATCTAGTTTCCCCACTAGGGATTGAACCCATGTCTCCTGCACTGGAAGCAAGGAGTCTTAGGCATTGGACCATCAGGGAAGTCCCTTAGTACATCCTTTAAATTTAGACTTGAATACCGCGTATACTTCCTTCAGTCTACCTTTAAGTATAAAAGGCTTTCACCAAAAAGCTAAAGAGACAAGGGAGTCTTCAGAGACTTTCAAATCTGAACACATACATAGTTGTACATATATTATGAAAATCTTTGGCTCTAAGTTCATATATTTCTCCCCAAAGGAAGATTTGTTTTCTTTGATATTGTTAATAGAAAAAAACCACCACTGTTCATGTTTTACTCTGTAAAATAAATCAAGGACAAGTCCAATATGTAAGTAGATACTAAGATTTAGTAACTGGAAAATGGATAGTTCTCAGTATTGACAAGAGTTAAGTGTAAGTACAATTACATCCACTACAGTTGAGTGTCAGTGGATCTACGTGACTAGAAAATAATTTGGCAAAGCATATCAATAATTTTTTAAGGAAAATAAAGGCAAAAATTTGTGTCTTCTTCATCACAAACCCTACTAAATTATAGTAAAGGAATTTTTAAATATAGAAATCCACAATGATGAAGGAAAGGGAAAAGACAGCCTCAGCTTCTAGAGGAGGAAAAGTAGATGGAAGAGGATTGACTGATGAAGCAGAGTATGGGAAGCTGCAGCACAGACTTCAGAGGGAGGGAACTTTGGCAGGAAGGATGCTGACTGCCTGGCAGAAAATGGGGAAACTCTAGATCTAGAGTCAGCCTTTAGGATGGGGGACAAGCTTAGAAAGAGAGGTATAAAGCAGGGTAATTAAATAAAGATATTTTAAGGAACAGTCCACTATCCCCTTACCTAATTCCATTCCAGTTTGTTTTATAAGATGTCTAATGTTTGCCTTCAAGGTAAAAAGGGAGGGGTGGGAGTAGGGAGAGCAGAAAGTGATATGCTAGTATTTTAATGACCATTAAAATAAAATACAAAATTCTTCACAAGAAAATAACAAAACCCAGTGTTTCTCAAAGTGTCATCCACAATATTCAGTATCCAGTTTAAAGTATTACTATATTACTAGACATTGCAAGAAGAAAATATGACCTTTAGTGAAGAGAAAGATTAGTCATTAGAAGCAGACCCATAGACAACCCAGATGTTGAAATCAGCAGACAAGGATTATCAGTATGTTTTAAATTTTTCCCAAAAAAGTGGACTTAATAGGTGAAGGTAGGAGAATTTCAGGAGAGATGGAAAGAATGAAATGACAACCCTGGGACTAATAAGTACGGTATTTGAAGTTTTGTGAAAGTCATCAGATGCCTTTGGCAGCAATTTGGACAATAAAGACTAAAGGATCAGTGAACTTGAAGACAGGTCAAAAGAAATTATCCAAACTGAAGAAAAGAGAAAACAAAATGACAACAAAAGCAGAGCCTCGGTGACTCAAGGGACAATATCAAGCATTCTCATAAATATGTAATTGGAATCTCAGGAGAAAAAAGGAGAGAATGGAGAAATGGGGGGACATATGAAGAAACAATGCCCACAGTTTTTCCAAATTTAACATAAAACAACAACCCACATATCCAAAAAGCTCAGCAAAATCCAAGCAGAGTAAATGATAGAAAACCACAGCAAATCGTGTCACAGTCAAACTGCTGAAAGTCAGAAATGAAGATAAAAGTTTAAAAGCAGTCAAAGGATAAAAGACACATAACAAACAGGAGACAACAAGAAGAGTAAAGGTTAACTTCTCATCAGAAATGATATGGGCCAGCAAACTCCAGAATGAAATCTATAATAGGAATAACTGCCAGTATGGAATTATATATATATCTAGAGAAAATATCCTTCAAAAAGGAAGATAAAGTCAAGATATTTTAAGATAAACAAAAATGGAAAGAATTTTTCACCAACAGAGTTGCACTACAAAACAAGCCAAAGGATATTCTTTAGGTTGAAAGTAAATGATACTAGATTGAAATTTGAATCTGCTGGAAGAAATGAAAAACACTGAAAATGGTAAATATATGGATAGAAATAAAAATGTTTTTTTTTTCCCTCTTTGTTTTTTTTTGAAAATCAATTAACTGCTTAAAGCAAAAATAATAACAATGTATTGTGAGGTTCAGAACAAACATAGAGGTAAAATATATGGCTATAAGTATACAGTTGATAGAAGTGGGTATGTGTAATTATTTATTTATTATTGTATGATTGTTACATTATACATGAAACAGTATAATATTGATTCAAAGGACACTATGATAAATTAATGATACGTACTATAATCCTTGGAACAACCTCTAAAAGCAAAGAATGAAGAGGTATCACAAAAAAGATAAGATTAACAATTTCTTGAAAACCATTTCACCTAAAAGAAGTAAGGAAAAAATCAAAGAAATAAAGAATAAACACAACTCAAAATGGTAAACATAACCCAGTAATACCAATAATTATATTAAATGGAGATGGACAAAAGACTCTAATTAAATAGCAGAGATTGACAGACTGGGTAGCAAGACCAGTAACAAGATTCAATTATATGCTGATTAAAGAAATACACTTTACACATGAAGACAGAGACCGGCCAAATTCACAATAGTTATGGGTTTTATCAGGCTTCTCTGGTGGCTCAGAGGTTAAAGTGTCTGCCTCTAATGCGGGAGACCTGGGTTTGATCCCTGGGTCAGGAAGATCCCCTGGAGAAGGAAATGGCAACCCACTCCAGTATTCTTGCCTGGAGAATCCCATGGACGGAGGAGCTTGGGTTTTATCACCATTTTATTAGTAACTGATAGAGCAAGTATATGAAAAATCTTTCAGAATGTTGAATATTTAAATAGTATTGTCAACCAACCTGACCTAATTGACATTTGTAGAACACTACACCTAACAACTTGAAGGACACATGGCATTTTCACCAAAATAGACCAATTGCTAGACCATAAAATAAGTTTCAAAAAAATTTAAGTATTAAAATCTTTAGATTATGTTCTTTGACCAAAAATAGAAGTAAAATAACATTTAATAGCAATAAGATATCTAGAAAACTTCCAAAAATTTAGAAATTAATGAACCTTCTAAATAATTCATTGATGGGATATTTCCTGGCAGTCCAGTGGTTGGGACTCTGTGCTCTCACTGCTGAGGACCTGGGTTCAATCCCTGGTTAGAGAACTAAGATCCCTCAAGCCATGCAGCACAACCAAAATAAATAAACAAAAATAAATACTCCATTGATCAAAGGAAAAAAAATTCACAAGAGATACTAGAAAATCATTTGAACTGCACCATAATGAAAATACAGTAACTCAGTTACCAGTATCAGTAATGAAATCGATCCTGATCCCACATTTATTTATTTAAAGACTAACAACAGGATAGTATAAAAGAATTTTATGCCAAAAGGGAAGTGAACAAATTTCTTTAAAAATATGAATCACTAAAATGCACATGAGAAGAAATGGAAAATAGAAATAGCTCTAAATCCATCAAAGCAATTGGTAATTAAAATTCCAGGCTGAGGTGGCTTCACCAGTGAACTCTTAATTTAAGAAAAAATAATAGCAGTCTTAAACAAATCTTTATTTCCTGAAATAGTTTAGGAATAGAAGGAAGTCAGCACTTTTCAACTCATTTAATGAGGCCAGCATAGCCTTATCAAAACCTGACAAAAATTATTACAGGAAAAGCCTCGGAACCACATTGCTCATAAATAAAAGAGCAAAATCCTCAACAAAATATTAGCAAACCAAAGTAAGGACAATATATTAAAAAGTTAATACACTATAACCAAAGTAGTTTTTTCCAGGAATGCAGCATTGGTTTAACATTTAAAAAGCAACCAATGTTGTAATAAAATCAAAGAAAATAACAGCATGATCATCTTAAATCACTTGATAAAATAAAAACTCCCAGTATATAAGAAAACTAACTGATAAACATATGAAAATTATACTGTATAGCCAATATAATACTTGATAATAAAATATTGAATGTAGTTTTCCTAAAATCAAGAACAATGCAAGAGTAATTGTTCTACATTGTCCTAGAATTCCTAGCCAGTCCAATAAGGCAAGGAAAAATTGGAAAGACAGAAATTACTCTTCATTTACAGATATCATTATTGCCCATATAGAAAATTACAAGAAAGCTACAAAACAAAAAACTAACAAGGAAATCAGCAAGGTGTTTTAGGTTCAAGTTCAATATATAAAAAGCTAATTTGTATTTCTGTATTTTAGCAACCAGCAATTGGGAAAGGAAGTTTTAAAAAATTACTATATATACAATGACATTTTGCATGTCATCTAAAATTTTTGTTCAGTCACCAACTTGTGACCAACTCTTTTCCACCCCATGGACTGCAGCACTCCAGTCTTCAGCATCCTGTCCTTCACCATCTCCCAGAGTTTGCCCAAGTTCATGTCCATTGAGTTGGTGATGCCATCCAACCATCTCATCCTCTGTTGCCCTCTTCTTCTTCTGCCTTCAATCATTTCCAGCATCAGGGTCTTTTCCAATGAGTCGGCAGTTCGCATCAGGTGGACAAAGTATTGGTGCTTCAGCTTCAGCATCAGTCGTTGCAAAGAGTATTCAGGGTTGATGTCCTAGGAATAAAAACTAAAGATGCACAAGACACTGAAAGCTGTAAAATGATGCAACAAATAAAAGAAAACCTAAAGAAATGGGGAGATATATAATGTCCAGTACTCAAAAGATGCAATATCACTAAGATACCAGTTATCTCCAAATTGATTTATACACTGAATGCAAATGCAGTTAACATCCCATCAGATTTTTTTGAAAAGAAATATACAAGTTCATTGTTAAATTTATATTGAAATGCAAAGGACCTAAGATCTTGAAGCAGTCTTGGAAAAGAAGAGTAAAATTGAAGGACATTCATTATTTAATATTAAGACTCGTTATATAGTAATTAGTAAATGAGATAGTGTGGTATCAGGGTGAGGAGAAACAATTAGATCTGTGGAATAGAATAGAGTTCATCAATAGAACACACAGATACAGTCAACAAATTTTCAACTGAGGTGCCAAAATAGTTTAGTGGAGAAAGGTCAACTCAGATTTATCATGCTGGAGTCTTATATTCTTTTTTCGCATTTTACGTACTAGTTGTTAAAGGCAGAAAGACTATGTCCCATTTAACTCCTGCGAATTAGCCAGGGCAAGCACATAGTGGTCATTCTATACAGGCCTGTTGAGTTAAATTGAATCAGAAATCAGATCCATACTCAGAAAGCTATATAACATCTATGTTGGGATTTGATAAGTAATTTTAATAAGAGGAAGGCTCAAGTAATAGATTCAAAAACACATAAGCTTCTAGGAGCAATTTTTTAGACACATGGACAAGGATTAAATTCAAATATAATTTTTATTGAAATCTGGGCAGATTGGGTGTTTCCAAAGATAACTTTTCTTTCCAAGAAGTAGCTACTTTGGTTCAAGTATTTGATGAATATTGGATAAAGACATAGCCAGAGACTCATATCAAACTAGGCTCCCTATAATTGGAAAGGCCCCAGGCATGCAAAGTATGAAAGGAATACTGATTCATTCATTCACCCATCCATTCAGTATTCATCATGTACCCACAAGGCGCCAAGCATATAATGATGAACAAGACATACATCACTGTCTCCACTTTTCTCATGTAGAAATTGAAGAGGATATTTTAAGGTTTCACTAAAATCAATACTCTTAGTCTAGAATATAAATTTGTAATGACTATAGATTGTAGGCCAACAAATTTCATGCTTCTTTTGGTTTGTATTAGGGCTCTTCAATAGAAAAATAGTATGAGCTGTATATGTAATTTTAAATTGTCTAGTAGACACATTTAAAAAGTAAAAATAAACAGGTGAATTAAATTGAGTAATATATTCTATCTAAATTATGTTGACAATCATATTGACAATGTGATCAATATTTTTTATTGATCAAAGGAATATTTTTAATTCTCCTTTTTTAAGTCTTCACATTTCAGTGTGTAATTTACACTTAGAGCCAACTCGATTCAGACAAGCCATGTTTCAAGTGTTCAGTAGCCTTATGTGGCTAGTGGCTACCTTATTGGAGAGTGATACGATTCAACTCCAAGTCAGCTATAGTCTACTGAAGATTACAAGTGGAGGGACTTCCCTGGTGGACCTGTGGTTCAGCATCTGCCTTCCACTGTAGGCAACACAGGTTCAGTCGCTGGTCAGGGAATTAAGATCCCACATGCTATGGGGCAATGCACCACAACTACAAAGCCCATGTGCCACAACTAAGATTCGGTGCAGCCAAAAATACATAAGTAAAAATTTCTAATTAAAATAATAAAGTTTACAAGTAGATTTCTGAAAGGTGGAAAACTGATGGTATTTCTAGCTCATAATGTTAGAGGAAAATCACTGTTTCCAGGAAAGGACTCTTTTTATTCTATTGCTAGAAATATAAGGACCTGTGGTCAGAATGAACTAATTCTGTTATAGTCAATAGTTCTGTAACCCTCCACCAATTCACCAGTTTTCATCTGAAAGAATCCTAGAGTTTTACTATATTTGGAGACAAATTGTACCACCAATGTGCAAATATACGCAAGTAGTCTTTGAGACGGAGAAGGCAATGGCAACCCACTCCAGTACTCTTGCCTGGAAAATCCCATGGATGGAGGAGCCTGGTAGGCTGCAGTCCATGGGGTTGCAAAGAGTCGGACACGACTGAGCAACTTCACTTTCACTTTTCACTTTCATGCATTGGCGAAGGCAATGGCAACCCATTCCAGTGTTCTTGTCTGGAGAATCCCAGGGACAGGGGAGCCTGGTGGGCTGCCGTCAATGGGGTCGCACAGAGTCGGACATGACTGAAGCGACTTAGCAGCAGCAGCAGCAGCAGTCTTTGAGAACTCAGATCTTGTCATCATTCAATGACCCCACCATTGAGACAGCTTTCAGGTCCTAAAAACAATACTACTACTCAAATTTCTCAATAAATACTTGTTAGATGAATGATGAAATGAACCAGTAGCCCTCATATCAGTTCTTTGATACACAAAATATATTCAGCTCTAGGTTAATAATCCCAAACTCATTTGCATGCTGGTCTTCCCATTTAAAATGCTTTTGCATTCAACAAAATAATTTCTTTCTTCTGTTCTAAGGTCATTATTTCCACTAGGCTATAATGGAAATCCCCTTTATTTTCAAGAATAACAGTAATTTACTACACTATGCCCAATGAACTGTATTTTAGAGTCTTAATTTATTGAATTTCATCAAACTTGAATCTCAACTGTGATTTAGAGAGAGTTGGAACCAGCCTATACTTACTCACTTTTAACAAAACATTTATACAGTCATCAAAAAATTAGTTTTTCATCTTTCGCAGTAGAGTTTCTCCTGGTGAGGGTACTACCCAGGTACCATCCAACTCCACCCCAACAGAAACACCTGGAAGCTGAATCCTGGATCCACTTCTGAATCGAAATTTCTGCAGGTGGTGTCAGGGAATTTGCATTTGCAATAAGTACTAGGGGAAAAGTCATGCACACTAAAGTTTGACAACCACTGCCCCTGCAGTAAAGTTCCAAACTTTAGTATGACTAAAGATAAAATTGTATACTATCATTTAAATCTGTTTTATTACTGGAGGAAATGATGTTTTCAGTACTTAATTACTTTGTTCACCACCTGGGCTGAACATTCCACTGTGTACTGTAATTTCCTTTTAAGTAAATTTTAAGAGGCACTCAGTATTCAGCCTATAAAGGATAGGCTGTGCCTTTTTGATATATAGGTAATAAATGATGGCTTCAACTAAAATCAGATTTACCCATCATAAATGGGCAAACGTCTAAAACCAAGCTGACTCGGACCAAATCCTATTCTTTTGTACTTTCCAAGTGTGTTCTCTATAATGCTTGTGACAGTGTCAGGAAAGGTATTCTTTGTTTCTTTTTTTTTTTTCCTATGAAATCATTTTAAGAGTATTTTAATTCAGTCACAATCCTACAGATAGCTATTGAGCTAGACACAAGTACTGGAGCTTCAAAAACGAATCAGATTTTGCATCTGCCTTTAAGGGCATCTTAGCCTCTGCAGGGAAGGAGCAGACATGAGAACCTTGTGTTGAATTTAACGCACCAGGTTATACCAGGAAGTAGAGAGAGGTGAGACAGAGGCCGGGCTTCATAGTGATGATGTTGTGCTCAGTTTGGGTATGAGCCGTAGTTGGCCAGAGAAATGGACTCATTCATACAGGGTAATCCAGACATCAGGATGGTCAGAAGTGCCAAACCTACACTCTTTCCATTACACCCAACTTTCTCCAAGAACCTGACCTGCAAAAGCAGGCTGGCTTCCCTTTTTCTCATACCCAGAGCTCTCTCTGGTTGTGAGTGAGATGTTAAGTGTGATACATTTCCTTTTCAGGCCACTAAGGTGCCATTTAATCCACTCCAGCCATAACTAAATAGGAACCTACCTTTAAAAGATGCCGAAAGCAACGTGCTGCTAATTTATTGCCACATCTGTTAAAGCTCCAGAGGGAATCTGACTCTCTAGATTTTAAATATAGTTGAGTTATTGTGATGATGTTTCCTGATTTAATCCTTCCATAAATTAGATGAAATGATCATAGAACCTGTTGTCACTTCATTCTTGCCCTAGCTCCTCTTCTGCCTTCATTAATTCCGAATAAAATACCACAAGACATTGATGTAGCACTTGGAGATGGGAGGGCTGTGTTTTTATAGCCTCAATTTGAAATCATACTTAAAGACATCTAAGCCTTTACTGAATAGTGGGGGAACTGTTCATGCATATAAGGCTCCTAAGGATCTTCCTGGGTAGTTATGGGTGAGGAAACTAAGACTCAGAGATAAGTGGCTTGCCTGGGGTCACTCTGTAAGTAATTACTAGAGTCAAAACACCCACTCAGGTCTTCTAACTCCAAGTACAAGGCTCTTTCTAGTATATCCTTTCATCTTCTGGGGAGTCTATTAAAACAGTTTCTTGACTGTTTGCAGTGAAAAGAACTATTGCCAACATGTTAACAAAACCCAAAATTGTGGCATCCCCATCACCTGATCATCAGTGTTTTTAGTTTATCACTTCACAGTCATTATTTGGTGTTTTCTTACAGAAGGCAACAGACCACTGCAACAGAAACTGTCCTTAGATGGGAACCCCAAACCTATACATGGAACACCAGAGAGGTCAGATGGCCTACAGTGGTCAGCTGAGCAGCCTTGTAACCCAAGCAAGCCTAAGACAAAAACATCTCCTGTTAAGTCCAATGCCCCTGCAGCTCATCTTGAAATAAAGCCAGATGAGTTGGCAAAGAAAAGAGGTAAAGTGATTTCTTTTGCACAAATGATTCAACATATTTTGCACACACAGAGAAGTATCTGAATGACAGAACTTTCCAAAAGATACTGCTTAGTGAAGAGAGTTAGACCTGAAATTGCATTTCTTTCTGTGAGCCACATAGATTGAAAACCAGATATAATTCCTCCATTGTTAATCAAAGGTCTTGAATGTTTAAGTGGAATTATATCCCCTTTGTCTGCCTCTCTGTGGCCATTCTTCTCTTTCTAGGCATGGATAAATTTGCACCTCAAACACTTGGTACCCTAACATCCTATAAAGCAAATGTTAATGCAGGAGCCTCTTTAGCCATGTAAATGTTGAATGTTTCCCTGATATACAGGTTATGAATTTGCATTGACTGAAGATGAGTTTAGAGGCCAACCATGTCTTCTGATATGATGTTCCTCATGTAAATTCAGTTCTGTGTTAGAACTTTCAGACAAAAGACACTGAAAGAGGGTTTTATATTGGACACACTGTATTTTGATTACATTTTGAACTTTGATATATTGATACTTTATGCATAACTAGTATTAAACATGAAAGGGGCTAAATCACTTCCTTTCTGATTACCAGAGGATTTAAATAATATTCTCATTCAGGCCTCAGTTGTATCTGATTTCCTTGGCTTGGGTTTGATTATACCTTCTCACTTTTCTTGAGAGAGATTTCTTTTTTCTAAGAAACCATGCCCTTGTTGGGATAAGTACAATTTGCCTATTTGCTCTGCACTATCTGTAAACCCTGGTGACAGTTTCAGGAAATCAGGCAAGATTGGCACCCACAGAGCTGCTTTAAGTACTGCTGGTATAATTACAGGCCTGGCTCAGGACTGATGGGGCCAGAGCCAGGGTACCTGGCACGGATGCTCTGTCCTCTCTCGAGTTCATTTGTACCTCTCCCAACCTCTATGTCATTTTCCTCTTCCAAAAGCCCTGCTGGCTTTAAACCACACAGAATGGTGTTTATAGAGAGAGCCAGCAGCACAAATGGTCTTTAGACGTATCAGATTCTAAGAATCCCCAGTTTGTAATAGAACATAATGATCTGAGCCTCTTTGCAAAGGGTAAAGGAGACACATGTGCCCAAAATGGCCCAGCCAGAGAGCCCACTGGTGAGATCACAGCTTCTCAGGGACCACACAAACCACCCACTCTGGATTTTAAAAAATTGGGATTATAAACATCCTCTTAATGGAACTTTTTTTTTCATTGAAAAACAAAAGAAGATCCCTTTTTATTGGAAGGGGATATAGTTGCCTTTGTCATTGTTGTTTAGCTCAGAAATAAAAAAAATAAAGTGTTTACTTTAACATGTTCTTTCTTGACATTAATTTCAGGCCCAAATATTGAGAAATCGGTGAAGGATTTGCAACGCTGTACTGTGTCTCTGACTAGATACCGTGTCATGATCAAGGAAGAAGTAGATAGCTCCGTGAAGAAGATCAAAGCTGCCTTTGCTGAATTACACAACTGGTGAGTAATTTCACTTAGAAACTATCAATTTATGGCACTTGAGCTGTTCCTATAGGTAAAAGCATCAGATGGAAAATGTTGTTTATTTAATACATAAACATCACAGAACAACACTTTGGCGAATTTTCTTAAACCCTGCTGACAGATGCATATCTTGGGAATAGAAAAGAAGAGAAAATTTGAAATAAAGGGAAACCTGATAGACTTATTCGCTGGAGTTTGAAGTTGGGTCAAAAGTATATGAATGATGTAGAACACAACCTCAGTAAAGGACAAAACTTCAAAAACTATATTTTTGACAAATCTCTGGAAGGTTAACATCATGAATGCTTACTCAGAAAGAATATTTTCCAGCGTGATATCATCATAAAATAAGAAAAGCTCCCTTAACAAAATTCAGAAACAGCTTATGTAAACTTAGCGATAGACCCCCATTCTTGGTATCCTGAAGACTGGAATTAAGAAATGGTATGCCAGTGTGGTTTTGGTCCTGCCCCTGCCCTGCTCTGCAATGGATTTTGATGGAAGACATTTCTTTCAGCCTTATACTTTTGCTCATGTCCACAGTCAGAGTGAAATATCTGTTAGTAAAAAAGATTAAGTTAATATCAGTAGAAAAATGTTCTCAGTGTATCCATCAGGACACTTTCAGTTTCAAGTGACAGAACCTCAAATCACAGTAGTTAAAGAGAAAAGAGGATTTATTACTGATGCACATGAAAATCCCAGGAAATTCCTTTAGGCAAATTTGGTTCTAAGCCCAGTATGTTAGCAGGATTCAGATTCCTCTCTCTCTCTCTCTCTGCCTCCTTTCCTTGACCAGTGTCCCCCACAGTCTCCTGGTTCTGCTTACTCTTCACTTCACTCTTAGGTACAGTGTCTCCATGTCGCAGCAAAGATGACACGCTGGCAGCTCCAAGCTTTCACAATCTTTAGCCCTGTGATCTGAGAGAAGACTTCGTTTCCAGTAGTTCTGACAAAAAAGTCCAAAAGGGCTAATTCCCATTGGCTGGGTTGGGACATAGATCTGTCTATAAACCAGTCCCTGTAGCTACAGGGACAGTCTTCCCACTAGCCAGGCCAGAGTCATGTGCCTGCCCAGAGAGTTAGCGGTGGGACATTTGCAGGGTGGGGGGAAAACCCCACCTGAACTCCATGAACTGAGAGGTGAAGAACCCTGGATCCCTGGAGAAAAATCATGGTGTTAAAGAGGAAAATTAGAACAAAGAAAACACAAGTCCACAATGTCCAGGCTCAAATAACATGATCCCCATATTGGCTTCTCATGATTCCAGAGTTTGATCACACTTTCTGCATATTCTTCCCATTCTTAAGTCCTTTCTTTGACACTGATGTGCTTTTTTGCTGACTGTAGCATAGTGTAAAACTAAGGATTATGTCAATCAGTAACCTAATGTAAAAGTCTCAAACTTTAAAGCATCTGCTACTTAGAATGTGAGATTCCAGGGGTGCATCAGTCACCAGGGACTTGAAAACAAACCATCTCCTTCAGTTATCATTCAGTGAGGAATCATTTACCCTCCACCCAGTGGAACACTTCTCTGTTTGATCAGATTATAACCTCACTAATTGTTCAAAGCAAACTCCAAGAATATGTTTGAAAGTACTTGGAGAAGGTAAAGATGCTATACAAATAAAAAGTATTATTATTACTGATTTTTAAATTTTATAGTTACATGACTTTTCCAATTTATCCTTCAGTTCAGTTCAGTTCAGTCACTCAGTCATGTCCAACTCTTTGCAACCCCATGAACCACAGCACGCCAGGCCTCCCTGTCCATCACCAACTCCTGGAGTCCACCTAGAACCATGTCCATTGAGTCGGTGATGCCATCCAACCATCTCATCTTCTGTTGTCCCCTTCTCCTCCTTAATTTATCCTTCAGTCAGTTCAGTTCAGTTCAGTCTCTCAGTCGTGTCCGACTCTTTGCGACCCCATGAATCGCAGCATGCCAGACCTCCCTGTCTATCACCAACTCCCGGAGTTCACTCAGACTCATATCCATCAAGTCAGTGATACCATCTAGCCATCTCATCCTCTGTCGTCCCCTTCTCCTCCTGCCCCCAATCCCTCCCAGCATCAGAGTCTTTTCCAATGAGTCAACTCTTTGCATGAGGTGGCCAAAGTACTGGAGTTTCAGCTTTAGTATCATTCCTTCCAAAGAACACCCAGGGCTGATCTCCTTTAGGATGGACTGGTTGGATCTCCTTGCAGTCCAAGGGACTCTCGGGAGTCTTCTCCAACACCACAGTTCAAAAGCATCAATTCTTCGGCGCTCAGCCTTCTTCACAGTCCAACTCTCACATCCATACGTGACCACAGGAAAAACCATAGCCTTGACTAGGCGGACCTTTGGTGGCAAAGTAATGTCTCTGCTTTTCAATATGCTATCTAGGTTGGTCATAACTTTTCTTCCAAGGAGTAAGCCTCTTTTAATTTCATGGCTGCAGTCAACATCTGCAGTGATTTTGGAGCCCAAAAAAATAAAGTCTGACACTGTTTCCACTGTTGCCCCATCTATTTGCCATGAAGTGATGGAACTGGATGCCATGATCTTCGTTTTCTGAATGTTGAGCTTTAAGCCAACTTTTTCTCTCTCCTCTTTCACTTTCATCAAGAGGCTCTTTAGTTTTTCTTCACTTTCTGCCATAAGGGTGGTGTCGTCTGCATATCTGAGGTTATTGATATTTCTCCCAGCAATCTTGATTCCAGCTTGTGCTTCTTCCAGCCCAGTGTTTCTCATGATGTACTCTGCATATAAGTTAAATAAGCAGGGTGACCATATACAGCCTTGACGTACTCCTTTTCCTATTTGGAACCAGTCTGTTTTTCCATGTCCAGTTCTAACTATTGCTTCCTGACCTGCATATAGGTTCCTCAAGAGGCAGGTCAGGTGGTCTGGTATTCCCATCTCTTGAAGAATTTTCCAGTTTATTGTGATCCACACAGTCAAAGGCTTTGGCATAGTCAATAAAGCAGAAATAGGTGTTTTTCTGGAACTCTCTTGCTTTTTCCATGATCCAGCAGATGTTGGCAATTTGATCTCTGGTTCCTCTGCCTTTTCTAAAACTAGCTTGAACATCTGGAAGTTCACAGTTCACGTCTTGCTGAAACTTAGCTTGGAGAATTTTGAGCATTACTTTACTGGCCTGTAAGATGAGTGCAATTGTGCGGTAGTTTGAGCATTCTTTGGCATTGCCTTTCTTTGGGGTTGGAATGAAAACTGACCTTTTCCAAGTTACCCTAATATGTAAAAGCATGCTCAGGGGCTTCCTTGGTGTTCCAGCAGTTAAGAATCCACCTGCCAATGCAGGGGACATGGGTTCAATCCCTGGTCCAGGAAGATCCCACATGCAGGAGAGCAACAAGGCCAGAGTGCCATAGTTACTGAGCCCAAGCACCTTAGAGCCATTGTTCCACAACAGGAGAAGCCACCACAGTGAGAAGCCTGGACACCACAACTGGAGAGCAGCCCCGGCTCTCTGTAACTAGAGAAAACCCGTGTGCAGCAGCCAAGACCCAGCACAGCCAAAAAGAAATAAATAAAAGAACACGCAACATCCAGACCTGTTCTCTGGAGCCAGAGTCAGCACACGTCACCTGTAAAGTGCCGGCAGGTTAAAAACCTTAAGCTTTACAGGCTGTAAGGTCTGTGTGCTCCTACTCAGGGCTGCTGTTGGGGTGTGGAAGCAGCTGGAGAGCCTGCAGAGGCAGGGGCCAAATCTGGCTCAGGGGGGGTTGTGGTTTGCCAGCCTCTGTCTGGAGGCTGCTCACAGAAGATGACTCTGTCTTCTCCTTTGTGCGGCATTTTAGAATACAGTCTTCCTCTGAGGCCCACGTGTGACACCTTCCCTCTGAGTGACTCACACACTAATCGACAGAGTGTAGCAATGACCTCAAATTACCTCTCTCCTCCAGCTGCTCTGAGTCCTTTTTTTATTTCCTTAGTAAAATGAACATCGCATGGCTCATGAGACGTCTTGAGATTTATAACCGATTCTTTGAGTGCTTTACTCCTCAAGAGCGGGAAGTGTGGGGCCAGGAAAGTCAGAACCCAGGGAAGATGAGTATCTTTGCTTGTAATTCACATCGTGTTTTATACTGATGGGAAGGATGGCTTCTGAATGAGCTCTGCCAAAGCAATACGGCTGTTTAAAAGTCACCTCCTTGACAAAAGGACATTTTCCCTCCAAACTGAACAAGAGAACATTTAGACCAACTACTTCCTGTATGGTATTGCTGCGAAAGGGGAAAACACCACCCCTTGTTTTCTGACCTAACCCTTCAGCAAAACAATCCCCAAATAATTACACAAATGTTAACTTGAACGTAAAACTAAAGTATTTTTTAACAACCACAAACATGCATTTATGCCAAAGGGAAAAACTTGACCTCTATTCAAAATAAGTATGCTGCCCAGGCAACAGGGCGATGTGCTTGAATTAAGCCTCTCATTTTCTGAGGAGCAAAGGCTGGATCTTAAGGATTGTGGTGCTCTTGAAAAAATAGTGGGTCACAAAATAGAAGAAAGCAGCTTAAAAGCTTAAAAAATGAAACTTCCCTAGTGGTGCTGAAATCACGAACTCTAGGCAGTAGAGAGAATTTTGAATGCAGCCCTATTCATTTAGTACGATGGAAACCTCAGGGTTGTGACACACATAGAGTGTGTCCAGATTTGGAGGATGTGGAGCCCTCTGGAGATTTCCAGGAGTGCCGGTTTTGAGGCAGATGTTGACTCGTGGTGCACAAGCAACAGGGGTGTGGAGTACATCCCTCTGCAGCTTCTCCTGCGCTTCCTCGGGGCCACCCTGTTCTCTCACCTAAGCTCTCAATAGGCGCTGTGTGTAGTTTAGAAATAAATAGACAGTTAAAAAAAGAAAAACCACCCTTCATATTCACTTTGCTACCAAAGCACCAGCTTCAGGAGGTGAATCCCGAGTAACTAAATTCCTCCCCAGGCTGGAATTCACCGGAATGAATTGTGTGAGGTTGGGAGAAAGCCGTGGTTTGCACATGCTCAGTACTGAGTGAAGGGTGTCTGAGCGAAATGAAGGAAATCCTTGTCCTTCCCAATCTGGCTGTGAAGAATGTTTTGCTCAATATGTTACTGAAGAAAGCCATTAAGTAGCTAACTTATAATATCAGAGTTGGCACTTAACCAGGACACAGTTGCACAGGGCTAAACGATCATTACATGGCTCCTTCTCATTTTTCCAGAAAGAATTAGGGATTTAAGAGGGGGAACAAAGATGATACAATACCCTCTCAATATGTCTTCACAGAAAATAAATTCTGCAACATGAGCGTCTGTGTGAAAAGTCACATCAGGAACTAACATGAAGCAGCTGGTTTCTTTCCTATATGATTGGCCCCCTACCACAACTGGAAAATATTCATCTTTCGAATCATAGCTGCCAGGTTTAATTGCTTTGTGTGCAGACTAGTCTAACTTCTCACAAATCTCTGTGTGCATGGCCAAGTTGATGTTGACGGCTTTAAATGAGCAATAAAACATTAAATTCAAAAAACATTGAGGAAGGAGAGTAATACTTGATAGTTTTGCCATATGTGGGGGAGAAAGGATTCCAAAATAGAGCTGTAAAAAAATTGTTAGGTGCTATTATCAGTTTAACATCTAATTAAAAGCATTCCTAAAGAAAACGGAAGATGGTTAAGGAGCCAGAGGGTTAGGGTATGTGCTGGGTAACCAGGTTGCAGAGAACGGGGGCTGGAGGGGATAATATGTTTAGGCCGCTTTGCTTTCAAAAAGGAAAGGGAAATCAGTCAAAGCATGCCTCCTATATAAAGTGGCCAGACATGTTCCTGGACCTGTGTTTATTTTCTCTTGAAACAGTGCCAGGAAATTGGAAGTAGGTCAGAAGTTTCCCAGCTCCCCCAACCATAAGCCCTCGCCCACCTTCCCTTTCTTTGTCGGCTTTCCCTCCATCTTGGAGTTCACTCCCTCCCTGCAAGGGCAGGTGAGCCTCCTACTGTCCCCTACAGGCCGGGGGCTCCTCACAGCGACCCCAGTCACTACATTATGCCTGCGTGTTCAGTTGCTCAGTCGTGAACAACTCTGTGTGACCCAACTGTGTGACACCCCACCTCCCTGAATGTAGCCAACCAGGCTCCTCTGTCCATGGAATTTTGCTGAAGCAGGTTGCCATTTCCTCCCTCCAGATCATCTTCCCAACCCAGGGATTGAACCTCTATCTCCTGGGTCCCCTGCATTGGCAGGTGTATTCTTTACTGCTGAGCCACCCAGGAAGCCCCTACTACACCGGAGGACCTTGTAATGGGCTCTCTGTCTCCTTTTTCTTTTCTTCCTTTTAATGACTGAAACTCATTTTGTGTCACTGGTAATCTCATCATTTTGATGACCATGTGATCCTCCCCCCAACCCCATCGCCCCCTCCAGAGTGACAGATTTGCATGTTAACCAGCTAACAGAGTCTGTTCAAGCTCTCCTCCAGCCAAAAGAATGACTCTAAATGTGAGAATTGCCAGCTAAAGAGAAAGCCACTTCGAGATAAGTATATCTTGTGCATCTCTCAAATCCCCCTCTGAAGGAGGGCTCTTTATCTGCTGCTAAAGCCCTGTGGGTAGCCAAGCAGAACCACACACAGACCACCAGGGTGGTCAGCAGGGTGGCCCCATGCACAGACCAGATATCACTACTGTGACATTTTAAATGTTGTGTCTTTTTCTGGGATATGAACTTGAGAATGCCTCCCGAAGAAGAAATTGTCAGTGGGGCTGTTGCATTTCAGAGCAAGCCAGGCAGCAGTCTGTCCCATATTCCCACTTTGCTGCTTCTTGGGTGCCTGAATAACATCAAATTCTTGGAGCAGGCAGCCTTAGAACTACTTCAGCTTGAGTCCAAATGAGACCATTTGTCTTCACTTTTGCAGATTTATCACATAACAGGATTCTTATTCTTTGGTTGTTTCCTCCCCTCTCCCTGCTCGAACTCCCCAAACTTTTAGCTGCCTTTTCTAATATCCGGCTCTCCATACAGTGCTAAAAGCCGAGATTTCTGTGCCCTTTAGGTTTTTTATTTGTTATCTTTGTGAATAACTTAGCATTGACTGAAAGATGATGCCTGAGAATTAATATTTACTTCTCTCAGTACCAAAGTATATGTGTATGCACTATAATTACAAACTCTAGAGCTCCGTGGTCATCCTCTGCTTTGGTACCAGGCCCAGAGATGCTGATTTCACTGGGCATAAGTGAACCCAGAAATAAGGTTTTTGTTTTTAAAGATCCCTTGGTGATTCTCTTGTGCATCTGTGGTTGAAAACCACGGATTGAGAGTCCCGCAAAGGAGGGTGATATGTCTGGGGCTGGAGCAGTGTTCCCAACCAGATGAATTTGCCTTCCCCCAGGGAGACAGTTGGCATGTCTGGAAATATTTCTAAATTGTCACAGCTGCAGAGAGGTAGTGTTACTGGCCTCTAGTAGGCAGACATCAGGATGCCACTATTAATACTTATCCTAGTATGCACAGGACAGCCTTCCCCACCCCACCCCCTCCAAAGAACGATCTAGTCCAAGACGTCAATAGGCTGAGAAAGCCTGAGTGAGAGGAAAGGGAGACGAAGATTGCACCAGTCCTTCTGCATGGTCTGCTGCAGCTCCTTGAGTGAAGGGTGGAGATTCCTCCCTTTGCAACTTGCCCCCACCCCACTACCCAGTAGCTGTCTGCCCCTCCTCCAGCAGCCCTCCTAATCCACCACTGCAGACGAGAGAAGGGAGATTTCCTTTCCATGCCCAAATCATTCACATACCCCCCAATGCAGCCATAGTGTCTTCTCTTTTCACAGCAGTGCAGTAGGAAGGCATTTCTCCCATACTTCCTGAAACATAAACCTTCTTGCTACACATTTTAAAGGTCAAATTACATTTTTGTTTCCATAAGACCAGCAGAAACAATTACATTGAAGTGTAGAAAACTGAGGACTTTGCTTCTTTGTCTATTTTTCATTATAGAATTCAAGTCAATCCTTAGGAGAAAATGGAAAAATTAAGAACTGAAAGTTGTAGCTGGTGATAGACAGTCACTTTCATTCACCATGCTGTCTCTGCTGAGTCTTTTTTTTTTTCTTTCTCATTTTGCAATAAAACCAAATAACGCAGTTATTGATTCAGGGACCCGGATTCAGATGAAGATCTGAGGCATGTAAAGATATATACAGTAGGGAATTGTTCCATTAAGTGTCTGTCTGGGGAGGTATTATTTTCCTCTGGCTTTAGCCAGGCAGCAGTATTGCTTGGTGTTTCTGGCTACACAGAAGTTGGTATATATCCAAGTACTCTGGTGCCAGTGACATCCTCAGGTGGGCCTGCCCTTGTGCTATTTAAACTGAATGACAACAGAAGGTCTTTTTGCAATCTTACCGTGCTGTAGTGGTTGGGCAAGTATTTGTTGACCCTCTCTTAATTATAAGAGAATTACCCTCTTTTAATTAGGAGAATATTGAAATTAAGGCACTCTGTCTACTTTGATAGGAAAGTACAGGGGAAATATATATTAGGTGAAACAGGTCCCAGAATCAGATCTGCGCCTCAGAATAGATGCTATGACAGCAAGCAAATCTGGCTTTTGAGTTCAGTCACGTGGAGGATGTGGATGTCAGTGTGGGTAATGAGTTGAGACTCCATTGTAAAACAGTGTGACTGAAATAGGAAGCATTCTGAGTGCATCGAGTGTCTAGGGCAGGGTGTTGGTCGGTAATAAAGTGATGCTTTTCTCTGAGCCCTTCAACAGAGGATGTTCATCACAGGATTACCAATAGGAGAGAGGGCTGACGTTAGGAACCTTTGTAGTCACTTAGTATTGTCACGTGAGGACTTTAACAGGCCTTTGGTTTCCTGTTAAAATATCAACAACGTGTTAAATAATTGCTAGATTTTGCCAACTCCTTAGCCTATACACATGATGCAGATAAAACCAAGAGTTTACATATTTTATGTTTTTTCCAAGAAGTTTAATACAAAGTCTCTACATCCTTCTGCCCTGCAAGGGAATACAATCTTTTCATTGAGCAAAGCCTATCCAAACAAGACTTTCTGACTAATCTCCTTCCTTCTCATCAGATGTTTTTTCCAAGTGCCTACCTGCTAGTGACTTGTGTTATCCTGTGGAAATTAGACAAATCCATTCCTTCTCCCCACACTCAGTATTGGAGATTATGCCAGCATATTAAAAGAACGCACATTATGGAGATGAGCATACACCTGCAAAGGATATCGAGACAGTAGTAGAAGAAGCTAATAAATATATTTATGCCTCAAGAGAGCCGTATGTATGCTTTTCTGTCACTGGCCTAGCTGACTAACTGCCCAAAATGACTCCTTTTCCTCACTTGGCGCCAGTCCAATAAACAGAAATCAGTTCCAGGATCCATTTCTGAAATTGTGAAAAGGGTAAATACCTTATACCATGGAGGAACTCAAGGTTCCTGTGACTTTGTGTCTATGGCAAGTCCCCGTGGCACAGCGCATTTCAAATCTTGCCTTGTTCGTGAATATGTGTCATTCTAAATAGGGGTAGCTCACTCTTGGGAAGCGAAAGCTTCTCTTTTCCTCTTTTCTTTCCTCCCCAAGGTTTTTCTCTGCGTTAGATGTTTCCCCAGGGCCACTGCAAGGACCGAGTGAATCAGTCGACATGAGGGAAGAGCAGGCTGATAAATACAAAAAGTACAGAACTGGCCTTTTCAGTTTGGATACGGTCCCCGGGAAACCAGCATAAATAGCACCTTGTATTAATAGCCTTTGTGAGCTCCACGTGTGATTACCTCCATACGTCCTGTCAGCGGCACACTTAGAGCTGGAAGTCAGCTTTCTTTCACTGCAGCCTTCTTGCAGAATAATAAACCCAGAAGAAGAGCTAGAGGATAAGAAGTTGGTTCTGATTTCAGCTTGAAATCTGAAAAGATTTCTGAATCTTTTCAGCAAATGAAGGCTGCCCGTCAAATCAGCTTCAGAACATGCTCCCGAATAGGAATCGTTAAGTTTTTATCATAGAACGGAAATATAAAAAGGAATTAAGCAAAGTGTTCTAACTATACAATCCCAAGAGAATGTGTATCATTTGTATGTGTGTGTTTTTAAAAATTTAAAATATAATCCATTTTCACTGAGAAAATAAGACAAATTTGTTCCTATATATTAGGATAAATATAAAATACATTATTGTTTGAAAAGTGGAATATCCTAGACACAGTCTCAGAGTACATCTTGGAGTTTATTTGTATTTATTAGACCAGTACAGAGTGAGAGTGTAGAGTCAAATGAGACCAAGGAGTAATTTGGGACACTTAATTGTCTAGCACAGCAACAAATCATATAAAAGCTGTACCTGAAGCTAATACAGTAGATTTCCTTACATGTATGTTACATTATTGCTCCAGTGACTGTTACCTTTGGTACTTAATAGGCCATATTGGAACAAAAGTGACATCTTCCTGGGTTTATTAACAACTTAATTAGGAGGCATGAGGTGTGGATTTCCACGGGATAGGATTTAAATCTCCTCTCCACATATGCTAGTACCGAATATGGTTGAGTTTCCTAACTTCTACTCAGATGCAAAACAGGGCTACTGTCTCTTTCTGGAGTTTTATGAAGATTCATGTACAAGATATGCACTCTGCAGATTATTCTAGAAAATTTCATGCCTGGTCCATGATAGAGGTTCAGTCTAGACTGGTTCTCTTCTCTTTCAGGTAAGCATTTAGTAAATGTCTTTTCCTCTCTACCAAGACATTAGGAGGAAGTGAATCCATTCCACCTTTATGTTTACTGAGCATACACTGGATTTCAGCTGTAAGATATGGATATTTCATCACAGCTTTTTACTGTCTGCTCCCTGGTAAAGAGAGATGTAAGGCAAAGGAACCTCTGATTCCGAATGGCCACAGTTGTCACATCAGGCCTCCTTTCCCTTTCCTGTCTTGCCATGCCTTCTCTCTACCTTCCCTTCCCTTCTCTTCATTCATCCACCCGATACAGTAGAACCCCAGGGCTAGTGGGTGAATATAGAAACTGCACAAAGGCAAGTACTGCAATGGAGCTGGGCCTGGAGGAGGAGAAATCAATACCGCCTGGTTAAGGAAGGGTCGACCACAGAGGTGACATTTGAGCTGGTCTTTGAAGGAAGACTAGGAATTTGTCATCCTGGGAGGGAAAAAGGATTCCATGCAGAAGAAATAACACAAGGAACCAGAAAATAAGAGAGACCACAACATGATTTGAGAGGAGTGTGTGCCCTGGGTCTCACTCCATCGAAGTGAATTGTGAGCACATCCCTCTCAAACCAAAAAATTTATTTATAAATAATTTATGTGTGCTATGGTTAATCTGTATACTGAAGATTGGGAAAGTCTACTTTTTGGAATGAAAAGTAAACACTGGGACTTCCCTGGTGGTCTAGTGGTTAAGACTCTGCACTTCCAATGCAGGGGGCACAGGTTTGATCTCTGGTTGGGGAATTAAGATCCTGCATGCCACATAGCTCAGCTTAAAAAAAAAATTAAAAATGTATGTACATGCAGTTTACTATTTTCTTTATGCCCCTATTTGGGAAGCCATTGGCTGGGGCAGGTCCTGAAGATGAGAGGCAACAGATGAGCCTGGAGATGCTGGCTGGTGAGAGCTTTTTGGCCCAAACCAAGAAGTACACATTCTCTCCTCTTCACAAAAGAGTCAAAAGATGCAGGAGCCCTCAGGAGGCCAGAGCAGTGGAGGCTAGGCCTGACTGCCTTGGGTCAGAAGTAGGCCAGCATTTCTGTGACTTTTTCTGGCCCTGTCAATCTCTTCTAGTTTCTGTTCATGAGTATGTGTTAACTGTGATTCATCACTATGATGGCTTCTGCCTAGATGCCCTCTTCCCCCCAAATTGGAGGGGAATGCAACAGTATTCAGAGTGGTTGGCTGTATTTTGGGTATGAGACAGAGATTTTATTTTGAAATTTGTTTTATCTTCCTTTCTACATTTCCCAGTTTTTTGTTTTTAATGAGAGCTGTAGTTGGCGCTAGTGGTAAAAAAAAAACCTGCCTAAGCAGTGCAGGAGACACAGGAGACGCGTGTTTGATCACTGGGTTGGGAAGATTCCCCTGGAGGAGGAAATGGCAACCCACTCCAACATTCTTGCCTGGAGAATCCCATGGACACAGGAGCCTGGTGGGCTACAGTCCAGGGGTCAAAAAGAGTGAGACACGACTGAAGTGACTTAGCACAAAATAAAGTAAATGAAGAATGTTACTTCCTTAAGTGGTACCCTTGTGCTGTAAGACAATCAACACCACAGATAGAAGTTTGCTTTCTTTTTCATAGATATAGTTTTGTTGTTCTTTTATTTTTTTAAAAAAGGAGATGGTAGTAAGTCATATCATTTTTATACCTATAGAAGCTGAAATACAGATAAGTTACTTTCCCTGAATGCTGATCACCATGTAAAGAAACAAAACTAAGAAGTAGTCAGCAAAGATAAGAAATTATATTATTAAGTCAAATCAGATGTAAAATTCTAAATAGAAGTATATAAGGAATGTAGATACTTTTTAATTAAGCATGTGATGATGTGGGATTTGTAGAATTTGCAGGATTTTGCAACTCTGATGTCATTTCTTAAATTCCAAGAAGAAAAAGGAATCCCTGTCCATATTTGTTCATTTTTCAATTAACTATTGTGTGTAAGGAACTCCAGGATTTTGTGGTGAGAGTTAGTCATTATGCTTCATCTGCACATGTCTATGCATCTCAGATGGTGTGGTGAAATATTCATCAACTGTAATTTAAATCATTATCTAATTCCAATATAAAATATGCAGACTAAGAGGTATTAACATTAACAGGTTATGTTACCTCTGATTTAAAAAAAAAGGGAAAAAAATGGCCTCAACCTGATTGGCAAATGGAGCCCAGCTGCCGTGTTCACTGGCCGCCAGAGCAGTGTGGCTCTGCCGTACGTGTTAACTCCGATTTGTGCTCAGAGATGTTCTACTTTATTTCCCTGAGAGTCACGATTTCTAGGCAGCTGTTCAAAGAGTTGCATCCCAACCCCAGCTGACAGGCTGTAGACATGCATGTTGGGTTTTGTATGTTTATTGCACAATACGTTGGAATTCAAGAAATCTTTAGATCAATTGTCAAATCACTGCTGCATTCAGAAAAAAAAATTCCAATTATAAGAACGCGGGTTGTTGTGAAACTGAGGTGCAAACGTGGACAGAGTAGAAGGTAAAAGACTCAGGAATCCCAACAGAAAGCTAAATAAATGAGCATAGCCGGCTCCTTGATGATGAGCTGTAGTGGCACACTGGCAGGTGGAGCTGGTTAGGAGAGCCATTTCTGGGATAACGCAGGAGGAACTGATCACATGGGAAGTGAATGAAGGGGTGTTGTGGAAACTGGTGAGTGGTGAGAACAGTCAGGGCAAGGAAGAGGCCAGGATGGACATGCAGGGGAGGAAGAATATTTACCCTCTACCCTTCTGTGTTCTTGATTGAGACCCTGTTATATAAGACAGATTAACAAGAGAAAAACAAACAGACATATATTAACATGGACATCTCATGTACACAGGGGAGACCCTTAGGGAAAAGTGAAGTCCCCACAGTGGCCTGGAATTCAGGATTAAATACCATCTTAAAAGGGAAAGAGGAGAGGCATGTAGATCTCTGAGGGGAGAGTGCATGATTTTTAGGAAAGATGAACTGGTCCTTAGAAGAGCAAATGGAAGGGCTGCTGCTGCTGCTAAGTCACTTCAGTCATATCTGCATCCTTGTGACCCTATGGACTGTAACCTGCCAGGCTGCTCTGTCCATAGATTTCTCCAGGCAAGTATACTGGAGTGGGTTGTCATGCCCTCCTCCAGGGGATCTGCTAGACCCAGGGATCGAACCTATGTCTCTTTATGTCTCCAGTATTGGCAGGCAGGTTCTTTACCAAAAGACAAAGTTGTGTCTCGTTACGACCCCATGGACTGCAGCACACTCAGCTGGCACCACCTGGGAAGCCCAGGAAGTATATGACAGCTTGTGACAAAGTCTGACTGTGGTGTCAATTCTAGTCTCTCCTGTGATGTCAGCATCCTCCCTGTTTGGTGAAAACTCCTGGGAAAGGAGGTGGGTGTATGACAACTGAGCTCCTTTTGAACAATCTGTCCTGAAGCACATCTGAGAACGTGTCTCGCTGCATTTGCTGTTTTTCACTGCCCATAGTGTTCACAGTAATCAATATACCGAAGTGCCGTGTTTTGGGGTGGCATATTCTGCTAGTCTTCAGGGAACAGAAGGGAGAAAGGAGGAACACGGAACTGGCAGCCATGCAAGAGCGTGGGCACCGTTTGTGGGCACCTGTTCTCTTGACCCCAGGAATAGAGAACCACGTGCAGTCTTGCTGTGTGTGTGCCTACCAGGCCAGGAACACCTTTGTTGGCAGCAGAAATAGTTGAGAAATGGGTGAACTGAAGCCCCTGACTAGTTTTGCCCTGGGCCCAAGAATTCTTGGCAATATATTGGGGAGTGGACTAGAGATGGTTCCTGTGGTAATAGTATAGTACACCCGAGGTGGATAAAGGGAGGTTTTCTGCCCTCCACCTGGTGGGCGCAATCCTTTATTCCAGGGCAAGGGATGTTGATGCCTAAACTCTGAGCAGTACCGGTGGTCTCTCCCATCAGCACCTGCTCCCAACTCAGGGTCCACACAGCAGCCACTAGGCACTACGAGGCTGCCAGGCACTCAGCTAGCCTTCCTCCCATGGTCACAGTTCTTACTCCTGATGCCACAGTAAGGAGCAGAGCCCAAGATGAGGGGAGATATTTGTACATTACCCTTTCTCTTTAGTGAAATAAATGGTAATTGTTTATATAGGAAGTCTGGCTTTATGGCTTCTCATTGACATGCTTTAAGCTATTTGATACAGGCCAGGAAAAGACATGACTGAGTGACTGAGCAACAACAAGGAGAGGTGAAACATCCCCTTTTGTTGTTGTTGTTACAAGTTTAGTTGCTAAGTTGTGTCTCTTTGAGACCCCATGGACTGCAGCACACCAGGCTTCCCTGTCCTTCACCATCTCCCAGAATTCGCTGAAACTCATGTCCATTGAGTCTGTGATGCCATCCAACCATCTCATCCTCTGTCGCCGTGTTCTCCTCCTGCCCTTGATCTTTCACAGCATCAAAGTCTTTTCCAATGAGTTGGCTCTTCACATCAGGTGGCCAAATTATTAGAGCTTCAGCATCAGTCCTTCCAATGAATATTCAGGGTTGATATCCTTTAGGATAGATTGGTTTGATCTCCTTGCAGTCCAAGGGATTCTCAAGGTCTTCTCCAACACCACAGTTCGAAAGCATCAATTCTTCAGTGCACAGCCCTCTTTATGGTCCAACTCTCACATCCATACATGACTACTGGAAAAACCATAGCTTTGACTATACCAACTTTTGTTGGCAAAGTGATGTCTCTGCTTTTTAATATGCTGTCTAGGTTTGTCATAGCTATCCCCTTAGCATTCAGTAGAATCCTTCCTCCGTAGCCATCTCCACATTTCTTTTTAAAATTATTTTTTTATTTTTGGCTGCATTGGGTCTTTGTTGCTGCGAGGGCTTTTCTCTAGTTGCAGTGAGTGGGGGCTAGTCTCTAGTTGTGGTGCGTGGGCTTCTCGTTGCGGCGGCTTCTCTTATAGCGGAGCTCAGGCTCTAGAAGCGCAGGCTTCAGTAGTTGTGGCGCGAGAGCTCAATTGCCCCACGGCATGTGGCATTTTCCTAGACCAGGGATCAAAGCGTGTACCCTGCCTTGGCAGGTGGAGTCTTCACCACGGGATCACCAGGAAGTCCAGTCTCCACAATGTTTTTCTCTCTCAAGGGACCGGCGGTCCAGAGGCTCTGCCTCGTGCTCATCCTCCTGGCGAGCACGGGCTGTGTCTGCTTCCTGAAGCTCTTTTTCTTCCACTTGGTTCTGCTTGGCATCCCAAGAGTTAAAGCTCTACATGGAAGCCCTTCATCCGCCAGAAGGTCGTGAAGCAGAATTGTCTGGGATCAGATGCTCACAGGCAGTTTCTCTCACTACGGCCTCCCTGAGGCCAGCACAGGAAGATGAAGTATGGCCTAGTTTTAACTCTTTAACATCTGACTCTGGCTGCTGTTGGAGATCTTGTTCATCTCCCTTTGAAATCCTACCTTCCCTTCCTCAGTATCTGCCAGTAGCTTCTGCTCTCCAGCTTCTCACCCAGTGATAGTCCAGTAGCTGCTCCCCATCAGGGCATCTTTATTCATGAAACACACCCGACTCTACATGGCTCTTCCGAGCTCTCAAATGAAGCCGTTTTGTCTCTCTGTGTCTTTGCCTCCACATTTAAAGAAGTCTTTCACAGAGAAGAACGTGATAAATCTCTTCCTGCGGAAGTGCCTTTCTGATTCTTTTTATTATTGTTATGATTAGTCCTCTATAGAAAGGAATCAAGACAGTGGAAACATTTTTATAAAATGACACTTTATCTCTGTGATTAACTGTATAATAAACCCTAAAGCCTGGGCCATGGTAATCTTCCTCTCCTTACACCTTATTGCTTTAATAATAAAAGCTTTTTTACGGCAACAGGATAAAATTTTACTATCTAGGCAGTTTAGATAAAATGAGAAGATGTGTTTTTGGAAGGATAAAGGGCACGTCTGAAACATGTGAGGTCAGCATGGGTTTTTTTGTGAGCTCAGTTTATGTAGAACATGTTTGATAGTGTCTGTCTTCAGTCTGGTGCCTTCCTGAGGACTTTATCCAGCTATTTAGAAAACTTTCAGTGGTCAGCAGAAAGCTGATTAAAGACTTCCGTGTTTCTTCCAAGTGTCACCTTTGAAAAGCAAATATACCCCAAATCTAGAATCGCAGATGATTAGTGTGGGGAAAGTACAAATTTCAATAATTTATTACCCTCCCAATTTGCAAACAGAATCATTCTCTACATGTTTTGATTCTGAGCCAAACCCTGTGAGGTTTTGTGAATATCATTGTACTTTTATTCATAAGCTTGTGTCTCAAATGATTAGATTCAATCAGTGACAAAAGTTATATAAATTTTTGCATAAACAGGATTTATATGCAAGCACTACAATATACCAATTAAGGAGTTTCATTACTGTTATGCTGTAGAAAAATGAATATGCTGTCTTCCCTTCCATTCATCACTATCAAGCCGTTTTTGTCGAGCAGCTCACAATAGTCTAAGATCATAAAGTCTAAGAATGGAAGTTTTTTAAAACTCCATCAGAGTTTCTCTGAAGAATGGATGATTAAGCAGAGACCTGAAAGATGCCACCAAGTGAAGGAGATGAAGAAAGGCAGGGTTGGGGAGGAAAGGTCTTCCAGCAACAGGAAGGGCATGTGCCAGAGCCCTGTGGTGAGGGGAGAGAGGAGCTCATACTTCCCAGGGTGTCTGTTAGGACGCTTGAATGAACTCACTGTAGTGATGCACTGGTGCTCTCCCTAATGTGCGGGGCACAGGGCACACTCTCGGGGTGTAAGTTACAAACAGCTCTCATCTGGAGGCTGCTGTCTGTCTACACACAGTGGTACCTTGAAAGCCCACACTTGACCTTTCTGCTTCTGCAGCAGGGATGGGACAGTGACACTGATTTTTCTGTGGCTCGTCAACTCTCCAGTGCCATTCCTCCCTCCTACCCTCCCTGTCTCCTAACACTCCCTCCTGGATTTTGCCCAGCACCCTCTGCCCTTGCCCAGCCCACAGAGTGGTTTCCCACCAGACACCCCTTCAGTGTGTATCTCTGTCCTTGTGTCTCTAAGAAATTTTCGTGGGACTTGTGAATGGCACTGATGAAATTGCTCAGAAAGTTGGACATGACACCAGGCACTGTGGGTATTTAGAAGGTGTTAGGCTCGGGGACTTCCCTGGTGGTCCAGTGGTTAGGACTCTATGATCTCACTGCATGGGTTCGATCCTTGGTCGAGGACCTAAGATCCTGCAAGCCTCAGGGAGCAGCCATAAAGGTGTTAGACACAGCCTTTCCGCTTGGACCTTCCTTTGAACTGGCTCTCAGCATGCTATGATGCTGTTTCCTTGCTGTCTGACAGCCTGCCAGAGGACTGGCCAGCCTCCACTGTCCCATCCTCCTTTGCAACTTCCACATCCTCTTCCCTTAGTCTTCCCTTCCAGAAACCTGCCGCCTTGAAAGGACAAAAGAATACAGTGGAATTCTCAGGTTCACCTTACTGATTCTCACAGGAGAGGTCCTGGGGCACTGCCTGGGGCCAGCACCTTAATCCTGCTTTGCATCCGGCTCATATATTCTGAGCAGGGTCCTGATGCAGCAGAGATCCCTTGGCTCGCCTTGATGCATGAGTTTTGAAAGCAATCATACATAGCAGTGCTTGAATTGCTAAGATGCTTGAGGACGGTCTTTTTGTTGAAATACCCAGAGGAGTGGAGGCATAGTTTGATGCCAACTTCACAGGCTTTTCACATCCTCCAGTTCAGTTCAGTTCCTCCAGTTGGCATTAAACAGATTAACAATTTATTGTGTGTGGCCTTCATCCCTCCTGTTGCTAGCCCAGGAGGCCTGAACTAACCGTGGTGTGAATGTCCAGCTTTGTTTAATACATGTTAGACCTAGGGATACAGATTATACCCCAAATGTCCATCTTGTAAACTCTCTGAGCACATAATTATGTTAACAAGTTTAATCAACAAAAATTAACTATAATCTTATAGCTGATAAAGAAATTAGCAAAGGCCCCTTCCTACACCATCTTCCTCACCCAGCACATGGACAAGCCACAGGGTCCATGGTCCTGTTTGGGGACTGAGGCCATGGGGATTGTGGAGGCTGTCATGGCTTTCTGACTGCAGTCTGCCCTGTCCCGTCCCTTGAAATCTAAAGACACCCCATCTGGTATCACGTGTACCTTGCATTAACTCAGGACTTGGAGACTCTAATCTTAGCCTTGTGGTTGATGGAGGGTGGGGAATCCTAAGTTCCTCTTCTCACCATTGTCATTTTCTTCTCTCTCCATCTGTGTTTCACTGTTTCCCCCATAAGCTCAACAGGTCCTCTCACCTTCTTCCTCTCAGCTCCCCCAAAAGAATGTAGGCTCCACAAGGATGGCAGGAATCTGGTTTTTTTTAATCCACAGCTGTATCCCCAGCCCCACCCTCAGCTAATATCTGTCCAGTGGCTGAATGATGTGTCAGTCTCTCCACAGACTAGAGTTTCCTCGTGCTCTTTGTGGCGTATCCTGTATAGCCACCCCAACTGGGCAACCCGGCTTCACAGTGCTGATGAAGAGAAGAGAGCAAGTCTCACATGACCTGCAGCCCATAAGTCAGCAGAGTCCCAGCCCCCTGGACTCCAGTTCCATGTGTGCAGAAAGTCAAAAGCCCTGAGATTTGTGTTAGTTCAGGGACGTGGGCCAGACCCCCCACATTCTCACCTGCACTCTGCCTTCAGGCTGTGACCTCTTCCCATCTCCTCAGCCCTGCACTGATGCAGACTTGACACTCAGCCACTTCCTCAGTCTGTGTGTGTGAGGGTCTATGGGGTATGTGTGTGTGTGTGTGTGTATACACACACACTCAGACCACTCACACCAAGTGTGGTGAAGGTCTGGATGCCCCAAGCAAGGCTTACCTCACACACCTCACAGTGGACACCTCACAGTAGCACATGTGGTCCTCCTGCTTCTGGAAGCTCCTTTGCTCACCTCACTACCAGTCATTTCTCCCAGCCTCTTCACCCTTACACAGCTCCCACCGTCCTGGCTGACTCTCTCTCTTTTCATCTCCCTTTCTATGTTGTTAAGTTGTGTCCAACTCTTTGCAAACCTGTGGCCTTCAGCACACCAGGCTTCCCTGTCTTTCACTATCTCCCAGAGTTTGCTCAAACTCATGTTCATGGAGTCAGTGGTGCTCTCCAACCATCTAATACTCTTTCGTCCCCTTCTCCTCCTGCCCTCAATCTTTACCAGCATCAGGGTCTTTTCCAATGAGTTGGCTCTTCACATCAGGTGGCCAAAGTATTGGAGCTTCAGCTTCAGCATCAGTCCTTCCAGTGAATGTTCAGGGTTGATTTCCTTCAAGATTGACTGTAAAAATTCAAAGCATTTTCTCAGGCAGAATAGCTTAGCGTGTTGTTGTCATTTGGGCTCCTGACCCCAGATCTCTAGGTTCTCACCTAAGCTCCCTACCAGCTTATCCATTACCCTTGTTTTCCTAAACTAGCATAGAATTGCCCACTGCATTCACTTGACCTCTATGTAGCTGCATTTGTGAACTTTACAGGAAAGCTAAATATACCTGATAATTGCAGGAGTACAAGCCTATTGACTTAACCCAGCATTTCATACAATTCATGAACATATGCTGGTTTATGATCTCCAAAAAGAAACACAAGAAACTCGTAGCAAATAGATACCTCCAGGCACGGGGACTGAGTAAACTGGGACAGGGATGGGATAAAGACTTTCTTCTCGCCGTCCATCTTTCTGCGTCATGTATTTCCTATGTTAACACACTGACATCATATGTACTTAATGTCAATAAATTAGGCACAATCCTCTAATATGCTAATTCCACCAAAATGGTCATAGCCAGTGACCTTCAGCCACGTGTCTGCGCTTGATGGTTTAGGCTTCAAGCCCAGTTCTGGAGAATTTGCCATTCCTTGTTCACGTCAGCTCTTTCCATTAGGATTTCCTGGTTGGAAAGAGCCAAGCTCTTCAGCAAACAGTCATTACTCTCTAAGTGCTTAGGTTGTATCACTGGTTGAGGAGCCCTAAACTCTTAGACATAGATACATCCCAGGAACCACTTCCTACCTTGACAAATACTACACAATATTTTCTCTTAAGGGGAAAAGACTTTCAACACACTTTAAATTTTAAAAGTACATCTGATGGAGAACAAAAAGTACATCTGTTGGAACAATCTGAGTATAATAAAGTAATAAGTGTATTGAAGTACATTAAATATGGGTTCATAATTAAACTATACAAACCAGCAAAAAAAAATCATCTAATTGATTACTTTTGCAGGAACCAACTATTGTTTTGAAAACTGATAAATAAAAGGGGAGAACCAAGCATTTATCCTGACTCATCTATGCAAACTGTACTTCATGATAACCAAATAGTTGGTAAAGGAAATTTCTCTTTAGGGAAGTTTTCAGTAAATAAATGAAAGATTGACAGAATTCAAATATTCTCATTTTTCAAATCCTGTTGATCTAGGCAATGACCACCAATAGCTACTAATATAATAATCATTAGAGATGTTCATTGTATTTCCTTTACATTTATTTTGAAATGTAGAAATCTGAGCACATTCAGGTTTTATTTTTTTTTCAAGAGGAATATTTATAAGTGTGTCCTGTTGTGTGTCTGCTGACAGAAGTATATGAGATCAGATCAGTCGCTCAGTTGTGTCCGACTCTTTGCGACCCCATGAATTGCAGCACACCAGTCCTCTCTGTCCATCACCAACTCCCGGAGTTCACCCAGACTCACGTCCATCGAGTCAGTGATACCATCCAGCTGTCTCATCCTCTGTCGTCCCCTTCTCCTCCTGCCCCTAATCCCTCCCAGCATCAGAGTCTTTTCCAATGAGTCAACTCTTCGCATGAGGTGGCCAAAGTACTGGAGTTTCAGCTTTAGCATCATTCCTTCCAAAGAAATCCCAGAGCTGATCTCCTTCAGAATGGACTGATTGGATCTCCTTGTAGTCCAAGGGACTCTCAAGAGTCTTCTCCAACACCACAGTTCAAAAGCATCAATTCTTCGGCGCTCAGCCTTCTTCACAGGCCAACTCTCACATCCATACATGACCACAGGAAAAACCATAGCCTTGACTAGACGAACCTTTGTTGGCAAAGTAATGTCTCTGCTTTTGAATATGCTATCTAGGTTGGTCATAACTTTTCTTCCAAGGAGTAAGCTTCTTTTAATTTCATGGCTGCGGTCACCATCTGTAGTGATTTTGGAGCCCAGAAAAATAAAGTCTGACACTGTTTCCACTGTTTCCCCATCTATTTCCCATGAAGTGGTGGGACCGGATGCCATGATCTTCGTTTTCTGAATGTTGAGCCAAAATCGCTGCAGATGGTGACTGCAGCCATGAAATTAAAAGACGCTTACTCCTTGGAAGGAAAGTTATGACCAACCTAGATAGCATATTCAAAAGCAGAGACATTACTTTGCCAACAAAGGTTCATCTAGTCAAGGCTATGGTTTTTCCTGTGGTCATGTATGGATGTGAGAGTTGGGCTGTGAAGAAGGCTGAGTGCTGAAGAATTGATGCTTTTGAACTGTGGTGTTGAAGAACACTCTTGCGAGCCCCTTGGACTGCAAGGAGATCCAACCAGTCCATTCTGAAGGAGATCAGCCCTGGGATTTCTTTGGAAGGAATGATGCTAAAGCTGAAACTCCAGTACTTTGGCCACCTCATGCAAAGAGTTGACTCATTGGAAAAGACTCTGATGCTGGGAGGGATTGGGGGCGGGAGGAGAAGGGGACGACAGAGGATGAGATGGCTGGATGGCATCACTGACTCGATGGACGTGAGTCTGAGTGAACTCCGGGAGTTGGTGATGGACAGGGAGGCCTGGCGTGCTGCGACTCATGGGGTCGCAAAGAGTCGGACACGACTGAGCAACTGATCTGATCTGATCTGATCTGAAGCCAACTTTTTCATTCTCCACTTTCACTTTCATCAAGAGGCTTTTGAGTTCCTCTTCACTTTCTGCCATAAGGGTGGTGTCATCTGCATATCTGAGGTTATTGATATTTCTCCCAGCAATCTTGATTCCAGCTTGTGTTTCTTCCAGTCCAGCGTTTCTCATGATGTGCTCTGCATATAAATTAAATAAGCAGGGTGACAATATACAGTCTTGACAAACTCCTTTTCCTATTTGGAACCAGTCTGTTGTTCCATGTCCAGAACTGTTGCTTCCTGACCTGCATACAAATTTCTCAAGAGGCAGGTCAGGTAGTCTGGTATTCCCATCTCTTTCAGAATTTTCCACAATTTATTGTGATCCACACAGTCAAAGGCTTTGGCATAGTCAATAAAGCAGAAATAGATGTTTTTCTGGAACTCTCTTGCTTTTTCCATGATCCAGCAGATGTTGGCAATTTGATCTCTGGTTCCTCTGCCTTTTCTAAAACCAGCTTAAACATCAAGAAGTTCACGGTTCACATATTGCTGAAGCCTGGCTTGGAGAATTTTGAGCATTACTTTACTAGCGTGTGAGATGAGTGCAATTGTGTGGTAGTTTGAGCATTCTTTGGCATTGCCTTTCTTTGGGATTGGAATGAAAACTGACCTTTTCCAGTCCTGTGACAGAAGTATATAACATAAAATAATTTCTCCTGAAATAAGAAACAAATCTGAATTTAATCAAATTTCTATATTGTAGCAAATTTATAGAAAATAGAAAAGATTGGGTTAAATAATACCATGGACGTGCAGTCTGCAAAATTAAGACCTTGAATAACTCTACAGGACATGTAGCCTGGTTTTTTTTTAACAAATAAATTTCAAAGGAAAAAAAATAAAGAGAAATAGGAGGAAATGTATAGATTACAATGGATATAGGGGACAGTCAACCAATTGTCATGAATAGGCCTCATTTAGATCCTGGTTCAAACAGTTAAAAAATAAAAAACTATGGAGCAATTAGGAAATTTTGAATACTGAGTATATATCTGATAACATTAAATTATTGTTAATGTTTTTAGGTATTGTAGTAATACTGTGGTTACATCCCCCCAAAGTTTTTATCTTTGAGCTGTCTATATTGAAATATTTATGGTTGAGATGAAAACTTTAAAAGTCTGGCATCTCTACTTATATACACATAAAAATCTGTGAGAAGATATATAAGTGATTTGTGATGTGTTGATTCTGGAAGGGGAGCAAGGAGTTAGGATGAGAGAGGAACTTTTGGACAGATAATTATTACTTTTCCAGATCATACCTTTTCAAAGGACTAACCAATAAGTATATTAAATATAATGGAAAAGGTTAATTTGACCTTGAAATGCTTATTTGGGTGAACAAGAAAGCATGGACTCAATATAGAACATGTGGATGGATTGACCCAGACCCATGTTTCCTAGGACCCTCTGCATCAGAACTGGGCCCTCTCTCTCCCTCCCAGACCGATTCTGGCAGAGTGAACCATAGCGACATTTGAGAATTACAGGCCTTGATAACCTGAGTGCCAGCTTTTTAGATACTTATTATATTGTTTTGGAACTTTGAAAATTCATAGGGCAAAAATACTCCCAAATTGAAATTCAAAGCAGTGCAATTCCGAAAGTCTGAAAAGGCTTGTGTTTTTAGATTTGCTGACAATGATTTAATCAGCAGATGTCACTGTGTAACACTGGGAGCATCCCTACCATGTTGCCTCATTTTTGGAAAGGCAGAGCCTGCTGCTGGCATTGTAACATAGAAATATTTATGGTAATCTTGTATTTTGTTTAATGAAAATAATTTTTCTTTTATTGCCTGTGCCTATTAAAAGTTTATCTTTGATTAACCATTCTTTGCTTTTGTTTTTTTTTTCCCCCCAGCATCATTGACAAAGAAGTTTCATTAATGGCAGAAATGGATAAAGTTAAAGAAGAAGCCAGTAAGTAGACACATGGTTGTTCGACAAGGAGCCTCCCAATCAGAAGTAATCGATAGGTCAGATGACAGTGATATAGATTCTGAATAAAAGTGAAAGCGTTAGTCGCTTAGTCATGTCCGACTCTTTGTGACCCCATGGACTGTAGCCCACCAGGCTCCTCTGTCCATGGACTTCTGCAGGCAAGAATACTGGAGTGGGTAGCCATTCCCATCTCCAGGGGGTCTTCCTGGCCCAGGGACTGAACACAGGTCTCCTTCATTGCAGGCGGATTCTTTACCATCTAAGTCAGATTCTGAGTGGGGGCCAAAAGGATGGAACAGAAGCACCCACTGAGCAGAGGGCAGAATATGCATGCAGCAAAAAATAGGTGTCACTTGGGTTTATTTAAAGTCCAAGAGACTTTTGTGCCTAAATAGGACTACTTATAATTAACTGGGTTTAAAATGATATTGAATATCAAATTTTTAAAATATAAGTTTTTAAGCCTTATAGTTTACAAATATTGCTATTTTACTTATACAATCCTTTTCACTTGTTCTTTCAACTCACTCAAGTTTACCAAATTCAGTTCCCCTAAAAAATTTGTTCTATTTGAAAGTTACTTCAATTCCCCTTAATATTTTGAATTACATTTGTAAATTTAATATAGCTTATTTTTTTAAGCACTTCAGAAACCTGAGAAGGCAAACTCACAAAGCTAACCAGCAAAGTATTCCAAGCTCTTAAGCAACACTTACAAGATTAATAATTCCCTGGTGACTCAAATGGTAAAGAATCTGCCTGTAATGCAGAAGACCTGGGTTCAATTCCTGGGTCGAGAAGATCCCCTGGAGAAGGGAATGGCAACCCACTCCAGTATTCTTGCCTGGAGAATTCCATAGACAGAGGAGCCTGGTGGGCTGCAGTCCATGGGGTTGCAAAGAGTGGGACACCACTGAGCAACTAACACTTTCACTTTCAGAGATGTACTAAATGAAATTCTCTTAAAACACTCCAATTCTGTTTACAAACTCAGTCAGATTCACTGACACCTAACAACTTAACACTCCAAAAGAAATGTTTTAAATTGAAATCACAAGTGAGATTGCTTTAAGATACAGAATATTCTATATATAAAATAATGAACACACATAGGCAGTCTTGATCATTACAAAATTTTTTCTAAATTTAACACAAAATATTAGTACTCTGGGTTTGATTTATTTTACTATTTTTACACCTATTTCTAAACCTTTCCACTGTTGTAAAGTTGCTCAACAGCCAGTAGGGTGGATTTGCCATCTCAGATAGGCTGAGATTCATGAGTTGGAAATTTCAGCTGAGACAAGACTGCTTAGTCAAATTCAACACAAGTGGACATGTTGATCCCTCTTTTATTTTTAAATTCATCTGCTTTGTTAATGGGAAACCTAAGACCATATTTTTCAGCTGGGATTTAGTTTTACAATTTTTATCTTCTAGGCATTTTAAATTCTTCATCCTTTCCCAAATCTTATCTCATAAATTGGATAAATGGCAGTCTGCATCCCCAATCAGCTTTCAGCTAAGTTCCTGTACTTTTGACTTCAGTGCTTTTTTTTTTTTTTTAAATCAGTGGAGGATCATACCAAATTCTTCATTCTTTTAATATTTTTCTTGCCTGGCCCTTGGCCATAATTCAGTAGTCATTTTATGAAAAATAGCTATCATTATTTTGTTAGACGACTTTTCTAAATAATTTTAAACAACATTTTAGAATCTAAAATACAGCAGGTTTTATTAAATAAAACTAAATATGATCCAGGGTTAAGCTGTGGAATATTTAGATATTTTCACAATCCCTTTGATTGTGAAAATATTTTATTTTTATGGAATTTGTTGATTTCTTCAGTAGCAGTAGATTACCCCATGACGGGATTTTCCCTGTTTCTTGGGTACAGCTTATTTTCAGTTCCATTTCCTAATGACAAAAATGCTAACTTCCAACGCAAACACAAATGTTTCTCTAGCACCAAAATAGAAAGTTACTAGCACATCACTTTCTCAGAGGTTAACAGAAGGCTTCAGATTTCAAGTGTTCATTCTTCCTCCTTGGGACAATAGTGTTCGATCCCAAGACCTGTGGGATTTGGGGCATCTCTGGAGAGCATCCCTATTTTTAAAACTGATTCAGTCAGTGAGCATTTACTGTGTGCTCTGTATGTGCTAAGCACTGGTGGAGAGTGGGACACGCAGCAGACAGATACGTCTGCAACTGCAGACTCAGAACCGTCAGGCTAGCTGAACCAGCGAGATGGGTTCACAGGATACCCCTAACTTCAAGAATCTGTCCTGGTGTAGAACTGCCCAGCGCCCTGGGGAAGCCAGTTCACTTACCTTGGAGGTGAACAGAACTGAAATCACATCCAAGTTCCACCCATTTTACTGGCTGTGTGACCTTGAACTATTCTGTGATGTTCTCAAAGCCAGATTCCTCATCAGAAAAGGGGACATAACACACACAGCTACCAAACACTTAAAATGTGGCTAGGCTAAATTGAAATGTGCTGAATGTAAAATGCACACTAGTTTTCAAAGACTGAATATCTTAAAAAAAAAAAAAAGTAAATATCACACCCGTAATTTCTGTATGGCTGACCTGTTGAAAGAATGATATATTGTGATATACTAGGTTAAATAGAAAGTTATTAAAATTAAAAATAAAAGGAAAGGGGGGCATAACATTTGTGTCTATCTCAAATAGTTACTGTAAAGAGAGAAGAAGACACATGTCGGACACTTGGCACAGTGCCTGATGCAGTGTGTCCAAAAGAGAAAGCCCATCTTAGTAAAGAAGTTAGTTCAACCCCCTGAGAAAAACAGGGGTCAGATGGTAAGTTATGCAGCGTCTCAGGTGACACACGTATGTTAACTGTGAGTCTTCTTTACTGAGAGAAGAAACCATTAAATCTCTCTATAAAGTACTGAACTGTCTTTGTTCGTGCTAAGTCACTTCAGTCGTGTCCAACTCTTTGCGACCCTGTTGACCACACCCCACCAGGCTACTCTGTCAATGAGATTCTCCAGGCAAGATTTCTGGAGTGGGTTGTCATGCCCTCTTCCAGAGGATCTTCCTGACCCAGGGATCGAACCCGCATCTCTTGCGTCTCCTGCATTGGCAGGCAGGTTCTTTACCACTGCACCACACGGGAAGCCCCAGATTGTCTTTACAACCACCATTTGAGCCTCCTTATCTATGGTCTCAAGATGTTTTCCACATTTTCCATTTCCTTCACATGATATAAACCACATTTCCCTAATCATAACATAAGCTTCTCCATTCCTCATGACACCTAACACAAAGCTGGGAAGACTGTAAGTACTTAATTGTGTTAAGTGAATCATTATAGTTAATTCAGTATCCATGGGCTGTGGGATCCAGTATTAGTGAGCATTAATGCAACTGCAATAAGAGAATAGATAAATATATCTCACTTTATTAATAGTATTTTTAGTTAGGGTTTTTTAGTATACTAGTCAAAACAGTTCACATAGGCTATTTCATTTAGTTCCATAATAATCCTGTGAGGGGTATACAGTTATTACATATTACAGATGAAGAAACTGAAGATGCTGTAGTGCTATGATCTCAAACTTTGGCTGCCCAGAGAATTGGAGGCCTAGACAAGCATGTTCCCAGAGTGTCGAATTTACTAGAAATGGGAAGAAAACATTATATTAATGGAACACAGATTTATTATGAAGCAAAATGCAAAATTCACCAGAATTTTTAAGGAATCAAAAGGATTTCAAAGACGCTTTGTGTTTAAAGAGCTACTTCTGCCCCAGCTCCTGGTCCCCTACCTCCCAGGATTTCAAGTACACACTCTGCTAAGGAGTATTATTCGAGAAGCCCTGAAATTTTCTATGGTTCAGGTAATATGAACAAGCTTCTAATGTATTCCAGAAACTTGAAGGAAAGTATAAATCCTATTGAGGAAATGGATTTCAGCATACCAGATGACTGTTTATAAAACTACATAAATAATATTAATTGAGTCTTGAATGCAGTGAAATCTAAAGCCATATGGAACTGTCTCCTTCTACAAATTTCTCAAAGGATGGTGCTTTCAAAGCATACTTATTCTATTTTAAATTATAGGATCAATGAATTTTAGGAACTGATCTGTTTTGGTTTTGCTTTCTGTTTCTGTCATTGATTTTTCTGAGGTGAAAATGTTGACTTCTCCCCCAGAAAATATTGGCTTTTGATCTCAAATTTTAGGGCTTTTTCATAATGGAAATCTTTGAAATGTTAATGAGACTATATGTAAAACTCATCCCAGCACTTGCTGATGCAAAGTATTCATTCCCATGCACATTTGCATGAGTGTAAACTCGGAATTTATTGGTGATCTTGCACCTGCATTCCTATTTTAGGGCCCATTTGTATCTATTTCTACCAAATCTTTTGTTTGGTATGAATGCCCAAATTCTACGTAATCAAAAAGAACAATCACCCCTAATTGTCACCAGTCCCACAAATGATCCGTTAAGAAAAAGTCAGATCTGTTTAACTGTGTAGTCACTCGGGGTCTACTGACCCCTTACTAGCTGCTCATCAAATCTGGACCTTCAGAATTTCTCATTTATCTTACTTTGCCAGAGGAAAGTATCTCATTTCATCTTCCTACTCAAGAATCATTTTCTCACTCTCTAGGCTTTAGTCCCACCCATATGTTGAATTATAATGGGAAATAATTGATTAATCAAAGGTATGCCTGAGTGTATGCTAAGTCACTTCATCTGTGTCCAACTCTTTGTGACCCATGGATTGTAGCCTGCCAGGCTCCTTTGTCCACGGGATTCTCCAGGCAGGAATACTGGAGTGGGTTGCCATTACCCTCTGTAGGGAATTTACCCACCCCGGGATTGAACCTGCATATCTCATGTCTCCTGCATTGGACATCTTTACCACTAGCACCACCTGGGAAGCCCAATCGAAGGTATGAGTCCTAGGTATTCTTAAGTGGCCCTGTAGAAAAGGAACTTCTGCCTTTCTTTGCATATTCCTGTTAAGTAATGCACTGATCCATTCATTGGAATCTTTCATTCAGCAAACATATTGGGCACGCACTGTGTCCTAGGTCCTAGTAATCATAAATACAAAGAACTAAATGTGCAGTTTCTGAATTGGAAATGCCCACAGGGGCCAGGAAGGTAACATTAGTGAGTCAAACAGGGTGCGTGGGGGCAGAGGAGCAGTGGACTAGGGCACACTGGGTGTCATGCTCCATGTAAACATGGCAGCGACCCCTCAGCTCTGATGGTTTTGATATGGGAGTGCTTGGCCAACTGTGGCCAGAAATAACAGCCAGAAATCCAGCTTTTGAATGGAATATCTTAATTTTCAAATATGGGCAATTTATTTGTAAACGTAATGTGTGGACCTGATGCAAAGAGCCGACTCATTGGAAAATACCCTGAGGTTGGGAAAGATTGAGGACAGGAGGAGAAGGGGATAATAGGGGATGAGATGGCTGGATGGTATCACAGATTCAATAGACATGAGTTTGAGCAAACTCTGGGAGATCGTGAAGGACAGGAAAGCCTGGCGTGCTGCAGTTCATGGGGGTCTCAAAGAATCAGATACACCTGAGCGACTGAACAACAACAATGTGTGGACCAAGCAAAATATATGTACCCTGTCACCAAAAGTGATAGTGGGCTACCTTTTTGTGACTTCCAGTGTGACTGGGTAACCTGGGACATCATTCAGTAATACGATGAAAATTCCTTTGCCTCCCATCATCAGGACAAGCTTTCTCCAGCTCCTCTGTATCCTGAAATGCTACCAGGCACAGCTCAGCCTCTGCCCAGCTACATGGTATTGTAAATGGGAGGCAGGGGGCATCCCAGTAAATAATCAAAGCATGATTAGAGTAGTCTGGCAGATGACTAGGCTTTAAGAGTTACAGATCAGTTATTTTACTGACATCTTGACACTGGTATCAGCATAAAAAAGATGTTTCTCAGCCTGTCTGAAGAATGGTTTATGGTTTGCAGGAAATATTAACTCTTGATTGATTCTGAACATCTTTGGGGGTTTTTGAAGTGACTATTTTGGACATTTATCAATTAAGAACTCTTACAATGGGAAATCACATTGTTTGCTGGGCATGTGCTCTGTGAATCTGGTCTAATAAAGCAGTTGACCTTTGTTCAGCTGAGACAGGAATGTGAATTCCGTGTGCATATCCTATTAGTTAGATGGACTTTTGCTATAACTCAAAATCTTTGTCCAAAAGAAATGAAGGCAATTCATATGTGACTGGAATGAGAGAACTGCAAGTCTATGTATTATAAAATCAAACTTCTTATTTAAATCTCACCCAATGTATTTGTATTCATTGCTTTGATTGCTTTGAGCTCCATGATCTTTTGGGGAACATACACAGACATATAAATTAACCTGTGCGCTTGTACATCTACTTGAACCTTTAGTTCATCTGGCAAGTGTGTGAAATGTGATGCTGAAAACTCCTTTGTATCTTCTCTGTATGTGCAGATGCTAAAGAGTGCACATGAATTCAGTTCAAGCAGGCTTTGACTCTCTCTGGAAATTTTTCCATTGTGGACACGTAACAAAAACAAGACACTGTGGTCTGCAACTTCTCTTTGGTTGCAAAATGGAAACAAATCTGCAGAGTAGCAAAAGCAGAGGCATTTTCTAGCTCACAGAAAGCTAATAAAGGAAAACTGTTATGTCATATTTCAATAACACAGCTAGTTGCCCTACATGAATATGTGTTAAGTTCAGAGAGTCCAATGTTCAAATTTAATAGTACAGCACACACAGAAGAATGGCTTTTGCTTAGTGCACTCCTGTCTTTGCAGTATCATTCAGATAGGATTTGTATGTTTCTTTTCTTGGAGATTGTTGTTCTGAGTAATGCACAAATCTGAAAGTCCAAATTAAGTAAGTGAGATCAGATGCCAGTGGGGAAAATGAAGAAGATTGTGGGTGTACAGTGAATCAGAAAGGACCATGTTTGGTTTGACGCTTGGTGGATAAAGACATATGGAAATGAGTGGTTGGTGCTGAGCACCCAGGGACAGCCCACCTCAGTGACCAATTCAGAAAACAGCCATGGCCCAACAAAGTGATCAGTCTGCAGACGGAAAACTAATCCAAGAAATTAGGTCATTTAATATGTCTAAATCCTTGGCGTTAACGTATTATTCCTTCTTATTCGGCAGTGGAAATCCTGACTGCTCGTCAAAAGAAAGCAGAAGAACTAAAAAGACTTACTGATCTAGCCAGTCAGATGGCAGAGATGCAGCTGGCCGAACTCAGGGCAGAAATTAAGGTCAGTTCTAAAATATCACAGCCTGAACCCTGAGCCAGAGTTCTGATCCCTATTATGTTTGTTCTGCATCCACAGAGCACTGCTCTCTGAGGATCTAAATCAGACACCCCGCTCTCTTTCACAGGGTTGAAATCGAGAATACAGAAGGGTAAAGAACCACCTAATCACTGTATTTAAATATACTATGGGTTGAAGGGATATAGCATTACAGAGGAGAGGTACAGGCTATTGAAAGTGACCCAAATAAAATGTATTCAACCATAAATTATATCTGGGAAAGGGGATATTATTTTCACCATATGTAATTTATGCATATAAACCGCACACATGTGAACACAAAGTATGAACCTAGTATAACAGTGAGGATTCTAAAGAACGCGCAATATGTGGCAACTTCTTCCCTGTATCCTTTTCTAGCTTACTTGCCCTTTTATTAAGAATACCATGCACAAATATGTATTTATTGGATTTCTTCAATGGCACACAACAGAAGCTGACTCTGCTAACCTCTGGAACAAGTAGAATTGGAAAAAATACGAAAGTAGCTCCCCAAAGCAAAGTGTGCTCTGAAGACTCCAGGCTACAACTGGGCAGGAATGTAGGCAGCAGTAATTACCAGACACTCTTCCAGGCACCATCCGAGTGTGACCTCCAGATGTCATCACCCCCTGAGCCACCCCTCTCTTGATTCAAATCCCAGAGAGAGACTCTGAACTGCCTCCATTTGGGTCACATCTGCCATTTGGCCAAGAGAGGTCTTGATTGACAGATCCACCAATGCTGTGAATCTTCAAAATTGTGTTGGGGTACAGTTACCAGAAGGAGAAGTTGTCACCAGAAAGGCAGAAAAAGTATCTACAACAAGATAGGAAGTCACAGTTAATAAATTTTCCGTACCCTCTTTTTCTCTAGTATACTAAACATACACATATACGCATGCACCCCTGCTTCTGACCAACTTCCAGGGAACCGGGGAGCTCTGAAGTCATATTTGTGTGTGTTAGTCACTCAGTCGTGTCCAACTCTTTGTGACCCCATGGACTGTAGCCCACCAGGCTCCTCTGTCCATGGAATTCTCCAGGCAAGAATACTGGAGTGGGTTGCCATTTCCTTCTCCAGGGGATCTTCCCAACCCAGAGATTGAACCTGGGTCTCCCACGTTGAAGGCAGACACATTTGCTGCTAGCTTTCTAAGTAGGGTTATCTGCCCATCCCAGCATAAAAGTGGTTGGGGATAGTAGAAAGTGGCAAGTAACTCTTTGGTCCCCTCTGTCCTGGTTAGACATGAAAGGGAGCCCTGTGGAGGTGAGGACTTCCCCTGAAGCTTCTGAAAAGTTCTAGAGGTCTTTCCCTTCTCACCTGCCCTCCTGGTCTTTGTTGCCTCCAACCAGTCGATTGTAATGGCCTCCCCAACCAGCCTTTCTGCCTCCACTGTCTTCCTCCAGCTCAGTCATTCACCCTAAGACTGGAGTTGTTAGAGCAGATCTGGTCTTCCCCACTGAGGGCTACTCTTCCATTCAGAACAAAATCCACCACCAGACTCCAGTATACATTGTGTGAGCACGTGTGCTAAGTCACGTCAGTCGTGTCCAACTCTTTGTGACCCCATGGACTGTAGCCCGCCGGGCTCCTCTATCCACAGGGATTCTCCAGGCAAGAACACTGGAGTGGGTTGCCATGCCCTCCTCCAGGGGATTTTCCCAACCCAGGGATCAAACCTGCATCTCCTGCATTAGCAGGCAGGTTCTTTAGCACTAGTGCCACCTAGGAACCCCCAGTAGGTTCTGACCATTGCTAATTAGTTTCAGTAGAAGAAACCCTTCATCTTGTGGACACAGATGCACTTCCAATGTCACAGACATTCTCTGGTCCCCAAGCAGATTAGAATAGAGAGTGGGGCTGGCTGGTGAAACCTGTCCTGATAACCAGAAAGACATCCTGGAAGGCAAAACAAATAACAAACACTTATTTTGATGACTGTGAAATTGCCAGCTTCCTGCTCTATTGAAATCCACTCATCTTCTAAGTTTCATTTCTACCTATCAAAACCCTACTCTTCGTAAAATGGTTGATAGCTCAGGCTTTGGAATGCAACAGCCCAGCTCTTGCAAACTTGGATTAATTACATATTCTCTTAGATTCTTAGAACCTCATTTCCCCCTCTGTAAATCAGAGTTAATAACAGTACTGACTTCATAATAATGTAATCAGATAAAAATGAGATTATCTGTTAAGAATTTGGCCCATGTCTGGTAAGTGTTCAATATTTTTTTAATGTTCCAGCTCAAATGCTTCCTCTTACATAACTCTTTCCCTAATTCCCCTCAGCAGGAAATAATTTCTTTCCCTTTCATATTCCTAAAGCACCTACTACATTCTACCTTATATTTTATTTTATGATATCTGTCTCTCTTGCCACATGGTGAACTCCCTGGTAAACTCACAGAGGGACTGAGTCATAGTTATTTCTGTATTTCTCCCTCTGTCATCTGCACATAGATCTTAATTTTAAATGAACTGAGAAGTAATCTCTTTACCACTTCCCTTAACAGCACTTGAAATTCTACCATTCAAGATAATGGTTTCTAGTTACTAAAGGCTTTTTGGACTTACTAAGTGTGCTAAGTTGTTTCAGTCGTGTCTGACTCTTTGCGACCCTGTGGACTGTAGCCCACCAGGTTCCTCTGTCTGTGGGATTCTCCAGGCAAGAATACAGGAGTGGGTTACCACGCCCTCCTCCAGGGGATCTTCCCAACCCAGCGATCGAACCCATGTCTTTACGTCTCCTGCATTGGCAGGCAGGTTCTTTACCACTTCCTGGTCCCCTATTAAAAATGGAGATGGATGTCTAGGAAGGTTGACACACTTTCTCATGAGGAATGATAGCTGAGCAGGCCATTGGGCAGATTAGCAAGACGGCCAGAAGGGAATCCCATAACTTACAACAGGACAGGAAGTGCCAGAAAGAGGGCGTAGGATGCTGAAAGGTTAAGTAGATGAGTCCAGACACTCATCTTGCCTGAACCACAGTTTTGTCTAAGCCCAGGTAGGGTAAAGACAGGACCTGCATGAGTTCCCAAGAACAAGAAGGTGATTGTGCTCCAGGACAAAGCCAAGCCCGCTTGAAAGGCACCTCCCAGCACAGAGTTGCCCTGCTCCCCACCTGGTGATGCTCTCACACCGACAGCAGGGGCGGGAGAACAGAGAGAATGGATCAACAGCGTGTCTCAGTCATTTCTGTCATCATGGGGTTCTGTCTCTTCCCCGCAGCACTTTGTCAGCGAGCGTAAATATGATGAAGAGCTCGGGAAAGCTGCCCGGTTCTCCTGTGACATTGAACAGCTCAAGGCCCAAATCATGCTCTGCGGAGAAAGTGAGTTCTGCATACTTGCTAAATAATTCTGTGTGAGTAAGGCTGGCACTATTGGAGTCAATATGGGAAATGTCAGGTGTGTGGTCCCCCAGGAGCCTGAAGTGAGGTCTAAAGAGGTTTAATGATCTAAGGTCATGACATGAGTCACTAAAAATGTCAAGATCTGAACTTCGAGTCTTCAAATGCCACTGCCCATCAGTAAATCCCCAGGATTTATTAAGCAGAACAGAACAGGTCAACTAGTTTATACCTTTTGCAAACTTTTCTTAAGCATTGCCGGATCAAGTGTCTCTGATTTCAAAAGTCTGGTTCTACAGAGACCTGTTATGGGAAGAGCAAGTCTTCCTAATAAGTCTGGGAACAATGGGCTATTGTCGTGAAAAGGCCCAGCTGTCTGTGTGTGTGTGTGTGTGTGTGTGACACACGCACTGCTCAGCAGTTCCCAAGCCTCTCCCTTAATTAGAGCAGTTAACGTGCAACAAAATTGGCTGATTCTTTCCCCCCTGCTCCAGCCCACCCACTGAGGGAGGTGGGAACCTGCATTAAAGTGGCTCCAAGGACAGTCACAAGGAGGTAGGAAGGACAGATGAAGGACATGGAATATCCACAGCCTCTTAGTGAGCTAAGAAATGGAGATCTGACTGCACTTTTTTTTTTTTCAAAGTGGAAATTGCATTTTTTCTCTGAGTATAAAAAATACAATCTTGATCTAAAAATTACACAGCCATATTAAATAGAACATGACATTACTTTTGAGGCTCATTCACACTTTTATGCACATATAATCTATTGTGTAAATTATGCAGTGTATTTAATTATACTGCATTTTATTTACTATACTACATGACATACATATATAGTAAGAGAATTTGCTCTTATCATTTCACAATATATGGTTGACATTTTTCCACGTCAATATATTTTAACCCATAATTTACTTAAATATAATTGACATAAACAGTCCCAGGATTGTGGCCATTTAGATTGCTTCCATCTTCTCACCATTAAAATAACATTGCTGTGAGCATCCTTGTTCACCTATCTTTGACAAATATCTGAATTTCTGATTGCCTTTCTTTTAAATTTTCTTTTTTTTCTATAGACTTCCTCTCTTATGAAAGAATCTACTCCATTTGCCATTCTCCATCCCCAGATTTTGTAGAAAAAAGCCAGACTATATGATTCACAGTTGGAAATTTAACTATGCAGACTAGTTTCCACCTCAGCTTGATAATGGGCTAGCCCCTGATGCCAAGAGACCCCACCATCTGAGGAGGGGAGGGCAGTGCAGCGTCCCCTGCTCTCCTCCAGAGCACACCAGTGCCACCTAGTGGGAGGAGCCATCCCTCACCAAATCCCAAGTGTCCACACTGGAACCCAGCCTCCCATGTTGGGAGACAGTGGTCCTCAAAAGGCCCTTTACTTCTGAGCTTTGTTGAGAGCACATTGGAATCCCACAGCTACTGAACCCTAGAAAATGACCCTAATAATGACCCCTAGAAAACTGAACATCGTTAGCAAAGAGGCACTAAAATCCCCTGGTCCTGTTTGGACAACCCCCAACATGCCATCACACCTGACCTGTCAGATGAAGGGCCTGGAGATGTATCCGTGTCCTTTCCATTTCTAATGTGCTGTGATCCCTACCCATGCTCCAGGTCCTCAGGAAGAATGCTGGGATTAAGTCTAAGCCAACACAGGTAGCAGAGAAAATTGCTTTTTAAAACTGGTGACCATTTTTAAGATCCAGAGGTCTTGCTGTCCAGACTGGCAGTCAAATTCTGGTGAACTATGACAGGAAGATCATGAATATATCCCTGAGTTGATTCCCTCCAGCCCCAATTCAGTATAATCACATAGAAACCATCCCGTCAAAACCACCCCTTTCAAAAGCCAGCGGGAGGGGTGATAGTAAACATTGAACAGACCTGCCTGATCCCTGCTGGGAACCTGTCTGATAAGCCTGGGTTGACATTAGCAATGGAGTTGTTGCAGATTTGCAGTGGGGTTCTAGAGTTGATAAAAAATGATAATATAGCTCTAATGGAAGATAGAAGATGCATCTTTTGGGCTGGCAGGCCTGGCCTTAAAGTTGGGGTGACAAACCCCGGGTGACAAAATCCCTGACACCCAGCATCACTCCATCCCCATGTTCTCAGAACACCGTGGCTCTGACCGGCCAAGTGTGGATGTACCCCTAGGTTGCTCTTCATCTCTGCAGCACCCGCTGGTCCAGGGATCTGACAAGAACAGCAAAAATGGGTTTGGTAATGGGGAGCCCAAGGGGCAGAGTGCATTTGTGGACAGGGCTGAGAGGGTACTTTGGGGTTTCATTATCCCTCTTCCCCAGGTGGTTCTCAACCTAAAGAACAATATTAAAGTTTCTCAGATTTGTCTCTTTTCCTACAAATGTCTCCCAGCTTGAATGATTATGCTATTCACTAATTCCCACAGAAGATATTTTGTGGTTCCAAGCACCTAAGTGCTTTTTCAAAGACATCTTTTTTTAAAAAAAGTCTTCCCTTACGGTTTTTATGAAGTTCCTGCCAACTTCTCATCTTCTAACAGATTACTGAGTGAGTAAGTCAGCAAGTGAGTGTTAGTTGCTCAGTTGTGTCCAACTCTTTGCAACCCCACAAACTGTAGCCCACGAGGCTTCTCTGTCCATGGGATTTTCCAGGCAAGAATACTGGAGTGGGTTGCCATTTCCTTCTCCAGGGGATCTTCCCAATCCAGGCATTGAACCTGGGTCTCCTGCACTGCAAGCAGATTCTTTACCATCTAAGCCACCGGGGGAGCCCACTGAGGCACAGCCCCTAACATCAAGCACTTCTTGTTGCAGTTACACATCCAAAGAACAACTATTCCTCAAGAACTCCCTGCAGCTCCCTGCTGCCACTGCTCAGCGCTCACGCAGCCACCTCTGGGAAACAGAGTAACTTTACCCGAAAGTCTTCGAGTCACAACAAGCCCTCCGAGGGTAAAGCAGCAAACCCCAAAATGGCAAGCAACCTTCCCAGCACCGCCGACAGCTCTCACCAGGCCGTGCCGGCTAATAAGCAGGTAAGCTGCCCCAAGGAGGCCACGCTGCCCAACCTCCAGGGGTCCCGCAGACCCTGGTGCCTTGCCTGGGCAAGAAACCACCCATTTGCAGTGGAAGAAAATAGCCACTGCTAGTCACCCCTAGGCTCCATCTGCCCCCAGCAGCAGCCTGACTTGTCGAGCCTCCATTTGCCTGGCCAGCCTCCCTGAGCTCCCCTAGTCCATCTGGTCCCCTCACAGGCACTCTCCCCTGTGGAGGAAGTGGTCTTCACACACTTGACAGCATTAGCAAGAATCCTTCTACATGAGATGGCATTTCTCATGACTTGAGTGCCACCCAGGTACTGGTAACTGGCCCACACACGGAAAGGACTCACAGACATGGGAACAAGATTGAGAACCAGGCTATTGACACCATTAGTGAGAAGAAATCTGGCATGTTTTTTAAGATCCTTTAATCCCATTTATCTTTAATTTATCCATAAGAGGCCAAAGTTAGTTCAAACTGCTCGCTCTTCTCTTGGGCTTTCAGCATGCATTTCAAAATGACATTATTAATTCTCATTACAATGACCCTTAAAAACAGAAATATCCAAAGGACAGTCTTCTCTCCTTCTGCTTCTCCATTATATTCTTGAGAAGTGATCCCCGCTTATTAAAGAATGACCATGAAATGGGATTTGATGATTCAGAAGTTGGGCATGCTATAAAGATATTTTTCATCATCTTTCAGAAAGAGAGCTTGAATAAAGAGACTTTTTTTTAAGCATTCCAAAATGCTGGTTTTCTAACAGATGCCCTGTTGGCTTTTGTGGTCTTGGTCTGTTAGAATTCTCATTAGTAACTCTGACAGGCATTTCTCTAGCCCCAGATGTCTTCATGAACTTTAAAATCGCACTTTGACAAGGAGTGTTTCATACAGTCCTTGATTCAAGATCATAATCAAATCTGTTTCACTGTCGTTGAAATACACCTTCACAGATTTTGTTCCTTGCTCATTATTAAACCCCATGCTAAAATTAAGTCCAAAATTTAGTTTGAATTTCTCTGTCACAATTTATTTAAAAACAAAGGAGGCCAGATTAAATGTTAACCACATAGATACCTTTTCAGTGCTCACTGTTTTATTATTTTCAGCAAAGCATTTCAGGTGAAAGCATGTTTAAATGTGAAAATATATCTAAGTCCAAGAAAGGCACTTGTGCTGGCCCCATGCCTTAGAGTAAACCCTTGTGGCCCTCCCCAGCCGTGGCCCATGGCCCTCCCTTCAGAGTGAGACTAAGAGATGACTACCCAGAATCTACGCTCTCCCTTCTGGAAAGTTCTCCGAATACCCGAGATCCTGGAATTCTGTTCCCAAATGCCCCAAGCCTATTCTCAGGGTCTGTCTGGACTACTTCCCTGGATGTATCATAAGTTACAAATATATCAAGTTCTTAGTTTGTGCACTGTGATTGGATGGTATTGGTTTAGGACAGACCCACTGCTAGTAACTCAGGGCCCAGGGCAGGAGTGTAAAGGCGGAGGCCCACGTCCCATGTGTCTGAATATTGTCTCTTCCCAACTCTGGCTTCATCCCACATTGTGAGGGAGCTGTGCACAGAGACAGGAATGTGGACACGCCTGCCTGCACACCTAAGCTTCGTCCCCACCTCCACAGATAATCACCCTTTAGACCTAGGGGTGTGTAAACTGGTAATGATCATGAGAATGCATATATATAGTCCATACAGAATGTCCCAGAAATATGTATGGTAGAGAACCATCATTTCCCTGCCTCTGTGTTACTTTTCTTTATGATTTATTTCAGGTTTATACTTGATGGGTTTTATTTGGCCTGGTTCTGGAATTGTCTGTCTTACACTTCTGTAACCTCTCTTTCAACATCAGATATTTTCTTGAACTTCCATTTACAAGACAGTCCACCATTCTTTTAAGCTTGAGGGTTTTATCAGCTTGACCTTATTTGCATGTTTTCACATTCTTCTGGGGTGTAAAAAAAAAAAGGTGACCTGTGACTTAGAGGTTTGGTTTCCCTGGTTTGATGTCATCTGGGGTTTGTTGGCATCTAATATCTACCTCTTTTCTTTCTTTCTTTCTTTTTATAGAATGGGTCTTCTAGCCAAAGACGAAGATTTAATCCGCAGTATCACAACAACAGGCTAAATGGGTCTGCCAAGCCCCAGGGCAGTGGTAATGAAGCCGATCTGATGGCGAAGAGCAACAACCGCCACGAACACAGAAGACAGCCACACAACGGCTTCCGTCCCAAAAACAAAGGTGGCGCCAAAAACCAAGAGGCCTCCTTGGGGACAAAGACCCCTGAGGCCCCCGCCCATCCGGAAAAGCCCCGGCGAAGGCAGCACGCCGCGGACAACGCGGAGGCCAGGCCTTTCCGGGGCAACGTAGCCAGGGTCTCCCAGTGCAACCTCTGCCCCACCAGAATAGAAGTTTCCACAGATGCCACGGTTCTCTCGGTCCCGGCTGTGACGTTGGTGGCCTGAGCGTGGAGAGAGGGGAAAAAAGGCCGTTTTTACTCAGTTGCGGTTCCCCGCAGGAGGTGCTGACCCAATTCGCTGCCAAAAGAGAGTCAATCTGAATACACAAATCCTGTACGGCTGTGTCATCCTCTCTTAATCATTTTTACTAATTCTAATAATCAGCTCTAGCTTGCTTCATAACTTTCATGGCTTTGCTTGATCTGTTGGCGCTTTTTCTCATCAACACATTGCAGCATTTTAGCCAGGCAGTATTTACTCATTTGTTAGGAAAATCAAGATGTGGCTAAAGATCAGAGGCTCAGTAGCAACCTATGTTGTAGCAGTGATGTCAGTCCATTGATCGTCTTTAGAGAGTTAATGTTGGAAACAAAATTCTTATTGATCAGACAAACATGATCTGCTGAAGACACATGCGCTTTTGTAGAGTTTAACATCTGGTGTTTTTCTGAAATATATATATATATACATATATTGCTTTATTTGAAACAAATTAAAATATGCTGCATTTGACACCTGGCTTGGTTTTTTTTTTTTTAATTGAAGCCCACTTTATCATAAAATGTACCATGAAAACTTAAAGCGGTTGTGGCACAGAGCTTTGAACAATGCTCTTTTCTCTTGGAATAAGGGTCCTTTTGGAAGAAAGAATTCCTTACCATAGCCTTGCCAGTACCTTACACATATACAGATGCACATGTACCCCAATCGTCTTGGACACGACTTGGCAGTTTGGAAACCTTGGTTGCAAGTAATATAAACCTCAACTCAGCCTCCTTTAAACAGTAAAGAAAACGATTAGTTCAGTGGCTGAAAAACCCAGCATAAAATTATGCCTTGGGTCCAACTGAATCAGGATTCTAGCTCCTTTCTCCTGATTATCTTAGCTCTCCCTTCCTCCTTAAGCTCACATTGTGTTCAGAATGGGGTAAAATACGTGCCTTGATCCTAAGATTCAGATTCATGTTCATCCCCAACACGGTCTAGAAGAAAAGAAAAGCTTTCCAGGTACCATCGGCAAAGAGCAAGTGTCTTTCTCAAAAGTCACAGGGAGCGTCTTGCATATCATTGCCCCAGATTGCGGGTAGGCTTGTCCCTCAACCAATCAGCAAATGAGATGTGCTAATGGGCATAGACTAATCAGAGTCCACCCCCAAGTTGGGTTGTTGCAGGCTCCCCAGAAGCACAGGGGCTGCCTGGAGCAGGGCTTCTGTTCCCTGAAGAATACAGAATGGATACCAGGGGCCCACACCCCAAGTAGCCCCAAGTACCCCCAAGTACCCCAGTCTTTGAGTGCAAGGTGACTCAGTTTGGCTACTGCTTCCATTGAATTTCCATGTATCCTGCAGATTTGTTGGCCTCTTTCAAGAGCAAATGCTTATTTTCAGCTCAATGTTAACATTTTTTCTGGCAGCCCAGGTTCAGTGGGCTTCTCTTCCAAAGAGCAGCCCTGAGCAGCTGAGTCCGCATACCATGCAAGCATCCGTTTCTTCTTTTGCCAAATACAAGGAGGATGTTTGCTCTGTCTGGAGAGAACTTTCTGAGGTCTCTGGGTGTATCCAGAGATTTAATAGGAATTTTAAATGTTAAGTCACATTCCGGGAAGGAAGGAAGGGTTGTTCGTTCAAATAAGAAAGATAAACGTTGGGGCCTGCAATCTCCGTTTAGTCCATCTGAGACCCTGGATTTATATTTTACAAGACAGAAGGACTTTGCACAAATTTTGTGTACCAAGATTTGGCTCACCACAGAAAATGTCAGTTTAAATAAATGTGACATTTTTAAAGAGGAGTCAAGTGATTCATGCAACAGGAAAATAATGGCTTTGCCAAGTCAGGGGCACACCTGTCTTTGTCAGGGGTGGACACGACTCTCAACCTTGACACACCCATCATGTTGTTCTCAGGGTTAAGAAAGCGCAGTCACGTTCCTAAGCACATAACAAATGCTCCAAGTTACTGAAAAGAAACAAGAAAGTATGCTAAGAAATATGCATACCTGTTTATGTTTTTTCCTAGATTTTGCCTTTCTTGTAGACCCAGGTATGTAAACATTTACCAATATACATTTTTTGAAATGGTAATTTCAATATTTTAGTGCCAGTGTGAGTCCATGGAAATATTGGGTGTGTGTGTGTGTGTGTGTATATATATAGATAGATAGATATATCTATATCTATATCTATATCTTCATCTATTCTGAGGGAATCATTGGTGTGATTCTAGAAATCTGGGTTAAATTCTGAGATTCTTTTAAACTGTGTCAAACTTAAAAAAAAAAAATTCCATGGGCTATGAGCACTCTAATCTCTCTACTTAATACACAGTAGCCAGAAGAATAGATTCTTTTTTCTAAACATTTCTCTAGTAGAGGTTAAACCATTCTAATACCCATGAAGATTGAATAACTTCAAAACTCACCTACATTGTATCACCAAGACTCCCATCTGTTAAAGACAAACCTCTCAGTTGGGTTACCAATTACATTCCAAATTTACATTTCATTTGAGAATCTCTCCATACTCCAGCTCAGTCATCCAGCCTATTCTAGGGGCTGAGCAAGGTTCAGAGGGTTAAACACAAGTTTGTATAAAATTCATCCTTAATAAAGGCTGTACTTACACGAGCTGGGGGGGAAGAGTGGGTAGGGAAAAAATAACACTCTATATCCAATGTAAAGCTCAGTTCACTAGCAGTTCAATTCTGCTGGCATCAGAAAAAAAGATTCCATTTTAACATTCTTAGCGAAGCAATATCCAACGAGGCCAATGGGGAAAGTTAACAGAGCAAAGGCAACACGCAGATTTTTGCTAAAGTAAGAGATGTGGGAATTCTGACTCTGAAAGCCTTAATCTCGATTTAACCATGTGAAAAGGTAATGTAGGGCCTGAACAGCTCTTTTCCTAAAGCAAACTGGAGGCAGGGTTGCGGGGGGTGGGGTGGTTTAGAGGGGAGAAGGGGGAACAATGGAGACAGAGGGATGCCTGAATTCAACAATACCTTTGACTAAGCTTCCTCCTTCCCTCCATCCCTCCCTGTCAATACTGTATCCTACTTGGCCTGTTTAGAGTGCCCTCTTGTGTCTGGATATGGTAACATTTTCATTTCTCAGCAGACACTCTAGTGACAGCATCCATAAAACATAATGGCACCTTTTTAATAACCACACTAGATTCAGAGCCTATACCTCAAATTCAGGCACAGGTAGGCTAGGATTCCAGACTGCCCTCGGGTGCCAAACAATAAAATAAAGGTGAAAGAAACAGTCACTTGCTCCCAAATTTCCTAAACTATAAAATAGCAAGTGTGTTAGTCACTCAGTTATGTCTGACTCTTTGCAATCCTATAGATTGTAGCCCATCAGGCTTCTCTGTCCATGGAGTTTTCTAGGCAAGAATACTGGAATGGGTAGCTATTCACTTCTCCAGGGGATCTTCCTGACCCAGGGACTGAATGTAGGTCTCCCGCATTGCAGGCAGATTCTTTACCATCTGAGCCACCAGGGAAGCCCATATCATAGTGAAAGATAATAATAAATAATAATCGTTCAATGACTAAAACTTTGCTCTAGCATTTTTCAGAAAGTACTGAGCCATCTTAACTGATCTAATTTGGTGAGAAAAAATAGGAAGAGTTGCTAGCCAGGGTTTTATTTGAGGCACAATTTTAATACTACTCATTGCAAACTATTCAAAGGAATTTTTGTTTTTTGTACTTTTGCTTTTCCCAGCAAAGCTTTATAAATCCTAAAGAAGTTTTCTGTCCATTCTTAGTTTCCAAGAACCAGGTCCCTGATCCTTGGAGGCAGATTAGCCCAAATCAGAGTTTTGATTTCATTATAGCAGCCCCTCAGGCAAAGGCACTCCAGCGTGGACTCGGTCATGCTGTCAGAGAAACACACAAGGTTCTCACTAATTTTTTCTGGTGACTGATTCTCAGAAGTCCCCTTATTTGTGAACTCTGCTTCTTCCTACAGCTCAGAAGCATTTTCAGTGTTACTATTAAGTTCAAGTTTCAGAGCAGAAATAACCACACACAGTTTTTACAGAATACATACATTTAGTGGCAAATTTGTCTATTGTATTTGCCTGAGAGTGTGCATAGATTTCTGGCAAAAAAAAAAAAATGTATTTTAGTACCATGATTGCAACCATGACCAAAGACACTTCTACAGAAAATAAATATAAAAAAGACTTCCTGTCATGGACAGAAAACTACTCTATTTTTTAACTTAAGTTTGAGTTATAGATTTACCTATTCCTAGTCTTTTGGGTGGAGAAGGAAATGGCAACCTACTCCAGTGTTCTTGCCTGGAGAATCCCAGGGACAGAGGAGCCTGGTGCGCTTCCATCTATGGGGTCGCACAGAGTCGGACACGACTGACGCGACTTAGCAGCAGCAGCAGTCTTTTGGGAGAACATGTACTTTTTGTAAATTACCATTAAGCTGCCCAATAACATTATTACTCCTCTGCTAGTGCCTGGCACATAGTGGTGGTTTAGTGGCTTGGTCATGTCCAACTCTTGTGACCCCATGGACTGTAGACCACCAGGCTCCTCTGTCCATGAGATTCTCCAGACAAGAATACTGGAGTGGGTTGCCATTTCCTCCTCCAGGGGATCTTCCCAACCCAAGAATCAAACCTGGTCTCCTCCATCTGCACGCAGATTCTTTACCATCTGAGCTAAAAGGGAAGGCCTGGCACATCAGTTCAGTTCAGTTCAGTTGCTCAGTCGTGTCTGACTCTTTGTGACCCCATGAGCTGCAGCACGCCAGGCCTCCCTGTCCAACACCAACCCCTGGAGCCTACCCAAACCCATGTCCATTAAGTCGGTGATGCCATCTAACCATCTCATCTTCTGTCGTCCCCTTCTCCTCCTGCCCTCAATCTTTCCCAGCATTAGGGTCTTTTCAAATGAGTCAGCTCTTCGCATCAGGTGGCCGAAGTATTGGAGTTTCAGCTTCAACATCAGACCTGGCACATAGTAGGTACTCAATAAATACAAGGAAGAGACAGCAACTATGAAAGAATGACCAACTCCAATGCGCTAGAGAATTCTGAAATCTAAATGACTTGTGCAAAATAATCCAGTCTGTCAATTCTAGAGAAGATGGGATGAGAGCAGCAGCTGAAGTCCCAGCCCTGGGGCAGGCTATCTGGAATCATATCAGGGTCCCATCACCTCCTGGCTGTGTCAGTGTGGACACATTTCTAAACAGCTCAATATCTCCATTTCTCCACAGGTAAATGGGACTAATAACCATACCTACCTTGAAGGGTTGCTACACAGATTGAATAATATTTGCAAAGTAATAATCTGGAATAATGCCTGGCACTTTGTACAGAGACAGTAACCACAGAGTAATTTGAATGCTTTATAAATTTATATGGGGAAGCTTTATCGAGAGAAATATGTATGTATATATGAAGTTATAAATAGTAATGGGAGTAGCTACTAAAGAAAACAGGAATAGCAGACACTGGGATGGTTTCTGTTAGAGCTTGAGGCAGAGCAAAGGATCAAGTTTGCGAAAGCTCACCACCACCACCCACCAGCCCTGCTCCCAAGGCTGAGGTTCTGACCTTGTTGGGGAGGGTATGGCTATGGTTCCAGTAGAGGTCAAGAAGCTCCCTGAGGTGCTAACAAGAGAGAAGCTCCCCACAGGGCACTGGAGAACCAGGAACTTTCTCCTGAAAGGCTGGTCAACTCACCAGGGGTCCAACCCCAGGGATGCCGCTGAATTCACTGGGAATCCTGCTGGGCACCAGCTAGGAAGCTTCCTGACGGGAGCAGGAGCTCCGCCCCTGGCAAAGGTCATGAGGAAGGAGGCTCGGCATACAAAAAGGCGGGATAGAGCCTCAGGAGTCCCCCTGGAAATCCTCGAACATCTACCCCCAAAACCAGAGTTGCCTACTTTCTGCTTTGTGCTCTCATCTACACCTCTGACTTTACGGGGGGCTGTCCCCCACTACCTCTCTCTGAAAAAAAGTTAACTTACAGCTCCAGTTAATAATTCCTGGGTGTGACAGTGTTTCAACCTACAAACTCCTTTGGAAGTCCTCTAGCCTGCCTGAATAGGTTTTTCCGGCCACAGGTGATTGTTCAGAGCCTCTCAACTGTGAGAGGCATGAGATGTTCTAAACTGTCTGAATACAGATCCCTTTGAGCAGTTAAAAGATTGATTAGAAATTGTATTGGTGAAGGGTTTTTCACTTGTTGGGCCAATATTTGCTGCTAAGTTTCCGTATCCCTTACCTGCTGTGTCCCTGGCACTGTATTGATTAATATAATTGGTGTAAGTAGTAGCTTTAATGCTTATAATCTTGGACCCTTGAGTTCAATTCTTTTTCTTGTTATAGCCCACCACACCTTTGCCCTATAGGAATGCAACTTTATCTAATGCTTTTGGAGGGTGGCGCCTGACTAGTCACCTTTAGAGAAAAATAAGTTTTCTGAAGAAAGGGTCTTATAATGTTAAGAGGCCTCCGGGCCAGAAGATGATGCAAATCACCTAAACTTTTGCATATGATAAATTTGCAGGAAGAAAGCCTGGCTTACTGCAGGACTCTACCCCTTCCCCCCATTACCCTCTAGGCATAACTTAAGGAAAAAACTACTTTGGAAAATAAAGTGTGGGCCTTGTTCACCAAAACTTGGTCTCCCCATGTCGTTCTTTCTCTCACCTTCTGGCTGAATTATTCAGCCTCTTTTCTCCACTAAATTTTCTCACTGAGCTGTCCTTATTTAACCACTCTTTATATCCTTAATTAATGTTTAATTAAGCAATTGTTTCCTGATCCTCGCCGACGCCATCCCCACTTCGAATTCCCTGGATCCACCGGGGCTGGACCCCGGCAGCCTCCTGCAGGAAGTAATGTTGAATTAACTGTGGAGCCAGCAAGGAGACCTGTGGGACTGGAACCTGCTGTTGCTGAAACTTGGGCCCATGGGTTTTCCACACCCTAACTGAGCACTCGTTGCTGGAACAAGAACACAGGGACACTCACTGAACAAAGCCTCCTCTTCCTTCAGGGTCCCTCCAGTGGCAAAGTCAGCTGGCTAAAAGGAAGTGCTTATGGGGTCCAGCTCTAGGATCACAAACAGGACAATGAAGAGCAGATATGAAATCAAGAGGCAAAGAGTTGAAACCTGGCATACCCTTAGAAGGGCTTACCAGCTCAGCTGGTAAAGAATCCGCCTGCAATGCAGGAGACCCCAGTTTGACTCCTGGGTCAGGAAGATCCACTGGAGAAGGGATAGGCTACCCACTCCAGTATTCTTGCCTGGAGAATCCTCATGGACAGAGGAGCCTGGCAGGCTATGGGGTCCATGGGGTCGCAAAGAGTCAGACATGACTGAGCAACTAAGCACAGCAGCCACATACCCTTAGAAAGCACTAAAAGAGTACCTGATAAATATATCCGTGAGACACACAGACACACTGAGTCCTATCTAGCTCATCTCCGGAAGCAATGTCAAGCTCCTATAAGAGGCCTAGAATAAAGCTGAAAGGCCTGCATGTGACATGCATGTGAATCCTGCTAGATGCAACACAGTTTACCAGACCCTCTGTGCTTCAGTTTCCCCCATCTGAAAAACGGAGATAATAATAAGACACCTACATCATAGGGTTGGTGTATTCAATTAAGTTAACATATAAAGGGCTTAGAAAGATACATCTTAGTTTTTATTAGATATTAATAGTGGCTTGGTTATAACAGCAAACAAAAATGTCTCTAATATTATACTAAAGCCAGAAATGTGAGAACTAACGGGATCGAATTTTTTAATTGGCAGGCCTGGGACAGCCTTCCTTTATTATTCTCCCCCTCAATTCTCAGGGCTCCATTCCTGCCAGTGTTTGACAGCTCTAAAGTTCCCTTACTCATCCACACTTCCCAATTGAGAGGCAGCCACCAGTATTTTGCTCAGGTTAAGTTATTCAACTACTGCAATGGTTCTCAACTTGGGGTAATCAATTTTGTGTCCACCCTCCAACCCCAGGAGACATCTGGAAAAGTTTGAGAACATTTTGATTGTCACAACTGGGCCAGGGTGCTGCTCAGTACCCCAGAGGGCACAGTACAGCCGTCCTCAATAAAGAATTATCTAGTCCAAAAATGTTATCTAGTCCAAAAGTGTCACAGCTGAAAACTCTGATCTGGAGGTTCCAAGGGCTCTGGAGAAAGAAAACAGAAACAGCAGATGAGCAAGGACATCCTGCCTTGTTCCTCCAGCTGCGCTGGATTCCCACTTGGTTCAGCCCATGTTACCAAATCCAGACCGTCTGGCCCACAGCTGGAATCTCAATGCACACTCTCTGATGTCTTTGGGCTATTCATGTCATCTACATGGAATCTGGATTCCCACATCTTCCAAACCCAGAAATTAGGGCGTAAGTTCTTGAAAGAAGTGCTACTGAAGTAGAACGTCCAAATTTTTCAGAAACCTTGGCAGAAAGAAGCAATGTTCGTTTTCTTCCAACTTTAGCAAACACATGACCTTTTTCTTTCCATAAAGTGCTCTCTGTTTAAAATGTTTCGCTTCTAAGTTTCAGGCCCTCAAATTTATTCCTGTAGCTGAACAAAATTTTACTAAGGTAATGGAAGTTCTAGGGTAAAAGAAGGGAAAGTATGAGAAGCAACATTATAAAATGAAAAGCTGTTAAATAAACAACTAGGACAGGGTACTGATTGACAGTTACTGTAAAATTCTGTTTGTCTTAGCCACAGCTTGCATCAGGAAGTGTCTAGCCAGCAAATCTAAAATGCGTATGGGCTGTCTGAGGCAACACATGTGAACAAAGAAAAATTAGCTTTTCTGTAACAACGTAAACCATGTGTAGCTCATGAGGCTGCGAGAACTATAAGTGAAAACGGTCCCTTTGAGGCCTCACCACCAACCAAATTCCGTGCATACAAAATTCTGAAAACAGCTGGAAACCAATCTTTTTTGTTTCTGCTAGTTATTCATGATGTTTCCTTTCCTGACTGTACTACCTGCTTGAAATCCTGCATTTGATTTCATCTGATTGAAAACTGCAGCTCTCAAGAATCACTCATCCACTCTTCGCTGGCTGAGGAATTCAGCAACTTGTTGACAGTTCTTGAGGGAGAGCTTCAGCATATGGAAGAATGACAGTATTTTCCATAATTAAAAAGTTCCTGGCTAACTTAGGAATACACACATGTAAATCATTTAAAAATATTTTTCACTTGCTATAGCAGAAGCTCTTTCCCTTCATTTTATGAAGTCCATACTTTCTACTTAGTTTCTAACCAGCATCCTACCAAATGTCAATTAAAGCTCTTCAAAGGGATTGAAAGTATAAATAGGGCAACCCTTTACAAGGCACCTCATATTCACATAAAGGTTAGCATTTTTCCCTTTTCAGCACAATTTACTACCACAAGTCTATATGCACATTCAAAATGCTATTTAAATAAAAATTCCTGTATGAACGATTTCTCAGGGAAGGCCAAATATGCTTGTATATCAATTCCTTCTTTAGAAATCAAGGTATGGTTGATAATAATTATACTGTATTTAACCACAGACTTCGAAGTGAATCAACAATTTTTTCAATGTTAGTACCTGCTAAGGAAGCAATAGGATTCAGTCTGTGAATGAAAAATTGCATCAGCAATTCTAGCAGGGGCAGTAAGGCAGGAGGGGAGGGGCCAGGCTGCTTTTTTCCTTTCTCAGAAGTCAGCATCTGTCTGACTTCTCTGGGGTCTCATGAGCCACATCTCTAAATTATTTTAAACAACTTGACAAGCTATGTAACTGTAATGATCATTACTAATGGTAACTGTGGTCATTAAAAACAATCATCAAATTAAGGGACTTTCACAAGCATCTCCTTTGTTCAACAAGATACATTCTGCAAGGTCAGAAATCAGTTTCTGCACCCCATGAAGACTGCTGCTGCTGCTAAGTCGCTTCAGTCGTGTCCGACTCTGTGCGACCCCATAGATGGCAGCCCACCAGGCTCCTCCGTCCCTGGGATTCTCCAGGCAAGAACACTGGAGTGGGTTGCCATTTCCTTCTCCAATGCATGAAAGTGAAAAGTGAAAGTGAAGTTGCTCAGTCCTGTCGGACTCTTAGCGACCCCATGGACTGCAGCCTACCAGGCTCCTCTGTCCATGGGATTTTCCAGGCAAGAGTACTGGAGTCGGGTGCCATTGCCTTCTCTTACCATATACATTTTATAAAATAATTGGGGTAGAAGAGGGGGTGGGGTGGGGCGGTTGCCCTAACTGTCAGCAACATACTAGAGGCCTACTATGTACCAGGCATTGCAAGTATAGAGGTAGCAGAGTCCCTCTAGGAGAAGATAGACATGTGAAGTTAGTTACATCTAGCTTTTCCTTTGGTCAGTGATGCTGTGTCAGTCTGTAAAAATTAGATTATGAAGCTAAAATGTGTGTTGGGAGTAGCGCAGTCATTATTGTACAGTCTTAACTTCATCTTCCTGATCTTTAAAGGACAAGGAAAGATTAACCTTCATTATGTTGTTCTGAAACTAAAAAGTAAAATAAACACAATGAAATAAATTATATGAAAATACTTTATAAACTATAACATAAGGCAATATTGAAACAAAAACTTGGTATTTAAAAATACAAATGAAACAACTGTTTCAGTAGATTCCTACTGTCAGCCTTAGGCTTTCCACTGTATAACTAACCAGTTTTAATCAGGGCAAACCAGTTTTCAACACAGATTACCTACAAGGGCATAGTTAATTATCTTTTTCATAAAAAAGATAATGAACAATACTTAAATACCCTACTCACCCCATTCAGAATTTATATTGTGTCCTTTGACCCAACAATTGCACAAACCTACTTTTCCAAAGTAATGATACTGAATTACTATTCTATAAAGCATTCTTTCATTTAAAAATTTTTTATTTTCCAGGAAGGGCCATGGGTTATGATGAGTTGCCAACTCATATGTTTGCAAAGTCTGGTATTAGGTAAAATGTTTCTTTATGCAAAATGAACGTACCCCCCCCACCCCAATCACACCAAAATAAAGTAATTTTCAAGTTCCAGGAGCATTTTGATTCCTGATATTTATAAGGGAAAGTCTGTACCTTTCCACTTTAGCTGTGCCATGGCCCAGTAGTTATTCCAAAAACTCACCTCTTATAAAGGCCAAATCTGCTCAATAGATGTCCCTTAAACTACTTGATGCAAAGAAAGGCAGGCTGTCAACTGAATCAACCATGATTAACTTTCAACATGTTTCCTCTCCAGACAAATGTTTACTATGTATAAAATACACATCTATTACTATAAAATCTTCTTATATGAATCCGCAATTCAAAATGTCATAGATCAAGCAATACGAATAATATCCTAAATGAAAGTACTTAAAACTCACTATGGTCTTTAATTTTCAGAAGACCTGGATTTTAGTATTTTTCAAGGTGACTGCATATTTTATATATTTCCCAGGGGACTATCATTCATGAATTTTTAAATATTCACTTTTTCTACCCAAATAAACCACTTATTTAAAAAAGCTGATGGTACTCAGACAGCTATCCAAATTGGTTTAACTATTTCATACATTAACTATACAAGAAAGCAATTTTGTGAGCAGAAACAGATATAAATGAACAAACTTTCACACTACTAAAGGGCTCCAGGAAAAAAAAAAAAAAAGGGCTCCAGGACTTAAAAATAAGTACAGTTACAGAAAAATATCACTTTTTATGGAAAGGTTTTGCTTTATTTAATAGAAAGCAATGTTTTGAGTATATTTACTTTAGTCTTTTAAACCAATGCAAGTACAATGATAAGCACTGAGTAAAAAGTATCCTGCTTTATGAACTTATTTTTAACACACTGAAAACATACTGCTCACTAAAGATAGAAACGTGATCCAATTACAAAATATAATATGTATGTGTAAGCACATACAACTGAACTGTGAAAAAATAGAAGATTAATCAAAATACTGTTTTAAAATATTAAATTCAAATTATGTGGAAATTTTATGCATAAAAACCATATTGTATAATCAGAGTAACTCTTTAATAGTCATTTCCAGAAAAAAAATACTAACTTTAGTTAAAAAGCTGAATTTTTTTTCTTTTTCAAAGTACTTTCAAAACTTCATGATCCAAATGAAAATAAAATACTTCACAATTCAGTCCAAAAACATGTTATATAATTCTAAACCCAAGAAATCTTCCTGTGATGTATAAAATAAATCTGCTAAGGGAAAAGAGCAAGAAAAGTCAATCTAGGAAAGAAAACTGTTTCATTAAGTGAGAGTCAAAGTGTGATCTCAAATTACTTTTTTTTCCCCTCCCCATCATTTCTTTTCATGTTACCTCTTGATTCTGAGAGTCACCTGCAGGGAGTTCACCTTGATCTACGTTTTCTCTCAAATCTTCCCCATCTGGCATGTAGCACAGGGGAGCACTAAATCCCCCTCTCTATTTCACCGGCAGGAAGAGCTAAGCTCAAATTTCACTTTTATCTCTCCGCTGAAATGAGTAACATCAAATAAGTGCCTAAAATCTATAATTATTTCAGCAACAAAGTAGGCTTCCTAGGTTTGACTTTGCCCAGCTGTTTTGTTGCCTTAATACCAATAAAAATTGGTATTTTTATTAAAAATAAAAAAAACTACACATTAAAAAACCTGAAATTAAAACTGTCCCTAGACAAATAATTTAAACATTGGGAAAATGAGAAGTAAACATAGGCCCAACCACTTACAGTCTCCCTCCTCCATTCCTGCTTCACGCTAATCATCCTAAATAGAAACGTAAGTGTTCACCTGGACAGTATGGGGAAAGAGAGCTGCTTGTTTGTGTTAACGGGGTTGGAAGCTTGGAGAGGCAAACGGTCCCAAGTCCCCATTTCCATCACTTGGTCTGGTCCTGCCCGTTCTCGGTCCACGTGCCCAGCGGGCTAAGGGCGTCAGGGGGCGGTTCCGGGGGACCCGCTGGCCTGGGTGTGGTGCAGGCAGGCAGGAAAGACCTGGTGGCACACAGTGGAGTCCGTCTCAGTTTGATCACTCGGTGCGGGGTGGCCGTCTTGTCCGAGAGCAGAACCTTAGCCGGAGGTAGGTGTGTGGCCCCGTTCTCAGGAGCCCCAGGCCCCTGTGCAGCCTGGGGATGTTCAGGCAGCCCAGTCCCCACCGGGGTTGGCACTTTTGACTGGGCAGAGCGCTGCACTGCCCTTCCTCCTGCAGCCAGGTTTGCTGTTGCCCGGGGCCAGGGTTGAGGGGCACTGGCCGGAGACACCCTGATGGAAGCAGAGTTCTTGACCTTAATTTGGGTGCTGGTGGAAGGACCCAAAAATCGGACTGGCTTAGGTCCGGTCTTACAGTTCACACCTTCTTCTTCTTCTTCATTGACTATTAGTCGCCTGTAAATACAGAAATGGGTGCTTGTCAGCATTTACAGGTTTAATAGCTAATGAAAATGTCTCCAAAGTTTAACTTCAAGGTGAACAAAAAGGTTTTTGTCAAGAATTTGAGTCAAGAGGTTTAGCGGTATCAACTTACCTACTTCATCTCTCATTGCCCACCAAGGTCAAAAAATAAATTAGCAAGGTTGCAGAAGATTGTTTCAATTTAAATACATTCTTTTAAACTCATGCATAATGTTAATACCAATGATAAGTTAAAATCTGAAGTGTTACACTAGAATTATACAACACATGACTTGTTCTCACAAAGCCTGATGCAATCCAGAGGATAACCAGGAGTGTCCCAAGTTGTTTTTCCCAGAAAAGCAGCTGCAAGAGATTTATTAAGGGAAAAAACGGGTTTCACAAATAAACTTGAGAAATGCTAAGTGTGTATTTTATTCTACTGAAGTTTTAAACTCTATATTAACAAAGATTCTATAGTAAAGACACCTGTTTAGCTTTGTTGACTCCACTGACCAATCATTCTGTAATGTAACCTTTGGCACCCAGTAAAATTAGCATGCCACAGAACACATTCTGGGAACTGCTAGACTAGTAAAACCCACGGTACAGTTAGATGCTTTTCGAATTTGAGAAGTATTGGACAAACCTTCAAAGATTCCTGAACTGAGTTACCATTCACTATAAAAAGCCTAAAGTGGGAACACTGGGGAACAGGTGATTGTTTCATCTACTGTACAGAAATCAACACAGAGAATCAACTAAAATGAAAAAACTGAGGAAAATGTTTCAAATGAGAGAACAAGATGAAACCTCACCAAAAGACATTAATGAAACACAGATTAAGTAATTTGGCTGATAAGGAGTTCAATAATGGTCATAAAAATGGTCACTGGACTGGGAGAAGAGTGAATGAACACAGTGAAAAACTTCAACAAAGATATGAAAAATATAAGTCACAGAGCTGAAGAACACCATAACTGAACTGTAAAATATACTACAGGGGTTCAACAGCAGGCCAGATGAAGCAGAAGAAAGAATCACTCAACTCAAAGGCAGGGCAGTGGAATTCACCCAATCAGATCAGCAGAAAGAAAAAGAGTGAAAAAATTGAAGATAGCTGAAGGGACTTATGGGACAACACCAGATTAACATCCACATTACAGGGCTCCCAGAAGAAGAGAGAAAGGAGAAGAAATCTTGTTTGAATAAATAAAGTTGAAAATTACATAGCTGAAGAAGGAAAGAGACATCCAGATCCAGGAAGCCCAGAGAATTCCAAATAAGGTAAAGCCAAAGAGACCTATACTAAGACACATTACAATTAAAATGTCAAAAGTTAAAGGAGAAAATCTTAAAAGCAGCAAGAGAAAAATAACTTGTTATATACAAAGGAACCCCCATAAGATTATCAAGAGATTTTTTTCAGCAGAAACTTTGCAAGCCAGAAGGGGGGTGCATAATATAGTCACAGTGGTAAAAGAAAGAAAAATCCAACCAAGAATACTCTACCCAGCAAAGTTACTATTAAGAATTGAAGGAGAAACAGTTTTCCAAACAAGCAAAAGCTAAAGGAGTTCATCACCACTAAACCAGCCTCTTGAGAAATCTGTATGCAGGTCAGGAAGCAACAGTTAGGACTGGACATGGAACAAAAGACTGGTTCCAAATAGGAAAAGGAGTACGTCAAGGCTGTATATTGTCACCCTGCTTATTTAACTTATATACATGATGATAAACACTGTGCTGGATGAAGCACAAGCTGGAATCAAGATTGCTGGGAGAAATATCAATAACTTTAGATATGCAGATGACACCACCCTTATGGCAGAAAGTGAAGAGGAACTAAAAAGCCTCTTGATGAAAGTGAAAGAGGAGAGTGAAAAAGTTGGCTTAAAGCTCAACACTCAGAAAACTAAGATCATGGCATCTGATCCTATCACTTCATGGCAAATAGATGGGGAAACAGTGGAAACAGTGGCTGACTTTGTTTTTTTGGGCTCCAAAATCACTGCACATGGTGACTGCAGCCATGAAATTATGATGTTGGATGACATCACCGACTCAATGGACATGAGTATGGGTAAACTCCAGGAGTTGGTGATGGACAGGGAGGCCTGGGGTGCTGCAGTCCATGGGGTCACAAAGAGTCAGACATGACTGAGTGACTGAATTGAACTGAACTGAAACCAGCCTTACATGAAATGTTAAACGAACTTCTTTAAGCTTAAAACAAAGGGCACTAATTAGTAACAAGAACACATATGAAAGAATAAATCTTACTGGAAAGGTAAATATGTAGTAAAGGTAGTATATTAATCACTTTAAGCTGATATAAAGGTTAAAAGTCAAAAGTAAAAAAAATAACTATGATTAAAATAATCAGTAAGACACAGTATAAAAATATGATATCAAAACATAAAACATGGCACGGGATAGTACAAATACTGAGATTTATGGTTTGATAACTTGATTTCTTTGGAAGGAATGATGCTAAAGCTGAAACTCCAGTACTTTGGCCACCTCATGCGAAGAGCTGACTCATTGGAAAAGACTCTGATGCTGGGAGGGATTGGGGGCAGGAGGAGAAGGGGACGACAGAGGATGAGATGGCTGGATGGCATCACTGACTCAATGGACGTGAGTCTCAGTGAACTCCGGAGTTGGTGATGGACAGGGAGGCCTGGTGTGCTGCGATTCATGGGGTCGCAAAGAGTCGGACACGACTGAGCGACTGAACTGAACTGAACTTTCTTTAGTGGTACGAATCGTACCACTAAAGAAAGTTATCAAACCATAATGGAAGAGAGCAAGATAAAGGAACAGAGAGGAACTACAAAAATAGCCAGAAAACAGTTAACAAAATGGAAATAAGTACATGTGTGCTCAATCTGACTGAGTTATGTCTGACTCTTTGCGACCCAAGGGACTGTAGCCTGCCAGGCTCCTCTGTCCATGGAATTTTCCAGGCAAGAATACTGGAGCAGGTTGCCATTTCCTACTTCAGGGGAATTAAGTACATACATACCTATCAATAATTACTTTAAATGAAAACAGACTGCATTCCCCAATCAAAAGACATAGGGTGGCTGAACAGATCACACGCTAGGACCCATCTATATGCTGCCCACAAAGTACTCACTCTAGATGTAAGGACACACACAGACTAAAAGTGAAGGGATGGGAAAAGATATTCCACAAAAACCGAAAGAAAACAAAAGAAAGCTGGAGTAGCTGTACTTAACATCAGATTCTCAGAACTGGAATCATAATAGCATACTGATTTGAAAACTGTGAATATAATATATTTGACCTTTAAACTCTACTGAACATAACTGAAATTTTGTAGGTGAAAAATGGTTCTTTGGGACCTCACAAGTGCTGCTAAGTCATCATTATCACCATCTTGACCATGAATCAAAAATAATGCTTAATACAATCCCAGAGGAAAGACAACCAACACAGAGGAGAGCTTCCATAAAGCCCCTTCTGCTTGCTTTGCATTTACATGCATCTTCCACTGAACTCCAGTCCTGTCTTTCTCTACCTTAGCACCACTGCCATTTGGGGTTCAATATTTCTTTGCTGTGAGGGGCTGCCCTCTGCCTTCTAGGAAGCAACCCTCTAAATGCCAGCAGCATCCCCCACCCTACAGTGTCTCCAAACATTGCCAAATATATCCCCTGGATAACAAAACTGCCTCTGGTTGAGAACCACTGCTCTAGACCCAAATGATATCTGCTCGCTGTAAGTTCAAATGGCAAAATGAAATTATGATAATAAAATGAAAGCCCTTAATAAAAAAGATGTTTTAATAATATAGGATTAATACTAAAAACTAAGTAAAATTCTCTGCATTCTGTGAAAGATTCAGAGAGTAAAAGAAAGCAGTCTGAAATTTCACAGAAGGACCGAAACAAAGTCTAAAATAGATGATCAAGAAATTAGAACATCAGAAAGCCACGAATAATACCCAGACAATGAAAATGAAATAATTTTAAATGTATGTAAAACACAGTGAAAGACACAGACATGCAGTGAATTTAATGCTAATTATTTCATAGAACATAAGAAAATACTACTAAATAAAAATGCTATTAGTATTTGTGGTTACAGAAAAGAATTCAGAGTAAATCACAGGAAGTTTCAAATATTAAGTCTAACACATTTTTTAACTATTGCCAATAAAGCCTGAGATTTCACTTTAGTGGGGAAAAATACCACAGCATTCCTACTGTGTCCAGTAGTATTTTTAAAATCAGACTCTGCTTAAATAATAATAAACCATATAACTCAGTTTTAAAGAATTACTTCTACTTTTTACATAGTTCTGGTAACTTTGCATTTATCTAGATTTATATTTTGATGGTAAGTCAGAATATTTATCAAGGTGATTAGTAAGCTCAGTGAGATTAAGAACCATTATTTATTCCCCCAATAAAGGCAGTAAAAATAAAGGTGACAGATTAATAATAATAAACCAACAGAGAACAAATAACCTCTTTCGAATTGGAGCCATGTGACTCAGGCTTCCAAGTAAAGGGCGCTCTTCCAGAGTCCAGCATTCTATCAGCTCGTGAGGCACCCGCCAGTAGCTAACACCTGGAAGATAAAAGACAATTTAGAGAACCACTGTCCACTGCCAAAGATTCAGCAACATTGTTTGGTATAAAACTGGCCAGGAAAACCTTAAAGTTCATGCCTCCTATTTAACAAAGAAAAGTACACACAGGAAAAGCTCACATGAAGAGCCAGGGCAGCAGGGACACAGCTCATGACCTGGGTCTACGAAGAGCTGGCTACCAGCCCAGCTCTGCTGCTGCTGCTGCTAAGTTGCTTCAGTCGTGTCTGACTCTGTGCGACCCCATAGATGGCAGCCCACCAGGCTCCCCCGTCCCTGGGATTCTCCAGCTAAGAACACTGGAGTGGGTTGCCATTTCCTTCTCCAATGCATGAAAATGAAAAGTGAAAGTGAAGTCGCCCAGTCATGTCCAACTCTTCACAACCCCATGGACTGCAGCCCATCAGGCTCCTCTGTCCATGGGATTTTCCAGGCAAGAGTACTGGAGTGGGGTGCCATAGCCTTCTCCGAGCCCAGCTCTGCTACTGATAATCAGCAGGTCATTATATAGACCTGGGCAACTGAGTGTATGCTGGTTAAGGCCACAGGCTTTGGAGCCAAGACTGCCTGGGTCTGGATCCCATTTCTATCACTCGCTGATCATAACACCTTGGGAAAGTTAACAACTTTTCTGTGCCCGAATTTCCTCATCTGTGAAATGATGATGAGAATTCAAACCTTAAATGAGAAAATAAAAGCAAAATGCCTAGAACTTAGCACTCAAGAGATGTTCGGTACCTTTATCGTAAGTCACAGTGTTGGTAGTAACGTGAAAAGATTGGACAGTGGGGGTTCTAACACTTGCCCTTTCTACCTCTTGGAAAATCCCATGGACGGAGGAGCCTGGTAGGCTGCAGTCCATGGGGTCGCTAAGAGTCAGACACGACTGAGCAACTTCACTTTCACCTTTCACTTTCATGCATTGGAGAAGGAAATGGCAACCCACTCCGGTGTTCTTGGCTGGAGAATCCCAGGGATGGCTGAGCCTGGCGGGCTGCCATCTATGGGGTCGCACAGAGTCGGACACGACTGAAGCGACTTAGCAGCAGCAGCAGGTTGCTGCGATCATCAATTCAGATAAATTTTGTGAACCACTCTATAAAAGGCAACCACTATATGAACAGGAGGTGTCGTCAATACTTTATAGGCACCTGTTCAAACAAGAATAATCTGAGGGGTTTCCCTGGTGGTCTAGTGGTTAAGAATACACCAGCCAGTGCGGGAAACACAGGTTCAATCCCTGGTCTGGGAAGATCTCACATGCCAGGGAGCAACTAAGCCCGTGATCCACAACTACTAAGCCAGCACCCTAGAGTCCTCACGCCACAACTGCGAAAGCCCACGTGCCTAGAGCCTGTGCTCCGCAACAAGGGACGACACGACAGTGAGAAGCCTGCTCACCGCAACTAGAGAGAGCCCACACGCGGCAACGAACATAGCACAGCCAGAAATAAGTACATAAATCTTTTTAGAAAAAGAAAAAAGAATAATCTGAGTTAATGTGGTAAGCCAAGATTCCAGTCAAATTCACTTAATTTTTAAATCTGCTGTTTTTTTTAAAATTTATTTTATTGAAGTATACTTGATTTACAATGTTGTGTTAATTTCTGCTGTACAACAGTGATTCAGTTATACATATGTATATGTATATATTATTTTTCATATTCTTTTCCATTATGTTTATCACAGGATTCACAACAATAGGACCTTGTTGTTCATTTATTCTATAGGTAACAGTTTGTTTGATATGATTCTGATTGAAAGCTGAAAATGTATTCTTATGAAACTTAAAAACATTATCTAAGTGAAAGAAGCCAGACACAAAAGGTCATATATTGTAGGATTCCATTTATATAAAAATTCAGAATATGCAAATCCACTGAGACAGAAAGCGGACTGGTAGTTGCCAGGGGCTGAGGGGAGAGGAGAACAGAGAGTAACCGCTTAATGGATACTGGGTTTCCTTTTAGGGTGAAGGAAATGTTTTGGAACTAAACAGAGGTGCTGGTTACACACACTGTTGGTGCAGCAAATGTCACTGAAATGTGTACTTTAATTCTTATGTGAATTACACCTCAATTAAAAAAAAAAAACCATAAAAATTATACATAGACACATTAGAAAAAGTTTAAAGAATGATGCTGAATAAAAATTGCTTGGCATTAAAAACAAAAGTAATCTTTAAATCCCAAGAAAGAATTTGGCATTTTCTTTTTCATCATTAAAGGTCCAGTAACAACAACCAACTTAGCAAGATGAGCCCATAAATTATTATATATATTGTGTCCAATACTCAAAGTCTGTGGACCTCATTTTAAGACAACTTTCTAGAACTGCTTGACTACTTAAACACCTACTTAAACACCACAAAAACATCCCTAAATCTCATCCAGTAAGTTTTCATCTCTAAGTCAGGTTTGCTGCTGCTACTGCTAAGTCGCTTCGGTCATGTCCGACTCTGTGCGACCCCATAGACTGCAGCCCACCAGGCTCCCCATCCCTGGGATTCTCCAGGCAAGAACACTGGAGTGGGTTGCCATTTCCTTCTCCAATGCATGAAAGTGAAACGTTAAAGTGAAATCGCTCAGTTGTGTCCGACTCTTAGTGACCCCATGGACTGCAGCCTACCAGGGTCCTCCATCAACGGGATTTTCCAGGCAAGAGTACTGGAGTGGGGTGCCATTGCCTTCTCCAAGTCAGGTTTACTGAAATGTAATTTACATAAAATAAGATTTACCTTTTTTAAGTACTCTTGAGTTTTGACAAGTGTGTACAGTCATGTAACTACGGCCACAATCAAGATATACAACATTTCTATCACCCTCAAAAGTTCCCTCGTGCCCTTCTACACTCAATGTCCTGCCCTCCATTCCTTAGTTTTGCCTTTTCCAGAGGGTCACATAAACGGAATCATACACTGTGTATGTAGCCTTTTGTGTCTGGCTTCTTTATGATGCTTTGAAGATTCATCCATGTTGATATATGTATCAATAGTCATTTCTTTTTATTTCTGAGTAGAATTCTATTATATGGATACACAGCAAACTGGTTTTAAAACTTTTATTTTTTTCCTATATAATTCATGTCATTGTATAAAACTTGGAAAATATAGAAAAGTATATATAAAAAATAAAAACCACTTCTAATTAAGGGATTAGGAGTTATGGCTCATGACATTTTGATGTATCTCATTCAAATCTTTTTTCTATTTATATTATATGTACATAATTGAAAACACATTATATTTAATTTTGTTTCTTACTTTGACCATTTCTTAATCATGGGCGCTCATCAATGTAAAAAGTTATTCAAAGTAATTCTAATAGCTATATCCCATCTATATCTTGTGGATGTGCCAATATGTATTTAGCCCTGTATTATAGACATTTATATTGTTTTTACTTTTTTTCTATTATGAATAATGCCTAGTTGAACATCTCTGTTCATAAGCCTTTTTCTGCATTTGATTATGTCCATAAGGTAGATTTCTGGAAGTAGAATTACTGAGTCAAAAGATATGAACAATATTGATGCTATTGATATGTACTGATAAATTTCCAAAAGTAATATTAATTTTATTCCTGCCAAGATTGCGTGAGATCTTTACTAATCTGGTATGTAAAAATAGTTCTCATTTAATGCATATTTCATTAATAATGAGTTTGAATCTCTGCCACATTTATTTCCTTTCCTGGGAATTTTATGGTCATGAATCTTATACCTTTATTTGTAACAGGGTTGAACTGATTTTCTAGTCAATTTAAATAAACTCTATTTATTGTAAGGATAATCTTTGCTTCATGTAATACTTTTATACAAGTTTTTTAATTAGTTTTAAAATTTTATTTATAACGTTTTATGCTTTAAAGTTAATACATTAAATATTGTATAAGCAAATTTATCTTTGTCTTTATGTTTCATTTTAAGCTTATAATTTATTTTCCAATTAAGAAATCAGTTATTTGGTTATATCTTACTATAGTTTATAAAAGTTTCATTTTTCACTCATAATGAAATAATGAAAAAAAATTAATAATACTGGCAGTATTTTGATAAATGCTGTGAGGTTAAAGTTATGTTCTTCTCCCAAGCATATTTCTCAAATAACCTATCCTTTTTTATTGGTATTTAAGGCTTTCTTAGGGTTTCCCTGGTGACTCAGGCAGTAAAGGATCAGCCTGCAATGCAGGAGACCCGGGTTCAATTTCTAGGTCAGGAAGATACCCTGGAGAAGGGAATGGCAATCCACTCCAGTATTTTTGCCTGGAGAATTCCATGGACAGAGGAGCTGAGTCAGACACAGCTGAGCAGCTAACACTTCCACACTTTTCTCACTTTCACCTTCTTCCTTTCAATAGTTCTTTCTCTCATTTCTGTTTCCTGTATTATGGCTTTCCACAGGCCTTCCAGAACTTTTATAAGATAACAGTAATACTTTATAACATGCTTTCTAAAAAGTTGAAGTCAGTTACACACACATGCTTTGTTAGAGTCAGAGATCCCAGCTTCCTGAGTCAGTGGAGAAGGAATCCCAGCCAGGCCCTCCCAAAGCTTCCTGGGCAGCCTGCCAGTCCAGGGGCACAAACGGAGACTGAGAACACCAGCAGGGGTGTTCCTCAACTTAAGCCCAAGTGTCTCAAAGTCAATTAAGTCTCAAGTAATAAGCTTAGAGAGAATAGCACTTTGTTCATTACACTTCATCCTATCTGTTTGAGGGGCATGATATGAAAAGAAAAAGGAGGAAAAGTACGGGTACTGAGGGAAAAAAGGCTTGGGACCACCATCCTGCCTGAAAGAGGAACAGCTGATGAAGAGTTTTAAAAAGGCTCTTCCGTTCTCTATTCAATCTTATGTGACTTGCAATGTCGTCTCTACCAGCTTTTAAGATCATTTGAGGACTAAAATGTGTCTTATTTATCTTTGGATAATTTTAGGACTTATTATAGTGCTTGCACCTAACAGACATCAATACATGTTAAGTAAGAAAAAAATACTTAAGCATAGAACAGTTAACTCTCTGCCATCTTTAATAAGTGGCGTGCCTCCCTGAGACTTCTTTTCCTCATCAATAAACGGTAAACAGCACATAGTCTTAGGACTAACAGATTCTAAGTGTAAACTACGTATCACACTGCATATCAAGTAGCAGTATTATTATCAACTCAAGTTAGCAGCTTGGTAAAAATGGTCAAATTTCAAAGTGTGCATTTAAATAATATTTTATTTTCTAAGGGCTCTTTAGCTATCTTCCTAGCATTATTTTCATTTTCTCTCTCTCTCTCTCCTTTTGATTACACATTTTATGCTTAACACAGATGTATACTTCCTACGACAATGCTAGGTACCCAAAAGGTGCTACAGGAACTCTTTTTAAATTGAATTAAGTAAGCATAACTAATAAAAGTGTATTTTAGGTTACTGAACTATAAATTATTAATAATAGCCAGTAATGAATGAGTTTTAAAAATTTTTAAGTAAACTGCTTCAATGTTACTATGAGGTGACAAATACCTGGACCCACACCAAAAATTACATTATCTAAAAAAGCAATTCAGTATGTGACCTTGCTTTGTCTTATTAAGGAAAAGTCTATCTTCCGCCTTGAAATAGAAAAATTGGACTGTACCTTTTCCTTCCCAGGCATCAAAGGCATCCATCATTTTCTTCAATTCTGCTACTGAATAATAGCTCCAAATGTACTGAACATTATTTCCCGCCTCCCTAGAAATATTACAAAAGGTAATGAAAATATACTACCTAAGTATGAATGTATGTATATGTATACAGCAAATAAGATACTTAATAAGTGCTTGCTAATTAAGGAAAAAAATATGTTGGTACTGAGTAAAATTGTTCTTCTGTGATCCTTAAGCATATATATATATGACATGCTCTATTATTATAATAAACTAAACTTACCAACTAATCTACATTTTATCTCTTTTTACTGTGGCAAAGTATTTGTTAACCCACAATATAAACTGTGTAGACAAACTAATAAATCTTTAAAATAAGTTTTCTAAAAAATCACCTAACTCCAGCAAAGTTAGAAAAGGTTCAACTTTGACTAAAACTTTTCTAACACTATGCCATGTACTTATATACAAACATCTCTGTCTGTAAAGAATTCAGAAAATGATGATATATTAATTGTCTAAAAAGCAAGCTCATGTGGTCATGCATTAGTCACTAATATGTGACCCAATCCAATCTCCCAGAGAACTAAAATAAAACTGCTAGGTGAATTGACCAGTATAAATAAGATTACAAGGAAAACATTAACAGAATAACCCTTAAGAATTTAACATGCTCAAGGTATAGAATTTTCAAGTTGGGACGGGACTGGATGAAAAGCCTTTCAGTTCAGTTCAGTTGCTCGGTCATGTCCGACTCTTGGCATTTCTTAAACCAGGACACCAAGACGGAGGCCAGTCCTGGGTCACCCAGCAGGCCTGCTGACTTTAGGTTAGGCTTCTGCTCGTGGACTGCAGTCCAGGGGAGACACCCAGGCATGTGGCTTTTCTCTTCTTTCTTTTCTCTCTGTATAAGGCCTTTCAGGGGATTCTGATGACTGTTCCAGCTGAGAACTTCTGTAAGACCAGATGGATGGCCTATTGCTCCTACAGATAACAAATGGCCTGAATTGCAATCTCTTCATGAAGCAGGCTTATCTCAACAGCTATGAAACTCACTCTGTCTGTTGAGAAGTACTGATGGTCTTCCCAGTCAACCACATATTAAATTCATAACACCTCTTAGAAGAGACCAAGACTTTATTTTGTTCCTTTTCATATTTAAATACGGACATACCTTTTAAAAATGCTTTTACTGTGAATTCTTCCTCCCAGCTGCTTATCAATAGCATCTGTTCCATCAGTTTTTGTGGAATATACACCAATAATTCTACTCTCACAGCTTGCACCAGATGTGTTAAGATAGTGGAGAACCCAAACTGTTGGTTTATTGCATACTAAACCATACGAATCACAGAAGTCTGTTAAAGCCTGAAGCAAAAAAAATATATATATATATATAAAGTTTGAATTTAACTCTGGAGCAAAGTAAAAATGAATTTGTTTTATTACTTTCCTGTAAAGCTATCATTTCACTTGGTTGTGAGGGAAATAAAAGGACTAAACATATAATCTACTTTTTATGCCTTTAAAAACCAAACCATTTGTTGAATTTGGGGTGTTGTAGAGGGGGCTTGGGCATTTCACTATCCCAAAATCCAACACCTTTTCATCTAGAGAATCCTTTTCCACTAGGAAATTATGCCTCATTTCCTCCTCCTCTAGACTCACTACCAACATCACTTTAAAAATCTTCATATGATCACTAAAAGTTAGAATTTTTTCTTTTCCCCCAAATTTTCCATTTGACTCAATTTTCCTTTTACCTTCTATTCACTAACCCCATGGTGGATGCTTATTCTGAACTCAAAATCCAATCATGGATGAACCAGATTAACTTGTTCTTTCACACTGAAGGATATGAATATATGAAACTAAATGCCTACGGTCTGAACTTATTTGGCATTTATCCACCTATTCATTCAGTCACTTGAATACTAAGTGATGTGTGAATACTATGTATATAAGGTCCTGGAGACAGGGTCCCAGCCCTCCTCAATTTATAGCTGATGGAGAAGACAGACATTAAATAAGTCATCAACACACAGTGTACTAAGTGCTACCAGGAAAGCCTACGAGGCGCTGAGGGCACAGAACAAAAGGACTTCACCCGGTGGGGTGGCTCAGGCCTTCCCTGGGAGAAACGGCGTTACTGCTGTGAGCAATAATGTTTTGTTGGTTTTGTATCCCAAGGGCCTAGAAAAGGGTCTGACACACAGGAGATGCTTACTATTTACTGACTCAGAAAAGGAAAAGAGGACCCTAATGTGTACTGCATTTAATATTGCTATCTAATTCCTGAATTGGCTTTTATCCTCACTTGCACATCAGTGAAAATCATCAACTGCATTATAAATTGTTCAAGGGCAAAAACTGAATGCTCCACACGGTCCCCAGAACAGTGTCTTAGGTGTAATAAGTACGAGTTGGCTGGCAGAATGAACGTATGCATGCTCTGTCCTTTGTGCATGCAAACCAGGACGAAAGACTATAAACGTGAATGTTAATCCACCCCAACTAACCCCACTTAGGTTTTTTTTTAGCCCCACTCTACAGATGCGACAAACAGTACCAAGAGACTGTTTAACAACTCAATCTATAAATAATTCCAGCAGCAGAATCTATACAACCATGCAAATTCCCGAAGGGGATCTGGAACCAAATCAACTTTCTCTTCATGCTGCATTCCTAATAACTATACCATCAACTTGCTCTCCTAAACACTGACGTCTAAGTCAACAGAATTCAGACCAATTCAAACCAGTTTTCACTATGCACAATTATTTAGGAAAAACATTTTTCTTAGATGCCCCAAAGTGCTAATTAATAGCAAATATGACACTTATTAATGAGAAAAAAACAGATGAAGCTGTTCAAGTCATGTAAACACCTTTAAAATGTGATTTAAAATAGAAGCAGCTTAAAAAAAAAATTTACTGATCTCAAGGTGAACTAATCAAACGTATTTCAACTTAATAATCAACTGCTACACTCATTCAATCAGGTGAAAGATTTTATTCCATCTTTTATTTATCATTACCATCCTTTTAAAGTTATGCTTCCCTGGTTGCTCAGATGGTAAAGAATCTGCCTGCAATGCTGGAGACATGAGTTCAATCCCAGGGTCAGGAAGATCCCCTGGAGGAGGAAATGGCAATCCACTCCAGGATTCTTGTCTGGAGAATCCTATGGACAGAGGAGCTTGGTGGGCTACATACAGTCCATGAGGTCACAACTAAAGTTGGACACAACTAAGCGGCTAACACATTTATCCTTTCAAAATATCATTTTGGGAAAGAAATTATTACCACTATATCTTTACATACTACAGTGCTGCTCTTAATTTAAGGAGAACTTCAAGAGTAGAAGAGTTCTATTTTTAAAAATAAAAAGCCATCAAAAAGTGGTAAATTTTCAACAAGGAATAAAAACTCCATAAACCTTTGAGTGGCTTTGTAATATACTTTCCTAGAACAGAATTTTGGCCTAAAAATGAATACTGGTAATTAAGAAACACAACTTCAAAAATCGTAAGATGTAAAACTGTCTCATTGTGGCTTACGTTACAACACAGGCTATGCAAAATAACATACAGTGCTTTGTGAATAATAAATGTATAATAAATGAATATTATATATTCATATATGTATTTTAAAGCTTAAGAAAATGCCAAGACCTTTTTAAGTTCTATATTTGACCTTAAAGAATATGTCTCCATTTCATTGGCCAAGTGGTCAGACAGGCTGTACGGATAAGGGATGCCAAAGTAATCAGCTTCTTCCTGCAGAGCAACCCGAGTTTGCTCCTCTGTGGGAATGTGAACTTCTCCATGAAGATAATCCAAAAGGTATTTAAATAGATGTCCATCACGGTCAATAACACAAGCTCCTAGAAAACATTCAGTTCAAAAATTATTGCATAGATACAAATAACCATGATAAAGTTTCAACATGTCAAACCAAAATTAGACTGAAGACCTCTACAAGTAGAAATGTTTCTTTCTCATAAGAAAGTTAATATCATGTGTTCAAGTAGATTTAGTCAAATTTGGGGAACCTCTTGGAGAAGGCAATGGCACCCCACTCCAGTACTCTTGCCTGGAAAATCCCATGGACCAAGGAGCCTGGTGGGCTGAAGGCCATGGGGTCGCTATTCGCACCTACCATATAGGAAAATGTATTCTGAGCTCCATCAGGAATTTTGGATACAATGACCACATTCCCACTGCTGGCTACCGCAAAGACCATGGAAGCCTCAGACTGCTGGAAGAATTTTAAGTTTACCCTAACCTCAGCCTGGCTGGGCCAGGAGAGGTGTATGGAGTTCTTCCCTAATGAGGGTATGTGAGTGTTCGTTACTATGTCTGGCGTTCGTATGTCAGTGATCGTACAAATCAACTTGCAGTGTCACTGACATATAAACCCATGGTTCCAAGACCTGGACACATGACCTTGGACTTACTAGGCTTGTCCTTTTGTACTAAACTTTAAAAGAGAAATGCTATGCGGGTACTACTTTATAAAAAAGGGCTTTTCTTAGACAATTCAGCAGAATTTTTAAAAAAATACTTCTGTATGGACAGAGGAGCCTGACAGGCTACAGTCCATGAGGTCATAGTCAGACACGACTTAGTGACTAAACCACCACCATGAGGTTATTCAATAATTCCTTTTCTCCATTGATTAGTTTAGAATAAAAGGATTAAGAAGGTATAAGCTTTGGAGCAGAGGAAACAACTCACTTGCCACTGACCACCTTTTCACCACAGCCTTTTTGTCCAGATGGACATCAAGTCCTGGGCACCACACATCAGTGAGTTTTTCATTCTTTCAACTGCCATTCATTTGGCAAACAAGACCCAGGGATACTAACAGCCCTTCAGGCTTAGAACTCCTCAACCTAACACAGAAGCAAGAGTGGGTGCTCTAAGCCCCAGAATCCCTCAGATGTACAAAAAGCCCTACTTGCATTCCTGAATTTTTACAACCAGCAGTAGGTTCAGTGTACCCCAAAACACTTGAAGCAAAGAGCAGCACCAGGACCCTAATCCTTGCGTTTTACAGTTTCTTCTGAAACACCAATTTTCAGTCCTCTCCCATGGTTGACTGATATCATCACTGCACTGACGTTTTCTGTGGCATACATGTCAGCCCACACAAGGCTCTGCAGCTGGACTAGGAGTGAATTTAACACTAATTCTACACTGACAATGACTGCCCTTAGCTATGAAGGCAACTGCTTTCTCTAAGAAACACAATTTTTAACTTGAAGAACACATACAGAAGCTAATATATTTAATCAAGCTCAATACAAAGACCCACTGAGTTGCATAAATGTAACACCTTTCCAAATATAATTAATCCCCCAAATCAGATCCATGGTTGGACAATGCAATGCAGGAGACCCGGAGTTCAATCCCTGGATTTGGAAGATCCCCTGAAGAGGGGAATGGATACCCACTCCAATATTCTTGCCCGGGAGATCTCATGGACAAGGAGCCTGGCTGGCTACAGTCCATGGGGTTGCAAAGAGTTGGACAGTTTCACTTTTTGACCTTTATATACATTCACTTTTTTGTCAACTTTTAGCGACAGCATCACAGATTCTAGAAACTGGTATTTAATTTCTCCAGGTACTTAATGAAACTCCATACATTAATGAAACTCCATACAGTCTTAATGATCTTAGTAATCAGCATACTGAGCTAATACATCCTGTTGTAATTAGAAAAATTAAAGGGAATTTAAACTAGACTCCTATTTTAATGAATATTCATGATCATGCTTACAGACTTGAGGTATTTACCTGATTCATCTGTTTTTAAAGGGAAACGACCACTGAACATGGATGCCAGCATTGAATCCTTAAAGCGGCACAAGGACTCCCGCCTGGCTGTGTAAATACAGCCACCCACGTTCAGTCGAAGAATATCTAACACCTCTTCTTCTGCCTTGTGACCTTCCATTGCTCTCTCCAACACCCACAGTTCTGCCTTGAAATACTTTCAGAAACTGCAAAACAAAGTGATCTCAGTCCCCCTCTGTAAAAACAAAGGACAATCACCACTGACATTTCCAATAATACATGAAATAGATTAAAAAGTATACACTCAAATGTGATTTTAAACAAATTCCTCAGCACTGGCAATATTGAATTGAAGGATTTTATATAACAGAAAAGAAGTCTCAGATAATCTGAGAAGCTGGAAAACTCTGTCCCCAAGTATGTAAATGATAATAAACTATTATAACCAAATTGAGGTGTTGAGATGATCGCTTAAAGAATTAAACGAGATAACTAATGCATTGTTTGTTACATTTAGAGCATAGGTGAGGTGTGCTTATGATCTCTTGTATTCACACATCTTTTCAAACTATAATAAGTCTTAGGGAGCAATGTAGACTTGCAGAGGTTATCAGCATGTAGCATGGAATCAGGCTGCTAGACGCTACTAGTTACTATCTTGGGACCTTAGGCAAACATTAATCCTCCTTTGCCTGTTTCCCCATGTCTAAATTGGAGGTAAGGATGATGCTTCCCTTAAAGGACTATCAGAGGAATGACTGACAGAAAATTTAAAAAGTATGTAGAACAGTCTCTGACTCTGAGTAAGTACTCAATAATGATAAATAGCATCTATAATGACATAAAAATCTACCAGAAGGTGTATACTGAAAGATGTTATATTGGCTCCAGAGACTTAAGGAAACCTAAGAGCAGACATTACTAACAATGGTAACGATAATTCTTAAATTAGGCAAATATAATTTGTCAACTAAGGTTAGAATTCCATGTATACCAAAAGACAAACTGGTCTAGAGGAACAAAATGATATCTGTAAATCATCTGGCTTCTTCCCTCCAAAATAGCTGAAGCTTTGGGGACATTTTATAGATTTTATTTCCTAACCCATTCTGGAGATAGGTGAACCACAGGTGACGGCAGTGTTCCTATGAAACCTAAAACAATACCATGATGAAAAAGGCACTCCCAATGTATCTGGACCTTTCATAGCAAGTGTAAAATGGCTGCCAAGAGGCTCAACTACACCCAAAGCATCCATGGCCATTCACCTATGCCATCAACTATGATCTTTTCGTAGATGTTCCAATTTACCCAACTTCCAATGAAATAAGAGAAGGAGACCATTAGAGTCTGAGGAATACCATGTGTGTGAAACATAATCAGTAGACAGAAACTATTATGGGCCAACAGTCCAGCTTTCGAAATCCATTTATCACTGTGACTTCCTACACTGCCTATAAGTCCAAGCAGCAGCCCAGCAACAAACCATGTGAAAGAAGCACTTCTGAGGCCTGGGGTGGAACTGGTTCACGCTGTCCCTGTTATCAGCTCCCTGGAATCCTGTCTATTCTTCAAAGCTGCTGGCAAACCTCATTGGTTACATGAACTTCCCAAGCAACCCCAGTTAGAATCTTTGTTCTCCAGATATACTCTGTACCCCTCTCCACATATTATTCCACTTGACTAATCTCTGGCTTGGGGAACTATAAATTGCATCACCTCTGTTGTTGTTCAGTTGCTAAGTTGTGTCCTACTCTGAGACCTCACTGACTGCAGGCAGCATGCCAGGTTTCCCTGTCTTTCACTTAATTCTCAGAGTTTGTTCAAGCTCATGTCCATGGAGTAGGTGATGCCATCCAACCCTTAGCATCACCCTTAACAATTTCCATTTACTGAGTGCCAGCCACTGTAGGAGTCACTGGACTGATTTTACCTAATTCACAGAAAAGTGCTACCGGGTAGGCGTTCCTGTCCCTACTGACAGATGAGAGCACTGCTGCTGCTGCTGCTGCTAAGTCGCTCCAGTCGTGTCCGACTCTGTACTACCCCATAGACGACAGCCCACCAGGCCCCCCGTCCCTGAGATTCTCCAGGCAAGAACACTGGAGTGGGCTGCCATTTCCTTCTCCAATGCATGAAAAGTGAAGTCGCTCAGTCCCGTTGGTCTCTCCGCGACCCCGTGCACTGTAGCATACCAGGCTCCTCCGCCAGGGGAGTTTCCAGGCAAGAGTACTGGAGTGGGTTGCCATTTCCTTCTCCAGGTGAGGACACTGGAGAAAGATGAAAGAATGTGCGCCCTGCTATAAATGGTGAAGTCAGCCCCAATCCAGGACAGCTGGACCAACTCCAAGTTCTTCCAGCCGCAGGCCACACAGCCTCCTTCAGCACTCTCACTAAGGCTCCTGACCCGGGCACGTCACTCACTAAACATCTGTCCATCTGAAGACTCCTGCTGATGGCAACAGTAACACAGCAGCACCCTGAGCGCAAGGATTCAAGAGAACCCCCAAGACAGAGGACTACCACTTCAAGGCCAGTCATAGGGCCCTATCCTCAAATGGGCCCACTTGGACTCCCTGCTGGGTCGGAAGGAGTCGGAAGTGCCCAGTCCTCTAAGAAAGCATTCCCAGAGTGCAGTCCTGTGACCACCTGCATCAAAACCATCAGGGAGGCTTGCTGAAAATGCAGATTCCCCGACCACGGTAGAGACTCCGGTTCACAAAGTATGAGGTGGGGTCAGGAGTACGCCAGCGGACCCTACTTTGAGAAACGCGGCTCAAGGGCCTCGAGCTCCTCCAATGACGCTGGACGAAAGGGGAGGGGCTGGGACACCACAAAGCCCCGCCGGGGTCTCCCGCACTCCGGGGATCCCGAATCTACCGGAAGCCGAGTCTGCGGCCCGGGCCCTTCATCAGGGCGCCGCGCCGCCTCCCGGGCCTGAGGCCCACCCAGCGCCCCGATCCTCCGGATGGGCGGGGCAGGGTAGGCGGCATCCCCGACTGACCTGCGGCCCGCCTGGCCGTGGGCGCCGCCGCAGCCGGACGCCGCCTGGCCCGATGCGGAAGTGAGCGCCTCCTCTGCTGCTCCGCAACTCCTGTAGCAGCGCGGGCCCAGCGGCGCCCCCGTGCGTCCCGGCAGAGCCTGGGAAAGGAGGGCCCGCCCGGGACACGCCCGGGACACGCCCCTCCAGCGCCCCGCCCCTCAGCCGCCGCAGAGGAGGCTGCGGAGGGGATGGTGGGAGGTTCCCGCCCCCACCCCAGTCTCCCTATCCTGCTGGGAAAAGAAAGGTCACAGGAGGGAGACGCAGTCTGGATGCCCGAGGAACGGATCTTGACCATTCAGAGGCTACTTTTACACTTGAAGAAAACAAAGCCGAAATTGCAATCGTCCAGGGTTAGTTCATAGTGGTAAGAGGCTGAGTTAGATTTTCTCACCTCTAGATGAAGGCTCTTCCCTCCAAACTGGGCTGCTCAATGCCATGCCAAGCAGTGTAATATTTGTGCTTTTGGATGGTGTTTATGGCTTACAAAGCTATTTCACACAGAGCATTCTTGTTTAAATTAGCTGTGTGACAGTCCTGTATTGTTATTCCTGTTACAGAAAGGAACACTGAGGCAGGAGCAAACATTTATTGAATACGTCTGTACACCTGAGGTTCTTCTAAATTCTTTGCATGCACTAATTTTCTCTTAACAATAACCACAAGAGTGCTTTTGGTTTCCAACTGCAATCTAACTTGTGCAAGAGACTTTGCTAGGTATTTCAAAATGGATAAAACACAGTACTATTCTCAAAGTACTTTCCTGGACTCAATAATAATTGGTTCCTAATTTTTCTAACTGGGTCTTAGAAGGGAATAAGATTGAGATAAGCCCACCTACCCCTCAGATATTGATAGTATGCAGGAGAGGGAGAAGGTTTGTTCAACCTATAATTATTGAGTGCTGCTGCTGCTGCTGCTGCTGCTAAGTCACCTCAGTCATGTCCGACTCTTAGCGACCCCATGGACTGCAGCCTACCAGGCTCCTCCATCCATGGGATTTTCCAGGCAAGAGTACTGGAGTGGGGTGCCATTGCCTTCTCCAATTGAGTGCTAGCTATGAACTAGTTAACTAGCACTCAACAATTATATTGTCCATTGTCATGTCCAGGGTACAGTGGACCTGAACTTGGGCAAACTCCAGGAGATGGTGAGGGACAGGGAAGCCTGGCGTGCTGCAGTCCATGGGTTGCAAAGAGTCAGACACGTCTGGGCAACTGAACAACAACAACAGAACTATGAAGTAGGCCCTGGAAGTGAAGGACTAAAAAATGTCCCTGATCAGTGTCCCTGACCTAATGTCTCATGGCATTTCCATTCTAGTGCAGTTGTCAGAAGACCTTGTCTGTAAATATTTTAGGCTTTGTGGGCCATACATAACTACTCAACTTTGCTGTTGTAGTGTTAAAGCAGCCATAGATAATACATAAACGAATGAGAGTGAGTGTTCCAGTTCTATTTATGGATACTGAAATTTGAATTTCATGTAATTTTCATGTGTCATGAAATATTCTTGAATATTTCAAAAACCATTAAATATATAAAAACCATTCATAGAGTGTGGGCTACCCATGGGTCAGAATTTGCCTACTTCTGTTCAAATGGGAGAAACAGACACTAGAAGCAGAGAACTCTCATTAAAAAAAAAATGGGACATTTTTAAAAAGGGAATTTTAAAGGGCTCAGTGGAAATGTTTGAGAGGAAGGGAAAGAGTGGGGGATTGGCTCAGAGTGATGGACATACTGGCAATATGGGAACAGAAGCTCAAGCGACAGTGGACAACTTGAGGGTTTGGAATTACTGGGAGGATTAAGGTAGACAGGGATGTGAACCATGATGAGAACAGTCCTATTAGTTCTGTTAGTTCCAAGTTAAAGCCAAAATCCAGATATTTAGCAGTATTGGATGGCCTCAGTAGTTATTGAGGTCACCCTCTGGCTGCTCCCAATTCTATGGTAAACAGAGTGAATGGGCAGGTCTTACAAGGAACCCAAGCATTAGGAAAGCCTTTGGGTGACTGTTCCCTCCACCAGCTCTCCCAGAAGTAAAGGACAATCCTAGCTCTGATGCATAGGAGCTTGAGGAGAAGGGAGATAGGAAGAGCCTGAGTCACAGACCTGATCAGACTCAAGACTGCCCTCCTCTCTGGCTCTTCCTGGAATGGGAAAGATAGGGACTTGGCATGTTTGAGAAGTAAATAACTTTATGTTCATCCTTCAGGAAAAGATTCCCAAACCATAAGCAACCCTCTTCCTCCAAGCCAGGACAAAGTATTGGAAAGAGAATGAGGGGTCTGGTTGCTCCTTTATTCACAAAACCTGAGTGAATTACATTGTTTTTCTTTTAAAAATTTCTGGTGCAGAGGGCATGTGCGTGTGTACTAAGTCACTTCGGTTGTGTCCGACTCTGCAACGCCATGGACTGTAGCCTGCCAGGCTCCTGCGTCCATGGGATTCTCCAGGCAGGAATACTGAAGTGGGTTGCCATGCTGTCCTCCAGGAGATCTTCCTGATCCAGGGACCTAAACTGCATCTCTAAAGTCTCTTGCATTGGCAGGTGGGTTCTTTACCACTAGCATCACCACACTTCTATCAAAATAACGCTAAGGGTAGAATTCCTGAGTAGCCAAGATAATAGCAGCCATTGCAGCATAAATCTGAACTCATTGTCCATAAAACTGAAAACAAAATAGATAACAAAACTGCACAAAACCCATGTTATCTGCATAACTAAAAGAGAATGCCCAAACTTCAGATTTTCTCAAAGTAGAAAAATAAACACCAAATCTCAGCAAGCTGTGTCCCATTCTCCTGCTGCAAACTTACACAGAAGTAAGGGACGGTACAGAGAAAATGCATAGAAGAGAAGACTACTGGTGGTTGTATGATTGGTCTAAGATAACCACAAAAGGGAAAAAGTCCACTTTTGTGCTAAGATACTGGGAAGGAACCGTGGTAAATCAAAACACTTGCATATGTTTTTAAAAAGTAAAGATGGACGTACTTCAAGGGAACAGTGTGTAAAACCCTTGCTTCTGGAATAGAAGGTAAAAAAGGAATGGAGAGGCCCCTTTTGGAATCTGGTGAAGAAGAAAAGAAGCAAAAGGAAATTTTAGGGTCAGGTAAGAAAAAAAGAGATCCAAAGCTGTGAAAATATGCAATCATTAGCCCATACATCCATGGACTTCCCTGGTGGCTCAGACGGTAGAGTTCACCTGCCATGCAGGAGCTGGTTTTGATCCCTGGGTTGAGAAGATCCTCTGGAGAGGGAATGGCAACCCACGCCAATATTCTTGCCTGGAGAATTCCATAGACAGAGGAGCCTGGCAGGCTACAGTCCATGGAGTCTCAAAGAGTAGGACACGACTGAGCAACTAACACTTTCACTTTAGCCCATATCACTCATACACACGTGCATAGATGCATATACACATAAGAACCATCCAGTAAGAAAAACCTTTCAAAAATCTTTGAAATGAATAGATGAAAACAGTAAATATACACGAAACTGTTACAAGAAAACAGAAAACAAGACAACTTCAACTAATAAAAAGTGCTTCCCCCCCAAAAAAAAAACTACCCCAAAGCAGAAAAGAAAAAAAAAAAAACAAAAAACTACAACAGAAACTCCAAAGAGAATTAAATATCCACCTTGAAATGATCTCTGGTGACCTCAGCCTGCAATGGCTTGGAGTGGGACTTGGGTTCCCAGCCAAAGATTGAGGCTGGGTCACAGTGGTGAGAGCACCAAATCTTAGCTGCTAGACCAGTGGTCAGTGACAAGGGCCCTGGTCCTTCAGCTTTGGAGAAAAGAATTCCCACAAAGATGGAAAGTAGTGAAACAAGTACAGTATTTATTTGGAGGCAGAGTATACACTATGTGTGGGTAGACACACAGGTGGACTCGGAGAGTTTGCTGAGTCATACCCTCATGGCATTTTAAGTTACTTTTATGGGGCATTTCTTCCGGGGTTTCTATTGGCTAATCATTTTTATTTGCCTTGTTCACAGTCCATGTTTAGCATATCTCAGGATTCTCCCATGTGTGTGCACACATCTCTTAGCCAAGATGAATTCTACTGCAAAGGCCTATGGGTAGAGCATCCCTTGACATCACTTTTCTTTGGCTTCCAAGGGGCCTTTCTGTTCACCTGTGGTCAGTGAGGTCTCCTGTCTTTGAGAATGAGAAATATGTGTTTTGTGAGTTTAAAAAGTTATGTGTTGTCCTTTAACTGAGAAAAGTATTTCATATTTGCCTTAAGGGTGAATGTAGCAAAGTTTTCTATAGCCAACTGTTATGATAACTATTTAGCTACTTATGGCTCCTGCCTTGGCTGAGAAAATTTTGATTTGATGACCCTATTTGTTTGAGTTTATTTACATTCATTGTCTACATTTTTACTTTGGGAGAAATCTGCAATCCACTGTATTTACCTTTTCCCTCTCAAATTCTACAGTGCTTTAGTCAGCCAGTTTGAAACCAGTGCTTTTTATATTTATTTCTATAACTAATTGTATCTTAAGAGGTCCTAACTTTGTATAATGGTTGATTTGATAATAGCTGAGAGTTTTAGGCACAAACTACTTCCTTTCATTCTGTTAGAGAAACTGTTTACAGAGATGGGAAAGTTTTGGTTCTTGTTTAATGTCCCTGACCTTAGTTTTTACTAAATTAAGGCATCAAAATATTTTAAATGTAGAGATGGCCTTTTAAGGAAGCAAGTGTTTTAAATAAAATGATAGTTAATAGTCCTACTTTTGTATGAATTTGAAAGCTTACAAAACTCTTTTGCTTTCATACTCATCTATGTCTACGACATCAGGCCTTTCATCTTTTCTTCCTGCTTCAGAGGAAGAGGCAACCCTTCAGCCCATGGCGTAGCATCCATGGAAGTCTGCTTCATCACAACCCACTTCTTTCCTGTGTCATCTGTTCTCTCTTTCTACTGACCTTTCCTCCAGCCTGTACAAAGAACACAAACCTTCCCTCTACCCTGGGTACCCTGGAGCTATTGTCACTTCTCTTTTCATCCTCAAAGAATCGTTTCCTCTCTCATCTCTGCATCCTCTGTGCTGCATCCTTACTGTTAACCTCCGAGGCTGTTTGCACTCACATCTCCAGTTGCAAAAGACAAAGTGGCTGTGTCCTCTTTGAAATGAGCTCCTCCACAAGGCCTATGTCTCCTCCTCCTCCCCCTCACTGCCTTTCTTGTTGCCCTTTCATCTTTCCTCCCTGTGTTGATGCTCACCAGGGTTCTATCTTCTACCCTCCTTGTGCTTACACATACTCTCCCTCCTTAACTGACTCCAACGATTTCTATAACTGTTAAGTGCTGACTCCCAAATCCAGACGTCTCTTCTAGGCTCCATGTTTTATACCTGTGTGTCTGCTGGACATTTCTACTTAGATAGTTAACCCAAAAGGACTTGAAAACAGCAGAATTCGTTGTTTTCCACAACTGCTATTCCTTTGCATTTGCAGTGAGGAGCAGAAGGGAGAAGGGGAATAGATAAGGAAGTGTGGGGACAGAGACCTCTTGCGATCCAGGGAAATGTCTGCGTGGAGAGAACACTGGAGATGTGGGCTTCAGGGCCCCCATTTTGTTGGACAGTACATGTGAATATAAGTCTGCTGGTAAAGCTAGTGACCACAACAGCTGACTTTGCAAACCTTCCCCAAACCTCTAGTTTGTATGGTTTGGATCTGTCCATGGGATTCTCCAGGTAAGGATACTGGAGTGGGTTGCCTTTTCCTTCTCCAGAGGATATTCCCAACCCAGGGATCAAACCTACGTCTCTTACATGTCCTGCGTTGGCAGGCAGGTTCTTTACTAGTGCCACCTGGGAAACCTCAAATGTTAGTTGCTCAGTCATGTCTGACTCTTTGCGACCCCATGAACTGTAGCCTGCCAGGCTCCTCTGTCCATGGAGTTCTCCAGGCAAGAATACTGGAGTGAGTGGTCATTCCCTTCTCCAGGGATCTTCCCAACCCAGAAACTGAATCCAGGTCTCCTGCACTGCAGGCAGATCCTTTACTGTCTGAGCCACTAGGGAAGCCTTTATCATTGGAAGTCTTGAATAAAGAAATGCTTGAACCTTTTTGGAGTTTCCTGTGGAGGCACAGTATAGAGGTTGGGAAGGAGACACTGCCCTCAACCCCTCCCTCTCTCTCAATATAGTCCAGCATGTGGATTAGAGAGGTGTAGGTGAAAGAGGTGCAGTGACAGCTACTGCTAGAGGCTATGCAGCTGGACAAATGGTAGCCCAACATAACCCCTGAGTAGTTTGACCTTTCTCAGGGAAGCCTCCTTCCACGTATACACATACCCAGATCAGAAAGAAGAATGCTTGGTATTCCTATTCCATATTCCCTGTCCTTCCCTGGGTTTCCCTGGTGGTTCAGACAGTAAAGAATCCTCCTGCAATGCAGGATACCTAGGTTCAATCCCTGGGTTGGGAAGATTGCCTTGAGAAGGGGGAACAGCTACCCACTCCAGTAATCTGGCCTGGAGATTTCCATGGACAGAGGAGCCTAGTGGGCCACCATGCATGGGGTTGCAAATACTCAGACATAACTGAGCGACTTTCACTCACTCACTCTGTTCTTACCTAAACCAAAGAAATAGTTTAAAATAACCTCCAGCCTCTACTTATGGAAATGTATGGGAATGGATAATCTTCCCATTGTACCCATTTACCTCTACCTCTAGCATAATGCCAAAAGGGACTCCCCAAAAATGTGTACTGAAGAAAAAGGAGACTGGCAAGCAGGTGGCCTGGTGAAATTCACGTGATGGACATCATCCCTCGAAACTGAAGTGGCAGATGACAAGTCAGTTCTGCTCTTTCAGAAAGAGGCTTAGGCCAGACTGCCTGGGTTTAAATTCCAGCTGCACTACTGACTAAATTTTACAGAAGTTACTTATATATTCTGTGCCTCAGTTTCCTCAACCATAAAAAGGAAATAATAATAACTACACATGGGATCATTATGAGAATTTGAAAGGCATATAAAGGGCTTGACATAGGGCTTAGGAAATGGTACTGCTGCTGCTGCTAAGTTGCTTCAGTCGTGTCTGACTCTGCGACTCCAGAGACGGCAGCCCACCAGGCTTCCCCGTCCCTGGGATTCTCCAGGCAAGAACACTGGAATGGGTTGCCATTTTCTCCTCCAATGCATGAAAGTGAAAAGTGAAAGTGAAGTCGCTCAGTCGTTCCCGACTCTTAGCGACCCCATGGACTGCAGCCTACCAGGCTCCTCTGTCCATGGATTTTCCAGACAAGAGTACTGGAGTGGGGTGCCATTGCCTTCTCCGAGGAAATGGTAACCACTTGATAAATGTTATCTGCTGCTGTTGTAATTATTACCCATCCCTCACCTGGCACAGCAGGAAGTCTTTTCATTAATGAGAATAGAAATAATGATTGTAGTAAGGTTGTATCAAATATTGAAACAAAGTTTTGTCATGCTTTTGGCTGCCCAGTTCAAAATGCCCTTCCTAAGTCTAGATGGGAGGCAGAGATGGCCTATCACTAAAAGCCTGACAGTGCCAGATACAGGTTGCATGTTCAGGACTCCCTTGCAGGTAGCGTTTGTAGCCTGAGATCCAAGCTGGACCAATCAGGTACACTCAACCCAGGCCTAGCAACAGGAGCTACTGAAGCCAAGTGGCAGGTATAGGGAGCACTGCAATACAGTGTGCCCACTTTTCTCAGAGGTAGTGGAAGCAGTGGTCCCAACAGCAGCGTGCAAGGCCACAGCTGGCCATGCAGGATCAGCAGCATCCTCACATGCTGTGACTGTGGGTGAGCCTTATCTGCTGCCAAGAGCCCTTGTTCTTGTCTGTTTTCCAAGCTTGTAGCTGTATCCTCTCTAGAAATGCTTTAAATAACCCAGTGTCCTTTACTGCTTCTATCAGCTTAGGTTAATTTTTCAACCTGCCAGACTGATAAAGATTATCAGATCAGATAGCTTAATAAAATGCACATACAATCAGATCAGATAGCTTAATAAAATGCACATACATTATTTCTACCTTTATTGGCTTATTGATTTGCAGTGTGCTCCTGTTCAGGGACTGTTTTTCTTGGATGATTTTTGTTTTGGTAATGCTGAGATGTTTAAGAGGATTGTTCATTGTTGTTGTTTGGTAGGAAGCTTTCCTCTTCTCCCTTTCCCTCTGTCTTCTTTTTTGGTGTGTGTGGGGTGGAGGGCAGGGGAGGGTTTCAGTACAATCAAATTCTAATGGACTGGAATCTACTCTTAGGAAGAGAAAAATCAGACAATTAATGAGTATGAAAATTGAAATAGAGGGATAGGAGCAAAATCAGTGCCCTCTGCATAAGAGTATCACAACACAACTGTGAGCTTATTTAACTGGTTTATTTTATGGATAGGAACTTGCAACAAAGAACCCAAAGGTAATGTGTGTTCAAGATACAACTAACTGTATCTTCACACTCCTAGTCCAGGGCTTATGGTTCTACCTACTTGTCTCCATCCAAGAGGCAAATGACCTAAAAGCAAGGTAAAAGTGAAAGTGTTAGTTGCTCAGTCATATCCAACTCTTTGCGACCCTATGGACTGTACTGTCCATGAAATTCTCCAGGCAAGAATACTAGAGTGGGTTCCATTTCCTTCTCCAGAGGATCTTCCCAACCAAGGGAGCAAACCCGGATCTCCCACATTGCAGGCAGATTTTTTACTATCTGAGCCACCAGGGAAGCCCCTAAAACAAGCTGAGATCAGGTTAAATTCAGCCCTTTCCATTATACTTTTTGACTTTATGGTTGTGTATGATAAGAATTTGGGCTTCGCAGGTGGTGCTAGTGATAAAGAACCTGCCTGCAAATGCAGGAGACAAGAGATGTGGATTTGATCCCTGGGTCAGGAAGATCCCCTGGAGGAGGGCATGGCAACCGACTCCAGTATTCCTGCCTGGAGATCTATAAGACAAAGGAGCTTGGCAGGCTACAGTCCATAGGGTCACAAAGAGTTGGACACAACTGAAGTGATTTAGCATGCAAACACATAAGAAGTTACATTTTCAAGAGCTTTTTATAGTTTACAAAACGTTTGGTTCATTATGTTCTTTGAACTGTGAAATAAGGTACATACAACATTCAGAAAACTAAGATCATGGCATCTGGTCCCGTCACTTCATGGGAAATAGATGGGGAAACAGTGGAAACAGTGTCAGACTTTATTTTTGGGGCTCCAAAATCACTGCAGATGATGATTGCAGCCATGAAATTAAAAGACACTTACTCCTTGGAAGAAAAGTTATGACCAACCTAGATAGCATATTCAAAAGCAGAGACATTACTTTGCCAACAAAGGTCCGTCTAGTCAAGGCTATGGTTTTTCCAGTGGTCATGTATGGACGTGAAAGTTGGACTGTGAAGAAAACTGAGCGCCGAAGAATTGATGCTTTTGAACTGTGGTGTTGGAGAAGACTCTTGAGAGTCCCTTGGCCTGCAAGGAGATCCAACCAGTCCATTCTAAAGGAGATCAGTCCTGGGTGTTCTTTGGTAGGAATGATGCTAAAGCTGAAACTCCAGTACTTTGGCCACCTCATGCGAAGAGTTGACTCATTGGAAAAGACTCTGATGCTGGGAGGGATTGGGGGCAGGAGGAGAAGGGGACGACAGAGAATGAGATGGCTGGATAGCATCACCGACTCAATGGATATGAGTTTGAGTGAACTCTGGGAGTTGGTGATGGACAGGGAGGCCTGGTGTGCTGCAATTCATGGGGTCGCAAAGAGTTGGACACGACTGAGCAACTGAACTGAACTGAACTGAACTGAACATATATTAAGCTTTTAGTGTGTCAAGCATTTTGGACTCTTTTGTTGACTATGAGGGCTACTTCATTTCTTCTAAGGTATTCTTGCCCACAGTAGTAGATATAATGGTCATCTGAATTAAACTCACCCATTTTAGTTCATTTTAGTTCACTTATTCATAAAATGTCAGTGTTCATTCTTGCCATGTCCTGATTGACCACTTCCAGTTTACCGTGATTCATGGACCTAACACTGCAGGTTCCTATGCAATATTGTTCTTTCCAGAACTGGGCATTACTTCCATCGCCAGTCACATCCACAACTGGGTGTTGTTTTTGCTTTGGCTCTGTCTCTTCATTCTTTCTGGAGTTATTTCTCCACTCTTCTCCAGTAGCATACTGGGTAACTTCTGACCTGGGGAGTTCATCTTTCAGTGTCCTATCTTTTTGCCTTTTCATACTGTTCATGGGGTTCTCAAGGTAAGAATACTGAAGTGGTTTGCCATGGCCTTCTCCAGTAGACCACGTTTTATCAGAACTCTCCACCATGACCCATCTATCTTGGGTGGCCCTACATGACATGGCTCATAGTTTCATTGAGTTAGACAAAACTGTGATCTATATGATCAGTTTGGTTACTTTTCTGTGATTGTGGTTTTCATTCTGTCTGCCCTCTGATGGATAAGGATAAGGAGCTTGTGGAAGCTTCCTGATGGGAGGGATTGGCTGTGAGGGAATCTGGGCCTTATTCTGATGGGTGGGACCATGGGCAGGGGATTCTGGCTTTTGTTCTGATGGGGGAGGGGGGAGGTCAGAGAATGATCTCTGTTCATTTCCAAGGCAAACCATTCAATATCATGGTAATCCAAGTCTATGCCCCAACCAGTAATGCTGAAGAAGCTGAAGTTGAATGATTCTGTGATGACCTACAAAAACTTCTAAAACACCAAAAGAAGATGTCCTTTTAATCATAGGGGACTGCAATGCAAAAGTAGGAAGTCGAGAAACACCTGGAGTAACAGGCAAATTTGGCCTTGGAGTACAAAATGAAGCAGGGTAAAGGCTAACAGAATTTTGCCATGAGAACGCACTGGTAATAACAAGCACCCTATTCCAACAACACAAGAGAAGACTCTACCCAGGGACATCACCAGATGGTCAATTCCGAAACCAGATTGATTATATTCTTTGCAACCAAAGATGGAGAAGCTCTATACAGTCAGCAAAAACAAGACCAGAAGCTGACTGTGGCTCAGTTCATGAACTCCTTATTGCCAAATTCAGAATTAAATTGAAGAAAGAAGGGAAAACCACTAGACCATTCAGGTATGACCTAAATCAAATCCCTTATGATTATACAGTGCAAGTGACAAATCAATTCAAGGGATTAGATCTGATACAGTGCCTGAAGAACTATGGATGGAGGTTCATGACACTGTACAGAAGATGGTGATCAAAATCATCCTCAAGAAATAGAAATGCAAAAAGGCAAAATAGTTGTCTGAAGAGGTCTTACAAATAGTTGAGAAAAGAAGAGAAGTGAAAGGCAAAGGAGAAAAGGAAAGATATACCCATCTGAATGCAGAGTTCCAAAGAATAGCAAGGAGAGATAAGAAAGCCTTCCTCAGTGATCAATGCAAAGAAATAGAAGAAAACAACAGGATGGGAAAGACTAGAGATCTCTTCAAGAAAATTAGAGATACCAAAGGAACATTTCATGCAAAGTTGGGCACAATAAAGGACAGAAACAGTATGGGCCTTACAGAAGCAGAAGATACTAAGAAGATGTGACAAGAACACACAGAAGAACTATACAAAAGACATATTAATGACCCAGATAATCATAATGGTGTGATCACTCACCTAGAGCCAGACATCCTGGAGCATGAAGTCAAGTGGGCCTTAGGAAGCATCACTATGAACAAAGCTAGTGATGGAATTCCAGCTGAGCTATTTCAAGTCCTAAAAGATGATGCTGTGAAAGTGCTGCACTCAGTATGCCAGCAAATTTGGAAAACTCAGCAGTGGCCACTGGACTGGAAAAGGTCAGTTTTCATTCCAATCCCAAAGAAAGGCAATGCCAAAGAATGCTCAACCTACAGCACAATTGCATTCATTTCACAGGCTAGCAAAGTAATGCTCACAATTCTCCAAGCCAGGCTTCAACAGTACTTCATCCGAGAACTTCCTGATGTTCAATCAAGCTGGATTTAGAAAAGGCAGAGGAACCAGAGATCAAAATGCCAATATCTGCTGGATCATCAAAAAAGCAAGAGAGTTCCAGAAAAACATCTTATTTCTGCTTTATTGACCACACCAAAGCCTTTGACTGTGTGGATCACAACAGACTATGGAAAATTCTTAAAGAGATGGGAATACCAGACCACCTTACCTGCCTCCTGAGAAATGTGTGTGCAGGTCAAGAAGCAACAGTTAGAACCAGACATGGAACAACAGACTGGTTCCAGACTGGGAAAGGAGTACGTCAAGGCTGTATATTGTCACCCTGCTTATTTAACTTATATGCAAAGTACATCATGCTAAATGCCAGAATATGAAGCACAAGCTGGAATCTAGATTGCGTGGAGAAGTGTCAATAACCTCAGATATGCAAATGACACCACCCTTACAGCAGAAAGTGAAGTGGAACTAAAGAGCCTCTTGATGAAAATGAAAGAGGAAAGGGAAAAAGCTGGCTTAGTTCAAAAAACTAAGATCATGCATCCAGTCGCATCACTTCATGGCAAATAGGTGAGGAAACAATGGAAACAGAGACTTTATTTTCTTGGCCTCCAAAATCACTGCAGATAGTGACTGCAGCCATGAAATCAAAAGACGCTTGCTCCTTGAAAGAAAAGCTATGACCAACCTAGACAGCATTTTAAAAGCAGAGACATTACTTTACCAACAAAGGTCCATCTAGACAAAGCTATGGTTTTTCCAGTAGCCATGTATGGTTGTGGGAGTAGGATTGAAGAACTGATGCTTTTGAACTGTGGAGAAGACTCTTGAGCATCCTTTGGACTGCAAGGAGATCAAACCAGTCGATCCTAAAGGAAATCAGTCCTGATTATTCATTGGAAGGACTGATGCTGAAGCTTCAATTCTTTGGCCACCTAATGAGAAGATCTGACTCATTTAGACCCTAATGCTGGGAAAGATTGAAGGCAGGAGAGAAGAGAACAGAGGATGAGATGGTTGGATGGTGTGAATTTGAGCAAGTTCTGGGAGTTGGTGATGGACAAGGAAGCCTGGCATGCTGTAGTCCATTGAGTCACAAAGAGTCGGACATGACTGAGGGACTGAATTGAACTGACTTGAATGTGTCAAGCTGAGTACACAAGACATAGTGCTAGTTAAACTCTAGATATGCAGAGATTTCTATAATCAATTTCATTTTAAACCACTATTATTTGAGTTTTTACTATAGTATACACTGTAATTTTAGCAGGTGGCCAATCAGTAAATACTTTTCTGCTTACAAAAGACTCAGCTAGATATCTTTGGAGACTGATCTTGAAATATACTAAAGATCTAATTCAAAACCATTGTTTGCATCATTTATCTAGATTCTATAAAGTAAAATGAAAAGTTGTGAGTCTCAAATGTTTCCAAATGAACAAAATATTGACATGGCTATAAGGTTGACTATATCACTGTATAATTAACTAGTAAAACCTAGATTTAACCAACTATTTTCATTTCCAAACTAATACAATACAAAGAGAAAGTTTTATTCTCTGTATAGTTTTTCCAGATTATGAAAGTCACTTGTGAAAGGAAACTAAGCTAATTAACCTGGAACATAAAGTTTATAATACATATTTCTGTGTCGTTGTGAGTAACGGAAAATGCCATTCTTGTATATTTAGCTAAAACAAACCATTAGTATAAGAACTAAGTTTTAACGAGATCCAGCATTTCAAATTTCTTTGCCGCATTCCCCTCGAAAAGTTAAAAGAAAAAATGGAGAGGGCTTTTAAGTGGAAACTAAATAACCCTGCTGGCGTCATACTGCAAAGATGCAGAAGAACTGGTAAAATGTGGGCAGGCAGTTTTACAGTAGCGTCAGAAACAACGAAAACTTTCCAACAGGCTTCAGGTGGCTGCCAAGCCTTTTAAACATCTGATTGGAAAAACCTAGTTTTGTCAAAGGGGAGTTTCCTTTTTCTTAAACGCATTAGGAGACAGCGAACAGTACCAGCTCAAAGTCTAAGGAAGCCCTTTGCACTCAGGCTGGGTGGGCCCTGGCTTGCCTGGCCACGACCCCTTCCGTCGCTCACGGCGAGGTCCCACCCCTTTCACTTCCCACTTCCTGGTAACCAAGTTGCTTTGCGCCTCCTTCTCAGGACCTGATTGGCTGGTGCGGGGAACGCTAACGGTTACAGAGTTTAAACCCAAGCTCTGGCCGCGAACGCCGGGCTCCCGGAGCTGGGTGCTGGTTCCCCCGACCCTGAAAAAGCGGTAAGTCAGTGACCTATGACATTTGGTGTGGGTCCCCTCGTCTGGCGGTATCCATGCCTTTCCCGAGCCGAACCACTGTGCGCTGCCGTCCGAGGTCTCTGGTCAGCCTAGCCGCCCACGGCCCCGCCCACTCCGGTCTCCGGATCCGCGACTTCAGCTTGGTCTCCGAGGGGCTTCTTGGCAATGGCGCTGGGTCGTATCTGAGTCGCTGCCTCTTGTCCTGGGAGTTTGAGCGCTCTGTTCTGTGAGGAGGCGAGCCGCCAGGCCAGTTCTTGGCAGGAAGGGATTTCTGTCTTTTTGACTACTGCTTTTAGAACAATATCTGGTTCACTGTGAGCTCTCAGTAAATAGGCTGAATGACTGTTAAGAGACTGCTTACCCGGGATCTCGGAGGACCCTCTCCTTTGGAGCGCTCGTTTAGAAGGGAGGCTGACTGAAGGCGAAGACTGGGAAGAGCTTAGAACTTGAACTTCTTAGAACTGTATGTAGGGTCTTGACATACAGGTAGGATTTCGCTAGGCAGTATGGACTGTGAATTTTCTACATGAGGAATTCAACTCATGAGAATTGGGTGTGGAACCGAGTAGCTCTGCTTTAAAGATAGCCGAGATGCAAGCAGAGTAGTAATACATAGGTCATGTTGGTGAGAGCTTTGTGCTATGTCCAGTACTAGGCACTGTATACGCATTGGCTCATTAAGTGCTTACAGTGAGATGCCCTTATTTATATTTTTTAAATAATTGTCTAAGTCTGGAAATTGAGACTTGGAGATGCTAGAATCACATAGCAATGAAATATTAGAACTGGGGCACTAAATGTCAGAACTGGAAACCGTCTAACCACTATTTTATAATACAGTCGGTGATCCATCTTGGTTCTGAATCTGCTCATTCAACCAACTGAATCAGTGAAGAAAAAATTGGGGAAAATTCCAGAGAGTTCCTAAAAGCAAAGTTTGATTTTGCCAATTGCTGATCAACTATTTCAGTTCAGTTCAGTCGTTCAGTGGTGTCCGATTCTTTGTGACCCCATGGAGTGCAGCACACCAGGCTTCACTATCCATTACCAATTCCCAGAGCTTGCTCAAACTCATGTCTGTCTAGTCGGTGATGCCATCCAACCATCTCATCCTCTGTTGTCCCCTTCTCCTCCTGCCCTCAATCTTTCCCAGCATCAGGGTCTTTTCCAAGGAGTCAGTTCTTTGCATCAGGAGGCCAAAGTATTGAATCTTCAGCTTCAGCATCAGTCCTTCCAATGAATATTAAGGACTGATTTCCTTTAGGATTGACTGGTTTGATCGCCTTGCAGTCCAAGGGACTTCTCCAACACCACAGTTCAGAAGCATTAATTCTTTGGCGCTCAGCTTTCTTTAATAGTCCAACTCTCACATCCATACATGACTACTGGAAAAACCATAGCTTTGACTGGACGGACCTTTGTCAGCAAAGTAATGTCTCTGCTTTTTAATATGCTATCTAGGTTGGTCATAACTTTTCTTCCAAGGAGCAAGCGTCTTTTAATTTCATGGCTGCAGTCACCACCTGCAGTGATTTTGGAGCCCAAAAATAGTTTGTCACTGTTTCCATTGTTTCCCCATCTATTTGCCATGAAGTGATGCGACTGGATGCATGATCTTAGTTTTTTAAATGTTGAGTTTTAAACTAACTTTTTCACTCTCCTCTTTCACTTTTGTCAAGAGGCTCTTTAGTTCTTCACTTTCTGCCATAAGAAGGGTGTTATCTGCATAGTTGAGGTTATTGCTATTTCTCCTGACAGTCTTGATTCCATCTTGTGTTTCATCCAGCCCAGCATTTCTCATGATGTACTCTGCATATAAGTTAAATAAGCAGGGTGACAATATACAGCCTTGACGTACTCCTTTCCCAGTCTGGAACCAGTCTGTTGTTCCATGTCTGGTTCTAACTGTTGCTTCTTGACCTGCACACACATTTCTCAGGAGGCAGGTAAGGTGGTCTGGTATTCCCATCTCTTTAAGAATTTTCCATAGTCTGTTGTGATCCACACAGTCAAAGGCTTTGGTGTGGTCAATAAAGCAGAAATAAGATGTTTTTCTGGAACTCTCTTGCTTTTTTGATGATCCAGCAGATATTGGCATTTTGATCTCTGGTTCCTCTGCCTTTTCTAAATCCAGCTTGATTGAACATCAGGAAGTTCTCGGATGAAGTACTGTTGAAGCCTGGCTTGGAGAATTGTGAGCATTACTTTGCTAGCCTGTGAGATGAATGCAATTGTGCTGTAGGTTGAGCATTCTTTGGCATTGCCTTTCTTTGGGATTGGAATGAAAACTGACCTTTTCCAGTCCAGTGGCCACTGCTGAGTTTTCCAAATTTGCTGGCATACTGAGTGCAGTACTTTCACAGCATCATCTTTTAGGATTTGAAATAGCTCAGCTGGAATTTCATCACTAGCTTTGTTCATAGTGACACTTCCTAAGGCCCACTTAACTTCACATTCCAGGATGTCTGGCTCTAGGTGAGTGATCACACCATCATGATTATCTGGGTCATAAAGATCTTTTTTTGTATAATTCTTCTGTGTACTCTTGTCACCTCTTCTTAGTATCGTCTGCTTCCGTTAGGCCCATACCATTTTTGTCCTTTATTGTGCCCAACTTTGCATGAAATGTTCCCTTGGTATCTCTAATTTTCTTGAAGAGACCCCTGGGCTTTCCCATTCTATTGTTTTCCTCTATTTATTTGCTTTGGTCACTGAGGAAGGCTTTCTTATCTCTCCTTGCTTTTCTTTGGAACTCTGCATTCAGATGGGTATATCTTTCCTTTTCTCCTTTGCCTTTCACTTCTCTTCTTTTCTCGGCTATTTGTAAGACCTCCTCAGACAACCATTTTGCCTTTTTCATTTCTTTTTCTTGGGGATGGTCTCAATCACTGCCTCCTGTACAATATCAACGAACCTCTGTCCATAGTTCTTCACGCATTCTGTCTGTCAGATCTAATCCCTTAAATTGATTTGTCACTTCCACTGTATAATCGTAAGGGATTTGATTTAGGTCATACCTGAATGGTCTAGTGGTTTTCCCTTCTTTCTTCAATTTAATTCTGAATTTGGCAATAAGGAGTTCATGAACTGAGCCACATTCAGCTCCCAGTCTTGTTTTTGCTGACACTATAGAGCTTCTTCATCTTTGGCTGCAAATATAATCAGTCTGATTTCAGTGTTGACCATCTGGTGATGTCCATGTGTTGAGTCTTCTCTTGTGTTGTTGGAAGAGGGTGTTTGCTATGACCAGTGCGTTCTCTTGGTAAAACTCTATTAGCCTTTGCCCTGCTTCATTCTGTACTCCAAGGCCAAATTTGCCTATTACTCCAGGTATCTCTTGACTTTCTACTTGCATTCTAGTCCCCTATAATGAAGAGGACATCTTTTTTGGGAGTTAGTTCTAGAAGATCTTGAAGGTCATCACAGAATCGTTCAACTTCAGCTTCTTCAGCATTACTGGTTGGTGCATAGACTTGGATTACGGTGATTTTTAATGGTTTGCCTTGGAAATAAACAGAGATCATTTTGTCATTTTTGAGATTGCATCCAAGGACTGCATTTCATACTGTTTTGTTGACTATGAAGGTATGAGGGCTACTCCATTTCTTCTAAGGGATTCTTGCCCACAGTGGTAGATATAATGGTCATCTGAGTTAAATTCACCCACTCCAGTCCATTTTAGTTCACTGACTCCTAAAATGTCAGCGTTCACTCCTGCCATCTCCTGTTTGACCACTTCCAATTTGCCTTGATTCTTGGACCTAACATTCCAGGTTTCTATGCAATATTGCTCTTTACAGCATTGGGCTTTACTTCCATCTCCAGTCACATCCACAACTGGGTGTTGTTTTTGCTTTGGTTCTGTCTCTTCATTCTTTCTGGTATTATTTCTCCACTGATCTCCAGTAGCATATTGGGCACCTACCGACCTGGGGAATTCATCTTTCAGTGTCCTATTTTTTTGCCTTTTTATACTGTTCATGGGGTTCTCAAGGCAAGAATACTGAAGTGGTTTGCCATTGCTTTCTCCAGTGGACCACGTTTTATCAGATCTCTCCACCATGACCCGTCCATCTTGGGTGGCCCTACATGGCACGGCTCACAGTTTCATTGAGTTAGACAAGACTGTGGTCCATGTGATCAGATTGTTTAGTTTTCTGTGATTATGGTTTTCATTCTGTCTGCCCTCTGATGAAGAAGGATGAAAGGCTTATGGCAGCTTTCTGATGGGAGTGACTGACTGATGGGGAAACTAGGTCTTGTTCTAATGTTGTGGGGCCATGCTCAGTAAATCTTTAATCCAATTTTCAATTGAGGGACTGGGCTGTGTTCCCTACCTCTTATTTGACCTGAGGCCAAACTATGGTGGAGGTAATGAAGATAATGGTGACCTCCTTCAAAAGGTCCCATGCAGTCACTGCTGTACTCAGTGCCCCCGACCCTGCAGCAGGCCACCATTGACCTACACCTCTGTTGGAGACTCCTGGACACTCATGGGCAAGTCTGGGTCAGTCTCCTGTGGGGTCACTGCCTCTTTCTCCTGGGTCCTGGTATGCACAGGGTTGTTTGTGCTCTCCAAGAGTCTGTTTCCCCAGTCCTATGTAAGTTCTGGTGGCTCTATGGTGGGGTTAATGGTGACCTCCTCCAAGAGGGCTTATGCCATACCCAGGTCGGCTGCACCCAGAGCCCCTGCCCCAGCAGCAGTCCACTGCTGACCCGTACCTCTGCAGGAGACACTCAAACACAGTTCTGTCTCAGTCTCTGTGGGGTCTCTGGGTCCTGGTGTACACAAGGTTTGAGCCCTCTGGCGGGTATGGGGTTTGATTCTAAATGCAATTTCACCCCTCCTACCATCTTGCTGGGGCTTCTCCTTTGCCCTTGGATGTGGAGCGGCGCTGGAGCGGCCGCTGCACTGGTCCTGGAGTGACTTTGAGGAGATACTCCACGTCCAAGGGCAAAGGAGCAACTATTTACATAGCATTTACTACTATTTACAGTGTATTAGGTATTATAAGTAATATAAAGATAATATAAACTATACAGAAGGATTAATGTAGGTCATATGTAAATATTATGCCATTTTATATAAGGAACTTGAGCATTATGGATTTTGGTATCTGTGGGGTCCTGGAACAAGTACCCTGCAGGTACCAAGGAATGACTGTACCTCAGTCTCTGTATGGTAAGTCTCCCTAGAATGGGTACTTCAGTACAGAAGACCTGAAGCTGAAGAATACCAGACATATACTAGTAGCAGTTAGATATTGGTGGCCACTGTGGCTTGAGAAGAATGGACAAGGGGGAGAAAAAGAGGAGTTTAAATTATAGAAATGGGAAGAAGAGTAGATGGTGGAGAGTTTTAGATTCTATAGATTAATAAACTGTAGTGAGGGCAGGAGTAGAAGTAGGGTTGGAAAGAAGCTATTGAAATAATTCAGGTGAGACATGTTAGTGCCTGAGTCTAGGTTGATAGCAGTGGAGATACTTAAAAGTAGTCAGAGTCTAAATGAATTGTGAAGGTAGATTGGGATGTGGGGGATTTTTGACCAAAGCAACTGGAAGGACAGAGTTGAAATGGGGAAGGCTCTGAGTGGAGCAGGCTTGGGCAGGCCAAGTTTGATATGCTGTTTTAGTTATCCAAGTGGAGTTGTAGAGTAGATAATGATATGAATCCAGGGAAGTTTAGGAAAGAGTTCCAGACAGAGGACATAAATTTTGAAGTTCTTGACATCTAGGTGGTATTTTAAACCATGACTATGAATTCACTGGAAGAGTGAGGGTACGTAAAGAAATCCAAGAAGAGAACCTATTATAGCTTCAGTTCAGTTCAGTTCAGTCACTCAGTTGTGTCCCACTCTTTGCGACCCCATGAATCGCAGCACGCCAGGCCTCCCTGTCCGTCACCAACTCCTGGAGTTCACTGAGACTCACGTCCATCGAGTCAGTGATGCCATCCAGCCATCTCATCCTCTGTCGTCGCCTTCTCCTCCTGCCCCCAATCCCTCCCAGCATCAGAGTCTTTTCCAATGAGTCAACTCTTCGCATGAGGTGGCCAAAGTACTGGAGTTTCAGCTTCAGCATTATTCCTTCCAAAGAAATCCCAGGGCTGATCTCCTTCAGAATGGACTGGTTGGATGTCCTTGCAGTCCAGGGGACTCTCAAGAGTCTTCTCCAACACCACGGTTCAAAAGCATCAATTCTTCGGTGCTCAGCTTTCTTCACAGTCCAACTCACATCCACACATGACCACAGGAAAAACCATAGCCTTGACTAGACGGACCTTTGTTGGCAAAGTAATGTCTCTGCTTTTGAATATGCTATCTAGGTTGGTCATAACTTTTCTTCCAAGGAGTAAATGTCTTTTAATTTCATGGCTGCAGTCACCATCTGCAGTGATTTTGGAGCCCAAAAAAGTAAAGTCTGACACTGTTTCCACTGTTTCTCCATCTATTTCCCATGAAGTGATGGGACCAGATGCCATGATTTTCTTTTTCTGAATGTTGAGCTTTAAGCCAACTTTTTCACTCTCCACTTTCACTTTCATCAAGAGGCTTTTTAGTTCCTCTTCACTTTCTGCCATGAGGGTGGTGTCATCTGCATGTCTGAGGTTATTGATATTTCTCCCGGCAATCTTGATTCCAGCTTGTGTTTCTTCCAGCCCAGCATTTCTCATTATGTACTCTGCATATAAGTTAAATAAGCAGGGTGACAATATACAGCCTTGATGTACTCCTTTTCCTATTAGGAACCAGTCTGTTGTTCCATGTCCAGTTCTAACTGTTGCTTCCTGACCTGCATACAGATTTCTCAAGAGGCAGGTCAAGTGGTCTGGTATTCCCATCTCTTTCAGAATTTTCCACAGTTTATTGTGATCCACACAGTCAAAGGCTTTGGCATAGTCAGTAAAGCAGAAATAGATGTTTTTCTGGAACTCTCTTGCTTTTTCCATGATCCAGCGGATGTTGGCAATTTGATCTCTGGTTCCTCTGCCTTTTCTAAAACCAGCTTGAACATCAGGAAGTTCACAGTTCATGTATTGCTGTAGCCTGGCTTGGAGAATTTTGAGCATTACTTTACTGGCCTGTAAGATGAGTGCAATTGTGCGGTAGTTTGAGCATTCTTTGGCATTGCCTTTCTTTGGGATTGGAATGAAAACTGACCTTTTCCAGTCCTGTGGCCACTGCTGAGTTTTCCAAATTTGCTGACATATTGAGTGCAGCACTTTCACAGCATCATCTTTCAGGATTTGAAAGAGCTCAACTGGAATTCCATCAAGAGACTAAGAAGAAGCAGCTAGTTAGCTAGAGGGAAAAAAATAACAGGAGTTTGTGGTGTTCTGGTAGCCAATAAGATATCATTTTTGAGGAGGAAGGATAAATTAACCACATTTAATGCTGCTGTTAAATTAGGTGAGGATTGAGAACTGACCATTAGGTTAGCAGTATGAAGGTCATGAGAAACCTTGACAAATGTCATTTTGTTGGAATAGAGTAAAAGCCTGAATGAAGTAGAGTTACAAGAAGATTGGAAACTGACTATAGATACTTTTTTTTTTTTTTAAAGGAGTTTTGTTGTAAAGGCTGCAGAAAATGGAATGCATATCTGAGGATGAAGTGGGAACAGTCCCCATAGGTTTAGGTATATCTCTTCTGTTAATAACTCCAAGTTTACACTTCTTATTTTGCATCACAGTGTAGTCTGTGCCCACGTTCTATAACTCTGCATTCCTATGCAGCCTGATCCTGTTTTCTGTATCCAGTGCTTATCTTAGCTCCTGGCAGGCAGACATAATGATATAGGTTTGAGTGAAAAAAAAAAGTCATTTACCTTTTTAGGATTCTACTTTTAAACCCTTTTTGATTACATTCATACTTTCAGATTTTATATGAAGGGTTCTGCAAACACTTATGCATGGCAACCCATGCATAAGTACTCCAGTACTCTTGCCTGGAAAATCCAGTACTTGCCTGGACGGAGGAGTGTAGTAGGCTACAGTCCATGGGGTCACAAAGAGTCGGACACAACTGAGCGACTTCACTTTCACTTTCACTTTATGTACAAAGCATATTATTTAAGTCATAATTTACTTCTTAGAGTGTATTTATCAGTTGCTCTTTTTCCCTTTATTAATTAATACTATAATTTTCTGCTTTCTTTCTTTTTTTACTTCAGTGATGGAGTACCCAGCAATGGAAACCAATTCACTTTTTACCTCAGGAATTAAGAAACATGTGAAAGACAGAAGAATTTCAAAGACTACTAAGTTAAATGTTTCTCTTGCTTCAAAAATAAAAACAAAAATAATAAGTAAGTGTCATTTGTCTTAAAGTATGCTCATATTTTTAATTTTTTCTGGAGAATTGATATAGTATTTGGTACTTTATCAAATATAGAAAATGACTATTGTATTAAATGATACCTTCTCTATTCAATCCTTCCTGTCTCTTTCAACTCCTTTTATTTGGGGGTGCTTATGATGGTTTACTATCAGTCATGACAGCTGAATTTTCAGCAGTGAGGCTGGGGGATGGGTGGCCCAAGGCAGTTACCTCCTACACTGCAAAGAAAATACCAAAGTGACATTTCTGAAAAAGAACTTGAGAAAAGTGATGGATTGTCCTGATATGTTGTAGCATTTGGATGCTGGGTAATCTAGGGGTGGCTGGACTATATAGTGTGCTATAGTGGGTGATTTTATATAACCAAAGCTCATCATGAGGGCACTGAGCACTTTGGAGATGGGGTTTCATGGATTCTGGAGCTAAGATGTTGGAAGGCAAAAAAAGAAGGTGAGGAAGGTTCCCCCAGATAAATTTGCATTACTTCAGAAAATTATCTCAATGATTCATCTTCATTTTAGCCTAATTGGGGGAGGATTCCTGCTGCTGTAGCACATGTAGGAGGTAATTGTGCCTTGTGAAATAGCCAAGCCTCCTGAGTATCTTTAACTCATAGTTTTGATCCTTCCAAGGTCTCTAGGACCATCCTTTGTATCAACCCACTTTCTGTACTGGCAGTTTCCTGTTCTCTTTGACAGGACCACTGCACACCCACTGTTATGAAGGAATACACTGAGTTTGAGGAATGTAACAGCAAAATGTTATTATCCTTTAGCTTCTACAAGTCCTGAACTGGTTCTAGTCTTATCGCCCTTTGATATGTCAAAGGTGGCTGTCATTAGTGAGATATGTTATTGAATGAAAGTGAAAGTGAAGTTGCTCAGTCATGTCCTAACGGTAGCCTACCAGGCTCCGCCGTCCATGGGATTTTCCAGGCAAGAATACTGGAGTGGGGTGCCATTTCCTTCTCCAGGGGACCTTCCCAACCCAGGGATCAAACCCGGGTCTCCTGCATTGCAGACAGATGCTTTACTGTGTGAGAATAGTGGCATGTAAATCAAAATTGTGACAATATAATTATGCTTTAGGTGTACTAAGGGAACACTATGTGTAAGGTGAGCTTTACTAAGGAATTCACAATTAAATTTCTTTGCTAAAAACAGGAAAGCATTCTAAATTAAATTATATTTACATAGTGCTTGTAAAGAGAGGGGATCAAGTACAGGTTGCAATAGATGCATAGAAATAAGAGGGTATTTGGGGTGGAGCTAGAAGGTCCCACAGGATTTAGATAATCTGTCCAACATTACAGTAAGTATGCTCCCTTTCACTAGAGGTTTTGAAAAATGGACTTTGGGAGCGTTAGTGTGTTCAGTTCTGGAGCCATAGAAACTGACTCTAAAATTTTCACAGATAGGCCTAATTTCACAGATCCCCTAATTTCTCTGGGACATCTTTAGTTACAGCTTCTCTGTCCTACCTCCTCGTCAAAGACAGGAAGGAAGGTAGAGGAACAAGTAACAAGATTTAGTTTTTGTGACTGATCTAATTATCTGGAATGCTGGAATACTGTGTCTGTGGGCTTCCCTGGTAACTCAGCTGGTAAAGAATCCGCCTGCAATGCAGGAGACCCCGGTTCAATTCCTGGGTTGGGAAGTTCCCCTGGAGATGGGATAGACTACCCACTCCAGGATTCTTGGGCTTCCCTGGTGGCTCAGTCAGTAAAGGATCTGTCTGCAATGCGGGAGACCTGGGTTTGATATATGGGTTGGGAAGATTCCCTACAGAAGGGCATAGCCACCTACTCCAGTATTCTTTCCTGGAGAATCCTCATGGACAGAGGAGCCTGGTGAGCTACAGTCCATGGGGTCAAAAAGAGTCGGACACAACTGCACAGCTAAGCACAGCACACACAGCACTGTGTCTGTACTAGAGTCCTCTTACTCCTGACTCTATTCACAAACATTCTGCATTTCTCTCAACTTTTATTCATCTTGTATCTAGCTTTTATTTCTTCAGTTCCAAATTCTGGGTACATTTATTTTCAAAACTGCATCTGTGTTGTCATTCTCTGTACCTTCAGCTAAAATTTACAAAGTGAAATCAGTTTTGTTCAAAATAGTTTCATTAAGAAATATGAAAATGCATTAAGATGTTCAGTATTAACTCTTACAATTTTTTTTTTACAGACAATTCTTCTATTTTCAAAATTTCTTTAAAGCATAACAACAGGGCATTAGCTTTGGCTCTTAGTAGAGAGAGAGAGAATTCTCGCAGAATTACAACTGAAAAGATGCTGTTGCAAAAAGAAGTGGATAAACTGAATTTTGAGAACATGTTTCTTCGTCTAAAGCTAAATAATTTGGTATGGAAACTATATTGTGTTTGAATTCTGAAACTGTATTATTATAGAAGCTCCAAAAATGTGTTTTTAATCTGTAATTAGTGTAAAAAAATTATTGAAAGATTGTGCTATGTTAATGGACAAATTGTTAATGGGTAGTGAAATAGGTGTCTTGAATCTACATTCTGAACGTGTACTTGCTGCTCTGCAAACTAGTGTAATACCTTGATCAACATTTGATTGCTTATCATAAGCAAAACTTGATACATTAATATATTTTAAGAAGATTGGATCAATGCAATATATAAAGTAATTATCCTTCAGTTAAAAATAAGTAAATTTTTAAAAATTAAAAAAAGGAAAAAGAAAAATATTGGCATGTTTTCTCCAGTGAATTGAAAGGAGGGAAGTTCTCTTGAGTGTGTTCCCTCAATGGCAACTTTCCACTGGCTACAAGCCAAGTATCAGTAGAATGAAGATTGTAGTCATTGTTTTTTCTTCCGAATTCCAACTCTGTCCACAGATAGGGCAGTAAGAGCCAGTGCTCAACTAGGTTACAACTGTAACTCTTAACTCCATAGTGAGTAGAAATTAATGGAAAATGGAAAGATGACTTACTATGCTTATTGGAGTTGAAATTCCTATGACTGACAGCCTGTGGTCACTTGCCACATGATATATTATGAGAAGATTGAAAAATGTAAGAAGGGACTTCCCTGGTGGTCCATTGGTTAAGACGCCACACTTCCAATGCAGGGGGTGTGAGTTCGATCCCTGGTCAGAAAATTAAGATCCCACATTCCATGTGGTATGGCCAAAAAAAAGGAAAATTTATAGTTGATAGCTCAAAAGCATTCAAAATATATGTGTGTGTCTGTATGTATGTGTCTGTGTCTATTTGAACTATACAGTGTAACACCTTTTTAGCTCAATGTGATCTCAGTATTTTTTAAGTCTTTTCAACTGATGGTATTCATAAAAATAAAGTAAACTCAAAATTTTAAGTAATTAAAAAAGTCTTTCCTTATTTCAGAATAAGAAGCTTATAGAAATAGAAGCACTCATGAACAATAACTTGATAACTGCAATTGAAATGAGTGCTCTTTCTGAGGTAAGTAGAATTTATGCTAAATAGTGTAATATTTTTTAACATTACTGAAGATAATTGAGATAAGTTACATAGCATCAAGGTAGGTTCGTATCTTAAACTTTGTACAAAGGAATGAAGATAATGCTAATTTTACTTGGCTAACAGCAGACTGTTATTTGATATAATTGGTTATTAAAATTCTTGTGTAAAAATTAACTATTGATTAAAAGTAACACAAGACTAGACAGCTCAGTGGAACACAGGATTAAACAAACTCAAAAACATAAAAGATATTAGTAGAAAAGTAGTATTTCTAATTAGAGAAGAATTGGTATTATTTTAGAAGATAGACACAATTGAAAAACTCTTAGGGAAAAAAGTAGAGGTAGATCCTAGAGCCCCATGTCGTTCAAGGATTAACTGAATATGTAGAAATATTGTGTATGCATGGGTATACACGTGTATATTTATTCATAGGCATAGAATAAAGTTTGGGAGGTTATATACCAAAATATTAGTAGTGATTATCTTTGTATGGCATGATTAAGGATGAACTGTGTTCAATGTTCAGAGAAGGCAATCGCACCCCATTCCAGTACTCTTGCCTGGAAAATCCCATGGGCGGAGGAGCCTGGTAGGCTGCAGTCCATGGGGTCGCGAAGAGTCGGACACGACTGAGCGACTTCACTTTCATTTTTTACTTTCATGCATTGGAGAAGGAAATGGCAACCCACTCCAGTGTTCTTGCCTGGAGAATCCCAGGGATGGGGGGGCCTGGTGGGCTGCCGTCTGTGGGGTTGCACAGAGTTGGACACGATGAAGTGACTTAGCAGCAGCAGCAGCAGCAGTGTTTAATGTTATCATCTTATTATTCTCGTTAAACTATTGAAGGCTGAACACAAGAATTGTTCCATTACTATTAATATCCTTGTATAATTTGGTACTTTAATGACAAACATGGTTTAATGAGATTAGAAATTTCATTCATTTTCATTTTCTTTGTTCTTTTCAAAAATAGTTCCATCAGAGTCCCTTTCTACTGCCAAGTAGCAAGAAGAAACGGGTTAGTAAACAATGCAAATTGACACGTCTTCCATTTGCAAGGTAATTGTTTCACAACTTGTTTAAATATTGACTTGCACACTTCTGCCTGAATTGGACTTTGAGTAGTTTTTATTTGGTCTGCTTCCTTGAAACAGAAAAACATTTAAAAATAATAATGACATATTCATCAATATTGTACCAGTGAAAGACATTGAAGATATCATCTAATAGAATTCAGTTTTAAACTTTGAAATAATGTTCAGCTTTCCCATAGTTTCTGGAGAAGACAGTGGCACAGGTACACCTTGAGTTACATGGGTTTGAATTCAGTGTTTGAGAGTACTTAGATTTTCATGTAACAGTCATTGTCTATATGTGTCATACGATGTTCAGGTTGCCTGTTAAGGCAGAAATGAGATGGTCTGTGGTATCTTGCTACAGTAGGTTGTATTTGGTCATCTATGGAACCCTGCTATTCTTCAGTTTCTTCTTTTCCTCCAGGTCACCACTGGCCTCATGTTTTTTGTTGGATATATCTGATAACTATTTCTACCTTTACTATCTTGCATACTACTCAGACTTTAACTATCATCATTACTATTTACCTGATCAAAATTCCCATTTCTTGAATAATTTGATTATAATCTTAGTATCCTTGCCTGGAGAATTCCATGGACAGAGGAGCCTAGAGGGGCTACAGTCCATGGGATCACAGAGTTGGATACGACTGAGTGACAAACACTTTCACTTTTCACTATCTTAGTAAATACCCTATTTTAAACCTATCACTTTTAAAGACAGTTATTGAGGTCCAGAGAGTTTAAATGACTCAGTGAGTTAATAGCATTGATCAGGATGGTCTTGTCTCTTTTAAACAGTGCTCTTCTGTTACATAAATTACAGGTTTAATGTATTTATTCAAGTGTACAAGTAAATGCACCTATGTATTGAAGTGGTATCTGTACCATAGTAAAAAAAAAAAATGCTTATATCGTATCATTTTCTATTCATTCCAGTTTGTGCCATTGTTCTCTCTGTTTTGTACTGGTGCCACACTGCACCTGTACATTTTAATTAATTTAGTTTTTAAATGGTTTTTATTGTCTTGTAGGTACGCAGTTCTTTTTCAAGAAAATCTTGACTGTTATTATACTTACATTATTTCACATAAATTTATGAATTAAGCGTTAACTTTCCCTCCAGAAAATTTTTATTTTTTTTTAAGTAAGCTTTTGTTTGAAGTATAATATATATTTTTAAAAAGTGCAAAAATCTTCAGAGAATGGTGAATGTTCACAGTGAATACTATGGTATAACCAATACTCAGACCAAGAAACAGAATATTGCCAATACCTCAGATATCCCTGTGCCCCTTGCCAATCACTACTCACTACCCACCCAAGGATAAATATTATACTGACTTTTTACATTGTAGATAATTAATTTTGCCTAGCTTTGAATTTCATATAATGAAATCATACAGGATGTATGATTTTTATCTCCGACTTCTTTAGCTCAGCATTGTGTTTGTGAGATTCATCCATATTGTCCTATATAGTTGTAGATCAGTCTTTCTTATTGCTGTGTAGTGTGCCACTGCATGATTTTTCCATAATGTTTTCATCCTTCTGGTTCTTTTTTATTATTGTTAGTTTTGGTCTCTTATAAGTAATTCTGCTGTGTTTCTGCCTTTTGATTAATATATGTATATATTTTTTAGGTATATATTTAGAATTGCTGGGTTTTTATATATTTGGCTTTGGAATGATCTGTTAAACAGTTTTCTATAGGGATTATACCAATTTTATTTCTAGCAGCAATATATGAAAATTTTTATTGTTACATGTCTCCAACAACACTTGTTATTGTCCATCTTTTTCATTTTAGTCATGTGGGGAGTGTTATAGGTATTACACTGAAGTTTTAATTTCCCTGATAATTAATGAAGTTAAGCATCTGTTTATATGTTTGTTTTCTTTCTATCAGGTTATCTTTTTTTTTTTTAATATAGGTTTGTAATCTTTCTATACACCATATGTAAATCCTTTCTGCATTTCAAATGTTTTTTACCCTGTGGCTTGCCTCCTTACTCTCTTAATGATATCTTTGGATGAATCCAATTTATATATGTATATCTATTTGCACAAAATTTGGGACTCCCCTCTCCACTTGTCCTGTTATTTTTCTCATCACACACACTTTACAGCAGTTGTAGTTGTCCTGAATTCTGACCTTGAACTAATACTAACAAAACTAGATTTTAACTTGTAGAAAATGTGGCACTGACTGAGGTTTGTAAAGAGTGGGAAGCTTGTTCTTTTTCCAAGTGCCAACATCTTCTGTATCTAGTTGCTTTTTATAGACTCTCCAGTGACTTTGGGTAGTTTTTTAAATTTCTTCTAGAATTTATAGCTTTTATGTTTGATAAGGTTGATTCAATAGTAACTATTTGGCCATTACCTGAAGCAGAACCTCTCCTCTGTTTATTTTTACTAACTTGTTTCTTTAAGTGATATAGACATTTCCTCCTAATGGTTATTCTATTAATAGTTGCCTTTAAATATTTAACAAATATTTTCTATTTATTTTATCATCATCAGTAATTTTTAAATACCTATAATTTGGCATATAAGGCAAAATCTTTATCGTTGGAGTCTATTACTCTTTATTCTTTGAATTCGAAACAGTCATTTTGTCTAATTGGGGCTTCCCAGGTGGTGCTAGTGGTAAAGAACCTGCTGGTCAAGGCTGGAGACATAAGAGACACAGGTTTGATCCCTGCATCTGGAGGAGGGCATGGCAACCCACCCCAGGATTTTTGCCTGGAGAATGCTGTGGACAGAGAAACCTGGCAAGCTACAGTGCATAGGATTGCAAAGAGTCAGACGCAACTGAAGGGACGTAGCATGCATACACGCACACACTCTTTATTCTTTGAATTCGAAACATTTTGTCTAATTATTTCTGTAGCTTTCTGTATTTTTCCCTCCATAGATTTAATTACTCTAGGAATATGGCTTTAGTTTACATGGATACCTTTTGGAAACAGCAAATTTTACAGCACACAAAACTTTACATACGATTGTATAGGAAGAGTTCGGGGTTTTCCATAGAATTAATTACAGGAAAATTATAAATATTATACATGAATATTTGTAAGTATGTTTGAACTTTATTCATTTCATTAGTATTATTATCCTAATAGCTCAACCAGGGATTATATCATTTATCTCCTTTTGGAACCACTGGAGAAAAGAGGATAAGAAGCATTCCTGTTTTATTCCAAGTTCTGTTCTATTAGAAACTACCTGTTTCCTTCCTATAATTGCCTTCATTGAATGCAATATGGTACCAGGGTGGGTTTGTGGTTGGCTCTTAAATAAGTGGAATGTAGAAACAACTATCCATGTAATTTTCTAAATAATTCTTATAAAATACAAAATTACCCATTCATTCTTACTTGCCCTTAGGGTTCCATTAACTTCAAATGATGATGATGATGAAGATAAAGAGAAAATACAGTGTGATGACATCACCATATCAAAGACATCACCTGATAGTCCCTCTTTGGTATCAGCAAAACCAGTATCAACTCAGAATAATTTGAGATTGCTATTTGTTAAGGAAAATGATCAGAATGTTTGTAGTGTAAATGATTCAGAACATGTTTCTTCTATTGTTGATACACTTCCCAAAGGTGAGATATTTTTAAAGTTCATCTTGAGTATCAGTATTAAATAGTTGCTGCTGCTGCTGCTAAGTCGCTTCAGTTGTGTCCAACTCTGCAACCCCATAGACGGCAGCTCACCAGTCTCCCTCCGTCCCTGGGATTCTCCAGGCAAGAACACTGGAGTGGGTTGCCATTTCCTTCTTCAATGCATGAAAGTGAAAAGTGAAAGTGAAGTAGCTCAGTCATGTCTGACTCTTAGCGACCCCATGGACTGCACCCCACCAGGCTCCTCCATCCATGGGATTTTCCAGGCAAAAGTACTGGAGTGGGTTGTCATTGCCTTCTCCGATTAAATAGTTAACATTCATGAGATTTTCTTCTTGAGGGCTATCATGTATAAACAGTCAATAAGTTAGATTTCTTATGTTACAGATTTACTAATGTATACCATTTAAAATTTCTGGTGAAAAACTTAATTTAAAAGTAAATGCTGACAAATGTGAGGTCCACAGTGGCTAATACTATTACTTTGGAAACAGTATTTAGAAATGAGCTGCCCTAAAGAGCTTTTTGTGGTATCTTAGCTTATGAATTAAAAGTATGTTATTTAGTTACATCCTTTCCTTTTCATAGATATGAAAATTGAGACTTTAGATAGGTGTAGTGACTTTTTCAAGATCATAACCAGTACTGGTAAACCAAAAACTTGAGCCTGGGTAATGGTTGAGCAAGAAAAAATGGTGACACATATTTTTATGGTTTGTAAAATAATAATCCTGTGATGTAGTCTGGGTTATATATTTGACAAAGAATTTCAGATTGGCATATTGAACCATAACTATATTGAATTTGGAGTTTGAATTATTTTCCATTCTAAAAATGTATCTGAGTGTGTGTATATAATTTTATAAATTTTAGCTGCTTGCTAATAACATTTTGACAATAAGCCTTATTAGAGTTATCACTATTATTTGGGTTCATTTGCTGGCCTCCTCCCACTTAGAAACTTACATTAATGTTCATAGTTTTACTGCTGGCTATTCTCCACTCTACACTTGAGGCCAAGGCAGAGTGAATTCCCAGTACATATTTTCTGTAGATAGAAATGTAAAACCTGACTTATGCTTACTCCAGTCGGTTCTACTTTATTTTTTATCAGCATAGATTCTTCATAATGTAAATTATCTAAACAGAATGCATTGTTAGAAATCCTTTCTCTGAAAGTAATAAATTACTTGTTACTACTTATTTCTGAATTTTGTTTCTCTTTATTTTACAGAAAACCATTCCCACTCAGACCAAAGTTCTAGGAGCTCTCTAACAAGTGAGAAGAAAAATGCCCAGGCGATCAGCCACAAAAAAGAGAAGTCATCTCCTAGTAATGTGACTAAAAGGAAAAAACGTGTTTCATCTTGGGAGTCAGATAACCCTGCAGACACTCCCTGTGTAACAGATTTAGATCAACAACAGGTTTCAAGTCCAATATTAAATTGGAATAATGAAATAAAAGATTACACTAATGAAACAAATACAATGCAGAGAAACATATTGTGCCTTCCTGCCTCATCTGAGTCTGCAAGTGAACCTCCTACAAAAGGCATGAATCCACTTCAGGGTAATGACTTTCAGTTGCAGAAAACTGTGTATGATGATGACATGGATTTAACTGCTAGTGAAGTCAGCAAAATTATTACAGTTTCAACAGGCACTAAGAAGAAAAGAAAGAAAAATCCAGATGATTGTGGAATGAAAACTTTCAGAAAAGTGAAAGATCCAAGCTCTGAAAAAAAGAGAGAAAGATCAAAGAGACAATTTAAAAATTGTTCAGGTGCGAATATTGAGGAAAAAATTGAAAGTGGACCAGAAGATAGATCTGTTGACCTAGATGGTGAAGGGGATTCAAGAGATCCAAATTTTATCTTCAGTACTGAACAGTTGACTCAGTTGAACACGTGGAAGAAAATAACCCTTCCTAATGGCTTTGATCAGGGTGACAAACAAAGTATGCAGTGTAACCAAAAGAAGAAAAGAATTCATGTAACAGATGAGCAAGAGGAAACATATTCTTTCTCCCAAAGTTCAGATAAATTCCCACAGGATAGTAAATTTGATTTGTGTCCGAGTTCTCTAACTTGTAAGAAGAGTAAAGCTTCTAGACAGACATTTGTGATTCATACGTTAGAAAAAGATAACTTATTCCCAAACCAAAAGGTTCAAGAAACCACCTCTGAAAACCTAGGTGTCACAAATGAATTTCAAACAGCTTATCTTTCCAACAAAGGTAATCCAAAGTTATGTGATGATGAGACCCAAAATATGTTTGATTTGAAAAAGCATGTCACTGATACACAACCCACTCAGCAAAATGAATCAAAAATAAATAAAGTTTGGCAGAAAATAAATCGGAAAACAGAAATAATTTCTAAAATGAACCAAATACTTGGGGATAATACTAAAGATGTGCAAGGCCCAGAAAAAGGTAACTTTTCCTTCCAAACCCAAGAGGATAAAGAAACCATCTCTAGAAACCTAGATGTTTCAAATGAGTTTCAGAAATCTGTTCTTTCCACTGTCAATAATGGAAACCTGTGTGATTGTGAAACCCAGAATGTGTTGGGTTTGCAAAAGCAGATCACCTACGCATACCCTGTGCAGCAAAATGAATCAAGAATTAATAAGACTCTTAGGCAGAAAGTAAATCGGAAGACAGAAATAATTTCCACAGTGAATCATTTAGATAACCCAAGTGAGTATTGCCCAGAAAAGGGTAAAGAAATCATCCCTGAAAATCCACTGGATACACATGAGTTTCAGACACCCACTCTTTCTTCCAAAGACAGTAGAGACCTATATGATTATGACACTCAGAATGTTTTGGGGCTGAAAATGAATGTTCATGATATACAACCTGCTTGTCAGAATGAATCAAAAATAGATAAGCTTAGGCACAAGGTATGTCGGAAGACAAAAATCATTTCTGAAGTCAACCAAATATATATGAGTGATGACAAAGGCAGGCATGACCCAGAAAAAGGTAACTTACTTTCTCTAATCCAAAAAGATAAGGAAATCATCCCTGAAAACCTGGAAGACACAAATGAGTTTCAGATAGTTGACCCTTCCCCCGGAGTTAATAGGAACCTATGTGATTATGAGACTCAAAACCTTTTAGGGGTGAAAAAGTGTGTTACTGATACTGGGAAGCAAAAGGAATCAAAAATAAATAAGAGACCCAGGCAGAAAGTAAGTCGGAAGACAGAAATAATTTTGGAAATAAACAGAAAAAATGAGTTTAACAATAAAGGTATATGTGACCCAGAAAAAGGTGACTTCTCCCTAACCCCAAATAATGAAGAAACCATTGCTGAAAACCTAAAAGTCACACATGAATTTCAGACAATTTATCTTTCCACCAAAGATGATGGACATTTATATGATTATAAGACCCAGAATATGTTGGATTTGACAAAGCATGTCACTGATAAGCAACCTACTCGGCAGAATGAATCAAAAATAAATAAGAACCTTAAGCAGAAGCAGAAAGTAAATCGGAAGACAGAAATAATTTCTGAAATGTGCCAGATATATGAGGATAATGATAAAGATGTGCATGGCCAAGAAAGCTACACAAAAAATCTTGATTTTAAAATAAATAAACAAAGACCTGAAGGCCAAGCTGTTAGTGGATACTGTATGGAAATCAACAGTGATGAGAAAGAAAATTGTGATGAAATTTCAAATCCTTATAAACCAATTAAAAAGCATGGGAAAGAATCAGACAAGGCAAAGAACATTTTGGCAAAAAGTGACAACATGCCTGTTTTGCAGTTGACAGGTTCTTCACAGATGTCTGTCTTAGATCTAGGTTTAAAACATATTACTGATGAGGCAGATTCTGACACTGGAAACCACATGGAACCACATAGGAGTCCGAAGCTAAGCACTAAAACTCTGAATAGAAAGAGAAAGAGCCACTTTGTGGAGGTGACGAAGGAAGGAGAGTGCCAGGTCAAAAAAGTAAATAAGATGACATCCAAATCAAAGAAAAGGAAGACGTTCGAAGACCCTTCTCTGGATAGTCATGAACTAGTGGAGATGATGTCCGACACCATTCAGGAAGTGCCAGTTGAACCTGAGTACACTGTTAAGGGAAAAAAGTTGGAAAATGTGGAAACTGTCAAAATTAAACCAGACTTTTACACAAAAATGTTGATACCTTTATCTCAAATGTATTCACCTAGCAGACAAGATTCCTCCCGTAACAGTGTTCTTGAGGGTTCAGTACCTTTGAGTATTTCTTCTAATAAAAATCTGAAAGAAAATTTTGCCCCAGAGAGCTCACCCATCTTTCAAGTAAGTGATGAGGTACATGAGAAGATGAAAGACATGAAATTTAAAGTCGACCAAAGACCACAAAGATCAGAAATAGGTAGGTCCATACCCAGAGTGATGAAGTTTTAAAATTATATATATATTCATTTAGCCAGTAAAGCATTTCCTATTATAACTGATTTTTATGGAATTTTAAAATAATGTATAACTATGTAGCCTGATCTATAGAAGCAATATGGAGGAATTTAAAGAATGCTTAATACTTTAAGAAGGTAACAATGAGAGTAGCTTGGACATTCATGTATTTGGCCTTTAGCACAAAGTTGTCTGATGATGACATTGGGCAGATGATTTCCGTTTTCATATTTTTGAAGGAAATTGAGTGTTTTAAATGTGGCAGCAGAGGATAAGATGGTTAGACACCATCATCAACTCAATGGATATATATATATATATATATATATACCTGCTATATGTTAGTCAATCAGTCGTGTCCAACCCCATGGACTATAGCGCACCAGCCTTCTCTGTCCATGGAATTCTCCAGGCAGGAATATTGGAGTGGGTTGCCATTTCCTTCTGCAGGGGATCTTCCCAACCCAGAGATCAAACCCCAGTCTCCTGCATTGCAGGCAGATTCTTTACCATCTTAGCCAGTTGAGCAAACTCCAGGAGATAATGGAGGACTGAGGAGCCTGGTGTGCTGCAGTCCATGGGGTCATAAAGAATTGGACACGACTTAGCAACTGAACAACAACAATAATGAACTGCCCTAGTTTGATCTTACCAAAGACAGTTGCAAATTTCTTAAGGATGGGACTGTCTCCAACAGCATACATTTAGTATTATCAAAACATTATTCTAGGGACTTTACTGGTGGTCTGGTGGTTAAGATTCCACTGCAGGGTGCACAGGTTTCATCTCCAGTCAGGGACCTATCTTGCATGGCACTGGGTAAAGCCAAAAAAAAAAAAAATTTAGGTGTTTTAGAGGATTAAAAATTAAGAATACCAGCTCCCTTTCCTCATCCATGTATGGAAAAGTACAGTGTTTAAACATGGCAAATGCTTTAATAAAAGCACACATATGAAGGGATGTAATGATGGGGAATAGTTTTGGCTAGAGAAACCTGTAGAGGCGTCATCAAATACATAGCACTTTAGGACCTAAAAGGATAGATAGGATTTTTAGGTTTAGTGTTTCTTATTTTCTCCAGTTATTAAAATAATGCTCATTGCAGAAAATTGAAAGTAGAGAATCAGAAAATAGGAGGAAAAACCATCACCCAGAAGAACTGCAGTCAACATTTTGCCATATGCATGCAGACTTGAATCTATGCATTTTAAAATATATATTTGAAATCACACTATATATAACATTACTTACCTCACTTTTTCCTCTTAACATTTTTTTTGTTACTAAGGACTTCCTTGATAGCTCATTTTGTAAAGAATCTGCCTGCAAATCAGGAGACCCTAGTTTGATTTCTGGGTTCGGAAATTCTGGAGAAGGGATAGGCTAGCCACTCCAGTATTCTTGGTCTTCCTTCATGGCTCAGCTGGTAAATAATCTGCCCGCAAGGCGGGAGACCTGGGTTCCATCCCTGGGTTGGGAAGATACCCTGGAGAAGGGAAAGGCTACCCACTCCAGTATTCTGGCCTGGAGAATTCCATGGGGTCACAAAGAGTTGGACATGACTGAGCAACTTTCCCTTTGACTTTTGTTATTGGAAATGTTGCTATATTGGACAATTCCCATATCAATTAAATTTTTCTACCAGAAGTGTAACATTTCAATAGATGTATGTAGAACACTAGGATTTTTATGGATAAGACTGTTCGAGGTAAAAGGAATACTGATGCAAAAGAAGTGCAAAGGTCTCGAGTTGCAGGACATTGTAGAGATTGGTAAGCTGTCTTTCACCTGTTTCTCATGTTGCCTTTCATAGTGTGAGCAGTCATTAACATCAAATTGAATCATAAAGAATTTCTATCAGCCTAAATGATTTTAGTATAAAAATATTACAGGCTACTACTTTGATAGTTTGTTTTAGATGGTAAGTCTCTTCCTCTCATTATTGTTAGGAAAAAAAACTGATTTACAGATAATTTCAGTGCTACTTTAATAAAATTCAAAGTTATAACTTGATTAAATTGAAACATTTGATACCAATCATTTATAAACCAGTAAATATCCTATATATATTTCAATATCTCTATACTATTAAAAATATTTTTGAAAACAATACTCTTTTCAGGTGTTAGAATGCTACAAGACTTGACAAATACCAGTTTTGTTTCAAATACCACTGCTAAATTTGAAAACAAGGTAGAAGACCTATCTTCAGAGCTGCCAAGCCGAAGAAGAAGGTGTACTCCTCTCTCTTTAAAGGAGCCAAGTCTCAAAGGGTGAGTATTTCAATGACGTAAAAATGATTTCAGTGTGGTGCTATAAAATACATGCTTTTAAAAGGATTCCTGCCTGTATTTGAACAGTTTTGAGTATGAATGTCATATATTATTGCTGACATGTAATATGATGTGGTATGATGTGGGTAAGATTTGAAGAAATGCCTTCTTTTAACAGGCTTAAACATTTTTTGTTGCCTACAATTTGCAAACTCCTCGTTAATTGTTACCTCTCTTTATTTTCTACCTTGTCTTTAGAAGAATTCAGAGTGGTTTGTATGTCCTTTAGTCTCAAAGTGTAACAGCCCTCTCTTTTTTTTAAACCTCAAATATATCCTCAAAGAGAGGGAAAAGTCTCCCCCCCCCGCCATTTATCTATCCCTCAGCTTTGAGAATTACCAATATTTTGCCATATTTACTTTTACCATCTGTTTTCTGTTGTAGTGTCTTTAAAGCATATCCCTAATATTGAGGCATTTAATTCCTAAAACACTTCTGTGTGTGTGTGTGTGTATATATATATATATGTGTGTGTGTGTGTGTGTGTGTGTGTGTATATATATATCTAGAAAACAAGAACTTAATAAAACTGGACAACAGTAATCACAACTAGAAAAATTATCAATAATTCTTCATTGTCATCTAATAGCAAATCCCTATTCCCATTTCCTTGATTATCTCAAAAATGTCCAAATGCCTTTTACAAACATTTAATTCAAAAATCCTATTTTTTCCAGGGATAAATAGCTATTTCAGAGAACCTGATCATATTTGGGATGGTATTTTTAAAAGGATAGAGATATCCTCAAATTTTCTCTTTGCATTGTCTCAGTATTTGCTTCTTTATAAATAAAATTAAAGACATTGATTGTTTTAACATGTATTTTTAAAAAATAACCAGCAGATGTCAGTAGTGTAAGAGTGTGCAAGAGAAGCCAGTCAAAAATGAAGGACCAAGGGCTTTTCTAAAAAACAGCTTTTTTGAGCTACAGTTCACATACCATATATTTCATCCATTTAAAGTGTACATTTCAGTGGTTTTTCAGTAGATTCACAGACATGTACACCATCACCACAGTCAATTTAAAAACACTTCTTCATTTCAGAAAGAAACCCCATGCCCTTTAGCTGTCATTGCTGTATCCCTCAACCCTAGACAACCAACTGATCACCTAATTCCTGTGTCTACAGATGTCCTCTTCAGCCATTTCATATGAATGAAATCATATAATATGTGGTCTTTGTGACTGGCCTCTTTCACTGAGCATAATGTTTTCAAGATTCATTCCTGATGAACATGTATGAGTAGTATTTCATTCCTTTCTGTGACTGGATAAAATATTCTATTGAAAATACACCACATTTTACTTATCCACTTGTCTGTTGATGGTAATTTACTTGTTTCCACTTTTTGGCTATTATAAATAATGCTGCTGCAAACATTTGTGAGCTTTTGTGTGTATATGTTTTCATTTCTCTTGGGTATATGCCTAGTTGTGGAATTGCTAAGTCATATGCCGTGTGTGTGCACACTTATATTGTCATGTCCAGCTCTTTGTGACTCTTTGGACTGTAGTCCACCAGGCTCCTCTGTCCATGGATTCTTCAGGCAACAATACTGGAGTGGGTTGCCATTTTCTTTCTCCAGGGGATCTTCCCAACCCAGGGATCGAACCTGCATCTCCTGTGTCTCCTGCATTGGAGGCAGATTCTTTTACTCACTGAGCCATCATGTTTGTTTGAAGAATTGCTAGATGGTTTTCCAAAGCTGCCGAGAAGTATTACTTCTTTCATTCCTACTACCCTATTCCCATTACTCCTACTTTCTACCCTATTTTTATTACCTCCTGTGGATAACCAGTTCCTTTTGTTTCTAGGTTATGTATTTCTTGTGCACAAATAAGCAAATATGCATATATCCTCCTTTTTCTTGCATAAAGGTAGTAAGTATACCTAACTGCTTTGGGGAGCTTTGCTTCTTATCAATTCATTCTAGAAATCACTCCATATCAATTTGGAGAGATTTTTCTCATTCCTGTTTACAGCTAGGTAATAGTTAATAAGTTCTTTTAAAAGAGCTACCTATTCTAAACTAAATATAATAAAATGCTCTTATGAATTAGTGTTCTATTTTAATTTAGATCTACTGGGCATGCAGATTATCTGGCAATCAGTTTTGTTGGTAAATTTTTAAAAAGCAAATAACACAATGTACATAAGGATAAATACTAAGAATAATAATCCAGTTGCCGCTTTTTCTTTTTGGACTGGGAATGGCATGCAGCAGGTATATCATAGCTTTTGATAGGCCCCCAGTCAGAATAAATCCTGATGAAGACTGCTTACAATATGTTATGGAATGGTCATCATAGGCATTGAGGATGGGAGCAGTTATCAGGAAAGTAATACAAATATCTTTTAAAGTTTTTATCTCTTAAGTCCCAAAGAACTGAACATAACAAAGGGGATATTTTTAATAGTAAAAGCCCTAATCCACAAAGAATATATAAATAGTTATGATATTATATACCAAATAGCATAACAAATACTTTCATGAAGCAAAAACTATAGGAGATACATAAAGACAGATAGGAATACATGAATAAATTTTTATATACTATTCAATATAAAGCAAATAAAGTGGGCAGAAAATTAGTAAGGAGATGGAGATCTAAACAACATAATTAGTAGGGTAAATCTTACAGTTTACATATCAAAGTCCACACTCTGAGAAGAGAGAATACATACTCCTCTTAAGTGTTCATGGCCCAATTACAAAAGCATATCCAACACCATGCTATGAAAAACATAAACCCACCAAGTAAGGTGTATTCCAGGAATGCAAAGTTGGTTTAATATTAGAAAACTTATCGTATACCATGTTAATAAGTCTAAGAAAATAAAGCATATGATTTTTTTCATAGATACTGAAAAAGGCTTTGACAAAATTCAGTAGTCACTCATGATTAAAATACGCAATAGACATTGAAGGATACTTTCATAAAATGATGAATTGTACTTGCATACCCTAATCAGCCAGTATCTTGTTTAATGGGGAGACAATAGAGGTATTTACACTTAAGAACAAGTCAAGAATGTCCACTATTCCTGCTAGTAATTCAACAAGGGATTGATGAACTCAATTCAAAATAGTGGTCAGTTCTTGGGAGATGAGAGAGCTGTGATTTTGTCTCCCAAAGAGGAGAACAGTGGGAAGGAGCACACCAGAGGCTTGTGAGATGTGGTAAGAGTTTATTTCTTAACCTGGATGTTGGTGTATCAGCATTTGTAGTTTTAAATTGTACATTTTCATATATTATATGTATGCTAAAGTTCATAATTAAAAGGAAATATATGGTAAAACATGTAATGTTTAAAACCTGGATTGATTAATTTCTCTTAAACCTCATCTGTAATTCCCCCTGTCATAGAATATTTTAAATATGTGACACAGCTTGTGGTTTGAGGAATCTGCATTTTATTTTTATGATGCAGCAATCTTCCTTTCCATACTTTGCAGCAAAAACATTAGCTTTAGGTGGTTGTTAATCTTCCTTTTTTTCTACTTTGCAGGAAGATGAGAAGATGAGGTGAATTTATACATTCTGGTTTTCCTGAATTCTCAAACCATAGCAGTTCAAAACAGGGATCTAACTAGGATCAAGAAGATGAAAAGCATGATGAAAAGTTCTGGGTTTTTTTTTTTTTTTTCATCTCCTGCTTTTCTGTGGAGTGTTTATTTTTATGTATAGATAATATGCATTAAATAGCTATTTTGTAATATAAGGACTTTAAGTTATTTTGGTCATCTTATAACTTATCTTCCTGCTCATTTAATCTCCTTTCAACCAAACAACCTTTAACTAAACAATAGCTATTAACCTTTTAACTGAATAAAATGTATTATAAATACTTTTGCACTGATTATCTTGTTATACACCAAACTACCTTGTTTTGTTTTATTTTGTTTTTAAAACCATTCAGTAAATGTGAACACCTATAAGATTTTAAAAGTCACCTTCTGCCCTGGCCAGTTTTCTCTCATTCTTCATTCTTCAGCTTTCAAAATTACTTGTTTACTGTCACCTGCTGCATTACTTCCATTATATGTAATCTGATGACTTGAGTAGGTTTATCTCTCAGGTGCTTTTGAATTTGGTTTTTGTAACTTTAAAGATCACTTATTATTCCAGTATTAAAACGTAGTAAATCCTATTCGTATCTGAGATTAACAAACATAGCTTACTGTATTGAAGTGATTAATAAAAATCTCTTCTGCCTAGATGGAAAAGCTTTCTTATATCCAGCAACTAAATATCCAGCAACTAAAAGAATGAGCCCAAGAAATCTACATTTTGTTTAACAAACACCTCAGATAATGCTGGGGCAGACTGTCCTAGGACCAAACTTTGAGAAACAGTTGTAAGACCACAGAGTCCCATAGAACTTACTCATTTATCAACAGTGTGTGTTGAATGGAGGCTACATGCTTTATTAAAGGAACAATTTACACTAGTTTAGAGCGTGGCACCCTGATAGTTTTTCCTTTCCTGTATTATTATTACTTGAAGGCTTTGAATCTCTGTCATTATCTGGTATTTGGTTTCCTAGTGTTTCTATTTTTTCCTCCTTTCCATGAGGTTTGTCTTTTTGTTGTTGTTGTTCCCATGCAAATTAGTTTTCATTGTATCAGACTTATAATCTTTTATTGTTGGAACTCAGTCACATTAAGAAAGTTTTCCTGTTCCCAGATTAAGAGAGACATTTACCCATGGTTTCATTTTGTTTTGACATTTAAATTTCTGATTCATGTGGATTTTGTTTCATGGTGAGATATGAACACAATTTTTGACCTTTTCCCAAAGGATTGCCCGTTAATTAAAAAGTCCATGTTTTCCACTACTGATTTGAAGTCCCACATTTTTCAATGTTGTATTTCCATATACACTTAAACTTATTTCTCAATTTTCTGTTCCCTCTACTAGTTTCTGTCTTTTTATGCCCCTCTATCTTTGTCTTATAGGGACTTTAGGGGCCATTTCTTGATATCTTGGCATTCTTTTTTCCTGGTAATACATATAAATGGAGTCTTTGAGTCTCTTTTCTAATTGATTATCACTTGTATATATGAAGATTACTGATTTCTGTATGTTAATTACTAAACTGTTATTGTTTATACTATTTTCCAGATATATGTTTATATATATATTTGAAAACCGGGCTATTTTTCCTCCTTTCTCTCCAATTCTTAGGCCTCTCACTGCTTTCTCTTATGTAACTGCATGGCTGCTACCTTATATTTAGTGTTAAATAGCAGTGAGAATGGTGGATATCATTGTCTTGTTCCTGATTTTCATAGGAATGCCTCTGGCTTTACTGCATAAGTAAGATGCTGTGAAATGAGCTGTTTGTGTATGCTTATAATCACATTAAAGTATTACCTATCAATTATTATTTTATTTGGTGCTTTTTAAATAAATTATGAATGAGTGTCAGATGACTTTTGCTATGGATGGAGACGGTATTAGACTAGTGGTGTATAATATAGGAAGTAACTATGGGAAGCACCCACCATCTCTGGGGCTGAGGGAATATAAAGAAAAGAATGGAATTATTGAAACTTAAAGACTTGGAGGAAGAGTTCCAGGACTCTAGGGGGAAGGTGTTCAACAGATAACCTACCTTAGAAAAAATTAAATGTGTACCTTTTTTAGGGTATACTCTAAAAACTGTAAAGACATCTTAAACTTTTATTCAGTAATCTTATTGCTGTCATAATATTGATGGTGGTTGTTTTGAAATAGATCAGATCTAAGGACAAGGTAAAGCAATTATGTCAATGTTTTAGAATCATGATTTTTGGCATAAGCAAAAAAGAGATACAATTATAAAACCCAAGAAGTGAAAAAAATTGATTCTGAATTTAATCAAAGGCTTTAGACCCATAGACAAGATACTGGAAGTCAGGATGGAAGAAGAAAGAACACCAGGGAGAAGCAACCATATTAAATACAGCGTATTCGTTCCATAGGACAACTGACCTGGTTTCTTCTTCAGCATGTTCAGTTCAGTCGCTTAGTTGTATCCGATTTTTTGCGACCCCATGGACTGCAGCACACCAGGCTTCACTGTCCATCACCCACTCCTGGAGCTTGCTCAAACTCATGTCCATTCAATCGGTGATGCCATCCAACCATCTCATCCTCCGTCGTTCCTTCTCCTCCTGCCTTCAATCTTTCCCAGCATCAGGGTCTTTTCCAGTGAGTCAGTTCTTCCCATCAGGGGGCCAAAGTATTGGAGCTTCAGCTTCAGCATCAGTCATTCCAATAAATATTTAAGACTAATTTCATTTAGGATGGACTGGTTGGATCTCCTTGTAGTCCAAGGGACTCTCAAGAGTCTTCTCCAACACCGCAGTTCAAAAGCATCGATTCTTTGGTGCTCAGCTTTCTTTATAGTCCAACTCTCATATCCATACATAAGACTACTGGAAAAAAAACTATAGCTTTAACTAGAGGGACGTTTGTAGGCAAAGTAACGTCTCTGCTTTTTAATATGCTGTCTAGGTTGGTCATAGTGTTTCTTCCAAGGAGCAACCCATCTTTTAATTTCGTGGCTGCAGTCACCATCTGCAGTGATTTTGGAACCCAAGAAAATAACACGTTAATAGCATTAAAAAGGAGCAGTGGGTGAGGAGACTATTTTTATATTTAAAAATGTTAAAGAGACAACAAGGACATCAAATGGGAAAAGGCATTTTTTTTAAGACCCTGGTAAATTTAAAGATGTTAAAATATTCATTTTGTTATATGTTGGCATTTTGGCTTTTAAGAAAAAACATTTTAATGCATATTGGAGTATTTAGAGGTAAAATAATGTGTTTGAAATTGGGCTTTAAAATATTTCAGAAAAAATGTGGGAGTGTGGCAAAACGAATGTTTTCAAAGCTCAGTGAGTCAGGTGTATGGGGATGCTAGTTGTATTCTTTGATGTACAAAATTTTAGAAATTTTCACAATAAAATGTATATGTTTACATAAATGAGATAGCAAAATGTTCTAGGTATGTTAAAGAGAAGTCTGGGAAAGAGTTTGAATCCATTTGAATTATTAAAAGGTGTTATAGTGCAGATTTCAAAAATGTAAAAATAGACCAGAAAGTTAAATTCTGTTGTGGACACGGGTGACTTTTATTTTTATTCATTTCAGTATTTTCCAAGTTTTACTTTAAAAAAAGTCTTTCGAGATGGTTTACATCACTATTGACACTTACCAAATAAATGTTATGGTTATTTACTGGGGAAATTAAGAATAATGATAAAACTTTAAAAATAGTTTATATCAAGGTAGCTCTTGATATTAAAAAAAAAACCCGCAATAATTATATCTTAAAGTGTGAGAGAAAGTTATAAAACCCTCTGTTGTCCTTAAGTTCCTCTCTTGCAAAGCCGTATCGACTGTGATAGTTGCAGTTCAGTTCAGTCGCTCAGTCATGTCAGACTCTTTGCGACCCCATGAATTGCAGCACGCCAGGCCTCCCTGTCCATCACCAACTCCCGGAGTTCACTCAGACTCAACGTCCATCGAGTCAGTGATGCCATCCAGCCATCTCATCCTCTGTTGTCCCCTTCTCCTCCTGCCCCCAATCCCTCCCAGCATAAGAGTCTTTTCCAAAGAGTCAACTCTTAGCATGAGGTGGCCAAAGTACTGGAGTTTCAGCTTTAGCATCATTCCTTCCAAAGAACACCCAGAACTGATCTCCTTTAGAATGGACTGGTTGGATCTCCTTGCAGTCCAAGGGACTCTCAAGAGTCTTCTCCAACACCACAGTTCAAAAGCATAAATTCTTTGGTGCTCAGCTCTCTTCACAGTCCAACTCTCACATCCATACATGACCACTGGAAAAACCATAGCCTTGACTAGACGGACCTTTGTTGGCAAAATAATGTCTCTGCTTTTCAATATGCTATCTAGGTTGGTATCAACTATTAAAAGTACAGACTGCGGCAGGCATGGTGGGAGCGAAGATACAAAAAAACTCCGACTGTTCCCGGACTTCAAATCTAGCTGGAAAGCCATTAAAATGTACTAACATACGACAACGACCGAAGCGAAGTCACAGGACCTGCAGTACCTGCTAAGAGGCGGGGGAAGGCAGCACAGAAGCCTGGCGCCTTGGGCGAGGAATTCAGGACCGCGTCCAAAGATCCCAGCCAATGGTCTCAGCGCGGAGGGAGCCGGGCGATGACGTTCTGGGATCCGGGGAGAGTTTTCCCCGCAGGGCGCTCCCGGAACTTTGCATCTAAAGTGGGACTTGAGCCCTCGAGAGTGGTTGCACTTTAGGCTCCTTCGACCCCTTCTGCGTGTCGGGGCCCCGGTGCCGGCGACTCCTCCTGGGGACCTTCGGACCCTCGGACCCCACCACCATGGAAGGGGGCGCCGAGCTGCTCTTCTACGTGAACGGCCGCAAGGTGAGCGCGCTGCCCATCCTGTCCCGCCGGGTCTCCCGGTGCTGGGGCGCCGGGCCCTGGGCTGCACGCGGGTTTGCCTGCGCGTCCCACCTGCACCGTAGGAGCAGGGAAGAGAAGCGTTTTCTGGGTCTGCCTGGATCTTTGGGCCCCCGCCTTCCTGATGTTCCTTTCCCCTCTCCTTCCTAGACGGAGGGCTGATTCCCAAGCCCACCACACCCCATCAACAGGAAGAGAAATGATTGTTCTTATTCAGCAGAGTCAGTACTCCCGAATCTTCCCCTTGTCAAACCCATCAGCAGACGGGAACGTCTTTCGTTAGGCCTCGGCTCTTGGGTGCGTTTGGGTGAGCGGAGAGCAGTCTGGAGTCAGGACAGGGCCGCAGAGATGGATTCTCCAAGACTTATTCCCATCGTCTCCAAAGTTACAGCACCTGGAAGCGCTGAGCCCATGTCCGGCTCTGGGGACTCCAGGGTCCTCTCGGAAGCCAAGCTCGCTCCGTAGATCCCCTGGGGCAATTCCAGCCGTTGCCCGAGGTTTGGAGGCAGCAAAGCCCCCAGAGAATCCTTTAAAACACGCCCACGCAGGAAGCCACAGACCGCTTACTCTTCATGTTGTCCCAGCACTTTGCAAGGGGGATACCTCAGCAAGAAGGTGAAAGTGAAGTGAAGTGAAAGAGGCTCAGTCGTGTCCGACTCTTTGCGACCCCATGGACTATACAGTCCATGGAATTCTCCAGGCCAGAATACTGGAGTGGTAGCCTTTCCCTTCTCCAGGGGATCTTCCCAACCCAGGAATTGAACCGGGGTCTCCTGCAGGTGGATTCTTTACCAACAGAGCTCTCAGGGAAGCCCAAGAAGGTGAAAAGGCTTCCTTAAAAGCAAACAATGGGGCAAGGGCTGTGTTACCCGGCCTTCAGAGCCCTAGTGATCCCTGTGTCTGAGTCAGGGAGAGCCTGACTTTCCCTGACTGGCCCTGAGACTCACCAGGAAGCTAAGGAAAGTCAAATATCACGGCCTCTCACTTGTGAGGCCTCTTCTAAAGCCCTGAGCTTAATTTCGAATTTGGATTTTGTATCATTTTTCTTAAAGAGGATTCCACCCCCCCCAAAAAAAAAGGATTTCCCCAAATCATGTAAATTCTAGGTCCTGTATAAAACTTTCCTCTGTACCTGTTGCCTGAGTTTCACACTGGATAAGATGAGTTTGTTTTTCCTGAACTTTGCTGAAGGCGGGCCATTAGGATCCCCTCACAGGACTGCTGTGAGAGTGAACCATGATAAGGATTGGGGTGGGGGGTGAGTTTGGAGTGGTCTTATGGTATCATTTTTTCTTCTTTTGCATAACCAAATGGTGCAGTAGACACAACTGTGGCCTTTTTATTTGGGCAAACAAGGATTCAATTCCAGCTCTAACTCCTAGGGAGACAATATAACCTACCCTCAGTTCCTCTGATAAAAGGAGATAGTACTACTTACTTCACAAAGAATGGTAGTGAGTTTTTAATCCACTGATTTAAGGGCCTGCTCTAGGCCAGTATGGCCTTCCCAGGTGGCTCAGTGGTAAAGACTCCGCCTGCTAATGCAGGAGATGGGGATTCAGTTCCTGGGGAGGGGGAGATCCCCTGGAGGAGGAGATGGCAACCCACTCCAGTATTCTTGCCTGGGAAATCCCATGGACAGAGGAGCCTGGCAGGCTCCAGTCCCTAGGGTCACAAAGAGTCAGACATGACTGAGCGACTGAGCATGTACATGCATGTGCGAGTGCTCAGTGTCCTCAGGGGACTCAACCGAGCTCAGAAATGACCACGTCCCTTTGGGGAGGCAGACAACAAGCATATAAATAAATGGAAATGTATCATGTCAGGCAGTGATAAATGCCAGGATGCAAAACAAAGCAGAGTGAGGGGACAGAAAATGGATGCAAGCTAGTGCTTCAGGCAGGATGGATGTTTAAGACAGGATGAGAGGCTGACATTTGGGTGGTCACCAGTATGAAGTAAGGAGCAGGCATCTGAGGGAAAGGCACTCTACAACAAGGAAATAAGTTATATTGTCTCCCTAGGAGTTAGAGCTGGAATTGAATCCTTGTTTGTCCAAAGAAAAAGGTGCAAAAATCCTCAGAGACAAGGCTTTCTTCATGTTCAGGGGACAGCAAGGAGACTAGAGGGCCTGGAGATGTGGCCAGGGGCCAGATGACTAGGGCTTTTTAGGTGATGGTAAGGGTTTTGGTTAAAGGAGGAAATAGGTGTTTGAGTCTAGCTTCTTCTCCCCCTCCTCCCTCCCCTGCTCCCAAACAAACTGTAGTGGAATTTTTAACATAACAGCTAATAATAGTTTGTACTCTATTGATTTTTAAAAACAAATGAGCTGGTTCTTATCTGTGGGCTTGTTTCATCTATGGCCAAACATCCTATGATCGTTTGGAATGTGCATATTAGAAATACTGATTTTGTTTTTGCAGTTGCCCTGTTAAATTATGTCACCCTTTCTCTTTCCTGCCCCTCCCTTCCAAATTCTGTTAGGTATGTGCTTCAATCCTGGCAAGCAAACCTGATTGCCTCATGGATAGAATTAGAACAAAGTCCCTGAATCAGAGAGTGAGGGGATGTTGATAAAAGAGGAAAAAGCCACCAGGAACAGGGGTCATGAAGTCAAACATAACCTCTGGGATTAGAGTCTTGCCCTTGAAAAGAAGCTTTGAAGCCAGTTAGGAGACTGATGTGACTGCCCTCTGCTCTGTGCTTTTTGTAGTATCCCCCCAAGTCACTGGGTTTCCCTGGGCTCAGAAGGTAAAGAATCTGCCTGCAACGCGGGAGACCCAGGTTTGTTCCCTGGGTCGGAAAGATCTCCTGGAGAAAGGAATGGCAACCCACTCCAGTATTCTTTCTTGGAGAATTCCATGGACAGAGGAGCCTGGTGGGCTATAGTCTGTGGGGTCCCAAAGAGTCAGACACTACTGAGTGACTAACACTTTCACTTTTCATTCCCAAGTCACCAAAATGTGTCATTGGGCAGGGGCTTAGGCCGAATACGTTGATCAGAGACCTAGTTGCAGAGAGATTTCTGAAATCTTCACCTGTAGCCTCCAGAGTAGATAACCCAGTTCACTCACCTGGAGTTGAAGGAGGAAGAGCCCATGAATAAATTATGCCCTAGATGCCACATCACAACGTATCTCAGGAACTGGAACAAGTTGTTCTATGAGGCAGTGAGGTGTAGAGATTGAAGATGTGGGCTTTGGAACTAGTTAGGCATGGATTTGAATCCTGTACTCTCTGCTCTGACACTCAGCAGTTTTGTGGCCTCGAGCAAATGTCCTCACTGGTCGTCCCCTCCAACCTCTTTCCCAATTCCAAGACTATGATATCCCACAATATACACCATTTCTGCCCATTTTCCTCCTCTTGGCTTTCCTTATGTTCTGTTCTTTTCCCTTTTCTCTCTCCTCCTGATCTCCTTTTTCCTTCCTCTTTCTGCCTCTGTCTTGTATCTGGCAAGGCGCCCCCTTCACAAGTCATGAGCCCTGCACAGAGGAAGGCCATTTCTCAACTTTGTGTAATGTGAACTTGACATCTCCCAAAGGGCCAGTGGAGATACACAGGGACACATGCTTACCTTGTAACATGCAAGGTTTTGCTGAGACAAGAACCTGCAATGACCCTGACTTGAGAGCTGGTATCAGCTCTCCCAACCAGAGTCAGTAAGGAAAACTCCTTTCCTCATTGCCTCCCACTCCCCAGCCACCATCAGAATCCTGACCTCCCTGTTTCACTCCAAGACCTGCCAAGACAGGGTGCATGCCAGATCCCTGCCCCACTTGCCTCCTCCAAATGTACCAATCACCAAATCAAGAAAAATAAACACATTTCAAGTCAGTAGTCCTTTAAGCCAGACTCCAATCTCTTGAGACATCTCTTGGAACAAATACCCAAACAAGCAAAATCTGCTTTGCCATTAATTCCGCATGAAAACACAAATATCTCTCAAGCCTAAAATGCTCTTCCTTGTTACACAGATCCTATCTCTCCCTTAAAATTGGGCCTCTGTGGATTCATCATCATATGTATGAATTAAGATTAGTTTCAGCTGAAAATAACTCAAACTCAAAATTAAGTAGTTCAGATAAGGTACAACTCATTTTTACTTTTACATAAAGGATATCTGGAGAGAGACATTGCATTCTGGGCTGGTTCAGAAGCTTCATAGTGCCATCTGAGATCCAAGTTTCTTCTTTTTTCCCTGTTGCCATTAATGTGTTGCCTTAGGGTCTAAAGTAGCTGCTGGCATTCTAACCATTTCATCTTTATTCCAGGCATGAGGAAGAAAGAAAGCCTGCTAGGAGAGACAACTAAAAGTTTCTGCCACCATTATTGGTTCTTCTCCATTTTATTATGTCCCAGCCTGTGAGATATCATCCCTCCCTCCTTAATGTCCTCATAGCAAATTATACATATCAAGTTATTCATTTAAATTAATTAACATGTGTTACATCCTTATCATATACCCCCAGCACCTAGTTCAGTGTTAGACATGAAGAATAGTGGATGGTGATTTCTCTCAGGATCAAGAGAGGCTGATGCATACACAAATAATTGTGATGTAGGGTAACAGGTTCTGTGAAAGATGTGTGGACACTGACCATGGGAGCACAGAGGAGGATGGTTGCTTGGAGCAGAGAGTGGAAGGCAAATATTAGATGCTTGCACAGCCCACAGGAGAGAACATCTGAGCAGGGCTTCAAATGGCATCCAAGATTCTTACAAGTAGAGAAGAGAGGAAGGACTTTCAGGGCAGTTGAAATCCTATAAGCAAAAGATAAAAGTCCCTGTGCTACTAGGACCAGCCACTTCTGGTAACGGTTCATGTGACCAGAGTTCAAGGTACATGGGTTGAGTGGCAGATGATGGAAAGTTTATCAAAGAAGTCTTATAGCTATGGGAAAGAATGTGAATTTCTTCTCCTATTCCAGAAGCTGGTAGAAATTCACCTACTCAGTGTATTTCTTAAATATGCACGTTTTCTGGTTCTCTCTCCTGGAAATCCTGATCTGATAAAGGTTTCAATTTAGCAAGCACCCTGAATGATTCAGGAATTCCCAGCACAGCAGCGTGGTGGCCAGGAGTCAATGTTGGATTTAGGCAGACACAGAAGATGAGCAGATTTGGATTTTAGAGAAGTCATTCTGGTAGTGGTATAGAGGGTGGCATCCTGGGTGCCAAGAATGCGGACAGACCTGTTAGGCAGCTGTTATCATTGTTCAGGCTGGAGGTAATAAGAGTGGATTTCAGGGAGTGACAGGAGAAGTGAAGGGTGTTTAGAGAATTGTTCTGGAAGTGTAAATGGCCAGGACTTGGTGATGCTGATTGTGGTGGATTGAAGGAAGGGAAACATAGAACATAGCACAGGCTTTTTAAGCTTGGCTGACCTAGGAGATGGTGAATCTATTAAACAAGTTCAGGAAAAGTAGGGAAGAGGCAAGTTTGGGAAATAAAATGTAGAATTCCATCTGAGGGCCAATTAAGTTGGGGATACCTGAGGGCACTTCACAGTTTTCGTGTATTGCAGTATGTGTACACACACACACACACACACAAATCATTTCATCCATATTATATTGCAGTTTCCTCTAGGGTATAGATCTAACCTTGGTAATTGGCACCTGCCTCACCTTGCCCAGTGAGCTTCTCTGGTGGCTCAGATGGTAAAGCGTCTGCCTGCAATGCATGAGACCCAGGTTCAATCCCTGGGTTGGGAAGATCTCCTGGAGAAGGAAATGGCAACCCACTCCAGTATTTTTGCCTGGAGAATCCCACGGATGGAGGAGCATGGTAGGCTACAGTCCATGGGGTCGCAAAGAGTCAGACACGACTGAGTGAGCTTCACTTCACTTCACTTCACTTTGCCCAGCCTATGGCCACTTAGAATTGAGGGTTAGGATGCATCTATAGAATAAGCATATGTACCCTCTTCACCTACTCTCCAGTAGGGAAAATTGGTATAACATGGGTGAAGGATGAGCTCTAGTTCTGAAATTGTGAAGAAAACCATGCTTCTATTTATGAATTTAAAAGAAATCCAAGTTTGCAATTAAGAAAGGGAAAACACGATCACTTTGGAAAACGTAACCAATCATGACATTTCAATCATGCCATCCATTAGACGCTGCTGTTTTAACTGCCATGCTGCTAGACTGCCTGCACAAACTTGCTCCTTAAGTGTGTCTTTGCTTGCACATATTTGTATCATTTGGCATATGCATTTTATCTTCTCTTTTGTCTCTTAGATTTGGGAGGAATGGATGGTTATGATCTCTTTCTGGAAACTGTAATTCTTTGAATATGATAAACAAACAAGTCTTTAAAAAAGAAAAAACCTGTATCGACTTCTCAGAGGTCCAGAAGACCTCCCCTACCTCTCTGTCTGCTATTTTCAGTTCTGCTGTTATCTTTTCCCTCACTTGCTTCAGACTTTGTAGAAGTTGGAGAGAAGTCACTAGTGTTTTGTTACTAGAAACAACCACTGCCTTAGAGAACAGTGATAGTTCAGGACCACGGACAGTAGCAACGTAGTGGTGGGGCTCAAGATTTAGACTATACACTTAAGAGAGATGACTTGTATATCACAGGTGTTCCACAAACATTATGTCAAGTTGAGAACATAAGAGTTAGTTAATATGAATCTTCATGAAATTAGCATGAGCCACCCATGTAAATATTCTAACTCTCCTAACTTTGTGTGTTAATCTCTTATTTTCTTTTGGTACAGGTGACAGAAAAAAATGTTGATCCTGAAACAATGCTATTGCCATATCTGAGGAAGAAGCGTATCCTTTGCTTTGAGTTGTGTATGTGTGTGTGTGTGTGTATCTGTGTATAACCCCGATATCTTCATCAAGTGATATTTTAAGTATCTTTTTAGAGCCACACTGAGTCATATCCCCTATTTTGAGAAAGTCCTACACCTGAGTTTTGTAGACACTGCACAGTTGTGCTTATCAGAGAATCAAGTTCTTTCTGATCTCTGTTTTGGCATTAAATATATTGGGTAAAATGGAGAATAGCAATAGGAATTAAAGCAACAGATGCTGACATAGCTTTATTTAGCATCCATTAGAATTAAGAGTCACAATATTGCTCTTCTAACTTCAAGGACTAATCATCATGCCCATTAGAAAAAGAGAGCACAGAAATCCCCCAAAATGGAAGTGAAAGAACGATGGAGAAATTAAACCTGAAAATGTTACCTTGAAAAAACTTCCTAAGTAAATAATCTAAGGAATGGATTCTTATTCTGCTGTTCATGAACTCCAGTGGGCTTCCAGCAGTCTGTGGACCCCACTACATTGTATGCAAACTTGTGAGACAATGGGAATTTGTACATTTTTCCCCAGAGAAAGTGAAATTCCCCAAACAGCACAAAACTCAAACAAAAACATAATAACAATTTTCTGGAAGTCATTCAAGGTTTTTGGGCATAAAAGTAATGAATACTAATTTCCTGGTTATCCATGGGACCAGTGTAATGTTTAAGATTTGTTTCATTTGTGAGTGACAGAAAATCCCAAAAGCAGTAAATAAGGTAGAAGTTTATTTCTTTCTCACTGTGTTATTTCAGGGTCTCTGGGAAGCAGACACCAAAAAATTAGATTATATATGCAAGAGTTTTATTAGGAAAAATGCCTGAGTGAAATAGAGGGGCAGTCAGAGAAGATTTAGACATGGAACAAAGAGAGAGAAGGCTGAGTGGAGGAGTCTCAGACTGCATATAATCCAAGGCAGATTCATCAAAGCCACTGAGGGTGGTTGACAAGGACTCCCACACATCTCCATAGCTCAGAGCCACTAGTGGGAAGCAGCCCATGGGAGTCATGACCTTGATGAAAAGTGGGGTGATGGATATCAGAGTGCAGCAGCTGGGTCTCTTGGTCAGTTTTCCTCTATGTTGGAGGAAGTCTCTATGTTGAGGCACATTCTCATGGCTATGATACTTACATAAAGGAATCCTGAAGGTAGGTCAATCCAGGCTAACAAAACAATGTCACAGCATTATCAGGGGCTAAGGTCTTTCTGTCTTGCTACTTCACCCTCCTCAGCATGAAGCTTTCTCCTCATGGTCATAGACGACTAACTGAGGTCCAGCCGTCATATCTGAATTCCAGCACAAAGGAAGAAGTCAGGGATGAGGGAGGGGCAACCCTCTCCCTTTGAGGGTATTTCCTTCCTGGCAGTTATACAGAGCATTATGCCTCTATCTCTGTGGTCAGCATTGTTAATGACCCCACCAAGCATCAGAAGAGGATGGGAAAATGTACCTTTTTTATTCCAGGCAACCACATGTGTAGCCCAAAATTTAGCATTTCTATTACCAAGAAAGAATAAGAGAAAAGATATGGGGAAACAACTAGCAGTTTCTGCCACTGAGAAACAGAGAAATATAGCAAATGTGGATGACATGACACAAATATTCTAAGAATTAATTACACTCTGACATTTTACTCTGTATGTCGTCAAAGACACACATAAGGAAAGAACAGATATGCGAGGTACTCATACCTACAAATCCTCAGGGCCACTGATATGTCTAGACTCTTCCTTCTTTTAAGTTTGGCCCTCTTTTTGGCAACCTGAGGTCCAGTTGATTTAAAGAGGAGGAAACTAGACGTAACACACAGGTGGGGGACTTTCCTGCCAGTCCAGTGGCTAAGACTCCACGCTTCCACTGCAGAGGGCACAGGCTCAGTCCCTGGTGGGGGAACTGAGATCCATGTGCCCTGTAGTCAGAAAAAAAAACCAAACAAACAAAAAATCACATACACACAAATGAAAATCAAGGACTTATAAGATTATAAATAATAGCAGCTAAGATAGACATACGTCATTTGATTAATAAGTATCGAACTTAAGTGTACATTTAAGAATGTTTCATGATGTTGTCTCCTAAGGTCAGAGCTGTTTTACAAAGAAAATTATGGAAGACACATTATCTTTAACTATGCTTTTCCAGTCCGACTCACAGGAACTAAATATGGCTGTGGAGGGGGAGGCTGTGGTGCCTGCACAGTGATGATATCACGATATAACCCCATTACCAAGAAGATAAGGTACCTTGCTGCATAGTCCACATATGGTTGAATTTTTGTAGCTTTCAACTTTGTTGTTTTCCTTCCTTTGGTAAATATGCATTGAGCACCTGCTGTGACAGGAACTGTGGTAGACACTGGGAATGCAATGATGGGCATCAAACCATTCAGGTTCCAGCAAAAACGTTGCTTTCTCAGCCCTCCCTGATCACCTCCCCCATACCCATGCCCCATCTCACCTCTGCAGCTCCCTGCTCCCTTATTAATGTATTCATGGTACTTCTCATCGTGTGTGTGCTGTGGGTATGTATTGTCCAAGTACATATGTATTCTCCATCATCCCTCAGTGAGAAGATATACTCTGTTTGGCAGGGATTTTAATCTGTGTTGTCCACTAATCAATCCCACTGCCTGGTCACTCTGCCTAGCATACAGTAGGCACTCAATGTTTACATTTATTTATAAGTGAATAATATCCTTCTAAGGTCTTCCCTGTAGCTCAAACTTCGGTAAAGAATCTGCCTGCAATGCAGGAGACCTAGTTTCGATCCCTGGGTAAGGAAGATCCTCTGGAGAAGGGAATGGGAATACACTCCAGTATTCTTGCCTGGAGAATCCCTTGGACAGAGGAGCCTGGTGGGCTACAGTCCATGGGGTCGCAAAGAGTCGGACATGACTGAGTGACTAACACTGCCACTACTAATATCCTTCCAGTCTTTCTTTTTTGTATATATTTATGGAAGCATACTGCATGTACAGTTTAGAAACTTCCGTAGCTACACTTCTTATGAATATCTTTTCAAAATAATAAATATAATTTTAATGGCTGTATATGTGCTATCATATATATCACCATCACCAAAAGGTGCTGACTTAGATTATTGTTTGGTTTTCACTATTATAAAGGAGTGGATCAGTGAGCACTCATATGTCTATATATATTTATATTTATGTTTGTGATGATTTCTTGATGATAAATCCATAGAGGTGAAATTGGAGGGTAAAAGGATGAGTGCATCTTTAAATTTTTATGGCTTCCAGCAAGATTCTTCTCAGAACAGTTCTATCAATTTACATCCTTTTCAGCAGTCTATGAATTCCATTTTCCCAAACCTTTGCATTCTTAGCGCATTACAATTTTTAAAAATCTTCGTCATTTTCTTTGATAAAAATGGTTTCTCATTGCTTAATTTGAAACTCTCTTGATTGTTATTGAGGTTGAACCTTTGTTTCACATATTTGTTGGCCATCTGTAATTTTGTTTGGTAAAATGAGAACATTTTAGGAGTCCTTTTGACTTAGATATTTTCTAGCAGTACATTTGTGGGACTGAGGAGTTCTGTGTTCCACTCTCTGTTTCTTCTTCTGAGGCAAAATATCAAATTAACTTTATTGCCCAAGCAACCCCTGGCCTGGCATCTGCTTGGAAGACGGAATATGCTCCAGGTGATTGTCACATGTGACTAGAGAAATGAATGTCAGCCCCTCTGTCAACAGGAAAAAAAAAAAAACAAAAAACAGTGGAAACTATTCTGGAGTTAGAACTGGAGGCCTAATTTGAATCCCATGTGACACTCCAGCTGTGATCCTGAGCAACTCACTCTGACCCTCAGAGTCTTCTACAAAATGGCCATGAGCTAAGGCCAAAATGTCTATGCAAAACTTGGAATATCTTATAAAACCTGCCATATTGGAGGTGCTGCTTTCCCACTAGATACAATGTAGTTTGTGCTTCTCTTTTTCATGTGAAGACATTATCCAGCCAACGCCTGTCTGACGCCCATCTGTTCTCTGTATGGGGCTGCCGTCATCACAGTAGAAGGCATAGGAAGCACCAAGACCAGGATTCATCCTGTTCAGGTGAGAGAGGGCCTCTTCTTCATAGGGTTTCTGTGCTTTGAAAATCATTAATCACACGATGAGTTTCTAAAATTAACACAGTAGAGCAGTGGGCCCTGCTGCCTGGGCATAGTCCACAGATGACACAAAGCGGGGGCAGAAGTGAAACTTGGGACATGTGACTGACTTGTTAGAAAAATACTTTTTAAGACTAGAGAACTCTTTCCTAAGGAAAAAAAAAAAAAAAAAACTTGACATCACTGGGTTGTTTTCTATATTCTAATTAAATGAGACCTATCCATTTTATATCTTCCAAACTTATGTAGAAAAGAGAGCCATCTATGCATTGGGGGATAAAATCTTGTTATTTTTTTTCTATAAAGGGAAGTGTAACATGATTTTAAAATTGAATGAAAATCTCAGCTACCAAAAAGATTTGTTGAATTTAGTTTATTTGGAAGCTATGTAATGGTAGCTGTCAATGAATTGTAAGGCTTTTCTCCTCAGGAGGCTCCTTGTTAGAACTTTGCCTGAAGTGAAAGGACACCTCAGATGCCTGACTCTTTCAATTATTTATATGCTGCCCAGAAAGATGCTGTTGCTACTTGTCTTTGTCTATATGAGTACCACTTAAGAGGAGAGGAGAGGGGAAAGATAGTCACAGAGCAGAAAATGGACAAGCTTCATATTCTTCAGGCAATCTTGGCTTCAGTTTACTTGGCTTCGGTTTATTTTCCATGAAACCTTGTTACCTAGAGGGAGCAGATTCTGCCTGAATATGCTTGTGAGACTTGGCTGTTCGGAGGCATGAAAACACTCTGTCATTTAGTACCTGCTGCCCGGTTCCTGGCAGCAAGGTAGCCAAACAACGGCTTCCAAAATGGGCTTGAACCATTGAAGTTAGACTCGAAAGAGAACAGGCTGGGGTGGGAGGGAGGGAGATTTGGAAGAAAAATCAAGGCAATCTTTCCTTCTTGATTGTTGTTTGGATTAATGATGGCACTTTGTAAACAAATTCCTGCATGCTAAATAATTAGGGCTATATGCTCAGTCACTCGGTCGTGTCTGACTCTTTGCAACCCCATGGACTGTAGCCCGCCAGCCTTTTCTCTCCATGGGATTATCCCGGCAAGAATACTGGAGTGGGTTGCCATTCCCTTCTCCAGTTAGGGCTTTACTGGGCAGATAAAGGCACTCAGGAAATACTTGAGGTTTTTTCAACTTGAAGATGATTGAGTTCATTTATCTGAAGGACTTCCTTTATCTCAGAAATTCCCCTTCTGGACTACAGGTTGAAATACTCAGGAATCTTTTAAAAATATGTGTCGTTGACCCACCCCCAGAGATTCTGTCAGATAGTTTGAGGTGCTGCTTGGACCTTGGAGATTTTAAAGCTTTCCCCTGCAATTCTGAAGGCTGAGAACGTTTAAATGAAGCTTAAAAAGCTGGTGAGAATCGGTCATCATGGCTACCCCAGTCCAAGAAAGGGAGAGATACTAAGGCTGAGAAGGATTTTCTGGGGCCTCTTCTCCAACTTTAATGTGCCTGTGAACCACCCAGGGATCTTGTTTGAATGCAGGTTCTGATTCAGTAGGTCCGGGGTCGGGCCCAGGGTTCTGCGTTTGAATGTTTCTGTGCCCGCAGGAGAGGATTGCCAAGTGTCACGGCACGCAGTGCGGCTTCTGCACCCCCGGGATGGTGATGTCCCTGTACACGCTGCTGAGGAACCATCCGGAGCCCACCCTGACTCAGCTAAATGATGCTCTTGGTGGTAGGTTGTATGTGTGTGTGCTTTAATTTCTGGTTTCTAAATGATGATGCTGATAATAGCTATTAAACACTAACCAAGTGCCACACACTGCATTAAATGCTGTATAAACAGAACTTCATTTACTCTTTATGATAACTTTATAAGGTAGGCACTATTATTATCTCCCATTTCATAGATGGAGAAACTGAGGTTTAGAGAGTAATTTACTAAAAATTATACCACCAATAAGTGGAGGAGTTTGTTTGTTCAAATCAGGTTTCAGACAAGACCCACATACTGCACTTGGCTGACACATTTCTCAAGTCTCTTAATCTATAAGGGTCTCCTCCTTGTTTATGGTTTGCTTATTTTATTTTTTATTTTTTTTATTTATTTTTTTTTCAGTTGAAATTTTCTTTTAATTAAAGACCCAAGGGACAAGAAGCTCCTTTGTGTTACAGTATATAACATATGGCTCTTATACAGAGTAAAACAGACACCAGGGAGTCGAGTGTTTATACCAGCGCTAGACTCTTCCTGTAGCAGGCAAAAAGTGAGGCAGGATTCCCTTTACTGGCATGGAGATTGTAATATATCTTTACATGCAATAAGTTCTTTGGTAGACTTAATCATTTGGTGGAATTACAGAATTTGCAAAGGAAAGTAGCAGTAAAATATTTCATGTAAAATTATAATAATTACAACACCAGTTTATTCATTTACCCTCCAAGGAATTCAGTTATCTCCAGTTCTCTCCTACTGGGGTGGGTGCTCTCAGGACGGTATTATCAGAGGGCTCCTAATGAATGCAACATGAAATCAAAGAAACTGACATCTTCTGGTGATACTTATTTCAAAGAACTGCCTTTATGTGGAGCTAGTTTATCAAATTCAGGAACTCAGTGTGTATGTGTGAAGCTGGTGCTGGGTCTTGGAGGAGTCTTCATTATCAAGATTCTGAACAATTCAGGGAAGCCTGGCGTGCTACAGTCCATGGGATCGCGAAGAGTCAGACACGACTGAACAACTGAACTGACTGAACAATTCTAAAGAATAAGAGCCTTCCAAATGCTATTTCAGGTGATATCCTCCATGGCTCTTTGTCTCCTGTCTCCCAGGGACTTTATTTCTTTGCTGTATTACATGGGCCTAAAGTTCATGTGCTCAATTCCTCTGCTGAAGTGTTCCAGGAAGACAGGACTAAACAGAAGTAAAAAGGGGAGATGGTGCATAAGACACAAACTGGACTTATTTGGCCTTTGGTCTTTGGCCTTATTAGGTCTTATGCATTTGATCTCATGGCCATTTATGATGTGAACAAGTGACAAGAAGTTCTCAAGTTTTAGGGTGCTTGAGACTTACACGGGAATGAAGATTCCTGGGATCCAGCCCCAGAGAGGTTGCTTCAGTGGCTTTGTTTTTTGAATGGATGCCAGATTTAGGGGTTGGAGGAGAACATGGGAAATGGACCACTGTAGAGAAATGCTGGCCTAAGGTTTTATTGCAAATAAATTGTGTACCCATTGCTTCTAAAGCTTAAAAATTGCCTTTGCTTCTATACAATACCTTTGACCTTTCTAGCAACTGAAGCTTAGTTCTCTCTCTCTTTTTTAGTATCAAAATTTAGGTTTTTTATGTTGTCTTTTACTGATATTGAAAACCAAAATTTTTAATTGAAGTACAGTCGATTTACAATATTGTGTTAGTTTCGGGTGTACAGCATAGTAATTGAGTATTTTTGCAGACTATATTCTCTCATAGGTTATTATAAGAAAATGGATAAAATTCCTTATGTTATACTGTAAGTCTTTATTGCTTCTGTATTTTATATATTATTGTTTGTCTTTGTTAATCCCATACTTGTAATTTATCCCTCCCACTTCCCTCTCCCTATTGTAATCACAAGTTTGTTTTCTATGTCCGTGAGTCTGTTTCTGCTTTGTAGATACATTCCTTTGTATTATTTTCAATTATTCCACATATAAGTTATATTGTATAGTGTTTGTCTTTGATTTATTTCACTAAGCATATTATTCTCTGGGTCCGTCCACATTGCTACAAATGGCAGTATTTCATTCTTTTTATGACTCAGTAATATTCCAACACACACACGCACACACCACATCTTCTTTTTAACACCACATCTTCTTAATCTAATTATCTGTTGATGACCATTTGGGATGTGAAAATTAACTCCCAAATATTGCTGTAGACCAAGAGTTTTTGGCTTGAAATCATTGTGTTCTTTGAACAGCTATCACAACCAGAGTATATAATAACTGCAGAGAGAAAATACAAATATTTGAATTGTTAGACCCTGCCACAAGACTATCAGCCAAATATCCCAAGTTGTTGACAAAAATAAAAAATTTGACTTTGTGAATTTGGTGGACCAAAATGTCAAACAGCACTTCTTTCTTGGGTGGGGTCCTTATTTCCATCAATCTCTTGGCCAACTGTGCCTGTCTCTAGATTCCTTGATTAACAATACTGGGTTTTTCCCCTTCAGGTAACCTGTGTCGTTGCACTGGATACAGGCCCATAATCAATGCATGCAAGACTTTCTGTAAAGTGAGTAGAAAGGAACACATTATTAAGTATATTTTTTCCCTGGTTAAATAAAATGGTAGGGGGTAGCAGATGTGATTGGAGAAGGAAATGGCAACCCACTCCAGGGTTCTTGCCTGGAGAATCCCAGGGACGGGGGAGCCTGGTGGGCTGCCGTCTATGGGGTCGCACAGAGTCGGACACGACAGAAGTGACTTAGTAGCAGCAGCAGCAGCAGATGCGATTAGAAGAATAGCCCATTGTTACTAATGCAGGAAGACTTCTTATCTCAAGGTCTGTAATTGCTGTTTGTTACTTGATCTTGGGCAGGGCGCCTGCCCTGGTTCATTGAACTTGCCCTGGTAACCACATGATAAGCACCTGAGCACTTTGACATTGGCCATTGTTCATTGGTCACTGTTCATTGTTCTGAGGGGTCTTTCCTGACCTGTTTGTCTGGGTCAGGTACCCTATCCTGGTGCTCCTGTAGCCCTCTGAGCACACCCTACAGCAGCCTTGTCATATGTTGGTGTAATTGCCCATTTACTCTTTCGTCTTTTCACCAGGAGGTGGTCTGCTTGGTGCTTCACCAGTGTGTCAGTTGAGTAGGCACTTCAACGCTTGTTGAATGAACAGATGAATAAACAGCATTGAAATGAGGCACATAAGATTAGCTTTTGGAATTTAAATGATGAAATAGTGCATCATAAGAACAGCATGATAATAATAATAATACTTGTTATTATTAATAAAATATTTTACCAACAAATAAATTATTAATACCAAGGTATTGATAAATTGCTAATAATAAATTATTTGTTGTTAATAAAATATTAAATCAACCATTGTTGTTATGTGCCAGATTTTGTTATAAGATCTTTACAGCATGGTGGCTATAGTAATAATACTGTGTTGTGTACCTGAAAGTTGTGAAGAAAATAGACACATACACACACACACAAATTTTAGCTATGTGGGGTGATGGATGTGTTAATTAACATGGTTGTGATTCTCATTGAACAAAGTATACTTATAATGTAACGTCAAATAGTCACATTGTACACTTTAAATATATATAATTTTATTTGTTAATTATAGCTCAAGAAAGCTGAAAAAATATTTAGTAGAATCAACAATAAATTCTTGGTTATTTGTTTTTCTCACCCACTAGACTTCTGGCTGCTGTCAAAGTAAAGAAAATGGGGTTTGCTGTTTGGATCAAGGAATAAATGGATTACCAGAATTTGAGGAAGGAAATGAGGTCAGTGAAACGTACATTTTTAAGATTTTCCCAGGACATCAGTAGAGACCAGCTTACTTTTAGGAAGAAAAATGGCTGTGCAAGCTTTTGAGGCGTGTCAGCACGTCCTCTCCCCCATTCACACTCCATCATCCATCTTAACAACTTCATCCCTCACTCCAGACGTTACTCTCAGTCACTTACCACTGTCTGTAGGAGGGAAAACACATTGATCTCTTAGTGTCTCTCAGTCAAAAAAAAATGTGCTTCAAGTCTTTTCTCTAGTGGGGATGTTAGGGAAAATGGAGGGTCAGGGAGTGCTAAGAGAGGTGGCAGGGCGTTCAGGGGAATGTTCTGGTTCTCGGTTGTGTCTGGCCTGCTGCCTCCTCTGCTTCCCCCAGACCCCAAGGAGCAGGTGCAGGGCTGGGGGCCCACCGGCAGCTGCACTCAGTCCCTAGCAGCCTGGTCTGTGTGAGAGCCCTTGGCTTAGAGCCCGGCTACCATGGCTGGTCAGCGGGCTTTTCTGTCTGTCTGTTCTGTGTCTATCTTCATCTGACCTCATTCCACAAAGGATTTAAAGCACGGAGAACTGCCTAATGACAATAACTTCTGGTACTTTCTCTTTTTAAGACAAGTCTGAAACTCTTCTCAGAAGAGGAGTTTCTGCCATTGGATCCAACTCAAGAGCTGATATTTCCTCCCGAGCTAATGGTAAGTAAGGCAAAGTTGAACTCATGCCAGAGGAATTCACGGTGAAATGTGAAGAAGGATATTTGCTATGGATCCTCTTGAAAGTTGATTGGCAAGTAGGTAATATCCATCTGCCATTCTCAGTCCAGTCTAAAGAGTGTGGGACCGAGGGAGGAACACTTGATTGTAATAATCAGCCCATAGTATCTATTACAAATGCCCTGAAATGACATCACAGCATCTGGAGGTTTAGACATGTTTTCTTCTTCCAGTTTTGGGGAGTTTTGTTCTTCCATCAAGTGTTTTGGTGAAATTAAATATGCAAAGTATTTTTAAACTTTGAAATAGATTCTTTTAAGATATAAAAGAACCAACAGGAGATATAGTCTCCAGAAGGAGTAAAATATTGTCACATTTTTGTCCCATACTCTGATTTCTAGTAAACACTACTTTTAGGTCACTGTTATTTTATTTTTTAAAGAGATCTCTCTTTCCTTTCCTTGTTCCTATAAAGACAGCAGAAGCAGGTGGAAATGTTATCATGAGATGATCTTGAATCTTTATTGCTTTTTCAATAGACAATGGCTGAGAAAAAAACACAGAAGACCAGGATTTTTGGTAGTGATAGAATGACCTGGATTTCCCCAGTGACCCTGAAGGAACTTCTAGAAGCCAAAGTCAAGTATCCCCAGGCCCCTGTTGTCATGGGGAACACCTCTGTGGGTACGTAGAAACCAGGGACTTCCTAGAATAAAACTGAGGAAAAGGGCTTCAGGGAGCAAAACCTCATATATGCATGTTCTTGGGAAAAACAGTCTGAAATAACATTTTAAATCATCTGTGCTTGACTTCCCTTGAGGATTGCTCAAGAGACTTTCACAGCTTCCATTACGTAAGTGAGTTCCTGTCACTCTAACCGGAGCAGTACACAGAGTTGAACCCCAGAGTCCTGCTCTGTAATAAGTCAGCACAGCTGTCCTGTCTTTCCATGTGGAGTCTAATCTGGGGCTGGGGTTTGCAATTACTGTTTCCTCTCTTAGTGGTGTCTCAATGGATATAGTAGGTTTTCTTAAATTGCAGTGGCAGGATCTTTCTGTTGTGTCCATTGTAAACTCAGTTTGACTACCTGCTTCTTGGAGGAGTCTCCCAGAATTCTTCCCAAGGAGAATTCTGAATATGCCCCAAGAGGACTTAGATGTGTCAGCCAAGTTTTAATGCTGAAAAGTCCAGATGGCTCCACAAGTTTAGTGAAATTCTGTCTGTCCTTTTTCTGTGTGTGTGATTTAGCAATGAACAGAGCTATAATAGAAAGATATGTCATTTTTATATGTTCTAAGGACATCAGTTTTAATCACAATTTCAAAAATTAAAAGGCAGTTAGGCCCCCCTTCATCCTAGTTTGCTATTTTTTTTTCTAATCCTCAGGCCCTGACATGAAATTTAAAGGCATCTTTCACCCAGTTATAATTTCTCCTGATAGAATTGAAGAACTGAGTGTTGTAAACTATACAGATAACGGTGAGTCCTCAGGGTCCCTACTTTCTTAGTTAAAATGCATTAATCAGTTTATTTGCTTTGCTCAGTAGACATGCAGAAGAAATCATTCATAATTATAATATACAGAGAGATTCCCTTGTAAGGTGATCACATCCTGGAGGAGGCTCAGGGAAGAATCCTCCGTGATTAGAGGAGATACTGTCTGAATAGTTAGATTTTCACTGAAGAACTTTTATGTCTGCCGTTCAGGGAACTGTAACAATTATTCAGTGAAGGGTACCATGCCAAGTGCTGGATAAACAATAAAGATGAGAGTCTTTGCTCTCCAGAAGCACAGTAGATAACCAAAGCAAGTTTATGTATTATGCAGCTTCCAAACTGGCTTTTCCATTTCAATAAAGGAAACTGATGTAATGACAATGATGAGAGGCAATGAAATGTGAGTTTGAAGTCTGGCTCTGGAGTCCAGTTCCTGACTGTCATATATTAACTGAAAGACCTTAGTCAAGATACCTAACTGAACCTCAGTTTGTATGGGGCTATTACTATTTCAAAGCTTTGTTAGAATTCAAGAAGATTCTGTAAAGTATTCAGCATAGTGCTTGACACAGTGAGTGTTCAAAAAATTTAGCCTCCATCACCTCCACCACTATCACCCCCTCTGTCACCAACACCATCACCTCCTTCATCACCACCATTACAACCACTGTTAACTCCTCCTTTGTGTGTGTTCAGTGGATCAGTGGTATCCCACTGTTTGCGACCTGTCAGACTGTAGCCCACCAGGCTCCTCTATCCATGGGATTTTCTGGGCAAGAATACTGGAGTAGGTTGCCATTTCCTCCTGCAAGGGATCTTCCCAACCCAGGGATCAAACTAGCATCTTCTGCCTTGGCAGATGGATTCTTTACCACTGCACCACTTGGGAAGCCCACCTCCATTACCAAGCACTATTCCTGCCATCACCACCATGACCACCAGTAGCAGGGCAACATGTATCCAGCATAAAGATCCCATATCTGCAGTCTAAAATCTAATGGGCATTTCCAGGTCAGCAGTGATCACATTGCGTTCTCTGCAAATGATTTCATTTCAGGGCTGACCTTAGGTGCCGCTGTCAGCCTTGCTGAGGTGAAAGACATCCTGGCTAATGTGACCCGGAAACTCCCTGAGGAGAAGACACAGATGTACCATGCTCTCCTGAAACATTTGGAAACTCTGGCTGGGCCCCAGATCAGGAATATGGCTGTATGTATTTGATGACAGTAATAGCTAGCGTGTGCCCCTTGAATGACCATTCCTATCAAATCGTGACATTTTCATTCTTTGAGAACAGACAAAAAGAATAGTTTTCCAAAGCTTTGATTCTTGTAATAAGCTTGATTCTTATTTTACCACTTGTGTCTTCATAATTTCACAACTGGAGTGAAAATAACCCATTATTTTAAAAAGTCTTTAGGGGGCCACATAGTGAGCAGGCATCCAGATTCAGATCTGAACCCTCTCCTGGCTGTGGGCAACTGTACCCTCAACCTGCTGTCAAAAGGTAAGTGACCCCTCCTTCCTGGGGCTTATTAAATCCTGTTCCTCCTCTCCTTTTGCCTCTCCAGGGTTATAGGAAGTCCAGTTTTGACAATTAGCATTCTTTCTAGTATTAATAATTCCACCTCCCTTTTCAGATGCTTGGAAAGTTAGTCAGTCTGGTCCTAATTGTGCATGCACCTAGCGTCTTCATCTCCTTCCTTTTGAAGACTTCTGGTAGATATTCTCCTATGCTGGCTGCCTGACCAGTGTTGGTTATTGTCCTGCTGTAATCTGAAGAGTGAAGAGAACTCTAGGCTCATACCTGAGCTGTCATTCATGGAAGCCTGCAAGTCTTTTTCATTGAACAGTGGTTGAGCTTCATCCTATACTTTTTTGAGTTTTGTTTTTGAAAACCAAGTCTAAGATTTTTTCATTTATTTCTTTTATTTCAATTTATTCAAAAATTATTAGAAAGATTCAATTGGTCCTCTATAAATCTGTATTTTTTTATTTAAAAATACGTACTAACTTTCTCTTACCTGCATTGTTAAATGCCAACTCTTCATAGCATCTAAACCACAAAATTGTCTTAATGAAGAAGATGTACGTTCTGTCCTAGGTTCATCAGTCCATATTTCTCAATTCCACATAAATGCATTAATATATGAAACTTGTTTTTCTCTTCTGACTTACTTTTTACCTCACTACAGTTGACTCAAGTTTGTTCCTTTTTATGGCTGAGTAATATTCCGTTATATAGATGTACCACAACTTCTTTATCCATTCATCTGTCAGTGGACGTATATACACTATCATGTGTAAAATAGTTAGTGGGAAGTTGCTAAATAACACAGGGAGACCAGCCTGGTGCTCTGTGAGGACCTAGAGGGATAGGATTGGGGGAGGGGAGGGAGGCTCAGGAGGAAAGGGATATGTATATAATCATGACTGATTCATGTTGTTGTACGGCAGAAACCAAAACAAAATTTTCCACCAATTAAAAAATAAAGTTCTAAAAAAGATGTATATTCAGTTATCAACTTAAGTAACATCCTTTAAAAAAATCATTCATGGAGAATTAGGTTTTGTGATCTAAATATAAACATCAAAAGATTCTTAGTTTTTATCCCAAAGTCCTATTTCATTATACCTTTAAATAGTTCCTCCCTCCAATATATTGATTAAAGAACAGAAATTCTTTAGGTGCTGAGAAAAGATAGAAACAATTAAGACTACATCTCACTAGTGTAAAAATTCATTAAAGGCAATTTATTCACTATTGTACTGAGTAGAGTTCTTGATTATACACAATAAATGTTTGTTGAATGACTTGATTAGAATATCAAAAGATATTAATATCTTCTTTCTTCTCACAAATCTCAAAATGAATCGTATGGTTCAGGAAGTGATTCCTAAGGTCCATCTCTGCCTGACCTCTGGGCTACTCACCTAGATATTTTTATTTATAATCAAGAAAAAAGGCAAAATAAAAATAAAAAAGATGGGCCCTAGATGGGATGAAGCACTGCAGGACACTATTACATGGTGAAAGATTTTTTTAAACATAGGAAGAGCACTTCTTTTCCTGATCAGTTTCCTGTACTTGGTAGAATTATTTCCCAAATTTTGGGAATTTGATTCTTTAATAAAGAACAGATGCCAAGGAAAGTGTTCTTTCTTTCCACAGAAGGAAGACGACAGATTCCTTTAAATGAGCAGTTTCTCAGAAAGTGCCCAAGTGCCGATCTTAAGCCTGAAGAAATCTTGATCTCAGTGAACATCCCCTATTCAAAGAAGGTGAGACTGTCCTTTCAATTTCTTCATTTTACCTGCGAGCCTACAGCTTGTTAATTCCAACCTATAAGAGAGTTTAAAAAAAGGTGTTGAGTGGAGTAGTGGAGAATATGAGGATCTGCGAATATTTTTCACTTGTATTAAGTACTCTCCATCATTCTTAGAATCATGAGACCTTTGACTCTGCTTTTCTCTCCATCCTTCTCTCTCTCTCCCTCCCTACCTCCCCTTGTTGAAACCAAGCTCTAAAGTTACCTTCCTACAGATTTTTAAAAATTCTTTGTACTGTGAGGCTTTGTCACAAGTAAAACTGGAAACTATACCTCTACTTATACCTTGAGGTTTTGAAGAAGCTATAAATTTACAATAGAACTTAGTGGTAGGAAGAAGGGCTTTGGAGTCAGACTCAAGAATGAATCCTAGTTCAGACCTACTGAATCAATCTGAGCCTAGGATTCTCACCTGTAAATGGGAATGATCGAGCCTGCCTTGGAAAGTGTATGATTTTGCTAGCTAGGGCTGCAAAGAACCACAGCCTCAGTGGCTTAACTACCCTCTCACTTCTGGAGGCCAGAAGTCTGATATCAAGGTGTTGGCAGTGTTGATTTTCTCTGAAGCTTCTCTCCTTGGCTAGTAGATAACTATCTTCTCTCTGTGTCTCCACATGGTTTTCCCTCTGTGTCTATGTCCAAATTTCCTCTTCTTATGAGGACACCACTGTGTTAGATTATTGCCCACCTCAATTATCTCATTTTTAACTTAATTGCCTCTTTAAAGACCCTAACTCCTAATACAGTCACATCCTGAGGTACTACTGGGAACTAAGACTTCAAGATGTCACTTTTGAGGGGGCACGGTTCAGCTCAAGAGAGTGTGGCGAGGACCCGGTGAGGCAGTGCATTCCAACTGCCTAGTGTATAGTTGTCACTCAGTGCGTTTCTACCAGTGCCACTTCACTTTTGCCTTTTTTTTTAATTTTATTTTATTTAACTTTACAATAATTTATTGGTTTTGCCATATATCAAAATGAATCTGCCACAGGTGTACATGTGTTCCCCATCCTGAACCCTCCTCCCTCCTCCCTCCCCATACCATCCCTCTGGGTCGTCCCAGTGCACCAGCCCCGAGCATCCAGTATCGTGCATCGAACCTGGACTGGCAACTCGTTTCATATATGATATTATACATATTTCAATGCCATTCTCCCAAATCATCCCACCCTCTCCCTCTCCCACAGAGTCCAAAAGACTGTTCTATACATCAGTGTCTCTTTTGCTGTCTCGTATACAGGGTTATTGTTACCATCTTTCTAAATTCCATATATATGCGTTAGTATACTGTATTGGTGTTTTTCTTTCTGGTTACTTCACTCTGTATAATAGGCTCCAGTTTCATCCACCTCATTAGAACTGATTCAAATGTATTCTTTTTAATGGCTGAGTAATACTCCATTGTGTATATGAACCACAGCTTTCTTATCCATTCATGTGCTGATGGACATCTAGGTTGCTTCCATGTCCTGGCTATTATAAACCGTGCTGCAATGAACATTGGGGTACACGTGTCTCTTTCCCTTCTGGTTTCCTCAGTGTGTATGCCCAGCAGTGGGACTGCTGGATCATAAGGCAGTTCTATTTCCAGTTTTTTAAGGAATCTCCACACTGTTCTCCATAGTGGCTGTACTAGTTTGCATTCCCACCAACAGTGTAAGAGGGTTCCCTTTTCTCCACACCCTCTCCAGCATTTATTGCTTGTAGACTTTTGGATCGCAGCCATTATGACTGGCATGAAATGGTACCTCATAGTGGTTTTGATTTGCATTTCTCTGATAATGAGTGATGCTGAGCATCTTTTCATGTGTTTGTTAGCCCTCTGTATGTCTTCTTTGGAGAAATGTCTATTTAATTCTTTGGCCCATTTTTTGATTGGGTCATTTATTTTTCTGGAATTGAGCTGTAGGAGTTGCTTGTATATTTTTGAGATTAGTTGTTTGTCTGTTGCTTCATTTGCTATTATTTTCTCCCATTCTGAAGGCTGTCTTTTCACCTTGCTTGTGGTTTCCTTTGTTGTGCAGAAGCTTTTAAGGTTAATTAGGTCCCATTTGTTTATTTTTGCTTTTATTTCCAATATTCTGGGAGGTGGGTCATAGAGGATCCTGCTGTGATGTATGTCGGAGAGTGTTTTGCCTATGTTCTCCATCACTTTTGCTTTTAGTGGGAGTTTGTGTCAGCCTTCCGACAAGCCCAGCGGCAACAGAATGCGCTTGCAATAGTTAATTCGGGAATGAGAGTGTGTTTTGGAAAAGGAGATGGCATCATCAGAGAGTTATCCATTGCATATGGAGGCGTTGGTCCAACCACCATCCTTGCAAATAATTCCTGCCAGAAACTCATTGGAAGGTATGGAATCACGGCCTGAGATTCCAGGGAACCAAGTGGCTCTTTCCATGGTGACATGTAATTACAAGAAGAAAAATACTTACCACCTTTCTGTTTAATGACTTGGAATTCTAACAGGATTTCGTGATTATTTCCATGTGTCTTAGTGAATCCTGAAGTGGGCACCATATAGTGTGAGTGTGAGTGTGTGTGTGTGTGTGTGTGTGTGTGTACCCATCTCCCAACAGTATTGATATAGAGACACAGTAAACAAAATGAGTAAATCTGCATTCTTTATTGTGAGAGAATAATTTATCATTATGAAAGATTCATTATGGGAGTTTGTTTTTCAATAACTTGCTAAGTGTATTGCATACCTGGCTGTTTATTTCTACAGGTAATAACTGGACTATAGATATAGCCATTATTTCTTAAGCCTTCACTAGGTATTGATTACCATTTCAGAAGTAATAAACTAATGGTTAAAACCATGATCTTGATCAAGCCACACTGCCTGGGTTAGAATCTCATTTCAACTCCTATAAATTATGTGATCTCAGTCAGCTTACTTAATCTTACAGTACCACAGTTTCCTTATCTGTCAAAGGGGAATAATCATATGTCATGCCTCATAGGGCATTTGAGAGGATTAAGTGGTTGAATACATTGTTGTTGTTCAGTACCTCTGACTCCAGGACCCCATGGACTGCAGCACGCCAGGCTTCCCTGTCCAGTCCTTCACTCTCTCCAGATATGAATACATATATATGAATACATGTCTCCCAGAATCAATACATGTAAGGTGCCTAAGTAAGTAAGTGTTAGTCACTCAGTCATGTCTGACTCTTTGTGACTCCACGGAGTGTATAGGCTTCTATGTTGATTGAATTCTCCAGGCAAGGATACTGGAGTAAGTTGCCATTCCTGTCTCTAGGGGATCTTCCCAACCGAGGCATCGAACCCAAGTCTTCTGTACTGCAGGCAGACTCTTTACAGACTGAGCCAGCAGTAAGCCCCATAAAACAGAATTAAAACAACCTAGCATGCAGTCAACATTCTAGTGATATAAAGGGCAGTTACTCCTGGGTTGAGGACTTAACACAAGTTGTCATTTCTTTCTCATGACCATTGCATGAGGTAAATTCTATCATGATTGCACTTTTACAGGTGATTAAGTGGTGTGCCCAGGTCAGACACCCTGAGAATGGTGGACTGTGATTTGAACTTGGATTGCCTGACTCTGGAGCTTGTACTCTTTTTTTTTTTTTTTTTTTCATTTAACTGTCACTCTTTGTCTTACCTGTTAGCTGAGCTTGTGGGGTAGTGAGTCCTGTTGGGCTAGGAATCCTCTTTTGAACCTCACAGGCCCTGGAATGAAGAGATGCTGGATGCAGCTTGCAGGCTGATTCTGGATGAAGTCTCCCTCCCAGGCTCAGCCCCAGGTGGGAGGGTGGAGTTCAAGAGGACCCTCATTGTCAGCTTCCTGTTCAAGTTCTACCTGGAAGTGTCACAGATTTTGAAGGGGATGGTAAGTGGAACTGACCACATGTTCACTTTCCCAGGCCTGGGGGCCTCTGAGAATGTCCAAAGCAGAAAAGGCAACAACCCCTGCCAAAAAGCTATCGAATAGAGTAGAAAAGACAACCCACATCAGAAACTCACGGGCTTGCAGGGCATACGGCAGGCCATCTGTTGATGGGGTGTGTGCTTGGGGAAAAATTGCAAGTCAAGCACAGAGTTGTGTGGGATCTGATTTAGCACCACTCACTTATTTTTCTGACCTGTTGTGTGTCTCGATGGTGTTCAGAGAACTTGTTACTGGTTTGAACATATTTTCCCTCAGAAAAGCATTTTGGCTTTCTTCTCTGGGTTCAACTTTGTTTCTCTCACTTGTAAGATGGTGATGGAAGCCTCTCCATAAGGTTACTGAGAAATGGATTATCATAGGAAAAGGCTTCCTATGGTCCCTAATACTTCAGAGAACCATGGTGAAGACTGCCTAATAATCATAGTAGTAATCATCCAGGCATTCTTGCATCTGGTCTCCCTTATGACAAACAATTAAAGTTTACAAGACTGTTGACTAGGAAGGACACAACAAAAAAATCTTTATTTCAGAATAAATTTGCTATACCCAAAGGGAACTTGAACCATGTTGATCACATTAATCCTAAACAAGCCCGGCTAACAGGTAAGACAAAGAGTGACAGTTTAATGAAAGATAAGATCACTGTGCTTTTCCTTGAAATTATTAGCATTGTTCATGGCTTCTGATCTAGTTTGGTCTGGTGGCAAGACCAAACTAGATCAGAAGCCATGAACAATCCTCATGTGGTATAGAAATTAGTATGTATGATAAAAAAATAAGTATGTGTGATCATAAAAAAGTATGATCACTTTAAATTAGAGACATGGAGTTCTCTCTTATCATTGCTTCTGCAGGTATCTTCTCATTATACGTGAGTAGAACAAAAAACCAGAACAGTCATATCAAAGTTTTCAGAATAGAAGCTTGAAATCATATATAAGTGACTTATTGTCACCAGGTTATCCAAAGAGAGAAAATAAAGCCAACTCCTTCAATTAATAGTAAACTAATATAATTTATTGGATGAATCAAATGATATAAATTACAACTTCCATCTTATAGTCTTTTACCTTCAATTCAATTTCCTCTGTTAATATTGCTCTACTATTCAAAATAATAGGCTTTGTTGGCTTTAATTTTCTCTTAAAAATTTTATATTGTAAAAAATAGCCATTAGGTGGTACAGATGAACTTACTTGCAAAACAGAAATGGAGATACACAAACTTATGGGTACAGAGAGGGGAAGGGAAAGTGGGATGAATTGGGACATGGGGATTGACATATACCCACTACTATGTATAAAATGGTTAACTAATGAGAACCCACTGTATAGCATAGAAAACACTACTCAGTGCTCTGTGATGACCTGTAAGGGAAGGAAAACCAAAAAAGACGAGATTTCTGAATATGCATAGATGATTCACTTTGCTGTACAATAGAAACTAACACAACATTATAAAGAAGTATACTCCCAAAAAATTAATTTAAAAAATAAAAGAAAAAAGAACCATTAGGTGCACTGTTTAAAATCATGTGTAAGGATCAAATGACCCAGGTTTACTCAACTCTAGGAATTGTTCCTCCTAGGGCCCTAGAATGCTTCCTGCTGGGAGACTGTGGCAGAGAGGCAGCCCCAGCATCTTCCCTCCTTCCTGGTTGCCCAGGGGATACAGAACAGAGTTTGATACTCATTAGCAATGGTGCACCTTTGCTCTGACCTTTTCCTGGTTTAAATCCTCTCTTCTTTTCCAATTATTTACTTAGCTTCTACCTTCCTGTTTTATTGGTTTGTAAGTCCTCAAATCATTTAGGAAGGCACGTGAAAGAATACTAAGAAACATAAAGATATTGGGAGTAAGTGATCTACTGTACTCACTTAGCTCTTCATAAAACATTGTCCTATGAATGGATCTTCCAAAGGTGTGTCCTGGAGGTCAGGGAGAACCCTGCTTGTACTTCCAGGATTCTGAATTAGGCAAGTACTTAAAAAAGATTAAACTTCACAGCAGAGCTAAGAACCATGCTAGCCTCTCTCCCAAGACCATTCTGGCATATTTTAAATATCTACAATGGTTCTACTTTTCAGGACCCTGTTCACTATCCTGGCCTTGCAAGCAAGTATGAGAGTGCTTTAGAAGATCTTCATTCCAGACATTACTGGAGTACATTAAAGTACCAGGTTAGTGACTTTTTTTTTTCTTTTTTTTTTAAATTCAAAAGACCCAGGCTAAAACTTCTTCACGTGGACATCCCACTTACCTCTCAGTGATTCTCATGACTTTGTAGCCTGAACTCCCCTTCTGGTGAAACTACAGCCTACTTAGTGTTGATTAAAACTTCAAAATCAGTGAAGTATTGTGATTAATAATTAAGCTAGCAATGGTTATTTTTTTAAATGTCTGTTTTGAACTTGAAGAGTTCAAATGTGTTTTTGTTCTGTGGTTTTGTACCACTGATATGAACAAGCTGCCTAGTCTGCCACATGCCCTTGCCCTTGCCCTTGCCCCTGGCGCTGTATCAGGGCCGTGGGCTGCTTTGATTTTATTCACAGAGCCCTTGGAGGCTGATGAAAATGCAGTAATGCTTTTCGAACGAGCTTCTGGTTTATTTTGTTTGAATGTGGTGATACTTTGTTCTCCCAGTCTCCCTTCTCCAAGTGTTTTCTCTGTGAATTAGAGTTTTAGAGCTGAATCAAGCATAAGTTCTAAGAGTTAATTTCAGGCTGTCCTAATGAATGCTTTTAGAACAGAATTTCTCATAACCTTCAAATGGAATTTTCAGCTACAATGTCATAAGAGTATCGCCTGAAGTCATCCTATTGGTCAGCTATTCTTTACCTATTGGTAAAGAAACTTTACCTTGAGGGTTTTATTAAGTGAAGAACATGAAAAGGCTTTTAAAAGATTCTTTTTAAATAGATTCAGTTCATCGGATCTATCATTGGACTTAGTTATAAAACTTTGCAGTATGTTGTAATGAACAATGAAGTTGATGTATACCTCTTCAGTTTTTAGGTTCAATATGTTCAAAAGTCAAATACACCAAACTCCATTGAAAGTGTTGAAAGCGATCATTTTGAAAGTCAAAAATAGCTTCCCTTTTCCCAGTGTAAAATACAGTTACTGCAATGTTTGGCTTATAGATACCTTAACATTGCCTTGACCATGGAATAAACTTCAACAACCACAGGAAAAACAACAAATGAATGGGCTTTTAAATCATTCAGAGAAAAGCGATAATCTTCACGTAGCTTGTTATTATAGATTGCAAGACCAAGTTTTGGAAGTAGTGTATTTCTCACACAGATGTTTTGATTTTGTTTCTGTTTTTTCTAGGTTTTCACACATACAAATACCCACTTTGCTAGAGAAACTTCAGCACTCATGACCAGCATTTTTTTCCTCCAAATCAGAGATCACCCGTTAGAGGTGACAGTGTTCTTTGCTCCATGGTGTCTTTAGCTGTGTGACAAGCACAAGCAAGTAATCAGATACATACCCTTCCATTAGTACAGTCATTACAACTGGCTTAAAAACTGTTACATCTTCATCAATTTCATATTTATATAATATGGTCATATTGCCTGAATATGTAAAATGTTCTCTCATTTTCCCCCTTCCTCTACATTTGTGACCTACTAGAGTCGGATATGACTGAGCGTCTTCACTCTCACTTTTCACTTTCATGCATTGGAGAAGGAAATGGCAACCCACTCCAGTGTTCTTGCCTGGAGAATCCCAGGGATCGGGGAGCCTCGTGGGCTGCCGTCTATGGGGTTGCACACGAGTCGGACACGACTAAAGTGACTTAGCAGCCACCTTTAGTTAATGGTACTTAGGCCAAGTTCTAAATAATTTTTATTCATAATCTTCTGCTTTCCAGTTTGTATAAAGTCAGGATGAACACACACACACACAAAAGCTCAGCTAATACTAATTTTTTTGTGCCTTGTATTGTAGTAACTACGAAATTGAAGTTTACATTTAAGTGAAACAAATATGGACTTTAAAACAATAAATGTTAATCAGTAAAAGTATATTTTGCTGTAAAACAGTACATTTTATATGAAATAGGAATAAGTTCAGAGCATCCAGGGCTTCCCATTCCAGGGCACTAGTGGTAAAGAATCCACCTGCCAATGAAGGAGACTCAGGAAATGTGAGTTTCAATCCCTGGGTAGGGAAGATCCCCTGGAGAAGGGAATAGCAACCCAGTCCAGGATTCTTGCCTGGAAAATCCCATGGACAGAAGAGCTTGGAGGGCTAACATCCCTGGGGTCACAAAGAGTCAGACAAGACTGAGCACACACACACCACTCTAGGTGATAGCGAACATCTCATTTATTGTCAATATGCAACGTGTAAGCTTTCTCAACTGCACATTCTGGGACTCAAATACGAAAGAATATACTTTTAGAAAATTTCCCATGCGTGCATGTGAGTTGCTTCAGTCATGTCTGCCTCTTTGGACCCTACAGACTATAGCCCGCCAGACTCCTCTGTCCATGGGATTCTCCAGGCAAGCGTACTGGAATGGGTTGCCATGCCCTTCTCCAGGGGATCTTCCCAACCCAGGGACTGAACCCTCATCCCTTCCGTCTCCTGCATTGGCAGGCAGGTTGGCTACCACTAGCGCCACCCGCCTTAAATGATACTGATTTAGAAACGGCTTCCATGGCTTCTTTTCCCCCCAGGAAAGGTCTTGACCAGTAGGTGTTCTGTTGGCGACTGTTCTGTCTTCCCTCCTGCCATGTGCTGCAATCACTGTAAGCCTCATCTCAGAGAGAGTCCCTGCCCCAACCAGGCTTGGGGTGACCCTGTGAACAGCAGTGTAGGGCAGCAGGTGGGATGGGGAAGAGAGGCCTTTAGTTCCTTTAGCTCTCTCTGGGCCTCACCTTGGCTGACCAACCTTGGGCCCAAGTCTTCTCGAGCAAAGGCTCTGCGCATCTGGCCTCAGCCCTGGTGCCGGATGAAAGACTGATCCAATGAAGTGTGGATGGGACGGCTCAGCACTGCATCACAGGGCAAACTCCAGGCCTCAGAGCTGCCTTCTCCTTTCAGAGAGTAGCCTTTAGATGGTGGCTGCTTGACTGGCAATTTTCCTGGAATTTCCACCTCCCACAGTTCCATCAGCAACACCTGTGGCAACTTTAGCCTTGCCCCTAGTCTCTGAACTTGTTCTATTGTTGCTGCTGTTTAGTTGCTCAGTCGTGTCCGACTCTTTTCTGACCCCATGAACTGTAGCACTCCAGGCTTCTTCTGTCCATGGGATTTCCCAGGCAAGAATACTGGAGTGAATTGCCATTTTCTTTTCCAGGGCATCATCCCTACCCAGGGATCGAACCTAGGTCTCCTGCAATGCAGGTGGATTCTTTACCACTGAGCCACTAGGGAATGTCTCTTAATTCTTCTTTCTTCATACCTCCAATTTTCTTCTTCCAATAAGCAACCAAGAAAGCTAACAATTCTCTCATATTTGAAATACTGGAGGAGATGTTGTATTTCTTAATTTCATTTTGGTTAATGAAACTCATGTAAGGTATTTATGATAGCACAAGGTATTTATAAAGTACAAGGTATTTATAAAGCCAGTGGCAAGACATTTTACTCCATGGATCTCTAAGAAATAGTAACATTAATGAATCATTACTCAAAATGCAGCTTTCTATGTCTTCATTCTTTATCAGGATTGTCTAAATGATGAGTCTTAGCATTGGTAAGACTTCCTCACTCAAAATAGAAAATAAGAAAAGCTCTTGTGATTGAATGCACTTGATATTTTCTACAACCATGGTAATTAGGCTTTTCTGCAAATAGTACACGTGACATGCCTAGCTACAAGAGTCAGATAATTTTGATAATGAAAGTTAAGGATATACATGATCGTTTGTAAAAAGATGTTATTTTATATAACCAAGAAGAAAGATTTACATTCATTTACTTACACAAATAGAACCTGTGTTAAAGATATTTGTGGTCTATATTCAAAATACTGGGGGAAAAAAATAAGAACAACACCATGGCTGCACATCCCAGTTTGCCTACTGAATGACTGAAATAAGTTTACTGTCCTGGTGTTATTAATAGTGATGTTTTTATTTTCAGAAGTGTTCTGGCTTGAATGTAAATTATGTAGAGTTGTGCATAATATGATTATAAAAATGATGTGTTGGTTATCGATTAAACAGAATGCAGACCTAAAGCAGCTTTCTCAAGACCCAATTGGCCATCCCATCATGCACCTGTCTGGTATTAAGCATGCCACGGGCGAAGCCATCTACTGTGATGACATGCCTGTGGTGGACCGGGAACTGTTCTTGACTTTTGTAACAAGTTCAAGAGCTCATGCTAAGATTGTGTAAGTGATAAAGTTTTTATCCAACAAACAATAATGATTGCTTTTGGGGGATAAGTCATGTTAGTGAAAAGTAACTGTCTGAAGAGGATAAGCTATTTGTTGGCAATGTCCAATGTAGATTTGAAGTGAAATGGGGTTGAAGTGTAGGATTTACTACAATTTGTCCCTCCATAGAAAAACTTCATTGTCCCAGAAATTCTTTCTCGATTGTGTGGCATAGAACTATTTTAAGGTTTGGGGGCATATCTTCCCTCTCTTGTGTCTTATTCTCTGATGGCACATTCTCCATGGCCTGCAGGCTGTGGGGCTCCTCTGAGTAGCTCTGTTCTGTGTGTTCTTGTCTAGGTCTATCGATGTCTCTGCAGCTCTCAGCCTGCCTGGGGTGGTAGACATCCTGACTGGGGAACATCTTCCAGGCATCAACACCACCTTTGGCTTTTTAACTGACGCTGATCAACTTCTGTCAACAGATGAGGTACTGCATTTTTGCTTTCTGTTTTAAAGGTAACTTCCTCAGGGACTTCCCTACTGGTCCGGTGATTAAAACTCCAAGTCTCCATTGTAGGGCGTGTGAGTTCAGCCCCTTACCGGGAACCTAAGATTCCACTTGCCTCTCGGTGTGGCCAAAAAAAAAAAAAGTACCTTCCTCAGTTATTGGCACTTCATATTTTCTTAAAGATAGCATTGAATTTGGCACATCGTAAAGGATTCCAATATTCTTTGAATGCTTATTATAAATCACTATACTTTAATAGTGAATTAGTTCAAAAACATTCATATTCCACATAAGTAAGGAAGTTGGCTAGTTATATAAAAGACACTTGAGTGTTTTATATTTTTTCCTAATGGTGGTAAGATCATGTGCTGCTTTCATACTCAGGAAAGGATAAATGAGAGGAGAATAATGAGAACTTTTATTTGCTGATCCTTTCCCTGAGAATCCTTGCTATGGTTCCAGTCTCGGTGTGTCCAGCATCCAAGTTCAAGTGATATCCCCACTATGAAGCCTTTCCTATCCTTTAACCCAGGAGTTCTCTCCCTGTCTGAACTCACCCTGACTCATTCATTCATACACTGTGTATTCAACAGGCATCTTTTAAGTGAGCACCTGATGCAGGTGAGCAAGACCCGTGTGGTCCTTGTCCTCGCAGAACTTAAGGAGAAGGCAAAGTGAACCTATATTTACACTTTCTACCCTGTACTGAGCTTATTTATTTCAATGTCTTATCTATTTCCCCTGGTAAATGTCTGGAGTGAGAGCCCACGTCTGATTCATCTGTAGATTTCATGCTGCTTCCTGCAAAGCAGGGTAAATAAGCAGAGGAACAGTGATAGCACTATTACCACCTGAAAGTTTCAAAGGATAAAAAACATTGACTACTGTATCTGAACTCATGAGGAAATGCAGCCAGGGCAGTGTCCAGAAGGTTTTCTGCTTAACTTCCATTCAGTGTTCACCCAAAAGAGCTTCATCATTTGAAAGAGTCTCTGCCGCTGGCTCTCGCTAGGAGGCTTAGTTGATAAAAATGAAAGTTTGGTGACTGAGTGTCTGAAGTCAAGGTTGCACTCTCCCAAGGCAGGGCTGTGTGGTCCTGGAAGACGATGAGAACTATGGCTTTGCATAAATGTTAACTAGACAAGCAAAGCCATCTTGGGCCACACGATAGCACAACTCCCTGAGGTGTGGGGACACTGACTTTGAGCATCTCAGGGGCGTGCTTGTGTACCAGGTCATGTGGCAAACCCCATGTATGTGGAGAGCAGAGAGCAGAGCCATTGTGAATGATTGTCTCTGTTAGTTTCATCCCGATTTTAACATTTGTCCTTATCATGCTATATCTTTAAAAAATCATTTCATGGCAGAAATGTTAAACACACACAAAAATAGAGGAGAGTACAATGAATCCCCATAAACCCATCATCCAGCTTCAACAATGATTAACATCTGCAATTCTTGTTTCATTCATCTACCCACTGACCCCACCCACCTACACCCAACAAATACATGTGTGTGTGTGTGTGTGTGCACGCGCCTGTGCCTGGATTTAACTCTTTTTTACCACCATTTTTATCTGGTGATAAAACTACTATATGCTTACTGTAGAAAAGTCCTAATAATCTAATGTCAATCTGAAAAATGAGTGATTATGTTTTGATTTGGATCACAATAAAAGGTGGGAAAGAGAGTCCAGTGGTCCTATGACTTCTTCCAGTCCTGACTATTTCACTTTTCTAGAGCCTTGGTTTTGTGTTTCCCCATTGACTTTCTGCCCTGGTCCCTGGGTGAACTCCTTAGGCCATCTGTGTACCCCACCTGCAGGTGAAATGGTGACTGCTCCCAACTCACTCGTGGCTCCTACGATCATGTCTCTCCCTGAAAAAGCCTGTGCTCCCCAGTTCAGGGCAGAGACCACTGTCCCCTCCCTCCTTCCTCTCTGGCTGAGATGGTCTTGACCTTCTGGTCCTTCCTGTCATGAAGGCAGAAGCCTCCTCTCAGAATGGTCCCATTCGCAGTGTGGCAGCCCCAGGTCAAGCCGTGGGACTGACTCTCCTAGGCCAGATCCTCAGATCCTCAAAGCCTGAGTCTGCTCTACGTGAGGCAGCATCACACCAGTCCCTCTTCAGCCACCGCTGCCAATGATGGAGCAAGAAGTCCTCACTCTCCCAGTGCAGAGACTTCCCAGAGGTCAGCAGGCCAACTCTGACAAATTGACTTCTCTACAGAAGCCTTCCTTAACCACGGCACTGCGGTGAAGTCCCCTGTGTGTCTAGCTCTGTGCTGGCAGGAGGAGGAAGATGAACAGAAGGAAAGGACCTGCTGCCTGCCCTCCTTGGAACTAGAAGTCTATTCTGTATTGCAGGTGTCTTGTGTGGGTCAGCTTGTCTGCGCCGTGATAGCCGATTCCGAGGTCCAGGCAAAGCGAGCTGCTCAGCAAGTGAAGATTGTCTACCAAGATTTGGAGCCAGTGATCCTAACCATTGAGGTAATGAGTTCAAGGGTGGGGCCAGAGGAGCACATTTAAGTGGTGTATCATTTAAAATGCCAGAAACAGGAAAAAAAATCTGACTCAAAGTGGCTTCCAAAACACAGGGGCTTTGTTTTTCCTCAAACTCTGTCACTATTAGCAAGAAAGCTGGTCTTCCGAGTCTCCTCCTTGCTCCCCATGGTCCGGGCTTTATCTCCTGTGGTCATAGGATGGCAGAGAGAACACCACCAACTCCGCACCCCACCAGTCCTGGGACCCAGCATCATCAGGCATATAGGTCACATGTCCCTCTCTGGATTCATGATAGGCAAAAGCTGTTGGTTACTGCTGGAGGGTCAGATTTCCTTGAGGTTCATGGGCTGTATGGGGAGTGATGGAGACCTCAACAGAAATCTGGGCACTGTTTGGAAGGGGCAGGTGGAAAGAATGCCACATGGGCACCCAGCAATGTCCAGGAGAGGGGGCACACCCAGGGCTCCATATCCACCTTCACCGGGACTCTTTTAGGTACATAGTGAAAACCAACAAGAAGCTCCATGAAGCATATACTGTGACCCTAGTTTTAGATCTTTTAATGCATATCTTAAGTAAGTATGAGAAACAGATCCTATGATGCCTACAGCTATTTTGGCAACTTGAACAAATTGGGGAACTGCATTTCCTATCCTGTTTCTTAAAAGATTTTTTGAAATTTATAAAGGTTTTAAGACTCATCTCCATGAAATGATATGAGTATTCTTCTGCATATATTTCATTGGTTCTTATAATTTACGAAGTAATAAAAGCATGAAAGTTGGGAAAACAGCATGAGTAGATTAGATTCAGCACATAGAGACCGAATGTAATCTGGGAATACAATATTATCTCCACGACATAATGAATAAATTGTTCTCTAGGTGACTAGCATGCTCTGAGGCAGAAAATAAGGAAATGAGTTGGCCAAGATTAGTGTCTCCAGGGGAACTTGGCCTGGGGTATATTTCCTATCATGCTGCTTTATGCCAAGGAACATAGAGTTTGTTTCTGGACAGTGTCCTCAGTGTTTTGAAATTTAAAAAGAATCGTGTCAAGGAAACAAAAATAAAAAAGTTTAGTTGGAGTCAAAGAGTGATTAGGCTTTCCAAATTTTCCTGGCTAGTTTCCAATTCATTCTGTTTCCATCTTAATTGCTGACTTTATACATTCCTTCCCCAACATTTTGTTTTAGAGTTTGAATTCTTAGTAAGAATTTATTTGTGTAATATTTTATCAAAAATTTTGTTTATAATTCTTTGCCAAATTCCAGTGACTAAGTATTTTCCCTGCCCCACACTCTGCTTTCCAGCCAAATAAAATTCCAAAAGCAAACAGACACCACTCTCTTTCCACCCCCACCCCCACCTCCACCCCTAACTTGGACCAGCATAGCTCGAATTGTCTGCCAAAGAATCTCAATATCAAATACCAAGCTTTGACATCGTGGAGAAGAAATACCTCATGTTTCTGTCAAAGGTTAAGCTCTCCAAGATCAATCAACTAGATCAAGAAGAGTTAATCAAAGTGGATAGCAAGGAAATATGCCTTGTTCCTTGCATATTACAGTTCTTTTATCACTTTCCTGACCAAGAAATATTCAGGAAATTATCTCTGAGTTACTCAAAGAGCGAGCAGCAAAAGGCTAAACTCAAAGGAAAAAAAAAAAAAACTGGATGTATGAAACTTAATTTCTGTTTTGAACCTGGAATATCTGAGTCTTAGATTAATAAGAGATCATAGGCTTTGTTATACAGCAGACACTAACACAACGTTGTAAAGCAATTATACTCCAATTAAAAAAAATAAAATCATATGAATTGACTCCAGTAGGAAATGTGTTATCAATTCAAATAGGATAAAAATAAATGGATCTCCATCACTATCACTCATGTGTAACCTAGCTTATGCTTTTTTGAATTTTTAATAGCTTAAGTGGGGAAATGCTATCAAAACTATTGGCCCCAAGAGTCAGGCTGATAACCATGGTGAGAAAGCTGTGCTCCCAACCAGAATCTTTTATCAATTGTCACAGTCAACAGCGTGACCATAGCTAACACCCAGAGCTCTCTGTGTGACTACCTGGTTCCAAACAGGTTTCCTACATAAGTCACTAAACGCTCACAACAATCCTGTGAGGTAAAAGCTGTTATTATCCCCATTCTGATGCAGAAACTGAAAGGCTGAGTTACCCAAAGTCACACAGTTAATCAACAGTAGAAGCAATCAACAAACACTCTATCAAAGACCCTGGGCCTCGTGGTAGTAGAAACAAACCAACCCACTTTTTGAATGGAGGAAATGGCAGGATCACAACAGCATATCCATAAGGTATATTAATAGGTCTAGACACTTACTGTTGGCCAAAGGGAACCAAAGTTTGGAGAATCCCTAGCTGCCACCAGGCTGGAATTTCATAGATGGACAATAATCTATTGTAGAAATACTCCCAGGAGCTGACATGTCACATTTGCCAAGGACCAAGGGATTACAGCAAGATGAATTCCCAAAGATACGTAGGAAAACCAACCTAGAGTTTTTAGCTACACCCCTGATAATGTGTACTTACTATTATAGTCCTTCACTAGGCACCCAAGGGAAACCATTAGGAACCAGTATATAAGTGGATTTGTGGTACCCACTCTAGACTTGGAATCTTACTTCCAGGGCTGGAAGTCCCAAGTGCAAATGCTGGACTCATTCCCCCAAAGGAGAAGCTTGGGACCGGTAGTCAAGGCCATCATGTCCTTATCACTAGAGTGTCTTCAGATAGCATTAACAGAACATTTGTTATATACCATGTAAGCTCATTCATGCCTCATTTCATTTTATTCTTTTCACAACCCTATTGGAACTGTGTGTACAACTCTACCTTCATTTACCAATGAGGCTCAAAGAGGTGAAGTGATAGACCCACAGTCAAATAGCTAGTACATCAGAAGATGGACACGACTCCAACTGGGTCCAGAGCCCAAGATCTGAGTCCCCGTGCCTTGTTACCCTGGCTGCATAACACGGGCTGTGGAATGAAGAGAATAATTGGCCTGGAAACAGTTCCACCACTTGGTGCTAGGTGTTTTCTAAGCAGTTTTTGTTTTTTGTTTTTTAATTCAATGAGGACATTTCCATTTGCTCCATGGAGAGTCTCTCTGCAGCATGGTTCTTAACCCAGCTCATGGGGTCCTGATGAGGGTGCATGTGATGCCAGAGCCAGAGAAGCACTGCCCAGACTCAGATGATCCAGCACCATATGTGGCTGCTGCTGTGGGGCTGATGGGGGGCTCACTTTTCTGTTCTTTTCTAGGAAGCTATACAAAACAAGTCCTTCTTTGAGCCAGAGAGGAAACTGGAGTATGGAAATGTGGATGAAGCATTTAAAATGGTGGATCAAATTCTTGAAGGTAAAACTATCTTTAACAAATGATGAGAGAGGAAGCAGTCCTGGATCTCCCTTGCCATGGCTCCAGGTGTTAGTTACACAGTTGGTGTCTGTTTTCCCAAAGGTCAGGAAACTGAGGCTCAGAGTGGTTAAGGAGCAGGACCACAGTCATGTTAGACAGCAGCCACTACTGCTGCTACTAGTCATGTTAGACAGCAGGCACCATGAAGCATTGCGGATTGATAGCTTTTGTAAGGATTTCCAAAGTCCATGTTTCTTTCTCTGTCATCCTTTCTGATTTCTCCTTCACCCCTCTCCATCTCTGCTTTCTCCTTCCTTTCCTCTCTCCCTCCTTGTCTCCTTCCCCTACTTCCTTGCAGACTTCCTTTCGTTACATACGCTGCTGCTAAGCCGCTTCAGTCGTGTCCGACTCTGTGCGACCCCATAGATGGCTTCCCACCAGGCTCCCCCGTCCCTGGGATTCTCCAGGCAAGAACACTGGAGGGGGTTGCCATTTCCTTCTCCAATGCATGAAAGTGAAAAGTGAAAGTGAAGTCGCTCAGTCGTGTCCGACTCTTAGCAGCCTCATGGACTGCAGCCTACCAGGCTCCTCTGTCCATGGGATTTTCCAGGCAAGAGTACTGGAGTGGGTTGCCATTTCCTCTTGGAAAATAGTTGACTTGAGCTTTCCAACAAAATTCTTGTAACTTTTTGTTTTGAAATAGTTTTAAATTTCAGGAAAGTTGCAGAAACATTAGAGAAACTCCTAATTATCCTTTACTCAGATTCCCCAATAAACATTTCACTACGCCTGCTTCATTGTCCTGTATGTGTGTGTATATCTCTCTGCCTCTGTCTCTGCCTGTCTGTCTCTGTATGTATGTATATTCCTGTGCCCCTTGGAATTCTGGAGTTGGAAGATCCAGGGCAGCCTAGGAATCTGTTTTTCACAAATTTTAACAGTGCTCTAGGTGATTCTTAGGATTAGTAATCTGGCAAACACTCAATGGTGAGTTTATTTTGTGGGAGAGAAGGAAGGAGCATTTCTGCACAGAGAGGCCATGGTGAGAGTATCTTAGAAATACTGATCGTCCACTTGCTCCATAATATGTCCATGCACTATTTGTTCCATAATATGTTTCTGTGTGAGAATTCGATTATTGTGTTTGTCCTTGACATATTATTTAATTATTTCATTTAGTTAGGTAAGTTTTTCAATCTATCTCTTTCTTGAATTTTAAGTTGCCCATACCCTATAGAGCCCAGCAGTAAAGAATCCACCTTAATGCAGGATACATGGGTCTGATCCTTGGGTCGAAAAGATCCCTAGAGAAGGAAATGGCAACCCACTCCAGTGTTCTTGCCTGGGAAATCCCATGGGCAGAGGAGCCTGGCAGGCCACAGACTATAGGGTCACAAAGAGTCGGACATGACTTAGCAACTGAATGACAGCACAATACCTTATTGATAAGTATAAAAGTGAACAGGAAGCTGTAAAATGGACTTAAGTTTTCATTCTCTTGATTCAGAGGGATTTTATTCTTACTCTCCAATTGTCGTTTTGATGAAGAATTTATGACTACTTGTTTCAGTGAGAGATAACTGGAGATACTAATCATGATGGTACTGAATCTGCCCCTTAGGAAAACAGATGCCCCCAGAAAAAAGAATATTTAAAAGATTAAATATGTTGAGCATCACATCAAGTCATGAACTGTGTTCTTGAAGGGAATGATACCATTGTTGACTTTTACCAACTGTGAAGATATATATCTCAGCCTTACTCACTGGCTGTGTCATAGCCCTTGTTGTTGTTTAGTGGCTCAGTCATGTCCGACTCTTGGCGACTCCATGGACTGTAGCCCACCAGGCTCCTCTGTCCATGGGATTTCCCAGGCAAGAATGCTGAAGTGGGTTGCCATTTCCTTCTCCAGAGGATCTTCACAACCCAGGAATCAAACCCACATCCTAGAGGGACTTTAAAGAATTTGGTTTACAAATGAGCTCACTAAGGCTGGAGAGACATGATGTTGACCAGGAATCAAATGTATCTAAGTTTCTTACCTCTGAAGTTAGCGTTCTCTCCTCTACGTTATGCTGCTTCTCACTCATCTCTGTGAAACCCTATTAGCTGGGTTGGGCTTTACACTGAGAGAGTGGATAACAATCTCCATAGCAGGATTTGCAGGAGAACTCTGAAGCTAAAATGATCTTCCCCATACCCTGTCCTATTGGGCAGAGTACGGAGAGACTCCTTCATATCTTAACGGCTTTTCGTCTTTAAGGAACTCATTAAAATGTAAATACGCCTGAAGGAATCACTCCTAAGCCCATCCTGGGATAACATTTTATCTCAGGGATTAGCTGAACAAATTGGTTTTCAGCCTAGAGAGTTGTGAGCCACACTGTAGAGTGAGGAGAGGGCACCGTGGGTCCAGGGCTGTGGGGTGGGCAGCACAATGTAACAGGGTCTTAGAATATTGCCCACCTGATGGGTTTAAGCAGAAACAACTCTGTCTAATATTTTTTAGCTCTGTACTTTTTAAACTTAACCACATTCATTCTGTGTGGATAGGTGGAATCACTAATATTGTATACCATGGATTTGATCCTACTGACAAATGGGTTTTTGATGTACACTTTTGATAAAAACTTCAATTGAAACTGAGATCCGGGTTCTTGACCTTGTAACCTTTATATGTTATTAAAGAAGTAGAATCTACTTATTCTTCTGTACTCTCTTTACTCAGATTTCGGATAAGATAGGAAGTCCAGATTCTCATATAAAAGATTTTCTTGGGAATCCCTCTCAAATAATTTACAAATCACTCTTATTGCATACATTTTTAATTTGTAAAAGTTCTGCTTTCCACCTAACATGATGACCGACACAGTTGTATTGTTTTTTTTTTTTTACTTCTGTTTTTTATTTTTTGCCCTGTTTTCCAATGGATTACACTTTTTAGAATTCTATTTTTATTTATGTATAGTGGTTTGAGTGTATCTCTTTGTGAATTTTTTTTAGTGGTAGTTCTAGATGTTAAATTTATAGTATATTTGGTAGTGACACTTCATAAGTTTTATTAAATTATAAAAACCCTACCTCCCTTTATCCCTTTACTGTCCCATATTTATAATATGCATGCATGCTAAGTCACTTCAATTGTGTCTGACTTGTGCCTTCCAGAGTCGTCTGCTATTTCTTTTACTATGTATAATGTCCAGGATAGTTAGCTGCACTTACAAGAAAGAACAGAGAGAAGTACATCTACTCCATCTTGTCTTGGACTTCTCCTTGCCATAGTATTTTACTCTGGAAAGTCACACATTCATCCCTAGGACTTTGTGACTTACTGTATTGGCTGATTCTGGTGTATTTTCCTCTAACAGGTGAAATACACATGGGAGGTCAAGAACACTTTTATATGGAAACCCAGAGCATGCTGGTTGTTCCCAAAGGAGAAGATCGAGAAATCGATGTCTACGTGTCTGCTCAGTTTCCTAAATACATACAGGTAAGGTGGGGCCACATGGAGGGGATGTGGCCAAGTGGTTTCTGCCAACAAGATACAACAAGAACAATTAGAGGTTAAAATGTCATTTTAGAAACCAAAGGAGTTTAGAGTACTAATATTCATATCCTTTTGGTGTTAAGATCCATACACCTTTACAACTTTTAAGGTATTATGAAAGCAGTGATCTTCTCTTTGTGGACCTGTAACTTTGCAACCAGCAGGTCTCTTTTGCTATACTCTTGGCACTGTTAAGACTACAAAAGAAATGATGACACTAGTCAACACAGCTGTATTATATATGTGAAAGTTGTTAAGCGATAGATCCTAACAGCTCTTGTCACAATGAGAAATTTTTTTCTTTTAACTGTATCTATATGAGATGATGGATATTATCTAAACCTACCATGGTGATCAATATATGTAAATCAAGCCATCATGCTGTACACTTTAAACTTATACAGTGATGTATGTCAATTCATTTCAGTTGTGTCCAGCTCTTTGTGACCCCATGAACCACAGCACGCCAGGTGTCCCTGTCCATCACCAACTCCTGGAGTTTACCCAAACTCATGTCCATTAAGTCAGTGATGCCATCCAGCCATCTCATCCTCTGTCATCCCCTTTTCCTCCTGCCCTCAATCTTGCTTAATAAAACTAAAAAAAAAAAAAAAATTTGACAAAGAAAAGTCTGCCCTCCAAAACCTGTAGTCACCTAATTCACATGAAGCAATTAGGAAAGTATTGAGCAGAATACAGCCAAGTACTAAATCACCTAAGTCAGAATTTACAGAAGAGGGAGAATTAAGAGAATGGAGGTTTGTGAAGCCCTAGAATGATCTGGGAAATTCCATGAAGATAAAGTCTTAAGTCTGGATTTACAGTGAAAATGAAGTTTGTCTATAGGTGGTGAGGAAAGAGGCCGTTTCCAGGCAGTTCCACACCAAGATCAAATGCCACTCATTCGTTCATTCATCCGTTCATTCATCCCTTTGGCAAACCCTTTTTGCCGGTGTCCTATAGACCAGGCAGTGTGCGTGTAAAGAGGGAAGAATAGTACAGACTGCCTATGCTGGCATGGAAGATGTGCCTAGGGTGGCTAGTTTAAGCATCAGGGTGAAAGTGAGGGGAATTGACACTGGGGTCTTGATTCAGTAGGTCACAAGGAGCCAGTGTCATTACCAGAGCAAGTGGGAATGTGGAGAATGAGGCCTCTGAGAAGGGCTGGGTGAATTCCATTTCAGTCCTGTTCTGATCTTCACTCCTTGAGTGACCTTAGGCTTATCACCTCACTCTTCTTGGGCTCCCCGCCTACACCAGCCTGGCACTCTGTGACTACCAAGAGGGCTGGAATGGGGAGGTGGTGGGAAGGAGGCTCAGGAGGGAGGGGATATATATTTATATTTTATATATATATATGTATGACCAATTTGCACTGTACGGCAAAAACCAACACAATATTGTAAAGCAATTATCCTCCAATTAAAAAAAAAAGTAAAATGAAAAAGACTTAATGACCTCAGACATTAGCATGGCAAGGAAGAACAAGACCTAGATCCAGGGAAGACCTGCTAGCCAACTTCATCCAAATGAGAAGTGAGGGATGTTCATTCTCCAGTAGAGACAGTGATGTGCAGGGAAAAGACCCAGTCTGAGAAAGGCTTGGAAGACCATAAAATCTCACTGCTGCAGGAAACATATCTCTAGGAGTCAGTCTGAAAAGGATACCTTACATGTAGTTCATGAAGGAAAAAAAATTTTTTTTACTTTTATCATCACAAAAATATCTCATTGATATTGAAAGGACTTTTTTTTTCTTTGCTGAGTGCATGCTCAGTCGTGTCTGACTCTTTGTGACCCGTGACCCCTTGGACTCTAGTCCCCTAGGCTCCTCTGTCCAAGGGATTTTCCAGGCAAGAATACTGGAGTGGCTTGCCATTTCCTACTCCAGGGGATCTACCGGGCCCAAGGGTCGAACCAGCATCTTTTGCAATTCCTACATTTGGCAGACAGTCTCTATACTGCTGTGCCATCTGAGAATTCCGTTGAAAGGACTATGTAATATAAATGATAATTTTGGCACTGTCATTACAGCCAAATACTACTGAGATCAGCCTGGATGCATGCTTAGGTTTTTGGAAATCATCCCATTATTTAGTATAGCCACAGAGTTTGTGTATCACATACATTTAGCAATCAAAACATGTAAGACTGACCCACTCCCTTGCTGCATAGGAGTTAGATTAATGAAAACTGTTATCATTCACAGGACATAACTGCTTCAGTCTTGAAGGTCTCAGCTAACAAAGTCATGTGTCACGTAAAGCGTGTTGGTGGAGCCTTTGGGGGAAAGGTGACAAAAACTGGCGTCCTGGCAGCCATCACCGCATTTGCTGCAAACAAGTAAGTGGAGAGAATCTGTTCGAGAGACTAAAAATCAAATGAGGTCATGTTGAATATTCTCAACATTGTGGAATCTCAACACTTAGGAAGAATCTGAGTCAAGGTTATTTAAAATAACATATAATATACGAATGCACAAATTGCTGGCTTATTATGACTTCTTTATTTTATATTCTCAAGCTACATAGTATAAAAACAAAAATGAGGATAAGTTACTGAAAAGAATAAAAACCACAGTTAAAAAATGTGCCTGGAGAGTAGACAGAAGCAGATCCTGAAAAAATGAGATTACTTCTCCTTAGCACCTGTATATATATATAAATGTATAACTTATGCAGGTCAGTTCAACCTTTTGCAATAGATATTTGTATTGATCTGTGTATCTATATATATTGATATATAGATATATCTCAAAAGGTTCATATACACATATAATTAGATATAAAATGCATCTCAAAATGTGTGTATATATATTCCCTTAATTTAAATGAGTGTTCTGCTTTTTTTATGCTTTCATGTTTGCTCGTCACTTCAGTCGTGTCCAGCTCTTTGCAACCCCATGGACTGTAGCCCTCCAGGCTCCTCTGTCCATGGCATTCTCCAGGCAAGAATACTGGAGTGGGATCTTCCCCACCCAGGGATGGAAGCCTCATCTTCCTTGGCTCCTGCATTGCAGGCAGATTCTTTACTGCTGAGCCACCAAGGAAGCCCCTTTGTTATGCTTACATTTATTTATAGTACCGTTTTCCCTTAAGGGTGTCAACACATAACCAGAGAAAATTGTCTTTGGAACAGGCACATGAAGAAGGCTGAATTTCTTTGCTAAGTAATATAGGTCAATTCTTCTGTCCCATGACACACGAAGACTTTGATTCCAGACCTGCCCTGTCAGGGAGTACTTGGCAGTCAGACACCTCCTGAATTCCTCCATTTGTTCAGTTCAGTTCAGTCTCTCAGTTGTGTCCGACTCTGCGACTCTATGGACTGCACCACATGAGGCTTCCCTGTCCATCACCAAATCCCGGAGCCTACTCAAACTCATGTCCATTGCGTCGGTGATGTCATCCAACCATCTTATCCTCTGTCGTCCCCTTCCCCTCCTGCCTTCAATCCTTCCCAGCATCAGGGTCTTTTCCACTGAGTTAGTTCTTTGCATCAGGTGACCAAAGTATTGAAGTTTCAGCTTCAGCATCAGTCCTTCCAATGAATATTCAGGACTGATCTCCTTTAGGATGGACTGGGTGGATCTCCTTGCAGTCCAAGGAACTCTAAAGAGTCTTCTCCAACACCACAGTTCAGAAGCATCAATTCTTTGGTGCTCAGATTTCTTTATAGTCCAACTCTCACAACCATACATGATTACTGGAAAAACCATAGCTTTGACTAGACAGACTTTGTTGGCAAAGTAATATTTCTGCTTTTTAATATGCTGTCTAGGTTGGTCATAGTTTTTCTTCCAAGGAGCAAGCATCTTTCAATTTCATGGCTGCAGTCACCATCTGCTGTGATTTTGGAGGCCAAAAAAATAGTCTGTCACTGTTTCCATTGTTTCCCCATCTATTTGCCAAGAAGTGATGGGACCCAGATACCATGCCTCCATTTGTAACCATCTCTAATGTGGCCCTAGGACTGTTTGCCCATCACGGAGGTTGTCGTCACAGTGGGAAACCACTCCAAAGCAATACCCTAGAGCCCCTCCCATGAGTAGTGATTGCCAGGCGCCGTTCCCTGACCCAGAGGAGGGGAAGCCATGGTGTCTGCCTGAGAATCGCACAGCTGGGCTCAGGGGGGTCACTCTGTTTTCTGTGATGTGTGTGGCTTGCACTCGGGCTCCCATTAGGAGTTCCATAAACACTGGATAATTCCAATTTGGTAAAAGAGTTTGCTTCTCCTGATTCTTTTTCTTCTGTGTTAGGCATGGTCGTCCAGTCCGCTGCATTCTGGAACGAGGAGAAGACATATTAATAACTGGAGGCCGCCACCCTTACCTTGGAAAGTATAAAGTGAGTTGAGGTGGGGGTGGGGGGCTTTATGTTGAAATATAACATTGCAGAAAGGCAGAGGGCAGCATCTGGCTACTCTCTAATGGGGATTAACAAGGAGCAAATCAACAAACTGTGCTTCAACTTTCTCTTCCTCGTGCTCACTATTACTGGCTGGTTCAGTGAAGCTTTTCTGCTTTGCCCAAAGATGTCAGTTTGTAAAAAAATTACTAGCTGGTAATTGACTGCTACAGAGTGCAAAACTGGAAACATAGGAGTATGTACATGCTTCCATGAAAGTAACTGATAATCACACTATTCCCACATTTTTATATGTGGGAGGTAAAAATAGAGTAATTTCCATAACAGTAACGTTATGGTAAAGAATGGTAAAGATTCTGCCTGCAATGCAGGAGACCCGGGTTCAATCCCTTGGAGAAGGGAATGGCTACGCACTCCCGTATTCTTGTCTGGAGAATTCCGTGGACAGAGGAGCCTGGCAGGCTACAGTCCATGGGTTCTTAATGAGCCGAACACAACTGAACGACTAACACACTTTTCATTTTGGTTAAACTCTGTCCCAGAAATTCCTAATTCTTAGAAAAATTTCCATAGCAGAAAATAAGTATTCTTTTGCTTCATAAAAATAAGTTTACTTGTCAGAGTGGGCTAACTGAAAACTCCTAGGGACTTAGACCTTTTTTGTGTTAATTATTGCTCAAGTAACAGCCCAGTGCAATCATTGGAGGGTGGGAGTAAGGGGAGAAGAGAGAACTCTGCTGCTCATTCATAGACTCAATCATTTTTTATCTAACAACACCACCATCATCCCCTCAGATTTAAATCTACTAAATTAAATAAAATTTAAAATTCAGTTCCACAGTTGCATTAACTGTATTTCAAGTGCTCAGAAACCACCTATGGCTAGTGGCCGCCATATTGGACACGTAGATAGAGAACACTGCCATCGTCACAGGAAGTTCCATCAGGTAGCACTGATCTAAATACTCTTTGTCTTCCCCTGGCTTTTCAGCAAAGGATGGAAGACAAGGGAAAGGAAGAGAGGGGGAACAGAAGCATCATATGGGAGATGTTTTAAGCACCAGGCCTGGAAGAGTTGGTCCTTTCCTTAATCAACACATTAATGGCCAGAACTTTGCCACCTACCTGCAAGGGAGGATGGGAAATGTAGTCTTCCAATGTGCCCAGGATGAAAGACAGCAGGATTTGTTAAACACATTGCATCATTTCTAGCACAACTAGTACCTGTTAGAAGGTAATGAATGGATCTTTTTCAACTTATATTCACCCTAAGCTATATTTTGAATTTGGTTTAGTTCAATTGAAATTAATTGAGGAAAACTTTGTCCTAAAGGAGATATCATTTTAGTAGTTGAGGGAGAAATAAGACTTATACATATGAAATCATTATGAAAGCATAATAATCTCATGTTAAAACTATGGGGAGAGATGAGTATGGGCTGGAGTGTATACAGGATACTTCTTAGAGAAGGTGAAATATAAATGACCTTTAAGAATGGGTGGGCAGAAAGAAGTTGTACCAGGTGGTGGGACAGTAGCAGCATAAAAGCAGAGGTGAGTTACATGTGGCATGATTATTAGGAACAGGAGTAAGGGGAGAAGGGGAATCAGAACCCCAGAGTGCTTACTGAAAAGTAGTAGAAAGTAAGATGAGTTGGGTTAGGTGATAACAGTTTCAGAGTGACCTGAGAATCCCAGGATGCAGGTTTAAACTTGATCTCATAAAGATTGAGACTGAGTAGATCCTTGACCAGTCAAGTGTCATAGCCAAACATGAGCGTTTTGGGGGGGAAATATGATGGCACTGGGCAGGATGGCTTAGGGAGGCAAGAGGATGAAGGCAGGCAGACCACCAGGAGGCAACTGATGTGTTCAGACATGAAGCAGTTGGGGTCTGAGCTGTGACAGTAAGATGTGGAAAGAGATGGGTCCCAGAGCTATTAGGGTATAAAATAAAATAGAATTTGGTGACAGACTTAGCAAAACATAATGGAGAAAAACAACCACAAGCATGACTCAGAGGTTTCTAGAAGAAAGAGCCAAGTTGGAGGAGGAAACAGTCTAGAGGGACAGTGATGAGTTTATTTGTATATTTCAGAAAGAAGTGACCATGGGATATTGTTGTGGGAATGTCCTTCATCGATATGGGACTCTACTGAAAAGACTGGATTATAATTATAGAAACTGTCAGCATAGTGGTGATTAAGACCATGAGAAAATGGTCTAATGGAGGGTGGTGTGAGGATAGGAGATGATATTAATAGTATTTATAATAATATTAGTAGTCATTTATATTTAGGAATGAAGAAGGCAATGGCACCCCACTCGAGTACTCTTGCCTGGAAAATCCCATGGATGGAGGAGCCTGGTAGGCTGCAGTCCATGGGGTCGCTAGGAGTTGGGCACGACTGAGTGAATTCACTTTCACTTTTCACTTTCATGCATTGGAGAAGGAAATGGCAACCCACTCCAGTGTTCTTGCCTGGAGAATCCCAGGGACAGAGGGGCTTAATGGGCTGCTGTCTATGGGGTCGCAGAGTCAGACACGATTGAAGTGACTTAGCAGCAACAGCATATTTAGAAACTTGCTAGGTTTCAGTCACTTACCTGTGATTTTCTGCATTACCTTATTTACTGCCATGTCACAGATAGTCAGAGAGGTTATATAACTTGCTTGAGATCATAGAGTGGGTTTTGTGGCAGAACCAGGACTCAAGCTTAAACTGCTAAATTCATAGTTCATGCCCTTGACTTTGGTTTGAATTTGGTCCCATTCAACAAAAATCATTAAAATGAACTTTACTAAGTTCAGAAACATTGAATACATTTTAAAAGCAAGGAAGATATTTATTTAAAAGACCTCTAGCAGCACCAAATACTGCTGAGAGTTGTGATGAAATTGGGCCCTATATGAGAAAAATGTGTGGAGTATTAAAACATTATGTGCAGGACACCACATTTCGAGATTACAAGATCACTGACTCTGGGGGAGAAGGTTTTGGTGGAAATATGAGGATGGAAGCTAGAATACCAAGAACTAATGGCGAAAATGAGAGGTCAAGAAATATGCAGTTGATTTGGAGAAGACTGAACGGTAGTGACGGGTTAAACGAGGGGGTTTGCTTTTGCTTTTATATCTTTCTCTACCCTTTCTTTTCATTATTATTACTTTTACTTTTTACTATCTTGACCATTTTTATGTGGTTTTGATTTGCATTTCCCTAGTTATTTGTGATGCTGAACATGTTTCCATGTGCTTATTACACATTTTGTATATATTCTTTGGAGAAATGTCTATTCAAGTTGTTTGTCTACTTTGTAAACAAGTTGTTTGGGGTTTCTTGTTGTTGAGTTGTAAGAGTTCTTTATACATCCCAGATATTAACCCCTTATCATATCCATGGCTTGCAAATATTTTCTTCCATTCTCTGGATTGCCTTTTCACTCTGTTGACTGTGTCCTTTGATATGTGGAAGTTTTGAATTTTGATGTAGTCCAATGTATCTCTTTTTCTTTTGTTGCCTATACACTTTTGGTGTCTTATCCAAGAAAATGTCAAATCCAATGTCATAAAAAATGTTCATCGATATGTAGAGGGTTCACCAGTGACAAAGTACACTTTAGAGAGACTTTGCACCCAGGATCAAAGGTCCATTCTCTTTCCCCAGGCTGGATTCATGAATGATGGCAGAATCTTGGCTCTGGATATGGAGCATTATAACAATGCAGGTGCCTTCCTGGATGAGTCATTATTTGTAAGTGTTTTAATGAGCAAATGCACATTCTGGAAAGTTTTACGTAAAATGATTTAATTAAGAAAAATGTTCAATGGTTAAATGATATTTAATTATAAAAGCCTAAATATTCTCATTGCCAGGAGCAAGTAGCCACATGTTACTTACTGGTGCCCCCACTGTGACCCCAGAGATATTGGCTAAATCTACATCTGTGTGTTATCTCCGTGTTTCCCAAATTTTAGAGCTCTTTTCCCAAATGCAAGTGTTAGACCTTAGCCTTGACCCTATTGATATTTTAAACTGGATAATTCTTTGTAGTAGGGGCTGCCCTGTGCATTATAAGATATCTAGCAATATCATTGACCTCCACCCAGTACGTGTCAGTGGCTCAGCTACCCTCCAGACTTAACAACCAGAAATATTCTGAACACTGGCGAATGTCCCAGGGAGGAAGACGGAGAAATTGCCCCTGGTTGAGAACCAATGCATTAGATCAAATATCATTTTTTTTCCATTTTTCAAGGTATCTTATTCACTACATTCTGTAGACTGAGTCAATGAATGCTTCAAAGGCTTTGGAAAGTTTTAAAACCTGGCCGGTGGGGGAGATGCATTAGCTCTAATATGAAAATTTAAAAATAACTTTAAAAGAAAAATTATTCAAATCCTTAAAAACCATTTTACAGCAAAAATGCATTTAATTTGAGACATGGGTCAAAGTTAGTGTGTTTGATATGATACAGAGAAGGTCGTTCATTTCTGGCTTGGTTTTGGTCTGAGGTCTCAGGATGGTAAAACAGGCCCAGAAGGTTGAGGATCTCATGTCAACTCTGGATTTCCACAGGTAATAGAGATGGGACTTCTGAAACTGGAAAATGCCTACAAGTTTCCCAACCTGCGCTGCCGGGGGTGGGCGTGCAGAACCAACCTTCCATCCAACACAGCTTTGCGAGGGTTTGGCTTTCCCCAGGCAGGGCTGATCACTGAAGCCTGTATCACAGAAGTGGCAGCCAAATGTGGGTTGCCCCCTGAGAAGGTAATGCTGAATTTGTCTCACAAAAGATAGTGAATTTTAGAGGTGGGAGGGCCATTGGAGGTCTTCATGTTGAGGAATTTGAGGTCCACGGGGGCTACATGATTTGCTGGAGTTAACCCAGCTGACTGGTTAATACAGAGCAGGACTCTAGAGTTCAGGGGTCCTTGTCTTACTCAGGTTCCTCCTCCGAAGTCATGGGAGAAGGTACTGAGGCATGAACACTGGATTCATTGGTAGTGAGAAGTCTCTATTGGTTGGGGGTATAATTGCTACCAACAAGTTCTGTCAAAGCCTTCTTTCCTCGCTTCCTTAACATCTCAGGCAGCTGTCATTTGAGTCATTTCAATTACTTAAATGGTCTTCTTTAGGTTCTGTAAGTCTTGGGCCAATATTCATTCATGTGCAAGCTCAGTTCCGTTTCCAGGATCCTGGCGTGGCGTTAGGGTGGGAAGATGGTGCGCTCTCTGCCCCCTTCACCTCCCCTGTGCCTTCTGCTCAGGTGTTGGGCAGGGAGGAGGAGGAGAACCAGGGCAAACAGACAGCATTTCTGCCACTGGCTTCTCCCAGTAAGCTCTCTGTCCTCTTCTTGGTTAGTTGAGGCCACTCTTTGAGTATATCTTTGAGCCCATCTCTGGGCTCCCTTTCTGCCAGCTCTCTTAGAAATGGACAGTTCCCTGTGAGGATTAAATTTCCAACTGATCCTCAGCTGACACCTCACCTCATCCCTGAAGCCCCTGCCTCCTTGCCCGCTGCTGCATGGAAAGCCCAGGTCTCCAGTGCATCCATCTCCTCCTACCCTCCCCCAGCCCAGCACTAGAGTCTGGGTCCATAGGCAGAAGCCATCATCTTTCTGTTTTGAACTTGTGGGGAGCCCTTAACCCTCCCTTCCTGGCCATCTCACCACAGCCTCTTTGCCAGATATTCTGGCACATTGGTAGCCCTCAGAGGAGGATCAGCAAATGACCTCCCTTCATCCCCAGGGAATATCGAGGGGCGAGGAGCCATCCTTGAAAACATCACCTCCTCTCAACAGCTCACTAACATCCAGTTCTCCTTTTATAATGATCTGGGAATTTGGGGAGGGGAAGATGGGAAGAAGGTAGGTCTGTAATGGCTCCTGTCAGCTTGGAGAGTGACCAGCCCTAATTGCTGAGAATGTTGTCAGCGGGGAATGTGAGGCACTTGACCTTTTGTTCTCAAAAACTGGTGACTAACAGCCTTCGTTGCCAGTTCAGATCTGGGAATTCAGAAAGAATTCTACTCAGTGCTTCAGACATCCTGAGATAGAATTTTTTTTTATTGGATTTTCATCCTAATTATAAGTTTTAGTTAAACAAACTTTATATTTTCATGTTTGAAAGTGTATGGTCTTCTCTTGCCAAAGCATCTGGAAAATACAAATCATGTAGATCATGTAGGCTGTAAATTAAACTCAGCATTGCCTTTCAACAGATACTCACATGTACACCTAGAATTAAAGAGTCTACAGCATGTCTAGACTGTATTGAGTTATATAAGAAGCATAAAGAAAGGAGTCCTTCCTTTGAACTTACACAAGAGCAGCTTCAAAAGCATTTAAGTGCCTACACATTAGGTAGAAGGTCTGAGTAGAGGAAGAAGGGAATTTTGAGCTCAGTTTGGGTTTTCTAGAATGAGCAGAATTTGATTAGAAGGACAATGGGTGGAAGAGACTATGTCGGCTGAGTGCCTCCTCAACCCTTTTAATTCCCTTCTCTTTTGTAGGTCCGAATGATAAACATGTATAAGGAAATTGATCAAACACCCTACAAACAGGAGATTAATACCAAGAACCTGACCCAGTGTTGGAAAGAATGCATGGCCACGTCTTCCTACACCCTAAGGAAAGCAGCGGTGGAGAAATTCAACTCGGAGAATTACTGGAAGAAGAAGGGGCTGGCAATGGTCCCCCTGAAGTATCCTATTGGCCTTGGATCAGTTGCTGCTGGTCAGGTCAGTTCTTCAAACAGACAAATCCAAAAGCGTTGAGGAAACTTTCCATGAAGGTGGATATGGTTGTACTCTGTAGTTGTTAAACTTCTCCAGAGTGGTACTCTGTCCAATAGGTTTTTCTCTAGAGGAGATAAGAGCTGCTTTGCCTACTGCACTAGGATGGTGACAAGCATTCTTGCTAGGAAATTGGAAGACCTGGCATCTACTCTAGGCCCTGGCTTTAAACAGGTGAATCAGCTCACCCCAGATCACTTAATATAAAACAAGCATGGGGACCACCCACTTCCTAGGTGGCACTAGTGGTAAAGAATCCACCTGCCAATGGAGGAGCTGCAGGAGACTCCGGTTTGACCCCTGGGTCAGGAAGATCCCCTGGAGAAGGGCACAGCAACACACTCTGGTATTCTTGCCTGAAGAATCCCATGGACAGGGGAGCCTGGTGGGCTAGAGTCCATAGGGTCACAAAGAGTTGGACACCAGTAACCCCTAAGACTCCTCTTCAGTACTCTGATTCTGTGAGGTAGAAACAGGAAGTGAAGTAAAAACAGGAAACTGCAGGGCACTCAGTTCCCCTCCCCTTTTTGGTGGTGCTCAGTCGCTAAGTCATGTCTGACTCTTTGCGACCCCATGGACTGAAGCACACCAGGCTTCCCTGTTTGAGCAAACTCCCTATCTCCTGTAGTTTGTTCAAATTCATGTCCATTGATGATGGTGATGCCATCCAACCGTCTCATCCTCTGTCGCCACCTTCTCCTCTTGCCCTTAATCTTTCCCAGCATCAGGATCTTTTCCAGTGAGTCAACTTTTCCCATCAGGTGGCCAAAATATTGGAGTTTCAGCTTCAGCATCAGTCCTTCCAATGAATATTCAGGGTTGATTTCCTTTAGGATTGACTGGTTTGATCTCCTTGTTTTCCAAGGGACTCTCAGTCTTCTCCATCACCACAGTTTGAAAACACCAATTCTTTGGCACTCAGCCTTCCAACTCTCACATCTGTACATGACTACTGGAAAAACCATAGCTTTGATAGATGGACCCTTGTCGGCAAAGTGATGTCTCTGCTTTTTAATACACTGTCTACATTTGTCATAGCTTTCCTTCCAAGGCACAAGTGTCTTTTAATTTCGTGACTGTAGTCACAATCAGCAGTGATTTTGGCTGCCATTACTTAATATCTGCCCTCCATAGGAGGTTAGGTCTGTCTCATTTCCCTTATCAGAAATTTCTAAAAAAAAAAAAGATTTAAAAAATAACAACAATTACTGAGCACCTACTATGTTGTAAGTTTTTAGATTTTTATTTCATTCAGCCTTAAGGGAAACCTATAAGATTTGTAGCTTTACTTTAATGATGAGAAGCTGAGGCTCCGAGAGCTTCAATAACTTACCCAAAGTCCCACAGCTGATGAGAAAGGTGGAATCTGGGCTAGAACTCAGGTCTCAGAGGCCCCATAAGCTGTGCTTTGTCAGCTACATCAAGCTCTCCACCGTCACACCGCCACCCCCTCCCATCCACATTCCCATTAGCACCTTCTGATGGGAACTGAAGTGGGATTCAGCTCAGTTGGGAAAAAATCAGACAACTGCCAGCAGTACAGTTGCATCCTCAAAGGCTTCTGAGAAGCTCCGCTGGCCTCCCCCATCCCCTCCCATCCTTCCCTGAAAACCAGCTTATGTGCTTAAAACATTAAATCAGCTGGATCATGGAGGTGCACTGAGGAGTTTGGGATCAGACAGGCTGCTTCCTGGAAGCTGTACACTGAAAGCCTCTGTTCTGAAGAAAACCAAACAGAAGAGGGAACTGGAGCCCCTTCTGTATATGCGGCCCTTGGTGGAGTGATTTGCAATTTCCCACTTGATTTAACCGCTGTCTCCTTTCTGTTGGCTGGTGTGGTTTTGTTTCATAGAAGGCAGAGCTGAAGCCCACGAGGTTCACCATCTTGCCCAAGGACATCCAACTAGCGAGTGGTAGAACCAAGACTTGACTTCAGGACTGTGCTCCCAACAGCTGAGGGTATCCAACACCCCTCACCTACATTTATTTATTTCCTAGATGGGGGCACTGAAGCACACACAGTATCTAATGAACCTCTGTATTCCCAGTGCCTATATATGGCACCTGGCACAGAAACGGGGACTGTTTGTTCGCTCAGTCGTGTCTGACTCTTTCCGACCCCATGGACTGTAGCCCGTCAGGCTTCTCTGCCCATGGCATTCTCCAGGCAAGAATACTGGAGTGGGTTGCCATTCCCTCCTCCAGGGGATCTTCCCAACCCAGGGATCAAGCCCAGGTCTCCTGCATCTCCAGGCAGATTCTTTCCCACTGAGCCACCAGGGAAGCCCACCTGGCACAGAGGCAGAACTCAAATGTTTGAAAGGCTGAGACACTTTGGGAACCTGTGGGATTACCTGAGTACACATCTTACCAGCATGAGTAGTCCTTGGTGGATGGCTTAAGTTTCACAGACTAGGTTCCCAGCTGATATTGGACAGCCATCTGTTCCCGTACGCCAGTTGTGCTGATTTCATAGATATAGCTTGGCGGAATTATCTTTGTGGCACTCACAATGAACCAGCTGGTGGTGCTGCTCAGCTGAACCAAATTTGATATTTTAAGTGGCCCAAGAAGACTACAGCAGCACATGGGACAAATTACTCAGCCATCTCAGATAGAAAGGCTGCCCTGCCCACGGGGTCACACAGGGAAGAAATGCAGAGTCCTCTGTAATTGTTGCTCAGTCACATGTACCAGCTACAAATGTCACCCACGAGCAACTTCTGAATTGCTTGCAGAGCCAAGGAGGCCAAATAGAGAATTTACAAGCTTGAGGAACAGCTTGAATGGCCATACCGTTGCCAACTCATTCATCAAACTTTAATGGAGGTTCTATGTTACTCTGCACAGGTGCCTTAGGACACGGGGCTTTCCTTTCAGGGGTTTTTACATTCCATCAGAGTACAGAGAAGTGTCACAGAGTGGAGTCCAGGAGCAGCCACTGCAGCTGGCAACCCTGTCTAGTGCTCAAGCCCCCAGGGAAGCCTGCGCTGGCCACTCTATAGAGGATATCATTCCTTATCTTTATTGTTTTGAGAATAAATGGCCAGGAGCCCAAGACAGTGTTTCCAGGACTGACCCGTCAACAGACAGTAAAACCTGCTCTGTTGTGTCTCCCCATGATTATTATGACAATGATGCCTTTCCTAAGGTTCTAAGTTTCTCCCTTGGGCAGTGAGTGTATGTGCCTTTGTCCTCAGAGAAGGTGCTCCTGTGTCCCCATTTCCTGTGTACATCCCTCGGCTGCTGACCAGGTGGACAGAGCACACGTTCACCGTCAAAGTGCCTGACTTGGAATAATGGTGGTTTCTGAGCATTGTTCACTGGAGTAGTGTGAACCTTCAGATGCCAACAAAGAGGCAGTTCTCCAGGTGGCCCATGGCCCACAGTTGGCTATAAAAGTCCTTCTGGTGGGCAAAGAATCCATCTAGGAATACAGGCCTTTCCTTGGGCATATCCGGTGATTGACATGCAATTTGTCAACTTTCACTTTTGACCAGGCTTGTTTAGAGTGGTAGAGGACCCACCTGCCAGTGCAGGAGACATAAGAGATGTGGGTTCAATCCCTGGGTCAGGAAGATTCCCTGGAAGAGGGCATGGCAACCCACTCCAGTATTCTTGCCTGGAGAATCCCCATAAACAGAGGAGCCTGGTGGGCTACAGTCCATGGGGTCGCAAAGAGTTGGACATGACTGAAGCGAATTAGCACACACCCATGAGTAATGCAAGGTTTACTAAAATTTTAGCTTCATTAAATGGAAATTAGCTTGTTACCAGAATTTTCTGAAGACTTGCCTTTACAAAGCCCAGATCATTATACCACTCTGCTTAGAAGCTTAGATATTAAGAAATCTAGCTGGTAGCTTTTAGTGACACCTCCCCCCCGCCGCCCCCCGCCTCCCCAGCTGACCCTGGAAGCAGCTGCAAAGGTGTGCCTTGTAGGCCTCCTGAACCACAATGGAACCACAAGAAGCATTTTCTCTAGGACCTGTGGCTGTGAGTATTGCTGTTATCACTGGAGACTCAGAGAAAAGAAGCCTTTCACATTTTTTGCAGTCTCTTGGGATTTCTCAGTCTCCCAAGCCATCTCCATAGCCCCTAGTGTAGCACAAGCAGACTTGGCAAGACGGCACATTCCTATTGATTGTAAAATATCCTTAGCTTAGAGCCTGGGTGTTCTGATTCTGTGTTAGCTGTTTGTTTCCTTCTGTATCCCTGTGGGCAGCTCTGCAGTTAGATAATATTACTTCCAAGTTCTTTTCCAGCTCTAAAGCCCTGTAATTCTGAGCCAAGATGATTGCAGGCAGGCTCAGCACATTTTGTAGCAAAAAAAGTAATATCTATCTGCCCCATCTTATTTTGATTTTTATTTTTGCTTCTCTATTACACACCTACAACTGTAGAGATATGTGTTCACGTAAACAAGTCTTTCCCTTCTCCCCCAAACAATCTATATATGATTTTGCATTTAAAACAGATGGCCTCTCCCTCAAAACCCCCAAACTTAGATTATTGTTCCACCTTGGGTCAGAGGGATCTTTGAAGGTACCAGGGCCTCAATTGCCCTCCAGAGGAAATAGTAGCGTAAGCAGCATAAACCTGCCCCAGAGTCACAGCCATCCAGCGACAGGCTGGCCCTGCCCTGCACGGCTTGCCCTGGCTCTGCTCAGCGCGATGGGGGAGGTGCCTGTGTGTATTGCGGCAGAGATGGAAAGGAGGGGTTACTTCCCAGGGGAAATATCTTCTATTTGATAAGATATATGATAATATCAATCAAAAAGATCTTGACAATTGTTTTTTTTTTTTTTTTTGCTTAGGCTGCTGCCCTGGTTCACATTTATCTGGATGGGTCTGTGCTGGTGACTCACGGTGGAATTGAAATGGGGCAGGGGGTCCACACTAAAATGATTCAGGTAAGAATGCAAGTCATTGGATGAAGCTAGATGTGTGCTTGTGGATATGTGTATAAGGGAGAAACAAGGGGTGTACATTTTCTATTCCAAAATAAAAAGGATAGGAGACTTTAACTTTGATTGCTTCAACTACTAAGCTCTTCACAGAAACTGGGTAAGCAAGCCAGTTCTGTAACTGACCCTACTAAAAGAATGTGGCAGAATAGGCTGTGGTTGTCTTATTGCTAAAGAAGGTTGTAGATCATTTGCTGCTTTCCTTTGAATGTATTAACAAATGTGTTGGGGTTTCTTTTCTTTTTTTTTTTGAGACTTTGCTGAGAAATAAAAAGATGTGTAAATTCTGATGCATTGCATTATTTTTCGCCATTTTTATAGTAGGACTCTGAACAACTGGTGATATAAAGCACATTTGATAATTTTAACCAAACTATCACTTTTCTTTTGGCTCAATTATTTTAGAATAAGTTTTAGCTGTTTCTATTTTGATAATCATTATAATATTACAGATTATAAAACATTTGAAAAGCAAACTTTTTTTTTAAACCCTGCACACTTTAACCACTTAGCAGTAATCACTGTTATGTGGTTTTTCAAGACTTTTTTTCTTTTTCAATGACTTTGACTTTTCTTTTTCAAAAAACCACAAGCACTCTGTTTGCATAATTTTGTATCTTGGTTTTTTTCCACCTATCTTGATACAGAACAAGCATTTCCTCCTGTCATTAAGAATTTTTTGCAATCATAATTTTTAATGTTGCATGTGGATGTATGTATAATTCACTTAACCATCCCCAACTGTTAAATACTCTAGTGGACACTTTTGTCCATAAGCCTATGATCAAATCAATGACTGTTTTTTAAAATAAGTTCTCAGGAGTGGAATTACTGGGTCACAGAATAAGCCTTAAATCATTTGGCACTTATTACCAAATCGTTTTCCAGAAAGTATCCATCATATTATACCACTAGCCAACATTCTATGTTATGGACTGTTAAAAAAAAAAAAAAACCTAGATAATGTGATAGATGAAATTACCTCATTATTGCTTTAATTTGCACTTTTCTGATTATAGGGGTGCTGATTATATATTTTCTTTCATGTTATCACTTGCTTGAGAATTTTCTGGTCATTGCTTTTTCCCTCTCTGAGGTGAGACTTAAGTGTTTTCCGTACTGAGCCACCAGAAACCTGTCTGTTCTAAGCCTATACGCTTTGTGCAGGCAGTCTTCTGAGAGCCAGTGGCGGGGAGGGCTCTGTATACTTATGCCGTTGCCCTAGTTGTTGGCAAACTCTACTAAGCCATACTGCTAGTGGGAAAGACAATCTGGGACCAGCTGAGACTAGTAGTATGATTTTCGCTCCATCACTGAACACAAAGGAAGAACGTAACAGCCAGCAAAGTCCTTATGTTGGCCAATGGCACTGGCACCATTTACTCCTGGGATCTCGAGTGGGCACTGTTGCTTTAACAAGGCCATTGTCCTTTCTCTTTCTGGAGCATCTCCAGAAATCTGGATAAAGCATCTCCTCTCTGATGAAGTCAGCTTTGCTAGAACTGTGCAGCCTGCAGAGGTGTAAGAGAGGCCTCAAAGGTGTTGATTTCATGATGATGGAGATATAAAGCATTTCCTCCTGCCTTAACTTTGGAGGGCTCACCTCCTCTATAGGGTGCTTTTGTGCTAAAGAAAGTCAACGAAGAAGAAAGTGTGTTCAGGGCTGCAGGGGCCAGACCAGCTGCAGGGTTTTAGACAAGAGCGACTTCTTGTGGCTGGAGGGACTCATGGTCCTGTCACTGGTCTCTGCTGGGTGTGGAGGGCTTCACATACATGCTACCATGGGGTATATGCACAGGTCTATGCCTAACCAAAGAAAAGTGAAAGATCTCTTCCAAAATCCAGGTGGCGAGTCGTGAGTTAAGGATGCCACTGTCCAGTATCCACCTCCGGGGAACAAGCACAGAAACCATCCCTAATACAAATCCCTCTGGAGGTTCCGTAGTGGCTGATCTCAACGGGTTGGCAGTAAAGGTAAAAATCATTCAGTGGGGCCTAGATCATAAATTCCATCAAGGCTGGAGCTCAGGAGATGTTGAGAATCCATCCAGTTCTTGTCTCCTTCCCACCCCCTCTTGGGGAAAACAGCCTTCCCCCAGGTTGGGGGCTCAATCAGTGTTCAGCACTGGCCACTCTCCCGAGTGGAAGATGCCACCCCTTTTCCCCCTCACTCCTGACAACTCACTGCTCCCCACGTCCTAATCCATTCTGCTTAGAAATCTCCCTTTCTGGTTCCAGGTAGCAGTATCATGGCTGCTTTGGTTCAAACTCATGCCTCTTGCCAGATAGCAAGGCTCTGTCTGTCCACCCCAGTTTCATTGCCTTTCACTCGCTTCCTGCAGGCAGAGAAAGCTTCCCCACAGAATAAATCTGCCCACTCTGTGCTTACAAATGGTGGCCAGTAGTTTGCCAACAGTTTTTCTATTAAGTTCTGAGCTCTCAACAGGGCTGTACAAGTCTCCCATCCTAGGTGGTCTGTCTTTAAGACTAGCTCGTGCTTCACCCCTACCCCCATGAGACTTTTCTCATCACCTCTTACAGGTTGGTCTCTTCCTTCTCCATGTTCCATGGGCCTCTTAAATAAGCCTATGTAAGGTCACTTATCATGGGGTTTTGAAGTTGGTGTTTATGATCATAATTTTAACTGAAAAATATCCCTAGGATGCTTGTCAGACTCTTCTGAAACGCCTTAAACCCATCATCAGCAAGAATCCCAAAGGCACTTGGAAAGATTGGGTAAGAATTACTGTTTCTGTGTGTAATGTTAGAAAAAAAAGTAGAGAGAGTGAGAGAGAAATATGTGAGTCAAATATCAGTGGAAAGGGCACATTAAAAGGTATTACACTTATATGATGATCGAGGCCTTTGGCTTTTGGCTCACAGCATGTGGAAATCTTATCATAGGATGATGGCAGAACTCCTGCTTCTGAGACAATTCTCTGTTAGAGAACAGAAAGTTCCTCTTGTTTTAAGCGAGAATTAATATTTCTTCCTAAGGAATCTAGGTATTTTCTTGATAATAGCTATCAATCTATCTGTTCTCTTTTGTTGCTGCTGCTGCTAAGTCTCTTCAGTCGTGTCTGACTCTGTGCGACCTCATAGACGGCAGCACATCAGGCTCCACTGTCCCTGGGATTCTCCAGGCAAGAACACTGGAGTGGGTTGCCATTTCCTTCTCCAATGCATGAAAGTGAAAAGTAAAAGTAAAGTCGCTCAGTCGTGTCCGACTCTTTGTGACCCCATGGACTGCAGCCTACCAGGCTCCTCCGTCCATGGGATTTTCCAGGCAAGAGTACTGGAGTGGGGTGCCATTGCCTTCTCTGCTGTTCTCTTTTGGGGGGGTTCTATTGTTCCTAAAATTGGAAGATAATACCACAGTCACTCTGTAAAAGTAAAAGTCATATAAGCGCTCATTTAGAAAGAGAAAGCCGAGCCATTTGGGTATATATTCAACTGCTCCCTTTGATCTACTTACAATCTAGTTGGACAGGAAGACACATCCTAAAATCAACTAGGAAACTATTCAGAGTAATGGGTTTTAAAGTACCAGATGGTGTGGAATGGATACCCACTGAAGACTGGGTGTATTTGTCATACCGACAGTTCTAGAATGTTAAGTCACATTAAAGCACTGGTCTGGAGGAAATCACATTGGGAAATCTTACTTAGAAATGGTCCTGCTATTGCATAGAGTTAGGACTCATTCAGTAATTCATATTTATGAGCGCTCTCAATCCTTTCTGGGCCTCTTTATTTCTGCCCTCTGCCCAGTGCTGCCTGGGAGAGTCTGACTGGAGAAGGATGGAGTGCACGCAAGTTGCTCTTCCACCGTAATGGAGCGCTGCCCTCCATCCCATTTTCTTCTGTGATGGTTACACTTCTCACCTTTTTCTTTCTCAGACCTAAATTGCATCATTTTGTATCTTAGTCAGCTGTGTACACTGCAGAGTCAGGAGAACTTTAGGTGTAAATGGTACGATTTAGCAAGATTGTGCCCATCTCTAAGTCTACCATGGACAGTGAAAATGACAGTCGCTCCGTTGCTTCTGACTCTTTGAGGCCCCGTGGGCTACACCATCCGTGGAATTCTGCAGGCCAGAACACTGGAGTGGGTAACTGTTCCTTCTCCAGGGCATCTTCCAGCCCAGGGATTGAACCCAGGTCTCCTGCACTGCAGGCAGATTCTTTACCAGCTGAGCCACCAGAGAAGCCCAAATGGATACTTGATATTAAAATTGAACATCTGACCACCTTTGGTTTCCTGAAATGTTCCATGTTAATAGGCTAAGTCTTTCCAGGTGACTGGATGAAATTCTTCACAAACAGAACATGTGCTGGCAACAGTAGTCCAGTCTATAAGTGTAAAATACCATAAGAGTCATTTATTATGATGATATGCATTGAACAAATGCCGTTCCTATAAGCACTGAACCACAAATGACCTATAGAAGGTGGAAAATGCTGAAAGGAATAAATTAATGTTGGTCCTTCTGTGTTTTTACTCCTGATCGCTTTATTTAACACAAAGTAAAATTAAAATGTGAGTCTTGAGTGACTCTTACTTTAAACATCTTTACTGTATCACATTGTACTCTTTTTTTTTTCCAGGCACAGGCTGCCTTTAATGAAAGCATTAGTCTCTCAGCTACTGGATACTTCAGGTAAATAGTCCTTTTGATCATATGCTATGGAAAACAGCAGTAGTATTTTAAAGGAGAGTTTCATTTCTGTTTGTACTTTTGGCAAAAAATGATTTTGTACTTTCTGTTAACCCACTGTCATAAATAACTTTTAGCTGCTACTTAATCCAGATGTCAGAAAGCCTGAGGAAAAATAGACATACAAATAAAATACAGTTGAATCGATGATTCAAATCATTCAGTTCAGTTCAGTCGTTCAGTCGTGTCCGACTCTTTGCGACCCCGTGAACCGTACCACGCCAGGCCTCCCTGTCCGTCACCAACTCCCTGAGTCCACCCAAACCCATGTCCATTGTGTCAGTGATGCCATCCAACCATCTCATCCTCTGTTGTCCCCTTCTCCTCCTGCCCTCAATCTGTCCCAGGGTCTTTTCAAATGAGTCAGCTCTCTGCATCAGGTGGCCAAAGTTTTGGAGTTTCAGCTTCAACATCAGTCCCTCCAATGAACACCCAGGACTGATCTCCTTTAGGATGGACTGGCTGGATCTCCTTGCAGTCAAGGGGCTCTCATGAGTCTTCTCCAATACCACAGTTCAAAAGCATCAATTCTTTGGTGCTCAGCTTTCTTTATGGTCCAACTCTTACATCCATACATGACCACTGGAAAAACCGTAGCTTTGACTAGACGGACCTTTGTTGGCAAAGTGATGTCTCTGCTTTTTAATATGTTGTCTAGGTTGGTCATAACTTTCCTTCCAAAGAGCAAGCATCTTTTAATTTCATGGCTGCAGGCACCATCCACAGTGATTTTGGAGCCCAGAAAAATAAAGTCTGACACTGTTTCCACTGTTTCCCCATCTATTTGCCATGAAGTGATGGGAGTGGATGCCATGATCTTAGTTTTCTGAATGTTGGGAAAGCCAACTTTTTCACTCTCCTCTTTCACTTTCATCAAGAGGCTCTTTAGTTCTTCACTTTCTGCCATAAGGGTGATGTCATCTGCATATCTGAGGTTATTGATACTTCTCCCGGCAATCTTGATTCCAGCTTGTGCTTCTTCCAGCCCAGTGTTTCTCATGATGTACTCTGCATAGAAGTTAAATAAGCAGGATGACAATATACAGCCTTGATGTACTCCTTTTCCTATTTGGAACCAGTCTGTTGTTCCATGTCCAGTTCTAACTGTTGCTTCCTTACCTGCATATAGGTTTCTCAAGAGGCAGGTCAGGTGGTCTGGAATTCCCATCTCTTGAAGAATTTTCCACAGTTTATTGTGATCCACACAGCCAAAGGCTTTGGAATAGTCAATATAGCAGAAATAGATGTTTTTTGGAACTCTCCTGCTTTTTCAATGATTCAGCGGACGTTGGCAATTTGATCTCTGGTTCCTCTGCCTTTTTTAAAACCAGCTTGAATATCTGGAAGTTCATGGTTCATGTATTGCTGAACCCTAGCTTGGAGAATTTTGAGCATTACTTTACTAGTGTGTGAGATGAGTACAATTGTGTGGTAGTTTGAGCATTCTTTGGCATTGCCTTTCTTTGGGATTGGAATGAAAATTGACCTTTTCCAGTCCTGTGGCCACTGCTGAGTTTTCCAAATTTGCTGACATATGGAGTGCAGCACTTTCACAACATCATCTTTTAGGATTTGAAATAGCTCAACTGGAAAATCATCACTTCCACTAGCATTGTTCATAGTGATGCTTCCTAAGGCCCATCTGACTTCACATTCCAAGATGTCCAGCTCTAGGTGAGTGCGAGTGATCACACCTTCATCATTATCTGGGTCGTGAAGATCTTTTTTGTACAGTTTTTCTGTGTATTCTTGCCCCCTCTTCTTAATATCTTCTGCTTCTGTTAGGTCCATATCATTTCTGTCCTTTATTGAGCCCATCTTTGCATGAAATGTTCCCTTGGTATCTCTAATTTTCTTGAAGAGATCTCTAGTCTTTCCCGTTCTATTGTTTTCCTTTAATTCTTTGCATAGAACACTGAGGAAGGCTTTCTTATCTCTCCTTGCTATTCTTTGGAACTCTGCATTCAAATCGGTATATCTTTCCTTTTCTTTTTTGCCTTTCACCTCTCTTCTTTTCACAGCTATTTCTTACAAATAGGCATTACGCCTCCTCAGACAGCCATTTTGCTTTTTTGCATTTCTTTTTCTTCATAGTGGGACGTATGAAGAGTTCCCTGGTGGTTACCAAGGAAGGAGTGGTTGACATTGTGTTGAAAACTCACTGTGTCCCTTAAGAAATGAAGGAAAAGAGATGCAAATGCAATCTATAGTAAGATAAATACCGTTGTCTAGATTGGCAAAAAAATAAGAAATTTAACAGTATCTATGTGTTTGCTGTCAAGATGTGGAACAACTAGAACTCAGAAACTTTGGAAAGCAATCTATCAAATTATTTAATGGAGAGTGAAAGCCATCAGGAGGCAGAGAGATATAGAGAGTCGCACCTGATTGTCCCTCTTTGCCAGTTCTTGTGGGAGTCTGAGGGCACTGGCAGGGATAAGCCCCTCCAGGCTGGGAGGAGAGGAGGAGAGAAGAGTAGAAAGTACTGGTCAGCTGCTGGCCTATGCTTCTCTTCTACCATGACATTCATTTGGTGTCCTTAAAGAAGAATTGGGAACAGAGCAGTCCTTGGAGCCTGATGGAGAGACCAGAGTGCTGGCAAAGAATGAGAGCCAGGGGGCCTGACCCCACCTACAGAAGGCTGAATCCTCGGGCCAGAAAGAGACACCGAAAAGGGTGCACCTTTGATGTAGTATTTGGTGTAAAATCCAGCTGGAATTCCCCAAGCCTGATTACAACAGGATTACATGACCCTATATTAACCAAAAACAATAGGATGAATATCCAAATGATCAGCAGTTAACTGCCAAGCCTAGGGAGTTAGTGGTAGGGAGTGGTTTCCTGTTTTTATCGGACAAAGCAAGTTTAATAAGAAAGAAGTAAATATTTATTCATTCCACAGCTTTACTCCTTATATTATGTGCTGCACATCTTTGAATCACAAGTGTACTCCTCTCGTTTTTGCCAGGCGTGCAAATTGGGCACAGCTCCTCATGGGTCTGTTTAATTATTGTGGTCTGCAATGAAGCGGCTTGATCGTTTAACAACACTCCTCAAAAATTCTGTTTCCTCCAGGGGTTATGAGTCGAACATAAACTGGGAGACAGGCGAAGGCCACCCTTTCGAATACTTTGTTTATGGAGCAGCCTGTTCCGAGGTTGAGATAGACTGCCTGACAGGTGCTCATAAGGTCAGTACCAATTTGGGAAGGTCTTTGAGCTGAACTCTAGATCCATTTATTTTCCACATATTCCATCTGTCTGAGCACTAGAGAGGCACCACATAATTGGCTAAGGATAGTTTCTCTATATTACCAAAGGAAATAGGAGCTCAGCAATCACCTTGGTGCAATGGTTAGAAAGCAACTGGCAGCCTCTCTTCTTTATGTCCCTGCCCTCTTAAATGGGCACAGGTGTTCCCACCAGCCTGGCTGGGCCTGCTATCCTCTCCTCCTCTGTAGGTTATCAGAGAACTTTTGGTTACCAAGCTGTAATGTTAGATTTAGTCTCTCCTCTGCTCTAAAAATTCATAATCTAAAATGGCAGTTTTTGCTGATGAACCCTGAGTTCTTGATTCAGAAACTATCACCCAGCCAGCTGGACTGTTGAGGGCAGAGTGTGGTGGTGGCCAGGAAGTTTTGCAACAAGGATCAGGAGGGCCATAAACATTTCCTGTTTTCTGTGGGATGTGTTCTATTTGTTGTAGTGGATTCAACCGAATACGTTACATCCCTCAGCTGGAATCAAAGCCAAGTAAATATTTTCCTCTCCTGTTGTTTGCAAGAAAAAAAAAAAAAAGACTACTTAAGCTGCATGAGTCTTTATATAACTTTGAAGTTATACATAATAAACTGTGTTGCTTCTTTTTCCTGAAATATGTGTCTCAACTTTGTCTTCCCAAGTTGTATTCATCAAACTAAACATTTTTACTTGTTTTTAATTACTAGAACATCAGAACAGACATTGTCATGGATGTTGGCTACAGTATAAATCCAGCCCTTGACGTAGGCCAGGTATGTGGAACTAATGTTCCTCTCTCCTTGTTTGTAAAAGTCAACACTGCTGGAGGGTCTGCCAGGAAAACATTCCACTGGCTTACTCATCTTCTTTTTAAAAAATATATATTTATTTGTTTTCAATATTTTTGTGTGTGTTTATTTTTTAATATTTATTATTTGGCTGTTCCAGGTCTTAGTTGTAGCATGTAGGATCTTTAGTTGCAGCATGCAGGGTCTAGTTCCCTGACCAGGGAACAAACCTGGGTCCCCTGCATTGGGAGGGTGGAATCTCAGCTACTGGCCCAACCTAGAAGTCCCGATTCATCATCTTCTTGTGTGTGTGTGTGAATCACTCAGTAACGTCTGACTCTTTGCAACCCCATGGACTGTAGCCCACCAGGCTCCTCTGTCCATGGGATTTCCCAGGCAAGAATACTGGAGTGGATTGCATTTCCCTCTCCAAAGGATCTTCCTGACCCAGGGATCAAACCTGGGTCTCCTGGACTGCAGGTGGTCTCCTGCATTGCAGGTGGATTCTTTACCAACTGAGCTACTAGGGAAGCCCACCCATCATTTTCTTATTCTCTCCGTTTAGTCAGAATCTTTCTGTTCAGGACAGCCATAGCACTCAAACCTCTTATTGTTTAAAAAAAGGAAGAAAACAAAGGTGTTGTAGGTAGTTTTTGAAAAAATGTGCACTCTGTGACTGGGGAGCTTGAAAGAGCAGGACTGAGCCTAGAGGTAGCAGCATGAACCCCACGCCTGTGGGCTAGAAGTAGGATCCAGGACTTTGTGCTGAGTCCAGAGAAGGTGATGGGCTCTGGCTTCAGGGTTGAGATAGCAAACATCAGATAGTTACAGCACAGCTGCTGATGGGTAGCCTATTTTGCCCACAGATATTTTACAATTTAAATTTGAGATAATTAACAAGATTGAAAAATTACAAGCTGTTTAACATGAATTTTCACATGTCTAGCATCTCTTGGATACACAGAAAATTTGCCAACACTGGAGCTATCTTTCCATGAGGAAAAGTCTATTGGCTGCCTCTTTAGAGAGTCACATGCTCTCTGGAAGTTTCTCTCACTTTATCTACCTGCCTTGGCACCAGTGGGCTGTTCAGCTTCCTATTTCCAATAGAGAACGTAGTCTGAGGGACCCTCTGATTAGGACCTTGACAGGAAAGTGGGAAAAACTTATGGATTGGAGAAGTCAAAGCAGGCAAAGAATGAGCAGGAAGAGGTGTTCTGGGTAGGAGGAAAATGGAGGGAATTAACCTAAAGAAAGAGCTGAGATTCCACACACCTTGCGTTCAGGGCTGGCAGTGAGGATAAGCTGATGGCAGCAGTCACCTGTGTCATAGGGGCTGGATGCGAGGCTGGAGGTAGGGAGTGAAAGAGGATTATTTTGGTAGAAACCTCCCGAGACAGGCATTTCACTTAGCAGGTGGAAGGGACTTGGCCCGGGGAGCAGTCTGGAGTGTTAGGAAGACTGTTCTAACATTGTGGTAGAGAAGAACGTCTCTGCTAGTAGACAGAAGTGAGGATGGAGAAAATGTGGCTGCAGGAAGGAAGGAAGGGAAGAGAAGACCCAGAAATCAGAAACCTGCATGGAATGGTAATTTCATCCATGTGCTGACATCTAAGAGCTGGAGCCTTTTAAAGCTGTAAAGGAAGCTCAGGGAGCACACAGTTCAAACCCTTCATGTTACGATCGAAGAGACAGTCCAGAGATGTGAGGCCAGCCAGCTGATGAGCGAGGGGTAGGGGGTGAGCCGCCAGGGTTCCAGAGCTTTGAGAATCTCTCCTGGGGTGCTGAGGTCTATGGGCAAACTGTCAGAGAGGGTTTCACCTGCCTCATAGGCAGAAAAAAAATCAAGATGTTTGGGCTGCGGGCTCTCTGAGGGCTCTTCTGGAGCTGCAGCTTTAATGCCAGGCTGAGATTCAAACTCACATTCTTTGACTGAACTTAGCACTCAGAGAGATGTTCAGACATGCTCTAAAGTGAACTTGAAAGTAAGCTTTCAGAGACAGGCTCCAAAATATGCAAAGAACCCTCTTAAACTACATTTTTAAAATTCAGGCAAACAGCATGAAGTTGAAATGCTGCTATTGGCTGTATTTTCTCATATATGGAATTTTTCTTTTTTGCCTCAGATTGAAGGTGCGTTTATTCAAGGCATGGGACTTTATACAATAGAGGAACTGAATTATTCTCCTCAAGGTGTCCTGTACACCCGGGGCCCGAACCAGTATAAAATCCCTGCCATCTGTGACATCCCCATGGAGCTGCACATTTCTTTTTTGCCTCCCTCTGAAAACTCGAATACCCTGTATTCGTCTAAGGTAAGCTGTGCTCCATGAATAAATGAGTGTTTATCTGATACCTGTGCCGGGAGGGAGGGGCTACATTAATCTCTTGGTTGATTGGTTTTTGTTTTTTTTTTTCCTCGGAGTATAGGGGCAAAAGCCTGATTAAACATTTTAATTTTAAAGTAATTAAACATTATAAATTTCTTTAAAAATACTCCAAATTATGGACACAAGCTACTATTATCATCAGGTTGCATCTGATTTTTCATCTTCATGCCAGTAATCAGCATCATGCCTCTATCTGCTCTCTCCCTTTGGGGTCATTTCCTTCCACTGGAATCCTCAGAATATAAATACTGAGCTAAAAGAATGGATTAGTTTTTTAAAGGAAAAAGTTGCATATATAATATTTAATGTATACATACATGCACATGTGTATTCATAGATGTGCACGTACATGAGATACATACATTCATATATATATACACACATACAGAGAAAGAGAGAGAGAGTCATAATCTAGTTGACTTGTCTCCCTACCAGGGTCTGGGAGAGTCTGGGGTATTCCTGGGGTGCTCAGTGTTTTTCGCCATCCACGATGCAATAAGGGCAGCACGACAGGAGAGAGGCCTGCCTGGACCACTGAGGCTCAACAGCCCACTGACTCCAGAGAAGATTAGAATGGCCTGTGAAGACAAGTTCACAAAAATGGTACGTTCTGCTCCAACAAGTCTGAATTTTTTCCCCTGTCCTTGTAACTAAGTTTCGTTAGTCCACCATGGTGGTTTTCCATGGAAGAAAAGTTGACATGAATCTGAAGACAATTGAGTGAGGCAGCAGCCTGCCTGCAGTGGGGTCATTTCTACACCATTTAAAAAGAAAAGTTCAGTCTTCATTCAGCAATTGTATGCTCCTCCTTAGTTTTGTTCCCTTCCCAGGACACATTAGTCAGAAGTTCAGAAACTATGCTCTGATCCCAAGAAACCCAGGCCAAGAATATGGGCCACCCCAACATTCTTAACTTCCTCTACCCAAGCTATGGGAGTCTGTGCAGTTCCTGATCAGAACCCCAGAGAGGGAGGGATCCTTTCCCTCCCGCCAGTAGCAGGAATGCCTCCTGCAACACCCTGGTCAAGCAAACATCTCCACTCTCCGTGGGCATTTTCAGTGATGGGATTTTTAACTGTGGGAGGTCATGCCATTCAGAGTGACCCCTCTGACTATAAACACGTTATTCCTTAAATTGAGGGGAGAGCCCTGTACTATACAACCTCTCGTGATGGCTCTTCACGGTACCCCTTAAAGCTCTTCCAAAGCCCCGGGAATCACCTCTTCACTGTGGAGAAGCACAGACGCTGACTCCTCCTGTCCTCTTTTCCGCTTCAAGCCTGAGATGACTCTCCTGGCTGCCCTGCCCAGTCCGACCCTTGGTCCTCTCCTTGACTCCTCCATGTTTCTCATGCTGTGATGGTTGGCTCTCTCACTGTCCTGGTCACCCTCTGGGTGGTTTTTATCCTGTTTTATAATCTGCTCTTTTTCACATGTCATAAACATCTTCCAAGTTGCAAACATCCAAATTTGTCTTTTTATTCCAGATTCCAAGAGATGAACCTGGATCGTATGTTCCTTGGAGTGTACCCATATGAATCAAATACAAACCTCTGGTGAAGATGCGGGGATTCTTCCAACAAAGCAATCTATCCAGGCTCAGTGCTCTAGGGTGATAGGTCTGAAAGACAAATTTTCACAGTTCAGAAATCATTTCACAGAGTATTGCTTTTATAGGATGCTGATTTTAAATGTTCTAGTTAGAATCTGATAGATATGCTTAAGCAATTTAGAAACCATATTTTAAATGGCATAAATGCTAACTGATTTCCTCTACAATGATATTCTTTATTATTCTGTCCCTTACTTAGACCCATCCAGCTAAATAGAATGGAAGATGATGATTTGTATGTGATTCATAGTTGCCTTGCATCCACCAACAGAAATTATACTGTCTAGTAAAAGGCAATTTTCTAAATAATTTTATTAGTGTGAAATGTAAAGTTGTCATTTTCTTGTCCCCATTTGCTTTCCCCATCTGTTGTCAGAATGGATAGCAGGTACTATATGGAACCAAAAATAAAAACAGATAAATTGAACTTCATCAAAACTAAAAGCTTTGGTGCTTCAGAAGACACTTTGAGAAACTGAAAAGACGAACCACAGAATATGGGGAAATATTTGCAAATAATATGTCTGATAAAGATCTAGTGTGCAGAATATCAGAATATATTTTAAAACACTTGCAACACAATAATAAAAAGATAAATAACTCAAATTTTAAATGAGCAAAGGAATTAAATAGTCATTTCTCCAAAGATATCTAAATGGCCAATAAGCACATGAAAAGATGTTCAAACTCATCAGTCATGAAGAAAAAGGAAGTAAAAATCACAGTGAGGTATCATTTTACACCCACTAGGATGGCTGTAACCAACATGATGGATAATAGTACGTGTTGGCAAGGATGTGAAGCAACTGGAACTCTTATCCCTTGGCAGGAAGAATGAAAATGTACAGATCCTCTGGAAAATAGTTTGGCATTTCCTCAAAGAGTTAAACATGTAGTTGTCATATGACCACTCTTACATATATACCCAGGAGAATTGAAAACATATGTTCAGAAAAAAACTTATGCACAAATATTCATAGCATTATTCATAATAATCAATGTGGAAACAATCTAACTCTATTAACTGATAACAAAATGTGATAAACAAAATAGCCACACAAGGGAATGTTACTGAGCCATACAAAAGAATGAAATTCTGATACATGCTACAATGTGGATGAACCTTGAAAACATTGTCTAAGTGAAAGTAGCCAGACACGAAAGGCCACATATTGTATGATTCCACCTATATGAAATGTCCAGAACAGGCAAATTCATAGAGACAAGAAATAGTTGCCAGGCCCTAAGGGGACATGGGGGATGGGGCAGTGAAGAGTGAATTTTATGGTATGTGAATTACATCTCAAAAAAAAGCACATATGAAGGGAAAGAGAAAAATGTGGAAAGGATGGAGAAGTTGTGAGAATCACAAGAAACTTATCCCAATGGCCTTTAGTGACAGGAAACCTCAAAGGGGGCTGAGCAGCAGCAAGACACTATCATTGAAAAACCCTGTTTCCATTAATGGCAGACAGAAGCATCTGCAGTGACGTATGGACTAGAGGCTGGAGTGTAATACCTTCTCCCTGTCACACTCGCAACTCTTGACTCTTGTCTCAGGGCCAGGTAAGATGGCAAAGCTTCTTCAGTGGCTTCAGACTAAGGACTAAAGTCATTCTTGCTATGGTGACACTTAGTTACATTATATCCCTTTAAAGAGCGGATTTTCTCATTTGTACCACAAATGATTATGGAGCACCAATTATGTGCCAGGCACTGTTCTAGTCACTTAGAACATAGCAGTAAATGTAGTCAACAAAGATCCTTGCCCTTGTGAAGATTATAATATAGTCAAGGGAGACAAACAGAAAACAGTGCATATAATTAAATTACGGAGTGTGAGCGATGGAGAAGAGTGGAGGGTGTACTGAAAGTAGAGAAGGTTAAGGCTGATGGATGGTGAGGGTGGCCTGGAGCAGGCTGAGCTGAATGCATCCGGAGGTGAGAATGGCGAGGGCCTGAGCCAAGAAGGTACCTGGAGGAAGCGAATGTCAGCATTTGTGGGCAAAGTGTCACCCCCATGGGGAGTGGCGGGGGGAGGGTGCCTGCCTACCTGTGGACCACCATGGCGCCTGCAAGCCTGGAACAGGCCTGGGGAGGGGCAGACATGCAGAGCCTTGAGACCATTGTGAGGACGTGGGCTTTTCATCTGAATGAAGAGAAATAACCTAAACTGACACATTTAAAGGCTCGTCCTGGATAATATCATGACACAGATCATATGAGGGCGCATTCTTATGACTCACAGCTTCTCAGTCTTCCCCGAGTTTTCTCTTTCTTCTGCTTTCTCCTCTTCTCCTGTTGTACCTTCACCAACCCCTCCTCCAGCCCATCTATAGACACTGGGATTCCCCAGGGAGCCTCGTCTCTCACGCCCTCTCCCTTGCTGGCGCCTTCACTCCTGTGGTTTCTCTCACTCAGGGTCCAGCTCTGAAAACCCAACTTGCCTGTCCCTGCCATTTGCAAGTCACACAATCACCTCCAACTTAATGGTTCCCAAACAGATCTCTTCATCGCAGCCATCCACAAGATGCTAAGCCAGAGGCAGGGATGGGGTTGGGTAGGTGGTGGGAGTGATGCAAGACGCTCTGTTCCCTCCGTGCAAGAGTCCGTCAAGCCCACCTGGGAGAAATACCTTACATCTTTCCCTCACTCTCTTTATTCCCATGGCAACTATGTTGTTCCAAGTCACCGTTATTTTCAAGCTGACTATTGCATTAGTCTCCTCAGCTTTGCCCTGCATTCATTTTGCTTCCCTTCCAAACCATTCTGCAGATTAAAGCCAAAGTCAAAAGTTATATGTTAGAGTTTGGATACACAGACACATACACACAATATGATCATGTTACATCCTTGCCTGAAACTCTGCCATGGCTGCCACCACTGCTCCAGATCCCTAGGGTGGCAAGCCTGCCCTTGGTGACCTGTTGTTCCCTGCCTATCTCTCCAGCAGTATCTCATGTCTTCTCTCTTTTGCTACGAGCATTTCCTGTTCTCTTTCGCACTTGGGAGACTGTCCGTGATCTCTGCCTGGAAGGTGCTATCACCCATCCTTTGGTCTGTCTGCTACTAAGCAGTGCTTCTCTGATTTTAAAATGCACACCAATAACTTAAGGATCTTGTTCAAATGCAATCCAGCAAGCCCAGAAGCAATCAGGTAAGCTGAGAGTAGTACATCCAGAATCAAGCACAAGCAGGAATGGCAGGAACAAGCCAGCTGCAGGGAACCCAGACCACCTAACCCACTACTGTTGTGTCAGCATGTCTCCCAGAAATCCCTGTGGCTACATGGTGAAGTGAGAGACCCCTTATGACAAACTGACGGAAAAGGGAGAGTCTGAGCTTGGTTCATGAGTGGGTGGGCTCGGGCTGTGCCTCCAAGGTAGATATGGTGCTGTCTTCAGTACAGCCTGCATCAGACATGGCGGGGGCAGAGCTCAGTGGCACACTTGAGCATCCACTTGGCAGGGAGAGCAGAGGGGCTACATGGGCTCGTGGGTAGTAGGGAATTGTTTGGCCAGCTAGGTAGAACATGGAAGGGGAAAGATTGGAGGACTAGGGATGAGAGGCTTATGAAGGAGTAGAAGGGAATGGGTGCAGCATGTGGAGGTTTTCATATCACATATTCAAAACATGAACTGTCTTCTAAAGAAATCTAAAAATAACAGTGTAGAGAACGTAACCTTTCTTCCATTCACAAACAAAACAAGTTCATCTGACTCCTTAGGATGAGACATTACACCAGGAATAATTGGCCAAGTGTTGTGGACTTGTACACAAAGCATACCTTTACTGTGTCTGCGTGAAAGAGTGGCCAGACTGACCCCATGGAGGATGACCAGCAGACAGAGAGCAGCCCTGAGGGGTGATTCCGGTCTGCTCTCTGTGTGTTCCTCTCATCAAAGCATGTAACACGGGATCCACTGTTCGTATCGCATCCGAACCACTCAGAAGTGGCTGGTCTAATAGGACGATAGAACTGCCTAGAGAAGGTCCAGGTGAAACGCCAGCTGGGAGGCTTGTGAGGTTAGAGCTGCATCCTCGTGGATGCGACATACTCAAAATTAGAGGGCTACATATGATGTCCCCAGCGAACAATCAACAAACTGACATAAAATATCTGGACATTTATAGCATATTATGTGTCCATCGTTTATAATCTTGCATGCATGCGTGCACAGTCATGTCCAACTTTTTGTGACCCCATGGACTGTAGCCTGCCAGGCTTCTCTGTCCATGGAATTTTCCAGGCGAGAATATTGGAGTGGGTAGCCATTTCCTCCTCCTCCAAGGGATCTTCCCAACCTAGGGATCAAACCCTCATCTCCAGCGTTTCCTGCATTGGCAGATGGGTTCTTTACCTCTAGAGCCACCTGGGAGGCCATCATATATAATAATACTCTTCAAAAACCTAATAGGAGAAAATAGTCAAAGGACAGAAGAATAAATACAATACTAAATGTATAGCAAGACAAAAAAAATCTCATAACAGAAGAAATGCCTCTTCTGGACTGAAATTTCCCCCAGATATTTGAAAAATGGTGAGTGTGGATAATACTGCTGAGGAAGGATATGGGGAAACTGACACCCTCTCACATATGATTCATTTTATTAGTGCACTTTTTGGAAGCCAAGTAAGTTGGACCTAGAAGCATGCATCTCCTTTAACCCAGGAATTCCAGTTCTTAGACTTTATGCAACAAAAATACTTGCTCAAATGTGCAAAGACAAAACCCAAGGTTTTTTATTGCAGCATTATATTTAACAGTCAAAAGTGGAAAATAATGCAAACTAATAGGAATTTTAATAAATCATGGCAATAAGCTTTACAAGTTAACATTTATTGAGAACTTACTAGGTGCCAGGTGCTGTTCTAAGTACTTTACATGTATTAGCTGATCAAATCTTCATAGAAATCCCCAGAGAGATACTGCTACTATTTTGTCCATTTTATAGGTGAGGCAACTGAGGCATAGAACACCTACATAACTTGAAAAAAAGCAAATGTTGAAATAATAGGAATAATTTTATTTCACTTTCTAAATTCATGTATGTACATATATTTCACATATGCATGTGAAAATTCTATGTGAATACAGAGAAATCTGGTAATAGTCAACTCTGAAAAGTGAAAATTGGAAAGGAGAATTTTCACACTTACTTTATACAATCTTGTGGTTTTGATTTTTTTTTAAATAAGCATTAGATTTATAATTTTAGAACAAGTACATTAACATCTCTGAAGTAGGAAATGGCAACTCACTCCATTATTCTTGCCTGCAAAATCTGATGGACAGAGGAGCCTGGCAGACCAAAGTCCATGGCATTGCAAAGAGTTAGACACAACTGGGCTTGCACATGCACGCACACACATTAACACCTAAGACACACCTTAAGACATTACATCTACATGATTTAGTTGCATTTCACTGAGGAACGAAGGTTCCTGTTGCTGGCTGTAAGAAGACATTTTTCTTCCTGTAGGTCAGCCTTATGAAAGAGTCAGTTCCTAGGTAGGTTGATAACAAGTCTGGGGTCTCTGAAGAGAAGAGAGGGTTCTGGGGCTCTCAAGGAGGAGATAGGGGTCTGGAGTTCTCAAGGAGGAGAAAAGGACAAACTTTTTTTCCCTGCATTCCTTAGTCTTCAGTTCAGTTCAGTCGCTTAGTTATGTCTGACTCTTTGAGACCCAATGGACTGCAGCACACCAGGTTTCCCTGTCCATCACCAACTCCCAGAGTTTGCTCAAACTCATGTCCACTGAGTCGGTGATGCCATCCAACCATCTCATTCTCTGTTGTCCCCGTCTCCTCCTGCCTTCAATCTTTCCCAGCATCAGGGTCTTTTCCACTGAGTCAGTTCTTTGCATCAGGTGGCCAAAGTATTGGAGTTTCAGCTTCAGCATCAGTCCTTCCAATGAACACCCAGGACTGATCTCCTTTAAGATGGACTGGTTGGATCTCCTTGCAGTCCAAGGGACTCTCAAGAGTCTTCTCCAACACCACAGTTCAAAAGCATCAATTCTTCAGCCCTCAGCTTTCTTTATGGTCCAGCTATCAACATCCATACGTGACTACTGGAAAAACCGTAGCTTTGACTAGATGGACCTTTGGTGGCTAAGTAATGTCTCTGCTTTTTAATATGGTGTCTAGGTTGGTCATATCTTTTCTTCCAAGGAGTAAGAGTTTTTTAATTTCATGGCTGCAGTCACCATCTGCAGTGATTTTGAAGCCCCCAAAATTAAGTCTGTCACTGTTTCCCCATCTATTTGCCATGAAGTGATGGGACCAGATGCCATAATCTTAGTTTTCTGAGTGTTGAGTTTTATGCCAGATTTTTCACTCTCCTCTTTCACTTTCATCAAGAGGCTCTTTAGTTCTTCTTTGCTTTCTGCCATAAAGGAGGTATCATCTGCATATCAGAAGTTACTGGTATTTCTTCTTGCAATCTTGATTTCAGCTTGTGCTTCATCCAGCCCTTGTGTGCATGGGACCTTCTTCTGAAGGAGGTCTCCATTATCTTCATTACCTCCACGTAGTTTGGTCTCAGGTCAAATAACAGGGAGGGAACAAAGCCCCACCCATCAACAGAAACTTGGATTAAAGATTTACTGAGCATGGCCCTGCCCATAAGAACAAGACCCAGTTTTCCAATCAGTCTCTCCCATCAGGAGCTTCCATAAGCCTCTTACCCTTATCCATCAAAGGGCAGACAGAATGAAAACCACAATCACAGAAAACTAATCAAACTGATTACATTGACCACAGCCTTGTTTAACTCAATGAAACTACAAGCCATGCTGTGTAGGGCCACCCGAGATAGACGGGTCATGGTGGAGAGTTCTGACAAAACATGGTCCACTGGAGAACGGAATAGCAAACCATTTCAGTATTCTTGCCTTGAGAACTGTTGGGGGCCTGAGTGAGGTACTCCGCCCGTGACAAAGGTCATGAGGAAGGAGGCTCGACATACGCAAAGGTGGGATCGAGCCTCAGGAGTCCCCCTGGAACTCCTCGAGCATCCACCCCCATAACCAGAGCCTGCCTACTTTACTACTTTGTGCTCTCACCTACACCTCTGACTTTACGGGGGGGCTGTCCCCCACCACCTCTTTCGGAGAAGGAGTTAACCTAGAGCTCCAGTTAATAAAAACTCCTGGGCGTGACAAGAGTGTTTTAACCTACAAACTCCTCTGAAGGTTCTCTGGCCTGCCTGACAGGCTTGTCCGGCCACATGTGATTGCTCACAGCCTCCCAACCGTGAGGAGATGCTTTAAACCTTCTAAAAACAGGTTCCTTAGAAAAGTTAGAAAACTATTAGTATAAGTATAATGGGCTGATTAGAAATTGTATTGGTGAAGGGTTTTTCATATGTTGAGCCAATGTTTGTTGCTAAGTTTCCATATCCCCTGCCCTTACACACATTAATGAATATACAGAAGAAATAAGTATTAACCTTTGATATTAATCATATTAGACCTTAGGCTAAGTAAATTCTTTCCTTAACTAAAACCCACTACACCCTCACCCTATAGGAATGTAACTTTATTTGGGTGGTGTCTGTTTTAAGAATAATCACCCCTGGAGAAATAAGTGTCCTGGTTGACTGACCGCTGTCACAAGGAGAGGGTCATAAATTGTCAGCAGGCCCCCTGGCCAGAAGATGATGTAACACCCCTAAGACCTCTGTATACATTTATGTGAAGCACCTGACTTTAATAAAAGTCAGGACTGCTGTCCCCGCGTGACTTTTGTATAACATCTCAGTGTATAAAAACAGACTCTGGAAAATAAAGAATTGGGATCAGTTTCTCGAAATACTGGTCTCCCCATGTCGCTCTCTCTCTCACTCTGGCTGAGTCTCCATCTGGAGCACGGAACCCACCATGCTTACTAATTATGCCTGGGCTTCTAAGATCCGACCGGGGAGGCCTCAGTGTCTCCTCTCCTTCGGGAGAACGGAAGGACGCCTGCGGCCTACGTAAGTGGTGCAAACTTCTTGTCTTGAAGTTTTATTGGTCTCCCGCGTAAACCAAGCTACTCAGCCTCTTTTCTCCACTGAATTTTCCTACTGAGCTATCCTCATCCTATTACTCTTTATATCTTTGATAAAATATTTAAATAAATAGGTCGCCGACGCCGTCCCCACTTCAAATACCCTGGATCAGCCGGGGCTGGTCCCCGGCAGAGAACCCCATGAACAGTTCGAAAAAGCAAAAAGATATGATACTGAAAGATCATATCCAGGTCGGTAGGGGCCCAATATGCTACTGGAGATCAGTGGAGAAATAATTCCAGAAGAATGAAGAGACGGAGCCAAAGCAAAAACAACGCCCAGTTGTGGATGTGACTGGTGATGGAAGTAAAGTCCGACGCTGTAAAGAGCAATATTGCATAGGAACCTGGAATGTTAGGTCCATGAATCAAGGCAAATTGGAAGTGGTCAAACAGGAGATGGCAAGAGTGAACATCGACATTTTAGTGAACTAAATGGACTGGAATGGACAAATTTAATTCAGATGACCATTACATCTACTATTGTGGGCAAGAATCCCTTAGAAGAAATGGAGTAGCCCTCATAGTCAACAAAAGAGTCTGAAATGCAGTACTGAGGTGCAATCTCAAAAATGACAGAATGATCTCTGTTCGTTTCCAAGGCAAACCATTCACTAACACAGTAATCCAAGTCTATGCCCTAACCAGTAATGCTGAAGAAGCTGAAACTGAATGGTTCTATGAAGACCTACAATAGAACTAACACCTGAAAAAAGATGTCCTTAGTCTTAGTCACATAAAACATTTTTGTTTCTTTTTAAGCCCAGGGCTGATGATTACACAACAGAACAACTCAGCTTAAACCCTGTACTAAGGATTATATAATAATAATGTGTCCTGCTTGAGGACAGTATTTGTCCTTGAGAACCTTCTGACTAATCCTGTTTTCTTAACATGTATATTATGGATGTAGGTCTAGTAAGATCTTTCTGTGGTGAGTTCTAATCCTGTCATCTTAAAGTGTAAAATGTGGGAGGGGAGTCTAGTAAGACCTTTACAACCTTGAGACATTCTTTTGATTTATTGTAATAATTAATTTAAAAAGTATATAGCTCCCTTGCTAAGACAAGTGAGGGGGCACACTCTGCCCGCTTCCGATGTCTAAGTCAGAAGAAGTCTCTCTCCCTTTTCACTGTAATAAAACTTCTGTCACACAACAGCTCTGAGTGGTTGACATGGTCTCCAACCCCGAAGCTAATTCATCTTCTTTGGAGATCATGAATCCAACATCTCACCATAAGCTATCCCTTATGGCAGAGAGAAGTATGCATTGTGTAAGAACTGGAATGAGACGGGCATTCCAGAGGGGCTTAAGGTGGGAGGGAGGAACTGAGGGTAGCAAAGGAAGGGGGTGATAAGATGGTTGAGAGCACAGGCAGACAGGACTTGATGGGAGGAACACACTCAGAGAGCAGACCAATATCACCCCTAGGGGCTGCCCTCCAGCCAGTTGGTCATCCTCCATGGACCCACCTCAGCCCTTCTCTAGGTGGACACCGCAGCAGGTGCTTTCTGTGTAACTCCACAACATTCAGCCAATTCTTCTGGTGTAATGTTTCATTCTAAGAAGTCAGATGAACGTGTTTTCCTTGTGAATGGAAGAAAAGTAAGGTTTTTTTAATATAAATTTATTTATTTTAATTGGAGGCTAATTACTTTACAATATTGTCTTGGTTTTGCCATACATTGACATGAATCCACCACGGGTGTACACGTGTTCCCCATCCTGAACCCCCCTCCCACCTCCCTCCCCATCCCATCCCTCTGGGTCATCCCAGTGCACCAGCCCCAAGCACCCTGTCTCATGCATCGAACCTGGACTGGTGATTCGTTTCATATATGATAATATACAAGTTTCAGTGCCATTCTCCCAAATCATCCCACCCTCGCCCTCTCCCACAGAGTCCAAAAGACTGTTATATACATCTGTATCTCTTTTGCTGTCTCGCATACAGGGTTGTCATTACCATCTTTCTAAATTCCATATATATGTATTATTATACTGTATTGGTGTTTTTCTTTCTGGCTTACTTCACTCTGTAAAATAGGTTCCAGTTTCATCCGGAAAGTAAATTTATCACATTGAAGTTTCTAAATTTGTGAAAAGAAACGAGCTATAGTAGAAGGAAGGTTTAGGTGACCCTCATGTGAACGGGTGATTGACTCAATGTCCATAACAAACCTTAATCACTCTGTAGTTCTCTTGGAGCAGTGGGTGGAACCTACTTGTAAAATGTTTTGGGTTGGCCAAAAATTTGTTCAAGTTTTCCATAACATCTTATAGAAAAACCCAAGTGAACTGTTGGCCAACCTAATATTAAGCTTACTAGAGGAAAAGCACTTGGTTATATTGAGTTCTTCTGACTACATTTGGTAACTGTGCTTGTGTTCATCTAAGTGTTAGGCATCAGTTTCTTTTTGTGACAATCTTCTGCATCTCTCTCTTCCTCCCCTCTGTCTCCTTAAGCCACCCCACTGCCACTCACAAACACACACAAATTAAGAATGTAAAATCTTCAGATCATTTACAACTAACTAAACTTTTGACAAGCAGGACTAGAAGAGAAGTCATCCTGGAAAGCTACGGATAAATTCTACAGTTAGTTTTGTAGACTATAAAAAGATTCACAACTTGAGACTTGCAAGTTAAGTTTTATTTGGGGCAAAATGAGGACTGTAGCCTGGGAGGCAGCATCTCAGATAGCCCTGAGAGACTGCTCCAAAGAGGCAGTGGGGGAAGGCCAATATATAAGGTTTTGGTGAAGGGGAGGTTCAATACCATGAAGCACTCATTTTACAAAAGGTTTTTTGTTAGTCATGAGCATCTGTTGTCACCATGAAGGGATTTTTCTTCCCTGATGGCTTAGCTGTTAAAGCGTCTGCCTCCAATGCAGGAGACCTGGGTTCGATCCCTGGGTAGGGAAGATCCCCTGGAGAAGGAAATGGCAACCCACTCTGGAATTCTTGCCTGGAGAATCCATGGATGGAGGAGCCTGGTGGGCTACAGTCCATGGGGTCACAAAGAGTTGGACACAACTGAGTGACTTCAGTTCACTTTGAATATGAGGAGATGCAAGGATTGAAGTCATAAAAACATCCAACTATCTAAAGACCTGTCCCACCAGATTCCCTGGAGCACAGGGTGCCTCACTCTACCCTGAACTCCCTCAGAGGTTGTTGAAGGTCAAAAGCTATAGCAGCATGGGGTACAATTTCCATAGAAAGTGAAGTTGCTTATTAGTTTCTGACTCTTTGTGACCCCATGGACTGTAACCTATCATGTTCCTCTGACCATGGGATTTTCCAGGCAAGAATTCCAGAGTGGGTTGCCATTTCCTTCTGCAGGGGATTTTCCCTACCCAGGGATCGAACACGGGTCTCCTGCACTGCAGGCAGACGCTTTACCATTTGAGCCACCAGGGAAGCCACAAATCTCCATAGAGGCAGATGGCAAAAGCCTTTGCTTTTCAGTCTTTGGCAATGCTCTTGGTAAGTGCCAATTTGTAGTTGACAGTTCATATTTCAGTCTGTAACTTCTTTCAGTTCAGTTCAGTCTCTCAGTTGTGTCTGACTCATTGTGACCCCATGAACCTCAGCACGCCAGGCCTCCCTGTCCATCACCAACTCCCGGAGTTCACTCAAACTCACGTCCATCGAGTCGGTGATGCCATCCAACCATCTCATCCTCTGTTGTCCCCATCTCCTCCTGCCCTCAATCTCTGCCCGCATCAGGGTCTTTTCAAATGAGTCAGCTCTTTGCATCAGGTGGCCAAAGTATTGGAGTTTCAGCTTCAATATGCAGTTCTTCCAATGAACAGCTAGGACTGATCTCCTTTAGGATGGACTGTTTGGATATCCTTGCAGTCCAAGGGACTCTCAAGAGTCTTCTCCAACACCACAGTTCAAAATCATCAATTCTTCAGCACTCAGCTTTCTTTATAATCCAACTATCACATCCATATAGGACTACTGGAAAAACCATAGCCTTGACTAGATGGACCTTTGTTGCAAAATGTATCTGCACTTTAGTATGTTGTCTAGGTTGGTCATAACTTTCCTTCCAAGGAGTAAGTGTCTTTTATAAAGATTTCATGGCTGCAGTCAACATCTGCAGTGATTTTGGAGCCCCCAAAATTAAAGTCAGCCACTGTTTCCACTGTTTCCCCATCTATTTGCCATGAAGTGACAGGACCGGATGCCATAATCTTTGTTTTCTGAATGTTATGCTTTAAGCCAACTTTTTCACTCTCCTCTTTCACTCTCATCAAGGGGCTTTTTAGTTCCTCTTCACTTTCGGCCATAAGGGTGGTGTCATCTGCATATCTGAGGTTATTGATATTTCTCCTGGCAATCTTGATTCCAGCTTGTGCTTCTTCCAGCCCAGAGTTTCTCATGATGTACTCTGCATAGAAGTTAAATAAGCAAGGTGACAATATACAGCCTTGATGTACTCCTTTTCCTATTTGGAACCAGTCTGTTGTTCCATGTCCAGTTCTAACTGTTGCTTCCTGAGGTCAGGTGGTCTGGTATTCCCATCTCTTCCAGAATTTTCCACAGTTTATTGTGATCCACACAGTCAAAGACTTTGGCATAGTCAATAAAGCAGAAATAGATGTTTTTCTGGAACTCCCTTGCTTTTTCGATGTTGGCAATTTGATCTCTGGTTCCTCTGCCTTTTCTAAATCCAGTTTGAACATCTGGAAGTTCACAGTTCACATATTGCTGAAGCCTGGCTTGGAGAATTTTGAGCATTACTTTACTAGTGTGTGAGATGAGTGCAATTGTGCAGTAGTTTGAGTATTCTTTGGCATTGCCTTTCTTTGGGATTGGCATGAAAACTGACTTTTCCAGTCCTGTGGCCACTGCTGAGTTTTCCAAATTTGCTGGCATATTGAGTGCAGCACTTTCACAGCATCGTCTTTCAGGATTTGAAATAGTTTAGCTGGGATTCCATGACCTCCATTAGCTTTGTTCATAGTGATGCTTTCTAAGGCCCACCTGACTTCACATTCCAGGATGTCTGACTGTAGGTGAGTGATCACACCATCGTGATTATCTGGGTCGTGAAGATCTTTATTGTACAGTTCTTCTGTGTATTCTTGCCACCTCTTCTTAATATCTTCTGCTTCTGTTCAGTCCATACCATTTCTGTCCTTTATTGAGCCCATTTTTGCATGAAATGTTCCCTTGGTATCTCTAATTTTCTTGAAGAGATCTCTAGTCTTTCCCATTCTGTTGTTTTCCTCTATTCTTTGCATTGATCGCTGAGGAAGGCTTTCTTATCTCTCCTTGCTATTCTTTGGAACTCTGCATTCAAATGTGTATATCTTTCCTTTTCTCCTTTGCTTTTCACTTCTCTTCTTTTCACAGCTATTTGTAAGGCCTCCTCAGACAGCCATTTTGCTTTTTTGCATTCCTTTTTCTTGGGGATGGTCTTGCTCCCTGTCTCCTGTACAATTTCATGAACCTCTGTCCATAGTTCATCAGGCACTCTGCCTATCAGATCTAGTCCCTTAAATTTATTTCTCACTTCTACTATATAGTCATAAGGGATTTGATTCAGGTCATACCTGAATGGTCTAGTGGTTTTCCCTACTTTCTTCAATTTAAGTCTGAATTTGGTAACAAGGAGTTCATGATCTGAGCCACAGTCAGCTCCTGGTCTTGTTTTTGCTGACTGTATAGAGCTTCTCCATCTTTGGCTGCAAAGAATATAATCAATCTGATTTTGGTGTTGACCATCTGGTGATGTCCAAGTGTAGAGTCTTCTCTTGTGTTGTTGGAAGAGGGTGTTTGCTATGACCAGTGCATTCTCTTGGCAAAACTCTATTAGCCTTTGCCCTGCTTCATTCTGTATGCCAAGGCCACATTCTGTCAGACCTCTCCACCATATCCCATCTGTCTTGGGTGGCCCAACATGGCACGGCTTAGTTTCAGTGAGTTAGACGAGGCTGTGGTCCATGTGACCAGATTGGCTAGTTTTCTGTGATTGTGGTTTCAGTCTGTCTGCACTCTGATGCCCTCTTCTGGCGCCTACTGTCTTACTTGGGTTTCTCTTATCTTGAACGTGGGATATCTCTTTATGGCTGCTCCAGCAAAGTGCAGCCATCGCGCCTTACCTTGAACATGGAATATCTCCTCACAGCCGCCACTCCTGACCTTGGACATGGGGTATCTCCTCTTGGCTGCTGCTCCTGACCTTGGATGTGGGGTATCTCCTCTCTGCTGCTCCTGTGCCACACAGCCTTAAATCACTTAAGACAACGGGCAAAATCTTTTTCTGGGCCCATTTTTGTTTTGAGCACTTGAGAATTAGCTAAGACACAAGCCATGAATTTGGAATGTGTGCTTTGCTTTTCACTGTCTGTAACGTTGGACCTGAAAGGCAAGTCAGTATATCGTTGTTCTCAGCCGCACTGGCAGAGAGGAAGACGCAGTCGAGGTCGAAACTGAGCATACAGTCCTGTGTGCACCCACTCCACATAGGGTTATAGGAATGGAGGGTCAGGGCAGCTCTGTAATATGCCCCAGATCACTCAGCTAACAGGCATCAGAGGGACTTTGCTTCTTATCTTCCTGCTTCCAGAGTTTGTGTTTTTCCCCCTGTGCCATATGATATTTTCATGATATTTCTTACCATATCAGTAAACAAAGGATGTCACAGTCATCAGTGATTGCAGCCACCATGAATGGTGAGCTGATGAGCCCCGAGGGAACTCAGGAAGGAAAGAATACCTGCCATCTGGCAGCCATCAGATGGCAACCATTATGGTGAGCCCTGAGGAAGCTCAGGATGTGAAATCACAGCATGCTGGCCCCAGATAGCTGAGGTGCATATCAAAGGGGTGATTTCAGTGAGTCCAGAGTCTTGCATTTTCCCATACCCAAGTGAAAGAAAGTGAAGTCACTCAGTTGTGCCCGACTCTTTGCAACCCAATGGACTGCAGTACACCAAGCTTCCTTGTCCTTCACCAATTCCCGGAGCTGACTCAAACTCATGTCCATCAAGTCAGTGATGCCATCCAACCATTTCATCCTCTGTCATCCCCTTCTCCTCCTGCCTTCAATCTTTCCCAGCATCAGGGTCTTTTCCACTGAGTCAGTTCTTTGCATCAGGTGGCCAAAGTATTGGAGTTTCAGCTTCAGCATCAGTCCTTCCAATGAATATTCAGGACTGATCTCCATTAGGATGGACTGGTTGGATCTCCTTGCAGTCCAAGGGACTCTCAAGAGTCTTCTCCAACACCACAGTTCAAAAGCATCAATTCTTCAGCCCTCAGCTTTCTTTATGGTCCAGCTCTCACATCCATACATGACTACTGGAAAAACCATAGCTCTGACTAGATGGACCTTTGTTGGCAAAGTAACGTCTCTGCTTTTGAATATGCTGTCTAGGTTGGTCATAGCTTTTCTTCCAAGGAGCAAGTGTCTTTTAATTTCATGGCTGCAGTCAACATCTGCAGTGATTTTAGAGCCCCCCCCAAAATAAAGTCTGTCACTGTTTCCACTGTTTCCCCATCTATTTGCCATGAAATGATTGGACCAGATGCCGTGATCTTAGTTTTCTGAATGTTGAGTTTTAAGCCAGATTTTTCACTCTCCTCTTTCACTTTCATCAAGAGGCTCTTTAGTTCCTCTTTGCTTTCTGCCATAAGGATGGTGTCATCTGCATATCTGAGGTTACTGATATTTCTCCCAGCCATCTTGATTCCAGCTTGTGTTTCATAGTCTGGCATTTTGCACTATGTACTCTGCATATAAGTTAAACAAGCAGGGTGACAATATACAACCTTGGCATTCTCCTTTCCCAATTTGGAATCAATCTGTTGTTCCATGTCCAGTTTTAACTGTTGCTTCTTGACCTGCATACAGATTTCTCAGGAGGCAGGTCAGGTGGTCTGATATTCCCATCTCTTTAAGAATTTTCCACAGTTTGTTGTGATCCACACAGTCAAAGGCTTTGGTGTAGTCAATAAAGCAGAAGTAGATCTTTTTCTGGAACTCTCTTGCTTTTTCGAAGATCCAGCAAATGTTGACAATATCCCCTTATCTTGGGATATCTGTTCTTTATGTTGAGCCACCAGTAGCCTCTGGAATACTTGGTTTTCTTTCATTAATAATCTCTTGATGTTCAGACTACCTGTCCTCTGTTGCAAAACTTCTACATAACCTGGCTCCTCCCCTCACCTCTTTGGAGTAGTTCCCTCAGGTTATTTGAGATACTCTCTCCCGGGCTTGAAGTCCTAAAAATTTGCTCCAAATAAAGCATAATTCTCAGAGGACTATAGTCCACTGGATTGCAAAAGGATCAGACACAACTTAGCGACTACACAACAATAACTTAACTTTTAGGCTGTGAATATTTTTTACATCTACAGCCATGTTCCTTCTCCTAAGGTGGTGGCAAGCCTTCTAGAATCTCTTGACCAATGGGAAGTGGTAGGAGTTGTGCAAATGTTTTCCTGTAGGTGTTGAAATAATCCTATATGTCCCCTGCTGTCAAGGTCTTATTTTCTTGAACTTTTCAAATATGAGTGAAGAACAAAGAAAGAATATGGTTTGTAGGTGGTGATGAGAGTTCAGTTCACTTCACTCAGTCGTGTCCGACTCTTTGCAACCCCATGAATTGCAACATGCCAGGCCTCCCTGTCCATCACCAACTCCTGGAGTTCACTCAAACTCACATTCATCGAGTCAGTGATGCCATCCAGCCATCTCATCCTCTGTCGTCCCCTTCTCCTCCTGCCCCCAATCCCTCCCAGCTTCAGAGTCTTTTCCAATGAGTCAACTCTTCACATGAGGTGGCCAAAGTACTGGAGTTTCAGCTTTAGCATCATTCCTTCCAAAGAACACACAGGGCTGATCTCCTTTAGAATGGACTGGTTGGATCTGCTTGCAGTCCAAGGGACTCTCAAGAGTCTTCTCCAACACCACAGTTCAAAATCATCAATTCTTTGGCGCTCAGCTTTCTTCACAGTCCAACTCTCACACTCATACATGACTTTAAAACCCTTTTATTCGACTCTGTGAACTCAAGAATTTTAAAAGTGTATATTCCATATTTCATAATCTTTTATTATTTCCCTGAAACCAGTGTTGTTTTCAAATGCAAATCCTTCTTGGTTAGCCTCTGAAACAAAAGCAAATATGTGTCTTGCCAAAATAAAGCCAAATGCAATACAGTGTTACGTAATTTCATAATTGCCAACAGTGATGTTTGATCAACTCAGGCAAACAAGATTCACAAACATATTCTTATTATTCAGAAACAATGAGCTACAGGGAAACTGCCTCAATCTTTAGAATCATTTCCTCTGCCGTGGTCACTGAAAGTACTTCAGACCCTGAAGCAAATATATTATTCTACCTGACCGGGGAAAAAAACAAATCATTTTTTTTTTTTTTGAGAAATTAAAGCAAATAAGAAAGTGAAAACTCTGCAGTCTCTCTTGCATTTATGTAACGGAACAAGATCCTATGGGGCCTTCCCCCATAGTCTCTGCTTTAGCTCCTCTCTGAAGATAGATAATAGTATTTAATGCAAATTTTCTGAGTTATTTTGCAGATGTGAAACCACCCCCCTCCCCGCCCCCAACAAATGGAAGGACTACTTGAGCCATGAGGTCATAGCCCCAGGCCTCCTGGTGCCTAAGGACTGATCGTGTTAACCCCAGTGACACCACCCTGCTGCCCCACTGTCGGCCGATCAGAGAACTGTGCCCACACTGATCACGGACCTTGTGACTGCCCCCTCACCTGCCCTTAAAAATGCTTTGCTGAAACCCTTTGAGGAGGCTCAAGTCTTTTCAGGGCATTTCCTTACATGATGATGGTGGTTTAGTTGCTCAGTCACGTCCAACTCTTTGCGACCCCATGGACTGCAGCACGCCAGGTTTCCCTGTCCTTCACCATCTCCAAGAGCTTGCTCAAACTCATGTCAGTTGAGTCAGGGATGCCATCCAACCATCTCATCCTCTGTCTGAAGTGGGTGGCCATTTCCTTGTCCAGGGGATCTTCCTACTCCAGGGATCGAACCCGGGCCTCCTGCCTTACAGGCAGTCTCCAGCACTGCAGGCAGATTCTGATGGTTCTGTTTGACTTCACTGTGTGTTGGGTGTACGAACTTGCATTAACATTTATGTTTCTTCCTATCATGCCTCATTAAAAACATTTACATCATAGATAGTATAAAGGTAAGTGGCTTGTCTAACAAATGGAATGGTATAAGACAATGGTTCCTAAATTTGAGCAAGGATAATGACCTGGAGATACTGTTTAAAACATGGAATTTTTTAACTCCACTCCCAGACACCTGATTCACTCTGAGAAACTTATGTTTATAGGGACCCTCAGCCTCTTGGTCAGTATCACATGTAGCTGAGGATCATAACTTGGTCTCCATGGCCAGCCTCCTGGCCGGCTGTGAGCACATGATCACTGCCTACACAGGCCCTCTTTGAAACTGAGAGTTGACCGATGGGAGCTCTGGAGAGCCAGAGATAGCCTCAATTCACCAAAGTAGAGCCCCAAATTGTGGCTGACAGTCAGCCTCCTGAAGGTTCTGATTCCTAAACTTCAATCACAATGTACAGACAGGCGCCCCCTGTAGACTAGTTCTGGGGCAGATTTGGAGACCAAAAAAACACATCTATGCCTGCAACCAGGCAAGAAATGAAAGACAGCATCCAGAGAAGGACCCTGGAAGACATAGGGCTCTGTTTTAATACAAAAAAATAAAAATAAAAAATGTGAAAAGTGCCCTTGGAAACTTAATGGGCAGTAGTACCTTGTTTGTGTGCATTCTTGCCACTTTGACATTTTTGCATTCATATAACTGGATAAAGGTGTCATGACAGCATTGGAGTGTGTCCCACATCTACCCAGAAAACCAGCTCTAGTTCACTACATCCTTTCTGTTCATTCCATCATCAGTTTATAAATGAAGTGAAAGTTCAGGCATTTGGTAAGGAACAGCTATAGATTTATAGATTTCTTTTTTTTTGTCGGTCAGGCACCCAAAGTTGTCTTATTCTTTTCCAGTCATCATATGTTTCCTTGTTTAAAAAAAGTGGTCTTGGGAAGCTCCAGTTATATTTGAAAATCTCCATTTTCTGTGATTTGTGTGTCTTTTAGATACTTCACCCTTTCCCAACTTTGTGTGACTTAAAGTAAAAGAGAGACACCAGGAGAGGTCGTAAAGCTTCTCTTCCTTCTTCTTAATAACCCTCCGGCAGACAGGTGACCATGGTCAGGGTCAAACTCAAGCTCTCTCCTTCTCCTCTTGATAGGGACAATGAAGTTCATGTGAATTCAGCAGATTGAACATTTAGAGGAATGCCCAGTTATCCTCATTATTCATCCAACCAATATCTATCAAGCTTCCCCCATCCTAGGCACTGCCCTCATGGAGTTTACATCCTGCTAAAGTTATTGAATGACTTGGCTCCAAGGTGGTCTCTTTTTAACTTCTTCTTCATATCCTCTGGGTCTTTATAAGATCACAGATAACCAGAGATTATTTGAAGGGTAATGAGTTTATTTGACCAGTCGTAGCAGCTGACAAACTGAAAAGAACCTGGGAATAAATAGAGGTCATTTCAACTCCAGAAATATTTTTCAGCAAGATAGTTTGGAGGGGGAAACGGCTTTTTTAGTTCCAAGTAATAGAATATTTAGGTCATTATAGTCAAGTTCAGAATGACTTATATGATGTCCCAACTTTCATACATACTCAACTAATTATATGAATATATTAAAGTAATTACTATTATAATCATCCAAACACATTTTCCCTCTTCTCTTTTGGAAACTACTGCTTTCACTGTGTCAATTCTTCTCAGCCTCACCGTGCAAACTCCCAAGTCATTTCTCCACCACCACCCACGTGGTATCTATCTGCTCTATCGATGGGGCTGCTGCCACCACCTTAAAAGTCACGGGAAGCACCAAAGCCAGGATTGATCTAGTTCAGGTAAGAGCGAATGTTAATGAATAAATGGAATAAATATGGACTTAGGTGCCTCCCTTGGCTGTCTGGGCCATGGCTTAGAGTTTTAGAGGACAAATATGGCAGGTCAAAGTACCTTTCATAGAAAGAAATGTTAGTATTTTATTAATTTCTTTTTTCTTCTGTGGCTTTCTTCATTACTATTTGGAACTTATTACACTTCCATAAAAATGTGAGGGAAGATGGTCCAGAGCAGTGATGCCCTGTCTGAGTCACTTCAGACCATCTAATTGCCTCACAGAGGAATCCTTCCTCCAGGAAAGATCTGAGTCCTGTGTACCAAGACATGGAAATGCACATTGATCTCATTTCCTATAGTGTAATGAAAAAGACAAGATTACCTATTCTGTGCTTGTTCTGTGTAAACAGCCAACCTGCTAATTCTAGCCGTAAAAAAAAAAAAATGCTTTTTTGATTTAGATATTTGAATTTGGCATGCTATGTAATAGTCATTAGTCAAGACTATATATGTTGAGTCAGTATTAATAATAAACCCTTTGGGGGCAAAGATATGTCTCATGCTAGAAATACCTTCCCACACCATAAGAAACTCATGTGCTGTAAAGGTCACTGGCAGACCGCTGAGCCAGAGGCTGGGGGCAGGAACATCACCTACTTGTCCTTCTTCCTCCAAAGCCCCCCACACCATCAGAGGCACACAGCTGGGCATGTTAGTCTCAAAGTCAAGTTTGTATGGGAGTTTTAAACTCAAGTACTGAGCTGCATTATAAAAATGTCCAGAAGTGAATGAAACCCCAGATGACCCTCCAACATCAGAACAGGAAATGAGATGTAGAAAAGCTGGAGCTGTCTATATGGACAGAAGACTTCACAACAAATCTCTCCAATTCAGTTTTTTCCCCCAAGTGGGAGCAGAATAAGAAGGAGAACAAAATAATAAATAGCAAATAGTCTCGAGGTCTGTGGTCTTGGTTGAATCCAAACTGTGCTCTGAAGTCACGCCCTGGGTTAACTTTGAAGACTTCCTCCCCAGTGACCTCAGTGGGCTCTCTCCTCAGAAAGCATCCTTCGGCATCTTACCTGTGAATAACCACAACACTTCCAGCCCATACCTGCCGGGCCTGTGCTGGCCTTTAGCTGTACCAGTCAGAGCCTCTGCCTCATTTCTGAGAGCTTCTGACCCCTCAGCTTTCAGGCTTTAGAAGAGGATTGCTAAAGGCCACGGCACCCAGAGTGAGTTCTGTACCACAGGTATTGCCTGTGTGCTCTAAGTCACTTCATTCATGTCTGACTCTTTGTGACCTCATGGACTGTAGCCAGCCAGGCTCCTTTGTCCATGGGATTTCCCAGGCAAGAATACTGGAGTCGGCTGCCATTTCCTTCTCTGGATCTTCCTGACCCAGGGATAGAACCCTCATCTCTTGCACCCCTTCATTGGCAGGTGGATTCTTTACCACTAGCACCACCTGGGACCTGCTCAGGAATGGTGATGAGCATCTTCACCCTCCTAAGGGGGAAGCCTTAGGAGCCCTGCTACAGAGCAGTCAATGGGAAACTTGTCAGTGGTGAGTCCCGAACCTCTTACACAGTAGAAGGAGTACTGTCCTTGACAAGGTGAGCAGGATGCTGGAGCAAATTGGACTAAAGGACATGTCAAAAATGGACTCATTGATCTCACTGACCCATGTCACTCAAGCTGTGTTGGCCAGTATTCTTCATCCCTATTTAGCAGGAGGGGAAACTGAATCATCCAGCCAAGAAGTAAAGTGTATTTTCCACATGATTGTTACATTCTTGGCATCATATCAATTACTTCTGCTCACTTGCACGTAATGTATGTTTGCCTAGCATGTGCTTATAGAAACAGTCTTCGCGTGGGTGATTTTTGATGCAGTTGCAATGTTCCTGGAATGGTGTTTGGAAATATTAGGACTTTAAAAATCTTTTAATTATGTATTTAGAGCCAGCCAAAAGAAGCAATGACCTTTTGGTTTGTTTTTATGTTTTGCTGTGGCTGTTGCTGCCACAGTTGTTATTTAAGTATTGTTAATGCTTATGAAATCATAGCCTCTTAGACATTAGAAAAAATCACTTATGACTCTTAAACTTATACTCAATTGAAAAAAAGCCTTAAGATTTTTTAAACTGGTATTTCCCTTTTCTGTCATTTTGGAAATTTTTAAATTCTTATTATGCAACCCATATGCCTTCTATCCTGTCATGTTATTTTTTAAATTTTATTCTATTATTTGCAAATCAGATCAACATTGCCTTCTGTCTGTGTGTACGTCACTGATTAAAATATTGAACTGAATAAGCCGAGCAGAGAACTATGAGAAAATTAATCAACACTGTTGACACTGGACCGTTGTTCAGTCAAGTACAAACCCTTCTGGGGTGTCATGCACTTACGTCTCTCCATCTGTTCCACTGAGGGAGCACAATCATGTCAAATACCTCATGAAACCCTCATGCACTGTGTCTACGGCATGGACCAGTTTCTTAGTCTAGAAGTCTTCTCTCAAAAGGCAAAGAGGGTAGTTTTCTTGAGTATTTCCTCTCCTCTTAGGGACCACTGCTCAAGGCCCTCTCATCAATAACCTATTCCAGAACAGATGCAGGAAGATGCCAGAGAGCAAAGTTAACCTTGTTTTGAAAAAATATATTTTTTTCAAGAACGAGGATCAATGATTGCCTGTCATAAGTTCTGCTCTGGTTTCCTGTCATGTCTCCAAAGATTACTGATCTGGTTTCACAAGCCCATCTACAAGCTCAAGGTCATGGGTCAAAATTCACCTTGTTCGATCTGACCATTTGAACAAATTGAAAGAAAATAAGTGCTCTCTTAAAACCTCCACGTGTGGTGCAAATCACATCTCTCAAGTATACTTATCTGATGTTGGTTTATCACGTGTTCCTTTAGTGAGAAATAGGTAAGCAAAACTAGAAATTAAACAGTGTGCCTTCTCCCTAACATGTGTTAATATCACTTGATCTTCACTGGGCAGTATATTTGCTCTTTGATCCGTACATCTTATGGTTGAGAGTATTTTCCAGAAGTTCTGCCTGGCATTTGGCACTCCAAATTCACGTTTCTGCCTTTGGCATCATTTTGTCCCATTATTCCATAATTTGTTCACATCTTTTCTTTGTCTTTGCTGAGCAGAGAGCAATCTGGTTATAGCACCCCCTCTCCTCTTCTTCTTTCTCATTTCCAATTGGAAAAATGAAAGTGTGAATCGCTCAGTCACCTCCCACACTTTGCAACCCCAAGGACTATAGTCTGCCAGGCACCTCTGTCCATGGAATTCTCCAGGCAAGAATACTGGAGTGGGTAGCCATTCCCTTCTCCAGGGGGTCTTCTCAACCCAGAGGTAGAACTCGGGTCTCTTGCATTGCAGGCAGATTCTTTACCTACCGAGGCACAAGGGAAGCCCTATTTACATTTACAATTACCTACCTCCTCCAAATTTCATTTCTGAGTGCTTCCTGGGCATTTTATGCTGTATCTCCTTTTCAGTTTTTGGTAAATTGAAGAAGAGCCATCACTGCTCGGTACTTTCTGAAATGGATTATGAAAAGCCTACGGCCCTGAATAACAACACCTGGCACTCTTATCTTTCTCATGCTGTGAACCCAAAGATGCTCTCCCTAAAAATTCTGTCACTTTCCTATCAGAGACTTGTGGTTAGCTTAACAGATGTTTCCCTCATTTATTCTTCTCATTTTTGAGCCATTGAAGAATTTTTTTAGACTTTCTTCTTTAAAAGAGGTTGAGTTTTTCAAACTCGGGTAATCAAAGGATCTCTTCTCAGCTATATTCTGCCTCTGTTCCAGTTTTGTGATTGGCTTTGGGGAGGCCCCATCCATACTTTTTGCTGGACCAAGCAGCTTGTGTTGTCAGACCCCTCTGGGAGCAAGCTTTTGGTTCAACGAGTACAGTGGTGTTGGAGGTGCAAAGACATCTTACGTTGGGGCTGCAGAGGATCCTGAAACTACATGTTCAGATAAAGACAGCTCGATCCAGTAAGCCAGAAGTAGACGTCTCAGCCCCAGACTGAGGGGCCAGAGGCCAATAAAAAAGCCAAGGAACACCAAGGAACAGATGGTCAGGTGTAAAAACTGTAAGTTAGGCAAGAAGAAGCAGTGAATCTGGACAGTTACCCTCAGCAAGCGCCATGACCCATACCGTGATGCATGAGAGTCATGGGCACATTTCTGTGTTTCTATTTGCACTCTTCCCCAGATGGGCTCTACTCCCTTCCCTCCTGTGAGGTTCCTGGATTTTCACTCAAGTTTACATCTTATGATCATACTACCTCCTTTGTTAGTTTTCTGGTTTTTAACATTGCCAGATATCACCTGTGGGTCTAATCCCTCTAGATTTTGGTGGTGTCTATTTAGACCACAGCAGCATCATTGCGCCAAGATTGCAAGTCTTCTTTCTTTATCACCCCTAGTCTTTGCTTTAATATTTAAACACCACCATAACAGCTAACCTTTACTGAGAATTTTCTATGTACTGGGCACTATTCTAAGGCAGGAGCACGCGTGTGTGCTAAGTCTCTTCAGTCATGTCTGACTCTTTGTGAACCTCTGGCCTGCAGCCCTCCAGGCTCCTCTCGCCATGGGATTCTCCAAGCAAGAATACTGGAGTGGGTTGCCATGCCCTCCTCCAGGGGATCTTCCCAAACCAGGGATCAAACCTGCATATTTTTTGTCTCCTTCAGTGGCAGGCGGTTCTTTACCACTAGTGCCAAGTCGTGATGGGAAGCCCTGTGAGGTAGGTACTGTATGCCAATTGTGTAGATGATGAAAGTGGGGTACAGAGTGCTTAAGTCACTGCCTGAGGTCACTTCACTAGCAAGTGGAAGAGTCAGGGTCGGAACCCAGGTAATCTATTGTAGAATCCATCTTCTTAACCATCTCATCTAAATCCATTAATTTTCCTGATACCATTATTTTTTCTGGAGAATTACCAGGATCTCCTTTATTATTATTACTTTTTCCTCCTTCTATATCTAGTATCCTCTTTGGTTTCATATTTTTAGGTATCATCTAGACACGATTTTTAGTCTTATAATTTACTTAATTCTTTCTCACATTTATCCAAGCTCCTTTCTCCAAGCTTCAGCATGTACTGTGTTCTGAGCTGTATCTCTATGGCTCTTAAACTGAGTGAGAATCAGTCCAGATCAGAGGTTCTAATTTGGGGCCAGTTAATGTCTTTAGGGAGTCCATGAATGTGCAAAATGTTTGTATATTCACACATGATTTTGCAAATATATTCACAGAACTAGCATCAGATTCTCAGAGTCTATGACCCATTTCCACTGGTCAAGAGAGACACAGAAATAATTATAATACAGAGACATGATCAGATCTAAGAGCCATCCCCCAAACATGCTTTTCCAAACTTTGCAAGAAATGCTCTTCTTTTGTCTGGGACAGTCCTTCCAATGTTAAGAGATGTTTTTATACCACCTAGTGACATCAAAGAACTGTAAAGGTCTGAGATTTTACCCAACTTATTGAATACAAATTAATAAGTTAGCCTGACAGAGTTTGATAGATGCTAGCAGAAGACACAAGACCCCTGGGTAAGAGACAAGGGACTTCATTCTTCATAGAAATAGCAGAGCTAGATTATTAGAATTTCTGCCCACATCCTACCCCCAACTCCTAAGGCAATGTGAGGAGGGCCAGTTGACATGTGGATGTATAAGGGTTGCGTTACACAAGAGGAACTCTGACATTATGAAACTCCAATCTTTTATAATGGGTGGTAAACCTCCCAGAAGGTGACATATTTATTACACTGGACAGGGAGCATTTCTGGTAATTCTTCCACAGGGAGACACTGTCTTTATCTTCCAATACTGTCCATTCTACTACCATCCTTGAAAAGGAGCTCTGAAACCAGAAAACAGATCAGTGGTCTCTAGAGATAGGGAGTTGCTGGAATGTTGATTACAAAAAAGGAATGGGGAATTTGTGGGGAAGATGGAACTGGCTCACTGCTTGTTTGTAGTAGTGGATACACAGTTGTATGAGTTTGTCAAAACTTGCAGAACTGGACACAAAAAAGCGTGAATTTTACTGTATATAAATAAAAACTGAATATCATCATTAAAAAAATAAGAGCAAAAGAAAAAAGAACAATAACGAAGAAAGCAAGACTGGAACAAAAGCAGGCAGAGCCTCCGCTCACGAGATGGGCACATCTCCAGCATGTGACGTGTATGCTTGAGGTTTGCTCAGTCTTTCTGCCCTTTCTCTTCATGGATTCCCTGCTCTGCTCTCTTCCACAGAGTGCAGTCTGGAAGTGTGTCCTAAATGTCTTCTGGTGACACTAGTTCAATTTAGAAAAACTATTGGGATTGTGTATATGATCCTTTTGGAGGGGAGAAGAGTCCTCGTTATGAATGAGGGAGACAGGCCAAGGGCAGAAGAGTAACCTTTGGGTAGAAACTGTGCATTTCCTCCAACCCAGGTAATTTATGCCATTCTACTGGCTACAGACCCATCATGGAGAGTCAGAAAAGTTTCCGTCCGGTGAATATGAAACCACTGAGAGCTGCAGAGCCAGCATTTCTAGATTAAATGGCAAAATATTACACCCATCACGTGGAACTGGCTTTCAAGAAAAGTACAATATTGCACATTAGAGACTCAGAGGTTCACCATTTGGCCCTGCTCAGTGAGGGTAGCTGGATATTTTTTCTCAGAAATACAGACAGGTAGCACCTTAGTAGCTTTTTTGAAGGTGGAGGTTATAAAATAGCATATTCTAAGTGAAAACAGATTAGGCCATCTTCCACACATCTAGGTCTGTGAAAGGGAGATATAGAGAAGAATCTATTCCTCACACTGTCATTTCAGCAGCACATTTTGTGGAGTCATAGCCGTAGTGAAACATTTTTCTGAAATAAATGCCTTAGTTCTTTCTGAATGTGAGTCCATCTCTGATGAGTACTAATGGTTTACGGGGAAGAGAGGAAAAGCTGTTTCCATTTTTCATGCTGCAGGGAATCAATAGCCACTAAGCATATGTAACATCCATAGAGCTTCCATTTCAGACCCTCCTCTGCCCACCTCTTCCACATCCCTTCCCCTAAAAAACCTATGACAAGTAACTAAGAAAGACTATATAGTATTATTAATTTTAAAAACATAATCTTTTTCCTACAAAGATATAAACTTCAGAAGTTTATATATTTGGGGATGTTTGGATTTCCGGAGGAAGTTGGAAAAGTGAGAGAGTTACGATGATGCCAAAAAAGGGGACATGTGAGGAAATACATCTAAAGGAAAGGTTAAAGAGTGGATTCAAGTCCTTCACTGGTGTCATCATAGACTGGGAACTCATGTGTCCAAGCTCCTCCCAACCCCCAAAGAGCAGCTGTCAGCCACCGCCCAGGCCCAGGGGTGAGCTCCTGGCTGTACCCTTGCAGTCTGTGAAAGGAGGGACTAGAGCAGGGACCCGCATGGAGCTTTGCGGCAGGGAATTCTGAGGCTGTGCTTGCCCACGGCTTGCAGCTAGAAGGCAGGGTACTGGCTGGGAGTGGCATGTCCCTTTGATCCCAAGGATGCCTGCCCCTTGGGGAGGGGTGTGGCAAACAGAAGCCAGAATTGAGACCCAGAATGGACTCCCAGCGATCTGAGCATAAGGATGAGGTTGGGAATGGACTCCTTAAGCCACATTTAATGCTTCCAACCTTAACAGAAATATAAAGAAGAATGGGCTTGGGGATGATAATTCATATTCATAAAAAATAATGTTACAGAAAAATCTAATAACAGTACTGAATCTAACCACCCCTCTTTCTTCAGCTATAATTTTCCTTATATCACCTCCCTGCAAAGTGTCAACTAACTCATGCGAAGAGTTGACTCATTGGAAAAGACCTTGATACTGGGAGGGATTGGGGGCAGGAGGAGAAGGGGACGACAGAGGATGAGATGGCTGGATGGCATCACCAACTCGATGCACGTGAATTTGAGTGAACTCCGGGAGTTGGTGATGGACAGGAAGGCCTGATGTGCTGCAATTCATGGGGTCGCAGAGTAGGACACAACTGAGCGACTGAACTGAACTGAACTGAACCATGTTTAATCCCTGTTAGAATTGGTAAACTTCTCTGTTGTAAACATCCCTGGAACTATAATAGCCAACAGATAGAACTGGATTCAGTGATTCCCTAGGCCAGCTCTGATTTAGACAGCCATTTCCAATTTCGTCTGAGACCCGATTTCCTACAATGTCCACATGTTGGAACCATGTGGGCAAGTCTGTGCCTCATTTATGAGATAGCCTCTCCCATAGGTACAGATGGCTTTCATCTTCACTCTCCTTTTGCACTCACCCTCCTTGCCCCCGTTCTTTTTTTTTCTTCTTTTTTTCTCCATCCCCCATCCTGTTACCTCCTCATCTCCTTTCTAGCTGAGTTATTTTCTTGCATTTTCTCACTTAATGTCTCATTCATTCCAGGATTCCAGGTAACACCTCCATAAATGATTCCTAAATCCCTTCCTACTTCTGCTCCGTCACATACGTAACCTTGAGTTCATTGTGACCACCACTCTTCTTCTGCTAAACTGGTCTTTCTCCTGCCTTCCATACTTATGGGAAATGGTACCACAATATTTTGCTTTTTCTCACACAGAACCAAGGCCTGATGATTTTAATACATATTAGCCTTTAAGCTCACCTCCTGCTTTTCCTTTGCACTCATGTTACCCTGATCTAGCCCTTCTTCATTTACACCAAGATCATTACAAGTTCTGCACCTGGTCACCTTCCTTCCAACATCTCCCCAATATGACCCTACTCATGGCAGGGTCCCCAAATTTTCCACAATTCCTTAGGAAGCTTTTTAAAATGTGATGGGCTATTCCCCTCAGTTTTACTAGACTGGCACCTCAGGCTGTGGGGCTTAATAATAGCTCTGAATTTTTTTTTTTTTTTTTACAATTTTGCTATCACTTTAAATGAATTTTTTACAAAATTCACCAGGGGACAAATGCAACCCATCTGCAGGTCTGGAATTAGGAACCACTGCAAACTGTAAGTCAAAGAAGTCTTCCAGAAATATCTGCTCAGAGATGCCAAATGTCTCTCACTGGCCCCTGATGCCATCTTGAAACTAAAGCCTGCCTTTGAAGACTTTCTGCAGTTTGCCTGCTCTGACCTGACTCTCTTTCTCTCTTTTTTTTTTTTTAAAGATGCATGCTTTTTTATTTTAAAAAATCTTTTATTTATTTGTTTACTTATTTATTTGACCCCACAGCATGGCATTTGGGATTCTAATTCCCCAACCAGGTACCGAACCCACAACCCCTACAGTGAAAGTGCAGATTCTTAACCACTGGATTGCCAGGGAAGTCCCTCTGAGCTGACTCTTAACACCACCTTCTTCTAATCGCTCCTCTGTGATCAAGGCCATCCATTTGGTTTTTTCCGAGGATGTCGTGAACAGCCTCCTATCTGAATCTGCATTGGCTCTGTCGCCTCTTCTTCCAGGAAGCCTCTGCAACCACTTGCTCCCTAACCTCCTGGGAAGCCTTGCCATCTGGACCCCACTTCTGAATTGTGGCTTCTGCTGGCCCTAATTGCAGTTCATCTTGCTCCAGCCGGGGCCCCATGTGTGGCACAGAACAACTGCTTAACAGCTGCTCCCGCTGCCTTCCCGCCAGAGGAAAACTGAGGGGCTGGTCTGTCCTCACCCCCTTTTGTCCCCAGAGCCCAGCCCAGGGCCTTTCAAACATGAGACACTCAGTCCTGGCTGTTAATGACCACGTGCTGTCGCTTCAGTCTTGTCTGACTCTTTGTGACCCCATGGACTATAGCCCACCAGGCTCCTCTGTCCATGGGATTTCCCAGGCAAAAATATTGGAGTGGGTTGCCATTTCCTTCTCCAGGGGATCTTTCTGACCCAGGGATGGAACATACATCTCCTGCAGCTCCTGCATTGCAGATGAATTCTTTACCACTGAGCCACTGGGAAGCCTGTTAATGATCATGGTGCTTATCAAACGTCAACATTTTTTTTTTTAACCAAAAGACTAAAACACAATTTTTTTCCCTTAAAGTTTGCACCAAATTGTATTCAGAAGAAGGATTGCAGCCCCTGGACCCAACCCAGGAACCTATATTTCCACCTAAACTAATGCTATGTTCTTTTTTCCTGATTTCTTTCGCTTTTTATGTCAACTATAAGGGAATAAACAGTCCATCAGTTCATCCTCAGGTGATACTTTCTAGTATCTTTAACTTGATGTCTTAACCTGAATGTCAAAAGGGAATAAAACATCTTCAAAGCAAAGCACTCTCTTCCTTATAACTCATTCTTTAGTTTTCCTCTCACTAAAAATAGAGCCAGAGTGAAAAAGAATCTAGTATCAAAGCAAATTTTAATTATTCAAAATATTGACTTAATATCCATTTGCCCCATGGGTACCTTTGCAGGAACCTATGCAAGGCTCCCACCCTTCTGCCCTACCCTTGGGTGAACATACCTTGTCCATGACCTTTTTTATCTAGTACAACTCATTTCCTTGTGTCCAAAGCAGGACCGTCAGAGTCTGTTTTGGCATGTAGGATCTTTATTAAAATCCAAAGAAAACCAAGGGTACAAATTATAAGCAGGTGAGCTCCCTATGTCACTTACCTGACAGCTTGGCATAGGTTTAAAGCATTTAACTGCCTCCTTTCCTTTTCTTTTTAAAAACCTGTCTCATCAAGTGTCTGCTGGACTCATTTGGAATTGTTTCACAAACTTCTGTGGGGAGACTTCAAATGCTGGAGCAGAGCAAGGCCCTTGGATACAGAAATGATCCAGGAGCTATCTCAGGAGCTCACAGTCAGATGGAGGGGTGGGATAGATGGGCCCATTACAATTAACAAAAGAAGGTGAGGGTTGTACAGGAAACCTGGGAACCGGTGTCTGGGAGTGGAGCAGAGAGCAAGAGGTGGAGAGGGTGGACATCCAGAGAGACTTTGCCAAAAAGCCAAGATTGAACTAAAACATGAATTATAAATAGAAGTTATCAAGAAGTAGGCAAGGGAAATGCATGGAACAAGGCAAGGGAATTCTAGCTTAAGTAAAAATCACATGCATTGGCTTGTGGCCTTGCAGAATGAAGAATTTTCAGAAAAGCAATTTTAGATGAGGTAGGCATGGCATGTTGGAGAGTTCACTGTAATACTTGCTCCTCCCCAAAGTGTGGGACTGGAAAGGGCAGAGGAGGGCAGGTCCTGACAGGACTTCAGTGCATATCTAAAGCATATAAATTGTTTGCGCAGGTAATGGAGTGTTATGAAAGGTATTCTGATAAGAATGTTTACCATTTTAAAATGTTACCATGCCTTGTGTACAAAGTAAAGATTGGAAGGGGTCACAGGTGTGTATCACATAGCCAAGGAAAGGGACAATGGGATTGAGGATTAGGGTGCTGGTGGTGGAGACAGAGCAAGAGAGCAGATGGGAGAGATGCCTAAGAGGCAAAATCAATAGGATGTGGTGGAGGACTGGGATTGAAGAGTTTGAGTTTTGTCTTCTTTATTTTTATTTATGTATTTTTGGCTATGCTGGGTCTGCATTGCTGTGTGGTCTTTCTCTCTAGTTGCAGAGAGTGGGGGCTACTCTAGTTGCAGGGCACGGGCTTCTCATTGCAGCAGCCTCTCGTTGCAGAGGACGGACTCTAGGGCACTTGGGCTTCAGAAGTTGTGGCTCCTGGGCTCTAGAGCACTGGCTCAGTAGTTGTGACCCACAGGCTTAGGTGCTCCCCGACATGTGGGATCCTCCTAGACCAGGGATCAAACCTGTGTGTGGGAGGCAGATTCTTTACCACTGAGCCACCAGGGAAGCCCTGTTTTCTTTATTAGTGGAAGAAGCTTGAACGTTGATGGGAAGAATACAAGTGAACGGGAGAAGTTGAAAACTTCACAGACAGAAGGGGTAGCTCTAAAGCACCGACTGAGGGACACCTTCTCTATTTCTTTCCAAAATCTTTCACTAAAACATTCTTCTCGAGTCTGAGGAGGAATTCCCCCTGCGCTTCCTAGAGCTCTGTCCTTCCCCTCTGGAGTGTTTTCTGTGGGGCTGGGATCCCCTACATACTCGCTAGGTTGTGAGCACCAGCCCTCTGTAAGAGGAGTGTGGTGCTCAGCCCCGTGGTGTTCACCCCTGTGTCACCACTGCCCTGCAGGATGAGTCTCAATTTTTTGGTCTCCAGACTGATTATGGCCTTAAAAAAATGATTAAGGACCCTAAAAAGCTTTGGTTCATGTGGTGGTGGTTGGTTTAGTCCCTAAGTTGTGTCCGACTCTTACAACCCCATGGACTATAGCCCTCCAGGTTCCTCTGTCCATGGGATTCTCCAGGCAAGAATACTGGATTGGGTTGCCATTTTCTTCTCCAGGGGATCTTCCCAACCCAGGAATTGGACCTGGGTCTCCTGCATTGCAGGCAGATTCTTTACAGACTTAGCTAAGGGAATTAGTTCATGTGAGGTAGAGCTATGAACTTTCATAGTATTTGAAATTAAAACTGGGAAATATTTTACATATTTATTTATTTATTTGAAAATACCATGGGTGAACTCATTACACATGAACACGAATAACATGTGGTTGGTGAAGAATAACTCTGTTTTTACAAAGAGAAAATCAATGAGAAGGGTGGTGCTGTTTTACCACTTTTGCAAACCTCTTTAATACTGGCTTGAAAGAACACAGCTAGATTTGCATATTCAGCCTGTCATGGTACCAGACATGATGCAACCTTTGGAAAGTTCCAGTGCAACTTTTGAGAGAATGAGAAGGAAGAGGGTAAATATGACAGGTTTGACCTCAGAACCCTGAAAGGAATCCATGGACTATAAGAATCGCTAGCCAACCTGATGAGACAAACATTCAGATAGTTTCATTAACTGGAACTTTCAGTCAGTTCCCAGAAACTTCCAACTCTCTGTCATTCTTTCCAACAAAACACATGACTTAAGGCAAGATTTACAGAATTCTTCTGAAAAAGAAATTCTCATTTAGCCAATCTGCCTTTATTGTTCAATCCCCATCACTTTTTTCAAGTAAGCAACTTGCACCATAATTTTTGTCCCGTGTTGAAATTATTCAGTGTGAAATGATTTATGGAAACACAGAAACTCCACCTGAAGATCTGCCCTTTGGTGGCTCCCACAAAGAGCAAAATAAGTTTTCATAAAATATTTTTAATAAGGTTATAATCAAATTTAATTTCAAACAAATTAATTCAATTCCCTGGAGAAATGGTTTCCTTAGTTTTTTAACTAGAGGAAGTTGTTTAAACCTATTTTTCCAGATGTCTGGAACCATTTCAGCTTAGAGGACTCTGGGCAGGGAGCCTGGTTCCCACCCTTGGGTTCATGGTCCAGTTCACATTAACCATCTGTGTCGCCTCGACCAAGTCACGTCACCTCGACCAAGTCACGTCCCCTCTTTCAGCCTCACTGTTATTTCCTTCTATAAATCTAGGCCAGTGGGTCTCAGATTTACTTCTGTGAAGGAGCAATCAGAAGTCAAGGGCTTTTCCTTGAATATCATATTCTTTACCGAACATCATAAAATAGTGGCAAATTTAGTTAGGCTGAGTAGAACAGGAACAATTTTAGACTTAGAAAATATGACTGTATTATATGGTCCCTGAAAGTGAAAGTCACTCAGTCATGTCCGACTCTGCGACCCCAAGGACTACAATCCACGGAATTCTCCAGGCCATAATACTGAAGTGGGCAGCCATTCCCTTCTCCAGGGGATCTTCCCAACCCAGGGATCGAACCCAGGTCTCCCACATTGCAGGCAAAGTCTTTACCAGCTGAACCACCAAGGAAGCCCTGGTGGTCCCTGCACCAAGACAAAATGGAGAGCACAGAAGCCCATTAAAAAGAAGAGGAAAAAAAAGAAAATGTCACCCAATTAAGCACAGTCTACTATTTGCAAATCACCCTCATAAATATTCACTTGTTCATTCCATCTTATTGTCACCTATCACGTGCGGAGCTGTAGGTTTTAGAGAACAAAATGGGAGGAAAACTTGAACAAAATTCTGCCCATTAACTACTTCTGCTAATTGAGAAAAGTTCAACTTTCAACTGTAACTATAAACTCCCCCTAATCTTGCTTTGGAAACAATGATGGTCAGTGAAAGGAAGGTTCCTATTGACTTTAAAAAGTCTAACATTCTATGCTTTTTATCATATTTCAACCAACAGCCAGCCTTACCTCACAGAAGTATGGCCTATGAGACCCAAAAGAGCTTCTAGTCAAATCCCTAACTTGCAGATAAAGTCAGGCCTAGAGAGGTGCTGTTGCTGTTGTTGTGTCCAACTCTTTGTGAGCCCCATGAACTGCAACACAATAGGCTTCCCTGTCCTTTGCCACCTCCCAGAGTTTGCACAAACTCATGTCCATTGAGTCAGTGATGCCACCTAACCATCTCATCCTCTGTCACCGATTCTCCTCTTGCCTACAATCTTTCCCAGCATCAGGGGCCTTTCCAATGAGTCAGTTCTTCGCATCAGGTGCCCAAAGTATTGGAGCTTCAGCTCCTGAGGTTTTCCTAAATTCACCTGGCTTGCTAGTGGCCAGGTCTTAGAACCTGGGTCTCCTGTTTCCTGGGGGACTTGGTGTTTTTGCACTTTGCAAGCTTTCCTGATAATAAATAGCACACACACTCCCAGTGCACATACAGTTAATCCTCTGTTGATGTTCCATCATCACATATAATTTAGCCAACAATTATTTCTTCAGTTGAGAACTTGACGTTAGAGAACTCATCCCTGACACATAAGATTCTTGCTTGTTTATAAGTTAAGATTTAATTAAAATCCACTTAGTTTTTTTTATAAACCAGAAGAGATGGAAAAATAAATATGCAAAGCAGTGAATTTAATTGTAAATTGATGAGGCCACTGTTTTGTGAGTATCTTTGTTTTATTATCCACAATGGGTTCCATTCAATCTTGCTCAGTTTATAAGCTCTAATGAAGTCCGTGTGTTTGTCGCTGACACCAGCATTAAAGTCTGCATTAGGCTGCATTAGGCTGTTGCGGAGAATGGTGAAACAGCCCAGAAGGAAATGTCTGACTTTCCCTGGACCACTCAAAGAACCGTAAATGACCTTCTGGGACTGAAAATAAAGGACCCCAAAGGTCTCCTTGTGATGGGGAACACTTGTAATGGTGACAGCAATGATCCCATAGTTACCACTTTGATTGAAAAGCAAAATTAGGGACTTCCCTGGTAGCACAGTGGACGGGAATCTGCCTGTCAATGCAGGGGACATGGGTTCAATCCCTGGTCTGGGAAGATCCCACATGCCACAGAGCAACTAAGCCCATGGGCAACTTCTAAAGCCCTCAAGCTCTGGAGCCTGCAAGTCACAACTACTGGGCCTGTGTGCTGCAACTGCTGAAGCCCACACACCTAGAGCCTGTGCTGTGCAACAAGAAAGCAACCAAAGTGAGAAGCCAGTGCAGTGCACCCAGAGAGTGGCCCCCCACTCTCCTCAACTAGAGAAAGCCCGCGCAGAGCAACGAAGACGCAGTGCAGCCAAAAATTAAAAAATTAATTAAAATTAATGAAAAAAGATCTGTCATGGCTGCTGCTGCTAAGTTGCTTCAGTCATGTCCAGCTCTGTGCGACCCCATAGATGGCAGCCCACCAGGCTCCGCCGTCCCTGGGATTCTCCAGGCAAGAACACTGGAGTGGATTGCCATTTCCTTCTCCAATGTGTGAAAGTGAAAAGTGAAAGTGAAGTCGCTCAGTCATGTCCAACACTTTATGACCCCATGGACTGCAGCCTACCAGGCTCCTTTGTCCATGGGATTTTCCAGGCAAGAGTACTGGAGTGGGTTGCCATTGGCACCTACTCACAAATCAAAATACACACCTGGTGATTCAAATTCACTCTTTTGTTCAACTAATAGCCAGGTTGTCACATAATTATCAGTTTGTGGGATCTTAGCTCCCTGACCAGGTGTCGAACCTGCACCTTCAAGAGTGGAAAGCACAGAGTCCTAGCCACTGGATCACCAGGGGATTCCCCAAAATAAATAAATACAAATTAATGAAAGAAGATGTTTCCGTGGTGGGAAGAGGGTTTCCTGGTGGCTCAGATGGTAAAGAGTCTGCCTGCAGCGTGGGAGACCTGGGTTCCATACCTGGGCCGGGAAGATCCCCCAGAGAAGGAAATGGCAATCCACTCCACTATTCTTGCATGGAAAATCCCAAGGATGGAGGAACCTGGCAGGCTACAGTTTTGCTAAGTCACTTCAGTCGTGTCTGACTCTGTGCGACCCCATAGACAGCAGCCCACCAGGCTCTCCCATCCCTGGGATTCTCCAGGCAAGAACACTGGAGTGGGTTGCCATTTCCTTCTCCAATGCATGAAAGTGAAAAGTGAAAGGGAAGTCGCTCAGTCGTGTTCGACTCTTTGTGACCCCATGGACTGCAGCCTACCAGGCTCCTCCGTCCATGGGATTTTCCAGGCAAGAGTACTGGAGTGGGGTGCCATCGCCTTCTCTGAGGCTACAGTTTATGGGGTCTCAAAGAGTTGCACACAACTGAGCGACTTCACCTTCCATCCCAGTGAAAGAAAATGTGTCCTGGCATCTATCCACAAATCAAAATATTTGGTGATTCAAACTCACTCTTTTGCCCAACTGATAGACAGCTTGTTACATAATTAAAATCTCTAAAAAGTGCAATTTCGCCTCTAGAATGTGGTTGAAAGCAAGTCTCATTTTTCAGTGTTATTTCATTTCGCTCTTTAGGTCTATAATAATTGCTTCTAGGTCACGGTGTTATTTGTGACACGACATCTAACTGGCTTCTTTCCCACTAATGATAATTCTCCTACCTGTTAGGGCCTGATACAAAGCTTAAAGAAGTTTTCCACCCAATTATTATCTCTCTTGAAAGGATTTTGGAATTATTTATAGAGATTAACACAAAAGATGTGCTCTGTTTTTATTATAACAAGGTCCTTATGTTACAGATGGTTCTGCTAAAGAAAGCTGAGGCTACTTGCCACTAACCAAATCACAGGATCATGAAGATGGGAGAAATCATATTTTGTAGTGTAATGCTCAACTACATCTGATCTTTCAAAAATTCAGAAAATCCTGCTAAAGACTGTACCTCGTCTCTAGAGACTCAACTTTCTGCATAGAGCCGTGGCTCAACAGATGTCTGTTGATTCACCCAGAAATTCATCCAGCTGTCCTAACTACTTTCATTATTCAAGGAGTGCTCTGTCGGTGGTTTCTTCCCTCCAGCAGCAGATGAGAGCAGCCATGACATTCTCTGCTAAACAGCCCATGGCGTTTTCACAGTCCACAGTAGTCACCAGGCACATCCTCAGTTTTCCTTTCTCCAAGCAGCCTGTCCCAAAGGTATCCAACAAGGAGAGGCTTTTTATTATTATTATTATTATTACTATTTAGAACTCAGTTCTTTTTTTAAGTGACAGAGCAATAAAGAATCTCCCAGCCATGATATGTGGCAGAAACTAACACAATTCTGTAAAGCAAGTATCTTTCAATTAAAAAATAAGTTTAAAAAAAAAAAGAATCTGCCAGCCAATGCAGGAGACACAAGAGATGCAGGTTCAATCCCCAGGTCAGGAAGATCCCTGGAGAAGGAAATGGCAACCCACTCCAGTATTCTTGCCTGGAGAATCCCATGGACAGAGGAGCCTGGTGGGCTACAGTCCATGGGGTCACAAAGAGTTGGACACATCTGAACACAAAACAGAACTCAATTCTTTTTTTTTTTTTTTTTAGGACTCAATTCTTTAGACTGATATTACTCTGTAAAAAGTACAGGTAAATAAAATCATTTAAAACATTCATTAGTCTATCAATTTTATAGTTATTAAGCACTTACCATCTGTCAGGCATTGGGCTATATGCTGGTAAATCAAGTCTACTGAAAAAGACACGATTTCTTCTCTAGGATTCATCATATGGTGGGAAAGATAGACGGAGAAAAAAGTAATTACACAGTGATGTAGTAAGTATGATACCCTTTGGCTGCACCACGTAACTTGTGGGATCTTAGATCCTCCACCAGGGATTGAACTTGAGCTCTAGGCAGTGAAAGTGCAGAATCCTAATCACTGAACTGCCAGGGAATTCCCAACATTTTCTTCTTCATCAGTGGAATCTTCCTCTACAATCTAAGAAGTGCTTTGAAAATTGTTATGTTTCTGGATTAGTCCAGTTACGATGATTTTTAAATTTTAGTCAAGGAGAATTTGGGGATTTTTAAGTAAGGAAAAGAGAAGAATAAATATCATTTAAAACACTGCATGCATATGAAACAGAAACAGACCCAAGGACATAGAGAACAGACTGTAGTTGCCAAGGAGGAGTGGGGTGGAGATGGGATGGAGTGGGAAGTCAGGGTTAGCAAATGTAAGCTATTATGTATGGAATGGATAAACAACAAGGAACTACTGTACAGCACAGAGAGCTATATAAAGTATCCTGTGATAAACCACAATGGAAAAGAATATATATATATATATTCATTGTATATGTATGTATGAGTGAAAGTTGCTCAGTCATGTCTGACTCTTTGTGACCCCATGGGCTGTAGCCCACCAGGCTCCTCTGTCCCTGGAATTCTCCAAGCAAGAATACTGGAGTAGGTTGCCATTCCCTTCTCCAGGGAATCTTCCCTCCCCAGGGATGGAACCTGGGTCTCCCGCATTGCAGGCAGATTCTTTACCATCTGAACCACCAGGGAAGCCCATGTATATGTATAACTGAATCAATCATTGCTGTACAGAAGAAAATAACACAACACTGGAAATCAACTACCCGTCAATTTTTAAAAAACAGAAAAAAACATCATATACATTAATTTTAAAGCTAGATACAGAGTTGCAAGCACTAGTTTAAAATAAACAGCCTGTGTTTTTTATGTTCTCAACATTTTTCTCTCAATTTCCTATAACAAATCTGTTTGACTTTGCTAATGCAAAAATAGAATGTTTTTAAGTGTTGTTTTCAATCTTGTAGAAATGAGATTAGAATGCAGAATTACTAATCAGACATGTATGATAAGGAAAATTCTGCTCATATGCCTTTTCTGTCATTATTATAGTCTTCCGGAAAACAGAAAATTGTAGATCACATGCACAAAACCCCATCTGTTAGTGTTGCTGGGTTCACCTATGGCTTCAGAATTGCTGAGTCACCTTCATGGTTCTGGTTCTTCATCTAAGAGATTAGTTCATTCTCTCAACCTTTATTTATTCTGCTTTTGACCTTGGCTCATGTGGTAGTAAACATTCTTTGAAGTCTAAATAAATATCTGTTTCATAATTTCAAAGGGCAGAGACCTCAACAAGCATGCATTCAGTGCCAAATCACAGTCATGTTCAGTTCAGTTCAGTTCAGTTCAGTTGCTCAATCGTGTCCGACTCTTTGTGACCCCATGAATTGCAGCATGCCAGGCCTCCCTGTCCATCACCAACTCCTAAAGTTTACTCAAACTTATGTCCATCAAGTCGGTGATGCCATCCAGCCATCTCATCCTCTGTCGTCCCCTTCTCTTCCTGCCCCCAATCCCTCCCACCATCAGGGTCTTTTCCAATGAGTCAACTCTTCTCATGAGGTGGCCAAAGTATTCAGCATCAGTCCTTTCAATGAACACCCAGGACTGATCTCCTTTAGGATAGACTGGTTGGATCTCCTTGCTGTCCAAGGGACTCTCAAGAGTCTTCTCCAACACCACAGTTCAAAAGCATCAATTCTTCGGCGCTCCGCTATCTTCACAGGCCAACTCTCACATCCATACATGACCACAGGAAAAACCATAGCCTTGACTAGACGGACCTTTGTTGGCAAAGTAATGTCTCTGCTTTTGAAAATGCTATCTAGGTTGGTCATAACTCTCCTTCCAAGGAGTAAGCGTCTTTTAATTTCATGGCTGTGATCACCATCTGCAGTGATTTTGGAGCCCAGAAAAATAAAGTCTGACACTGTTTCCACTGTTTCCCCATCTATTTGCCATGAAGTGATGGGACTTGATGCCATGATCTTAGTTTTCTGAATGTTGAGCTTTAAGCCAACTTTTTCACTCTCCTCTTTCACTTTCATCAAGAGGCTTTTTAGTTCCTCTTCACTTGCTGCCATAAGGGTGGTGTCATCTGTATGTCTGAGGTTATTGATATTTCTCCTGGCAATCTTGATTCCAGCTTGTGCTTCTTCCAGCCCAGCGTTTCTCATGATGTACTCTGCATATAAGTTAAATAAGCAGGGTGACAATATACAACCTTGACGTATTCCTTTTCCTATTTGGAACCAATCTGTTGTTCCATGTCTAGTTCTAACTGTTGCTTCCTGACCTGCATGTAGGTTTCTCAAGAGGTAGATCAGGTGGTCTGGTATTCCATCTCTTCCAGAATTTTCCACAGTTTATTGTGATCTACACAGTCAAAGGCTTTGGCATAGTCAATAAAGCAGAACTAGATGTTTTTCTGGAACTCTCTTGCTTTTTTGATGATTCAGCAGATGTTGGCAATTTGATCTCTGGTTCCTCTGCCTTTTCTAAAACCAGCTCTAACATCTGGAAGTTCACGGTTCATGTATTGCTGAAGCCTGGCTTGGAGAATTTTGAGCATTACTTTACTGGCGTGTGAGATGAGTGCAATTGTGTGGTAGTTTGAGCATTCTTTGTCATTGCCTTTGGGATTGGCATGAAAACTGACCTTTTCCAGTCCTGTGGCCACTGCTGAGTTTTCCAAATTTGCTGGCATATTGAGTGCATCACTTTCACAGCATCATCTTTCAGGATTTGAAATAGCTCAGCTGGAATTCCATCACCTCCACTAGCTTTGTTCATAGTGATGCTTTCTAAGGCCCACCGAGAGTGCCAGGCTGTAACGGCACAGGAGCGGCTGAGAGGAACTATCCCACGTCTGAGATCAGGGGCAGCGGCCAAGAGGAACTACCCCACAGTCATGTTAGAGCAAGTCAAATAAGTCCCTGCTCTTCAGAGTGCATTTTAGCACAAAGGTGGACTAGTGGACCACCGTCTTTTTTCTAGATGAATCCTTGGTCTGCTGACCTGGGAGACCTGTTCCAAGTTAGCCTATTTGACCTGTAAGATAGAACCTTATTAAAGAAAATTCTACCCCGAAATAAATTCATCAGTCACATCTATTTACGTATGTAATCAGATGGTCTTAGCTCCAAGAAGTACTCAAAGAAAACTAACTAGAGTTGCAGTGTTTACTTCTTTTTAAAGAAACTTATTTTTTAAAGAAACTTGCCAGTTTCCCAAAATTAAAGCATGAGCTCCCTCTGCTGAGTGAACGAATGTATGAGACAGAATCTAAAACTTTTGTGCCATGCCTGTGATGCCAGTAACTTCTTAGAAACATAAGCGATTATGAAGTGTAAAAAATATTTTACTTTTTAAAATCCATGACTATAATACGGGGTAGAATGGAAAGGTAGAGGAGAGTCATTTACAAGATTAGTTAGATTTTTCATTAGTTGAGATTTTACCCCTATGCCTGACTTCTGCATGATACTTTGTAACCACCACTGATGGGGGCACCAGGAAGTGTATATACACCCACCCTATTACCTGGCTTTGATCCTTCATAGCACTGATCATATCTGATTTTATTGTACTTATTTATTCATTGATCTGGTGATGACTGTCTGTCCCTGCTAAAATGTTGGCTTCCTATTAGAGAAGACCTTGTCTGCGCTCAGCCCCTAGAACAGTGCCAGGCACACAGTAGGTGCCCACAGTAGGAATATTTGTTTACTGGATGGAGGAAGGGAGGCAGGGAGTCAGGTCAGCATTTGCTGAAAGTGTCCCCTAGGAATATGATTCCATTAGAGGACAATTCAGTGCCAGTCATGCAGGACTGGACACAAATTAGTAGGAAATGAGAGAAAGAGAGAATCACTGAAGGCATAGCGAAGTGGGGTAGATCTCAAGCTCCACCTTAAAGATGGGGAGGGTTTGGTCAAGTTAGACAAGGAAACAAGCACTGTGCACAGCACTGGGATGCGATAGTCTTTACAAAAATGCATAGGCCCCACCCTAAGGAAATCTACAGTCTAAGAGTGCAGACAGATGTAAAACAAATAATCACACAAACTAAAATTTCAACTGGACAAGTGCTCCAAAGCAGAGGTGCACAATGCTAGAGGAGCAGACAGCAGGATGGTCAGTTTTATAGGGGAGTTAGGGAAGGCTTTTCCCAGCTGAATCGAAGGCTGTGTGCATGCATGCCAAGTTGCTTCAGCCGTGTCCAACTCTGTGACCCCATGGACCGTAGCCCACCAGGATCCTCTGTCCGTGGGAGTCTCCAAGCAATACTGGAGCGGGTTGCCATGCCTTCCTCCAGGGGATCTTTCCAACCCAGGGATCGAACCTGCTCCTCTCCTATATTGGCAGATGCGTTCTTTACCACTAGCACCACCTGGGAAGCCCAATCAGAGGCTAAGTGGGGATAATCAGGAAATGAAGATGTGCTGTGTTTGCTAAGTCGCTTCAGTCATGTCCTACTCTTTGCGACCCCATGGACAGTAGCCCACCAGGCTATTTTGTCCATGGAATTCTCCAGGCAAGAATACTGGAGTGGGTTGCGATTTCCTTCTCCAGAGGATCTTTCTGATTCAGGGGTCTAACCTGCATCTCCTGCATTGGCAGGCGGTTCCTTACCACTGGCACCGCCTAGTGCCACACATTTCAAGGGGTGGAGATGGAAAACAGTGCCGCTGCAGGACCACGAGGGGAGAGGCTAGAGAGGGACACAGCGCCGAGGAGGAAGGGCCCTCTTTGTCCAGAGAGAAGGAAGGGCTCTAATGGCTTCCATAGTTTTTCAGGGATTCTAAGCTATTTTGACTTGCTTTTTCTTAATTTACAAGAGGGTCCACAACAAGTGGGCTTCCCAGCTGGCTCAGTGGTAAAGAATCCGATGCCAATGCGGGAGACAGAAGAGATGCGGGTTCCGTCCCTGGGTCTGGAAGATCCCTTGTTGGAAGAAATGGCAACCTACTCCTGTATTCTTGCCTGGAAAATCCTATGGATAGAGGAGTCTGGCAGGTCACAGTCCGTGGAGTTGAAAAGAATTGGACACAACTGAGCACACACACACACATCACAACAAGTATGTGTTACTTTAATTTTTTTTTTAAAAGGGGCATTAAAAAAAAGGGGGGGGGTACATTTATGAAAGAGAAAATGTCACCATATGCCCACTGGAGCTTCTTTTGCAACTTGCCTTCTTCCTCTCCAGGCCTACAGCAGCTGATGAAGAGATCTCGCTGTCAGGCAGGAGAGCCTGCCAGGGGCCACCACACAGTTTCCGGAGTGGGAGGTCGGGGGCAGGGAAGTGAGATGCAGGCGCCACCCACTTAAGGACCTGGACTGCACAGAAGATAATGGCTCTGTGCTCTCTTGGCCTCCCTTCCGAGTGTGGGTACCTTAGTGAGGAAAGGTTGTTTCATTCAGTACTGCTGCTCTTTCCCACTACATCCATCTACGCTTTCCACGTGGCCAGGCTTCTTAATTTCTGATCTTTGTGGCATAAGTCACTTAAATGACCAGGTTTTAAAGGGGGAGGGGGGCACGACCTTCATGGTCTCCCCATGCAGGCCCCAAATCTTCATCTGCCATTTTCTTGGGGGGGACGTCTATCCTGTTCTGAAAGTCAATATCAACAGCCCCCAAAGGGGATTGGGAAGATCCCCTGGAGGAGGGCATGGCAACCCACTCCAGTATTCTTGCCTGCAGAATCCCCAGGGACAGAGGAGCCTGGTGGGCTGCAGTCCATGGGGTAGCAAAGAGTCAGACATGAGTGAGTGACTAAGCACACAAAGAGGATCTTTAACTTGTTGCCTTAAAAGGACAACTATAGGGATTATTGAGATCTGGCAATAAATATCAGTGAGAATGACATAACTCATTCAAACTTTTAGGGTAATTCTATACTATAGTAACTACAATATATCATATATAGCTACAAAATATTAACTATGAAATATAATCTGCATGTGAATAACGTACTGCAGAATTACCCTTGTTACCCCTCCATGCTTCGGTAGGAAAGAATTATTGGGTTGTGTCTGCAGCCCAGTCTAAACCTTCCTCTTTGAATGCTGGGGCTTTGCATTTCTGTAGGCTCCCTCTAGAGCCTATTCTGTTCACATTCTACCTGCGTGAGTTAGACTGTCTGTCTCTGTGAGGGCCTTTAACTGCTGATGGTAATCCCAGTCTATCTGCAATCCACTGTTTAAAGTGAATTCCTCAAAGAAGGAATCCTCACCCCTGGCCTTCCCTGGGGTGCAGCTTCCCCAGAAGGAAAGTTGTGACTGTGTGTTGCTCACAGGCCATGATTTTCCACCCCCATTCACATCTGACCCCCTTAGTTGTTATTAGCTCTGTGCTGCCTGCATCTGCACTGCAGCCACAGGGAGGGTTCACAGTGTCTTGCTGGGAAAAGTTTTACTATAGTAGAATCCCCAGAAAAGGATTCATGAGGATCACAAGACATCTTACCTGGTGTCAAGAGCCTTCTTTTTGTTGTTCAGTCACTAAGTTGTGTCCGACTCTTTGCAAATCCATGGACTGCAGCATGCCAGGCTCCTCTGTCCTCCACTGTCTCCCTCAGTGTGCTCAGATCTATGTCCATTGAGTCAGTAATGCTCTCTAACCATCTCATTCTCTGCCGTCTTTCTCCTTTTGTCTTCACTCTTTCCCATCACCAGGGTCTTTTCCAATGAGTTGTCTCTTCACAACAGGTGGCCAAAGTATTAGGAGCTTCAGGTTCAGCATCAGTCCTTCCAGTGAATATTCAGGGTTTTTTTTTTGTTTTTGTTTTAGGATTAGCCATTTTGATCTTGCAGTCCAACGGATTCTCAAGAGTCTTCTCCAGCACCACAATTCGAAAGCATTCTTCAGTGCTCAGCCTTATTTATAGTCCAACTTTCACATCTGTACTTGACTACCGGAAAAACCATAGCTTTGGCAATATGGACCTTTGTCAACAAAGTGATGTCTCTGCTTTTTAATACACTGTCTAGGTTTGTCATAGCTTTCCTTACATGGAGCAGCTATCTTTTAATTTCATGACTGCAGTAACTGTCTGCAGTTATTTTGGAGCCCAAGAAAATAAAATCTGTCACTGCTTTCACTTTTTCCCCATCTGTTTGCCATGAAGTGATGGGACTAGATGCCACGAGCTTAGTTCGTTTAATGTTAAGTTTCAAGCCAGCTTTGTCACTCTCCTCTTTCACCCTCATCAAGAGGCTCTTGCATTCCTTTTCACTTTCTGCCATTAAAGTGGTATCATCTGCATATCTGAGGTTGTTAATACTTCTCCTGGCAATCTTTATTCCACCTTGTGATTCATCCAGCCTGGCATTTCACATGAGGTACTCTGCATGTAAGTTAAATAAGCAGGGTGACAATATATAGGCTTGACGTACTCTTTTCCCAATCTTGAACCAGTCAGTTGTTCCATGTCCAGTTCTAACTGTTGCTTCTTGGCCCTCATCAGGTCTCTCAGGAGACAGGTAAGGTGGTCTGGTACTCCTATCTCTTGAAGAATTTTCCACAGTTTGTTGTGATCCACACAGTCAAAGGCTTTAGTGTAGTCATCAAAGCAGATGTTTTTCTGAAACTCCCCTGCTTTCTCGATGATCCAACAAATGTTGGCAATTTGGTCTCTGGTTCCTCTGCCTCTTTGAAACCCAGCTTGTACATCTGGAAGTTCTCGGGTCACTTACTGCTGAAGTCTAGCTTAAAGGATTTTGAGCATTACTTTGCTAGCTGAGAAATGAGCACTACTGTGTGGTAGTCTGAACATTCTTTGGCATTGCCCTTCCTTAAGATTGGAATGAAAAATGACCTCTTCCAGTCCTGTGGCCACTGCCGAGTTTTCCAGATCTGCAGGAGTCAAGAGCCTATTGAATATAAAATACCTAGTTTTATACCAACTTTGTCAGGTAAATTAATTGGAAAAGAAAGTTCCCACAGAACCAGCCTGTGATGAAACTGAAGGCAAAACATAGCACATCTTGTTATAAACTACACAAGAAAAATTGGTCTCTTTTCACTTGACTTTTAACCAATAAATGTTTTAGCCAATCTTATCCATCAAGCTGGCTTTTGAATGTCTTTTACCTCTTACCATAGATCAAACCCCCTTTGAAGGATAAAAATTTATTGCCACAAAAGCCACAGGTTTTGAAAGAACATCCCCCACCAAGGTCTCCCCAAATGTCTTGAGGAGGACAGCACTGTTGAGATAAATGCGTGGTCTCTGCGTGGAGACTACTTCAGGGAACCTAACATTTAGTAGCCCGTCTGTGGTTCAGGATTTGGGCTGAAAATAATCACTTGCCTTCATAACTGTCTTTCTCTGATTGATGCTATTTATCATCGTTATTGTATTTCCTTTGTTCTCATCACCACTCTCATAAGTAACACACCTGTGTTTACCACTGACCCTCTTGAGATATTTCAACTCTTCCAGCTCACCCACATGCTCTCGCCCTCAACGTACCATCTGCCTGCCACGGTCGCGTTGCCTCTGTGACTCAGACTGTTCTGCCTGCTAACTCAGCCCCTGTGCCTCAGCAGAGTGCTTCTCCGAAGCTGGCTGAGTCCTGCTCTGTTAGCACAGATGGAAGGCTGCTTCTCCAAGGCAGGGCCCCAGGATACCTCCGGTGGCAACTGCATCAGTGGAGAGCCAGCATGCTAGGTGTGGTCATTTTCAATTCCATTTTCACTTCAGAATGCCTTTTTATCCTAAGATTACCACTGGTTAATAAGGTGTAAAGCTGTTTCAGTAGTAGACTCCTCTGTCCATGGGATTCTCCAGGCAAAAATCCTGAAGTGGGTTGCCATTTCCTTCTCCAGGGGATCTTCCCAACCCAGGGATGGAACCTGGGTCTCTTGGACTGCAGGCAGATTCTTTACTGTTTGAGCCACCAGGGAAGGCCTTTCAGTAGTATACGGTGCCTTTAAATGAATGCTTCTCCCTCAACCCCACCATGGAAGGAACACAGCAAATTCCTTTAAATAATCATTTTCTTGCTAGAGCAATACATGCAAGCCTTAAGCCAGGTCGAATCTAGTTCTGTTTTCATTCCTGTCTTTTACAAGGTGCGAGATTATTAGGTTTATCCATTTTCATCTGTCTTGGTTGCTTTATCTTGAACTGGATTCAACATAATAAAAATAGTGTTTGCAGTAGATATTTTATACATAATTAGGTGAAAACAATAACAGATTAGATCTACATCATTCGAGAGTTCCAGATCATTGCACTATTTTCTTATATGTCTTCTTTCAAAGTTCCAAAAACGTAGAAGTCTTAGCATCACAAATCACATTATTGAAAGAGACTAATAAACCTATGATATAGGTGAAGAGAGTTAAGGTCCAAAGACATGTAATTATTTCAACAAGTTCTCATAGTGAATGGGTGGCAGAGCCAAGACCAAAATTCTCTAATAATAAAAATATTGAAACCGAGTAGCATATTCTTAAATGTTTGAAATAAAATGTTTGGGGTTAGCAGAAGCCGACCAACAGAGGGCAGCAGAGACCTTCTCTCCCACCTCTGTGAATTTTATGCTCTAGTTTGAGAAAAGTGGCTTTTTCTCCAATGTGACTTTTGTGGTGACAGAACCAAAGTAGCAGATATGTTGTCAGTCCCTGCCTTAGTGACAATGAGGAATCAGGTGGTGGCTGGCGAGATGCTGTCTCCAAGTCAGAATGTCTTCTACCCATCAGAGCCCAGGTGGTTGTTGAGGCGGGTAGCCGTCTAAGCAGGAAGACAGCATTTAAAGCACTGGTGCTTGAATCTGGAGTTTCTCACTAAGAATTCTTTTCAATAGGCAATAAATTAGAGCAAAGGAGAGCAATGAAACTAAGAAACTGCCCGAAATTCTTATTTGCATTTTCTAAGCAAATACTGGGGCCTCCCTGGTGGCTCTCACAGTCAAGAATCTGCCTGCAATGCAGGAGACCTGGGTTTGATCCCTTGGTCAGGAAGGTCCCCTAGAGTAGGAAATGGCAACCCATTCCACTATTCTTGCCTGGACAATTCCATGGACAGAGGAGCCTGGCGGGCTATAGTCCATGGGGTCACAAAGAGTCAGATACCACTGAGCGACTAACACTTTCAAGCAAATACCAGCAACTAGAGCTACATCAGCTGCATGATTTAGGGGGTTGGAATGAAGTGAGACTGGGAGGGGAAGATAAAAGATAAATTCAGAAGGTAGAGGTAAAGGACTAGGCTGAATCAGCTCCCTTCCCAGCTTCCAGGGTTTCCACCAGCTCCCCCTCCGGTCAGCTGCCTCCAGTTCTTTCCCATGCAGGCTGCCTTTCCTCCTCGTGTCCTCTCTGCCCTCCCCTGGGTCTCCATTTCAGACCTTCATGTGCTTCCCAGTCCCTCACTCAGGACTCAGACTCCAGCTTCCATCAGTGAAGTAGGGGGGTGAGGGGACTGGAAGGTGGGGGGACTGTACATGTGCCTATTCAGACACTTGTCCTCAGCTCCCACTAAAGCAGTTAGTCCTACAACCAACTCAGCTGACAGTGGAGACAGATTTTATTAACCTACCTGTGCTTCCTCAGCAACACAGATTAGTTTTCTGGGAGCATTGTTGTTTATCTCAGTGCCTGTACACATGGCACTTCAAGTCATGTTCAACTCTTTTGAGACCCCGTGAACTGTAGCCCACCAGGCTCCTCTGTCCATGGAATTTCCCATGGCAAGAATACTGGAGTGGGTTGCCATTTCCTTCTCCAGGGGATCTTCCTGACCCAGGAATTGAAACCACATCTCCTGCATTGCAGGCAGATTCTTTTACCACTCAGCCACCAGGGAAGCCCCTTTAGGGGCATAATAATACCTTTTCTTATCCATCCCCTGGAGTCAGAAGCTGCTGTGTCAGTGGCTCAGACTGTAAAGAACCTGCCTGCAGTGCAGGAGACCCAGGTTCGATCCCTGGGTCAGGAAGATCCCCTGGAGAAGGGAATGGCAACCCACTCCAGTATTCTTGCCTGGAGAATTCCAAGGACAGAGGAGCCTGGTGGGTTACAGTCCATGGGGTTGCAAAGAGTCGGACACAACTGAGCAACTAACAACTTCACTTTCAGATGCAAAACCACTTTAAAAATCCTCAGGGAGGTAGGCCCTTCCCTGGGTATAGGGTCAGGAAAACTATGGACTGAAAAATCAACTTAGAATGTATGTGTCTGCATATGCACATACATTTTGTGCTTTCTTTTTATAGAAGTAAGACATGCCCTTTCACATTTGACAAATATGAAAGGACATAAGGAAGAATACTGAAATCTCTTGTAAACCTACCACCTATATACAGCCACGGTCAAAGTATTTTGAAAATATTAAACTCTTAATTCTCTTACAGATCTAAACTAAGCACACAGGAAAAATGTATTTAACTCGTTACTGAGGGAACCAGCAAAATGATAAAACTGAATGAAAGTGAATTTGAGAGACCATGTGTACAGGCACTGAGATAACAAGGAAGGAAGACTGCTAGATACAAAGATGGTTCACATCTTGCAGAGAATAAAATCGTAATCTTTAAGAGCAGATATAACTCGATTAGCTACTGGGGGAAAAATCCACATGTTGTCATGTAACTTCAGAGTTCAGGCTCTAATCAGTAGTAAATACAGTTGTTCTGCTTATCTGCAGTTTCACTTTTCCAGTTGCCCCTGCTCACCCACACTAGGGAAATATTACATGGAAGTTTCCAGAAATAAGCAATTTGTAGGTTTTAAAGTGCACCAATTTGAGGAGCATGATGAAATATCTTGGAGTCCCACTCCATCCTGGCAGGGACAGGAGTTAGCCCTCAGCTCAGCATTCCCTTCCTGTTAGTTACTTACTAGCTTTATCATAAGTACGTAAGTATTGGAAGAAAACAATATGCTATTATTCAGTACTATCCACAGTTTCAGGCAACCGCTGGGGTATCTTGGAACATATTCCCTTCAGATGAGAGAGAACAACTATATTAACTTAAACATGGGAATATTTCCCTAGAGAATCAGATAATCATTGGGCAAATCTGCTAGACTGTTCTGATGACATGGAAAGGACATACAGTCCTGCTTTTTTCCAAGTTTTGCATAGTTTTTCTTAATACATCATTATGATTTTAATAGATTTCCTCTAGTTTTAAAAGTTTTTATAGTGTATATAAATACGTGAATAAATAAAACACATTTTTTCCAAGTAATGATGTTGTGTATATAATCATACCTGTTTCTTATTCTCACTTTACAGTGTACCATGAACATTTTTCCATGTCACTAAATATTTTTCAAAGACAATTTTAATGGCTATGTTTTTTTATTCAGATGTGCTGCAATTTATATAACCAATCCCTTACTGTTGAGAACAAGTAGTATTTTAATGAATATTCTAGTACACAAATCCTTGCATTCATTCCCACTTATGTCCAATTCCAGTTAGTTCCTAGAAGTGAAGTTTCTGTCCACTTTTTAGGTCCTTAATACTTATTGTCTTTAGAAAGATTATTTCCACTTACACTTTCAGCAACTGAGTATGATTACATGTATTTCATCACCCCTTACCAACATTGGGGACATATAATTTTGTTACCTCCCACAGGATATAATGCAACACAGGTCATTCATCAGGCCTGAAAAAAAAAACAACAACAAGAGAACAAGGAAGCATGCAGGAGGCACTTCAGTCATTGATCAAGTCATTGAAGATCAATTCTTAAGTCCCTCTTCATCATGAAAGTTTTGAAGATACTGATGCTATTTTAACTGTTGATGCCACCTCTATAGAGCTTGGGTACAATCGACATCTTAATTCTTCTCATGCAAGTTAGTAAAGAGATGGACTACCCAGAACATCAGACTCAGAGAGGAGTGTGGAGTTTTATGAAGGACCTTGAGTCCTTGGTCAAAAATACTACTGGTTCCACAGACCATGGTAGACATTTGAGAGTCTGAATAGGAAGGTGATAGGATCAAAATTTCCCTTTAGTGAACCAGGCAGTGCAGTTTGGATTAAGTGTCCACTAGAAACAAGGTCAAAGGTCCTTATAATATGCCAAGTGAGAGATGGTGGCTGGTACCTTGGAGTAGAGGGGAGAATATAGGTACAAGTCACTGACTAAGAGTAAACAAGAATCAAAGAAAACCTTGAAATTAGAGGTTGGCAAGAGATGAGGGTTCAAGGGGCCAGTAAGGTATTTGGGGTACTGTCCCCCCAAATTAGAAGTCAGTTAGAAGGAAATTCTGGTGCTTTTGTTACCGAAAGGTATGGGGTCTGGGCGCTCCATGCTCAAAAGCCAATAAATATGCCAAGTTCATGGAAAGGAAAGTTTGCTTTATTTCAGATGTTGGCAACTGGTGGGGTGGGTACTATATGCAGAAACAGCACAGTCATCTCTGAAAGTCATCTTCGAAGTGGTCATCAGTGGTCTGACCAGCGTCATCTTGGTTGTTTTAGGTACAGTTAATCTTCAGTTCCAGGATCCGTTTGTTTCCATTTCTTTGAGGCCAGTTCTTGGAATTGTAGCAGCTTATGTCATGGGTACAGTCTGGTCATCACGTAGTTAACTTCTCCACCTGGTGTTTTAGTATGTATAAGAGAGCTCACAGGATATGGCTCAGAATAATATCTATAGCCCTTGAGAAATAAACGTCCTTGACTATGCTTAATGAGTGCACTGATATTATTTGGTCTTCTTTATTTGGACTATTTTCCTTTTTTTATGCATTTCTCATTTCTCTGATTAAACTTATTTTTCAACTAAAGTTTTCCATAGACAAAAAGCAGGCAAAGGACATGGGGGGAGTGGGGGCAAGGACCATAGAGTCTTGCTCTGTTTCACTCTGAGAAATGCTAAGGGTGGAGATGTGGTTTTGGGAGAAGCCACATGAGTGAATGATGTCACCAAAGGAGAGACTAATATCTGAAAATCAATTTTTAAAACATATATCTCACCCCCCTCAGAAACTTTCAAGTAAAGAGACAAATACTTTAAGACCAGAATCTGAAGTAAAGGTGTGGGGAGAAAGGGAATTGGTCCTGTGATGATTAATGAAAATTATAGCCATCAAACTCATGGAGATGAGATGGAGAAAGAGAGAGAATGAGAGGCCTGAAGACAGAATCTTTGGCACCACTTTTCATTGGAGTTACTGTTAGAGTCACAGTCTTCTATCACAGGAAGAACTAAAATTGGAGAACCTAATAATTTTAGGGCTTCCCTGGTGGATCAGTGGTAAAGAATCTGCCTCCCAATGCAGGAGACACAAATTCAATCCCTGGGTCTGGAAGATACCCTGAAGGAGGAAATGGCGCCTTACTCCAGTATTCTTACCTGGGAAATCTCATGGACAGAAGAGCATGGTGGGCTACAGTCCATAGGGTCACAGAAGAGTTGGACACGACTGAATGACTAAAACAACAATAATGATAATCCCAGGATACCCATCCTAGACATTCTGGGGTATGAATTCAAAAGCTGCCCATTTATAAATATTTCTGATACCAGGTCAGTTTAAAGATCATGTTGATGAGTTGATCACTAAATGATTTTCCTATTGCCCTGATACTTTTCTGTACCATCTCCACCTTCTTGAAGGCAAAAAAAAATTTAAATTTCTAATATTTGTGATTAATTATAGATTCCTGAAGTTTTTACTTTCCACTTCAGTGAAATTTAGAAAAAAAAGATTTTATCCTCCACCCCTTACCTCTCCCCTCCCTTCACATACCACATCTATTCTCAGAGCTGAGGCCCCTGTACATTTTAAAGAGGCCTCTTTCTTATTTTAAAATAGCTTTTATTTATTTTTTTACTTTTCACTGAAGTATAGTTGAATTACAATGTTGCATTAATTACTGCTGTACAGAAAAGTGACTCAGGTATACATATACATTCTTTTTCCTATTCTTTCCACTATGGTTTATCACAGGGTATTGAATATAATTCCCTGTGGTATAAAGTAGGACCTTGTTGTTTATCCATTCTGTATATACCAGTTTGCATCTGCTGACACCAAACTCCCAATCTAACCTACCGGGGTCCAGCCCCAGTTGGATCCAGGGATTCCCTCAGGAGGACGGCGCTGGTGAAAGGATAGATAAAAGGAGAAAGAGATAAGGAAAGAATTTTGCAGTTAAGAAAATAGAGGAGAGAAAAGAGGCTGATATTCCTTGGTTTACGCAGAAAGCCAATAAAGCCCCAGCACTGGACTTGCTGTGTTCATGTAGGCCGCAGGCACCCTCTCGAATCACGGAAGGTGCCCCACCTTAGGCACCTTCTCGAGTGGGTCTTAGAAGCCCAGGCAGGAAAGTGAACGCAGAGAGCCCCTGTGCTCCATGGAATCAGCCTGAATAGGAAAAGGAAAGAGAAAGAACGACATGGGGAGACCAAGCTTCGGTGAGCAAGGCCTGCACTTTATTTTCCAAAGTAGTTTTTATACCTTAAATTGTGCATAGAGGATAATGGGGGAAGGGGTAGAGTCATGCAAGGTCAGCAGTCCTTGATCCTTATCGAAGCCAGGCTTTCTTTCTGCAAACTTATCATATGCAAAAGCTCTAGGTGATTTACATCATCTTCTGGCCAGGAGGCCTGTTAACCTTTTATGACCCTTTCTTCAGAAAACTTATTTTTCTCTAAAGGTGATTATTCTAAAGTCAGGTGCCACCCTCCGAAAGCATTAGATAAAGTTGCTTTCCTATAGGGCAAAAGTGTGGTGGGCTATAACAAGAAAAGAATTAACTCAAGGGTCCAAGGTTACAAACATTAAAGCTACTACTTACATTTCTATACACCAACTATATTAATCAATACACTCCCAGGGACACAGCAGGTAAGAGATATGGAAACTTGGCAGCAAGCATTAGCTCAACAAAGAAATCCTCTACTAGTTCTATTCTAACAATTTTAACTCTGAGAAGCTCTGCATTGTTAGAATATCTTAAGCTTCTCGTGCCTCTTGTGGTTGGGAGGCTGTGAATCTGAACAAACCTGCCAGGCAAGCTAGAAAGTCATCAGAGGGGTTTGAATTGAAACACTCCTATTATGCCCAGGAGACTTATTAACTAGAGTTTTAAGTTGATTTTCTTACAGAGAAGGGTGGTCGGGGATAGCCCCCTGTTAAGGTCAGAAGAGTTGGTGAAAGTCGTAAAATAGTAAAACAGACAGATTTTGGTTTTGGGGTAGATGCTCGGGCAGGTCCAGGGGGGCCCCTTGAGCCCTGACTCGCCTTTGCATATCAGGCCTCTCTGAATGACCTTTGTCATGGGTGGGGACTCCCGTGCTGGCTCCCGGCACTAACCCTTCCCCACCACCCCCGCTTGGCAACCACTAGTCTATTTCCTGTGTCCCCGCTTCTATTCTGTTTCACAGATAGGTCCATCCGTGTCATATTTTAGATTCCACATAGAAGTGATATCGTATGGTATTTGTCTTTCTCTGACTTCACTTAGTATGATTATCTCTAGGTCCATCTATGTTGTTGCACAAGATATTATTTCATGATTTTCTAAAGCTGAGTAGTGTTCCACTGTGTATATGCACCACATCTTCTTTATTCACTCATCTGTCAATGGACATTCAGGTTGCCTCCATATCTTGGCTATTGTGAATAGAGTCGCGTTGGTGATGGACAGGGAGGCCTGGCGTGCTGCGATTCATGGGGTCACAAGGAGTTGGACACGACTGAGCGACTGATCTGACCTGATCTGATGAACACAGGGTTACATGTATCTTTTTGAATTATAGTTTTGTCTGGGATATAGGCCTGGGGGTAGAATTGCTGGATCATGTGGTAATTCTAGTTTTAGTTTTCTAAGGAACCTCCATACTGTTTTCCACAGTGGCTATATCAACTTACCCTCCCACCAACAGTGTAGGAGGGCTCCCTTTTCTCCACACCTAAAAGGCCACACCCTTTCAATGGGAGCTGGTTGTGGTTTGGGGTGGGTTGAATCTTTCTAGTAAATGGATGGAAGATGAACAACTGGTAGGTGTGACTGCTAAAGTGCAAGTTTTTATGGGCTGGGTAAAGCCACACCTGCCTCCCTGACCGTTTCATTGTAGAAGTGGATTCATGCTTAGGCGAGAATTATTATTAGGTGAGAATTATTCTTATCTAATGACTAGTTATCTAGTTCTTGAGAACACACCAATGAAACCAGGTAGGGAAATGGAGCCAAATGTGTGGGTGTTTTTTCAACTGCACATAATTGCTCAGTTGTCACGTGTATAATAATAGCTGCCTGTGAGAACTTCATCAAATTAAAATGACTCTTTGTGATCAAAACAGGAAACCAAATGTTTCTCCCATGACCTAGAAGAAAACAATATTAACACTTAGGGCTTCCCAGGTGGTGCTAGTGGTAAAGAATCCACCTGCCAATACAGGAGATGTCAGAGACACGGGTTCGATCCCTGGGTCAGGAAGATCCCCTGGAGAAGGGCACAGCAACCCACTCCAGTGTTCTTGCCTGGAGAATCCCTTGGACAAGCGGAGCCTGGTGGGCGACAGTCCATAGGGTCACAGAGTTGGACACGGCTGATGCGACTTAGCATGCAAAATGTACTATATTCAGTTTTGAATATATTTAAATTAACTGTTTCTAAAAATAAGACCCTCTGGGAATTGCCTGGCCATCCAGTGGTTAGGACTCTGTGCTCTCACTGCCAAGGGCCAGAGTTGGATCCTTTGTTGGGAAACTAAGATCCCTCACGCCCCATGGCATGGCCAAAATCAAAAGACTGTTTTTAAATAAATAAATAAATAAATAAAATAAAAGACTTTTTAATTTAAAAGTAAGACTCTCATCTGCTTGCTGTGTTTAGCAAGGGAAACACACTTTGGAGGATGGAAACATTTTTACATGGTGCTGAAGCAGAGGATAAAGAAGTGGACATACATCTGTCAAGCCAGCATGCAGCATTTACACAGGTGAGTACCTTGCTAGTCATGACTTTGAGGTCACAATGCATTTCTAAATGAGGTATTGTCATTTTCTTGATTTATAGCTGTGGAACCCAGGTATAAGAGCTAGTGGTTAGTCAAATGTTAAACATCAAAATAAAGGCAAAGCCCAGTCCCAATTTGTACTCATCTCTTCTAGTCTCCTCGAAAAGTCCTCCTCCCCTTCTTCCCTAGCTGCCTCTTCTTTAAAAAAAAAAAAAAAAAAAAGTGATAATAATAATAATTGAGGTCATCAGATAAGAACTGCCCCAACCCTGTCTCCCCACCCCAACCCCCATCACGCACATGATCTTGGATGGTGAGGGGTCCTCCCTCCTTTCCAGGGTCGGTGTTGACACTGGCTCCTTGTCCCTCTCACTCTCCACAATTATCCCTTCAATGTTCCATACATTTAACTTCTCTTCACTATCTCATTCTGATAATCTCAGGTCTGTCCCATCCTTAAAAGCGACCTCTCTTGATTCTGCTTCCTCCTCTAGCTATTGCTTCTTTCTCCTTCCCTTCAAAGAACAGTTTTTACAGCAGTTTCCTACATTCTCTACTTCCTTACCTCACTGCTCTGCCAAGGCCACGAGTGGCTTACTAGTTCTCCAATCTGAGACTCTTCAGCTCTTTCTGGGCATTCCTGCTGCCTTCTACACTGTGGACCATTTGGTCCTTGCAAATCTACTCTCCTGGCTTCTCTGACATTAATCTCTCAAGTTTCTCCTTATGCCTCTTTTCTCCTTCTCTGGCTCTTGCACCTCTGCCTAATCCTATTATCCTTCTGGAAACCCAGACCCCTTAGAGTATAAAGGTATAGACCTTTCTCCCAGATAAACTATGTCCTATATAAGTTTGAAGGTGGGAGGAGAAGGGGACGACAGAGGATGAGATGGTTGGATGGCATCGCCAACTAAATGGACATGAGTTTGAGTAAACTCCAAGAGTTGGTAATAAACAGGGAGGCCTGGTGTGCTGCAGTCCATGGGGTCACAGAGTCAGACATGACTGAGCAACTGAACTGAACTGAACCAACTTCAACAAACCCCAAATCTTCATGGATTAGCACAACCAAGGTTGATTTCTTGATTTGGGCAAGTCAATGTGAATGTTCTCCTAGGTAGCTCTCCTCCAAGTGTGATTCAAGGATCCATCCTCCAACATTATGTGGCTCAGCCATGTTGGAGTTTTAAGCTTCCAGTTGCACAGATGGGAAGTCAGGACAAGTGAAAGATGCATATGATTCTGCCCCCATTCCATTGATCAGAGCTGGGTCACATGATGTCACCTAGAAGCTAGGTGCTTCTAGGCAGGGGAAGCAGCCTGCCTCCATTCCAGGAGAACCTGAGAAAAGTAGCTAGCTATACATATAGAAGGGGCCTCCATAGTGGTGCTAGTGCTAAAGAATCTGCCTGCCGATGCAACAGATGCAAGGGATGCAGGTTCGATCCCCGAGTCTGGAAGATCCCCTGGAGGCGGACACAACAACCCACTCCAGTATTTTTGCCTGGAGAATCAGAGGAGCCTAGCAATCTACAGTTCATAGGGTCGCATAGAGTCAGACACGACTGAAGCAACTTAGCGTGCATGCATACACATAGAAATGATGCAGACTGGATACTGGCAAACACCACAGAACTGTTTTAAATGTTAGGATTCCTCTGGATCCAACAGTTCATTGCTCTTCTCATTCTTTAAGGTCTCACTGATGCGCTCATTGTCTCTCATCATTTCTCCACCCTCTCCATGCTAGTAATTAAGCACTTCAGCTGAGCTTTCCCATGAAGATCTGACTTCTGTCTCCAACATATTTCATTTGGTTGGGTCATGGACACTTTAAAATCAACAAGATCAAAAGTCAACTAATCATCTCCCTCTTTAAACCAATCTCTTATTCTGTTTTGACCTTAAAGAATGACCTTATCATTTACCTACTCACCTAAGGCAGGAAGCTAAGTGGCATTCTCAATCTCTCACCTTCACTTTCTGCAGAAAATCCTCCCAATAACCTCTTACATGTTCTTTTAAGACTATTTAACATGCTTCTTGGAGAAGGCAATGGCACCCCACTCCAGTACTCTTGCCTGGAAAATCCCATGGACGGAGGAGCCTGGTAGGCTGCAGTCCATGGGTCGTTAAGAGTCAGACACGACTGAGCGACTTCACTTTCACTTTTCACTTTCATGCATTGGAGAAGGAAATGGCAACCCACTCCAGTGTTCTTGCCTGGAGAATCCCAGGGACGGGGGAGCCTGGTGGGCTGCCCTCTATGGGGTCGCACAGAGTTGGACACAACTGAAGTGACTTAGCAGCAGCAACATACTTCTATTAAGTTTGACTAAATTTTTTTTGAAAAATTTCAATCATTTGGGAAAATGAACACCTGTATGTTCCTTCCCTAGATTCACCAATGATTTAATATTATTATTTAGCTGTATTGGGATTTGCTCTCTCTCTCGCTCCCCTCTCCTCCCTCCACCCTATTCTATCAGTGTTTATTCTTTGAATGGTTGAAAATTTTCAAACTAAAAAATTAATAGTAAAACATTAGAAGAAAATAAAATGTTAAATACACACATATATTCCTATGGTATTTTCCTTCATAATTACAACACAATCATTCTTGGGAAATTTAACATTATATAATACTATTTCTCTCATGAAAGTGAAAGTCACTCATTCATGTCCGACTCTTTGTGACCCCATGGACTATACAGTCCATGGAATTCTCCAGGCCAGAATGCTGGAGTGGGTAGCCTTTCCCTTCTCCAAATGATCTTCCCAACCCAGGGACTGAACCAAGGTCTCCTACATTGCAGGCAGATTCTTACCAGCTGAGCCACAAGAGAAGCCCATTTCTCTCATTTATAATTCATGATCAAATTTCTCCAGTTGACTCAATAATGTCCTGGGATTTTGTTTGTTTGTTTTTTCCGGTCTAGGATTGAATCCAGCATCATACATTGCATGTCTTTTTTATATCTTGTATTCTAAGACAATCTCACTTTTTTTTTTTAATGGCATGGATATTTGTGAAGAGCCAGGAGGGTTGTTCAGCAGAAGATCCCTTTGTTTGGATTTGATGGTTGTTCCCTCCTGACTGGATTCAGGGTAAACATTTTTGGGAGGAACATCAAGTATGTCTTTTGAGCACAACTAATCTGGAGTCATAAGACCATAATGTGGTCCATTACCAGTGATGTTAAATTTGATCATTTCATTAAAGTGGTACTTCCAAATTTACCTAGGCAAAGTAATGTTTCCCCTTTGTAATGAATAAGCTATTTGTGGAGTGACAGTTCAAGACTGAGTGAATATTTCGTTCCCCTCAAATCTTTCACCCATTTGTCTAATATCACTGATGACTCTTGCCTGGTGATTTACCTTTATTACATATTAGAGAAATGTATTTTTATATCAATATGGACTTTAAAAAATTAATATGTGAAAATTCATTTCAATCATATGTTTTCTGATACTCAAACTGTCCCAGATTTGGCCAGTACAAGCTGCTTTTGGTAGACTTTTGACATAAATCCATCAGTTTTTGAGCACATTCTTACTTTCTAACTCAACAAGACTGAATGCCCCAAATCTGGAATTGACCTTTCTCCAAGGAACCCTGGTCACCTTTAGTGGGAAATGGTATTTAGAAACCAGATCTGCTGTTAGGTATGTTTGTTGCTACTGGAATGTCTTTATTCTTGGACTCTTTGAGTGGAAAACACAAATTTTTCAGCTAGGAAAAACACACTTTATGAAGAAAATATGTATTTGAAAATAAATTTTCAATCCAGCGCTGCAGAATTCCTCCTGACTTTCTCCCATTCCATATTTTTATCCCCCTCATCCACAGTGAGAACTCTGGTTCCCAAAAATATACATGTATGTATTCATTTGCTCAGTCCTGCAAACACCCACACCAAATAGATTCAAAATCACTACACTCAACACTACAAACCACAAACTCACTAAGTTGAAGCTTTCTTTTTATCCTAACAATTGACCCCAGTGAGAATGTATAGCCTGAAAATCAAGTTCAAAATCTACTTGGATTAATGTTTTGTGGTAATAGTATCAGGTCTACATACAGTTAAATTATTTGCTTCGGCTTATATATTCAATTTTAGAGAATTTTTCCCATCTCCATTTATGTAATTTTTATTATACAAAACATCCTCATGACTATTAATGGCTGTATATAGTGCTTCAGTTGTTGATATTTCACTAACAAGGTGTTAGGGAAATTAAAATGGAGGAAGTCTTGTTCAGATTTCAGAAGCAGGAGAGCAGGCTTCTGACCTTGCCTCTGATCTGCCTGGATACTGTCGAGATTCCATGCCTGCCTGCCAGTGCAGCAGGTCAGGTGGCACTTTAGATAAGAAAGGAAGTGGGTCTTAGAATTCTTGAGTCCCTGGAGGTCTGGTCAACCATTCGGGGTATAATGAAATCCTATGATTCACAAGATAAAACAAACAGCATTGTAAAAAGGTTAAAGGAAAACGAGAGTTGAATTTTTGCATGCAACCAATGATGATATCAGTTTGTGGGCTAGGATTACAAGTGGGAAACCCTGAAACTGCAATCTGAAGTCTCACCCATATTTGGACACACCATTCAGGACCTTTTCCCAACTGGAAATTCAGATTGCTGTTAAAAAGGGACTTTACAGAATGTTGTTTAAGTCTGGATCTTGGTTGGTCCAATTTGGTGATGTATGTGTTGTGACTCCTTTATTGTTTTTATTTCTTTTCTTTTAATGATTGAATATTGAACTAAGTTAATTCTCTATTAAATATTGAAACTGTGTAACTAGTGATTTGTTTTGTAAATGAATCTTTCAAATCTGAAACAAAAGTAATAAAACTTTTGGCAAAACACAAGGTATTTGGACTTAACTTCACCTAGAGCCAGACATCCTGGAACGTGAAGTTAAGTGGGCCTTAGGAAACATCATTACAAACAAAGCTAGTGGAGGTTATGGAATTCCAGTTGAGCTATTTCAAATCCTAAAAGATGATGCTGTGAAAGTGCTGTACTCCATATGTCAGCAAATTTGGAGAACTCAGCAGAGGCCACAGGACTGGAAAAGGTCAGTTTTCATGCCAATCCCAAAGAAAGGCAATGCCAAAGAATGCTCAAACTACCACACAATTGCACTCATCTCACACACTAGTAAAGTAACGCTCAAAATTCTCCAAGCCAGGCTTCAGCAATATGTGAACTGTGAACTTCCAGATGTTCAACCTGGTTTTAGAAAAGGCAGAGGAACCAGAAATCAAATGGCCAACATCCACTGGATCATGGAAAAAGCAAGAGAGTTCCAGAAAAAATCTATTTCTGCTTTATTGACTATGCCAAAGCCTTTGACTGTGTGGATCACAATAAACTATGGAAAATTCTGGAAGAGATAGGAATACCAGACCACCTGACCTGCCTCTTGAGACACCTGTATGCAGGTCAGGAAGCAACAGTTAGAACTGGTCATGGAACAACAGACTGGTTCCAAATAGGAAAAGGAGTACATCAAGGCTGTATATTGTCACCCTGCTTATTTAACTTATATGCAGAGCACATCATGAGAAACGCTGGGCTAGATGAAGCACAAGCTGGAATCAAGATGGCTGGGAGAAATATCAATAACCTGAGATATGCAAATGACACCACCCTTTTGGCAGAAAGTGAAGAAGAACTAAAGAGCCTCTTGATGAAAATGAAAGAGGAGAGTGGAAAAGTTGGCTTAAAACTCAACATTCAGAAAACTAAGATCATGGCATCCAGTCCCATCACTTCATGGCAAATAGATGGGGAAACAGTGGCTAACTTTATTTTTGGGGGCTCCAAAATCACTGCAGATGGTGACTGCAGCCATGAAATTAAAAGACGCTTACTCTTTGGAAGGAAAGTTATGACCAACCTAGATAGCGTATTAAAAAGCAGAGACATTACTTTGTCAACAACAGTCCGTCTAGTCAAGGCTATGGTTTTTCCAGTGGTCATGTATGGATGTGAGAGTTGGACTATAAAGAAAGCGGAGTGCTGAAGAATTGATGCTTTTGAACTGTGGTGTTGGAGAAGAGTCCCTTGTTGAGAGTCCCTTGGACTGCAAGGAGATCCAACCAGTCTATCCTAAAGGAGATCAGTCCTGGGTGTTCATTGGAAGGACTGATGTTGAAGCTGAAGCTCCAGTATTTGGCCACCTGATGCAAAGAGCAGACTCATTTGAAAAGACCCTGATGTTGGGAAAGATTGAAGACAGAAGGAAAAGGGGACGACAGAGGACGAGATGGTTACATGGCATCACCGACTCAATGGACATGAGTTTGGGTAAACTCCAGGAGTTGGTGATGGACAGGGAGGCCTGGAGTGCTCCAGTTTATGGGGTCGCAAAGATCAGACACGACTGAGCGACTGAACTGAACTAACCATTACTTCTCAAAGTCTTCTCTAACCTGTAGTACCTGTCCTGCACCACACACTTTTGATTCTTACCTGATTACAGTCGCACAATGTCAAAATTATCATGTTCCCTTTAGCATTTCTCTCTCCAGGCTTATAAGCTCAGCCCTTATCTTAGTCATCTCTTTATCCCTTTGCTTAGCACAAGGCATTATTATTGTCTGAATAGAACTATATAGATGGTTGGATGAATGGATGATGGACGGTTAAATGCATTGTTACATAAATAAGGTGAAACACTGTTTGTGGGTATTAGGTCTTCTTTTGTAATTTTTTTGAAATTACTACTTCTAGAAAAATAAGATTGATTGTACAGTCCATCTTACAAAGACACAGTGGAATAATTAGAAAACTACAGAGAAGATACCAGCATTTCGATCAACAATTTGCTGCTGTTGTCTGTAGATTTCCCAAAGAATATATCCCATCTTGGCAGTGTGGAAGTTGAAGCTAATAATAAACCTTTTAAAATCAGTGCCATTGAAATCTAGGTAAGACAGATCCCTGAAAGGCAATGTTAACAGTGGGATTTTAGAACCATTTTAGATTTATAGTATTGCACTAAATTATTGGGGAAAAGATAAGGCTATATAAACATTTCTACAGGGAATGCCCATGGGCTCCCAGTTTAATATGTAAGACTCTATGAGACACTTACCATGCTTCCAGCAATGGCTTTCCCACAGCTGACCCTGGGAAAGGGAGCAACTCTGATAAGTTATATCACCCCAAACTGGGTCATGTGTTTATTTCAGCAATTCTCTTTTGCCACTGGATGATTTGGAAACATAATCTCTACTTTGTAAACAGAGACTTCTTTCAGTAATCTTGTGGTTGTAGGTCACCAGGGAAGACAATGACTAGGTTAATTGGCTTTTTTCTAAATTAATGTATATGTATATTTATTAACATGCCCAGATGCTGCCTAAGTCTGACCTGCTTTTTAATCACACCTGGTCTCCCAGAACTTTATTTACCCCTCACACAATCCACCTGACCAGGATTCTGCTTGCTTGAGAGAAAATAACCTAAGATTATAGATTTAAATATTACACTCACCTGCTAAAATCTGTATTTTAATGAGGGGTTTCTAGAGTAGTGCCTGCCTAAATCTCCATGTTTCCCTCAGTTTAGGGGCCTGTGACTCCATTCAAGGCCCCATTGAAAAATGCTTGAAGAGAGGATGTCAAGTATCTTTCACACCCAACCACACAGATGGGTGCTGAACATCACTTCTTCAAAGAAAAATTGTTAACATATATATCTTTTGTGGGGATTCCTAAGTACCACTAGTGGTAAAGAAGAACCTGCCTGCCAATGCAGGTGACAGAAGAGATTCGGGTTCAATCCCTGGGTTGGAAAGATTCCCTGGAGGTGGACATGGCAACCTGCTCCAGCATTCCTACTTAGAGAATCCCCATGACAGAGGAGCCTGGAGGTCTACAGTCCATAGGGTCACACAGAGTCGGACATGACTGAAGCAACTTAGCACACACACACACATACATTTTAGTGGCCAAAATTTTTTCCTAATGAAAATAACTTTTATTGCATTTATTTGTAATTATATAATATGTGCTTATTATTATTATAAAACATTTTAATAAACAGTAATGTCCTCTCCTACATTTCTTTATGCATATTTACATGTCTATATACCCTTGGGATCACTTTGTACGTGCTGTGTTTAGTTGTAACACATTTTAAAAATGTTTTTCCTTTTTTGTTTTGCTATATTTGGTTGGGGGGTGGGAATGTTGCCTCCTCCAGCACCACTTCCCCCAGGTTCAGTTCAGTTCAGTTCAGTCGCTCAGTCGTGTCCGACTCTTTGCGACCCCATGAATCGCAGCATGCCAGGCCTCCCTGTCCATCACCAACTCCGGGAGTTCACTCAGACTCATGTCCATTGAGTCGGTGATGCCATCCAGCCATCTCATCCTCTGTCATCCCCTTCTCCTCCTGCCCCCAATCCCTCCCAGCATCAGAGTCTTTTCCAATGAGTCAACTCTTTGCATGAGGTGGCCAAAGTACTGGAATTTCAGCTTTAGCATCATTCCTTCCAAAGAAATCCCAGGGCTGATATCCTTCAGAATGGACTGGTTAGATCTCCTTGCAGTCCAAAGGGCTCTCAAGAGTCTTCTCCAACACCACAGTTCAAAAGCATCAATTCTTCGGCACTCAGCCTTCTTCACAGTCCAACTCTCACATTCATACGTGACCACAGGAAAAACCGTAGCCTTGACTAGACGAACCTTTGTTGGTAACCAATGTTAATAGTCTTGTGTCCATCCTTCCATTTCTTTCTCCATGTTCATATAATAAGTAAACATTTATACACACATATGGAGTTTGGGGTGCAACATCTTAATGTCTTTACATGAAAATGTTCCTCTCATCTCCCATTTACTATCATTTCTCCTCCCCTAGAGAATAAGTTGAAATTTAGTGTTCACCTGAATGAAAAAGTAGTAGCCACAAGGGAACTTTCTTGATTCAGAAAAGATTGAGATGACTAGAGAGGCAACATACTAAATAGAATCCAAGGGAGGCAGAGAGTCTTTAGCACGCCAACCTCACCCCTCACCTCATTGTAGTTCCCTTGTAGCTACACCCCAAACTCCATCAGTTCAGTTCAGTTCAGTCGCTCAGTCGTGTCTGACTCTTTGCAACCCCATGAATCGCAGCACACCAGACCTCCCTGTCCATTACCAACTCCCAGAGTTCACTCATACTCATGTCCATCGAGTCGGTGATGCCATCCAGCCATCTCATCCTCTGTCGTCCCCTTCTCCTCCTGCCCCCAATCCCTCCCAGCATCAGAGTCTTTTCCAATGAGTCAACTCTTCCCATGAGGTGGCCAAAGTACTGGAGTTTCAGCTTTAGCATCATTCCTTCCAAAGAAATCCCAGGGCTGATCTCCTTCAGAATGGACTGGTTGGATCTCCTTGCAGTCCAAGGTACTCTCAAGAGTCTTCTCCAACTCCATATGTGTGTATAAATGTTTACTTATTATATGAACGTGGAGAAAGAAATGGAAAGATGGACACAAGACTATTGGCATTGGTTACCTTGAGGGAGTGGTGCTGGAGGAGGCAACATTCTCCCCTCCCCAAATATAGCAAAACAAAAAAGGAAAAACATTTTTTAAAATGTGTTACAACTAAATACAGCATGTACAAAGAGAGGATGAGAATGGTTGGATGGCTTCACTGACTCAATGGACATGAGTTTGAGTAAGCTCAGGGAGTTGGTGATGGACAGGGAGGCCTGGCGTGCTGCAGTCCATGGGGTCACAAAGAGTTGGACAGGACTGAGCGACTGAACTGAACTGAATGCCTATGCCACTGGACTGCATTCTAAGTAGCAAGAGCGGAGGCAGCACACCTATAACCATATCAGATACAGATCAGCAACACACCTCGCAACCAGCTTTTACAGAACAGAAATATCTGATTCATCTGATACCTTTTCACACCTGGAGAAGCAGTTCAGAGGTGTTAAATGCTATTCTCATTGAAATGTACCTTACTGGGTGTAAGGCGAGTGCAGAGAAGAGAGCAAGCTGGGCAGTCAGGCAAAAGGGAAGTTTAATAGAGGGAAATGAGAGGTGACTGGCCCTTAAGGAGAACCAGTGTCCTTCCTTTCTGACAGGATCTTTCTTATACCCTGACAATGAAAAATTCTCTGAAGGGATAGTTAATTTTTAGCCTGTAGTTGAGTCCTGTGGTACGTAGCCAGAGGTCTGGAATCTGGTGGTCTCATAGCTTTGAGAAGGTAGGCACCAGTGAGAAAAGAGAATGTTGTTTGGGCAATTTGGTCAGTCTCAAGGGTTACTGTGATTTTATTCTTTGTTTGCGAGGTCCACATAATGAGCCATTTCAGCCATAAGCCCCCATGTAACCCCTATCAGTATTCTCTTTGCCCACTTCCCTTTCCTTTTCTTTTCCCCAGTCACTGTGGTGTCTCCTGAGAGAGAACGTCTGGTCCCTCCAGCTCAGCGCATGGCCCAGCTCACTACCTTTACCTTCCACTCCCTCTGCTAGAAAAGTCATGCTGGCTCACAGCCTTTTCCTTCTTATTGGGAATATCATTTTGCTGAGTGAACAGAAAATAGAACAAGGAGACACTGAGTCAGTGGGTGAGGAGACAGAGTCACTGTTTCAGTGAACTGACTGAAAAACAATTGTTAAAGTACTGAAGGTCAAGGTCTCCAGTGGATGTTGAAATGCAGGAACCGCAAGCAAAATTGTCCTGTCCTCATTCCTGGGCCTAGGGTGGAGCTATAATTCTGGGCTAAGTTAGAAATATACATAGTATAATTCTAAATTCAAAGGATCACAGTGATAAAAAGGGGTAACTTCGGAAGATCACTTGTGTCGTTGCCAGTGTGTCCATCCATCCCTGCTCATGGGGCCCCATGTAGCCCCACGTGTTTCCCCTATCAGGAAAAGCAATACTTTTCCCTGTAGATTCTTTTTTTTGTTGTTAATTTATTCTTTAATTGGAGGATACAGGAAATTCTTGCATAGAGAAGCTACTAAGTTGGATCATGTTTTGAAAAACATCTTCAACTAATTAACAAATATGTGTTACTTTCCACACGGACGTTTTACACTTTCATGGGAAAACTGGATAGGTATTCCCTGGGTGGTAGTTCTTGCTCTTCTTTCAGGAATAAAATTTTCAAATTCCAAAATGACCCAGATTTGAAACTTGAGGGAGGCCGAGGTTCTGCAAAGCCACATGAGTGCTTAATTAGTGCTGTTTCAAAGTGACTCTGATGCTTCATGTGAGGCCCTCAGGAAGCAGGGATGGACAGACACACTGGCAACGACACAAGACATCTTCCGAAGTTACCCCTTTTTATCACTGTGATCCTTTGAATTTAGAATTATTTCTAACTATAGCCCAGAATTATAGCTCCACCCTAGGCCCAGGAATGAGGACAGGACAATTTTGCTTGCGGTTCCTGCATTTCAACATCCACTGGAGACCTTGACCTTCAGCACTTAAACAATTGTTTTTCAGTCAGTTCACTGAAACAGTGACTCTGTCTCCTCACTCACTGACTCAGTGTCTCCTTGTTCTATTTTCTGTTCACTCAGCAAAATGATATTCCCAATAAGAAGGAAAAGGCTGTGAGCCAGCATGACTTTTCTAGCAGAGGGAGTGGAAGGTAAAGGTAGTGAGCTGGGCCATGCGCTGAGCTGGAGGGACCAGACGTTCTCTCTCAGGAGACACCACAGTGACTGGGGAAAAGAAAAGGAAAGGGAAGTGGGCAAAGAGAACCGAAGAAAAACGTCTTCTGTTCGCTGCCCCAGGAGGCAAGAGGAGTCTGTCCAAGGACCCCTGGGACTCATCTACTGCAGGACCTGCCTACTGGGCATGGGGACACCCAGAGCCCCAATGCTAGGCTCTGCTGTCACCTTTGCCTTTTTTTTTTTAAATATACTTTTCTATCTCAGCAATTAATTAGTTCTGGTAAGAGAAACCAAAAACTTGTGCTATACCATCACTTCTGGAAAACAGAAGGAAGGCCCTTAATTATCTATCAGATGGTTAAAGTCAAAATAATCAAATCCTTGCCTAAATGAGAAATTTACTACTTCAAATGCAGCGACAGAGGCACCTTGCATCAAACAGCATGAAAAATCGGGGTAATATGGTATCACAAAAAGAAAAAGGCAATTTTCTAGCAAGTGAACCAAAGACATGGAATACTGTCATCTAACTGATAATTTTAAGTAGCTGTTATGAAGAAATTCAATGAGCTACAAGAAAATTCAGGAAGATAATATGATGATCTCGGGAATAAGATTAGTGAACAGAAGAACTACTTTACCAAAGAAGTTGTAAATCTGAAAAAGAACCAAACAAAAATTTGGGAACCCAATAAATAAGTTGAAGAATGCATTATAATATGCTGGAGATAGAGCAGATCATATGGAAGAAAAGATTAGTGATCTCAAGACAGGAATATAGAAATGACTCAAGTGGAAGAGGACAGAGAACTAAGATTTTTAAAAAGTGGAGAAACCTTATGAGAACAATCTGATTACATTAGAAAAACCAACATAAGAATAATTGGCCTCCAAGAAGGAGAAGAAAGAGACAAAGGAGCAAAAAACACATTTAAAGGAATAATAGCTGACAGCTTCTCAAACCTGGGGAAGGAATTGAATACAAATCTACAAAGCTAACAGAACACCTTATTATTGCAACACAAAAGACTTTCCCCAAGACACATTACATTAAAATTGTCAAAAGTCAGGTCAGTTCCCCTTGAGCCTCCGCCGCCGCCGCCCCTCTGCCAGCGCTCCGGCGCCACCTCGGGCCGGCGGTCCTCCGCGGGAGGGAGCGAGGCGGCGGGCGGCCGGGCGAGCGGCTGACGGGGGCGGCGGGGCGGCCGGCGGATCCTGCAGCGCTCGGCGGCGGCGCCTTGTTTCCATGGGGTTGGCCCGCCGCGCCCCTGTGCTCTGAGTTTGTTGTGTCTCAAAAAGACGTCAAGAAACCATGAACAGCTTTAGCAAAAAAATAAATAAATAAATAAAATTGTCAAAAGTCAATGACTTTCAAAGGCAGACAGGGGAAAAATGCATTACCCTATAAATGTATCTTGATTAAGCTATCAGCAGATTTCTCAGTAGAAATTCTATAGGCCAGAGACAATGGAATTAAATATTTTAAACAATGAAACATAGGGACATCTCTGGTGGTTCAGTGGTTAAGAATCTGCCTTCCAATGCAGGGGATGTGAGTTCAATCCCTGGTCAGGGAACTAAGATCATATATGCTGCAGGGCAACCAAGGCCCAGGGTCACAATAACTGAGCCCGTGCACTCTAGTGTCCATGCTCCACAACAAGAGAAGCCTGTGTGCCGCAAGTGGAGAAGCCCCCTGTGCTGCAATTAGATGCCTGCCTGCTGCAACAAGGAACCCAAGCACCACAACAAAGACCCAGAGCAGCCAAAAAAAACCTAGTGAAAGACAAAAAGTATCAGCCAAGAATACTTTTTGGCAGTTATCCTTCAGATATGAAGGAAAAGTAAAATCTTTCCCAGACAAACAAAAGCTAAGAGAGGTCACACGACTGAACCTGCCAAGAAATGTTGAAAGGAGCTATTCAAGCTGAAACAAGAAGTACCCAGAACTCTGATTAAGGTGATAAATAGAATTAGAGCACTGTAACTTGTTTTTAGAATACTATATTAGACTGTTACCTACAGCACAAAAGTTAAAAATCACTAAAGATAACTTATAGCTATTACATTTTGGTAGTGAAATTACAGCCTAAAAAGAGACAATTTGTAATATCAAGATATAAAAAGGGAAAAGTTAAAGGATGAAACTTTAATAGGAGCATGAAAGCAAAATTATATCAGAAGAAAAAGGACTACTATGAGATGTTTTCTGTAAACCTCATGATAACTACAAAACAAAAATCTAGAGTAGAGACATGAAATATTTTCTAAAAAGGAGACTGAGCAAATCATCATGGAAAACCACCAACTTCAAAGGTAAACAGAAACAGAAGGACAAGGAAACAGTGGAGAGACAGACTAATCATTCCCTGCCTATCCTGTCAATGCTGATGTTCCACAGAGGGGTGGCTGACAAATATTTGTAAATAGTGATGACATGGAATCCTAAACTCCCTGACCCCTGCCTTTAAAGTCCAAGACACTGATGTACACATAAGTTCATTTTCCTTTCAATCTTTATTCCCAAGCCCTGATGTAGAATGCTGGGAGCTACATTGGCATACACAAGGAAATTCCTTTGCACTAACTGGAGGTAAAAGTTTCTCCATAAAATCTAGAGTTTAATCCCCACCCCAGGCCTTCTGGCATTTGGAGAGCTCCCTCAAGGGCAATGCCCCCAGTTCTCATTCCTTTACCTAATGAGAGGAAAAGTCATGGGTGCAAAGAAGAACCAGAGAGGAAAAGAGAGCACACCTTCCCAGGAAAGGAGGGGATTAAGACCTGGGGCCCCTTTTTAATATGCATGGAGCTTAGGGGCTTCCAGCCCCTGGAGAATGTAGTCTTCCACTTGATTTTTCATTTTTTTTCTAATTTTTAAAGACTGACATGGCAAGATCAACATCCTTATCCTGATCTCAGTTATGGCCCTGGATATAATTAGCCCAAAGAAGCTAGGTTTATCACCCTTTTAATAACAACACCTTTCAATCAAAGAATTGGTTATTGTTTGTGATGTGACATCAGCCCACACGTGGGGTGTTGAAATAGAAAATTTGATAGAGCCAAGGTGTTGTTTCTCAGAGCTTATCATTTCAACAGTCATCACCTCTGAGTAGCATTTCACTAAAACTGATTTATAGGCTTCCCTTGTGGCTCAACTGGTAAAGAATCCACCTGCAGTGTGCGAGACCTGTGTTTGATCCCTGGGTTGGGAAGATTCCCTGGAGAAGGGAAAGGCTACCCACACCAGTATTCTGGCCTGGAGAATTCCATGAACTGTATGGGTTCACAAAGAGTTGGACACGACTGAGAGACCCACTTTTCAACCCTATAATTTGGCCTCCACTCTCACCACACTACTAAAATAGCTTTCCCCAAATTCCCCAATATCCTCTGTGCTACTTTAGCGATTAATCTTGACCTCTTAGCAGATTCATCATGGTTGGCCCCTCCCACTCCCTCCTTCTTAAAACATTCTCCTGCCTTGGTTCCTGTGATGCTTCACCCTCCTGGTGTTCCTGTTCCTTCTCAGGCTCTTCCTTCTCTTTCACTTTTTGTCTGTTTTTGCACATTCCCATTTCTCTGCCCATCCTGTCAATGTTGATGTTCCTCAGGACTCCATCCTGGGCTTCTTCAGTTTCACTCTATGGGTGTTCCCTAGACTGGTTATCTACTAGTCAGTAGCTAGGGCATCTTAAGGTCAAGATCTATGTCACTCATCTATATCCTCAGTCCCAGACACTCTTCAGGCCTGTGAATATGACCCATGATTCTCAACTTCTACCTCCTCCAGAGGGTTTACGAGAGAAAAAACTAAGAATATATTACAGGTCCTAGAAATAAAAGTGGAGAAGAATCTCCTTTCCAATGGTGATGATCATCTGAAGTCCTGGAATAGATATATCTGGTACATTGGGACTGGTCATCTTGCGCAGTTTCAGAACCACAAATGGAAAAGGCCATAATGATGCATCACAATTCTCTTTCAGTGTGCTTTTTCAACCATGACATAAAGGTTATGAGAAGCCTCTTAACCCAACACAACGAACACTGTTGTCTCCCAGTTTCCCCTCCGCTCAACATCATACCCATTGAGGCCATATGTCAGACAGTAGGGAACCTCCCTGGAGAGCTGGGACTATCAACCTATTGTGAAGACCTTGCCTCCTGCCCTGGGGAGCATGTGCATCTCTTCCCTGAGAGATCTTGACCCCTTGCAACTTTTCATTCAGAGGTGCAGGTAGACTAGGCTTCATTACCTGTGTTAGGTGTTGAGTTTCTCCCCTAGTCCAGCACCCAGAGGGATAAACAACTAAATTACATAGCTGCCACATGACAATCAGGAGAAATGCGAAAGCCCTCTAAGGAAATAAGGAAAGCTCTGTGCAATAAGGGCAGTGGGCATCTGTAATATCATTTGATGCAGAGTGCCAGAAAATGAGACGGGGGAAATCCCCACATAACCTGGAAAACTCAGCCCTCTCAGCAAACATGACCACACTGCAGTTGAAATAGTATTCCCATATCAAAGAAGAGTGTGTCCATAGAAGAGGTGAGTTATGATCAACTAGAGCAAAAGAGTCTCTCAAAGGAAAGACTGTAGATGCAGTCTTATTGAGGGGAGAGTGAGGCTAGATCACAGCACTACACAGCAAAGGTTCTGAAGTGCGACTGAATTGAGTCCAGTCCTGGCTCCCTCACTTCCTAGCTCTGGGGCCTTGGGCAGTTAGTTACCTAACTGCTCTGAGTCCCAGTTTCCTCATCTAAAATGGGAACGATGGCACTGCCTGCCCCACAGAACTGTTGTGAGCATGAAGGGCTGCAACCCATGCAAAGTGCTGGGCAGGTGCCTGCAAAAGGTCAACTGACAATAAGAGTTAGCTGCAAGTGTTACTTCGGAGAAGGCGGTGGCACCCTACTCCAGTACTCTTGCCTGGAAAATCCCATGGACGGAGGAGCCTGGTAGGCTGCAGTCCATGGGGTCACTAAGAGTCGGACTTGACTGAGCGACTTCACTTTCACTTTTCACTTTCACACATTGGAGAAGGAAATGGCAACCCACTCCAGTGTTCTTGCCTGGAGAATCCCAGGGACGGGGGAGCCTGGTGGGCTGCCCTCTATGGGGTCGCACAGAGTCGGACATGACTGAAGTGACTTAGCAGCAGCAGCAGCAGCAGCAAGTGTTACTTATGTTATTGTTAATGCTAATAAGCCACTTGTCCTAGACAGGTGTTTAATCATATTTATTCATTCATATCAAGCACCTGTTATATGGGAGTTCAGACCACAAACATGACCTGCATGGTCCCTGTTTTTGACTTAGATGGTGCATTGTTCATCAAGCTTCTCAATGGCTAGAGTGAAATATCACTCAAATATTTCTGCCCCATGTTAAGTCCACTCAAAGTTGTTTTGATCCAAGTTTGACTTCCCCTTTACATTTGCCTGCAGGAAGAGTGCACTGGTCCAACACTGTACAGAATGATTCCTCCTTGTAAATTAGTGTAATGAGTCTGCACTCTAAAGCAGTCCCTGGGGAGTCTGAGCTTACTTCTAGGGGCCACTCAACAGTCTGGAGCTCTGATTCAGTTAGGTGTCTGGTGGGTTAAGCAACTGACCCCAGGTTATAATGAATGTCACCCTCCAGCATCCTGTTTCCCCCCATGTCTTTTCACCCGATGAAACTTCCCAGAGCTGGACACTGCCCAGTGAGCTGGCATCTGCCTGTTTTCATGTGCAGACAGCTGAGGCATGGGGCAGCAAAAGCCCTAAGCTTGGACTCTGAAAGTCACTCAGTCATGTCCAACTCTTTGCAACCCCATGGACTGTAGTCTGCCAGGATCCTCTTTCTCCATGGAATTCTCCAGGCAAGAATACTGGAGTGGGTAGCTTTTCCCTTCTCCAGGGGATTTTCCCAACCCAGGGATCGAACCCAGGTCTCCCTCATTGCAGGCAGATTCTTTACCATCTGAGCCATCAGGGAAGCCCAAGAATACTGATATGGGTAGCCTATCTCTTCTCCAGGGGATCTTCCCAACCCAGGAATTGAACTGGGGTCTCCTGCATTGCAGGCAGATTCTTTACCATCTGAGCCACCAGGGAAGCCCTGAGGAACTCCAACTGAGCCCCAACTCCACCACACCTAGCTGCCTGACTCTGGGCAGGGCACTCAGATGCAGGGACCTCATTCCCCAGGGCAGTTGACAGGATTCGATAGTAGAATGTATGTGAAAAGGCACTGGTGGCATCACACAGAAGGCAGGTCACAACGATGGGATCCCTGCCACCTCCCTGGAGCACTCTCACTTACCCAGACTGAGGGAGGGGAGACCTGAGTCCCTCCAGCTTCAGGGAAGAGCTGACCGCTGGTGAGGACAGAGCTGCTCCATGGTCATTGCCGCAGGCCCCGATTGAACCAGTATAGGTGGGGTAGTAAGCCACCTGTTGATATCATATGAAGGCCCTTGAAGCTTTCTTGAGCAAAAAGAACTCCCTCACCTGCCTGTTAACTCCCAGGGTTAGTCACTCACTACTTGAGAGATATCTTAGGTGTATTATATGAATTAAGGTATAACTGATCTGTTAGGCCACAGATTAGCTATAGAATACATGAATAGAGAGAAAGCTGTGTAATTCACAGTGGAAACCCTTTGATGGTTTCTGCTGCTGCTGCTGCTAAGTCGCTTCAGTTGTGTCTGACTCTGTGCTACCCCAGAGACAGCAGCCCACCAGGCTCCCCCGTCCCTGGGATTCTCCAGGCAAGAAGACTGGAGTGGGTTGCCCTTTCCTTCTCCAATGCATGAAAGTGAAAAGTGAAAGTGAAGTTGCTCAGTCACGTCCGACTCTTCGCGACCCCATGGACTGCAGCCTACCAGGCTCCTCCGTCCATGGGATTTTCTAGCCAAGAGTACTGGAGTGGGGTGTCATCGCCTGATGGTTTCTACTGATAATAAATTACACAATTCTTAATGTGATTTCCAAAGCCTTGCATGGTCTGTCCTGCCAACCTTTCTCAAGGATCTTTGTGCCACAATTACTGCACTAGGACCACATGGCCTTCAACTCCTTGAATGGACCCAGTTTTTCCTCCCTCAAAGACTTTGCACATGCCATCAGCATCAGTCAGGGTGCATACACATGTGCGTGCTGTGCTAAGTCACTTCAGTCATGTCCGACTCTTTGTGACCCTATGGACTGTAGCTCGCCAGGCTTCTCTGTCCATTGGATTCTCCAGACCAGAATCCTGGAGTGGGTTGCCATTTCCTTCTCCAGGGATCTTCCCAACCCACAGATTGAAGCCAGGTCTCCTGCATTGTAGGTGGATTCTTTACCACTGCACCACATGGGAAGCCTACATGTGTATGTGTAGGTATGCATACACATACATACATAAACATGCATACACATACCTATATAGATATGCCTGTATACATGTATTGGAGAAGGAAACGGCAACCCACTCCAGTACTCTTGCCTAGAGAATTTCGTGGACAGAGGAGCCTGGTGGGCTGCTGTCCATGGGTTCGCACAGAGTTGGACATGACTGAAGCGACTTAGCAGCAGCAGCAGCATATACATATACACATATACCTATATACACATAGCCATACATACAAACATACACACATATATGCACACAAAAATTCTTTTAAGAGACTGGCTCATTCAGTTGCGCAGGCTGTGAAAAGTCCAAACTCTGTAGGGGAGCAACCTAGAAAACAGGATTTCTGTTACAGTTTCGAGACAGAATAATTTCTTCCTCTTTAGGAAACCTCAGTTTCTGCTCTTAAAGCCTTCAGCTGATTTTGAGGCTCACACAGTGTCAAAGGCTCTCTCCTTTCCTTGAATTCAGCTGATGTTAACCACATGTACAAAATATCTTTACAGCAACACCTAGACTGGTGTTGGACTGAACAATGGGCGCATCACCTCGCCGAGCTGATACACATACGCAACCATCACACTGCCCCTCTGTATGGGATTTCACCTCCCTCCCTCACCTGACTGGCACCTTCTTGCCTCCTGGTGTCAATGTAAGTATCACTTCTTCAGGAAACCAATTCTTCCCATCACCGTATGTCACAGTTGTTCTGTCTCTTAACACTTTTCACTTTAGTCCTCTGTTGCCCTGATCCAGTTCTAAGTATACCTTTGAGTCTGCTTATTTCCTCACTGTATTTCCCCACCTGATCCTAGCTCCATTAAGGCAAGGCCACGTAGGTTCTGGTCGCCACTGAAGGCTGCTCTAGCCCATACAGCTTTGTCAGGTACCTTCAAAAAGGCTCCCTTCCTTCAGGTGGCTGTGCCCCTCACTGGTCAGGGCCTGGGGAGCAAACTGGGCTTCCACTGCCTGAAAGCCCCTATGCAGGAGTCAAGCCATGCAGCCAGGCAGAATGGAAGACAGTGCCTGCATGAGGAGATAGGATGAATGAGTGTCCCTGACACAGTTGAACAGGGCACATGTTCTGGGATGCTTAGTCTCAACTTGAGAAAAAGACATGTAAAATCATAAGGATCTTGGAGGTGAGGGAGCAGGATTTAGGGTTGTGTGTGGGAAGGGAGTTGGGATTCAGGCAGGAGGAGGGGCTTAGACTAAAGGATGAGAGAAATACATCAAAGAGGAGGACCACTAGGAGGAAGGAAGGACAGAGTGGGGGTGTCAGTGGCAACTGGCAATTGGAAAGGACACAGAAACATACCCCATCAAAATTAGAATAAATGCCAGGAGATACCTAATCCCAGAAACCCTCAATGGCAGGCACTGTCCAACAAGAGGACACACTAGAATCCCCAAGAAGGGGCATACTTACTTCATAAAAACACTGACTCGTTATCATAGTATTCCAAGTTATTCTTTGAGGAAAGCTTTTAAAAACTTATTTTCTGAATTCAAAATACAAAGCATAAATCTTTACATGGGCCTTAGGGGGAGTGTCACTTAAAGCCATGCTGACTTACTAGAAAAGGCTGCATGATATAGTGGCTTTAAAATTAGATTTTTGTTGTTCAGTCGCTTAGGTCATGTCTGATTCTTTGTGACCCCATGGGCTGTAGAATGCCAGGCTCCTTTGTCCATGGGGTTTTCCAGATAAGAATACTGGAGTGGGTTGCCACTTCCTTCTCCATTAAAATCAGACAGCTGGGATCAAATTCCAGCTCTGCCACTTAAACTAACTGTAACTGTTTGTTAGCCTTGGGCAAGCTTTTGACGTATCAATGCCTCTGCTTCGAATTTGTTATATAGAGAAAAAATGGTGGCTACCCAGGAGAGGCCCTGCATGAAATTAGCTGAGCTGTAAAAGTGTTTAACAGAGTCTGACACCTATTAACAGCTTAATAAGTGCTAGCGATGGATATTATCATGATGATTATAACTCCTACCCAACCAGTCCTTTGTTTCCAGCCTTATGTTTTCTGATTTCTCTAGCCCAAAACATCACAATGGAGATGTGAGCAAAGAAAGGTTTTTTTGACTAGGTCACAGAAGGGGAAGAATATTGATATCTGAGGTTTGGCAGGAGTGCTATAAATACTAACCCATTATTCCAACTTAGTGTCAGCTGAAATTTCCTTTACGCACCAGGGCATATCCAAACCTGACCTGATTAAACAACAATACATTTTTTAAATGCCTGTGAAAAAAATGTAGTATATTTTGAGAGGGTAACAGGCAGGAAGGCCAGGGGTCTCCAAACAGAGGAAATAGGCTGCAAGTGTCAGACATTTTTTAATCTCTCTAAGAGGCAGGAGGAAACAAACTAGTGATATATAGTTTCCCCTTCTCTATACAAACTTAAAAGGAGGTTCCTCTTAAAATACTGTGTTGCCGTAATGACACCTGGTTTCACCTGAAGTTAACTATTCTCAAACCTTGAGTTAACCAATGCATTTTTCTTACGGAAATGTTTGTCTTAAGCTACGTTAATGTACTGTGCATTTACCCCAGACTCTGTCTTCAAGTCGGTTCTGCCTAATGGCTCAGAACCGACTTGACAAACCAGTATGTTATACTCAGACATTGTTCCCCTAATCTATGTAAATGAAACTATTCGTATGGTAATGTGCCCTTCTACAGGATTCGAGTCAATCGTTTTATGGCCCAGGATGACTTGTCTGGTGCCAAGATTATCCCAAAATACATCTTATGGTTGAGGGGCCCGGTGCCATTCTCTGAGTTTTAAGACATTCCTTTCTTTCATTAACAGACTGCTAGTGACTATATCGGAGAAGGCAATGGCAACCCACTCCAGTACTCTTGCCTGGAAAATCCCATGAACAGAGGAGCCTGGTAGGCTGCAGTCCATGGGGTCGCGAAGAGTTGGACACGACTGAGCAACTTCACTTTCACTTTTCACTTTCATGCATTGGAGAAGGAAATAGCAACCCACTCCAGTGTTCTTGCCTGGAGAATCCCAGGGACAGGGGAGCCTGGTGGGCTGCCATCTGTGGGGTCACACAGAGTCGGATACGACTGAAGCGACTTAGTAGTAGTAGTAGTAGTGACTATATACCTGGCCTGCCTCTTGAGAAACCTGTATGCAGGTCAGGAAGCAACAGTTAGAACTGGACATGGAACAACAGACTGGTTCCAAATAGGAAAAGGAGTACGTCAAGGCTGTATATTGTCACTCTGCTTATTAAACTTCTATGCAGAGTACATCATGAGAAACACTGAGCTAGAAGAAGCACAAGCCGGAATCAAGATTGCCGGGAGAAAGATCAATAACCTCAGATATGCAGATGACACCACCCTTATGGCAGAAGGTAAAGAGGAACTCAAAAGCCTCTTGGTGAAAGTGAAAGTGGAGAGTGAAAAAGTTGGCTTAAAACTCAATATTCAGAAAATGAAGATCATGGCATCTGGTCCCATCACTTCATGGCAAATAGATGAGGAAACAGTGGAAACAGTGTCAGACTTTATTTTGGGGGGCCCCAAAATCACTGCAGATGGTGATCACAGCCATGAAATTAAAAGATGCTTACTCCTTGGAAGGAAAATTATGACCAACCTAGATAGCATATTCAAAAGCAGAGACATTACTTTGCCAACAAAGGTTCGTCTAGTCAAGGCTATGGTTTTTCCAGTGGTCATGTATGGATGAGAGAGTTGGACTGTGAAGAAAGCTGAGCACCGAAGAATTGATGCTTTTGAACTGTGGTGTTGGAGAAGACTCTTGAGAGTCCCTTGGACTGCAAGGAGATCCAACCAGTCCATTCTAAAGGAAATCAGCCCTGGGATTTCTTTGGAAGGAACGACGCTAAAGCTGAAACTCCAGTACTTTGGCCACCTCATGCGAAGAGTTGACTCATTGGAAAAGACTCTGATGCTGGGAGGGATTGGGGGCAAGAGGAGAAGGGGACGACGGAGGATGAGATGGCTGGATGGCATCACTGACTCGATGTACATGAGTCTGAGTGAACTCCGGGAGTTGGTGATGGACAGGGAGGCCTGGCGTGCTGCGATTCATGGGGTTGCAAAGAGTCGGACACGACTGAGCAACTGAACTGACTGACTGAGTGACTATTATAACATCCAGCTAAAAACTAGCAGGGGGGTATTCTTTCTGCCCCCTTCTGATGTCTATGTCAGAAGCTTTCTCTTTCTCCATTATACTTTAATAAAACTTTATTACACAAAAGCTCTGAGCAATCAAGCCTCATCTCTAGACCAGGATTCAATTCTTCTCTTCCGGAGGCCAAGAATCCTGGCATCCTTTCATGGTTCAGCAACAACCTTTCAATTTCTGCATGCAAAAGGCATCCGGCAACCAGTCAATAATTGTATTGCAGTATTTGTGGCTGAAATTGTTAGGCTCACTCCTCTTCAGGAGCTAAAGCAAAAGAGGGAGCAGAGAGCAGGCTGAGATACATTACCATTCTTTTTACTTTTCAACAAATTTTTATGAAGCCCCTAAAAACTCATAGCCAAGCATGTCCAGAATGGAGAAAATAAATCAGAGATCTGACCTCTTGGAGTTTATAATTTAACTACATGTGAGTCTATGATGAAATTAACAAAATAGTAGAAAATATTATGCCAAATATGACCCAAATAAAGTTGCATGGTAAGGGAAGAGGAATGATATGAAGCTATTGTTGGTAAGATCTAGACAAGTGGCCTTAAAAGAAAAGGAATTCCAGCTGGAGAAAAATGCAAAAGCAAAAACATGAGGGTCAGAAAAGTATCAGGTACATATCAGGATACATAAAAATTGGTTTGACTGGAGGGAAATCTGGAGATAAACTTAGAAAACCAGTCTAGAACAAATCACAGAGATTCTAAATATAGGCTAAAAGTTCAGATTTTATTATGTCAACAGTGCAGACCTTTGAAGGTTTTATGAAAGAATAGTATAAGGCAGGTTTGCTCTGACAGATTGTGTAACATTAGTTAGCCTGGAAGACAACAGCTAGAATGCTAAGACAAAGACGCTGATGCTGGGAAAGGTTGAAGGCAAGAGGAGAAGGGGATGACAGAAGATGAGATTGTTTGATCTCATTGAGTCATCACTGACTCAATGCACATAAGTTTGAGCCAACTCAGAGAGATAGTGAAGGACAGGGAAGCCTGGGGTATTGCAGTTCATGGGGTTGCAGAGAGTTGGACATGACTTAGCAACTGAACAAGTTAGCCAAGGGATTTACCTAACAGGCAGTCAATTCGGGATTGGCAAGAGGTCTGGGCTGGGCTGCAGACAGATTTATGAGTCAGTGCAATTAGAAACTGGATCTGTTGCAGGAAAGGGGACCCATTCCAGGGCCTGAAACTGTTGTAGGAAGGCGAACCCCTTCCAGGGCCCGAAACTGGGCTCTTGTCTAACACTTGGAAATGAACTGTCCAAGGAGACACATGTGCTGACAAAGCAAGAGATTTTATTGGGAAAGGGCACCCGGGTGGAGAGCAGTAGGGTAAGGGAACCCAGGAGAACTGCTCTGCCACCTGGCTTGCAGTCTTGGGTTTTATGGTGATGGGATTAGTCTCTGGGTGGTCTTTGACCAATCATTCTAATTCAGAGTCCTTCCTGGTGGCGCACGCATCGCTCAGCCAAGATGGATGCTAGCGAGAGGGATTCTGGGAAGTGGATGGACACACGGTGTCTCCTTTAGACCTTTCCCAAACTCTTCCTGTTGGTGGTGGCTTATTAGTTCTATATTCCTTATCAGGATCTCCTGTCACAAAACAACTCATGCAAATGGTTACTATGGTGCCTGGCCAGGGTGGGTGGTTTCAATCAGTGTGCTTCCCCTAACAAAACTGGGCTCTTGTCTAACACTCGGAAATGAATTGTCCGAGGAGACACATCTGCTGACAAAGCAAGAGATTTTATTGGGAAAGGGCACCCGGGTGGAGAGCAGTAGGGTAAGAGAACCCAGAACTGCTCTGCCACGTGGCTTGCAGTCTCGGGTTTTATGGTGATGGGATTAGTTTCTGGGTGGTCTTTGACCAATCATTCTGACTCAGAGTCTTTCCTGGTGGAGCAGGCCTTGTTCAGCCAAGATGGATGCCAGAGAGGATTCTGGGAGGTGGTCGGATATGTGGTGTCTCCTTTTGACCTTTCCTGAACTCTTCCGGTTGGTGGTGGCTTCTTAGTTCCGTGTTCCTTAGCAGGACCTCCTGTCATAAAACAACTCATGCAAATGCTTACTATGGTGCCTGGCCAGGATGGGTGGTTTCAATCAGTGTGCTTTCCCTAAACAGATACAGGAAACAGCACAAAACTCACTGGAAGGTGAAACTGCAGATGCGGAAGAAAGAAGAAACTGTAGAAGAGGAGGAGAGAGAGGGAAAAAGAAGTAAAACTGAAGGAGAAAGAGAAGAAAGGATAAACCAAGGATGGCTCCCATGGGAAAGGTAGATCTAAGAGGCAGAAGTAGAGGGCGGGAAGTGCTGAACCTCTTGAAAGAAGTGGGGCATGCTGGAGTCTGGGCACACACTGGGGGTGTTAGCAAATCACAACTCTGTGTGCCTGACACACAATGAGGCCAATCAATACTAAAACATCAGAGTTTGGAACAGAGAAAGGTTTATTACAGATTCATACAAGAAGTGTGGCTCATGCCCTAAGAACCCTAAAATTACTGAAAGCTTTCAGCAAAGGCTCTTTAAAAGCAAAAGGTGAGGGAGGGGCATGGTTAGTTGTTACAAACTTCTTAGTGTCAGATCCTCTGTTCTTAAGGTCAGGTCATGATCAGGTAGCAATGTTTCTATAAATCTCTACCATACAAATGTTATTCTGTCTTGACAAGAAAGGACAAGGTCCCAAGGCACAATTTTCACCCTTCAAGGTCCCAGTCTTGGCCCAGTGGAGGCAGATTTTGGTTGGCAGCTGTTTCAGGCCCAGATTCCAACACCCTGCCCAGCTGTCATCTCTGAAAGAGCCAGGCACTTCAACCCAAATGTGTTCTCAGGCCATAAAAATGGGGTAGACCAGATCTCACAGACTGCAACCCAGGCAGATGGCCACTGCTAATAGGATTCAGAGATAGGGAGGAGGGAGAGGTTCACCACTGCTTCAAGGACAGGGCCAAGGCTAATATAGGGCCTTAGTGAGGGCTCAGGAATCTTGTAGGACATAGTCCCCAGTCTGTTCCCAGGGCCCTCTATCTTACCTGCTGGCCCAAGGCTGGGTGAGCTGGAGGGTCTCCAGGAGAAGGCCTGAATCTGCCTCTTAACTCACTTTCCATCTGATGACCATCACATCACTGACACTTCCCTAATGGTCCCTCATTGACAGTTACTTGTGAACAGGGCACACTGTGGTGCTGACCAATAGCTAAGCACGACAACGAAAGATGGCTCATTGACAGTTAAATGCTTGTGGGCAGGGCCCACTGAGGCACCTGAGCAATGGCTGAGCAAGACCAGTTGGCCACCTGCTGTGCTCATCCTGCTCTGTTATAGAAGCAGGAGCGTACCCTTGGATAGAGCCAGTGCCTGCCACCTGCCCAGGGGAGGAGGTGACCACCAGACAGCAAGACTTTAGAGGCCCTAAAAGTCCCCCACTTTATGCCCCCTACACACCTACACATCACAATAAACTGTGAAAAATTCTGAAAGAGATGGGAATACCAGACCACCTGACTTGCCTTTTGAGAAACCTGTATTCAGGTCAGGAAACAACAGTTAGAACTGGACATGGAACAACAGACTGGTTCCAAATAGGAAAAGGAGTATGTCAAGGCTGTATATTGTCACCCTGCTTATTTAACTTATATGCAGAGTACATCATGAGAAATGCTGGGCTGGAGGAAGCACAAGCTGGAATCAAGATTGCCGGGAGAAATATCAATAACCTCAGATATGCAGATACCACCCTTATGGCAGAAAGTGAAGAAGAACTAAAGAGCCTCTTAATGAAAGTGAAAGTGGAGAGTGAAAAAGTTGGCTTAAATCTCAACATTCAGAAAACTAAGATCATAGCATCCAGTCCCATCACTTCACGGCAAATAGATGAGGAAACGGTGTCAGACTTTATTTTGGGGGCTCCAAAATCACTGCAGATGGTGATCACAGCCATGAAATTAAAAGACGCTTGCTCCTTGGAAGGAAAGTTATGACCTACCTAGACAGCATATTAAAAAGCAGAGACATTACTTTGTCCACAAAGGTCCGTCCAGTCAAGACTATGGTTTTTCCAGTGGTCACATATGGATGAGAGAGTTGGACTGTGAAGAAAGCTGAGCACCGAAGAATTGATGCTTTTGAACTGTGGTGTTGGAGAAGACTCTTGAGAGTCCCTTGGACTGTAAGGAGATCCAACCAGTCCATACTAAAGGAGATCAGTCCTGGGTGTTCATTGGAAGGACTGATGTTGAAGCTGAAACTCCAATACTTTGCCCACCTGACGCGAAGAGCTGACTCATTTGAAAAGACCCTGATACTGGGAAGGACTGGGGGCAGGAGCAGAAGGGGATGACAGAGGATGAGATGGCTGGATGGCATCACCGACTGCATGGACATGCGTTTTGGTGGACTCCGGGAGTTGGTGATGGACAGGGAGGCCTGGCGTGCTGTGGTTCAGGGGTCGCAAAGAGTCAGACATGACTGAGCAACTGAACTGAACTGAACACACCTACTTAAAACAGAGTATTCTCCACTGGTCTGAAAAGCACAAGCTCATAACCCTGACATGGATGAAGGCAGCCTAAACCCCAGAAAGCCTCGATTAATGTGTCCCTAAATCCAGGGGGTGGGCTGTGAAGTTCTCAAGACTTAGGTAAAGAGCCATGGAGTCTGGTCTGCAGGCTTCTGGGAAAATATAATCTGGCAGTGGCATGGATGAGGCCACCCACGTGGGACCTCGTGCCGAAGTGTGACAGAGACTGCAGGGCAAGGTCTTTATGGGACATGAGGAAGGGGAGGTCACAGGAAATGACCCATGGGAACGTCTGGTGATTTGCAGGGAAAACATGCACAGACTCAGACCATTTACGGCCTAGGAGGCATTTGGTGATGTGCAGATAACCCAGCCTGGGTCTGAATTCACTGGCCATTCTGACTAGCCGCTCCCGGTGCCAAAATACCCATGTCTCCATGAATCTGAGCCCTCAAAGGCCCGGGTACCTTACCTTGAAAGTTGTTCAGTTGTGTCCAACTCTTTGAGAACCCATAGACTGTAGCTCTCCAGGCTCCTCTGTCCGTGGAATTCTCCAGGCAAGAATACTGGAGTGGGTAGCCGTTCCCTTCTCCAGCGGATCTTCCCAGCCCAGGAATCCAACCCAGGCCTCTCTCATTACAGGCAGATTATTTACTGTCTGAGCCACTAGGGAAGCCCACAGGCGTGGCAAGGGCCCCGCCAAAATGCGAAGCGCCTGGTGATGAGGGAGCGCTGAATGAAAGTTACCAATTCAACCTACAGTTTCCCGCTTCCCACCATCACGAATGCTTTGATTTCCCAGATAAATGTCAATGGAGAGCACGACCCTACCCTCCCATCAGGCCCCGCGCAGCCGAGCTTCTGGGATGCGGACACCCCGGGCGCCGGGGGGCGGGGGCGGGGGGGGAGCTGGGGGGGGTCTCGACGCGCATGCACGGAGGCCAGGCGTCTTCAACGTCTGTCCTGGGGGGCGTGGGGCCAGTGCAGCGGTTGAGCCATTGACCCCCAGGTGTGGGGAGGACCAGGACCTAGAGAAGCCAGTGAGCACCACCAGAATCCCACTCGCAGGGACCTAGGAACAGTGACCAAGCCAGCAGCTGCTGCTGCTAAGTCGCTTCAGCCGTGTCCAACTCTGTGCGACCCCACAGACGGCCACCCACCAGGCTCCAGCCATCCTCAATTGTACATCCAGGACGTCCTTGTAAAAAGCGCACCCGGTGTCTTGAGGACCCATGACCACAAGGCGACAGTGGTGGCTTTTATCGTCGTGCTCTGGAGCAAAGAGAATTTTAGGCAGAACAGTTTGTCTGTTTTCTGCAGTAGATTCAGTGGTTCTTGGAAAATACTTTGGTAAGAAACAGACTGAAAACCATACTTGACAAGAGCCGAAGGAAAACTGTTCTGGAAAGAGAAGTGCTTCAAATATTAATAGCTGCAGATACCTTGATGCTTCTGAAACCCACTTGTCAAGCTTTGCAAAAACTAGGAGTAAATCTCACCAGACGATTCATCTCTGTTGTATCAACCCAAGTACAAATGGATGTATATTCTTTTTTCAAGTGGATTTTTCTTCACCTAGTGCCTTCTGCATGCAGGGAAAAGAGTTTAATTGAAGCAGACACCTAGTTTCCCGAGTGTAGGGAAGATAAATTTCCTTCCTTAAAACAGCAAGGACAAAAACGTGCCAGCATTTATTTGAGGATTTTATCACCAGTATAATGGCCTCCCTGAGAATACTAGGCAAAGTATTTCATTATTGCAGGAGGGTTGTCCTCTTTTTCAGAGAGTGGGCTTACTATGCTCTGGAAAGAACCATGTAGTGGGCTGGACCTGGGAAATCGGTAAAGAACATGGAGGGAATAGCCTGAGATGTGGGAGGCCCAGGATGGTGAGTATAACTGGTGTACACTGACTGACCCAATTTGTTACTTAAATTGTTAGCATTATTGTTCTAGCTGGAGACACTAATGAGCCATTTGATTGATCTGTGTGCTTACTGCCCTGAAGAAGCAACATTCAGATTATATTGACTCTTTTTCCACAGCATCGGGTATTGAACTTAGCAAAATTCTGATCTTTGTGTGTCTACTATAACTTCCTGTGTGTATAAGTCACCAGAAAAGAAAACTGCAAATGATTGTCAGCTACAAAATACAGAAAGCGGAGTCTCATCAGCTGGAAATTTACAAATTTGTTTTGCCTCCTTTATATTTTAAGGACTTCACTAAACTAATTAAGCTAAAGTTACTAATAGTGAAAAAGTTATGTTTGAATGTCTTCTCTTTATCATGCTCCTTTGCATATGTAAAGAGAAAAGATTTAAATCCAAGAAAATGTCTTTTAAAGTAGAGCACGTGTATACCTGTGGCAGATTCATTTTGATATTTGGCAAAACTAATACAATTTTGTAAAGTTTAAAAATAAAATAAAATTGTAGTTGGAAAAAAAAATAAAGTAATTGTGTTATAAAGACAGTATCTTGTGCTTTTGGTTTATCATTAACAAACAGGTACTGAAGAATTTGGGAAATAGTATACTGTGCAATAAATACTATACAAATTTTCATTTTAGATAAATTTTGACCCTACCAAATATTAGTGAATTCTAGTTATCTTTATGTAAATGTTCTCTTATTTAGATAAAATGTTGTTAAAGAAAGAATTTTATAGTCTAAATATAAAGTCTGTTTTACTTGGTGAGTTTAGCCTTTTGTTCTTACTACATACTGAGTCTCCTCAGTTTTCCATATCCCTCCAGTAGGTTCTTATTTTTAAAAATTACATAACTTCTTATGTAATTTTTTTACATAAGAAATGTTTTTAAAAATTACATAATTTCTTAAATTTTTATCAGTTTAAGATAGTTTTATGCTTGTTTGACTTTTTATTTTAGCTTTAGATGGCATTTCATTCTTTTTATGACCGAGTAATGTTTTATTGTATGTATATACACCACATCTCCTCAATCCAGTCATCTGTTGGTGGGCATTTGGGTTGCTTCTGTATCTTGACTATTGTAAATAGTGCTGTTGTGAACATTAGTTAGTTCAGTCACTCAGTCATGTCCGACTCTTTGCGACCCCATGAATCACAGCACGCCAGGCCTCCCTGTCCATCACCAACTCCTGGAGTTTACCCAAACTCATGTCTGTTGAGTTGGTGATGCCATCCAGACATCTCATCCTCTGTCATCCCCTTCTCCTCCTGCCCCCAATCCCTGCCAGCATCAGAGTCTTTTCCAATGAGTCAACTCTTCGCATGAGGTGGCCAAAGTACTGGAGTTTCAGCTTTACCATCATTCCTTCCAAAGAACACCCAGGGCTGATCTCCTTTAGAATGGACTGGTTGGATCTCCTTGCAGTCCAAGGGACTCTCATTGGGGTACATATATCTTTTCAAATTAGTGCTTTCATTTTTCCTGGATATATGTCCAGGAGTAAAATTGCTAAATCATATGGTAGTTCTTATTTGTTGTTTTTTAAGGAACCTCCATACTGTTTTCCATAGTGGCTACACTAATTTACATTCCCACCAACAGTGTATGAAGGTTTCCTTTTCTCCACATTCTCCAACATTTGTTCTTGGTAGATTTTTTTGATGATAACCATCTGACAGATGTGATACCTCATTGTGGTTTTGATTCTCATTTCTCTAATAATTAGCGATGTTGAGCATCTTTTCATGTGCCTGTTATCCATCTATATATGTTCTAGAAGAATATTTTAAATAAGAACATTTGTCATTATTTGATATGTTGATTCCCTATGTTACTGCTCTATTGAAAAAGTTTTTTTTCTTTTTAGCTAGAGTAAAAATTGTGTACATTTAGTCTCTGCTCTGGTATGTGAAAGAATTAGGGATCCTTTCAGTTTATCCACAAAAATAATGAAAGAGAGAAAACAAGCTTATACAAGTTAAAAAATTCTTAAAGAATAAATTAAATGTTCAAAAAAGAAACTACTTTGCAGCAAATTATAGTTAGTAGTTTTAAATTTTCTTACTGTTTTTAAATCATATTCCTTGTCTGCTGAATTCTCCTTTTAGATTCCGTTTACTGATTCTAAATGCTGTTACCTAAAGTGTGGGGCTTGAGAACATAAGTTGATTTTCTGAATGATTTAAAGACTTTGCAGATCATTAGCATACACCTCTTCATCTAAAATACATAAGATGCTATCAGTTCAGTTCAATCGCCCAGTCATATCCAACTCTTTGCAACCCCATGGACTGCAGCACGCCAGGCCTCCCTGTCCATCACCAACTCCCGGAGTTCACTTAATCATGTCCATCGAGTCGCTGATGCCATCCAACCATCTCATCCTCTGTCGTCCCCTTTTCCTCCTGCCTTCAGTCTTTCCCAGCATCAGGGTCTTTTTCAGTGAGTCAGTTCTTCACATCAAGTGGCCAGAGTATTGGAGTTTCAGCTTTAGCATCAGCCCTTTCAATGAATATTCAAAACTGATTTCTTTTAGAATTGAATGGTTTGATCTCCTTGCAGTCCAAGGGATTCTCAAGAGTCTTCTCCAACACCACAGTTCAAAAGCATCAATTCTTCAGTGCTCAGCTTTCTTTATAGTCCAACTCTCACATCCATACATGACTACTGGAAAAACCATAGCTTTGACTAGACAGACCTTTGTCGGCAAAGTAATGTATTTGCTTTTTAATATGCTGTTTAGGGTGATCATAGCTTTTCTTCCAAGGAGCAAGCATCTTTTAATTTCATGTCTGTAGTCACCATCTGCAGTGATTTTGGAGCCCAGAAAAATAAAGTCAGCCACCGTTCCCAGTGTTTCCCCATCTATTTGCCATGAAGTGATGGAGCTGAATGCTGTGATCTTAGTTTTTTCCCTTTCCTCTTTCACTTTCATCAAGAGGCTTTTTAGTTCCTCTTCACTTTCTGCCCTAAGGGTGGTGTCATCTGCATATCTGAGGTTATTGATGTTTCTCCCAGCAATCTTGATTCCAGCTTGTGCTTCCTAGTCTGGCATTTCACATGATACTCTGCATATAAGTTAAATAAACAGGGTGACAATATACAACCTTGACATACTCCCTTCCCAGTTTGGAACCAGTCTGTTGCTACATGTCTGGTTCTAACTGTTGCTTCTTGACCGGCATACAGATTTCTCAGCAGGCAGGTCAGGTGATCTGGTATTCCCATCTCTTGAAGAATTCTCTAGTTTGTCGTGTTCCACACAGTCAAAGGCTTTGGCATATTCAAAAAAGCAGAAGTGGATGTTTTTCTGGAACTCTCTTGCTTTTTCAGTGATCCAACAGATGTTGGCAATTTGATCTCTGGTTCCTCTGCCTTTTCTAAATCCAGCTTGAACATCTGGAAGTTCTTGGTTCATGTACAAGATGCTATGCCTAAAAGTTATTTTTATTCAGCTTTTATCAGTCTATATTAAACATGACAGTATGATAAATAATGAAAGCAAATACTCATTTATTTTAATGCACACGTTCGTTGGCAGCTTGCTTGACTTTCTAAGGCTCTCAGTTATCAAAGAATTATTAATTCACTCAATAAAATGTGAGGTAAAGCAGAGTCACCTTCTAAAATGAAAGGGAATTGTCACGCGAGTGTATGTTCCTTGGCTCTTTGTCTCTTCACAACAAAGATTTGGAGTGACAGACATTAAGGCCTCCTCAGCGTGTCACAGCTCTCAGGTCTTGGATAGACCGTGTTATAGCTCTCAGGTCTCAAATGGACCGTGTTATAGCTCTTAGACAAATCAGTGTTACAGCTCAGTGTTACAGCTCTATTTTATTTAGAAGATAACAGGAAAATCCATCTTCGAGGCATGAGGGCACGTCGATCCAAACACACGAGAAGAGCACCCCAGCGCGCGCGGGAGAGAGAGAGCTAGCTTTGGCTCCTCTATTTGTATGTTTATTTCTCCCTGGGCCTGTCCTATGTAAATTGGGCCAGCCAGGAGTGTTGTTTGTTTTACCTGAGGTCTTCACTCAGGTCCTCGGACCTTCCTTTGTTCTATTTTCGCGGGCTTTTCCCTTCTCTGTCTTTTAGCCACCACCATTTTGGACTCCTTTTCCCTATTCTACCTACCTAACAGGAATTTAAGAGAACTATAGAAATAATTCCATAAAATCTGTGGAAATATTTGCCACCATAACTTCAACAAAGTAATTCTATTCATTGACTCTTTTTCCTCTGTGTGTGTGCTCAAAAATGAATATTGGTTGTATTCACTACTAAAACAGATCTACTGTGTTAATATGAGAGTGACCAAAATACTTGCAGCCAGTATTCTTATAGGTTATGTTCAAAAGGCATAAACACTCAATATTTTTAATAACCAAAGCATATTTAAAAATTCTGCAGTCTGTAGTATTCTAACCTAAATGTTCAAATACTGAATAATGCCTAGTATCAAACATTATTCTGTAAAATTTTTGTAATTTATACAAACAAGCTGATTTTCCTCATGGCATCACCATAAATCCATTCAGCTCAATAAATCCTCTTTGAATTCTCACTCATTTCCTTTCACTTTTTTCTTTTGAGATTCACTCTTTTGCATCCATTTTCAAAAACTAGAGCTGCCATCTGAGGGTCATGTGAAGAGTGAAGAGGGTGGCAGGCTAAGCATGAGTTTGAAATTAGGGAGGCAATTTATATACAGTGCAGGTAGTCAGGAGTTTTGTTGAAACTATAGCAAAGAAAATAATAACTACAATAATTATAGCCAATATTTGCATGTTACTGTCAAATTTACAGAGTGTTTTCATATGTCTCACCCACGTTAAGCCTTATAGTTTGCCTCTGGGTACTTAATAAGACTCACTTTGTAATTTTTACTGAATCATTCATTATATCCAGCTGTCACTTTGTGGGAAATGACTGTCTTATATTTCATGAAAATACACACACACCCTCTGAAAATATATGTTCTTAAGGTGATTAGCAAGTGCTTAAGAGCTTCATGTGGAAGATTTGCTGGATTTTGTGATGAAAGGGTGTTAAGGACACGAGTGACATCATCAGAGAGAACTAACTATAGGAAAATCTGTGGTGAGTGGGCCAAAGTAAGGAGATTGGACACAGGGAGGCCAGGAAGAGGAGAGAAGACTCCAGGAATTCTCCTTGGAAAGATTAATCCTGGACCAAAGTCCTTCATTATTTTTAATGGCTAAATTGTTTTCCATAATATCTATATTTCATAATCAACTATTTTTTCCATTGAAGTGCATTTGTCCTACTACATTGAGGAGCATGTGGACTAAATTTTTTATAACATAAGCAATGCAGATTTTTAGGCATGAAGCTGAATATAATGGTTATATCCTAGTTCTTATTCCTAATTCTGTTTATTTGAATCATCTCATTTTTTCCCTTGAGCAGACTTGTTAAATATTTAATTACTAGGTTTTCACAAAAAGTTTTTCATTTATCATTTCAACACTTTTCACATTTTCTAAATATTTTTTCTGCATTTATCTTTGTTATATCTTTCTTTTTTTTTTTGGATTTATGTTTATTTTTCTACCTTTTTGAGTTGAAAGATTAGTGCTTTTATTTTCAATCATTCTAGGTTAAAAATAAAACATTTCAAGTTATAGAATTTCCCTCCAATACAGTTTTAGTCACATCTCATTGGTTTTGACATATAACTTTTTCATTGTCATTTATTGTTATGTCTTTATTTTCTGTTTTTAGTCCTTCTTTGAACCTAAGTATTAAGAATTTAATTTTAAAATTTATCTGTGGTTAGATGGTTTTTGTCTTTTTATCATTAATTTCCAATTTGATTGCATTGTGATCACTAATGACTGTTGACAGGGAAAATAAATAGAAAAGGAAATAAGAAACAAACTGAAATGGGGGGATGGGGAGCATATGCATGAGACATAGCATTAAAGAGTAAAAGAAAAATAATGAGAACAAAGCACAAATAGGAAGAGGAAGTAAAAGGGCCCAAATGACTGGACAGATTAGAGGACTGAGTCTGTCAGTTACTACCTTGGCAGGAGGTTTGGATTGTTGAACAGGGTACATGATTCAAGTCAGCGTTAGGAGAACAGAATGACATAGAGAGGGAGAGTAAATGCACAGGCAACACAGTCCTGCAAGAAAACCCAGCTACTCTTTGGTTGTGAAGGTTCTTTGAAGACTAGCAAGAAATGCCTTACTTGATCTGCTCTGATGATAATCTTTTTCTGCCATCATCCCTTGACATATTAGCTTCTTGGGTAGACTTACTATTTCTTTATCTTCCACTAAATTGGAAGATTTCAATATAGAAAACTGAGGAACCCATCCCACTCATACTATTTTCTTCATCCAACAGTCATTTTTCAGTTCCTATTATGACCAGTACTGTAAAGGATTATCCACTTCTAAACATCTAACATTTACAGCCCATGTATGCATTCCAGTTCTCTTTTTGCCAAGCCAAGAGAAGCTGCTCCTACTTGAGAAAGAGTGATTGGCCAAGGTTGCAGTTATTTCACAGCCAAAAGAAAATTCCATATACCCACTATCTACCTGCAAGACCCAGTCACTGGGGGAGTGGGAGAGGAGACAGATTCCCCAAGCCACTCCCTAATTATTTATTTTAGTGAAGAAATAATGAAGCTGCCCAGAAATGTCATGGTATTCACAAGTCGTTAGGGAGGAATTGGTGGTGAATACTCCTGCCTCAATTTTTCAGACCCATAAGTGGGGATTGTAATAATCCTTATCTAATTGTTTTGAGAATTAAATGAGCTAATGCTTTAGAACAGTGTCTGGCACATAGTGAGCACTCAATAAAATGAACTCTTATTGTTATCCCAGAATGCAGGTACCCTCACCAGTGCACAGTCATGAAGGCATTGCCAGTCCTGCAGAGAGAATGAAGCTACCAAAAAGAACACAGATAAAAGGATGCTGAAATTAAACAAAGCCACAGCACCATGCAGGCCTTTTCAGTAAAGAATTAAACAGCCGTCCAGAAAGTTGTGAAGCAAACTGGAGAGAAGCCAAGATTTCAGCAGACATCACTGAAAGGGATTTTATACTTAAAGACTTTTCTTTGGGCAACTTAGGACCTGTCTGTGATGAGCACTGAGAGCCCTGAAAAAAGACTTCTAGCAGGACAAGAACACCTTAGATCATCCAGAAAAAGGTCCAAAAAGAACTTAGATTATTCTTTGAGCCACACTGCATAGGCTTATTATCAGTTCTTTAGTAAGAAAGAATAGGACAGTAGTCCACTCTAAAATCTTTATCATAAAGCTCACCACAGTATGGATTTAGTCCTTCTTTTTACAAAAGTATCCTTTGTCTTTATAAAGTCATAGATGAGCTGGGCTTTGTGCTAGACATTGGAAACACATGGTGAACAAGACAGACCCACATGAGTTTATGATTCAATAGGAGAGACTGACATTGACCAAGTAATCACACAAATGTCATTGCAGGGTTGATAAGTGCCCAGAAGAAATATAAAGTAGTCAATGAAGATAATATCTGGGACTTTGAGACTTGGGGGTCCGACAGTTTTCTGACAGTTTTCTTTTCCAGACAGTGGCCCCTTATCCTGAGGGTGTGGCAACAGCATTGCCACACCCTCAGGATAAGGGGGCACTGTCTGGGCAAGAACTGTAGCAGATGGTGCCAGGGAATAGAGAGTGTGCTTGAAGGCTCTGGGGTGGGGCTCTGGCTGTGGGCCAGCAACTGGAAGAAGGCTTGTGCAAGGAGCATGTCAGCAGGATAGAGAGCCTGCCAGGCAGGGCCAGGTTAGCATCTTTGCTTTCTTCCAAATACAGGGTAGGTCATTGAAGGGTTTAGGCACACACAGTTGATGGTGACATATTTAGATTTGTGTTTTCAATGGATCCTTCCAACTGCAGTGTGGAAAGGAGTTTGAGGGACTAAAATGGAAAAGAGAAGTCCATTTTGGGAGACTTTCAACCTGGCCATTAGAACCAAGATTATGGTGAGCACAACCAAACACAAAGACCCCTTTACTGAATCAGATCCCAAAAGGCTCATACCTGAATGGATGCTCCATGTGCTGGAGAGACACCCAAACTGTAAGAGTCCAGGTGACCACAGTGAAACTGTTATTTGGGTAAATTTAGTTGAATCAGAAAGTGTCAAGAATAACACTTAGCCATATAGAAGTTCATGAAAATAATGGGCTTGACCCAGCAAAATAAGTAGCTGGGAATGTGAGACTGAAATGATTAGCCAACATACTGGGGTTTTGAACAGGCCACCTGGATTCAGAGCAGCTTAAAAACAAGAGAAATTAGACAGATGAAGATCAAATTACTCCACCAGTTTTATTAAAAGCAGAGTTGAAGAATTTGGCTTAGGTCTATGGGCAAGCCATGTTGCAAAAATTTCACTTCTAAATTCACACTCTGCCTCTCAGAGTGTGCCCTGTAACTGAGGGAGGAGGTGCAGGATAGAGCCTGTTTGGGGAACTTTTGCCTTTTGTGGGCTCCTTCCATAAGCAAACATTAGAAATTATATTTTACAGCTGCATTGGTACAGAACTATAAGCCAGGGTGGTTTATATTCACTTTCTCTTCTGATTTTAAAAGAAAAAAACTTTTTTTGTGGCCCTCTAAACCAGGATGCATCAGCCCAGCACAGGGCAGAATCCTGGTGTTGCAGGTACATTGGTCCTGAGATGCAGGAAAGGGGACTTAAGCTGAAAGTGCCCATGATGGACAGTGCTAACCTTCATGGGATCTGCCTATGGAACATGACTGGTTGTCCCACCAACAAACTACACTAGGATCCAAAGACATGTTCTGGTCCTGGATGACCAAATTTCTGTACCAGCAGATTCTGGTTCCCTCAGTTCCACATACCAAGTGGCATTAAATACAGTCTTGGGACTTCCCTGGCAGTCCAGTCGTTAAGACCACACTTACAATGCAGAGGGCATAAGTTTGATCCCTGGTAGAGCAGACATTACTTTGCCAACAAAGGTCCATCTAGTCAAGGCTATGGTTTTTCCAGTGGTCATGTATGGATGTGAGAGTTGGATGGTGAAGAAAGCTGAGCGCCGAAGAATTTATGCTTTTGAACTGCGGTGTTGGAGAAGACTCTTGAGAGTCCCTTGGCCTGCAAGGAGATCCAACCAGTCCATCCTAAAGGAGATCAGTCCTGGGTGTTCACTGGAAGGACTGATGCTGAAGCTGAAACTCCAATACTTTGGTCACCTCATGTGAAGAGTTGACTCATTTGAAAAGACCCTGATGCTGGGAAGGATTGGGGGCAGGAGGAGAAGGGGACAACAGAGGATGAGATGGCTGGATGGCATCACTGACTCGATGGACATGGGTTTGGGTAGACTCCGGGAGTTGGTGATGGGCAGGGGGGCCTGGCATGCTACAGTTCATGGGGTTGCAAGGAGTCGGACACAACTGAGCAACTGAACTGAACTGAAGAGGAGCTAAGATTCTACATGTCGTGTGCTGTGTGGCCAAGAAATAAAAATAGTCTAGTAGCCAAAAATAATGTGTTTTCCAGTCTTTGTGTCTCTTGGAGAATGTTAATTAAAATCTGTAACTCGTCACAACACATCCAGAAAGACTGTTCCTTCCTAATTCTGTCAAGCCCTGCAACTGACTGCCCTTACAGCAAACCCACCTATCTGACCCTAGTCTGGCTTATCGGTTTCTGTCTGGGTGTTTGAGTTGTTGCACTTGGACAAGTGGCACATGTGTGTTTCAACAGCTGGTGCTTTCAAACTCCAGAGAGGGGTTCCATGATGAAGTTTCCAGGCCTGTGATGCAGCCCAGCTCCCAACATGACCTGCATTTCCAGGGAGGATAAGTAGGCCATAGTCTTACATCTTTGACTAAACAAGATCCATGCCTTCTGATAAGGCAAGAGCTTAAGAAATAACTAACTCCAAGGTGTAACTGCCTGTTTTCACATGATGGGAGAAACCACATCTCTGTATTATTACAAGCTTAAGTAGGCTCTGGGAGTGACTCTGTGCTATTAAATCTTTAAGAACAGTTGGTGTTCTATATATGCAAATTTCTACTCACCAGGCAGACACTGCAGCTCCGTTTGCTTGAAAAAGATGGCAGAATAGCCTGGACCTAGACTTCCCAATACATCTCAGGAGGCTGAGTCTGGGTCTTCCTACCATGCTCCATCAGTGGTGAAACTAAGCCAACCCAGCCAGGGGCTGGAATGCACCTGCAGTCAGATGCCCCTACAGTTCTTAAAATTTTGATGAATAAAAGCTAGGGGGTAAATTGCCCTGGCATTTAAAAGCTCCAGTAGTTTCTATTTCACAGGCAGTGAAAACTGTGTTACTTTGTTAGGGTAAAGTGGTACCAGCCTTCCAGGGAAACCAAAACTTGTTCTATGTCTCACAGGAAGCTGAGGACACAAGCATGTGAAATTATAAGTAGGAATTTCATAGGGCACAGACTCACCTGTACAAAGCATGTTAACTGTCTTTCTTTGGGTGCCTCAGATCCTCATTTGTAAAATGGAGACTATTCCTACCTTAAAGTTTATCACAAAGATTAAATGAACTAATACAGGGAAGCTTTTCATTCAGCATATACTCGAATACTGAACAAAGGTTAGCTATTACACAACTGTAATATATTTTATATACTCACTTACTCAAAAAATACATATGTATATATATTTAAATTCTATCTCAAGCACTGTTCCAGCTAGCAGCAAAAACTCGGTCCCACAGAGAGGAAACCCAGCAGTACAAAGTCCCTGTAGAAGATTTGAGCCAGTGGCATTAGGAAAGGACACTTTCCTTGACATCCCTGTCTTTGTTCCTGGCATTTCTGCATTTGTCTTTGCTTCCTGATGTAAGAACCCCACTCGGAAGCCTGGGAGTGTGGCATGGCCTCCCCAACACCTGAAAGTGGGAAAAGGAGTGGCAAGGGGGAAGCATGTCAGCTAATATTTCCTGCTGCAATAGAAATACTCTACAGTTCCCATGTAGCTTGTGTTTATCATCTATGAGCTGATAGTCTCCAGTCTGGATGAGTCCTCTGACTTCTAGATTTCTGTACCCAACGGACATGTGCACTTGCAAGTCAAATAAGCGGCTCACATTGAACAGACCCAAGAAAAGACTCTTGGCTCCCTTGCCCTCCTCCCCTGTGTTACAAACGCAGTTCTGCTATCTCAGCAAATGGCCCCATGGTTCACCCAGCTGCTCAAGCCGGAAACCTAGGACTAATCTTTGAGACCTCTCCTTTACCCCCACCCATATCTCATCTATCCAGTAGATTCTGCCTCCAGAATTCATACCAATTCTGTCCTTGTCTGTCCATCTCTGATGCCACCACCCTACACCCTAGTCTGATCCTCCATCAGCCCCATCAATAGCTTCAGATATGGTCTCCATGCTGCCCTCTTAGCAGTAATAACTCATTTCTCTATACAGTGGAATGATCTAATATAAACCGTATTATATCCCAGCTCAAAACTCTCAATGGTATCCCTTCCCACATAGAAATGTACAAACTTCTCCCCCTGGCCATGTCATCTTTCTGACCTTCTCTTATGCCATCTTCCTCCTGCTCTCTGCACACACCCATGCTGGCCTTCTTTCTGCTTTTCAACATGACAAATTAATTTCTTCCTTGAGGTCACATGGGACTCTTTTTCTTGTGCCTTCTCTCAGTGGGTTGGCTTTTTGGACTCAATTCAAGAAAGCACCCTAGTGCTAACTACCCAAAACTAAGTTAGTCTTTTAAGTCTGTTTGTATCACCACCCCTCCCGTCTTTATCATATTGCTTACCATTCATTTCTTGAAGTTAACTTATTTCTCTAGTTGTTTGTTATCCCATCATATTAGAAGTACATGGCATTTTATCCAGTACTTTACAGTTCACACACACATTTGAGATCCAGGAGAACAATGATCTTGTCAGGCACACAAATATTTTTTAATAAATGAATCAGCTTATTTGATACTCATGTTCTTCTCACTCAATCTCATGCAATTCATACACAAGAATAAAATAAACTACTTGTAAATCTCTGAAACATAATAATTTCAAACTTCCTTGACTTTACACAGTAGTTCCCTCTGCTGAAATGTCCTTTATTTGTTCTTCTATTCATCCTTCAAATCCCTGTTTGATAAGCAGCATGCAGAGGGATGTGAATAGGAACCATGGAGGTGATGAGGCAGGGAAGTAGGTAGCCTGCTGCCAGTTGGTGAGGTAAGAACTTGGGGCTTGAAGAAAGACTGGAGTCTTTGTAGGGAAATTCTGCCCCAAACCTGGAGCCTTCCCTTTCCTCAAGACAGGAAGCAAGGGGGTGAGGGACTTTGAATATTCAACAGCCTACTCACCATCTCCATTTGTGTGTTTTTTTAGGTTCCCAAACTTTTACTATCCAAATAGAACTTGACATGTAAGATAGCCCCAGTCACCTGCTCAGCCTAAAAGCCTCAGAGAAATTTTTGACTCCACCCCCCACATATACAACACACACACACACACACCTCACATCCAATTTGTCAGCACATCTGGGCCCTTCTTAGCGCTGCCCCCCCACCCCCCCACTGGCACCCTAGACCAAGCGTCATCATCCCTTGGCTGAGCCACTATCATAACTTCGAATTATCTCTCTTCTCTCTCCCCTTGTCCCGACCCTTCATTCTCTGCAAACAGCCTAGCAACCTTTTTAAAACCTAGACCCTGGTAGGTGGTCCTAAGATGGCAGAGGACTAGGACAGGGAGACCACTTTCTCCCCCACAAATTCATCAAAAGAACATTTAAAAGCTGAGTAAATTCCACAAAACAACTTCTGAATGCTGGCAGAGGACATCAGGCACCCAGAAAAGCAGCCCATTGTCTTCGAAAGGAGGTAGGAAAAATATAAAAGACAAAAAAAGAGACAAAAGAGGTAGGGACAGAGCTCTGTTCCGGGAAAGGAGTCTTAAAAAGAGAGAAGTTTCCAAACACCAGGAAACACTCTCACTGTCGAGTCTGTGGCAAGTCTTGGAAGCACAGAAAGCAACATAATAGGGAGAAAAATAAGTAAATAATTAAAACCCACAGAATACGAGCCCAACCATAACTCCCCCAGCGGAGAAGCAACACAGATACCTGCACCCGCCACTAGCAAGTGGGGGCTGGGCAGGGAGGCGTGGGCTGCATTGCTTAGAGTAAGGATCGGGCCTGAATGCCCCGAGGGTAATCAGAGCGAACTAATTTGGCCTAGCAAACCAGACTGTGGGATAGCTACCACGCGAAAAGCCCTAAGACACCACCAGGCCTGCACACAGAACAAAGGGCTGAACAGAACTAGCCAGCTTCAGACAATCCCCCTCCAGTGACAGGCAGCCAGAGCTGGAAGGGGGCAATCGCAGCCCCAGAGAGACATTATCTACCTAACTGCAAGCAGGCTTCTTTGCTAACTAAGACTTCTTGGGGTTCTGGACAGTCATCATCCGCCTGAGAAGGTGCGCTGGTTGTACACCCAGAAAACCAAGCAGCAGGGACAGGAGAGGCAATAAGTCTCAGTGACTGCGCTCGCCAAACACCTCATCACCCAAGCTGCTCAGAGCTGGGAAGGGCACAAAACGCAGGCCCAACGGAGTCTGTGCCTCTAAAGACTGCCCGAGTGCCTGAATCTGAGTGGCTTAGACCTGGGAGGTGCATGCAGCCCAGGGCCCACCTCGGATGGTTCCCAGCGGAGCAACCTAGAGCCTGAGCTGTGTGGGCAGGGAGGGTGCACGCGCCATGAGCGGGGGCAGGCCCAGTGTGGCTGAGACACTGCAAGCACATGCCAGTGTTATTTGTTTGCAGCGTCCCTCCCTCCCCACAGCGTGACTGAACAAGTGAGCACCGCCCCCCCCCCCCAAAAAAAGTGTCCACCACCGCCCCCCTTGTGTCAGGGTGGAAATCAGACACTGAAGAGACCAGCAAACATAAGAAGCTAAAACTGAGGGAACCGCCTTGAAAGTGACACTGCAATAGATTAAAACCCTGTAGTTAGTACCGACTACATAGGAAGGGGGCATATAGATCTTGAGAAATATAAGCTGGACCAAGGAACTATCCGAAAATGAACTGACCCCACACTGCCCACAACAACACCAGAGAAAGTCCTAGATATATTTTTACTATTTTTACGATCATTCTTTTTTTTTTCTTTAACTTTTTTTTAATTTTTAAGTCCTCTATTACTCCTTTAATTTTCATTTTTATAACCTACTATTACTTTTCAAAAAAAAAGACTATTTTTTAAAAGCAAATTTCATATATATTTTTTAAAAATAATTTTTGTGACTTTGTTTTTTTCTTCTTCTTCTTTTCTTTAATATTGTATTTTGAAACTCCAACCTCTACTCTAGAATTTTAATCTTTGCTTTTTGGTATTTGTTATCAATTTTGTACCTTTAAGAACCCAATCTTCAGTACCCATTTTTACTTGGGAGTGAGATTACTGGCCTGACTGCTCTCTCCCCCTTTGGACTCTCCTTTTTTCCACCAGGTCGCCTCTGTCTCCTCCCTCCCCCTTCTCTTCTCTACCCAGCTCTCTGAATCTCTGTGTGTTCCAGACGGTGGAGAACACTTAGGGAACTGATTACTGTCTGGATCTGTCTCTCTCCTTTTGATTCCCCCCTTTTATCCTCCTGGCCACCTCTGTCTCCTTCCTCCCTCTTCTCTTCTTTGTATAACTCCATGAACATCTCTGAGCGGTCCAGACTGTGGAGCGCACATAAGGAAGTGATTACTGGCTAGCTTGCTCTCTCCTCTTTTGATTCCACCTCATCTCATTCGGGTCACCTCTAACTCCCCCCTCCCTCTTTTCTTCTCCATGTAACTCTGTGAACCTCTCTGGGTGTCCCTCACTGTGGAGAAACTTTTCATCTTTAACCTAGATGTTTTATCAAAGGCGCTGTATAGAAGGAGAAGTCTTGAGACTACTGTAAAAATAAAACGGAAAACCAGAAGCAGGAGGCTGAAGTCCAAATCCTGAGAACATCAGAGAACTCCTGACTCCAGGGAACATTAATTGATAGGAGCTCATCAAACGCCTCTATACCTACACTGAAACCAAGCACCACCCAAGGGCCAACAAGTTCCAGAGCAAGACATACCATGCAAATTCTCCAGCAACACAGGAACACAGCCCTGAGCTTCAATATACAGGCTGCCCAAAGTTACTCCAAAACCATTGACATCTCATACCTCGTTACTAGACACTTCATTGCACTCCAGAGAGAAGAAATCCAGCTCCACCCACCAGAACACCAACACAAGCTTCCTTAACCAAGAAACCTTGACAAGCCACTGATACAACCCCACCCACAGTGAGGAAACTCCATAATAAAGAGAACTCCACCAACTGCCAGAATACAGAAAGGCCACCCCAAACTCAGCAATATAAACAATATGAAGAGACAGAGGAATACCCAGCAGGTAAAGGAACAGGATAAATGCCCACCAAACCAAACAAAAGAGGAGGAGATAGGGAATCTACCTGATAAAGAATTCCAAATAATGATAGTGAAAATGATCCAAAATCTTGAAATAAAAATGGAATCACAAATAAATAGCCTGGAGACAAGGATTGAGAAAATGCAAGAAAGGTTTAACAAGGACCTAGAATAAATAAAAAAAGAGTCAATATATAACGAATAATGCAATAAATGAGATCAAAAACACTCCGGAGGCAACAAATAGTAGAATAGTGGAGGCAGAAGATAGGATTAGAAAAGTAGAAGATAGAATGGTAGAAATAAATGAATCAGAGAGGAAAAAAGAAAAATGAATTAAAAGAAATGAGGACAATCTCAGAGACCTCCAGGACAATATTAAATGCTCCAACATTCGAATCACAGGAGTCCCAGAAAAAGAAGACAAAAAGAAAGACCATGAGAAAATACTTAAGGAGATAATAGTTGAAAACTTCTCTAAAATGGGGAAGGAAATAATCACCCAAGTCCAAGAAACCCAGAGAGTCCCAAACGGGATAAACCCAAGGCAAAACACCCCAAGACACATATTAATCAAATTAACAAAGTTCAAACACAAAGAACAAATATTAAAAGCAGCAAGGAAAAAACAACAAATAACACACAAGGGGATTCCCATAAGGATAACAGCTGATCTTTCAACAGAAACTCTTCAGGCCAGGAGGGAATGGCAAGACATATTTAAAGTGATGAAAGAAAATAATCTACAGCCCAGATTACGGTACCCAGCAAGGATCTCATTCAAATATGAGGGAGAAATCAAAAGCTTTACAGACAAGCAAAAGCTGAGAGAATTCAGCACCACTAAAGTAGCTCTCCAACAAATGCTAAAGGATATTCTCTAGACAGGAGACACAAAAACAGTGTATAAATTCGAATCCAAAACAATAAAGCAAATGGCAAAGGGATCATACTTATCAATAATTACCTTAAACGTAAATGGTTCGAATGCCCCAACCAAAAGACAAAGACTGGCTAAATGGATACAAAAACAAGACCCCTATATACGCTGTCTACAAGAGACCCATCTCAAAACAGGGGACACATACAGACTGAAAGTGAAGGGCTGGAAAAAGATATTCCATACAAATAGAGATCAAAAGAAAGCAGGAGTAGCAATACTCATATCAGATAAAATAGACTTTAAAACAAAGGCTGTGAAAAGAGACAAAGAAGGACACTACATAATGATCAAAGGATCAATTCAAGAAGAAGATATAACAATTATAAATATATTTGCACCAAACATAGGAGCACCACAATATGTAAGACAAATGCTAACACATATGAAAGGGGAAATTAACAATAACACAATAATAGTGGGAGACTTTAATACCCCACTCACACCTATGGATAGATCAACTAAACAGAAAATTAACAAGGAAACACAAACTTTAAATGATACAATAGACCAGTTAGACCTAATTGATATCTATAGGACATTTCACCCCAAAACAATGAATTTCACCTTTTTCTCAAGTGCGCACAGAACCTTCTCCAGGATAGATCACATCCTGGGCCATAAATCTAGCCTTGGAAAATTCAAAAAAATTGAAATCATTACAAGAACCTTTTCTGACCACAATGCAGTAAGATTAGATCTCAATTACAGGAGAAAAACTATTTAAAAATTCCAACATATGGAGGCTGAACAACACGCTGCTGAATAACCAATAAACCACAGAAGAAATCAAAAAAGAAATCAAAATATGCATAGAAACGAATGAAAATGAAAACACAACAACCCAAAACCTATGGGACACTGTAAAAGCAGTGCTAAGGGGAAAGTTCATAGCAATACAGGCATACCTCAAGAAACAAGAAAAAAGTCAAATAAATAACCTAACTCTACACCTAAAGCAACTAGAAAAGGAAGAAATGAAGAACCCCAGGGTTAAGGAAGAAATAGAAAATCTTAACAGACCCATCACAAGCACGGAAATTGAAACTGTAATCAAAAATGTTCCAGCAAACAAAGGCCCCGGTCCAGACGGCTTCACAGCTGAATTCTACCAAAAATTTAGAGAAGAGCTAACACCTATCCTGCTCAAACTCTTCCAAAAAATTGCAGAGGAAGGTAAACTTCCAAACTCATTCTATGAGGCCACCATCACCCTAATACCAAACCTGACAAGATCCCACAAAAAAAGAAAACTACAGGCCAATATCACTGATGAACATAGATGCAAAAATCCTTAACAAAATTCTAGCAATCAGAATCCAACAACACATTAAAAAGATCATACACCATGATCAAGTGGGCTTTATCCCAGGGATGCAAGGATTCTTCAATATCTGCAAATCAATCAATGTAATACACCACATTAACAAATTGAAAAATAAAAACCATATGATTATCTCAATAGATGCAGAGAAAGCCTTTGACAAAATTCAACATCCATTTATGATAAAAACTCTCCAGAAAGCAGGAATAGAAGGAACATACCTCAACATAATAAAAGCTATATATGACAAACCCACAGCAAACATTATCCTCAATGGTGAAAAATTGAAAGCATTTCCTCTAAAGTCAGGAACAAGACAAGGGTGTCCACTTTCACCATTACTATTCAACATAGTTTTGGAAGTTCTGGCCACAGCAATCAGAGCAGAAAAAGAGATAAAAGGAATCCAAATTGGAAAAGAAGAAGTAAAACTCTCACTATTTGCAGATGACATGATCCTCTACATAGAAAACCCTAAAGATTCCACCAGAAAATTACTTGAAATAATCAATGACTATAGTAAAGTTGCAGGATATAAAATCAACACACAGAAATCCCTTGCATTCCTATACACTAATAATGAGAAAGCAGAAAGAGAAATTAAGGAAACAATTCCATTCACCATTGCAATGGAAAGAATAAAATACTTAGGAATATATCTACCTAAAGAAACTAAAGACCTATATATAGAAAACTATAAAACACTGGTGAAAGAAATCAAAGAGGACACTAATAGATGGAGAAACATACCATGTTCATGGATGGGAAGAATCAATATAGTGAAAATGAGTATACTACCCAAAGCAATCTATAGATTCAATGCAATCCCTATCAAGCTACCAACAGTATTCTTCACAGAGCTAGAAATGGAAATACAAAAAACCTCGAATAGCCAAAGCAATCTTGAGAAAGAAGAATGGAACTGGAGGAATCAACCTACCTGACTTCAGGCTCTACTACAAAGCCACAGTTATCAAGACAGTATGGTACTGGCACAAAGACAGAAATATAGATCAATGGAATAAAATAGAAAGCCCAGAGATAAATCCACACACATATGGACACCTTATCTTTGACAAAGGAGGCAAGAATATACAATGGATTAAAGACAATCTCTTTAACAAGTGGTGCTGGGAAATCTGGTCAACCACTTGTAAAAGAATGAAACTAGACCACTTTCTAACACCATACACAAAAATAAACTCAAAATGAATTAAAGATCTAAATGTAAGACCAGAAACTATAAAACTCCTAGAGGAGAACATAGGCAAAACACTCTCTGACATACATCACAGCAGGATGCTCTATGACCCACCTCCCAGAATATTGGAAATAAAATCAAAAATAAACAAATGGGACCTAATTAACCTTAAAAGCTTCTGCACATCAAAGGAAACTATCAGCAAGGTGAAAAGACAGCCTTCAGAATGGGAGAAAATAATAGCAAATGAAGCAACTGACAAACAACTAATCTCAAAAATATACAAGCAACTCCTACAGCTCAACTCCAGAAAAATAAACGACCCAATCAAAAAATGGGCCAAAGAACTAAATAGACATTTCTCCAAAGAAGACACACAGATGGCTAACAAACACATGAAAAGATGCTCAACATCACTCATTATCAGAGAAATGCAAATCAAAACCACTATGAGGTACCATTTCACACCAGTCAGAATGGCTGAGATCCAAAAGTCTACAAATAATAAATGCTGGAGAGGGTGTAGAGAAAAGGGAACCCTCTTACACTGTTGGTGGGAATGCAAACTAGTACAGCCACTATGGAGAACAGTGTGGAGATTCCTTAAAAAACTGGAAATAGAACTGCCTTATGATCCAGCAATCCCACTGCTGGGCATACACACTGAGGAAACCAGAAGGGAAAGAGACACGTGTACCCCAATGTTCATCGCAGCACTGTTTATAATAGCCAGGACATGGAAGCAACCTAGATGTCCATCAGCACATGAATGGATAAGAAAGCTGTGGTACGTATACACAATTGAGTATTACTCAGCCATTAAAAAGAATACATTTGAATCAGTTCTAATGAGGTGGATGAAACTGGAGCCTATTATACAGAGTGAAGTAAGCCAGAAGGAAAAACATAAATACAGTATACTAACGCATATATATGGAATTTAGAAAGATGGTAACAATAACCCGGTGTACGAGACAGCAAAAGAGACACTGATGTATAGAACAGTCTTATGGACTCTGTGGGAGAGGGAGAGGGTGGGAAGATTTGGGAGAATGACATTGAAACATGTAAAATATCATGTAAGAAATGAGTTGCCAGTCCAGGTTCGATGCACGATACTGGATGCTTGAGGCTAGTGCACTGGGACGACCCAGAGGGATGGTATGGGGAGGGAGGAGGGAGGAGGGTTCAGGATGGGGAACACATGTATACCTGTGGCAGATTCATTTTGATATTTGGCAAAACTAATACAATTATGTAAAGTTTAAAAATAAAATAAAATAAAAAAAAGAGAACCCCAGGGTTAGTAGAAGGAAAGACATCTTTAAAATTAAGGCAGAAATGAATGTAAAAGAAACAAAGGAGACCATAGCAAAAATCAACAGAGCCAAAAGCTGGTTCTTTGAAAGGATAAATAAAATTGACAAACCATTAGCTAGACTCATCAAGAAACAAAGGGAGAAAAATCAAATCAATAAAATTAGAAGTGAAAATGGAGAGATCACAACAGACAACACACAAATACAAAGGATCATAAGAGACTACTATCAGCAATTACATGCCAATAAAATGGACAAGGTGGAAGAAATGGACAAATTCTTAGAAAAGTACAACTTTCCAAAACTGAACCAGGAAGAAGTAGAAAATCTTAACAGACCCATCACAGGCACAGAAATTGAAACTGTAATCAGAAATCTTCCAGCAAACAAAAGCCCAGGTCCAGATGCCTTCACAACTGAATTCTACCAAAAATTTAGAGAAGAGCTAACACCTATACTACTCAAACCCTTCCAGAAAATTGCAGAGGAAGGTAAACCTCCAAACTTATCCTATGAGGCCACCATCACTCTAATACCAAAACTTGACAAACATGCCACAAAAAAGAAAACTACAGGCCAATATCACTGATGAACATAGATGCAAAAATCCTTAACAAAATTCTAGCAATCAGAATCTAACAACACATTAAAAAGATCATACACCATGATCAAGTGGGCTTTATCCCAGGGATGCAAGGATTCTTCAATATCCACAAATCAATCAATGTAATACACCACATTAACAAATTGAAAAATAAAAACCATATGATTATCTCAATAGATGCAGAGAAAGCCTTTGACAAAATCCAACATCCATTTATGATAAAAAAAACTCTCCAGAAAGCAGGAATAGAAGGAACATACCTCAACATAATAAAAGCTATATATGAAAAACCCACAGCAAACATTATCCTCAATGGTGAATAATTGAAAGCATTTCCCCTAAAGACAGGAACAAGACAAGGGTGCCCACTTTCACCACTACTATTCAACATAGTTTTGGCAGTTTTGGCCACAGCAATCAGAGCAGAAAAAGAGATAAAAGGAATCCAAATTGGAAAATAAGAAGTAAAACTCTCACTGTTTGCAGATGACATGATTGTCTACATAGAAAACCCTGAAGACTCCACCAGAAAATTACTAGAGCTAATCAATGAATATAGTAAAGTTGCAGGATATAAAATCAACACACAGAAATCCCTTGCATTCCTATACAATAATAATGAGAAAATAGAAAGAGAAATTAAGGAAACAATCCCATTTACCATTGCAACAAAAAGAATAAAATACTTAGGGATATATCTACCTAAAGAAACTAAAGACCTATATATAGAAAACTATAAAACACTGGTGAAAGAAATCAAAGAGGACACTAATAGATGGAGAAACATACCATGTTCATGGATGGGAAGAATCAATATAGTGAAAATGAGTATACTACCCAAAGCAATCTATAGATTCAATGCAATCCCTATCAAGCTACCAACGGTATTTTTCACAGAGCTAGAATAAATAATTTCACAATTTGTATGGAAATACAAAAAAACCTCGAATAGCCAAAGCAATCTTGAGAAAGAATGGAACTGGAGGAATCAACCTGCCTGACTTCAGGCTCTACTACAAAGCCACAGTCATCAAGACAGTATGGTACTGGCACAAAGACAGAAATATTGATCAATGGAACAAAATAGAAAGCCCAGAGATAAATCCATGCACCTATGGACATCTTATCTTTGACAAAGGAGGCAAGAATATACAATGGATTAAAGACAATCTCTTTAACAAGTGGTGCTGGGAAAACTGGTCAACCACTTGTAAAAGAATGAAACTAGACCACTTTCTAACACCATACACAAAAATAAACTCAAAATAGATTAAAGATCTAAACGTAAGACCAGAAACTATAAAACTCCTAGAGGAGAACATAGGCAAAACACTCTCCGACATAAATCACAGTAGGATCCTGTATGACTCACCTCCCAGAATATTGGAAATAAAAACAAAAATAAACAAATGGGACCTAATTAAAATTAAAAGCTTCTGCACAACAAAAGAAACTATAAGCAAGGTGAAAAGACAGCCTTCAGAATGGGAGAAAATAATAGCAAATGAAGCAACTGACAAACAACTAATCTCAAAAATATACAGCAACTCCTGCAGCTCAATTCCAGAAAAATGAATAACCCAATCAAAAAATGGGCCAAAGAACTAAACAGACATTTCTTCAAAGAAGACATACAGATGGCTAACAAACACATGAAAAGATGCTCAACATCACTCATTATCAGAGAAATGCAAATCAAAACCACTATGAGGTACCATCTCACGCCGGTCAGAATGGCTGCTATCCAAAAGTCTACAAGTAATAAATGCTGGAAAGGATGTGGAGAAAAGGGAACCCTCTTACACTGTTGGTGGGAATGCAAACTAGTACAGCCACTATGGAGAACAGTGTGGAAATTCCTTTAAAAACTGGAAATAGAACTGCCATATAACCCAGCAATCCCACTGCTGGGCATACACACTGAGGAAATCAGAATTGAAAAAGACACGTGTACCCCAATGTTCATCAGCAGCACTGTTTATAATAGACAGGACATGGAAGCAACCTAGATGTCCATCAGCAGATGAATGGATAAGAAAGCTGTGGTACATATACACAATGGAGTATTACTCAGCCATTAAAAAGAATACATTTGAATCAGTTCTAATGAGGTGGATGAAACTGGAGCTGATTATACAGAGTGAAGTAAGCCAGGAAGAAAAACACCAATACAGTATACTAACACATATATATGGAATTTAGGAAGATGGTAACAATAACCCTGTATGCAAGACAGCAAAAGAGACACAGAGGCATAGAATAGTCTTTTGGACTCTGTGGGGAGGCGGGGGCGGGGGGCGGTGATTTGGGAGAATGGCATTGAAACATGTATAATATAATATAAGAAATGAATCGCCAGTCCAGGTTCAATGCAGGATACAGGATGCTTGGGGCTGGTGCACTGGAATGACCCAGAGGGATGGTATGCGGAGGGTGGTGGGAGGGGGGTTCAGGATTGGGAACACGTGTACACCCATGGCGGATTCATGTTGATGTATGGCAAAACCCATACAATATTGTAAAGTAATTAGCCTCTAATTAAAATAAATAAATTTAAATTTAAAAAATTAAAGAAAAAAAAAAAAAAACCTAGATCCTGTCACCCCTACTAAAAGCCTTCCAGTGGCTTCCCATCATATTTAGACAGTTCAGCAAAACATTCATCATGCCTGCCAAGCCTCCCTCCATGCTCTGGCCCAGACTCTGGCCACTGGCCACCTCTCCAGCTTCATTTCCTTCCATCTAGAGCACAGAAAGAAGGTCAAAGACACGGACTCTGGAGCAACTCTTCCATCATTGCCTGTGTGACATTGGACAAATTGCCTGATGTCTCTGTGCTGCGGTTTCTACATCTCTAAAGAGAAGATGACAACACTTTATCAAGCTGCTGTAGGACTAAGGGAGTCCTGAAAAGGGTCTCCAGCCCATAGTAAGCTTCTGTACATGTTTCTGGTTTTAAGTAGTTCGATGTCTTAACCCTCAAATTCAGAGAAGAAAGTGAGTATGAAAAAAAAGATTAAGAGAATATACTTGCAGTTTGCTTAATGCAGTTAAGGACACATTTTTATGAAGTCTCTATAAAGAAGTTATGAAGGTATGTACATAGTGAAATCTCCTTTTGCCTTTTAACTGTAGAAAAACCTAAGAAAGTGTCATGAGTTTTAATAGCATTGAATTAATCGATGGTGTAGTTAGTTAAAAAAACAATAATAGTCTATTTAAAACTCTCTTTTATTTTTTCCATTCCTGATGTTAAACACCTTCCCCCAGTAAAACCAGTCTTGGATTCCAAAGGGGACTGGCAAAATCACTGATCTGACTGACATGGGAAGGGAGGAGAAGGGCACACCTGTGGGCTGGGCGGGCCGGGAGCTCTGGTTGGTGCTTCATGTCTGCCAGGATGGCTATAAATCACCTCTTCTCTTCCTGCTTTGGCAGCTCGGGCTTCCCCAAGGCTGATAAGCATCCAGGTTTTTGCCCTAACATATCTGCTCTCCAAGAAAAAAATAACCCTCTATCTTGGTGGAGGTATTTTTTCTGGCATAATGCCTTCTCTTTCCAATTCTGATGAGTTGATTTTTTTTGTGAATGGAAGAAAGGTAAGTTTATGATATGATTAATATGAATTTTCATATGTCAGAGATAAAAACCAAGCTGATTTTCTTTCACTAATACTGTTTCTTATTTATTTAAACTCTCTTTTCTGTCTTTTTCAAGTCATATGTAGTAGTATGAACTTGACCATGGGTCGTTAGTTTAGGCTTTAGTGCGAAATTATTAAAGCTTGGGAGTGTTTGTTCTTTTCTTTTGGAATCAATAAGGAACTCTCATTTTATTTGTTAAATTACAATGGTAGTGAATTCTGACCCAGGCATTAAAAACTACGTCATCCTCCCATTACATGGATGTTAGCTCTGCTTGAGTTTAGCAATACTATTTTATTTTATTTATTTTTTTACTTTGGAGGCTTGTGTTTTATTCATGGGCTATCAGCCTCCCTCCTGCCCACCGGGGCAGGTAGGAGGAGTGAGGGAAGGGAGGGCAACTGGGCTAGGAGGGGGCCGACTGCCACTGCCCTTTGTAGATGTACTTCAGCATGGTGGTGATGGTGCACATGTCCAGCTCGATTTTCTGAGCCCAGTTCTGCACATCCCTGATTTGTACCTGGTTGAAGTTCTCCACCATCCCAAGCCACTGACCTGTACGCTTGGCAGACTGGGCAGCCTGAATCTGTAGGGTCTTCACCTTGTTGTCCAGCTTTCTCTGGCTCCTGTTGGCCTGGGCCACACCCACATTGAGGTGATCCACCAAAACTTCTGTCAGGCAGGTGGCTGGAGTGATGGCCTCTCGCCTCTTCGGCCGCAGCTTTTTGCATTCGTTCTGCTTGGCCTGGTGGTCTTTCAGCAGGTGAGACAGCATGGTCATGGTGGGCTGGGGGCAGGGCACACCTGGCACCCTCCCAACAACACTGTTTTAATAGAAGGAGTATATGACATTGGGGATAATAATAGCAAAGGAGGATCTTATTTTGCCCTAATAAATACTTTCAGGCTGATCCATGAACCTTGAGGCTAAAGCATCCTGGCCTGCTACTTTGGGCTTGGAGCAGTATCGTGAATGAAGACAACACTAAATCAAGTGTAGCAATGATCCGGCAATTAGAATGGTTGAGAAACATTGACCTGGAATGTTGCATCAGGAACATCGATGTCTTTATAGCACAGAATAGTGTCAGCAGGCTGTGTCTCCTCAATGTAAGGGCACACAGGAGGAAGGGACAGTGGTCCTGGCTTGCAGGCCATCACTCCCGACCTTCATCTTGTTTCCACCTTGGAAATAATTTCTGTAGCCACACAGTTAAGGTGTTAAAGCAGTCTAGGTGTAATGCTTTGCTTCTGCGATGACATTTCACTCAGCCTGCTCTGCACGCTGAGATTCTGAATGGGGAGCACTGAGCTCATCTGTGGCTGAGTGAATCTTCTGAGGGCTCAAAAGGAGACTTGAAAATAGGAGGCAGTTATGAAAAACAATGTGGTTTGTTACTTTTTCTGGGGTGATCAAAAATACGTTTAGTGGAATAAGGTCCTGTGTCTCTAGTCTCAGTGTTGCACCTCTTCCTGATGGGTTCCGCTCCAATTCTCCTCTCTAATCTTGCCTGACTGTATCCAGCAGAGATCTGCCTGAGTCAGGGAGGACAGATAACTTTATCTCATGTGCAGGCTTCAGTCTATTGGGATTAGCAGCCTGGAGCGCCATGTGACAGGCAGAGGGGAGATTCCTGTTCCCTTAAGCTCTTCCTTCACCCAGGCACCTCCGTTTCAGTGGGCAAGGGGAGCTGGTGGGGACAGAAGAGGCTCCCTCATAACATACTCTCCTATGACTCCTTTAGAGAATCTTCTCTAGCTAAGCTATTTCATGACTTCATGTGGCTGAGTTATCCTGAGTCAATTTTGGAATGTGTTTCCCTATCTGGATCCTTTCCGAGTAACTCTAAGGAAAAAATAAGCCAGAACTTACAGTTGTCACATATATGAGAAAGTTCAGAGACAGTGAAACAGCCTTCCATTATTTCTCCAGAATTCTAGTTCCAGTGTTAGAAAAGGCTTCTTTTGTTGTTTTTGGTCCTTGCAAAGACAGCACCTTTCAAAACATGCCCCCAAAACAACAGATAGGATTGCCATAACATGCTGGTATTATCTTCCTAAAATCCCTTCTTATTTCACAATGTAGGTCATAGAGAAGAATGCTGATCCTGAAGTATATCTACTATTCTACTTGAGGAAAATCCGTATCCTTTTATTTTACTGTAATAAATCTGGCTTTGGTGGTAAAAAGAAAACATGCTAAGACTTCTAAAAGAAGTCATTCTTCCTTTTGTATTTGCTCTAGATAAATAACCTTGTATTCAATTTGCACAGTCTAGTTGGAGTTCAGAGAATGCATTTAAAAGTGACAGATATGTGCTATATTCATTGTATTTTTTGCCTGGGCAAAACCAAAATGATCATCCAGTGAACCATGAGTGTGCTAACGTTGGAAATAACTTTTTGACTTTTGAGCCCCCATGGTCACCTTGATGATGATTTTATATTCAGCAGTGTGAATGTGAAAATGTCGAGCCAGGAACTTCCCCAGTGGTCCAGTGATTAAGACTTCCATGTCTGGGGGCATGGGTTCAATCCCTGGTTGGGGAATTAAAATCCAACACGGCAAGCCAACCAAAAGGTTAAATATGTCCAGCCACTTGCTGTGTACATGTGGGTACAGTGGGTACATGCCACTGACAATGACAATGTGTGTACCTTCCCACAAGGGCATTTCATTGACTTGTCATCTATGCCTTTTAATAATCCTTATCAGAGAAAACAAGGTTTTATAAGCATATTTCAAAATCCCAATGTATAATTAATGCACTCCAGCTCTTCACTTCTGATCTGGACCCTTTTTCACATCTCACTCCTCCTGCACCTTCAGTAAATATTCAAAAAGAATTTTTTGGGCTTTAGTGTAACTGTAAAAGCACAAGAGAGTGACTGTGGCAGTGGTTACACAGATCTATGAGATACAGTTGCATAGAGCTGAGTATACCACATAGTATGAGAGCATGCATAAGAGGCAAAATCTGAAGAAACTCTAGCCTCTGGTTATCCATCTTCAGTATGATACCTATGTCAGTTTCCCGGTTTTGGTGTTGCACTGTAGTTCTGCGGGATGTCAGCATTGGGGGAAACTAGGGAACAGGTCCATAGGGCAGTCTGTACTATTTTTGCAACTTCTTATGAGACTACAATTGTTTCAAAATAATTTGGAGATTTTTTGGGGGGAGTTTCCTAGTATCTAGTGGTTAGAATTCCAGGCTTTCACTGACATAGCTTGGGTTCAATCCCTTGTCACGGAACTGAGATCCTGCAAGCCACATGGCCAATAGATAAATCAACAAATTATAAGTTAAAAATAAATATACTTAGTCAGTGTCTACTAAGAACAAGGCACTGTATTAAGCTCTGAGGAATCAGTGGTGTGCCAGACAATCCTCTCTCCAGAATCTTCGTTTCCTTCTGCTTCTGGCTCTTGGCCTCCCAACACACACATCTAAAAACATGAAGCATGACTTCCTTTCTCCCTGACCTTTCCTTGCCAGACTTATCTAATAACTGTGTGTACCTAATGTCTCATTTCTCTGCTGACTCCATCTCTCACTATTTAACATTTCAACCTGGTTTCCTACCCCCATTATTCTACTACTCTAGCCAGTATAGCCCCCCAGTGTCCCCATTGCACTCACTATTCAGGGAATTGGGATTACAGTTGAAACAAAACAAAAAAACCAAACAGGCCAAATCCTTCCTCCTTAGTTTTGCCACCTCCCATTTACCCAGCTTTAAAATCTGTGTTAGTCAGCATACCCTATCACTTCCCTTTTCTTACCTTTCTACATCTGTGCCACACTTTACCATGCTTTCTCTAGACTCCCAAAGTGAAGAAACTCTATATTAGGAACAAGCTGAAAATTCATGGGCTCCCAGGTAAGCAAGGCTGATAGAGCCCTAGACAGAATCATCCCCAGCCTCCCATTTCCCTGGTGGCTCACACGGTAAAGAGTCTGCTTGCAGTGCAGGAGACCTGGGTTTGATCCCTGGGTCAGGAAGATCCCCTGGAGAAAGAAATGGCAACTCACCTACGCTGCCCAGACCTGCTGGGGTGCAACCTCATGTTACCTCTCCTTCTACATGACAGATCCTGGCCTGCTGTTAAGCAATCTGACCTGTAAAAGCAAGATACTGCACCAGCAAGAGTTGATGTCCCACAGCTACATGGATTAAAGAGGATGTGCTGGGGTCCAGCCCCAGTTGGATCCAGGGATTCCCTTGGGAGGATGGCATTGGCGAAAAGGATAGAAATAGAGAAAGAGATAAGGAAAGAATTTTGCAGTTGAGAAAATAGAGGAGAGAAAAGAAGCTGGTATTCCTTGGTTTATGCAGAAAGCCAATAAGGCCCCAGCACTGGACTTGCTCTGTTCACGTAGGCCACAGGCGCCCTCTCGAATCGCAGAAGGTGCCCCATCTTAGGCACCTTCTCGAGTGGGTCTTAGAAGCCCAGGCAGGAAAGTGAACGCAGAGAGCCCCTGTGCTCCATGGAATCAGCCTGAATAGGAAAAGGAAAGAGAAAGAACGACATGGGGAGACCAAGCTTCGGTGAGCAAGGCCCGCACTTTATTTTCCAAAGTAGTTTTTATACCTTAAGTTGTGCATAGAGGATAATAGGGGAAGGGGTAGAGTCATGCAAGGTCAGCAGTCCTTGATTCTTATCGAAGCCAGGCTTTCTTTCTGCAAACTTATCGTATGCAAAAGCTCTAGGTGATTTACATCATCTTCTGGCCAGGAGGCTTGTTAACCTTCTATGACCCTTTCTTCAGAAAACTTATTTTTCTCTAAAGGTGATTATTCTAAAGTCAGGCGTCACCCTCTGAAAGCATTAGATAAAGTTGCTTTCCTATAGGGCAAAAGTGTGGTGGGCTATAACAAGAAAAGAATTAACTCAAGGGTCCAAGGTTACAAACATTAAAGCTACTACTTACATTTCTATACACCAACTATATTAATCAATACACTCCCAGGGACATAGCAGGTAAGGGATATGGAAACTTGGCAGCAAGCATTAGCTCAACAAAGAAATCCTCTACTAGTTCTTTTCTAACAATTTTAACTCTCTGAGAAGCTCTGCATTGTTAGAATATCTTAAGCTTCCCGTGCCTCACGTGGTTGGGAGGCTGTGAATCTGAACAAACCTGTCAGGCAAGCTAGAAAGTCATCAGAGGGGTTTGAATTGAAACACTCCTATTATGCCCAGAAGATTTATTAACTAGAGCTCTAAATTGATTTTCTTCAGAGAAAGGTGGTAAGGGATAGCCCCCCATTAACGTCAGAAGAGTTGGTGAAAGTCGTGAAATGGTAAAACAGACAGATTCTGGTTTTGGGGTAGACGCTCAGGCAGACCAGGGATGGAGCCCTTGAGCCCTGACTCGCCTTGCCCGTCAGGGCTCTCCCGCATGACCTTGTCATGGGTGGGAACTCCCATGCTGGCTCCCGGCAAGGATGTGTCATTAGGGAGTTGCTTTGATGCAACTGTGAGATCCTGGCTCTAGGATAAAACTGGAAACGCTTATCCTCATTTTCCCTCACTCTTCACATACCCAGCCCTATCACTTCTTGCAGTTCTTGAAACAACTCTTCATTCAGTAGATGAATTTTACCAAGCACCACGTGTGCAGAAGTAAGCTAGAAGACACAGCCTCTGCCCTCAGTCTAGAGAATGAAGAGACAGATAGCGGGTGTGATGAGTGCCGTGTTATGGGAACATGGACAGGGCACTCCCACCAGGCTTGAAGAAGGAAGGGAGAGAGAAGGGTTGTGTAGGAGTTGCTGGGAAAGGGGAATTCTTGGGGAAAAGGGTATACTTGGTGGTGGTGTGGGGGGGATGGGGTGGTGCAGAGGCAAGAGAATATATTGCTTTAGAGGAACCCAAAGCAGTTTATTCCAATGGATGTACAGCTTTGGGGGGTGGGGGTGGGAGGTATAGCAAGAGATGAATGAGGAGTGAGATCCTTGAGGCAAAGAGTCAAGTTTGGCATGCAAGACACAATCACTCACTGATGAATGACCAGAGGTCAGTGGAAATTCCAGGGTCAACTGCACACGCTGGCCGTGAGCATTTAGTCTCAGGGTAACTTCTGTATATGCCCATAGTGTTGTGTATCTTGGTGCCCTGAGAAAGCTCTTTTCTTAAAGGACCAAAAAATAAACTTCTGATATATTATTGTTTGTATTTGACTTATGTGGGGTTGTCAGCTTTAGCATATAGAAATATAGTATGCCCAGGTAAATTTGAATTTGAATGCATGGGACATACTTACACTAAAATATAATTGATTTTTTATCTGAAATTCAGATTTAACTGGGTGTCCTATATTTTGTCTGGTCACCCTACCTAGCAAAGAGCTTTAGGATGAGTCAACAGAACATGGAAGAAACTGCCTGAATCAGGCACTTCTGGTGGGACTGGAGGAAGGAGGCATCAAACTACTTGTGTGGTAACCAGAGGGCAAAGCAGCTGGTTGAATCAACCTTTCACTTTTCACTCAAGGCAATGTTAACACAAGAAGCAGAGAGCTGCTTTAAGGTCTGACAGAGTGAACAGTCAAAATTTGACTCTTCTTTGAGTCAGACGGCTCCTGGATTCCTTTGCTTGAAAATATCAGGTCACCAAAGGCAAAGAGAAGGGGTTTCTCTGACTTTTCCATTCAGGTCAATGGAACACTCTAAGGCATCACCCATGAGACTCTGCCTGAAGAAAGCAAGCTTGACTTGCCTGAGTGGGCTCAGACGAGGGAACAGAGGAAGTGGGGTGCCACCCACTCTGAACCTCTGCAGAGAATCTCAGCTTCCTACTCTGCGGTGTCCTGACCTGTTATTACCTCTTCATGGGCAGAAATTTCTAAGATGAAATTATTCTCAGCCTCCACCCAAGCCAATGATAATATGCACCCATGAAATCTTTCTTAAACCTCACCTGGAAAGGTCCCAAGCAAATTCTAGTAGACTCTAATAGCACCTGAAGCAAAGGGATCACATACATTATTTGTTCTTTCTTTGTGGAAACATGCCAGTATCTTACAGGGAAGAGGTACGAAAGAGTTTGTTGATATTACTGGTTCAGGAACCAAGTTATCAATTCATATTCTCTAATCTTGTAATCCTATAAGAAAATAAAAGCATTACATCGCTGAACCAGGAAAAGTTAAACTTCCTGGTGGGGGTTTCTAAGTTTTACATATGCACCACCTCCCAGCACCTCCACAGCAACAATATGAGTGTAGAATCCATTGTCCCCAACTCTGAATTCAACAGGCTTTTCCCTATTCATGTGGATGAAGACTATCATCTAACTGGCATGAGGCTCTTTGTAGTCTTCACGTGTCCCACTCAGTGTGAATATCCAGAGAACTCACTTTAGAAGCATGAGCTTTTGATTATAAGGTGCTGCCCTCACCCCACTGGAGAGCTACCATACTGTCTTTCTAAAATCAAGAAAATGCCACATTCACAAATGCATCGGGGATTTCAGATAAAGCCCTGTGATGTAGGTGTGTAGGGATATCTTCTCACCTGTCATCAATTAGCTCACTTATGTGCAAAAAGTGGAACAGCTCTCTTAAGCAGGGAATCTTTTCTCCAGAAAATGACTCACTTGTTATCAGTATCTGAGGAAGAAAAGTATAGAAAGCATAGCAGCCTGGGTCCTTCTTTTCCTTGACCCCCTTCCTTCCAGTCCACCTCACCGGCACCAAATACAGCTGTGGGAGCGGAGGCTGCGGTGCCTGCACTGTCATGGTGTCCAGATACGACCCAAAGACCAAGAAGATCCAGTATCCTTTGCATTGGCCCAAGCACTTCTGAAAAGAATGCAGAACCTCCACTTCCTGTCCCTGTGTCCCCTCTCCTCTCTCAAGGTGTCCATTGCACTCACATGGCCTCTGGACCTACTCTCCTGTGACTTCCCATGCTCCAGATCTTTCCTATGGACTTTCTTCCCATCAGGGTGTATCTGTCCTGGATTCCAGTCTCTCAGGGCCACTCTGTCTCTTGCTGTACAGATATTTACTTTGCTTTTGAGCAGATCTCAGACTGAGGGCCAGGCAAGAATGGGTTTACACACAAAGAAGTGATGCATTGTCCTGGAAGAAGGTTTAGGTCAACATACATTACGAAAGTTATTCCCTTGAAGGGCTGAGACCTCCCATCATGCTGTGTGACTGAGCTAACGTCACCTTGACCTAAAGTGTAAATTTGCTCACTGATTGCATGTGGTAGCAGAGTTGTCAAGCATGATTCCGAAGTTTTTTGTCTTAAGTCTCTGGGTTATGCTGTTCACAAATTAGGAAGAGGAGAAGCAAAAGAAAGGAAAGGGGTGAGTTTAGCTTTGGATGAATAGCACAGCAATTACTATGGGACATGCGAGAGGATTTGTCCACAGGTATCTACATAGACAGGTCTACTACTCAGAGGAGAGGTCTCATCTGGAACTAATTTGTTGAAAGTTATCAACATAGATACTAACAATGACAATAGAAATAGCTAATGTTTATTGAATGCTAGGCACTGTTCAAAATAGTTTACATCATGTTATCATATTTAGTCCCCAAAACAACTTTAAGACAGACTCGACTGTCACTCATATTGAAAAAAGAGGAAATGGAGGCGAAAAGGGTTAACTAACTTGTCAAGGTTATGAGGACCAGTTAGTGGTAAAAGCAGGTTTTCAACCATAGTCGTTTAGAATGTAGCGGGAATCACAGGAGAGCTTCCAAGCTCAGGACACTGCAGAACAAGAGACAGGGAGACGGGCAAAGAAAGACACCCCCCAAAGGAGACCAAGAGGGGGTAGCCAGGGATGAAGGAGGGGCATCCAGAAGAGAAAGTTCCAAGGTGGTAGAAGTGCAATAGTATGAAACACCAGGACATGGCTCAGAGCCATTAGATTGCTCCCAGAGCACTGTCAGCAGACTTGTGGGGCTGGAAGATGAGGTACAGATACGCAGGAGTGACTGGAGGGCCAGGAAGGCATAGATAGCTTTTGAAGAAACTTGTCTAAGAAGGGGAGAAAGATGGGCTGGAGAGAGACATTGGCCTGGGGATTTATTGTTAGCACAAAAAAACACTTGAACTTCTAAATTCAAGGGAATTTAGAGAAATGAGACCCTAGAAAGGAAGAAGTTAGAAGGGCAATTGATAATGAAGCAAGTCCTTGGGAAGACAAGAATAGAAAGGATTCAGGGCACAGGGGAGGAGGAGGGGTGGGGTGTCCTCACCCTCCAGGCTTGGACTGGGGGTGAGGCTGACTGTAGCTAGAGATGAGTAAGTGTGGGCTGGGCAGTGACAGGAGAATATGCCTCTATTTCCTGGATGAGGCATAAGGCTAAGACGGGAAAGCAATGAGCCCTGGGAAAATTGAGAGAAAAGGAAGAGGGAGATAACATTAAGAGAAACTAAACTTAATGGAGGAGGGCAGCTGGAGGACAAAAAAAAAAAAAAGCACAATAACCCAGGGTTCACTTTTGCTCTGTATACCAAGCACTCTTCCGAGAAACTAAACTGGACTAATGAAGCCTGGACTCCATTCCCAACCAGTGGGATGAGAATCTGATGAAACCACATCTGCTGTGTCAATAATACAGACTCTAGTGTGAGAGAGATGGTCAAGACAGGGGCATAAACCCATGGCTTTCATACTTGCCCATACACTGGAATCAGCTAAGGAGCTTTGAAAAGTGATGGAGTGATTGCATCCCAAAGATTCTGGTTTAATTAGGCTAACCTTGGACTTCGCTGGCAGTCCAGTGGTTAAGACTCTGTGCTTCCAATGTGGGGGGCCAGGGTTTGATCCCTAGCCAGGGAACTAAGATCCCACATACTGTGTGGCATGACCAAAAATTAATAATAATAATTAGGCTAGCATGCAACCAGAGCTTTTGTATGTTTAGAAACTTCCCACAGTTGAGAATCACTGGGGTAAATTATCCCATGATGGTTTACATGAGTCAGTATATCATTTTATGATGAGAAAAAGCCTTTTTTCTCTGAATGAGAAAAATAAACAAAGAATGAGGGTCTCTTGGAGGTTCTACACAAAACTCATTTTTCTTTTTTTCCATTTCTCTCTACCATTCTACTCCAGCCATATGTTAAGTCCTTTCTTGAACACTTCCAAAAAGTTATGGTTTTTTATCTAGTGTTCTCTGTTCTCAGGGAAATATAGTCTCAAGACCCTTTCTAGAAATAACTCCCTGAATTATGTTACCCCCTGCGTGTGATTCCAATGTGTTCTCTTTACAAAATCCCATCACAGCCATTATCCAGTTACAGCGTGCCTGGTGCCCATCTGCTCTCTGCATGGGGCTGCTGTCACCACTGTGGAAGGTGTAGGAAGCATGAAAACCAGGCTTCACCCCGTGCAGGTAAGAGTACAATGTGGTGGGGACCCAGCGCTGGTATCGGCACCCTCCATAATCTAATGGACTCCAGTTAGGTCATCAATTTTGAGATTTTTTTGTGCTTTTAAATTCTCATTTTGTGGGATTTAGTGCTTCATAGCTAGGGATCTTTTCAGAGATTGGTGTATAGGGACTTCCATGGTGGGCCAGTGGTTAAGATTCTGTAGTCTTCCACTGAAGGGGGCATAGGTTCCATCCCTGATGGCGGAACTAAGATCCCAAAATAAGATGCCCAAAATAAAATAAAATTTTTTAAAAAGAGAGAGAGATTTGTGTATAAACCGAGATTTCTTCATCTTCATAATTTTAATATATCTTAACTTCTCAGTCTCATCCTTGCCCTAAACTAAAACAAGGACAACCCAGTCTGATAAGAGAAGAAAATGAGATAGGAAACTAGAAGTTTATAGAAGATACTACTTGTCTACCACATTTCAAAATTACTAAACTGTGAATAAGAAGCTAATCTTGTATACAAATACTCCCCAAATGTCTCATGAGAAGCTGAACACCATGCTACAATAAAGCAGAACTAAAATGACGAAGTATTTATTGATACTAATGTTCAGGGGACTTTTTAAAAGAAACTGCAATATTACTTTTATGTACTATTGAACAAGAGTTTCTTCGGAGGTTAAGTTTTAAAAGCAGGGTGTAGAAAGAAAATTATGGATTGCTGTGATCTCCTTGGAAATTTCTTCCCCTAGAAGGTTGTGTTAGAACATGGAGGCGCAGAGCTTCCTCTGTTGATATGTTGCATTTATGAGCACTTTTGGTAGTGCTTGTCTTTCAACTGTAAACTTAATGACTTTTTGACCTTATTAAGCTCTTACTCCACACTTGGCTCACCATCTTAACAGTTATGGAAACAGCCTAATGCTGCAGCTTATCAGATTTCTTCCTCCCAAATTCTGACAATACTTGATAGTTCAGGAGTGTCCCAAACAGGCTTTTACTGGCATGTGAGAGCCGCTTCTCTTGTGTTGTTGGAAGAGGGTGATTGCTATGACCAGTGTGTTCTCTTGGCAAAACTCTATTAGCCTTTGCCCTGCTTCATTCTGTACTCCAAGGCCAAATTTGCCTGTTACTCCAGGTGTTTCTTGACTTCCTACTTTTGCATTCCAGTCCCCTATAATGAAAAGGACAACTTTTTTGGGTGTTAGTTCTAAAAGGTCTTGTAGGTCTTCATAGAACCGTTCAACTTCAGCTTCTTCAGTGTTACTGGTTGGGGCATAGACTTGGATTACTTCTGGGAAAGATTAAGGGCAGGAGGAGACGCCGACAACAGAGGATGAGATGGTTGGATGGCATCACCGACTCAATGGACATAAGTTTGGGTAATCTCCAGGAGTTGGTGATGGACAGGGAGGCCTGGTGTGCTGCGGTTCATGGGGTCACTAAGAGTCGGACACGACTGAGAGACTGAACTGAACTGAACTGAGAGCCGCTTGGTAAATGTTAGGGATTTTGTGAGCCAGGCTTTAAGCACAGCTGTTACTAAAAACTAAACTATACAAACTTAAAAGTAGGTAAATGATATTAAAAACAAAGTTAATAAATAGTAACTTTTACTGTATCCCAATCATTTTACTACATTTTTCTATCACCTATGCTTTTGAGGACATTTATGTCTATTGTAGCTACACAGTGGAAGTACCTTGTAAGTGTATCCACATTCAATGACATCACATCAGAAGTTTAACCTCAGCCTCCATGGAAATATTTATATTACCAAAAATAGTAGAAGCTACAAATAAGGACTGTCTTCCCAGAGATCCAGTTGTTAAATATTTACCAGCACATGTGCTGTGTCTGTCTATATGACACATCTGAAACAACTTGCCTTCTAGCAGTAAACCCAACACAGCCATATTTTCCTCTAGCACTAGAACAATGTCTTTCCTTTCAGTTGAACCACAGATGAAGTATTTGGTTTCCATCTTAAGGGTCATGCTGTTTGAAAAATGTTTATTTAAAAACATATGAATCACATTCAGGCCAGTGAACTGAAGTATCCTCAACTCATTGAGAAAGACATGGGACAGAGACACACAGTGGGACCCACAGAGTCATGTTTCCCATTCATTCATGGATGGGGTCTTTGTATAGAATGGACAAAGTAAATTGTCATTTCACATTCTATTTCTATTTTGCACTCTCTTTTTTTTATTGTTTTGTTATATTTAAATGCATAAAGTTGAAAGTGCATAAATTATGTAAATGGTACAACACTACTAAATTATACTTCACAATTTTCAAAGCATGTATATAGATTGTCATTTAATCCATAAAACATTACAGAATATAAATGAAGAAGATAAAACTTACTTGCCAGAGACTGTTAAATGATTGTATATACTCATTTATTTATTCTCAGTTATCTTGTGCCATAGATACCATTATTATTCTAATTTAAAAGATGGGAATAACTTGTGGACACAGGGTGGGAAGGAGAGGGTAGGATGAATTGAGAGAATATTATTGACATATATACACCACCATGTGGAGCCTGCCAGGCTCCTCTGTCCATGGGATTACAAAGGAGTTGGACATGATTTAGCAACTAAAATGACAACAATGTGTAAAGTAGATAACTAGTGGGAAGCTGCTGTATAAGACAGGGAGCTCAGCTGCATCTCTGTGGTGACCTAGAGTGATGGGATGTGGGGTGGGTTGGGAGAGAGGCATATGAGGGAGGGGATGTATGTATACTGACTCACGTTGTTGCACAGCACAAACTATTAATAACACAACATTGTAAAGCAATATAATGTTGTTTAGTCACTAAGCTGTGTCCAACTCTTTTGCTATCCTGTGGACTGCAGCGCCCCAGGATCCTCTGTCCATAGGATTTCCCAGCCAAGGATACTGGAGCAAGTTGCCATTTACTTCTCCGGGGAATATTCCTGACCCAAGGATCAAAATGCATCTCCTGCATTGACAGATTCTTTACCACTGAGCCACCAAGGAAGCCCCAAAAGCAATTATACTCCAATTAAAAAAAAAAAAAAAGTCTTTTTAAAAGGAAGTGAAAAAGATGAAGAAAGGAATAAAGTAAAATGAATCATCCAGAGACCCACAATTAATGAATACAGGAAGGACCTAAACCCACATGAACATGACTTCAAAGCATTTTACTCACTACTTAAACTATATTCTTATTTCACAGGAAAAGAAACCAGAGAGTCTAGAGAGTAAAATAACTTAATACATGCCAATAGGCTTTTCTTGAGTGGGTAGGTGAAACATGATTTCAAGAAATAGAAATATTCTTCCAGAATGACATTTTTCACCCTGCAGTTATCTCTAGAAAGCTAAATATATAAGCTTTGCTCCTATCTGGTATACAAGGAAGGGAAATGGGAGGTTTAAAGTAGAAGTAATGTACCATTTTTCCCCAGGAAAGACTTGCCAAGTGTCATGGGACACAGTGTGGCTTCTGCAGCCCAGGAATGGTGATGTCCATCTACACGCTGCTGAGGAACCACCCGGAGCCCACCCCTGAGCAGATAACCGAAGCTCTTGGAGGTGAGGTTTCTCAGCCCTCAGCAGGCAGGACTTCTAGAGGGAGGTGCCCAAGGAAGGAGGGAAGAAGGCCCCAGCTGGTGGAGAGAAGCTTTGGGGTTCCAGGCACCTGGTCAGCAAGTAGGCCTCATTAGCCCTCATCTTGACCTCAGTCCTCTCTAGGAAGGGCCGCCCTCATTGGTCAGCATTGGTGCCAAGAATCGGGGCAATACTGTTTCATTACAAACCTTTCTCCTTTAATGGAGCCTGTAGTCACTCTGCAAAAGCATTCAAACAGGCTGTTTCTAACATTTTTAATACAATAGTTTCCAAATGTGGAAATCTGGGTAGTGTACAAGAATGAGATTTTTTGGTTTATTTTTAAATCATTCTGTTAGAATCATTCATTAACTTTACTTACTAAAATTAATTTTACAAAGAGAATAGATTTCAGAAACTTTACCTTTTTCTGTTCTGGTTGGGTTCATTACAAGATCAAGAAGCCCATAAACAGGAATTAGTTATCACAGATAAGCTTGGTGAGCAACTCAATCTCCTATGACAAAAGAGCTATCGAATTTAAGTGAATTTACTACCAAAAAAAAGCATTTTATCAAATGTAGTTTCCTTCAATTAACATACTAGGTTCAAGGTAAGCAGTTACTAGTTCTTTGAAGAAAGCTGTGGAAGAAAACCTCGAAACGTTGTAAGAAAACTCTCTGTCCCTTTCGGTAAACAAACCTACACAAAAATTCAGTTTTATGATGAAAAGATACAGACTAAAACAAAGTAAAATTTCAACTTAAGTTGCATGATAACTAGAATATAAATATTCACTAATATTTTCCCTTATCTCTCATCAACTTCTACATTCAACATTTTTCAGTTTCTCATTAAGTATTATAAGAATTTTGGCCAATGGTTTCAATTATAATTTTAACTAAACCTGAATAAATTTGAATAATAGATAATCTTTGTTTTATAAAATAACCCACACTAACGAGATATTCAGAGCTTTGAAAAGTAAAGTTCTTGTGATTTGCCTTACTTTTTGTATGTGTCTTTGAATATGCACAGACAGCCTTATAAACATGAATTATTTCCTCCCAGATTCTATGCCTATAACTCACTTAACCACCAGGAGACGGCTGTAAAGTTTGGCTAAATTATAAAGATAACTTTATTCTAGGCAAGGATAACTTCGAGAGTATTTTTTGTTTCACACTTCATTTACTTGATCTCTTTCTAGAATTATAAATGCTAGGCACACTGATAACCTTTATGTTCATGTTTTAAGAAAACTGATCAAATAAAAACTCAAAAGGAATGCAATTAGACATGACACATACCTTCTATAATGATCAGCTGATACAAATGACCACTTCATTTAATCTTGTTTTTTTCTTCAAGACTAAGAAAAGAAAAATTTTGAATTTCCGTATTTTTCTCCCTTAGAATCAGAAAATTTTCTGTAATGGGTGCTATTAGTTTCCCTTGGTGGGCTTTTACTAGCGCTTCTGATTATGTGGCAAACAAAACTAAAAGCTTTGATATAGCTCTATCTAGCTTTTAATGCTTTCTCACTGTTTATCAATGAGAAATTGTCCTTTGCCTCTTAAATAGTTCAATCTCATGCCCTACAGCTATGTTCTAGGTATTTCAACTCCTTTTTTCTATGCCAAAGAGAGATTTATAACTCACAAACTCCTGTATTCTTTCTTCTTAAGCAAAAGGAAAGATAAAATATGGAATCTAAATCCATCCTTGTGCATGTAGTTTCTTTCTAAACAATTTTTGCTCAAATAAAAAAAGAGAAGTAAACCTATTATCCAGTTTTTCCACATGACTCACTGGCAACAAGTTTCCAAATAACATTTTGCTTCTAGCTAACTAAAGCTGCCCAGTTCACATATATACATTGCTTCTGAAATTTTTAAACTGTATTTGAACATAATAATCTTAAATTTATTTTTAACATAAAAATGATGTATTTCTATTATGAAAAATGAAAAAAAAATGAAAAGATAAGGAAAAACTCATTCATATTCCTGCTACTAGAAGACAACCACAGTCAAGATGCTTCTCTTTCAGTCTCTTCTGTACATAGTTTTTGTAAGGCTTATTTTAAATACTTGTGACTATCATGTATGCAATTGCATAGTACATATACAATTTTTAACTATACAACATAAGAATTTTCCCATATTACTAAAACCTCTTTATAAATATCATTTATACTGGCTTCAAATTTGAATATACTTTTTTTTTTAATATTTTATTTTATTTTTTAAACTTTACAATATTGTATTGGTTTTGCAACACGAATCCGCCACAGGTATACACGTGTTCCCCATCCTGAACCCTCCTCCCTCTTCCCTTCCTGTACCATCCCTCTGGGTCGTCCCAGTGCACCAGCCCCAAGCATCCAGTGTCGTACATCGAACCTGGACTGGTGACTCGTTTCATATACGATATTATACATGTTTCAATGCCATTCTCCCAAATCATCCCACCCTCTCCCTCTCCCACAGAGTCCAAAAGACTGTTCTATACATCAGTGTCTCTTTTGCTGTCTCGTATACAGGGTTATTGTTACCATCTTTCTAAATTCCATATATATGCGTTAGTATACTGTATTGGTGTTTTTCTTTCTGGCTTACTTCACTCTGTATAATAGGCTCCAGTTTCATCCACCTCATTAGAACTGATTCAAATGTATTCTTTTTAATGGCTGTGAATATACTTTTTTTAAAGGACAGTGGTTTCATCACTGTTTCTACCATATTTTGAAATGACTAATTAAAACAATACCAGGTCCTTATTGAACACCTACTATGCTATACTGGGAGGATTCAAGAACATCTAAGACTGTCTTTGCTTTCTCCATGAGCTTAAGAGCCAATGAAGGAAATGAAGCATGCACATAAATGACCCTACTCCAACATGGTCAGCGATAGACCTGGGGAAGGATCCAGACAATGAGTGTACGGCTCTGGCTGGGGTGTTAGAGCAGACTCCATGGAGGAGGGGGGCTGTGGCCCTGATAAATGGACACAATCTCCCCAAGAGGACCTTTGAGGCAGAAGAGACTACATGAGAGAAGCTTAACAAAGGGGCCCATGTGAGATGTTATGGGGGACGGTGGTCACATGTTACATGAGTTAGCACGGGGGTGGGAAATAAGGTAGGAAGGGAAAAAACTACAGAGATTTCTGTGATATTTCAGGATAAAACTGTAATCACAAGTATATTCTAATTTTTGAAGGGCATTTCTGTTTCAAAGAACCATTTTGTTGGTTTGAGAAACAAAAAGTAGAAACCGAAAAACTACTAATATAGCTATTCCAATGAAAAAAAGCACAACTATGCAATATATCTCTATCATTCCTTAAACATCAATTTCTTCTTCAGGTAATTTGTGCCGCTGTACTGGATACCGACCAATTGTAGAAAGTGGAAAAACTTTCTGTGCGGTAAGTAATGATAAAAAATATTTTTTCAGTTAATTTAACATATTAAAAATCCTTTGTGTAAAACTGTCTATTGCATTCAGTTATCTCTAAAATGTTGTGCTTTCTATCCACTGAAAGTTATTAAATGCCACTATTGTTGTTTTTAAAAATAAATCTTTAATATCTATCTTGTTTACAGCCCTAAATTAGGCACTGTCTTTAGAAGTAAAGTATGTGGTCCATGACTTCAAGAAATGCAAAGCCTATAGAAGAAAATTAAATATATAGATTAAAAAACAATAAACACATAGTTGAAAAGCAAGATATTAAAAGCTCAATATATCCTCTCTAGCGGGCTTCCCAGGTGGCACAGTGGTAAGGCATCTGCCTACCAATGCAGGAGATTTAGGAGACTTGGGCTCCATCCCTAGGTTGGGAAGACCCCCTGGAGTAGAAAAATGGCTACTAACTGCAGTGTTCTTGCCAGGAAAATCCCATGGACAGAGGACCTCGTGTGCTATAGTCCATTGAGTCACAAAGAGTCAGACACGACTGAGTGCAGCACAGCACAGCAGCATAGCCTCTCTACCTTGTAAATAAATTTTAGAGGAATACGGATTAAACAGAATCAATGAGTGGGGAGGGAAGATACAGAGGAGACTTATTGGAGAATGAGAGTTATGAGCCAGGTCTTAAAGGAAGTGATATTAACAGATGGGTAAAGAGAGGGCATTAGAAAATTTCCAGTAAGAAAATATATGGAAGTAGAAAAAAGAAAGGATGTCCAAAGTTCAACTAAGAAATTGATGTGGCTGAAGCATTAAGGAATTTAGGCTCAAAGCTGATACCTACTATATAGTCATTGTTTATTCTCAAGCTAGAAGTCACACAAGAACAATATTTCAAAATTCTTGGCACCTGTCTATAAGAAAAATAAGCCTGGAAAGAGAGGATGGGGATGAGGGCACGGACTAGTGCAATATCCCATGAATGAGGGAATGAGGACCTAAACCAGTGTGGTAGATATGGGCCCAAAATGATAACTTTCAGGAAGAGGATTGCCAGAATCATAACCTCTAGATGATAAAGGAGGCAGTGAGAAAGAAATCCAAATCAGCTTCCAAACTGAGAGATCAAGGAATCAAATAGGTTGAAGGAAGCTGTAAAAGAATGATTTAGTATATGGCCTGGAGGGGGGTGATGTCTTGAGATAGATTTAGTTTTCGTAAAGTTAAATATCAAGACTAGACATCATCATGACAAGTATTCAGTTGTGTTTTTCATCACCCATTTTTATGTAAAAAATTATTTTTATATAATTTTGATTGACCAAAACCAACTCAAAGGGTGCAAGTTCATTCCAAATACTAAAACATCTAAAAGAAATCTTTGTTTAGACCAGAAACAAAGAATTTCAAAAAAATTTCCAAACTACAGGCTAGTTTATTTTAAATCCTGAGTAAGATATTTTTTATGTTGTGCTGTATGTGTGGCCATTTTGACTCATGAGAACAGCAATTTTGAATGATTCAATCTATTACTATTTTCCTGGAGGCAAAATACATACAAAAGTAGACATTTTGTCACACTCACTCAGGGTCCCCACATTCAGCCACTAGTTGGTCCCTTTATTGTGCATGATGTTGTCACAAAGTCCAAATCCCTTCTCAACTCTGGACAGTTACCTTATGAGTGAAAATACCCACCACCATTCCTGCAGTGCTTCCTGTGTGTCAGATACTGCGCACACCTGTCACATATTTAAATCTGACAAACCTCTTGGGACGGGTTTTATTTTCCTAATTTAACTAATTCAATCCAGCTAGTATGTGTTAAAGCAGGAACTAGAACCCAGGTCTCTTTGACTCCACGTATAAAGCCAAACCATAGGTCTCCAGACCACCACAGACCCTTAGGCTGTGTCTACATGTGAAAACGGCAAACAGGAATGATGATTTGTTTGAGAGTTGCAGGAACTGATCGGTGAATTCAGGCCAAAAACACTACTTTGACTCTACATGAAATGTCCTGAAAATTAAGGCAAAATGTTTTGGGACTTGCGTTCTCCAAATACTTTGGAATAGCTCCAAAAACATTCAAAGAAAGTCAGGTTTTTCAGTCTATTTATATTTATATACAGGACATCTTAAAGGCAGTTTGTCTTCCCAGGACTTCATTAAAAAATACACATGCATCACCCTTCTGATGAAAAGCCAGCTGTTTGTCTTTCTAATTACCACCTTGTAACTATACTCCTTTGACCTCACTTCCAGTAGGAAGCCTTAGCTGACTGACCCACCTTCCTCTAACCGCCTTCATCTTCCCCTGAAACTCAAGCAGAACCATTTATAAGACCCTAGCAGGAACATGGTTGCACACTCCATGCATTTTGTCTGATCCTTCAGTTATGGAATAGCTTATACTCTGTCCCACTCCATTACAGAGTCCCTGAGCTTCCCTGGTAGCTAAGATGGTATAGAATCTGCCTACAGTGTAGGAGGCCCCAGTTCAATTCCTAGGTTGGGAAGACCCCCTGGGGAAGGGATAGGCTACCTACTCCAGTATTCTTGGGCTTCCCTTGTGGCTCAGCTGGTAAAGAATCTGCCTGCAATGTGGAAGACCTGGGTTCAATCCCTGGGTTGGGAAGATCCCCTGAAGAAGGGAAGAGCTACCCACTCCAATATTCTGGCCTGGAGAATTCCATGGACTGCAGTCCATAGGTTCGCAAAGAGTCAGACACGGCTGAGTGACTTTCGCTTCACTGAGGGCCAGGATGGGCTCTGTTACTTCTTCCATAGATCCTCTGGGGCCTGGGCACTGCTGGGTGCTCAGGTTGGTGTTTAAAAATCAACCAATGGATTTGTTATAAACTGTATTACTTCCTAAGGAATCAACTGTTTGTCAAATGAAAGGATCAGGAAAATGTTGCATGGATCAAGAAGAGAAGTCTTTCACAAGTAGACAGGAAAAAGTAAGTATCTATTATTCTACTTAAGTTGGAATTGACTGAAACATGCCCACATCAATCCAAATTTATTATTCTAGTCTTTTCAGTGAATAAAATGTAAAGTTAGTGAATTCAAGGCATAAACAGCTTTTACAAGTCCCCCATATTAGCAAGCCCATGACTTTCATGAGGGGCTTCCCAGGTGGCACAGTGGTAAAAGAATCCGCCTGCAGTGCAGGAGACGTAAGAGACGTGGGTTCAGTCCCTGGGTCAGGAAGATCCCCTGGAGGAGGAAATGGCAACCCACTCCAGTATTCTTGCCTAGAAAATTCCATGGACAGAGGAACCTGGTGGGCTACAATCTATGGGGTTGCACAGAGTTGGACATGACTGAGCATACGTGCACAGACTTTCATGAGGCTAGTCACCACAGAAGACTATTTTCCTTCAGAAGCACTACAAATTTCTGTGCCTTAATCTGGGCTTACCCACTCTGTCACCCCCCAGCAAGCACTACAAGGGATGAAAGCAGGGACATGTCTTCATGCCTATGGCAGATAAACACCTGCCAGTGATACCTGAGACCCAGACAGAAGCTAAAATCCAACTCCTGACACCAAAAGAGGAAGCCCAGAGCCCAGCAGATCTGCCAGGGAAACCATCAGTGTCCGCTGAGGCGGGGAGGAATTCTGCCAGGGCTGCCCTTGGCTCTGGGGCTTCCATTTTATATACAGAATGTCAGATGCAGGCTCTGACTCTGAAGTCTCCCACTGAGAGACTCCTGTGCATCTCTCAGCATCTCTGAAGTTCCATTTGTATTTTGTTTTGTTGAGATGTGTACCAAGCTGTACAACGAAGATGAATTCCAGCCCTTCGATCCAACCCAGGAACCTGTATTCCCTCCTGAACTGATAGTAAGATACTTTACTTTTGTTGTCTTATAACATGATGTGGTTTAAGCATTTTGCCTTATACTATGAGACTACTGAGTTTTAGATCCTAAAAGTTGGAAGTGTGTCCAACATGATAACCCATTTTTAGAAACATGTTCAGCTCCACTGTGAATAGTATAAAACAGACAGCTTAGGAAAGCGGTGCTGCCGGGACCACAGGGGTGCTTGGGTCCACCCCTCCATTGAAGATCCTGAGCTCAGAGAGTGTAGGTGACTTAACCAAGATCACACAGCTACACAGTGAAATGCGTCAAAGACATTTTGTAAAACTAGTAAAGTAAAAATCAGATGATACTTATTATAATGGGATTTCATTATTCCTACTCTTAACCTCTGTGTTCTCAACTCAGTGGGGAGAGAGAGAGAATAACACAAATAGTGTGATATGCCCATCTTTCTATTCCATGCCTCTGTCCTGAAGAGAGCATGAGGTGAGGGCTATGATTCTACTGGCTTCTCAGAAGGCTTCAGTCCCTATGTTACCAACCAGGGTTCTTGGCCTCCTTAATCAGTAGAAACCTATCAGAGGCCAGACAAGAAATTCAGGTAAACCTTTACTAGGGCCCCTGCTGCAGCATGGGGGAGTCAAAACACACAACAGGTCCCCTCTCTGCTTGCTTGCTCCCTGAGAGGGGGGGTGAGCTTGTTCCTTATATGGTGTGAGGGTAGGGGTGTGTCCAGGGGTCAACCCGAAGGGATGGTTTAAGTGGTTTGCCCACCCCTTAGGTGATGTCGTGTGCAGGGGGTGTGCGCAGTACCCTGCTTTTTCTCTGGGCTCTTCAAAAGCGGCAGCTGGGTTTTTGGGTCTCTTTGTATTATTTGTTCAGAATTTGCCTCAGTTGCGCATGCACGTAGTTATTTTTGACCCATGCAGTTTCCTTGTATTTTGTTACTCAAGGAGAGATAACTCCTTACTCAAGGGGCAAGCATTACAGTATTCGAGCAAAAGGTCCCAGGTCCCCGCCTGTCTCACACACACACCCCTCAGAGCGTGAGAACCTGGACACACCTCGTGTTTAATGATTATTTGTACATGTAGATATGTAGATAAAGATAGATATTTTAAATATATTAGTATATTTGATCAGAGAAGGCAACGGCACCCCACTCCAGTACTCTTGCCTTGAAAATCCCATGGACGGAGGAGCCTGGTAGGCTGAAGTCCATGGGGTCGCTAAGAGTTGGACACAACTGAGCGACTTCACTTTCACTTTTCACTTTCATGCATTGGAGAAGGAAATGGCAACCCACTCCAGTGTTCTTGCCTGGAGAATCCCAAGGACGGCAGAGCCTGGTGAGCTGTCTATGGGGTCACACAGAGTCGAACACAACTGAAGTGACTTAGCAGTAGCAGCAGCAGTATATTTGATATATATTTTAATATTATATATATGTACAAAGTTGTAAAAGTATCCATTTATACTCTACCAGATGAATGATTTAAGGGATTTTTTTTACCCAAGGATAATATTGCTAATAAGCAATCTCTGTCCTACCGAAGAATCTAATTTCCAAAGAATCTAATCTCCAAAGGAGGGGCCCCTCTGAGTCACCATTATGGCAGAATTAGAGCAAGAAGCCTAGCCCTTTAATTCCAGGCTAAGATACCTTCAAGCTGCCATGCTGCCTCCTCTCTGTGTAGTCACTTCACAAATGCAGAGTTTGCTCTACTCTATATGCAGCTGTTGATGTCCAGACACCTATTATGAGAGTTATTCAGTGGTGATAATACACATCTTCTCAATCTAGGTAGCTTCAAACAAGGCCACCTTCTCCTAATACCCAGAAGTTAGGTTGTCTCAAAAAGCTAAAATAAACAGCAGGCTACTTAGACACCCAGAGCATTACTTGGAAGTCTATTGGCTTTGCTTCCCTGTAGAGAATGGCAGAAGACCCGAACAAAAGGAGGCTGACGTTCCGAGGGAAGAGGACCACCTGGATCACTCCTGTAAACTTGAATGACCTTCTGGAGCTGAAAACCAGTTTCCCTGAAGCCCCCATCATCATGGGGAACACTGCAGTGGGTAGGTGGTCTAGGGGCATGTTTTTTTAGTCTAGATTGGGGGTAAGTCAAATGTGTCTCTTTTAAAACTCTGCACAAATGCAATTTACTTTTATTAGTGAGTGCCTATGATCCTTTAGAATGTTGTGTTGTTTCCTTTTGTAAGTGAGTTGCTGTGTAATTTCCACTTTGAATTATCAGCAAGCCACACATCACTGTCTTTCTTTTCTAATTGTTTTACATATTTTTCTCCTTAAGGACCCAGCATTAAATTCAGAGATGAATTCCATCCGGTTTTTATATCTCCACTTGGGCTTCAAGAACTATATTTCGTGGATAGCACAGATGATGGTACGTACCTTTTTTTTTTTTTTCAAATAAGATGTAACCATTGGCTGCTGCTGCTGCTAAGTCGCTTCAGTCATGTCCAACTCTGTGCGACCCCATAGACAACAGCCCACTAGGCTCCCCATCCCTGGGATTCTCCAGGCAAGAACAATGGAGTGGGTTGCCATTTCCTTCTCCAATGCATGAAAGTGAAAAGTGAAAGTGAAGTCGCTCAGTCGTGTCCAACTCTTCTCAACCCCATGGACCATAGCCTACCAGGCTCCTCTGTCCATGGGATTTTCCAGGCAAGAGTACTGGAGTGGGGTGCCATTGCTAGTGGGCTGTTAATCAATTACAAAAACTGGACTAATTTGAGATCTTCATAGAATAGCTGACCTCATTTACTCTTTCAGAAATATTTATTGAGCACCTATGTGAGTCTTCTATGAGCTTTATCAAACTGCCTACCGAGCTGTGTCACCATGGACTACATTGTCATAGAAGCCATAATGGCAGGAGGATGGCACACAGCTCAGCCAAGTATAGAGAGAGTGACTGAATAAGAAGACTTAAGACATTATTGGAGAAGGAAATGGCAACCCACTGCAGTGTTCTTGCCTGGAGAATCCCAGGGACGGGGAGCCTGGTGCGCTGCCGTCTATGGGGTCACACAGAGTCGGACACTACTAAAGTGACTTAGCAGCAGCAGCAGCAAGACATTATTTGGCCAGTAGGAAAGGTTCTTGCCTACTCCCTGATTACTCCCTGATTCACAAATTTGCTTGAGGCATATCCTATATACATGCACACTCACCAAAAAGAGAAAAGATCTGGGCCATAAGATTTGAAAATTTAACTATAAACAACAACCTTATTTATTTTTACAGTCTTCACAATTTACTAAGGGTTCTCACATCTCTTATTTGTTTTGATTCTCATGACAACCCTGGGAGGTAGACAGAGCAGGTTGTCTTGAAATCCCCATTCTCCTAAAGAACATACAGGATCAAAAGGCTTAAGTAACTGCTGAACTTCACACGGCTAACACATGGTCAAGTCAGGACTAGATCCTAAGTCTACTTACTCCAAGTCAAGTATTCCTTCTTCATCATGCACCAAATAAGGCTATCTGAGACACGTGTACCACTGTCTACTATCCAAACTCAGCATGTGAATGGATAAAAATCATCAGTTCAGTTCAGTTGCTCAGTCGTGTCCGACTCTTGGCGACCCCATGAACCGCAGCATGCCAGGCCTCCCTGTTCATCACCAGCTCCCAGAGTCTACCTAAACCCATGTCCATTGAGTCGGTGATGCCATCCAACCATCTCATCTTCTGTCATTCCTTCTCCTCCTGCCCTCAATCTTCCCCAGCATCAGGGTCTTATCAAATGAGTCAGCTCTTCACATCAGGTGGCCAAAGTATTGGAGTTTCAGCTTCAACATGTCCTTCCAATGAACATTCAAGACTGATCTCCTTTAGAACGCACTGGCCGGATCTCCTTGCAGTACAAGAGACTCTCAAGAGTCTTCTCCAACACCACAGTTCAAAAGCATCAATTCTTCAGCACTCAGCTTCCTTTATATCCAACTCTCACATCCATACATGACTACTGGAAAAATCTTAGCCTTTACTAGATGGACCTTTGTTGACAAAGAAATGTCTCTGCTTTTTAATATGCTGTCTAGGTAGGTCATAACTTTCCTTCCAAGGATTAAGCGTCTTTTAATTTCACAGCTGCAATCACCATCTGCAGTGATTTTGGAGTCCAGAAAAATAAAGTCAGCCACTGTTCCCACTGTCTCCCATCTATTTGCCATGAAGTGATGGGACCAGATGCCATGATCTTAGTTTTCTGAATGTTGAGCTTTAAGCCAACTTTTTCACTCTCCTCTTTCACGTTCATGAAGAGGCTCTTTAGTTCTTCTTTACTTTCTGCCATGAGGGTGGTATCATATGCATATCTGAGGTTATTGATATTTCTCCCAGCAATCTTGATTCCAGCTTGTGCTTCTTCCAGCCCAGCGTTTCTCATGATGTACTCTGCATAGAAGTTAAATAAGCAGGGTGACAATATACAGCCTTAACCTACTCCTTTTCCTATTTGGAACCAGTCTGTTGTTCCATGTCCAGTTCTAACTGTTGCTTCCTGACCTGCATATAGGTTTCTCAAAAGGCAGGTCAGGTGGTCTGGTATTCCCATCTCTTTCAGAATTTTCCACAGTTTATTGTGATCCACACAGTCAAAGGCTTTGGCATAGTCAATAAAGCAGAAATAGATGTTTTTCTGGAACTCTCTTGCTTTTTCCATGATCCAGTGGATGTTGGCAATTTGATCTCTGGTTCTTCTGCCTTTTCTAAAATGAGCTTGAACATCAGGAAGTTCACAGTTCACATATTGCTGAAGCCTAGCTTGGAGAATTTTGAGCATTGCTTTACTAGCGTGTGAGATGAGTGCAATTGTGCAGTAGTTTGAGCATTCTTTGGCATTGCCTTTCTTTGGGATTGGAATGAAAACTGACCTTTTCTAGTCCTGTGGCCACTGCTGAGTTTTCCAAATTTGCTGACATATTGAATGCAGCACTTTCACAGCATCATCTTTCAGGATTTGAAATAGCTCAACTGGAATTCCATCACCTCCACTAGCTTTGTTCATAGTGATGCTTCCTAAGGCCCACTTGACTTCACATTCCAGGATGTCTGGCTCTAGGTGAGTGTGAGTGATCACACCATTGCGATTATCTGGGTCGTGAAGACCTTTTCTGTACAGTTCTTCTGTGTATTCTTGCCACCTCTTCTTAATATCTTCTGCTTCTGTTAGGTCCATACCATTTCTGTCCTTTATGGAGCCCATCTTTGCATGAAATGTTCCCTTGGTATCTCTCATTTTCTTGAAGAGACCTATAGTCCTTCCCATTCTATTGTTTTCCTCTATTTCTTTGCATTTATCACTGAGAAGGCTTTCTTATCTCTCCTTGCTATTCTTTGGAACTCTGCATTCAAATGGGAGTATCTTTCCTTTTCTCCTTTGCTTTTCACTTCTCTTCTTTTCACAGCTATTTGTAAGGCCTCCTCAGACAGCCATTTTGCTTTTTTGCATTTCTTTTTCTTGGGGATGGTCTTGATAAAAATCATACGTCTGAGTAAATCTCAGATACGTAAATAGAAATCAAATGGAGAATTATCTGCTTTCCCCTCTGATCTTCCCATCTTAGTCTGCTCATTCTTTTCTTATTTTTTTTCTTGTTGGAAAGTCCATATTAATGGAGCCACAGAAGGAGATGGAGCAAGGAAAGGTCAGGCTGTATGGAGAAGGGCTAGAAGGAAGGGATGTGGTTAGGGTGTGGTAGAGATGGAGGGACTGGATGTTAGAACCTGGAAAATGAAGTCAGTATTTCTCAACCTTTTCATTATTTCTCACTCTAAGGAGTGATGGACATTTTTTCTCTCCTCATCCTCCATAAAATTTTAACATCACAGATAGACCATATATCTGTATGGGTATCAGGGCTTTATAAATAAAAAGAATAAGATTTTTTTCACTGCCTTAGTGGCAGTATTGCCCCCATTGAGAATGCACGAAGTAGAAGACATCACTACTCAAAACACTCCCTGTAAGCTCACAGGCAGATAGAACTAAGCCAAGTTTCCAGCAGGTGTCTCTTCTTGTTATGATGAAGGAACAACAGGAAGAGATGGTTTGGAAAAAGGGCAAATGAGCAATGCAGATTTGGAAGTCAACTTCCACTCAAGTGTAATGATCTTGTAAAAATCTTACAGGATCTTGGTTGAAATTTTCACATTTGATCCGTCTATTCAGGACAGCACTACACTGGGAATAAACAGAGTAATGAGTTTCAGATATCTATGGTTGACGTGTCCTAAAATCTAAGGCAGATACAACTGTGTACATGAAAGAGAAAAATCTTTGGTACTTAATATTTGAGAATAAAGCAAATTGCCAAAATATCTTTATCTTTGTTTCTGTCCTTCTAAGTTTATATGAAAAGAGAAGATATATTTGAAAGAGTGTTTCCAAGCAGCCCATGCATCTTGTTACCTTCTACTTTAAGTTTAAATTCCATACCTTACTTTCAGGGGTGACGATAGGCGCAGGATACAGCCTGGCCCAGTTGAATGATGCCTTACATTTTATTGTTTCTGAACAACCAAAGGAGAAGACCAAGACCTACCACGCTCTCCTGAAGCACCTGAGAACACTTGCTGGAGCCCAGATTAGGAATATGGCGGTATGTTCTCTAGTGTCATACAAGATAAGACTGTGTCAGAGCAGCTTTAGAGACGGTTTTGGGACAATGAGAATTGTATTGACAGCAGCACAGCGCATATCTGAATTTAGAGTTTCCTCAGGCTCCAAGTCTCCTCACTTCGCCATGTTATTGGACACGTGCTAGGGTCAGTTCTGAAAGAGGTTTTTTCCCTCATGGCACATGGAAAGGCAATATTTTCTCAAGCTATAAGTTCGAATTGGCGTCAGAGGAGTGGGACTCTTGCACACTGTGTTGTCTGACTGTATTTAGCTGCACGCCCCCCCCCACAAGTTTGCCAGATCTTTCTCTGAAACAAAGAAGAGAATTTTTAAAGCTTACACAAGATCCCTGTATACATAATTCCTTATTTTTCAAATGACTGAGTGTAGCTTTAAAAATGCCATCTTTTCTTTTTAATCTAGACTTTAGGCGGGCATGTGGTGAGCAGGCCTAACTATTCTGACCTGAATCCCATCTTAGCAGCAGGAAATGCTACCATCAATCTGATATCTAAAGGTAAGAGACCAAGCTTTAAGCATTTGATTTTATAATTATCACATCAGTTACGTAGCTCCTTTGCAAACTATGAACAAGGAACCCAAATATATCTCACTTAGACTCACCAAATATATCTGGTTGTATCTACATTACCTCAAACATAAGGATGAAACTGAGATCAATCACCTTGTTTTCCATATGTTCTATATCTTGTAGATCACATAAGTTACTGCTCCTGACAGTTTTTCTGAACTAGTTGGCTGTATTTATGCGTAGTCCAAATTGTACTATCAAGGCAGATAAAGGAAAATTTAATGAGGTGTATGTATGTGATTTTAAAGTTTTATGGCATATTTTATTTCACAGTTTCATAAAGGTGAAATTTTTCCTTATAGTACTTTTCGTTTTAAACAAAATCAAATTTGTGGGGCATATTACTCATTTCTTCTCTCTTTAGTCAAAGATAGCTTAAACTTTGCCAAGGGAAAATGATTTAAACTTAAAGAAATAAAAATAAAGACAAATGTGTGTTATTCACAGGTCTATTGATATAAGATACCTTCTCTTTGATTAAAATCAGATTTTTAAAACTATGGTGGAGCAAAAGAGAGAGTATGGTAAACTGTTTAAGGGGGGAAAAGTATATATCAGGCATCCCACCCCTGCCATTCATCCCATCTCTATCTCTTTGGACAGATCATCTATCCTTTCTTGGCTCAGGGCCTCAGTTTTCCCATCTATGAAATACACTGGAACCAGTGTACCCATTACCCATTTGTGAACCTCCTTTATACTAGGCCTTACTCTTTGCCAACCACGACTGAGCGACTTCACTTTCACTTTGTACTAGGTAGTTTCCAAATAGCTTTAAAGTTCTTCAAAGCCCAAATGTTGTGAGTGGTGTACAATGGGCAATAAGAACAAGAAAGGACATGTTAGTGTACTGGGTCCAACCCTGCCATCATGCATGAGAAACCAGAAGCCCAAGGTTCCAGGACTTGCCTCAGCCAACCCAGCCCGGGAGCTAGACGAAGAACCCACGTCTCTGGCTCCCAACTGCACTCTCTTTCCACAAGTGCATCATATCTGTCCCTTTGGGCATATTCTCCAATTTGATAACTTCATCCTAATCAAGGTCATTTTCTCTAATAGAAGGAAAACGGCAGATTCCTTTAGATGGCCGTTTCCTTGAGAAGTCACCTGAAGCCAACCTCAAGTCAGAAGAGACTGTGTTATCTGTGTATATTCTGCACTCTACTCAGGTAAGGGCTCCCTGACCCGCCACCCACCCCAGGGAAGCCCAGCTTCACCCTGAGCAGCAGGCCACATATGGGCTTCCGAGAGAGAGGTGTCCTCTCCTTTCCAACCAGCTGCTGCAGGGCGCCTTTGGGGCTGCTCACAGGAGGGGTGCATTCCCAGGTGACGATCGGATTTGCTTTCTTATCAGAGCCACGGTATGAACTCAGGGGCCCTGGGTGCTTTGCCTTCTGTTAGTCCTTTCCTCCATAAAAGATAAAGTAAAAAATATATATGACTGTGTCAGTATAAAGATAAATATGATCCAGGCTACCTTCAGTGTTATATATTCATTATCATTATATTCATTTTTCCTTTTGATTTTAAAAGAAATGAAAACATTTCCATGAGCCTTATCTCTCTGCCTGCAGGGAACATTAGCCCTGTAAAAAAGAGAGCCCTTTGTGTGAAGAGCTGAACTGGGAGTTTCAGACAAAGATGAAACTTAGCCAAGATTGAGTAATAGTCTGTTGACTACAGCAAGTTTCTGGTAAACTGAAAGTTTATTACCATAAATTTACTACCAAGTCAACCAGATATTTATTAACCAGATATTTTAAGTACAATTTTCTATTTATTAACTATCTACTACTTTACATGCCTGGCACAGTGCTAAACTCCGAAGACTACAAGACACAGCATTCAGTCTTTAAAGGTCTCTACACCTATGAGGAAGGGCTTGAAATAGGAAAAAACTAATCTCAGACAGGAAATGAGCGGACAAAGAATTGAGGTAGTTTCGGTGATGGGGAGAACCCTGCCCTGGTGTTATTAACCATGAAGGAAGGCAGTTGAGATCAGCATAGGTCAGTGTAGAGAAGGGGGTGATCTTTCCAGGATTTTTATTTAATTTAAAATCTTTTTTTTAGTTTTGTACTGGGGTATAACTAATTAACAATGTTGTGATAGTTTCAGGTGAATAGTAAAGGGACTTAGCCATACGCAAACATATATCCATTCTCCCCCAAACTCCCCTCCCATCCAGGCTGCCACATAATCATTCAACTTTTTTTTATTCTATGAAACAAATAGTCAAAGAGTTAATAGTCTCACGGGGATGGGGGCTGGGGGGCATGGCAGGCTGAAGGCCAGATGGCCGGGCAGGTTATGTGGAGCAAACTGAGAGATGAGTCTGGAAGGGAGGTTGGGGCTCCATCACCAAGCATATCTATTGCTCTATTAAGGAGTCTATATGGGTCCTAGCAAACAGTCACCTCTGAAGGCTTTAAAGAAGATCCAATCTTAATGAAAGGCGCTTTTGAGAAACATTGATCACTAGAAAGATAGAGGATAAGTTGATTGGAGGATAGCCTAAAAGTCGAAGGGCCAGTTAGGAGGCTAATGCAATAGTTCAGGCAAGGGAAGGTGATGAGGAATGAGAGCCATGTCCCCACCAGTCAGTGCGGTACAGCAGGAAAAACCAGTGTCTCTCAAACACTTCTTTATCATCTTACTTTCTAGATCAAAAATGTGTGCTTCTTGTCAGGGTCCATGATGGTAGGGTCTAATCTCTCCCCTGCCCCCTACCAAGATGCTGGCCACGCAAAGAGGCTTTCACGCTTTGTGGCTCCAATGTTTCAAACTAGTAATGAAACTCAACCTAGAATGACAGATTTAAACTTGGCAAGCACTTTGGAGACCGTTTGTCCTGTGGGTTCCAAGGTTTTTTCCTACAGTAGAATTCTTTATTCAGATAAGATTTACATAGAACACCAAACTAAAACTGCTACAAGTGGAAGTGAGGAAGTTCCCTGTGAGAGGCACCCCACCTCCTCATCCTCCACTCAGCCCTCTCAGCAGTCACCAAGGTGCCATCTGATCAAATTAAACCTTGTCGTTTTAAAGAGAAGTAAAACTGGAACAGTTTAAGTCCCCTGCCCAAGGCCACACGTGGATTCACAGAGGAGGGTAGATGAGCACAGACCCCAGAGCCGGCACTGCCGCTTCCTGTGTGACCTTGTGCAGGCGACCCAGCCTCGCAGTTTCCTCATCGGGAAAGTGGACGTGAGCAGAGTTGTTGTGAGGATTAGATATTAACACATAATATAATACAGAATAATTAATACTTAATGTAATACATAACAATAAATACAAAGCACACGGGCAGTATATACTCCACAGTCAGTTCCATACTCCATAACCACGCCTGTGTGAGAACTTATATCATTCACAAGATCTTTTTCAGGATCAATACCAAACGTCATTGTTGCTGTACATCAGACAGTGAAGCTAAGCACTACACGTTGTTTTTCTGTCTGTAGTGGCATTTTGTGTCAGGACTCCGGATAGCCCAGCGTCAGGAGAACGCCTTTGCCATTGTCAATGCTGGGATGAGCGTGAAGTTTGAGGATGGCACAGACACCATCAAGGAACTTCAGATGTTCTACGGAAGTGTTGGCCCCACTGTTGTCTCTGCAAGCAAAACCTGCCAGCAGCTCATTGGGAGGTATGTCATAACACATCTGAAGCATGCAACCCAGGCCTTGCCATTTTAATATTTCAATGAAAATAGCACTTGGAAAATTTTTTCTGATCATAATATACATATATATATACACATGCATATAATGTGTTGACAATTTAATCACTGCAGAAAAGTACAAAGAAAATAAAAATCACCCAAAAACCAACCACCTTCAAGATACAATGATTCTTTTGTTGTAGTTTCTATAATAATAATTCACAAATTAATCTAAGATAATCTAAGTAGATAGTATCTCCAAAATTCCACTACAAATTAACCTGAAAAATAAGTAAATGTTTCTGATACTGTGTCCTAAGACAACTGAAAATGTCCTTAAAGAGCTTAAAGAAGATGAAATAGTCCAAAAGATGAATTGGCCTTCCTCCTGTCATTTGCATTATTTCTAGCATTTGGACAGCAAATTTTTGAAGTTCTTCTAACCAGTAATTTTATAGTAATTTTCACCCACCCATCAGGTTTTTTGTCAACAATTAGAACTTAAAGCAAGTTTTTTCTGATACTGAAATAACTAAAATAAGTGTTCACAAAGCACTTATATAATAACTTTCAGCCATGAAAAATGTTGCAAGTATCATCAATAATTCAGTCATTTACTAGTCTTTAGTCAGGAAGATCCCCTAGAAGAGGAAATGGCAACCCACTCCAGTATTCTTGCCTGGAAAATTCCATGGACAGAGGAGCTTGTGGGCTACAGTCCATGGCGTCACAGAGTCAAACACGACTGAGCAACTGAGCATGCATGCGCTTGGGCAGGTGTGGTGTCGTTGTTGGAGACACAGCCACGAACAAAACAAAGTCCCAGATCCTGGGAAGCTTGATTTGAGTACTTTTTTCATCCAAGCTATTTGAGGTAAATCAACATTCCCAGGCCATGACGTTAAAAATAATAAAAACAATCTGATTAAAAAATAGGCAGAGGATTTGAATGGACATTTTTCCAAAGAAGACATACAGATGGCCAACAAGCGTATGAAAAGATACTCAACATCACTAATCACAATGCAAGTCAAAACCACCATGAACTATCATCTCACATGTTAGAATGAGTATTATATAAAAGACAAGAAATAACATGAATGGAGAATAGGAAACCCTTATGCACTGTTGGTGGGAATACAAATTGGTGCAGCCACTGTAGAAAACAGTATAGAGGTTCCTCAAAAAATTAAAAATAGGACTACCATATGATCCTACAAAGAAGATGGAAACATCTACTCAAAATACATAAGCAATTCCATGCGGCTTGCAGCATTATTTACAATAGCCGAGATAATGGCAGCAACCTAAGTGGTCATTGATGATCAATGTATAAAGGATATATATATATATATATATATATATATATATAAAATGGAATATTATTCCATTATAATAAAAGAAGGAAACCTTGCCATCTGTGGCAACATAGATGGACTTTGAGGGCATTATGCTAAGTATGATGCAGAGAAAAACAAATACTGTACGATCTTATATGTGGAATCTAAAACAAAGCAAAAACTGAGCTTGTAGATACAGAGAACAGTTCGGTGGCTGCATAGATGTGGTGGGGTGGAGGATGGAGTGCAAAATGGATGGATGGGGTTAAAAAAGTACACATTTCTAGTTACAAAATAAATGTCATTGGGATGTAATGTACAGCATGGTGACTATACATAATAATACTATATTGTATATTTGAAAATGGCTAAAAACAAAACTAGATCTTAAACGTTCTTGTCCTAAGAAAAAAAATTTGTAACAACATATGGTGACGAATATTAACTAGACTTATTGTGGTGATAATTTCACAATATATACAAATATCAAATCATTACATTGTACCCTGAAACTCACATAATGTCATGTCAATTACACCTCAGTTAAAAATTAAAATTTTTTCAATAATATTTTTGAAAGGAGGACTTTGTAAGAAAATTTGGGAGCCACTGCCCCAGATTCTAAAGAAAGCTAGTGAGGGATTTGAGAGTCTTTTGTGTAGACTTCAAAGACGGATACATACTGCTCTCCATCTTTTCGTACTCTGCTGGATTAGTGTTTGTCTCTGCCTCTTCTGTGAAATGTTCACACTCTTTCCTGCTAGGAAATGGAACGACCAGATGCTGAGTGATGCTTGCCGATTGGTTCTGGATGAGATTTACATCCCTCCAGACGCTGAAGGTGGCATGGTAGAGTATAGGCGAACCCTCATCATCAGCTTACTCTTCAAATTCTACCTCAAAGTGAGGCGAGGGCTGAACAAAATGGTAAGGACTACTTCTCTGGGTCTCTGGGCCCCCTGGCCTCCTGGACATGAGCCTGCACATGAAGGGCCTCCATGGCCTGGTTTTAATAATACACAGAGCGTGTTGAGGGTGGGGCCTTCCAGTGGCGCTTCCCCGCCTCCAACAGCTTCCTCCTCGCCCTTTTTGTTTCTCTCCTTCCCTCACCCTCCTTCACTCCTGAGCTGAGAAGGGGATGGATGACCTTGTTATTCCATTTGCTTTATAATTTGTATGACAGAGGCTAATATGCAGTGTCAAGTTGATTTATAGTAGTGAAGAGCCTTCAGTGAGCAAACTATAATATTTTCCTTAAAGTAAGACCTATTTTAATATTTTAAAAATATGAATAAGACAAAAAGGAAGAGAAAATCATCTATAATCCCATAGCCTGTACATAACCATTATTAGTATTTTATTATGTACTTCTTCAAACAACAGTGCTAGCCCAGGGAATTCAAAGCTCAGGGCTCTCTCCCAGCAGAACTGGTATCTCATGTCTGGAAGAATAAATAGAATAGCCTATTTCTGACATGTGTTTTTCCAAGTTAGTCACTCAGATTATAAAATTAAATGTGAAAAAAATCTTCTTTTCAGGACCCCCACAAGTTTCCTGATATCCCAGAAAAGTTCGTGAGTGCGCTAGAAGATTTCCCTATAGAAACACCCCAAGGCATTCAGATGTTCCAGGTTGGTGGCTGGGGTGTTTTGCTTTTTAATCTGTCTGTGCATGTAAGTGTATGCCATTATGCATATATCTTCCTTCTTTTCAAGAACTTATTTTTTATTTTTATTACTTGTACAGACAAAGTCTGCTAAAGCCAGTTGATGGGTAACATTGTCACCCACACATGGCTTTCTTGGTTTAGCTTCTATGCTTTTACTAAAGGCTACACAAAGAATTAGATTTTGTATCTCCTTTCCCTTCTATTTTCAGTTTTGCTGCTTAAAATTTCCTCCTTTTCTTGGCCAGTGTCTGTCCTTTCTTTAAACTCTGACTTAGCATTTACTGCTTCTATAGAGACTTCCCAGCTTTCTTATAATTGAAAGTTTCTCAGTCCTGTCTGATTCTTTGTGACTCCATGGACTATACAGTCCATGGAATTCTCCAGGCCAGAATACTGGAGTGGGTAGCCTTTCCCTTCTCCAGAGGATCTTCCCAACCCAGGGATCGCACCCAGGTCTCCTGCATTGCAGGTGGATTCTTTATCAGCTGAACCACACGGGAAGCCCAAGAATACTGGAGTGGGTAGCCTATCCCTTTTCCAGAGGATCTTCCCATCCCAGGAATCAAACCAGGGTCTCCTGCACTGCAGGCAAATTCTTTACCAACTGAGTTATGAGGGAAGCCCCTGCTTTCTTATAATCATCCTAAATCTCCCAGAAATTTGTGTATATTTCTTGCACCAAATTAGTTGATGTCAACTGTTCTTTATTGCTATACAAAGTTGATCACATTATGTTAATGTGTTACTGTGTATTCTGATACTTCAACAAGGTTGTAGAGTCTTTGAGGGCAAATAAAAAAAGTCTTCCTTTTTTGGGGTGAGGGGGTGGTTGTAATCAGAATTTATCCTTTATCGTATGGATCTTTATTAATGTTGACTCACAGATATGGATACCCAATTGCTTATAGTTTTTTTTGACTTTGGGGTAAGCCAAGCTATATCTATATATATATAGATAGATAGATATAGATATATATCTATATATATGTATATACCAAGCTATATATATATTCCCAGGTTTCAGTGCTTGAGGATGCATGGTAATAAAATAACTTGCTTTGTTCGTGAACAGTGCGTGGATCCCCACCAACCCCCACAAGATCCAGTTGGCCACCCAGTCATGCACCAGTCAGCCATTAAACACACCACAGGGGAAGCTGTGTTTGTTGATGACATGCCCCCCATCTCCCAAGAACTCTTCCTGGCTGTAGTCACCAGCACCAGAGCTCATGCAAAGATAATGTAAGAAAACAAAACATCCCTATAAGTTACTGGAATGCATTCACAATTTCATATTAGAATTGAAAATTTATTATATATTTGGGTCAAATAAGAATAATTTCCTCTTTTGGATGGGAATCAGTCATTTTTTAAATATAGTTAAGAAAAAAAAAATCTATGACCAAAAGTAAGAACACCTACTAACTGCTGGCACTTTCCACATGGAATACTGCCCATGACTTGTTATGTGGTCACCAATTTTTCCTGGTGTTTAGGAATCACTTGTATTACCCTGAGCTTACCTCTGTAACTTCAGTGTGTGCTTTCAAAATTTCCTTCCTAGATTAATTGATACTTCAGCAGCCCTGGCCCTTCCTGGTGTTGTTGATGTGATAACAGCAGAGGATGTTCCAGGAGATAATAGCTATCAGGGAGAGATTTTCTACGCACAAAATGAGGTGTGTGATTTGTGCACCGCTTATCATTCAAATGCTTTGCTGGAAATGCCAAAATGATTATTGGTCATGGGCCCATGTTCACATCACAAAGACCTGCAGGGAACCAGTGACTCCCCCTCAAATTCTCTCTTGAATGGTGGACCCTTTTGAGATTCTGTTAAAAGCCATAAGCCTTCTCAGGGAAGGCTTCTAAAAAACCATCAAGTGGTAGAAGCAATACAGAGCATAGGACATTAAAGGAACCAACATTATTTCAGGACAACCGGATTACTGGCTGTGATATGGGAGTGGGAAGGAATGTGGCTGAAGACAGTCACAGGCCAGGTCCTTAAATTCTTCCTCCAACCTATGTATCCCCTGAACCCCATTCAAGTTACTGTTTTAGATTTATTCTCATAGGTTGAAAATAATACAACATGTGGCTTTTTGCCAGGTAATTTGCGTGGGTCAGATCGTCTGCACTGTGGCTGCTGATACCTATGCTCATGCAAAAGAAGCTGCTAAAAAAGTGAGGATTGTTTATGAAGACCTAGAGCCCAGGATTATAACAATAGAGGTACGCAGGCCATTCCATGTCTTCTAGAATGACTAGGGTGGTATAATTTTGACAGAATTCAACCCATGGGGTCACAAAACAATTTAGGGCTCACCTATACTGGGTTTAGAGCTGTCCATAGTTTTAGAGAGAAGGCTCCAGCAATCTGCACCTCGAAACATGATACAGAGAATTTTCCTGCCTGGAGCTCTCTCCCTTCTTGTGTCCATTTCTCCTCCCTTGATCTCTTGCTAAGGCCTGGCCACAGAATACAGATAAGGGATACCAGGGGGATGTTCTACAACCTCACATACAAAACTAGTCATTGGGAAATCCAGAGCATGTGAAACTCAGAACAGTTGTAACATTTACTATATTACAGCTTGGGTCCTCTGTCTCCCTGCCTACTTCCTGCTTAAACACAAGCCCTGGAGATAGTACTCTGACTGACAGTCTGACTCTATTGTCTGCTGCTGCTAAGTCACTTCAGTCGTGTCCGACTCTGTGCAACCCCAGAGACGGCAGCCCACCAGGCTCCCCCATCCCTGGGATTCTCCAGGCAAGAACACTGGAGTGGGTTGCCATTTCCTTCTCCAATGCATGAAAATGAAAAGTGAAAGGGAAGTCGCTCAGTCGTGTTCGACTCTTAGCGACCGAATGGACTGCAGCCCACCAGGCTCCTCTGTCCATGGGATTTTCCAGGCAAGAGTACTGGAGTGGGGTGCCATTGCCTTCTCCAGACTCTATTGTCTAGTGGGACCTTAATAGCAATGAAAGCATTGACAAGTTGTTTCAACTCCTCATACCTCAGTTTCCTCTACTGTAAGATGGGAACCATGAAAGTACCTACACCAAAAGGTCACTGTGAGGTTTATTTTTTTATTTTTTTATTTTTCACTGTGAGGTTTAAATGGAAGAATTCAAATGCCTGGAACAGCACTTGGGACATGGGACCCATTCAATAAATGTTAGCTGTCATTTTGTTTCAGCTGTTTTTGTTAACAAGGACAAGAACATATTCTCAGTGCTTTATAACCCCAGTGCCTAGTGAAGCACTAAACCCATAGTAGGTGCTCAATAAACATGTGTGATGGAAGGATAGATGAGTCCATAAGCAATGTGAATCCCAGCCAATGGGAGGCAGTCTCCATCATTTTCTGTGATTCTCCTCTGTTCTTCCCAATGGTTACCGAGGTCAAGTATTTCCCAATTATCCTCTGAATGCCTCTTAATTCTGTCCCTTTCTTTCTATTCTCATTTTGTCTCCCATCTCATGGTTCGGCCAGATCCTCATCACCTGTTGTCAGATTAATTATCATAACTGCTTTAAAAGGAGTTTTGTACTCTGTTTCAACCTATCTGTCCATCACATTAACTTTGTAAGCCTGAAAGTTCATCAGATCACTTCTTCCACACAGCAACATCCCCTTAGATGAAGTTCTTAGTATGGAACTCAGGATCTTGTGGTGGGGGTGGGGGGCTCTTCTGGTCTTCATTGCTGTGCACAAGCTTTCTCTAGTTGTGGCGAACAGGGGCTACTCTTGTTGCAGAGCACGCGCTCTAGGGCATGCAGGCTTCAGTAGCTGCAGTGCATGGGCTCAGTCATGGCGGCATGTGGGCTCAGTAGCTGTGGTGCATGGGCTCAGTCGCCCTGTGGCTTGTGGAATCTGCCCAGATCAAGGATTGAATCCATGTCCCCTGCATTGGCAGGCAGTCTCCCAACCAGGACCGCCAGGTAAGTCCTCAGGATCTTTCTTAATCCAACCTCAAGGCACCTTTCTAGTCCAATCTACTGTTTCTTGATAGAAAATCCCCACCCTTCCAGTTGGCTTGTTCTCATTTTGGCCCCTCAGCTTGGTTTCAACCTCAAACTATTGCTTTATGAGGCACTTTTGACTGTAAATGATTCTCCCTCTCTTCTCTAGCTGTCCTAATCTCATTCAATTCAGCACCTAACTTTCATCACCTACACAACGTCACCCTTGAGCGTTCCTGGCCCCACCAACCTCCTCCTCTTGTCCTCTCTTTATTCTGTTATTTGCCCCCCTCACCACAAAGTTGGCACCTTAACACCAAACTGCCTCAGGCCCTCACTCTAGGACCGCATTGGATATATCTATCCTTGTCTCCCTCTCAGGTCTTCCTCAGAGCCCTGAACGAAACTAAGGCAATACCAATGCCTGTAATCCATTTCAACACAACATCTGCTGTCTCTCCTTACTGCTTGGATTGCCTTTGTGTGTGAAGATCTGATTGAGCAGGAGCTTGGGGTTTTGATGGTGGGTGAATGGCTTATTAGAATGCTTTTAAAAAAACAACACCTTTTTCTTGTTTGTTTTGGTCTGCAGCAAGCCCTAGAGCACAATTCATTTCTTTCTGCTGAGAAAAAAATTGAGCAAGGAGATGTAGAGCAAGCCTTTAAATATGTTGACCAAATCATTGAAGGTAAGTGACCTTGAGCCAAAAAGGTAAAGCCTTTGCAGTTGAAGACTTAATTGAGTCATCTGGCTTGAGAAATACTAGAGCTCTCAGGCAGAGTTTCTCAACCCTAGTGTGATTTTTGAATCACAATTTTAAATGCACAAATAATAAACTTACTAAGTTCAATGAAATTTTACATATGTATAAGTCTATGGATGGGATGGTTAGATAACATCATCAACTCAGTGGACATGAATCTGAGCAAACTCCGGGAGATAGTGAAGGACAGGGAAGCCTGGCGTGCTACAGTCCATGGGGTCGCAAAGAACTGGACACAACTTAGCGACCAAATAAGAACAACAATAGGCCTATGTAAATACTACCCACACCAAGATATAGAATATTTCCAGCACCCTGAAAGCTTCCTTGTGCCCCTTCTCAGTTAGTAAACCTCCCAAAGATTTTTGTTTTAATTTTACTTATTTGGCCGTGCTGAGTCTTTGTTGCTGTGCAAGGGCTTTCTCTAGTTGGAGTGTGCAGGCTTCTTTTATTGAAGAGCATGGGTTCTAGGGCTGTCAGCCCTCAGTAGTCGTGGCATATGGGCTTAGTTGCCCCTCAGCACATGGAATCTTCCCAAACCAGGGATCAAACCAGTGCTGCCTGAATTGGCAGGTAGATTCTTAACCACTGGACCACCAAGAAAGTCCCCAAAGATATTATTCTAACCTTTACCACTGTAGATTAGTTTTACCTCTTTTGACCTTCATATAAATGGAACCTTATAGTATAACTTTTGTGCCTACTTTTTTTATTCAATATTGTGTATGGAGGGCTCATCCATGTTGTTGCATAGATCCATAATTCTTTTTCATTATTCAGGAGTATTTCATGGTATAAATATTTATATATCCATTATATCTGTAATTATACCCATAACTTATTTATCTATTCTACCATTGATATGCATTTGAGTTTTTTCAACTTGGGGCTTTTATGAATAGTTCCTGTAAACACTGTTATTATACATGTCTGTGGTGAGCATAAGCACTCATTTTCAATAAAATATACTCAGCAGTAAAAATGCCAAATAATAGTGTTTTAATATCTTTTACTTTTAGTTAGTGCCAAACATTAAAAAATGTTTTTCCTATTTTATTCCTAATAACAATTGTAAAAGTTCCATTGTTTATTTATTATCATCAGTCTTTTTAGTTTAGTTCTTGTACACCCTTCTTAATATTTCTTTCTAGTACTTGATACTTTATAATGTTATTGTAATGCTATTGTAAGTTATATTTTTATTTAATTTTCTACTTATTTATGTCTAGTATATAAAGACAGTTGGTTTTTGTATATTGATCTTATAGCCAGGAGTTTCACTAAATTCCCTCACTATTTTAATAGTCTTACAGAGTCTCTTGAATTTTCTGTGTATAAAGTTGTTTCTTAACAGTTTTATTTATCTTTCCTAATCTTGATACTATAGTGTTTGCTTGCTTGCTTGTTTTGAATTGCTGCACTGGGTAAGACTTAGTACAGTTTTTTAAAATACAAATATCCAGATCCCACCTCAGACTTGTGAAATCAAAACCTTGGAGTATAAGGTCAGAGAGCATCAGTATTTTATAGAAGATCTCCATGTGGATGAGTCTAATTTGTAGCCAGAGTTGAAAGCTGCAGTTGTCTTTACTAAGAGAATTGCTACAAGTCTTAAGTAAGAGAAAATAGTGATTTTTACAGTAATTTTTACCTACTTCTAAATAAGTGGAATGGCAAGTGCTATATTTTTTACTGAAATGCCTTCAGAATACTTGTTTCCCAGCATCATTCTGTTTAAGCAGAAAATGTAGACTAATTCCCAATCATAAAAACAATTTACTACCTCAGAAGAATAGTTAAATACAAGCAGGAAAGCTAAGAAAGATGCTCAGAGATTTGACAGCATCTACTCTTGTGTCAAACACTCATTACTCCATAATATATTTTATAGAAGAAACTAAATGAGATTTTACAAAGACTATAAATTTAAGCTAATGGTTATTTAGTTATGATAATAATATCAGTTACCATTTATCAGGTACTCATTGTGCCAGGCACCATGCCAAGCATTTTACATGTTTTATGTTATTTAATCCTGACAACAACCCTAAGAAATGAGTAATATTATTATTAAGTCTAGTTTAAGTTCCTAAGTATTACTGCTTACTATTTAATATGTAAGTAAAACACTGCTAAGAAAGAACATATCAGTAGTTGCATTTTACAGATGATGAAACTGAGGCTTTGAAAAGTTAAGTAACTGGTTGAGATCTCATAACCAGTTAGCAGTAGAACCAGGACTGGAGCCCAGAATTGGCTGAGCCCTAGGCCCTTGCTGTTAACCATAGTAGTATATTTTCTTTGAATTTCTGTTCTCACTGAGGATAACAGAATGACAAGATGCTAGGTAGCTATTTGTCATTCAGGATTCTGGCCATAGTGGGAGTTCAAGTGGGAAGTTTGAAAGACAAAGGGAATTTAAAATTTGGGCAGAAATGACGAAAAATTGAAGACTCTTGAGAGTCCCTTGGACTCCAAGGAGATCAAACCAGTCAATCCTAAAGGAAGCCAACCCTGAATATTCATTGGAAGGACTGATGCTGAAGGTGAAGCTCCCATTCTTTGGCCACCTGATGATAAGAGCCGACTCATTGGAAAAGACCCTGATGCTGGGAAAGATTGAGGGCAAGAGGAGAAGGGGATGACAGAGGATGAGATGGTTGGATGACTTCACTGACTCAATGGACATGAATTTGAGCAAACTCCAGGAGATAGTGAAGGAAGGGAAGCCTGGCCTGCTGCCGGGGACCAGCCCCGGCTGATCCAGGGTATTTGAAGGAGAGACGGCGTAGGCGAAGATCAGAAAACAATTGCTTAATTAAACGTTAATTAAGGATATAAAGAGTAATAGAATGAGGATAGCTCAGTGAGGAAATTCAGTGGAGAAAAGAGGCTGAAATAAGGATAGCTCAGTGAGGAAATTCAGTGGAGAAAAGAGGCTGAATAATTCAGCCAGAAGGTAAGAGAAAGAATGACATGGTGAGACCAAGTTTCGGTGAACAAGGCCCGCACTTTATTTTCCAAAGTAGTTTTTATACCTTAAGTTATGCATAGAGGATAATGGGGGAAGGGGTAGAGTCTTGCAGCAAGCCAGGCTTTCTTCCTGCAAACTTATCGTATGCAAAAGCTTAGGTGATTTGCATCATCTTCTGGCCCGGAGGCCTGTTAACATTTTAAGACCTTTTCTTCAGAAAACTTATTTTTCTCTAAAGGTGATTGGTCAGGAGCCACCCTCCAAAAGCATTAGATAAAGTTGCATTCCTACAGAGCAAAGGTGTGGTGGGCTATAACAAGAAAAAGAATTAACTCAAGGGTCCCAGGTTACAAACATTAAAGCTACTACTTACACCAATTATATTAATCAATACACTGCCAGGGACACAGCAGGTAAGGGATATGGAAACTTAGCAGCAAACATTGGCCCAACAAGTGAAAATCCCTTCACCAATACAATTTCTAATCAATCTTTTAACTACTCAAAAGAATCTGTGTTTAGACAGTTTAGAACATCTCCTGCCTCTCACAGTTGGGAGGCTCTGAACAATCACATGTGGCCGGAAAAACCTATTCAGGCAGGCTAGAGGATTTCCAAAGGAGTTTGTAGGTTGAAACACTGTCACACCCAGGAATTATTAACTGGAGCTGTAAGCTAACTCTTTTTTCAGAGAGGTAGTGGGGGACAGCCCCCCGTAAAGTCAGAGGTGTAGGTGAAGGCACAAAGCAGAAAGTAGGCAGACTCTGGTTTTGGGTGTAAATGCTCGAGAATTTCCAGGGGGACTCCTGAAGCTCGATCCCGCCTTTGCGTATGCCGAGCCTCCTTCCTCATGACCTTTGTCATGGGCGGAGTTCCTCACGCTGGCTCCCGGCAGTGATAGAATTCCAGTTGAGCTATTCCAGATCCTGAAAGATGATGCTGTGGAAAGTGCTGCACTCAATATGCAATATGCACTCAATATGCAATATGCCGGCTCCCGGCAGCCTGCTCCAGTCCATGGGGTCACAAAGAGTCGGATACGACTAAGCAACTGAAAAACAACACAACTAGGAGTTATTGAGAATATAATGTAATAGTTTAGAGCATGGATCCTGGGATCAGGCTGCCTGGGTTTGGATCCCAGCTCTGCTCTTTACTGGCTGTGTGACCTTGGGAAGCTTACTAAACCTTTCTATGTCTCAAATTCCTAATAATACCTGCCTCATAGGATTGGTACAGAGATTGCATAAATTTATTATCTATAAAGTTCTAGGCCTCAGAATAATATCTATCATATGTAAAAACTGTTTAATTATTAAATAAATTTGAATTTAGATTAAAATCAGTATATACATGCTGAAAGCAAACTTTTTTTGTAGGGGAAAGGGTGCCTTTTTACATGACTCACATTCTGTCATCCCAAGAAGTAATTCAAGAAATCCTTTGTTTTCTGGAAAAGCAATTCACTTATTTTTAACTGCACGGGGTTCCTTTGGTTAGTTTTAAATTAAAAATACTACCTTTCAAATACTTAAATAAGGGCTAAATGCGTCTCTAGTACAACCTACAAAATAATAAGGATGAGGAACTTATTTACAAAACAGATACAGATTCACAAACTTAGAAAACAAACAAGGTTGCCAGGAGGGAAGGATGGGGAGAATGGATAGTTAGGGAGTTTGAGATGGACATGTACACACTGCTATATTTAAAATGGATAACCAACAAAGACCTACGGTATAACACAGGAAAGTCTCCTCAATGTTATGTGGCAGCCTGGATGGGAGGAGCGTTTGGGGGAGAATAGATACATGTATATGTATGACTGAGTCCCTTTGCTGTTCACCTGAAACCATCACAACATTGTTAATTGGCTATGCTCCAAAATGAAATAAAAGCTTTAAAAATAATAATAATAAGGATGTGAGCCAGAAAGAAAAACACCAATACAGTATACTAATGCATACATATGGAATTTAGAAAAATGGTAACAATAACCCTGTGTATGAGACAGCAAAAGAGACACTGACGTATCGATCAGTCTTATGGACTCTGTGGGAGAGGGAGAGGGTGGGGAGATTTGGGAGAATGGCATTGAAACATGTATAATATCATGTATGAAACGAGTCGCCAGTCCAGGTTCGATGCACGATACTGGATGCTTGGGGCTGGTGCACTGGGACGACCCAGAGGGAGGGTATGGGGAGGGAGGAGAGAGGAGGGTTCAGAATGGGGAACACATGTATACCTGTGGCAGATTCATTTTGGTATTTGGCAAAACTAATACAATATTGTAAAGTTTAAAAATAAAATAAAATTTAAAAAAAATAAAATAAAAAATAAAAATAAAATTTTTTTAAAAAGGAAAAATAAATAAATAAATAAATAAAATAAGGATGTACTGAACAAGCCAAAAATCTCAGCTAAATCAACAAGAGCAGGCTGGTTTTACAGTAGGTACCCTCTTTGTGACCCAATAATCCTGACATCACCTAATTAGGGTACATACTATTATTACCTCCGATTTTCCAGATGAGGAAATGAGGATTTACTAATTTGGCCAAACTCACTGAGTGAGGATATAACAGAGCTAAGAAATGTGGTCATATTGGCCTATGTACTCAAGTCCAACACATCACAGATCTCACCACCCACTGGACAGGCCAAGAGAGGGGAATGAGCCAGCCAGAATCAGGCAGCTGGTGAGGCACAATGAAGATAAATGGAAAATATGGTTTAACCAAATGATGCAACATCAAACTCTATAAACTGAAGCAACGTGTTCTTTACAAAGTAAACACCACCAAGAGTCCCCAGGTTGGAACTTTCAAGTAAACCTTGTCCTGTGTTTATGCTTTATAGGTAAGGTCCATGTGGAAGGACAGGAACACTTTTACATGGAAACACAAACTATCCTGGCTATCCCCCAAGAGGAAGATAAAGAAATGGTGCTACACCTTGGGACACAGTTTCAGACCCATGTGCAGGTAACAGAGTGTTTTTGGAAAACGAGGCTCCAAACGGCTGTGTGACAGAGGCCCTTACAACCAGGCTTTCCACTCTAGGGGCCTTTTGATGCCTACACTCCCTGCACACTTGCCATTAGCAGAAGTCCAGAATGAAGGAAATGGGGCAGATATTTTCCTTAAAGGGCAGACCTTTCAGAGATCTGAAAATTGTGCTGCCTTCCCAAAACAGAGAGCAGAGTCTATCTTTCCCTTCTAACAACTTATAGTGTAAAACCTAATCTCAGGGAGGTCAAAGCCTTAATATTGCATTTACATTTCCCTTTGTGGTTCTTCTGAGTTGCATCTCTGTGTGAATGTTTTTATAAATCGGTGGCATATGGGTAAAGTGATTGCATCTTCAAGACATTTTCAGCCCAGCGCAGCAGCATGTGAATTCCAATCCTGTTCTGGTGGTTGAGATTTAACCTCACTGAGGCAAGTAAAGAAAATCCTCTGACATTCCCCTCTTCTGAAAAGTGGAGCTGTAGGTCCTAAAGCAGTGGAGGGCACAGGGGATACTTGGCCAGTTCTTCTGGGAGGGGGAGTAATGCCAGCCTCACTGAAGGAAGGAGCTGGGGGCTTCCTGGTGGAGCACAATGAGTGGGTAGCTTGAGGTCCTGAAGGATGGCGAGCCTCAGTAAGTGGAAGAAGCTCCCAGCTGCCATTCAAAGAAATAAACATGTATAACAGAACTAGCAAAACAGCCTATCAGCAGATACTTAATCCAGAGCCCTTGAGAAGATGCTGATGCTGAGCTGAGATGTAGCTGTGGCCTCCACTGTTGCAAATTTTGGAGTGGACAGAGATGGAAATATAGGCTTTGATGCTAATCTGCTACATGATCTCTGACAAGCAGCTGGATATCAATATCTTCTGTAAATTGAGGAATTTGATAAAGATCACCCCTGAGATCTCTTTTGGAAGACCGAATGTCACTCTGGGGTCCAGAGGAATAATATGTATGTCCCAAGGTCCATAGTTATTTTCCATCAACACCTTCTGAGGTGCAATCAGTCATGACAGCAGGCATTTCCCAGGGATAATGGGGGCACTGGGTACTCACAGCCCAAAGCCCATAACCTGGGCAGCATCAAAGGCAGGCCCAGTAAAGAATTTGAATAGATATTTCTCCAAAGAAAGTCTATGAATGACTAATAAGCACATGAAAAGATGCTCATGCGTGCCTGAATATTAAGTCTCTTCAGTCATGTCCAACTCTGTGCAACCCTATGGACTGCAACCCACCAGGCTCCTTGGGTTCAATTCCTGGTTGGGAAACTAAGATCCCACAAGCCTTGTGTGAGTGTGTGTGTGTGTGTGTGCATGTAAGTCACTTCAGTCATGTCCAACTCTTTGGGAACCTATGGACTGTTGTAGCTCGCAAGGTTCCTCTGTCAATGGGATTCTCCAGGCAAAAATACTGGAATGAGTTGCCATACCCTTCTCCAGCGGATCTTACTGACCCAGGGCTTGAACCCACATCTCTTAACATTTCCTGCATTGGCAGGCTGGTTTTTTTTTTATCACTGGTGCCACCTGAGAAGCTCAGCATCATTAAATCACTGTGTGTGCATAGTCGCTCAGTCGTGTCTGACTCTTTGTGACCCCATGGACTGTAGCCCACCAGGCTCCTCTGTCCATGGGATTCTCCAGACTAGAATACTAAAGTGGGTTGCTATGCCCTTCTCCAGGGGATTTTCCCAACCCAGGGATCGAACCCAGGTCTTCTGCATTGCAGGCAAGTTCTTTACTGTCTGAGCCACCAGGGAAGCCCACTAGAAAAATGCAAATGAAAAACACAATAATAGCAGTTCACTAGACAAACAGAGGACAAACAGTAACAAGTGAGAATGTGGAGAAATTAGAACATTTATTCGCACAACAGAACATGAAAAATGGCAGAGCCACTTTGGAAACAGCTTGGCCGTTTCTCAAGATGTTAAAGATACAGTGATCGTATAACCCAGCAATTTCACAACTAAGTATCTGTCCAAAGTGGACTTCCCAGGTGGCTCAGTGATAAAGAACCCACCTACCAATGCAGGAGATGCGGATTTGATCCCTGAATCAGGAAGATCCCCTGGAGAAGGAAATGGCAACCCACTCCAGTATGTTTGCCTGGAAAATTTTCCAGGGACAGAGGAGCCTGGCTGACTATAATCCATGAGGTTGCAAAAGAGTCGGACATGACTTAGCAACTAAATAACAACAAATATTTTCATTAGGAGTGACTCTTAATAGATATAAGTGTTCTTTGGAGATGCTTAAAATATTCTAAAATTAGATTACAAAGATGGTTGCATAATTATGTGAATGTTGTTTTTGCTCAATTACTGAATTTCTCTTACTAGGTAGAGAGGAAGTACATGAGTGATGTACAATAAACCAGTAAGTTGCACTTATGTGACTTTGGGAACTTACCTCTTTCAGGAATATGTGGCTGCAGCACTAAACATCCCAAGGAACAGAATCGCCTGTCACACGAAAAGAGCTGGAGGAGCATTCGGGGGGAAAGTGAGCAAGCCTGCTCTGCTAGGAGCTGTCAGTGCCGTGGCTGCCAAAAAGTAAGAGTTACAGTGGCCGCAGGGCAGACGCCACCTCTGTCCCCCCAGCCCCACACCCCAGCTTTCATCCCACTGCTCATGGCCCTTCATTTCCAAAGGGTGTGGTTAACACGTGGCTGCAGAAACACTGGACCTAGAGCCAGAGGGCCTGGGTGTAAGCCCTGCTCTGCCCACTCATTCACGGGGTCATCTTGGGCAAGTCACCTTGGTTTCCTCACCAGTAAAGTAGCGAAAGTAATAGCTACCTGTTTCCCAAGGTGGTTGTGTGAAATAAATGTAATCACTATAAATTTTGACTCACTGCACAGATGTAACTTGGGGTTACTTTTATGAGTTGCATTGACTTTCACTCGTTTAAATGTTTATGTTTCAAATCATTAAAATATATCAAGCTGAGGTTGGCTGAGTGGAGGGAGGGTCAAAATCCCAACCTAATGAGGGGCATGTTTTTTCATGAAATAAATCAGGTCTGTTGCTGCCTGGGAATGTTCTCTTAGCCTCTGCATGTTCTGGATGGAATAACCAGACTCCAGGAATAACCCCAACTTCTGTGAATTAACCTTGTAACTACTAAATTTCACTAAGTATATTCAGGATAAACCTAATTTACCCCTGGTTACTGCTCCAAAAAGAAAGACTATGAATGTTCCAGCTTGTTGGCACTTCCCAACAATAGAGAAGACTATCCAGTAAGTACAGGTGTGTAGGCCTTGGGAGCACTCCCGCAGAAGCGGGAGGAGTGTTCACTAGGCTCTTGAAGAAGGAAGAGTCTGAAACATGAAGAGTCTGAAACATGAAAATTCTGAATGCAGCCAGGGGAGGTTGACAAACGATTGTTTCTCAACCCTTTCAGCCTCCACATCCCACTTATAACAAATATATTATCCCCCTTTTAATGTCCCTAGATGAAATTAATAATAGTATAACCTGGTTAACATATAATTGCAAAATAATCATACAATTCCTTGATGTAACATAAAAAGAAATAAAAAGGAAGGAAACATAACTAAATAATATGTTATTTCAATATCTGAATTCTCAGATGTGACTAAACCAAAATGATTACAGTAATAGGGGTTCTTTTCCCACATTTTAATACCTGCACAAATTTTCAGAATGTTAAGGCCTGCAACTACCCCCAACCCCGCATTGAGAAACCACAAAACTGGATTATCTTAAGCCTTCTTTATTTTAGTGCATCCCCCCACCCCCATCATGAAACATCAGCAGGTTAACAGAGTCATCTCCTACAGGACTGGCCGCCCAATACGGTTCATTCTGGAACGTGGTGATGACATGTTGATAACTGCTGGCCGCCACCCACTGCTCGGAAAATACAAAGTGAGTGACAGCAACAATTTCAGGGGACTGCTTAAAACACTGTCCAGTGATAACCAACGTATAGTACAGACAATTTACTAAGTTCTGTGCCACTTGAAAGGACATTGGGATGCTGCCTAAAACTAATCAGAATTTCCTATTGAGTTCATGGTCTACTTGGGCACCATCTTCAGTGTTCCTCTGGTGACTTTCACATCAAACCATGAGCATAAGCTGGGTACAGATCGACAGCTGTGATCAGATGTGTTTGTGTACAGCATGGTCTGGTTGTAAAGGACTATTGAGAAAACGATTTACTTGTTCTATCACTTTGCAGATTGGATTCATGAACAATGGTGTGATCAAAGCTGCTGATATTGAATATTATATCAATGGCGGATGCAGTCCTGATGAGTCTGAGTTGGTAAATAAGAAATACACCTTTCCCTTAAGTTACCATTGCACTGTTCTTCTTATGAATAATCATCATACAAATTAGACAAATTCTGTGAAGCATTTGAGTTAGAGATGACATTTGGATAAGTGGTTTTGAATACTTGATAGATATGAAGGTTTGTGTTGTTCTGCTTTAACTCAGGTGATGGAGTTCATGGTGCTGAGAAGTGAAAATGCATATTATATTCCTAATTTCCGGTGTCGGGGTAGACCTTGCAAAACAAATTTGCCATCCAACACTGCTTTCCGAGGATTTGGCTTCCCCCAGGGCATAGTGGTCGGTGAAGCTTATATAACTGCTGTGGCTTCTCAGTGTGACTTAACCCCTGAACAGGTAAGTCATCAGTCAGAACACCCTAACAAAATTCCGACATCGCTGGCTCAAATATAAGTTGAATATCTATGTATATTAATAGATGATGTCAGCTTCCAGTCTTGAGGTGTCTGGTGCTAAAGAACCCGCCTGCCAGTGCAGGAGACGTGGTTTCATTCCTGTGTACCAAGTCAATCATAAAACTTATTAACCAAAACAACAAATAGCACTTCTGATTTTGTGGATCAGCTGGGTAGCTCTTCTGGTCTAGACCAGCTCAACTAGAGTTTTATAGTCTAAAAGATGGTCTAAGCTGGCATGTTAGTGGTCCTTGGGCTGATTAGTCTAGGGGATGTCTCAGCTGGGAAGGCTGTCTTTGCTTCACGCAGTTTCTCACCCTTGAGGAGGCTAGCCCAGATTAGTTCTCAAGGTGGCTCAGAGAATGAGTAGCAAGAATGTGGCAAGCTCTAATGCACAAACACTTTTCAAGTCTCTGCTTATATTGTCCCATTGGCCAAAGAAGTCTCATGGCCAATCCCAGAGTTGGTATGAAGCATCCAAGGGCATGAATAGAGAAAGTGGAATATTATGGTCATGTGTACAAGCATTCTAGCACAGTTCAAGATTTTGAGGAATTAATCTGAGAATGATTAAGAATAAAGAAAAACTGTGTATGAGTAAAAGGCTGTGGGATCAGGAGAATTTTGTCTCAGCACAAACAAATCTTGGGACAGAGTTCATAATAACAGTACCTACTATTGTTCAGAGTGGTAAAGTTAACTGAGGAAATGCACTTAACCTACAACCTGGAGCATATGAAGTGTTCAATAGTGGTTTCTATTGTTATTATTGTTAAGTTTATACATGTATGTTTGTACTTACATATCCATAGCCATTTCAATAATTGTTTTGTTTTTCAGAAAGACTTTCTTCATATCAGGTATATAGCAAAAATGCTAGCCTCACGCCAACAATAAACATATAGCCTTGAAATTCACTTTATTTCCCTGTCTTTCAGGTTAAAGAAATAAACATGTATAAGAGAACTAGCAGAACAGCCCATAAGCAGACATTTAATCCTGAGCCCTTGAGAAGATGCTGGAAAGAATGTCTGGAGAAATCTTCCTTCTCTGCTAGGAAACTGGCTGCCGAGGAATTTAACAAAAAGAACTCCTGGAAGAAGAGGGGCTTGCTGCGGTCCCCATGAAATTTACAGTTGGGATGCCCACAGCCTCTACAATCAGGTGAGGTCAAGGCGGGCGTCTCTGGCAGAGAGACGTGATTGTCTCTCACGATCATGTGTGAGGCGGGATGGCCCCCTCCAGGGAGAAAAAGAAATGGGGCGCTTTCCTATAGCAGGAAACACAGTGGATTTAGGCAAACGTTGGAAACCACAGGTATTGGAGCAGACCTGGGGCAATGCAGTCCCAGGGACCTTAGAAACAATCAACAGATAAAGTCCAGCTCAGGGGGTTAGGCCTTGGACTGGGCCCCAAAAGTGATTATTGTAGTATGGCATCAAATTTCAAATCCATGAGAGAACTGGAGGAAATAAGGATCCCTTCCTCTCTTTTCTAATTTCTCAGTGGCCATAGTCATTTGAAAGTAAGAGATTTCAAAAACACACGAGAATAGAGCTCTCCTATCCATACAGAACTTGGAATTTCTATACTGAGGCTCAGTGACTACTATGCCTCCTTTTTAATTCCATCTTAAACAGTTTTTCGTAGAGTTCTTATTTCTGATTTTTTTTTTTTTTTGGCTTCTATTCCCATCAATCTCTGAAATATTCTCATACCCAAACCCATACAAAGACAGGTGCCCTTACTGGTGTGAATGAGTTTTGGCCAAGCTGTCTTTTATTAAAACTAGCTTTAATATACGCTCTTCCTCAGAGTCTACTAACAAGGTAGAAAGGCAAGTAAGAAGGAGGGAGGGAAGGTCAGGAGAGTTTGGAGCAGATGTTCAGTCTTTCCCCCAGGTAGTATTTCTCAAGCCAGAATAACAGATCTCCTTTAAAGGAAAACAAATGTATTCTTGTGGACTGTCAATGGGTGCTTATTTTTTTTAATATTTTTAACTGTGTGTAACCACAGAACAAATAATAAGCTTCTTATAGCTCTTATGCCTTTATAAAATACAAATTTGGAAAATTAATAAAAACAGTACTGATAAATGCCAATAATGTTCAGAACAGTAACATTAACTTAATGTGGTAAATTATATTGCTTTTCTAAATTAAATTCTCACTTACAAAATGATGATGGCTCTGCTGCCACTGCATGAGGCATTTTGTATCCCAAACACGGCCAATTATCCAAATCACCTGGGAGTTTCTTTAAAAATGGGTATTTGAACTCCAAGTTCAACCTTCTACTGAATTGGAATTTCCATAATGGGACCCACACCGCTCCCCAACCATGATTCTTAAGGTCAGTAGCATTTGGAAATTATTACAACATCCTGACTTTCTTCCAGCTCCTCTAGTATCCAGGGCAGGTTGTGCCTGGAAATTGACCTATCCAAGTTCCATTTGTTTTCAAATTAATCTTCCTGTTTAGGGAGGAACAAACAATAGAGTTTTGTGCAGGTTGGGGCTTTGGAGAGGCAACACACAAGCCAACCACACAATGCCTGCAGTGGGCAGGACACTTGTGGGAGTGTGGCTGAGCCACACTGCATGCCTCTGCACTTGTGTTTGCAAGTCTGGGGCTTATTGACAGGGCTTGTCTGTAGCTATCTGTAAAGGCTTTCCTCTCCAGGATAAACAATGAGAGGTTGGCTCACTGAAGCAAAGCCATTCGTCGGGTAACCTCAGCTAAACTCATGGCAACATTTGGCCACATCAGCGTCCAAACTGGTATTATAATTATTATCCCCAGGCTGCTGCTCTTGTCCACATCTATCTCGATGGCTCCGTCTTGGTGAGTCACAGTGGCTGTGAACTAGGACAAGGTCTTCACACCAAAATGATCCAGGTGAGATATGTATTCCTTTTCTCCACTGTGGAAGATCGTAGCTGGACCTCAACCTTGTCTGCATATGCTGTCCTAAACTAGATGTCCTAGAGTGACTGTACTGCTGTGCAGCTACTGTGAAAGAGGCATAAAAGAAAACACAAACAGATTCTTCGGTTGGCCACAAAGAAAACCGCGTATGCTTCACAGTGCCCATTTAAAATCTTCTGAATTATATAATCAACATATGAAATCACCAATGTTCCCTTAAATGTTCATCAGTACAGGGTAGCCAGGTTTTATACTCAGTTCAAAAAAGAATTAAAAGGTTTTTAACTTGTGGGGAGGGTAAAGTCAATGAAATAAACAGTATTTTTCTTCTGCTCCTGACAGGTGGCAAGTCGTGAACTGAACATCCCTGAGTCGTATATACACCTGTCTGAGACGAACACTACCACGGTTTCCAATGCGACCTTCACAGCTGGCTCAATGGGGGCAGACATCAACGGGAAGGCTGTGCAGGTGACTTTTTTTTTCATTTCTCAGTCACCCAGGTGACCGTGCTGGAAGGGACCTTGTCCCATCCCTTCTTTTATGGAACATGAAACTGAGGCCAAGAGGGGTCAAGCAGGTGGTTCTAGATCTCTCAGCTAATCACTGGCAGAACCAAGACTCCAAGTGGTTCCAGCTCCCTCTGTGGGCTTCTCTCCCTTGAATAAAATCTACCTCTGCTGCCGCCGCTGCTGCTAAGTCGCTTCAGTTGTGTCCGACTCTGTGCGACCCCACAGACGGCAGCCCACCAGGCTCCCCTGTCCCTGGGATTCTCCAGGCAAGTCTACCTCTAATTGTTCTAATAACTCTAAGATCACTTAAAATCCATTTTGGGGGGCCTTGCCACATGGCATGCAAGATCTTATTTCAACTAGGGATTGAACCCATATGCCCTTGCAGTAGAAGCACAGAGTCCTAACCACTGGGCCACCAGGAAAGTCCCCCATTGGTCTCTTTTATCTCATTTCAGTAATTTAAATGTCCAATCCAAAATTCCAAAATGTACTTCAAATTCCACTGTCTTTGCTACTTCCCAGCTTGGGCCTGCAGGCGTAAAGGGGCAGGCATGGCTTCTCTCCATTTCTCTCCCTACCCTTTCTCCCCCTGCCACCATCCTCCTCACCTACATTTCAGACCCTTATAAAGTCCAAGGAAGAGCGAGCACAGAGGTGAGAGGCAGAACAGGTCTTACTTGGCTGGCATCAGAGTAATCTGACTGTGCCACGTCTGATTCCTCCCCTCGTGGGTGCCATCGTGAGCTCCCTAGAGAGCCCCTTCCAGGCAGCTTTAACCTGGGCCATGCCTCTCTATGGCTTTAGCCACTTGTGACCTGCCCCAGCCCCACCCTGAGCCCCAGGCCAGCTGCCTCCTCTTTCTACTGAGGGGCCTCCCCACTTTCAGGAAGCTCTGATACAGGAAAGTAAAAGTGAAAGTCACTCAGTCGTGTCTGACTCTTTGTGACCCCATGGCCTATACAGCCCATGGAATTCTCCAGGCCAGAATACTGGAGTGGGTAGCCTTTCCTTTCTCCAGGGGATCTTCCCAACCCAGGGATCGAACCCAGGTCTCCCACACTATGGACGGATTCTTTACCAGCTGAGCCACAAGGGAAGCTCTGATACAGGGGGTCCTTTTAAATCTAGAGATTAGAGGTTAGCCAGAGCTGGGAGGCAGGGCAACAGAAATTATGTCATAACAGTTATAGAGTCACCAAAAAATACATACAAGAATAAGATTGCTTTCAAAAATCAGTGGGCAAAGTACAGCTTACAACATGGAAACTTCGTTTATTAATAGAACTATGTGGATATTGCTGGGCCACCTTTGAGACAAAATAAAATCCTTCACCTGAAGTCTAAAAATGTAGGAGATCTCAAAACGAAGCCTTCCTACACACTGGCTTCCGCTGTCTGATTTGGACAGAGCTGTGTCTGGCAGATCCAGAGAGAGCTACTTGGGAGGAAAGGAGGAGAATTTGGTCACCCAGTTGCCATCAGGCCTCCCACAGCTTTGCAGTGGGTTTCCATGGTGGGTTAATTACGAAGAGCTTTTGAGGTTCACAGCTTCCCAAGGCTCTAGACTCTTTGTCAGCCAACCATCATGCCAGATTTTCAAAAGAACCACGTGGAGCAGAAGCTGGGGCTTCATTGGCTGCAAAGGAGACAGTGGCTCTAGCCCTGTGTACATAGGCTGTCCGTTGGCTGAGGAAAGTGAAGTTGTTAATTTCAGAACCCCAGAATTCTTTTTTAAATCTCAAGTCATTTATATGGGAGTAAAGTATAGGAAATAGCTATAAAAAAGAAAAAAATGCCTTGCAGAGAAGTCCTGAATAATTTCAAATTAAAAGCATCAGTAAGAGGATGAGGTAAATCAATACACATTAGTACATTTAGGCCTACAGAAGTAGAGATTGACGAAGTATTAAATACCACAAAGCATAGAAAGCAGCAAGCAGAGAAGACTGCTTTCATTTTGATTTTGTCTTCTGAATTTTGTCTTAAAATGGAATGGTTAAATACAGAGAAAAAAAATATCACCCAGGGCGGCATCCACAGCACAGACACCACCCAGAACATGTGTACCTCTGGGGACTGGTGGTGAATGGGGGGATGGTGCCTCCCAGAGCTGGCCCTCCAGGGCCCCAGCCTGCCACCGGCAGCCTCTTACCTGCAGACTTGATTCAGAAGCAGACTCCGGTCTTCAGGGACCCGAGCTCTGGGGAATGCATATCAAGGTCTTGGAGTAACTCTGAAGCACCTCTCCCTGGGCTCAGCATGGGGAAAGCTCTGCCTGCCCCTCCTCCCTGAAGAGACGGAGACCCCAGGGCACCAACATCCTTCTCCTTGTGACACCCTCTCCCTCATTACAAGTTTCTAGTCTCCTGGCTTCAGCCCTCTGATCCCACTGAGGCGGGTGAGGGAGTGTGTGTGCAGCCACCCTTTCTCTGCATGACCTGCATAGGAGGTAGAGCACCTCGATTTGGAATGAGGGGCTGTTTGTCAGCTACCAGTCTCATTCTTGTGGGTCCTTAGCCTAAAATGAGTTAGCAAAGCCTTTTAACATCCTGTCAGTAAACAACAAATTATTAAATAATAAGAAAGAAAGAAAAAAAGAAAGGCAATGTCAGGTGTCATGAATCAGGAAATTATGAAAAGAGCAAGTGGAAGTGTTGAGAGTGCCATCTTAGGCGGCAGGGAAGTCAGGCAGGTGCTGACCCTGAGCCTGGTACCTGAACAGCCAGGAGGAAGCAGAGTAGGAGGCAGGCAGGAGAGGTGAGACAGAGAACTGAGGGCGGAGGCGGGCTGTACCTGCTCACTGTTAAAGCTGGATAAGGTTGTAAGTGGAGAATATTGTACTACCCTCCTTACTTTGGTGTATTTCAAATTTTTCTATAATGCAAAGGAAGCCATAAACATTAGTATCTGACATTTGGAGCTTCAATAGGAGGAGGTGACCTTATCGGAGAACGTAAAGTGAGAGAATTCTATGTAGGAAGAAAAGGCATTTAGGAGGTTATACAAGATGGCAAAATTCTCTACAACATCTCACTTTCTTAAGGGAAAACTTACCTCAGGAGCCCCTCGCACTGTTGAGTGTAAAGCTTTGCACAGGAGCATGTGGTCAGGGTGCCAGTAAGGGGAAGAACAGCTGAGCTTCAAACAGGCGGGAACTCTGACTCAAGTTTGTCTTGAATGTGGCACCCTTGTAGAAGGTACCTGTTGGTAATGAGGTCAGTATTGAAAAATCGAATGAGCCAGCAAAGGCGGATTTATGAAAACAGGGATCTCCCTGATACATGAGAAGCGAGAGGCCATTTCCCAAAGACAAGAAGACAGAATAGAAGAAATAGAAACCAAGAGAGGGTGTGGGGGGGGGGGGTTTTAGTCTGAGAGGAGTAACTAAGGGCAGACAAGTAAATAGATTTGTATTTGAATTGAGTGGAAGCCAAGCTGAGGCCCACCAACACCTGGGGATCAGTGGGGGTAATCTTAAGGGTCTGAGATTTCATCTCAATAATTTTTATCTTCATTTCAATGAAAATCTTTGAAAAATTAAAGCAGGCATGTTTTGCATCATCAGAATGACCACTTTATAAGTGGAGTATTGCCAAGAGATCTCTTTGTCCACATTTGGGACCAAGAAGTATACTTTGTGTCAAGGTAACAATAGCAGAGATGGACTTGATACATGAATGATGTTTCCTTGCCCAGTGAATAGCAAATGATGGCAAAGTACGAAGTGCAAAATAAAAATCCATAGCAATTTAAATAAGAGAGAAAATTGATCCATCAATTGGCACACGCTAGGCACATCAACTCCGAAGTATGTATGCCTCAGCACTCCAGACCGTTCTTCATTCCAAGCAGCAGTTAGGCTTCAGGAAAACAACATCAGCAACCCACTAAATTAATGTTATTCAGAATTTTATTGGTCTATAGATTGGTTTGCATGCTTTGTCGTTTTGTTTTTGCTTTAGAGTTATCAAAGAGCTATAACTATAAACAGACTTTATCTAACTTTATGTTAACACATATTTAAACAAGATGATAATAAAAATAATTTTCAGTCAACACCTCAGGAGCCACAGGATGTCTGTCTCCCTCAGAGGGGTTCCATCCGTGACTCACATTTAAGAAGCCCTGCCCAGAGGACTAGGAAGCAGGTTCACAAAACTGATCATCTACATTTGAATTGATTTAAGTATTTTGCTGTTCCCTGAGGCCTTCATTTCTGATATTTCAAATATTTCTTTTTAGAATGCCTGCCAAATTCTTAAGGCCCGTCTTGAGCCAGTCATCAGGAAAAACCCCAGGGGAACGTGGGAGGCGTGGGTAAGTGTTTTCTTTATCACCCTTGCCCGGAAAAGGGCAGATACACCCAGGTGGGTCAAATCCTGCGTGCATGGACCAATTTGTGGTGCCCTTTCAAGGACAAAAAATTTCTTAACATTACTTCTGCTTTTCCAAAAGAGTAAGAGAGATGTCTGTGTTCCCTGCAATATGACTTTATTTCAGAGCCCAGTCTCACACAGAGCATGATGACAGCATAAGTAATAAGTGTTAGTCACTCAGTTGTGTCTAACTCTTTGTAACCCCATGGACTGTAGCCCACCAGGTTCCTCTGTCCATGGAATTCTCCAGGCCAGAATACTGGAGTGAGTTGCTATTTCCTTCTCCAAGGGATCTTCCCTACCCAGAGATGGAACCCAGGTTTCCTGCCTTGCAGTCAGATTCTTTACCATCTGAGCCACCAAGGAAGCCCCGATGACAGCAGAGGGTCTGAACAGAAACACACCCAGTATTGCTGCCCTGCCCTGTCACTGCCCAGGCCCCCTGGGCCTGTCCCATGGTGCCTCAAGGCCTTGGTTTTCTCACCAGAGCAACAGAGATAATAGCAGTCCTAATATCAAAAGATTACTCTATTTTAATAACTTTATAATAATTATTTAATTAATATAATTATATTAAATATAATAAGCTATATTTAATTAATATAATGATTAATTATTATTTTTTATTATTATAGCCATTAGTAGTATTATTCCCAGCCCCACCCAGTTTATTCCAGCAGGAAGCTGACATAATACACTGAGACAGCCATTCAAATTATTTGGGAAAAAGTCAGGGTAAGAATACATACATGCATATACACATATACATATATGTGTGTATAAAAATAGGTATACATACCTGTGTGCATACCTAATGTACATAAGTGCATGAATGCGGCCTAGCCCGTTTTCTGATTTAAAAAGCCAAAAAGGGTGAAAAAATAATAAACTTCATACTACAATCTCAAAAAATAGAGAGTCCTGGAGTACAGCCAGCAGCTGCCTTTAAGCGCCTCCCTTGGAAAGCCTGACCTGTGGCTTGTATGGCCGTGAATCTCACTCCAGGGGAACCTAGATACAGAGCTCAGTGCAAACTAGAGGAAGCAAGCCCCTCATGGAAGGCCTTTCTCTTGCTTTCCCCAAACTTTTATTTCTTTGTAACCAATCATCTCTTCCAGATTTCAGAAGCCTACAAAGAATCCATCAGTCTCTCCACTACTGGATATTTCAAGTAAAGGACATTCTTGTTTTGGCTTAGATTACACTTAGGCAAGGATGGTGTGCACTCAGCTATCTGACCAAGTGCCCTGAGAGCCCTGGAGCTCTTCTGGGCCCCTTGTCAACCCTCAGCCCTGGGTCATGGGGTGCGAAGGGAGGTGGGGGAGGACCAAGGACTCCCAGGGTCCGCCATGCTATTAACCAACCAGAAGGGACGCCATAGCTCCCTACGTGCCACTCTGACCATCCCAGCAACTGTGCAGTGGAGGGCAGGGATGGGACACCAGTGGACCTTCTCCCCACGTCTGCGGTGGTTCTCTTGCAACTCTGATCACTACCACCCAACTCTCAGGAAATGGGAAGAGAAGCATCAGCCACAGGGTGGGTGCTCTCTTCATCTCCAGGACCCAGAGCTCAGTGGGCGTTCAGTCCACTAGTGGGGAAAATGCCTTTTCTTTTCACTCCTGACTTCTCTTCTCAGAGGCTACCAGACAAATATGGACTGGAAGAAGGGGGAAGGTAACGCTTTCCCATATTTTGTTTATGGAGCATCCTGTTCCGAGGTTGAAGTCGACTGTCTCACAGGGGCTCATAAGGTAAAGAGCGGCGTTTGTGTTCACCATCTTCACAAACATTGTTTTCTGTGCTGTAAAGGTTCTCCCAGTGGAAGCACCAGGGACAGATACATAATTGGAGTCCAGATCTATTTTAAGTAAACAGTGTTTCCCATTGTGCATTTTCTCTCATGTGTTTTCAGCTCCTTAGGACTGACATCTTCATGGATGCTGCTTTCAGCATAAACCCAGCTGTGGACATTGGACAGGTGCGTGATACCCGAACTGCCGCCACAGGGGCTTTTGGTCAGTTCCCTTTAGAAAATTCTTTCCCAGAGTCCTCTAAATGTTGTTTATGCCTGATACAAGAATTCTACAATATACAGTATACACTGCACACACAAATAGATAAGATATTGGAAGAATATTCAAGAAAAAGTTGTCTTTTCTTCAGTGGTTGCCTTTATGGCAGGAATATGTATGATTTCTAATTTAGCTTTCTGATTTAGCCTCAGTTCCATTCAGTTCAGTTGCTCAGTTGTGTCCAACTCTTTGTGACCCTATGGACTGCAGCACACCAGGCTTCCCTGTCCATCACCAACTCCCAGAGCTTGCTCAAACTCATGTCCATCAAACTAATGTCCATCAAGTTGGTGATGCCATCCAACCATCTCATCCTCTGTCATCCCCTTCTCCTCCTGTCTTCAATCTTTCCCAGCATCAGGGTCTTTTCAAATGAGTCAGTTCTTCGCATCAGGTGGCCAGTGTATTGGAGTTTCAGCTTCAGCATCAGTCTTTCTGATGAATATTCAGGACTGATTTCCTTTAGGATAGACTGGCTTGATCTCCTTGCAGTCCAAGGGACTCTCAAGAGTCTTATCCATCATCACAGTTCAAAAGGATCAATTCTTCAGCACTCAGCTTTCTTTATGGTCCAACTCTCACATCCATACATGACTACTAGAAAAACCGTAGCTTTGATTATATGGACCTTTGTCAGCAAAGTAGTATCTCTGCTTTTTAATATGCTGTCTAGGTTGGTCATAGCTTTTCTTCCAAGGAGAAAGTGTCTTTTACTTTCATGGCTGCAGTCACCAACTTCAAGAGTCTGTCACTGTTTCCATTGTTTCCATGAAGTGATGGGACCAGATGCCATGATCTTTGCTTTTTGAATGTTGAGTTTTAAGCCAGCTTTTTCCCTTTCCTCTTTCACTTTCATCAAGAGGCTCTTTAGTTCCTCTTTACTTTCTGTCCTAAAGGTGGTGTCATCTACATATCTGAGGTTATTGATATTTCTCCCAGCAATCTTGATTCCAGCTTGTGCTTCATCCAGCCTGGCATTTCTCATGATGTAGTCTGCATATAAGTCAAATAAGAAAGGTACAGTATACAGTCTTAACATACTTCTTTCCCAATTTGGAACCAGTCCATTGTTCCATGTCCAATTTTAACTGTTGCTTCTTGATCTGCATACATATTTCCAAGGCAGGTGAGGTGGTGTGGTATTCCCATCTTTTGAAGAAATTTCCAGTTTGTTGTGATCCACACAGTTTCAAGAAGTAAATGTTTTTCTGGAATTCTCTTGCTTTTTTGATGATCCAAAAGAAGTTGGCAATTTGATCTCTGGTTTCTCTGCCTTTTCCAAATCCAGCTTGAACATCTAGAAGTTTTTGGTTCATGTACTGTTGCAGCCTAGCTTGGAGAATTTTGAGCATTACTTTGCTAGCATGTGAGATGAGTGCAATTGTGTGGTAGTTTAAACATTCTTTGACATTGCCTTTCTTTGGAATTGGGATGAATACTGACCTTTTCCAGTCCTGTGGCCACTGCTGAGTTTTCCAGATTTGCTGGCATATTGAGTGCAGCACTTTCACGCATCATCTTTTAGGATTTGAAACAGCTTAGTTGGAGTTCCATTACCTCTACTAGCTTTGTTCATAGCAATGCTTCTTAAGGCCCACTTGACTTTGCATTCCAGGATGTCTGGTTCTAGGTGAGTGATCACACCATCATGGTTATCTGGGTCATTAAGATCTTTTTTGTATAGTTCTTCTGTATATTCTTGCCACCTCTTCTTAATATCTTCTGCTTCTGTTAGGTCCATACTGTTTCTGTCCTTAATTGTGCCCGTCTTTGCATGAAATGTTCCCTTGGTAACTCTAATTTTCTTGAAGAGATCTCTGCTGCTGCTAAGTCGCTTCAGTCGTGTCTGACTCTGTGCGACCCCATAGACAGCAGCCCACCAGGCTCCTCTGTCCACGGAATTCTCCAGGCAAGAATACTGGAGTGGGTTGCCATTTCCTTCTCCCTGAAGAGATCTCTAGTCTTTCCCATTCTGTTATTTTCCTCTATTCCTTTGCATTGATCACTTAAGAAGACTTTCTTATCTCTCCTTGCTATTCTTTGGAAGTCTGAATTCAGATGGATATATCTTTCCTTTTCTCCTTTGCCTTTAGCTTCTCTTTTTCTCAGCTATATGTAAGGCCTCCTCAGACAACCACTTTGCCTTTGCATTTCTTTTTCTTGGGGATAGTTTTGATCACCGTCTCCTGTACAATGTTATGAACCTCCGTCTGTAGTTCTTCAGGCATTCTATCGGATCTAATCCCTTGAATCTATTTGTCCCTTCCACTGTATAATCATAAGGGATTTGATTTAGGTTACACCTGAATGGTCTAGTGGTCTTTGCTACTTTCTTCAATTTAAGTCTGAATTTTGCAATAAGGAGTTCATGATCTGAGTCCTCAGTGGACATTAATATGTTCATAATTAGGGAACATTATATAAATACCTAATAGAAAGTTACAACAGTATTCATATTAATATTGGTTTTAAGTAGACCACAATGTAGCAAAATAGAAGGGAAAAAGAAATGCTTAAAGTTTTTCCCCTCTTGCTGAATTTCTGATTTTTATCTCACAAATAAAATGAACATGACCAAAGGCTTTTTAAATTTAGAGTTAAAACCTTTCCAGCTGTTGGCATACTTTGCTTTTTTTGTAGCCTCTAACTCACAGTGGGTTCCCACAAACCAGCAGCATCAGCCCACCTGAAACCTACCGATCAGCCCCGTGACAGGGAGTCAGCTAGTGCCATTCCACACCTGAGGAACAGTCTACACCCGCTGAGCAGCTTGGCTTCACACCCGACAGACCTGTGGTGCTTTAGTATGCAAACAGCTTCCCGCTGTCCTAAGTCCTAGGCTTATATAGTCCTGGTTTGTATAGATTGATGTACTTTATAAGGAACAGATGGGCCACTCGGTATTTCTCAAAATGTGATCCTCAGAGTCTGCAACAGAAGATCTGTAGAGTTTATTGGAAATGAGGATCCCTGGCCCACCCAGGCCCAGACTAGCTCCATCATAACTTTGCTAGGCTGGGACTGGATTCCCCACTTTTTTTTTTAAATTATTTATTATAATTGGAGGCTAATTACTTTACAATATTGTGGTGGTTTTTGCCATACATTGACATGAATCAGCCACTTCTGTACATGTGTCCCCCATCCCAAACCCCCTCCCACTCCCCTCCCCATCCCATCCCTCTGGGTTGTCCCAGTGCATCGGCTTTGAGTGCCGTTTCATGCATCAAACCTGGACTGGTCATCTATTTCACATATGGTAATATACATATTTCAGTGCTATTCTCTTAAATCATCCCACCCTCGCCTTCTTCCACAGAGTCCAAAAGTCTGTTCTTTGTATCTTTTTTGCTGTCTCACATATACGGTTGTCATTACCACCTTTCTAAATTCCATGTATATATGTTAATATACTGCATTGGTGTTTCTCTTTCTGACTTACTTCACTCTGTATAATAGGCTCCAGTTTCACCCACCTCATTAGAACTGATTCAAATGTATTCTTTTTAATGGCTGAGTAATACTCCATTGTGTATATGTACCACAGCTTTCTTATCCACTCGTCTGCTGATGGACATCTAGGTTGCTTCCATGTCCTGGCTATTATAAACAGTGCTGCGATGAACATTGGGGTACACGTGTCTCTTTCAATTCTGGTTTCCTTGGTGTGTATGCCCAGGAGTGGGATTGCTGGGTTATATGGCAGTTCTATTTCCAGTTTTTTAAGGAATCTCCACACTGTTCTCCATAGTGGCTGTACTAATTTGCATTCCCACCAACAGTGTAAGAGGGTTCTCTTTTCTCCACACCCTCTCCAGCATTTATTGTTTGTAGACTTTTGTATAGCAGCCATTCTGACCGGCGTGAGATGGTATCTCATTGTGGTTTTGATTTGCATTTCTCTGATAATGAGTGATGTTGCACATTTTTTCATGTGTTTGTTAGCCATCTGTATGTCTTCTTTGGAGAAATGTATGTTTAGTTCCTTGGCCCATTTGGAATTAAGCTGCATGAGCTGTTTGTACATCTTTGAGATTAATTCTTTGTCAGTTGCTTCATTTGCTATTATTTTCTCCCATCCTGAAGGTTGTCTTTTCACCTTGCTTATAGTTTACTTCATAGTACAAAAGCACTTTTAACCTGAAATTCACTGCAAGCGGGTAAGGCTTAGGAACCACAAGCCCCACCTCCCATTCCCTTTTCTTCCCTTCCTCCCAGCTCATTCCTGCCTCTTCATTGCTTAAGCAGAGGCAAAAAGGGAGAGGTCATGATCAGGAAAATCTTGCATTTTTTCCGTTGGAAAAGGAAAGAAAACCACAAGTGGGTTAAACTGCAACTCTTGGAATTTGATCTTTTCCTTAGGGACAAGTATTTGGAAATATTCAAATTTAGTGTTTAAATTTGTTTATCTTATTCTGTAATTTTACATTTCAATAAAATGCAAACTCTACTTCAATTTTTAACCTCCAGGAAAATACTCCTTTTAAACAAGACCTTCCTTTTCCTAAGAACACAGTCATTTGTAAACAGGACACAGCATGGCTTTAATTTTAAAATATTTAATTTAATAAAAATATTTCTTCCAGCCCACCTTGTTTAACACTGATCTACTCTCCATAGTAATTTATAAAAGGAAATAATGAAGTGCAGAAATTATAATAAATACAATGTCATGGTTCTATTTATTCTAGTTCATGTTCCTTTAATGTTAGCTTCTTTATTTTTTTTAATTGCTTTTAACTGCTTTTTTTTAATTGGAGGACAATTGCTGTACAATGTTGTGTTGATTTCCGCCGTACAACAAGGTGGATCAGCCATAAGTGTACATACATCCCCCTCCCTCTTGAGCCTCTCTTCCACCCCCACCCCATCCCACCCCTCCAGGTTGTCACAGAATACCAGGTTGGGTGTTCTGTGTTATACAACAACTTCCCTTTAGATACCTACTTTACATACAGTAATGTCTGTTTCAATGCTACTCTCTCAATTCATTGAACCTAGAGTAGTCTGTTATACAGAGTGAAGTAAGTCTGAAAGAGAAAAACAAATATCATATGTTCACCCATATATATGGAATCTAGAAAAATGGTACTGATAAACCTCTTTGCAGGGCAGGAATAGAGAGGCAGACACAGAGAACAGACTTGTGGACCTGAGAGGGGGAGAAGGTGGGACAAGTTAAGAGAGTAGCTTCTTTTACAAGTAATTCAACAGACATTTTACTGAAAATCCATGTACCAGGCACCATGAATAAGACAGAATACAGGAAGGTCAGGCCCCAGTGTACTTACAAGCTAGTGAGAGTGAAGCAAGAGCAAAACCAGAACAGAGAGTATACAGGGAAAATGCCCTCTGATCCCACCTTGATAGGGTAACTTGTTCAAGATGCTGTGAACCTGGATGAGGCAGTTCCTAAGTCCACCCAGGATGGACTTGGATGGTTGGAGGACCCAAAAGTCTCCAAAGAGGCAGTTGTTCTTTGACTGGACTTGGAGGATGAATAGGCATTTGCCAGGTGGACAAGCTGAGTGGTGAACAATGAAGAGAGTAAACTGCTTTACAAAGACTTGGAGGTCCTGGGAATTCCTGGTGGTCCAGTGGTTAGGACTTGGTGCTTTCACTCTCCTGACCTGGGTTCAACTCCTGGTTGGGAAACTAAGATCCCAAAGCCTCATGAGCATGGCCAAAAAAATATACATACACACAAAAACCATCAAGACTTGGAGATCTGAATGAATCTGGTGGATTTGGCACATTATCCAGAATTTGAGAAGTGTCAGGTCCCTGGAGGGTGGGGTCTCTAGTGAGAAGAGCTGGGAATGAGACCAGGCTACCTCTGGATGGCAGGCTCCAGATCCTGGGGACCATTCATAAAGCCACCACAGTGCCTTCAAGAGTGGCTTACTATAGTGCAGAGCTCCATTTTCAGTCACATTGAAACACTTATTCAACCAATATCACATACTTACGAACCGGAATTTTTGCTGGTAGATTGAAGGAGCATTTGTCCAAGGCATGGGATTCTATACCATAGAAGAGCTGAAATACTCTCCAGAAGGCGTGCTTTACTCTCGAGGTCCAGATGACTACAAAATCCCCACCGTCACTGAAATACCTGAAGAGTTCAATGTCACTTTGGTGCGTTCCCAAAATCCCATCGCCATCTACTCGTCCAAGGTAAGAACCCAAGACCTCTATGTGAGTTTGTTAGGGCTGCCTTAACAAAACACTACAGACTGGGTTGCTTAAACAATGGAGATACATTTTCTCACGGTTCTGGACGTTGGGGTCCAAGATGAAGATGTAATTTGTTTTGAAGCCTCTATTTGGCTGGCAGATATACACCTTCTCCCCGTGCCTTTATATGATCATGGGTTTATCATATACTAAATGTGTCTCTGTGTCATAACATTTTTTTTCTTAAAAGGACACCAGTCATACTGGATTGGGGTCTACCCCAAAAACCTCATTCCTTAATTATCTTAAACATAATTATCTTAGATTTAATTATCTTAAACTTAATTATCTCTCTAAAGACCTTATCTCCAAATATGGTCACAGTCTGAGGTAGTCAGGGTTAAGACTTCAGCATCTGAATTTGAGGAGGCACAATTCATCCCATAACAACCTACTCTGTCAATAAATAGTAAAATAGGGACTTCCCTGGTGGGCCAGTGGCTAAGACTCTGTGCTCCCAATGCAGGGGGCCAGGGTTTGACCCCTGGTCAGGGAACCAGATCCCCGATGCAGCAACTGGGAGGATTCACATGCTACAACTAAAGATCCAGTGGACCATGACTAAGGTCCAGCCCAGCCAAATAAATAAAAATAATTTTTTTAGAAAAAGAAATATAAGCAGTCCCGTGAATTCACTTAACCCTTGCAATTGCAAATCCCAAAAGAAGGGAAAAAAAGCAAACATTCACTGACTTCAGAAGCCCAAGTAGAGTCTTCACTCTCGGGCTGTTGTTCAGTTGCTCTCAGGAGAGATTATGAAATGAGTTTGAATCAGACAAGAAGGGCCAAGGAGTAAGCAGACATCTTGGGTCATTAGGCTAAGTGCCACCATGAGATTAAACTGAAGTAGACATATTTCACTGGCCCTGGACCTTCTTTTCTGCAACCTTCCCATGCCCTCCAGACTCAAGTCTTTCTTATCTACACTGCCTCTCCCCACACTCTCCCCAAGTCAGGATAAACTTTCACACATGCTTCTCACTGACAGTTTACTCTGAGGTGTTAATGCCACAAATACAGGAGGTGTTGACCCCAGGCTCCATAGAGCCAAAGAGCTCTCACTGGCTCATAAAGACTTAGGGCAAGGTCCTCAAACACGTGTGGAAAACACACAACTTCTCCAATGGAAGTTCTGTTCTCTGACCACATCTGGCCAGACAGATGGCAACTTTAACCTCAGGCTTTCAGAGAATTCGCTTTCTTTATTAGGAGTAGGTCAGGTTGGGAGGAAGGTGAGACTTCCTGTCCAAATGATCTCTACCTCCACTTCGCCAGACATTGACCAGGGACATTGCCAAAGACCATCCTGGCACAGGGCACAGCCCAGACCCTCAGGACCTAGCCACCTCTCTGCCCGGTCTACTGCCTGCTCTCCCTGCCTCCCCTCTCCTCAGAGGAAAACCCTCCTTCTGCCAGCTCCTCCTCTCCCTCTCTCCCCTACATTTGCTTCAGAGAGAACACCACAGACTGGGATAGCCTTTATCTGCTTGGGCCCTTGGACCTATCTCTCCACTAAGGCCCTGGACACAGACCAAGGACCAGAACACGCTGAAGAAAGAAAGAGGAAAAATTAGTAAAAAGAAGCATTGCTGAATTATTCAGCATGTAATGCCACCACATTGTTCATTCAAAAGCACCCAACACACAGTCAAGGAAGTTAACACATACAAAGACTTCCACAGTCCACCCTCCAGGGGCAACCATCTCACTGTCTTTCAAGCTCAACTACAAATATTATTGTTGTTTTGTTGTGGTCTTGAGTTCAGTGAAAATACTCTGGAGCTGCAGTTGGAGTATCCTAGAGGGCCCTGAGGGCTTCTGTCTCCAGAACTTTACCTGGGTGGGGGGAGGTGCGGTGGGGGGGCAGGGAGAGACAGATTTTAGCTGTCCACTGTCCTGATGCCCCTGGGACATTTTCAGGAGCCACTCTGAGGAGGACCCCACACACACAAATCAGCAGGCGGGGGAGTGATGGCGGGAGTGGGGAGGGTGGGAAGCAGGGGGGTAGGGTGGGAATTTGATTCTGGTAATTCTGATGCAATACATTCAGAGGGCTGTAAAGTCAGGAGGAGTGAGTGTGTATGTGTGTGTGTGTGTACATAAATTAGTCCTAAAAGAACCATGCAATTCTGATAGCCTTTTACCCTCCTTCTCAGGGGTTAGGTGAGGCTGGAATGTTCCTGGGATCCTCCGTGTTGTTCGCCATATATGATGCCGTGGCTGCTGCCCGCAGAGAGAGGGGGCTGACCAAGACTTTCACCCTGAGTAGCCCAGCAACCCCTGAGTTGATTAGAATGACTTGTGTGGATCAGTTCACTGACATGGTAAGGCTGGTGAGGAGAGCTCCCTGTTAGAATCACCCCTTATGTGAACTTTCAGGTTCTTGGTATGGATCTGACAACCATGTAAAAATTACAGGGCAAGTTCATCTTTTCCATTGAAAATTCTCATTCTGGCTTCACTTACTACTTCTTATATGCTTCAAACTGCAAATACAGCGGCAAAGTGAGCGACCCTCTTCAAATGATGGTTTAAAGTTTCAGATCCCAAATAAAAGCACACAACTGACCCGGTGCTCATATCAAATGGACATGCTAGGTTACTTTAAACATTTTGTAAGATGAAATTGACGTGCTATTTTCATTACCTTAATAACTAAATTAGATTAAATAGACATCAGATCTGGTCAATTATTCTGAAAATATCTGTTAAGCAAACTAATAAAAATAATTTAAATGAAACTATCAAGTCACGGGGCTTCCCAGGTGGCACTAGTGGTGAAGAGCCTGCCTGCCAGTGCAAGAGACTCAAGAGGCATGGCTTCAGTCCCTGGGTTGGGAAGATCCCCTGGAGGAGGGCATGGCAACACGCCAGTATTCTTGCCTGGAGAATCCCATGGACAGAGACTAGCAAGTTACAGTCCATAGGGTCGCAGAGAGTCAGACACGACTGAAGTGACTTAGCATGCATGCACATCAAGTCACTGGGCACACTTTGATATGCCCTGTAATCACACACTAATAGATAATAGGTCCATTTTCCAGCTGCTAAAAATACATCTACAACTATCATCAGAGACTGTTTCTATACTGAACTGCTTACTGCAGCCCTAAATGAGTCTCTGGTGTAAAAAAAATTCATCTCCTCAAGATGGAGGAGATACATGCATACTTACAGCTGATTCATGTTGCTATATAGCAAAAACCAACACAACATTGTAAAGCAATTATCCTCCAATTAAAACCTTTTTAAGAATTAGATTGCACTTTATGCCTTTGAAATTACAGGGCTTCTAAATAAGATGCATCTTATCCCAAACATAAGAAGTATATGAGAATAAGGAAATTTAAAACTCAAGGATTGAAAGAAATATGAAAATTATCTAATTTTGATAAGAATAAAATGGATATTGACTTTTCTTTTTTAAAAAAAATTTGTCTTCTGAATTACAACTTATTTCATATAACAACATTTTATTAATAATTTTTTCTTTTGATCTTCTTTAGATTCCCAGAGATGATCCATCAACATTTACACCTTGGTCCATCCATGTGTCTTAATCCTCAGAAAACGTCTTTTCCTCAAAAATTGCAAGAATACATGTTTGACCTTAAATTTTTCAAACCCAAGCAAAATGTAGGTTGGCCCCCAAATTTTCGAGGGTAATTTTAGCATCTTTTCATTATTCTCTGTGGTTTAGACCACTGTATGATTATGTTTTAGGATTCACATTTTCACAAAAATGTATAAGGAAGTTTAGAGTCAAAAATTCTTCTTTTCATTTGTATTATCATGAATATCGACAGCATGAGAATTTTCAACAGTGGTGGAGTTTTCATTACCCAACAACTCAATAGAGACTTCTCGTACTTTGTTCTACACAAGTTTGCTCACCCCCAAAATCATTCACCCCCAAAACTCTTGGGATTCCCCAAAGCCAATGGTGTGCTGGTAGTAGCCAGTTCCTCTCGAAAAATCAATGATTTGTTTTATTTGCCAATTTCCACTTTGTAAATACCCCACGTCAGCCAACTCCAAACCACAGACAAGAGGTCTCTGAAGGCAGAGTTGGAAGAGATGCTTGAAACCTGCTCATGATCTCCAACTTGAAAGCCCAGCACAATCCTTGGTTTCTGCCATTCCTCCCATGCAGCCCATGTAGATGAGGCTCAGAGAGGCAAACTATCCAGAGCCTCCAGCGGGTCCTTGTCTGCCATGAGCCATGATCATGGCACCATGTCTTCCTTACCTGGGAAACAGCACAGAGGAAAACGGCTCTCTCAGATCACCCTGGTGTCCCTTCTTTTGGCTTAGTGTCTAAAAGGTGAAATCAGAGCCCCCTTCCTTTTGCCATCAAAGGGCCACAAAATCCTCAGGGTTCTCTTTCAGTTATTTCTTAGCTATTTTACATTGCATTTTCCTGAGGAAATGTAGTCTTATGCCAGAGAAGATGTTCAGTCTCCTGTGAAGTTTGAAAACACGAATAAACTAAATCATTTGTTGGGATCTGTGTGCTAGGTATTAAAGCTCTGCATTTGCGTAGAGAATGGACATGGAGGGAAGGAGAGGGTGGGATGAACTGAGACAGTAGCATTGACCTATATACAATATCATGTGTAAAATGGCTAGCTAGTGGGAGGCTGCTGTATAGCACACAGAGCTCAACTCAATGCTCTGTGGTGACCTGGAGGGATGGGATGGGGGTGCTGGGAGGGAGGCTCAAGAGGGACAGGATATACGTATACACATAGCTGATTCACCTTGCTGTACAACAGAAACCAACACAACATTGTAAAGCAATTATATTCCAATTAAAAAAAAAGCTCTGCATTTATTAATAGTAATTTTGTGGTGGAAGAATAAGTTTGTAGCAACTCTTTGTGTGTGTGTAAAACTAGACTGGAAGAAGAGAAGGTTGGCAAATAGAAAGGAAAGGCTCACCAGTCAGCCTCTTATTCTGTGAGAAGTAGGGGTGTGTGTGTATGTGTGTGTACATGTGTTTTTAACTGTCTTTTAATTCACCTGCTAAGTCACTTCAGTCGTGTCTGACTCTGTGTGACCCCATAGACAGCAGCCCACTAGGCTCCTCTGTCCCTGGGATTCTCCAGGCAAGAACACTGGAGTGGGTTGCCATTTCCTTCTCCAATGCATGAAAGTGAAAAGTGAAAGTGAAGTCGCTCAGTCGTGTCTGACTCTTCTCGACCCCATGGACCGTAGCCTACCAGGCTCCTCCGTCCATGGGATTTTCCAGGCAAGAGTACTGGAGTGGGGTGCCATTGCCTTCTCCATTAATTCACCTAGTAATCTAAATTACCTGGAACCCAGCCCACAAAAACTCTTTGTCCCAGGCAAAACAGTAAAAATAAGGTAGCTGATATATTTTTCTAGCAGTAAAATAGGAAAGACACATTCATCACAAACATAATTTTAAGAGTGTTATACTTCCTAGACTGTGTGAACAAGACTTCTGATAACAGAAACTGGACTTTTACAAAATAAATCTGATCACTTCAGTAGTATTTAGTTAAGTAGAAGAACTAGAGTTGGGGAGGAAGAATTTATAAAAATAGTACAGTTTAATGGATAGCAAGTTTCAAATATAAGATTGCTATATTGATGCCTTTAAAATTTGACAGTTTATATTATAAACAATCTATATTACTAATTTAGATAAATATCTGTTATTGTGTGTCTAATTTTAGATGTTATTACAGTGATAGTTGTATGAGAAATGTAAAATACAAGCTTTCAGCCAGAGGACTCAGTAAACAGTCAAGCATACTCTGAGTGATAGAGTACATGATCATTATTAATTCTGGGCAAAGCTGCTAGTGCTTGTCACTCATAGAAACTTACCTTTACTACTGCTTAACTGTAAGCTCAGTAAAAGTTTGTCAGAACAGAAATAATATTATGTGGCAGGTACTATGCTTGCTGCCTTTTTCCTTTCAACTTAAAAGACACACAAGGCCCAACTGTCTTACTTCTCCTGGACCGAAAGTTTATGATAGAACAGTTTTGTGCAACCTTACAAAATACTAGAGAAATGGAGTTGAGTGAATAGTGGCTGGGAGGGATTTGATTTCATTTCAGTATCTTGACCCTGCAGCACCGGGCATGATCTTGGCTTTTAGAAATGGGGGAGGTCAAAAAGAGGGAGAGAGTAAATGCTTGGATATAAGAATGCTTGGATATCCACATTGTTTCTTTCAAGGGAAAATCTTTAACTCCTCCTCGCTTTATACTTGTTATGGTGTAAATTAGCCATATTCTTAACACTATCAGAGCCAGGGGATCACAAGTTGACTCTTCTGAAAGAAAGTGCTGAGACAGAGTTTAGGGAGCACGATGTTTCTTAGGGCTCAATACTTTGGCCAACTGATGTGAAGAGCTGACTTATTAGAAAAGACCCTGACACTGGGAAAGATTGAAGGCTGGAGGAGAAGAGGACGAAAGAAGATGAGATGGTTGGATGGCATCACCGACTTGATGGACATGAGTTTGAGCAAGCTCTGGGAGATGGTGAAGGACAGGGAGGCCTGGCGTGCTGCAGTCCATGGGGTCACGAAGAGTCAGACATGACTGAACAACTGAACAACAGGCTGGGAAGGAAAGGCTGAGGAAGCAGAACTGGGCAGAGGGAGAAGTCTAACTGATACAGGTCCCTCTAAGCATCAGGACCCTAGCAGGGAGCCCTGGACCGAGCACTGACCCATGGAGCAGTCCTGCTCAGGCTGAAATGGACAGGCCTGTGTATCTCCTAGTGACTGGTTCACTGACTACAGGCCTGCCCTGGAAAAGCTTAACCTTGAACAAAGAAACTCCTCTGCTCTAAGAGAGACCCTGAGGGCACTGACAGCTGGAGACCACACTCCAACAACACTCCCTACAGCCGGGTGGCAGGTCCTTCCAGGAAGGGGAACTGAGAATCTCACCTCCAGTCTACCACACACATCTCCCAAAGTGATCCTCCCTGATTCATGAGTTTATTAACATGCAAATTCTACATAGGTGTAAGTTGTAACTCACAGTTATACATTGGATTAATTACCTTTATAAAAAAGAATAATTCTGATGCTTTTGAAATGTGGTGTTGGAGAAGACTCTTGAGAGTCCCTTGGACTGCAAGGAGATCCAACCAGTCCATCCTAAAGGAAATCAGTCCTGAATAGTCATTGGAAGGACTGATGCTGAAGCTGAAACTCCAATACTTTGGGTACCTAATACGAAGAACCAACTCATTGGAAAAGACCCTGATGCTGGGAAGATTGAAGATGGGAGGAGAAGGGGACAACAGAGGATGAGATGGTTGGATGGCATCACCGACACGATGGATATGAGTTTGACTAGGCTCCAGGAGTTGGAGATGGCCAGGGAAGCCTGGCGTGCTGCAGTTCATGGGGTCACAAAGAGTCAGACACGACTGAGCGACTGAACTGAACCGAATTCTACCTTCAAAGAAATACACAATTTATGTATATATAACATTTCAATATTTTAAGTCAGTACTTGCCCCAGAAATTTCATATCATTTGTTTGCTATATGCTTTCCTTACTTATTCAGTTGAATTTGATTAAATTCGGTTATTATCACACTGTACCAGATGATGTTATTAATTACAAATAAAACCTCAGGGAAAAAATATGAGGTTTTAAAACTCATTGTTGTTGTGTAGCCACTAAGTCTTGTCTGCTTCTATTGCCACCCCATTGTAGCCTGCCAGGCTCCTCTGTCCATGGGATTTTCCAAGCAAGAATACTGGAGTGAGTTGCCATTTCCTCCTCCAAGGGATCTTCCCAACCCAGGGATTGAACCCAGGTCTCCTGCATTGCAGTGAATTCTTTACCGCTGAGCCACAGGGAAGCCTTTTTAAAACTCTTACCTAAATTTTATTATCTAGAAATTGATACTAGGTCAAGAAAATCAATTTGCTCTGAACCAGTAAATGACCGGGTAGAAGTGTTCAAGAAGGTACAATTTCCTGCAGAGCTCTACAACTCTGAGCCCTGGTTGACAGGTGTAAGAGCAGAAGTATTATATTAATAAGAAAAGACAAATTTTGTTGTTAACATTGCCTGATATGTCTTTCACCCATCTATATTTAATCATTTCCTTTTTCACTTTAAACATGTTTCTTAGTACACACACTTACACACATATATAAATACATACATATATACATGTATGCGTGCTAAGTCACTTCAGTCATGTCTGACTCTTTGCAACTTCATGGTCTGTATGTAGCCCACCAGGCTCCTCTGTCCATGGAGACTCTCCAGGCAAGAATACTGGAGTGGGTTGCCATTCCCTTCTCCAGGGGATCTGCCCAGCCCAGGGATCAAAACTATATCTTTTATGTCTCCTGTATTGGCAGGCAGGTTCTTTACTACTAGTGCCACTTCAGAAGCCCTGTACATCTATATATATCTTAGTGTATATATATACGTATACATATACATGTGGCATGTACATATAAATAGTATATGCTAGGTTTGGGGTAATTTTTCTCATCAAATTTCTAGTCATCATTTTTAAATGGTAATCCATTTCATTTGTGCCTTATAATTGTTTGAAGTGTTCAATTTTTCTATTTATTTATACACATAATAAATAACAAGTTATATAATTAATGTCCTATGTTTTTATTATTCAGACTTGCACTCCCCTTCACCTTTCTTATCAGGGTTGTTTTTTGTGTGATCCTTCTCCTCAGGTAAGGCGGTTGTTACCCAGGCAGGAATACTTATTTCCACCAACAGGGTCTCCAGTGCCCTTCTCTCCTCTCAGAAACCAACCTACAGCTGCTAGTCTCCTGCCCTCTAGCGTCCAATGTGGCAGCAAGCACTTCGATGCCAGACTGAGTCTTTTTCCTTCATAGAAAACTTGATCTTTCAACCTGAAGTGCAGTGAAAGTCGCTCTGTCGTGTCTGACTCTTCGTGACCCCATGGACTATAGAGTCCATGGAATTCTCTAGGCCAGAATACTGGCGTTAGTAGCCATTCCTTTCTCCAGGGGATCTTCCCAACCCAGGAATTGAACCAGGGTCTCCTGCACTGCAGGAGGATTCTTTATCAACTGATTTCTTTCAACCTAATACCTTGTAAGAAATTCTTTTTATCCTCAGAGTTCCAAGATGCTGTCAGCGGATGTCAGGTGTGTGTCTTTTTCTTTAACCTAGCGTGGAACTTGAGGAGAATGTCCAATCTCTAGACTCAGATCTCTCTCAGCTCACAGAAAGTGTCTTCAAGTGTTCATGGTTGCTTCTCCTCCACCTCTTCCTTTTACTCCTTTAGCTGTCCTGTTCTTCAGGCTTTATCTCTCCCATCTAGGCTCCAGGTCTCATTTCTTTCTTTAAGATTGCTTCTTCTGCATGTCTTTACTCTGTGCTCGGGTTTATGTATTGCACTTTGTTTTCCAAGTCACTAATGTGGGTTTCCTTGTCTCTCCCAAACTGGTGGTGGCTGCCAGCATTCCTTGGTGTTCCCTGGCTTGTAGACACATCGCTCCAATCTGCCTCCATCGACTGAATTGTTAGTCGGTTGGTTGGTTTTTTCCCTTGAGAAAGTCTTGAGGGCAGGGGTTGTCTTAGTCCATTGGAGATGACAATAGTATGTTCTGTTTTGAATGATCCTCTCTCTAACTCTCGGGTATGTATGAATTCCCAAGGGCTGCTCTAACAAAATACCGTACACTGGCTGGCTTAAAACAACAGATATTCATCTTCTCACTGTTCTGAAGGCTATAAGTCTGAAATCACAGTGTCAAAAGGGTCATTCTTCCCCTGAATGCTGAGAGACAGTCTTTCTTGCCTCTCTAGGTTGTGGTGGTTGCCTGCGGTCCTCAGTGTTCCCTGGCCTAAGGACACATCAGTCTCTGCCTTCATCCTCAGACGTCTGTTTCCCTCCCTGTATGTCTGTCTCCAAATCTACCTCTCCTTATAAGGACACCAGTCACTGGATTTAGAGCCCACCCTAGTCCAGTGTGACCCATCTTCATTTAATTACATCTATGAAGACACTGTTTCCAAATAAGATCACAATTGGGAAATGCACGCAGCTCAGTCCCCAACTGGCCTCTTTAAAATTTTATTTGTCAGCTCACTGGGCTCCCACCTAGTTACTGGGATACCTAAGAGGCAACAGATTATAGAAGCCAACATGTTCCTGATCCACCCCATGGGCTGGTAGGACAGAAGCAGGGCCAGTGCCCTGCTTAGGAGACTAGAGGTGGCCACACAGCCCTACAGCCCCTTGATTCCCCTCATAATTGCCCAGACACATGGGAAGGAAGGGCTCAGACAGCCCATGTGGCCCCTGACCTCCTATTCACACCAAAGTCAAATATCCTCTCCATGCTTCACCCACAACCCAGAGGACCAGCTGTCCTCCAGATTCATGGTCTTCAAGATAAAGATTTCCAGGTTCTTCCCCAGCCTAGCACTCCTCCCCCACACAGCCCCAGGCCTTACTTCCCACAAGCCTAGCTGGGAGGGGCAGGGAAGGGGTCTCACAGCCAAACAGGCTGAGAATGGGGGGGTCTGGAATATGGACATGTAATGACCAACCCAAGGTCATTTAATGACCAGCCTAGGGGGTCTTCAAAGTGACCACCGTCAGTCTGCTTGCCCATGTTCCATCTCTGGGTTTCAAAGAGCTCACACAGAAGGGACACCCCAAAAGCAGTGGCCAGTACTTTCCCATATACATCAGCAGGCAACACTTGTTACAGCTTTTTCCCCAGAAACAGGTGTGTTTGAATTGTTGGGGAGGGCAGTATCATTTCCAACAGTAATCCTTTCATTGGGTAACAGGAATTCTTTGATGTTAACTCCTAAGACCTTTTTTTATAACAAACATACAAGTACCTGGGTCAATAGACGTGGCACTTTTCTCACTCACAAGAACAATCTATTTGAAAGTAATGAAATTCAATCTCCCCCTTTCATTAAATTAAAAAAAAAATCAGTGGTTGCTTTTCCCCCCATTGTTTTGAATAAGATCTGAGAATCAGAAAAACTTGACAGACATCCTCTTGCCTTTCTACGGGGAACAGCCTTTGGTCACTCTGCCCTGAGTGATCTTTTGACTCAGCTCCCCAGAGCCCCAAGAGCTTCTGAAGGAGAGAAAATGTGAGGACTTTAGGCCTCACCCCAGCCCTCCAGGCTACACAGTGACTTTTTAAAATTTGTTTACACTTCTCAGGATATCATTCAAACAAAACTTTCCCCGGCTGAAACATGTTTGGGAAAAGACTTCTCTAAAGCATTTCAAGATAGGTTTCCAGATTCCCAGAAATTAATGAATTTGGTTGCTTAATCCAAAGAAATTAGACCTTCCAACTCTAACACTGTAATCTGGCTTCAGTATTCTAACACTGATCTTCTCCATTTAATGCTTGTGCCTTCTGTTGAAGCTGAAGGAGTTATTCCTATAAATATTTTTTTATGAATACTTGTTCCTTTTTAAAATTATTTGTTGATTCATGTGGCATGCAGGATCTTTAGTTGCAGTATGCAAACTCTTATTTGCAGCAGATGGGATCTAGTTCCCCAACCAGGGATCTAACCCCGGTCCCCTGCACCGGATGTGCAGAGTCTTAGCCACTGAACCACCAGGGAAGCGTTCTTATAAATATGTTCAAACAACATGCTTTTTGTTGGCAGTGGCCATGCTCCTGTAAATGGGAACCATGTGCTCTTTGCAAGCACTGGCTATCCTGTTTTAAAGAGCAGAGTAAGGGAATTCCCTAACAATCCAGTGGTGAGGACTCCATGCTTCTACTGCTAGAAGTCCAGGCAAAAAAAATAACAAATGACAAGGACAGGGTAAGATAGTGAACACACTGTGGACCCATAACAATGCCTGTGTCAGTCTTGCCCTCAGCGGAAGCAGCCAGAGGAAGGGCTTCTCCACATGCCCCTTTCCCTCTCTTTGCTCTGCTCCATTCCCATTTCTCATGGAATCAGCTCCTAGTCCCTTCCTCAGGGAGGCCTTCTCTGATTCCTCTCCCCAAACAAAGCTAATCTCCCTGTTCTATGCTTCTCACAATGGTTGATTTCAGTTACGTGTAAATTGTTTCTCATATGAACCATAAAGTCTCTGGAGAAGGAAAACCAGTAGATCTTGTTCTCCATTGTGCTTAATACTGGGTTGGCCAAACACTTTGTTTGGGATTTTCCATAAATGTTATGAAAAACCCAAATGAACTTTTTGACCAACCCAAATGAATGAATGATCACTGACGCCTCCTTCAGTTAAAGTATCTGGAGTAATCAGTCAGGCATTGACGAAGCCCTGCAATGAACAAGTCATCATCCATGTTGAGCATCGTGGGGAACACAGCCAGCTATTTAACCTCCAGGAGAGTATTACATAATTGGAAAAATGAGATACAGACACTAATAAGACAACCGACTATTAGTAACAGATTAGAGACTAGTTTCCTGGTTCCCAGTTTATTCAGTGGAAAGTAAAGAAGCAATCGGTTGGAAATGCAGATGATTTTAAAGGAATTGAGAGAAAGGAGAGAAGGGAGGTTTGCTTCTCTTCTTGATGATAAACAGAGAAGGGGGAGGGTAGGAAGACAAACAATCACAGGGAGGCAGGAGCAGGGTTGCTGTCCCTACAGACATAGAAGTGCCTTCTTCAGTCACTCAACAGTTGTTCAATAGGCAATTACTCTGTGGTCAGCACCATTCCAGGCCCGAGAGACAGTGGTGCCCTCAGGGAGCTCACCTTCCAGTGGAGAAAGCAAATAACAGGTAAAGAAGCATCCACGTTAGTGGATGAAGTACCATGAAGAATATGAAACAGTGGTTAGGAGAGTGCTCCTTCAGACGAGAAGGTCAGGTAAGAGCTCAGACCCAAGTAGCAAGAAGGCACCGCCAGGCCAACATCAGAGAGAAGAGGAGTCGAGGTGGAAAGGGTCACACGCACCAAAGCCTAGGACAGGAAAGAACTCCGTACATTCAAGAAGCAGGGGAAGGCCAGTGTAGCAGAGACGACAACCAAGGGAGGAAGCGGTGAAGCTGGTCTCAGAGAGGGTATGGGCCCGTCCCACGGGCCTCCTCAGAAAGCCTGTGAGGTTTTGCTAAGTGCAGTGGGGACCACTGGAAGGTTCCCAAGAGAGAAATGCCAAGGTTAAGTGGAGGAATGATGATGAGGGGATAGTTTGGCTGGAGCAGGAGACTTTTCTGAAGAGAAAGAGAGTCTGAAGCCTGAAACAAGGACAGATGGTAGAAGGCTTTGGACACTAGGCTGAGGAGTTTGGACCTTATGCTCCATAGGCTCCAGGCCTCAGAGGGCTACTGGGGTATTTGTAGCAGAAAATGTCAGGATCAAAAAGGCTGACCTGGGGGCTTCCTTGGTGGCTCAGTGGTAAAGAATTCACCTGCCAATGCAGGAGACAAGGGTTCAATCCCTGATCCGGGAAGATCCCGCATGCTGTGGAGCAACTAAGCCCATGCACCACAATTATTGAGTCTGTGCTCTAGACCCTGGGAGCCCCAGCTACTGAGCCCACATGCTGCAGTTACTGAAGCCTGAACTCCCTAGAGTGCATGCCCCACAACAAGAGAAGCCGCTGCAATAAGAAACCTGAGCACCGCAACTACAGAGTAGCCCACAAAAAAGCCCTCATGGCAACAAAGACCCAGCACAATCAAAATAAATCAATAAATAAAATTATTTTTTAAAAAGGGCTGACCTGAAGGTCTTACCTAATTCGCAGTGTGATCTCCAACTTCTCCCATGGCCCTGTTGTGCATTTATTCAACAACTTTCTAACACATGTGAAACACCACATACATACCCATACAAGTACACATGGGTGTGAACACTTGTCTCCACAGGTATATGAAGCAGGTATGCCTGCGACCCAGGAATTAGAGCTGTGAAGACAGTTGGAAGCTGTCAGCTCCCTTCAACCAGGAAGTGTTTTCTGGACTAGCTCTGCTGGAAAGAATCTGAAGCCACATCCAGATCAACTGGGAAAGAGCATGCATGGGTGCTAAGTCACTTCAGTCATATCTGACTCTTTGTGACCCCATGGACTGTAGCCTGCCAGGCTTCTCTGTCCATAGGATTCTCCAGGCAAGAATACTGGAGTGGGTTGCCATGCCCTCCTCCAGGCGATCTTACCAACCCAGGGATCAAACCTGCGTTTCCTGCAGCTCCTGCATGGCAGGCAGACTCTACCGCTGAGCCACCAGGAAGTGGGAAAAAGGATCTTCCTCAATCAGCCAGGTCAGGAGGTTGCCAGGTCTTTACTATCCCTGCCCTGAGGCATCGGCACACATTGAGTTTACCTTAAGACAAGGGGTTGATAACATAGGTGAGCCAGGAAGGGCTAGCGAACAGAAAGGTCTTGCCTTCTCTCCTGAAACCAGACCACACAGGCACGAAGGACCTGCTTCATCCATCCATGAGGCCAACCCTGGGCATTCATTTCATTGAAAGAATAAGAACTGCTTGATTTTATCCATAGATATCTAACTGGAGTTCTTCAAACAGATCAAAAAGGATATTTTTTTTTTAAGTAATGAATCTGTCAGATGTTTTAAGCCAGAGAGCTTGGTTTTAGTTCCCATTTTGCCATTTACTCTTGCATGACCCTGAGTTACTGATGTCACTTGAGTTCAGTCGCTTGGTCATGTCCAACTCTTTGCAACCCCATCGACTACAGCCTACTAGGCTCCTCTGTTCATGGAATTCTCCAGGCAAGAATACTGGAGTGGGTAAGCCATTCCCTTTTCCAAGGGATCTTCCTAATCCAGGGATCAAACCTAGGTCTCCTGCATTGCAGGGCAGATTCTTTACCATCTGAGCCACCAGGGAATGCCATCACCTATCTGGTTCCCAGTTTATTTATCTGTTGAGTGGCTGACTAAACTAGACACTCTTTTCCAGTGGAATAATCCTGTAGGTGGAGAGGAAGGGCATCAAGGAGCTAAGTGGATGAGATATCCCACACCTCCATGTCAGGGCACAGACTGGACTGGTTCACATGATTCCCTATGAGGAGACATTTCTGCAGCTAGAATTAGAAAAAGGTTGGGGAAAGTGGGAGGTCTCAGAAAGCCCACTGCTAGCTCTCTCAGAGGAGAAAATCCATCCAGGACTTGTTCCTGGAGCTGAGTTAGCACGCAGAGGGGCTTTGAGTTTAGACAGTTGTTTATAGTTTTCACAGTGAAGCCCTCCAACTTCCAAGGATGCAAGAAGAGGCATGGGCTGGAAGCATGCCTTCCAGCCCAAGCCTGGGGGAAGCCAGGATTGGTGGAAGGCCAAGTGAGGCAGAGTTGGGAGGCTGGGCCACAGAGATGCCCTTGACTTAAAAGGCCATGAAGCCAGGTAGTCTCCACCCCCTTGCTCTGCTCCCTGGGGCTCCACACTGTCTGCTTCCACACCAGGAGAGATTTCAGTTGCTTGGACCTAAATCTTGTCTGCTCGTTTCTACGGCTGGCTCCAGAGAGCACTCCCCCTGGAGCTGTAAGGCGAAACTTCATCTCCAGGCGCAATGCCTTGCCCGTCGAGATCGGATGAGCTGGTTTTCTTTGTGAACGGGAGGAAGGTAAGTGTTGGGTATCACCACCACAGTTTGCAGAGTCAGCAGGAAACTTCTAGCCTGAGGGAAGCACATGTGACCTGTTTGGGTTGAGACCCCCTCCAATCAGGGACAAGAAGCCAGAGACTGGGAACCAGTCTACTTCGGCCTGTTCTACATTCCACCAGGGAGTGGGAGAGGTGATAGAGCACTGGGGGTAAAGACACGTGCCTCATGTCACATGGCCTGGGTTCCAATCCAGCTCCACCGTTTACTGCACAACCTTCTACAAGTCACTTCACTTCCCTGAGTCTCAGGGTGCCCGTCTTTATGACTATTGTAGAGATCGAAAGAGAGATGCTTCTTTCATTGATTAGAAACCTCTTAAATGCTTATAGAGGACCTCAGCGCTGGGCCCAATACACCAGAAGCACTCTATTCTAGCAATGTATTTTGATTCTCAAATTCAGGAGGATAAGAAGTGGAGCATTCTTTATTTTTCTATTTATGAACTTAATTTTTCTGTTCAGTTTCCATTATACAGAATTAGTTGATATGTGCATATGTGCTAGGTCACTTCAGTTGTGTCTGACTTTTTGTGACCTCTTGGACTGTAGCCCACCAGTCTCCTCTGTCCATGGGATTCTCCAGGCTAGAATACTGGAGTTGGTTGCTATGTCCTCCTTCAGGGGATCCTCCCAACACAGAGATCAAGTTTTTGTCTCTATGTCTCCTGAGTCTCACTGGGTCATCCATTCAATCCCCATAATAGTCTCCTCTCTGTTTCCAATGCAGGTGATTGAGAGGAATGCAGACCCAGAAGTCACTCTCTTGAGCTTCCTAAGAAAGAACTGGATCCTTTTGGCCAGAGTCTTGGCCAGGTCTGTGTTTGCCTTAAAGCTTAGGCTAACTGTGATTATGAAAATTAATCAAACTTCTCTATCTGCAAACAGCCAGGCCCCTTGGCCCTCATTACCTCTTTTTGCTCTTGGCAATGGTTCTAAGGATATTAAGTTAATTGAGCTATTTGAAAAGGATGAAGTTTCCCCAGAGTTTCTTATATCTTGATTTAATAATCATGAAATAGAAGCTAAGCTCTTTCCTTCAGCACTAATTATTCCTTTAAGGGCCTTCCAGCTTCCCAAGAGGGTGGTTATATAAGAGAGGTTTGTTTTGCATGTACCTTACCCTGGAGGAAAACCAAATTCTCCAGATTTAGGAAGAGCACGTGTCATAGGAGATTACCTTTCTCAACATCTATTTTCTCACAAGAGGTTTTCCCTCAACTTTCTATATTCTGAAATTTAGATTTTCATAATGGCTAACATATTTTAATTGATAAATCTAGTGGATCTTTAGAAGAAGCCAAATTTTTTAAAAAGAGACATTATAAGTTTTGTTTAAAAGCCCACATGGTTATCACTCACTGTCAAATGTTTGAAAATTAGGAAATCTCATTATAAAAAAGAAATAGGAAGAAAAAAAAAAGAAATAGGAGTTTCTCATGAAAAACAGTCATTCTTACCTGGCAGCAATCTTGCTTAGAGCTGAGTGGGGCCTGTCTGTCATCCTCCATCTAAAAGGGAGCCCAAGCTCTCCAGGTACACTCAGCCCACTCCAATTCATTCACATACTCTCTGATAAGCATTTATGGTTATGACTTAATTTAGATGAACAAGCCATATGGCCTTTTTTTAAAAAGCCAGTGATTCCAAAGTCTTCTTAGCCAGTCTAGTTAATTACTAGTTTATCCAATCCATAAACTATGTGGAAATGGACCACAATCAGGGAGAAAGATGACTTAAGAGAGGAGCAGAGGCTGGGCCTTGAGATTGGACCTGGACCAAGAGGGAGCAGAGAAATAGAAAATAAGGATGGGAGTTTCTCTGAAGGCTCACTGACTGGGTTTCAAATGCAATACAAATAACTGAGAAGATCTAGCAATACATTAACCTGATAAAAATAAGTACTTCTCTTCCAATTACATTAATTGGAACCCAGAAGACTACCTATAATGAAATAGGATTTTTCTAAGGGCTTTTACTTTTGTTATCTGACAAGATGCTTACGATAAGCCTGTGAAGATCAAGTAGATACTGCTTTTCCCTCATTGCTAGTGAGGAAACAGGTAGGGAGAGGTTTGTGTGTGCAGCGTCACACAGCTAGTAAGACACAGACTGGTCTTAACTGAGGCTTGGAGGCAGGGAAATGTCTTCTCAGACCTGCATCTCACTCCACGAAGGAGACTTTCCTCACTAGCAACACCCTAGGGAGGAAGCTCTAATGACGGCGACATGTCCACCAGGAGTCTTTCCTTGACCGGCCCTCCCAGTGCGCCTCACCGGAACCAAGTACGCCTGCGGAAGAGGAGGCTGCGGTGCCTGCACCGTGATGGTGTCTAAGCGAGACCCCACGTCCCAGGAGATAAGGTATCCACACAGATGCCCGGAGGTCAGGCTCGCATTCTCCTCTCACAGCTGAGGATGATCTCAAAGGCCTTCCAGCTTTGTGATTCTAACTCTCTCTGAAAATCTGATAAAAGCTTGTGTTTTTACAAAAACTACTAATGCACAACACTGTAAAACAACTATACTCCAATCAAAATTAATCACAAAAAGAAACTAATAATGTTTTACACAGTTTCCAGGGGGCCATGGATCTCCCAAGGCCCATTGATGCATCCCAGTTAAGAAACCCCAACTTAGGGACCTCCCTGGTGATCTAGCAGTTAAGACTCTGTGCTTCCACTGCAAGGGACACAGGTTTGATCCCTGTTGGAGGAAGATCTGGTGTGCTGCAGATCCCTCATGCTGTGTGGTGTGGCCAAAAAAAAAGAAACTCCAATTTAGGCCAAACATTCATTTGATGGGTGAGGAAACTGAGGTTCAGAAAGATGAAGTGACTTGTTCAGTCATACAATTAGTAAGCCATAGAACAAGAACTCAGGCCCACATTTTCTGGCTGTTTTTACTGTTGAACTGAATGCGGCCCATGATTTCAGCATTTCATTAAGGGCTGGATTCCAGTACTTGGACTGCTCCCAAATCTGCTGGCCCAAGATTGCAAAAAATGGCCTCAGGACACAGGCTTTCCAACTTTTCTAAATAACCTTATACAGAGTTTAAAATAAACAGTCAAAAAAATTCTCAAATATGGTTAAAGACAAGGTGGGCCTTTTGCCTGTTATGGGATCAATGCTATAATGAGTAATAATTGACATCCAAATTATTCCTGATGAGACAAGTCCATACCCACTGCATCCAGATCCAGCTGGGTCTGTTCTGGGCTTGGAAAGTGTTTCTGAGGTTCAGAATGCCCATATTCCCCCTAAGAACCCCAATTATTACAGATGATAGAGAGTCAGCAGAGAGGACTCTAATTCTCCCTCCTGGTCACCCCTCCAGTCCGCCCCCCTCTAGACTGAATGACAGGCTGGTTGAGGGGAGGGGTTCTGCTACGCTTCTTCATTCCCACATTCCCACCAGGCAGAACTGTGTTACTCCTGTTGATTTTCCCTGTGCTTCTCACATTAAGACACTTCTCTGTCACCGCCTGCCTGGTGCCCATCTGCTCTCTGTATGGGGCTGCTGTCACCACTGTGGAAGGTGTTGGAAGCATGAAAACCAGGCTTCACCCCGTGCAGGTAAGAGCACATCCCAATTTTCTCACTTCTTAACCCTATCTTTGTAATCAAAGCTGTGTTGACTGTGCCTCCTAGGGCTTCTACGTTGTGGTCCAGAAAGTAGAAGCTTTAGATACACACTGATCCAGATAATAATATCTGTTAAATGACTTAAAACAAAGCTAGAAATACATCCATATTTCATTAGCTGATCATCTTTCTTCTTATTTTGTCTGCTTGAATAGTAACAGCATGATCAAAATATTAATTAATGCATATTAGACTGCAATGCAGAATAAATATTACACAGAGGGTACTATGCATAGAATAAAACAACTCGAGGATGACAGGGTAAAGTTTAACTTTATTCCCTCTGGTATGGAGTTTTAAGAGTACTGTGACACGTATGGGCAGAAACACACCAATCTCTCAGTCATCGGCACAGGGGTTGGGGAAGTCATACATTCAGACACACTAACGCTGCAAGTACGACCAGGCAGGAGTCAACTGAATTTAATCATAAGAATCAATTCCAGGAATGTCAGCAAAGGCAAAAGACCCAGCAGAGTTTACTAGAGTCTCTGAGAATGTCAGAGAGGATGCTTACCCCGAGACCGATAAGCCCAAATCCTAGGATTACACTAAGATCTGCATCCAGAGCAAGCCTTCTCAAGCTTTAATATGCCTAAAAATCAATCAGCCAGGAGCTTTCTAAAAATGCAGATCCTGATTCAAAAGGTTTAAAACAGAGACCTGAGGTTCCACATTTCCTACAAGATCACAGGTGGGACCAACAACAACACTGCCAGTCCACGGACTGCACTCTAAATAGCCAGGACCTAGAACACAGACCCGACTGCACTCTAAATAGCCAGGACCTAGAACACAGACCCGACTGCACTCTAAATAGCCAGGACCTAGAACACAGACCCGACTGCACTCTAAATAGCCAGGACCTAGAACACAGACCCGAATCTTGGACCTTGGAAAGCAGAGCTCCTTTTGATCCACACAGAAGAATTTGGAGAAGAGAGTAATATAAGCTCCATAGTGGAGAGTCTCTCAGTTACTCAGAAAGAGGTGACCCCTGCTCAGAACCAAGCTGGGAAAGACGTGGAGGTGCTCGATAAAACTGTTTTTTAATTACACACACATTCCTTGTCATTACTGATTTCTGGAGAATTCTCACTCTGGGAATGGAGGTTGTGCACCAATAATTTCCTGTTAGAGGGATCTGGACATTTGAGCTTGAAAAGCAACTGCAATGCTAGGACACGGCTGCCGGCTCACCTCACCTGGGAGCAGCCAAGGAAAGGGGATGCTGGCCGACTCTGCCCGAGGTGAGGGTGCATTGCTCAGGGAGGAGGTCCCACTGTGACAAGGGAGACGCTTGACATGGACCCTGGTGGGAGGAGGTGACAGTGGGAAGTCAGGGCCTGTGACCATGCCTGTGTCCTTCCAGGAGAGGATTGCCAAGAGCCACGGTACCCAGTGTGGCTTCTGCACCCCTGGGATGGTGATGTCCATGTACACGCTGCTGAGGAACCACCCACAGCCCTCTGAGGAGCAACTGCTGGAAGCCCTGGGGGGTAGGTCTGACCTGAGGCCAGGCGGGGGCACGTGTCAGGCTGTGCTTCCCCCTACCATGCCACCCCAGCCCCACTCAGGGACCCCCTCAATGGTTTCTGAAGTAGCTGCTTTCACCAGGAGCAGATAATGTCAAGCTTAGCAGCTGCTCACCAGAGCACTTGCTCCCCAAACAAGTGGCCCACACCCCCATCTTAACACCCTGCTTTCTCTTCCCTACCCAGTGACTTTACCTGGCTGCCTTCATTTGGGCTGTCATAACAAAGCACCACAAACTTGGGAAAAGAAAACAACAGGAATTTCTTCTCTTATGGTTCTGGAGGCAAAGAGTCTGAAATCAAGGCCCTAGAAGAGACTTTTCCTTTCCTCTTTCCAGCTTCTAGTGGCTGACAGCAGTCCTGGCCCTCCTTGATTTAGAGATTCATCACTCCAATCTCTTCTTCCATCTACTTATGGCCTTCTCCCCTGTGTATCTATGTCCAGATTTCCCTCTTTTTCTAGTCCAGCCACTGGATTAAGGCCTACCCTAAGATGAGTAGGGCTTCCTCTTCACCTGATTACATCTGCAGCTCTGCAGAATTTCAAATAAGGTCACATTCACAGGTTCCAAAGATATCTTAGCACATCTCTGGGGACACGATTCAACCCATAACACAGCTCTTCACATATTGAAAGGATCTTTTCAAATTTACAATGGGTTTAAGTTACTAAAGAGGGGTTCATAGACATATCCTTTTTGCAGGAAACCTCATGGGTTTCCCAGGTGGCGCTAGTGGTAAATACCCACCTGCCAATGGAAGAGACGCAGGTTTGATCCTGGGGTCAGGAAGATCCCTTGGGGTAGGAAATGGCAACCCACTCCAATATTCTTGGGAAATTCCATGGACAAAGAAGCCTGGAGGGCTACAGTCTATGGGGTCACAAAGAGTTGGACGCAACTGTGCACGCATGCATGCACGCGTGTATTCACATACACAGCATCTTCTGCTTCCTCTCAACAAACCTCACACTGGGTCATCAACCATCACTAAACAAGACATCTGTTAGACACATAAATCCTTAGTTTGAGGCCTGAAGTCTAAGCCCCACACACTCTCCTAGTCTTCCAGTTACAGTGGACTTCCTTTACTCTCTCTGCTCCGTTACAGGACATCCAAACAAGTCATCTAAAATCCTGCCTTCCTTAGGTCCTTCCACTACGTGAGGTCCTTCAACAAGTCCTCATCCCTCACATGGCCACACCCACCCTCCTTCCCCCGGCATTCAGAGAAGCACAACAGCTGGCCTCCCAAACTCATTCTTCCTCCTCAGCTGTGTGACTCCCTACTGGCCAGTCTCCTCTCAGCCCTCCATCCTCTGCACGTTTCCACTTTTGCCTGCACTGCTCCGTGAACCCCGAGTGCCCCTCCCGTGCTCTCCATCAATCCATTTCTTTCTCATCCTTCAGCATGAGCTTCTTTGTGAAGCCTCTCCAGATGACCTCGATTCCACACTAACCTTCCTCCACGGCAGCCTCCCCTGCACCTTCATCCCTTGGAAACCTGAGGCTCTCGTACTTTCCCATGCAATAGAATCACCACAGACCTCTTAAACGCAGATTCCTGGGCTTGTCCCCAGACATTCTGATTTAGAATTGGAGAAAGGCCAGAGATTCGCATTTAAACAAATACCCTAGGAAATTCTGAAGCAGTGACCTAATGTCCACTGAGGGGCTCTACTAACAAGCTGTCAAGGCATGATACCTCATTCATATACAGCCTTAGAAACAATGCATATTTTCCTGTTTTAGGATCACTTACATCTTACATAGTATCTGAAATATAGCTGTTGTCAACAGATACACGTTGAATGAATGAATAATTTAATAGATGGATGCAACTGAGCTCACCAGATAGACTATCGTCTTCTTTCAAACAGAGAATAAAACTAGAATTGAGGTGACAGGAAGGGTATTATCTAAGAGGAAGGAAAAAGCAGTGAACAGCCTAGCAGATATTCAAATATCCTCAAAAACAAACACCTGTCTTCAACTTTCTAAAGAAAAATAAAGTAAAAATCACTAAAAATAAAACATACTGATAACTTTACTTTTTCTCTGATTAGGTAACCTGTGCCGCTGCACTGGGTATCGGCCAATTCTCGCAAGCGGGAAGACCTTTTGTTTGGTGAGTAGGGGGCTGCGGGGGCACCCACAGAGCAAGAATGACGGTGACAGACGGTCTAGTCTGGGAACACAGGAGTCGCATTTTTAGACCATGCAAATAGATCGTAAGGAAGACTGACTGAGTTATCAATAGCTCCATCTAACTCACAGGAGTCTGAGCTCTTTGTTGAGGGAAGGGTGGGTGTTATACTACTTTTCACCCTTGACATCACACCACCAGAAAGCCAGGTGATCTAGCCAGCCAGCTAGACATCTTCCATGACGATTTCAGCAAGGCATCGGGACAGTACAGGGAGGAGGTCTCCAGCAAACCCAAGGAGACAAGCAAAGACACGGAGTTTGCCTGGGGGAGGCAAGGTTAGTGCCAAGAATCCAGACCAGCTGGGAAAGTGTGAGCAAATAAAGAAGCCAAAATGGCATAGTAGAATCCAAACTTCACCCCAACTACCAGAGTGCAGAGAGATTCCCCCACCAAATAGTGACACCTCACTGGGCTGCTGTGAAAATCAAATGAGAAATTGAAGGCACGTAGCAAAGTCTTGAACTCAAGACTCACTTAAAACTCAACACGTATTTACTACTGTATCAAAGATGCCATCGACACTACAAATAGTGTTTGCCAGGGAGATCAAACACATCTGATCACCCTCTGCAGAGGGCAGGAAGGACATAGGCAGTACCACCCTTAGACCCAAGCAAGGGGGATCCCAAACTTCAGAGAACCCTTCGCTGGTCCCCCTACAGCCAATCTCAGGAGGCCACAGGGCCAAAGTGACTTGTTCACTTCAAGCCTTCACCCTTTTCTGAACTATGCTCCAGACATGGTCTTGACCCCATTCCCAGGAACAGGCCTCTTCCCCCAGTCCATCTTCCTTGAGAAGATCATAACAGCCAGCATGTGCACCAGAAGCCAAACACTGGCTGTTCGGGGAGGAAGTAGACAGAATTTGGATTTGCATGCTGGTTCACAGGTGTGTGAGGCCCCTCACAGTACAGACCTAGAGCCAGGGTGAGGAGGGAAGAGCAGCAAGCCCCAGGCCAGGGCCTCCATCTGTGCTCTTGCCTCAGCTCCATGAAGAGTGGACAAGGGCCTAGAAATGAACCAGCAGGTGTGTCCCGCTCCCCAGAGCCAGGCCCATCCCCCATGCCTGTCCCATGTTCTATTGCCACACGGGGGAGCCAGTGGTTGACAAGCTGAGAAATAAAATGTATGGCTTGTAAAGCCATCAAATTACTGGTGTAAACGGAAAAACACTTGTGAAATACAAATGAAGGAAGTTAAAGGCAACCTCTCTCCCTCTGGAACATGGATGTTATCCACCTTTCCAGGCACAGCCTTTGGGGCTAAAGGAAAAATTGTAGTCAGAGACCCACCGTGCAGCCAACAGGACCCAGGAACATTAACGGGTGAAAGGAAGCGAGTCCCAAAGCAGGAATACCCAAGGCTCTTATCTGCTAGGCAAGCGGAGACTGGCTTCCTCTGTTACCACTCACTCATGGTCTGTCATGAGAGCTCAGAGTTTTGAGTGAGAGAGGAAGTGCTACTGGCTTGGCTCAGCTGGTTTTGCTTCTTGGGCAGAACTAGGAAGCTGCCAGCCTGAGACGTTTGTGCAGAGACAAAGAATTCAAGTATCTGGAAGAAAGTATTTTACTAGAGACTTAGGAGAGACTATTTGAGGAATAAAATACAAGAAGTAAGGTTGGAGAAATGGGAAATGAAAGAACCAGCGAATGGAAACCGGCTTTAAAATTCACTGATTGTCCTTTCATTCCCAGTCAGTGCCATACAGATGCAGATGGTGGGGAGACCTGGCTCCAAAACTGCTTTCTTTCTTTGTTTTTCTTTTTATTTTCTCTTTTTTAGGTCCCTATATAAATGATAATAGTCAATGTTGTCAAATCTTGCAGAGAATGGATACTAGCAATGGTTATTGCTCTGAAAAACATCTTATCAAGTGATTCTACAACTAGGAATTCACCTTAAAAAAAATTCAGAGATGTACACAAAACTATACCTGCAATGAACAGAAGTGTTTATGTTATTTGTAGTCATAAAATATAGGGAAAAAATTAAGTATACATCAATGGCAAATTTTACAAATATATTTATGGAATAGCCAGAAGATAGATTAATATGCCATCAACAAAAATATATTTTAAAGACTTTAATGACAGTAAATAAATGAACAAAAAGTCAAAATAAAAGGCATATTGTACTAACTATAAATATAGTACAAATATATATTACATAAAAATGTTTATCAGTAATGATAGTTTCTTTTATATTTCTTCATATTCTTTATTATTGTTTATGCTATTTATTACATATTGTGACTATATTATATATTCTATCTATATTATTTATCTATATTATATATTCTGTATCTGAATCATATTTTTAAAATAAAGCAAAAAGGAAAGATCTTCTGATTATCCCTATCCCAATAGAAACCACCGAAAGCGACTTAAAAAGCTTGGAGCCTCATTTAAATTGCCAAGCCCTTTAAGGCACACACTGATTTACATGTCAGAAAGTTTTTCATAGGAGAGGCAGGTGGTGAGAGGGAGGCTCAAGAGGGAAGAGATATATGTATATGTATAATTGAGCTGATTCACGTTGTTGTTGTATAGCACAAGCTAACATAATTATACTCCAGGAAAGCGAGTATACTCAAAATTTTATTTTTTTTAAATAGATATCTGTTTTTAAGTTTTTCATCTCAAGGCATTTCACTGTCCTAGGAGTCAAATGGCTGTCAACAGAAAGGAACAGGAAAATGCTGCCTGGATCTGGGAGAAAATGATTCTTCCTCGCTTGGCAGGAAAAGTGACGTGAGTCCCTTTGCTTTGTCTTCTCCCCAAGAGTATCACTTAACACCAACAGTGCTGAAACTGTGCTTGTGCGCTCTGATGGTCATTCTCTGCTTCTACAAACGTCCAAAGTGGAGGCATGAATAAAGCACTTTCCATTTGGGAGCAGGGTAAAGAGGTGATTGAAAGCTCGTGCTCTGATTTCCCTCTTCACTCTCTGGAAGGTTGAAACAGTAAAACCTAAGCCGGTTTAAGTCAGAAGACTTGCCCCAGCTCTGCGAGTCCTGTCCTTGCCTAACCCGGCTCCTGCCGCCCTGTCTTCTCGCACTGTCTCCCCCTCTGCAGAGAGAGGGCACTGCTGCCTCAGGGAGGCTGGGGAGCCCGTCCACACTCAGACAGCGAGTTCACGGCCCCCACAGCTGGGACATCCAGCCTGAAACACCCCAGTCTCTGGCTTTGCTCTCTGACAGATGCTAGTTTCCCAAAAAAAGACCCACTGCCAAGTTCTTACAGGAATTATTTAGAGAAAATTCCTAGTGAGAAGACAGGAAAAATAGAGTCTGCTCCCTGTAGACATGGAAAGCTAAACGAACAGAGCTGCCCTTACACAAAACTGAGCCCGTCATTCCCTGCTGGTTTTGTTTTTACCCTTAACGCCTACCTTATTTCCATTCTTGGCCTCCCCTGTCACTTTATTTCTGTCTGGGGAAGCTGTGCAATGGAAGAGAGGGGTGTTCCTCAGGAAGGCAGGCTACACCATGGACAACCACTTCACGGAGGATCAGTGCCCCCTGGAGGGCTAAAAATATTCTAAAGTCTGGATTTTGTAGCCTCCGGAATTCAATCTGTCCCTGGTAGCTCAGTGGTAAAGAATCTGCCTGCAATATGGGAGATCTGGGTTTGATCCCTGGGTTGGGAGGAGGGCATGGCAACTCCACTTACCTGGAGAATCCCCATGGACAGAGGAGCCTGGCGGGCTAGTCCATGGGATCACAAAGAGTCAGACACAACTGAGTGACTAAGCACACAGCACACATGACTGGGCTCTGGCAACCACCTGAATCACTCTAACCAAACTCAAAAGAACATATTTAAACTGGACTGTGCCGCAATATTCATTTATAAAGAGAAACACAATTTTAAGGTGGATCTTATGGGCACTGAGCCACATCCTTTGCTGTAGGAAAGCACGCACAGGATGTCACAATATAAGGGGAAGATTGCTTGGTGAGCATGGGTGCAGAGCCATTGATAATCATAAGGGGGACAGCAGGGAAGACCCCTCTCCACCCATCAGGTAGACCTACTAGATGGCACGTGTCTGCCCCATGACACTCCCATCTCTTGAAGCTGTGCTACTGTCTTCCATGGGGTAACTGTGAAGTCTTGGCCTAGCTCCTGTTCAGGGGAATTTTAATTCCTCAGCTCAGATCCATTGTTTTCCATTTTAATTCTCAGACACTATCTTACTTCTAGGTTATAGATACACACCACATTATTGCCCCCAGGTACTGCCTACACTTCTAATTCCAGCTAAGGCAAAAACTGGTCCTTCAGATGCTGGCAGGTATGTCTCAGTCTGGGATCCTACTAAGGACCTACACAAGGAATAATGCAAGTTTTCCTTCCAGAATCTGGGAAGACCTTACAGAGACAGAAGGAAAAGCAGGGGAGTGTTGGACAAATGTCAGGTCATTTCATCTACATGTCACAATTACCCTTCAAAATAGTCATTATTTCACTGGGAATTTGGGGTTGGTATTTACAGACTGTTACATTTAGAATGCATAGACAACAAGGTCCCACTGTATAGCACAGGGAACTATATCTAATCCCCTAGGATAAACCATAATGGAAAAGAATATTTTAAAAAGAATGTAAATACGTGTAAAACTGAGTCACTTTGCTGTACAGCAGAGATTGGTATAACATTGTAAATCAACTATACTTCAGTTTTTTAAAATAGGTATTATTTCTATTTAATCTTTAGAGAGATTGAGTACATTTCTATTGAGAGGGTCAGAGAGCCAAGTTGTGGCAGAGCTGATAATGAACTCAAATCTGTCTCCCCCACCCCACCAGCCCCACCCACCGCCGTGCTCGGCCAGCCCATCTTCCATGGGTTTCCCCATTATATATCCTTCCAGCCCCACACCCCACAGTTCTCTCCTGATTTGCCTTACTCTTTAGGAAATGTCTTGAGAATAAGTGTTTCCAAAACTAAAACATACTTAATTTAGAGAGGATTGCAGTTTGGGTAACTTTTCACTGTGCTTTGGTTTCCTAATAGATGAAATAGAGATGGCAATTTACTTTCTTTGTACAATTGTTGGGGAGGATTAAGTAAATTATTAATATGTGTAGAAAGCACATGGAATGTAAGCACTCCATAAATGCCAACTAGTGTTATTAAAGCAAGTGGGGTGTGTGTATGTGCTTACACAAGAGCATATATGTTCAGAGTCGTGTTTTACTTAAATTACGGGACTTCTCAGAGCTTTTCGCATTTTGAATCTTAACTTGACAGATGAGGGAGTAGTGGCTCGGACACAGTGAAGAGGATTTCCCAAACTAATTGACCTCTGATTGTTTTTCATAGACAGTCTTTGTATTTTGCAGGATACTATTTGAACTGGTTCATAGGATATCCTTTTCTTTAGTGTCAACACAATTCTTATTTAAAACTATTTGGTTTGAACTATTTTCCCATACAAGGAGAGTCGGAGCTATTATTGTGTTCATTTTGCCTTATTAATGTAAAGAATTATGATGCTGTTTCCAATTGAGCCTGACTGATGGAACCATCTTCTTCTGCCCTTATAAAGATTTGCACAGAGTTATTTGTGAAAGAGGAGTTCCAGCCCTTGGACCCTACCCAGGAGCTCATATTTCCCCCGGAACTCTTGGTAAGAGGAGTTGGGTGTTTTATGTGCTTATTGAAATGTCACTGGTTATAAGCTCAGTTTTTAAAAACCACTTTTTCCATCCTGTGAAATTATCAAATTGTAGAAATTCTTGATCAAATCGGAATGCTTGTCCCTGCCTGGCTCACCCAGCCCTGGCTGATGCCCTGTACACATTCCCCAAAGCCTCAACTGAGGCTATATTTTAACCATTTTTGTTATTACTTCCATCATTGTCACCTGCACTGTATCCCTATTGACTGTCCCAATCAATCCAGTTTTTCTCAACTTCTAACTCGATCTTTCCAGCCCTTCCCAGATACTGACCTCAAGTGGCACTTCCAGGGCCTCCCAGTTCTTCCCTCTGTCAGCATTTCTATCTTCCCTCTCTAACACCCAGTTGTTCCATTTGGTAACGTATGTATTTCTGAAGGGGTTCTGATATGTTCATTCATACATTCAACAAATACTAATCAGTCAGTAACATGCCAGGCACTGTTCTAGGTACTGAATACACAACAGGGAACAAAACTCACCCAAGGACCTGCCCCCAAGGAGACTGTAATTTGATTGGAGAGACACATAATGAACAAGACAATAGATGATATCCCTTATACAAATAATCTTTTAAAAAATGATACAAATGAATTTATTTATAATACAGAAACAGACTCACAGACTTAGAGAAGGAACTTACGGTTACCAGTGGGGAAGTGTGTGGGAAAGGGATAGTTAGGGAGTTTGGGATAGACATGTACACACTGCTATATTTTTAATGAATAACCAACAAGGACCTACTGTATAGCACAGGGAACTCCGCTCAATGTTATGTGGCAGCCTGGATGGGAGGGGAGTTTGGGGGAGAGTGGATACATGTGTGTGTATGGCTGAGTCACTCTGCCATGTACCTGAAACTATCAACATTGTTAATTGGCTATACTCTAATATAAAATAAAAAGTTTAAATAGATAAATAGACAGATAATAGATAAGTTATATAGCATGTCAGCAAGTGATAAGGAGAACAAAATAAAACAGTGAAGGGGGATAGGATGCAGGGGATTGCAATTTTCCATATCTGGCCAGAGAAGACATCTCTGAAAAGGTAGTATTTGATGAAAGTGCTGAAGTAGGTGAAGGAACTGGTCATGGTGGGGAAGAGCAATCCAGGCAGCGGGGCAGCAAGTGCAGAGATACCAAGGAGAGGAGAACTCCTGTCCTGATCAAGGACAGAGCAGGGGCCAGCCTGGCAGGAACTCAGGGAACCAGAGAAGTCAGAAAGCTGCAGGGCTGGGGGCAGACCATCCTGGACTTAGACTGCTTGGCTTTTACTCTGCATCAGATGAGAAGCTATCAGAGAGGTTGGACATAAGAGGAGTACGCTCCTGTTAACCTTGTAACGGGTGGGATCTGGAGTGGTTTGGGCTGCTGGGACAGGAATAGCCTGGGGATGGGTGAGAGAAGGATCAGTGAGCCCGTCAGGGCAGCTGTGCCCTCCTGAGGATGGTGGTGCTGGGCCAGGCAGCCAGCATGCACCTGGTGAGGAGCCAGTGGAGTCTGGATACACTTTTGGAAGAGCCAACAAGATTTCCTGATGAATGTGATGTGGTGTGTGGGGAGAGAAAGGAGTCAAGGCTGACTCCAGGGCTTTGGGCAGCTGGAAAGGGGAGTGGCCATTTACTGAGAAGGGGAAGACCTCTGGAGGAGCAGGGCATTTTTCCCTTAGGGAATCCTTTCTGAGGGGGCTTGGAGGAGGATGGGGCATGAAGAACTCAGTTTTGGACATGTTAAATTTGAGATGCCTATTATACATCTAAGAAGAGACACTGAGCACTCATTCAGGTATGTGAGCGTGGATTTCAGAGGTAAAACTGAAGATTCTAATTTAGGAGTATCAGTATAATTATGATTTTTTAAGGCCATGATACTAAATTATGCTAAGTTAATCTATACTGAAGAGTCAATGACACATGCCAGCTCATATTGTCACTTTCCTCCAAAGCACTACACACGAACAAGTCTTAAGCTAAAAGGAATAAATATCTAATTATGGAAATTCAAGCATTAGCCAATGGTATAGTGAGTATCTTTTTGGTCAGGGGAAACCCAGAACTTTTGAAATCTCTCTAGAGAAACATACCTCCACCCGGAGTCTATCACAACCCAGGAATACAGATGTGCCCACGTGCACACACCTTTGTTATTTGCACTTAGAGAATGACAGAGAACCCAGAAAAACGAACCCTGACCTTTCACGGAGAGAGGGTTACTTGGATCTCCCCTGGGACCTTCAAAGACCTCCTGGAGCTGAAAGCAAAACACCCAGAAGCCCCGCTCATCCTGGGCAACACATCACTGGGTGAGTGATTACAACAGTTCTCACACCACCACCAGGCCTCAGTGCCGAACAGGACTTCCTGTCTCCTAGTCTAAAAAACTACTTTTTAAAGATAAAGACATCATCATTTTTAATAAAAGTGTTATAGTAAAATAATGTATTATAAAATGTACTCATATTGTATATTATATAATAATTATTTATACATTACCTTTTATGTATACTATATATAAATATTAGTGTATATATATATATATATATTTATATTTATATTTCCTGGTGGCTCAGATGGTAAGGAATCTGCCTGCAATTCAGGAGACCCAGGTTCGATCCCTGGGTCAGGAAGATTCCCTGGAGGAGGGCATAGCAACCCACTCCAGTATTCTTGCCTGGAGAATCCCATGGACAGAAGAGCCTGATGTGCTACAGTCCATGGGGTTGCAAAGTGTCGGACACAACTGAGCAAAAAACATAATATACTGCATATACTTTTATATATACATTACATAAATAATATTAAAAGATAATACAAATATGATAGTATTATCATATAATAAAATAGCCTCCAAAATTCAATATACACAGACCTTGGGAGTATGCAGTGTAACTCCTTGAGGTGTGCAGCAGTATTAAAGGACTGTTAATTATTTAATTTACCTTGTCCTTTTAAATTTTGTTTCCATTAGGTATTGAGTAAATTAAATAGAATTTTATGAAATACGGTGGATATATTAACAATCTACACCCAGTTATCACCACCCTCACTTTGAGAACCAGAGCTTTACCAAGAAGTTTGCCCCATGGGCCCCCCGAGACCATAGTCCCCCCCTCCCCTTCCTCTCAGGGGTGCTCATTAGACTGAATATGGTGTTGGTCCATCTCTTCTCTGTTTTTTACATGTTATAACCGTATATTTGAGTTCCTAAGCAATGTGTTGCTTAGTTTTGCATATTTTTGAACTTCACTCAAGTAGATGGACACAGTATTACTCCTCTACAGTTTGCTTTGTGCATTTAACATTCTTGAGCTGGGACCTGCCCACATGGTTGCACATAAGTGTGCTAATTCCATCCTGTGCCGAGGACACAGTTCACACTTCCATTCCATTGCTCAAGGCCATGGCATGTTTTCCAAGTCTTGGCTCTTTCAGATACCTCTATACACATCTCCTGAGAGTCTTCTAAGAATCTCTCATCCATTTTATTTCCTATTTTTATATTCACATAATGCTACTGCTAACTGCTAAGTCGCTTCAGTTGTGTCCGACTCTGTGCGACCCCATAGACAGCAGCCCATCAGGCTCCCCTGTCCCTGGGATTCTCCAGGCAAGAACACTGGAATGGGTTGCCATTTCCTTCTCCAATGCATGAAAGTGGAAAATGAAAGGGAAGTCGCTCAGTCGTGTCCGACTCTTAGCGACCCCACGGACTGTAGCCTAGCAGGCTCCTTCGTCCATGGGAGTTTCCAGGCAGGAGTACTGGAGTGGGTTGCCAGTGCCTTCTCCATTCACATAATGACTATAGATAAATACATATACTGGAAGCACATGTGCTATAAAATTACTTGGCAGGGTATATGGCCAATGCTGTCACATATATATGCATTTATTGCCAGTGTTTAAAATTAGCATCTGAATATTTTAATGAGAAACTTTCAATGCCAAAAAATTGCATTTTCTTTTTCCTAACTCTCCCTCTCTTAAGATATATACTGCATTTACTTTCAGGACCTGCCATGAGATCTAAAGGATGTTTGTACCCAATTCTCCTCTCTCCTGCTAGGATTTCTGAGCTGAATGTGGTGTCTAAAACAAATGATGGTGAGTACCAGGTTTTCTTTGTAAAATATCCATGAACCAATCCCTGCACTAAACACTTGCACTAACTAAACACTAAATAGTTTAGAACCTCATCATACATTTATCTTGTCTGACTTGTTTCCAACTCTTTGACATTTTTCTGATGTGATATTATATTCCCACCGTGAAAATGTACTATCAAAAGCTTTGTACAGAATATGGGGTATTTGGATGATGTCATTCAAGACCTTGTAGTCACCTGTAGGATTCTTGCCTATAAAGAGCCATGATGGAACTTCCTTGGTGGTCCAGTGGTTAAGACCACGCTTCTAATGCAGGAAGCGCAGCTTTGATCCCTGGCCTGGGGACTAAGACCCCACATGTCTGCCTCTCAGTGTAGTCAAAAAAAAAAAAAAGGCATGGCGACACAAAGGCAATAAACTTGCAGTGTCAGTTTAAGGAGAAGACAGCAAGAGAGAAGTACTATCTATCAGTTGGATGGTCAGTTCCAGGGAGGGAGGCAGGTTTGCAGGAGGCATTTAACTTAGTGTCTGGCATTCAGATGCTATTTGTCTCTTAGGGGCAATGGCAAAAGGCCAAGTAAGACAGAAACCTGCCCAGGGTAGCACCCCTGGTCATTTGCAACATCCTTAAGGGCCCACTATGTGCAGACTCTTCATCAGGCAAGGTGGCACCCACAGAGCAGGAAGAAAATATCCAAGACTTTGCCTTCAAGATGCACAGCAACCCCTTTAACGAAAGGACTTTTATTTTACTCCTTCTCTCATCCAGCAGATCTCTTAGCATACATGTGCTTGTCTAAGGTACATGTGTATATGTACTAAATGACTTAATGGAAAGAAAAAAAGACTAAATGAATGAGTGAGCCAGGAACTTGAATTTGGAATGCAGTGGTAATAATGATTTCCTTAACTCGGGCAACAGGGAGGTTGGCTGAACTGAAAGCTTTAGTCCAGACTGACTTGTAGGCCATCACGTGTTTTTGGAGATCCGTGGTGGGCAGGAGAAGGGACCCACCTTGGCAGTATCACAGCCATCCCGGAGTCCTACCTTCCCGGCCTCAACCATCATCAGCCAAACTTAGACTGTGCTGCAGACCAGCAAGCCTGCCTTCCCTGACCCTGACCCACCCATTTGCAAGGAAAGGGACCCTTCCTGGTTTTGCACCACAGCCTCACAGCTTCAGCCTTGTGTTTAAGTAGCACATCCGCACACCACTCAGAAAATGAGGGGAGTGTATATCTTAGATATATCTGAAATCTTGGGGTTGGAGAGAAGAGGAAGAGAGAAGAGTAAAATGGGTGGTTTGGGGGTATAATCAAGTACCCTTTTTTTTTTAGCATTTATTTATTTGGCTGCACCAGGTCTTAGTTACGACTCGCAGGATCCTCAATCATCACTGTGGCCTATGGGACCTAGTTCCCTGACCAGGGATCAAACCCAGGCCCCCTGCTTTGGCAGAGCAGTCTTAGCCACTGGACCACCAACAAAGTCTGTCAAATGATTTAAGCAGACAGTCAAGACAGGACAACCCTTTTCCTCATCTTCACCCCAGGCCCATGGTTTAGCCCATGATTTTCAAACTTGTTTAAGCACCACAACTCAGTCCTCAAACAAATCCTAATAGATGAAAATAAGCTCCTCTGTTTGAAGGAAGGGGAAGACTTTCTCCATCCCACCAAGCCCCCTATATTTCCTCCAACAGGGCCAGGACAAAAGGAAAGAGATCTGGCCCAAGGTCTGCAAACTGGCTGGTGGCTGGTCACCAAGGCACACATCTCCCATGTCCAATCCAGAACTCCCATCTTTACTGCCATTCCCTGTCCCCCCAGGCCCAACCCACTGGCTGTTCAACTGGCTCTTTGTCAGTTTAGACTCAGAAGGCAAGATAGAGGCAGATTCTAAAATCTTAACCATGTGTTTTCCTTGGGGCCCCTTAAACTTTAAGTGTGAGTCACCTCTAGAAGCCTCCAGGGACCTTTCTCAGGATGCCCAAGCTTTTCCTGAGGCCCAGAGGAGTGAAGAACACTTGTAGGGGAGGGTTACACTGGAGCCAGCTGTACCCACCACCACCACCAGCAACTCCAGGAAATAAATATCTGTGACAGCTTGCATTTGTTTACATTTTGTGTGCTAATCCATGTCACCTACTTGTTTGGCTGGATATACCTCCCACTCACCTTCAAAATGTTTAGTATAGTAAGTGCTACAGGAAGTCAGTGCATCTTAAACCCATAGACCCTCAAACTCTGAAAAGCATGGAGTTAAAATAAATCCCATGTTCTGAGAATCATATAAAGATAAAGATCTTTTCAACACCACTGAAATGCAAGCTAGGTTTTGTGACCAAAGGTGGAATAAAACATGAATAGAAGTTCAGTAAATAGAATTTTCTCAGTACAGTTGTGTCACGCCTGACACAAAGTGAGGGGCTACTGTGAGCAATGGAAAGAATCAAACAGAAGTCTCTAAAATGGATTGTCTCGCCTCAGCCTGAATCCGAAACCCATACTTATGAGGACCTAGGCAATAGGGAAGACAGCTGACATACTCTCCCCTGGGGCTGAACTGCATTGCCTGCCTTTTTTTTATTTAGGTTATTACTTTATTTTTTATTTATTATTTTTGGGCACGCAACATGTAGGATCTTAGTTCCCTGACCAGGGATCAAACCCTGCAGTGAAAGTAGGGAGTTTTAACCACTGGGCCACCAGAGAAGTCCCTGAACTTCTCTTTTCTATCTACGTCAAATAACAGGTGGTCGTGCTAGACTGTGTAATGCTGCTGACCATAACCAGATAAAAATCTTTGCCTCTAATTTCTTCGCTACTTAATACGGCTCTGGATCTATATGACAGGAGGAATTGTATGGTAGGAAATAAGCATGGTCTGCCCAGTGCTCCTGCAGGTAAAAGGAAGGCAAGATTTTGAGGAAGTTAAAGCTTTACTGGAACTTGTGGTGATGGGAAGCAATAGACAATCACCGATGGGACCAGATCCTGTGTGCCTTTTATGAGATACTGATGCAGAAACAGGGTGAGGATTCTAAGCTGAGAGACATTCCAGGCAGAGGAGCAGTATAGTTACTTTAAGGCGTGATTTGCTTATGGGCTTCCCTGATGGCTCAGATGGTAAAGAATCCACCTGTAACGCAAGAGATCCGCATTTGATCACTCGGTCGGGAAGATCCACTGCAGGAGGAAATGGCAATCAACTCCAGTATTCTTGCCTGGAGAATCTTATGGACAGAGTAGCCTGGTGCGCTGCAGTCCATGGGGTCGCAAAGAGTAGGACACGACTGAGTGACTAACACTTTCACTTTCAAGATTTGCTTAGCATACAGATAATAAGAAGCAGCTAGTAGTTTTGTTAATCAATTAGGTTAACTATGATCACTGAAACAACAGGCGGTGTTAGTTATGTGGGTATGTTGGTAGGACTGGGAAAGTATTGCACCAAGTACACTTTTCAGTTCAGTCATTCAGTCGTGTCCAGCTCTTTGCGGTACCATGGACTGCAGCACTCCAGGTTTCCCTGTCCATCACCAAATCCTGGAGCTTGCTCAGACTCATGTTCATCAAGTTGGTGATGCCATCCAACCACCTCATCCTTTGTTGGCCCCTTCTCCTCCCGTCTTCCATCTTTCCCAGCATCAGGGTCTTTTCCAGTGAGTCAGTTCTTTGCATGAGGTGGCCGAAGTATTGGAGTTTCAGCTTCTGCATCAGTCCTATCAAAGAATATTCAGGACTGATCTCCTTTAGAATGGACTGGTTGGATCTCCTTGCAGTCCAAGGGACACTCAAGAGTCTTCTCCAACACCACAGTTCAAAAGCAGCAATTCTTCGGCACTCAGCTTTCTTTATAGTCCAACTCTCACATCCATACATAACTATTGGAAAAACCATAGCTTTGACTAGACAGACCTTTGTTGGCAAGGTAATGTCTCTGCTTTTTAATACGCTGTTTAGGTTAGTCATAGCTTTTCTTTCAAGGAGCAAGCATCTTTTAATTTCATGGCTACAGTCACCATGTGCAATGATTTGGGATCCCCCCAAAATAAAGTCTGTCACTGTTTCCATTGTTTCCCCGTCTATTTGCCATGAAGTGATGGGACTGGATGCCATGATCTTAGTTTTTGAATGATGAATTTTAAACCAGCTTTTTCACTCTCCTCTTTCACTTTCATCAAGAGGCTCTTTAGTTCCTCTTTGCTTTCTGCCATAAGGGTGGTAACAACTGTATATCTGAGGTTATTGATATTTCTCCAGGCAATCTTGATTCCAGCTTGTGCTTCATCCAGCCCAACATTTCTCATGATGTACTCTGCATATAAGTTAAATAAGCAGGGTGACAATATACAGCCTTGACATACTCCTTCCCCAATTTGGAACCAGTCTGTTGTTCCATGTCTAGTTCTAACTGTTGCTTCTTGACCTGCATACAGATTTCTCAGGAGGCAGGTCAGGTGGTCTGATATTCCCATCTCTTTAAGAATTTTCCACAGTTTATTGTGATCTACACAGTCAGAAGCTTTGGTGTAGTCAATAAAGCAGAAGTAGATGTTTTTCTGGAACTCTCTTGCTTTTTCAATGATCCAGCGGGTGTTGGCAATTTGATCTCAGGTTCCTCTGCCTTTTCTAAATCCAGCTTGAACATCTGGAAGTTCATGGTTCAAGTATTTCTGAAGCCTGGCTTGGAGAATTTTGAGCATTACTTTGCTAGCGTGTGAGATGAGTGCAATTGTGCGGTAGTTTAACGATTCTTTGGCATTGCCTTTCTTTGGGATTGGAATGAATATTGACCTTTTCCAGTCCTGTGGCCACTGCTGCGTTCTCCAGATTTGCTGGCATGTTGAGTGCAGCACTTTAAGATCATCATCTTTTAGGATTTGAAATAGTTCAACTGGAATTCCATTACCTCCACTAGCTCTGTTTGTAGTGATGAAGGCCCACTTGACTTGGCATTTCAGGATGTCTGGCTCTAGATGAGTGATCACACCATTGTGGTTATCTGGGTCATGAAGATCTTTTTTTTACAGTTCTTCTGTGTATTCTTGCCACCTCTTCTTAATATCTTCTGCTTCTGTTAGGTCCATACCATTTCTGTCCTTTATTGTGCCCATCTTTGCATGAAATATTCCCTTGGTATTTCTAATTTTCTTGAAGAGATCTCTAGTCTTTCCCATTCTATTGTTTTCCTCTATTTCTTTGCATTGATCACTTATATCTCTCTCTATATATAGAGAGAGATATAAGTGATCAATATATATATAATATATATAGATATATATAAGATATATAAGATCTTATATCTTATATAAGATATAGATATAGATCTTATATCTATATCTTATATCTCTCCTTGCTATTCTTTGGAACTCTGCATTCAAATGGGTATATCTTTCCTTTTCTCCTTTGCCTTTTGCTTCTCTTTTTTTCTCAGCTATTTGTAAGTCCTCCTCAGACAACCATTTTGCCTTTTTGCATTTCTTTTTCCTGGAGATGGTCTTGGTCACAAATCTCTGTGCATAGTTCTTCAGGCACTCTGTCTATCAGATTTAATCCCTCGAATCTATTTGTCACTTCCACTGTATAATCGTAAGGGATTTGATTTAGGTCATACCTGAATGGTCTAGTGGTTTTCCCTACTTTCTTCAATTTAAGTCTGAATTTGGCAATAAGGAGTTCATGATCCGAGCCACAGTCAGCTCCCGGTCTTGTTTTTGCTGACTGTATAGAGCTTCTCTATCTTTGGCTGCAAAGAATATAATCAATCTGATTTTGGCATTGGCCATCTGGTGATGTCCATGTGTAGAGTCTTCTCTTGTGTTGTTGGAAGAGGATGTTTTCTATGAGCAATGTGTTCTCTTGGCAAAACTCTGTTAGCCTTTGTCCTGCTTCATTTTGTACTCCAAGGCCAAGTTTGCCTGTTACTCCAGGTATCTCTTGACTTCCTACTTTTGCATTCCAGTCCCCTATAATGAAAAGGACATCTTTTTTGGGTGTTAGTTTTAGAAGGTCTTGTAGGTCTTCATAGAACCATTCAGCTTCTTCTTCAGCATTACTAGTTGGGGCATAGACTTGGATTACTGTGATATTGAATGGTTTGCCTTTGAAACGAAGAGATCATTTTTAATATTAATGAAAATAAAGTTATGTGGGAGAGTGAAATATTCTCCAAGGTTAATCCATAAGAGAAAAATCAAAGCCCACTCTGCAACCTGCTTAAAGAAAAACAAAAAAAAACAGATTAACAGCAGTTAGAAGCCAGCCCTGGAAGTGACCAAATCATACCCTGTGTGTTAGTGACTCATTCCACAAACCCCAGGGGAAGTTGAAGATTAATTTTTTAAGGTCAACTAAGTCATCTCCTGATGGTTTGGGTGACTTCTTCATTTTCAAAGATTGAGCTGAATCCTTTACATCCCTACTACAGAGAAACCCAGAGCCCATGCTACTATCAATATCAATACTCACAAGTACGACTGAAACAGTTTTTATATATATAAATATTTGCCATTCTCTTTTTAGATATTATTTATTTTTCTTTTGACTGCACTAGGTCTTCTTTGCTGTGCACAGGCTTTTGTCTAGTTGTGACGAGTAGGGGCTACTCTCCAGCTGCAGTGCACAGGCTTCTTATTGCAGCAGCTTTTCTTGCTGTGGAGCATGGCTCTAGGCATGAGGGCTCTACAGCATGGGCTCAGTAGTTGAGGCACAGGGGTTTAGTTACTCCATAGCATGTGGGACCTTCCCAGATCAGGGATGGAACCCATGTCCCCTGCAATGGCAGGCAGATTCTTATACACTGTTGCAGGGAAAGCCTGCAACAGTTTTTAAATTCTGAGTTATTTCCTTGCCAGCTAGCGAATTAGCGAATAGTAGTTTCTTTTGTTTGTTTTGTTTTGTTTTCATTTTGTTCTGTTTTGCAAAGAGAAAAGGCTTTATTGCAGGGGCTAACCAAGTAGTATTGCCCTGATCCCGGGATGCTCTCCCATTTCTCCTGACTCCCTAGCCCCTCCCTGGGAACCCCACCCTCCCACACTCAACAACACCCAAAGTAATACCCGAGGCAGCTCCTTGTATGGACTGTATTCATTCTGATTGGCTGGTCCCCCTCCTAGAACTGGTGTTGAAGATTTTGAATGTCGAAGCCACCTATAGAGGGGCAAATCAGCAGTGGAAGCATTGTTGATTTACACAATGACCTTGGCAATTGAAAGACCTTTGACTTTTTTAATGCTATCAGTTTTATCCTCCTTAATCACAAAACAGCTTGGCATAGCTTCACTGTGGTCAGTCAGGAAGGGGTCATGGAACGTTCTAGTAGAGTCTGCCTCCTGCTAGCTGTTCCTGTCCTTCCTGCTCTCCAGGACTGACAATAGGTGCTGGCTGCAGTCTGGCCCAGGTCAAGGACATCTTGGCTGAGAGGGTCTCCGAGCTCCCGGAGGAGAAGACCCAGACGTACCGAGCGCTGCTGAAGCACCTGAAGAGTCTGGCCAGCCAGCAGATCCGGAACATGGCTGTATGTCCTCTGGGCCCACACGAGGCCTGCTACACCTATCTCTTAATCTCAGCAAAATGTTGAAAGAGGCATTGGCAGAATCAGTGTGCACATGGGTCTCAGCTGATTGAAACGACAGCACAATATACATTTAATATAGCAACCATTATTTAATAACATATTTAAAGGAAGACTCTGAGTCAAGTTCAGTCATATAGCTAAGTAGCAATATAAGTGGGAAAAGAATGTCATGGTTTTGCTAATTTCATGATAAGACCTTCAAAGAAACTAATTTGATCTTAGGCTGCATTGTTGTCGCTAAGTCGTGTCCTACTCTTTGCAACCCCAAGGACTGCAGAAGTAAAATACCTAAAACAAGGAGGGTAGCCTCCCCTACTCCAGACTATTCAGACCACCGCTAGACGATAACGCTCAGAACAGGGAGGCAGACTTCAGGGTCTGCTGATTTGACCTCAGGCAAATGCAGATGTAGATATTCAAAATACACATGACCCCTTCCCTTACACACCCCTGAATGATGTATTAGAAATTCTTAGGATACGAAGAATGGAGAACAGGTTTCTACTGAAAAAGCTCTTCAATTGATTCCAAATGATTCCCTGTCATGGGTTCTGTCTGATACCCTGGACCCTGGTGAGGAGATGGTGACAGGAGAGTAAAGGGTTGGAAACCACCACAGAGAGAGCAGTGGTGGGGCATTGTGAAAGCTGCCTTCAGATATTTCTAGACTCCTGAGAAGAGGTGTGATATATTTCATATGATCACCAAGGGTAGAAGTATGACCGATAAGTGAGAATCCAGGGGTGTAGATTTCAGCTCAGTGGAAACAAGAACTTTAAAATTAAGCTGTTCATAGAGGAATGGGAGTTCCGTGCCCTCACCCATGTTCCAGCCCAGATCACCCGCAACCTGGGTGGTCACTGTAGAGTCTGGCACTGTGTGGGAAGAATACTGAGCTGAATGGCCAGTCATTTCCCTGACATGTTCTGAGATGCTATAAGCTTAACCAGATCCAAGAGGAGTCTCTCAAGAAGAGGAAAAGGGAGACTCAGTGATAGATGCCCAGCACCCAAACCTGGCCCCCGGGAAGTCCAACAATTCAAGAGGCCATGAGATAAGTCTGAGATCCCAAGGCAGCATCGTGGCTACTTTTGTAGCCAGCACCGTGGCCATCTGTGCCACCTGAGTAGGGGTGGCTCAGAATTGGCCGCTGCACCTCAGTGCTTGCCTTTGCATCCCCGTCCTGCCCCTTCCTCACTGGGAGATCTTAATCAAGTTTTATAATTCCTCTGTGCCCCTGTGTCTTCATCTCTTAAAGGGGGACAGTGGCCTCATCTCACTGAGCTGTTGTGAGGACTGAGTGAGTAAATATGCATGAAGGAGTGAGACATCAGGTGAAACACACCACATGCCATTCAGTGCTCATTACCATCCATTCCTCACTCGATCCAAAGCTGTGGGTGGGTGGGGACCTCTCACAGCATCTGAACTGAGTCTCATCTGCAGAGGAGGCCAAGACTCCTCTAGACCCTGTCACCTGCCAGGGAGGACTGTGAGCAGGTGCCGGGAAGGGCGGGGGGCTCAAATTTGAGGGATCTAATGACCAAGGCTATAACTCTTTCTCCTTAGTCTTTAGGGGGTCATATTATAAGCCGACATAGCTACTCAGATCTGAACCCAATTCTGGCTGTGGGCAACGCTACCCTCAATCTGACATCAGAAGGTAAGCTACCCAGAGCCCTTTGAACAGCACCTGCAGCGTTTCTGTCTCTGTTTTAGGAGGTGCTATGTCAGAGCCCATGTCTCTTGCTCTCAGTCCACCATGGGGAGCTCAGGATTCTGGCTGAAGTCTTCTCACGCAGGGGATGGCACCTTCTGTACCACCCGCCACATACACACGACACCCAGCCCCAACCACAGCTCAGCCAGCCCGCGGCAGCCAGGGCTGTCTAGAGGCTGACTAGAAGCCTCTCTGTGACCAGAGGACCACTTCCTCCTCCTCCTCATGTCCCCTCTCCAGTTGCCGTGTAAGAAGTCACAAGTCTAGTGAGGACACGCTGGGGACACTGTAGGGCCCCTGGGGGCAGGAGGAAGGCTAGCAACATTTTCCATGCTGGCTAAGAAGGGCGGTCCTTGAGGGCTGCTCCAGGGTATTCCACCCTAGTCTCCCTGAGATGCTCAGCCCTCACATTGGCTCTGGCTGCTCCAAAGAGGCTGACACTCCCATCCAGTGCGCACTGACTGTGCCAGGCTCTGCTGGATACTTTACACAACACATCTAATTTGTCCAACCCCCGCCGCCCGCCCCCGACTGAGGTCGCTTGCAGTAAGGGGTGAGGGATGGGAATCCAGTCTGCCTTGATTTCCCAACAGGAGTGCTCGCCTCTTCACCAGCAGCCACCTCCCCAGGTCTTCTAACTCCCCACTTTCCATCTCTCCCCCCCTCCCTCCCCCACACCCCATCAAATACCCTCAAATGGGCTGAGTTGGACCCGGGAAACTGGAGTGCAAGGGAGCAGTCACACTGCCCCATGTGAACTCCAGGGTGTGGCCAACCAGGAATTATCTCACCAGCATCATAAGCCTCCCCAGGGGATTGCTGGCTGACACAGTCTGGTCCCTGATGGGTGGGAACTGAGAAGTGTTGGGAGGGACCTGCTGGCAAAGGAAAAGCCCTCACACTCCTATTCAGCTTTGTGTGGGGCCCAGGAGAGGAAATCCTTCAGCCCCGAAGGACCCTGTCAGCTGTTTTGCTGGGTCCGCCAGGCCTGTAGTCCAGAATCACCCCATCTTGAACCCTGAAGACTAAGGGAGAGGATGCCAAGGCTCTGGGGCGTCAGGAGAGCAAAGACGGCCTGGCCCCGACACAGGGCCTTCTACTTCAGGACTAGCGGTGCTAGATGTGTTCCTCTGCTGGGATGTTGGTCGTCACCTTTGGCTCAAGGTCTCTGTTTTCCCAGCTCTGCCAAAGCCACCTCCAGTCTGCACTCAGCCCAGCTCCAATGAGGCCAGTAGCTAGCTGGCACCCCAAGAGGGAGGCCCAGGTACACAAGAGCCCCTCTGGGGTCCACCTTCCTCTGTCTCGGCCACACCTACCTTCCAATCAGCATCTCACTGCTGTTCCTGGACCTGAACGCACGTTAGATTTGCTGGGCTGCAGTCTCCTCACACATTTCCCGTGGAGCCACAGCCACTTTTAAAGCCAGAGGGGACTGCTCTAACTATTGCCACCTTGTAGTGACAATGGGGCTGAAAGGAGGTTTTGTAAATTGTTCACATTGCTTTAAAGATATGGGTATCCAACTTAGAGAGCTTCCCGGGAGTCCAGTGGTAAAGAATCCGCCTGCCAATGCAGAAGACTTGGGTTCCATCCCTGGGTTGGGAAGATACCCTGAAGGAGGAAATGGCAACCCACTCCAGTATCCTTGCCTGGAAAATCCTATGGACAGAGGAGCCTGTCAGGCTTACAGTCCTGCACTGTGCTTAATCACTGAGTCGTGTCCAACTCCTTGTGACCCCATGGACTGTAGCCCACAAGGCTCCTCTATCCATGGGGTTTCTCCAGACAAGAATATTGGAGTGGATTGCCATGGCCTCCTCCAAGGGATCTTCCCACCCCGGGGATCAAACCCAGGTCTCCCCCATTGCAGGCAGATTCTTTGCCAGCTGAGCTACCAGGGAAGCCCGGGCTACAGTCCACAGGGTTGCAGAAGAGTTGGACATGGCTCGGCAACTAAATAACAATAATCCAGTTTAGAAGCCAACGGCAGCAGCAAGAACAAAAAGCAAATCCAATAATCTGAGCTCTGTTAATAGTGGAAACAAACCTTAGCTTAAGCTATGCCCTAACATTGATCATAGTATTGAACAAGTTAGATTTAGTTCAACAGTCTCTGCTGAAAGATGAAAACAGGTCTGGTAGGCCTTGGGGACAGGAAGAGGCCCAGTTCACACAGCATGTGTGCTAACAAGAGTACATGTCCTAGGGATTCCCTAGCAGTCCATGGGTTAGGACTTGGTACTTCCAGTGCTGGGGTCTGGGTTTAAGCCCTGGTCAGGGAACTAAGATCCCACAAGATCCACGGAGCGACCAAACAAAAAAGTAAATGTCACAAAGCTGCCACCACCCTTCCCTGTGAGGAGGACGGGTTGGGGGCTGGTCCACCACACTCAGACCCCCACTCTGCTCCATGCGAGGAAGGTGACCTTTTCTTCTCCACTGCTGACATTTAAGAGTATAGAATAATCTCGCATTCCTTGTTGCAACTGTGCAGAAATGTCATTTTCTTCAACAGAAGGCACACGGCGGATTCCTCTAAGTGAACATTTTCTTGCTGGGTTGGCAAGTGCAGACCTGAAGCCGGAAGAAATTTTGGAGTCTGTGTATATTCCTCACTCTCAAAAGGTAAGACTTGAGAGTTGTTTTTCTCTTTCTATAACTGAGTTCAGTCATCTTTAGATGTTTCAAAACAGATGGAAGGAAAATAAGTCTGCCCCGAAAACCTGTTTCCTGTCCTTCGTGGCCTGGCGTGGCACCAAGGCCCACAGCCGCCCTCAGGCCAGCAGCTCTGGGAGGCATGGAGCTGGGGTTGTTGTTTCAGCTGTGGGGTGGGGCCTGCCCAACCTGCGGTCATGCTCACACACCCGCTCGTGTCCAAGATCTGGGAGGCGGAAATTAAAGTTCTTTGGCTATGGAATGAGCTTCTCTGCCTGACCCACAAGGAGATGGAGGCTGGGGCTAGGCCTCCTGACTGCCCACTTGAGCTGACCCCCAACAGTTCAGAAGACCAGGAGCGCCTAACACATGATTTCTGGGGGAGACATGGCCACGCAGCCGGCTACAGAGGGGACCCTCTGTCCTCACTCCCTGTTCCTGGTGCTTCTCCCCCAAAGTGTACCTGAATCTGAGAGACCAGTCTTCCCAAGAGGGGCAACACAACAGATACACAGAGAGATCCAAAGCCAGCAGGGTCATGCAGGAAGTCTCATATTAAGTCATGCTTTCAGCCAAGTATGGTCTTCATTTATTTTTTCCTTGGGAATGGAAACTCTGAAGTGTGTTCCCAGTCCAGTGTGGATCAGTGTAAGAGACCCAGACAGAAAAACAGGCCGACCCAAACACAGTGCCCCCGGTGGCCAAAAACATGGAAACACATGCAAGGCAGCGGCCATCTCTGTTAACTTAGTCACTGCACCAGTGGTCCTGATGCCAAGGATCATGAGGGGAGCCATCACCCTTCTGACTCTTGTCCCTGCTAGAAAATTCCCTAGTCCACTGTTGGAAAGTTCTATTCAGCACCTTTATGAACTTTACAGAATGAAAAAGGGATAGTATCTACAAAGCAAGAAATCCAGTGGATCTCTTTCACACTTTAAGCAAATCACCTTCCAAACACCTGTGTTGGAGGGATCCTCCATCCTCATGGGGGACAAAGGGTCTGGAGACTAGCCTTGATGGCACCTGGAAATAAGAGCATGGGGAAATGACACAGGGATCCCTTGCAGAGACATCCCGGCCCCAGCGGGAAAGCGCACAGTGACCCTGTTAACTGAGAGTCGCTTTGAACAAAGAGGCAGCCAAATTGTCCCAAGTGTCCTTTGCGTCCCTTTTGATTGAGTCTAAGTGATTAATTAGTGGCACCAAGAAGCAGAAAGCTTGCTCTTAGTTCTGACATATCAAATAACTCCAAATGGTCTTTGTCTCCACAGTGGGAATTCGTGTCAGCCTTCCGACAGGCTCAGTGCCAGCAAAACGCCTTGCCCGACGTGAATGCCGGCATGCGAGTCCTCTTCAAAGAGGGCACAGACATCATCGAGGACCTGAGCATCACCTATGGAGGGGTCGGGGCTGCCACAGTCAGTGCACATAAGTCCTGCCAGCAGCTCCTAGGGAGGTAAGCGACACACCCTGTACCCTGATGGTGAAGCTTGACATTTAAAAAAAAGTGGAAAGATGGAAACTCTTATATGTAGAATCGTTGCTTGTTCTTTCTGTAATTTTGCTAAATGACTCTAACCTCATTTGACTTTGATTAATAAGGCACCACCCTTTGGGTGAGGTGTACAATGAAAATGGCCCAGGAAAGTGTTCAGCTCCGGTGCTCCTATGCACATCAATGCTCTGGCAAACCCACACCAGGCAGCTTCCAAGCGCTCCCCATCGCTCCCGGGCTCAGGGGCACTCTGTTTCCTTCTCAGCAAAGGCAGTGTCCAAGTCTGAGTCCTGTTCAGTTCACCATGGGATTGGCCATGGTGGTCTCTTTATTTAATGCCTGGGTTCTAGCATGTCCAGGCTACTTAGTGCAGCCTCCCAGGCCTCGGTTTCCCTGAACAGCTTATTTAAGTGATTTCTAAGTTTCCATCCAACTCCTAAAGTGAGACCCTGGGGGTCTTTAAACCATCTAGCACAGGCCCCTAGTCACAGAGACCTCTGGTCATGGAGACTGCCTTTTCTCACTGGTTCCTTCCTGCCCCCAACCCTCCCAGGCAGTGGGATGAGCTGATGCTGGATGAAGCTTGCAGGCGGCTCCTGGACGAAGTCTCCCTCCCAGGCTGGGCTCCAGGTGGGAGGGTGGAATTCAAGAGGACTCTGGTAGTCAGCTTCTTCTTCAAGTTCTACCTACAAGTTCTGCAGGAACTGAAGAAGCTCATAAAGCCGTTCCCTGTGCCTGTAAGTGCTCTGGCTTTTATGGGCTCCTGGCAGCATAAGCTCCCACCTTCCTCGCTCCTTTTGCAAACTATCAGTTCCAGCTTTTCCTTCTTCCTGGGTTCAGCCCTTCAGGGTTACTGTGGGGTGAGGCTCAGGATGCCAGACTGTCTTTGGTGCACAGATGCTTACCAAGTGCCCTGAGCAGGGAAACATGATGGGACCCCTGCTTCCGTGTGCAATTGTTTTTCTTTTAAAATCAACTCTGTTGAAGTATAATTACATAGAACAAAATGCACCTATTATTTAAACTCAGAGGGTTTCGGCAAATGTGTAAACCAGTGCAACCACCACTTCAAACAAAAGTATTTCCATCATCCCCAAAAGTGCTCTTTTGCCCCTCTGCTCTCAACACTCTCATCCCTGCCCCCAGGCAACCCTGATCTGCTTAATGACACTGTAGATTAGTTTTGCCTATTTTGGAATTTTATATTCAATATGAAATGTTAAATAAAATTTTATTTTTCAAAAAATCAAAACATTTATGAGTGCATGCTAAGTTGCCTCAGTCACATCCGACTCTTTGCAACCCCACGGACAGTAGTCCCCTAGGCTCCTCTGTCCATATCAGGAATACTGGAGTGGGTTGCCGTGCCCTCCTTCAAGGGATCTTCCTGATCCAGGGACTGAACCCCTGTTTCTTTTGTCTCCTCTGTTGGCAGGTGGGTTCTTTACCATGAGCACCACCTGTATGCTAATATATAAGTAGCTTCTTCTCAGAATTTCTGATTATGAACTTCGGGAATAAGTTACCAAAGCAGAACATTTTTTCTCTCTTTCTCTCTCTTCCCCGCTCAATCCATCTTTCCTCCCCAGACTATGACTAGAACTCTCACCCTACCTTGCACCCGTGTTCCCCAACCACACCCCACCCCAACAGCCCCGTGTTCCTAAACTGTCTGGGTTTTATTCATTCAGATGAAGACTCTCACAGGACTTCCCTGGTGATCCAATGGTTAAGACTCCACACTTCCTCTGCAGGGCACACGGGTTCAATCCCTGGTTGGGGAATGAAAGAAAGAAAGACGAAGACCCTCACAAACCACATTTACTTGAATAACTCTTGCCACCCTTGAATTTCCGAATCAAGACACTAGATATGTTTCAGTGACACCCAAAGAGCCTTCCCAGTCTTACTGCTCTCCCAGGAAAGCTGAGGAAAATAATTAAATTTGAGTTTTGTGTGGGCAGTGAACCACCCCAGCTCATTCTAGAATGGCTCCCCCAGCCCCTAGTTTTCTTGATTCTCCTGCTGCCTCTGCCCAGCTTGCTGCCAGAGGGCCTCTCCCTCCTTGGGCTAGCTTGGCTCCAGGATCAGATTCAACCAGTCTGTCCAGGTCCTCCTAGTGTGCAAAGGGAGGGAGGGCAAGGAGCATTTGCCAAAGCGAGAGTCTGGGAGGCGTTGTGAATTTGCATCATCCCAGCTAACTGAACTCATGGTTTCTCGGTGACCTTCGCCAAATCCTTTTCACAGAAATCAAAGCCTAGTTGAATCATAGACTAATCAGCTTATCTTTATTGTTTTGAATCATCTCTCAGAACAGCCGCCGTTATCCTGAAATTTCAGACCGATTCCTGAGCGCTCTAGAAGACTTCCCGGGCACGGTTCCCCAGGGAGTCCAAAGGTACCAGGTCAGTGAGTTTAATCTAATGGAAACCGAGAAACTAAGAGACAGTGATAGCTGTGTGAACAAGCAAGCACTTCAGAGTTGCACATTTCCCTTCTGACTTTCTGAGTTTTGCCAGGACATTGGCCCTTTGTTTCAGGCCTATGCAGGAAGAGCCTGGATCTAAGATCAGACCCGAGCTACTGAAGCTGGATGCCCTCAGGCCAAAGTCATCTGAAGCAGCTTGACCATCCAACTAATAACTGAGAGTCTCTTCCAACTGCCGTTCTTTGGGCAAATGTTTGAAGAGTAGCTTGGCTGCGTGTGGGGGAAGGACAGAGCAGGAGAGTAGCAAGGGTCAGTCTCCAGCCCCTGATTGCAAATGCTTAACCTCCAGTCAGCAAAATGAGAGCCTGCAAGCAACTGAATCCCTTCTCTCCAAGAACAATGGAGAAAGTATCTATAATTTTCCACTGGAGCACAAGCCCTCCCACCACCCAATCTCCATACTCACTCCACACACATCTTCCGGTAGAAGAGTTCCAGAATAAACACTTCCTCCACTTACTACACTCCCAGGGATATTTTGTTGCCACTAGCAAGGGCAGAGAAGGCAGCTTAGACCAGATCTGGATGGGCTCCATTGCCATTGGCCCCCCCAGCCCCCCCACCAGAGGCCCTGCTCCTGTCAATAAGCAGGTTTTGGCTTAGATTTTGGTGCCCCGCTCTCAGGAATTATATCACTCCAAGCCTCATCATCATGATGGCTTTATGTGTAAACAGGCTGCTCCTTAAAAAGGTAAGAAAGCAGGACAGGGAGACCTCTGAATTCCAGAAGTCAGGGATATGGGCCACCACTCGGGAAAAGAAGACGCCAAAAGGAGAAGCCAGAGTGTCCCTTCACTGACTTCACAATTTTGCTAAAACATTGGCCCCAACTAAAGCATAGCCACAGAGCTGAAATGACAGCTCCCCAATCAAGTTACATCATTAAACTCTCATGCTCATCTGACCCACTCCAGTGTTTGTTGACTGAGAGTGACCATCTGATTTCTCAATCCTGAATCAGGAGTGTTGGCAATTGGCCAGGCCACTTCTGAAGATGGAAGTTTCCCAGGGAAGCTCTTGTCTTTCTCTGTAGAGTGTGGATTCTCACCAGCCCCTCCAAGATCCAGTCGGACGCCCTGTCATGCACCTATCGGGTCTCAAACACGCCACCGGGGAGGCCGAGTTTTGTGATGACATCCCCATGGTGGATAAAGAACTCTGCATGGCTTTAGTGACCAGTACCAGAGCCTATGCAAAAATCATGTAAGTAAACGAAAAGCTTTCCAAAAACTCTTTCTAAAGCACACTTGGGGATTCCCTGAAGCAATGTGACCGTTCTTTGGAAATGTCATAAACCCAAAGAACCTAATGGAAAGAATGTTTAAAAGGTCACCAGCACTAAAACGAGGAAAGGAATGTCACTAGAAATGATCATCATGAAAGGGAGAAAAAAACTCACAATTATGGGCTCTTGCTTTCATCTCCCTGCTGCAGCCTCAGGCATGGCTCAGAGGAGTAACTCTGAGTAGGGCTAATATGCAGCTGGTGATAAAACCCTGAACTAGGTTATTGCTGAATGGTAAATGGCCACTGTCCTAAACTTCCTTAGGATGTCCCTTGCCACAGACACGATGGCCATCCCCCTCCTCTTCCCTTCCAGCAACTACAATGTTATCCCTGGCCCAGCAGGGAGGCTCCTGGACCCTGCTCTCTGGCAGCTCAGCTCTGATTGGTCAGGGCCTATAGTCCAGTTGTCATATATTTTGACTTTCATCCATGGTCTATCCCTCCCTCCCTCAAAGCTTGCTGATTTCTACTTCTCAAATATATCTCTTTTTTCAGATCAGTTGATTTGTCCGAGGCCCTTGAAATACCTGGGGTGGTTGATGTGATAACAGCGAAGGACATTCCAGGCATCAATGGCACCAAAGATGACAAACTGTTGGCCGTAGATGAGGTGAGGTACAGAGCGTGCTGTCTCATGTGACTTGGCGCAGATGATCACCAAGGTACCACCTCCAGGCAGCTTTCCATGCCCTCCCAGCCCTCTCTGCCACTAGGGGCCAGAAAGCCAGTTCTTCCAGCTTCTCTCTAATGCTTCTCTCTCTCTCTTCTAATGCTTCTGTGTGGGGCTTCCCTGGTGGCTCAAAGGGTAAAGAATCTGCCTGCAATGAGGGAGACCTGGGTTCTGTTCCTGGATTGGGAAGATCCCCTGGAGAAGGGAATGACTGCCTACTCCAGTATTCTTGCCTAGAAAATCCCATGGACAGAGGAGCCTTACAGGCTATAGACCTGGTCACAAAGAGTCAGACACGACTGAGCAGACACGCTTTCACTTTTCAGTGCCTTTATAGACCTACTCTTCTGGAATCAGGAAATAACTGCAAAAAGGAAATTTATTACAGAAAAACAATAAATACTCATTTTCCCACTGTGTACTATTGAGTCAGTTTACTCTTATTTGAAGAATAAATGCAAGAACTGGCATGTATCAGGATGGAAAATCCTTGAAAAAAATCTAGAAAGGAGAATACAATATACAGCCACTCTCCATTATTTACATTGAACTCTCTTCCTTCTTGGACCAACCCTCTCCCTACCACCTCCCACTGACCTTCATATATTCCATTTTTAATAAAGTTGCTCATATCATTCCTGACCTTTAATTCAATTCTACCATCATTCACTGGGCACTTGCTTTTGGAGCCAAACTATCTTGGTTCATGGTCTCACTCTGCCACTCTGTATCATCACCTGTGAAATGGTGTCTTGAAACCTGTAAAATATCATCACCTGTAAAATGGGAATAATCAGAGGAACCCAACTCATTGTGTTGTTATGCAATTTAAATGAGCTGATACATGTGAAGTGTTTACAGCATTGCTTGGCATGTGAAGGCTCTCAGTAGATGTTAGCTACTATTGTCACATTTCAGGCTGTTTCTCCTCCAGCCATGAAATAAACCACTGTTCTTTCGGTTGAACTCCAGATGAGGAAGTTGGCTATTGCTTAGGAGCTATGTTATCTTCTCAGGCTGCCAAAACAAAATACCACATAATGGGTAGCTTATAAAGCAAAAATGTATTTTCTCACAATTACTAGAGGCTAGAAGTCTAAGATCAAGGTGTTGGCAGGTTTATCCTGAGGTCACTCTTGCCGGTTTGAAGATGGCTCCCTTCTCCTGTGTCCTCATAGGAGACGGCCTCTTCTCTGTGTATAAGCCTCCCTGGTGTTTCTACCTCTTTTTTTTTGGCCACGCCTCATGGCATCCAGGATTTTAGTTTCCCCACCAGGGATGGAACCCGTGACCCTGCAGTGGAAGCGTGAAGTCCTAATCACTGGACCATGAGGGAATTCCCTTTTCTCCCCCTACGTCTTCTTATAAGGACACCAGTCACACTGAATTAGAGTTCCAACCTTAGGACCTCATTTCACCTTCATTACCTCTTTGAAGGCCTTATCTATAAATACAGTCCCACTGGGGGTCAGTGCTTCAGTTTGGGGGTTGTAGAGGGAGGCACAGGAATCATAGTGTTCAAAATATACTCCCCTTATCTTTAAAATGACTCCATGAAGGCATCCCATATGAATGAATCACCCTCAACAGAGGACATAGCAAATTCCGGTCCCAGCCAAATTCACATCCACTCTGAGGCTTACATTCAATTGAGTAAAATGGCTAATGAAACCATATGTATGATTTAAATTAACTTTTAAATTAAAAGTTTAAAGAATTTTTTTTTAGCCAAGCACATGATGTGACTCCAGTCTGGTTACTATTGGTCAATAATGGTAACTAAGGCACCAGCCACTGGTAAGTTTGGACTGATAGTACTTTTACCCAGAATTTCCCCCCGGCTTCATGCCTATACTTTTTGCAGGTACTCTGCGTGGGCCAGATCATCTGTGCTGTGGTTGCAGAAACAGATGTACAGGCAAAACGTGCTATTGAAAAGATAAAGATAACTTATGAAGAGCTGGAGCCCATAATCTTCACCATCGAGGTAAGCAGAGTGCCTGGGCTCTCCTATAAGGTTGTAGAATCAGAAGTCCCTTGTAAACTTCTTAATGCGAGACTTATTCAGGGTTCTACTACTTTTTCATCGCTGGTTTACTCTGGAAAAATCAACTTTTCTGGAAGGCATTACTTGCATGAATTAAAATTAGCTTTGGTTCCAAGAAACAGGAAAAAAATAGAAGTTTCTTTGTCCTGCACATTCAAAAAAGTCTAGAAATGGTCAGTTTCAAACTTACATGTGACTCTAAGTGTCAGGGTCTGGGCTCCTTATATCTATTAATAGTCGCTCTGTCCTGTGTGGTTTCCATTCTCTAGATCACACTTCGGTCCACAACAGTTACTGAACACTGACCTTTGAGTCCACACTTCTGTCAGCAGAGAGAATGATGAAGAGAATATCCCCTCCCCTTAAAGACCCTTTCCAGAAGCTGCACATAATCTTTCTTCATCTCCTTGGTTAGAACCTAGTCATGTACCACACCAACACTCCTAGAAAGGGGGTCTGGGAAACATACATTTTATTCTAGGTGGCCAGGTATTCACTAGAAACTGGGGGTTCTATTACTTGAGGAAAGTGGTGGGAATGGATATTGGGAGTAATAATCTTTTCAAAACGGAGCCCCAAAGCAGTGGGACTTTCATGATAGAATTCCATAGAAATTTCCATTCTCGCTTCTGGGTCTAGATGATGGAAAACAAATGCAACTTCCAGCAAAAAATAATGAATTTAGATTAGAAAAATCAGATGTAGATTTATGGCATTTGTGTGCTCTAATTCAATGAAAGATAAGTTCATATCAATTAAATAGAAAAAAAAAAGAGTACTTAATTTTTGCTTGTGAAAGAAATAAATTTTTTTCAAAGGCCCTAGTGAACCATTTGAACATTTTAAAAATGTCCCTAAAAGGTACAACTTGCTCAATATTCAGAGTGTTAAAAAGGTCATGTTTCTAGTTCTTTCTAAATTAAATCAACTCTATTCCAAATTCCCATTTTGTCAAGTTTGCAAGAAGTTCAGGCCATTGTTCTTGGCTCACACCCCTTTCTAGAGTTGTACTAGGATCCTAACAAGGGTTTTTGAAATATCAATTCCAATCCCATTTCCTCAAGAGGGGAAATGGCACCCAAAGGATATCCTCATGAAATATCCTGGAGCTCAGAACACTTAGAGATCTAGGGTTCCCTCAGAATAGGACTCTCCACCATCAGTAAAAAGAGTTCTTCTGTGAAGAAAAGTAGGTAAAAGAACAGTCATATATACCAATGCTCATTCATCCATTCATTCATTCACATGACTATATATATAAGAAGCAATATAGAGTTCTGTCTAAAAACACTGGTTCTAGAACTGTGATTCAAACTGCCAGGCTTGAATCTTGGCTGCACCACTTCTTAGCTATGTGACCTTGGACAAGTTTCTTAACATATCTGTGCCATAGTTTCCTCCTTTGTAGAAAGAAGAGAACAGTAATAAAACCTGCCTCATCAGGTTGTGAGACTAAATGAGTTAATATTCAGAAAGCATGTAGAACAGTGGCTAGCACCTAGTTATAGCATATATTATATATAAACATAGCATATATTATAATAAGATTATACTAACTTAGGACATATTTACAGATGACAATAAACATACTTCCACACATACTAGATTGACATACTGAGATCTTGGTATAGCAAAAAAGTGAAAACTTCAGCTATATTCTTCATTTTCTACTGCTTTGAGAAATCAAGCATTTATTATTAGGCAAGATGTTTCTGAAAACAGCCAGGCTTGAAAACTGCCTCCATCACTTATTTGAAGCATGACTTTGGGAAAGTTATTTTAACCTCCTTAAGCCCAGCTTCTTCATCTGGAAAGTGGAGAGAATAATAGAATTCATGTGAGAATACATGTAAATACACTGTCTATTGTACAGTGTTTGACACAAAGCATGCACTCAATAAATATTAGCTGCTTTCACTATTCACATTGTCATTAACAAAAAAGGCCACGGACTTGAGATCATTAGGGAGTAAGAACACAAGAGTCAGGTGTCCTTGTGAAATATGGAAAACACCTGTATCTAAAGGTTATTAGGTGTTATCATTACAGGGTAATAATCCTAGATTTCTTAACATTTGGAAAATTCTGTTATTAAATTAGTGAGTAATTTGAGGAAAACTGTTTTCTGGAGGGGGGAGAAGTTGCTTTGCATTTTGTTTCTTTAGTGGGGGGTTGATCTTCAACACTATACTCTTGACAAATAGACATATTTGTGCTTACGTTGAATAAAGTAAATTAAATTTTTTTAAAAAAGGAAATAAAGGTTAAGCAAGAATCAACTGCCATAGATCAACCCACAGAACAGCAGGACAGGATGGCTTCCAGTATTCATGTGTCAGTCAGTTCATAATATTGTTGCCAAAAAAAACCCTAGCATAAAGGGCTAGGAAGCCCTTATGAGATATGCCAAATACACAAAGAAATGAACAAACTGCCTACCATATCTCTGTTGGGTTTTCTTGCCCCAGAGGTGCATTAGGACTTGAGTCCTCCCCTTCAACATGAAGTCTGACACAAGTATTTTTATTCATGAAGTGGGGAAAAGGGGAGGGCCCTGAGCCTCACTCTTACTGCATTTGGATCTATCACCTGTGCCCTGGACATCCACATTGAAATGGAGAAATGAGTAGTTATTATCCTGGACCATCATAGTATCCCCAGATCTCAACTCATAATGTCTCTCTAACCCTTGCTGGTTTTCTCTGCAACTGAGAAGGCATTTTCTATGGCATCTCGGCTCTGCGGGGAGTCTGCTACTCAAGGACACACTCCCTTGCTGGCCTGACTCCTTTCACGTGTCCTAGCAGATGGCGATTGTCGGAGTTTGCCGGCTTTTGAGTAAGAAAAATTTGCCAGTGGAAGAAAACGACAAAAAGAATTAGCTTTTTTTTTCTTCCTGTCACTCAGGATGCCATAAAACACAACTCATTCCTGTGCCCTGAAAAAAAACTTGAACAAGGAAACATCGAGGAGGCATTTGAAAAAGTTGATCAAATTGTTGAAGGTGAGTGACTCAGGATTGTTTCCTAGAATATTTGTGCAATTCTCTTCTGAAACAGACTGGAGAGCATGTGATTTCCTTTCAGAAAGACCACCCCCTAAAGTCGTGGCATTTTACCAAAGTTCTCCTCTCTTGCTTCCTTTCAAATTGTGCATGTGTTGCTTGGGGTTGGGGAGGGGGGCAGGTAGGGAGCAATAGAATAAATAAAAAATTCCTAAGACTTTGATTAGTCAAGGACAGAATGAAGAACAAAAGCAGAGATTTTCAACTTCTTATCCAGAACCGCAGTCTCTGAAACAGATGACCTCAGTTGTCACAGGACAAAACACCTGATTCATCAGTTTCTCAATCAGGACAAATCCAGCCAGCCAGTCCATGTCTCACTTGCTTTTGAATTCCCCAACCAGAGCACACCTTCAGGCACTTTCCTTTACTTGCCCTTAACAGGAGAGGTCCATGTCGGAGGACAGGAGCATTTTTACATGGAAACACAGAGAGTGCTTGTTATTCCAAAGACAGAGGACAAAGAACTGGACATTTATGTGTCAACACAGGATCCAGCCCACGTGCAGGTGAGGTCCAGGATCTGCCCCACCTCCTCCCCAACTTCCCAGTTCCCTCATGGCCTTCAGCCTCCACAGCCTCACAACGGCTGCCATTTTACCTGCAGAGTCTTAGAATCTAAGTATTACACATCAGCAGAGCAACTAAGACCCTGGAACCATTTTTTATGTTTTCCGGTCTTGTCAAGTAAATGAAAGAACAGCCACAACCATTTTCAATTTAAAGTGAACATTCACTGGCTTCATGCTTAAATGTGACAGTGATTGGATGACACAATTATTTCTGTACTTGATTTTTCCCTAAAATAATCACTACAGGCAACCTTTGGAGTAAACACAGCACTTCATAACACAGTATCATTTCCCCAGTCATAAAGTGTTCCGGGTTTTAGTTGCAAACATTTCTTCCTGTTTAATAAATTGTCAGGAGTTTGCAGGTTTTCACCTTACTGGGACTTTAGGTGTAAGCATTTGGCTAGGATCCAGGTTTTGACAGGAATCCAGGACTCTGACAGTTTCCCTTTTGGAAAAGACCACTTTTCTGCTGGAAAGTTTGTTTTATGGAGATTAGCAACATTAATGAACTCAGTAGAACGCTGAAAGATTCAGACTGTCTCAGCTGTTTATTTCTTTGTTTTTACTAACAGTAGGGGTGGATGAATTTTGCTGTTGTGTTTTAGGAAGCAAAAACCTTCTTTACCACTTCACCCTTGTAAAACTTTCCCATTACCTACCTTTTACAGAAAACAGTGTCCTCCACTTTAAACATCCCCATCAACAGGATCACCTGTCATGTAAAGCGAGTGGGTGGAGGTTTTGGCGGGAAGATAGGAAGACCGGCTGTCTTCGGGGCTATTGCAGCTGTGGGTGCTCTCAAGTAAGTGCACCTAGGGACACGGGAGGGCGTGAAATGCACAGAGCTGAGGGCATATCGGCAGCCCGAGGGTCACCTGGGCTGCTGTCATCACCAGCTGAGTATCCTTGGGCACCTCAGCCTCTTGTCTCTTTTATCCACCCTCCTAAAGTTATTGGAAAAGTCAAATGCACTTAGAAGTTTGAATAGGCTAATCTGCTCTATAAAGGAAAAGTGGTACTATTAGTTGAACACCTCCAGAGCTGACACTGCCCCATCTTGAGCTTCATGGAAGATGACCCATTTAGGGGTGGGGCAAGTCACCTGCCCAAGTGGAGTGCCAAGGGAGAGGCTGCTCCCCCACTTTTCCTTTCTACCACCAGCTGAAGACAAAGCAGGGTGAGAAAGAAAAGTCTCCCTGCTCCTGGGAGGATGCTCATTCAATGGATGTTCAGTGGACACAAGACATGCTCAAACAGAGCTCCTGGTCTAACCCCAGCCAGAAGTCTTGCTCCTGCACTGTTCATGCTGTTCACATGCTGACTTTTCTATTCCTTGTTCATTTTTATGGCTGTCTTGTCTTGTTTTGCTATGTCAAAGCCCCAACTGTCCTGCAAATTTCAAAGGTCCCGCTTCCCTTGACAGTTTCCATGTAATTCAGAGGTCCCAAAGCACTCAGACATGTGCCTCATTTTGCAATGACAGGTGGGGAAAAGGCAGAATCTGAATCGCATCCCCAGTTTTTTCATAATGAAACTCGATTCACACCCACCAAGGACTCAGCAAGGAATAATTAATTCATTGTATTCCCACCAGGCTTTGTGCATTTAAGGCTTCTCAAACACGACTGTATGTTAGAATCATCTGGGGAGCATTTAAATCCCAATACCTAGGCTACCCCTCATTGACCCTGGCATCAGTCTATTTTAAAAATTCCCCAGTAATTCCACTGTGCATCCAAGTACGAGAACCAGTGCCTTAAGTTACAATACCTGCTGTGCATTAAGTACTTCCCAGAGCAGTGTTCCCAACCTATTGATAATCAGAGTCTCCCAAGTTCATAGAAAGTCCTGCTTCCCCACCCCAGACCCAGTGAATCAGGATGACCGGGGGATATACTGGAAACTACATTTCACTGATGCTCCAGGTCGTCCTCACCATTAAAGAAAAAAGGAAATTCTGGTAGAATCGTGGGTTTTCAACATGTACCTGAAGACCCCTGCATCAGAATCACTGAGAGAGAGGTAGAGTCTAGAGCCACTCCCACCCAAATCCTAGTGGTAAGGCCCAGGAATCTGCACTTAGGCCCAGATGCTGCAGAATCCACAAGCACTCCAGATGATTCTTCTGCACTTCAAAATCTGGGAACCTCTGCCAAGGTAAACAGAAAGCCTGAACCTCCTAGCTACCCAAGAGCCCAAATTAGCCAACACAGTAGGATTTATGACTGAAAGTGAAGATTCTAACCCAGACTTCCTAGGCTGTGTGCTTCTTGTTTTTCCAGTTGTGTTGTTAAGTTTGATCTACCTGTTCACACTCTTTCTCCTTTGTAACTAGTGGCTGCTGCTGCTAAGTCGCTCAGTTGTGTCCAACTCTTAGCGACCCCATGGATGGCAGCCCACCAGGCTCCTCCGTCCATGGGATTTTCCAGGCAAGAGTACTGGAGTGGGGTGCCATTGCCTTCTCCGGTAACTAGTGGCAGGGATATGAAAAAAGAATAGATCTGGGTGAGAGTCACATTGGAAGCATAAGAACACAAGTTAACTGACATGTGACATTAATCTTTTTTGGCTAGATCTCCAAACACTGAGTTCTAGAACATAGAGGTAATAGTGATTTGGTCATACATCAATTCGTATCAGTGCCTAGCACACCGTATGCACTCAGTGAATATATAAGTGATGGGTGGATGGTTAAATGAATGCTTGTACATATGAGTGGGAGGGTGGATAGATGGGAGGGTAGATAGTTAAATGAGAGAATGGATAAATATGTAGGTGGATGGTAGATGAGTAGATGGATGAATGGATGGGTGGGATGGAAGACGAATCTAAAATTTGTTTTCTTTAGAACTGGTCATCCCATCCGTCTTGTTCTTGATCGTGAAGATGATATGTTAATAACTGGGGGAAGACACCCATTATTTGGAAAATATAAAGTAAGTATTAAAGAGGAAAATACTAAAGTACCTCATTTTATTTGAATGGTTTTACCCTTTCCTATTATTTTTATTTTGCCAAATTCTAAAAACAATCATCTTAACATCTACAATATTAAAATGTGTATTTGAATACTCATAACGTTTTGTGAGGAGCTTTTAGTAAATCTATTATAAAATTATGAAGAAGCTAAATGATAAAAAATACAGTTTCCAATAATGATAAAAACACTATTTAAGGAATAGGATTTATGTTAGTGATTCCTCAAAGACAAAAAATAAATAAATAAATAAAACTTCAGACATTTGTTATGCCAAAGCTTCTTGATGATAAAAATATTATTTTACAATACAGATGTTTGGAGATAATTTGACCAATTTAACTGCAAAATCATTTTTTACAAGTGGTCCCACCAAATGGTTATGAGTGTCACAAAAAGCTCTTTTCAAATAGGAAAAAGAATCCACTAACTAGTGAAATAATTTAAAATTGTCTCAAATTACATCCTTTGTATTTTTGTGCAACTATAGCACAAACACTGTGATAAATAATTGCTGGGATCTGGTTGACAACAATACTTCAAATTTGTAGCTGAGTTGTTAGGACAGATCTAATGTAATTGTTCCCATATCAAACATGCTTTATTTGGGAATTGCTTATGGCATACACATGGGCTTCCCAGATGGTGCTAGTGGTAAAGAACCCACCTGCCATTGCAGGAGACATAGGAGACACAGGTTCAATTGCTGGGTCAGGAAGATCCCCTGAAAGAGAGCATGGCAAACCATTCCAGTATTCTTGCCTGGAGAATCCTGTGAACAGAGGAGTCTGGCAGGCTATAGTCTGTAGTTTCACAAAGAGTCAGACACAACTGAAGCAACTTAGCACACACAGCATACACATAGCTAGATTTTTCTGTCTGATTCTGTTGTTGCTTTAGATTACTAAATTATTCTATTCCCTGTGACTAAACCACAGCTTTCCATAGCACAGCACAATTTTATTTCTTCCACTGATATTAGTAATTTTTATAATTAGAGAGGAAAAGACCATAGTTGGCCATTAAACCTTTTTTTTCACCTTCAAATAAAAAATAAATGAATACTCACAACTCTTATTATCCTCTAGGCCCAAGAGCAATGTGAAGGCACCCTCTGGGATTGTGGGAGTTGGTGTTATGGTAGCTGTTGAGTTCTTTGGTTTGGGCTGGATTATAAATCAGGCTTCAATTATCCCATAGTTATGAGACTGTTTTAGTACTAGTACTTATTAAGAGGGTTCTAGACTATAAATATTTTGGTAATTATAGTAATATAAAATATAATTTAAAAAAACAGACTTTTTGAAAAAAATTTTTTAAATATAATTTTGCTTCCAATATTATAATGTGTATGTATATGTATCCTCAAAGTTTTGCTTGGTTATTCAGAACTATTCATAGACTAGCATAATAGATGACTATGTGTGCATAGGCCCTTCCAAAATCCTTGAAAAGTTTATACTGAACAGTTTCAGAATCCCTCTGCTCCCTCACTTATGGTACTGCTTTGCTTAGCAAGCCTTCCTTCATGAAAACTTCAGCCTAGCATTTGTCAAAATTACCATAAATTCTGAACTTGTACACTTTGCTCCATTTCCTAACTTCTCTGATTTGTTATCCAAAATTTCCTTTGTAGTATGAATATATAAGTGGCCCCATATAGGTAAATGGTTCCATCGATGTATTTATCCCTGTTTTCAAAAAGGCAAAGGAACCACGGCCAATTCTTTCTTGGTGGAACTACATTAGGAAGTGGTAATTTTTCTTTTCATTCTGGGCTGTGCAAACAAAATGGTCTAGGTGGGAGGAAGGGAGTGGCAACTTCAGAAAAATACGAGGTGCACTCAGTGAGTCCTGGTAGTAACAGCAGCTCATATTCATGCCATCTTTCCAGAGTGACAAAGTGCTTCACCAGTTCAGTAAGATGAGGGCAGTCCCTCCTGTGTCCATTCCCCAATCTCCAAGGCTTTCTCATAACAAGAGGCACTTCTATTCCTTCCGACACACTCTGGAATCCCAGAGACTTTTCCACAAGGCGGAAAACCAAAGACTAAATTAGAAGGAAAATCAGTAAAAAGTGAGGAGAATCTTCCAAGAACAAGGAAGAAGCGGGTAGCAATTAAGTGCTGGGAGACAAGCAAGGATTTTAGAATTCCATACTGACTGTGAAACCAGAAAATTACACGGTGAAAGAAAAGGGCTCAGCAAAATTCAGGTCAGAGGAGGTCTTTGTCTGCCAAGCACTGAAAAACGAGAGACTATGCAGACGTAGTCCACCACAGAGCAAATGGGAGTGGCCTGTCTTCAGTCCTGCCCGTGGAGGAGCAAACTTAGCACTAAATTCCAAACATATCGTAAAATGTCCATCATTTGGTGACAGGTGGGATTCATGAACAACGGGCGAATCAAAGCTCTAGACATCGAGTGCTTCATTAACGGAGGGTGCACGTTGGATGACTCAGAGCTGGTACGTATATCAGAAACCAGGACTGTCCTGGTTTGTGAACAGAATGCAGAATTTCTATATGAGTCTTCGTGGAGCAGTTTCTTCAAATACTTACCTCGTTCCACAAGCAGTTCAACACTGTAACTGACTTTTAGAGAAAAGGAAAAAATGTTGTCCGGTATATGTAAATATCTCCTTTTACTTTAGGTAACAGAATTTCTTATCTTGAAGCTGGAAAATGCATATAAAATCCGCAACCTCAGGTTCCGGGGCCGTGCATGCCTGACAAATTTACCATCCAACACGGCCTTTCGAGGATTTGGCTTCCCCCAAGGAACCCTGGTAACAGAATCATGCATCACAGCTGTGGCAGCCAAATGTGGCCTTCCACCAGAAAAGGTAAGGTAGAAATCGAAGTCATAACCAAGGCTATTGAAGAATCAGATGAGGTAGGAAACCAGCTACCCAAGGAAATACCCTGGAAGAGCCAGACAAATTAGACCTGGCTCAGAACTCAAGGTAAATTAAGGGCTATCTAAAAGAGTTCACCTCCACATATTGGCCTTCCTCTTTTTGCAACAATTTATTTTCTTCCTTTCTTGTTTTACTTTGTACAAAAGGAATTACTCTTTTTAAAATTCAAGCTATACTGAAGTTATTAAAGTGAAAAGTAAACATCCTTCTTTTTTATCCCCATCCCTATTGGTTGAGGGTGACCATTGTTAACAGTTCTGTGTTTACTGTCCTAGCTCTTTCTCTGTTTACCCACCCATCTGTATTTCTACATACATAAACATTAACATATGATGGATAGCTGCACTTATATGCTTATTTTCAAAATGAGACTATAATAAACACAGAATTCTGCCCCTTACCTTTTCTACTTGACAGTACGCCTGGCCATCTTCCCATGCTAGTAGAATGAACTACTTCATTCCTTTTCGTGACTGAATAGTACTATTATGTATCTAAATTTATTTAGACACTGCACTATTGGTACATATTCAGTTTCTTAACCATTTTTGCTATTTAATTGGTACTGGTACAAATGTACCAAGGTTATATCTTTGCCTCGTTGTGTATATCTGTACAATAAACTTAGAGAAGTGGAATTGCTGGTGCACTTGAAAACTTTTGAGAGATACTGCCAAAAGAATGCCCTCCAAAAATACTATTTTGTGCAAGATCCTAAAGTGTTCATAATATGTACAATATGCCAGACCAAAGAGAGGCAGCCACTGACAAGTGAGATAATTGTTGATAATACTTTTCCAACTCCTCACGCATTCCAAGCAAATCCCAGCCTACTTTTTCCACTTCTATCCCCTGTATCCCCCAATAGAGACCCTCTGCTGCAGCAAGGCTCTCCATGGCTTTGAACCTCTTTGTCTTTAAATGCAACAGGGAGGACCACCAGGTCTGTGAATTGTAATTGTTGGGGGTACTTCTTATGCACAGTGGAATGCCTAAATATTGAACAAGAGAGATGATGGTTATCCCAAGAGAAGTCACATAAAGTGTTCTGTGGATACAAAGGAGACAAACGTCACACTGGCTTGGTGGAGGGGTATGGAGCAGAACTTCCTGGAGAAGATGACACTGGGGTGGCCTTGAAGAATAATAGCACAGAGAATGAAAGGTCATCTGGGCCAGTGGAACACTTGAACAATGAGAGGCAGCTTCATTGTGGCTCCATTTCTTTATCTACAAAATGAGGACAATATGACCTCACAGAGCTCCCACAAGAATTAAATGAGTTAGCATTCATGAAAATATTTGTTTCTATAAACCGGTAGTATTCCAGTGTAACTGCTATTAATCGTAACTCCTTTATCATTAGAGTGATTGGGGATGATGAAAAACCTTGAGCATATCTCAGTGGGCTCCCCTGCTTCTTTGTCAGATGTTGCAAGTTTCCAGGACATGACACACCCATATTTAAATACATTTTTTAAAGATTTGACCACACATTCCAAAGGCAATTGGAAGGCTTAGAAAAGATCTGCTATTTGTCAGTAGGTGCACTGTTCTCCCTCTCTAGCAAAACAAGTCTTCGTTATGACAATAAATCCTTGCTTTAACATACTGTCTACTAACTCTTCTCCACCCTTTGAACTGTGAAAAAAAAGGATACTCTTCCTCCTCCAGCCCCTTCATCCCACTGCCCTTCACAGATCAGTCACTACCTCTACTCTCCACTTTAAGGAGACAGAAACCCTGATTGATGCCTTGAAGAAAAGAAATCATGCTTCATTATTTCTATAAAAACAAAGACTGAGCTCAAAGAAAAAGAAACAAAAATCCTGTCTTCTCCCCCCACCGAAGTGCTTTAGTGGGGAGGCTTTTCAAATCTCTATTTCACAATCACTTTCTGTCTTATCATAACTGCTGCTGCTAAGTCGCTTCAGTCGTGTCCGACTCTGTGCGACCCCAGAGACAGCAGCCCACCAGGCTCCCCCGTCCCTGGGATTCTCCAGGCAAGAACACTGGAGTGGGTTGCCATTTCCTTCTCCAATGCAGGAAAGTGAAAGTGAAGTTGCTCAGTGGTGTCTGACTCCTAGTGACCCCATGGACTGCAGCCTACCAGGAGCCTCTGTCCATGGGATTCTCCAGGCAAGAGTACTGGAGTAGGGTGCCATTGCCTTCTCCGCTAATGATTCCATTTCTCACTCACTTCAGATTAGGGAGAAAAACATGTACCGAACAGTTGATAAAACCATCTACAAACAAGCGTTCAACCCTGAGAGCCTGATAAGGTGTTGGAACGAATGTCTGGACGTGTCTTCCTTTCACAACAGAAGAAAGCAAGCGGAAGAGTTCAATAAGAAGAACTACTGGAAGAAAAGAGGCGTTGCGGTGATTCCCATGAAATTTTCAGTCGGCTTTGCTGCAACAAGCTATCATCAGGTGAAGCTTGTATGTGTGGGTGGTAACCCTCCTGTTGGACACACTTGGCTCTGACTTGGGGAGAGCGTCACATTTCCCTGGGCCACTGAGCCCCTCCCCCAGCACCTGGGAGAAGTGAGCAGTCCCCCACCTGCAAGCACTTTCAACACAGCACAGTAGAAAAACACCTCAATGGCAGAAAACAGCAGCCGCAAGCATGAGAGCCACAGCAGCAAAACTGCCGAGATGGGGCAGTGGCCCCACTGAACCCCCACTATTCAAATAGGAAACAGGAGTAGGAACTTCCTGTGGCTAAGTGATTCCTGTAATCTGGTGGTTAAGACTCTGTGCTTCCAATGCAGGGGGTCCAGGTTTGATCCCCAGTGGGGGAACTAAGATACCATATGCCCAGCAGCCAAAAAATAAATTTGTACTTTTTAAAAGGGGTACAGGAGCCCACAAGGTCCAAAGAGGCAGGAGGAGGCTAACTGTTACATCTACAAGTCTGGACTGTATCAATCAATGGAGCATAAACGATCCTAGATAGCTGCCAGTATGGTTTTCCTCTCTGACACCAAGTGTTGTCTTTTCTCCATCAATTCCCCGACACCAACTGGGTGTCCAGCAATTCAGTTCTGGCACTAACTACCCAGAGTTAGCACAGACCCCGAAGATCAAGGGCCAAGCGTACATACTCTCTCTGTCCAGGCATGCCCCCTCCAGCTTATGAATGTGTTCACCAACCCAGAAGCTCCCAGAGCACTGACATCTGACAAGGAAGGGTAATGGATTCATTATATAGGTATGGTTGATTACATTATTGACCATTGGTGGCTGATCTCAATCTCCAGTTGCTCTCCCCTCCCTGGAGACTGGGAGACAAGGCTGAGAGCATCTTCTGACTGTGTGTGGTTGATTTTTGTAGTAATGAGCACCCATTTTGAAATTATTTAGATTCCCTCCATGAACCATCCCATGAGCATATAGAAGACAATAAATTCCAAGGGTTTTAAGAGTTCTGTACCAAGAACCAGGGCCAAAGACTACAGTTTTGGGGAAAGGGGGATTATTATTTTTTATTTTTTTTTATTTTATTAATTTTTATTTTATTATTGGGGAAAGGGGGATTATTATTTAAGTATAGTTGCTGCACAATACTTAACAGGTATACAGTATAATGATTCACAATATGAAAGGTTACACTCCATTTATAGTTACTATAAAATATTGGCTATACTCCCCATATTGTATAATATATCCTTGTGCTTCATATTTATTTTTTATTATACTACATCTCCTCTCACTTGTATGGCCCTCATATCCTACTCTCTACCATCATCCATGCGAGCAAATTTCTCATCTTGCTACAAAAAAAACCAGCTTTCAATCAAGCACTGACTGTCTCCATTTGAAAGGCCTCCAGCTTCCCCACAGAGTTCTAAATTGAGGCACCCGAGAATCATCTGCTTGGGAGTTGAAGTGTGTTATTCCAGGTCAGCTGATGACTCACAAAGCTGGAACACTCACTCTCTCAATTAGGTATGAGAAGCACTGTCCTCAGAGTCAATGGGCCCACAGTGAATAAGTACTATTATTAGCACCCACAAGCTTCAGTGCTCTGGAGCTGCTCCAAGCCACCCTGGGCCTCTGGGCATCTCCAGACATGAACAGATTAAAGTCCCAATTCCTCCTCCTCCTGGAAAGGAAAATGCCACATTTCCATTCGTCCAGTTTAACAAATACACATTTAGTGTCTCTGTGAATCAGACCTGCTCAGAGTTCTCTACAGCACTCGGAGATGAGCCAGACCAGGGCTCCCTCCTCTGAGAGACACTCAGAGAAGAGCCTGTCATGCTCGTGTTCATTTCCCATGGCTGCTGTAACAAAGAACCACGAGCTTGGTGGCTTAAAATGACACGTTTGTTCTCTCAGTTCTAGGGGCTAGAACTGCAAACTCCAGGTGTCAGCAAGGCCTTCTGAAGGCTCCAGGGAAGACTCCTTTCTTGCCTCCTCCAGCTTCTGGGGGTTCCTGGAGTTTCTTGGCTTGTGGCTGCAGAACTCCAGTCTCTGCCTCCATCTTCACATGACCTTCTTATGAGGACACTACTCAATGAATGTAGGGTCCACCTTCATCCAGAATGGGTGTCTGTAGTGGCTCAGACAGTAAAGAATCTGCCTGCCATGTGGGAAGCTCAGTTTCAATCCCTGGGTGGGGAAGATTCCCCTGGAGAAGGGAATGGCTACCCACTCCAATATTCTTGCCTGGAGAATTCCATGGACAGAGGGGCCTGGCAGGCTACAGTCCACGGAGTTGCAAAGAGTTGGACATAACTGAGTGACTAACACTTTCACGTTTTTTTCATTTTCTAATCCAGTATGACCTCATCTTGACTAATTACACCTTTACAGACTCTGTCTCCAAACAAGGTTACATTCTGAGGTTCCAGGTGGACATGAATTGGGGGTATAGGCAGGGACACTATTCAACCCAGTGCACCCCCATAAGAGGACGTGCCAAGGAGGGGTGACTGATCCTTCCCAGGGGGAATAAGAAGGGTTCAGGGACATCTTCACAGAACAGGCCGGAGGTCTGAAGGCCAGGGAAGAGGCCAGGAAGAGAGAACCACATCAGCAAGAACACAGGTCGGCAAGGAGCAGTTGTCAGGCTTGGAAACAAGGAGGGAAAAGACAGAGCTGAATCTGGGAAAGTTCTAGAGACCAAATCCCAAAGGTCCTCATACTGTAGTCAGGAGCCAGTTTTCCCTGACACACAGTGGGGATCTTTTGCCCACCTTACCCAGTGGTGAACCCCTCTTCCCTCTGATTCCATTCAGTGGTCATTTAGGGGCACCCTTCCCGGGCTCAGTGGTAAGGAATCTGCCTGTCAATGCAGAAGCCACAGAAGATGCAGGTTAGATCCTTGGGTGGGGAAGAGGCTCTGGAAGAGGGCATAGCAACTCACTCCAGTATTCGTGCCTGGAGAACCCCATGGAGAGAGGAGCCAGCAGGCTACAGTCCATAGGGTCGCAACTGAGTGACTGAGTATGAGCACAGCATGTTCCCAGGCTCCACAGAAGCATCTGGATCTGCTCTCCCAGGGCCCCTCTGCCATGTCCATTATCTCACAGAACATTGCTCACAATGACTCACTCTCCAGCCTGTCCTCCCACTACACTGTGAGCTACTTGAGGAAGAACCACATCTTATTCATCTCTACACACCGAGCTGAGCACAGGTCGGCACGTAATCTGTGCAAACCTGCAATGTTTCAGAAGCTGGCTGAGTGGTCAGCCAGAGAATCGAAGTGGAGAAGAGGCTTTCAAATAGTTGGAACCAATACTCACAACTCCCAAGGTATCCAAAGGGGCTCCCACTGAAACCAGGCTCAGTAGGAATATTCTTTATGGGCGACTTTAGCACTTCTGTGTCCTCCCAGGAAAGCTATCTCTCTGACCCTCGCCACTCTGTGAGCTTGGCGTCTCACCACCTCAGTTCTGACACTGAACCTCCCTAAACGCTGACTTGCACTAAGTTGTACCTTCTGTGTTGTTTCTCTAGGCAGCTGCGCTGGTTCATATTTACACTGACGGGTCTGTATTGGTCACACATGGAGGCAACGAACTGGGACAAGGTATTCACACCAAAATGCTGCAGGTGAGGGAAATAAAATTCATCTCTCTATACACTGTTGACATGACTGACTTTTGGCACTAATTTTAGAGTTAATGACAACCCCCTGTACGTGCACCCTAAGATCTTGACTATTAAGTTGAAAAACTTCTTACATGCCAGCTAGAATGGCAGAGGTGGTAGAAATCAACACGTGTACAAACATTCCTGGAGCTTGGCCAGGGTTTATGGACAGAGGTGGTTCTTAGTGAAAACACCATTGGTGGGCCTGCAGAGCACTCAGTACTTTGGCCACCTGATGCGAAGAACTGACTCCTTGGAAAAGACCCTGATGCTGGGAAAGATTGATGGCAGGAGGAGAAGGGGACAACAGAGGATGAGGTGGTTGGATGGCATCACCGACTCGATGGACATGAGTTTGAGCAAGCTCCAGGAGTTGGTGATGGACAGGGAGGCCTGGCGTGCTGCAGTCCATGGGGTCGCAAAGAGTCGGACACGACTGAGCGACTGAACTGAATTGACAGCACTGTTGTGGGTACACATGCAGGTTTATCCAGAGTGGGAGGTTTCTCAACTTTTCTATTTTGAGACCAGTATGTATAATTTTTAAAGTCTGGACAATAATATTGGGTGGCTAATATATTGTTTTGACCATCAGGGACAAATAGTTCATCAACTGTCATCATCCTATAATTTTTAAAAGATATGTAACACACACACATATATACAAAGTAGGAAGACATAGCCCCAAAAGAAAGAAAAAATAATACTTTAAATTGAATAAATTTAACTGTGAAACTGAAAGTCAGTCAGTCATGTCTCAGACTCTTCACGATCCCATGAACTGTGGCATGCCAGGCTCCTCTGTCCATTGGAATTTTCTAGGCAAGAATACTGGAGTGGGTAGCTATTCCCTTCTCCAGAGGATCTTCCCTATTCAAGGATCGAACTCAGAACCCAGGTGTCCCGCATTGCAGGCAGATTCTTTACTGTCTGAGTCACCAGGGAAGCCCAAGAATACTAGAGTGGGTAGCCTATCCTTTCTCCAGGAGATCTTTCTAACCTGGGGATCGAACCAGGGTCTTGTGCATTGCAGGCGGATTCTTTACCAGCTGAGCTAATAGGGATTTATGTATAATTTACTAGATTGTTATAGTGCACATCTGCAACTTTTGACCATTCAGTCCCTCAGCTCCTTTGGAATACCTCTCCCAAACTCTATGTAGTTTTGAAGGACACCTCAATTCTGTTACCTTTTAACCTCATCCCCCTCCTTGCCTCAACACCTGCCACAGATATAGACATAGGCCCCTGGTCTGGCCAGGCATGGTTCCTGAACCCTGCTGGCTGCAGAGATCGGTCTGGGAAAAAGACATGGCCGAGCAAATCTAATCAGCATCCTTTCCTGGGGTGCTGTGTAGATGCCAGGAGAAAGGAACTATTTTTCCCTTGTGGTTGCTTAGCCACTGTGCTTAGGCCAGGACTTGTCAGGGGCAATTCTGTGCCAAAGATGAAACTCATCTACGGTTGGAAATAACATGGCCATTATCATAGAAAGACTGTGAAAGACTGTGAGGGGAACTGAATGAGACCACAAAGCCCCTAGACACAGATATACATGACACTAACTCCTCCATCCTTCCCAGGTGTGTGAACCAATAAATTCCTTTTGGATTTTCATCACCAAGAATTAATCAAATTGTCCCCTTTTTTTTCTCATTTTGCATCTTTCTGGAAAAATTCAGTCCTGAATAATATTAGTTTGAAGATTAGCAAGTATGAATAGGTTCATACCTGCAGACATTTAGAAAAAGCCTTTTTGCAAAAACTAAAAAATATCAGCCAAAATAACGTTTTTCTCTTCCTTACCTCTCTTTCTTTCTCATTTCTTCTTGGTTAAACATCTTCATTGCCATATGTGTCCGCTAGAGAAACTGGAACGAAAATAACAGAAAAGGAAGACTGAACAGCACACACTAGAGGAGTATAATCAGGTGGAAACAAATAGAAAAAAAGAGTGACATGACATATGAGCTCAGTCTTGTCTGACTCTTTGCGACCCCATGGACTGTAGCCCCCCAGGCTCCTCTGTCCATGGGATTTCCCAGGCAAGAATACTGGAGTGGGTTGCCATTTCCTCCTCCAGAGGATCTTCCCAATCCAAGAATTGAACTGGAGTCTTTTGCATCTCCTGCATTAGCAGATGAATTCTTCACCCCTGCACCACCTGGGGAGCCCCAGAAGAAAAGAAGGAGGAAGCTAAAGTTAAACTGGGGGCACTTCCCCGGTGGTCCAGTGGCTAAGACTCCATACATGCTGCGACTAAGAGTTTGCGTGCTGCAACCAAAGGTCTGATGTGCCACAACGAAATAATACATATTTTTTAAAAGCACTGAACTGAAGGTGGGAACTAGGGCGAGACAGGCCCTCACAGTCCTTCCAAGTTCATCTGATACCGGTACCAACAGACTTAAGACCAAACTCTGAATCAATCAATTTAATTTCTATCTCTCTTCCTGCCACTGTCACCAAGTTAATCTGAATAATCTCAACTTGGCCTATTCTCTACACATGCAAAATTTAGAAAATAGGAAATCCTTAACATCCTAAGTACACTAAATTTGAATTGAAGAACTGCTGTGGAATATTACCAAGAAAACGCTTCAAAAATTAGCATGAGGTCTTACTAAAAAGTGGTTTTAATTGTTATAAATGCATTATGTTAGGCTTTAGAGGATATTGTGGATGTAATAAAAATAAAATTTTAACTAAGAAAAAGAATGACTCAAGTCTTAAAAAGAAGGTCTTACCAGGTTTAAAATTATTTCTTTTTCTCATAGGTGGCCAGCCGTGAATTAAAAATACCCATGTCTCACTTGCACATCTGTGAAACAAGTACCGCCATGGTGCCTAATACAATCGCTACAGCAGCATCTGTCGGAGCAGATATCAATGGCAAAGCCGTGCAGGTGCTTCCTTCTGTCTGTCTTTCCCTGGGTGCTTTCTCCACATCTCTGGTTTTCGTAACTGGATACAGGCACAGTGGTTGGCTTCAGAGAAGTCATCTGTGTCACAGAATGTAGGCTTGGGATCACCAAAATGCCTGGAGAGTGTGTTAGTTGGACCTAAACTGAGATGACAAATAGACCCAGAATATAATGACTCCAACACAACAAAAGTTCTTTTTTTGTGTGTGTATAATACTGCAGAAGGAATATTTGGTCATTTGAGCACCCAGAATGATGGCAGTTCCTCCATCTTCAACATGTGGCTTTCAAGATTGCCCAGAGTGTCATCACTTGAGTGAGCCAGAGAAGGGAAAGAGCATGGGGGAAAACCTGGGAGGAATACAAGTCACTTCCCCTCAGCATGCATTAGCAGAACAGCCTCAGGCAAAGTCCAACAACAAGGGAGGCTGGGGAAATTTAGAGCAGTGGGAAACCATAGGCCCAGCTCTATGGAGGAGTAGATGTTGGCAAACAGTCTCTGTCCCTGGGAGATACAGAAAGAAGAAATCTGGGTACTGCATAGTGCAGACCTGTGCAAGTTTCCTGTAAGCAAGTTCTTACAGGCAGGTAGGCAAGCAGAAGCCCAGCCAGGTAGACATGCTGCAATTAAAGTTTCTGCATCAGTAAGAATTCTACCTCAGTACTTCCTTTTTCTTTGTACTTATTTTTCTAAATGATGTATAAAAAGATAAATCTTCACTAATTCAGAATAGAATGATGACTTCATATTTCTTAATTCAAAGATCTTACTGCATATATTTTTGAAGTAATATCTATTTTTCATGTTTCTGTTATAAACTGTCCACTTTTTCCACTGGGACATTGAGGGGAGACATATGTCCTTACTCCCAGGACACTGCAATTATGCTACCAAAAGAGACCACTTTCAAATCCATCTTATCATTGTGGAGACATCTCCAAAGACTCAAAAAATAGACTCATTTTGCTCAGAACAAGTTGGGAAACCTCAAATTCATGAGATCCAATTTTAGGTAGAATCAAACACAAAGCAAGAACTGCTCAGTGTGTATGGTGGGTGTCAGCCCAAACTATGCATTTGTCTTCTAGGGTTTTAGGTTTCTGTATCAAGAATCAGAAACTTTGTCGATCTAGCTTATTACAAAAACAAATTTATTTTCTCACTTCATACTCAAAGCCAATGCCTTAACTGAAGTAGTTTGGTGGTGGATGGATGAACAGACAGAGGGATAAAAGGACAGACAGAGAGTTGAACAATATTTCAGACCCAGAGGGATACTGGCATATCATTGTTATAGACTGAAAAGCACAAATTTGAATGAAAATAATTTTGTTCCACTGATCGTAATGGCTAAAAAATATGAAAGAAGGTTAGGGTTAGAAAAAAACGGAGAAGGAATTAAGAACATGAATATTCTTAGAAAGGGGATCTGAAAGTAGAAATTCAACTGAGCCCATATTTTCACAGGAAATGAATGAGGAAGAGAAAGCACTCTCTATAAAAGATACTCTCCTCAAGGTCAGGAGTGGTGTGATACCATCCCTGAGTTCCCACTGTGTCAGTGTCAAGCACTTCATAAGCATTCACTGAACTGGTCAATTATCCACCAATATTCTTTCAAATTATTTTCAAATTCTTTCAATATTCTTTCAAATCCTAACCTCCAGTCTTCTCTAATGAGCATTCACTTCTTTACTCCTTTAAGAATGCTTGTCAGATCCTTCTGAAACGCCTTGAGCCCATCATTAAGAAAAATCCAGAAGGTACCTGGGAAGAATGGGTAAGTGTTCCACTCCGTCACTACAAATGAGAAAGTAGTCCACACCAGTGCTGAGAGTGCTATGGTAGTGCATAGCTGCCCCATGTAGACTCAGTCCTAGGAGCAGGTGGCTGTGGGAGAGGGCGGGATTACCTGGCTGAGATGGCTGCTTTGTGAACTATCCCAGGCATTAGTGGGGTCAGAGCACAGGAAACAGCATCGCTGAGAGGAGGAACAGAAGTGTGTGAAGAATTACCAGAGACTTACCCTCTCTTCCTAAATAAGAAAGAGGAAAAGACTGAGCCTTCCTAAGCCATAAAAAGGTGATGCTTTAAGTAGGGAGGAAGAAAACAAAAAAGCCTAACTGTGAATATGCCTCAAGGGAAATGACTTGCTTCATCCAACTTTACAATGTCCTATATCTTATTTCATTAAAACAATTATCTCACACTGGCACACACATTGGCCAGAGTTTTAACACTTAGAAATGAAGCTGTAAATACCTTGAGAACTAAGCCCCTATATCATGATGTGCAGCAAGATTCCATTTTATTTGCTTAATTTAGATTTCTGAACTCAGTCAGAAGGAGATTGTTAGTATGCCAGCTGAGGAGCAAAAATATTAGGATAGGTCCTATTATTGGTAACAAAGCACCAGTAACAATTTTCAAATGTCAATTTTGGTGTATAGAATATTTTCATTTTCCCCTCTCAGATGGTATGTTTATCTTATTCTGACTAAATATGCCCATTCTGCAGATAGAAGCTGCTTTTGAACAAAGAATCAGTCTTTCAGCTACTGGATACTTCAGGTAAAAATTACAATAATGCCTTGACCTGGCTAAGAAAATATGAGGCCATCAAATCACTCTGGGCCTCAGTTCCCTCATTTGTAAAATAAATTTTTATTTTGTGGTCCTTAAGGTTCCCTCTAGGCTCCAAATTCCATGATTTCACATAGGCCTTTGAGCTATGTTCAAAGAAATAGTAAATAATAAAAATATCCCTAATTTGTAAAAATAAATAAACAAATATGAATTGTAACATCTAATCATTATTTACTATTCTTTACCATGAGTAGTAAGAAGATACCATTAGAAATAAGTTGCAACTCAGTTTTACAAATCTCCTTCCGTTTATCATAAAACCTTTCTATTTTGAAGCTCCTTTCTGGGCAAGAGAGATGGATAAGATGCTTAATTTGACTTCTGAACTCAATCAGAAGGAAATTGTTAGTGTATCCGCTGAGGAGAAAAAATTTTGAATGGGCTCTATTATTGGTAACAAAGCAAGAGAGATGGAGAGACGGATAGGATGGTGATCACCACTCATCATTGGTGCAGTGGCTGGCAGTGAAGGCCCTCAGTAGATGCATGTTAATTAAACAAAACACGAAAAGGAGCATATGTGAGTGCTCAGTCGCTTCAGTCACATCCAACTCTTTGCAACCCTATGGACAGTAGCCCTCCAGGTTTCTCAGTCCATGCGATTCTCCAGGCAAGAATGCTGAAGTGGGTTGCCATGCCCTCCTCCAGGAGATCTTTCCAACCCAGGAATCCAACCAGCATTTCCTGTGTCTCCTGCATTTCAGGCAGATTCTTTACTGCTGAACCACCAGGGAAGCACACACACAGAGGAGAGCTGATTGTCAAATGCAGGAAGTATTGACATTAGTTTTACAATCAAATGAAACAAACTAACACACACACACACACAGAAAATCTCATGAAGAAAGGAGGTAACAGCCAGCCCAATGCCCTGTACATAATGAGTTCCAAATTCCTGATTTCATCTACCCAACAAAAGGGCAGATCAGCCCTCTAGCTGGGTCCATCTTCCATTAACAACACATTGAATTACCTGCCCTTTTTCACCAGCCCTGTATTACCATCAGTTCCTTATGAGTTCAGTTAGCACAATCTAGGGGTCCCTCACAAAGAGTCAGACATGACTGAAAAGGCCTAGCAGCGTAGCAGTCACTTCCCGGATTCTGGGAATCCTAATAAAATCAGTTGAGGTTTTCAGTGTGCAGATCTAAAACTCAAATCTTAATTCCTCAAGATACAGTGAGGTCCGGAGCAAGTGAAATAGTTTGTTGGTTTCTCCTTTTTTGGCATCCTAACTTGAGCACAAAGCATTTCCTCTTTAAAAATGGAGGCAAATGTTAGGGTTCCTGTAACAAGCTAGATTGCAAACACAGGTAGCAGTTTAATTGAGCTTAAAAGGCGGTCACAATCAACATCAATCAAATAAAATGCTAATGAAAATTTTGGTAACTATTAAAACAAATCAATATTGTTTGCACCCCCCTCCCAAGCTAAAGGACTTTATTTCTTCCATCAGGGGCTACAAGGCCTTCATGGACTGGGAGAAGGGAGAGGGAGACCCTTTCCCCTACTATGTCTATGGAGCTGCCTGTTCTGAGGTTGAAATTGACTGCCTGACAGGAGCTCACAAAGTAAGTCATTTGACAGCTTTCCTCTTGGCAAGTTAGAACGACAACAACAACAAAATGTGTTTACATTGATAGCCCCCTTTCATTATGTAATACTTGTACAATAAGAACAAGATTCTTTCAATTACATGGGAATGTCGAGAGATTCAGCTTTATCCTAAATTTCCACTCAAAAAGAGGTAGTCGAGAAAGAATTGCTCATGACAGCCTAAAATGCATTAAATTTTTTATTCTATTTCAGACAAAATTACATTCCAAAGTTTTGTGGGGTTTGGGGGTTTTGTTTTGTTTTTTTCTGTCAAAAAAAGGATCTATTCCTAAAGGAAGGTCAATTTATCTATTTCAGTTCAGTTTAGTCGATCAGTCGTGCCCTACTCTTTGCAACCCCGTGGACTGCAGCACTCCAGGCTTGCGTGTCCATCACCAATTCCCAGAGCTTGTTCAAACTCATGTCCATTGAGTCGGTGATGCCATCCAACCATCTCATCCTCAGTCATCCCCTTCTCCTCCTGCCTTCACTCTTTCCCAGCATCAGGGTCTTTTCCAAGGAGTCAGTTCTTCACATCAGGTGGCCAAGTTATTGGAGTTTCAGCTTCAGCATCAGTCCTTTCAATGAATATTCAGGACTGATTTCCTTTAGGATAGACTGGTTGGATCTCCTTACAGTCCAAGGGACTCTCAAGAGTCTTCTGTAACACCACAGTTCAAAAGCATCAATTCTTCGGCCCTCAGCTTTCTTTATAGTCCAACTCTCACATCCATACCTGACTAATGGAAAACCATAGCTTTGACTGTGGACCTTTGTCAGGAAAGTAATGTCTCTGCTTTTTAATATGCTGTCCAGGTTGGTCATAGCTTTTCTTTCAAGGAGCAAGTGTCTTTTAAATTCATGGCTGCAGTCACCATCTGCAGTGATTTTGGAGACCAAAAAAATTAAGTCTGCCACTGCTTCCATTGTTTTCCCATCTATTTGCCATGAAGTAATGGGACTGGATGCCATGATCTTAGTTTTTTGAATGTTGAGTTTTAAGCCATTTTTTCACTCTCCTCTTTCACTTTCATCAAGAGGCTCTTTAGTTCCTTTTTGCTGTCATAAGTGTGTACAAGCTGCCATCTGCATATCTGAGGTTATTGATATCAAGTTATCTATCTGACTAGGTAATTTAGTAAACTGTCTTGAGTAAATGCTTTAAAAGCATATAGTGATGTGATATCTCCCCAAAGTCAATTATCCCAAGGTAGTACTGAGATCAGTAGTACCAGAGATATTCCTGAGATGGATCACAGGCACGCAGGGCTTTGTGTGGCGTCTCCACAATCTGTGTGCACGTGCCCAATAACACAACACAAGGGCCAGATTAGTGTGATGTTTCTCAGGGAAGGAAGTAAATTGGTCTCAACAGTTACCCTTAATAAACCCAAGATCTTACAAATCCCCAAATTCATACATGCCACTGTGGCTACATGATTTCCTCAGTAAAATGGCAACAATACCACCTACAGCAAACCATTATGAGGCTTAGATGAGCTCATGATTTTAATTACAAATCCAGCTTCAGAATCTGATGAATAATCGGGCTCATTTATTTACTAAGTGATACCCAGACACACCCACATATCATGGACTTTAAAGTCACTTAAGATAAACCAAAACTATGAAAACGGAAGACCTTCTGGGATCATCAACAGTCCTCCTAGCACTAAATTTGAAGAGCTTAGTAGATGTCTTACCACCTCTAATGCTGATGGGGTTCCATGTAGTGCTAATCAACTAGCAAGAGTCCTGGAATAAATCGGGACCATTTGAATAAACCCTAAAATAGTATTTTTAATTCAAGTTTTTAGGGTCAGGGCCTCTTGAGAAACCTATATGCAAGTCAGGAAGCAATAGTTAGAACTGGACATGGAACAACAGACTGGTTCCAAATAGGAAAAGGAGTACATCAAGGCTGTATATTGTCACCCTGCTTATTTAACTTATATGCAGAGCACATCATGAGACATGCTGGGCTGGAGGAAGCACAAGCTGGAATCAAGATTGCCGGGAGAAATATCAGTAACCTCAGATATACAGATGACACCACCCTTATGGCAGAAAGTGAAGAACTAAAGAGCCTCTTGATGAAGGTGAAAGAGGAGAGTGAAAAAGTTGGCTTAAAGCTCAACATTCAGAAAACTAAGATCATGGCATCAAGTCCCATCACTTCATGGCAAATAGATGGGGAACAGTGGAAACAATGTCAGACTTTATTTTTGGGGGCTCCAAAATCACTGCAGATGGTGATTGCAGCCATGAAATTAAAAGACGCTTACTCCTTGGAAAGAAAGTTATGACCAACCTAGATAGCATATTCAAAAGCAGAGACATTACTTTGCCAACAAAGGTCCATCTAGTCAAAGCTATGGTTTTTCCAGTAGTCATGTATGGATGTGAGAGTGGGACTGTGAAGAAAGCTGAGGGCCGAAGAATTGATGCTTTTGAACTGTGGTGTTGGAGAAGACTCTTGAGAGTCCCTTGGACTGCAAGGAGATCCAACCAGTCTATCCTAAAGGAAATTGGTCCTGGGTGTTCATTGGAGGGACTGATGTTGAAGCTGCAACTCCAATACTTTGGCCACCTGATGAGAAAAACTGACTCATTGGAAAAGACCCTGATGCTGGGAAAGATTGAGGGCAGGAGGAGAAGGGGACAACAGAGGATGAGACGGTTGGATGGCATCACTGACTTGATGGACATGGGTTTGGGTGGACTCCAGGAGTTGGTGATGGACAGGGAGGCCTGGCGTGCTGCGGTTCATGGGGTTGCAAAGAGTCGGACATGACTGAGCAACTGAACTGAACTGAATTTTAATTTTGGCAGAAAATCAGAACGGACATCGTCATGGATGCCTGCCGCAGTCTAAATCCAGCCATCGATATTGGGCAGGTAGGTGCTGCCCCACCTGGATGGATGCCTCTTTTTGAGAGTCATTGTGGGGTCGGTAAAGGCCTTCTGAAAAGCACACAATATCAGAGCTTGGCATTTTCCCTCTTCAGATTGAAGGTGCGTTTATTCAGGGAATGGGCCTTTATACCACTGAAGAGCTGAAATATTCCCCAGAAGGTGTCCTGTACTCTCGAGGCCCAGATGAGTACAAAATTCCAACCATCAGCGATGTCCCAGAGGAATTTAATGTCTCCTTGTTGCCATCATCACAAACTCCACTAACCATCTATTCATCCAAGGTAAGCATTCAAACCTACAACTACACAATGTGCTTTTAAAAACACACACTACCTTTCCTGTAGAACAACTAGTTAACCCACACAGGATTTTTACATTTCAAGTGATGCTAGGATTTCTAAGAGTACGAAAGCTTCACTCAGTCAGTCAGTCAACAAACAATTATTGAAAATTATTTTATGTAAGATGCTGTGCTAGGAGTTGGTGAAAAAGACCTGCCCTTCACCTACAGTGGCTGATGGTCTAGTGTAGAAGCCTCTAAAACAAATGTTCTTCCTTGCAGGGCCTGGGGGAGTCTGGGATGTTCCTGGGGTCATCCGTGTTCTTTGCCATCACTGATGCTGTGGCTGCAGCTCGCAAAGAAAGAGACATAGCTGAGGACTTCACAGTGAAGAGCCCAGCGACTCCAGAATGGGTTCGAATGGCCTGTGCAGATCGGTTCACAGAAATGGTATGGAATTACTGTTTATTTTCCTAAAAGGTGATTTTTCTATATCTTGAATCTTAGACTACTCAGTTAAATTATAAGATTATATATAAATCTTATATATAAATTATAAAAAATTTATAAGATACAAAATATATGTTATATTATAAATTATATATAATTTACTTGGGTAAATTATCATCAAATTATAAGAGCACATTATAAGATACAAGCTCATCAAGTATAAGATGATAAAAATAATCACACAAATACCTTTTAGTATATGTAGTAATTTAAACTTTATGAAAAGCATTTCCCTATCTGTTATGTAACTTAATCATCTGGGCAACCTTTTTTTTTTTCTGTTTTTAAATTTATTTATTTTTAATTGAAGGATAATTGCTTTAAATATTGTGTTGGTTTTTGCCATACATCAACATGAATCAGCCATAGGTATACATATGGCCCCTCCCTCTTGAACCTCCCTCCCACCCCACCCCATGGGCAATCTTTAAGTAGGATAATTTATGGTGCTTCAGAAACAAATAGCTAAATACGAAACAACAGACCATTTTCACCAAACCATTCTAAATATTCCCTCCCTCTATCCTACCTAATCTATCCAATTCTTCAACAAAAACAAATACACAAAAAATAACCCAGGTCAAGGAGAAGTATTTGATAATGTCACTTTCCACGTCCTCTGTACAAACACAGAGTACACCCAGTCTGTCTTTTATTCAGGAAACATGTGGTCTCATGTCCCGCTGATGCTTCTCCACTTCATTTCATTTCATAGCAGTGCCTCCCAGCCCAGGGGTGAGGATTTGGGAGCCATCTGCTATACACATGTGCACACAGCAACGCCAGCCTGCTGGCTGGGGCAGACACTCGGTAGTGGGTGGGTCATTGGTTCCACCCTGCACTGGTTTCCTCATAGCTTCCTTACATCAACAGTAATGGTAGTTCACACTGACTAGATATTTTACAGATTATCTCACTACTCATTCCTACAACTCTATCAGGTAACTACTATGATTTTCTTCATGTTACTATTGAGGAAACTGAGGTATAGTAATTTACCCAAGGTCAAGACTCAAGCCCAGACCATCTGGCTCCAAAGAAGTAATAACTGCCTCCTAGAGAGAAAAGAACTGATTCTCTACTTCTTAAAAGAAATGTGTGTTTTCATAACTATATTAAAGGAAACCCAAATACTTAACTGACCTCCTTAAAACAGCCAGCCATAGAGTGAAAGAACAAAGTGACTCAGGATTTAGGAATATTACTTAAAGGAATGTTTCATAACTACTCATTCCCTTCCCCTGCGTGATCCAGTCCTCTCCCCATCTCCAAATCTGACTCAGCATTTCATGGACTCCAATAATACTGACCATCCTGGATTTCCCTCCATCTCCCAGAGATGGTTCTGCCCCTCAGGCTGACCCTCAGCCAATTGCACTGTCCACAGAAAGAATTCCAATCATCTGCCTCAGGCCAGTCCCTGCTCAGATGGTCAAGGCCAGAGACCCCACCCTCCTTCACCGCAGGGACTCCTCTGGGCTGTTCAGGCCTGGAGAGCCATGTCTGCCCATTCGCAACAGCACCAATGACACGAAACTGCAGAATCATGTGACCTCCACTCCCAAAACCACAAGCATTTCTGACCCTTAAACAGAAGTCCTCCATCACCTTTTGCAGTAATAAATATCCTTTTCTGAAATGGGGCAGATTCGGGTAACCAAAAAAACACAACAGAAGATACTAATCTTCCTTTCTTGCCTGGTTGAACATGTTCAGCCTTCAAATGTCCCAGCTTTTAGAAAATGAATTTCTTCATTTCCAAGACTTCAGGCCGCTTTTAATAGTCCAGTTGTCTGGCAGTCACTCCGTCACATGCAATGATAAAATGTGAATCACTTTAATTTCATTCACCATTTGAAACTCAGCCTGTCAGCTACCTGGCCCATGTAAGGAGGCCACATTTTCTCCCAAATCTGATGGTTTCATGGTAAGATTAATAAATGTCTTCATGGATATAAAGCATGTACTGATTTGTACACCCATCAACTAAATGATCACAGTCAATGTGAGAGTGACCTCTCATTTTCTAAAATATAAGTATTTTAGAATGAGTATTAAAATCAGAGATCAGATCAGTCGCTCAGTTGTGTCCGACTCTTTGCGACCCCATGAATCACAGCACGCCAGGCCTCCCTGTCCCTCACCAACTCCCGGAGTTCACTCAGACTCACGTCCATCGAGTCGGTGATGCCATCCAGCCATCTCATCCTCTGTTGTCCCCTTCTCCTCTTGCCCCCCCAATCCCTCCCAGCATCAGAGTCTTTTCCAATGAGTAAACTCTTCGCATGAGGTGGCCAAAGTACTGGAGTTTCAGCTTTAGCATCATTCCTTCCAAAGAACTCCCAGGGCTGATCTTCTTCAGAATGGACTGGTTGGATCTCCTTGCAGTCCAAGGGACTCACAAGAGTCTTCTCCAACACCACAGTTCAAAAGCATCAATTCTTTGGCGCTCAGCCTTCTTCATAGTCCAACTCTCACATCCATACATGACCACAGGAAAATACTCATTCTAAATATCACCTCATATTATAATCTATATTTCATATTACAAACCTCATTTGCATAACAAGTATTTTTATCTTCATAAAAGTCACATATGTCCATTATGGAAAAACTAGAAAATGCTGAAAAGAATAAGATTAAAGTTAAAATCAGCCCTAATCCTGCTAACCAAAAATAACCATAATAACCATAACATAACCATTTGGGTTATGTGTATATATATTTATAAATACACACATATGCACACTTTTAACCACATTTTAAATCATATAGGGTTTTTTATTTATTTAAAGTTTTATTGTAGTAATTTGCTTACAATGTTCTGTCAGTTTCTGCTGTATAGCAAAGTGAATGTTATACATATTCATATAGGTTTGTATATATATATATATCCTATTTATATACTCATTTTACAAAATCGGGATATCCCTAATATAAATATTTTAAAATATTTGAATAGTATAATGGGGAGTGACTCGGTTGAGCCTGCATTCACAAGAAATCTGGATTGAGAAGATCATTTTCCCATGCAACGTCACTCAAAAAATATGGTTGCTTAAACCCAAAGAGAAAATACCTGGCAAAAATTGTTTATCCTCCAAACTTATCATCTTTATTTATAGCCACTGGAACAAGTTTTAGAGGCAGGAACAGGGCAGAAGTTTTAACTTCTTAATACCAACCCTCCTGTTATTAAGGTTACTTAGAACATGTTGAGAAAGACCATTTATCTTTCATTCTTATCCAACCCTCAATATTCCTAGCAATTCCACTGACCTCACGTATATCTGAATCAATGAGAATACAGCCTTCTTCAAATTCTTGACAAGACTTGGGTGACCCAATGGTTTCTCTCTTCTAGCCTACAAACCTCCTTAACTGTAGGTCAGCAGAGAGAGAACAATTAGAGCCAGACTTGAGTGGAGCCTCCTGAAAGAGACAGCGAGGAGGAAGTCCTGGTTCTCAGTTTAACAAAGGGAACCAGAAACACACGAATATAGATTCTACTGCCACTTCCTGTCCCAGGAAATGTCAGTATTCCTCCATCCATATAGTAACACAAACTGGAAACCTTGGACTTGGCTCAACATTTCTCTTTCTCATACTCAGTAGCTAGTCCCTCATCACACCCTGTCAGTTTGAGCCCCCAACAATCTCTTCCATCAGTCATGTTCCTGTTGTTGTTCAGTCACTAAATAATGTCCAACTTTTTGTGACCCCATGAACTGCAGCATGCCAGGCCTCTCTGTCCTTCACTTTTTCCCTGAGTTTGCTTGAACTCATGTCCATTGAGTCAGCTGCCATCAGATGCCATCCAACCATCTCATCCTGTGTTGCTCCCTTCTCCTCTTGCCCTCAATCTTTCCCAGCATCAGGGTCTTTTCTAATGAGTCAGTGCTTTGCACCCTGGACTCTGCAGGTTTCTAGGTTGCAGACCAGTTACAGACCTCATAACTGGTCTGTAGGCTAGAACAGAGAAACTGTTGGATCACCCAAGTCTTGTCAAGGATTTGAAAAGGGCTGTCTTCCCATTGATTCAAGTATACATGAGGTCAGTTTATTTTCCTCCATTTCTATTGATTTCATGTCTAACCACTATGTCATTCATGCATTAAACATTTATTGAGGATCTAATACATGCCTGGCATTAATCTAGGTGCTGAGAATACAGCAGTGAATCAAACAGAGTGATCTCTACCTTCAAGAAGCTTACTTTCTAGAGACTCTAAGTCCAACTTCCATCTCTCTAGCCTGGGTCAAAGCAGCCTTGTAACTGGTCTCCCTACACCCACTGCCACCAGAGATGTGTGGTATGACAAACATGATCGTGTCCTTCTAGCATGTACACAAGGTGAGAAATTTCCCATCACTCTTAGGATAAAGATAAAGCTGTTTATGTTGCCCTGCCAAGCCTATAAACCTGCAGAGTTCAGCCTGGCCAGCACTCCCCCACTTCTCCAGCCGCACGAGGTACCCTACCTCGTCTTGTCTCTCCACCTCAGCTACACTTGCTTTCATCTGTCTGTTCCACATGTCAAGGACAGAGGCCTCCACCAGCTCTTCCTGCTGCTTGGAATCATCTTCTTGCTTTTCCTCACTCAGCTAATCCCCCTCCTTACCTTTCATGTCTTATTTAAATTCAAGAAATTAAATGATATTTCCCTTCTTCCACAGTTTGAGGTTCAGGAGTATAGTGGTGAACTAGACTCACAGGCACCTCTCTCTAGCTGTTTACAGCATAGCAGAGAGGGAAGATAATTGCTGTAAAGTATAAGTGCTTGCCCAACTCTGGGTTATCCCTGAGTGTCAATGGGACAAACTTTTGTAACTTAACCTTAACCTTTTCTTACAGTCAAAGGGGTAAGAGATGAAGCCCAGCTTTGATCATTCATCCTACAATCCATTCATTCATCTAGCATACTTACTCAGCCCTTTCCATGTGCCAAGCACTGCTCGGAACTAAAAAAAACACTGAGATAGTCAGTCTCTGCCACATGGATCCTACATTCTATTGGTAAAACCAGACAGTCAACAAGTAAAGAAATACACAAAATAATTTCAGGTGGTGATAAATATTGTCACACAAAACAGAAGAGTAGGCGGCTAGCATGTGATAGATTATTTTAGATTATTAAAGAAGCTTTCTCTGGAGTATTCATGTTTGATCTGAGGCCTAAATGAAGTGGAGGAACAAGCATGAAGCTGGTAAGGGTGTATTCCAGGCAGAGAATAGCCAGTGCAAATGCCCTGGGGCAGTTCTGATCTTGCCTCCCTGGTAGAAAAAACTTACAACTGAAAGGCTGCAGCTGTTGTTTTCCATGGCAGAGAGATAAAAGAAATAGAAATATGTGGTCAAGCCACTCTATCTTCACATCTTTGGGTGAAACCTGAATAGTTCTTATCCAGTCAGCAGTTTCCTAGCAACTAGCCTCTATCACAATGCAGATCTACTGCTTCAGATCTTTAGAAACTGTTGTTCATTCACACAGCAGGCCTCCTAAAATTCTTATAGCTTGGCTCTTGACCAGTTTTTTTGGCACAGTAGAGCAAATTTGAACCTGCATTAGAATTTATTGAGATGGCCCAAAAGTTTCTTCAGGTTTTTCAAAAAGTTTGTTCGGGTTTTTCTGTGAGATGTCACCAAACGAAATTTTTGGACAACCCAATACATTTGCTCCAACTACAATGTAGCTTTTTAGTTGACATATGTAAGGATTCACACTGGCATACAACACTGTACTATGAAACCAATTTTTTTTAGAAACAGACACTGATACTCTTTGTATTTGGTCTGTGAATACTTTTGTCAAAAGACAATTTGTTCTACAAGTAAGAAGGTGAGACAGTCGGAAGGTCTGTATACTAGAACATGAGCATTGGAAAGTCCCAGATCTCTTCTTTTAATAACTTTCTTATAACCACAAGGTAAATAAAAACCAGTGTATAGCTACTTCTTCAACAGAAATGATGGTTAAACATTCTGTATTTTTCCTTTGGAATTAAGTAAAATAATGCATGTAAAAATACTGTGTGAATACAAGTCACTACGTAAATATTACAGTTCTGGTCTCCACCAAATATCCATAACTGCTAATGACCTTTTTTCAAAATATGCCTCTCCCAGAGGCTTAAAAAGACTTTCCACATTAAATCAAGCTGACCTGCTGAGGGCAGGAAAAAAAAAAAAAAAAAACAGCCCTTAACACTTAGCAGCCACTTTCATGGATAACTGGCTTTAAGCATCAGTGAGAAGCAGGCATTGGTAAGAAGCCTGGAGCTTTTTTTAAAAATCTTTCGTCTGCACCCAGCGGCCAAAAGGGACCTTGGTTCCTGGAGCAGGAATCAAACCCATGCCCTCTGCATTGGTAGCATGGAGTCTTAACCACTGGACCACCAGGGAAGTCCCTGGAGCATTTTTGTTGTAAAAAGTTCTACAAATTGAATAATCATATGAAAAATTTTTTTGACCAGTATGACAAAAAAAATGTATATGACGAGTATGGTTACCTTGATTACAGTAGTTAATTGTTGCTCTTATCCACGGGTCCTTTCTCAGGGGGTTCCCTCCTGGTCAGAACAGTGTTGCTGGTGTTAGTTTCTGCTCTGAGCTCAACAGAGCAGCCTGGCTCAAACAGACACCATCAGAAATATCATTCCTATACAAAATTTCCTTTTTAGTGATGGGAGAGAGAGAATTGTAATTCTTGGGAAATGTATTTTGTAAAGTCATTTAAAATAGGACAAGGAAAAAAAGAGGACATTTCCTTTAAAGGTATACAGAAAATGCCTAATCAACACTTTCAAATTAGGACTTTCCTTAGAAACAATTTCATTAAAAAAACAACTTTATGATTCAGAGACATGAAGGAAGCCACAATCTTAAAAATTAGAAAAATTATGCTTTCTAGAATTTGTCCTGCCCTGTAATTCTATAAAGTTGGCAAATGTCTTTTTTCTGAAGACCTTTACCTTCTCCACTTTGAAAACCTAAAACATAACCAGTTCAGAGAGGGCAGGAGGGAGGAGTATTAAAATTAAAAGATACAAAAAAACTACTGGACTTCCCTGGGGGTCCAGTGGTTAAGACTCCACAATCCTAAATGCAGGAGGTGTGGGTTCAATCCCTGGTCAGGGAATAAAGACCCCACATGCTGTCTGGTACAGTCAAAAAAAATTTTTTTTAAGATACAAGCTACTATGTATTGGGTTGGCCAAAAAGTTCACTTGGGTTTTCCCATAATAACAACCCAATATAAAATAAATAAGCAACAAGAATATATTGTACAGCACAGGGAAATATAGTTACTATTTTGTAATAACTTTAAATGGAGTATAATCTATAAAAATGTTGAATCACTATGTTGGACACGTGAAACTAATAAAATATTGTAAATCAATTTATACTTTGATTTGAAAAAAACTAGAAAAAAAAAAAACCCCTAAAACAGCCTCCTTTCACCTACTCTTCTCCCTCTACCTCATTAGGACCCATGTCTCATTTTCCCTCCCTGCTTCTTTTGCATTTCTAGGTGCACACACTCTGTGAGAGTTGGCAACATTAAAAGTGCCACCTGTTTAGCTCAGCAAAGGAAGCCCTTCCTGACGATGAAAGAGGAAAGGCGTGTGAGCACTTCCTGTGCTGTGACAAGCCTACTTTACTTGCACTGTTCTCAGCTGGTTTGCCCCCAAATACTAGTCCTCAACCCCATATCCTACCCACACACAGGCTTGCGTTCCTCTGAGCAGGGGGAGATGTACTGCCAGTCCTACAAGCCTGTATGCCCTTTCCTTATGGTTTTGGAACCTACTCCAGCAACGTGTGGAAACATGCAGTATCTAGCCTGTTCTGCCGGAAGCTGAGCCACAGACGATCAGCAGGACCTTAAAGCAGCACAGTCATGCCTCAGTCACATGGATTCTGTGATACAGAGCACAGATACAGATCGCACGACTTGGGCTACTGCAACAGCTTCTGCAGAACACTGAGCCTGTGATCCTGCTCCCATGAGAGGCACACACAGGCAGATAGGCAGGACACACACATACACACACACACACACATACACACACACACACCTTCACACACTCAGACAGGCATGAACTCGCCCATTCTTCACCACCTCCTCCTCCTCCCTGCCTCTCATGGTGTCTTGGAAGACATTGAACATGCTTGTTCCAGGAGGCAACACGTGGTAACACTTCATACAGTGACCTTTCTTACTGCTGAAGGGGATGATCTGATACTGTTAGTGAATATGTATTTTTGCATCTAAAAATTCTTCTACCTGGTCTCTGGAAAGTTGCTCCTTTAGTCTGGCAAAACTGGAGGCATCCCTCAGATTAAGAGAGGGAATAAAGGATGCAGAATGGGAAAAAGGAAAAAGGCAGCCATCCTTTCCAGTCAGGGAAAGGAGTTATGACACAATTTCTTAGCTTTGTGATTAAGATATGGCCCTGGAGTCAAAGGCACTGGGGTTGTGATCCCAGCCCTAATTTTTTTTTTTAATTTGTTTTTAATTGAAGGGTAATTGCTCTACAACATTGTGTTGATTTCTGCCATACATCAACATGAATCAGCCATCCAGCCTACTTTTGATGATGCATTTAACCACTTATAATTTAATTTCTTTATAAAATGGCAGGAAACGTTCGTGGAGAGAATAACTCTAGTTTCCTTACAGCGTTGTTAAAAGGTTTGAATAAAACACATGAAAAGCATTTAGCAGCTGTCACACATGGTAAATGGTCAATACACACTGATGATGATGATGACTGGGTCAGAAGTCCCCAGGGCTACCTTCAGTTCTGATGACTCAGTGATGGACTCACAGAACTCAGAAAGCTGTTATTCGTGGTAATGGCTTATTACAGTGAAAGGGTATAGATTAACATCTTCAAAGGCAAAGGCACATGGGGCAAAGTGTGAGAGACCAGGTGAGGCTTTCAGGTGTCTTCTTCCAGTGGAGTCACACAGAGAGCCACCTGCTTTCCCCAGCAACAATGTGGAAGAAGAAGATACATGAAGTATTGCCAGCCAGGGAAGCTCGGCTGAGCCTTGGTGTCCAGGAGTTTATTAGGGATCAGTCACATAGGCACAGGTTGTGTGCAAAGCTGACCTTAGTCACTCAGTGTCCAGCCCTTCCAGAAGTCAAGTGATATTATTAAGACCTCAGGTAAACAAAGGCACTCTTACAAGGCAGGATAGTCCAAGGGCTAGGGTGTTACTCCCAGGAGTTGGTCAAAGGCTAACCCTTTCTTCGGAATGTGCAGCGTTTGGAAAATGGAGGCCTCCTGAGTTCATCCTTTCCTGCACAATGAGGGTGATGAACAATCCTGGATTGATGACACTAGGCACTGAAATCAGTGAGCCTGGGCACAGATATACTTCAGAAGGTTTAGCTATAAGTGGAATCAGTCTTGACCACCAAAGTCAATATATTGCCTTAGTCATAGCTATCAAGAACCAACAGGGAGAAAGAGGAAGAGGGAGAAAGGGAATGATGGCCCTAAACAAGGGAGAAGTGAAAGAGAAGATCATGAAAGGCCAGCGAAGATCTGTTTACATCCCAGAGCTGAGATCCTTGAGGGAAAAAGGGAAATTGGGTCCTTGCTCAAGAAGCTAGGGAGTGGGTGAGACCCAAGAAGACTGGGGTAGCAAGAGAATGAGTACTGATCTGAGTCCCAAAGTAGAAGAGTACCCCAGGAACCCAGGTCTGGTGACAAGAATAGGAAACAGGTTTTTGGAGAGACTAAAATTTAACAGAAGAGTTGACCTGAATCTACCTCAGACGAGACTGAGGAGCTTTGTCCTGCATCCAGCCCAGTCCAGGTGGAACAGGCTGACCCTAAATAAGACAGCCAAGTAAATCCTAGTGCAGCAGTTAGGTTAGAGAATCAGAGAAGTCCCTCTCAGGAGGGCAAACTAGCCCTCTGTTTACATTTCAATACAGTTTGAGAGTAAACAGTAAGAATGGGACTGGTAAAGATATCCTGACACGCTAGGAGTTGGGCTGTGTTTTTGTTTGTGGTTTTCTGTCCTCTTTTTGTGTTGTTTTTTTTTTTGTGAAATAAATATCAGGAGACAAGCTTTCTGAAATCTTCATCACTTTTCATTATTTACAGAAAGTTTTTTATGTTTTTAACACTTTTGTAACTAAAAGTCAACTCTTTAAACAAAAACATGAACGCAGAGGAGGTGGGAATGTACATTCTGTTTATTCTGCTTTGGGGCAAACCCAGCAGAGAGAATTCTGCAGATGGGAGCTGCGGACCAGAAGGAAGAAGGACAAATAGGTTAAATTCTTGGGGCTTCTAGCCCGGAATAGAGAAATGGGCTGGAGTTTAACTGGAACCAAATCACTTGGCTAGGCATGTAGACAGGGCTCTTCTCAGATCCCTGCAAAGGAATCTGGGTCTGTAAACTACAAGCAACTGTCAGCCTAACCACTTTGCCCTTCCCATCCTCCTCCCACAAAGTTTTTCGTTGGATTTATAATTCTTTTGGGGATTCACATCTGAGAGGCAGAGAAGATAGGTAAAAAATCCAAAAAAGTCAAAGTGTCAGTCGCTCAGTCACGTGCAACTCTTTGTGACCACATGGACTGTATCCAGCCAGGCTCTTCTGTCCATAGAATTCTCCAGGCAAGAATACTGGAGTGGATAGCCATTCCCTTCTCCAGGAGATCTTCTCAATCCAGGGATCAAACTGAGGTCTTCTGCTTGCAGGCAGATTCTTTCCCGTCTGAGCCACCAGAGTGTACCCTCTTAATTAGCAATGTAATGATCAGCAGAGATGACAGCACTGACCGCCTATCTTTTCAGAGTTGTCATTTGAAAGGAATGGTACAATCCCATTCCCCAGGAAAATCCTGCTGCTTCCCATCAGAAACATCTTTCAAAACCTACAGATTTGATATCATTTTCCTGGTGAAATATTACAAAGGTATTATGATGTTTAGTATTTAATTTACTTTCTTTCTTAGATCCCAAGAGATGATCCTAAGACATTTAAACCCTGGTCTATCACCGTAGCATAACACTGCTGTCATTGCCTTAAAGGTAAGATCAATAAGCTGAAAGAGAATTACTCAAAATGACAAGATCAGCTAGTCCAGTGGTTTTCAAGTTGTGTTCTGTGATATCTTAGGATTGCACAAGTGTGTAAATCAAGTTTCCTTTTTAAACCCCTTTTTTAAAATTAATATTTATTGGAGTATAGTTGTTTCTTTTTTAATCTTATCCAATATTTTCAATATTTATTTATTTGGCTGCACTGGGTCTTAGCTGCAACATGCAGAATCTTTTAGTTGTGGCATTCAAGATCTAGTTCCCTGACCAGGGATCGATCCTGGGCCTCCTGCATTGGGAGCATGGAGTCTTAGCCACTGACCCATCAGGGAAGTCCCTGAGTCTTTAACTATCTTCCTTTACCTGCAGTTCAAATTTTTGCACTCTTCAGAGTAGCATATGTATTTGCTTTATGTGCTGAACATTGACCTTACTAAATTTATTCCACACTAAAATCATATATGTGTGTGTGTTCCCCGTAACATTTTAAATCTCTGCTAAAAAAGTATCAAAACTAGATTTCCTTAATGGCTCAGTGGAAAAGAATCCGCCTGCCAATGCAGGGGACATGAGTTTAATCCCTGGTCAGGGAACCGCCTTGGACCAACTAAGCCCATGTGTCACAGCTACTGAGCCTGTGCTCTACAGCCGGGGAGCCACAACTACTGAAGCCTTCCTGCCTTGGGGCCCATATTCCACAACAAGAGAAGCCACTGAAGTGAGAAGCCCAAGCACAATTAGAGAGCAACCCCAACTTTTCGCAAATAGAGAAAGCCAGAGCAGCCATGGAGATCCAGCACAGCCAAAAATAAGTAATCTTTTTTTAAAAACCTCTGATCTCATTTTATATGACCTCTCTGATTCTTATTTTATAAATGAAGATATGGAGGGCAAGAGAGAATAAATAACTCCCTAAATGTACTTATTCAAATCTGTGAAGCTTACAGTTCATTTTGTCAACTACTTATTGTTCTTTTCAAAGTTGAGATTTGTACCCCTTTATAATTATTATCTTTTCTTTTTTCCCAGGAGTTTCAGTTTTTCACAAGTGAAAAGATGGTTTGTTAATGCTAACTGGACTCCAAACTGATATTCTTGTACTGTTGTGTGGGGGTGGAAGACACAAAATTTAGAAATATTATTCAGATTTTATTATATTAAAAAGATGAATCATTACTTCCAAATTGTTGACTTAGACTTTCTAGCCTAAAGGCCACCAATCAAACACTGCACTTGTCACAGCAAGGAGCATAACGTTGATTTTTTTCTGAAGATATCATGTAAATATTGCTGTGAAAGCAAAATTTCCCTTTGTGTACCCATCCAATCTAACTAAACTAGTAATCCAGGTTACAATTCTACAATGAAAGATACTTCTCAGCAGATGAACATGTGATTAGTTTTCCCAGAGATGTGTTTGATTCAGTTGTAAGGACACCATAAAAGTCCTAAAGGTTTTGTATCATTTTGTTTTTACTGTGGAGTAGCTATGAGCACTGGACAGCAAAGGAATATTTTCCTCATGTAGGTCAGCTATGCAACTGGTTAACATTCTTTTGGAATTTGGAGGGGAAAAACAATGTAAAAACATTTTTAATATATTATCACAAAACCCTTTTTTTTTTTAACTTGGTTATGAAAAAGTATCCACTCTGTTATCAGTTTCAGAAATGCTTAATTGCTCAGTTTTCCATATATAGAAGTAGGTGCCATGGAGCTGGACCATAAAGAAGGTAGAATGCCAAAAAATTGATGCCTTTGAACTGTGGTGCTGGAGAAGACTCTTGAAAGTCCCTTGGACAGCAAGGAGATCAAACCAATTATCTTAAAAGAAATCAACCATGAATACTCATTGGAAGGACTGATGCTGAAGCTGAAGCTCCAGTATTTTGCTCATCTGATGCAGACGACTCCTTGGAAAAGTCCTTGATGCTGGGAAAGATTGAGGGCAGAAGGAGAGGAGGGTGACAGAGAATGAGATGACTGAATGGCATCACCGATGCAATGGACATGAACTTGGGCAAACTTCCAGAGATGGGAGGGACAGGGAGGCCTGGTGTGCTATACTCCATGGGGTTGCAAGGATTCGGACACGACTGGGTGACTGAACTACAATGAAAACAACGTAGAGGAAAAGAATCCTGAATTGTAATCACCTTTATGCTGTAGTTAAAACATGCAGAATCCATCAGATTCCACTGACCTGCATTTTAGGGGCCTTCAGAGAAGGAGAAACCAGCATATGAATTAGGCCTCATTTGACCAAAAAGTCAGAGGGTAAAATGATGCTCTGTCAACCAGAAGTCATACCATCAGGCTCACAGTCATCTGCAGTGACTCCTGGAGTGAATGAAGGAGGGGAGGCTGAACTGAGAGTGCTGGGTATCTGGGGAAAGAAGGCAAAGACTGGGCATGTAGTCTATTCTGAGGGTCGTTGAAGGCCATGAGCACGTCTTATTGAAGGGACTGGGATGTGGCTGTCCACAGGCCTGTCCAGTGGTGGGAGGCCCCACTGGGCCACAGGAGCCCAAGGGAGGAAGTGGGACAGGAGCACAGAGAAAAAGGAGACAGGAGCAGAAGGGTCATGGGCAGGGCATAAATGATACAAGACTCTTGCCCACTGGAGCAGGAGAGCTGGGAACTTAGTGGGAGTAGCCAGGGTGAAATAAGTTGAAAGTAATAAAGAAAAAATGTTTTGGCTCTTGAAAATAAAATCCTTAACTGTGTAATCTAATATGAATGTGAGAAATGCATGTGTTTTTATCATTTGTGTCATTTTAAATGATGATAAACATAATTTTTAAAAAATTTTGGCCTATTAGGGCTAAGGATTTTTCATTTGTCATGGTTGAGAACTATAAAGCACCAAGAACAGAGGGATCTGAATAAAAATTATTCATGTAAGTTTACGCACTAAAATCTGGATGGCATGGATATAAGTACTTTTTTAAAAAGACATATTTGAAACCACATCCTAAAAACCAGTTCCTTGAGCTCTGTAAGGCTTGGTAAAGGATAAAACTTAAAACTTAACTAGAATTTTTGGATAAGTAATACATTCACACAGTTAAAAAAATATATGCAAAGGTGTGCAGGGCAAAGACTTATTCTAATATCACCATCTCATCCAGTTTTTACACAAGTGCAGGGTGTTAAGTGTTAACCATTTTTGTTAGCTACTTTTTACTTTTTTGTCTCCTTCAGAAATAGCTGGTCCCACAATGCCCAGTCACTCATGCCCATTATACCTGCTGGACCCACTGAGCAAGATGCTGTTCCCTTTCTCTGTCTAGACAATTCCACCCCCTTTTCCATGTAAGAACCCTGGTGCCCATAACAGTGAGAAACTGTAATCTTTGACACTCATCTGGACTCTATGAACCCTCCTAGTTCTTCCCCCGGGGTCCTGGGTACACAGAAGGCATTTGTATATTTGCCTTCAGAGCCTGGGTTCTCTGGGTGGGTTTTCTCTCATGTAAATGAAAAAATAGTCTGCTCCCAGCTCAACCCCGGAAACTGTGAAAAACACTTAATCAGTCTCACATAACTGGGTAGACAAGTAGCAAAAATTATGCCTTCTGATTTTCAAGATACCAAAAAGTAAAAAAAAAAAAAAGGCAGCAATAGTTGGAGACAGAAAATAAAGGTATCTTCTGTCTCCCTACTCAGGTTGAATGAGTCAATATTAAGAAACCACGGATTGCAAAACGAGAGCGCTGTTTCCCTGGCAGAGTCACCGTAGCAGGACAGATGCCTCCACCCTCTCTTAACTCCACACTGGCCGACATCACTGCTAATTTTGCTCCAAACCATTTGGCACAGAGCTGCCAGGCCAATCTTTCTCAATATCTGTAACCATCCACCCTCCCTTACTAAATGAGTAGCATGCAACAGGAGAGTTTCTTCTTCCAAAAAGGACTATCCAAACATCAGCAGAGTAGTCATCTGTCGTTTTTATCTGCTGGGGGTCTTTTCCTTTGGAAAGTCACCTGTCCTTCACCATGAGGGCTGCTGGGAAAGGCACAGGATAAGCTGGGTCAAGAGTCTCTCCGATGAGAATCAGACTCTGGAGTGAGGTACAGAAGGGTAAAGGATCTCACGGCCCTGGGCCACGTAGAGCACACAAGCTCCACTTACTGAGATCCTCAGATGGGCCCCTATTCCTACATATCTGAAGGCTGGCTTCTTCAGCCCAGCATTCAACTCTGTGAGCTAGAGGGTACCCTTTCCAATTGCACTACTTTCTTAAAAAAAAAAAAAAAGAAAAAAAGGGCAGGGGGCAGGGGTGGAATTCCCTGGCAGTCCAGTGGTTAGGACTTGGTGCTTTCACTGCTGTAGCCAGGGTTCAATCCCTGGTCAGGGAAATAAGATCCCGTAAATCGCATGACAAGGCCAAAAAAGAAAAAAAGGTGTTCTTTCCTAGAGCTGTTGCAACAAATAACCATAAACTGAATGTCTTAAATATTTATTTCCTCACATTTCTGGAAGCTAGAATTTTGAAATCAAGCTGTTGACAAAGCCTTGGGTTCTAGAGATGAACCCCTCCTTGCCTCTTCTGGAGGCTCCTGGCATTCCTTGGTTTGCAGCTGCATCACTCTCTGCCCCCATCATCACACAGTCTTCTTCCCCGTGTGTCTATGCCTACCTCTCTCTGTTTTCTTATTAAAACATCATTCACTGGATTTGCTGCTACTGCTACTGCTAAGTCGCTTCAGTCATGTCCGACTCTGTGCAACCCCATAGACGGCAGCCCACCAGGCTTCCCCGTCCCTGGGATTCTCCAGGCAAGAACACTGGAGTGGGTTGCCATTTCCTTTTCCAATGCATGAAAGTGAAAAGTGAAAGTGAAGTCACTCAGTCGTGCCTGACTCTTACCGACCCCATGGACTGCACCCTACCAGGCTCCTCCATTCATGGGATTTTCCAGGCAAAAGTACTGGAGTGGGGTGCCATTATGACCTCATCTTAACTAATTACATTTGCAAAGACAGTATTTCCAAACAAAGTCACATTCTGAGGTTCCAGGTAGACATAAATTTGGAGTGACACTATTCACCTCACTATGCCAATAATCTAAGGCTAACAGATACAGTTTGGGATAGAGTGATCTTCCCTCCTTTACTCCCTATTGTACTTGGTTCTTCTTTCTCTCCCACCATCTGTTTGTCTACATATGTATATGTCCTCCCTTTCGGGACAACAGACATTCTTACTGGTGGCAGGGACTATATTTTACTCATCCTTTACCACAGGGTCTATCTTAAACTGATGCTTTACATGTTTGACTAAGGAAGAGCAAGCAAATATGCTCTACTCAAACAGAAAGTATTTGTGAAACCTATACTGTGTAACTCAGATACTCATCTAAGGAAGGTAACAAGAAAAAAAATATATTTGACAAAGAAGTCAGGTTACATTGTTATTGAATTAATCTCTTGAATGCATTATTTATATTACTTGTACATGCTAACAAAAATTTCCCAAAACTTGGAAATAAGGGGAAAAAATACTGTGGGATGTTTTGAAGTCATACTCCAGAACTAACAAACCCATTAATGAGTAACCTGATGCTCCAGGGATGCTCTGCCCTTGTGGTGACTATAAGCCACACGTGGCTATTTAGAGCTTGCCTACGTGCGAGCTAAGTCACTTCAGTCGTATCCAACTCTGCGACTGCATGGACTGTAGCCCACCAGACTCCTCTGTCCATGGGATTTTCTAGGCAAGAATACTGGAGTGGGTAGCCATTTCCTACTCCAGGGGATCTTCCCCACCCAGGGATGGAACCCACATCTCTTATGTCTCCAGCATTGACAGGTGGGCTCTTTACCACTAGTGCCACCCAGGAAGCATTTAGCATTTAATTTTAATTGATTAAATTTAAAAATCAGTTCTCTAGCTGCCTTGGCTACCTATCAAGTACTCAATAGCTATGTGTGGCTGGTGGTTATAATACTGAACAGCACAGAAGAGACCATATTCATCATCCCAGAAAGTTATATTGGACAGAACTGCTCTAAGGAAATGGAACTTCATGTATCTACTATGTATTAGGGTTTACACTCTGACCAAAGTTAGGTCTTGAGGTATGCTGTCTCTAGAAACTGGAAGAGGCAATGATATGGATTCACCCTCAGAGCTTCCAGAAGGAATACAGCCTTACTAACACTTAGATTTTAAGCCCACTGTGACCCATGACCTCCCAACTGTAAGATAATAAATCTGTGTTATTTTAAGCCACCATGTTTGTGGTGATTTGTTACAGCAGCAAGAGAAAACTAATACAGGTGTTAACTAGTAGAACACTGACAAAGTGCAAATGATTTCTGTATAGCTGAAAAGATAATGCCAGTGGCTTCAGGGAGGTTTCTGCCCTGTAGGACATGCAACAGCTTTGTTTTGGAAGTTGTTTGTTTTTCAACCTAACTGTATACCTTTTATTCTGGCATTCTTTTTTCCCCGTATCAGTCCCTCATGTCTTCCTTCCCAGATGTATTTTCTTCTTGGCTCCCTCATTGACTATATCTTTGACCTTGCTCCCAACACATTGTGTGATACGAGTCATGGTTTAACATTTTTAAAGTTAGACACTGACATATAGCTAGCAAGGAAAAACAAACAGACACAGGACTCTGAAATTGTTCTATATGTCAGGAGAGCCTATGCAATTTATATAGTAATGGATCTGATGAAGACAGCTCATTTACAATTTAAATGAATAAATTTCATATCCTACAACAAATATAATTTATTGACTAACTGTAACCAGTAGATGACTACATTCCAGGGAGAAGATACAAGGAACTTTGTGTTAACTTTGAACAAGCCCAATGTGATTAACATTAAATGTATAACTAAGGAAGAGCTTCTTCCTTTTTTAACAAATATTACAAGAGCAGAAACTGTAATGTAAGTGAGATCTCCTTCCACCTGTTCAGTCTCTTGGCTCCTTGTGCTCAAGAAAGTACTGTGCTGTGATCAGTCGCTTGAGTTGGTGCCAACTCTTTGCTGCTCCGTGGACCGTAGCCCGCCAGGCTCCTCTGGCCATAAGATTTTCCTGGTAAGAATACTGGAGTGGGTTGCCATGCCCTTCTCCAGAATCTTCCTGACTCAGGGATCAAATCCTCATCTCCTGCATCTCCTGCACTGCAAGCAGATTCTTTACCGCTGAGCTACCAGGGAAGCCTGGCTCAAGAAAGTGCTTGGAGTATAAATGTTCTCCAAGGCTTATCCAACTTAGTACATAGAAAATGCAGTGTACTTGCTTTTTCCCTCCCCAGGCCTTTCAAACACCATTATGACATTTATTTATTTATTTTATATTTTTACCCAAAGACAAGATGAATCAAAGTTTGTTGTTGTTTAGTCGCTCAGTTGTGTCCAACTCTTTTCGACCCCATGGACTGCACACCAGGCTTCCCTGTCCTTCACTGTATCCGAGTTTGCCGAAATTCATGTCCATTGATTTGATGATGCCATCCAACCATCTCATCCTCTGTCGCCCCCTTCTCCTCCTGCCTTCAATCTTTCCCAGCATCAGGGTCTTTTCCAAGAGCTTATTATTTCAATATCCTATTCTCAAGTTTGCTCACAATGCATAAACAGTGAGGAGATAAGATGTGCATATAAGCAAAACAACAACATCAAAACCCTGTCCTCTCTCCTGCCCTGAAGCTCTTTTCTCCACTCCATTAAATGCCCGGAGGAAGCAGGAGTAGACATATCAGAACCATGTAAGGAGCTTTATTTATTTATTTGGGTCTTAGCTGCACATGTGAGATCATTTAGTGGCAGCATCTTGGTTCTAGTTCCCTCACCAGAATTGAACCCGGGCCCTCTGCATTGGGAGAGGGGAGTCTTAGCCACTGGACCACCAGGGAAGTCCTGTAAAAAGCTTTTTCAAAATTCCCCTATCTGGCTGCCCACAGCTACCCTATTCTGAAACAACACCCCAAAGGGATATTGCCAGAATCTAGGTACTTTAAAAATTTACAGGATGAAGAAGACGAGCAAGTATACAAAACACATTGTAAAAAGCATATATCAACTCAGTTAAAATAGAATCCAATGGGGCGGGGGGGGGGGGTCTTACCTTCCAGCCCACCAGGCCTCTTTCTTCCAGAGGTCTTTCTAAAATGCTGCTGGTGGCTTACTCTCTTTAATAATCTCCAGTGATCTCCACTGCGTTAGATTATCACAAACTTACCTAAAGTAATTAGGGAAATGACAAATATAGCACTTGACAGATTCTTTTAATAAATATTGGCAGCCTCCACCAGTTGAGATAGGTCGAGCATGGCAGGTTCACTTTGAGTGGGCACAACACTCTGATGGCAGAATCATCTACCTTCCAGTCAGACAAGGGACAGCATCCTCTAAGAAGGCTCCCAGAACCAATAGAGCTCCCAGCACTGCCTGCTGAATCCCTCCACCTTCTTCATATGGCCAACGTTAGCTTTCTAGACAACCACGTTATCTTATTTCTAACATCCCCTATGCCAATTAACAAAACCTTAAGAGAGAGTTTTAGAAAATTATTTGAACACTTAGGGAACTAGTCTTTGCTTTTTCTTCCGATTCACCAGGTCTTAGCTGTGGCACATGAGATCTTCCATCTCCACTGGGACATGAAGCATCTTTAGTTGCAGCATGTGGGATCTAGTTTCCTGACCAGGGACTGAACCCAGGCTCCCGCGCTGGGAACTCAGAGTCTTAGCCACTGGACCCCAGAGAACGCCCAGGGAACTCATCTTGAAGTGCAAATTCATGATTTGGATTTTTCAAAGGCAAATTTACTACACAAATTGACTATATAAAATTTTGTATATATACCAAAAAAATTATAGATAAAAGTTAATTATATTTAAATATATCACAGTTTATACTAAATTTCTCAAGCATATCAAAGCAAATACAGAAAATGGAACACAGATTAAGACCAAACTCTTAGCACAACCTCTTTCTCAATCCCTACCTCATCTCTGCCACCCTTCTCCCAATACCCACAGACACATACACACACACACACACACACACACACACACACACACTATACCAGACACACCATGCTGCTTCCTACTCTTAGAATCTGGCAGCTATGGTCACTTTTCAGGATTTTCCGTGTGTTGCTTTTTCTCCATCTATCCAAATTCTCTTCCTTCAAATACCTCCTATTCAGGATCCTTTGCGAATCCCTTCCTTCCCAACGGTGGATTTGGTCTCTCCCTCCTCCGTATTCTGATGGCATCCAGTACAAACCTCGACATCTGCACACTCACAGTGGTATTGTGCCTGTCCTCACTATGTCCCTCATTGGACAACGCACACCCTAACTACCACGATTTATTGCCTTCAGATCTCCATTACAGATCTCCACACATATGGCTGGTATTTATTGGATATTTATTGAATAAGGGAAATAAAAATGGAGATCGTAGAGCATTTTGTTGTTACATCTTACCTGCCTTGAAAAAGCAGAGACCTTCCTAATGTGTGCTAGCAAATACATTTCTCATAGACAAATCTGTTACTTGTTATTTCTGCTTTCTTTCTAGAACAACTGATTCTCAAAATGTCATTAAATACCAAAGTTCCTTTTTTCTTCACTTTTACATGATTTTTTAGAAATTGAAGTATACTTGATTTACAATATTATATTAGTTTCAGATATACAACACAGTGATTCCGTATTTTTATAGGCTATACTCTATTTAAAGTTATCATAAAATAATGGCCATATTTCCCTATATTATATATCCTTGTTGCTTATTTATTTTATACACATTTAATTTGTATCTTCTAATCCCTGACCTGTCTTGCCCCTCCCCTGCCTTTGCTCTCCCAACTGATAACCTCTAGCTTGTTCTCTGTATCTGTGAGTCTGTTTTTATTATATTAATTCATTTTATTTTTTAGATTCCACATATGAGTGATAACAGACTCAGCCTTATTTCACTAAACATAATACCCTCTGTTTTTGTCTGCCTTATTTCACAAGTATAATATGCTCTAAGTTCATCCATGTTGTAACAAATGGCAGATCTTCTTTCTTTTATATGCTAACATTCCATTGTGTGTATATGTACACATATATATTTATTTCTCATACCTTTTAAAAAATAATTATTTATTTATTTATTTTAGGCTGTGCTGGGTATTTGTCGCTGCTCGGGCTGCTCTCTAGTTGCAGTGCCCGGGCTTCTCATTGCTATGGCTTCTCTTGTTGCAGAGCACGAGCTCTAGGGTGCATGGGCTTCAGTGGTTGTAACTCGTGGGCTCAGTAGTTGCGGCTCCAGGCTCTAGAGCACTGGCTCAGGAGTTTCAGTGCACAGTCTTAGTTACTCCAAGGCATGCGGAATCTTCCGGGATCAGGGATCAAACCAATGTCTCCTGCACTGGCAGATGGATTCTTTACCACTGAGCCAACCAGGGAAGCCCTCTCATATCTTCTTTATCCATTCATCTATTGATGGATGCTTAGGTTCCTTCTATATCTTGGTGATTGTAAATAGTGCTGCTATGAACATTGGGGCACATGTGTCTTTTCAATTAGAACACATCAAAGTTCTTACTGTTATTTAACCTTTTTACTTGGCTTCTAAAACTTCTTCATGACATTTATGTATTTTAAAATGTGAGATGAATTCAAAGAAATAGGTGTAGAGAACTGATGGAGAAATTCACTTTAACACTTCCTATAACAAGTTACCAAGTGCTAAGAATCTCTGTTGTGGGTAAGCCTTATTAAGCACTATTCTCTGAGGCTACAGCCTTCTGCACTAGTCAGGTTCTGAAAAGGATATGTTTTAAAATAAAAAAAATATTTTTGTCCCAGAAAGACCTGGGAAATCCTCTAAGACAGTTTTATACTGCATTTTAAGATAGAAACTGAAATGCATCTTAAGAAAAAGTTTCTACTTTTTCTCACCAGATAAAATGATACTAAATTTATTCAATGGTAGTCCATCGCCTTCTTTTGGAAGAATTAATAATCGTTAGCTTACTTTGAAAATAAAGCAGTCCTTCTTACAAAGTTTCTGTGAAAAGTATATAATGCATGTGAAAATATTCTGTAAACATTAACACCCTCTGTAAATGTAAGGCCTACTATGACCAGTGTATCACTGTTAATAGTAGTAGAACACACCAAGTGGTAGCAGCAGTAGTAGTGACTAGTACTAGTAGGAGTAGTAGTATGCTGCTGCTACTACTTTAATAATAATAATAATAGTAAAGCTGTTCTTTTGGTTGCTTTTTTATTTTTGGTAAATAACTTTACAACATGCAGAGAACTCTAAAAAGTGAAATTTGTTTTATAAAAAGACATCAAAGAAAGATGGCCATGTAAATATGCCAAGCAACAGTTTAACCTACATTTGAGATAATTTTCTAACACAGAAACATTTAAATCTGCATCATCAGTAAGATTTCTTCTTTTGAACAAGAAAGAGTTCCTTTGCATTTTAATATACCAAAGGATGTGACTTAATGAGCAATAAAGAGTCCTTCTTAAATAATTCAATAGCTAACAATTATATCATACGCTGTCACAGTTAACCTTGTTCAGTTTTGTTTTTTAATGAATGCTTTGAAAGTTGCATAACTTAGAATGTAGATATTGTGGTCATCCAAAATATTACTTACTTAGCAAGTTACCTCAAACTACTTTCTGAATAAACACTTTACAAGAACAAAGAGTTTTCCCCTTCACCTGTCATCATTCCTATGTGGAGAGATTGAATGCCAGGTTTCTTGGATCCCTAAGCCTCAAAAATCTAAATAATAGAGTGTGTCTGCTGATACTAAACAAATCCATTTTTGCTGGAGAAATAACTGCCAGTCTATCTGTTTTAGGTCAATGTTTTTGTAGCCCATATGGGGGCCAGAGAAGATCCTCAACAGTTCTGGGGCTGGTGAGCCAACAGGTGAATTACCCACAATTATGCCCAGTGAGCTCACTGCTTTTCTTGCTGACCCTTAAGTTTGAAGGTATGACTTTCTTTTGGACTCAGGCTTCTAGCCTCTTTGCAATAGAAGCTCTCCAGGACTTAACTCAGAATTAGTTTTAAGGTTTTGTCATTCTTGGTTAAGGTCTTGTTCTGTATGTGAGTACTCATTTGGCACTTTATTCTGATTCTGAAATCAAACTCTTTCAACTGAAACTGGATGTGAAGCCTTCAGCCCATTACTTCTGCAACAGAAGCTGTTTCACTGAAACTGTCAATTAAGCCATCAGCATCAAAGAATTAATGCTTTTGAACTGTGGTGTTGGAGAAGACTCTTGAGAGTCCCTTAGATAGCAAGGAGATCAAACCAGTCAGTCCTAAAGGAAATCAACCCTGAATACTCATTGGAACGATTGACGCTGAAGCTGAAGCTCCAATACTTGGCCACCTGATGTGAAGAGCCAACTCATTGGAAAAGACCCTGATGCTGGGAAAGATTGAAGGCAAAAGAAGAAGGGAGCGGCAGAGGATGAGATGATTAGATAGCATCACTGAATCAATGGACGTGAATTTGAGCGAACTCTTGGAGATACTGGAGGACAGAGGACTCTGGTGTGCTGCAGTCCAGGGGTTTGCAGAGACCTGTACAAGACTTAGTGACTGAATAACTATTCCATTGGAATAGGGGCTCTTCCATGGGAAGTGGCTAAGAAGTCATCAGTCTGGCCCCTCAGGAACCAACCTGTTTCCTTAGAACTGGCTAATATTAGGCCTGAAGGGTGTTTGAGCCATTAAGTTGAGATATTTGAACTATTTAAGCTGTTTGAAATTAGTTGTTTGAGCTGTAAGCTGTTGCAAATTATTCTTTTAGAAATGGAAAGATATCATATGCTCTTGGATTGAAAGAACTAATATTGTTTAAATGGCCGTACTACCCAAAGCAATCCACAGATTTAATGTGATCCTTATCAAACTACCCTTGACATTTCTCACAGAACTAGAACAAATAATCCTAAAATTTCTATCGAACCATAAAAGACCCAGAATAGACAAAAGCAATCCTGAGGAAAAAGAACAAAGCAGGAGGCATAACCCTCCCAGACTTCAGAGAACACTACAAAGCTACAATAATCAAAATAGCATGGTACTGGCATAACAATAGACATAAGGGTCAATGGAACAGAATAGTGAGGCCAGAAATAAACCTACATACCTACAATCAGTTAATCTTCAACAAAGGGGGCAAAGATACACAATGGAGAAAAGACAGTCTCTTTAGCAAGTAATATTGGGAAAGTTGGACAGCCACATGTAAATCAATGAAGTTAGAACACATCCTCACACAAAAAATAAACTCAAAGTGTCTTAAAGACATAACAACCATAAAGCTCCTAGAAGAGGACGTAGACAAAACATTCTATGATATAATTCGTACTGACGTTTTCTGAGGTCAGTCTCCCAAGGCAATAGAAATAAAAACAAAAATAAACAAATGAGGAGTTTTCTGGTGGCCTAAGGGTAGGATTCTGGATTCACTTTCATGGACCAAGTTCAATCCCTGGCATCAAGGAATTGAGATCCCACAAGCCACTCAGTAAGGCCAAGAAAAAGGAAACAAAAAACAAATAGGACCTAACCAAACTTACAAACTTTTGCACAGTTACTGTACAGCACAGGGAACTAGATACAATACACTGTGATAAATTATAATGGAAAAGAATATGAAAAAGAAAGCATGTGTATGTATAACCGAATCACTTTGCTATACAGCAGAAATTAATATATTGTAATCAACTTTACTTCAATAAATACATATATAATTTAAAAAAATTTTTAATTATTCTTTTACTATGGAGAAAAACTTCTGAGAAATGGTACCCCAGTTATCTAAGTGTTTTGAGGATACCCCACCCTAGAGAGGAACTCTGGCTAATTTCATGTTTAAAAACCATTGTTATTTTTTCATGCATATTTCTGACCGACCTGACCAAAAGCAATTTAAAATAATGGGGATTCCCTGGCAGCCCAGTGGTTAGTACTGTTATTGCATGGCCAAATTAGATCTCGGCTCAAGAAACTAAGATCCTGCAAGGTGGGCAGTGAAGCCAAAACATAAAAACTAGAATATCAATGGCCATCATGGGAAAGTTTTGAAATCCAAACTTAATTTTCTTTCTTGTTTTGTTTCATTTTTAATATTTATTTATTTGACTGAGCCAGGTCTTAGTTGCTGCACTCTATATGTTTTAGTTGTGGCATGAAGGATCTTTAGTTGTAGCCTATGGGTTCTAGTTCCTTGACCAGGGATCGAACCCTGGTCCCCACATTGAGACCATAGCGTCTTACCCATTGGATCACCAGGGAAGTCTGAAAACCAAATTACATTACAATAGCTCTAAAATTTCCAGAACTGAGTGGAGTGATTATTTGCATTGTTATTTTGAGATTTCTGAACCTAAAAGTGCCTCTCTGCGAAATAAGATTTCAACATTAACTGAGAGGAATAAACAAATAATTAAGAAAAAAATGGCTCTAAAATCCTCAGGCTCTTCTTCCTCGTCTTCTTTGTCTCAGGCTCCACCTCCAATGCCTTCTTCCCCCTTCCTTTGCTGCCCTCAGTTCCTCCAGACCAATTCTTTCTCTGAACTTCTCTTTTTCTCTGAAATTCTCTCTACTCCCTCTTCCTCTGAACTTATCAGAATTTATCCTTTTAAAATTAAGCCAGATGAGAATCCAGAGGCTAAACCCTTAATTACTTACATTCCCTGGACTAACGCTGAACCATGAGCCATAAAGATTTTCCCAAAGTAACCAAACACTATCACAGATTTGCTGAGGATTTTACTATAGTCATTCAAACTTACCAACCTGGTTTCTCTGACTTGTATCAGCTAGTTCACATGCTTGTCAATGAAGGCCAGGCCACTAGTAGATGAAAACTGAAAGGTTTCTAGGATTACAAACAGGAAACCAGCCCACTATCTCGTTATATTATCAGGCACAGGCAATCGCTAAGGTACTTCATTGAGCAGTTCCTAGGACATTTCCAACGCCTATTGATTGGAAGAGAATTCAGACGTGCACAGAAAAATCTGATACAACTGTTCATGACTATTGTAATTGACTTCAGATTACTTTTAAAGAAAACTCTGGTTTTTCTTCAGATGTTGATTCCACCCAGGGGGCTTTTAACTCTATTAATGGGCTGAACCAGCACCTTTCAAGTAAAAGAGGCCAGAATGAAATGCAAAATTATGTCCACATTAACTAGATTTAGTCAATCTAGAAAACTAACTCTCTTGATCTCTAGATGAGTCACCTCAAGAGAAGACTGCCAAAATTCTTAATCTTCAACTCCAGCAACTGAAGGTCCCTAAACAAAACCAAAACCCTCCTAGTTTCTACTACTATTACAAAGAGCTATGCCACTGGAGAAGATAACTACAGAGTCAAGCACTTCTGGTGCCTTCAGCCCTCTAACCAGCCTTTCCAACATTCTCCCAATTCTCAGTGTTGGGGCTCCAAGGAACTACAGGGGCTCTTCTCAATTCTCCCTCAGAACTGGCTTGGAGAAACATTTCTCCAGGTTGGGGATGAATCTCTTCCAGTCCTAACTGACACTGGAGTCACACTCTCAGTATTCAGCCCCACTACAATAAAGCAGCCCCTGCTTTGAGTTGTAACAGGGAGATCTCTTGAGTCACAAGAGATTCTTGTTTCTGAACTGATTTCCTTCATTTAGGCCCTTTGAAACATACACATCCTTTTCTCCATAGTTCCTCCTCCTGTGTCCATTTATTAGGCTGAAACTTAGAGAAGTATCATGGGCAGAATTTCTTGCTCCCAAAAGGGGGAAATAATTCTAGAATTTGAGTCATCAAAGCAGCCAACCAGATGTATTAAATGATTCTATGGCATCTCCATCTCTCATGGCACTAGAAGTGATTCTGGAAACACTGATCATTTGCCCCTATTGAATTAGGAGCTACCATCCTCCTTATGGACAAAATCTCCAGCTGAAATTGGCAAAATTCACTGCATACCTCCCATCAAGATTCGAATAGAGCCACCAAAATCTCCTCACAGAATTAATTAATACTCTATAAGGAAAGAACCTCTTCAATGCACAGAGCCCATAAGAGAAAATTACAAGACTCAAGGCCTTCTTTTGTGCAAGTCTCTGTAACACTCCCATTTGTTTATTGTCTAGTCACTAAGCTGTGTCAGATTCTTTGCAATTCCATGGACTGTAGCTCACCAGGCTCCTCTGTCCATGGGATTTCTCAGGCAAGAATACTGGAGCGGGTTGCCATTTCCCTCTCCAGGATATCTTCCTGACAAGGGATAGATCCCGTGTCTTCTGCATTGGCAGGTGGATTCTTTACCACTGAGCTACCTAACACTCCCATTTACTGGTGAGAAAACCTAAGGGCTGAGGGTAGAGGTCTGTCTGGGACATGCAAGCAATAAGCGACATTGTTATCTCTTTACACCTGTTGTTCCTAACCTTTTGTTGTTGTTGTTCACTCAGTCACATCCGACTCTTTGCACCCCAATGGACTGCAGCACACCAGGCTTCCCTGTCCTTCACCATCTCCCAGAGCTTGCTCAAACTCATGTCCACTAAGTCAGTGAAGCCATCCAACCATCTTATCCTGTCATCCCCTTCTCCTCCTATCTTCAATCTTTCCCAGCATCAGGGTCTTTTCGAATGAGTCGGCTCTTCCATCAGGTGGCCAAAGTATTGGAACTTCAGGTTCAGTATCAGTCCTACCAATGAATATTCAGGACTGCTTTCCTTTAGGATTTACCAGTTTGATATTGCAGTTCAAGGGACTCTCAAAAGACTCTCAACACCACAGTTCAAAAGCATCAATTCTTTGGTGCTCAGCCTTCTTCATAGTCCAACTCTCACATCCAAACATGACTACTGGTAAAACCATACCTTTGACTAGACGGACCTTTGTTGGCAAAATAATGTCTCTGTTTTTTAATATGCTGTCTAGGTTGGTCATAGCTTTTCTTTCAAGGAGCAAGTGTCTTAATTTCATGGCTTCAGTCACCATCTGCAGTGATTTTGGAGCCCAAGAAAATAAAGTCTGTCACTGTTTCCATTGTTTCCCCATCTATTTGCCATGAAGTGATGGGACCGGTTGCCATGATCTTAGTTTTTTGAAAGTTCAGTTTTAAGCCAGCTTTTTCACTCTCCTCTTTCACCTTCATCAAGAGGCTCTTTAGTTCCTCTTGGCTTTCTGCCATAAGGGTGGTGTCATCTGCATATCTGAGGTTATTGATATTTCTCCTGGCAATCTTGATTCCAGCTTGTGCTTTATCCAGCCTGGCATTTCGCATGATATAGTCTGTATATAAGTTAAATAAGGAAGATGACAATACACAGCCTTGACGTACTCCTTTTCCAATTTGGAACCAGTTACATGTCCAGTTCTAACCATTGCTTCTTGATCTTCATACAAGTTTCTCAGGAGAAAGGTCAGGTGATCTGGTATTCCCATCTCATGAAGAATTTTCCACAGTTTGCTGTGATCCACACAAAGGCTTTAGCATAGTCAATGAAGCAGAAATAGATGTTTTTCTGGAACGCTCTTGCTTTTTTGATGATCCAATAGTTGTTGGCAATTTGATCTCTGGTTGCTGCCTTTTCTAAATCCAGCTTGAACATCTGGAAGTTCTCGATTCACATACTGTTGAACCCTACCTTGAGGGATACTGAGCATTATCTTGCTAGTGTGTGAAATGAGTGCAATTGTGTAGCAGTTTAAACATTCTTTGGTATTGCCTTTCTTTGGGATTGGAATGAAAACTGATCTTTTCCAGTCCTGTGGACACTGCTGAGTTTTCCAAATTTGCTGGCATATTGAGTGCAGCACTTTAACAGCATCATCTTTTAGGATTTGAAATAGCTCAACTGGAATTTCATTGCCTCCACTAGCTTTGTTGTCATGATGCTTCCGAAGGCTCACTTGACTTCACACTCCAGGATGTCTGGTTCTAGGTGAATGATCACATCATCGTGATTATCCAAGTCATTAAGATCTTTTTTGTAAACTTTTGTGTATTCTTGCCACCTCTCCTTAATATATTCTGCTTGTTTGGTCCATACCATTTCTGTCCTTTACTGTGCCCATCTTTGTATGAAATGTTCCCTTGTTATCTAATTTTCTTGAAGAGATCTCTAGTCTTTCCCATTCTGTTGTTTTCCTCTATTTCCTTGCATTGATTGCTGAGGAAGGCTTTCTTATCTCTCCTTGCTATTCTTTGGAACTCTGCATTCAGATGGGTTAACCCATACACATTACTAATACCCATTCCCACCAACTATTACTGATTTCTATAGTGAATTCTTGCAAATTCTTTATCAACGCTGATTGATTAAGCTAGTCAATACCACTTTGTCTTCACCTGGGAAGAAAACCAAGTCGCCTGACACTATGCCTCAGGGGTTTAACTGAGAGTCCTTATTTCTCACAAATCCTGAAGGCCATTCTGGATGATATAATTTCCCTAGAGGTTCCACTTTGTTGTGATATGTTAATGATTTGCTTCTTTGTTCTCCTTCTCAAGCCTCCTCACAGGAAGGCAGAATCCACATGCTAAAGCTTTCAGCCTCAAAGGGACATAAGGTCACCAAGGAAAAACTGCAGTTTGCCCAAACCTAGGTTTGATATTTAAGGCATCAGATACCGGAATAAGGACTACACCTATCCAGGTAGACTTCATGATGTCCTAAGTTTCCCAGACTCCCAAACAAGCACCAATTGTGAGGTTTTTCCTCAGGTTAGCTGGTTATTGCTGAAACTGGATTCTAAATTTCTCTTTTACGGCCAAACTTCTGTATGTTTCACTAAAGCACATCAATCCTGATCCAATTTTATGGCAAGAATCAAACAACATAGCTTTTAAGTCCTTAAAAAAGAGTTTGATTAGCCCACCTGCCCTTTTGGCCTCCCAATGATCAGATTCACCTTTTCCCTTTTGTGTATAAAAAGGAAGGGAATGTCCTTGGGGTACTCACCCCAAAACACAGGGTTAACTCATAAGATATTATAACCAGAAACAGAACCCTGTGGTATGGGAATATCCCTCCTTGCCTTAGCGCCATTACAGCCTTTTGGTTAAGGTCACTGAGAAAATAATTATGGGATCCTCTTTATCTACTTTTATACCCCATACAGTAGAAGTGCTCCTCAATTCTCATCACATTCAACATTTTTCAGTCAACTGATTCACCTCCTTTGAAATCTGTTTGTTAATTGCTCCTCACACGTCTGTTTATTTGTACTAACTTTAACCCTGTTATTCTTCTCCCCTCCACCACTGGCAAAGTCCTTCACCCTCACCATAACTTATTTCTGACAGGTCATCTCCACACTCCCCATGATGATCTGCAGGAAATACCTTTAGGTAGCATTGACATCTCATGGTTCAATGACAGTTCTTACTTAAAAGGCAACAATGGCCAGTTTTCTGTAAATGTTTTATGTATTTTTTAGAAGATTGTGGATTTTCGGTTCATTGACTATGAGAACATATGTCCATTAAATTGTTAATCAGATCAGATCAGATCAGTCTCTCAGTCATGTCCGACTCTTTGCGACCCCATGAATTGCAGCACGCCAGGCCTCCCTGTCCATCACCAACTCCCTGAGTTCACTCAGACTCACGTCCATCAAGTCAGTGATGCCATCCAGCCATCTCATCCTCTGTCATCCCCTTCTCCTCCTGCCCTCAATCCCTCCCAGCATCAGACTCTTTTCCATTGAGTCAACTCTTTGCATGAGGTGGCCAAAGTACTGGAGTTTCAGCTTTAGCATCATTCCTTTCAAAGAAATCCCAGGGCTGATCTCCTTCAGAAGGGACAGGTTGGATCTCCTTGTAGTCCAAGGGACTCTCAAGAGTCTTCTCCAACACCACAGTTCAAAAGCATCAATTCTTCGGCACTCAGCCTTCTTCACAGTCCAACTCTCACATCCATGCATGACCACAGGAAAAACCATAGCCTTGACTAGACGAACCTTTGTTGGCAAAGTAATGTCTCTGCTTTTCAATATGCTATCTAGGTTGGTCATAACTTTCCTTCTAAGGAGTAAGCGTCTTTTAATTTCATGGCTGCAGTCACCATCTGTAGTGATTTTGGAGCCCAGAAAAATAAAGTCTGACACTGTTTCCACTGTTTCCCCATCTATTTCCCATGAAGTGGTGGGACCGGATGCCATGATCTTCGTTTTCTGAATGTTGAGCTTTAAGCCAACTTTTTCACTCTCCACTTTCACTTTCATCAAGAGGCTTTTGAGTTCCTCTTCACTTTCTGCCATAAGGGTGGTGTCATCTACATATCTGAGGTTATTGATATTTCTCCCGGCAATCTTGATTCCAGTTCGTGTTTCTTCCAGTCCAGCATTTCTCATGATGTACTCTGCATATAAGTTAAATAAACAGGGTGACAATATACAGCCTTGACAAACTCCTTTTCCTATTTGGAACCAGTCTGTTGTTCCATGTCCAGTTCTAACTGTTGCTTCCTGACCTGCATACAAATTTCCCAAGAGGCAGATCAGGTGGTCTGGTAGTCCCATCTCTTTCAGAATTTTCCACAGTTAGTGCTTTTCATATCTTCTCTATTTTTCTTAATTTTCTATATTTGCTATATTAAACAGTGTACAGTGAAAAAAGAAAGGTGACAGTGGCGAATGTGCTGGGTATGCAACTGTAACTCCTTTTGATGTTGTTGAGGCAGCATCTTTATCCATGACATTAGCCCAACAGGTTGAATTAAACACTCTTACACAGACTTGCACTTTAGCCAATGGCAAAAATGCCAATACTTACACTGATAGAATATATACTTTTAAAGCACTTTTATGATTTAGGAATGTTGGGAAGCAACTTCTGTATCTCCAGCAAAAATGAAATTTAAAATGACCCCTAGTTTCAGGAATTATCGGATACAATACTTTTACCTGCCACTTTACCTACTATTCAGCTTCTGAAGCATTCTAAACTTGACTTTCTGGAAGCTAAGGGAAATCATCTTGCTGACATTTCCACAAGGAATGGTGCTCTTAAAGGAACCAACAGCAACCAAACCTCTAACTTGGTTCAAAGGGATATTTCCCCAAATGATAACAGAAAAACTGACTACAGAAGCCCAACGATTGGCCTCAACAAAAAGGGAAAACAAGATTTAAAATTCAACAAGCATTGGTTTAATAAGGAGAGAAACCTCTAGTTTTGACCAAATAACAAACTAATCTTACTGAAGACTCTAAAAATTTCCACGGCCAATAATCGTGCATGCACTTAAACCATTAGTCTACTGACAAAATGCTGGCATTTATGTCAGTATTGGTGCAGAAACACCACCAAGGCCACAAGAAGTGCCTATCTCACTTGTTCCACTTGTCTGAAATACAACCCAGGGATTCTTATCCATATTGTTCCTAGACATTTTAAATTGCTTAATGGACCATTTAAGGTCTGACTAATGGATTTCATATAATTTCCTTCATCTCATGGATATGTTTTTGTCATGGTCCATATCATGCTGAACTGGAGGCTTCTCTTGAAACGGGCTATTGCCTCTTCTGTGGCTAAAGTAGTTCTGAAAAAAGTACTCCAACCTGGAGAACTTGTTTTAAACTTCACAATGATTGAGAAACCCATTTTGCTGGTCAAGTACTTCTTTTTTCTTTTCCCTTCGCTGTTCTGTGTGGCATGTGGGCTCTTAGTTCCCCAACCAGGGACGGAACCTGTGCCTCATGTAGTAGCAGCACAGTCTCAACCACTAGACCACCAGGGAAGTCCCACTGGTCAGGTACTTTGACAAGGCTGCACTATTTGGTTCATTTCACAACACTTTTACTGTATTAACCACCCTCCATCCCCTTGTTTAGTCATATACAGTAACAGCACTATTAAGACTCAATTGACAAAATTTGTAGAAACCCTACAAATCCCTTGACCAAACGCACTGCAGTTGATCCTTCTAGATCTCAGATCCATACCTTCTGGAACTAATAAACTTAAAGTCACCAGATGCCCAATGCCTTTGGCTCTTGCCTCTTTTGACCCACAACTTATAAAAGGAGAGATACTCCAATATCACAAAGGCCTAATCGCCTCTACCAAAAATAACCATGCTTTGGTAGAACTATCTTTTCACAGGCACTCTCTGGAGACAAAGACCTTAAACATCACACCTTAAAACCTGGAGATTTTTCTTTTGAAAAAGATACCTCCAGAAGATCTTACCAGAAAAGGCCTTTTCAAGTACTATTGACCAACCTCTGTGCTATGAAATTCAAGGGAACAGACTCTTAGATTCCTGTGACACAGTAAAGAAACAACTAAACTCTTGACTGAAACTGCTTATCATCTGGTGACCTGAAAGCAAAGATTTTTCAGAATTGAAGCAGATGACATCTAATGAGAGAGTTTTCCCAAGATATACAGATCAGGCTTGTTGGAATTTTGTTGCCAAACCTTGGATGATGACATAATACTTCAAATAATCTCCAATATCTATATCTTGATAACATATGGACATAAGGTTAAAATGTGCTTAAGAGTTCTCCCTCAAATATGACCTCAATAGGTCTCCAATCTGTGTACTTTCCCCCCAGTATGAGATACTACACCCAGGAAAGACCCTTCTTGTTACTGACAGTCAAAAAAACCATTGAAACTGGAAAACTTGACTTTTTTTTTGAGGGGCATATTTTCACTTCACTATTGACACATCTGAACCAAAGCAATCACAATACTTGATAAACTGAAGAGAATCACGTACTGTATAGTCTCAGACAAAACGACAGAACAAACAGAACAATTAAAACTACATAAGGCCTCAGGACTTCCCTGGTGGTCCAGTGGCTAAGACTCCACATCCCAAAGCAGGGCGCGTGGGTTCGATCCCTGGCCAGGGAACTAGATCCCATATGTCACAACTAAAGATTCCATAGGCTGCAACTAAGACCCAGTGCAGCCAAATAAATTAATTTAAAAAAAAACTACATAAGGCCTTAAAATATATCATGTACATGCGTGCGTGCTAAGTCACTTCAGTCATGTCTGGTTCTGTGTGACCCTATGGACTGTAGCCCGCCAGGCTCCTCTGTCCATGGGTTTCTCCAAGCAAGAATACTGGAATGGATTGTCATGCCCTCCTCCAAAATAAATCTATAGTGTGTATTATTTCAATATTCATTCATTTACAAATTAGACTGCTACTGCTGCTGCTAAGTCTCTTCAGTCGTGTCCAACTCTGTGCGACCCCATAGACGGCAGCCCACTAGGCTCCTCTGTCCCTGGGATTCTCCAGGCAAGAATACTGGAGTGGGTTGCCATTTCTTTCTCCAATGCATGAAAGTGAAAAGTGAAAATGAAGTCTCTCAGTCGTCCCCGACTCTTAGCGACACCAAGGACTGCAGCCTACCAGGCTCCTCCGTCCATGGGATTTTCCAGACAAGAGTACTGGAGTGGGGTGCCATTGATTTTCTTTTTCTTTCACTGTTCTACTAAAGCAGGATTCATTCAAGGAAAGGCAAGTTGGGTTTTGGGTGAGCTTTATTATTTTACTATAATGGTTAATATAAAAGTTATGAATTAAACATTTTCTTATCTCCTGCATGCAGTAGTAAATTCTTAGATACTAATTCAAAACAACAAGTCTTATTCCTAAAAATAGTTAAAGTGAAAAGGGATCAGTCTGTTTGTGGTCTTGCTGCTGCTGCTACTGCTTAAGTCACTTCAGTCATGTCCGACTCTGTGCAACCCCATAGACAGCAGCCCACCAGGCTCCCCCGTCCCTGGGATTCTCCAGGCAAGAACACTGGAGTGGGTTGCCATTTCCTTCTCCAATGCATGAAAGTGAAAAGTGAAAGTGAAGTCGCTCAGTCGTGTCCGACTCCCAGCAACCCCATGAACTGCAGCCTACCAGGCTCCTCCGTCCATGGGATTTTCCAGGCAAGAGTACTGGAGTTGGGTGCCATTGCCTTCTCCGTTTGTGGTCTTAAAGAACATCTAACGGACTTTCAGGGAAAACTTGACTGTTGATCTGCCATGCTTTCAGAGAAAGATCTTAATCAAAAGGGGGAAGTGTAAAAAATTAGTAACAGAAACCCCAATTAAACAGAGTTGGGAAATCAGCAGGAGGAGCATTCATGGACTGGGACAACAGCAGCGCCCAAGAATAAGAACTCTTTTTCCTGACAACTCAGCCAGGAAAAGTCATGGATTTCTTCATGAAGAAAGAGAAAATCTGAACAGACCTGTAACAAGTAAAGGAACTGAAATACTAATCTAAAATATTCCCATAAATGAAAGCCCTAGCCTGTTTTTGTAGCTTCACCAATGAATTCTATCAAATATTTTGAAAAGACATTCAAAGTAGGGAAGACAATCTGGCCTATCAATGATAAAAGTTCCAAAATACTTTTATCATAAGATTCTGTCTTGAATGTTATTAATATTTTACCAAAACATTTATTATTAACAGCGGGGGTTTGCAAATTTAGCCAGTTTAGAATTCTTAACTGAGCACTTAGTCTGAATAACAGTTTTATATAGCACTAACAAAACAAAAGCCAACTTGAGGTAGCCCTGGGCCTTGTCTTAGGAGACATTTCCTCAAAGACCTGATTTATCCCTCCTCTCCTTAAGGTCATCAGTTACATTAGCACAGCATTTATCAAGTAGGAGCAGAATATATTGCTAGGAATTTCAATCAGTTCAAGGATACCAATAACAACAATACAAACGTATCTGGAACCCCAATTATCAAGGTTAAGAATCTTGTAAGAGGGATTCCCAGATGACTCAGTGGTAAAGAATCTGCTTGCCAGTGCAGAAGATGTGAGTTCGATGTGAGTTCAATCCCTGGGTCAGGAAGATCCCCTGCAGGAGGAAATGGCAACCCACTCCAGTATTCTTGCCAGGAAAATCCCGTGGATAGAGAAGCCTGGTGGGCTAGTCTGTGGGGTCACCGAGAGTCAGACACAAAAGAGCACACACACAACTATCATGTAAAGCTTTGGTACTCACAAAGCTTTCTTTAAAACATAATTTCAGCTTTTTTTTTTTTTACAAATAAACAAAAGGCCCCACACACAAAGAAAGTGCTTAGAAGAATGCACAACACACACTTGCTGTATTAAAGGAGCTATTATTTTTATTAGTAAAACGTTGTATTTTTAACAGAACTTCAGAAGTGAGAAACGTGATTTTGGGAGAAAAGTAATCAGTAGTACCAAGGGTTTACTTTGGTATTCTTGTAAAGATATCGGATATGGTGAATTGGTGGCTTGAGAAAAAGGATGGGGCTATCCTTAAAAGACTGACTCTTGCCACTTTCCTCTGCTCCCCACATTCTCTCATCTCCAACCAGCTAGTCACAATAGCCTCTGTCAGCTCCTCCAGTGAGTCAGATTTTTTTCCTACCTCAAGATCTTTCCACTGCTGTTCCCTCAACCTCAAAGGGCACAGAGCCTGGACTCAACAAATATTTGTTCAATAGATAAATTTGGAACTCTTTTAAATGAAGATAAAAGTTAAATCCCTGATAATGTACAATGCTGCCACATAAGAAAATCTGAGGAAAGATGGTAAAAGGTGTGACCACAAAAAAGATGAACGAGCAAATACAAAGGAGCATGCAGAGGTAACCAGGAGGGCTGGAGGGAAATTGTTTTTTTGTTTTTTAATTTTTACAATATTCTGTTGGTTTCTGCCATACAACAATACAAGTCAGTCATAATTGCAGTGAGGTTTTAAGGAGACAGGTAACACCTTAAATTCTCAAGATTGAAAGAACCACTGTATTTGGCAATAATTTAGAGAAAGAACCCTGAAAAAAGTAATTTTCCATGAAGTTGGAAGGGGCATGGGGCAAAGGTCAGATTGTTAAGGAAAAATAAATCAGCCAAAACAGATTAATTTACCAAAATTTAGTCTGCTTGATAAGGAAAATAAGTAGGATCCAAGACAGGTGATTTTAGGGACAAACTGTTTTTTGAGTGATCAAGACCATCTCCAAGAAAAAGAAATGCAAAAAAGGCAAAATGGTTGTCTGAGGAGGCCTTACAAATAGCTGAGAAAAGAAGAGAAGATAAAGGCAAAGGAGAAAAGGAAAGATACACCCATCAGAATGTGGAGTTCCAAAGAACAGCAAGGAGAGATAAGAAAACTTTCCTGAGTGATTAGTGCAAAGATATAGAGGAACACAACGGAATGGGAAAGACTAGAGATCTCTTCAAGAAAATTAGAGATACCCAGGAGACATTTCATGCAAAGATGGGACACAACAAAGGACAGAAATGGTATGGACCTAACAGAGGTGGCAAGAATACACAGAAGAACTACACAAAAAAGATCTTCATGACCCGGGTAACCATGATGGTGTGATCACCCATCTACAGCCAGACATCCTGGAGTGCAAAGTCAAGTGGGCCTTAGGAAACATCACTACAAAGTTAGTGGATGGAATTCCAGTTGAGCTTGGGGCTTCTCTGGTGGCTCAGAGTATAAACTGTCTGCCTGCAATGCAGGAGACCCGAGTTCGATCCCTGGGTGGGGAAGATCCCCTGGAGGAGGGCATGGCAACCCACTCCAGTATTCTTGCCTGGAGAATCCCATAGACAGAGGAGTCTGGTGGGCTACAGTCCACGGGGTCGCAAAGAGTTGGACATGACTGAGCGACTTCACTTTATTTCAAATCCTAAAAGATGATGCTGTGAAAGTGCTGCATTCAGTATGCCAGCAAATTTGGAAAACTCAGCAGTGGCCACAGGACCAAAGGTCAGTTTTCATTCCAATCCCAGAGAAAGGCAATGCCAAAGAATGTTCAAACTACTGTACAATTGCACTCATCTCACACGCAAGCAAAGTAATGCTCAAAATTCTTCAAGGTAGGATTCAACAGTACGTGAACCAAGAACTTCCATATGTTCAAGCTGGATTTAGAAAAGGCAGAGGAACCAGAGATCAGACTGTCAACATTCCCTGGATCATCGTAAAAGCAAAAGAGTTCCAAAAAAAATATCTATTCCTGCTTCATTAACTACACCAAAGCCTTTGTCACTGTGGATCACAACAAACTTGAAAATTCTTCATGAGTTGGGAATACCAGACCACCTGACCTGCCTCCTGAGAAATCTGTATGCAGGCCAAGAAGCAACAGGTAGAACCAGACATGGAACAACAGACTGGTTTCAAATTGGGAAAGGAGTACATCAAGGCTGTATATTGTCACCCTGCTTGTTTAACCTATATGCAGAGTACATCATGCAAAATACCAGGTTGGATGAAGCACAAGCTGGAATCAAGATTGCCCGGAGAAATTTCAATAACCTCAGATACGAAGATGACACAACCCTTATGGCAGAAAGTGAAGAGGAACTAAAGAGCCTCTTGATGAAAGTGAAAGGACAGTGAAAAAGCTGGCTTAAAACTGAACATTCAAAAAACTAAGATCATCACTTCATGACAAATAGGTGGGAAACAATGCAAACAGTGACCGACTATTTTCTTGGGCTCCAAAATCACTGCAGATGGTGACTGTAACCATGAAATTAAAAGACACTTGGCTCCTTGAAAGAAAAGCTATGACCAACCTAGAGAGCAGATTAAAAAGCAGGGACATTAATTTGCCAACGAAGGTCCGGCTGGTCAAAACTATAGTTTTCCCAGTAGTCATGTTCAGATGTGAGAGATGGACCATAAAGAAAGCTCAGTGGTGAGGAACTGATACTTTTGAACTGTGGTGTTGCAGAAGACTTGAGAGTCCCTTGAACTGCAAGGAGATCCAACCAGTGCATCCTAAAGGAAATCAGTCCTGAATATTCACTGACTGATACTGAAGCTCCAATATTTTGGCCACCTGATGCAAAGAATTGACTCAGTGGAAAAGACCCTGATACTGGGAAAGATTGAAGACACGAGAAGCGGACGACAGAGGATGAGATGGTTGGATGGCATCACCGACTGGATGGACATGAGTCTGAGCAAGCTCTCGGAGCTGGTGATGGACAGGGAGGCCTGGCAATGCTATGCTGCAGTCCATGGGGTCACAGAGTTGGACAGGACTGAGCAACTGAACTGAACTGGTAGGAGACTAAGGAAGCAGATGAAGAGGCAAACAACTAGTGCACAAACGGAGTAAAAATAAAACCTATATCCTGAAGACACTGTGCGTCCCTATTTGTCCAGGTTTGTAACTGCCACAGTGTTTTTCGCACACACTATCTTACTGTTCCCCAGCTCTCTGATGACACATCCTCTAATTCGATAGTGTGTGCAAAAAGCACTGTGGATGTTAGAAACCTGGACACAGTTCAAAAGCATCAGTTCTTAGGCGCTGAGCTTTCTTTATGGTCCCTTGACTGACAGCATTAAGCATCAAAAGGAACTTGTTAGAAATGCACATTCTTGGGTTCCACACCGATGGGATTCAGGTGAGTCTCAGCAGTGCGTTTTAACAAATCCTCCAGCGCATCATACTCAGGAGGGAACTACGGAGACCACTGCAAGGATGGCGGCCGCAGTCGGAGGACCAAACTTCCTTCTGATCCCTACCTGGATTTTCCTCGCTCCTAGCAGTGGTAGTACACGACCCCACCCAGCCACCATCGCGGAGCAACGTTGCCCCGCTTCGGACTTAGCCTGTGCAAGCTCTTTCCAACTTCAGTCGGAGAAGAGGACAGAAAAACCCTCCTTACTAAACTCCGCTCCTACCCGCGAACGTCCTGGGCGTCCCCAGACTTCCGGCTTCAACTTCCGGCGCAGGGGGAGGGTGTGGGAGGGGGAGTGGGTGGAAGGGTCGGTGCGGAAGGGACTGGGGACGGACGTATCCAACTTCCTCGGCACCGGCGGGGGTGGTGGGGGATATTTGTTCTCCCAACCCCCTCCAGGTGCTAACTAAGAGGCCGGAGGACACGGCGGTGGAAGAAAGATGGGCTAGTCTAGTCTAAGTCCGGGAAATCGGGAACCCAATAAAAGAATAAAGAATCTTTGAAAATCACGTTCGCTTCCTTTCCCACCCTAGGCCGCTGAGCGGTGATCCAGGAGGGGTGGAGAAGGGTGGGTAGGGCACCGGGGGAAGAAATCTCGCGATAGGAGACCGGCCGGGGCGGGGGTGGCACCTCTTTCCTCCTCCTCCTCCTGGCGTTAGTTCCGGTAGCAGAGGAGACACCACCGCAGTTGCTGCCACCTCCGGGGTTTCTGGCTCTTTTCTCATCGCCTTAAATTCGGTGAGTCGCTGGGCTTGCTTATCTCGGGCCGAGATTGCGGCCCCTCGTCGCTGGGTAGAGGGTGAGGGAGCCGGTGGGTCCTGTGCGGCCGGATTTGGATGGGCCCGGGCGGAGGCCGCCGCATGAAGCCGGACCAGATCTCGAGCTTGGATTCGGGGGTCGGAGCGGCTGCTTCAGCGGGGAGGTCGAGAGGCGGCTGCCCGGGCCGGAACGCGGGGCGCGGGTGTGCCCCGCGGCTCTACCGACGGAGGCAGTGGGCGAGGGAGGCCCTGGTCCAGCCCTGCCCGGCCTGGGTAACAAAGCCGCCGCGGCCTCTGTTGGGTGATGTACGCGTGGGGGTTCCGGCGGGCGGGGCGGCGGGGCCGCCACCACCACTGCGGCCGCCTCCACCGCCGCTGCTTTCGCTGGAGGGCGGGCGGATGTACGGGGCGGCGGGGCCCCCGGCGCGAAGCGCCTCGGCGCCTTTGGTCCGCTCGTTGCGGCGGCCGCCACCGCCGACCACGGGGTCAGTGGAGAAGGGGCTGCGGGCGAGGAGCGGCCCTTGGGCGGGGGTGGATTATCCGTCGCTGGGCTGGAGGCCCGGGAAGGGTTGAATGGGGAGACACGTGCCCCGGCAGGAGGCTTGCCTTGTAAGGTATGGGGTGGAGGAGGCTAGGCCCGCTCTCAGCCACCTTTTGCCGGCTGGAGTGGTGCAAGCCACCGCTACGGTCCCGGGCACGACTTGAGGGTAGGGTGGTGCTGCCCTCGGATGAAGGGATTAGCCTTCTGATAGCGTCTTTAAATTGACATACATGTTTTGGATACCTGCTAATTATGGTGGCCGTTTCTGTTAGCCCTCTGTGGTGCTCAGAGTAGTGGAAGATGAAGGCGAATTTAAACAGGAACGAGGAGGAGACTGTGCTTATGATGGGTGATTTGCCACTAGTCGCAGTGGCGCTGTGAAGTCATTTAAAAGTGGCCTTCACATTTCATCTTTAAATTGTAGAGAGAAATGCAGGTTTTGAACTTACATTTAATCAAGCAAAGGTAATTCTTTATGCCTTCCCAGGTCTACTGCTAGGCTGAAAGTGTATGTTCTATGTAGTTTATCCGTGACTAGGCCAAGGTTTGATGCTTTGTTTTTAAAATGGATGTTATGGCACTGATATTTTTAAGGCCTTATTTTCCCCCTTTAGGGTGTCTTTTATGAATAATCAAAAGCAGCAAAAGCCAACGCTATCAGGCCAGCGTTTTAAAACCAGAAAAAGAGGTAAATATTTATATTTTAATATCTTCTCTGCAGACCTCCAGAATAACTTATATTTTGGTTCCTCTGGCAGGCTATTGCTTAGTATTAAAACTTAAAGAGAAAGTGCCAGAAAGGAGCTTGAATTTGTAGTTGACTGCCATGTCAGATATCTTTACTGTTTCTTCTGCTTTTAAGATTTGTGATATCAACATAGATCTAAGCAAGCTAGTGAATGGTCTTTATTGTGAACATATAGTGACTCTAAACAGAAAAAAAAAGTATGGACTTCAGGGCTTCATTTTCACTCGCTAAATTTCATTTAAGCAAGATTTTGGTTGAGAGAAAAAGTCAATTTATAAAAGGAGAACTCCTAATGTGATTACTAGTTTCATCCAAGCTATGTGAACATTTGTGAGAGAAAAATCAGACTTTAACCCATGGAAGTTAATTATGGAACAGAGTTCACATTGCACTGTCTTTTGAAACTATTTCCTCACAGACTTAGGTTTTTGTTTTAAAGCACAAGAATTGCATTAACTACTTGTGTTTTATTATATACTTTGGGGAATATTGAATACTGTAGCAACTCACGATATAAAGTTAAATGAGATGTGGTCTCAGATATATTTTTTATTAGCTTTAGTGTTTTACCCCTAAACTTTTCAATGTTATTGCTCAAAAGTACATATTGACCTTATCTTACAGGAAACTTTTAGGAAATAAAGAACTGGGTTGGCTACTGGTTATAAATTATGTTTTTCAACCCTGAGTGGCAGACACTTTGAGATGTATATTAAATAATCTTCTAATTTCTAATTGTAGCCTGCCACCTTACAGCAGGGAACAAGGAGTGTTTTGATTTTAGTCTTTGAAGATTCATTAAGTTTTAGGCCAGTAAATTTTCTCAAGAGGAAGAATAGTTGGGAACCAGAACAATTCTATAATGGAAAAGCCTGTATATGTTATCTGGTATAATACATTATCAAGTAGTTTTAATATTGTTGTTAGTATCAGGAAGATATGTCACTTTCCCAGTTGCAGATTGAGATTACTCATGGTCTCTTAGTTCTTGATAATTGGATCCTGATTTGCCTGGGACTGAATAGAGTTCCCAGGACATAAGCCTTTCAGTGTTGAAACAAGAAAAGTCCTAGGCAAACTTTGGTCACCCTGGTGCTATGTAGAAATTAAGACAGCATCTAACCTAGATAGGGAAATCAAACCCTACCCTGGAGTGTGTAACAGCAGCACAGTAAAGGCTAGGTATATACCCAAGGCACTGCTTAGTGTGCTTTCTATTTTATTTATGTCGTTTAATATTCAGAACAACTTCATGAGATGGATCCTACTCTTAATCACCATTTACCTCAGGAACATTCAGACATGAAGAATGCACTAAGTTGCTCAACTTCAGATAGCTAAGTGCTGATCTCAGTTTAAATCAGGCAGTTTAAATCCAGAGCCCCTACTCATAACTGCTGCATGTCATGTATTGGATACTCAAAAAATGTACTTTCTAGAAATTACCTTAATAAGTATTAGAGTGATTTTTTTTTTTAAGTAGAAAGTGTTATGGTCATTTAAAGAAAATCAAGAGGTGTCCGTACTTAGACAAAATTTCACTCAGGAATAAAGTTTACCTGAGGTATAGAAGATATCTTGAATTTGACACATTCCAGGTGGAAATTGTCTCCTAGCAGTAGGAACACACCAGCTCATTTAGGTCACTTAGGAGACCTGTGTGAAAAAATAGAGAAAAGCCATACACTTCTTGTGATAGGCAGTCCTGTCTTGCACTCGTAGAGGTGCAACTTGCAAAGGATGTGTATTTAGTCCCCTGTTGTGTTTGCTTGTGTTACAGGTCTTAGGCAATTAAGTAGCGTTTGTTTTTTCCAGGTATTGAAATAAGTGAAATTGTAATGAATGTGGTTAACTTACTCAGTAGTTACAGCTTCATAGGGCAGTGGTTTCATGCCCTTTTAAAACTTAAATGTTTTGGGGTTTTCCCTCCAGATGAAAAAGAGAGGTTTGACCCTACTCAGTTTCAAGACTGCATTATTCAAGGCTTAACTGAAACTGGTACTGATTTGGAAGCAGTAGCAAAGTTTCTTGATGCTTCTGGAGCAAAACTTGATTACCGACGATATGCAGAAACACTCTTTGACATCCTGGTGGCTGGCGGAATGCTGGGTAAGTGTCCGGGTCTTATGAGAAGTGTGTTGTATGGGGATTATGTAAAACCCAGCATATGAACTGTTTGACAGACATATCAAATCAGGATGGCTTTGTTTCTGTTTGTTTTCTTTTTTTTACCCCCTATGGATTTTCACTTTTTTTTTTCCCTTCTCAAATTATAGTAAATTTGCAGATCGCCTTGCTCTGTATAGCTTTATATTTGAAACCCATGACAGAACCATAACATTTGGAGAAGACTTTTCAGTCTGATACATAAGTCCCAAAACATGTCATCAGTGATTTTTCCAACTCGTGTTTGCATACTCTGAGTTAATGAAGAAATCTGTATCTCTTGTTCTGTCTTACCAAATACTTCATACAGACAAGCCTCCATATCCAAAGTTCCACATCCATGGATTCAACCCAACTGTGGATCAAAAATTTTCCAGGGAGGGGAGGAGCAGAAAGTTCCAAAAAGTAAAACTTGCATTTTCTGTATCCAGCAACTATTTTTTAGCATTTACATTGTATTTGATATTACGTACAACCTAGAGACCGTTAAAATATACAGAAGGATAAATGCGGGTTGTATACAAATACTATGCCCCTGGTAACCCTGGTTCAATTCTGGGTTGGGGAGATCCCCTGGAGAAGGGATAGGCTACCCACTCCAGTATTCATGGGCTTCCCTGGTGGCTCAGGTAGTAAGGAATCTGCCTGCAATGCAGGAGACCTGGGTTTTATCCTTGGGTTGGGAAGATCCTCTGGAGGAGGGCATGGCAACCCACTCCAATATTCTGGCCTGGAGGATCCCCAGGGACAAAGGAGCCTGGTGGGTTACAGTCGGTTGGTTCACAAAGAGTCGGACACAACTGAGTGACTAAGCACACACATTCCCTTTAATATAAGGGACTTGAGTACTGACAGATTTTGGTGTCCACTAGAGTCCTGGAGTCAATTCAGGACAGTACTATACCTGAGTCCATAGGGTGGCAGAGTTGGACACAGCTTAGCAATTGAACAACAAGTAACTGAAGCCTAATTCTGCATTCTTCTATGTATTAGTCACTAGCTAATTATCAATCACTTAGAATGTGCCGAGTACAAATTGAGAGTACACATTGGATTTTGAAGACAATGTTAAATAGAATAAGACATCTCAATAATACTTTGAATACTAAAGTGTTAATATTTTTGATGTGTTGGGTTAAAGTATATCAAAATTAATTTCACTTCTTATTTTTAATGTGGCTGCTAGGAGATTTAGAATTACATTATGTGGCTCACATTATATTTCTACTCATAGCCCTGCTAATTTACTCCTGCCTTCACTCTCAGCAGCTCAGGATATCTTAACAGAATGTGCTACTTAGTTATATATCCTCAGTTGATGCTGGTAATGTCATTTCCATGGCTCCCTAAAATATTCCAAAATGTTTTCACAGTAACATTGTATTGAACCTCATACCAGCCTGCTGGAATGAGAACTGTTATTTATGTACATGAAGAATGGAGGCTTAGAGAGTCTTCCATAGCTTGCATGTAGTCAAACAGTTGCTCAGTGGTGGAACTGTGAAATCAGAAAGAAAGGTTGAAATAATTATTAATTTTAAATGAATGTCATTGCAATTTTTTTTGTGAAATATACTTTAGCCCCAGGTGGTACACTGGCAGATGACATGATGCGTACAGATGTCTGTGTGTTTGCAGCACAAGAAGACCTAGAGACCATGCAAGCATTTGCTCAGGTAAATTAAACTTTACATAATTCAGTTAGCTGTTATCCATTTGGCTAATGTTTAAGGAATAGTCTGCTTTTAAGAGGTTGGTGGTAGAAGGTTGAAGGAATTTGAGCTGAAAGTTTAGAGGTGTTCTTGGTGTACAGTATGATTTGGAAACTTAAAAATGCATTGAAGAAAAAAAATAGGAAAAAAATTGAATTAACTTTTCCTTTTCTTGTTTGTTTTTCTAGAATTAATTCATTTTTTTTTTTTTAAGGAAAAAAGTCAAGCTGAAAAAGGAAAATCAGTTCCCTATCATGATTTCCATCATTAAATTACTCTGCATATAGCTTTTTAAAGTTGAATGAGTTATAGGCAGATTAGCTTCTTTATCAGTCAAAATCTCATTTGAAAGTTCATACAAGTATATCTAACCTAAGGGTTGTTGTCTTTGTCATTCAGAAAGTAGAACTATATTTTATGATCATCTGTTAATATCCTACAGATAGGTAAATGACTTGTATTTGAGCAGTAATTAATTTGTGCTTTGATACTTTGGCAATAAAAGTCTATTGGGGCTGGTGATTAAAGTGTTAACATTATTGGTATATTGTAGGATTTTGGAAAGGACAAGACTTCCTAAGCTGATTAAACATCTAATGAAAGGCTCATTTCTTTGCTGTTCTAGAGATACTGTGGAGAGGTCTTAGTTTCCCTGATTTAGATCTTTTGGGTATCTGACATTTCTACATATGAAGTTATTCAGTTCCTTCATTAATTCTTATAGGTTTTTAACAAGTTAATCAGGCGCTACAAATACCTGGAGAAAGGTTTTGAAGATGAAGTTAAAAAGGTATGAGCAGCAATATCCTTTGTGGAAAACAAAAGGTTGGGGGCCAAAGAAGGGGATGTTAAATCCTAATTCTGCCATGGATTTGAGATAATTTTAGATATTTAGGTGGGCTGTCTTTGAAATGAAGTTTGGAGTATATCATGTAGTTTAATTTGCTGTACACTGTTTCTTAGTTCTGTGTTCAAACAAGTGGCAAAGGGGTAAAAATCCAAGTGGAGTTTGTTCAAAAGTCAGAGTAACAGATCAGAGCTAAATACCTTGACAAAGAGAAATTTACCATGCTTGCTGTCAGAGTCAGATAGTGTACGTATCAGTGCACAGAAAATTTGGTAAAGTTAATTTTAACTCATTCAATACTCTCAAAAGCCCTGTGTAGCAAGTTTTATTTTACACATTTACATGTGTAAAATACATGAACGAGATGAGACTGCACCAGAGGTTAAGTGACTTGCCTAAGATTATTCAGTATTATAACAGATATAAACTTGAGTGGTTAGACCTCAGAGCCCATAGTTTTAACCAATATAATATGCTTTACTGCTTCTCTTTATATAATACAGTTGCTCTTTCTTTTAACCCTTGACTATTTACTTTTATAGCTGCTGCTGTTCTTAAAGGGTTTTTCAGAGTCGGAAAGGAACAAGCTGGCTATGTTGACTGGTGTTCTTCTGGCTAATGGAACACTTAATGCATCCATTCTTAATAGCCTTTACAATGAGAATTTGGTTAAAGAAGGTAATCAACCTTTCATAAATGGATAATCTCTAGTTGGCTGAGAGTGGTGTAGATAAGAGCATAAAAGATGAACTGATATAAAAGTTAGGATATAGTTTGTATAGATTCGACTTGTGATAGTGATAGTTTTTTTAACTAGTATCCTTGAATTTAATTGGTTCATTTCATTTCAGTCATTTAATGTATAACTTTAGCATTTAGACACACACCAAATATCCAGGGTCTAGACAAAATGTGATTGATTGTAAAGTAAAAATAGAAATGCTGTGGAAACCCAGAGAGATTAATTCCAATTGGGACACTTGGGAACATTTTGAATAGAGAAATGGGGGAAATGGCAAGCTGAAAAGAAAAACAAGTTCCGTTTTATGATTTCCATAGTTAAATTGTTCTGTACAGTAACTTAAAAGCTAATTTTTTTTTACTGCTTTGATTACTGAGTATTTAACATGCCTTAATGTAATTCTCAGAACAACCCTGTCAAATGTAAGAATTGTCACTCTTATTTTACACATCATAAAAATCTAACTTGACTAACAGTACACAACTAACAAGTGGTAGAGTAGAGGAATTGGAATGGGTTGGTAAACAGTGGCAGAGGGAGGTTTAGGGGTAGGTTTGGGGATAAAGTGAATAATCCTGTGTGCTGGACCTTCAGAGAGAGGACATGGGGAGACAAAGTCATTGAAATCCATGAAGGTACTTCTGTTAAATAAGCTCTGTTTTTCTACAGGGGTTTCAGCAGCTTTTGCTGTAAAGCTCTTTAAATCATGGATAAATGAAAAAGATATCAATGCAGTAGCTGCAAGTCTTCGGAAAGTGAGCATGGATAACAGACTGATGGTTTGTGACTTTTCATTCTTCACTTTCTTGACAACACTTAAGGAAAATGTGATCGGCAGCTTTCCCATTTTTAATCTGTGAGAAGAGGGAAAGTGTTTTTTGAATGATTTGAAGACCATTTAACCAGATTAAATTCTCATTTCAGGAACTTTTTCCTGCCAATAAACAAAGCGTTGAACACTTCACAAAGTATTTTACTGAGGCAGGCTTGAAAGAGCTTTCAGAATATGTTCGGAATCAGCAAACCATAGGAGCTCGTAAGGAACTCCAGAAAGAACTTCAAGAACAGATGTCCCGTGGTGATCCATTTAAGGATGTAAGTATTTCACCAGGGTGAGTTTTAATAATAGCTGTAGAATGTTATGCTGGGGCTTTGCCTCAGTCTTTTTCATATTTGGTGCCTAACATGTGCCCCAAAATCCAAATAGTTGGGGATTTTGTAGGGTGCAGGCCAATAGACAGACCTTTCTGTTTCCATCATGGGCTTTTCTTAGGCAGTGTGCTTATGTGTAACATAAGGTTTAGAAGTAGAAGTCTATACCTTCTAGTTTTAAAAGTTATGTGGTTGTATGTGGTCTCCTGGTCTTTGCTAGTTGCATGGAAAGGTCTTATGCTTTTTGTAAGTTTGATACGTATAGTATCAAACTTAGTTCTATACTAAATATTATACTTATTTCTGTACGAAATTTGGATTCTTTGCAGATAATTTTGTATGTCAAGGAAGAAATGAAAAAAAACAACATCCCAGAACCCGTTGTCATTGGAATAGTGTGGTCCAGCGTAATGAGCACTGTGGAATGGAACAAAAAAGAGGAGCTTGTAGCAGAGCAAGCCATCAAGCACTTGAAGGTATTAGAATTGTGCCTGATAAAACATTATTTTTGTAAGTGGGGATAAGTGCACTGTCTGAACTTTTCCAAAAGGATTTATCATATCCTATGGTTTCTGGGGGTAAACCACCAGTAAGTAGACAAATAACATTAAATATTGGTGATAACCTTTTAAAAAGTCTTAACTTGGGCTTTCTGTTGCTCACAGGATAAAAACAAATACATGTTTAAAAGTAGCTTAAACCTGTAATTTGGTGTTTGCTTTTGAAAGAATATTGAAAAATAGGAGGATTCTCTCTTTTTTCCCTTTAAAATATTAAGATTGTAGTTGCAGTTATCTGGAATCCTTGGTTTAGTATTGCCTCTTTGATTTAAATGCTTAAGAGATTTTTCTGCCTTTTTAAAACAAAACAAAACAAAAAACTTCCACTAATAGAATATATAGTGATTGTAAAAGATGAGTTGTGGTCTTTTAGGAGTTTGTACTGAATGTACAAATTCAGTACATTCAGTACAAATCCATTGTACTGAATGACTAAATCTTTTCTCTTTTCCCTTTAAAAGCAATACAGCCCTCTACTTGCTGCCTTTACAACTCAAGGTCAGTCTGAGCTGACTCTGTTACTGAAGATTCAGGAGTACTGCTATGACAACATTCATTTCATGAAAGCCTTCCAGAAAATAGTGGTGCTTTTTTATAAAGGTAATTTAAATTTTGAATTTTGTTAATATGTTTATTGCAAAACCTAGAAAACTCAATAATTCTAATGAATAGTTCTCTGAACATCAGCACCCTAAAGTATTTCACTCTAATCATAGGGCTGAGTTGTCTGAAATAATTGGATACATTTTTAGTGCATTATCATTAAAACATCTCTAAAGCCTTCTTGATGAGCCTCAGACTTCACCTGCTGCAGTCCTCTTCCCCAGACAAATGATTTTCTTGGTTCCCATATTTTAAACCTAGAGGCCCACCTGCATCCCCAGATTTTTTTTTTTTTTTTTAGCACCCTGTGCTTTGGTGATTATCAACTTGTGGTTAGGTTTCCTTAAAGTATCTATACCTCCACTTACTTCCTCCAGATTTAGAAGTAAGTCTTTAAAATCCTCATTTAAAATTCTGGAAAAGTTAATAAATAACTTTTAATTTTATCGATAAAACACTGGACTTTTAAGTAAAATCACAGTACCACACGTAAAATAATCTTTTAATTATCTATCAAATATCCCTAATCATTTATCACAAGATTTCTCAGCCTTGACACTACTGTTTTGGGCCAGAAAGCTGTTTTGTAGATGGCTGTCCCGTGCATTATAGAGTGTTTATCAGCATCCCTGGCATCAGCCAGCAGGCACCAGTAGCACATCTCCCCAGTGCAACAACCAGCAGCGTCTGTACACATTGTCTGATGTCCCCAGGGGATCAGGTTGCCTTTGGTTGAGAGAATCACTCTACAAGTTGATAAAAAGTTTCTTAGTATATGGTTCTCATTTCATCTTTTCTACTTTTCTTTAAAAAATTTGTTGAAGAAACTAGTTGAGTGTTGAATACAGATTTGTTTTTGTAAGCAACAAAAATAATTGGTTTTCCTCTACATTTCAATAAAAACAAAATTGCTAATGAGGTATGTGCACCTTAGGGAGTTTCTAACTCTGCCTTAGTTATGGAAGTACTGTATGAATACTCCACAAATGTAAAGGTTGTTCTCTTCTTTACAGCTGAAGTTCTGAGTGAAGAACCCATTCTAAAATGGTATAAAGATGCACACGTTGCCAAGGGGAAGAGTGTCTTCCTTGAGCAAATGAAAAAGTTTGTAGAGTGGCTCAAAAATGCTGAAGAAGGTAAGTCTTTTCATTTGTGCAGTCTGTTTGGTAAAGCCTGAGAACTTATTTTAATGTGGACAAGAATATGTCCATACATGTCATCTTTCATTCAGATACCATTTTGTACCTAAAGTACAGATTTTTGTTCATTCATGACACACCTCCAAAAACTCATTTACTTTAAGGCAGGGGAGGAAAACTAGACTTCAGGTATTTTGATGAATTGGCCATAATACTAAAATTCTTAGGAAAATTGAAAATTCTGAGAATGTGTGTATTAGTCAATCACTCATGTCCAACTCTGGAACCCCATGGGCTGTAGCCTCCCAGACTCCTCTGTCCATGGAATTCTCCAGGCAAGAATACTGGAGTTGGGTTGCCATGCCCTCCAGGGGATCTTCCCAACCCCGGGACTGAACCCGGGTTTCCTGCATTGCAGATTTCTTTATCATTTGAGCCACCAGGGAAGTCCAAATATTTATGAATTTTGAGATTCACAGATGCATACTTTTTGATATCCTCCTCATGAGTAGATCATTATTAATAAAAATTTTTTTAAGTAAAGTTAATAAATGGAACTTTTACTTTCTGATATCATGTAATGCTTGATTGCACTTTTCCCCTTTTCTAGAATCTGAGTCTGAAGCTGAAGAAGGTGACTGAATTTTGAAACCACACCCTCAGTAAAGCAAACAGGAGTTGTAGATAAAATGTCATGTCTCATGTGTCCTGGTTCTTACATCTTCCTACCTCCCTATATCAAGCATGATATAAGGGCTTTCATGGCAAATTTTATTTTAACTGTTTCTATGGTTACTGGAAATGTTGGATTTAGTTTCTAAAACCATGTTTTAAGTAGCTGCAGGAGCTATAGATTTGAATCTGATGTTGCATTAGTCTTTTCAGTTATCTTCTACCTCCTGTATTTTCTACTGTAATAATGTAATTTAAGGCCTTCCACAATGAACAGTTCACTTTATTCCCTGGGTTTTCTATATAAACAGTTTTCAAGATATGATTTGGTTAAAAATAATTTGTTATAAAAATTCTGTTTGCAAATTAAACTGTAAAAGTATCCAATGTCTCAGAAGGCAATGATTTGTGTGATAATTTGATATGCCCAAAGCCCTGCTCATCAATGAAAACTATCATATACAGTAATTGAATTCATTAACATGAATCTTGAGTATCTGGACCATTGCTTCCATGTTAACATTTTCTTGGCATTTTTAGCCCCAGATGTACTTGAGCTCAATTGTCTGCTCTCTGATTTTCATTCCCTAAAATGAAGCCATGGAGAACAAACTTGAAAGTGGGGTATTTGGGAAATTGTATGTGGCAAAGGTAGTGGGAAGAGAAAAATTAAGCTTTTCCCCATTGAGAAACTTCTGCATTCAGTTTGTTTCTTTCCACACAAAACAAATGAATATTCTTTTCACAAAGCCATTTTCAAATATACCTTGGAAAAAGCCTTGTCATTTAAAGTATTTTACACTTACCCTGCACTTAGATTCATGAGAGAGGACTGAAAATAGTGCGAGTAAAGCAAATGACTGTACTAAACCCAGAAAATTGTTGAAAGAAAAATGATCAGCATGTTCTAATTGGGACTCCAAATACAACTCAATATTGCCTGTTGGCTTAGCGTATTTGTTGTAAAGAGTGAAGTGAGGTGATAATGATGTATTCCTACTTGGTCATAGTGGACCAGCTTCATTCTCTTCACAGGTTCATTTATGACTCAATTATCTGGCTGTTAACCTAGTTGCCAGTTTTTCTAATTGCCATGAGCCAAATATCTCTTCTATACAGTTGATCCATTTATTTTAATGGCTGCCTGTTTACTTTCCATCTTTTCTTGCTGCTACCTGTCTTTATATGTAGTCATTAGAAAACAAAGTGTGGCCACGCTTTTTGCTGGAAAGATTTCATGTTGAAAGTGAACACTTTGCAAGTTTTTTGACTGGTGAAAGAAACAAACTTGGAATAATGCCACAAGAGACTTGGGTGGGAATTGCCTTTTTCAAAGGTGCCATTCTTATGAGCCAAGAATTTGTGTTTAGAAGTTTATCTTGAGGGAATAACATGTAATATAGTTTGAAATAAAGATATAACCTTATGAAGAGCATTATAATTGATACCATTGTGAAGGGGGTGAAGTTGTTAAATGAATGACTTTTGATAAAGCTTTCATGCACAGGCAAAATGTATTCACTAGGTTTCTACATAGTGATCTGCTTTTACTTTGTAATTTGTAGTCCTCAAAAGACTTTTTTTAAAAAATAAAGTCCATCCTTACACTTAGGTTTATATAGGTCAGTCTTCTTTTTTTTTTTTTTTTAGTTTTTGTTTGTAAATTCCATGCTGATACCTAGTGGTAACTGTATGTTATGTGTCAGATGTATCTACTGTGTAACCATTAAATAATTGCTCTTTTCATCCTTATGACTCCCAACTTCACAGAATTCTGATGTAGCAGAAATTACATTAACATTTCTACAACCAAACCATTGCATGTTGCTGCAGTACAGAGTGTACCTTGTTTATTATATACTGTGTATAGTGAAAGTGTATGTAGTTTTCCAGAAAACTACATTATGATCTTTGATCAGTTTTTTCCTTCATAATGACAAGGTAGTGTTTACTTACTACAATATTAACAGTAAATGGATGTCACCTATGACAGTGTAGTGTAAAGAAAGGGAATGCTTTCTAAAAAGACTTAGCAGATTTTCATTCTGAATTTTAAGTGGCAATTTTGAGTCTCAGCTGCCAGTGCCAACCTCAAATATGTAAATATAGATGTTAAGATTGTACTTGTAATCATGATCCGATAAATGTTCATTGATTTTCCTAACTTGGTGTCAGTTTCTAAGGATAAATCTCCTCTTAGATACCATAATTAAATGTGTACTTAGAGCTGATTAAATTTCTTAATTATTCTGGGAGTATTGTCCTAGAGACATTTATTATATTCTTAAGAAAATTCCAAATGCCACAGGATATTTTAACACAGCATAGTGATGGTGGGGAGAAGAAATGCTTATGACTGAGATTTATTTCCAATTCAATGTTTTTAAGGGTTTTTTTCTCATCAACCCTATCCCTAAAGCATTTTAAACTTTAACAGTACACCAGTGAATTTTTTTTGGCCATACTACGTGGCTTGCAGGATTTCAGTTCCCCAACCAGGGTTTGAACGTGTGCCCTCAGCATTGAAAACATGGAGTCCTAACCACTGGACCACCAGGGAATTCCCCCAATGAATTTTAGTATCACATATATGCTGTATATGTATTGTATCTGCTTTTTACATGAAAAGAATAAGGGGGGTTTGGAGGTCCTGTTTGGGAGTGACACTGCCCCCATTTGAGAACTCACACCCTAATGTATTTTTTAAGGGGAGGACCACCTAGTGGCAGACGTTTGCATTGGCAGACATACCTTTATGTGTGTCCAAATCCTGAAGCAGTATTGTTTTCTGCCAGTCACCATCATTTAACAGCTATGCTTTACACCCTTCCTGCCACAGGCATGAGACAAATCATTTCCCGTTGGCTTTGGACGTCTTGATCGATTCTTGCTTGATTTGGAAATGTATTCATAATTAGAACCATTCAGGTTCCTTCTCATCTATAAAAATCAGTTAAAATCCTAGGTGAATGATCTAATTAAAGTAGGTTATAACACATTGATAAATGGCATTGAAATTTTACCAGTGAATCTACAGTCATACCCAAGTAAGCTGCTTGCAGGAACTGATAGAACTATTATTGGCTGGTTGAAAATGTAACATAGATGCCAAAGTTTTAGTGTACTTTATTAATACCTAGACTACTGAATTACCTTTGTAAAAATTTCCTCCGATGCTATTTACAGGTGCCATGTTAAACAGGCTATTGCATTTCTGTGACAATTCTAGTAAACTGCCTTGCTGTGATCTTTCATGTAAAATATTAGTGCTCTAGTATTGATAAAGAGTATGTCTGTTCACCAGCCTACTGAGGCCTAATGGTTTCACATATAATTATTAAGAAATATGTTTTTAGATGGCTTTATATAAGCGGAATCTAGAAAATAAGTGCTTTTGACTTCAAAATAATGAATTTATAATTGGCCTCTGTCTAAAAAACTTGAATTGCAGTGGATTTGTACTTAAACACAGTCTTGCATAATTGTATGAAATTTGGTTTGGATCAGAAAGATTTCCAAACTCCCTTTCCCTCTATTTTTTTTTTCTTTCTATATAACTATGGCTATTAGCCACCATACCAAATCCAGTCGTTTTAATTTTCCAATGCACTTATAATCCTTTTATCTTTATTCCAAGATTATAATTTCACCTCTTAATGAATTGAAAAAAGGGTGAGAATATTTTACAAATTCACTCAATTGCTGTCAAGTTATTAACTCAATTAACCTTCAAGTAAAGGCTTCAACTGCTTGTGCCTACTCTAGTGCCCTAGAGGAGACAGCGGCAACAAATCTATTCAGTCCTTTGCTTTGTAGACTTTATCGAGAGGGACCAATATCTCATTAAACTGTGATACAATTAGAATGTTTATAGTTGTATTAGTGTAGGTCTGCAAACTATGCATTCAATATGTATAATGAATTTGGGGTGCTACAAAGTTATCAAATATAATTGAGTTGTTTCAGGGAATTTCCAGTCAGTGTAATAACCATTTTAAAATATCTTAGGATGAAAATAGTTTAAACCATTTTTTTTAAAGCTGAACTCCTGAAGGCTGTGCTTCAAGTTGACTTAGAGGTAAACATTGGGGAAATACAGACTGAAGAATACTCTATTCAGAAAGGTGTTCTACATTCTCTGGCATCTTAAGAATAAAATATTATCTCTGTAAGTACACTTTATTTCCATTCTAGTTAGGATTAATGGATCCTGGCATGGCAAACAGCTGAAGAATGGAGAAAACGGGATAGCTGATAATCCAGATAGTTCTTGACACTCTGAACAACCTCAAGTACAGCCGTTCAAGCCAGTAATTACATTGCTGCATTATTTCTGTGTTTAACTGTGAAATTTGCTTCTTGCCTGTACCCTTGAAGTTGAATAAAATTTCATGAACTCCTTACTAATGTAAAAAGAAGAGCAATGACTTGCACTGGTTGTTGTCAATAACCTTTGAGTGCTGGAGTTGTTGAAAACTAGGTCCTTTTCCTGGTCCTTTCTGTTTTGCCTTCGTGTTTAAAAACCATCAAAAGGCTTGTGCCCTCAGAAGACAGTTATCTCCAGATAATGTTTGCTTTTGTTTGACTCACATGTACTTCAAACTCCCATCCAAACCTGTGCACATTGAAAAAATGCCATCTACCCTCTCCAGAAAGCTTCAGGTCCCTTCTCTTTCCTTCTCACATCTAAGAGATCAAATACTGCCCATTCCAATTACAAAATCACTTCTCTCCAAAGCCATCACCTGAATTGAAGCCATCAGCATCTCTTACGGAGAAGGCAATGGCAACCCACTCCAGTACTCTTGCCTGGAAAATCCCATGGGCGGAGGAGCCTGGAAGGCTGCAGTCCATGGGGTCGTTGAAGGTCGGATGTGACAGAGCGACTTCACTTTCACTTTTCACTTTCATGCATTGAAGGAGATGGCAACCCACTCCAGTGTTCTTGCCTGGAGAATCCCAGGGATAGGGGAGCCTGGTGGGCTGCCGTCTATGGGGTCGTACAGAGTCAGACACAACTGAAGTGGCTTAGCAGTAGCAGCAAGCATTAAATTTTAGTTGAATATGTGAAGGAATAAGTCTGGTGTTTCCTAGATTAGAATACTGAAGAGTGTATAAAAAAATGAACTTCTGGGGATGTTTACATGTAGAATTAACTCTGTTATATGAATTTGACAAGATTAATCCAAGATTTCTCTTCAGTAGTTAGGGTTGCTGTGACTGATGTGGCCAGGATGAGTCTCATTCAGCAGAGATGCTTTGCTGAGTTTAGGGCTATGGAGGTGAGCAGGACTGGGTGTCAAAATTCAGGCCTGTGGAACGGAGCAGGTAATCAGTGCTGCTGCTGCTGCTAAGTCACTTCAGTAGTGTCCGACTCTGTGCGACCCCATAGACAGCAGCCCACCAGGCTCCCCCGTCCCTGGGATTCTCCAGGCAAGAACACGAGTGGGTTGCCATTTCCTCCTCCAATGCATGAAAGTGAAAAGTGAAAGTGAAGTTGCTCAGTCATGTCCAACTCTTTGCGACCCCATAGACTGCACCCTACCAGGCTCCTCCGTCCATGGGATTTTCCAGGCAAGAGTACTGGAGTGGGGTGCCATTGCCTTCTCTGAATCAAGAGTGAGGTGAGTGCAAAACAAAGACATTTGAGGTACTAGCAAGTTGGAGAGTTCACTTTCAAGGGCTTTCTATAATCTAATGCCACAAGAAACATCACACCAGAAGAAATACGGCTTGTAAGCCCTCAGCATCAAAACTGCACGCCTTCTTGAAACAATCTTGGATGAAGATATCACGCTCGTCTATGAGCTGTATGATTGGGCAAATAATCCAACCTCTGAGCCTTTTCTGCATCTGTAAAAGAAGGAACTGTGATAATGATGCTGATTTCATGAAGTGGTTGAGAAGTTGACAATGAAATGATCTAAATAAAATTGAGGTGCTTGATGCAGTACTTGTCACATAATCACGTGAATAGCAGCTATTATTTTTGTTTGGCAAGGAAGGAGTTCATGGGGAACTAAGAGCTCTGAATTGAGGTCTCTTGTTAGATTTGAATTGGTACAAGGTAATGGAAGTTTCCACAACCATCATCCCGTTGCCTGCTTTAGCAGCACTCTTGTGTGCCCATGTCCACAACAGAAGAAGCCACTGCAATGAGAAACCTGTGCACCACAACTGGAGAGTAAGCCCCCACTTGCCGCAAGTGGAGGAAGCCCACGTGCAGCAACAAAGACACAGGACAGCCAAAAGTGAATATTTTTTTAATATTATTTTTTAAAAGTCACAGAGAGAAGAGTTAATGGCAGATGAAAAATATTCAGTTGTTGGAAGAAGGAAAGCAGATGACCAGCTGACTTGGTTTTAGCATTCTCTGTTCTAATCTTGTGGCACAGTAGAGAGCTAACAAGGAGAAATAAATCGACCCCGCAGGGTCCAGGAACATCTCAGAAGTTAGGACTGCTCATTTTAAGGATGCTGGTAAGGAATAAAGCTGGAAATAGATGAATTTATTGGGCTCTGTAAGAGCACCTTCTCTATCCTTTCTCAATTTATGCCACCACTGACTGCCCTTACACAATTCAGCAGAAAATGGGTATACCATCTGTATAAATTGGGGAGAAACGACGGGGGGCTATGGACTAGTTGACGGCATACAGGGTAAGAACACCATATTAAAATTCCACACTTCCCACTCCCAAAAAGTGGGCGGATCCCTAGCACAATACCCCTGTGTAGCAGAGCTACAGTAGTCCCCAGTATTGATTCTTAAGACTCCTCAACTTTTAGCTGGACACATGTCTGCTCATAGAACATCTGTCAGCCCCCCTTGTAAGTAAGAGTGACCATATGATTCAGCTACAGACAATGCCCTTAGAGGAAGTGGCCATGTCTTTTCCCTTCCCTTTTTCCTTCCTGCTAGTTGGGAAATGGGCATGATGACTGGAGTTCACACAGGATTCTTGGACCATAAAGATAAGGAACTATTTGTGGAGAATCGCAAAGCAAAAAAATAGGAAAATCCTGAATTCATAACAACATTATATCCCAGAACAACCTACATCTGGACTACTTTCAGATAATCTTTAGATCATTTTTATTTCAGGTATCCTATTCCATGCAGATGAATGTAATCCTGAATGGTTCTTTAGAAATATAAAGTGAAACAGCAAACAAAATAGCCATAATAGACTCAAAAAGAAAATCCAAATAGATCCATCATCATAAGGGAAAAAAGTCAGGAGGTAATGTGCCAATTATGAAGCTGTTGTCTCTTAGCTTCAACATACCCTTTCTTCCTACATGATGTTAGGGCTGGAACTCTGCACACTGCATTTTTTATATGCCATCTGGTTCTCAGTTGTGTGTGTGTGTGTGTGTGTGCGTGTATGTTAGTCACTCAGTTGTGTCTGATTCTTTGCAACCCCATGGACTGTAGCCCGCCAGGCTCCTTTGTCCATGGGATTCTCCAGGCAACGACAATGGAGTGGGTTGCCATTTCCTTCTCCAGGGGATCTTCCCAACCCAGGGATCGAACCTGGGTCTCCTGCCTTGCAGGCGGATGCTTTACTGTCTTGAGCTACTAGTTAGGCTCTGCCTATAGAAGGTCTTAGAGGGAAACTGGAATGACAAAGGAGGAGACTGACTTGCTGCTTCCTGTTTGCTTCCTGTTCCTGTCAGTGTCCCTTCAGCAATGGCCCTTCACCCTAGCTAAGGCACTTGGCTCCATTCTGCAGTTTTCCACACTGATTTACTACAGTCACTCTCAGAAATACCAGTACCAGCCAGCTGGCATTTTTCTCTCAAAAATCTGCCGCAGCTCCATGGGGTTCATTCTCTGAGTTGAAGGCTGTAGTATCACCCAAGTAAGTGCCCCTCCCCAAAGTGAATCCTCGTTCTTTGGGTTCTCTTTTAAACCTTTAAATTTTAATAATCCTAACATCTTGCCTTTTTACCTTCAGCCACAGACAGGATTGCTGCTTCTTGCAATTACTACCTCTGCTTTTTCAATTCCCTAGTTCTTACTTTAAAATACTTTATACTAAATCTCTGTTAAAACTGGTCTCCTGGCTGGAAAGAATTGGCACCAGGAGTGGTCCTTAAAAACAAACTGTGAAAGAGGGTATTTGGGATCTGGTTTGTACTTGAATATGCTGTGGAGCTTTTTTGGCAGAAACAGAATTCTAGGAATCTATGGCATGAAATAGCATCACAGTTAATGAAATTGTTGATGAAGCACTTCAAGTGAAGTGTTTGAGAGGCCAGGTGCCTGCTGCACTGGCCATTATTGCATAATGATTACTACAAGGACGTGGCTTGGAATGGTTGCATCTGAATGCATGAGACACTGCAGAGGCCAGAAAGCAATGAGATGACATATTCAAGGTGCTTTAAAAAAAAAAAAAAAAAAGGGCATGTCAATCAAGAATTTTGTAGACAGCAAATCTATCCTTCAAAAATGAAGGGAAAATTGAGAAATTCACAGAAAAAAAACTGAGAAAATCTGTTATAGAAGACCTGCCCTACAAGAAGTACTGAACAGTCCTTCAGGCTGAAGTGAAAGGACACTAGACAGTAACTCAAACCCACATAAATAAAGAGTGTTGGTAGATGTCACTACATAGGTAAATGTGAAAGTATAAATGTATTTTTTGTCTGTAATTCTTTTTTCTCCATCTGATTATAATACCAGTACATAAACAATAATAAAAGTGTTGAACTTATGATGTCAAATGATGCAGTTTGTGATGTGACAGCACAAATAAGAGTAGAGCACAGGTATATGGGACAGGTATATGGGAGATTCACCATATATCGAGCTGGATTCCAAAAAGTCCCCCAAGAGGGAGCTGCCGAGAGCTGGTGTTCAATGAAAACAAGAAGGAAGCCTCATGGGCTTTTATGACCTGGTGTGACTGCTGCTCTATTATTTGAAGCAGTTACCAGTTCTAAAGAATATGTGAAGTGGGAGAGATTGTTGTAGATATTTTTGGAAAAATTCTGCCACACCTATCTTACAGGAAGACTTTTGCTATAAGAAAAAAAGCAAGAGGTACAACCTCATGTCTAAAGTTTAAAAATTTGTACATAAGAACTTCCCTGGAAGTCCAGTGGCTCAGACTCTGCAGGAAGCCTGGGTGCGATCCCTGGTCAGGGAACTAGATCCCACATGCCACAACTAAGAGTCAGCATTACCACAATGAAGACTGAAGTTCCCACAACTAAGACTCGGTACAGCCTAATAGATAATAAATAAAATTTTTGTTTCACTGTGTACTGAGGTACAGATGCAAATGCATCTCTGGGATGGGGATGATAATGAGGAAGACGAGTGAAGCAGGACTTTAATCTATTTTAATCTACATTATTTTATATTTTGTACTGTTTGCATCTTCTACTAATGAGAAGTGTTCATGTATTATTTCAGTACTAAATTATAAAAGTTGAAAATAGCAGTTTCTAACAAATAATATAGTCTATGGATGCCTTCAGTTTACCAGAGAAAAGACAAAGCCAACATGTATATGACTTATCAGTCATACACTGATACACTGATAATGACATAATACTACCAATTAAGAATCAGACGTTAGTACACAGGGGTTTCAGAGGAATCTGAGCCCTATGAGAGGAGACTTTCTAGAACCTACAGTTCAAAGTTCTTTGTGAAAGCAGACCAGTAAGAGTTATTCCATGTCTGGCTTACCAGCAGTAGAGTAAATCTCACAGGATGCAGAAAAACCAAGCATTTATGGTGGGCAGTAAATCAATAGATTTACAAATGCTTCAGTTGCCAATCTATTGATACATTGGAAGTGAAAATCCCAAGTTTTGCTGTCTTGGATAAAGTATTTTGTTTGCTGGTTGGTTTCTGCTTCTGGCAATGGCAGGGTAACATATTCCAAACAAACTCTCTTACTAAGAGCAACTAGAAAACCTGAATAAAATGTAAATGTAAAATACATAAGTTGGAAACACTGAGGAGTTACCATCAGTGATGTCTTGGGGACTAACATTCCTGAGAAGGGAAAAGGGAGGTCCAAAGAGGGAACACCTCAAAATATTAAGGCATTTACCAACAGTGGCTGAGAGGCTGAGCAGAATTTTAAGTGGTTGCATGAGGAGGGTAGGGGAGAGTGTTGAAGGCCTGCCACGGAGGACCACAGAAGCATGCCTCCTCCGTAGCATGAGGACCCTAGATACTTAGGATCCTGCAGCATACACCACCAGTGGCCTGCCCACTTCCCCCGGACCTCCCTCCATCATAGTGAATGGAGGTTACCTTCCAGCTGTGGGCATCTCATTTGCATTGCTTTGTCTGTGAGCTGCTGCTCTGTGTTTGGCAGGCTGAAAGGCGGAGTCTCCCCACCCCAGGAGTCCTCAACATTGCCCCTTGGGGAGAATATTCTGAGGTTCATGTTCTATATTGGCTCCCAGACTTCCACAGAGGAGTTACGTTCTAGGTATATCCACAACGGGAACTTCTTGATGACGCATCCTGTTTCGACTGCCTTTCCTTCCTTGTCGCACTTCACTTTCTTACTGGTGTTTTTTGGAATCACCTCCCAAAGAGCCTACTTGCATTTGAAATCATGTTTCAGAGTTTCTGCTTCTGGGGAAATCCCAAACTAAAGCAGCTGGGACAAGAGATGATCCTACAAGATGGAACACTCAAGACGGGATTCCTGATTGGATCATTCACAGACCAGATGGTAACAAGGAAGGCTGCAACTGTGAAGAGTCAGCGATATTATCCTTCCTGGATAATCCAGTGAGGGTGCCACACCACCACAGTTCTACACACATACACCCACCCACCCACCCACCCAGTGAGACCTCTGGACTAGAGAACAGAACATTTACTCACAGAGTATCTGTGCTGGTTCCCCACACTGCAGCTCCCTACAAGTTGACGGGGAGAGGGCCAGATATATCTGCAAGTGTGAACCCTGGAACCGTGAAACTCAGAGCTGATACATGATGAGAGCACACCTGTGCCCTCTCTCCCTTTGATTTGGGTAAAAGAAAGTTCTGAGGTTTTATTACTCTTAAGTAAGTGAAAGTCACTCAGTCGTTTCCAATTCTTTGCGACCCTATAGACTATATAGCCCGCCAGGCTCCTCTGTCCATGGAATTCTCCAGGCAAGAATATTGGAGTGGGTTGCCATTTCCTTCTCCAGGGGACCTTCCTGACACAGGGATTGAACCCAGGTCCCCTCCTGACACAGGGATTGAACCCAGGTCCCCTACACTGCAGGCAGACTCTTTATCTTTTGAGCCAGCAGGGAAGTTGTTTTTGTTTTTTTTTATTGCTCTTAGAACAGAAGCAAATGGCTCCAGGGCAGGTGAGTCTTTAAAACCCCATAGAGCAATTCATTGTCTCTAATTTCTAAGATATGTTTGTCATTCAGTCTTTTAAAAAATAATTTATTCATTTATTTTTGCTGTGCTGGGTCTTCATTACTTTGCATGAGCTTTCTCTAGTTGCAGCGAGCAAAAGCTTCTCTCTAGTTGCGGTGAGGAGGCTTCTCACTGTGGTGGCTTCTCTTGTTGTGTGGCACAGGCTCTAGGGTACACGGTTTTCAGCAGTTGCAGCTTGCAGGTTCTAGAGCACAAGCTCAATAGTTGCGGTGCCCAGGCTTAGTTGCTGTATGGCATGTGGGATCTTCCTGGACCAGGGATGGAACCCATGTCTCCTGCATTGGTGGGCAGATTCTTTACCAACAAGCCACCAGAGAAGCCCTCATTCAGCCATTCTTTAACCCGGAGTGACAGTTGGGAAGCCCAGACTGTGCAGAAGCTTGAACATTCCCATGGAGCACTGTCTTCCAAAATAATCTATGGACGGGATCCATTATAAGCAGGTTCAGAGGGTACAGGTACTCCCATCATGTACCTACGTTGCAGCTGCTCTTCTCCCTTGGTTTTGGTGTTGGAGGGAGGGGGTAAGTAGGTATTGCAGGCTGGTCATGGATGGGTTAGCTCACTAGTTGGTGTAGCTGAAAATGGACTCTCTTGCATTATAATCCGACTCAAGAGGTGGCTCTGAAATATAGTGGTGAGGGAAAAAATTCCTCCAGTGGGCAGAGCTCTTTGCACACCCTAAAATATTTAATACCTGGTCATTAAATATTTTAGGGACAAATGTGGCCTGATGTAAGAATATATGAACTCTTGTAAGGATACTTATGAACTCTTGAGCACCAGGGCAAATAAATCAGTGCGTAAGTCAGGGGCTGAATGCTGCCTGATTATTTGGAACTTTTTATGTTGGTTGACCATCAGCCAAATAAAGGTGTTAGTATATCACAGGGAAACGGGCTGGATTATGATGGAAGATGGGGTTGCCACTACAGAACAAGGCAGAACATGTCTGGAACTTTAAGGACTCACTCTTGGTAGGTGTATGACTTGATGATTACAAGTCCATAACTGCAGCAAACATGGCCTTACGAAGGCAAGGTAAGCAAGGGCTCATTTGCCTCAGAAGGGATGAAGGAATGGGCATCCCATCAGAAGCAAGCATTCTCAACTAGCATAGTGTGAATCTAGAATGTGTGGTAAAGGAGAGGGTGATGATACTGGCCTCAGCACCAATTAGTAGGCTTTATAGCTTATTCTAATCAACCTCCTATTACAGTCAGGTTTTTTGTTTGTTTGGTTTTGAATTATGAACAGCCGCTATCTGGAGGAATCGGTGTCAGGACAGAGTAAAAATATCAGGTCCCCCCTTCTCCTACCAACACCTGCATTTCTTTGCCTGAGAGCTTTGCCTGAGCCAGCACCCACTCTGTCTAAATGCAGAGTCCAGAAGTACCAAGAATTAAGCCCACTCGCTGACCTCCATGTTTAGTCAGAGCAGCCTAAATCACTGTTAGGAGTTGGTGTATACATATTTCTATCTCTGGTTCCTTAAGTAGAATAACTTTAAGACATGTTGTATCTACACTGGTTCCCAAAGGTCCTCAGTGGTATCAAACTTCAACTACCCACAGTGACAAGTAGTTTTCTTGACAACTACTATCAAGAAAACAGCTTGATAGTATATGTTATATTAGCTGTTTTTTGTTCCCTGTCTCCACTTCCCCAGTCCACAATTGATAATTGATGGCATCATCTCTCAAATAAACTTTCTGTGGTCAAATTTTTGTCTTAGGCAAAAATTTTGTTGGGGGAACCAAACTAAAAGAGATTCCCTGAGTACAAACCCTTAGAAGTAAGAGTAGACTGGGGATTTCCCTGGTGGTCCAGTGGTTAAGAATGCAGGGAACACAGGTTCGAGCCCTGTTCCAGGAAGATCCCACATGCTGAGGGGCAACTAAATCCATTCACCACTATTACTGAAGCCCACTCTAGAGCCCATTCTCTGCAACAAGAAGTCACTGCAATGGGAAGCCCATGCATCACAACTAGAGTACCCCCGCCCCATTCACTACAACTAGAGAAAGCCCTTGCATAGCAACAAAGACCCAACTCAGCCAACAGTTAAGAAAAAAAATTAATAATTAATTTTAGGTTTCCCTGGTGGCTCAGTGGTAAAGAATCTGCTTGCCAGAGAACAAGACGGCAGAGGAGTAGGTGGACGTGGAGTACATCTCTCTCCATGGATACATCAGGAATACACCTTCAGACACAGAAGTGCATGCAGAACACCAGCTGAGAGTGGACAGGAGTACCTGACCAGTGGAAAAGAACTTATAGGACCATGCAAAACTCAAGATCAAGCCCTGAGCCTTTGGAGTGGGAGCAAAGGGAGTATCAAATAGTGAGAACTCACACAAAGGAAACCACTGGAATACAAGACCCTGGCATCACGCAACCACCCTGTGCAGGACACCTCATCTAAACAACAAACAAAACAAAAATACAAACCCAATCATCAGCAGACAGGATTACCACCTCACTCAGCCTTAAAGAAAAACAAACAAACAAACAAACACTCAGCACTAATCTCACCCTATACAAAGCTGACAAAACCACTGGACCAACCTTAGGAGAGCAGAAACCAAAAGGAAGACAGAATTCAACCTTCTTCAAGGAAAGAATTCAACTTTCCTTGAAGCCTGGGAGAAGGAGACTTTAAATACAATAAGTTAAAAAAAAATAATGAAAAGGCAGAGAAATACTACACAAATGAAGGAACAAAACTCAGAAGTCCAAATAAATGAAGAGGAATAGGCAAGCTACCAGAAAAACAATTCAGAATAATGATAGTGAAGATGATCAAAAACCTTGAAAACAAAATGGAGAAAATGCAAGAATCAATTAAAAAAGACCTAGAAGAATTAAAGAATAAACATACAAAGATGAACAATACAATTACTGAAATTAAAAATACTCTAGAAGGAATCAATAGAATATCTGAAGCAGAAGAACAAATCAATGAGCTGGAAGATAAAATGGTAAAAATAACTTCTGAAGAGCAGAACAAAAGAAAAAGAATTAAAAGAACTGAGGACAGTCTCAAAGACCTCGGGGACAATATCAAATGTACCAACATTTGAATCATAGGGGTCCCAGAAGAAGAAGAGAGAAAGAAAGTATATGAGAAAATTTTTGAAGAGATTATAGTTGAAAATTTCCCCAAGATGGAAAAGGAAATAGTCAATCAAGTCCAAGAGGCACAAAGAGTCCCATTCAGGATAAACCAAGGAGAAACACGCCAAGACACATTCTAACCAACTAACAAAGACTAAACACAAAGAAAGAATATTAAAAGCAGCAAGGGAGCAGCAACAAATAACATACAAGGTAAACCCCATATGTTTAACAGCTGATCTTTCAGCAGAAACTCTGGAGGCCAGAAGGGAATGGTAGGATATATTTAAAGTACTGAAAGGGAAAAATCTACAACCAAGATTACTGTACCCAGCAAGGATCTCATTCAAATTGATGGAGAAATAAAAAGCTTTTCAGACAAGCAAAAGTTAACAGAATTCAGTACCACCAAACCAGCTTTACAACAAATGTTAAAAGCATTTATATAGTCAAGAAATACAAGAGAAGGAAAAAGATATACAAAATCAACCCCAAACAATTAAGGAAATGGCAATAGGAACATATATATCAATAATTACTTTAAATGTAAATGGATTAAATGCTCCAACCAAAAGACACAGACTGGCTGAATGGATACAAAAACAAGACTGTATATATGCTGTCTAAAAGAAACCCACTTCAGACCTAAAGACACATACAGACTGAAAGTGAGAGGATGGAAAAATATATTCCATGCAAATGGAAAGCAAAAGAAAGCTGGAGTAGCATTCCTCATGAAGAACTCTACATAATGATCAAGGGATCAATCCATATCTATGCACCCAACATAGGAGCACCTCAACACATAAGACAATCACTAACAGACATAAAGGGAGAAATTGACATAACACAATAATAGCAGATTTTAACATCCCATTCACACCAATGGACAGATCATCAAAACAAAATTAATAAGGAAACACAAGTCTTAAATGATACATTAGATGAGATGGATCTCATTGATATCTTCAGGACACTCCATCCCAAGCCAGAAGAATACACCTTCTTCTCAAGTGCACATGGAACATTCTCCAGGACAGACCACATCTTGGGTTACAAATCAAACCTCAGTAAATTTAAATTCTATCAAGCATCTTCAAAAAATGGTAAAAACACAAACACATGGAGATTAAGCAACACGTTTCTAAATAACAGGTTACTGAAGAAATAAAAAGGGAAATAAAAAATTTTCTAGAAACAAATGACAATGAAAAAACAACTCAAAACCTATGGGATGCAGTAAAAGCAATTCTAAGAGGGAAGTTTATAGCACTAAAATCCTACCTCAAGAAACAAGGAAAACATCAAATAGACAACCTAACTTTACACCTAAAACAACTTTGGAAAAAGAAGAACCAAAAACCCCAAAATTAGTAGAAGGAAAGAAATCATAAAGATTTGAGTAGAAATAAATGAAAAAGAAATGAAAGAAACAAGAGTAAAGTTAGAAAGTTAAGTCACTCAGTCGTGTCCAACTCTTTGTGACACCATGCACTGTAGCCCACCAGGCTTCTCCATCCATGGGATTCTCCAGACAAGAATACTGGAATGGGTTGCCATTTCCTTCTCCAGGGGATCTTCCTGACCCAGGGATCGAACCCAGGTCTTCCATAATGCAGGCAGACGCTTTAACCTCTGAGCCACCAGGGAAGCCAGAGTAAAGTAAAACTAAAAGCTGGTTCTCTGAGAAGATAAACAAAACTGACAAGCTTTTAGCCAGACTCATCAAGAAAAAGAGGAGAATCAAATCAACAAAATTAGAAATGAAAAAGGAGAGGTTATGACAATGCAGAAATACAAAGGATTATAAGAGACTATTATGAATAACTATATGGCAATAAAATAGATAACCTGGAAGAAGTGGACAGATTCTTAGAAAAGTTCAATCTTCCAAGACTGAACCAGGAAGAAACAGAAATTATGAACAACCCAATTACAAGCACTGAAATTAAAGCTGTGATCAAAAATCTCACAAAAAACAAAAGCCCAGGACCAGATGGCTTCACAGGAGAATTCTATCAAACATTTAGAGAAGAGCTAATACCTATCCTTCTAAAACTCTTTCAAAAAGTTGCAGAGGAAGGAACACTTCCAAACTCATTTTACGAGGCACCATCACCCTGATACCAAAATCAGAAAAAGACAACACAAGAAAATAAAACTACAGGCCAATATCACTGATGAACATAGATGCAAAAATCCTTAACAAAATCTTAGCAAACAGAATTCAGCAACATATCCAAAAGCTCAAACACCATGATCAAGTTGGGTTTATTCCAGGGATGAGAGGATTCTTCAATATACACAAATCAATCAATGTGATACACCATATTAACAAAAGGAAAGAAAAAACCATATGAAAATCTCAATAGATGCAGAAAAAGCGTTTGACAAAATTCAGCACCCATTTATGATTAAAACTCTTCAAAAAATGGGCACAGAAGGAGCCTACCTCAACACAGTAAAGGCCATATATGATAAGCCTACAGCAAACATTATTCTCAATGGTGGAAAATTAAAAGCATTCCCCCTAAGATCAGGAACAAAACAAGGGTGTCCATTTTCACCACTATTATTCAATATAGTTCTGGAAATCCTAGCTACAGCAATCAGAGAAGAAAAAGAAATAAAAAGAATCCAGATCAGAAAAGAAGAAAAGCTCTCACTGCAGATGACATGATACTATACATAAGAAAACCCTAAAGATAGTATCAGAAAATTACTAGAGCTAATCAGTGAATTTAGCAAAGTTGCAGGATACAAAATCAATACACAGAAATCACCTGCATTTCTATATATTAACAATGGAAAATCAGAAAGAGAAATTAAGGAATCAATCCCATTCACCATTGCAGTAAAAAGAATTAAATATTTAGGAATAAACCTATCTAAGGAGACAAAAGAACTGTACACAGAAAATTATAAGACACTAATGAAAGAAATCAAAGATGACATAAATGGAGAGACAGTCCATGTTTGTGGGCAGGAAGAATCAATATTGCAAAAATGACTATACTACCGAATGCAATCTACAGATTCAATGTGATTCCTATCAAATTACCAATGGCATTCTTCACAGAACTAGAACAAAAAATTTTACAATTCATATGGAAACACAAAAGACCCCAAATAGCCAAAGTAGTCTTGAGAAAGAAGAATGGAGCTAGAGGAATCAACCTTCCTGACTTCAGATTATGCTACAAAGCTACAGTCATCAAGACAGTATGGTACTAGCACAAAAACAAAAACATAGACCAATGGAACAAGATAGAAAGCCCTGAAATAAACCCATGCACATATGGGACCTTATTTTTGGCAAAGGAGGCAAGAATATACAATGGGGCAAAGACAGCCTCTTCAATAAATGGTGCTGGGAAAACTAAACAGCTACATGTAAAAGAATGAAATTAGAACACTTCCTAACACCATACACAAAGATAAACTCAAAATGGATTAAAGACCTAAATGTAAGACCAGAAACTGTAAAACTCTTAGAGAAAAACATAGGCAGAACACTCGATGACATAAATCAAAGCAAGATCCTCTATGACCCACCTCCTAGAGTAATGGAAATAAAAACAAAAGTAAACAAGTGGGACCTGATTAAACTTAAAAGCTTTTGCACAGCAAATCAAGGTGAAAAGACAACCCTCGGAATGGAAGGAAATAATAGCAAATGAAACTGACAAAGGATTAATTTCCAAAATATACAAGCAGCTCATACAACTCAATACCAGAAAAACAAACAACCCAATTAGAAAGTGGGAAAAAGACCTAAACAGACATTTCTGCAAAAACATACAGATGGCTAACAAACACATAAACAGATGCTCAACATCACTCATTATTAGAGAAATGCAAACCAAAACTACAATGAGGTATCACCTCACACCAGTCAGACTGGCCATCATCAAAAAGTCTACAAACCATAACTGCTAGAGAGGGTGTGGAAAAAAGGGAACTCTCTTGCACTGTTGGTGGGAATGTAAATTGATACAGCCACTATGGAAGACGGCGTGGAGATTCCTTTAAAAACTAGGAATAAAAACCACCATATGACCCAGCAATCCCACTTCTAGGCATATACCCTGAAAAAACCAAAACTGAAAAAGACACAAACATGTATCCCAATGTTCACTGCAGCACTATTTACAATAGCTAGAACATGAACGCAACCTAGATGTTCATCGACAGATGAATGGATTAAGAAGTTGTAGTATATATACACAATAGAATATTCAGTTCAGTTCAGTCGCTCAGTCGAGTCCGACTCTTTGCGACCCCATGAATCGCAGCACGCCAGGCCTCCCTGTCCATCACCAACTCCCTGAGTTCACTCAGACTCATGTCCATTGAGTCAGTGATGCCATCCAGCCATCTCATCTTCTGTCGTCCCCTTCTCCTCCTGCCCCCAATCCTTCCCAGCATCCAAGTCTTTTCCAATGAGTCAACTCTTCGCATGAGGTGGCCAAAGTACTGGAGTTTCAGCTTTAGCATCATTCCTTCCAAAGAAATCCCAGGGCTGATCTCCTTCAGAATGGACGGGTTTGATCTCTTTGCAGTCCAAGGGACTCTTAGGAGTCTTCTCCAACACCACAGTTCAAAAGCATCAATTCTTCGGCGCTCAGCGTTCTTCACAGTCCATCTCTCACATCCATATATGACCACTGGAAAAACCATAGCCTTGATTAGACGGACCTTTGTTGGCAAAGTAATGTCTGCTTTTGAATATGCTATCTAGGTTGGTCATAACTTTCCTTCCAAGGAGTAAGCCTCTTTTAATTTCATGGCTGCAGTCACCATCTGCAGTGATTTTGGAGCCCCCAAAAATAAAGTCTGACACTGTTTCCCCATCTATTTCCCATGAAGTGATGGGACCGGATGCCATGATCTTCGTTTTCTGAATGTTGAGCTTTAAGCCAACTTTTTCACTCTCCACTTTCACTTTCATCAAGAGGCTTTTTAGTTCCTCTTCACTTTCTGCCATAAGGGTGGTGTCATCTGCATAGAATAGAATATTACTCAGCCATAAAAAGGAACATATTTGAATCAGTTTTTATGGGGCGGTGGCGGGGGGGGGGGAGGGGGGGAATGAACCTAGAACCTATTATACAGAATGAAGTAGGTCAGAAAGAGAAAGACAAATATTGTATTCTAACACATATATACGGAATCTAGAAAAATGATACTGAAGAATTTATTTACAGGCAAGAGTGGAAAAACAGACATAGAGAATAGACTTATGGATATGGGGAGAGGGGAGAAGAAAGTGAGATGTATGGAAAGAGTAACATGGAAACTTACATATGTAAAATAGATAGCCAACAGGTATTTGCTGTATGGCTCAGGAAACTCAAACAGGTGCTCTGTATCAAACTAGAGGGGTGGGATGGGGAGGGAGATGGGAGGGAGGTTCAAAAGGGAGGGGATATACGTATACCTATGGCTGATTCACGTTGACGTGACAAAAAACAAAATTCTGTAAAGCAACTATCCTTCAATAAAAAATAAAATTTAAAAAATCTGCTTGTCAACATACAAGACAGGGGTTTGATCCCTGATCTGGGAAGTTCCCACAGGCTGCAGAGCAACTAAGTCCTTATGCCACAACTATTGAGCCTCTGCTTTAGAGCCCAGGAGCTGCCAACTACTGAAGCACACACACCCTAGAGTCTGTGCTCTACAAGAGAAGCCACTGCAATGAGAAGCCCGAGCACCACAACTAGAGTAACCCTCACTCGCCATAACTAGAGAAAGCCCATGTGCAGCAACAAAGTCCCAAAACAGCCAAAAATAAGTAAATAATATTTTTTTAAATAACAACTTTTAAAAAAGATATTGAAACAAGAACACAGTAGACTGGACATAGATTTGCCCTGAGAAAGACTGAAGCCTAGTTTCAAATCAGCTCAGTATCGGATTAGATTAAGATGATCTGTCTTTCCTCTATGTGGATACCTAGGAGATATTGCTGGTTTGGGTCTAGACAACTGCAATAAAGAGAGTACCATAATAAAGCAACACACACTAATCTTTTGGTTTCCCAATAGTGCACATACAAACTGTGTTTACACCATAGTCTATTAAAGTGTTCATTATTATTATGCCTATAAAGCAACATACGTATCTTAATTTTATAACTTTATTGCTAAAAATAAGGCTGTATATTGTCACCTTGCTTATTTAACTTGTATGCAGAGTACATCATGAGAAACGCTGGGCTGGATGAAGCACAAGCTGGAATCAAGATTGCCGGGAGAAATATCAATAATCTCAGATATGTATAGAACAGTCTTATGGACTCTGTGGGAGAGGGAGAGGGTGGGAAGATTTGGGAGAATGGCAATGAAACATGTAAAATATCATGTAGGAAACGAGTTGCCAGTCCAGGTTCGATGCATGATGCTGGATGCTTGGGGCTGGTGCACTGGGACGGCCCAGAGGGATGGTATGGGGAGGGAGGAGGGAGGAGGGTTTGGGATGGGGAACACATGTATACCTGTGGCGGATTCATTTTGATATTTGGCAAAACTAATACAATTATGTAAAGTTTAAAAATAAAATAAAATTGGAAGAATAAAAAAAAAATAATAATCTCAGATATGCAGATGACACTACCCTTATGGCAGAAAGTGAAGAACTAAAGAGCCTCTTGATGAAAGTAAAAGAGGAGAGTGAAAAAGTTGGCTTAAAGCTCAACAATCAGAAAACTTAAGATTATGGCACCTGGGCCCATCACTTCATGGAAAATAGATGGGGAAACAGTGGCTGACTTTTATTTTGGGGGGCTCCAAAATCACTGCAGATGGTGACTGCAGCCATGAAGTTAAAAGACGCTTACTCCTTGGAAGGAAAGTTATGACCAATCTAGACAGCTCATTAAAAAGCAGAGACATTATTTTGCCAACAAAGGTCCGTCTAATCAAGGCTATGGTTTTTCCAGTGGTCATGTATGGATGCAAGAGTTGGACTGTGAAGAAAGCTGAGCGCTGAAGAATTAATGCTTTGAACTGTGGTGTTGGAGAAGACTCTTGAGAGTCCTTTGGAGTGCAAGGAGATCCAACCAGTCCATTCTAAAGGAGATCAGCCCTGGGTGTTCTTTGGAAGGAATGATGCCAAAGCTGAAACTCCAGTACTTTGGCCACCTCATGCGAAGAGTTGACTCATTGGAAAAGACTCTGATGCTGGGAGGGATTGCGGGCAGGAGGAAAAGGGGATGACAGAGGATGAGATGGCTGGATGGCATCACTGACTCGACGGACATGAGTTTGAGTGAACTCCGGGAGATGGTGATGGACAGGGAGGCCTGGTGTGCTGCGATTCATGGGGTCGCAGAGTCGGACACGACTGAGTGACTGAACTGAACTGAGGTGGCTGTGCCAATTTCTTAAACCAAGAAAACAAAGTTTACTGCATCAATTCACCCTTCCTTTCATGAAGGATTTCTCTGTATCAACCAGTGCAGTTAAGATAGTATTTTACCCAGTGTTACCAGAACTTCTTTCAAAATTGGAATTAATCCTCTTAAACTCTACTACTCCAACAACTAAATTTATGTAATATTAATATCCTGTTATTGTATTAATAGCATCTCCACCAAGAGTACGTTCCATCTCAAGAAATCAGTCTCTTTGCTCACTGAAAAGGAACACCTCCTCATCCATTCAAGTTGTATGTGAGGCTGCAGCGACTCAATCACTTCTTCAGGCTCCAGTTGATTCCCTATTTTCACCACATCTGCAGTTATTTCCTCCACTGAAGTCTTGAGTCCCTCAAAGTCTTCCAGAATTGGAATGTCTAACTCTTGATTTTTTTACCTCTTCCCATGAGTCACAAATGTTCTTAACAGTATTCAGAATTGTGAAACCTTTTACAGGTTTTTTTTCCAATTGACTGTCCAGGATCTATTAGAGGAATCACTATGACAGCTGTAGCCTATTACTTCTTAAATAATAAAAAGAACTAAGTTGAAATTACTCCTTGATACATGGGCTGCAAAACAGATGCTGTTAGCAGGCATGAAAACATTAAATTTCATTGTCCATCTCTCCCTCAGCGCTCCTAGCTGTGTTGTCAATTCTGCTATTGTGCTAAATCGCTTCATGTTGTCTTGACTCTTAGTGACCCTATAGACTACCAGGCTCCTCTGTCGATGGAATTCTCTAGGCAAGAATACTGGAGTGGGTTGCCACGCCCTCCTCCAGGGGATCTTCCCAACCAAGGGATCAAACTTCTACTGCATTGGCAGGTGGATTCTTTACCACTAGCACCACCTGGGAAGCACTGTCAATTAACAATACTATTTTGAAAGGAATCTTTTCTGAGCAATCAGGTCTCAACAGCAGGCTTAAAAGTTTCAGTAAACATGTAAATAGATACGCTGTCATCCACGCTACGTTGTTCCTTCCATTTACAGAGCACTAGCAGAGTAGATTTTAGCCTACTTAAGGATCTGAGATTTCTGAAAAGGAAAAATGAGTTAAGTACCCTAAAACCACCACAGAGAATGGCAGCTTTTACTATTTACATGGTACCACCCAGTGTAGGTACACTGCTACAAACTCAAAAGAAGTGAACTTAAAAACTCTTGAAAAAGACTTAGCAGCATTACTATGTAATTTTTACCCCAGTTCCTTCTGAAATATTTGTATTTAGTCTGTGTCTTTGCCCGGTTCATAGTTGTCTTTATCATAAATATTTTTTACAAAAGCACATTTGAAAAGACTATGTATGTGATTCCAACTATTCCAATGATTCCACATTCTAAACAAAACAGTAAAAATAGCAGTGGTTGGGAGATAAACGAGTGAAAATAGTGGTTGGGCAAGATTTAAGGAGGAATAGAGCAGATTTTTAGAGCAATGAAAACACTTTATATCCTATAATGCTTAACACATGAGGGATGTGGATAATGGGAGAGCAGGGGAGAGGCTACCTATGGGTGAAGCAAGTGGTATACTCTTTGTTTGGCTAATCACTAGTTCTTGGTATTCTATAACTTGGTTTCATTACATTTGGTTCAGAGAAGGAAGGTGTAAGTTCCAATGCTGGCAATCCCTAAAATGCAAACAAAGCCAAACATTTCTAGACTTAATGAAAACTCCAGAAAGATACATACACCCATTCTTATAGTAACAGAATATGATGCTAAAAATGAACTCTACAGCTTCATATAAATTTCATAAATATAAGAAAATTTATTCTAAATAATCATTTTATACAGTTAATTACTGAAAAGGACATTCATTACTTTACTATTTACTTAAATGATCCAAACAAAATAAACATAGCAATACAAAATTGCAAGAAATTTACAAAAGCTGTACAAAATAACTTAACATTTAAAAATGGGACTGATACAGTCCATATGGTCTCAAGGGAGCTGTACAATTACAGATTTATGTAGCTTTTTTAAGGGGGTAAAAGAAAGGATGCTTTAAGGCTTCTTTAAGAGTGATCCTTTTAGCTGGTTCATACTCCAACATTTTCTGAATAAGGTCAAAGAGAAGCTCATGTTCAGCATCTTGGGAAAGCATAAATTCCTGAAAGGAGAAGAAATACAGTCAATAGCCTTTTCTACTACCATTTATTTTATTTACCCACCATGAAAGAAACTCAAGGTTTTGATCATTTAAGCAAAGACCCAGGCTTACCTTCAGAGGTTTACAACGCCTTGAAACGTATCTGCCAGCAGAACTATGTTCATCCCAGTCTAATCGATCATGATGGAAATATTTACGTTTCCTAAGAATAAATTGATATCCATTCATGTTTATAATGTTGACAATGAAAACTTAAAAAACATCTAGCAAAGGTGACTGACTGACGGCACCTTTTCTTAAACATACCTGGTTTTCTGTATCATATGTTTTGGTAAAGGCCCAAGAATCCTTTCCATCATTGCCAAATGTTCCTTACTATCATGCGTCTAAAATAATAAAGAAAAGTTATTAACTACCTCTACTTGCACATTGTGTTTTGCTCTTATTTAACAGAGCTGCTCAATTTTTAGTCAATGGATAATTACAGGTCACCAAAGAATGTGATCTCTAAATCAGATATACTTATAGCAAGTTATAACTTACCGGAAAAAAAAAAAAGCCTACAGAGTAAATTCACCATATATTTCTTAAAGATAATTATCTGTAATATTCTTAGAAAAGTTTTAAATAAAACAAATTATGGAGGAAATAGTGTCAGAATTACACATAAAAAGGAAAAAGTGTTACCTAAAATGCACGTATACTTTGTGTTAAAGTGTCCATTCATATAAACAGACAATTTACTTTGGCAAAGCTATTGAAACAGATCATTGTCACTTACTGGAAATACTGTAAATCCAAGGTAATATTCAATAAGAATACATCCTATACTCCAGACATCACATGGCTGGGACCACCCTAAAGCTGCAAAGAAAAGCGAACTGTTGATGAAAAAATTCTCAATATTTCTTACTGTCTTTGATATTTGAGCTGGAAAGATCCTAAAGCAATCACTTAATCTAAGCGTAAACATAACACAATAGCATAGTATGTTAAGAATCCCGGCTCTGGAGACATCTGGTTTCAAGCCCTAAATCAGGCTTACTTTTTTGGAACAGACTTGGGGAAGAAAATTTTAGTCAAAGTCTCCATTTATTAGCTAGTAAAATGGGAGCAAGCTATACCATGCAAACACTAACATAAACTGTATGGAATATAACAGGCACTAAATTATTATGTTTAAAAATCCCATCATGTATTATAAATGTGAAAACTGAAATCTATCAGAATTAACAAATCTCTCAAAGTCTTAAAAGAGTTGACTATTTGGAGTAAATTTAAAATCCTTAATGTGTTTTATTATATTAACCCTAAAATGGAAAGAGAGTCCCACGAACACCCAGAACAGTAAATTTTAAAGTTGGCTTCAAAACAGGTCTCAAAGCATAGTTAAGAAATTCTTACCTAATATAACTTCAGGTGCCCTATAATGTCTTGTAGATACCAATGTACTGTGATGTTCATCATCATATGTTGCACTTCCGAAGTCTACAACTTTAATATCTGGATTTATTAAAGTACGTTCATCACGTTTCTGAAAATCATAAATGATGGTTAAGAAGGCATGTTAAGGAGGCATAAAATATTAATTTCGAAGTATGAATATCAAAGACTTACCATTTTGGGATTATATGCCTCTGTGTAGTCAGACTGTACAAATAAGATGTTTTCAGGTTTTAAGTCTGTGTGAGTCAACTTATTACTGTGCAAAACTGAAAACAAAACAGAAAAAGTTCTTGTATTATAAAAACCAAAAATCAAACTCCAAAGCTCTGCAACAAAAATCCTCTGATTTTCGTATGTCCAAAGAAGTGGTCAACATTCAATTGCCTGTTAGAAAACCATCAGGGACTAAAACCTACTATACCTTTCTAAAGTTAGTTCACTGAAAACCAACTGTTTAAAAAGTGAAGTAGTATACTGTTGTCAAGATGGTGAGATTTGTCATTCCTTTATTTTTAACCCAGTGGTTCTAGATTATCATTTTTAGCAATCAGAAAGGCTAATCAGTGTTATACAGGATAACATGTTATTATATGCTGGACAATATGCTTATTTACTGAATGGTATGCAGTAAACTGACCAACAGCTTATTATCAACTGTATCTTTCTCCTACCTACTCTTAAGGCAGTCTACCAAGTAGTGTACATTAGATTTTTTTCAAATATCCAAACTGGTCATTAAAATCAGTCTCACTCTGGAATGTTAAGCGCTTACAGTTCACAGACTTGCATATCTGGTATGCCATCCTCCTGATATGATCCAGTCGAAAGGGCAGAAAACCATTTTCCTTAATAAAGTCATAAGTACTAAGTCCCAATAGTTCAAACACAATGCAGACATGACCATGATGCTCAAACCACTCCAACATCTGGACACAGCGGCTATAAACATAGGAAAAAACAACTGAGTACAGCCTCTCACAATTCCAATCCACCTGAGGCCATTTCCTAAGTTCTATTTTGATACTTACAATGTACTGCTAGGATCTGTTGTATTTAAGTGTTCCAGAACTTGTATTTCTGAGCGAGCTGCTTCACAATATCTATCCACATTTTTAACTATTTTTACTGCTACATGTCTACCTCCCCTGTTAAGAAAATTAAGTCCACATTAAAAAAAAATAAAGATATGTCCAATTCCATTTTTTACCACTCTTCAAACTGTCCCACTTCTATTCTGAAGCAGTATTTTGTTTTTCCAATTTATGGTCTGGCATTCAGTTGTCTAATTACATGTAATTACAGACATATAGTTATGTCTAATTATATGTCCAACTTCAACTCAGTGTAAGCAACTAGAATGACCTCTGGAAATATGATAGGGTTGATACAAGTTGCCTGACAAATTTTTTTTCATCAGCCCATCTAACTCATGTGACCTTTTTTTTTTGGGGGGGGGGGGGTCTTTTAACTATGTACCAACAGTTCTAATTTAACAATACTGTGACATTATCACCTCAATTTACATTCCAATTAAGACATAAAACAAATATACATGGAGTAGTTTTCTTCCTATAGTACCAGTCACTGCCTAATCTTCATTTGGACCAGGTTGCCAAAGAAGTTGGGAAACAGTGGCAGTAAAATAAAAGAGTGCTAGTTCTTAGAACCTTACCAACCAATAGCAGGAAGCCTCCCCTAATAATTCATTTAGAAAAGCTTTGTCACCCCTAAGGAGAAAGAAACTCAAACAAGAGACAAAAGAAAATTTCTACCGTATTTCAATCAATTGTTTGAAGGGCAGGGATAAACTCATGACATTAACCTAGAAAGTGTTTTTAGCCCTAGCTTTTGTTATCAGTATCAGATATGTTACTTTCTAAAAACACAGATTCCTGAAGACTGGTTCAATATCTGGGGTAAGAAGTCTCCAGACTCCTAACATGAAACCAAGGCTAAAAACTAATCTAGAAAAAAACACAGAACTGTGCCCAGTGGGACAACAAAAAAATACCTCTGACACAATAAAAATCTATTCTCAGCTTGTAGAAGCAGCTTACATGCACTATAAACAGCTACTGCTTAAACACAAAGGGCTAGCAACTTTACTGAGCATTTCCTGTATCTAAGATTAAAAAACCCTAAGCTAAAAGGGTATAATGACAACAAATGATTCATGGTCAGATCATATCCTAAAACTAAATGTACTTTCTGTACTGTTCACCTTCCCAAGTCCAATTCCAGATCAAGAAACTTACGCTTTATGATCAATGCACTCCACAACTTTTCCAAAAGCTCCTTCACCTAAAGTATCAACAATTTCATCTAAAAGAGAGAAATAAAACTCAGTTATACCAAGAAATGAAAAGAGTTTACTTATAATAAAGGCTATCAAATGCAGATTATTCTAGTTGATGCTACAAATTTCCTTATCACTAGATAGTTCATTGGTCAACACTGCCAAAAAACATATATAACTATTTTTAGATCTAATTTCATTCTTAAGCTACTTTCATTAACTTTGATTTACTGTTTTGGAAGTTCTGTATAACATTAAATTTCTAAAGAAAGCAAAAACACAACCCCCCCACCAAAAGAAATGGAAAAAACAAAACAAACAAAAACAGAGAAAGAAAAAAGATTTCCAAATCCCTGAAATCTTAATCTATAAATAGATTATGTTATCTGAAAAGTTAATAAGTGTTGAAAAATATTCTATACATCTTGCACTTAGTACGTCTCCACTCTGACAGATCAGGTGACCCTCCTCATCATCCTCTACACTCCTGGTTCTTTTCCTTCGGTGACTCTTCTGGAAACGTCAAGTGCGCGGCACCAAGATCATCCAGCCAATCAATATACCCGAGTGAATTCAGGGCAGAATACGAAATTCATTCAGCGGGGAGATATTCAGGCATTCAGATACACGCCAGGCCACAAACGGTTGGCAGGAGCAATTTCAAATTCAGTCCCCAGAAATTCACAGGGCACATAGTTTATGTTAACAGGAGAAAAACATGGCAAGGAACAGATTTTCAGATAAGATACTCAAAGTGGCAAGGTAACAAAACATAATACAATTGTTTTTCTTAAAAAAAAAAAAAAAATGCTTAGTTGTAGCATTCACTGAAACATAAAACTTAAGTTTCTAGTGTCCTAATTTAATGTTGCAAAATTGTAGACTGTAATTATTTACTTGTCAAAAGTAGACTGTGGCCAAATTATAATTTCCTAGCTAATCTAAGAAAACAAATATCGAAACAGTAAATAAAATAAAAATTCTAATGTTGGGGAGAAAAAAAAATTGGCATACAAGAACACTACAGTATTTAAAATGTCATCTGAGCTTGAGCTCCAAATTAACACATAACCAACCCATAATGTTCAAATCTGTTTTTTAGTGATAAAAGGATTAGCCAGAACAAAGGCAATGCATAATCCTCAATCATACAAATATAAAAACCATACTTGTAGGTAAGACTTTCATTTATCAAAGCAAATCAAATTTCTTAAAGTACCATAAAAATATTTTCAGAATATCTTGTAATCCCTGCTATAAGCTAATAGACATTATCTACACTATTTCACAAGAATGACAATTAGTTGCCAATGATTAATAAAATGTTACCATACAATTAAACATGTACTGTATTTCAGGCATTTCCTATCCAATGCACAAAGAATCCTGTAAGTTAAAACTGAGATGACTTCATCTTAAACAGAACTTTCTCAAATGATCAAACACAATTTCAAGTTTTCCTGTTCCACATGGGAAATAAAATTTCCAAAAAATTTAAAAGAGCTCATACCCCATGTGAACAATGATATGAAGTGCTGTCGTGAATTCTGTGTTTGCTTTTATAACTACTTCTTCCACTTCTACCAGAGGACTTGCTACTATGGTTCTGATATCTGCTTTCATAATCTTTATGTCGATGTCCAGGTTCACATCCTTGACTGTAGTCATTTCTGTATTCATCAATGTAGCGTCGACTATGATAATCTTTCTCATTTAAGGATCTGCTTTCCAGGTAATAGCTAGAAAAAGAATTTGTTTTTTTCAATGCTTTTATGTTAGTATCAAATATCCTCAAATTTTCAGTAAATCTCTTAAAATAGTACTCATTAAAATTTTTTTCCCACCAAAAAAGACTTCCAATTTTACAACCATAGCTGAAAATGGCAATCCATCAGTTATTTTAAGTCAATTCTAGTTTTAATAATGAAAATGTATTCCCCACCAGTTTTACTGAAATCAAACTGACATGTTAATATTGTAATGAAAGTATTTTCCTAAGAACCCTCCTTACCTATCAGATGTTTTAGAGTAATTATATCTGCAGCGCTTGTTCTCCCGTGCACTGCTATGCGATCTCTTCTTTCTTTTATGACTGCCGCTGCTGCTCTTCCATTTTCCATAATCCCAATCTTTTTCATCCCAATCAGGACAGTAACTTCTTTTTGAGTGTCTCATCTACATAAAAAACAAGTTTTCCCGGTTAAGGTGTATCCCACATGTCAACATTTTAATAAAACTCGTCCTCTAAAATTCATCCGAGCTGTGACGTTTCAATTGTTCTTTTAAATCAAAGCTCAAAAGTCATTATTACTCAACTATGAGGGAAATCCTTTCCTGCCGAAACTACAAATACCTAACAACTTGAAAAAGACGTTATACAAAACGACTTTTCATCAACTACCGATCATACCCGTACTAACACCTGGGCTCGATTCCATACAAAAACAAGCGTCGAAATCAAGACGCTCCAACTGTTCCGAGAAGGGGCGGCAGGAACACCACGCCTAAAAGGCCCGATCACCCGACTTCTCACAGGCTCCTTCAACTACTCCATATTATTCCTGTCTCCTTGAGTTCCTAAACCTAACTTTTGCTTTCACCACTGAGGGCAGACACTCGCCATTTTCCCTCGAGTCGCCTTACATCGGGTCAATGTGTTCTTTTCTTTAAGAACACAGATCCTCAGAAGAGCGTGACTGAGGCACATTCCAGGACCCAAGTCATCGCCAACTTCCCCCACCCCACCCCACCGCCATCTTAGAGCCCGTCCGAGGCCAGCCGTCGCAGACAACATGGCGGCCGCGGACGCCCGAGCTCGGCCCTCCCCTCTTCCTCTGAACGTTCTCTCAAACGTTCGAGAACCTCTGCCCGCCCAGCGAACTCTTCGTTGCGGATCACACAGAAAATCGCAGCGACGGCCTGGACAAAGCTTGGAAGACGAGCGAACCATCTTTCTGCAGCTAGGGGAGGGGAGCGGACGGCGGAGAAGAAAAGATCACCGCGCCAGAGACTGCGGGCGGCCAACAAGCCTGTGGGAGAGCTTCACGGGCGTTCTCAAGACACAAAAGGGGGTCCCGACATCTAGCCCGCTTCTCCCTGCGTCTTACCGTGTTGGCCAAAGAGTCCAAGCCTAAGGAGGCAATGCTTGCAACACAACCACGGAAAAAAACCAGCTCGCTGCGACAAGCTCCCACGGCAGTATGGAGCTAACAACCGCAGCGTCTGGACGTCTGGAAAACAAGATGACTAGGCAAGCGCGTCTCCGCCTCCGGGCGGGGCGGGGCGTGCACGCGTGTAGGGCTGAGCTGGTGAGCCTTATGCACAGGCGCTGGGTAGGGAGCTTAGAGACAATAGGTGGACCGAGGAAAGGCTTTGTCAGCGGCCATTTTGGCCCGCTCTCTGTTCTCTGAGAAAACATTGTGTTGAGTAGAAAAGACTTGTTCATCCTCACTAAAAATTGTGTTCGTGAACACTAGAAATGAAGAAAAGTGGGGGAAGCGGGTACAAAGTAGCGTGTGTCCTGATTGCAACCGCTTAAACTGAAAGATTACACCATTTGCATCAAGTAGCCCGAAATTAGGAATTGTCTGGATTTGGGCTTTTGTTCTGAGACATTTTTAAAACTAGTTAAATCTTACGTGACTGAGACCCACGCTCACTGAGGTTAGATTGTAAAGATTTTTACCGAGGTTTTAAAAATCCAAATGTGAGAGCAAGAGCCTGGAGACAGGAAGTGGGAGTCCACAGGTAAGCAACATTTCCGCGTTAAGTGAAGTTTCTAAGGTGAAAAGTTGAAGTAAGCTGAAAGGGGAAAATGGAAGGTTATTAGAAGAAGACCGAATTATCTGAAAACAACTTCTGAATAACAGAAATCAAGCTGCAATTTGAGAGAATAAAGTAACTGCCTATCCTGATCGCCGCCCCTCCTCCAACTTGAAAAAAGAGTTCACGTTACTCCTTCTAAACTTAGTGAAACACATAAAATCATCACGCATGAAGATGGAGCATACTTGTGTTTTTTGCACAGGAGAGCAACGTAGATAACCTGCCCGTTACAGATGCAGTACTGTAGGGTAAAGTGATGAAAATGAATACACAGAGGAATTCCAAAAAACCTATGGTGGTTTGCATTTCTTAAGCCTTTTCTCTGAAAATGCTTTAAAATCGTTAATACCTAGATTTCTATATGGGATCAGGATCACTAAATTTAAGGTTAGTGTTTCGCTTGTGAGGGAGAAATTTCTCACAGTAACTTGTGAAATTTGCTGTTAAGTACATGCTTCTCAGCACATTTAAATGTTAACCAAAACATAGGGAATCCCATTCTTTGGAGTATAAGTGTTAATCACATTGTGTTAACACTGAGCATAGGTTCTCACTTAATCCTAACAGCAATCTAAATATGGGTATTAACCATATTCTGCTAATACAGGTCAAAGTTGCAGCAAATGACTGTGCAGAGAGCAAGTTGAGTTCAGTTCAGTCGCTCAATCGTGTCCCACTGTTTGCGACCCCATGAACCACAGCACACCCAGGCCTCTGTGTCCATCACCAACTCCTAGAGTCTACCCAAACTCATGTCCATTGAGTCAGTGATGCCATCCAACCATCTCATCCTCTGTTGTCCCCTTCTCCTCCTGCCCTCAATCTTTCCCAGCATCAGGGTCTTTTCAAATGAGTCAGCTCTTCACATCAAGTGGCCAAAATATTGGAATTTCAGCTTCAACATCAGTCCTTCCAATGAACACCCAGAACTGATCTTTAGGATGGACTTGCTGGATCTCCTTGTAGGCCAAGAGACTCTCAAGAGTCCTTTCCAACACCACAATTCAAAAGCATCAATTTTTCTGCACTCAGCTTTCTTTATAGTCCAACTCTCACATCCATACATGACTACTGGAAAAACCATAGCCTTGACTAGACGGACCTTTGTTGGCAAAGTAATGTCTTTGCTTTTTAATATACTGTCTAGGTTGGTCATAACTTTCCTTCCAAGGATTAAGCATCTTTTAATTTCATGGCTGCAATCACCATCTGCAGTGATTTTGGAGCCCAGAAAAATAAAGTCAGCCACTGTTTACCCATCTATTTTCCGTGAAGTTATGGGACCGGATGCCATGATCTTCGTTTTCTGAATGTTGAGCTTTAAGCCAACTTTTTCACTCTCCTCTTTTACTTTCATCAAGAGACTTTTTAGTTCCTCTTCACTTTCTGCCATAAGGGTGGTGTCATCTGCATATCTGAGGTTATTGATATTTCTCCCAGCAACCTTGATTCCAGCTTGTGCAAGTTAATATGTTTAATTTCTTTAGGAGAATTCCTCATTGTAAAATTGCTGGGTAAAAGGTGAAGATATCTTGTACTTGTTTTCCAAAATGATTTTAAATTTAACAGCCCATATCTAACCAATTAGTGATTTGAGATATACCCAAAGTTTCATTAATTAAATTAGCTATTTTAGTGTTAATGCATGTTATGGGCTGTTTGAAGGCCTGTGTCTCCACCTCCACACATATTCATAATTTTAAGTCCTAGCTCCCACTATTTCAGAATGTGACTATAGTGTCAACTGGAAAAAATGCATAGTGTAAGAGTTGTTGTTCAGTTGCTAGTTTGTGTCTGACTCTTTGTGACTCCCATGAGCTGCAGCACACCAGGCTTCTCTGTCTGTCCATTGAATCAGTGATGTCATACAACCATCTCATTCTCTGTCACCTCCTTCTCCTCCTGCCATCTTTCCCAGCATCAGGGTCTTTTCCAATGAGTCAGCTCTCCACATCTGGTGGCCAAAGTATTAGAGCTTCAGCATCAGGTGACCAGTGGCTCCTGGGTGGATGATTGGCTCCATGGCTGACAGTGACTCCTGAGCATCGGATTGGCCCCAGGGCAGTCAAAGGCAGCAGTGAGTCCAAGGTGCTGGACATCATCCAACATCACCTCCAGCCTTCCCCAGACCCCCTTCCCAGCCACTCTAGTAGGACCTTTGTCTTCACTCCTGGCTGCACGTTGACTGACACCCAACAGCCAGTTAAGGTTTAAGCAAGCTCAACAGACACCAACAGTGGGACAGCCAGGGCACCAGGCATGTCATCCAGCTGTGTTGAGTGGCAGAAGGGCATGTCTGCTAGTTAGGACCGGACAAAATATGGTCCACTGGAGGATGGAATGGCAAACCACTTCAGTATTCTTGCCTTGAGAGTCTCATGAATGGTATGAAAAGGCAAAAAGAGAGTTGTGAGTTAAGTTTTATCTGAGGCAAAATACCTAGAGACAGCCTCTCCAGTAGCTCTTAGGAACTGCTCCCAAGAGGTAGGGAGAGAAGTCAGTATTACATATGGTTTTACTGAAAGGAGTTAGTGCCAGAAAGCACATATCTTGGCAGAAAGTTGTTGCTAGTGACAGAGGGGCAGATGTTTCCATTAATGATTTTAGTGCTTTTCTACATATGAGAAGATGCAAGAAATTGAGCTCAAAAAGTATTTTCCTGAAAATATCTATTTGAAGGTCTGTTCTGCCAGTTTCTCCCAAAGCAGACTCCTTTCAAGGTCAGTGACTGCAGTGGCTAGTGACTTCATTCTTATACTGTAGAACCAGGTGGAAAGCAGCATTTTTCAGTTGGCAGTAAATAGTGTCTTTATAGAGATAATTAGGAGTAAATGAGGTCATCAGGGAGTGGCCTAATTCAATTTAGCTGGTGTCTTTCTAAAAAGAGACTAGGAAACACACCCAGAGGAATGATGAGGTTAAGAAAGGAGATGGCCATCTACAAGCCTCAAGAGTAAACAACTCTGCCCACACCTTGACCTCCCAACTTCTAGTCTCTAGAACTTTCTAGAAAATTTTCTGTTGTTTAAGCCACCCAGTCTCTGATACAGTACTTTGTTTTGGCTGCTCTTAGTGCATAACATTAAAAATTGTTATGTTGGTGGATACTGAACTTCTAACTTTGGTTTCTAATTAGTGAGGTTGAACATTTTCTCTTTTCTCTTGTGACTTGCCCATTCATATCTATTCCTTTTTTGAATGTACAACTCTCTTTTGTCCTATTTGCATTCAGTTAAACCCATTTCATCTTTGCCTTTATCAAGTTTGTAAACTGAGAAATTCCTTTCCTCTTCAGAGGAATTCTTTGAAATGTTTTAGGTTTTTCTTGTGTATTCTTTAAATAGGCAACTCTTTTACCTATCTGGAATTTTGGTATATCATGTGAATTCTTTTGCTTTTCTCTGTGTCATTTACCAGTTACCCTAACACAACTTATAGAATAACTTCTCTTTTTAAAAAAAATGATTTTGGATCTTGCTTTTTAAAAAATTTTTAATATTTATTTATTTATGGCTGTGTTGGGTCTTCGTTGCTGTGTGTGGGCTTTCTCGAGTTGCAGTGTGTGGGCTTCTCATTGCAGTGGCTTCTCTTGTTGCAGAGCATGGGCTCTAAGGTGCATGGGTTTAGTGCTCTGAGGTATGTGGGATCTTCCCAGATCAGGGATTGAACCTGTGTCTCCTGCATTAACAGGCGGATTCTTTACCACTGAGCCACCAGTGAAGCCCCTGGATACTGCTTTAAATAAACTATGTATACACTGTTAAGTTTCCCAACCAGGGATTGAACCTTCCTCCCTGCATTGGAAGCATGGATTCTTAACCACTGAACCACCAGGGAAGTCCTACACTATTATTCTAGCCTCATTCCTCACATCTTAACACTTTTAATATTTGCTGCTTTATAAAAATTGGGATTAATTCCTTTTCATATTTTTAAATTTTTCTTATAAATTTATTTTAAAATTATTATATGGAGTTCCCATCACTTACCTGAACCACAGTTGATACAAATTGAATTGAAAAAATGCATCAGTTTTCTTTTCAACCCATTGGTGAAATAGTAACTAATCTATCCACTTTACTAAATTGATTAACAAAAGTTGAGTTCTATGTATAAAAATTTATCTATTTACATGTCTGTTAGCTTCACAGACTGAGCTCCCATGGAGTATGCACCTTTGTCTCCAAACCTGGAAGAAGCTTAATGAATGACTAGTTTTAGTAATTAAACAAATCTTCAGAAATACCCAACATAGAAAGTATAAATGTGTTACTAAATGGATCTGGAAATTTCCAAGTTCAACCAAGATATAAATTTTAACTACTCAATTTGCCATTAACCAAAACGAAAGGTCTGCAAGCCTTCTACTCAAAAGAGAACTCCAAACCAAGATCTAACAGGACTGAGGAATTCTAATGAATTCAGGTACATTTCTACAGCAGAGAAGGTTTCGGGCATAGTTTGTTTATACTATGCCTTGGACTCATCCTACTTCCTCTGCTGTGAAACCATGATTATCTGGCAACTGCTGATAGTCTGGGTCAAGGGTTGGCAAACTGTTTCTGAAAGGACTAGATAGTAAATATTCTAGGCTTGCAGGATATTTGGTCTCTGTCACAGTCAATCAACACTGCTGCTGTAGAACAAACAGCCAGACTCCCTGCATAAACATAGGAATGGCCAAGTTCTAAGAAAATGTTACTTGCAAAAACAGGTGCCCAGCCCAAGGGCTGCAGTTTCCCAACCTCTAGTCTAGATGGGGAATCATGTTAATTTCATTTTAAAGAGAATTTGGGTTGATCAGCAACATTCTAGTCTTCTTAGTAGTTGACGGGCTTCCCTGGTGGCCGACAGTAAAGGGCCTGCCTGCAATGTAGAAGACCCAGGTTCGATCCCTGGGTTGGAAAGATCCCTTGGAGAAGGGAAAGGTTACCCACTCCGGTATTCTTGCCTAGACAGTTCTATGGACAGAGGAGCCTGGTAGGCTATAATCCATGGGGTCACTAAGAGTTGGACATGACTGAGCAACTAACACTTTGACTTTCAATATACGGAACAGATATCAATCACCCAACTGCTAATGTGATCAGTAAACCAGTTAATTCAGTGTGAGTGGACAGAAATCAATGTTCTGAGTTTTGATCCTCGCTACCTACAGGAGGCCCATGGGTGCTGTCAATATACTTCCTTATCTGAGATCTTATGGGTACAGCTGAGCAGACCTAAGAATGAGTTCAAAGAACCCAAAAGTTACCATATTGGCAACACTAAAAAACAATGGCACAGTTTGGAATAAAAATTGAGGGAATGTCAGTCAGTACAAAAACATCCTGACAATCAGTAAAATACTCTTAAGGGTGGTGACAAAATTCAATGATATTTTTGGAGAAGAAATATATCAAGGGTAAATGGATTAAGAGACTGTCATACAGGATAAAGTCAGTCAGAAAAAGGAAAACAAATATTGTATATTAACACATCTATGTGGGACAGTGAGTAAAAGCAGAGACCTGATTTTCCCAGTCACATGCTTGTTTGAGGGGTTATGTCCTTAAGCAGGGGGACAAAAAAAAAGTCTTATCTGATCTACTGAAGACTTATTTTTCTGTATTCTATCAAATATCTTATAAACAAAGATGTTCACATTAGGTTTACTCTGACAGATGAACTCTATGTGAAAACAGGGTAAAGAAAAAAGAAATTGATAAAATAATATTTTAAATACCAGGTTTATGGAAAGACAATCACTTCAGATTGTGATTGATAACTTATATTCTAGGATAATTAGACTGACTGAAATCAAATCACTGTCTAAACACCTTACAAAATTCTATCACAGAGTCAGAAGAATTCAGACTATTTCATCATTACATATAAACAAAGCTGCAGAAAAATGCGCAAAGACATTTTCTCATTGTATGAACAATGTGAGGTCTTACTGGTCATAGGTTAACTGGTGTATTTTATATTTTGAAATTGCCACAACATTCCTATGGGAAACAACATAGCCCTTATTTTTGTGGTTAAAAGAGAAAAAAGATACAAAGTATAAGAAGTGGCAAACCAAATTCTGACCCAAAAAAGGCCTTAAAACTAATTCTAGAAACTAATGATTAGATTAAAAAGTTGAAACAAAAGTTGAGGGCACTGATATAACTGGCCACTCAGTTTATTGGAACGTACAGGAGACATCAATAGTAAAAAGAGGATAACTGCAAGCTAACTCCCAAACTGCACTTAAGAATCAAAACATTAATTAGATTAGCCATCTGCAGAAATGATACAAAGAAATGTTCTGCATCATTTTGAGGAATACCCAAAGTCTAATCCAGGTGATCTACACAGTGAATAGGACATAGTTCTTGATCAAATCAATGGTATAGTCTGATAAATGACTGATTAAATGAGAAGCCTGATATGGTTAAGAAGGCAGCCTCCATTTATTGGCTACAGAACACTCCTCCACACCAGAAGCTTTACACACACTGTGTCATTTAATCCTAACAAGAGTCATATGGAGGATTGTTTATGAGAAAATTAAAGCTTGGAGATGTTAACTTGCCTAGTTAATAGTAGGAGGCAGAGCTGTGATTCAGACCCAGACCAGGACTCTATAACTAGTTGTATTTTCCAAATGGATCATCTGTAAAACTCTTATCCTGCGTTTATGTATTCCTTCATTTTAAAAAATGATACACTTTAAAAAATGTTCGGATACCATTTCACACCAGTCAGAATGGCTGCGATCCAAAAGTCTACAAATAATAAATGCTGGAGAGGGTGTGGAGAAAAGGGAACCCTCTTACACTGTTGGTGGGAATGCAAACTAGTACAGCCACTATGGAGAACAGTGTGGAGATTCCTTAAAAAACTGGAAATAGAACTGCCTTATGATCCAGCAATCCCACTGCTGGGCATACACACTGAGGAAACCAGAAGGGAAAGAGACACGTGTACCCCAATGTTCATCGCAGCACTGTTTATAATAGCCAGGACATGGAAACAACCTAGATGTCCATCAGCAGATGAATGGATAAGAAAGCTGTGGTACATATACACAATGGAGTATTACTCAGCCATTAAAAAGAATACATTTGAATCAGTTCTAATGAGGTGGATGAAACTGGAGCCTATTATACAGAGTGAAGTAAGCCAGAAGGACAAACACCAATACAGTATACTAACGCATATATATGGAATTTAGAAAGATGGTAACGATAACCCTGTATACGAGACAGCAAAAGAGACACTGATGTATAGAACAGGCTTATGGACTCTGTGGGAGAGGGAGAGGGTGGGAAGATTTGGGAGAATGGCATTGAAACATGTGAAATGTCATGTATGAAACGAGATGCCAGTCCAGGTTCAATGCACGATGCTGGATGCTTGGGGCTGGTGCACTGGGACGACCCAGAGGGATGGTATGGGGAGGGAGGAGGGAGGAGGGTTCAGGATGGGGAACACATGTATAATTTTTTTTAAATTAAAATTGAATAAAATTAAAAAAAAAAAAAAAAAAAGTTCCATGGGCAAATCAGTTAGGGAATTCTGAGTGTTCACTGTACTCCAGGACTTCTCTGGGCCTTTACTATAAACACCAGAGGAAATACCTAATGGATTGACTGGCCTCTCTAGGCTATCTATTTACCTTTCCTCTAACTGTACAAAGTAAATAGTTAATGGAAATATTTCAGGATGTGGAGTACGTTAAGGCTGTATCTTGTCACCCTGTTTATTTAACTTTTATGCAGAGTACATCATGTGAAATACTGGACTGGATGAAGCATAAGCTGGAATCAAGATTGCTGGGAGAAATATCAATAACCTCAGAGAGGCAGATAACACCACCCTTATGGCAGAAAGCAAAGAACTAAAGAGCCTCTTAATGAAAGTGAAAGAGTGAAAAAGTTGATTTAAAACTCAACATTCAGAAAGCTAAGATGATGGCATCTGGTCCCATCACTTCATGACAAATAGATGGGGAAACAGTGGAAACAGTGACAGACTTATTTTTTGGGGCTCCAAAATCATTGCAGATGATGACTGCAGCCATGAAATTAAAAGACACTTGCTTCTTGGAAGAAAAGTTATGACCAATCTAGACAGCTTATTAAAAAGCAGAGACATTACTTTGTCAACAAAGGTCCATCTAGTCAAAGTTATGATTTTTCCAGTAGTCGTGTATGGATGTGAGAGTTGGACTATACAGAAAGCTGAGTGCCGAAGAATTGATGCTTTTGAACTGTGGTGTTGGAGAAGACACTTAAGAGTCCCTTGGACAGCAAGGAGATATAACCAGTCTACCCTAAAGGAAATCAGTCCTGAATATTCTTTGAAAGGACTGATGCTGAAGCTAAAACTCCAATACTTTGGCCACCTGATTCAAAAAGACCCTGATGCTGGGAAAGACTGAAGGCAGGAGAAGGGGACAACAGAGGATGAGATGGTTGGATGGCATCACGGACTCAATGGACATGAGTTTGAGTAAACTCCCAGAGTTGGTGATGGACAGGGAGGCCTGGCGTGCTGCAGTCCATGGGGTCACAAAGAGTCAGACATGAATGAGCAACTGAACTGACCTGAATAGGATGTGGACTAGATATGGTAGGAGTATGTAATTAGGGTGCTCAAAAATGCCTGGATTTGACACTCAGCATTTAAAAATGAATGTTTATATGAAAATACAAAGTTAAACACAGGGTTTTTTTTTTTAATTATAGAAATGCATTAGATAATATTCATAGAATATGCTCTAAAAATAGGACTAAATACTGTTTGGCCCCTCTTGGTACCAGCAACTCATAGACGATCTTAGTTATAAACAAGCTACAATCTTTGACATAATTAAAACTGAGTAAACCATAATAGGTGTGTTCCTTGAATAGTTAGCCAAGTATTTGTCCAGGTCTATTATAGCTACTGGGCAAATGGGTTGGCATGAATAGTTATGTCCTTAATGTGTACATCATTAAGAGGTCGATATGTCTTCTCGTTTACGGGTAACTTCTCCAGTTCATCTAGAGTCTCCAGACCATCTATCACCCTGAAAGAGAAACAATATAATGTTTGAAAATTTCCTACAATTGAAACATAATATCCAAACACCTACAACAATTACAGTCTAAGAGAAAAAGACCAAGTCATACAGTTTTTTGAGTTCCCTTGTTGAGTATACAGTAAGATATTGCTTTGATTTTCTGCCATAAGTAGGGCCCAAAATTCAGAAACAAAAATTCATGTTTATGCCTTTAGACAAAAGTAGCAATGGGCGGGAATATTCCCATCAAAGTACCTAAATGATGTATTCTGCCTCATTCACATGGATTAGCTACAAATGGGGCCAATACAACCAGTCAGAAGGTTTTCTTTGCTATAGCAAAAGCCTGGAGAAAGTATGTAAGGATGACAGTTATTATGAGTATTGCCCTGCACTGAAGGTTCTGAAGTAGGTAGCTCCTTTGTACTTTAGTGTTTAAACGTGGTGTTTTTATTTTTTGCTTTTAAACAACAAAAAGAAATATTGAAGAGAAGATCGACAGCTAAGCCCACTTCATGTTTCTATCAGAAAAAAAAAAAAAAAAAAACAGCTGTTTTTCTAATATGTTCCAGAAACTTAGTCTACTAAGACAAAGTGGCTTTTTAGATTATACTTCCTGGTGCAATTTGAATCAATTCCTAAGACTTAGAGTAGGTACTTTAAAAATAACAGATTCCCATTTTATTTTACATTTCCACTAAAATGTTATTATAGCCAAAGCCTTTTGATTTTACGCCCAAAGGTAGGCAGTTAAGGTCTTTAAATTGTAAGTTTTAAAGGCTTTCCCACCTTCTGGGTCAGTAAGAGAAAAAAGAGGGTGCAGGAAAAAGATTCCAGGCCAAAAAGGGCATGTAGAGTTGAGGTAAGTTAAGTATTTGGGAATGGGTACCTTTGAGAACCAGCAAAAGCTATGAACCATTTTCTCAGAAAAATGTGTGTGCATATACAGAAAAGAGTTCCAAGGAGTTACTAGACTAAAGGTTAAGAATACTTGTTCTAAATGCTACAGCGTTTTTTAACCAATTCAGTAAGATAAGTCCTACTAATTACTAATCAATAATTCTGAATGGTGGGTTAGGGAGAATATAAAAGAAAGGGAGTATAAAGATTATCCATAATACACACAAAAACTACTAAAGGCTATAATATTCCTTTTCATCAAGTATTAATCTATAAATTAGACATGCATATGGAATGAAAAAGAAAAGTTGTAGACTCTTGTATTTTTAATTAAACTAGCTTGGCATCCAAACTGTTAAATAAAACAAACTATAGAACTCTGCCTTGGTTTATTGAACACAGTAAATAATTTGTTGACAAACTGACTTCCTGTTGATTTATAAAAGCAATTCCCAGGGATACTGTATCTAATGGATTTTCTTGCAGAGACTGCTAAAAGTCTCCTCAGGATTCCATTCCCCTTTCTTCTTATTTATAGAGGCCTGATTTTATTGAGATGGCAATGTATCTAGCTGAAAAACATTTCCTACCCTCTCTTGTAAGTAAGGTCTGGGTCTTCCAGGAAAGTTCTTTAAAAAGGGACTGATTCAGCTGGCAAGCACTTTTTGCCTTTCCTCCTTCTTTCTGCTTGGAACACAAATATTCTGACTGGAGCTTTGCTGTCCAAATTATAACCATGAGGTGAATTTCAGAATGAAAGCTAATGATGGCTGAGAAAAAAGAAAGGCACCTGGGACATCAATGACATACTAGAACCACCATCCCAGTTCATCTTGTTTAAGCAACTGTTTTTCAGATGTGTTGATACAAAATGCTATTCTGAATGAAAACAATACATACTGTTAACTTGCATAAGATCCTGAAAAAAAAAAAAGAGCTGGTGCCTCTTTACAAAATAACTGAGGGTGAGAGAGGTTGTAAATAACTCAAGGTCACATGGCTATTAAGTGGTGGGTGTAAATTTCAAGTACATTTAGCTCTCATACTGCTCTTTGAATACTAGTTACGCCATGATCACAGCCACTCATGCATCCTTTGCAGTGAAATTCCAAACCAGAATACTCACTTGCCAAATACTGTGTATTTCATGTCCAGATGTGGCTGCTTCCCATAGGTGATGAAAAACTGAGATCCATTGGTATTTGGGCCATTATTAGCCATAGATACAACACCTCTAACACTGTGCTGAAGAGGACAGACCAAAGTATTAATTGTTTTTATGTAAACATTCCAAATATAGGACTGAAACAAGACATACACTCTTTACCTTCCCAATATTTAAGAGATCAAGAAAACATGTAATCAGTTTCCATCAGGGCTAGTCCAAATGTTCAGTTTCTGTATGATCTGTATCTCTGGAAACTTGTATGTAAATTGTTTATATACCAAATCATACTCTTCAATTTCATCTTTGGAGAAGTAGAGCCACGAACACTTTCGGCAACACCAATGTATAATAGAAATAATCCTTACATTTATATTAAGGAACAGTGTGCTGGCATGAAACCATCAGGCAGACAACAAAACCAAAATCCCCATAATCTCTTCACATATACACTGGACTCTGGCTAGTTTCTTTATCTGTAAAACAAGGGAGGTTGGACTAGTTCAGGGGTTTTTTCATAATTCAAATTCTCACAAGGGTTCGCAGATAATAAATTGATAATTGGGCAGAATGTAAACATTAGGGAATGGTGGAATCTGGCAAAAGGAATAGTGTATCTCTTGCCTCATGGCATTTATAATGTTTTTAAACCAATGGCCGTAAAGAATGAATCTGTGGGTCTTCCACCTATGGGCAGTCAGTTCATAAACCCAGGACTGGATGATCTAAGGAAGGCCTTGTCTAATATTCATTACACTGTTATACAAGGGAATGTGTACAGGAGTTAAAAGGACTTTATCAATAAGATTAAAGACAGAACTGTCTTACAGGGAGATGCCCAAATATAAAATATACTAAAAGTAACTCCAATGATTACTCTGTCTGATGCTATTCATCAGCAGACACTAATGAGACAAACCACAGAGATGCAACTACATAGATATTAATGCTTTACTGTCTCCCTAAAAGGTGACTACCAATCAAATGTATTTGATGCATCATAAGAATATATGTACTACTTACAGTATAATAAAATAAGCAACCATTAACCTGTTTTCAAGCTTTAAGAATTAAAATTTACCAAATTGTTGCATATGCCTATACGCTCCTCTCAGCTATTACTTCAGCCTCTCAAAGTGGTAACTAGTATTCTAATATCTTTATAAATGCCTGAACAATATATTGTTTCCTTTTGCTGGTTTCTGAGTTCTATAAAATTGTTCATACTATTTTTAGTCTTCTAGAAAATGATTTCTGCAGTTAACATAATGTTTCTAAGATTCATACATGTATTATACATATTTCTTTCACTGTATACTATTTTACTACTGAATATACTACAATTTGTCCACTCAAAGATTGATGGACATTGTTTTTCGAATTTTGTTATTACAAGTAGTACTCTAGGAACACTCTTGTACGTTTCCTAGTGCACATGTACATGAATTTCTCTAGGGTAAATGTGTGGGAACGGAAGTTCAGGGCTAGAGTATGTGACTATTAACACATCCTTAATTCTGGTATGTTAGAAAATAGTTCTTAACCTTGTTTGTGTGTTTGCGTAGGAATCACCAGGGAACCTTAAAATATAGTCACGGTCCTAATCAGTTCTCCTGTTTTTCTCAAGATTTAGGGAGGTAAGGCCCTACTCTTTTTTTTTTAATTTAAAACTTCTACAGGTCAGTCTGTTACCAGCGAAGTTTGAAAATCACTGGTATAGGATGACAGATCAGTACCATGGAAACAGTTATTAATTAATGCCTAAAAAACTGTTTCATTTCTGATTCAGGAAAAGGGTGACTTTTTAAACAATTTATCACCTCCTAATCCCAACTTGGTAACAATATTTATTTATGATAGAAAAGCAAAAAGATAAATTATTCCTAGTCACCATCCAGAGATAACACTGAAGTGAATATTCTTAGAAGTTTTGCTGAGTACATTTTACTGTAACTTCAAAACAATATACTAAATTACATATTCAGATTGAAAGACCACACAATAAATTATTAACTGATGTCATCTCTGGGAAATGGAACTTTTTTTTAAATGAATATGTACTAGTTTTTTAACTTTTAGAAAAAAGAAAATTCTTTAGAAAGTTTGAAAAAATACAAAGGAAATATAAGTATCTAATTTTTCTATGCTGCAGATTTATTTATGTGCACTTCTCTGAGACCTAACTGAGATCTACCATACACATTAAGTGAAATTAAAACAAATATTCAAATATCTAAGAGAAGATGATAAAAAGCCGGCAACTGATAATAGGCAATATTGCAACCAGAAGGTCTGACAGTCTCTCCTCCCCACTCTCAAAAAAGACCAATGATTCATGTCATTCAACATGAATTTTATAGTGAGACATGAAGCCCCACAGGTATATTACTGATTAAACATTTCAGATTGGACCGAAAGATGAGCTCACTTAATGTCAAGATTCATGTGATGGTGAGATTCCACTATATATTAGGCTAGAATTGACATTTATATTTCCTCTCGACATCACTTATCAAGAGTGAAAAACTACAAAAAAAAGTATATTTACTAATTATTTTAACCTGTATTATTACAACATATGTATCTGTTTCCAAGTGTAAACACAGCATGAAAAAATAGATTCTGAAGTATTTTGGATATACCTTAAGATATTCACTATATTCGTCTTCAAATTTCTTGCCCCAGATACTGTTACCTCCCCTTCCAGTACCTATATTACAAGACAAACAAATGAAGTATCTAATTAAACGGAGAAGGCAATGGCACCCCACTCCAGTACTCCTGCCTGCAAAATCCCATGGACGGAGGAGCCTGGTAGGCTGCAGTCCATGGGGTTGCTAAGAGTCGGACACAACTGAGCGACTTCACTTTCACTTTTCACTTTCATACACTGGAGAAGGAAATGGCAATCCACTCGTGTTCTTGCCTAGAGAATCCCAGGGACGGGGGAGCCTGGTGGGCTGCCGTCTATGGGGTCACACAGAGTCGGAGACGACTGAAGTGACTTAGCAACAGCAACCCTTTAAGTACAAATAAAATCTGATATATCCTTTCTTTCTTCCCCAAAATGAACTTTAAAGAACATAAAAATAAAGTATATCTACAAAACCCCCCAACCCTCCTTATCAGTATTGTTCATATTTTAGGGCTTGATGCCAGTAGCTTCTGCTTAAAAATTTCTTGCTAAGGTAAGTTATAAAAACCCCACATATTTTTATTTTTCTATTCTTTATCTAGTCTCTTCTTTACACTATATATTCAATTCCTTATGTATTACTGGAATCACTTACCTGTTGGATCTCCCGTTTGAACCATGAAACCCTTGATATTTCTATGAAATATACAGCCGTTGTAGTAATTACTGGCACAAAGAGCCAAGAAATTCTGGAGAGTAAAAATAATAATTGAGAAATGTAGCAGAAACATATTTTAGATAACAAATGAATTGTATTTACTGAAAATACCGCAACAACCTATTTAAACAATGTCTTTGAGGCATTACTTTGGATAAAGTCACTGACTAAAACTCTCCAATAGCTTCCTTCTGTTCCTGAAAGAAAATACAAAACCCTCAGCAGAGCCTAGCAAGCCCTGCATGACCTAGCCTACTTCTGCGTCTCATGATAATCACTCCTTCCCTGCTACTTACTGTGTTAACCCCATCAGCCTTCTGAAAGTTTATTCAAAAAACACAGGCTTTCACACCTTGAGGCCCTGTACCTATTTCTATACCTGGAACGTTCTTTTTTATAAGTCCTTCCACGGAGATGCCTTAATTACCTTTCACACTCAGTTCTTAAAGTGCAGTACCACTTTCTTGGCTAGCCTTGCTCTCATCTTCTTTTAAATAAATCCCTTCCCATTATTCTCCATCTCAACACTTTATTTCCTTCAAGGCATTATTTCCCTCTAGAATTACTTTTTTTTCTAGAATGAATTTTCCCCCTGCCTATCAGGTAAATATTAGCTCCACATGAGCAAGGAATGTCTCTTGTTCATCACTGAAGTTCCAGATGCTGGCAAGATAGCTTCTCATAAGCAAAATTGCTGAATGAATGAATATATATAGCTGACTCTCTTTTTTTCCCTTCTTGTATTTTTTTGGCCATGCCACGCTGCTTATGGGATATTCGTTCCCCAACCAGAGACTGAACCTACGTCACAGGAGGGAAAGCACCAAGTCCTAACCACTGGACCGCCAAGGAACTCCCTTTTTCCTTCTATCCTTGTTATTTAAACAAGTGAAATAATATATGGAACAGTTCCCCTATATTTCTTGAGAAAAATGAGCCAAAAGAAAAAGATACCAGCCACAGTATGGTAAGAGAAAAATTATCTACCCTTTCTTTAATTCACTTTAACATCAGAAAAAAAAGTGTAGGACTTCCCTGGTGGTCCAGTGGTTAAGAATCTGCCTGTCAATGTTGGGGACACAGGTTCAATCCTTGGTCTGGGAATATTCTATATGCCTAGGGGCAACTAAGCCTGTGTGCCACAACTACTGAGCCTATCTGCCAAGGGCCCATGCTCTACAACAAGAGAAACCACCACAAAGAGAAGCTGCTGCTGCTGCTGCTGCTAAGTCACTTCAGTCGTGTCCGACTCTGTGTGACCCCATAGACGGCAGCCCACCAGGCTCCCCCGTCCCTGGGATTATCCAGGCAAGAACACTGGAGTGGGTTGCCATTTCCTTCTCCAATGCATGAAAGTGAAAAGTGAAAGTGAAGTCACTCAGTCGTGTCCGACTCTTAGCGACCTCATGGACTGCAGCCTACCAGGCTCCTCCATCCATGGGATTTTCCAGGCAAGAGTACTGGAGTGGGGTGCCATTGCCTTCTCCGCAAAGAGAAGCTGGTGCACTGCAAATAGAGAATAGCTCCTGCAACCAGAGAAGCCCTACATGCAGCATCGAAGACCCAGCATAGCTAAAAATTAAGTAATTTATTTAAAAGAAAACAAAGTATAAATTAGATCAGAAATTATGATTGATGGTTTTTCTTGACAATGGTTTCATAGAAAAGTTTTCTATTTTTCTGGGGGGAATGCCATTTAAGTTAGGTGACTCGATTTCAAAATGGTTACCCTACTGAGTTAACTCATCTTTTATGCATACATTATGGTACTCACTTCACATGTTTTGGGTGTCCTTTCACAGAAGACTTCTATTTTAATATCACCTACATCTGTATGCAATGTCACCGACTAAAAAGGAGAGAGAATGTGAGAAAACTGAGATTTCTTCAGGTGATTTTGTGCATTGTATCATTTCCCTAACTAGATAATAAAGATGACTATCTGAATAAAAACAGAAACACCATTTCAGAGATGATCTATCCATACAATAGCTCTTGAGAGATAAGTTGCATTTCTTCAAAATTATTTCAGCAGTAGGAAAAAAAAAAAATTCCAGAGGAGAAAGGTAAATGTTTAGGTAAAATGGTATCTATGCTAAAAATTTGGGAGCAACTACTATGATGGCTTCCCTGGTGGCTCAGAGGATAAAGCATCTGCCTGCAATGCAGGAGACCTGGGTTCAATCCCTGGGTTGGGAAGATCCCCTGGAGAAGGAAATGGCAACCCACTCCAGTATTCTTGCTCGGAGAATCCCATGGACAGGGGAGCCTGGCAGGCTACAGTCCACGGGGTCGCAAAGAGTTGGACATGACTGAGCGACTTCACACTCAAACACACTATGATGGAAATAATTATCTTATTCGAATTTTTCATCAATAAAAACGATTTTTATGTTAGCATGACTGACTTAAATAAGCAATTCACTAAGTCATTAATATTTATTGAAAAATAGTAGGAAAAAGACTTTTACAAACAGTTTTGTTTTTTTTTTAACCATTTCCCTTATATAATTGTGAGAGTTGAAAAACAATTTCTTTCTCCACTAACGACATCAGACATAAAAAGCATCTGTGTTTTCAGATCCTAAATGTGCAGAGGTAACCAGAGTACTCTCTTACTTGCCTTTTTGCTTCATCTGCTCATTGGTAGTCAAAATACTCCTTTTGTTACCCCATTCCAGAGAGGCTAGAAAGCTTCTTAGACTTCTTTTTTAATTTGTCTTTTTACAATAGTATCTAGCAGTCAGAGTATGACTAAGTTGAAGAAAGAAGGCAGGAATGTGTGTGTTGTGTGTGTGTGTTGGTGGGGCACACTGCTTTCTTTCGAGATATCTCCGACTCCAGTGTCCACCTTAGACCAAGAGCAAAAGGATCCAATGAAAATGATCACACCTGACTATGCTCTTCTGCAAGAAGCCCTTTCCATCTCTATCTGTCTGGTATCTTTTTCCATATAAAGGTAAATTCTGTGTTGTTTAAGTGAAAGACATAATTTAATTTTGCCTTTGCTGGTTTTGTTTAGAGTCATTTTACACTTTATAGTTCTTCAGCTTATTATTTCTGTTTTGTCACTGAAATTTCCGTGCAGTTTTAATTCCCTTGATTTTCTGAAAAAAAACTTTTTTATGAAAGACATTCATAAGAATTCCATAAAATTTACCATTTTCTTTCTTGATGGTTTCAGGAAGCACTGTTACTTTCTCAGAGTTTATTGAGAGAAGTTCAAGAACGAGCCTCTATTTACAAAATAAAAAAGAATTAAATTCATTTCCCTCTCTTGACTCACACAAGCTCAGTTTTATGGCATATTTAAAAGAAAAAGTGTCAACGAGTACCCATTCTACCCAAGTAATAAAAATTCGGTTATGGAAGCCATCAGGCGAAACTAATCGACTCCAGACCCTCAAACTCCTCTTTCCCTGCTCACTTCTCAAGGGCCGAGTACATTCCCGCCTTTGGGTCCAGGCACTGGGTGTTCCCCTCGCCTGGAACATGTACACTCAGACATCTGTACAGCTAGTTTCCTCACCTCCAAATCTCTGCTCAAAAGTCTGGTTAAACCTGCCTTAACGATTTCCTTTTCTCACAGCACTTACCACTAGTATACTACATGCTTTACTAGTCGTCACCCTCCCCGCACAGAAAAAATACTAACTGTAAGCAGTCCAAGAACTAAAACACACAGCACTCTGCAAGCACTTGAGTTAAGCTAATGAAACAGTAAGTGACGTTACCCCATACTTACTTAACCACTTCGATTAGCACAGTTGTTGTTAAAACAGCAAAGATGCAATCGTAGGTGCCCCCACGGGTCTGTAGATTCGAAATGCCACCGGAAGTCGAGCAAGAGACCCATTAGAGAGAATGCCCCTAGCCTGTTCGCGTCCTCCCTTCCCCTCTCCCTATCTGTAACCCAAACGAGAAGAACTAGGGAGAGAATGTAGGATTTATTCCCCACCAGGAACACATCTGACCTTGAAAGGGGGCTCTTTCAATAATTACACTAGGACAAGAAGCGTTAATTCTGGGCAACTTCTAGGATTGTCTTGGGCTCAGACGTAAAATGGAAAGTACCTCTTCCGCCCGGCTCCTGCGTTCCGCCTACTTTCACAACACCAGGAAGTTCCGCGCAGGACCGGAAGTAGCTCTTGCGGAGTCCCGGGACTGGTGAGTCTTGGGAGAATTAGATTCCGGCGTGGGTAGCTGAGCCTTCGGTGGCGGGCTGTGGCAGCCCCCTGATAGCCACAGGGCAGAGATAGGCGTAGAAAACCGGGTTGCCTCGAGATAGGATAGGGTTCTAGAGGGGCCGGGGCCCTGACTCTCAGGTTTACGGCCTTGCAACCTGCTCTCTTCATTGTCCTGGAAAACGTCAGAAGGGGAGGAGCGCAGTTTGCAGGCTGTGAAGTGGCCCTGCTAATGATACTTAAATAGCGCTGACTCTAGGCCAGGCACTTTCCCGCAGCTTTACGGTTAAATCTTGCAACAACACTGTGAGCTGGAAACTATTATTTCTATCCTTCAGATGTGGAAACCGCAAACAGCTGTGGCTCTGGGAATCAGGCTGGTTTTAGAGTCTGTGGTCTTCAGCAGGCTGGGCCGCTTCCCATTCTTGTTAATTGTGGCTTCAAGCTACGCAGCTTCGTTGTGAATGGGGAGTGTTTTGTTACCTTTAAGTCCTACAAATTTAACAGTAAATAAATCAACACCGGCGTGGTAGACCACTAGAGCTTCACTTTAGCCCTTGCCAGATTTAGAAGAGTCTTTGTAAAGTGGAGTAATTAGTATCAGGACCTGGAATCTGGAAATGGGAAGAGGTATGTGCTGTGGTGTGCGACTCTTTGTGACCCCATGGCCTGTAGCCCACCAGTCTCCTCTATCCATGGGGATTCTCCAGGCACGAATACTGAAGTGGGTTGCCATGCCCTCCTCCAGGGGATGTACCCAACCAGGGGTCGAACCCAGCTCTCCTGCATTCTCCGGGATTGCAGGCGGATTCTTTACCAGCTGAGCTACCCGGGAAGCCCGCAAGTGGTATAAGGACACTTAGAAGATCTTCCAAGACCCCAGTTCAAGGGTTTGTGGAGGTTCTGCATCACTCCAAACCATATTTTGAATAAGTGCATTAAATATTAAATATTCTTTGTGTACAAATAAAAGTTTAAAAAATTGTTTCCGAAGTTAACAAGTTACAAGTATTTCAATCAAAATTTACAGTTGACTGCTTTCTTGCTAATTTGCATACCATGAAATGCTTTTCTTCAAAAAAGTTTTCATAGATACTCAATTTAAGAATTGAGCCAACAGTGTTACCTTTTGTATTGGATACAGATGTCTAGAAGGGTTTGACAGACTCTGCGGACAGAGTACCCTACATCTTCACCTCGCCCACCTCTTGATTCTGGCCGTTGTATGGCACCAAGGTATTTGTTCAGGGGCAGCATCTCCTGCCCCTTTCCTGCCTTGACCTTGCCCATTCACAGTGACCCACCTCTGCATCTCATGGTTCTGGCTACTGATAAACCACTTAATTTTTTATATATGGTATCATTACTTTTTCTTGATAAAGCACCTTTTTTTTTGGCCATGCCCCACAGCTTGAGAGATTTCAGTTCTCCAACCAGGGATCGAACCCGAGCCACAGCAATGAAAGCCAGAATCCTAACCACCAGGCCACCAGGGAACTCTCTGATAAAGCACTTTTTAATGTCAGTATATACCACCCCAACTCCAAAGTCTGCTATGATAGGGGAAGGGAAACTGTGTCTATGTATAGTAAGCATTTAGTGCTGGCCAATATTGGAGATACTGAGATGCAGAAAAGATAGTTCCTGTTCTCTGGTAGCTTTAGGGGAGACCAACAGGAATATAACATTAATTAAGAGAATGTCTGGAGCAAAAGGGGAGACACTGAAAGAGAAAGTTTGTCAAGAAAAGCTTTATTTAGAAAGTCGAAGTGGTCTTGGAAGGAAGTGTAATATCTAGAGAAATGGAGAACGATGTTTGAAGGGTGAGAAGACTATGAACAGAGGGTGTGTGGGGGACAGGGAGGAGGGAATGAATGTAATTGTGTGTTATGTACCAAGCTTGTGCTCTGGAAAAGGGAATGGCTACCCACTCCAGTATTCTTGCCTGGAGAATTCCATGGGAAGAAGAGTGTGGTGGGCTACAGCCCATAGGGTTGCAAAGAGTCAGACACGACTGACGGATACATACATACACACACACACACACACTCCAGGCTTGTGCAAGGTGACTTAAACATATTAATCCATTTACTCCTCTAGATGACCTATGAAATAAGTTATAGTATCTCTGTTTTGTAGATGAGAGAACAAGCTCAGAGCACTTAAGTGACTTATCTGTGATACCAGTGCTGGTAAATGATAGAGCCAATATTTGAATTCAGGTATGGCTTCCCTGGTGGCTCAGCAGTAAAGAATTTGCCTTCATCGCAGGAGATGCAGAAGACATGGGTTTGATCCCTGGGTCAGAAAGAAGCCCTGGAGGAGGGCATGGCAACCCACTCCAATATTCTTGCCTGGAGAATCCCATGGACTGAGGAGCCTAGCCGACTGTAGTCCAGTGGGTTTCAAAGAGTTGGACACGACTGAAGCAATTGAGTGGGCTTCCCTGATAGCTCAGTTGGTGAAGAATCTGCCTGCAATGCAGGAGACCCTGGTTCGATTCCTAGGTCAGGAAGATCTGCTGGAGAAGGGATAGGCTGCCCACTCCAGTATTCTTGGGCTTCCGCTGTGGCTCAGCTGGTAAAGAATCTGCCTGCAGTGCGGGAGACCTGGGTTTGAAGCAACTGAGTACGCATGCCATCATGTTTGGGTTTTTTTTAGTGTAAGACTACAGCTCTTTTGCTCATATACTTTGCTGTCTAAAAAGGTTTGAGTCTGTAAAGTGTACATGTGCTCCATAGTCTGTGTTTGACTTCAGATACTCAGTTTTGCCTGACTTCTGCATGTTGTCATCTCGTGTACGCCTGGTCACCACGACAGCCCGCCTGGTGCATTCCCTGATCTACAGTTCTTCCCGTTCCTTCATGGATCTGAAGGCTCTCCTTTCCTCCTTGAATGACTTTGCATCCCTCTCATTTGCTGAGAGCTGGGACAATGTTGGATTACTGGTGGAACCGAGCCCACCACACACTGTAAACACGCTCTTCCTGACCAATGACTTGACTGAGGAAGTGATGGAGGAGGCGCTGCAGAAGAAGGCGGATCTCATCCTCTCCTACCATCCGCCTATTTTCCGACCCATGAAGCGCATCACCTGGAAAACATGGAAGGAGCGCCTGGTAATCCGGGCACTGGAGAACAGAGTTGGGATCTACTCTCCTCACACCGCCTATGACGCTGCTCCTCAGGGAGTCAACAACTGGCTGGCTAAGGGGCTTGGTGAGAAGCCTCTTGTTCTTTCATATCTAGTTTTTTCCCTGTCAGTGCTTTGGAATTTTATAGAGTGTCTTTTCAATAGTGTTTTAACCTCTTTAGGGATGGGGACCATTATTCTGTTTTTATATATTTTAAAATAATCTTGCTGAAACCTGACAATTAAATTATATTTAAAAATGAAATTATATTCTTATTGAATAAAGACCACGTTGGAAATCTTCATTTTTGGCTGAGCTTTGTGATTCCTTACTCAAGTGGCACAGTGCCTAGCACTCAGGCACTCCAGAAAAGCCTGTTGAATTGAATTGAAAGCTCAGGCCTCTCCAGAATATACTTGATATATCAGTCAGATAGTTTCACTGGATTAGTACTTATGCCCAGCACAATGAGGGAATTCAGTGTATGTGTTTTTAGCTTATTTTTGGTAAGCCTTTTTAGTTGCCTTGTGCTGGGCTGAAGCTTCTGTGATAATATAATCTGGATTAGTGTGGTCAAGTGGATTATGAGCTTTGTGACCTGAATCATAGTTTACACAAGTAAATTTAGTAAGCAGTCACAATTCTATATGTCATCAGAAATTCGTGAGTCAGTCTTGTCCAACTTTCTGTGATATTTAAGAGTCTTCTGGAAAATAGTTCTGAAAAGAAATATGATTCTGTATGACCATACGAAATCCTTAGGTTATGGGGGCTATTGGGTGTATATATAAGGACCATGTTGTGTGTGTTTATTATAGAAGCATCTAAGAATGAATCTTTTAAAGAATACTCATTTCTTACAGTAGTAGTTTTTCTTTTTAATTTTTAAAAAAACCCACAAAATCTCTTTTAACTCCTGACAATTTTTTTTTTCTAGGTGTTTGCACCTCCAGGCCCATCCATCCTTCCAAAGCTCCTGATTACCCCACGGAGGGAACTCACAGAGTAGAATTCAGTGTTACCCACACCCAAGACCTGGACAAAGTCATTTCTGCACTGAAAGAGATTGCAGGTGTATCTGTTACTTCTTTTTCTGCTAGGTACAATATATTTTCCTCTTTTTGTGTATATGTTAAGAATCTTTCTTACAAATTCTATAAGCCTGCTATTTAAGTTTACAACAAATCATTTTCCTCAGATGGAATCATTTTCCTTCGGTAGGTTTACAAAACAGCATTCTTCTCATTTGCTTATGGGTCCCTGAGGAGGAAAACTGATACAATACAGTAAATAATGATAACGCTTATTGACTATTTTCTATGCAGGAAGGACTATACCACACATCTTACAGTATTTCTAATCCTCCTGACAGTGTTGAAAGGTATTTTTACTTTAGGGTATGTAGATAAACCCTTGGAGAAGGTGATGGCACCCCACTCCAGTACTTTTGCCTGGAAAATCCCATGGATGGAGGAGCCTGGTAGGCTGTAGTCCATGGGGTCGCTGAGAGTCGGACACGACTGAGTGACTTCCCTTTCACTTTTCACTTTCACACATTGGAGAAGGAAATGGCAACCCACTCTGGTGTTCTTGCCTGGAGAATCCCAGGGACGGGGGAGCCTGGTGGGCTTCCATCTATGGGGTCGCACAGAGTCGGACATGACTGAAGCGACTTGGCAGCGGCAGCAGCAGATAAACCCTAGTGATATGCTGATAGTATAGGTTTACTTTTATCAATTCCCAGGAAATGATGATTCCTAAACACTTGAAAAAATACGTTAAAATGCCTCTCAGAAATGCCAATCATTTATTTAATTAGATCTGAGATACCAAAAAATGTTGGGACTTACTTACGCTGCTGCTGCTGCTGCTAAGTCACTTCAGTCGTGTCCGACTCTGTGCTACCCCATAGATGGCAGCCCACCAGGCTCCGCCATCCCTGGGATTCTCCAAGCAAGAACACTGGGGTGGGTTGCCTACTAAAGCATTGTAAAAGACACATAATATAGAGCTAGGACTTAATAATTATTAAAAAAACAAAGATAAATATAGTGGCCTTTTAATAAAATGGAAATCTGTTAGCAGTAATCATGCCTTGGGTAAATCTCACTGGCTGTGATACTGCCGCTGTGCAAAGCTAAAATGGAAATCCATATAGGCTACCCCAAAAATGACTCTTGGGTGAGTGGTTTTTATGTGTAGATACATTATACTAAAGCCATAGTGAATGTCCTATAATAGTATTGGGGGATTTCAAGAACCTTAAGAAAAATTATTTATAAGATTTTGCATAGATTTCAGTCATAGATATCTTTTACCATTCTGCAATACTGTGTAAACACTGAAATTAAAATTATGCCAATAGAGCATGAAAACTTCAAACAATACCAAAGTCCTCCTTGTCCCTTCTACTCAGTCCCAAGATCTTCAACTCAAGTTGTCTTTTCTTTTGTTTTCAGAGAAGTGGGTATCTTTCCAAACATGTATAGGGACATGAAGAAATGTATAGTTTTCTTTTAGTCATTGTTTTTTCTAAATTAAATGGTATGCTGTATTTGCCTTTTCAACTTGTCATAGTAATCTTTCCATGTAGATTTCTTATTATGAGTGTACTGTAATTTCTTGAAGCATTTCGCTTCCTAACTGGTGGACCTTTTAAAGAACTGAAACACCTTTAGTTTGGTTCCAGTTTCTCCACATCACAGGTAGTATCTGGGACTTAACAATTAGACTGGGGACCAGGCATTGTTTTTGCTTTTTCATTTCAAATCTCTGCTGATGGTTCCAGTGTTGAAACTCCACTTCCACATTATCTTGTAAGGTATCTTTTAGTTCTCGAATTCTGTGATTATATTTAGAGTTTATGGTTAAATACAAAACTTTCTTGATGTTAGTTTTTTTGGAGGCTCTTGGATATTCCTTTAAAAAATTTTTTTTGGCCATGCCCCATGGCTTTTAGGATCTTAGTTCACTGACCAAGGAGTGAACCCAGGCCCTGATAATAAAAGCACCTAGTCCTAACCACTGGATCACCAAGGAATTCCCAAGGGTATTGCTCTTTAAAGGGTGATTCAGGGACCCTCTGAATCATACGCATAATGGGTGCTTTTGAAAAATGCATCACATTGTGTGGCAGAAACCAATGCAATATTATAGCAGAATTATCCTTCAATTAAAAATAAACAAAGAAAAATGAAGATTTTTTGCTTTATCCTAGATCTGTGTAATTAGAATGGGATTTGCCTGAGAATCTGTCTGGGAAATTCTTGTATTCAATGATGTTTGAACATTAACTTTTCTAGGGCTTTAAAAAACTTGTTTGCCCCAGCCCCATTCATAGATGTTCTGTTTCATTGAGTCTATAGAAGAGTCCAGCAGCTGTTTTTTTTTAAGAAGCCAGCAAGAGATTTCTGATGCACCACCAGGACTGAGAACAGTTCTAGAACAGGGGTTTCAATGTGAGGTCCCTGGACCAGCACATCAGTGTCACCTGGAACTTGTTAGATAAATTCTCAGCCCCCACTCAGACCTACTAAATCAGAAACTCTGAGGGTACGGCCCAACAGTCTGTTTTAATAAGGCCAGGAGATGATTTTGATGCATGCTGAAGTTTGAGAAACACTATTCTAGAAAACAGTTTGGAATTAAATCCTAAATTCCATATAAATCTAATCTCCTATTACAGGAGGTTGTAAACTATGGATTATTTTAAATATATAAATTTATATATATGTATATTTTTATAAATTTATTTATTTGTTTATATTTATCCTAAACCAAGTGACTTTTTTTTCCAGGACTGATGATGAAGAACAAACATGGCTCAGTCTGAATTGTACTCAGCAAGCTTTGATGCAGGTGGTGGCTTTTCTTTCCCAGAATAGGCAGTTTTATCAGAAGACTGAAATTCTGTCACTAGAGAAGGTAATAAAAGATATCTTATGTTACAGTGCAGTTTTGTTTGACAAATTCATATGTAAATCGTTAGTTTAACAGGTTATTAACTATTGCCTAGAGTAGCACAAAGTGGTGATGAAAGCATGTTGGGCCCTGGAAAGTTTATTGAAAAGGGGAGACGTTTCAGGAATACAAAAATGTAGATATCTTAGTCCATTCAGGCTGCCATAACATGTTTGGACTTCTATAACAGAATACTATAGACTGGATAGCTTATAAACAACAGTCATTTATGTATCACAGTTAAGGAGGAAGCAAAGTCCAAAATTGTGGCACTGGCAGACTCCGAGTGTTGCCGGATGGGAGCTCAATACATGCTTCAAAGATGGTGCCTTCTCTCTGTGTCTTCACACAGTGAAGGGGACATGGGATCTCTCTGGAGCCTCTTTTCTAAAGCACTAATCCCAGTTGTGTGGCTTCCAACCTCATGATCTGAAAGCACCTCCCAAAGGCTACACCTCCTAATCTATAGGTTAGGATTTCATCCTATGAATTTGAGGGGGCCAGAAACATTCAGACCATGATGGTACTTCTTCATGATTAGAGACTCAGTTACAGATTCAGTCTCTTATTTTATACCCTCTGCTTGGACCATTTTATTCATTCCTTTAACTTGACATGATGATCCCTATGTCTTTACTTCCTGTCTCAGGATGCTTTTTTAAGGTAAAAGATAAAAATTTTTAAAAAATATATTTGCAGCCATTCTGAACATTTTCCACTTACAGATCTCACAAGTATTTAAAATCCAATATATACAAAAACTGACCTTATCCACATAGCATGTTTTTATTTTTTTTTATTTTTTTTAATTACGGCGGGAGCCCGGGCGTGCGCTCACCTGGAGGGCGCACCTGCCGCCTTGCAGAGAGCCTGCGCGCAGCCGGGACTCCACTGGGGACTGAGCCCTCCCAGCATGTTTTTAAATATGAGTTTTTTTCTGTTTTATCGGGGATCCTAAGAGCTGTTTTATTTGCAGGTTTGCACAACTCTCCCTTGCTCCCATATATCCAAGCCCTGTTGATTCTGTCCATAAATCTACAAGATGTTTCTCCTGTCTGTTTGCTTTGCCACCACAGTAGTTGAAACTCTCATGTTCCCTCCCTTGGGATATAAGACGCAGTAAACTCCTGAGCGGGCACCTCCAGGAGATAGTCCAGGCTTTTTGGCCTTTCATGACCAGCGAGGAACCCTGTCTCCAGCTTCTTCTCCCTCCCCACCCTTGCTCTGCATGCAGGCTATACTGTCTGCTTTTAGATCTTCCCTGTGTGCTCTCTCACGCCTTGGCACCCTTGTACATGTTCTCTCTGTTTAGAATGTCTCAATAAATAAATAAAAAGGAAAAAAGAAAAAAAATGGAACGCCTCACCACATCTCACCATATCTCTAACCCCCCACCCTGCACTTGACATCACTCCTTTCTTAACTCCTTTCTGGTTTGTCTTCAAGACCCAAGTCCTTGCAGAAGCTTATTTTACTCCCCTTACTTCAAGTACGCACCTTCCCGCCATCTCATCTGTTTTGTCACTCTTTTGTGATCCCATAAAAAAATAGTACCTGTCCTGGACTTCCCTGGTGGTGCACTGGTTAAGACTCCATGCTTCCAATGCAAGGGGCAGAGGTTCAATCCCTGGGCAGGGAACTAAGATCCCACATGCCACTCAGCCAAAAAAAAAAAAAAAATAGAAAAAGAAGAGAAAACTACCTTCTCAGGAGACTGAGCTCCTAGAAGTCAGAGAATGTTTTTGTCAGGTTTGCATTCCTAAATTTTAGCTTGGAGCTACTTTTTAAAAGTTTTATCTATTCATTTATTTTTGGCTGTGCTGGGTCTTCAGTGCTGCATGGGCTTTTTTCTAGTTGCTGTGATTGGGGGCTACTCTCTAGTTGCTATGCATGGGCATCTCGTTGTGGCGGCTTCTCTCCTTGCAGAGCACGGGCTCTAGGGTCCAAGGGCTTCAGTAGTTTCGACTCTCGGATTCCAGAGCACAGGCTTAATAGTTGTGGTGCATGGGCTTAGCTGCCCTGCAGCATGTGGGATCTTTCCAGATCAGGGATCGAATCTGTGTCTCCTGCATTGGCAGGCAGATTCTTTACCACTGAACCACCAGGAAAGCCCTGGAGCTAGTTTTATAGCAAGCTCATAGTACCCTTGTTTTGTTGATCTCAGTATTTGCTCTTTGCTCTATGGGATTCTTTTCTAGGACTTATGATGTCCAGTTTTCCTAATTTCTGTTTCTCTACAGCCTCTACTTCTCTATACTGGGATGGGACGGTTATGCACACTGGATGAGTCTGTCTCCTTGGAAACTATGATTGAGCGAATGAAAAGTCACCTAAAACTATCTCATGTTCGTCTTGCTCTTGGAATAGGGAAGACCTTAGGTAAGTATGTCTTCTATATTTGTCCAGCATACCTACTGATAATATTGGGCAAAAATGGAAACTTTTGGCTATATCAATATGATAGAAATGTGTTAGCAGCTCACAGAAGATGACTGGTTTACTTTATCGGTCAGAGTGGACAAGGTTATGCTGTGGTATACAGCCCATCGGCCTAAACAAGATTTATTTCTCATTCACACTCCAGGTCCATCTCAGATCAGCAGGGGAGTCTGCTCATTGTAGACAGGTCTTGAAGAGGGAGGGTCTTAAACTGCAGTTAAACACTGTAGTCTGGAAATGATACATATTCTGTTCAACTCATTGTTCAGAGTCAGTCAACCCAGGAAGAGCATGAAGTGCAGCCCTACCACATTCCAGGAAGACAGCTAGAAATTGTGATTGCTCCAATTACAATGCAGATCTTAAGTTTTACAATACTGGTGATAATTTTTAGTAGGTTCTGCTATGCTCGGTGATGTAATTGCGGTTTCTGAGTTTTGTAGCCACTGCCTTCTCTCTTGGTTTTCTCCTGTACTTTGGGGAACAAAAGGAACGAGCAGAACATTTATTGGGCCCCTGCAGTGAGCCTAGGACTGTTCAGAGTGTCCTATGTGTGTGTGTTTCCTTTGCGAAGGCAACAAGCGGAGTGCAGTTGTTATGAGTGTGGAGTCGGATGCCGTGGGTTCATGTAACAGTCATGTCTGCTGCATGACTTTGGCAGACATGGAAGTGGTGATAGAATTCACGTGGCTGGCCCATGTTAAGTGCACTGAATGCTAGCTATTCTTAGATGTCTGGAAAGTATTGATTTTCCTGTTGTATAGGTGAAAAAAATTGAGGTTTGCAGAGGTAACTGACTTAACCAAAATCCACAGTTGGATCAAACAACTCATGAGTGCTCGTTTTCAAAGAAGGTGGGTGGCAGAGATGGAATAAGACTTCTGACCAGCTCCATTGCCCCTTTTGTGAAATACAACTAATGAAGTGTCCATTCTAGAAATTAAGTGCTCAACACTTGTTGGATTTTGTCTTGAAAGTTTCTGTATTTCACTGTCCAGAGGATGCTCTTTTAGGAAAATACCATATTAAAAAAAAATGTCAATTAACAATGTTGTGTTAGTTTCAGGTATACAGCAAAGTGATTCAGTTATACATATGTCTATTCTTTTTCAAATTCTTTTCCCATTTAGGTTGTTACATAATATTGAGCAGAGTTGCCTGTGCTAAATAGTGGGTCCTGGTTAGTTATCCATTTTAAATATAGCAGTATGTCCATGTCATGCCCTAACTATCCCTTCTCCTTACTTCCCCACTGGTAACTATTAGTTCGTTTTCTATATATCAACTATACTCCAATATAAAATCAAAAGTTAAGAAGATATGTGTCAAATCCATTCCATAGCATCCTCTAACTGGCCTGTTTAGTTCCTTGAGACAAACTTGCCTGCCTTTCACTGTCACCTGGAGACCAGGTGAGGTTGCTTAACTGAGCAGCACTGTGGTGAAGCCTAAAACCTAGTGCTGCTGTTGCTGCTGCTGAGTCGCTTCAGGCGTGTCCGACTCTGTGTGACCCCATAGACGGCACCCCACCAGGCTCCCCCGTCCCTGGGATTCTCCAGGCAAGAACACTGGAGTGGGTTGCCATTTCCTTCTCCAATGCATGAAAGTGAAAAGTGAAAGTGAAGTCACTCAGTCGTGTCCGACTCTTAGAGACCTCATGGACTGCAGCCTACCAGGCTCCTCCGTCCATGGGATTTTCCAGGCAAGAGTACTGGAATGGGGTGCCATCACCTTCTCTGAAACCTAGTGCTAATAGTGGTAAATACTATTCAGAGGTGCCTTATGTGGGCTTGTGCAATAGCGAATATCCAAAGGAATAATAATCCTGCCTTGAAAAGTAAAAGTTAAGTCGCTCAGTCATGTCCGACTCTTTGTGGCCCCATGGACTGTAGCCTACCAGGCTCCTCTGTCCATGGGGTTTTCCAGGCAAGAATAGTGGAGTGGGGTGCCATTTCCTTCTCCAGGGGATCCTCCCGACCCAGGGATCGAACCCGAGTCTCCTGCATTGCAGGAAGATGCTTTACCCTCTAAGCCACCAGGGAAGCCATCCTGCCTTAGGTTAGCTCTGTAATACCAAGGAATAGTCTGTTTGCTTATATGAAGATACGTTTTTTTATTTTTTAAAACTTTTTACACAAAATTAACATACCTGTGATAAGACTGGGAGAGAGATCTGTATTACATATCGGATTCTTGGTACAGTTTGTAATATTAATATGAAGGGGAATTGTAAAGTGTTGGTCTCTTGTTTTGTTTATCATAAAGAGTCCCCAGTCAAAGTCGTGGCTCTGTGCGCTGGTTCTGGGAGCAGCGTCCTGCAGGGGACAGATGCCGACCTTTATCTCACAGGTAGGACAGCCTTTGGATCTTTCTTGTACCCTTTTCTTGTGTATCCCTTCCCTACCTTGGTTTGTTTTTTACAAGGTAAAAATTAACAGATTTTAGGACAGCATCTAACATACAGATGGATCTAATAAATGTTTTTTGATCCTGAACTAAATAAGAACTATGTCAAAATTGGGGACATACCACATACTTTGTGGAAGGAAAAAAATAATCATCTAATAATTAGATTATCTAAAAAGTGATATTCAACATTTATTTAACCTATTTTCATAGGTTAAATAATAAATTCCTAAACATGATTTCTCTCAGATTTCACGTAAGTTACTGGAACAATTTTTACCTGTTGCCTTAGGTAGAAAATTGTGCCTCTTACTCGGCCCTGAAGGCAATGATCACTTTCTCTCAGTTCTAGCTCCAAAATCTTTCTATTTTTCCCCTTATCTCCGTCCAGGCATCCCCTACCTAAAGTACTTCATTAAGCCTCTAATCTTAATCTTCCACACTCTCCCAGAACTAACTTTCAGAAGTACAAGTGTGATGGTGTATAATATTATCATGGCTGAAAACCCTTCAGTGATTTCCTCCATGTGCCCTGGTGAAGCCAGGTGAAGCAGTCTTGGCTCATGCCGTTTTCCCTGTCTAGGATGTCTTTTTTTTGCTTCTTTCTTATACTTCTAGTGATGAGCTCAAAGATACCTCCCCTGAGAAACATTTTCTTGACAGTGTCAGGCTCCTGCCCCTGATGATCATACCTTCCTCTCCCAATTCCTGTCACTTTTTTCTTAATCTACAATACGCATTTCTTTTGGACAGAAATTGTTTGACTCCCAGGCTCTATACTCTGTCCTTGTGGGTAATACCTAAATGATAACATGGCCCATCATTCCTCCAAGGGAGTTGGAGGCACTTTGAACACTGCTGTTACCAGCTGCATTTCTACCTCTGGGCCTCTTGAGGGTTAGGAGACAGGGGCTTAAGATTACTTTACCCACTTCCAAAACTAGACTCAAGGGTCTTAAGCCCCTGGGCATTCCTTTGGCGTTACTAGACCGCTCCTGCCACTGTATGCCCGTGCCTTATTATCTAGCATGCTCCCTTACAAAGGCTGCCGCACTTGAAATAATGTCCTGTCTCTGAGAATAGGGGCAGCATCTTAGGAAGCCTGATGTATTGCTTTGAACCAATTAAAAGTGTATATGACCATTGTCTGTTTTCTTTTCCTTCCTTCTAAAGAAGCAAGGGTTTTATTTGGTGGGGGTGGGGGCGGTTATTTATTTATTTAATTTTTGTTGGAGTATAGTTGCTTTATAATTTTGTATTAGTTTCTGATGTACAGCAAAATAAATCAGTTATATATTCACTCTTTTTTAGATTTCCTTCCTGTATAGGTCACATAAAATGTAAGATTTTTATAAGCCCTCAAGTTTATACCAGATTGAAATAAACTTTCAGTGTATAGACAGTTTAACATGTTATAACATGATGTTTCTATTTTAAAATTTAACATTTTACTTTGAAGGAATTTTAGATCTATAGAAAAGTTGCAGTAAGAATAGTATAATCAACTCTTATATACCCTTTGCCTACATTACTAATGGCTGTTTTTGGCCACATTTGTACATTCTGTCTTTCTATAACATCATATATGTGTGTATATATTTGTGCATGCATAAGTATTCGGTTGGTGGAAAAGTAATTGTGTTTGACTTTTACACCAACCTCAATTATTTTTGCACCAACTGCAGTTACTTTTGAACCTCAATTACTTTTTCATCAACCTGAGTTAACTATTACTTTTGCACCAACAATTAGTTTTGTACCAACCACAGTTACTTTTGCACCAACCTAATATGTATTTATGTTTTCTCCCAAACCATTTATAAATAAATTACAGATATGATGACCTTTTACCTTCAAATACTTCAGCATTATATCTCCTAGGAGCGAGGACATTCCCTTATATGACCATGTTATAATGACCAAATTCAGGAATTTAATGTTGTTAATTGATCAAAATTTATAGTATTTCTTTTTCAGATTGATGCTCAATTCTTTTTTTAAATATAAATTTATTTATTTTAATTGGAGGCTAATTACAATATTGTAGTGGTTTTGCCATACATTGACTTGAATCCACTACGGGTGTACATGTGTTCTCCATCCTGAACCCTGCTCCCACCTCCTTCCCCATACCATCCCCCTGGATCATCCCAGTGCACCAGCCCCGAGCATCCTGTATCATGCATCGAATGTGGACTGGTGATTCATTTCATATATGATAATATACATGTCTCAATGCCATTCTCCCAAATCATCCCACCCTAGCCCTCTCCCACAGAGTCCAAAAGACTGTTCTATACATCTGTGTCTCTTTTGGTGTCTCGCATACAGGGTTATCGTTACCATCTTTCTAAATTCCATATACATGCATTAATATACTGTATTGGTGTTTTTCTTTCTGGCTTACTTCACTCTGTATGCTGCTGCTAAGTCGCTTCAGTCGTGTCCGACTCTGTGCGAACGCATAGACGGCAGCCCACCAGGCTCCCCCGTCCCTGGGATTCTCCAGGCAAGAACACTGGAGTGGGTTGCCATTTCCTTCTCCAATGCATGAAAGTGAAAAGTGAAAGTGAAGTCGCTCAGTCATGTCCAACTCTTAGCGACCCCATGGACTGTAGCCCACCAGGCTCCTCCATCCATGGGTTTTTCCAGGCAAGAGTACTGGAGTGGGGTGCCATTGCCTTCTCCTCTCTCTGTATAATAGGCTCCAATTTCATCCACCTCATTAGAACTGATTCAAATGTATTCTTTTTAATGGCTGAGTAGTACTCCATTGTGTATATGTACCACAGCTGTCTTATCCATTCATCTACTGATGGACATCTAGGTTGCTTCCATGTCCTGGCTATTATAAACAGTGCTGTGATGAACATTGGGGTACACGTGTCTCTTTCAGTTCTGTTTTCCTCAGTGTGTATGCCCAGCAGTGGAATTGCTGGGTCATATGGCAGTTCTATTTCCAGTTTTTTAAGGAATCTCCACACTGTTCTCCATAGTGACTGTACTAGTTTGCATTCCCACCAATAGTGTAAGAGGGTTCCTTTTTCTCCACACCCTCTCCAGCATTTATTGCTTGTAGACTTTTGGATCGCAGCCATTCTGACTGGCGTGAAATGGTACCTCATTGTGGTTTTGATTTGCATTTCTCTGATAATGAGTGATCACACACTGCATCTGTTCTAGTTCTCAACTTTGTTTTTAGAGCATTGGCATTTTTGAAGAGCATAGGCCATTTGCTTTTTTTGTATATCTCTCAATTTGGAATGTCTGATTGTTTTCTCATAAATAATAACTTTTTAAAATTAGTTTTCATATCACAAAGCAGTATATACATAAGATAAATTCACACAGTTCCAAAATGTTAAAATGTTCTCCCTTGGGGAGGGGGGTGGGAGGGGGGTTCAGGAGTGGGAACACGTGCACACCCCTGGCGGATTCATGTTGATGTATGGCAAAACCAATACAATATTGTAAAGTAATTAGCCTCCAATTAAAAAAAAAAAAGTCCTTCTTACACGGTTAGTTGGGGAAACAGAAAATGTCTTATCCAGCTTACTTTAGATGTCTGTACTCGGTGAGGCATCACTTTGAATATCACTTCAGAGATGGGAAACCCCAGCCAGAAGACCATTTTCATCACCCTTCCTTTGAGCTTTACATATTAGGTCATAAAGGGCAGTATCCTAGGAAGACCAGCAGATGGCAGGCTTGCTCCTTGGAAATATAAATTGGATACTAGTCCAGACAGCCAGACTGTCTTTCCCAAAGCATGACTTCTAACTGGGCCAGTTAGTGTCTTTTTCTCCTTTCACTTTTTCCTCTGCTATTACTTAAATTAAGATATTTTAAAAGGTGCTTGAGTAGAAACTAGTCCTTACAATGAGGGCTTCCCTGGTGGCTCAACTGTTAAAGTATCTGCCTGCAATGCAGGAGACCTGGGTTCGATCCCTGGGTTGGGAACATCCCCTGGAGAAGGGAATGGCTACCCACTTCAGTGTTCTTGCTTGGACAATTCCATGGACAGAGGAGCCTAGCAAGCTTCAGTCCATGGGGTCTCAAAGGGTTGGACACGACTGAGTGACTAACACTTCATAATGAAATGATGCGTATTTGGCTAGGGGAGAGTGTGGGGAATTGAAATTGAGGGCTTTTTTTTTTTCTTTTCTTAAGAACTTTTTTTTTAATGCCTTTATGTCTTAAGTATATTTCAAAATTGTGCTTTTTATGAAAAAGCCAAATATTCTTGCTCTTACATCAGATTCACAAAGTGTTTTTTAAAAATTCAAAACATTTGAGTTTTCCCAAAATCTTTCCACAAAAGATGAGATCCTCTTCTACCAGTAACTTCAGAATTTCTAGGTGTTTTGCCTGAGTCAAAGGAAAATACCTTGTTTTTAATTTAGAAATAACCTTAAGCTCATTTCATTCTTATGAATTAGACTACAGTTGATGCTGAGAATTTTGGTATTCACAAAGTATAAGGGGTTTCCCTCGTGGCTCAGATGGTAAAGAATCTGCCTAGAATGTGGGAGATCTGGGTTAGATTCCTGGGTCGGGAAGACCCCGTGGAGAAGGAAATGGCAACCCACTCCAGTATTCCTGCCTGGAGAATTCCATGGACAGAGGAGCCTGGTGGGCTATAGTCCATGGGGATACAGAGAGTCAGACATGACTGAGCTACTAACACTTCACTTTATTTCACAAAGTATAAAGAAGTCTTTGGTGGGTAAGCAGTGGTGTTTTATTTTATTGTGGAAACCTTTTGAATGGGTGTTCCTACAGGTCAGTTCTGGCGGTATTAGATACTGTTGGGTGTGTGAATTTGGGTACTTGCCTTGCATTTACCAAGGAGAAAGAATTTGGAATTCTCAGTGGGATGGTCTCTCTTTTTAAATTGGAGTACATGTAAGAAACATGCATATAACTTTCTAGATTCATGTTCTGCTGTATTACGTTTGCTTCATATAGGATGAAAACTTGGTATTTCTGCTGTTATGGTTCAGCACAGAACCACAGACTGTGTCTAATATTTAGCTATTTGCTCTTTCTTTTGTTGGCAGGTGAGATGTCCCACCATGATGTTCTGGATGCTGCTTCCCAAGGAATAAGTGTCATCCTCTGTGAACACAGCAACACTGAACGAGGCTTTCTTTCTGATCTTCGAGATATGCTGGATGCTCACTTGGAGAATAAGATTAATATTATCCTGTCAGAAACAGACAGGGACCCTCTTCATGTGATATAAGGCCTGCAGGAACAGCCAGATAACACAACATAGAAAGCAGGTGGCTCCCAGTGTGAATCCATAACATGAATCAGTGGGGTTGGTATCCTTCCAAAAAATATCTTAGAAGGTACATTAGCATTTCTGGTTTCTTAATCTGCTTCTCCCGATGTTCTGTAGCTCAGTAGATAAAAACTATAATGTAATTACTATTGAAGAATAAATATTATAAAGGACAAATTAAAGAATATACTGTGGAATATAAATTCATTGTAACTCTAGGAAATATGGAGTAAACCTGTTTGTTTAACATTCTTGGGAAATAGCTCAAGTAATCATCTCTTTAACTCAGTTACAGATGGGATGTGTCATTCTAGATCTCTCTGTCCTTAGTTATTTTAAAAATATACCTTTTCAGAAGTTTGTCTATATATGCATTCTTTTAAAACTTCATATTAGCTCACCTGTATCTAGGTAGTAACCTTTGAAGGGTAGTAAGGTCTGTCTTTCGGAGAAGGCAATGGCACCCCACTCCAGTACTCTTGCCTGGAAAATCCCATGGACGGAGGACACTGGTGGGCCGCAGTCCGTAGGGTCGCTAAGAGTCGGACACGACTGAGCGACTTCACTTTCGCTTTTCACTTTTCTGCACTGGAGAAAGAAATGGCAACCCACTCCAGTGTTCTTGCCTGGAGAATCCCAGGGACGGGGGAGCCTGGTGGGCTGCCGTCTATGGGGTTGCACAGAGTCGGACACGACTGAAGCGACTTAGCAGCAGCAAGGTCTGTCTTTATGTTCTCTTTCCTAGATCACTGATCTCCCACCTAAATTTCAGAATCAGGATGAGATTTTGTTTTTTGGCCTTGAGCAAACTACTTAACCTTTGTCTCAGTTTTCTCATCCCATGTGGCATGTGGGATCTTAGTTCCTCGACCAAGGATCACACTAGTGCCTCCTGCAGTGCAAGTGTGAAGTCTTAACCACTGGACCTCCAGGGATGTCCCTCAGGATGAGTTCTGCTTTTTGTTGTAAATATACATGATCATTATTCATGTTCAGTTCAGTTCAGTTGCTTAGTCCTGTCTGACTCTTTGCGACCCCATGGACTGCAGTACGCCAGGCCTCTCTGTCCATCACCAACTCCTGGAGTTTACTCAAACTCATGTCCGTTGAGTCGGTGATGCCATCCAACAATCTCATCCTCTGTCGTCCCCTTCTCCCCCCACCTTCAATCTTTCCCAGCATCAGGGTCTTTTCAAATAAGTCAGTTCTTCGCATCAGGTGGCCAAAGTATTTCAGTTTCAGCATCAGTCCTTCCAATGAATTTTCAGGATTATTCATGTAACTATTGCTTTTTGGGTAACTCACCATTTCATTAAAGATTTTTAACTTTAAAAATAATACTGGTGAATACGTGTACAGTATTAATTTTGTGCCAGGTACTCTACTATGTGCTCTATAAACACTTTCAGTCCCATATATGCAAGTATATAGGTATTGTTACTCCCATTTTAACAGATGAGGAAACTGAGACAGAGGTTATGTAGCTTGGAAGTGATGGAGTTAGGATATAAACTCAGTCTGGCTCCAGAGCCTATGTGCTTATTAATTGCAGTGGATCTTAATCAAATATGTTGATGGTAGGACTGATATAAGAGGTATGGAAGAAATCCTGAAGGGAAAAAAAAAAAATCCATCTTAACTGCGATCTTCTCTGGGTGGTATGATGAGAGGCTTTTAATGCTTTTATATTTATTTCCAATTTCTACACTGAGCATGTTACTATGGTAATGGCAAAAGCAATCTTTTAAAATACTATTGTCTAAAAGTGAGAAAGCATAGAATTTAGTATTTGTAGGATCCTTTTCCTACCCATCTTCTATCTCCTGGAGGATTTGGGATCCTAACTTAAAAATTATTCTTAATTTTTAAGAATACAGTGGTTCACCTGTAATACTGATTCACTACAGAAATAGCCAACAGGAGTGAGCCTTATGAAATGCCCCCCATTAAAAGTTGGAGGAGCCACCAGGAAAGGTGAGAGGAGAACAGCTAAGTGTCAGAAGCCAAGAACTAGAAAGCTTCTATGAGATGGTCAAGTTTGTCAAAGCAGAATGAGATAGCAGCTTTGCGAGACTATCTTAATGGTATTTGCTTCATTCATTCACTCACTGGTTGCTTTCTGTGTGCTGGACCCAGAGAGTATGTGGAGAGGATATGACAGAATTTGGTTAATGATGACAGTAAACTCTTAACTATGAAAAAGGCAGGCACAGGATTTATAGGGAAGGTCTTCTGGGGGACAGCTTAAACACATGCACTAAGTAGAGAAACAGCAGAGCCCACTGAAAAAGCCCAAGTAATTAATTCAGTATTGTCAGGGTGGAAAGAAGGCAGGAAAGGTATGGTCCAAGGTGATGATGAAGAAATAGCCTGCGGCCAGTAGCTCTCAAACCCTCCTTTTTTTGTTAGAGCACACTTAAGGCGTGGTATGATTTGGCCTGTGACTCATGAAGGCAGACAGGATCTCAGAATTGACAGTTGTGGATTAATCCCTTTGGGTAGAGTTTTAGGAGGGGTTAATGAATCAAAGAATTTGTTTATGATTGACACACTTATTGCCAAATAATGATATTATGACTGTAATAATTTTCAGCCTGCTTGCACTTCTGAATAACTAAAAAAAATACCCCAACACATCCTATGTAGTTTATTTTTTTCTTCCTATGCAGTTTAAGAAAAAATAAAGTATCACTCAAGATTCCTTACTTTCAGCTGTCAAATTTTCCAAACTGTTAAAGATGCTGAAGTATTCAGGTGACCTAAATACTTCAGAAAGACTTGAGGCCCAAGTGATACATGCCAAAATAATGAAAACTTGGTAATAAGTTTTATGCTTAAAGTTACATTTTTCGTAGCATTAGTTATTTCAAATTGACTTTATTCAACACATTAAGGATACTGTAATTTTTAATGCTATTAAAACCTCAACTAGGTATTTCATATCACATCTTGATTTTCTCAGCTGCCTAGAACAGAGCTTTCTGCATGGTAAGTTCTCAAAAAACATGAATTAACATGGCTTAACAGCAATTTGAAAAATTAAAGTGTGGGAGAATCTCCCAAGGGAGAAATCAAATAATTACAAAAAGCCTGAGAAAGTCATGTACGTGACTATCCCTTGGTTTTCAGGAAAAGACACACATCTGTAATGAGGCAGACTCTCATGACTTGCTGTCATCTCTGACAGCTACTCAGGACTAAGCCAAAAACCTGGAATGCAGAAAAATACATTCTGAACATGCTACTGGCTCCAGGTTTGGAAGCTGAGAACTGGAGCTGAAGTACAGTTGAGCCTTGGACATCGTGGGGATGCTGACCTTCTGCACAGTAAAAAATCCAGCTGTAACCTACAGTTGGCTCTGTGTATGCTTGGTTTCCCTTTTTACATCCGTGGGTTCAACGGACCATGGATCATATAGTACTGTAGCATTTACTATTGGAAAAAATCTGCACATAAGTGGACCCACACAATTCAAATCTGTGTTGTTCAGGGTCAACTGTAGACTTCTAAAGTTTCGTTAGTAATTTTTTTAAGTTAAGCAAAATCTATAAACCATCCCTCAAATTGCCTGATCTTTTATAAGAATGAAATATTCATGTATTAAAATGACAAATATGATACTAAGAAAGTTGCTTCTATTAATGGAATAACACAGGAACTCATTTAGAACTCTCTGCATACGGAATTCAGTATTATGCCGAGTTTGCATACTACAAATATCTGTCCTGCATCCTCTGTACCTTTTTAGCCCTGTTTCAGCCATTTTATTAAGAGAAGCCAGAAGAATCTTTCAAGGTTTCAGGTCTGTTTAATATTGCCAGAAGCGAGTAACAGCAGAAGTTTGGAGCCTTAGCAGTCAAACTGATAGAGCTTAAGCTACACTGATGTTGAAACAAGTTAGTGAAGAGCATATAATTCTGCCAAGATCACTATCAGAGCTGTAAGGTGCACTCATAAAATTTTTGAAGCACTTCAAAATATTTTTAGTAAAAAAATAGCACTTTATGGGACTTCCCTGGCAGTCCAGTGGTTGAGACTCTGTGCTATTAATGTAAGGGGTATAGGTTCTAGCTCTGGTTGGGGAACTAAGATCCTACATGCTGTATTGCATTGCCAAAAGATGGGGAAAAAAAAAAGTCCCAGAGAATCTGGGAGTTGGAAGTAACAAAACAGTACTATAAATGAAGGAAGAAAAAAAGTTCTATCCAAATTGCTTTATTAATAGTAGACTATTCACACATATTGCTTGCAAACAGTATAGACACAAAAAATATAAAAATAAACCAGTAGATAAATTTAAGGGCAAATGCAGTTTCACAGTAGGTCATTAAAGATTCTGTATATGTTTCTTTATATTGTAACTTATTATAAACTAAATATATTAAGCAAAAAAAAAAAAAAGGTGCAAACCAGCAAGTATCATATGCCACCATTTGTGTTTTTAAAAGGAGAAATATAGACAAATACCCTTAGATGTGCATAGAATACCTCTGGAAGAATGCTTAAAATGCTGCCAATGGCTGCCTAAGGGACTGGATGGGGGAATGGTAAGGAAACTCACTTTTCACTGAATATCCTTTGGTACAATTAAAAAATTTTTGAATCCTATTCATGTACCAATTTGTTTAAATATTGATCAGTAATTATGGTTAAGACTAACCCCCCTTATACATGGGTTTAATATAAAATTACTTCATTATATGACATGAAATGATTTTAAAAATTCTGGGCATTTGGGGAAATATTTTCATAAAAGGGGTTTACAAGATAAGAAATGAGTGAGAAATGCTGATGCAGTACAGTGACAGAGAATTTAACTTCCAACTATGAAACATTTCAGGGAGTATATAAAGACTATCTGCTGACTCCAGTGGTCAAGGTTAGCCTTTTTTTCTTTCCTAAGAGAAAAGGGTTGTGTATTTAGGAGGCTTGAAATTGTCACTTTAAGAAAAAACTGAAATGTCTTACAGTGAGTTTTAGGTGGGCCTACTTGATAAGAGAAATCAAATTAACTTAAAGCCAGCCATTAATAAGCTATTCATCTGCATGTTATTCAAGAAAATAAAAAAAAGTATGTTGATATACAATAATTAAATTTTTCTGTTGCCTTGGGAAAAAACAACTAAAATACACTTTCAGGATTGTGTTTCTCTAGTCTGGCTTCTCACTCATATCATGAACGTGATGGCACAAACATTAACTGTCTTGAGGAGCATGATCTGTTGTCATTGATGTGCTTTCTGGGATGGGCGTACACCCTGTACACTTGATACATTTTTCCCACTTTTCCTAACTGAATAGCATCATGCTCCTTCCTCTATCAGCATGTAGCCTAAATCCAAAAGGAGAAAGCTGAAAATCACCTACTTTCCCCCAGTCCCATAGCTTTTATTAAGCTATTTCAGAAACAGTAAAAGGATGATCTGCCTACTCCATCATACTCTTCAGTTCTGACACGCGAAATAGCAAATAAAGCATTTATGCCACTGTCTGTAACTTTCACACTCTGGAACAAGCACATTTGCAAATACAGTGATAAAAGGCCCTCAAAAAAATTAGGAGCATCATCTCTGGTATAAAAGAATTCAAAAACATCCAGTTCCAAAGAGTCCCTGAGCACTGTTCCTTCCAGCAAGAAGTCTCCAGAGAGGTAATGAATGAAAGGCACGTTTTCTCCATTTTGAGGACCGCTGCATAGTACTAGGATGGTATACCAGCCAGGCTAATCCCGGTTCTAGGTGACGACATTACCCCTCCCCACCTAAAATCTGTACACTGACGAGTCTAATGTTGGATGTAAACACAACACTTTAGAGGAGTGGCAGCTGGGGTATAGCTCTTCCACGGAAGATTCCAAGAGTACACGAGCGCTTTATAACTCCTCTTCTTCGTTTTCCAGGAAATCAGTCAGTATTCCATTGTCAACAGGAATTAATAAATATTCTACTCCATCAGTTCCCTAAAAGGTGTGAGAATACCTGAATGTTAGTCATTTGTAAGAAATGTATTTGAAATGTTAAACAAAAAAATGGACTTGATTTCATTAATAGTTCACATGAATAGAGAAGTATAAAAAACAAGGGCAGCCAGGGGACACAGAGGGATATATAGCTATTAAATACACCGAGTTTATAGTTAAACCACGTTATAGTGGAAAAGAAGACTAAAGAATGAGAAGGTGGGTATTTCCTGCTCTAAAACACTACACCACTGATATCTCTGTTCTTTTATACCCCTTTCAACCAGATCCTTCCCATTGGCTATAGGTTCAGGTATCTCCAATTACAAAACAACCCTCACTAGACTCCTCATTTCTCTGCAACCATCATAAAACCATGGCACCTTTCCAGAAGAGCTGTCTATAAATAGTGGTCTCCATTTACTCACTTTTTACTCAACCCAAGCCAACCTACCTACCACCATCATTATCATGTCACACCAAAAGAGCTTTTGGTTAGGCTACCAAGGAATCCCATTTTCCTAAATTCATTATGTATCTTCAGTCTTTGTCTTTTTGGCCTCTCGGTAGCACCTGACAATCCTGACCTAAAAATATGCTTCTCTTCTTGGCTTCTATGACATCTTGGTTTTCTTCTTGGCTCTCTGGCTGTTCCACCTCTGCAGGCTTATCTTCTACTTGGCCATTAAATATCACACTTCTAGGCCTAGTTTCTGGCCCTCTAATCTCACTATATGTTCTCTCTCTAGACTGTCTCACCAAAGCCTGGTTTCCATTATAATATAAATAGGTAGGAATCATAACCTTTTATCTCTAGCCCAGATCTTTTCTCTGGTATCTTGTCCCAGGAATCCAAATGCCCAGCTGACATCTCCACTTGAAAATGTCCAGAGAACCTCAACTGGAGTAAGTCCAAATATACTAAGACCATGAACTCATGCTCTGTCTCCCCAAAATGTTGCTCTTTCAGCTTCTCATCCAGTGATCCCACCATCTCTCTGGTTATGGAGGAAAGAAACAGGCCAGAAACCAGGAATCACTCTTGACACTCTCTTTTCCTTTGGTTCCCATATCCAGTCTGTCATCAGTTCTTGTCAATTTTGAGTCCCAACCACTTTTCTCTTTTTAACCTAGTCCAGATTGCCATCATCTCAGCCAGGCTACTAATACCTTCCCAGCTGGCCTCTGTGCGCTGAGGTTTCACAGTGCCCACCTTGCGCTGCCCCATCCCACTCTCCATACCATTGTCAGAACAATTTTCTCAATGACTTCTCATTACTTCAGAATGAAACGGGATTGTGTCATGCTGGCTGCTGTTTTGTTCCAGAGCCTCTTTACATGCTGCTCCTGCCTAGAATGCTCTTCCTTCCCTTGATGACTGTAAATCTCCTAGTCTTCCTTTAGGTCTCAGCTCAGTGGTCTCTTCTGATACACATAATTAGGTCAAATCCACCTACTGTAATATGTTCTTTCAGAACCATGTCCCTCCTGATCATAGGACTTAACCACAATTTAAATGTTACATGTATGTGATTATTTGACAAATGCCCATCTTCTCCATTAAGACTTTAAGCTTTATGAGAAAAGAAATTAGGTTTTTGCTTAACTTCTGTATCCTAACGCTTTATATACAGTTAGTGCTCAATACACATAGACAGGATTAATGAATAGAGGAGAAGGGAACATGATTATCTGACTCATTTCTAATGGCCTGTTTGTCACTCTGAACTAGAAGTCGTAAGTCTTCTGCTCCATGCTGAAGTGGAGTATTTCTACCTTCTTTCTACAGAACTCAAATGGCACACTGCCTAAATGGATCCTTGTGACACACCAAGGCAATCTCAGTTTCATAACAGGCATACTTGTCCTTAAGTAAACAAGAGACACTATTCCTGGCATACAATGTTATACAGCAAAGTCTCACCTTCTTTGTTCTTATAAGCTTGTGGTCCCTAAATTCAGTTAACTGGGCCCGTAGTGTCAGATCACTATTGACAAGGAATGCCTCCCGACACTGCTGGTAAAAGTCTTGAAAACAAAGCCCTGGAGAGTTCAAAAGAAGATGTGAACATAAGTCAGTATTTAAGACATGACCCCATATATGCATACCCATGCTGAAAAAGACAGGAAAAAAGTGCTATTACCCGAGTATGTCAAAGCAGTCAGTAAATGCTGAGTAAATACCTCTCGAAGAAGCAAAACTAGAGAATACTTAGGTGTTATATACTGTGGCTTACATTTTTTTAATGAGAACTGATTGGCTGAAAGCAGTCAACTGTGGCCAAGGATAATATAATCTCATGGGCAGTTATAAACAGTGTGAGTAAAGTTGACTTTTTTAAAAGAGGGAACTAGTAAGTCAAGTGAGAGCTGAATGATTTTTAAAAAAATATATATTTTTTCAAAGTCTTTATTGAATTTGTTACAATATTGTTTCTATTTTATGTTTTGGTTTTTTGGCCACAAAGCATATGGGATCTTGGCTCCCCAATGAGGGATCGAACCTGAAACTCCCACATTGGGAGGTGAAGTATTAACCACTGGACCACCAGGGGAGTCCCCTGAATGATTATTAAAATGTGTGTTTAACAGATTATTTTCACTCAAGTTAAAGAAAATCTAAGTTGCCCAGTATATGAAATATATGTAGCTGGTAGACACACATTCATAGTTAACAGAGGAAATTTAAGAAGTATATTGGATTTGTTTTTCAATTTGTATTGACAAATAATACAAATAGCCTGCTCAGCAGTGTATCTGTGGGGTTGCTTGAAATTTTTCAATATGGCAAATACAGTGATCACGGAGCAAACCATTTATTTACTGCTGTGAAATACTGCAGTGCTATTATTAGATTCCAGGAAAAAGAATTTATGGGATGAAACAAAGGTCACACAATTTAATATCATAAATATTGGATACCAGTGTAAGAAGGGTTATCCTGGTTATCCAGCTGATACTTTATTAGTAGCCGGAAAATTCCCCTAAGGAAAAACACAAAAACAAATTGAAATCCAGAATGTTAACATCCACAGATAACAGTTAATAGTCAAGTACACAGAGACTGTGAAACACTTAGCCCATTTATATTACCTTCCTTTCCTTTTTCAAAGAACACCATACCCTGGTCTACTTAAAAAGGAGAAGCATTTTTACCTCCTTTTAAAGAAAATCTAGGAATACAGCTGACCCTTGAACATCATGGGTTTGAACTGCATGGGTCTACTTACATATGAAGCCTGGCATGCAGTCCATGGGGTTGCAAAGAGTCAGACACGACTGAGTGACTGAACCTGAACCGAACTTACATATGCATATTCTTCAACTAAACACTACAGAACTACATAGCCCCAGTTAATTGACTCTGCAGATGCAGTGGATTATGGAGTGCTGACTATGAAAAGTTAGACACAGATTAACCCCCATGTTGTTCAAGGGTCAAATTTTTTTAGGCTAGAGATTAGTTTACTATAGAAAACCTGGAATATATAATAAAAACTAAAGAAAGAAAAAATAACTAAAGAGAAAAATATTAATTCCATAACCCTAAAATTATAGCCACTAACATTTGATGTGGAGATCATATTTGCATATGCTGCTGTCTCAAGTCTTTGTGGAATGAAGTACTGTGAAAACATAAATTCATGCATTTATATATGGTATACACCATTTTAAACCTCACTTTTTCACTTATTTATTTTCCCACGTCTTAAAATTTCTTCCTTAACAGTTTTTAATGCCTGCTCATTTATCATACCACAAACTTACCATTTTCCTACTGGTTTTGGATGTTCACATTACTTACAATTTAAATTAATAAAAAATAACACATTAAATAAAATCATAATAAATATTCTTTCATTTTTTGGAACTGTTTCTGTAGGAGAGTGTACCAGGTAGAATTACTAGGTTGGAAGCAGTGTTATACAAAACTAAACTTCCCAGAAGTCCCTGGATGTGGCAAAAATTTTAAACCTTTGCATTTTCATCTTTATTACAGTCTAGAAGATAATTTCTATAAGCACATTTTGGATCATCTCAATGATCACTTTATAACTTAGTACACCACTGAATTTGGTGAAGATTTTTTGATCAATCACATTCATACCAAGTAAAGACTAAATGTGTATTGGAGTGTAAAGGATGAACCAAAGACGCACTGGAGGCTAGCATATAGACATTTAGGTATGGCAAACTAAAAATAATTGCTTTAGGGCAGTCAGCGTCATGTTGAGAATATCTGCATTGCTGGATTCCCAAGTTTATATGTAGTAACTTGCAACAGTCCATTAGGAGTAAGCATAATAGTAAAACTGAATGAACACTTTTTCTATTCCCAATTCCATCAAAAAATTTGATTAGATACCCATTTAACATATGTGCTAAGTTGCTTTAGTCGTGTCTGACTCTGTGACTCCATGGGCTGTAGCCTGCCAGGCTCCTCTGTCCATGGGATTCTCCAGGGAAGAATACTGGAGTGGGTTGCCATTTCCTTCTCCAGGCAATCTTCCTGATCCAGAGATTGAACCCACGTCTCCTGCATTGGCAGGTGGGTTCTTTACCACTGAGCCATCTGGGAAGCCATTTAATACATATTTCATTGTTAATGCAATGATAATCTTTAAGTGTACAGAAATAGCTTTAAAGAATAATACAATTCATTAAAATTAGCACTTGAGGGTTGACATCACAAGGGAGTCTTGTGATGATAAAGCTGCATATCTTGACTGTGGTAGTAGTTACACAAAGTTACACGTGACAAAATGGCACAGAGCTAACACACATACATACAAATAAGTGCACGTATCAAAAGTGAAATCTGAATGAGCCCTATGGATTGTGCCAGTGTCGGTCTCCTGGCTTTAACACCGCTCTGTGGTGTGAGCTACTGGCAGGGGGTAGTTGGGAAAGGAATGCTCTGGACCTCCCTGTACGTTTCTCTGTGGCCTCCCTGTGAGGCTACTAAAAAGCCTTTTTCAACAGCTTAATTACACAATTTATTCTTTGCTGGCTTATGCTATATACAACTTTTCTTAGCCTTTATTAACTAGCTCTTATTAATTCACATATGCATCTTGGTTAGGCTGCTGAAGGGTTTCACTGGAGACACTATATACAAAGATTTTCAAGGTTTAACAATATGAGCTTTGGAACCACATGGATGGAATCAAAATCTCTGTGCCCTTTACCATCTACCTTAGAGTGGTTATGAGGATCAAAAAAGTTATTTCGTGTAAAGGGCCCTGTGTCTGAGTCATAATGTTCAATATGTAATTAAAAATAACTATCATATGTAAGTAAAATCCATGAAAACTCTGCTGTTTCCTCAACGATGACCACTGAGATGTTCTTACTCAGAAACATAAAAATCTATTAAAAATGCTGGTACCTCTGCTTTATTATTGGGCAATTTGAGACTACTACTGAGTAGTCTACCCAATGCATAACCCAGTACTAGCGACTATTATTATCATTGATAATACTTCTCTGCAAACCTAGAAAGGACTTTAAGTACTGCCAGTCAAACCTAACAGGGCATATCTTAAAATGTGTAAAGTTTTTTTTAAAAAAGAAGCAATAGTTTTCATTCTTACCTTGCATTAGGGGTAAGGCTTCGTAAGACATGAATTAGGGAACTAAGTGGTAGTGATCCAGACTGTTTAACCAAAAGAGAATTCTCATAGGAGGTTTCTTCAGTATAATGACTGTATGTAGTAGTTTCATACCAGAGCCAGTTATAAAGACTCTGCTTTGCATGATCCCACACTAGAGTACATGATCAAAAAAAATAAGAATGACTAATTATTTTCATATTGTCCTGTTACTAGATGCCACTCTAGGAAAGAACAAGAAAGCATTAAATAAAGTGAATTTTTATTTCACCATCAAAATCAGTACCTTACAGTCTAATTTTACTATCAATCACCATCTGAATCTTTATGTGTATATTAAATGCAGGTTAAAATATATTAACACTACCAAGGCATTCTTTTAAAAAATTTAATAATTCAGCATTTTGTTTTACAGGATTATCACAAAGTCTCTGAACTGAAGGCATAAAATAAATATTGCAGTATCACAAAGAAAAGTTAGAAAGAAACCCAAATAATAGTTGGGTCTCCTCTTCTTCAAGAAACTTTACCATAAAACATACCCTTTACTATCAAAATTTTTATTTCCAAGAATTATGTTCTAAATCAGATTGAGGACACCTATATTTTTGGCAACTGTGTTTTTAAACATGGAACAAAGGAAATGTATACGTAAAAACAATAAAAATGCTGTGACTTAAAACATTAAGAAAAGTAATTTTCAAAGACTGTTATCTCAAGAAGAAAAAACAGGAACATTCAACCTACTGAGAGGAGCATTGAGGTGATCAATAGATGCTATAAGGTATATATTACGTAAAGATGATAACTGTCCAATAATTTGCTGGCTTTTGTCTCCTCTCAACATTTGGCTATCCAAGTTGTGAATAAGAAGAAAGAGTTCTAAAGAAGAATCTAAAAGGAAAGAGAAGTCAATTATTATTTTCAGTGAGTAGTTGTAAAGTCCCCACCACATGCAAGGCTTATGTACTGAAGAACATATCAAGGTAATACAGGGCAAAACAGCTATTGTTAGGGGTATGCAATTTATTTGAGAAGACATGTCAGTCACTCATAAAACAGGCAAGACATAATTATACTCTTAAAAAAATGAAATTCATTGAAAATCAGTAGACTCTGAAGCAGTTAAAGACAACTGGAATGGTTAACACTTGAATCAATCCATGAAGTAACCAGTTTTAATAAGGCAAAATACATATTAGATTGGGAGGTGAATCTGTGGATATTGAACTGCAAGGGGGGATGGATCCCCATCCCTAAAAGAGTTCACATTAAGCATTAAGAGAGAATATAGAAAACCTCCATTATCATAAAAGCCGAGAGACAAAAACAAGAGAAGGGGAGAGGACTAGGATATTCCTCAAGGCACGAAGAAGGTCAGAGAAGTAAAATATAAAAGTCAGTGAAGGTAAAATTTGGATAACATGCATATTATAGAACTAAAATATTTATGATTTACATAATTATAAATATATTTAATATAAATTATAGATTATATAATATGTATTTATTATAGATTATATAATACAGATTATACACTACATATACACATTAAAAATGACTCAGGCACCTATTTTAATGAGCATACAAATAATATCAAAATCATCTATTAAATCATTAAGCATAACCAAGTACTCCATTTAATTGTTAGTCGCTCAGTCATGTCTGACTCTTTGCCACCTCATGGACTGCAGTCTGCCAGGCTCTTCTGTCCATGGAATTCTCCAGGCAAGAATACTGGAGTGGGTTATCATTTCCTTCTACAGGGGATCTTGCCAACCCAGGGATCAAACCCAAGTCTAGTTATTGCAGGCATATTCTTTACCATCTGAGCCACCAGGGAAGCTCCCAATTAATTGTTAAGCAATGACTAGGACAATTGTTAGCCCCTAAATAATTTTATTTTTATTTTTCTGAAATGCTCATATAACCAAAACACTCATACCAAAAGAACAATTTTTTTTCCCATTTCTCAGATTTTAGTATATGAAATTATTCAAATGCATTGATATTTCCTCAGGATAAAGAAATAATACTTTATAAACATATTAAACAATACAAAACTGTAAGATACAGATGTTCCAACTGGCTGGAAGCACTTTACACTAGCCAAACAAAACTGGAAAATTATTCTGAAGTAAAAGGTTTTAGGGGAAAAAAAAGGGCTTTGGCTATATAAGTTCAAGATAGCAGGAGCAATTCTTTCCTGTTAGTTAAGTGAAGTTCACAGAAAAGGAAAGGAGAAATTATTTTAAAGAAATCTAAATCAGCAATGAAAGAAATATCATTATTAAAACTGTCCACATTTTTGTGTACACTAGAACACAAACAAGTAGACGTGCACGCTTAGCTTCACCCTGTAACTACAGAACATCTTCTTCACGTTACCTTCCTTAAATTTATTTGTTATCCACTCTAGCTGATCCAGCACGCTGCGGAAAGTACCCACATGATCAAGGACTTCTGTTACAGAATTCAGGACCTATGTCATAAAAGCACAAGAGATATGTCAGTTATAACTTATTCTGTCATGTAGGATAAAAACAACCAGAAAGTCAAGCCTTTTTTTTTTTTTAATTAATTAAAAATAAATTTGGATTTCCCACCAAGTTTGAAAAATTACTTCAAAAGTCCTACTTTTTAAGGTAAGTAGATCTAATTTATTTTTTTTGCATAAGTTATTACTAAAAGGAAATGGGGAAGCAAAGGTATAAAGATAATATAAGCAGGGTAGTAAAAATATAAAACAAACCCAACAATGTGAGAAATATAAAACTATAGATTTATCAAATGAAAGAGGGTCCAAATATTTAGGACATTTTTAAAAAAGGAGTATTACATTGGTTAATATCCAGAGCCCAAAAGGCTTAAATTCATTTTCAAATGATGAAGAGAAATGAGCATCTGGTGTAAAAATGATCAAAGAACGATATACTATTACTTGAATTTTTACTATTTTTAGAGTATCAAAGTGACATAAAAGCATAATAAAGTTGAAGTTTTCCATAATCCTATCCTTCAGAGAAGTACTGTAGATAGTCAATGTAGTAAACAAAGCTAACATTTCCCTAAGATGTAATACATTCTCAGTTACCAAATAGGAAATTCAAGGAGGGGGATTCAAAGCTAGGACCCTCTGAGTCCAAACACGTGATCTTAAGCACTATGCAATCCTACTAGTGTAAAAACTAAAAACAAAAGATGAATGCTTCAGAATATGAAATAGCATCATCTTTAACATGACGGTATGGATTGGCAGGGGATATAATGTTACTCCTTTTTTAAAACATTTTTAAAACTTACTGATTTCACACTGATTCCAGGGAAGAAGCCATTGATGACAATATGTATGCAATCCTGCAGCATGGTGGTTCGAAATCTTTCTAGTAAATCTCTCTTAGAACCCAAACCATAAAGCACAATGTTGAACCCAAGGCTGTAAGAAAAACAGCACGCATGAAATTAAAGTTCAGTTCTTACTGCCAATTTTATAATCAACCAGTTTCCTTCATTTAAGTTTATCAAGAATACAGGAAGAACTGGCATGGCTAAATAACGATTAATATATTGATTCCCAACATACGTAAAGAAAAAGCACAATTTTCTTATCTGTACACCAAGCTTGTAGTTCCAACTTTCAGTAGCTTTCTCTCTAGCTCCTGTTGTGGTTCAGTTGCCAAGTCATGTCTGACTCTTTGCGACCCCAAGGACTGTAGCACACCAGGCTTCCCTGTCTTGCACTATCTCCTAGAGTTTGCTCAAACTCATGCCCATCGATTCGGTGGTGCATCCAACCATCTCATTCTCTGTCACTCCCTTCTCCTCCTGCCCTCAATCTTTCCCAGCATCAGGGTCTTTTCCAATGAGGTTGTTCTTTGCATCAGGTGACCAAAGTATCAGCGTTTCCTATAACCTTTCAAGTAATAGGAGGAAAGAAAGAACAAGGCACTAGGTATAAGAAACTAAAAAAATTTTAATAGGCTGCTAATTGAGAGATTAAACTGGAAAAGTAAGCAGGGGCCAGATCACAAAAGGTCTTGTTAAACCAACTAAGACATTAATTGGATTTTATTCTAAGGAATATGATCATTTAAAGTTAGTAGTCAGGTGTTAGGGGAGCCTGGTGGGCTGCCATCTATGGGGTTGCACAGAGTCGGACACTACTGAAGCGACTTAGCAGCAGCAGCAGTCAGGTGTTAAGTGAAGGGTTTTAAGTAGGAAAGTAACATGATTTTTTTAGAAAGATTATACTGGCTGAGCTGGGGAATGGATATGAAGGAGGGTAAAACTGAAGACTATGGACTTGAATTAGGTGTCATGGAGAAAAACAAGGTGTGAAGAGCTTTATGGATCAAATCAGTTGGATTTGGAGAATGATTAGACATGGAAGATAAGTGAAAAGGACTATTAAGAATAACTCAGTTTTTTGGCATTGGCAACTATATGATGAAGTGATATGCACTACCCTAGGTAGTTGGGGCAAGTGGAAATGATGGGTTTAAGATAAGTTAAATTTTATGTATAATGAATTAGTTATGGAATTTCTACATGGACACTTTCAATATAATTCATGTCTGCTGCTGAAGTGAATTTTGGCTGGGCTAGAGATACAGTTATGGGAGTTATTCACATACAAAGAGCAACTCAAGCCAAGAGAGTGGATGAGACAACCCAGAACATCAAGCATGAAGGGTCAAGTTAAAGTTCAACTCCATGATTGTTTATGGAGGTCAATCAGAAACAGTATTTATGAAATGCTCTGCAGCAATGCAGGATAGCCTAGAAATAGAAGAAGAGAAGAGATAAATCCCCAAAGGTGGAGATTAGCAAGGTAAAAGCAGCAGGAAAAACCAAGCAAGGAAATTCAGAGAACTAGCAATTCTACTGAAGTAGCTGACTATGAGGTCTAGACTGGGAAGCAAAGCAAATCAAGTTATCAAAGTTGACATATGGGAAGAAACGAATTGGTGGGCTGTGGGGTAGGATTAGAGTGAAGATCTGCTATATAAACGTATAATGAACAGATCCATACATAGTTACTCAGAAAAGGTAAGGTCCTAACAGGGAAGAAAATAATTTTCTTACTAGCATAATCCTTTGATTTATTATTGGCAAAAGAAAACCAGGATCAACTGGGGAAAACTGTGGCAATTTCTATGTTCTTACTGTATTCACATTTTAGCATACGTTTTAAACACTTCCTTATACTAAGTTTCTTTTAAATACAAATATAAAAATAATTATAGAAAAATTTTCAATATTTTAATTTTTACCATTCTAGGTATTTTAATGAAAGTTTAAAATTTTACCTTAAGTATTTGGGAAATGATAAAATATTCTAAAAAAACAATTTAAAAATGGTAAAATAATATATATAGAACAGATCTCATGAAATTTGAAGGTCTATAGTACATGTAAACAGAATGGGATTAAAAGAAAAATATATATTCTTTCATTTTAGAAACTTGGCTGTGAAAAACTGAAATAAAATCTGATATATTTATCAATCTTGACAAATTATATTTTCAAATATCTTTATAAGTAATAATTCATAATTCTAAGAAAGGGTATTTAGTTTATAAAAGCTTTCAAATTTGATTAAACTTAGAAAAGACACATTTTTTGTAAATTGGAATTTCTGAGAAGAGTCATATAATAATATGACATTTCTACATTTGGGTCATAAAACTGGGAAAACAACTATTTTTTTCAAATTTTTACACATGAGTAAAAATGCATATCAAGGTCACTGCAAAAAAAATTAATGTCTAACTGCTTTTGATTTTAACATAGACTTATGTACATATATTATAATGTAAATATATTTATTTTACAGAGGTTTGCAATGACAATAGTACTTACTGTAACTGCAACATCCATTTATGAAATAACTGTTCATGCTGTTGATTTAGTTGTTTAAGTTCAGCAGAAAAGGAAGGAGAAACCTTGCTCAATAAGTTATGCAAAGTTTGCTTTAAAAAAAAGGAAGAGGGCAGGAAGAAGATCACTCTCAAGTCACATACATCAAATCAATTCCAAGTAAAAATATTCCCTTACAGGTCGAGGTTAGAAGAGGTTATTAGTGGAAATATTACTTTAATCAGGTTTGGTTATGAGTGCCTCTACTGAATATACATAGTATTTCAATATTTGTTTTTGTAAAATGTGTTATATACTCTTACATACAAACATGTAAAACAGTAATGAATTTGTTAAGTTTTGTCTAGAACCATTTACATGACAATGAACTCCAAATGTAAGGCTTTAATTTCTAAAAAAAACTGTTACCATCATGAGATGATTAAACCTGCCTCCCAGTTTTGACAACAAATCCAGACATTCTGGTAACTAAACACAGCTCACTTCTTGAAATGAAAACAGGAGCAAAAAGCTGTATATCCCTTTTTACCTTGGCACTACTGTGTTTTCATCATTCTATCCTTTAAGTAAAATATTCTTTTAATACTGAGGACTAGTGCAGCAATCAAGACTCTAAACACTCTAGCCTATAGTGTGTATTTTTTGCTAACAGTTTTTATTTATTCACATACTTAAAGAGAAATAGGACAAATTCTAAGTGAAATGTTAAGCAGGTAGCTTTAAAAAATCTCTCTCCATCTGTGCAGAATTACATTACTAGCCCCAGCACTTGCCGCCCACCTATCCATACCCTTTGCTGTGTGACTTTGCAATCCCTCCCACTAAACAAGTGAGTCTAGTCCCCTGCTCTTTGACTTTGTTTTCAGCCACGTGATTTACGGTGGCTACCAGAATGAGGCAGAAGTGACAGAGACAGTTTTGAGCTCAGGCTTTACGAGGTCTTTTGTTTTTTCACTTCTGTCTCTGACACTGTCATGAGAGGAACATGCCTCTGGTAACCTTCCAAGGAGGTCCAATAAGGAAGACAGATATGTGGAGCAAATCCTAGATCAGCCAACTCCCAGCTAACTGGAAGACATGAGATATAAATGTTTCTTGACATGTGCTACTAAGACTGTATCCATCAGCTATGTCCGCAATTAATCAAAGACTCTCCTTTCTTTCATTATCAGTAACAGGTGTTTCTTTCCTTCTCTGAGAGATCTTTGTCTCTAGGTCCCGTGAAGTCCTACTTTGACCCTAGATCCACTTCCCCCCCACCCCCATGCTGCTTATATAAAAACAGATGTGCTAACAAGATGTTAGTGCCATCTCTTCCTTGGAACAATGTGGTTTCTTGACACATGTTTTCAGCTAGTCTCTGATTTGAGTTGCAATACCAATGAGCCAGGTAGAAAGAAACAAAACACCCAAAAAAAAACAACCACAGAGCACCATGTCATCCAGGTCACAGTGGTTTACCCAATAATCTCCTCTCTCTCTTCTATAGCTTGAAAAGTATGTCAAAAGTCCTGTGTACCTTAGGAAACTGCACTGAATTCTACTTTCAGAAAATAATAAAATCTTGATTCTCTGAGTCAATAACAATGTCTTATTGACTAAAATTATCAAGCCCACTTTCTAATCAAACATTTTCTTATTCAGATGGTTCTGCGTCTCTGTGTCTTGTCTTAGTGAGGTATGAATAAAAGCCCTGGGTATAACTGCATGGTATTTTTATATGACACACTGGAACCATAGTATACAGTAACCCTGTTACCTTACTGTACTGGACAGGCTTTCCATAGTATCAGAAAGCAGAATACCCACTACATTTTGCAAGGTTTTTAACTCAGAATCAGGTCAGTCAGTGTTTTATGACCAATGTGAGGTTCAATGAATATATGGACTAAATTAACAATAGAGATTAATGGTACATGGATTTCAAAGAAACTATGACCCTACACAGGGAACTGTATTCAGTATCCTGTGATAAACCATACTGAAAAGAATGTGAAAAAAAAAATATATACATATAACTGAATCACTTTGTTGCACAGTAGAAATTAATACAACATTGTAAATCAAGTATATATATGTCAATAAAATAAAAAAAGAAACTATGACCCTGATGATTACTGTAGATCCTGAAGAAATGATAAACAAGAGAAAAACATAATTACAGTACTCTTCAGATTTTGCTGCTTATATAGTATATATTTCAGATCACAATAAGAAAAATTTAGAAGTAGCATTCATTGCAACATACCTGATCCAGTTTAGCCCTCTTTAGTTTCTGCAGTGTCCTATCAGAGGTTAAAACTTTAGAACTGCTGTGGGCTTCAAAATATTTTTCTACTAAGTGACTCTGAAAGTGGACAAAGCAAAGTCAGTTCTTAGTTTCAGATATTTGTTTTATATCAAAACTAGATAGTAACAGCAGTGTGAAACAGGATAAGTGAAATTCTTTATTTGGCAATCAGTATTTTCTTTTTGAAGCAACAACACTTTGATTAAGGACCAAGCAAAATTAATTCCAGTGATAAAACTGAGTAACTCTTAGGATCATAAAAGTTGAAGAAAGTGACTAGTTTGAAGTAGTCTGTCCAAAAATGATTCCTAAATTCCAATATATAATTCCCATCCAGACTTACAGAAAAAAAAAGTTTTATATATCAGGACCTTTGTTTTGCCTCACACAGTCCTAGCAAATTCTTTAATAACTGTGGGTGAAGGACTGTGAAAATGAGAAAGATATCAACACCAAGGGTTAAAAAAAAAAAAAAAAGACTTGCTTACTATTCCAGTAAGATGACTGACCACGGGTTCTACTGATGTGGGGCATGACTGACCTCTATGAAAGGAAGGAAGGAATGGAAAGCTATCAAGCAGTAGGCTCTGCTCTGAGTCTTTACAGAGAACGAGAGGATAATTAGCCTTTTCTCAGGCCATGATGTGTGGAGTGTTCTCCAAACAACTCAACCTGGATCCAGAGTCACAGCATTTATTATATACTTACACTAACCTGAATACATCAACAGTGGTACAAAAGAAAATTATATAAAAAGGTATATACTGAGAAGTCTTGCCTTCAATTATCCAACTAGTATTTACTGAAAAGCTCTTTTTCAAGTCAACTGAATCGCCACCTTTTAGCATATGCTATGGTATTGATATATGGATATGGAGAGAGAAAGAGGCCAGGACACAAAGTTCAGAAATATATATGTGGGAATTTATGTGAAAGGCTAAGAAAATGTAGATAAGTGAAGTAAAAATATTGTGCTGATCCTCCCATTTGGATCTTTTAGGTAGCTTATCTTTGAGATATTACTAATTTTTCTCTCAGGTTAAAGTTCTCTCTTCACTTACTGTTTTCTCTCTCTTCATTTTCTTAGAAGGGGTTTCTCTGAAAACAGGAGTTGAAACTTCTCTATTCTGAGCTTGAATCTTTTGGCTCAATATGTCTTCATTAGTGTCCTCTTCATATTCCTGTGCGACCCCTTCATCATCCTCTGAGTTGGAAGCTGAATATTCACTTTCACTGTCAGAATGAGACCGTGGAACTATGGGGGAAGAAGTAATTGGGAAAATTGGACAGCTTGCCAAGAGAGACATTGTAGGGTATTAGGAAGAGTGTGGGCATTGAAGTAAGAGATTGTGACTTCTGATTTTGTCATTACATGATGATGATCTCACCAGAGCTAGTTTTGTAAGTTTTATGAGCACCAGTTTCCTCATTTATCAAATGAGGCTACCAATGCTTAATTTAATAAAACAATGTTTTTAATAAAACATTGTGAAGATTACACTGAAATGCATATAAAGCAACTAACAACGCCTAACACATAGGAATTGAGGCAGAAATTGTCAGTCATACCTAATATGTTCTTTCCTTCTTCCTTGCTAATAGAATTCATTGTAAAATGTGGTAATGTGCTAAGGAATAAATAATCACAGTAAATTTAACTGTCTTTTCCTTTGCCTAATACATGCTCTCTCAGCCTCCTTTGCTACCAGAGTTGGCTACGTAAACATTTAACCGATGAAGGAAGATTTGCTGGAAGCTTTTCGGAAAGATTCTCCTCAGTTAAGAAAGGAAAACCCCTTGGTAGCTCGGCAGGTAAAGAATCCACTTGCCAACGAAGGAAGACGCAGGTTTGATCCCTAGGTCAGCTTCCTCTGGAGGAGGAAATGGCAATCCACTCCAGTACTTTTGCCGGGAAAACTCCATGGGCAGAGGAGTCTGGTGGGCTGCAGTCCATGGGGTCCCAAAGACTTATACCCATAGCTTAAAGCTATGGAAGCCATTTTGCAATATAAAATATCAAAACTAAAGATGAAAAATGCCAGCGATAAAGCAAAATAACAGGAAGAACAGGAAGATCCTTCATGACACTGTTGAGTCACTACATTAACCACCAACTGTGTATCTCTAGACTTCTTATGATGTGAGACACTTCAATGTCCGTGGCTTAAGCAAGTGTTACAGAGTTTTCCACTGCTGCCCATTGAAAATGCCATCCTAACTGACAGAGCACTCAATATATGACAGTCACTACTTTAAGTACTGCTAATACATGGGCACAATCCATCCCAGAGTTGATATAAAAGTTATATTTTTAAACAAACCATAATGACCCTAACCACTCTCTAGAAATAATAAAACTAGTTTTATAATCATAAAGTAAGGATAAAACTAGTTTTTACACTCAATAAATATAAAACTATCATAAAAGGTTAAATTCCAAAAGAAATAATTTTAAGCAAATCACTATTTATTTTGAAGAGTAGATACACTTCAGAATATCCAGTCAGCATGTAACAAATATAGATACTGAAAAAGAAAAAAAAAAAAAAGGCTTGATTTTGTGGGCATATATAGCTTAGAAGATTCAGATTTGTGGTGATTGCTGCCCATGGTAGATGCATGGGTTAGAAGTGGTAGGAGGTACCAGACAATGTCTTTATCCTATCTACATGAATACATCATACGTGTTGGTGTATTTATTTGATGGTTATTGAGAAGGAAAAGGATGTTCACCTTCTCTCTAAAAAGGATTCTTCTGTGGAGTAAGGAGGAAATTAAGATGTGGGATGTATTTGACATAAAATAATAATAACAATTGCATATATCATCTTTTACTACTTCAGATATCCACTAATTTAGTATTATAAATTTTATGTTGATTAAAAATGTAGCATCAACTTTATACCTTGAAAAGAATGGCTACGGGGCATGGACTTAACAATGTCAGCTAATATTGTCAAGGAGTCAACCCCAAGAAAGGTGCTGATATCTTTAGGAAACCAAGGTCAACAAGAAATTTGCCCCAAAGTTAAACATTTAAAAACCCCAAAACAGGGAGTTCCCTGGAGTTCCAGTAGTTCGGGTTCCACATTTTCACTGCGGTGGCCTGGGTTCAATCCCTGGTCAGCGAACTAAGATCCTGCAAACCATACAGTGCTGCAAACAAAACAAAACAAACAAACCAAAAAAACCCAAAAACACTTTTAATTTCCCCAAAGGTGGGACTCATGTTTGTTTACTTGGCTTTGTTTAGTGTTCAGTATAACTGAATATTTTGAATTATTTCAATATAAAACTTCTAAATAAATCAATAGAACCATTTCTAACACTGTCTTTGGCAAATAAACTAGAAAGCATGTGATTATATTGAAGAAGAATTTTAACTAACCTTAATATCCATTGACTGTAATGTCAAAGACATGGTGCTAAGGGTTAAGAGTTAAAATATAAGATATAGTCCTTGCCCTTAAGGGATTTACAATTCAACTGAAGATGTGACCATATCTTTTCCATCATGAAAAGATACAGCAATAAGTAGTTATAATAATAAAAGATGATAATAGCTAACACCTGTTAAGCATGTATCGTGGTCAAGCACTACTAAGCACGGTTGACATTCTTTATTTCAATTAATCTCAAAATAACTCTGAGGCTGGTACCACTATTGTCCCTATTTCACAAATGAAAAGAACTGAGACATAGAGAAGTCCCTGTGACAGACCAAGGAAAAAGCAAGCATTCTAAGGCTAGAACCTGTCCATTTAACCATTATTGCCTCTTGTTTAGATGCTTTTTTTTAATTAAAAAACTCAGTGTTAAAAGAAATACACACCTATTAATCTCTTCCTTAGCCCACGAGGTGCTGTTGACAGAAATTCACTTTTATCATTGTTCTGTTCAAAAATAAAAAAGCAACATAGTTTTAAGTAGTCAAATAATAATGATGACATGGAAATTAATGATGGATCTGGGTGCAAGAAAGGCTGGAAAGAAAAAAAATATTTTGTTTTCAACAGATGACATTAGAACTAGAGGAGCTACTTCCTGGAACTAGAAGACAATGACAAATGACTTTGTTGGGGGGAAAAAAAAGACTATAACAACATAACTGATACAAATTCCAAAGGATTCTTAGAGTGATACTGTAAGTTGTATTCCAGACATCTGTAAAGTATGGACTTCTATTTTTATGTAAAGAAAAAGCATAAATTTATCAGTGTTTGAACCATTCTTCACCTATCAGATTAGCAGACTTTTTTTTTTAAAGAGGTAATACTGTTCAGTGATGATCAGTAAGCAAATGGGATTTGCTTAAATGGGATTCCTATACTTAGGGCAATGGGCCTTTTAATGTACAAAAAATTTACTGGTGTTAAAGTAGTCTGTGAGGAGTCTTCCCTGGTGGTCCAGTAGTGAAGAAATCTGCCTTCCAAAATGCAGGAGACATGGGCTGCACCCTCTGTGGGGAACTAAGATCCCACATGCTGCAGGGCAGCTAAGCCCGCATGCCCCAACTAGAGAAGTCCATGCGCTGCAACCAGAGAACCTGTGTGCCACACCAAAGACCCAGCACAGCCAGAAATAAAAAACGGTCTGTGAGGACAGAAACAGATTTCTACTTTTACTTCTGTATTTTTAATTTTTTAAACATTTATAGCGATATAACGTGTTTTTCTTTTCTTGACAAAATCTAATACTTTAACACCATTCAATTTCTGCACAATAAAATGCCTACGGTTGTATACATGGTAACAGTATTGATAAAAAGATAAAACACCCTTTTTTTTTGGCAACATGAATATATGACACAAAATATAAGTCTGCTGTCTTGCGATAAGTCGATGGCACTAGTTATAAATATTATAACTAAATTTTGATTCAGGATATTAATAGTAATATTATAATAGTTGATCTGATCCATGGGTTTATAAAATATATCATAGTATAATTTAAACTTTTTTGATACAGATCCTTAATTTTTTAAAAATATTTTGCCACCCTGATCCAGTACACATGTGCATATATAACTGAGTTAAATTATAATAATACTTATAAAATAGAAATTTCCTGTTTCATCCTATTTCATTTTTTTAAATTGTAGATCATGACCTACCAAACTGATTTCTGGATTGAGAACTGAGACAATCTATACCCACAGAGCTTAATTATCAGGTCTGAGAACACCTGTGTCAAAATAATCATTTCAGAAAACTCTTGCTCAAAAAGGTAAGGCTAAAAAAAAAAAAAGGTAAGGCTATAAACTAGTAAATAACTTCACTGTTTTCTACAGAAATTTCTGCAACTAATTTATCTTGACAGTTTGCTCATCTGGGCAATCTATTCTCCCATTAGGATAGCAGATTACTAACCAGGGCAAACAGCTTGCTTACTTGTTTACTTATCAAAACTCAAATTTTGATAAGTAAATTTCAATTACTGTCTGCTACCGTAGACGAAACTCAGTTTAAAACCCTCTCCGCACTGTGTCCACTAATCCTAAAATACTATGCCATGAATTTTTGTCTAATACAGATCAGTTTCCCATCTTGATAGATGTGCCTTAAAACCCTCGAGTCCAGATCCCAAAGCCCTATACATATTCTCTCCTGACTGACCCCTTCTAAGATAAAACACTAAGACTCTCTCAGGGTGATGGTCTCTTATTGTGGTGGGTATAATACCACTGATTAACAGGTTTTCTGATCGTGTTTTAGGGAATCAACAAGATCCACTAAGCTGTGATCCATAACTTGAAAAAGAATGTGCCAATTTATCTAAAACATTGACTGGATTGTGAAGTGAAGTGAAGTCACTCAGTCGTGTCTGACTCTTTGCAACCCCATGGACTGTAGCCTACCAGGCTCCTCCATCCATGGGATTTTCCAGGCAAGAGTACTGGAGAGAATGAGCTTTATTCTTTTACAGTGATACAAGATATAATATGGGGGGAAAAAAGCATTATCAAAGGCACGGAAGGCTCTGCCATGTCTAGTCTCACACCTACACTTGCCTAAAATAGGACATTCCTGCACAGGCTATAACCATGGCCCTGAATGTCTATACTCAAAATTTTATGAGGGGTTCCCAGAACTGAGCCTGTACACAAGTCCAGACATGTCTAAATCTATAGCCACCTAGGCCTGGAAACACCACTCACATATTCATTATCCTGGATTCATCCATGCCTACCTGGGCTTGCCCACATCTAGGCAGGGCCACTTGACAAAGTATTATGAAAGAACAAAACCACAAAAACACAAAGGAGAGGATAAACTTTTCATTACTGTCTGCTACCCCGGAATGAATTTACCAAAGCCAACTTAGGTTTCAAACATAAATGATAAGGGGATAGATGAATAGATTTAGTGTATTTGGGGATTAATCCCACCCCCCACCAAAAAAAAAAACATTATATATAAAAGCAACACCAAACCAAACCGTAAAATCTCCAAGCCAACTCTACTTGATGAAAATACCCAGGGATAGTTCTGACACAGAAGAGGCAGAAAAGTTGGGGCCAGAAAACCTGGCTTCATTTTCCAGCTTGTTCCTTTCCTGGTTTGGTGAGTTTAGACAAGTCACTTCACTTCTCTGAACCTCACATTCTTCATGTGTAAGTTAGGTATTTACTTAGCAGATACTTGTAAATGATAAAGTACCATCTAAATTAACAGGTGAAATGCTCATTTTTCATCATGTCTTATTTTGTAACACTGGTTTTTGCTTATTTTTAGTCAACTGCTTACCTTCAACTGAGATTTGTCTGAAGAAGAATGCCCTAAAGAATGAAACAAAAAGCCATTACTCACTACAAATACTTTGTTCCATAAAAACCTAGTTTCATTAAAAGCAAAGTTGCAAGTTCTATCCAGAAGCCACTATATTACTGAATTCTCAATTAATTACATCTCTACTAGAGGCTGAACTGTTCTTATTAATTTTATGATTGCTCCCATTAGTGACATTTCTGTAGCATTCATGTAACAAGAAAAACTACATCTTTTCATTGTTTATTTTTATTTATTTTAGCCATGTCATGTGTCTTGTGAGATCTTAGTTCCCCAACCAGGGATCAAACCCAGGCCCCAGCAGTGAAAGTGTGGAGCCCTAACCACTGGACCATGAGGGAACACCCGGCTCATTACTATAATAGCACACTATTTAATCTAGTTGGAGTGGGTTATTCAAAAACAAGTGCTCCACAATTCTCCACAAACTGTAAGACTTACAAATCCCCAAAACCTTATTTCAAATAGTATTTGCCAAAGCAAGTCTTCCACAAACATTTGGCTAACTTAGGCACGTGACAACAGTATTTATTGGCTCTATCAATTTGGACAAGTTCAACCCGCACAGATCTTTTTGCCCTTTACTTTTTGTATTTTTGCTAAATACGCTAAAGCACATAGGTTGGGGTATTACCTGCATCTACCGAATGCATTTTCAGAACAGAAAAGAAAATATATAAACATTCACTTAGACCAAAAAAAAAAAAAAGTAGTATACTATAATTTGAAGCAACTCTTGAAAACTCTCCTTAAACAACTGAGGTCGAATCTTACCCTTGCTACACTGAGGAATGTCTATTGTAATTTTAGGATCATTCTTCATATTGAGCGAAACACTTTTTCTTGGTGTTTTCGCTAGTTCGGAAGCTGTAAATAGACAACAGAAATACATAAAATATATTTTTTTTAATGATAACAGATTAAGAGGGAAAGTATCTTTACTTCACTTACATAAATTAAAAAAAAAAGAAAACGAACTTGCTGCTACTATTATCAGAAAGATAAATAAGCCTAGCCATGTTAAGAGTAGAACTGCTCTCACCTTTACTCACCGTTTTCCAAGCATCTTCAAGTCTTCCTTCAAGGTCTTGCAAAAAAAAAAAAAAAAAAAACCAAAACACAAAAACAAACAAAGCGCTAACTTTGCCCTTGCTGGTTTCTCTAATCATCATATTCTCTCCCTCTCCTCTCCACTGACAGGCTTACAGTTCCTCCATTCCTCTACCATGTATACTTGAGGAACGTCTTTGCAGGGGCACAGGAAAGAATAGCCAGAAAGAGGCATCAGAAGTTAAAACTGTATATGTTTAAAATTGTACTAATTTTAAAGCTCTTAAATCTCCCCCAAAGCATGGTTTACTTTATTACTTATGTCTAAAACTCTATAACACATATTAAGAATCTATAAAATATGATATAGCATTAAACAGGGCATTTCTTCAACTGAGCATCAGATGAAATACCTGGCTTCTGAACAGCAGGGGCCATTTAAAATAAAAAATACAAATATTAAAGATGCTCACGTTCTCTCACTGTAATAGGCACATGGGAATTGAAGGAACAGATTTACATTTCCCCGATAACACACACTGGAACATTGTTCACTGAGGAAAAAAGTATACACTATTTAAATTATCTTTTTTTTTTTTAAAGACAAAATATAGTTGGATTTGTTAGGTTAAAACCATTTTACTGACTCAAACTCTTTTTAACCTAATTTACACAACTTTATCCTCCAATCTTGGAACTGACCCAAGATATTTATGCAGTCCCCACGAATGCACTGGCTACTTTTTTCTTAACCTCCTAGGTCCTCTGTATCATTCATTACAGTTTACAAAATGTTTCTTTGAAATTATTCTTCCATCTGGGTTCCATGGTATTATCCTGCTCCCTGGCTACTGTTGGTAGCTATTCCATCTCTTCTTCACTGTCCTCATCCTCCCAAGCAATCTACCTAAGGCTCAGGCCTTGCCGTCTCTTTACACCAGAAAAGTAGGCCAAGTTTGCATTAAAGGCTGCTGATCCACAATATAGGAAAAAAAACCTTCATGTCAACAAAAAGCCACAAAAGTACAAAGTAATTTAGATATTTTTGGTTTTAAAACATAGAATTTCTCTGCTTTTAAATAACTTTAAATTAAAAAAGGAAAAAGGAAGAAAAAGGAAGAATTAAAGAGGAAAAGGAACAAGAGACTCACCCATGTATGGATATTAATTTGCATAACAAAAAACTGGGGGATATATTTATTTAGTTTTCATTTTTCTTATTCATTTGTACTGTATATTTACACAACGAGTGGTCTGCAACATAGTCAAAATTTTAAAGTAAAACTTCTCTTTGAGACTTACCTGGTGGCGCAGTGGATAAGAATCCACCTGCCAATGCAGGGGACATATGTTCAATCCCTGGTCTGAGAAGGTTCCACATGTCCCAAAGCAACTAAAGCCCATGCACCACAGCCACTGAGCCCACACACTAGAGCCCTTGAGCCCCAACTACTAAGCCTGCACACTCGAGAGCTTGTGCTCTACAAGAGAAGACGCCGCAAGGAGAAGCCTGTGCACTGCAACTAGAGAAAGCCCGAGCACAGCAATGAAGACCCAGTGCAGCCAAAAATCAGTTAACTAAAAAAATAAAATATTAAAAAAATTCCTCTCTGCCTAAAAATAACTTCTCATCAGATTTTATATGACCAAACTAATTTCACTTTCACAAATGTTCTCTGTAGCTCACAAAGCCTTCTAAACTAACTCCTACTCAATTTCTAGCCCAACTATATCTTGGTTAGTGCGATTATACTTAATCATCTTTTATACTCAGAGTAATATCGATTTTCTAACTGATCACTTATTTAAAAATATGAAGGCATTTTATTTTATCGATATGTTTGGATGTAAACCCAATTAGCAAAAATAGTTAATGAGTCAAAGAGCGTCATAACTAAACACAGATTTTTGGAAAGTATGGTCAGTCATATTATCCAAAAAACTACCTTTTCATGACTGCATATTTCTTTCAGATGTGGTGAGAGAAATGCCTATCATAACAATACTTAAGTTCCTCACAGTGCATACAGATAGAAGATGTGTATCACTGCAGCTTTGTGGATGTCGAGTACACACTCAGGGAACTTCTACGTGATGATTCCACTGAGGTTCCATTATTCTTTTCACTATTAGTTCTCCTCTTTCTCCAATGCCCCCTGGCCTTAGGGTTTCATTTTGGCTTTGATGTCTATCTGCTGCTGCTGCTGCTAAGTCGCTTCAGTCGTGTCCGACTCTGTGCGACCCCATAGACGGCAGCCCACCAGGCTCCCCCGTCCCTGGGATTCTCCAGGCAAGAACACTGGAGTGGGTTGCCATTTCCTCCTCCAATGCATGAAAGTGAAAAGTGAAAGTGAAGTCACTCAGTCGTGTCCGACTCTTAGCGACCCCATGGACTGCAGCCTACCAGGCTCCTCCATCCATGGGATTTTCCAGGCAAGAGTACTGGAGTGGGGTGCCATTGCCTTCTTTGTTGGTGTCTATCTGATCTTTCCTCTAATAATTATTTCAGGATTTTCCTCTGGTTTCTCAGAGATTCAAAACAGAATTCAGTCATTTTTACAGATCAAAAAAATTTTAATTTTTTATTGAAGTACAGTTGATTTAAAATGGTGTGTTAGTTTCAGGTACACAGCAAAGTGATTCTGATTTTTTTTTCAGATTCTTTTCACATACAGGTTATTACAAAATATTGAATATAGTTTCCTGTGCTATAAGTCCTTGTTGTTTATGTATTTTCTATGTATTAGTGTGTATCTGTTAATTCCAGACTCCTAATTTATCCTTCCCCCAACTTTTCCTTTTGGTAAACATAAGTAGTTATCTATTTCTGTGAGTCTATTTCAGTTTTGTAAATAAGTTCATTTGGTCTTTTTATTTTTGACCACCTAGGGTCTCCTAGAACCTTAACTGTGTATTTAACTTACATCATGAATACTGCAGAAATAATTTTACATACTTATGGTCATACTAAGTTTCCCTTCACTGCACCTGGCTTGCTGGCAAGGATGCCCCTGAGGATACTCAGTATTTCCTCTACTATAGGTTAGTACCTATTTTCTTTTCATTTTTTTGGCCTAAAGTTACAGCATGTGGGATCTTAGTTCCCCAACTAGGGATGGGAATCTGTGCCCCCTGCATGGGGAGTGCAGAGTCCTAACCACTGGACCACCAGGGAAATAATAAGTTTATTTGTATAAATTTTTTTTAAATTTCTTGATGTAGATAATAAACTCTAAGAAAAACATCAATTAGTGTAAATTATTATATGTGCCATGTTACATTCAAAATTAATGATCCATGTAGTATCTTTCAGAAAACTGAATTTTGCAAATGTTTAAATTTTATTATGTTCAGAAACACAGATCTTACCAATATAATTACTTTTTATATGTCCCTCATCAGTTTTAACACTCAACATGGGTGATATTTTTTTAACCTTGAATGTTTAAATGATCATTGGTTACAATGACTATATAAAAATATGCCACCTAAGACATATATATATAGGTGTTCTACAATTATAGATTATAAGTCTTTTTATATTAATACAGACAACTACATTTTGCCAGGCAGTTAATTATTAGCTCTTTGCTCTTAACTTTTTGGTATTCTCAAGCTTTCATATACTTATGGGACGCCTTAATTTTAAAGTGCTTTCACATGTTATTTCCTTGCCTCAAAACTGTCAAAACTGATGATCCCTCATGCCACAGGATCTAACTATAGTTCTCTGAAACTCAGTAATTCATGTGTAATTAGTATAAGTGGTAACCTGGGTAAGAAAAATATTAGAACAGCTCATTCTTAACAATTTTATATAAATAATTTTCTCTAGTACAAACAACATTTTTCTTCTACATATAGTGCAAAACTCTTATTTTCAATAAATTCAGAATATTTCTGTGCAACTTAAGTCACTCACTTAACAAAAGAAGTAAATGTTAAGAACCTGTGCTAGATGTTGTGGGAAGTAATCTAAGACAGGGTTTCTATAAGCTTAGAACCTAGCTAAGAACAGAAGACATGTGAGTATGAAAAAACTAATGACTTTAAGTATGCTTGAATATGTAATATAAAATGACATTCCTCGTCATTCTTTTAGTGAAAGCAATGGGGTGATAACTGTGGGAAATGTGGTTAAACACACTTTCTTAGAAAAGATGAATAAATCAGAAAAGCAACATACCTAATTTAGCCATCTTTTCAGGGTGTTTTCTATTCTGAAAAGGATAAACTTTATTCCCACCATCTGTAGCAGAGCCATTTTTCAAGGATTCTGAAAGAAAAAAATGCAACATAAAAAAAGAATGCAAGAAAAATGGGTGAGGTTAATTAACAGAAAAAAATGGTAAAATTTTACCTAAAAACTTAGGATATGTACCCCTCACTGTCTTGCATAAAGGTTCAACAATATGTGTTTATAAATAAAATGTTTAAAATACACAATAGACCATGATACTATTTAAATTTTAAAACACAGAAAACATGTTATTCACAGATACACAAAAATACATTCAAAAACAGTCATATTATAGAAGTTCTCTTTCTCTCAACAAAGACCTTGACTTAATTTCATTCTTTAATTTTCCCTTTAAAAATAACAGCTGCTAAAAGTGTCAACTGTCTAGTTAGGGACACTTTTATGACAGTCTACCCTGCCTGCTAAGCCTACTGAGGGGTAGTGGTCATTTTTTGCATCATGTCATTTAACACTGGGAAAAAATCCAAAAGCAGTATCACTCAAGAAGTGACAAAAAGGTCAGGAGTAGTCACAATGACCACTTATAAGTCAAGTATGAGACAGTAGAAGACATGTACATTAGGGAGGCAGGCGGCATAGACAGGACAGAACTGACGCACAGAGATGACATGAGGGAGGCCGGAAGATCCAAGGTAGCAAAAACCCTGCTCCTAGATCCAATGTCCCTAGTGCCCAACAGTACTGATTTTGTTCCTTGATCTTAATTTTTTTTAAAGTCAACTTAAGTAGGTCCGTGCTCCTTGCACTGTAATCTGTGCTCTTTGAGTCTTAAGTAAATTATAATTCAAGCCTAACATTTTTAAGTAAATTATAACTTACTTAAATTTTAAGTAAACATTTTTAAGTAAATTATAATTTAAGCCTAACATTTTTAAGCATAATCTGGCAGGAATCTGGCTTAGGTATAAAAAAACATAACATTAGCATGCCTAGTTGGAACACATTACTTCTTGGAATAATCCTTCTATCTATTTCTGTAAAGATGATCAAGGTAATAATAAAGTGGCTTGTTTTATGAAATTATTTCAAATTAGTTAAAAGTACAAATACCTTTTAAAAAATATATTTAGAGTGCTAGGTCAATAGATTCTATCTTTCTTAAAGTAAGAACAAGACTAGTTGTTTATTAAAAAGTCTATAGTAGAAACTCAGTGTTTCAATCTTTCCAGCTGCAGAGAAAGAATCTGAAGGAATGTTTTTCTGATGAGAATATAGCACGCCAGATAAAAAGTGTTTTGGAGGTGGACAATGGTGATGATAGCACAATATTATGAATATATTTAATATAATTGTACACTTAAATTGGTAAAGATGGTAAATATTGTTATTAACGTGTATTTTATAATTTAAAAAATTGAAAAAATTGTAGCAAAATGCTACCTAACCAACAGGACTACTTTTACATAACCTGCAAAGCAATTTCAGCTACCTGCAGAAATTTCAGGGTACATTCCCAACTCCACCACCCCTACCCTGCAAATACCTTGAACATCTTGTCCTAAAACTTCAACATAGTTATGATCTTTTAAAACTTCTTGGTCATCTTCCTCCAACTCATTTTCTGGCTTCTTTATTATTTTTTGTGTGTTGACCAAAAGCTGGGCTCGCTCCTTTTTTATTTTAGGTCCTATATAAACATTCAAAGAATTAGAACATGACAGGTATAAATTCTTTTAAATGTAAACATTACAGCTAAATAAATAAACTACACTATTTCATTGTCATTATTTAAAAGCTGAAAAAAAATTCGGTGTTTTCTCTTTGATTCAAGAGAAATCACAGTTTGTGTAAGTTGGTATAAGTTAAAAAAAAAAAAACCTCAAAATTATATATTTTGGGGGCTCAAAATAACTATACATTTTCATTACAGTGGATGGTTATCTTATCACTTAACACCACTGCTGAACATTTCATATGAGGTGAGGTTTTATTATCTTTGTTTAATTTTTTTTTAATGTTTGTTTTAATTTTTTAAATTTGTGTTTTCTGGATCTTAGTTCCCCAACCAGGGACTGAACCTGGGCCCCCTGCATTGCATGGTAGAATCTCAACCACTGGACCATCAGGGGAGTCCCCTATTTTTAATACATTTTTAATAGAATAAACTAAAAATTAAGGTAGTATTTATTTGCAGTCTTACTAAATCAAATACTTTGTGCTATATTTTCAAAATAGATGATTAGATTTTGAAAAGTGAAATACATAATCATTAAATAAACATCCCTTCCATTGTATAATTATTTAGTACCTCCTTCTCTATCAAGAATGTGATTAAGAACATCATCATCTCCCACAAATTGAACTTTCAGCATCTTGTCTGCCTTTAATTCCAGCGTGCTCGTCATTGCTAACCTAAACAGAAGCAATAAAGTACTCAAAAGTGATGAAAAATTCATATCAACAGACAAACATTCACATAATGAATCCATATATTTGCATAATATTTTTAAAGTCTGTAAGTATGAAGGACACATTCATTATTGTATCAATATTATGTTTTTGATAATAAGTAACTCAATTCTTTATCTGAAAAATGGAAGAGATGACAAAGTGCCTGAGATTAGGAAAAAGCCAAGCCCAATCAAGGCAACTGAAATATGATGACAGGAAAACAATTCTGTGGGTAAAAAAACTCTAACCAATTTATAGGATAACAACAGAAGGGGGAAGATTAATACATGAGCTTAGAAAAAGAGCAGCCAAATAAGGAATGATACTTTGGTGGATTTTAATATCTGTTCACTAGAAAGATACGGTCTATTGGGGGAAGCCTGTGTACATCACTGTGTCCAAACCTGGATCAAATAATCCTCAAGGACCTCCCTTTACTATTAAATTGCATGTTCCCCAAACAACTTTATAATTATGAATATGGCTTTCTAGGTATCTCAGTAACTAAACAGTAAACATGAATCCTTCCAATACTTTATAGTCAGTTCTTCACTGAATAAATTTCAGAGTTTGGCAGGCAAAAGTTTGATCAACTCTTACTTCGTTGACAAAATTTAGTTTCAGAACTTAAAATGCTACTTATTGCCTGAAACAAATTAATAACTCCACCTAGCTGCAGTTAATCAGCAGTTTACTCAAAAAAAGACTTTTTTCTCTCTTGTCTCTGATAAACCCTATTTATATGCTTTTCCCTGACAAGAGGATCACACTGCTGTGTCCCCCATGAGTCAGTTCTTTGCATGCAGATAACTGCCGTCTTTGGGGTTGCACAGAGTTGGACATGACTGAAGTGACTTAGCAGCAGCAGCAACTTACTAAATATTGCCAAGTTTTCTTTTGTAACTAGCACACTTAAATGATTTTGTCTCAGTTTTCATTTACCTTTAAAGGTACTACATATTCTTCAGCTGGAAAATTCAAGTACAGTCACCTGTTTTGGGAAAAAGACCTCAGTCAGGCCAGCAAACAGGAAAATGAGAGCAACCAAAGAAGTTCATGAGTTTTTACAAACAAGATGAATACAGGCAGATCTTACAAAGCCAAAGTTACTATGACGGCATAGTAAAGGGCAAAATGACCATTACCATTTTGGCCAGGAAGCCTCGGAGACTGAGGAGATCTAAATTGCAGGAGCAGGTGGTGAAGAGAGGCCAAAATTTTGAGTAATTACTATGTGCTAGACAAAATTTTGAATATTCTATATGTATTCCCATTTCATCCTCCTAACAATTCTATTAGGATCATACTTCGTGTACAAAGATAATAAGGTTGGAGACAGATGGGCCCCCAGGCTGGACAGCTGGTATTTGTCAAATGGAGTAAAACTGAAGTTTTGTCCTAAGCCAAACAAGAACAATACCTGATCTCTTTCTCCATGGAAATGGAGCAAATAAACCAGCAGTGGGGAATTTGTTACAACAGAAATGGAAAATGTGATTTTTTTAATGCTAACAAGGGAAACGAAGTAAACGGCTATAAAAACCCCCAAGAATAGGTCCGTGGGAGTTAAGCAATCCTGGTTTTACTTCAGCTGTTTCTAATCTATAGTGCCCATAACAAGCCTTGTCCTTCACAAAGTAATTCCTTAGTTACTCTCTATGTGAATTCTATCTTGCACCTGGCCTCCCCGCCTCCTGCCAACATCCTTGTAACACTCCCTTGTAGCATTCTTCATTTCAGAAAGGTCATAAGCTGATAACCTTGGAGGACCAGATCCAGTGTTGAGGCCATTAGAAACTTTGCAGAAGAATGCAAGACTGCCTTAATCCTTATCACATACCCCTGACCATGAGCCCTGAAGACCTCTCCTTATTCCCCAGAGAAGGGGGTACAGTTGTTGAGATGTTTCCTCTTTGCCTGGCAAAGAAATAAAGCTATACTCTTTCATTCAAAATTCTGTCTCCGTATTTCTATTTGACATTGGTGTACAGAAAGCTAGTATTTTGGCAACAATAATATTTCACCTATAATTTATATGACCATAGTAATGGTAGAGACCTAGTAAACATGGAAGAGATCAAGAAGAGACAGAAAGAATACACAGAAGAACTGTACAAAAAACATCTTAATGACCTAGATAACTACGATGATGTGATCAGCCACCCAGAGCCAGACATTCTGGAATGTGAAGTCAAGTCGGCCTTAAGAATTACTGCTGTCAATAAAGCTAATGGATGCGATGGAATTCCAGTAGAGCTATTCAAAACCCTAAAGAATGATGCTATCAAAGTGTTGTACTCAGTATGTCAGGAAATCTGTAAGACCCAGCAGTGGCCACAGGTCTGGAAAAGGTCAATCCTCATCCCAGTTCCCAAGAAGGGTAGTACTAAAGAATGTTCAAATCATCGGACAATTGCACTCATCTCCCAAGCTAGTAAAAAAAAAAACAAGTGCTCAGTCGTGTACGACTCTGCAGCTCCATGGACTGTAGCCCACCAGGCTCCTCTGTCCATGGGATTTTTCCAGGCAAGAATACTAGAGTGGGTTGCCATTTCCTTCTCTAGGGGATCTTCTTGACTGAGGGATCAAACCCTGGTCTCTTGCATCTGCTGCATTAGCAGGTGGATACTTTACCACTAGTACCACCTGGGAAGCCCCCAAGCTAGTAAGGTCATGCTTAAAATGTTGCATGCTAGGCTTCAGCATTACATGAACCAAGAACTTCCAGATGTCCAAGCTGGGTTTAAAAAAGGCAGAGGAACCAGAGATCAAACTGCCAACGGATCATAGAGAAAGCAAGAGAATTCCAGAAAAACATCTACCTCTGTTTTATTGACTATGCTAAAGCATTTGACTATGCGGATCACAACAAACTGTGGAAAGCTCTTGAAGAGACGGGAATCCCAGACCATCTTACTTGTCTCCTGAGAAACCTGTAGCGGGTCAAGAAGCAACGGTTAGAACAGTATGGAACAACTGATTGGGTCAGGATTGAGAAAGGAATATGACAGGGCTGTCTGCTGTCACCCTGTTTATTTAACCTATATCCTGAGCACATGTTGGGCTGGATGAGTTACAAGCCGGAATTAAGACAGGCAGGAGAAACATCAACAACTTCAGATATGTGGATGATACCACTCTAACGGCAGCAAGCAGAGAGGAACTAAAGAGCCTCTTGATGAGAGTGAAGGAGAATGAAAGAGCTGCCTTAAAACTAAATATTGAAAAAACTAAGACATAGCATCCAATCCCATTACTTCATGGCAAACAGAAGGGGAAAAGATGGAAGTAGTGACAGATTTCCTCTTCCTAGGTACTAAAATTACTGCAGATGGTGACTGCACCCATGAAATCAGAAGACAATTGCTTCTTGGCAGGAAAGCTATGACAAACCTAGACATTATGTTGAAAAGCAGAGACATTACTCTGCTGACAAAGGTCTGCAGAGTCAAGGCTATGGTCTTCCCAGTAGTCACCTATGGCTGTGAGAGCTGGACTGTAAAGAAGGCAGAGTGCCAAAGAATTGATGCCTTTGAACTGTTGGTGCTGGAGAAGACTTCTGAGAGTTCCTCAGATGGCAAGGAGATCAAACCAGTCAATCTTAAATACTCAATGGAAGGACTGATACCGAAGCTCCAGTATTTTGGTCACCTGATGTGAACAGCTGACTCACTGGAAAAGTCCCTGATGCTGGGAAAGATTGAGGGCAGAAGGAGAAAAGGGCATCAGAGGATGAGATGGCTGGATGGCCTCACTGATGCAATGGACATAAACTTGGGCAAACTTCAGATGGTGAGGGACAGGGAGGCCTGGTGAGCTGCAGTCCATGGGGGTCACAAAGAGTTGGATATGACTGGGCAACTGAACAACATCAATACAGAGTTTGGCAACAATAATATTTCACCTATAATTTATATGGCCATTGCCAGTAGAACACATTCTTTTGTTCTTTGCCAACTTTCTAGTCATAATACTGCTTCTTAGTATGGGGAATTGGATGTATTAGAGAAAAAGTTTAATGCATCTATGTGACATTTATATAAAATTAAGAAATATTTTCTTTTATCTGTACAAAATAGCTTTCTGAGGGGCTGTTTGTCAGGCATTGTATAAGGCACTTTTATGCACACCAGATCAGTAAATCCTCAGACTCCCTGAGGTAGTTAAAATATATATAACTCCCCCAATTTACAGATGAGTTAACTGAGGTTAAATATTAAATTACTCACTAAAATTCACACAATTAGAAAGTGTATTAGGGCCGAAACCTAAGTCTGACTAATTCCAAAGACCCAGATCATTTTATTAAATGACACACTTCTCCTGCCATTAAATACAAACCTGTTATCCTAAATGCTTGTCTTGACCTCTGGAAACTATTCACAACATGTGTAGTCATTTTTCCACACAGTGGTTCAAATATCCAAGGACTGCTACAGTTCCTCTAGGTTTCCAATTCACTACGTTAAACATCGGAGAAGGCACTGGCGACCCACTCTGGTACTCTTGCCTGGAAACTCCCATGGACGGACGAGCCTGGTAGGCTGCAGTCCATGGGGTCGCTAGGAGTCGAACACGACTGAGCGACTTCACTTTCAGTTTTCACTTTCATGCATTGGAGAAGGAAATGACAACCCACTCCAGTGTTCCTGCCTGGAGAATCCCAGGGACAGGGGAGCCTGGTGGGCTGCCATCTATGGGGTTGCACAGAGTGGAACACACCTGACGTGATTTAGCAGGTTAAACATCAGTAGTTCTATCAAGCATGCTTTTAAGAGCAGCATTCTGTTGTTTAGTTGCTAAGGCATGTCCAACTCTTTAAGACCCCATGAACTGCAGCAAGCCAGGCTTCCCTGTCCTTCACTATCTCCCTGAGTTTGCTCAAACTCATATCCATTGAGTCAGTGATGCCACTCAACCACCTATTCCTCTGTTGCCCCTCCTCCTCTTGCTCTGAGTCTTTCCCAGCACCAGAGTCTTTTCCAATGAGTTGGCTATGTTGTACAGAGGATTTGAAGCAATGACAATAAACAATGCAATAAAACAAATGATAAACTATAAATACTAATAGGGAATCTGGATCAGGGAAAATAAAAGAAAAAGAAAGCGAGAAATTAAAACCATACAAAGAATTTTTAGCTCTGAGCTTCCTCGCAATCAAAAGGATTAAAGGTCAGTTACATAAATCTTATCAGCAAAAGTTTAGTAGTTCCTTCAGCGGGGGGAAAAAAAGATTTTCAACAAAAATTTAAAAACAAATATTGTACATAACTGAACAGTCTAGTAAAGGCTATGGTTTTTCCAGTGGTCATGTATGGATGTGAGAGTTGGACTGTGAAGAAAGCTGAGCGCTGAAGAATTGATGCTTTTGAACTGTGCTGTTGGAGAAGACTCTTGAGAGCCACTTGGACAGCAAGGAGATCCAACCAGTCCATTCTGAAGGAGCCCTGGGATTTCTTTGGAAGGAATGATGCTAAAGCTGAAACTCCAGTACTTTGGCCACCTCATGCGAAGAGTTGACTCATTGGAAAAGACTGATGCTGGGAGGGATTGGGGGCAGGAGGAGAAGGGGATGACAGAGGATGAGATGGATGGATGGCATCACCGACTTGATGGACGTGAGTCTGAGTGAACTCTGGGAGTTGGTGACGGACAGGAAGGCCTGGCGTGCTGTGATTCATGGGGTCGCAAAGAGTCAGACGTGACTGAGCAACTGAACTGAACTGAACTGATCCCAAGCAGTTTCCCTATGGTATTTAATGTAAGAATTGTCTGGGCAGAGGCAGCCTAACTCAGTCTTGTCTGTAGCCAAATGCATTTATACGAAATTCCCTTTTCTAGATTTTAAGGCATCTTATTATATAGGACAGAATCACAAAATTGAAATTTCTACAGAAACCTTGAAATAAACCTTTCCTTCCTTCTTCTCCACAATTTCTGAATACAAAAAACCCCAGTACAACCGAATAACATGAAATTATCTGGTGACCATTTACTCTTCAAGACCCTGTCCTGATGTTTACTTTAAGTGGATTTTTTTCAAAGGAGTTAACACCAAAAGAGCATTAACAGCTTACACTCTCCATTGAGAGTAGATAAAGCATTTGCTAAATTTTTTAAAAAACATAATCCTTTAAAAAATAGTGGTTTAGTGTTATTCACCAATTTTAATATCAGATAAACCTGGCTTCTGATCTTAAATCCACACAACTGTGTAACTTAGGACAAAGTTGATGATTAAATGGGATCATGTGCTTGGCCTATGAAAATGCTAGCCAAGTTCCTTATTACAGGTATTTTTACTTTAAGTTTCAACTTAACTGTGCAGATCTCTTGTACAACTCCATATCCCAAATAACATCTGATGAAAGTTCATATTTTATGGCAGGACGATTTAAACATAATTTAAATATAAAATTTTTCTTTACCTACTTGGGCCTCCTCCCTCCACTTTAATGTGTTGTGCATCTGCATTAACCAGACTTTTTTAGAAGATAACCTTCCTTCTTAGTCTTGTAAGGGGCCACAATGACCCATGACCCACTTATATGCTTCCTACATGTAGATTTGGATAGTGTAAATTGTCAATAATATGTCATTTAATTGAAGGTACAGCCCACAGTCTCAAATACATATAACTAAAAACAAAACAAAACAAAAAACACCCCACATAACTGTACTTGGACCTCTAACAGAACAGTTCTTACTGATTGATTTTTGTCAGCACATTAAAGAGAAACAGTGCTCAATAAGAGCTGAATGATGTCCATGTAATGTGCAGGGCCATCACACAAAGGTGTGGGCCCATGCTATTTTTCTTCAGATTGCAATTTAGCTAGAGGAAGGTGTAGTGGATTTCAGATGTAAAGCGAAAAGTAATGCATCAGCATCCTTTTAACTTAAAAAGCTCTACCAAAGGAGCCTGGTTTTGCAACTGCTTTACAACCCCTGGCCCAGGGTGACTGTGTTCAGTTAGGATTCATTTGGTGCTTCCAGGGTGGTATGACATCAAAGCGTTCCCCCTCCAGTGGTATTTTTGGAACAAGATTCCTTCCTCTTCAGCCCTCACTGTACCTGCTCCTGTCCCAGGACACCTTACTACTTTCTTTACGGAATTTTACAGTTCTCTCTGCAAGCAGAAGGCTCCTCATGCCGGGAAACAGATATTCTGGTAACAGACATCCTCTGAACACTAGACCCATCACTGCTGGAAGAGGAACGGTCTTTAAAGAGGGAGCCTTTCACCCCAACAAGTATATACTGATTTCGCTCTGGGCCTAGGCAGTCTGGGGAGCGCAGAGAGGGAGGCGCAGCCACCTCGCCCAGGGTGCTCAGGCGAAGGCTGGGGACTGGGTGCACCTGGACTCACCTCAGAAGCCCTGAGCAAAGCAGGAGAGGGAGGCAGGCTGTCCTGCCGCCCCACTACGCACCGCCAGGTCTCCACCAGGAGCGGCTGCAGCCGCCTCGTGCCAGCCGGACGTTACCCGGCTGAATGGTCGCCGCTGGGAAGAACGCTTCAGCCCTAGCAAGAATGCCAAATTCTTGTAGGCAGTGCAGGAGCAGAACCGCAGGGTCGCAGGTTCGACCTGGAGAGCTCCGGGAGCCAGAAGGGGGGGGATGGGAAACTTCCCTGCGGCACACCAAATCTCCCGCCCTGCTCAGGAGGCGGAGCCCCATGTAGCCAATAGCACGTAGAGTCGGCTGAGAGCGACCGTTCTGCTCACCAGTCAACGCGGGTCTGATGGCCTCGCCCACAAGAACACTGAGGAAAACGAATCCCCAAGCTCTGAGTTCTGGGGTTTGCTTTTGCTCTTTCCGTTTCCGGGGAAGGGAGTAGGAAGCACTGCTTAGATTTGAGGAAATTGAGTGAGCTCTGTACAAACGCAGTCTTCAAAGTGTCATTGGTTTCTCTGGATACTTTCTTTTGAGCGAAAAGATAATGGAATGAATTTGGGTTTATTTATTTTTAAACTTAACCTCATTTGGCGTGAAAGGTAGGACCCCGTGCATCTCAGGGATTTGGGGTAGGGAGGAGGGGAGCAGTGCTCTCTGGTATGAAGAGAATTAGGGTTGGGGCACTGCTGATAGGACGAAGAGAGGAGGAAAATGGAAGGAATGGACGCAGAGAGAACTAATGAGGAAAAAGGTAATGAAGAAGAAAAGGAGTGAACCTGCTGGAATAACAGTATTACCCTCTAACTACGATTTCATTTTGATTCATTCATTCATTCAAAACAAAACCTGCATACCAGATAATAACGTTACACTATGCTAGCGGAGCCTGCTCTCTGTGCTCACAGTAGCCCTTATAGAAGATACTGAATATATGGGGGAAAATGCTGCGATTTTGGAAAGCCCAGTGTTTATCAAACCACTGGCAGAATTATCTAATTAAAGGAGAGGATTCAGAAAAAAATTTCGTTGGAGGAAGAAATATTTAAACGGAAACCTGCGGACTGAATAGATTTAAGCCAGACAAAAGGAGGGGTAAAGTTTTCCAGGTGGAAGGCCCAAATCAACATAGTGGGTATATAAAGGGTCAAGAGGCAAGCCCCGAAGTTGAATCTGCTTTTCTGAGGGCTTTGGCCCTTAGGGCACTAGTCACATTTGTATTGAAAGATCATTCTGGATAAAGGTAGTCAAGAATGGAGCCGAGGGAAGGAAGAGACAGAGTTACATCATTTTGGAAACTGTTTAGGAAATCTGATTGGGAAAGAGAAATAGTCATAGCCTGGATACCTACCTTAGTATTCCATTTTGGTTAGCAGAATTTAAGAAAACAAAAGAGAAATTAATTTTCTCTACATTGGAATCAAAAACAGAATTTGGGGGTTGAGTTGGGAGAAGAAGGAACATAGTCAACAGTTAACACTTAAGTGCTTGAAGAGTTCTTAAAAATGTGAAGATCTGATAATACTCCTCAACTAATAAGTTATGTTTCTATGATGGAAACTTTCTCCCTCTCAAATCTTCACTGCTGCTGCTGCTGCTGCTAAGTCGCTTCAGTCGTGTCCGACTCTGTGCAACCCCATAGACGGCAGCCCACCAGGCTTCCCCATCCCTGGGATTCTCCAGGCAAGAGTACTGGAGTGGGTTGCCATTTCCTTCTCCAATGCATGAAAGTGAAAAGTGAAAGTGAAGTCACTCAGTCGTGTCCGACTCTTTGTGACCCCATGGACTGCAGCCTACCAAGGCTCCTCCGTCCATGGGATTTTCTAGGCAAAAGTACTGGAGTGGGGTGCCATTGCCTTCTCTGCAAATCTTCACTAGTCTTCTGCAGACTTAGTGTGAGTGGTGGCTTTTAATTGTTTTTATGGTATATGTGTGGGAAATGGGACTTCTCAGGTGGCATGGTTGGTAAAGAATCAGCTTGCAAATGCAGGAGATGCAAGAGACTTGGATTCAATCCTTGGGTCAGCAAAATCTGGAGTAGGAAACAGCATCCCACTCCAGTATTCTTGCTTGGGAAAATCTCATGGACAGAAGAGCCTGGTTGGCTACAGTCCACACATCACAGAGTCGGACATGACTGAGCACACTCAAACGCATATGTGGGAAAGAGAAGGAGCTGAGTTTCCCTTCTAGATTGGTACTGGGATAGATAAAAACAAAGGGTCATACCATTCAGAATGGAGATCTAGAAGTCAGGAGTGGCAGGAAGTTGAAGATAGAGATGATTATAAAATGGCAATTTCCTCATGTATTCCACACACAGTTTGGGTAGAACATTAGACCTTCCCAAGAGGAAGATAAGACCAAGCCAATTTTGAATACATCTTAAGTGGGTAGAGATGCCAGCAGCTAATTGGGTTATAGTTTGAAATTTATGGCCAGGTTTTAAAAGTCTCTGAATTTAAAAATCTTTTTTTTTTTTTTAGTTGTTTCCTAATATCCTTTTTCTGTTCCAGAATTCCATGCAGAATACCACATTACATTTAGTGATTTTGTTGTTTTAGGCTCCTCCTGGCTGTGACAGAATCTTAGACTTTTCTTGGTTTTACTGACCTTGACAGTTTTGAGGAATACATTGTAGTCATGTATTTTGTAGAATATCCCTCTACTGGGATTAATCAGATGTTTTCTCTTATGAGTAGATGGGGTTTATGGGTTTGGGGGAGGAAGATCCCAGACATAAAGTACAATTTTCATCACATCATATCAAGGATACATACACTATGCACCATTGTTAACTGTAATCAACTGGCTGAGGCAGTATTTGTCAGACTCCTCTACTGGAAAGGTACTCTGTTTCCCATCCCATGCTGTCCTCATTGGAGGAAGTCCCTGAGGAATGAGGAGTTACGGTCCATCTCCTTGAGATAAATTATTTGAAATTCTTCTGCAAGAGAGATCTGTCTATTCTCCATTTATTTATTTACTTATGCAATCAGTCCTTATATCAGTAAGAATACATGCGTGTTCCTAAAATTCTTAAAATTCTAAAAATCTTTAGAATTTGACTGAAGAATCTGCCTGCAATGCAGGAGACCCAAGTTCGACCCCTGGGTTGAGAAGATCCCCTGGAGAAGGAAATGGTAACCCACTCCAGTAATCTTCTCTGGAGAATTCCATGGACAGAGCAGCTTGGCGGGCTATAATCCTTTGGGTCGCAAAAAGTTGGATACGACTGAGCGACTAACACTTTCACTTTTCAGAATTTGATTAAAGATGGTGAATTGAATACTGTCTTGAAATGCCACTAAAAAAAACAGAGTCAAAGGAAAATTTTAAATATAAACATACAAACAGGAAAAGAAGTTAAATAATTTAATAAAAGTTTGGAAGATGTATAGTGATCAGGCAAAGCAGAGTAAGCTGAAATGCGGGCCAGGAAAGGATGATGACAGTGTCTATTCCTGTCATAGAACTCCAGTTAGTCTCAGCAATTAGTCTGTCAGTTCAGTTCAATTCAGTCGCTCAGTCATGTCCGACTCTGCGACCCCATGAATCGCAGCACGCCAGGCCTCCCTGTCCATCACCAACTCCTGGAGTTCACTCAGACTCATGTCCATCGAGTCAGTGATGCCATCCAGCCATCTCATCGTTTGTCGTCCCCTTCTCCTCCTGCCCCCAATCCCTCCCAGCATCAGAGTCTTTTCCAATGAGTCAACTCTTCGCATGAGGTGGCCAAAGTACTGGAGTTTCAGCTTTAGCATCATTCCCTCCAAAGAAATCCCAGGGCTGATCTCCTTCAGAATGGACTGGTTATAGGAACCTTTAAAGTCAGAAGAGCAGACTGGAACTGAGAGCCGGAGGACTGGTGAAAGTCTGAAACAAGGACCAATTAGATCCTAGATCTCTTGTCATACTGAGCATAACAGCAGGAGTTTACAAGGTGAACCAGAGGATCTGGACTCAACAGAGTAGAAATGAGAAGGCATACTGAATTTGGAAGGTGTATCTGGACAGATTATGTGGGACACTAGGAATCTCCTTGTTTGGCTCCCAGAACACTGGCAACTGTCTTTATTTAAACATTTCTTTTTCAGAAGACTAATCAGAAGAGGAGACCCCAATTGAAAAAGCCAGTTCATCTACTGATCCACCTTGAAACCCACCAGCTGATAATCCCTGCCCCTGCAGGCAGAGTTTCCAGTCAATTCTGGCTTCACCAACTTTTGAATAAAGCCTCAACTCTGAAAGAAACAAAACAAATAGACCAGGAGCAAAAAGACTATTTGGGAATCAGAAGATTTATTCCAAACTGTAATTAAGAATACCTCAGAGACAAAGATTTTATATCTGTAAAAGAAGGAATATAAAAAGGAATGTCGGTCATCAAATTTAGATTCTAGAGAAAAAATAAAGTTTTAATTAATATTTAGACAGCAGATTGCAGCATCAAGATGTCAGCTGCACATTTTTCTTCACCAATGATCTCATTTGTCAGCACAGCAAATCAGAATGTCTTTATAAATTCCTTCCTCAGTAAGATAGTGAATTTTAAAATGTGAAATTACTTTTTCAAGTTTTAATTATTTTCATATTCAAAGGTTTTTACCCAAACTATATTTTAAAAGATCAAAATATGATATAAAATGACCTAGATGCTATGCATTAAACACACACTTGATAAGGGTACAATAGGTCTAGAATGTCAATAGCAGATGCCTCAGCAAATAATTTCTACCCAGAGATTTTTAAAAATATCAATAATGCTCAGGAAACAAAAGTGATTGTCTATCTTAGAATCCAGAGAATACAGTAACCAGAAGCTATTTTATCTCTAGTATTCTCTTGAACCTGGGATAATGAGGTCTTCATAAACCACACACAAATTAGCAGTGAAAGATTTGGCAGAGTAAGCTCTCCAAAATGTGTACATAGTAATTCACGTTCTGAGAAACTAAAGAATATAACCTTCAATTCAGAAAGAATTTCACAGTGTAAAATCATTATTTATAGCACTTGATAATGTCTATAGATTTCTTAAAATACTGTGATTAATCTCTTTGAATGGAACTGTTTTTTAGCTATAGGTATTTCAGAACATTAAGTCTGTACTGATTAATATAACCTAGCCATAAAAAGTTTTCATTCCTAATGTGTATTAAACATTGTTCCCTAAGATAAAGTGCCAAAACTAATTGGCCCTTCATGTTTTAGAAGTCATTATCACCCCTTTCTGATGTAACATTTGGAACAAAACTAGGGCTATTACCACAGATTACATCCAACCTATTTGAATTATGACCTAGGGCCACATTTAGATCTTTAGAGGCCCTAAACATGAAAGACTTTATTTCTACCCTCTCCCATGCAGTTAAAAATAACAGTAAATTACAAATAATTGCAAGTAAGTCCAACTTCCTAAGCCGCTTTTTCCCAGGGTGGTTGGGAGGAAGGAATTAAAATTTTTTAAGTTTTGTATTTGGGGAGATTCCTCTTCTTTATGAATGGTCTGAACCAGCTTTTCTCAACTGAGGTTCCTCATATGAACCATAGAAAGACTTTTTTCTTGTTTCTCCAGTCACATATGCACTCCGGAGAAATAAGAATGGGATATAATTAAGGACCGTAGTCAACTAGAAACATTATATTGGATTGGCCAAGGAGTTTATTCAAGTTTTTCTGTAACATGGAAAAACCCAAATAGACTTTTCAGCCAACCCAACGTATATAGGAGAAAAGTTAATTTATAACTATGGATATCTAGGGTATGAGGACTTGATTCTTTCAAGGGTTTAATTTGCCTTTTAGTAATCTAGCTCTACTGAGATCCAAACTCCCCTTCCGTCCCAGCTTCCACAGGGCCCTTGGCCTCAGGCAAGTGAGAATAGTAGCTGAGAACAATCAACATTGTATGAAGCAGTATCTTGATGGTTAAGTGCACAAGTCTGTGAGCCTGAATGTCTTAAGTGTCTCTGTTCTATCACTCACTAGCTCTGAGACCTTGTTGTTGTTCAGTTGCTAAGTTGTGTCTGACTCTCTGCTATGCCATGAACTGCAGCAAGCCAGGCTTTCCTGTCCTTCACTGTCTCCCTGAGTTTGCTCAAACTCGTCAACTGAGTCAGTGATGCCATCCAACCATCTCTTCCTCTGCTGTCCCCTTCTCCTCTTGCCCTCAATCTTTCCCAGAATTAGGGTCTTTCCCAATGAATCAGCTCTTCACATCAGGTGGCTGAAGTATTGGATCTTCAGTATCAGTCTTTCCAATGAATATTCAGGATGGATTTTCCTTAGGATTAACTCATATGATCTCCTTGCTGTCCAAGAGACTCAAGTCTTCTCCAGCACCACAGTTTGAAAGTGTCAATTCTTTGATCTTCTTTATGTCCAACTTTCACATCCATAACCTGATTACTTGAAAAACCATAGTTTTGACTATACAGACCTTTGTCAGCAAAGTGACATTTTTTTTTTTTGGCTTTTGCTTTTCAATATGCTGTCTTGGTTTCTTATAGCTTTTCTTCCAAGGAGCAAGTCTTTTAATTTCATGGCTGCAGTCACCATCCACAGTGATTTTGGAGCCCAAGAAAATGAAATCTGACACTGTTTCTACTTTTTCCCAATCGACTTGCCATGAAGTGATGGGACCAGTTGCCATGATCTTTGTTTTTTGAATTACTTGGTTTTTGCCATACATTGACATGAATCAGCCATTTTAAGCCAGCTTTTCCACTCTCCTCTTTCACCTTCAAGAGGCTCTTTAGTTCCTCTTCACTTTCTGCCATTAAAGTGGTATCATCTGCATATCTGAGGTTGTTGATACTTCAGATGAAATTTCCTTTTTTTTACAAAGGAAGAGTAATAGTACCTACCTATTGGGGCTTCTCAGGTGGCTCAGTGGTTAAGAAACCGCCTGCTAGTGCAAGAGACATGGGTTCAATCTCTGGGTTGGGAAGATACCCTGGAGAAGGAAATGGCAATACACTCCCGTATTCTTGCCTGGGAAATCCCATGGACAAAGGGGCCTAGTGGACCAGAGTCCATGGGGTTGCAAAGAGTTGGACACGATTGAGTGACTACACCACCATCACCACAACAAACAATACCTATCAGACACTTGTGTTAACTGAGAACTGAATAGCGGTATTTTCTGTAAAGTGTTTATAATGGTGCTTGGCACATCCTACCACTGAACAAGCATCGTTTTTAATTCATCCTTGGACCATAAAATATTGTGTCCTGGACCAGAGTTGTATTTGTGTGGAAGGATACTGCCTCCACTACCTTATTAATATTTACTATTACAGTACCTTAAAGTGACTTTCTCCTTTATACTTTCTCTGTATTTTCTAAGGTTTTCAAAATGAACAAGTAATATTTTGATACTTAAAATTTAAAAATTTAAAATTTTTTTTCCTCAGGCCCTGCTGTGTGGTATGGAGGATCTTATTTTCCCAAACAGGGATTGAATCTGCACCTCCTGCAGTGGAAATGCAGAATCTTAACCAATGGACCACCAAGTAATACATTTTTAATGAAAGGAATACTGAAACTGTCAACTGGTAAAACTCATTCTTCCTAACTAATGGAGAACTAGAGTTGAGGGAAATAATAAGGTCTGGTGAGTTGCCTTAAACCACTCTTCTGGAACTGCTAATCTATACCAGCAATTTTGCATTAAGGCATAACAAGATATAAAAGGGAAGAGAAAGCTTTGGCTCATAAGCAAGGAATACCAGGCATGAGGAAAAAAGGTACAAAAGAGATTTTTCTAGAAAGTGCATGGAAAAGGAAAGGAAAAGGCAGCCTGGGGCTCAGGCCTTTGTTAAATCCATGTTCTAAGAGGTTAAAGTATCTTTAGAAAGACAATGTAGCATTGATCAAGAAGTTTAATGCTAGAGAATGAACTGCTGGTAGAGTATGAGAAAAGCACTTTCATACATTACTGAAGAGTGTAAACGGCACTGTAATAACGGTGGCTCCTCTTGTAAGGACCCAGAAAAGAAAATTAGTTCTAATGTCTCAGTACTAGAAACAGTTGTGCTTCACCTGGGAAACTGATTTATCTTAAGGATATCTCAAAATCACATTGTTAATCTCTCTCTTTGGCTGCTTTAAAGTTCAGAGATAAATATGTACCTCAACAGTAACATAAATGTTGACACATGATTTATGTATTAATTTCACTCCTGCCTACATGGTATTTCTTATTTTGGGTGCTATATGTAATTTTATATCTTGCCTAAATTTCCTTAACAGGGTATCGTATAAATTAAAAACTTCAGACATACATGAATAAAATTGCATGCTTTGAAAAATGCAATGAAGGACCATTTTAAGCTATGAAACTTAGGTATGATATAAATTAACTCAGGAAAATCCAGTCAAAAGCCAAATAAAGCTGTATTTTATACTGTACAAAAGAAAATTTACATCCTTAATGTAACTAGATACATCTAGGGAAAAATTACACATTTCTCAAGAAACACAGTATTTAACATCTTAGATATGTTTCTGCATTGCAGACTGATAATGAATTTTATACATCTTTATTTATAATTTAAAATATTTTTTCATCTCTGGCAGATATTTACAAGGTCAACAGTGACTACATTTCACATTTCAACAATCAACAGCATTAACTAGTTCAGTAAGACAGTTAAGATAATGGCTTACATGCACCAATAAATATGATCTTAAATGTGCATTTCTTCTTCTTCAGCTCTGAAAAAAATGTTTTCACTAGTCCTAGTTTGAAAGGACATCAGTCAATAGAGATCATATTTTCTTCCTGACTATCATATTTAAATTTTAACCAGCACTATTCTCTGAATACTTGGCAAGTTTACACCAAGCTATATAGGTTGATGCTGGTTAAGAAACAAAAACATAAGAGCTGACCTATTCAACCTGTAACCTTTTTGAAGCAAACATATGAAAGTTGGATATTTCCTGTATACTTGTCCATTGTGACAGAGATCAGATACATGATGTTACAGTAGTAAAAAACTCTTTAGAAACTGTAGGTCAGGAGAGTCAAATTATGACGACAAAGTGGGAAAATTATCTTTGCACCATAAAAACTGTTTCACTTAACCAGTTAAACTGAATGTAAAGCCAGTATAAGTTTTAGAATAAGAATCAAAAAACCACCACTGTAACCACTGTAAAGCAGTTAATGAACTTCTTACAAATATTTTAAAACAACACAAAGAACATTTAGTATATGTCTCAGTTCAGTTTGGATGATAAAACTTAAAAAAAAAAAAAACATAAAAACCGACGTTCATAATTTTTAGAAAGCCAATCTTTTCTAAGATAGCAGATCAACACATTCATTACTTTTTAACTTCTATCTGATATAAAAAAAATAATACATAGAGCCTGTTTGGGACATCAGGAAATATATAAATTCATATCCCCCCAAATCATTATTTAACAGTTTAAGTAAATTCTTTAGTGCTTACTGAACTATTTTAAAAATAAGTGTTTTAACTTTTCTTAACCCAATCGTGTTTTTCTGCGAAGAAAAAAAATACCCAGAGTGATCGAGTACATAAATTATGTAAACAAACATAGTTTTAGCCAATATCATACTTACTAGAAATAACTGACATTGCTCACTTAAAATACACATTTCTATAATTTACCCTCAATTCTTTTAGGAAGTCACAATATTATACAGTATACCAATTACAGGAATTCTTTTCTCTCCCCCTTTTATTTAATACTGATGAGCAAAATCCTTAATTTGAATTAAGGAGACATGAAAATTTGCCATAAGAAATAATATTTGGACTTGACCCTTAACTGGTACTTTTGCTGGAAGTATAAATGTTGACATTTTACCAACATGATAAGAAAACCTCAAATGGAATCTTGTAGGTTCTGTATATCTGTTCCATATGGAAGAATATTTCCTCCAGGGCTAGAAATCAATCTTTCATGTTAGAAGGGGCCTCATTCCTTAACAGTTAGGTACTTCAAATTTTATATTTGGTTGATTCATTTTCTTTGGTAACTTTTGTAGTTTATGAAGGTGTGAAGAATTTCCTCTGATATCATTAACACTACACTTTTGACACTCAAATACAGCAAACCAGATTGATATGAATTCTGTAGTTGGGGATGGACTGTCCAATTAAGTTCATTTTCTTTGAAAACAGAAGACTTTCTTTACTAAACCTACCTTCAGATACACAATTCTGAAAAAAAAGACTCATTTATACTTTAAGCTATGCCTAATTCTCATTTTGGGTGTAAAAATCTGTATTAAACAGAAGAGCATAATAGCAGACATCTGAATATGACTTAATTTGTAAACATTTTCACAAAATCCAGAAACAAAACATAGAACTTATGTACCTGTACTATGCTGCCAGTTATTTCACATCATTGCCAGCTACCTGCTAACTTCTATCCTAAACTGTTTGCTCTTCTATTTCTCGTGTGACTAATGGCTAAGATTGTAAACATACTGAAGAGACTGAAGTTAAATTTTGTGGTTATGTGGTCAGGTTCAGAAGCAATGTACCTACATGGGCAGGGGAAGGTTGGATGATTATATGACTCCTCTAATTCTAATGGGTTGGGATCACCACACAAATTTCTGGCACCACCAAAAATCCAACAGTTTAAGTGCACATTGGTTGACTCTACAAATAGTATTTCCTATATATGTTCAGTGCCAATATGATATACCCATTAGGTATACAATGTAGGTAATACTAAAATTTATGTCTTACATTATCAACACGACCACCTTGGCAATGGAAAGCTGTATCAATCTGGTGACTCTTGGTTTTTTTTTTAGCACTGTTAACAATTTTATACTGCATCCCATTTTATAATCTGGCAAATATTCTAACATTTAGAGTTTAAGCTATCAATTATTTCTAGCTGATTTTCAAACAGCTTGTTTCTAAAAAGCACTTTTTAAAAAATTAAAGTATTTTTACAAATAAGTGTCTCAACCGACTTAGTGGTTTGAAACATGACAATAATCATTCAACTTGAAAGATAAAAAGTCTCAGGTTCAGACTGTTTACATAGCCATAGTATAGAAAAAATTGCTCTAAAATTGTTGTAGATTTTCTGACCACTGTCATGACTTATTAAACATTTTTAAACTAAAAAACAAGTATGTAACTGAAATACTGATTTTTAAAAAGCAAAACCATAAAACTTACTTTGTAATTCCAAGATCAGAAATGGAGAGAGCCTCCTTGCTAGTGTCTGTATAAATAGTGTACTACCCACTGAAGATACGTACTAATATTTTTATTTACAGATGAACATGCAGAGAATTAAATGAGACTTACTGATTGTCAACAATTAAAAGTACTCAAAAATGGACCCATATTAACTCGTCCGAGTAGGAAAAACACCCCACTTCATTAAAATATTCACAAAAATGGTGCAAACAAAACTTAAAAGGAGTTATTCTCAGTACTTCAGTAAAGCTACCAAGTGGAATTTGAAAATGTAGGTTGGAAATATTGAGCTTATATAGCTGGGACTATCGCATTTAAGACATTTTATACCATATATACACTTTAGATGACATGGGTCACCATTCTGTTATGGAACCATAAGCTTCACTATAAATCTTTTTCCATCACAGAAGGAAATAATTGCTTGTTATCTATCTGGTCTGAGCACAAGGTTCAATCTCTTTACATGAGAAATTATGGAATCAAATTTATCTTTACTTTGCAATACTACACTGTGCAATACAGTTAACCTGCCACCTAGGTGACTGTGAAAGCTGGCTGATTCAAAAATTTCTTAAGATAGCTAGAAACACTGATTAAAGTCATTTTCGCTGGGTTTATTTTTGCATTTAAATAAATTCCCCCAAACATAATAAACTATAAAATGGCAGCATACAATTGTTAAGTGGCAGAAAACAGTAAGGCATAAATTAGAGTAAGAAAAATGTATCTATCCTTCCCCACCTATGTTTATTACTCTACATTTTTCTCTGGATTTAATACTTTTCTTAATGTGCTATATTCACCACTACTAGACCCAAACTGTAAAGAAATTGCAGAATTGGAGTGTGTTCCATAACCACACTCACCATATGATGAGTGAAAGGAGGCAGTGGGGTGTTAATATGCATTTGACGGGAGACAGGAGTTTGACTCTGGCTCTGCTTCTAAGTTATGTGACTTTGAGCACATTACAACCTTTTTGAGCCTCAGTGTCCTGAAAATGGATATGAAGGAGTGGGTGCTGGGAGACTCCTAGATTATCTCTATGGTCTCTTTAGAACAAAAAAATTGACTTTATAATAAATAGGCACAGGAGAATCATTGGGAAGGTAAGACTAGTGGTAATGATCAGGATTTCAAATTACAATCATCATGCTCCCATGCAGCTTCTCAAAATATTTTCATATTTAAAAATCTTACTACTAAGCTAGCTTTCACTTTACACTTGATTTGTTCTAAAATATATGTGTGTTCTAGTAACATGATTTCAAATTAACATCATAGAGAAGAATTCTCAAAACTTGCAGATAATTTCCTTGTATTTCTTAATTGAACCTGGCATAGATAACATCAATCAAATTGTTTTATTATAGAAAACAAGTATTTTCACCCTAACTAGCTTGTCCATAAATGAAAGAACTTTTTAAAATGGAAGTTAGGAAGTATAAAAACAAAAAGTTGTTAAAGGATAAAGCGTGAATATTGCTGGCATATATTTGTAACAGTTGTATATCTGAAAATTATTTTACATTAAATGCAATAATGCAAATGAATATTTTAAAAATCTCTTAGAAAATGTGACTATGGTTTATGACTGACTCATTCCATTTTAACTATATCTTGCACAGGAAATCTGTTCTAAGACACCAAATGCAAAATTTGAACTAACTAAAATATTTCTTCTTTGGGGCCAAATTATACCACTTAAAAGAATGGAACACAAATGTTAGAGGGTCATGAAACATTAATGGATATATGTATGTACAAAATATATATGAATACACATAGATACATGAAATCCTTTAAGTTGAAAGTTTTTCAAAACCAGCTTTTCAAGTGTAACATAAGATTTCTAACAAATCAGACAAAGGGTTTATGATGTCTTTTACAGTTTTTGCTGTAAATTTGGTATTATTTGGGGGGTTTTTTTTGTGCTATAACTATAAGCATGCTAGATTTAGGTGCCAATAAATGTACAACTTGCTAAATTAAAAACAACCCTTCAGCCTCTTAAATCAACCAGGCAGTTTTACCATAAAGTGACTGATCTCCAGCCATGGTCAAGATCTTACCTCCTGTTAAGTATAATGCTCTTTTCTTTTCATACCTGAAACTTTGCTTTCCTTATTATGTTATATATCTTTACACCTCATTTATTTGGCTGCTTTTAATTCATTTATCTGACATCCCTTAGTTAAATTAAAAGAAAAGATATCTAAAATAGTCTTTGTGATATATACATATACACACCATATATATACACACACATACACACACACATATATATACACAAATCAATAAATCTCTATTTATCAACTTTTAGCTTTTCTTCAGACTTTGGCAATGTTATAGGTAATAGTTCAGGTCCTAGTTTTCCATTTTCATATGAGCTGAAAAATATTACACACCACCAAATTCAAACAAGCATCTCACTGTTTTCATAAAGATTCTAACAGAAAGTACCTTACAAAACCCCCCAAAATAAAAACCTCTTACAATAAAAAGGAAGGGGCTGGATTTTAAGATGTGAAAAAATGAGAAGCATTTTTCTGGTTATTTTATCAAAATCTATTGGAATTTTAATCAGTAGAGGTAATATTTCAAACTTTGTTAATTAGGAGAATACTTGCTTTCTGTAAATTTAGTATATTTTTCTTTTACAATAATAAAATAAGAATGTCTAAATGTACAAAGTATTCATCGCTCTGAATATTGTGTGGAAGAATGTATAGCAGTTCAAGTCATGATACACTGATTTTCAAAAACCAATATACTTTCTTCTATTTCAATCAAGCATTAGAGCCTGGGACCCAGATGAGTTCATAATGAAATCTTATCCAACCAAATCAGAACTAAAAAAAAATAATTTCTAAAAAAACCAATAATGCATTTTCATAGCCTCTTAGCACAGTTACCAAAAGCTACTTACATACATTCAACATCTAGCTTACTGGCATGATTTCAAAGATTTATAAAAATGAGAACTTTTGCAGATATATGATTAGAAGGTACACAAATTGCATTACATTAAACACAAAGGCAGTGTGGTCCTTGTAGGAGAAATCAAGTCAGTACCCCCTGGTAGAAATGCTCTATAAAAATGTGTCACATTGAAGCGTCAGTGTTTTCAGCCAATTATCTGTCCCTGATGTATTTCCTTGGAGTATATGACCTATCAGGACTTCAGGTTTCTTAATCCAAAATATCTGACTGAATTTAGGTACATCTAGAAAGCAGCTGAAAGGGTTTCTCCAATAATCTGACATCATAGAAAGTGGGTTGAGAAATCCCTCTCTTTACCTGAAGACGTACTTGTTCTACTTCAGTCATCATCAGCTCACAAAGAAAAAAAAAAAACAATCAAAACTTCCCCTCACACAAACAATTCCACACAATCTAAACAGAAACTGCCCCCTCCCCCCATAAAACCCCAGCACCGAAGTGTCAATCATTCCTGGGAAATAGAACAAGCCCCTTGGATTCTCTGATTTATTAGCTGTTCAAACTCAAAGGACAGAAATGACCTTATGTCCCTGTGGGGAGGAGGGAAGACATGTTAATAATGACTATAGAGCCATTGAGAAAGTGCATTATCTATTACACAATCAACTTAGAGCCCTGTCCTCCAACAGAGGTGGCCACAACTTGATTCAAATGCCTCAGTAATTGAACATTGTATCCTCGAGATAAAGGAGATGGGGGAAAAAAAGAGCCACCCTCATTTTAATGAAAAAGTGCAGCAGTCTACCACCTTTCCCCATGCTTCTCAAGAAAATGATTGCACAGACTCAGAGAAGTCCAAAGTCATAGCAGAATCTCTGAGGCACTCCTGGTTAAGAGAGAAAAAATATGATCCAGTTATCTTCATAGTTCTACAGATTATGAGAACAAACCCGTTTTGTTTTTTTTTTAAACAAAAGCCGAAGTATCATTCATAGGGATCATATACACCATTTCCTCTAACATAACCTCAGTCTCACAGTGTTGAAATGGGACCGATCAGCCTACGATGGATTGCACATCACCCAAGGAGAAACGAAGGTGTGGAAAACGCGAACATTTTCTACTGCTTCACAAATACGTTTACAAGGAACAGGTGAAGAGACGATATAGGAAAGAGAGAAAAGAAAACCTTATTGCTGTTTCCATACAAAATACAGTATGAAGATACCTAAACTAAATCAGATCTGTTTATGATTACCAATGTTTTCACAATGTGGGATGAAGTGTCTTCTTGCACAATGAAATGTTCAGTCTAGAAGATAAGCAGAAAGATGAGAGAGAGGATATCAAGACTACACCTGGGATATTAGCTGCATATTGAAACTTGGGGATCGAGACTGCTTGGTTAAGGGAGCTCCTGGGCTGAGGAGCTCTTTACCTTCTGTAGCTTGACCTAGCCGGTCTTCCTGTAGACTGACAGTTGAATATCGATTAGCATTGTTAGCTGCTAGATTAGTAATACCCTCAGTGCCAACCCCAATGCTGGTACTTGCTTGACTGCCATTTACATAGTCAAATGATTTACTTGAGGAAGCACTGGCTGTCCGGATTAGATTAATGCTATTAGTTTTTGGCACCACCTGGCCAGCAGGCAGGCTCAGGTGTTTCTTCATCGGTGTCAGCTCAATTGAATCTACACTAAGATCAGTTGGTTGCTGTACATACTGCCTGCGAACTACTGAATCTCGAGGGCTCTCATTGGATTTGATGGCAGAAGTTGTTTCTTTATCCTTGGCTGAACGCCCAGTTGCTACTTTCCTTAAGCTTCCCCTCTGAGAAGAGGAGGATGGTTTGGTCCCAATTGGCTGGCTGCTGAGGGAAGCCCCTGATGAAAATCCTTCATCTGCATCATTCAGGTTTACCGACTCCTCTCCTCCATTTATACCCTCAGCACCTATAAAACAAATCAGACAGACTCAGCAATAGCTAAATTAAATAAAAAGCAGCCGTGAATAACAACTCAACTGACCTTTTCTCCTAGGTAATGTTTGCTATAGGTCAGCAATGACCCTTGCTACAAACACTTTCCCTAAATAATTTAGGGGAAGGAGCCTCAATCTATACAGAATTCTCATGTTATATATTCTGTTCATTTAGCTTTAATTAGGCTAGCTTATGTAAAACTATTCACGAGCAAGTCTAGCGTACTATTAGTATCAATATTTAGACACACAACTGTAGGTAAAATAGTGATCGTAAATCTTTATGATACACCTTGTCAATTTGAGGTGAGCATATCTGTCTAAAAAAACAAAAATTTTCCTATCTTCCTTAACCTGTCATAAAATAGGAGACCCTTCTAATTTCAGTCACCCAGAATAATGTCAAAAACCCATCCCCAAACCCCTTTTAACTACTATGAAATTTTATATTTAACAGCTAATTGCTTCTAAATAGCTTTAAAACCTTTAACATGGAACTAGTACATTTTCTAACTCTAAACTAAAAATTCTACATTGCTTCTAGTAACTTCAGTCATATTTTGTCTTATGAACATGCCTACTCACTGGTTTCCATATTTTCTTGATCAGTTAATGTGAAAATATTTGATTAACAGAGAACAAAGGTAAGAACCAACAAGGATACTGAGGAAGAATTTTTTACTATTTTATAATATAATAAATAATATATAATAATTTTATGTTATATATTTATATAATATTTTAGATTTTAAATATTGAGATATATTATTTTGGGATCACAAAATACTTATAGTATTCCATTAAGTTTCATGCAGAAACTGTAGTTAACAAAAGAATTCTTATCTTGGGATTTTGTAAGAAAAGAAGCATGTATTCAGTTTGGGTTTTCAGAAAGCCCGATTCCTTTACTGAAAGTATGATCAACACTCTCTTAGAAAATAGAACATTTGCTTTTTTCAAAAACTGACAGAAGTTTGCTACCTTTAAAATATGTTTACCAGATTGTAAGAAAGTTCAGTCTAAATCTATATTCAGAAATCAATATTTTAGCTAAGGTAAACTGTTAGGACAGAAATCCAAAAAAATATCACTTTGAGATACAAGTTACCTAAGTAAAATATACACAAAATACTTAAACACAATCTTTATTTAACATAGTACTTGGAAAAATATAAATATTTTCTCATATGGATTAGTTATTTCTTTCCTTCAAAAGAAGAATGAAATAGGCTATCCTTAAAGCAAAAGGCATCTTCTTGTTATATCCAGCAGTTTAGTAATCTTTATTCATCATGCAAAGCCATATGAAAATGCAGCTGACACCACTTCTCTCAACCCCTTCCTCAAGAACAGTATATAGTGTACATCAAAATAAAAACTTTAAATTATATTTATATCACATCTAAGCAATTTATTTATAATTACTATGAAGAACTCCACAATGCCCAGGAAAAGATAGTTACTGGTTCAGAATTAAGATCAGTAATATAAAACTAGAAGTGAACAGAAATATGTCATTGGCTATACATATGGTTAGGGAAAGAGACTGAGAGACTTAGTGCTAGCTTCTGAATTTTGCCACATGCAGATCTGATGCCCAAGCAATATGGCCATAAAAGAGATATGACAATGTAGAAACCACCATGCAAGAGAACCTACTGATATTTTATATACTAGGAAATGCTATTTCAGTATAGTGGAACACTGAATATACTTTAATCACAAGCACGGTCCTCAGTTTAGTAATAATTTTAAATACAGCTTTAAAAGTCATAAATGTTACTTAACAATCAGGATAAAGGTAGGTGATGAATTCTCTCTTCAATTCCAACACGTAATAAATACAACTTTAACTGTAAAACTATTTAAAACCTTTAGAAAACATGTTTTCTTTTTTCGTTTGGTTGCACCACATGACTTGCGGGATTTTAGTTTTCTGACAACTGACTGAACCTGGGTCCTCAGCAGTTGAGAGAGCAGAGTCCTAACCACTGCAGTGCCAGGTGAAATTCCCTTCTTTTTCTTTTAGAAGGTCAATTATTGATGCTAAACCAAAAGCTCCAGCAGACTTCAGAATTACCTAAACTTTTCATTAGTTTTAATAATTTCCATATTTCTGTCTAAAAAACTTCAAGGAATAAAAAGGCTATTATGTCTAATAACATTTTCCTTCTAATTTTCTCCTTGGGTGATAATACTATTCATGAGCCAAAGATGAGACAACCAAAAAGATTTTTAATGAACTTTCCTATTTATGTTTGCTTTTCCTTAAAAATTAGCTTTTACTAATACTCATTTAAAGCTACAATTAAACTAGATTAAAAGGCGAAATAACTTAAGAAATTTCAAACACACCAATGGGATTCATTCCTTTTCTAAATGGCCATACCCCAGCTTCACAACCTGAAATTTTATCAGTAATAGGAGATATTAAAACAGGATGTTTTAACATTTAATAGGACATTTTAAAGGAATTATTATTTTTTCCTTTTTTCAAAGTGTATGACTTATGATTAATAGGAAAAAATGATTCTACCCAATCCCATACTTAAATTTCATCAATGTTAGTGATTATTGTACTACATTTAGCATGGATACTCCAATATTCTAACAATGGCAGTAGATACACTTCAAGTGGCTCATTTAGTCATCAAGAAAGTGGAGAACAGATGTTGATCAATTTAGGCCAACTATGAATTTGACATCTATTCATATACTTATTTTTACGCCTTATACAAGATACAACTGACTCCCAGGAATAACATAAAGAGATATAGAAAAAATGAAAAGGAAAGGCTGTGTCCTTCACACGGTTCTCTTCATAGTACCAACTTCTTTGGGTCCCTAGATCATGCACATGCAACACTGTTAAATGAAGTCAGGTCACTCTGGGCAAATGGGCAAGGGAACAGAAGGTAGATTTAGATTCTTACTGAGCATGCTCAAATTTTTAATGCACCAAGAAGCAAGAGATTTTCCTAAGGTGGAATAAATAAAAATAAGTAACCTATTTTAAAACTACTTGCTATATTTCATAAATTAGTGTACAAGTTCCACAGCAGCAATACATTAAATAATGAAAAAACTATTAGGCCACAATATCCTCTTTTATAAAACCGATTTCTATGGCATTACATGTTAAACAGCAAATAAATACTTTCCTATCAGAGAGAAGTGTTCTTTTATAGATAATGGTCGTGGCTGTGATGGTGGTGGAGGGGTAAAAAAAATTCTCATTTGAGATACCCATACTGTATAAACAAGGATCTATTAGGATTTATGACTTCTAAATAATACATTTCACTTCTGTTTGGGAGCTATATAAGATAATCATTTTTTACAATAAATGATAAAAAGGTAGTGTGCACCAGGAGAGTACATTTATAGAGGAAAGATGTCAGTAGTTCAGACCCAGGCAACTTGATTTGAAGATTATAAGAAGCCAATCAATACTGGTTTATTCTGTCAAAGAGATAAGAAGTTTTTGTTAATTGGCCACCCTGGGACTAGAGACCAATCAGCCAGCTCCATTTCAGTCCCATTTCTCAAAGATAATGTACTAAAGCTTTAAAACTCTCCTCACCTATTTTCCAAATAATACATTATCAACTAAATGAAATTGATACACATTGAATAATAAGGCTCAGGTCCATTGGGTGCATTTTTCCTTTCCTGATGTTAGAATAAACATGCTCAGTAATGAAGAAATCCCAAGCATTTGCAGACCTTTTGGAGATAGGCCTCTCCCTTGTTAGTAGCCATGCCAAGCTGCTCTTTAATACACAGGGATGCAGACTCCAGGCCAGCACAAATGGTAACTAAAGATTGTACCTGACCTGGTGCTAGCATATAGGGGGGGTGCGCTTTGCAAGGAGAGTCTAATACACCCTGGGGTAGTGGAAACACACACTAGAATGGAAAGATGTTCTGCTTGGGGACAGAGAGCCAGGATCCTTCTCCAGCAACTGCCTCACTGACTTCTGCCTCCTCATCTCTGTCCTACCCTCTGTTGTGGCTGCTGCTGAGTTGGGCTCCGGTGAGCCGTGCTCAGGAGTCCTGTGCACCAGCACCTCCCCCTCTTGCACACGTTTGATCCCTAGGTCAGTGGAGCCGTGTTGGATCGGGGAGCCAGGAATACTCGAGTCAGCCTCGTTTGAGAAGTCAAAGCCATCTGGGATTCAACATATAAAATTTTAGTGCTTTTTTGCTGCTCTATTCTTTTCTGAGCATTTTGACCCAGGCAGATAAGAGAATGTATATATGGATATGACATAAACACAAACATTATTTATATAGTTACATGTGTGTGCACAGCATGCACACACATAAGGCAGCAGATGAACAATGTGAGGTTTGCAAATGAATAGGAGAAAAAAATAGAGATCATTAAAATGGCAATTAATCTCTCTTAGGCAAGACAGCTTGACTATTCAAGTAGCATATGCCTATGAAATACTGCTGGACTCAGCACTTAGAAGACAAGGAAAAGAAAGATAAAAATCAGTTATTTTATGTATAGCTTGTATTATACCATTAGTTTGGCCAGTTATATAATTTTCTCCCACACTGCTCATACAGGTACCTTTTTTCAGAAACAAGCTTAAAGAAATTTTTTTTCTATTGTTATTACTAATTAAAAAAAAATTAACTTGATCTTATTTTCTGTTTCAACATTCAGAGAGCAGTTTAAATAACATCTTTCTACTTTATAAAATATATATACATATTTATATTAAAATGAATTCAGGTATACAAACCACATTTCTACTGCTATTTTTAACAACTAAACAATTTTACTTTAACTACAAGAGTACTATAATATCATGTGTAAATATAGTCTGTAAAAACAGTGATAAATTTACTTTAACCCATGAGCGGGCTATAGGGATTTTATATTCACCTTCTCTCCTCCATCTATGGCGACGGATTGAAGCTGTTGTGATCGCACTCCGAGAAATCCTCGGCACTGTTGGAGTGACTTCGACTTTAAGTACTTTCTGGCCTTCTTGTGAAGAATCAGGAGCATCAAATGGTAATGAATTTTTCATGGCATTGGCAACCTAAAATGGTAAGTCTATATGTACTTACATCCAATATACAATTTATGCTTACTGCACATTTCATGTTTCTATACTTTCTTGAATATGTATTTAAAAGTTGCTCTACAAAATAGAAAAGTATAATGTGTCAGAAATGTTTATATTTCCACTGGTCTGTATTCTTTTGGGTAGGCTTCTAAGATGAGAATTCATTTAAAAATATGAGTCACACACCCTCATGGACTCTCTGAAGTTGCTGGCTTTCAAGGAGAAAATAGATTCCAAAGAGTTTTAAACATATGAACCCTGATACAAGAAAATTTGGAGTAAGTTTCTTTCTGATTCTTCAGATGATAAATAACATGCAAAATTTAATTTATAATTTAAAAAAATAGCTTTGTTTTCATGAGGAGACATCTTTCCTAAACCCATCTGGCACTTTGTTCCATCAAGTTCTGCCCTCTGTGGAGGAGAGTGAGGTATCTGGCTGGAAAGTAATAGCCATTGGCTGCTCCATGTTTTCTGACTGAGTAGTGCTGACCTAGCAAAGATCTTGAGCTAGAGGACCATCTTTCTCCCTCACTCTCCACTTGGACAGGACAAGTGAAATGGAGCAAGCTGGATACCCCTGCCTGCTCTGCCAACTCAAACCTTCTCTCCCAACTCAAACCTTTGCTCCAGTGGGCTGTTTCAACATCTTAACTAAAGGGTAGGGAGTGAAGTCTTTCAATCTAACCTTAATCAGCAATAAAGATGGTACTTGTCTTTTTTTTTTTTTTTAAAAAAAGCACAATGGAAAACATTTTATTTAAATAAAATGAGGATAATATTTTACTGGGGAATACATCCAACAATTCATTTTCTCTCCATATCTACATCCAACAGTAGTGTTTTATATTCAAATTTTAAACAAACACAAATTCTTAAAAAATAATGAAAGCCATGTTTTGCTCAGGGGTACTATTATCCATATACCATACAGGTTATTTTATAGCAGATACTAGTCTGCTAAATTTCAGATGGCAAAATGCTAAGCAGTGAGTTGGGTATTGTCCAGCTAGTTGTTTCTTGTCATCCTGGAGAATCTGTCAATGTGTAATGATGAGACCATCTTGTCACCACCACTTCTCTTCTCAGAGGTGACTTCACTGTGATAGAACATATTCTTAAGATGCAAGGCCTAGCAAAAAGCCTCCCACAAATCCACTGGATATCACAATGTTCTGTTTGACAAATTCTGTTGCTTCTTCTATTATGTTATTGATTTCAGGTGCTGCCTTATTTGCTCGTTTCTTAATCTGTCTTTTTGCTTTGTTTACATCTTTTTCCACTCTCTTCCAGTCGATCTGCACATAGCCACTGTGACTGGCAATCTGAAGGAGAAGAAAGCCACCACCTACTGCAGTTGCTGCAAGTTTTCCAACTTTCTGGAACAAAAATCCCGCACACCAGCCACTCACTCCACCCATTACAATCTGGGTGGCTACCGAGTATTTTTCTACCATAGGTCCGGAACTGTGGCCAAACACTCGATTCCACCAGTGATGTCTTCTGGCATACTCAGTTAAATCCAACACTTCGTAAGAATCATCATCACTTTCATATTCTTGGGGAGGGGGGTTCCGGGTCGCCATGATACCGCTGGCGGCCTGTACTGAGGCGGTCCCAACCCGCCCGCCTCTCGCCCCTACTTTCGGTACTTGTTTTTCTATCTATCAACTATTTTATCTATTTATCATCTGGCTCTGTTTTTGAATAGAGAAAAGGAATGTCATTTCCTGGGTCCCTTGGAGACCCATAGCAATAAAGGATTATTCTAGAACTATAGATTATGAATCTCTTTACCTATATTGCCTTGGAAATGCCACTTCTACTTAATTTATAAGACAGGGATGAAATTATAAATTTAAAGAGTCTCGCAAATGCAAGGTGTTATTATCAAGGTGTAATTTTTTTATCTTCTTGTCCACTTGTTTTTTGTTTTTGGTCACACTGTGCAGCTTGTGGGATCCTGGTTCCCCAACCAGGGATGGAACTCTTGCCCTTGGCAGGGACAGAGCAGAGCCCTAACTAATACTGTCAGGGAATTCCCTATGCAATCTTTTTTTTTTTTTTTTACAGTAAACTTTAGGGTAAAATTAGGGATGCTGACATGAGGAAAAAAGAAAATTCAAATATGACAGAATTATATAAATGTCACTTCAATAAATTTATATTTAGCTTAAACTATAAAAAAGACATGAAAAAATTACTCAAAAATTATACTCTTAAATTGTTGCAAGTAAAAATACATAAATAATTTTAAAAATACAACTATTTAAAAAAATATACAACTCTAAAAATACTAGAAAAAATTTAGAAAATACAGAAAATTGCAAAGAAATAAAAACTATCCAGCTGAATCACCTAGAGAACTATTAACATTTGTTATGTTTCCTTTGTCCTGTCTAGATTAAAAAGAAAATAGCTATATACTACTTTACTACTAACACAGCTAGCATGTTTCCTTAATATTAATTTTCAAATAAATAATTTCATCAAGTAAATAACTTAATGATTCTCTGTTGTAAAATAATGTTTAGAGTTCAGATTCCTTTGCATTTAAAACAAACCTTGATCTAGTGTTCACAATACATTAAAAAAATTTTTAAGTAGTTTCTTGGGAAATGTTGGTAAAGATGGGATAGTAGCTCAAAGAAAACACATATACATTACCAAAAGGATGTGCAGAGTTATGTCATACTGTTACTGGTAACAATAAAAAATGCCTCCCTCACCCTACTACTGGACGTTCAAATTTAGTTTTTTATTGACCATCTTACCTTTTGGAGATATAGTTATTTTTGGAAGAGTATTAAATTTTTATGTAAAACTAAATATTAACTTGCTTTTTTTGTCATGCCTGTTGATAACTAGTTCATATTAATTTTGGTTTTAGAAAACTGATGGTTTATGGACTTCCCTATAGGTCTAACGGTTAAGACTTTGTGCTTCCACAGCAGAGGGTACAGATTTGATACCTGGTCAAGGAACTAAGATCCCACATGCCATACTGCATGGCCAAAAAATAAAACAACGCCCCCTTCCCCCCTCCAAAACAAAACAAAAAACTGATGGTTTAGAATTTAGATGTTTATGTAGTTAAAAAAAATATCAACCTTTTTTGGTGATGTGTTCAGTCACTTAAATATAGATAGCCTTTCCTTCTCCAAAAATTTGAGCAAATATTTATAGCCTCTCTTCTTTCTTTTCTTAAAGGATTTCAAGACACTTAATTCTTTAATTTATTTGAACTTTATTTTGCTATGTTGTAAAATAAGAGGATCTAAAACAATTTTGTTTCCTTTCCAACTGTTGGTATGGAATAAACCTGTTTTCCCCCTCCAATGATTAGTACTGCCTCATACATTACATACTGAATTTTATACCAGTAGTACCCTTTTACGGAAAAGGCAATGGCACTCCACTCCAGTACTCTTGCCTGGAAAATCCCATGGACGGAGGAGCCTGGTGTGCTGCAGTCCATGGGGTCGATAAGAGTCAGACACGATTCAGCGACTTCACTTTCACTTTTCACTTTCATGCACTGGAGAAGGAAATGGAAACCTACTCCAGTATTCTAGCCTGGAGAATCCCAGGGACGGGGGAGCCTGGTGGGCTGCCGTCTATGGGGTCGCATAGAGTCAGACATGACTGAAGCGACTTAGCAGCAGCAGCAGCAGCAGTACCCTTTTTAGGCACAGGCAAGTTTAACAAAAAGTAAATATAATAACTTACCAATAGTGGTTGAGAAAAGAGTTCTAGTTGAGCTCTATAGATGATATCATCAAGGACTTCCTGGCCAAGGTCCCATTGTCCATTATACCTATGGAGAAGCAGATTACAGTCTCTAGCAAATATCTCTCATTTTCAATAACAATCTTTTTTATTGCTCCAAGTCCTATTATTTTGGTTCTGTAACAAGATTTTCACATTAATTTTTGCATCATGAATTTCTAAACTATCCCAATTTTGGTTACAAGAACAAAAAGAAAAATTTAAATATTAACATTTAAAATATTTCACAGATATCTCTTAAAGATAATTGGATTTTATCATGTGTTGATATCTGGGTTATCTATTTGAATTCATGAAAATCTGGGTTATGAACTATGTGACAGTATTCAGACTTCAGTTTCATGACTAGTTATATTTTAAAAGTACTGAAAGGGCTATGAATAATTATATGTCAACAAACTGGACAATCCAGAAAATGGATGAATTCCTAGAAACATACAATCTACCAAGACTGAATCATGAAGAAATAAAAATCTGAACACACCCATCACTGTACCCACAGGAAATTGAATCATTAATCAAAAACCTCCCAATAAGTAAAAGATGGTCCCAATAAGGACCAGATGGATTCATGAGTGAATTCTACCACACATTTAAAGAAATAATATCAATCCTTAAATTCTTCCAATAGTGAACACTTTCACAGTCATATCATGAGGCCAGCATCCCCCTCATACAAAAACCAAACAAGGACACTATAAGAAAAGACAATTACAAGCCAATATACCTCTGATAAACATAGCATAAATGCAAAAATCCACAGCAAAATATTAGCAAACTATATTCAACAACTGATCACATACCACGATCAAGTGGGATTTATCTTGGGATGCAAGGATGGTTCAACATCTACAATTTAATCAACTGTGTGTGATACACCATATTAACAAAATGAAGGATAAATCCATCATAATAGCAGATGTAGAAGAAGCACTTGACAAAATTAAAAACCCATTCATGATTAAAAAAACCTCTCAAAAAAGTGGGTACAGAGTAGATGTACTACAGTATAATAAAGGCTGCATATGACAAGCTCATAGTCAATAACTACTTAACAGTGACAAATGATTAAGAACAAGATCTCTCTAAGATCAAGAATAAAACAAGGATGCCCACTCTTGCCACTTTTATCCAACACAGAGCTGAAGTTCAAGCAAATAAAAAATAAAAGAAGTAAAACTGTCTCTGTTTGCAGAAGACAAGTTTACCTGTGAACAACATAGATTCGAACTGCATGAGATCACTTATATGTGAATTCTTTTCAATAAGAACCAACTACTGTAATACACAATCTGTGGTTGATTGAAGCCATGGATATGGAAGGCTGACTATAAAGTTATACTCAGATTTTCAACTCTGCAAATGGCACCCAAACCCACTCATTGTTCAAGAGTCAACTGTAGAAAACTCTAAAGAATATACCAAAAAAACTGTTAGAATAAACAAATTTAGTAAAGTTATAGGTATAAAAACAATATATAAAAATCTACTGCATTTCTATGCACTAACAACAAACTATCAGAAAGGGAAATTAAGAAAATCATCCCACTAAGTAAAGTCAAGTTGCTCAGTCACATTTGACTCTTTGCAACCCCATGGACTATATAGTCCATGGAATTCTCCAGGCCAGAATACTGGAGTGGGTAGCCTGTCCCTTCTCCAGCGGATCTTCCCAACCCAGGAATTGAACCAGGGTCTCCTGCATTGCAGGTGGATTCTTTACCAATTGATTCTTTACCAACTATCAGGGAAGCTACTAGTAACAAACTATCAGAAAGAGAAATTAAGAAAACCATACAGGTCAATACAAAAAACCAAGTAATCCAATTAAAAATAGGCAGAGAATTGAATAGACTTTTTCCCAAAGACGACACACAAATGGCCAATAGGTACCTAAAAAAGGGCTCTACATCACTAATCACTAGGGAAATGCAAATTAGTATCATCTCACATCTGTGAGAATGGTTAGTATCAAAAAGACAAGAAATAACAAATGTTGACAAGGATGTGCAGAAAAGGGAACCCTGTGCATTACTGGTAGAAATGTAAATCGGTGGAACAACTATGGAAAACAATATGGAGATTCCTAAAAAAATTAAAAATAGAACTACCATATGATCCAGCAATTCCACTTCTATTACACACTGGAAGGAAACTTAATCACTATCTCAAAAAGATATCTTATACCCCCATGTTCACTGGAGCATTATGTACAGTAGCCAAGACATGGAAACAATCTAATTGTAAATTAACAGATAAAAGGATAAAAAAAATATGGCCTATATGTATATGTAAGTATGTATAAGGATTGCCAGAAGAAATATCAACCTCAGATACGCAGATGATACCACTTTAATGGCAGAAAATGACGAGGAACTAAGTGCCTTTTGATGAAAGTGAAAGAGGGGAGTGAAAAGGCTGGCTTACAATTCAACATTCAAAAAACTAAGATCAGGGTATCTGGTCCTATCACTTCATGGCAAATAGATAGGGACAATGTAGAAACAATGTCAGATTTCATTTTCCAGGGCTCCAAAATCACTGTGGATGGTGACTGCAGCCACAAAATTAGAAGATGCTTTGCTCCTTGGAAGAATAGCTATGACAAACCTCAACAGTGTATTAAAAAGCAGAGACATCACTTTGCTAACAAAGATCCGTAGAGTCAAAGCCATGGTTTTTCCAATAGTCATGTATGGATGTGAGAGTTGGACCATAAAGAAAACTAAACACTGAAGAATTGACACTTTTGAACTGTGGTGCCAGAGAGCTCTTCAGAGTCCCCTGGACAGCAAGAAGATAGAACCAGTCAATCCTAAAGGAAATCAACCCTGAATATTTATTGGAAGGACTGATTATGAAGCTGAAGCTCCAATACTCTGGCCACCTGATGCGAAGAGCTGACTCACTGGCAAAGACCCTGATGCTGGGAAAAATTGAGGGCAAGAGGAGAAGGGGGTGACAGAGGATGAGATGGTTGGATGGCATCACTGACTCAACGGACGTGAGTTTGAGCAAACTCAGGGAGATAGCTATCAACAGAGAAGCCTGACGTGCTGCAGTTCACGGAGTTGCAAAGAGTCAGACATGACTGAGCAACTGAACAACAAATATGTATTAGACAAACACACAGATGAACGGATAAAGAAAATAAGGTGTGTGTGTATACATATTTATTATACACACACATATTATATATACAATTACATACACACAATAGAATATTATTCATTTAAAAGAAGGAAGAAATCCTAGGACTTAAGACTCCACACTTCCAATGCAGGGGGCATGGATTTGATCCCTGGTTGGGGAACTCCCGCATGACACATGGTCAAATAAACAAAAGGAAATCCTGCCATTTGTGACAACATGGATGGATCTTGAGGGCATCATGCTAAATTAAATAAGTCAGACAAAGACAAATGCTGTATAATCTCATATACATGTGGAATCCAAAACAAAACAAAAAGAGTAACTGAACTCATAGATACAGAAAGATTGGTGGTTGCCAGAGGCTGGCAAAAAGGGTACAAAAGGGTTGGTTCAAAAGGTACAAACTTCTAGTTATAAGATAAAATCCTGGGTATATGATGTACACCATGCTAACTATAGTTAACAATACAGTACCGAATATTAAAAAGTTGTTGAGAGAGCAGATATAAAAAGTATAATTCATTTAAAACTACTAAAAGAAATTCATATTAGAAAAATAAGATAATGGGTCCATCATGGAACAAAATATTCCATGTTGTGAAACTAATAAGGAAAAAGGGAAATATTAAGTTTTAAAAGACTAGGAAGAATCCACACAATTTCACAGTACACCTACTTACATGGCATAATAAACTCCTGTGAGAAGCTGCACCATAAATTCGGGATCCAACACTATTCGACCACAGAGTTCTTTCCACTGTTTTTCATGTTGCCGTGGAAACCCACTCACACAAACCCTAGGAAAATACATTATTTAAGTGTGATTTGCTGATTCATTAAATAAAATATTTTTGTGTTCATAAGTTCACATATTCAACACTTACTGAAATATTTTTTAAGTACTTGTTATGTGTCAGTCACTATCATGGGTCTATGCATACAGTTGTAAATAGGTAAAAAGATAAAAAAAAAAATCTATGCTCTCACAAAACACACATTCTAGTGGACTATAGCAATAAAAGCAATGAAAAAGTGAAAGTTGCTCTTTGTGACCCCACAGACTATAGCCCACCAGGCTCCTCTGTTCATGGAATTCTCCAGGCAAGAATACTTGAGTGGGTAGCCATTCTCTTCACCAGGGGATCTTCCTAACCCAGGGATCAAACCTGGGTCTCCTGAATTATAGGTAGATTCTTTACTATCTGAACCACCAGGCAAGCCCTCAAGCAACAACTTTTCTCAAATAGGTATCTCTTTCATAATTCTCCTTCTCCCTCTTCACAAAAGAAATGCATAACTTTCACACGTCCCAAATATTATCAGGATGGATTAATGGATGATACAGAACTCTCAAAACAAATTTAAAGTGTCATAAACGATCCTCTATTTTCCATCTCATTAAAATATGCTTCCAGAAAAGTTATGTTTAATAATTAGCAGAGATGTTATATACCTCTATTATTTTAATAAATTAATTTATCAGAATAACTGCAATGGTGAGTTCAGAAGAAATTTTTTAGTGTTTAGTGCATTTTGGTCTCTGGAAATATTTTTATATTTTTAATTTACATATTTTCTTTGTGGCAGAGGTTTATAATTAGTTGATCAATAAAAGACCTTTAAGTATAACAGCACTATATTAGGATAAAATTTATGTGGATAAAGTGCAATACACATTCCATTTTAAGGAGAAAGACTACTAAAGAAAGACTATTTTTCATTTATTCCATATATGGATGATGGTATCATGGTATCAATTAGATCACTGTGTATTTACATTATATACATTAAAAATAGCAATTAACAATTATTTGTTTTATTATGTTAATATTTACATGCTGGAAATCATATAAAAAAGAATAAAAAATTTAAATGTTAACTTAAAAATGTATAAAGGCTATCAAGTTTTTCAAAATTCATTAGGGGACACGTGAGTAAAAGTTTGAGGATGGAGATCAGCCCTGGGATTTCTTTGGAAGGAATGATGCTAAAGCTGAAACTCCAGTACTTTGGCCACCTCATGCGAAGAGTTGACTCATTGGAAAAGACTCTGATGCTGGGAGGGATTGGGGACAGGAGGAGAAGGGGACGACAGAGGATGAGATGGCTGGATGGCATCACTGACTCGATGGACGTGAGTCTCAGTGAACTCCAGGAGTTGGTGATGGACAGGGAGGCCTGGCGTGCTGCGATTCATGGGGTCACAAAGAGTCAGACATGACTGAGCGACTGAACAGAACTGAACTGAAACTCTATCATCATTTGTTATTAAGGAACTCTGTAAGATGCCATACTAAATGTTACCAATTAGAGATATAGCAAATTTGTTTAATTGAGCCAAAAATAGTCATCTATAAATAAATTGATCTGTAGATATGCAGTAAGTGCTTAAACAATATACTCTCTTGATAAGAACATCTAGGTTAGAATAGTTACATGTATACGTATGGCTGAGCTCCTTCACTGTTCACCTGAAACTATCACACTGTCTGTTAATCAGCTATACCCCAATACAAAATAAAAAGTTTAAAAAAAACAAACAACATGTAGATTAGAGACAAGAATTCTGTTAGTCATTAATCTTGTTTTTATACACGAGTGGAAATAATACACTTTAAAATAATCTACAAATTTATAAATCAAATTAACAGCTAATTTAGACTGGCCTACCTCCAATTAGCAAAAGTGAGTTTTGTTATAAATAGGACCACAGTTTCTTCTCAGTAATACACCAGTATGAACCTGTGCAAAGCATTTGTAGTAGTGGCTGGGGGTGGGGCATGTGGGGCTGATCCTCATGATACCTTCCTGGTATTCACACCCTGTGTCATCCCCTCCTCTTGAGCATGGGTGGAACCTGTGATTTGCTTGTAACATGGAAAAGGTGATACCATTTTCATGCATACATGTACATGATTATGTGATTATATTACATAAGACTGTAGTGCATCGTCTCTTATTCCTCTGCTTTGAAGAAGTGAGCTGCCATGCTGTAGGCTGCCTAAATTGGGAGGCTCACATGGCAAGGAACTGACACTGGCCTTCAGCAGACAGTCCATATGAAATTGAAGCCCTTAGTCCTACAACTATAGGAACTGAATTCTGCCAAGATAAGTGCATAATTCCTCAAATGAACCTCAGATATGATGGCAACTCCAGTGGACATCTTAACTGCAGCTTGTAATACCCTAAGCAGAAGCCCCAGCTAAGTGACACTTAGATTTCTGACCCACAGAAAACTGAAATAATAAATGTATGCTATTTTAAGCAACTAAATTCATAGCAATTTGTTATGAAGCAATAGAAAAACTAACATAGCATTTAACTTTCAGGGGGTAGAGAAGGCTTACCCTTTTTATTTGTGCTTCCTCAAATAAAAATCAACTGGGCAGGATAAACTGAGTGTTCCTTCTATAATTAAAATTCCCCTCCTCTGTCTCCAAACCAATTTATATTAATTTTTTTTCAATAGCGGAAATAAAAATTTTAGCCCAGGTCTATTCATATTATTAGACATTCTGGTTTGGTAACGATTAGAATATACAACTATAAATGAGACATACACATAATTGATGCTAATCTTATCCAAAGAAGAGACAGTTATTTGTGGGATACAGAAAGGAAAAAGTTCACATTTCTTTACTTTCTCTATACAGAAGACTATTTATTCAAAACACTCGAAGTGACTTATAAAAACTGGCATCCAGGCAGTGATCAAGTATACCAATAAACCACCTTGAACCTAAATCATCTTGGCTTAGCTTGATGCTGAGCTACAAAGTACTTCTTTAATACCGAAGTACTTTCAAGAAATCATGATGTATGAGGAATGATAGAAAATTCCTATAGGAATATAAGTTTCCTGAGTTTTGTTTACTGCTGTATCACCAGGGGTTAGAACAGTGCCTACCAGCGAGAATGTGCTCAATAAAAATGTATGAAATAATGATAAGTATTCTGCTTACCTGGAGCCCATTCGGCAAAGAGACTGGTAAGATGAAGCAGGCATATACACGATAGCAGAATTATAACATAACATGAGAAAACTCAGGACTTCAAACCTAGAAAAAACAAAAACAAGGAGAAAAAGATTACAAATAATTATTTCTACTTACAGATTGTAGTAAATGATTTCTTTGTTGGATGGTTATAACAACAATGCCTTAATATTGATTTTCATTATTTCTCAATCAGATCATTGTAATATCCTCCTCAATAATTTCCCTATTTCCATTTGCCTTATTAAAGGTCAGAGTACTTGCTGCCATCTATATTTTCTTCCTCAAAAATCCCCTATCATGCTTGAATAGGTCTTTACGATGAGTAAAGTCAATAGTGACAGACTATTAATCTACTGTTACTATTAATCTACTGTTACTATTGACTGCATCGTAAAGACCAAACTCATCAAGGCATACAAGGTCCTTTAAAAATCCACCCTCAACCTACCTCTCCAACCTTATTTCCCTCCACTGTCTACCACATACACCATGATATTATAACAGTTTTCTTATATCATTCCATGAAAAATGCCATAATCTTTCATAATACCTTGCCTTTTTTTTTTTTTTTTTTTTACTGATGTTACCCTTTCTTACTACAACACTTTTCACTTGGAAAACTCCTACTAAAAGGTTTCAAATCCTGGCTCAAATTTTAATTTCAGACATAAAGACATTCTTAATTCTCCCAACTAAAATAAACAAAAACTGTTCACCTGTATAGCTCTAATACACTATTTATCCCGCTAAATCAGTTCTCTGTCTCTACCTCTGTTTTATCCATTCAGTAATAAGCAACTTTAGGACAGAGACCCTAATTTACTCATCTCTAACTCTAGTGTCAGACACGGTGTTTAAAACATTATTATTGCTCAATTAATTTTTATTGAATGAATAAATGAATGCTTTCTTAATCTGTACAATAACTAACAAAGTGGCTCCTAAGCCTGAATGCACATTATAGTTATTTAAGGACATTCTGGAATAATATATTCCATGTCTCAACACAGACTGACCCAATTAGAATCTCTGAGGGCAGGACCCAGGAACACAGTACTTCTAAAAAGCTTGCCATAGGTGGTGAAGAGTATATTGAAAGTCTTTGTGCTACTTCTGAAATATTTTTTTTAAGTCAGAAATTATTTCAAAATGAAAAGTTAAAAACTGAGTTCAAAGTATGACACAGAAGCAGTTCACATCTTCAGATCCTTTCTCCTTCTCTATGCTGCTAGGTTCACTGAAGATTTATTTTCTGAAACTGAAGACTTATTTTCTGAAAGGATAAAAGAGAAGTTTCTACCAGGGAACCACCAAGCACAAGTGTGGTTTGGGTTGGAGTGGGGAGGATGGGAAGTTACTGAAAATAGAAAACTTAAGTAAAATGGGTCTTACTGGATACTGATACCTCAAGTTTTCCTTCCCCACTTGGCCATCAGAATGCTAGCAGCCCTCTGGTTAAGAAACTAGAAGAGTTTTCTTTAGAGAATTTGACCACCCTAAGAGTAAAGACTTAAAAATATGGACTTGGGAAGTTCACCAAATGAATGGCCCAGTGAGAAATTGTGAAGTTCATACTCAATGAGCCCCTACCAACATGGTCATAGCTTCTCATTTTTAAAAATTCCCTGCTCTTACACATAAGTATGGAAAAATGGATTATCAGACATCTGATGAACTTCATTAATAGGAAAATGAGGTCAAAATAAAGAAACAGGGGCAGGGGAACACAATTTGGGGGATATAATAAACATAAAAGAGAAAACAATAACTTTAAATAAAGCAAATTATCATTAATATTCTAAAAAAAGAGATGCTGTTTCAAAAATTAAAAAACAACAAAAATCCAAATATGAACTATTTTAAAAGACCATTCAGAATGTACAAAATATGATACATTTTGTCCATATCTTTAAGTCTTTCCTCTTAGGGTGGTCAAATTCTATTCCAGATATACAAAATATGATGACAGAAATTAAAAACTCAGGAACAGAACTGGTGGATGAAGTTGAGGAAATATCATAGAAAGTGAAGCCAAAGGAAAAAGATATGGCAAATGGAAGAGGAAAGAGTACCACAACAAGAGCTCCAAATAAAAGCTCCACAAGAAAGACAATAAAAGACCAAATAAATAAAGGACAAATAATAAAAGACTAGATAAGATGGAGAGGCTAAACTAATTAACAAAAAATAATTAAGCAAAGTTCCCGGTCTGAAGGACATGAGTTTCCAAATCAAAAAGGCCCATGTACTGCTCAGCACAAACAGGAAATAAACCCACACCAAGAAATATCACATGGAATTTCAGAATACTAGGAACAAAGAATGAGGATCTAGGGTGCAAGAAACGGTGGATCCATCCACACAGGAAAAAGACAAAGGGAATTCCCAGGGTAACAGTGAGGGGAAATACCAAGATAAGAAGTATACACCAGGCAAAGAGGGAAACACAGTCCAGATTGCAGTAAGTCAAAAAAGGCTCTGGGAGCTCCTTTATCAGGAAGATAAAATTGAGAAAATAACTGGTATAAACAAAGTTTTGGAAGGCTATGTAGACAACCGATAGAAAATTTACAGGGCTAAATTTACAAAGCACATAGTAAACAAAGAAAACAAAAGGTCAAAGATGAACTTCAAGGAAAACAAAAAGATAAGCAGGAGAGGAAAAGTAACCAGTCACAAAGCTCAGCTCTGAACAGTTCTGATGAGCAATGTTCATTCAAGGGGTTTCCCTGGTGGTCCAGTGGTTAAAGACTCCACAGTCCCAATGCAGGGGGCATGGGTTAAATCCCTGGTTGGGGAACTAAGATTCTGCATGCTGTACAGCACGGCCAAAAAAAAAAAAAAAAAAAAATCATTCATAATAATGAGAAATTTAAATAATGAATTCTCCAGAATTACAAGATAACTATACTGAGAAGAAAGGACGAGAGAGCTAACAACCTAGTTTTATCTTTCATAGAGATAAGTTATTAGATAATGCCCCAAAGTGAAAAATTTTTAAAGCAGTAAATTACTACGAAGATGGTAAATATTAACAGCAAGATTTTTCAACCTCAGCACTATGGACATTTTGGCCTAGATAAGTGACTGTTGTGGGGCCCGGCCCAGGCGTGGTAGGATGCTGAACAGCACCCTGACTTTTACACTTGAGATGCTTGTAGCAGTCTTCCCTCCCACTTAGTTGTGACAATCAAACAAGTCTCCAGATGCTGACAAATGTTCACTGAAGAGGCAGAAGTGCCCTGGTTGAGAACCACTGGTTAAAAGTTGTTACATCTAGGAAAGGAGAGTGGAAGGGACAGGGAGACAGAGACTGCAGTTTTTTGTAATAAACTCTAGAACTAATACATGTTTAACTTGGAAAAAAAAAAGTGTGTATTTCTGACATAGCTGACTGTACAAAAAAGTAAAACATATAGCAAAAACAACAGCACAATGAAATACCATTTTTCATACTCACTAAGAACAGATATAATAAAAAAGATGGAAAAAAAAAAAAGAGTAGGTAAAGATGTTGAGAAACTGGAACTATCATACATTGCTGGTGGGACTGCCAAATGGTACACAATTCTGGAAAACAATATGTCTCTTCTTATACCAAACGTGAACCAAAGTAATTATAGCTAACTATTAAGTCTAAATTAACAATTTTAACATCTACAGTTTTGATTATTACCGGTTTTGTGCAGTGAATGTTTCCCTCTGAGGATGAAGATCACTGTAAACAACCCTGATGAGATCATGCTGACATAATGCCCCTTCTGTCAAGGCCATGGATCCAATCGTGGAGGGCTATAAAAATAAGGTAAAGTATGAGATTGTGTCTTTAAAATAAAATAAAAATCTGTAACGTGAGAACATTTAATTCTGCTTCAACAAAAGGCAGTTTCAGACCATTTCTTCTTCTCTTTCAAAACCTCTTCAATTTTTCAATTATATATGTTCTATAGCTCCTTTTAAAACATATATACAATATATAAAACTAAAAATACACTGCTTTGGTTTTTGATATATTATGGAATGAATCTATATTTAGGACACAGAATAAGAAAAGTTGCTTAAAAGAATAATAATTAATTTGTTTGTTTCCAGAACTCAGAGCACTCTTGGGGACTATACATTCAAACCCAGAGGTTTGTCTAACTTCAGGGAGGCTGGTACTCTCATTAATCTTACATTAAGAAAGCAAGGTGTTGGAAGTTATAATTGTGTAATACAAACAAGAATAAATACTATGATCAAAAGTCTCTTTAACAGTGACATAATTGATTTCATGTTTCTACAGTTCAGTTCAATTCAGTTGCTCAGTCGTGTCCGACTCTTTGCGACCCCATGAATCGCAGCACGCCAGGCCTCCCTGTCCATCACCAACTCCCAGAGTTCATCCAGACTCACGTCCATCGAGTCAGTGATGCCATCCAGCCATCTCATCCTCTGTCGTCCCCTTCTCCTCCTGTCCCCAATCCCTCCCAGCATCAGAGTCTTTCAATTTGTAAATGTCTCACTATCCTCCATTTTATTTTATAACTTGATACACAGAACACTGTTAAAATCTAATGTTTAGAAATGTTCTATGCTAAAATCAGCCTTGGTTAAGTAAGAGGCATTCTAATGAAAAACAAAGTCCCAGGGGAATTAATTAAAAAATAAACAGCTGCATTGAGCTATGAAGCAACTAGATACTGCTTGCTGTTAAGAAAAGTGAATCTAATTTTTAGACTACTAGTGAATTAGTTAATTTAAATGCTTTCCTCACAACTTAATGCACTAAAGGGCCAACAGACAAGAAGCTTGATTTATGACATATATCCTTAAAGAGAGCAGGCAGGAGTTCAGGTCAATAGGAGCCATCTACCTACATAATTATCAGTGTTCTCACAATCTTCAACCAAATAAATACTGGAAAAATCAGAAGTGTAAGGTTATTGAATATCTAGAATGCATCAATCAGACTACTTTAAATGGAAATAAAATAATTACTGTGTTAATATTCTTCTAAGTAGTTATTTTCCTAAAAAATAATAAAAAGTAAATCAATCTAACATAGATCATTTCTAATTAATATAGATGACTTAAAAAATTTAAAGGAACATTTCTAAAAATTCATATAATAAAAAAGACCAGCGATGATATTGGTAGAAGAATAAAAAATAAACCAGAACTAGAGGAAAACTGTCCAATAATTAATTTCTATCTCTCCTGACAACAGCTCAGCTTTATATCACTAATAACAAACATCTACATTTAAAGAAACAAATCCGTAAAGATGTGTTAGGAATAATTTATCTCTAGTAAGAAACTGACTTTTGCTCAATATATTGATAATTTTTAAAAATTTTACCTCTCCAATCTTACTTACCTCATGATATATTGACGGCTTGGATAAGGAAGGGATGGTAAAAGACAGAACTTTATTGTTTCCATCTTTATCAGCAATTTCCTATGGTAGGAAAATGAAATAGTCACACAACTCTATTAAAAGAAATAATAATTGCTTTCTTAATTTAACAAATATATAATTGGCAATTGAGGAAGACTTTTAGAAATGGTAATAAAAATATTATTACCCTTCTGTATCTTTAACCAATTAGCCAATTTGTACACTTTGGTAGTTGAAGTCCTTTGGGAGACATTGAGAGATATAATAATACAGTTAATCAAAAATACCATGACAGTAAAGATATGAAATAGGCACACATATAAATCCTCATGATAAATTTGCAGGACAGCCATGGAGATTACAAGTAATCACATCTTTTAGTAGAAACTAGGTGAGTGGCAACCCACTCCAGTATTCTTGCCTGGAGAATCCCAGGGACAGAGGAGCCTAGTGGGCTGCCGTCTATGGGGTCGCACAGAGTCAGACACTACTGAAGCGACTTAGCAGGAGCAGCAGCAGCTGAGTTTAAAAGATTAATGGAAAGATAACACAGACGATTAGCATAGCCCTGGCCCTAGGATGACATGCAAATTTGTGAAGTGTTCCACATTTTTGGAATAGGAGAAAATATTTGCAAATGATGTTACAGATAAAATATACAAAAGCTCATACAACTCAAGAACAAAAAAACAAACAACCCAATTGAAAAAAGGGAAGACCTTAATAGACATGTCTCCAGTGAAGACATACAGATGGCCAGTAGGCACATGAAAAGATGCTGGAAGTGCAAGTGAAAGTGCAAGTCACTCAGTTGTATCTGACTCTTTGCGACTCCATGGACTGCAGTCCATGGAATTCTTCAGGCCAGAATACTCAAGTAGGTAGCCTTTCCCTTCTCCAGGGGATCTTCCCAATCCAGGGATCGAACCCAGGTCTCCGGCATTGCAGGCAGATTCTTTATCAGCTGAGCCACAAGGGAAGCCAAAGAATACTGGAGTGGGTAGCCTATTCCTTCTCCAGCAGATCTTCACAACCCAGGAATCAAACCAGGGTCTCCTGCATTGCAGGTGGATTCTTTACCAACTGAGCTATCAGGGAAGCCTCAACATCATTAATTTTAGAGAAACGCAAATCAAAACTACAATGAGGTACTACCTCACACCAGTCAGAATGGTCATCATTAAAAAGTCTACAAATAACAAATGCTGGAGAGGGTATGGAGAAAATGGAACCCTTCTACACTGTTGGTGGGAATGTAAGTTAGTAAAGCCACTACAGAAAATAGTATAGAGGTTCCTCAGAAAACTAAAAATAGAATTCCCATATAAAAGATTAAAATTAAAGGTCTTAGCCAAGACAGCTACACTTATTAAAAGAAAATCTTACAATTATTCAGTAATAAATTAATGACCTGAAATAAGCTACATATTAACATAATTATATGGTACTAGTCCAAGTGATTAATCATAAGTTCATACTTAATAGTTTTTACTGAACTACAGAAACATCCCTGTGGTTTTTAAAAAGCATTTTATCTTTCACTGAAAAAGTCATGGCATTCATTTCTACAGTCGTTGGCACCTCCAGTCTTCTACAGCTATCAGTAAAAACCTGCCTACAGACACCAGCAATTAAGAGGGGTGAAATGCCCCTCCTGCACCAATCCTTTTGTCTATTGTCTTATTTTAATCTGTTTCTTTTAAAACCATATTAGTATACATGACTGGCATAAAATCCAGAGAGAGACTACCCTTAGTAGACCTAGAAGGAAGGTGGTCAGAGAGATGAGTGGTTGTACAGCATAAAAGGAAGAAACAACAATAAAAAACAACTATCATCACCAAAACACAAACCCAAAAGAACTTTTTTCCTTGAGAACCAGTTTCTGAGTTTAACATGTCACAGGAGAGTATCAGTCACATGTGAACAAAGGCTATACCTCTAATTTTGGCAGGAAAGTGGTTTAAAAATCCCTAGAGAAATCATTTACCCACTCTGTAGTCAAACTAGTTACCACATCTGAGCCACAGTGTCTCAGAGAAAGTCTATACTAAGATCAATGGGCCTGATTTAAGTTAGGTGATAAAATTTTAATTTTTATCCCTAAATTTCAAATTAAGTCAAATACTTTTGATTTTTATCCATGTATATCTGTGGAGAAGGTGTTGGCTACTGTAGCAAGGGAGAAGTGCTGGGGTGAGAAAAGAAGAAAAAAGAGAAATGAATACACGAAAGAAATCCAGGGTGGTAAGAAAAACTGAGAACCACAGAGATGAAAGAACAAAGATATTAAGGGAATTAAAAGATGACAGAAACCCGAGGTTACATTTATGATACATAATTGAGTGTTTTTAAAATAGTACACTATTTTTAAGATACCAAAAGATAATTAAATCATAGCACCAACAAGTACTGTCAAGAACTTGTTAGGCATCCCCAAATTTTTTGCTTCATTTGTTCCACCACTGAAGTTTATTATACCAAACAATACAAATAACTTACATCAATAAACATTTACTAAGTGCCTGTGCTAAGCACTAGAGACATGATGATAGATAAAACAAAATTTCCTATTTTCAAAGAAAAATCAGGCAAGGTAGCAAAGTAATTTTATACCTACACCAGCTTTTCATTAAAACAACTCACCTTTAATTATGAGACCACTTCTATTACTACTACTACTTATAATAATAGTGGTAAACATTCAATAAACACCTCAGGCAACACACTGGGTACTTCTAATCGCTTTTAATACTACTATCAATGTTTTATTTGTTTTACAAATGAGGCAACTGAAATCAAGGTATGAATTAACTTGCTTAAATTTAAAATAGCCAGCAAGTGGCAGGGCCTATTTTTAAACAAAATACAAGTGACTTCAAAGGCCAGGTTTCTTCCTTCAGATTTCAATGATGGAAATGCTCTTTAATGATTTTTAAAGAGATAATGCTTAAGAGAAATGGGTACTGGTGCAAAAGAATATTTTTTGTAGACTCAAATGTTTTGTGAGGTACTTTAGTTGAGGTACCTCTCATCTACAAACATAGTTTTATTATGCAAAGTGTTTGTTTACAGGGAATACACAGAATACTAGGATTCAAGGGGCTGGAATTTCAACACCAATGTTCTAAACGGGACACCATGAGAAAAAAAACAACCAGAATGTTTAAGGTACCTAAGAATTCCTTAAAAGAAAACAATTTCATGAACAATACAGTATCAGATACATAATGTTTTATCAAATGATTATTAAAAATAAATTTAAAAATTTTTAATGTAAGGCATTACAAATATTAGTCAATTTAAAAATCAGAAAAATAAGCCATAAGTAATTTTATCAATTATAATAGTTTCACCTACTTTATAAAACGCATTACTAGCATACACTGAACACCTATGTACTCAATTTAATTAATTCAAATAAGTTATTCAACAGACATTTAAATTTCTTTTCCTCTAACTATTCTGTATTATTTCAGAAGACTTAAAAAAATATATTTGACATTTTCCAAACTATTACTTTCCACTTACCAAATTGTAAATTCCTAACAGAAGTGCTTCAATGCAACCATTACTCTGTCTGTCTCGGCTAACTGTAAGCCGTAAATAAACCCACATCAATTCTGGCAAGAACTGCAGTGTGAACCTCTTAAGTCGAACTTCAGAGCTACGATAGAGCTCAAACAGCTGGTGGCAGACAGGCTCCAGGAGCTAAAAAGAAAATAAAGTGCATCAGCTATTTCTATTCTTTTGGCTGTATTTTTTTACACATATATTTGTATTTTAAAAATAAATTATATGTTAATTTTTGCTTATTCGAAATCAGTGCAACCAAAACCTCAATCTCTATTTACACAGAGACGACACATTGAACTGACCAATTCTGTAACTATAAGAAGTCCTTCATGCCCATATAATATCAACATCTCTTTCAACACACTGTACTATTTAACTTCTTAGATAATCAGTCCTTTAATATACTAGTTTACAGTTAGTGAGTTTCTTTTTCTGTTCTTACCAACCCTTACAATCTTCCATTTTTAAATTCTGATTGGAAGAAAAGAATGTCAAATGATATTGTCGGAAATAAACTTAAAATTTCAACTTTCAGTTCAGTTCAGTTGTTCAGTCGTGTCCAACTCTTTGCGACCCCATGGACTGCAGCATACCAGGCTTCCCTGTCCATCACCAACTCCCAGAGCTTGCTCAAATTCATGTCCATCAAGTTGGTGATGCCATCCAACCATCTCATCCTCTGTCGTCCCCTTCTCCTCCTGCCTTCAATCTTTCCCAGCATCAGGGTCTTTTCAAATGAGTCAGTTCTTTGCATCAGGTGGCCAAAGTACTGGAACTTCAGTTTCAGCATCAGACCTTCCGAAGAATATTCAGGACTGATTTCTTTTAGTATTTACTGGTTTGATCTCCTTGCTGTTCGAAGGATTCTCAAGAGTCTTTTTCAACACCATAGCTCAAAAGCATCAATTCTTCAGAGCTCAGCTTTCTTTATGGTCCAACTCTCACACACATACATGACTATGGGAAAAACTATCTTTGACTAGATAGACCTTTGTTGGCAAAGTAATGTCTCTGTTTTTTAATATGTTGTCTAGGTTGGTCATAGCTTGTCTTCCAAGGAGCAAGCATCTTTTAATTTCATGGCTGCAGTCACCATCTGCAGTGATTTTGGAGCCCAAGAAAATAAAGTCTGTCATTGTTTCCACTGTTCCCCCATCTATTTGCCATGAAGTGATGGGACCAGATGCCATGATCTTAGTTTTTGAATGATGAATTTTAAACCAGCTTTTCCACTCTCCTCTTTCAGTTTAATCAAGAGGCTCTTTAGTTCTCCTTTGCTTTCTACCATAAGGGTGGTGTCATCTGCATCTCTGAGGTTATTGATATTTCTCCCTGAAATACTGAATCTCAACTTTAGATTATGATTTAAACAAATTATATACCACTTAGTAGATAAAGGCACTTTGCAATACATAATATTTGGACATCTAAAATGCTAGTGAATATTTTAAATCAGTTCAGTTCAGTCGCTCAGCCGTGTCCCACTCTTTGTGACCCCATGATCTGCAGCACGCCAGGCTTCCCTGTCCAACGCCAACTCCCGGAGCTTACTCAAACTCATGTCCATTGAGTTGGTGATGCCATCCAACCATCTCATCCTCTGTTGTCCCCTTCTCCTCCTGCCCTCAATCTTTCCCAGCATCAGGGTCTTTTCAAATGAGTCAGCTCTTCACATCAGGTGGCCAAAGTATTGGAGTTTCAGCTTCAACATCAGTCCTGCCAATGAACACCCAGGACTGATCTCCTTTAGGATGGACTGGTTGGATCTCCTTGTAGTCCAAGGGACTCTCAAGGTTGTCTCCAACACCATAGTTCAAAAGCATCAATTCTTCTGCGCTCAGCTTTCTTTATAGTCCAACTCTCACATCCATACATGACTACTGGAAAAACCATAGCCTTGACTAGACGGACCTTTGTTGGCAAAGTAACGTCTCTGCTTTTTAATATGCTGTCTAGGTTGGTCATCTGCATATCTGAGGTTATTGATATTTCTCCTGGCAATCTTGATTCCAGCTTGTGCTTCTTTCAGCCCAGCATTTCTCATGATGTACTCTGCACAGAAGTTAAATAAACAGGGCGACAATATACAGCCTTGACGTACTCCTTTTCCTATTTGGAACCAGTCATTGTTCCATGTCCAGTTCTAACTGTTGCTTCCTGACCTGCATATAGGTTTCTCAAGAGGCAGGTCAGGTGGTCTGGTATTCCCATCTCTTTCAGAATTTTCCAGTTTCTTGTGATCCACACAAAGGCTTTGGCATAGTCAATAAAGCAGAAATAGATGTTTTTCTGGAACTCTCTTGCTTTTTCCATGATCCAGCGGGTGCTGGCAATTTGATCTCTAGTTCCTCTGCCTTTTCTAAAACCAGCTTCAACATGTGGAAGTTTGTGGTTCATGTATTACTGAAGCCTGGCTTGGAGAATTTTGAGCATTACTTTACTAGCATGTGAGATGAGTGCAACTGTGTGGTAGTCTGAGCATTTTTTGGCATTGCCTTTCTTTGGGATTGGAATGAAAACTGACCTTTTCATTTAAAGACATATAAGTAAAATAGATTACTTTTATATTTTAAGACTGACTTAAGTCTTGCTAATTGTATTTACTGGAAAGACTTTGAAACGGAGGAAATATATAGAAATAGCTTTTCCAATGTTTAACTTGATAATTTTTCATATAATATCACAAAATATGACATAAGGAACTTTATAATCTTAAGAAGAAAATGAGCAGTTTAAATAAACCTCTTCCTTCCTCCTAAACTTGTACTGTTAATTTAGAATGGTGTTGCTTGAATAACTTCACAAAACTGCTAGACTATACAAAACTGCCTATGATCTTAAAATGCAGATAAAACACTGAGAGGAAACTATAAAATAATGTTTAAATTGAAATTTAACACCAGTTTTTGTTTTTTAAAAAATTTTTATTGGAGTATAGCTGATTTACAAGGTTGTATTAGTTTGAGGTATATAGCACAGTGAATCAGTTACACATATATATATACCCACTCTTTTTATTTTGCTGAATCCTTTTCTTGTATTTATTAACCATCTAAAATTTAAAGAGGGCCTACATCATTCAAACTGTAAGATTTAGGAAGTAGCTTCATGGTTTAAGAAGGATGAAACATACGATCTTGGCCCTTGGAAGTTCTCACAGAACTGTATTTAAATCAATTTGTTAAAGTTTGACAGACCTAAGGGATAAGCTTTGGCTTCCTTGGTGGCTCGGAAGGTAAAGAATCTGCCTGCAGTGTGGGAGACCCAATCCCTGGGTTAGGAAGGTCCCCTGGAGAAGGGAGTGGCTACCCACTCCAGTATTCTGGAGTTTTGTAAGACAGAGGAGCCAGGTGGGCTATAGTCCATGGGGTCACAAAGAGTCAGACATGACTGACTGACATGACTGAGTGACTGACTAAAGGATGAGCTTAGGTGTAATAGTGGAAAAAAATTACTGGACTAAGTCAAAGGTATCATTTAACATACTAAAGGAGGAGTATTCACTGTTAATGGTTGTCATGAGAGACATTCTTCAAATTAGACATTTTAACAAAATATCCACTATTTTTTAGATTCTTTTCTCATATTGGTCATTACAGAATTATTGAGTAGGGTTCCCTGTGTTATACAGTAAGTCCATATTAGTTATCTATTTTACATATAATAATGTAATAGTAGCTTTAAAAAAAGGAATAATTCAATAATTTATACACTTCTATTCTAAATGATAATATATATACACCCTTGTAAAACTGCTTGAATGTAGATATATATGTTTCTAATAATCTAACATTTCAGAATAAAGTCATTACTTTCACAATAGTAAATTCAAGTCAACAAATCCTATATTGATTGTACAGTTAATATTATTCAGATGACTTAAGCTTAACTCTTAAGAACTCTAAAGCTAAAAAAAATTTACATACTTTATAGTCTACTAACCACCAAATGCTTTATATGAAATCACTATCACAGGATTTAACATCTTAAAAAAATGCCAACTCTCCCCTTACACTGAAGTCTAGACCAGTCAGACAATTTGTCCAAGGTCACAGAAATTAGTGGTGGAGAAAGACACCAGAATTCAGATCTTTTGACACAGATGATGTTTTCACTATACGACTCTTCTTATACCAGAAAGGAGGTGGAGGAAGAGGTGAGGATTGCTTAATTTCAAGCAGTACAGTCTATGCAGTGCCAATAATGAAGTAATGAACTTTTGAAAATGGCCAACTGCTGGTAACTTTTTAAAGTACTGAATACATTCAGCTCTTTAGGGGAATTAAACATTGTTGCCTTCATAAATTTATGTATTAAAAATATATGTCCATGTTTTAAATCTACTTTCCTCTTTAGTAAGACTCTAAAATTGCCTTCTGTAAATTTCATTGGCTGTGGTACTATTATGATTTGTCTATGTTATAAAGACCTTATTTCCTGTCCTCAGTAGCAAGTACATTAGCATGTAGAGACTGTATTTTAATAAGCACTGCAAAGAAATATAGATTAACCAAAATTAGTACTTTTTTGTTTAAAAGGAGGGCAGGGGAGTGACTGGCAATCCAGTAAATTTTCAGATACCACTGCAAATAAGACTATTAAAAACTTGCCAATGTACTGTTAAAATCTTTAATTCCAAGCATATGTATCATGCTATCATGTTCTCAGTTTCTCAGAATCAGAAATGACCTCCCCACAGAATTTGAAAAAGAGAAAGGTGCTTCCCTGGCAGTTCCCGTGGTCAGGACTCTATGCTTTCACTGCCAAGGGCCTGGGTTTAATCTGTGGCTGGGGAACTAAGATCCCACATGCCATGTGGCACAGCATATAAATACGTAAATAAATAGACAGAAATATAGGTAGATAGGGTTTCCCTGGTGGCTCAGATGGTAAAGAATCCTCTTGCCAATATAGGAGATGCAGGTTCAATCCATGGGTTAGGAAGATCCCCTGGAGAAGGGGATGACAACCCACTCCAGTATTCTTTCCTGGAGAACCCCATGGACAGAGGAGCCTGGTGGGCTATAGTCCATGGGGTTGCAAAGAGTCAGACACAACTGAGCAACTAACACATACTTAAATGGTGCTATCACCTACAGCAAAAGATGTTAAGAATAATTTACACTTTCCTCAAACTTAGCAAATAGTTTTGACATGATAATTACTAAGAGGCATGCCATAGGATGAATGCATTGAGAGCCGTTTGGGTGGAATAATGGAGACTGAATCCAAATATGAGTGGGTAATGAAAAAATATGAGGAGAGGAAATGAGCACAAGTAGGCAGAGGCTGAACAGGAATACTATAAAGTTCACTGGGAAGGAGGACAGAAAAATGGTGTAGATAATAAAATAGGAGGCAAATCAAGGAAGGTTTTTTAAAAATAGAATATTGTCGTTTATCATATTCCTTTCATCAAGAAAGGAAAAAAAATCGACAGAAGAAAAAGAGCTGGCAATTGCAGGAGCAATCTTTGAGGTGGTTAGAGAAGATGAGATCCAGGCCCAAGTGGAAGAGATAGTTTTTGATACAATCTGAGACACTTCATCCACTAAATAGCAGAAATAGCAGGAGAGTCTGACTAGAGATGCTGGCAGAGCGGCAGAGTTGAGTAGGAAAATAGTTTCCAACTATTTCCTTCTTTTATAACGACATAGAAAGTAAACTGAAAATGAGGAAGGGTGATAAGTGTGAGGAAAAAGAAGGAATAAAATGAACAGTGGGAAAGTGTACAATGAAATATGCTCATTTTTAATTTTCAGTCCTGCCTTTAAGTGGAGAAAGTCAACAAAACTGTTTTCTCCAGGTACGCTGAGTTGCTCAGGTACAGGCATGAAGTAGATGGATGGGTAGATTTTATCCAGTGTTGAGATTTTGCCCAAAAAAAATGAATTAAGGGAATGAGAAGCAAAGAAGCTGAGAATGTGTGCAAGGAAATGACTATAATGATGGACCATGAAAATGTAGCTAAGAAAAGAGGGAAGTGAGACATCTGCAGGGAGGCAGAAGAATAATTAAATCATAAAGAAGCAGTAGGGTCAATGGTTTTCTGGAAGCAGAAGAAGCAGAACTGCTGCAGTGACTAAGGGATCTGGAAGGAGGGAAAGCAGAAAAAGTAACATGTTGGTCTAGAGATTAAACAAGTTATAGTACAGGTTGGCCATGATATGGAATATTAAACTTCTACAGGAATTTCCTGGCAGTCCAGTGATTAGAACTTGGCCAAGGAATTCCCTCCATGTATTTCACTATTCTTCTAATCAATATTTACTAGTGATAAAATACTACATTCTAGGGAATTAACATACATACATATATATATATATAAACAGGTATAAAAATATATAACCCCTGCCCATGAAGAACTTACAATTTAAAAATAAAGCATAAAACAAATATATTTTAATAAGCAAAGCTTCATGTTAAGACAAAACAAGGGAATACATACATTCAATATTCACACAGAATTCTGAAAACTCCTGACCAAGAAAGATATGCATATGTGTCCCTTATCATACCTAAAGTTACAAAACATTCAAAAATACACAGCAAGAGAAAAAGAAGCAAATGAGTCCTGCGGTTGCTGCTACAAATAGCAACAGATGCAAGCCCAACTGAGAGCCAATCCAAGTTTAGGAGATAGGAAAGAAAGAGGTCAATAAGCAAGCTTTTAGTGATAGGACAAAAATGAAGATGCACTTTAAGTTAAGCTGCTGGTTAGGAGATGATTACCTGAACTTCTTCAAACTCACTCCAGTACACAGCAGAGGCACTCTTGGAGGCTGTATCTGGGAAGATAAGAAGCTACTTTCCTGTGTGTTCCTTTCATTTCATTTTAAAGCATACATGAATCCAGTGGTGATAAAACTGTATGTCATACTATTATGTTAATGGAAAGGTAATGTGTGTATTTTGCATAAGTTAACATATAGAGTCAATAGCTGCACTTTTTTCCCCCTTCTAGCACAAGGCTAAACAACAGCAAACTCTTTTTCTAAGTTTATTTATTGTGATTATTTAGGCTTTCTCTGGTCATTTTCAAGCTAAGTTTACTAGCAGCAGCATTTCACATTACCAGTTTGACTGAATTCTCTAATTAGAGTGATTACACAGAGTTCTATATTGTCAATAGAAGGACTGCAAACAAATAAATCTCAAACCGTGTATGGCTAAAATTTAGATTCCAGGAAAGGAAACATTCCAAAATAGGAAACAGAGTAAAGTTTCAAATTAAATAAATACTCTCCTAAGATGGTGGTCACTCAAACCAAGAATCAAAATGTATTGTCCTCAACCATAACAAATTTAATCAAAACATTAAAAAACATGGAGAGGGGGGTCATGGGGAAAGCCAAAGCAACTATCAGAATGAAAAACAGCAGAAAGAAAGTTTTCCAGTCCCATTGGAAGGATTAAACAAAACTTAAAGAAAACTACAAAACTTACATATATGTGTTTTAGTACACGTATTTCTTATGTAGTACAATAAAATCATTTTTCTTATAAACTGTCCTACCTCATTATTTGAGTCTTGAATAACTTTATAGAGGGCTGGTACCAGTGTTTTTTTCCGGTGTAAAGTTGCCGCATAATTGGTGATCTGAGTGTCAGGTAATGCCTAAAACAAAAATCAAAGGAAACTTAAAGTGAACTTAATATTTGAGAAGTCAAAAACTTAAATTTATGAGTCCTTCTCAAAAAGATTTATAACAGAGTCAACTAAGTAAAAAATAATTAATACATGAAATAACCATGAGCTAATAAAACAAATAAATTAGGATGTTATACAATTCTTCTAACTAGTCAACCATGAGAAATGATTAGAAATCACGTATTACACAAGCTTTGCTGAAATGAATCACTTTAGTCTAAAAAAAAACAGTGTGGGATAACTTCAATTCCTGTATTTTATTTTCACAAAACACATATATCTATAGTGTTAATAAATTATACAGTTTTTAGTCAAATTAATGAGTGATTTTTAATCACAGGAAATAAAAATATAAGGCACAAATTTGATTTCTGTGCCTTATTAAAGCTTGGAGGCTTCCCTTCTTTTATTGAATATATCTTAAAATTTATATATTACCTTATCAATCCTAACAACTAGATTCATTTTTACATATTATCTTCTGGCCATAATTCACATTTGTTGTTGTTGCTGAGTTGCTAAGTCATGTCTGACTGTTTGTGACCCCATGTACTCTGCAGCACAGCAGGCTTCCCTGTCCTTCACTATCTCCCACATTTGTTCAAACTCATGTCCACTGAGTCGGTAAAGTCATCCAACCATCTCTGTTGCTCCTTTCTCCTCTTGCCCTCCATCTTTCCCAGCATCAGGGTCTTTTGCAATTATTCACATTAGTGTCTTTTTAAAGAGGTTTAATTACAGAAACAAGTTATTTCATATATTGCCATTCCCACTTTATAACTTTTGTTTCAGTTTCTCCATGAACATATATACACTGAATTACAACATACAAATCATATAACACATTCTCATCCTCAATGCAATTTACCTTGAATTCTGATAACCATTCTTCCACAACACCACGTTCAGATCCCAGCATCTTCTTCTACCTTCTATTCCTCTTTTCTGGAAGAAAAAAAAAAAAGCACTGAATTTGAGGACAGTGTTACTTACAGAAACTATCAAAGTAAATGATGTGTGCCTTTCATTTAAGGAGAAACTCATCTAGTGCATATTTTAGATAAGGAGGCTTACTTTTAGACTGCCTTCCTGGAAGTAGCTTCAGTCATGTCTGACTCTTTGCAACCCATGGACTGAAGTCTGCCAGACTCCTCTGTCCATGGAATTCTCCAGGCAAGAATACTCGAGTGGGTTGCCATGCCCCACTCCAGGGGACCTTCCCGTCCCAAAGACCGACCTGTGTCTCCTGCAGCTCCTGCATCGCAGGTGGATTCTTTACTGCTGAGCCACTGGGCAAGCTCCAGTTTCAGACTAGTGTTCAATTAAAACAAAACTGTTTATAAAGAAATAAGTTCTATCTTTAACGATATGTTTGAAACCTAATTTCCTAATGCTTTTATATTTTCCCCAACAACTATATTCCAAAGTAACAAAAGCTAGTTTACTAAGTAAAATCAAACTGCATATTACCCAAGACAAATGTACAGTCCATGCCTAGTGTGTGTGTTTAGTCGTTCAGTTGTGTCCGACTCTTGTGACCCCACAGACTGTAACCTTCCAGGCTCCTGTGTCCATGGGATTCTCCAGGCAAGAATACTGGAGTCGGTTGCCATTTCCTTTTCCAGGGGATCTTCCCAACCCAGGAATCGAACCCAGGTCTCCTGCATTACAGGCAGATTCTTTACTGACTGAACTAAAGGGAAGCCTTGCTTTTACCAAATATACAACTGGAATAAGTTATACATAATAGAATAAACAATGGGACAGATTTTTACAAAGGTAAAAAAGTTAGAAATCAAGGGTCATATATGTACAGCAAAATGATGATAAACATACACATATATACACACTATACAAAATAAGGCCATTGAAGAAGGTAGATTTATGTTTTCTAAAATGGAAAAATGTCCAGGTAGAAAAAGCAAGTTGTATAATAGTATATAAGTTATAATTCCATCAAAAATTATATAAATGTGAAAAGCTGGGAGGAAAAATATATAAACTACTCAGTGTTTACCTCTGAGGGAAGGATTAACTGAGGATATTCTAGTTGTCTAATTCTGAATTACAAAAATGTAACAATACATATGTATTATTTTTTAAGTGAGGCAGACAACAAAGATTTGGGGTTTTTAATTTATGACTCAAAAGGGTAACCAAAAGAAAAAAGAAATTTCTTGAGCAGGGAGGGAAATGTCTCCAAAGCAACTGAAATGAAAGTTCCTTTACTAAAAAGAAAATATTTCCTGAATGTGTAACATTTCATAATAAATTTCTATCCAAAAAAAGAAACTGGATTTTCTAATCCCCCCAACATTCCCTAAATACCCATATATAATGCACTGTAACAAGGAGTACAAAAAGGAATAAGAAATGCTCCTTATTTTCAAGTAGCAAATGCTTTTAAGATAGGCTGACAGATTTATTCAAATAAACTACAAAAGGAAAATGAGTGGATTAAAAGGGATGTTAAAAAAAATCAATAACCAAAATATGAATCTTATTTGGATTCTGATTCAAACATTAAAAAAGAGCTTAACATAATTGGAAAAGGTTAAACATGACTTATTGTATGACTTATTACTTAATACTGGATGATACTAAATCAAGGAATGATCAATTATTTTATATTTAATAATGGTATTTCAGTTAGGAAATTTCCCATACCCTTATGGCATCACCAAGTTAATGGACATGAGTTTGAGCAGACGACGGGAGATAGTGAAGCACAGGGAAGCCTGGCGTGCTACAGTCCCTGGGGTCACAAAGAGTCGGACACGACTTAGCGACTGAACAACAACAAAAAGTCCCACATATATTTGGAACTATTTATGAGCTGCTATTCCCAATTTTGTACCAGGACTATAGTATTTTAATTACTGTGGCTTTATAATGCACTTTATACACTCTATGGACAGGGAGGCCTGGCGTGCTGCAATTCATGGGGTTGCAAAGAGTCAGACACGACTGAGCGACTGATCTGATCTGATACACTCTATGGGGTCACAAAGAGTTGGACACAACTGAATGACTAACACTTTATAATAGTACATGTCCCATATTTTTTCCTAAAAATGTATTTCATTATTATTGCCTGCTTTATTCTTCCAGTTAAATATTAGACTTGTACTGTAAGTTTTTTTTTCTATACTCCATCCTCATAGGAATTAAATTTACAAATTAATTTCAAATGACATCCTCACATCATCGAGTCATCCAATACAGAAGCATAGCATTGCTCTTTATTAAAAATCTTCTTTTTTATGCCTGTATAAATTCTGTGTTTTCTTCATACAGATCAGAACATTCAAATTAAGTTGATTCCTAAGTAAAATCTTCTCTGTTGGTTGGTTCCAGATCCACTGTGAAAACCAAAATCCAAGGATACTCAATTCCCACAGCTGGCCCTCCCTATCAGCATATTCAACCAACCATGTACCATGTAGCACTGCATCTATTTACTGAAAAAATCTGAGTATAAGTGGATTTGCTGAGTTCAAACCAGTGTTGTTTAAGGGTCAACAGTTTATAGTTTCTTGCTGCAACTGTGATTCTTTTTCATCATTTCAAACTAGCTATAGTTACACACACACAAATAAATACTTAAAAAAACAAAATGAACAAGTTTTTAGATAAATATTTAAAATACTGAAAATGACTTAAATTATGATTATTTATATGTTTTAGGAAATATCTATACTTTGACTACACTGACTTCTTTATAGAAAAGGAAAACAAAAAGCAACTACAATTAATCAAAAAATTTTCAAATTCTTTACAAAGAACATCAACAGCTTTTAAAAATTAAAAAGAAAATCAAACATTATTTTTTGAAAGAAACACAAAACTTTTTAATCTGATATATACTGCACTGGAATCCCTAACTGATACAGGGCCCGGAATATACAGTTTGAAAAAGTTCCCCAAGTAATCCTGATGACTACCTTCAGTTTAAAAAAAAAAAGTATTACATCCAAGTTAAATTTCTCATTTTAAATTTCTATATGATATCTCCCATAAAAACAAATTTGCAATGTCAAATCACTTTGATTTCTATCAATACTGTTTTTTTTTTAATGTGACTGCAAGTTAATTAACTTTAGACAGAAGAATATAGTGGTGTTAATAATAATTATAACCAAAACATCATACTTACCTGATTTTATGATACTAATTTTAAGACAGTAGTTTATTAACAAATATAAGTAGAAAATAAGAAATAACCCTTTATTAAAATGAAACAAAATGCTTAACTAAAGGATAAGAGCACAAGCTTATCCATATAATCCCATAAGACTTTTAAAAATTATCCTTTACATTTCTGGCCACCTTTAGTCTCTTTACACTTGCCACATTCTCCTAGTTCTTTGTATATGGCTGTTCAATGTTAACCTCTTCATAGAAGTCCCCTGTGTCTATTTATACTGGCTGCCTCTATACGCTCTTCCCTCCAACCCTTAACACTCTGTCCTTTCCTTCATATCATTTTAGCAAAATCTGTAAATAATCTTTTTTTTTAATGAGGCATAGTTAACATACAATATTCCAATTATTTACTTATTATTGGCTTTCCCACTAGAATTTGTACGTCACAAGGACAGGCACTGTGCACATAGCAGGCACTCAAACATCTGATTTAATTATCTGTGCTTATGAACTCAATTTACTTAGCACCTTTGTAATGACACTTATTTTTGGTCATAACAAAACCTGAAATATCTTCTGCATTTTCTGTTTAATTAAGCTTAATAATTTTATTTTTTCCAAATTAAATACAGATGGAAGCTAAGAGCCTCTTTCAAAATCATCCAGAAACTTCTGACAGGCAGATATTCTCCCAGATGTAGGAGTCATTCATAGTAACCTTGCTCAGGTGTGAAATTAGAGACAGAGATCTGGCAATTTTGCCGTCTTTGAATTAACTGCCATGCGTCAGGCAATCTTCTACTGAGAAAATTATTACTGCAAAACTGTATTATACTGTGATATTTTGTAGACATTTTAAGTAACAATTAGGGGCAAAAATTCAGTTAACAATTCAACCCTATGTGGTTTACCTAAGATCAACTGAAATGATAACTGAATAAATGATTACACAAAGCTAAATTCCCAAAACACCAAATATGAATGATTACTGCTATTTCAAAATTACTTGCCTGGCTGATGAAAAGCATATTTGGACAATATACATCTTGATTTCAAAAATGTGAAAAAATGTGTCTTGAAAGTGAGAAAAAAGAAAGTTATCAGCAAGCCTTTTAAGTATAAACACTGTATCAGCTACTTTTTGGACTTTATCTGATTTAATGACAGGAAATAGAATGTAGTGGTTTAGACTCAATTTTTTGTCTCAGTAGACACTGTTTCACTCCTACATTTTATAAGCTTATTAATTCATTAAATTCAAGTTTATTACATAAATCCATTAAATTCAAGTTTATTATATAAGTCCATTACATGTTAACAAATAACATTTTAAAAAGAAACTTTATTTTTCCAAAACAAAAACAACTCTAGTGACAAGAACAGTGCTGTTTTACAATTTCTGCAAATTTTATACTTGCCTCTGCATCCAATCTGTTGCTGGAAATCTTCAAGGTATATTCACCAGAGAATGATGGTGAAGAAGTCAAATACTATCTTAGTATTAATATGAAAAATAGTTTTAACTCCACAGATCCACTTAAAGGATTCCCAGGACACATACTGAGCACAGACTCTGGAGCCAGATTAGGCTTTAGGTCACTAACTCTAGCTATGTTTATTTTTTTAAATTGAGTTATAATTAACATACAATATTATACTAGTTTCAGGTTTATGTCAGCAATTTGATATTTTTATACATTATGAAAAGATCATTGAAATAAAACCAGTTACCAACCCTCACCACACAAATTTGCTACGATATTATTGACTATGTTCCCTATGTGTGCATTACATACCTATGACCTATTTATCTTTGAACTGAAAGTTTGGACATCATTCTAACTATGTTTAAATCATCGTACCCCCTTACCAGCTATACTTAAACCTTGTGTTTCATTTCTTGCACTTCAAAAAGACAGGTAATAGATGTCTTAAGGTAAACACTGTATAAGTATCTACTACGAGCAGTACATAATTAATCTTCAGAATACTATATACTATAAAATAGCTGTTATCCCTATCTAACAGATAAGAAAATTAAAGTGTAAAGTTTGAGTGATCCACACATGGCAACACAATTTAAGTGGCAGAGCTGGAATTTGAATTTAATACCTACTAAAATCTATAGTTGAAAAATGTAATTGTCCCTTTCTTACAGCTCATACTTCTCCCCCCAGGGCTTTCTGTTCTGATCATATTCACTTCTCAGTGTCTCTATCACTTCATGCACACCTTCACACCAGGGATTCTGTTCCAGCCTGTAGTGCTGTCCTACAATAACTATTCCAATCCTGTTAGTCTCAGCAGGCCTTTCTTGACCACTTATCTAGACAGTATTCCCCTTCTCCAGTATTTTCCATTCAAACAAATACAGTTCATTTTCTTCCTATGGACATGGATTTTATACCTTGCTTACTAAACCTTACTACTTGTTGTCTATCTTTCCTAACAGATTACAAATCCCATGAGAATAGAAGGGTCATTTTCTGTTCTGCTCGCAATTAAGTGCTCACTATGAACTCCAAGCTAACAAGTATTTTATGGTATCCAGACATATAACAGGTACTTAATGTCTATTTAGAACTTCCCTGGTGGCTCAGACGGTGAAGCGTCTGCCTGCAGTGCAGGAGACCTGGGTTCAATTCCTGGGTCGGAAGATCCCCTGGAGAAGGAAATGGCAATCCACTCCAGCACTCTTGCCTAGAAAATCCCATGGACAGAGGAGCCTGATAGGCTACGGTCCATGGGGTCGCAAAGAGTTAGACACGACTGAGCGACTTCACTTTCACTTTAATGTCTATTTGCTGAATCAATGAACCACAAAGCTTATACGATCTTGGACAAATAACTTAAACCCTTTGGGCTTCAGGTTGCTACAATAATAAGTTACTTTCTAAATCTAAAATCCTATAAATATATTTTAGTACCTTCTTTTGTAACCAGTCGGTTACAAAGAAAAAATTTAAATATATGTCTTCTAACTAGAATCAGCATCTTTTAGCATTTAGAGGTGGCTATGAACATAGTTATTAACATACTGCAAGTACTCTTTTTATTTAAACAGACAATACAGAATTCTGAAAATAATTTCTTCTGCTGCATATTATACTCATCCCATCACCTGGTATATAAAAGCTATATTTAAAAGCAAAAATCAAGCTGATATTCTAGCATGCAGATCAATTCAGGCCCATACTGCCTCACTTTCAGAGTATGAAACAAATTAAAAAGTCTATCACAGAAAATGATTATCTTTTTGGTGACCATGGAAATGGCAACCTTTATTAGCAAGATCTGAATAAAACAAAATAAAAAAAAATAAAGTGCTGAAATATGATCTTAAAGAGGTCAATAACTACTTGTCAGAAAGCAAACTCACAATATTTGTACAAGTACAGTAAGTTCTTCACTACCTAGACAGATATATATTGTGTCTTAGCTGATCATCAGTATATGTATTCTTCTTTAGAAACTGACAATTTAGAGAGAACTAGGCTTCCCTGGTAGCTCAGATGATAAAGAATCCACCTGCAATGCAGGAGACCCCGGTTCGTATCCCTGGGTCAGGAAGATCAGGAGAAGAGAATGACTACCCACTCCAGTATTCTTGCCTGGAGAATTCCATGGACAGAGCCCCCTGATGGACTACTGTCCACAGGGTCACAAAGAGTCGGGCACAACTGAGTGACTTGTTAGTCACTCAGTTAACAGGCAGTATGGCCTACTGGTTATGAAGAGTACAGGCTTTTGCTCTAGACTGCCTGAGTTTGAATTCCAGCTCCATGACCTTCAAGTTATATTGAGAAAGTTACTTAACTAATCTGTGGTCTCAAATCCCTCATTTATAAAATGGGAATTACCTATGTCAAATAATTTTTTTTAAAGATTAAATAAGTTAACAGACAGCAGTGAGCTAAACGATGATAACTGCTCTCAAGAATTTCTAATGGACCAAAATTATTGGATAAACAAAGCTATACAATTATCAGGGTGACATATGACAGTAAAAAATGGTTTTGTTATTGCAAATTTTCAAACAAGGTCAACAATTATCTATATATTTCAAGGTGTAAGTATGAAACAAAGCACTTAATGCATGCTACTATTGTAAATACCAAATTCTAAGTAAAACATTAAAACTACACTGTCCGGTTTTAATTAATTAAAATAAAATAAAATTTAAAAATCAATTCCTGAGAATTTCCTGGCTGTCCAGTGGTTAGGACTCAGAGCTTTCACAGAAGAGGGTCTCAGTTTGATCCCTGGTCACAGAACTAAGATCCTACAAGCCACATGGCATGGCCCAAAAAATTAGGAAAAAAAAAAAAAAAACACAAAACTGTACTATTAAAAAAAAACCCACCAATTCCTTACTTGCACTAGCCACATTTCAAGCACTTAATAGCTGCATGTAGCTAGTGTCTCCTGTATTAGAAGCACAGATGTAGAACACAGACATTATCAAAGAAATTTCATAAACAGCATTGATCTAGATGTAGTTAGAAAATACAATTATGCTGAGTAAATTCAATAATTTAAGAGCTGCAAAGTTTAGGAAACAAAACATTTTAAAGACAACAATTAAAAAGGAAACACTTTCAAAAAGTAAAATTAAAAGGCAATAATTAAGATGTGATTATTTCAAGTCTCCTAGGTAAAAACTCCTTACAAATAGCTGTGAAAAGAAGGGAAGGGAAAAGCAAAGGAGAAAAGGAAAGATATACCCATTTGAATGCAGAGTTTCAAAGAAGACATAAGAAAGCCTTCCTCAGTGGTCAATGCAAATACAGGAAAACAATAGAATGGGAAAGACTAGAGATCTCTTTAAGATAATTGGAGATACCAAGGGAACATTTTGTAAACAGAAGCTACCCACCAAAAATTACCAAAAATTCCAACATGTCTAACTATGGGAACTTCATTCTTTATCCTTTAAAAAGTTAAATTCTATGATTTTACCTCTGTTGTAAGATCAGTGTTCTAATGGAGGAGGTGGCACAGGAATGCAGCAGAGTTCAAGTATGGAATTCATTTGTTGAGACTTAAATATTTTCCAACTCTACAAAAAATGAAAATGAAAAACTGTAAAATACTGAGAGAAAATATTATCAAGAATGTAAAATAAAGGAGAAAGAATAATTTTGAAAATACATTTATAATACAGTGTACCCAATTTAAAAAATAATTAGGATTATTTTTAAGTTTTCTATAAGAACCAGGAGATACTCAAATACCATTATCAAACTTATTTTAAAAACATCAGATTTGGAGAAAAGTCTGAGTTTTAGTTTCAAATTTACCATTAAATATCTGTAAAGACTTCGAGTAAGCTATTTAAAATTTCTGGAGCTGAACCTGAATAATCTACAAAAATAAGTTACTTCCTAGTCAAAAAGCCTATAAATCCAATTTTTGAAACATTACAGTGATCTCACACACACACACACGTAACAATCAATAAAATTTTAACATGCAGCATAAAATAGAGCTTAAATAATAAATATAAATAGCTACATTACAATTTTGCATGGATTTCACAGACTGAAAAGTTTATCGTTTTGAGAAAGAATACAGAAAATGCTATTACTTGAAGTTCTGGCACAAAACCATTAAAAGTTATTTTCAAACTGCTTAAAGTATACTTTTCTCATGAAGTCATAACTACTATCATGCAGTTGCTGACCACATTATACTCTACTTCTTTGATTCAAAATTCATCACAACTTCAGAATCTAAAACATCAAAAGTAAATTAACATTTTAAAATAGTTCATCACAAAATACTTTTTTAATATAAGGAATACTGCAATAAAATTCTCTTGGAGTTAAATGATGTTATCACTTTAAAGTCCCCAAAGTTTTTCAAACTGAAGACGCATCAGGAAACCTCCTACTCCAAGAATGGCAGCTGACTTTTCATCTCTTACACACTGGGCTATCGCATTAAATTTTTTATTTCATGACAAGTTTTGCCATGGGGAAAAAACTTGAAAAGGACTAACAGAATGTCTCTGGAAAGATATACAAGAAATTGGTAACCCTTTGGGAAGAGACATTTGATGTTAAGGAGACTGTCTTTTTAACTTTGGGAATTTGGAACCACCGAGACATTTGCCAGATTTTGAAGCAGTGCAGGCAGGCAGACTTGATAGCTATGCTGGGAAGCTCTGTGGAGATAGGTCTCTGACAGACTTTCAAGGTTAAGGGTACAGATACTAGGCTCTCTATTGAGGAAAACAAAACCAAACAAGAAAACACAACAGGGCAAATGATAGGAAAACTAAGTAATTCAGAGTATGTTCTTTAACTACAGTAAATAATTCAGAGAATGTTCTTTAACTACAGTAATTAATAAATAACAATAATCGCTCAGTCATGTCTGACTCTTTGTGACCTCACAGACTGTAGGCTGCCAGGCTCCTCTGTCTCAGAATTCTTCAGTCTAGAATACTGGAGTGGGTAGCTGTTCCCCTCTCCAGGGATCTTCCCAACCCAAGGACAGAACCCAGGTCTCCCTCATTGCAGGCGAATTCTTTATCAACTGAGGCACCAGGGAAGCCCATAATTAACAATAACTAATGATAATTAAAATAACAATAATAAATAAAAGGGCTTCCCTCGTGGCTCAGCTGGTAAAGAATCTGCCTGCAATGCGGGAAACCTGGGTTTGATCCCTGGGTTGGGAAGATCTGCTGGAGATACCATGGGAACATTTCATGCAAAGATGGACTCGATAAAGGACAGAAATGGTATGGACCTAACAGAAGCAGAAGATATTAAGAAGAGGTGGCAAGAATACACAGAAGAACAATATAAAAAAGATCTTCATGACCCAGTTAACCACAATGGTGTGATCACTCACCTAGAACCAGGCATCCTGGAATGCAAAGTCAAGGGGGCCTTAGGAAGCATCACTACGAACAAATCTAGGAGGTAATGGAATTCCAGTCGAGCCATTTCAAATCCTAAAAGATGATGCTGTGCAAGTGCTGCACTCAATATGCCAGCAAATCTGGAAAACTCAGCAGTGGCCACAGGACTGGAAAAGGTCAGTTTTCATTCCAATCCCAAAGAAAGGAAATACCAAAGAATGTTCAAACTACCACACAATTGCACTTATCTCACACACTAGCAAAGTAATGCTCAAAATTCTCCAAGGCAGGCTTCAACAGTATGTGAACCGTGAACTTCCAGATGTTCAAGCTGGATTTAGAAAAGGCAGAGGAACCAGAGATCAAATTGCTAACACCCACTGGATCATCCAAAAAGCAAGAGAGTTCCAGAAAAACATCTATTTCTACTTTATTGACTACGTCAAAACTTTTGACTGTGTAGGATCACAACGAACTGTGGAAAATTCTTCAAGAGTTGGGAGTACCAGACCACCTGACCTGCCTCTTAAGAAATCTGTATGCAGGTCAAGAAGCAACAGTTAGAACTGGACATGGAACAACAGACTGGTTCCAAATTGGGAAAGGTGTATGTCAAGGCTGTATACTGTCACCTCCTTATTTAACTTACATGCAGAGTACATTATGTGAAAAGCTGGGCTGGATGAAGCACAAGCTGGAATCAAGACTGCTGCGAGAAATACCATAGCTCAATTGGTAAAGAATCTGCCTGCAATGCAGGAGACCTGGGTTCTATTCCTGGGTCGGGAAGATCCCCTGGAGGAGGAAATGGCAACCCACTCCAATATTCTTGCCTGGAGAATTCCATGGACAGAGGATCCTGGCAGGCCACAGTCCATGGGGTCACAAGAATTGGGCACGACTTAGCAACTAAATGACGACGATGATGCAGATGACACCACCTTACAGCAGAAATCAAAGAAGAACTAAGGGGCCTCTTGATGAAAGTCAAACAGGAAAGCAAAAAAGTTGGCTTAAAACTCAACATTCAGAAAACAAAGATCATGGCATCCAGTCCCATCATTTCACAGAAAATAGATGGGGAAACAATGGGAACAGTGAGAGACTTTATTTTTGGGGGCTCCAAAATCACTGCAGATGGTGTCTGCAGCCATGAAATTAAAAGATACTTGCTCCTTGGAAGAAAAGCTATGACCAACCTAGACAGCATATTAAAAAGTAGAGATATTACTTTGTAAACAAAGGTCCGTCTAGTCAAAGCTATGGTTTTTCCAGTAGTCATGTATGGATGTGAGAGTTGGACCATAAGAAAGCTGAGCACCAAAGAATTGATGCTTTTGAACTGTGGTGTTGGAGAAGACTCTTGAGAGTCCCCTGGACTGCAAGATCAAACCAGTCCATTCTGAAGGAAATCAGTCCTAAATATTCATTGGAAGGACTGATGCTGATGCTGAAACTCCAATACTTTGGCTACCTGATTGCACCTCATCTGAAAAGACCCTGATGCTGGAGAAGGGGACGACAGAGGATGAGACAGCTGGATGGCATCACCAGCTCAATGGACATGAGTTCAGAGTAAGCTCTGGGAGTTGGTGATGGACAGGGAAGCCTGGCGTGCTGCAGTCCATGGGGTTGCAAAGACTCAGACACGACTGAGCGATTGAACTGAACTGAACTGAACTGAAACATCTATGGGTCAAAGAAGATATTAAAGCCAAAATCAGGGACTTCTCTGTCGGTCCAGTGGTTAAGACTCCATGCTCTAAATGCAGGGGACATGGGTTTGATCCCTGGTTGGGAAACTAAGATCCCATACACCATAAAGCATGGCTAAAAAACTTAAAAAAAAAAAAAAAAAGAAACTAAACAAATAAATAAAAATGCAACTCCCAATAGCATTAAAAAAAGAGAGAGAGAGAAAAATCTAACAGAAGATATGCAAGACCAGTATACTGAAAACAAGAAGACATTTCTGAGAGATAAACTGAAGGCCATATCACGTTCACAGTTTGGCAGCTCACAGTAAAAACATCAGTTCTCCCCTAACTGATTTCTAGTTTCAAAGCAATCTTAATCAAAATCCCACTGCTCTCCTTTAAAAGACAGATTGACAAGCTGATTCTGAAATCCCTATGGAAATACAAGGAGCCAAGAATAACCAAGGCAACCTTTAAAAACAAAAATTGGAGGACTCCACTCCAAAATATTAAAACCTACTGTAAAGCCACAGTAATTAACTGTACAAGTATAGTAACTAAAACTTACCAATGAAAAAGTAAAGCCTAGACAGTCACATACAAGTAAGATTGTCTGATTTATGACAAAGGCAAATTGCAGTGCATTTGGGAAAAGAGTCTTTTAAATAAAAGATGCAGGGTCAACTGGATATCCCTATAGAAAATATTGTATCATGATCTCTAACCTTACACAATTCACAAAAATAAGTTCCAAATAGAATGTAGATCTAAAAATGAAAGTAAACAAACCAAAAAAACCCATAGCAAAATATCTTTGTGTCTTTGAAGCAGGCAATTTTTTTTTTTTTACAATGTTGTGATAGTGAAGGTGAACAGCAAAGGGACCCAACTATACATATACATGTATCCATTCTCCCCCAAATTTCAATTCCATCCACTGCTAAGTCACTTCAGTCATGTCCGACTCTGTGCGACCCCACAGACGGCAGCCCACCAGGCTCCCCCATCTCCGGGATTCTCCAGGCAATAACACTGGAATGGGTTGCCATTTCCTTCTCCAATTCATGAAAGTGAAAAGTGAAAGTGAAGTCGCTCAGTCATGTCCGACTCTTTGTGATCCCTTGGACTGTAGCCCGCCAGGCTCCTTTGTCCATGGGATTCTCCAGTAAGAAAACTGGAATGGGCTGCGATTCCCTTCTCCAGGGGATCTTCCCAACTCAGGGTTCGAACCCAGGTCTCCTGCATTGCAAACAGATACTTTACCATCAGAGCCACCTGGGAAGCCCTTCAGGAGAGGAGACAGGGAGGCAAGTATAAAGATTTACTAGTTCCCATCTGATACAGATCCACACTCCATTTGCAATGATCTAGTCTATACTGTCAGCTAAAGCTATTTCTGAATCTTATTTACAGCTATATATGGCCAAATGACTAAGTTTTGGTCATCAAGATCAGAGTTACAGAAATGTTTCTCTCTTTCCTTTTTTCCCCCCTTGGCCACGCCACATGATTTGCAGGATCTTAGTCCTCCAATCAGGGATTTAACCCGGGTCCATGGCAGTGAAAGCACCGAGTCCTAACTACTGGCCTACCAGGGAAATCCCTAGAAAGGTTTCTTAAAAGATGAAAGGTATGCCCCTTTTATCTTCTGCTTTTTTCCTCCTTTCTTCTGCCTAGATCATGGATATGACAGCTGGATATACAGCAACCATTCTGTGATCTTGAAAACAGAAGCCACATGCTAAGGATGGCAAAGGAAAAAGACAATGAGACTGGTCCTTGACAAGCCTATGGTGCTGCTCTATCAGTCTTAGATTGTTATTTTTGAATTTGTTTTTACAAGACAAAGAAATTAACTACTATCTTATTTAAGCAATGGTTATTTCTTGTCTCTCTCTCTAGCAGCCCAAACAATTCCTATCTGGTAAGGTAAGAAAGAGATTCCAGCAACACATCTATGGTCTAAGATACCAATAAGCCATCTCAGTTATGCTTCAATGCTAATAAAGTGTTCATCTCCACTGAAATGGGGGGTGGGGTGGGCAGTTGTGGGGGGAGTATAGGAAGCAAGACTGACTAAAGAATCCACTCTGTGAAAGTACACCACTATTATAGCTCAGATGGAGGGTGTTTATAATAGTTTAGTACACTTTAAAGACTGCCTAGTACAGTACTATAATTTCTTGCCAACATTTAGGAGTTATGTTCTAGAAAAGTAATGTGACTTATGGTGACTGGCCAAAACCAAATTATATGAAAATAAGAGGTTAGGAAAAATAAGCATTTTAACAGAAAATGTTAAATCAGCTATTTAAAACCTGTTCAAATAAAAACCAGTGAATTTTCTACATATTAACCCCTTCAAATTTCCAAGAAATACTACTGTAGCACAACAGTTTGATAAGGCTGATTCTCTCATATTACGATCAATATTCTACTTCATAAAGATTTTGAACCTGTTCTTCTTGGCTTGCCATTTTATGTCACTGGTAATTGTGTTTTTATTTTTGTTAAAGCTACAAAAATTTTCACATTTTTATAGTGACTGTATAATTTTTGGGGTTGTTTTTCATCCATACATTAAGAAAATAGAAAATAACTGGTTTCTCTGTGGACTATTATAGACTGAATTTTTGTGTCGCAAACCACTTCAGTATTCTTACCTTGAGAACCCCAAGAATAGTATGAAAAGGCAAAATGATAGAATACTGTAAGAGGAACTCCCCAGGTCAGTAGCTGCCCAATTGGCTACTGGAGATCAGTGGAGAAATAACTCCAGAAAGAATGAAAGCATGGAGCCAAAGCAAAAACAATACCCAGGTGTGGATGTGACTGGTGATAGAAGCAAGGTCCGATACTGTAAAGAGCAATATTGCATAGGAACCTGGAATGTCAGGTCCATGAATCAAGGCAAACTGGAAGTGGTCAAATAGGAGATGGCAAGAGTGAAAGTCGACATTCTAGGAATCAGCGAACTAAAATGGACTGGAATGGGTGAATTTAACTCAGATGACCATTATATCTACTACTGCAGGAATCCCTTAGAAGAAATGGAGTCACCATCACGGTCACCAAGAGAGTCTGAAATGCAGTACTTGGATGCTATCTCAAAAACGACAGAATGATTTCTGTTCGTTTCCAAGGCAAACCATTCAATATCACAGTAATCCAAGTCTATGTCCCAACCAGTAACACTGAAGAAGCTGAAGTTGAACGGTTCTATGAAGACCTACAAGACCTTTTAGAACTAACACCCCAAAAAGATGTTCTTTTCATTATAGGGGACTGGAATGCAAAAGTAGGAAGTCAAGAAACAACTGGAGTAACGGGAAATTTGGCCTTGGAATATGGAATGAAGCAGGGCAAAGGCTAATACAGTTCTGCCAAGAGAACGCACTGGTCATAGCAAACACCCTCTTCCAACAACACAAGAGAAGACTCTACACATGGACATCACCAGATGGCCAACACAGAAATCAGATTGATTATATTCTTTGCAGCCAAAGATGGAGAAGCTCTATACAGTCAGCAAAAACAAGACCAGGAGCTGACTGTGGTTTGGATCATGAACTCCTTATTGCCAAATTCAGACTTAAATTGAAGAAAGTAGGGAAAACCACTAGACCATTCAGGTATGACCTAAATCAAATCCCTTATGTTTATACAGTGGAAGTGAGAAATAGATTTAAGGAACTAGATCTGAAGATAGAGTGCCTGATAAACTATCGACAGAGGTTTGTGACACTGTACAAGAGCCAGGGATCAAGACCATCCCCATAGAAAAGAAATGCAAAAAGGCAAAATAGCTGTCTGAGGAGGCCTTACAAATAGCTGTGAAAAGAAGAGAAGCAAAAAGCAAAAGAGAAAAGGAAAGATATAACCATCTGAAAGCAGAGTTCCAAAGAATAGCAAGAAGAGATAAGAAAGCCTTCCTCAGTGATCAATGCAAAGAAACAGAGGAAAACAACAGAATGGGAAAGACTAGAGACCTCTTCAAGAAAATTAGAGATACCAAGGGAATATTTCATGCAAAGATGGGCTTGATAAAGGACAGAAATGGTATGGACCCAACAGAAGCAGAAGATATTAAGATGAGGTGGAAAGAATACACAGAAGAACTGTACAAAAAAGAGCTTCACAACCAAGATAATCACGATGGTGTGATCACTCACCTAGAGCCAGACATCCTGGAATGTGAAGTCAAGAGGGCTTTAGAAAGCATCACTACGAACAAAGCTAGTGGACGTGATAGAATTCCATCTAAACTACTTCAAATCCTGAAAGATAATGCTGTGAAAGTGCGGCACTCAACATGCCAGCAAATTTGGAAAACTCAGCAGTGGCCACAGGACTGGAAAAGGTCAGTTTTCATTCCAATCCCAAAGAAAGGCAATGCCAAAAAATGCTCAAACTACTGCAGAATTGCACTCATCTCACATGCTAGTAAAGTAATGCTCAAAATTCTCCAAGCCAGGCTTCAGTAATACATGAACCGTGAACTTCCAGATGTTCAAGCTGGTTTTAGAAAAGGCAGAGGAACCAGGGATCAAACTGCCAACATCCGCTGGATCATGGAAAAAGCAAGAGAGTTCCAGAAAAACATCTATTTTTGCTTTATTGACTATGCCAAAGCCTTTGACTGTGTGGATCACAATAAACTGTGGAAAATTCTAAAAGAGATGGGAATACCAGACCACCTGACCTGCCTCTTGAGAAACCTATATGCAGGTCAGGAAGCAACAGTTAGAACTGGACATGGAACAACAGACTGGTTCCAAATAGGAAAAGGAGTACGTCAAGGCTGTATATTGTCACCCTGCTTATTTAACTTCTATGCAGAGTACATCATGAGAAACGCTGGGCTGGAAGAAGCACAAGCTGGAATCAAGATTGCCGGGATAAATATCAATAACCTCAGGTATGCAGATGACACCATCCTTATGGCAGAAAGTGAAGAGGAACTAAAAAGCCTCTTGATGAAAGTGAAAGTGGAGAGTGAAAAGTTGGCTTAAAGCTCAACATTCAGAAAACTAAGATCATGGCATCCAGTCCCATCACTTCATGGGAAATAGATGGGGAAACAGTGAAAACAGTCTCAGACTTTATTTTTGGGGGCTCCAAAATGACTGCAGATGGTGACTACAGCCATGAAATTAAAAGACGCTTACTCCTTGGAAGGAAAGTTATGACCAACCTAGATAGCATACTGAAAAACAGAGACATTACTTTGCCAACAAAGGTCTGTCTAGTCAAGGCTGTGGTTTTTCCAGTGGTCGTGTATGGATGTGAGAGTTGGACTGTGAAGAAAGCTGAGCGCCGAAGAATTGATGCTTCTGAAGTGTGGTGTTGGAGAAGACTCTTGAGAGTCCTTTGGACTGCAAGGAGATCCAACCAGTCCCTCCTAAAGGAGATAAGTCCTGGGTGTTCTTTGGAAGGAATGATGCTAAAGCAGAAACTCCAATACTTTGGCCACCTCATGCGAAGAGTTGACTCATTGGAAAAGACTCTGATGCTGGGAGGGATTGGGGGCAGGAGAAGGGGACGACAGAGGATGAGATGGCTGGATGGCATCACCGACTTGATGGACGTGAGTTTGAGTGAACTCCGGGAGTTGGTGATGGACAGGGAGGCCTGGCCTACTGCAATTCACGGGGTCGCAAAGAGTCGGACACGACTGAGCGACTGAACTGAACTGAAAATTCATATACTGAAATACTAACCCCCAATGTGATTAGGAGGTGGGGCCTTTGGTGGGGGGGCGATTAGCTCATGGGGTAGCATCTCATGAATGGGATTAGTGCCCTTATAAGAAAGATCCCCAGTGAGCTCTCTCACATGTTAAAACACAATGAGAAGGCAGCCATCTCAGATATAGGAAATGGGTCATTAAATTTTCTGACAGTCTGCCAGCTGCCGTAAATTTTCTGGCACCTTGATCTTGGACTTCCCAAGTTCAAGAACTGTAAGAAATAAATGTTTGTTGTTTAAACCACCCAGTCTGTGGTACTTTATTATAGCAGCCTAAACTGATGGAGAGAAAGGTCCTTTTCTATTTCTCCACTCCCTTGAATTTGGTCTAGCTTAGTGAACTTCTTCGACCAATAGAATATGGTGGAAGGGCTATTAAATAAGTTCCAAAGCCTAATCCTCAAAGAGGCCTTGCAGCCTTACAGATTCCACCTTTACCTTATTAGAAGGCTACCTTAAGAATGCCCTGTAAGGATGCCAAACTAGCCTTCCAGAGGATGAGAAGCCACACTGAGAAGAAATGAAGCCCTTTAACGAACAGCCAGCACCATGTGCAAACATGCGAGTGCAAACATTTGCAGGTTGGCTAAACAGTTCCTTGGTTTCACTTGGCTCTCTCATGCAGCTGAATCCACCTGAAAGGTTGACTGAGTTAGAAGGTCCAAGATGTTTGCACTCATATGTTTGAAAAACATTTGGGTTGTTTCCAATTTTTGGAGATTAGGAATAAAATTGCTATGAACATTCAGGTACAGGTTTTTATATGAGTTTACGCTTCAATTTCCCTGGAATAAATGTTCAGTAGTGCAGTTTCTGGGTTGTACAACTCTGTTTTTTCAAAGAAATTGAAGCTATAAATGGTGAAGCTGGGATTCTAATCTAGATAATCTGCCTCTAGGTCCTAACTCTTCACACTGTTTCCAGCGGTTGTAGAAACTGAGAGAAATAAATGGAATCAAAGAAACAGTATGGAGGTAGAGTCAACAGAACCTAGCATTGCTCAGATGAGGGGTATATGAATAAAGTGTCAAGACTAACACTAGGTTCCAGCTTCAGCACATTAGATAGATGATAAAATATGAATCGAACTTTAGATATGCTGTATTTAGGGGATATGCAGGGTTTCCTAGGTGCCACAGCAGTAAAGAATCCACCTGCCAATGTAGGAGATGCAGGTTTGATCCCTGGGTCGGGAAGATTTCCTGGAGGAGGAAATGGCAACCCACTCCAGTATTCTTGCCTGGAGAATCCTAGGGACAGAGGAGCCTGGCAGGCTACAGTCCATGGGGTCTCAAACAGTCAGACATGACTGAGCACACGTGCACAGTCTGATCTGCATGATCATTCCCATCTTGCAGGCAATTAGATTACAAAACAGAACTAGGTATCAAGAAAAACTCTGGTTAGAGACAGAGATTTGAGAATCATCACATTTATATGCTGAGTAACATCAGAGAGACAGGGTAGAAAATGACAAGAGATCTGACAACAGAACCCAGAAGAACAGAAATAATCATTCCCTTTAGTTTTTCTCCCCACAAACAATAAAACAGTAGGTACTGTGACAGACCGCAAATTCATATTAACTTTAGATCTTACAGCACTTCATGTCCACTTTATCAGTTTTACAATGCTATTATAAAGTATAAGGTATAGAGTAATATACTTTCCCCTCCCCCACTCTCTGTCTCATTTAAAAAGAAATATAAAAGGAATACAAGCTGATTAAAAAGTCTTAATATGTCAGTATACATTTGTCCAAACCCATACAGTGTACAACACCCAAACTGAACCCTAGTGTAAACCATGGACTTTGGGTGATGTCAATGTGGGCTCATCAACTGTGACAAATGCACCACTCTGTGGGGTGTATTGGAAGCCATGCATGTGTGAAAGGGTGTATAGGAAATCTCTGTATTTTATACTCAATTTTGCTATGAACCTAAAACTACTCTAAAAAGTCAATTAAAAAATAAAATTAAGCCTCAGTACAAAAGAATACGTAAAAAGCATAAATTTCACTCCTCTCTCAGCATCCAACTCCCTCCACCCATTTTACCAAAAAAAGATATGTAGAAAGGAATTTAAAGAGGTAAACTGACAAATCTTAGGAGCTAAATAAGAATCAAGCAATACCAAGGGTCAATGGATAATGTCAATTATACCCCAATAAAAAAAGCCAAGGATTCATAATGATAAAAGTGATAGATAAGTTTGATTCAAACCTTTTTGGAAGTTCAGTATTTTGCAATAGAATAAAATAACTATTATGGAATTCATGCTTTGCCATTTAACAATTTAAGTGCCACATACCATTATTTTATGACTACATTTTTTGCAGTTGTATCTCAAACTGAGAAAGAATTATAATTTTATAAACAAAGTCACACCTCTTAATATATTACATAATTGAGTTTTTTACTCCTTTCTCCAAAAACAAAGTCCACACATTTATTTTTTCTCATACCTGTCATACCTGTTAGGAAGACAAACACCTAAATAGAACATCTAGGATTTATAAGGATGAATCATGAATTTCTAAACATATCCTGTGTCAAAGTCAACACATTCACAATTTCAAGTTTTTATATATATATATATATATTTTTTTTTTTACCAAAAGATAAGTCTATATCTTCATCATATCATAGCAATATTGCAAGAAAATCCCTTTCATCAAGAAAACTTCCAGGCTTCCCTGGTAGCTCAGTGGTAAAGTATCCACCTGCCGATTCCAGAGACAAGGGTTCGATCCCTGATCTGGGAGGATCCCACATTCCGCAGAGCAACTAAGCCCTTGCACCACAACTATTGAGCCTGTGCTCTACAGCCTGGGAGCCACAACTACTGAAGCCCTAGAGCCCACACTCCAAAACAAGAGAAGGCACTGTAATGAGAAGCCCTCGCACTAAAATTAGAGAGTAGCTCCTGATCTCCACAACTAAAGAGCCTGTGCAGCAACAAAGACCCAGCACAACCAAAAAGAAGAAACTTCAAATTCTTATTTCTCAATTCTAGTTTTAGAACTAGATAGCCTTCAGAGACATTAAGAGAACAGGTTTGAATAATGCAAGAAATTAGATTGGTTTATGTAAAGGAGCTAAGTGCCAAGTAAAAACTAATTCCAACCAAAACATTCAGCACAATTTTTATTTCCGGCAACTTTAGCTCCTGGCTAGAAAATCCATCCCAGTTATGACAATAAGTGGTAAAAATTTATTGAGCTATAATATATTGATAGATTTAGAAGCCCTTTGTCTCAAGCTAAAACTACTGTTCTGGTTCACACCACATTGGGAGAGCCTTAAATGAGATAAATGATTCTCAAGTGGAAGCCTGTGGTAAACTGTATTATCTAGGGGATTTATTTTTCCTTCAAAATATATCTACCTTCCTCATATTCTACCTACTACTAAGATTCTTCAGCAAAGTGGAGATGATATAATGGATATGCATGTGTACCTTTTTTTCTTTTAACTCTTAAGATTATTCTGATATATATGTAACTCCTCACTTTCATGGAGAATTCCTGAATTAGGTCCAACTCTGCTTTTTAAAATTTTTTGAATATTTTCCAATCGTGTTTTTAAACATTGTATCAATAGCAAACAAAAGAAGCAGAGCTACAAAGCGGCAAGAGCACAGCAGAAAGCATAGCAGGTAAGGGGCTGTACTAACAGCAGCCCTAAGCAGCCTAGAGTTTTCTGTGCCAGCTCCCTTCAGAACCCATTATATTACATTTTAGATGAATGTTCAGCCCATCATCCTGAGAAAAACACACAGTCTACTAGTCAGATAAAAATGTAAAAAGAAGCTATTTTGGACATCAAAATAAACTAAGCCATAGAAAAAGAAAGACAAAAATTCCTCTGTTCCTGCATTAAAAGAACAATAACAAAGTATTATTTTGTGCAACTGATAACCTGTTTGGAGACTTCCTGCTCATATTTTATTATTTTAGTTTTTCATTATGTAGCATTATTTTTCTATTATAAAACCCAGTCAAGCTAAAAACCTTAATCGTTCTAAAACCTAATAAACTACTACAGAACACCAAAACTGTATGAAAAAAAAAAACAATCCTAATCCATATTGCTTGTCAAGACAGTTTAAGAGCTGGATTAGAAAAACAGGCTTTCAAGGTCCATTTTCGAGCAAACAATTATACTTCTTCACGGCCTTTGTTTCAAATCCCTTACAAACAGCTTCAATACTGAAATGTACTAGAAAAGATAATTTCTAATCACATATAAATAATCAGCCAGTTATTATTATATTCTAATTTGGATTAGTGTCCCTTAAATCACTTGCTTTTTTCCTATTCAATGTTCAACTTTATTGCATTCAACAATGACACCTACTGGCCATTTAGAATCAGCCATTCTCTAAGACATCTCTAGTAGGCTGGTTACATAATAAGAAGAAACACATACATATACACACAAGATACACATAACCTGCATGAAAGCAGAGATTTGTTCATAGGTACTCACACTACAGAACTGCACCTAAAATAGAAGCAGAACTGTTCTTTGTGACTGAGTATTATTCCTGCCAAATGATAAAGAAGAATGAAATACCAAGTATCAAAATTTTATCTGAAATACTGATAAATATCCTTAAACATTTCGGAACAAACTCTTAATGATCCAACACTCTTTACCAAATGACAATTAGAGAAAAAAAGTTTCTAATTTAGTTTCTGGGATATACTAATATAAATCATCAATAATAGGAAAAAAAAGAATTTTGGAAAGTTCTTCTGACGTGCAGTATTAAAAAAAGCTCAGGAAAATTATATACTTGCTAATAAATACATTAGTCTTTATAGTCTTAAGCTAAAAGCAACATTTCAATCAGCTTACATTTTAGAAATGTACAATGCCTCTTTTAAAACTGCTTTCCAATAAGCTATAAAAAATCAAGTTTTTAACATAGTGTGTCATTCCATAATACACAGTGAATGGAATTCCATTTTAATTCTACATTTCAAAGTGCAAATGAGTGACAGAAACTTAGAATTATATCTGTAAACACAGTTTACCTCTATCGGAGAGGGTCAAAGGACATACTTTTTAAACCTAATAAATAAATAATTCCTAACTAGTTTCCCAGACTTACGGAGCAAAGTACTTAAAATAACTTCCCCTTCTCCCCCAACCCCCCACCAAAATCAGACCACCATCTCATTTTCAGTCTCTAACGTCCACAATATTTAGGGAGTAAAAAAAAAAAATTACCAACTAATTTTCTAGTCATTTTCCAAGTTGCACTTACCTTCTGCTATAGATTTTTGAGCGTCTCCACTTCCCTTAAGATTTGGGGAAAAAAAAAAAAATTGTAGTCAGTCCTGACCCTTAAAACAAATTCACGAACTACAAAACGTGAACCTGGCCACGCTCATCTCAAACTAACACATCTCTCAACCCAAGTCCATATTTGGGATAAGCTCTTCGTGACTACTCTATCCTTCATGGTTCTTCGCCCACAGAGCCTGCCGGGATAGAAAACAGTCAAACCAACGGGAAAAAAAAAAAGAAAAAAGAAAAAACTACTCAGACACATTAATAGGTTGCAAGACCTCCTCTTCCCAGGAGGGACAACCTAGTTGTTTGGGTAAATAACAGCCAAGGGTTACATAATGTATAGCTATAAAGAGTCTCAAGTATCTCACCGTCAATATATCTTTCTTCACCGCTACCCCCGTTTCCACTCTGAGAAATGGCCCTAGTAGAAGCAAACCCTAGGATTTCTCTCAGGTGTCTGCAATGCCGCGTCCTCTTCTCTCTCTGAGCTCCATACAAGAAATTCCTCCAGCCTTCACAACACCGTCTTGCTCCCGCCTCTCTCCGGTCTCCGCCAGCGCCACCGCAGCCCCCCACGCCCGAGGCTCCCACGTCGCCCCGCAGGGCTCAGCCTCCACCCGCCTCGGCTGCTTCTCCTCGCGACCCTTCCAAGCGGCTACCTATCTCCTAGTGGTTCCGGAACCACCAAAACTAGGGCTAACGCCTTCCCAGACCACTCTCGGCAGATCCCGTCTATAGCTCCTGTGGCCGGAGAAGAAGAAAATCCTCCCTATCTGGCACTCCGCGTCCCCCAAAGACAGCGCCGCCGCCTACCTGTCACCCCGCTGCCTCCGGCTTCTTACCGCCACCGCCTCCCGCAGCAGCCTGCCAACTGCAGCGCAACAACCCGCCCTCTCATTAGGTGATTCCACGCTCCAACAACGGTGCCGCTGATTGGTAGCAGAATGCCTGCGGCCCTCCCCCTGTGCAGCGTCTAAAGATTCCGGCCTCCTAGCAAGGACGACGTCGCGTCTTCCCCACCCTCTGTCCTCCACAGTTTCCCTTACCTCGGACAAACTACAGATACACAGATATGCGGGGGAAATGTCCACTTCAGGCCTGCTTCATGTCACCTCCACTGGTCCAGGAATCAGTGACCCAGGGCAAGAATGTTTAATTTATCCTCTGGTTTCCTGCCGTAAGTAACTCGAGGTGACAACTTCCGTTTCCGGTTGCCTCTGGCTAGAGGGGTGAATCTTGAGTGTCCTGAGAGGTCAGATTGCTGTCAGGTAAATTGGGGAGCTGTTGGGAGATCTCTCGCTCGGGAATAAGAACGAGACTCTATTCTGAGGATTGTCAAAAGGGAGAGACTAAATGGAGGATGATGAGAGTGCTCAAGAGGGAAAGAATCGAAGAACTAGCAGGAGAGAACTATGAAGTCCTGGAGTAGTGAGGGGTGGCTGTAGAAGGATGCAGTGAGAAATCAGTGTAGTTAAGTCCAGACCCTTTTTTCCCTCCTCTGCCACCCTCAACATCCCTCACCCCGTGTTTTTTGGTTTACCTTTGAATCGAATGATGGCACAACCATCCTCGAATTGAAAGTTTGTAAATTTACAATGCCTGCCTCACGAACCTGTGTTTGTTGTTCTTTAGTCGCTAACTCGTGTCCGGCTCTTTTGCGACTCCATGGACAGTTGCCACCAGGCTTCTCTGTCCATGGAATTTCCCAGACAAGAATACTGGAGTGAGTAGCCATTTCCTTCTCCAGAGGATCTTCCCGACCCAGGACCCGCATCTCCTGCATTGCAGGAGCCGCTGAGCCACATGGCAGTTGCTCAATTGTCTCTGGCTCTTTGCGACCCCATGAACTGTAGCCCACCAGGCTCCTCTATCCGTGGGAGATTTTCCTGACAAGATTACTGGACTGGATTGCCATTTCCTCCTCCAAGGGGTCTTCCTGACCCAGGGCTCCAACACGCATCTCCTGCATTGCAGGCGGAGTCTTTACAGCTGAGCCACCTGGGATGTATAGTATAATTTGATTTATTTGGTTTTTTTTGAAGATTTAATATTTATTTATCTGGTTGCAGTCGGGCCTTAGTTGCAGCACATGGGATCTTTGTTGTGTCATGCGTGACCTTTCGTTGCAGTGTTTGGGGTCAGTGTTGTGGCAGTCAGCAGTTGTGGCACACCAGGCTTAGTTGCTCTGCATTGCATGGCAGATTCTAAACCACTGGACCACCAGGGAGGTCCCTGTAGTAACTTTTAAATAAGATTTTTCTGGCATGAATGTTTATGATACAGAGTTAAAGTGAAAAGGCGATACAAAGTCATCACATTAATGTTTAGTGTGATTACACTTTTTAAATGCCTATACACAGATGCAGGGACTGGAAGGGACACTAAAGGTGAAACCAGTTCATTTGTCTTTAATTTTCTAATTTTCCTATGGTAACCACAATTTTTTAAATGAGGAGAAATTGAAACATATACTTCAAAGTCTTTAGTAAACTGTGAAATTATGTATATTGTAAGTGGCATTACCCATTTATTTCCTTCTTAGGGAAAGTATGCCTGCACTCTTCCTGTACTAGAGCCAGCTCCCTTTAGTGGAGGTTGATCTTCACCAAACTTATAGGTTCACTTCATACATAGATAGAATGAGGTGGGGAAAAAAAATTAGTGATTACATGTTCTTTCCTTGTTGAACTAATTTCCATGCTGTTCTTATTTGAGCAGCTCTGAAATGGAAATTAATCACTTCTTACTGACTCCTTGACACAGTTTAAGTCACTTTATCTAATTTTAATTTTTATTGTGACATATACATAGCAGATGGTGAAGGAAATGGCAACCCACTCCAGTGTTCTTGCCTGGAAAATCCCATGGACAGAGGAGCCTAATACATATAAGAAGGCTATATAAAGCATAAGTACATGTAAACATTATAATCAAGCAAACAATTGATCCCGTTCAGTTCAGTCGCTCGGTCGTGTCCAACTCTTTGCGACCTCATGGACTGCAATACACCAGGCTTCCCTGTCCATCACCAACTCCCGGAGCTTGCTCAAACTCATGTCCATCGAGTCGGTGATGGCATCCAACCATCTAATCCTCTGTCGTCCCCTTCTCCTCCTGCCCTCAATCTTTCCCAGCATCAGGGTCTTTTCCAGGGAGTCAGTTCTTTGCATCAGGTGGCCAAAATATTGGAGTTTGAGATTCAGCATCAGTCCTTCCAGTGAATGTTCAGGACTGATTTCCTTTAGGATGGACTGGTTTGATCTCCTTGCAGTCCAAGGGACTCTCAAGAGTCTTCTCCAACACCACAGTTCAAAAGCATCAGTTCTTTGGCGCTCAGCTTTCTTTATGGTCCAACTCTCATATCCATACATGACTACTGGAAAAACCATAGCTTTGACTAGACGGACCTTTGTTGGCAAAGTAATGTCTCTGCTTTTTAATATGCTGTCTACATTTGTCATAGCTTTTCTTCCAAGGAGCAAGCATCTTTTAATTTCATGGCTGCAGTCACCATCTGCAGTGATTTTGAAGCCCAAGAAAATAAAGTCTGTCACTGTTTCCATTGTTTCCCCAGCTATTTACCAACCTTCAGGTTAAAAAATAAAGCATTGCCAAAAGTTTAAAATATGCATTCTCAACAGAGATGATTGTCTTTAAGTCAGTGAAAATTGGTTCTTGTTGGGTAGGGGGGAGAGGGAAAAAAAACCCCTTAGAGATATTAACAATACAGTGGTTTATGGCCCTCCAAAAAGCCATAGTACATAAATTGGAGTATTAAAATTTCATGTGGAGGGGTAAGGTGAGAACATGATTAACAGGGACAAAAAGGTCTAAAAAAGCTCTTTTAGGGTACAGTAATTACAATACTTTGAAAAACACTGCCTTAGAAGTTCTGTGAATGAGTTTCTGTGATTCCATCTCCACCAGGAGGTAACCACTCTCCTAACTTATAATAATCATGTACTTGTTTCACTTAAATTTTTTCCATGATGCATTCCTAAAAAATGAATTGTTAGGTTTTTTTTTCATTTATATAAATGACATTAAAAGTTATATATATTTTTTCTGACTCACTTCTTGCTCATTGTTTGTGAAATTCATTCATACTCTTCTATGGTTGTAAATTTGAGTTGTTCACAGTTTGGGGCAAGCATAAATAATATGACTAGAAAGATTCTTATAATATAAAACTGTTATACAGATGCAAGAGGTTCTCTAGAGCAGTGCTGTCTAATGCAGATATAATACTGTGGTTATTTTAAGTACCACGTACTTAAAATTTTCTAATAGCCATATTAAAAAAGTATAAAAAAACAAAATTAATTTTTAAAATTTATTTGCTTTTAATTTGAGGGTAATAGCTTTACAATGTTGTGTTGGTTAAGAAACATAAAATTATTTTTAATAGTATATTTTATGTAGCCCAGTATATATATTCAAAATACTATCATTTTAAGATGTACTCAGTATTAAAAGCTACTAATGAAATGCATTTTCTTCATGCTGTCTTCAAAATTGATGTATTTTATTTTATCCTTACAGAATATGCTGTTTATATATATAAAAACACAGTGCCTATGACTGGAATTGCTAGGCCATAAGATATTCAAGGGACTTCCCATGGGGCTCAGTTGTTAAAAAAAAACAAAACAAAACAAAAATCAACCTGCCAGTGCAGGACATGCAGATTCTATCTCTAGGTTGGGAAGATCCCCTGAGGGAGGAGGAAATGGCAACCCACAGTATTCTTGCCTGGAGAGTTCCATCGACAGAGGAGCCTGGCAGGCTACAGTCCATGGGGTCGCACAGAGTCAACACAGCTGAGCGTGCACACATGCACGATATTCAAATGTTTACTTTTCTGGTCATACCAAATTTTTTTACAGTGGTTGTGTTAAATTGCATTCTCACTACCTGAGTGTGAAAGTGTAAGTCACATCATCACAGTGTGTTCTTACAGTCTTGCAAGGTTGGTTCTAACTTCATGTTATATGAAGAAACTAAAGTTCAGCAAGATTAAAATGATTTGACCAGGATTTTGCAGCTGTTAATGGTGCACTCAGGGTTTAATACCAGATCTGTACAGCACCAAAGTCTGCATTTCAGTAGAATTCCAAGATCAGGATATCATTGTTTGATTTATGGCTATTGTGAAGTAGAAATAATTTTTAAGAGTAAATGAAGCTTCCCTAAAAATATTGTTCAACTTTTTGTTCTTTTTGAAAATTTGTTGAAATATTTAGTAAATCCCTATGAAGGGACTCTTTCTGAAGTATTTTAATTCGATAGAAGAGAAAATACATTGAATTTATTAGAGGAAATTAGTTTAGGAGAATGAGTGTTCATGTATACTTACTTTTTTTTCAAAGATTTATCTTCCAAATTAATATTTTGAGCATAGTAGTATTATAACTTTGAGATAGCCTTCATACCATAGTAATATTTCAATTTTTATTTTAAAAATCAAGTTTTTTAATAAAAAATTAACCTTTGGTTTTGTATTTTCTTCTAAAGTACATTGATACTTTAGTAGGTTTAATGTTCTAGAATTGGTATTTCCAAAAAAAGAATTTGCCTTGTAATCCAGAGATTTTTGGAATGAAACATTATTTAAATTTTTTTTTTTTTTACTCAGGGAACTCAAACCAGGGCTCTTTGACAACCTAGAGTGGTGGGATGGGGTGGGAGGTGGGAGGGAGGCTCATGTATATGTAAAAGGGAGGGGACATATGTATCCCTATGGCTGATTCATGTTCATATGTGGCAGAAACCAACACAATATTGTAATTATCCTTTCAATTAAAAATAAATTTAAAAACTTTTTTAAAACATAATCTGAAGAAGCCAACATTTTATCATTATAATTAAATGCTTCTAAAAGTATTTCTTTTGTGATAATGTATTGAATCTCAAAAGTCAGACTGAAATCTGAAACCATAATTTGTTTCCTTTATATTATTGAATCCACCGAAAGGTAATGAAATAATGGATTAAATGTTTTATTCAAAGCTGTGAATGTTGTAGTTTTAACTTGTGTTTGTTGGGTATTGGTTTTTATTCTCCTTTAAGTGAAATCATCAACATAACGTTTTAAATAAATTTAAATAATGTTTTAAACCAATTTAATGTCTATAAAAATATTAAGTGTTGGCTGATTTGTAAAAATTACTTTGTACAATTTTGTCCCCCATATTCTGGGAACTATTGTTTAATGAAATGAGTGCTTCACATAATATGTCTTTAGTATACACTATCTAATAATTACCTGTCTTCTAAAATGCAGTGTAGGAATCCTGCCTTATTATTGGGCTTGTTTATAGTTATAAATGCAGACAAAACGGTAATAATTATTTGGTTTGGTTTTATTTCTGGAAAGCAGTGATTATAGAATTGCTACTGCTAATCTTACACAAATTACAGTATAGCATTATTAATTTATACCTTCGTAATTTGAAATTCATAACAATATAGCTGGGGACTGAGCTCAAGTTTATTTCTGTATTATTTTTTAAAATAACACTAGAAAACTGAAATCTTTATATACCTATTGGGGGCAATTTTATTTAAGCAAACTTATCAATTAAAAGGGGGTCCTAAGGACTCTGTTAATGGAAGAGAATATAAAATAGAGAATACTTAACGGAGGAGCCTGATAGGCTGCAGTCCATGGGGTCGCTAAGAGTCGGACACGACTGAGCGACTTCACTTTCACTTTTCACTTTCATGCATTGGAGAAGGAAATGGCAACCCACTCCAGTGTTCTTGCCTGGAGAATCCCAGGGACGGGGGAGCCTGGTGGGCTACTGTGTATGGGGTCGCACAGAGTCGGACACGACTGAAGCGACTTAGCAGCAGTAGCAGCAGCATGTATGTATATATCTGAATCACTTTGCTGCACACGTGAAACTAACACAACATAGTGTGTGTGTGTGCGTGTGTTTAGTCGCTAAGTCATGTATGACTCTGCGACCCCATGGACTATAGCCTGCCAGACTCTTCTGTCCTTGGGATTTCCCAGGCAGAAAGACTGGAGTGGGTTGCCATTTCCTTCTCCAGGGAATCTCCCCAACCCAGGGATTGAAGCCACATCTCCTGCATTGCAGGTGGATTCTTTACCACTGAGCCACTGGGGAAGCCCAACACATGTAGGTCAACTATATTTCAATAAAAATTGTTTTTAAAAGTCTCTGTTAATCCACTACAAGAGTCAGCAAACTACAGCCTGCTGGCCAAACTCAGCCCATTGCCTGTTTTTATGTGGCCAGTGAGCTAAGAAGAATTTTTACAGATGAACATTTACAATCAATTTGATACTAAGGAACACTAAACTTTGAGCCCCAGTTAAACAAAATGTTACCCACTGAAAGGGAATTGCATTTTTTTTTTCATCAGAAGACTTGTATTACAAAAATTATACTCAGCTGTTATATTTTGAATTATATCAGTAAGATATTTATGGAAATTTGTTCTCTCCTGTTATATAAGTATCTACATAATATCCTTGATTTTATCTCGTGACCAACATAGCCTAAAATATTTACCGTGTGGCTCTTCACAGAAAAAGTTCATGTGATCTGTATATATTAACCATAGTAATACTGCAGTTTTAAAAAATTGTCTGAAGAAAGCAAGTAACGAAACAGTATGTACGATATTTTATTATACATATTCATGCACTGTGAAAGACTAAAAAAAAAAGTAGACAGGATTGCTTAAAAGTTAGGTGTGAGGGCTCTGAAATGAAGCTTTAAGGTTCAAAGCCCAGCTGTACCATTGACTGTTTTTGTTTCCCTCAGGAAGGTACTTAGCTTCTTGGAGCCTCTTTGGCTTCACCTATAAAATGAAGATAATAATAGTAATCTAAGTTCAAAGAGTTGTTTTAGGAAGACTGTAACAGAGTCGACACTTAGATCGCTTTAACATAGTGCACCTGGCACATAGGGCATGGTAAGTGTTTGCTATTATTATAATTAAGAAAGAAACCAAATAGTAAATGTTTTCTTTTAGTGATGGGCTCTTTTTATATCTCGTGTATGTACATTTCCAAACAGTGAACATTTACTAGTTATGTAATAAGACACTTTAATAAAATTTCTTAACTTCAAGTTTTCAAGTATTGGCTGTCTTTTTAAAAGTCACTTTAAATGTTTTGCCTTAAAAAAAAAAGTAAACTTGAGTACTTGATATCTGTAATGTATGTATTTCTCCCTTAAATTAACTTTTTCTATAGACATGGCCCACGGACATGGACATGAACATGGTCCTAGTAAAATGGAACTTCCAGATTATAAACAATGGAAGATAGAAGGGACACCATTAGAAACTGTCCAAGAGAAACTGGCCGCACGAGGACTAAGGGATCCATGGGGCCGGTAAGAACAGTCAAATGATTTAGATAGAATTTATCCTAGAGAAAGACTATCTATGTTCCTTTTCAATATATTCTTTAAAAAAAAAAATCAGTGAAAATGTCTTTTTACATTTAAGTTTTAAGATCAGCTTTATTAAAATATCACTTACAGTAAAATTGACCCTATTTTAAACGTATCATTCCGTGCGTTTTGACAGATATGTACGGTTATGTGACCACTACCACAGTCATGATACAGAATACTTCTAGCATACCAAAAAGCTCCCTCATGATCCTTTGTACTCAGTGCAATCCTGCCCCTGGATCCTGGCAACCCTTGATCTGCTTTTTCCAGAATTTCATGCAATTGGAATTATACAATCTATAACCTTTTGTTCTGGCCACCTTTACTTAGCATAGTGCTTTTGAGACTCAGGTACATTGTTAACTTATAGCATAGTTTCTTCCTTTTTTATTGCTGAGTACTGCTCCACTTATGCATATACGTCATTTTGTGTACTGTTCACCAGTTCCATCTGGGTTATCAGTTTTGGGCTATTATGAGTAAAGTTGCTCTAAACATTCAAGTACAAATCTGTGTGAGCATACGCTTTTATTTCTCTTGGATAAATACCTAACAGTGGGATTTCGGAATCATTTGAAAAGTGTTTTTTTGTTTTGTTTTGTTTTTTAAATGAAAAACTGCCAAACTGTTTTACAAAATGGTTGTACCATTTTGCATTCTCAACCAGCAATGTATGAGAATTTCAATTGTTCAGTGTCCTCATTAATAATTGGTATCGGGTCTTTCCTGACTGTCCAGTGGTTAAGACTCCATGCTTCTGCTTCTGTGCTTCCATTGTAGGGGGTGTGGGTTCAATCCCTGGCTGGGGAACTAAGATCCAGCATGCCCTGTGGTGTGGCCAAAAAAAAATACTTGGTATTATCAGCCTTTTAATTTTAACCATTCTAGTGAATGTGATAGTAACATCTCTTTGGTTTTAATTTGCATTTCCATGAAGAATGAAGATCATGAGAATCTTTTCATATGCTTATTTTCCATTTGTATTTTTTCTTTGGTGCAATGTCTATTCAGATCTTTTGCCCATTTTATTTATCAGAATGTTTTTCTTTTGTTGAATTATAAGAGTATATATATGTTGCTTTAAATGATTTTATTTATTTATTTATTTATTTTTGGTCCCACTGAATGTGGGAATCTTAGTTCCCCAACCAGGGATCAAACCCAAGCCTTCTGTGTTGAAGCACAGAGCCTTAACCACTGGGCCACCAGGGAAGTCCCCAAGTCCTTTATCAGATAAAAGTTTTGTAGATTTTTTCCCAGAGTATGACTTATCTTTTCATTTTCTTAATAATGTCTTTAAGACAGTTTTAAATATTGATGAAGTCCCAATTTAACATTTTTTTCTTTTATGGTTTGTGCTTTTTGCATCCCAAGATTTTCCTAATCTTTATTCTGGAAGCTTTTATAGTGTTCTTTCTTCCATTTAGGTATATGATCCATTTTGAGTTAATTTTTAATGTCATATGAGATAAGGATGAAGGTTAAAGTTTTTGCACATAAACATCCAGTTCTAGCACTGTATATTAAAAGACTGTCTTTCCCCATTAGTTGACCTTGACACCATTGTCAAAAATCTATTGACAATATCTGTGTGGACTATTTCTGGATTCTTCTTGTTACCTTGATCAATATGTCTAACTTTTGTCAATATGACACTATCTTCAGATCAGATAGTATAAAATGAGATGTCTGATTTTTAAAAAAAGGTTATGTTAGCTATTCTAGGTTCATTGTATTTATATTTACATTTTAGAATGAGCTTTTCAGTTTCTGCAAAAAACCCTGCTTGGATTTTAATTGGAATTGCCTTGCATCTTTCAGCTCGATTGAGGATGATTTATGTCTTAACAATATTGAATCATCTAGTCCATGGACAATTTAGATCCCCTTTAATTTTCTTAGCAGTTTTTATACAGTCTTGTACATATTTTGTTAAGTTTATCCTGAATTATTCCATATTTTTATGCTATGATAAATAGTATTTTTAAACTTCTGTTTCCAGGTGTTCATTGCTGGTATATAAAAATATAATTTCTTTTTATATATTGACTTTATCTTGTTACCTTGCTAAATTGAATTTTTAGTTCTAGCAGATGTTTCTCAGAGATTTCTTAGAATTTACTTCATAGAAAATGATTTCATCTACAAAGACCACACTTTTCTTTCAATTTTTTTTCTTGAGTTATTGCACTGTCTAACACTGCTAATATAATATTGAATACAAGTGGTGTATGTGGACATCCTAGTTTGTTCCTAACTGGGGAAAGCATGCAGTCTTGCATCATTAAGTAGGATGATTTATCCTTACTTGTGATAGACCTTTTTTCTCAGTAGAGCTTTCTGATTTGTTTCTCTCTGTGTTCTGTATACTCAAAAGAACTGTTGCCAGAGCAAGAAATTAATCTTCTAAAGTCAGACTTATATGACAGGGGAAAGCAATGATTCATTGAATAGTAATAGTAGTATCTAGTAGTACTTTTTGTGCCAAAATACATCATATATTACTCTGTTTAATCTTTATAATGACACTATAAGGTTGATAGTAATCATTACTGAGTAGAAGAAACAGGCCCTGACAGATTAAGTAATTTATTGAGCCTAAAAGGTGTGTATCTCGTAAAGTGGCAGAGCTAAGATTAATACCTAAGTCTCTTAACTTCCTCTTTGCATGGGCAAAGCTACACAACTGACCTGTGATGGATAGGCCAAGGTGAGTCTTGCATTTGACAATTCTGTAACATTCTGAGTATTATGACTGAAATATGAAACCATCAAGTGCTTTTTCTTGTATTTCATATATGAAATGTGAGCATATAGAGCTACTTACCTTATACCACAGAACAATTCCTGTTGTGATCCACTTGAATTATCTTATATAAGGTAGCATTTAAGTCTGTTAGAAAGGTGAAAATCAAATTTATTTTACTTAATGAATAAGTCATATGTGATTATAATTTCCCCCTTTTTTTTCCCCTCTAGCAATGAAGCTTGGAGATACATGGGTGGCTTTGCAAATAATGTTTCCTTTGTTGGAGCATTATTAAAAGGATTCAAGTGGGGATTTGCTGCATTTGTGGTAGCTGTAGGGGCTGAATATTACCTGGAGTCCCAGAAAAAAGATAAGAAACATCACTGAAGATAATACCTGGAAATATCTTTTAATGTCTTAACTTTCTTATAAAAAGATTTCTTCACTGTAGCCTACTCACCTGTGTGTTTATTCCTTAAGGAATACTAGTAAGATTTAATAAAATAAGAAAACATGTACCAGTCTGCTTTTTCATTCTTAAAAAAAGTGTGTCGAGCCATATCAGGTTTGGCTTGGAGAATACATAAGAGGTTGAGTACTGGCAGCAGTACATTCTGCAAATAACTGACAGCCAGCATATATTTGAACAAATGGATATGTTCTAATAGGTTTCTTTTTTAAATTGTTTAAAATTGTGATAAAATTTGCCATCTTGTTTTTTTTAAGTGAACAGTCAGTGACATTAAATACATTCATAATATTGTGCTACCATTACCACCATCCATCTCTATAACTCTTTTCATCTTTTAAAATTGAAAATCTATGCCAATTAATTAATAACCCCCATCCCCCCCTCAGCCTCTGGCAACCATCATTCTACTTTCTTTCTCTATGATTTTTGACTACTCTATGTAGAAACATGTGGAATTTGTCTTTTTATGACTGGCTTATTTTATTTTGTATAATGTCCTCAAAGTTCATCTATGTTACATATGTCAGAATTTCCTTTCTTTTTAAGGCTGAATAATAATTCTGTTTTATGTATATACCACATTTTGCTTATCCATTCATTAATCGATGAACACTTGGATTGCTGATGGACACTTGAGTTGCTGCCACATTTTAGCCATTATAAATAATAGTGCTATGAACATAGGTGTACTCTTTTTTTTTTTTTTTTTTAATGTGGGATCTTAGTTTCCTGACCAGGGATTGAACCCATGTCCCTTGCCATGGAAGCATGGAGTTTTAACCACTGGACCACCAAGGAAGTCCCCAGATTTTTTTTTTTTTTTTAAAGAAAAGACATTTATTCAGCGTCATAATCAGACTATTACATTTAGCAATCAACAGCATGGGTGCAAAAAATCTACATTAAAACCCTTTGTTGGAATGCTTTACACTTTCCACAGAACAGAAACTAAAATAACCTGTTACACAATTAGTCACAAGTACAGTGCAAGTTTTTTGCTCATACACATGAGTATTGTCTAAAACATGTCTTTGTAGCAGCTAGGCCCTGCCACCACTGTGCTTAGTTGAATTCACAAATCTGTTGAAAGCTGTAGCTTCCCTGTTACTTCTCTGGCTCTCCTTTCCTGCTAAGCTTTGTTTTCTGTCAGTAATTAAAACCTGCCACTGCCGTTGCTGCTGCCATAGCTACCGCCACTGCTGGAACCACCATAGCCACCTTGGTTTCATGGTTTGGCAAAGTATTGGCCTCCGCCACCATAGGGACCAGAACTTCTGCTCCGAAGTTTCCTCCTTTCATGGGTCCAAAATTTGAAAATTGATCATTGTAATTGCCAAAATCATTGTAGCTTCCACCACCTCCAAAATTGCTTCCACTACCACCACCAAAGCCACCTCCACGTCCACAATTGTTATAGCTGTCATAGCTTCCACTCCCACCATAGCCACTGCCCTGGTTTCCATAACTCTGTCCACCACTTCCATAGCCTCTGTGCTTCCTCCAGAGTAACAGGGCTGCCTCCTCCATAACCACTATCATTACCAAATCCATTATAACCACCCCCACTGCCACCATATCCGCCACCACTATGGCAGTCACAAAAGCCACCTCGACCACTGGCGTTTCCTCCACAACCAAAGTTGTTATTCCCGCGGAAATCACCTCCATGACCACCACCAAAGTTTCCAGAACCACTTCGACGTCTCGGCTGGATGAAGCACTAGCCATCTCTTGCTTAGACAGGGCTTCTCTCACTTCACAGTTGTGGCCATTCACAGTGTGGTATTTCTGAATGACAATCTTGTCTACGGAGTCATGGTCATCAAAAGTTTCAAAAGCAAAGCCTCTCTTTTTGTCACTGCCTTGATCAGTCATGATTTCAATCACATCAATTTTCCCATACTGTTCAAAATTATTTCTCAGGTGATGTTCTTCAGTGCCTTCTTTAATGCCACCAACAAAAATCTTTTTCACAGTTAAGTGGGCATGAGGTCTTTGAGAATCTCCTCTTGAGACGTCCCTCTTTGGTTCCACAACTCTTTCGTCCACTTTGTGTGGCCTTGCATTCATGGCTGCAAGGCTTCTCCACCATGACTTATGTGACAAACCCAAAGCCTCTGGAGTGCCTGGTGTTTGGATCCCTCATTACCACAAGTCTGTGAGCCTTCCCCATTACTCAAAATGGCTGCTCAGACTCTCATTGATTGTTTCAAAGCTCAATCCTCTGATGAAGAGCTTCCGCAGCTCTTCAGGGCTTTTGGAAGACTCTGACTTAGACATGACGGCAGGGCAGGGTTGGGGAGTGGAGACTTCCAACAATGCTTTCTCCGTGGCATCCACGGGCAGAAAGAAGTCCCCAGATTTTTAAGAGTTGACTTTGCTACTTTTACCATCCTCTGTAAGGGACCTAGCTTATACTATAAAATACTTGACTGCCTTGTTTATGATAACATGTGCAGCTATCGTGTTAGTTTTTCTTATGATACTTTCTACTCTTTCTTTAGTCCTAATTCTTTCACATAGTGAGAAGTTTGACATTTTTTCCTGTATTTTCTAACAATAGACATTCTCCCCATGTCATTGAATTTCCAAATTTTAATTAAATCCCTAATTAAAGTTTAGACTTAAAACTCAGCTTGCTGAAGATGGGTAATAATTCTGCTTGAAAAATAAAGCTAATATAAAACTCCAAGGTGATTTTTTTTTCTTTGTAAATTTCTTGTTTATAAATACAAACTTGGGAAATCACTAAATAAATGAAACAGATGAACTCCTAATAAGGTGTCAATGGTAAGTGGAATGTGCTAAAATGGAGTCATAAACAAGACTGCAAAAGAGGATAAGGAATGCATTTAACAGGGAACAAAGAGCAGTGGGACAAATAGAAATAGCAGAATGTTAGATTTAAGCTTAATCAAATTAGTACTTATACCAGGTATAAATGGTCTAAAAGTTAAACTAAAACATTCCAATTACAAGATAGATTGGCATCTTGGGAAAGATGCAAGACCCAACTATAAGCTGTGTATGTGAAAACCCCTTTAAAGACATAGGGTAAAAGTAAAAGAATGGAAAAAGATATTCTGTGCAAATGCTAATGAATTCAGTTGTAGTGCAAAGAACATTGAAGTGGCTACCTAATATCACACAACAGATATTACTAAGAGGAGTGTTTTATGATTCTAAAAGTCAGTTCATTAAGATGACATAAAAATTTAAATATGTACAGAACTTCATCAAGGCAAATTGGAAGTGGTCAAACAGGAGATGACGAGAGTGAATATCAACATTCTAGGAATCAGTGAAATAAGATGGACTGGAATGGGTGAATTTAACTCAAGTGACCATTATATCTACTACTGTGGGCAGGAATCCCTTAGAAGAAATGGAGTAGCCATCATAGTCAACAAAAGAGTCTGAAATGCAGTACCTGGATGCAATCTCAAAAACAACAGAATGATCTCTGTTCGTTTCCAAGACAAACCATTCAATATCACAGTAATACAAGTCTATGCCCAGACCAGTAACACTGAAGAAGCTGAAGTTGAACAGTTATATGAAGACCTACAAGACCTTCTAGAACTAACACCCAAAAAAGATGTCCTTTTCATTATAGGGGACTGGAATGCAAAAGTAGGAAGTCAAGAAACAACTGGAGTAACAGGCAAATTTGGCCTTGGAATACACAATGAAGCAGGGCAAAGGCTAACAGAGTTCTGCCAAGAGAACGCACTGGTCGTAGCAAACACCCTCTTCCAACAACACAAGAGAAGGCTTCACATGGACATCACCAGATGGCCAACACAGAAATCAGATTGATTATATTCTTTGCAGCCAAAGATGGAGAAGCTCTATACAGTCAGCAAAAACAAGACCAGGAGCTGACTGTGGCTTGGATCATGAACTCCTTATTGCCAAATTCAGACAAATTGAAAAAGTGGAGAAAACCACTAGACCATTCAGGTATGACCTAAATCAAATCCCTTATGATTATACAGTGGAAGTGAGAAATAGATTTAAGGGACTAGATCTGATAGACAGAGTGCCTGATGAACTATGGATGGAGCTTCATGACATTGTACAGGAGATAGGAATCAAGACCATCCCAAAGAGAAAGAAATGCAAAAAAGCAAAATGGCTGTCTGAGGAGGCCTTACAAATAGTTGTGAAAAGAAGGGAGGCGAAAAGCAAAGGAGAAAAGGAAAGAATGCAGAGTTCCAAAGAATAGCAAGAAGAGATAAGAAAGCCTTCCTCAGTGATCAATGCAAAGAAATAGAGGAAAACAACAGAATGGGAAAGACTAGAGACCTCTTCAAGAAAATGAAAGATACCAAGGGAACATTTCATGCAAAGATGGGCTCAGTAAAGGACAGAAATGGTAGGGACCTAACAGAAGCAGAAGATATTAAGAAGAGGTGGCAAGAATACACAGAACTGTACAAAAAAGATCTTCACGACCCAGATAATCACGATGGTGTGATCACTCACCTAGAGCCAGACATCTTGGAATGTGAAGTCAAGTGGGCCTTGGGAAGCATCACTACGAACAAAGCTAGTGGAGGTGATGGAATTCCAGTTGAGTTATTTCAAATCCTGAAAGATGATTCTGTGAAAGTGCTGCACTCAATATGTTAGCCAATTTGAAAAACTCAGCAGTGGCCACAGGACTGGAAAAGGTCAGTTTTCATTTCAATCCCCAAGAAAGGCAATGCCAAAGAATGCTCAAACTACTGCACAACTGCATTCATCTCACACGCTAGTAAAGTAATGCTCAAAATTCTCCAAGCCAGGCTTCAGCAATACGTGAACCATGAACTTCCAGATGTTCAAGCTGGTTTTAGAAAAGGCAGAAGAACCAGAGATCAAATTGCCAACATCCGCTGGATCATGGAAAAAGCAAGAGAGTTCCAGAAAAACATCTCTTTCTGCTTTATTGACTATGCCAAAGCCTTTGACTGTGTGGATCACAATAAACTATGGAAAATTCTGAAAGAGATGGGAATACCAGACCACCTGACCTGCCTCTTGAGAAACCTATATGCAGGTCAGGAAGCAACAGTTAGAACTGGACATGGAACAACAGACTGGTTCCAAATAGGAAAAGGAGTACGTCAAAGCTGTATATTGTCACCCTGCTTATTTAACTTCTACCCAGAGTACATCATGAGAAACACTGGGCTGGATGAAGCACAAGCTGGAATCAAGATTGCTGGGAGAAATATCAATCACCTCAGATATGCAGATGACACCACCCTTATGGCAGAAAGTGAAGAACTAAAGAGCCTCTTGATGAAAGTGAAAGAGGAGAGTGAAAAAGTTGGCTTAAAGCTCAACATTCAGAAAACTAAGATCATGGCATCCGGTCCCATCACTTCATGGGAAATAGATGGGGAAAGAGTGGAAACAGTGTCAGACTTTATTTTTTGGGGCTCCAAAATCACTGCAGATGGTGACTGCAGCCATGAAATTAAAAGACACTTACTCCTTGTAAGGAAAGTTATGACCAACCTAGATAGCACATTCAAAAGCAGAGTCATTACTTTGTCAACAAAGGTCCATCTAGTCAAAGCTGTGATTTTTCCAGTGGTCATGTATAGTTGTGAGAATTGGACTATGAAGAAAGATGAGCACTGAAGGACTGATGCTTTTGAACTGTGGTGTTAGAGAAGACTCTTGAGAGTCCTTTGGACTGCAAGGAGATCCAACCAATCCATCCTAAAGTAGATCAGTCCTGGGTGTTCATTGGAAGGACTGATGTTTAATCTGAAACTCCAATACTTTGGCCACCTGATGCAAAGAGCTGACCCATTGGAAAAGACCCTGATGCTGGGAAAGATTGAGGGCAGGAGGAGAAGGGGACGACAGAGGATGAGATGGTTGGATGGCATCACCAACTCACCAGACATGGGTTTGGGTGGACTCTTGGAGTTCGTGATGGATAGGGAGGCCTGGCGTGCTGCGGTTCATGGGGTCGCAAAGAGTAGGATACAACTGAGCGACTGAACTGAACTGAACTTCAAAGAGTATAAAGCAGAAGCAGAACTGACAGAGAAATACACAAGTCTCTAGTTAGAAATTTCAACAGTGCTTTCTTAGTAATTGAACTTCTTAAGTAGATAGAAAATTAGTAAGGTTCTAAAAAACTTGAACAACACTAACATCTTTTTTTTTTTAATTTTTATTTGGCTGCACCAGGTCTTGGTTGCAGCACACAGTGTAGTGTGCATGCAAGCTCTTTTAGCTGCAGCATGTGCAATCTTTACTTGGAAAGTTCCATGGACAGAGGAGCCTGGCATCGATAGTCCTTGGGTTTGAAAAGAGTTTGACACAACTTGAGTGATGAATTTGTGTGTGTGTGTGTGTGTGTTTGTAATCTTTAGTTACAGCTTGCAGGATCTAGTTCCCTGACCAGGGATCGAACCTGGGCCCCCTGTATTTGGGAGCTTAGAGCCACTGGACCACCAGTGAAATCCCTTAAATATCTTGATACAATATTTATAGACCACACCACCCAGTGGCAACCTACTTCAGTATTAGTGCATAGAGAATCCCATGGACAGAGGAGCCCAGGAGGCTACAGTCTATGGGGTCCCAAGAGTTGGACATGATTTAGCAACTAAACACCACCCACCCAAAAAGAGTAGAGCACTCTTTTCAAATGCTCATGAAACATTTACCACAATAGACTATATTCTGGGCCATAAAATAATATATTTAAGAGGATTGAAACCAAACAAAATATATTCTCAGGCTATGAAGAAATTAGCATAAAAATAGCATCTGAAATCTACAAATATATGGAAATTGGACGGCACACTTATAAATAACTCCCTGCTCAAAAAAGTCTAGGGAAATTGGAAAATATCTTTAATTGAATGAAATGAAAACACAAATAGCAAAATTCATGGCATACAGCTGAAAAGATTGATCTCTAGCTCTGCAGGGTTGGAAAGAATCAGACATGACTGAGCCACTGAGCACGCATGCACTAGTTAGAATGATAAGGGGAAAGAAAGACACGGGTCAGGAATGTTAGTAAGGAAAGAAGAGACACCACTACAGATCCCATAGGGACATTAAAACAACAATAATATTTATTGGCAACTTTATGCCAATAAATTTTTATGAAACTGACTATGTCCTTAAGAGACAAACTGCCAAAGCTCACTCAAGAAGAAGATAACCTAAATAGCCATATCTATATTAAAGAAACTGAATTTCTTGTTAATTATAAATTCATTTGCTCTGTTAGGTAGAGAAAAAAATGGAAAATTCAGTGCTTGATACATTTATGGTAGAGAATAACAGTTTTGTTCTCCAGTCTTAGAATTGATTTCCCTTGTCCATCATAATTTTTGCTGGAAGCAAGAAGTTTTCTTTATACTTTAATTTCAAAATTATTGCCTGAATTTCTAAGGAGTTGCAAAGCTTACAAGCCACTGTCATCTTAGCTGTTACCGTTACTTGAACTAGAGCCAATTAAATGTGATTCTTGTTCTTAAAATGAAAGTACATTTGAGAATAATGCTAATTATATGTTTACTAGCCTCACAGGTAAGCACTGTTGTTGTTGTTGTTCAGTCCCTCAGTCGTGTCTGACTCTGCAACCCCATGAACTGCAGCACTCCAGGCTTCTCCGTCCTTCAGTATCTCCTGGAGCTTGCTCAAACTCATGTCCACTGAGACAGTGATGCCATCCAACCATCTCATCCTCTGTCGCTCCCTTCTCCTTTGCCCTCAATCTTTTCCAGCATCAGGGTCTTTTCCAATAATCAGCTCTTCGCATCAGGTGGCCAAAGTATTGGAGCTTCAGCTTCAGCATCAGTCCTTCCAGTGAATATTCAGGGTTGATTTCCTTTAGGATTCATTGGTTTGATCTTGCTGTCCAAAGGACTCTGAAGAATCTTCTCCAGCACCACAGTTTGAAAGCATCAGTTCTTCGGTGCTCAGCCTTCTTTATGGTCTAACTCTCACATCCATACATGACTACTGTAGATGATTATTAAAAGTATTATTATCCCTTTTTGTATGTTGGCCAAGTCCATAGTAAAGTAACAAAACCCAAGATGACATAGCTAGTAAGTTCTAGTGTTAGATTTTGAATCCAGGTCGGACTCCATAATCCAAAGTTACGACTAAATTATGTTACCTATCATGTATCTGATAAGTACTATAAAATGCCATTAAAGTATCCTTTTGGATCTTTTCTCAGAGCTACTTTCTAATTATGCTTGAAGTAAACAGTAGGGATTTTTAAAAATCTAAAGTATGGAATGTAATATTTCATTGAAAAAGGAAATAATGAATATAGTCATTTTACCATATACTTGTACTTTGAATGGAACTGTTTTGATACACCTAATGAAACAGATTCAGACATTTTTTTTAAAGTAACATGAGGATGCTGGGGGACCATAGAAAATGTATACAAAGACAAAAACATGAAAAGAATAGGAGTTTATCCAAGTGGACAGTTACTATAATGGAAGAAACAGGAGAAAATAAAAAAAGGAAAAGAAGGGATTGCAGAATATAGACAAGATGGAACAGCAGAAATGAACACTACTTGTGTAATAGGATGTATTTACAATTATCAACTTGCTACTTCAATCAAATATAGACCTTAATGATACTTGGAAAAAGAAGGTGCTTTATATATATATTTAATTGTACTATTTGCTTTATTGCAATGATCTTGAACATTACTTTACAGGAACCGTGAACTTCCTGATGTTCAAGCTGGTTTTAGAAAAGGCAGAGGAACCAGAGATCAAATTGCCAACATCTGCTGGATCATGGAAAAAGCAAGAAAGTTCCAGAAAAACATCTATTTCTGCTTTATTGACTACGCCAAAGCCTTTGACTGTGTAGATCACAAGAAACTGTGGAAAATTCTGAAAGAGATGGGAATACCAGACCACCTGACCTGCCTCTTGAGAAATCTGTATGCAGGTCAGGAAGCAACAGTTAGAACTGGACATGGAACAACAGACTGGTTCCAAATAGGAAAAGGAGAACGTCAAGGCTGTATATTGTCACCCTGCTTATTTAACTTCTATGCAGAGTACATCATGAGAAACGCTGGGCTGGAAGAAGCACAAGCTGGAATCAAGATTGCCGGGAGAAATATCAATCACCTCAGATATGCAGATGACACCACCCTTATGGCAGAAAGTGAAGAGGAACTAAAAAGCCTCTTGATGAAAGTGAAAGTGGAGAGTGAAAAAGTTGGCTTAAAACTCAACATTCAGAAAACTAAGATCATGGCATCTGGTCCCATCACTTCATGGGAAATAGATGGGGAAACAGTGGAAACAGTGTCAGACTTTATTTTTTGGGGCTCCAAAATGATTGCAGATGGTGACTGCAGCCATGAAATTAAAAGACGCTTACTCCTTGGAAGGAAAGTTATGACCAACCTAGATAGCACATTCAAAAGCAGAGTCATTACTTTGTCAACAAAGGTCCATCTAGTCAAAGCTATGATTTTTCCAGTGGTCATGTATGGATGTGAGAGTTGGACTGTGAAGAAAGCTGAGCGCTGAAGAATTGATGCTTTTGAACTGTGGTGTTGGAGAAGACTCTTGAGAGTCCGTTGGACTGCAAGGAGATCCAACCAGTCCATTCTGAAGGAGATCAGCCCTGGGATTTCTTTGGAAGGAATGATGCTGAAGTGAAACTCCAGTACTTTGGCCACCTCATGCAAAGAGTTGACTCATTGGAAAAGACTCTGATGCTGGGAGGGATTGGGGGCAGGAGGAGAAGGGGACGACAGAGGATGAGATGGCTGGATGGCATCACTGACTCGATGGACATGAGTCTGAGTGAACTCCAGGAATTGGTGATGGACAGGGAGGCCTGGCGTGCTGCCATTCATGGGGTTGCAGAGTCGGACACGACTGAGCGACTGAACTGAAGAGTATATAAATCTGATATATTAACTAATGATGGCATGTAGTCATCATGATTAGGAAAACACTTAAAATTATGTTTTACAAAAATTACTAAAATTGACTGTGGTGAAGGTACAAATATCTGTGAATATAATAAAAAATCACTGAATTAAACACTTAAAAATAGGTTTAATTTTTGTATTACCCTTAATTTCTATATTTTTGTATTCCTAATGCAGGTGATATTACATACTGTATATAAAATGTTAGGACAAAGATGGGGGATTTACTGTACTTTCTCCTCAGAGTATTCAGCTATCACTAGAAAACAGCATTCAGAGGACTCATCAGATTAAGTTTTTGTTTTTAATGTATTGTTGAGGCACAGAGTCAGACACGACTGAAGCAACTTAGTAGCAGCAGCAGCAGCAGCTTATTATATAAAAGCTTAGTAGTTTAGCAACAAAAATTAAATGTTATTTCATGATGACCTCTCACTCATTTGGTAAGATGAGTTTCAAATTTTGAAATAATCCTCATAGGTCCTCAGAATTTCTAGAATTTCAAGATATTTAAATTAAACAGCTGTACTATTGAGATTACAGTCCTCCATGTGAATCCTGATTTACCTCAATATCAGTTAGCAACAAGGAAATGGTTTCTTTGTTTTTTTGCTTGTGTTTTTATTTTTCTTTTGGGCAGAAAATCAGCTTTAGGAATTTAGAAACTAGACCACATAATGGAAATTGCATTACCTGCCAATAGTTCTATTAGAAAGGGTCTACTGTAAAGAGTTTTATTTTAACATGTTATGTTATATATAAAATATGTAATGTATTTTATTTTTATATAGTATTACATTTATCATATATTATAAATATAATTAACTATTCAAAATGCTAACTCATTAAATTATTAAATATCACTTATTAGATTGAATTACCTTTGATACATATAAACAATTTAAAACAAGCAAATTTAGCTATTTAAAAAAACAAGCAAAATCTTGTCTCAAGGTCTGCATATTTTTCTGGTAAATATCACATACAGAATTTTTAAAAAAGTAACTCTTTTGAAATGTGGCCCCAAAACTGACTAAAAAGGATTTTTGTTATGGCTAAAGACTTAGGTTTCTGGAACTCCCATGTGAAATAAGAACATTGAGTACACTTAAGAAGTAAATCAAGGGAAAAAAGAGATGTAAATCTGAAGATTTTGTGTCATTTGGAAAAGTCTTATATTTTCAATTTTTGTTTTAAAACTGAAAGAGTAATTCTTAATCATGTTTCAAACAGTGCTCTGCAAAGCAAATTATGTCTTGAAAGAAATATTTTTCATTTGGATTCTTACCAATTATAGTATCTGTAATTTATTAGTTAAATCTAATTATAAATAAAACATTTAATACCCTCTGCAAATGTTTCACCTGCTTTAATTACTCAGTTCCCAAACTGAATTTGGAAATAACAGCATTTAACTTGCATTTTCCTGCTGACTTGATAATTAATCAAATATCTTTGTAAATGTACTTATTTTAAATACATTGGTCAGAATTTTTTATGTTATCGTAGAAGAGCGAAGAGATTTTTTAAAAATCTTTGCATTATATATTTAAATGCTGACAATTAAGTGCATGTTTTCTGATTATAGCTTTTCTTGTGTTAAATGTATGATATATTTCATTTCATTTATTCTCTCGCTACACAATTTCTGTGGGAAATACTAGCTGTTCAGAGACATAGTACTGAAGGCCAACTCTTCAGTACTATGGTTCACAGTAACCATAGCAATAACTGTCCTAAAAATAGAGAGTCCCTATATCAGCACAGATGGAATCATCTTACTGAGGAAGAATCAGGTTCACAGGCAGTGGTATCACCTGGACCCAGGAATCCCATGTGATAGTAACATAATCCAAGAGCATGAAGGTTTAATAAAGATATAAAAGCTTAAAATTAGATTTTATATTTAGACCAGGCTTTATAGTGAAACATAACTTAAAACTAAAACTGTATCTGTAGATGCTAAATGATTTTCCAACAAGGAAACATCACAATTCATATTTTTAGCCACACAAGGATTAAACTCAAGGTATTAATTCCTTCATTCATGGCTTGTAAATGTTTCCTTATATTTGGAACTGATTCTGAAGTTTGAGTCAGTGAGATTGATTCCTGACAGTGATCTTTCACTCCTGAAAATTGCACAGAACTTTGTACCCTCCTAGTAAAAATATATCTTGCCTTATCTTGTAACTCAGGTATTTTTATACTTGCTTTATTCTCTAGCAGGTTATAAATCCTTGAAAAACTTGCCTTATTTATTCTTTTATCTCCTACACAGTGCCTTACACATGATATAAGTTCAACAAATGTTTGATTTGGACTTAATTTGAGTTTTTTTAAATTGAAGCATAATTAACACATTCATTTCAGGTGTGTAACACAATAATTTGATATTTGTATTTATTGTGATATGATCCACAATCTTTAGTTCATACCCATCATCATACATAGACACAGAAGTTTTTTCTTATGATGAGAAAGAACGTTTAAGACTTACTCTCTGGTAAACTTTCAAATATACAATACAGTATAGCAGCTATAGTCACCGTGCTGTACATTACTTCCCCATGACTTGTCTATTTTATAACTGGAAGTTTGTCCTTTCGACTCCCATCACCCATTTCACCCATCCTCCACCCTATACCTTGGCACCCACAGATCTGTTCGCTGTTATCTATGAGATTGGCTGCCTTTTTTTTTTTTGGTCTTTTTGAATTGCACATATAAGTGGGATTGCACATTTGATATTTTTGTTTCTCTGTCTGACTTGTTTCACTTAGCATAAAACTCTCTCTCTCAAGGTCCATTTTTGTTGTCACAAATGACAAGATTTTTGTTTTTTGTAACTGAATACTGTTTCATTTTATACATATATATACCACACTTTATTCATTCATCTGTCAATCTTTCACGTACCTTTTGGCCATTTGTATGTCTTCTTTTAAAAAAAATGTCCATTCATTAATTCTGTTTTTTAACAGATTTTATCACAATTCTTATAATGAGTATAAATCCTCATTTAAACTATTTATACACAATTACACTTCTTCTTTCACAGTACTTTGTGAAAAGGAAACCCTCAATATTTGCTGAATTGAACTGAACATATTTAAAGTAGTTTTACTTAAAATTTTTTCAAAATCAGTTTTTATGAGGACTATAAATTTCTCTTTTTGCCTAACCACCTAAAATATATCCTTTAAAGGGGGAAGGAATAAAAGTAAGTGAGGGGACTTCCCTAGTGGCCCAGTGGCTGACTCCATGTTCCCAATGTAGGGGACCCAGGTTTCACCCCTGGTCAGGGAACCAGATCCTATATGCTGCAACTAAGTGTTCACATGTCACAAGTACAGATCCTGCATGCTGCAACGAAGACCTGGCACGGGCCAAAAAAAAGAGTACATGAGGAAATAAAAACATAACCATCAGATTTTGAGAGTTTCATAATATGTCAGAAATCTTCATCTTGATCAAGCTAGAGAATTTCACCCAATTTATATATTGATCTCTTCTCTTTTTTATCTTCATAAAAGCATTTACCATACTTACTTCATATATTACATCATTTCTTCCCCCTTTCTACTATCCTGCAAAGTCAATTGATTATTCTTGCTAAGGTTAATGAATAGCATAATAAAACGTATGATTCCAAAGAGTTACAAAAGCTAAAATCACCTAGTGGCTTACTTTTGCAGCTATGTAGTGGGTTTGTGTGGCAGCCTGGGCTGTGTGAGAGAGTTGTGAATGCTAGAGTGGGACTGACCTGGTCTTACAGATTAACAGGAAGCATTCTTGTCTGTGCTCAGGGTCCTGTGGTCTCCACAGGCCACAGGAGACACTGAGACATGATCTGTTTGCTCAGGAGACATGATCTGTTTGCTCAGCCATGAACCACATCCATTTGGCTGCAGTGCCACAAGAGTTTCAAAGCTCAACATCTAGCCAACTCCTTGAAGCCCCAGGCTGTTTTCTCTGATGTCCCACACTCCTTTTCACTCTGTCTTACTTACTGAAACCTAACTCCTGCCACATATATAATAAGCCCCATTTCTTCAAGCCCTCAGCACAATGCTTATACTCAATTTACAATTTACCTCATTCCATTTTTGTTGTTGTTCAGTCACTAAGTCATGTCCAACTCTTTGGACCACATGATTGCAGCACACCAAACTACCCTATCTTTTGGAGTCTGCTCAAATTCATGTCCATTGAGTGTGTGATGCTATCTAATCATCTCATCTTCTGCTGTCCCCTTCTCCTTTTGCCCTCAATCTTTCCCAGCATCAGGAGCATTTCCAGTGAGCTGGCTCACTGCATCAGGTCGCCAAAATATTGGAGCTTCAGCTTCAGCATCTGTTCTTCCAATGAATATTCAGTATTCATTTAGGATTGACTGGTTTGACCTCCTTGCAGTCCAAGGGGCTCTCAAGAGTCTTCTCCAGCACCACGATTTGAAAGCATTGATTCTTCAGCACTCAGCCTTCCTTATAGTCCACCTCTCATATCCATACATGACTACTGGAAAAATCATAGCTTTGCCTAGACGGACCTTTGTCAGTAAAGCAATGGCTTTCTAATACACTGTCTAGGTTTGTCATAGCTTTTCTTCCAAGGAGCAAGCATCTTTTAATTTCATGGTTGCAGTCACCATCCACAGTGATTTTGGAGCTCAAGAAAATAAAATCTGTCACTGCTTCCACTTTCCCCCCATCTATTTGCTATGAAGTGATGGGACTGGATGACATGATCTTATATATGTTTTTTATATTGAGTTTTAAGCAAACTTTTTCACTCTCCTTTTTCATCTTCATCAAAAGGCTCTTTAGTTACTCTTCACTTTCTGCCATTAGAATGGTATCATCTGCGTATCTGAAGTTGTTGATATTTCTCCTGGCAATCTTGATTCTAGCTTGCGATTCATCCAGCCTGGTATTTCGCATGATGTACTCTGCATATAAGTTAAATAAAGAAGGTGACAATATACAGCCTTATTGTACTCCTTTCCCAATTTTGAACTAGTCTGCTGTTCCATGTCTGGTCTAACTATTGCTTCCTGATCTGCATAAAGATTTCTCAGGAGACAGGTAAGGTGGTCTGGTATTCCCAACTCTTTAAGAATTTTCCACAGTTTATTGTGATCCACACAGTCATGGGCTTTTTGGCATAGTCAGTGAGGCAGAAGTAGATGTTTCTCTTCTGGAATTCCCTTGCTTTTTCTATGATCCAACAGATGTTGGCAATTTGATCTCTGGTTCCTCTGCCTGTTCTAAACCCAGCTTGTACATCTGAAAGTTCTTGATTCACATACTGCAGAAGCCTAGCTTGAAGGATTTTGAGCATAACCTTACTAGCATGTGAAATGAGCACAACTGTATGGTAGTTTGAACATTCTTTGGCATTGCCCTTCTTTGGGACTGGAATGAAAGCTGGCTTTTTGGCTCAGCAGTAAAGAATCTGCCTGCAATGCAGGAGTCACAGGAGACACAGGTTTGAACCTTGGGTCAGGAAGATCCTCTGGAGGAGGAAATAGCAAACCACTCCAGTATTCTTGCCTGTAAAATCCCATCGACAGAGGAGCTTGGTGTGCTACAGTCCAAAGGGTTGCACAGAGTCAGACATGACTGAGCATGAGCAGCCTAATTCTACTTTGCCTGACTGTTATCTTGCCTCTACCTTGTTAATTCCTTGAGACTAAGACCAGGTATTTTCATCTTTATCTTCTCACTATTGCCTTGTCATCCCATTCTTGGTCCAGATGGATCCAAAGGTTCACCAAAATAAAAATGAAGTTGTGTTTCAAAACTTCTTTGGTTTTAGCCTCCTTTGGGACCAGTGAAGCTGCACCACCCATTCTGACTTATTTTAGGATTGAACACATAAGCTACATGTGACTACAGGTAAGCATTTTTTATACAGCAGAAGTGTGACCAGGTGTTTTTAACAAAGAGCAACATGATTAGAAATTCACTGTGAGAAGGAAAATTTTTTAGTAACAACTATAAAAGCCATCAATTCCAAAAACTTAATCCTTTCAGTAATGTAAAAGCTGCCCAAATACTTTCTTCAACTTTATTTATACAAAAATGCCCTATTGTAGGGTTAGTATTTGTGCCAATAGCATTAGCATTTATTGCTCAATTATGATATCAGCAGCAAGAATACAGGTATTTCTCTTAAGGCATATTTGATGTGAGGACATATTTCAATTCATTCTCCAAATTTATATAACAAATGCTATTGAAATTCCCAATTTTCAACCTGCTGAAATTTTCATAACACCCAGGTGGATCCCAACATTGCTTGCTTAGCATTTGGTCACATGATTAGAAGGTTTAAATTATTTATGGAAATATTTTTATTGAGATATGATGGATATATAACTTTGTATTTGTTTTAGGTATACATTATAATGATTTGGTTGTTGTCATTGTTCAGTCACTCAGTTGTGTCTGTCTCTTTGTGACCCCACGGACTGCAGCACGCCAGGCTTTCCTGTCCATCACCATCTCCCTGAATTTACCCAAACTCATATCCATTAAGTTGGTGATGCCATCCAACCATCTCATCCTGTGTCATCCCCTTCTCCTCCTGCCCTCAATCTTTCCCAGAATCAGGGTCTTTTCAAATGAGTCAGCTCTTTGCATCAGGTGGCCAAAGTATTGGAGTTTGAGATTCAGCATCAGTCCTTCCAGTGAATATTCAGGGTTGATTTCCTTTAGGATAGATTGGTTTGATTTCCTTGCAGTCCAAGGGACTCTCAGAGTCTTCTCCAACACCACAGTTCAAAAGCATCAATTCTTTGAAACTCAGCCTTCTTTATGGTCCAATTCTAACACCCATACATGACTACTGGAAAATCATAGCTTTGACTATATGGACCCTGGTTGGCAAAGTAATGTCTCTGCTTTTTAATATGCTGTCTAGGCTTGTCATAGCTTTTCTTCCAAGGAGCAAGCGTCTTTTAATTTCATGGCTGCATTCACCATCTGCAGTGATTTTGGAGCCCTAGAAAATAAAGTTTGTCACTGTTTCCATAGTTTCCCCACCTATTTGCCATGAAGTGATGGGACCAGATGCCATGATCTTAGTTTTTTGAATGTTGAGTTTTAAGCCAGCCTTTTCACTCTCTTCTTTCACCTTCATCAAGAGACTCTTCAGGTCCTCTTCACTTTCTGCCATAATGCTGGTGTCATTTATATATCTGAGGTTATTTATATTTATCCCAGAAATCTTGATTCTAGCTTCTGCTTCATCCAGCCCAGCATTTCACATGATGTACTCTGTATATAAGTTAAATAAGCAGGGTGACAATATACAGCCTTGATGTATTCCTTTCCCAATTTTGAACCAGTCTGTTGTTCCATGTCCAGTTCTAACTGTTGCTTCTTGACCTGCATACAGGTTTCTCAGGAGGCAGGTCAGGTGGTCTGGTATTCCTACCTCTAAGAATTTTCCACAGTTGGTTGTGATCCATATAGTCAAAGGCTTTAGCGTAGTCAATGAAGCAGAAGTAGATGTTTTTCGGGAATTCCCTTGCTTTTTCTATGATCCAACAGATGCTGGCAATTTGATCTCTGGTTCCTCTGCCTTTTCTAATTCCAGTTTGAGCATCTGGGAGTTTTGGGTTCACATACTTTTGAAGCCTAGGTTGGAGAATTTTGAGCATTACTCTGCTAGAATGTGAAATGAGTGCAATTGTGCTATAGTTTGAACACTCTTTGGCATTGCTCTTCTTAGAGATTGGAATGAAAACTGACTTTTCTAGTCCTGTGGCCTCAGCTGAGTTTTCCAAATTTGCTGGCATATTGAGTGTAGCACTTTAACAGCATCAACTTTTATGATTTGGTGTATGTATATATTACAGTAAGTTTAGTTAACATCCATCATTCACAGTTAAACACTTTTTTTCTTTGCTATAAGAACTTTTAAGACCTATTCTCTTAAAAATTTCCCAGAAACTTTTCATAGAAAAACTGGTAAAAATGGTCGTGGCCTGTCTGGTTTAGCTCCTGAAGACTGGGGTAGGGGACATTTCCAAGTCAGGTCTGAACAGAGTGCTGAGAGCCAGAAATAGGAAATCCTTTCCAAATGGATTGTGTAATTACAAAGAGAGTGTACATAGATTAAAATTCAAGGGGACTGTCAATCCAGGAAGGCAAAGAACACAAATAGGACAATTCTGGACAGTAAATGACAGACCATCTGAATGAGAGCTGGAGACAGCTGGTATTGCCTGAGACTGGATCTCATGTTTTAGGGCTGATCTGATTCATTTAAAGAGTCTGGAATGGAGCAGACCCTAAACTTCATATTTTGTCAAAGTTACAGGAATACCATGTCTATTGTTCAGTCAGTTTTGGTCCAAAAGGAAAGTTGTGGGATAGGGTGATCAGTCAGTCATTTCATATCACTGGTTTAAAGCAACTTTTCATGTTATTTGGTACCATTTTATTCATGTTTCCTGTATTTGTGTTTCATTGAGTTTCTTTGGTCTATGGGTTTATAGTTTTTATCTAATTTGAAGTTTTCAGTCACTGTTTATTCCAGTGTTTTTTTCTGCCCCAATTGCCTATATTTTAGGTTGTTTAAAGTTTTATTAAACTTCCCTGATAGTTTTTTTTTTCCTTCATGTGTTTCATTTTGGATAGTTCTGTTGTTTTGCCTTCAGATTCACTAATGTTTTCTTTTTGCATATTTCATCTGCTGCTAACCTCATGCAATATATTTTTCACCTCAGACATTGTAGTTTGCATCTAGGATTTTAATATGGGTCTTTTAAATCTTTCATATCTTGATTGAACATGCTCAATATTTCCTCTACCTTCTTAAACATATAGAATAGTATCTGTTTTAATATCCCTGTCCTCTACTTCTATAAGCTATGGTTTTTCTGAGTCTGATTTTATTGATTGATTGTTGTCTTCCTTATGGTTTGTATTTTCCTGTTTCCTTGCATTTTCTTGTAATTTTTGAGTTAAGTGCTAGACATTGTGAACTTTACATTTCTAGGTGCTGGATATTCCTGTATTTTTGAGTTTTGGTCTGGAAATGCAGTTAAATTATTTATAAATAGTTAACTCTTTAAAAAATATTTATTTATTTATTGGGCTGACTCAGGTCTTAGTTGCAGCATGCAGGGTCTTTGTTGTGGTGTGCAGACTTTCTAGTTGCAGACATTGCAGAGCTGCATAGGCTTATTTCCCTGACCAGGGATTGAACCCACATTCCCTAAATGGCAAAGCAGAGTCTTAAGCACTGGCCCACCAAGGAAGTCCCAAAGAGATAAATCTTTCTGAGGCTTGCTCTTCAGCTTTGTTTTATGGAACTGTTAGTCTAGGACTAATTTTTCCCTACTACTTAATGAAACACAAATTAAAAGATTTTCCATTTTGTGTGATATGAATTTGAACTATTTTTGTCCCTGTATGAGCTTTGAGAATTGTTTCCTTTGTTCCTGTCAGGTAGTTCTTCCCCAGAATTGGATGATTTCTTTCCTCATATGCACTAATTCATATTCAGCTGAAAACTTGAGGGACACTCTCATCTCTGGGACTTTGCCCTGTGAACTCTAGCCACTCTGTCTCCTCAATTTAAAGAGACTACCAGTAGAGGGATATATGACCATTAAAACAAAAGATAATTAAATTCTAGTTGACAAAAAGAAGAGAGTCAAAGACAGAACCATTATTTAAGGGACAAACGAAAGAAAGTCTGTAAAGAGATTGAGAAGGAAAGATCAGAGAGGTGGGAGATATATCTGGAGAGAGTTGGTTCCTAGAAGTGAAGAAAGAAAGGGTTGTTTCTGGTTTCTTCCCCTGACGGATGAGGTTGGTTTGGTGGCTTCTGAAGGCTTTGTGCCTGCATCCTGGTGGGAGGGGAGTTTTTTCCCTCTGATGGGCAGGGCCATGTGAGGTGATATGTTTTGGGGTGTCTGTGGGTAGCCCTGTCTGCTGGTGGTTGGGTGTGTGTTCCTGTCTTGCTTGTTGTTTAGGTGAGGTGTCCAGTGCTGCAGTACTGCAGGCAGTTGAGTGGTGCCAGGTCTTGGATTTGGGTGGAGGTCTTCGTGGGAGTTCTCTCTGAGTAATACTCCCTGGGGTCAGAAGTTCTCTGGTGATCTAACATCCTGGACTCAGCGCTCCCATCCCAGAGGCTCAGGCCCAACTTCTGGTCAGGGAACCAAGACCCCAGAAGCCGTCATGGCAATAAAAGGGATTAAAACAAACAGACCCCGCCTCCCACCCCCCCCCCAAAAAAAAGCAAAATACAAAACCCAGACGAAGGGTAAAAGAAAAACCAGGCAGATAGAAACAAAAACAAAGGAACATACATACACACACACCCATATATACACAAAAGAAATCAAAACAGACCAAGGAAAACAAAACCCAAGAGTCCAACAAAGTCAGGTCAGTTCTTTTGACCCGATGAACAAAAGAAACAAAAATTAAATCAATCAGTTAAAAACAAAACTAACTAAAACAGAAAACAAAACCAAAGCAGAGTGCCAACTGAACAATAAAGCAAAGAAAACAAAACAAACAAAAATGGTGGGGGTAAAAAAGAAAAAATAGAAATGCAAAGTTAAACAGAAGTATGTAAAAAAGATCCACATATATTAAAGAAAAACAACAACAACAAAAAGAACCCCCAGAAAACAAACAAAACAAGCCAAAAAAGCACAGAACAGCAGAAAGCTAAACAGAAATAAAATATATAAAATAAAAAGTAAGATTTAAAAAAATCTCAAAAACCTAAATAGAAATAATAATAGTAATAAAAATAACAACCACAACAGAGAAAATAGAGAGAGAGAGAAACAAAAACAAAAACAACAAAAAAGGAAAAAAACCAGAACCCACAACAGAAGGAATCGAAACATAAGAATAATAATAAATATTTTCTCAGGTCTCAGCTGTCAGCATCCTTTCCCCTCACTGTGAGCCACAGCCCATCTCCACTTCCCTAGGAGGCCCTCCAGTGCCCGGGGAAAGCTGGTCGACCTGCTGTGAGGACAGACTCTGATCTGGCCCTACTGCTGGGTATGCTTGTCCCCAATGTCTGCAGCTGCCAGAGCTAGAGGGTTTTCTTTTCAGGGAACATTCTGTGTCTTCAAATATTCCACAGACACAGAGTCTACCTAGTTGATTGTATGGATTTAATCTGCAGCTTGTGCGGCTGATGAAAAGGTTTTTGATCTTCTTCCTTAGGCACTCTGCCCCTGGAGCTCAATTGTGGTTTTATCCCCACATCTACCTGCTGGCCATCCATAAGAGTCTACTCCCAAGGCTGCCCTGGAGGACTTGGGTCCGCCCGAGTGATGACCAGAAGTGGAGATGGCATGGCTGCCTGGATCGTGGAGACTCCCATAGCACCAAGCGCACAGGGAAGCCGGTGGCCATGGGCACAAGAGATATGACTCTATTAGGAGTCTTTTCTAGCTTCTGGCAGCTGGTGTTTGAAGGGCTGCCCTCGCTGGGATCCTTCTCTATTGCTCAGGGGCCAGTGCTGGGGAAGAGAGAGCTACATTGATGGCTCCTCCCCCTGCATGTGAGTCAGCAGTAGCGCCCTGCTTCCAGAGCCGCCCTGTTTCCCTTAAAAGGCATTCCCTGCTGCAGAGTTCCTCCTTTTCTTCAGGTCATCTCCTCGCAATCAGCAGCAGTCCTCACCCTGGGTTTGCTCTCCAGTCTGGCAACCCACTCCACTACTCTTGCCTGGCAAATCCCATGGACGGAGGAGCCAGGTAGGCTGCAGTCCATGGGGTCGCTAGGAGTCGGACACGACTGAGTGACTTCACCTTCACGCATTGGAGAAGGAAATGGCAACCCACTCCAGTGTTCTTGCCTGGAGAATCCCAGGGACGGGAGAGCCTAGTGGGCTGCCGTCTATGGGGTCGCACAGAGTTGGACACGACTGAAGCGACTTAGCAGCAGCAGCAGCTACATGCTCCAGCTCCCAGCTGCCATGTGCCATCGGTGGACGTGCATCCTGGGACAGGTTATGTAGGGCCGCGGCTCGGATTGTCTGTGTGGTTTTCACTTTATTCAGGCTGTCATGGATCAGCTCCTTCACCCTCTGACAGCCTCAAATGCTTTCCTTTCTGTCCCAACTGATTCCTCTGGATGTGGGAATCTCTCCTCTGCTTCAGCTCGCCCAGTACTGACTCTCCTCTTCCTTCTTTCTTTCTTTTGTCCTACCCAGATATGCAAGTATCCATATAATTCTTTCCAGTGGTCAGGGACTCCTGCTAGTATTCAGGTCGTATTCTGTGAGAACTGTTGCATCTATAGATGTATTCTTGATACATCCATGGAGAGAGATGTACTCCATGTCCACCTACTCCTCCACCTTCTTGAGCCCCTTCTGTTTCTTCCTTTTTTACTGCTGACTACTGTTCCATTTTATAGATATACTCACATGGTTTATCCATTTGCCTTTAGGCGAGTATTTAAGTTATTCCTAGTTTTGGATTATTATTAGAGGAGCTGCTATAAAAATTAATATGCAAGCCTTTGTATATATATTACATATTATTTCTCTTGAGTAGTGCTTAGGAGGGCTTTTGTTTTATTATATGCTAAGTGCAGCCATGAAATTAAAAGACGCTTACTCCTTGGAAGGAATGTTATGACCAACCTAGATAGCATATTCAAAAGCAGAGACATTACTTTGCCAACAAAGGTCCGTCTAGTCAAGGCTATGGTTTTTCCAGTGGTCATGTATGGATGTGAGAGTTGGACTGTGAAGGAGGCTGAGCGCCAAAGAATTGATGCTTTTGAACTGTGGTTTTGGAGAAGACTCTTGAGAGTCCCTTGGACTGCAAGGAGATCCAACCAGTCCATTCTAAAAGAGATCAGTCTTGGGTGTTCTTTGGAAGGACTGATGCTAAAGCTGAAACTCCAATACTTTGGCCACCTCATGTGAAGAGTTGACTCATTGGAAAAGACTCTGATGCTGGGAGGGACTGGGGGCAGGAGGAGAAGGGGACGACAGAGGATGAGATGGCTGGATGGCATCACCGACTCGACGGACGTGAGTCTGAGTGAACTCCGGGAGATGGTGATGGACAGGGAGGCCTGGCGTGCTGTGGTTCATGGGGTCGCAAAGAGTCGGACAGGACTGAGCGACTGAACTGAACTGAACTGAAGTGTACTTTATAACAAATAGCTAAACTGTTTCCCAAGTTTTATTATGTTACATTTCTGCCAGTAACGTATGTTGTAGTTATTTCACATTCTTACTGATTCTTCGTATTGTCAACTGTTTGGATTTTAGCCATTCCTGTAGGCTTTTAATTTTCATTTCTCTGATAACTAATGATATTGAGTAGTTTCTCATACACTTATTGGCCATTGTGTATCCTATTTTGTGAGGTGTCTGGGCAAAGTTTTTGCCCATTTAAAAAATGAGTCATTTGATTTATTATTCAGAGTAAGAATTCTTCATATATTCAGGCTTTATGTCCTTTGAAGATATATATTGAAGCCCAAATCTATGGTTTGCCTTTTCATTTCTTTAAATAAAACAAAACAAAACATTTATTTATGTATTTGGCTGCTCCAGGCCTTAGTTGTGGCACCCAGGATCTTTAGTTGTAGCATGCAAACTTTTAGTTTTGGTGTTTGAGATCTAGTTCTCCGATCAGGGATCCAAATCCACGCTCCTCAGTGGAAGTGCAGAGTCTTAACCACTGGGCTGCCAGGGAAGTCCTATTTTTATTTTTTTTCAATGAGGATATTTTCAAGGAAAGATTTAAAATTTTTGATTTGTAAATGTTTTCTGCTATGAGTTTGTGCTTGTTTGTGCTCTAAGAAATCTCTGCCTACTCCAAAGTTTCAAAGATTTTTCTACTCTGTTTTCTTCTAAGAATTTTATAGAATACAGCAATGAAAATCAATTGAGCATAAAAAGAAAGGCACAAATGAATATGGTTTGTTTTCATCTGTATAGAGCGCAAAAATAGTAAAAACTAAGCTATATTGTTTAGAGATGCATATGTAAATGGTAAAACTTATAAAGTCAAGAAAATTCTTATCTCCAAATTTGAGATAGTGGTTACCTCTTAGGGGAGAACGTGGGTTATGATAAAGGATGGGCACACAGGGGGCTCTGAAATGATCCTATTTTGCGCCTTTGGGTGGCAGTTACATGGATGTTTGATTTACCATTCTTTATTAATGTATGTATTTATGTTTAGTGCACATTTCTGAATTCTTTTGCATTTCACAGTCTTCAAACATTCAAGGAGCCTTAACTACATTATTATTCTTAACTCTGGGATTAAAACAAAAGAAAAGAAAACCTTAATAGAAGGGTTGGAAAATAGAAAAACAGAAAAATAGAGATGAAAGACAAAGAAAAAATAGGACAAAAAGCACAGAGCAAGTTCAGGAGGGGCAATGTAAAAAAGAAGGAAAAAATGAAAGGAAGGAAGGAAAATAAAAGAAACAGAGAAAAATGGATAGGACAGATCACCAGCTAAATATTTAAAGTCTCCTAGAACTTAAGGATGTATTTCCAGATTGAAGACTCTGAGTGTGAAGCACAGTGAAGTCAAATAGTGGATGTACAGCATGTACTGTGAAATTTCAGAGTACCTAAGAATAATGAAAAGATGCTACATACTTCTTATACTAGTCATAGTCCTCCAGAAAAATAGGACCAATGATGTATAAAGAGATTTAAAGTGATTTATTTTGAGGAATCACCTCATTGGTTATGGAAACTACATCCTATGATTTGCAAGCTAAAAACCCAGGAAAGCCGGTGGTATAAGTCCCAGTCCAAGTCTGAAGGCCCAAGAATTGGGAACACTAACATTCGAAGGCAGTAGAGGATGGGAGAAAATAGTTGCAAGTGAAAGTGAAAGTGTTAGTCATTCAGTCATGTCCAGCTTTTTTCGACCCCATGGACTAGCCCATCAAGCTCCTCTGTCCATGGAATTTTCCAGGCAAGAATACTGGAGTGGGTTGCCATTCCCTTCTCCAGGGAATCTTCCTGACTCAGGGATCAAGCCAGAGTCTCCCACATTGCAGGCAAATTCTTTACCGTTTTCAATAAGGGACTTGTATCCAGAAAATATAAAAAATTCTGACAACTCAATAATAAAGAGACAAATAATTTTTAAATGGGTAAAGGATCTGAATAGATATTCCTCCAAGAAAAATATACAACTGACCAATAAGCTCATGAAAAAATGTTCAACATCATTAGTCATCAAGGAAATGCAAACTAAAACGACAATGAGATACCATTTAATACTCACTAGGTTGGCTAGAATCAAAAAGTCAGATAATAACAAGTGTTGGTATGGATGTGGAGAAATTGGAAACTTCATATACTGTTAGTGGGGATGAGAAATGGAGTGGTCACTTTAGAAAACAGCCTGGAACTTCCACAAATGATTAAATTAGAGTTACTGTATAAACCAGCAATTCTACTCCTAGGTATAAACTCAAAAGAAATGAACGTATGTCCATGAAAATACTTATACACAAATGTTTATAGCAGTATTCTAGCCAAAAACAACCCAAATTCCATCTACTAATGAATGTCTAAACAAAATGTGTTATATTCATACAAAGAAATATTACCCAGCCATAAAAAAGAACAGAGTTACTGATACATGACATAATATGGATGAATCTTGAAAAATCCTACTAATTTTATGGGTGTGTTAAACCTACCTTGCACCCCTGGGATAAATCCCACTTGGTTGTGGTGGAAACCACACTTATTTTTAAATGTTACTGGATTCAGTTTGCTATTATTTTGTTGAGGACTTTTGCATCCATATACATAAGATATTGCCTGCAGTTTCCTTTGCCGTGATGTCTTTGTCTGGTTTGGGTATTATAGTAATAATGGTCTCATAAACTGAGTTGGAGAGTGTTCCTTTCTTTTTATTGGTTAAATTGTGTCCTACACCCTTGTCCCTACCCCAGAGCATATATTAAAGCCCTAACTCACATTCTGTAGGTTGTCTTTTCATTTTCCTGATTGTATCATTTGAAGCATGAAAGGTTTTAATTTTGAGGACGTCACATTTATCTATTTTTTCCTTTGTTGCTAAGTCTTTGGGGTCATATCTAAGAATCCTTTGCCAAATCTAAGATCATTAAGTTTTACCCCTATGTTTTTCCTAAAAATGTATAGTTTTAACTCTAATGCTTAAGTCTTTGATTAATTTCACATTGATTTTTATATATGGTGTGAAATAGTGGTCCAACTTTATTCTTTGACCCATGGAAATATATTTGTCCCAGCACTATTTGTGGGAAAGACTATTTCTCCCATTGGATAATCTCAGCACTCTTGTCTAAAATCAATTGACCATACACATATGGGTTTATTTCTGGGCTCTTCATTTTGTTTCATTGATCTATGTATCTATCCTTCTGCCAGTACCACACTATTTTATAATTCTTTTTTTTAAACTTATTCCTAAGTTTAGATGCCCTTTATAAAGTTGTGGATTCCCTGGTATCCATAGCCCTAATTCCTAGGACCTCGCAATGTTACTGTAGTCACAGATAAGGTCTTTAAAGAGGTAAAGTTAAAATGAGGCTTTTAGGATGGCCCTAATCCCTAATCTTATAATTCCTTATAAGAAAACATGCAGAAAGACACCGGCATACAGAGGAAACAGCTTGTTGGGACACAGCGAGAAGACTGCTATCTAAAGTCCAGGACAGAGGCCTCAGAAGTAGCCAACCTTACTGATGTCTTGGCTTCAAATTTCTAACCTCTACAACAGTGAGAAATAATTTTCTGTTGTTTATGTTTCCTAGTCTGTGGTGTTTTTGTTATAGCAACTTGTTTTGCAGTGCATCCACTCCATGTGTGAGACTTCAGATTGTGGGGGGCTCCCACGTATAATCCCAAGCTGCAAATTGATATCATAGTCAGTTTGCATGAAAAAACGCAGTTCTGGCTTTTCTGTAACTTTTACAATGCTGTTTGTTTCACCTTGTGAGCCACAAGATTTTCCAGACCCCAGAGGCTTAGACAGGTCCACAGGGCTCAAGAAATTCCAGAACCCACTCCTTTTCTTATCTAAAGTGCCACTTGATTTGGTGGTAACAGTTGGTATGCTTGCAGGCAGGTATGTAGTCCAGGAAGGGTCAGAAGTCGGTCAGAGGCCTGCTCTCCTACTTCTGAAGCCTGAACAAAACTGTTTCCATTTTAATTTGTCTAACACAACCCCAGCAAACTAATACACTCCTCTTCTGCTTTTTGGAAGAGTTTGTAAAGATTATTCTTCCTTAAGAGTTTGGTAGAATTTACAAATGAAACTGAGTCTGAGCTTTTCTTTGTGGGTAGATTTTTAAATTTCTTCACCTTTTAAAAATTAATTAATTATTTTTTTATTTTTGGCAGTACTGAGTCTTCATTGCTGCACAAGGGCTTTCTCTACCTGTGGAGAATGAGGGCTACTCTCTAGTTGTATAGATCTACAAAGTGACAATCTGAGTAGTTGTCTATTTCTTCTTGAGTCAGTTTTGATAATTTGTGTCTTTCTAGGAATTTGTCTATCTAGGTTGTCTAATTTGTTGTAGTACAATTATTCATAGTGTTCCTTTATAATCCTTTTGATTTCTGTTGGATCAGTAGTAATGTACCCTATTTCATTTCTGAGTAATTTGAAATTTCTTTTCCTCTTGGTCAATGTAGCCAAAGATTTGCAATTTTTTTCACCTTTTCAAAAAATTATTTTTGGGAACTTCCTTGGTGGTCCATTGGTTAAGAATCCACCTGCCAATGCAGTGGACATGGGTTTGAGCCCTCCTCTGGGCTCCACGTGCTTCAGGGCAACTAAGCCCAAGAGCAGCAACTACCGAAGCCCAGGCTCTAGAGCGCGTGCTCGGCAACAAGAGAAACCACTTCAGTGAGAAGTCCACACAACACAGCTAAAGAGTAGCCCCCACTCGCTGCAACTAGAGAAAGCCTGAGCACAGCAATGAAGACCCAGCACAGTTAAAAAATTAATAACTAAATTATTAAAAATCAGCTTTTTGCTTGTTTAATTGATTTTCTCTATTGTTTTTCTATTCCACTTTAATCTGTATTATTTTCTTGCTTCTGGCTGCTTTAGGTTTTGTTTGCTCTTCTTTTACCCATATCTTAAAGTCGAAGTTTAGGTTATTGATTTGAGATCTTTCTTTTTGCTTAATATGGACATTTAAAGTTATAAATGTCTCTCTAAGCACTGCTTTAGCTCTACTTCAAAAGTTTTGAAATGTTGTGCTTGATTTTCATTCACCTCAAAGTATTTTCAGATTTTCCTTTTGATTTCCTTTTTGACCCACTGGTTACTTAGGAGTGTGTTATTTATTTTCCACAGATTTGTTATTTATTTTCCACAGACTTGTAAGTTTTACCCATTTTCCCTGTTATTGGCTTCTAATTTCATTTCACTGTGGCCAGAAAACATACTTTATATTATTTCTGTTCCTTTAAATTTATTGAGGTGTGTTTTAGAGCCTGGCAGATGGTATAGCCTGGATAATATTCCATGTACACTTGAATATATATTCCTATATGGTGATAATGTACATTCTATTGCTGGGTGGAGTGTTCTATGGCTGTCAGTTAGGTCTAGCTGGTTTATGGCATTGCTCAAGCCTTCTATTTTTCTTTTTGACTATCTGTCTCATTCTGTCCATTATTGAAAGTAGAATGTCAAAGTTTTCAACTGTCATTGTTGATTCTTCTATGTCTTATTTATTGTTGTAAGAACTGTTGGACCTATGGAAGTCTCCATAGATTTTTTATTTTTTTAAATCCAGCCTAGCAAACTTTCCTTTTGGTTGGATCATTTAATCTATTTTAATTTAATGTTATTATTGTTACTGGATTTGCATGGCTCATTTTTCTTTTGGTTTTCTATTTGTCATATGTCTTTCTTGTCCCTCTGTTCCTCTTTTGTTGCTTTCTTTTACATTAAGGAAATATATTCTAATAAAGCATCTTAATTTCTTTAATTATTTTTCACTATATATTTTTCAAATTGTTTCAGAGGTTGCTCTGAGGTTTACCATATATAGCTTAATTTATCAGAAGCAGCTTTGGATTTACACCAGTTAATTCCAGTTTTATATAGAAACATTACTCGTGTATAGCTGTACTCCCTTCTTCCTGCGTGACCACCACTTTGTGGCATTTTATTATATATATATATATAAAGCATCAATTAATGTTATACAACCAACAATGCATTGTTATTATACTACTTTACAGTCTGTAATCATTTCTTTATCCCAATGTAGCTTTTCTCCCACCCACCTCTTTTGTGCTGTTATTAGCAAATACATTACACGTATTAATTTTATGTTACAGGCACAATCATTCACTATTTTTTTTAAATAAAAATTCATTTATACTGTCTCTTCTTATTATACAATTGCCTTTTCTGATGTTTTGTTTTTCTTTTGGTATAAATTTGAATTACTGTCTGGGATTATTGCTTTCAACCTGTTATTTGCTTTTGTCCTTTAGTATTCTTGTAAGACACATCTGCTAGCAAAAATTCTCTCAGTTTTTGTTTGTTTGGGAAACCATTTAACCTTATTTCACCAACTTATTTTCATAAGATTGTTTCTTGGAGCACTTTGAGTATGTTATGATATTGCCTTCTGGTTTCTCTTGTTTTTCCTTAAAAGTCAGTTATTAATCTTACTGGCATTAACTTGTAGGTCATGAGTCATTTTTCTCTTGCTGATTTCAAGATTTCTTCCTTTGACTTTCAGCATTTTTGCTATGTTGTGTTTGTAGATCTCTTGCATTCATCCCATTTGGAATTTGTTGAGTTTCCTAGATATGTGAGATAGTTTTTCAATAAATTTAGAAAGCTTTTAGCCATTAATTTTTGAATATTTTTTCTGTTGCTTCTTCACTCCCCTGTCCTTCTAGTACTCCTACTATGCACATGCTGGTGTTCTTAATGATGTCCACATTTCTCTGAGGCTCTTTTTATTTTTCTCTGTTCTTGGGAACATAATCTCTATCTATCTATCTTCAAGATAGCTTATTCTTTCTTCTGCCAGTTTGAGTTTCCTGTTAAGCCTCTAATAAAGTTATTTTAGTTATTGTACTTTTCAAATTCAGAAATTTGTTTGCTTCATTTCTATAATTATAAAGTCACATCCCTGCTCTAGGGGCTAAATATATCTCTATTGATATTTCTATTTGGTATGACATTATTGTCATATTTTAATCATGCTTTTCTTTAGTTTTGTGAACATGCTTATAATAGCTACTTTGAATTATTTTTCTGATAAATCCAACATCCTGTTGCTCTCAAAGGCATTTCCTGTTCCCTATTTTCCCGATGGTTGGATCGTACTTTCCTGGTTCCTTGCATGCCTCATAATTTTTGTTAGAAACTGGACATTTTATTTTATATTTAAAAAAATTTAAACAGTTTATTTTCTATTGGGATATAGCCAATTAACAGTTTTGTGATAGTTTCAGTTGAAAAGCAAAGGGACACAGGCATACATATACATGTATCCATTCTCCCCCAAACTCCCCTCACATCCAGACTGCCACATAACTTTGATCCACATGCTATACAATAAGTCCTTGCTGGTTATAAGTTTTAGATACAGAAGGGTGTACAGAAAACTGGACATTTTAGATAATATAGCAACTCTGGGTACTTGTTTACTCCTCACTCACCAGCCTCCAGCAACCTCTTTTATTTATTATAAGCGTGCATGCTTATTTGTTTAGTGCGTGACTGGATTACTTTAGTGAAGTTTATCCCCTCCCACCTCCAACCCCCACCCCTTAAATTTTGCTAAACCTCTTCTGATGTTGTTATCTGGTATTATAGAAATCCAAGTAGGGCTCTGGGAAATGGAATATTTCCATTTGCAGTTATTTTTGCAACTTTCCTGTAAGTTTAAATATTTTTCAAGAAAAGTTCAGAAACTTAAAAAAAAAATCAGAAGAAAGTAGTTGTGAGCATTAAAGCATATAGCGCTTTTACATTTGCTATTTATTATTTTCCAGTACATCAGCAACAAAACTGCTAGTGCTTGTTGCTAGAGACAACTAGAACTGCTTGGTAAGCAACCGCCCAGAGTTCATAGCAAACACGTAGAGAAGTAAAAACAGGAACTAGACGACAAGGGGGCTGTGGCCTGGCACCGGTTCTACTGGAAGGGCGGGTGAGTGGGGTCTAACACAGTGAATGTCGGACCATCAGACTTTCATAAAGTGAAAAGTTTTTATAGGATCAGAGACAAGTCCAGGGAGAGGAAGCCCAGAGCGCTTGCGGACTGGACAGGAAAGCCACGTCTGCTTTCAGACTTTCGGTTTCTTTTTCTCCATCTTGCCTGCGGATTTTCAGGCGTCGGAGTGAAGTCTGGGCTGCAGCCAGAGGAGAGCCTCACCGCAGGCTGGACGGTAGGTGCACCCCCCCACCCCCACCCCCGACCCTCCCACGTTGCCTCTCGAGTTCACCCGGACTGGCGCTTCCTGGCACTGCGCCTGGGCGGGGGTGTGGGGCAGGGGGCAGGGGAGGGGTGGGACTTCTAGCAGGTGACTCAGTCCTGTAGAGAGAGAGAGAGAGATATATATATTATGTTCATGAATTTTTAAGTTTTTAATTGGAGGACAGTTGCTTTACAGCGTTGTGTTGGTTTCTGCGGAACAACAACCAAGAATCAGCCATAAGTATAGAACATCCGCTCCCTCTTGAACTTCCCTCCCACCCTCCAGGCCCCCATCCCACCCCTCTAGGTCCTCACGGAGCGTGGGGCTGAGCTCCCTGTGCTATACAGCAGCTTCCCACTAGCTGTTTTACACATCGTAGGGTATAAATGGCAATGCTACTCTCTCAGTTCCTCCCACCCTCTCCTTCCCCTCGTAGATCTGTTATCTTCGGTTTGCCCCCTGGGCCCTAGACCAGCTGGAGCTGCCCCAATTCTCTGGAGGGCCGCCTGAGTCTCCCAGGATCCCAGGTACCCGTTTGGGCGCGGGATCGCCCAGACCCAGAGACTCGCCCAAGAATGAAGCCCCAGGACCGCAACTTTGGTGGCAGATCCCCAGTGTTTTGCAAACTTTGCTTAGGGACATCCCGAGGGTTGCTCCCTTCGGCGTGACCTGATGAAAAGTCTGGCAGCTTTCCTTTGGCAAAGTTGATGAGAACTGGGACTTTCTGTCCTGTAGTGTGTCTCCGCGGAAGCGTCTGCTAGGACGGGAATTTTTACTCTTTTGCAATAGCCTGGTGAAGTAGGTTAGGGCTGCCCTTTCTTAAAGCAGTGTGTGATGTGTGTTTTGGCAAACTGGAAGAACAGCTTCCCTTAGGAAAGTTCGCAATGACTGATGGATAAGACTTTTTGTAGAGCCTTGAAATAAACTTGTTCCTTCCTCCCCCGCTTTTTCCCTTAATAGGACCTGGGGAATGTCTGGTCAGGGCTTTTTTTTTTTTTTTTTTTTAATATTAACAGTGGAAGGCAACAGAACAAAGGCCACTGAAATTCAGAACAAGTTTTTAGTTGAAGGTTACAGGAAGTAAGTTCAAGGACGCCAAGGTTCTCCAATAGTTTCATTTGTTGACATTTGAAATTTGTTTACACATTGAGACGAAGAGCCAGTAGGGAGCTTGTTGGACACCGACAAAAAATGATTTAAAACTAGGATAGAGCTCTCAGGGTTGACCTGCTTCAGGTAAGAGATTTCAGATAAGATAAACGGAGTTCTGGGTAATTTCCCTTCAGTGATTCCCCTGAATAATCTTTAAAAAGTTTCTTTGGGAGAGCCAAAAAAAGAAAAGAAAAGAAAAGAAACTTGGCCTAACTCCAACACTTAGAAAAAAGACTAGGGTTTGTAAGGGAATTTTGAATGTGTTTGCCCTACAGAAGTTGCATTTTTAGTGTTAACACTTTTGTTCTACTTATAGCTTCTGGGTTGGACATCCTGATTAGAATGGTTTTTCCTAAGGACTTCATGTTTTATATTTGAAAGTGACATTTGCACTTCATTTAACACTGTTATTTATCATCTGGCACCCGCTCTCCAAGGTGAATCCACCTGCAGGCCCACAGGGGCCCCTTGCCCCTGCCCCCTGGAAATCTTGCACAACTGGAGAGTTGTGAGGGGATAGTCATGGGTAGTTTTTCTGAGTGGTGGCAGTGGACTTGTTCATAACTGAAAAGGAAGTATAGGTTTGGTCCCTGGGGTGACCTCAAGTCCCATTACCAGCAACGGCCATGCCCACTGCTGTCTTGGTTTGAGACAAGTAATCCCCCCACCCCCTGACCAACGCCAGGTGGGTTCTTTGCCCACACAAGGCAGAGTCTATTGTCTGGAGAGACAGCATGTAATGTGTACCTGTAGAGTTTTTAAGGTGTGGGGGCAAAGCGGTCTGGAGCAGGAAGTTTGTTTTGGGCTGTGGTTTCTGGCAGGCTGCCAGGCAGGAAGCCCACAGGAGCTTAATGCTTGCCTTGGAAGCCACAGCTAGGTGTGTCAGATGTTGTCCTCCAGTTTCTGTTCTGTCCGAAGTATAGTAAATCCTCAAAGTTCCATTCAGAGAGAATGTTGGTAGGTCCAGTTCGTTCCTAAGTCCAATAAAGTTAGCCTGGGTACCCAACTAACACAATTGGCTCTACAGTGGTGGTGGTGGTTTAGACGCTAAGTCGTGTCTGACTCTTGCGAACCCATGGACTGTAGCCTGCCAGGCTCCTCTGTCCATGGGAATTCTCCAGGCAAAAATACTGGAGTGGATTGCCATTTCCTTCTCCATGGCTATACAGTACTGTACTGTAATAGGTGTACAATACTTTTCAAACAAATAATACATAACAAACACAAAACCAAAGCTTTCTGTTTTGTTGTTGCTCTGGGGTAAATGATATAGTCATTAATCTTTTTTCTTCTTTGGTTTTTTTAAATCATCCATTCTTCAGTTTCTTTTTTTAAATTTTAATTTGTATTTTTTATGATAGGTCAAGAATTCTCTTACTTTCTTTTCTTTTTAATTTTGACTGCACCGAATGGCATGTGGGATCTTGTTCCTCAATCAGGGTTGGTATGATCTCAGGTGGCCTCAGCCTGCAGTGACTTGTAGGGGGGCTTCTGTTCTCCAGCCAGAGATTGAGGCTGGGTCACAGCAATGAGAGCACCAAATCCTAGCCACCTGACCAGCGGTCAGTGACAAGGCCCTGGTCCTTTGGTTTTGAGGAAAAGAATTCCCACAAAGACAGAAAGTAATGAAACAAGTTAAATATTTATTTGGAGGAAAAAGAGTACCATATGTGTGAATAGACACACGGGCAGACTCAGAGTGAGAGTCCCTGAATCTTGCCCTTGTGGCAGTTTTAATCACTGTTATGAGACATTTCTTCTGGGTTTCCTTTGGCCAGTTATTTTGACTTGCCTGGTTCAGAGTCTGTATTTGGTATATCTCAAGATCCTCCTCCCATGTGTGTGTATGCATTCTTAGGTAAAATAGATTCTATCACAGAGGTGTTTGGGTAGACTATCTCTTGGCCTTCTTCTCTTTTGACCTCTAAGTAGCCTTTCTGCGCATGTATAGTCTAAGAGGTCTCCTGACTTTGAGAATGAGAAATGTGTGGCCTGCACAGGGCCCAGCCTCCTCGCTGTCTCTTTTTTTAAGGACTAAGTGATATCATTTATATAGTAAACATATACTAGTCTATTCAGGAGATTTATGTGGGCTGGAATCATTCAGGGAGCCTCAAGGAGTAGAGAAACCTGAATTAGAAACCTGAATTAGGCTTTGAGAAAAGTTTGCCTGCGTGCTCAGTCGTGTCCAGCTCTTTGCGACCCTTTGGACTGTAGCCTGCCAGGCTACTCTGCCCATGGAATTTTCCAAGCAGTAATACTGGCATGGGTTGCCATTTCCTTCTCCAGGGGATATTTCTGGCCCAGGGATGGACCCCATGTCTCTTGAGTCTCCTGCATTGGCAGGTGGATTCTTTACCACTATGTCACCTGGGAAGCTGGAGAAAGGTTTAGATATTAATTTAGAGGTGGAGAGTAAAGAGGACATTCCAGATGGAGGCAAATATTCTTGCAAAGTTACAGAGTTAGGACAGAGATCAAAGTATTAGGGAAGGAGTGGGGGACAGTCCAGCTACATTTAGGAGTTTACCTGCTATGTAAGTTTTCTGTGGCTGCCCTCAGTCTTCCTTTCTTAATTGTCCTGCTATTCTTGTCTTAGAGTTTCTGTTCACAGGGAATGACTGTCCTATCACTTTACTCATCTTCCTCCTGCTTCAGAACCCAAGCCTCTTGCACTGAAAGCACAGAGTCGTAAACAGTGGACTTTCAGTGATGTTCCAAGAAAACATTTTAAAGCTTACAGTACAGTACTTTGAAAGTACAGTAGTCCAGTAAATAGTTGGCCTACGGGGGCTGGCATCAAGTGAACGTCCTGGGCTTGTGATACTGCACTACCGTATTCGATACAGTGTGTGCCCTCAGTCACTCAGTCATGTCCGACTGTTTGTGACACCATCGGCTGTAGCCACCAGGCTCCACTATCCATGGACTTTTCCAGGCAAGGATACTGGAGCAGGTTGCCATTTCCTACTCCAGGGAAGCTTCTCAAACCAAGGAATTGAACCTGCATCTCCTGCATTGGTTGGCAGATTCTTTACCACTGAGCCAACAGTGAAGCCCCCATTGAGCCTCTCCTAGTTCTTAAACAACAACATTGTTACCCCATAGAATTGCAAAATCTTCCTTTCACAAGCTCTGTCTCCTGGATCTGACAACCAGGTTCTAAGCTTGTTTCTCATTCTACCACCATCTTCATCTTGCGTCCTTGTAGATGATGTAAGGATGAGTAGGCATGACCCAAGTGCCCGCCTGCTGGGGCCCTGTGATGATGACCAGTCTGTTCAAGGCCTAGGAGGGTGAACTTGGCAGTCCTGGCCAGGACTCCTCTACAACTTAATGTAGATGAGTGGGAGCTTACCACATATGACAATACTCAAGAAGAAAGTAGGTAAGGGAGGGGAGATAATTTTGGGTGCTTGCGCTCTCTAGGGGAAGTTTGCCCTAGTGAAAATTTGCTTTGATTCAGGAGGAGTGGGGCCACTGCATTAAGTAGTTTTCCCTAGTGACTCTGCTCATGTTTCAGTATGGTTAGATGACTCACCATCTCCTTTTGGTCTAGATTCTTTCTCCTTCTGGGATTCTTTCATTCCCGCATTTTCTGCAGCCTGTATCCAGCTATTGTGAATCAGAGAAGTGATGTGAGGTAATGTTATGTTGAAATTTGTAGGAGTTTCCATGAGAGTCATGGGGCTGAGCTTCATCAAAGAACTTTATAAGATATACCTTCTAATTTTATGTCATTTTATAATTGAGATCAACTATAATTTCTGGGCAATTTGCTATAATTAAAATGTATGATTGGGAAGCCAAATATAATAATTTTTTAATGCATCCTCTTAGTCACTGATGGGCTTCCCTGGTGACTCAGTTGGTAAAGAACCTGCCTTCAATGTGGGAGACTCGGGTTCAATCCCTGGGTTGGTAAGATTCCCTGGAGAAGGGCATGGCAACCCACTTCAGTATTCTTGCCTGAAGAATCCCCTTGGACAGAGGGGCCTGGTGGGCTACAGTCTGCAGGGGTTGCAAAGAGTCGACACAACTGAGCGACTAAGCACAGCACAGCCACTGATACATTATGTATTTTCATATACATAATGTATCAGTGGGTAAAAGTATGCATTAAATATTAAATTTAAAAAATGAAACATATGAAAAATTTAAAATGCGCAATAAATAATTCCAAAGTGGAATGCATTTATGCTTCTGCTTTAATACATGGTCTTCTAGACCGTTTCTGCAGCATTCCAGAAGTCAGGACCCACGTGACGATCTGTTACTAAGCATGTTATTTTAAATAGTGGGCACAAAATGCCATCTTGTGTACTGTCTTAGGGTTAAAATGCCTATGGATGGAGAAAAGCTGCTTTTGTTATATTGGCTGCTCAAATTGCCACACACAGAGCCCACACCCACAGGTCCTGTACACAAATGAAGGAGGAGGAGCATGGGTCCTGTGACGTCCAGCGTGGACGCACTGCACTCCCATAACGTGGTCGGGAGCATGTGACCCTGGGTCCTGTGACGTCCAGCGTGGACGCACTGCACTCCCATAACGTGGTCGGGAGCATGTGACCCTGGGTCCTGTGACGTCCAGCGTGGACGCACTGCACTCCCATAACGTGGTCGGGAGCATGTGACCCTGGGTCCTGTGACGTCCAGCGTGGACGCACTGCACTCCCATAACGTGGTCGGGAGCATGTGACCCTGGGTCCTGTGACGTCCAGCGTGGACGCACTGCACTCCCATAACGTGGTCGGGAGCATGTGACCCTGGGTCCTGTGACGTCCAGCGTGGACGCACTGCACTCCCATAACGTGGTCGGGAGCATGTGACCCTGGGTCCTGTGACGTCCAGCGTGGACGCACTGCACTCCCATAACGTGGTCGGGAGCATGTGACCCTGGGTCCTGTGACGTCCAGCGTGGACGCACTGCACTCCCATAACGTGGTCGGGAGCATGTGACCCTGGGTCCTGTGACGTCCAGCGTGGACGCACTGCACTCCCATAACGTGGTCGGGAGCATGTGACCCTGGGTCCTGTGACGTCCAGCGTGGACGCACTGCACTCCCATAACGTGGTCGGGAGCATGTGACCCTTTCTTCCTTTATCTCTTTAGAAGCTTCTGGATGACTCTCTCAGGCACTTCATCTTCATATCTCAGTGGGGATTCCCAGACACCTGAAAGTTCCAGGTTTACATGCTGCTTTCTGCAGCTGGGAAGGCAGGCTTCTCCACATTGCTACTCAGTGGTTTTGTATTGCTGGGAAATTACATCTGCTTGCATGCTGTGGGTCAGTGAACATGACTTGCTCTCCTGCCTCAGTGAACATGACCTGCCATGCCATGAGCAAAGCTGTACAAAGAAGGGAATACTAAGTGTATCTGTCCTGGAATAGGTTTAAGTATGCCGGGGACCAGTCATACTGGCAGTTATGCTACTGGGAACGTTACGTGCTTTTGATACCAGATGGTTTGCTGGCAAAGCTGGCATTCTGTGAGAAACATTGAAAAGCCTGATAAAGTGACATTTTACTGTCACCTACTGGGGCTATGCTGGGTGCCACAAAGCTTTATATACATAATATGGTGATTGAACAAAGGAGCTACTGACCAAGTCTGGGTGAGTTCTTCCCAGAAAAGCTTTACATGTAGGAAACACTTCAGCTGGCCCTGCAAGCTGAGCATGGTTTTGCCAGGTAATCCAGGCAAAGGTGCAAAGGTGTGGGTAAGAACTCCTTGTTGAGGTTGGTTTGAAGCCAAATGTGCGAGGTGTGTGTTAATGAGAGGTAAAGGCAGGTGCCAGACCTGGAAGAGTCTTGAATGCAAAGGAAATTGGAACCTGCGATGGGAGATAGGAGTCATTGAAAGGTCTGAAGTTAGGACAGTGCTTTGGTCCAAGCATGAACTTCAGAAAGTTCATTCTGATAGATCTCTTTGGAGATGGGGAGGCCACAGGCAGGAGGAACAGACAGGCCAGCGAGAAAGATGGATGCTAGGGCACCCCCTCATTTAAGAAGCAGGTACAGAAAGAGTGCTGAGGGGTTGGAGAAGGTTAGAGGGAAACAGTGTAAAATGTAGTGGTGTGAAGTCAGCCAAGGGAGAAGAGTTTCAAGGAAGAGTATCTAAATGCTTGGGTAAAAAATAACTTCCCTGTGACCATGGATTTGGCCACTAGGAGGCCACCAAGGCCTCTAGAAGAGCACCATCAGGTGAGGACACTCGGGTGAGGCGAGTGAGGCACTCATTTCAGGCCCATCATTTAAGGGGGTGTGAAAAATCGAGATAAATAATATTTTAATGCAAGATTTTGAAAAAATTGACATGAATGCCAAAAATCCATGATGAAGAAAATATCAGAATTCTCACTAAAGACAGTATCCACATTAATGAAGTTTCCTTTGTTTCAGGTTCCAGTATGGCACTGAGTCTCACTGTGTAAAGGGTGTGGGGTGGAGGGGACACCTGTGGAGGCATCTTGAGTTAATTGAGACACTGAAGGACCTGAAGCACGTGTTGCAGTCTCTCCCTTTCTGAAATCCCAGCTTCACATGAAAGGAGAAAGAGCGAAAGACTGGTTAAGTCCAGGGGATCTCAGGCGGAACGGGTTTTTTTGTTTTCTTTATTTTTAAGATGGAAGAGAATGAACATGTTTACAAGCTGAAGGAGGAGGAGTCCCTGAAGGTAGAGAGAGGTTGATGAAAGGGTGGAGACAAGAGGGCAAATGGGGAGTGGATGGCCCAGGAAGGTGTGGGACAGCAGGGGAAGGTGGAAGGTTGCAAGAGATCACTCAATCAACTGCAAGGTCAGTCGATGAGAAGTGGCTCCAGCGTGTGGTGTTTGGATAGAAGAAAGCTGTGAGGGTGGAAGGGGTGAAGGGGCTTTTGAAAGGAACTGACCGCAGTCCTGAAATAGCATGCCAAGCAGCAGTAAGGGGCCAGCTGATGTTGAAAACCACAAGAGTGTGGGATGATTTTTCCCATCCATTCAGCACGACTTCTACTCTAAATCTGTGAGTGGTGGACGCTCACCATCTGAGGATGGGATGCTGGCGTGACCATCCCGGTTTGCTGATGAGGAGCTTTGTGGACAGTGGAAATTTTAGTGCTCAAACTGGAAAGTTCTGGCATACCAAGGTATTGCAGAGCTGGTGGTGAGGAGGCAAAAGGGCAAGAGAATTGAGCTGCTAGCCAGAAAAGGGTTTGTAGCCCTTGCTTCTAGGTCCTATTTGGGGAGCTAAGAAAGTGAGGCCGTTGCCTTGAAGCGAATTCTGAAACTCTTTTCACTCATTCAAATACTAATTGAGTGCTTACTAGGAGTCAGGCACTGGGGTCTGTGCAGAAGATCTAACCACAAAGAAGACAACAGTGTTCTCTTGGAATATCCTTCTGTCAGTTGGTGTCAGTTGGTGCTCAGGACCCGTTCTCACTTAGGTCTAAAGAGTGGAAAACCACAAACTGCATTTCCCAGACTCCTTTATAACGTACATGTGGGCAGGATCTGTAACCAAGTGGAGGAGAGACCAAGTAGCTGGCTGCTCTTATTGGTTTCCCTGCTGGCAAGCAGGGCAGTGGTGATGGGGTTCAAGCAGCACATTGTTAAGTCCAGTCACCAGCTGTGGGGACAGAGGAGGCAGATGGGGGGCTGATTGACCCTCTGATCTTGGGATCATTGACTGAGCTGTTCTTTTTTTTTTTTTTTTAAGATTTCTTTATTTTTGGCTGTGCTGGGTCTTCCTTGCTGGATGCGGGCTTTCTCTAGTTGTGGTGGGTGGGGGCTACTCTTTGTTGTGGTGTGCAGGCTTCTCATTGCAGTGGCTTTTCTTATTGCAGAGTCACAGGCTGTAGGGCACATAAGCTTTAGTAGTTACAGCACATGGGATTAGTTGCTCCCTGTGGGATCTTCCTGGACCAGGGATCGAATCTGTGTTCTCTCCATTGGCAGGAGGATTCTTAACCACTAGGCCACCAGGGGAGCCCCGAGGTGTTCTTCAGCTCTGTGCTACTGTTGACAGCCTCCTGCGTCCCCACTGCCTTGGCCAAGACGAGGTCTTTCTGGGAGCCCTGGGAATCTTCCTCAGAAGCTCAGTTAGGAGACCATTCCTCAAGTCCTTACAGCACTTTTGTAAGCTCCTGTATCCACCTATATCAATGTTTTTCAAAACACCTGGAGTGGTTTCTTCTTCTAGAAGCTGACACCCTTCCCTTTCCATTAACCAGTGGAAAGGAACCCTTATGACTTACATCTGCTTTATTTGGTGTATTCAGTGATCATTCGCAACTATTGAGAAGTGAAACTGAAACTGCTCTGACTCTGAAGGTGGGGGACAGTTTGTACCATTGTGGAAATTTTGTGTGGGTGAGGAAATGAAGGAGAGACAGTCATTAAATTAAAATTTGCCAGAGAGGGGGTGCCAGAAAGGGGAATTCCTTAAAAATTCTAGAAGCACACACACAGCTGCCAGTTTTGCCCTGCTGGGAAAGGTGAATGACTTAAGACAGTGGGCGTGAAAGAACACTAACAGAAGTCTCAGTCACTCGGAGGGCTGGGTTTTTGAAAGAAGGAAGGAGAAAGAATTGGGCTTGGACAGCTCCTTTGTCTCTGAGTGAGGTGAAGCCGTTGACTTCAGAGGAGGTGTGTGGTGCTGAACTAGGCAGCTCAGGCAGGACGGGGCTGGTAAGTAATGAGCACTCTCCTTTCCCCAAACTCTAAAGAACTCATTCTACCTGCCACCCCCCTCCCCATCCCTTCTACCCTATCTTTTTAAAATATATATTTATTTGTTTTTGGCTGTGCTGGGTCTTCATTGCTGACTTTTCTCTTGTTTCGGAGAGCAGGGACTATTCTTTAATTGCTGTGCCTGGGCCTCTCATTGAGGTGGCCTCTCCTGCTGCAGAGCATGGGCTCTCGGGCACTTGGGCTTCAGTAGCTGGGATATGTGGACTCGGTACTTGCAGCTCCCGGGCTCTAGAGCACAGGCTCAATAGTTGTGGCCCAGTGGCTCAGTTGCTTTGTGGTATGTGGGGTCGTCCCAGATCAGGGATCAAACCCAAGCCTCCTGCATTGGCAGCTGGATTCTTTATCACTGAGAAACCAGGGAAGCCCCCCTTCTACCCTATCTCTTGAATCATGTTAAATAAAATTGGACTTGTTCTTTTTGATGGTAACTTTGGGATGCTTCTAGGCTTTCTTGTTCTAAGGATTGTCTATGTATACACCAAAAAAGCTCTGAAGCATTTTCAATGCTATGAGATAGTTTCTATATGGCATGCTCTGGTTGTTTCTATGCAGTACTTGTTAACTGAACTGGTAAGGGCTACATGCAGTAGAGAGAAAGAGAAACTCCTTTTTTTAGTTCAAGAACATATAGGGTTTCCTTTTAGCTAATTATTGTCTTCTAATTTTGTTGCACTGTGGTCAGAGAATGTGGTCAGAGGTGTATTTATTTTACTGTCTGTATATCTATTGCTGAGCATATGTAGTAAAATATTACAAATTTAGTCACTTCCCCTCTGAATTTTTATCTAGTGATGTTTTGTTAATCCCACAACAGAAACCAATTTTCTGTGTTAATTATTCATCATTATTATATGTTTTAATATTTTAATACACATATCCCTAAACAATATATGGTATTGTTACTAACATTTAGGGTCTTATGTAAGTTGAGAGTGCTCAGCATGTGTGCATGCTCAGCTGCTCAGTCGTGTCCAGCTCTTTTGCGACCCCCATGGACTGTAGCCTACCAGGCTCCTCTGTTCATGGGATTTCTGAGGCAAGAATACTGGTGTGGGTTGCCAATTCCTTCTCCAGGGGATCTTCCCGACCCAGGGATTGAACCTGCATCTCTTGTGGCTCCTGCATTGACAGGTGGATTCTTTACCACTGCGCCACCTGGAAAGCCCCAAATTATTACTAACATTAAAGATCTTCAGTTCAGTTCAGTCACTCAGTCGTGTCCGACTCTTTGCAACCCCATGAACCGCAGATGCCAGGCCTCCCTGTCCATCACCAACTACCGGAGTTTACCCAAACTTATGTCCATTGAGTTGGTGATGCCATCTAACCATCTCATCCTCTGTCATCCCCTTCTCCTCCTGCCTTCAATCTTTCCCAACATCAGGGTCTTTTCAAATGAGTCAGCTCTTTGCATCAGGTGGCCAAAATTTTGGAGTTTCAGCTGCAACATCAGTTCTTCCAATGAACACCCAGGACTGATTTCCTTTAGGATGGACTGGTTGGATCTCCTTGTAATCCAAGGGACTTTCAGGAGTCTTCTCCAACACCACAGTTCAAAAGCATCAATTCTTCTGTGCTCAGCTTTCTTCATAGTCCAACTCTCACATCCATACATGACTACTGGAAAAACCATAACCTTGACTAGATGGACTTTTGTTGGCAAAGTAATGTCTCTGCTTTTTAATATGCTCCCTAGGTTGGTCATAACTTCCCTTCCAAGGAGTAAGCGTCTTTTAATTTCATGGCTGCAATCACCATCTGCAGTCATTTTGGAGCCCCAAAAAATAAAGTCTGACACTGTTTCCCCATCTATTTCCCATGAAGTGATGGGACCAGATGCCATGATCTTCGTTTTCTGAATGTTGAGCTTTAAGCCAATTTTTTCACTCTCCACTTTCACTTTCATCAAGAAGCTCTTTAGTTCTCCTTCACTTTTGGTGTCATCTGCATATCTGAGGTTATTGATATTTCTCCCGGCAATCTTGATTCCAGCTTGTGCTTCTTCCAGCCCAGCGTTTCTCATGATGTACTCTGCATAGAAGTTAAATAAGCAGGGTGACAATATACAGCCTTGACGTACTCCTTTTCCTATTTGGAACCAGTCTGTTGTTCCATGTCCAGTTCTAACTGTTGCTTCCTGACCTGCATATAGGTTTCTCAAGAGGCAGGTCAGGTGGTCTGGTATTCCCATTTCTTGCAGAATTTTCCACAGTTTATTGTGATCCACACAGTCAAAGGCTTTAGCATAGTCAGTAAAGCAGAAATAGATGTTTTTTTCTGGAACTATCTTGCTTTTTCGATGATCCAGTGGATGTTGCCAATTTGATCTCTGGTTCCTCTGCCTTTTCTAAAACCAGCTTGAACATCAGGAAGTTCACGGTTCACATATTGCTGAAGCCTGGCTTGGAGAATTTTGAGCATTACTTTACTAGTGTGTGAGATGAGTGCAATTGTGCGGTAGTTTGAACATTCTTTGGCATTGCCTTTCTTTGGGATTGGAATGAAAACTGACCTTTTCCAGTCCTATGGACACTGCTGAGTTTTCCAAATTTGCTGACATATTGAATGCAGCACTTTCACAGCATCATCTTTTAGATTTGAGATAGCTCAACTGGAATTCCATCACCTCCACTAACTTTGTTCATAGTGATGCTTCCTAAGGCCCACTGGACTTCACATTCCAGGATGTCTGGCTCTAGGTGAGTGATCACATGATATGATATGCATGCTTTAGCAACTTTTTGCTTTAGCAGAAATATTTGTTTTATTTTTTGTCTGTTTGTGAGATTCATTCATAGTTCCTCATTTTTCATGGCTGTATTGTATTTTACAAAGGACTGGGACATTTTATTCAGTCTCTTTTAGTAGACTTGTAGGTGGTTACCATTATTGTGTGCTAAGATTTACTGATGCTTGGAACATTATGTACATGTCTTGGTGTTCTAAGAATTTTAAAAGCATATTCATTTAGGAATAAAATTTTCATGTCATAGAGTAACATATGCTTTCATCTTTATCAGGTATTGCAACTTGTTCTTTAAAGTGGCCAAATCAATTTATAATTCCTCTAGCAATGTGTAAAGTTTCTAATTTCACTATATTTTCTCTGACATGTAGTAACAGATTTGACCAATGTGAAATAATATCTCACTGTAGTTTAAATTTGCATTTCTCTGAATACTATTTTGCCTTCAATATCTTTTCATATGGTTTGTGGCTGTTTGGGGTTTCTTCTTCTGGGAATTGCCTATTGCCTATTTTCTCCTTGGGTTGCTTGTCATATGCTTATTGATTTGCAGAAATGCTTTCCATATTCTGGCTACATCTACAAAATCACTTTTGTATTTGTAGGTTATAATAATGTTCTTGGAGAATCTTTTCTAGACATTTTATGTCCAGGACTTTAGTACTTGTGGAATTGGCTTGTATATGGTATGAGCAAAGGATCCCAGTTTATCCTTTTTGTATGTATGGAAAACTGTTGTCTCAGCACCCTTTCTGGACATTAATATTCTTTCCCTCTTGATTTACAGGACCACCTTAGTTGTCAGTGTGTGGATTTATTTCTGAGTTCTCATCTGTGTATTGGTTGTTTTATTACCTATTCCTGTGTCATATTACTATACATTTATAATAAATCTTGATATCTGGTAAGGCAGCTTCATTCAACTGGTTGTCCTTAAAGCTTGTACTGGCTATTCTTGGCCCTTCTTCTCCATATAAGCTTAAAAATCAGCTTGCCATGGTCCATGGCAAAATTTTTTCAGTGTTTGATTGGACTTAAATTTGTATAAATTCATTTGGGAATTGATATCCTCATGATATTGAATCTTCTGTCCATGATTATCATACATTTCTTCAGTTATCTTTGTCTTAACTGAAGTCTTCCTTAAGGTTTTATAATTTCTTCTTTAATGTCTTGTGTATCTTTTGAAAGGTTTTTTTTTTTGTATACCATATAAATTTTGCTGCTTTTGTAGATAGTATCTTTTTTAAAAAATTTACATTTTCTTCCTATTTTTTTGCTAATGGATAGAGATATAATTGACTTTCATTTATTAATCATATATCTCCAAGCCTTAACCTCTTATGAATTCTAGCATTTTGTCTGTTGGTATACTTGGGTTTCCTATGTAGAAAGTCTTACTGCTTGTGAAGATTGGTATTTGGTTCTCTGGTTCCTATGCTAATGCTCTAATTAAGGTTTTTTCTTATTTTAGTGCTAAGCTCTGTCCTCTAGTACAGTGTTGAATAGAAGGGTGATCATTCTTGTCTTGAGCCTCGTTTTTAAGGGAATGTTGCTAACATGTCACCACGAAGTATAATATTTGCTGCTGACTTTTATTTTTCTCATATTAATAATTACTATTAAACTAGTTATAAATTGCTGCCTCATAAGTCCCTTGCTTTAGATCCATAGATCACTGATTTTAGAGAATTCACATGTTTATTATATTCAGTCTCCATACTCACAAGCAAGGTAAAACTGTCCGTTTATTTAGGTCTTTATTAATGTCTTTCCAATAATGTTTTATAGTTTTTTTTCTGTTAATGTTTTGCGTATCTTTGTTAGACTCATTCCTACATGTTCTCTGTTTTTATACTATTGTATGTGGCACATCTTAAACAGCTTATCACTGGTTTTTAGCTGTTTTATCCTTTTGCTTTCCTACAAGTTTGCTTTCTTACATGCTCAACTGTATATTTGAGCAAACATTTTTTATGTTTTCTTTAGCATTTCGGTGTGTATTATAGTCATTTTTTCCATATTATCTAGTGCAGTTTCTCAGTTTTGGCACTGTTTTATTTAGGGCTGAATAATTCTTTGTTGAGGGGAATATCATTGTGTAATATTTAACAGCATCCCTAGCCTCTGTCTTGTAGATGCCAATAGCCCCACCTGGTTATGATGACCAAAAATGTCTCAAATTGAGTAAAAATTGTCAAATGTCCCTGAAGAGCAAAACTGCCCCTGATTAAGAACCATTAAGTTGGCCTGTCAAATTTCAAAAATTGCCCTTATCTTCTTGAACCTTTGAAAATACTTATTTTTTTGTTTTTATTTTTTAAATTAATTAATTTATTTTAATTGGAGGCTAATTACTTTACAGTATTGTGGTGGTTTTTGCCATATATTGACAGGAATCAACCATGGATATACATGTGGCCCCCATCCTGAACCCCCCTCCCTCCTCTCTCCCCATCTCATTCCTCTGGGTTGTGCCAGTGCACTGGCTTTGAGTGCCCTGTTTCATGCATTGAACTTGGACTGGTCATCTATTTCACATATGGTAATATACATGTTTCAATGCTATTCTCTCAAATCATCCCACCTTCACCTTCTCCCATAGAGTCCAAAAGTCTGTTCTTTATATCTGTGTCTCTTGCTGTCTTGCATACAGGGTCATTGTTACCATCTTTCTAAATTCTATATATATGCATTAATATACTGTATTAGTATTTTTCTTTCTGACTTACTTTGCTCTGTATGATAAGCTCCAGTTTCATCCACCTCAATAGAACTGATTCAAATGTATTCTTTTTAATGGCTGAGCAATACTCCATTGTGTATATGTACCACAGCTTTCTTATCCATTCATCTGCAGATGGACATCTAGGTTGCTTCCATGTCCTGCCTATTGTAAACAGTGCTGTGATGAACATTGGGGTACATGTGTCTCTTTCAATTCTGGTTTCCTCATTGTGTATGCCCAGCAGTGGGATTGCTGGGTCGTATGGCAGTTCTCTTTCCAGTTTTTTAAGGAATCACCACACTGTTCTCCATAGTGACTGTACTAGTTTGCATTCCACCAATAGCATAAGAGGGTTCCCTTTTCTCTGCACCCTCTTCAGCATTTATTGTTTGCAGACTTTTTGATAGCAGCCATTCTGACTAGCGTGAGATGGTACCTCATTGTGGTTTTGATTTGCATTTCTCTGATAATGAGTGATGTTGAGCAGAAGATACTTATTTTTAAACTCTTTCAGACACAGGTTCCTAGTATGTGAGTTTTACTTTGTCTACTGTCATGGTGCTTTTTTTGTTTATGCAGGTGATTTTTAATCATAGACTCACCTTCAGCAGAATGTATGTCTCATATCCTCTGGGTTGGGAAGGTGACCTTATGGGGGTGGCTTGGGTTTTGCCTCTCAAGACCTTACTGAACTTCCTTAGTCTGAAAGTAGTTTTTATGTTAATTTCTTGGTTTGGGATTAAAAGAAACTGTAACAAAGTAGTGAGTATTTGGACTGTAGCCCCACTTCTCCCTTTCATGCTCCCTTCTTTCAAGTGCCAATCGCTGCTGGCCTCAGTTCACTGTCCCCAGCGCTGCCCCAACACATAAGCACTGGTATTTTGCTGCATCTGGTTGGCCTGGGTCAGCACAGGATCTGTAGTTTTCCTTTTGATATTTTCTTTGACTATGCCAGATGCTACCACTGAATAATTTGGATTTTGCTGCCAAACTATACTTCCATTAGTACAGAGGGAAGACAGCACGCCAGTTCTCTTGCTGAGTGTGCGTGACTGGCAGAAGGCAGCCTTGGGTGTAATGGCTAGAGGAAAGGAACTGAGCTGATCATATTTTAAGAAGCAATCATCTAATTTTGTTAACTCTTAATGGTATTATTATATCATTGATGGTTATGAATTATAAAAATTACTGTGTTTAAAAAGGGAATTGAACATTTCTTTTCTAATAGCTCTGTTTGATTCTTTTTCAGTATGTCTAGTGAATGTACATAACATCTCATTCCTTTTTTAAAAAAATAGTTTTGTTTACTTTTGGCTGTGCTGACTTTTCTCTAGTGGCAGCATGAGGGAGCTATTAGTGGCTTCCCATGGCAGTGGCTTCTCTTGTGGTGGAGCACAGGCTCTAGGGCTCACAGGCTTCAGTAGTTGCAGGGCATGGGCTCAGGAGTTGCGACTCCCAGGCTCTAGAGCACAGGCTCCATAGTTGTGGTGCATGGGCTTAGTTGCTCCACAGCATGTGGAATCTTCCTGCAGCTGCTGCTGCTAAGTTGCTTTAGTCGTGTCTGACTCTGTGTGACCCAATAGACGGCAGCCCACCAGGCTCCCCCGTCCCTGGGATTCTCCAGGTAAGAACACTGGAGTGGGTTGCCATTTCCTTCTCCAATGCATGAAAGTGAAAAGTGAAAGTGAAGTCACTCAGTCGTGTCCGACTCTTCGCGACCCCATGGACTGCAGCCTACCAGGCTCCTCCATCCATGGGATTTTCCAGGCAAGAGTACTGGAATCGGGTGCCATCGCCTTCTCCGGAATCTTCCTGTCAGGGATCAAGCCTGTGTCTTGGATTCTTTACCAGTGAGCCACCAGGAAAGCCCCTCATTTCTTGTTGTGTTTACTTATTTTATACTTTCTAGTGTGTATAAGTATTTTACAGATTAATTTATAATAATAGCAACTGCAGAATTATGACTTTTAATGAATAGAAAAAGAACTTTCCTTCCTTTTTTGGAAACTAATAGGTAGGTTTAAAGTCTTGTTAGCCTGTGAGTAGAGTACAGATTTAGCCTCTGCAAAACACATAAAATTAGCATTAAGCTTTCAGATTAGAAAAATAATGAAGTAGTCTGAGTACCAGTTTTTCTACTTTGAGTAAACAATCATTTTAAATTTCATTTCTCCAGTTATTCAGAATGGCTGTGTTTAAGTGAGGCTTGGATGAATGAACATGGGATTGGCATAGACACATTAATACTTATTAACAAGCCTACATTAACTGAAGTGTCTATTTTATTAAAAACTAACCCTTTTAGACTATCAAGAGGAAGGCTAGTGTGAATGGTGTGCATGAATGGCTTATTTTAAAATAAGATATTTAAAATTTTTTTAAAATAAAATTTTAAATAAACATAATTTTGTTAATTTCAGACACTAAAGTACTCCTTAATATTTCCATTGGTGGGGAACTTCGGAACTCTAGGGAAATTGTCCTTCCTCTAAGAATCTTTCAGTTTTTCTTATTTTTGACAGCAAGGGCTATTTAACATCCCATATATCCCTTTTTGCTTTGATTACCAGGAAGCTCAGGACACATTCAGGGTCTGCTAAAATCTGTTTAGGCCTTCCTGGCCTGCATATTTGCATTGTATTCTTTATCCCTCCACCTCATTTTGACTTTCTAATCTAATTATTTTCCTCCTTGTTCTCATATAAATTTTTTTTCTACTTATGTGTTTGTTGTAAGATGCTTCATCTTTTGTAACCCGAGATTGTATATTAATAAATAAAATAGAATTGGTGTTCCTTTCAGTAAATCCTGCTAGTTTAATACACGTGTACACAAATATGCAGCAACAGTTATCAACCTACAGTTAGGTTATTTCCAAATTATTTTTTGCTAAGGTTAGCTTTTAATCTGAAATGTTCTCTGCTAGAAACCAACAGGGTATTGTACCAGAACATAAGAGCTTATTTATTTATTTATTTAAAAAATTTTTTATTTTATTTTATTTTTTAACTTTACAATATTGTATTGGTTTTGCCATATATCAAAATGAATCCAGCACACGTATACATGTGTTCCCCATCCTGAACCCTCTTCGCTCCTCCCTCCCCATACCATCCCTCTGGGTCATCCCAGTGCACCAGCCCCAAGCATCCAGTATCGTGCATGGAACCTGGATTGGCGACTCATTTCATATATGATATTATACATGTTTCAATGCCATTCTCCCAAATCATCCCACCCTCTCCCTCTCCCACAGAGTCCAAAAGACTGTTCTATACATCAGTGTCTCTTTTGCTGTCTCGTATACAGGGTTATTGTTACCATCTTTCTAAATTCCATATATATGCGTTAGTATACTGTATTGGTGTTTTTCTTTCTGGTTACTTCACTCTGTATAATAGGCTCCAGTTTCATCCACCTCATTAGAACGGATTCAAATGTATTCTTTTTAATGGCTGAGTAATACTCCATTGTGTATATGTACCATAGCTTTCTTATCCATTCATCTGCTGATGGACATCTAGGTTGCTTCCATGTCCTGGCTATTATAAACAGTGCTGCGATGAACATTGGAGTACATGTGTCGTAAGAGCTTATTTAAAATAAAATATAGCTATGAAACTTTAAACAGTGATCCTCATTTATAACTTAAATTTTGAAAGAAAATAGGTTGAGTTCCAATGGAAGAAGTTAAGAATACACCCATGGCATGAACATCCCACCATTCCCACCCAGTTCCTGCATCTTTCTGCAGATCTGCTCAACCTCCTTTTTTCTACTGATGCACTCAGCAATGCTAGTGACAATTGCTGTCCAGCAATGTGTTGTGAGTATGGGATTCTGACCCTCCTAAGGGGCTCAGGGTCCAAAGAGGTGATCAAAACTTGGCAAGGCTCATGTTCAGCCATGGTGGCAGGTCCTGTGAGCAGTCATGATGACACTGTGTAAAGTGCCTGTGACTTTGGGAGGATGGCAGCAGGTGTGAATGAGGGGTTTCCAAGTAGAACAACTGGGAAAAAAGGGTGAGGTAGAGACAGAAACCGGTTTTCTCCCATCATTTTTGACACCTTGCAGAGTCCCCTTTGCTAAGATTTGTGTTTGTTCAAGCCTACTGGGAGTTCACCAAAAAGGGGTTAACCCCCGTGACCTCAGTTTCTGTGGTCTAGAGAGCAGCCTAGTCATTGGGCTCTTCCTCTGCCCCTCACCATTCATCTGTCACTTCGTCATTAATTCCTTAGTAGTGATTTTCCACTTACCACACTTTATACTCTGATAAATTCTGATAAAGCACGTGGGATTTTTTTTTTTTTGAAATAATGTCTCTGGTTTCATTTCTTTTAAAATGTAGGTTATCTTCTTTGTCTGTCCTGATTTTGGGATCAGTTGCTTTGTCTCCGGAAAGGATCACTTCTGCAGACTTAACAACATGAGTTTAATCTGCTAAATTAGACCAGCAAGAAAAGAAGAGCCTATACCTGGACTTTGAGGCATATGTTATTTTGCTAGGAGGATTAAAAAAAAAGTTCCCTTTTAACCACAGAACTCCTCCATTGGAAAGGATTTTGAAAGAAATGAAGAAAACCACCAGAAATGAAATCAGTAGCTTCATGGCCTTCTATTGACTGGACTAGACTTTTCTTCCTGCCATTCCTTGGAATGACACTGTACAGGATGTCTGCTGAAGTCATCCATCAGGTAGAAGAAGCACTTGATGAAGAGGAGAAGGATACACTCCTTTTTTTGTGCCGAGATGTTGCTGCAGATGTGGTTCCACTGAATGTCAGGGATCTTCTGGATATTTTAAGAGAGAGAGGAAAGCTGTCTTCTGTGAGCTTGGCTGAGCTGCTGTACAGAGTGAGGCGGTTTGACTTGCTCAAGAGGGTCTTGAATATGGATACCCCGACAGTGGAGGCCCTCCTGCGCAGGCACCCACATCTGATTTCAGACTATAGGTAATTCATCAGCCCCTCCCGAGGCTGCACCAGTAGAAGGGAGGGAGGGAAGAAGATCTAGACTTCAGAACCATAGAAACATAGAGGACATTAAACAGGTTCATCCCTTTATCTACCCACCGATCTTATTGCCCTGTTGATGTTCATTCTTCTGAAATGTTTGAATCCTTAGTACATGTTTGCTTAAAGTAACTGTGTAGAAGGTCAGATTGAAACTGGAAAGGACAGATGGTATGTGTTTGCCCAATGGGTAGAATGGTAGAGAGACAAATGACTAAGATGAGATCTGCTGTGTTCTTTGCTAGCCTGTGATGTCAGAGCTGGGCAATTTCCTGTTCTGAGAAAAGAAAACAACAAGCCTGACAGTAATCTTCCTGACCTTTGAGAGCTTTGTGATCCTTCCTGAATTTCCTCCGGTCTTTCCCCTGCCAAGGAAGTTAGTGGGTGAGCTAGCTTTCAGTGAGTTTCTGTGAGGTTCCTACTCCCGGAGGCTCTGGAGAGCCCAGATTGAAGGTTTCTTCAATTAACCACATCTAGACTCCCGTAAGTTCAGAGAGGAATGGCCGTTGGAGCTCCCTTTCGTTCAGACAGCCTTTGAATTGTTCCTTCCTCCTGGTCTGTCTACAATGCAGAAGACCCGGGTTCGATCCCTGGCTCGGGAAGATCCCCTGGAGAAGGAAATGGCAATCCACTCCAATAGTATTGCCTGGAAAATCCCATGGACAGAGGAGCCTGGTAGGCTACAGTCCATGGGGTTGCAAAGAGTCGGACACGACTGAACGACTTCACTTTTACTTTTCTGGTCACAGAGCATTCTCTTGAAGGCTCAGAGGAGCACAGAAACGACAGGAAAGGCTGCATTTCTGGGGAAAGAAAGATAATTTGTAACCTTAAATTTGTGATTCTTTTTTTCTCTGGACCACTGGATCTTTAGTTATATCATTATTTGGAGATATCATCATTTGGAGATGATATACATGATTAAAAACTGTATTAAAGAGAGTTGCAATCAGTGTGGCCCTTGGAACGTGGATGAGACTTGAGATTAAAGGTCTGTTTGAAGCCTCAGAACCAATAGCCTCAGCCACATAGTCTGAGCCAGCCACTGCCATCAGTTGGGCCTTCATTTTCCTACTTGTGAAACTAAGAATAATGTCTGATTTCACAAGTGTGTTTGTAAGGATTGATTGTGATAATTTAGTTTGTGAAGTACTTTTAAAAATTATTATATTTTAAATTATGTAAAAAACTTTTTAAAACCAGGTAGCACTCTACCAATATAAGGGTTAATTATCGTTGTTGCTGTTTTTCTTAATCATCTTCCATTTCTCCAACCATTATATGATGTCAGAAATCTTAAAACTTTTCAGGAGGCACTGACTGGGTTTTTGTGAAAAAAGTCAGGGGACTGTCTCCATCTTCTGTTTCCTTGCTGTAGTGAATGGAGGCAGTTTGGGGACCTTTGAGTAGAGAGGCCAGGGAATGCTAGATTCATTTATTCATCTATTGAGTGGGCTTTATTGTGGGTTGACATATGCGAGGTGTTTGGTAAGCGCTAAAGCAAAATGAAGAATCTTCCATCCTCAAGAATCTGAGAGTCTAATTGGGAAAATGGGCTTCTAAGCAGTGATGACAATGACCAGGCACTAATGACAATCATGAGATGTCCTTGGGAGCCCTGATAAAGCTTGCTGGTACTCCAGCTGTAACAGAGGTGACTAAGTGAGGAGGGGCTTTCTACACAGTCACAGTCTCCAGGATATAGATGCCTTTTACCTTTTGAGTTCTGGAGCAAGCCAGGGCAGCTTACACGTTACTTTGATTCATGATCTTGTGATTCAAAGTATTGTCCCTGTATTAGCAGCTTCAGCATCACCTGGGAATTTGTTAAACTGAGGGGATGAGATCATTTTGAATTCTATTTATGTCTTTCATCTTAGTCATTTAGGTTCTTCATTTATTTCACTTATAACTTATGGGAGAGCTAGGGGATTCTTTGGGGAAGTTTTTATTCTCTTGTTCTTTTCATAGCAGATGGAAAAAGAGGTACCATGTTCTACTGAAAACTCAGAAGGGATAAGTTTCCTTTTTGAATTTGCTTAAGATCTCCTGGGGTGATCTATGCTTTCTGTTTTCTGGGGGACACATTCAAAATAGGGGCAAGAATTAGTCTTTTAACCAGTTTTTGGCCTAGAGGAGACCTACGCTCTTAGTATTCTCACTAGGACTTGTGTCTGAATTTACTAAAGAACCTTGTCTGGTTTTCAGGGTGCTGATGATGGAGATTGGTGAGGATTTGGATAAATCTGACGTGTCCTCATTAATGTTCCTCATGAGAGATTATACGGGTCGAAGCAAGATAGCCAAGGATAAGGTGAGTTTTCTTTCTTTTTCTTGATTCATGTTCCCAGGAGTCTTATCAGAGGTTGGGAGTTGTTCTCTATGGTATGAAGAGAGGGAATCAGGCACTTAAGCAAGGAGGCCCAAATTGAGGGTGAAGGTGGGAAGGGAGAAGAGTATGAGGGTTTTTTCATAGTAACACTGATGGGAAGAAAATTGGTTCCTGAATTGAGAGGCAATAGAGTGATGTTGGCTGGTGTGGCCCTGGGTGTGTGTTTCCTCCTTGTATTTTATCCTTTATTTGTATAAAATCATAGGCCTGGCTTATCCTTCAGCTTCTCTCCCTGGTTTGGCAGATCATCTGGGAAGGTTAGGAAGTCCCATCTGTTCACGCTGAGCAGAAACAGATGGGAAGTGCTGGCCCGCTGCCATCTTGCTCTCTGCTGTTCCCCTCTCCTCAGCCAGTTCAGGGTCAGTGTGGAGTCATCAGGCTTTGGGGGAGATGGGCAGGGGAAGGTCCTTGAGACTGATGAATCCACAGAGTGGCAGAAGTATAGATTTGCAGTTCAAAATGAGCTAGGGGTGAAATCTCAGGGATGCTGTGGTCACTGGAAAAGTAGATCCCAGCTGGCCTGATATGTACTTCCGACCTGTGGACAGGCCAGGAAAAGCTTGGGTCTCTAGTATCAAGGATCTTCTTCTGAGGACTTTGGTAAATCATTGCTTAAGAATCTCCTCATGTTTCTTAATGATTGTTGTTTCATTTCTGAGATCTAGGAATATAGGGCAACTGTGTGCCCCTATTATCAAATGCAAAATGGAAAGTAAAATTAAAAAACAAAACAAAACTCATTTTTTGGCGTCCCCTAGTCCACTTGTTTCTCAATCATTTATGTAGATTTAATTATGATTATTAATTGAAAAATAAAGATAGCACATTAGTAACCAAATGTTAAACAGAAAGAAAGTAAAACCAAAAGTGATGCCTATTTCTGAAATGTAGTTCTTTCACAATCCCTATGTTCCAGGCTGAACAAATAGCAAAATACCCTCACCTTGTAATTTTACCACCTCATGTCTGTCCACTGTATCAGAATGAACTGGAATTTCCAGCATTGGTTAAAATATTTTAGGAACTTCAGGGCTATATCATTTAGAATTTTTCTAGTAAAAACATTTCCCCAGCTACCGTCTCACTTCCCTTTTTCAGTAAATCCCTTAGAGTTTTTCAGTATGACACCAGCCTGACTTTTGGGAAGAGAATTAACACAGGAGGATTTTATTTTCAGGCCTGCTTTCTTAATCCTTCATGCAAAAAATGACTCATGCATCTATTCCCAACCTAGGTGCAGGTTGGCCCCCTCAAAGACTTACCTCTTTTCTGGGTAAATTCCAGGATTGTAATTTGCTCATGGTCTTGGAGAGACAATAAAACAAAGCACTCTGGTTTAGGATCCTTGAAGGTCACTCAGAGGACTCCTCTGGTCACATTTTCTTATTGTTATAAATTTTGCAGCCTGAGGTTTGCATATGAGGCCTGATGGTCAGCCGTACTGACATTTGTTTTTTGTTGATGGTTCTCTTAGAGTTTCTTGGATCTTGTGGTTGAATTGGAGAAGCTAAATCTGGTTGCTCCAGATCAACTGAATTTATTAGAAGAAAGCCTAAGGAACATCAACAGGATAGACCTGAAGACAAAAATCCAGAAATACAAGCAGTCAGGTGAGCAGCATTTTGGCCCTCTCTGTGGCCTAATGAAGTACCTATGTGTAGTGGGTTAGGTTGGTAGACATTCATGTGTACAATGGGTGGATGGAACAGAACCCGAATGTCCATGGCCCTCACCAGCCTGAGGCTAGCAATCAGAATCCTTTATATCCTCTATACCCTATATCTGTCTGCTAACTTTATCAGCAAGCACCCCTGACCACAGAGTCTTGGCCCTCTGCAAAATGCCACCAAGCAGTTCTTAACAGTCTGGTCTTTAAGAAGGAGTCTGCACCCCAACTTTCTGCACTGGCTGGTGGCACTGTGTGTACTCAGGGCTTCTGAGTCTATGCCAAGCCCTGCTGCCTTGCCTGACCACCATCCAAGCTCTGGAGACATCCTGTCCCTGGGGTCCTGTAACTGCCTTGCATATAACCTCCTCATGGAAAGGGGCATCTTTTCTGCTGAACCCCTTCCATAAAGGGGACCAGCACACATTGGCCTTCTCTCTCACAGCACCCCTTCCCATGTCTTTTATTTATTTATTATTTTATTTTATTTTTAAATTGGAGGCTAATTACTTGACAATATTGTGGTGGTTTTTGCCATACATTCACATGAATCAGCCATGGATGTATGTGTCCCCCATCCTGACCCTCTGTCTCACCTCCCTCCCCATCCCATCCCTCAATTCCCCTGTCTTTTAGACTCACACTCAGTATGGGCTCTGCTAGCAGTCTACCACCACCATAGAGCCTGAGGGCATGACTGATACCCAGTGATCTGCACACAGCCCTCCCCCATGCCCATGAATGATTCAAGATCAAGAATAGGAGTAGCACTTTTAGTCTGTTCTTAATGACATTGGGAGAAGAGTCATCTGATCTGACATTTTGAGTTCAGTAAGTGGCTGGAAAGTTTTGGGTATTTTGAAAGATCATGACTGACTCTGAACTGAGCCATTGTGGAAGATTCATTTGATGATAATTTGTCAGTCTTAACTCAGTGCCTCTCTTCTGCTTGCAGCTCAAGGAGCGGAAACAAATTATGTAAATGCTCGCCAGGCATCTCTGCCAAACTTGAGTGTTAAAGATCCTTCATATAACCTAAGGGTGAGTCTGGAGCAAATGTGTGGAATCCTGGCATGAAACAGTTTCAGAACTTTGACAAAAATGTACATATTCTCCTAGCATGTATTTCATTTAACATCTGAAAAAAATTGTGACAAATACGCATTTGTTTATAAAATATGTATAAATTCTTATAATTTCAAAGCTAATGTGTTTATTGAGATAACTTGGAAAATACAGAGAACTATATATAAAGGAAAGAAGATAAATCACCTCCATGTTAACAGTTGTTCCCCTCTAGTCTTTTTTCCCTCTGTGTTTATGTATCCCCATACACAAACATTTTTTCCATTGTTTGTGTGTTCCTTTGAAAATTTACATTTTTATTTTTTAATATTTATTTGTTATTTACTTGGCTGCACCAGGTCTTGGTTGTAGCATGTGAACTCTTTGTTGTGGCATGTGAGATCTAGCTCCCTGACTGGGGATCAAACTTGTGTCCCCTGCACTGCAAGACAGATTCGTAACCACTGGACCACCAAGGAAGTCTAGAGAATTTAACTTTTGAAATAAAAATAGGTAGGACATGCCCATGGACAAAAAACTCAAAAGGTGCTAAAATGATTTTTAAAGTCCGTTTCCTCTTACCCAGTTCCTTTCCCCAGAGGCAGCTGTTGTTACCCATTTTCTTCTCTGACCATTTGGAGGTAGTCTATGCACATATCATATTAATTTTTACTTTTTTTCTTCTGTACAAATGGTAGCATGCTATGCCCACTGTCCTGACCTGAGAATTCTTAGAAATTTTTTCGTATGAATCATATGGGACTGCCTCTATTTAATCATTGTTTTTAGAGATTGGACATAGTTTCCAAGTGATACTTTCTAGCTGTATCGCAATATGTTTTATAAATATGGATGTAGATTTTTTCTAATCTTTTGTTATATGACAGTACTTCAAAATAAATATCCTTGTGTTTACCTCTTTGTGCATTTGCTTTTCATTGAGCTTATTTTAGTGATTTCAACAAAAGTGTAAAAGTGTTTTTGTCACTGAGTGACTGATTTGTGACCGTAAATAACAGATAGTCACTTCTGGTGATTGTGTTAGTCAGTGGTGCAAGGTCATCATCAGAAAAATTGTTTGGTTAATCTTTTATACTGAGGATTTAATCTCATTGTAATCTCATCCTCATGCACATATAAGGATATATGGAATGTGTAGTCAGGACCACAGTTTATCATTTGTGATTAAATCATAAGCACTTTCATAAAAGTATGTGATGAAAATATTGACTATACCTATAATAAAAATAGTTTTGTGGAGGAGATAAGTTGTAAGACAGCATTAGGCAATAGAATTTCTGAACTCAGATGGATGGTGGTAGGGATTAACTGCCCAACCCTCTCATTAAATAAATAAGGACATTTAGGCCTAAGTAACCTAAGGGCCTCCTTTGAAGTTGAACTGATAAAAGAATCGGCCTGTAATGCGAGAGACCGGGGTTCAATCCCCGGGTTGGGAAGACCCCCTGGAGAAGGGAAAGGCTACCCACTCCAGTATTCTGGCCTGGAGAATTCCATGGACTATATAGTTCATGGGTTTGCAAAGAGTCAGACACGACTGAGCAACTTTCACTCAGGCCTAAGGAACATTGATTGCCCACCGTACCTGCCGCCAGACCTAGGCCCATCCATACTCCTTCTACACTGTGGTGCATTTTTTCCAGAATTAAATATGCTTTTCTTCGTCCTTCTGAACCTCTGTGATACCAAATCATGAGAGAAGACTGATTTAGGATTCAGATCCCGATTTTCTGAACTTTCTTTGCTATGGCGTATCTAACAGAAATTATACTGTCATTCTTAGTTAAAAGTCTGCTGTATTTTTATTATTGCCTTTCTATTTTGTTAATGCAAGTAATTGGATTCACTGTCTTTGTGGCTTTTTAGGAACCCACATGGTCTGTAAATTTTGCCTTAAATTTGCTATATTAATCTGTGGCCTTGGTCATTCATTCATTTAGTTAGCAGGCACCATGGCGTATGAATTCCATGAATTCCTCACAAGATTTAGGAGCCTGGATGTTAACTCATACAAGTTTGCAAAGGTGCTTTTAAAATTTCAGTAGCATTTGCCATCCCAAGTTCCAAAGATTCCTGAGTGCCCTTAGAGAAGTCTTACCCGCTTATCCCACCCTCAGTGTCCTATCTCTTTATTCTAAATGCCCCATCTCTTTATAAATTTTGTCCAAATTTAGCCCCTGAGTTCAAATACTTCCCTTTATGTGACAAAATACCTTTGAAAGTGTTAAAGTTGATTTCCAGAGATATAAACATTTCCTTGTTATTATTTATTTATTTATTTATTTTTTATTTTATTTTATTTTTAAACTTTACATAATTGTATTAGTTTTGCCAAATATCAAAATGAATCCACCACAGGTATACATGTGTTCCCCATCCTGAACCCTCCTCCCTCCTCCCTCCCCATACCATCCCTATTTATAATTTAATTCTGTTTTGGTCAAATAATTGCTCTGTATGATTTCTGTCCTTTAGAACTTATGGCACATTATACAGTCTACTTTGGTGAATGCTATATGCACTTTGTAAAAAAAAAAGAATGTTCTCAACTATTGAGTGAAATGTTTGATACATTGCAGTTAGTTCAAGCTGGCTGAATGGTTTTCAAATACATTCTTTATCATTATTATTAAAAAAATTACAGTGGCATTGTAGGATATGTGATACCAACAGATGAATTAACAAATTGTGGGACTTTTCTGGCTGTCTAGTGGTTAGGACTCTGTGCTTCCACTGCAGAGGGCACAGGTTTGAGCCCATGTTGGGGAGCTAAGATCTTGCAAGCCACGCGGTGCAGCCAAAAAAAAAAGTTGTAACTCTGTACTGTAATGTTTTTTATATTTATCTAGAGTAAATCTAGCTTTGATTTGATGTTATATCTTTAATCGTATGTAAAAGTGAATGCACACCCATGTGGGGTTTCAAATTCTAATATCATTATCCTCTGGCTAAGTCATTGGTTATTACTAATAAAAGCAATTTATGTGTTTTCTTTGATTTAGATGCACAGACTTAGCTATAGACACAGCTTAACAAATAGTGTACTTCTCTCTTTTGGCTAGGATAGCTTCAGAGGAGAGCTGTCATTTGAAAGCTGAGCGTATCAGATGGTTGACAGTGTGTGTTATGTGTGCCTTACACAGGACCTGTCATCTGGGAAGAGAAAGGGTCTGTTCAATCTTTCATTCTCTGATTCATCCCATTCTGGCCCTAAGAGAGGGTGGCTAATGTTCAAGAGCCACACCCACATGTGGCTTATGCATAGCTAGGCATTTTAGAAAAATAAAAACTGGACATTTATTAAGCACTTCCATATGCTTAAAAGTCACTGTGCTGAGTGTCTTGTATACATTTAATCCTGAAAAATATTTATAAGGTAGGTACTATTATTGTCCTCATTTTGAAGATAAAGAAACAGACATATAGTTAAAGAATTTGCTCAAAGTTACATAGCTAATAAGTGGCAGAATTCTACCCCCACTCTTAATCATACCTGTACCTTGCCTCTGTGTTAAAGATCAGGCTGAATGACGTGATCTTTAACACAGAATTTTGAACGTTGCAAGTTCCAACAGCTTGTTCTAACTTTGAGTTATTGTGGCAACTCTCCTGTACCATGACGTCTGACTTTATTGAGCTGTTTTTGAAACATTCTAATATGCTAGTTGAATATATTTACACATTTATTGTATTTTCACTTTGAATTGCTGCTTTGGTTATAGACTATAGTTTTATGGAATTAATGTCTCTTGCTAGTTTTCTTTAGATAATTTAACAGTGAATGTGATACTTTAATTTATTCCTAAGAATCCTATCAAGATATTTAAAGAGGTGTAATATAATATGCCTTTGAAAAATGAACGGGGAGTGTGACCTTGTTTTTTATGTTTGAAGCTCCAGAATGGCAGGAGTAAAGAACAAAGGCTTATGATGGGACCACCTGACATTCAAAGTAAGACCAGCTTTTCTTTATATTCACTTTTAAAAATGCTTGATAATTCAAGTACAAAATGTTGCATGTTTAGAGTTGGCCATTCCTATATCTACATATTTTAATTAAGGTCTCAAAATGAACAGTTAAACTCTCAAAATATATTCATTGGCATTTCTAGTTATCCATCAAATTAGCTTCAGTTCAGTTCAGTCCCTCAGTCGTGTCCGACTCTCTGCGACCCCATGAATCGCAGCACGCCAGGCCTCCCTGTCCATCACCAACTCCTGGAGTTCACCCAGACTCACGTCCATCGAGTCAGTGATGCCATCCAGCCATCTCATCCTCTGTCATCCCCTTCTCCTCCTGCCCCCAATCCCTCCCAGCATCAGAGTCTTCCAAGGAGTCAACTCTTGGCATGAGGTGGCCAAAGTACTGGAGTTTCAGCTTTAGCATCATTCCTTCCAAAGAAATCCCAGGGCTGATCTCCTTCAGAATGGACTGGTTGGATCTCCTTGCAGTCCAAGGGACTCTCAAGTGTCTTCTCCAACACCACAGTTCAAAAGCATCAATTCTTCGGCGCTCAGCCTTCTTCACAGTCCAACTCTCACATCCATACATGACCACAGGAAAAACCACAGCCTTGACTAGACGGACCTTTGTTGGCAAAGTAATGTCTCTGCTTTTGAATATGCTATCTAGGTTGGTCATAACTTTCCTTCCAAGGAGTAAGCGTCTTTTAATTTCATGGCTGCAGTCACCATCTGCAGTCATTTTGGAGCCCAAAAAAACAAAGTCTGACACTGTTTTCACTGTTTCCCCATCTATTTGCCATGAAGTGATGGGACCGGATGCCATGATCTTCGTTTTCTGAATGTTGAGCTTTAAGCCAACTTTTCGCTCTCCTCTTTCACTTTCATCAAGAGGCTTTTGAGTTCCTCTTCACTTTCTGCCATAAGGGTGGTGTCATCTGCATATCTGAGGTTATTGATATTTCTCCTGGCAATCTTGATTCTACCTTGTGCTTCTTCCAGCCCAGCGTTTCTCATGATGTACTCTGCATATAAGTTAAATAAACAGGGTGACAATATACAGCCTTGGCGTACTCCTTTTCCTATTTGGAACCAGTCTGTTGTTCCATGTCCAGTTCTAACTGTTGCTTCCTGACCTGCATACAGATTTCTCAAGAGGCAGATCAGGTGGTCTGGTATTCCCATCTCTTTCAGAATTTTCCACAGTTCATTGTGATCCACACAGTCATAGGCTTTGGCATAGTCAATAAAGCAGAAATAGATGTTTTTCTGGAACTCTCTTGCTTTTTCCATGATCACATTAGCTTATTTGAATGTAAATACCTCTGACTTCATTGTTTTGGCTATATATTTTAAGGCATGTGACATTTATACCTCAAACAGGACTCTAACCAGGCCATGTTAAACATTAATCTAGCCATGGTCATAAACCATGTTAAACCAATTACCTAGGAGCAGAAAGAAAAAAGGTTACTAGGATCTTGTTTTCAGAGAAGGCAATGGCAACCCACTCCAGTACTCTTGCCTGGAAAATCCCATGGACGGAGGGGCCTGGTGGGCTGCAGTCCATGGGGTCGCTAGGAGTCAGACACGACTGAGCAACTTCACTTTATTTTTTCACTTTCATGCATTGGAGAAGGAAATGGCACCCCACTCCAGTGTTCTTGCCTGGAGAATCCCAGGGACGGGGGAGCCTGGTGGGCTGCCATCTACGGGGTCGCACAGAGTCGGACACGACTGAACTGACGCAGCAGCAGCAGGCTCTTGTTTTATAGCCCATTTAATAAATGTAGATTCTGTAAGATGACATTCTCCACCTCTATAAATAAAAGAATTAAAAAAAAACCCTAGTCATCTGGTCCTATCACTTCGTGGCAAATACATGGGAAACAATGAAAACAGTGACGGACTATTTTCCTGGGCTCCAAAATCACTGCTGATGGTGAGTACAGCCATGAAATTAAAAGATACTTGCTCCTTGGAAGAAAAGCTCTGACCAACCTAGACAGCATATTAAAAAGCAGAGATATTACTTTGCCGACAAAGGTCCATCTAGTCAAAGCTATGGTTTTTCTAGTAGTCGTGTATGGATGTTAAGAGTTGGACCATAAAGAAAGCTGAGGGCTGAAGAATTGATGCTTTTGAACTGTGCTGTTGGAGAAAACTCTTGAGAGTCCCTTGGACTGCAAGGAGATCCAATCAGTCCATTCTAAAGGAAATCAGTCCTGAATATTCATAGGAAGGACTGATGCTGAAGCTGAAACTCCAGTACTTTGGCCACGTGATGGGAAGAACTGACTCATTTGAAAAGACCCTGATGCTGGAAAAGATTGAAGTCAGGAGGAGAAGGGGATGACAGAGGATAAGATGGTTGGGTGGGATTACCGACTTGATGGACATGAGTTTGAGCAAGCTCTGGGTGTTGGTGATGGACAGGGAAGCCTGGAGTGCTTCAGTCCATGGGGTCACAAAGAGTCGAACATGACTGAGTGAGTGAACTGAGTCAACCAAAAGATTTAAGGGATGTAAGATCTCTCTCATCACTCTTAAAACATCAGCTCTTGATGCTATCATTTTCAAGAAGGGTGCTTTTTGCTTGTCTTGAGTTCTCCTTGAAAAGAGGGCTGAGTCTTACTGTAGTGGATATGATTGTACTTAAGATGCGGGGCTGCTTTGACAGGTAAGGAGGGCTCAGTCTTCCCTGAGGAGCTTGGAATTTGTCCTATGTGCAGTGGCGATCCTGAGTGTACTGAGCAGGGTGGTGGCCTGATGGAAGCTTCCTTTATGTGGCAGGCCCCTTGCCAACATCCCCTGACTCAGCCCATATACTGTCTGTGTGCACCTCCAAACATTCTGCCCACGTCAGCCAGATGGAGCAGGTCATGCCCATCATTCCATGCATAAAAGTTGGCCCTCCAGCCAGAGCTGTTGAAGAGTGAGTTAATTTCTGACAGTATGTTTCTTAAAACACCGGTGAGGTGGTAAGAGTTAGCTGTTTAAATTGGGAGAACTGGTAGATTTGGATAGGAGTTTAAAATAATCAGAGCTCTTTCCACTGGGCTCTGTGATGGCTGGTTTATCCTTGATGGTAATTATACAGGTGAGGTAGATGAAGCTCTCAATAGCCCTGAAGATCCTTAGGAGAGCTGGTTGCCTGCTCTTGCCTGGATATGGTTCATTTGCTGGTAAAAGAGAAAAGCATCCTGATAACTTGCCCTCAGTCTAATAGAAGTTTAATCAAACCAAGTGTTCCTATTATTTCGGACTTCCAAATAGATTTCAACTGGATGATGATTACAATAACTGCAATTTATTAACACTTTTAGTAAGTGCTAAATACCCTGAGAATTTTCCTAAAAAAAGGCAATGCCAAAGAATGCTCAAACTACCGCACAGTTGCACTCATCTCACACGCTAGTAAAATAATGCTCAAAATTCTCCAAGCCAGGCTTCAGCAATATGTGAACCGTGAACTTCCAGATGTTCAGGCTGGTTTTAGAAAAGGCAGAGAAACCAGAGATCAAATTGCCAACATCTACTGGATCATCGAAAAAGCAAGAGAGTTCCAGAAAAACATCTATTTCTGCTTTATTGACTATGCCAACGCCTTTGACTGTGTGGATCACAATAAACTGGAAAATTCTGGAAGAGATGGGAATACCAGACCACCTGACCTGCCTCTTGAGAAACCTATATGCAGGTCAGAAAGCAATAGTTAGAACTGGACATGGAACAACAGACTGGTTCCAAATAGGAAAAGGAGTATGTCAAGGCTGTATATTGTCTCCCTGCTTACTTAACTTAGATGCAGAGTACATCATGAGAAACGCTGGGCTGGAGGAAACACAAGCTGGAATCAAGATTGCCAGGAGAAATATCAATCACCTCAGATATGCAGATGCCACCACCCTAATGGCAGACAGTGAAGAGGAACTCAAAAGCCTCTTGATGAAAGTGAAAGAGGAGAGCGAAAAAGTTGGCTTAAAGCTCAACATTCAGAAAACTAAGATCGTGGCATCTAGTCCCATCACTTCATGGGAAATAGATGGGGAAACAGTGAAAACAGTGTCAGACTTTATTTTTTTGGGCTCCAAAATGACTGCAGATGGTGACTGCAGCCATGAAATTAAAAGACGCTTACTCCTTGGAAGGAAAGTTATGACCAACCTAGATAGCATATTCAAAAGCAGAGACATTACTTTGCCAACAAAGGTCCGTCTAGTCAAGGCTGTGGTTTTTCCAATGGTCATTTATGGATGTGAGAGTTGGACTGTGAAGAAAGCTGAGCGCCGAAGAATTGATGCTTTTGAACTGTGGTGTTGGAGAAGACTCTTGAGAGTCCCTTGGACTGCAAGGAGATCCAACCAGTCCTTCCTAAAGGAGATCAGTCCTGGGTGTTCATTGGAAAGACTGATGCTGAAGTTGAAACTCCAATACTTTGGCCGCCTCATGTGAAGAGTTGACTCATTGGAAAAGACCCTGATGCTGGGAGGGATTGGGGGCAGGAGGAGAAGGGGACAACAGAGGATGAGATGGCTGGATGGCATCACCGACTCGATGGACATGAGTTTGGGTAAACTCTTGTAGTTGGTGATGGACGGGGAGGCCTGGCGTGCTGTGGTTCGTGGGGTCGCAAAGAGTTGGACACGACTGAGCGACTGAACTGAACTGACCTGAAGTACCCTGAACTAAAATGGACATATTACATAGATTATTTTGTGTGTTTTCTTTTAATTCTGTTAAGCCATGATTATTAAAATATAAAAAAGTGAAAATTTCCTCTTAATTCTGAGTATCAGACATAACCACTATTAATGTTTGATCTATGTACCTCTAGTAAGTATATGGAATATACACACACACATACATGATTTTAAGTACATTGACTCAATATTAAACATATTATTCAGTAATCTGTTTTTCACTTAATATATCCTGCATATCTTTTCATGTCAAGAACATAAAATCTCTGTTATCTATTTTAACATTGCATAGTATTCTATGTACCATTATTTATTTAACCAGTTTCTTGTTAGTAGACTTTCAGGCTCTTTCTAGCTTAGGGCCGTTACAAACAGTCCTTCAGTACCTCTCCATGACATTTTTGCACACTTTTTCTGTTATTTCTTATGATAAACTTCTAGAAGCAGAACATTGGTTTAAAGGGTATTGCTAATTGTCCCTTAAAAAGTCTGTTTCAGCTTATACAGCATTACCATTTGAAAGTGCTCATTTCCCAAACTTGACCAACACTGGCATTTTCTTTGCCTGTCTTTAGATATTATTACTCATTTGTGCAGCAATCTTATAAATTAGGTGCTTATCTCAGAGATGAACAAAACAAGACAAAACAAAACCCCAAGAAACCCCAAGACTTCAGGAAGAAACTTGCCCCAGATCACAGAGCTTACTAGTGATGGTGCTAGGGTTTCAGCCAGCCCTTCATGGCTTTAAAATGGGTGGCTTCTCCACTTCCCTGGGACTAGTAAAGTCATTTTTTATCTACTTTGCTTTAAGCTCATCTACATTTGCTAAGCCCACTGTCTGATATCTTGCTGTTGACATTTTATTTTACAATCTTCCATTGACACTGGATTAAGAAAACGTGGCCATCTCTTCCATTAAGTGGTAAACTCACAAAAGCTTTTCCTTCTCTGAGTCTCTAAGGCTGCTCCCTTGAGGCATTGTGTGCAATTTCAGCACATGCAGTGAAGTTATTGATATATTAATTGGGAAGTAAGTTTATCAGATTCTCCCTATCAGGTTAAAAACTCCCCGTCACTGGGTTCTTACCTGGAAGAGGGCAAGGGAGAACCTTCTTTACTTCTATTTAGGTGGTTTTTCTACACAACCCGTTTGGCATGGGGACTTGTGTTTTGTTATCAGTTAGTTAAGTGTTTCAGTGTGAGGTTAGAAGCTTGGGGCTGAGTATAGCTGGGGAAAGAAGAGATAGTAGCAGGGAAGAAAATTGGGAAAGAGAACAGGTGTGACATAAAAGCTAGCAGGGACTAGGAACAGCCTTAGTTCTCCTTCAGTTTTGTAAATGATTTCTCTCTCACCCCCAGGAGAACCAGTGAAGAGACCCATTCAGGAATCAGGAGCATTTTTGCCTCAGGTACAGAATAAATGATCTGACTTGGTAGTGTAAGCACAGTATCTGTGGAGAACACTGATGGCTTTACAAATATCTGTCTATTAAGAATTCTTTGTGACAGTAGGATGCTGAGGATGCTATTCTGAGAGCGCTTCTGTTCTAAAGGGGAACCTTGGATGTAGCAAAGAAAAAGATGTTGAAGTGGATTGCATTAGTGAACTTTGGAATACAGGAAAATTCCAAGTGGCATTTCTCTTCTCAGCTGAGTGATTGCTGAGTAAATAAGTAAGCAATGACTCCGAACCTTGACTTGTTATGACTTTTTCTATGCTGGTACGTCTTCTCCATAACAGAAGGCAATAAAAGGCCTCCTTTTGTGTTGGTTTGGAAAAATATCACTTGTATAAATGCAGGTTGCTGTGGAAACTTATGACCAATCTTTTCTCTGTGTTTTACGTTATCTTTATCTCACAAAGCTAATGCGTAAAGGGACTGCAGGTTTCATTAAAGTTAATTAGAAACTAAAATAACTGGTTGATGTTGAAGGGAAATGTCAGTCATGGTGACTTCAGCCTGTGCCTATTGAGTAACTCATCTGCCAAAAGGAAATTTAAGGAAATCCAAAAGAAAAGATAGTATGGGGGGATGACCTTGAGGTAAGAGAACAATGTTTAGCTTCTTTGACAATCCCTGCTTTCCTTTCCAGCACATAGTAGAAGAGAGATATAAGATGCAGAGCAAGCCCCTGGGAATCTGCCTGATAATTGACTGCATTGGCAATGACACAGGTAGGTGTGAAGGCTTCAGATGAATTGATGCTCCATAGTGAGATTGAGGCACACACAAGCAGTATTCATCAGAGGCATCAACACTAGCTGCTGTTTAACAAACCACTGCCCAAAAATGTGGTTTCACACAGGAAGGGTAGTTTCTTACTCATGTCTGGTGGGGATGGGGCTGGGGAGCTTCGTTGCAGGTGTACATCAGTGGTGTCATTGTCTGAGGGCTTGGAGTTGTCTTTGGAACCTCTATATATGGCTGGTGGATGACGGAAGTGAACGGAGAAGCTCAGAAGGACTTTAGGGACAGGCTTGAAAGTGATATGTATCATTTCTACCCACAATCCTTTGGTTAGAACTCATGGCCCCATCCAACCACAGTAGACAAGGAACTGAGTCTAGCTGTGTGTCAGGAGGAAAATGAAAGGGAGTTGGAGGAACCCATAGTGCTGTCTCTGGCACAAAGGCAAATTTTGTGAAAGTTGGGAAGGTCTTTTCTTTTCATGCTAGATGCTGCGGCAGGAAGGAGTCCTGAAATCCAAGGAGGGGTTAAAAATGGAAGGTTTTTCTGGGCTTCAGTATTATCAGATGCCCCATCATTTCACCTAGATAGGTCTTTAAAGCTTTTCTGGGGAATATTAAAAATAGGATAAATTTGTGCTCATTTAGAGGCACTGTGTCTACCATCCTGAACTTTGGTTATTGGCCTGAGTCTATACTGCCTGTTTATCCTTGTTTGGATCTGAATGGATTTTTTTTGCTTAGCTGTTGGATGTCTGACTCGAACTGAATCAATCACTGGTGATGCATCAAAAAATAATGAGAAGAGCTTATATAAGTGCAATAAAATTTGGTTCCATTTTTTATCTCTTTCTTGAAAGGATTGATCGTTTTATTTCCAGTTTTCCAGCTTCTCAACATTCTCTTAGAATGAGTCAGAACTGTGTTTTTTTAGGCTCACTTAAAATGTTACCATGGTGGAACTTGCCTGGTGGTCCAGTGGCTATGACTCTGCTCCCAGATCAGGGGGCCTGGGTTCGATCCCTGATTGGGAAACCAGGTCCACTTGCCTTAACTAAAGATCCTGCATGCCCCCCGAAGATCAAAGATCCTGTGTGCCACCACTAAGACATGGTGTGGCCAAATAAGTAAAAATAAATACGTATATATTTAAATATTACCATGGTGAGTTTTATGGGAAGAGAATCCAAGAAAGGTCCAATTAGCAACTATTACACTGAATTTCCTGGGATTTCAGATATGATCTTACTTTCTCCTGTCCTGTATTTAGTTAGATGTGAGAAATGCTGTCTCTTGAGCTATAGATGGGTCCTGTATTTATTTATTTTATTTTTCTTAAATTGAGGTGTATTTGATGTACAAGATTTGTTCTTTCTGTTTTAGCCCTTGCTGCTGCTGCTAAGTCGCTTCAGTCGTGTCCGACTCTGTGCGACCCCATAGACAGCAGCCCACCAGGCTCCCCCGTCCCTGGGATTCTCCAGGCAAGAACACTGGAGTGGGGTGCCATTTCCTTCTCCAATGCACGAAAGTGAAAAAATAAAGTGAAGTCGCTCAGTCATGTCCGACTCCTAGCGACCCCATGGACTGCAGCCCACCAGGCCCCTCTGTCCATGGGATTTTCCAGGCAAGAGTACTGGAGTGGGTTGCCATTGCCTTCTCCAGTTTTAGCCCTTCAGTTCAGTTCAGTTCAGTTGCTCAGTCGTGTCTGACTCTTTGCGACCCCATGAATCGCAGCACGCCAGGCCTCCCTGTCCATCACCAACTCCCAGAGTTCACTCAGACTCACGTCCATCGAGTCAGTGATGCCATCCAGCCATCTCATCCTCTGTCGTCCCCTTCTCCTCCTGCCGCCAATCCCTCCCAGCATCAGGGTCTTTCCAATGAATCAGCTCTTCGCATGAGGTGGCCAAAGTACTGGAGTTTCAGCTTTAGCATCATTCCTTCCAAAGAAATCCCAGGGCTGATCTCCTTCAGAATGGACTGGTTGGATCTCCTTGCAGTCCAAGGGACTCTCAAGAGCCTTCTCCAACACCACAGTTCAAAAGCATCAATTCTTCGGCGCTCAGCCTTCTTCACAGTCCAACTCTCCCATTCATACATGACCACAGGAAAAACCATAGCCTTGACTAGACGGACCTTTGTTGGCAAAGTAATGTCTCTGCTTTTGAATATGCTATCTAGGTTGGTCATAACTTTCCTTCCAAGGAGTAAGCGTCTTTTAATTTCATGGTTGCAGTCACCATCTGCAGTGATTTTGGAGCCCAAAAAAATAAAGTCTGACACTGTTTCCACTGTTTCCCCATCTATTTGCCATGAAGTGATGGGACCAGATGCTATGATCTTCGTTTTCTGAATGTTGAGCTTTAAGCCAACTTTTTCACTCTCCACTTTCACTTTCATCAAGAGGCTTTTGAGTTCCTCTTCACTTTCTGCCATAAGGGTGGTGTCATCTGCATATCTGAGGTTGTTTATATTTCTCCCGCCAATCTTGATGCCAGCTTGTGTTTCCTCCAGTCCAGCGTTTCTCATGATGTACTCTGCATAGAAGTTAAATAAGCAGGGTGACAGTATACAGCCTTGACGTACTCCTTTTCCTATTTGGAACCAGTCTGTTGTTCCATGTCCAGTTCTAACTGTTGCTTCCTGACCTGCATACAGATTTCTCAAGAGGCAGATCAGGTGGTCTGGTATTCCCTTAATATTCACTTAAGAATAAGGAAATGCTTTCTCAGAAAGAGATTGTGTGATCGTCCTCCCATTTTGGTTGTAACCAGTTTTGTTTCATTCATTAGCAAGAAGTTCCCAACTGGACTTGGTGCAGAATGTATAGCTGTTGTATGAGGAGAATCACAAAGATAAAGCCATGACCTGTGATTTTCATGGCTAAATTCCAGTGTCCACCTCCCTTGTTGAGTTATGAACCTCTTGTGGGCCGGGACTGAGTGTGTATTTGTATTTTTCTGTGTTATAGAGATGTGATCAGAGTTGAGCCCTGGGATACCACCATGTAGGTGGGAATCATGGCTTTGCCGTGTCCTAGTTTGTTACCTGGGGCACTTTTTCTAGACTCTCTGTAGCTCCATTTTCCTTCTGTAAACTGAGTTCATAACAGGACACACCTCATAGGGAGATTAGGAAGAGTGAGTGAGTCGTACTTGTAAAGAACTTAGGGCAGTGCCTTAAACACACACACACATACATTTAGCAGGCATTAAAATATCCATTTTGTGGACATTAGTTAATGTTACTTGTCCATTTTGTTTGTTTAATTTTAGTTGTAAATTGCTGGGCTAGAACTTGCCGTGGCTTTGAGCTTAGCACATGGAGCCTGACCCCAGATCAGTGAGGGACCAGAGAACTGGGATCCAGAGGCCTGTATCAGTATCTGCAAAATAGCTCAAAGATATTGTCTGTTGATGGGTACACAGGACTTTGCCCCAACACTGTTCTTGACTTTGTTTCTCCCTGGTCTCACATTCCCTCCATTCCTTCCTTTCCTGATTAACAGCTGCTTGAATCTGCCCATTGGAACTCAGGGAGGGTCATGGAAGCTGGGTGAAGGCTGTTTTCTGTAATCAAAGAAATGCAGGGCCCCACAGGGCCCTGCACGGTATCACTCCTATCCCCATTTTCAAGATGAGCAACCAGAGCACAATAAACTCCCTTTCTAGCTTTTCTCATTAAGTAATAGAGCTGGGATTTGAAAGCTTGACTGCAAAGCCTCTGTTTTTAGCCACTTTGCTGTAAGTGCCATGAGGGTGGTAAGCTTCTGCTGTGTGTCTTCAGAACCTGAAACTGGGTGGCACATTAGAGTTCAGTAAATATTTGTTGGGTGAGTGAACGAAGGAATAAGCTCTATTGGTCATGGTATGTTTCTAAAACCATTCCTTTGTACCTGTAGAATTTAGCAGACTCCCTTACACCTATCTGTTCCTGTCCTCACAAAAAAGTGAGACTTCTATCCAGAGTATGTGATTTCCCCAAAGCTTTATAGATTTATTCTTCCTTTATTCCATAAGCGTTTATTGAGCACCTACTATGTGCAAATCACCACGCTTGGCCCTATGTGAAGCAGGTATAGAGGCCACAGGTAGAGACTGGCCTCAGAGCCATATTGTGAACAAAGATAAGGTTATCATTTGGCGGCTCATTCTTTTTAAAAATTTTTTTAACTTTTTTTTTGTTTTTAAGTGGCTCATCCTTGAGAAGAATCTTTAGAGAAGTCAGTAGCCTCTTCTTGGAGCAGATGTGGAGGCTTAAGGATTTGGGCTAATCGTCTCCGTTCAGTGGCTTTGTGCTTGGTGTCCTCAGGGTTGTGTCACCTGTGTCAGAGACCTAGCAAAGCTGGACTTACACGAGCTCCTGCTTCAAGGTGCCCTGACAGAGCATCTTGTTAAGGAGGGGAGAAGTGAAAGCCCCAAATCACAGACACGTGGACTCTGGACCTTGACCTTGGGCTCTGGCTGGGGTTTTTAGGCTGAATGAAAGATGGTGTTTGCAGATTTTAAGAGGATGTATTTATTCATCTTTTCTCCCTCACTGTTTCTGAAAAGCTTGAAGATTTTTGTGTGCTCTTTTAACTAGGCTAAGATGTAGATTTCTCTAACAGATGCTGCACATTTTTCTGGGAAATTTGCGCAAGTAAACTTTCTCTTCTAACAGAGCAGCAGTGGTTCTGAAAGCCGAAAGTTGATCACAGAGAGAGCTTCGCAAGGGTGTTGACTGGAGCTTGGCTGCTCCTTGGGGTTATGCAGCCCCTTTCCTCGATTTCACTTAATGGAATGGGTGACAACCCAAATCAGCAGCATTTTCCTATACTGATAGATATAAACAAATCTCAGCAAGGGGAATCAGAGCAGCCATGGTGGCCTCTGCTGCTGAGCTTTGAAAACATGTGGAAGTCTGACACCTGAGATGGTGATGGAGGCTACATTCCCTTAGAGCAGCCACTGTTGCCTGCCAGCTTGAGTGCCAAGGAAGAGAAGCCTCGCCCTCTTAACTCCCATGGCATTAGCAGACTATTAAAGATCCTTCCCTGGGAATTGGGCAGGGGGAGAGTGTATGGAACCAGGAAGTCTGTGGTGTATGCTTTTTTTTCCTGGGCATTCTTTTTTAGTGTGGCTGTGCTGGGTCTTTGTTCCTGGGCAGGCTTTTCTCTAGTTGCAGTGAGCAGAGGCTACACTCTAGTTGCAGTGCACTGCCTTCTTATGGCAGTGGCTTCTCTTCGTGAGGAGCATGGGCTCTAGGGCATGTGGGCTTCAGTAGTTGCAGCTCCTAGGTCTAGAGCACAGGCTTAATAGTTGTAGCACATGGGCTTACTTGCTCTGCGGCACGTGGGATCTTTCCAGATCAGGGATCGATCCTGTGTCTCCTGCATTGGCAGGCAGGTTCTTTACCACTGAGCCACCAGGGAAGCCCTTTCTGAGCATTCTTATCCTCTGAGACTTAAGCAACCATTCAGTTGGAAACCTAGAATCACTAATGAAATTTCCCTTTAAATCAATGTGTGTGTGTGTGCACGTGTGCCCTCAGCCATGTCCAACTCTTTGCGAACCCCTGATCTGCAGCCCTCCAGGCTTCTTTGTCCATGGAATTCTCCAGGCAAGAATTCTGGAGTGGGTTGCCATTCCCTTCTCCAAGGGATCTTCCAGACCCAGAGATCGAACCTGCGTCTCCTGAATTGGTAGGCAGGTTCCTTACCACTGAGTTACCTGGGAAGCCCTTTAAATCAGTGCTACATAGCAAACCCTTTTTTCACAGACAGCACAAATCTAGGATATAAAGAAGAATTTTAGGACCACAAGCCCTTGTTGGAGACCCTTGTATTTCAAAATTTAAAAGTTCAGAATGATGATATGGTACATATACTGCAATTTATAGAACATTCCAGTGGGGTCTAGGGTAGTGCCCCATAATCTGTGATTATTTCTACAGCAAAAGAAATGAATATTTGCGCTAAGTGGAATAAAGGCTATAAATAGCTTTTCATTAGTTCAGGAAAGATTTTGTTACAAAACAAGTTAGGGAAAAGAACTTAAGTTCTTCAGAGCTTCTGGAGTTTTGGGATCGTGGAAAAGGTGTGGTGGGTATGTGGAAAAGCAGAGGACTTTAAGGCTGCCTAAGGAACCACAGAAGCCTCTCTTGACATGCACTTGACATGTTTATTATTAATATTGTTTTCTCCTAAGAAAAGCTAATCCTGAAGGAATTACTAGTCATCATTTGTAGCTTAAAAAAAACGTTTGTAAAGTAGCTTATAATTTTGTGTGTCCAGTAAATGGATTGTCCAGTAAAACCCCTGATCGGTGTATCTGAACAAATGGAAAGTCAGGTTTATGCAAGCCCTACCCCCCTTCACTCCCCACTTCCTTTCTCACTCTTCTGTCTTTATTCACCATTTTCCTTCCACTTGGAGGCCTGTCCTTTGCCCTGCTGTTTTTTGGGGGGGAACCACAGCTGAATTACATCTTTCCCATAATTTCCTCTTCAGGTGTCTCGGACCACACTGACTTTCCCTACTCTGATCTCTTATTTTACCTAAACTCCTGCTGCTCTATGTGACATGTCAGTCATTGTTTTATGCACATTTATACACATCCGAGCACTCTGAGTCCAGCCTCCCAGCACCCGGCTCACTGCCGCCCCCTCTCCTATGTGATCATTCTGCTCCATGCCCTGACACACGTGGGGTGGCCACCAACCACGGCCGCAAGCACCTTCGTCCCACACTGTCCGCGATCCACACTGATGCCCAAGGCCCCGGCAGAGCTGTCGAGGAAACCTCCTGCGGCAATGGCAAGCACCCTTTGGCCCATGGGGGCTCCTTTTCCGCAGGGGATTCCGCCGTTACCCCATGTTGGTGCACTTCACTGGCCGTCCACTTCACCTCCGAAGAAAACAGTCTGTAAACAGACATGAAACCCTTTGGTGATAGAGGAGCCCAAGATTGGGCTAAAAGGAGACTGTGGTGTGCGATTACCCCTGGGGAGAATTCCTAAGGGAAGTTGATGACAGGTTGGGGAGAGGGAATGGAGTGTATCCTGGATAGATAGTTTGGAGGGAATGGGAAAGTGTTGGATGTCATACCTAGGTGAGGTGTGTGTAGAACAGGGAGCTGTGTGTGTGTGTGTGTGTGTGCCCACGTGCCCACCTTTGGTTAGGAGTTGGGGAGGGAGGTCTTCTGGGTAAATCTTGCATCACTGTCATAGGACTGAGAGCCGTGGTCAGGCAGGTGGAATACCGTGTTGGTTGGGTAGTCCACCCTGGCAGGCATCTCTGCCTAGAGCATACCTACAGCCTCCCATCTGGTTGGCAAGGTTTTCCCTGCTGGCCCCACTGGTATCTGCGTGCTCTCTCACTTCCACTGCGCTGTGGTGTAACTACCAGCACAGGTCCACATTCATCTTCACTCCTATGCCTCCTGGGTGCCTTGGTCTGCCTCCCAGAGCCCACTTAAGACCAGGACCCTCTTGGAGCCACCACCAGTGCACGAGAGTCACAGCCAGCCCAGGACCTGGCACAATGTCTAAGCCTCCCATAGCAGTTGCTGGCATGAGGCACGTGGTAAGGAAGGTGTGCTCGTGGCCACTGGCCCCACTCGTAGATGTAGATACCCCTCCTGCACCTCCTGCTGTGGCCACCATCGTGCAGCTGCTCACACCCACGGCGACCACCCCAGCCCACACCAGCCCACCCCTAACCCCACCCTATCCAACCCCACCTCCTTACCACCACCAACAGCAGGAGCCCTAGCACAAGCCCAGGAGCATCACTGCAGCCACGAGGGGCACCAGCCACAGCCCCTCAGCAGGGAGGAGGGCAGGCACTGGGAGGCCCCAGGTGGGTCATGGTGGAAGCAGTGCTGCTGAGAGGCCAAGCAGTGGCGAGGGCATCCAAGACGGAAGAAGCTGGTGGTAGACAGCTTGGAGTGGGCAAGGTTGCCACTGTGGCCAAAAGGTGTGTCCTGGGGACAGTGGAGGTGGCCTGATCATGCTTGGGCTAGAGCTGCAGGGCCCCAGGGGGCTGCTGTCACAGTGCTGAGGCTGGCGGAGCAAGCGTGAGCTAAAAGGGTGGTAGGGTTGTGCCAGGGAGATCAGTAGGTGGCAGGGGGAGAAGAAGAAAGGCTTCCTTGACCGGGAATCAAACCTAGGCTGCAGTGAATCCTAACCACTGTACCACCAGGGAGCATCAGGGGTTTGTCCCTGGCCTGCTCCTGCTGAACCCAGCACCTCCATGCCACCCGCTCTGTGCCACCTTGGTGCCCACACCTGGCCCAAATGAAGTAGGACAAAGGCCAACAGAGTTTTGCCAAGAAAACCCACTGGTCATAGCAAACACCCTCTTCCAACAACACAAGAGAAGACTCTACACATGGACATCACCAGATGGTCAACAACGAAATCAGATTGGTTATATTCTTTGCAGCCAAAGATGGAGAAGCTTTATACAGTCAGCAAAAACAAGACTGGGAGCTGACTGTGGCTCAGGTCATGAACTCCTTATTGCCAAATTCAGACTTAAGTTGAAGAAAGTAGGGAAAACCACTAGACCATTCAGGTATGACCTAAATCAAACCCCTTATGATTATACAGTGGAAGTGACAAATAGATTCAAGGGGTTAGATCTGATAGAGTGCCTGAAGAACTATGGACAGAGGTTCATGACATTGTACAGGAGACAGGAATCAAGACCATCCCAAAGAAAAAGAAATGCAAAAAGGCAAAAGATTGTCTGAGGAGACCTTACAAATAGCTGAGAAAAGAAGAAACGCCAAAGGCAAAGAAGAAAAGGAAAGATACATCCATTTGAATGCAGAGCTCCAACGAATAGCAAGGAGAGATAGGAAAACCTTCCTCAGTGATCACTGCAAAGAAATAGAGGAAAACAATAGAATGGGAAAGACTAGAGATCTCTTCAAGAAAATTAGAGATACCAAGGGAACATTTCATGCAAAGATGGGCACAATAAAGGACAGAAATGGTATGGACCTAACAGAAGCAGAAGATATTAAGAAGAGGTGGCAAGAATACACAGAAGAACTGTACAAAAAAGATCTTCATGACCCAGATAATCACAATGGTGTGATCACTCACCTAGAGCCAGATATCCTGGAATGTGAAGTCAAGTGGGCCTTAGGAAACATCACTATGAACAAAGCTAGTGGAGGTGATGGAATTCCAGTTGAGCTATTTCAAATCCTGAAAGATGATGCTGTGAAAGTGCTGCACTCAAATATACCAGCAAATTTGGAAAACTCAGCAGTGGCCACAGGACTGGAAAAGGTCAATATTCATTCCAATCCCAAAGAAAGGAAATGCCAAGCAATGTTCAAACTACCACACAATTGCACTCATCTCACATGCTAGCAAAGTAATGCTCAAAATTCTCCAAGCCAGGCTTCAACAGTATGTGAACCAAGAATTTCCAGATGTTCAAGCTGGATTTAGAAAAGGCAGAGAAACCAGAGATCAAATTGCCAACATCCTTTGGCAATTATAGAAAAAGCAAGAGAATTCTAGAAAAATATCTATTTCTGCTTTATTGACTATGCCAAAACTTTTGACTGTGTGGATCACAACAAACTGTGGAAAATTCTTAAAGAGATGGGAATAGCAGACCACCTGACCTGCCTCCTGAGAAATCTGTATGCAGGTCAGGAAGCAACAGTTAGAACTGGACATAGAACAACAGACTGGTTCCAAATTGGGAAAGGTGTACCTCAAGGCTGTATATTGTCACCCTGCTTATTTAACTTATATGCAGAGTACATCATGAGAAATGCCAGGCTGGATGAAGCACAAACTGGAATCAAGATTGCCAGGAAAAATATCAATAACCTCAGATATGCAGATGACACCACCCTTATGGCAGATACTAAAGGGGAACTAAAGAGCCTCTTGATGAAAATGAAAGAGGAGAGTGAAAAAGCTGACTTAAAACTCAACGTTCAGAAAACTAAGATCATGGTATCTGGTCCCATCACTTCATGGCAAATAGATGGGGAAACAGTGGAGACAGTGACAGACTTTATTTTCTTGGGCTCCAGCATCACTGCAGATGGTGACTGCAGCCATGAAATTAAAAGACACTTGTTCCTTGGAAGAAAAGCAATGACCAACCTAGATAGCATATTAAAAAGCAGAGACGTTACTTTGCCGACAAATGTCCGTCTAGCCAAGGCTATGGTTTTTCCAGTAGTCTTGTATGGATGTGAAAGTTAGACTATAAATAAAGCTGAGTGCTGAAATATTGATGCTTTTGAACTTTGGTGTTGGAGAAGACTCTTGAGAGTCCCTTGGACTGCAAGGACATCCAACCAGTCCATCCTAAAGGAAATCAGTCCTGAATATTCTTTGGAAGGACTGATGCTAAAGCTGAAAGTCCAATACTTTGGCTACCTGATGCGACCCTTGATGCTGGGAAAGATTGAAAGCAGGAGGAGAAAGGGGACGATAGATGATGAGATGGATGGCATCACTGACTCGATGGACATGAGTTTGAGCAAGCTCCAGGAGTTGGTGATGGACAGGGAAGCCTGACGTGCTGCAGTCCATGGAGTTGCAAAGAGTTGATCACAACTGAGCAACTGAAATGACTGATATTCTTTGCTTCTCCAACAAGGGTGTGGGCTTCTTGAAGAATAGGAACTACATGGTTTACTTCATCTGTATCCTGTAACCATAGTGTTTCTCTAACACAGGAAGAGGAACTTTGTAAAGCATGAGTTTTGAGGTCAAGCGAGTTTTAATAGATGAGAATAATTTGTTCCCCTTTAGGAGCTTTGCGATGCATGTTGGCCTTAAAGCTTCTGAGCAGTCTTTACTTCTGAGTAAAGAAACCTAGTTAAGTCTTGTCAATCTTGCATTTGTCCTTCATGTTTGACCTCAAAACTCCCCTTTCCACTAAGAATATGATGCACACTTGTGTTGCATTCATCTGCTTTGTAATAACTTGAGCTTGGTTTATTAAAGTTACTCAGTAAGTGATTGTAAATAGACTGGTGAAGCAGCCACCCTTTCTTTTATATTCTATACATTTATTTAATGAATCCCAGTTTGTAGGTAGTATTAAGATAAATGTGAGCTCATTTCAGTCAAAACACATTCTAACTGAATGGAGTCATGACATTTTACTATATTTGATTTTTTGGATTTCATCTCAGTAGTCCCCAAACTGGTGGGCAGTGCTGATTCTAGCTTTTCCCTAATAGCCCTGTACTGTCAGGCCAGAAGAAACCCCTTTCAGGAAGTTAATAAAGGAACAGCTGAATTTTACAGAGCTAGGGCTGGGTCAGGTGTGGAGTTTCCAAGATGAGTAGGAGAAGTGGGACTTCTACAGTCGGTTGAAGTTTTATTTTCCAAACTCAACATCCACATTTTTCTTCCTCTAGTTGCAAAGAAGGACAGGGAAGTTACTGTTGATGCATGGGGGTGCAGAATCTGAATCTGGCTACTGAGTCCCTTTTAGTTAGCTTTCACCCTAAGGGGCTTCCCAGGTGGCACTAGTGTTAAAAGAACCTGCCTGCCAATGCAGGAGACATAAGAAACATGGGTTTGATCCCTGAGTTGGGAAGATCTCCTGGAGAAGGAAATAGCAACCCACTCCAGTATTCTTGCTTGTGCAACCCTGTGGGCTGTAGCCTGCCAGGTTCCTCTGTCCATGGAGTTGCACAGAGTCAGACACGACTGAAGTGACTTGGCACACTGGTTTCTAAGGAAGTAGATTTCATGCAAGAGAGGCATTGCAGGCAGGCTCTATGATTTGCGGTGAAGTGGCTGCCTTTATATTCTTTAAAACTAATATCTTAAAAATTTTTTTATTTACTTACTTTATATTTATTTTTGACTGTACTGGGTCCTTGTTGCTGCACACGGGCTTTCTCTGATTGTGGTGAGCAGGGGCTGCCCTGTTGTGGAGTGCTGGCTTCCCGCTGCAGTGGCTTCTCTTGTTGCGGAGCACAGGCTCTAGGCACACAGGGTTTGGTAGTTGCAGCACGTGGGGTTACCTGCCCCATGGCATGTGGGATCTTCCTGGACCAGGGACCGAACCCATGTCCCCTGTATTGGCAAGTGAATTCTTAACCTCAGGACCACAAGGGAAGTCCCCAAACTAATATCTTATATTTGAATAAGCACTCACAGTTTGCAAAGCATCTTGACAGAAATGTCAGTGAATCCTTACAGCCACCCTCTGGAGGACATGGTTTAGTCACTGATCCATTTTATAGATGAGTAAGTTACAGATGTCATTTCTTCAAAGCCACACTATCATGAACTTCATCCTGCATACACTGGCTTATATCCATGTTCTTGCTGGGTCAAGAAAACACAACAGCTAGCCTCAGTCCTCCCAGAGAAGGCAATGGCAACCCACTCCAGTACTCTTGCCTGGAAAATCCCATGGACGGAGGAGCCTGGTAGGCTGCAGTCCATGGGGTCGCTAAGAGTCGGACACGACTGAGCGACTTCACTTTCACTTTTCACTTCTGTGCATTGGAGAAGGAAATGGCAACCCACTCCAGTGTTCTTGCCTGGAGAATCCCAGGGATGGGGGAGCCTGGTGGGCTGCCATCTATAGGGTCGCACAGAGTCGGACACGACTGAAGTGACTTAGCAGTAGCAGCCTCAGTCCTCATCATCTGATAGAGAAAAAGGTGTGTTATTAATGGGAAATGCCAGCTGGGATCTCTTCAGACTGTGTCCATTGGGTGAGTGTTGCCTGAATATTTTAAGGGATCCTCTGTCTTTGTCTGAGGCCCATCCAGGTCTGGTGTTCTGATTGGCCTTATGCTTGGCCTTGAGGACCTGTATGGCTTTTGGATCCACTTCCAGCTTTATTCTTTTTCCTTCTCTTCTTCTAGACCGCAGATTCCCATCTCCTTCTTAGCTCTTCTGTTAGTGTAAGTTAGCCTTCTCTCAGGACCAGACAAGGTTTAGACCCGTATGTGGGTGGAAGAGTCAGGACTGAAACTTAGACCTTGTGATTCCAAGGCTTCCTCTTTTACCCAGTTTCATGCAGTGGCCTGCTGACTGCCTTGCGACAGCCCAGCCAGAGCCTGCAGGCAGCCCAGATCAAAGCAAGAAATTAAGTAAGGTGCAGGATAGCATGGGTTCTGTTCAGCCCCTGCATACAAGGATGGAAAGGGAGGAAGTGGCTTTCTTTCAAGGGCTTTGATAATGGAGTCAATCTATCAGTGAAAAGAGGCTTTTGAGGAGACTAACAAGTAAACAAAAGAGCTTTGAGTCTGGTGTTTCTCTGTTTGCTTCTGCCCCCTAGAGGAGAGAATGCTCCATGATTGGAGAGTGACTCCTGAAAGGGAGAGTTTGGAATAAAGCAGAGGGGATAGCACTGGGGTCCCTGTCCAGGTTCTCTCATGGTACAGCCCCACCTGAGCACAGAACTGGGCACCGAAGCCTTGCCTACACCCTCAGAAACCTTGCCTAGCGAGAGGTGCTGCTGCGCCTTGTCTACCACTCCGGGACCCTATGTAGACAAGTGAGGTTGCTTGTCATAGGATTTTAAAGAGATTGGCATCTTCTTTATATCTCTTCATTATGGCGTTTTGTACACACACACACGCACACATATATACATATAATTCATTGGGTTTTTTGCCCTTACCTCCTGGTCTGGCAGAAGGACAACAGTGAATAGCTTAACTACATTCTTGCTGCTACTACTGCTGCTAAGTCACTTCAGTTGTGTCCAACTCTGTGCGACCCCATAGACGGCAGCCTACCAGGCTCCCCCGTCCCTGGGATTCTCCATGCAAGAACACTGGAGTGGGTTGCCATTTCCTTCTCCAGTGCATGAAAGTGAAAAGTGAAAGTGAAGTCGCTCAGTCGTGTCCGACTCCTAGCGACCCCATGGACTGCAGCCTACCAGGCTCCTCCATCCATGGGATTTTCCAGGCAAGAGTACTGGAGTGGGGTGCCACTACCTTCTCTGCTCAGGACCTTTAAAGCCTCAGAAAAGAAAATGTTAGTTGCTCAATCGTGTCCAACTCTTTGCAACTCCATGGACTGTAGCCCTCCAGGCTCCTTTGTCCCTGAAATTCTCCAGGCAGGAATACTGGAGTGGGTAGCTATTTGCTTCTCCAGGAGATCTTCCCAACCCAGGAATAGAACCTTCACTGCAGATAGATTCTTTACCGTCTGAGCCACCAGCGTAAAGCCTCAAACTATGACACAAAAAGCAGAAACAGACAAGTAGTGGAGATGAGACCATGTTTAGAATTGTGATCCAGTGTCTCTTGAGCTTTCCTTACTCCTGTGTTTTTCATCTTTCTTTTTCCAGACATTCTTCGGGACACCTTCACTTCCCTGGGCTATGAAGTCAAGCATTTCTTATATCTCACTGTGAAAGATATAACCAACATTCTACGCCAAGTTGCCCAGATGCCCCAGCACCAAGACTCTGACAGCTTTGCGTGTATCCTGGTGAGCCGAGGGGGCTCCCAGAGCGTGTTTGGCGTGGATCAGACTCACTCTGGGGTCCCTTTGGATCATATCAGAAGAATGTTCATGGCAGACACGTGCCCCTCTCTCTCAGGGAAGCCAAAGCTCTTTTTTATTCAGAGCTATGTGAAATCAGAGGGCCAGCTGGAGGACAGCAGCTTCCTGGAGGTGGACGGGCCATCAGTGAAAAGTGCAGACTCCAAGGCCAGACAGCCTGGGCCCTACCAAGATTTGATTCACCGAGAAGCTGACTTCTTCTGGAGCCTGTGCAAAGCAGATGTGTCCCTGCTGGAGGGGCCCTCTAGCTCACCCTCATTGTACCTGAAGTGCCTCTCCCAGAAACTGTGGAAAGAAAGGTGAGCTGCCCAATCTGTGATGGATCCTGGCCCCAGTTGTTTATTTTCTGCTGCCAAGATGGAAGGGCCTTCCCAAGTGGTGCTAGTGGTAAAAAAAACCCACCTGCCAACACAGGAGACATAAGAGATGTGGGTTCGATCCCACTGGGAAGATCCCAGTGGAGGAGGGCATGGCAACCCACTTCAGTATTCTTGCCTGGAGAATCCCGTGGACAGAGGAGCCCGGCAGGCTACAGTCTTTAGGGTCGCAAAGAGACGGACATGACTAAAGCGACTTAGCACGCACACATGCGCCAAGATGGAAGTGCCGCTGTTTGATGCCCTTCTCTTCAGGGGGATTTTTTTCATTCCTTGTTGAGGTTGCCTTAAGAGTCTGAGATAGATTCTGCACAGTTTATGAATGCTTTGTGCCTTAGAAGGATATTTAGTAGAGCTTGTGGTTTGGATATTTTTCTTCAAAATTAAGAAATGTTTATTTTTTCGTATTACAAAAGCAATGCATGCTTCTTACTGGGAAGAAAACCACCACCACCACCACCACCAAACCATGAGATATAGATGCTGAAAGCAGAACATAACAAGCAGTTTTAATCCATCTTACCAGAACCAACCTGTTAACCAAATCTCAATATATTACCTTCCAGATCTTTTTTGGATCCCATACAATTATACATAAACATGTGTTTTAAGCCAAAATGAAATCATAATCTACTATTACTTTATAATGTGCTTTTAGTTTGTGTAACAGCTTATTTTTACATGTCAGGAATCACATTTCTATAGCATTTTACTACCTGCAGAGTAGTCCATAATATGGTTACAGCATAATTTCCTTGGCCAGTCTTTAGTCTTTGCGCAATATTTTGCATTGGGCAATGTTTTTACATCTTTTTAGGTCAGTATTTGTGCTTATTCTTAATTGTTTTATTGAAGGGAAAATTCCAAGAAGTGGAATTACTGTATCAAATGACAAGATGTTTTTACATCTTTTTAGGTCAGTATTTGTGCTTATTCTAAATTGTTTTATTGAAGGGAAAATTCCAAGAAGTGGAATTACTATGTCAAATGACAAGCATTAAATTATTAAATTACTGTGTCAAATGACAAGCATTAAAAAATATGTTTATTTATTTATGACCTCACTGGGTCTTCCTTGCTGCACTCAGGCTTTTCTTTAGTTGCAGAGAGTGATGGCTGCTCTTCCTTGCAGTCTGCGGACTTCTCATTGCAGTGATTTCTCTTGTTGCAGAGCACAGGCTCTAGAGTACGGGCTCAGTAATTGTAGCACACAAGCTTAGTTACCCTCTGGCATGTGAAATCTTCCCAGATCAAACGCTTGTCCCCGGCATTGGCAGGCAGACTCTTAACCATTGGACCACCAGGGAAGTCCAATAAGCATGTTAAAAACCTTTGATACATCTTATCAGATTGTCTTCTAGGACAGTTAGACCAGCTTTTAAAAAAATTTTGGCCATGCCATGTGGCTTGAGGGACTTTAGTTTCTCAATCAGAGATTGAACCCAGAACCCTGGTAGTGAGAGCATTGAGTCCTAACCACCAGACTGCAGGGAATTCCCATAGGGCTGCTTTTATGAGACTGTCTACATCCCTGAGTTTTCACTAATACTGTGTGCTCTTTTATTTCCCCACGTCTTGACAGTTTGATGGGTAAAAAATGGTACCAGATAGTACAGGTTTGCAAGTCTTTGTTGCTTGGACATTTTTGATGATTATTGGCAAGAATACTTTTCTAAGGGAACCATCAGCGGTCTGGTGTTCCTTTAGGGGGAAGCAAGCCTCACTGTGCCTCAAATGAAGATTAGTAGTCCCTTTTCAGTTGCCCACTAATTACAATTTAGAGTATCTCCAAGTCACTTGTGAAAGGCATCTTTCGTCGCTTGGGGGACCCCAGGAATAAATCTCAGGGCCTGGAACACCTAGCCTCCTCAAGGATGGCTCAACAGTAAAGGGAGGGCTAGAGCAGGGGTGACTCAGCCTTCCAAGGTGGAAATGCCATGGGCCAGCCACATCGTTGGCCTGTCCTTTTACATTCATCCTGCATTTGCACAGAGTTGCCTCTTGGGGGAGGGGACTGTGGTCATCAAACCAGACTGCTGCAAACCTATTTAGATCATTTGCTAAGCAGCTTGTAGACTATTTAGAAAGGGACAGTTTTACAGCACTTTCATATCTGTGAGTTGATTTCATTCTGATGATACTCTGTCTCCTCATTGATAATTGCATGGGATTAATTTTTGCCTTCTACGTTCCCTCCAGAAAGCACTCGCTCCTGGAACTCCACACTGAACTCAACCGCCTGGTGTATGATTGGAACAGCAAAGTGTCTGCTAAGGAGCGATACTACGTCTGGCTACAGCACACTTTGAGAAAGAATCTCTTCCTCTCTCACAAATAAAAAGTCAACATCATGGCGGGTGAGAACCTGCTTCCTGTTGTATCTCCATATGGCAGAAAGCGCAGAGAACAGGCTGTCTTGTGTCTCTTTCCTTGGGCTTCCCTGGTGGCTCAGTGGTAAAGAATTCACCTGCAATGCAGGAGTGAGTCACAGGAGACGCAGGTTCAATCCCTGGGTCAGGAAGATCCCCTTTGAGGACGCATGGCCACCCACTCCAGTATTCATGCATAGAGAATCCCATGGACAGAGGAGCCCAGCAGGCTACAGTCCATGGGGTCCCAAGAGTTGGACACAACTTAGCAACTAAACTACCACCATCCAAAAACAGTAGAGCATTTTTTGCAAATGTTCATGAAACATTTACCACAACAGACTATATTCTGGGCCATAAAATAATATATTTAAGAGGATTGAAACCACACAAAATATATTCTCAGACTATGAAGAAATTAGCCTAAAAATAGCATCTGAAAAATCTACAAATATTTGGAAATCAGACAGCACACTTATAAATACCCCTGTTCAAAAAAGTCTAGGGAAATTGGAAAATATCTTTAATTGAATACAATGAAAATACAAATAGCAAAATTTGTGGCATACAGCTAGTAAGATTGATCTCTAGTTCGGCAGAGTTGGAAAGAATCAGACACGACTGAGCTACTGTGCATTCTAGCACGCATGCACTAGCTAGAATGATAAGGGAAAAGGCACACAAATTAGGAGTGTTAGTAAGGAAAGACACCACTACAGATTCCATAGGGACATTAAAGCTGAAATATTTATTGGCAGATTTATGCTGATAAACTTTTATGAAATTGACTATATCCTTAAGAGACAAACTGCCAAAGCTCACTCAAGGTGCAAAGAATCACATGGACAGAGGAGCGTGGCGGGCTACATGGGATCTCAAAGAGTTGGACATGGCACATATGCATACCTTTCCTCCTTGGATTGGAGAGCATGACCTGGAAGAGTATTATTGCTTAAAATATCCCGAAAGGGGGACCTGCCTGGCAGTTCAGAGATTAAGACTCTGTACTTCCACTGCAGGGGACTTGAGTCTGATCCTTTGTTGGGAAACTGATCCCATGTGCCACTTGCCACTTGGAGGGAAAAAAAAAAATACAAAGCAAAAAACAAAACAGCAATAAAAGTTATTTATTAAATTATATTAAATTATATTATGTTGTCTGTTTACTTTTGTCACTTTTGTTAATACCATTTGTCAGCTCACAGATTTCAAGGAGAAGAGCGTTAAGGGTTTGCTTGTGTGTTTTGCTCACTGGCAAGGGTTATGGAGTGGAGTAGAGGTACTTTGATTCCAGGAGCAGGCCTTCAAGATGAGAGGAATAAGGACTTGCCATCCCTTGCCTACTTCACAGAATTGTTCCAAGGATGACATGAGAGAGCCTTTATGATCATACCCAATGGCTGCACTGCTGATGCCATGCGCACATAGCTGTTATTATTAATAGCACACTGTGGAGGAGTTATTTTGAAAATGTTGAATCAAAGCTTGAAAACTGGTAAGGATTTTGGCAGGTTGAGATGGAGAAGAGAATACGTTGCAGAAGAAACAGATCAAATGAAGGAGCAGGGGAAATGCAAGGCATGTTTTAAAAACCGTGAGTGTAACTTTTAGCTGGAGTGTAGAATGTGAACAATGGTGACAAGCCAGGAGATGCCTGGCATGTGGTTGGCATGTGAAAAGCTGAAAAGACTAAAAGAGCTGTCTTTTAGTCAGCTCTCATGTAAGTTATTTTTCCTCACTTTAATGGTGGAGTTTGAACTACTTTGACACTTTTGTTTATAAACATTTGATTATTAAATGCCTTATTTCATTGAGTATAGTTTTTAAGTAAAGTTTTTTAGGCATGCTAAAAGAGAATTATATTAGGAGAATATAATTATATTAGAGAATTATATCAATATAATGGATATTCATGTACCCACAACCCAGCTTAAAGGAAATGTTCTAAAATCTTCAGAGAAGACTCTGAAGATATTGCTTAAGTAATAGCCCTAAATATAAGAGATAAATATATTAAAATACTTCAAACTTTATAATAATCCCCCAACTGAAAATTCATCCAGTGTTCAGTAATAGGGGCATAATTATGCTGAAAAGTCCAGTGGTTGGAATTCTATATAACTGTTAAAATTATATATACAAATAATAAAGGCTTACATAAGTTGTTCTTAGCTCATCACACAAATTATCTCATTTAATCCTCAGAACAGCTCAATGAGGTAGGTATTTTTGTACCCTTTATTATTTATTCCCACTTTATAGATGAGGAGAGTGAACACAGTAATATTAAGTAGATTATCCGTGGTCACCCTAGCTGAGGATATAAACTCAAGCCATAATCAGAGCATTTAAAAAAGTATTTATTTATTTATTTGGCTGTGCCAGGTCTTAGTTGCAGCACATGGGATCTTCAGGCTTCATTGTGGCATGCAGGGTCTTAGTTGCAGCATGCAGGAATTTTTAGGTGTGATATGTGGGATCTAGCTCCCTGACCAGGGATTGAATCTGGGCCCCCTTGGGAGTGTGGGGTCCTAGCCACTGGACCAGCAGGGAAATCCCAACAGAGCCTTTACTTTTATAGTAAGTATATTTAAAGCAAAAACAAACAAACAAATGTCTCAGGAAAACAAAAGCCCAGAAAGAAATATTCCAAAAGTGGTATACTGATGACAGGACTATGGCTGATATTTTTTCTGTTTTCCAAACCCTCATCTCTACATATTTGAGAATACTGCTTTCTAGAGTAAAGACTAGGTAATTCTTTCAACTTTTGACTCATTGGTTCTTCGGTGCTAAAGAAACAACTCTTCTCTAGTTCTGTCTTCACTTCTCTGTCTGGTCTTTAATCTTTTTCAGTAGCAGGATGCCTATTCTCAGGGCTGCTGTTCTAGGCCACTGGCTAGAAGGACTGACTCATCAACCTCAGTTCCATTGCAGCCCCCAACCCCTTCCATCCTTTTCCATGAATGAGCCATGGTTGGTGTCACTTGACACCTTCTGTCTGCAGTTTGAAATGGGGATCTCTTTGCTAAGATTCTAGGAGCAAGTTTTCAGGATTGAGGTCAGCCTTGTCAGTTTGTCTGTGTAGCAGACCCTGCTTACTGTCCCAAATACCATTCTCTTTATCCCTAGTAATAGAAGTCTTAATTTGATACTGAGCACAAAGCCTCACAGAATACAGCCTAGATGTCCAGGTTGTGCTACCATTAAAGAGTTCAGTTCAGTTCAGTTTAGTCGCTCAGTCATGTCCGACTCTTTGAGATCCCATGAATCGCAGCACGCCAGGCCTCCCTGTCCATCACCAACTCCCAGAGTTCACTCAGACTCATGTCCATCGAGTCAGTGATGCCATCCAGCCATCTCATCCTCTGTTGTCCCCGTCTCCTCCCACCTTCAATCTTTCCCAACATCAGGGTCTTTTCAAATGAGTCAGCTCTTTGCATCAGGTGGCCAAAATATTGGAGTTTCAGCTTCAGCATCAGTCCTTCCAATGAACACCCAGGACTGATCTCCTTTAGGATGGACTGGTTGGATCTCCTTGCAGTCCAAGGGACTCTCAAGAGTCTTCTCCAACACCACAGTTCAAAAGCATCAATTCTTCGGCGCTCAGCTTTCTTCACAGTCCAACTCTTGCATCCATACATGACTACTGGAAAAACCATAGCCTTGACTAGATGAACCTTTGTTGACAAAGTAATGTCTCTGCTTTTTAATATGCTGTCTAGGTTGGTCATAACTTTCCTTCCAAGGAGTAAGCGTCTTTTATTTCATGGCTGCAATCACCATCTGCAGTGATTTTGGAGCCCCAAAAAATAAAGTCTGACACTGTTTCCCCTGTTTCCCCATCTAATTGACATGAAGTGATGGGACCAGATGCCATGATCTTAGTTTTCTGAATGTTGAGCTTTAAGCCAACTTTTTCACTCTCCACTTTCACCTTCATCAAGAGGCTCTTTAATTCTTCTTCACTTTCTGCCATAAAGGTGGTGTCATCTGCATATCTGAGGTGATTGATATTTCTCCTGGCAATCTTGATTCCAGCTTGTGCTTCCTCTAAACCAGCGTTTCTCATGATGTACTCTGCGTATAAGTTAAATAAGCAGGGTGACAATATACAGCCTTGACGTACTCCTTTTCCTATTTGGAGCCAGTCTGTTGTTCCATGTCCAGTTCTAACTGCTGCTTCCTGACCTGCATATAGGTTTCTCAAGAGGCAGGTCAGGTGGTCTGGTATTCCCATTTCTTGAAGAATTTTCCACAGTTTATTGTGATCCACACAGTCAAAGGCTTTGGCATAGTCAATAAAGCAGAAATAGATGTTTTTCTGCAACTCTCGCTTTTTCAAGGATCCAGCAGATGTTGGCAATTTGGTCTCTGGTTCCTCTGCCTTTTCTAAAACCAGCTTGAACATCTGGAAGTTCACGGTTCATGTATTGCTGAAGCCTAACCCTCCTACAAATGCTGTAGACCTGAGTTCAATCCCTGGGTCTGGAAGATCCCCTGGAGGAGGGCATAGTGACCCACTCCAGTATTCTTGCCTGGAGAATCCCAATGGACAGAAGAGCTGGTGGGCTATAGTCCATGGGATCACCAACAGTAGGACACGACTGAAGTGATGTAGCACACATACACACGGTTTGGCTTATACCTTGTTATTTGATTAAAATATTTATGCCTGTTTTAAGTTTAAAATAAAAATTTGCTTAGATCATTTTAATTTGTAATTATTGTTTTAAAATGTATGTATGGTTAAAAATGTAATGTTAAAACCTGAACTGATCAGCCTGATATTCTGTGATGACCTCAAGGGGTAGGATGGTAAGAGGAGATGGAAGTTAAGAGGGAGGAGTTATGTATATACACTATGACTGATTCATTTTGTATGGCACAAGTCAACATTGTAAAGCAATTATCCTCTAATTGAAAATAAATAAAAATAAAATTTAAAAACCTGAGCTGACCTAAGTTTTTGATATGTCTGGTGGTGTCATTTATTTTCTTTTATATTTTTGTGTTAGAGAGATGGAGATGCTTTCTTTGTTAAGACATTAGTAGGACTTGGACACTGTCCTCATAGGAGAGGTAATCCTCATAACAGATGTAATCCACAAGGAAGAGTTCTAACTGAATTATTAATATAGACCACCTTTTGGACCTGGTTTACAGTGGGTAAGAGTTTGAAAAATACATACACAGAACTGGGTATAAAAAAGAAATAGTAAATCTGCACATATGTTTAGGATTACCAAAGATAATGACTCCAAAGGACCCACTGTTTGTAAATCCACAATTTCTTGTTTCCCAGCCAGACCCTTTCTTGTCTACAGCATCCCCAGAGGTGGAAATGTAGTACTCAATCAAGACCATTAAATGAAATGTCTGATTTTTCAAGAATTTATTCTCTCCTCTATTCCAAGAAACACTTACACTAAACATCTTCTTGTGCCATACCAAAGCTACCAGACCCATGCATTCAAATTTTTCCACTTTGGCTCTATCAAATACTTGATAAGCAAACATTCAAGAAATACAAATTCTCTTCAACAAATTCCTCTGCAATATCAGCTGGTATACACCAAGGACCACGGATTAATTGAACTCCCCACTAGATACATGGAGGGTCACCTAAAACGTAGGTTACAGGTGAACAAGTACGTGTATATACGTGTTCATAGCAGTAAATTCACAGCAGTTGGAAGCAACTCGAATGTACATCAGCAGATGAATGGATTAAGCATACATGGTATATCCATAAAATACAGTTATTTATCCATAAGAAAAAATTAAGTACTGATCAATGCTACAACACAGATGAACCTTGAAAACATTATGCTAAGTAAAAGAAGTCAGGAACAAAAGGTCACATATTGTATGATAGCATTTATGTGAAATACCCAGAATAGGTAAATCCATAGAGAAAAATAGCAGATTAGCAGTTGCCAGAGACTGGGGAAGGGGGTATTGGGGAAAGACTGCTTAAGCGGGGACAAGGTCTCCTCTGAGGTTCTTAAAATGTTTGGAACTAGATAGAGGTAATGGTCGCATTAACACTGTAAATGTGCTAAATGTCACTGAATTGTACACTTTAAAATAGTATATTGTATGTGAATTTCACCTCAAATTTTTGAAAAAATGGGAAAAAAAGAAGATTAAGATAATTTATTAGTTGTTCCACAAACATTTCTCCCCAACTTTTTTTCTTTTTTAAGACAACTTATTTTTTAGAATAATTTTAGGATTACAGAAAATTTGTACAGAAAGTACAAAGTTTCCATATACTCTCCCACTCCCCACAATTCTCCTCTATTAACACCTTGCATTATTGTAGTACAGTTGTTACAATTGAGGAACAATATTGATACATTTGTATTAAACTAAAGTCTACTAGCATTTATATTAGGGTTCACTCAGTGTTGTACAGCTCCTGGTTTTGACAACTGTGTATCAGGTATGTACCATTAATGTACCATACAGAACATTTTCACTGCCCTAAAAATACTTTGTGCTCCACTTACTCATCCTTCTCTCCCTCTAAGCCCTTGACTACCACTGATCTTTTTACTTTCTTTATAATTTTGCCATTTATAGAATGCCATACAGTATAATAGCCTTTTCAGACTGACTTCTTTCACTCAATAAAATGCATTTAAAATTTCTCCGTGTCTTTCACAACTTGATAACTCAGTTCTTTTTACTTCTGAATAATACTTCATTGTTTAGATATACCAGAGATTGTTCACTCACTTACGGAAGGATATCTTGGTTGCTTCTAAGCTTTGGCATTATGAATAAAGCTGTTAGAAACATTCGTGTGCTGATTTTTGTGTGAATGTAGGTGCTCAACTTATTTGAGTGAATACGCAGGAGAGAAATTGCTGTATTGTCCGGTAACCCTATGTTTAACTTCCGAAAAAATGAAAAGACTGTATTCCTAAGTGGCTGTACTATTTGGCAGAGTTCTTTTGCTCCACATCCTTGCCAGCATTTGGTGGTGTTAGTGGTTTGCATTTCAGCTATTTTAGTAGATCTGTAGACTCTTGCCTGGAAAATCCCATGGACGGAGGAGCCAGGCAGGCTGCAGTCCATGGGGTCGCACTGAGCGACTTCCCTTTCACTTTTCACTTTCATACATTGGAGAAGGAAATGGCAACCCACTCCAGTATTCTTGCCTGGAGAATCCCAGGGATGGGGGAGCCTGGTGGGCTGCTGTCTATGGGGTTGCACAGAGTCGGACATGACTGAAGCAACTTAGCAGCAGCAGCAGTGATATTATATGTATATATATATATTTTTTTTAATTGAAATATAGTTGATTTACGTGTTATATTCATATTCTTTTAATTTGCAATTATTTAATAACAAGATGATGAGTACTTTTTTAATCCTTATTTGACATCCGTATATCTTCTTCCAACCAGGAACTGAACCTGGGCCCTTGGCCCAGTGAAAGTATGGAGTCCTAACTACTAGACTAACAGGAAATTCCCCATATATCTTCTTTGTTGAGATATATATCAAAATCTTTTGCCCGTTATTTTTATTTTTAATTGGAAGATAATTGCTTTGCAGTGTTGTGTTGATTTCTGCCATATGACAATGCAAATCAGTCATAAGTATACATATAACCCCTCCTTGAGTCTCCCTCACACCCTCCCATCCCACCCCTCTAGTTGGTCATAGACCACCAGGCTGAGCTCCATGTGTTATACAGCAACTTCCCACTTGCTATCTATTTTACGCATGGTAATATATATATGTGTATATATATATATATATAACATATATACATATAATATGGATTCTTTACTGTCTGAGCCACCAGGGAAGCCTGTGTGTGTGTGTGTGTGTGTATACACATACATATATTTCAATGCTATTCACTCAACTCATCCCACCCTCTCCTTCCCCTCTCAGGTCCATAAGTCTGTTCTCTATGTCTGCCTCCATTGCTGCCCTGCAGATAGGCTCATCAGTACCATCTTTCTAGATTCCATATATATGTGTTCATATATGATATTTGTTTTTCTCTTTCTGACTTACTTCACTCTGTATAACAGGCTCTAAGCTCATTCAGATCAGTTCAACTGACTCATACTTGTTCCTTTTTATGGCTGAATAATATTCCATTGTATATATATACTACAACTTTATCTGTTCATCTGTCGATAGATGTCTAGGTTGCTTCCATGTCTGGGCTCTTGTAAATAGTACTGCAATAAACACTGGGGTACATGTGTCTTTTAGAATTATAGTTTTCTCAGGGTATATGCCAAGGAGTGGGATTGCTGGGTCATATGGTAGTTTTATTTCTAGTTTTTAAAGGTCTCTGCACACTGTTCTCCATAGGGGCTGTATCAATTTACATTCACACCAAAAGTGGAAGAATTATCCCTTTTCTCCACATCCTCTCCAGCATTTATTGTTTGTAGATTTTTGGTGGTGGCCATTCTGATCAATGTGAGGTGATACCTCATTGTAGTTTTGATTTGCATTTCTTTAATAAGGAGCAATTTGAGCCTCTTTTCATGTGTTGGCCATCAGTAAGTCTTCTTTGGAGAAATGTCTGTTTAGGTCTTCTGCCTATTTTTTAATCAGGTTGTTTGTATTTCTAATATTGAATTCCTTCTATATTTTGGAGATTAATCCTTTGTCAATTGCTTCATTTGTAATTATTTTCTCCCATTCTGAGTGTTGTCTTTTCATTGTTTGTTGTTTCCTTTGCTGTGTAAAACCTCTTAAGTTTAATTAGCTCCCACGTGTTTGTTTTTGTTTCTATTTCTAATATGCTAGGAGGGGAGTCAAAGATTTTACTGCAATTTATGTTAAAAAGTGTTCTGCCTATGTTCTCTTCTAAGCATTTTATAGTTTCTGGCCTTACATTTAGGTCTTTAATCCATTTTGAGTTTATTTTTGTATATGGTGTTAGGAAGTTTATGCATCAGTTCAGTTCAATTCAGTTGCTCAGTCATGTCTGACTCTGTGACCCCATGAATCGCAGCACGCCAGGCCTCCCTGTCCATCACCAACTCCCGGAGTTCACTCAGACTCATGTCCATTGAGTCAGTGATGCCATCCAACCATCTCATCTTCTGTCGTCCCCTTCTCCTCCTGCCCTCAATCTTTCCCAACATCAGGGTCTTTTCAAATGAGTCAACTCTTTGCATGAGGTGGCCAAAGTATTGGAGTTTCAGCTTCAACATCAGTCCTTCCAATGAATACCCAGGACTGATCTCCTTTAGGATGGACTTATTGGATCTCCTTGCTGTCCAAGGGACTCTCAAGAGTCTTCTCCAACACCACAGTTCAAAAGCATCAATTCTTCAGCGCTCAGCTTTCTTTATAGTCCAACTCTCACATCCATACATGACCACAGGTAAAACCATAGCCTTGACTAGATGGACCTTTGTTGACAAAGTGATCTCTCTGCTTTATAATATGCTGTCTAGGTTGGTCATGACTTTTCTTCCAAGGAGTAAGGTCTTTAAATTTCATGGCTGCAATCACCATCTGCAGTGATTTTGGAGCCCAGAAAAATAAAGTCCAGTTTTCCCAGCACCACTTATTGAAGAGGCTGTCTTTTCTCCATTATGTATTTTTGCCTCCTTTGTCAAAGATAAAGTGCCCATAGGTGCATGGGTTTATCTCTGGGCTTTCTGTCTTGTTCCATTGATCTATATTTCTGTTTCTGTGCTAGTACCATACTGTCTTGGTTGCTGTAGTGTTGTAGTATAGTCTGAAGTCGAGAAGGTTGATTCTTCTAGCTCCCTTGTTTCTCAAGATTGCTTTAGCTATTGGGGGTCTTTTGTGTTTCCATACAAACTGTAAAATTTTTTATTCTAGTTCAGTGAAATACGCCATTGGTAATTTGATAGAGACTGCATTGAATCTGTAGATTGCTTTGGGTAGTATAGTCATTTCACAACATTGATTCTTCCAGTCCAAGGACATGATACATCACTCCATCTGTTTGTGTCATTTTTTATTTCTTTCATCAGTGTCTTATGGTTTTCTGCATACAGTTCTTTCATTTCATTAGGTAGGTTTATTCCTAGGTATTTTATTCTTTCTGTTGCAGTGGTGAATGGGATTATTTCCTTAATTTTTCTTTCTGAAAAATTTTCTTTGTTAGTGTATAGGAATGAGAGGGATTTCTGTGCATTAATTTTGTATCCTGGGAATTCATTAAATTCATTGATTAGCTCTAGTAATTTTCTGGTGGTATCTTTAGGTTTTTCTATCTATGATATCATGTCATCTGCAAACACTGAGAGTTTTACTTCTTTTCTAATCTGTATTTTTTTCTTTTCTTCTCTGATTGCTGTGGCTAGGACTAGTGGCAAGAGTGGGCACCCTTGTCTTCTTCCTGATCTTAGAGGAAATACTTTAAGTTTTTCACCATTGAGGATAATGTTTGCTGTGGGTTTTTCTTACATGGGCTTTTTTATGTTGAGGTCAGTTCCTTCTATACCCATTTTCTTGAGAGTTTTTAATCATAAATGGGTGTTGAAATTTGTCAAAAGATTTTTCTGCATCTATTATCATATGGTTTTTATCTTTCAGTTTGTTAATATGGTTTGTCACATTGATTGATTTGCATATATTGAAGAATTCTTGCATCCCTGGGATAAACCCCACTTGATCATGGTGTATGATCCTCTTAATGTGTTGCTGGAGTCTGTTTGCTAGTATTTTGTTGAGGGTTTTTGCATCTATGTTCATCAGTGACATTGGCCTGTAAATTTCTTTTTTTATGTGTGATGTCTTTGTCTGGCTTTTGTATCAGGGTGATGGTGGCCTCGTAGAATGAGTTCAGGAGTGTTCCTCTTTCTACAATGTTTTTGGAAGAGTTTGAGAAGAATAGGTGTCAGTTCTTCTCTAAACATATGATAGAATTCACCTGTGAAGCCATCTGGCTCTGGGCTCTTGTTTGTTGGAAGATTTTTTATCACAGTTTCAATTTCAGTGCTTGTGATTGGTCTGTTGATAATTTCTATTTCTTCTTGGTTCAGTCTTGGAAGGTTTTACTTTTCTAAGAATTTGTTCACTTCCTCCAAGTTGTCTATTTTACTTGCATATACTGCAAGGAGATCCAACCAGTCCATCCTAAAGGAAATCAGTCCTGAATATTCATTGGAAGAACTGATGTTGAAGCTGAAATTCCAATAGTTTGGTCACCTGATGGAAAGAACTGACTCATTTGAAAAGACCCTGATACTGGGAATGGTTGAAGGTGGGAGGAGAAGGGGATGACAGAGGATAAGATGGTTGGATGGCATCACTGACTCAATAGACACGAGTCTGAGTAAACTCCGGGAGTTGGTGATGGACAGGGCATGCTGCAGTCCACGGGGTCAGAGAGAGTCAGACACGAGTGAGTGACTGAACTGAACTGATTTGCTCTTAGTAGTCTCTCATGATCTTTTGTTTTGATTGATTTGAGCCTTCTCCCTTTCTTTCTTGATGAGTCTGGCTAATGGTTGGTCAATTTTATCTTCTCAAAGAACTAGCTTTTAGTTTTTGATCTTTGCTATTGTTTGCTTCATTTCTATTTTATTTATTTCTGCTCTGATCTTTTATGATTTCTTTTCTTCTATTAACTAGGTGGGAGGTTTTTTGTTGCTGTTCTTGCTTTAGTGTAAAGTTGCCTTGAGAACCCCATGAACAGTATGAAAAGGCAAAATGATAGGATACTGAAAGAGGAACTCCCCAGGTCGGTAGGTGCCCAATTGGCTATTGGAGATCAGTGGAGAAATAATTCCAGAAAGAATGAAGGGATGGAGCCAAAGCAAAAACAGTACCCAGCTGTGGATGTGACTGGTGATAGAAGCAAGGTCCAATGCTGTAAAGAGCTATATTGCATAGGAACCTGGAATGTCAGGTCCATGAATCAAGGCAAATTGGAAGTGGTCAAACAAGAGATGACAAGAGTGAACGTCGACATTCTAGGAATCAGCGAACTAAAATGGACTGGAATGGGTGAATTTAACTCAGATGACCATTATATCTACTACTTCGGGCAGGAATCCCTCAGAAGAAATGGAGTAGCCATCATGGTCAACAAAAGAGTTCAAAATGTAGTACTTGGATGCAATCTCAAAAACAACAGAATGATCTCTGTTCATTTCCAAGGCAAACCATTCAATATCACAGTAATCCAAGTCTATGCCCCAACCAGTAATGCTGAAGAAACCGAAGTTGAATGGTTCTATGAAGACCTACAAGACCTTTTAGAACTAACACCCAAAAAAGATGTCCTTTTCATTATAGGGGACTGGAATGCAAAAGTAGGAAGTCAAGAAACACCTGGAGTAACAGGCAAATTTGGCCTTGGAATATGGAATGAAGCAGGGCAAAGACTAATAGAGTTTTGCCAAGAAAATGCACTGGTCATAGCAAACACCCTCTTCCAACAACACAAGAGAAGACTCTACACATGGACATCACCAGATGGTCAACACCGAAATCAGATTGACTATATTCTTTGCAACCAAAGATGGAGAAGCTCTATACAGTCAACAAAAACAAAACCAGGAGCTGACTGTGGCTCAGATCATGAACTCCTTATTGCCAAATTCAGACTGAAATTGAAGAAAGTAGGGAAAACCACTAGACCATTCAGGTATGACCTAAATCAAATCCCTTATGATTATACAGTGGAAGTGAGAAATAGATTTAATGCCTAGATTTGATAGATACAGTGCCTGATGAACTATGGATGGAGGTTCGTGACATTGTACAGGAGCCAGGGATCAAGACCATCCCCATAGAAAAGAAATGCAAAAAGGCCAAATGGCTGTCTGAGGAGGCCTTACAAAGAGCTGTGAAAAGAAGAGAAGCAAAAAGCAAAGGAGAAAAGGAAAGATATAAGCATCTAAATGCAGAGTTCCAAACAATAGCAGGAAGAGATAAGAAAGCCTTCCTCAGCGATCAATGCAAAGAAATAGAGGAAAACAATAGAATGGGAAAGACTAGAGATCTCTTCAAGAAAATTAGAGATACCAAGGGAACATTTCATGCAAAGATGGGCTCGATAAAGGACAGAAATGGTATGGACCTAACAGAAGCAGAAGATATTAAGAAGAGGTGGCAAGAATACACAGAAGAACTGTACAAAAAAGATCTTCATGACCCAGATAATCACCATAGTGTGATCACGCACCTAGAGCCAGACATCCTGGAATGTGAAGTCAGGTGGGCCTTAGGAAGCATCACTATGAACAAAGTTAGGGGAGGTGATGGAATTCCAGTTGAGTTATTTCAAATCCTGAAAGATGATGCTGTGAAAATACTGCACTCAATATGCCAGCAAATCTGGAAAACTCAGCAGTGGCCACAGGACTGGAAAAGGTCAGTTTTCATTCCAGTCCCAAAGAAAGGCAATGCCAAAGAGTGCTCAAACTACCGCACAATTGCACTCGTCTCACAAGCTAGTAAAGTAACGCTCAAAATTCTCCAAGCCAGGCTTCAGCAATACGTGAACCGTGAACTTCCAGATGCTCAAGCTGGTTTTAGAAAAGGCAGAGGAACCAGAGACCAAATTGCCAACATCCTTTGGGTCATAGAAAAAGCAAGAAAGTTCCAGAAAAACATCTATTTCTGCTTTATTGACTATGCCAAAGCCTTTGACTTTGTGAATCACAATAAACTGTGGAAAATTCTGAAAGAGATGGGAATACCAGACCACCTAACTTGCCTCTTGAGAAATCTGTATGCATGTCAGGAAGCAACAGTTAGAACTGGACATGGAACAACAGACTGGTTCCAAATAGGAAAAGGAGTACGTCAAGGCTGTATATTGCCACCCTGCTTATTTAACTTATATGCAGAGTACATCATGAGAAACACTGGACTGGAAGAAACACAAGCTGGAATCCAGATTGCCAGGAGAAATATCAATAACCTCAGATATGCAGATGACACCACCGTTATGGCAGAAAGTGAAGAAGAACTAAAAAGCCTCTTGATGAAAGTGAAAGAGGAGAGTGAAAAAGTTGGCTTTAAACTCAACATTCAGAAAACGAAGATCATGGCATCTGGTCCCATCACTTCACGGGAAATAGATGGGGAAACAGTGGAAACAGTGTCAGACTTTATTTTTGGGCGGCTCCAAAATCACTGCAGATGGTGACTGCAGCCATGAAATTAAAAGATGCTTGCTCCTTGGAAGGAAAGTTATGACCAACCTAGATAGCATATTCAAAAGCAGAGACATTACTTTGCCAACAAAGGTCCATCTAGTCAAGGCTATGGTTTTTCCAGTGGTCGTGTATGGATGTGAGAGTTGGACTATAAAGAAAGCTGAGCGCTGAAGAATTGATGCTTTTGAACTGTGGTGTTGGAGAAGACTCTTGAGAGTCCCCTGGACTGCAAGGAGATCCAACCAGTCCATTCTGAAGGAGATCAGTCCTGGGATTTCTTTGGAAGGAATGATGCTAAAGCTGAAACTCCAGTACTTTGGCCACCTTATGTGAAGAGTTGACTCATTGGAAAAGACCCTGATGCTGGGAGGGATTGGGGGCAGGAGGAGAAGGGGATGACAGAGGATGAGATGGCTGGATGACATCACAGACTCGATGGATGTGAGTCTGAGTGAACTCAGGGAGTTGGTGATGGACAGGGAGGCCTGGCATGCTGCAATTCATGGGGTTGCAAAGAGTCGGACATGACTGAGCAACTGAACTGAACTGAACTGAAGTTGTTTATTTGATGTTTTTCTCATTTCTTGAAGTAGGATTGTATTGCTATAAATGTCCCTGTCAAAACTGCTTTTGTTGCATTCCATAGGCTTTGGGTCATCGTGTTTTTGTTGTCATTTGTTTTAAGGCTTTTTTTTTTTTTTTTACTTCCTCTTTGATTTCTTCAGTGACTTTGGTTATTTAGAAGCATATGGCTTAACATTCATGTTTTTGTAATTTTTACAGTTTGTTTTCCTGTAATTGATATCTAACTTCATAGCATTGTGGTCAGAAAAGATGCTTGATTGATTTTAGTTTTCTTAAATGTACCAAGGCTTGATTTGTGACCCAAGATGTGATGTACCTTGGAGAATGTTCCATGTGTATTTGAGAAAAAGTGTATTCTGCTGCCTTTGGATAGAATTTCCTGTGGATAGCAATTAGGTCTATATGTGTTATTCAATGTGTCATTTAAGGTTTGTGTTTCCTTATTAATTTTCTGTCTGGATGATCTGTCCATTGGAATAAATGTGTCTTAAATTCTGCTATTATTGTGTTGCTATCACTTTCCCCTTCTATAGTTGTGCATTTGCCTCAAGTATTGAGATGTTTCTATGTTGGGTGCATACATATTTATATAATTGTTATATCTTTTTGGATTGATCCTTTGATCATTATGTAGTGTCCATCCTTATCTTTTGCAGCAGTTATTTTAAAGTCTATTTTGCCTAATATAAGTATTACTACTTCAGCTTTCTTTTGATTTCCATTTACATGGAATATCTTTTTCCATCCCTTTATTTTCAGTCTCTATGTGTCCCTAGGTCTGAAGTGTGTCTCTTGTAGGCAGCATATACACAGTCTTATTTTGTTATCTATTCATCCAGTCTGTGTCTTTTGGTTGGGGCATTTAATCCATTTACATTTAACAAAGCTATTGATATGTATGTTTCTATGGCCATTTTCTTAATTGTTTTAGGTTTGTTTTTTGTGAGTTTTTTCCTTCTCTTATGTTTCCTGCCTAAAGAATTTCCTTTAGCATTTGTTGTGAAGCTGATACTGTGGTGCTGAATTCTCTTAGCCTTTGCTTGTCTGTAAAGCTTTTGATTTCTCCATCAATTCTAAATAAGATCTTTGCAGGATAGAATAATCTTGGTTGTAGGTTTTCCCCCTTTCATCACTTTAAATATATCCTACCACTCCCTTCTGGACTGTAGAGTTTCTGCTGAAAAATCAGCTGATAGCCTTATGGGGATTCCTTTTATGTTATTTTTTACTTTTTTACTTTCCTCTTGATGTTTTTAATATTTTTTCTTTGTATTTAGTTTTTGTTAGTTTGATTAATATGTGTCTAGTGTTGTTGCTTGGAGAATCCCAGGGATGGGGGAGCCTGGTGGGCTGCCATCTATGGGGTCGCATAGAGTCAGACACTGAAGCGACTTAGCAGCAGCAGCAGCAGCAGTGTGTTTCTCCTAGGGCTTATCCTCTATGGGACTCTCTGTGTTTCCTGTCCTTGGGTGACTGTTTCCTTTCCCACGTTAGGGAAATTTTTGACTATACTCTCTTCAAATATTTTCTCAGACCGTTTCTCTTTCTCTTCTTCTGGGACCCCTATAATTTGAATGTGGGTGCATTAAATCTTGTCCCAAAGGTCTCTGAGACTGTCCTCAATTCTTTTCATTCTTTTTTCTTTATTCTGCCCCTTCACGGTTATTTCCACCATTCTATCTTCCAGCTCACTTATTCATTCTTCTGCCTCAGTTATTCTGTTACTGATTCCTTCTAGAGTATTTTTAATTTCAGTAATTGTGTTGTTTATCACTGTTTGTTTATTCTTTATGTCTTCTTGATCCTTGTTAAATACATGTAATACATTCAAATAAAATAAGTACATTAAATAAAACACATTTAATACATTATGTGTTAATAGTTTAGTCATGTCTGACTCTTTGCAACCCCATGGAGTGGTAGCCTGCCAAGTTCCTCTGTCCATGGAATTTTCCAGGCAAGAATACTGGAGTGAGTTGCCATTTCCTTCTACAGGGGATCTTCCTGACTCAGGGATCAAACCCAGGCCTCCTACATTGCAGGCAGATTCTTTACCATCTGAGCTACCACAGAAGCCCATTAATACATTAAATAGAATAAAATCCATTCTGCTTTCAAGATTTTGGAACTTCTTTATTATCATTACTCTAAATTCTTTTTCAGATGGGTTTCCTATTTCCTCTTCATTTATTTGGCCTTGTAGGTATTTACCTTGCTCCTTCAGCTGTAACATATTTTTTTGTCATCTCATTTTTTTTTTTTTTAATGAGTGGGACTGTGTTCCTCTCTTATTAATTGTTGGCTTAAGCTTTCCAGCACCGGAGTTTGTAGGCAGTTGGGTAGAGCTAGGCCTTGGTGTTGAGATGTGGACCTCTTGGATAACTCAGTGTAGTTAACATTCCCTGGGGCCTGATGTTCTTTGTTAGTCCAGCAGTTTGAACTTGGTGTTCCCACCACAGGAGCTCAGGACTGATCACTGGACTGTGAACCACAATCCCACAAGCCGTAGTTCAGTTTAACTCAGTTCAGTTGCTCAGTCATGTCCACCTCTTTGCAACCCTGTGGATTGCAGCATGCCAGGCTTCCCTGGCCATCACCAGCTCTTGGAGTTTATTCAAACTCATGTCCATCAAGCCAGTGATCTTATCCAACCATCTCATCCTCTGTCATCCCCTTCTCCTGCCTTCAATCTTTCCCAGCATCAGGGTCTTTTCCAATGAGTCAGTTCTTTGCATCAGGTGGCCAAAGTATTTGAGCTTTAGTTTCAGCATCAGTCCTTCCAATGAATATTCAAGACTGATTTCCTTGAGGACTGACTGGTTTGATCTCCTCATAGTCCAAAGGATTCTCAAGAGTCTTCTCCAACACCATAGTTCAAAAGCATCAATTCTTTGGTGCTCAGCTCTCTTCATAGTTCAACCTTTACATCCACACATGACTAATGGAAAAACCACAGGCCAAGGCAAAAAAAAAAAAGGAAAGGATCAGAATAATAACAAAGAATAAAAAAATTATAAATTTAGAAAACTAACAGATATATTAGAGAAAATATGACTCTATAAGAAACAGGTACTGGAGGGTAAAACCAAACTTCAATGGCAAAGAGAAAAAAATAATAACAAAAAAAACAAAAGGAAGTAGAGCAATAGCAAAGAGTTGAAAATAAAATTGATTTGGAAAACCAGCAGATATATTAAAAAAATTAAGAGTATATGTATGAAACAATCATTGGAGGGTAAAATCGGAGTCTGATAGTAAAGACAGAAAAAAATACTAAAAAAAGAGAGTAGAACAATCATAAAGAATAAAAACATGTTTCAAAAACTAACAGAAATAATAGAAAAATAAGAATATATATGAAATAGCCACTGGAGGGTAAACTCCACTGTGTGTCTGCATGCTCAGTATTGTCTGACTCTTTAGACCCCATGGGCTGTAGCCTGTCAGGCTGCTTTGTCTGTAGAATTTTCCAGGCGAGAATACTGGACTGGGTTGCCATTTACTCCTCCAGGGGATCTACCCAAAGATTGAATCCACATCTCCTGTGTCTCCTGCACTGGCAGGCAGATTCTTTACCAGCTGAGCCACTGGGGAAGCCCAAACTCCACTGGCAAACAACAACAACAAACCCTGAACAAAACACACATGGAAGCAACCTAGAAGTGCATTGACAGATGAATGGATAAAAAGTTGTGGTACATGTGTACACCATGGACTCAGCCATAAAAAGAAACCCATTTGAGGAGGTTCTAATGAGGTAGATGAATCCAGAGCCTATTATAGGGTAAAGTAAGTCAGAAAGAGAAAAACAAATATCGTTTATTAATATATATACATGGAATCTAGAAAGATGGTACCGATGAACCTATTTGCAAGACAGCAAAGGGCTTCCCTGGGGGCTCAAATGGTAAAGAATCTGCCTGCAATGGAGGAGACCCAGGTTAGATCCCTGAGTTGGGAAGATCCCCTGGAGAAGGAAATGGCAACCCACTTCAGTATTCCTGCTTGGAGAATTCCACGCACAGAGGAGCCTGGTGGGCTACAGTTCATGGGGTTGCAAAGAGTCAGAAATGACTGAGCGACTAACACTTTCACACTTTCAGTGGAGAAGTAGACATAGAGAACAGACTTGTGGACACAGTTGGGGAAGGAGAGGGTTGGACAAATCGAGAACGCAGCATTGAAACACATACATTACCATATGCAAAATAGTGAGCCAGCGGGCATTTGCTCTGTGAAGCAGGGAACTCAAACCTTGTGCTCTGTGACAACCTAGAGGGGTGGGATGGGGTGGGACGCAAGACGGAGGTTCAAGAAGGAGGGGGCATAAGTATGCTGATGTGTGTGCTAAGTTGCTTCATTCATGTCTGACTCTTTGCCACCCTATGGACTGCAGCCCACCAGGCTCCTGTGCCCATCGGATTCTCCAGGCAAGAATACTGGAGTGGGCTGCCATGCCCTCCTCCAGAACATATGTATACTTATGGCAGATTCATGTTGCTGCATGGCAGAAACCAACACAATATTAGAAAGCAAGTATCCTCCCATTAAAAATAAATAAATAAATGATTTAAAAGGCAGAAAAATATCTTGGTTGTGGGGAACAGGGCTTAGGTAGGGAAAGGCTAAGCAGTGGTGGGGCTTAGTCAGAGGTGGGGTTTAGGTGGGGGTGGGGTCACACCAGGAAGCTTCCCTCCCGAACCCTGAAGCACTCTCCTCAGCTAGCTTGGCGTTTTCTCCTCCCTTTTCCCTGTCATATCCAGAGAACATACCCAGGCAGAGAGGGGCCCTCGGAGTGGGCACCAGAGGGCAGAGGGAGTCCCAGATGGTGGAGGGCTTTTGGAAGGTGGAGGGGGGCCCCTGAGGATGTGGGGGTGCCCTGGAGGCTCCCTGGGGCTGAGTGTGTGGGGAATGCCAGGTGCTTCCCCCAGTGGATTCTCAGACCTGGGGATCCCTCCCCTTCCCTCTGATCTCCAGGGTGGCTAAACCACGCTTCTTCCGTCCCCTTTCCTAACTTCCCCTCAGCCACTATGTTAACCTCCAGCCTGGACTTCTCTTCCCTTCCTGGCTCCCCCCTACACTGTGCCTGGTCATGGGGCAGGGGGGCGGTCCTCCTGTTCCCCTGGTTGTTGAATGTTCCCTGCCAGCATCTGGTGAGTATCATAGGTATGAGGAGACATGGAAATCTGTGTCTGCTGCCTCTGCCATCTTGGCTCCACTCCTTTTGCCCATTTTTAAATGGTAGTTTCTTGCTGTTGTGTTTTAAGAGTTCTTTATATATTTTGGATGTAAGTCTTTTATCAGATGTACGTTCTGCCAATATTTTCTTCCAATTTGTGGTGTGTCTATTCATTTTCTTAGTAGTGTCTTTCACAGAGAGAAGTTTTATTGAAGTCCAGTGTACCAAATATTTTTTCATGGATTGTGCTTTTGGTGTTGTATATAAGAAATCACCAAATCTAAGGTCACCTAGGTTCTCTGTTAGTTTTATTCTACATATTGTAGAGCTCTGCCTTTTACATATAAGTTATGATCCAGTTTGAATTAATTTTTGTGAAAAGTGTAAGATCTGTATCTATATTAATTTTTGCATGTACAGTTGTTCCAGTACAAAAACACGTTTCTCCACTGAATTACCTTTGTTTCTTTGTTGAAGATTGGTTGGTTATATTTCTATGGGTCAGTTTCTGGGCTCTTTATTCTGTTCCACTGATCTATTTGTCTATTGTTTCTCTAATATGTCTACTGTAGTTCTATATTAAGTCTTTTTTTAAAAACTTTTAATTTTATACTGGAGTATAGCCAATTAACAATGTTGTAGCAGTTTCATGGCATGGCAGAGCATCTCAGCCATACACATACGTGTAGCCATTCTCCCCCAAACTTCCCTCCCATGCAGGCTTCCACATAACATTGGTAGAGTCCTCTGTGCTCTACAGTAGGTCCTTGTTGGTTATACATTTTAAATATGGCAGTGTGTAAAACTGTTTCATACTGTTTTTTGACTATGCCAAAGCCTTTGACTGTGGACCACAATAAACTGTGGAAAATTCTGAAAGAGATGGGAGTATCAGACCACCTGACCTGCCTCTTGACAAACCTGTATGCAGGTCAGGAAGCAGCAGTTAGAACTGGACATGGAACAACAGACTGGTTCCAAATAGGAAAAGGAGTATGTCAAGGCTGTATATTGTCACCCTGCTTATTTAATTTATATGCAGAGTACATCATGAGAAACGCTGGTTTGGGGGAAGCACAAGCTGGAATCAAGATTGCTGGGAGAAATATCAATAACCTCAGATTTGCAGATGATACCACCCTTATGGCAGAAAGTGAAGAAGAACTAAAGAGCCTCTTGTTCAAAGTGAAAGAGGAGAGTGAAAAAGTTGGCTTAAAGCTCAACATTCAGAAAACTAAGATCATGGCATCTGGTCCCATCACTTCATGGCAAATAGATGGGGAAACAGTGGCTGACTTTCATTTTCTTGGGCTCCAAAATCACTGCAGATGGTGACTGCAGCCATGAAATTAAAAAATGCTTACTCCTTTGGAGAAAAGTTATGACCAACCTAGACAGCATATTAAAAAGCAGAGACATTACTTTGTCAACAAAGGTCCATCTAGTCAAGACTATGGTTTTTCTAGTAGTCACGTATGGATGTGAGAGTTGGACTATAAAGAAAGCTGAGCATCGAAGAATTGATGCTTTTGAACTGTGGTGTTGGAGAAGACTCTTGAGAGTCCCTTGGACTGCAAGGAGATCCAATCAGTCCATCCTAAAGCAAATCAGTCCTGGGTGTTCGTTGGAAGGACTGATGTTGAAGCTGAAACTCCAATACTTTGGCCACCTGATGCAAAGAGCTGACTCATTTAAAAAGACCCTGATGCTGGGGAAGATTGAGGGCAGGAGGAGAAGGGGACAACAGAGGATGAGATGGCTGGATGGCATCACTGACTCAATGGACATGAGTTTGGGTGAACTCTGGGAGTTGGTGATGGGCAGGGAGGCCTGGGGTGCTGCAGTCCATGGTATTGCAAAGAGTCAGACGTGACTGAGCGACTGAACTGCACTGACATGTCCACCCCAAACTCCTTTATTATCCCTTCCCTGCCTCTCAGTACCGTAAGTTTATCTCTAAGTCTCTGAATCTGTTTCTGTTTTGTAAATCATTTCATTTGTGTAATTTCTTTTCAGATTTCCCATATGAGGATATCATATTGTATTTCTTTTTCTGTCTGACTTCACTCAGTACAACAATCTCTAGGTCCATCCATGTTGCTACAAATGACATTTTTTCACTATTTTCAATGGCTGAGTAATATTTCATTGTATGGGTATATACCACATCTTCCTTATCCATTCCTCTGTTGGTGGACATTTAGGCTGCTTGTCACATTGTAACTCAATTTTTAGTTTTTTAAAGAACTTGTATACTGTTCTCCATAATGACTGTACGAATTTACATTCCCACCAAAAGTGCAGAAGGGTTCCCCTTCTCTCCACACCCCCTCCAGCATTTATTTTTTGTGGATTTTTGGATGATAGCCATTTTGACTTGTGTGAGGTGACATCTCATGGTACCTTTGATTTGTATTTCTCTAATAATTAGTGATGTTGCACATCTTTTCATATGCTTCTCTTGTCCATCTGTATGTCTTCTTTGGAGAACTGCTATTTAGGTCTTCTGCTCATTTTTTGATTGGATTGTTTGTTTGGACATTAAGCCTCATGAGCCGTTTGTAAATTTTGGAGACTAATCCCTTGTAAGTCACATCACTTGCAAGTATTTTCTCCTAGTCTATAGACTGTCTTTTCATTTTTTTTATGATTTCCTATTGTTATTCAAAACTTTCTTGAATTTGGATTTCCCTGGTGGTCCAGTGGTTAAGAATTTACCTGCCAATGCAGGGGACACGGGTTCCGTCCCTGAGCATGGAAAATTCCATGTGACGAGGGGCAAATAAGCCTGCACTCTAGAGCCCTTGCTATGCAACTGCTGAGCCTGTGTGCCCCAGAGCCCATACTCTGCAACAAGGGAAGGCACCACAAGAAGCCCGCACACTGCACTGGAGAGTAGCCCCTACTTGCCGCAACTAGAGAAAGCCCACACACAGCAACAAAGACCCAACACAGATCAGATCAGATCAGATCAGTCGCTCAGTCGTGTCCGACTCTTTGCGACCCCGTGAATCGCAGCACGCCAGGCCTCCCTGTCCATCACCAACTCCCGGAGTTCACCCAGACTCACGTCCATCAAGTCAGTGATGCCATCCAGCCATCTCATCCTCTGTCGTCCCCTTCTCCTCTTGCCCCCAATCCCTCCCAAATAAAATTTTTTTTAAAAAAGCTTGATTTTGACTAGGTCCCATTTGCTTTTGTTTGTTTTATTTCCATCATTCTGGGAGACAGATCTAAAAAGATACTGCTGCAATTTATGTCAGAGAGTATTCTATCTGTATTTTCCTCTAGGAGGAAAATAGTATCTGGCTTACATTTAGGTCTTTAATCCATTTTGAGCTTACTTTTGTGCCTTAGTGTTAAAGAATGACCTAATTTTTCTTTCTTTTTTTTTACATATAGCTGTCCAGTTTTCCCAGCACCATTTGTTGAAGAGACTGTCTTTCCACCTTTGTGTAGCCATGCCCCCTTTGTCAGACTAATTGACCATATGTGCATGGGTTTATTTCTATGCTTTCTATCCTGTTCCATTGATCTTTGTTTTTATTTTTGTGCAAGTACCATACCATATTTTGTTGACTGTAACTTTGTACTGTTGTCTGAATCTGATCCTGATTCCTCCAACTTTGATTTTCTTTCTAAAGATTGCTTTGGCCTATATTAAGCTTGATGTGCCTGGTGGGTAAGTTGGGAATTTTGAGCAAATACATCTGTATTTTTTGTTTCATTTTATACAGAGCACATATTATTGTAACTTCAAAATATAAGATAATTGCTTTTTGCTAAAAACATCTTTTAATATATATAAACACAATGTATTCACTTTAAACATAAATGACATAATATTTTAACACTGTTCACTTTTTATTTATGCAGTCATTCCTATACCTATATGTCTCAGTGTGATATTTGAGTCATTTCCAGTTTTTCACTGTTTGTATGATGATACAAGAAATATCTTTTCCTCCTTAGTTGGTAAGGACTTCCTGCCCCAGACCTAGGATTCTTACTCCCTCTGCTGGCGTAGGTAAGTCCTCTTTCAAGACTGAGCATTATTATGTCTCTTGTATCTTCAATCTCTTACTTTCTTCTTTGATTCTTCAGTCTGAAAACAAACTTTGCTTTCCCCTTCAAATAAACTCCCTTTCTTTCAAGCCACTGCCTTCTATGAAGTTTGGTGGTGGTGGTTTAGTTGCTAAGTCATGTCCAACTCTTGCAACCCTATGGACTGTAGCCCACCAGGCTCCTCTGTCCATGGGATTTTCCAGGTAAGAATACCGGAGTGGGTTGCCATTTCCTTCTTCATCTATGAAGTTTAGGTTAATCTATATTCTCCATTTCACCTTTCCCATTTATTCCATACTCCCCTGCAATCAGGATTTCACATTACTCATTTAAACAAACCTACAAGATCCATAAGTCACACTAACCATACTTACCAAACCAGTGGTCCTTAGATTCTATGGGGTACTTAAATGTGTATATCCCCAAAGATCACTCTCTTGTTTTTTCTCTATTTTTCTTTTGACAATGTTGTAGCTTCAATGACTACTCCTATGCCAATAACAAGATGGATATTTAAGCTTAGACTCTTCAAGTTCAAATCTCACCTTTTAACTTCCTGGTAGACTTTCCCACTTGATTTTCCCTCTGGTACCTCCAACTCGGGCTTCCCAGGTGGCTCAGTGGGTAAAGTATCCACCTGCAATGCAGGAGATGCAGGTAGACGTGAGTTCAATCCCTGGGTCAGGAAGATCCCCTGGAGAAGGGCATGGCAACCCACTCCAGTATTCTTGCTTGGAGAATCCCATGGACAGAGGAGCCTGGTGGGCTACAGCCCATGAGGTCACAAAGAGTCACACATGACTGAAGCGACTGAGCAGGCATGCATGGACCTCAAACTCAGTATATTCCAAACATAAAAAAATCTCCATTCCAAAACTGCTCTTCTACCTGCATCTCCAGTTTTAGGTAACAGCATCATCCCAACATCATTTTCATCCCAGTCTACCCTCTCGTATGTTTCTATATCTGGCTAGTAACTAAATCAGGTTGGTTTTGCATCTACAATGTCTTTTCCATGTGGCCCCATCATTACACTTCCTCTGCCTTCATTACTCCATTGAACTATAATAGCTTTCTCACTGAAATTGCCCCCAGTATCTCAATCCTATGATCACATGTTAGGGAAATTAAAATGGAGATAGTCTTATTCAGGCTTTGGAAATAGAGGAGCAGGCCTCTGACTAACTTCTGAATTGCCTGGAACCTACCACCTGCATGCAAGCATTACAATTGTTACCATAAAGTCAAGTGGCACTTTAGATAATGAAGGGTATAATATTTAGATAATAAAGGTCTTAGAATTTCTTAAGCCCTGGGGATCTAGCCAACATCATCCCCAAACACCAGCACCACCACCAGAATCTAAGGAATCTTCTGACTCACAAGGTGAATTAAATAGCGCTGTAAAAGTTAAAGGAAAACCAGAGTTGCGCTTTTTTGCACCGACAGATAATCACATCAATTTTCGGACCGAGGCTATAAGTAGGAACTCCCAAAGCCACAATGCAGACTCTCACCCGTGGGTTGGACGCTGTGTCTGAGACCCTTCTCAGTTCAGACTCCAGATTGCTGTTACTTCGGACATTTCCAGCGCTGTTCAAGTCTAGATGTAAGTTTCTGTGTAATTTGGTGCTGTATATGCTGTCACTTCTCTCTATTGTTTCTATTTCTTTTCTTCTAATGACTGTGTATTGAAATTTAAACTTCTACTAAAAATTGAAATTATTTATTTATTTGTAAACTAGAGGTCTCTTTTTATAATGAATTCTTCTAACCTAAAACGAAAGTAAAACTTTTGGCAAAACATCATGTCATACATAGCAACCAAAAAAATCTTTCTCGATATGTCTTTGTCATTTTTCCTCCTTAAAAGCCTTCAAGATTCTCCACTGCATACACAATAAGACTATGGCTGGAGGTTGGGATGAGGGACAGGATGGGAGAGTAGGGTGCTGCTGGTTTTAAATCTTGGAGTCTAAATGTCCCGAGAACTCCAGTGTCCAAGAGGAGAAGAGAAAATCTTGGCTCAAGAAGAAAGAGGGAGAATTCACCCTTTCTTCTCCTTTTTTTGTTCTGTTTGGACCCTCAATGGCTTGGATGATGCCCACCTACTTTGGTGAGGGCACAATTTTTTTTTTTTTTTACTTAGTCTATTGATTCAAATGTTAATCTCTTCTGAAAAACATCCTTATAGACACACCCCAAAACAAGATTCACTTGATCTCTGGGCATCAAGTGCAATCTAGTTGACACATAAAATCAACTATAACAAGGCTGTTTGTGACCTGGGATTTTGACATATCTTAGATCTTCCTTTTTTTTTCTCTCTCTCTATTGAGCTATAATTCACATTTTATAAACTTCATCCTTTTAAAGCATACAATTCTGTGGGTTTTAGTATACTCATGGCTGTGCACTCATCACCAGGACCTAATTTCAGAATATTTTCATCTACCAAAAAGAACCCATACCTGTTAGCTACTATTCCTTATTTCTCCCTGCCTCCTAGTCCCTGGATTACCACTTTCTGTTTCTACACACTTTCTTATTCTGAATATTTCATATAAACAGATCATTCAATATGCGGCCTTCTGACTTCTTTGACTTAGCATGTTTTCAAGGTTCATTTTTTTGTAGAATATATAAAAGGACTTCATTTGCTTTTATGCCTGCATAGTATTTCAATGTATGGATATACCACATTTTGTGTGTCTATTTATCAATCGACGAGCATTTAGATAGTTTCCACATTTTGGCTGTTATGAACAATGCTTCTATGAGTATTCATGTGTAAGTTTTTGTGTGGATATATATTTGTAATTCTCAGGTATAGACATGAAAGTGGAATTGTTGGGCTATAAGGTCAGAGTTGAATTGCTAGTAACTCTTATGTTTGCCTTTTTGAGGACTGCCAAACTATTTTTCAAAGTGGCTATACAACTGTACATTCCCACCAGCAGGGTATGAGGGTTTCACACAATCACCCCTCTGTAGCTTGGTTCAAATATTTCCCTTGAGTACTTAGGGTACTAGGATAAATTTTTTAAAATTTCCTTCAGGTGTCTCTATTCTACTTCTGCCTTTCAGGCTTAGCTTAAATACCTCCTCCTACAAGGCATCCCCATCTGGATTCTTGCCTTGTTTTGCAGGGCTCCAATAGCACTTAGATGAGCTCCTTTTGTGGCATTACCTGCCCAGGTGTTACAGAAATTACATGACCTCATACAGAGTTAGTGGCAGTAGTAGCCTTGGGATCCAGAACATAGGATTTGGAATTAGAGAGGCCTAAGTGTCAGTTCTGAATTTCCAACGCTTCTTAGGATTGGGATGATGGCAAAGTACTTTTTCTCTCTGAACTTTGACTTCCTCATCTATTCAATGTGGATAATAACACCTTAGAGAATTCATGCTTTACACACAGGAAGAGCTTGCTAAATATTTAATATTATTGAACAAAAGTTGGGAAAGTAATGTATTTCATGAACCAGGTGAGAAGCGATAGTTTAATCAAGTTGCCTCCCCAAATGGTAAAATATGTTCAATTGAAGAAATGAATAGAAGACCAACACTTAGACCTTGTCTGTCTTTTGGTTATCTTTTTTTAAAAATTGTAGTAAAATATACATAGCATAACATTTATCATTTTAACCATTTTCAGGTGTACAATTCAGTGGCATTAGTATAGTCACATGGTTATGCAATCACCTCCACTCAGTCTTGTCTTTCTTAGACACAGAAGTTCTTCAGATCATGCCTAGGATTTGGAAATGGCACTCTAATAATTTATTTCAGAGATAAAATATCTTTCTAAACTTTTCTATCTGGAGCTCTGTGCATTTGATTCAGCTGAACTATTGTGTGGTGTCTTAAAGCCAAACTCCCTGGTTTAAATCTTGGCTCTCTCACCAGCTCCTTTTGTGATCTTGGGCAAATTGCTTAATTGTGTCTTAATTTTCATGTCTTAAAAGAGGGATCGCAGTATTTATTTTAGAGAGTTGTTGGGATAATTAAATGAGTAAATAGTTGTCTGGCACATAGCAGTTGGGATACAAGTGTTGGGTACTGTTTTCACAATGTGATATAATGCCTTTGAAGTCTTTTTCCTGCTGAACTGAAAGTGCTGGAAGGGCATAGACATCACCAACTTCACCTACTATTAATTGAGTTCCTTGCAAATACTTCCAAAAACGCTTTTAGTCCAGCCCCTGACCCCTCCATGTTTTTTTTTTTTAACCTTAAATTTTTTTGTTGTTTATTTGCACATGTCCTAAGATGGCTGACAACTATTTCATGAGCTATTTGAGTTTTAGTGCATTTGGGGAAGGAATGGTTAGGAAAAACCAATACTTCCTTTTTTGACTCATTGTGGTGGGGGGGGAGTGACCCCACGGAAAGGCTAGAGCATTAAGTGCCTTCCAGAAATTCATCTGTGGGGGCTCTTGGCTTTCCCTGGGAAAATCCCCAGCTCTACAATGGGAAGGTTGTACATCTGCCATTAGGAGACGCTATTTAATTATCCTAACCCCAGGAAAGGGGAGGAAGCAAGGCAAGTGAATTAGAGATGACACCAGCAATGCATAAAAGTTACCAAAATTAAATGATCCAGTTTTCATTTGCTGGGTCAGAAACTAGTTGAATTCTCTTTCCATACAAAGGGGAGCTTCCTGGAACTTGGAGCATGAAGAGGATTCTGATTTCTTAAGTTCTGTTTTCAGAAAATTGTTCCACGAATTTTTAATCTCCAGAGGTTCAGTGAAATTTGATCAGAAGTTACACTATCAACGCGCCACCCCCACCCCACCCCGGGCTGCGTCTCATACGTCAGCCTTTTCCCTTGTTTGATGTCTTAGAAACTTGCAAAAACTTCCATATTGTCAGCAAAGGCAGTATTTTTGCCTGGATTTACTAACTGTACCAGGGGGAAAAAAGTTTAGAAAACCCCTGGAAGGCTCCAACACAGCCCTTTCCTGGTTGAGATTTGCTAGTTCATAAACGGAGATAAAGTCTGGCAGACTCGCCAGAGCCAGAGATCAGGATCTTTAGGAAACTGCAGAACAAATTTACCATGTTAGAATACATCTCCAGGAATCCAGCCATATTGCTTCTAGTATCAGAGTGTTACAACAGGGGAAGACCCTATGGATGATCACATTAAAAATGCCTCTTTTTTTGTTTGTTTTTAACAATAAAAGTAATATATACTCACTGCATAAAATTTGAGAAACTCAAACAAGAGCCAAGAATAACATTTATATTGTCTGTAATTATACTGCTGCTGCTGCTGCTGCTGCTAAGTCGCTTCAGTCGTGTCCGACTCTGTGCGACCCCATAGACGGCAGCCCACCAGGCTCCCCCTTCCCTGGGATTCTCCAGGCAAGAACACTGGAGTGGGTTGCCATTTCCTTCTCCAATGCATGAAAGTGAAAAGTGAAAGTGAAGTCGTTCAGACCTGTCTGACTCTTAGCGACCCCATGGACTGTAGCCCACTAGGCTCCTCCATCCACGGGATTTTCCAGGCAAGAGTACTGGAGTGGGGTGCCATTGCCTCCTCCAGTAATTATGCTACTCTTTGTTACTGATTTTTTTCCTATGTTCTTCCTTTAGAAAGCCTTTTCTTATTTTGAAATACTGTTGCATAATGAATATATACCTCAAGTTCTTAAAGAATGAATAACTACATGGAAAGTTTTGTCAATTCACTGTTGCTCTTATTAGAATGATGTTATGACATTTACTGTAGAAAATACCATAGTTGATGAACTAGCCATCATGGAAATACTGACTTCCATAATTTGTAATTTCCTGATACATGCATTTCCCATACATAGAATAGTGCTCAATCCATTAATATGAGGTAACTGGTTTTCCTTAACAAACAGTAAACTTTTAATATTCAGATTACCTGTCCCTTGCTGCAGACCTCTGTATAGCCTTGCTCTCCCTCTCTCCCATCATCCTCTTCTGCTTCCTTGGAAGTTCTCGCATGGTCACCTGAGATGCTATCTCTCAGGCTTGAAATCCTAGTAATTCCCACCAAATAAACCTAACTCTCAACTTTTAGGTCGTGTGTATGTTTTTTTCAGTTGACAGTTTTGGCTGACTGATGAAGGGACCAGAGCAGACTCCTCTCCTTTGCCTGAACTCTGTGAGGACCTGGAAGCTTGTGCCCACCAGCCTCCTCAGGAGTCCAGGGAATTCTGAGTCTCTCTTGGTTCTAGGATCTCCCATCTTTGGTCTCTGATCCTAAGTTGTATTCAGTGGGGGAAAATGTTACCTTGAAACTTGGTTTCAAGAAGAGGTACCTGGGTCACTCAGTTTTAACACTGAGTGGGAATACCCTCAGTCGGAGGTCTAGGAAGATTTTGCTCGAGCAGGGAACCCTCAGTGTTAAGGCACTGGGAAGACCAGCTTGGATACTGAGTGGTGGATACTCTCAGTTTAGAGACTAGGAAGACAGCTCAGTTAAACTCTGAATAAGGTAGGACTGGGATATTGGGAGGAAGACTTGGACTGTCATTTTTCATTGAAATGGCTACCTTACTAGAGTTTGTCGAAATAAAACCAAAATTTATGAGAGCTTTTGAGCTCCAAAGAAGGGACTCTTTCCTCCTGGCTGGCCTTTCTCAGACAACTGAGAAACTTGCAGGAGTGGTGGAGGCAGGTTGGCTCTATAGGGAAATGCACTCACATAATTAACAATCTGCTCAACCAGGGACGCAAATAATCTGAGATCTGAGCACCCATGGAAGTCTTATACACCACTGGGATACCCGAGGCATGAAAGAGGTGACAGAAAAACTCTGGGGCTAAACCAGAGGAGCAAGCCCCTAAACAGCACACTGGGCCCACCACACGGTCGTCAACAGCAATTTTATGTCAACAAACTGATTTCAGAATGGGAAACAAGGTTTTCAAAACAAAAGAAAAAAGAATGAAAGATCACCAGCCTCCAACTAATACCCCAGCCAGGTTCCTGTACAATACATCTGGAGATTATACTTCCAAGTATCTAATTGGCTGGGGAAATTATACTAAAGGAGACATCAACTTAAAATGGCCAAATTAGGGTTCTTTTCACATTCCAAAACTGATTTTTTGCATACGCAGTCAGAAAAAGCCAGCCGTAAAATCAAACAGACTGAATGGAATGCTTATTTTGATTGGTATTTAGAAGCTTCTAAAAGAGGAAATGATACAGTAACTTCTTTGGAGGAAACCAAAGAAAGGTTGTTTGAAACTATACCAGAATTTTAAAAAGTTTCTAGGGTTAGTCCTATCTCTCACTCTGTTCCTCCTTTGGCTGTTGTTGTTCAGTCACTAAATCTCGTCTGACTCTTTGAGACTCCGTGGACTGCACCATGCCAGTCTCCCCTGTCCTTCACTATCTCCCAGAGTTTGCTCAAACTCATGTCCTTTGAGTCGGTGATGCCATCCAACCATCTTATCCTCTGTCGTCCCCTTCTCCTCCTGTCCTCAATCTTTCCCAGCATCAGGGTCTTTTCCAGTGAGTTGGCCCTTCTCATCAAGTGGCCAAAGTATTGGAGCTTCAGCTTCAGCATCAGTCCTTCCCATGAATATTCAGGGTTGATTTCCTTTAGGATTGACTGGTTTGATCTTGCTGTCCAAGCGACTCTAAAGACTCTTCTCCAGCTCCACAATTCAAAAGCATCAATTATTTTGTGCTCTGTCTTCTTTATGGTCCAACTCTCACATCTGTCCATGACTACTGGAAAATTATAGCTTTGATTATACTGAGTTTTGTAAGCAAAGTGAAGTCTCTGCTCCTCCTTTATCTGAACTGTCTAACCAAGAAGCTTTGTCTCTCTCTCTCTCTTTCTCTCCCCTGTTAACTCCACCTCCTATCATTTCTCCTTCCCCAGTAAAGGAAGGCAGAAAATCAGAAGTAATCATAGCTCCCTTCAGGGAGAAACCTATTACTGGAAGAGGCGAGCCGTCCTCAGTGTTTACTTGTACACCTTGGACCCAAACAAAACTTAGAGCTCTAGCTAAGGAATTTTCTAAACCTAGTCAAGATCCAGCAGGATTTGCTAAGGAACTTGAGCTAACCATTTGAATCTATAAGCTGGTGTATTTAGAGCTGTATCAGTTAATACATCTATTGGTTTCTGAAAGTACAGCAAAGGAATGGATAGAGAGAACAGGGTGGAAAGACTAGCAGATTTTGATTTACATACCTCATAGGATTGAGATAACTGCAAAAGGAATTAGTTCATTAATAACTCAAGTGTATTCCAGAGCTTTTCCCACAAGCAGTGAATTGATGACAAATTCAACAATGTAAACAAAGACCAGATGAATTATTCCAGATTACTAAGAGAGGTTTGAGAAAACTTTTAAACAGTATTCAGGCATGACACCTGAATCATTCTCTAACCACCAAAATAATCCTTTATTCCACTCTGACTTTCTAGAAGGTTTGATGAGGAAGTGGCTACTTGAATTGAGACATAATTTAGGTTGGTCTGCATTATAGACAAACACCCTTGCCACGCTGGCAGACAAACTTTTCAAAACCACTAAAAAGAAAAAGACACCTTTATAAAAATTATGAAACTTCAGTTGTGCCAATTAAGTAAACCAGGACAGTTGGTGGTTAACAAATCTGTTTGATCCACAACTGACAAAGAAAGCTTTTACTGCAACTGGCCTGGTCACCTAAAAAGGGACTGCAGCAAATTTAAAAGAAAATTTGAGGACAGACTAAATTGGGCTACTCTGAGTGGAGGACAAGGGGGGTCTTTCCCCTCCTCCTTTCTAATACCCTTGGAGAAGTGGAAATGAATATTCAAGGAAAATCGATTAAAGCCCTAATAGATTCTGGAGCCATCTCTTCAGTTTTGTGTGTGCCTAGTTGTTCAGTGGTGTCCAACTCTTTGCAACCCCAAGGACTGTAGCCAGCCGGGATCCTCTGTCCATGGGGATTCTCCAGGCAAGAATACTGGAGTGGGTTGCCATGCCCTCCTCCAGGGGATCTTCCCAACCCAGGGATTAGACCCAGGTCTCCTGCGTCGCAGGTGGATTCTTTACTGTCTGAGTCACCAGGGAAGCTGTACCAAAATCAAAGGCTCCCTTCCTTGGAGTAATACTTCAGTGCAAATGGTGGGGGTTTCCAATGCCTCCAGCAAGGCTTTTAGAGCACTGCCTTTAGAATTTTACTTATGAGAACTTAAATAGAAAACACTCTTTTTTCCCAGTAGAAATTGCCCCTATTCACCTGATAGTTTATTAGAAACTTATGAAGCCCAGATTTTGTTTACTGCTAAGGGAGAAATGTTTTTAGACCTAAAAGATCAATCAGATTTCTCTCATCACTTAATGTTCATGGTCCATGATAAAGGTGCTGCAGAAAAAGAAAAATTGCTAGGCTTGGTACCTAAAGAATTATGGACATGTAATTCCACTAAGATAGGGAGAATACATTCTACATCACCCGTTAAAACTACCATGGACCAAAATAAACCCCTGCCCAATATTCGCTAATATCCATTGAAGCAGAAAGTTATAGAGAGAATGAAAGCCTTGATATCAGCTTATATTAATAAAGGACTTACTGTGCCTTGCACTTGTCCTTGTAACACTCCCATTGTGCCAGTTGAAAAACATAATGGCAAGGGTTGGGGATTTGCACAAGATCTAAGATCTATTAATGCTATTGTTATTCCTTGCCACTCTGTGGTTGGTACCTAACCCCTACACCTTACTATCCTGTATCCCTAAAAATAGTGACTTCTTTTCAGTGACAGATCTCTGCAGTGCATTCTTTAGTAGCCCTGTACATCCTGATAATCAATATCTTTTTGCCTTCGCTTGGAATGAATGGCAATATACGTGGGCTGTGGTGTCACAGGGCTACACTGACAGCCCCACTTACTTTTCTCAGGTATTAAAAGCAGATTTAGAAGTTCTAGTTGTTCCTCATAAATCAGTCTTAATACAATATGTAGATGGCTCTCTGTTGTGTTTAAGTTCCTTAATAGTCAGTGAGACAGGTTGTACTTGCTCTAGAAGGTAGCTTCAAAAGGACATAAAGTGTCTATAGAGAATTTATAGTTTTGTAAAGCTAATGTAAAGTATCTAGGTCATGTGATATCTAAAGATGGGCTTTTAATTGATCTAGACAAAGTAATGGGCATTTTGGCCTTCCCCGCTCTGAGAAAAAAAGACAACTAAAGAGGATTTCTAGGTCTTGCAGTCTACTGCAGGACTTGGATTCCAAATTTAATAGCTCAACCTTTATATGATTTACTTAAACAAGATCAAACCGAACCTGTTTACTGGAACAGAACACTCTAAAGCCATGGAGACCCTAAAGGGCTTCCTGGCAAAGATCCCAGCCTTAGGGCATTTACCCTTTTTCCTCTTTGTCCATGAAAACAAGGGAACTGCACTAGGAGTATTAACCCAACAGCACCGTGGCCACTATCGACAAATAGGATGCACAGCTAGATGCAGCAGACAAGGGCCTTTCTCCTTATCTCTGAGCTATCACTGCAACAGCTCTGATCTGTCAAACCACAGAGGAGATAGTTATAAATCACCCTCTCACTGTCTTTGTTCCACACTCTGTGGAAGCCTGACTAAACTGTCATCACACACAGCATTATTCAGCAAGTCGATTAATCTCTCATGAGATTGTCCTGCTCTCACCAAATATAACTCTCCACAGGTGTAACAAACAATGCAGCTACCTTGCTCCCAGAAAAATTGGATAATGCAAAGCATGATTGTATTGCCTTAACTGACAATCTTTTATACCCTAGGATTGACTTTCAAGAGAGTCCAATGGATAATCCTCATTTTATATTATTCATTGACAGTTTATATTTACAAGGGCCTCATGGAAAATACCAGGTTGGCTATGCTGTTGTTTCCCCAGTGTCTGTCTATCTTTGAAAATGGTCATTTGCCTAATGTCTCTTCCGCTCGACAGGCTGAGTTAATAGCACTAACCAGAGCCTGTCAGTTGGCAAAAGGAAGATCTGTCAATATCTACAAGGAGAGCCACTATGCTTTTGGAATGGCATATGATTTTGGTATACTTCGGAAACAAAGAGGGTTTCTAACATCCTCAGGACAGCCTATCAAAAATGGGAAACAAGTAGTGGAGTTATGAGACGCAATTCCGCTACCAAATGTGCCTGATATTATTAAGGTGTCAGGCCATTCAAGGACCGACAGTGCCCAGGCAAAAAGAAACTTTAGCTAATCACGCCGGCAAGGCAGCAGCCTCTCAAATTATTCACGACCAACTAACTACTGCCTTTCCCTTTCAGTCTCCCAGTAACCTCTCTAGCATGTTATTAAGATTTCGGAGAACAGCACCAGACAAGGAAAAATACACCTAGATACAGAAAGGGGGAAGATTCGTCCCTAAAAGAGAGCTGTGGATAGGTCCAAACAGGAAGCCTGTCCTTCTGTTTGGAGCTTAGTATCCTGTTTTACAATATATTCATGAGTTAACTCATTGGAACCCAAATAAGATGGTGTTATGGGGTAAACAATATTTTTGGAAACCTTTTTCTACTACAGCTTGGGAAGATCTATTCAGGATGCAGTGCATGTCCAAAATATAATCCAGGAGAGCCATTGCGTAAGTTCTCAGGGGAGTTTTCCGTTACCTACAGGCCCTTTGGAAATGTGGCAGGATAGGTTTTATACAGATGCCTCCCCTGCAAGGTTATCAACATGTTTTTGTTATGATCTGTATGTTTTCATACTGGGTTGAGGCATTCCCAAGGAGAAGGGCCATGGCACAATTGGCAGAGCAGCTGCTTTTAGAAAGAGTGGTTCCCATCTGGGGAATCCCTCAGAACTACATAGTGACAGAGGAACTCATTTTACTGGACAAATTGTCAAGGAAGCTTGTAAAATTTGGCCAATTACGCAATACTTCCATTGTACCTATCACCCCCTGTCTTCTGGGTTAATAGAAATGCAAATGGAACAATTGAAAACCAGTTGGCTAAAATTACAGATGCTTATTCCTTATGCTCACCTAAGGCTCTTCCACTCGTCCTCCTCAACCTCAGATCCACTACTTTTGGCGAACATCATTTCTCTCCCCTTGAGATTGTTACAGGGAGACAAATGAGACTGGATGAAGGATCATATGATCCTACATTACTAAAGGCAGATATATCACAATATTGCAAGTGTTTAATCAAATTATTGGCAGATCCTTCCAAACTTGTTTCCGAAGCTTATCACAGTAATCTATCTTCGAATGAAGATCAGATGTCCTACGACTTACAACCAGGAGATTATGTATATTGGAAAAGATGTCATTTAAAGGACTCCCTCCAACCTAGATGGAAGGGCCCTCATCAGGTTCTTTTAACAAGCTCATGTACAGCAAAACTGAAGTAAACTGACACTTGGATTCATCTTTCTCCCCTAAAAAGGGCTTCTGTACCAGACTGGCTTGTCGAGAGAGTTGGTGAGCTCAGACTCATCTCAAAGCAGTGCTCTGATAATAATAAAGTGCCAATGCCAGAACGATCAGAAGGCAACGTCAGAAGCAGACAGCTGTGCCAAGATGCTAGACCTGACAGGTAGGATTGTTCATTACGTTTTCTTCTTGATTTCTTGGATTTGCACATGAATCAAATCTTTTTGCATCATGGGCCCTCTCTTATGAAAATTTTAGAAATCAATTAAATTGTTGGGTTTGTGGTCAATTACCTGCATCCAGTACCTCTGGTTTATCTTGGTGGGTTTCTCCCCACAAGGCTCTGACTGGATGGCTCTTAGAAAGTTTATTTTAGAAAAAAAGAATTATAGTTTGATCTGGTCTACTACTGATATCACTCAATGGGACCCACTCACTTGGCCAAACTAACATGCATATTCTGACCCTGGCCATAAATATGAATTTTCCCTTAAGGTTACTCAAGCTCAACTGGAAGAAGAAGCTACATTTCAGTCAAAAAATGTTAACCCTAGACTGTTAGGAAGGACACTTCCTCAGTTATGGGTTGGGTTTATCTGGCTAATACCAGGCTCTGGTCATCTAAGCCTAAAGGCCCCCCAATCTGGGAACAATTAAATCATACTAAAGATAATCAGCATTATAACACTAAAAAATTAGGCTGGATGCCTTATGAAAATTGCCAGTGTATCATATATTATTTCCCTTAAAGATAGTGATTGGTACGGAACAGATTGGGTCAGACGACCAGAAATATACTGGGTGGCAGCTAATGGGACTTAGTGGCTTTGTGGGACAAATCTCTGGCCCTGGCTTCCAACAGGATGGCTAGAAAGGTGTACTTTAGGATTCCCTTGGGCTCAAGTCCACTTACGTACAAATTTAGATGTTACTCCAGCAAATTTACCATCAATATGAGCCTGATGGACCAAGAGATCTGTATTTCACTTAGCAGCTATTTTTGTGCTCTCAGTAGGATTGGAAAAAGTTATTTCTCACACTAAAGCCTTAACAGAATTCACTTAAAAGGCCTTAAATGATAGCAACCAGTTTATTAGCTTTCTAAATTTTGAGGTATCTATGATGAGTGAAGCTGTCTTATAAAATTGTGTGGCCCTTGATAAACTTAACAGCATCTCAAGGGAGCACTTGTGCCATCATTCAAACTAGTGTTGTGTTTGCATACCAGGTGAATCTTCTAAGGTAACACATTTAATGAGTCACATGAAAAATCAGATTACTGCCTTAGATGATCCACTTCCTAACCTTGGTAATCTTTTGGGAAGATAGTTTGGTTCTGGAAGCTCATGGCTTAAATCCCTACTTGTAACTTTAATAACTTTATTAGCTGTATTACTTGTAATCTGTCTACTTTATAAGGGTCTTCTTGCATTATACACTGTGTAACCAGGCTAGGCCAAATTAATGATAGCTAAACATCTTAAAGAAATAGTTACATTTATAACATAGAATAATTGTAATAGTGTGATTCTAGGTATGGGAAGAAGCAACGAGGGAAATATCTCCTGGATCCTAATAGGTTAGAAGATAGAGGATCCAGAGAATCTTTTATTATCTATCAATGGGTCTAATCCAGAAACTAACACCTGGAGTGACATATCAATAAGAATTTTCACCTGATCTGGGATGAGCCTCCCAGCACAGTGGGACAAAAAGATGGTCTTGAAATGTCTCCCAATATGGTCGAATTTCCCACCATGGAGAGGGACTGTGAAATGAAATATTATTATTTCCTGCTATACCAGGAAACAATATCACAGCCATCAGGGATTTCAATCTTCCACATGTAAATTTCTGAGCCCAAGTAGAACAATACCTCTATTTGGCAGCCATCAGCCACTTCCCCAGTAAGCGCTGAGGAGCTGGATGTGTGGGTGTGTGTCGGGGGATGTGTGGGAGAAAGTTTGCCACCCCTTATGGTGAATGAAGAATTAAGGATGTGAACAATTAAGAAGCAGGATTTGGCCCCAGATAGCTGAGATGTATATGAAAGGAATGAATTCAGTGAACCCAGATGCTTGCATATTCCTATACATAGAAGGGCACTAAATCCTTTAATGAAAAATAACTGGTTTTCCTTAATTAATAATAATCTTTTAATATTCAGATTACCTGTCCCTTGCTGCAAACTTCTATTATATAATAGAATATTATGGAATATATAATATATATAGCCTATATGTATATTATATATATATATAGTAATATATAAACTGGCTCATTCCCTACTCAACCCACCCCCACCCCCCACCAACCCCCACCTGCTCCTCAAACAGTTCTCTCAGGGTCACCTGAGATGCTGTCTCCTGGGCTTGAAGTCCTAATAATTCCCACCAAATAGACCTAACTCTCCCAGTGGGGACATTTTGATTTGGGAGAACTCAGGGTCAACTGAGTTCCAATGAAAGCTCTCTCCAGACCTCCTAAAAGGGTTAACAGTGTTTGAATCAAGTTTTCTGAGCTATAGGTTTTTGAAGTGACCTCCCAGTGAATTTCATCTTTCAACACTTCTAGAGAAGTCTAAGGTCTGGAACAGAGAAGGTTAAAACTGAGGGAGGGCCTGGGAAGTTGGGGTGCTATGTTATCCTCATTCTCTAACCTGTGACCCCCACCTCATTATATCTTTCAGGCAGGTCATGGCCTCACCAAGCCAAAGTTTGAATTCCACTTTAGATGATAACCGGCGAGTGAACTTTCGAGAGAAGCTTCTGATTATTGACTTGTCCCTGGAGGATCGAGACGTGGAGTGCTTGAAGTTTCTCTGCCAAGACTACATCACCCTCGGAAAACTGGAAAAGTGCAGAAGAGCCTTGGATATTTTTGAGTACCTGCTGCAACAGGAGCTGCTGAGTGAGGAAGACCCCTTCTTCCTAGCAGAGCTCCTCTACATCATAGAGCAGAAGATCCTGCTGAAGCACCTTGACTACACCAAGGAGCAGGTGGAATGTTGGCTGCAAACCCGCCGCAGGGTCTCCCACTTCAGGTGATCAAGATCAACATGGCAGGGCCATTGGGCTTTGAAAGGCAGGGGTTAAGGTCTTTAATCTTAAGATTAAAAATGAATTCGATTTGAAGCTTTTTTTCCCCCTTATCTACCTCCTTGGATGGTATGGTGATTCTAAACCAGGAGATTTCTCAGCTTCAGGTGCTGATGAGAAGGGAGGCTGGGAGGGAAACAAAGCTTTGAAACCCAGCTCAGGGCCTGAGAGGGGCCTCCTTTTGTTTTGCTTCTCACTGAGGAAGGAGGCCCAGCTCCAGGCAGCAGGCCCCACCTCCAGCCTTCCTCTTTGTCACCTTTTGTTTTGCTTCTCACTGAGGAAGGGGGCCCAGCTCCAGGCAGCAGGCCCCACCTCCAGCCTTCCTCTTTGTCAACGTGGGTGCTCTCAGCCTCCTCCCTCCTGTGAGTCACTGGTATGTCCGCCATTCGAAAAGAGAGTAATACATGTGCTTAGTCGCTCAGTCATGTCCTACTCTTATTGACCCCGTGGACCGTAGCCCGCCTGGCTCCTTTGTCCATGGGGATTCCCTATGTAAGAATACAAAAGCAGGTTGCCATGCCCTCTTCCAGGGGATCTTCCCAACTCAGGGACTGAACCCAGGTCTCCCACATTGCAGGCAGATTCTTTACAAGCTGAGCTACCAGGGAAGCACACTTGAAGCCAAATTGACAAAATGAAAAAGGAGATGTGTCTCTAGGGTAGGGAGGGACGTCATTTATGCCATGTCCAATTTCCCCAATTTGGGGGTGAAACCTGGACAGGTAAAATATAGGCATTTTGCCCAAAGAGGTAAAATAAAGGCAACAGACCTGAGGCAACACGTTATAAACTGTCCACTGACATAGTATCTACATCAAACAACCTCACAAGGAGGAGCCTTTGTGATATTATTTTATAGCTTGGACGATTAGAATGCTTCAGGTCTTAACTCTTGAACTGACTCCTAGAACCTGAGCGACCCTTGGGTCAGTGAGAGAATTCTGGAAATTATTATCTCCATTCTGTTGGTTAAAAAGCTGAGGAATGGTCTTGGGCATACAGAACTGTTAATATGTGAACGAAGTATTCAGTTTTTCTTTTTTTTTTTTTGGCCACACGGCCAGGTAGGTAGGCTCTTAGTTCCTCCACCAGGGATTATACCTATGCCCAACACTGGACTGCCAGGGAAGTTCCTAAATTCAGTTTTTCCAATTGTTGAGTGTATGGCTTTCCAGAAGCTGGGATAGTTTCCTTTCTGTAAGTGAACTTCATATTCACTGGCATTGGGTGCTCCCTGATGAGAGCCTATAAAGAAAGCCTGATTTCTGGAATGGAGTCTGGAGAAGGGTGGGCATGCCACAGTGGTGTTCTACACCTTCTTAGTGGGATGTGAATCAGCACTGGACCTGGAATCAACAAGGCTCATAGTCGAATAGGTCAAATGGAAATACTAAAAGTTTCTGTTTTTAAATCTATAAAATGAGATTAATAGTTGTCTACTCACAGGGCTGTGATTATTCAAATGAGAGATAACGTTTGATAAAAGCTCTCCATTTTCTGCCTGTCCTCTGCAAGTGTGAGGCTTTAATTTGTTTCTTTGGTCTATGTCTTAGAAACCTGCTCTACGAACTGTCAGAAGGCATCAGCTCAGAGAACCTCCAGAGCATGATCTTCCTTCTGAATGAGTCAATTCCAAATGTCCAGATGGTGAGTGAGCCATACCCGATGGGATCTTTGTGAACATTGCCTTAATCAGTGCTTGGGATGATGTTGGAAAGGGAGACAGTATTAAACAAGGGTTAGAAACATGGATTGTGATGTGCCTGGAGTCTAGTTCTAGACTAACTCCTGAATGTAGGGCAAGTGACTGAACGTTTCTGAGTCTCCATTTTCTAATACAGCCTATTATAGACAATTATACTACTTCCTTCCAGGACTGTGAAGAGAATTAGATGAAATAATGTACATAAACTATTAGCGGGGGCCTATATTTTGCACATAGTACGTGTGTGCATGCTAAGTCCCTTCAGTCATGTCCAACTCTTTGCCAGCCTTTGTACTGTAGCCTGCCAGGCCCCTCTGTCCATGGGATTCTCCAAGGAAGATAACTAGAGTGTGTTGTCATGCCCTCCTCCAGGGGATCTTCCCAAACCAGGGATCGAACATCGTCTCCTACATTGCAGGCAGATTCTTTAGCACTAAGCCATCAGCGAAGCCCTTTGCATGTAGTAACCGTTCAGTAAATGATTGACTGCTATGGGCATTCACTGTGTCTTATGACACAGAACTGTGCAGGGCACCACAGAGGAATGAGGAGGTGGTAGCTAATGGCAGAGTGGGATTCTGTTGTTCATCGCCTCCATTTGTTGAGGTTTTCGAGGGAGATTATCCTCTTCAGTGGACTCTTCGGTGTCTTCCATGAAGAGTTTTGTGAAAATCAAATGAGACGAATATTTGAGGGTGTTCTTTCTACAGGGTTGTACAGGAGCTTGGAGCCAATAGTAATTTTTAAAATATTAACCTAATGCTGTCTGCTGATATTCTTGTTAGGTTGATCATAATTAAGGGCTGGAAAATAACTGTACATATCTCTTCCAGGCCACAGAACTTTTTATTTTTTGAGTTTCTAACAGCTTGTGACAAGCCAGTTATTTAATTTGAGAAGGGGCCAATTTTCAAATTTTACCCTATAACATTAATTTTGTTATTCAACTGTTATTTTCATTAGGTTTTAAGTTATATAATATTTGATTAACACCCAAAAAAGATGTGTAAAATGTATGGAGGTTATAGAATGTAGAACCAAGTGAGCAGCCATGGATTCCCTGTCCAACTCAGAAATGAGCACATCACCCATGCGAAAAGCCTGAGTGTAGCCCTCCCATATCACATTCTTTCCAGACTAACTGGTTATTATGGACAAATTTCTTCTCTCTCTTTTTTTTTTTTTTTAATTTTTTGGCTGCGCTGTGTGGCATGTGGGATCTTAGTTCCCCTGACCAGGGATCAAATTCTTGCCCCCTGCCTTGGGAGCGAAAAGTCTTAACCACTCTTCCCTGGGACTGCCAGGGAAATCCCAATAATTTCTTTTTTAAAGAAAAATCACTGAGGAGTGGAAGCTGTTTTACACGTGGTAGGTATAACAAGGACCATGTTTCCTGGTGTCAGACCTGTAGGTTAACTAATCTGCAATTTAATTCTCTGTTTTGGCTATACTCTTTGAGTCCCTCCCCCACCCCCCACCACCACCTTTTCAGGGCCCTCAGGGATTTTAGCCTCTTGTGACTTTCCATTGTTTCTCTCTTCAGTCTTTATCCCAAAGATGGGCTGTGGGATCCTCGGGAATGGGGACTGAGTCTTACCCATTGTTAGAGCTACAAAACATTGCATAATTAGTGCTCTGCCACTTACTGGCTCTTGACCTTGGACAAGTTACTGAATTTCTCTGTGCCTCAGTTATTTTATCTTTAAAATGGAGATAATAATAGCATCTACTCATCAAATTGTTTCTGAGTAGTTAGTGAGTTGTGTATATTTGGTATGTGGTATCCCTGGGTCAGGAAGATCCCCTAGGGAGGAAATGGCACCCCACTCCAGTATTCTTGCATGGGAAATGCCATGGGCAGGAGCCTGGAGGGTTACAGTCCACGGGCTCCCAAAAAGTTGGACATGACTGAGTGACTAACACGCATACACACATTGATATAGATTGTATAGAGACTTACAGTTTCTATACTGTCTCTTTCCCTATACTATTTAGGTCCTCCTGGATATATACTCTGCCTTATTTATTAATGCAATGGATAATCAGTAGGCAAGTAAAAGTGACTTCATTGATTCTCTTGCAGACCTCTAGAAGTTTCTTGACATGTCTGGAGAAACAAGCTAAAATAGACGAAGATAATGTGACATTACTGGAGAATCTCTGCCAAAAAATTGTGCCAAACCTTATGGAAAAGCTACATAAATACAAAAGAGAGAGGTAACTAGCTTATGCTTGCTTGCTTGTTTGTACCAAACCATAAGAATTCTCAAATCAATTGGCCATGTATGATGTTTACACATCACTCTGATAATATTCTCTTGAAATCTATTTGCTTATTCAGCACATGTTTATTGAATGCATATTTTGTACTAGGCACAGTTTTAGAAGTTGGAGCTACAGCAAGGTATAGAGCAAAGCTCCTATCCTCTTGGCTCTTATATTCTGGTGGGAGAAAGTGGTTTTAGACAAATGTCTTCTTCTGATTCTTAAATAGAAATGAAAATAACAGAATGGTTTTGAATGAAATGACATAAAATAGGAGGCAGAATGGCACAGGAATTAAAAGTGGAACGCATGGAGTCAGATTGCCAGAATTCCACTTATTAATGGTTCAGAGGCCCTTTCCTCAGCTCCTCTGTGTCTCACTTTTCCCATCTGTAAAGTGAGGACAATAATTGTACTTGATTTGTGATTTTTTTTTTTTTTTTAGGATTAAATGACGTAATTCCTTAAAAATGCATGTCTGGCACAGAGTAAGCAATCAATACTAGGAATATGTTTGTTAGAAAGTCATAAAAATTTTCATATTCTCAAATATTACTATCAGAGAAGAATTTTATTTCTTTTTTGTTTTCCAGAAATGAAATTAAAAACCAGATGCTTCAGGCTGCTTTCACACTACGTAAAAAAGCAGTGTTCCTTGCACCACAGAAAAAATGGTGACCATGGAAGAGAGTTTTGATTGGATCTTAGACTTGAAAGACCCTTTGGTCATTGCTTCCAGCCTCCCAGGCATCATAGAAATCAGTGGCAGTTCATTCTAGTAATAAAACTTGCCCTGTTTTCTAACACAGATTCTGTGTCTTTTTTTTTTTTTTCTTTCTGATAAGTCTAAATAGTAAAAGCTCTCTTTACTGAAGCCTTGGAGTGTAGTCTTGAATTTAATTGTGCACCCTGAGAAAAAAGAGATTGGCCTCGATTTGGGCATCTGTGAAATAAAAGGTGGGACCGGGTATATTTTAAGATTCCTTTTAGCTCAGAACCACTGTCCGTGGCTTTGACTGAGCTTCAGTTTCCCTTATATATGCCCACCTATTGTTATAATTCTGTGTCCCCTCCGCACAGGCTTGTTTTGGACATTGGTTGATGATGAGATGGTGTTTCACTGCCCCTCTCTCTGTCCTCCCCTAAAATTTGGTCCATGCCACACTCATTTCTTGTTTAGTGTGAGGAAGGTGTTTGTGCAGGAGCTGCTTCTCTTGGGCCGCGAGCGGGATTGGCTCTTGGGAGATGACAGCCCAATGTGAAGACAGACACATTCAGCTGCTCTGGGAGCAGAAAACTTACAATCTTGTATTAAATTCCATGTTGGAGTCAGGACGTTTCAGACGCAGAACACCAAACCAACTAAAGCAAAGAAGAAAATTGGTTGCTTCTTTCACCTGAAAACACATAAATGGGAAGACTCCCTTCAAATGTGGCCTGAATTAGGCTGAAATCTGCACACAGCATCTCTCTCGGCCAGGGTCCTCGGGGTTGGTCCCTGGTCCCTGTAGAAGATTAGGGTCCATGGCTTGGAATTCTCAGGTTTATTGTCAGGGCCAGTGGTTAATCTGTATCAAACCTGCTCCAATGCATCCTCTCAACTGGATACCTCTGGTGAGATGTTGTATGTGATAAGTTGTTTTTCTTTTTAACTTTTTTTTCTGGCAGGATCTGAGTCTTGTCCAAAGTCTGACGTTTGCTCTTAAAGGTGTGGTAAAAGTGACATATTTATATCTTTAAGCAGAAACTAAATTTCTGAAAGTAGAACCCTTTTTAAAAAACACTAAGGGAATTTCCTGTTTAAAGAAAGACCCATTTGGCATTTTAAACATTGTATTTAACATAACTTTTGCATATACAAAATTTTAAAAGAAAGTTTTTCTATTAACAATTTTAGATTGTATTACAGTTTACTGTTTAAATGTATTTTTGAACAGGTGCTATCTTTACATTGTTCAAAGATACGAAAATATGAAAAAGTGTTCCAGAAGTCTTGCCCCCATTTCTGTCCACTGAACGTTCCATTCTCCCTCCTCTTTATCCCATAGATAATTTCAGGGTTTCTTATTGCAAATGCAAATACAACAAATACAAATATAGGTGCGTTTTACAATAGGCATTTCTTAAACTATACACTCAACACTGTGACACTCACATCTCTCATGTGGTCTTATTTAAAATGTTTGTTTAAGGTGCCTGGACATATTGGTACAATTCTTGACTGGGAATAACTTTATGAACTTTGTGAACCAACCACTTGTAAGTAGTAGTAATTGCCTTACCAATAAATAAAGAAAAATTTTCCCTGTTTACTTCCGAGTGGTATCTGATTTTACTTAATAACTTTTTTCTGCTTATATAGTGATATATGTTCATTGTGGAATATTTGGGAAATACAAGAACACACAAAAAAGGAGAGTTCATTCACTTATAATTTTGTTTTGGCATACACTTTCCCCTTATTTCACACTGCATTTGTCCTTGATCTTCCCTATCTCCTTTAAGTGAGTCTCACCTCCATGACCTGTCAATCAAGAATCCACAACACTTTGTCATTACCAGTATCTGTACTTCCATCCAAGTCTCAATTTCAAGTGTGCCCCTCTCTGACATCCACCTCTTCCTGTTCAGTCATTCGGTCTCACTTCCTCTGGGACCCTCCCTCTAGCTGTCTTCAGTGCTACCAGGGCCTCCAGTCAGTCCACTGGCCCTGTCTGCCATCTTTCTAATGCCAACACTGCCCCTCCCTCCCTCTCTCCCTCTTTTTCTGTGAGTCATCATTAAACTCACTTTCTTGCACCATCCCTCAACACCCTTGCCTTTAGAATCTAAACTCTAGAATCCAGACTCTGGTTGATCCCATAAGTCTGTTCACTCCATGTTTGTCCTAAAATTCTTGGCTGTGGCTGGTGTAAAAAGCCACAGACCAGGTCAACATTGCAGACCTGGTCTCATTTAAAGCCAGTGACTACAAACCTCAAAGAGATGTTCAGTGTCTCCTGGAAATCCTGTGACACTTCCCTAGTTCTGACAGGCTTTTGCTTTCTCAGATTATTTTACACCTTCTTTGGTCTGCTCAGACCTTTGTCATCCTCACGTCCCTCACGTTCATGTGACGGTCTCATTAATTTAAGGAAAGTGATCGGAAGAGACTTCTACCTTCTGCCCACCTGCTCATTAAGCCTCCTTTGCTGATTTCTCTCCCGTCAACAACGGGTGAGCTGCCCTTGTTACTCCCAAGAGTTAATGACTTGTATAGGGACAGTGCCTTCCTGCTTACTCAAAGCTGTCACTCCACACCTTCCTTCCTATCTCCACTACCCCCAGTCCTTCCCAGATTATTCCCCTCAGGATACAAAACATGCTGTAATTTCTCCTTCCTTCAAAACAAAAACAAAACTGACCCCCCCCCCCTGCCGCCCCCCCTCAACACAAAGCCTATCTTCTGTAGGAGGCTCTGAAGTAAACTCTGAGTGGAGGATTCTTGTTTGCTCAGGAAGTGCTCTCTGAGACACCAGAGGTTTGCTCAGGAAGTGCTCTCTGAAACACCAGAGGTTTGCTCAGGAAGTGCTCTCTGAGACACCAGAGGTTTGTTCAGGAAGTGCTTCCTGAGGCACCAGCAGGAAGAGGGGAGCAGGATAGGGAAGCGGAGGAGGCGGGTAAAACTGAGGCCAGGCCTCTGTTATCTCAGCCTGGTCTGGCTGGAGAACTCTCGACTGGAAATCATCCGTAGAGTCCCACTCTACCAGGGAGCCAGGCTTTCATCTTCTCTCAGCCCCCCATCCTTGGCTAAGAGCTGCCCCAGGTGGGGGAACTTAAAACTTCCAAGTAGAGGGCAGTCCCTAAGATAGTCCCTCACACAAAGATGTGAACCTTTAGAAGCATCCCCTCTCAGCTGGCAAGCTCATGGGGATAGGGGAAGGTAGGGGCCAAGGTGGGGAGCCCAGGGGGATTAAAGAGGGTGAGAGAAGACCTGTGAGGAGCACTGCCAGCACCCCCTGCATCCCTCTTGAGCCCACATCCTCAGGTCTGCCCAATGTTTGCATTGGGCCACAGTAAAATCTGGGGCCCGTAAATCATATGTATGAAGATAAATACCCAATAAACCATTCTCTTCTCTTGCTGCTTCTTTGGAATGACTTGAAAGGCCAGGTTAGGATTTATTATTTTTGTGGTGTGCAGCATGTCTGCCCCTGCGGTCCCCAGCCCGCCCCTTTTCTGCCTACCCTCAGCTCCTTCCAGATGACCCAAAGCCCTAATATATGCAAAGGAACATGAAAAATGTCACAGAGTTAGCTCAGTGTTCCCTTAAGCCCAGAATTTTGTGGAAGAATTTTCTATGCTCTCAAACTGAAAGGTCAGATCTATTTCTTAAAAAAGCCTTACCTTTTCTTTACTAACCCACTCTAGATCCATCATTTGTGAATTTATCTAAGCAGAAACACTCTCTTCTCCAGACTATTTTAAACACATCAAAACAATGTTGAAAAACTAAAGAATGAACCACAAACTGGGACATGATATGTGCTATATATCTATCTATCTACATAGATAGATAAATCTGAAAAGGGATACAGAAATACATGGAACCAGTACCTGCTATAGTTTCGGTGGTAGTTGCTTCTGGGGTGGTGATATAATTAACATTGCCAAGGCAGAGATAATTTTGTTGGCTCACTTTTTATTGTCCTGAGCCATCCTGTGGCAAAGTAACCACTCTGATATATAACCTGGAACAAGATGTCTGCAGATGGGAAACTCCCTTGGGATGCCTCTGAGTGCCCCAAGCCTGTTCTGATAAATTAGCATAAACCAAGGGGTTCAAATGCAGACCCAATTTTCTGCATCTGTGAGCCCCACTCCCACCCATGGCTGCTGCTATTTCTCCAGCTCCCAAATGCACAATCAGAAGCTCAGCACTGTATCTGATCACTCTGCATTGCTGCTTATTTCATCATTTGAAAGAATCCTCACCATTCCCCACCCCATCCTCACTCATGCCTTCCTAGCACCCCAGATCCGGCCGCCCTGCCAGGAGATAGTGAGTTTGTTTTGGCTAGGGGCTTCTTGCTGCTGCTGCCAAATTAGCAACTCCAGGCCTTGGGTCTAGCCACTTGCTGAGGCTAAAAATGAGAACTCTGTAACAGTGATAGAGAGGTGTTACTGTTCCCATTTTATAGATCAGAAAATCAAGGCTCAGAGATGCTAAGCAATAAACAAGATCACACTGTGAGAAAGTAGGAAGGACCAGATTTCAACTCTATTCAGTTCAGCTCCAAGTCTATGATCCTGACCTTTCTGAGTGCAAGACACTGCTTTTGTGAAAATATTTCCTGAAGGACGGAAGCCTGCATTGGGTAATTTACATCCTATCTTGTTTCTTGGGAGCTTCCCTGGTAGCTCAGTGGTAAAGAATCCGCTTGCCAATGCCTGACAATGCAGGAGTCTCAGATTTGATACCTGAGTCAGAAAGATCCCCTGGAGATGGACATGGCAACCCATTCCAGTATTCTTGCCTGGGAAATCCCATGGACAGAAGAGCCTGGTGGGCTACAGTTGCAAAGAGTCAGTATGACTTAGCGACTAAACAACAATAACAACAACTCTGTTCTTGGAAATAGAAGGCTGGCCTCTCCACTTGAGTTATCACCCTGAAATGGTCTAGGACAAGACAATTTAATCCACAGTTTCAAGCCTGTGAGAAATGACTTCACCCAGATTAAAGATAGAATGTGAAAAAGGACAGTTCTGATATTTATAGGAAACGTGATTCATCCTGCCAGTAACTGGAGGCACAACTGTCTGTAGAAGAGTTAGATGGATTCAGTCTTCTCAGGCTCCAGCACTGGCTCCTTGGGTCTACCATCCCTGCGGGTGAGGAAGCCACTCCCCCTTGTTTGCTCTTTGTGTTCAATAGGAAGTTTCTGATGAAAATAATTCAGCAGCTGGAAGAGAACACATATAAGAACACTGAACAGGCTCTCAGATTTCAACAATCACCCCTTCTGGGTCCATCTACACCTTGTTGCCAAAATCTCGGCTGCCTGCCCAGCGATGCCAAACAGAAATACGAAAACAGCTTGGAGGAAACAGAAAAGAGTAGCCTTATTATTTTTACCAGGCAAAAGGGAAACACGGTAGACTAACGCCTCAAGAAGTATGCTCCTCCTCTCTCAGGAAAAGGGAGAAGTTTTATAGCCTCCTGAAGGTCCTATATTTTTTCTTTCTTTTTTTTTTTCGCAAATTTTCAAAACGGCCACAGCTGGCATCAGGCAACTCAGCAATGAGATCTGGTGTCCCTGAAGTTATCTGCCCATGACCTTCTTTCTGAAATGCAGAATGGTACAAAAGAGTATGGGGGGAAGAATGCCAGGTTCAGAGTACAACTCATATGAAGTCAGAGAGTAATTAGCTCTGATTAGCTTTGTTTCCCCACTCCATTACTCTTGCCTGAGAAATCCCATGGACAGAGGAGCCTGGTGGGCTGCAGTCCATAGGGTCCCAAAGAGTCAGACACGACTGAGCGACTTCACTTTCACTTTTCACTTTGATGCATTGGAGAAGGAAATGGCAACCCACTCCAGTGTTCTTGCCTGGAGAATCCCAGGGACAGGGGAGCCTGGTGGGCTGCCGTCTATGGAGTCGCACAGAGTCGGACATGACTGAAGTGACTTAGCAGCAGCAGCAGCAGCAGCAGTTTTGTTTAGCTTTGTGAATGACAAGTCTAGCTACAAGTGTTTGTTAGTAGCAACAGCTAAAGAATAACCAAGATTGTTTAACTCTTATAGGCCTGTTTGGCTGGTTTTTGCCAAAGGCCATTCATTCATTTCTGTTTTTTGCTGCAGCACTCTGATGCCTGGCCTCCCAGGGTACAGGCAGGGCAGTGTTTAATAGTCCTGCCCAAAGACCAAGGTACTTGAGAGCTAGCATGTCCTGAAGCAAGATGTCATCCCAGCCCCTTGCCAGGAAAATCCCATGGACTTGCTGCTACTCCCTTGCAGCAAGTAGCACTTCTCTATTTTGAAGCCATAGAGTTTAGAATTCTCAACTCATCTCTCTTCTATACTCTCTCTTATTGTTCCTACTTTTGTTACCCATGTGTGTTTATCTTTCCTTTCATCATAAACATCCTTTTAAAAGTCCTGTTTCTGTTTTTTTTTCAGTACATAAGTAACTAAGGATGAAAATCTCTAACAAAATTTGCAAAGCAAAACATACTTTAGGAACACACTGAGGAGGAATTTTAACCTGTTAGGGAGAATAACTTCACCACATCTTTCAAAAGTTGCACAATTCTAGGACAGAACGATTCATTACTCTTCCAAGAATTTTCCCCAGAAACCGTCATGTTCATCAAAAACACATGTTCATTACTGCACCATGTATAGTAGTCCAAACTGGAAATTACCCATAAACTCCTCAAGTTGAAAATTATTCCTTACAGAGAGGAATGGCTAAGTAAAATTTACATGTATATGATGATATGCTAGGTATGAATTGAAAGAATGAATTATGATTCTACGTGCAGACCTGGAATGATGCCCATTATATCTTGATAAGTAAAAAGAAAGCAAGCTGTAATATGTATGATTATAGCCCCCAACTGAATGTTGTTGTTGTTTGGTCACTCAGCTGTGTCCGACTCTTTGCAACCCCATGGACTGTAGCCCTGTCAGGGCCCTCTGTCCATGGGATTTCCCAGGCAAGAATACTGGAGTGGGTTGCCATTTCCTTCTCCTGGGAAGCCCCAATTAAATACTACTATATGTTAATATATATACAAATATATATGGGCTTCCCTGGTGGCACAGTGGTAAAGAACTCGCCTGCCAATGCAGGAGATGTGGGTTTAATCCCTGAGTCAGGAAGATTCACTGGAGGAGGAAATGGCAACCTAATGCAGTATTCTTGCCTGGAGATTCCCAGCGACAGAGGAGCTTGGTGGGCTACAGTCCATGGGGTTGCAAAGAGTCGGACATGACTGAGCTTGCACGCATATACACGTATATATTGTACATATATCATACAAATATACATATAATATATACATTATATATTACAGCCCAGTCAGAAATGGAAACCACATCTGCAATTTAATTTGAAAGGGAAAATGTAATAGGAAGAATGATTAACTAGCTGAAAAGGTTAGCTGCTCAAGGTAAAATGCCTCTAGGGCTGAGGGTGAGTACCCAAGGAGGAAAGAAATTTGGAAGACTCCTCCCCATGACCCCAAGGTTGGGAATCAGAACTGGTTGAAGAAGATGTGCTGTGTCCACGGATGACAGAGTATTTCCCTGGAGGGGATAGAGGGGTGGAGGGGGTGTGTGTGTCACAAGCCAGAGTTTGTCTACAGTTGGTAAGTGGGGTTGGCGGGCAGGGGACTGCCCACTGGGTGCCCACCCAGTTCTCAGGTCCCACAGGTCCTCTGCAAGCCTCCGGCAGCTGTGCCTGACAGGAGAAGAGGAGCAGCCCCACTAGGAAGAGGTTTCTCTCTCTCTGCTTTTGCTTGCCCTGTCCCTCCAGCGCCTTCTACCTACAAGTCTAAGAGTGTGCCGGCTGGCAAAGGTATTTCACAGCATGTAGCTACAGAATCATCAAGCCAGGCTAATAAGAGTGGATTTGAACTGAGAGGCAAAAGACTGTTTGCTTCTGGCATGATATACTGATCCTGCTTCTGTAAACAAAATGGTATATGTGACATATTATGCATATAGATGCTATAATAATAATTATTCACAAGTATTATGTGTTTACTCTGAGTGCCAGGAGCTGTTCTAAACATTTTGCAAGTATTTGTATATGCTTAGTTGCTCAGTCGCGTCCAACTCTTTGCGACCCCATGAACTGTAGTCCGCCAGGCTCCTCTGTCCATGGGGATTCTCCAGGCAAGAATAGTGGAGTGGGTTGTCATCCCCTCCTCCAGGGGATCTTCCCAACCCAGGGATCGAACCCAGGTCTCCTGCATTGCAGGTGGATTCTTTACTGTCTGAGCCAACAAAGGTTGTTAATATCTCTACTGAAGCATCAAGTTGTTCAGTCATTGCCCAAGGTCACACAGCTAGCAAGTAGCATATCAAGAATCACGATGACTTTACAAGCAAAGAAAAAAGACTAAAAGAATCAAGATGTTATCAGTGGTGACCTCTCAAGGTGGCGTCAAAAAGGCCACAGGAGAGGTTTTCACTTTTTTATTGGTGCTTTAAATAACTAAATGCAGTGATAAAATGACTGTTTTTTTTTTATTTTGTTTTTGTATCTCGGTGAGGGCCACCTCATGAGAAGAGTTGACTCATTGGAAAAGACTCTGATGCTGAGAGGGATAGGGGGTGGGAGGAAAAGGGGATGACAGAGGATGAGATGGCTGGATGGCATCACCGACTCGAACGACGTGAGTCTGAGTGAACTCCGGAAGTTGGTGACGGACAGGGAGGCCTGGCGTGCTGCGGTTCATGGTGTCACAAAGAGTCGGACACGACTGAGCGACTGAACTGAACTGAGGGGTCAGGGTGGTATTTTTCCAAGAAGTAACTAAAATAATTAGTAAGTAACAACTCCCCGTGCCAGGCAGTAAGAAACGAACAGTCTTAGGAGAAGGGCAGGCAGTGTGTGAGGGAGGGAGTGGCAGTATCCCGAGGGACAGATGGGAAGAGTTTGAGTCACCATGAGCCCTGGCAGCTGGTTCACATTGTGTGCGGTGTAATCTGTGCCTGGCTTCTTGCCTACCGTCCCCAGCCCTACAGCCTCAGAGAGTAGGTTGCCTGAGGGAACACGTATTTATGGAGCACTTGTAAGGTAATATCCATAAGCACCACTCTGCAGGGCAACCTTATCAGATCGTCATTTTAATCTCTATTTCCCACATGAAAAGACCCAGCCTGGGAAGCAAAGAAAGGTGTCCAGGTCCTCAGCGAGGTAATATCCATAAGCACCACTCTGCAGGGCAACCTTATCAGATCGTCATTTTAATCTCTATTTCCCACATGAAAAGACCCAGACTGGGAAGCAAAGAAAGGTGTCCAGGTCCTCAGCGACAGGCCAAGTTGAATGCTGATCCGTCTGATTCCAAAGTTCAAGCTCACCCAGCCGCTTTCTAGGTAGTAAAAGGCTAGGCTTCTTTCCCCCAACTGCCTGCCTCTGGAAGGCTGACCCTGGTGGCTGACCCAGCAGATTTAGATCCTCCCCCAGGGGCTTCCCTGGTGGCTCAGAGGTTAAAGCATCTGCCTCCAATGCGGAAGACCCGGGTTCGATCCCTGGGGCCGGAAGATCCCCTGGAGAAGAAAACGGCACCCCACTCCAGTATTCTTGCCTGGAGAATCCCATGGACGGAGAAGCTTGGTAGGCTACAGTCCACGGGGTCGCAAAGAGTCGGACATGACTGAGCGACTTCACCTCCCCCTTCGAGGGATTGAAGGCTGCAGGTTAAGGTGTCAGTAGAGGGAGAGCCAGGCCAGAGATGCTGACATTGGCTTTCAATGAACCATCATTTGTCCTTCCTTCTAGGAGCTGCTCCTGAGTTATGTCCACGTTCAGACTGTGTGGAGTTGGACCTGGGCAGACTGTGCAGAGCTGGCCACTTAAACTTTGGGAACATGGATGTGAGCTTGGAATTTCCAGAGAAAGCTTCAAGGGTAGAGAAGTGGCGGTCACCACTGCAGTGCTCAGTCCTGACACAGATGCACTGACTAGAGTTGGTGCTAATTGGGATCCACTCACGCTCTCTTTGCCGACAAAGGTCTGTATAATCAAAACTGATTTTTCCAGTAGTCATGTACAGCTGGACAATAAAAAAGACTGAGCACCAAAGAACTGATGCCTTTGAACTGTGGTGCTGGAGAAGACTCTTGAGAGTCCCTTGGTCAGCAAGAAGATCAAACCGGTCAATCCTAAAGGAAATCAACACTGAATATTCATTGGAAGGACTGATGCTCAAGCTGAAGCTCCATTATTTTGGCCACCTGATGCAAACATCCAACATATTGGAAAAGACCCTGATGCTGAGAAAGATTAAAGGCAGAAGGAGAAGGGGACGACAGAGGATGAGATGGTTGGATGGCATCACCAACTCAATGGACATGAGTTTGAGCAAACTGTGGGAAATGGTGAAGGACAGGGAAGCCTGGCATGTTTCCTTCCATGAGGTCGCAAAGAATAAAACACGACTGAGTAACTGAACAACACCACCTTGCCTTTGGTTATTAGTCCACTCTAGTTACCAGCAGGCTGGGTATGCATGGGGAAGGGCAGTGTTTAGCCAACTTCTTCTAGGACCTAGTCACCTACAGCGTGGTCGCCAACCTCAGAGGAGGGACCACCAGTGATAGTGGATGGTGCACAGTCATACATTAAACCAGGGGACTACAAAGTGAAAAGTTATTCTCTTTATAGTTCTCTTACGTCATTAGGGAAAGAAATCCATTGTTGGGACTTCCCAGGTGGTCCAGTGGTTAAGAATCTGCCTTCCAATGGAGGGGACAAGGGTTCAATCCCTGGTTGGTGAACTAAGGTTCCTCATGCTTCGGGGCAACTAAGCCTGTGCACACAGCTCTGCAATGAAGACCCAGTGCAGTCAAAACAAAAACAAAAACAAAAAAACCCAAAAAACCAAAAACCCACTGTCACTGCCAATCTACCTATTTTGTCTCAAACTTTGCTGTTTTTTTTTTTTTCCTTTTTGTGCATACACAGCATGCAGAAGTTCCCTGACCAGATATCGAAACTGTGCTCCCTTCTTTGGAAGCATGGAGTCTTAACCCCTGGACCTCCAGGGAAGTCCCTCATTTCTCTTTTTCATCAAGGAAAAAACTAGGCAATGGTATCTAACTAGAGGTTAGTATACAGTGTCACATTTTAATTTAATTTATTTTTACAGCTCCTTTTCTGTAGCAAATGTAATGCTTCTACATTTACAGTAGTGACATAAAATTTCCTTTTAATATTTATTTGGGTCAAATTTTATTTAAGTAAAGAAAGAGAATCAGGTAAAAATTAAATAAATAAAAGAATGAGTAAATGGGGAATAGGAAAGAAATTGTTGAAGTCATTCAGGAATGGCTGAAGTGGGCACTGTGGTGCCATTCATGAGGAAGCCAGGCTGCTCTGAGAAGCAGCACCTAAATGGCCCAGCTGATGATTCAGCTATGGAAGCCCAGACTCTTTTGGGCAAGTTCTGGAATGATGCTTGGTTAGAGATCAGTGATTTTGGTGTAACATAGGACTTTTTTTATATCTGAGTCTCACTGCACATGTTCTTTTTCAGTCTGGGAAACTGTGATGTGTGGGAACAGACTACCACCAGTTGACAGGAAGCCTGACTTTTCTTTTTGGATGCAAGGAAGTGTTTGGTAGCCAAGGAGACATTTGTTTACCAGTGGGAGATCCCAAAGCCCCCCATTTCCTGGTTCTTCTTCCTACGGTACCCCTTGGGACATTTAAAGCTGTTTCTCCTGGTATTTAACTCCACATTTATATCCAGCATACTTAGAGTCTGTCTTTTAATTAATCAATTTTATCGTGTAGGTCACGATCACTAATTGTGTTATTTGAATCTCCTATAGCCCTACTGCGTCTTCTCTCTGCCCTGTCAGTTACAGAGAGGCGCACAAATATCTCATACTCCCACTGTGGACTTTCTACTTCTTATTTTAGTTCTGATCACTTTTGCTTTATGTTTACTTTGATGTTATATAATGATACCAGTTTTACATCCTGATACTTTTAGTGTTTCAGTGTCTTTACATTCAACCTCTGTCTGTTATAAGCAGTGTATTGTCAGTTTTGTTTTTTGTTTGTTTTTATTTGTTTAAACAAAATCCGGTCCTATAAATCTTTTCTTAAAATTAGAATTTGTAGTCCATCTCTGTTTAATGTACTTATTTATATAATATGCATAGCTTTTATAATTCATGTGCAGTTTTGTGTTTTCCTTGTGTCTGATCTGTAAAGTTTCGGTTTTATCTGTGTGCAAGAGCTATAAACCTAATGCATCTGTATGTAGCTTTATGTTTCTATATAAATACTTAGATATTATAATAAATGAAGTAAAAATTGGAAAAAAATACAAAATCAATACAAAACAAACACCGAAGAACGATGTGACGTGACTTTTCAATGAAAGAATAAATTGAGCTAAAAAAAGCATCATTTATTGCTACATTTCACTTAAATCTTCATAGTCTTTGACTTTCTTCATCAGATTCTTCACCATTTGGAGTCTTTTCAAAAGGTCTCAGTTTCTTTTCTCCTGCAGGATCCTTTTCTCTACCTTTATGGAAACATCTAGCAAGGTCTATGAGGAAAAACAGAAAAACAGACAATAAATGTCATTTCTTAAAAATGTAAACATTTTTTTCGACATAATTAAGATTTATACAATTTTCACACAACAGTAGGACACAATTTCTATTCAAGTTCCCACAGACTGTAAACTAGAAAACACTGGAACATATCCAAGGATGTAAAACAAGGTACAAACATTTCATGTTCTAAAGATATTGAAATTGTACAGAGTATGTTCTCTTATCACTGTGTAATTATGTTAGAAATCAGTATCAAAAGATACTGCTGATAAAGAATCCTCCTGCAATGTGGGAGACCTGGGTTCGATCCCTGGGTTGGGAAGATCTTCTGGAGGAGGGCATGGCAACACACTTCAGTATTCTGGCCTGGAGAATTCCATGGACTGTACAGTCCATGGGGTAACAAAGAGTCAGACATGTCTGAGTGACTTTATTATTCTTCATTAAATAGAGTAGGGAACCCAGAAGGGGGAGCACTGTTATGGCCTGAGATAGTCAGTTCAGTCGCTCAGTCGTGTCTGACTCTTTTTGACTCCATGGACTGCAGCTTACTCCAATTTATGTCCATCGAGTCAGTGATGCCATCCAGCCATCTCATCCTCTGTTGTCCTCTTCTCCTGCCTTCAATCTTTCCCAGCATCAGGGTCTTTTCCAATGAGTCAGTTCTTTGCATCAGGTGGCCAAAGTATTGGAGTTTCAGCTTCAGCATCAGTCTTTCCGATGAATATTCAAGACTTATTTCTTTTAGGATGGACTGGTTGGACCTCCTTGCAGTCCAAGGGACTCTCAAGAGTCTTCTCCAACACCACAGTTTAAAAGCATCAATTCTTTGGTGCTCAGCTTTCCTTATAGTCCACCTCTCACATCCATACATGACCACTGGAAAAACCAAAGCCTTGACTAGATGGACCTTTGTTGGCAAAGTAATGTCTCTGCTTTTTAATATGCTGTCTAGATTGGTCATAACTTTTCTTCCAAGGAGTAATTTCAATTTCATGGCTGCAGTCACCATCTGCAGTGATTTTGGAGCCCCCCAAAATAAAGTCTGTCACTGTTTCCACAGTTTCCCCATCTATTTGCCATGAAGTGATGGGACCAGATGCCATGATCTTAGTTTTCTGAATGTTGAGCTTTCGGCCAACTTTTTTATTCTCCTCTTTCACTTTCAACAAGAGACTCTTCAGTTCCTCTTCACTTTCTGCCATAATGGTGGTGTCATCTGCATATCAGGTTACTGATATTTTCCCCAGGAATCTTGATTCCAGCTGTGCTTCATCCAGTTTGGTATTTTGCATGATGTACTCTGCATAGAAGTTAAATAAGCGGGGTGGCAATATACAGCCTTGACATACTCCTTTCCATTTTTGGGACCAGTCTGTTGTTCCATGTCCAGTTCTAGCTGTTGCTTCCTGACCTGCATACAGATTTCTCAGGAGGTAGGTCAGGTGGTCTGGTATTCCCATCTCTTTCAGAATTTTCCACAGTTTATTTGTTGTGACCCACATAGTCATAGGTTTTGGTATAGTCAATAAAGCAGAAATAGATGTTTTTCTGGAACTCTCTTGCTTTTTCTATGACCCAAAGGATGTTGGCAATTTGATCTCTGGTTCCTCTGCCTTTTCTAAATCCAGCTTGAACTTCTAGAAGTTCATGGTTCATGTACTGCTGAAGCCTGGCTTGGAGAATTTTGAGCCTTACTTTGCTAGCCTGTGAGATGAGTGCAATTGTGTGGTACTTTGAGCATTCTCTGGCATTGCCTTTCTTTGGGATTGGAATGAAAATTGACCTTTTCCAGTCCTGTGGCCACTGCTGAGGTTTCCAGATTTGTTGGCATATTGAGTGCTGCACTTTCACAGCATCATCTTTTAGGATTTGAGATAGCTCAACTGAAATTCCATCACCTCCACTAGCTTTGTTTGTAGTGATGCTTCCTAAGGCCCACTTGACTTCACATTCCAGGATGTCTGACTCTAGATGAGTGATCACACCATCGTGATTATCTGGGTCATGAAGAACATTTTTGTATAGTTCTTCTGTGTATTCTTGCCACCTCTTCTTAATATCTTCTTCTTCTGTTAGGTCCATACCATTTCTGTCCTTTATTGTGCCCATCTTTGCATGAAATGTTCCCTTCGTATCTCTCATTTTCTTGAAGAGATCTCTAATCTTTCCCATTCTATTGTTTCCCTCTATTTGTTTGCATTAATCACTGAGGAAGGCTTTCTTATCTCTCCTTGCCATTCTTTGGAACTCTGATCACGTGTGTGTGTATTTCCTTATCTCCTTTGCTTTTCACTTCTCTTCTTTTCTCAGCTATTTGTAAGACCTCCTCAGAAAACTTTATTGCATTTCTTTTTCTTTGGGATGGTCTTGATCCCTGTCTCCTGTACAATGTCACGAACCTCTGTCCATATGAAAGGGTAACAGGCAAGAAGGCCAGGGGTCTCCAAACGGAGGATGCAAGTGTCAGACATTTTTATCTCTCTTAAGCAGCAGGAGGAAACAAACTAGTGATATTTTTTTCCCTTCTCTATACAAATTTAAAAGGAGGTTTCTCTTAAAATACTGTATTGCCATAATGACACCTGGTTTCACCTGAAGTTTACTATTCTCAAACCTTGAGTTAACCAATGCATTTTTCTTATGGAAATGTTTGTCTTAAGCTATGTTAATATACAATGCATTTACCCCAGACTCTGTCTTCAAGTCGGTTCTGCCTAATGGCTCAGAACCTACTTGACAAACCAGTATGTTATAGTCAGACACTGTTCCCCTAATCTACGTAAATGAAACTATTTGTATGGTAATGTGCCCTTCTACAAGATTCAAGTCATTCGTTTTATGGCCTGGGATGACTCATTTGGTGCCAAGATTATCCCAAAATACATCTTATGGATGAGGGGCCTGGTGCCATTCTGAGTTTTAAGAAATTCCTTTCTTTCATTAACAGACTGCTAGTGACTATAAATGGCACCCCACTCCAGTACTCTTGCCTGGAAAACCCCATGGATGGAAGAGCCTGGTAGGCTGCAGTCCATGGGGTCACTTAGAGTCGGACACAACTGAGTGATTCAGTTTCACTTTTCACTTTCATGCATTGAAGAAGGAAATGGCAACCCACTCCAGTGTTCTTGACTGGAGAATCCCAGGGACTGGGAGCCTGGTGGGCTGCCGTCCATGTGGTCGCACAGAGTCAGACACGACTGAAGCAACTTAGCAGCAGCAACAGTAGCAGCAGCAGCAGCAGCAGTGACTATATAACATCCAGCTGAAGACTACACAAAAGCTCTGAGTGATCAAGCTTTGTCTCTGGCCCCAGCTTGAATACTTCTCCTCTGGAGGCCAAGGATCCTGGCGCCTTTTCATGGTTCAACAACAACCTTTCATCTTGGGGGCTCATCCAGGATCCTGCAGGACAAGGTAAGGATGCTTGGAGCTCTAGTTCTTTGTTCTCCTAGCGAACACGTTTTCTGCTGTACTTTACTAACTCTACGGTGTGGTTGTGTGAATGAATGAAACACCCTGTGTGAAGTAAGTGAGGAGCCCTGCTCTGCAGTTCCACAGGGATCTCATACAGCTTATGGCAGAAACTTGTCCGGGGTTTATACCAATCTGCCAATGCCAAGAGGCACCCAACGTCTCCTTTGGGGACCGACCAGAAATGGGCAAAAAGTGTGGACCGAACTCTCCTTTCTCGGTCAAACTTTTCGGTCTCTTTGACCATTTCATAGCTCCTTGGGAATTAGAAGTACTGACCTAACCTATCAGATCATAGACTTAGAAGGGACTTGTGATCTATGCTGTTACTGTGTACTATTACTTAGGTCCCAAACTTGGATTGGTAGTCAGGAAGCACCTAGCCTCGCTAGGAATCGTAGGTTCAGAAGCTAGATGGAGCTCTAGCTCCAAGAGCATCTCTGAGGTTAAAGGTTACTCAGATTGGAACTACAATGGGTTTTTCCCTTTGGTAATGCTGGCTCTTAGTGGACCAGAGGAGGCTCTTATACTGGTGTGGTGACACTTGGAAGGAACATCACAGTTTTATGTTCATATCTGTCTTATTGTGGTCAGGAATATACTCAGGGTAACGAATGTTTCCCCCAGTGGTCTTAGGTTGGGAGGGATTCTGGAAGGTTACTCTGATTGCACTCCTGTTGGCATAAGAGATGAACAAGATTTTAATGGTGAGGAGCTGGATGTCAGTCAGGGATGCTATCAGGTCTACCCCTGGTGCATCCCCACCCCATCTCGGTGGTAGAACCGGGAGGGATGAGTATGATGCCTGCATCGGTAAGGGACAGACTAAGTCCAACTAGGAAAGAAAAGCTTTTGGTGTGAAGTCTGTCTACACCCCCATCTAGAGCAGGGAGGGATGCCTCTGGTAGAAAGATGGCGCTGGTCGCTTTTTTTTTCTTACAGATGGGAGCTAACAATTCCGGCCTCACTCCTTTGAACTGTATCCTGAAAAACTGGGATAGATTTGATCCCCAGGGCTTAAAGAAGACGCACCTGGTCTTCCTATGTGATACTGTATGGCCACGGTACCCACTGGAGGACAGCGAATGGTAGCCAGTTGGAGGGTCTCTTAAGTATAATACTGTTTTACTATTAGACCAGGTCTGTAGAAAACAAGGGAAATGGGTAGAAGTAGCATATGTGTTGCCCTTTTTCTCTCTGCAAAATATGCCAGACTTGTGTCCTAAGGATATAGATTTGTGTGTGACACCTTCAGCTCCCTCCTGTCCTCCTACTTCGCCCTCATACCCTGGGCTCCCAACTGAGCAAACTGAAAGCGAGAGAACCCGCCCCCCCACCCAAGAAGGATTGCCTTGGTCTTAGTGGAAACCCAAACTGAGATTCAAACGGCCCAAGTAGAAGTCCAAACAACTCCTGTCTCAGTATGACCTCAGACTACTCTGGTTTCAATAGAGACTCAGACCATCGAAGTAAGAGATGAGATGGAGGACAGGAGACAAAGAGATAAAGAAAAACGGGTTTCTCCAATCTACCCCTGGGATCATATGCACAGAGCAGCCACAGGGGCTGAGGGACAGCCACACAAGCTGTTGCCTCTTCATGAAGCATCCACCGGGAGAAATAATCAGTCTATGAGAGTTAATAACTAAGAAATAAAAAGAATCAGTGAGGATCTGGGAGACTATTTAGAGGACCCAGAAAAATATATTAAAGCTTTTAAAGGTGTTACTCTGCTTTATGACCTTACTTGGAAGGATGCGTTGTATATCTTGGGACAAACGCTGACTCCCGACTCAAAAAGTCGAGTTTTGGGAAAAGCGGTTGCTTATGGAGATGAATGGCTTGGTAATGAATCAGTAGGGAAGAAGGAGGATGAGATAACCACCCTCCCTACTGGGAATCAGGCAGTCTTAATTACAGAACCAGATTGGGACTACAACACAGCTAAAGGAAGATGGGATAAGAGTCATGTTGTCGGATGTATTCTTGAAGGACTCAGGCAGGTGTGTTCTAAGCCTTTAAACTATGGCAAATTGGCAAACTTAGAACAGGAGGAGAAGGAAGCTCCTGGTAAATTCCTAGATAGACTGAGAGAAGCCCTTTGCAGATTCATTGAGACTCATCCCGAAAGTGAAGAGGGAAAAGTGATCTTAAAGGATAGATTTCTCACTCAGTTGGCTCCAGATATCTGCCTTAAGCTATTAAAACAGGCATATGGACCAAATCAGTCTTTAGATAATCGGTTACAACTGGCTCAGACAGTCTATTATGGTAGGGAATATGAGGAAAAGAAAGAAAGGCAGAAAAAGACAAAGGAACAGGTGGAAGCTTTCACAATGGCTACGAGAACCGTTCTTAAACAGCCTGAGAAAAATGCCCAGAGGGACCCAGGTAAAAAGGTATGGGCTTGCTATTACTGTGGAAAGGAGAGGCACCTCAAGTGGGATTGCCCTCAGGAATCTAAGCCGCCCCCGGCTCCCTGTCTGGTCTGCAAAGGACCACACTGAAAGAGAGACTGCCCTCAGAGGCGTAGGTCTCAGGAGTCAGACTCTCAAGGCAATCAGAACTGAAGGTGCCCGGGGGTCCCCACACAAGCTCCTGTCCTAATTACACCTGAGGAACCCCGGGTATTATTAACTGTGGGGGGCCAATCCGTCGATTTCCTTTTAGATACAGGGGCAACTTACTCTGTGTTTACTGAAGCCCCTGGCCCACTTTCTTCCCGGTCCGCTTCCATAATGGGACTGTCTGGATGAGCCAAAAGGTATTATTTCAATTATTCTTTAAGTTGTAACTGGGATTCCGTGCTATTTTCACACGAGTTTCTGATCATGCCAGAGTCTCCCTCACCCCTATTGGGGAGGGATATACTGAGCAAATTCCATGCCTCTGTTTTTATGAATATGGAGCCCTGCCTTTCTCTCCATTTAATTGAACAAAATGTAAATCCTAGAATATGGGCTGATGGAAAATCTGTGGGTTGAGCACAAAATGCTATTCCTGTAGTTGTCAAGCTCAAAGACCCACACTTATTTCCACATAAGAAGCAGAATCCACTGAAATCTGAGGTTAAGGAAGGGTTAACACCCATCATCGAAAATTTAAAGGAGCAGGGACTATTATTTCCCTGTAACAGTCCATGCAACACTCCTATTTTGGGTATAAAGAAATCAAATGGTAAATGGAGACTAGTTCAAGATTTACAAATAATAAATGAGGCTGTATTTCCTTCACACCCATGGTGACTAATCCTTATACTCTACTGTCTGAAATTCCTGAACGGGCCAAATATTTCTCAGTAACTGATTGGAAAGATGCCTTCTATTCAGTGCCTTTGGTGGAGGAAAGTCAATTTTTATTTGCCTTTGAAGACCCTATGCAGCCAGTTTCTCAGTTAACCTGGACAGTTTTGCCCCAGGGATTTTGTGACAGTCCTCACTCATTTGGACAAAGTTTGTCACAGGATCTACAAAACTTTAATAACTCTGAAGCAGTGGTGTTACAATATGTAGATGATATTCTGATCTGGAGAAGGGAATGGCAAACCACTTCAGTATTCTTGCCTTGAGAACCCCATGAACAATATGAAAAGGCAAAATGATAGGATACTGAAAGAGGAACTCTCCAGGTCTGTAGGTGCCCAATATGCTACTGGAGATCAGTGGAGAAATAACTCCAGAAAGAATGAAGGGATGGAGCCAAAGCAAAAACAATACCCAGTTGTGGATGTGACTGGTGATAGAAACAAGGTCCGATGCTGTAAAGAGCAATATTGCATAGGAACCTGGAATGTCAGGTCCATGAATCAAGGCAAATTGGGAGTAGTCAAACAGGAGATGGCAAGAGTGAATGATGACATTCTAGGAATCAGCGAACTAAAATGGACTGGAATGGGTGAATTTAACTCAGATGACCATTATATCTACTACTGTGGGCAGGAATCACTTAGAAGAAATGGACTAGCCATCACGGTCAACAAAAGAGTCCAAAATGCAGTACTCGGATGCAATCTAAAAAACGACAGAATGATCTCTGTTCATTTCCAAGGCAAACCATTCAATATCACAGTCATCCAAGTCTATGCCCCAACCAATAACGCTGAAGAAGCTGAAGTTGAACGGTTCTATGAAGACATTAAGACCTTTTAGAACTAACACCCAAAAAAGATGTCCTTTTCATTATAGGGGACTGGAATGCAAAAGAGGTAAGTCAAGAAACACCTGGAGTAACAGGCAAATTTGGCCTAGGAATACGGAATGAAGCAGGGCAAGGCTAATAGAGTTTTGCCAAGAGAACGCACGGGTCATAGCAAACACCCTCTTTCAACCACACAAGAGAAGACTCTACACACGGACATCACCAGATGGTTAACACCGAAATCAGACTGATTATATTCTTTGCAGCCAAAGATGGAGAAGCTCTATACACTCAGAAAAAACAAGACTGGGAGCTGACTGTGGCTCAGACCATGAACTCCTTATTGCCAAATTCAGACTGAAATTGAAGAAAGTAGGGAAAACCACTAGAGTATTCAGGTATGGTGACCTAAATCAAATCCCTCATGATTATACAGTGGAAGTGAGAAATAGATTTAAGGGACTAGATCTGATAGATACAGTGCCTGATGAACAGAGGTTCATGACATTGTACAGGAGATAGGGATCAAGACCATCCCCATGGAAAAGAAATGCAAAAAAGCAAAATGGCTGTCTGAGGAGGCCTTACAAATAGCTGTGAAAAGAAGAGAAGCAAAAAGCAAAGGAGAAAAGGAAAGATATCAGCATCTGAATGCAGAGTTCCAAAGAATAGCAAGAAGAGATAAGAAAGCCTTCCTCAGTGATTAATGCAAAGAAATAGAGGAAAACAACAGAATGGGAAAGACTAGAGATCTCTTCAAGAAAATTCAAGATACCAAGGGAACCTTTCATGCAAAGATGGACACAATAAAGGACAGAAATAGTATGGACCTAACAGAGGCAGAAGATATTAAGAAGAGGTGGCAAGAATACACAGAAGAACTGTACAAAAAAGAGCTTCATGACCCAGATAATCACGATGGTGTGATCACTCATCTAGAGCCAGACATCCTGGAATATGAAGTCAAGTGGGCCTTAGAAAGCATCACTACAAACAAAGCTAGTGGAGGTGATGGAATTCCAGTTGAGCTATTTCAAATCCTGAAAGATGATGCTGTGAAACTGCAGCACTCAATGTGCCAACAAATCTGGAAACCTCAGCAGTGGCCACACGACTGGAAAAGGTCAGTTTTCATTCCAGTCCCAAAGAAGGCAATGCCAAAGAATGCTCAAACTACCACACAATTGCACTCATCTCACACGCTAGTAAAGTAATTCTCAAAATTCTCCAAATCAGGCTTCAGCAATATGTGAACCGTGAACTTCCTGATGTTCAAGCTGGTTTTAGAAAAGGCAGAGGAACCAGAGATCAAATTGCCAACATCTGCTGGATCATAGAAAAAACAAGAGAGTTCCAGAAAAACATTTATTTCTGCTTTATTGACTATGCCAAAACCTTTGACTGTGTGGATCACAAGAAACTGTGGAAAATTCTGAAAGAGATGGGAATACCAGACCACCTGACTTGCCTCTTGAGAAATATGTATGCAGGTCAGGAAGCAACAATTAGAACTGGACATGGAACAACAGACTGGTTCCAAATAGGAAAAGGAGTATGTCAAGGCTGTATATTGTCACCCTGCTCATTTAACTTCTATGCAGAGTACATCAAGAAAAATGCTGGGCTGGAAGAAGCACAAACTGGAATCAAGATTGCTGGGAGAAATATCAATAACCTCAGATATGCAGATGACATCATCCTTATGGCAGAAAGTGAAGATGAACTAAAAGGCCTCTTGATGAAAGTGAAAGTGGAGAGTGAAAAAGTTGGCTTAAAGCTCAACATTCAGAAAATGAAGATCATGGCATCTGGTCCCATCACTTCATGGGAAATAGATGGGGAAACAGTGGAAACAGTGTCAGACTTTATTTTTGGGGGCTCCATAATCAGTGCAGATGGTGACTGCAGCCATGAAATTAAGAGATGCTTACTCCCTGGAAGGAAAGTTATGACCAACCTAGATAGCATATTCAAAAGCAGAGACATTAGTTTGCCAACAAAGATTCATCTAGTCAAGGCTACGGTTTTTCCTGTGGTCATGATGTATGGATGTGAAATTTGGACTGTGAAGAAAGCTGAGTGCCAAAGAATTGATGCTTTTGAACTGTGATGTTGGAGAAGACTCTTGAGAGTTCCTGGACTGCAAGGAGATCCAACCAGTCCATCCTAAAGGAGATCAGTCCTGGGTGTTCTTTGGAAGGACTGATGCTAAAGCTGAAACTCCAGTACTTTGGCCATCTCATGCGAAGAGTTGACTCATTGGAAAAAACTGTGATGCTGGGAGGGATTGGGGGCAGGAGGAGAAGGGGGTGACAGAGGATGAGATGGCTGGATGGCATCACTGACTCGATGGACGTGAGTCTGGGTGAACTCCGGGAGTTGGTGATGGACAGGGAGGCCTGGCGTGCTGAGATTCATGGGGCCGCAAAGAGTCGGACACGACTGAGAGACTGAACTGAACTCAACTCCTTGGAAGAAAAGTTATGACCAACCTAGATACCATATTGAAAAGCAGAGACATTACTTTGCCACACCCAAGGTAAGAGAAACCCAAGTAAGATGGTAGGTGTTGCAAGAAGGCATCAGAGGGCAGACACACTGAAACAATACTCACAGAAAACTAGCCAATCTAATCACACTAGGACCACAGCCTTTTCTAGCTCAATGAAACTAAGCCATGCCCTGTGGGGCCACCCAAGATGGGCGGGTCATGGTGGAGAGGTCTGACAGAATGTGGTCCACTGAGAAGGGAATGGCAAATCACTTCAGTATTCTTGCCTTGAGAACCCCATGAACAGTATGAAAAGGCAAAATGATGGGATACTAGTCAGGAAACATTTAACAGGAGGCTTCCTGTGTGCTGTTTTGGATCTGTCAGGAATTCTCTGTTCCTTATTAATTCCTGAATATTCAGGAATTAAGAGGAGAGGCAAGCCTCTCCCAGGACTGAGGAATCCAGGCATTTCCTTCATTAGTGCTTCTATATGGTGATAAGCACTCTCTTCCTTCTTGTGAACCATACGGTAATAGTGATTGTTTACAACTCTCTCTCTCTTTAATATGGATCGCCTATGTTTTGTAAGTCTGGAATTTTAATCTTTATCTTTGCTGAGAATAACTACCTTGTAAGACAGTATATATGCCCACACCATGTTGATTAAAACACCTTTGCTCCATCAGAGCTCTGGTCCCCGTGTCTTTCTTTCTTTCTCGCTCACTCGCTCGCTCCCTCTCTTTTTCAGGCTGATCCCCTGGAGCGCAGAGGCTCTCTGAGTTCACCTTCCTGCCCAGGCTTCTAGGACCCTCTCGAGAAGGCGCTCTGAGTTTTCACCCCGTTGAGAGGGCGCCTGAGGCCTCCGTGAACAGAGCAAATCCTGTGTCAGGGGCTTTATTGGCTTTCTGCATAAACCAAGGAATATCAGTCTCTTTCTCTCCTTTACTTTCTTATCATCGACTCCGGACCACCAAGTTCCGGTCCATTAAAGGACCTCAACAGATACTGAAAGAGGAACTCCCCAGGTTGGTAGGTGCCCAATATGCTACTGGAGATCAGTGGAGAAATAACTCCAGAAAGAATGAAGGGATGGAGCCAAAGCAAAACCAATACCCAGTTGTGGATGTGACTGGTGATAGAAACAAGGTTCGATGCTGTAAAGAGCAATATTGCATAGGAACCTGGAATGTTAGGTCCATGAATCAAGGCAAATTGGAAGTGGTCAGACAGGAGATGGCAGGAGTGAACGTCGACATTCTAGGAATCAGCGAACTAAAATGGACTGGAATGGGTGAATTTAACTCAGATGACCATTATATCTACTACTGTGGGCAGGAATCCCTTAGAAGAAATGGAGTAGCCATCATGGTCAACGAGAGAGTCCAAAATGCAGTACTTGGCTGCAATCTCAAAAAGAAATGATGCTTTTGAACTGTGGTGTTGGAGAAGACTCTTGAGAATCCCTTGGACTGCAGGGAGATCCAACCAGTCCATTCTAAAGGAGATCAGTCTTGGGTGTTCTTTGGAAGGAATGATGCTGAAGCTGAAACTCCAGGACTTTGGCCACCTCATGCGAAGAGTTGACTCATTGGAAAAGACCCTGATGCTGGGAGGGATTGAGGGCAGGAGGAGAAGGGGGCGACAGAGGATGAGATAGCTGGATGGCATCACCGACTCAATGGACATGAGTTTGAGTGAACTCCAGAAGTTGGTGATGGACAGGGAGGCCTGGCGTGCTGTGATTCATGGGGTCGCAAAGAGTTGGACACGACTGAGCGACTGAACTGAGCTGAACTGAACCCAGAACTAGACACAGATAATTGGCCACAAACCCAACAACTGGATTGATTTTTAAAACTAGCATAGGATCAGGCCTATGATAGAAAAGCATTTGATTTATATGAAAAGGTCTAAGAAGTCAAGAAAACATTGTAAATGATCATACAAATCAGTTTCAGCATCTTGGGCAAGCTGTCTACCTCTGATGTCATCTTTTCATCCTGGTGTAGTGTAGTGTTTTTCTCTGAGCATCATTTTAAGGTGAGATCAGGTCAGCTGTCTTTTTTATAGGCCAATCTAGTGTAGGGGACTTTGGAAGTGGGAATTAATCTAAGAGTTAATTTTCCTTCAGTTTCATTGTGCATAAGCTAGTTAAGAGTACCTGATTAAAAAGTCCTTTCATCCTGGTTGGAGACAGTCTCTTAAATTGTCTTTTTTCAGTCCTGGCTGCAGGTCATGAGGCATCTGATCTTTATCCAAAGATAGATTGCTGAGAAAAGCTTTAGAAACAAACTTGGGTGTTTTTTAAGAATTCAATTAAATTTTACATTAATATCACATAACAGCAAAGATCTATCTAAGAAATGAGTCTTACTACATGCAGACCTCCATTAACAAACTGGGATTTAACATATATTGAAACATCTTTTTCTTCCTAAAATTACCTTCATTTTTATCAAATATAACCAAATTAAGTTTAGCTTGTTTACAAAATAGGTCTGTTCTCACTAATTTTAGTCTGATGATTTATATAACCATAATTGATCATAGACTTTTTATTTTGCTGAAAAATTTTATAGAGTCGCAGACTGAACTTTTAAAATAAAACAGGGCTGGGAAACTCACACCACAGGCTTATCACAGATTTTGTCTAACAAATCTAGGTGAATTCTTTCTTTTTTAAGGTCTCAAAAATTCCTTGAGATTTTTGTACCTGTTAATGAGATAACCTTCTTAGCTCATTTGATAAACTTACTGGAAACCTAAGAGTTTCAAATTTCTGGAGGAGTCAGATAGAGAGAAAATATAATTGCTTTGTTTATAACATATAATTTTACCAAGTTATTTTCATAATTAGTTTGAGAGGAAGGTTTTCTCTACTCCCAGAAAACACAAGATTCAAACCTGTAATTTTTCAGACAGAAACCATAAAAGTTATAAGCATATTTTCTGCTTCATTCAGTCCTTTGTTAACTTTTGTGAAGTCATCAGGTTTTTCATTAGAATACCAGGACAAATCAGATGGTTAAGAGCGCCATATAATTTCTAGAATATCTGTATTAGTAATATTTACATTATAACATGAGAGGATTTATTACTCATTTGATAATATTTTTCATGTATTTTAACCAACCAAATAAACACAGCTTAATATCTCTCTTTGGGATGTTTCAGGGGCCCTCTGAAGCACCCTAAAGTTAGCTAGAAGTCAAAGGAACTTCAAAAGAATTCGATTTAGGAATCTTTGTCAAAAAAAATCAATTAAAAGGGTTTAGAACATTTGGTCAGATTTAGTCAATGTTGATGAGTGTATCATTTAGCTTGTTGATATGTCAGGATGGGCGTATTATATACAGAGGCTCAAGGTCTAGTGAAAGTCGACTCTGCCATCTTGGACCTAACCAGTTTTGGCTTTAACCAGTTTTTCTATGGCTGTGTCATTTCTAACAAAATCCATTTATCTAACTATTTGTAATCCAATTTTAGAAAATCCTGATTATGCATAACTCTTTTTAGTATTTTTTCATACCTTTTTTACTGAAAACATAGTTTTTACTTTCCTTTAGCAACCAAGAACTAACTTTTATATTAGCATTTTATAGATTGGTGAGCATAAAAACCAGTGATAATTTTTAAAACCCTGTTTTTTTAGAACATTTTAGGATGGCACCAAACATTATTCATTTATAGTCCCAAGTCTTTTTAGTTTCTCTGTAAAAGGAAATTAGTGTTTAGTAGTAAATGTTTCAAAATCTTATTTTATTTGGAAATGATCTAACTATTCAATAGACTTCTAACACTTAGCACACTTAGCACAACCCTTAGAAATTCAAGTTACGCCAATCTGGAGAGACTATTTTAGACAGATATTCCTAAAGAATAATTATTTTTAATAGAGTTTATATAAAAGCTCATATCTCATTTACATTTTTTAGAAGTTTCTTCACTCGAGGTAATTTCCTTGTTGACAAACTTGTAACAGATATGATACTATTTAACTTATATTAATTTTAGGTACAATAAAAATATTTTACTTAATGTTAATTACTCTAAGACATGGTCTATATTAGATAGGTCAACAAACAAACATTAATATAAGGTATTTAATATTGAATATTTTCTAGTTCACATGAACCTGGAATTTGTTGTTTATTTTAGAATTATTTGATTTGTAAGCACTTTTTTTTAAGCCAATTAAATAAAGCTCATTTACAAATTAACCTCAAAAATATTACCCAGAGACAAAGACATACCAAGACATATTTAGACAGACACAATGTAAGATCTAGCTTCATTTTCTAAGCTTAGTCATGAATTAGATATTACAATATAAAATTTAGTAGTTTATAAAAAACAGTTGGAGTAAATAAAATTTTTAAAGGCTTTTTTCCATTTTTTTTCATTCTCAGGTGTTAGAGATGGTCTAGATAAGTGTTCTTAAGAGCCCTCGTCTCAAGGTACAGGGAAAGAAAATCAAGTTTAACAAAATGGCAGCAGGTCTAAACCAAATGGTGGCCAGAAAAAGCAAAATGGCCATCAAAAATCAGAACACAGAGTTAAAACACACACATACAAACGTGGCAGTCCTCATCAGACACTCTCTTAAATACAAGAATACAGTCTCTCAGAAAACCTCCTATAGAGACACAGAACTTCAGATCCAAGTATTAACAGAGTAAAGGAAAATATTTCAGATCTTCAAAGATTTCAAAGGGAGGAAAGGAAGCCAGGTTGAAAGAAGAAGGGGGAGGAGGAGGGAGAGGGGGGCAAAAGGGGTGGCCTTACAGACATTTCTTGCCACCTGCAGATACCCAGGCATTATGGCACTTTACCCTGGGCCTCCAGAGAAGGGAGGACTGGAACTCGGGCCTACCGGAAATCAGACCAGAACAGAACCAGAATTCGAGTTCTCTGCCAAGGGGAGGTGATCAGTTTCCAATTCTCAGCTCAGGCTGAGGCCCTTCGACCAGATTCCTGCGTCCGGAACCGGGGGACTAGAAAAAAGGGGAAGGATAGGAAGGATTAAGGAGAGGAAAGAGAGATGGAAGGGGAGAGAGGTCAATAAAGTCTCTTGTTCCTTACTGGTCGGGGCACTCTGGCCAGTTGTCTGCGTCAGGAGGAGACCAGGGACAAAAGGGTCTCAGTTGCAGCCGCTGGGTCTGGTCCATCGGCGGGCAAGCTGGCCCCTGAGTACCTCAAGTGGTCAGGATGTCAGTCTCCTCAAGTGGTCAGGATGTCAGTCTCAACAAAGAAGAATCCCACCAGAGTCGCTATTTGTTGCAGGAAGGGGGACCCCTTCCAGGGCCTGAAATTGGGCTCTTGTCTAACACTCGGAAATGAATTGTCCGAGGAGACACATGTGCTGACAAAGCAAGAGATTTTATTGCGAAAGGGCATCCAGGCATAAAGCAGTAGGGTAAGGGAATCCAGGAGAACTGCTGTGCTATGTGGCTTGCAGTCCGGGTTTTATGGTGATGGGATTAGTTTCCGGGTTGTCCTTAGCCAATCATTCTGACTCAGAGTCCTTCCTGGTGGTGCACGCCTTGTTCAGCCAAGATGGATGCCAGAGAGAAGGATTCTGGGAGGTCGTCAGACAGGTGGTGTCTCCTTTTGACCTTTTCTGAACTCTTCTGGTTGGTGGAGGCTTATTAGTTCCCTTTTCCTTACCAGGACCTCCTGTCGTGAAACAACTCATGCAAATGGTTACTATGGTGCCTGGCCAGAGTGGGCGGTTTCAATCAGTGTGCTTCCCTTAACAGATTGAGGCTTTTCCCTGTCATAGTGAACAGGCTAAGGAGGTTATAGAGATTTCAATCCATGAAATTATCCCCAGGTTTGGGCTGCCACGGAGCCTTCAGAGTGACAATGGCTCCGCCTTTAAAGCTGCGGTAACTCAGGGAGTATCTAAAGCGCTAGGAATAGAATATCACTTACACTGTTCCTGGAGACCCCAATCCTCAGGAAAGCTTGAAAAAGCTAATGACATTATCAAAAGACATTTGCACAAATTAACTCAAGAGACACAGGACAATTGGATTAAAGTCCTACCCACAGCTTAAATGAGGACTCAAACTGCCCCCAAAGCGGGAGGGACTGTCCCCCTTTGAACGTATTTATGGATGGCCTTTCTTTTGCACAGACATTATTATAGACCCTGAAGCCTTGGAATTAACTAGTTATGTAACTCAGCTCTCAGCTTTTCAACAGGCATTAACAGAACTCCAGGAGACAACTCCTGACCCAGCCTCTGAGTCAGGCTCTATTTGAGCCAGGAACCGAGGTCCTCATAAAAACATTGGGATCTGGGGTCCAATCCCTCAAGCCTCTCTGGGAAAGCCCTCACCAGGTTATTCTTTCTTCTCCCACAGCTGTCAAAGTGCCAGGAATTGATTCGTGGGTACATAACACCTGAGTTAAGAGGTGGCACCCTGACCAGAACTAAGTGACTTCATTTTATGTTTTTAGTTTCTATGCTCTGACTTTGTACTTTTCAGACGGGCCTGATAATCTATGTGAGCCTACTTCTGCTGACGCCAAAAGTCCTGAGTCTGCCATTTGATCTTCAAGACAATGCCTTCCTGTCCTGGGCTCATTCCTACGCTGAATTCCACCTTCAGTCTAACTGCTGGGTCTGTGGAGTGCTCCCCTCTTCATCAGTGGAAGGCTTCCCGGGGTGGACATCTCTACTTCAAAAAGAAGACTTTCTCCAAGTCTGAGAATACCTTCAATGACAATCATTCGTGATGACTCTTCTTCATCTGATGACATCTAACAACCCTAAAATGGACTGGTGCAACACTTTGTACTTTAACTATGGACATAACGTGACTTTTAATTTTGATTATACATTGTCTCGGTTTAATGACTATTTTGCTACACATAAGGCAAATGGGTCTAGATCTAATGGTTTTTTACCTGACCTTTATCAAATATGGGATGAGGTTATATGGCTAACTCCTGAAAAAGGACGTCTAATGTCTACTGCCCCTATATGCTGGGAACAAACAGAGCTATTCCCAAAAGTTAGCCAACAATTTAATTACAGTGATTGGAAACAATTGGGATTTTTGCCTCAGGAAATATGCAAAGTGATCATTCCCATGTTTTCCAACCCCAGTTCAGGTCCTCCCTTTGTCTGGCCAGGCACTAATTGGGACTGGATATCTCAGTCACAATGGCTTGCTCCAAATGGGACTTATTGGATATGTGGCTCTTCCCTATGGGCATGGCTTCCCCCTGGTTGGATAGGGAGATGCACCCTAGGTCTAGCCTTTACTCACGGCTTTATATTTTCAGAGCTTCCGGAAAAGCCTGTGAATTTATCCCACCTTAAAACTCGGTGGACAAGGTCTGTATTTCACTGATGTGATTATTTGGCTGCAGTGTTTGTCCCCTCTTTGGGAACTACAGATGTTATGCTACGAGTGGATGCTTTGACTGATTTTACTCAACAGGCATTACAAGAATCTCAAAAAGCTATTTCAGCTCTTAATGCTGAACAAGCACAAATTAGAAAGGTGGTTTTACAAAACAGATTGGCTTTAGATATTCTGACAGCTGCACAAGGAGGAACCTGTGCCATTATTCATACCCAGTGCTGAATATATAAACCTGATATGAGCACTAATGTTACTCATTTTACTAAACACATGAACAAGATTTCTGGGGCTATGGATACTCCTGAAGCCTCAATTGCCTCACTTTGGGAGACGTTAACTAGTTTCCCATGGTGGAAAACTATCTTAATTACAATAATTATGGTTGTTTTGTTTTTGCTGTTTGCTCCCTGCATCTGTAACTGTGTAACTGGATTTGTTTCTAGTCACATGAAAGCTTTTAAGTTACAAATTGTTACTCAAACTCCTGCTACTGCTGCAGACTCTTCCAACTACTACTCTGGGCCCCTAGATCAGAAGGCCTCAGTATGACGGTTAGGAAAATATGTTGCCTCACCAATTTAGGAATAATGCCCCTTGTGAGCTTGGAAGCAGTTATGGAATGAGAACAATGCCCCATTTCACTAGGCAACATAATTCTCCTAAAAGAAAAGCGGGGAATGAGAGGGTAACAGGAAGGAAGGCCAGGGGTCTCCAAACGGAGGAAATAGGCTGCAAGTGTCGCGCCTGGAAGGCTGTAGTCCATGGGGTCGCGAAGAGTAGGACACGACTGAGCGACTTCACTTTCACTTTTCACTTTCATGCACTGGAGAAGGAAATGGCAACCCACTCCAGTGTTCTTGCCTGGAGAATCCCAGGGACGGTGGGCTGCCGTCTGTGGGGTCACACAGAGTCGGACACGACCGTAGTGAGCTGCTAAGTCGCTTCAGTCGTGTCCGACTCTGTGCGACCCCATAGATGGCAGCCCACCGTCCCTGGGATTCTCCAGGCAAGAACACTGGAGTGGGTTGCCATTTCCTTCTCCAGTGCAGGAAAAGTGAAAAGTGAAAGTGAAGTCGCTCAGTCGTGTCTGACCCTCAGCACCCCCATGGACTGCAGCCTTCCAGGCTCCTCTGTCCATGGGATTTTCCAGGCAAGAGTACTGGAGTGGGTTGCCATTGCCTTCCCCATTTAAATTTGTATACAGAAGGGAAAAAAATATCACTAGTTTGTTTCCTCCTGCTGCTTAAGAGAGATAAAAATGTCTAACTGCTGCTGCTGCTGCCGCTAAGTCGCTTCAGTCGTGTCTGACTCTTGTGTGACCCCATAGACGGCAGCCCACCAGGCTCCCCTGTCCCTGGGATTCTCCAGGCAAGAACACTGGAGTGGGTTGCCATTTCCTTCTCCAGTGCATGAAAGTGAAAAGTGAAAGTGAAGTCGCTCAGTCGTGTCCGACTCTTCGAGACCCCATGGACTACAGCCTTCCAGGCGCGACACTTGCAGCCTATTTCCTCCGTTTGGAGACCCCTGGCCTTCCTTCCTGTTACCCTCTCAAACCTTGAGTTAACCAATGCATTTTTCTTATGGAAATGTTTCTCTTAAGCTATGCTAATATACTATGCATTTACCCCACTCTATCTTCAGGTCGGTTCCACCTAATGGCACAGAACCTACTTGACAAACCAGTATGTTATACTCAGACACTGTTCCCCGAATCTATGTAAACAAAACTATTTGTATGGTAATGTGCCCTTCTACGAGATTGAAGTCAATCGTTTTATGGCCCAGGATGACTCATCTGGTGCCAAGATTATCCCAAAACACATCTTATGGATGAGGTGCCTAGTGTCATTCTGAGTTTTAAGACATTCCTTTCTTTCATTAACAGACTGCTCGGTTCAGTTCAGTTCAGTCGCTCAGTCATGTCTGACTCTTTGCGACCCCGTGAATTGCAGCAAGGCAGGCCTCCCTGTCTATCACCAACTCCCAGAGTTCACTCAAACTCATGCCCATCAAGTCGGTGATGCCATCCAGCCATCTTATCCTCTGTCGTCCCCTTCTCCTCCTGCCCCCAATCCCTCCCAGCATCAGAATCTTTTCCAATGAGTCAGTTCTTCCCATCAGGTGGCCAAAGTATTGGAGTTTCAGCTTTAGCATCATTCCTTCCAAAGAACACCCAGGACTGATTTCCTTTAGAATGGACTGGTTGGATCTCCCTGCAGTCCAAGGGACTCTCAAGAGTCTTCTCCAACACCACAGTTCAAAAGCATCAATTTTTCGGCGCTCAGCTTTCTTCACAGTCCACCTCTCACATCCATACATACCATACCACAGGAAAAACCATAGCCTTGACTAGACGGACCTTTGTTGGCAAAGTAATGTCTCTGCTTTTGAATATGCTATCTAGGCTGGTCATAACTTTCCTTCAAGGAGTAAGTGTCTTTTAATTTCATCACTGCAATCACCATCTGCAGTGGTTTTGGAGCGCAAAAAATAAAGTCTAACCCTGTTTCCACTGTTTCCCCATCTATTTCCCATGAAGTGATGGGACCAGATGCCATGATCTTTGTTTTCTGAATGTTGAGCTTTAAGCCAACTTTTTCACTCTCCTCTTTCACTTTCATCAAGAGGCTTTTTAGTTCCTCTTTACTTTCTGCCATAAGGGTCTTTCCATTCTATTGTTTTCCTCTATTTCTTTGCATTGATCACTGAGGAAGGCTTTCTTAGCTCTCCTTGCTATTATTTGGAACTCTGCATTCAGATGCTGATATCTTTCCTTTTCTCCTTTGCTTTTTGCTTCTCTTCTTTTCACAGCTATTTGTAAGGCTTCCTCAGACAGCCATTTTGCTTTTTTGCATTTCTTTTCCATGGGGATGGTCTTCATCCCTGTCTCCTGTACAATGTCATGAACCTCTGTCCATAGTTCATCAGGCACTCTGTCTATCAGATCTAGTCCCTTAAATCTATTTCTCACTTCCACTGTATAATCATAAGGGATTTGATTTAGGTCATACCTGAATGGTCTAGTGGTTTTCCCTACTTTCTTCAATTTAAGTCTGAGTTTGGCAATAAGGAGTTCATGATCTGAGCCACGGTCAGCTCCTGGTCTTGTTTTTGTTGACTGTATAGAGCTTCTCCATCTTTGGCTGCAAAGAATATAATCAATCTGATTTCAGTGTTGACCATCTGGTGATGTCCATGTGTAGAGTCTTCTCTTGTGTTGTTGAAAGATGGTGTTTGCTATGACCCGTGTGTTCTCTTGGCAAAACTCTATTAGCCTTTGCCCTGCTTCATTCTGTACTCCAAGGCCAAATTTGCCAGTTATTCCAGGTGTTTCTTGACTTTGCTCTTTTGCATTCCAGTCCCCTATAAAGAAAAGGACATCTTTTTTGGCTGTTAGTTCTAGAAGGTCTTGTAGGTCTTCATAGAACCATTCAACTTCAGCTTCTTCAGCATTACTGGTTGGGGCATAGACTTGGACTACTGTCCAAGTTTTTGTCCAAAAATACTGTCCAAACTATTGAATGGTTTGCCTTGGAAATGAACAAAGATCATTCTCTCATTGAGATTGCATCCAAGTACTGCATTTCAGACTCTTTTCTTGACTAGATGGCTACTCCATTTCTTCTAAGGGATTCTTGCCCACAGTAATAGATATAATAGTCATCTGAATTAAATTCACCCATTCCAGTCCATTTTAGTTTGCTGAGAGACTGAACTCACAGCATAGCACATATATTACAAAGTGACCACCACCACACATCTAATTACCATCCATCCCCCTACAGTTGACCCCTTTCTTCCCTCACCCCTTGACTCTCCTCCCTTCTGGTAACCACTAATCTAGTCACCTTATCTATGAGTTTGTTTTTGTTTTATTTGTTCTTTTTTTTTTTTTTTTAGATTCCACAAATAAGTGAAATCACATGGTATTTTTCTTTCTCTGCATAACTTATGTCACTTAACATAATACCTTCAAGATCTATGCATGTTATTACAAAAGGCAGGATTTCATTTTTTTATATGGTGTAGTAGTGTTTCATTCTCTTTATCCATTCATCCATTGTTGATAGGTTGATTCCATACCTTGAGTATTAGCAATAAAGTTACAATGAACATATGAGTGTATATATCTTTTTTTTTTAAATAAAATTTTATTGGAGGATAGTTACTTTACAATGTTGTGATAGTTTCTACTGTACAGAAAAGTAAATAAACTGTGCATGTTATATATCCCCCTTTTGAACTTCCTTCCCATTTAGGTCACCACAGAGCACTGAGTAGAGTTTCCTATGCTATAAGTAGGTTCTCATTAGTTATATATTTTATACATAGTAGTGTATATATGTCAATTAATGCTTTTGTGTTCTTTGGATAAATGTCCAGAAGTGGAATAGCTGGGTCATATAGTAATTCTATTCTTAAAATTTTGAGGTATCTCCATACTCTTTTTCCATAGTGGCTACACCAATTTACTGTCCCACTAATAGTGTGTAAAGATTCCCTTTTCTTCACATCCTCTTCAGCATTTGCTATTTCTTATCTTTATGGTCTTAGCCATTCTGATAGCTGTGAGAGCTATCTCATTGTGATTTTGATTTGCATTTCCCTAATAATTAGTGGGGGTGAACATCTTTTCATGTGTCTGTTTGCCATCTGTAGGTCTTCTTTGGAAAAATGTCTATCTAGTGCCTCTGTCCATTTTTAAAAAGGGTTGTTTTGTTGTTGTTGACTTGTATGAATTACATTTTGGCCACACTGCATGGCTTGTTGGATCTTAGCTCCCTGGCCATAAATCAAACCTATGCCCCCTGCAGTGGAAGCAAGGAGTTTTAGCCACTGGATCATGAAGGAAGTCCCTGTATAACTTCTTTATGTAGTTTTGATATTACCTCCCTATTGGACATAAGGTTTGCAGGCATCTCCTACTCAGTAGGTTGTCTTTTCATTTTGATGATGGTTTCCTTTGCTGTACGGAATCTTTAGTTTGATTCTGGCCTTTTCTTTCTGTCTTCTCCCTCTGGGACCCCTAAAATGTGAATGTTATTCTGCTTAATGTTGTCCCAGAAGTCTTCAAAGGTTTTTTTGTTCTGTTTCATATGTTTGTTTTTTGGTCACGCTGTACTGCTTGTGGGATTCAGTTCCCTGACCAGGGATTGAACCTGTGCCCTCAGCAGAGAAAGCACGGAGTCCTAAGCACTGGACTGCCAGGGAGTTCCCTAAAGTATTCTCACTTTATAAGATTCCTTTTTTGTTTTGCTGCTCTGAGTTCCGTTAGCTCACTGATTCTTTCTCCTACCTCATCCAGTTTCTTGTTGAATCCCTCTAGTGTATTTTTCAGTTCAGTTATAATTTCTATTTGGTACTTTCTTATACATCTTATCTCTTTGAAGTTCTCACTGTGTTCATCCATTATTCTCCAAAGTTTGGTGAGCATTTAGATGGCAGGTGCATCAGATACCAGCCAAGTAGAAGTTAAGGAGGAGGAGCTGTTGTGAACCAAGCCACTGGGTGGTCCAAGGAGTCTTCATATCTATACCCATCCTGGGCTGGTGGAGGTGGTATCTTCTTCAGCAAGATGCCTGGTAGGCACAGGGGTATTCCTGAGACCTTTTCATGGAGCTGTGAGAGCCCAGCTGGGCAGGGTCTGCCCACTTCTGTATCTCTATTTTTTCATGGATGATCCTGAGTCACTCTTACCTAGGAGTTCGAGGCCTCTGCTCAATCCACAACATGACTAAGTTTTCCCTTCACAGCCATGAATCATGCACTTAGTACACACCAATGCCCAATAACAGGCCAACAGTTTTTCCTCAAATGGTGTGTACTTTCCAGCTGACTTCAGGAGTTTATATGTCAAAAAACCCATCAGGGACCTATGACGTGGGGCTCTAAACTTCTGCCAGAAGCTCCAGTTTACAAACAGGGAGATTGCTGAAACCTGTGACTCAAATGGCAGATGTGGAAGGATTGCCACAGTAACCCTTTGGAGGGTTTCCAGAGTATTCCATTGATTGGAAGTCTCACTCAAATGTAGTAGTCTTTCTTTTAAAATGATGGATACATGCCATCAAGATTCCACATGGGGAATGTGAACAAGTGAGTAGCTGAGTAGTCCCACCAGTCACTGGTCCTTCTTTCTATTTGTTGGAGGCAGAGAGGACCAAAATTTGGCAATTGTCTCCTCTGGAATGAGAAGCCACATCCCTACCCAGGTAATGTCCGGGGATTTCAGTTGAGTACTAGGACTCTCTGATGTGTCTGCATTAATAGCCTAGTTGTGTTGTTGCATGTGGGCCAACAAAAGGTCCAGTCCTTGCTGGGTGGTGCCTGGGTCTGAGCCTACCAGGAGGAGGCATTAAAAGCTTCCAGGAGCAGAGCTTTTCCTCAGTAAGGATCCACCTGATGTTGGATAGCCCAGGGAACTTAGGTAGCCTTGTGGAAGGATGCTGAAGGTGCATTGTAGCCCATTTCACATGGAGGGAAACATCCTTATGATCAGGTGAGAAGGATGCTGAAAAAAGCATTTGCAACGTTAACTGTCACATACCAAGTTCCTGTGACTTGGACAATAGGTCTGTGACAGCCATAGTGTCAAGTATGGCTGGCACAAGGGAAGTGTCACCACGTTGAGCCCTGTCTAATCAATGGTAAGTTTCCAGGTACTGGAAGTTTTGTGCACAGGCAGACAGGACTGCTGAATAGAGTCTCACACAGCACTTTGGCTTCCTGAGGCTCAGGAGTGAGGGCAGACATTTCTTTTGCTTCTCCAAGCTGCCAATACTCTTTGGGGATCCAATACCACGAAGCACTGGTTGTCAGACAAGTACACGGTCTTCCATGTGTCCCAGTAAGATGACCCTAACTACAGCAGCTCCTAGGTAGAGGGTGAAGGTGATTGTGGCTGCACATAGACAAATCAACACCATAAACCTCCCTTGTTATGGTGGGGGCCATAACAAGAGAGGTTTACAGGGACTTGGAGGGATCCATCCATAGTCAAGTTTGGGCAAAGGTCCTGGGGAGGTGGCCTTAACCCCCAAACAGAGCATATTGTACGTTTGTTGTTCATCTTGGAGCCTGGGGTTGGAAGACCATAGTCACAGATGTATCAGTGTCTAAAAAGGCCCAAGAAGTACAATTCTTCCCCGACTATTGAACTCCAACCTCAGCATCTGGCTTCCAGTCCCCAGTGGGGACAGAGAGGTCTCAGCCCAACCCCTAGTCTTGTTTACTCTTGAAAGTTGAGAGGTCTGGGTAAAGGTTTCCAAGGTTCTGATTCATCTCTAGTTTGTCAGGAGAGGTGAAGAGATTAGCAGATGCATTAGTCATAGGTCAGTCATCTTTCAGAAACATTAGTCATAGATTGTGTAGACCCAGCAGGATGCTGGTCAAGCCTTGCATGGCCATGAGTTCCTTGGTGGATACCTCATTGATTTCTTCTTCTGAGACCTACTCATTTGAGTAACTGGACTCAGAGATCTCTAGAGGAAAAGCCCTTGCTTGATCATTGATTTCTTCTTCTGAGACCTACTCATTTGAGTAACTGGACTCAGAGATCTCTAGAGGAAAAGTCCTTGCTTGATCATCCAGGAGACCATTCTTACCTTATGACTTTCTATTGATCTTTCTGTTGTGCTACTTGGCGGTAACCACTTTTTCCATGCCTGGGGATTTGTTAGCTAAAAACCAGACCTAGGGTTTCCCTGGTTGTCCAGTGGTTAAGACTCCACCTTGCAATGAAGGGGACACCAGTTCCATCCTTGGCCTGGGAAGATCACACATGCTGTGGAGCAACTAAGCCTTGGAGGCACAAATACTGAGCTCATGCGCTGCAACTCCTGAAGCCTGGTGCCCTGGAACCTGTACTCCACAATGTGAAGCCACTGCAGGGAGAAGCCAGGACCCCACAACTATACAGCACCCTCTGCTCTCCAAAACTAGAGAAATGAAGACACAGCATAGTTAAAAAAAAAAAGACCCAATTTTGAAAACAAACACACAAAAAACCCTGGACCTCTGGAAATTTACTTGCATTGAATAACCAGCAGGAAGGGTACAAACAAACCTGGAATTCTGAATGTGGTTAACAATCTCATCATCTACTGTTCATATTTCCTCACTGTAGACCCAAGGGACCACCAGGATAGCCTGCTCCTGCCTCGAGTTTGAAGAGAAGTATGGGTCCCAGGCTGGCCCAGCTGTTCCATCAGTGGCCCCAGGTCTCAGGCGAGGGATTCCTTGCTGTCACTGCATTGCTTGAGAATCAAGGGCAGCTTCCCTGCTAGCCTTCCACTTGGCCACTCTCTTCCCAGTTAGAGAGAGCAGGCTTTTCTGTTCTTGTTGTTGTTCTTTATTTTGTTCTTTTTAATCTATACCTTTTGGCAGCTCTGTGCTGTAGGCCTTTCTAGTTCTCAGCCTGGCATGGGAGATAGAAACAAAGCCTAGGGGACAAAACAGGGTGTCCTTCCTCAAATCTCCAGATCCCTCCCCAGTCTGCCTACTTCTTGGCACCCTTGAGAATCCCTTCAGGATATTTAGTTGTGATCTGTAGTCCATCACTCCCAAAGAAAGACAATGCCAAAGAATGCTCAAACTACCACACAATTGCACTCATCTCACATGCTAGTAAAGTAATGCTCAAAATTCTCCAAGCCAGGCTTCAGCAATATGTGAACCGTGAACTTCCTGATGTTCAAGCTGGTTTTAGAAAAGGCAGAGGAACCAGAGATCAAATTGCCAACATCTGCTGGATCATGGAAAAAGCAAGAGAGTTCCAGAAAAACATCTATTTCTGCTTTATTGACTATGCCAAAGCCTTTGACTGTATGGATCACAATAAAGTGTGGAAGATTCTTCAATAGATGGGACTACCAGACCACCTGACCTGCCTCTTGAGAAATTTGTATGCAGGTCAGGAAGAAACAGTTAGAACTGGACATGGAACAACAGACTGGTTCCAAATAGGAAAAGGAGTACGTCAAGGCTGTATATTGTCACCCTGCTTATTTAACTTCTATGCAAAGTACATCATGAGAAACGCTGGGCTGGAAGAAGCACAAGCTGGAATCAAGATTGCCGGGAGAAATATCAAGAACCTCAGATATGCAGATGACACCACCCTTATGGCAGAAAGTGAAGAGGAACTCAAAAGCCTCTTGATGAAAATGAAAGTGGAGAGTGAAAAAGTTGGCTTAAAGCTCAACATTCAGAAAATGAAGATCATGGCATCCAGTCCCATCACTTCATGGGAAATAGATGGGGAAACAGTGGAAACAGGGTCAGACTTTATTTTTGGGGGCTCCAAAATCACTGAAGATGGTGACTGCAGCCATGAAATTAAAAGACGCTTACTCCTTGGAAGGAAAGTTATGACCAACCGAGATAGCATATTCAAAAGCAGAGACATTACTTTGGCAACAAAGGTCCGTCTGATCAAGGCTATGGTTTTTCCTGTGGTCATGTATGGATGTGAGAGTTGGACTATAAAGAAGGCTGAGCGCCGAAGAATTGATGCTTTTGAACTGTGGTGTTGGAGAAGACTCTTGAGAGTCCCTTGGACTGCAAGGAGATCCAAGCAGTCCATTCTGAAGGAGATCAGCCCTGGGATTTCTTTGGAAGGAATGATGCTGAAGCTGAAACTCCAGGACTTTGGCCACCTCATGTGAAGAGTTGACTCATTGGAAAAGACTCTGATGCTGGGAGGGATTGGGGGCAGGAGGAGAAGGGGACAACAGAGGATGAGATAGCTGGATGGCATCACTGACTCGATGGACGTGAGTCTGGGTGAACTCCAGGAGTTGGTGATGGACAGGGAGGCCTGGCGTGCTGCGATTCATGGGGTCGCAAAGAGTTGGACACGACTGAGCAACTGAACTGAACTGATAGACCATCACTTCCCAGGTGGCTCTAGTTGTAAAGAACCCACCTTACAATGCAGGAGATGTGGGTTCCATCCCTGTGTCAGGAAGATTCTCTGGAGGATGAAATGACAACCCACTCCAGTATTCTTGCCTGGAGAAGCCCCATGGACAGAGGAGCCTGGTGGGCTACAGTCCACAGGGTTGTAAAGAGTCGAATACGACTGAAGCACCTTAATACACACACATACATATATCTATTTTTTCTTCAAATTATTTTCTCATTTAGGTTATTACAGCATATTGAGCAGAGTTCCCTGTGTTATACAGTAGGTCCTTCTTGCCTGTTGTTGTTATTGTTTAGTCATTAAGTCATGTCTGATTCTTTTGCAACCCCATGGACTGTAGCTTGCAAGACTCCTCTGTCCATGGGATTTCCCAGGCAAGCGTACTGGCATGTGTTGCCATTTCCTTCCCCAGGGGGAGCTTCCTGACTCAGGGATTGAAGCCACGTCTCCTGCATTGGCAGGTGGATTCTTTACCACTGAGCCACCAGGGAAGCCCTCTTTGTGGCTTATCTATTTTAAATATAGTAGTCTGTACAGTTCAGTTTAGTTTAGTTGCTCAGTCGTGTCTGACTCTGCAACCCATGAACCTCAGTACACCAGGCCTCCCTGTCTGTACGTGTCAATCTCAAATTGCCAGTCTGTCCCTCCCTCCCGCTCTTCCCCCCGGTAACCATAAATTCATTCTCTAAGTCTGTGAGTCTGTTTCTGTTTTGTAAATATGTTCATTTGTATTGTTTTTTTTAGGTTCCACCTGTAATCAATAATATATATTTGTCTTTCCATGACTGATTTACTTCAACTTAGTATAATAATCTCCAGGTCCATCAATGTTATGGCAAATGGCATTATTTCATTCTTTTTAATGGCTGAGTGATATTTCAACATTTATATGTACCCCCATCTTCTTTATCCATTCATCTGTTGATGGACATTTAGGTTGCTTCCATGTCTTGGCTATTGTAACCAGTGCTGCGATGAACATGGGGTGCATGCATCATTTCAAACCATGGTTTTCATGGTTTTTATCATTTCAAACCATATGCCCAGAATTGGGATTGCTGGATCAAATGGTCACTCTATTTTCGTCTTCTGAGGAACCTCCATACTATTCTCTATAATGGTTTTGCCAACTTACTTTCCCACCAACACTGCAGGAGGGTTCCCTTCACTCCACACCTTCTCTAGCATTTGTTGTTTGTAGACATTTTGATGGTGGTCGCACCTACTGGTGTGAGATGGTACCTCATTGTAGTTTTCATGTGCATTTCTCTAATAATTAGTGATTTTTTAAAAGGATTAAAGGTTTTTTTCCATTTGTTTATTTTTCGTTGCACTGAGTCTTCATCACTGCATGCAGGCTTTCTCTAGTTGCGGCAAGCTGGGATTACTCTCTGGTTGCAGTGTACAGGCTTCTCCTTGTGGCCGCTTCTCGTGTTGCAGGGCATGGACTCTAGGGCGTGCAGACTTCAATAGTTGCTGCATCCAGGCCCAGTAGTTGCTGTGAGGCATGTGGAATCTTCCTGGACCAGGGATCACACCCATATCCCCTGCATTGGCAGGTGGATTCTTAACCACTGGGCTACCAAGGAAATCCCAATTAGTGATGTTGAACATCTTTTCATGTGCCTGTTGCCATCACTCCTCTTCATTTTAATATAAGAAAAAATTCAAACTGAATCACATCACGAGGGCAAGAACTTTTTCTGTTTCTTTTACTGCTTTATGCCATAACAGTATCTAGCTCAAATTAGAGTCACTCTCTCTCCCTGTCTCTCTCTCTATATATACATATATGTATATGTGTATATACACACACACACACATATATACACTCTCTATATATTTAAATGAATGAATGTTCTAATTAACCAGAATCCTAGGAGAAAAATAGTTGAGAACTTGTACGAAGGAAAGAACATATTAAATGTACTGGTTAAGTGCTTGAACTGAAAGTATTCTTAGAGATTGTCCAGCCTAACTCCCTTCTTTTGGAATGTAGAAACTGGACTGAGGGCTTAATCAACCAGTCTGACCTCACTTCCCAGCTAGTTCTCTTTCCTATCTGCAACATGAGCAATCATGCAGCCAAGACACGAAGGAGGGTATGTCTCATTTGCTGCTGACACTCCCACACTCTCACACTGATTTGCTGAGTTTGCTCTGCCTGTGGAAACTCCAGCTGTTGTGTTCACAGGAGCACTAGCAATGTGTTCCTTATTTGACTTTCGTTATATTTTGGGGGTGTCTCTTGGCAAGAACACATCCCCTGAAGAAGCATTTTATTGTCCTTCTGGTAAGATTTATCTGGAATTTTATTAATAAGAAGGAACTGATTTGTCTCTGGAGTTGTCTAGGCTCGTGGCCCCAGGCATGTCCAGGTGCTACATTCTTCTAATCAAATGTATATAAAATGACAACTTTCTTCTGAAATCAACAAAGAGCCCATTTGGGTCCTTGTAGCTTTCCGGTTGGACATCCTTTTTTCCTGGCTCTGTCCTTTCCTCTCAGCTCTGCTTTGTACCAGAAGTTGCTGGATTTCTTAGAATTTCCTTGGCCCAATCTGTTAATGAACAGCATCTTCAGTTTTTGAGATCCAAACACCCAACTTCCTTAGTCATGGTGATTAATTCTCTCTTTCCCCACTGCTTAGGTAATTAACAAGACAAAAAATATATATAATGGGAGATGTAGGGAAATCATGAGGAACCTTACCCCATGGGCTGACCAAATGCAGGGGTAGTTAGGAATTGTCAAGTTGTATGAGGGTCTTTTTTAATACTGTTCATGGGGTTCTCCAGTGAAAATACTGGAGTGTTTTTCCATTCTCTCCTCAAGTAGACCACATTTTATCAGAACTCTCCACTATTACCTGACCATTTTGGGTGATTCATGAAGGCAGCGATTCATGAAGCTGAAGTTGAAGCGCCAATACTTGCCCACCTGATGTGAACAGCTGACTCATTGGAAAAGACTCTGATGGCTGGAAAAGATTGAAGGCAGAAGGAGAAGAGGGTGGCAGAGGATGAGATAGTTGGATAGCATCACTGATTCAATGGACATGAACTTGAGCAAACCCCAGGAGATAGTGAAGGACAGAGAGGCCTGGCGTGCTGCAGTCCATGGGGTCGCAAAGAGTCAGACACGATTTAGCGACTGAACAACAACAATGAAGGTGGGCTTAAGGAATCCTGGTGTGTACATAGCCGGCTCGTGCACTTAATGAAAGTCCAGCTGGGTCTGGTGGGGACACAGCTGACTGAACCATCCCGAGTGTATGATCGTGGGTGGCCACATGACTGATTTAGGTTTTTGGGCACTTCATGGGAAATAGATGGAGAAACAATGGAAACAGGGTCAGACTTTATTTTTTTGGGCTCCAAAATCACTGCAGATGGTGACTGCAGCCATGAAATTAAAAGACGCTTACTCCTTGGAAGGAAAGTTATGACCAACCTAGATAGCATATTCAAAAGCAGAGATATTACTTTGCCAACAAAGGTCCATCTAGTCAAGGCTATAGTTTTTCCTGTGGTCATGTATGGATGTGAGAGTTGGACTGTGAAGAAGGCTGAGCGCCAAAGAATTGATGCTTTTGAACTGTGGTGTTGGAGAAGACTCTTGAGAGTCCCTTGGACTGCAAGGAGATCCAACCAGTCCATTCTGAAGGAAATTAGCCCTGGGATTTCTTTGGAAGGAATGATGCTTAAGCTGAAACTCCAGGACTTCGGCCACCTCATGCGAAGAGTTGACTCTTTGGAAAAGACTCTGATGCTGGGAGGGATTGGGGGCAGGAGGAGAAGGGGACGACAGAGGATGATATGGCTGGATGGCATCACGGACTCGGTGGATGTGAGTCTGAGTGAACTCCAGGAGTTGGTGATGGACAGGGAGGCCTGGCATGCTGCGATTCATGGTGTCGAAAAGAGTCGGACACAACTGAGCGACTGAACTGAACTGAACTGAACTGAGTACTCAGTCTTAGTAAGTCTTTCAGTTAGTACTCATTTCAAAACAAGATGAAAATTTTCCCGCAGAAAGTGATTTGAAGGACATTCACTTGTGAGGTGTTGATCCATGATACTGAAGAGGCTGAAATGCAGAGGAGGTGTCATTGTGATGTCTAGTGGTGGCCCTGGCGCATCTATTTATCATCCTAGTCATACTGTTCTACAATACTTACTAGCACATTTTAGAGATTGCTTCAGATCATAACTTCTCCTCCTGTTCTCTGGATTGCCGTTTTACTCTTTTAATGGCTTTCTCTTTTGAACTGCTGCTGCTAAGTTGCTTCAGTTATGTCTGACTCTGTGTGGCCCCATAGACGGCAGCCCACCAGGCTCCTCTGTCCCTGGGAATCTCCAGGCAAGAATACTGGAGTGGGTTGCCATTTCCTTCTCCAATGCATGCATGCAGGCTAAGTCGCTTCAGTCGTGTCTGACTCTGTGCAGCTCTATGGACAGCAGCCCACCAGGCTCCTCTGTCCACAGGATTCTCTAGGCAAGAATACTGGAGTGGGTTGCCATTTCCTTCTCTTTTGAACAGAAATCCCCAATTCTAACAGTCCAGTAGACCTTTCCCCCTTTTAGGATTAGCAGTTTTTGTGTCCTAGATAAGAGTCCAACCTCATGAAGACATTCTCTTAGGGTTTCTTATTATAGCTTGGTTGCTTTGCTTTTCATATTTAGATTTATGATCCTCTAGATTTGAATTTTCTATAGGTAGGAGAGAAAGATTCATTTGTAAATGGCTATCCAACTGATCTGTCATTGTTCATGTAAAGACCATTCTTTCCTCACTTCACTGCAGTGTCATCTTTATTAACCACGTGGTCTTATATGTGTGAGACTTTTTTTAAAAAATAATAGGCTATTTTTCAGACTAGCTTTAGGTTTACAAAAAAACTGAGCAGAAAGTACAGAGTACCCATATGCCTCTCCCCCATCCTTCCTCTCCCCACACATTTTCCTCTATTATTAACATTTTGCATTAGTGTGGTTCATTTGTTACAATTGATGAACCAATATTGGTACATTATTGTGTTAACTAAAATCCATAGTTTACACTAGGGTCCACTCTTTGGGTTGTACATATTCTATTGTTTGTTGTTGTTCTTCCTATTGGTTTTGCCAGATGTAAACTGTCATGTATCCTCCATGACATTACATTGTGGTGCAGAAGCCCCTGGGCTCCATCTATTCACTCTCCCTCTCCTAACCTCTGGCAACCACTGTTCTTTTTCCTGTCTCTCTAGTTTTGCCTTTTCCAGGATGTCATATTTTTGGAATCAAACAGTATGTAGTCTTCTCAGACTGGTCTCTTTCATTTAATAATGTACACTTAAGGTTCCTCCATGTAATTTCATGGCTTGATAGTTCATTCCTTTTTATTGCTAAAGAATATTCCATGGAGTGTAACCTACGAGGCTCCTCTGTCCACAGGATTTTATAGGCAAGAATACTGAAATGGGTTGCCATTCTCTTCTCCAGGGGTCTTCCCAACCTAGGGATTGAACCTGCCTTTCTTGTGTCTCTTGCATTGGCAGATTCTTCACCTCTGTGCTACCTGGGAAGCCCAAATATTCCATGATACGGATGCACCACACTTGGTTTATCCATGCACCAAGATGAAGGACAGATTGGTTGCTTCCAAGTTTTGGCAGTTATGAATTATGAATAAAGTTGATATAAATATTCATATGCAGGCTTTTGTGTGTGGACATAAGTTTTTAACTCCTTTGGGCAAATACCTATGAGCTTAATTACTGAATTGTGTGGCAAGAGTATGTTTAGTTTAGGGAGAAATTACCAAACTGTTTTCTAAAGTGTACTACTTTTCATTCCTACCAGCAATGAATAAGAATTCCTGTCACTCCACATTCTCACCAGTATCTGGTGTTGTCAATGTTTTGGATTTTGTTGATTCTAGAAGGCATATAGTAGTATTTCACTGTTGTTTTAATTTGCAATTTGCTAATGATATACAATGTTGGACATCTTTTCATTTGCTAATTTGCCACTGGTGTATCTTTTTTGGTGAGGTGTTTTTTTGCCCATGTTATAATTGGGTTGTTTATTTTATAAGTCTTCATTCTCTTTTGAAGAACAGAGTTCTTCATTTTAATGAAATCCAATTTGTCAATTATTTCTTTCATGGATTACACTTTTGTTGTTCTATCTAAAAATTCATCACCAAGCCCAGGGTTATCCAAGTTTTTTCTATGCTACCTCTTAAAAGTTTTAGAAATTTGTGTTTTACATTTATATCTAGATCCATTCTGAGTTAATTTTTGTGAAAAGTGTAAGGTCAAAATCTAGGGTTTTTTCTTTGTTTCATGTGGATGTTATTGTGCCAGTTTTCATTTGATGAAAAACTATCCTTTCTCCATTTGATTGTCTTTTTTTCTCTGTCAATGATCTGTTGTCTATATCTGTGTGGCTCTATTTCTGGGCCCCTTATTCTGTTTCATTGGTCAATTCTTTCACCAGTAACACACTGTCTACTGTAGCCTTGTGATAAGTCTGGAAGCTGTGTAATACCAGTCTTCCAACTTTGTTCTTTTTCAGTTTTGTACTGACTATTCTGGGTCTTTGCTTTTCCATACAAACTTTAATATCAGTTTGTAAATACCCACAAAGTATCTTGCTGGGATTTTGATTAGGATTCTGTTGAATCTATAGATCAGTTTAAGAAGAACTGACATCTTAACAAAACTGAGTCTTCTTATGCATGAACATGGGACATTTCTCCATTTATTTAGACCTTTGATTTCTCTCTTCAGAATTGTATTGTTTTCTCATATAATCTACTGTGTATATACATACATATATATATGTATGTATATTTATTTATTTGGCTGTACCAGGTCTTATTTGAGGCACATGGGATCTTCCATCTTCATTGTGGTGTGTGAACCCTCAGTTTGTGAGATCTTTAGTTGGAGCATGTGAGCTCTCAGTTGCGGCATATGGGATCTAGTTCCCTATCAGGGATTGAATCCCAGGCCCCTTGCATTGGAACACCGGGATGTTAGCCATTGGACCACCAGGGAAGTTCCTCCCCAGAAAGTATTAACATGTGATTTATGTTGGGGGATTTAGGACACAGGGTAACAGCTCAACCTCCACAGGGGCTAGAAACTGAGGTCAGCATGCAGGCAACTGGCACAGAACCTCAGTAAAGACCAGACACCAAGGCTTCCGTGAGATTTCCTCACTGGCAGTACTTAGTGTGTATCATCACACCTCATTGCTGGGATGGAAAATTGCCCTCCATGACTCCATGGAGAGAGGACAACTGGAAGCTCAGCTTTGCTACCTTCCTGAACTCTGCCCAACTTGTCTCTTCCCTTGGCTTATTTAATATGTATCTTTTCCCTGTAACAACTTTAATCTGTATCTTTCCCCTATAATAACTATGAGTGTGTGTGTGTGTGTGTGTGTGCCTGCTAAGTCGCTTCAGTGGTGACTCTTTGCCAATAGACAGACTGAAGCCCACCAAACTCCTCTGTCCATGGGAGTCTTCAGGCAAGATTACTGGAGTGGGTTGCCATGCCCTCCTCCAGGGGTTTTTCCCAACCCAGGGATTGAACCTGTGTCTCTTCCATCTCCTGCATTGGCAGATGAGTTCTTTACCACTAGGGCCACCTGGGAAGCTCCCAATTATGAGTGTAACAGCCTTCAGTTATCAAATCTCAGGGTGTTTGGGGAACCTCTTGAGCTTGTAGTTGATGTCAGAAGTGACAGTGGTTTGTAGACCGTTCTCTAACTCTGTTGTGTATTTTATTCTCACAGCACCAATTAGCAATTAACTCAGTTCTCCACGAACACTGACCAGGTGTCTTACCATTTAATTCACTTCTGACACCACCTACCCGGAGATCGCATCAGATTCCACAGGTTAAATGTTTAGTTCCAAAACTTTGCAATAGGTGTGTTTTCTCTTTTCCCTCCTCACTAGGGCACTGTAGATAAGCATGCCTATGCTTTCTCTGCCACCACCCGGTCTCACTTAAATTTCAGTTCTCCTTCTGCCCCGGTTCTCTCAAGGAACTCCATCTTCTGTTCTTGTAGGCTACGTAGGATGGGGTGGAAAGTGTCAAAAAAAAAAACAAAAAACAGGTGTGGCTCTCTATTGTCAGGTTTCCTGGGATTTGCTTTAGGCAGGTATAGTGATAAATAGGGCTTTCCTGATGGCTCAGATGGTAAAAGCGTCTGCCTGCAATGTGGGAGACCTGGGTTCGATCCCTGGGTTGGGAAGATGCCCTGGAGAAGGAAATGGCAACCCACTCCAGTATTCTTGCCTGGAGAATTCCATGGATGGAAGAGCCTGGTAGGCTACAGTCCATGCGATCGCAAAGAGTTGGACACGACTGAGCAAATGCACTGGTTAGTGATACATACAGACATGAAAATGACCATCTTGAGGAAGTTTATACTCACAGATCCAGGAGGAGGGGCACATGAAGCAGGACCACAAGGGAGAAACCATTTATTTAATTAGGAGGCAGATGATGTGAAGGGGAAATATGGGCAAGATATACCATGGTAGTTTCTATGGTAAGGAATCGACCAGGCATGGTAATCAGGCTTATGCTGAGTTAGTCTGCATCATTTCAATGGGCTCTGGGATGTAGGGGGTGCCCCTAGTTGTCTGGCACCTGTCTCTAGACTGATTGGGGCAGGGGTATAGTGGGCCAATGCATCAAGTCTTGATGAAGAAGGCAGCTGGGAGTAGGGACTCTGGATGGGTTGATTTGCATATGAAAGGCTCGCTAGCAAGCACTGTGTTTGTTCTTTCTAGGAATGAGACCCCTGGGAAGGGATGAGCAAGGCCTCAAAACATCAAAGCATCAAAAAATACAAAGTAAAAACTGTGATTAATACACTGTCTTTTATTACTCCCACCAGAATGTGGCTAGCCTTTCCTCTTTAGTATATGGGGATACAGTTGTCCTAACTGTGGAGATTTAGCTGAAATTCTGAGCCACCAGGAAAAGTTCATTCATCACACTTGCACAAAAGAGAATGAGAAATGAGAAGAGACCATGGACCTGGCAATAATTTGCCCCTCCTCTGCTCTGTCATTGGAATGACCCTTGGCTCTGTAGAGGAAGAAAACCTTTTTCTCTCTACCCCATTAAGCTCTTTGCCTGAGACCCTGAAAATTAGACTGACAAAAGACAGATATACAAGAGAAAAACAGTTTATCATGCATGCAAACCACATCAAGTGCGAGAACTCTCAGGATGGGGCACTGAAAGGATGGTTAGAATTTGAGTTTGTATAGTATCTTATCAAGGAACAATAAATATGCACAGAAGTTACAACCCTAAAGGGCTTTAGGTTTCCAAGTGTGATAAAATTTCAGTTCAGTTCAGTCACTTAGTCATGTCTGACTCTTTGTGACCCCATGGACTGCAGCACGCCAGGCTTCCATGTTCATCACCAACTCCTGGAGCTTGCTCAAACTTATGTCTTTACAGTCGGTGATGCCATCCAACCATCTCATCCTTTGTTGTCCCCTTCTCCTCCTGCCTTCAGTCTTTTCTAGCATCAGAGTCTTCTCCAATGAGTCAGTTCTTTGCATCAGGTGACCAAAGTATTGGAGTTTCAGCTTCAGCATCAGTCCTTCCAATGAATATTCAGGACTGATTTCCTTTTGGCTGGATTGGTTGGATCTTCTCACAGTCCAAGGGACTCTCAAGAGTCTTCTCCAACACCACAGTTCAAAAGCATCAATTCTTCAGCCCTCAGCTTTCTTTATGGTCCAGTTCTCATGTCCATACATGACTACTGGAAAAACCATAGCTTTGACTAGATGGACCTTTGTTGGTAAAGTAATGTCTCTACTTTTTAATATGCTGTCTAGGTTAGTTATAGCTTTTCTTCCAAGGAGCAATCATCTTTTAATTTCATGGCTGCAGTCACCATCGGTAGTGATTTTGGACCCCCCCCCCCAAAATAAAGTCTGTCACTGTTTCCATTGTTTCCCCATCTATTTGCCATGAAATGATGGGACCAGATGCCATGATCTTAATTTTCTGAATGTTGAGTTTTAAGCCAGTGTTTTCACTCTCCTTTTTCACTTTCAACAAGAGGCTCTTTATTTTTTCTTTGCTTTCTGACATAAGGGTAGTGTCATCTGCATATCAGGTTACTGATATTTCTCCTAGGAATCTTGATTCCAGCTTGTGCTTCATCCAGTTTGGTATTTTGCATGATGTACTCTGCATATAAGTTAAATAAGCAAGTGACAATATACGATCTTAACGTACTCCTTTCACCAGTCTGTTGTTCGATGTCTAGGTTCAGCTGTTGCTTCTTGACCTGTCTACAGAGTTCTCAGGAGGCAGGTCAGGTGGTCTGGTATTCCCATCTCTTGAAGAATTTTCCACAGTTTGCTGTGATACACCCAGTCAAAGGCTTTAGCGTAGTCAGTGAAGCAGCATTAGATGTTTTTCTGGAACTCTCCTGCTTTTTCCATGATTCAATGGATATTGGCAATTTGATCTCTGGTTCCTCTGTCTTTTCTAAATCCAGCTTGTACATCTGGAAGTTCTTGGTTCACATACTGTCAAAGCCTGGCTTGGAGAATTTTGAGCATTAATTTGCTAGCCTGTGAGATGAGTGCAATTGTGCGGTAGTTTGAACATTGTTTGGCATTGACTTTCTTTGGGATTGGAATGAAAATTGACTTTTTCCAGTCCTGTGGCCACTGCTGAGTTTTCCAAATTTGCTGGCATATTGATTGCAGCACTTTCACAGCATCATCTTTCAGGATTTGAAATAGCTCAACTGGAATTCCATCACCTCCACTAGCTTTGTTCATAGTGATTCTTCCTAAGGCCCACTTGACTTGGGACTCCAGGATATCTGGCTCTAGGTGAGTGATCACACCATTGTGGTTATCTGTGTCATTAAGATTTTTTTATATAGTTCTTCTGTGTATTCTTGCCACGTCTTCTTAATATCTTCTGCTCCTGTTGGGTCCATACCGTTTCTGCCTTTAATTGTACCCATCTTTGCATGAAATGTTCCCTTGGTATCTCTAATTTTCTTGAAGAGATTTCTAGTCTTTCCCATCTCTAATTCGTTCATGCAGGTCCATGTTGGTGCAGACTTTTTGTCTTTTTCATGGTCATAGACTTCCCCAGGAAAGGGATTCATGGCAATCTTCATTTCTCAGAAGTTTCTACTTTAAGTCAGGTAAGGGACACCACAAAAGGCTTCTTTTTGTATCTGCTAATCCTCATTTGCATCCAACTCAAAATAATCCGTAGGACAAAGTGGAATATTTTGAGTTGGCATATTCAGAGCGCTGACAACATGTTGTGTCAGATGAAGAGTGACTCATTCTCTCAGAAACTGAAAGTTTGTATCATAATGTTGTAAATCACCAAAAAGTTAATTATATAACCCAGCTTTGATGTCTCCTCATAACACTCTCTTTTTGTTCTGTGAAACCTAATCATTGGGCAACTTATTAGTGTTTAATATGAATGAATATAGATTTTATCAACACCTCTAAGGGCTTCTCTGGTGGCTCAGTTGGTAAAGAATACACCTGCAATTCAGGAAACCCTGGTTTGATTCCTGGGTTGGGAAGATCCCCTGGGGAAGGGACAGGCTATCCACTCTTGGACTTCCCCGGTGGCTCAGCTAGTAAAGAATCTGCCTGCAATTCTGGAGACCTGGGTTCAACCCCTCAGTTGGGAAGATACCCTGGAAAAGGGAACAGCTACCCATTCCAATATTATGGCCTGGAGAATTCCATGAACTGTATAGTCCATGGGGTTACAAACAGTCGGACACAACTGAGTGACTTTCACTTCACTTCAAGGTGTTTGTTGGAATGACTGTTATCTGGGCTCTTTGACTTAATCTCCTTTTGAATATTTTTAGAGAGGCAGTAGAAAAAAAAATAAAGTCTGACTTGGAGAGTTTAAAACATGCCTAACCCCTGTGGCAGGAGACCCATTCCTAAAATCTGGCCTTTTTCTCACTAGCTAACTGTCCCTGCCTATTGGGTGTATCAAATAGCCTGGCTCTCAGGGTCAAGCTCAGGTTCAACATGCCATTTTTCTTTTCAAATTCTTCTGCTGAGAAATCCCAGTGTGTTTGCAGAAACACTGGGTAAAATGCACTGTGTCCCAGGCAGTGTTAAACTCTAGCTTAGAGGCATTGAGTAATAATAGAGGACAGAGGCAGTTCATAAGTTACTGATATAGAAATAGCTATATGATAAAGTTAGATGAAAAATTATAGAACACACACAAATGTGTACACATATACAAATGTGTATACAAAGATACAAATCATTTGTACAAAAATTAAAGTCAGTGCAAATACATGTTTGCTTTTCCTTTTGTATAGAATATCACAAGAAAGGTAACCCTGTGTTAACCCTCCTAATATTTCATTTTGTTTCAGGGTCTGTTGAGAACTGGATTCTGTAGGAATCCAAGTGAGCCTTTGAGGACACTTCTGGAGGAAGAGACAATGTCCTATCCAGGGAAGACACCAAATGCACTCTTTGCCTGCTTGGCTGTCTCACCTGGGCTTATCTGTGTCTGCACACTGGCTGTCCTACTGAGAATGGGTATATTGTAATTACTTTTACAAATAGCTTTGAGGAAAAAAGTCATTGCCAAATTTTTTAAATGAAAGTGTGTAACTGTTACTACCGTGGACATTCTTGAAATCCTTTTTGCACTGAGGGGGAGGGGGAATGAATTTCCCTTGAAGAAAGTGAGGATTGACTTCTTTTAGAAGGGAAAAAATATCTGATGGGAGGAAAAAGTAATCCTCCCATCTTCTGATGTTTTTTAAAAGAAGGAATTACTAGTGTTGCATGCAGATACAGTAGCTGGGTAGTCCTAGCTCAGACACTTCACCTTTCTTAACTTTGCTGTCCTAAATGTCTTCATAACACCTGCTGTGCCTGCCCTAGACTAAAAAATGTGTTTGCCAATGAGATAAATGAGATAAAGTAGGGAGAACTCTTTAAAACTGCCTCATGCTACACTCTACTATATATAAAATAGATAAACAATAAGGCTCTACTGTATAGCACAGGGAAATGTATTCAAGATCCTGTGACAAAGCATAATGGAAAAGAATATGAAAGGATATATATATATATATACACACACATATATGAGTTATATACACCAGAAACTGACACAACACTGTAAACCGATTTTACTTCAATTTAAAAAATACAGTGGCTCTTAGATAGTAAGGATGGTAGCACAACAGTTTGAAAGTACTTAATGCCACTAAACTGTCCAGCTGAATATGGTTGGGATGGTAAATTTTATGTTATGTATATCTTTTCTTAATAAAAAAATTTTAATGGCTCTTGACATTTGTTCTTAGGGTATGAGACACCCTGCAGCTATGAATTTAAAAGATCCTTGCTCCTTGGAAGAAAAGCTATCACAGACCTAGACAGTGTATTAAAAAGTAGAGACATCACATTGCTGACAAAGGTTCATATATTCAAAGCTATGGCTTTTCTAGTAGTCATGTACAGATGTGAGAGTTGGACCATAAAGAATGCTGCATACTGAAAAACTGGTGCTTTTGAACTGTGGTGCTGGAGAAGACTCTTGAGAGTCCCTTGGACAGCAAAGAGACCAAACCAGTCAATCCTAAAGGAACTCAGTCCTGAATATTCATTGGAGGGACTAAAACTGAAGCTCCAATACTTTGGCCATCTGATGGGAAGAGCCAACTCATTGGAAAAGACACTGATGCTGGAAAAGATTGAAGGCAGGAGGAGAAGGGGACAAGAAAGGATGAGACGGTTGGATAGCATCACTGACTCAATGGACAAGAGATTGAGCAGACTCTGGGAGAAGGTGAAGGACAGGGAAGACTGGCATGCTGCAGTCCATGGGGTCACAAAGAGTCGGACATGATTGAGCAAGTGGACAATAACAAGAGATACCAAAAGAATGGTTCCCAAAAAATGGTTCCTGGGGATGGGCATAGGGTGAAGCAGGAACTTGAAGGACTTTCACCTTGATTGCACTCATATCTTCAAGAAAATATTTAAAAAGCTAGGTTGGCGACATAAATATTGGCATCGCAGCCCAATAGTTACTTCAATTTCTTCCTTTCTAGATCAGTGGAATGGGTTCTGGTTTGCAGTAGTTACTTTTGTGGAAGTAAAGGGGGCAAGTACCATGACCCAGTAAATTTTGCAATAGACACTTCAGGGCCAGTTGATATAAGCCCTTCTACCTGCTCATGACTGTCTAGTCATCTCAGTACCAAAACAAAAATCAAAAACTTATTAATAAAACCCCAGCCATTAAAAACTTTTATTAGAGAATTGGCTGAGTCTCTCCCTACATGGCCTGGAAGAGATGAAACAGCTGGATTGGAATGCAACCTTTTTTTCCCCCACCACTCTCTTCAAGACTCTAGGGCCAGAGCCAAGGCCAACTTGAGAAAGGGGCAGGAGTGGCCCTGTCGAATCCACACAGCAGACTACCTGGCCTGCAGCCACCTGGCCTGTGGATCAGTTGTACATAATTCAATAGAGAAGTAACCAACCATAGAACATGTTTGTTCAGGGGATTTTTGTTTCACTGTCAGTATTTGTCCTTGACTAATGTCCTGAGGTTAGTCCAGATTAGTGTACTGCAGTTGGTGGGTAGGAGGGTTAGTCATTCCCAGCTTTCTTATGAAAATTTTCAGATTCAAATCTGTTTTTTGCTGGTTAGTAGCCAGGAGTCTCTGGAGCAGGCTGTCAATGGGAGCTGTGATTCAGGAAAGTGGAAACCTCTTGGTGTTTAAGTCAAACTAGGGTGTCCTCTGCCTGTGCTGGGCAGGGACAAGCTCCCCCGTGTCATGCCGAACTGCAACACATCCAGGCTTTCCAGCTTCCTCAGGAATAGCAACCAAGTACACTGTTCATTTTGATGTAAAAATCACACAGATGCATAGCTCAAGGTGGAGACAAGAAAACTGGTTCAGTTCAGTTCAGCCTCTCAGTCACTCAGTCATGTCCAACTCTTTGTGACCTCATGGACTGCAGCACACCAGGCTTCCCTGTCCATCACCAACTCTTGGAGCTTACTCAAACTCATGTCCATGGAGTCTATGGTGCCATCCAACCATCTCATCCTCTGTTGTCCCCTTCTCCTCCTGCCTTCAATCTTTCCCAGCATCAGGATCTTTTCCAATAAGTCAGTTCTTCATATCAGGTGGCCAGAGTATTGGAGTTTCAGCTTCAGCTTCAGTCCTTCCAATGAATATTCATGACTGATTTCCTTTAAGATGGACTGGTTGGATCTCCTCACAGTCCAAGGGACTCTTAAGAGTCTTCTCCAACACCACAGTTTAAAAGCATCAATTCTTCAGCGCTCAGCTTTCTTTTATAGTCCACCTCTCACATCCATACATGACTACTGGAAAAACTTTAGCTTTGACTAGATGGACCTTTGTTGGCAAAGTAATGTCTCTGGTTTTTAATATGCTGTCTAGGTTGGTCATAGCTTTTCTTCCAAGGAGTAAGTGTCTTTCAATTTCAAGGCTACAGTCACCATCTGCAGTGATTTTGGAGCCCCCCAAAATAAAGTCTCTCATTGTTTCCCCATCTATTTGCCATGAAGTGATGGGACTGGATGCCATTATCTTAGTTTTCTGAATGTTGAGTTTTAAGAATCTGGTTAGAGCAAGTAAATTAATACTGATCCTAGAAGATCACAAAAGGAATTTAACCAACTTGAGGGTTACAATTTACGTGTTAATTATTTGTCTTCTTTTATTCATTAAAAAAATATTTTATTTTAGTTTTTCTGACCATGTTCCAAGGTATGTGGGATCTTAGTTCTCTGACCTGGATCAAACCCGTGCCTCCTACATTCGAAGCAGGAAGTCTTATCCATGGGACTGCAAGGGAAGTCCTTATAGGTTTTCCTTTTAAAAACAGATATAAGACTAAGAAAGCGTAGGATCAGTGCCTTACAAATGACAGGTTGAAGCCCTGAACCTCCCCAACCCATCTTCAGGATGGCTCCGTAGATGCCTGCAGTGGCTCATCCATTTCATCCAAGCTAGGGATTGGGAGATGGGTGTAAACGCTCAACTGCGACAATCTTGGGATCATGTGCTGGCCATGCAGTTTGTCAGTTGATTGACATTGAACTTAGTTTCCTCAACTGCACTATATGTCTAGTAATTCGTAGCCATTGTACAGATGTGAGATTATGTAACAGTGGTACTGATTATTTACAGAGAACTCCAGGAGGTCCAGGCATTCCTTTAAGTGCTCAATCTGTTTTATCTCCTGTAATTCTGCTCAGATAGGAACTTCAGAGCTGGGGCCTGAAGACTGGCAATTTAGAAACCTACTCAGTTAACCCTCAGATCAATCAAGTTGAGAACCATGGATGTGTACTAATGTTCAGACACTGATTAACCTCTTGGGGTTTTAGAGAGACACAAAAACCTCATCCTGCCACTCACTAGCTGAAGATACTTGTCTGAGTCTTTTACCTCTCCAAACCTCATTTTTCTTGCTCAAATGAGAGCAAAAATAGCATCCACTTCTGAGAATTACTCAGAAGGTGAAATGAACCAGTTTGGGTGGTTATACATGTGGCACACACAAAATCTTTATAATGTTAGCTGGTGCCTGTAGGCCGACTCCTTTTTCTTAGGTGACCTTCTGACCTCTGCGCCTAGGTCATCATGTTAGTTTAAATTTAGCACTTTCCATCCACACGGTTCATTTCAAATCCTAAGTTTTGGGGGAGGGAATAGTGTGTTATGGTGGAAAAATCCTTGTTTTGGATCCAGCTGGACTGAGTTCGAATTTGTATATTCATTTGAGCCTCCATTTCCTCCTCCATGACATGGGGGATCCTCTACATTGTTGGGAGAATGAGAAATAATTGATGTAAAGGTACAACGTACAGGTATTGCATTATTATTGGTGTAGTTTTAAAATCTACAAGATGTGAAAACAAAAAGGCAGAAAGCTCTTTAAAAAATTCAAACAGGAAACAGAGGCAGAGGGTGGGGAGAAGGTGGAGGATGAAGAAAAGCTGGGGAGGTTCAGACTCCCAGAGGAGAGGTCTTCACATCACTGTCCCCTCCCCCCAACACCCCCTTCCCCACTAGGGGTCAGCACTGGACAAGAATGGTTACCTCTGCTTAGGGCTGGGCTGGGCAGGACCCCACACCCATTTGGTGCTGAATTTCCTCACAACTCAGCTAGAGATCTGTTTGGACCCAGGAAGAGCTCTTGCCAGATGATCGGGGAGCTTGTCCACGGCTGCAGTGTTAAGATTCAGGCCACAGAACAGAGGAAGCATTTTTCTCCGCAGACCCTTTTCAAGCGAGAATGACATTTTACTGGTCTCAAGTAAAGTCTGTCTGTCTCAAGTCTGTCCTTAAAAATTAGAGAGCTGATAAACACTAAATGTAGTGATTAAAAATGCTTTCCAATAAAACATGTCCAGCTTCCTGGTTTTTAGTTTGCATGTTGACAAATTGTCTGTGGTCACCTCTGAATGTAGGGAAATTGGGCACGGTTCCTTTAAATAAGAAACATTTTTCTGTTCAAGTGAGTCACCTCGGTTTTCCAGCTTTCAAAATCAAGTTTATTTTCTAGTTCTTTCTGTTCAGGAATTTTCTTTCTCTCTTCCTGAAGACCAGAGTTTGCCCTTCTACTGGAAGGCAATGGTTTCACAGGTTCTCTTTCTTTTATCTCAAGATTTTTTTAAGCCCTGCTGAATTTGGTAGCAAATTCTGAACATAGAGAGGAGAGAACCAGGAAGTGAGTCTTCCAGGGGCAGGCATAAAAGCCTGGTGGAGGCATCGAAAGTAAAAGTAAACTTCTTCCTGGAGGCGTTTCCAACCCCACTTCTTGTCTCCCCCTCCCGCTTGTCTCATTTCCAGGGATTTTTCTCCAGCTTGGTTGTAAGAACCAGCCTCAGCAATCCGACGTGTGAAGTTAGGCAGTGTGGGGTCTTGTCGTTGGGAGTTTGGTGGCTGGGATGTTGCCAGGACTGTGTGGAGCAGGTGAGTGCCTGGTGCCCAGTTGGCTTCTGGATGCCGCCTTTCTCACTCAAGGACTTCCCTGGGGAAGTTACCTGCCAGGGTGCCAGGTTCTGAGTGGGTTCCTATCTGAACCACAGCCCCTGGCTTTGCTACTTTTTAATCTGAGGACTCTCCAGTTCCTCTGCTGCCCAGGGAAGAGTCCTGCCAGGGTGCCAGGTTCTGAGTGGGCTCCTATCTGAACCACAGCCCCTGGCTTTGCTACTTTTTAATCTGAGGACTCTCCAGTTCCTTTGCTGCCTCGAGTATAGGTACACTGTCTGTCTCCTGCTGGTTTACTTTAGATTTCCCACAAGGCTTTATTTACCTTCTAATGTTTATTTTCTTTATCGCTTGTCCTGGGGCAGAGGGTTGAATTGATCACTCAGTCAGGTCCCGATTCCCTATAAGCCTTTGGTCTTGGGGACCCACGGCCCCTCCCTCCACCTCTGCCCTGCTTTACCCATTTTCTTGAATCTCCCCACTCCCAACCTATCTCCTATCCTCCTCGCTGGCTCCCAAAGTGTGTGTGTTTGCTAGTCGCTCAGTCATGTCCGACTCTTTTCGACCCTAGAAACTGTACCCGCCAGGCTCCTTTGCCTATGGGATTTTCCAGGCAAACATATTGGAATGGGTTGCCACTCCCATCTACCGGGGATCTTCCCAATCCAGGGATCGAAACTGCGTCTCCTGCATTGGCATGTGGATTCTTTCCCACTGAGCCACCTCCACATCTTACGATATATAGCCTTAATTGCTCTGTATCTTTGTGAAATGTACCATTGTTTTGTGTGTGTACACTACGTCTTAAACTGTGTGACCAGAGCAAGAAAGTAATTTCTCTGTACCTCTGTTTCCTCATCATTAGTGGGATTAACACTCCCTCAACAGGTAGCTGTGAGGATTTATTTGACAATAACAGCTTTAGCCACTTAGTGGCTGGTGTTGCTCTGTACCCAGTAAGTGTTAGCAATTATTATTACATGTTATGTATTAGTATTCATATTGTATTTTGCTTGTTCTGTTTTTGACTTTTTATTTTATTTGCAAGTAAGCACTCTGTACTTTAATAGAACTTTAAGTTAAAGTACAGAGTTCTGTTCTTTAAGTGTTTTGCCTGGTCCCACTTTATAACCGCTGCTTATTATTCCATGACGGACAGTTTCTACAACTTATATAAGGACTATAGAAGAACTGGCCCACCAAGAACTTAGCTGGATCCAGCTTGCAAACCTTTGCCATTCTGATAGGTACAAAGTAGGTAGCTCATACCTACTTTGTATTCCCCAGCTTAGTCATGAGTTTGAGTATCATTTGCACACTTTGGCCATCTGAGTATCTCTGTCAAGGAACTCTATAATCAGATCCACTGTCTTTCGTCAGGGTTTCTTTTCCTTGTTGATTTGCAGGAGACCTTTGTATATTCAAGATATTTCTACTCCTGGGGCACAACCTGGGAACATGGACAAGAAAGATGTGGTCCCTGCCTTTGTGAAGATCACAGCCTAGGACAGGAACCACCCATAAAACAGCAGGACAGATATTGGGTGGATATTCAGGAGGTCGCAAGAAAAGAGCAAGGGGGCACTTCCTGGGCTAGGATTTAGCCACTAATAGGTTTTCCTTCTGTGGCTACCTTCTCACTCGGAGTTCTCAGGGCAGAGTCAAAGGAAGTTAAGGGCACAAAAGGAACACAGCACTCTTACCTAGCCCTGTGCAGGTGGAGGGGTATTTTCAGCTATCGCGTTAATCCACTCGGCTGTGAAATTTGCCCTCTGAAAGCTAATACTCCATTTGGGGAAAGAGAACATGTAGTTTCAAAGAAGAGAGGGTTTTTTTTTTTTTTTTTTCTTATTCTTTCTCTGCTTTAATCATCAGAAAACAACTGATGAGAGCCAAAGGCAAGGCTAAAGTGAGTTTTGTTCTCTGTTTTATCTCTAGGTTCCAGTCCATGGTGAGGGCCCTGGGATTTTATTTTTCCTTTGGTGAGTTTGGCTGGGCCTTTTGGGAGGAAACACTATGATTCTAGAGTTTTCTAGACCTAGACTGCTGAGGGTGAGATCTGGTGGTCTTGGGGTCATGGAGGTGATCTTGTACGCGAATGTAGATGGGGGAAACCATGAGAGTTTCTGTGGGGGTCAGTAGACCCTCTGAACCATACTGAGGGCCCCATAGTTTCCAGAACTCAAGATCACTCAGGAGTGCTCAGTGAGTATTATTGAAGGAAATCACTGACGTCTTAATAATGAACCCATAAAAATCTGTACATTTCTGAAAAGGAAAAGAAAGGGTTCTTAGCTATCATTCAGTTCAATTTTTTCCTTTGGAATGTGGTACGGAAGCCCCAAAGAGAAAATGACCTGCCCAAAGTCACATAACCAGAGGCAGGTCTCAGATGGCCAGGTCCCCACCCAGCACCTACCTCTTATTCCACGGGCTCCTTCTTGGAGATGGAGACGGGGTTGCTGCCTGGAGGCTGGCCTGCCTCACTCAGCCTATGGTGACTCAGGAGTTTTGAAAACAGGAAGTAAGCGAGCTACGCTGTTGGTTCTTCATTTGACTCTAATTCCTGTCTTAGATCTACTGAGAGAAGAGGCCTGTGAAGTGGCTGCTGCTGTGAAGGTTCCAGGATCCGCCTCTGGTAAGATCTGATGGGACTTTGGAGAGGGAAGGCCTTTGATTCTAGAACTCTCTAGGCTACCGAGAATGGGATCTGGCAGGTTCGGGGCCCATAGGGTAATCCTTGTATTTGAGTGTAGATGGAGAAACTTGGAGAGTTAGCCATGCCTCTGAAGGCCATGGTGAGGGTCCAGAGATCCCAGATGTCTGTGTCCCTCCAGCTTCGGTAGATGATGCATTCCTGGGTTTTAGAGGGAGAATACTCCAAGTATATTCATCTTTACAGAGGCCTCACCCTTATGCCAGCCAGACTTATCAAAGAACAGAAACCAAAATTCAAATCTCAACTGACTTTGCTGCTGTAGCTACCCATCTGCCGACCCACAGACCACCAACATAAACACACACACACCTAAACAGACACACACAGAAACACACACAGGGCTAAGCACTCAATTATTTATTTATTTCTCTTTCCGGGGTGGGGGTGGGGGTATTAAAAGGGTAAGGAACAGTACCGGCCATAATATAATGGCAATAGATTGATAATCAGTATTTGTGGAGTTAAGCGTTCATAGGTGGAATTATGAATTTCATTCCAACATTGGTTTGGAAATGTGAGATTAAGCATTTACAGGTGAAGTTATACATTTGTTCAGTTTGATAGGTTCTAAATTTGGTTGGAATGTGGATACCTTTCCTGGGCTGTGTGATAGTGCTGGCTGGGGCCCTGCAGTGAACAGAGCTTGTGTGGGCCTCCGGCAGGTTCTGGGGGAATCCCAATTTGGAGTGGGAACCCCAATTCGGAGTGATCCTCCTGGACTGGAGGGAATGGCCATCCTATTACCTAGGGCTTTCAGGTCTGAGACTAACTTTCTAGTACTCTTGAACTTTGAATGAGACACAGATTTTTGTCTCAGAAGAGGAATGCAAATTTTGGGTAAAACTTTCTCCAGCTTTGAGATAGTTTTCCATAAGACTGAGAGAGCTAAGATGCTGCTAGTATGTTGTTAGAAGGATTGTTTGTGATTAGATGAGATTTATTTGCAATTTAATTGTGGTGTAACAGGCAGTGCTAATTTGGGACTCTGGGATGAGGTGCTGAGATTTAAATCCAGGCTCCAGCACATACCAGCTTGGTTGTAAGGTTCTGACCTTCTCTCTGCTTTAGTGGATTTGTTAAGAATTTTTGTTTGTTGTTTCTTTTGGGAGTTTCTTTAAGAATTCCAAAGACTGTATAGTCCATGGGTTCACAAAGAGTTGGACATGACTGAGTGACTTTCACTTCACTTCACTTAGTCTTTTAAAATTTTAAATAATTCATAATCTTTAAAAATATTTTGATTATGTGTCTTTATTAAATTTCTTCACTGGCTTCCAACTGCAACTAGAATGAAATCTAAATCTTTGCAGGGTCTGTCACTGAGCCTCTTGAGATGCTCAAATCTGGGCCTGATACCTCTCACTAATTTATTTCTGAACTGATTTTTCATGGTAATAAAGTGAAGATGATAATAGCAATTTCTAGAGAGGATTGCAGTAAATGAGACAAGAAAAATATTTTTATGTTTATATGGTTATATGTTATAAACATTTATATATCATAATACAAACATTTGGCTATATAAAAACACTTTGGAGCATACATTATAAAAATAATAGATATAGTTACATATCATATAATACAAGTATATGTATGTGGGCTTATTACTTAGATATTGTATAATTGAAAGTAAAAGAAAATTTCTGAAGGCCTTTCCATTTCCACCCCTCTCCTCTATCTTGCATGCAATATACATCAATATATTCAAATTGATATATTCTACATATGTATATGCATACATTATATATGCATATATGTGAATAAAATTGGGGAAAAACCCACAAATGTGACCCCAAAATTACTTCTAAATTTTTCCAAGTGGTATTTTTCTTTTAAAAGTTCTCTAAGGAACAAGTGTTACTTTTACTATTTTAGGATGAGAAAAATAGAGCAATGAATATTCTTTTTAAAATATTACTCTAATAAAGTTTCTGGCTTATGAGCTTGTGCAATAAACCCAGATCCCATAAAAAAAGAAGTGCCTTTTAGTTCCTCTTCCTATAAAGCCTAATCTAGAGGTGGCCCGTGGTTAATGGTATAAAATCTAGAGCAGGTAATAGTGCTTCCCAGGTACTACGAGCAGAGAGACGGGTGACCTAAACAAAGACAATATTAAACCACAACGTGTTTTGGAAAATCTGGGTCAGGAAAGAAGCCTCGCCAGTACTTTCTCTACTAAGTGAAAGTAGTAGGGATGCGATGTAAAAATCACTTAGAAAGCACTGCCAGGCTATTGCAAAGAAAATGAAATGACCTGGTTATAGAGGATGGGAGCCAATCATGTTATATTCAAACTCATGTCATTCTGGCTTTGGATTGGATTTTTTTATACGTCAGGAAATGCTGTTGAACACGTAACAAAAGCCTTAAAAAGCTTTATATCTTTCATCTCAATAATGCTATTTCTAAGAAATTATTCTAATAAAATAATCTGAGTTGCATTGGAGATTTGCATTGTAAGATCATCCTAAATGTCATCACTGACTCAATGGACATGAGTTTGAGCAAGTTCCAGGAGATGTGAAGGACGGGGAAGCCTGGCATGCTGCAGTCCATGGGGTTGCAAAGAGCCAGACACGACTAAGCAACTGAACAACAACAAAAAATGTCATCAGAGACTGGTTAAATTATTGCCCATTTGTATGATTATATAACTTACAGATTTTCAAATCCATGTTGTAGAAAAAAAAAGACATCAAGTTGTACTTATAATATTATCAGTGGAAAAATACACCTCAGAAATACAGTGTGTTCAGATAGGAGGGAAAATATATAAACAGTACTAAAATATTTGGTAGGAAAGACAGTAAAATATTATTAGGTAGTTATCTTTTTTTTTAATTATTTATTTGTTTATTTTTGGTCGCACTGGGTCTTCACTGCTGCCTTGGGCTTTCTCTAGTTGCTGCGAGTGGGGGCTACTCTCTAGTTGCAGTGCACTGGCTTCTCATTGCTATTGCAGGGCACGGGCTCTAGGTACGCGGGCTAGGAGTTGTGGCGCATGGGCTCAGTTGCTCTGAGGCATGTGGAGTCTTCCTGGACCAGGGATGGAACCTGTGTCCTCTGCACTGGCAGGCAGATTCTTATCTACTGTACCACCAGGGAAGTCCTAGCTTTGTTTTTTAAGTTTTTTTTAAATTGAAGTATAGTTGATTTTCAATATTGTGTTAATTTCTGCTGCAGAGTCAAGTGACTCAGTCACATGCACACATGCGCGTGCACACACACACACGTATACATATACATTATTTTTTTCAATATCCTTTTCCATTATGGTTTATCATAGGATACTGAATATAGTTCTCAGTGCTGTACGGCAGGACCTTGTTGTTTATCCATTCCATTTATAGGAGCTTACATCTGTGAACTGCAACCTGCCACTTCATCTCTGCCCCTACGCCCTCTCCCTTGGCAACCACACGTCTGTTTCTGTTTCATAGATAGGTTTCATTTGTCCTATTTTAGATTCCATAGATACGTGGTATCATATTGTATTCATCATTCTCTTTCTGATTTACTTCATTTAGTACGACAATGCCTGATTGCTGCAAATTATATTATTTCGTTATTTTTTATAGCTGAGTGATATTTCATTGTGTATATATATACCAGATCTTCTTTATTTGTTCATCTGTTGATGGACACTTAGGTGGCTTCCATGTGTTGGCTATTGTGAATAGTGCTGCTATGAACATAGGAGTGAATGTATCCTTTTGGATTAGAGGTTTTGTCTGGATATATGCCCAGGAGTGGGATTGCTAGATTATATGGCAATTCTATTTTTAGTTTTCTGAGGAACTGCCATACTATTTTCCATAGTGGCTGTACCAACTTACATTCAGAGAAGGCAATGGCACCCCACTCCAGTACTCTTGCCTGGAAAATCCCATGGATGGAGGAGCCTGGTGGGCTGCAGTCCATGGGGTCTCTAAGAGTCGACTGAGCGACTTCACTTTCACTTTTCACTTTCATGCATTGGAGAAGGAAATGGCAACCCACTCCAGTGTTCTTGCCTGGAGAACCCCAGGGACAGGGAAGCCTGGTGGGCTGCCATCTATGGTGTCGCACAGAGTCAGACACGACTGAAGTGACTTAGCAGCAGTAGCAGCAGCATTGGCCATTTATAGTCTCCTTTGGAGAAATGTCTCTCTGGGTCTTCTGCCCATTTTATAGTTGGGTTTTTTTTGTTGTTGTTGAACTGTATAAACTGTTTGTATATTTTGGAAATTAAGCCCTTGTCAGTTACATCATTGGTAAATATTTTCTCCTATTCTGTAGATTTTTCATTTTGTTTTTTTGTTTTGTTTTTTTTTTTTTGAAGGGAAGGATTTTTATTTATTTTCTTCACTTCTTTGCTTGATACATATAGGTCTCAGTAAATTAGTGTTAAGTAAATGTATTCATTTTACATGTAACAAAGGCTGTGTGCCTGCTCAGTTGGTTTAGTTATGTCCTACTCTTTGTGACCCCATGAACTGTAGCCTGGCCAGGCTCTTCTGCCCATGGGATTCTCCAGGCAAGTATACTGGAGTGAGTTGCCATTTCCTTCTCCATCATTTTGTTTTTGGTTTCCTTTGCTGTACAAAAGTTTGTAAGCTTCATTAGGTCCCATTTGTTAATTTTTGGTTTTGTTTCTATTGCCTTGGGAGACTGAAAACATTGGTACAATTTATGTCTGGAATGTTTTGATTAGGGCTTTTAACTTTGGATGATAGAATTATAGGTATTTTTATTCTTTTATCTTTCCTGTATTTTCTAAAATGAATACAAAAAGCATTGTTATCAGAGTCAGAAAATCATATCAGAAAATAATTGTTATACTATCAGAAAACAACTGCAAAGGGGGAAAAAAGGAGATTCTGCTTTCATTTGATTCTTTGGTTGATTTTATTCTGTAAAATGATATTTTAGCAATGGTTAGAACTGTTAAAAGATCTAAGGACACTGGACTTAATGGTACTAAACAGAACTGGACCCAGTTCAGATCCTTTCCAGATTCATATACTGGAATAAAAATAGGACTTTAAGTAGAGCTTTTAATTTAAGTTCATGTACATTTAGCATAAGTAATACACGCAAATGGTAAAGATTCACACTGTGCAAAGGGTGCAGAATGCAGAGCAAGTCACTTCCGGTCCACACCCGGGCCTCCCCCACCCCCAGACCTCTAGTTCCTCTCCTCTCAGGCAACCAATGTATTTTCTTCAAAGATCTGTGAATACAAAAACTAGGCACTTTATGAGTTTGGTATGTCACTTTCCAGAATTTCTGTATCTTTTTTTTTTTCTGCTTTTATGTCTATAATCACTGAAAATCTAATTGTGTTGTTTGAGTGTTTCTGAAAAGTAGCTATATGATTCTTGGTTATTATATCTTCACTGACATAACACATCTTGAATATCTATGCATTTTAATTTTAGAAGGTGGAGGACATCTTCTTAAGTGCTGCACAACTTTCAGTGTATGACTATACTGTAGTTGACTTGAGTGAAGTAAGTGAAGCTGCTCAGTTGTGTCCGACTTTTTGCAACCCCGTGGACTGTAGCCCACCAGGCTCCTCCGTCCATAGAATTCTCCAGGCAAGAATACTGGAGTGGGTTGCCATTTCCTTCTCCAGGGATCTTCCCGACCCAGGGATCGAACCCAGGTATCCCGCATTGCAGACAGACACTTTAACCTCTGAGCCACCAGTAGTTGACTTAACCACTCCTTTATTGGAGGACTTTTGGGATGTTTCTAGTTATTTAAGCTTACATATCATGCTGTCGTGATATGTACAAACCCTGTAGAGCATATGTGCTCCTATAGAGTGTGATTTAAGAAATGAACTCACTAGTCTGTTTCCTGGAACGTCCAGCAGCTTTGTTTGTTGAACTTTGAACTTATGCTTTTAGGTGCTGGCCAAATATTTAAGATATCAAATATTTTTATAATAATTGATTGCTTTTGCAGTGAATGATCTAGGCTCTGCAGTCTTTGTGACTCCAATGTAAAACAAAATGCATCTTCCCAAGAAACTGTCCCTACAGTTCCCTAATCAAGAAAACGCTTTGTCTAAACAGTAATGCCAGCTCTAGACCAAAAGTGTGAAAAAAAGTTTTGCCAAAAAATTTTGCCATGATTCCAATTCTAAAAAAGGAAATAATCAGAGACATGCCCAGGATATATGAAAAAGTCCCTCAATGCAATATTATTTTAACAGTAAAAAAACAGAAAATTGCTTAGAATCAATTTTATTTTCACATGCTGGAATTCAAGAAATACTAAAAATATGCCAAAGAAGAATGTTTATGGTAAGGGTAAATGTTCGTTCTAATTATTGAGTGGGTAAAAAAAAACCCAGGTGTACATATTTGTTTTTTATATAAATGTATCTTTATGTGTATGTGATGTACGATAATGACCACTGTGACGATGTTATAATTTATTGTATTTTCAATTTTTACCCTTCCCCCTCAAAAAAACCCCACTGTTCTATAATCAGCATTGGGAGGTCGGAAAAAGAAAAGCTAAAAAGCTTCAAAATCTTTTGGATTACTTTAAAACAAGTTATTTTTCTGTGGGCCACTTTTAAAAAATACTAAAATTTACCTTAATGTTTCTATTTTAACATCTGATGTACAAAATACACAGGTCCTGATTCACTCTATCACCCCTCAAGTGATAGTCAGGATTCATGGCTTCATCCAAGAATGTCAGTGAATGCAGGGAGCTTAAAAATTCAGGAGCCTTGTTTCAGGGAGGAAAGAGATCCAAACAGGTTAAGATTATTTGATGTCAAGCAAAATGCCCAGAGGCACAGAGTCTGTGGGAACAAGCAAGTGATGGAGCTGAGGTTAAAGGTTTTCTAGTTCAAGGTTCGCAGACAGTAGCCCTGAGGTAAGGCAGCATTTGAGTAAGCCTTCAAGGAAAAGTTCTTCAACTATGAAGAGGTTGAAAATTGCTGCTTCCAGCTGAAGTTTCCAGTGAGGAAGCAGGAAAATTAGGAGGGTAAGAGAAGTGTTCAGGTTACATGAACAAGTGTTCATGTAAGTGTTCATATAACCACCTGCTGTGGGGCCGGTGGTGTCCAGCCCCACAGCCAAGGTGTTTCCTTTCTTTCAGGTGAACACGCCTTTATTCATTAGTTGTTGGTCGTTACTCTGCAAACATTATAGGTGTTACAGACTCAAAGTGGGGCTTCCCTGGTTGCTCCGAAGGTAAAGAACCTATCTGCAGTACAGGAGACTTGGGTTCGATCCCTTGTTTGGGAAGATCCCCTGGAGAAGGGAATGGCTACCCACTCCAGTATTCTTGCCTGGAAATCCCATGGACAGAGGAACCTGGAGGGTTACAGTCCATGGAGTGGCAAAGAGACAGATGTGTCTGAGCGACTATCACTTTCACTTTCATACTCACAACACTGCAGGAGAGGTTGTTCTTTTGATCTCACCTTACCGAGGAGAATCTCACCCTGAGAGGCTCTGAAGTGCCCAGGCCTGGGCCAGGCCCACCCTGGGTTCTGTTCTAAGTTCTGTCTGACCCCACAGCCCCACTGCCTAGACACTCAGCTGCTGGTGAGATTCCTGGCTTTGACAGTGACCATGTAGCCTGTCTCGAGTAGTCATGTCCCAGTCTCGTTACTATGCTGTGTCTGACATGAACCCTGCTCCAAGGGCTCCTTGTGCCTAGAATATAGACCTATCAGAGCAGGGAAGGTGAAGGAGAAATCCATGGTGACTCAAGGGGCTCAAGGGGGAAAACTCCAGATTTGGGGCTTCACGAGTGTGTGAAGCTTGTCTGTGGTTTCTTGAAACACTACCCCTCCTTTTCTTACCTGCTCAAATGTGTGTGTGTTAGTTGCTCAGTTGTGTCTGACTCTAGGAGACCCCATGGACTGTAGCCTGCGAGGCTCCTCTGTCCATGGAATTCTCCAGGCCAGAATACTGGAGTGGGTACCTATTCCCTTCTCCAGGGGATCTTCCTGACCCAGGGGTCAAACCCAGGTCTCCTGCATTGCAGGTGGACTCTTTATCATCTGAGCTACCAGGGAAGCCCACTCAAACAAGTAAGTATGTGGAAATAGGGCTACCCTGGTGTCTCAGTGGTAACAAATCTGCCTGCCAATGCAGGAGACGTGGGTTTGATCACTGGGTCAGAAAGATTCCCTGGAAAAGGAAATGGCAATCTACTTCAGTATTCTTGTCTGGGAAATCCTATGAACAAGGAGCCTGAAGGGCTACGGTCCATGGGGTCAAAAAAGAGTCAGACACGACTTATCGACTATACAATAGCAATATGTGAAAATATCCCATAATTTGAGTTGAAAGGCTGACCAAGTTCTTCTGGGTTCTGTTTCCAGTCTTGGGTTCTTGACCAGCTGAGAGAGCCAGTCTTGAGGCCCTTGGAGGACAACAGTGTCCTCCCACCACCATTGTTTCTGCCAGATCATATCACTTTTCCCACCTCCAACCCTTCCAATCTGTCCTCCACACTTCATTTTATTTTTTAAGTATAATTTTTATTTTATACTGGAGTCTAGTTGATTTACAATTTTGTGTTAGTTTCAGATGTACAGCAACATGATTCAGTTACACATATATGTATGTCCCCCACACTTTAAATGTTAATACTAAATTGGATGACATCATTGTCGTGCTTACGACGCTTTCTTAGTTTCCCATTACCTCCAGGACAGAGCCTGACCCCCTTGACCCATGGTCTGCGCCCTTCATAATGGTTCCTGGTCACAGTTCCATCCCTTTGTCTCACCATTCCCTCTTTCAGACTCTTCACGGTTACTTTTTGAGCTCCCCATGCCTGTCTGAACTGACTTGAACATTCTTGCCTCCATCTTTTGCACACATTATTTCCTTTAAGAATTGTCCTTCACCATCTTTTCCCCAAAGGTGACTTCTCTCCAAGAAGCCCTTCTCCCAGGTTGAGTTAAGGCTCTATATTTCTCCTGTGCTCTGGTTACAACTCTCTGACCACTGATTAGTTTGTAAATCTATTTTCCAAAACAATGTTATGTTCTAAAATGATAACGAGTGGGAACCTATTTGTTTGTGGGGTTTTTTTTTTTTCATTTTGTTTTTCTTCTTCCCTGTATCTTTAGCATAATGTCTGGCATATAGTAGATGTAATAGCATTTGATGATGGAACAAACCAGTAAGTGGTAGTTTTCTTTCTCATCTGGAAATAACATTGTGTTTTAACCTAGGTAACAACTACATTCTCCTAACACTTGAAAAGCATGGCGCTCACCCAATGTCTCTATAATATTGGGGAGCAGCTGGGCAGTGACGACCTGGCTGCCCTCAAGTTCCTAAGCCGGGACCACATCCCATATAGGAAGCAGGAACCCATCAAGGATGCCTTGATGCTATTCCAGAGGCTCCAAGAAAAGAGAATGTTGGAGGAAAACAATCTGTCCTTCTTGAAGGAGCTGCTTTTCCGAGTGAATAGACTGGATCTGCTGCTTAACTACTTGTATACCAGCGAGGAGGAGATGAAGAGGGAGCTTCAGATACCCGGCAGGGCCCAGATCTCTGCCTACAGGTGGGGAGAACCTCCACGGGGTGGACCTGGGAGCTGTGGGTTTGAATGGATACATCTTTATGGGCAGGGCTGACATTGTATGTAGGTTGTCTGTGTGGAGTGACTTTGGAGGCTCTGGTAAGAAGTTTCACCATGGCCAGATTAAGAAATGTAGAGACTTAATGTAGAATTCAGAGAAAAAAAATACTAAAACCAATAAAGTAAAACTTTCTTTACATAGTGAAACATTACCAATAGGTACATGTGCTAATTGCTTCAGTCGTGTCTGACTCTTTGTGACTCCATGGACTGTAGTCCTCCAGGCTCTTCTGTCCATGGGGATTCTCCAGGCAAGAATACTGGAGTGGGTTGTCATTTCCTCCTCCAGGGAATCTTCCCAACGCAAGGATCGAACCTGCGTCTCTTACGTCTCCTGCGTTGGCAGGCGGGTCCTTTACCACTGGCACCACCTGGGAACCCACTGAAATTCAAGTAGCCATGCTTCAACCATTCTAACTCTCCTCTCTGTTACATGCCTGTTATCTCGATGCCTCTGCTTTGCTGGTGTTCACACTGTGCACTTAACTTTGCCTATTATTAAATAAAGCATTATAGCTTCCCACTCGAGAACCTGTCCCATCTACTTGTGGATGACTATGAAATTCTCCACAGGGTTTTAGGCTTTTATTACACACTTTAAGGCTTGTGTTACCAAGTTCTTCAGTGAGGTGTGTGCTGTCAGTCATTCTGGATTGGCCAGACTGGACCCCCACAATAATTGTTTTTTTTTTTTAATGGTATAAGATAACCATTAAAAAAAATGATTCATTTATTAACTTACTAACGGTTGTGCTGGGTCTTCAGTTCTGCACCTGGGCTTTCTCTAGCTGTGGCGAGTAGGGGTTACTCTTTGTGCAGTGCATTGACTTCTCATGGTGGTAGTTTCTCTTGTTGTGGAACACAGGCTCTAGGCGCGTGGGCTTCAGTTGTTGCAGGACTCCGGCTTGGTTGTTTCACTGCACATGCTTAGTTGCTCCAGAGCAAATGGAATCTTCCCCAACCAGGGATAGAACTCGTGTCCCCTGCATTGGCAGGTGGATTCTTACCCACTGTACCACCAGAGAAGTCTTAAGATAATCACTTGTACTCTATCCCTGGCCATACACTGGAAACACCCACTGTAATAACCAATCATCCTAAAGGTTAAACAGCTTCCACAATCTCACTTCATAAGCCAGTCTGCAACACCCAATGACTGCTTAATCCCCGTGACTCCAGATGCTGTCAGAAGAACGGCAGTGGCTTGGGCTGTCTGTCCTGCCAAAGGTTTAACACAGTAGAGAAATTATTTTTCTAATTGTTCTGGAGCCTATGGGCCTGAAATTGAGGCGTTAAGATGACGGGCTCTCTTTTGGAGGCTCTAAGGGAGAACCTAATTCATGCTCCTCTCCTGGCTTCAGGCAGTCGCAGGCAGCCCTTGGTGTCCTGCTTTCAGATGCATCACTCCAATCTTGCCTCTCTCTTTACCTTGTTTTCTCTCCTTTGTGTCTGTGTCTAAAGTTCCCTCTTCTTTTAAAGACACCAGCCATCGGGTTAGGACCATCTTAATCCAGTCTACAGATGGACAAGGTAATGGGGGTATGAGGGGCCCAACATCAAAGGGTGAGGAGCAGGGCAACTGGGTATGTTCGGAGAGGAATGAGGAGATGGTGGTAAGGCATGGCCAGAGATGAAGAGGCAGACTAGGCTCAGTTCACAAAAGCCTGTGTTCCAAGAGGAGGTGTTTGGGCTTCCTATTGAAGGGAGTGGCTGGGAGAACATTGACTAGTTTTAATTGAAGAATTAGGGTTAAACTGATCTGTGTTTTGAAAAGAATAATATCCAAAATCAAGCTTTTTTTTTGTTCTTTCTTTGCAACAAGATCTTGATCTTATAGTGAAGGACAAGGGGAAAACACAATTGACTCAACTGATATTAACTGAAAGTTAAAATTGGGGAACTTTTAAAATTTTTAATTAAATTAAAAATATTTATTTAGTTATTTTGGCTGTGCTGGATCTTCATTGCTGCATGCAGGCTTTCTCTAGTTGCAGAGAGCAGAGGCTACTCTTCATTATGGTATGCTCAATCTGGGGCTTGTGGGCTTCAGTAGTTGCAACTCTTGGGCCCTACAGCATGGGCTCAGTAATTGTGGCACATGGACTTAGTTACCCTGGAGCATGGGGGATCTTCCTGGACCAGAAACTGAACCTGTGTCCCCTGCATGAGCAAGTGGATTCTTAACCACTAAACCACCAGCGAAGTCCCTGGGGAATTTAAATTCCATTAAGAGTGGGATAGTTGAGCATGAGCCATGAGTCTTCAGTGTCACAACACCAGCCCCTTTCCAAGAACTCAACTCATAAATCATGTCATTAGCTGGTTTTATTTTAAAGGGAGGCCAGAGGATCAAGTCCACGCGATTCCATATATCAGATGGGAAATAACTTAAGAAAGTTAAAGTGTTTCTGTTTCCCCCTATAGGATTCTGCTTTTCCAGATTTCAGAAGATGTGAACAAAGTAGAATTGAAGGACTTTAAGTTTTTTTTGAGCCAGGAGATTGCCAAATGTAAGCTGGATGATGACATGGTAAGACCTGGTGTCTCACCCGAGGTGTAGCCCTGAGGGTGAGTCAGCTGGTGGGGATTACTGAGACTAAAGAGAGCTCTTGTCAGTAAAAGCAACCTGAATTCTCACTTTTTAACCAAGGGAGAAGAATGCCGTCTGAAATGAGTGCTGTAGATATGATGCCTTTGTATAATATAAGGTGCTGCTCACATTAATTATCAGGGACAAGACAGAGTGAGGAACAAAGGGAGAAGGCTGGTTGTGGGAGCCTAGGTCAGTGTGGGGGCCTGTAGAGCCAGGAGAGCCTGGTGGGCCTGAGACCATTTCCCCACTTCTGCAGTCTCTGAAAAACCTGGGACCTGGAACTCTGTGTGTGTGTGTGTGTGTGTGTGTGTGTGTGTGTGTGTGTGTATGGTATGGTGTGTCTATACATATATGTGTCTGTACTGTGATGTAATGCTGTATGTGTGTGTGTGTGTGTGGTATGGTGTGTCTATACGTATGTGTGTCTGTGGTGTGATGTAATGCTGTATGTGTGTGTTTGTCTGTGTGTGTGTGTTGCAGTGCCCTGGTCACTGCACTGTTGTTAAGGACCCTCAGCCTGGAGGTGAGTGGGTGCCAGAGGCAATGTAGGGTGTGAGGCAGTTCCCAGGGCTGTTGCCATGGGGACTGGGCAGCTGCATCTCAGCCATGTACCTGGGCTGCTTCACTGTCTTCACATAAAAGTGTCCATAGATGGTTGGGCCTAGAGACTGGGTGACATCTGAGGTGACTTCTTCTCTGTGTTATTTCTGTCTTTTGGGGCCAGAAAACATGAATTCCCTCCCTGATAGTTTATTGATTGGCTTTATAAGACCAGGATGTCCTCTTAAGAGGATCAGCTTGGGAAGCTAGGTGGGTGTCTAATTTGGAGAAAGTGGAAATAAAAAAATAATAATCTAAAAGTCAGTAAAACTCCATCCTGTTTTCTAACTTGACTTCTCATCCCTCTAGACTTTGCTTGATATTTTCGTGGAGATGGAGAAGAGGACCATCCTAGGGGAAGAGAACTTGGACACCCTGAAAAGAATCTGTGAGCAGGTCAACAAGAGCTTGCTGAAGAAAATCTATGATTATGAAGAATTAAGAAAAGGTATAAATAACCTGAGAGCTGTGAATCAGCAAAATGTAGTCTTAAATTGACAGATGCTTCTATGTCATAACTGTTTCTAATCAAATATGTGTATGTTTCTTTTAAAATTCAGAGAGAAGAATGAGCCTTGAAAGAGATCCATATGCATTTTCAAATGGTAATACTTGCAGATATGTTTTCAAGGTCTATTTAGTTAATTTACTTCCCAGGTGGCTCTAGTGGTAAATAAGCCGCCTGCCAATGGAGGAGATGCAAGAGATGCGGGTTCAATGTCTGGGTCGGGAAGATCCCATGGAGAAGGAAATGGCCACCCACTCCAGTATTCTTACCTGGAAAATCCCATGGACCGAGGAGCCTGGCAGGCTACAGTCCCTGGCCTCTCAGAGTCGGACAATGACTAAACTACAAGCCTCATTGTCTCCTCTCTACAACCTTTACCACATCTGCATCTTAATGGACCTGCTTTCCTAATAGCAGCGATTACTAGTCACCTCTGCACTTTGGAAGATGTAAAAGGAGTTGTCAAAAGGCAGAGACCCTGTAGCCTCAGGCTGGCAAGTTTGAAATAACAGGCAGAATGAGTCAGCAGTAAGATTCTCCCTTATTCTGTGGACTGCAAGTATATTATGTTCAAGGTAGTCAGTGAATTTACATTTTAAAAGGGACCTTATGTTGTCCTGGGTGCCACCTCTTTACTAACCAATATCGTCCCTGTCACATTTCATTCCAGATATGTCACAATCGCTTCCAGAGGAGGGCTACTCTAAGATGCCGGCCATGTCAGACTCTCCAGAACAGGACAGTGAGTTGCAGGTACCAGGAAATTCCCATTCTTTCCCCTTTTGTGCTGCAGATTCTAGTTATTGTGTTCCTAAGCTTTTTTTTTTTTCCCCCAAATAAACTTATAAGGGACAGAAACATAGTGAAAAGTGTTGAGAACTATAGAAAAATTCCACAAAAGCACAAGTTTAAAATGTGACTTTGGAATTTGGTAAAGGCGATCTCTTTGGTTTCCCGTGTGTTAAATGTCTATTTTAAAACCAAAGATGTTGGAAGAGTTGGAGGACAGAGGAGTAGGGAGCCTCTAACCTGATCCCTTTAGCAGCTGCCTCAGCCTAAATGGGAGGGGGCTTTTGGGGGGAGAGTCAAACAGGACTGGAAGAAGCAAAGTCTTCGTTTAGCTTGGCATTTCAAAACTGTTTCTCCTTTGTAATTAGGCGTAAGCAGCAAATGTTCACGATCTAGTCACCTCTATGTTCTCCTCCCATTGAGCAGGCCCAAGAATTGCCTTTCCTGGTATCATTTCTGTTTCTGTAGCCTTCAACACTTGACCACCTTCTTAGTCATCAGCCCATTCACTCTTCCCAGGGAAGCAGAGGAATTGCTATAAGCCAAAAGTCTATTGAAAAAAACTTGAAATTAAGCTTAGGAGAGACCACTCACTAGTGGACTCCAGAGCAAATTACCAGACCTCTCTTGGTACGGGCATCAAGGATTAGCCAAAGTCACGTGGCACTTTATAATCAGTAAAGCATTTTGCTGACATCATCCCCACCCATCAGCTAATGACACCAAGGGCAAGAGAGATTCAATAACTTGTTCCAGGTTTGAGGGTATTGAGCCAGGAATTTAGCCCCCTAGTCTGGGGCCCTTTCATCTACCTTGAGGAATTGCATGGATTTCCCAATAAATGCTAAATATCTCAGCACTAAAACAGCCCTGGGGAAATCAGGAGGTCACAGGGTCACTGTCAAGTACTAGAACCTGGATAGTGTAACCCATAGCATAACCCGTCTGTCTCCTCCAGTCACTGTGGTCCTCAGAGCCAAGTTAAGCCATCAGCTTTAAAAATCCTGGGACCATGCTGTGTTGTGTGATGGATAGGTCCTCAGCTGTTAGCCCAAAGCATGGATGAGATGATCAGAGAGCCAAGGGAATCACAAGGTCACAAAGGGGCAACCTAAAGACGGCACTACAATAGTCCTTAGTCCAGCAACTCCTGACTGAGCTCTCTCAAATGAATAATAAATCCTAGTCCCTGACACAGATGTTCTGTGCCTTGAGCAGAGATGAGAATAAGTAATACTAATACAATATGACGACAACAGTATTAATATAAGTACAAATGCTTAGGAGACCCAAATATTGGGACACTGACTTTACACACTAAACTGTGGGGAAGAAGTCTGGGGATCCTTTGTCAGGGGAATGAATGGAAACTAGTTGCTTAGGGGAGCAGTGCCAGGTTGGGGTGGGGCCATGGAAAATGCATTCGCATCCCAGTTGGGCTTGGGTGATGCCTAACCAAAGCTGACCCAGAGAGTCAGCTCCTGGGTTGGATTTTTGTTTTCCAGACATCTGACACAGTTTACCGAATGACAAGCAAACCTCGGGGATACTGTTTGATCTTTAACAATTATGATTTTAGCATAGCACGGAAGCAGGTGCCTGAACTTCAAGACCTTAAGGATAGGACTGGAACAGACTTTGATGCAGGTACAGTAGAACAGAAAAGAAATATTTCTAATACCTATGTTTTTGTTGAAAAGGGAGAACAAAAGCTGTATCAACAGGGCCACATGTTTCAAAAAGGTGGATCTAACCATATTTCCCTGTGGACACAAAGAACATTCTTATATATTTGCTAGTTTTCTGCTTTTGTTTTTTTTAAATTAATTTTAAAATCAAAGAAATATATTTATAAAGATAAAATATTAAATCTTACTAAAAGGCTACAAGCAACAATAAATTTTGTTTTTATTTATTTTTGGCTACACTAGCTCTTCGTTGCTACATGCAGGCTTCTCTAGTTGCAGCTACTGGGCTTCTTGCTGTGGTGGGTTCTCCTGTTGTGGCTTGAGGACTCTAGAGTGCAGGCTTAGCAGTTGTGGTTCATGAGCTTAGTTGTCCAGTGGCATGTGGGATTCTAGTTCCTGGACCAGGGAACAAACTTGGGTCCCCTGCATTGGCAGGTGGATTCTTATCCACTGGACCACCAGGGAAGTCCCTAAACTTCATTTTTAATTCAACTAAATGCATAGAGCTTCTGGAGAGTGTATTAGGTGTTGAGTGAAAACATTGCTTTTGTATAAACCATTTACAGAAGTTGGGCTCTGAGTGCAGCAGAAATTGAGTTCTTAACATAAATAGCATTTTCAAATGTTAAACTAACCAGAAATTCTTTGGCTCAGTCTTTTCTGGCTAAGATTGAGATCTTATAGGTTGAATGAAAAATAATTTGCATCATGTAAATGTAGATATGACAACTAAAACCAATAAAAGAAATAATCCAACCCAATCCATAGTGATATTAAGAATTTCAACTTGATAAAAGAATTTTTGAAAATGATGTTTATGAGTCATAACATCAGGTAATGACTTATTTCTTTTAAATAGAGTAGCGCTTAGAAAATTAAGATAGGTTGATTTTATTTTTATTTTTTAGATAGGTTGATTTTAATCATCAGGAATCTGTGAATGTTTTCTGTTAACATTTGTTTTTTCAAGCAAGTCTATTCTAAGGTTTTTAAATAGCCATAGAGCTTAAGTTCACTGGCTACATCATTTATCATCATATATCTTGGTTTATTTTAATAAGAAAGGAAGCATATTAAAGAGTATTATATTTACATAGTACTGGTAATATATAGATTTCTGCTGCTTCAACTAAATGTTATAAATGTTTAAGAACACCAAGTGCTCATCATCCACAATAGGAACTCAATACAAAAGTCTAAAATTTATAAATAAATAAGTAGAAATGTACCCAAATTCATTACAAAATGGAGGCTTATACCGCCTCCCCCAAATAGTTAAAAGTTGAAAGTGGTTGCCTTCACAGAAGTGGCTGGACAGAATATAACTGGGTAGTAGGAAAGAGTAGAGAAGGGGTAACTTATAAGTCTTTTAGTTCTACTTGACTTTTTAAACATTCATATCTTGTATTTTGATAAACAGCTCTGAGAAGATACAGGATAAAATAAGTATGGATTTTGTATTAAAAAATTGTTTTGCTTTCTTTCTGGTTATGTAAGTAGTACAGTTAGTTTTTAGACTGGTTCGGTAGTAAGCCTTAAAAATAGCTTACCCATCTTGTAGACTAGTTGAGAAAAGACAATAGCAGTCTCCCCTTTCTCATTTGCCTGAGACCTGGGAAATGTTTGCAGCTAGTGGCGGTAAATATTAGAAGCCTGTGGAATCCAGCCACTAACATAGTGGGTCTTGTTCTTAAATTCTGGTTCAAATTCTTATCTGATCAATGTTCTCTCTAGTTCTAGGTTGTGGTCTAGGAGTTACTGCTGTATACTATTGACTTTCCTTTCGTTTTCAATAAGTGTATTTATTTTTGGCTGCATTGGGTCTTCATTTCTGTGTGTGGACTTTCTCTAGTTGCAGTGAGTGGGGGCTACTCTCTGTGTGGTGTGGAGGCGTCTCATCGTGGTGGCTTCTCTTCTTGCAGAGCGTGGGCACTAGAGTATGCAGGCTTCAGTTTGTTGGTATGCCCTGGGCTTAGTTGCTCCAAGGAATGTGGAACCTTCCTGGACCAGGATCTAACCCATACCCTCTGCAGTGGCAGGCAGGCAGATTCTTAACCACTGGACCACCTAGGAGGTCCAATATGACTTTTCTTATTTCACTTTTCAGACGCTTTGGATAAGACCTTTCGTGAACTTCATTTTGAGATAGTGCACTACAAAGACCAAACAGCAAAGGGAATCTGTGAGGTTCTAGAATCCTACCAGAAGAAGGACCACAAAAACAAAGACTGCTTCATCTGCTGCATCCTCACCCACGGAAACAAGGGCATCATCTATGGCTCCGATGGGCAAGAAGCCTCCATCTATGAGCTGACCTCTTACTTCACTGGCTTAAAATGCCCTTCCCTTATTGGCAAACCCAAAATCTTTTTTATTCAGGCTTGCCAAGGGGACAAGTACCAGAAAGGTGTAGCCGTTGAGACCGACTCAGAACAGATGGAAGCCTATTTAGAGGTGGACTCATCACCTCAGAAGAGATATATCCCAGATGAGGCTGACTTTCTGCTGGGGATGGCCACTGTGAAAAACTATGTTTCCTACCGAAACATCTGGAATGGGGCCTGGTATATCCAATCACTTTGCCAGAATCTGAGAGAAAGATGTCCTAGGTAATTTTTGCTTATTCAATCCTGCATTCATCTCCAAATATCTAATTGTGGATCACATAGCTGATTCTCAGGTCAGTTGCAGAGTGAAAGAGACAGCAAGTGTTAAGATCTTTAGTTCACAGATGGAAAAACCTGAGATGCTTACAGAGGATTTTCTTTTATTTAGCACTTCAAAGGACAATCAGTGTATCATAGAGCTGGAGAGATGGCAAAATCATATAGTACAGCTCTGTTTTTAGGCAGAAACATGACTGAACGCACTCAACAAGTTTGGAATTTCAATGTTTAACATTCTCTTACTGTGTCAAAAGTGAAAGTGTTAGTCTCTCAGTTGTGTCTGACTCTTTATGACCCCATAGATTGTAGCCCACCAGGCTCCTTTGTCCATGCAATTTCCCAGGCAAGAATACTGGTGTGGGTTGCCATTTCCTCCTCCAGGGTATCTCCCCAACTCGGGAGTGAACCCAGGTCTCCTGCATTGCAGGTGGATTTTTTTTTTTTTAAACCATCTGAGCCACCAGGGAAGCCTTCTATAATATCTTACCAACCTCAAACCCTCTTGTGGGAGTTAAGAGCCAAAGAGTAGAAACCTTTTATATTCCCAATAATTTGACTTCTTTGAAGCTCACAAAATATGGGGAAGTATCTTTTCCTCATTTATTATCTTATGTTTCCATTAATTAAATGATAGTATGGCTTAGTTCACCTAATGTACATACAACCAGCAAATAAATAGCAAGAACTCCTCTCCAAGTTGCTTCTAGTTTTGTGTCTCATTATGTTTTAAGTGTGTGAAGAGCAAGAATTGTCCATGGCAGAGAAAGGACTGAGAGGGAACCATAACATCCAGGCTACATTTTCATTTTGTAACTTAGTGAATGAACCTGCAAGGTTCCAGGGGGCTAGCTACAGAATTGAATGAACAGGTTGCCCAACTAAACTTATAAGAGGTGCTGGTGAGAAAGGGGTGGAGTTGCTGCAGGAGACATTCTATTTCCACTTGCTTCAAGTTTGATGGGGCCATCAGTGAATCCACAGAAGAAATGCCAATTTGAGGCAGAGAATATTGAGGGGCCTTGAGGAGATTAGTGGGTAAGTGACATCATACTTGGAGTTGAGTGAAGTACAAATAGGTCAGGAGGGAAAGAAACCAAATCCAGTGTTGACACTGAGGTTTCTGATGGTCATAAGATCCCTAATAAACCAAGGGTAAGTTATGAAGCTCTGAGAACTTCTTTACCTAGAAAGCTGGGGTAGGCCTTGGTTTAACACCATATGAATTCAAATGCCCGATGTTTTGAGGGAAATAATTATCACTAACCACAGTAGATGATAGTGATTTCCTCCCATAGATGGTCACAAGGTTCTGTTACATTTTTCAGGGGTGAAGACATTCTGACCATCCTAACCAAGGTGAACTTCGAAGTAAGCAAACTGGATGACAAGCAACGTATGGCCAAACAGATGCCACAACCTACTTTCACACTGCGAAAAAAACTCTTCTTTCCTCTTAATTGATATTGTTTAGTTGTGTAACTAGACAATAGTTATGCAACTGAACAATAGTTAAAATGCTGCTACTTTATTCTCTTTCTTCTTCTTTTTATTTTCAAATAGCTGGGAAAGCATGGGAGTCAGGACAATATAATTTTAATGCAAATTCAAGCCTAAATCTCTGGCTTTGTAGACAGTAACAGTCATAGCTGTGGGCTTGATTTAAATTGTGTTTTTAATTTGATGAAAAGGTTTAAAAATGAACTAAAATGGATACAAAAAGCACAGTAAGTTTAAAAGAAATATCAAAGATCATGGAGGGAGATTTTTGTGATCTGACCTAGCTAAAAAATCCTGACTATTGAGGTTCAGGGTATAAAGTTCCCATATCCAGCCTGATTGCTGCTGGTGTGTATGATAAGCTGTCCTGGAAACATGTGACCCTCCTCTCCTTAGCCATGAGCAGACCCTGATTTTCAGTGTTGAAAACCACCACTCTTTAGACTTCAGTTTCAAAAGCTTAGAGATTATTTTCCTTTTTTAAAAAAAATTATTCATAAATTCAGCATTCAACCTACTTTTAAGAGAAATGATGTTAATATTAACTTCTTTTGTACTTCCAGTAGGTCTTTTCCCAAGCTATCCTTTATACTAATTTGCAAGATTTTTTTAAAATAAAAAATTTTTAAAAATTCATATATTAAAGATTTTTAAAATACCAAATGATTTTGTTTTTTTAAGAATCTTTCCAAACTCCCTTTTCAGCTTTTATATACATGCTTCTGCAGTGCTGAACATGATTTGCTTTTTTGCTAACAATGCAGTATGCCTTTTATACATTTGCTCTTTCTTTATATGTTCAATTCACTTTAAATCTTTAGTAATTAATAGTAATGTAATAAATATTTTTAACAGAACAAAATATAATTTTATCATACTATTCCTTGGAGATTGTTTTCATTTTTTTTTGCCAGTGGAACCTAGTCTTACAGGTAGAAAATGTTTGGGTCATAGATATGTTTTCCTTGAGCCTTCCAATATTTGTTCACATAGTTGTATTTCTTAAACATTTCTTGTCTAAAAAAACCCCACTTCTTCTCCATATTTAAAAATTGGAAGCTGTCACATAAAAACCAGAATACTTTCTTTTGATGATCAGAGTATCTGACCACATTTACACCATGCTCCTGTTTGGCAACAATGAAATGCGTTCACCGAATTTCCACAACCCTTACCCCATACCCCAATCCCCACACCATCCTGCCCAATTCCCTCACTGAGACTGCTGCCAGTTACCATTTATCACTGTGCTTATGTGGTTATTTTTTCTTATGTTAAGCCCACTTCCCTTATTTATATTGCCTGCCTTCTAGACATTTGAATTCTGGGAATAGTTTAGAGACGATGACAGGAATCATCAGAAATTCTTCCCAAATCATAGAGTTGGGAACATATTGAGAAATAGGGGAGTAGAGACACATATAAGAGAGAAAAGGTTTGGGGGATCAATTCAACAAATTATCATTCTTGCTAGTGAAATGTCTGGGGGACAAAAGGCACACCCCAAAATATTGTCAACATTTAATAGAAAGAAGTTCTTCAGGTAAGTGTCTTTGGTAATGAAATATGTAAAGGTGGAAGAGAAAATAGTACAAAGCCTAGAGACCCTCAGCTCTAGGTATAGAGACAATTACTTTTCAATGAAGAGTCATGAATGTCTATGTAATTGAGTTGAGAATTCAAACATTCTCAGTCACTCAGAAGAAAACAAATTGTGAAAAGTCACAAGTAGAATCAAGGCAAGGCCAAAAGCTAAACTCACCATATGCATTTCTCAAGAAAACCTCACAGGAGTTCTTAAGCCTATCAAAGATGGTTCTAACATCTTTGGTTCCTAACATCTTTGGTCACAGAGACCAACTCTTCTTCTCATGATTCTTGTGTTTCGTTGCCACCATCTTCTAAAGTGTCAGAATTATGCTCATAAATAGTAACAGAGGTAGATCTCCCAAACCGTTCATCATAAATTTCTTCATTTTTGGCAATTATCTTTTGCCTATAAAGAGAAGATTTATAGAGGTAAAGGGTAGAAAGGGATACAAGACATTTGGGAAGCAGAGAAATGTAGTTTTGTTCCTTCACTAGTTGGGAGTGGTCTCTTTCAATATTTGCAGTGATTTTGAATTTAGGGAGACATGAAATTTGGATTACCAAATTCCCATATGAAGAATTTATGACAAAATTAACACAGTGAACAATTTCCCTTTGTTAAGTATTGACCAAAAGTTACTTCAGTGATTTAAGATGTATCTTCAGGTAACAGTATAATTTCTGACCTGAGGTTGATTTTCACAGGAACCAAATGTGGCTGCATCTAAAGGTAAACTATTGACACCTGAGTCCCATGTAAAAAAAAAGACACCAACAGAAGACTGTTTAATGGGCTTCCCTGATAGCTCAGTTGGTAAAGAATCCACCAGTAATGTGGGAGACCTGAGTTCAATCACTGGGTTGGGAAGATCCCCTGGAGAAAGGAAAGGCTACCCACTCCAGTATTCTAGCCTGGAGAATTCCATGGACTGTACAGTCCATGGGGTCATAACGAGTCAGACACGACTGAGCGACTTTATTCTTCTTCATTAAATAGAGTAGAGAGGCCAGAAGGGGGAGCTCTCATGCCCTGAGATGGTAGCAGAGCCCCAAAGGAAGAAAGACTCCTCTTGTTTCCTAGGAAGAACTCAGGCAAAGAAAAGTCATGGACTCTGTTTACTATGCTGCTGCTGCTGCTAAGTCGCTTCAGTCATGTCTGACTCTGTGCGACCCCACAGACGGCAGCCCACCAGGCTCCCCCGTCCCCGGGATTCTCCAGGCAAGAACACTGGAGTGGAGTGCCATTGCCTTCTCCATGTGTTTGCTATAGCCCTCCCCTATTACTTTTTCCCCTCTATAAAAGCATTCTTCTTCCCCTGCTATGTGGGACCTTGCACATGGCTTGCCATATTTCCGTTCAGTTCACTTCAGTTGCTCATTCATATCTGACTCTTTGTGATCCATGGACTGCAGCACTCCAGGCTTCCCTGTCCATCACCAACTCCCAGAGCTCACTCAAACTCATGTCCATCGAGTCCGTGATGCCGTCCAACCATCTCATCCTCTGTCATCCCCTCCTCCTCCCGCCTTCAATCTTTCCCAGCATCGGGGTCTTTTCCAATGAGTCAGTTCTTCACATCAGGTGGCCAAAGTATTGGAGTTTCAGTGTCAGATCAGTCCTTCCAATGAATATTCAGGACTGATTTCCTTTAGGATTGACTGACTGGTTGGATCTCCTTGCAGTCCAAGGGCATTTCAAGAGTCTTCTCCAACACCACAGTTCAAAAGCATCAACTCTTCAGCTCTCATCTTTCTCTATAGTCCACCTCTCACATCCATACATGACTACTGGAAAAAACATAGCTTTGACTAGACGGAACTTTGTTGGCAAAGTAATGTCTCTGCTTTTTTTTTTTTTTTCCAGTTCCTCACAACTGATTTTATTAGCCAACATATACCAAAGATGGGCGGCAAAAGATGTGTCATTTTTGCAGTTTTCTTTCACCACTGGAGCCCTGTGCTGTTGTCGACCATAGTTTTCTAGTCTTTTGATTAAGCCTTGCCTGTCGTGTGCTGCTGTAACATCAAAGTAACTGCTTTGCACCCTGTCACCTCCTCTGGCAGGCAGCCATCCTGGTCTTGGAGCGTGGGGTCAGCCCCGGACTGGAGCAGCAGCTCCACAATGTCCAAAAACTTACAGGCAGCAGCATAATGTAGAGCTGTTTGACCTTCATTGTCCTGACAGCTAATATCAGCTCTATATTGTAGCAAGACTGACTAGTTCCTTATGTCCTCGATCATAAGACCAGTGGAGTAGAGTTCTGCCCTCTTCATCTTTCATATTCACATCCATGTTTTTTGTTTTGATGACTTTGGTTATATGGTCAATGTTGTTTTCCCTGCAATAATCAAATATGTCTTTATCTTCTTCCCTGATGATTTCTTCGTGATACAGAGAACTAACAACTGGCCCACCAAAACCCGTATTTGCTTCTTTTCCTTTCTTCTCTGGTGACTGAGGATTCCAACTTGGATCTAATTTTTTAACTACAGCAATATATTCCTGCATTGCTTGGCTGGAACACCAAGCGCTTTCCATGCTTCCCATTTTTGCTTTCCTTCAAAGTCAAAGAAGCTTGGTTTAGGTGTATTGCAATTTCCAACTTGTACCTGCTTGTACCTGGCATACAGATACAAGAGCTGCTCCCTGCTAGCCACTTGCACCAGGCCTTGGAGCTGTGCTGCAGCCTTCTCAAACAGCTCTGCCAGGCTCCTGGATGCCTCGATCTCTGGGCTCTGGAGGGATTCCACATCCCTGGAGTCATCCCCCGAGTTCAGCTCTCCACCACTGTCGCCCGTGGTGGCCCCCGAGGGCAGGAATGACGAGGCCATGAGTCCGCCTGTCTTCTTCGGACGGACCGGGTGTGACACCGGCGTGGGAGCCTGGCCCACCAGTCCTGAACTCAAGTTGCACCCAAGCTCACCTAACCCTTGCTTAACTCAGCCTCGCTCCCTCTATCCCCCTGGTCTCCCTGGGTGTGCAGGGAGGGTCCCACCACCCTCTGCTGCTCTCCCCCACTGCCTGGTCTCTTTTGGCTTCCCCAGGCTAACAGGGAGCTCGGGGTAGCCCAGATCGCTCTCGCGGCACGGGGGTCTGTGAGCAACACAACCAGGGGGCCTGGAACAAGGCTTGTCTCTGCTTTTTAATATGCTGTCTAGGAGAAGGCAATGGCACCCCACTCCAGTACTCTTGCCTGGAAAATCCCATGGATGGAGGAGCCTGGTAGGCTACAGTCCATGGGGTTGCTAAGAGTCGGACACGACTGAGCGACTTCACTTTCACTTTTCACTTTCATGCATTGGAGAAGGAAATGGCAACCCACTCCACTGTTCTTGCCTGGAGAATCCCAGGGACGGGGGAGCCTGGTAGGCTACCGTCTATGGGGTCGCACAGAGTCGGACACCTGTGAAGCAACTTAGCAGCAGTAGCAGCAGATTGGTCATAGCTTTTCTTCCAAGGAACAAGCGTCTTGTAATTTCATGGCTGCCGTCACCAACCGCAGTGATTTTGGAGCCCCCCAAAATAAAGTCTCTCACTGTTTCCATTGTTTCCCCATCTATTTGCAATGAAGTGATGGGACCAGATGCCATGATCTTAGTTTTCTGAATGTTGAGTTGTAAGCCAGCTTTTTCACTCTCCTCTTTCACTTTCATCAAGAGGCTCTTTAGTTCTTCACTTTCTGCCATAAGGGTGGTGTTGTCTGCATATCTGAGGCAGGTCAGGTGGTCTGGTATTCCCACCTCTTGAAGAATTTTCCACAGTTTGTTGCGATCCACATAGTCAAAGGCTTTGGCATAGTCAATAAAGCAGAAGTAGAGGTTTTTCTAGGCTCTTGCTTTTTCAGTGATTCAGTGGATGTTGGCAATTTGATCTCTGGTTCCTCTGTCTTTTCTAAATCCAGCCTGAACATCTGGAAGTTCACAGTTGTTGAACAGTACATGTTGTCATGGACTGTTGAAGCCTGGCTTGGAGAATTTTGAGCATTACTTTGCTAGCATGTGAGATGAGTGCAATTGTGTGGTAGTTTGAACATTGCTTGGCATTTCCTTTCTTTGCGACTGGAATGAAAACTGACCTTTTCCAGTCCTATTGCCACTGCTGAGTTTTCCAAATTAGCTGTCATATTGAGTGCAGCGCCTTTACAGCATCAACTTTTAGGATTTGAAATAGCTCAACTGGAATCCCATTATCTCTACTAGCTTTGTTCATAGTGATGCTTCCTAAGGCCCACTTGACTTCGCATTCAAGAATGTCTGGCTCTAGGTGAGTGATCATCCCATCGTGATTATCTGGGTCATGAAGATCTTTTTTGTATAGTCCTTCTATGTATTCTTGCCACCTCTTCTTAATATCTTCTGCTTCTGTTAGGTCCATACCATTTCTGTCCTTTATTGTGCCCATCTTTGTTTGAAATGTTCCCTTGGTGTCTCTAATTTTAAAGAAATCTCTAGTCTTTCCCATTCTATTGTTTTCCTCTGTTTCTTTGCATTGATCACTGATGAAGGCTTCTTATCTCTCCTTGCTATTCTTTGGAACTCTGCATTCAGATGTTTATATCTTTCCCTTTCTCCTTTGCCTTTCACTTCTCTTCTTTTCTCAACTATTTGTAAGGTCTCCTCAGACAAACATTTTGCCTTTTTGCATTTCTTTTTCTTGGGGATGGTCTTGATTACTGCCTCCTGTACAATATCATAAATCTCTGTCCATAGTTCTTCAGGCACTCTGTCTATCAGATCCAATCCCTAGAATCTATTTCTCATATCTACTGTATAATCATAAGGAATTTGATTTAGCTCATACCTGAATGGTCTAGTGGTTTTCCCTATTTTATTCAATTTAAGTCTGAATTAGGCAATAAGGAATTTATGATCTGAGCCACAGTCAGCTCCTGGTCTTGTTTTTGCTGACTATATAGGGCTTCTCCATCTTTGGCTACAAAGAATATAATCAGTCTGATCTTGGTATTGACCATCTGGTGATATCCATGTGTAGACCATGTTTGTAGACCCCAAATTGAAATTCTTTGGTGATTCCAAATAAACCCATCATTGCTGGAGAATAACTGGCAGTCTATTTGTTTTATGTCAACATTTGGTGGCCTATACAGGGACCAAAGATGATCCTCAATGGCTCTGGGACTGGTGAGCAGACAGGTGTGGTGCTCACAATTGAGCCCACTGAGTTCACTGTTTTTCTCAATGACCCTGGAGTTTGAAGGTATATCTTTCTCCTGGATCTGAACCCATGCCCTCTTTGCACTTGAAGCTCTCTGACTTTATTCAGAATCTACTTTAAGGTTTTGTGTTTCTGGTTAAGGCCTTGTTCTGTTTGTGAGTGCTCATTTGGCACTTTGGTCTGATTTTGTGATTATACTCCTTCAACTAAAGCTAGCTGAGAAGCTGTCAGCCCATTCCTTTGGGAACAGGAGCTGCTTCACTGAAGCTGAAGCTGTTGGCCCCTTCCTTTGGAACATGGGCTGTTTCCTGGAAACTGGCTGAAAACCCTCTGGACTGGCTACTTTGGGATCAAGCTGTTTCATTAGAACTGGCTGGTATTAGCTGGTAGGCTGTTTGAGCTGAAAGCTGTTTGAATTGAGCTGTTTGAGCTGTCAGTTATTTGAAAATTATTCTTTTATTCCAGAGAGAAACCTCTGAGAAAGGGGACCCCTGTTACCTAGATATTTTGAAATCCCAATCCCAGGGATTCCAACCAGTTTTATGTTTAGAAACTGTGGTCCTCAAAACAAAACAAAAAACTGTGGTCCTTCCTCATGTGCATTTCTAGCTAAATGGACTAGTCCAAATCAAAGGCAAGTTAGGATCTCAACGGCCATTATGGGGAGCTTTTGAAAACTCCAAACTTAATTTTCTTAAAACCAAATTAGACCACAATAGTTCAAAAATTTCCAGAACTGAGTGGAATGCTTATTTTGAACCTGATGAATGTCATGACTCTAAAATTGTCTCTCTGCAGAAATAAGATTTTTAAGGTTAACTGAGGCAAATAATTAAAGAAAGGTAAAATGGCTGCTGAAGCTTCTGGCTTGTCTTCTTTGGCCTCTTTGTCTCAGGCTCCATCTCTGTTTCCATCTTGAGTCTCTTCTTTGGCTCTTCGTGACCAGACTCTGCCTCTGGCACCATCTCCCTCCTTCCCTCCTATGCTGCTTACACTTCTTTTATATCCTTTGTTCCCCTACAGTAATTCCTTTACTGAACTTTCCCTTCTTTCTGAAATTCTCCCCACTCCCTCTTCCTCTGAACTTGTCAGAACCTGTCCTTTTAAAATTAAGCAGTCTGAGAATCCAAATCCTTAATTTCTCATACTCCTCGGACTAAAGCTGAACTGTGAGCCATAAAGATTCAGAGTAACCAAAGAGCTTCACAGATTTGCTTAGGAGTTTACTATAGTCATTCAAACTTACTGACCTTGTTTTTCTAACTTATATAGTTCATATATATGCTTGTTGGTGAAGACCAGTCACAGTATTGGATGAAACCTGCTAATTAAGAAAATCCTAACAGATCTCAAAAATTACAACCAGGAGACCTACTAACTTATATGGCTTGAGCAACTGCTAGATGACTTCATCCCATGATTCCTAGGGCTTTTCCAAAGCCTGTTGATTAGAAGAAAATTCAGGCTTGCACATAAAAATGTAACAAACCTGTTCATGACAAATTACAATTGACTTCAGATTGTTTTTAAAGAAAATTCTTGTCTTCCTAAAGAGTTTGATTCTACCCAGGAAGCTTTTAACTCTACTTATTAATGGGCTGAACTGAAATCTTCCCCTGCTAAAAGGACCCAACAGAATGGTAAATTTACATCCACTCCAGATTTAGTTCATCTGGCAAATCAGCTCTCTGACACTCATGGATGAGTCACCCACAAAGAAGACCACCAAAATTCTTATCTTCAATTTCACAAATTAAATTTCCTAAGCCAGACCAGAATCCTCCTAGATTCTCCTGTTATTGCAAAGAGCCAGGACATTGGAAAAGAGATTTTACAGAGTCTAGCACTTCAGGTTGCTTCAGCTCTCTTAACCAGCTTTTCCAACATCCTTTCAATTCTCAGTGATAGGGCTCCAAGGAACTCCAGGGCTCTTCCCAATCCTCCCTCCCAACTGCTTTGAAGAAACTTTTCTCCAAGTTGGGAATGAATCTCTTTCAGTCCTAAAAGACATCAGAGCCACATTCTCAGTGCTCAGCCCCACTACAATAAAGCAGCCCTCGCCTCAGAGTTCTAAAACATTTCAAAGAGTGGGGATCTCTAATGAGCCACAAGAGGGTCCTGTCTCTGCACTTACTTCCTTTTGTTTAGGTCCTTTGAGACACACATCCCTTTCTCCTTAGTTCTCCCATCTCTACCCATTTATTAAGCTGAGACTTCTTAGATAAGTTTCTTGCTGGAATTTCTTTCTCCCTATATAAAATAATTCTAGAATTTGACTACAATCATCAAAACAACCAACTAGGTGAATTAAAAGGCCCTGTGACATCTTTTATGTGCTCCATCTGTCATGGACCTAAAACTTATCTGGAAACATTGATCATCTGTCCCTCCTACATCAACTACTATCTTCCTTATGGGCAAACTCTCCAACTGATACTGGAAAAATTCACAGTGCACTTGCCATCAAGATATTCAAATAGATCCTTCAGAACCTCTTTCTGCTAAGCTAAGTCACTTCAGTCGTGTCCGACTCTGTGCGACCCCATAGACGGCAGCCCACCAGGCCTCCCCGTCCCTGGGATTCTCCAGGCAAGAACACTGGAGTGTGTTGCCATTTCCCTCTCCAATGCATGAAAGTGAAAAGTGAAAGTGAAGTCGCTCAGTTGTGTCCGACTCCAGCGACCCCATGGACTGCAGCCTACCAGGCTCCTCTGTCCATGGGATTCTCCAGGCAAAGGTACTGGAGTGGAGTGCCATTGCCTTCTCTAGAAAGAGGTTCTGCTAGAACCTCTTTCTAGCATTTATTAATACCCCATAAGTAAAGAAGGCCTTCAAGGCATAAAGCCCTTAATAGAAAATCACAAGGCTCAAGGCCATGGATTTAAAAATAATTCTCAGTCATAAAACTGAATAAACCCAGAGAGTCTCAGATAAACCTCATGTATTATTTTGCATTAAAAACTAACATAGGAAAGGGAGAGGAGTCTCCCAACATCACTTTAAAAGTGTTGACCTCAGAAGGTAACTTCTGTGGCCAGCAAATATCCCCCTCCTGACAGTGCCTGTGCCTTGACTTCATGAGGGAATACCTAGGTTCATTTCCACCCATTCCTCACCCATCACCACACAACATGTGGAATCACAGTCCCCTGATCAGGGATTGATCCCAGGCCCCCTGCAGTGGAAGCACAGAGTCATAACCACTGGGCTGCCAGGGAATTCCTGTTATCACTTTCTGAAGATAATTCAGCCATGTCTTTCTGAGCAGCATCATTCATACCTTAGATGAATGTTTTCTTCTGTCAGATTGTGTATGGTGTACTTAAACTTGTCTTCAGCTTCAGTAAGCTTGATCTGGAGTGTTTTCTCCAGAGTTGCTACCACAGCTTTCTGAAAGACAGGTACATTTTAATAGCCATCTTTCCTAAATTAGAGTCACCCAGGGCAGAGCTACATGGCAGGGGGTTCCTCCCTCCAGCTCCCATCCCCACTCCAGCCAAGATTCACCTCTCTCTGGAGTTCCATCTGGGTTTGGTAGAGGGTTGTGTTAAGTGATTCTAGGATAAAAGCTTGAGCATACAACTCTTCCTCTATGACCTGGGTAAGAATAAATTGTTTCAGGACATTGCACTGATGTCTACGCATTTATCCCCTCATTCAGGACATTTGGATTAGAATGTGAAAGCATCAACTTTAGCCACTCCTTCTCCTGCTCTGTTACTATGCCCTGTTCATTCTACCCCTCTATGTCTCACTAGTCTATACCCCTCTCAACAGCCTCACTGGTACAGCCCTCACCAGAGCTCACATGGGTTGTCAAAACAGCTATCAATTATCCATTCATTAAACAAGGGTTTATTTAATATCTAGTATGAATTCCAACTACATGACTGTCTAGAAAATGCAAAACCATAGAGACAGTAAAAAGACCAGTGGTTGCCAGGAGTTAGGAAGGGAAGCAAGGAATGAATAGGAGGATGGAGGATTTTTAGGGCAGAGACACCATTCTGTATGATGCTGCAGTGGAGGCTGCGTGGCATGATGCATGTGACGAAACCTATGGGATGCAAACAGGCATGCCAACCCCGTATGCCAGCTGCTGTACTGTACTGCGTGCTTCTGAAGGTACTGTGCTGTAAGATTAAACATGTTTTCTTTATTTTTTGTGTTTGCTTGTTTTTTATGCACATATTATTTGTATGAAAGGTATTACAAACCTATTAGAATACAGTCCTATATAGTCGATTGTGTTAGTTGGGTACTTAAGTTAACTTTGTTGGACTTTTGAATATACTCTCAGAATGGAACTTATTCATATGTAGGGACTTACTGTACAACACAAAGAAGGAATGCTAAGGTAAATTGGATTTTAGTTAATAATAATGTATTGATATGGATTCATCAAGGAGCTTCCCAGTAGCTCAGTTGTAAAGAATCTGCCTGCCAATGCAGGAGATGTGGGTTCTATCCCTGGGTCAGGAAGAGCCCCTAGAAAAGGAATGACAACCCACTCCAGTATTCTTGCCTTGGAAATCCCATGGAAATGGAAGCCTGGCGGGCTACTGTCCACGGGGTCCCCAAAGAGTCAGACATGACTGAGAATGCATGCACCATCACTTTTATTGCAATGGCATTGGGCAAAACACTGTACCAGGTCATTTGGCATTCTTTCATTGAAGTATTTATTTAAAAATGAACAAAATTAATTTATTTATTCGTTTAAAAATTTGCAGTTTACTGGATGTCTGTGATATGGTAGGCACCATTCTAGGAACTGAGGATTAGTGGCAAGGAAAGCAGCAGACAAAAATCCCTCCCTTCACTGAGCTTATCAGGTTGAATGATTATAAGTCAGTGTAGAAACATAAAGTGTTAGGCAGGTTGTTGAGCCTTTAAGTAGAGCAGGCTCTGAGAAGTTGGCATTTGGAGAAAGACTGGGAGGACGTAGGGAAGTGAGCTGTGTGGATATCTGGTAAAGAGCTTTCTAAGAAGGGAAAAGATGGAGTGCAAAGACCCTGAAGTGGGAGAAATCTGGCCTGTTAAGAAACAGTATGCAGTCCAGTGTCACTGGAGCTACATGATGGCGAGAAGGAACAGAGGGAGACGAGGCAAGGGGAAAGAGCCACCAGCAGGCAGAACAGTCCCTAGCCCAAAACAGGACCGGGGAAATTCATGTTTCCACCATGCATGTATGTTAGTCGCTTCAGTCGTGTCCAACTCTTTGCAACCCCATACACTGTAGCCTGCCACGCTCCAGCCAGAATATAAAAACCCTGTTAATACACAGAGATTACTCAGCAGTGGGAGAAAACTAGCCCTAGATCAAGACTGCTGTAATTTTGCCTAAGAAAGCTTAAAAACCAAGGCTTGAAAAATCAAACTGTTTCCAAGTAACTTCTTTTTTTCAAAAAAAAGGTTTTGTGTGTGTGTATGTGTTTTGTTTTGTTTTGTTTTTTAGTTTTTATTGTTTATTCAGCTGTGCTGGGTCTTTGTTGCTGCAAGGAGGCTTTCTCTAGTTGCAGCGAGTGGCGGCTCCTCTGTAGCTGCTGTGCGTGGACTTCTCATTGCGGTGGCTTCTCTTGTTTTGGAGCACGGGTTCTGGGGCTCATAGGCTTTAGTAGTTGTGACATGTGGGCTCAGTAGTTGTTGGCTCCTGAGCTCTAGGGCACAAGCTCAGTAGTTGTGGTACATGGGCTTAGTTGTCCCCTGGCATGTGAGATCTTCCTGGGTAAGGGATTGAACTCCTGTCCTCTGCATTGGCAGACAGATTCTTTACCACTGAGCCACCAGGGAAGCCCATTTCCAAGTAACTTTACTGAATCCCAGAACAAAGGTTAATGATATTTAAAGAAGTACAAAAGTATTCAGCACCTAGTAAGGTAAAGGTCACAAAGGCTGGCATCCAATAAAAAAATCACCAGACATGCAAATAAGCAAGAAAATATGACCATGCATCAGGAGCAAAATAAATTAATTGAAATAGCCCCAGAAATGACACAGTGATAGAATTAGTAGTCAAGCTCATTAAAGCCATTCTTACAACACACTGAGTCTACATCATACCAAAGTCCACCCGTTTACCCTGCGGGACATTATGACTGCTTGCCCAACAAAGCTGACGTCCTGCCTGGGCTCTACGATGTCATGCCATGCTTTCAGAATGGCTAATCTTTTCCCAAACATGTCCATTCTGAATCCAAATTAAATTCACAGTGGAAGAAGAACCACAAGGCAGTTTGGGGGTTTGAACAATTTCCCTTCTGATACCTCCTTTATGGAAGCGCTATAGTCTGTTCCAGAAAAAAAGTTCCTAGAGAGGCTGTGGGGGTGAGGTAAATACACTCAGAGTTTTAAGGAAAGACTTGAACTCACAGTTCCCAAGAGGCAGTATTGTAGTTTTCAGGGTCTAAATGGAAGAATCTGGCATTTTACTGTTTAAGGCCCATTTGTTGTTAGAGCCTTAAGAGAAGTGCAAGGCATTTAACACTGAAGATCTCACAGTATATTGTTCATATATTTGTTCAGATCTGGCTCTAAAAAGACAGCAATGGCTTTCTTTTTTCAGAGAGTTCTAAAATCCTTTTTGACAGTGAATCCAGCAAACTCAGCTTTGTGTGTATGTGTGCTAAGTTGCTTCAGTCGTGTCTGACTCTTCATGACCCCAAGGACTGTAGCCGGCCAGGCTCTTCGGTCCATGGGATTTTCCAGGCAAGAATACTGGAGTGCGTTGCCATTTTCTCCTGCAGGGGATCTTCCTGACCCAAAGATTGAACCCGTGACTCCTGCGGCTCCTGAACTGCAGGCAGATTCTTTACTGCTGAGCCACTGGGGAAGCCCTAACTCAGCTTTAGCTCTTTTGTTTTTCAATGGTTTGGGGAAAATTATCATAGATTCCATTTTATTGAGAATGTATCATTTTAGCAATGTATTTGTTAGAGGCTAATTCCACAGGAAAAATGAAAAAGCTTACCTCTTTTGTCTTTCTAAGCTCCTCTAATTGCAAGGTATCCCTTTCATGTTGTTTTAAGAGCTCCTAAAAAGAATTTTATTTAGAAAAGGTCAGCAACTGGGGTTCTGGCACTTCTTTCAGAAAATTAAGAAAGCCAGAATATGATTCAGGGATGCAATATTCACAAAAGTTCAGACGTTGCTCTAATAAAGCACACATTACAAAGTAGTGACATGACATGTTGAAGTTAAATGATGAAAATCTTACTCCTTCTCAACCTTAGTGTATCAAGAAGTATTAAAAGCAGTCATATTTTCATTAAAGAGTTTTCTTTTGTTAGGGTACAGATTTAATGCTGTTAAATATCCAATTCTCCACAAACCGAGCTTTACATTCATTGCAATCCCACTTAAAATACCACTAGGCTTTCTTGACAAGATAATTATAAAATTTATATAGAAATTCAAAGGCTGAAGAAGAACCAAAATAACCTTGAAAAGCAAGAGCAAAGTTGGAAGATTTTTTTTTCTCCCTGATTTCAAGCTACAGAAATTAAGACATTGTTTTGTTGGCCTAAATATAGACAGATAGTTGAATGGAACAGAATGGAGAGAGTTTGCCCCCTACTCCCTCAAATACAACAAAGACATCAAGGTAACTTAATGGAGAAAGGGAGATTTTTTTCACCAAATCATTCTGAAACAATGAATATAAATATGGAAAAAATGACCTAAGACCTTTAATATAAAAAAAATTATTCAAAATGGATCACAGAATCATAAATGCTAAACTTATGAAACTTTTTAAAAACTAGAATATCTTCATGTTCTTGGAATAGGCAACAGTTTCAGAGGTGACAAAAAGCTATTACCATACAAGGAAAAAGTCGATAACCAACTTTTCATCGAAAGTAAAATTTTTGCATGTGGAGAGACAATGTGAGCAAAATGAAAAGGCAAACCACAGAATTCACAGCATGTATATCTGACAAAGAACCGTATTCATAGTATAAAAAGTACTCCTACGTACCAATTATAAAAAGGTAAATAACGCAATTTCTTTTTAACTGGCAAAAAACTTGAACCGAACTTCACAAAAGAAGACATATAAATGGTCCAATAACCATATGAAAATTTGCCTGACATAATTAGTCATCAGGGAAACTAAAATAATAATGAAATAGCACTTTATACCTATTGCTGTGCTGTGTTGTGCTCAGAAGCTTCTGTCGTGTCCAACTCTTTGTAATCTGATGGACTGTAGCCAGCCAGGCTCCTCTGGCCATGGGATTCTCCAGGCAAGAATACTGGAGTGGGTTTCCATGCCCTCTTCCAGGGTCATACGCATTGAAATAGCCAAAAGTAAAAGATCAGCAATACTCAGAAATTCGCTGGCAGTCCAGTAGTTAGGACTCCACACTTACTGAGGGCCTGAGGGCCTGGGTTCAATCCTTGGTCAGGGAACAAAGATCCATGGTGCAACCAAAAAACAAAATTAAAAAAAAAAAAAGCTTCTTAAGGAAAAGATTAGTAATATTAATTGTTGTTGATGATATAGAACAACTGGAATTCTCATATAGTTGAGGTGCAAGAGAAAAATGTCACAACTTCTGTGGAAAATATCTTAGAACTTTGTTATAAATCCCTACATTAGAGTCCAGTAATAACACATCTAGGTATATATTCATGAGAAAGGAGAGAGTAAGTCTACAAAAATAGTTACACATGGTATTTATAGAAGCTTTGTTTGTAAAAATCAAAAAATAGAACCAATCAAAATCTCCAAAAACAGAAAAATGGTGAACACATTGTGTTATATTCCTACAAATAAATACTACTGTGCAATAAAAGGAAAAAACTACTGATACGAACAATGGATAAATTTCACAGAAATAATTGAGGGGAAAGAAGCTATGCAACAAAGTGCATACACTGTATGATTCCATTTATATGAAGTTTAAAAACAGGTGGAACTAATCCATAGTTGTTTCGCCTGTTCACTTGCTCCTTGGAAGAAAAGCTATGACCAACCTAGACAGCATATTAAAAAGCAGAGACGTTACTTTGCTGACAAAGGCCTATCTAGTGAAAGTTGTGGTTTTTCAAGTAGTCATGTGTGGATGTGAGAGTTGGACCATAAAGAAAGCTGAATGCTGAAGAATTGATGCTTTTGAACTGTGGTGTTGAAGAAGACTCTTGAGAGTCCATTGGACTGCAAGGAGCCAAACCAGTCAATCATAAAGGAAATCAGTCCTAAATATTCATTGGAAGGACTGATGCTGAAGCTGAAACTCCAACACTTTGGCCACCTGATGCAAAGAACTGACTCCTTAGAAAAGACCCTGATGCTGGGGAAGATTGGAGGCGGGAGGAGAAGGGGACGGCAGAGGATGAGATGGTTGGATGACATCACCACCTTGATGGTCATGAGTTTAAGAAAGCTCCAGGAGTTGGTGATGGACAGGGAAGTATGGCGTACTGTAGTTCATGGGGTTGCAAAGAGCTGGACATGACTGAGCGATTGAACTAGACTGAACTAAATCTATAGTTATATGAATAAAAAGAGTGGTTGTCTTGGGGCAGGTTTTGAGGTAGATAGGGGTTAGCTGCGAAGGGGCACAGGCATGCTTTCTGGGTTGATGAAATGTTCTAGGTCTTGATTTGGATGTTGGTTACATGGGGCTTTCCTGGTGGCTCAGATGGTAAAGAATCTGCCTGCGATACAGGAGACCTGGATTCCATCCCTGGGTCGGGAAGATCCCCTGGAGAAGGGAGTGGTTACCCCCTCCAGTAGTCTTGCCTGGAGAATTCCATGGTCAGAAGAGCTTGGTGGGCTACATTCCATGGGGTCGCAAAGAGCTGAACACGCCTGAGCAACTAACACTTGACTTCACTACATGGATGAACATGTTTGTCAAAACTCACCAAACATGAGTTGTACGTGTCCTGACTTGCTCAGTTTAGTTTGCAACACTGCCATTTCTCTTCAGTTACAGTCAAGGATGAGAAGATCATTCAGAAACTGAGATTTTGGCAAATAGGGAACTGTGGGCTTTGTATATGGTTTAGCATTCTATTATTTCCTATAAATTACAATTTTCATTCCAATAATCCTGTGGTAAGACTGTCTAGATAAAGAACCACATAATGACAGTCTGCTTGCAGAAGTTTCCAGGGAAGCTGGAAAAGTAGGACCACACCCCACCCAAAAACAAAGAGTTTACCTCATTACAGAGGCACCCCTGGGAACTGGACATCCCACCCAGACTGCACATTCAACCACTGATGTATTTGCACTGAGTTACCTCCTTCTCCTGATTGAAGTTCTCAAAGATAGCTGTGTAGGACTCGTTTATTTTCTTCCTTTCTTCTTCTGATTCTAACTCAAACTTTCTGGTTATCTTATGTTCTGTGGAGATGAGGAAATGATATATATGGGTAAATGTGGGAAAAATAAACACACAAAGAAAACCAGAATATCTGAAGATAGTAGAAATTCCAGACTGGGTCTTTGTGTGATCCAGGTCCTTTCAGCCTGGTGTTTAACCTCTGACGCTCACCTGGAGATGCCTGAGAATGAGGTGGATATGGCGATGGTTCTCCATCACATCAGCCGCATGCACTTCTAGTGCATGCATGTGTGCTAAGTTGCTTCAGTTTTTTCTGACTCTTTGTGACTGTATGGACTGTAGTCCTCCAAGTTCCTCTGTCCATGGGATTCTCCAGGCAAGAATAGAATACTGGAGTGGGTTGCCATGCCCTCTTCTAGGGGATCTTCCCCACCCAGGGATCAAACCTGTGTCTTATGTCTCCTCCATCAGCAGGTGGGTTCTTTACCCTTAGAGCCACCTGGGAAGCCCCTTATTTCTAATACCTCTGGTTCTTTTTGTGTAGTTTATTTTGGATCTGTTATTTATTATTTTAAACATTGCCTCTGCTGAATTAATCACTATGTTTTCTTGGATACGCGAATCCTAAAATACAGTTCTTGGGTAACATGACTTTTCCAGCAATAAAATGTATTCTGTACTTAGCCCTGAGGCAGAGCTAGGCTTAATCATTTTGAGGGGCTGGAAGAGCTGCCAATAGAACTGTAATACTAAACAGGATGATGGACAGGTGAAGGTCTCACACAAATCTCTTCTTCAGCATCGTGGTGCTGGGGTTGGGTAGGGAGGCAAACCATGGGATCACAAGATAAGTCTGGACTAAGGTACACTGTGAGCAGCTAATGTCTGGTCTTCCAAAACCAGCTGTAGCATCTTAGCACAGACTTTGACAACATGGCATAGTTGTAGTATGAGTAGCTGGGAGTCTGGGCAATGACCTGGGCTGCTGCTGCTGCTGCTGCTGCTGCTGCATCTTATCAGTCGTGTCCAACTCTGTGTGACCCCATAGATGGCAGCCCACTGGGCTCACCCATCCCTGGGATTCTCCAGGCAAGAACACTGGAGTGGGTTGCCATTTGCTTCTCCAATGCACGAAAGGGTAAAGGGAAAGTGAAGTCGCTCAGTTGTGTCCTACTCTTAGTGACCCCATGGACTTCAGCTTACCAGACTCCTCCCTCCATGGGATTTTCCAAGCAAGAGTACTGGAGTGGGGTGCCATTGCCTTCTCCAACGACCTGGTCTACACCAAGATTCCAGGAAAGCCTCAAGCAGGAGCAGCCCCCATGCCCCATTTCCCAGCTTTGACTCCAGGGTCTTCAAGCTATCTCCTGGTTATCCAGGGAGGGAAGGGACTTGAGGATGAGCTTTCCCAGGGAGTATTTGCATTTAATGAGCGGTTCACTAGTCAGCTAAATCAGATCTGAATTGGGTTGGGCTAGGATGTGGAATAAGTTTATAGAGGTCCTACTTCTGCCTCAACTAGTCCTCTAGGTCAGGAAGCAGAAACTTCAGAGATTTCCCTCTCCTTTTTCCATTTATGAAAAAGCTCAGTGCAGGTAGGAGAGTCTCCTATAGGGCACTTTGTGTGATCCAGGCTCTGTACTAAGTGTTGGAAATGTTAAGAATACACAGCAGTATATGAATATATCAAATCAACATGCTGTACACTTAATCTCAAAAAAATACCTCAATTGAAAAATACATCAAACATGGCTTCCTTTGGAGGGGACATGGCAGTATAAAGACTCTGCATGTAATGGATCATGTTGCCCCTCTCCCAAAAAGTGAGTATTTGGAACTAATTCAGGAGCCTTTTTTTTTTTTTCCTGGAACTTCAGACAAGTCTGCAATCCTACAGATGTCCCCAAGCTCAGTCCAGCTCATGATTGCCAAACTTGCAACCAGAGAGTTCTGGATGGTACAGTTTAGTCCCTTGGGTGGTTAAACACTCTAAAAGACTCTATCCTGTTGCACTTGAAGTCTCCAGACACTTTCCATTCAGGAGTCCAGCCCTACAGCACATCATCTTTCAAGACTCCAAGGCCACCTTTCTCGAGTCGAGATCAACATTAATGCCAGTTTCTTGGGGCATCTGTCATCAAAAAGTCCAAAGTTTCTGAACTCACTTTGCTGTAACAGTATCCTTTCCCGTTCCAGCTTCTCATCCTTCTCCCACTCTGCCTTCTTCTTTGACCACTTGTCCTCCATTTCATCATAAATGCTGTCCTATTGGGGGGACAAAGGTACCATGAAGAAAAGCATCCTGAAAGGCTGCACCCCAGCCTGAGGCCCAGTACTGAGCTCTCTGCAGCTTCCCTTACCGCAGCCCCTGGCTGTGGGCCTCCATACATTAACTGGTGGGCTTTGATTCCAGCCCTGGGACCCAAGACCCTAAAGATCAAAGCAGACTCTGCGTGGTATTTGCCCTATTGGAATGGGGCTTCCTTTGAAGACAGGCAGTTGAGTACACTGCATGTGTTCATGCCAGCTCCCTCTGAATCATGAATTACTCATCAATAGCACAGTAGGAAACAAGGGAAATATCAAGATGCTAATTTTTTAAATCAACTGTCCTTGTTTGCCTGGGACTGAGCTGTTTCCTGGGACTCCAGACTATCAAGGCTGAACATTGGGAAGTCCCTGGCCACCCAGGACCCATAGTAGGGGCTTGCTGTCCCAGCCCTCCCTCGTCCACTTCCCGTTTCCTACTCTCTCATCCCCCTAGAATGAAGCTGTGCCCTAATTCTGGCTTCCTGGGCTCCCATCAAACTAGCTGACAAATGGATGGGCTGTGTTGTGGGGTGCCCCCTGCTCCACTTGCTGAAGTTAGTGCAGAGTGATACAGCCTTTTTGGATGGCAATTTGGTCAAATGCGTCGAAGACCTTTCAAATGTTTCTTCCTTTTGACCCAGTGTTCTGCTAAAATTAAAGATATTACAAAGTACAGATCTTAAAAAGTGGTTTTCTTTAGAGTGGCGATAGTTCTTTTGGCTGTTGCTGTTGTTGATTTTTGAATTTCTTAAAAAAAAAACACAACAAGCAGGTATTACTTTGTTCATGACAAACATATTCATCAATGGACTCTTTTAGGGTCCAGAGGCCAAACTGTCCTGCAAGGATGCCATAAAAGTCCGTAGGTTCACTTTTCTCCCTGGGTGCAGTGAGGGCCACTTAGGTTCAAGGAGACAGGGGTTCAGGAAATTATTTTCCGGGTAAGCACTCTAGATTCATCTCAACATCATCAGCCAAGAAGGAGCCTTGCTTCTCTCTCTTAATCCACCAAGGAGCTCTGAATCTCACCTGATATATATGAAACATATTCTTCAAATATTTATATTCTTTTCCCATCTCCTCTGAGAACAAAAGGAAAACAACAGAGTCGAGTCATCATTATTCCTCTGAAATACATGATTTCAAATTCATGTGAGAGCCCTCCTGCACACCATCCACACCTTGAACTCATCCCATCAGTGGTGAAACCATGGTGCTGCCTCAGCAGGCATACTGGAAGCTTATCAGAAATCAGATGCCTGGACCCCACCCTGAACCCACTGAGTCAAGGTCTCAGAGGCAAGGCTCAGTATCTGTTGATAATATGATGTCAGGTGATTCTGAGGCACCCCCAAATCTGAGAACTAATCCCTGGGAGCAAACCTACAACTGAAGGTAAAAGAGAAGCAAAACCTTCTGTCATTTTAAAATAACTTTCCTAGTGTATCCTGGTTTTGAAAACAATTATCTTTTATTTAAGACAAAAATCTTTTCTTTAGAAAATTGGAAAACTGGCAAGGTATTAATACTAATATCATTTTTTTTAATTGGAGGCTAATTACTTTACAATATTGTATTGGCTTTGCCATACATCAACATGAATCTGCCACGGGTGTTCACGTGTTCCCAATCCTCAACCCCTCTCCCACCTCCCTCCCCGTACTATCCCTTTGGGTCATCCCAGTGCACCAGCCCTGAGCATCCTGTATCCTGCATCAAACCTGGACTGGTGATTCGTTTCTTTTATGACTAATATCATCTTTTAAAAATATAACATAAAAAGGGAAAAATTTCTCCTTCTCCCTGTAGAGATTACTCTATAAACTCAGAATTCTGAATGATGCACACTTTGCCCTTCCCAAGGGCAGCATAAACAGTGGGATAAGTGGCCTGCACAACCCTTATAGGTTATAAAGTCATACAAATCACAGTGTGCCTGTTAGCATTTGATGAAGCACCATTATTTTACCAGTGAGGAAACTTGCTGAATTGGAACAGTATTATATTTGTAGAACTTTTAAATATTTTTTAAAAAGTGCTTTCATATTCTTACCACTGTGATAAAGGCAGGTATTATTGTCCTCAATTCCTAGGTGGGGATACTGAGACTCAATGAGGTGAAGGGACTTGTTCAAACCCCAAAACTTGGCTGTAGATCCTTCTAACTTCTTGGGGTAGAGAGGTTGTTTGTTGATATGGTTTGCCTTTTTTCAGTTTCATTCTCAATCACTCCCTCTTCCTGGGCTTTAAAAGCAAACTTCAAAAGTCTACCCAGAGTGCAGCCATGGCCATGGGAATTCCTTTGCTCTGGATCTGCATGGTCAGCCTCTGCCCCCTTCCTAGGGTCACCTCCCAAAACCTTACCTAGTTTGTCCTGGGCAGCCAACTTTTCTGCCTTCAAGGCTGCTTTGTAGTTTTTCTCCAACTCACTGAGTTGTGCTGCGTGAGCTTCCTCGAGCTTCCTGTGGGGCCCCAGGAGAAGGCCACAGTCACCTGCAGAAGGTTCACCTGATCTCAGCTCCCCTCCTCATGCAGGCAGCTGGTGGGCAGGCAGTGGGGCCCTCACTTCCTGACACATTCTTCTGGCGTCCATCCAGAAACGATTGAGGAGACCTCTGTTTTCACCATCCACTATTTTGAATGGAGTCTTCGGGGGGCCATAGACTACCCCCAACAACAGGGTCTTTGCTTACAGCAAAGAAACTGTGAGCTGATTAACACCCAGGATAATTTTAGAGCCTAAGTTCTTGCCAGGCTCCATTCCAGGAGGCAGATGTTGGCAGTGTTCAAGAAGGGCATTAAAACACAGGGCTGTAGGAGCTGTCAAGCCAAGAAAAGACCTGGAGGAACCTTAAATACATACTGGTAAGTACAAGAAGTCAGTCTGAAAAGCCTACAGGCTGTATGATTCCAACTATATGAGATTCTGGAAAAGTCACATCTATAGAAGTGGTCAAAAGATCAGTGGTTTCCAGAGATTAGTGGGGAGACGGCAATGAACAGGCAGAGCCCAGAGGATTTTTAGGGCAGTGAGATTATTCTGTATGATATTGTAATGGTGGATACATGACATTAAACATTTATCAAAACCCATAGAATCTGAAGTAGCAAGAGTGACTTCCCTGATGATCCGATGGTTGGGAACCTGCCTCCAAAGCAGGGGACACGGGTTCAATCCTTGGTCAGGGAACTAAGATCCCCCATGTTTGGGGGAAATCAAGGCCGAGTACCACAACTAGAGAGGCTCTTTCACTGCAACTAGAGAAAGCCTGCATGCAGCAATGAAAACCCAGCACAGCCAAAAGAAAAAAAAAAAAAGGAGTGAACCCTAACATAAACTAAGACTTTGGGAGCAGGCTCATTGATTGTAACAAATACCCCTTGGTGGTGGGGCAGGACGTCAATGATGACGAAGGCTGTGCAGGTGTGGGGCCAGGGGGTATGTGGAAATTCTCTGTCCTTTATGTTTTACTGTGAATCTAAAAAATAGTCTATTAATAAGTAAGTTAATTAATTAATTTTAAAAAATTAAAAGCAAGTTTGCAACACTTATGAGGACTTCTCTCCAGCAGGACTAAGAAAGGGACTTTGTGGGTCTTCACTTTCACACAGACAACACATTTCCTTTTTCTTCCCCTTGGTTTGTCTCTGCAGCTCTGGCTCCTGCCCTCCCATACTTTCTTCCCATTTTGTCCAGCCTTGAGCTAGCAGCCAAGACGGTTAGAGGAGAGGGGAGGAAGAAGAGGGGGGCAGGGAGAGACTGGGCTGAGAACAATAGTAGTTTACCACGGAAATCTCATAGAGAACTGAAAATTGTTTCTTCTTAGCAATCAACTGAAAGGGAGATTATAACTGAAATAACTGGATGATAAAGTACAAAGTCAGGAATAACCTCTGTGCTATGTTTCAGTGGCCTCAGATCGAATCATCCTGCTCTCCAAAGACATGTCTCTTATCTCCCACCCCCACTTGCCACCCCACTGTCTGAAATCCCAGTGAACTGAAATCTCGCAAGGATGCAGGAACCTTAGGACCTGCAGTATACAGGAACTTGTGCCAGAGAGCATACCTCGTCTTGCTTTCAAAGTTCTTCTGCATCTCGGCACAGCGGAGATCCATTTCATTAGAGAGCTGGAAATGAGGCCAGGCCAGTATTAACAAGACAGGAATGAGGACCCCCCTCTCACTTCAACTTGCAACTTCTGAGAAGCCTTCTCATTCATGGGGTACCCCCCCCACTCCCTTGATCTCTCCCACATAGTTACTGAAGGAATGAAACAATTCTTGCCTCTATGTCAGTTGGTTGCATGGAAACCATTCCTTTAGCTGTTTTTTTTTTTTTCTCTTTGACTGGATGTAATCTCTATAAGACTCTTGAGAGTCCCTTGGACTGCAAGGAGATCCAACCAGTCCATTCTGAAGGAGATCAGCCCTGGGATTTCTTTGGAAGGAATGATGCTGAAGCTGAAACTCCAGTACTTTGGCCACCTCATGCGAAGAGTTGACTCATTAGAAAAGACTCTGATGCTGGGAGGGATTGGGGGCAGGAGGAGAAGGGGACGACGGAGGATGAGATGGCTGGATGGCATCACTGACTCGATGGACGTGAGTCTGAGTGAACTCCGGGAGTAGGTGATGGACAGGGAGGCCTGGCGTGCTGCGATTCATGGGGTCGCAAAGAGTCGGACACGACTGAGCGACTGAACTGAACTGAACTGAACCGAATCTCTATAAGGTCATGGCCTTTGGATCTGGGGATATGTAACTCAATTGAGCAATCATTTATTGTGCAAAAGGCTTGACCTGGAAACATCAAACAGGCCTAAGACTCAGGCCCTGTCTTTGATGAACTTAAAGACCATGTTAATAAGTCCTTGGCAGAATGACTGTGTTTCCAGAGGCAAGGAGTGCTCAGTTGTAGGTGACCCTCTGTTCTAACACATTGGGTCCTCTGGCTGGTGTCTCAGGAGGAATGGACACTGCCAGCTGGGATAAGGGTTGGGGGGCCAGGACTTCTCCCCTCTGTGCAGTCACACAACAATGTGGGGTGATGGGAGGAATGTGAGAATTACAATGTAAAGTCTCTCCATCGAAATAATCTCTAAATATGTCTTCAGTAGGGCCAGTGTTTTGAAAGCTTGTGTTTTGCCCAATAAACCACCAAGGTTGAGTTGAGTGATCTCACGCAAATTATTTAACTTCCTGAGTCTCAATTTCCTCTCTGTAGAAGGTGACCACAGAAACAAAACCACAAAAAGGTTTTCAGAGAAATACAGAGATGAATCACCAGAAGGGAAGGTCTCAGCCTCAGTCCTAGGCTGGGTCTCTATAGGATTCAGACACACCTGGGGTTGCCTGCTGGGAAGTCACCCTTCACACGTGGGTTCCAGTAACAGCAAGCATGGCGCAGGTTGGGGGTGGGGGGAGGAATGAGCGGATGGGAAAGAGATGTAAGTGTCGCTCTGGTTTATCACTCCAGCTCAGGACACCAGGCACCCCTGCTTGGGGTGGGGAAGAAGAGTCCTTGGTAAAGCAGATGGTAAAATCTAAAGGGAGTGTCACCACAATCCCCAGGAGACACAAAGAGTGCAAAGTGAAATCAACCGATTCAGGAGAGTGGGCTTCAGCAGTTTCAACAGCAACAGGAAGTGGGACTGGAGGCTTCTGGGTAGTTTTTGAGCAAAACTAAAGTACTGGTCATGCTGGTGCCATTAGCAAGAGTTTCAGCAAGGTCTGAAATTAATCTCACCATATGGCATAGTGGGCTCTGGTGGAAACTGTTGGTGCCCCCTAGTGGAGCAACCCACTCCAGTACTCTTGGCTGGAAAATCCCATGGATGGAGGAGCATGGTAGGCTACAGTCCATGGGGTCATAAAGACTTGGAGCAACTTCACTTTCTTTCTTGCCTAGTGGAAAAGATAGTGGCATTGAGCATGCCAGAGATGCCCAGGGAGCTCCTGGAAATTGACTTAGGCCTGAAGATCAAACCAGTTAGTCTCGAAAGGAAATCAACCCTGAATATTTATTGTAAGGACTGACGCTGAAGCTGAAGCTCCAATAACTTGGTCACCTGATGCAAACAGCCAACTCATTGAAAAAGGCCCTGATGCTGGGAAAGATTGAGAGCAGGATGAGAAGGGGACGACAGAGGATGAGATGGTTGGGTGGCATCATCAACTCAATGGACATGAGTTTGAGCAAGTTCCGGAAGATAGTGATGGACAGGGAAACCTGATATGCTGCAGATAAATGGGATTGCAAAGAGTTGGACATGACTGAGCAACTGAACAACAATTAGAGGAAGGACTTGAGTTCTTGGCAGTTATGGATGAGGATGGAGTCAGAGAAATACGACGGGGTGACCACAGTCTTATCTGAAGAGCTGTTGCTTGGGCAACCTGGCTCCCATGAGCCAGGGACTTGGCCCCTTGCCTGGAACATAGCAGGTGATCTGAAGCTATTGGTCTTTCCCTTTCCCATAGCTCACTCAAGGACCACTCACCAACTTTTGGGCAGAACGATGGTCTCTGTTCATTTGCTCTATGATCACTGTCAGCTCTGAGATCTGTTCTTTGAGGTCAGCAATGATATCAGTCCTGCGGAACAAGTAACCCATCACCCACAGAGCTTCCAGGCTGTGCTGGCCAGGGCTCTCCCTGAGCATGGCTTGCTGGCCTGGTGAGAGCCAGGCTGTGTTCTGGACACTTCCTCCATCATCATGGGGTAGGGATGCAGGGGCAGAGGGTGGGCTGGGAGAAGGAAATTTGGCAGTAGGGTTGTTGAGCTCAGACACAGCCCTTTTGGGTAGACTGGCCAGAAGCGAGTAGGGGTAATTTGGTGACTCACTAGATTAGAAGAGAAAGAGCCAGATGTCAGAAATCTATTAGGGTTTGACCTTGACTCAGTAAAGATAGTTGAAATGGAGGAGGGAGAAGATCAGAGGATTAGGAAATGAGTTGAGGAGAATAGAATTGATGCTGACAGTGACTCACAGACAAGGAATGTACTGGAAACAGGACAAAGAAGGGATTTAAGATTGTGGCTTTCAGAATAGATTATGGATTTTTGTGTTTCTGGAAGAAAGTGAAAATGTTAGTCACTCAGTTTTGTCCAACTCTTTGTGACCCCATGGATTGTAGCCCACCAGGCTCCTCTGTCCACAGAATTCTCCAGGCAAGGATACTGGAGTGGGTTGCCATACCCTTCTCCAGGGGATCTTCCTGACTCAGGGATTGAACCCAGGTTTCCTGCATTGCTGGCAGACTCTTCACTGACTAAGGGAAGACCTGAATGGTCTTCACAGACAAGCAATGGGCTGAAAACAGGACAAAGAAGGGATTTTAGAGTGTGGCTTTCAGAATAGATTATGGATGTTTGTGTTTCTTGGGCCTCCATGAAATCTGTAAGATTATTCAGCTCTCTTTGATTGAGCTGGGGTAAACAGGGTGGCAGGCAGTGCAGCAGAGATGAGGTCCTTAATTCAACAGGTCGAGAAAAGAAGAGAGGATGTAGGAGGAGATGGGGAAAGAGGAGATATGAGTTAGAGATTCAGGAAGTAGAATGAAAAGGATGTGGGGACTGACTTTACATGGTCCTGGAGGATGGGGAGTGGGTGAGCCTTGAATGACAGAGGGGGTGGCATAGGCTCAACTGGAATGGAATCAGGCCAGAGTCTTACACACCACATCTCTCAGAGGCATTAGTGAGTGTTATCTTTGGACATAAGGAAAAAGATGCAGACTCGGGCCTCCCAGAAGTCCTGACTTTACTCTCAGTTCTCACTCTTCAAATTCAGACCATTGTATGAGTATTTCATCTACTCATTACCTTCAGGAACAACTACTCTCCTTTAGGATGAGTGACACCAACCCAGTCATTTTCCAGATCAGCTGCCTGACTTGTCCGTCCATCCTCCTGACTCCAGTGGGCTCTGAGCAGAGAGGTGGGTGCAGAGAGACGCCAGCACAGGGCTGAGCGAAGGGAGACTGTGGACTCGGCGTCAAGTGAGGGTTTGTCCTTGGGACAGGAGGGGAGAAGTCTGGGGAGCTGGAGGGAGTTCAAGGGCATTACCTGGAAATTTTGACTTTGCCCACGTCCTCCGATTCTGAATGTTTTTTCCTATCAAACATCTCATCTCCCAAGGTGACAGAAATCTGCTCCCTGTTCCGAATGAGGCAGTAGCCAGGTGACACGTTTATCACTTCCTGGGCATCAAGGTGGAATGTGAGGTCATATTGCAGACTTGTAGTGTTGGGATTGCTCCAGTATTCCTCTAGGGCCTTACTCATATCTTAGACCCATGAGGTGGGGTGTTCCCCTGTAGCCTTCCCCAGTTCCCTCTCTCCTGAAACCAAATTGCATGACTCAGCTGGTCCCTGGGTGTCCCCATAGGCTTCTCAAATCCAACATGTGCAAAACCCAAACGCTGACCCCTGCTTCCCCCTCTGCATTCTCCTTCCAGATGCCAGGAGGCAGCTGGGCGTTGTGGACGCTGCTCAGGTTTTGGAATTAGATGGGCCTGAGTTTAAATCCTTACTCTGCCACTAGCCACAGTTATTCAGCATCTCTGAGCTTCAGTTTGCTTATCAGAGAATGAAGATAATAACTCTTCATCAAAGGGCCTTTTTGATGAATAAACAAAATAACACATGAGAAAATACCTAGCACAATTGCGAGCAAAACAAAACAAAATCCTCAAAAATCTAGTCAGTTCCACCAAATCGTTCATCTACCAACCAGCGTGGACCAGGATAAGATGTACGGTCTTTTTTTAAAAAGATTTATTGATGTGGTCATTTTTTTTTAAATAAAAAAAGTATTTATTGAATGTGTGTTACAATATTGCTTCTGTTTTATGTTTTGGTTTTTTGGCCCCAAGGCATGTGGGATCTTAGCTCTCTGACCAGGGATTGAACCCGCACCCCCTGCATTGCAAGGCGAATTCTCAAGCACTGGACTACAGGCTAGTCCCAGATGTACTGTCCTGAGTTGTGCAGGACACCCTGTAGCATCTGTTATCTGCTAACTCTACCTCAACCTCATCCTCTCTTCACCACACGCCTGCCCCTCATGGTCCAAGGCCACTGTCATCTTGCTCCTTGGCTCTGGTGATCTCTTCTCAGTTGGCCTCTCTGCCTTTAGTCTGGCTCCCCTGAAGTTCATCATCCTCTCCACCTAGAGGGCTATTGTATTTTTGTTTATTTTTTTTCCTGACCATTAAGAGACTGTGTGATCTTCATATAAGACAGGCGGAGCAGGGGAAGAGAGGCAAGGAAAATAGATATAAACAGAGAGTGTAAAAAGGGCCAATAATACCCCACGGGAGGGCATTTTCTAAAAATGTAAACCTGACCTGTGTCAGACCCCTAAAGGCTCCAGACACCAAGAGAACTAGGTCTAAACCCCTAGGCAGGTGTCATGTCCTTCTGGGTTTGGTCCCGTCTCTTTCTCCAGCACCTCCTGTCCCTGCTTCTTTCCTCTCATCCTCCCATCCTGGCTCCTCTCAGATGCCCTAGTGGTCTGTCCCCTTGTCTTTGTGGGTTCCCAAGTGCAGCAGAGGGTTTCCTGCATCTGGGCTTAAGCTGTTCCCTGGCCTGGACTGATTGCCACCATCTGGTTTCTGTGGGAGACTCGCCTCACCCTACACCCTACAAGGCAGCAGAAAGTGGTAATTAAATGCCTTCTCTGGGATCCAGCTGAGCTGAGTTCGAGTCCTGGTTCCACCCCTCTCCAGCGACACATTAAATGTGATCTTGATAGAGGCTCCTCAGGGGATCATTGCACAGATTCAAGGAAGTGAGTGTGTGTAAAAGATCTATGTCTTCACATAGCAGGTCATGTTAGCCCCACTGCCCTCTTCCCAGTTTTACTCACATTAGGTAATTTATTGCTCTCCTCTTGTTTTCCTAAATGGACTTTCATTCTGTAAGAGAAGGGCATGCTCAGAAAGCAGTCGGGTAAAAAGGAAGGTTGGTACACAGATTGCGATGAAATGATGGGTAGTAAAAAAAGTAGGAAATCAATCCATCACTAGCCTAATAGTAGAACCATTCCGAAAACAAGGGCCTAGAAACTTGATATGAAGATCCAAGCACTCTCCTATGAGCCGGTGCCTAAACTTCAATGCACATGCTTTTTAGTGACATCCTTGCTGTGTCTGCACAACTGCCTTTCTTCCTGTTTGCACTGGGAATTGGTGTTCTGGGAACCTGAAAGTGCCCAGGGTTAAATAAATTCCGGGTAAGCAAAGTGTTACTGTTCTGAGACCTGGTGTTAACCCTGATTATAATTAATATTTTTTTCCAGATACAGAAACATGAGCAGAGGGTCAGGTACTCAAGTGTCATAAGAGTATTTACAGGGGAGCTTACCAGGGATGTTGGAAGAGCTGAATAAGAGTAGCTAACTTCTGCTATGGTGGCAAGCAAGGCAAATTGGATTGTGTCACTTTTCTCAGAATCCTCAGCTGGATTCCTATGTGTTATGCACTAAATTGTGTCCCTTCCATAATCCACCACATTGAAATCCTAGCACCTGCCATCCCAGAATTTGACTGTATTTGGATTTACGAACTTTAAAGAAGTGACTGAGTTAAAATGAGGCCATTAAGGTGGGCACTAATACCATTTTCCTGGTGTTCTTGCAAGAAAGATTAGGACACACAGAGAGAACCCTGGATGTGCACGCACAAAGGAGAGACCCGGTGAGGGGGCGGCAGGCAGGCAGCCATCTGCAAGCCAGGGAGAGAGTCCTCACCAGAGATCAACCCTGCCAGCATCTTGATCCTGGACTTCCAGCTTCCAGAACTATGGGACAATAAATTTCCGCTGCTTAAGCCACTTAGTCTGTGGTTTTCACTGTGGTAGCCCCAGCAGTGAATACACCATCCCTTTTGGAGTGAAAATCAAAGTCCTTATAGTGGCCAGCACACTTCCCTGTGAGTTTCCTACTGTTATTGTAACAAATTACTATGAATTTAGTGGCTTAGAACAACACCTTGTTATGTTTAGTTCTCAAGTCAAAGTCTGAAACGGGTCTTCCTGGGCTAAAATCGAGGTCCGGTTGTCTTCCTCCTGGAGGCTCTGGGGGAGAATCTATTTCCTTGCCTTTTCCAGATCCTAGAAGCTGCCCCTACTCCTAGTAGCCTCGTCCTCTGTCTTCAAAGCCAACAAGGTCATCACTCCAACCTGTGCTTCTGTTGTTACGTCTCCTTCTCTGACACACTGACTTCCTCTTTCACAGGAAAGGAACTTTCCTTTTATATTAAGTCCACCTTTACATTACATCCTGGATAATCCAGCATGATCTATCAGCTGCTGAGCAACCTAATTCCATCCACCACCTTCATTTCCCCTCAGCAATTAACAGAACAAAGTGATGGTTTCCAGGGATTAGGACATGGACTTCTTCGGGGAGGTAGGGGGGCGATTGTTACTCTACTGACTGCATTCAGCATCTCTGCAACTTCTTTGAGCTCATTTCCCTACACTCTCTCCTCCCTTCCTCCACTAGCCCCACGTGGGCCACTTTGCTTTCCAGGAAAACATCAGATGTGCCAAGCAAATTCCCACCCAGGGCCTCTATATTCATTGTTCCCTTTGCCAGGAGTGCTTGATCCCAATGGTCAGTGCAGTTCCTGCTGACCTCTTACCCAGGGATTGCCCTGATCTCTCTGTGCAAAATTACAACCCCACCCTCACCATCCCCTCCTCCCTATGCCTGCACTGTTTTTTCACATAGTGATTGCAGTCTTTGGAAGGATTTACATGTTCATAGTCATCTCCCCAGCCCTCCCCACTAGAATGCAAGTCCAGGAGAGCAGAGACTTTGGCCGTGTTCATTGCTGTCCCCCTGCACCTGACTCAAAGTCTAGCAAATAGTGAGTGAGTGAGTGAGTGAAGTCACTCAGTCGTGTCCGACTCTTTGCGACCCTGTGGACTGTAGCCTGCCAGGCTCCTCTGTCCATGGGATTCTCCAGGCAAGAATACTGGAGTGGGTTGCCATTTCCTTCTCCAAGCAAATAGTAGGTGCTCAGTAAATGGTTTCCAAATAAATAAGTAAATAGAACACAAAGTTTCATGCAAAGGCCTAAACCTAAATTACACTAGATAAGCTTATAAATGTGAATGAAAATTTTAATTGGTGAATAAAAACAGAGCTGCAATCTACAGAAATCCTTAGACATAGTAAAGTAATCAAGAAAAGGATGAGTGCACGCCATAAATCCGTGGGAGGCTTTTGGTCAAGGACGTGCATTCAACGCTTTTAGGGCAGGGAGGGGCTCTCTGGGGCACCCTGCTAAGAATTCCTTGGAAGTGACTTTGAAAGCAGTGAGGGCAAAGGGCCACAGAATCCACCTGTAGGAGCTGAGGTTTGGAGGAAATCCCAGTGTGTTCCAGCATTTCTCTTGCACACTTGGGAGCAGTTACCTCAAGTCAGGAAACGTTGTAAAGGCCTAGAAGTGGGATTATTTTATTCACATACCTCAAACCGTTCTTGTCCCTTGGACGTGAAAATACTTACTTTGGGGAGACAACAGGTTTTGTTATCAGTTGGGCATAATTTTGTTTTTTTCCAGCTGGAGGAAGAGGAGAGAGCCTGACAGTGAAAAAGGAAATCATGAGAAAGAAAATTGGAAATTCAGGAACTTGCTTTGGCACTCTCAGGTAAGGGAGACCCCCACAGTAACCCCAAATTGGAAGACACGGTCTGCCAATGGGAATCTTTATAATCAGGATGGTCTGGGGAACCTCAGGCCGATGACCCTGGCACTTGTTCACTGACCAGGGGTTCCTGGGCTGAAGTCCTCTAGTTCTAGAAGCTCTTTGACCTGTATTGGGGTGGCGGGGGGGGCCTGCCATGGCCCTTTCCCTCCTGTGCTTACTCTGCAGATTCCTCATTGAAACCACACTCCACCCCAGTTGCCCTGTCCAGAGTGCTGTGCAGCCAACAGGTGAGTAGTAAAGCCGGGCTTTCTGGCCGCTTTGGGATTTTGCTGCCAAGCTGACTGTTTTGGAAATCTTGTGAGAGAAAGATGGCTGCCCCACTCCATGGAACCCAAGCCCTCAGGCCACACTCCATCCTGGATAATCCTTACTTGGGCTTCACTGAGGAGGTCTTGCTTGGTGGCTGAGGGGTCTTGATTAGCTTTCGTGGCCCCAAGTTCCAGGGATCCCAGCAGGTGCAGTAGACGAGGGGGTTGGGGTACATGGCAGGTCAGGGGCTGTCTTGGCTGCTTGGTCAGGAGGTCCCCACTGAAGTGGGAAAACAGCAGCAGAGTTACACTGTTGAGAGTCAGAGCAGCAACGCTTAGAGATGAATTGGGAAGAACCCAGGGAAAGCCCAAAGCACAGATGACAGATTCTGGAAGCTGTCAGTGTGATACAGGGTCTCAAACACAGAACAACACCTCACCTCTGGCCACCCAGGAGATTGACTTGAAAGCTGTTTAACGTCTGATGTTGTTGTTTAGTTGCTCAGTCATGTCCGACTCTTTGCAACCCCATGGACTGCAGCCTACCAGGCTCCTCTGTCCACAGGATTTCCCAGACAACAATACTGGAGTGGGTTGTCATTTTCTTCTCCAGGGGATCTTCCTGACCCAGGATCAAACCTGCAACTCCTGCATTGGCAGGCGGGTTCTTTACCACTGAGCCACCTGGGAAGGAGTTGCTGAGTGCTTACTATGAGCCAGATCCACAATAAGTGATCAGTTATTGTTATGCCAACTTTACAGATGAGGATAGTGAGGCTCAGAAAGGTAACGGAGGTAGCAAGGTGGAAACAAACACAAGTCTATCTGACTCCTGAGCACTTTCTCTTCCATCAGGTCACACTAAATGCCTGTAACAGGTAGGTCACGCGTAGCCCTTCCTAGAAAAGCAGCTCTGTTACTCAAATTACAGTGCAAGGGAACCTTTCAGGTTCTCTTTCCTGGTCACCAGCCTGAATTGCACAGCCAAAACTCTTCCTTCTTGGCTTCATAAAAACAAAAAACTCTGTAACAAAGGTTTGCATGAAAAACTATCAGATAAACATGAAGGCTTGATCATACTTGTTTATCTTCTTTCTTTTCCAGAATTCCACTAAAATGAGACTACAGATGAAGAGATATTTAATTCCATGAGAACAGAGAGAAGGAGAGAGGAGATTATACTGCACAATGATGTCCATACGGGCTCGGCACTGTGACTCCCTCACTTAGTACACCGTAGGAAACTACAGCTTATGAGCCTGCAAAGGACGTACAAACCAGCGGAAGCCAGTTTCCAGGAGAAAGCCCCCCAAGATGCAGGGTTGGAACTGGTAGATTATCTGATGTTTCGGATGGGTATTCGACATCTGTTGGAGCACATGATAGGTCGAACAGTGCTCCTTCCCCTTCCTCCCCTGCCCCACGTTCTAAGTAAATATGTTACCTTACATGCCCAAAGGGGCTTTGTAGCTGTGATTAAGGATTCACCTCAACCATAGTTTTTTTCCTTCTAGTTTTTATTTTTTATTAAAGTATATTTCACATACAATATATTCAGTTCAGTTCAGCTCAGTTGCTCAGTCGTGTCTGACTCTTTGTGACCCCATGGACCGCAGCACGTCCAAGTCCAAATTCAAGTGAGTTCAAGTCTTCTCCAACACCACAGTTCAAAAGCGTAGATTCTTTAGCGCTCAGCTTTCTTTATAGTCCAACGCTCACATCTATATATGACTACTAGAAAAACCATAGCTTTGTCTAGATGGACCTTTGTTGGCAAAGATATGTCTCTGTTTTTTAACATGCTGTCTAGATTGGTCATAGCTTTTCTTCCAAGGAGCAAGCGTCTTTTAATTTCATGGCTGCAGTCACCATCTGCAGAGATTTTGGAGTCCAAAAAAATAGTCTCTCACTGTTCCCACTGTCTATTTGCCATGAAGTGATGGGACCAGATGCCATGATCTTTGTTTTCTGAATGTTGAGTTTTAAGTCAACTTTTTCACTCTTCTCTTTCACTTTCATCAAGAGGCTCTTTAGTTCTTCCTCAATTTCTGCCATAAGGGTGGTGTCATCTGCATATCTGAGGTTATTGATATTTCTCCTGGCAATCTTGATTCCAGCTTGTGCTTCATCCAGCCCAGCATTACTCATGATGTACTCTGCATATGAGTTAAATAAACAGGGTGACAATATACAGCTTTGACGTACTCCTTTTCCTATTTGGAACCAGTCTGTTGTTCCATGTCGTTCTAACTGTTGCCTTCTGACCTACATACAGAATTCTCAAGAGCCAGGTCAGGTGGTCTGGCATTCCTATCTCTTTCAGAATTTTCCACAATTTGCTGATATCCACACAGTCAAAGGCTTTGGCGTAGTCAATAAAGCAGAAATAGATGTTTTTCTGTAACACTCTTGCTTTTTCCATGATTCAACAGATGTTGGCAATTTGATCTCTGGTTCCTGTCTTTTCTAAATCCAGCTTGAACATCTCGAAGTACACAGTTCACATACTGTTGAAGCCTGGCTTTGGAGAATTTTGAGCATTACTTTAGTAGTGTGTGAGATGAGTGCAATTGTGCAGTAGTTTGAGCATTCTTTGGCATTGCCTTTCTTTGGGATTGGAATGAAAACTAACCCTTTCCAGTTCTTTGGCCACTGCCAAGTTTTCCAAATTTGCTGGCATATTGAGTGTGGCACTTTCACAGCATCATCTTTTAGGATTTGAAATAGCTCAACTGGAATTCCATCACCTCCACTAGCTTTGTTTGTAGTGATGCTTCCTAAGGCCCACTTGACTTCTCATTCCAGGATGTCTGGCTCTAGGTGAGTGATCATCCCATCGTGATTATCTGGGTCGTGAAGATCTTTTTTGTATTGTCCTTCTGTGCATTCTTGCTTCCTCTTCTTAATATCTTTTGCTTCTGTTAGGTCCATACCATTTCTGTGTTTATTGTGCCCGTCTTTGCATGAAATGTTCCTTTGGTATCTCTCATTTTCTTGAAGAGATCTCTAGTCTTTCCCATTCTATTGTTTTCCTCTATTTCTTTGCATTGATCACTGAGGAAGGCTTTCTTATCTCTCCTTGCTATTCTTTGGAACTCTGTATTCAGATGTTTATATCTTTCCTTTTCTCCTTTGCATTTAGCTTCTCTTCTTTTCTCAGCTATTTGTAAGGCCTCCTGAGACAACTGTTTTGCTTTTTTGCATTTCTTTTTCTTGGGGATGGTCTTGATTACTGCCTCCTGTACAAAATCATGAACCTCCATCCATAGTTCTTCAGGCACTCTGTCTGTCAAATCTAATCCCTTGAATCTATTTCTCAGTTCCACTGTATAATTGTAAGGGATTTGATTTAGGTCATACCTGCATGGTCTAGTAGTTTTCCCCTACTTTCCTCAATTTAATTCTGAATTTGGCAATAAGGAATTCATTATCTGAGCCACAGTCAGCTCCTGGTCTTGTTTTTGCTGACTATATAGAGCTTCTCCATCTTTGGCTGCAAAGAATATAATCAATCTGATTTTGGTATTGACCATCTGGTGATGTGCATATGTAGAGTCTTCTCTTGTGTTGTTGGATGAGGGTGTTTGCTATGACCAGTGCATTCTTTTGGCAAAACTCTGTTAGCCTTTGTCCTGCTTCATTCTGTACTCCAAGGCCAAATTTGCCTGTTATTCCAAGTATTTCTTGACTTTCTACTTTTGCATTCCTGTCCCTTATAATGATGAGGACATCTTTTTTGTGTGTGTTAGTTCTAGAAGTTCTTGTAGGTCTTCATAGAACTGTTCAGCTTCTTCAGCATTACTGGTTGGGGCATAGACATGGATTAATGTGATACTGAATGGTTTGCCTTGGAAATGAAGAGAGATCATTCTGTCATTATTGAGGTTACTTCCAAGTACTGCATTTTGGACTCTTTTGTTGACTGTGATGGCTACTCCATTTCTTCTAAGGGATACAATATATTACTTTCCAGTATACAACACAGTGATTTGACATTTATATACATTATAAGCTAATAAAAATCTAGTAACCATTTGTCACATGCAAAGTTATTACAATGTTATTGAGAATATTCCCTATGCTATACATTATATCTCTATGATAGTTATTTTATAACTGGAAATTTGTACCTCTTGATCCTCTTCACATATTTTGCCCAAGTTTTTACCCCTCTCTGGAAACCACTTTGTTCTCTGTATCTATGAATCTGTTTCTGTTTTGTCTTGTTTGTTCATTTGCTTTTTTTTTTTTTTAATTTTAAAAAGTCATTATTAAGGTTTTTGTTGAAAATAACTCACATTCAAAAGGAAAGGCCAATATGGTGTGTTATCAGAATAGAGTAAATCAGAGTTGATTGGCTGGTTAAAAAGTTGAAAGGAAACTGAGTTTTAAGAGAGTGTAAATAACTAAAATATTTTAAAATGTTATATTAAAATTAGAAATTTTATACTAAAGATATACTAGAATATACTGGAATGTTTGCAAAAATGAAAAAGGGTGCTTTGTTTTTTAGATTCCACATATAAGGGAAATCATACTGCCTTTCTCTGACTTATTTCACTTGGCGTAACAGTCTCTAGGTCCATTCATAGTATTGCAAATGGCAAGATTTCATTCTTTTTTGTGACTCAGTAATATTCCATTATATCCCTCTTAACAACATTCTTTACTAAAATTTCCCTTGGGTTTTGGAATCAGTTGGGTCTGATTTTGCACAGGAAATCTGCTTATCATCTGTGGGACCCCAATAAATGTACTTTCACTTGTATGAGTGAAAGCTTCCTCATCTGCAAAATGGGGAAAAAATTCATGCCTCCTCACTGGGCTCTCAGACACGTGAAATGAGACCATGTCAGGAAAGTTCTCAGCACACTGCCTTGCATACATTAGGGTTTCAAAAACTGGAAACTGAGTTTAGGAACATTATGAAAAAGGTATTCTGTTTACAGAAGCTTTTATTTCTAAATTTGTGGGAGAATAGTCTTTTTAAAAAAATATGTGTTAAATTAAATTATGTTCATTGTAAAGAAAATAACACAGAAAAGCCTAACTAAGTAAAAATAACCCCAAATACTAGCATCTAGAGATGACCACTGAAAATATTTTGGTGAGTGCCCTCTAGAATTCTCTCTAGCCTAGAGAAACAGATGCATAATTTTCCATAAATGAAAGCAAATTCTACTTACATCCTAGATATGCCTTTTTAAACACATAGTCGGTAACTATATACATATACAGTCATAGAATTATTTTTAAACTTAAGTTTACTGTGGAGAAATTTTTAAAATGTACAGAAGTAGACAAAAGAGTACAGTGAGCTCACACGTATTGTCACCTAGCTACAATAACTAGCAATTTATGGCTAGTCTCTTCCATCTTAGCTCACCTTTTTAAAAATTGGAGAATAACAGCTTTACAATGTTGTGCTGGTTTCTGCTGTACAACATGAATCACCCTCCCTCTTGAGACTCCCTCCCCTCCCCCAGCTCCCCCCCCCCACCAGGTCATCACAGAGCACTGAACTGAGTTAACCCACTTTTCTAACACTAGATTATTTTAGAGCAAATTTAAAGCAAATCTATACTTTTAATTATTTAAAACAAACCTTTTAAACAAGACTGAGGACTTCCTTGGTGGTCCAATGGTTAAGAATCTGCCTGCCAAAGCAGGGGACACAGGTTTCATCCCTGGTCCAGGAAGATTCCATGTGCTGCAGGGCAACTGAGCCCACGTGCCACAACTACTGAGCCCTCACACCCTGGGACCCACGCTGCACAGCAAGAGAGCAGCCCCCGCTCACTGCAGCTCGAGAAAGCCCACATCAGCAACAAAGACCCAAGCAAACCAAAAACAAACAAACAAACAAAAGCCTGAAATTTGTTTCTATATTATCATGACTTTGTAAATTTCTCTTTTATGAATGTACCCATTTATATTTTTAGCTAGTTTTGTATTAATAAACATTTGCTTGTTTCCTTTTTTCCCGATGATGAGCAATGACTTGGTGCATATTCTTTTGCTCTTAAAAAGTAAAGGCCTCCAAATACCCATGGGAATGATACTCCAAATTATTAACAACCAGTAAGACAAGGCTATGGAACAAGCAGAATAGTTGAGGGTTATGGGGTGGAACAGGGTGATAGAGGACCCCACTCCCATCCCCACACCAGGTAGTAACCACTCACTGAATCCTGAGGAAGTCTGGGGGTGCCAGGAGAATTGTGGAGGTAACCAAGGAGGCAGGCATGACATTTGAGGGGCTTGAACAATGTATATGCACAGCCAGTATGGCAGTATTTTTATATTTCAATAACTGTGCATACAAGCTAAATGTCAGCCCTCTGCCTTCATATTCCCCCAAGAGGGAATCACTGTTAACAGCTTTTTGGGTATCTTTCCAGAAATATTCTATAATATTTAAAAAGTTTTTACATAAACAAGAACACACTTTACACACTACACCATGCCTTGCCTTTTTTGGTGTATGTATATCTGGACTTTCCAGGTGGCTCAGTGGTAAAGAATCTGTCTGCCAGGCAGGAAACTCAAGTTTGATCCCTGGGTTAGGAAGATCCCCTGGAGAAGGAAATGGCAACCCACTCTAGTATTCTTGCCTGGGAAATCCCACGGACAGACGAGCTTGGCAAGCTACAAATCCAAGGGGTCACAAAACAGTTGGACACGACTTGGCAACTAAACAACAGGATATCTAATAGATATTTCCATATCAACATGGATAGATCTAACGCATACACAGTGGCTAGATGTGCGTTTTATGGCTCTAAGACTATAGGGGTGTGTGTGTGTGTGTGTTTTAGAATCTTGCTCCTCATTCTTTTCCTATCCTATATCTCTTTCTGATGATTTTACCCAAGACTTAGTGGACTGAATGTGCCAGTTGGTGACCCTGTAGTCACCAGTGAGCAGCTGAGCCTCCAGAAAGGTCACTGGTTAGCATTAACAATCAGAAGAAAAAAAATTTTATGAAACATCTTTTCAAAGAGCTTACCTTGGACTTCCCAAAGATTTGTTTTCCCCATGTAGTTTCTTTTCAATTCAAGAGGCTTAAAGTCACCATAAGGTTAGATAAACTCTTTTCATCAATGCAAAATCAGAATTAATTTTAGGTCAAATCTGGAGGGTTCCAGGATGCGAGACTGTAGTGGTCATTCCAAGTGATTGAAATGCCAGAGCAGAAAATCCACAGTTTTCCAGGGAATCCAGTCAAAATCTTTCACAAAGGCTGACCTGGCATGAGCATGAATTTCCCTTCTGAAGACAACCCAGTTTGAGTCTTTTAGTGTTGGAATGTAAGTCAAACTAGAGGAGAGAGTCACCCCTTCACTGGGACTCTCTTGTGAGAGTTAGAGTTGTGAGATTTTTCCTTAGCAGATGTTGGGGGAAGGTTTGTTTCTTTTATTGCTATGGAAACAGAACGGCAGCATCTCATTGGCTCAGGCCCTCAGCTCTTAAGAGAGAAGGCTGGAGAAGCAGCCATTAAAAAATTCTCCAAGACGTGAGACAAGATATGTTTAAGACATACTACCAGAGGAAACAGAATTAAGTAGCACTCCTAGGCTTAGTAGGCTGTGGCAGGATCTGTGCTGGGTTTTAGATTCTTATCATTTGCTCACAGAAACCTAAAACTCTAAAGCAGGCACTTTCTTCCTTGAATTTCAGGCTTTGAAATCTGTTAAAGTGCCAGTCCTCCGGGGCAGGAGACCTTTTCAGTTACCAAGAAGCTCAGATTTTTTCCCGGAAAGAAAACTGCTTTTACTCATTACACAAAAAAAGAAGCTTGTTTATCAAAGACCAGTAGCTTTTATTTTTATTCTACTGCACCTCACTGTATTTTACACATTTTATTTAAAAAATTGCATGAAATAATACCCTTATTACATACTATTTTATCTTTCTTTTTAAAATAATTTAAAATTTTTACTTATGTTTAAAAATTATTTTAAAAATTTATTTTATGTTGGAGCAGAATTGATTAAGAATGTTGTGTTAGTTTCAGGTGTAGAGCAAAGTAATTTAGTTATACATATACATATGTCTATTCTTTTTCAAATTCTTTTCCTATTTATGTTACTACAGAATATTGAGCAGAGCTCCCTGCGTTATACAGTAGGTCCTTGTTGTCTATTTTAAATGCAGTAGTGTGTACATGTTAAGACCAAACTCCCAATCTATTCCTTCTTTTAACTATTTTTAACAATTCTTCTAGTTAAAATGAAAGCTGATTATAAATCCACCTTATTGATTTCATGATTTGCTGATGAGTCATACGCCAAAGTTTTTAAAACATTGCTATAAGTTCATCCATTCATTCTACTCCATCAGTTCAGTTCAGTTCAGTCACTCAGTAGTGTCCGACTCTTTGCGACCCCATGGACTACAGCATGCCAGGCTTCCCTGTCCATCACCAACTCCTGGAGCTTGCTTAAATTCATGTCTATCGAGTCGGTGATGCCATCCAACCATCCCGTCCTCTGTCGTCCCCTTCTTCTCCTGCCTTCAATCTTTCCCAGCATCAGGGCCTTTTCCAATGAGTCAGTTCTTTGCATCAGGTAGCCAAAGTTTCAGCTTCAACATCAGTCCTTCCAATGAATATTCAGGACTGATTACCTTTAGGATGGACTGGTTGGATCTCCTTGCTGTCCAAGGGACTCTCAAGAGTCTTCTCCAACACCACAGTTCAAAAGCATCAATTCTTCGGCACTCAGCTTTCTTTATAGTCCAAACTCACATCCATACATGACTACTGGAAAAACTATAGCTTTGACTAGAAGGAACTTTGTCAGCAAAGTAATCTCTCTGCCCTATAATATACTGTCTAGGTTGGTCATAGCTTTTCTTTCAAGGAGCAAGCGTCTTTTAATTTCACACATGCAGTCACCATCTGCAGAGATTTTGAAGCACCAGAAAATAAAGTCTTTCACTGTTTCCATTGTTTCACCATCTATTTGCCATGCAATGATGGGACCAGATGCCATGATCTTAGTTTTCTGAATGTTGAGCTTTAAGCCTGGTTTTTCACTCACTTCTTTCACTTTCATCAAGAGGCTCTTTAGTTTTTCTTCACTTTCTGCCATAAGGGTGGTGTCATCTGCATATCTGAGGTTATTGATATTTCTCCCAACAATCTTGATTCCAGCTTGCGCTTCATCCAGCCTAGCGTTTCTCATGATGTACTCTGCATAGAAGTTAAATAAGCAGGGTGACAACATACAGCCTTGACGTACTGCTTTCCACATTTGGAACCAGTCTGTTGTTCCACGTCCAGTTCTAACTGTTGCTTCTTGACCTGCATACAGATTTCTCAAGAGGCAGGTCAGGTGATCTGGTATTCCCATCTCTTGAAGAATTTTCAGTTTGTTGTGATCCACATAGTCAAAAGCTTTGGTGTAGTCAATAAAGCAGAAGTAGATACTTTACTGGAACTCTCTTGCTTATGTGATGATCCAGCGGATGTTGGCAATTTGATCTTTGGTTCCTCTGCTTTTTCTAAAAACCAGCTTGAACATCTGGAAGTTCATGGTTCACATATTGTTGAAGCCTGGCTTGGAGAATTTTGAGCATTACTTTGCTAGCCTGTGAGATGAGTGCAATTATGCAGTAGTTTAAACATACCTTGGCATTGCCTTTTCTTTGGGATTGGAATGAAAACTGACCTTTTCCAGTCCTGTGGCCACAGATGAATTTTTCAAATTTGCTAGCATATTGAGTGCAGCACTTTCACAGCATCATCTTTTCGTATTTGAAATAGCTCAACTGGAATTCCATCACCTCCACTAGCTTTGTTTGTAGTGATGCTTCCTAAGGCTCACTTGACTTTGCATTCCAGGATGTCTGGCTGTAGATAAGTGATCACACTATCGTGGTTATCCGGGTCATGAAGATCTTTTTTGTATAGTTCTTCTGTGTATTCTTGTCACCTATTTTTAATATCTTCTGCTTCTGTTAGGCCAATATCATTCTGTCCTTTATTGTGCTCATCTTTGTATGAAATGTTTCCTTGGTATCTCTCATTTTCTTGAAGAGATCTCTAGTTTTCCCCATTCTATTGTTTTCCTCTATTTCTTTGCATTGATCGCTGAGGAAGGATTGCTTATCTCTCCTTGCTATTCTTTGGAACTTTGCATTCAAATGGGTATATCTTTCCTTTTCTCCTTTGCATTTAACTTCTCTTCTTTTCTCAGCTAGGCAATGGCACCCTACTCTAGTACTCTTGCCTGGAGAATCACAGGGTGGAGGAGCCTGGTAGCCTGCAGTCCATGGGGTTGCTAAGAGTCGGACAGGACTGAGCGACTTCACTGTCACTTTTCACTTTCATGCATTGAAGAAGGAAATGGCAACCCACTCCAGTGTTCTTGCCTGGAGAATCCCAGGGACAGGGGAGCCTGGTGGGCTGCCGTCTATGGGGTCGCACAGAGTCAGACATAACTGAAGTGACTTAGCAGCAGCAGCAGCTTTTCTCAGCTATTTGTAAGGCCTCCTCAGACAGCTATTATGCTTTTTTGCATTTCTTTTTCTTAGGGATGGTCTTGATTACTGCTTCCTGTACAATATCATGAACCTCTGTCCATAGTTATTCAGGCATTCTGTCTATCAGATCTAATCCCTTGAATCTATTTCTCACTTCTACTGTATAATCATAAGGGATTTGATTTAGGTCATACATGCACGGTCTAGTGGTTTTCCCTACTTTCTTCAATTTAAGTCTGAATTTGGCCATAAGGAGTGCATGATCTCAGCTACAGTCAGCTCCGGGTCTTGTTTTTGCTGACTTTATAGAACTTCTCCATCTTTGGCTACAAAGAATATAATCAATCTGATTTCGGTATTGATCATCTGGTGATGTGCATGTGTAGTCTTCTCTTGTATTGTTAGAAGAGGGTGTTTGCTCTGACCAGTGTGTTATTTTGGCAAAACTCTGTTAGCTTTTGCCCTGCTTCGTTTAGTACTCCAAGATCAATTTGCCTGTTACTCCTTGACTCTTACTCCTTACTCCTGTTACTCCCTGGTATCTCTTGACTTCCTACTTTTGCATTCCAGCCCCCTATCATGAAAAGGACATCTCTTTTGGGTGTTAGTTCTAGAAGGTCTTCATAGAACTGTTCAACTTCAGCTTCTTCAGCATTACTGGTTGGAGCATAGACTTGGATTACTGTGATACTGAAAGGTTTGTGTTGAAAATGAACAGAGATCATTCTGTCATTTTTGAGATTGCATTCAAGTACTGCATTTCAGACTCTTTTGTGGACTATGAGGGTTACTCCATTTCTTCTAAGGGATTCTTGCCCACAGTAGTAGATATAATGGTCATCTGAGTTAAATTCACCCATTCCAGTCCATTTTAGTTCACTGATTCCTAAAATGTTGATGTTCACTCTTGCCCTCTCCTGTTAACCGCTTCCAATTTACCTTGATTCATGGACCTAACACCCAGGTTCCAATGCAATATTTTTCTTTACAGCATCACACTTTATTTCCATCACCAGTCAGATCCACAACTGGGTGTTGTTTTAGCTTTGACTCCATCTCTTCATTCTTTCTTGAGTTATTTCTCCACTCTTCTCCAATAGCATATTGGGGACCTACCCACCTGGGGAGTTCATCTTTCAGTGTACTATCTTTTTGCCTTTTGTACTATTCATGGGGTTCTGAAGGCAAGAATACTTGCCGTTTCCTTCTCCAGTGGACCATGTCTTGTCACAACTCTCCATCGTGACCTGTCTGTCTTGGGTGACCCTACATGACATGGATCATAGTTTCAGTGGGTTAGACAAGGCTGTGGTCCATGTGAGCAGTTTGATTAGTTTTCTTTGATTGTGGTTTTTATTCTGTCTGCCCTCTGATGGATAAGGATAAGAGGCTTATGGAAGCTTCCTGATGGGAGAAACTGACTGAGGGGGAAACTGGGTCTTGTTCTGATGGGCAGAACAAAAGTTAGAGAGGTGATGGAATTTCAGGTGAGCTATTTCAAATTGTAAAAGATGATGGTGTAAAAGTGCTGCACTCAATATGCTAGCAAATTTGGAAAACTCAGCAGTGGCCACAGGACTGGAAAAGGTCAGTTTTCATTCCAATTCCAAAGAATGGCAATGCCAAAGAATGCTCAAACTACTGCACAATTGCAGTCATCTCACAGGCTAGCAAAGTAATGCTCAAAATTCTCCAAGCCAGGCTTCAACAATACATGAGCCATGAACTTTCAGATGTTCAGGCTGGTTTCAGAACAGGCAGAAGAACCAGAGATCAAATTACCAACATCTGCTGGATCATCTAAAAAAAGCAAGAGAGTTCCAGAAACACATCTATTTCTGTTGTATTGACTATGCCAAAGCCTTGACTGTGTGGATCACAAGAAACTGTGGAAAATTCTGAAAGAGATGGGAATACCAGACTACCTGACCTGCTTCTTGAGAAACCTGTATGCAGGTCAGGAAGCAACAGTTAGAACTGGACATGGAACAACAGACTGCTTCCAAATAGGAAAAGGAGTACGTCAAGGCTGTATGTTGTCACCCTGCTTATTTAACTTCTATGCAGAGTACATCATGAGAAATGCTGGGCTGGAAGAAGCACAAGCTGGAATCAAGATTGCTGGGAGAAATATCAATAACCTCAGATATGCAGATGACACCACCCTTATGGCAGAAAGTGAAGAAAAACTAAAGAGCCTCTTGATGAAAGTGAAAAAGTTGGCTTAAAGCTCAACATTCAGAAAACTAAGATCACGGCATCTGGTCCCATCATTTCATGGCAAACAGATGGGGAAACAGTGGAAACAGTGGCTGACTATTTTTATGGGCTCCAAAATCACTGCAGATGGTGACTGTAGCCATGAAATTAAAAGATCCTTACTGGTTGGAAGAAAAGTTATGGCCAACCTAGACAGCATATTAAAAAGCAGAGACTTTACTTTGTCAAGAATGGTCCATCTAGTCAAGGCTATGGTTTTTCCAGTAGTCATATATGGATGTGAGAGGTGGACTATAAAGAAAGCTGAATGCCCAAGAATTGATATTTTGAACTGTGGTGTCGGAGAAGACTCTTGAGAGTCCCTTGGACAGCAAGGAGATTCAAACAGTCCATCCTAAAGGAAATCAATCCTGAATATTCACTGGAAAGACTGATATTGAAGCTGAAACTCCAATACTTTGGTCACCTGATGCATAGAGCTGACTCATTTGAAAAGATTCCGATGGTGGGAAAGATCGAAGGCAGATGGAGAAGAGGATGACAGAGGATGAGATGGTTGGACGGCATCACTGACTCAATGGGCATGAGTTTGAGTAAACTCTGGGAGTTGGTGATGGACAGGGAGGTCTGGTGTACTGCAATTCATGGGGTTGCAGAGTCGGACACGACTGAGCGACTGAACTGAACTGAACTGAGTGACTGAACTGAAGTGAACTGAACTGATGGGTGAGGACATGCTCAGTGAATCTTTAATCCAATTTTCTGTTGATGGGCAGTGCTCTGTTCCCTCCCTGTTGTTTGACCTGAGGCCAAACTATGGTGGGGGTAATGAAGATAATGGCGACCTCCTTCCAAAGGTCCCATGCATGCACTGCTGCACTCAGTGCCCCAATCCTGCAGCAGGCCACTGCTGACTCACGCCTCTGCCGGAGACTCCTGGACCTTCATGGACAAGTCTGGGTCAGTATCTTGTGGGGTCACTGCTCTTTTCTCCTGGGTCCTGGTATGCACCTCCAAGAGTCTATTTCTCCAGTCCTGTGTAAATTCTGTCAGCTGTATGGTGGAGTTAATGGCGACCTCCTCCAAGAGGGCTTATTCCATTCCCAGGTCTGCCGCACCCAGAGCCCCTGCCCTTGTGGCAGGGCACTGCTGACCCATACCTCTGCAGGAGACACTCAAACACTCAAAGGCAGGTCTGGCTCAATCTCCATGGGGTCTCCTGGTGCACACAAGATTTTGTTTAAGCCCTCTGAGTGTCTCTGGTGGGTATGGGGTTTGATTCTAAATGCAATTTTGCCCCTCCTACCATCTTGCTGAGGCTTCTCCTTTGCCCTTGGATATGGGATATCTTTTTTTTTTTTGGTGGGATCCAACATTTTCCTGTCAATGGTTGTTCAGCAGCAACTTGTAATTTTGGAGTTCTCACAGGAGAAGATGAGGGCATGTCCTTCTACTCCACCATCTTGTACTTACTATCTATTGTGTGCCAGGCACTGTTGTGAGGTGTGGAAGATACTTCAGTTCCCCTGATCCAAAGAGCTTAGAGACTAGTATGGAAACAGACAATTAATAAATTCAATAAAAGCACAATGAAGCTTTTGTTGAGGGCCTTACCCCATGTCCTGGGAGTGGATAGAAAAGATCCCTTTCTAATTTAATGAGTCAGGCAATAGTTTTAACTAGAGAAAGAATTTAACTAGCTTTGTATATTAGAAAGATAAGTTTGACTGCAGTGTAGACAAACAATTGGAGGGGCCATGGGAGGAAAACCAGTTAGGAGTCTGTGGCAGTGGCCAAATGAGACCCAACAGTGGCCTCAACTAGGGAGAAGCAGTGGAGATGGAGAGAAAGAGGACACTATAGGGCTTGGTGACTGAAGGAGAAGGAGGAGGCGGTGATGATTCCTGGGTCTCTAGCTCAAGCAATTGAGTAGGTGGTGGGGTCATTTATCGAGATGGGAAAGTCTGAGGAACAAACAAGTTCAGGGAAAAAGGTCATGATTTCTTAGATTATTGAGTCTGAGGTGCCAGGAAGACATCCAAGTGGTGAGGTCTGTTACAGAGTTTGTTACATGTTTGGGGTGTTCAAAAGAAGAGTCTGGGCCAGAAACACTAGGAGTCTTCAAAGTAGATCATATTTTAAGCCAAGGTGGTGGATGAGATCATACAGGGAAAGGGTGTGTGTAAGAAGAGAAGAGGGTCTAGAACAGAGCCCTGAGAAACAATATTTATGACAGCATTTCTCAAACTGTGGGCCATGTATTAGTTAAAATATGTACAACTATCATGTGAATGATTGTGGCTTAAATCAAAGATGTTCATTAATTTCATGAAATACAAATTCTGTTGGTCATGCTACCAGAGTTGGTGCAGACTCAGAAATATCATTTTAGAACTGGGTTCTTTCCATTTTTCTGTCCTGCCACCCTCAGTGTGGCAGAGGGGAGCCTCATGGTTGCATGATGGCTGCCACGACTCCAAGTACCATGAGCAGACTGGGTGTTGTGTGTGTGTTAGATGCTCATTCATGTCCGACTCTTTGTGACCCTATGGACTGTAGCCCGCCAGGCTCCTCAGTCCATGGGGATTCTCCAGGCAAGAATACTGGGGTGGGTTGCCATTTCCTTCTCCAGGGGATAATCCCAACCCAGGGATCGAACCTGGGACTCCCACATTGCCTGTAGATTCTTTACCATCTGAGCCACCAAGGAAGTCCCAAGATAGGGTGGGGATGACTTCAAAAGCTGAAAGGGAGGGAGAAAAACTACCAAGAGAAAAAGGGGATTGGAGATTTACTTTGAGTCTGTTTATTGGGTGAAAGTTTATATTTAAAGGCTGTCTTACGCCTTTAAATACAGGATTTGGGTCTCGTGTGGAGAGTGGCTAAAAACAAAGACACAAATGAAGTGGGTAAGGAAAACCCCAGCCATTTGTCTGAGGTTCAGCACTGACAACTTTGTGTTTTTTTCCCTCCTTTCCTTTTTTTAGACATAAGGACAACTTTAACAGCTCTAAAACAGCAGAAGGGACAGAAATGAAAGCTTCTAGGAGCTAAGTGTTAACTAGAACTTCTAGGAGCTAAGAGTTAACTGCTCTCTTTTTGGTTGAATTTAGGGAAACTTTGGCATTGCCTAAGAGGCTCTTTCCAAAAGACCCCATAAGGGAATTGAAGCTACTAAAGTTCTCAGCAACTTTCCCTAAAGCAATCTGTCTTAGTATTTGGAATGGAGGTGAAAGAGGCTAGAATACCAACAGTATAACCAAGTATAAGCTGAATAATGGAGAAGGCAATAGCACCCCACTCCAGTACTCTTGCCTGGAAAATCCCATGGTTGGAGGAGCCTGGTAGGCTGCAGTCCATGGGGTCACTAAGAGTCGGACACGACTGAGTGACTTCACTTTCACTTTTCACCTTCATGCATTGGAGAAGGAAATGGCAACCTACACCAGTGTGCTTGCCTGGAGAATCCCAGGGACGGGGAAGCCTGGTGGGCTGCCATCTATGGGGTCGCACAGAGTCGGACATGACTGAAGTGACTTAGCAGCAGCAGCAGCAAGCTGAATAAATGAATGAGAGAAACAGTGACTTAACAATTCACACATCATCAAAACTAGTTTGCACATTGGTTGGGGGAATGGGCACCATCTTCTGTAACACTGCAGACCTCTTGAAGTGGCAAATGTGATCAGCTGGTGATCGTTTATAAGCTTCCTTCCCATTCATGTGGCTGTAAGAGAATACTCCCAGTGTGGAAAAGTCAGTATTACTCTTAAGGAGCTCATCATTATTTTCATTTCTCTTTGATCATTCCTTGTCTTTCAAGATGAATTAAAGGTGCCACGCTAAATCCCAGAGACACATTCAATAGTTTCCGAATGGCCCCTAGCCAGGGAGCCACAGGAATCATGCACAAGCCCGCAGTGCCACTCTCTCACCTACACAGGGAGGCCGCTGTCCTGAGCCCTGGACTTTAGAGGACTCTGTGTATCACAGGTATGCTCAAACACCTAACTTTGTTAAAGAGCACATGGGCACTCGATCTTGAACTCAGTTTTGGGATAGCGGGACCTGCAACCCTAAACATCCATTCTCATCATAAACATCATCAAGGACCCAGGGCAACAGTTTCAGCCATCTCTTGCCCTTTATCTTCAGAACAAAAGATGCCTGTGACCACATGCTATCAATGTTTCTGGGTTGTTCTGCTGCTAAGGTCAGAGACCCTGCTTTGGAATGCAGAAAGGACTAGGGCAAGAGCAGTGAGGTGAGAGGAAAGGGAACTTGTTCAAAAACTCTTAGAAAGCTTGAATGCTTGGATTCACCCATAATGAGATACTGTTTCCCAGTGACACTGAGCATTCATTTTTGCTTCATGTTTTCATTTGTAACTCCACAGGTGCTCATATATCGGAGTGGTACTTGACAGGAACTACATATTGTGGCTGAAGAGCATTTTGCAGTATGGGTCCTGATTATCTGTAAATATGTTTAGGTATAAAGATCTAGATGGAATGCAAATGAATCATGGTGTGAATTGTTCACATTATTGTATGAATTTTGTGGTTGCTTTGAGAGATGGTGAAATAGCTGTAAAAGTGGTAGTGAATTAAATGAAATCAAAATACGTTGTAATCTTCTGGCCCATTGTACTGTTTGAATATAATGTGAAATTCTTGCTTTTAAACGATTTTGCTGAGAAGGTAAAAAAAATTAAATTTAACGGAATTAAACTTTTTAACATATTTGACATTTATACTTTTTTCTCTATGGAGAAGGCAATGGCACCCCACTCCAGTACTCTTGCCTGGAAAATCCCATGGACGGAGGAGCCTGGTAGGCTGCAGTCCATGGGGTCGCTAAGAGTCGGACACGACTGAGCGACTTCACTTTCACTTTTCACTTTCATGCATTGGAGAAGGAAATGGCAACCCACTCCAGTGTTCTTGCCTGGAGAATCCCAGGGACGGGGGAGCCTGGTGGGCCGTCATCTCTGGGGTCACACAGAGTCAGACATGACGGAAGCGACTTAGCAGTAGCAGCATACTTTTTTCTCTAACTTCTCACATTACCTTTGATGTGCTTCACTCATGCTTTCTTACCCTAAAGAATAAAGCACTTCATGCCTGACAGTTGTGTTTTGGCATCTTTGGCAAAACTGCCCAGCATTTTTTCATTAAAAAAAAATTTGGGGGGGCATTTTAGCCTTACTTCATAAAAACTAATGAAAAAAAGAAAAACCAATACTAGCATAACTCAAACATATAATAAAAACAGAAACGAAAGGCAACAGCATGCTGAAAGTCTCAAATCTTTAGCCTTATTTCATCAGGTTTTTGAACTTCAAACACATGCACTGATAATCATTTGTGAAAGAAAACACAATCAAAGATGCTTGGAACATCACTAAATTATATATCAAAGAAGTGGGGACTCATTTCTCACAAAATGCTCATGTGAGCTTTAAAAAAATATAGCAGTTAAAATGTGACAGAGAAAAAAGAACATCAAAGAATCTTTTCTATTAAAATCCAACAATTTTCAATTTTTATTTCTTGGAAACAGTTTCTAAATAGTTAAGTATCAGTAGTCAGTTGTGGACCATCAGAAATGAATTGCTTCATACTTCCTGAGTCTTAAAGATCTGCATATCAACAACTTTAGGTTTTATTTTTTTGTTGCTGATGCTTTGCTGAGGAAACAATATGGTTATTCTATTTTAAAAACCTAAGAAAATACAGTGATATCTGTTTACTACTCATGACTATTGTTGGTTTGGCAAATAGAGCTTGTTCTCAGTACCCAAAACAACATAACAGAAAGGAAAGACTTTATGCAGGATTATCTGTGAAAAGAACTGGGACAAAACCACAGAAAGACAAAGGAAAATTTAAGAAGATACTCATGTTTATTATCTGATTTACATTCAACAAAGCAAAGGTAGGTGCACAAAGAGCCGTTTGACAAAGTCAAGCCCCAGATATCATACTACAGTATCTCGCCGGCAGCCACAGAGGGCCCCACGTCACTCCCTGATAGCTGTGAAGGCAAAGCGGCCACTCAGTGTCGACTCTGCTGTGCTGCGCTCAGGGTACAGGCTTGCGGGCATCCAACATCAGAGGAGTGGGCCACTGAACACCAGGAGCTCTGGTTCCAGATGTCAAGAGTCAATGTTTGAACAAGTACTAGTTAAGTACCAGAAAAAAATAACAGGCTTTGAATACTGTATAAAAATACACCTTTTCTAGAGAACAGGCTCTTGTGAGCTGCCGATAACATGCCTCCCTTTGTCAAAGTCTGTTTATTCAGGTCAAATCAAGGACATAGAGTACAAAATTTTTTTTAAAAACTACTTTAACAATGGTCATTAACTTTTTTCCAAGACCCATGGGTAAAGCTATTTACATAAGATTTGGGATCATGATAATTCTGGAGAACTTTTAATTCTGAATTCACAGGGAAGGTATCCCTCCTAGCAACAGGATACTCAGAAATACCTGAGGTATAATCATTGAGAGCCTTCAGAAGAAAAAACAAAGATTGGTGTTTTCCAAACTGGCATTAAAGTACCTACACAGTGGATACAAGAAAATTAAAATGTGAACAGTGCTAAAGCATAACAGATAAATTAAGAAAGAACTTGCTACAAGGCTCCAGTTCTTACTATCCTTTGCACACTATTTCATTATAATAGAGAGTCTCAGGCAGTATTCAAAAATGATTTTAGATGGAAATTTCAAAAACAACAAAACCCAATTTCAAAACAGGATTCATTTCTAGAGACAAGCAAGCATCAGTTTATAATCCTTGTGTTTCTGGTGGAACAGCAACATCAGTTTAATTTTCAAGAACCAAAGTCTGCTTTTCTTTAATCAGACAGGCTTATTTGGCTGTGAATACGCTCTTGCCCTGCCTCTAAAGCGATCATTTTAGCATCAGTTATTTTACAAATATACTAATTATACATAACATGCCCAAATCTTGCTTAACTTATAGCTGTTTATATAATATACATAAACTCTGATAATTTAACACTTTGTACTACTCTCTGGCCCTACATTTTCCTAGATTCTGATGTTTCTCGGCAACTGGCAATAGGAAGATTACTTTCTTAGAGAATAAATAAAAAGCTTAAAGAATTGTCTAAAATAAGCACTCCAGAGTTACTTTATGAAGTAGAAACTCAAATATTATCATTTAAAATGGGAATATTTTAGAAATTGAAGCATCAGGAATTCTTCTGGTTCACATTCAGGACACTGACATTCACTTACATACCAGCTGGAATCCTTTCTGAACATCTATGTATACAGTCTTCTGACTTCAGAAGGACTGAGCAAGGGGGAGAAAACAGGGAGAGGACACTCTCACTTTTAATTTTGAGAAATTTATTTAGAAAAGTCTTATTAAAAGATCTTTAAAAAGCACAGAAAACCCACACATTTTACTACTGCATGTGTGTTTTGAGCACATGAAGCAGCTCGAGAAGAGAGAAGGCCCTCTTCTGGTCTGTAACAGGTGTACGGATGGGAGCCCCAGGAGCAAAACTCCCATCAAGAATACTTCAGAAAAGGCCTTGCACTTTAAGTCAGAACAAAGGGGCAAAAAATCTGCTAATGAAACACTGAAAAGATCAAGTAACATGCCTCCCGTTTTCAAAAATAACTAGCCCCCTTCTAGCTTCTCTCTATTATGCCTTTTGTGTGATGGCATTTCTTTCTGAACTTCATGGCCGAGATAAAGACCTTGGTCAGCAATACTCAAAAAACAGGTCTGTTTCTTCCTAATTCACAGCCTTGCATCACACCGCTGGAAGCTGAAACCTAATCCCCGAGTTTCACTTTGCCATTTCACATAGTTAAAAACAAAAACAGAATCCCAGAGAAAAAACAAAAGCTTTGACTTTCCCAATGAAAAGTCATTCTCTAATTCTACAGATATTAAGAAAAAGGCAAATGTGTCTTAATTTTATTTTATATTAAAAAACAATCTCAAAGCAAGCACCTGGGTTTTACTTCAGTTTATAATATTAGACTGTGCCTGAGAATTTTTGTGCAAATACATGTCATTCTTCATTAAAAACATGCATAGCATATTTTGGAAAAAGTTTACTTGCAATCAACTTTCCTTACAAAAACCCTTATAGACATAAACACACAACATTCTTAAATTCCTATTGATTGCACTTCTGGTTTAACCTTTCCAGCCTCCAAGGAAATTTGAAAGACATGTAACTATGTTCATACAACTTGGTCATTACATTTATTCAGAATAAATATTCTGAAAACGAGATTCCTTGGTTCCAATGTACCCACACTTCCCTTCTTAAAATAAATCCTTCCTACCCCCATCCCCAACTTACACTGTTTGAGGGGGATATTGTATAAAAATACAAATTAAAAAACTGAACACTTATTAATCACAAGTGCAAAAGGAATGTGGATGACGTTTGGGCTCCCAGGGGTTCAAAGTCCTGAAAACAGAAAGCAAAAAGGGAGTCTCCACTACTCTGATCTTATGAAAAAGGTGAAATTCCTTGTTTGATAATGCAGTGAGCTTACTTTCTGATGGATGTGTAATTTAACCAGACGTTAACAGGGGCCAACATAAAGGCCATATCACTGTTGTCTCAGTAACAGACCGAGTTTACCCCAGCAACCTTCTGGAACAGCTTCTAAAGGCAGTGGTCCAAGCTGCTCCTTCTTCTATCCCATCTCCTAACCTAGGTCCTTCTTGCTTATGCTCACCAGAAGTAAGTGTACTAGGAAGTTCAGTATTTCTGGTGTGTTTCAATATTACTGGATTTATTTTCTAGTCACTTTTTATTTTCAAGACAAGAAAAACCAACTGAAGGACTACATTCAACCTTTTTTCTTTCCCTTGCCTCCAAATACTCATGACCCATTCATTTATACTTTCAAGTTATCAGACAGACCTCATGCTAATCCTGTTTCCATTCGTTCACCCTCCCCTTTCTACATTCACAACCCTTCTGCGACATTCCTTTTCTCTCAGACAAGACTACGTATAAACAGTGCAAATCTTTCGTTCATGTGCTAACTTGATAAGACATCAGTCAACTGCTGAACTTCAATCCTCCTTCAGGATATCCATTTTGGGGGATGATGTGCAAACTGGGGTGCTGAAGCTACCCAACATGACTGGAAGACTCTGATTCCTCCTCAGTCCACTCAGTAAATTGCTCCCTGAATTTAAATAGACAGCAGAGTTTGGTCTTTGAAGACCATTTTCTGCTTTTTGGCTTCTTCCATTTGCCTGGGCCTCGGGGGTCTTTATCACTCTGGCTATCCCCAGTCTCTTCAGCCTGTCCACTAAGTTCATCTTTAACTGGCCAACATCAGGAGGGTTTCGGGATGGTCTCAGGCCATACATCTCTTGGAGGAATGTTTCTGCTGGTCGGGAGGCCAAAAAATTTTCAGAGAGATGCACTCGAGGCTCCATGGGCAAAGGAGAAGGGCAAGGTGAATGAGATGGTGAATTTGGTGGTGTGGAAGGGGTAGACAGGCCTCGAGGGAGAGGCTGGAGGAGGGGGTTCTCTGAAATTGGGCTGTGGTACACTTTAGCGGAGATGCCTCGCTCCTGTAGAAGTTTGGCCAAGCTCACGGTGCTGCTGAAGGTTATGGTGGAATCTCGTCGGTTAGTGATAGATTCACCAACGCTGAGCCTGTAGGACACGGCAGGAGAATTCATTGCTGTGTTTGATGAACTGCTACCACTGCTTGCACAGGATAAGGAAGGGAAGCCAGAGCTTTACAAAGGAAAAAAAAAGCAGGAGGGAGTGTTTAAGAATAAAAAGTAATCCGAAGTGAGCATTTAAGGTAATTACAGTAGTTATCCATAGCATATGTAGAGGAACAGATAACACATCAGTATCTGAGGAATGAAAATTCTGATGTGTTACTTCAAAGATTGGTTATTTGTAATTTAGTCATTAACTTACTGAAACATATTTATTTTCACAGAATATGAAAAAGTTTACTATACTCTTAGATAAATTTATTCTTAAATTTTAACTCTAAAATATGTCACCTGTGGAAATATAACTAAAATTTATGATTAAAAAATCAAAGAAATTTAAATACTGAAGAAAATAAACTTCAGAAATTTTTATTAATATATCCATTGTGTAAAGCAAAATAAACCAAAAGATGATAACCCACAGTTTAACAATTCTTCAACCCTTTAGAAAATACAATATTTCAAAATTAAATCTAAGATGCTCTTTGAAGGAGAAACTTAATTCTTCATAATATTTTAATTATTCTAAATAATTAAATATTTTAAAATTATTTTAATAATTATTCTTCTCTACTTCTAGTTAACATTATCCCTGCAATGTTCTAGGTATCTCTGGAAACTACCATAGATTCTTTTGGGAAGTGGTAGGATAGAAACTATAGCAATATTGCTTATTGTTTTAGCCTATGTAATACATGATTTGGACTGCCCAGAGGTTTCTGCCTTTGCCTTCTGCTTCTGGGAGGTAATCCACGCCATGTTTGCTAGAAGTATGTTTGTTTAGGAAGGAGACTGGCCACACTAGCTAGATCTTGGGGTGGACTTGGCCATAGCCTATAGTTGTAGGGACTGGCCATGCCAGAAAAACTAACCCTGTGATTCAGGGTCGAAGCTTTGGGTCAGTGGACCCGGAGGTGAGTTTTTATATTTATAGTGAGTTATAACTATATGGGTAGTCAATCATGCCTTCCACAGTGAAAGCTCAGTAAAAAATCTGGACCCTGAAGCTTAGGTGAACTTCCCTGGTTGGCAGTACTCTGTGTGACTGTCAAACATCAATTCCAGGAAAGTAATGAACCCTAAGGAAGCTTCATGTGTAGAGTCCTCCCAGACTCTGACCTGTCAGAGTCTCTTCCTTCAGCTAATTTTATCCTGTAACCTTTCCCTGTAATAAATAGTAACCATGTGCACGATAGATTTCAGAGAGTTCTGTGAGTCCTTCTAGAATATCAGTCTAACAAGAGCATGGTTTTGGGAATCTCCTGAACCAGCAGGTGGTATCAGAACAGAGGGCAGTCCTGTACCGAGAACTAGTTCCTCCAGTTGTTCAGTTTGGCTAATTCTCTGTATAGGCTCAGTTGGGTCATTTACTACCTCTCTATCCTTGGACCAGTCACCCAAAGGTTCTATGCCTCACTTTCTTCATTTAGACACTACATACTTGCTCTTTGTCTCCTTGTAAGAGTTATAATCATCAAATGATTATATTCTAAAGGCAAATTATCATAGAACATTAAAATTCTAGGAATTAAAAAGACAGTAATTAAAAAAAGAAATTTAGTAAAATATATTTGAAGAAAGAAGTAAGGATTCCAACTGCTCAGCCCCTCTTACCTGGGGGTAACCTGAGTGATATCAGAGGGATGTAATATCCTACAGGTGGTGAAGGTAAATGTCGAGTTTGTGCAGGACAGACACTTGCCTGGGTTTGAGGTTGCAACTGACGTGGAGAATTTTAGAGAATCAAACACAAAATTGAAAGACTAGGTTAATAATGTAGAAAGTTCATTATTAATAATATGACATTTATCAAGTATCTTTTATACAAAAATTCCACAATCTAGAAATGCAATATACACACTGTAACAGTATCCACTGATCAATACATAGCTGAATCCTTCAATAATCTGAAATTATAATCAAACGGATTTAAAACAGCTTAGAAACAAGGGAAAAACACATTCTGAAAAAAAAAGAATCAAACCATCTAAGAACTAGTCATCAATCTTTCTAGCCAAACTACTCCAGTGGTTCTCAATGTGTGATTTGCACCATGTATTGCCAGGAGAAATATCAATAACCTCACATATGCAGATGACACCACCCTTATGGCAGAAAGTGAGGAGGAACTAAAAAGCCTCTTGATGAAGGTGAAAGAGGAGAGTGAAAAAGTTGGCTTAGAAGTCAACATTCAGAAAACTAAGATCGTGGCATCTGGTCCCATCACTTCATGGGAAATAGATGGGGAAACAGTGGCTGACTTTATTTTTTTGGGCTCCAAAATCACTACAGATGGTGACTGCAGCCATGAAATTAAAGGACACTTACTTCTTGGAAGGAAAGTTATGACCAACTTAGATAGCATATTAAAAAGCAGAGACATTACTTTGCCAACAAAGGTCCATCTAGTCAAGGCTATGGTTTTTCCTGTGGTCATGTATGGATGTGAGAGTTGGACTGTGAAGAAAGCTGAGCACCGAAGAATTGATGCTTTTGAACTGTGGTGTTGGAGAAAACTCTTTCGAGTCCCTTGGACTGCAAGGAGATCCAACCAGTCCATCCTAAAGGAGATCAGTCCTGGGTGTTCATTGGGAGGACTGATGCTGAGGCTGAAACTCCAGTACTTTGGCCACCTCACTCGAAGAGTTGACTCATTGGAAAAGGCCCTGATGCTGGGAGGGATTGGGGGCAGGAGGAGAAGAGGACAACAGAGGATGAGATGGCTGGATGGCATCACCGACTCGACGGACACGAGTTTGGGTAAACTCCGGGAGATGGTGATGGACAGGGAGGCCTGGCGTGCTGCGATTCATGGGGTCTCAAAGAGTCGGAGACGACTGAGTGACTAAACTGAACTGAACTGATGGGATCTACAGGTCAGAACTACTTTCACAGCAACATTAAGATGCTGTCTGTCTTTCCTATTGGGCTGGCGTTTGCACTGCTGATGCAAAGGTGACACTGAATAAAGCTGTGGGCTCCTGAGCACAAAACAGGGCAAAAGCACCAAGTGGTACTAGCATCTCTCACTGCTGTCCAACTATGGTAGCAAAAAAAAGGTCAAATTCACATTAAAATGCCCTTGATGAAGCAGTATAAATTATTAAATCTTGGCCCTTGAATCTTTTTAATATTCTATGTGATGAAATGGGAAGTAAGTATTAAGTACTTCTTTGCAGCATACAGAGATACAATGCTTACATGAAGGAAAAGCACAAGTGCAATTAAGTTTTATCTTTTTTGACAGAACAGCATTTTTACTTAAAAGAACAATTAATACAAAAACTGCAGTTATTCAGATTTGCATATGTGGCAACATTTTTTTTTAACTTTTTATTTTATATTGAGGAATAGCCGACTAATAATGTGAGAGTTTCAGGTGGACAGCAAAGGGACTCAGCCAAACATATACATGTATCCATTCTCCCCCAAACTCCCCTCTTATTCAGACCATATAACACTGAGCAGAATTCCCTGTATTATACAGTATGGCAACATTTTCTTCAAAAAAAAATGTAGTGAGCCTGTCTCTTCAAGAAAATAGCTGAAAGGATTTGCTGCCAGTGACAAAATTTGAGCTTTGAAGTGAAAATGACTGTTTTGGTAGACTTGAACCCACCACTGAGAGCTTGAAAGCTTCCTAGTACTAAAAGACTTACCCAATGAGATAGGTGGGTAATATTACATGATTTTATTGTATTATATAATGAAATGTGTCAACATTTGGAAGATCTGCATAACTTAGTGAACCAATATTTTCCAAATGACCAGTGCATGATGTTATAAAATCGTGCATGGGTAAAAGATGTATTCAGAGTGTAGAACAGACTAATAGATTTTAATGTAACAAAGTATGAAAAGTTTTAGATTTACATTGTTATAAACCTTAAAGAAACTACCACTTATCAAGTTTTGGTGTAATATTCACAAGTATCTGAAGAGGCTATTAAAACACACTTTCCTTTTCCAACCAGATATCTGTGTGAGGCTGTACTTCCTTTTTTTAAACTTTAAGTTTTTTTTTTTATTTTATTGAGGTATAATTGATTTACAATGTTGTATTTCAGGTATACAGCAAAATGATTCAGTTATATATATAAACATATATTATTTTATATTCTTTTCCCTTATAGATTATTACAAAATATTGAGTATAGTGCCCTGTGCTGTAAATTTGGTCCTTAGGTCCTTGTTGGTTATCAATTTTATATAATAGTAGTAGTGTGTATCTGTTAATTCCAAACTTCAAATTTATCCCTCCCTCCCTCCCTCCTTTCTTTTTCGGTAGACATAAATTTGTTTCCTACATCTGTGGATCTATTTCTGTTTGGTATATAAGTTCATTTATATTAGTTTTTTTAAAATTCCACATATAAGCAATATCATATAATATTTGTCTTTCTCTGTCTTGCATACTTCCCTTAGTATGATAATATCTAGGTCCATCCATATTGCTGCAAACACCATTATTTCATTCTTTTTATGGCTGAATAATTCTGTTGTATTATGTAATATATATACATCACATCTTCTTTACCCATTCATCTGTTGATGGACATTTAGGTTGATTCCATATCTTGGTTATTGTAAACAGTGCTGCAATGGATACTGGGGTGCATGTAGCTTTTCAAATTAACGTTTTCTCTAAATATATACCCAGGAATGGGATTGCAGGATCATATGGTAGCTTTATTTTTAGTTTTTAAGGAACTGTCATACTGCTGTCCACAGTGGCTGTACCAGTTTACATTCCCAACAGTGTAGGGTTCCTTTTTCTCTACATCCTCTCCAGCATTTATTATTTGCAGATTTTTTGATGACAGCAAGGCTGTATTTTCTTCAAGTATGCATGCTCAGTCACTTCAGTCACATCCAACTTTCTGCAATCCTATGGACTGCAGCCCACTAGGCTCATCTGTCCATGGGACTCTTCAGGCAAGAATACTGGAGTAGGTTGCCATGCCCTCCTTTAGAGGATCTTCCCAACTCATGGATCAAGCCCATATTTCCTGTGTCTCCTGCATTGTAGGTGGATTCTTTACCCCCTGAGCCAACTGGGAAGCCTGTATTTTCTTCATACTCTCAATCAAAACAACATATTGTAATAGACTAATTGTAGATGCTGACACAAGAATCCTGCTATCTTCTATTAATCTGTAAATTAGGGACTTGCAAAATTATAAAACTAAACCATTTTTCTCACTACTTGAAAAAATACAGCTGTTTTTCATAAAATATATTATTTGTGTTAATATGTAACTATTTTAAAATAATGAGTTAATAAATATTTTAATAATTTCTCAGTTTTTATTTCTAATATGGTAAATTATAAGTAGATACAACCCAAACAGACATGCTCTCTGGAATTCTTCATGATTTTTAAGAATGTAAAGATGGGATGGGGAGGGAGGTAGGGGGGGATGTTCAAGTGAGAGGAGACATGGGTTAACCTATGTCTGATACATGTTAATTTTTGGTAGAAACCAACACAATACTATAAAGCAATTATCCTTCAATTGAAAAAAAAAAAAGAGTTTAAAGAGATGCTGAGTCCTAAAGGTTTGTGAACCATTGACTGAATTGCTCTCTCCTCTCTGCCTGATCTATTTATGCAGGTTGGCTAAGACATGGAGAGAATCAGAAGGGGCACTTACGCTATACATTTCTACTACCCTATTTTCAAGATGAGTACACTCCAGTAAGACTTAAGTAGAGGCAGTCAGCTGATCATACATGATGCAGAAAGCAAAGTACTACTGGTTACAAGCTATACTCTTCTCACCTGTAACTGGACCACCAGCTGAAGTCATGGGTGGCAGGAAGATTCCTGTTACTGGCTGGGATATTGATGTTTTCTGTTCCACTTGAAGAGGTTGCTGAACCTGAAAAGTGATACCCTCCTCTTCATCTTCTTCTAAATCTGAGAGGTGGTAGATGGCATCCTTGGGCAACTGGGTAAAGCCTTTAGTGATGACACCTGGTCGTGGGTCAAGAATGGTTCCTAAATTTGGTTGAGCAAGTTGCTGCCATTGATGCAGAGTTTGTGATCCTGAGTATGCAAACAAAAAAAGGAACAGGTTTTAAATTTCCCACAAATATTAAATCTTGAAAGAAGCTAAAATTATGTGTGTAAAAAAGTAATGATAATAATAAAACTGCTTTTTCAGTCTTAACATTTTGGTAAAATTTGTACATTGAAGTTCTCTGTGGAAAACTAACAAGATGCTAAAGGTATGAATAATCATCTTTTTATTTCAAAAGTTAACTTTAAAAAGGATATCTAAAGCAGATGTGAAAAGGTGAAAAAGCCAAGTCAACATGCTTAATAGGAACTAGAATGCTGAGGCAGTGATGAGAAGAGATGTGTACAATGTGGGGCTGTGTTTTTCCAGGTGACAAAAATTAATATTCCTCTGTTTTGGAACTATGCTTACGAGCTTTGAACTCAAAAGCTAGGCTCCTATGTTGGAAGGCATCGAATTACAGTGATTTTTTGTACACTTCTCCACTGTGTTCATGTCCTTTCACCAGGATCTCAGGGAGAGTAGGAAAGCTAAGGAAATGATAAAAGGAGAACATATCCCCACTATTTCTGTCTGCAAATGCAGGTTAATAATCATCCCAAGTGCCTGCACCAGATGCAGTTGCTAGTTGTCACTGAGAGTCATTTAATCCTAAAAATAGCTGCAAATATCTGCACTGACCATTAATAAAATGAACATAACACCTTTGAGTTTGAGAGGTCCTTCTAGGTTATCAACTCAAAATTCTGTCTAATGCAGACTCTTTTATGGTAACAGCAGAGGATCATTTGAAGATTGTCAATATTCCATAAGACAAAGAAATCTATTTTAAATTCAAGTCCCATTTTAAGAGAGAATAGAAACTGACTTGAAATTAACAACATTTTCTAACTGAACAAAAGAAAAATACAGGCACACATACCTCTAAGTAAAAGACACTCTTTGGGTAAAGAACTCTTTCTTGAAACAAAAGGTAGAGATGAAGTATTCCATCTAGATTATGTTTATTCATCTGTCATATCTCATTTATCTTATCATGAAAACTGCTATCAAGGATGTGTACATGCATTCTAAGTTGCTTCAGTCATGCCCAACTCTGTGCAACCCTACAAACTGTAGCCTGCTAGGCTCCTCTGTCCATGGGATTCTCCAGGCAAGAATACTGGAGTGGGTTGCTGTGCCCTCCTTCAGGGGGCCTTCCTAACCCAGGGATTGAACCCACATCTCTTACATCTTCTGCACTGGCAGGTGGGTTCTTTTCCACTAGTGCTATCTGGAAAGCCCCACTATCAAGGATATTCCTCAGCAAAGGACAAGAAAAGATTACTTCTCTTCCCCCACATTTGTATAAAAACAACATCTGTAGAAGAGAACTGACAGCTGATGGCGTGGAGAATGCAAATCTCTTCATTAATTTTCCACAAAGTTCTGCAGTGCATGGTCACATGAACAGTGAAGATTTAGGGATAATAAAGATAGCTCCTGCACAATTACAAGAGACATGTCCTTTCCAGGGGAAGGCAAAACCATAAGCAACATCGCTTAGAAATGGCCCTCACTTATTACCTTCAAGGGGCTTGACAATTTGTAATTTTTCAGGCATAAAACCTCGAAGGCAACTGGCACTGCTTAGGTCTGTGATCTCCGATTGGTCGGTGTAGAGGGAGGCCAGGCTCTCTGTGGGCGTGCCACAGCCACTACCCTCTTCTTTCTGGTCAGCCAGAACTTGGATCTTCCGCTGCCATTCTTCTGCAAAGAACTGCTTCTCACTTAAGTAGTTCTGTCGCCGAAGACTAAGGCGATGAAGTGCTGTTGCCAAATCGCTCTCTGTAGAGGGTCCTGGTTGATCCGCCTTCTGGATGTTCCTATGGGAAAATCATATTCACTGACTACATCTGTGAGGGTCAGAAGCACAGCAAAGAGCTCTCCTTTCCACAATGGTGAATGTTCGAGAGACTGATCTTAAAAACACGTATTTTTCTTAGATAGCTGGAATACAGAAATAGTAACAAACCCAGATCTCTAATACTACGTTGTACCATTTTTATAGATCATTTCAGATGACTTCAGATAGGCTATATTATGTTGTGTTTATTAAAATTTCTGTTTCACTTAATTCATTTAGCTATAAATGTTATCTTGTTTCACTGAATCTATAATACCATTGAGGGCAAGAGGTATCATTATTTTATGTATTACTAAGAAATTAAAAATGCTACTCATTATACTACAACACATCATTAGCGGCAAAAGATAAACAATTTCAAAAATATTAAAATGTGAAAAAATTTACTTTAGGCCATAAAATCCACTATGAATACTGCAGACATTTAAAAGAAAACAAGATTCATAAATACTGTATTTTCATAGCTCTGCAACACAGTTTTTCACTTCTCAAGATTAAAAAAATCGGAGATATCTTACAACTGATACCAAAAGAAAGAGTAGTAAGCCAAGTTTTAGGCATTCCACGTGTGAATTCACATAGATGTTCTTGTTAGATCTTTTCCTAAGGTAACTGTGTACAATGAGGTAGTATCAACACATAAGGCTACCATGGGTGCAGAATCTACCCCTAAGACCAGACAATACAATAAAAAACCCAGGGTAATGGATTTCTGCATTAGGAATGACTTCTCTCAGGTGCCAAACATCTAATTTTCAAAAACTTTCAGTTGACTTTCCAGTAATTCTCTTTAATTTCTAGTTAAACAAAATTCAATGAACTGAATTAATAAAAAAACAGAAACAGAAATCTCAATTTAAACAAATAGGAAATTAAGAGCAATCTAGTTTTCCTTAATAGGTATTCAAGATTATTGTTTATCGTAAAGGCACCAAAGCTGAAATTATGAGCACGGGTTATGAGAAACTATCATCTAATGCTATGCATAACTGCCAATGACCAAACAGATTCAAACAAATTTGATTCTGAACACAAAGACAGAGACTCAAATTTTGCCAAACCAGAGAAGAAAGAAGTAAAGAATTTTATAGTTCAATGCAAACTCCATTTTGAATATAATTAATTAAACCTTTCACTCCAGTGATCCGTCTAACGAATAATGATACAAGGCATCACTACTGAATGCGAACTGATAGTTCCTTTCAGTGTTGTCTTCAGACAGCACAGAACAATGCTGAAATTTGTGTGTGAATCCATGTTTCTTACCCTGGATCTTCCTCCAAGTTACTCTTCTGGGTTGTTTTGCCCTCTGTTGGTTCTAAGCCAGATTCAAATGGTTTTGCTGTCATGATGACACTCGAGCGGTTGGAGCCTGGGATGGGCAGTAGAATTGGGAATGGGACAGAGCGACCCCGGGTGTCATTGGCAGCCTTGACAGTGTCAAATACCCGTTTCTGTTGGGCTCTGTCAAAAAAGAAGTGTTTATTATTGCCACTGCCTACCATTGGAGTACTCTAGAAAAGATGCATGTAAACGCAGCTCATTAAAAACAAAGCCACCCTGAAGAGCCTCTGAAGTTTGGGAGAAATTATTAGAAAATAAATTTCAGGACAAGAGAATGCTCTCACAGATGGGAGCACTATCAGGAAAGAACTGAATAGTAAGAAGATATACTACTGAATCTCATAATACTGGTCACTTTGGATTGTAGCTGCTTTTCAATTTCCATCCCGATGGTCTAGTAACAACACATACGACCTGTACTTACTTTTGTTTAAAGAGAGAAGATTCCTCATCCAAACTCAACTTCTTACGCATGGTCCCCTCAATCTCCGCTGCCAGAGATTCCTAAGAAAAGAGTTTGAGGGTACTAACAGTGATTAACTAAGAAGCCTGTTATGAGAAATAAATGACCTTTCAATTATCTAATAGAATTCCCAGAATCCAATACTTTCAGTGTTACAGTAAAAGAAAACACAAGAAAACAGTCATAAGCTAAAATGCAGGGGAAGAAAAGAGACATTCTGGAAATGTAGCTTTTATACAAGAAACGACTACTTTTTCATCATATATATTTTTACAGGAAGCAATGGGAAAAGCCAATTATGATATATAAATGTATTACATATACAGATACACAAAAATAAAAGGTTTGAAAGGCTATAAACCAAGAGGTTAATAGTGATTCTGTGGAGGTCAGGATTTGATAGTATTTAACCATTTCTTTTTGGTCCTCTCTAGTTTCTAACTTTTCTATAATGAACATGTAAAGCTTTTACAATATAAAAAATTGTTTAAAATAAAAATCAGCAATCCTCTCCTTCCCCTGATCAAAGGTGAAGATTCAATTAGCATGGATGGTAGACTCAATGGGGCTGACAATGACTAGAATTGGAGGTACTGGTGTGAACTCATGATGTTAAATATGCATAGAAACATAAGATATGAATAGAAAGATAGATATACATGTGTTTATATGAGTGCATATGAACATACATATATTTCCTAGCTCTATCTGTTGAGAGGGACTGAAAGCAATAATAACTCTAGTGGCAAGGCATACCTAGCACCCAGATTTTGGATTCTAAGTATCATTCCTCACTAAAAATAACCAGAGCTCCTTGGAGAATGGCTGATCTGAAGGCCGGGCCAGGGAAAGGGCAAGAAGAGCCTGAAGGAGATCCTACTGACCACATCTGGGACAATTTAAGTATCAAAATAAAAAAGAGTAATGATGGCTTATAATCCACTGATTAAAATAGGAATTCATGGGTCTATACTGCATAACCTAAATGAACCAATGAATAAATAAATGAGACAGAAAAGTTCTGACAAAAGAATGCCAATTTTAAAAAGCTGAAAAAAAATGATGGAATTAAAAAGTCACCATTTGGCAACCATCATAGTAATAACTGAGTCAGATACATCCCAATTAATGGGTGCTAAAACTAGTGGGTAAAGCTTGATGGGAAACATAATATTTAAACAGTATCAAAGTATCACCCCAAAATAGTTATTTTGATCACTTGGTTAAAGTAGTATCTGACAATTTTCATCACTGAAAAGTTAATTAGTAATGTTAATTCAATTAACTAGTAATTAATTAACAATGACTAACCTTACAGTGAAAAAAAACTGGCAGATATTACCTTAACCAAGGGATCAAAGTTAATTAACATCATCAGTAATGGGACAAAAAGACAATGTGTGCCTCCCAATACAATGCACTGAGGAGAATATGGCATTATTTCTGCTGAAAATGCATTGCTGCTGCTGCTAAGTTGCTTCAGTCGTGTCCGACTCTGTGCGACCCCATAGACAGCAGCCCACCAGGCTCCCCCATCCCTGGGATTCTCCAGGCAGGAACACTGGAGTGGGGTGCTATTTCCTTCTCCAATGCATGAAAGTGAAAAGTAAACGTGAAGTCGCTCAGTCATGTCCAACTCTTATCGACCCCATGGACTGCAGCCTACCAGGCTCCTCCATCCATGGGATTCTCCAGGCAAGAGTACTGGAGTGGGGTGCCATTGCATTACCTAAATCTAATTGTGGGGAAACAACAGACAAATCAAAACTGAAGACATTCTACAAAGGTCATAAATGACAAAACAAAGACAGAAGAACTGTTCCAGACTGTAACAACCCAATGCAATGTACCCTTCAAAGGTCATTGTTGGGACAATTGGCGAAATTTAAATGGGCTCTGTGGATGAGACAGTGATAGTATTGTATCAATGTCAATATCCTGGAGTTGATGGTTGTATGTGGTTAGGTAGGAGAATGTCCTTGAGAGGATCCTTTTTTTTTTTTAATACATACACACTGAAGTATTAAGGGGTAATAGGGTTACTAACAACCCTGTTACTCTCAAGGACCATCAAATCTTAAGCAAGTTTCCTTAAATACATAATATTTTTATCAGTTCCTTACCCCAGAGAAAACTCCATATGGCTGAGAGAAGTAGAGATGAGCTGCAGGGCTAGATCTACTGCGAAGTTCCTTTATTTCTTCTTGAGATTCATGTAGCATTCCAAGACACTCCATATTCCTGTCTTGTAACTCATGAAGCTGAAAGATTGGAGGGCGATTAGTGTACCTTATTATACTACAAAGTGACAACAGGAAAAAAAAAAAATTGAGATAAGTTTAAATTTTATCCAGAGGACTAACTTTATGAATTTAAATTTTCTACAAAGACTCTGAAACAACCTAAGCAAGGAAAGTATATATATTTCCAGCTGCCAGATTTAGAGGTGTCTTGGCCAGAATTATATACAAACATGATTTCCTAAAAATGTGAAAAGTAACTGAGACAACCATAGCTGTCAATTCAGTATTTAATGCTTCTTATATAAAAAAAAAAACTTATAGAGGAAGTATAATAGCTATGGTCAAGTTAGTTTAGCACAGTATTAGATATGTATATTTTTAAACATCTCTCTGAAGCTTGCAAATGACAAGATCAAGTCTATCACGTCTATAAGATGTCAGGGTGCAGGTTTCTGTGGTGGTCGAGCAGTTAAGAATTCACCTGCCAGTGCTGGGGACAGTGGGTTCAATCCCTGGTCCAAAAAGATCCCCCATGCCATGGAGCAACTAAGCCCATGTGCCACAACTACTGAGCCCAAGCTCTAGAGCCCATGAGCTGCAACTACTGAAGCCCATGCTCCATAACAAGAGAAGCCAACCACAATGAGAAGCATGCAACAGCAATTGGAAAAATAAAATAAAATAAAATGGTAAAAAAAAAAAAAAAAAAAGAAAGTAGGTCCTGCTCGCTGCAGCTAGAGAAAAGCCCGTAAACAGCAATGAAGACTCACCACAGCCAAAATAAATAAATAAATAAAATCTTAAAAAAAAAAAAAAAAAAAGATATCAGGGTACTCAATCGACATAAAACAGGTAGTTTCTTCTCCCTTGTTTCAGAAACTTTCTTTTATAGTTAGAATACATAAGTGTGTTAAAACAGTACATAATTTTCAGAGTACATTCTAACTTCAAAAGGTTCTTCAAGTGTATGTATTATGTGGACTAGATGATCAGCATCACTAGGGCTAGAGGTGCTTATTAAAAATGGAGATTGCCTTATTTTAAAAACTGTTAGGTTAGTTGACAGAGACCTGAAAGGGATCATACATTCCTAAAAAATCTTATAATCTCAAGGTTTCCCTGCTAAGAAGGATGTTGTCATGTTATGATTAGTTTTAGAGACAGAATTTTTAAAAAGCTTTATTTTGTAGATCTCATAATTTCATTTTAATCTTCTGTGGTTATTTCAAACCTGGTAATCATCTTTAATCATTCTTATTCACAAAGAAGAAAGAAACTATTAATCCCTCTCTCCCATATTACACAAGATAAAGGAAGATCTCATTACCTCCATCGTCAATTGTCTTTGGGCATCTTTGGAAGCTTGGAGGTGAAGTCTCAGTTCTTCCTTCTCAATCACATGCTAACAACATATTAAAAGAGACATATGAAACCTTCTCACGTAAAATAGAGGTTACTCTCTTTTTAAGACATCTGGAGAATGTTTTCCAGGGGAGAGTCCAAAGGAATAGCAAAAGCTAATTTTTCAAAAGCCAAACAATAGCAATAAAATGGGCAGAACACAAAATCCATCAAGGTGTTTAAAGGACAAAGAGCATGAGTCAATAGTTCATACCACAACTTTCTGAGGAAAAGAGAATTCCATTTAATGGAAAGAAATAATGATCTGAAAGTAGTTATTCACGATATTTTATGACAGAAGACTAAAACAGGAGTCAGAAAGACTACAGCACTGTAAAAGGGCAGGGACTATGTTTATTTTGCTTAGCACTTAACAGAGTGCATAAGTATTAGGTCAGTGCTTAACAAACATCTGTTGAATGAATGAACCTACTTCTTTAAGTTTGTGCTGAAGATCTACAATCTGAGACAAGAGAGAGGAAATCTCTTCTTGGTATCGAATCAGTTCATCACTCTTCCCAGACAATTCTTCAGTCATTCTGGACATCTGAGCATTGGTTTCACCTGGAAAACAAAAATCTTTTAATTAATATAAATATAGGACATTAAACTATGGCCTGTGGGCCAAATTCTGTTTTGTAACAAGCACTGGGCTATCATGAATTGATTTTTCTTTAACATAAATTTAAAGTAATAAACCTGAATAACCCAACAGAGAAAACTGAAGGTTCTTCTGAAATAGACAAATGCTGGGAATTTAATAAGAGGCACTGAAGCCAAAAAGAGATAACTTATAAAGGCAAACAAGCTAAAGATTTTGCCTCTGTCTTTTTCTTTATGAAGGATAAAGCTGAAAAAAGATAGGTGAATTATATATGTTTGCAAGTGCTGAGACACTATGTTTTTGAGTAATCATCAGGGATATAAATAAGGTCCCAAAAGAAATGAGAATCAAACTCAACAAATATAACAAAGGCTATACACTTACAGAGAGATTCAAACTTTTTCTCTAGTAAAGCTGATCTTTTCCCAACTGATTTATTTTTTTTTTAATTTAGGTAATAATACATGAAAGCAAAATATATTCCTTTATAGAAACACAGATACTCACTGAATGTTATATTTTACACCATCATTTAAGCTCTAGTTTTGCTACTAATCAGTTTCCTGACTTTGGCAATCATATTCTCTACAGGACTATTTCTGCACCAACAACATAAGAGTTTTGGTTCCTTTCATTTTAATATGCTGTAACAGGCAGAAATATAGGTCTTTATTTAATGATGACAAAGATATTTCTTAAAAATACAAATGGAACTTTATTTAGAGTTGTGGGCTCAATGTTATATTCCAAGATTTTTAGTAACTATTTAAACTGTTTCTTGACATGTTTTTATTGAAATCATTGATCTAATTTCTGAGTTAGTGATACACTACCAAAGAATTACCCAGAGGCTATAAAACAGAACACATTAATACTTACGAAGTTCTTTAACACAATCACTGACAAGCTGCTGTTCTTTCTCTTCATAGGTAATAGTTTCTGTCTTTATGTGACAAGCCTTCAAGGGAAAAAAAATCAGTATGTGATAATATCTTCTAATGATTTTCTAGAATTAACTAAAGAAAACATTTAATACTCATTTAAGATAAAAGTTCATCACTTGCAAAGGAAAACAAAAACTCATAAAGCTTTATCTATCACAAAATAAAGACTATGGAATAGGACACGACAAATATCTCCCCCTTATTCCTTGCAGGGCCTTTGCACACCACCCCCAGCCCCTGCTCTCCATCGTATATCTCTGATAGGCTAATCGTCAGCCTCAACTAAAATGTCACTTGTTTAAGTAGCACTGCTTTGATCCATTCTCTGACCCTCCCCCATTATATAAGCTCATGAAACATTTTCCAATACAGTTCTTACCTTGGTTGTAATGATTTAGCTATTTGTGTAAAGTCCACAGCATATATATTGTATGCTGTGGTTTCCCCTCTTTCACCTGTCAGCTTGCTATTCATTTTTCAGTGGGCTCTAAGTAACAGTGGAAGGTAATCAGTCACCTGTGCCTTAGCTGCCACCCACTCCACCCCCAATGGAAGGTCAATAGCAAGTCCTTAGTTATGCCATATTTCACCCCAATACTACCTAGACCTAAACCTTATAGCCTTTAAGGTAAAGGAGAGTGAGAAATAATGTGACTGTGCCTTGGATCGAAGAAGCATATTCTCTTCTTCCAGTTCCTTGAGCTTTTCCTGCAGCATGTCCAATTGCAGCAAACCTTGAGATAAGCTAAAGGACTCATTGAAGCGAAGAGGTGTAGAGCAGCTGGAATCAGTTTCACTCTCTTCAGAAGCAATGGAGACAATTCGAAGCAACTCATCTTTCTTGGACAGCTCATGCTGCAGTTGATTAACCTGCACATCAAAAGGGCTTGATTTACAAGATAGTCTTTATTTTACATTATTTACAAGTAATATACCTTCTAATTCATGGGGCAATTGTTTCTCGCCATAAAACAAAATCATAAAATCAGCTTCTAGGTTCTATTGATTAAAGTAATAAGAGCTAAAAAGAGAGTCAAAAGCCTCATATATTTCCTGAGCTATAATTTCAGAGCACTAACTCAATGAATATAGTTTTTTCTATAGTAGGTGAAAAGAAAAGCCAATTTCCATATTCAATATAATAGGAATATAGGAGGAAATTTCACATAAGGTGACATATTCACAGTTCAAAACAAAACAGAAGAAACTTCAAAATATCAGAATAGAGCCTTATTTCAAATTCTCATTCTAAAGGTATTTTTTCCCCCATAATTTCCATTTTATTTATTTATTTTATTATTAAAATATTGTATTGGTTTTGCCATACATTGACATGAATCCACTGCAGGGGTACATGTGTTCCCCATCCTGAACCCCCCTCCCATCCCATCCCTCTCGGTCATCACCGTGTACCAGCCCCGAGCATCCTGTATCATGCATCCAACCTGGACTGGTGATTCATTTCACATATGATAATATACATGTTTCAATGCCATTCTCCCAAATCATCCCACCCTCCACCTCTCCCACAGAGTCCAAAAGACTGTTCTATACATCTGTGTCTCTTTTGCTATCTTGCATACAGGGTTATCATTACCATCTTTCTAAATTCCATATATATGTATTAGTATACTGTATTGGTGTTTTTCTTTCTGGCTTACTTCACTCTGTATAACAGGCTCCGGTTTTATCACCTCATTAGAACTGATTCAAATGTATTCTTTTTAATGGCTGAGTAATACTCCATTGTGTATATGTACCACAGCTTTCTTATCCATTTGTCTGCTGATGGACACTTAGGTTGCTTCCATGTCCTGGCTTTATAAATAGTGTTGCGATGAACAGTGGGGTACATGTGTCTCTTTCAATTCTGGTTTTCTCAGTGTGTATGCCCAGAAGTGGGATTGCCGGGTCGTATGGCAGTTCTATTTCCAGTTTTTTAAGGAATCTCCACACTGTTCTCCATAGTGGCTGTACTAGTTTGCATTCCCACCAACAGTGTAAGAGGGTTCCCTTTTCTCCACACCCTCTCCAGCATTTATTGCTTATAGACTTTTGGATCGCAGCCATTCTGACTAGCGGGAAATGGTACCTCATTGTGGTTTTGATTTGCATTTCTCTGATAATGAGTGATGTTGAGCATCTTTCAAGTGTTTGTTAGCCATCTGTATGTCTTCTTTGGAGAAAGGTCTGTTTAGTTCTCCAGCCCATTTTTTGATTGGGTCGTTTATTTTTCTGCAATTGAGCTGCAGGAGTTGCTTCTATATTTTTGAGATTAATTCTTTGTCAGTTGCATCATTTGCTATTATTTTCTCCCATTCTGAAGGCTGTCTTTTCACCTTGCTTATAGTTTCCTTTGTTGTGCAGAAGCTTTTAATTTGAATTAGGTCCCATTTGTTTATTTCATGAAATTAAAAGATGCTTACTCCTTGGAAGGAAAGTTATGACCAACCTAGATAGCATATTCAAAAGCAGAGACATTACTTTGCCAACAAGGGTTCGTCTAGTCAAGGCAATGGTTTTTCCTATGGTCATGTATGGATGTGAGAGTTGGACTGTGAAGAAGGCTGAGCACCGAAGAATTGATGCCTTTGAACTGTGGTGTTGGAGAAGACTCTTGAGAGTCCCTTGGACTGCAAGGAGATCCAACCAGTCCATTCTGAAGGAGATCAGCCCTGGGATTTCTTTGGAAGGAATGATGCTAAAGCGGAAACTCCAGTACTTTGGCCACCTCATGCGAAGAGTTGACTCATTGGAAAAGACTCTGATGCTGGGAGGGATTGGGGGCAGGAAGAGAAGGGGACGACAGAGGATGAGATGGCTGGATGGCATCACTGACTCGATGGACGTGAGTCTGGGTGAACTCCGGGAGTTGGTGATGGACAGGGAGGCCTGGCGTGCTGCGATTCATGGGGTCACAAACAGCCAGACACGACTGAGCGGCTGAACTGAACTGAACTGTTTATTTTTGCTTTTATTTCCAATATTCTGGGAGATGGGTCATAGAGGATCCTGCTGTGATGTATGTCAGAGAGTGTTTTGCTTATGTTCTCCTCTAGGAGTTTTATAGTTTCTGGTCTTACATTTAGATCTTTAATCCATTTTGAGTTTATTTTTGTGTATGGTATTAGAAAGTGTTCTAGTTTCATCCTTTTACAAGTGGTTGACCAGTTTTCCCAGCACCACTTGTTAAAGAGATTGTCTTTTCTCCATTGTATATTCTTGCCTCCTTTGTGGAAGATAAGGTGTCCATAGGTGTGTGGATTTATCTCTGGGCTTTCTATTTTGTTGCATTGATCTATATTTCTGTCTTTGTGCCAGTACCATACTGTCTTGATGACTGTGGCTTTGTAGTAGAGCCTGAAGTCAGGCAGGTTGATTCCTCCAGTTCCATTCTTCTTTCTCAGGACTGCTTTGGCTATTTGAGGTTTTTTGTATTTCCATACAAATTGTGAAATTATCTGTTCTAGCTCTGTGAAAAATACCGTTGCTAGCTTGATAAGGATTGCACTGAATCTATAGATCACTTTGGGTAGTATATTCATTTTCACTATATTGATTCTTCCAATCCATCAATATGGTATATTTCTCCATCTATTAGTGTCCTCTTTGATTTCTTTCACCAGTGTTTCATAGTTTTCTATATATAGGTCTTTTGTTTCTTTAGGTAGATATATTCCTAAGTATTTTATTCTTTTCATTGCAATGGTGAATGGAATTGTTTCCTTAATTTCTCTTTCTATTTTCTCATTATTAGTGTATAGGAATGCAAGGGATTTCTGTGTGCTGATTTTATATCCTGCAACTTTACTATATTCATTGATTAGCTCTAGTAATTTTCTGGTGGAGTCTTTAGGGTTTTCTATGTAGAGGATCATGTCATCTGCAAACACTGAGAGTTTTACTTCTTTTCCAACATGGATTCCTTTTATTTCTTTTTCTGCTCTGATTGCTGTGGTCAAAACTTCCAAAACTATGTTGAATAGTAGTGGTGAGAGAGGGCACTCTTGTCTTGTTCCTGACTTTAGGGGAAATGTTTTCAGTTTTTCACCACTGAGGATAATGTTTGCTGTGGGTTTATCATATATAGCTTTTATTATGTTGAAGTATGTTCCTTCTATTCCTGCTTTCTGGAGGTTTTTTTTTTTTTTTATCATAAATGGGTGTTGAATTTTGTCAAAGGCTTTCTCTGCCACTACTGAGATAATCATATGGCTTTTATTTTTCAATTTGTTAATGTGGTGTATTACGTTGATTGATTTGCAGATATTGAAGAATCCTTGCATCCCTGGGATAAAGCCCATTTGGTCATGATGTATGATCTTTTTAATGTGTTGTTGGATTCTGATTGCTAGAATTTTGTTAAGGATTTTTGCATCTATGTTCATCAGTGATATTGGCCTGTAGTTTTCTTTTTTTGTGGCATGTTTGTCAGGTTTTGGTATTAGGGTGATGGTGGCCTCATAGAATGAGTTTGGAAGTTTACCTTCCTCTGCAGTTTTCTGGAAGAGCTTGATTAGAATAGGTGTTAGCTCTTCTCTAAATTTTTGGTAGAATTCAGCTGTGAAGCCGTCTGGTCCTGCGCTTTTGTTTGCTGGAAGAGTTCTGATTACAGTTTCAATTTCCATGCTTGAGATGGGTCTGTTAAGATTTTCTTTCTTCCTGGTTCAGTTTTGGAAAGTTGTACTTTTCCAAGAATTTGTCCATTTCTTCCAAGTTGTCCATTTTATTGGCATATAATCGCTGATTGTAGTCTTTTATGATCCTTTGTATTTCTGTGTTGTCTGTTGTGATCTCTCCATTTTCATTTCTAATTTTATTGATTTGATTTTTCTCCCTGTGTTTCTTGATGAGTCTGGCTAATAGTTTGTCAATTTTATTTATCCTTTCAAAGAATCAGCTTTTGGCTTTGTTGACTTTTGCTATGGTCTCTTTTGTTTCTTTTGCATTTATTTCTGTCCTAATTTTAAAGATTTCTTTCTTTCTACTAAACCTAGGGTTCTTCATTTCTTCCTTTTCTAGTTGCTTTAGGTGTAGAGTTAGGTTATTCATTTGACTTTTTTCTTGTTTCTTGAGGTATGCCTGTATTGCTATGAACCTTCCCCTTAGCACTGCTTTTACAGTGTCCCACAGGTTTTGGGTTGTTGTGTTTTCATTTTCATTCATTTCTATGCATATTTTGATTTCTTTTTTGATTTCTACTGTGTTTTGTAGGTTATTCAGCAGCATGTTGTTCAGCCTCCATATGTTGTAATTTTTAATAGTTTTTCTCCTGTAGTTTAGATCTAATCTTACTGCATTGTGATCAGAAAAGATGCTTGGAATGATTTCAATTTTTTTGAATTTACCAAGGCTAGATATATGGCCCAGAATGTGATCTATCCTGGATAAGGTTCCATGTGAGCTTGAGAAAAAGGTGAAATTCATTGTTTTGGGGTGAAATGCCTATAGATATCAATTAGGTCTACTTGGTCTATCGTCCTTTAAAGTTTGTGTTTCCTTGTTAATTTTCTGTTTAGTTGATCTATCCATAGTTGTGAGTGGGGTATTAAAGTCTCCCACTATTATTGTGTCATTGTTAACTTCCCCTTTCATACTTGTTAGCATTTGTCTTACATATTGCGCTGCTCCTATGTTGGGTGCATATAGATTTATAATTGTTGTATCTTCTTCTTGGATTGATCCTTTGATCACTATGTAGTGTCCTTCTTTGTCTCTTTTCACAGCCTTTGTTTTAAAGTCTATTTTATCTGATATGAATATTGCTACTCCTGCTTTCTTTTGGTCTCTATTTGCATGGAATATCTTTTTCCAGCCCTTCACTTTCAGTCTGTTTGTGTCCCTTGTTTCAAGGTGGGTCTTTTCTAGACAACATACATAGGGGTTTTGTTTTTGTATCCATTCAGCCAGTCTTTGTCTTTTGGTTGGGGCATTCAACCCATTTACATTTAAGGTAATTATTGATAAGTATGATCCCATTGCCATTTACTTTATTGCTTTGGGTTTGACTTTATACACCCTTTCTGTGTTTCCTGTCTAAAGAAGATCCTTTAGAGTTGGTTTGGTGGTGCTGAATTCTCTGAGCTTTTGCTTGTCTGTAAAGCTTTTGATTTCTCCTTCATATTTGAATGAGATCCTTGCTGGGTACAGTAATCTGGGCTCTAGGTTATTTTCTTTCATCACTTTAAGTATGTCCTGCCATTCCCTCCTGGCCTGAAGAGTTTCTATTGAAAGATCAGCTGTTATCCTTATGGGAATCCCTTTGTGTGTTATTTGTTGTTTTTCCCTTGCTGCTTTTAATATTTGTTCTTTGTGTCTGATTTTTGTTAATTTGATTAATATGTGTCTTGGGGTGTTTTGCCTTGGGTTTATCCTGTTTTGGATTCTCTGGGTTTCTTGGACTTGGGCGATTATTTCCTTCCCCATTTTAGGGAAGTTTTCAACTACTATTTCCTCAAGTATTTTCTCACGGTCTTTTTTTTTGTCTTCTTCTGGGACTCCTAAAATTCAAATGTTGGGGCATTTAACCTTGTCCCAGAGGTCTCAGAGATTGTCCTCATTTCTTTTAATTCGTTTTTCTTTTTTCCTTTCTGTTTCATTTATTTCTACCATTGTATCTTCTACCTCTGTTATTCTACTGTTGGTTCCCTCCAGAGTGTTTTTGAACTCATTTATTGCATTATTCATTATATATTGACTCTTTTTTATTTCTTCTAGGTCCTTGTTAAACCTTTCTTGCATCTTCTCAATCCTTGTCTCCAGGCTATTTAACTGTAACTCCATTTTGTTTTCAAGATTTTCGATCATTTTCACTATCATTATTCAAAATTCTTTATCAGGTAGATTCCCTATCTCTTCCTTTTGTTTGGTTTGGTGGGCATTTAACCTATTCCTTTACCTGCTGGGTATTTCTCTGCCTCTTCATCTTATTTATATTGCTGTGTTTGGGGTGGCCTTTCCGTGTTCTGGCAGTTTGTGGAGTTCTCTTTATTGTGGAGTTTCCTCCCTGTGGGTGGGGTTGGACGGGTGGCTTGTTAAGATTTCCTGGTTAGGAAAGCTTGTGTTGGTGTTCTGATGGGTGGAGCTGTATTTCTTCTCTTTGGAGTGCAATGAAGTGTCCAGTAATGAGTTATGAGATGTCAATGGGTTTGGAGTGACTTTGGGCAGCCTGTATATGGAAGCTCAGGGCTATGTCACCGTGTTGCTGGAGAATTTGTGTGGTATGTCTTGCTCTGGAACTTGTTGGCCCGTGGGTGGTGCTTGGTTTCAGTGTAGGTGTGGAGGTGTTTGATGAGCTCCTATCAATTAATGTTCCCTGGAGTCAGGAGTTCTCTGGTGTTCTCAGGATTTGGACTTAAGCCTCCTGCTTCTGGTTTTCATTCTTATTCTTACAGCAGCCTCAAGGCTTCTCCATCTGTCACTTCCAAGGCGGTTCCCTCTGTTTTAGCTTCTTCTGTTTGCTGGTCTCTTCAGTGTCTAATTTCCGCCCTGACACAAGGGGGCGGTGGTGGACACTTTTTTAGGCTCCCTTGTTCAGTCGTGCTGTGGGGAGGGAGGAACACTGAAAACAAATAACACTGGCATGTGCTTGCAGTGTCTCAGCCACACTGGGTTTGCCCCCGCTCATGGCGTGTGTGCTTTCCCTGTCTACACTGCTTAGGCTCTAGGTTGCTCTGCCGGAAACTGTTGCGGCCAGCCCTGGGTTGTATGCACTTCCCAGGTCTAAGCCGCTCAGGTTCAGGTACTCGGGTACTCCTCAAATGCACAGACTCGGTTGGGCCTGCGTTTTGTGCCCTTCCCACGTCCGAGCAGCTCAGGTGACCAGGTGTTTGGCGAGCACGGTCGCTGTGACTTATCGCCTCCCCCGTCCCTCCCACTCGGCTTTCTGGGTGTACAACTGGTGCACCTTCTCAGGTGGATGTCAACCGTCCAGAATCCCAAGAAGTCTTGGTTAGCAATGAAGCCTGCTTACAGTTTGGTAAAGGGTGCCTCTCTGGGGCCGCGATTGCCCCCTTCCGGCTCTGGCTGCCCTCGCCTGCTTGTCTCTAGTGGGGGATGAGTCGGTCTGCAGCCAGCTAGCTCTGCTCAGTCCTTTGTTCTGGGAGTGGGCCTACTAGTGTCTTAGGTTAGGGCTTTTCGCGTAGCTCTAGTCAGTTCTTTGTTCTGTGAGTGGGCCTATTAGTGTCTTAGGTTAGGGCTTTTCGCAGGGTACCTATCCCACAGTCTGGTTTGCTCTCAAGTTAGTTCCCTCAGATTGTCCTCAGGACATTCAGGCCTGGTCCTTACTCTAAGCAATGCAGCCCACACCTCCCTGCCCAGCCACCGCTTGCTAGTGGCTGATGTGGGCATCTGTGCTGCTTCTCTGCTGGGGGAGTTATCGTTGGGCACAGAATCTGTGGGTTTTAATTATTTATTTATTTTTCCTCCTGGTTATGTTGCCCTCTGAGGTTCCAAGGCTCGCCACAGACTCGCCAGTGAGAGTGTTTCCTGGTGTTTGGAAACTTCTCTCTTTTTTAAGACTCCCTTCCCGGGATGGATCTCCGTCCCTAATCTCTTTTGTCTCTCTTTTTATCTTTTATATTTTTTCCTACCTCCTTTTGAAGACAATGGGCTGCTTTTTTGGGTGCCTGATGTCCTCTGACGGCATTCAGAAGTTGTTTTGTGGAGTTTACTCAGCGTTCAAATGTTCTTTTGATGAATTTGTGGGGCATAAAGTGGTCTCCCTGTCCTATTCCTCCATCATCTTAGGACCGCATCTAAGCTGTGTGACTCTATATGACTTACCAACTTTAATTCTAGGGAATTAGTACTTTAAACTCAAAGGCTTGACTGTTACTAAACACGATATCTTTATATAAAATATAAATGAAACTAGATAACAAGTTAAAAATTTTTTCCTTTTCTTGTTTGGGTTTTTGAAAAAAGATACTTTCTTTGGGTATCTATTACTTTGGGGTATATTTTAAAATACTAAGATAATACAAAAAGTCTACACAAAGGGCTAAGAATAAAGTGTTAGAATTTGCAACCCAATGGTCTATACAGTCCATGGAATTCTCCAGGGCAGAATACTGGAGTTGGTAGCCTTTCCCTTCTACAGGGGATCTTCTCAACGCAGGGATTGAACCCAGGTCTCTTGCATTGCAGGTGGATTCTTTACCATTGAGCCACAAAGGAAGCCCCAAAATACTGGAATAGGTAGCTTATCCCTTGTCCAGTGGGTCTTCCTGACCCAGGAATTGAACCAGGGTGTCCTGCATTGCAGGCAGATTCTTTACCACCTGAGCTATCAGGGAAGCCATTAGAATCTAAACAGGATGCCACAAGTACGGTAGGTACTCAATATAGACTTTATATTGACCAAGGTAGAGTCACATGAGTACTCCTCTGTACATTAACATTTCATTTCTCTACTGGTTAGTTCAATGGATACCAACAGTTAACATGTGCTGGTATTATCTGTCTACCTATTGTCATCATTTCAGGGACACCAGGAAAATAAATTCTCCATTTCCCAAATCTAACTGTTTCATGCTGCAAATACTTGATCCAAGACATACTTGATCAAAGGCTTGTCCCAGTTGCTCCTCCAGGGTTTCATTCTGCTCAGACAATGCATGGTTCCTCTTTAAGAGAGCTTGTCCAATTCGAGCAGCTAGCTCCAGATCACGATCCCTCTGTTAAAACACCAAATACATGTCTTGAGTACAAACAAAATTAAGTAGTAGTTTAGAAATCCTGCAGTCATTAAAAGTAATGTCCTAGAAAGCATCAAGGCCCATTTTAATGCCCAGATATACAAACGAATACAGGGCCTAACACACAAATGGTGTTTAAAATATGTGGTCAAATGGATGACCACCGTAGTTATAAATGCAAGAGAGTATTTCCTTATATTAAGTGAGATTTATTGATCATCCTATTAGTTAGGATACAGCAACTCTATCTTTAAACTTATGATTTTGGAAACTTAGAAAACTAATATAGTCTTTAAAAATGAGGACAGGGCCTGACCCACAGTAAAAGCCCAATAAATATTTGTTGAATGCATTTGTCTTTGAGCATGGTAATGATACAGTAGGCATGTTGAAAACCAAGGCAAAGCTTGTATGCATTCAGAGCCATAGGCTCAGAAGAAAGCACAATCAAGAACCCTATTGTCAACTGGTGTTAAGAACCATGATATGAAATAAAATAGGGGATATAACAAACTGGACATTTCAAGGCTATAGGGTTCTTCTTTGAGTATAGAGAAGAAGGGAGTCTGAAGAAATCAGTGGTAATGATGAAGGGAGGCCCAAGCCAAGAGTCACTGTATCTGGGTAGATGGTAATAACTTAGCAAGGGCATAGGGATTCCCTCTATATGGTGGGGATGAGGATTGTATTCTGTAGGATGGAAAACTATCAATATAGTAAAACATCTAAGTGCCTTATGGTATATGGTTATGCTTACATTAATCACTGCAAATAAAATTAAGGTTCTTTTTGTTCCATAGTAACATGAAAAGTGGTAGATGGGTTATCTCTAAATTTTCAAGGCCCACTTATTTCATTTTCAATATAGGCTAAGTGGCATACACAAAATCATTCTGGGGAGCTGCCAGGGGTGATGGGGACATGTGAGGAGAAGGGTACTTCAAAGAGAAAGATAATTCCCATAAGATCAACTGAACTTGAAGCATAGGGAGAGCTCTCTAAGACCACCACTCAGAAGAGATACACTACATATACTAAAAATGTCATGGACAAAGTGAGCTCAGATAATAGCCTGAAAGAAAGTAGAAAAGGGAAGGTGCTCCAAACTGTTGGTGTTTATTTGCAAACAAGCTGCTTCTTGAATGGGAGCTCTGTTTCAGGGTAAGTGACAGCAAGGATTTATTTAAAAAAACATATTTTTTTAAAGATTGCTTTTCTAAGACAGTGAAGCCAGCCAGCATCATTATAACACAACAATAAAAAATTAAGCACTGTGCAACTTTATAAAAATAAACTTCAGGAGCCATTCTACTTTGGAATGCCAGTTGGTTTGAGTTGTTCTAGTTGTAACAACCTTATACAGAACAACCTAGGGCAAAGACATCATCATTCTTCATTGATATGCAAATTTAATAGCTTCTAAATGATCTTCAAGGTTTACTTTTTGTACTGGAGAAAAAGGACACATTCCTACCTCTGCCAGGAGATGTGTAACCATGTCGATGTCATTGTAAGTTTTGGTCATCTGCTCCACCCTGTCTGTGCCTAGAACTAAGATAGTTAAAACAACTGTTTATAGGATATAGAAATAACACAAAGTTTTAAATATTCATAAGAATTGAAAGATAACAACACAACAAACAACTCAGGCTTTTACAAAAAGTTATTTAGAATAAAAATACAGGTGAAAAAAGAAAAAGAAAGTAAATAGTTCACACGTTAGACAGTCAGGACAGACCAATTACTACAAACAAAATGTATATCGTACAATGAATTAAGAAAGTATCATCTGGTCACAGGGTAGTCACCTCCTGACTATCTTCTCTTTCTGTGGTAAGACTGGAATTTTGTCTCACTCATGTTAGAAGATATAGGCCAGAGAATTAACTGAATCGTTTTATACCCTAGTCTAAAGTTATTGAGGGGTGAGTTTGTGAGGAGTTATTAAAAAAACTAAGATCATGGCATCTGGCCCCATCTCTTCAGCAAATAGATGGGGAAACAATGGAAACAGTGACAGACTTTATTTTCTTGGGCTCCAAAATCACTGCAGATGGTGATGGCAGCCATGGAATTAAAAGACACTTGCTCCTTGGAAGAAAAGCTATGACCAACACAGACAGAATATTTAAAAGCAGAGACATTACTTTGCTGACATAGGTCCATCTAGTTAAAGTTATGGTTTTTCCAGTACTCACGTATGAATGTGCAAGTTGGACCATAAAGAAAGCTGAGTGCCGAAGAATTGAACTGTGGTGTTGGAGAAGACTCTTGAGAGTCCCTTGGACTGCAAGGAAATCAAACCAGTCAATCCTAAAGGAAATCAGTCCTGAATATTCATTGGAAGGACTGATGCTGAAGCTGAAACTCCAATACTTTGGCCACCTGATGTGAAGAACTGACTACTTGGAAAAGACCCTGATGCTGGGAAAGATTCAAGGCAGGAGGAGAAGGGGACAGAGGATGTGATGGTTGGATGGCATCACCGACTTGATGGACATGAGTTTGAGCAAGCTCCAGTAGTTGGTGATGGGCAGGGAAGCCTGGCATGCTGCTGTCCATGAGGTTGCAAAGTCGGACATGACTGAGTGACTGAACTGAATGTATAAAGGAAATTAATTAGAATTCTGTTGTGATTATTTTGAACATCTGTGATCAGCTATCATGTGAGCTAATATCAATAAATAAGGAATAGGACTTGCAGGACTTTTTGTAGTTTTATTGTGAATCATAACCCTTTTTAGTTTTAAAATTCTTTTTCTTTATAATAAACTTCATCGTAGGTAGGCCCTTGCTATAAAATGAATTGTATATTATTATATTCCTTGTATTACTCAAATCCATTATTTCTGACACTCCAAATTCAAGAATTGCACTTGACTAATTTAGCTCCAAAGAAAAGAACAGATAGGACCCTAATGATTGTACAAGCACAATAAGCAATACCTTTTTAAAGCCAATGATGCATAATAAGAGAGGGAACTTTTGACTTTGAAGAGCATTAATGAAACAGACTTGGGTTTGATTTAGACTGATTTTATAATTTGTTTGCCGTGAAATGTGAAAAAGCAGAGATTTGAAGCAGACAAGCTGAATTCATGTATTTGAGTGAACTTGAACAAGTCACTTATCCCTTCTGAGATTCAGATTCATATTTATAATATGGAGGTGACAGCATCTCACAAGGCCATTAGGAGGTTCAAATATGATAATTTACTAAGTACTATTTAATAAACTGCTGCTGCTGCTGCTAAGTCACGTTAGTCATGTCCGACTGTGTGACCCCATAGACGGCAGCCCACCAGGCTCCTCCGTCCCTGAGATTCTCCAGGCAAGAACATTGGAGTGGGTTGCCATTTCCTTCTCCAATGCATGAAAGTGAAAAGTGAAAGGGAAGTCGCTCAGTCGTGTCTGACTCTTCGAGACCCCAGGGACTGCAGCCCACCAGGCTCCTCCGTCCATGGGATTTTCCAGGCAAGAGTACTGGAGTGGGGTGCCATCGCCTTCTCCGAATAAACTGCTAAGTATCATATAACTATTCATAGCTATACTCTTTAAACACAACTGGTATGTATGAAACAGCCTCAATTTAAAATTCTCTGTAAACAATGCACTGACTTGGCAGCAGAAACTATGAGTTAAGTTATCTTTAGTTCCTTGGACCCATCTTAACACTTAAGATTGCTCAAAAGACACCAGTAGACAGGTTTTACTTTAATCTGAGCCTTTAATTTTTCTTCCCAGCTTCACTGCTCAAAATGAAAATAGCCATTACCCAGAGCAAATTATTAATGATAGTCTTAGTTCTAGTTAAAAGTAAAACAAAGTGCTGGATTGTCAGTATTAAGAGATTGCTGGAAAAATTTTAAACTGAAAACTAACAACAACAGCAACAAAAACAAAAAAAACTAGAAACATTTTTATTACAAAAGAATTTTTATTTACAAGTAGATAAAATGGCTCTGTACTTTAACCACACAGGGATAAAAGAAATAGGCTTTTGGGCCTAAGGAATTTTCACAGTTTAACTTGGTAGCATAGCTCAGGAACAAAGATTAAAAATTAAGGCAGATACATACAGTGTGTGGTCTCTTCTACTTCCGGTCTCAATAATGGGGGGGTGAGGAATTCAAGTCAATATAACTACACTCTAAACTACAAAAAACTAGCCAATGTTTGCAAAGACAAATGTAACACAGTGCAGTGAGTCTCAACTCCAGATTCTAACTGAGTTCATTTGGAGGGACCCCAGGGCACAGTAGTAAGGAAAACACGCCAGATGTTATAATGTGAAGCTAGGGATGAGAACCACTGAGCCAGGATTAACACTCAAAGTAAGAACCAGGAATCCTGGAAACTCAGTTAAAGACAGTTTTTATACAACTAATTTAAAAACTGCAAGATATGGCTTATATTATATGACTGACAAGAGTTGAAGATGAAGTGGAAATTTTAATTTGAAGTAAAACCTGTAAATTAAGAATGTAATAACATTGTGAGATACAAGTCACACATGATAAAAGGGGACTTGAAAATGAAGGACCCAGGAATTATAGAAATGTCTGGAATAAAATACGTTTTAGTGAGGAGAAACTAAAATATATTTCCTATAAATGCTAACCATCTGTCATAGTCTGATAATTTCAAGCTGAACCTTAAGAAGATATCTCCTTTAATGATCTAATTTTCTTATATGAGGAAACCTGACTGAGAGGAATTATGTGACATGTCTAAGATGGCAAAGCAAACTATTAGTGGCAAAGCCAAGATATAATAAGGAGGTGATAGCAGCTTCCACCTCACAAAGTCCTAAGAAAAAGCTTGGGGCTGCTCATTCTCAATGATGGGCTCTTTACACCATGTTGCTTTTTCTACCATAGTACCACCAAGATCAAAAGGCTCTTATCTGATGAAATATTAGAGTACTTATCTGTGAACACAAGTTATAAAACAACATAGGTCCTGATTTTGTTTTTAAGGTGTGAGTATATCTATACATCAGAGAAGGCAATGGCACCGCACTCCAGTACTCTTGCCTGGAAAATCCCATGGACGGAGGAGCCTGGTGGGCTGCAGTCCATGGCGTTGCTAAGAGTCAGACACGACTGAGTGACTTCACTTTCACTTTTCACTTTCATGTATTGGAGAAGGAAATGGCAACCCACTCCAGTGTTCTTGCCTGGAGAATCCCAGGGATGGGGGAGCCTGGTGGGCTGCCGTCTATGGGGTTGCACAGAGTCGGACACGACTGAAGTGACTTAGCAGCATATCTATACATATCTATACACAAGAGAGGTTGAAAGAACATACATCAAAATGTTAATAGTGATGATCTCTGAGTATGGATTATAGTTGATTTGTTGTTTTCTTCTCAGCTTTTTGCTAATTTTCAATGAAGAACGAATGTTATCTTTGCAATAAAAAAATAGCAGCTCTTAGTTCAGTTCAGTCACTCAGTCGTGTCTGACTCTTTGTGACCCCATGAACCGCAGCACGCCAGGCCTCGCTGTCCATCACCAACTGTTGGAGTCTACCCAAACCCATGTCCATTGAGTCAGTGATACCATCCAACCATCTCATCTTCTGTCGTCCCCTTCTTCTCCTGCCCTCAATCTTTCCCAGCATCAGGGTCTTTTCAAATGAGTCAGCTCTTCACGTCAGGTGGCCAAAGTATTGGAGTTTCAGCTTCAACATCAGTCCTTCCAATGAACACCCAGGACTGATCTGCTTTAGGATGGACTGGTTGGATCTCCTTGCAGTCCAAGGGACTCTAAAACACCACAGTTCAAAAGTATCAATTCTTCGGTGCTCAGCTTTCTTTATAGTCCGACTCTCACATCCATACATGACTACTGGAAAAACCATAGCCTTGACTAGACAGACCTTTATGGACAAAGTAATGTCTCTGCTTTTTAATATTCTGTCTAGGTTGGTCATAACTTTCCTTCCACGGAGTAAGTGTCTTTTAATTTCACGGCTGCAATCATCATCTGCAGTGAAATTAGAGCCCCCAAAAATAAACTCAGCCACTGTTTCTGACAGAATGTGGTCCACTGGAGAAGGGAATGGCAAACCACTTCAGTATTCTTGCCTTGAGAACCCCATGGACAGTATGAAAAGGCAAAAAGATAGGACACTGAAAGATGAACCCCCCAGGTCGGTAGGTGCCCAATATGCTACTGGAGATCAGTGGAGAAATAACTCCAGAAAGAATGAAGGGATGGAGCCAAAGCAAAAACACACCCAGTTGTGGATGGGACTGGTGATAGAAGCAAGGTCTGATGCTGTTAAGAGCAATATTGTATAGGAACCCAGAATATTAGGTCCATGAATCAAGGCAAATTGGAAGTGGTCAAACAGGAGATGGCAAGAGTGAACATCGACATTCTAGGAATCAGCAAACTAAAGTGGACTGGAGTGGGTGAATTTAACTCAGATGGGCAGGAATCCCTTAGAAGAAATGGAGTAGCCATCATAGTCAACAAAAGAGTCTGAAATGAAGTACTTGGATGCAATCTCAAAAGCGACAGAATGAGCTCTGTTCGTTTCCAAGGCAAACCATTCAATATGACAGTAATCCAAGTCTATGCCCCAACCAGTAACGCTGAAGAAGCTCAATGGTTCTATGAAGACCTACGAGATCTTCTAGAACTAACATCCCCAAAAGATGTCCTTTTCATTACAGGGGACTGGAATGCCAAAATAGGAAGTCAAGAAACACCTGGAGTAACAGGCAAATTTGGCTTTGGGGTACAGAATGAAGCAGGGCAAAGGCTAATAGAATTCATCCAAGAGAACGCACTGGTCATAGCAAACACCCTCTTTCAACAACTCAAGGAAGACTCTACACATGGACATCACCAGATGGTCAACACCGAAATCAGCAGCTCTTCTTAAAAGGCTCCAAAAGGGAAAAATGAATTTTCAAATGGTTAAGTATTTATTATGACAAAAAAGTTAGATAATGCAACCAGAATTCTCCAGTTTGTTTAGTCTGTAGACCACCAAGCCCAATGGCTGGGCTACCTCAACTGCACAGAGTTGCTCAACTGATAAAGGAACACAAAGGATTCTTCTCTGCAGCCTAATCAGTTCTGTCTTCTTTTTGTTAACACAATACTCCTGATAAAGATAAGCTGCTTGGAATGATTCCAAAAGCACTCAGGGCAAGGCTCTTAAGTGTTCTCTTGGCATTTAGGCATGGTGATAAACATTTTCAAAGCAATAGACTAATTCCTCACTTTAATTCTATAACCATGAATGCAGGGCCAAACAGATTGACTTTATTATAATTAATCCTATCAAATTCTACTTTCCCTTCAGTTCTCAGAGGTTAAAATAAAAATGCAAAATGGTACAGAAATTACCAATGCTCTGTGCTTGTTTCAGTCTAAGAAAGAATTATTCATCAGAGAGATGATAAACATTTTTATAGAACACCTTTGGTTTATGAAGGTTGCTAATTAATGTCCAGTGTTTCTGAAAAAACATGGGGGAGATGGTTTTTTTGTCACTAATTCTTTTTTTTCACTAATTCTTACTTTATAACACATAGTTTTACACCAACTCCACCCAATCATTTTCAGGACGGGAAATGCCAATGTTGACCCATTTTGATATCCCTGTTATTTACATGAGATGGTGCCTGAATAGTTCTCTCAAATGTCCTTTTTCAAGGTCTAGAGTTTTTACTGCAATTATTTAATTTTTAAAAGATTTCTGATCTTTCATCACTCTCCAATTCTTCCACATGAAAAAAAAAACCAAAAAACAAAATGAAACACAAACAGTTCCTGCATGACAGAGTAAAAGCTGAAATAGCTCCTGGTAACTACAGACAGGTTTTGAGGTTTTAACTCCAGAGAAGTGTTTTTTGCTACTATAATACAGAGAACATTTCTGCAATACAAAAAACTGCCTTCAAAAGAACTGAGATGGAACAAAAAGGAGGCTGATCATATGTTCCATCTAGGACAGCCTTTCTCAGTGGGGTTCCAGGAGAGAATTAAGCCCCATAGATAATGATTTGAGAAACAATTTTCTCACTAATAATACCTAGATAGGACATGATGTATAAGTGATAAGGTAACTCATTCTACAATAGATGTCTTAGGGCAAATGACTTAATTCTTCCATGGAACTGGTCAAAAGGAATTATAAATCCGCTCACCTCTATGACTAGACTTATGATTATTGCTTCCTGAGAATTACCCGTTATATTTCCTTCCTGCAGGTAAAGGTTAATGAATTTCAAGGGCAGAGGAAAAGTATAACTATCAACCAGAAGTAATAATCTCTAAAACTGTACTTCTCTGCAAAATTCTGTACCCTCCTTCGTTTCTCAACTTCTCCATTTAACGTCACTATGAAGTGGCCAGTTTTGGTGACAATGCTTCAGATCACTGGTTCTCAAATCTGTGTGCATCAGCACCAGCAGGAGGACTTATTTAATTTAAACAGACTAGGTCCCACCCCCAGAGTTTCTGAATTAGTAGATCTGGGATGGGGACACAGGATCTGTGTTTTTAACAAGTACCAAGTGACATTTATGCCTTAAATATACTTATATAACCACCCCCCCCCCTTTCCTTATGCATTAGGAAGTGGTAAGGTGATCTTTTATTCCCAAATAAAAAATACCCTGAAAAGCAGATCAGGTTTCTACTTTGAGCCTTCACATGAACAAATGGTACTTTCTGTCATGGTGTGATCTGATTGCACTGCTTGTCCTACATGTCACTGTGGGCCTCTCTTAATAAAATTAGAAAACCCTGCAAGCGAAACCTTCTTTGAGTATCTTAAACTGTGTGTGTATGGCAGGGACTGTATGTGTGTCCGTCACTTCAATCATGTCCGACTGTTTGTTATCCCATGGACTGTAGCCCACCGGGCTTCTCTGTCCATGGGTTCTTCAGGCACGAATACTGGAGTGAGTTGCCATGTCCTCCTCCAGGGGATCTTTCCAACCAAGGGATCCAACATGCATCTCCTGTGTCTCCTGCATCGCACGTGGATTCTTTACCACTTAGCCACCAGGGAAGCCCATGGCAGGGACTAGGAGGGAATTATTTTTCTGGACCCATCCATTGTTTACTTTTAAAACACATGAAAGCAAACTCTTTCTGGTTTGGAAGGGGCTTCAGAGAACAACCAGGATCCTTTTATTCATGTGAGACAGGTTCCTATCACAAAACTTTCCCATTTCCTTCCAAATTTCATTATTTTCTTATGGTGCTTTGAACTTCTTTGTGTGAACTAAGAAAGAAAGTGCCTCTGCTTGGCACCTCTTTTTATTAGTTGTCATAATTCATTTTAATGAGCACGTGTCTATTGCCATGTGAGGGAACTAGGGACATGAAGGGGCTGAAACAGAACCAGGGAGCTGAACCCTAGGATCACTTGCCAGTGTCTATAGTAAATATTCAAAACCAAAAAATCTTGACATCTCAGGGGGACAGAAAACAGTGGAAAAAGGTGAGAGAATGGTTTGTATCATGCTTTTTGAGACCTTGGTCAATTTGCTAAATAAAGTAAATCATTTATCTTTTACATTCATAAGATAGGAATTCATAATGAAGTCTATTTATATTTGTGTGAACTGTTAACCCAAAGAATTGATAACTTTAAAATAACAGTGAAATTAAAGTACAATATAGAGAAAAAGTAGGCTTCCCAGGTGGTTCAGTGATTAAAAAGAATCTGCCTGCCAATGCAGGAGATGCAGGAAACACAGGTTCAATTCCTGGGTTGGGAAGATCCCCTGAAGGAGAAAATGGCAACCTACTCTGGAAAATCCCACGGACAGAGAAGCCTGGTGGGCTACAGTCCATGGGATTGCAGGGAGTTGGGTATGACTTAGCAACTAAGCATGCAGTTACACAGAAAAAGTATTAGTGAACCAATGATAATCCTAATTATTTGCTTCATGATCTTAGTAAATCATATGTAGTTTAATTTTCAAATTGTTGACATGAAAATAGTACCATTAGATGAAAGGAATAGGACAGTTTTCCAGATCCTGGAAGTATGGATCTTGTAACATCCTATTAATCTCTAGTTTTAATTACACTCTTGTTTACCTTTAAACCAAGTATTTTAGAATCTGTTTACCTTTTATTTTCTAGTCTTTTTATGTAAAATTCATCCTAACAGCAACTCCATTAAATCATAACCTAAAACATCTTTCTAGCTAGTCTCCCCTCCCTGCCCCCTCCAGTGATGTATAGAACAAAGAACATGTAAACTAAGGGCACTTTCTGTACGACTTTATGAAAACAATGACAAACTAAATTTATCCCGATGAAAGTTCAGTTTGAAATTTTCTCACAAATCTAAAAACTCATGGCACAAAAGAAAATGGAATCTAAAAATGTTCCTTTTAAAAAGTATTTTCCAGAAATCTCAAGTAAGTAATTTCTCAAACTAGAAAGTTAAGAAAACCTTAAGAGACCTAATATTCAGCTACTTAAAAGAATAAACTGTACAGAAACAGTTTTATTTGAGTTCCTAATTCAAGTGTAAACAAAGTTTAAAATTCTTTTTTCTGAGCAGTAAGTAACCTGGTTGTAGGAAAGTACCATTAAAAGTTAATGATTACTATGAAAATGAGGATTTCACAACATTCTCCAGCTAGAATCTTTAAAAACATGGAAGCACTCACTAGGCAAATATCTAGGAGCTGATGCAACCTCATATCTAATTCAAATGAAAATAGTTTTATAAATATATCAATATTGAACTCAGAGACTCACTATGTATTCTAATAGCTATTATGCATACAACATCTTTATAGTGAATGCATTAGAAAAAGGTAAGCTCGGCCTGAAGGCAGATTTTTGGAATAAGGTCAAAAACAACAACAACAAAAAATCTCTGTATTTTAAAGTTTAAAGAGTGTTCTATTTAATTTTGTCATTTTTTAAGAGTGTGGGATAAAACAAATCTATGTTTAGGACATATCTGACTTAGTTTCTCACTGAAATATTCTCTCTGAATCCTTACATAAATAATGAAGATGACTATATAGTGTGCATGTATTTCTCCTTGGCATTATTAAAACTACTTATGTATCCAGGAACTATGTTTCTTAATGACTTGACAAGTTCCTGTGACTATGTCAGTTTAACAGACTAAATATTAAATTATTAAGATAACAAATATAAAGGGATATTAAAATTTGAAACACGTTCACTACTTTTTTAAAAAAAAGTTTCCCTTTCTACTCAGTCTGAGGAAAGTATGAAGGAAAAGAGGAGAGAAATGGAAACCTCTGGGTATGCTCGCAACCCTGGACACTCAGAGTCTTAAAAATGATAAACTTTCTGCGTTCAGACACAACAGAATTAGAGTCATCTCTTCATGTTGTTAAAGCAGTTTGAATTAAAGTAGGTACAAACTAAACAACATTTAGGATTGTCAAATATTGTAAAAGTCAACAAGACACTCATGATCTTTAGTTCAATGGATAAATTCAAATACTCACTCATATAACGGAAAGTCTCTTCAGCAAGTACTGGAGAGAGGGTGTCAGATGCATGTTGCTGCTGGTGTGGAGATTGAGTCCAATCTTGGTTTTCATAAAGAAATAGAGAGTCCACTCTGAGCTTATACTGGGGTAGTTGTTCTTCTAGCAGGCTCACAAGCTCAACTTCAGGGACATCTTCATTGGAGCAGACATCTGAGGAGAAGATTCCATGTAAATGAATCCAATATATTCCAATTTACTAGGCTACAGAGAAAAATCAGTGAAACTAGTTCTGTGAAACTAAGACAATCAAGAAACATTAGTCAAGATCATGTCGCCAATGATTTTTATTGCTGTATCCTGGAATTCCAGTTGGTCTTTCTCTAGGTTTCTTTACTATAAGAACTTCCACAGTAAAAATAATACCATGACTTTTAATTATATTCTATATTGCTTAGGGAATATAACTATGGCTTTAGGTTTAAAATTTATTTCCTCCTTATCAATCTATTTAGTGCCGCTTAAAAGACATGTGATCTCAAATAACTCATAACATTTGAGGGAAAAAAGGCAACAAGACAACCAGCAGAAAATAGTGAGTTCAAAAGGAATAAAATGATATGTTCTTCAATAATAGAATTTGACCTCTGTGGAAGGATTCTTCAAAATATGGAAAAGTTACATTTTACTATATTCTCCCAGAAGCTATATATAAAAAAATTAATATTTACTGGTTAAATGTTAAACAGTAATGTTAACATTCCAGCACAGTGTCCAACATTGGTACTAGAATAAGTACTTAATCACTTTTACTTTAAAGATGTGATACATTTAAAGTCTTGAATATCTTTTACATCACTACTCTCACCTGCACATCTCTAACTGTCCCTGCATATGCTTCTCTGAACACACTTGGGCTTCTCTATCTTTATGTGTTTGCTCCTGGCTTCTTATTCCAAATGCTGCTCATCATTTAACACCTTCCTAATTTAGCAGTTTACAAAAAAAAGTTACCCTTTTTAATATGCTTAAAATACTAGGGCTTAAAATACAGAAAATACAGGATGTCATCTCAACCCTCTCATTTTTTAAAGACATCGGGTATTTCCTTTGTGGGTGGCACAGAGAAACATGTTCTAACTCTGGCAAAGAACAACAAAATTTATTTTTAGAAAATGTACCTTAAAAAAGTAAATTTCAACTACTTGACTTTAATTCAAAAATGAGGAGGCTGACATTAATCAAATATGAAGAGGCTGACCATATTAGAAAATCCTATCCATATAGAAAGACAAGCAGTGGCTTCATAACCAAAACATGAGGTACACAATCACAGATATGAGGTACATTTAAAACCTTAAATGTGTGTCTGAAGAAGCTCCTCTCAATGCTTAGCAGATCGTTAAATAAGAACTCCAAAAATACATCCAAATAACATTACTATGAATTCTAGGTGACTATTCACATTTTTTTCCTGCCATGAATATAGGACATACATATTATTATTATTAATATATGTGCAGGAAGAGAAGTTGACTATAAATACATGCAGAGCTAAAAACAAACTCTTAAATACTCAAGGGTATAATGCAAGTGATGAACAAAATTAATATTCATTAAAATAACTACTATTCCATATACATTTTAATAAGCATTAATGAAATTCTGTGAAAATTCAAGACTACCAGTTGCCTACTTCCAAAATGAGTATACAGTCATGGTTTAATAGATTTGAATAATATCCTTCAGACTAGCACCTCCTATTTGCTTCTGCATTTCTGATAATGTACTATTTAGTGATTTCCTAATTGTCCAATCCTAAAATTTTTATCCTCCAAATGTTCTTTTCTTGTGTTCACGTCTTTCTAGCCACACTGCCTCATTTAGATTCAAGGTCTCCTCTTGTTTTTCGGCCTCGAAGTGATCTGTTCTCATTACATTCATATTTTCCTCCACATCTTCATATCTTTCTTATGTTACTCTCCTATGCAAAGCTAAGAAAGGCTTGAATTTCATCTAGACAGAGTGTAAAAACCTAATGAACAGTGTTGTTGTTCAGTCGCTCAATCATGTCCAGCTCTTTGCAACCCCATGGAGCAGCATGCCAGGCTTCCCTGTCCTTCACCATCTCCCAGAGTTTGCTCAAATTCATGTCCTTTGAGTCGATGATGCCATCCAACCATCTCATCCTCTGTCGTCCCCTTCTCCTCTCACCTTCAGTCTTTTTAAGCATCAGGGTCTTTTCCAATGAGTCAGCTCTTCACATCAGGTGGCCAAAGTATTGGCGCTTCAGCATCAGTCTTCCAATGAATATTCAGGAATGATTTTCTTTAGGATGGACTGGTTTGATCTCCTTGCAGTCCAAGGAACTCTCCAGAGTCTTCTCCAACACCACAGTCCAAAGCATCAATTCTTCGGTGCTCAGCCTTCTTTATGGTCCAACTCTCACATCCATTCATGACTAGTGGAAAAACCATAGCTTTGACTAGATGGACCTTTGTCAGCAAGGTAATGTCTCTGCTTTTTTTAATATGCTGCCTATGTTTGCTATAGCTTTTCTTCCAAGGAGCAAGCATCTTTTAATTTCATGGCTGCAGTTTCTGTCCACAGTGATTCTGGAGCCCAAGAAAATGAAAAGTTGAGACAATCAAAAGATCCTAGAAGGGTTGTGCCTGCTAGTAGTAGAATTAAATTAATGCTAGAATAAAGCATAATGGAATATGGTCTTGTGATCTACAAACTCAGATAGCAAAGATTAAAAAAAAGACCCAAAAGAACTGATCTTATCAGCAAATAATTTAAGGACCTGCCAAAATAACAGTTTTCCAAATAAGACAACGAAATTCAAACATCAATGTAACATTGAAAATATTTGATAACAAGTTACTAGAAATGCAAAGAATAAGCAATTTGTAACCCATTACCAGTTGGAAAATAAATCAACAGAAACAAGCCCAGTAATGACAAAAATGATAAAATTAGTAAAGAGAAATTTTTAAAAAGCCATTATAAATATGCTCAAAGATTTAAGAGGAAAACTTAAATTTGATGAAAAGAGAAACAAAAGTATACTTCTAAAATTCAAATAGAACTAGAGTGAAAGAAAGTGAAGTCACTCAGTCGTGTCCGACTCTTTGCGACCCCATGGACTGTAGCCTACCAGGTTCCTCCGTCCATGGGATTTTCCAGGCAAGAATACTGGAGTGGGTTGCCATTTCTTTCTCCAAGAGATCTTCCCAACCCAGAGACTGAACCCAGGTCTCCTGCATTGTAGGCATACGCTTTACCGTCTGAGCCACCAGGGAAGCCCCCCAGAACTAGAGTACAATATTGAAATTAAAAATTCACTGGATAGCATTAACATATTAGACACTCTCCAGAAGAAAAGAAAAGTAGACTTGAAGGCACAGCAATGGTAACTACCTCAAATGAAAAAAGACTAGGGAGAAAATCCAGAGCACTATTGACTTATGTAGACAAAGTTAATAAAACTAAGTTAAGCAAAGTTGCAGAATACAAAGTCAATATATAAATTTCATTTCTACATACTAGTAATAACACCTGGAAAATAAAATTGAATAAGCAATGTTATTTATTGTAGCAGGAAAAAAAAAGTAGGATTAAATTTAACAAAGTATGTGGAAGACCTGTGTAACAAAAATTGCAAGTACTATTTAGAGAAATTAAAGAAGACCTAAATAAATGGAGGGATATATCATGTTCATGGATTAGATGACTTAACAGTCTTAAGATGTCAATTTTCTATCAAGTATGTATCATGCCATTCAAAATTCCATCACTCTTTTTTGGCTGAAACTGACACATTGGTTTTAAAATTTATATAGAAATGTGAGAGGTCAAGAACGGCCAAAATAAGTTTTTAAAAAGAAGAGCAAAGTTGGAGAATGTATACTACCTGATTTCAAGATTTACTATAGATTTCTGTACAGGACCAATCCAAATTAATGCTTTTAAAATCCAGATTGTACAAACACTGTGTTGTCTTTTCATTTGTTAATAACTTCTTAAATTCCAAAAAATAACAATTAGCATTGGATCATTTGTATAAAAGTTTAAGTAAAAAGAAAGAAAAGAAACAAATTAAAAATAGTAATAAAATGATTTACTATAGAGTTATAGTAATCAAAACATTGTAGTATTTATGTAAAGATAGACTTGGGGATTAAAGAAACAGAATGGAGAGTTCAGAAACAGACCCACACATATAAAAATCAAATGATTTTTCAATGAAGTTACCAAAGTAATTCAACAGCATAAAAGACAATGTTTTCAACAAATGGTGCAGGAACAATTAAACATTTAACTGGGGGAAAAAATCTGGACCCTAACTTGATTATATATTCAAAATTAATTATAAAATGGACAGTTGACCTTAACGTAAAAGCAAAAACTGTAAAACTCTTAAAGGTAAAACTGAAGAGATATCTTTGTGATTCTGAACTATGCAAAGATTTCTTAGAAATGACACAAAAAATATGAACTATAAAAGCAAAACTTGATAAACTGGGCTCCACCAAAATTTTAAACTTTTGCTCTTCAAAGGACACCATTAAGTAGATGAAAAGGCAAATCACAGTCTGGAAGAAAATACTTGTACCCCTTTACCTAACAAAGAATTTACATAGAATATATAAAGAACATTTATAATTCAATAGTAGGACAAATATAAAAGTGAGCAAATGATTTAAATAGAAAACTCCAAGTACCTAGAAATAGCCGATAAGCACAAGAAGAGACTGAAAATCATTAGTCTTCAGGGAAAAAGAAACTGAAACCACATAGAGATACCAGACACACCTACTAGAATGGTTAAAATAAAAACACTGATGCTACCAAGTGTTATGTTGTGAAGAGGTCAGGAAACTATGGCCCAGAAGCCAACTCTAGCCTATTGCCTCTGCTTGGCTTTATAAATTAAGTTTTATTGAAACACCTATATATGTTCTTTTATGTATCATCTATGACATCTTTACTGCTATAACAGCAGCGTTTAGTAGTTGTAACTTGGCAATAAAAACAAATGAACTGCTGACACACACCATAATGTTGATAAATCTCAAAAGCACTTTGCTGCATAAAAAATCCAGACACAAAAGACAGATTAATTTATATGACCTTCCAGAACGAGCAAATTTTTTCTGTTATCATAGTAACAAAAAGCACATTGACTGGAGTTAGCAGTTGAGGGGTGGAGAGATCTTGGTATGAGGGAACTTTGGGGGGATAATAAAAATATCTTACAACTTGATTGTACTGGTGGTTACATGAGTGTACATATTTGTCAAAACCAAACTCTACACTTAAAATGGGTGCATCTTAATATACATATCTCAGTACTGGTGAATAAAAACAGAGAAAAAACCCTACAGATTTAGATGCGTTTCAGAATTTTATGGAGTTTTAGAAAAGTAGTCCTGTGCATTTATTGTATGTTATATACCTCCAACTAGTTTTGTAGCAGTATTCCATATTTAAACACAATAATACATTTTTCAGCAAACAAACATTCAAACAAAGTGGGATAAATCTAGAAATAACTGGACAGGTCAGGTTTTATGGACCAATGAGTTTTAGAACCAAAGTGTAGAAAAAAAGTTGGGTATACAGAGTTTTTAAAATTTAGTCTTGCAGATGAGGACTTACAGGGTTGTACCTGTTTTGCAAACTTATATGTCCTGAGAGCTTTATGTGCCAGATACTGATGTTAAGTGACTGCAGGGCATAGATAGCAACTCTGTCTTTTCGGAGATAGGAAGATGAGAATAGGAAGATAAGATAAGGGAGATGAATATGACGCAGTTTCTACTGGTCAGGGCTCACAGATATAGGGAGTCAGACATAGACAAGGAACAACATCCAAGGCAGATTTTGATAATGCAGTAAGAGGGGTCCCCAACCTCTGGGATCTAATGTCTAAAGATCTGAGGAGGAGCTGATGTAATATTAATAGAAATAAAGTGCACAATAAATTTAACATGCTTGAATCATCCTGAAACCAGCCCCTACCCCTGCCCCAATCCGTGGAAAAACTGTCTTCCATGAAACCAGTTGTGGTTGGGGACCACTGTGATAGGAGACCTGAGGAAGGAGAGATTAATTCAGTGGTCTCTGAGAAGACAAGGCTGGAGAGAGAGGCTGAGTTTCATCATGGCGGGTCTTAAATGCATTTTGTCCTGTAGGCAAGAGCACTTCATTTATTAAACTGGACTCACCAGTGATGCTCTCTGAGTCTCTGTGATTGATATTCATGAGGTTTTCTTCACCCATTGGTGCTGTAAAAGTGGCATCCTGGGATTGACTCATGCAAGATCCTTTTTTGTTTTGGTTGAGAAGGATAGCTTTGGTTTGAATCAGAGTAAAGGAAATCCATCAAGCCATTGAATAAAGAAAGGTTCTGGTCAAAGGGATATTTGCTTTTAAATAGATTTTTGTTTGATGAGTCAAATGACATCTGGAGCAGAGTCCTCTCATGTGATTATCACACCTTGGATGGTCATGACCTAAAACAAAGAACACATCAAGTGACTTTAGAATTCAGCATGCTTGTTAATAACAGCAATTCAATTACCTGGAATATATGTCATTAAGAATGTTTTCCTAATGATACACACACCACGTGGATAAATCTCAAAATAATTATGCTGGATGAAAGACGCCAGACAAAAAAGGTACATAATTTATGATTCCATTTATATAAAATCAAAAAAATGTAAACCTACCTACAGTGACAGAAAGCAGATCACTGGTTGCCTGGGGCTAGGGAGGGATTACCAAGGGACAGGAGAAAAGTTTAGAGGATGATAAATATGTTCATTATTTTGATGGTGATGGTTTCACAAGTATATACATGTCAAAACTTATCAAATTGTATATTTGAAATATGTGCAATCTAATGTAAATTATAGGGGCTCCCAGGTAGTGCCAGTGGTAAAGAATCTGCCTGCCAATGCAGGAGACACCAGAGACACGGGTTCAGTCCCTGGGTTGGGAAGATCCCCTGGAGGAGGAAATGGCAACCCACTCCAGTATTCTTGCCTGGAGAATCCCATGGACAGAGGAGCCTGGTGGGCTACAGTCCACGGGGTCACAAAGAGTCAGACGTGACTGAGCACGCATACACATAGAATGTAAATATAATTCATTAAAGCTGTTTAAAAAATGTAATCTACTGTTTAAAGTAAAATAATAATAATATACAGTGGGGTCTATAACATATATAGAAGTAAAATGTATTAAAACAATAGCACAAAGGCCAGGAAGAGAAAAATGGAAATTTACTATAGCAAGGTGTTTATACCATACAGGAAATAGTAAACTACTACTCAAAGTTGAACTAAAAAAATGTATATATAAACTCTAAAGCAAACAATAACTTAAGAATTACAGATAATAAATCAAAAAAGAAGAGGAAATGGAATAATATTAAGCAGAGTTTCTCAACCTTGGTGCTACTGCTATTTAGGGCTGGATAATACTTCGCTGTGTGCATTGTAGGATGTTTAGCAGCATGATAGAAGAATCCTCTTCCCAGACCTGCTTCCAGTTTTAACAGCCCCCCCACCCCGCCCCCTCAATTCCAGACAGTATCAAATGTCCCCTGGGCACAGGGATAAATTGCTCCCAGTTGAAAATTACTGATATAAAAGATGCTCAACCTTACTTATAATTAAAATAAATTAAAATGTAAAGAAAATATTTTTCATCCATTAGATCAACAAACATTATGTTTGTTGTTGGAGGGGATATGGAAAAAGTGGTACTCATACTGTTGATAAAAGTGCAAACTGATACAAGCTTTCAGAAAGGCTATTCAGCAATGCCTACTACACTTTTCAATGCATATACACCATAATTTAACAATTTTACCAGTAAGAATTTATACGATGGATATACTCACAGAGTATGCCAAGATGTAGGCATAAGGATGCTCATATAGTACTTTCTTAAAAAAAAAAAATACACACAACTGGAATCAAAACATTCATAAAGAAACAGTTTACAGAGGAACACAAAACAATACAGTGCATTAAATACATGTGTGTACTTAAAAAAAACCTAATTGTTGCCAATTAAAAAACTGTTTAATATTAATTTTAACCCTAGCTTTATATCAAAAGACAACCTCTACTAAATAGTGTCTACTTAGCAACATGCAGCTTCTATTTATGGCTAAATCGTTCTCATGCCTACTATTTACAGGCATCATAAACACTGTGTTGTTTTTTTTTTTTTAACAAGAGTCACCACCAAGAAATAGAGAAGACCAAAATACAAGCAGTAGAGGAGACTGAAAATGGTCACTAAGGTACTGCAGAGACACAATCCCAGCAAACACTAGGAAAGAGAATTTCCGAGATAGAATGGGCAAAAGAGTTAAACACACAGAAATGTCAAAAAAGGTATCTGGTTTTTAAAAGGGGGTATACAGAGACCATAAAATCAATAGTAATGATCTAGAAAGCAGTCCAACCAAGAGGTTAGGCCCAAAGCCAGGCTGTAAGTAATCACGAAAAAGAATGGAGCATAGTGAGCATACACTGAGGTTTGTAATATCCAGGCTTTCCGATTATCATGGACAAGTAAAATTTAAAAAAACCTCTGTGGTTATTGGCATAGGGTTGCTGTTTTTATACTTCATAAATGGATAAAAAATGTATAAGGAAAAAAACATAATAAACAACAGTCTTTACCAGAGAAGTTTATAATTTTATGTTGGTATAAGAAAAAATTTCCTATACTTGAATTCAGAAAACAAATAAATTTTTAAAATTCCATCTTATATAAACAATTATTTTCTTGAAATATGTTTGTCAATATAGTAATCTGTACAAGCCAGTGCAACATGAAGTAAAGCTGAAAGTATTTATTAGGTACTTTAATTTTAATTCCAGTTGTCAAAAACTCATTTTCCTATCCAAACTCAGTCTATTGCATGCAATTAAATTCTTCCCCATGTGCTATCTTACTGTCCAAGCTGTCATTTCCAAATTAACCACTGCAAGGGCAATGGAACTAAAATGGGATCAAACCAATTAAGATTTGCCTACACCCACCCCCTGAAGTTGAAGGGAAGAAGAAAGCACCTTCCCTGAAGAACTCGACCGCCAGGAGCCTGAACAGAATCTCAACTAAGAGTTCTGTCCACAAAGAATCGATAACCGTTGAGCTGGCAACTGAAAATCACATGTTATGTAAGTCCTTACAGCACATGTAATTTTTATCAAGTTCTTTCAAATTATAATACTCCAGTGCTATATTCTTAAAAATAGAATGGTAATGCAAATATAAGAATAAACATGCTACTGTCTAATAGGTCATTAGTTCAGAGTCAGCAAATGTACTGACTGAATTTGACCTGCCACCTGTTCTCTGTAACCTGTGAGCCAAGAACAGGTTTCACATTTTTAAACTGTTGGGGGAAAAAAAAAATCAAAGTTAAAATGTTTCATGGATGTGTAACAAATATGTGAAATTCAAATTTCAGTTTCTATGAGTGAAGTTTTACTGGAGCAGAGCCACGCTCCCTTATGTGTCGTCAACTGGTTGCTTTCATGCTACGATGGCAGAGCTTAGTAACTGTGATGAAAACCTTATAGTCAGCCAAAGCCTAAAATATTTACTATCTGACCTTTTATAGAAAAAGATTTCAGACTCCTGATCTAGTAGTAAAATAATTCAGACATCAAATAACCATCTGTATATATCAATAGTTTCCTAGTTCAAAATTCTGAAATAGGGAACCACCTACATTTAGGTATACTTATAATTAGATCACTATCTCTAAAGAATTTCAGTAAGGAACAGACTTCTATTTTCTATACCTACTAGTATATTTAAAAGTTATTTTCAAGTTCTAATAAAATATTTTTTAAAAGTCCATAAGTTACAAATTCGGAGAAGGTGATGGCACCCCACTCCAGTACTCTTGCCTAGAAAATCCCATGGATGGAGAAGCCTGGTAGGCTGCAGTCCATGGGGTCGCGAAGAGTCAGACACGACTGAGCAACTTCACTTTCACTTTTCACTTTCATGCATTGGAGACGGAAATGGCAACCCACTCCAGTGTTCTTGCCTGGAGAATCCCAGGGACGGGGGAGCCTGGTGGGCTGCCATCTATGGGGTCGCACAGAGTCGGACATGACTGAAGCGACTTAGCAGCAGCAGCACCAGCAGCAAGTTACAAATTGCTTGTGAAGTGGAGAGGGAAGGGAAAGTGAAAGAAGGAAGAAAGAGAAAGAAGAGAGGCAGGATGAGGAGGAGGAGGATGAAAAGGAATAAAAGCAAATGCCTTTCATATGGTCCAAATGGGTTCTTAAACAAAATTGTGGTCCTTAATCATACTGTAATCAAAGACCACTGTGGAAATCTACTGATAACTTCGGGATCTTCTGCTTGCTACTCTGTTATACACTGGCTGGTTTAATCTCATATTTTCGTTATGATTCCCATTTTTGTTTTTTATGTTTACTATAGCACACAGGAACACAAAAAACTGTATGTGGGTGTTCACTGTGGATGCTGGTATCCATCTTTAGTCTAGAGAATTGCTTTTAAATTAGTTTCAGAGGTTTTGTTAATGATTTGGGCTTAACTGTCATATACAAGAATAGAGAAACCCAGGTGAACACAGAACTAAGTCCATCTCCAGAGTCATGCAGGAAGAATCTAGGTCTCCAGGGCAGTTCAGGAACCTGACCAACCTACACACTGTGCACCAGGTCAGGGGTGATCTGGAAGCAGTATGTTCTTCCTTATGACTCTTTAGGACTAAGGAAACCCATTGGCTGTGCCCTGGTCTAGGATCTGAACTCCTCCCTAGGATTAGTTTAGACTAGCAATTCTGACCGGAGAAGGCAATGGCACCCCCTCCAGTACTCTTGCCTGGAAAATCCCATGGATGGAGAAGCCTGGTAGGCTGCAGTCCATGGGGTCACAAAGAGTCGGACACTTACTGAGTGGCTTCACTTTCACTTTTCACTTTCATGCATTGGAGAAGGAAATGGCAACCCACTCCAGTGTTCTTGCCTGGAGAATCCCAGGGACAGTGGAGCCTGGTCGGCTGCCGTCTGTGGGGTCGTACAGAGTCGGACACAACTGAAGTGACTTAGCAGCAGCAGCAATTCTGACATATAGGATATATATATATATATATATATATATATATATATATAGCAATATAGGACAATGTATGCACCTTGGCATTAGACAAGCCTGAATTTTATCTCATTTACTGGTTTTCTGATTCTGAGCACATTACTTCCCAGTTTATAATTGTTGAGGCAGAAGTAATAATCAATTATTCTTTACAGGGAGGGTCAAGTATGATAAGCACCAAAATGAATAACAGAAATTCCTAACTCGGTAAAGATGTACAGTAGACACTGAAATGTGACACTCATCCCCTCCAGCTACCCCCTTTAACTTGGCCCTGAAGAAAAAAATGATGTCTTCTTAATATTTCTAAGGTTTCTGACCCAACAGTCAACTCTGAGCTCAGAATGGCTACTTTATGTATTAGATGTAGTCTAAAGATTACCACTGAAAAATCTTCATTTAGAAAGAGATAAAGATTAAGCAATAAAGCAACAAGTGCCATAAAGCAGGACCACTGAAGGAGATTATTACGGAACTGATTCCTTCATGGATTCTGGGGAAGGGCTGCTGACCATAAAAGCTTAACTGTAACTAGTGGCATTAGCTTCCTATTGCTGTTCTAATGAATCACCACAAATTTCAGTGGCTTAAAACAACACCAATTTATTATCTTACAGTTCTGGACCTCAAGGGATGAAAAACTTTCAGTGGATCAAAACCAAAAACCAAGGTATTGGCAGAGCTATGCTTCCTCTTTCGGCTCTAGGGGGAAATTCCTCTCCTGTCTTGTCCAGCTTCTAGAGCTGCAGTCCTTGGCTCAGGGGCCTTTCTTCCATCTTCAAAGCCAGTATCTCCGGATCTCTCTCTCTCTCTGCTTCCCCTGTCACATCACCGTCTTCTGCCAAATCTTCTGCTATCTCCCTCTTATGGACACTCATACTTTTATTTAAGGCCCAACTGGATTAGCCAAAATAATCTCCCCCTCTCAAAATCCTCAATGTGGTCCTTTCTGCAAAATCCCTTTGGCTGTATCAGGTAATATTCACAGGTTCCAGGAGACTAAGGTCTAGGTATCCTGGAGGGCCATTATTGAGCCTGTCACAGAGGTTAAGAACATGGATTCTGAACCCCAGTTCTACTACTAGTTGCATGACCTTGGATAAGTTACTTAACCTCGTTTCTTCATTTGTAAGTGGCCTTAATAACATGTCTCCTTTATGGAGATTAAGTGAGTTACAAGAGGATAATAGAAGAACCTGCCTCAGATGGTCACTGGGAAATTCCATGAGTTACTACATGTAAAGCTCTTAGAACAATACCTCAGAATACAGTAAATGCTATGCAAATATTAGTTATTATTATTTCTATCACCATCAAATAATACTATTTTATCTTTATCATTATAATTATTCAAGACTACAGAAAGCTGTACACACTGTAAAGCCTACGGTTGATTGCTTTATGATATCTTCTTGCAACTAAGAAGTCACATTTACTTCCTGTCCTCTGAATGAGTGATGCTAGTTTAGTGCCCTTTATCATTTTCTCTCTACCTCGTGATGCATAAATAGAAAGTCTGCAGCGTCACAGTCCTAAATGCAGTCAAAACTAAACTCTGGCAAGCACAAACAGTACATATCCAGTGCCTTTCCTAGTTCATACACACACACTTCCTTGAATACTTTCTACTTGCTATGCTGGATCTATATTCATTCTTTTTAGGAACAACTTCACCACTTTTCTTCATAAAACAATCAACCAAGCATGCATTATTTAACAAGAAGCCAGCTTTTGTAATTCTTGCACATTTAGGAGAAAATAAACTAAACCGGCCCAGTGACTTATTTTAATAACAATGAGACATAAAAAGAACAAACAAAACATGTCATTGATATAAATACTGCTGGCAGAATACAACAGGCGGATGACTTAGTTTAGCTTAGCCATGGAAACTAAATGGTCAACAGTGAGGGCCTAAATATAGGTCCTGTGCCATTAAAAAAAAAAAAAAAAATCTTGCTACTTCCTTAAAACAGGATACTCTGGCCAAAACAGCTTTACAGGATAGGCTAAAACAATTCAGGGACACTTCACTTGGACAAGAGTGCAGAGCCTATAATTACAGTAACTATAATGATGTGACAAATATTTAAATTGAAAAAATATACTTAAAATTTTTATTGTACAAATAATACTTTGGGGATTAATTTAAAATACATGCTGGCTGCTGATCTGCCTGCAGAAATGGGAACAGTGACAATCACTAATTCCAGCAGCAGCTCTGGTAGGCAGTGAGAACCTTAATCCAGACCAAAGATAAACTGTACAATTTCAAACATAAAATAAACGTACCACGTTCCTACATGAAACAACAGACTTTCAAGAGACTCATTAATTTTCTGGCTACATCAAAAGATAAAACTTACTGAAAAACCCCACAATAATTTTAAAGTCAGATACTAAACTACAAAAAAGTCTACAGGAAGGTTTCTGTGCTAAAAGCTGAAAAAGGGGTGGCGGCGGAGGGGTGTACCTCTGAAATCCACCCTGGATAGTGAGCAACAGATCTCACAAAGGCAGAGACCACACACGACACCAGGGCCAGCTGCACGGGTGAGCCACAGTACACCGCCTCCAGTACACTACCTACCTCCAGCACACCTATGCTACCAGCAGCTGTAGAGCTCACCCCAGGAGCTATGTGGTCCCAGCAAAATCTTGACCCCTTTTTTGTGTGTCATTCAATTTGATGACCAGTAGGGTTTCCAGAGTATAAAATACAGAGAGGCAGCTCTACTTACAGACAGGATGAATTCCAAAAGGCTGTGAAATCCATTAGTCTAAAAGTCCAAAACTATGAGTGAGATTTAGGTTTTTGGGGTCCACATTTCCTCTGAGCTGGTATATTTTTGGCATTAAAAAAAAAGTGTCCTGTTTTGTTTACAATGAACATTTACTGAGGCAGGCAACCCCTCCCTTCCACAATCTCCACCAACAGAAGGGAGGGAACCTCTGGCAGCTAAGGAATCCACACTAGAGTTTCACCTGCAGATTAGAAATGGCCATGATCCCACGGTGCCATCTGTGGTGTTTGATAAGTTTCCACAGAACCACTTTCACTCATCATACCCAGCCTTCAAGTTCTTGAACTTCAACTTTAACCTGAATTAGACTTTGACTAAACAGGCATCCCATTTTAGACATTCATATCTCTTCACCTTTGGCTGCCTGTCAAAGGTACTGGCACATCCTGGGACTGTCCTTAATAATCATTTTTGTTACCCAGTCATAAATTTAACATGCGTAATTTTTTCACTTTCAGTTTTTGACACAATTTGTATTTTCATGGTGATCCATCTATCACCAGTACTGCTTTCAGAGACAAAATGGGGCTTTATAATATTTACAAGATACCTCAAAAGTATACACATATAAAATAAACATGCTATAAATAACAATGGCTATAAATGAAATGGAAATCATTTCATCTACTGGTGATCGGCGGAGCTGAACTTGATCTGTAGCATCCATGGAGCTGAACTTGATCTGTAGCATCCATTGCCCCTATCCAGAAACTTTCAGAAGTTACAGGTTTTAAGCAGACAAGCTTGTGTTTCAGAGGATTTATAAGAAAGAAAATCTACCATGCAAGGACAGGACTTTCTGTCCTATACATTTAGAGATGTAGTTTTCCACTTGATCTTAGCCAAAAGGCCCAGAAGCGATTGGAGAGACGTAATTTTAGATGTCGCGTATGCGTGACATTTGGTTTCAAGCCAAATATTGAAGAAGGTTTGAAGAAAAAATTAGTCTACTGTCCTGTCTGCAAAGATAATGAATTTATGTTTCAATAATCCAGTCTGAACTATGGCAGTAGAAAGGGATACTGTTTCTCTATCCTTCCTCAACAAACAGTAAATAGCAAGAGAATGGGTGACTGCTAATATGTATCTGATTCATCAGGGTCATCAAATCACTAAGAGCTAAAACCACCATGGTTGGATGGCATCACCAACTCGATGGACACGAGTTGGAGCAAGCTCCGGGAGTTGGTGATGGACAGGGAGGCTTGGCGTGCTGCAGTCCATGGGGTTGCAAAGAGTCAGACATGACTGAGCGACTGAACTGACTGAAAACCACCACAGCAACACTGAAGAAGATTTTCCAGGCAAGGAACCATCTGTGAGTCAATGATTAATTTTACAGCAGGCATATTATACAACTGTGGTTGTATATTCCATATAGTACCTTTTACAAAATTAGACAAATAATCCAAAAGAAAAAAAACATTAGGGACTTTTTTAAGAAAGCCAGGTCTAGTCGTTATTAGAAGCCTTCTGTTTCATGTTTGACACCTACATCCTCATCAAAGTACAATGACAATTATTAAAATATGATCCCAATCATGAGGAAAATGTTAAATCATGCTCTCATGCCTACTCTTCAAGAAGTTAGGAAAGCAGGATTTAAAAGAAAATGTTAAGAAATAATATTTTATGGTGTTTAAATAAGTTTTACCTATCTGGAAAATTCATACACCCAGGTGTGCTGGCATCTTTTTTTTCAAGTTTTTTAAAAAAATTTGTTTTTAATTGGAGGATAACTGCTTTACAATGTTGTGTTGGTTTCTGCCATACAACAGCACGAATCAGCCATTAACATATGTATGTCCCCTCTCTCGAACCCCTTCCCCACCCCCCTAGTTTGAACAACTATGCCATCTAATAAAGATTATCATTACCATTGGATTTTATTTTCCAATTTTTGGAAGTATAATATTAAACATGTTAGTAAATGTGCTTCCTTTTTCCATTTGGCATTTCAATGAGTTACACACACTGGTGTTCAAAAGTTAAAGTCAGAAAAGTTAAATAAAACCTTTATATTTATAATGGATTATGAAATAAATTACATACCCCATTTATTTTTATAGGCTTTTCATTAATTATCCACAATCACCAATTGGTAATATTAAAACAGTCTTTCTGTGCCTCAGTTTTCTCATTTATAAAATAGGAGCAATAATAGGACCTATTTTATGTGGATTAAATGAGTTAATATTTATAAAGCATATACAGTAGTATTTGGTACACAGTAAGCATTAGTTATGTGTTTAACAAAATGTAAAAGCTAAATAGATAAGGAGGTAGAATTATAAAATACAAATCACACCATTTCATGGTACCTGGTCATGGCACACAGACTTAAAAGAAACAGGACTCAGATCCTCTCCACATGGTCAGCAGCCCTGGCTCTCAAGAAGAACATGCTTTTAAAGAAAGCATGGTTCTGTATCTCATTGCTCTATATCTCTCTATATCTATCTGGGAGTGCCACCTAGCAATAATTCAGGAGTTATTAACCGTTATTCTTACCTAAGGTAATCCTTTCTTGTCACTAATTACTGGCCTTAGAGGAACTCTTCTAATTCTATAAAAATTTACCCAAATAAAAAGCCCTTGGTGAGAATGCAGACTAATACAGCCATTCAGAAGACCCCTAGAAACTATGCTGTCAAATTAAGTACACACATACCCTTCAATCCAGCAGTTCTGCTCCTGGGTATATCTATCTTGAACAGATTCTCATATTAGCACATAAAAAGACAGGTGTCAGATTGTTTCTTGCCTTGCTATTTGTGATAATAAGGTGAGGGCCTGCTCCCTGGAGACTAATAGGTTAAATGTGGATACATACCATGGAGTAACATAGCACTAAAAATACAGTGCTGAGTGAATAAAGCAGGAAGCAAAATGAGAGATGCCACAATGCAATTCACATAAATTAATGTTTTCTGCATTATAAACATCAAAATGCTTGCCTTGATGAGAAGAGAGTGGGAGAATTTGGAGCAAGGTATGGAGATACAAGGGAAAAAATTTTAAAAATCGATGAAATCCTACTGTTGTTTAGACAGACTATTATCGTATCATTACTATTGCATCTCTTCAGTCCTTAATGTCTGAACATGTACCTGGACATGAAAACACTTGCTGGAGAGAGTATATGCAGAACTAGCAATCTCTGCGATGTAAACTATGTGGGGCACAGTTCCTGACAATTTCTTAAAAGGCCATGTTACTTTTCTATTACTATCTAGCTGCTCTAAAGCAGTATAACTAGATTTCAACTAAAAAAGTAGTTAAAAAATACAAAGTGAGATTAAGCCTTGATGTTGACATCTTCAGGTGTTTGGTTATCTGGTAAAAAAAAATTTTTAAGGGAAAAATGCTAAAAGTTCAAAGATGACAAGAGTTTAAAAGTGGCATATAATAAGTTTATATTTGTTAAACAAACCTACTTACCATCTGATGAATAGCTCAAAATTACTAAATGCATACCTCAAAAGGGTAGACTGTTCACATTCACAAAATTTAGTGATTTTCTTCTCTAAGAGAAAGAGCAACTTGATACTTAACCTCTATCTGAAACTCTATCTAAGAGCGCACCATCTTTGAACCACCCGGCAAAAGAACTACACAAGGTTACATAATCAATTCTAACACTGCAAAAGTCTTTTCAAGATAGGTTTTCTTATAACTTCTGTAAACAGTGGAGACTAAGTTTGATATGAATTACTGAAATTTTGTAAAGTTTTATAAATGGAGAAAACAAGCTACTGGAAGGATTATTATTATCAAATTAAACCTAATAAGGCACACATTTCATCATTTTAATATACAACAGCAGAGCTCCTCTTAGGAAAGAAATGCTTTTTGTTTGGGAAAACACATGGAAAATGCACTTATGGTGGAAGGTAAGGCCTTGTAGCAACAAAGGAAGGCAAAGTGGCTCTGCATGAGCCCAGGGAAACAACTATATACTTTTCCCTCCGCTGGAGGGGAGAGAGAAGGGAAGGGAAAGAAGTCCCATCCAGATGGCAGTAACTCAGAGGTCACAGAACACTAGAATCTGCAGAAATCTTAGCGAAAGTTTAGGCTTCTTCATAACATAAAACTGAAGGCTCTTGAGCCAACTGTTTAGTTCTTAAAGGGTCTGTCTGGACACTCAGATGACATTTGGGTACAGATATATTAAAATATTCATTCACAAGAGCAGTTGCTGTCAGGAATTTATATTCTAGGATATTAATAAAGTCATTAGAGCTACCATATTTTAAATCTTTTTTTTTTTTTTTTTTTACAGAAAATTATGCCCTTTTGACTAAGTGAAAGTGTTAGTTGCTCAGTTCTGTCCGATTCTATGCCTCCATGGGCTGTAGTCCGCCAGGCTCCTCTGTCTATGGAGAGGCAAGAATACTTGACTGGGTAGCCGTTCCCTTCTCCAGGGGATCTTTCCAACCCAGGGATCAAACCCAGGTCTCCTGCACTGCAGGCAGACTCTTTACCGTTTGAGCCACCAGGAAACACCTTTTGACTAAAGTAATGGCTAAAAATGATAAAAAAACAATTATAGGTCTTCAAAGATGGATAATGCAGAGTAAATGGCATGATAGAGTTTGTGGTTTTCCTGTTCTCTTAACCAAAAATGAGGGGAAATACCTCAAGCAGAGGCATTTTATTTTATATAATAGATTCTGTGGGGACCAAAATATGTACGATACTTGCAGAACCAAATAAATCCTTCCCTAACAAATCAGAAAGCACTGTCTTTCAAGATTGACTGGTAAAATTTAAGTAGTAGAATAAATCCAAAGATACCATCACCTGAAAATCTACAAACATTTCATATAAGGTTAAGAAATAAACGGAATAGATATAATCATGCTGGCAACTTAAGAATATTCCTGTATAATCTGCTCTTCCAGACTTATCTTCAAATCAAACAGCCAAGAAGACACCTTGAAACAGACTTTCATAGAACAATGAGGTAAATTCAAACTTTAAACACAGAAATTCAAGGAGAGGTTAAAAAATCTATGTCATTTCTTTTTTAAAGATTTTTACTGGAGTATAGTTGATTTACAATATTGTGTTAGTTTCAGGTGTACAGCAAAGTGAATCAGTTATACATATACATACATATCCACTCTTTTTAAGATTCTTTTGTGTCCTCATTTCTGTCTCCTCTGACAATAAGATATAAATTTGCTTTTGGTGGCTTTAAGATGATCCTAAATCCTTCAGTTATTTTAAACTTAACTACTTAAAGCCTTTTGAAGTAAAAAGTTTTCAAAAGCTGACACAAGAAAAACCCTAGGCAAGACAGCTCTTCAGATCAATGAAGTAATCAATGGCACCAGGACAGGCAAGCTTACTTGACCAGGAATACGGTATAACTTAAAATAGGGGTGAGTGATGGTCAGGGTAGAATATGTATCATAAACATATTTACAAACATATAGAATTCTAGAATTCTGCATATCTAAGACAAGTAACCATTTCAATAATATAATTCTACTGCACAAGAGACATTCAAATTATATTATGGACATAACATAATATATAATGACATAACAAAACATAATGAGTTTAGACATAACACTCATTATTTTCTAAATCAGTTGTTATGGTCAACTCCAGGACTTTGAAATAAGATTACCTTTTGAGGGTGAACTGACATGTGGTGGGTGATTTTGATTTGCTGTGAAATTCAGGAATCAAATATGAACAAGTACTTTTTTTGGGGGGGTTGACTATTGGCGTGAGTCTGAGTGAACTCCGGGAGTTGGTGATAGACAGGGAGGCCTGGCGTGCTGCGATTCATGGGGTCGTGAAGAGTCAGACACGACTGAGCGACTGAACTGAACTGAACTGACTATTGGCTATCTGCAACACAGATAGACCATTAGATTCTGAGTTTGATGCATACAGTAACTAGATGGCTGAGGAAATTCAGGTATTCTCTTCCTCTATCTATCTTTAATAGCTAATATTCCAAGTGCCTCAGGATTTTATCATGAAAAAAACCCTCCTCTCCTTTATCTCCTCGGAAATTGCATCTGCTTCAAGGACTTAACTTCTAATTATACAGTAACTGGTCCTGAAGGCCCTATTTTCAGTCCAAATTGGCATTTCTTAGCTTTAAACTGGACTTCTAAATATCAACTTATAATCAACATCATAAATTCACCACAGTATTGGTTTACATTTGCTTTTAGAAATGAGTCATCCGATCCCAAAGTTGGGTGTATTTACAATGAAGCAAAATGACCTTTGTTTCCAAGTCTATCATGATTTTTTTAACAAGACAACTCCAAATATGAGACTGATTTTGCCTTTAAATGGGCGAGTCTACAATCAAGAAAAGAACACATTACCATATTACCATATGGTAACATATTACCATAAATTGGGAATACTTTTGTTTCTTATTCTGAGCTGCTAAAGATAGTACATGGACTATAGATCAAAAGAAATCCTTATTCCAAAAAATTAAGTACACCTCTATCTTAATATCTTGCAAATGGCAGGCATTCAATAAACATCTATTAAATGAATGAATCAATCTGTAGTCAAGTTGCTGCTGCTGCTGCTAAGTCGCTTCAGCAGTGTCTGACCCTGTGCGACCCCAGAGACAGCAGCCCACCAGGCTCCGATGTCCCCGGGATTCTCCAGGCAAGAACACTGGAGGGGATTGCCACTTCCTTCTCCAATGCATGAAAGTGAAAAGTGAAAGTGAAGTCACTCAGTCATGTCTGACTTTTCGTGACACCATGAACTACAGCCTACCAGGCTTCTCCGTCCATGGGATTTTCCAGGCAAGAGTACTGGAGTGGGTTGCCATTGCCTTCTCCACATCCTTGCAATCTGCAGTAGGGAGAAAATGGAGCCACGTGAGAAATAGAAGACTGAGACCATTTGAAAACTGAAGGCTTCCTTAGCCCGATTTACAAAGATCTGCATAGGCCTCTCCTGGGTTTCTGTAAGAAATGTGAGCATATACGTAGGGCTTTATCAGTTAAACCCATCAGTCACACTGAAGGTGAAAACATCCCCTAGAGATGGGTTTGACAGCAGTATGGCAAAAAAACCACAAAACCTTTAATATCTGTATCCTCTGCTTCTTGAAATTTGACTTTACATCACTTTGCTTTTATGAAGGACCTACATAAGTACCTGTATTCACAAACAACAACAAAAAAAAAATCAAAGAGGATTTTGCTTTTATGAAAAAAGGCATTTGTTTTCCTGAGAATCGTTACAGAGGCAGTGGGCATCCCAGGCAGTGAGCGAGGCACCGTCCAGCTCCTTCCCAGGGATCTACATTCAGCATCTCATTATCCACTATGGCTTTGAACTGTGTTTGTGACCATCTGTGCTTCATCCTGACTTATTCTGTGCATCTGTAAGTAAGATGTGTCCTAAGGTAACTGCTTCACTTTACTCCAGCTTTCTAAAAGGTTTCACAGGAGTGCTCTACTTTCTGATATCAGGGGAACCTTGTATCGAACTCTCCCACACCACCCTCATTTTCTTCTCTTAGAAATATTGATAGTAAGATGTTTTCCCCCTAAAGTTAATACATAGTAATAAGAAAGGTCCAACAAACTGCAATGGGCAGGGAGAAAAGTCTTTAGATTAGAACAGAATAAAAAGAATTTGATGATGCAGGGGCATAACTATGACCAGCAATTTATGGTGACTGTGGTGATATGTGGGCTTCCCAAGTGACAGTGGTGGTAAAGAACCCGCTTGCCAATGCAGGAGATATGAAAGATGCGGGTTTGATCCCTGGGTTGGGACGATCCTCTGGAGGACGGCATGTCAACCTTCTCCAATATCTTGCCTGGAGAATCCCATGGACAGAGGAGCCCAGGGGGCTACAGCCCATAGGGTCACAAAGAGTTGGATATGACTGAAGCGACTTAGCACGCACACACATGGTGATATGCTCCAGGATTATGAGCTTTTAAAGACTTCTTTCTCCCTATGCTAAATGGTCTCAAGTGGCTAATTTTTTTTGAGCTATGAAGTCCACTTTTAATTTTCTTTTCTCCCTCACTGGGAGGTTATCAACCTTTGCTGCCAGTGTGCCTCTCCCTTTCTAACCTGCTGTTGGCTGAGAAACCAGATAACCAGGTTATCAGAGAACCCAGAAGGTTCTGCTTGAGACTGAACCCTAGGACCTGTTTTTTGACCCTTGGCTCACTCTTTAAGCACCTCTTTTTTCACCCCTCTAGCACTAGGGATTTAGCTGGCTGGCTTCTCTTCCTTTGACACTGTTGCCAAGTGCTTTTTTCAACCTGGTGTTCTTTTCTCTAGGCTGGCTATGAATACGTTCTGTCTTTAATCTTTACTGTCTCCTCTGAAAAGCATAGGTCCGTCTCTTTTGTGAGAAGTTTACTATGAATCACTCTAGAGACATACAGTGGAAACAAGGAGAAAATGGTTCAGGAAATGTTATAAAATCTGTATTGTGATTTTGCTCCTTAATCAGTGTTTACTGACTGCCCCACTTGGATACCCCCAGCAGACTACATGCTCAATTCTTTCCTGACTATACTACAAGCTCCTTGAATGAAGGTATTTTACTTTTGTATGCCCCAAACCAAACTGACACACAGTAGGCTTGCAGTACATGCCCAACTATAATTTAATGATTAAAAATGTCAACACACTGAATTAAAGATGTAATTGAATGAATGAAATTGATTATTGGTACATTTCAATCCAACATCAACTAAATGAATTGCTCGGGAAAGCAAAATCAAGCTAAGATTCAATATTTGAAAGAAAACACTATATTTGCTTTATGAAAAACTCTGTATAAGAGTTTGCTGGTAAACGGATGATTTATCATCTTCATAGCAATAACACAGTACCCACTTTCCTTGTAATAACTAAAAAGAATGAGTTGTCAGTTTTGTCAGAAAGCTAAACCTGAACCTTTGACTCATTGCTTAGTTTTATCATGTTTTCCACAAATAGCATTTGCAGCTGTTTATGAACGCATTTAAAATGAGTTCTGTATCAAATAAGAAATGACCATCTTCTTTAAAAACTTAGCTACTAATATAAGTCTCATTTGTAATCTTTCAATTTTGTGACTAAAAATAAAACAAAGTCACACTCAGTGCTTTAGCCTAGTACTAGCTAAAAAGAGGAGAATGGTTGAAAGGAAATTTTTTTTTTTTTAGGTTGTTAAATTATGTGCTTTAGGATCAGTAAGTAGTGCCATCTCAGAGACACTGTAGTTGGTTTCCAGTCTCTTCCTTTCCTTCAGACAGAGACTGTTCTTTCTTAGCCAACAAGCTTCCCTTTGTTTTGATTTATATCACTGGCTGAATAACCCCAAAGCACCACACAACATGGTGCGGCGTGGAATGGAAGACTGTGACTGAAAGCAATTAAGAGCTGCAGGCAGCGTTTTGGCACTCAGAACCCAAACACGGACTTACTTTCCACAAGTGATGGGTTTTTGAGAAATCCGTTTTCGAAGCTGACATACATTTTAATTGTAAAGAAGTTAAGTTCTGAAAAGATCACAGAACCTTGTGGGGAGAGGCTGTTGCAGGTTCTTCAGCTACAGGCATCACACCATAAATATGCCCTCTGTTATCCTGTTAAATAACAATTCCATATCATATCTTCTCAGTCTTCTCTAAACCCCTATCTATGCTCCATCTCTCTCTCATTCCTCCCACCAATAAACCCACATAACCTATAGTAGCTGTCTCTCCAAACTCTGAGAATTTAGTACAAGCACAATGCCAATCATACATCTACACACTTGTTGATGGCAGTGCAAATTAGCAAACCTCTAAGAAGAGGAACTGCATGGCTGGAAGACAAAAGGGGGAAAGAAACTTATTTTTCATCATTTCCTTCATTTCAACCCGTTAAAAAATAATGAAATGTACAAGTCTCTACTCCTGCCTAAACTGCTCTGCTGGTTATCTGTATACTCCATTAGCTTCACCTTCTTCCATGACCTATTATCATGTCCCAAGTCTTCCATTTTATTAAAAACAGATAAAATAAAAATTTGAAAATCTCCCCCAAGACTCTGAGGTCCCTTCTAGCTGCTGCCCTCTGTCCTCAGCCAAGTTTCTTCACAGAGCATTCACTCTCATGTTCTTCCCCTCGTCTCTCACTGTTACCTCAACCCCACTATAGTCTGATCTTTCCTGAAACCAGTTTCCCTTCAGTTGCCAATAGTGAAGTGAAGTCTCTCAGTCGTGTCCGACTCTTTGCGACCCCATGGACTGTAGCCTATCAGGCTCCTCCGTCCATGGGATTTTCCAGGCAAGAGTGCTGGAGTGGATTGCCATTTCTTTCTCCAGGGGATCTTCCTGACCCAGGAATCAAACCCAGGTCTCCCACATTGCAGGCAGACGCTTTACCATCTGAGCCACCAGCGAAGCCCTAGTGACTTCCGTTGCCAATCATCTCTGCTAACCAATCTAATCTACCTTCTTAGGTGTTATCTTGGGTTACTTCTGATTCACTATTACTGACCACTCCCTCCTTGAACTTTCCTCCTGTGGCTCTCATGGAGCCTATGATTTTACAATGAATGCTCTTTCTCAAATGCCTCCACTGGATCACCCAGCTTCCTCCTTTTGATCCTTAAATGTTGGTATTCCCCAGAGTTCCAGTTTTGACCATTTTCTCATTTTTTTTTTTCATGTATCTTTGTACAAACCATTCAACACCACAGATTAAACCACCTCTTTCATGTTAATAACTCCCAAACAGACCAGACTTCTTCCTGAGCGCCACTCACATTTCTCACAGCTGATCATGATCCATGAACTGACCCACGGAACCACAGATACCTCCTTTCTCTCACCTTGCTGCATTCAATCCATTATCAATCCCTGTGTAGTATAATACAACTGCACCCACTTCTCTTCATCCTCTCTTCCACCATCCTAATTCAAGCCATCATCATCTCTTAGAATATGAAAAACCTAACAGACTCTATTCTTAATCTCCTCTGTATTCTCCAAAAGAATAAAGCTTTAAAAATTAAACTCCTTTAAAAAAAAATTCAAGGATGTCCATAATATACAGAATAAAATTCACACTTCAGATCGCCAAGGTCCAGCCCCACCTGGCCCCTGACTACTACTCTTCCCTCATCTTGCACCACTCTCCTCCTCGCTCATACTCAGCCACAGGCCTTCTGTCATTTCCTTCCACTTCCTCATCACACTGTCTCCTATCTTGTGCCTTTGCAACTGTTCACCGTACCCAGAATACTCTTCCCTCTTATATGTTAACTGCTTTTACCAGTTCACCTGATCTGAAGTAGACTCCCCTGCCACCTTTATTTTCTAACTTTGCATTTAATGTTTCTTTCACAACATGTATTCCAATTTACATTCTGGAAGTCCTCTTCCAAACAGGAAGGAGAAAGGTGCTATCTTCTCCCTTTCCTCTCACTTGCTGACCAGAATGGATATATAATAGCAGGAGCTCAAGCAACTCAATAAGTATTTGTTGTTGAAATGAACTATTAACTGAACCTGGTGGGTGAATTCTTTCACCACTAACATGCATAACTATCAACTTCATTGTTATACAACATAGTGTAACACTCTTAAATTAGACTCTATTTTATTTGAACTATTCCTTCATTCTTCATGACTTGTCAGAAAGCTTTCTAAAGAAAAAGAACTCGCAGTTTGGCAAGCTGACAGAGATATATGGATAAGCTTCAAAGACCTCAGTGATCTTTACAGCATGAATTAGTTCCACTTCTATACTACGGGTAGACTTTGTATGCTCATTTTCCAGCATGAATAAGCCATAATACAGAGTGTAATTAATCAGAATGTCCCCAAGGTTATGTGAGTCAGTAATAAAGCAACAATAAAGTCAGAACATTACATATTAAGAAGCCAGTTATAAAAGAAATTTTAATAAAATGATCACTATTAACAACTGGTCAACAAGCTGCTTATTGGACTGCTTTCAATAAATGCTTCTTGAATTAAACTACAAGTACTGAAAAGAGATAAAAAGTAATATCTTCCCTCTTAAAGGGAAGATAAAGATCTAAGAACTCTAATGAAGAGTTCTAATGAGCTCCATGATCTAGATTAGATCTAAGATTTGATGATCTAAGAAATCTGAGAATATAAGATAACACCACTAGATAAGAAATAAGTATTTAATGAGTATTGGAACAGAGCTGCTGTGTAGATAGTGAGTGGGGTGAGTTCTTTTCTAGCTGAAGTGGCCTGGCTTCACACAGGAGTAACATTTAGTACAGTGCTACTCAAGGAACACAGGATTCCTCAAGGATGGAAAGATTTCAGTACCGAGAATGGCAGTGTCTGGTAGGCAAAGGTTAAAGAAAAAGAGGCCCCAAAGCAAACAGCATGCATGCTAAGTCATGGCAGTCGTGTCTGACTCTGTGCGACCCCATAGACGGCAGCCCACTAGGCTCCTCTGTCCCTGGGATTCTCCAGGCAAGAACACTGGAGTGGGTTGCCATTTCCTTCTCCAACGCATGAAAGTGAGAAGTGAAAGTGAAGTCGCTCAGTCATGTCTTACTCTTCGCGACCCCATGGACTGCAGCCTACCAGGCTCCTCCACCCATGGGATTTTCCAGGCAAGAGTACTGGAGTGGGGTGCCATTGCAAACAGCAGACAGAGCCAATTTGGCAGCAGTGTGAAGACCAACTGAAGTGGGAATGATTATGAAGAAGGTACTTGGAGTTTTAAATTAGACTAGTTCAGATTAGGAAGTGTGAACTTGATCCCTCAGGGAACAAGTTTCTTTCTTTTTTCTTTTTTTCTATTAAAACTTTTTTTTTTCCTACTATGAAACAATATTGTTTGGTCAGTTGGTCACATTTGTGTTCTAACTCTTTTTTTTTAAACTTATTTTTTATTGAAGTACAGTTGAATTACAATGTTAATTACTGCTATACAGCAAAGTGACTCAATCATACATATATGTATATTCTTTTTCATATTCTTTTCTGCTATGGTTTATCACAGGATACTGAATATAATTCCCTATTCTATACAGTAGGACCCTTGCTGTTTATCCATTTTATATATATATCAGTTTGCATCTGTTAATTCCAAACTCCTAATCCAACCCCTTCCCACCTCCCTCCACCTTGGCAACTACCAGTCTATTCTCTATGTCTTTGATTCTATTTCTGTTTCATAGATAGTTTCATTTGTGTTGAATCCAGATATAAGTGATATCATATGGTACTTGTCTTTCTGACTTAATAGGACAATCTCTAGTTTCATCATGTTGCTGCAAATAGTATTATTTCATTATTTTTTATGGCTGAGTAGTATTCCACTGCATGTATACATCATATCTTCTTTACCCATTCACCTGTCAATGGACACGGTTGTTTCCACGCCTTGGCTATTGTGAATAGTGCTGCTATGAACACAGGGGTGCTTGTATCTTTTTGAATTATAACTTTGTCCAGATGTATGCCCAGAAGTGAGATTGCTGGATCACATGGTAATTCTATTTTTAGTTTTCTGTGGAATTTCCATACTGCTGTCCACAGTGATTGCACCAATTTACATTCCCACCAACAATGTAGGAGGGGGAACAAGTTTCTAAGTGGAAAATGACATTTGAAAAATAAATTTGGAGTCAGAATACAGGATAAATTTCAGGAATGGAGAGATTAGAGACAGAAAATTAAGAAATTTTATTATTATGCCTGAATTATTGTAATAAAGGCATAAACTATGTATACAGAAGCAGTAAGAAGGATGTGTGCAATTTGTGAAATGGTAAAATAAGACTTAACTGTTAAGTAGAGATTAGATGAACTTTATCCTCTCCTAAAAGATTATTACTTCTAATATACACCTCAATCATTTGGTTTAAAAACCTATACAATTTTCCTTGCCCCTCACTCCCTAGAGTTCTCTTTCTCAGACATTTGCTGTTTTCTGCCTCCCATCCCCCAGACTGGCTTTTCCAACCACATAATATATTCCAGCCAAAACAAAGGACTATATTTACTAGTTCGCTAGACACACCAGGAAATTCCCAAACCAATGACTTTGTTCACGCTATGTCTTCTTTAACATCCTCTCCCCATTCTATGTATCCAAAGTCTAGACATTATTCACATCCGAGGTCAATGCTACTTTTCCTATCTAGCTCTCCCAGAAGCCCCAACTCAGAGCAAGCATTGCCTCCCAATACTCTTCATTTTCCTCTAAAACACTCTTTTCAAAAAGCTTACACTTGTTCCTTATTTCTTCTGACAAACTGTAATCTCCATGGCAGACACACCCAATTTATTTCCTCCTCCTTTCATACGTAATTGAAGATCTTAATAAATAATACATGGCAACAGTAAAGATCTTGATAAATAATATATGGCAATTATATACAGCTAAAAGCACAGACTCTGAAGACAGCCTGTTTGAGTTTGAATCTTAATGCTGCCATTTATTAGCTATGCGACCATGGGCAAGTTACTTAGTCTCTCTGTGCTTCAATATCTTTATGCATAATGTAGAGACAATAAAAGTAGATCCTGGAGAAGGAAATGCCAACCCACTCCAGCATTCTTGCCTGGGAAATCCCAAGGACAGGAAGTCTGGTGGGCTATAGTCTGTAGGGTTGCAAGGGTCGGACACGACTTAGCGACTAAACCACCACAGCAAGAGTAGATATTTCATAAAGCTGTCAGAGGAGTTGGCTTAGAATAGAATAAGTACTATAAAACTGTCTATTAAATACAGTGGAAAAATACTAAATATTCTGTGATAGGTGAGTGAAGCTTTATTTACAGAAAGCAAAATGTCAAAAGCAAAGCCAGTCTCTAGGTACAAAATAGGTATATACAGATTCTTCTTAAATCTATGTATGCCCTAAGGGTTGCTGCTGCTAAGTCGCGTCAGTCGTGTCCGACTCTGTGAGACTCCATAGGCGGCAGCCCACCAGGCCCCCCTGTCCCTGGGATTCTCCAGGCAAGAACACTGGAGTGGGTTGCCATTTCCTTCTCCAATGCATGAAAATGAAAAGTGAAAGTGAAGTCGCTCAGTCGTGTCCGACTCTTAGCGACCCCATGGACTCCAGCCATGGGATTTTCCAGGCGAGAGTACTGGAGTGGGGTGCCATTGCCTTCTCCGGCCCTAAGGGTTAGCTGTGCCCTTTTAAATCTTCCTTATATTAACAACGGTCTTGTTATGTCAAACAATTTAGTTTGACATTTCAACATTCTGAGAAAATATTTAGTTCAGCTTCCTGTGACAATAAGACACCCAATTGATCTTCTTGCCTCCAGTCTTACCCTCTTTATCCTTCCATGCTCACAGAGTATCTTTCTAAAATGCAGACCTAATGTTTTCCCACTGCTGCAAATCCCCTCCATTCTACCTCCCTTAGGATAAAGTTTAAAATCCTTAGAGTCTCATACACATTATCCAAAATGGCCCCTGCCTCGTCTTCAGAATCATCTCTCAACACTTTTTACCATGAAACCTAATCACCTGGCCACACCTCAAAGACTTTTTGTATGTCATTCCTCTGCTAGAACATCTCTCCATTCGTTTGCTAGGACCACCATAACAAAATACCGATGGATAAAGAATCCACCTGCAAAGCAGGAGATGTGGGTTTGACCCCTGCATCAGCCAGACTCCTTGGTGGAGGAAATAGCAACGCACTCCAGTATTCTTGCCTGAAAAATCCCATGGACAGAAGGGCCTGGCGGGCTATATAGTCCACAGGGTCACAAAGAGTCAGACACGACTCAGCAACTAAGCACAAGCACAGGCTAGGTAGCTTAAACAACAGAAGTTTATTTGCTCACAGTTCTGGAGGTTAGAAGTCCAAGATCAAAGTACCAGCAAGACTGGCTTCTCCCGAGGCTTACATATGGCTGCCTTCTCGAAGTATCCTCACATGGTCTTTTTTCTATGTGCACATGTTCTCAATGTCTCTTTTGTGTCCAAAGTTCCTCTTTTATAAAGATACCAGTCAGAATGAATTATACCCTAAAGGTCTCATTTTAACTTAGTTACCTCTTCAAAGGCCCTATCTCTAAATATAGTCATATTCTGAGGTTATGGGGTCTAGGGCTTCAATTTACAAATTTTGGAGAAACACAACTGAGCCCACAATAAGGCCTTCTTTTCTTTGGTCAGGCTAATTCCTATTTGTTTTTCCAAGATTGGCCCAAGTCTTCCTATCCAGGCAGATTTCATTGCCCTGTCTCTGTGTTCCCACAGTACTTCTGTGTGCTGCTCACTCATAAACACACTATCCCAATTGTCTCTTTCCTTCTTCAGATTGTATTCCTTAAGAGCAGAGAATAAATCTCTAGCACTTAGCACAGTATCTATCCCATTGAAGAGATTTATTAAAGATTTGATTATTTAGGGAACACAGAAGAAAGAATATGAGCTTTGAATAAAGGCAAGCATGAGTTCAAATCCTGGTTCTAATATGCACCTATGATTTTAAACTGGAGAAGGCAATGGCAACCCACTCCAGTGTTCTTGCCTGGAAAATCCCAGGGACGGGGGAGACTGGTAGGCTGCCATCTATGGGGTCACACAGAGTCGGACACAACTGAAGCAACTTAGCAGCAGCAGCAGCATGATTTTAAACAAGTCATTAAATGTTGATCTTCAATTCTACATAAGGTACTTATAAAGATAAATGACTTAATTATAATATAAGCATCCATTTTTTAGGGTTGGTAGAATGAGTGAGTGAAGTTGCTCAGTCATGTCCAACTCTTTGCGACCCCGTGGACTGTAGCCTACCAGGCTCTTCTGTCCATGGGATTTTCCAGACAAGAACACCCGACTGGGATGCCATCTCCTTCTCCAGGAGATCTTCCCAACCCAGGGATTGAACCTGGGTCTCCTGCATTGTAGGCAGAATGCTTTACCATCTGAGCCACCAGGGAAGCTGGTGGTACATAGTAGATGCTCGCTAAACATTAGAGTACAGATTCTGGGATTGCCTGGGTTTGAGACCCAATTTCCCCACTTAGTAGCTGAATGACCTTGGGTATGTTAACTTCCCCTCTGCTTCAGTTGCTTATCTAAATAAACATTTCTCACTGCTAATGTGGGGATGTTTACTATTATATGATCACTTAAGATCTGAACAAAAATGGCTGGATATCATGAGTAATTTAGTTCCTTCAATTATAAAGTTATTTTAAATGTGAATATTACTTAAATGCCTCAGACTTCTTACCAACCACATAGCATAGTAACTAAAGAGGTTCAAAAACTGTTATGGATAATATAAGTAAAGATCAAAATAAACATTAAATAATAAATTTTCATGTGTCTCATTCCTTATTTTGGTGTTTAAACATCCTGAGTATTGAAGTAAAAATCTTATCAAGTTTTTCTACTCTCTGTGACTACGGATGTTAATCATTTGTAGTAGAGAATACTACTTCTTGGCTCAAATTTTCAATTTCAGAACCACTAAACCTTTGAACTAGAAAGGCCAATCCCATCATGGCTTACCTAAGTAAACAGGTGGATTTGTAATGGGCTCTTAGGGTCTTAATGAAAAGCTCTGTAAAGGACAGGCATTGCAAGCAGAGAGAACACCTGGTTCACAAGTACTAAAGCGGGGTCCATCTCTTATTCTAGATATTCAAGGTATGTAGTAGGAACTAGTATTAGAAAATAATGCTGGAAAATGCTTTTTAATCATCCAACCTTTAAGGTCAGCAATAGGTAAAAGTTATCTGACCTATAACTTTGAAGTAAGGCAGATCTAGGTATGAATCTCCACTTGTTACATAAGCACAGTTTTAGAGCCTTAGATTATGCAAGGGGGTTATTATAGTGATTAACTGATCAAATGCACATAGAGCTCATAACTGAGATGCCTGGCTGACTGGGAGGTACCTAGCCACACAGTGACCCCATGGACTGTAACCTGCCAGGCTCCTCTGTTCATGGAACTCTCCAGGCAAGAATACTGGAGTGAGTATCCATTCCCTTCTCCAGGGGAATTCTTCCTGATCCAGGAATCAAACCCAGGTCTCCTGCATTGCAGGCAGATTCTTTACCATCTAAGCCACCAGGGAAGGCCCAATAGTGATTAATCGATCAAATGTATGGAGAGCTTATAACTGATATGCCTGGCTGATTGAGAGTAATCAAATGTTTGTCTTTCTCACACCTGTAATCATATGAATAAACACCTGTAAAATATCTTAAAACCATCTTTCACGTAGTATGTATTTGCTGAGTGTCTGAGGCTTACTGAAAATGACTTAATTTTAAAAACAGAAAGCTGGCCAGTGCTTTCCCCAGCCACCCAGGCAGCCTTCCAGCTAGAGCCCCCGCCTCCACATCTCCTCCAGAAATTGAGACCCGATCATCCTGCTCACTCTGCAGCAAGAAATCCAGACTTTCAGGGAGAGGAGGGAACATCAAACAGAAAGTCTGCAAGGACATAGTCTCATCAGGAAAAACTCTCCCCAAACTGCAGAGCCTCAAGTCAGGGGGTAGGGGGTGTGGGATGGAAGAGGCTCCTCTGGTCAGCTGGGTGAGGTGAAGAAGGTAGGTGGGACTTCCAAGTTCCGGAAACACCTTGGAATCTTCCCCAAGAGCTGTCAACAGGTCTCCCCTTCACACAGACTGCTGCTGCTGCTGCTAAGTCGCTTCAGTTGTGTCCGACTCTGTGCAACCCCATAGAAGGCAAGCCACCAGGCTTCCCTGTCCCTGGGATTCTCCAGGCAAGAACACTGGAGTGGATTGCCATGTCCTTCTCCAATGCATGAAAGTGAAAAGTGAAAGTGAAGTCGCTCAGTCGTGTCCGACTCTTAGCGACCCCATGGACTGCAGCCTACCAGGCTCCTCCATCCATGGGATTTTTCAGGCAAGAGTACTTTAGTGGGGTGCCATTGCCTTCTCCGTCACGTAGACAGAAGTCAACAAAAAAAGAAACCTGCCTGATTAGAAGATAAAACAACAGAAAGCTGGGATAACGGCCGAGATAAACAAGTGTCTTCATCCCTGCCCATTCTCCTCACCAGTGTCTTTCACAATTTCTTCCCAAGTATCACCACACCAGCAGTAACATGCTATCTGGAGATCACTGTAGCTCAGACTTCCAACTCTATAGCAAAGATTAGAAGGCCAGGGGAAAAAAATCACTGAAATAGATAAAACAAAACTGGAAGAATTCATTTCCTTTTTTACCCTATAGTCCATTATCGCTTGATGAATTTCCAGTGAAAAGTTAGTTTTCGACGCAGAAACTGCAGGCTTCAATAAAAGGTCCTTGGGCAAGTAACTGAGTTCACGACAATTATAATAACCTAGAAATCTTTTAAGTGTTTAGGAGACTACCTTTACTCTGGTACTAAAAGGACGTCGGTTAATATCCATTATACGCTTCAAACTGAAGGCAAGCGTCTTTCTTTTAAAAGACGTGCGGTGTCTGGCTCAAAATCAATCTCAAGAAAAGCCCAACTCAACACAGAAAGAGCTCTTTTCCACACCCTCTCGTCTCACATCACAGATGGCAACCAAGGCTTGAGATTTAACATCCAGACACTAAAGCGGCTCATCGCTCAACGATGGGGCACCAGGTGGGTGCTGTCCGGCATAGGACGGGATGCTGCCAATCCTGAAAGGTGCAGCTGGTGTGAACCCCGAGGCCAGAGCCTAATGCCCATCACTTAGCACTTACACTTGGGAAACCACCCGCTTCCCATCGCGGGGCTGAGACAAGGGGAGGACCCAGTCCTCTGGTACCCCAATTCCGGAGTCCGCGCGTGACCTCCGAGGACCGGGAGAAGCGCGGGGCGGGGAAGCTCCTCCGCCTTCAAGGGAAGATGGCAAGGGCAAGTTCGGGTCGTAAACGGAAAGGTTACTCACAGGAATGACCTGGCGTCCTCTGTCCAACGCCCAAGCTCCCTCAGGGAAAAGTCTCCAACGAAGCGGCAGCTGGAGAGCAGCAGCCTGCGCGGCCGCCGCTGCCAAAAACTACCTGGGCGTGGCAGGGACGGGCGGGCAACTTCACAACATCATCATTCAGCGACTTCGGTTTTGCAGCGACGCCAGGTCAATGACAGCCCCCACACAATCGGGGAAGAGAGGAGGAGACCCATTCTCCCAGCAGCCTGCACGGCGCCAGCGCACGACCTGCTGGGAATTGTAGTTTCATCTCGGCCACGCCCCTTAATTCGAAGGCCACGCCCCTCCCTGCTAGCCCTGAAGCGGGAGGCGGGAGGCGGGAGGCGGGGCAGTGACCCTGGGGCCGGGGTGGGGCGAGTCCAGTCCCGGTGGGCTGCGGGGGTTTAGGGCAGAGTTCCAGGCCCACAGCCCCAGTCTGGGTCGCACCGCCCCCTTGGCTCCGCGGCCCGCGCTGGGAGCGGGCCTTGCGCTCTCGCTTTGCCCCTGGGCGGGCCGGGCGCCCAGGGTCCGCACCGCTGACCGCCTGAGGAGAACCGCTGGCCGTGGTCGCCGCCAGGGTAATGAGGGGAGGCCGGGCAGGGAGGGGAAGGGCTAGGGGCCGATCGCGAAGTGAGGGAGAGCAGCTTAGTCCGCGCGCGCATCGGGAAGCTCGAGGCTAGAACTCGCCGTCATACCTCCAGCCGGAGCCCGGGCGGCTGGCGGAGCCGTGGCGGGGGTCCGGCTTCGCATGAACAGCGGCCCCTGCGCCCCGCGCAGCTCCGGTTCTGCCCGGCGTCCCGGGCCGCGTGGCGGAGAGCACCTGCGTGTGGGTAGGCTGCGCTTGCTGGGGTCGGCGGCGCCAGGTGCGCGGGTCCGGCCGCCCGTGGTGCTCTCCCGGGTCCTGGCACCCCTATCCCTGCTCTCACTTTTGGCCGCACTCACCCACGCGTGGCGTTTCCAAACCCGAGACGCCCTCCGGCCCGGCTCCGTATGCCACCTTCTGCGAGTTCGCTACAAAGTCCCCTAAAGCAGGACTCGCAAGGAAGCTTTTATATAATTGAATGCAAGCTGTGTTTTCTCCTCGTTAGTTAAGTTCAGGGTTGTGTTTTTCCCTTGTGGATTTGTTGTGTCAAGCACCTTTTCCCTCAAAACGGGATTGGAATTTGTGACAGCGCGTACGTAGCAAAGAGCCTGGCCCACAGTAGGCGCTTAGTAAATATTTTTTGAAAGCTTGAGTCACGATGCTAAGTTTGGAAAATTCTACCGAGTTGTGCGTCGCTATAGTTAAGATTTTATGGGTTCCCAACATCGCTTTGAAAAGTACAGTAATTTTAAGGCTCCACAAAGATTTAAATCGGGCTTTTTTACATTCCCGGTAACAAGTGCCTCTGTTGGATGCTTAAATTAACTCAAAACCCGAGTTCTGTAATTTGCGCATTCTGATTGTTCCAGAAAGTGTTAACCTTTCAGATTAAAGTTTTCAGAGGAACCATTCTTCATTCATTCTTCATTCAGATGAAGTAATTCATTTGATCTGAATCACCTAGAATAAATTTATTTACAAAGCTTTTTCCTGATTAGCTTTTTAGATACAAGTATGAGCGATCACAGTGATGTACATGTGAATACATTCAGAAATACAAGTCTCAACTATGAATTTTTTCAAAAAGATATTCATACCTAGTGAAAGCATGCAGGAGAAAATTATAACAGCAAATTTGCCCCCTCCCCCCGCCCTTACCGGGGACAACTGCTGCCTTGACCTCAAAATGTCTTATAAAATTATCTCTTAATAGTCTGTCACATCTAAAGCAAAATCCTCAGGGATTAAGCCCCGCACAGGGGCAACCCCTTTAGTACTAACAGTTTTCACAGATTGTGTCAGTTTCTTGTAAGTTTTCCTGAAAAAATAGATAATGTAGTTGGAGAAGGCAATGGCAACCCACTCCAGTACTCTTGCCTGGAAAATCCCATGGACGGAGGAGCCTTGAAGGCTGCAGTCCATGGGGTTGCTGAGGGTCAGACAGGACTGAGCGACTTCACTTTCACTTTTCATTTTCATGCGTTGGAGAAGGAAATAGCAACCCACTCCAGTGTTCTTGCCTGGAGAATCCAAGGGAAGGGGGAGCCTGGTGGGCTGCCGTCTATGGGGTCGCACAGAGTCAGACACGACTGAAGTGACTTAGCAGCAGCAGTAGCAGATAATGTAGTTAAAATTTTTTTTTGTTTAAGAAAGAACTTACTATTATTATGTGGAAAAAACAGGAAACAATCATGAGAACTAGGAAATTCAGTTAATCACCACATCTCTAATCTTGGTTTGTGGGAATGTATGCTGCAAGTGGCCTGGACCTTGTTTGCCTGGGTCACTACTGAGTGTCCCCAGTGCCCAACACAGCACCTGACCCATGACAGCCATTCATTAAACACTATGGTAAGAATACTTGATTGTTTCAGATAGCAGTGTAATTACTTTCTGCATGTGAATGGTTTCTTCATTTACTTGGATTTTTTTTAGATTACTAGAAGTGAGGATTTTATAGGATCAAAAGGTATCAATGTTTTCATAGTTATCAAAACATTGCCAACTTGCTTTCAAATGAGCCCTACCATTTGGTACTGCCACCAGTAATAACTGAGTGTACCTTTCAGAGCATCTTCTTAAGCTCTTATATGGATACAGTATTTGGTAATTCTAAGCACTTTCAGATGAAGCAATTCTTTTTATCTGAACCACCTGGAAAGTGGGCAAGGCAGGTATTGCATTATCCCTTTTGTAACACAGCAAACATCAGTGCCTTATTTTTATGATAATGAATGGCAGGAGACAAAAATAATCAAACCCTGTCAGGTCCCCCCCAACACACACCCATTCTTTACCTTTGGTCTGTAGTGAATATCATGAACAAATTGACTTCTTTCCTTAACAGTAAAATTAGATTCTGGTCTATAATTTCTGTGGTTTACAAAATCTTTTTCTTTGCCATTTGTTCAGATGTTTGCAGATGCCTTGATCAAACTTGGGAATTTCATTAAAATGAAATAATGAGTCACAATTTAGGTGAAAGAGAAATTGGGTAGGTGTAAGGTAATACCTCGCACTAGGAAATTTATAACATTGCCACCCTTTTTAAGCAGAAAGATATGGGAATTTTGGCAGTGCTTTTGTAGCTTCCTGAATGTAAATGTAGTAAGTTACTATTTTAAACCTCTGCATCTGTTGGAGTCTTCATAAACTATTGAGATTAATATGCCATCAGTGAAAGTGGACAGGAATTATTTGTATAATAATCAGTATATTTTCGTATTTGTCAATAAATTCCAAGAAGAATGGAAATGAGAACTAAGATCATAAGTTAAAAAAATTCAACCTACAGAAAATATTTTCACATTAAAACTGAAAAAAAATTTTTGTAAACATATGGCAAGAAGAAAATGTTATTAATTCCAAGTCTGTTACTAATCCTGATTCTTTCCCAAATTTGCTGATCAGTGACCCTAAATGATTTAATAGGTAACGAATTGATAAGGAAGCTTTGGAAGATTCAGAGTTTGCTTATAAGTAGAACCGTTGGAAATTCTTGGGCATCATTTGTAGTAAAAGTAGGTCCAAAATTGCCTTTTTGTATTGTTTTTACATTTTGCTTAGGGTTCTTTGAAAGAAGTAGTACAGATAAGGAAGAACAGATGCAGGTAATCAAGGCTTTGGAAATATTCAGAACCTCCTTTCAACTGCACTTTGCCTTTGTGATGGAAATCTGTGAAAGGGAAAGTCGCTCAGTCACGTCAGGCTCTTTGCGATCCCATGGACTATATAGTCCATGGAATTCTCCAGGCCAGAGTACTGTAGTGGGTAGCCTTTCCCTTCTCCAGGGGATCTTCCCAACCCAGGGATTGAACCCAGGTCTCCTGCATTGCTGGTGGATTCTTTACCAGCTGGGCCACCAGAGATGCCCAAGAATACTGGAGTGGGTAATATCTGATATCTCTTGTGATATCAGAACCGAAATGGCGTTCGGTAAACAGAAATGCTCTTTAAGAACACCTTTCAGAAATGTCAGTGGTCCTTGTGTCAGAGAACAGCTGCCCAAATAGTGGTGGGTTTTGGCAACTAGATCTTTAAGGAATTGTTATGTAAATATGTTATTTTGCTTCTGTTTTTTATACTAGGATATTTCACTGTCTTGAAGATTAAAGCAGAAATCTTCTTTGGAATAGATGGATTTTTGTTACTTTCTGTGAACTAAAGCGATTCAATGTCTCTTTTGGTAAGTTTTTATAAATGTGAATCTAATTTTGTATCAACAGAGTAGTTAGATATGATATTAGTGTAAAGCCATAAGAGAAGGAGTACTCTGATGCAATGTTCTTAGGCTCTGAGATGTTATTTTGATCTGAATGACTTCTGGTCTTTAAACATAAGTTAAATTCTCACTGAGTTTTTGTCTCTTTAAAAAAGAGCTTCTCCTATACTTTTCTGATATACTTCCTCTATTCCTTTGTCCCATACACACTTTTTCTCATACATTTACTATCCTTACGTATTCCTCTTCCATCCAGCCTTATTCTTTAAATCTTTCAGAAATCCCTTTTTACAAATTTCCATTTGACTAAAGGTAAGCAAAATAGTATGAAAAATAAGCCCCTTGACTTAGCAAGACAAAATACATTTAGATCAATGTATAATATGATATATAGATACTAACTTGGTTTTTGTTTATATGAAGTCCATGGTATCTAGTCTAGATTAAGTAGTTTTAGGACTTTCATTGTGTCATATAAAATATAATACTTTATTTGAATATTTAAATTATTAAAGCAGTAATCTTTTAAAAAGTGGTGGGTGCATATGTAATTTTCAAATACTTTAATATATTATATCTCTCTTAGTCTTCAAAATTGTTAGTGATTGTCAGGGCAGGTGGTATAATCCTCATTTAGAGTTTGGCCTAAGATTGCAAAGAATTAGAGGCAAGGATCAAACTCATATCTGCCAATTCACTCCATCAGTTGCCAAATCTGAGAGCCAGAACTATGAAGTTAGACTATATTGTAGGTTATTTGGAAAATATAGAATGCATTCACTTTGTGTTTAAAGTAAAGTTTATCTACCTAAAAGGGGAGCTTTATATATCTGGAAAATACATTGAGGTGAAATATTACCTCATTTTTCTAAAGCAGGATCTGCAAACTTTTTCTTTAGAGAGCCAGGTAGGATTTGTGGGCCAGGTATATATAGGGCCAGGTATGATCTATATATCTATATACCCTATATATAGATCACTGCTTTAATAATTTAAATATTAAAATAAAGTATTATATTCTATATAAGACACAATGAAAGTCCTAAAACTGCTTAATCTAGACTAGATACTATGGACTTCGTGTAAACAAAAACCAAGTTAGTATCTATATATCTATATACCCTATATATCTATATAAGGCCAGGTATGATCTCCATTAAATTACTCTTCTGTTATCAAAGCAGCCATAGGCAATATGAGTTAAATGCAAATAAAGGTATCTGTGTTTCTGTAAAACTTTACACACTTAAACAGGTGGTGGGTCAGATTTGATTCATGGACCATAGTTTCTGCTGTAAAGGATTATCTAAGATTTAACAATTTATGTCAGTTTGTAGGTTGGATGAGATGTAAAGGGGCATTTGATAGATGAAAATCCTGAGATTCGAAGGGCTATGTGGTTGCCCAGGTTTCCAAATTTGGGGGGAAAGACATCTTATTTAATCTATTATTTCATAATTATGGATTTTTTGGGAAAAACAGAATTTGATAGTGGGTCATTTATATTTGTTCAGTTTGTTGATAATTTTAGTTTATATTCTTCTTGCAATGATGAAATATTTAGACTCTTTTGAATCAAAACCTTCATGCTTTCTCCTCAATGAGATATTTGTGCAACTCAGATAAAGTTAATGAAGGATTCTTCCCTGTTCAAAGTTTACTGTCTGTTTGACAGGTAGGAAATAGTGTTTTCAAAGGAGCAGCAAGTAACAAAATTCCACACTCTTAGAAAAAAAGCAGGTGTTCAGCATAAACCATGTTGTTTGCACAAACAGTTTAGGCACCATGATCCATTCTTATCAAGGAATGGTGGGAACCCTCCCAAAATCCGAGTTGCTAGATACCAGCCAAGTGTCAGCCTTGTAATCAGGCCTTTCCAAGAGAGCAGTTTTAGGTCTGCTATGTTAACCCCTTTTCACACAAAGTATTAGTGATTATTGTGAAAGATTCAGGGTAAATGTTGGAAAATATATTTAAGTACCAAATAACATATAAATGACCTAACTGGTGATTATTTTTTATATGAACAACAATAGTATCTTCAAAAACTGTTTTATTATAAATTTTTTCACCCTACACAAACCAATAGAAATTTGCAAAGGAAATGATTCTACAGCTAGCTAGACACTCTTAGATCCTGTTGTTCAGGGGAAAATTTTACATAAAATGGTAGGGATCTATTTAAGAGTATTGTAGTAAGATTGATAACATATACATACTATAGGAATTAAATTTAATCAGTAATTTAGACTAACTGGGAAAATTATTAGTTTGATTAGTGAGAAATTATGGCATATTTTTAGAGAAAGGAAGTTTGATTAAGTAAGTGACTAAAACCATTAAGTAGACATGGATGGATTTATCTTAAAGACTCAGTTGATGTTATACTTTAGTAGTGAAAAGTGAAAGTGTTAGTCACTCAATCTGACTCTGACTCAGTCACTCAGTCTGACTCAGTCATTCGTGTCTGACTCTTTGTGACTGCATGGACTGTAGCCCACCAGGCTCCTCTGTGCATGGAATTCTCCAAGCAAGAATACTGGAGTGGGTAGCCTTTCCCCACTGCAAGGGATCTTCAGGACCCAGGAATCAAACCCAAGTCTCCCGTATTACAGGCATATTCTTTACTGTCTGAGCCACCAGGGGCCCAATTATACATTAATGTTCATATAAAAATGAATGTTCATGAGATGCTTGACATTAATTAAAAATCTCTTTCATATAGCTTGTTTATACTTTTTGGGGGGCATATTTTCTTCCTAAATAATGTAACATCAGCTTCACATTGCTAGCATGTTTAGGTGTTACATTTCTTTATTGACAGTATGTGATAATGGAACCTTGAGTTAAAATACAGGAAAATGTAACTTGTGATAATGGAACTAAGTCTCTTAATTTGATTTGAGTTGGTTAGAAATCTTTATCACTTTATAAAACAACATTGGTTCCAAATATATGTGGTTTAAATATAGATAAACATGGTTCCTACACCTGAGGGAAAAAATCTGAGGATCAAGATAAAATGATATGAGTACAACGAAATAATCTCTAGCTAAATACTCAGAAGAAAACTGCAAAGATGATGAAAAAGTTAAATATTAGCACCTGCAGTAAGAATGAATTGATATTACCTCCAGGGTAGAGAGCAAGAGTCAGAGATAGCACCAAGTAACACCAAAGCAGATATGAAGTTTGTCTTCTGCATACCCAGCTGCTTTTCCCTTCTCCCCCCATATGAATCCTGGCTCCAGTTCAGGCTCCTGCATGTTGCCCTTTCTCTCTGTTCCTCACTCTAGTCAACAAACTTTTTTGTATCCATGTGCCACCCTTACAGTATTTTTGATTTTTCACTTATTTAATATATTTCTGACTTTACAGGATTGTTTCTGCACTTCACGAACACAAGTTGAATCACTCAGACCTGAAAAACAGTCTGAAACCAGTACGCATCAAAATTTGGTAAGAAAATGGTTGAGTACAAATGTTCTTCTGCCTCCTGTAATGCCATTTTATAGAACATAATTCTTGGTTCTCCTTTACCTCTTTTTCTTTTCTTCTTATTCTTTTTTCTTCCTCTACTTAAGCTGTTCTCCAGAAGTCTATAATTGATCTCTGCTCTTCTGCCTAAACAGACTCTCCCTGAGCAGTCTCACAGGCTCCTGTGGTTTCAGTTGCTCATATTTCAGATTGTCCAGAGGTACCTAAGGTTATCCTTCAGGTTGATAGGGGACCCGGTGATCAGGCAGGACTGATGATTCTCAAATTTTTACCTGCAACTTTGACTCTTTCTTGAGTATCAGATATGTCTATAGAATACCTCTGGCTAGAGTTTTCAAAGCTATCTCTATAGCAAATTGAGTAAAACCTTAATCTTCTCTCAGACCTCACTGACCTATTGAATTTCCAGCTTTGGCAAATGAAAATCCATCTGCTAAATCACCCTCACTGGGAACTTTGTAGTTATCCTCACACTGCCTCTTCCTTTGCCCTCACATCTAGTTATATACCAAGTCTCTGAAATGCCCATGAGTCCATCCCCTCCTTCACCTGATCACTGTTACTACTCAAATCTCATCATCTCTCACCTGGACTATTGTAGGTAAACTCATTGCTTGTAGTTTCCTAGTCATACGTATAACCTCTTATGGTCTCTCACTTAGGTCAGTATTCAACAGTTACCTGAACAGGCCTGTTTGTGCCACTTTCCAGCTTTAAAATTGCCATTGATTTCCTAAATACTATTGGATAGAGCCTAAATTTCTTAATGTGGTATAAGGACTTTTAATGGTGTGGAATATGTCTGATTTCTGAGTTTCATTTATTACTACTGAGTCTTAGCACATACTTTTATTTCTGCTTGAAATACCCTTCTCGATTTTCTGCCTCTAAAATTCTTCCTCTTGCTTAAAGAGTTGGCTCAAACATCACATCTGAAGCCTTTGCTCTTGTATCTTTAATTCTGTTATGCTCCTACAGATCTTAGACATCCTCATAAAAAGGCATTTACTATATTAATCTCAGAATGATTGATGCATATGTCTCTCCACATGAGCCCCCCAAAATAGGCATCCTGTCTTCTTTATCATCCCTGGGTAATAACATTAAATAATATTTAAAGAAACATGCTGATAAATAAATGTTTCTCTGGGATCTTCCACCTTTAATCTCTAAATCTTTATTTTATAATTATTTCTATAAAATAGAACCTGCCTTGCAAATACCTTAGTCCTACAAAATAGAGTAATCTTAGTTAGTTTTGTTTATAAATTTATCCTGATCTTATCTTCAGTTGTCATCATTTTTGTCATTTCACTTTTTACTTACTTTTAAGTCTTCTAGTTACATACCCTTTTGTACAATAGAATACAGTATCCAGTCCTAGTTTTCATTCAAGTATTACCCTTCAGACTGAGGTAGAGTTTAGAAAGTAAAGTATCTGTTGTTGGCTCTTTGCTGTTACCAAGAGAGAGGCCTAGAATTCAGGAAACTTCCACAAGTGCTGCCTTTTTTTTTTTTTCCCCCCAGCAGGGGCGAGAAGTAGGGGAAATATTGTGGTAGGATACAAACAACATAAAATTTACCATCTTAACCATTTTTAAGTATATAGTTCAGTGGCATCAAATAATTCATAATATTGTACAAGCATCACTGCTCTTCATCTCCATAACTCCCCACCTCTTGGAAACCACAATTCTACTTTCTGTCTCTGATATTTGACTACTCTAAGTACCAGTATAAGTACTGTATTTATTATTTTCTGACTGAGAATTTTCAGTTAGCATAATATCCACAAGGTTCATTGGTATTGCAGCATATTGCAGAATTTCCTTAATCTTTAAGGTTGAATACTTCTTCATTATATGTGTACACTATATTTTGCTTCTTCATTTATTTGCTGTTGAAAACGGGTTGCTTCCACATTGCAGCTATTGTGAAGAATGGTGCTTCTATGAACATCAGTATACAAATCTCTTTGAGATTGTAATTTCAGTTCTTTTAGGTACATACCCAGAAGTGAAATTGCTGGATCATATGGTAATTCTATTTAAATTTATTGAGGAGCCACCGTACTGTTTTCCACAGTAGCTGTACCATTTTACCTTCCCACCCATAAGAGTTCCAGTTTCTCTACATTCTCTCCAAAACTCAGTATTTTCTGCTTTTTGATAACAGCCATTGTAAAGGATGGGAGTTGGTATCTCATGGTAGTTTTGATTTATATTTGCCTAATAAACTGTGGGAAATTCTGAAAGAGATGGGAGTACCAGATCACCTGACCTGCCTCTTGAGAAACCTATATTCAGGTCAGGAAGCAACAGTTAGAACTGAACATGAACAACATTGTCTTTGAAAGGAGGTAGGAAAAAATATAAAAGATAAAAAGAGAGACAAAAGAGGTAGGGATGGAGATCCGTTCCGGGAAGGAAGTCTTAAAAAAAGAGAGAAGTTTCCAAACACCAGGAAACACTCTCACTGTGTTTCCTGTGGAGAGCCTTGGGACCTCAGAGGGCAACATAACCGGGAGGAAAAATAAATAATTAAAACCCACAGATTCTGTGCCCAACGGTAACTCCCAGCAGAGAAGCAACTCAGATGCCTGCATCCACCACTAGCAAGTGGGGGCTGGGCAGGGAAGTGCGGGCTGCATTGCTTAGAGTAAGGACTGGGCCTGAATGCCCCGAGGGCAATCTGAGGGAAGTAACTTGAGATAACAAACCAGACTGTGGGATAGCTATCCCATGAAAAGCCCTAACCTAAGACACTACCAGGCCCTCTCACACAACAAAGGACTGAGCAGAGCTAGCCGGCTGCAGACCGGCCCATCCCCCACTGGAGACAGGCAGGTGAGGGCAGCCAGAGCCAGAAGGGGGCAATTGCGGCCACAGAGAGGCATCATCTACCAAACTGCAAGCAGGCTTCGTTGCTAACCAAGACTTCTTGGGATTCTGGATGGTCGAATTGCCTGAGAAGGTGCACCGGTTGTACACCCAGAAAACCAAGCGGCAGGGATGGGGGAGGCGATAAGTCGCAGCAACCATGCTTGCCAAACACCTGGTCACCTGAGCTGCTCGGATGTGGGAAGGGCACAAAACGCAGGCCCAACTGAGTCTGTGCCTTTGAGGAGTACCCGAGCACCTGAACCTGAGCGGCTTACACCTGGGAAGTGCATACAACCCAGGGCCGGCCTCAGACAGTTTCCCAGCAGAGCAACCTAGAGCCTAAGCAGTGTAGACAGGGAAAGCACACACGCCATGAGCGGGGGCAAACCCAGTGTGGCTGAGACACTGCAAGCACATGCCAGGGTTATTTGTTTGCAGTGTTCCTCCCTCCCCACAGCACGACTGAACAAGGAAGCCTAAAAAAAGTGTCCACCACCGCCCCCTTGTGTCAGGGCGGAAATTAGACACTGAAGAGACCAGCAAACAGAAGAAGCTAAAACAGAGGGAACCACCTTGGAAGTGAAAGATGGAGAAGTCTTGAGGCTACTGTAAGAATAAGACTGAAAACCAGAAGCAGGTGGCTTAAGTCCAAATCCTGAGAACACCAGAGAACTCCTGACTCCAGGGAACATTAATTGATAGGACCTCATCAAACACCTCCATACCTACACTGAAACCAAGTACCACCCACGGGCCAACAAGTTCCAGAGCAAGACATACCACACAAATTCTCCAGCAACATGGGGACATACCCCTGAGCTTCAATATAAAGGCTCCGCAAAGTCACTCCAAACCCATTGACATCTCATAACTCATTACTGGACACTTCATTGCACTCCAGAGAGAAGAAATCCAGCTGCACCCACCAGAACACCCACACAAGCTTCCCTAACCGGGAAATCTTGACAAGCCACCCATCCAACCCCACCCACAGCAAGGAAACTCCACAATAAAGAGAACTACACAAACTTCCAGAATACAGAAAGGCCACCCCAAACACAGCAATATAAACAAGATGAAGAGGCAGAGAAATACCCAGCAGGTAAAGGAACAGGATAAATGCCCACCAAACCAAAGGAAGAGATAGGGAATCTACCTGATAAAGAATTCTGAATAATGATAGTGAAAATGATCCAAAATCTTGAAAACAAAACGGAGTTACAGATAAATTGCCTAGAGACAAGGATTGAGAAGATGCAAGAAAGGTTTAACAAGGACCTAGAAGAAATAAAAAAGAGTCAATGTATAATGAATAATGCAATAAATGAATTCAAAAACACTCTGGAGGGAACCACCAGTAGAATAACGGAGGCAGAAGATAGGATAAGTGAGATTTCAGAAGATAGAATGGTAGAAATAAATGAAACAGAGAGGAAAAAAGAAGAACGAATTAAAAGAAATGAGGACAATCTCAGAGACCTCTGGGACAATGTTAAATACCCCAACATTTGTATCATAGAGGTACCAGAAGAATAAGACAAAAAGAAAGACCATCAGAAAATACTTCAGGAGATAATAGTTGAAAACATCCCTGAAATGGGGAAGGAAATAATCACCCAAGTCCAAGAAACCCAGAGAGTCGCAAACAGGAGAAAGCCAAGGCAAAACACCCCAAGACACATATTAATCAAATTAACAAAGATCAGACACAAAGAACAAATATTAAAAGCAGCAAGGGAAAAACAACAAATAACACACAAGGGGATTCCCATAAGGATAACAGCTGATCTTTCAATAGAAACTCTTCAGGCCAGGAGGGAATGGCAGGACATACTTAAAGTGATGAAAGAAAATAACCTAGAGCCCAGATTACTGTACCCAGCAAGGATCTCATTCAAATATGAAGGAGAAATCAAAAGCTTTACAGACAAGCAAAAGCTCAGAGAATTCAGCACCACCAAAGTAAAGTAGCTCTCCAACAAATGCTAAAGGATCTTCTCTAGACAGGAAACACAAAAAGGGTGTATAAACTCGAACCCAAAACAATAAAGTAAATGGCAATGGGATCATACTTATCAATAATTACCTTAAATGTAAATGGGTTGAATGCTCCAACCAAAAGACAAAGACTGGCTGAATGGATACAAAAATAGGACATATATAGCAGTCCATATGAGGTGATGGAATTCCAGTTGAGCTATTTCAAGTCCTGAAAGATGATGCTGTGAAAGTGCTGAACTCAATATGCCAGCAAATTTGGAAAACTCAGCAGTGGCCACAGGAATGGAAAAGGTCAGTTTTCATTCCAATCCCAAAGAAAGGCAATGCCAAAGAATGCTCAAACTACCACACAATTGCACTCATCTCACACGCTAGTAAAGTAATGCTCAAAATTCTCCAAGCCAGGCTTCAGCAATATGTGAACCGTGAACTTCCAGATGTTCAAGCTGGTTTTAGAAAAGGCAGAGCAACCAGAGATCAAATTGCCAACATCTGCTGGATCATTGAAAAAGCAAGAGAGTTCCAGAAAAACATCTATTTCTGCTTTATTGACTATGCCAAAGCCTTTGACTGTGTGGATCACAAGAAACTGTGGAAAATTCTGAAAGAGATGGGAATACCAGACCGCCTGACGTGCCTCTTGAGAAACCTATATGCAGGTCAGGAAGCAACAGTTAGAACTGGACATGGAACAACAGAATGATTCCAAATAGGAAATGGAGTTCGTCAAGGCTGTATATTGTCACCCTAATTATTTAACTTATATGCAGAGTACCTCATGAGAAACGCTGGGCTGGAAGAAGCACAAGCTGGAATCAAGATTGCCAGGAGAAATATCAATAACCTCAGATATGCAGATGACAACACCCTTATGGCAGAAAGTGAAGAGGAACTAAAGAGCCTCTTGAAGAAGTGAAAGTGGAGAGTGAAAAAGTTGGCTTAAAGCTCAACATTCAGAAAACTAAGATCATGGCATCTCGTCCCATCACTTCATGGGAAATTGATGGGGAGACAATGTCAGACTTTATTTTTTGGGGCTCCAAAATCACTGCAGATGGTGACTGCAGCCATGAAATTAAAAGACGCTTAATCCTTGGAAGAAAAGTTATGACCAACCTAGATAGCATATTGAAAAGCAGAAACATTACTTTGCCAACAAAGATCCATCTAGTCAAGGCTATGGTTTTTCCAGTGGTCATGTATGAATGTGAGAGTTAGACTGTGAAGAAAGCTGAGCGCCGAAGAATTGATGCTTTTGAACTGTGGTGTTGGAGAAGACTCTTGAGAGTCCCTTGGACTGCAAGGAGATCCAACCAGTCCATTCTGAAGGAGATCAGCCCTGGGATTTCTTTGGAAGGACTGATGCTGAAGCTGAAACTCCAGTACTTTGGCCACCTCATGCGAAGAGTTGACTCATTGGAAAAGACTCTGATGCTGGGAGGAATTGGGGGCAGGAGGAGAAGGGGATGACAGAGGATGAGATGGTTGGATGGCATCACTGACTCGATGGACGTGAGTCTGAGTGAACTCTGGGAGTTGGTGATGGACAGGGAGGCCTGGCGTGCTGCGATTCATGGGGTCGCAAAGAGTCGGACACGACTGAGCAACTGAATTGAACTGAACTGATATATGTTGTCTGTATATAGGGGTCTTGAGAGACCCACGTCAAAACAAGGGACACATACAGACTGAAAGTGAAGGGCTGGAAAAAGATATTCCACGCAAATAGAGACCAAAAAAAAGCAAGAGTAGCAATACTCATATCAGATAAAATAGACTTTAAAACAAAGGCTTGAAAAGAGATGAAGAAGAACACTACATAATGATCAAAGGATCAATCCAAGAGGAAGATATAACAATTATAAATATACATGCACCCAACATAGGAGCAGTGCAATATGTAAGACAAATGCTAACAAGTATGAAAGGGGAAATTAACAATAACACAATAATGGTGGGAGACTTTGATACCCCACTCACACCTATGGATATATCAACTAAACAGAAAATTAACAAGGAAACACAAACTTTAAAGGATACAATAGACCAGTTAGACCTAATTAATATCTATAAGACATTTCACCCCAAAACAATGAAATTCACCTTTTTCTCAAGTGCACACGGAAACTTCTCCAGGATAGATCACATCCTGGGCCATAAATCTAGCCTTCGTAAATTCAACAAAATTGAAATCATTCCAAGCATGTTTTCTGACCACAATGCAGTAAGATTAGATCTCAATTACAGGAGAAAAACTATTTAAATATTCCAACATATGGAGGCTGAACAACATGCTGCTGAATAACCAACAAATCACAGAAGAAATCAAAAAAGAAATCAAAGTATGCATAGAAACGAATGAAAATGAAAACAACCCAAAACCTGTGGGATACTGTAAAAGCAGTGCTAAGGGGAAGGTTCATAGCAATACAGGCATACCTCAAGAAACAAGAAAAAAGTCAAATGAATAACCTAACTCTACACCTAAAGCAACTAGAAAAGGAAGAAACAAAGAACCCCAGGGTTAGTAGAAGGAAAGAAATCTTTAAAATTAGGGCAGAAATAAATGCAAAAGAAGAAAAGAGACCATAGCAAAAATCAACAAAGCCAAAAGCTGGTTCTTTCAGAGGATAAATAAAATTGACAAACCATTAGCCAGACTCATCAAGAAACAAAGGGAGAAAAATCAAATCAATAAAATTAGAAATGAAAATGGAGAGATCACAACAGACAACACAGAAATACAAAGGCTCATAAGAGACTACTATCAACAATTATATGCCAATAAAATGGACAACTTGGAAGAAATGGACAAATTCTTGGAAAAGTACAACTTTCCAAAACTGAACCAGGAAGAAAGAAAATCTTAACAGACCCATCTCAAGCATGGAAATTGAAACTGTAATCAGAACTCTTCCAGCAAACAAAAGCCCAGGACCAGACGGCTTCACAGCTGAATTCTACCAAAAATTTAGAGAAGAGCTAACACCTATCCTAATCAAACTCTTCCAGAAAATTGCAGAGGAAGGTAAACTTTCAAACTCATTCATGAGGCCACTATCACCCTAATACCAAAACCTGACAAAGATGCCACAAAAAAAGAAAACTAGAGGCCAATATCACTGGTGAGCATAAATGCAAAAATCCTTAACAAAATTCTAGCAATCAGAATCCAACAACACATTAAAAAGATCGTACATCATGACCATGTAGGCTTTATCCCAGGGATGCAAGGATTCTTCAATATTGACAAATCAATCAATGTAATATACCACATTAACAAATTAAAAAATAAAAGCCATATGATTATCTCAATAGTTGCAGAGAAAGCCTTTTACAAAATTCAACACCCATTTATGATAAAAACCCTCCAGAAAGCAGGAATAGAAGGAACATACCTCAACATAATAAAAGCTATATATGACAAACCCACAGCAAACATTATCCTCAATGTTGAGGATAATCCTCAAAATTGAAAGCATTTCCCCTAAAGTCAGGAACAAGACAAGGGTGCCCACTCTCACCACTACTATTCAACATAGTTTTGGAAGTTTTGGCCACAGCAATCCGAGCAGAAAAAGAAATAAAAAGAATCCAAATTGGAAAAGAAGAAGTAAAACTCTCACTATTTGCAGATGACATGATCCTCTACATAGAAAACCCTAAAGACTCCACCAGAAAATCACTAGAGCTAATCAATGAATATAGTAAAGTTGCAGAATATGAAATCAACACACAGAAATCCCTTGCATTCCTATACACTGCTGCTGCTGCTGCTAAGTCGCTTCAGTCGTGTCCGACTCTGTGCAACCCCATAGATGGCAGCCCACCAGGCTCTGCTGTCCCTGGGGTTCTCCAGGCAAGAACACTGGAGTGGGTTGCCATTTCCTTCTCCAGTGCATGAAAGAGAAAAGTGAAGGTGAAGTCGCTCAGTCGTGTCCGACTCCTAGTGACCCTGTGGACTGCAGCCTACCAGGCTCCTCCATCCATGGATTTTCCAGGCAAGAGTACTGGAGTGGGGTGCCATTGCCTTTTCCGTCCTATACACTAATAATGAGAAAATAGAGAAATTAAGGAAACAATTCCATTCACCATTGCAATGAAAAGAATAAAATACTTAGGAATATATCTACCTAAAGAAACAAAAGACCTATATATAGAAAACTATAAAACACTGGTGAAAGAAATCAAAGAGGACACTAATAGATGGAGAAATATACCGTGTTGATGGATCAGAAGAATCAATATAGTGAAAATGAGTATACTACCCAAAGCAATCTATAGATTCAATGTAATCCCTATCAAGCTACCAATGGTATTTTTTACAGAGCTAGAACAGATAATTTCACAATTTGTATGGAAATACAAAAAAACTCAAATAGCCAAAGCAATCTTGAGAAAGAAGAATGGAACTGGAGGAATCAACCTGCCTGACTTCAGGCTCTACTACAAAGTCACAGTCATCAAGACAGTATGGTAGTGGCACAAAGACAGAAATATAGATCAATGCAAGAAAATAGAAAGCCCAGAGATAAATCCACACACCTATGGACACCTTATCTTTGACAAAGGAGGCAAGAATATACAATGGAGAAAAGACAATCTCTTTAACAAGTGGTGCTGGGAAAACTGGTCAACAACTTTTAAAAGAATGAAACTAGAACACTTTCTAACACTATACACAAAAATAAACTCAAAATGGATTAAAGATCTATACATAAGACCAGAAACTATAAAACTCCTAGAGAAGAACATAGGCAAAAGACTCTCTGACATAAATCACAGCAGGATCCTCTATGACCCACCTCCCAGAATATTGGAAATAAAAGCAAAAATAAACAAATGGGACCTAATTAAAATTAAAAAGCTTCTGCACAACAAAGGAAACTATAAGCAAGGTGAAAAGACAGCCTTCAAAATGGGAGAAAATAATTGCAAATGAAGCAACTGACAAAGAATTAATCTCAAAAATATACAAGCAACTCCTGCAGCTGAATTCCAGAAAAATAAACGACCCAATCAAAAAATGGGCCAAAGAACTAAACAGACATTTCTCCAAAGAAGACATACAGATGGCTAACAAACACATGAAAAAATGCTTAACATCACTCTTTATCAGAGAAATCCAAATTAAAACCACAATGAAATATCATTTCACGCCAGTCAGAATGGCTGCTATCCAAAGGTCTACAAACAATAAATGCTGGAAAAAATGGAACCCTCTTACACTGTTGGTGGGAATGCAAACTAGTACAGCCACTATGGAGAACAGTGTGGAGATTCCTTAAAAACCTGGAAATAGAACTGCCATATGACCCAGCAATCCCACACCGAGGAAACCAGAATTGAAAGAGACACATGTACCCCAATGTTCATCGCAGCACTGTTTATAATAGCCAGGACATGGAAGCAACCTAGATGTCCATCAGCAGATGAATGGATAAGAAAACTATGATACATATACACAATGGAGTATTACTCAGCCATTAAAAAGAATACATTTGAATCAGTTCTAATGAGGTGGATGAAACTGGAGCCTATTATACAGAGTGTAGTAAGCCAGAAAGAAAAACACCAATACGGTATACTAATACATATATATGGAATTTAGAAAGATGGTAACAATAACCCTGTATGCGAGACAGCAAAAGAGACACAGATGTATAGAACAGTCTTTTGGACTCTGTGGGAGAGAGCGAGGGTGGTTTGATTTGGGAGAATGGCATTGAAACATGTATATTATCATATGTGAAATGAATCACCAGTCCAGGTTCGATGCATGATACAGGGTGCTTGGGGCTGGTGCACTGGGATGACCCAGAGGGATGGTATGGGGAGGGAGGTGGAAGAGGGGTTCAGGATGGGGAGCACCTGTGTCCCTGTGGCGGATTCATGGCAATGTATGGCAAAACCAATACAATATGGTAAAGTTAAAAAAAAAGACTTTGGCATAGTCAGTAAAGAAATAAATGTTTTTCTGGAAAAAAACTGGACATGGAACAACAGACTGGTTCCAAATAGGAAAAGGAGTATGTTAAAGCTGTGTATTGTCACCCTGCTTATTTAACTTATATGCAGAGTACATCATGAGAAACACTGGGCAGGAGAAAGCACAAGCTGGAATCAAGATTGCTGGGAGAAATATCAATAACCTCAGATATGCAGATGACACCACCCTTATGGCAGAAAGTGAAGAACTAAAGAGCCTCTTAATGAAGGTGAAAGAGGAGAGTGAAAAAGTTGGCTTAAAACTCAACATTCAGAAAATGAAGATCATGGCATCTGGTCCCATCACTTCATGGGAAATAGATGGGGAAACAGTGGAAATAGTGGCTGACTTTATTTTTCTGGGCTCCAAAATCACCGCAGATGGTGATTGCAGCCATGGAATTAAAAGACGCTTATTCCTTGGGAAGGAAAGTTATGACCAACCTAGATAGCATATTTAAAAGCAGAGACATTACTTTGCCAACAAAGGTCCATCTTGTCAAGGCTATGGTTTTTCCAGTGGTCATGTATGAATGTGAGAGTTGGACTAAAGAAAGCCAAGCACCGAAGAATTGATGCTTTTGAACTGTGGTGTTGGAGAAGACTCTTGAGAGTCCCTTGGACTGCAAGGAGATCCAACCAGTTCATCCTAAAGGAGATCAGTCCTGGGTGTTCATTGGAAGGACTGATGTTGAAGCTGAAACTCCAATACTTTGGCCACCTGATGCGAAGAGCTGACTCACTGGAAAAGACCATGATGCTGGGAAAAATTCAGGGCAGGAGGAGAAGGGGACAACAGAGGATGAGATGGTTGGATGGCATCACCGACTCAATGGACATGGGTTTGGGTGGACTCCAGGAGTTGGTGATGGACAGGGAGGCCTGGAGTGCTGCAGTTCATGGGGTCGCAAAAGAGTCGGACATGACTGAGCAACTGAGCTGAATGATTAGTGATGTTGAACACCTTTTCATGTGTTTATTGACCATATACATGTGTTCCTGGAGAAATGTCTATTCAGGTTCTTTGCCCATTTTTGAATTGGGTTGTTGGTGGGTTTTATTTTGTTTTGAGTTTTAGTTCAATTTGTATTCTGATTAACATCTTATCAGAAATGTGACCTGCAAATATCTTCTCGATCCGCCTTGAGTTAGTTTTTGTTAAGTACGGTCCAGCTGCATTCTTTTGCAGCTGGATGTCCAGTGTTCTTAGTACTATTTGTTGAAAATAGTGACCTAGCCCTATTAAATGTGTTGGCACACTTGTCAAAGTCATTTGACTATATACATGAGGTTTGATTTCTGAGTTCTCTGTTCTGTTGCCCTATATGTCTGTCTTTTCTGTCAGTACTGCATTGTTTTAAGTACTGTAGCTTCTAGTAGATTTTGAAATCAGGAAGAGTGAGTCTTCCAATTATTTTTTCAAGGTGTTTTTGCTATTTGAGATGCTTTGCATTTTCATAATATTAAATCTTACAGTCTTTGAACATGAGGTGTGTTTCCATTCAATAATGTCTTCTTTAATTTCTTTTGGCAGCATTTTGTAGTTTCCATTGTACAGGCCTTTCACTGCTTTGGTTAATTTCTAAGTACTTTATTCTTTTTGATGCTATTATAAATGGTATTGTTTTCATCACTTTTTTCTAGACTATTCATTAGCCAAGTCTTTTGATTTTTAGAAAATTATTTAAAAAGTTTGAGAAGGACAAGGACACTGCTATGATTTTTGCTTTTAATTCTCTAATTAGTTATCAAAAAGAGTGCTGAGGTTCAAAATGATTTACTCTTAGTAAACCTATTTTGTCTTCTTGTGACTGCTAATGTTGTTTTCTTAAGTGTCCATAACTGTCTATGTAGTAATTTGATACCAGACCTTACTGGGCAACAGCATCAAGCTTTCCCCTTTATAATTTTTCCCTTTTCTCAAAATTGAGTTAATGTTTGACTGTTTCCATTCTGGTTTCTCACCTGAGTTCTACTGTATTTGCAGACTTAATATTCTAGATGTAATAGGATATTTGATCTGGAGGTTTAAGCTATTTAAAACAATCTGTTTTGGTCTTCAGCTACTTAATTACAAATTAAGTGCATCTTTAGTTTAAAGAAGACTGTTCCCTAATGGAGTTGATGGATGCAAAGTAGAGGTTTATTAGCCTGATTTCAACCCATCATCTGATAATCTGATGCCATATTTTTTCTAGCAGTGAACTGTAAGTCTCAATTCATTCTGTGCTCTAGCCTTCCTGACAGACTTACAGCTTATCACTTTGAATTTTTTAAAAATTGCTATATGCTCTTCATTCTGTCTCTTATAGTGTTCTTTAAATCTGAGTTTAATAAGACTACTATTCTAAAGAAATTGAATTGGTTTTTTTAGATTTCTTTCTTCATTGGGATTATTTCCAGTCATATGGTAGAATTTCTTTTTTACAGTCTTTTATCCCTCTTGAAGACTATTCACCTTTATTCACCTTTGCCAGGATCTTATAATTATATTCTGCTCTCTTAAAAGTTTAGGGAACATGTAGAATCAAATGTAAAAAGTGGTTAGCAGAATTCCTAGTACATAGTAATGTTATTTCTAACTGCCTCTTCATTCTCTTTACCTTGGAGGTAATGACAAGATTCCTGCCACCTACTGGTGCCTGTAAAGGCTACTAAGTGTCTTTTGGAAATCCTCATGGCTATCATATGACACCAGTGGTGCTGGTCACTTCTTTCTCCTGCGTGTATGTTATTTTACTGCCCCTGGGATCTGGTGCAGACTTAGGACTCTTGACTCCATAGTACCCTGTGAAAGGCCACAGTAGTAGGTCATTAACTCAGGATTTCTATACCCTATTCTTTTCTCCCATCTCCTGAGGTTTATTTTTCTTTCTGACCTCCCTTCTGATTCATCTCATCTTGTGAAAAACTTCTTCAGCTTCTTTTAATAAGCCACAGTGTGGAAATTGTTCCTTAACTGTTAACATCTCCACTAGTTGAGCAGAATAGCTGAATGTGTAATGATTGTAACTGGCAACCACTTGAAGCAAGAACAGCAGAATAGAATATTTTTCATCTATTTGCATATATTTTCATCTCTTCCCTTGATATATTTGTTAGATACCCCAAGGGCTCAACAGCCATTCTTAGCAGCTCCTGACAATGCTTCCTGAAAATTGAGTAGAAAAGTGTTCTTCACTACCTGTAAATCTGCTTCTCTAGCCCTACCCTACTTCACAGGCTGATAGGCATAACTTGTTAGCTATTGTGAATACTTTTTGGATCTTAAAATAGTCTCTTAAGCCACCTTTCAATACCTTCCTAATAAGCACTTGTGTGTTTGAAAAGACAATATCAGTATTTTATACTGGAGTAAGGGACTCAGTTGGGGCACCAAAAAAGTTTATACCTATTTTGTTTTCATGTTTTCAAAACAATGCAGGTTGATGAGCCAACCCTTTCCTTGCGGCCTTCGTCCACTAGAGCCAGTGAAGTGATCTGTTCCACCAATGTTTCTCACTATGAACTCCAAGTGGAAATAGGTAATAATTATACAGTGCAATTATTTGACTCATCATTGTTAGAAATGAAATTGATGACAAATGATTATTTTGTTAGCAGTCTTTTTCTGTTGTTACCCACATCATAGAACTAAATGTTAATTGTGTCAATCAAATGGATCTATTAATTTTATTTGTCCTAAAACAGTAGCCAGATTTTTTTCAAGATTACCTTCTAGAATTTTTACTTTTTCACTGAAGTACTTGTAGAGGAGGAGGACACTGAATAAGTATTTGTATCTTTATTGTAGGAAACCTCTCATCATTTGTCTGAATTAAATCAAATCATGTGAATCTTTTCAGTCACAGTCCTTTAACCAAATTACTTTCTTCTAACTTAAAACCTTACCTAAAATTCCATTTGTAGTAGAAACTTTTTTCAGTTAGGTTTGGAACAGGCTGAGTTATCATTTATAGTCTTATACATGTGAAAATTTGTTTTGACTATTCAGAAACATCTGTTAAGCACTGCAAAAAGGTACTGTGTTAGGTGCCAGGGATATAAAGCCATGTAAAACACTTGAGGAGTTCACATCCTCTCTGGGAAGATAAACATGAAAGACAGCTTTGTCTTATGTACGGGAAAGTACTGTAGTAGAGCTATGCTAAGCGTTATGGGAACAGAGAAGATGGAGCATCCAACTGTTCATCGTGACTCTCCTAGGAGTCAAGGAAGATGGCAAAAAAGGGGCTGGATCCTGAAGTATGAGGAAAAGTTTACTAAATATTCTAGTCAGGGTTTTTGTTCAAACAACAGAATCAAAGAAGGAATTTTTTGAGCAATTTTGCTAACTCACAGAATCATTGGCTAGAAAAATATACTTGGAAAAAGCCAAGAGAAGCTCTGTGGCTAAAACCACAAGAAGGGTCACAGCATAAGAGCAGCCTCGCTAATGTACATGAGTAGGTGCTTTTATCACCAGACACTGGACCCCACTGGGGAGTTCCACACTTAAATGAAAAAAATTTCTACTAAAAATGGGATTTTAGATAAGTTTTAAGTGAATTCTGACTGCCCCTGCTTCCTTTGTCACTTACGTCATCCTCCAGTTGACTAAGCTTAGATCATTGACCCTCACCTGCTGGGGTCAAGGTGACAAAGAATAAGGATTTTACTTTTTATACAATAAAATAGCACTGGTAGAAAATGCTCCCCAAATTAAAAAGGACTTTCAGATGATGTCAATAAAAAAAGATTTAAAAAATACTCCAGTAGGTGACTGAGGAAGGACTATCAACATGGTTGCTCTGTGCCTAAATTCAGGAACAAAGAGAACATAGGCAGTAAGGAGAGAAATCTGAAAAATAAATGGATACATCTGAAAAAGGAGGTTTGGAACATATTGTGGAAGACCTTATATGGGGTGTATAGAGGTTCACACTTTGTGCTAAAGAGACATTGTGGAATAGTGATGATAATAATAGCATCCAGTAGGCATTAGGCTGAACATTTTGTATGAATTTTTTCCATCTCGCTCATTTACTCCTCCCATTTAATAGATGAAGATACTGAGACTCTGAGAATTTAAGTAATTTGAAAGCAGACTTTTGTCCTTGTAAGGTCTAAGCTCTCAGCTGCTGCACTGTAGTACCTTTCTTTTGATAAAATGTTAAATTTAGGACAACTGGCAGCAGTTCCAGGCAATAACCTGAAAGAGAAGATCACTGGTTTAAAACCAGAAGTATCATCCTCATCACCTGAGTCTTTTTAAAAATTGCAGTGTATGAATCCCATCAGACCTACTGAATCAAAATTTCTAGTGAATGGGACCTTGGCACAGGCTTTTGAAGTGGCTCCATCAGTGATTTTGGTGCATGTGCTGGTTCAGAATGTGGGGCAGGTGAGGAAGTCAGTCTATCCAGAGAATAAGGACAGGACTTGGGCAAGTGGTGCTGATACTGGGGAGAAAGGGATGAACCTCAGATTAACTTCACTTCAACAGTAAAAGTGGCAGAATTTGGTGACTGTGGAGAGAGGGAGGAAACTAATATTTATTAGATGTCTGTTAATAGATTACCATTCTAGATGTTTTTAGTTTAAAAACTAACAGCAACAAATGCTGGTAAGTATGTCAAGCAACTGCAGTTCGTACACATCGCTTGTGGGAATGCAAAGTGGTTCAGCCACTTTCAAAAACATTTTCACAACTTCTTATAAGGCTAAATACATGATCCAGCAATCCCGCTTGAAGGTATTTGCCAGAGAAAAATGAAAACATGTGTCTACTTAAAGAATGTTTTTGGCAATTTTATTTCTATAGTCACCAAAGACTGAAAACAACCCAAGTACCTTATCAACTTATGAACAGATAAATAAATTGTGGTATGTACATTTGATGGATTATTACTCTGCCAGGCACCTCTGTCCCTGGGATTTTCCAGGCAAGAATACTGGAATGGGTTGCCATTTCCTTCTCAAGGGGATCTTCCAGATCCAGGGATCGAATCTGGGCCTCCACACTGCAGGCAGATTCTTTTACCATCTGAATATTGGAGTAGATTGCCATTCCTTTCTCCAGAGGAACTTCCCAACCCAGGGATTGAACCCTGGTCTCCTGCATTGCAGGCAGATTATTTACTGTTTGAGCTACAGGGAAGTCCTATTATTACTCTGCAATAGAAAGAAATTACTAAAACATGGATGAATCTTAAAAGCATTATGCTAAGTGAAAGAAGCCAGACCCTAAGAAACTGTACTCCTTATGATACTATTTACATAACAAACAAATTATATCAGTGGTTGCCGGAGACTTGGAGCAGGGGATTGCTGAGTAACATTCTGTTGTTGAAGTATGTCACAACTTGTTTATCAAGTCACAGTATTAGCCATTACAATAGGTATATAATGGTATACTGTGTTTAATTTGTGCTCCTCTATCTTGAACATCTTTTCATGTGTGCTTATTGGCCATTTCTTTTCTACTTTTTGGCTTGCCTGTTTAATCTTCTGCATAATTTTTAATTGGGATGTTTGTCATTTATTATAGAGCTGTAGGAGTTCTTTATGTGGTACCCTGGCTGTGAGTCCTATCAGATACAAATATTGTTAATAATTTGAGTCAGTGGCTTGCCTTCCCATTTTCTTATCAGTGTTTTCTTGAAGAGCAAAAGTTAATTTTGATAAAGTCCAGGTTATCAGTTTCTCTCTTTGGTTTTTAACATGAGTTTTACGTCTGATTTTAGGAAGGGGATTTGACAACTTGACTTCTGTCCATCTTGCACGGCATACTCCTACAGGAACACTGGTCACTATAAAAATTACAAATCTGGAAAACTGCACTGAAGAACGCCTAAAAGCTTTACAGGTAACAATACAAAAAAAAAAAAAAAGATACATCTAATTTAATGTCTATTTGAGGAGATACATTTGTAAGAACTTTTCTTTTTCACAAATTAGTACTTCTGTTAGAAAAAGGTAGATTCCTTTCTTTTAATAAACATAAAATTACAGAATTGGAAAGAAAGGAAGCCAGATCAATGAAAGAACAAATAAATTCAAACTTTGGTGTCTACTCTAAGTTCCTTCAAATGAATGTCATATTTGAAACACTGCTCTGAAATTAATTTAAATATTCCTCATCAGTCCAGTCACAAATAATAGGAAAATAGAAAAAAACAAAAGCAAACAGTTTCTTTTTCATACAGCTAAGTTAAATTAGCTTCTGAATTGATAAATTTTAACAGATTGCATTTCAGGAATATTATAATACTATTTCCATTGTCACTAATCATTTTTGATATAAAAAGAGAAAGGATTTCATTTTTATAACGTATTTAACATATTTGTGCACATGTACATTGAACAGAAAAAGATTGGAAGAAATTATACTGAAATATTAACAGTGGTTCTATCATTTAGTGTTAGAAGGGACTTTTATCTTCATGTTTTAATGTATTTTTTAAATGTTTCTATCATAAGAACACAGAACAGTTATTGAATATGACCTCTGGAGTCAGACTGTCCTACTTTCATTAATTATGTGCTCTTGAACAAATTTTCTATCTTGTTTTTAAATATTCTATTCTATAAAATGGGAATTACAATGCCACATACTCTGTGTAGTGGTTGTGAGATTGAAAGACGTGACAGTACAAGAACAGTGCTTAGTACTAAAAAACTCCATTATTAGTACTAGTAAGCTGCCACTGCTGTTATCTTCATCATGAAGGAAAAACCATTGTTTTTAAATGTCTTGTCTCTTGTGTGTCTATACTAGAAAGCAGTGATTCTATCCCACTTTTTCCGGCATCCCAATATTACAACTTACTGGACTGTTTTCACTGTTGGCAGCTGGCTTTGGGTTATTTCTCCTTTTATGGCCTATGGTAAGAAAACTCATTTTAGGTAAAATAACTCATGGTTTAGCCTGGATGATGTAATTTTAAGGATGAGTGTGATCTTAGATTTATGGTTTACTACTTTTAATTTATAAACCTGGCCAATTTTAGATTTCATGATATATTTCTATATCTGGTTCATGTTGAATTTAGTCTTTAGAAAAAAAGGTAGAATGGCTCTCATGATCAGTGAAACCACCTCTGATTTCTCCAAGAAATCCATGCCTTTGAACAAACTGTCTTTTTTCCCTTCAGTTTCCTTTCTCTGTCAATGGAGAGCTGCTATTTTTCTTCAAGTAGATGTAGTTTTCCTACTTGTGTACACCATCCCTGTCTTTGTTTCTCTGCATTTGTAAACTAATTTAACTGCATTGTAAACATCTGTGTATCTGTCTTCCTTCTCTGGATTTGAGCTTCTCAAGGGCAGGATCATGTATGTATTTTTCCTTTTGGTGTCCCCAGGTACTCATAAAATACCTAGCATAAAGTAGTGATCAGTAGGTGTGTTGAATAAATAAATGGATTTTAGAGGTTTGATTTTTTTTAGAATGCTTTTATGGATTGCCTGTGGGTTTAAAAATATATATATTCTCACACAGTATATATTTTTTCACTAATATTGAGCATTATTAATTCACTGTCCTAATCTCTAGCATGTCATTAGAAAAGTCTTTTTAAAGATTCTTGAAGGGAAATTACCTTTGCATAGGAAAATGGTTAGACTCTAAAATGTAGCATGAGTGTATGTGTTGATTGTTGATAAGAACATTTAAAACATAGAAACAAAGTCACTTTTAGTGTTCATCTGAGGATTTCAGGGGTCTCTTTCAGGTTCAGCAAGTCAACTCTTGAGGACTTACTTTCCTGAAGGAATGAGTGAAACTTTAATAAGGAACATTCTCTTTGGAGCAGTGAGAGGGTTGAACTATCTGCATCAAAATGGCTGTATTCACAGGTATGTACTTATTTGTACTTTACAAAATGAAAGAATTTGAGAGGAAGAAATATTTTAGGGAGCTTTTAGGAAGAAACAGTTGAGTGTTAAAATGGAGGATAGGAAATTTGCAAATGAATATTGGGGGAGGAAAGGACCAGTAGTTAAAGTAGATGCTTACATTTTTTGGTTCATTCACCAGAAATGTTCAGCCCACCTCCCCTGTGCCAAGTGCTTTGCTCAGCACTGGGGTGAAATGCCTGCCCTCCAGTGAGCTCATGTCTCAGTGATGAGGGATACAAGAACCTGCCTGTTTCAACATATAAGCTGTGGGGAGTGGGATCCTAGTTAGCTCTTGTGTTTTGTTTTTTTCTTAAGCAAATAAAGAGCTGCTTTACCTGCTTTTCAGCTTTATGTCATGTTTATATTGTATACAGGTTGTAACTAAACCTTTGATTTCTTAAGTGTTTTTGTATGTAGCACATTGAGATTATCATACTAAATACCAGTTCTCTAGTTGCCAAACTGTAGGTACAGAAGTGATCGGCTGAATGTTGAAAACAGTGCTGCTCTGAGATACTTGGGAAATTTTTTTCCTTTTTAATTAAGTTACTTTTAAATAAGCTTGTTTTCTTATTGTTTATTTTACCTCCTTAAAGGTTTTTTTCTTACTGTTTATTATTTCTTAGCAGCATTCTGGTTAACTGAAGATTTCTGACAGTATTCTAATTAATCAAGCTTTTATTATACTTTACCAGACTATTGGCCATCCTGCTCTATTAGTTTCCAATTTTCCATGTTTCAAATGAAAAACAAGGCTCTTCTATATTTGACAAAGGAAATTTTTATATTAGGCATGTCTTTATAAATTTTGTTAATACCATCAGAGGCTATCTTTTATTGGATAATATTGCATTTAACTTTAAATTATAACTTCGTGCTTTAAATATTATTTTATAAAGAGTATTTAATTTCCAAGGGAATACATGAATTTATTCTGACCATATTTCTATTCTTTCTTTCTTGGCCAATTTCTTAGTATTTAGGATTGTTTCTTTTTGTTCTAGGAGTATTAAAGCCAGCCATATCCTCATTTCTGGTGATGGCCTAGTGACCCTCTCTGGCCTGTTCCACCTGCATAGTTTGGTTAAGCACGGACAGAGGCATAGGGCTGTGTATGATTTCCCACAGTTCAGCACATCAGTGCAGCCGTGGCTGAGTCCAGAACTACTGAGACAGGTCAGGTGTGGCCATTGCATTGGGTTGTCTATGCGTATTGAGTGTCTTCTGAGTTTGACAAAAGGACAATTGTGCCCTTACATTCAGACTGATGAAAGGCCTACTGCAAGACTTTTTTTTATTCTTTCTTATCAAAATTATTGTTAGGAATTTTTAAATGTATATCAAATATTAGGTGTATCTTGATTTCTCACGAGTTTTTTCCATTATTAATCACCATCCTTTATCAAAAAAAAAGCATATGTATATAACTTTTTAAAGGGTATTTACACTAAAGGACTTCAAATTAATTGTTCTATAGGATTTACATGGATATAATGTAAAGTCAGATATTTACAGCGTTGGGATTACAGCCTGTGAATTGGCCAGTGGGCAGGTTCCTTTCCAAGACATGCCCAGGACACAGGTAAGTGCTGCCAAAATTCCTGAACTACTTTCCCTTCATGAGATCCCTTATGTTCTAGATAATTTCTTTTAAACATCTTTTAAACTCTTAGGATCCTTACTGTCATTGTTATTGTTTTAATATTTTGCCTGAAAAAGGTTGAAGGAAAATTTTCTTCTTTTAGATGTTATTACAGAAACTGAAAGGTCCTCCCTACAGTCCATTGGATGCCAGTATTTTTCCTCAGTCAGAATCCAGAATGAAAAATTCACGATCAGGTGTAGACTCTGGGATTGGAGAAAGTGTACATGTCTCTAGTGGAACTCGCACCGTAAATAGTGACAGATTGCAAACACCCTCCTCAAAAACATTTTCTCCTGCCTTCCTCAGCTTGGTACAGCTCTGTTTGCAACAGGATCCTGAGAAAAGGTAATACCGGTCAGATCTAAATAGCATAAAACATCCGTGTTTCATAAAAGTTTTTGTGATATTTGCTTCATGCCAAGTTCAAATCTTCTATCAGTCTTTTTTCCAAAAAACTATAGACTAATCCAGAAAATACCAGTGCCTAAAGCAAGTAGAGACAGTGAAGAAATGGGAAGAATACTAGGTTTGAAGTCAATACTTGGGCTTGAGTCCCCACTATATCATTTCCTAACCGAATCCCCTTACAAAAATCAGTTAATGTTTCTGGACATGAGTTACTATGCTTATATTAAGCCATTTTAGAAACTTCCAAGCAGTACAAGAGTGTTAGTTGCTGGTATTAAAGTAATTATTATCATAGATAACTATTAGCATTAATATTTTAGAAATAAGGTGTCAATTTTTTTTTTAAGCTCCTTAATGCCTAGGATAATTAGTTAGTGCCTAATAAATGTTAAGTCATGGAGTGAAAGTAAAGGTCACTCAGTCGTGTCCAACTCTTTGACACCATGGACTATACAGTCCATGGAATTCTCCAGACCAGAATACTGGAGAGGATAGCCTTTCCCTTCTCCAGGAGATCTTCCCAACCCAGGGATCGAACCCAGGTCTCCCACATTGCAGGTGGATTCTTTACCAGCTGAGCCACAAGGGAAGCCCAGGAATACTGGAGTGGGTAGACTATGGAGTGGGCAGCCTATCCCTTCTCCAGCGGATCTTCCCAACCCGGGAATCGAACCGGGCTCTCCTGCATTGCAGGCGGATTTTTTACCAACTGAGCTATGAGGAAAATCATGGAGTAGTTGAAGACAATCTCTAGAATTAATTAGTCAAGGTTGAAGCTAAGAATTGGACCTCTTTACATATATTCTTTTTCCTTTCAATTTTTGTATATTGAGTTTTATAGCTTTAAACTTATGTTCTAACAGTTTAAACCAAAATATCTACATTCTAATAGGTTCTTTTTTTATAATTTTTTAAAAAAAAATTTCAGGCCATCAGCAAGCAGCTTACTGTCCCATGTTTTCTTCAAACAGGTGAGCTAATTTATCTTTGTTGTCTAGATGTTTTTTAGTACTATTACAGTCACATCATTTTGTTAGCTTAATGGGACAGTTTGGTTACTGAGATTCTTAATAACTTTCTTACAAGGTAAAATTTAAAACAAAACATTTTTGTAGACTTTCTAAAATAAAACAAATGGAATATCATCACATGTTACTTTATTCTAAGTTTATATTTTGATTAATTTAGAGGTATTTTTCTATATTGGCTAGAAATGATGGAGGGGCAAAATAATTCTCTGATAAAAATCAGTTTATTTGGTTAGTACTACTTCTTGTTTTCAGATGATCAGAATCAAAGGCATGTTTAAATGAAAATACCTAAAACAATTTAAACACTTATAACATGACTTCTTTAAAAGTTATTTATAATTTTTTAAAAGTTAATGTATTGAATTTATGTGCCTTCAACCTTATTTTGAGTTTATTTAACAGATGAAAGAAGAAAACCAGAGTTCAATACTTTCACTGTTGCCTCCTCCTTGTCACAAGCCATCAATATCACTGTCTCCAGCATCACCGTGGACTGAGCCAGAATGTGATTTTCCTGATGAAAAAGACTCAAACTGGGAATTCTAGGGCTGCCGGATCCTTTTATGTCCTATATACTTGACACTTTCTCCCTGCTGCTTTTTCTTCTGTATTGCTAGGTACAAATACTAGAATTATACTTGAAAATACAGTTGGTGCACTGGAGAATGTATCATTTGAAACCACTCTGTTCAAAGGAGCAGGAGTTTATAGCCCGTTTGGTTAGCTCAGAGTGCTCTGACAACTCCAGGGAAACTTTGGAATTATTACTCTAACTACATTTAGTATCATCTGTAGATGACAGATGACATGAAAAAAATACTCTTCCCCAAGCTGTGACTAACTCTTCTTTTTGATCTCTCAGTATGATTTTTGAGCCAGTTAAATTTTTCAGAATTTTGCTGCCCTCAGGGGAATGAGCCCACAGAGGACAGTGCTTCTAAGTACATTTTTTACTTCCAGATCCTAGCCTTTTTGATCAGCCATTGTTAAAACAACAGGGTTTTATCCTGGCGTCAAACCCTTTTCTGATAGAAGGGAAAATGCTTATACTTTCCCACTTTCTTCTGTTAATATTTCTGGTAATGTCAAACTGAGCCTCACTCACATTAAATGATTCACTTGAAATACACACAGAAGTTGTAATTTGTTTTTTTTTTAAAGGGGCTAAAGTAACAGTTTTCTACTTATGTAAATTATAGATCCTAAATTCATGCACTCCATGGGAGCTCAATAAAGATTTATTGAATTGAGTTTATACTTAATAATTTTGTGTGGTTTGACAGAGCTAAAACATAGATTATAATTTGTTTTGCCAAGGAAAGCTCTTTCTCAGAGAAATAGATATATAACCTCTTGAACTGGGGACAACTTGGTATTTGATTCAGTGGAAGCAGATCTTCCAACCCTTTATATGATTATTCTTGCTCCTGTAGGGGGTACAACATATAAAGACATAGAGAACTTGAGGTTTTACCTTATTAGCCAAAGGGGCTATGCTGTCTTAAAGGGAATATGTATTTTGGACTGTGATAAGTTGGGTTTACCTCAATTAGCAGATTTTACTTGCACACACTTGACATTACATTAAAAATTATTTTTAAATGATTGCTTTAAGACTTGATACTAATGAGATAAATAATATACAAATTAATAGTTAAAAACACAAACCTTTTCATGTTTATTGGCCAGTCTCCCTCAAGGATGTTTGGGTTACTCCATCAAGAAGCCTCCAAGACTTGCCAACGTAGAGAGAGACGAGACAAGTACCAACTGAGGCTTTGAGGTGGGGCTGTAGTTGGGGGTCGGGGAGCTATAGTTCATCTCACTAACCTCCTAAATTCCCCTCAGCAAGAGGAACCATAGAGGAAATTCTCCAAAATCTGTGTGGAGAGTCAATATGTGTACTGCAAAAGGTGACTGGAGGTCAAGGTACAGTGCCTCTCAGTTCCACTATATTAGGGTTCTCCAGAGAAACAAAGCCAGTGGATTTTTTTTTTAAGTAGTAAATATAGTTGACTTACAATGTGTTAGTTTTAGGTGTATAGCAAAGTGATATATATATGTCTCTCTCTCATGTTCTCTTCAGATTCTTTTCTAGTATAGACTAAAAGATATTGACTATAGTTCCCTGTGCTATACAGTAGATCCTTATTGTTTACTTATATATAGTAGTGTGTATCTGTTAATCCCAAACGTCTGATTTATCCCTCCACCTACTTAACCCTTTGGTAACTGTAGGTTTTCTGTGTATTTATAAGGTATTTTTTTTCATTGGAGGATAATTGCTTTACAATGTTGTGTTAGTTTCTGCTGTACAATAGTGTGAATCAGCTATATATGTGTGTGTGTATATAACCTCCTCCCTCCCACCCCAGTTCCACATCCTACTCCTCTAGGTCATCACAGAGCTTAAAAGGAACAAAAAAGGAGTGAAATTGAATGAGATTGGGTCAGTTACAGTGATGTGTATGACCCTAGAATCTGTCGTACAGAGTGAAGTAAGTCAGAAAAAGAAAAATATTGTATATTAATGCATATATATATGTGGAATCTAGAAAAATGGTACCGATGAACCTATTTGCAGGGCAGAAAAAGAGATGCAGGCATAGAAAATGGACTTGTGGACACATGGTGGGAAAGGAGAGGGTAGGACGAATTGAGTTATCACTGACATACGTACACTACCATGTGTAAAATAGATAGCTAGTGGGAAGCTGCTATGTAACACAGGGAGCTCAGCTCAGTGCTCTGCGATGACCCAGAGGGGTGGGATGGGGCATGGGGTGGGAGGGAGGACCAGGAGGGAGGGGGCATACGGATACTTACAGCTGATTCACGTTGTTGTGCAGCAGAAACTAACACAATATTGTAAAGCCATTATATCCCAATTAAAACAAATTTTTTAAAAACTGTTAACTTTTTTTAGTTAATGATTTGGGAGAATAGCATTGAAACATGTATATTATCATATGTGAAACAGATCGCCAGTCCAGGTTCAATGCATGGGACAGGTTGCTCAGGGCTTGTCCACTGGGATGACCCTGAGGGATGGGATGGGGAGAGAGGTGGGAGGGGGGTTCAGGATGGGGAACACATGTACACCCATTAAAAAGAAAAGAATTTTTAAAATTTAAAAAAAAATGGTTAACTTTAAAAAAACAAAAACAAAAAAATTAAACATCCCATAACCAGTTAAAACTATGGTTTTTCTAGTAGTCATGTATGGATGTGATAGTTGGACCATAAGGAAGGCTGAGCACCAAAGAATTTTTGCTTTCAAACTGTGGTGCTGGGGAAGACTTTGGAGAGTTCCTTGGACTGCAAGGAGATTAAACTAGTCAATTCTAAAGGGAATCAACCCTGAATATTCACTGGAAGGGCTGATACTGAAGCTGAAGCTCCAGTACTTTGCTCACCTGATGTGAAGAACTGACTCATTAGAAGAGACCCTGATGCTGGGCAAGATTAAGGGCCCGAGGAGAAGGAGGCGACAGGAGATGAGATGGTTGGATGGCATCGCTGACTCAATGGATGTGAGTCTGAGCAAACTCTGGGAGATAGTGAAGGACAGGGAACCTGGCATGCTGCAGTCCATGGGGTCGCAAAGACTTGGACGCGACTGAACAACAAAAGAAGTAGATACGGTAATTAACAGCCTCCCTCTGAGAGTGAATGCCTTAAATTTTGTTCCTGAGGATCCTGGAATGCTGTATCAGTTTTTTTTTCATCACTGTTATAACAAATTAACACAAATTTAGTGACTTCAAACAACCACAAGTTTATTATCTTACAGTTCTGGAGGTCAGAATTGTAAAATGATTTGGCAGGGCTACATTCCTTCTGCGAGCTCTCGAGAACTTGCTGCCTTTTCCAGCTTCTAGAAACTTCCAGCCTTCCTTTGCTTCACAGGCCAGCATTACTTCAACTTCTGTTTCAGTGATCGCACCTCTGTCTTTCTCTGACTGACCCTGCTGCTTCTGTCTTAAAAACCCTTTTGATTATGTCAGGCCAATTCAGATTATCCAGAATAGCCTCTCTATCTCCAGATCATTAATCACAGCTTCAGAGTACCTTTTGCCATGTAAGGTAACATGGTCACAGGTTCCTGGGATTAGGTTGTAGATATGTTGTTGACTGGGGGTGGGGGTGGGGGCAGTTATTATTCTGCTTACCATATGTGACTGATCTCATCTTGGTATCTGCTTTCTGAAGGATCCAAACTAGCCTAGCCACTTTGGCCAAAATGTCCCTCCATGAGTTTCTACAGTACTTTCCCCAACAACACTTGTGACTCTAATTCTGTGTTTATGTCCCCAGTATACTGAGGATGTCTTGAGAACATTGTCTTATTCACGAGTATATAGTGTTTAGCAAAATGTTTGGCATTAGACATTTAATAAATATTTAAGGGATTCTTTGAATAAAGGGCATGGGTCTTCTGCTTTTGCTGATTTTTAAAAAGACTTGAAAAAAGTTTATTTCCATGGTAGGAGATTTTTGACTGTGTCACAGTATTGCCATTAAAAGTTTAATGAGGCAAAGTGATTTGAGATTTCCATCTAGTAAGTTATTTCCTCCTTTACTGCAAGCTAGTAGTAGTGAAAGTCACTCAGTCATGTCCAACTCTGCGAGCATATGGACTGTAACCTGCCAGGCTCCTTGTCTATGGAATTCTGCAGCCAAGAATCCTGGAGTGCATAGCCGTTCCCTTTTCCAGGGGATCTTCCCAACCCAGCTCTCCTGCACTGCACGTGGATTCTTTACCATCTGAGCCATCAGGGAAGCCCAGGAATATTGGAGTGGGTAATCTATCCCTTCTTCAGGGGATCTTCCCAACCCAAGAGTCAAACCAGGGTCTCCTGTACTGCAGGCAGACTCTACCAGCTGAGCTACCAGGGAAGGCCTTACTGCAAGCTAGATCAATGGTTTTCTCCATAAGTGTTGTTTAGTTGCCTCTTAGCTGTCAAATACATTTCTCCATGCTTCCTCTGCTCTGCCTCAATGGAAATTAAACATCCCATGCTCCCTCACTCTCCCAGTTTCCAGGACTTCCCTGATGGCTCAGACGGTAAAGAATCTGCCTGCAAAGCGGGACATCCAGGTTCAATCCCTGGGTTGGGAAGATTCCCTGGAGAAGGGAACGGCAACCCACTCCAGTATTCTTGCCTGGAGAACTCCATGGATGAGGCTACAGCCCATGGGGTCGCAAAGAGTTGAACATGACTGAGCGACTAACACTTTCAGAGGGCAGAAGGAGAGAGAACAATTCTCACTCCTTGCCCCACTCCCCAGTTTCTTGTTGTGTCTCTCACTGGTTGTATCTTCTTTGACTTCTGGCTTTAGGACTTGGGTCACACCACTTCTTCCTGATGTCCTGAGGGGTGGTATTTTCTCCTCTTGCTAATCTCTGGATCGCCACATCATCCCTTTTAGTTTCCTAGCCCTGTTTTCCATTACCCATGAAACCAATTCCCTATGTTCCTTCTTCTTGGAAGATCCAAGGGTATTTGTGCTTTCCAAGTCATACTCATTGATACATGCGCCGGCAACTTTGAGAATTGCTAGAAATTCTTGGTCTCCCTCCCAAAATTACTACTTTGATTATGCTATTAAATGAGTGATCAGGAATTAATGTTTTCCATCTATTTGAATTCTATTTGAACTCCATAGACTTTATGATTTATGGTAGAAAATGGAAACTGACAAAAATTCTATAAATTGAAATTCTTACTTTTCAAGAGTAAACCAAAGTTTAACAATATTCAGATATTGTATTTGGTAAGAATAGAACCAATCTCTTGGTTTAAATCCTATGCTGATTAGCTAGATACTGTAATGCAGTTTCTTTTTTTTATACAGTTTCTTCCTGAGTTCTGTGTTATTAAAGAGGCTGTTTCATAGTCAAAGTTAGAAAGTCACTCCAGTGTATTAGATGCCTCAGGTCTTAGTACTATTAAACCTGTTTTTTATTATCTTTATAGTGTTAAAAGCTGTAGTATCAGATGATATTGAAATTAATAGATGTTCTACAGGCCCAGGGAGTTGCATACTATTGAATCTAGAGCTCAAGAGTTAAAGTATATTCATACCAAAGGCTAAACATACATAACTTCAAATAGAGACCCTGAAACTGGGTGGTCAGGGATAATTTAGAGCATAGCAAAGATTTGGGAAATAAGAGAATAGTGGAAAGGGGGAAAGCTGGGAAATAAAACTTTACTAATGAATACATATTTCTGAGTTTGTTCCCTAAGGTTCACAAACAAAAACACATTTACATCAAAAGTGTTTCTTTTTCATTTTAATTAAAACAAAATGGTTCTAACAAGATGAAATTTGGTTACTGATTCCTATCACACAAAAAGGACTGATCTCCAAACCATTTTGCTAATTGGAGAAATGCTATTCTTTTGGCCTCACATATCATTCTGAACTGTTTAACATTTGGATAATATCACAAATGAGCAAACATTTTTCAATATTCTCTTTTAATTTTTTTTTTTGGCCGCATTTTATGGATTTCATACTCTGGGATTGAATCATTTATATGAACTAAGCCTGCTGAAACCATTCGAGGACTTGTAAATTTTCCAGTGTAGCTTTCTCCTCTTTTGTTAACCTCTGGAGCAGTATATGGTCTTGCAAAGCGTTTGAACTGATTATGGCTATCATCTGGGCTCTTTTCTAAAAGCCTTGCTCTTGATTTTGCATTTTCAAGATGCTTAAATGAAGTCACATGTAATTCCTCAAATCTATCCGAACAATCCTAAACATTAAAATAAAAGATCAGGTTGGTGAGTTAGATTTCTTAAAAGTGCATTTTAGATTTACAAGGACTAAAGTTTATAATATCAACAAAGAATGAGAGCATTCAAATGTTTTATAGATGGTCCCTAAATTCAGACCCTACATTCAACGCCTGCCATCAGATACCATAGAAACCATACTTAAAATAATCTTATTGTTTCAAAGAATCTGTTGTTTCAAAAGATGCAAGATATGAAGCTGGAAACCAGAAATCTTAAGGGGTCTTCAGGGGTCAGACTCAGGCAAAGCCAGCCCTAATTCTCCTCTAATTTAGCTCTTCCCCAACCCCAAATATAAATTATGAACTCATTTCACTTTTTAAATCATCTAAACATTCTTTAAAAATTAACACCTTCTTTGATATATCCAACACACACATGCAGAGCTCAGCATCTATATGGTTATGTTTATTGTGATTTTTGTTGTTATTCAGTGGCTAAGTCGTGTCTGGCTCTTTGCAACCCCATGACTGCAGCATGACAGGCTTCCCTGTCCTTCACTATCTCCCAGAGTTTGCTCAAACTGATGTCCATTGAGTCTAAAATATTAAAAATTTTTGTGGACATTCTGAGACTAAACAAATTTTACATTTAAGAAAGCAACTGGAAGGAAATATGCCATAATAATTTTTTTTAAATGATGGTTATTTTAGGGTGGTGGGATTATGGTCTTTGTTTTCCTTTTTTTTTTTCAAATCTGTATAATATGACCACATTAAAAATATAATCTATAAGTACCCATAGGAGGGTATGAAGTTATCAGCCATTTCTCAGATTAGCGTAAACTTTGCAGTTTGTCACTTAAAACCTTGGGCCCCAAGGGAATGGCCACCCCATAAGCCTACTTTGATCTGGTGAGAAGGTGGGAGTAGATTAATACAGCTGGCAAGTTAAAAGAATTTAGGCAGGACTAAGAAGAATTAGGGCAACCTAACACAAACATAAACATAACTTCTTATTTTGTTTGGAAAAGTGATATTAAAGATTCCACTTATCTGAAGGAGCTTCAGAAAGTCTTCCCTCTCCAAAAACTATGAACATCTTTTACTTCCTTTTTCCTGTACATGCACACACACACTCATTAAATTACTGAATTTAGAAAAGAGAAATCCAAAGTTGAGAGAATAAGCTATGTTGATAATATTTACCCTGTGACTGATTTGCCTTACTATTTACTAAAGCTAATAATTTGCTTTCTATTTTCTCATTCAAAGATAGTTATGCACGTCAAATGATCAATATTATGTCATTTTAGAATTTGTGTTTTCCCAACTGTGGGTCATGCCTATTTATATATACTAACAGAGAAGAGCAATGTTCCATAAAATTAAAATAAGTCCCTTCCATTCTAGATTTTAACTCTGCTTTTGAATTGTTTGTATAAAGTCGGGTAGCAGAGGTACCTTCCTAATTGTTTTATGTTAGTATCAAAAATAGATTTGAATTCTCATGTTTTTCAACAAGGCAGAGGGGTGGTGATGGAAAAAAGAAAAGAGTAGAAGCTAAATTTAAACTGTAATTCATAATTCAAGAGACTAAATTCTGCATATCTCTAAGGCTTAGAAGAATAACTGGCATGTAATAGGAGCTTCATATTTGTTTTAAAAACAAAGAAAATTAAGTGATCTGAAAAAAGACTATATACTTATATCTGCATGAAAAGACAGTCCCAGCCTTTCTGTAGTATACAGCCACTGCCCGTGGTTGCACGGGGTGTGGCTGCATAACAGCCCCCGGCTGAGGGGTCAGTCAGGGCTGAAACAGCTAGCCTTCCGTACACATAACTAACTGTGTACCCTGCGCAGGCTGTGTCAGCCTGGAGTCGGCCTGGAGGAAAGAGTACTTTTTTCTAATTCATGATCTGGGGTGGGGGGTCCCTTTTATCTATTTTATACAAAGGCACTAAGTATGTTAACAGTCCCTTGATTTTCTGACTACCTTTTGAATGAGGCAAGGTGATATTTGAATGTCAGAATTTTTTTAAATTTGGAGGTCTGTATATTTTAGGGCAATTAAGGTTACACACATACTTGCATGAAGACACATACACTCTACGTTATCTAAAGAACTTTGCCAAATAAAGAAATAAAAGACTTAGAAAAATATTATTACATGTGTAGTTCTTCTTGCAGTCCAATGAAGCAATGTCCTTGGAACAGATTTTCTTAGATGGATTCCTGTGCTGGGCGGTGTAGTTGGTAATGCACTATCTATCTTGTTAAATGACTTTTTTTGTTTGCTGACACGATCTCTTTCTTTTCGGACCTTGGGCTTTAGATTTTCTCTCTTTAGTACTTCCGGGAAGAGAGATGGTTTTGAGTTTTTCTCAGCTATTAAAATTTTAAGCAACTGTGATTCAGGCACCCAGGCATATTTTTCGTTGCAAAGTTCATTTGGTTTGGTGTAAAGGGTTTGTATTTCTTCTTTGTAATGTGTAAATATTTCTAAATGTTGTTTTTTATTATTGTTGTTATTTCCTTTCAATCTCTGACAATACTGGTCTTCTAACTTTGATTTCTCTCCAGCCTCTGAATTGAGGCAAGTTAGATTATTATTTTGCCTGGAAGGAAAAGTGAATTTGTTTACATATTCCTCATCTTCATTTGGCATCTTGCAATTAGGAATTCTTTGATATGGTGACAATACTGCTTCAGGTTTTTCCTGTACCATCAATTTATAGGTGTTACAGTGATCCTTTTTGTCAAGAGACTTCATTTTTAGTGTCTTTTCAAAGCAAGCCTTTGATTGAGTTATTTTTGATTTACCATTCCAATTATGTTGGTCTTGACTCTCTGTTTTAAATTCAAAATTTTCTTCATGAGGAAACTGCATGAAACCATGTTCTTTCTTTTTTTTCTTAGGCACTGTATCTGTAAGTCTTTCTGAAGACTTATTTAGTGGAATCACCTGAGTGTTTTTGTTGGAACAGGGTTTTACTTTAATTGATCTCAGTATTTTAGCTTCTTGAGAATGTCTTTTCTGTTCCTGAATTATTGGTGGGTTTTCTTTAATATTTTCTAAGGAAAAAACTTCTTTTTCTTCCTTTTTGGTCAACTCTGTTTCTACAAGTCTTTCCTCAGGAGCTTTTTGTAAAGTGGTTTTCTGAGCAATTTTTGAATATTTATTTTGCTTGTCTGAATGCTCCGCCACAAACTGATTTTCATCTCTTAAAGACAAATCTGGCTTTATACATTTTAGTGGTGTGGAACTAAAATTAACCAAATTTATGTGCTGGCTTATCCCCTTTAATTGCCTTTCTGTGATTAGTCCTGATTTTGACAGTTTTTCTATAAAAAGGCTCTGAAGGTGTTTGCTTAAATCAGCTTTTAGATCTAAAATTTCATTTTCTGATAAAGCTATAAGATAGCTTTGTAGAGATTTACTTAAGGGATATTTCATGTTTATTTCAAGTCTACTGCCAAAACTCCTGCTTGAAGTATCTTGTCCTAACTCCTGGAAAGATACTGAGGCACTTTGAGCTCTTAGAGAAGATACTTTTGAGCACATAGGGTCAGATTCTGTCTCTTTAAATAAACTGTTGTCTGAAAGGTTTTTCAGAAAATAGTTTTGGAGAACTTCATTTAAAAAAGATCTTAGTTTTATTTCCAAATGTTTATCTATGAAATTATGATTAAAATTATTTACAAAAGACATGATTTCTTTTACAGTTTCTGAATATTTCTCCAGAAAAATATTTTGTCCTTTTGGTTCTACTTTCTCATTCATCAAATACAGATTTTGATAGATTTTTGGTAAGTCTTCTTTGGTGATATGTCCTGATTCTGAAAGCTTTTCTACAAGGTAATGCTGGACATGTTTACTTAATTCAGATTTTAAATTTTTTATTTCTGACTCTGAGAGTTCTTCTAGAAATATACGCAGCTTTGGATTCAAAACAGGTTTTCTGTCCAATTTGTCTGCTGTATCAAAATTCTCTTCGATTTCTTCAAGGTCTTCTGTCTTATTTTGAAAAGGATGTTGAATTAGTCTTTCTAATTCTTTTTCTGGTGGTCTGTTTTCAGATTGATTATATTTGAAAAAAAAGTTAAATATGTTTTTCAAAAAAGATTTTAACATTATTACATCAGAGTCATTAAGTTTACCTGTTAATGAGGTACATAAGTTTTCTAAAGTAGAACTTGTATCATTTTCTTCTCTATCAAGTCTCTGACCATTATTACTTGGCAAATCTGATTTTTTATCTGGTGTCGACTGGTATTTTGAATCATGTGGGGGTGTATTTTGGCCTTTGTCTATGAATTCAACTCTTTTAAAAGAAGAAGTGGTTTCTTGGTGAATGATGGCTGAATTCTGGTCTGAAAGAGGTTCTGCTTTGCCTCTGATTTCTGAATACTCCTCTGTGGAATCCTTTGGCTTTTCTTCAGCAAAAGCTGTCTCTGTATCCAGCAAAAAACCTTTCTGGTATTCTTGATCTAATTCTATCACTTTGATTATCCCTGATTCTAAAAGAGTATCTACAGGAAATGCCTGTATTATCTGGCTTATAACAGAATTGGCTGGTGGAAATTCTATTTCATTACTGCTTTCTTCATAGTGGGGAACTAGAACACTGGAAGACAGCGAACTCTCCCAAGCTGTGGGTAACTGCCTCTGTGAGTCTATCTGTGTTTCACTCGCTTCTTTCACTCCTTTTGCCAACTCTGAGAAGATCGGTGCAGTGAATATTTGCTTTATAACATAATCATATACAAGGCTATTCAAATCTGGTTTGGAGCTAGATATTTCACTTTTTGAATGTTTCTTTTTGAAACTACTCTTTTTTTTAGTTGGAAAATCTATCTCACCAGGCTGTAAGTGTTTTTCAGAGACAGGTTCCTCTTCTGCCTCAGGAGAATTTCCTGGTCTGCCTTCTGAAAGTGAATCTGGGGGAATATTTTTAATTATTTGACTTAAAAGAGACTTTGAATTTAAAATGCCTCCTTCTGAATGCCAGTTACTTAAATCTTGACTTTTTTCAAATACTTTATCTTCTAAACTACTTGGTTGTTCATCATGGATAACCAGAAGTGGAGAACTGTAACTTTTCTTTCTTGCTTCAGGGTCCATAGAAATACCTGGTGTAGAAAATAATCTATCTGAAAGGTCTTGCAGATTTTTACTTAAAATTGACTTGAGCACCATTGATTGTTTTAAATTTTCTATGTGGGAAGTAAGACTTAATGATTTTGAGAGGCGACATTTATGTACATTTACTTTTCCAGTCACTGATGAGTCTCCCTCAAAGTTTGGTAAAGAAACATGTGGTAGTTTTTCTTGTAACATATTCTTAGCGTCTAAAGTCTTTATTGTGGTGATACTAGGATGATGAGCTAAATTATTCTTAGTGTCTAGAGTCTTTATTGTGATGATACCTGGATCATGGGCCACATTATTCATAGGGTGTGAAGTCTTTACTGTGGTGATACCAACATCACCAGCTAAATTATTCTTAGTGTCTAAAGCCTTTTCTGAAATGATGTCAAGATTATGGGGCCAGGTTTTACTAGCAGGTCTTGAAGTTTTTGAATGTGTTGGGTAAGGAGGGTCTTGATCTTCATGCTCTATAATCTCTGCACTTAAAATATTTCTACATTTGAGCATATCTTGGTCTTTCCTTTTTTGAACTGACATTTTGTTGTTTATATTCCTTAGAAAAGGATCAAAACCATTCTTGATGTTGAATTTCTGGAATTATAATATTTAAAAAAGGTAAGAAATTCTGAAACATTTGAAATTTATAATAAAATTTCTACTTAATTTTCTGTGAGCAATCTTCCAATTTATTCATCTTCCTACCTTTTTACCAAGAGAAAACCAACTTTAATTATTTTAAAATATTTAAAGTTGGAATAATAATGAGAATCATAGTGCAAATTTTTCAAATTCCTAATTCTTATACTATGTTGTGTTCAAGAGCTTTTTGCTATCTGAAAGATTTTGAACACTTAAAAGGCACTCATCAATAGTTTTTCTTTAAGAACTCCATTTCCAGAGTTAGCTGAATTTGCTTAGACAAAAGCTAACATCATAATCTAAGTCCTATCCATATAAATATTTTAGTAGCAATGGGGGTAACTTTTTTAAAATGCAAGGCAAGTAATAGATATTCCATTAAAAGTATTCTCTAAAGATTGATTTGGGAGCATAGATCATTTGAGAATTTAAACAGTGATGTCCTTAGTATGTTACAGTAGAATCTTGCTGTTTGATAAATATATATGCCTCCCTCAGAAACTGTAGAAAACAGTACACAAAGTTCCAAAGTACAGCGAAATGTCAGTGTAATAGTTACAGGCAATTTTGTAGCTCTGAGATTAGGCTATTCTATTATTGAAGTAGCCTTTCAAAATGAAGTCTCTTATTCAAACTTTTTGTTCATACTCCCATTATTCAATTTAAAAGGCAAAATGTGAAATAATCAACCTAGTATTTGTTTAGTTCATATGGTTTTCAAATGTTAATTGATACCCAGGCAACAGCATCAGAATCCTTGTTTTTTTTTTTAAAAAAATACAAATTCCAGGCTCCATTTCCAAATTCAGATTTATTAGGTCAGAGGTGGGACCTGGGAATGTGTATTTTTGTAAAGATAGGTGAGTGCTTCCAATGGGTAGTCTGGTTTTGGAACCACTGAATTACACAAAGTATTAGAGAAACCTATTATTAAGTATAATTGCTATTGGGATAAGAAAACTCAGGACTCACCTGATATGCTGGTTTGAATTCTGTATATTCTGGTTTGAAACATGGTGAAATGTATTCTTTTGGTGAGAAAACCACCTTATAAAAAGAGAAGTTTTAATTTTAGACTGCTTGTAATGAAAGGATACTTCCCAAGATAATTTTACTCATTCAATAGTTATTAAAGATAGTAAACATTTTAAAAACTAAAGAAATATTTTCCTCATAACTACGTAATTTGCTAATAATCAAAAGAAGTTTATATCAGACATATATAATAATCTTCACTTCCCTGACACTACAATACTCTATCGAATCTGTAAAACCAAAATAATGCTCAGCAACTTTAAGCAGAAACAAAAGTAGAAAAGAAAACAGAACTGTTAAAACAAATTTAATCTAGTTTTAAAAGGTTGTGAAACGCTTTAGATAATAAGTGGCATCTGATATTATAGTGAGACAACAATTTCAATGACTCTCAACCTGTAATTGTTAAATGGGTAACTACTGCCTAAGGAAACACTTTATGCTAAATCAAGGTGTTCAGGAAAATTACAGAAACACTGAATTTTTGCAGATGGAAGACACTTTGTATATGTGTGTGCTCAGTCACGTCCAACTCTTTGTGGCCCCCTGCTCTGTAGCCTGCCAGGCTCCTATGCCCATGGAAGTTTCCAGGCTAGAATACTGGAGTAGGGTGTCATTTCCCACTCCAGGGGATCTTCCCAACCCAGAGACTGAACCCACTGGTAGGCAGATTCTTAACCACTAGCACCACCTGGGAAGCCCAGAAGACGCTTCAGAGATAATCAAGACCTACTCTCTGTTTTACACAAGAACCTGCAGTTGAAGTTTTGCCCTAAGTTACCAGATTAAATCCTAGGCATTCTAAATTTTCATCCGACGTGCCTACTACCACACAATGAAAACTGCAGTGAAAGACAATGGCGCTTTGAAAATATCATAAGATGCATGTATACCTCCAACTCGTTAATGATACTATCTCTTTGCAGAACACTTAGTATTATAAAGCACTTTTCTCTACACTGTTTCCTTTAGTCTGTAGCTGCTTCATTATATATCAAGTCAGTTAAAATAATTCAATGAATGATGCTTTCATAAGAAATGCTTTTGGTTTAAGTATTCGTTAATATTAAGCAGTCATAACATGACTTTATTCTTATATCTTCAGCAGTTTCCCATGTTATGTTATTAACTACCGTTAGACACTGACTTTAAATGATTTCTCCAAGTATCTCAGAATTCCCCACTACAGTTTCTCTCCTCCAGAAAAACGTGTCTTAATTTGGAACTCTACAAATACATCTCATTCTTTTCCACATCTGTTCTTTTGCTCATTTTATTTTTCCTTGAACTTTCCAAAATCTCTCTTTAAAAGTTTAAATTCTAACATTTGAAAGTTTGTTGCTTTAAGTCAATTTAGTAGAAAAATTAAAGTTAAATGAAATATGTCTGACAAGGAAGTGGAAGAATAAGTAGTAGGAAAAAAAAATTAAAGCTCCCCCCTAATATATAAGCATGGAAAAATATATGAAAGGATACAAAATGTTAACGTTGTTTTCTCAAGGGAGAAAACTCTGGACAAAAGGTAAGATGATGACACTATTAAATTTTACTGTTAACTCTATATTATTGATTAGATGAACATCCAATACTTTTGTGAGTTAAAAAATCCAGGACAGTTGTTATTCAGTCCCTAAGTCAATGTCCAACTCTTTGTGACCCCAGGAACTGCAGCACCCCAGGCTTCCCTGTCCTTCACTATCTGAGTTTGCTCAAATTCATGTTGAGTCAGTAATACCATCTACCCATCTCATCCTCTGTTACCCCCTTCTCCTTCTCCCTTCAATATTTCCCATCATCAGGGTCTTTTCCAGTGAGTCAGTTCTTAACATCAGGTAGCCAAAGTATTTGTGTTTCAGCTTCAGCACCAGTCCTTCCAATGAATTTCAGGATTGATTTCCTTAAGGATTGACTGGTTTGATCTCCATGTTGTCCAAGGGACTCTCAAGAGTCTTCTCCAGCACCACAGCTCGAAAACATCAATTCTCTGGCTCTCAGCCATCTTTATGGTCCAACTCTCACATCCGTACATGACTACTGGAAAAAGCATAGCTTTGACTATATGGACCAGCAAAGTGATGTTTCTGCTTTATAATACACTGTCTAGGTTTGTCATAGTTTTTCTTCCAAGAACCAAGTGTATTTTAGTGGCTGCAGTCACTGTCCGCAGTGATTTTGGAGCCCAAGAAAATGAAATCTGACGCTATTTCCCCAAATACCCTCCAGGGAAGCTTGCCTGTCACACAGAGCATGCCTATACAGCCAACATACTCCTTCATTCACAAACATAAAGCAAACCAACAAAACTCATCAGATATGTGAGGAAAATCAGTATATGTAAGTGAAAGATCAATAAGAATAAACAGAGCTAACCCCAGAGTAAATAGAGCTATTTCTGAGGAATGCAGGGGGAGAATGACCCTTGGAAAGATTCAAAATAGTATCCTCGGAAATATTTAGAAGGGCATTGATTTCCACATAGCTATATAATCAGTTCAGTTCAGTTGCTCAGTCGTGTCCGACTCTTTGCGACCCCATGAATCGCAGCAGGCCAGGCCTCCATGTCCATCACCATCTCCCGGAGTTCACTCAAACTCACGTCCATCGAGTCAGTGATGCCATCCAACCATCTCATCCTCCGTCGTCCCCTTCTCCTCCTGCCCCCAATCCCTCCCAGCATCAGAGTCTTTTCCAATGAGTCAACTCTTTGCATGAGGTGGCCAAAGTACTGGAGTTTCAGCTTTAGCATCATTCCTTCCAAAGAATACCCGGGGCTGATCTCCTTTAGAATGGACTGGTTGGATCTCCTTGCAGTCCTATATAATAGGCACGTCAAATTTAATGTATACATAATAGGATTCTAGATTACCTCCCTGCTCCCCACTTCCCTCAAAACACACACACACACACACACACACACACACAAAACCTTGGCTTTTCTCTATTTTTCCTCATCTCAGGTAATGGTGCCACCTCTACTGAACTGTTAGACCAGAAACCTGTCTCAACCTTTCTGTCCTCCTCTTCATATGTAAGCCAGCATTAAGTCCTATGCCTACTGCCTTCAAAATATATTAAATATCCAATAATATCCTACCACCACCTACTACCCCTGCAGCACAAGTCACCATCATCTCTTTCCAACAAGAGTCTCTTAACTAGTCTCTTGCTCCCTGTGACACAGACTGACAGTTACTTTCCCAAAATACATATTATTTCAAGAACCTCAATATTTTAGGAGCAAAAATGTCCCTTACTCAAAAAGCTACATCTTCCAGCCTCCTTTAAAAGACAGGAGTGGCCATGTAACAAGGTTCTGGCCAACTACATATAGCTGAAAACTGTTGGAAGATGCTTCTAAGAGTATATCTTAAAACAGAGGCAGACTGAGCTGACAGGTACTTAGTCAACCTTTATTCCTTTCTTCTTCCTGCCTGGAACACATCATGATTCCTAGAAGTACAGAGTTCATTTAGTGTTACTCTATACTAACATGCATATGCTGACAATAGATTCCAGAAAGAAAGGACACGTGGGTCCAGGATGACATCACAAAAACCACTGCACTACTATTTAAAGCAGTGTTTCTAAATTTTTGTTTATAATTCTTAACTGATTCAACAACTTCCACACATACTGAGTCTATTCATCCACAATGGAATGAAGCTAGAAATCAATAATAGAAGGAAACTGGAAAAATAACAAATATGAAGAAAGTAAACACTTGTAGCAATAAGTACACGCAGTGCCCAGAGCTTGATTTACAAATATTCTCTAGTAAAATAACCAGGACTTTATGTAGAAACTATTGACATGACTGGGTAAGAAAAATTCAGTATGAGCCTGGAACATCATAGAGCACTAAAAACTATGAAAATGCTCAAAAAATAAAAGGATAGGGGCATGTCATTGGGACACAGGACACACTGAAAGTCCCAATGGCCAAAGCTTGAAAAATTAATACAACAAAATACATAATACCATAGATTATAATTATATATATATATATATATATATATAGCTATACTCATGAAAAATACACCCTTGAAAGTAGGCTAGAGTTAGGGACTTACTTCAAAAAATCCAAGCAGTGAAAGCAAAAAAAACAGTAACTGCACCGTAGAGAAACCTGGCAATCAAGACCTAAACGAGGTAGGGGGTGGGGGGGAGGCGGTCCTAAGATGGCAGAGGAATAGGATGGGGAGACCACTTTCTCCCCCACAAATTCATCAAAAGATCATTTGAACACTGAGCAAATACCACAAAACAACTTCTGAACACTGGCAGAGGACACCAGGCACCCAGAAAGGCATTGTCTTTAAAAGGAGGTAGGACAAAAGATAAAAAGAGAGACAAAAGAGTTAGGGATGGAGACCCGTCTGGGGCGGGGGAGGAGTCTTAAAAGAGGAGAAGTTTCCAAACACCAGGAAACCCTCTCACTGGCGGGTCTGTGGGGAGTTTTGGAATCTCAGAGGGCAACATAACCAGGAGGAAAAAATAAAATAATAAAACCCACAGATAACAGGCCTAACTGCAACTCCCAGTGGAGAAGTAGCCCAGATGCTCACGTCCACCACCAGCAAGTGGGGGCTGAACAGGGAGGCCCCGGCTGCATTGCTTAAGGTAAGGACTGGGCCTGAATGCCCTCAGGGCAATCTGATGGAGCTAACGTGAGATAGCAACCCAAACCGTGGGATAGCCAGAGAGGAAAAAAAAAAGAAGAGGAAAGAGAGAGAGAACTTTCCTGCGAAAAGCTCTAACCTAAGGCACTGCCGGAGAAGGCGATGACACCCCACTCCAGTACTCTTGCCTAGAAAATTCCATGGACGGAGGAGCCTGGTAGGCTGCAGTCCATGGGGTCGCGAAGAGTCGGACACGACAGAGCGACTTCACTTTCACTTTCATGCATTGGAGAAAGAAATGGCAACCCACTCCAGTGTTCTTACCTGGAGAATCCCAGGGATGGGGGAGCCTGGTGGGCTGCCGTCTACGGGGTCGCACAGAGTTGGACACGACTGAAGCGACCTCAGCAGCAGCAGCAGCAAGGCATTGCCGGCCCGCTTACAGAACAAAGGACTGAGCGAATACCAAAGGAGAGTTAGCCGGCTGCGGACGGCCCATCCCCCACCGGAGGCTGGGAGGCAGGCAGGTGACAGCCAGAGCCAGAAGGAAAGGGGCAAACTCGGCCCCAGAGATGGCATCCCCTACCAAACTGTGAGCAGGCTCCCAGTTGCTAACAAGTCTTCCTGGGGTCCTGGACGGTTGACATCCATCAGGAGGGTCACAGCCAGAGATTAGCACCCCAGAAGAGACACACAGCACACCTGAGACGGCACTCCGGCTGCACACCCAGGAAACTGAGCAGCTGGGACTGAGAGGTGATAAGATGCACCACCCAGCTGGGAAGAGTGTGCTTGCCAAGCACCTGGTTGCCTGAGCTGCTCCGACCTGGGAAGGGCACAAAACGCAGGCCCAACTGAGTCTGTGCCTTTGTGGAGTACCTGAGAACCTGAACCTGAGCAGCGTAGATCTGGGAAGTGTACGCAGCCCAGGGCTCGCCTTAGGCAGTTCCCCCGCAGAGCAATCTGGAGCCTGAGCAGTGTAGACCGGGAAAGCACACACGCTGTGAGCAGGTGCAAACCCAGTGTGGCCCAGACACTGCGAGCACTCCCCACACACGCCAGTGATATTTGTTTGCAGCATTCCTCCTTCCCCGCAGCACAATTGAACAAGTGAGGGTAAATAAATGACCACTTTAGCACTCTTGTGTGAGGGTGGACATTAGATACTGAAGAGACTTGCAAACAAAGCCAAAATAAAGAAGAGGGAATGGCTTTGGAAGTGACAGGTGCAACAGCTTAAAACCCTATAGTTAGCACTGGCATTGGAAGGGACCTACAGACCTTGAGAAGAAGTGTAAGGTCGAACAAAGAACTATCTGAAACTGAACTGACCACACACTGCCCTCAACAGCTCCAGAGTAATTCCTAGATATATTTTACTATTATCATTAATTAAAAAAAATTTTTTTTATTTTTAAGTTCTTTATTACTCCTTTAATTTTCGTTTTTAAAACCTTCTATTACCTTGAAAAAAAGATGCTATTTTTAAAGCAAATTTCATATTTTTTATATATAACTTTTGCGATTTTGTTTTTTTATATTTTAATATTGTATTTTTGAGAGTCTAACCTCTACTCTAGATTTTTAATCTTTGCTTTTTGGTATTTGTTATCAATTCTATACCTTTAAGAATCCAATCTTCAGTACACATTTTTACTTAGGAGTGTAATTACTGGCTTGATTGCTCTCTCCCCTTTTGACTCTCCTTTTTTCTCCCCCAGGTCACCTCTATCTCCTCCCTCCCCCTTCTCTTCTCTGCTTAACTATTAACTCTATTAATCTCTTTGGGTGTTCTGGGCTATGGAGAAAACTTAGGGAACTGATCACAGGCTAGACTGGTCTCTCTCCTTTTGACTCCCCCTTCTCTCCTCCTGGTCACATCTCCTTCCTCCCTCTTCGATTCTCTATGGAACTCCATGAACCTCTCTGAGTGTTCCAGAGTGTGGAGAGCAAATAGGGAATTTATTACTGGCTAGACTGCTCTCTTCCCTTTTGATTCCCTCTCTTCTCTTCCTGGTCACCTCTATCTCCCTCCTCCCTCTTCTCTTCTTCATGTAACTCTGTGAACCTCTCTGGGTGTCCCTCACTGTGGAGAAGCTTTTTCACCATTAACCTAGATGTTTTATCATCAGAGCTGTACGGATGGAGACGTCTTGAGGCTACTATAAGAATAAGATGGAAAGCCAGAGGCAGGAGGCCTAAATCCAAAACTTGAGAACACCAGAAAACTCCTGACTCCAGGGACTATTAATCGACAAAAGCTCATCCAAAAGCTTCCATACCTACACTGAAACCAAGCTCCACCCAAGAGCCAACAAGTTTCAGAGCAGACATACCAAGCTAATTCTCCAACAAAACAGGAACATAACCATGAGCACAAAAATACAGGCAGCCAAAAGTCACACCAAACCCATAGACACCTCAAAACTCACTACTGGACACTTCATTGCACTCCAGAGAAAAGAGATCCAGCTCCACCCACCAGAACACCCATGCAAGCTTCCCTAACCAGGAAACCTTGACAAGTCACTCGTCCAACACCATCCGCAGGGAGGAACCTCCAGAATAAAGAGGAACCACAAACTTCAAGCATACGGAAATTCTGACCACCCCAAACACAGCAACCTAAACAAGATGAAAAGGCAGAGAAATATTCAGCAGGTAAAGGAACATGATAAAAGCCCACCAATCCAAACAAAAGAGGAGGAGATAGGGAGTCTAACTGAAAAAGAATTCAGAATAATGATAGTAAAAATGATTCCAAATCTTGAAAACAAAATGGGGTTGCAGATAAATAGTCTGGAGACAAGGACTGAGAAAATGCAAGAAAAGTTTAACAAGGACCTACAAGAAATAAAAAAGACTCAATCAATAATGAATAATGCAATAACTGAGATCAAAAGCACTCTGGAGGGAACCAACAGTAGAATAACTGAGGCAGAAGATATGATAAGTGAGGTGGAAGACAGAATGGTGGAAATAAATGAAGCAGAGAGGAAAAAAGAAAAAAGAATTAAAAGAAATGAGGACAACCTCAGAGACCTCTGGGACAATATTAAATGCCCCAACATTCGAATCATAGGAGTCCCAGAAGAAGAAGGCAAAAAGAAAGGCCATGAGAAAATACTTGAGGAGATAATAGTTGAAAACTTCCCTAAAATGGGGAAGTAAATAGCCACCCAAAACCAAGAAACCCAGGGAGTCCCAAACAGGAGCAAGCCAAGGCAAAACACCCCAAGACACATATTAATCAAATTAATGAAGATCAAACACAAAGAACAAATATTAAAAGCAGCAAGGGAAAAAACAACAAATAACACACAAGGGGATCCCCATAAGGATAACAGCTGATCTTCCAATAGAAACTCTTCAGGCCAGGAGGGAATGGCAGGACATACTTAAAGTGATGAAAGAGAAAAACCTACAGCCCAGATTACTGTACCCAGCAAGGATCTCATTCAAATATGAAGGAGAAATCAAAAGCTTTAAGACAAGCAAAAGCTCAGAGAATTCAGCACCACCAAACCAGCTCTTCAACAAATGCTAAAGGATCTTCTCTAGACAGGAAACAGAAAAGGTTTATAAACTCGAACCCAAAACAACAAAGTAAATGGCAACGGTATCATACTTATCAATAATTACCTTAAATGTAACTGGGTTGAATGCCTCAACCAAAAGACAGAGACTGGCTAAATGGATACAAAAACGAGACTTTTATATATGTTGTCTACAAGAGACCCATCTCAAACCTAGGGACACATACAGACTGAAAGTGAAGGGCTGGATAAAGATATTTCACGCAAATGGATACCAAAAGAAAGCAGGAGTAGCGATACACATATCAGATAAAATAGACTTTGAAATAAAGGCCATGAAAAGAGACAAGAAGAACACTACATAATGATCAAAGGATCAATCCAAGAAGAAGATATAACAATTATAAATATATATATGCACCCAACATAGGAGCACGGCAATATGTAAGGCAAATGCTAACAAATACGAAAGGGGAAATTAACAGTAACACAATAATAGTGGGAGATTTTAATACCCCACTCACACCTATGGATAGATCAACTAAACAGAAAATTAGCAAGGAAACACAAACTTTAAATGATACAATGGACCAGTTAGACCTAATTGATATCTATAGGACATTTCACCCTAAAACAATGAATTTCACCTTTTTCGCAAGTGCATACGGAATCTTCTCCAGGATAGATCACATCCTGGGCCACAAATCTAGCCTTGGTAAATTGTAAAAAATTGAAATCATCTCAAGCATCTTTTCTGATCACAATGCAGTAAGATTAGATGTCAAATACAGGGGAAAAAAAACTATTAAAAATACAAACATATGAAGGGTAAACAACACACTTCTGAATAACCAACAAATCACAGAAGAAATCAAAAAAGAGATCAAAATATGCATAGAAACATATGAAAATGAAAACATAACAACCCAAAACCTATGGGATTCAGTAAAAGCAGTGCTAAGGAGAAGGTTCATAGCAATACAAGCCTACCTCAATAAACAGGAGAGAAATCAAATAAATAACCTAATTCTACACGTAAAGCAACTAGAAAAGGAAGAAATGAAGAACCCCAGGGAGAGTAGAAGGAAAGAAATCACAAAAATTAGGGCAGAAATAAAGGCAAAACAAGTAAAAGAGACCATAGCAAAAATCAACAAAGCTAAAAGCTGGTTCTTCAAGAAGATATATAAAATTGACAAACCATTAGCCAGACTCATCAAGAAACAAAGGGAGAAGAATCAAATTAACAAAATTAGAAATGAAAATGGAGAGATCACAACAGACAACACAGAAATACAAAAGATCATAAGAGACTACTATCAGCAACTATATGCCAATAAAATGGACAACTTGGAAGAAATGGACAAAATCTTAGAAAAGTATAACTTCCCAAAACTGAATCAGGAAGAAATAGAAAACCTTAACAGACCCATCACAAGCCCAGAAACTGAAACCATAATCAGAAATCTTCCATCAAGGAAAAGCCCAGGACCAGATGGCTTCACAGATGAAGTCACCCAAAAATTTAGAGAAGAGCTAACACCTATCCTACTCAAACTCTTCCAGAAAATTGCAGAGGAAGGTAAACTTCCAAATTCATTCTATGAGGCCACCATCACCCTAATACCAAAACCAGACAAAGATTCCACAAAAAAAGAAAACTACAGATCAATATCACTGATGAACATAGATGCAAAAACCCTTAACCAAATTCTAGCAAATAGAATCCAACAACATATTTAAAAGATCATATATCATGACCAAGTGGGCTTTATCCCAGGGATGCAAGTTCAGTTCAGTTCAGTTGCTCAGTAATGTCCAACTCTTTGCGACCCCATGAACTGCAGCACGCCAGGCCTCCCTGTCCATCACCAACTCCTGGAGTCCACCCAAACCCATGTCCATTGAGTCGGTGATGCCATCCAAACATCTTATCCTCTGTTGTCCCATTCTCCTCCTGCCCTCAATCCTTCCCAGCATCAGGGTCTTTTCCAATGAGTCAGCTCTTTGTGTCAGGTGGCCAAAGTATTGGAGTTTCAGCTTCAACATCAGTCCTTCCAATGAACACCCAGGACTGATCTCCTTTAGGATGGACTGGGTGGATCTCCTTGCAGTCCAGGAACTCTCAAATTGATGTTCAAAGCATCAATTCTTCAGCGCTCAGCTTTCTTGACAGTCCAACTCTCGCATCCGTACATGACCACTGGAAAAACCATAGCCTTGACTAGATGGACCTTTGTTGGCAAAGTAATGTCTCTGCTTTTCAATATTCTATCTAGGTTGGTCATAACTTTTCTTCTAAGTAGTAATCTCTTCCTTTTAATTTCATGGCTGCAGTCACCATCTGCAGTGATTTTGGAGCCTAAAAAAATAAAGTCTGATACTGTTTCCACAGTTTCCCCATATATTTCCCATGAAGTGATGGGACCGGATGCCATGATCTTCGTTTTATGAATGTTGAGCTTTAAGCCAACTTTTTCACTCTCCTCTTTCACTTTTATCAAGAGGCTTTTTAGTTCCTCTTCACTTTCTGCCATAAGGGTGGTGTCATCTGCATATCTGAGGTTATTGATATTACTCCCGGCAATCTTGATTCCAGCTTGTGCTTCTTCCAGCCCAGCGTTTCTCATGATGTACTCTGCATGTAAGTTAAATAAGCAGGGTGACAATATACAGGCTTGACGTACTCCTTTTCCTATTTGGAACCAGTCTGTTGTTCCATGTCCAGTTCTAACTGTTGCTTCCTGACCTGCATACAAATTTCTCAAGAGGCAGATCAGGTGGTCTGGTATTTCCATCTCTTGAAGAATTTTCCACAGTCTATTGTGATCCGCACAGTCAAAGGCTTTGGCATAGTCAATAAAGCAGAAATAGATGTTTTTCTGGAATTCTCTTGCTTTTTCGATGATCCAGCGGATGTTGGCAATTTGATCTCTGGTTCCTCTGCCTTTCCTAAAACCAGCTTGAACATCAGGAAGTTCACGGTTCACGTATTGCTGAAGCCTGGCTTGGAGAATTTTGAGCGTTACTTTACTAGCGTGTGAGATGAGTGCAATTATGCGGTAGTTTGAGCATTCTTTGGTATTGCCTTTCTTTGGGATTGGAATGAAAACTGACCTTTTCCAGTCCTGTGGCCACTGCTGAGTTTTCAAAATGTGCTGGCATATTGACTGTAGCTCTTTCACAGCATCATCTTTCAGGATTTGAAATAGCTCAACTGGAATTCCCTCACCTCCACTAGCTTTGTTCGTAGTGATGCTTTCTAAGGCCCACTTGACTTCACATTCCAGGATGTCTGGCTCTAGGTGAGTGATCATACCATCGTGATTATCTTGGTCGTGAAGATCTTTTTTGTACAGTTCTTCTGTGTATTCTTGCCACCTCTTCTTAATACCTTCTGCTTCTGTTAGGTCCATTCCATTTCTGTCTTTTATCGAGCCCATCTTTGCATGAAATGTTCCCTTGGTATCTCTAATTTTCTTGAAGAGATCTCTAGTCTTTCCCATTCTGTTGTTTTCCTCTATTTCTTTGCATTGATTGCTGAGGAAGGCTTTCTTATCTCTTCTTGCTATTCTTTGGAACTCTGCATTCAGATGCTTATATGTTTCCTTTTCTCCTTTGCTTTTTGCTTCTCTTCTTTTCACAGCTATTTGTAAGGCTCCCAGACAGCCATTTTGCTTTTTTGCATTTCTTTTCCATGGGGATGGTCTTGATCCCTGTCTCCTGTACAATGTCATGAACCTCCGTCGATAGTTCATCAGGCACTCTATCTATCAGATCTAGTCACTTAAATGTATTTCTCACTTCCACTGTGTAGTCATGTGGGATTTGATTTAGATCATACCTGAATGGTCTAGTGGTTTTCCCTACTTTCTTCAATTTAAGTCTGAATTTGGCAATAAGGAGTTCATGATCTGAGCCACAGTCAGCTCCTGGTCTTGTTTTTGTTGACTATATAGAGCTTCTCCACCTTTGGCTGCAAAGAATATAATCAATCTGATTTCAGTGTTGACCATCTGGTGATGTCCATGTGTAGAGTCTTCTCTTGTGTTGTTGGAAGAGGGTGTTTGCTATGAGCACTGCGTTTTCTTGGCAAAACTCTCTTAGCATTTGCCATGCTTCACTCTGTATTCTAAGGCCAAATTTGCTTGTTACTCCAGGTGTTTCTTGACTTCCTACTTTTGCATTCCAGTCCCCTATAATGAAAAGGACAACTTTTGGGGGTTTTAGTTCTAAAAGGTCTTGTAGGTCTTCATAGAACTGTTCAACTTCAGCTTCTTCAGCATTACTGGTTGGGGCATAGACTTGGATTACTGTGATATTGAATAGTTTGCCTTGGAAACGAACAGAGATCATTCTGTCGTTTTTTAGATTGCATCCAAGTACTGCATTTCGGACTCTTTTGTTGACTATGATGGCTACTCCATTTCTTCTAAGGGATTCCTGCCCACAGTAGTAGATATAATGGTCATCTGAGTTAAATTCACCCATTCCAGTCCATTTTATTTCGCTGATTCCTAGAATGTCAACGTTCACTCTTGCCATCTCCTGTTTGACCACTTCCAATTTGCCTTGATTGATGGACCTGACATTCCAGGTCCCTACGCAATATTGCTCTTTATGGCATCAGACCTTGCTTCTGTCCCCAGTCATATCCACAACTGGGTATTGTTTTTGCTTTGGCTCCATCCCTTCATTCTTTCTGGAGTTATTTCTCCACTGATCTCCAGTAGCATATTGGGCACCTACTGACCTGGGGAATTTCTCTTTCAGTATCCTATCATTTTGCCTTTTCATACTGTTCATGGGGTTCTCAAGGCAGGAATACTGAAGTGGTTTGCCATTCCCTTCTCCAGTGGACCAGGTTCTGTCAGACCTCACCACCATGACCTGCCCATCTTGGGTGGCCCCACAGGGCATGGCTTAGTTTATTTGTCTAACTGAGTTAGACAAGGCTGTGGTCCTAGTGTGATTAGATTGACTAGTTTTCTGTGATTATGGTTTCAGTGTGTCTGCCCTCTGATGCCCTCTTGCAGCACCACATTAGCAAATTAAAAGATAAAAACCATATGATTATCTCAATAGATGCAGAGAAAGCCTTTGAAAAAATTCAACAACGATTTATGATAAAAACCCTCCAGAAAGCAACAGAGAAGGAACATACCTCAACATAATAAAAGCTATCTATGACAAACCCACAGCAAATTTATCCTCAATGGTGAAAAGTTGAAAACATTTCCCCTAAAGTCAGGCAAGGATGCCCACTCTCACCTCTACAATTCAAAATAATCTTGTTCGTTTTGGCCACAGTAATCAGAGCAGAAAAAGAAATAAAAGAAATTCAGATTGGAAAAGAAGTAAAACTCTCACTGTTTAGAGATGACATGATACTTTACATAGAAAACCCTAAAGACTCCACCAGAAAATTACTAGAGCTAATCAATGAATACAGTAAACTTGCAGGATATAAAATCAACACACAGAAATCCCTTGCATTTCTATAGACTAACAATGAGAAAACAGAAAGAGAAATTAAGGAAACAATTCCATTCACCACTGCAACAAAAAGAATAAAATACTTAGGAATAAATCTACCTAAAGAAACAAAAGACCTATATATAGAATACTATAAAACACTGGTGAAAGAAATCCAAGATGACACAAATAGATGGAGAAATATACCATGTTCATGGATCGGAAGAATCAATATAGTGAAAATGAGTATACTACCCAAAGCAATCTATAGCGTCAACGCAATCCCTATCAAGCTACCAACTGTATTTTTCAGAGAATCAGAACAAATAATTTCACAATTTGTATGGAATTACAAAAAACCTCGAAGCCAAAGCAATCTTGAGAAAGAAGAATGGAACTGGAGGAACCAACCTGCCTGACTTCAGGCTATGCTACAAAGCGACAGTCATCAAGACAGTATGGTACTGGCACAAAGACAGAAACATAGATCAATGCAACAAAATAGAAAGCCCGGAAATAAATCCATGCACCTATGGACACCTTATCTTTGACAAAGGAGGCAAGAATATACAATGGAGAAAAGACAATCTCTTTAACAAGTGGTGCTGGAAAACTGGTCAACCACTTGTAAAAGGATGAAACTAGAACACTTTCTAACACCATATACAAAAATAAACTCAAAATGGATTAAAGATCTAAACATAAGACCAGAAACTATAAAACTCCTAGAGGAAAACATAGGCAAAACACTCTCTGACATAAATCACAGCAGGATTCTCTATGACCCACCTCCCAGAGTAATGGAAATAAAACCAAAAATAAACAAATTACACCTAATTAAACTTAAAAGCTTTTGCACAACGAAGGGAACTATAAACAAGGTGAAAACACACCCTTCAGAATGGGAGAAAACAATAGCAAATGAAGCAACTGACAAAGAATTAATCTCAAAAATATACAAGCAACTCCTGCAGCTGAATTCCAGAAAAATAAACGACCCAATCAAAAAATGGGCCAAAGAACTAAACAGACATTTCTCCAAAGAAGACATACAAATGGCTAACAAACACATGAAAAGATGCTCAATATCACTCATTATCAGAGAAATGGAAATCAAAACCACAATGAGTACCATCTCACGCTGGTCAGAATGGCTGCTATCAAAAAGTCTACAAGCAATAAATGCTGGAGAGGGTGTGGAGAAAAGGAAACCCTCTTACACTGTTGGTGGGAATGCAAACTAGTACAGCCACTATGGAGAACAGTGTGGAGATTCCTTAAAAAACTGGAAAGAGAACTGCCATACAACCCAGCAATCCCACTGCTGGGCATACACACCTAGGAAACCAGAATTGAAAGAGACACGTGTACCCCAATGTTCATCACAGCACTCTTTACAATAGCCAGGACATGGAAGCAATCTAGATGTCCATCTGCAGATGAATGGATCAGAAAGGCACATATACACAATGGAATATTACTCAGCTATTAAAAAGAATGCATTTGAATCAGTTCTAATGAGGTGGATAAAACTGGAGCGTATTATACAGAGTGAAGTAAAGTCAGAAAGAAAAATACCAATACAGTATATTAACGCATATATATGGAATTTAGAAAGATGGTAATGATGACCCTATATGTGAGACAGCAAAAGAGAAACAGATGTATAGAACAGTCTTTTGGACTGTGTGGGAGAAGGCGAGAGTGGGATGATTTGAGAGAACAGCATTGAAACATATATTATCATATGTGAAATAGATAGCCAGGCCAGGTTCAATGCATGAAGCAGGGTGCTCAGGGCTGGTGCACTGGGATGACCCTGAGGGATGGGATGGGGAGGGAAGGTCGGGATGAGGAACACATGTACACCCATAGCTGATTCATGTGAATGTATGGCGAAAACCACCACAATGTTGTAAAGTAATCAGCCTCCAATTAAAATTTAAAAAATGATAATAAACAAACAAAAAAGACCTAAACGGGTAGTGAAGGCAAATATCACTACCATATCATGAATCCTGATGTGATGTGCTGAGAAGGACATATCATCATTTTCTGCAAAAACTCATGAATCTGTTCATGATTCAGTTAGTTCAGTCACTCTATCATGTCCAACTCTTTGCAACCCCATGAATCACAGCACGCCAGGCCTCCCTGTCCATCACCAACTCCTGGAGTTTACTCAAACTCATGTCCATCAAGTTGGTGATGCCATCCAGCCATCTCATCCTCTGTCGTTCCCTACTCCTGCCCCCAATCCTTCCCGGCAACAGAGTCGTTTCCAATGAGTCAACTCTTCACATGAGGTGGCCAAAGTATTGGAGTTTCAGCTTTAGCATCAGTCCTTCCAATGAACACCAAGGACTGATCTCCCTTAGAATGGACTGGTTGGATCTCCTTGCAGTCCAAGGGACTCTCAAGAGTCTTCTCCAACACCACACTTCAAAAGCATGAATTCTTCGGCACTCAGCTTTCTTCACAGTCCAACTCTCACATCCATACATGACCACTGGAAAAACCATAGCCTTAACTAGATGGATCTTTGTTGGCAAAGCAATGTCTCTGCTTTTTAATACGCTATCTAGGTTGGTCATAAATTTCCTTCCAAGGAGTAAGCGTCTTTTAATTTCATGGCTGCAGTCGCCATCTGCAGTGATTTTGGAGCCTAAAAAAATCGAGTCTGACACTGTTTCCACTGTTTCCCCATCTATTTCCCATGAAGTGATGGGACCAGATGCCATGATCTTCATTTTCTGAATGTTGAGTTTTAAGCCAACTTTTTCACTCTCCTCTTTCACCTTCATCAAGAGGCTTTTTAGTTCCTCTTCACTTTCTGCCATAAGGGTGGTGTCATCTGCATATCTGAGGTTATTGATATTTCTCCCAGCAATCTTGATTCCAGCTTGTGCTTCTTCCAGCCCAGCGTTTCTCATGATGTACTCTGCATAGAAGTTAAATAAGCAGGGTGACAATATACAGCCTTGATGTACTCCTTTTCCAATTTGGAACCAGTCTGTTGTTCCATGTCCAGTTCTAACTGTTGCTTCCTGGCCACAGGACTGCAAAACGTCAGTTTTCATTCCAATCCCAAAGAAAGGCAATGCCAAGGAATGCTCAAATTACTGCACAATTGCACTCATCTCACACGCTAGTAAACTAATGCTCAAAATTCTCCAAGTCAGGCTTCAGCAATATGTGAACTGTGAACTTCCAGATGTTCAAGCTGGTTTTAGAAAAGGCAGAGCAACCAGAGATCAAATTGCCAACATCTGCAGGATCATCAAAAAAGCAAGAGAGTTCCAGAAAAACATTTCTGCTTTATTGATTATGCCAAAGCCTTTGACTGTGTGTATCACAATAAACTGTTGCAAATTCTTCAAGAAATGTGAATACCAGACCACCTGTCCTGCCTCTTGATCATGATTAGATGGGCACATATAGGGGGACATTATACAGGGTACTTGGCCAGAGCTCATCAAGATTTTTGAAGTCATAAAAAGAAACAAAATCAAAGAAAAGCAGAGAAACTGTTGTAGACCCAAGGAGTCAGGGAAGACATGACAACTAAATATAATGTGGTGCTCTGTACTGAAACCTGGAACAGAAATAGAACGTTAATGGAAAAAATAGTGAGACCCAAATAAAATCTGGATGTGGGTTATTAGTAATGTACTGATGTTGGTTTCTTAAGTTTTGGCAAATGTACTATGGTAATATAAGATGTTAACAATGGGGGACAATAAGTGTTGGTTAGACTGTGGAGATGGAGAAGGCAATGGCACCCCACTCCAGTACTTTTGCCTGGAAAATCCCATGGATGGAGGAGCCTGGTAAGCTGCAGTCCATGGGGTCGCTAGAGTCAGACACGACTGAGAAGCTTCACTTTCACCTTTCACCTTCATGCAATGGAGAAGGAAACGGCAACCCACTCCAGTGTTCTTGCCTGGAGAATCCCAGGGACAGGGGAGCCTGGTGGGCTGCCGTCTATGGGATCGCACAGAGTCGGACACGACTGAAGCGACTTAGCAGCAGCAGCAGCAGCAGACTGTGGAGAAAAAAGAACCCCTGTGCACTGTTGGTGGAAATGTAAATTGGTGCAGCCATTATGGAAGTCAGTATGGGTTTAACTATTGGGCTTCCCAGGTGGCACAATGGTCAAGTATCTGCCTGCCAAAGCAGGAGAAGCAAGAGACATGGGATCAACCTCTGGGCTGAGAAATCCCCTGGAGTAGGAAATGGCAAATGCTCATTTTCATGCCTAGCAAATTCCATGGACAGAGGACCCTGGTGGGCTACAGTCCATGGGGTCGTAGAGAGTCACACATCACTCAGTGACTGGGCACATACACACACAGACACACATGGGTTATAGTTGCCATATGATCCATCAATCCCACTTCTGGGCCTGTATGTGAAGGAAATGAAAACACTATCTTGAAGAGATATCTGCACTCCACATTCACTGCAGGTTTATTCACATTAGTCAAGACATGAAAATAACTTACGTGTCCATTGACAAATGAATGGATAAAAAAGTAAGAAACTATTGGTTTGCATGCATGGACCTGGAAGGCATTATACTAAGTGAAATAAGTCATAGAGAAAGACAGATATATATGTTCTCACTTACATGTGGATTCTAACTAGTCAAATGGTACAAACTCTCTGCTATAAGATGAATAATAAGTTCTTGGGTCTAATGTTCGGTATGGTGACTACAATTAGCATTACTGTACTATATATCTGAAAGTTGTTAAAAGAGTAAATTTTAAATGTTATCACCATACACATGAAGGTAAATATATGAGGGGATGGAGGTGCTAAACTTAATGTGGTAAACATTTTGCAATATATACACGTATCAAATTATCGCACTGTATACCTCACACTTACATATGTTGTGTCAATAATACCTCAATAAAGGGGAAAACAAAATGAGGGAAACAAACCAATGTAAATTGGTGCAGCCACTGTGGAAGTCAGTATGCATTTAACCATTGGGCTTCCCAGATGGCAGAGTGGTAAGGAATCCACCTGCCAATGCAAGAGATGCAAAAGATATGGGTTCAATCTCTGGGCTGGAAGACCCCACCAGGGAAGTACCTCTAAATATTTTTATATCAAATTACATGGTCATCCTTGTTGCCACAGAGGTGTAGTGTCAAGTTTGCCAAATATACCCACAATTAGAGTTGGGCAGAGAGGATATCCTCAAGAAGGGTTACTGACAAGACAAAAATCTGTTAACCATATGGACAATTAATAAATAGCACTGAGACAACTATCTATCCATTTCAGCAAAATTATCAATAGACCCTTACCTCATACCAAAAACATCAAATATAGATGGATTAAATATAGAAAGTATACATAGAAAAACATCTAAGAAAATGCTGACATAATTTTGGAGATGGGAAGGATATTCTAAACAAGATGTAAACTAATAGCCATAAAGGAAAAGCTGCCAGATTTGACTACATAAACATTTCAAATTTCTATAAGGACCGTGAAGAAGTAAAAACAAATGTAAATAACAAACAGCACAGATAACAAAGTGTTGTTATTCAAAAATAAAAAGCATTTTCACACATAAATAAGCACACACACAACCCAATTTGTAAACATGAGCAGAGATTATAAACAGTCAAATAATAGAAATACAACTGGGTAATAAACACATGAAAACTGTTCACTCATTAATTTTCAGGACTATGCAAATTAGAATATCAATGGAATATCATCTTTGTGCATCAAATTAACAAAAACAAAAATGACCAGGCTGTGAGATAATGGATATTTTCCTACCTTTTGGATACAAATGCAAATAAGTAAATCTGGATTAAAGGATAATCTTGCAGTATCTATCAAAAGTAAATATGCTTATTCACTTTGATCCAACAATTCTGCTTCTCATATTTATCCTATCATATACTTGTACAAGTGAAAAAATAATGTATACCATTTAGTAAACGACTATTATGTTCCACGTCCTTTAAATTCTTTGAAATATTTGATAGTATAATCATTTTGCAGGTGAAAACTGAAACTCAGATGTAAATTGCCTAAGGTTATTTGACCATGGTAGTAGAAGATTTGGATTTGAATCTAGGTATTTATTCCTATAAAATCCAAGCTCTTTTCCCCATATCCTAGTTTCCTAATTCTCTTACCTCACCAAACACTGCCTTTCATTGGTAGGTAAATGCCCTCCTCCCTGCCCCTACCTTTCTTGAATCCTGACCTTTGGGGAAATGATTTCACATTCTGTCACTGTCAGGGTTTAGAGAGAAACTTATTATGCTATATTTTAAAAATCTTAATTTAGGAAGGGACTCTAAAAATGTGAAGGAACTATTGAAAGACTGTCACCTGAATCAGCTGTGAATTGAAAGAGATGTCAGTCCTTTCCAGTTCAGATTAGCATTCCAGAAGTTTGTCTCAAAATACAGCATTTCTTTAACACACTGTCTACCTTGGTTCATAAAAAACTCTTCTTTGAACTTCAAACTTCAAAGTTTATTTTACCATAGAATTCTGAAGATTTTGTGACTTGTTGATGAAGCAATTAGCTTAGACTTTAAGGAATTTGTTCTAGAACTCCAGTTTTCAATAAACAATCCTGTTGCCTTAGGTGATAGATTCTTTCAACTTTCTAAGTCTGTTGATTTTATATAACCTATGTTTTACAGGTTACCCACTGAATTTATCTTGTTTAACTTAATTTAGTTTTATCTCTCATACACAGGTGTGACTATCACCTTAAAGAAAAATATTTAAGGTAGGTTTTTTCCTTTTAAACATTAAACTTTATTTTGAAATAATTGTAGATTCACACAGTTGTAAGAAATAACACAGGGAGACCATGTACCTTTCATCCAGGTTCCCTCAATAGTAACATCTTGAAAAACTGTATAATGTCAATATCGGTCAGGATATTAACATTATACAGTTAAGATGTAGAATATTTTCACAAGGATCCCTAATGTCCTTTTATAGTCACAGCCATTTCTTTCCTGCCTCCATCTCCTAGTTAAGTAAGGCCTGGCAACCACTAACCTGTTCTGTATTTTTATAATTTCAAGAATGTCATATAAAAGAATCCATATAGTGTATAATATTTGAAGATTGGCTTTTTTTTCACTCAGCATAATTCTCTGGAATTTCATCCAGGTTGTTGTATGTATCAATGTTCCTTTGAATTGTTGAGTATTATTCCATGGCATAGAGGTAGCACAGTTTGTTTAGCCATTCACCAATTAAAGAATATTTGTATTGTCTCCACTTTTTGGCTACTAATATTAATAAGGCTCTATGAACATTTTGTTCAGGGTGTTTGTGTGTGTGTGATTTTAAGACAATTTTTCTAGGATAAATGCCTAAGAGTATAATTGTTGGGTTACATGGAGGTTGCATAGTTAGTGTTTTTGAGAAACTGCCAAAATGTTTTCAGGAGTGGTTATAAAATTTTAAATTCCCATCAGCAATTTCTCCACATCTCACCAGCACTTAATTTTATTACTGTTTTTTATCTTAGGTAAGAGACTTAGGACAAGGTTTGGTTTGGTTTGCCCATGGATGTCCCAATAGATTCAGCACTACTTCTTGAAAAGGCTATCATTCCTCCATTAAATTGCTTTTGCATCACTCTTGAAAATCAGTTGGGTGTACTTTTGTGTACATTTCAGGGATGTCTATTCTGTTCCACTGATCTTTGTGTCTCTCTTCTAATACCACACTATCTTTACTCTTGACTACTGTAGCTTAATTACTATAGCTGCTGCTGCTGCTAAGTCGCATCAGTCGTGTCCGACTCTGTGCGACCCCATAGACGGCAGCCCACCAGGCTCCTCTGTCCCTGGGATTCCCCAGGCAAGAACACTGGAGTGGGTTGCCATTTCCTTCTCCAATGCATGAAAGTGAAAAGTGAAAGTGAAGTCACTCAGTCGTGTCCGACTCTTCACAATCCCATGGACTGCAGCCTACCAGGCCCCTCCGTCCATGGGATTTTCCAAGCGAGAGTACTGGAGTGGGTTTACTATAGCTAGTAGGCCTTAATATGGGAAAAGTGATTCTTCCCATTTTCTTCTTTTTAAAGATGACTTTAGCTACTCTAGGACCTGTGCTTTCTATATAAATTTTAGAACGGTTTTCTCTATATTTACAAAGAGCTGGTATTTAGATAAAAATTACATTAAATCTAAAAGTCAATCTGGGGAGAACTGACATCTTTACTATGTTGAGTTTTCCAATTCATGAATATGTTATGTCTGCAGGACTGCAGTTTTTGTGCTTCTAATGTCTGCCTCCTGGTGGGTGAGGCTTGTCTAGAGACTTGTACAGGTTTCCTGGCAAGAAGGGCTGGTGACTGTTCTCTGGTGGAGCTGGGTCTTGTTCCCTAGTGGGCAGGGTCATGTCTCAGGGCATGTCTAGAGGCAGCTTTGGGTTCAGGAAATCTTTAGGCTGCCTGTCTGTGGATGGGAAGGGCTGTGTCCCTATCCAGTTTGTTGTTTGGCCTGAGACATCACAGCACTGAAGCCTGTGGTCTATTGGGTGAGGCCAGATCATGGTGCTGAAATGTCAGCCTGGAAAACTCATGCAAATGAATGTTCTCTGATATATCCACTGCTGCTGCTGCTGCTAAGTCGCTTCAGTCGTGTCCGACTCTGTGCGATCCCATAGACAGCAGCCCACCAGGCTCCTCCATCCCTGGGATTCTCCAGGCAAGAATACTGGAGTGGGTTGCCATTTCCTTCTCCAATCCATGAAAGTGAAAAGGGAAAGTGAAGTCGCTCAGTCATGTCCGACTCTTAGCGACCCCATGGACTGCAGCCCACCAGGCTCCTCCATCCATGGGATTTTCCAGGCACGAGTACTGGAGTGGGGTGCCATTGCCTTCTCCGGATATATCCACTGCCAGTGTCTATATCTCTGCGGTGGGCCACAGCTGCCCCCTTCCTCCCCAGGAGACCCTCTAAGACCAGCAGGTAGGTCTGGCCCAGCCTTGTCCCAAATTACTGCTTTTGCCCTTATTCTTAGTGTGTGTGAGATTTTGTGTGCACCCTTTAAGAAGGCAGTCTCTATTCCCTAATCCTGTGGAGCTTCAGGCAATCAAGCCCCACTGACCTCCAAAGCCAAATGCTATGGGGGTTCCTCTCCTTGGTTCCAGACCCTGGGCTTGAGGTCCTAACATGGGGCTCAGAACTCTCCTGGGGAGAACTTTTGTAATATAATTATCTCTAGTTTGTGGATCACCCACCTAAGGATATGGGATTTGATTATATCCAGAGTCTGCTTCCCCTACCAGTCTCATTGTGGTTCTGCCCTTATGTCTTTAGCTGTAGAAGGTTATTTTCTGGTAGGTTTCAATCTTTTTCAATGATGATTATTCTGCAGATTATTTTGACTGGTATACTCATGAGAGCTGGTAAGCTTAGGGTCCTTCTACTCTGCCATCTTGGCTGCTCTCTCCCAACCATGTCTTTTAAATGGTGCATTTAGACCATTTATCATTTACTAAATTTCTACATCAGTTATTATTGACATGTTGGGACACCAGTCTGCCATTTAGTTATTTTTTTCCTGTTTGTTTCCTCTATTTCTCATTCTTTTTCCTCTTTTCTTACCTCATTGTGGGTTATTTGAATATTTTTTAGGATTCCACATTGATTTATAGTTTTTTAGGTTTTTTTTAACAGTTTTCTTAGTGGTTGTGCTAGGTATTATAACATATTCACTTATTTCAATCTACTGGTATTGATATTTTACCTCCTTGAGTGAAGTATAGAAATCTTACTTCCATTTAGGCATTTTAATCATCCCAATTTTTAAAAAATAATTGTCCTATGTATCTCCCCTACTTGCATTTCACATCTGCAGATTATTTTGGTCAGGAGGTGGTGTTATAATCTTTGATTTAATGATTACATACTATTTAAAAACCCATGAGAATTAGAATGCTGCTGCTGCTGCTGCTGCTAAGTCACTTCAGTCGTGTCCGACTCTGTGCGACCCCATAGACGGCAGCCCACCAGGCTCCCCTGTCCCTGGGATTCCCCAGGCAAGAACACTGGAGTGGGTTGCCATTTCCTTCTCCAATGCATGAAAGTGAAAAGTGAAAGTGAAGTCGCTCAGTTGTGTCCAACTCTAGAATTAGTTAGAATTCTAGTTAGAATTAGTTAGAATTAGAATTAGAATAGGCTATAATATTTGCCCATTCTGCTGTTTCTTTCTTTCTATAGCTCCAAGCCTTTTTCTGTTATCATTTTCTTTCTTTTTAAAAAATTTCCTTTAGATATTCATTAGGGGTATGTTTGCTAGCAACAAATTCTCTTAGTTTTCCTTTGTCTAAGAATATCTTCTTTGCCCCATCACTCCTGAATTATTGCTGGGTATAGAATTTACAGTTGCCAGTTCTTTTCTTTTCATACTTGAAAAATATTGTGCCACGTCCTCTGGTTTCCATGATTTCAAATGAGAAAATCACTATCATTCAAATAGATATTCCATGGTATGTTTCTATTCCCTATAGATTTCACTGTTTTCCTCTAGCTGCTTTCAAGACATTTTTTCTTCAATTTTTAGAAGTATAATGGTTGTGTGCCTTGAATTTCTTTGGGTTTACCCTCTTTGGGCTTTGCTCAGCTTCTTTAATCCACAGGTTTATGTTTTCCACCAATGCTGGGGTATTTTCAGCCAATATTTATTTGAATAATTTCTCCTTATCCTTCTTCTCTTTCTCCTCCTTCTCTTCCTCTCTCCTCTTCTACTAGGATTCTAATGAGTATCAATATTGTTATTGACAATATTGACAACTCATATTGTCATATTGCTATTGTTCTACAGATCCCAGAAATTCCGTGTTTTTTTTTTTTTTTCAGTTTATCTTCATTCTTTTGTTCAGATTGGCAAATCCTACTGATATTTTTTCAAGCTCACTACTTCTGTCCTCTATCATTTCCACTCCACTACTGACTCAAATTGATGACATTTTAATTTTGCTTATTGTCTTTTTAAAAAAGCTTGGAGTATGTTTTTGGTTCCCTTCTATAAGGCTGTGTTAGGCTCAGATAATGGATTCTCCAGAAGCTAAGAAGACAGAGGCAATAAGGAGCTACACTTCTAGTGAATTTAGAGGATGGATACCTGTTGGTGGTCAACATCCACGTAATTCAGGTGTAGGAACAAGACCTGAGTGATAGAAGGCTCAGAAAAGGCCAGTAAAAAAAGAGGACTTCTGAAATAAAAATAAGATTATTTCATACTGAAGTCCTTTTTGAACAACTGGTCTATGGTAGCTTAGAAAGTGCTTTCTTGGACAACTGTTATACTGTTAAGGTGTCAGTTAATAGGCCTAATGATGATGATATTACTGAATTAAAGTGACACCAAGTCACTAAGCCTGTGGTTATTAGAAGCACTGAGAGAGCTCCTGTAAGGGGTCAGAGCTGGGACTTACTATGTGATATGGGTTTGGAGGCTCACTGTGTGTTGTCATGTAAGTAAAGACTTACTAGAAAGGTGAATACATAAGCTTGAATTAGGGCAATGGCAAATTCAAAGACAGTAAGTAAAACAAGGACTGTTGTCGTTGTTGTTGCTGTTGTTCAGTCACTCAGTTGTATCTGACTCTTTGTGGGCCCATGGGCTGCAGCACACCAGCTTTCCCTGTCCTTCACTATCTCTTGGAGTTTGCTCAAACTCATGTCCAGTGAGTTGATGATGCCATCCAACCATCTCATCCTCTGTTGCCCTGTTCTCCTCCTCCCCTCAATCTTTCCCAGCATCAGGGTTTTTTTCCAGTGAGTTGGCTCTTCACATCAGGTGGCCAAAATATTGGGGCTTCAGCTTTAGCATCAGTCATGTCAATGAATATTCAGGGTTGATTTCCTTTAGGATTGACTGGTTTGATCTCCTTGCTGTCCGAGGGACTCTCAAGTGTCTTCTCCAACACCACTGTGTGAAAACATCAATTCTTCAGCACTCAGCCTTCTTTATGGTCCAACTCTCACATCCATACATGACTACTGAAAAAATGATAGGTCTGACTATACAGACCTGCTGGCAAAGTGATGTCTCTGCTTCTTAATACACTGTCTAGGTCTGTCATAGCTTTTCTTCCAAGGACGAAGCATCTTTTAGTTTCATGGCCGCAGTCACCATCTGCAGTGATTTTGAAACCCAAGAAAATAAAGTCTATCACTGTTTCCATTGTTTCCCCATCTATTTGTCAGGAAGTGATGGGACCAGATGCCATGATTTTTGTTTTTTGAATATTTGACTTTTAATTCAGCTTTTTTACTATCCTCTTTCACTTTCATCAAGAAGTTCTTTAGTTCCTCTTCACTTTCTGCCATAAGAGTGATGTCATCTGCATATCTGAGGTTATTGATATTTCTCCCAGCAATCTTGATTCCAGCTTGTGCTTCATCCAGCCCAGCATTTCACATGATGTACTCTGCATATAAGTTAAATAAGCAGGATGACAATATACAGCCTTGACGTACTTCTTTCCCAATTTTGAACCAGTTTGTTGTTTCATGTCCAGTTCTAACCATTACTTCTTGACCTGCACACAGGTTTCTCAGGAGGCAGGTAAGGTGGTGGTCTGGTATTCCCATCTCTTGAAGAATTTTCCACAGTTTGTTGTAATCCACACAGTCAAAGACTTTGACATAATCAATGAAGCAGAAGTAGAAGTTTTTCTGGAATTCTCTTGTTTTTTCAATGATCCAATGGATGTTGCCAATTTGATCTCTGGTTCCTCTACCTTTCCTAAATCCAGCCTGTACACCTGGAAGTCCTCAGTTCATGTACTGTTGAAACCTAGCTTGAAGGATTTTGAGCATTACCTTGCTAGCTTTTAAAATGAGTGCAACTGTGCAGTAGTTTGAACATTCTTTGGCATTGTCATTCTTTGGAATTGGAATGAAAACTGACCTTTTCCAGTCCTATGGTCACTGCTGAGTTTTCCAAATTCATTGACATACTGAGTGCAGCACTTTCACAGCATCATCTGTTAGGATTTGAAATAGCTCAGCTGAAATTCCATCACCTCCACTAGCTTTGTTAATAGTGATATTTCCTAAGGCCCACTTGACTTCACACTCCAAGATATCTGGCTCTAGGTGAGTGATCATACCATCGTGGTTATCCAGGTCATAAAGACCTTTTTTTGTACAGTTCCTCTGTGTATTCTTGCCACTTCTTAATACCTTCTGCTTCTGTTAGGTCCATATCATTTCTGTCCTATTGTGCCCATCTTTGCATGAAATATTCCCTTGGTATCTTTCATTTTCTTGAAGAGATCTCTAGTCTTTCCCATTCTATTGTTTTCTTCTATTTCTCTGCAATGTTCACTTAAGAAGGCTTTCTTATTTCTTCTTGCTATTCTTTGGAACTTTGCATTCAGATGGGTATATCTTTCCTTTTCTACTTAAATATTATGAAGGCTGTGGTGTTACTAATATTTGGTAGTGCTAGAGTTGTTCCCCCAATTAAGTGAATTAATAGATGACCTGCTATAATGTTAGGTGTTAATCATACAGCAAAGCCTATTGGTTGAATAAAAGAGGAACTGGTGTTCCTTGCAGTAAAAAATGGCAGAAATTTTTGGGTTTTGCCATAAAATCTGCCAAAATTCTGCCATAAAATTTTGGTTTTATGGCAGAAATCAGTAGTTACATTTCCTGCTCACAGAGGGACTGCTATATCTAAACTTATTGACAGTTGTATAGCGTGTGTAAATGAATGTGATATGAGTCCTAATATATCTGTTGATCCAATAAACAATAAATATAAGGATAACTGATATACATATTAGTGTTATACATATTATACATATACATATATTAGTGTTATATGTAATACATATTATATATGTATATATACATATACTAATGATATACATATTAGTGTTCAGGTCTGTTCTTTGTGGTTGTGAATAGCTATTATTTGTTTCAGTGTAAGTTGGACTAATCGTTGTTGAATAAAACCATGCAGTGTTGATTAGTCAGTTAGCTGTGGGGAATAAAATACTTGAGAATATAATGATTAATACAACAATAAGAAGTTATTATTGTTGGGTTAATGAAAGAGACAAATAAATTTTCATTCATTTTGCTTCTCAAGGGTGAGTTGTTTTTGCATTTTAGTATATTTTTATTTCTGGGTTTGAAGTATATTTTTAAAATTTTAGTTGGAATATAATGATTAGGACTAGAATTTTTTATAAAATAGATGTATGGCAAAACCACTACAATATTGTAAAGTAAGTAGCCTCCAATTAAAATAAATAAATTTTAAAAAAGAAATAAAAAAATAGAAATAAACCATGATGATGTGTCTAGTTGTGGCATATCATTAAGGAGAGAGTTAACACCCAGTCTTTAACTTAAAAGGTAAATTAGTTTTTTAATGAATTTATAATATTGATGAAGATCATTTCTCAAAATATTTCAGTGGAACTAATTCAAGGACAACAGTCATGACACTGTGATTTGATCCACAAATTTTAGAGCATTGTCCATAATCTAAGGTTGCTTGTTTTACACATCCTGGAGTAGCATCTGTTTTTAGGCTGAAAGAAGGAACAGCTCAACAGTGCAAAACATCTTTGGAGGAAATTAATATTTAGATTGTTATCTCTATGGATAGTACTACTTGGTTATCTATTTCTAATAATTGCAGCTCTCCTGGTTTTAGATCTGATGTATGAATCATATATGAAAGTCTTCACAGTCTGTGTATTCGTAACTTCAATATCATTGGTGTCCTATAGTTTTTATAGTCATAGAGGGATTATTTATTTCATCTATCATATAAAGAATTCATAGTGATGGCAAGGGAATTAAAATTAGGATGATGGCCGCTAAGATTGTTCAAACTTTTTCCACTTCTTGTGTATTTATTGTGCCTGTATGTATTAGCTTAGTTGTTAACATGAGTGAAATAATACATAGGACTAAGGAGCTAATTAAAAATATGATTATTAACATATGATCATGGAAGTGCAGAAGTTCCTCTATAACAGGTGACACTGCATCTTGAAAGTCTCGTTGGAAAGGATATGCCATAGAGGTATATACGATTTCACCTACAACTTTGACAAAGTTATGTATATTTTACTAATATCACATTTATTGAGAAAGACATAATGGTGTTGGCTTGAAACCAGTAAAAGAGGGCTTGTTCCTTCCTTTCTTAGTTATTTTAAACTAATATAAGTGGGTTCCTCAAATGTGTGATATGGTAGACATCTATGTAATCATTCTAAGTTTGCAGTAGTTAGCTCTCTCATTTTTATACAAATGCTTCTCAGATTATAAAAATTCTAAGTATCACTGCTGTTAGTGAAATGAATGAGCCTATTGATGAAATAGTATTTCATGTTGTGTATATATCGGGATAGTAGGAATATTGTTGTGATATTCCAGATAGACCAAGGAAGTGTTATGGGAAAAAAGTTATATTTATGCCTACAAATATAATTACAAAATGAATTTTTGCTCATGCTGAGTTAAGTGTGTGGGAATCAATGTCTGAAGCCTCCTATAATGGTGAATACCACTTCTATTGATAGGACACAACGGAAATGTGCAACTACCTAATATGTATCATGAAGAGTGGTTTCTAGGGACGAGTTGGCTAAAGCAATTCCTATTAAACTACCTATTATAAAAAGGAGAGTAAAGCCTGAGTCTTATAATATAGCAGGGGATCATCTGATATTACCCCGGTGAAGAGTTGCCAGTCAGCTAAATACTTGCAGACTTCCCTGGTAGTTCAGACTATAAAGCGTCTGCCTACAATGTGGGAGACCCAGGTTCAATCCCTGGGTTAGAAAGATCTCCTGGAGAAGGAAATGGCAACCCACTCCAGTATTCTTGCCTGGAGAATCCCATGGATGGAGGAGCCTGGTAGGCTACAGTCCATGGGGTCACAAAGAATCGGATACAACTGAGTGACTTCACTCCTATTTAGTTGGAGTACTAAATACTCGTACTCCTACAGGAATAACAATAATTATAGTAGCTGATGTAAAATATGCACATGTATCAACATCTATGCCTACTATAAACATATGACTCTTGAGAGTCCCTTGGAATATTCTTTGTAAGGACTGATACTGAAGCTGCAGCTCCAATTACTCTGGCCACCTAATGTGAAGAGCCGACTTGTTAGAAAAGACCCTGATGCTAGAAAACATTGAAAGCAGGAGAAGGGGAGGACAGAGGACAAGATGGTTGGATGGCATCACTGACACAATGGACATAGTTTGAGCAAGCTCTGAGAGATGGTGAAGGACACGGAAGCCTGGCATGCTGCAGTCCATGGGGTTGCAAAGAGTCGGACAAGACTGAACATACAACAACAACAATAAACATATGACTGGCTCATACGATAAACCCTAAGAGATATCATAGCTCATAATATGCCCATATACCATATACTATGCCTCAAAGGCTCTGTTTTCCTCAATAATAAGTTACAATATGTGAGATTATTCCAAATCCAGGTAAGATAAGAATATAAACTTCAGGGTGACCAAAAAATCAGAACAGATATTGATAAAGAATGAGGTCTCTTCCTTCTGCAGGGTCAGAAAAGGTTGTTTTTAGATTTTGGTCTGTTTATAGTATGATAATTCCAGTGCTAGTGTTGGCAATGATAATAATAGTATACAGCTATAATTAGGAGAGATCACACAAATAATAATGTTTGGTATTGAGGTATAGTGAGTGCTTTTATGTTCATAATTGTGGTAATAAAATTAATAGCACCTGGAATTGTAGGAAACACCTGTAAATATAAAGGAAGAAAAAGGTAAGATCAATTGAAACTCCTGCGTGAGCAAGGTGTTCGACTAGAGATGGGTATACAGGTCAGCCTGTACCTGCACCAGCTGCAAACAAGAGTAAGAAAGAGGGTGGAAGTAGTCAGAAGCATATGGTGTTCATATGAGGGAAGGCTATATTGGGTGATCCAATTATCAGTGGAACTAACCAGTTTCCAAAGCCTCCTATTGTCACAGGTATAGATGATATACCTATGAAGTGTGTGTGTGCGTGTGTGTGTGTGTTAGTCGCTTAGTCGTGTCCAACTCTTTGCAACCCCATAGACTGTAGCCCACCAGGCTCCTCTGTCTATGGAATTCTCCATGCAAGAATACTGGAGTGGGTTGCCATTTCCTTCTCCAGGAGATACCTATGAAGTATATCATATATAATGAAGAAAATTATTACAAATGCGTGGGCTGTTAAAATTACATTGCAAATCTGATCATCCCCAAGTAATGCTCTAGGTTGACTTAATTCAGCACTAATTAGTAGGTTTTGGCAGTACCCACTGTTCCAGCCCAGGCACCAAATAATAAATACAGGTAGCCGATTTCTTTATGATTGGTTGAGAATAATCAGTGGTTTATGAACACAGGCAAAAACGGCTGAGTAAGCATTAGATGGAAATTTAAAGACAGAGGTTGAGTCCTCTCATTGTGAAGTCCTGTGGCGAATTAAACATACTGAACTGCAAATTCAAAGAAACAGCCTCAATTCTGCTGGAGCTTTTCCTGCCTTTTTTCTCCCCAGTGGCAGAAGTAGACAGAAGCCAGTTGATTAGAGTATTTTATTGTTGTTTAGTTGCTAACTTGTGGCCAACTCTTTTATAACCCCATGGACTATAGCCTGCCACGCCCCTCTGTTCACAGAATTTTTCAGGCAAGAATACTGGAACAGGTTGCCATTTCCTATTCCAGGGGATCTTCCCAACCCAGGGATCAAACCCACGTCTCCTACATTAGCAGGCAGATTCTTTGCAACTGAGCCACCAAGGAAACCCCAAGAGTATTTAGCTGTTTACTACAATTTTGTGGGTACATAATCCCACTAATCTCATGAGGATTTAGCTTAACTAAAGTGTTTGATTTGCATTCAATTGATGTAGGATAGAGCTTTGCAATTCTTATTGCACAGGAATTAAGGAAATTATACGTGCAATGGCACCCCACTCCAGTACTCTTGCCTGGAAAATCCCATGGATGGAGGAGCCTGGTAGGCTGCAGTCCATGGGGTCGCTAAGAGTCAGACACGACTGAGCACTTCACTTTCACTTTTCACTTTCATGCATTGGAGAAGGAAATGGCAACCCACTCCAGTGTTCTTGCCTGGAGAATCCCAGGGATGGGGGAGCCTGGTGGGCTTCTGTCTATGGGGTCACACACAGTCAGACACGACTGAAGCGACTTAGCAGCAGCAGCAGCAGCATAGCTTTGAAGGCTCTTGGTCTGTATTAATCTAAATTCCTATTCCAGTACTGAAAGGATTGGTGTAAGGGGTAAAAGTAATATAGATATTACAGCTATTATTGGTAGAAAAGTTGTTTGTTTTATATATTCAAATGGTCATTTTACTTTTATGTTATTGACTGATGGAAATATGGTTAGTGATGTAGAATATGTAAGTTGTATGTAGAAATGCAGGTTAAGAAGTGCTACGGTGGCTAATAGTGTAGGTAACATAAAGTGCTTATTTTTGTTATTTCTTGAATAATTACTCATTGGGATATGAATTCTGATAGTGGCAGGATGCCTTCTACTGGTAATAGAATGGTGAGGATAAGACTTGTAATGATGGGTATTTTGTTTCATGTGTGTGATAATGAATGCAGTGGTGGCTGAGCTGTGAATGAGTAATGTGAATATAGTGAGTGTTACTATAATGTAAATTAGTAGGTTTAGGATTGTTAGAGTCAGATTATATGATAGCTGTTATTCATCCTATGTGAGTGAGTGATGAATAAGCTATGATATTTTGTAGTTGGGTTTTATTCAGTCTACTTCATCTTTCAATTATGATTGATAGTGTGGATATGATCAGTAGTAAGTTTAGGTTAATGGATGGTGTAATTTGGTATAATGTGGATAACAGTGCAAGTTTTGGTTTTATTACTAGAATTAAGCCTGCTGTTAGTGAAATGTCCTGTGTGACTTTAAGTACTCAGAAGTGGAAGGGAGATAGTCCTAATTTATGACTAGAGCTATTGTTATGATTATTGATGATGTTGGATTAAAAATGTTTACAGTGGTTCATTGACCAGAATATGGTAGGCTATTTATAAATAATATTGATCTGATGGCCTGTGTTAAGAAATATTGAGTTGATACTTCTATGGCTCATGGGTTAAAGTTTTTTATTAGAATAGGGATGATAGCTAATATATTTCGAATCCAGTTCAAATAAGTAATCAGTATGAACTAGTTATTACAATTACGGTCCCTGAAATAATGGTTATTAAGATAATGATAAAGATAATGGGATTTATTGGTAAAGGAAGGATATAAACCAACATTTTCAAGGTATGGGTCCAATAGCTTATTCAGTTGACTTTACTATAAAATATAGTGAAATGTAGTGGTATGAAGAATTTTGAATTCTTAAGGTTAGGTTCAATTCCTATAATTCTAGAAATAAAATAATTTAAACTTCTATTATTTACTCTGTCAAAGTGACTCTTTTATCAGACATATTTCTTATGTTTGTAGAGGGATGTTTGATGTTATGTTCAGTAGTGAAACGTCTCATATACACAAGGTTAGTGTTAGTTATAGAAAATTTTTTCAAAGTACATGTATGAGTTGGGTGTTGAGAATCGTGGGTGTTAATAGTAGTGTTTTGATAATAAAATTCATTGTTTATAGTTCTGGTGTACGGGATCATAGAATGCTCCTAGAAATAGGACTGTTGTGAAATGTTTATTATGATGGATGTTGGCATATTCTGATAGGAAAAATATAATAAATGAGCCTGCTACATATTCTATGTTAAAGGCAGATAAAAGTTCTAATTCTTCTTCTGTTAGACCAAAGGAAATCAATTAGTTTCTGCAGAATAAATACAATTTATTCTGAAATAAATTATATTATGGCTAGAGGTCATGATGTAAAAATTAATCATAGATGTTTTTGTGTTGTGATGCAAGTTGAGAGGGTAAAATCTATTTACTAAAAGGACTGATAAGAGGATAATTTCTAGTGTTACTTCACATGAAACTGTTTGTGCTACTGCTCCTAGGGATCCAATTAGAGCATATTTTGAATAATAAGCTCATCCACCTCACAGAATAGAATAGATGGCTAGGCTTGACACAGCTAGTAAGAATACCCCTAGATTTTTGTTGATGAGAGGATAACGTATAGGTAGAGGGATTCATATGGCTAAGGCTAAGGTTAGAGTTAAGATGGTACAATAATAAATATGGAGATAGATGATGTATTAAATAGCTGGTCATAGTGGTTCTTTAACGAACAGTTTGATTGCATTGGCAACGGGATATAATACACCATATGGTCCAATAATGTTTGGTCCTTTTTGAAGTTATGTGAGACCTAAAACTTTTTCTTCAATTAATATGACAAATGCCACAGCTAGAAGAATTGGGCCAATGAGTATTAAGATGTCAGTTATAAACATTTAATTAGGGAGAGGAGTTGAACCACAGTTATAAAGGGTTAAGTTTTATGCAGATCCCTAAAAAATTCTGATTTTGGGTAGTACATTTATAAAATAATTAAATTAAATAAGATTATATCATTAATAGATTTTAAGACACTTTTGTAAAGTAGAGCTTGTTTCTCTTGTCCTTTCCTACTGGAAGAAATATATAATAGAAATTAATCTGGATCTACACCTGTCCAGAAAAACATCTATTTCTGCTTTATTGACTATGCCAAAGCCTTTGACTGTGTGGATCACAATAAACTGTGGAAAATTCTGAAAGAGATGGGAATACCAGACCACCTGACCTGCCTCTTGAGAAACCTGTATGCAGGTCAGGAAGCAACAGTTAGAACTGGACATGGAACAAATAGACTGGTTCCAAATAGGAAAAGGAGTACGTCAAGGGTGTATATTGTCACCCTGCTTATTTAACTTCTATGCAGAGTACATCATGAGAAACGCTGGGCTAGAAGAAGCACAAGCTGGAATCAAGATTGCCGGGAGAAATATCAATAACCTCAGATAGGCAGATGACACCACCCTTATGGTAGAAAGTGAAGAGGAACTAAAAAGCCTCTTGATGAAAGTGAAAATGGACAGTGAAAAAGTTGGCTTAAAACTCAACATTCAGAAAACGAAGATCATGGCATCTGGTCCCATCACTTCATGGGAAATAGATGGGGAACAGTGAAAACAGTGTCAGACTTTATTTTTGGGGGCTCCAAAATCACTGCAGATGGTGACTGCAGCCATGAAATTAAAAGACGCTTACTCCTTGGAAGGAAAGTTATGACCAACCTAGATAGCATATTCAAAAGCAGAGACATTACTTTGCCAACAAAGGTCCGTCTAGTCAAGGCTATGGTTTTTCCAGTGGTCATGTATGGATGTGAGAGTTGGACTGTGAAGAACGCTGAGCACCGAAGAATTGATGCTTTTGAACTGTGGTGTTGGAGAAGACTCTTGAGAGTGCCTTGGACTGCAAGGAGATCCAACCAGTCCATTCTGAAGGAGATCAGCCCTGGGATTTCTTTGGAAGGAAAGATGCTAAAGCTGAAACTCTAGTACTCTGGCCATCTCATGCGAAGAGTTGACTTATTGGAAAAGACTGTGATGCTGGGAGGGATTGGGGGCAGGAGGAGAAGGGGATGACAGAGGATGAGATGGCTGAATGGCATCACCAACTCAACGGACGTGAGTCTGAGTGAACTCCGGGAGTTGGTGATGGACAGGGAGGCCTGGCGTGCTGCGATTCATGGAGTCGCAAAGAGTTTGACATGACTGAGCGACGGAACTGAACTGAAGTGAACTGAAACTATGTAGGTAGCTGGGCAGAGATGGTCTATGCTCTCCTGGTGCTACTGTGAGTTGCCTATTAAAACAATTTGGGAGAGGCAGAATTAAATAATATAACTTGTTAAAATTAATGTTATATTTATTTATATTGCTTTATAATAATTTATAAGTTTATAATAAACCATGACAAATAATATAAGTAACTTTACTTATGACAAGGTAATAAATTCATAGTGATAAAGTATATGCTTTCTTTTTTTATTTGAATGATTTTCACCAATAGACAGCTTTAATGAAAATATTTTACTAATAGAATGCTAAAGTCTTTCCATGAGATGTAAGTAACCTTTAGGTTATTTAGGTGGAAGGAACTTTTAATATAATGAATTAAATGCAACTATTCATATAAATGAACACTTTTTCTATTGTCTGTACTCAATTCTTCCTGAGATGATTGTGTTAGTATCTTGATTAATTTAGTGAGCCTTTTATCTAGTTAATCCTATGGTTACCATGGTATTATATACTTTTCCATTTCTCTGCCTAATAATCCTCTATTTAGAGGTATTTATTTTATTTTTTAAACATAATTAAGATTTATACAATTTTCACAAAATAGGATACAAATTCTATTCAAGTTACCATAGACTAAAAATTAGGAGACACTGGAATATATCCAAGGACATAAAATAAGGTGCAAAAATTTCATAGTTTAAAGATATTGAAATCATACAGAGTCTGTTCTCTTATCACAGTGGAATTATGTTAGAAATCATGTTCTCTTAACACGGTGGAATTATGTTAGAAATCAATATCAAAAGATATTTGAAAATAACACATATATTTTCAAGAGCAATGTGACATTTACCAAGAAAGACCTTTACTTAGCCAATGAAAGCCTCAATAAATTTAGAAGACTAAAAGACCACAGAAGTTGATTGCAGAGAAGAAAGCATATAAATGAGGAATTAACATTAAAATTAGAAATTAATATCAAAGATACTTTAAAAACCCCATATATTTGAAAATTAAATGTCCACTTTTAAATGATGGATGTATCTAAGAAGCCATAAAAAGGAAAATAGGAAAATATCTTAACAGAATAAAGATGAAAAGAGAATTTACCAGGTTTTGTTGCACAGAGCTGAAGCTGCTCAGTGCAACTAAATACAATGTGGAGTCCTGAATAACGTATGAAAACAAATAATGGACAGTAGCATAACATTTTGTGAGATTTGAACATAATCTGTACTTTATTTAATAATACTGTGTGTGTGTGTGTTCAGTTGCTTCAGACGTGTCTGACTCTTTGCAACCCTATGAGCTGTAGCCTGCCAGGCTCCTCTTTCCATGGGAATCTCCAGGCAAAAAAATTGGACTGGGTTACCATGCCCTCCTCCAGGGGATCTTTCCAACCCAGGGATAGAACCTGGTCTCCTGTGTCTCCTGCACTGCAGGCAGATTCTTTACTGCTGAACCACCAGTGAAGCCCATTAATAGTACTGTATCACATGTTAATTTCCTGTTTTGTTTTGTTTTTTACACAACATAGTATTTCTTTTTTTTTAAATTTTATTTTATTTTTAAACTTTACATAATTGTATTAGTTTTGCCAAATATCAAAATGAATCCGCCACAGGTATACATGTGTTCCCCATCCTGAACCCTCCTCCCTCCTCCCTCCCCATACCATCCCTCTGGGTCATCCCAGTGCACTAGCCCCAAGCATCCAGTATCGTGCATTGAACCTGGACTGGCATCTAGTTTCATACATGATATTTTACATGTTTCAATGCCATGCTCAGAATTGGATTGAAATTTCAAGCCTCAAATTTTTTTTTAAAAGAAAATCACTAAGGTAATAAACTTTCTAGTCTTTTAGTAGTAATATCAGATGCCAAAATACATGAAACTATATAAAAATTTTGAGTGAACATAAATTAGAAATCTAGCATTCTATTCAGACTAAGTCAAACAAGTGCAATCAAAATGTCACAAATTTTTCAGCTAGGCAAAAATTCCTAAGTTTTCGAATATATATATTATACTATATAAGTATATGCCTTTTGATGACAGGATATACAGTAAATATTAATTAATTCAAAATAATATAAAATGTTAACAATGAGTTTTAAAGGATATATCAATATGCTTACGGATTTTCCTTTTCTATTTGTATTTTTCTGTCCACAGGCTTTATCTTGCATTAACTCATCTGAAAAAGAATGAAAAAAATAATATAATTAAGTCAGCACTTGTGGCATTTGATAAACATGTTATTCAGACACGTCTCCAGTGACTGTGTAGTACAACAGTTAAGGGAACAGGCTCTAAGCCGGATTGCCTAGACTCAGCCTCTGCAACTAACCAACCACCTAAATTTGGACATGTTATCCTGCTTCACTCTTTCTCGGTTTCCTCATCTGTCAAAGGGTGACGATCCTCTCTCACAGGGTTGTGTCATTTAAAGGCTAAAGCATCTAGCACTGTGTCTGGGACATAATAAGCACAAATGAATGTAAGTTTTGCTGTTAATTTTACCATCATTGTTGTTGTTCAGTTGCTAAGTGGTGTCCGACTCTTTGAAACCACACAGACTGCCCCGCATCAGGCTTCCCCATCTTTTACTGTCTCTCAGAGTTTGTTCAGAGTCATGTCCATTTAGTTGGTGATGCTATCTAACCATCTCATCCTCTGCTGCCCACTTCTTTTGCCTTCAGTCTTTCCCAGCATCAGGGTCTTTTCCAATGAGTCAGTTCTTTGCATCAGGTGGCCCAAGTATTGGAGCTTCAGCATCAGTCCTTCCAATAACGGTAATGTCCTTTAGGATTGACTGGTTTGATCTCCCTGCAATCCAAGGGACTGTCGAGGGTCTTCTTCAGCACCACAATTCAAAAGCATCAGTTCTTCGGTGCTCAGCCTTCTTTATGGTCCAACTCTCATATCCTTACATGACTACAGGAAAAACCATAGTTTTGACTAGATGCACCTCTGTCAGCAAAGTGATGTCTCTGCTTTTTAATATACTATCTAAGATTGTCACAGCTTTCCTTCCAAGGAGCAAGCATCTTTTCATTTCATGGCTGCAGTCACCTTCTGCAATGATTTTGGAGCCCAAGAAAATAAAATCTGTCACTGTTTCCACTTTCTCCCCTTCTATTTGCCAGAAAGTGATGGGACTGGATGCCATGATCTTCATTTTATGAATGTTGAGTTTCAAGCCAGCTTTTTCACTCTCCTCTTTCACCCTCAAGAGGCTCTTTAGTTCCTCTTCACTTTCTGCCATTAGAGTGATATATCATCTGCATATCTGAGGTTGCTGATATTTCTCCCAACAATCTTGATTCCAGGTTGAGATTCATACAGTCTGGCATTTCAGACAATGTACTCTGCTTATAAGTTAAATAAACAGGGTGACAATATACAGCCTTGTTGTACTCCTTTCCCAGTTTTGAACCAGTCAGTTGTTCTATGTCCGGTTCTAACTGTTGCTTTTTGACCCCGCATACAGATTTCTCAGGAGACAGGTAAGCTGGTCTGGTATTCCCATCTCTTTAAGAATTTTCCAGTTTGTTGTGATTTACAGAGTCAAAGGCTTTAGTGTAGTCAATGAAGCAGAAGTAGTTTCTCCGGAATTCCCTTGCTTTCTCTATGATCCAGCAGACATTGGCAATTTGATCTCTGGTTCCTCTGCCTTTTTAAAATCCCATTTATACACCTGGAATTTCTCAGTTCATGTACTCCTGAAGCCTAGCTTGAAGGATTTTGAGCATAACCTTACTAACATGTAAAATGAGCACAATTGTACAGCGGTTTGAACATTCTCTAGCGCTGCCCTTCTTTGGGACTATACTGAAAACTGACCATTACTCATTCTATTCTAACCCCTGACACACTGCACCCTTAGGTTTGTCATTAGTAACTCTACTAATTTGAATAGTATTGTTAAAATGCATACATTAAGTTATTAAAGTTAAATGTCAATATGCACTGTACTTGCACTGTACTTTATGTACATAAACGACTGTCTTTTAATCACATTGTAGTCAATATATTGAATACTTCTACTTTTCTGGCTCTTAATGCCAGTTCAAAAAATGAAGTAAAAATTAAAAAAAAAATCACTGTACTCCAGGTGATTCTGAATATTTTGTGGCTGTCATGCACCTTATCACATATGTGCTTGCTGCTGCTGCTACTGCTAAGTCGCTTCAGTTGTGTCCAACTCTGTGCGACCCTATAGATGGCAGCCCACCAGGCTCCCCCGTCCCTGGGATACTCCAGGCAAGAACACTGGAGTGGGTTGCCATTTCCTTCTCTAATGCATGAAATTGAAAAGTGAAAAGTGAAAGTGAAGTCGCTCAGTCGTGTCTGACTCTTAGCGACCCCATGGACTGCAGCCTACCAGGCTCCTCCATCCATGGCATTTTCCAGGAGAGTACTGGAGTGGGGTGCCATCATCTTCTCCCCATATGTGCTTGACAATGTTTAAGAGAACACTTTTACTAATCCTTCTTGGAGCCTCATTTTAGCCTATCCTCTGGCAGTCATTTGGGTGATCTTCCATCATACATTTGCTATACATACCCAATTCTGCAAAGCTGTGTGGAGACACACCCTACATTCTAGATACGTTTCATGAATAGGTCTGTATTTCCTCAATTCATGACACTAGAGAAGATTCTTACATAATAAACATAAAGAGCTCATAAAAGCATGGAGTGGAACAATCACGTTCTTCAGTGAATTGTGGTAGTATGCTTAAATATATGTACATACATATCAGTAGCCAGAGGGTATCAATGAAAGCAGCCGCAAAGGAACTGGGCTAGTATATGTCTCTAATTTGCTTAAAGGTAATGATCATGCAAGGAATTTATTAGCAAGAGTGCTACGTGAAACTTACTAAATAAACTCTTTACTATAGCATTTTATTTTATATAATGTATCCATAGAAAAATTAGGTTAATTATATAAGACTAATCAACATAAATAAACTGAAAAGTGTAAAGCAAAGTATAATAAAATCATATAAAATATGTATTTAGGAATTGAATCATTTTTAAAAGACTCTATTCACATATAAACTTAGAAATATAGACTTTTAGAAAAATTGGAGACTGAGTAGTCTAAAACCATCTTTCTCATTTTAAAAATGAGAAAAATCCAGAAAAGTTAACAACCTACTCAAGAGCGAACTGGACTGAACAATAAGAAAATAAGCCCTGTTTTGCTCCCTAAGCATTTACTTTTTAAAAGATATACCACAGATGCTCTTTCCAATTCTGTTTGTTCTTTCCAATTGACTTGGCACTGCTTATAAAGGCTCTTCACTCTTCAGAAGAGATTGGACCACTGGCTTCTTTCACAGACTACTGTTCCAGAATTGTCAAATGACTCAGCCATTCAATGCCTCAGTTGCTTCATCTATAAAACTAGGATAATAATGTCAACCTAACAAGGTTGTATGCTGTTGCTGCTGCTCCTAAGTTGCTTCAGTCGTGTCCGACACTCAGCGACCCCATGGACTGCAGCCCTCCAGGCTCCTCTGTCCATGGGATTCTCCAGGCAAGAGTACTGCAGTGGGGTGCCATTGCCTTCTTCAAGGTCGTATGAAGACTAAATAAATTAATATATGTGAAATGTCTACAAAGTTATGAAGATTATAAGGCAATAAAGGCAGACTGCAAGGGGGTGGTATCTAGTTTCATTCTTTCACTTTTAAAATGGAAAAATCAAGGCTTTTATAAGATAAATGGTTGCCTAAGTTTCAGAGCAGATGGTGACTGCAGCCATGAAATTAAAAGATGCTTGCTCCTTGGAAGAAAAGCTATAACCAAGCTAGACAGCATATTAAAAAGCAGAGACATTACTTTGCCAACAAAGGTCTATCTAGTCAAAGCTATGGTTTTTTCCGGTAGTCATGTATGGATGTGAGAGTTGGACTATAAAGAAAGCTGAGTGCCAAAGAATTGATGCCTTTGAACTGTGGTGTTGGAGAAGACTTTTGAGAGCCCCTTAGATAGCAAGGAGATCAAACCAGTCCATCCTAAATGAAATCAGTCCTGAATATTCATTGGAAGAACTGATGCTGAAGCTCCAATTCTTTGGCCACCTGATACGAAGAACTGACTCACTGGAAAAGACCCTGATGCTGGGAAAGATCGAAGGCAGGAGGAGAAGGGGATGACAGAGGATGAGATGGCTGGATGGCATCATCAACTTGATGGACATGAGCTTGAGCAAGCTCCGGGAGTTGATGATGGACAGGGAAGCCTGGCGTGCTGCAGTCCACGGGGTCGCAAAGAGTCAGACACCACTGAGCAACTGAACTGAAGTTCCATAGCTAATCAGGTTACCCCCTCATCAATATTGTCCATTACTTGATACACTATTTCTCCCTTTGAAGAAATAGTTGGAAGTATTAATAATAAAATAAGGAGCTTGCTTTGCTGTTATATCAGATTTACTCCAAAAGTTATTTTATGATTAGAATATTCCAAAGGATATTAGAAAGAAAGTTCTGGAGGAATCACATTATGGGTTTCCAAATATCCTAATCTTCCAGGATGTTTTATTACTCCTGAATATTATTCCAAATGGTCACTTTTTCTTCTAGGATAAATAATAATTTAAGTGTACTATAAAATTTTCCTGACATTTAAAGTATTCCAGACACTGACATACTATGTTGTCAAATAGTTTCCTGTACCACAATATATGTTCTTAGAATTGTTATTATTGTGTAGAACATATATACATATACATATGTATTCATATGGATAAATACAAAATATATGGCTAAAACATTAATTTGTAATAATTTTCATTTCACCACATCAACTACTGAGGTAAGTCAAATTTCCACTTCAGAAACTTTCTTCTAAAATTATACTTCTTAATCACAATTTCATCTGGTATTTTCCCTGTCTTTTTTTAAATACATTTTTCATCTTCTATTTCTCCATAAGTTCCTAGTTGGAGAACACTCTCTACAACTCAAGGATGCTTTCATGTTACAAAAAAAATGTTCTTGCTTGCTCATCTTCTGTCAAGTGTTTGAGCTATATTCTTATTCTCTCTTCATTTTAATTACATTTCTACAGTCTCCTCTGGATAGATATTCAGTTATTACACAGTCATATAACTGTCCCGATTGTTAAATATTAAAACATTTCTGTTGTTATTGTTGCTCAGTTGCCAAGTTGTGTCTGACACTTTGTGACCTCATGAACTGCAGCACACCAGGCTCCTCTGTTTTCCACTATCTCCCGGAGTTTGCTCAAATTCATGTCTATTGAGTCAGTGATGTTATCTAACCATTTCATTCTCTGCCACCCTCTCTCCTTTTGCCTTCAATCTTTCCCAGTATCAGGGTATTTTTCAATGAGTCAGTTCTTCACATCAGGTGGCCAAAGTATAGGAATTTCCCATTTCCTTGAACCTCAATATGGCACAGCAAGGGACTTCCAGAACTTTGATCCAACAACATTATCTAATCTAGTTGTTCCATGCTTATGCTGTACTAGTTGTTAAATATTTTGATTATTCAGTTCAGTTCAGTCATTTAGTCATGTCCAACTCTTTGCGACCCCATGAACTGCAGCACGCCAGGCCTCCCTGTCCATCACCAACTCCAGAGTCCACCCAAACCCATGTCTATCGAGCCGATGATGCCATCCAACCATCTCACCCTCTGTCCCTTTCTCCTCTTGCCTTCTCAATCTTTCCCAGCATCAGGGTCTTAACCAGTGAGTTGGCTCTACACATCAGGTAGCCAAAGTATTGCAGTTTCAGCTTCAACATCAGTCCTTCCAGTGAATACTCAGGACTCATCTCCTTTAGTTGGATCTGGATCTGGTTGGATTTCCTTGCAGTCCAAGGGACTCTCAAGAGTTTTCTCCAATACCACAGATCAAAAGCATCAATTCTTCAGCGCTCAGCTTTCTTTATAGTCCAACTCTCACATCCATACATGACCACTGGAAAAACCATAGCCTTGACTAGATGGACCTCTGTTGCCAAAGTAATGTCTCTGCTTTTGAATATGCTGTCTAGGTTGGTCATAACTTTCCTTCCAAGGAGTAAGCGTCTTTTAATTTCACGGCTGCAATCACCATCTGCAGTGATTTTGGAGCCCAGAAAAATAAAGTCAGCCACTGTTTCCACTGTTTCCCCATCTATTTGCCATGAAGTGATGGGACCGGATGCTATGATCTTAGTTTTCTGAATGAGCTTTAAGCCAACTTTTTCACTCTCCACTTTCACCTTCATCAAGAGGCTTCTTAGTTCTTCTTCACTTTCTGCCATAAGGGTGGTGTCATCTGCATATCTGAGGTTATTGATATTTCTCCCAGCAATCTTGATTCCAGCTTTTGCTTCCTCCAGCCCAGCATTTCTCATGAGGTACTCTGCATATAAGTTAAATAAGCAGGGTGACAATATACAGCCTTGACGAACTCCTTTTCCTATTTGGAACCAGTCTGTTGTTCCATGTCCAGTTCTAACTGTTGCTTCCTGACCTGCATACAGGTTTCTCAAGAGGCAGGTCAGGTAGTCTGGTATGCACTCATCTCTTTCAGAGTTTTCCACAGTTTCTTGTGATGCACACAGTCAAAGGCTTTGGCATAGTCAATAAAGCAGAAATAGATGTTTTTCTGGAACTCTCTTGCTTTTTCGATGATCCAGCAGATGTTGGCAATCTGATCTCTGGTTCCTCTGCCTTTTCTAAAACCAGCTTTTCTAAAACATTTTAAAATTCTAAAACCTTTTCTAAAACATCTGGAAGTTCATGGTTCATGTATTGCTGAAGCCTGGCTTGGAGAATTTTAAGCACTACTTTACTAGCGTGTGAGGTGAGTGCAATTTTGATTATTACCTTTGCGTTTACTGATATGTCAAGTATGTCTTCATGATGATATCACAGAACAATTCGTTGAATTAGAAAAACTTCATTAGGTATATCTACACATAGCCAGAATGTTTGTAAACACAGATAAATGTAATAAATGGCTTAGCAATATTATAATGCATGTAAAATAAATATTATCTAGGATCTTTCAGCCACTTGTATTTTGCTTTGCTTGATTTCCCACTAATACTGTAATTCCATAGTTTTTTCATGTCAGTAATCACAAACATCATGTGTAGTTAATATTTTGATGAAAATTCTTGATAATAATTGTTTTACATGAGTTTATGTTCTCAATTTCACTAAATATTTGAAAATTACAAGTATATATACAAATAATAACTTACCTAAACTACAAGGTCTATTTAAATTTTCCTTTGTGCAACAGTAAGGTGAACTCTGAAGTAAAAACAGACCAGAGAAGGTGAATAGAAAAAATAAGTATTAATATAATTTTTAAACTCAGCATTATTGATAGCTATAAATAATAATAAAATGGGATCTAGTGTTACCATTTGGCTTTATCTTAAATAAACAAAATAATTCATTGATAATTTAACTAGTACAATGGAGGTAGTGAGAGAACTTGAAACACAGTAATAATAGTTTATTGAGGTAGGAAATGGCAAACATCACAAAAAGTACATGATAGTACTTTGTATATTATTGACCTCTTTTTATTCCCCTAAGCCCCAGGAAACAAAAACAGTAACTTAAATAAAAATCAGTTCAGTTCAGTTGCTCAGTCATGTCCAACTCTTTGCAATGCCATGAATCGCAGCAGGCCAGGCCTCCCTATCCATCACCAACTCCCGGAGTTCACCCAAACTCCTGTGCATCGAGTTGGTGATGCCATCCAGCCATCTCATCCTCTGCTGTCCCCTTCTCCTCCTGCCATCCCTCCCAGCATCAGGGTCTTTTCCAATGAGTCAACTCATAGGATTAGCATAAAATAAAGCATATATTAGAAGAGAATGCAAAAGTGATATCATAGAAAATGGTAGATTGCTCAAAGAATAAGTCCCTTCACTGAAACAAATATAATAAACTGTCAAAAGGTTGAAAGATCAACTAATTAAAACTTCATAATTTAATACAAAACTTAAAGCAACCAGGGATTGGTTAATGAAAAAAAAGGGCAGTTAAATTTTGGTGTTTTAAGAAATCAGTCAGGTCATTAACTGGATGCTGAGATAATGGAAGAAAGACTTTGATGACTGACCACAAATGACAAGGAATATAGTCTTTGAAAAAAAAATCATTTGAATGGTCATTAAAGAAACATGTGACCACAGCCCTCAAAAATAAAAAAAAACAGGACTTCTCTGGTGGTACAGTGTTACAGGCAGAGAAAGTCTGCCTGTCAATGCAGGGGACATGGGTTCTATCCCTGCTCTGGGAAGATTCCACATGCTGTGGAGCAAGTAAGCTCATGTGCCACAACTACTGAGCCTGAGTGCCACAATTACTGAAGCCCATGTGCCATAGAGCATGTGCTTTGTGACAAGAGAAGCCACTGCAATAAGAAGCCTGCATGTTGCAACTAGAAAGTAGCCTCTGTTCGCTGCAACTAGAGAAAGCCCACACACAGCAAGAAGACATAGAGCAGCCAAAAACCAATCATCAATACCCTAGAGACAGAGGAGAATTTCCAGTTACACTATAATATTTAAAATGCCCAATTTTCAACAAAAATAACATAGCATACTAAAGTATAGGAAATTATGGCCCATTCATAGGAAAAAATTTAATAGAAATGTCCTGTGAAGAAGCCCAGATATTGGACTTAATAGACAAAGATTTTAAAACGAACTTTCTTAAATATGCTCAAAGAGCAAAAGGAAACCATGGGTAAACAACTAAAGGAAATCAATAAAAAAATATCAACAAAATGTAAATAAAGAGATAGAAATTATAAAAAGGAACCAAATACAAATTCTGGATCCGAAAGTACAATGACTGAAATGGAAAACTCTTGAGAAGTTCAACAGCATATTGAGCAGATAGAAGAAGGAATCATTGAATTGAAGATAGGACAATAAAATTGTTGAACCTGAAGAGAAGGAAGAAAAAAAGAATGAAAAAATGAACAGAACCTAAAGGATCCTGGGAACCACAGTCAAATGTACCAACATACACATGGGAGTCAAGGAAGGAGAGAGAGAGAGAGTCAGGGAGAATATTTGAAGAAATAATGGCCAAATATTTCCCAAATTTAGTAAAAGTCATGAATCTACACATCCAAGAAGCTCAACACATTTCAAGGATAAACTCAAAGACATATATACACCAAGACCCAATAAAACTCTGAAAAGACAGAGAGGGAACTTGAAAGCAGCAAGGAAAAAAGTGACTCATCATGTATAAAAACTCTTCAGTTTTTGGCTGCAAAATTAACAGCTAATTTCTCGTCAACAAACCACATCAGTAGAGAGTGGAGAGAAAAAGATCATCAACCAAGAATTACATAACAAGCAAAACCATCCTTCAAAAATGAAGAATTAAGACATTCCTGATCAACAAAAGTTAGAGGAGTTTGTCACTATTATTTCTTTGTTACAGGAAATGATAACGGAGTCTCTCAGGATAAAAGGAAAAGACACTAGACAGTGACTCAATTAACAAAGAACTCTGGAAAAGGTATCTATGTAGGTAAATACAAAAGCCATCATTATCATACTTCTGGCTTGTAACTTCTAATATTTCCTACATGCTGGTGTACAACACTGTATTAGTTTTAATATACATAATGGTTTTATATATGTATATATTATAGAATGATTACATAATTTTAGTTTACATCCATCACCATACATTTATAATTTTTTTCCCCTGATGAGAACTTTTAAGATTTATGCTCTGCAACTTTCAAATATACTCACTGTATTGTTAACCACAGTATACATCACAAACCAAGGACTTATTTGTCTTATAACTGGGAAGTTTGTACTTCTGACCACCTTTACCCATTTGACCCACCTCCCAAAATGCACCTCTGGCACCCACCAATCTGTGGTATCAAAAATAAAATACTTTTGAATAAATTTAATCAAGGAGGTGAAAGACCTTTACACTGAAAACTGTAAGACACTGATAGAAAGAAACGGACAAAGACACAAATAAATGGAAAGATAGCTAATGTTCATGGATTGAAAAATCACTATGGCTAAAATGTCCAACTAACCAAAGTGATCTATGGAGTCAATTAAATCCCTGTACATTCCAATGACATTTTTCAGAAAAACATTAAAAAAAAAGTCCTAAAATAATGTATGAACTCCAAAGGACCCTGAACAGCCAAAGCAATCTTGAAAAAGAAAAATAAAGTTGGAAGTCTCACAATTTCTGATTTTGAACTGTATTACAAAGCTATTTTGTAAGCAAAACAGTATGGTACTGGCATAAAAACAGACCAATAAAACAGAATAGAGAGCCCAGAAATAAACTGCCACGTATCTGGCCAACTACTATTTGATAGGATAGCCACAAAGTCTCACTGGGTAAAGTATAGTCTCCTCAATAAATGGAGTTGGGAAAACTGGATATCTCCATGCAAAAGGATAAAACTGAACACCTATCTGATATCACTCACAAAAAATTAGCTCAAAATGGATTAAAGGTTAAAATACAAGATTTGAAAATATAACACTCCTAAAAGAAAACTTAGGGAAAAAAACTCCTTGAATTGATCTTGGCAATATTTTTTTTAAATATGACACCAGAAGCAAAGGTAATAAAATAAAAAATAAACAAGTGAGGCTAAGTTAAACTGAAAGCTTCTGCACAGTAGGGAAACAGTCAACAAATGAAAAGGCAATCTAGTAATGGGAGAAAATATTTGCAAACCATACATCTCTAAAGGGGCTAATAGTCAAACTGTATAAAGAACTTATACAACTCAATAGCAAACAAACAAATAACCAGATTTTTAAAAGGAGCAAAGGAAAATGGTGGGGCAGAAGGACATATGTGCCTCTCCTCCTGAGAAAGCACCAAAACTGCAACTGGCTGTTGAACATTGACAGGAGAATGCTGGAACCCACCAAAAAAAAAGATATCTCACATCCAAAGACAAAGAAGAAGCCACAGTGAGATGGTAGGAGGGGCACAATCATGATAAAATCAAATCCCATACCCACCAAGCGGGTGGCCCACAAACTAAAGAATAGCAAAAAAGTTCTCTCACTATTTTAAAAGTTCTGAACCCTACGTCAGGCTTCTCAGGCTGGGGATCCAACAAAAAGAACTGGGAATCCCCAGAGACTCTGAACTTAAAGGCCAGCAGGATTTGATTACAGGACTTCCAAAGGACTGGGGAAAAACTGAGACTCCAAACTTGGAGGGCACAAACAAAATGTTGTGTGCACCAAGACCCAGAGGAAAGAACCAGTGACCCCACAGGAGACTGAACCAAAACCTGCTAGTGTTGGAAGGTCTCCTGTACAGGTGTGAATTGGCAGGGGCTCACGCCAGGGACAGTGGCACTGGCAGGAGCAGTCCTGGAAAGTCCCCTTTGGTGTAAGCCCTCTTGGAGGTCACCATTAACCCTACCAGAGAGCCAGTAAACCCCATGGCTGGGTTGCCCCAGGCCAAACAACTAACAAGATTGGCCCTGCCAACCAGAGCAAGACCCAATTTTCCCCACCACCAGTCCCTCCCATTGGGATGCTTACAAAAGCCTCTTAGCCAAAAACCACAATCCCACAGTGGCTAGAACAAAAACCACATTACGGAAAACTTAATCAGGATATTGCTGTTGTTGTTCAGTCGCTCAGTCATGTCCTATTCTTTGTGATCCCATGGACTGCAGCATGCGAGGCTTCCCTGTCCTTCACCATCTCCTGGAGCTTGCTCAAACTCATGTCCATTGAGTCAGTGATGCCATCCAACCATCTCATCCTCTGTCATCCCTTTCTCCTGCCTTCAATCTTTATCCTGCATGAGGGTCTTTTCAGGATGAAAAAGCAGACAGTTATGTCTCAGATGAAGGGAAAAGATAAAATCCTAGAAAAAAACAACTAAATGAAGTAGAAATAGGCAACCTTCCAGAAAAAGAACCGAGAACAATGATAGTGAAGATGATCCAGGATCTCAGGAAAACAATGGAGAAGATGCAAAAAATGTTTACTACAGACCTGCTTTTGAACTGTGGTGTTGGAGAAGACTCTTGAGAGTCCCTTGGACTGCAAGGAGATCCAACCAGTCCATTCTAAAGGAGATGAGTCCTGGGTGTTCATTGGAAGGACTGATGTTGAAACTGAAACTCCAATACTTTGGCCACCTGATGCGAAGAGCTGACTCATTTGAAAAGACCCTGATGCTGGGAAAGATTGAGGGCAGGAGGAGAAAGGGATGACAGAGGATGTGATGGTTGGATGGCATCACCAACTCAATGGACATCGGTTTGGGTGGACTCCAGGAGTTGGTGATGGACAGGGAGGCCTGGTGTGCTGCGGTTCACAGGGTCGCAAAGAAATGGACACAACTGAGCAAGTGAACCGAACTGAACTGAACCAGAAGAACTAAAGAACAAACATGGATGAATAATACACAAGAAGGAATAAATGCAGAATAACTGAGGCAGAAGAATGGATAAATGATCTGGAGGACAGAAAGGTGGAAATCACTGCTGTAGAACAGAAAATAGAAAAAAGATTGAAAAGAAATGAAGACAGCCCAAGAGACCTCTGGGACAACATTAAATGCACCAATATTTGCATTATAGGGGTCCCAGAAGGAAAAGAAAGAGAGGACCTGAGAAAATATTTGAAGAGATAATAGCTGAAAACTTCCCTAACATGAGGAAGGACATACTCAACCAAGTACAGAAAGCACAGAGAGTTCTAGGCAGGAAAATTTCAAGGAGGAACACATGGAGACACATAGCAATCAAACTGACAAAAATTAAAGACACAAATAAAAGTATTAAAAGCAACAAGAGAAAAACAACAACATACAGGGAAACTCTCATCAGGTTATCAATTGATTTCTCAACAGAAAACTCAAGCCAGAAGGAAATGACATGATATATTTAAAGTGATGAAAAGGAAGAAACTTACAACCAAGAATACTCTACCCAGCAGGACTCTCATTCAGATTTGAGGGAGAAATCAAATTTTTTCCAGACAAGCAAAAGTTAAGAGAATTCAGTAGCTATTGCCTTTTCTCTCCAAAGCTCCAGATGTGTTTCTAATGAGCAGCCATGTTTAAAAACCACTGGACTATATGATGATCTTTTACTTTTATCCAGTTTGTTTCACTTTTTCTATTTCATATTCAGTGCCCCCATTTCATTTAGTTTGTTTTCCAACTCTCCATCTCTTCTTTTTCTTTTTGATGTTCTTTATCAAGGCTTTATCAAGTGTGTTAGAAAAGCTTTTGCATATATATATATAGTGTGTACAATATATATATGTTTTAGAAAACTTATCAACTTTTGTCTAACTAAAAAATTTATGACATTTTGATTCTACTTGTTTGGTATGAATAGAATGCTAGATTTGTAATTTTAAAAATTAGATATGCAACAAGCAACAGAGGTTTACTGTGTATCACAGGGAACTATAGTCAGTATCTTGTAATAAGCTATAATGGAAAATAATATGAAAAATAATATATATGTGTGTGTAATATATATATAATATATATACATATATATAATATATACATGTGTATAAAACTGAATCACCTTGCTGTACATCTGAAACATTGCTAGTCAACTATACTTCAATAAAATATACATTAATAAAAAAAATAAAAGGGGGCAAAGGACCTGAATAGACATTCTTTAAAAGAAAACATCCACAGTCAACAGGGGAAGTGCTCCAATTACTAATTTCATGCTCCAATATGAAAAAGTACTCCAATTACTAACCAATTACAAATCATCAAGGAAATGCAAATCAAAACCACAAGATCACCTCATAACTGTTCAGTTCGGTTTAGTTCAGTCGCTCAGTTGTGTCCAACTCTATGTGACGCCATGGACTGCAGCATGCTAGGCCTCCCTGTCCATAACCAATTCCCAGAGTTTACTCAAACTCATGTCCATTGAGTCAGTGGTGCCACCCAACCATCTCATCCTCTGTTGTCCCCTTCTCCTCATGCCTTCAATCTTTCCCAGCATCAGGGTCTTTTCCAAGGAATCAGTTCTTCACATCCGGTGGCCAAAGTATAGGAGTTTCAGCTTCAACATCAGTCCTTCCAATGATTATTCAGGCCTGATTCCCTTTAGGATGGACTGGTTTGATCTCCTTGCAATCCAAGGGACTCTCAGGAGTTTCTCCAACACCACAGTTCAAAAGTATCAATTCTTCAGCGCTCAGCTTTCTTTACAGTCCAACTCTCACATCCATACTAGACCACTGGAAAAACCAAAACCTTGACTAGATGGACCTTTGTTGGCAAAGTAATGTCTCTGCTTTTTAATATGCTATCTAGGTTGGTCATAACTTTCCTTCCAAGGAGTAAGCATTTTTTAATGTCATAGCTGCAGTCACTGTCTGCAGTGCTTTTGGAGCCCCCCAAAATAAAGTCTGCCACTGTTTCTACTGTTTCCCCATCTATTTGCCATGAAGTGATGGGACCAGATGCCATGATTTTTGTTTTCTGAAAGTTGAGCTTTAAGCCAACTTTTTCACTCTCCTCTTTCACTTTCATCAAGAGGCTCTTTAGTTCTTTGCTTTCTGCCATAAGGGTGGTGTCATCTGCATATCTGAGTTTATTGCTATTTCTCCTGGCAATCTTGATTCCAGCTTGTGCTTCCTCCAGCCCAGCGTTTCTCATGATATACTCTCCATATAAGTCAAATAAGCAGGGTGACAATATACAGCCTTGATGTACTCCTTTTCCTATTTGGAACCAGTCTGTTGTTCCATGTCCAGTTCTAACTGTTGCTTCCTGACCTGCATATAGATTTGTGCACATCAGGATCCAGGGACCCCACAGAGACAGAGAGAACTATGTCTGAGCATCTCCTGTGGAGGTGTGGGTCAGCAGTGGACTGCCACAGGGACAGAGGATCTGGGTGCAGCAGATTTGGGTATGGCATAAGCCCTTTTGCAGGAGGTCGCCATTAACCCCACCATAGAGCTACCAGAACTTACACAGGACTGGGAAATAGACTCTTGAAGGGCACAAACAGAACCTTGTGTGCACCAGGACCCAGGAGAAAGGAGCAGTGACCTCACTAGAGACTGACCCAGACTGCCTGTGAGGGTCTAGGAGTCTCCAGTGGAGGGATGGGTTGGTAGTGGCCTGCTGCAGGGTTGGGGGCATTGAGTGTAGCAGGACATGCATGGGCTCTTTCGAAGGAGGTTGCCATTATCTTCATTACCTCCACCATAGTTTCAGTTCAGTTCAGTTCAGTTCAGTTGCTTAATCGTGTCCGACTCTTTGCGATCCCATGAATCGCAGCACACCATGCCTCCTTGTCCATCACCAACTCCCGGAGTTCACTCAGACTCACGTCCATCGAGTCAGTGATGCCATCCAGCCATCTCATCCTCTGTCGTCCCCTTCTCCTCCTGCCCCCAATCCCTCCCAGCATCACAGTCTTTTCCAATGAGTCAACTCTTCGCATGAGGTGGCCAAAGTACTGGAGTTGCAGCTTCAGCATCATTCCTTCCAAAAAAAATCCCAGGGCTGATCTCCTTCAGAATGGACTGGTTGGATCTCCTTGCAGTCCAAGGCACTCTCAAGAGTCTTCTCCAACACCACACTTCAAAACCATCAATTCTTCGGCACTCAGCGTTCTTCACAGTCCAACTCTCACATCCATACATGACCACAGGCAAAACCATAGCCTTGACTAGACGGACCTTTGTTGGCAAAGTGATGTCTCTGATTTTCAATATGCTATCTAGGTTGGTCATAACTTTCCTTCAAAGGAGTAAGCGTCTTTTAATTTCATGGCTGCAGTCACCATCTGCAGTGATTTTGGAGCCCAAAAAAGTAAAGTCTGACACTGTTTCCACTGTTTCCCCATCTATTTCCCATGAAGTGATGGGAACAGATGCCATGATCTTCATTTTCTGAATGTTGAGCTTTAAGCCAACTTTTTCACTCTCCACTTTCACTTTGATCAAGGGGCTTTTTAGTTCCTCTTCACTTTCTACCATAAGGGTGGTGTCAAAAGCATATCTGAGGTTGTTGATATTTCTCCCGGCAATCTTGATTCCAGCTTGGGCTTCTTCTAGCCCAGCGTTTCTCATGATGTACTCTGCATATAAGTTAAATAAGCAGGGTGACAATATACAGGTTTGACGTACTCCTTTTCCTATTTGGAACCAGTCTGTTGTTCCATGTCCAGTTCTAACTGTTGCTTCCTGACCTGCATATAGGTTTCTCAAAAGGCAGGTCAGGTGGTCTGGTATTCCCATCTCTTTCAGAATTTTCCACAGTTTATTGTGATCCACACAGTCAAAGGCTTTGGTATAGTCAATAAAGCAGAAATGGATGTTTTTCTGGAACTCTCTTTCTTTTTTCATGATCCAGCAGATGTTGGCAATTTGATCTCTGGTTCCTCTGCCTTTTCTAAAACCAGCTTGAACAACTGGAAGTTCACGGTTCACGTATTCCTGAAGCCTGGCTTGGAGAATTTTGAGCGTTACTTTACTAGCATGTGAGATGAGTGCAATTGTGCAGTAGTTTGAACATTCTTTGCCATTGCCTTTCTTTGGGATTGGAATGAAAACTGACCTTTTCCATTCCTGTGGCCACTGCTGAGTTTTCCAAACTTGCTGGCATATTGAGTGCAGCACTTTCACAGCATCATCTTTCAGGATTTGAAGTAGCTCAACTGGAATTCCATCACCTCCACTAGCTTTGTTCGTAGTGATGATTTCTAAGGCCCACTTGACTTCACATTCCAGGATGTCTGGCTCTAGGTGCGTGATCACACTATGGTGATTATCTGGGTCATGAAGATCTTTTTTGTACAGTTCTTCTGTATATTCTTGCCACCTCTCCTTAATATCTTCTGCTTCTGTTAGGTCCATACCATTTCTGTCCTTTATCGAGCCCACCTTTGCATGAAATATTCCCTTGGTATCTCTGATTTTCTTGAAGAGATCCCTAGTCTTTCCCATTCTGTTGTTTTCCTCTATTTCTTTGCATTGATCGCTGAGGAAGGCTTTCCTATCTCTTCTTGCTATTCTTTGGAACTCTGCATTCAGATGCTTATATCTTTTCACACTGTGGGGCCACCATAGTTTGGCCCCAGGTAAATAGCAGGGAGGGAACACAGCTCCATCCATCAACAGAAAATTGGATTAAAGATTTAATGAGCATGTCCCTGCCCATCAAAACAAGACTCAGTTTCCCCCTCAGTCAGTCTCTCCCATCAGGAATCTTCCATAAGCCTCTTATCCTTCTCCATCAGAGGGCAGACAGACTGAAAACCACAATCATAACTGTTAGACTGTCTCTTATTAAAAAGACAAGAGTTCAGACACTTTTCAAGGAGGTAAAGAAAAGGGATTCCTTATGCAATGTTGCTAAGAATGTAAATTGGTAACAAGTACTATGAAAAACCGGAGAAGGCAATGGCACCCCACTCCAGTACTCTTGCCTGGAAAATCCCATGGACGGAAGAGCCTGGTAGGCTGCAGTCCATGGGGTTGCTCAGAGTTGGACACGACTGAGTGACTTCACTTTCACTTTTCAGTTTCATGCACTGGAGAAGGAAATGGCAATCCATTCCAGTGTTCTTGCCTGGAGAATCACAGGGACAGCGGAGCCTGGTGGGCTGCCATCTATGGGGTCGCACAGAGTCGGACACGACTGAAGTGACTTAGCAACTATGAAAAACAGTATGGATGTTCCTCAAGAAATTAAAAGTAGAGTTATATGATCCAGCATTCCCACTGCTGGGCATATACCAGAATTTATAACAATATATCAAAGAAATATCTGCACTTTAATGTTCATTGCAGCATTATTCACAATAGCCAAGGTATGGAAACTACCTACATGTCTATAGAAAGATGAATGGGTGAAGATGTGGTATCTATTTCAAAATAATATTATTCAGCTGTGAAAAGTAAGGATATAATGCCACTTGTGACAACATGGATGAAATCTGAAGGCATTATGTTAAGTGAAATAAGTCAGATAGAGAAAAATACTGTAGATCTCATTTGTAGTTAAATCTTAAAAAAAAAAAAAAAAGGCCAAACTGGTAGAAACAGAAAGTAGAATGGTAGTTACCAGCAGCTAGGGGCTAAGGGATAGGGAAATGCTGGTCAAAGGGTTCAAGACAGTAGTTATAAGATGGAAAACGTTCTAGAGTATAGCACATAAGTTCTGCATACAGCATAGTTACTATAGTTATTAACAGTGATATTGCATTTTATACTTGGCATTTGCCAAAAGAGTAAATCTTAAGTTTTCTCACTACACACACATGCAGGTAACTCTGGAAGGTGATGGATATATTAATTAACCTGATGATGATAATTATTTCACAAGGTATCCTTATATCAAATCATCACACTGTATCCACATTGTGCTGTGCTTAGTTGCTTAGTCATGTCCGAATTTTTGGACCCCTTGGACGGTAACCCACCATCCTCCTCTGTCCATGGGGATTCTCCAGGCAAGAATAATGGAGTGGGTTGCCATGCCCTCTTCCAGGGGATCTTCCCAACACAGGGATCAAACGCAGATCTCCCTCATTGCAGGCAGATTCTTTACCATCTGAGCCACCAGGGAAGCCTGTATACATGTTAAATATATACAATTTTGTTTGTTAATGAAATCTCAGTAAACCTGGAGGAAAACATTCTCATATTTAATGGTGTAATGATGAAAATATTCTAGATCTTCATATAGTGAAATACACATTATCAAAACTCATTGAACTGTCCATATAAAATTGGGTACATTTCATGGTATGTAAATGTTATGGGTTGACTTTGTCTCTAAAAAAGACTTGGGACACAAAGTCCCTCAAAAAAGTTCAAAGTCCCAATAGCTCAGAATGTACCCTTACTTAAAAATAGAGTTATTGCAAATACAATAAATTAAGATGAGGTCCTATCGAAATAGGCTGGAACCTTAATTGAACATTTCTGATATCTTCATAAAAGAGAGACACACACAAGGAGAAGATGACCATGTGATGACAGAGGCAGAGTGGCAGTATATGGTTATAAGCCAAGGAATACTAAAGATTACTGGCCAATACCAGAAGCTAGAAGCACCAAGGAAGCATTCTCCCCTACAGGGTTCAGAGAGAGCCAGACCTTGCTGACACCTTTGTTTCAAACTTGTAGTCTCCGTAACTGTGGGACAATAAATTTCTGTTGTTTTAAGGTACCTGTTTGTGGATCATGACAAACTGTGCAAAGCCCTTAGAGAGATGGGAATACCAGACCATCTTACCTGTCTCCCTGAGAAAACTGTATGCGGGTCAGAAAACAACAGTTAGAACACTGTATGGAACAACTGACTGGCTCAAGATCAGGAAAGGAGTTATGACAGGGTTGTCTGCTGTCACCCTATTTGTTTAACCTATATGTTTAGTGCATCATGAGAAATGCCGGGCTGGATGAGTTACAAGTTGGAATCAAGACAGGTGGGAGAAACAACAACCTCAGATATGCAGATGATACCACTCTAATCACTAGTACTACTCTGGCAGCAAAGGAAGAGGAAGAGGAACTAAAGAACCTCTTAATTAGGGTGAAGGAGGAGAGTGAAAGAGCCGGCTTAAGACTAAATATTAAAAAAAAAACTAAGATCATGGCATCTGGCCCCATTACTTCATGGCAAATTGGGGTGGGGGAGGGTGGAAGTAGTGACAGATTTCCTCTTCTTGGGCTCCAAAATCACTGTGGACAGTGATTGCAATCATGAAATCAGAAGACGGCTGCTTCTTGGCAGGAAAGATATGACAAACCTAGACAGTGTACTGAAAAGCAGAGACATTACTCTGCTGACAAAGGTCTGTTTAGTGAAGGCTATGGTCTTCACAGTGGTCATGTACGGTTGTGAGAGCTGGACTGTAAAGAAGGCAGAATGACAAAGAACTGATGCCTTTGGACTGTGGTGCTGGAGAAGACTCCTGAAAGTCCCCTGGACAGCAAGATCAAACCAGTCAATCTTAAGGGAGATCAACCCTGAATATTCACTGGAAGGATGCTGAAGCTCCAGTATTTTGGTCATCTGAGGCAAACAGACTCATTGGAAAAGTCCCTGATGCTGGGAAAGATTGAGGACAGAAGGAGAAGAGGGTATCAAGGGATGAGATGGCTGGACGGCATCACTGATGCAATGAATGTGAACTTGAGCAAACTCCAGGAGATGGTGAGGGACAGGAAGGCCTATCATGCTGCAGTCCATGAGGCTGCAAAGAGTTGGACATGACTGTGCGACTGAACAACAACAACAACAGCATCCCTAGGAAAATAAGAGAAATTAATAAGGTATAATTAGTAAAATCATAATTAGGAAATTATTATAGTAATACCTCAATAAAGTTTATAAAAAACAAAAGAAAAAGAGAGAAAAGTACCATAAGATTTCACATTGATAAAATTAATAGTCCAAGAGTATCAACATGTTATTCAGAAAATATCTATAGGAAAACTTACACTGTAAACATGTAAACAAGTGTAAACATGTATAATATCATATAAGAAACAAACTGCCAGTCCAGGTTCGATACAGGATCCTTGGGGTTGGTGCACTGGGATGACCCGGAGGGATGGTACAGGGAGGAAGGTGGGAGGGGGGTTCAGGATGGGGAACATGTGTACGCCCGTGGCGAATTGATGCTGATGTGTGGCAGAACCAATACAGTATTGTAAATTAATTAGCCTCCAATTAAAATAAATAAATTTAAAATTTAAAAAACAGGAAAATTCTTAAAGAGACAGGAACACCAGACTGTCTTACCTGCCTCCTGAGAAATCTGTATGCAGGTCAAGAAGCAACAGTTAGAACTGAACACGGAACAGCAGACTGGCTCCAAATTGAGAAAGGAGTACGTCGAGGCTGTATATTGTCACCCTGCTTATTTAACTTCTATGCAGAGTACATCATGTGAAATGCCAGGCTGGATGAAGCACAAACTGGAATCAAGATTGCTGGGAGAAATAGCAATAACCTCAAATATGCAGATGACACCACCCTCATGGCAGAAAGCGAAGAAGAACTAAAGAGCTTCTTGATGAAAGGGAAAAAGTAGAGTGAAAAAACTGGCTTAAAACTCAACATTCAAAAAACAAAGATCATGGCATCCGGTCCCATCAATTCAAGACAAATGGATGAGAAAACAATAGAAACAGTGACAGACTTTATTTTCCTGGGCTTCAAAATCACTGCAGATGGTGACTGCAGCCATGAAATTAAAAGATGTTTGCTCCTTGGAAGAAAAGCTATGATCAACCTAGACAGAATATTAAAAAGCAGAGACATTACTTTACTGACAAAGGTCTGTCTAGTCAAAGCTATGGATTTTCCAGTAGTCACATATGGATGTGAAAGTCGGACCCATAAAGAATGCTAAGTGCCAAAGAATTGACGCTTTTGAACTGTGGTGTTAGAGAAGACTCTTGAGACTCCCTTGGACAACAAGGAGATCCAACCAGTCCATCCTAAAGGAAATCAGTCCTGAATATTCATTGGAAGAACTGATGCTGAAGCTGAAGCTCCAATTCTTTGGCCACCTGATGTGAAGAACTGACTTACTGGAAAAGACCCTGATTCTGAGAAAGATTGAAGGAAGGAGGAGAAGGGGACGACAGAGGATGAGATGGTTGGATGGCATCACCGACTTGATGGACATGAGTCTGAGCAAGCTCCGGGAGTTGGTGATGGACAGGGAAGCCTGGTATGATACAGTCCATGGGGTCGCAAAGAGTCAGACACAACCGAGCAACTGAACTGAACTGAACTGAACTGATGAGGTTGGTTTATATTACTGGTTTCTCACATCAGTTTTCCTTCAGGGGCTTTTTCTCCTTTACTTGATGATTATAAGTATGGTAGGAATATTTAATATACTTAGACACACTTCTACTTGGAGACATCTGAATGCATTTCCAATTTATTTGTATTTAATTTTTATTAATGAATTTTTGTTTTTCCTAGTCTTATACTTCTAATATGATGGCAGATACCTTTATTCAAAGTCTTCTTTGCATCCCTGCCTTGAAAGCTACCTTTTGATTTTGAATCTGGGGAAACTAAGCTTGTGTTCTTCTTTCAAGCTAAGCTTAGACTTTTGCTTTGCCACTGAATTTCTGTTGGAGATAAATCCAAGTTCCTCCTTTTTATTCTACTTGGATTCATATGGATATTTTTCAACTTTACCTCTGATGGATGTAAGTCAGTTTTCAAAAGGCTTGGGTATCTATCTTTTAATTTTTCTTCTGGTAGAAAGAAGAGATTTTTCATTTTTTTCACTGGCATGGCTTCTTGCTGGTGTTCCTCTAAAGGTGGTATTTGGTTCTCTTCTGTTATTGACAGCCTAGGAATAGTGGACAATGGAGTATCTGTTTCCTTTGATGGCATGTCAGTTTTAGGAGCTACAACACTTGAATCATCTTTACTTGACTGGTTCAAAGTTGGTAGACTCAGGCCTTTCTTATCATCATTATCCAGTAACTAGAAAATATATCAATAAGACAGCTACCAATTAATCATTGCCAATTAAATTCTTTAAAACAAACTAAACTGGATTTAAAATCATTTGTACTTCTATCCTTTATCATAAAAGTTACCATCAATATTTGTAAATTATTACATTCCTTAAGAGTTGAGAAATTCTCTACTTGCCTGCGCCATGGACTACAGAGATTATCCATAAAAATGATCATACTGCATTATAAAGCAGTAGTTCTCATATATTCATATTTTATAAATCAGCAACATCTCAAAGAAGGAAAATCGAGGTGTCTGATATTTTACTGTTACTATACTATCACCAATATATCATAACAAAAGAAATATTAATAGCAAAATAATACAAAGAACAGTATCATAAAAACACAATTATATAATAAAAGAAATTTTAATAGTAAAATATTACAAGTAATAGTATCATAAAAGAAAGGATAAAAGTCTGTTAAGTAAATTAGGTGTATGAAAAGTTCCCTATATTGCCTTTTTTGTCTCTTCTTGGACTATGGAAAACAGTGTATATTGACTCTTCAACTGGTATTTGGGGACCCAGTGACCCAAGAATAGATAGAAATCATTAAATCCTATTTGTCAAGTAGTACAAAAGAACCTTTTATATTTTATTGGTTTCCATAGGGGTCCACTGGCTTTTGGAATTGATACCTTATGTAAAATTAGCTAAAAAGTAAATAATATTATGTGAAATATATTATAAAATATAGACTACTATTATGGAGATTGCATATTACAGAGAGTATATAGTTACAGAGGAAAAGTACAGAATATAGTTAGGTCTGTGGCATCCATATGTGAGATGTAGAACTTCATGATTTTTTTTTAACTTGTTTCCCCCACTTTGGTTCGTAAACGCCTTTTGTCCCCTATAGTCATATATACTTTAAAATGTTACAATTTAATGCTGAAACTTCCCCTTTAACAGTATAATTTAACTTAAATGAATCACGTAACTGTACAAATATTGCTTATCAGAAATAACCATGAAGACCTAAATAACTTCTTGAGTGCTTTTTTCCTTCCATCTATAAATATTTTCTGTTTACAAATATTTCATCCCTTTATAAAACAGTAACTATTAGAGGTTCTCTTTCAAGTTTCCTTACCTCACTTGGAATAGTCTCAGCTTCCTCCTTTATAAGAGAGACACCTGTTAAGAAATTTATAGAAGTATTTTATTATATATAAAATAATAAACATTATGCATTAATAAAATATCATTACAATTTTTCTCACCAAGAATAAGTGCAATTTAAATCAAAGCAGCTATTCAAACATAGACACTACATAGTTATAAAAACAGGCTGATGAATCTCTAGGAAGATGGAGGAGTAAATGAATAAGTATAAAGTGAAAAAGTATAATATGATAACACTTCAGATACATCAATATAAGACATTGAAACAGGCATATAATATTGGTTGTTCAGTCACTCAGTCATGTCCAGTGATTTGCAAACCCATGGACTGAAGCCTGCCAGGCTTCCCAGTCCTTCACCATCTCTCAGAACTTGCTCAAACTCATGTCCATTGAGTTCGTGATGCCATCCAACCATCTCATCTGTTGTCCCCTTCTCCTCCTGCCTTCAATCTTTCCCAGCATCAGGGTCTTTTCTAATGAGTCAGCTCTTTGCATCAGGTGGCCAAAGTATTGGGGCTTCAGCTTCAGCATCAGTCCTTCCAATGAATATTTAGGACTGATCTCCCTTATGACCAACCTAGATAGCATATTCAAAAGCAGAGACATTACTTTGCCAACAAAGGTTCGTCTAGTCAAGGCTATGGTTTTTCCTGTGGTCATGTATGGATGTGAGATTTGGACTGTGAAGAAGGCTGAGTGCCGAAGAATTGATGCTTTTGAACTGTGGTGTTGGAGAAGACTCTTGAGAGTCCCTTGGACTGCAAGGAGATCCAACCAGTCCATTCTGAAGGAGATCAGCCCTGGGATTTCTTTGGAGGGAATGATGCTGAAGCTGAAACTCCAGTACTTTGGCCACCTCATGCGAAGAGTTGACTCATTGGAAAAGACTGTGATGCTGGGAGGGATTGGGGGCAGGAGGAGAAGGGGACGACAGAGGATGAGATGGCTGGATGGCATCACTGACTTGATGGACGTGAGTCTGAGTGAACTCCGGGAGTTGGTGATGGACAAGGAGGCCCGGCATGCTGCGATTCATGGGGTCACAAACAGTCAGACACGACTGAGTGACTGATCTGATCTGATCCTTTAAGATTGATTGGTTTGATCTCCTTGAGAAACGACACCATAATTCAAAGTCGGAGAAGCCTTTTCTCTGACACCACAGTTCAAAAGCATCAATTCTTTTGGTGCTCAGCCTTTTTTATGGTCCAACTCTCACATCCATAAGTGACTACTGGAAAATCCATAGCTTTGACTGGATGGATCTTTGTCAGTAAAATAATCTCTCTGCTATTTAATATGCTATCTAGGTATGTCATAGCTTTTCTTCCAAGGAGCAAGCGTCTTTTAATTTCATGGCTGCAGTCACCATCTGCAGTGATTTTGGAGCCCAAGAAAATAAAGTCTCTCGCTCTTTCCGTTGTTTCCCCATCCATTTGCCATAAAGTGATGGAACCAGATGCCATGATCTTTGTTTTTTGAATGTTCGGTTTTAAGTCAGTTTTTTCACTCTCCTCTTTCACTTTCATCAAGAGGCTCTTTAGTTCTTTGCTTTCTGCCATGAGGGTGATGTCATCTGCACATCTGTCATCTGCACTAACTGTTGCTTCTTGACCTGCACACAGGTTTCTCAGGAGGCAGGTAAGGTGGTCTGGTATTCCCATCTCTTGAATAATTTTCCACAGTTTGTTGTGATCCACACAGTCAAAGGCTTTAGCATAGTCAAGGAAGCAGAAGTAGATATTTTCCTGGAATTCTCTTGCTTTTTCTATGATCCAACGGATGTTGGCAATTTGATCTCTGGTTCTTCTGCCTTTTCTAAATCTAGCTTGAACATCTGAAAGTTCTCGGTTCACATACTGTTGAAGACTAGCTTGGAGAATTTTGAGCATTACTTTGCTACCATGTGAAATGAGTATAATTGTGTGGTAGTATAAACATTCTTTTGGATTGCCTTTCTTTGGGATTGGAATGAAAACTGAGTATATCTTGGTAAAAATCAAGAGGAAATAAAATAAATCCCAGATGGTCAGTGATAAGGTTGGTTTGGAAAAAGAGATTAGAATAAGGCTGTATATAACCAAAAAACTAAGACCTCTCAACAGAGGCTAACTGAAGCACTTACAAAATCTTCCTGAAAGTGAAAGTGAAGTCGCTCAGTTGTGTCCGACTCTTTGCGACCCCATGGACTGTAGCCTACAACGCTCCTCTGTCCGTGGGATTTTCCAGGCAAGAGTACTGGAGTGGGTTGCCATTTCCTTCTCCAGAGGATCTTCCCAACCCAGGGATCGAACCTGGGTCTCCACATTGTAGGCAGATGCTTTACCATCTGAGCCACCAGGGAAGAAATATGTTGGCTTCCCTGGTGACTCAGTCAGTAAAGAGTCTACTTGCAATGCGGGAGACCCAGATTCAATTCCTGAGTTGGGAAGATCCCCTGGAGAAGGAAATGGCAACCCGCTCCAGTATTCTTGCCTAGAGAATTCCATGGACATGGGGAGCTTGGTGGATTACAGTCTATGGGGTCACAAAGAGTCGGACATGACTGAGTGACTAACACTTTCACTTTAGAAATATAAACAATACGTATTTAGCAAAGAAAAAAAGTCTAAAAGGGGAAAGGGATTAAATACAGAGATAAAATGGAATGCCTAAGTCTAATAAAAACAGAATTTATTAAGGTCACTATTAGCTGCATGACTACTGTCAGCTCATTTTTCTGAGCCTTGGTTTTCTCACAAGTAAATCAGATTAGAGACAGTTTATCTTATAGGAATGGTACAAGTATACAAACGTGTGCAGCAATGTGGCTAAAAGCTTGAGCTCTTGGATCAAACAGACAAGGTTCAAATTAATGGCTATGTGACCTCTCACTGACTTGATCCTCAGTTTTCTCATCTGTGAAAATGTGGATAAATAATAATAGCTTCCTCAGTTGACTGCTGTGAGGACTGATTTATATAATCCAAGTAACATGCCTGGAACATAGTGATCAGTAAATCACTTAGCTGTAACTACAGGAAGCTATTGGAATGCCAAAAGGAAAGAAGTCACCAGAGGATCCAATGGGATCTGAAATAAACTCCTAGGATAATTGAAAAAAATTAAAGAAAAATAAAGCTAGCAACCACTAGTGAGTGAGAAAGGTTAACCTCCAATATTCAACAGTGGTATTAAAGAGGGAAGCTGTGATTCTGCTACAACCTAAAACTTGAATGTTTCAGTTAAAGGGCAGATTAGAGATGAAATAGCTCTGCTAGGCTGGTTGATCCTCAGAATTTAGGAAATGAATATACCAAAGGCTGAGGTAGCTGGAGAAGTAGAATTAGATAAATAACCTGTGGCAAAAACTTATAACAATAAATCATTAATCCATATCAGCAGAATCCAAGATTTTGAAGACAGAGTATTATGCATCTATTTTAATTTACTAAGTGAATCTTTTAATAGATTTTTCTTAAAGCTGCATGAACAGTATCTTTTATTAATTAAATACGTTACTGATAATTTGTAGAGAAGGAAATGGCAATCTACTCCAGTGTTCTTGCTTAGAGAGTCCCATGGACAGAGAAGCCTGGTGGCTACAGTCCATGGGGTCCCACAGGGTCGGGCACGACTGAAGCGACTTAGCATGCACACATGCACTGATAATTTGTATGAAGTTCTCAGATTTAATGCTAACTTTATTTCCTGTTCAACTTTTTCCCTTTTCCCTTTCTCTTACACACACATACACACCCTCCACATAAAAGAAATCAATAGGTCTACAGTTAACAATGTTTAACAACATACCTTTTCATAGACTATAGATAAGATTCAACTTTTTTCTTGTCCTTAAAGGAGGAAAGGAGTATCAAAAATAAAAATAATTCTTTATTGGGTCTAATTCTTTTCTTTGGAGTGTTACAAAATAAATACTATATACCAAGACTATAATGAAATGTATTTTTATTCCCTAACAAAAAATGAAATCTACTTAAAGCAGATTACTGGTTTGCTTTTTGTAATATAACCACCCTGTTTTAATTATCTTAATAATAAATACAAAAGTAAGTTAGTTATATAACCTGATGTTACAGTATCTGTAGGTCTCTCTTCCAATTGGCTTTCTGGTATCTCATTGATATTACTTTCCTAGAAGGAAAGAATAAAAAGAAAACATATTGGGGAAATGTTTAAAGAGCTAAAACACTTTTCTCTGCCTTCATAACTTCTTTTAACACTTTAAAAAAATTATAGAAGACAAGAAGAATATGGGTTTGTGAGAAAAGCAAAATTTGTGAGAAATAGTACTGTTTAAATAGTACTAACACCCTGGCTAGGAGCTTGATGTTCCAGGGAGAGAAGATCCAAGAATTGATGGGGTTTCTGAATGCTGAATGCATGAGAGAAAAAGAAGTAAGTCACAAAGGACCATATATTGTATGATTCCATTTGTATGAAATATCTACAACAAGCAAATCTATAGAGACATAAAGTAGATTAGTTATTGTTTAGGGCTTGTGGGGCATGGAGGGTTTGGAGGTTATAGGCCAAGAGGTTTGGGGTTTCTTTTACGGGTAATGGTAATATTCTCAAATTTATTACAACAATGGATGCACGACTGTATGAATATACCTAGTGTCACTGAATGGTACTCTTAAATGGGTGAATGGTATAGTATCTGAATTATACCTCAACAAAGCTGTTAAAAACTAAACCTTATAAGTAATCAATATTTACTGAATGTCACATTATCAGAATATGAAAGTACAGAAACTATGCTCAAAATCCTTCAAGCTAGGCTGCAGCAGTGTGTGAACTGAGAACTTCCAGATGTAAAAGCTGGATCCAGAGATCAAACTGCCAACATACACTGGATCGTAGAAAAAATAAGAGAATTCTAAAGAAAAACATCTGCTCCATTGGCTGTGCTAAAGCCTTTGACTGTGTGGATTACAACAAACTGTGGAATATTCTTAAAGAGATGGGAATACCAGACCACATTACCTGCCTCCTGAGAAACCTGTATGCAGGTCAAGAAGCAACAGTTAGTACTGGACATGGAACAATGGACTGGTTCCAAATTGGAAAAGAAGTACGTCAAGGCTGTATATTGTCACCCTGCTTATTTAACTTATATGTAGAATACATCATGAGAAATGCTGGGCTGGATGAAGCACAAGCTGGAATCAAGATTGCCAGGAAAAATATCAATAATCTCAGATATGCAGATGACACCACTCTTATGGCAGAAAGTGACAAGGAACTAAAGAGCCTGTTGATGAAAGTGAGAGAGGAGAGTGAAAAACCTGGCTTAAAACTCAAAAAACAAAGATCATGGCATCCAGTCCCATCACTTCATGGCAAATGGATGGAGATACAATGGAAACAGTGAGAGACTTTATTTTCTTGGGCTCCAAAATCACTGCAGATGGTGACTGCAGCCATGACATTAAAAGACATTTGCTCCTTGGAAGAAAAGCTATATCTACATCTAGACAGCATATTAAAAAGCATATTAAAAAAGCAGAGACATTACTTTGCCAACCAAGGTCTGTATAGTCAAAGCTATGGTTTTTCCCAGTAGTCATGTATGGGTGTGAGAGCTGGACTACAAAGAAAGCTGAGTACCAAAGAGGTGATGCTTTTGAACTGTGGTGTTGGAGAAGACTCCTGAGAGTCCCTTGGAGACTCTCAGCAAGGAGATCAAATCAGTCAATCTTAAAAGAAATCAACCCTGAATATTCATTGGAAGGACTGATGCTGAAGCTGAAGCTACAACACTTTGGCCACCTCATGCAAAGAGCCCACTCATTGGAAAAGATCTTGATGCTGGGAAAGATTGAGGGCAGGAGGAGAAGGGGATGACAGAGGATGAGATGGTTGGATGGCATCACTGATTTAGTGAACATGAGTTTGAGCAAACTCTGAGATGGTGAAGGACAGGGAAGCCTGGAGTGCTGCAGTTCATGGAGTTGTAAAGAGCCAGACATGATTTAGCAACTGAACAACAACAAGAGAGGGAAAAATAAGCAGTGTCTGATCATTATTTATTTAATTGGAGAAGAATTACTTTACAATATTGTGATAGTTTTGCCAAACATCAATATGAATCAGCCTTGGTATACTTGTGTCCCCGCCATCCTGAACTCACTTCCTCCCTCCCTCCCTACACTATCCCTTGACGTTGTCACAGAGCACTGGCTTTGGGTGCCCTGCTTCATGCACTAGTTATCTGCTTTACATATAGCAATGTATGTGTCTCAATGTTCTTCCATCAAGTCATCTCACCCTCTCCTCCTCCCACTGATTCCAAAGTCTGTTCTTTCCATCTGTGAGTACAAAGCAGCAAAGGAGACACAGACATAAAGAACAGGCTTTTGACCATTATTTTTAGCTATCATAATTTTAAAATAAAAATCTATATAGGGAACAATGTATTATGTTAATTACCTTAGGTTCTTTATGTTCTAATCCTGGGGTAAGAAGTCCTTCTAAATAGCTAGCTTTTTCTGCCCATGTACTTAGATGTCTATATTCTTTTTTCATTTTTTCCAGCCTAAAGAAAGAAATCAGTCACAGATTTAAAAAGTGACAGAAGAATATATATGGTATGAATCAAAGAACAACATATACAGTATGATACATTTATATAAAGTTCTTAAAGAAAAAATCAACAATATATTGTTTAAGGACACAAAGGAAAAAGAATGATTACAGTAAAATTCAGAGTAGTAGTTTCCTGGAGAGGGATGTAATCTTATAAGGGTACATAAAACACATTATAATATTGGTAATGTTGTATTTCTTAACCCTATATTGTAAATATCTAGCCAATGGTCTTATTATTTTTAAGTTATATACACATATATTTTAGAAATTATTCTATATATATTGGTTTCATTATGTAAACAATATATACATATTTTTAAAATTATTCAGTACATATATATCATCAGTAATAAAATAAATAAAAAGAGAAGAATTTTCTTTCTAATCCAAGAAATTTCAAAAGATTTTCATAATCTAAATATATAATTGACAAGAATTAAATAGAAAAGAGGAAATGTTTCTCAATTTATTTCATAAGGACACTGATCTTGATAATAAAGCATAACAAGGACATTACAAAAAAGGAAAATTAGTTTAATCTCACTCACAATATATAGATGCATATCTTACAAATAAAATACAATTTTAGTACAAAAAAATCTAGTGGTATAAGGAAAAGATAATATACTATGAACAAGTTGGCTTTATTCCAGGAATATAGGGCTATTTTGACATTAACAATAAAACATATAATTTACATACAATTTAGCTGATTGAAAGAGAAAAATAATTTGGCAAAATCCCATGGCCATTTATGATTAAAATAAAAAAACTCACAGAAAACGAGGAAGAGAAGGAAATAATTTACTTGGTATAAAACATCAGCAAAAAAAACTACATAATGTGTTTGGCTTTCTAATGCTATGAGCTTTGCCATGAAAGATCCTAAACAAAATAAAGATATCCACTATTTATAACAGACGTTAACTGGAGCTTCTAGCCAGCACAGAATGACAAGAAGACAAAGTTACGGATTAAGGACTGGGAACAAAGAAACAGCTGTTATTACCTATAGATGATTGTTTAAATAAACCCCCCCAAATGATACCACAATACAGTATTATGAATATAAAAGTTTTGTAAAACAAGGAAAATTCCAAGATGATGATAGAAGCAGTGACAGTATAGTTTTTGAATCTTCCCAAATATCTACATAAAAACTCACAGTATCTGGCTAGCATACCCCAAAACTTACCGGCAACATTTACAACAAAATCATGTGACAAGGTTTTCCTATTAACCCCATACACATAACACCTTCATGGTATCAGTGAATATATGGCGGAAGGCAACAGGTGTAACAGGGGCATCTAATGAATGTGAGAATAAGTCATCCCCAAACAACCAACAGGCAGTCACAAGAAAGCACAGCCAGCCAGTCTGAGAATAAGTCACAAGAAAGCACAGCCAGTTGAAACTGGGAGGGTTTTGTTCATTTCCATTAGTGAGTACATAGCTGAGTGCCAAGGATTCACGATAAGAACCAAGAGGACTGGAGTAGTCTAACTACTGAGAATAATCAAAAGTGACCAGCTTGGTCTCTGCTTTGAGACAGGGCCTGCAGAAACCTGGGTTTCCTGCAATGTAGGCAGATTCTTTACCATCTGAACCACCAGGGAAGCCCCATTGTATTTTTAAACACCAAATAAAAACTTCAGAAGTGGGAGCTCTGTGAAACTAGAAGAGTTTTCTAAACCAAGTCTTCTACAAAAAATTCAGGAAAATTAATTTCATATAAGATAAGCAATAGAGAATTACCAGGGCCGAGGTATTGGGTTGACCAAAAGGTTTGTTCGTTTTTTTCCATAAGATGGCTCAAGCAGCACTTAATGGTTCAGTTCAGTCGCTCAGTCGTGTCCGACTCTTTGCGACCCCATGAATTGCAGCATGCCAGGCCTCCCTGTCCATCACCAACTCCCGGAGTTCACTCAGACTCATGTCCATCGAGTCAGTGATGCCATCCAGCCATCTCATCCTCTGTCGTCCCCTTCTCCTGCCCCCAGTCCCTCCCAGCATCAGTCTTTTCCAACGAGTCAACTCTTCGCATGAGGTGGCCAAAGTACTGGAGTTTCAGCTTTAGCATCATTCCTTCCAAAGAAATCCCGGGGCTGACCTCCTTCAGAATGGACTGGTTGGATCTCCTTGCAGTCCAAGGGACTCTCAAGAGTCTTCTCCAACACCACAGTTCAAAAGCATCAATTCTTTAGTGCTCAGCTTTCTTCACAGTCCAACTCTCACATCCATACATGACCACAGGAAAAACCATAGCCTTGACTAGACGAGCCTTTGTTGGCAAAGTAATGCCTCTGCTTTTCAATATGCTTTCTAGGTTGGTCATAACTTTCCTTCAAAGGAGTAAGCGTCTTTTAATTTCTTGGCTGCAGTCACCATCTGTAGTGATTTTGGAGCCCAGAAAAATAAAGTTTGACACTATTTCCACTGTTTCCCCATCTATTTGCCATGAAGTGATGGGACCAGATGCCATGATCTTCATTTTCCGAATGTTGAGTTTTAAGCGAACTTTTTCACTCTCCACTTTCACCTTCATCAAGAGGCTTTTTAGTTCCTCTTCACTTTCTGCCATAAGGGTGGTGTCATCTGCATATCTGAGATTATTGATATTTCTCCCAGCAATCTTGATTCCAGCTTGTGCTTCTTCCAGCCCAGCGTTTCTCATGATGTGCTTTGCATATAAGTTAAATAAGCAGGGTGACAATATACAGGCTTGACGTACTCCTTTTCCTATTTGGAACCAGTCTGTTGTTCCATGTCCAGTTCTAACTGTTGCTTCCTGACCTGCATACAAATTTCTCAAGAGGCAGATCAGGTGGTCTGGTATTCCCATCTCTTTCAGAATTTTCCACAGTTTATTGTGATCCTCACAGTCAAAGATTTTGGCATAGTCAATAAAGCAGAAATAGATGTTTTTCTGGAACTTTCTTGCTTTTTCCATGATCCAGTGGATGTTGGCAATTTGGTTTCTGGTTCCTCTGCCTTTTCTAAAACCAGCTTGAACGTCTGGAAGTTCACGGTTCACATATTCCTGAAGCCTGGCTTGGAGAATTTTGAGCATTACTTTACTAGCGTGTGAGATGAGTGCAATTGTGTGGTAGTTTGAGCATTCTTTGGCATTGCATTTCTTTGGGATTGGAATGAAAACTGACCTTTTCTAGTCCTGTGGCCACTGCTGAGTTTTCCAAATTTGCTGGCATATTGAGTGCAGCATCATCTTTCAGAATTTGAAATAGCTCAATTGGAATTCCATCACCTCCACTAGCTTTGTTCATAGTGATGCTTTCTAAGGCCCACTTAACTTCACATTCCAGGATATCTGGCTCTGGGTCAGTGACCATACCATCATGATTATCTGGGTCATGAAGATCTTTTTTGTACAGTTCTTCTGTGTATTCTTGCCACCTCTTCTTAATATCTTCTGCTTCTGTTAGGTCCATACCATTTCTGTCCTTTATCGAGCCCATCTTTGCATGAAATGTTCCCTTGGTATCTCTAACTTAGTGGTTACCTTCACTCAAAACAATTTTGTTAGACTGTATTGTGACAGTTGCCATATAAGTATGCATTTAAACAATTATCAAAATTGGTGAACTTTTGTGTTATTGAGGACAGAAAAAAAGAAGCAACATTTTCAGCATATTCTGCTTCATTATTTCAAGAAAGGTAAAAACACAATGGAAACACAAAGATTTGTGCAGTGTATGGAGAAGGTGCTGTGACTGATTGAACATGTCAACAGCAGTTAGAGATATTTCATGTTAGAGATTTCTTGCCGATGATGCTCCACAGTTGGGTAGACCAGTTGGAGTTAATAGTAATCAAATCAAGACATAAATTAATCAACATTATATCATGTGGGAGGTAGCTGATGTACTCAAAACATCCAAATCAAGCACTGAAAATCCATACGTTTGGTTATGTTCATCATTTTGACGTTTGGATTCCACATAAGTTAAGTGAAAAAATCCTAGACTGTATTTCCACACACAATTCCCTACTTAAAACACATCAAAAACATTCTATTTTTAAAACAAACTGTGATGGGCAATGAAAAGTCAATACTTCATAATAATAAGGAATAGAAAAAAGATCATGGGGCAAGCAAAATGAACCATCACCAACCACCAAAGGCCAGTCTTCATTCAAAGAAGGTGATGTTTTGTATATGGTGGGTTTGGAAGGATGTCCCCTATTATGAGCTCCTTTTGGAAAACCAAATGATGAATTTCAATAAGTACCTCTCCAATTAGATCAACTGATGGCAGCACTCAACAGAAAGCATTTAGAATTAGTCAACAGAATCACATAATCTTCCATCAGGATAATGCAAGACCACATGTTTCTTTGATGACAAGGAAAAAACTGTCATGGCTTGGCTGAGAAGTTCTGGTTCATCCTCTGTATTCACCAAACATCACACCTTTGAATGTCCATTTATTTCAGTTTACAAAATTCTCTTAATGGAAAAAAATTTCAATTCCCTATAAGACTGTAAAAGGCACTTGGAACAGTTCTTTGCTCAAAAAGATAAAAGAGTTGGGAAGATGGAATTATGAAGTTGTATAAAAAGTAGGAGAAGGTAGTAGAATAAAATGGTGAATACATTGTTCAATAAACTTCTTGGTAAAAATGAAAAATATGCCTCTTATTTTTACATAAAAAGAAAACAGAGGAACTTTTTGGCCAATCCAATAGTTATAAGAAGAAGATAATACAGAGCAAAATAACATTCTTAGATTGCCGAAATACACAATAAAGATATTTGGGAGTCAGTGAGCAGAGGGGGACCCATTCTTCTAGAAGGAAGGGGGTTGGGTGGTACTACCATTCAAGAGAAGACAGAGCAACAGCCATCCACATCACTGGAATCCAAACAAGTTGAGGTTCAGCAGATGGACCTCAGGGAGCCACTCTGAGTGGAGAAGCTGTTATGGTGATCCAGTTGTGTTTTACTAAGCCAAGAATTGAAGAAATTTGTGCATTTCTGTCCAAGATGGTGAAAAAGCCTCTGAACTCATTCATCTCCTCCCAAAGATACACCTAATCTACAGCTATACAGGAAAGAAATCCAGAAATAGAAATCCTGCTGAAAGAAATCTAGAAATAGCTGAGCAACTCTGAAACACTGGACAAATGAAAGAAAATTCACAACAAAATGGGTAAGAGAGGCTGAGACACACTTTCACCATAAACCTAACCCTGGCATAATGCCATACAATTGGGAAGGAATCTACTTGAGGACAGAAAAGTTTGGACTCTACATCTAGTGCTCCAACGTCAAGACTGCCACTTTAAAGACAGGCCCTGAAAACACCTTGCTAGGTCACACCTACCTTGTGACCAGGAGACACCCAAGGTTAAAAAATAAATAAATAGTTCTTAATGGGTTCACTAAGGGCTTGCCATACCTGTTTGCCCAAGGCTCAGCACAGTTTAGGCAAATTTGTTCATCTCCCAGTCCTTCCCCAAGAAAAGCCTACTTGAATTCTGTAAAAGCTGCTGCTTGAGGGTCAGGCCTCTAATTTAGCATGCTTCTAGGAGAAGGCAATGGCACCCCACTCCAATACTCTTGCCTGGAAAATCCCATGGGCGGCGGAGCCTGGTAGGCTGCAGTCCATGGGGTCACTAAGAGTCGGATACGGCTGAGCGACTTCACTTTCACTTTTCACTTTCATGCATTGGAGAAAGAAATGGCAACCCACTCCAGTACTCTTGCCTGGAGAATCCCAGGGATGGGGGGAGCCTGGTTGGGTTCCATCTATGGGATCGCACAGAGTCGGACATGACTGAAGTGACTTAGCAGCAGCAGCAGCAGGAAACAAGGGAAGCCAGCAGACTCCATATCTCCCTTCTCTCCTAGCCTGATCCAGATCACCAGTATCTCCAAGGAAAGAGCTTGTACACACAATTGGCACCCAGATTTTGTGGCTGCCATTGGAGGTACAGGTCCCCAGATTGCCTGATGTCATAGTCAACAGGGTTTGCATTTTCTGGTCCACAGGACTACAGCACACAAAAAAGAAGTTCTTAATGGGTACAGGAGCTACCAACCCTGTGCATATACACACAGACCCAGCATAGAGAGAACAGGAAAAAAAAAGTCTTACCAGTTTCTCCTTGGAAGGGTTCTAACTACATACTTTTCCAGCATCTACCTGGGGGTTCAGCCTTCCAATCAGCCTGAATGTAGGTGCTGACTGAAGTCCTCCCGTTTGGGACACTGACAAGTCTTGACACACCCTCAAGTCTTGGGAGGGTCACTAAAAACAAAGAAGGTGACTGGGACAGTCACAAAGGTGTAAGGGACAACCGAGAACTTGGACTAGGCTGATGAGGTTCATTTCCTACATGAGACCACAATACCAAAACTAACAGAGGTGGTTGTTTTATCCGATGTTCAGGAACCAACATGGAGAGTTAGGAAAATGAAGTAAAGAGGAGTAAGTCCTAAACAAAAGAATAAAACTCCAGAAACATAAGTTCCAAACAAAAGAACAACATAAAACTCTAGAAACAGACATAAATGAAACAGAGATAAGTGACTTGCCTGATAAAGAAATCAAAATAACGCCCATAAAGATGTTATCAAGGTCAGAAGAAAAATTGATGAGCAAAGTGAGAATTTCACATAGAGGCAGAAAATACTAGAAAGGATCAAACAGAAATCACAGAGCTGAAGAATACAATAACTGAACAAAAATTCAACAGAGAGATCAAGAGCAAACCAGATGATTCAGAAGAAAGGATCAGTGAATGTGAAGACAAAGCAATGAAATTCATCCAGTCAGAGAAGGAGAAAAGAATGAAAAAGAGAGAAGATAGCTTAAGGAACTTATGATACACCATCAAGTAGACCAATATATTTATTACAGGGGAACTAGAAGGAGAGAGAAAGAAAGGGACAGGTGCTTACTCAAAGAAATAATAACTGAAAACTTTCCTAACCAGAGGAAAGAAACAGACACCAGATCAAGGGAGTCCAGATGGTTCCAAAAAAAGTAATCCAAAAGACTCACACTGAGACACATTAAAATTAAGTTGCTAAAAAAGAAAGACAAGGAGAGAATCTTAAAAGCAGCAAGAGAAAAACAATTTGCTATGTACAAAGAAGCCACCATAAGACTATGAACAAATCTTTTAGCAGAAACTTTGTAGGCCAGAAGAAAGTGATAATCATACACTCAAAGTGCTAAAAGAATAAAATGGACAACCAAATAAATCAGCCAAGACCATAACAAGAGACAAAAATTTCTTGTTTACTAACAAGACATTGTAAATCAGTTCAGTTTAGTTCAGTCACTCAGTTGTTCCGACTCTTTGCAACCCCATGAACAGCAGCATGCCAGGCCTCCCTGTCCATCACCAACTGCTGGAGTCTACCCAAACCCACGTCCATTGAGTCGGTGATGCCATCCAACCATCTCATCCTCCGTCATCACCCTCTCCTCCTGTCCTCAATCCTTCCCAGCATCAAGGTCTTTTCCAATGAGTCAGCTCTTCGCATCAGGTGGCCAAAGTACTGGAGTTTCAGCTTCAACATCAGCCCTTCCAATCAACACCCAGGACTGATCTCCTTTAGGAGGGACTGGTTGGATCTCCTTGCAGTCCGAGGGACTCTCAAGAGTCTTCTCCAACACCACAGTTCAAAACCATCAATTCTTCGGCACTCAGCTTTCTTTATAGTCCAACTCTCACATCCATAAATGCCTACTGGAAAAACCATAGCCTTGACTAGATGGACTTTTGTTGACAATCAGTTTACAATTTAGAATTGTAAATCAACCATATTCCAATAAAAATTATAAATAAATAAACTTTATTGAGGGCTTCCCAGATGGTACAAGTGGTAAAGAATCCACCTACATGCAGGAGACGTAAGAGATGCAGGTTTGATCCCTGAGTGGGGAAGAACCCCTGGCAACTCACTCCAGTATTTCTGCCTGCAGAATCCCGTGGACAGAGGAGCTTGGAAGGCTGCAGTCCATAGGTTTGGAGAGTCAGACACAACTGAAGCAATCGAGCATGCATGCACAAATGTTATTAAATGAATAAAACATATGACTAGGGGAAAAAGGGGTTTCTTGATGACTCGACTCAATGTTTATGAATTAATTTATAAGTCTAGTAAACTATGCATACACATAAACATTATTTTTAAAATATTCAAGAGTTCTATTTCTGGCAATGATGGAATAGGTTATTTCAGACAAACCATCTCACTGAACAACTGGAAAAAACTGGACAAAATATTAAAAAATTTTTTGTTTGGAAGCATCCGTCAGTTATAAAGGCAGCAAGGATTTTCAGATCTACGATTCCAGACAGAAAAGAAGTCTGGAGACTTTGAGCCCATAATTTGGAGCCATTTTCCTTCAAGGTATTTTGGTGATGAAGAGTTAAGAGCTCTGAGATAAATATGTAAGAACGAGGGAAAACCAGAGTTCAGACCCTGCTAAGGATGAGAAGCCATGGTAAACACCCAGGTTTTCAGTTGGGACCCTTAGGGTTCTTCCTCAAGAATAAATGCCTCCTTAAATATTGTACCCTGGTTGCCTCACATTAGTGTCATTCTTTTTTATTATTATTTTTTAATTCGAGGAAAATCGCTTTAAAATGCTGTGTTGATTTCTGCCATACAACAACACAAATCAGCCATAATTATACATATATCTGCTCCCTCTTGAGCCTCCCTCCCCTCCCCCTATCCAACCACTCTAGGTCATCACAGAGTGCCAGGCTGGGCTCTCTGTGCTTTATAGCAACTTCTCACCAGCTATCTATAGTAAACCATGAAAAGACTAATGTTCACAGGAATGAAAGCCCAAATCACTTCAATCTCAACTGAATTAAGATGATCTAGGATTGCTTAGTGTTCCTAGGCTAGCTGGCAACCAGATGCAAATGTATTTATATACTATCTGTAAAAAATGTATAACCAAGATCCTCAAAGTAGTTCTACAGATTTTCAAATACAATGTTTGGCACTTGATAAAAACAACTAGACATGTGAGACAGAAAATATGACTAAAAACTATGAGTAGATAAACCAACGACAGAAATAGACTTTTAGGAAATCCAAATAATCAAGTTATCAGGGATGAACTTGCAAATAACAATAATTATTATGTTTAAAGAACTAAAAGATAAGATTGAGGATTCTGGCAGAAAAGTGGCACTATGAAATAAATTATGAAAATTCCATAACTGAAAAGGAAATAACTGAAATGAAGAATTCAGTTGGCTTAACAACAGATAAAGAACAAAGATTCAATGATTATAAGATAGGTCAGAAGAAAATATCTAAACCATAGAGAAAAAAAGATAGGAAATATAGAAAAGACCGTAAGAGACCTATAAAATATATTGTTGAGTGAAGAGACAGAGCAAATATTGTACTTTCTCCTTTATAATGAATTCTCACCCCTTTTCTTCCCATGTCATTGACTTTTTACCACAAACTCTTAAATATGCTAAAGCAAAACTCTGGAATAACCTCTGGGCACATGAAATATCACCATGATGAAGTTTTCCAGACCAACAGCAAGCCCATGTCTCAAAGGAAAAAATTAATGTATACATAATACATAAATAAGATGAAAATTTTGTTTTGTTACGGTTTGGTTTTTTACCTTTCCCGGGGTTGTTGCTGAAGTTTTTCAAGTTGCACGACAGATGGCTGGTTGGACTGGGATGTAGCTGGCACCCCAACAGTAACATTCAGGTCTGGGGATAAGAATGCTGGATATGCTATTGGCTGTGGTATAATAACATTTCTGGAAAATGGCAATAAAGTTAAATATTAAAATTATACAAAAGTACACTTCTAAAATCAATGTTAGCTATTACTTTTGAATCACTCTCTGTTTTAAACTGTAAGCTCACATATCCACATTGGACCGCTAGAGAACAGAGCTAGGAAAGAGGAAGTCAGAAATACTGAGAGAGTGGCCTTTTGAGTACTCCTACTACTAAGATTTCAGAGAAGGCAATGGCACCCCACTCCAGTACTCTTGCCTGGAAAATCCCACGGGCGGCGGAGCCTGGTAGGCTGCGGTCCATGGGGTCGCTAAGAGTCGGACATGACTGAGCGACTTCACTTTCACTTTTCACTTTCATGCATTGGAGAAGGAAATGGCAACCCCCTCCAGTGTTCTTGCCTGGAGAATCCCAGGGACGGGGGAGCCTGGTGGGCTGCCGTCTATGGGGTCACACAGAGTCGGACACGACTGAAGCGACTTAGCAGCAGCAGTAGCAACTATATAAGATTACGGGTAGCAAAGATGAGAAAGGAGAGAAGGATCTGAAGTTCTAAGGAGATGTAGAAAGCATTTGAGCCCAGATTTCTCTTCTTATCTCTAGGTTCAAATCTTTATGTCATGGCCCAGTCAAGTGGACACAAAAAATTAACCATCATAAGTTCATCCCCTTGTCAACTTGGCACCCATACACATCTCCTTACAGCATGCTTTATTTACAAATGAGAAAATAAAAAGGTCATAATTCACCTTACATGATACAACTCTCCTTCATACAGCCAAAAACTCACTAGCTCCTTCCTTGTAAGAGTATGTAAAGTCCTTGGGTGATGTTTACTCTCTGATTAATATCCTGAAACTTAAATAACTATGACATAAGGTTACAATACTTAAATATTATGATATAAAGTGAATACACGTTATGTTACATGATAAGGAAATGAGAGAATAAAAAATTATATATATATATATATATATATATATATATATATATATACATACATATACACATAAAATTTCTTCCCAGGTTCCTGAGTAAATTGGCCAGAGCAGCATACCCAGAGGAATATGTTGTCTCCAAAACTCAAGAATCCCACTAGGTGGTATGTCTCTTTTTTGGTTGTAGGAGAGCCCACACACAATAACTTACCCTTCACCTCAGCAGGAATATCTTAACAAGCCACATGTCTGGATCCCTAAAATTTCATGTAAGTAGTAAAAAAGTGTCAGAGTCGCTCAGTCATGTTCAACTCTTTGCAACCCCATGGACTTGTAGCCCACCAGGCTCCTCTGTCCATGGAATTCTCCAGGCAAGAATACTGGAGTGGGTAGCCACACCCTTCTCCAGGGGATCTTTCCAACCCACAGACTGAACCCAGGTCTCCTGCATTGCAGGCAGATTTTTTTTTTACCATCTGAGCCACCAGGGAGGTAGAAAGTCCTCAAATTTTATCAGACTTACATTGAGGTAGAAAGCCCTCGAATTTTATTAGACATTTCCCATCTTCTAACATGCAAATATCTTACCAATAGGTCTACAGTAGTGCTGCTCACTAGGTCAAATCAGCATGTCATCACTGGAAGGGACAGTGTGTATCTTATATAAGAGAAAGTAATCAAGAGTCCTGTCTACTAAATTATAGAGTTGGGAAGAGATATATCTCTGAGGTAGGACAGAGAAGGTGTACTACTGGTCTTGCCTGTGGAAAGAAAACTGTTATGGATGGTCTTTATTAGCAAACGTGGAGAAAAAAAGTATTTGCTAAATCAAGAGTGGCAGGCCAGGTACTGAAGACGTGTTAATTTACTCAAGCAATAAAACCACATCTGGTACAGCAGTTGCATTTGGAGTCACCACCTGGTTAAGCTTACAATCATCTACTGTCATTCTCCAAGATACATCTGTTTCAGCACAGGCAAGATAAGTGAGTTGAATGGGGATGTGATGGGAACCACCATCTCTGCATCTTCTGCATCTTTCAAATCCCTGTGGTGGCACAAATCTCTGCCATCCCTCCAGTAATATGGTATTACTTTTGTTTTACCATTGGAACCTCTAGTGACTACCATTTGGTCTTTCCCACTGTAACATCCCTCATTCCACAGGTCAAGGGAGGTATTCATCAACTGCTGAATATGTCTATTTATGCATTCTGCTGCTGCTGCTAAGTCACTTCAGTCGTGTCCGACTCTGTGCGACCCCATAGATGGCAGCCCACCAGGCTCCCCCGTCCCTGGGATTCTCCAGGCAAGAACACTGGAGGGGGTTGCCATTTCCTTCTCCAATGCATGAAAGTGAAAAGTGAGAGTGAAGTTGCTCAGTCGTGTCCAACTCTTAGCGACCCCAAGGACTGCAGCCTACTCCTCCGTCCATGGGATTTTCCAGGCAAGAGTACTGGAGTGGGGTGCCATTGCCCTCTCCGATTTATGCATTCTAGAACTGAGGAAATAACTACAGGATGGATTTGGGGACCAACTGGGTCCCCTGTGAGATGAATCAGAGTTAAAACTTCCTTGACCACCTGATCTCCCTAAGCCCCTCTTCTAAGTGGCAGACAACTGCGACGTTTTGTTGTTGTTCAGCCGCTCAGTTGTGTCTGACTCTTTGCGACCCCGTGGACTGCAACATGCCAAGCCTCCGTGTCCTTCACCATCTCCCAGAGCTTGCTCAAATTCATGTCCATTGAGTCAGTGATGCCATTCAACAATCTTGTCCTCTGTTGTCCCCATCTCCTGCCTTCAATCTTTCCCAGCATTAGGGTCTTTTCCAAGGAGTCAGTTCTTCACGTCAGGTGGCCAAAGTACTGGGGCTTCAGCATCAGCATCAGTCCTTCTAATGAACATTCAGGATTGATTTCCTCTAGGATTGACTGGTTTGATCTCCTTGCAGGTCAAGAGACTCTCAAGAGTCTTCTCCAATACCATAGTTCAAAAGCATAACTTCTTCGGCACTCAGCTTTCTTCACAGTCCAACTCTCACATCCATACATGACTACTGAAAAACCATAGCTTTGACTAGATGGACATTTGTGGGCAAAGTGATGTCTCTGCTTTTTAATATGCTGTCTAGGTTGGTCGTAGCTTTTCTTCCAAGGAGCAAGCGTCTTTTAATTTCATGACTGCAGTCACCATCTGCAGAGATTTTGGAGCCCAAGAAAATAAATTCTCTCAGTTTCCATTGTTTCCCCATCTATTTGCCATGAAGTGATGGGACCGGATGCCATGATCTTCATTTTTTGAATGTTGAGTTTTAAGCCAGCTTTTTCACTCTCCTCTTTCACTTTCATCAAGAAGCTCTTTAGTTCCTCTTCACTTTCTGCCATAAGGGTGGTGTCATCTGCATATCTGAGGTTATTGATATTTCTCCTGGCAATATTGATTCCAGCTTGTGCTTTATCCAGCCCGGCATTTCTCATGATGTACTCTGCATAGAAGTTAAATAAGCAGGGTAACAATATACAGCCTTGACATACTCTTTTCCCAATTTGAAACCAGTCCGTTGTTCCATGTCTGGTTCTTAACTGTTGCTTCTTGGCCTGCACACAGGTTTGTCAGAAGGCAGGTCTGGTATTCCCATCTCTTGAATAATTTTCCACAGTTTGTTGTGATCCACACAGTCAAAGGCTTTAAATGAAGCAGATGTTTTTCTGGGATTCTCTTGCTTTTTCTATGATCCAATGGATGTTGGCAATTTGATCTTTGGTTCTTCTGCCTTTTCTAAATCCAGCTTGAACATCTGGAAGTTCTTGGTTCACATATTGTTGAAGCCTAGCATAGAGAATTTTGAACATTACTTTGCTAGTGTGTGAGATGAGGGCAATTGTGCAGCAATTTGAGCATTCTTTGGCATTGCCTTTCTTTGGGATTGGAATGAAAACTGAACTTTTCCAGTCCTGGGGCCACTGCAGAGTTTTCCAAATTTGTTGGCATATTGGGTGTGGCATTTTCACGGTATCATCTTTTATGATTTAGGTAACTTTTGTTCACTTGATCTAGAACTTCAATGCTAATACAGATCAAGCAAGAATTTAGTAGACTTCCTGTATTCTGGTTTCCAGCAATATCATGATCCAATGCCATGGCTCTGCATGAGTCAGACTACTCTGTTTGCTGCTTCGACTCTGCTGTCCAGCACAGTACCCACACTTACCTTGTGACTCTGGGATCCAATTCCTCCCAATTCATTTAGGTTTTCCATTCCAGTGACTGCAGTTCCCACTGCAAGGTCTACTCAGAGAAGAACAATCACAGGGATCTTCAAGGGTGGGGATTCCCTCACAAACTTTTTTCTCAGCTTCATAAAAATCAGTGTGCCTTCTGCATGCAGCCTCTCAGAATAAGTAGGTCTTAAACGACAAATCCTCTCTAATACTGCTAAGTCACATCAGTCGTGTCCAACTCTGTGCGACCCCCTAGACGGCAGCCCACCAGGCTCCCCAATCCCTGGGATTCTCCTGGCAAGAACACTGGAGTGGGTTGCCATTTCCTTCTCCAATGCATGAAAGTGAAAAGTGAACACTTTTCACTTTTCTCTAACATTATAATCTCCCTAAACCTCTGAATCCCTTCCTCTACATTAAACTAAACTAGGTCTGGTTTCTCAATTCACTCATAGTGGGTTATCTTTTGGTCCATGTTTCAGTAACCAACACACTGTAAAGAGTTCTATGTAACCCCTCAAGCTGCAAATTAAACACAGAATCTCTACTTAGTTAGCTCATGTCAGTAAATTTTTTATATGACCCAACTTAATGGTCCTGTCACCATTATACGTAATACCTTAAATATCCTTACCCCTACACATCCCCTGGATTTTTGTATACATAAATGAGAAAACTCAGGCAGTTCTTTTTAGAGTGTAATGCACTTCCTCGAGGGTCACACTTTGAACCTCACCTTTAGGAGCTTGCTGGGACTTGCATCTAGTTATAAGCCTAAAAGCAAAGAGGGGTTGTGAGGGTGAGTCTTGAGGAGAATCAACATCATCTTGCACGGCAACTGCCTCAGAAGAGGAGGTTACTATTTCCTCAAGCAATACAGAGTTAATCTTCTGAGACGGAGGCAGAAAGCCCACTTTCACTTTGCTACGGATAGAGACGTCACTGGCAAAGGAGGTATATCAGAATTTATGGGCTCAGTGTCCCCAGTTTCATCAAGATTTTCTCCTATTTTCCCATTCTAACTTGAAGGTTCCACTTCAGTTCAGTCAAGTCAGTCGTGTCTGACTCTTTGCGACCCCATGAATTGTAGCACGCCAGGCCTCCCTGTCCATCACCAACTCCCAGAGTTCACTCAGACTCACATCCATCGAGTCAGTAATGCCATCTAGCCATCTCATCCTCTGCCGTCCCCTTCTTCTCCTGCCCCCAATCCCTCCCAGCATCAGAGTCTTTTCCAATGAGTCAACTCTTCGCATGAGGTGGCCAAATTAGTCCCAATCAATATTCTCACTTTAAAAGTTGACACCTTGTGAAGCTGGGAGCTCAATTTGCCTTGTAATTCAGCCAGCTGCAAGATGAAATTCTGCCTTTGATTCTTAGTAATCTTAGTATTACGGCTACAGGAGATCAGGGTCTCCTTCAGAACACTCATGGAAGATTTCAGGTCATTTATACAAGGCTTGAGCTGGGAATTTGAATCCTTGAGCAAACTCATTATGTTCACTAGTTTGACAAAAATGTTTGAAAGTATCAAATATATAGTCACTCATATCTTTGCTTATAAATTGTTGATTAAGGATATCCAATGGTGATATTTTTCACATCACTATTGCCAGGTCATGCTGAGGAGTATCAGTGTCTCTTTACCACTAGAAATGGAGTCATTAGTCTTTAAATCTAATCAGATTAGAGAGCTAACTTCAAAAAACTCAGAACCAATTCAGAAAACTCATCCTTAATCTTCTGTTTCTCTCAAGCCACTCTCAGTATCAAAATCTGTATTAGTGAGAGGCATTCAGAGAAACAAAACAAGTAAGCTGGGAGAAGGCAGCGGGGTGGGGGAGGGAGGGGCGGGGGGGAGAAAGAGAGCGAGAGGTTCAGACTCCAGATCCAGGAAGATCTGATGTTTCCATTCAAGTCCAAAGGCAGGAAAAAGCCAACATTTCAGTCAAAGGCCATTATTGGGAAGGAGGAATTCTCTCCTACTCGAAGAAAGGAAAGGTCAGATTTCTTTGTTCTATTCGGGCTTTCAACTGACTGGATGAAGCCTACCCAATGAGGGCAATCTGCTTTACTCAGTCTACTGATTTAAATGTTAATCTCATTCAAAACACTCTTACAAAAACATCCAGAATAATGTTTGACCAAATATCTGGGAACCCCATGGCCCAGTCAAGCTGACACACAGAATTAACTGTATACCCATCTAGCCATTGCCTTCATTCAGACTGTCAGTACCTCTCATGTAGACTACTGCAATAGCTTCCTCCAGTCCTTGATCTCCAATACTAAACTAATTCTGTCTATATTCAATCCTATTTACTCCCTCACTTAAAATTCTTCAACGGCTCTACATCTGAAGTATTTCCAAATTTTCCCTATAAAGAACTCCTGTGGGTAGAGGACAGTGAAGATATCTGGAAGTATAGCTTAATGCAATCAGACACAAACCACATCATTTCTTGGAATCATTCTACCTGTGGCGGATTCATTTCGACATTTGGCAAAACCAATACAATACTGTAAAGTTTAAAAATAAAATAAAATTAAAAAAAAAAGAAAATTTATGTGACTTTTAAATTCTACTATATAATATATAGATGTTAATTTTAAGATAACATTTCCCTTTCAAAATCTTTGAGCAAAGTAATACTCCAGAAAGATGCACCATATTTTACAGTGCCTTTGTGTTGCACTGCCACATGTGGGAGGACTCAAAACAGTAACATTTACTCACATTTGAGAAGTATAAACTTACAATGATGATGATGGTGATGATAAAACATTTATTACTTCAGTAAGTAGTTAACAACTGAGAATTTTGTTATTTGCTACCATGTTCCAACTTATTTAACATTACAATAACTCAACTGAGTAGTTGTTATTTTTATTCCATTCAATAGATGAAGCACAAAGAGCCAAAGTAACTTGCTCAAGGTTGCACAGCTAGTACATGGGAGAGCCCACAGAGTCCGGTTCTAGAGCCTGACCTCTTGACTGCTACGTCTTGCCCTGACTGCTGCTCCAGCTCATCTCCTACTGCTCCCCTCCTTATTCCTGTGTACTTTGCAACCCACAACTAACCACTCACTGTTCCCCATCATAACATAGCCTCTTATGGCTCCCGCCATTTGTTCATGTGCCCTCTTTAGGGAATGTGTCTCCTCACCCTTACAAAATCAGCCTGGTGCACCACTACTCATTTTTCAAGTCTTACATCCAGCGCTTTTTCTTTTGTGGATCCTTACTTCATACTTTCCTCCTAACTCCCCTAAAAAGTATAGGAAGCTCCCTGGCTGTGTCCCACAGACCTCATGTTTATCTCTAGGAGGGCTCCATCTCATTCATATTACCCTATTTTTTACATGCTACCTTTGCATTAAACCTGGGGTACAGCAAACATTCAATAAGTGTCTATTGAATCAATGGATGGGTATGAAATAACAATCAATAAACATAAGAAAAACATTAAACTTTACCATTTCAACAAATCACTAATATCAAATGGACAAAATTTATTTTTAATGATAATGCTCAGTGTTGACAGGACAATCAGCTCTTCAGAATATAATTTCCTGTTCTATACCTAATTTCCTCAATCCCATTTCAAGTATTTTCTATTCCTTATTCTTGCATAGCACCATAGATTAAATATCTCTCTTGGGTGCTCATTTTTCTTTGATCTATCTTTACTGTTGAAATTTCAAGGCTAATTTACATACTATATTTTAAGTTACTTTTTGGCCTACTAATGGCATTTTTTGACCATAAGCTTTTTCCTGAAAGTTTAAAAGTAACAAACGGAGTGTGTGGAAATGGGCGTAATGCTACCATACTGCAGAACAGAAAATGCAACTATTAGGCACCTTGATCTTAAAAGTTCCTCATCTCTTTCTGCAAAAGGAATATCTCACTGGCCAACTTCCTCATTAGGCTTCCACTCCTTTCCCTCCTTTAGCCACAAAGTTGGCAACCCTTCTCTTCTTTTTCTTATCTCCAGACCTCCTCAACTACTCTCTCCAGGGCTACATCCAGAAACTCAAAATATCTTCCACCTGAGGCAAAACAATTCACTGCTTTCTTTACCTTGGAGACTAGCTCATTCTGGACATGTCTTAAGACAATCAAGATGTTCCACCAAATGGATTACATGTTTTAAATGACTGTTAGTAAGACTTTAATACTTACGTCACAGGGTCTGTTCTTTCTGGAGGTGGTGCAATATCCATAAACATAGATGGCTTAATAATTTTCTGAAGTGGTTTTAACTGAAGAAAATAATAAGTACATATTAACACTGTTTAGTCACAATTTCAGTTCATCCTAATATGACTATTTCCTGGACTTATATGATATATATATATATATATATACACACACACACATAATTATATAATGAAATGAGGAGGAAATGAATTAAGAGAGGAAGAAAGAATTAACATTGAGCACTGAGTATACAGTCCATGGAATTCTCTAGGCCAGAATAGTGGAGTGGGTAGCCTTTCCCTTCTCCAAGGGATGTTCCCAACCCAGGGATCAAACCCAGGTCTCCCGCATTGCAGGCGGATTCCTTACCAGCTGAGCCACAAGGGAAGCCCATACATATAAAAGGAGGAAATTAATTAAGAGAGAAAGAAAGAATTAACTTTGAGCACTAAGTATCTGCCAAGAATTTTACATCTTCAATATTCTTTAATCCTCTCAATAATTCTATGAGGTAGATAAGTATCTCTATTTTACAGGTAATACTAACAATCAGTAATTTGTTCAAGGGCTACCCAATAGGCACAAGAGCCAGGGTTTGAATGCAACTTCATTTCCCCAGTGCAAGTACTCGTTATGCATTACCATAACAGGTAAGTAGGGAATATGTAACTGAAAAGTTCACAGACATAAAATCAAGTAGAACTTTTATTAAACTTCCCACTCTTTTCCTTATAATGCCTTCGTTTCTAGTTTTTAGTAGAATCCACCTAAATAAAATGCAAAACCTGCCCAGTTTATTTGAAAAGGATCAATCTCTGGGATTGTTACATGTTATATTCACACAACACCTACCTCAGAAATTAGTGCTCATGAACTGTGACTGTAACAAAAGGACTAAACAATTAAGGATCCCTATAAGGCCCAATTCATGATAAGAAAATAGGCAGAATGAACAGAAGAAAAATCAAAGGAGAAAAGAAAAAAAGCTCGTGTCTAACGGCTTTCATCATTACGTATTTGTGATCCAAAATGTTATTTAAAAAATTATGATATACCATAGGTAAAACTTAAAAATGCATTTATAGGGATTTCTGAGTTAACCAGCAGTAGACTTATTTAATAAGACTGATCTACTGACTCTAAATTCCTAATTTAAAAAACCAAGAGTATATAAAGTAGTAAAAGCTGAAAATTCAAGAGTATATGTAAAGTATAGGGGTCCCCAGACCACCTGATCTGCCTCTTGAGAAATTTGTATGCAGGTCAGGAAGCAACAGTTAGAACTGGACATGGAACAGACTGGTTCCAAACAGGAAAAGGAGTACGTCAAGGCTGTATATTGTCACCCTGTTTATTTAACATATATGCAGAGTACATCATGAGAAACGCTGGACGGGAAGAAAAACAAACTGGAATCAAGATTGCCGGGAGAAATATCAATAATCTCAGATATGCAGATGACACCACCCTTATGGCAGAAAGTGAAGAGGAACTCAAAAGCCTCTTGATGAAAGTGAAAGAGGAGAGTGAAAAAGTTGGCTTAAAGCTCAACATTCAGAAAACGAAGATCATGGCATCCAGTCCCACCACTTCATGGAAATAGATGGGAAAACAGTGGAAATAGTGTCAGACTTTATTTTTCTGGGCTCCAAAATCACTACAGATGGTGACTGCAACCATGAAATTAAAAGACGCTTGCTCCTTGGAAGGAAAGTTGTGACCAACCTAGATAGCATATTCAAAAGCAGAGACATTACTTTGCCAACAAAGGCTCGTCTAGTCAAGGCTATGGTTTTTCCTGTGGTCATGTATGGATGTGAGAGTTGGACTGTGAAGAAAGCTGAGCACTAAAGAATTGATGCTTTTGAACTGTGGTGTTGGAGAAGACTCTTGAGAGTCCGTTGGAGTGTAAGGAGATCCAACCAGTCCATTCTGAAGGAGATCAGCCCTGGGATTTCTTTGGAAGGACTGATGCTAAAGCAGAAACTCCAGTACTTTGACCACCTCATGCGAAGAGTTGACTCACTGGAAAAGACTGTGATGCTGGGAGGGATTGGGGGCAGGAGGAGAAGGGGACGACAGAGGATGAGATGGCTGGATGGCATGACTGACTCGATGGACGTGAGTCTGAGTGAACTCCAGGAGTTGGTGATGGACAGGGAGGCCTGGCGTGCTGCGATTCATGGGGTCGCAGAGAGTCGGACACGACTGAGCAACTGATCTGATCTGATCTGATCTGATAGGGGTCCTTTCTTCTATACAACAGAAGTACTAATGAGACTGGATTTATAAATGCCCCAAAGCTGTGACAATACCCAGAGATATCAATAGTTCTTTCAAATACTTAATAAGAATATATGTTGGTAGATTATTGGGTAGATTTTTCTAGACCAATTCCTTCAAAAGGTCATTACTGAAATAATTTCCACTATAGGAATCCAGTCTAAGGACAAAATGAAAGAAAAGGATAAATGTTAATGTATAAAAATCTTCACTGCAACTTTGGATATACATAGTAAATTTAAAGAGGTGGGCTTAAGCTAGAAAGATATCTTCTTTGGGCATATTACTTTCTTGATAAATCAAGAAGAGTTGACACTGAAACAATTATGGTGAGAAAGGATTCTGTGATTAGAGCACAATATATCTGAGTAACATAAATGACTCCATTTTAATGATTTTTTTAGATATAAAAATACACTCACTTCTTGAATATTTAATTTTGTTTTCAATCACATAAGTGTATTTGTACACAGACACTAACACACAAAAGTTTTAAAATAAAGACATCCTGAATAAAATATCATTTTAAAAATGTATAAACAAACAATGGTGAAGTTTCATTTTTCTTTAGACTAGAGAAAAATATCATTCTTTTTAAAAATATTTATTTTAAAGAACATTATCAAACTGGAAAGGGAAGAGGCTCAGGAGGATTATATGACTAAAGAGCTGCAATAGAATTATTTTTAAAAGAGGGAAACTGACCTGATGTGAAAATCCATAACCAAAGTTTCCATAGGAGAACATAAATTCCACCTCCACCCTGCAGATAAACTAAACGTGCCAAATTTATTTTATTATTTGATCAGAAAGATATTTGAATGGAGAGTTATAGCAAGTGATATTTTTACTTCACAAATCTTTAAATTAGAAAAACCAAAGCATGAATCTCTTCATTAAAAATATTTTTACAGAAGTAATTCCTATGTAGCAATCTATGGTGTTCTGGAAATGTTAAAATAAAACTTAAGGAATATTATATGATTAAGATATGAAAAATATCAATTTAAAATTGCTAACAATTATGCTGAGCTATATACATACATAGGTATTCATAGCCATGTATATATGTTTTAAGTATTTATTCACACTTTTACCATCTCTACTTTCATTTTAAGATAAATTTTTAATTTAGAAAAAGTGATTTCATCTCTCTGAACCTCAGCTTGCTCATATGTGAAATGAAGGAGGGAATCAGAGGTTATGACCTCAAATGTTCTTCATTTTTTCGTTAATGTTCCTTGTCCTCAATTTGGCTTTTGTAAGGAGAAGCCTCTCAGAGTAGATGATCAATTAATCAAGATAATTTTTAAGTACTTAAAAAGAAATTCAGTAAGAACTGTAAACACCAATTTAGAGACTGCTCAAGGAGGAAAATAATTCTTCCTCAATTCAGCAAGTGGGGATCCTGAGGCTATACAGTCAAAGCAGCAACAAGAGGCATTTTACTCTTTTACCCAGTGATTTCTAATTTTTGTGTTCACCATTTAGCAGTAAGATAGCAGCGTTTTTTTTTAAAGTAGAGATGAAGATTTTTTGAGCAAATATTATACTTTCTCTTTAATATGTTTACATTAACTCGAACAGTGACTGGAAGTGTAACAAAAGAATAAAAACAATATCAGAGCAAAGTTACACGAAATGTGCACACAAGGCTTTGAAAGTTTCAGTAAAGTTCTTACTGTATTTTTATTCAACACTTGGAGTTCTCCAGTAAAGCACCCTTTCTAGAAAAAGAAACAAGAAAATTATTAAATATAGAATTACTGATATAGTCATGGTGTCACTTGTAAATTATCTAAATCATTTCATAAATTAAAAAAAATCAGGTAGTGATTTTTAACGCATATATGATCTAATAGCTAAAATATAAAAATAATGAATGTTTGGAAGAAAATAAAACTTCCAGGTTGTATCAGAAATAAATGTTAATATTTACATTTATATTTTAAAGAAAAATGCTCCTACTACTTCTACTTAGAGGAACCACCAGGCCTACACTCCTTTTGAGGGGTAAACACGCATCTATATGATAGGCTGACTCATGACAGAACAGTGCTTCTCTCATCTCTTGGGGACTATTGGGATCTTTTTACCCAAGGAAACCTTTGGTATTGAGAGGATAACAGGCAGGAAGGCCAGGAGTCTCCAAACGGAGGAAATAGGCTGCAAGTGTCAGACATTTTTTCTCTCTCTCATAAGCGACAGGAAGAAACAAACTAGTGTTACATTTTTTCCCGTTCTCTATACAAATTTAAAAAGAAGTTTCTCTTAAAATTCTGTGCTGCCATAGTGATACCTGGTTCCACCTGAACTTAACTTTTCTCAAACCTTGAGCTAACCAATGCATTTTTCTTATGGAAATGTTTGTCCTAAGCTATGTTAACGTGCTATGTATTTACCCCAGACCCTGTCTTCAAGTCAGTTCTGCCTAAAGGCTCAGAACCGACTTGACAAACCAGTATGTTACACTCATACATAGTTCATCAGGCACTCTGTCTATCAGATCTAGTCCCTTAAATCTATTTCTCACTTCCACGGTATAGTCATAAGGGATTTGATTTAGCTCATACCTGAATGGTCTAGTGGTTTTCTCCAGTTTCTTCAATTTCAGTCTGAATATGGCAATAAGGAGTTCAAACAATAGTAAAGCATAATAAAACTAAAAGCTGGTTATTTGAGAAGATAAAATTGACAAACCCTTAGCCAGACTCACCAAGAAAAAAAGAGAGAAACATCAAATCAACAAAATTAGAAATGAAAAAGGAGAGGTTACAACAGACAATGCAGAAATACAAAGGATTATAAGAGACTATTGTGAACAGTAAGGAGCAGTGGCTGTGCTTTGCTGGAGCAGCCGTGAAGAGATACCCCATGTCCAAGGTAAGAGAAAACCAAGTAAGATGGTAGGCACTGAGAAAGGGCATCAGAGGGCAGAGAGACTGAAACCACAATCACAGACAAGTAACCAATCTGATCAAAAGGACCACAGCCTTGTTTAACTCAATTAAACTAAGCCATGCCCTGTGGGGCCACGCAAGACGGGTGGGTCATGGTGGAGAGGTCTGACAGAATGTGGTCCACTGGAGAAGGGAATGGCAAACCACTTGAGTATTCTTGCCTTGAGAACCCCATGAACAGTATGAAAAAGGCAAAAAGATAGGACACTGAAAGATGAACTCCCCAGGTCAGTAGGTGTCCAATATGCTACTGGAGATCAGTGGAGAAATAACTCCAGAAAGAATGAAGGGACGGAGCCAAATCAAAAACAGCCAGTTGTGGATGGGACTGGTGATAGAAGCAAGGTTCGATGCTGTAAAGAGCAATACTGCATAGGACCCTGGGATGTTAGGTCCATGAATCAAGGCAAATTGGAAGTGGTCAAACAGGAGATGATAAGAGTGAACATTGACATTCTCAGATGACCATTATATCTACTACTGTGGGCAGGAATCCCTTAGAAGAAATGGAGTAGCCATCATAGTCAACAAGAGTCCGAAATGCAGTACTTGGATGCAATCTCAATAACGACAGCATGATCTCTGTTCGTTTCCGAGGCAAACCATTCAATATCATGGTAATCCAAGTCTATGTCCTGACCAGTAATGCTGAAGAAGCTTAAGTTGAACAGTTCTATGAAGACCTACAAGTTCTTCTAACTAACCCCCAAAAAAGATGTCCTTTTCATTACAGGGGACTGGAATGCAAAAGTAGGAAGTCAAGAAACACCTGAAGTAACAGGCAAATTTGGCCTTTGAGTACAAAATGAAGCAGGGCAAAGGCTAATAGAGTTCTGCCAAGAGACGAACTAGTCATAGCAAACACCCCCTTCCAACAACACAAGAGAAGACTCTACATATGGACATCACCAGATGGTTGACACCAAAAATCAGATTAATTATATTCTTTGCAGCCAAAGATGGAGAAGCTCTATACAGTCAGCAAAAACAAGACTGGGAACTGACTGTGGCTCAGATCATGAACTCCTTATTGCCAAATTCAGACTTAAATTGAAGAAAGTAGGGAAAACCACTAGACCATTAGGGTATGACCTAAATCAAATCTCTTATGATTATACAGTGGAAGTGAGAAATAGATTTAAGGGACTAGATCTGATAGAGTGCCTGATGAACTATGGATGGAGGTTCGTGACATTGTACAGGAGATAGGAATCAAGACCATCCCCAAGAAAAAGAAATGCAAAAAAAGCAAAATGGCTGTCTGAGGAGGCCTTACAAATAGCTGTGAAAAAAAAGGAAGTGAAAAGCAAAAGAGAAAAGGAAAGATATGCCCATTTGAATGCAGAGTTCCAAAGAATAGCAAGGAGAGATAAGAAAGCCTTCCTCAGCAATCAATGCAAGAGAGGAAAACAATAGAATGGGAAAGACTAGAGATCTCTTCAAGAAAATTAGAGATACCAAGGGAACATTTTATGAAAAGATGGGCTTGATAAAGGACAGAAATGGTATGGACCTAACAAAAGCAGAAGATGTTAAGAAGAAGTGGCAAGAATACACAGAAGAACTGTACAAAAAAGATCTTCATGACCCAGATAATCATGATGGTGTGATCACTCACCTAGAGACAGACATCCTAGAATGTGAAGTCAGGTGGGCCTTAGGAAGCATCACTATGACAAAGCTAGTGGAGGTGATGGAATTCCAGTTGAGCTATTTCAAATCCTGAAAGATGATGCTGTGAAAGTGCTGCACTCAATATGCCAGCAAATTCAGAAAACTCAGCAGTGGCCACAGGACTGGAAAAGGTCAGTTTTCATTCCAATACCAAAGAAAGGCAATGCCAAAGAATGCTCAAACTACTGCACAATTGCACTCATCTCACACACTACTAAGTAATGCTCAAAATTCTCCAAGCCAGGCTTCAGGAATACGTGAACCATGAACTTCCAGATATTCAAGCTGGTTTTAGAAAAGGCTTAGAGGAACCAGAGACCAAATTGCCAACAGCTGCTGGATCATGGAAAAAGCAAGAGAGTTCCAGAAAAACATCTATTTCTGCTTTATTGACTACACCAAAGCCTTTGACTGTGTGGATCACAAGAAACTGTGGAAAATTCTGAAAGAGATGGGAATACCAGACCACCTGACCTGCCTCTCGAGAAACCTATATGCACGTCAGGAAGCAACAGTTAGAACTGGACGTGGAACAACAGACTGGTTCCAAATAGGAAAGGGGGTACGTCAAGGCTGTATATTGTCACCCTGCTTATTTAACTTATAGGCAGAGTACATCATGAGAAATGCTGGGCTGGAAAAAGCACAAGCTGGAATCAAGATTTCCAGGAGAAATATCAATGACCTCAGATATGCAGATGACACCACCCTTATGGCAGAAAGCGAAGAGGAACTCAAAAGCCTCTTGATGAAGGTGAAAGTGGAGAGTGAAAAAGTTGGCTTAAAGCTCAACATTCAGAAAACGAAGATCATGGCATCTGGTCCCATCACTTCAAGGCAAATAGATGGGGAAACATTGCAAACGGTAGCTGACTTTATTTTTTTGGGCTCCAAAATCACTGCAGATGGTGACTGCAGCCATGAAATTAAAAGACGCTTACTCCTTGGAAAGAAAGTTATAACCAACCTAGATAGCACATTGAAAAGCAGAGACAATACTTTGCCAACAAAGGTCCGTCTAGTCAAGGCTATGGTTTTTCCAGTGGTCACGTATGGATGTGAGAGTTGAACTATAAAGAAAGCTGAGTGCCAAAGAATTGATGCTTTTGAACTGTGGTATTGGAGAAGACTTTTGAGAGTCCCTTGGACTGCAAGGAGATACAACCAGTCCATTCTAAAGGAAATCAGTCCTGAATATTCATTGGTAGGACTGATGCTGAAGCTGAAACTCCAATACTTCAGACATCTGAGCTGAATCATTGGAAAAGACCCTGATGCTGGGAAAGATTGAAGGTGGGAGAAGGGGATGACAGAGGATGAGATGGCTGGATGCAAACACCGACTCAATGGACATGGCGGGGGTGGACTCTGGGAGTTGGTGATGGATAGGGAGGTCTGGCATGCTGCAGTTCACGGGGTCTCAAAGAGTCAGATACGACTGAGCAACTGAACTGAACTGACTGATTGTGAACAAGTATATGGCAATAAAATGGATAACCTGGAAGCAATGGACAGATTCTTAGAAAAGATCAATCCTCCAAGAGTGAACCAGGAAGAAATAGAAATTATGAATAACCCATTACAAGCACTGAAATTGAAGCTGTGATCAAAAATCTCACAAAAAACAAAAGCCCAGAACCAGATGGCTTCACAGGAGAATTCTATCAAACATTTAGAGAACAGCTATTGCCTATTCTTCTAAAACTCTTTCAAAAAATTGCAGAGAAAGGAACACTTCTAAAGTCATTCTACAAGGCCACCATCATCCTGATACCAAAACCAGAGAAAGACAATACAAAAAAAGAAAACTACAGGCCAATATCACTGATGAACATAGATGCAAAAATCCTCAACAAAATCTTAGCAAATAGAATTCAGCAACACATCAAAAAGCCCATATACCATGATCAAGTTGGGTTTATTCCAGGGATGCAAGGATTCTTCAATATACATGAATCAATCAATGGGAGACACCATATTAACAAATTGAAAGATAAAAACCATATGATAATCTCAATAGATGCAGAAAAAGGCTTTGACACAATTCAGCACCCATTTATGATTAAAACTCTTCAAAAACTGGGCACAAGAAGGAATCTACCTCAACACAGTAAAGGCCATATATGATAAGCCTACAGCAAACATTATTCTCGATGTTGAAAAACTGAAAGCATTCCCCCTAAGATCAGGAACAAGACAAGGGTGTCCACTTTCACCACTATTACTCAACATAGTTCTGGAAGTCCTAGCTACAGAAATCAGAGAAGAAAAAGAAATAAAAGGAATCCAGATCAGAAAAGAAGAAGTAAATCTGTCACTGTTTACAGATGACATGATACTGTACATAGAAAACCCTAAAGATACTATCAGAAAATTACTAGAGCTAATCACTGAATTTAGCAAAGTTGCAAGATACAAAATCAATACACAGAAATCACTTGCATTTTTATATACCAACAATGAAAAATCAGAAAGAGAAATTAAGTAATCAATCCCATTTACCACTGTAACAAAAAGAATTAAATATCTAGGAATAAACTTACTTAAGGAGACAAAAGAACTGTACACAGAGAGTTATAAGACACTGATGAAAGAAATCAAAGATGACATAAACAGATGGAGAGATACTCCATGTTCCTAGGTAGGAAGAATCAATATTGTGAAAATGACTATACTACCATATGCAATCTACAAATTCAATGCAATCCCTATCAAATTGTCAATGACATTTTTCACAGAACTAGAACAAAAAATTTCACAATTCATAGGGAAATACAAAAGACCCCGAATAGCCAAAGCAGTCTTGAGGAAGAATAGAGCTGGAGGAATCAATGTTCCTGACTTCAGATTATACTACAAAGCTACAGTCAACAAGACAGTATGGTACTGGCACAAAAACAAAAATATAGACCAATGGAACAAGATAGAAAGCCCAGAAATAAGCCCATGCACCTATGGATACCTTATTTTTGACAAAGGAGGCAAGAATATATAATGGGGCAAAGACAGCCTCTTCAATAAGTGGTGCTGGGAAAATTGGACAGCTACATGTATAAGAATGAAACTAGATTACTTCTTAACACCATACACAAAGATAAACTCAAAATGGATTAAAGATCTAAATGTAAGACCAGAAACTATAAAACTCTTAGAGGAAAACATAGGCAGAACACTCGAAGACATAAATCAAAGCAAGATCCTCTATGACCCACCTCCTAGAGTAATGGAAATAAAAACAAAAGTAAACAAGTGGGACCTGATTAAATTTAAAAGCTTTTACATGGCAAAGGAAACTATAAGCAAGCTGAAAAAACAACCCTCAGAATGGGAGAAAATAATAGCAAATGAAACAACTGACAAAAGATTAATTTCCAAAATATACAAGCAGCTCATACAACTCAATAGCAGAAAAACAAACAACCCAATCAAAAAGTGGGAAAAAGACCTAAACAGACATTTTCCAAAGACATACAGATGGCTAACAAACACATGAAAAGATGTTCAACATTGCTCATTATTAGAGAAATGCAAATCAAAACTACAATGAGATATCACCTCACAGTGGTCAGAATGGCCATCACCATAAAGTCTACAAACCATAAATGCCGGAGAGGGTGTGGAGAAAAGGGAACACTCTTGCACTGTTGGTGGGAATATAAATTGATACAGCCACTATGGAAGATGGTATGGAGATTCCTTAAAAAACTAGGAATAAAACCACCATATGACCCAGCAATCCCACTCCTAGGCATATATCCTGAGGAAACCAAAATTGAAAAAGACACATGTATCCCACTGTTCACTGCAGCACTATTTACAATGGCTAGAACATGGAAGCAACCTAGATGTCCATCCACAGATGAATAGATAAAGAAGTTGGGGTACATATACATAATGGAATATTAAAAAGAAACACTTTTGCATTAGTTCCTAATAAGGTGGATGAACCTAGAACCTATTATACAGAGTGAAGTAAATCAGAAAGAGAAAAATAAGTGTTGTATTCTAATGCATATATATGGAATCTAGAAAAATGGGACTGAAGAACTTACTTACAGAGCAGGAATGGAGAAACAAACATAGAGAATAGACTTACGGGGAGAGGGGAGGAGAGGGTGAGATGTATGAAAAGAGTAACATGGAAACTTGCATTACCATATGTAAAATAGATAGCCACAGGAATTTGCTGTATGGCTCAGGAAACTCAAACAGGGGCTCTGTATCAACCTAGAGGGATGGGATGGGCAGGGAGATGGGAGAGAGGTTCAAGAGGAAGGGGATGTATGTATACCTATGGCTGATTCATGTTGAGGTTTGACAGAAAACAAAAAAATTCTGTAAAGTAATTATCCTTCAGTAAAAAATAAATAAATTAGGAAAAAAAAGAACTGAACTGAAACTGGAACTGACAGTTAAGAGAGTTTGTGGTCTGAGTCTTGTTTTGAGACATGTAAGAAAACAAAATAAAACAAACAAAAAGCATGCTTAGTCTTTTAGGTTGTATCATTACCCTTAGGGACTTCCCTGGTGGCTCAGATGGTAAAGAATTTGCCTGCAATGCCTGAGACCCAGGTTTGATCCCTGGGTGGGGAAGATCCCCTGGAGAAAGAAATGGCTACCCATTCCAGTATTTTTGCCTGGAGAATCCCCAAGGACATAAGAGACTGGCAGGCTACAGTCCATGGGGTCACAAAGAGTTGGACACAACTGAACAACCTGCACTTACAGGAAATTTCCTGCCCTCCAGGAAATAAAATTAAAAAAACATTATGCTGTTACAAACTAACTTTTTTTTTTTGAGCCAGAGGGAAATATTGTTTACTGCACACGAATTTACTAAGTACCTAAGACAGAAAATAAGCAAAAGAAGTTCATTAAGTACAGATAAATCTTGAAAACAAACACCAACTGGACAATGTGATACCGAGGTGAAAAAATGATTTGATACATACCTGAATTACTTCATAAAGATGTACCTGAACACTCCCTAACAAGAGAAGGTACTTTTTTGTATTGTCATGTTGCATTAGTTCTAAGCGAATATTATTCTTCTCATCATCTTGACGTCTGGGAACCTTAACACAAAATACATATGAAAAGAAACAATAAATTTTCAGTCTTAATTTCAGACATAATTTCTGAATAAAAACACCCATAAAATATATTTTTTGAAGCATCCATTTTTTGAAACACCCATTTCAAGTACCATGGACAGAGGAGACTGGTGACTTACAGAGCCATGGGGTTGCAAAGAGTTGGACACAACTGAGTGACTGAGCACACGTATTGTTAACTATAGTCACCATCCTATTCATTAGATCCCAAGGATTTACTCATCTTATAACTGGAAGTTTGCACCTTTTGATTACTTTCATTCATTTTGCTCACCCCCAAACCCCACCTCTAGCAACCATCAATCAGTTCTCTATGAGTTCATTTCCCGTTTTTTTTTCTGGCTGTGCTACATAGCTTGTAAGATCTTAGTTCCCTGATCAGAGATTGAATCCACACCCTGGGCAGTGAAAGCACAGGGTTCTAACCACTGGACCATCATGGAATTTCCTCATTTTTTTGGACTGCACATATAAATGATCACACAGTGCTTGTCTTTCCCTGACTTATTTCACTTAGCATAATGCTCTCAAAATGCATCCATGTTGCTACAAACAGCAGGGCATATTTACGTATTTATTTTGGCTGGGTCTTCACTGCTGCGTGAGGGCATTCTCTAGTTGAGGACAGTGTGGGTTACTCTCTAGTTGTAGTGTGAGGGCTTCTTGCTGCGGTGGCTTCTCTGCAGAGCATGGGCTCTAGGTGTGCGGGCTCGAACGGTTGTGGTACATGGGCTCAGTTGCTACATGAGCATGTAGGATCTTCTCAGACCAGGGATCAAACCCATGTTTGATCCTGCACTGGCAGGTGTATTTTTAACCACTGGACCCCCAGGAAGTCTCAGATGTGCAATATATAAAGTACAGGTGTACAACATAGTGATTCATAGTTTTTAAAGGCTGTACTCCACTTATAGTTCTATAAAATATCTGCTATCTTCTCCATGTGTAAAATATATCCATGTAGCTTACTTTATACCTAATAGTTGGTACCTCTTAATTTTCCATCCCTGTTTTGCTCCTCCTCCTTCCATCTCCCCACAGGTAGCCATTATTTTTGTCTTCTGTATATCTGTGAATCTTCGTTTTTCTTATATTCACTAATCTGTTGTATATTTTAGATGCCACATATAAGTGATATAATACAGAATTTGTCTCTCTTTCTGACTTATTTCACTTGGCATAATGCCCTCCAAGTCCATCCATTTTGCTGCAAACGGTAAAATTTCATTCTTTTTATGGCTGAGTAGTATTCTGTTGTGTATACATGTATGTATTATACCTTCTTTTTCCATTTATCTTTTGATGGACACTTAGGTTGCATCCATATCTTGGCACTATAAATAATTCTACTATAAACACTGAGGTCATTTAGATACAATCTATTGACTGCTTATTGTGGAAGAAAAATATTAGCTGTCAGTAGCCTCATCCCACAACTTTCACATTTCTTTTCCCATTAGTCCTCCAATATATTTCATACATTTTTGTTGGACTAATACTTAGTGGTTTTATTATGTATATGTAACTATTTTTAGGATTTAATAATACACTTACAATGATTATGTTTCTAGTCCTGTATAATTTTTTTAATTTCCCTGGAATTAATGTCTTGCTTTTTTGTTCACATTTCTTTGTTTGCTTGTCCAATTTTCTATGTTAATATTACTAGATAATTCCAAAACTTTCCATTAGAGTTCCACTAAAACTCTCTTCTTATACTAATCAAACTAATACCTCCTATTAAAATAAACATAGGAAAATTATTTTGATTATCTAATGAAAATAAGCACCCTATTAATTTATATTTTTTCCAGTATTATTTGCAGGTTTTATTTAAACGAACATATATCTACAAAATTCCTGAAAACTTGGCAAAAAAGCATAGGAAAATTATTTGCAAAGTAAAAGAAATAATATGGATTGCATTTAGGAAAATAATGCTTTTTTAAACACGTTTAAATAAGTATTTTCAATACTCAACATTTAGGCAAAATGAAGTTTGAAATATATATACACACACACACACACATATGTACACAAACACACACACACACATATATACATATATATGACACAGAGAAAATATTTTAGGATTTCACTAAAATTCAACAGATGTAATAAAACTATCAGGAAACAGTTGGACTAATCAAGGAATCCTGAAGCTAAATGAAATAGTATCTCTCATTTTAAAGACAACTCTGAGATACATTTAGGATTCTAGGAAGTTTAACTGTAAACAGAAGTAAACTCAGCAGAGCAAGCCCTGGTGTGAGAGACGGTATAATGAAGTCGGTTGAAGCCAGACTGACTGTATTCTCAGCTCCACCAATTACTAGTTCTATGACCTTAAGAAATTTCTTTAAACCTTACAGTACCTATTTCTTTATCTGCAAAACAAAGAGTATATATAAGACAATAAGAATATATATAAGAGTATAGCAAAGGGTTGTTATAAAGACTAAATAAGCTAATCTGTACAAAAGGAATGAGAGAGTCTTATATAAGAAGAAAGCAGAGAGGTAAAGGAAAAGGAGATGAAAAAAAAGGTGTGCTATGGCCTGAACATTTGGGTCCTCTCAAAAGTCATGTTGTAGCCTAAATCTCCAATGCAATGGTATTTGTTCATGGGGTGTTTGGGAGGTAACTAGGTCATGAGAATTGGAGCCCTTGTAAATTCTGATTAGTGTCCTTCTAAGGAGCCAGACACCCTGGAATGTGAAGTCAAGTGGGCCTTAGAAAGCATCACTACGAACAAAGCTAGTGGAGGTGATGGAATCCCAGTTGAGCTATTTCAAATCCTGAAGGATGATGCTGTGAAAGTGCTGCACTCAATATGCCAGCAAATTTGGAAAACTCAGCAGTGGCCACAGGACTGGAAAAGGTCAGTTTTCATTCCAATCCCAAAGAAAGGCAATGCCAAAGAATGTTCAAACTACCATACAATTGCACTCATCTCACACACTAGTAAAGTAATGCTCAAAATTCTCCAAGCCAGGCTTAAACAATACGTGAACCGTGAACATCCAGATGTTCAAGCTGGATTTAGAAAAAGCAGAGGAACCAGAGATCAAATTGCCAACATCCACTGGATCATGGAAAAGGCAAGAGAGTTCCAGAAAAACATCTAATTCTGATTTATTGACTATGCCAAAGCCTTTGACTGTGTGGATCACAATAAACTGTGGAAAATTCTGAAAGAGATGGGAATACCAGACCACCTGACCTGCCTCTTGAGAAACCTATATGCAGGTCAGGAAGCAACAGTTAGAACTGGACATGGAACAACAGAATGGTTCCAAATAGGAAAAGGAGTACGTCAAACCTGTATATTGTCACCCTGCTTATTTAACTTATATGCCGAGTACATCATGAGAAATGCTGGGCTGGAGGAAGCACAAGCTGGAATCAAGATTGCCAGGAGAAATATCAATAACCTCAGATATGCAGATGACACCACCCTTATGGCAGAAAGTGAAGAGGAACTAAAAAGCCTCTTGCTGAAAGTGAAAATGGACAGTGAAAAAGTTGGCTTAAAGCTCAACATTCAGAAAACGAAGATCATGGCATCTGGTCCCATCACTTCATGCAAAATAGATGGGGAAACAGTGTCAGACTTTATTTTTTGGGGTTCCAAAATCAGTGCAGATGGTGACTGCAGCCATGAAATTAAAAGACGCTTACTCCTTGGAAGAAAAGTTATGACCAACCTAGATAGCATATTCAAAAGCAGAGACATTACTTTGCCAACAAAGGTCCATCTAGTCAAGGCTATGGTTTTTCCAGTGGTCATGTATGGATGTGAGAGTTGGACTGTGAAGAAAGCTGAGTACCAAAGAATTGATGCTTTTGAACTGTGGTGTTGGAGAAGACGCTTGAGAGTCCCTTGGACTGCAAGGAGATCTAACCAGTCCATCCTAAAGGAGATCAGTCCTGCGTGTTCATTGGAAGGACTGATGCTAAAGCTGAAACTCCAATACTTTGGCCACCTCATGCAAAGAGTTGACTCATTGGAAAAGACCCTGATGCTGGGAGGGATTGGGGTCAGGAGGAGAAGGGGACGACAGAGGATGAGATGGCTGGATGGCATCACCGACTCGAAGGACATGAGTTTGGGTAAACTCCAGGAGTTGGTGATGGACAGGGAGGCCTGGCGTGCTGTGATCATGGGGTCGCAAAGAGTTGGACATGACTGAGCAACTGAACTGAACTGAAGGAACTTCCTACCTTCCAGAAAAGCAAGAAATAAAGGTCTGTTTTTTAAGCCATCCAGTCTGTGGTAATTTGCTATAATAGCCCACCCTGACTAAGACAGGTGGAAGAGGGCAGATGGGAGGGGAAGAGTGAGACAGAGAAGAATGCGTGCATGTGTGATAACACTGAGAATCACCACCAACAAGCTCTCAGAGAAGACCACAATTATATATTTTACAGTAAGCTGCAAAAACATCAATATAGCCCATAACATAGAAATAAATACTGTAAAATACCAAATAAAAGAACACTGCTTTTGTTTTTTTCCTATCCCCTGAGGAAAAAACACATTAGTGTAGAATATTTCAAATTATAAAGAATACATTATTTTTTCTTGAAAAGAAATTTAACATTACCTGTACAGAAAAATACTTCACTTCATCAAATGTAATCATAATGTCCTTTTCAGTGTTTTGGGACAGCAAGCTACAAGTTTTTGTACATTTCACCACATTGTTAATAGAGATGCGAATGAACAAATTACTGTAATGCTGGGAAATGACTGAAAATACATATTTAGGAAGCAAATTTTACTGTAATTGACAGTAACACATTGTAAAATTAACCCATTAAACAATTCAGGCCAAAACCTAAGACTCAATAAAATAAAGAAAGAAGTTACAGAGCATATTAAACAGTAAAGAAAGCATTTTAAAATAGTACTTTTGCCCACTGGTGGTAGGCACAATCAGGAAAAGACGGTTGATTCTTCATTAGATAACTTATGTTTTTATCCTCACATTTTCATTATAATTATTCTGAAAACTTTCCTATATATTATTTTTAAGGTAACCAAACATTCACAACACATACTTGAAAACTTTTTCTAATAATTATGTGGAAATTCAAAAAATATAATAATTCAGAATAATTTATTTTTAATTTTATTCTAATTTTAATTTCAATATATTTTAATTTAATTTTATCTTGTAATTCACTTTAATTCACTTTACTATCTACTTCACATATACTATATTGGTCAGTGTTTTTATCTTTCATAGCACTCCATGAATTAAAACAATTTTGTTTTTATGATTTATCTTTAAAACTCTGTTATATAGAATTCTCTTCAATAATTCACTTTATATAAAAAAGAACCATCAAGGCTTCATAATGAGGCTGGTTTTATGCTATAATAATCCAATAATAAGCATTCAACTTACTTAAAGTCACCGAGAAAAATAAATTCTTTAAACAATGTTTAAGAGATGCATAGAAATAAACTAGTACTATCATCCAAGAAGATAAATATTTTTTCTTAAACTTACATGATAATTGAGGTGGATTACAGATAGTTCAAAATCTTTTGTCACTCCCCGCCTCAAAAAGTCAACTTAATATTTTCCTCTGCTCTTGAATCTGGCCTAGTCCTGTGACTATTTTAACATGCAATGGACATGACCATGGCTGAGATTAGGACAAGGTGAGAGAGGCACTACCCAGGGTACAAAGTTAAGTGGACACCAGAGACTTTAGTAATCAAGATAGTATTTTAATATTTTAAAATCAAAATTAATGATGAAAGACAAGACCCTGGGACTACATGGGTAGAAAGGTCCAGCCTCTCAGCTAAGTCCAGTCCTTCAGGCATTCTCATTAAGGCACCAGACACTTAAATGAGTTCTTTTGGACATACCAGCCCTTTTGAACTACAGCCCCAGCTGTGAAAATGTGAAGCAGAAGAACCACTTAGTGAATGCACAGATAATGATTGGTAGTAAAATGGTAAATGTTTTAAGCTACTGAGTCTTTGAGTGTTTTGTAAGGCAGCAATATATAACTGAAACAGTGACATACGATCATAGTATGATCGTTAAATCGAAAGAAAGGATACTCTTAGGCGTAAAATGTTTGCAGTTTCTTATATGAATGGCCAGGCAGCCGACCTATAACAATCAAAATAAAAACACAGAGAATGTATTTTTTAAAGTTAATTTTTCTTTCATTTTACTATCACCAAACTGTATTTTTTAAAGTTTCACTTTGTTAGTTTTTCTCATTAGAAATTTTTTATTAGCAATATCTAGTCACAGATATAAAACAGAAATACAGAAGAAAAATAGGCAAGATTTGTTCAAAGTAAACCTAAAATAAACAAGAATTAAAAGCCAAAAATGGTTCATTTATTAACTTCAATACAGCTGTCACTCTCTGAATCATTTTCATTTTACATTAGGTGAGGACATTTTACATTAGGTGAGATGTTATATTAAAACATAACATCTTGGGAATCCCTAGTATAGATAACAGTTTTTCTGCGAATCAGAATGTTTTCTGTAATTTCAGTGATTATTAGAATGCTTATCTGACTCATAAAAATGAAAAATTCATGAATATGGTTATCAGAGACAGCCATTTTCTATTCATGTTTTTGATACCATGTAATAAACATTAAACTGTCTTCATATGAAATAAATAATTTATATGGGTTTATTGAGACTTAGTCATACATACCACATCCCCAAATGGCACCAAACTCGGTGCCTCATGTGTTACTTCTGGTGCTTTATTTTCAGACCCTTTAAGAGTTTTTCTCAGCATCTACAATGTAAATAAGTTGAGACTTTAGAAGGCAAAGAAGAATATAATTAGATAAAATATCACTTCAATTCAACAAGTATTTTATGAGTGTCTAGTATCAGATACTATATATTTTAGTATTATATATTCTATGACTTGAAAACTCATCTCTACCCCAAGCTTATTAAGTTAGCAGAGAAACAAAATGTGTACATTTAAATGTAAAATCATTAATGGAATTGTGAGACAGGAGAGAAGTACATAATAGCATGAACAGTGAGTTCTCCTTGCTAACAAAAAATGATCATCTCAATCTAATGTGGACTAGATCCTGTATCTCACAAACAGCAGTAATCCTGGTGCAAATTATTCCAGTATTCCTTCAGTTATCAGCCACTGCAGGGACTGCAATTACATCCTTTGGAATAATAGGTACCCTGGAAAGGACTAATAAATAGATGGCTTTTGGTTTTTGGTTGTGTGATTTCATCCAGAATAATTCAATCAATTGGTATCTGTGGGTTGATATTTAACTTTGTTTTTATTTTATTTTTTTAATTAAATTTATTTATTTTAATTAGAGGCTAATTACTTTACAATATTGTATTGGTTTTGCCATACATCAACATGAATCCACCACGGGTGTACACATGTTCCCAATCCTGAACCCCCTTCCCACCTCCCTCCCCATACCATCCCTCTGGGTCATCCCAGTGCATCAGCCCCAAGCTTCCTGTATCCTGCATCAAACCTGGACTGGCGATTCGTTTCTTATATGATATTATACATGTTTCAATGACATTCTCCCAAATCATCCCCCCAGCCCCCCCCCCCCCCCGAGTCCAAAAGACTGTTCTATACATCTGTGTCTCTTCTGCTCCGGTCACTACACATAATGGTTAGCATTTAAAAATTATAAAACATTTTAATACAGATTTTTAAAGTAAAGAGCAAGGGATGGGAAGGGGAATGAGAGGAAAGGTGAGGGGAATAGTGAACAAATGGTCTATTAAATCTAACCTGAAAAGGAGAATTATATTTATTCTCAACCAGTGCTGAACTTGAATCAACATGATCTTATCTATAAGGAAAAATTTCCCAAAAGCTTTGTTGTTATGTGTCTTTTAAGAATCACTTGTTTAATTCATATAATATGCATAAATCCTTAGTTATGTTGAAAATTTCATTTTAAAGGACAAAACAAATACTTGAGGTGTACTGAAAACATTTTTTTAATATATATCTTGGATCATTTTGTTATTGTTGCATCTGTGGTTTAATGTGCTTTTTATATATGATTAATTCACAAGTTAAGCTAACTGAATGACACTGTATTGTTACAAAAATATCAATCTGTGTACAGTCTATGTGTATTTAATATGGAACACCATACTTTCTAATGTTTTAATGATCTTCTTATGGAAGTCTACTTTGAAAATGCATCTTAATGACTACAAAATAATTAGGAAAAACTTCTTTAGAATACTAATACTCAATTTAGCCTTAACAATTTGGCATTTTACTTAACAATCCTCACTTTATTATCTTTTTTACTTTTCCTTCCTCATATGAGCAGAGCTCTCTTCAATGGCAGCAGCATGAGCAAAACAACTCTTTGCCAAAATTCTATTTAGAACCTTGAACAAAACTTCTAAAGACTAGTCTCATAAAGCCTCTGACACCACATAGAATTTCTCCTGAACCTGTGGAGAATTTTAATTCCAGTTAATTCCACTTGCCTTTTTTCTCCGCTGCCTTCGGCCCCACCTTGAACAGAAGTCCCTCCTGGCACTTCTATTTAAAAGCCTCTACGTTCACTTACATCGCTCTGCACTTTGTCTCCAACGGCCTTTCTGGACCACTCTCCCCTATTCCACAGTTTTCCTTGAAAACCCACCAGCCTACATACAGGTTTACCTTCTCCTAGCATTCTCCCCCTCCTAGTGCTAATGGCAACATCACTATCCTTACATCAATTAACATTCACTGGTGTACTGGAGTGGAGAAAGCAATGGCACCCCACTCCAGTACTCTTGCCTGGAAAATCCCATGGATGGAGGAGCCCAGTAGGCTGCAGTTCATGGGGTCACTAAGAGTCAGACACGACTGAGCGACTTCACTCTCACTTTTCACTTTCCTGCACTGGAGAAGGCAATGACAACCCACTACAGTGTTCTTGCCTGGAGAATCCCAGGGACAGGGGAGCCTGGTGGCCTGCCGTCTATAGGGTCGCACAGAGTCGGATACGACTGAAGCGACTTAGCAGTAGCAGTGTACTGGCAGGATTATATGCCTGGCATTGTGTTGATTTCAGCTTGAAATGTTCCTACCCTTGAGAAGTTCAGCCCAGTGTTGAAGACAAGTTAAAAAACAATGACAGTTTCACTATAAGAAAACAAATGCTGAGAAGGAGTTTATCTTTACACATTCTCTGCACATATCTTATACATGGAAAAACAATAATTTATTCGATTGGTCAGATACTGTCATTCATTGTACAAGCTACAGGTGCATGGAATTCTTAAAAACAGTTTGGGTACTGAGTTTGCTAGTTAAGTAGGTCAATCAATTACATTACCTTGAGTAGAATATCTAGTCTACTTTGCAAATAGATAAACATTGATCACAAGAAATTTCATGGCAAAGCCCTTTTAAAAAGTTAGTAAACATAAAGATGCATCATACACTTTGGTTTTACAAAAAGAAATGTTTCAACTTGCTAAACTTTTCTTCGATGGCTGTCAGTAGTACACAAACTAGCAAATATTTTAAAATATATACTTCTTAATCTGTCCTTTCAGAGTAAGGTGGTGACATTTTAATGAGTAAGAAAATAACTATCTTTTTGAAATAAACTCACGTTAAGATAAGAACATTTTAAAAACTACTGGAAATATTTCCTTCTAATGTTACTTTATGTGTATGCAAATGTGTTATGAGCACACTTGAAAATTTAGAAACACTTTTGTTTAAAAAATTCACAAATGAAGAGTTTCAGCAGGTTGTGTGCTGTGTGCTGTGCTTAGTCACTCTATCGTGTCTGACTCTTTGCGACCCCATGGACTTCTCTGTTCATGAGGATTCTCCAGATCTTTACCAGCTGAGCTACCAGGGAAGCCCACCAGCAGCTTAAGAGACCACTTTTCCTTTTAAACGTAAAAAAATGAAAGCCCTCCCCAGAGTTTACCAGAACTAATTAATCAGAAAAGTAACATTTTATGCAAAACATGTGAGCTAAAAACTTTGAATAACATGACAGAAATGAAAAATGAGTACTGTGATTTAACAGGCTCAACGAAAAAGCATTGCTTCCAATTGGAATTTCGAATATTTAAAGGTATCTTTTCTAAATATAACAGCATTAAAAACCTAATACTGAAATACATTTGCCTTAAACCAGACCTTCAAACCACTACATCACTAAGTATTAAATCATGTTTTTCAAAAATAGTGATATTTATTGAGTTCTGTACCAGTAATAAACAAAATGAATTAAAAATCAGTTTTAGAAATATTGCTTATTTATAATTTTTAATTTTTGTATATTGTAGAATCTATAAAGTAAATTGCATTACATTTTATAAAGTATAAATAAATATTAAAAACATTGGTTAAAGATATTCACATATTTTTACTGATAATATTGTGCAGTCAAAGAAATTTGGAGAATATTGCTAAGAAGTCACATTTAGATGCCTATGTCTCTCTTTCCAAATCTGTCTTTCTGGAGGTTTGAAGCTGCCAGTTCCCACGTGTATGCCCATCTCGGCACAGTCTGCTCAGAATGAACACCTTCTCCATCTGATAGGCCCACTGCCTTCAATATGATATGGAGGTAAGAATTCCATAATAGTTTTCAACTGTGACTCATCACCAGAATTCTTAGCATAACAATAGATAAATGCACCAAATAAACTCATTAGAGAGTCTGGAAACAAACATTTATGCAAACTTCACTTGTGACAAAGATGGAACTAAAGAATAGTGAGGTAAAAAACACTCTCAAATGAGTAAGTAGAAATTGCCATACAGAAGAAAGAGAGAGAAAGAAGAAAAAGCAGAAAGAGAGAGAGAAGGGAAAGAAGAGAAAAGAATGAAGAGCAAAAGGGAAAAAAAGAGAAAAAAAGAACAGAAAACCTGACACATACCTCACAGTGCACACACAGAATCAGTTACAGTGAATTGCAGATCTCAATGTGAAAGGAAAAACAATTAAAAGATGATACAGAAGAAGATTTTCATGACGTTTTCATGATATAAACAATTAGAAGATGATATAGGTAGATTTCTAAAACAGAACACAGAGCAATAACCACAAAGAAAAAGTCTGAAACAGTAAACCACATTAAATTTAATAACTTTTGTTTATTAATGACACCGTTAGGAAAGTGAAGGGGCTTCCCAGGTGGCGCAGTGGTAAAGAATCCACCTCTCAATGTAGCAGTTGCAGGAAGCACGGATTCCAGTCCCTGGAGGAGGAAATGGCAACCCACTCCAGTATTCAGTTCAGTTCAGTTCAGTCGCTCAGTCGTGTCCGACTCTTTGCAACCCCATGAATCGCAGCACGCCAGGCCCCCCTGTCCATCACCAACTCCCAGAGTTCACTCAGACTCATCTCCATCGAGTCAGCGATGCCATCCAGCCATCTCATCCTCTGTCGTCCCCTTCTCCTCCTGACCCCAATCCCTCCCAGCATCACAGTCTTTTCCAATAAGTCAACTCTTCGCATGAGGTGGCCAAAGTACTGGAGTTGCAGCTTTAGCATCATTCCTTCCAAAGAAATCCCAGAGCTGATCTCCTTCAGAATGGACTGGTTGGATCTCCTTGCAGTCCAAGGGACTCTCAAGAGTCTTCTCCAACACCACAGTTCAAAAGCATCAATTCTTTAGTGCTCAGCTTTCTTCACAGTCCAACTCTCACATCCATACATGACCACTGGAAAAACCATAGCCTTGACTAGACGGACCTTTGTTGGCAAAGTAATGTCTCTGCTTTTCAATATGCTCTCTAGGTTGGTCATAACTTTTCTTCCAAGGAGTAAGCGTCTTTTAATTTCATGGCTGCAGTCACCATCTGCACTGATTTTGGAGCCCCAAAAAAATAAAGTCTGACACTGTTTCCCCATCTATTTCCCATGAAGTGATGGGACCAGATGCCATGATCTTCCTTTTCTGAATGTTGAGTTTTAAGCCAACTTTTTCACTCTCCTCTTTCACTTTCATCAAGAGGCTCTTTAGTTCCTCTTTGCTTTCTGCCATAAGGGTGGTATCATCTGCATATCTGAGGTTATTGTTATTTCTCCCGGCAATCTTGATTACAGCTTGTGCTTCTTCCAGCCCAGCGTTTCTCATGATGTACTCTGCATAGAAGTACAGGGTGACAATATACAGCCTTGACGTACTCCTTTTCCTATTTGGAACCATTCTGTTGTTCCATGTCCAGTTCTAACTGTTGCTTCCTGACCTGCATACAAATTTCTCAAGAGGCAGGTTAGGTGGTCTGGTATTCCCATCTCTTTCATAATTTTCCACAGTTTATTGTAATCCACACAGTCAAAGGCTTTGGCATAGTCAATAAAGCAGAAATAGATGTTACTGTCAGCAAAATCCCATGGACAGAGGAGCCTGCCGAGCTGCAGTCCATGGGGTCACAAAGAGTCAGACACCACCGAGAACACACATACACACACACACACACACACATACGCAGAGGAAAGTGAAAAGATAAGACACTGACTGGAAGATTTTTGCAACATGTTTAGTATAACTGACAAAGGGCCTATAACTAGAATGTATACACAAAAGTATACAAACTAGTAAGAAAAAGACAATCCAACAGAAAAATGGAGAACAAGCACTTCACAAAATAGTTTATAAGATCACTCATAATCATTTGGAAGGGAACTCACCCTCATTAGTCATCAGGGAAATGAAAGCTAACACCAGAAAGAGATACCACTACATTTCCCTGAGATGCCTAACCATTAAGAGACGGGCACTATGAAATGGAAGGATGGAGATTATCTAGAACTCTAACACACTGCCAGTGGGAATATAAATTGGTATATTCTCTTTGAAAACCATTTGGTATTTGGTTGAATATATACATAATAATGACCCAGAAATTCCATTCTTAGATATATCCTCAACACAATGTAAAAACATGTGTATCAAAAGACATATACAAGAACAGTTACAGCTGTATTATTCACCATAGCCAAAAAATAGAAACAACCCAAATATTCGTTAACAATGGAATGGATAAATATAATGTGTTATGTTCATACAATGGAACATTACAAAGCAAGGAAAATTAATAACTACACATACACACAGCGTGAATGAATCTTACAAACAAAATATTGAACAAAACCCCCCGAAATACATATCTTTAACTGCACATAGGACATTCTGTAAGATGTACCATATACTAGCCCATAAAACCAGTTTCAATAAAATTTGGCAAAATTGAAATCAAACAAAGAATGTTCTCCTACTTCAACAGAATAAATTATAAGAACACAAGGAAATTTGGGAAATACACAAATCCTGGAAATTAAAAACATTTGTAAATAAACTCTGGGCCAAAGAAGAAAAAAAGTCAGAATACATTATGAGCTGAATAAAAATGAAAACACAACACAAAACTCATGAAGTGCACCTAAAGCAGTGCTCAGCTGAAAATCAGCATTAAACATACTTAGAAAAATAAGAGCAAGCTCAACTCAAAGTAAGCAAGAGGAAGAAAATAAAGGTTAGAATAGAAATTATTAAGATTTAAAAAAATCAATGAAACTAAAGGTAGGTTCTTGAAAAGATCACCAAAACTGCCAAACCTTTAGCTATACTGATGAAGATAAAAGACAGAGGTTACAAATTACCAAAACCAAAAAAGAAAGGGGTATACCACTGATCTTACAAAATTAAAAGGGTTATAAAGAAATAGCATTGTATTAGTTCTTGTAGCTGCTATACAAATTGCTACAAACTTGGTGACCTAAAACAACAAAAATTTGTTTTTTCACAGTTGTGTAGACCAGAAGTCTAGTATCAGTCTCCCTTGGCCAAAATTTTAAGGAAAAATCCAGTCTTATGCCTTATAGCTTCTGACAACAGGGCAGCATTCCTTAGCTTGTGGTCACATCACTACAACCTCTACCTCTGGTCACATTACCTTCTCTTCTGAGTGTGTCCAAATATCCCTCTATCTCTCTCTTATAAGGACATTTGTGATTATACATAGGGCCCATCAGATAATCCAGGATAATGGCCTCCATCACAAATCCTAAACTTCACTGCATCAGCAAAAGTTTATTGACATATAAGGTAACTACTTACAACCTCAAATAATTTTATGTTAACCAATTAGAAATTTAGATGAAATGGAAAAATGTCTATCAAGGCGCATATTATCAAAATTGAATAAGAATATCTGGAAAGACTTACAACAACTAAAGAAATTAAATTACTAATTGAAGCTCTTCCTACCAAACCAAACAAAAACAACTTAGGCCCAAACTGTTTCACTGGTGAATTCTATCAAATACTTACAATCCTTAACAAACTCAAGGAAAAAGAAAAAAAGAAGAGGAAAGTACACATCCCACGTTATTCTATGAGGTCAGTATTATATTAATACCAAAGCCAGACAGGCATCACAAGATGAAAAAACAATAAATCATTATTCCTTACAAACACAGAGGCAAAAATCTTCCACAAGATGTTAGTAAATTAAATCCAACAACATATTAAAAAGAACCATACACCATGACAAAGTGGGATTTTTTTCATCTGAAACATCAATGTAATAAAATTAATATAATAAGTCATATTAGTATGTCCAATAAAGGACAAAATGACATAATTTAGCTAGATGCAGAAAATGTATTTGACAAAATCAAGATATATTCTTTTTAAAAAAATATTTACTTATTTATTTGGCTGCACTTGATCTCAGTTGTAGCACGTAGGACTAGTTCCCCAACCAGGGATTGAACCTGGGCCCCCTGCATTGGGAGTGCAGAGTCTCAACCACTGGACCACCAGGGAAGTTCTAAAATGTATTCTAAATAAAAACTCTGAACAGACGAGGAACAGAAGGGAAATTCTCCAACATCACACTCAATGGTGAAAGACTGAATGTTTTCCACTTTAAGATTGGTAAGGCAATAATGTTCAGTCTATTTTTAATCAACATCGTACTACAGGTTCTATTCACGGCAATCAGACAAGAAAAAGAAAGAAAAAGTATCCACATTTGAGAGAAAGAACTAAAACTATCTTTATTTGCGGGTGACACCGTTCCGTATACAGAAATTCCTAAAAAATCCACCAAAAAAACAAGAGGAAGAGAGAAACTACTGGAATTAACAACTGAGTTCAGCAAGGTCTTAGGCTATATGAACAAAATATAAAAATCAACTGCATTTCTATATACTAGCAATGAAAAATCTGGAAATAAAAAGAAAACAATTACATTAGAAATAGCATCAAAATAATAAAATACTTAGTAAAATTAAAAGAAGAAATGTAAGACTAGTACACTGAAAACTATAAAACATTCCTGAGTGAAATTAAAGATCTAAATGAATGGAAAACTTCCATGTTTATGACTGGAAAGATTCAATATTGTTAAAAAATCGATTCTCAAACTGATCTATGACTGTGTGTGTGCTCAGTTGTGTCCGACTCTTTGAGACCCTATGGACTATAGCCTGTCAGGCTCCTCTGTCCATGGAATGTTCCAAGCAAGACTATTAGAGTGGGTTGCCACTTCCTTCTCCAGAGGATCTTCCCAATCCAGGGATTGAACCCATGTCTCCTGCATTGGCAGGCAGGCTCTTTACCACTGAGCTGCTAGGAAGCCCAAATTGATCTACAGAGCCAACAAAATATACAAACCACTAGCTAGCTTAATCAATATACAAGGATAAGACACAAATAAGAAATAAGATCTTTGAAAAACCATAAAAGACTACTTTGCAGACCTCCAAATGTATTTTAAAACCTAAATATAATGTATATCTCCTGCTGCTGCTGCTAAGTCGCTTTAGTCATGTCCCACTCTGTTCGACCCCATAGACGGCAGCCCACCAGGCTCCCGCGTCCCTGAGATTCTCCAGGCAAGAACACTAGAGCGGGTTGCCATTTCCTTCTCTAATGCATGAAAGTGAAAAGTGAGAGTGAAGTCGCTGAGTTATGTCTGACTCTTAGCGACCCCATGGGCTGGAGCCCACCAGGCTCCTCTGTCCATGGGCTTTTCCAGGCAAGAGTAACGGAGTGGGTTGCCATCGCCTTCTCCGTATAATCCCCTAAGGAAATACAATTCAACAAAATTGATGCTGTTAATGGTAAACAGTTTGAACAGACCACTTTCTATTTAAAAAGAGAGAGAGAGAGAGCTAGCAATGAGCTATCACCAATGAAAAGCACCGGGCCCAGATGATTTCACAGGGAATTCTACCAAATTAAAAAATTAAGTATCCCATAGCACCATTAACAAAAACTTTCCTATTCTTTTTACAAAGCAAGCATAGCATTGATACCTAAACCCATAAAGGAAATTACAGATGAATGCGAAGGTACTTCAGTTCAGTTCAGTTCAGTCACTCAGTCGTGTCCGACTCTTTGCGACCCCATGAATCGCAGCCAGGCCTCTTTGTCCATCACCAACTCCCAGAGTTCACCCAAACTCATGTCCATCGAGTCAGTGATGCCATCCAGCCATCTCATCCTCTGTCGTCCCCTTCTCCTCCTGCCCCAAATCTCTCCAGCATCAGGGTCTTTTCCAATGAGTCAACTCTTCGAATGAGGTGGCCAAAGTACTGGAGTTTCAGCTTCAGCATCAGTCCTTCCAATGAACACCCAGGACTGATCTCCTTTAGGATGGACTGGTTGGATCTCCTTGCAGTCCAAGAGACTCTCAAGCGTCTTCTCCAACACCACAGTTCAAAAGCATCAATTCTTCGGTGCTCAGCTTTCTTCACAGTCCAGCTCTTGCATCCATACATGACCACTGGAAAAACCATAGCCTTGACTAGACAGACCTTTGTTGGCAAAGTAATGTCTCTGCTTTTCAATATGCTATCTAGGTTGGTCATAATTTTCTTTCCAAGGAGTAAGCGTCTTTTAATTTCATGGCTGCAATCACCATCCACACTGATTTTGGAGCCCAAAAAAATAGTCTGACACTGTTTCCACTGTTTCCCCATCTAGTTCCCATGAAGTGAAGGGACCAGATGCCATGATCTTCGTTTTCTGAATGTTGAGCTTTAAGCCAACTTTTTCACTCTCCTCTTTCACTTTCATCAAGAGGCTTTTTGTGTCCAACTCTATGCGACCCCACTGACTGTAGCCCACCAGACTCCTCTGTTCATGCGATTCTCCAGGCAAGAATACTGGATTGGGTTGCCATTTCCTTCTCCAATAAATGAATATAACAAAAATATTGATACAAAGATACTAAATAATAAAAACAATCTAATACCGCAAAGAAAATAATATGCAATAATCAAGTGAGATTAATTCTAGGAATGTAATAAGTTGGTTCAATAATAGGAAACTCACTAATAATGAATCTCTCCTTAGGATATAAGGAGAAAAATTATGCAATTATTTCCATATATATTTATTAATAAATGGCCTCTGATAAAATTCAACAACTTTTCCTGTTAAAACACTCACAAAAATAGCAATTAAGCCAGTACTTGAAGTTTGAACCTTCAAATATTTCATTTGGTGGAGAAATAGTGGAAACATTTACTAAGATCAGGAACAAGGCAAGGTTGTCTACTGTCTCTACTATGACTCAACATGTTACTAACTGGTAGCATTAGTCCAAGCAGTTAGGCAAGAAAAATCAAATAGAGGCAAGATCATCTTCAAATATATCTAAACCCTAGAGAATTAATACTACTACTAACTCAATTATTTAAAAAAATTCAATAAGGAAGCAGGACATGAAATTAACATACAGACATCTATAGCCTTAATATAGACAAATAATTGAAGTATATAAAGCAGAAGAAGCCCCACCTGAGGAATAATCTTAACAAGAAGTGTGCAAAACTCTTAAGAGGAAAACTTTAAAACACTTCTGAAAGACACAAAAGTAGAGTTGAATAATGAAAAACATCTCTGGATAGGACAGACCAACATCATAAAGATGTCAGTTCTACTTAATTTACAAATGTAATGTAATCTTTAGTTTTTTAAAAGCCTTTTATTATGAGATAAACAAGTTAACAAAGTTTTTATAAAGAGTGAGAATAATCAGGAAGTTACAGGAAAAGAAAACTACAAAAAGGAAGGGGTCCAGCCCTACCAGACTTCAAAACATACTTTAAGTCTTTAAATAAAAGAGTATGGTCTTAACTACCTTTCCCAAGGTAGAGTCATGAAATATATGGAAATGCCTACTAAATATGATTGACCTTGGGAAATGCTGCATTTCATATTCCCTTCTTGAATATTCACAAGGCATTCAGCATGTTAAAGATTCCTGCAACAAAGGATTTATCTTTTCTTAAAAAAATTGTAAGGTCTTGGCACTTGAATTGATAAACACCAATGGAATAGAATAGAAGTCCAGAAAAAAAAACATATATGGAAGCTTAAATCTTATGCATAAACGAGGCATCTCAAAACTCTAGGGCAAAGACAGACTTTTTTTTTTTAAAGAAATGGTGTTGGGACATTTATTTGGGAAAAGAATAAATTAAATCCAGACTGCATACCACACATTACAAATAAATTAGGAATCTAAATATAAAAATTATATACAAGAACTAGAAGGCAAATTCAATTCGTGTACTGTTTGTTTCCTAATAGAACAATATCTTTATGTACATGAATTGTTTCCTGATAAATACTGTACTATTTTTTAAAAATTTAAGAACAACAAAGAATGAAAAATTTCCTAATAACACTCTAACAGACTTTGAAAATGTGAGTTTCAGTTTGATTCCCCTTTTCCATTTCCTCTAAGTTTTGGCAGTACCACCGCTGCTGCTGCTGCTAAGTCGCTTCAGTTGTGTCCGACTCTGTGCAACCCCATAGACGGCAGCCCACCAGGTTCCCCTGTCCCTGGGATTCTCCAGGCAAGAACACTGGAGTGGGTTGCCATTTCCTTCTCCAATGCATGAAAGTGAAGTCCCTGAGTCGCGTTCGACTCTTAGCGACCCCATGGACTGCAGCCTACCAGGCCCCTCCGTCCATGGGATTTTCCAGGCAAGGATACTGGAGTGGGTTGCCATCGCCTTCTCTAAATGGAAATTAAACTCAAGTTTCACACACTTCAGATACAAATTTACTTAATTAAAAACAGGACACCAACGCCATGTATAAGAACCTCAGGCATTGAAAAGAGAGCTAACTGATGTTTCTGGAGTTGAGCCCTTTAGACAAATGAATTCCCAGTGATGCTTATGATGATGTTAGCAGCTAACATCTATTAACGCTTTACTTCGCACTGCATTAAATATTTTATATTATTACCTCTTTTAGTTCTTCAGACAACCCTTCAGGGTAGGCAGTAATTAAACGGGGCTCTGACAAGTTAAATAACTGTCAGTGTGCCCCACAAGAAAACTCTTCCTCAGGTGTTCAGTTCAGTTCAGCCGCTCAGTCATGTCCGACTCTTTGCGACCCCATGAACTGCAGTACACCAGGCCTCCCTGTCCATCACCAACTCCCAGAGTCCACCCAAACCCATGTCCATTGTGTCAGTGGTGCCATCTAACCATCTCATCCTCTGTGGTCCCCTTCTCCTCCTGCCCTCAATCTTTCCCAGCATCAGCGTCTTTTCAAATGAGTCAGCTCTCCGCATCAGGTGGCCAAAGTATTGGAGTTTCAGCTTCAACATCAGCCCCTCCAATGAACACCCAGGACTGATCTCCTTTAGGACGGACTGGTTGGATCTCTTTGCACTCCAAGGGACTCTCAAGAGTCTTCTCCAACACCACAGTTCAAAAGTATCAATTCTTCTGCGCTCAGCTTTCTTTGTACTACCACTCTCCAAACGAGGGCTGTTTTCCCTCCCTCAACTGGCACACTGACCCCTTGGTCCTGCCTGACCCTCTATGGGGTCAGGGAACAGACTCCACCCACCAGACCCCCCACTTACATTCAGCAGCCGGTACCCAGGACCCTCCTTGGACTCGACTTTGGACAGATTAGAGGGCTTGTCCCGCCCCTGGACGTTCCAGGCTGTAGAAGAGAATTCCGACCCCCTCGCTTGCATGTTTTCCAAGTTGGTTTGGGAAATTCTCTGAAATAACGGTGCTGTGTACAGGGAATGGACCCGCCTGTTGTGATTATCTTCTGCGTTGGAAACCTTCTCCACGTCTTGGGGCGGCTCCATCCCTCCATCCTCGGCTGGGCAGGTCTGCGCACTAACCGACTGCCTGCTACTGCGCAGGCGCAGCCCTCTCCCCCACCTTTCCCGCGCTTTTCCTGTGCACGCACCCACACCACGTGACCTGCGCATTCAGGCCGGCCTCTGCCCCAGGCTGGAACAGGGGCTGTGCTACTTTCAACTGCAAGCCCTTGCTTAGGCCGTTTCAGCCTCCCTTTGAAGGAAGTCTGAGCTTGCTGGCTGACAGGAAAGCTCCTCAGCACGGTGATTGAATTTAGTTCGTTTCCTGCCTGCCCTTTTAGTTCAGTTCAGTTCAGTTCAGTCGCTCAGTCGTGTCTGATTCCGCGACCCCAGAATCGCAGCACGCCAGGCCTCCCTGTCCATCACCAACTCCAGGAGTTCACTCAGACTCACGTCCATCGAGTCAGTGATGCCATCCAGCCATCTTATCCTCTGTCGTCCCCTTCTCCTCCTGCCCCCAATCCCTCCCAGCATCACAGTCTTTTCCAATGAGTCAACTCTTCGAATGAGGTGGGCAAAGTACTGGAGTTTCAGCTTCAGCATCATTCCCTCCAAAGAAATCCCAGGGCTGATCTCCTTCAGAATGGACTGGTTGGATCTCCTTGCAGTCCAAGAGACTCTCAAGAGTCTTCTCCAACACCACAGTTCAAAAGCATCAATTCTTCGGCACTCAGCCTTCTTCACAGTCCAACTCTTACATCCATTCATGACCACAGGAAAAACCATAGCCTTGACTAGACGGACCTTTGTTGGCAAAGTAATGTCTCTGCTTTTCAATATGCTATCTAGGTTGGACATGACTTTCCTTCCAAGGAGTAAGCGTCTTTTAATTTCATGGCTGCAATCACCATCCACACTGATTTTGGAGCCCAAAAAAATAGTCTGACACTGTTTCTGTTTCCCCATCTATTTTGCATGAAGTGATGGGACCAGATGCCATGATCTTCGTTTTCTGAATGTTGAGCTTTAAGCCAACTTTTTCACTCTCCTCTTTAACTTTCATCAAGAAAGCTTTTTAGTTTCTCTTCACTTTCTGCCATAAGGGTGGTGTTATCTGCATATCTGAGGTTATTGATATTTCTCCCGGCAATCTTGATTCCAGCTTGTGTTTCTTCCAGTCCAGCGTTTCTCATGATGTACTCTGCATATAAGTTAAACAAGCCTGCCCCTTAATCCTTCATAAACCTTCTCTCTTCTCCATACACCTCCAAATACTATCCCCTGAGTTCCAGATGCTATATTTTTAACAGTCTACTTGGATACTTTTACTCGACTGTCCCATAGATTCATAACCCAACACATTAACATTCATCTTCCTTCTCAGACGTCTATGTTCCAAACACATTTCGTGTAGCAATGTCATATCCACAAAATCTTAAAACTTGACAGTTTTTAATTCATATCCTAAATATTTGAACCCGACTATTCCTCTTTATGGCTCCTCATTTAGGGTATCTCACATAGACGACTGCAGTGCTTTACTGCAGGGGTCCCTGGCCTACCATTATCCACCCTTCCCACTGCCCCAGTGTTCATGCAGCTTACCTTTTAAAACACACGGAATCAGAAATGTTCAGAGTTTCTTTAATCGGCCACAAAAAATTCTTTAATACAGAAAACAAGGGACCCCAAAATGCTCTATACCACCTCAGGATCATTTCTTATGTCTATTCTATATGGAATCAGGTTTTCTTTTATTCAACGGTCACCTCAGAGTTTAGCCTTTAGTTAAGTTTTATAACCCCATACACATACCCCCAAAGCAGAATTAACTGCTGTCTCCAAGCTTCTACTTGGCATATTCCTATTAGTGGGCTCACACTATTAGAATTAGTTGTTAATTTCAAAAAATAAGAGTTCTTGGAGGTAAAAACCTGATCCTCACTTTTCACTCTTCAGGGCTCACCACACAATAGCTCAACATCCTTGACATGTTTGCTGTCATTTTGGGTCGTGTTTAATGACTGTTCAAAGAGACTTGCTGTCCATCAGCACACTCCAACTTCCTTAGGGTTCATGTGATGCAACAAAAATCTAACCTAAATCTAACCAAACCTCTAGCCCTAACTTCTGGGCTATAGGAAATTCAGGAGATACAAAGTGGATGATACTTTCAGGAGAAAAAATTAAATAACAATACAGGTGGGACATTTAAAAAAATTGATTTGGATTCTTCATACACACACACACACAAAATGTCGTGGGAATGTGTAGAATGGTATGGTCACCCTAGAAAAAGAGTTTGGCAATTTCTTAACAAACTAAACATAAAACTACCATACAACCCAGTGGTTGTACTCCTGGGTGTTTTTGTTGTTCAGTTACTAAGTCTTGTCCAACTCTTTGTGACCCCATGGGCTGGAGCACACCAGACTTCCCTGTCCTTCACTATCTCCTGGAGTTTGCTCAAACTCATGTCCATTGAGTCAATGATGCCATCCAACCATCTTATCCTCTGTTGTCCCCTTCTCCTCCTGCCCTCAATCTTTCCCAGCATCAGGGTCTTTTTCAATGAGTTGGCTCTTTGCACCAGGTAGCTAAAGTATTGGAGCTTCAACTTCAGCATCAGTCCTTCCAATGAATGTTCTCAATTGATTTCCTTCACGATAGACTGGTTTGACCTTGTGAGAAGACTCTTGCGAGCACTCTTGGAGTCAGCACTCCAATTCAAAAGCATCAGGTCTTTGGTGCTCAGCCTTCTTTATGTTCCAAATCTCACATCCATACATGACTACTGAAAAAACCATAGCTTTGACTATATGGACCTTTGTTGGCAAAGTGATGTCTCTGCTTTTTAATAGGCTGTCTAAGTTTGTCATAGCTTTTCTTCCAAGGAGCAAGCATTTTTTAATTTCGTGGCTGCAGTCTCTGTCTGCATTGATTTTAGAGCCCAAGAAAATAAAATCTGTAAAACTCACATTCATTCAAAAACCTATACACAAATTTTCATAGTAGTTTTATTCATAAATAAAAAAGTGGAATCAGCTCAGATGTCCTTTGACAGGTAAATGGTTAAACTTCAATAACTTGCAATGTGACTTTGCAATCAAAAGGGATGAACTATGGCCTTACAACATGGGTGAATCTCCAGGGAATACACTGAGCAGAAAAAAGCTAATCCCTAAAGATTATATACTGTATATTTCAACTTATTATTGAAATTATAAGATTTAAGAAATAGAAGACATTAGTAATTGCCAGGGCTTGGGGTTAGGGGTACAGGGAAAGGATGTAGGAAGGATATTGTCTGTTTATAAAAGGGCAACATGAGAGATTCTTACAGCTTTTAGACTTGGTAGATACACAAACATACACAATTGATAAAACTGTATAGAACTTAATATATACATAGACATACACATACATGTAACAGTAGGGGGATTCCCTTTTCAGCAGCTCCTGACAGCTGGAGAATACCTTATAGACAAGCAAGATATTCCTAGTTGGCATGTGTATCAAATTTAGACCTATTCTCAGCGCCATCCAACTCCACCATCAACTTATCAGTCCTCTTCTATTCCACAACATTCAGTGGGTTGCTAATCAGGGCAGGCTCAGTTTTACTGAGGTGCTCAAGAGACTCTGAGACATCTTTTCCCACAGTGAGCCTTAATGTCTTGAGCTCTAAGTCTCATGTCAGTTGAGGCACCAATAGATACAGCTCTGAAGAGATCTCTTCCAGTGCAGGACCCACCTGAAGAGTGGGATTTCCGTGAAGGTCAAAGATCTCTCTGACAAAGAACTCAGGAACAGGTACGGTGAATTTCGACTCATACTTCTTGTCATTTAAAAAAAGAGGCAGGGGAAAAGGTCTGCAGAGGTCAAATGAGTGTTAACTTAATAAGCTCACAGGCCTCTCCTTTACTCTCCCGAACTCTTGGCCAGCTTGGCTTCTCTCTTGCTATGTATGTTTCTTAAAGCTCCCTATATGATTCTGATGTGCAACCAGATATGGGAACTACTGGTATAGGTCTTAAAAAAAAATAAACTTTTACAATTATATAACTTCTCAAACGAAAGTTACATTTCCTTTTTATTAGCCATCTTTCAAGCTAAATTACATTTTACTTATTACATGATACACAACCACTGAACCAGTTTCAAAAATGACAAAATTCATACTTCAATTTATTCAGTCAGGAAACATGAAAAATAAATAATGAAGGTCCTTTTCCTCCACTTCTTCTCTATTCTCTAAACTTATGTTTAAACTTGATAGATATTTTGTAACACTAAAGTTATGGCTTTTTTAAAAGCACTGTATTACTGCTTTTAAAGATAATGATTATAAATGCAACTAATCTGAAAAAACAGGAAATAAACACTTTCACCTGTTGGTTTCTAGTTCATTATCTCCTTCATCATAAAGATGATAATGCTATAGAAATTAATGTTTGGGTATAAATTACAGATACAATTTTAACATTTTCCATAATCCTGAGACATTTTTCAGTATTATATATCAAAAATCAATTCCAAATACATCTGTACATATATAAAAATACATTTACAAACAAGAATGGGAAAAATTCTAAATACTAGGTCATTACTCAGAAGGTGAGTTGGCACTATGAAGAGGCTTTGATTCCTTTATCAGGATATTCTTCCACATCTGAGGAAAACATCAACTCTGGGAGAGAAAATGAACAAATCATACTTAAAATGATTTCCCAGCATCTCAAAAAGTTTTATAACTTACTAATGAACAGTCTTAAAATACTGACATATTATAGAATTATAATTCTTTATGTTATAAATTATTATTATAAATTCTTTATATAATTATTATATCATATAATTCTTACTTGAGTACAAGTAAGATTTCTTGATAGTGAACTCTGAGTTTTAAAAGATGAGCTATTGACAAAAATACAAGTTTTGCATTTTGAGATGTACAAGTTTTTAATGCATTGTAACTCCTGAAAAATAAAATATATACAATAGAGACAATATAATAACTCATACCAGGAAGTTTAAAACACTTAGAGAATCCAGGATCATTAAACGGCTAAAGAAGTCTAATTCTATAGTGATCATGAGAACCTAAAATATAGGACACAGCCATAGAGGAGGACCTGGAACTAAGATTAGGTGTGTGCCAGGAAAGTTTAAATATGTGACCCCATTTAATCACCATGAACTCCCTTTAAGTGAGAATTATCTTCCCATTTTATATTTCCTTTTTTTTTTTTGTCCATATGGAAATGCTATTTGACTCACATAACCCTAAAAGAGAGCAGGATTCTGGAAATATAAGTAACATATACTTTATGATTAAGATTGAATACTGCATAAGCCAGCTGAATTAGCTTCAATCCCAGTGGAGAATGTTATTAACTGGCATTTCGACATTTAAACTATCACTAAGCATAGTCCCATAATTTACTAAAATACCAATAAATATTAAAAAAAGAAAACCTTAGGAATTTAGTAAAATAAAGTCCCCTGATGTAAACATGAGATGAAAAAAAAAAACTTTGAATGATGAAAAACTACACCAAGTTAAAGAAAAACTGCGAACTACCTAAAGCCTAAGAAGATTTTTTAAAATATTTTAAATATATCTAAAAGGAATAATTAGTGAATAACACAAGAAAAGGTACATTCATGAATGAAAACACACAAGATTACATTTTTTGTCTTGGTTTTTACAAATGGAAATGTTGGAAAGATTCTCAGTTTCAAGATTTCTGAGACACAGGCTGTAATCAGTTGATCAAATTGTGGTTAAATGCTTTGTTTAACAAATCAAGAATGAAATAATAGCCAAAGTCCAGAAAACAGCAAAGAGATTCAAGGGTGAAACTGTGGAACATCTACCAGGAAACACAACTTACAATACAAATATTAAGCTGTTCTCAGAGCAATGCTGAAAGACGAGCAGTTTACAAATGTGATCCTTCTTCAGGTGTTCCAAAAGAGGTCTGAGGACTACAGATTAGTAAATCTCACTTTACTCTGGGCACTTTAAAGATTGCTAAACACTTCATTAGACAATGAAGGGTTAAGAATTTGTGCCAGGTAGAGGAGGAGGTAAGGGTAAATTCACCTGAATATGTGTCTAGCAGAGGCTAACAGATGAAGCATATGATTAATTTCAAATTTATGGGCTTCCCGAGAGGCTCAGCAGTAAAGAATCTGCCTGCAATGCAGGAAGCACAGCAGGAGCTGCAGGTTCAATCCCTGGGTCGGGAAGATCCCCTGGAGGAGGAAATGGCAACCCACTCCAGTACTCTTGCTGGGAAAAGCCCATGGACAGAGGAGACTGGAGGGCTATAGTCTATAGGTTCGCAAAGGGTCAGACACGACTTAGTGACTGAGCAGCAAGAGATACTTTGATCAGAAAGAGACTAAGAGAAAGGAAGAGCAAAGACTTTCTATAAAATACCTGAAAGGGTCCAAGAAAAGAAATATCTCCAAAATATGTGGAAACCCTCATTAAGTGCTCCAAGACTCCAGCTCTCCTACACACGCCTCTGTTTTTTGCAGCATTCAGTTTCACCGCTTTATTGTTATACTTCTTGGGTTATTTTAAATGCATCTTTGTTATTGAAATGTTATAATACTATAAAGTATAAATGACATAATGCTATATCCATTAAAAGAAGATTTATGAAGTCATTATAGAAGATTTTATGATGTACTTATACTATTTTTTTCTTTAATACCTTCACTAAGATCCATGCCTGGCCTGTAAGACAAAAAAAGCCAAGATAACCCAACCAGAACGGCCACCACCAGATTCACCACAATCCATGGCTGAAGAACCTGCTCCTCAATTCCTTCTGCCCTAGAGGTACAGAAATACTCATCAGAAATGTCTTCATTGTGATCCATATATCCAGATATATCTATTTTATAAACTTAAAAAAAAATTAGCCATCCTTATCTAGAGGAGTAACAAGCATAAAATAAAACTTCCCTATGAAATACACTATATAGCATGAGAATTTTAAAACCATAACTTAAAAGATTTAAAACATTGTTTACAAAACATTTCATTAAAAATGCAAGAGTATATAACAATAGTTATCCATTAACCAGTGGAATAGGGGGTTTTTTTGGCCACAATTGTAGAAACAAAAACAAGGCCCTCATTACTATCTTGAAAAAACAAGAATAGCACCATTCCTCCCGCTGTTGCTATTATTACGATCAACAATTACAAGTGCTACTATGAATCCTTACCAGAGGCTACCGTTAACAGAAGAAGGTGTGTAAAGGTGGATTCTGTCACTCGTCATTTGTTGACTCAGAGATAATACAAGAGCAGTAAAGTACACTGAGAAAAGACAAATGAATTACTAATCATGTACTTTTAACAACCCAGTTTGTTTGGAACTTATAAATAACTTTAAGGTCAAAAATAATCTGAGCTTTGGGAAATGATGACACAAAAAATTTTCATTTGGTCAATTTCAATAGGCTGGATAGTCTTACATTATTTTTCAATATAGGTAGAGAAGGGTCTTTAGATACTCACTATTTTATCATTAGACTGACAAGAATCTAGAAGATCATTTAAGAAATTAAATGATTCAAGGTCTTAAAATTAGTTTTATTAACATTCTCATAATTAGAACAAAATTTACTCCAAATTACCAAAAAGGTAAAAAAAAATAGTATTTGTTACTAAAATGCCCTATCAGCCTATTTGTTTAATGTCAAGTAGAAAACACAAAAGTTAAATATTAAGTAATACAGAACAATAAACTTTAAAAAGTTAGATAACCTCTACTGAAAAATAATTCTAAACCTCCACTGAAAAATAATTCTATCAAAATTATACCTACCATAGTTTAATTACAAATTCCACTGAATATTGATATGAAATGTTTAGAAGTAGCAATAATATAAAATCATTTAAAAAATAAAATTATACTTTTTTTCTGATTCAAATTTACACAGTTATCAAATTATTTACTTACAGAAAGATGCTAAAGCTCTTGGATCCAGAGCAAGAAAATTTCGGATTGCTACTGACGTTTTAGCAAAGTCAATCCTAGAAAATACAAAAGCCTCTCGTCACAGTGTAGTTGTAAACTTATTACAAAACTGTACAAAACTGTAGTCTCTAGACAACAGTTTCTTCTCTATTTTAATGCTACCACATGTACTGTCTGTTATGAAGCTTTAAGTAGCTACAGTTTATACTTAACACACACAAAAGAATCTTATTTACAAAGGCCACATAAAACATTTAACTAAAAGACTATTTTAGTCATTATTCCTTTAGCATTAAGAAGAAACAAATTTGATCAGCTATTTCATTAGATTCTACTTCCTTTTATTACTCATATTGAGTGACAAGCTGTTGTTTTCTTAGTGGGTTAAATTGTGTTCCTAAAAAGATATATTGAACTTCTAAATCCTGGAACCTGTGAATGTGACCCTATTTGGAAATAGAATCTTTACTGATGCAGTCAACTTAAGATGAGGCCATTACAAGGGGCCTAATCCAATAAGACTGGTGTCTTTATAAGAAGAGACACAGATCCATGAACACACAGGTAAGACTGTCATCTGATAATTGAGGGAGAGGCTGGAGTAATGCATCTACAAGCCAAGGAACACCAAGGACTGCCAGAAACCACTGGAAGCTAAGAAACAGGCAAGAATAGACTCTCCATGGATCCCTCTAAAATGGAACCAACCTTGCCAACAACTTGGTTTTATTTTTTATTTTTTTTTAATTTTTTATTTTATTTTTAAACTTTACATAATTGTATTAGTTTTGCCAAATATCAAAATGAATCCATCACAGGTATACATGTGCTCCCCATCCTGAACCCTCCTCCCTCCTCCTTCCCCATACCATCCCTCTGGGTCGTCCCAGTGCACTAGCCCCAAGCATCCAGTATCGTGCATTGAACCTGGACTGGCATCTCGTTTCATACATGATATTTTACATGTTTCAATGCCATTCTCCCAAATCTTCCCACCCTCTCCCTCTCCCACAGAGTCCACAAGACTGTTCCATATATCAGCGTCACTTTTGCTGTCTCGTACACAGGGTTATTGGTTTTAGACTTTCAGATTCCAAAACTGTGAGAGAACACATTCCTGTTGTTTCAAGCCACCCAGTTTGCGGTACTTTTGTTAGAGCAGTCCTGCTGCTGCTGCTGCTGCTAAGTTGCTTCAGTCGTGTCCGACTCTGTGCGACCCTGTAGACGGCAGCCCACCAGGCTCCCCCGTGCCTGGGATTCTCCAGGCAAGAACACTGGAGTGGGTTGCCATTTCCTTCTCCAATGCACAAAAGTGAAAAGTGAAAGTGAAGTCGCTCAGTCGTGTCCGACTCTTCGCAACCCCATGGACTGTAGCCCACCAGGCTCCTCTGTCCATGGGATTTTCCAGGCAAGAGTACTGGAGTGGGGTGCCATTGCCTTCTCCATTTGTATTGCAGTATAGCCAATTAATAATGTTGTGATAGTTTCAGGTGAATAGAGAAGGGACCCAGCCATACATATACATGTATCCATTCTCCCCCAAACCCCCCTCCCATCCAGGCTGCCACATAACACTGTGCAAAGTTCCATGGTCTATACAATAGGTCCCTGTTGGTTATAGATACAGCAGTGTGTATGTTTGGGACTTTTTGAGTTGATTATATTTGGATGAAATTTTGGATTTAGAGTTGATGCTGGAACGGGTTAAGACTTTGGGGTATGTTTTTGCTCACAATCGTCCCATCTCCTCCCCTCAAAAAGAACAGAAACAGAATGGCTCTTTAAAAAGTCAAAATAATATTAATATCCTGTAATTCTATTTTGAAAATGTCATAGTTTGTCAGGGACACATTTTGCTCAACACTTCCTTCCGAAGAAAGTTAGAGGGGCCTACAGTCACAACAGTCTTACCTGTCAAAGGCTGAAACTGTACTCAGAGCCAAAAGCAAGTAGAGAAGACTCTGGAATGGATATGCTAATGTCTTGTATTGCTGCAGAAGGTTTGAGAGGTCAGAAAGCTCATCTCCTGCCAGAACATAGATCACAACAATGTTCCACACAGCACAGCCAGCCAGGAAGCCATGGGAGAAGACACCAATCATCCTGAATGGAAAAGGGTTTTGTTAACATACACGAAAGACTAAAGCAAAAAGCTCATTCTTCAAATCTCTTCATGTGTAAGAATAAAGTTCAACATTTCACAGAAACAAGCTTTTCTTTTCTCTATACTAACAGGCAGATCATTTAAATCTAATTGAATGTCTGAAAACTATATCCACCCACCATTTTAAGCTGTCAATTTTTTAACATTATTGAACAATCAATTCTTAAAAAAAAAAATTGTGGAACATTAGTCTTTAGAAAAGTCCAACAAAATCAGTCACCGGAAAGCCCGATGCACCGACAGTGCAACATCTCTGGTCGTCCAGGAAGGTTTCATGTCCATTGACACATCGATCTTTTCTGTGGTCTTAATCAACTCTGAACGATCAGCAGCCTGGAATCGCCCTAAGAACACAACACACAATTAAAAACAACTCACAACAGAGAACCCTGGTGATCTTTCTTGTTATTCCACATTTAAGAACCCTCAACGTTGAGACTGAAATTTTACAGTTTTCTTGTCTTAAAATTCTCCCTGATTTGGCTCCTATTTCAGAAGCCTCTTTTCTCTCAGTTGCTAAAAACATACAATGTTTTAATCTTGAAGAGAAGTAAATGATGTCCACGTAATTTCTTCTCAACCCAAAACAGATGTTAAAGTAGCAGTCTTGGAAATCAATTTATTTAATGAAATACAATGAACTTGTAATTCAGAATGAAGTCTGGAAACCTTTAACATGATATAGTCTAAAACATTCTAATTTAGAGATTTTTACAAGTATCAAAGTGTAAATCCTACCACTATAAAGATAAGTCAATATTTGAAAACACTTCAAATTTCTCAGGCAAAGATGCCAGCGTATGTAGTATGGTGTTCTGTGGTGACAGAAGAGAAACAGATTGTTTCATACACTGGTCTTAAGATTCCCATGGAAACCATCAGTTCAAAGGTCAGAACTCAATACTGTGAGCAGAGCTTTATGCTTCTACTGCAGACAAGGAGGCTCCTTCTCAGTCATCAGCCAATCCACAAATGGACCTCAGGAAACTGGAAAGGTTCCATTATCTTTGAAAAACCTGGCTGTCAGACACTTTGGAGAAGGAAAGACAAAAGTGGGATACCTAATGTTCCCAAAGAAAAAGCAACTGCTGGGCAAATCACTGGTACGTTTCATGGTCAGTTACTTTACTAAGGGAAGTTTCTGTGCTACAGGAAGCAAGAATAAAAATGAGGATTGAGTGATATTGCTTGAAAATCAGTTCAGTTCATTCAGTCATTCAGTCGTGTCCGACTCATGAGGCCAGCACACCAGGCCTCCCTGTCCATCACCAACTCCCAGAGTCCACTCAAACCCATGTCCATTGTGTTGGTGATGCCATCCAACCATCTCATCCTGTCATCCCCTTCTCCTGCCCTCAATCTTTCCCAGCATCAGGGTCTTTTCAAATAAGTCAGCTCTCCGCATCAGATGGCCAAAGTATTGGAGTTTCAGCTTCAACATCAGGCCCTCCAGTGCTTGAAAATAGACTGAAGCAAATTAAATGGCCACACGGTATACTAGTCCTGCTGCTTGCTGCGTGCATGCTCAGTCGTGTCTGACTCTTTGCAACCCCATGGACTGGAGCCTGCCAGGCTCCTCTAACAGCCCTTACCTAGAAGTCATGAAACTTTGGTTCGAGTCCCTATTCTGTACTAATCAACTGTGAGACCCTGGGTGAGTCTGCCTCTCTGGGTCACAGGTTTCTCACTGGCCAACAAAGCCAAGATCCCTTAAGTGGGCTCTTAAGGAATCAGAATTCTAAAACAATTTACGCAAAATCTAAGTTGTAAATTTTAAGGGTTAACCTTTATGTTTTAGATGAGTTCTTTAGGCAGCATGTTCACAGCATATCCATGGGACTAATATATGGTTCTGATCATGCTTTCAGTAGGTTTTTCTTAAACACCACAGATGTAGTGTTATAACCAATGTGTGCTATATACAATGTCAGAACTATTTTTCTAAAAGAAAATATAGCTATAATGTTGTATTCCTCATTTAATATGGCAATACTCTCATGTATTTTCTCTTATTTATTTTTAATGATAGCATTTATATCATTACTTGCTCCACCACCAATATCACTACCAATTGCAGAAAACTGGTAAAAGTACAACAGAGAATAAAGAAATGGGTGGGAGGAGAGGGAGGTTTTTTAAATTACCAATCATCTCATAACCTAGAAACAACCAGCATTAATATTTTAGCATATTTTCTTCTAGTCTTTTGTCCTATGCATTTCTCTATAGTTCAAATCTAACTACAAGTATGTATGTTTGCTTTTCATTAGCATCTTAACATGAAGTGAAAAGTTCTCCCTAAACATTATTTTTAGTGGTGCAGAAGATTTCATTGTATAGATATGCCATAAACTGTCTGAAATCACTCCCCTTGTTTTTTGATCTCATTAATAACAATATGATGGTTTTTTCCAGCTTTTTGCTCTCATTAATAACAATATGATTAGCTTTATGTTTTTCCAGTTTTTTGCTCTCATTAATAACAATATGATGATTAGCTTTATGTATAAATTTTTATCCATATTTTTACTTATTTCCTTAATTCAGATTTCCAGAAGTATAATTCCTAGGTCAAAGGATATCCTTGTATAATTCTTAAAGGGTTCATGTTCCAAAATAAGGACCTACTTACTGCTTTTTTCCACAAACACTTTGCCTACAGGCTGGCTAATGCCCGTGGGTGCAGTGAATACAGACTGTTGTTCTGGACTACTTTGCTCGTCAGTAATTATGTCTTCATCTTCAACTCCTAGTTCATTGGCATAATGTAATTCCGCTGGCTGGGTTTTCCTGTAATCAAGGAGAATGTAAGAAAAATGGATTATTTCTGACCTTTTATAGACCCAAATAAGGAGGTTCTTGTGAGTCTAATGGAAAGAACCCTGGATTTGGAGTCAGGAAATTTGGTTTTTATTCAAATGGATCAGTTATTAACTGTTATGTACAGCAAGTCACTTACATTTCTGTGGACCTCAGTTTTCTCATCTGGAAAATGAAGTGACTGAACTAGATTTGAAAGGTTCTTTATAGACTTAAAAGTATATGATTCTATATAGATACTGATCACTATGTTGTAGAGTCATTTCCAAATATGAACAACAACGTTATATAACTTCCAGTATACTCCTTTAGAGTCTACCATTCTATCTTACCTGGGACTTAATTTCCTATGAAATAAACATTTTATGTATTGTTAGAATAATCATAATTTTAATTCTATTAATACGAGAAAATAAATAATAGCCTACCTTATTATACTGCTACTGCTAAGTCACTTTAGGCATGTCCAACTCTATGCAACCCCATAGATGGCAGCCCACCAGGCTCCCCTGTCCCTGGGATTCTCCAAGCAAGAACACTGGAGTGGGTTGCCATTTCCTTCTCCAATGCATGAAAGTGATATCACCTTTAATTTTTAATATCTTTAATAGGTAATGTTTTTACTACTTATATAAAATCTTCTATTTGTGTTCCTCTTCTTTAGATACAGCTCCTAAATATTTTATTTATTTAAATATAATATTTTACTTTTCTCAGTGGGCTTACTCTTTTCAAAGTTATTCTTAGATTAGTTTAACTAATACCTTTGTAATACTACTTATGCGAGAGAACACAACTGCAAGCATTTAATAAGACTTAGAAGCTGCTTTTTGGGAGCTCCAAATTAAGCATCAGGGTATATCTGCAGAATATTTAGAAGGACAAATAAATCCTTACTTCGTCTTCCTTCGAGGTTTCTGAATAACTGGCTCCTCATCTGGCTCCACATTGATACCATTTTCATTTGGTAATAAAGATGGACTAGCTGTCTTCTTCTGGGTCAAGGTAGTCTCCAATTCTGAAAATAAAGCAGATTAAGTTTTTAAATAACTGTAATGCAAAAAAAGAAAAGTAGCATGTAAGATTTCTGTAAGACAAAAGAACTTTAAGAATTCTAATTGGCCCCCAATTTTTTTCACCACCTTATTAATCTTTAATTTTTAAAATTTTACACCTCTAAACACTCAACAGAAAATTTGAAATCATGATGCCAAACAACATGAAAAAAGAAAAATTAAGTCATCCAACATTGAGGGTGTGTCAGAGCTCCAAGATTACCTCCAAGTTCTATGATTCTCTCAATGGACTCACAAGTCATTTACACTCACAGTTACGGTTTATTACAGGAAAAAGACACAAAAATCAGAAGAAGGAAAAAGCTCATGGAACAAAGTCCCAAAGAAACCAAGTCCAAGTTTCCAAGAGTCCTCTATCAGTGAAGTCACACAGGATGGTGCTAACTCTTCCAGCAACAAGTTGTGATGATATACATGTTCCTTGCTCTTTCCAGGGAAGCTCATCAGTCACTTAGCAGCCAGGAATTTTACTGGGGAGTGATCACAGAGGTACCTCCTGCCAAACACATACCAAAATTCTAGACTCCCAGAAGAAAAGCAGGTGCTCAGCATAAATCTCACTGTTTGCATAAGTGCACAGTGAGCCATCCTGACAGTTTATAGAGAAAGCTTTGTATCAGTGTAGACAACTGTTGCATAGGAAGCTGGAATGTTAGGTTCATGAATCAAGGTAAATTGGAAGTGGTCAAACAGGAGATGGCAAGAGTGAACATTGACATTTTAGGAATCGTGATCTAAAACAGACTGAAATGGGTGAATTTAACTCAGATGACCATTATATCTACTACTGTGGGCAGGAATCCCTTAAAAGAAAAGGAATAGCCATCACGGTCAACAAAAGAGTCCAAAATGCAGTATCTGAATGCAATCTCAAAAACGATGGAATGATCTCTGTTCGTTTCCAAGGCAAATCATTCAATATCACAGTAATCCAAGTCTATGCCCCAACCAGCAATGCTGAAGAAGCTGAAGTTGAACGGTTCTATGAATATCTACAAGACCTTTTAGAACTAACACCCAAAAGAGATGTCCTTTTCATTATATGGGCCTGGAATGCAAAAGTAGGAAGTCAAGAAACACCTGGAGTAACAGGCAAATTTGGCCTTGGAGTACAAAACGAAGCAGGTTAAAGGCTAACAGAGTTTTGCTAAGAGAACACACTGGTCATAGCCAACATCTTCTTCCAACAACACACAAGAAGACTCTACAAATGGACATGACCAGATGGTCAATACCAAAATCAGACTGATTATATTCTTTGCAGCCAAGACAGAGAAGCTCTATACAGTCAGCAAAAACAAGACCAGGAGCTGACTGTGGCTCAGATCATGAACTCCCTATTGCCAAATTCAGACTTAAACTGAAGAAAGTAGGGAAAACAACTAAACCATTCAGGTATGACCTAAATCAAATCCCTTACGATTATACAGTGGAAGTGAAAAATAGATTCAAGGGAATAGATCTGATAGAGTGCCTAAAGAACTACAGACTGAGGTTCGTGACATTGTACAGGAGGCGTTGATCAAGACGATCCCCAAGAAAAAGAAATGCAAAAAGGCAAAATGGTTGTCTGATGAGGGCTTACAAATAGCTGAGAAAAGAAGAGAAGCTAAAGCAAAGGAGAAAAAGAAAGATATAAGCATCTGAATGTAAAGTTCCAAAGAATAGCAAGGAGAGACAAAGTCTTCCTCAGTTATCAATGTAAAGAATAGAGGAAAACAATAGAATGGGTAAGACTAGAGATCTCTTCAAGAAAATTAAGACATACCAACGGAATATTTCATGCAATGATGGGCACAATAAAGGACACAAATGGTATGGACCTAACAGAAGCAGAAGATATTAAGAAGAGGTGGGAAGAATACACAGAAGAACTATACAAAAAAGATCTTCATGATCCAGATAATCACGATGGTGTGATCACTCACCTGGAGCCCGACATCCTGGAATGTGAAGTCAAGTGGGCCTTAGGAAGCATCACAACGAACAAAGCTAGTAGGTGATTGAATTCCAGTTGAGCCATTTCAAATCCTGAAAGATGATATTATGAAAGGGCTGCATTCAATATGTCAGCAAATTTGGAAAACTCAGCAGTGGCAACAGGACTGGAAAAAGTCAATTTTCATTCCAATCCCAAAGAAAGGCAATGCCAAACAATGTTCAAAGTACCACACAATTATACTCATCTCACACACTAGTAAAGTAATGCTCAAAATTCTGCAAGCCAGGCTTCAACAGTACGTGAACCATGAACTTCCAGATGTTCAAGCTGGATTTAGAAAAGGCAGAGGAACCAGAGATCAAATTGCCAACATCCACTAGATCATCAAAAAAGCAAGAGAGTTCCAGAAAAACATCTAATTCTGCTTTATGCCAAAGCCTTTGACTGTGTGGATCACAACAAACTATGGAAAATTCTGAAAGAGATGGGAATACCAGACCACCTGACCTGCCTCTTGAGAAATACGTATGCAGGTCAAGAAGCAACAGTTAGAACTGGACATGGAACAACAGACTGGTTCCAAATTGAGCAAGGAGTATGTCAAATCTGCATACTGTCACTCTGCCTATTTAACTTATATGCAGAGTACATCATGAGAAATGCCAGGCTAGATGAAGCACAAGCTGGAATCAAGATTGCCAGGAGAAATATCAATAACCTCAGATATGCAGATCATACCACCCTTATGGCAGAAAGTGAAGAAGAACTAAAGAGCCTCTTGATTTAAGTGAAGAGGAGAGTGAAAAGGTTGGCTTAAAGCTCAACATTCAGAAAACTAAGATCATGGCATCCGGTCCCATCACTTCAGATCAGATCAGATCAGTTGCTCAGTGGTGTCCAACTCTTTGCGACCCCATGAATCGCAGCACGCCAGGCCTCCCTGTCCATCACCAACTCCCGGAGTTCACTCAGACTCATGTCCATTGCTTCATGGCATGGCAAATGGGGAAATAATGGAAACAGTGACAGACTTTATTTTTGGGGGCTCCAAAATCACTGCAGATGGTGACTGCAGCCATGAAATTAAAAGATGTTTGCTCCTTGGGAGAAAAGTTATGACCAACTTAGACAGCATATTAAAAAGCAGAGACATTACTTTGCCAACAAAAGTCCGTCTAGTCAAAGCTATGATTTTTCCAGTAGTCATGTATGGATGTGAGAATTGAACTATAAAGAAAGCTGAACACCAAAGAACTGATGCTTTTGAACTGTGGTATTGGAGAAGACTCTTGAGAGTCGCTTGGACTGAAAGGAGATCCAACCAGTCCATCCTAAAGGAAATCAGTCCTGAATATTCATTGGAAGGACTGATGCTGAACCTGAAACTCCAATACTTTGGCCACGTGATGTGAAGAATTGACTCATTTGAAAAGACCCTGATGCTGGGAAAGATTAAAGGCCCTGATGCTGGAGGAGAAGGGGATGACAGAGGATGAGATGGTTGGATGGCATCACTGACTTGGTGGACATGAGTTTGAGTAAGCTCTGGGAGTTGGAGATGGACAGGGAAGCCTGGCGTGCTGCAGTCCATCAGGTTTCAAAGAGTCGGACACAACTGAGCAACTGAACTGAACTAAGAAAACTGTTTACCTGCCAAGTTCCCAGATTCCAGTCAAGCGGCCCTACAGCAAGTAGGCCTGTCCAGTCCTGCTGAGTTAACTCTTTTCTAAACACAAAGCATTAAATTCAGGCAAGTCAATAGAGCCTTCTAACCCACTAGCAACTCTTCCTATCTGGAAATACAGGAAATGGCTCCCTGGAATGCCCACAAAGACCCTAGAAATCTATTTTTAAAAGCACTTACAGCCTGGGCTGGAAATAGAAGCAGTACAGGCAACCACAGATGTGCTGGACAAAATAAAAATGAAACAAACATGTGGGAAGCTAGGCCTGTCGTGGCAGGTGCATTCTAGAATGGCAGTAAAGGTACTCTTTGGCCCAGGACTTAGTTGGGATCTTAATTTTCTAAAAACTATCACTTCTATAAATAAATTTGCTCCTGAATTATAAAGCTAGGTATTTTGGTATCCATCTTGATTTTCAACTTTGTACCCTAACTGAATTACTGAGACAGTAGTTTTAATCCAACTATCCTTGAATTAAATCAAAGGAAATAAACTGTTGGTAAAACTGTCTGAGGATCATTTCTGTCTCTTTTCGTCTCTTCTGCCCTCTACTTCTCCTCTTACTGCCCCCCGGCACTGTGGTATCCCACTTCAACTTGCCTCTCAAAACTGTGTTCCATTCTCCTGGCTTTTCTAGTTCCTGCTCTCTACTCCTGTAATCTCTTCATCTAATAAGAATCTATTGTTTTCTAAGAAAACAAAGAAATAGTCTTGGGAACTATTTTGTAATTAAACATTCATTGGGGCTAATGTTAATGGGAGAAAGCTAATCTTACAATCTTTGTTCCTTCCTTTTTTTTACTCTAATAAAATCTATTGTCATTTTCTAATTATTATAAAAGTTACACATACAATATATGAAAATTTAGTAAACATAAAGAAAATTTTTAAAAATCATCCCTAATTCTGCCTTCTAAAAATCTTACCACTGTTGACACTTTGCTATATCCTTCCATTCTTTTTACTGTATGTGTGTGTATGTACATATGTTCTGGATTGAATTGTCTCTCCTGAAAGATATACGCAAGTCCTAATCCCCAATACCTGTGAATGAGACTTTAGAAATAGGGTCTTTGCAGATGTGATCAAGTTAATATGAGGTCATGCTGGATTAGGATGGGCCCTAAATTCAATGGCTGGTGTCCTTATAAGAAAAGCCAAAGTTGGACACAGAAACACAGGGAAAAATGTGAAGATGGGGGCACAGAATGGAGTTATGCTGTTACAAGCCAAGGAATGCCAAGAACTACAAACCACCACCAGAATCTGGAAGAGGCTAGGGTGGATTCTTTCCTACAAACTTTGGAGGAAACATGGCCCTACGGACACCTTGATTTTGGACTTCTAGCCTCCAGAACTGTCAAGAGACTAAATATCCATTGTCCATTGGAAGGCATGCCGAGATCTAAACTTTCTATTTTGCTTCTGAAATTGCATCCCTTCTCTCATAATCTGTACATATATTCCCTCATAGCTCAGTTGGTGGTGGCTTCCCTGATGGCTCAGAGGGTAAAAGCATCTCCTTGCAATGTGGGAGACTCAGGTTTGATCCCCGGGTTGGGAAGATCCCCTGGAGAAAGAAATGGCAACCCACTCCAGTACTCTTGCCTGGAAAATCCCATGGATGGAGAAGACTGATAGGCTACAGTCCATGGGGTGGCGAAGAGTCAGACACAACTGAGCAACTTCACTTTCACTTTTCAGCTCAGTTGGTAAAGAATCTGCCTGCAATGCAGGAGACCCCAATTCGATACCTGGGTTGGGAAGATCCCCTGGAGAAGGGATAGGCTACCCACTCTAGTATCTGACCTGGAGAATTCCATGGACTGTATAGTCCATGGGGTCACAAGGAGTCGGACACCACTAAGCAACTTTCACTTCACTTCACGATCAAAAGAGATCCTGTTAAATATTCCTGACTTAACCCTCTGGAGTTACCCTAGCAATAAAAATTTTAAGCAAAAACAAACAAACAAACAAACAAAAACTGGATATGAGTGGGGAAAAATAGAAATAGACAGGTTTTTAATCATATCCCTCAAACCACAACTGTTGTCACAACCTAACCTTGGTTTCTTTACATACCAAGAGGTAGCCTTGTTTTCTTCTGCCTCCGTTGAACAGGAGCTTCTTGATGTTCTATGGAGTCTTTGGTTGGTGGCTCGCTGCCCTCAGGTGGCCTGTGAACAGCAGTCTGAACAAGACCTTCCGAAGAAGCACTAGCTACAGAGATACAGAGTAGGGGGAAATGGGGATAACTTGAGCAGAGACTACTAACTCTCAAAAATATGGGGAAAGGGGAACTGGAACGTTTCCTATCTAATATCCTCTTCTCTCACAGAACTAATTGTGCCCCAAGTCTTGATTTCCTCCCCACTTACCTGTAACTTTGGGCTTCAAGTTGAAAAAACAAAGAAATGAGGGAACAAGGAAGACTGAGGAAGAAAGAAAACTGGGGACTAGAAAGAAGAACAAAAGACGGGGAGGAGGAAAATCGCTTCTGAACTTTCAAAAAAGTGAAAACATGATAGAAACTGTCACCATAGGGAACTTTCTTATGCCTTGAGGATTATCAGCCTCTAAATATCAACAGTTTAGTCCTTCATTTATAAATTAACACATGATAACTTCATCATGGATAACTGGAGTTAACAGAGAACTTATAAATCTCTCCCCTCATTAAATCTTTGAACAGATTTTGACACATTTTGGCAGATCTGAACTCTGCTTCATACATTCCCTTGCCAGTTTCTTCACAAAAGAATACAAATGAGTGAACAAATGAACAGATCTATCAGTATCTTGGTATTATCAATAGTGTTCAATGAAATAGAAACTAAAATAAGCTACTTTTTGTCCACTAGGTTAACAAAAAAAAATTTTTTTAAGTTGATATTTTCCAGCGTTCCTTAGCAAATGTGACACTCAAACTCTGTTGCTGGTACGAAGATAACTAAAGCTCTGTTAAAGGCAATTTATTAGAAACATATTAATAATGCACAGGTCCTTTCATCAGTTTCACTGCTAGCAATCCATGTTATAGAAATATCTCTTCTTCCCCATCATCCACTATTTTATGTAGAAGAACTGCAAACTGTTGGAGTGAAAAATTTGAAATAACCTAATCAAACAACAACTTTAATAAAAGCCAGCAATACATCCCTTTGTCGAGAGCACTGATTTTTTTTTTCTTTTTCACAAGAAAAATAGTTGGTAGCTGGGATAGAGCTATACCTCTGTTCCTACAACTCACTCTTTATTGCATTCTTCACCAGTGACCTTTTTAAATCCATAGGTAAGACATGTCTGTACTTAATTGTGAGTACACTTTTAGAGCCTAGCATTTCAGCGAGTATCTTTGTGAATCTAAGTCTCTCTGCCTCTTTTCTTTTTGTTCCATGTCTGTATATTTTTCTGTATACATCCATCTCCATTTTTCTCTTTTCTTACACCCACCATCTATTTATTAGGCAATGATAAGCTAATATAAGTTTCCCACCGGGTATAAGGTAGGACCAGCTATGAGCTTTAGGACATTCATCCAGCAGTGGTGGACAGGACAAAGTGGGGTGGAAGGAAGCTAGAGGTACAGAGCGATGTTGGAGGCACCCCCCGCACCTCAGGTGAGAGGAGGAAAGGTGCTAGACTAACCAGTGGAGATGGCAGCAGGAAAAATACATTAAAACTACTATATAAAAAGCAAGCTTGAGCTTCCCTGGTGGTCTAGTGGTTAAGAACCTATCTTGCAATGCAGGGAACATGGGTTCAATCCCTGGTCCAGGGGATTGTGTCTCTAAATCCAGTATCTTGTTCAAGGGTCTGGAACTGATCACAGCTTAAGACAACTTACGTTATCTGGGGATAAAAGACCTCAAAGAGTCCAAGAAAGTTGTGGAAGTTAAGATTGGGGGCAGCACTACCCTTTATTCCACAAATGTTTCTAGATACTCCTCAGCCTGCCCATTGCCTTATCCCTCATTACCATCAAGAATCCCACTGCTTCAGAGTGAACTTGATCCTATCTTTAATAAAGCAGTGACTTGGGACTGTTAGGGCCTTGCCTCTCCCTGATCTGTGATGTTTATTATGTCCGAGGTCCTGGAAAAACCTGTGGTCCCACACAACAAAGAACAACTTCTTACCAAGCGGGGTTTTCGTTCTGGGCTTCTTTTTCTTAGGACGACTAAGTGGAATATCATCTATAAAAGAGAAAGAACACCAGAAAAGGCTGCCTAAAAGTCAATGCATGGAAAAGTCAAAAGGGAACTTTTAGTGGGGAAGACCTTTCCCTTCTCTTCCCTGGGTCCAGTCAACTTCTATACATTAGGGGAAGAAGGTGAGAAATTGACAAAGTTAAAGGAAGCCCAGAATGTAGCACAGGTAGCTCACAGCTGGTCAGTAAAGTTATAAACTGTGACAGAAAGTGGGCTCATCAAATATTCATCTGATCCCCTACATTTCCCAGCCCCTTTGCACTGGGGCCTATGACTGGTTCTGACCAGGCTGTAAGCAGAAGTGTTCTGTGCCATTTGGGGGCCAAGACATTGAAAGAGCCAGTGAGTAACCCTCCAGCTTCCTCATCCCTTGCTGTGGCAACTGAGGGGGCCTCACGTTAAGATGGCAGAACTGCAGCATGGAAGTAGCTGAGATCACTGCATCATTAGTGAAGAGGGAGAGGAAGGTAACTTTCCTGGATTGCTCCTATGATGGACTTTGCATTAACCAGAAAAACCCCTTATGATATTAGGTAACTGTGATTTGGGGGTTAGTGTGACGTAACCCAGTCTATCCTGATGAAATGAGACAAAAGAAGATGTAGTCCCTATCACAGAACTATATGCAAGACAACAGTTATATTCTAGGTGACTCCATTCAGGGATGAATGCTTTTTAACTTTTAAGGTCAAATATCAACCATATAACTAGTGTCACATAGTATCAGCCATCCTTTAAAAATGGCAGTCATAGGAGATTAATATGATAAAAAAAATTGTGACATTATATACTATTCAGATTCAAGTTTAAGGGAAAATTAAGGGGGAAAAAACTAACTTCCAAACATCAAATACTGTATTTAGAAAATTTTACATTAACAGAAAACTAACTCACCTTGAATAGCACTTTACATGACACCACCAAATTTAATCAGGACAGAGACAAAAAGAGAAACTCTATTAATTAGAAATCTATTAAACTGTCAGATTGTAAATTGACTTATATCATTACAAATTTAAAATAAAATTAGCTTTCACAGAAAATAAGCTAATTTACAAACTAGCTTATTATTTATAAGTAATAAGCTGTTTAATAAAACTAACAAAATAACCCCAATATTTTCTGAACCTACATATACATACTCCCTGTCTATTAATAAAGTGGGTTAAACAGATTAAGGACTCTCATGTTGTCACTGATTAAAATCAGCTTAAACTCTGAGGAAACTATTCTCACAAACAAAAGAGGATCAGAATTCTGATCAACAAATCACTAAAACATTCAGAACAGACACAGTATACGAATATGTGGACATTCAGTCTTTGAAACAGAATGTTTAATTACAACTGTTATCTTAATGATTCAAGGATTTTTCATCTTTAAGCTTGAGGAAGTCTTTTCTGAATTATTATAATTGTGCAATGCTATGCTATGCTATGCTAAGTCACTTCAGTCGTGTCCGACTCTGTGCGACCCCATAGACGGCAGCCTACCAGGCTCCCCCGTCCCTGGGATTCTCCAGGCAAGAACACTGGAGTGGGCTGCCATTTCCTTCTCCAATGCATGAAAGTGAAAAGTGAAAATGAAGTCGCTCAGTCGTGTCCGACTCTTAGCGACCCCATGGATTGCAGCCTACCAGGCTCCTCCGTCCATGGGATTTTCCAAGCAAGAGTACTGCAGTGGGGTGCCATTGCCTTCTTCGAATTGTGCAACGGTACTAGTCAAATTTTTTCACTTTGTTTATTTTGCATTTTTAAAACTAGATAATAAAATTACTGTAAATTATTTTTACCTTGGCACAGGTGGAAGGGCTCGTGGAGGACGCTATGGGAAAAAGAAAACTGCTTGTAAGTGAAGGCCTGGGGGAGCATCTTTACTTCACGTATTTTAAACTTTTGATAACCCTGTTCATCAAATGAAACCCAAGAGATACAGATGAGAAATCAGATGGGCAATTTTAATTTTTTCTATCACTTCTAAATTTCACATAAAATTCCTTCCTTCCTATATTCCTATCTTCAGGCCAGGCACTGTTCTAAGCATTAGAGATACATTAATAAACAGAACCGAGAGATCCTTGCCTTATGCAAAGTACATCCTAATGGTTAAATATTAGAAGATAACATTAGGCATATATATTTTTATATATATGATGAAGAATGCTGCTTTAGTTAGGAAAAGTCTCTCTGAGGTATTTGAACTGAGACCTGAATAAGAAAGGAGCCAAAGGGGAGCAAATACAAAATATTTTACTGGAGGTTGGGCTTGGAGAGTTTCAGATAAAAGAAGGCCAATAAAGGTGAAGCACCGTTATCAAGGCATGGGAAAATTAATTAGGAAGACCAACAGAAAGAACTGAGATTTTGCTTTAATTCAATGGGAAGCCAATGGAGGTTTTAAGTCACAGAGTAAAATACTAACATTTATATAGTAACATTTTAAAAATGTTACTAACACAACACAGTAACCTTTTAAAAAATATACTCTGAATACAATGTGAAACACCCAATTTAGGGCAGAAAGAAAAAAATTCTAAATGTACTATAAATTTTCTACTTTACATGAACAAGAAAAGTGTTCACAACATTAATTGGCTATAGGCCAATATAAAATAACACACGTTTTAAGACGTGCTTGCAGGTCACAGAAATTACAGTTAAGTAGCACTCTGGAATCTTTCAAAATAAAATAATAACAAATATGTCTAGTAATCAGTTTAATATTCCAAGTATCTCAAGTTGCTTGCAGAAGACATTGATTTTGAAGGGTTAAATTTTAAACAACTCATTGCTTGTTCCACAACTGTCCCATTCAGCTATCCATTCGTTCAAAAAAAGTGTGTTAATAAAAATGCTACAAGACTAAGACATCGCCGGCTGTCTTAGCACTATCCAGTAGCCAAAACTGAACTGGCAAAGGATGGGTACTGTTCCATCAGTCTACAAAACGGTATTGTTCTAAAGACGCTATGGACCGTGTTCTAACCAAAGACTCAGTTCAGACGACAACTCCTCATTTCAAAAGTCCCGCAAAAATGACGTGTCATCCATCCAGAAACTCAACCTCTATGTTCCTCAAAAGTAGAAAGTCTCATCTGAACTGAAAGTAACTAAGGCTCGCTTACCACCTGCTTCTTCCCCATTGCCTCTAAAGCTTGGCTCTCCGGCGGCTGCCGGCTCCCAGGCGCTGGTAACTCACACCCCGCCGGGGTTCACACCCGCCTCGCTGCCGCGCGCGCAGGCGCAATGCGTCATCAAGCTGCGCCGCACAGGCCGTACTGATCCCCAGCCTCCACGCAGCAGGGTGGGAGCGAGGGGGAGCACGGAGACCCGGTGTGGCTTTTCCGGGCTACACTTGCGGCGGGCGTTGGAGTCGGAACCCCGGGAGGGGAGACTCCGGCGGATGCGCAGTAGCAATCACTATTTTCCCCGTGGTCTCCCAAGTGGTTGCAGTGATTTGTTCGAGAGAAGTGAGAGAAGACCAGGATTAAAAGTCCCTGCTGGCAAACAAACCTCTTTCCTGGGCAGCTAAAACGCTCCCTGGGAGGAGTCGATAAGGGCCTCGCTGGCAACCCCCGCACCCGCAGGGGCGGGGTCTAAGTGAGTGAGGCGTCGTCATGGCAACACCCTCACTCAGACCCCCCCACCCCCACCCCAGGCCCCCCGGAAACTTCACACCTGGCTCTCCGCCCGGCTTTTGGAGTTCGGGTCCGGCCCTGGGAAGAACTTCTAGCCCCCGCTCCCAATCCCTCTCCTGTGACCACCGAAGGGGCGGATGCGCGAGCTTCCAGACTGGGGTTCGCCCCTTCTTGTCTCCAGCACGTCGGTATCGGCCCCGCCCCAGAGGCTGCGGCCGCGTTAAGGCAGCGGCTGACACGCCCTTCACCGCTCACCCGGTGGTCCTCTTCCACCCCGAGCCTGGAGTCGGCCCTCATGGCGTTGTGCCCGCCTGGGCTCCCTCGGCGCAAGTGCTGCCGGCGGGAGCCTGGTTCCCCGCAACCCTGCAGCCTTCGGGACCAGCGGGAGGCGGGGGCTCTGCGGAGCCGGACTAGGCCGCCGCCCCCGGGCCAGGTCTCCGCCCGCCTCCGCTTTGGCAGGCTTCGCGTTCCGAGGCTTCGGGGTTGAGAGACGCAAGCGTTTAGCCACCAGACCTAATGTTTAGGTTCGGGTATGAGTGAGTGTGTGTTGAAACAGGCAATTCTCAGATTTTCTCCAGTTGCTTACCCTCCATCCAAAGACGCACGACATAAAATCTGAGCTCACATAAGTGTTTTAAAATGACAGTTTTCTTCGTTTTGTTTGGTTGGGTTTCTGAGAAAAATAATGGTCACTTTAAATAAAAAACTACGAATATTTTGAAGCATACACTCAGTTTGCTCAATAATTAAGAAAGAGCAGATCGGATATGGGGAAAGTTAGGGAATGATCCTGTAGTCCTGTATGGATGGATGTGAGAGCTGGACCATAAAAGAAGGCTGAGCACCAAAGAATTGATGCTTTTGAACTATGGTGTTAGAGAAGACTCTTGAGAGTCCCTTGGACTTCAAGAAGATCAAACCAGTCAGTCCTAAAGTAAATCAGTTCATTGAAAGGACTGATGCTGAAGTGGAAGCTCCAATACTTTGGCCACTTTATGACAAGAGCAGACTCATTGGAAAAGACCCTGGGAAAGACTGAGGGCAGAAGGGGGCGACAGAGGATATAATGGTTGGATGGCATCACCGACTCAGTGGACAAGAATTTGAGGAAATTCCAGGAGATAGTGAAGGACAGGGGGACCTGGCTGTCCATGGGGTCCACATGACTGAGTGACAGAACATCAAGGGAGAGATCCAGAAGGTGAACATATATAAGGGCAGGAAGAGCGACTGGAAGTCTCCAAGTTCGTGGAATAACATCCTCATCCCCTTGTTTTCTCAGATGTTGGTGTTTAGCACTGAAATTCATTGCTCTTTCCTAATTTAGGCATAAATGTAGATACTGGCTTTTAGGAAAATTAATGATTGCTACAGCCCTGATCAAAAGAATAATTTTTCTTTGTAGCTTAATGTGTAAAATGAGAGCAGTGCTGTTTCTGTAAGTTTTGATGTTAGAGGTGATTTGTATATTAATCCTTCCTTCTTGCAGTTAAACTGCATACTTTTTGAAAAATCCATGTTTATAAAACAAGTTTCATAAGGTAAAATACAGTTTCTGAAATTAAGTGTATTTTATTTAGGAAAGCTCTTTTTTATCTGAATCACACAAAGGCCACGTGAAATCTATGAAAGGTCCTCATACTCTGTGACTTAACATTGTTCTCTACCAACTGCTGCATATAAGGTAAAGGAAAACATTTTTTCCCCCTGAAATCCAAACAGATAACTCTACATAACCATACAAATTTCTTTCACATAAGATGAACAAACTGCAGCACTTTTGCAGCTGCACATATTATAATAGAGCAAATATGACACTGATGTTTTAGATTATAGCTGTTTTTCCAGCACTAGTGAACAGGTGAACATTGTTAAAACTCCAGTATTAAGCAGAAGGCCTCTTTAAGATTTTGTATCAGAGGAAACCCATGTTGCTGGTACCCACTGAGACTCCTCCTGAGCCTTCTGAACTGCAGACAGCAACTGGGCACATGCCTCTTCCAAGTTGTCATTCACAATCACATGGTCAAAAAACTGGCCAAACTGAGTCTCCATTTTTTGGGCTAAATCCTCCATCTCTTGTAGATCTTCATCCTTTAGGAAAAATAGAAAAATACAAATAGCAAACTTAATGAGATGAATAGAAATAATAGGCAGTTATGTTGTTATACTCAGAACTGTATCTGTTTATAAAAACAGGTCATGTAAATGTTCTCCACTCTAAACCACAAAACTTATGTTTCTGTGTTTAGTCTTACTTAATGTCTCCCAGATCAAGTTTTCATAAAGTTGAATTAATAGTTTGTAGACAACCAATCCTCTCAACTTCCTATTTGGACTTAAATTATCTTATTCTATTATCTAAACACTTGGAGTTCTCAAACCCCATACAACATAAAACCAAAGAAATTTTATCAGTTAAATATAAATAAAAATTAAACATAAATTTCAAATGAACATTAATCTGATAAGAATGACATTATTTTGTAGACACAAATGGCCACTTTGAACATGATGCTATGACATGGGTCTTCAAATGAGGCATTTCTAAATTACTCTTCATGATGACTGACTTCACTTATCAGATCAGATCAGATCAGATTTGTCAGATCAGATCAGTCACTCAGTCGTGTCCGACTCTGCGACCCCATGAATCGCACCACGCCAGGCCTCCCTGTCCATCACCAACTCCTGGAGTTCACTCAGACTCACGTCCATCCACTGATGCCATCCAGCCATTTCATCCTCTGTCGTCCCCTTCTCCTCCTGCCCCCAATCCCTCCCAGCATCACAGTCTTTTCCAATGAGTCAACTCTTCGCATGAGGTGGCCAAAGTACCGGAGTTTCCACTTTAGCATCATTCCTTCCAAAGAAATCCCAGGGCTGATCTCCTTCAGAATGGACTGGTTGGATCTCCTTGCAGTCCAAGGGACTCTCAAGAGTCTTCTCCAACACCACAGTTCAAAAGCATCAATTCTTCGGCGCTCAGCCTTCTTCACAGTCCAACTCTCACATCCATACATGACCACAGGAAAAACCATAACCTTGACTAGACGAACCTTTGTTGGCAAAGTAATGTCACTGCTTTTGAATATGCTATCGAGGTTGGACATAACTTTCCTTCCAAGGAGTAAGCGTCTTTTAATTTCATGGCTGCAGTCACCATCTGTAGTGATTTTGGAGCCCAGAAAAATAAAGTCTGACACTGTTTCCACTGTTTCCCCATCTATTTCCCATGAAGTGGTGGGACCAGATGCCATGATCTTAGTTTTCTGAATGTTGAGCTTTAAGCCAACTTTTTCACTCTCCACTTTCACTTTCAGCAAGAGGCTTTTTAGTTCCTCTTCACTTTCTGCCATAAGGGTGGTGTCATCTGCATATCTGAGGTTATTGATATTTCTCCTGGCAATCTGGATTCCAGTTTGTGTTTCTTCCAGTCCAGCGTTTCTCATGATGTACTCTGCATATAAGGTAAATAAACAGGGTGACAATATACAGCCTTGACGAACTCCTTTTCCTATTTGGAACCAGTCTGTTGTTCCATGTCCAGTTCTAACTGTTGCTTCCTGACCTGCATACAAATTTCTCAAGAGGCAGATCAGGTGGTCTGGTATTCCCATCTCTTTCAGAATTTTCCACAGTTTATTGTGATCTACACAGTCAAAGGCTTTGGCATAGTCAATAAAGCAGAAATAGATGTTTTTCTGGAACTCTCTTGCTTTTTCTATGATCCAGCAGATGTTGGCAATTTGATCTCTGGTTCCTCTGCCTTTTCTAAAACCAGCTTGAACATCAGGAAGTTCACAGTTCACATATTGCTGAAGCCTGGCTTGGAGAATTTTGAGCATTTCTACTGCTGTGAAAACTTCATTTAGTCAAGATCATTTGGCCTTCACTTGGCGATAATACATTAAATTCATTGCTATTATTTTCTTATTTGTCTACAATAATTAGTACAACTTGTCACAAATACAAATATAAATATGGGCACTGAGATCTTGTGGCAGTACTCCTTTACATGGTGACCATACACAAGCCCTAGAAACAATTTTGTTAACTTTTCAGATTGCCATAAAACTGGGAACAGAATTTAATTAAGACTCAGAGAATATATCCATAGACTCCACTGTTTGAAATGCAAACTGGAGAATCAAACTTCCATATAGTAGCCTTTGAAAAAATAACGAAGATAAAAATAACGAGAGGTAAAGGATAATACAAAGATACCTCATGCCCACTTCAGCAACACATATACTAACATTGGAATGATGTAGAGATTAGCATGGCCCCTACTCAAGGATGACATGCAAATTCATGAAGTAATCCATATATTTATTTTGTTTTACAAGATTAAAAAGTTCTGGAGATCTGCTTCACAATATGAACAGAATTAACATTACTTAACTGTACACTTAAAATGGGTAAGACGGTAAGTCTTGTTTTATGTTATATACTTTTTACCCCACCACATACACACACACACACACGCACGCGTGTGCATGCACACACAAGTGGATATAATGTCTTGATCTAGATGATGGTTACCTGGGTGTATACACACTGTAAAAAATTCTTTGAACTGTACACTTAAGATTTATACACCTTACTGAATGTATGTTATGACTCAAAATATTTAAAGTATATTTAATTAAAAATATACATATATATATGGAAAAATCATTGATTAATCCCACCTGGCCTGGCCCCTCTATTATTACTATAATTATTAATAAACATCTTTTATATTTTAATATATTTATAAAGAGATCTCATATAATAGATGATATAATCGATTAGAGTATTTTATTTTTTTCAGGTTTACTTTTTTTTAATATAAATTTATTTATTTTAATCGGAGGCTAGTTACTTTACAATATTGAAGTGGTTTTGCCATACATTGACATGAATCCACCACAGAGGTACATGTGTTCCCCATCCTGAATCCCCCTCCCACCTCCCTCCCCATCCCATCCCTCAGGGTCATCCCAGTGCACCACCCCCAAGCACCCTGTCTCATGCATCAAACCTGGACTAGTGATCCATTTCACATATGATAACATATATGTTTCAATGCCATTCTCCCAAATCATCCCACGCTTGCCCTCTCCCATAGAGTCCAAAAGACCGTTCTATACATCTGTGTCTCTTTTGCTGTCTCTTATATAGGATTATCGTTACCATCTTTCTAAATTCCATATATATGCGTTAGTATACTGTATTGGTGTTTTTCTTTCTGGCTTACTTCATTCTGTATAATAGGCTCCAGTTTCATCCACCTCATTAGAACTGATTCAAATGTATTCTTTTTAATGGCTGAGTAGTACTCCATTGTGTATATGTACCACAGCTTTCTTATCCATTCATCTGCTGATGGACATCTAGGTTGCTTCCATGTCCTGGCTATTATAAACAGTGCTGCGATGAACATTGGGGTACATGTGTCTCAATTCTGGTTTCCTAGGTGTGTATGCCCAGCAGTGGGATTGCTGGGTCATATGGCAGTTCTATTTCCAGTTTTTTAAGGAAAACTGTTCCACACTGTCCTCACTGTTCTCCATAGTGGCTGTACTAGTTTGCATTCCCACCAACAGTGTAAGAGGGTTCCCTTTTCTCCACACCCTCTCCAGCATTTATTGCTTGTAGACTTTTGGATAGCAGCCATTCTGACTGGCATGAAATGGTACCTCATTGTGGTTTTGATTTGCATTTCTCTGATAATGAGTAATGTTGACCATCTTTTCATGTGTTAGCCATCTGTATGTATTTTAAAGTAAATTCAAATATTTTGCAAAATAAATAATCCATTTTAAGTACACACACGCAATTTCTGTGTGGTTTTGCAAATTGTGACTTGAGGGCCTTTTAAAGCTAGACCCAAAAAGAGAAGAAAAATAAGAGTAGTTATTAAACTTTATTTTAATATCTATAAATGATATTCAATAAGGATAATTCATAAGGGTAGTAATCATTAGAAACAAAAATTACATTCCTTAACATAGGGATACTGTGGAATAATACAGTAATTTTTTTGACTGGGGAAAAAAAACAATATACTCATCTATCTCCTCTGTATCTTACCTTGAACTTCATGTCCACAAAGTAGTCTGTAATAATCTTGGCATTTTTCCGAGATCGTTTCATACAACTCATGTTAGATGGCTTTATAAATATGACATAGGGCTTCAGTTCTTGGGTTCGAGCCACTTGAATACCCTACACAGAAAAATGCACATTTAAAACAGAAGTCCTTACATGTATATGTATGGCTGAGTGCCTTCGTTGTCCATCTGAAACTACCACAACATTGTTAATCAGCTCTACAAAATAAGAAGTAAAGTTTGGGGAAAACAATAATGAAGAAGAAAATGAGAAAAAAAGAAGCCCTAGTAGCTGAAATATCTCAAGAGAATATTAAATTGAGGATCTAAAAACATAAGTCCTAATTTTCTAGAGTCAACATGAATGTTCTCAAAATTTCTAAGACCAGAAATTAGCAGTTATTTTTAGCCAGAGTATATTCTCATGTGCTCCCAAGTCCTCAACTCTAAAAAACATTTTAATAATTAAGAGATGGAGTTCTGGAATCAAAATTAAGTTGAAATCCTGGCTCTTCCTCTTACTAGCCATGACACCCTTATTGAAACCTGAGAATAGGATTCTACACCTGATCTCATGGGCAAAAGACAAAGACAGATTCTCAAGGCCAGTCAGCTCCCTCACTTCTCTTTCCCCTTGCCATCGTCTCATAACAGATAATACTGACATCTTCATGCTGACCATAGCTTCAACCCAAGCGAGAACAACTCTCTCGTCCTCTGATTAGCATACAAGGTAATATTTTTACATGACTACAGAAAACATGGAGTTGGTGATGGATAGGGAGGCCTGGTGTGCTGCGATTCATGGGGTTGCAAAGAGTCGGACACGACTGAGCAACTGAACTGAACTGAACTGACTGGGGTCGCAAAGAGTCGGACACGACTGAGCAACTGAACTGAACTGAATTGACAGAAAACATAAACACAAGGTTTATAAAAATTTCGACAACACATTGTATGTTCTGTATCTCACTTTAACTCACTCACTCCTGCTCTATTCCACACATGGTCTCAGGGAGACAGCTATTGATATGATAACATGGGAACCTCATCTCCTTGCATAAAGCAACATTTTATTCCCTCCACAAGAAGTTACCTTGATGCCTTTGTAACCAAAGGCAAAGCAAGATTCTCAGTTGTTTTTTTTTTTTTAAAGATCCTCAGTTTTCTTTATGGCTGTCTGCTCATTTCTGGGGGCTTTTCGCTTTGTTTTTTTGTTTTTTTTAATTTTTTATTTTATTTTCTGTTGTTGCTGTCGGTTTTTTTTTTTGGGGGGGGGGCAGGTCTGAGAAACTAGATTTTTTTTCCCTCCAACTAAAAGGACAAAATAATGACAATTGATTTTTCAAGTAACATCCTGGTCCTTATATATGGGAAGTAGTCTTATCCTAACAGAATAAAGTGGCTCAACTACAGCTTAAAGCATGTGCAAAAAATGGATGGCATGCATTCATTACTTTGGGGAGATGGGAAATATTCCACCACAGACCCACCTGAGGCTCTAGGTCCATAACACAGATCTTTCCATCATCAAGGACTGCTTGAACCGCATCCACACTGGTGCCATACAAGTGGCCTTTGTACTCACCATACTCGAGCATTCTGCAAGGGTGAGATAAAGAAAACAAGAACTGTTTGTACAGGTAAAATATTATTAGCAATAACATAGAGATAAATTCCAACAGAAGAGAGTAAAATATGTGGATCTTGATAAATGAATTAGTGGATATTCAACAGGAAAAATATATATTAGGAGATCTAAGACTTAAGTACTCCAAATTCTCTGAAATTTGCAACTCAGTTCAGCTCCTTCTCCAAATTCAATGAGTTAGTGTACTAGTAAATCAATATACATTTTCTTAATTTTTCAGAATAAAAAAAATGTATCCCAGAAGTTTTGGACAAAGCATGAAAATAAGAGATCTATTTTAAGTATAAAACAACGAGAGGGGAGAATCAGATTCTGAATGTCTAGCTTACCTGTGACTGTACATGAGGCTTTCAAATGTTTCCTTTGACACATAGTGATACTCACGACCATCCATTTCATAACTCTTTTTGGAACGAGTAGTATCTGTCAAAATAGGGAATTTTTAAAAGATTTTAGAATCTATAAAATGTTTGGACTTATTACCCATATACATTTGGATAAAGATGATCAAAATAATTAATACATAAGCAGATAGATAAAATGCTAGAACAAAAAAGGGAGCCTGATTGGTGATAAGAAAGTAGAAGTTCCCATATCAAAATGAGCTAATCATAAGCCTTTGTTAAGTGTTTGTGGTGTAGACTAGACCAGAATGTATCGTATTTAAACCAAGATAAAGAGGCTCTAAAGGAACTCTTGCTGTTACTTCAGGACAGGAAGTGGTAAGTTATACGTGAGCCCTATGGTGCCTAAGGGCTTCCCAGGTGGCTCAATGGTAAAGAATCCACTTGCAATGCAGGAGACACAGGAGACATGGGCTCAGTCCCTGAGTTGGGAAGATCCCCTGGAAGAGGAAATGTCAACGTACTCCAGTATTCTTGACTGGAATATCCCATGGACAGAAAAGCTTGGTGGGCTATTGTCCATGGGGTCACAAAGAGTCAGACATGACTTAGTGACTGAGCACGCACACACAAGGTGCCTAAAGGCCCTCAGGTAGCAAAACCAGCAATATCTTATGTTTAGATAATGCATCTCCCAAGATCTCATTTCATCCTTCATATTCCTAGCTAGGTGAAATGCTGTTATTTGTAGTTTACTGATAAGTAACTAAAGATTTTAGAGAGTAACTAACTTGCTCATGTGAATAAAATTAATGAAAAACAAAGTTGTAAACAAGCACCTAGGTGTCCTGACTCCCAAACTAATCTCTTCTACCACAGCAGATTCTGTCAGATTTCAAATAAAGCCCCTGACACTCTGTAGTCTAGCTCAGATGCATTAACATCCAAGTAAGCTGGTGATCAGTTTTAGGGATCTCCAGAAAGAAAAGATTGGTAGAGTCTAGATTCAGTCTGATTCTTTGATACAACCACTTTGTTCATAGATCTTCAACCTAAATAGTACCTAGTATAGAACAAGGAGTTCACTGACTACCTAAAAGTGATTCTTGTCTGCTTACCCATTTATTCAGCTAGCATATACTGAGTGCCTATATTCCAGCTATCATGTTAATTTCTTAGAACACAAAGATGAATAAGACATGGTTCCAGCTCTTGACCTGTATAAACTATAAAGCTGCTAGTTCCCTAACCTGCATTACAATAAATTCTCCTTATTCATAAAAAATTTGTATTTACATTTGATAAAGTTTAAAGATGAAATAGATCAACATCTGATGATACCAACACATGGAAATAACCAAAAAGGAACTTGAAATAGACCCTAAATGATAAAAGGAGTTCCCAACGTTTCAAGATACAATACTTTGGCCACCTGATGCGAAGAACTGACTCATTTGAAAAGACCCTGATTCTGGGAAAGATTTAAGGCAGGAAGAGAAGGGGACAACAGGATGAGATGGTTGGATGGCATCACTGACTCAATGGATGTCAATTTGAGTAAACTCTGGGAGTTGGTAATGGACAAGGAGGCCTGGCGTGCTGCAGTCCATTGGGTTGCAAAGAGTCGGACATGACTGAGCGACTGAACTGAATTAACTGAACATTTCAAGAAGCTCAAAAAGCAAAATTTTTTTCTTTATTCAAGCCTCTCTTTAGATCCTCAGAGTTCCTACAGTTATGCTACCTTCCTATACCTTTGTACTGAAAAAAAAATCTAGTTCTCAGGTGATAGAAAATTATATTACTATCAGCCTAAGATCAGCCCTTCTCCTTGGCTTCTATCCTACTATGTTATATATGGTAGGCTAAGGTCTGTGAATTGGTGCATAACTTGAGGCGTTCATTCTGAGCTTAAAATTGTTCACTCAATTTAAAGAGCAAAGTATGGGCAACATATTCCCATTTTGAATGATGGTTATCCAGACAACATACAATTCTACATTTTGTGGGCATTTTATTTTTATCCAGGTTATTGTAAGTGGTGATTTCTTTACTAGTTTTTGCTTTGTAGTGCCCATTCTTACATAGGTAAACAGTACTTGGAAAGCACAACTTATGGGATGTGATCATAAAACAAGTTCATTTGTTTGGCCCTGGATAGAATTCTCAAATTCGTCTGATTACTCTTAGATTTGTTTGTTTGTTTGTTTTTTAAGAAAGGTTCAATATCATTTATGCCTGAAACTCCGTCTCAATAATTAAAACTCTGTTTCCATGTAATACTCAAAATTATGAACTTTATTTATATTTCAGGCTTCTTCTCCCCACAGCTGGCTCAGGCTTGCTACACCAAGGGAAGCCTGACATCAGAGAAGTCAGAAATCAGGAAAGGGAGCTTGATTCTCTTCTCTTCCCTTTCATTGCATTCCTACTGCTCCTCCTCCTGTTTTATAACTCTCCAAGCCTAAGTGCAGAGAGAGAGGAGGAACAAGCAGGGCAGGAAAACTCTTACTTAATTGATGCTGATGCTGGCTTTTCATGGCTCTTTTTAGACTTGCTGCTGCTGCTGCTGCTAAGTCACTTCAGTCATGTCTGACTCTGTGTGACCCCACAGACGGCAGCCCACCAGGCTCCCCCGTCCCTGGGATTCCCCAGGCAAGAACACTGGAGTGGGTTGCCATTTCCTTCTCCAAGGCATGAAAGTGAAAAGTGAAAGTGAAGTCGCTCAGTCTTGTCCGACTCTTTGCGATCCGATGGACTGAAGCCTACCAGGCTCCTCTGCCCGTGGGATTTTCCAGGCAAGAGTACTGGAGTGGGGTGCCATTGCCTTCTCCCCTTTTAGACTTAGCAGATGTTTAAATCTGGCTCTTAATCTCCCAGAGGATTCAGTGGACTATTTTGCAAAGCCTACCCCTCTACCCCACTACTGGGTATCTCAAATCCATCTCTATTCCACCTAGTCATTTGTGACTTCTTCCACACCCTCAGGTAACCGGGGCTTCACGTTTGATCTTCCTCTTGGGCAGGAACCAAGACAACCCCAGGCAGACTTTCTTCCACATTATCCACCCAGATCTGGTCTTTGGGGAAAAAAAAATCACAACTCTTTTGCAGTGATAGACTCTAAAATGGCAGCTACCTGCCCAAACAGCCTTTGGCCACTCTTCTAAACTCTCACGCTTTAGATATTTCAGATATAATTCTGATTCCAGTCTTCTGTGTCTCCCAAATAGCACAAAACACATATTAGGCTCTTTAAGTGGTTTTCCTAACTTCTTCTCTCTTGCCCTGAGGTAAAGGGGAAGCACCCACATCCACATGCTCCTTCACCTTGGATGGTATAATAGTTATTGTTCTTGTTGTTCAGTCTCTAAGTTGTGTCCAACTCTTTGAGACCCCATGAACTGCAGCACACCAGGCTTGCCTGTGTATAGTTGATTTAAAATTATATGTGCATATATTACGGGGAAGGCAATGGCACCCCACTCCAGTACTTTTGCCTGGAAAATGCTATGGACGGAGAAGCCTAGTAGGCTGCAGTCCATGGGGTCGCTAAGAGTCGGATACGACTGAGCGACTTGACTTTCACTTTTCACTTTCATGCTTTGGAGAAGGAAATGGCAACCCACTCCAGTGTTCTTGCCTGGAGAATCCCAGGGACCGGGGAGCCTGGTGGGCTGCCGTCTGTGGGGTTGCACAGAGTCGGACACGACTGAAGTGACTTAGCAGCAGCAGCAGTTCATATATTAAAATAAAAAATATGATAAAGCACTGAAAGAGCCAAGCACACTGCCAGGAGGATTGTAAATACTGAATGAATACTAGCCATTATTATTAAATATTTAGTTTTCCTAAAAGGTTATGTATATGGTTACTAAGCAATGGAAAAAAAGAGTCACTTTTCAAAAGCCTAGCTAGCTAGCTACATGCTAGTAAGTCAATTTCCTCTATTAAAATAAGTTTAGTTAGAAATGCTGAGGACTATCTGTGTCTTACATTCTTACAACGAAGATGGTATAACATAGTTGAGATCAGTACATCTGAAGATCTTTTTGCATCTGTAAAAAGAAAATCTTACTCCAGTATGAACCGCTATGAAAGATAAAGTAAACGTACGTGGCACGGCACTTTGAAAACGGTTAGGATTAAGTTCAATAAGTTGTCTTCTCAGTTCATTTACTCCAACACCAGAAGGTCCTAAACAAAACATCACATATGGAAATTATTAGAAGTGGATAAGCAGAGGTATGTGGTAAAACCATCACTTTGATCCTTTCCCTGAAGACACTTGAGAGCACATGTTTTTGCAGGGAAAATAACATAACTTCCATTCTCATGAATTGAAATAACTCTGGAAAATTCTTGGGAATTTCCCTGATGGAGTAACCCACACTTCTCCACCTGATGATCTGTGGAATAACCCCCACTTTCAGAAAAGAAGTAGGGAATTGCAGGAACGTGGCACCTCAGAACACTGCCTAATGTTGGCTACTCTGAGAAGTCTCTAGCCTCGTGTCAGATCATTTCAGACACGCTGCCTTTCCTCTTCCCATGAAGTTCCTATCACAGCACAACCCAGAAACCGGCTTCCACAATGATAGAATGCAGGGACACATCCCTGACCACAAGTTGAGAAGTCAACACCCCCATGTGCAAGTGAAGGCAGGGCTGGCTTCCTGGGCAGAGAACTGTGCAAGCCACAGGCCCACGCTTAGCTGCTGCATCTGGCTTGATGCTCTTCTTTTGCCACACATATAGTCTTCATTTTTTAATAAGGGGCTTTTGGATTTTTATTTTGCTGTGTCCTGAAAATTCTGTAGCTGGTCCTGGCTGTGAGGTATGTTGTTCTGCTTCAAAGGGGCCTGCCTTCACCACAACTGGAATACACAGAGAAGATGGCAGTAAGAGTAAATTACTACTACTGAAGGCAGGAGGAGAAGGGGACCACAGAGAAAGAGATGGTGGGATGGCATCACTGATTCAATGGACATGAGTTTGAGCAAGCTCCAGGAGATGGTGAAAGACAGGGAAACCTGGCGTGCTGCAGTCCATGGGGTCACAAAGAGGTGGACACAACTGAGTGACTGAACAACTCCTACGGCAGGGATCAGCTTTGTAGACATCTGGGTCACAATGCAGGTCATCCAAGCCCTATATTTGCCCTGTTCTTTAGCAACAAAGATACAGCCCAGAAGCTTTTTAGAAACTCTCCTAAAGGAGACAGTTACACACTTCTTAGGGAAATGGATCTTAAGAATTTTTATTCCTAATATAGACTAATGATGTGGGGTGGGGGGGATGGGAAACATCTCATCCATGCTTCTAAAAGAAATTCTAAACAGGACAAAAAAAAAATTTTAAGTTATAACCTCATCATATCACACCTTGTCGTTACACAGGTTCATATACACCCTGACATACCACATTCAACTGTAGACATTAAAAGTATAATTAATAACGTTATATTTATAAACACATTAAAAAACGGTTTCGTCTTTTTAAAAAAAAAATATGCAGGCTCACAGAGTCCTACTTTTACTACTACGCCCAATGCAAGACTACTGAACGCAGGGGAACCTCGCCGCGGATGGGGAGACTGCCCTCGGGACGTACCCACGAGCACGATGAGGCGGTGCTTGTCGGTGGGGCGTCGCTGGTATCTCACCACCTCCTCGTACGGGACGCCCACCGCGCCGGCGCAGCTGCTGGCGCTGCACCCCTGGGCGCGCAGCTGGCTTCGGTGGGCCCTGCGGCGGCACAAGCGCATGCTGCGGCGGAAACCCGCTGCCAGGGTGGAAACGGAGGGACAGTGAGATCCAGGGCAGGGGAACTCGCTTCCTGCGTCTGGCCTGGAGAAACAGGCGGCGACTGTGATTCGAAAGAGTTCATTTTATTTTTTCATATGGGACCTTAGTTCTCCTCGGAGAAGGCAATGGCACCCCACTCCAGTACTCTTGCCTGGAAAATCCCATGGACGGAGGAGCCTGGTGGGCTGCAGTGCATGGGGTCGCTAGAGTCGGACACGACTAAGCGACTTCACTTTCACTTTTCACTTTCATGCATTGGAGAAGGAAATGGCAACCCACTCCAGTGTTCTTGCCTGGAGAGTCCCAGGGACGGGGAAGCCTGGTGGGCTGCCGTCTATGGGGTCGCACAGAGTCGGACACGACTGAAGCGACTTAGCAGTAGCAGTAGCAGTAGCAGTTAGTTCTCCGAGCAGGGATAGAACACATGACCCCCTACAGGGGAAGGGCAGAGTCTTAACCGAGGGACCTCCAGGGAAGTCCGGGAAAGAGTTGACTATGTGTGTCTGAAGAAGAAGGTAGGAAGCAATAGAAAGGCTGCAGGGTCTGGAAAGCAGAATGTTGGTCCCTAGGCCTGGTTGCGTACTGGAATCATCTGGGAGCTTTTAAAATTAAAAAATGGGGCCACTGACTAATTAAAAAAAAAAAAAAAACAGAGAAAATAGTTTGAGAACACCCATCAGCAAAAGCAGCTTTCAGAAGAGCCAGGCTTATCCATTATGGTATGAATATAACTTAGCAAGTGACAAAGAGCCACCTGTTATTAATCATTACCTACCAATATAGAACTTCTGACCATAGCCAACAAATTCCTCCTTGTCTGGAACACAGCAAATGGCAGGAACAGAATATGTGAAGGAGAAAGAGAAGTTTACTTAGAAGAGGTACTTGAAATAAATCTTTAAATAAATAAATCTTTAAATCTTCAAGCCACACTATTTCAGTAGATGGCAGCACAGCTGAATTTGTCCTTGGCAGCTTATTGAAAACTGTCCTAAGCACTTTCCATTTTATCACATGCACTAAACTATATAGAGACACGCTCCAGAAATTTAGCAACACACTGCATATATTCTGTCTAGAATAGTTGGAACAAAAATCTATTATAGGCTTCTTTAAAATTATAAGAAATACTGAGTCATAGTGAAAACATATATTTGGGTATACATTTTTAAATGTTCCCAAGGAAAACTGATTTTTTAAAAAAGAAACATATAAACTGGTTTTGGCTTTAACTCCTAGCTATGGCGTTCTGTAGACCCAATAATTAATTTCTTTGTTAGAAATGGGTTGTTATTTTTTCCCTTATGAAATGGTTCATTCTGTAGAAAATTAGTATTTGCTTTATAGATGCAAATTCTTTCTGACTCTGAGAGACAAAAGAGTGGAAAACTGTGCCTCGTAGTAACATCTAGAGCTATTTTAAATTTCTGTCTCTGCTTCCACTGGGGTCTCAGAAAAATTATCGAAAACTACGGGGAAAAATTTTATAAAACTGTCATTTGAAATTACTTCTTAACTAACGTATTCCTTTTCACTTATACAACTCTGTTCTGATCATTGAAATAATATAGAAAGAGCATTTATTCATAGAATGAAATGACATAAATCTTTCTTAACTTTTGTGTTTAAACACACATTTTAAAATATAAAGAAAACACACAAGTATCGATTCCGTCTTCTGGTAAGAAAGCACATTTTTCTAACTGAAAATTGGCAATAAGTTTAAAAGAAAATGTTTACTTAGGGATATAGTCATAAGAGTACTTTCATTGTTCATTTAAATATATTTTCTATGACATTGAATGTCTCATCATTGATTTCATCCTTAAAATATCATATCTTAAAACACTTCCAGTGAAGTATTCATGTTGAGGCATGTTTGAAAGATCTCAAACAGCTCTATTTGGTATACCAAGGACATAAAAATGAATAGTTACCTTCTGAAAGTTCCTCTGGATATTTTGGTAAGTTAAGAAACAGACATGAAAAAGTTAAGCCTTTGAGGAGATCAAGTTGGCAAACTGAAGACAAATAACAAACAAATGACACAAGTGAGGCATTCGTGTTACCCTTAGAGAGAGTTGTAAGCTGGGCAAGATGAACAGCACACAAACTAGACTCAGAAACTCACTGGACCTGTGTCTGCTGCCCAGCAGACTCTAACTTCCTGAAAGCTGCTTATCTCAACTCTCCTCAAAGGCCCTCTATCCATGCAGACTTCCCTCTACCCGGCTGGCACAGATGGGGATTGAAAGAGAGAAATTATAGGAAGTCAACTAATGTGAGCCTTCTCTCCCTGTCTCTGCCAGAGGCCATCTGCCTGCAACCCTGTGATGTGGAGGAAGCGGTGGAAGGGGCACTGGCAGCCTTGAGCCACACCATCCTCATTCCTTACCCATCCCAGGCCCAGTTACATATTCCACCTCCAGTTGGCCCCTTGAAGATAGGTGTAACTAAACACAGAGCATACTCTTTTCTTTGTTTTCTAGATGTCTTGAAACATCTATCATCCCTGTTTTTGTTTGTTTGTTTTTGGTAGTGGGGAGAGAGAGAGAGTGTGTGTGTATGTAAATTGAATTCCTAATTAGACTATACCATTCAGAGGTATTCAAAGAGGTCACATCATACTTCATTCAGAGACAAGTTGGGGATAAAACTTAAGAAAATTAACTGCCCGTTAAGTGCTCAAGGAACAGAATTGAGCATCTTAGAAAAAAATGCCAGCCTCGAGCCAATTGTTCCTTAATTGAGCTCCTAAGTGAGGAGGATTCAGAATGTACTTGAGAGTTCTCATGCTTTCAACCATGAGGAGTCCAGAAGGAGCCCTACCGTAACTAAGGGCAGCTGCTCGCTTTCCTCTGCAGTTCTATCAGAGAACGAACTGCTGACTGCCCCTATATTTCTTTGTAATAATGCTGGCTAACCCTCATGCACTTATGTTCTAAGCATGTTTTATATATATAATTTTTCCCACTTTAGACATGGGGCACCTGAAGGATAAACTGTGGAAAATTCTTAAAGAGATGGGAATACCAGATCACCTTACCTGTCTCTTGAGAAACCTATAATGTGGGTCAAGAAGCAACAGTTAGAACCAGACATGGAACAATGGACTGGTTCAAAATTGGGAAAGGAGTATGTCAAAGCTGTATATTGTCACCCTGCTTATTTAACTTATATGCAGAGTACATCATGTGAAATGCTTGGCTGGATGAATCACAAGCTGGAATCAAGATTGCTGGGAGAAATATCAACAACCTCAGATATATAGATGTTACCACTCTAATGCCAGAAAATGAAAAACTAAAGAGTTTCTTGATGAGGGTGAAAGTGGAGAGTGAAAAACTAGCTTAAAACTCAACATTTAAAAAACTAAGATCATGGCATCCAGTCCCATCACTTCATGGCAAATAGAAAGGGAAAAAGTGTAAGCAGTGACAGATTTTATTTTCTTGGGCTCCAAAATCACTGCAGACAGTGACTGCAACCATGAAATTAAAAGATACTTGCTCCTTGGAAGAAAAACTATGACAGCATATTAAAAAGCAGAGACATTACTTTACTGACAAAGGTCCATCTAGTCAAAACTATGGTTTTTCAGTAGTCATGGTACAGATGTGAGAGTTGGACCATAAAGAAGGCTGAGTGCCAAAGAATTAATGCTTTTGAGCCTTGGTGTTGGAGAAGACTCTTGAGAGTCCCTTGGATTGAAAGGAGATCAAATCAGTCAATCCTAAAGGAAATCAGTCCTAAATATCCATTGGAAGGACTGTTGCCAAAGCTGAAACTCCAATACTTTGGCCACTTGATGTGAAGAGCCGACTCATTAGAAAAGACCTTGATGCCTGGAAAGATGGAAGGCAAAAGGAGAAGAGGGCAACAGAGGATGAGATAGTTAGATGGCATCACCAACTCAATGGACATGAATCTGAGCAAACTTTGGGAGATAGTGGAGGACAGAGGAGCCTGACATGCTACAGTCCATGGGGTCGCAAAGAGTTGGACATGACTTAGCTACTGAACAATAACAACAATAACCTGACGGGCAGAGAGGTTAAGTGACAGAGGAGCCTCCCAGTTAGTGAGTAATGGGCCAGAATTCACGCTTGGACATTCTGCCTCCAGTCCATGGCTTTGACCACTGCAACACTGCCTTTCCTTTCACAGATGTCTCAAGTACCTCTAAGCCTAAGCTGCAACTTTGGCATGCAGAGTGTCTCCAGCAAAATGACCAGTTGAACAGAACAAAGAAGGATGACTATAATCCAGAGGAATTAAGCATTAAACCAATCCCAAACACTGAACCAAGTGTAGATCATTAAATCACCCCTAACAGGCCAATTATCTAATTGAAAACAGGAAATTTAGAAAGAATATAAATGGTAAATAATTTCAGAGAATTTAGGTGAGTAGTTTCCCAGCTCCATCTGCCTCAATGCTATCTCTTTTATAACTAATATATATACAGCAATCTCTCTACTCTTATAAAGTGAAATCCATAGATATAATCTAACACATATAACTTTTAAAAACCAGTGCAATGCTCTGCATGTGTGTGTGCTGTCACTTCAGCCATGTCCAACTCTTTGAGATCCTAAGGACTGTAGCCTGCCAGGCTCCTCTGTCCGTGGGATTCTCCAGGCAAGAATACTGGAATGGGTTGTGCAATGCTCTAACTGGAATATAAAGAAAGTAAAAGGAAGCGATTTATATTTTAAAAGTCTGTATTTTAAAAAAGTATATATTTCAAAATATAAATCTTTGGGAATGACTTCTCTATTAAACAAGAGAAACTATTAGATGCCTATACCTACCTATATTGAGGGCTTCCCTAGTGGCTCAGTTGGTAAAGAATCTGCCTGCAATGCAGGAGACCCAGGTTCGATCCCTGGGTAGGGAAGATCCCCTAGAGAAGGAAATGGCAACCCACTCTGGTACTCTTATGATGCTTATACCTACCTATACTGAAGAAGCCTGGCTTTAAAGGAAGTAAGAAGATCAGAAAATAGTCCTAATATGAAGTAGAGAAAAATACAGGAACAAAGTAACAAGTGGACATTAGAAAAAAAACATGTTCTGATAAATAGTAACAGATTAGATTTATTTGTGTATATGGGAAAGGGGGAACTTGACATAAATGAAGTAGATGTAATGTATGCCAAAGTAATTATAGACTGATGAAGTGAAGAAAATGAGACATCATACACTAGAAGAGGGTGAGTAAGGTTAACACGCTCCCAAAGGTTGCCAGTGCCTAAATACTCTGTGGGATTTATTTTTTTTTACTAACAAGGTCAACAGTACTTTGAGGACCAGATACTGGATGAAACCATGTGTCATCAATAATGACAATAACATGTTAAAGAAAAAGAAAAGAATTGATTTAGTATAAATACCTCACTTGCCAGTGTATTTTCTATCAGTATAGATTAGACAGAATGTGTGGAATAAATTATTCAACACTTGCAAAATAAATGTCTTTATTCTGTATAAATATCTGTCTCCATAATGACACTCTTCTAAACCAATGAGCTTTTCATGTTACATCTTGTGAAACCTTACATCACTACTGTGTATTAAAGAATTACTTACTCAGATTTGTAATGAGTTTTGTCCATTCAGGAGTTGGTGTAGGATGGTCCCACACTCGGCAGCTCAACTGGCATCCCCAACTCCCAGCAGTTGAAGGCCAGTAGTGCCCCCCAATCAATATGAAAACCAAAACAGTGCTCCCAGAGGGTTCCAAAATGTCCCTAATGAACAGCACCTCTTAAGGTGAAGTTTACAATATCTCACAACCATACCGTTGACGTATTTATTCACATCCTTAAAAAGTGTTTAACGTATACCAAAATTTGGATAACACATTTATAAACCAGTACCAAATATTCACATCTTACCAGATTCAAATGTTTCTTCATCTGTCGTTTTTCCATGAGGCAAAACAGAAGTGTAGTTATGTTACTATCCATAGCAAGTCTATAGTTCAACAGTCTAATTCCCTGACCCTGTGTTTCTGCACACACAACACTTTTAAAATGCTTTTCCTAAACCAAGGCCAACTCAGGGGTGTGTCTGTGGCAATAAAGTTTTAAATGAGATATATAAGCAGCTGGGCTGTGATGACAAGAAGGGATACAAGCAGGAGCTTAAAATAAATAAAATCATAAAATAGAAAAGGATAAATAAGATCAAAAAGAGACTCAGAGGGAAGGGAAAGGTGGAATGTCATGGTAAACTCCAATATCTGGTTGGATGTTACACAGCTTTGCTGCTAGAGGCCTGCCTGAAGCTTTGGAGGTCTATAAGCAAAGGGAGCAGGATGAGCGGAAGAAGGAGACAAATAGCTTGACAGGTTAGGGTTGTTTAGGTGACTGAAAAATACCTGAGATAAAGCAAATGCCTCATCAGTTAAAATGATTATTGTTAGTGTTTTAAGGAGACATTAAGCATTGAGAAGCTAGAATTTATATGCAGAGCAATTTGAAATATATAGCAATATTACTAATACATCCTTGAATCTGGTGATGCTACATCTATGGTCTACTCATGTATGAAATTGTTTATAATAGAAAATATTAGACATAATTCAAATGTCTACCAGTATGTGATTATATAAATGCACAACAACTTACCTAATCAATAAGCTGTTTAAAAAAATATGAGGAGGCTCTTTATGTATTATGATGGAATCACCTCCAAAGATACAATTTTAAGTAAAAAAAAACAGGAACAGAACAGTATATATAGCATACCATCAAAGAGTACATGCATTTGTGTTTTAAAAAGAGGTGAGAATGAGGTGTGTGGGAGAGGAGGAAAAAACATACATCATTGCACAGAATATGTCTGGAGGGATGCCAAAGAAACAGAGCGTTTATTGCCTCAAGAAAGAAAACTGAGTAGGGAAACAGGAAGAGAGAGGGAATTTTACTGAATATATTTTCCTAGTTTTTTGAACTTGAAAGATGTGACTGGTTAACCTAATAAAAACTTTTCATTAAAATTATAGAAAGGAAATGAATATTACTGCTAGTTAAAACCACTCACCCAGGATGTGTTCTTGGTAGAATAAATATAATGTCAACATTATTCTGTAGTTGTTCTGGGAAATATATGTAAATCTTTGAAATACTCAGTATTTAAACATTTCATGTCATTCTTTAATTTCTAAAACTAGATTAACCTGTAAAGCCAAGACACATTCACTTATCAGACTAAAGACTCTCCATTTAGTCTTCCAACAAAATCCTAGTGATTCTTGAGTCAATCTTAGTTTTGCCACTAAATTTGAAACATCTTTTCCCAATTTCCAAAAAGTATAAGGATAGAAATGTGAAAAGTTTTAATATATCTCTCAGAAATTTGGAACCCATGACTATTGATCTGTACTGGAATCTACCAGAAGATGATATCAAACAATAACTGGATATTTTGCTTTTAAAATTTTGATATCTCAGTATTCCATAGTATTTCACAAAGAGCATGTGGATTCTAGAATTTCTCCTGAATGTTACTGAATGTAACACTAGAGCATTACTGTGTGTTTCTGTGATCGTTTCCAAAAAGTGCTTTCTAGAACACTTTCTAAAAGGTTGGTCTGGAGCATGGAGACATCCTTCCACCTGTGCTTCCCTTCTGAGTGTCAGAACCACAGGAAAATGCTGGGGTGGGGACTTATTTTACACATTTCTTCCAGAGAAAAAGGTCCATGGGTCCTTCGACTGACTCTGCTTCAGAAAATCTATAGTTGAGCTGCTTTGTATCTCTCCTAGTAGTAAATCTATCAAGAAATGCTACCTGCTTCCACACATTTCTCATCAATCTTCATGTCATCATCTATAAAAGAGCATAGACAGGGAAAAAATGAAATTAAAATGTGTTACTATCACAACAAAAATCCCCTGTTAAATCACTTTAGTCGTGTCCAACTCTGTGCGACCCCATAGACACCAGCCCACCAGGCTCCCGCATCCCTGGGATTCTCCAGGCAAGAACTCTGGAGTGGGTTGCCATTTCCTTCTCCAATGCAGAAAAGTGAAAAGTGAAAGTGAAGTTGCTCAGTCGTGTCCGACCCTCAGCGACCCCATGGACTGCAGCCCACCAGGCTCCTCCGTCCATGAGATTTTCCAGGCAAGAGTACTAGAGTGGGTTGCCATTGCCTTCTCTGCAAAAATCCCCTATGTATAGGCTATGGCAATGAAACTCAGACCACCGTATATCATGTTATTCTTACAGCAATCACTCACTCAGATAGATAAAAAGGACTCTATTGTACTAAATGAAAATATATGTTATGGGAGGCTACAGGACATCACATGGTTAAAATTATAAAAGCATAGGCTTTTGAATGCTGGACAAATGATTTTACCTCTAAGCCTCCATTTTCTATCTATAAATGAGGGTAGTAACAATACATACTGTGTAGGATAGATTGAGATAATGCAGGAAAAGCTCATACACATGGTAAGTGCTCAATAAGATTAACTATTTTTACCTTTAGTTAGGATATATATATATATGAGAATAAAAGAATATAACTTTCAAAATTGTTCAACTCAAAACTCTTTACAGTGTAACCCAAACCCTGCATATGTTTTCTTTTGACTGACATCTTTTTATAAATTAGGGTATTAGTGATTAGTACATTATTAGGCACACAGAAAGAGCTTATTAAACAGCTGAAATGAAGTGAATTAAGAAAGCTACAGGAATTTTCTAGGTGGCTTTTGGAAATGAAGCTTTTTTCCCCACAAATACTGTTTCCTACCTTCTTCCATAGAAATCGCTGGGTACAGATGATTGAAGCAAGGGGGGAAAGAGAGAAAGCACAATATTTTATGCTATAATTTATCAGATGAATTTACCCACATTAATAAAAGTGAAGTGCCAAAATTATTCTCTAAAAATTCAGTGGAGATTTAGTAACAAAATGCTAAGTGAATATCCTATAGAAACCAATACATTCATGAGCCTTGCTGGAAACAGAATCTGTTTGCTTCTGGCAAATCCTATTCCCTTCTATCCTAATAAACTCTGCAAGAGTTGCATTCTACTCATTTTGAATTAAGGCACTTATTATTGATTCATTATATTTTTAGAACTCAAACCTTGAATGAAAAGAAGAAAGAGAAAGGAAGAGAGAAAGAGGAAGAAAAGATGGAAGGAAGAGAGAGAAAGGAGGAAGGGAAACAGATGACAACTACAGTGAATCTTCAGTAAATAACTCTTTAGTAACTGTGTATAAACTAACATATGCTTGGAATTTTTCAATAACTCTTGAGTAATAAAGTTGTGTACACCTTCTGAATCAGTATCTTTACCTGAGATTTTTTTTCCTATAGTAACTTTCAAGCAGAACAGAATTATATGAAATAATATTTCATTTTGATATTTCATATTTAGAAATATTTATTTGTAACATCATCTCCAAAAACTAAAAAGAAATGACTCGATAGTTCAGATAGTGCTGTCCTCCATCAAAAACATCTCTGCGAGAAATGATCCTTTAAGTCAGTGGGCTCCATACCTGGGATTCTTGGACTCAGAAATATGTGAAGATAATAATACAGAGCTGCAAACTCTTTTCAAGATGGACTTTGCAAAAGTCTAACAGAAGTGGCACATAGCCTGTGCAAGCAAATTAAATGTGAACAAGTGGTCCTACTGGTTACCAGATACTGATTAAAGCTGAGTTAGACTTTTCTTATGCCTTTGATAAACAAAATAGGAAAATGAGTTAAAGAAGTCCTTCAATCTGGTTTGGTAAACAAAATTTTTTTCAAAGCACAGGGGAAATAACTAGAATATCACCATGAAGATGATATCATGACAAATGTTTCTCATAAAATGTTACATTAGAGAAAAAAGATAAAAGGTAGTACTGCAGCTGTTACTATAATCATGTCAAATACGGTTCCATAACTGGAAGGTAGTATGAAACTATTGCCAGTGTAAAGGAATTCTAAGAATTTATTTCCCAAAAAATGTCTTTATAGTTGTCATGTTTTCAAGAGAAAAAAAAATGGGAATTTTTGGCTTAGAGAACTGAGAAATAAAGAGGGTGAGAACTCTCTATGGGCAAGTCTACGTCTATGCCCCTCTCCCTCCTCGGGGTGCCTCTTCCCCTTCTGTAACTGCTGCCAGGGAGCATATCGGAAGGGCCTTGATCAGTAGGGTCTAGCTGCACTCTACAAGCTAACATCCCTCATTAAGGCAGTAAGTCATTCACAAGCGTTTGCCACCGTGGATGCCTTTGCTGACCATTGCCCCATTGCCATCTGAAAACACTGTGTAGTGAACAAACTACACTCATCGAACTCATTCAGTCCCATGTTTACTTGTCAAAGGCACACACACTACACCACCACGCAGCCTTGCTTGCCAGTAGATGTACAATGCATGGACTAGCCATAGACACCTCAGGGGACTTCAAGCTGGGGAGTGGACCCTGAAAGTGTCACAACACAAGGACATTTGCATTTTCACAAACTGAAAACTGAAAAGTCTTCTAAATCCCAAGGAATGAATGTTTACGGTAGGATTTCAGACGGCTGCCAGGAGGCCATTTGGGGCATGGGGACGTTTAAAGATCCTCCTTTGGGCAGGAAGCCAGTCCTGGAAGAGACGGAGCTGGCTTCCCCATGAGGCAAGCGCTGGATTTGAGGTGTCAGCATACTCACAGATGGTGGATCTGAGGTGTTTGTAAGGCTGGTACGGCTGAGACCACCAGAACTCCCGTTGCTTCCTGTGCAAAAACAAATACACTGTGAGAAAAAAATAGAACCCAGGTTAACCCAGGTGAGATAGACCCAGGACAGAAAGTTTTCTAGAATTCTGTTGCCTCCAACCAAGTGAACAAGATTCCACCTCCAAAGTGTCAGTTGCTCAGTCAAGTCTGAATCTTTGTGACCCCATGGACTGGATAACCCGCCAGGCTCCTCTGTCCATGGAATTCTCCAGACAAGAATACTGGAGTGGATAGCCATTCCCTTCTCCAGGGGACCTTCCTGACCCAGGGGTCGAACCTAGGTCTCTTGCATTGCAGGCAGACTCTTCACCATCTGAGCCACCAGGGAAGCCTCCACACACATTGTCAAATACGTTCTGCAAATGTACAGTCTTTCTTATTTTGTCCTGCCTCATAGCATCTTCTCAGAGCCAAACTGATTTAGAGTTAACACCCAGCCCATGACCCTAGTTCATATGCCCAAGGCTTCAGTGCATGAGCCCTGGCACCCCCGTTTCTGGTGTGGTAGCCCGCTCCAGCAGGTCTCAGAATATTCACCACATGTTCTGGTTTCCCTCCCAACCTGTGAGGCTCTCCATAGTCCATTTAGAGCCACATGAATTTCAACTCCTTCTGTTGCCCTTTATTTGTGCACTGATCCAATAAGCCTGTCATTTCTGTGTGCTCCTTGCAAGACCCCCACCAGAGCCTCCACACCACTCCCTGCTCTGAGACCATGAGGACTAATCTCATTAGGCCTTTATCCCTGGTGCGTGTCCTCAGCCCCCAAATTCGGGTCATTCCTTATCCTCTGCACATTAATCCCTGTTCCATCTACCATCCACCGCTCCCTGACACCCTTTCTCACACTCTCTAGAACTGGTAGAAAACCTTCAGTGAAGCCTCTCACCACACTTGACCTTCTTGGAGCTTCCCTGGTGGCTCAGATGGTAAAGAATCTGCCTGCAATGCAGGAGACCTGCATTCAATCCCTGGGTCAGGAAGATTCCCTGGAGAAGGGAATGACAACCCACTCCAGTATTCTTACCTGGAGAATTCTATGGACAGAGGAGCCTGGCAGGCTACAGTTCATGGGGTCTGAAAGAGTCAGATATGACTGAGTGACTGATACTTGCACTTTCACTTTTCACCTTCTTGCCTTAACTAAACCCAGGTCCCCCGGAGGTCCCTGCTCCCCTTTCCTCTTGCTCCCAGGCTTGTGTTGGTATACCAGCCCAGACTCGAGGGGGAGGGGAATCCTGATGCGCAGCTTAGCTGATTTCGGTCTTGTCAACTTCCCACTGTGACTGATTTCCAGCTGCCATCTGACGTCACTGACCATGAGGAAGGGTGCACACGGGCTCTGAGGGCTGGCTCCAGCATACCACAAGGCCCTCACCCCACAGGGCCTGGAGGTGGGGGTCTCTGCCCTGCCATCTCCAGACCATTCTCCCTCTTCCCTAGAAGAGGCTCTCACTTTGAATACCCTCCTCCTGACTCTTCTGGAAGCCATTCTCAGATGATTCCTGCTCACTCCCATGCTCTTAACACTGCTAAGTCACTTCAGTCGTGTCCGACTCTGTGCGACACCATAGACGGCAGCCCACCAGGCTCCCCAGTCCCTGGGATTCTCCAGGCAAGAACACTGGAGTGGGTTGCCATTTCCTTCTCCAATGCATGAAAGTGAAAAGTGAAAGTGAAGTCGCTCAGTCGTGTCCGACTCTTAGCGACCCCATGGACTACAGCCTACCAGGCTCCTCCGTCCATGGGATTTTCCAGGCAAGAGTACTGGAGTGGGGTGCCATTGCCTTCTCCAGCTCTTAACACTGCTCCATCATAATTCATGAATATTTTTATTTGGCACATTAATGCCTCTTCCAACACCCTGGCCTCTTGGTTCCTTGATCTCCTCTCTTCCAATGACCTTAGCTACTGCCTCCCACTGTCATCCCCTAGACCTTTCAGTTCCAAAAACTACAATCTCTATAATTTCAATTTCTAGCATCCCTTTCTTCTACCAGCAACTTCTGTCTTCCCACTCCAATAATCTATCAACCTCTTAGGAACCTATAATCCACTGACCTGACTTCCTTTCCACTGATCCTACACTGTCACCTCCCTCCTTAACATAAATGTCATGATCCTTCATAAAAGACACTCTCTTCTCCCTCTCTTAATTTACTGCTAAGTCTGACTCTCTGTCTAGTCTGGACCTGTCCTCCCAGGAAGCTGACCAAATTTATGTAAATTTGACTGTAAATTTATGAACTTGAAGCCTAAGTGGGCCCTTAATGCTGATGACTGTATTTAGTCAATCAATTTCTCTCCAGTTCTCATAGAAACTTTTCAAGCTTTCTCCTCTTTCCTTCCCAAAATCTCCTACCCACTTTACTCTCAGCCATGACATTGGTTGATAAGAAAATAAGAGCAGATGGAAGAGACTTTCCATAAGCTCGCACCATATCCCTCATCCTCAGCTGTGCCCACACTCTGCATTCTCTACTGCTGCGATTACTGTGGGTAAACTGTTCAGAATCCTGTACAAGGCCAACCCCTCTACTTATAGACTTCATCACCTCTCCATCTGCCTCCTCAAGGACTGATAACAGCAGCAATTCTCTCCTTTTTCTCCTGTATCAGGAAAGTTTCCCTCTCACTGGATTTCCCCCATTAGCATTATCTACCCCATCTAAAAACTCTCATACTACTCTGCTCTCTCCTCTAGCTATTTCTCCACTGCTTTGCTCTGCCTTATACAAAATGTTGCAAAGACTTTTCTGTGCTCAGTTTTCAATGTCTTCAAATCCCCTTTTACTCAGATTTTGGCCCACCCCTCCACTGAAATTGCTTTTATCAAGATCACCAATGACCTCCTTTGCTAAATCCAGTGGTCAGTTCTCAGTCTCCACAACAGTGGTGAACATAGTTGATCAGCACACTCTAACATCATGATTTTCATCCTGTCTCATTGGCGATTCCTTCTCAGTCTCTTTTGCTGGCTCCATTTTCTTCTTTGTGATCTCTTAACATTGGCTGAGTCTTGGGCCTCTTATTCTATCTTCTTTCTCTCTCTAATCACTTCCTTGGGTGATGAATTGAGATTCAGTAACTGAGCTTTCAACTCAGCCTTGAAAGGTTAATAGAGGGAGCCAGAACTACCTTTTAAACTTTAGTTTCCCAAGTACTAGTCTCTCTTTTCTAGTTGATATGATTATCCTGGTCCCTTTGGTATTTAAGATGTTTAGGGCATATTGACAAGTTGACATTTGGATTTATAGACCAGTGTGTGTTCATCTATCTGCTTGTCTCTCCTCCTATCTTAATTGCAGTAACACTGCTTATCTTCCTTAATTGCAAAAACCTGAGAAATGTTTTATTTCCTGATGACTCAGTCTTGGGTCCAGGAATAATGACTTTTCTTACCTCTTCAGAAGTTGGTTAGAAGGGATTAGCCCAGCACAGGTATCAAGGTCAGAGATTTTCCGGGCCTGCCACCAGAGAGCATCATTCTGGTCCACAATCTGGAGGATGTCTCCTTTCTGGAAAGGCAGCCCGGCATCCATGCAAGGGATGGTGGGGTCCTCCTGGGGCCAGTACTCGATCATGGCACGAACATACACCTGATGGTAGGCACATAATGACATCATCAGAAGAATCCTTACCCCCAGGTTGTTAAGACTTAAAATCATCTCTCTGACTCTTCTACCTACTAGTGCTATCTTTCCTCTCCATCTTCACCAAGAAGAAATCCCTTCTTGAACTGAGTCTAAGAGCCATGAAAAAAAAAAAAGTGACTTTGGGAATAAAATCTTTTAGCTCTGAGAAGTCTCTGCTCAAATGTTCACCATTCCTGATGTTACTTCTTAACTTCTCAATACCCCCATCTTCTCTTACTGTGTTCATTTACTGATTTGCGTCTCATGTCATCAGTGTTGAAAAATATGCAATACAATATTGAACAAATGATCAACACATTACAGAGGATAGTAGTAAAATATAAAGTTTTTTTGTTTTGTGGTTTTTTTTTTTGCTGTTATTGTGGAGGATTTACTGTGTGTGGGTAAAGGTTTTTACTGTGTGGGTCTGAAGGTTCAGTTAATTCTTACCGTCTTCTGGCTGTTAACAGGAGGGTCAGAAACTGGAACCACCTTGAACATAATTGTGCCACGAGACATGGCCTAGAAAATGTCAGAGGAGAGAATGGCAAACCTCAGACTTTACTGGGTTATTAGGGTTTGGCAGGTGAAAGTTAAAAACAATGTGTGCAGGTCAAATGGTGACATCTCCCACAGGGGCTTTTACAAGGGCTCAACAGCTAAATATCACCACCCAGAAATGGACATTAGAAGAACTTTAGCTTCACTTCTGTCCTGCTGTGTGGGGTCCAGGGTCCTGAGGCTGGACTCTCCTAGTACCCTCCACCTTGCTCTCATCAGGACACCACACTCAGCAAGCTCTTTTTCCCCCAAAGCATGAGGAGGGAAAGGAACTCTTTTTTTTTTTAACCAACGAAGTATCATCTTTGTCGTGTGTAAGAACTTTTAGGTTCCTCACAGTGTAGAGTCATAGTAAGGACATCGTGACATCAGCCATGTATACTGTTGGGGTAGGTAGGAGTTAGTCATTTTCCCAGCCTCTCAGCAGTAGAGAATCCGCCTACTAATGCAGGAGTCCTCCCCTCCCCACCGCCCCCCACCCCCGCCCCGTCAACCCCAACGCCCCCAGCCCCTGCCATTGGATCTGTGGTTCCAGAAGATCTCTCGGAGAAGGAAACGGGTAACCCATTCCAGTATTCTTGCCTGGAAAATCCCTTGCACAGAGAAGCCTGCCGGGCTACAGTCCATGGGGTCACAAAGAGTTGGACTTGTCAGACTGAACAGGCTAGGTGAAAAACTTCAGAATTGTCGCTTAATTACTATATCTCTGCTTAGAAATGCCAGGACCCTAGACAGTAATCATCAGAAACAATGACTTTGAAAACTTATTAATACTGTCAAAAAAAAAAAATCAATCTTAAAGAGCTTTGCTTTAACTTCATCTTTGTTTCAAGGATTAGAAATAATGTTAAATAAATACCCTCCGACAAAATAGTCTCACAATAAATGGTATCTATTACTGTCATTCCTTGCTGTCAAGGTTCATATATTCTCATATCTGTACCACCTCCTAACGCCTAGCACATATTGGACAGTCATATAAATATTTCATTCGAATGAGTGAAGGAGTGATAGCACTGAGATTCAAGTTGCACTCTAGTTAAAGCTTCGAGTCTTGCTTTTCGCGTTAGACCCTGAGTGCATGAGAAAACGAAGGATAAAAACCTTCTCCGACTTGCTGCCAGTGCTAAACTATTAATTCCCAACATGCAATAAAACTCCGTAGTTACCCGAGCCAGGTCAAAGCAGTCTCCAACTCTCCTTTCGCTACGCGGGAGTAGAGCAGAAGTTTATGCAAATACGGGAAAGGAACTCTTGATCTGACTTTCACTCTTCATGTCTCTGTCAGTAAGTCTTTCCTAAACACTTGTTTCTGTATCAGGCAGCCTCATCTGATGGGGAAGAAGATCCCAAGTCTTCTCAGGGGTACTGACAAGCCTCTAAACTAATGGTAGAGGAGACAGAGAACCTCCTAGCTTGATGTGGGAGGTAGGAACACACCCCTCAGCCCCACTCCCCAAAACACACACCATGACAGACACTGGAGATCCAGAGATGAACAAGAAAGATCTCATTCTCACTCAGGAATCTCATGATCCCACTGTCATGGTAACTCCACAGCTGGTACCAAAAGGACTGTGGTGGACACATGCGTATCTGTGACTGACAGTCCTTTAAGCTCTTTTGGCAGTACATTTTAAACCACAAAGAATCTTGCATAGCAGTTTGCAAAATATTTAGGTGCTTAATATACTCCTTACTGGGGGCTTCCCAGGTAGCGCTAGTAGTAAAGAACCTGCCTGCCAATGCAGGGGATGCAAGAGACTCAGGTTCAATCCTTGGGTTGAGAAGATCCCCAGGGAGAAGGAAATGGCAGTCCACTCCAGTATTCTTACCTGGAGAATCCCCATGGACAGAGGAGCCTGGCAGGCTACAGTCCATAGGGTCACACAGAGTTGGACACAACTGAAGTGACTTAGCAGGTACACATACTCCTTATTATACCACTTCTCATCTCAGTCCCTAAGGCACATCTATGAAAATCCAGAGTTCCTGCAAGAACCCAGTGTGAGAACCACTAGTACACATAATATATAATAACCGACCTCGGGCCCCACAGGGGGGTGTGCACGGGGAGAGGTGGGCAGGGCATGACGCTATGGCTATATTGACAGCTGAACGGTGACCCAGGCAATGGTTGGAAGGATGGGAATGAGAACTGAAAAGAAACCAAAAGCTCATATAATCAGGTCATAAATCCCCATCTCAACCACAAGGACTGGCAGGGCCAGCAAAGATGTCCCCCTCCCCATTTGCTGCCCTCTGGGGACTTCTTTTCTACCTCAAAGCTGCCTCAAAGAAACTGCATAAAAATGTTAGGGGAGCAAGGGGTGGTTTGCTCAGGTTCAGACTCTCCTCCACAGTCTCACTCTGCCCACCCCGGGCTCAGTTTCCAACAGAGCAACCCAGGTGATGAGGACCTGGGCCGTCTTCCTGAGGCTGAAAGAGCAGCTTGGGAAGGGACATCTCCAGCAGGGTCCAGATCAACTGGGGAGAGGGAGTACGTGAGGGGGATGAGATGCATAGAAACAGACAAGTTCTAGGGCCTGGAGAGAGTAGGCTGCCGGGAGGGACTCGAATCCCCCTCCCGGCGCACACGCCAGAGGCTGGATGCAACACGGAGTGAGTCATGGATAAATCGAGGAGAAGACTTGTTACCAGAATGTGGATCACTTGCTCAGGGTCCAGTCCTTCAACTGAAACTCCATTCACTTCCACCAGTTTGTCCCCGGCGTATAACAGCCCTAGGCAAACCGGAACACAAAACAGAGGGGTGCCAAATAACTCGCAAAAAGGGCGGCAGCCATCCCAACACTACTTAACAAACTCACTAACCTAAGCATGCTCTGACATCTTAAATTCTACTGTGAAACAATAGTAATAATAAACTGGTTATTTGAATTTACAAATAACCACCAAATTCAAACTGGTTATTTGAATTTACACTACCACCAAAGTACACGAGAATTGCCTTTTTCTACCTTTTCACCAACACTGGGCATTAACTAAAGGTGATACTTTTATTTTTGCTAATCTGATGTTGTAAAATGGAACTGGAACATTGGTAAGAAGATAAGACTAAAAATAAAGATGTCTATAATTTCCTTTGCTGTGCAAAAGCTTTTAAGTTTAATTAGGTCTCACTTATTTATTGTTTTTATTTCCATTACTCTAGAAGGTGGGTCACAGAGGATATTGCTGTGATTTATGTCATCAAGTGTTCTACCTATGTTTTTCTCTAAAAGTTTTGTAGTTTCTGGTCTTACATTTAGTTCTTTAATCCATTTTGAGTTTATCTTTGTGTATGGTGTGAGGAAGTGTTCTAATTTCATTCTTTTACAGGTATCTGTCCAGTTTTCCCAGCACCACTTAAATTTAAAAAATAAAAATAAAGATGTCACGGTCGTGAGTAAAGGTTAAATGAAAAGGAAATGGGGTGGGGGTATTCTTCAAAAGAGAAAGTGTAGAGAAACTTGGGGGTTAAGATTAAGCCTTGAGAATTATGAGGTAAGACAGTGGAGACAAGAAGCTTCTTGAAAATTTCAAGAAAGCTATCTTCAACATCAAATGTGCTAGAGAAGTAAAAATAGAACTGAGGCTTAAGGGAGGGCCAGTAGACTTAGCAACTAGGAAGTCTCTGGGTAATTTCTCTAAGAATGTTGGTGTATGAATTCTACACCAGGTTTCCGGGGTCATGAGCAGGGAGGACAAGGGACAGCAGGTAGATAACTGATGGTTTCAGAAGCACAGCAGTGAAAAGAAGGAAATTCAATTCCCAGATAGAAAAGGCAAGCAACAACAGTCTGAAGATGTGGAAAAGCTGTGCCTTTAAGAAAGCAGAAGGACCAAGTGGAGAGTGAAAGTTGGGAATATAGAGAGAGGCAGACCTAGCCTTGAACCCTAACTCCAACTGTGAACCTCAAGCAAGTTAGGTGGTTAATCTTTGTGAGCTTCAGTCTCCTCATCTATACAGTAGCATGATGATGCTTAGCTTGTTAGGTTTATGTGGGAATGTAAAGTGACAGAAAATTAATTTAATGCATAAAATGGAGGGACTCGGTGAGGAAGGGCAACGGGGTTGGTTTCTCTGGAATATTTCTGTCTTCCTTCTTAGTAACAAAGCAGTGGAACTTATTAAAGGCTCGACCTCACATAGGAGACCGGGGTCCCCTGTTTTCCCGGTTGCGCTTGCACACCGCTGCTCCAGCTTACCACTCCTCTCGGCCAGCCCACCATGGATGACTCTGGCCACCAGGATGTCCCCTGTCATCTCATGGCGCTTGATGGTAGCTCCCTGGGAAGAGAGTACAGTGGAACCCATTTTTTACGTAACATGACCACTTTCCTGGGGGCTTCCCTCAATGTCGTTCTGGTCTTTCAAACAAGGGAATTCATACCAACCAGGGTCATGGAGAAGGAAATGACAACCGCTCCAGTATTCTTGCCTGGAGAATTCTGTGGACAGAGGCGCCTACAGGCAGGCTACAGTCCATAGGATCTCAAAGAGTCAGACACGACTGAGTGACTATCACTCACACTCAGGGCCATATGTATACCATGTCATCAAAAAGGAAAGGCCATTTCACTCAGGTCTGCCAGAATCTCTATTCAACCACATAGACATCAAATAATATTGAGATCCTTCCAGAGATAAACAGAACTTCCACGATTCCAACCTAATCAAAGGAAATATGCTTAGAAAATCATATTAATGCCTTACTTAGCTTCCCCTTAACAGAGGAAAATACCTAGGCAAATACATTAGAACTAGGTGAAATACATATACATGTCACAGAGCCAAATAATAAAATAATTTCTTTTTTTCTCATAGCTGTTAAAAAAGAAAAACACTAAGCAGAAATCTTTCCTGGTGAAAACATTACAACCTGTAAAGTGCTTGAAATCACAGGCAAAATTGATTAAAATATATTTTAGCCATTGTTATCATGGATTCCCTCGTGTTGCCTGAGTGCCTCACACTATAGGTGACCACAGACAAGAATATTGCCCAACAGTTATTTCAAGCTACCTACCACACTAAATTTCAAGAATCCTAAGATGAAGCAGTGATCTCTGCTAGAATCATATGAGGAAAAAGTACAACAGCACTGATTTTGACTGCTTTCCTCTGGCCAACTGAAGAAACAGAACAGACAAGCATTACAAAATTCTGTTGGCAACCATGCCTAGCTGGGAATAGGATTGCTATGATAAAGTCAGAAAGACAGGTAGGTAATCAGCAAATCAGCAGAATAGGGGAAACACATAACCCTCACCAAAAGGGAGAATAATTTGTAGCTCAAAGATATCCTTGATTGGATGGGGGAAGTTAATAGTTAAATAAAGAGAAATTATTAGTTTAAATAACACATGCATAAGGAAAACTGCCAGTGATTCTCTGTATGGCCTTTGAAACATTTTGCTTATTTTAAATTAAAGAAAATTTTTATTAAAAAAAATATTGTCTAAATAACTACTAGAGATAACTTAGCTCCCAATTAACCCTGGTGTAATCCTAAATGAAAAGATTTCCTTACCAGGGGCTGCTGGTTCTTTACCAAGCAAACAATCCTCATTGCTTCCTCACTCTCAGGGATGTTGTCTGGCAGTGGGGGAAGAAGGGGCTCAAAGTCCTTCTGAGCTACCGTGTCGTGGGCGCTGAGCAAGGCCTGGAAACAGAGAAGGAAAAGGCAAATGAACCTCACGCATAGGATGCACCCACCTAGAAGATGCTGACTCAGTACTGTGTGAGACACACGACGACAACCAACAGGGACGCGCCAGGCACAGTTCTAAGTGTTTTATGTGGATTAACTCAATCGTCACAGTAACTCTGAGGCAGGTGTGCATATATTTTTAACTTTTAAAATTTATTTTTATATAATTTTAAAGTTTACTTTCCATGTTCAGTTATTACAAAACACCGGCTGTGTTCCGTGTTTGTACAGTACATCCCTGTAGCCTGTCTCACACACAGTAGCTCACACTCCCCGCCCCCTCGCTCCTGTATTGGCCCTCCCCACTCGCACTCTACTGGTCGCTCCTAGCTTGTTCTCTGTATCTGTGAGTTTGCTCCTTTTTTGTCGTATTAGATTATTGTATTTTTTAGGTTCCCCATATAAGTGATATACAGTATGTCTTTCTCCGTCTGACTTATTTCATTTGGCATAATTCCTTCAAAGTGTCCGTCCGTGTTGCTGCAAATAGCAAAATCTCATTCATTTTTATGGCTGAATGGTATTCCATTGTGTGTGTGTGTGTGTGTGTGTGTGTGTGTGTGTGTACCACATCGTCTTTATCCATTCGTCTGTTGATGGACACTTACGTTGCTTTCATACCTTGGCAACTAGTGCTGCTATGTACATTGGAGTGCTTGTATTTTTTTCAAATTAGTGTTTTTGGGGGGTATATACCCAGGAGTGGAATTGCTGAGTCAGATGGTAGCTCTATTTTTCGTTTTATGAAAAACCTCCATACAGTTTTCCATGGAGGCTGCATTAATTTACCAGGGTTCCCTTTTCTACACATCCTCATGAGGCAAGTATATTTACTGTCCCCATGTTATAGATAAGGAAACAAGGCACAGAGAGGGTAAGCAACACACAATTTATTCTTTCATTCCTGATAAAATGTATTCTGTCATGTTCTCATTTCCTGGAAACCCATGTAATCCATGATGCTCCTGTAAACTTGAACTACAAAATAATTATTGTAATAGTTTCCCCAGGCAAGGTAGAATGAGAGGCAGTAATCAAAACATCTTGCTGGTTTAATTTGTCAATGACACCTAAGATCCCATGTGAAACAGGATGAGAAAAAGCAGTCCCCTGGTTTAGGGTACGATCAGATAGTTCCGGTATGTTAAAATTTCATTTCATGGGGTGGGGAAGTAGTCATTCTACGACTCTGCTTGAGACTGGTGGACAGAACTCTGTTGGAACTCAGAGAAAATTCTGTAGGCTTATCTTGTGAAATAAAACTTTTTGACTCAAAAATTCCATTGCTCCAGATGCAGATATTCTCTTAAAGTTCTAATTTGTTGATAAATTGGTCTCAAAACCTGTAAGGTAGGGTTCTGTTCTGCAATCAAATGTTCTTTATATACCCCCTCATAGAGCTATTCATTATTATACTGTTTTTTCCAAATACCTTCATACACTTTATCTCTGAAACTTAAAATATTTCCCAGTTGGAAAGGATGTATGGTGCCTTAACTGTCCCCCAGAATTTTAGAGGAATGGTGGCTTTTCAGGGGGAAAACAAGATGCCATGGGAAGTCCTGAATGCCTCCATATAAATAGAGCCGGCTTGGCTCCATAACCAATGAGATTAAGTCGCCCATCAGTCACATCTGAGTCCCACATCTTTCAGTATAATCTGTTGGTTACCCACATACAGTAAAAGAACATCTATTCCAAGAGCACATCTTTATTTCTTCTTCCCAACTCTGTCAATGTGCTGGATGGTTATACCTTGTCAATTTTAGCAAGCACTTGCCTTAAAGTGTGGAGCCTGGAGGATCTGTCTTAGCTCTTGGATCTCAGGGGACTTGGGGGTTTCGCGTAGTATCTTCACTACCTGGTTGGTGGGAAAACATACATGTGAATTTTTAATAATCTTTATCACCTAGTTAACATCACCCAGGTTGGATAACAGGTATATTGACATGATATTTACCTAAGAAAAGCTGTTACTAAAGCCTTCTTCTTCACCTTTAAAGTCAGGTGAAATTAGCATTTTTTCCTTATTCACTAAACTTCATTACAGCAGATAGAATCCAAGACGGGGGATAGATCTAAACCACAGTGCCCTTGTCCTGGCACCTCACAGACTTGGGGGAAGGACTAACTTAATCGTGTAAGATCATATGTGCCAAGGCAGTTTCCCTCAGTGCCTCTAAAGTGACTGTTTGCTCATGTGAATGCTTTATGGGCAAATTAAGATATCTGAGTTCTCCAGGTACAGGCTCAGTTACCTGGAAAACCAAGTAGCTTTAATCCCATGGGATGTTCCATTTTTCAACTAAAAAACAAAATGGTAATTTGTATTTTAAGGCTTTTATTTGATTAGTAATTTTAATGTTTGTTGCAACAATAAAAAAGTGTTAGAATAAATTCTGATCCCTTTGCTTTGGTTTAAGTGTAGACCTGGCTTCTGATAGAACATAAGAGCTTTCAAGAATTTAACTCTGTAAATCCTCACCAGTCAAGCAACATCACATCCAGTCAAATGAAAACAAGAGGTTTAGCAAACTTCACCTCCACTCACTAGAGTTACAGCTGAATAAAATCACATGTATGTGTTTCCCCATGGATAGCTAAGAACAATTTGAGTTGTTGATTACTGGAGTTTTGGCTGTAAGGCTTTATTTTTTTTCTTTTTAAAAGTTTCTATTAATGTGGTTTGGACAATAAATAAAAATAAAATGGATTATATTTATGCATCCAAATATTGGGCTTCCATGGTGGCTCAGATGGTAAAGAATCCACTTGCAAGGCGGGAAACCCAGGTTTGATCCCTGGGTGGAGAAGGTCTCCTGGAGGAGGGCATGGCAACTCCAGTATTCTTGCCTGGAGAATCCCCATGAATACAGGAGCCAGGTGGACTATGGTACATGGGGTTGCAAAGATTCAGACATGACTGAGCGACTTCCATTTTTCAACAAATATGTATTGAACATTGACTATGTGCTAGGTATAGTTTTTTGTTTGTTTGTTTTTAAATATGTATGTATTTATTTACTTGGTTGTGCTGGGCCTGTCGTAGTGCTCGAAATCTTTGATTTTTTTCTGAAATGCAGGATCTAGTTCCCTGACCAGAGATCGAACCCTGGTCCCCTGCTTTGGGAGGGCAGAGTCTTAGCCACTGGACCACCAGGGAAGTCCCTAGACACTGTTTTAAGTGATGCAAATACAGCTGTGAATAGGCAGACACAAACCCCCACACTCATAGAATTTACATTTTTGTTAGGAGCCACAGAAAAGAAGTAAAATGTGTAAATAAAAAAAAGAATAGTTTTATTTGATGATGAAAAGAATTAATTAAGAAGAAAAATAAAACAAGGAGGGTGGATAGAGAGTGCTATGAGGGGATTGCAGTTTTAGATGGGGTGACCAGAGAAAGTCTCTGTGAGAAGCTGACGTTTCAGTGGAAACTGGAAGGAGATGTAGAAGCATATCGTGTGGATATATAGGCAAGAGCATTACTGATGTAGGGGATAGCAAATGCAAAGGGCCTGCAGCAGGAACATGTCTGATTCAAACATCCACAAGCGGTTCATGAGTCTGAAGCAGAGTGAATAAGGAGAGGGTGGTAAGTCAACATCCAAGAGAGGTAGCACTATGTTTGCCTATATGATAGCTTTGATGTTTACTCTGAGATAAGAAGTTGTAGAAGAGTTTGAGCAGGGAAGTGACACATTTTGACACATCTTTAATTCAGAATGTCTTAATGGCTGCCATGACAGGAATAGATAGGGAGCAAGAGTAGAAGGAGACGACCAGGCAGGATGCTACATTGCAATTATCCATGTAAGAGAAAATGATGGCTATATGCAGTGATGCAGCAGAGGTGGTGTAGCTCAGAGTATTTTGAAGCCAGAGCTGAAGGACTGGGTGTGGGTATGAGAGAAAGAGAAAGTCAAAGATGATCCCAAAGATGTTGGTTTAAGCACCACAAAAACAAAAATTGTGCTCAGTCATGTCTGACTCTTTGCAACCCCATGGACTGCAGACCACCAGGCTCCTCTGTCGATGGAATGTTTCCAGGCAAGAATACTGGAGAGGGCTGCATTTCCTACTCCAGAGGATCTTCCCAACACAGGGATCGAACCCACAACTTTGTGCCTCCTGCATTGGCAGGAAGCTTCTTTACCACTAGCGCCACCTGGGAAGCCACATGCAAGAACAAAAATAGATAGAAAAGGCTGGAGGAGGAGCAGCTTTGGGGTGGGGATGATCAGGAGCTCAGTTTGGGACCTGTTAAACTGGAGGGTCCATTAAACAGTAAAATGGGCAGGAGGCAGTGGATATAAGAGTATAATTTAGCGGAGAAGTCCAGACTGGAGAAGTAAAATTGGAGATCATTAGCAGAAAAACAGGAGAAGGCAATTGCACCCCACTCCAGTACGTTTGCCTAGAAAATCCCATGGACGGAGGAGCCTGGTAGGCTGCAGTCCAAGGGGTCGCTAGAGTCGGACATGACTAAGCGACTTCACTTTCACTTTTCACTTTCATGCATTGGAGAAGGAAATGGCAACCCACTCCAGTGTTCTTGCCTGGAGAATCCCAGGAACGGGAAGCCTGGTGGGCTGCCATCTATGGGGTCGCACGGGGTCGCACAGAGTCGGACACGACTGAAGTGACGCAGCAGCAGCAGCAGCAGCATAACCGAGTCGAATATTTAGGGAAAAAGAGAAAAACAGACACATTTCTCTAGAAATGTGTTTTGTTTTAATTTGGGGAGGCAGGAGGCCAATTGTCTTTCTTCTTTTAAAGCTCAATTAGAAGCAAGGATTAGATGCATAGTCACCAATTAAATATTTAGAGCATTTAAACTAGCACTATGAGTAAAATGGCATCATGTTAAAACTACTATTCTTTGGATGAAAGAAAGCACCTCACCTCACAGGATAACGCCTGTGCATGGGGTGTGGCAGGAACGAGCTTCTTCTCTTTGAATTCCTGGAGGCTGTCATAAACCTGCAGAGGGGCAGCAAGGAGAGAATGATGTACTGAACAAAGGTTTGCCAAGGGGAGAAGCAGCCTGGGCAACGGTGCCAGCAGGTAGGCAGCCTGTGTGCCAACCTTTAATAAGGCTTGTTAGGTTGCCAGAACTTTTTCACCTTATAATTAGAAGCTTGTACCCTTTGACCAACATCTCCCCATTTCCTCCATCCCCAGCTCCTGGCAACCACTACTCTCTCTGTCTCTATGAGCTCCACATTTTTAGATTCCACATACAAGTGAGATGACATGATATTTGTCTTTCTCTGACTTATTGCACTTAACATATTGCCTTGAGATCCACCCATGCTGTCCCAAAAAAGGAAGATTTCTTCCTTTTATGGGTGAATAATATTCCATTGGACATCCCATTTCTGAGGATATTGTAAAATGAAATCATTATCTCAAAAACGTATCTGCACCCCATGTTCACTGAGGCTTTATTCATAATAGTCAAGGGCTTCTCAAGTGGCATTAGTGGTAAAGAACTCATCTGCCAATGCAGGAGATATAAGAGACCTGGGTTCGATCCCTGGGTTGGGAAGATCCCCTGGAAAAGGAAATGGCAACCCACTCCAGGATTCTTGCCTGAAGAATCCCATGGATAGAGGAGCCTGGTAGGCTACCGCCCATGGAGTCACAAAGAGTTGGACATAACTGCGTGACTTAGCAAGTACACAAAAGCCAAAACATGGGGGAAAGGAATCTGTGTCCAGCAATGGATAAAGAAATCAGGTATTTTAAAGCCAGTGCTGTAAGGAGTACTTCTGTGTTCACACTAAATACATTGACACCTCTTTTAAAAATATTAATATGCACCATAAGGCTGACCACATTTCACACCTAAGTGAAGGAAACACATCCCCCAAAAATAACTTCAAAAGGATCTTTCTTGATAATAACATTTGTTTAGAAGAACAAAATTTTAGTCAGATAGTAGACACTATTGTATAGTGTGAAATTTCAGCCAACTTATAAAAGAGAGCTTCAGAGTAAGAAAAACTTAAGATACCTAAACAGAACTGTGGACATTTCATTTCCTAATTTATAAAAACAAAGAGGAATGATATTTTAAAGCCTTTTTATTTGTCCTGAGTTGACCTCAAGGACAAAGGGTTATGGACAGCTGCGTATGGGGTTGCTGATGGCCATTTTCAGTGGCTGCTTTGTGATCCTGGGGCCCCTGGAAGAGAGGAAGGTGAGGGCAGAAAAGAGAGGAGCTGCTATATTCTTTTCCACTCAAGTAATTTCCTTCCTGAACTTGGGGTTGTGTAGGTCTTCCTTGAACTTTTTCCCTGTTGAGATTTCCCGCCATGTGACAGGCGACATTGCTGGATGAACAGGTGCCGCTCCCAAGGCCATGGCTTCAGAACAGTGGCGCGCTCACCTTGAGTAGAGCCTGCAGCCACGGGGAGTGGAGGAGGTCATACAGGAGGCACACTCCGTTCACGTCTCGGCTGTAGAACAGGTTCAGCTCCTGTAGCACGAGCCTCAGGAGGTGCGAGATCCCTAGGAACAGGAGAGGGCAGAGATGGAGTGGCAGATGAGGGCGGAAAGAAGGGCAGGTGTAACAGGAAGGACAATTCAGACCCTGAGGAGGCTCCAGGGGCTCAAAAGGAGAGGAGTGGACACTGCATTTAAAGCCGAAAGATCTACCTTCTGGCTCTGTTATCACTGTGTGTGCTTCAGAAAACCATCCAACTCTCTGGGAACTAGTTCCTTATAGAAAATGAGGGTATACTTGCTTTGCTATAGAGTTCTTGCTAACATTAGATGAACTAATAGATCACAATATACAGATGAAAAATTTTATGAGAGCAGTATTGCTTTCCCCTCCTCAGTCCTAACAGCCTCTGGTTTATTCCAAAATTATATAGTTGTTTTCTGGATCCTTCAAATATGCAGTCATCTGTATTTACCCTTTATGAAAATTCTTACTGAAAAACTCTCCCAACAGGCTCTTAGAAAATATTTACTCATGTATGTGCCTGCGCTGGGTCTTAATTGTGACACGCAGGCTCTTTCAGTTGCAGCTTGCGGAATCTTTAGCTGCAACATGTGAGAGCTCCCCGACCAGGGATCGAACCTAGGCCTCCTGCTTCTGGAGTGAGGAGCCTTAGCCACTGTAGCACCAGGAAAGTCTCTCCCAATAAAAAGGCTTTTAATACAAACCTCAGGGTTCCACTATTAAAAGGACTGGACAGATTTTAGCAAATGGTTGTTTTTATAAGTGTTTTCATAGAAATCCTATTTGTTGCAATGACATTCTGAATGTGAACAAGTTGCAAAGTTCTAAATAGAAGTAAAACATTGTGGGATAGGAAAAAAAGATTCCTCATCTACTGTATCGATTTCTTTCCTTTCTGCCTTAAAAATTGCTTGGACATATCACTAATAGATGCAACAGTACACTTCAGAGTGTATAACAAGTCCATATAGAAATCAGAATAAATCTATCAGAATTTCTGCCCCTAAATTGGATCACATGTTTAGAGTGATACTGAAAGGCCTTTCTGGTCTATAAAAGGAACTTGGCACCACATACCGTTCTCCGGATTGGTTCCCGTAGAGAGCTTCTCGTCCTTCTTGTCTTTTTCATCTGGAAGATCTGATCCTTTGTCTGACTGTATCATCCTCCTTGCCCAAGATTTCAGAGGGGATTCAGAGCTAGGGAACAGATCAACAAACAGCACACAGCTCATCCAGTCACATTGGCCCCATAGCTGTTAGTACATATAAAGGCATATATTTTCAACTAGCAATAGTCCAACTGAGCAAGTTGGACTCTGTGCTACATTCACACCAGGATCCACATCAGATAAAATGGTCCTGGGTCCTGCCCAGTGGTACTTCCTCTCTAAATTCACCACCACCAGCTGCGTGGACGAGAAAACTCACAAAACATTCCTTCTATCCCCTCTTTTTTATTTTATTTTTAAATAAATACTTTGACACTTTATTTTTTAATGTGTTTATTTATTTATTTGGCTGTGCTGGGTCTTAGTTGCAGCGTGTGGTATCTAGTTCCCTGACCAGGGATTGAGCCCGGGTCACCTGCATTGGGAGTGTGGAGTCTTAGCCACTTGACAACCAGGGAAGTCCCTGTTCCCCTCTTTTTTTAAACAAAGGACCAAGTTATATTTGTTTATTTCCCACCTCTTTGCCTTGTTGATTTTACCACCATTCTGAGTTTGGAAGGGCCTTCTCTGGCCTGACTCCATCTAGCCTGTCCATCTGGCCCTGTTCCCTTTCATTGCACCAATGGCACTGGTCACAGTTGCAAAAGTTATGGATTACTGCTCTAAATACCATTAGAGTTTATTTTATATATTGCTATAAGTAGGTTTAAAGAAACAGAAACTCCAAACAATAGTGGCTGAACAGAGTAGAAGTTCATATCTTGCTCGTGTAAGAGTCCAGAGGCAGAGACATCCCAGGGCTAGTAGGGCTGCCCCACTCCTGAAATTGTTAGAGAATAGGCTCCTTCCAGCCCACGGTTCTGCCTCCTCAGGATGCAGTGTGATTCTCATCTTCCTGCTCTAAGATGGTGGCTGGATCTCCAGCCCTCAGGCCTACATTTCAGCCAGCAGGACGAGGATCAAGAAAATGAGGGCAAAGCAGACATGCTCCCTGCTCTTTGAGTTAGTTTGACAGACAGAAGTTACCCTACATGATGGGAAATCACTTCAGGCCCTGTAAACTTTCAAATGTCCCACTGGACTCTCATGTTGCTGAGAAAAACAAAACAAAAAACTTATAATTATCTGACCCCAGGTGGTGCTAATGGTAAAGAACCCACCTGCAAATGTAGGAGACATAAGAGACCTGTGTTCAATCGCTGGGTAGGGAAGATCCCCTGGAGAAGGAAATGGCAACCCACTCCAGTATTCTTGCCTGGAGAATCCCATGGACAGAGGAGCCTGGGGGGCTATAGTCCATAGGATCACAAAGAGTCAGACACGGCTGAAGCGACTTAGCACACACACACCAAAACTCAACTTCTCTTTATAAACACAAAGTATTTTTGCACAGTTTTAATGTACATTGAATTTTCTGGAATGTTACTACCATAACTGAAGAATGAATTTACTTCGTTTTGCTTGGACTTTATCAAGCCCACCATTTCAGAAAAACCATGTCATTGACAGTAAAGCTGCTTACAGTATATAACACACACTGCAACACACCAGGCTGCGGCTGTGTCTGTCTGCATTCAAAGCCGCTGATTCCCTAGAGAATTCTTTTATAGGTGCAAACGTGTTACTTCATTATATCTTTTGGTATAATGATATCCCATTTTATACATTGTAATAGTATCTTACCAGCCACATAATTTACTTAATTAAATAGAAATTAAGTAATTAGTAAATTACTAATTAACAGAAATTTACTTAATTTCTCTTTCTCATTATTACTAGGATTTTGTTTGTTTGTTTGTTTCATGTAAGTAAGTGCATTAGTCTGGGCTTCCCCAGAATCAAACACCGAGCAAGGATTCTAGTGAGGTGATTTGCTTGGAAGGTGATCCAGAACATTAGTAGGGGAGTGGGGTATTAAGACAGGGCAAGGGCGGAAAGACAGTAAAAGGTGTTATCAAGCAAGAAGCTGCTCTGGGTACTGTGGTGCTTAACCCATGGAGAAACAAGGGGCAGGGAGTGGGGTTATTCATCCCAATGCTGCCAGATACTGGTGGAGGGCTTTCCCCAGAAAACATTACTTCTGGGCCTTCCAGCCTGCTTCATGTGTGCATTCACAGAGTGTGGACGTAGAATGCACCAAAAGGGACAAGGTAGGGCACTGACAGTACTTGTTACAGGAGGATAATAATGAATAAATCGGGAATTTTTTTAAAAGGAGCATTTCGCATTAGTTGTTAAGGACATGGGTATTGAATCGGATGAGGCTGAGACCACTGTCTAGAATCTAGACAGACTGTGGTGTTGACTCAGGGAGGATGTCTAGGAAAAGACAGATCATCATGTAGTCTCTCAATTCTAAGGCAGTGAGAAGAGCAAAGCAGAAAGCTGTTACGAAATCTTACACATTCTTGCCCAGTCACATTGAAGTTTTCTAGTTTGCTAGATTCTGCCAAAACTTGACATCATAAACTTTTGCCCTGCCCAGCACCACCCATCCTACCCGGCCCCAATTCGGTTTAAATCCTCCCTTGTTCCTGCATTCCAATTTTTGAGCCTCTATTGAATCATTTAGCACAACAGTTGCTTATAAGACTCATCTTCCTCCCTGGAGGGGAGCACTACCAAGGTAGCATTTGAAAAGGGAGATGGGGTGTCTGCCAGACAAAATTCAAAGCAAAGAGATGAGTCTAACACCAAGCCATCATACTTGGGCAACTTCTTAAAATGCTTCTCACAAATTGTATGTTCTTGGTGAGGCAGTATGAATCAGACAATGATGCTATGTGTGCATTGTGGGCGAGCCATAGTTCTTCCATATTTAATGCCCAGATGACAGTGTGCCCTACCAGGCCTATCCATGCAGCATATGGGACACTGGAGACTGTAGACTCCTGAGATGAAACTGTGAGAGAAACTTACAGACTGTGGTTTCTATGTGCGTGTGTGCTAAGTCCCATCAGTCATGTCTGACTCTTTGCAACCCCATGGCCTGTAGCCCACCAGGTTCCTCTGTCCGTGGGATTGTCCAGGCAAGGATACTGAAGGGGTTGCCACGCCCTCCTCCAGGGGATCTTCCTGACCCAGGGGCGAACCTGAGTCTCTTTTGTCTCCTACATTGGCAGGCGGGTTCTTTACCACTAGTGCCACCTGGGAAGCCCAAACATTATCTGACATTGTTGTTCAGTTGCTAAGTCATGTCTGACTCCTGTGTGACCCCATGGACTGTAGTCCACCAGGCTCCTCTGTTCATGGGATTTCCCGGACAAGAATATTGGAGTGGGTTGCCATTTCCTTCTCCAGGCGATCTTCCTGACCCAGGGTTCAAACTCATGTCTCTTGCATTGGCAGGCAGATTCTTTACCACTGAGCCACCTGAGAAGCCTTAATAGAAGGTTTCTATGCTGCTGCTAAGTCGCTTCAGTCATGTCCGACTCTGTGCGAGCCTGTAGATGGCAGCCCACCAGGCTCCCCCGTCCCTGGGATTCTCCAGGCAAGAACACTGGAGTGGATTGCCATTTCCTTCTCCAATGCATGAAAGTGAAAAGTGAAAGTGAAGTCGCTCAGTCGTGTCTGACTCTTAGCAACGCCATGGACTGCAGCCCACCGGGCTCCTCCGTCCATGGGATTTTCCAGGCAAGAGTACTGGAGTGGGGTGCCATTGCCTTCTCCGAGAAGGTTTCTATAATGAGTTCTAATTATCAAAGTGTGTATGTGCTCAGTCACTCAGTCACATCTGACTCTTGGCAACCACAAGGACTGCCGTCTGCCAGGCTCCTCTGTCCATGGGATTTTCCCAGCAAGAATATTGACTTCAGCCTCATTCCTTGTCAAAACTTGGATCGAGGCTGACGATCCTTGAGGCAAACAAATGCAATCTTACAGATAAGGAATCTGACACTCAGTGGGGTATTCAGTAGATTTCACAAGTAGTAAGGACAAATGTTTTCCTCCTTTTTTTTTCCCATATTTAGCCCTGAAACATGGTAGTCCCTGGCAAAAGATTGTGATGTCCTTTCCTTGCCTGCCTTTTTATGACCGTCAGCTGAGACTTAATCTATTTCTGTCTTGAGGATGAGAATACTTGATTGAGACTGTAGTAGCCAATCATAGGCAATCCTGAGCTAAGTAACACAGGAAGCATGGCCAATTCTTATTATTAACTTAGAAGCTGCATTAGTGTTATTGACACCTAAGAAATTTGCCCTAATGTTATTTTAAAAATCAGTATATGTGAACTTTTAAAAATATAGTGATTATTAAATGCCACAATCCTTACCCATATTATGCTTATTTTTCAAAACAATGCTTTCTACTAGACAAAGCTGAAAAAGCACTTTAAACTTAACGATGAGAAACAGCCTGTACACAAATGGCTGGCTTCCTCTGGGTCAAAAGGCTGTTGACTGGGACTAAGACAAATGTTCAGCTTTACTTAGGCTCCACAGCAATTTATTATTTCATACTTATGAAAGGGTTTCTCAAAGCAAAACCTGCTCTTTCAAAATCAAAAAATTCTCCATGCAACTAAAGCATTCATGCATCGATGCAACTAAAGCATTCAAATATTACTCACAATTTTTAGCTCTTAAAAATTGACAGAGGGCAGACATTTGTATTAATAGATTTCTTCTGGTAACTGGGGGTCATCTGGAAGGGTCTCTTACCTGCAAGACTGCAAACATGTAACGCTGCTCCTATGCAGAGAAAAGCTTTAGCAGGAAATACCAGTGGGCTATTAGGTACCAAAGTCACCTCACTGTTCTAGATAAAATCTCGGTGCATCCTCTTTGATCTAATCCACGGAAGCCTAACCCCGCCTCACCACTAAATTACACTTAAGCCTCCCCTGTTACAAATCTTCCTACGTGTTCCTAGCACTGGTTTCTTGCACTGGATCTGTAAAGTCCAACATACCATTTTCAAACCTTCGCTTTAGTATTTTCTGATGGCCAGCACATAGTAACCAAAAAAAGATGAATATTTTTGTTGACTATTTCAGGAAAAGACACCCCATGATAGACAATAGCATCTTTATTGAAATCTAAGGGAAAAACTGATACTTGAGAGTAAGCTGACTTACTAATCTCATTTTCTCACATTATGGTGAGGAAACAAATGGAAGACTCTTCACCCAGTAATAATGAGACTGATACATGATTTCCTTCTGCAAGTTCAGTTCAGTTCAGTTCAGTCACTCAGTTGTCTCCAACTCTTTGCAACCCCATGGACTATAGCACACCAGGTCTCCCTGTCCATTACCAACTGCTATAGCTGCTCAAACTCATGTCCATCGATTGGTGATGCCATCCAACCATCATCTCACCTTCAATCTCTTCCAGCATCAGGGTCTTTTCCAAGGAGTCAGTTCTTTGCATCAGGAGGCCAAAGTATTGGAGCTTCAGCTTCATCATCAGTCCTTCCAATGAATATTCAGGGCTGATTTCCTTTAGGAGTGACTGGTTTGATCTCATGGCACTCCCAGGGACTCTCAAGAGTCTTCTCCAACACAACAGTTCAAAAACATCAGTTCTTCTGCACTCAGCTTTCTTTATAGTCCAACTCTCACATCCATATTTGACTACTGGAAAAACCATAGCCTTGACTAGACAGACCTTTGTTGGCAAAGTAACGTCTCTGCTTTTTAATATGCTATCTAGGTTGGTCATAGCTTTTCTTCCAAGGAGCAAGGGTCTTTTAATTTCATGGCTGCAGTCACCATCTGCAGTGATTTTGGAGTCCAAGAAAATAAAGTCTGTCATTGTTTCCATTGTTTCCCCATTTGCCATGAATAGGAGTACGTCAAGGCTGTGTATATTGTCACCCTGCTTATTTAACTTATATGCAGAGTACATCATGAGAAACGCTGAACTGGAAGAAACACAAGCTGGAATCAAGATTGCCGGGAGAAATATCAATAACCTCAGATATGCAGATGACACCACCCTTATGGCAGAAAGTGAAGAGGAACTAAAAAGCCTCTTGATGAAAGTGAAAGTGGAGAGTGAAAAAGTTGGCTTAAAGCTCAACATTCAGAAAACGAAGATCATGGCATCTGGTCCCACCACTTCATGGGAAATAGATGGGGAAACAGTGGAAACAGTATCAGACCTTATATTTTGGGCTCCAAAATCACTGCAGATGATGACTGCAGCCATGAAATTAAAAGACGCTTACTCCTTGGAAGGTAAGTTATGACCAAACTAGACAGCATATTCAAAAGCAGAGACATTACTTTGTCAACAAAGGTTTGTCTAGTCAAGGCTATGGTTTTTCCTGTGGTCATGTATGAATGTGAGAGTTGGACTGTGAAGAAGGCTGAGCGCCCAAGAATTGATGCTTTTGAACTGTGGTGTTGGAGAAGACTCTTGAGAGTCCCTTGGACTGCAAGGAGATCCAACCAGTCCATTCTGAAGATCAGCCCTGGGATTTCTTTGGAAGGAATGATGCTACAGCTGAAACTCCAGTACTTTGGCCACCTCATGCGAAGAGTTCACTCATTGGAAAAGACTGTGATGCTGGGAGGGATTGGGGGCAGGAGGAGAAGGGGACGACAGAGGATATGGCTGGATGGCATCACTGACTCGATGGACATGAGTCTGGGTGAACTCCGGGAGTTGGTGATGGACAGGGAGGCCTGGCGTGCTGTGATTCATGGGGTCACAAAGAGTCGGACACGACTGAGCAACTGAACTGAACTGAACTGATGGGACCAGATGCCATGATGGGACCAGATGCCATCTTAGTTTTCCGAATGTTGACTTCTAAGCCAATTTTTTCACTCTCCTCTTTCACTTTCATCAAGAGGCTCTTTAGTTCTTCTTCAGTTTCTGCCACAAGGGTAGTGTCATCTGCATATCTGAGGTTATTGATATTTCTCCTGTATATCTTGATTCCAGCTTGTGCTTCATCCAGCCTAGCATTTTGTATGATGTACTCTGCATATAAGTTAAATAAGCAGGGTGACTACATACAGCCTTGATGTACTCCTTTCCTGACTTGGAACCAGTCTCTTGTTCCATGTTCAGTTCTAACTGTAGCTTCCTGACCTGCATGCAGATTTTTCAGGAGGCAAGTCAGGTGGTCTGGTACTCCCATCTCTTTCAGAATTTTCCAGTTTGTTGTGATCCACACAGTGAAAGGCTTTGGCATAGTCAATAAAGTAGATATTTTTCTGGAACTCTTGCTTTTTCGATAATCCAACGGATATTGGCAATTTGATCTCTGGTTTCTTTGCCTTTTCTAAATCCAGCTTGAACATCTGGAAGTTCACGGTTCATGTACTGTTGAAGCCTGGCTTGGAGAATTTTGAGCATTACTTTGCTAGCTTGTGAGATGAGTGCAATTGTGCGGTAGTTTGAACATTCTTTGGCATTGCCTTTGGACTGGAATGAAAACTGACCTTTTCCAGTCCTGTGGCCACTGCTGAGTTTTCCAAATTTGCTGGCATATTGAGTACAGTGCTTTCACAGCATCATCTTTTAGGATTTGAAATAGCTCAACTGAAATTCCATCACTTCCACTAGCTTTGTTCATAGTGATGCTTCCTAAGGCCCACTTGACTTCACATTCTAGGATGTATGGCTCTAGATAAATAATCACAAAGTCATGGTTACCTGGGTCGTGAAGGTCTTTTGGATAATTCTTCTGTGTATTCTTGCCACTTCTTCTTAATATCTTCTGTTAGGCCCATACCATTTCTGTCCTTTATTGTGCCCATCTTGGCAAGAAATGTTCCCTTGGTATCTCTAATTTTCTTGAAGAGATCTCTAGTCCTTCCCCTTCTATTGTTTTCCTCTATTTCTTTGCATTGATCACTGAAGAAGGCTCTCTTCTCTCTCCTCGCTATTCTTTGGAATTCTGCATTCAGATGCTTATATCTTTCCTTTTTTCCTTTGCTTTTAGCTTCTCTTCTTTTCTCAGCTATTTGTAAGGCCTCCTCGGACAACTACTTTGCCTTTTTGCATTTCTTTTTCATGGGGATGTTCCTGATCACTGCCTCGTGTACAATGTCACAAACCTCTGTCCATAGTTCTTCAGGCTGTCTATCAGATCTATTTCCTGGAATCTATTTGTCACTTCCACTGTATAATCGTAAGGAATTTGATTTAGGCCATATCTGCATGGTCCAGTGGTTTTCCCTACTTTCTTCAATTTTAAGTCTGAATTTGGCCATAAGGAGTTCATGATCTGAGCCAGTCAGCTCCCAGTCTTGTTTTTGCTGACTGTATAGAGCTTCTCCATCTTTGGCTGCAAAGAATATAATCAATCTGATTTCGGTGTTGACCATCTAGTGACGTCCATGTGTAGAGTTGTCTCTTGTATTATTGGAAGACGGTGTTTGCCATGACCAGTTGTGTTCTCTTGGCAGAACTCTGTTAGCCTTTGACCTGCTTCACTTTGTACTCCAAGGCTAAATTGGCCTATTACTCCAGGTATTTCTTGCCTTCCTACTTTTGCATTCCAGTCCCCTATAATGAAAAGGACATCATTTTGGGGTGTTAGTTCTAGAAGGTCTTGTAGGTCTTCAGAGAACCGTTCAACTCCAGCTTCTTCAGCATTACTGGTTGGGGCATAGACTTGGATTACTGTGAATGGTTTGCCTTGGTAATGAACAGAGATCATTCTGTCGTTTTTGAGAGTGCACCCAAGTACTACATTTCAGACTCTTTTGTTGATTATGAGGGCTACTCCATTTTTCTAAGGGATTCTTGCCCACAGTAGTAGATATAATGGTCATTTTAGTTAAATTTGCTCATTCCGGTCCATTTTAGTTCACTGATTCCTAGAATGTTGACGTTCACTCTTGCCATCTCCTGTTGGACCACTTCCAATTTACCTTGATTCATGGACCTAACATTCCAGGTTCCTATGCAATATTGTTCTTTACAGCATTGGACTTTACTTCCATCACTTTACATCCACAACTGGGCGTTGTTTTTGCTTTGTCTCTGTCTCTTCATTCTTTCTGGAGTTATTCCTCCACTCTTCTCCAGAACGTATTGAGCACCTACTGACTGGGGGAGTTCATCTTTCAGTGTCCTATCTTTTTGCCTCTTCAAACTGTTCATGGAAGGTCCCCTACTAAGTGACTGTTCTGATCCTAACAGTCCATTCTCTATCTCAGGTGGGAGCTACCTCTTTTTTGAAATTTTCAGGGAGGTGACAGCTGGAAGAATATTTGGAAGCAGGATGAGAGAGGGTACATACCCCTGGCAGCCATGCAAAGAGTAAAGACCAAATGGCAGCTGTTAAAGGTTTACCAGCCCTTTCATCCTAAATTAGACAGATGGCATTCTGTTACTCTGTTGTAGATGGAAGCTCAAGCTAGGAATGTGATACATTTGTGACTGCTTGAGCACAGTGTATTTTATCAAAAAAACTTAACTTTATTTAAAATTTGCAACTGTTTTTCTACTTATGAGTAGCCCACTATGAAATAACATCTCTGGCACCTGCAGTAGAAAAAAGCACTGGAATTAAGAGTAGGGAAGTTTCAGTTTGGAATCCCAGTTCTGATAGCAAGAAAATCCCAGCCTCTGCTTGTCTACAAGATCAGGGGGTTAACACCTGCCCCATGGGGCTGTGGGCATTAGCACACATGTGTTAGACCTATGTAAGCTGCTGCATCAAGGCTAGGTATTTCTACTTGCAGGCACTGGCCTGGCGACTTATCCTCGAGGTTTTCCCCTCAAGGGAACTGAAAATTTACAGTTTTAATATGCTTTCTGAAAAGTATAAATACAGTGTGAAGAGTCAAGTAATGGAATAACTGGCTTTCAAGACTCCCAATAAAAGAATGAATTGTAACTCTTCTCTTAGAATTAAGATAGCCTACTATCATTTGAGAACTTCAGTATAGGTTTCAAGTCTGTCAGTTTCTAGAATTATCCCTCTCTCTTCCTCTAAAGAGGTCATTCAGTAAATTTGTCTTTACAAGCCAAATGTGAAATCTGTGTTTATCCCAAAATCAAAACAATTGCTAATGGTAAACGTAAAGTGCTTAACATAAACTAAACTTTAAGCGTTGGTCTCTTTCCAATAATGACAGGTACATCCTGGTAAATGCTCCCTGAGAAGACATTACAACTGGTATGCAATTAAATAATGCCTAATATTTTTAGCCAGAATTTTAAATCCTCCATTTTCCCTCCTCTGTATCTGTTTAGGAAGGGAAAAAATTTAACTTCTAACTATCAAAATATATCTTATTCAAAGAAATAATAGTACCATTTCTCTTAAGACCCTTGTCCTCAGTTTATTAGGGTCAGAAATTTAATTTGTTCTTTGTCAGCAAAGGTGCTCTAATTTATGTCTATTCTAAAGAAAGAGAGCTCTAAAACTCTGTGGGATCTCTGAGGCCTGTACAAACAGGCATGGATTACAATACAGGGGGCAAAGCCCCCACCCACAAATAACTAGACTCGGATTTCTTTTAAATTTTTAGGTGGCCCAGTGTCACTTCCTTCACAATCATAAAACAACCTCATAAATATGAATGTCTTTTATTATGAAAATTGCTGTTACATTACAGCCAACATTCCAAAACAGTATTTTAATAAACACTTGTCTTGATTACAAAGTAGAGCAGAAACCATGATCCTTTTTCAAAATCGATTAACATCTGCAGATGTTAACATGAAGAAGGAGGAGGACACTCCAAACGCTCACCCTGGTGTAGAGGAGATGAGATGGGGAAGAGCACCTGTTATCCAGAATAGCTACTAGTGTTACTTGTACAGTGTAAACCAACCACTTACAATAGGACATTTAAAAATGGTGAAAAGCAAAACAATAAAAGGCTGAGGTGTCACAATACTTTTGAGATGGGAAAAGCCAAAGTGAGTTTCCTTTTCCTTCCTCTCTGTGAGTTCAGTGCAAGGTATAGGGAAGAACCACAACACTAGGTCAAGGATGGATGCAGTTCTTTGCTTCCATATTTCCCAGTCTCCAGTCCTATTTTTAAAAACAGCTTGCATGTAAAAGCCCTTCAGGCTTTCACAGGTCCTGGAACACAGCGTTTGCACGTGGATGAATGAGGTTCCACAGCAGCTCAGAGTCAGTGTCTGAATTCCAGTGTATCCACTCTGGAGCATTGTAAGGAATCCAAGAACACAATTCCTATGTTCTTTCTCATTGGGAGGCAACAGACTCCTATTTGGGTGTGCTCCATGTTTGGGGTCAGGGTGTAGAAGTAGTAACTGCACAGAACCTTTCCATCACGAATAAATGCCCTGGTGGAAAAGCTTAGAAAAAGTTAAAATTGCAGTTTAAAAGTTCCTCTTTCCCCTTCCCTCAGCAAAGAAGCATGGTGCACACATGATTGCAAGGAATTCTGGAAGGCATAGTGTGGCTACTATAGTTTCAAGTACAAAGTATTCCTTGCAAAGGGGTCTGGGGTGACTGTGGGCAAACCAGAAACTCAAAAATATTCATCAACCTCTTTAATGTAAGAAGCCACACTGAGAATTTTATCCTACAAGTTCATGAGCTGGCATACTCTTTACCATAGGAAGGGATAGCCTCGTTTCTCCAACAGCAGATGTATGATACTTGGGAAACTTAACACAGGCCAGGGACTGGTCTAATCTGATTTCTACCTCCTTTTCCGTCCTCCCTTTCCACCGGTCTTTTATTCTGGGCTCAGAGCTCCAATCACTAGCAAGGCTCAGAAATAACAACCAAAATAATACAACGTCCTAATTTCAACACTGTTCTTTTTTGCTGCTACAGGAAGACACCAGATGGTGCTGAAACACTCTGAATAGATAATCCAGTTGTCAAGCTGTTATGCAGCCTAGTTAAGCTTCTCACGCTGGATCTGATAGTAACATGCCTGAAAGAAAAGTTCAAAACCATTTAAAATTTACTTTAAAAGAAATTACATAAACATAACAATGCACATGGGACTAAGAAAAGAACTCCTTTATGAATACTGAGCGCTCAACAAAATCAGCTGCTCTCATATTTTCCCATTTTCTTCCAGTCCCCCTATCCTATCCCATGTCTACTTTGTCTAGTTGTAATTAGTAGAAATAAAACTTTGTAAAATTCTGATTCTAAAACAGACAAAAACATTTTTTTCAAGCTGTTTAACATCTGTTATTAAGCAGAAATATCTTAATTTGCTAAGCCACTACTGACTGGACATTTAGAATATGCTGATGATCAGTATAAGGTACACAAACAAGTGTAATCAGAATCACCAACATGTTTGATAAACACACAGGTTGAGATTAAGCATCATTCCAGACCTACTGAGTCAGAGGATTGGATAACTTGCTTTAGTATTTTGAGACTGACCAATTCTATTTTCTTTAATATAGTATATATTTTAAAATATTAACAATATGTGCTGTTTGCATTAAAATTTTATATAAAAGAAGGTGGTTAATGAAAGATTCACAATATTGTAAATGAAGGAGAGATTTTAACAAAATATTAAATAATATCTATACTTTACCTTCAAAGTAGTGAACATTATACCCTGTTCTCCATGCTGAAGATATGGGTCCATTAGATCCTCGATGAGGTGTACCTCAGAGCCTAAATTCCTAATCCTGCCCCAACGAGAAAGAGATATTGAGTTACTTCTGCTTATGTATGTCCTACTTCTGAATCTATTTAAGTTAGAAGAGATTGGTCACCTGGCCCGGAGCACCACATATAAAAAAACAGGGAATAAGTCATCCATGGACCATAGGAAGTCTTCCTGAAGTGATGCCAGGACACTCTGAGAGATCTCTTCAAAAGTCTGCTGGATGACTTTTAGTTTGTCTGATGGGGTAAACGTTGTGCTGTTGTAAACAAACAAACAAAAGAAACAATTAAAAACTAGAAATAAATGACAAAATATAGCCTATGGTTGTTTTCTTAGTAGAGCCATTTGACATTGTTTGACAATATACTCTAAGGGCTCATGTGCCTTAAGCTGGACACATCAGGCAAAAGGAGTCACCAGAAGGGATGACCTCTGTAAGCCTATGATTCTTTGAGGAAAGAAGCCTCCAGCTATGAATGGTTCACATGAAAGAATTCACTAAGTCATAGATCACCTCCTTTTACCCACATGGAACCTTATTGTCCTAATACATGCTCTTCTCTGAGTAAGAAGCTTAATTTCCCTTTGGCTAAAGATATGATTATGTAGATAAATTTCTGGGTAGGTTCTTCACCACTTCTGAAAATGCAAGGGCCTTGTAGAGTAAAAGGTAACCCAAATGTCTCAAGAGTTTTTCTGATATCCAGGCTGAGTTTGACACCATCTTGGGGAGTTGGGTGTGGAGGGACTAGAGTTTAGGTAAATATAAGATCGCATCAATATCTTAGTAAACTAACCACTCCTTTGATTTATGTAATTTTCAACAAAGCAGAGATCACCTGATCTGTTGCAGACATTCCACAGCTGAGGCAAAACAAGCATCTTTCGTGGTTGGCAAAACCTGCAAAAAAAAAAAAAAAAGGACTGATAAAGGTCAAAGAAGAAAGCTGTCTTTTGCAGTGACAATAAACATAAACGACACCAATCACAGAATGCGTGTCTTAAGTGAGTAACTTACGATTGTATACTATACTATCAAAGTAAAATGGAAATTTTTTTGCTAATCCCCCACACCAAACAAAAGCATATTTGCTAAGGAAACCAAAATCCACTGTACCTTTTTATTCTCTCCAAGGACTGACAAGGCCACTGGCCAAAATTTCCTACAATGGAATCCATATGTTGTTAATATGTGTTTGTGTCTTATGGTAGATTAAGCCCCATAAAAACAGTTAATGACTAAATTGACTTTCCTGTCCCCACTTAAAATAACTATTTCAGTTACTTAGTTTTTACTACTGAACCAGTCCATTGAAAAAATTTACTTTCCAATTAAGGCTCAATCTCTTTTTTCTAATAGCACAAATCTATAATTATTGGGTGCTGTGGTAATCAGCTTCATCATAACACTTCTAAAAAGTATAATTATTGACTGTTTCCTTAGATTATAGGAAACAATGCCCTACAATAAAAAAGGGCACTTCTAAACTTTTAATTAGAAATTGTAGATGGGAAGGGAGGGAGGAAAGAGAAGAGAAAAGAAGGGAAAGAAGAATGCAAGAGACTGAATACAATTAACTTTTTCTGAAAATGTGAATGTATGTACTTGGCTTCGAAGAACTGCAAAATATCAGTCAGGAAAAACTCAAATTATTTACATATATTCAGAAGAATAATCAGATTTCAAACTCACATCTAAAGATTCTCAGAAATAAAGATTTTTAAATATCACTATTTTGCTAAAGACAGGCAATAAGTAATAAGTGCAAACCATATATTCAATTAAATATCAAAGTACCAAATTCCTGATAATGCTGTTTGCATTTTGAGTTAAAACCACTAGCTCCCATTCATAATTACTGTACTGACCTCTGCACCCCAAGGAAGCCCAAAAGAGCAAGGTCTGTCTGCTTATTTAGCCGGAGAACACATTCCCAGTAAACGTCCTCCTCACGATCATTATCCAGGGCGTACAGCATGAACAGTGGTGGGTAGAGCCGAGGTAGGAGTACAGGAAGCAGTAACCCAGAACCTGTTACCACATAGCTACAAAACATCACAGGGAGGCGGAGAACCCTTAACATTAAAACTGAATATAGAATCAAACATGGAGCTTCATTTTCTAGAAGTAGAAAGTAAAGGTGGAAAATTTTGAGTAAAGAAGCAGTTCTATTACTTCTTTTACGTAAGGAGTTAACATGAGAAGTTTACCTATGGCCCCAGAGTTTTGTCTTGGGTCACCTGTGAATTCTTTTCATAGGCTCAAAATCTAAATGAAAGCCCACTGTGTTTACATTTTAAGGTTGACTTCTCTGTTGAACTGTGGCAAAATGATCTACTTTGCTCATCAGCCTTTGTGCCTAGTCATCTGTGGTTACAGCTTCATGGCATTTGGCTAACAGAACTTGAGACCTAAAAGAAACCTCAGAGATCACCTAATCCAACCAAACTATTTTAAAAAGAAGGAAACAGATCTAGAGAAAAGAATTTTCCCTGAGATTCTCTGCATAAGATCACTTGGTTCCCATCCTCTTTCTTCACCATCTCCACCCAGCTCTACTCACCCTGGCTCTGGTGATTCAGATCTGGAATCTGACTTTCCAGTGCAGAAGGATTTCCTTTCGGTCGGCAGAGGGGCAGAGAGAGGAATTGTGCTGCCCTCTTCAGGAAGCTCAGGAAATAAGAACCTAAGGAAGAATAAAACAATCATTATACAGTTACACCTCTAGAGTGAATAAAAAGAGTAAAAACACATTTCCATTATTTAATCCACTTAAGGACCAATTAAATCAAACTTCATATCAATTATAAAAGAAAATGCCAATTCCCTTAAGAGTCTTAACTAATGCTTTTTACATAATAAAATTAACAATGTAGCTAATGAGTGTATATGTGCTCAGTCCTGTCCCACTCTTTGCGACCCTATGGACTATAGCCTGCCAGGCTCCTCTGTCCATGGGGTTGTCCAGACAAGAATACTGGAGTAGGCTGCCAATTCCTCCTCCAGGGGATCTGCCCGATCCAGGACTGAACCTGCGTCTCTTGCATCTCCTATACTGGGAGGCAGGCTCTTCACCACTGCACCACCTGGGAAGCCTCACGAAACATAAATGCTCGGGGATAAAACTTCCTATTAGACTTTGTCTTCTCCAGGTGTTAGGTTAGGCTAGGTTTTAGAGACACAACTTTGCCTAGAGATTAACTCCAAATAAGACTCCTATATGTCACACCAAAATTGGTATTAAAAATTTATTTTTAGCTTTCTATTATACTTAATGAGTAAGAAAGACATAAAGGAAATAAGTTACAATGGCTATGAACACAAAGTAAAAATGTGTTTTCACTAATCTACTGAAGGATCTATGGCATAAAACCATTTTCCTGATGAATAATTTCTGCAATAAAGAGGAACATTCATGATTACAGCTTTCCTCGCAAAGCTGTAATCTCTAGATTCAGGGTGAAGCCATCCAAGCATGAGTGTAAACTAGTATTTCCACACCCTGCTGACATGAAAAGCTCTCTCACCTCACCAGCTGGAAAATTCGCTTCAGGTAGGACTTAATCTCCTTCACAGCCTCCTGCAGTAGCCGGCGGTTGGCTCCCACACCCACATATGTCATTCTATACACTGCAACCAGAGTCTCCACAAGCCTGCCCAGCGGGTGCAGAGGAGTGTCGCAGGCCTGAGCAGGAGAGAACCAATGCAGCCAGTCAGTGTGCACCAACAGCGGAAACAATCAGAATAAACAATTTCATAAAGGATAAACAATTTTCAAAGCGCCAAGAGTCTACTTTTTGGACCAGGAATATTTAAATACTTCAACTTCTCTGAAAGCGTTAATTCTACCCAAATTATATGGAGTAGGAATTCTTAATCAAAGAATCCTATTAACATTTTGGAAAAATAGCTTTGGATACTGATATAGAATAACATCATTAAAAGAAAGGTTCTAAGGGAATTCCCTGGCAGTCCGGTGGTTAAGACTCTGCACTTGCACTGCATAGGTTCAATCTCTGGTCAGAGAATTGAGATCCCACATGCCATGTGGCCCAGCCAAAGGAAAAAAGAAAAGAAAGATAACATACCTTAAATGTCAAGAAAAATACATGAAATGTTACCTTGCAGAAAACTGAATAATGAGAGTTGAAACAGTCACTGTTCAGTTCCCTTGATTTCTTCTAATACTCCTTCCTGCAACCCTACATCAATGCCTGTCATACTTTAAACTGTGGTCTGATTTCACAGGATTGGAGAAGGAAGCAAAGACAGCATAACCATGGGGTGAGGGTGGGGTGCCTTCTTTATATAACTTTTAGTTTGTTAATGTTACAAACAGAAAGCCATTTTAAACTCTGACCCTAGATGTCCAGGATCCCCTTGAACATTTACAAAACTTATAAATTTCTACCATCATAATCAGCCAATCTTCAGGTGGAAATGTGTTCTTAGCAGTCAGAGAATTAACAAAAGACATATTAAGAAAGCAAAAACAGGATATGAGTAACAATAAGCTGTGAGTACATATGAATGATATACTGTGTTAGTTGTATCATTAATTAACAAAACCAGTATGGTTCCGATTCTCATTTACCTTTATTAAGTATTTCTTAATGTCATCATATTTCTCCACGGAGAAGGCACCAACATGCTGAGGAATGAATTCCAAACTCTCTAGTGTCTGAGTCTGTGAACGACTTAGTATCTCTGGACTATAAAAAGGGAAAAGAAAGCCTATCATATATTTTAAGAAAGCAAGATAATTTTAAGTGCACATGAAGCTCTATTAAGGATGAAATGGAGCAACCATCACAGTGTTCAGACAAATGTACTTATAACTTGTAATTGTCCTATATTAGATTTATATAAGTTATTCAAAATAGCACTTAATGTTACTCCACACAAACCACAATAAATTAATGAAAATGTTGTGCCAATATAAACCCTGGTGTTGAAAAATACTGTTATACTGTTGTAAAATACTGTAATGTAGTATGTGTAATAGCCTGAAGAGAAAACCGGTGACAGACTTGTTAGTGATGATAGAAATGGAGTAAAGGGGAGAGGGAGAGCTAAAGAATGAAGGAAAACAAATCAAAGGGCAAAGGGTGAAATGGAAATGAGCTCAAGATGTAAGGGGATAATGCGGACACTACAACAGGTGGTGGGGTACGCACACAATGGGTAAAGGGAAGCTTCGGATGAAGAGGTTAAGATAAAACACATACCAGTCATCAACTGAAATTTTTTGTATTGGCACTCTATCATTAGATTACAATTAATGAGAAATTAGAAACAGTGCACAATTAACATTGATACTATTTTAATAGTATCAATGAACAAATAAGATCTTTGTGGCAACAATGTGGTTTTACACAAAAGTTCATTCATTCTCACTTCTTGGAAATACCCAACAAAAGTTAACCAAGGTTAACTGGAGGACTCAAGTCTCAATGTCTTGGCCCAGGGGCTCTATCAGCGAAGGCTGACCAACTACATCCCATAAGGACACATCCACAGCTTTAATCAATCCTGGGAGTTTCCATTTCTTTCACTGATACAGTAGGAGATAAAAATCATAAACTTCATGAATGAAACACTATAATCAATTCCCACTGATCCCCAATACAGGAAAAAACAAAACCAAATCTTTCTATACTGCAGGGATGAGAAAGTTCTTTAGATTCAAATGCTAATCAGTGCTTGTGGAAGTGACTGGCCAAGTTACATACAGAAATATGAAGAATGGTAGATGGAAAAGAAAAGCAGGAAAAAGAAAAAGGAAGAAAATAAGAAAAAGAAAGAAATGAAAAGTACATCTGTAATTTTTCTTTCAGCACTTCCAAATCATTGTGCCACTTCCTTTTGGCCACCAAGGTTTCTGACAACAAAGATGCAGCCATTTGAACTGAAATTGCCATATACATGCAATGCATAATTCCTCTGTAGCTGCTTTCAAGATTTTTTCTTCCAATTTGAATATGACATGTCTGTGCATGGATATCTGGTTTTTTCTAGGATGAAGTTTGTTCAGCTTCTTGAATGTGCAGGTTTATGTGTTGGGCTTTCACCAAGCTTGGGAGTTTTCAATCACTACTTATTCAAATATTTTCAGCTCTGCAATTTTTCTCGTTTCCTTCTGGGATTCCAAGGACACAAATATTAGACTGTCAGGTCCTTAGAGCTCTGTTCACTTTTTTTTTTCACACTCTGTTGTTCAGCTTAAATAATTTCTATTAGTCTATTTTCAAGTTTACTGACTTCTGCTGTCGTTTCCTATCTGCTACTGAGTCCACACAATGATTTTTAAAATTTTGCTTAATTTTTCATTTCAAAAATTTTGATTTGGTTCTTCTTTATATCCTCTATTTCTTTGCAGGTACTTACAATTTTAACATTTGTTTCAAGGATATTTACAATTGCTCATTTGAATGTTTTTATAATAGCTCCTTTAAAGTTCTTGTCATATAATTCCAAAATCTAGGTTAAGGGGTCATGGATATCTGTTGATTATCTTCCCCTGAATGAGTTGAGATTTTCATGGTTCTTTGATTGCCAAGTAATTCTGGTTTATTTCCTGGACATTTTGAGTATTACGCTATGAGATTCTGGGCCCTGTTTATATCCTATTGAGGATGTTGACATCCAAAACATAGTAAACATAGAACTGAAACTGTTGTCTTTACAAAGACCTGCTTATGAAGCTGGCGCTTGGGTGGCACCTGGGAACCAAACCCCCTATACGAATATGAAGCATTTCCTAACATAGGGTATTGTGGCGCTGCCCGTAAACTGTATTAACTAAGTGATTTACGGTGAACACATGCTTCCTTCCGCGACTGTGGGATTTTGGTAGCTGGTAGGCTTAAGATTGGAGAAGGAAATGGCAGCCCACTCCAGTACTATTGCCTGGAGAATCCCAGGGATGGGGGAGCCTGGTTGGCTTCCATGTATGGGATCGCACAGAGTCGGACACGACTGAAGCAACTAGGCAGCAGCAGCAGGCTTAAGATGCCTATGTGACCAGTCCCCATAAATACCTGGGGCAGTTCATCTCTAATGGGCTTCACTGAGCAGAAATACTGTGTTTGTGTGGCTGCATTTTACTGCCTGGGGGAGAGTGTGCTGTGTGTGACCCCTCAGAGAAGAGGCAGAGCACAGGAAGCTTGCACATGGATTCCTCCAGACTCTGCTTGTGTCTTCTTCCCTTATGATTGGCTGTGGAGCCTTACTGTGTTGCTGGAACAACTCTTACCTGTGAGTACAACTATATGTTGAGTCATATTATGAGTCCCTCTAGTGAATCACTGAATGTGTAGGTGACCTTAGGAGTCTTTCAAACAGCTGATATTTTTGTTTCTGCTGTCTGTGGGCTGTGGTTCCAGTGTTAGCCCACTTCCCACGGACTATGCAGGCCTGTCTGGGTCTGTTCCGTGAGTACCACTCAAGTGTCAGTCTGGGACCTAGGTGGACTGCTTAGCTAATTAGAATCAAATCCACACATGAACAGGTATGGGGTGAATCCAGGAGTTCATAAACAACTTATCAGGGTTGCTTTCCAAAGTTCCTCTCTCTCCATGACCTCTCCAGCATTTTCTGATTCCCCCTGTAGGTAAGTCTTTCAGCCTGAAATTACCCACTTCCATAAAGTGGTGGGAGGACAGAGAGAGAAGCCAACATAGCAGTAAGATTTGGCCCTGACTCCTGGACCTGATGATCCATCAAGGGAGAAGAAGGCTCCACATCGTAAGAGTCCTGGCTCCTCCAAGCACTCCTGGCTGCTCCAGCTGGTGCATCGCTGTCCTGCCACAGAAGTGCCTGTAGGCTGAAGCATGAGAAAGTGGAGAAGGAGAGAGAAAACCCAGTGTTCCTCCTCCACTCTTTCTGAGCTCTAGGAGTCTCTGGCATCTTAAGCCAGAAATAGAGGGGTTTTTCTGGATCCCCACACCACAGTGTGTGCTTCTAGTTTCAAGTTATACTGAGTTCAAGCTGAGGAACATGGAGGTTAAAAAACTTGTAAACTTTCCCTGGTTGGGTGGCACTTTAAATTCAGGTGTTCTCCCCCAATAATCTGCTGACATGTACTCTTCAGAGTTTTGAACAGCTCACCACGTATTCTGCCTGCATTTTATATTAATAGTTGAGTTCAGTAGAAGACACAGGGAGGCGTGTTTTATCCATCCTTACCCAGAAGTACATCGCTGACTTCTAAATTGTCCTTAAAACCTAAATGTGGAAATCCTTAACCTACTCGCTTTAGGTTTCATCTTCCACCAGACTCTATGCTGGGCAGGCATCCACGCACCTGTCTCTGTGTTGGCGCCGATTGGTGGTCAGGGCCACAGCAATATTGTCCCACGCTTTCCAAACCTCCCCTTGGCCTGGGTTCTCACAGCCGAGCTGATGCCAACATTCATCAAACACGGCTTTCCACTTCTCATCAGCCGGCACCGCCAGGTTTCCAAGCTTCCTGCTAATAAGGTTATGTCAACTTTTTATTGATTACTTATTTTTGTGCAAATATCCTAAGAAACAGAAACTTTCTAGTAATATACGAACTATAAATACTTCTATGACAAAAGCTGCCTAAGTTGATAGTGGCTCTGTTGTCTAAAGACTGAATAAGAAGTGTAAAGGGATGGTTTTTAGCTACTTAGTGTTTATTAGATACTAAAGTGTATGAACTGTTAAGTATGAAGCACATCAGACTTGTCTCCTTTGCTTTCTACATTTCTACAGAATTGATTTTGAAAAACTGATTCCTGCTAAAAAGAGAAGTTTCTGTGCCTTGCATATCTCACAATGAGAACTGTAAAATACATTATGCACTGGGTTCTAAAAATACTCTTTAAGAATAAACATGCTACAGAAAGTATATCATGCTCCCATGAAAACAAAGAATCTGAGATGCTATCAAAATAAAAAAACAAAGCAGAAGCTGGAATCAGTAAAGGAAAATAAACGTGCCAAAAACCTAGAGAAAGAACACAATACACTTAGAGACCTTGATTTTCCCCATATATGCAGCGTATACTATTCCATTTATTGTATCTATAGGGCTGATCTTTACTTTTCAAAATCAAGTTGTGCAGGGCTTCCATTTTAAAAGGTTCTCTTTCGATCAATTTGGATACCTGTACCATTAACAGTAAGATTATTCCTGCACACAGAACTTCCATCAGTTTAAACATTTATGCTCTGAGGCTATAATCGAAGATAAGACTATAGATTTAGCTATCTGTAGCAGTTGTCAGTTTACAATTCAGGGTTATACACTACTTACAAAAACAGACTTTAAAAACCTGTTCTGCATTTGAAATATTAACCAGTTTTTACAAAAGCGAGACAACTCAAAACATTCAATAATTAATCCATAATTAATACTCATTACTCACAAAACTTTAGGTCGGTCTTTATCACTCTCATACAGACTAGGCTTGAAGTATGTTCCAGTGATTTTGATCCCAGATCCCCATTCTCCACTAAAATAACCTTCAATGTAATCTCCATTTGGCATAGTCAGTGTTCCCTAGGTAATGGTAGAGAAAATGTGGAATTACAAGAGGTACTTCCAGTCTTAAAAATCAAGGTGGGGGCATTAAAAAAAAAAGAAAAAAGAAAAAGCACTACATGGTTGGCATTTTCACTTTTAATTAGTCCCTAATCCTTAAAAAAAAGTATATGTACACGTATGTGCAAAAAGAGTATATGAAAATAACCCATGGGTTAAAGAAAAAGAAATAACAAGAAAAATTGTTAAAATACATTGAGTTGTAAAAAATGAATACACAACTTATCCAAATTGATGCAATGCTACAACAGCAGTGCTTAGAGGCAAATTTAAAACTGTAAATGTCTATATTATTAAAAAAAAAAAAAAGACCTGAAATCAATAATCTAAAATTCTACCTCACAAAATTAGAAAAAAGCAAACTAAACCCAAAGCAAGAAGATACTAAATATTAGAGTAAAAATCAATGGGAAAGAAAATAAGAGATAAAAAAAACAATGAAACCAAAAGTTGCTTCTTTGAAAAGATACTAAAATTTGACACACATTTAACTGGATTGACTAAGAAACAAAGACCAACACTTAACTAGATTGATCAAGAAAAAGAGAGGACATAAAATTAGAAAATCAACAGAGGATATTAAAATGCAATAAGCTATAAACAAGTAAATTCTTAAAATGTCAAAATATTTGAATATATACATTTCACCAAAGAAGACAGATGAATTGCTAGTAAGTACTTGAAGATATGGTCTATAATGAGATTATTAGTCACTAGGGAAATGTTAATTAAATCCATGAGGTTTCAGTTCACATCCACTAGAATGACAAAGAGGAAAAAAAGAAAATAAAACGTATTGGCAAAGGTGTGAAGAAATTTGAATCCTTATACATTGACTATAGGAATATAAAATGATGCAGCCACTGTGGAAAATAGTTTGGCCATTTCTTAACATGTTAAACATCAATTTTCCATAAACCCAGCAACTGTACTACTAGGTATCCACCTGAGAGAAATGAGAACACATGTTCACAGAAGAAGTTTTAAGTGGAAACGGAAAACAGAAACAAACTCAGAGAGACAGAAAACAAACCTGTGGTTTTCAAATGGGAATGGATAGAATATGGACAAATTAGTGGTATGGGATTAACAGACACAAAGTACTATGTACACAGTAGATAAGCAACAAGGATATACTGTGTAGCACAGGGAATTATACCCATTATCTTGCAATAACCTATGCAAAAATACTGAGTAGTCATGGTGTACACCTGAAACTAACACAATATTACAGATCAATCATATTTCAATTTAAAAAAGAAGAAAAGAAGTTGTAGTTAACTTCACTATACACAATAGCCTAAAGTTGAAAACAGTCTGAAGTTGAAAATAATCCAATGCCCATCAACTGGTGAAGGGACAAACAAAATGTGGTTTGGGGATGCTGTTCAGCAATAAAAAAGGAATAAAGTACTGCACATGCCACAATATGTAAAAATCTCACAAACATGCTAAGTGTGAGAAGCCACACAAAAGAAAACCCTTGTTGCATGATTCCAACTACATGAAAGGACCTGAAAGGGCAAATCTATAAAGTTTATCAGAGGTCATCTGGGACTGGAAGGAGAACCAGGGAATGACTATAACCGGGCAGGAGACGCTGATGGAAATGATCTCAAACTGGATCATGGTAAGAGATCAGTCCTGGGAGTTCACTGCAATGACTGATGTTGAAGCTGAAACTCCAATACTTTGGCCACCTGATGCGAGAGCTGACTCATTGGAAAAGACCCTGATGCTGGGAAAGATTGAGGGCAGGAGGAGAAGGGGACGAAAGAGGATGAGATGGTTGGATTGCATCACCGACTCAATGGACATGGGTTTGGGTGGACTCCAGGAGTTGGTGATGGACAGGGAGGCCTGGCATGCTGCGGTTCATGGGGTCACAAAGAGTCGGACACGAATGAGCGACTGAACTGAACTGAAGTGAATGGTTGTACAACTCTGCATACGTACTAAAAAATCACTAAAATGCACACTTGAAACAAGTAAATTTTATTGGAGGCCAGCTTTTTTAAAGATCAAGAAAAAAATCAGTAAAAGATTATTAAGAGAGAGAAAGAAGTTTCCAACCTTTCCACTGAGGGTCCAGTCATCTGAAAATTCCCCTTCATAGATAGTATCATCTTCAGAAAGTAAAACCCCATTTCCCTATGTGAAGAAAAAAAAACAAAAATCACAACACATAAAACATAGGGCAACTTAGGGTAACAACTAACTTAGGGTATCTGTAGCCACATCCTCCAAAGCCTTACATAATCTTAAAAAAAAAGATAAGAAAAATTGTATTAGGGAAGGTGGAACATTAATAAAAAGATGACTTAAAAATTAAGGACTAGGAGTTTAAAAAAGTCAACCGTAACTATATGCAAAACATTCCACTCACCATCATTTTATTAAGATGGAAGTTGCCTTCATAGTATAAACCAAACTGGGTAACTACTACACCATTGCCTTGGCATACATCATCTTGCCACAGTCCCATATACTTCTCCCCTCTGCAGAGAAATAGAAAAAAAAAATTAAAAATAGAAATTTAAAAAAAAGAAATGAAATTAAAAAATCAATTATGATAAGGATGAGGTAGGGAAAAAACAATGATCACATGGAAGATACCAAGCATCACCCCTAGGTTAGTATCTGTCCCATTTCATTAATTAAAGTGTTAACGCTATCTCCTCCAACAGGGGAGAATGTGACTGCAAAACACATCCCACTCTGAGCACTGTCCTCTCAGGAACTGGTGGCTCAGATGATAAAGAATCTGCCTCAACTCGGGAGATCTGGGTTCAAACCCTGGGTTGGGAAGATCCCCTGGAGAAGGGAATGGCTACCCACTCCTGTATTCTGGCCTGGAGAATTCCACAGACAGAGGAGCATGGTGGGCTACAGTCCATGGGGTTGCAAAGAGTCAGACACCAACTGAGTGATTAACATACACATACTACCAGACACAGATCTGTATATATTTTCAGGGCTTCCTTGATAATTATAAAATATTAATTAATGCCAGAATTCAACTCAAAACAATGTCACTCAAGAGGTGAACTTAAAGCTATGCACAATTTTTCTTATCCAAAATTTATTGACTCAAATGGGGTTTATCAAAAAAGAAGGCTCATTCTTCTACCTACTCAAACTCAAGAGAAATCTTACTAATCTCCACTAAAAAAAATCAAATGAGTACAAATTACCTGTTAAATAACCATGGATTTTAGTAACTACAGCAAAAAATTTTCAATCCCACATTATGACAATAACATGTGTGTGCTAAGTTGCTTCAGTCGTGTCCGACTCTGTGCGACCCTATGGACTACAGCTCACCAGCCTCCTCTGTCCATGGAATTCTCCAGACAAGAATACTGGAGTGGGTTGCTATGCCCTCCTCCAGGGCACGAGATCAAACCCATGTCTCTTACGTCTCCTGCACTCACAGGCAGGTTCTTTACCACCAGCAATACCTGGGAAGCCCCAACAATAACATGAGAGGCAGATTATATATTTAGTCTAAAAGCAAATCAGGCCAAACCAGATACAGAGGCAAAAGAACTATTTTCCTCCCCAAAGTTTAGTTCATTGAATTTAACCAAGTTTGATTCCTGGGTGGCTGGCATGGTAACAAGTCAGAGGCTTGACAGGAACAACTACATAGAAAGGTGTTTAGATACTATTTCATAATCCCAAAAGGGAATTTCCACTGATCTTGCTAACTTTTTATTCCTATTATCTACTGACTGCATTAAAGGTTTCTCTTTGTATAATAGTCAGATTTGGTAGCCCCTTTGAAACATGAAAAGCTTTGTATGGGTAAAGCTTTAAGGAAAATCATACCAATGTTAATTTTTAATGATCCAGATCTTGTACAGAAGTAACCTGTTGTTTGGTTCACAACCGAATGAATAAAATGACACCTGACAACTCTGTTTTCTTATTAAAAATGTTCTCAGTATTGTCCAATTAATACACTTAGCCTTCATAAAATCATCTTTTTTTAGAGACGAATAGGAACCTTATCCTCTCAACTAAACTGTGAGAGAAGCAGCAGAATACTGTACCTCGTGATATCATCAAAGACACCATATCCTGCTTTCTTATCCATTACCCACTGGCCAATGAACATACTGGGAGAAGAGGAAGTCAGCTTGCCGCTTCGCAGGAGACCATGACCATGACGCATATTATCTTGAAAACAGCCTTCAAACACTTCACCAGAGGCATAACTGTGGTTAGAAAGAATGGATAAAGATCACAAGCATACTGAATTCTGATGCTCATTTTTACAAAGTTTAGGAAATTCAAAATTATACTCATGTCTCACTGGTATTTGTTTATTTATATGACTATTTTTCACCATCAAAAATCTCACTTTTGAATGACTGAGTTTAAGAAGTTGAAGATGTTATGGGGGGAATTTTATGCTAACATGGGGGAAAATGTGTCCCTTATGGGAAAATGATAATGAGTGATCTCTGGAAGAATGACAGGTTTTATCCATACTAGAGCTATGCAATAAACATCAGATAAATTCACAAGCAAGAAGGAGATTCTATGAGAAAGTTATGGCTTACAATGATTTTACAGTTTTAAGAACTAAATAATAAGCTAATATCTTCATCCTCTGATAGATGAGAGGCTGATATTTAAAAGAAGAGTCAACACATTTTCAGTCATTAAGGATAAGTAAAATTTACTGCTTGGAAATAGAAAATTCAGGTTTACATGATTTTTCTTTTAAATTTATTTTTAATTGGAAGATAATGGCTTCACAATATTGTATTGGCTTCTGCCATACAACAATGTAAACCCGCCCTAAGTATATATACATGTCCTCCCTCTTGAACCTCTTTCCCACCTCCCACCCCATCCCACCTCTCTAGGTTGTCATAGAGTACTGCTGTGAGCTCCCTGTGTTAAACAGCAACTTCTCATTAGCAACCAGTCAGCAACCTTTCCAATGCTATTACCTATAGACTCCTTGACCACACATTTTTCCTTCTTTCCAATGGCCCACATAATGGTCTTCTTTGTTCAGTGCTTTGTTTGGGATTCTATATTCTCCGTATCTGCCAAGGAAAGTAAAAACATTTTAAGATGCATATATGACATACTCACTTTTGGTATGAATATGTTGGTAAATGTAACAAGAACAGAGAAAAGATCTACCTAGAAGAGTAAATGGGTTATTGGTTTACGTGGTTTTCTATTACCTAAGCTATCTGGCAAGTATTAGAGGAATGGGATATCAACATCATTACAGAGTAATTAGGTGTTTTATCCCAAGTCCAATGAAAAACAGGAAATCTGTGTCCTAGGCCTATTTTTGCACCTAATCAGCTGCATCAGCTTGGGTAAGTCTAGGTACCCAGCTCCCTCATCTGTATAATAAGGCAGGTAAATCAAGAGTATCTCAAGTCTCTTCTCATTCTGAAATTCTATGAAATAGAGATTAAAAGACATCAAAATTATATAAAATTAATTATAAAAATTATTAAAAAATATAAAATTAATTATATTATCACACACACAAAAATCACCTATCCAATTTATATAATAATCTTTTTATATAGTAAAATAAATTAGTTCTCTAACATGAAACAAAACACTTCATTGCCATACATTTATCATGTAAACACATTTATAGTGTTAGAAAACTTGACTTGTTTATATAAAAATAACATCATCTGAATATCATTAAGATAAATACAATTTAGAAGATTTCCCCTTCAACAGATCACAGAAATTAAAGATGAGTTAAGGAGGAGGAGCCAAGATGGCGGAGGAGTAGGACAGGGAGAACACTTTCTCCCCCACAAATTCATCAAAAGAGCATTTAAACGTCGAGTAAATTCCACAAAACAACTTCTGAATGCCGGCAGAGGACATCAGGCACCCAGAAAAGCAATCCAACTCTTCGAAAGGAGGTAGGAAAAAATATAAAAGACAAAAAAAGAGACAAAAGAGGGAGGGACGGAGCTCCGTCCCGGGAAGGGAGTCTTAAAAAGAGAGAAGTTTCCAAACACCAGGAAACCTTCTCACTGCCGAATCTGTGCCGAGCTTTGGAAGCACAGAGGGCAACGTAACAGGAAGAAAAAATAAATAAACAATTAAAACTCGAAGATTGCGAGTCCTACGGTAACTCCCCCAGTGGAGAAGCAGCGCAGACGCCTGCAGGCGCCATTAACAAGCGGGGGCTGGGCAGGGAGGCGCAGCGCGGGCTGCATCGCTTAGAGTAAGAATCTGGCCTGAATACCCTGAGCACTATCTGAGCGAAATAATTTGGGCTAACAAACCAGACTGTGGGATATCTACTACGCGAAAAGCCAGCCCCAACCTAAGACCGCCAGGCCCGTGCACGGAACAAAGAATTGAACAGAGATAGCCGGCTGCAGACCTTCCCCCTCCGGTGATAGGCAGCCAGAGCCGGAAGGGGGCAATCGCAGCCCCAGAGAGACATTATCTATAAAACTGTAAGCAGGCTTCTTTGCTAACTAAAACTTCTTGGGGGTCTGGACGGTTAACATCTGCCTAAGAAGGTGCGCCGGTTTTGCGCCCAGATAACCGAGTGGCGGGGAGGCGATAAGTCGCAGCATTGGCGCTCGCCAAACACCTCATCACTTGAGCTGCTCGGACCTGGGAAGAGCACAATACTCAGGCCCAACTGAGTCTGCGCCTCTGAGGACTATCCGAGTGCCTGAACCTGAGCGGCTTGGACCTGGGAGGTACATGCAACCCAGGGCCAGCCTTGGATTGTTCCCGGCGGAACAACCTAGAGCCCGAGCAGTGTGGGCAGGGAGGCTACACGCGCAGTGAGCGGGGGCAGACCCAGTGTGGCTGAGGCACTGCGAGCGCACGCCAGTGTTATTTGCTTGCAGCATCCCTCCCTCCCTCCCCACAGCGCGACTGAACAAAGAGAAGAAATACAGTTCCACCCATCAGAACACTGACACAAGCTTCCCTAACCAGGAAACCTTGACAAGCCACCTGTACAAACCCACACACAGTGAGGAATAGCCACAATAAAGAGAACTCCACAAACTGCCAGAATACAGAAAGGACACCCCATACTCAGCAATTTAAACAAGATGAAGAGACAGAGGAATAGCCAGCAGATAAAGGAACAGGATAAATGCCCACCAAACCAAACAAAAGAGGAAGAGATAGGGAATCTACCTGATAAAGAATTCCGAATAATGATAGTGAAATTGATCCAAAATCTAGAAATTAAAATGGAATCACAGATAAATAGCTTGGAGACAAGGATTGAGAAGATGCAAGAAAGGTTTAACAAGGACCTAGAAGAAATAAAAAAGAGTCAATATACAATGAATAATGCAATAAATGAAATTAAAAACACTCTGGAGGCAACAAATAGTAGAATAACAGAGGCAGAAGATAGGATTAGTGAATTAGAAGATAGAATGGTAGAAATAAATGAATCAGAGAGAATAAAAGAAAAACGAATTAAAAGAAATGAGGACAATCTCAGAGACCTCCAGGACAATATTAAACGCTACAACATTCGAATCATAGGGGTTCCAGAAGAAGAAGACAAAAAGAAAGACCATGAGAAAATACTTGAGGAGATAATAGTTGAAAACTTCCCTAAACTGGGGAAGGAAATAATCACCCAAGTCCAAGAAACCCAGAGAATCCCAAACAGGATAAACCCAAGGCGAAACACCCCAAGACACATATTACTCAAATTAACAAAGATCAAACACAAAGAACAAATATTAAAAGCAGCAAGGGAAAAACAACAAATAACACACAAGGGAATTCCCATAAGGATAACAGCTGATCTTTCAATAGAAACTCTTCAAGCTAGGAGGGAATGGCAAGACATACTTAAAATGATGAAAGAAAATAACCTACAGCCCAGATTATTGTACCCAGCAAGGATTTCATTCAAGTATGAAGGAGAAATCAAAAGCTTCTCAGATAAGCAAAAGCTGAGAGAATTCTGCACCACCAAACCAGCTCTACAACAAATACTAAAGGATATTCTCTAGACAGGAAACACAAAAATGGTGTATAAATTCGAACCCCAAACAATAAAGTAAATGGCAACGGGATCATACTTATCAGTAATTACCTTAAACGTAAATGGGTTGAATGCCCCAACCAAAAGACAAAGACTGGCTGAATGGATACAAAAACAAGACCCCTACATATGTTGTCTACAAGAGACCCACCTCAAAACAGGGGACACATACAGACTGAAAGTGAAGGGCTGGAAAAAGATTTTCCATGCAAATAGGGACCAAAAGAAAGCAGGAGTAGCAATACTCATATCAGATAAAATAGACTTTAAAACAAAGGCTGTGAAAAGAGACAAAGAAGGTCACTACATAATGATCAAAGGATCAATCCAAGAAGAAGATATAACAATTATAAATATATATGCACCCAACACGGGAGCACTGCAGTATGTAAGACAAATGCTAACAAGTATGAAAGGAGAAATTAACAATAACACAATAATAGTGGGAGACTTTAATACCCCACTCACACCTATGGATAGATCAACTAAACAGAAAATTAATAAGGAAACACAAACTTTAAACGATACAATAGACCAGTTAGACCTAATTGATATCTATAGGACATATCATCCCAAAACAATGAATTTCACCTTTTTCTCAAGCGCACATGGAACCTTCTCCAGGATAGATCACATCCTGGGCCATAAAGCTAGCCTTGGTAAATTCAAAAAAATAGAAATCATTCCAAGCATCTTTTCTGACCACAATGCAGTAAGATTAGATCTCAATTACAGGAGAAAAACTATTAAAAATTCCAACATATGGAGGCTGAACAACACGCTGCTGAATAACAAACAAATCACAGAAGAAATCAAAAAAGAAATCAAAATTTGCATAGAAACGAATGAAAATGAAAACACAACAACCCAAAACCTGTGGGACACAGTAAAAGCAGTCCTAAGGGGAAAGTTCATAGCAATACAGGCACACCTCAACAAACAAGAAAAAAGTCAAATAAATAACCTAACTCTACACCTCAAACAACTAGAAAAGGAAGAAATGAAGAACCCCAGGGTTAGTAGAAGGAAAGAAATCTTAAAAATTAGAGCAGAAATAAATGCAAAAGAAACAAAAGAGACCATAGCAAAAATCAACAAAGCCAAAAGCTGGTTCTTTGAAAGGATAAATAAAATTGACAAACCATTAGCCAGACTCATCAAGAAACAAAGGGAGAAAAATCAAATCAATAAAATTAGAAATGACAGTGGAGAGATCACAACAGACAACATAGAAATACAAAGGATCATAAGAGACTATTATCAACAATTATATGCCAATAAAATGGACAACGAGGAAGAAATGGACAAATTCTTAGAAAAGTACAACTTTCCAAAACTCGACCAGGAAGAAATAGAAAACCTTAACAGACCCATCACAAGCATGGAAATTGAAACTGTAATCAAAAATCTTCCAGCAAACAAAAGCCCAGGTCCAGACGGCTTCACAGCTGAATTCTACCAAAAATTTAGAGAAGAGCTAACACCTATCCTGCTCAAACTCTTCCAGAAAATTGCAGAGGAAGGTAAACTTCCACACTCATTCTATGAGGCCACCATCACCCTAATACCAAAACCTGACAAAGATGCCACAAAAAAAGAAAACTATAGGCCAATATCACTGATGAACATAGATGCAAAAATCCTAAACAAAATTCTAGCAATCAGAATCCAACAACACATTAAAAAGATCATACACCATGACCAAGTGGGCTTTATCCCAGGGATGCAAGGATTCTTCAATATCCGCAAATCAATCAATGTAATACACCACATTAACAAATTGAAAAACAAAAACCATATGATTATCTCAATAGATGCAGAGAAAGCCTTTGACAAAATTCAACACCCATTTATGATAAAAACTCTCCAGAAAGCAGGAATAGAAGGAACATACCTCAACATAATAAAAGCTATATATGACAAACCCACAGCAAACATTATCCTCAATGGTGAAAAATTGAAAGCATTTCCTCTAAAGTCAGGAACAAAACAAGGGTGCCCACTTTCACCATTACTATTCAACATAGTTTTGGAAGTTTTGGCTACAGCAATCAGAGCAGAAAAAGAAATAAAAGGAATCCAAATTGGAAAAGAAGAAGTAAAACTCTCACTATTTGCAGATGACATGATCCTCTACATAGAAAACCCTAAAGACTCCACCAGAAAATTACTAGAACTAATCAATGATTATAGTAAAGTTGCAGGATATAAAATCAACACACAGAAATCCCTTGCATTCCTATACACTAATAATGAGAAAACAGAAAGAGAAATTAAGGAAACAATTCCATTCACCATTGCAACGAAGAGAATAAAATACTTAGGAATATATCTACCTAAAGAAACTAAAGACCTATATATAGAAAACTATAAAACACTGGTGAAAGAAATCAAAGAGGACACTAATAGATGGAGAAATATACCATGTTCATGGATTGGAAGAATCAATATAGTGAAAATGAGTATACTACCCAAAGCAATTTATAGATTCAATGCAATCCCTATCAAGCTACCAACAGTATTCTTCACAGAGCTAGAACAAATAATTTCACAATTCGTATGGAAATACAAAAAACCTCGAATAGCCAAAGCGATCTTGAGAAAGAAAAATGGAACTGGAGGAATCAACCTACCTGACTTCAGGCTCTACTACAAAGCCACAGTTATCAAGACAGTATGGTACTCGCACAAAGACAGAAATATAGATCAATGGAACAAAATAGAAAGCCCAGAGATAAATCCACGCATATATGGACACCTTATCTTTGACAAAGGAGGCAAGAATATACAGTGGATTAAAGACAATCTCTTTAACAAGTGGTGCTGGGAAATCTGGTCAACCACTTGTAAAAGAATGAAACTAGAACACTTTCTAACACCATATACAAAAATAAACTCAAAATGGATTAAAGATCTCAACATAAGACCAGAAACTATAAAACTCCTAGAGGAGAACATAGGCAAAACACTCTCTGACATACATCACAGCAGGATCCTCTATGACCCACCTCCCAGAATATTGGAAATAAAAGCAAAAATAAACAAATGGGACCTAATTAAACTTAAAAGCTTCTGCACATCAAAGGAAACTATTAGCAAGGTGAAAAGACAGCCTTCAGAATGGGAGAAAATAATAGCAAATGAAGCAACCGACAAACAACTAATCTCAAAAATATACAAGCAACTCCTACAGCTCAACTCCAGAAAAATAAATGACCCAATCAAAAAATGGGCCAAAGATCTAAATAGACATTTCTCCAAAGAAGACATACAGATGGCTAACAAACACTTGAAAAGATGTTCAACATCACTCTTTATCAGAGAAATGCAAATCAAAACCACTATGAGGTACCATTTCATACCAGTCAGAATGGCTGCGATCCAAAAGTCTACAAATAATAAATGCTGGAGAGGGTGTGGAGAAAAGGGAACCCTCTTACACTGTTGGTGGGAATGCAAATTAGTACAGCCACTATGGAGAACAGTGTGGAGATTCCTTAAAAAACTGGAAATAGAACTGCCTTATGATCCAGCAATCCCACTGCTGGGCATACACACTGAGGAAACCAGAAGGGAAAGAGACACGTGTACCCCAATGTTCATCGCAGCACTGTTTATAATAGCCAGGACATGGAAGCAACCTAGATGTCCATCAGCAGATGAATGGATAAGAAAGCTGTGGTACATATACACAATGGAGTATTACTCAGCCATTAAAAAGAATACATTTGAATCAGTTCTAATGAGGTGGATGAAACTGGAGACTATTATACAGAGTGAAGTAAGCCAGAAGGAAAAACATAAATACAGTATACTAACGCATGTTTATGGAATTTAGAAAGATGGTAACGATAACCCTGTGTACGAGACAGCAAAAGAGACACTGATGTATAGAACAGTCTTATGGACTCTGTGGGAGAGGGTGGGAAGATTTGGGAGAATGTCATTGAAACATGTGAAATGTCATGTATGAAACGAGATGCCAGTCCAGGTTCAGTGCACGATGCTGGATGCTTGGGGCTGGTGCGCTGGGAAGGCCCAGGGGGATGGTATGGGGAGGTTGGGAGGGAGGAGGGTTCAGGATGGGGAGCATGTGATTTTTTTTTTAAAAATAAAATTATAAAAAAAAAAAGAAAAAAAAAAAAAAGAAAAAAAAAATAAAAAGAAACAAAAAAAGAAAAAAAAAAAAAAGAAAAGAAAAAAAAAAAGAAAAAAAAAAAATAAAGATGAGTTAAAATTACTGAAGGGAAAACTTCCTTTGTGTAAAGGGGGCACTTGATCTCAACAGTCTCAACATCAACATTACCCAAGGTTCTCAGTCCTTACAACTGAGAAATGGATAGAAAAAACAGTCCTATGTCAACAGATAGAAGCTGTGTAATGTAAGGTCATCAGCTGTCAAAGCAAATGATTCATTCTAGGTAAAACAAGGCTGCAGCCTGGATTCCTAGCTCTCTTCATGTTCATACCTGTACATAAGTCCTAATCCATTTCCAAAAACATAAAACAAAATTCTACTGTCTTGAAAATAACTGTGAGCACAAAATAATGCACTTTAAGACACTTATGTTCACAATGTCCTTACCCATCTTCCAAGCCATTCCTGAACATGCCAGAATACATCTTTCCATCTGGCCACTTCAAAACCCCTCTGGAAATGCATAAGCAAAGAATGATACATGTCAGTTAAAGTTTCCGATAATCAGTACTTTTTCAGTAGTTAGACTACCATCCTGACTCCAGACATGTATCAAATCATGAACATGCTAACCTGCCATGAGGCTTCCCTGAAAGCCAGCGTCCATCATAGGTTGCGTCCTTTAGGCGAGGATCCTTGTAGAAAGTGTATTTGGCACTGCGTGAAATTGGTGGTTCCTGCCTCTGAATACTGCTGCCACTTCCATAAGGTGGAAGATCAGACATCCCCCTCAAAGCCTGATCCACAGCTTGGCTTATAGCCCGGAGCCACTTTGTCTAAGAGCAAAAAGTACATGCCAGTAAGCTTAAGGCAACAACTCATCAAGCATTGCTTTAAATCTTGATAGCTTTCCTTACTGTGGAAATTTCATCTGACTCCTAACACTCTCTTTATTAAGTAATACTGATTGGCTCTTAAAATTGATTGCTTTATGTTTAAAATTCATTGCAAGCAAGAACAATTTGTATTTCTTCCTCACTACCATAAAAGACAGAAACAGTCAGGCCAAAGATGGAAAGAAAATACCGTAAGACTAACCTTTTCCTGGGGTGTTGATGAAATGAGAGTGAACTGCTCCTCGGGTGTAGTTATCTTTAGGCCATTCCTAAAATGTGCACAAGAATAAAGGCCAGTAGGTAAAACAACCTGTTATTATAACATCAATCCTCAAACATGAAAAGCAACTTGTTTATTTCAAGAGGATGAGAAGTCAATCAGATGTAAATGCAGTCTTGCCCTGGGTCCCATAGTGGGGAAAGGACACAGTTTCTTTGCTCTGGGTTAAACAATGGGGACGTAAGCAGTGGAGAAGCCCTTCCAACACTCATCATGTTGGCTCTTCATGATCTTCCCGCTAGGCCACTTACTATCTATGTGTTGGGATGGTGAGCACTCTTGTACACAACAGCGAGGCCTCTTGAGCTTTTATTTGTCTAAGGAAGCAACCTGGGTAAGTAACACAAGAAGGGAATGTGGTAGGGGGACACTTACACACCACCAGCTTCTTCAGAAAGTGGCTCGGCCCACAGTGTGGCCAAAGGGAAAACATGGTGTGTGGAGAACTGAAACAAAGAATATGGAGACACGTCTGAGAAGGCCGATGTGGGCCCTGAAGTTGCTGCTGCAGAACGCCTTTCAAGTGGTTAAGTCCACCTCAGCCACATCCCCGTAACACAGCCAACCCCAGTGGTCTCGCCATGTTTGCAGCTATGGACCCCTTCACATGGCTGACACTCATTTTCAATTTGGAAACTAAAACAGCTCCTGGAAGTCTAGCCTGTGCCACCAAGCAAACTAAACATTCTCTTTCACTCAAGTGTTTCAGTAAAATCACAACAGTTTATAAAATAAACTGATGGTACGATTAATTAAATACTCATAGTACTGCCCCTTCCATGGCCTCTTTTGAGGTGAGGAATCTAACCTACCTGGGCATGGACTAGGGCATCATTAAAGAGAATGAACCAGTTCACAGAAAACCTCCCAGCGTGCTGCAGGGACAGGGCCCGGTTGCTGCTCTCACACAGCAGCCGACGCTCGGGCTTCCGCAAGGAATCCTGGGATTGAAAACAAATACAAAATCAAAGTATCAAAATTATTTTATGCAAAGAGAAAAAGAAAAAAAAATACAAATTACATTTAGGAGAATTTGTTGGTCATAGCTTAGCTTGGTGTTAATAAACTTAAATTCAGATGGGATCCAAACATTTCATAAAAGCAGAGCTCAAAGGAAAATAAAAAAGACAGGAAAGTGGCTCAGTTGGTAAATCTGCCTGCTATGCAGGAAACCCAAGTTCAATTCCAGGGTCAGGAAGATCCCCTAGAGAAGGAAATGGCAACCTACTCCAGTACCCTTGCCTGGAGAATTTCACAGACAGAGGAGCCAGGTAAGCTACAGTCATGGGATTGCAGAGTTGGACATGACTATGCTACTAACTTTCATTTTCTGGAACAAACAAAAGAAGAGACATATTCAGAAAAGATTCCCAGAGATGAGGGAAGGTGCTGATTCTCAGAACCCCCATGGCTGTGGCCCTTAGATCACCCTTAGAAAAGGGGTCACTATAGCACCATTACCGTAAACAAGTGAGGAGTCAAGAAAATTATGGCAGCTATTACAGCTATGCCTGCTGTCTGTGGGGTAAGACCATTGGCATAGTTTACCGTCATTTTTCCAGGAAAGGTCTTCCAGAAACTCAGTGTGTATTCTGCTTCCTTCCTTTTCCTGCCGAGATGGAGAGCAAGTGACTCATAACAAGAGCTGGAATCCTGCAGCTTCTGGTATTCTGGAGATGTCTAGAGGCCAATAATTAAGAGGGGGGGGGTAACGGATATATAACAATAGTCCAGAATTTGTAGACTCATTGTGGTTTAAATAGGTAGTAATAAATTTAGGGAAGGAAGCCAGCCTAAGAAAAGACATGGTACACTATAGGGAACTGAGAAAAAAGAAGACTGTCTCCAGAAAATTCTACCACATACAGTTACACATGTATCACATACAGGTACATATGGAATAGGTGAAGAACTCAAGAGGGAAAAGAAACAAACACTGGCAGTTATCAGTAAGGAGAAAAGCAGAGAACTCAGGATAGGAGAGGAATTATCAATGGTTTTGGTCTCAGGATCCCTCTATTTTGCTTCTGTGGGCTATATCTCTTGATATTTACCATATCGGAAAATAAAGTTTAAAAAATTTTAAATCTTTATTAATTCAAATATAACAATTTTTAATGAAAATTAAAATTTTCAAAACAAAAAATGTTTCATATTAGAAGCAGCACTGTTCCACATTTTTTCAAATCTCTTTATTATGTGAGTTAAAAGATAACGGCCGGATTTTCATATCTGACACTGCATTTAATCTGTTGAGACTGTTTAGTTCAAACAAATGAAGAAAATCTTGCTTTATACAGTTGGAAATACAGCTGAAATTAGATCAGTTTGGGGTAACACCAAAACCAGACAAAAGAAAAGACCTACAAGACCACAATAGGATCAAATATAAAAAGACCACATAAATTCCTAGATCATTCTGAAGACAATATCTGTCCTAAATGAGGACCCCAAGATATAAAAAATTCTAAACTATAAGAAACCCTAGAATCATTATGGTTTCTCTAGAGCCCTTCAGAATGGAAACTAAAACAACACATTTCAGTACAAGTTCAAAAATGACTATCTTAGGACCGGCTTTAATATACACTCATATCCTAGAATGATGCTAATTATCTAGGACTCCACCTAACTAAGTTTATACAGAAAGTGATCTAGTTAACATTTGAGAAAATCCTATAACACTGCTGATTTTTCACAGCATATGTCAAAGTGACCCAAATACCTGGCATTAAGTCTACCATGAATCCAGGCCAGGTGCTAACGCCACACGGCCTTAGAAGGTGTGTCATTATAGGCAGGGTTTTAAACAGCTCTGTTTAACTTGTAACTTGTACTCAGTATGTACTCAAAGTTGGACAACTACTGAATGAGTAGCAAAACTGGGTCTCAGCTTTAGACTGACATAAAATGAATAAAATTAATCTTGTCAAGGCCCTGAAAGAAAATTGAATCCATAGCAAAGAACACAAGATAAACCTACAGTCATACTTTCCTCTTTCATTTCCCTGAAGAAAAATAAATTTAGTGGAGTTCCAGATCTTGGGGTAGAATAATTCAAACAAAAAACTATGATCCTTGGCGTCCCAAGTGTCCACAAGAGATACATATGTGAGCTTACCACTTCAAAACAAGTAGCAAGTTTTAGCAAAACTTTTGCATAACTATGAAGCCGTCTGATTGGCAAGAAAAACAGAGTATTCAATATTTCCATCAACTGGGTGTTTTCCTCATCCACTTCTGATAAATCTTGCAACAGTTCCTGGTTTTTATTTAGGAAATCACTGAAGGTAGAGACAAAAAGGGATTCAGTTAATCATTTTGATATTGACAATATGCATGATATAAATAGAAGTATTTCACCACATACTACTTTCTTCAAAATGTACATTTTTAGGTGCTATGAGAGAAAGTAATAGATGATTAATACAATGAAATAAACATGATGTAATTAAAACAATTTCCCTGCCTATAAATATGGGATTTTTGAGTATGAAAAGTAGTAAATGGTAGCAACAGTAACACTGTAATAGATATGGTGCATCACAGACTTGTGCCTAAAGTTCTAGGAAATGAATCATACATCCCACAGTTACAGGGAATAACTGGAGACAAGCTGACACAGTTACCTGTTGATTTCCAAGTAGGAAGTCACAGCAATAAATGGAAAAACCAACTGTTCTAAACACTTGTGCTAAACACAAATACTGGAAGAAAAACAAAGTTCTTTGCTCTAACAAAATTGGCATGGAATACTAAATACTGCTAATTTCTTTTTTTTCAATTTGTGATCATCTAATAAGCGTTTATTACAAAGGCGTATTAAAAGGTGGCCAGTACTACAATTAACAGCGAACAGTAAAGCAAATTGTATGTGTGGATTTTAATGCTGAGATCACTGAAAAAACATTTCAAACTGAAACTAATATTTACTTTTTATATTCAATTATGAAGTTAAGTCACTCAGTCGTGTCCAACTTTTTGCGACCCCACGGACTATATATAGTCCATGGAATTCTCCAGGCCAGAATACTTGAGTGGGTAGCCTTTCCTTTCTCCAGGGGATCTTCGCAACCCAGGGATCAAACCCAGGTCTCCTGCATTGCAGGCAGATTCTTTACCAGCTGAGCCACAAGAGAAGCCCATGTGTGTGCTCAGTTGCTCAGTCGTTTCCAACTCTTTGTGGCTGTAACCCGCCAGGGTCCTCTGTCCATGGAATTTTCCAGGCAAGAATACTAGAGCGGGTTGCCATTTCCTATTCCAGGGGATCTTCCCGATCCCGAGATCAAACCCACATCTTCTGAGTCTTCTGTATTGGCAGGAGGACTTTTTTTATCACTAGCGGCTTCCCAGGCGGCTTCCCAGGTGGCGCTAGTGATAAAAAAATCTTCCTGCCAATATTGTAGACTCAAAGATGTGGGTTTGATCTCGGGATCGGGAAGATCCCCTGGAATAGGAAATGGCAACCCGCTCTAGTATTCTTGCCTGGAAAATTCCATGGACAGAGGAGCCTGGCGGGTTACAGCCCATGGGGCCACAAAGAGTTGGAAACGACTGAGCAACTGAGCACACACAATATAAGTTCATGATTAAAATTTTACTGCAAATTTTAAGGCTGGTCAGTAACCATTGAGATTATCCACACCACACTAAAACACTTAAAAGATCTGTAAAGAAGTAAGAGGGCTTCCTTTGTGGCTCAGCTGGTAAACAATCTGCCTGCAATGCAGAAGACCTGGGTTCGATTCCTGGGTTGGGAAGATCCCCTGGAGAAGGGAAAGGCAGCTCAGACGGTAAAGCGTCTGCCTACAATGCGGGAGGCCTGGGTTCGATCCCTGAGTTGGGAAGATCCCCTGGAGAAGGAAAGGGCACCCCACTCCAGTACCCTTGCCTGGAAAATCTCATGGACAGAGGAGACTGGTGGGCTACAGTCCATGGGGTCACAAAGAGTCGGACACGACTGAGTGACTTCACTTTCACCCACTCCAATATTCTGGCCTGGAGAATTGCATGGACTGTATAGTCCATGAGTTGGTGGAACAGAATAATAATCATTATCTGCCACTTAATGAACAATAATTATGTGCCAAGTACTGCCCTCACTGCTTTGTAAGCACGATACTATAACTTTTAGCTACAAGGCTTCAAAAACAAAACAATGTCACACAAGGCTATAAAACAAAAATGAGTAATTTTAGAATCCCTTAGAGAACTATGGAATAAAGAGATGTTTAACTCAGAAATTATAAAACATTATCTTGGAAAGATGGAAAAATATGTAATAATTTCCAGGAACCCGTAAGTTCAATGGCACAAACTGGACTGCTATACAATGTAATTAAGAGATCTTGGAGAGTGTGCTGCAGGGAACATGGCCCAGATTTTTGTTTATATTTGGCTTGTTGGATGGTCCTACTTACTCCTCCATGTTCTGCTGGGGAAACTCTCTTAACCCTACATAAGTATTCTGCTTTGACCAGCTCCTGAGAGATGGAAGTGGTACATGCTGAACACATAATCCCTCTGTCCACATTTCTGCTGGATGCCCAGTACTGGACCAAGAATATTCCAACTCTCATGAACCTTATTATTTTTCTGAACTCACTGAAGTACTTGCCTATAAATCTTCCCAAAAGGAGCCCTAGTATGCGCTCAGAAAACCTGAACTACTCTGTTTAGCATATTTTCTCTTGGGAGTTTTTAATCCAATAGTGGCAATATTGCTCTTTCTTTATACGGTTAGGTTTGTACTTGTCACCCAAAAAATAAATACATTAAAGGTAGAAACAACCCAAGTGTCCGTCAACAGATGAATAGACAATCAAAATGTGGTATATTCCTAAAATGGAATATTATTCAGACACACAATGAGATGAAATTTTGATATATGGTATCACATGGATGGACTTTGAAAAATCATGCTTAAGGAGATAAGCCAGACACAGAAAGACAACTACTGTATGATTCCACTTATGTGAGGTACCTAGAGCAGGGAAATTCAGAAAGACAGGAAATAGAATAGAGGTTACCAGGGGCTGGTGGAGGAGGGGAAGTCATTTTTAATGGGTACAGAATTTTTGTTGGGGATGATAAAAAGTTTGGTGTGTAGACAGTGGCTTGTACAACACGTGAATGTACCTGATGCCACAGAAATTGTACCCTTAGGAATGGTTAAAATGATAAATATTATGTATATTTTACTACAATATTAAAAAAAAAAAAAACCTTTATGAAGATCAAACTACCAGGCTAGTCTGAGGTGAATGTCTAAGTGATAAACCAGCTGAGTGAGGAAAACGTGGGCAGGGTCACTACCTGCCTGTGGGCCCACTAGTATGTTCTAGAGATTCTCAAATGGTTCTTTTTAAATGAATATCTTAAAATTCTGATCTTGTAAACAGAAGTTTAAAAAGAAGTTATTACTGCCTTTAACTATGTAAAACCATGGGATTCATGGACCATCACTTCGGAAAGGCTGCCCAAATCCAAATTTAACATCTGCTGCCATAGCTCAGAGTCACCCAGAGTTCATTAATTGCTTTCTACCCATCCAGGCTCTAGCAAGAGGCTTTCACTTACGTTATTGTGAACTCGACTCTTAAATACTAGCTCTTCCTAGGCACTCAAAAACACAGGCTGCTATAAAACATGTTCTTTGGTTGTTAGAATAACTGGAAACTATGCATTTGCTTACATGGCAGGTTTAGCAAGAAGCTGGAATCCTCCCATAACCAGGAAATTTGTAATAGATGTGCAATACCTTGAGCAAAAAAGAAAACACACAGATATTAGTGTAAAAGTAAATTTGCTCTTCAGAGTTTTGAACAAGCATCTGGAATAAACACTTCTTGGTATCTCATGAGTGAGTTTCACTTCAGAACTTCGTGATGTTAATAATCATGAACTACGTAGGGCATATTATGTGATCATCACAACAATCAGGAGTAAAAGGCCATTTTTGTAAAGATGTTAATAGGAATTTTTTAAAAAACACTTTAAGCTGTGCAGAAGATGCTAGAAGTATCTTTATTAGGTATGTTTTACTTTGGTAATTTAACAAATGTGAGAAAATACGATTTAAGTTATTGGATTTTAAAAAAATTTTCTCTAATCTTCACTTTAAGTCTTCCAATTAAGTCTTCAGAAATAAACAATAGGGAAAGTAAGAATATATGTTTAAAAGAGCTTAAGCGAAAAAGTGTTAGAAAGTGTTGGTAAAGTACTGATCTACAGTTAGAGGAAGTCGTGACATACTGCTTCGCACCACATACATTTCTTCCACACTCCTGGGCCGGCAAATAAAATCAACTGACTTTGACAAAGACGACAAATTCCTGCTAAAAACACCCCAAGGTACTGAACACTTAAAAATAGTTACAATGGTAAATTTTATGTGTATTTTACCACAATTATAAATAATTTTTAAAATTCATACACAAATCAAGTTTTTTACCTGCCCAGTATATAGGAATACATTTTAAAAACCCAAGGAATCAAAATAAAAGCATTTCCAAGCATAAGTCCTAAAGTATTACAGCAGAAAAAGAGAAATACACATGAGATCTATACAAGTCAAAACAAAAAATTTATACCAATAAAAGCTGAAACCTTCACACATACAAAAATCTAGTTTAAAAAAGTAAATTCATATCAAATTATGCTACTTTTTATGTCCGAAAGAAGATGAGTTAAAAGACTCTAACAAGGGTAATTCCTCCCAGACAACAGCCAACAGCTTCAAATATACTCAGTTTTGCTTAGAACTAAAATCACATAATCCATCTGCACATTTATGCCTAAGTCTGTAAGGAAATACACTAAGATTATTAACAATGGCTGTTTCTGATAGTAGGATTATGAGTGACTTTAAAATCAATACTTCAGATCAATAGCATAACCTAATACACATTAAAGTAACACTTAAATTATGCCTCACATCACAATGCCAAAATGAAAATGAAAAAGGCAAAAGAAAAAGTGAGAAATACTGACTATTTCAAATACACTTGGGATATTTTACTTGAAAAACATGAAAAGAACCTTGGATCACTATCCTAGGTTTTATTACAATAAGATCTTTATTTTTAAACCCTCCTTTACACAACAGTGAAAAGCAGGCATTGGAAGAGCTCCATATTTACAATCATTAGTTGATCTTAAAATAATCTGTTTACTTATTTCTTCAAATTTTAGTATAATTTATTTAAGTACAAAATTGTTCTCTAAAGAGCCATCTTTATTATAGTACATTTTGTAAATTAAGAATACTATCATTCTGCTAGAATGCAGAAGGAAATTTGAGAATGCATTATTTCTTTTTAAAATTTTCCCCTCTTAGAGCAAACTAAAATTGTAGTGACATGGAGCTACATAGTTGTCTTAAGATTAAAGCACTGCTTTGCAATTTCTATTACCTTATAGAACTCTCCCTAATCTAGTCTCTTCTGATTAAGGAGCTGTTCTCCTTGGCAGAATAACCCTGCAGAGACTGAACATGACACGGGACTGGATACTTGCTCTGTATAACTATCCAAGAAGAGACTTGCATGCTTCAGGATGACCAAACTCCTGGCTTCCTTCATCCCCTGAAGGAAGCTGCTCAGTGAGGTTCCATGCTGACCAATTAGGTAACACAGCTTGCTGAATCGGCTTGCCACTTCCTGCAACAGCTGGACTGTATTTGCAGTGCCCAGATTTTCTGGAACAAAACGATGATGATGATGACATAACCTAAAGACTCATTATATAAATACTTTCTTATGATCAAGATTATGAATTTTCCTTTACTAAAAATTCTTAACATGTTGAAATGGACTCTCAACTATGGAACCCAAATAATTTATGGAACCCAAATAATCACAGTGCTTAAAATGCAGAGATCAGTGTCCAGTCATTTCAAGAACTTGTTAAAAACACATTCATGGGACCCCTACAGATTCTGACTCAGCAGCCAGAGTTTAGACACCAGGATGGATATTTTTTTTAAAGCACTTTCCAGGTAATTCCGAAGATCAGCCAATATTTGATAACCACCGTGCAAATCCAACTCTCTTCTCATCTTGAAGTCATCTAAGGCCAAGGGAAAGGAAGTGAAATATCTATCTTTACACAACTGGTTAGTAACAGCCAGGAATTAAACTCACTTCTATAGCTATACCTTTGTCAACATTTCCCACTTTTACACTGACTTCAGCTCTGCTTGCCCCCTGGATAAGCCCTGTCCTTCCATGCAAAGAAAAAGATTCCAAAAAGATTGCCTTTGATCGGGATTAAGACTAAGTCTAAGATTGATTTAGACTGCCTCGGTTACTCTTAACTTTATAAAGGACATGAGGAGATTACTACTTTTTCCCAGTCCAAAATACCCAATTTGCAGGACTTCTAAGAAGTAAGGCTGATGAGCAGACCACATGAAACCAATATAGAAATCAGGAATCAGAACAGGAAAAGGGTAGGTTTCACTTTCTTTTCAGAGCAATCCAGGAAGCTTCCAGCTTGGACTGCTTCCTATCTCTTGCCAAAGTTCTAGGAAGCTGGGCCCACCCACTGGAGGAGTATTTATAGAACAGGAACTCTACAACATTTAAAAAAGCAAAACATGTTAAAAACAAAAACAAATGCTGACTGTCTCCAGCTTATATAGGGACTGAATTCAGAAAGACTGTAAGTTAGTTGTTTGAAAAATAGATGTTTTCCCATTAGAAACAATGGACTGACCTACACAAGCCAGTCACCCTAATGTGGAAAAGTGATGCATGAACAGGGTACAATTTAAGTACTAGAGTACTGGTCTGAATTCTGTGGCCTCACAGGGGTCGAGTTCAGGTGAATGAAAGAGAAAAAAGGTCCTTTCCATTTTCTGAGAGTAGGGTCAAACCTACAAAAGCTTTTTGACTAGGGGAAGTTAATCTTTAATAGCCCACCCACCCATCTCCATTCTGCATTCCTTTATAACCTCCTGGAGATCCCAGTATTGTATTTCTGGACAGTAGCACCCCACTGAGAACCACTGTAATCTATTTTCTCCATATTATCTCCTTACCTTCAATCCCTGTTGTCACTGATTACAGCTAAGGGATAAGATTTAATCAATTTCTGCTAACGTGGGGGGTAAGATCCTTAACATTCTTACAGTTATTCACATTTTGAGATATTACTTGTAAATCCAAATGAAGTTCTACTTGATAAAATTCTAAGAAGCAGAACAAAGAAAATGAAAATTTGGAGTAGTATATAAGCTATCTTGGGGCTTGCCTGGTGGCCTAGATGGTAAAGAATCTGCCTGCAATGCAGGAGACCGGGTTTGACCTCTGGGACCAGAAGATCCCCTGGAGAAGTGAATGGCAACCCATTCCAGTATTCTTGCCTGGAGAATTCCACAGACAGAGTTGTCCAGCGGGTACACGGGGGTCTCAAAGAGTCGGACATGACTGAGTGACTAATACTTTCACTTTACACTTTTAGGGTATCTTAGAACTAGTGCAGCTAGAAGTGTTGTTTAGAAGTCTGACTCCTAGGATCAACTTTTCCACAGTTGCTCTGCTTCTCTGCCATGGATCTTATGAAAGCTCCATGTTTCTACTTCCATAAGTAACAGGACCTCTGCGGGTGCCAGGACAGCGGAGCTAGGCTACCAGCAAAGAGGAAATGGCTTGTAAGCTGTTGACCATCTGGGCACAAAAGAAGAGACTGGAAAGAAAGGAGCAGAGTACAACTCAAACAAAAAGTTTTCTTTATTTGTGATATAGGAAGAAGAGGTAAAACAAGACTCCTGATAACTGACTGGCTGGTACTTACCTAAACCAAGAAGAGGCCTGAGAATCTGGGACTTGATATCACTTAGTTTTGAATAGAAGCGTCTTTCAGTAGTAGCCAACTCATGGAGACTGGCAATATATCCCATAATGTTTTTGTCCACCAAGGCTAGATAACTGTCTTTTCCTGCTGTCACTCTGCTAATATACCCAAGCTAAAACAGGAGAAGAAAGAGATTAAAAATAAAATCTAATTTACTAGCAGTAATTTGGGTACTGAAGTTAGTTCATAACAGCTGGTGAGAGCCAAAAGCTAACTACGCAGGAATTCTGCAGCAAGTTGGTTATTAAATCATTAATAGTTTGAAAGTGGCAATAGTGAATTTACTAAAAAAAAAAAAAAAAGCCTGGAAAACATTACAAATCAGAGCTTTTGAGTTTACTTTTTAGGGCTGGTTTACCAGTATACTGTTGTTATATACATATAACACAATCTATATAACTATAAACATCTATAGTATTATTTATTGCCACAATACCTTTTATTTCACTTTACACAGAGTTAGAACCATAAATACTCTAAATATACAAAGATCCAAATGATACAAATACATGTCTCAGGACTTCTTTTTGCATGAAACAGATGAGAGCAGAGACCATCTCTATGCTGTATGTCAAAATATCAAGGATCTAGGAGCTATATTTTAAAAGCACAACAGATATATGGCAAAACCAATACAATATTGTAAAGTAATTAGCCTCCAATTAAAATAAATAAATTTATATTAAAAAAATAGATACGCAACAAGCAAAAAAAAAAAGTACAACAGAAAGAGATTTTCTTTAAAAGTGGACTTTGTCATTTATTCATGATAGCAGTGAACAAAAACATTTGATGTCTTTGTCACATATCCCTATTAAACTAGGCAACCAAGCTGCAGGCTCAATACACTATTAAGAGCCCATGGTAACTAAAGACACAGATTGAGCCTCATCGCTTTCATCAGCCCATTTTATCCTTTACCTGGACTGTGGAATCTTTAATGAGGAATGTGGAGTCAGGGCCAAGAACTACAAAGAGTCAATTAGTATGTCTGGAATAACAGGCTATATACAGGTCAAGAGTCAAATCTTGGCCAGTGTTACCTTTAGCAAGAAAGATCTTGCCCTTATTACGCATTTAGCCAGAAAAACAAAGGATTAAAAAAAAAAAACAATCCATAGGATATATTATTCAGTAAGAATAAAAAACCCAGAATGCACAAGCTTTGAAGGTTAATTTCCTTGCAATGTGTGAGGAAAAAGAAAACTAGAAACAGACCAATGGTATTAAGTTTAAGAAAAAGAGGTAAGCAGTAAGAAAGCAAATAAATTCAGATCAACAACGGAAAAATAAGTTAACAGTAGTAAACAAAAGAAAAAGCTAAGAGAAGAGGGGAAGCGATGGAAAACAGTATGGTTGGTGGCCTGTCAGGTCTGCCACGAGCCCATCTCAGGCCCCTGCAATTTTCACTTTCTACTAACAGTTAAAAATTTGTTATTCAATTTCTATTCTGATTCATTTCTGAGGACTCCATTAACACAGTCAGAAAACTTTGCTGTGAAATAAATATTTTTAACATTCCTATGTGAGGGTGTTACATCAACAATCATTTATAAAAGCATTTACTTCAACAAATATTTATGAAATATACATAAATATAGCTATAAATGAGAGAGCCTAAAATCCCTACTCTAATGAATTTTACAGTTAAGGAGGACAGACAATAAACAAAATAAGTAAACTCTATAGAGGGTGAGATGATGACATGCACTGTGGAGAGAAATAAAGCAGGAAAAGGAGATGAGGAGTGAAGGGGGATGGGAAGCAGCTTGCAATTTTAAATATATTAGTCAGGGACACTTAATAACAGGCATACATACAAACAGCAACAGTGTTACGGGATGTGGGCCTTAGGATCTAATTCCTGTTCACCTTACTACAGGAGAGGAGGACTGGCATCTTAGTACCACTGTGATTCTCTGGAAGGTTGTCACCTTCTGTCGGGTCCAGCCGGCCACTGTAACATAACCCAGGCTGGAAGTCTTCGGTATCCACTAAAAACAGGGAATAATCCTGGCCTGCAGCCACACTCCAGACTCCATTTTCACTGTTCACCTGCAGTGACAGGAAGACATGTCTGTCTGATATGAAGGAATCAGATGCAACTCCAAGTCCACGATAACTAGAATGTTAGGTTACCTGAACAAGTGGAATAAAAGTCACGTCTCAGAGGGCAAAACTCACCCAGAAACATACCCAATCAACTGCGGAACAGATGCAGCAGTGAAAAGGAACCCTGTTCAGCCAGTAAATGTAGAACTGGATTGTTAAGTCGCCAGTCCAGGTTCGATGCACGATACTGGATGCTTGGGGCTGGTACATTGGGACGACCCAGAGGGATGGTATGGGGAGGGGGGAGGGAGGAGGGTTCAGGATGGGGAACACATGTATTATCTGTGGCGGATTCATTTCGATATTTGCCAAAACCAATACAATATTGTAAAGTTTAAAAATAAAATAAAATTTTAAAAAAAACTGAAAAATTGGAATTCAAAAAGAAAAAAACTACACATTTGATATTTTAATTGTTATTTTTGGAAGCTGTCATAGGACTTAGCCTGTACTATAATCAAAGACCCAAAAACTTCTAGAGCCCTATTCTACAGCTAGGACACACCTTTGTCCATTCATATTCTGCTATGTACACAAAAATCAATGTAAAAAGAAAACCTAACTAGGCTAAATTCCATTCTGGCCAACTAAACCCATGAGTACGAAAATTGCTTTCTGACTTGGAACTCACTAATTCTCACATGATTTCACTGTGTCCCAGGATGTTGCAACAGGCAGAAACCCCCAGAAGCCCATCTACAAGGATCCCCTAGACCAATGGTGCTCAACAAGAAGCTTTTGCAGCAGCAGCAGCAATCATCTAGGAACACATGAGAAATGCAAACTCAGGCCACAGAGCCACTGAGGGGAGGTACTGGGCAGTCGGCTTTGACAAGCTCTTCAGGTGTTTCTGATATATGCAAAAGTTTGAGAACCACTGCCTTAAACCAATGGCTTTAGGTTTCCAGGATTCCAGGTAGTGATTCAGGAGCCACCATGGAAAGGCAGGTGCCCGGGTTCTATCCCCACCCACCTCCATCCCTCAACTAAGACAGTCCTACAGTTATCTGTTTTATGTAGGGGATTCAGCACAAGGTTTCGTTTGAAGGAAGTGTTCTGCTACGAAAACCACTGCCCCATCCTGCAGACCCAGCTTCAGCCATGACTCGTATAACAATAAAGCAAAAAAATTTCTTATCTTGAGATTCCATGTCTAGATCTGGTTCACATCCTGGGTGATTAGGTGATAGTGTGTGTGTTACTATCACGCACATCTCCACTACTTTACAGTTATCCTCTTCAGGCATGACATTATCTTCTCAAATTCAGGCTATCTATAAAATTGACTTCCTGCTGGTTTTGCAAAGAATGAATTAAAATTTTTGCAGGAGGAAAGAGTTGTCTTCCTAGTTTCTAATCAAAACTAATTCAGGTCTCACTCTGCCTTGATTTTAATTCACACATTAATTTAAATGACTTCAAAATAATTTTCTCAAATAAAAAACCAAAATAAAACCTTCCCCCAAATAAAGACCAAACTAATGATGTTGCATTTTCAGAGGTATAGGTAAACAGTAATGAAACTAAAACCTTATAACAAACTCTATTCTCTCGTCTGACTCTAAAATGTTAAATAAAAATTGTATTTGCAGCATCTCCATGCTGGATTATAAAACTTTTCTTAGTAGGAATATAAGCATGTTCTAATTTATTCAAATGAACAGAAAACAAGAAACAATGATTTACCATATTTTTATGTGTAATAAAATATCAGAAATTGAATTTGCTGTTCAGTTGCCAAGTCATGTCCAACTCCTCAGGACACATTATTCAAAACTGAATAGCTGACCACTAAAACATTTTATGCTAAAAATATTTAAGATTGGAGCTAGAAATAACAACTGTTCTGTAATGTTTCATTTAAGACTTTCCTTCCCAGTAAAATTAGTTCACTGGAAGGAAAGGTAACAGGTAAAGGTCTTATGTAGTGATGGATGCACAGTGTACACTGAATACATGAATCACTGGAATACATATTAACTGTAGCTCATATGTTGAATCAGGTTCCTGAAACTCAAGTAAACATCCTTTTCTAGTCTCTAATACTCTCAGGGCAGAGAGCATGCATCAGGATGGAGAGGATTCAAATTAGAAACACATGAGCCCCATATCCCATTCTTTTAGGCTATTGGGCTATCATCATGCCTACTCTCTGCCCACAACACATCCGTTCCCCAAACAAACAGATCTCATATGAGGAGCCAATACTACTGATGAATTCTGTATTTCTGCAGAACATTGTGACAGAAAAAAAAGGGTGAGAAACGGTCCTCTAAAACTGCACCCATTACATAAACTAAAACCAATTCATACAGCAGTGAAGAAATTATCTATACTTTTAGCTTCCCTATAGAAAACAAAAAGGGTTACAAAAAGGTTTTACTACTGTGTACATAAAAACAAAACAAACCATCAAATAATGTTATGTAAAAGTTACACTTAAAAGAAAGTCAAACTTAAGTGAGAAGTCGAAGAGTAGGCATTATTCGGTGGTATAAAGCTTAGAAGTCAATCTCACAGTCCAAGAAACATTTGCTTTAAAATAACTTGTTCATTTTTACTTAAAAAAAAAAACAACACAGAACTATGAATACTTAGTGAAGCTAGGAAAAAAAGAAATATTAATACAAACTAACACATCAAAAATGGGGAACATTTTGCCTGAAAACAAGCAGCTTCAGTTTTTTAAAAATTTTAATGTACGTGATAACAAACAGGTTACAAGTATACAATTCTCCTAATTTTATAAAACAAGAATTGGAGAAATATAGTGTTATAACTTAGAATTCTGGAATAAGCTGCTGTAAAAGTTATCAAGGTTACAAAAGTACCTTTGCAAGACGGGGAACTGTTGTTGGAAAATCTGAATGCCCAAGTTGACCAAAGGTGTTGCTCCCCCATGAGTAAACCTATTAGAAAACCACAGGAAACTAGGTAAGAGGCGTGCCACTGATTTTTGCATGCCAATTCTGAACTTTTATAGTAACACATATATACCAAGAGTTAGACACAAATTACTTATCCTCGTCTTTCCACTCTTTAGAAAATTCATTTTAACTAACATTTCTCAGGACTTTATTACCTGCCAGGCCCTGTTCTTAATATATTTTGTGTATTAATTAATGTTTCACTATCACACAATCCTTTTTTTTTTTTAAACATATAAGGGAATTGACCCAGAGAGGTCACAAAATTTTCCAGGATTTAATCCCAGGAACTATCCTATACTGCCTCTTATAAAGAAAGTGATTTTTAAAAATAAAGCTAAGTACCATGAAGAAAAAGGAATCACGATTCTTTATTCTGTGGACAGGAGTAAAATGGAATAACTAGAAAGCTTTTCATATATGAAGAATCACATATATGAGAAGCATAAAGCACCTATGCACTAATATAGACAAACAATTCAACCAGATTACAGTAATTATGCTTAATGCAAATGATTTTGTTTATTCTGATTATAAAAGCAATTCATGACCACTGTACAAGACTGTGACAATACAAAGAAACAAAAAGAAAGTGAAAACCACTGATGAATCACCCACTCAGAGACAACTCCTACCTTGCTTTAGGAACATACACATATATAATTCCAGAAATTTTATTATCTACTAGATATAATGAATATACAAAATGTAAAGTATAAAGTGGGACTTTACTATCAATGCTGCTTTGTGACCTGATGTTTTTTATGTAATGCTCTGCACACTTACATCTTTCTAGGTCAATACGTATAGAGCTACAATATCATTTATAACTACATGAAACTCCACTGTGGGTGTAGTTTAATCAATTACCTAATGAAATAAGTACATTTATTAATAATTTCAATTACTTAATATAAAAATTAATTAAAATTCTTTATATATATATATAAAATGTATCTGTTTCCTTAGGATAAATTTCTAAGCAAAGAACTTTGGGTCAATGAACATACACATTCTGATTTTTGCTATATACCAACAAACTGTCTTCCAGCAAAGTCCAATTTACATTCCCACCAGCAATGTGTATACCTTTTCCCCACATCCTCACCAACACTTAGCATTAAATGCAATCCCTGCTAATATGATAGGTGAGAAAATTTTGTTTTAATTTAAATTTGCTTACTGAGTAGTTGACCATCTTTTGTTGCTGGCTACTTCTATTTTTTCTTCAGTGAATGGAATATAAATGCTCTTAAACAATTTTTCTTTATGGATCAGGTCATATATGTTACAGTGTTTTTCCCCGTATATTATGTATCTTAAATTTGTTTGTGGGGTTTTTTGGTTTGTGTTTAGGTTTTTGCTGTGTGGGACTGTTGAATTATTATGTAGACAAACATATATCTTTACTTTCTAATTTCTGGTTTTGATGTCATATCTTATTCTACTCCTAAGATTACTGAAAAAATAAATCACCTAAATTTGTTCTTACACATGTAAGGTTTTATTTTTTAACATCTAGATCTTTACTCCATCCAGAATTAGCATATGTAAAGTTATCTTAATTTTCTTCTGCAAATAAGAAGCCAGTGGTTCCAACAGTATTCACTGAACACTCAAGTCTTGTTTCTCCACCTGATCTGAAATGCCTACTTTTTAAAATTTTTTTTAATTTATTTTTTAATTGAAGGATAATTGCTTTACAGAATTCTGTTGATTGCTGCCAAACACATGTACACCTATGGCTGATTCAGAATGCTGAAATGCCTACTTTTTATCACAGACTAAATTCTCATATGTACTTATATATGAGAATATATAATATATACTCATATATTCTCATATATACTAAAATCTCTTATATCTCTATAGTGTATTTCTGTTATAATAATCTGTAGTTTTATAATATGTTTTATAAGGCTAATGCTTTCTTTTTCAGAATTTTTATGGCTCACCTCCTTTGTTTATTCTCCTAGAATAATTTTGGGAATCATTTTATTAAGTTGTAAATATTATATTGGAATATTCTGGGGATTGTACTGAATTTACACTCTACTAATTTAATGATCTAGGAGAAATGGTATTTTTGCAATGTTCAGTCTTCTCATCTAAAAAGAAAATTTTCCCTCTTTACTCCTATTTTCTTTTATAACTTAGAAGAGTTCTTGAATTCATGTCATGTGGGCTATATACTTTTCCTATTAACAATGTTCCTGTTTCCTTAACACTTGTTTTGTAATTGTGAACAGCTTTTTCCTTAAGCATGCTTTCTGCTTTACTTTATGTATATAAGAAAGCTAGAAATTTTTATGTTTACTTTGTAACTTACCATCTTCCTATTTTCTTATTTTTAAGCCTTTTTGATGATTCATCACATTAATAACAAATTATCCTTTTCTTTGCTAATATTTATATTTATTTATATGAGCTATAATAGCTTTTTGGTGAGACTATTATGTCATTTAAAATAAAGTGTTTAGAATCTTTTACTGACTTTTTATAGCAAGATAAAGGGACTGATGAAGAATCATTATATGAATATATTTAAGAGTATGTTTAAAAGTCTACCTTCCTCAGAAGGATTTGTGTATGTGGGCATGGTTTTAAATGATTCTGGAAGTCACTTTCAGGTCTCACTATTTTAAGAGAGAAATGCCTTCTGTTTTCTTAATGTCTTACGTAAGTATTTCCTTCATCAAGAAATAAAAGTTTACCAATACCTTAGAAAACTCTGAGTTCTATTTTTCCATAAGAGCACATTATAAAAAGCTTCTGTGTCAAGCAGACCAGTGTTGAATCCAAACTCTACAGTCACACATGTGACTTTTGCCAAGTTACACAATTTCTCTAAATCTCCCTTTCCTTACGTATAAAATGGAAATAATACAGTGCAATGTAAAACACTGAAAAGATCAAATGAGATATAGGATTGTTGCCTGACATATAGCAGATAAGATTCTCAATAAATGATAGTCTAATCTCATCATGTTGGTCTTTCATGAAATCAAAATCAGCTTTTAACAGTTTGCCTCCTACCTGGGATTTTGCAGTAAGTGCAAGAGAATGGTAACCACCTGCCTCCAGATGGATTACTTCTTTACCGTCCAGACATTTTACACACAATGGTTGAAGCCTTAAAGAAAAACATACACACATACACACAAACTCAGAGGAAGAAGTATTCTCAGCAAGAATCATGGACTTTCTCAAATTATGTTTTCAAATAAACATTTCCAAAAAAAATTAAAATAAAAATACTGGATTTATATTCAATCTACTCCTAAATACAAGTAATTTTAAATGGTTTTAATTTAATCTTTGTCTGTTAATCACTAATTCACCACCATAATTCGAAATCATAAAACAACTAAATGATTCATATAGCAGAGAGTATACTTTTTAATGATTAGGTGCTTTCACTCTGCTAAGGAGAAAAGAGACATTTATATTAACTGGTTTAGATAATCATTCTATTTACACACTTTTACAAATATTTATTGCTAATATCAAAAGAATTTCTCTTAAAACAGTTTTTCCATGATATACATGAACAGACACGGTTTAATACAGTGGTTATAGTTATTTTGGCAGCAGCAGATAGACCTCTCTCAGGTTAAGAAAACTGTTGGCTCTTTTTTATAAGTTAAAAATGTGAACCATTCACATGTTCCAGTGACATATAATCTTATCCCAAACACCCCTTTCTGCATTCTAACATGAATAAACATCAAAGAAGAGATGGAAAAATATACCATGGATACTTAAGTCCTTTATTGTCAGGAAAAATTCAAGACTAAGAATGACTGGGGGGAGCAGATGGTGTTTGTTTTGGTTTTTTATCAGAGTTAATGGTGTATAACAATCTAGAGCTAGAAGGGACCAGATTTCCTCCAGAAGGAAGTGGAGATTTGGAGACCTTCAAGGGGGAGAAGTTATTTGTCTAAACTAATTCCTAACAGTAAACACTGGCAGCACTCACCTGGGCAGAACATCGCCATGCCCCAGCTGTCCTTCCTTCCCTTTCCCCCAGGTCCACACCTCTGTTCTCAGAGAAGGCAGGAGCGCGTCTGCTTCTCCACTGTATGTAGGGGTCAGAACCACTGTTCGAGTTTTTACCCGTGCAGCTTTCCTCAGGAGCCTGGGCGAGACTGAAAACAAACCAGAAATATCATGAGGGAATAGACAGATGAAAAGAAAGGTACCCTTTTAATAAACTGTTGATTTTCAAGTAAATATACTAACATGGTATTTGTGAAGCATATTCTATAGGTCTGCAAAACTGGGGATTAAGTGAGTTTGGTAAATACTGCCTACTACATTCTTCCTTCCTGCCCCTGTGGAGATTCACACACACATCAGCATGCTAAAGGTACAGACAAGTCCTGCAATTAAAAGCCATGTTTAAATCTGTTTAGCCCTACCCCACTTCCAAGCATTTGGCCACAAAATTCTTTTCTGTACATTTTTTATATAGAATAGCTATATGACATCCTATGTAACTGGTATTCTGAAGAACAAGCTTACCAAAGTACTGCTGCTGCTACCACTAAGTCGCTTCAGTTGTGTCCGCTTCTGTGCGACCCCACAGACGGAAGCCTACCAGGCTCCCCCGTCCCTGGGATTTTCCAGGCAAGAACACTGGAGTGGGTTGCCATTTCCTTCTCCAATGCATGTAAGTGAAAAGTGAAAGGGAAGTTGCTCAGTCGTGTCTGACTCTTAGAGACCCCATGGACTACAGCCTACCAGGCTCCTCCGTCCATGGGATTTTCCAGGCAAGAGTGCTGGAGTGGGGTGCCATTGCCTTCTCTGAACAAAGTACTACACTAAGGCTAAGAAATAGTTCTTCCATGTCAAAGCAAAATTAAAAGTAAAGCTTTTCCAAATGAAGGTCTTAAGTTCAAGCATACTATAAATATTGTAACAAAAGATTTACTTTAGACATAAAGTGTTAGTTTTTAAGTGAGAAAATGGTTATGAATCAAAAATACTAAAAAGCTTTTGTATTTTGCCTGCTAACTTTATTTTATAGAGAACTTCAACTTTTAAAAAAGAATGCTGACATCTTTTACAGTGTTCTAAATTATACCAAAGGCTGTTATAACATTGTGAAAATCTTGTACACCAATCTGGTGACAGAATGTTTTGAAGAAAATCATCAAGTGTCACTAAGTACAGACTCAGTCACTTGATCACTAAGTTGTGGGTCACAAAGAAAGTGATCATCACTGGCTAAGATTACAATCTTTTCTGCTGAATGTGCCACTAGCTTACACAAGGTTCATAAGCAGAAGCATGTATCATGAAAAAGTGAGGGTCTAAAGTTATTTCTAAAGCACAGTAATATGTAACTTTAAAAAAATTAATTAATGAAATAAATTTTGATATTTGAATATGTTAGCTTTAATAATTAAGAAAGCGAATTTATTATAACACAATATGTGATGTCAGGAGCATCTTGGATTCACCAGAAGTCAGCTCAGAAAAGCTAGCTCCTTACCTTGTGACAACAAGCCAGGGAGAGAGAGTCTTCGGCTGCCTCCCTCAGACTCTTCTTCTCTGATATCCACAAGACTTGAACTCTTCTTTCCTTGCATTGACTCCTGTTTAACCTGTTCTTCTCTGCTATCTTTCAGACCTTCTGGGCCTATGGAACTGCTGCCTGCCAGAGCTCCAGGCTCACAAGGGGCTGTATTATAAAAGTTCATAACTTTCTTAAGAGACAAGGCCCCAGCTTCATATGTAGCAGCCACTCTCACACCAACAGCAGATGCACAAGAGACCACAAGGCTGTTGAGGGCTGAAGTGCTTGTGGTTGGTGGGCTGTGAAGATTAGGAATTGCTTCTTCTACAAGAGGCTAAAATATACACACATAAAACAGCATATAAAAATATAATCCCTTATACAACAAGTAATCAATACAAAGAAAATGTAACATCTATCACTATTCGCAAATATAAGACTGAAACAGGAGGTCTTCATCTCCAACCTAAAGGTATCCCTTCTTGATCATGTATTTAACACATTTATATGGAAAAGAGTACTCAAAGTACAGCTCCTTATAAAAAGTACTTCCTTTTGTTTGAGCGGGATTTTATCATGGTATTTAAAAATAAGTCCCAGCTGCTTTATAAAACAAAACACAGTAGAGGAGAGAGGGGAGGGAAGGTATGAAAAACAAAGCCTTTAACATGGGGTAATAGCCCTGGATAGAAGGTTGAAAAAGTATAAGCTTTACTATTGATCACTACTAGGAAAAATTATACAGATTTCTACTAAGAAATTATGAGAAAAAATTCTATTTTAAGAAAATTCTATTTTAGGCTTTTCCTAAAATATTTTATAGACAGAAATTTATATATGGCATACACAGGCAGAGAAATAAGTTATATCTCTAAATTATCAGCCCCCAAATTATGTTTTGAAGTTTATGTCCTCCTCCTATCTAATCAGGAGTTATTTTCCATGACCCAGGCACAAGGTAAACTGAAAGATTACTTTTGCTCTCATTACCATTGAGTAATGTGGTAGGTTAATCATTAAACACTTGGATCCAATGTGCTTAGTGTTATTCACAGCTGGATTAGAAAGCTAACTAAAGTTTTCTAGTATCTTAGTGAAAGATCAGTTAAAATTTACTCTGAGCTGTCAAGCACCACTGCTTACTAAAAAAGATAAGCCTACTAACCCACACAAAAAGCTTTTAGTTTATGAGCACAGGTCACAGTGAAAATTTTGTTTCCTATGCTACCCAAATATCCCAGAGGTGTGTGTGTGTATAATATTTCTTCATTTGTCCTGAATTGCAAACCAAACCCCCAATTTTTTTTTTAACACTGGCTTCTGATTTTCTTACAGGAAATAATGCCTATTCCCTGCACAGTGTCTGACATGTAGTAGGCACTCAACACATTTTGGTGAATTAAATACTAAATTCAAGAAGAGTCACTTCTGTGTGAGTCTTTAATTAAAATATCCAACAAAATAAACAAATAGACCATATAAAAAAAGTTAAATACAAAGTGTGTCACTTCCCTGGTAACACAGTTCCCATGATAACGTGTTCAGAAAAGCTAGTGTTGCTACTTCCACCCTCTATTTACAAACGCTCACAGGTGGTGCTAGCTGGTAAAAACCCGCCTGCCAATGCCAATGCAGGAGACTTAAGAAACGCAGGTTCAATTCCTGGGGCGGGAAGATTCCCTGGAGGAGGGCACAGCGACCCACTCCGGTACTTCTTGCCTGGAGAATGCTATGGACAGAGGAGCCTGGCAGGCCATAGTCCATAGGGTCGCAAAGAGTCGGACAGATTGAAGTGATATTAGCATGCATGCACATAACAGAAGCTTAAATAGTATTTACAGGTGACTGACTTAGGAAGTTCTTAGCATCAGGCTCAGGAAAATTAAAAAAAAAAAAAAAACTCTACCTTATATAAACTTTATTGTCTTAATTTGTCCCTCTACTTAATTACATTTAACAATTCATAAAATAAGTAAATAAAACAAAAACACATGCCCAGCAATTCTGACAAAAGACACAATTTTAGTAGTCCCAGTCAGTAAAATTCAATAATGAGATATATGCTTCATTACCAAATACTTTGGCTTATTTCATAAATATGTGATATTCTTTCAGTTACATCTGGCCAGAAGAAGAAAAGACTTATCCTAGACTACATAAATTCCTAAGGGTTAGCTGTATGACTGAGACACTATTTACAAAGATGGGTGAGTTACACTTAGTTAAACACACAATGTCAAAACTAGCATAGGTAACCAAAGCTTTAAATGTTTAACCAAATGATTGGGTCCAAAGAAAAGTGCAATTTCAATGATGACAATCTATTAATCAAATAAACAGTACAAAATAAACTTTTAACTTCAACTTTAACAAATCAGATGAATGACTTTTGACAAGTCAAAATCTAACTTTTTTATTAGCGTGCGCAAGTCCTGTTAAATTATTACTTTCACTTGGTTTAGATTTCCCTTTCTCCAAACAGCTTCTTAACTAAAAAAAAAAAAAATCAAATATCTACAAGGTTCAGGGAGTAGACTGTGAAATAAAGACTGTTTCTGAAAACACCTCTAAGCCACATTTCTATCCTGAGCCAGTAAACAACAGTAAGGAAGAATCAAGAAGCAAGGTGGTTTCAAAAACCTGAAAACAATGCCACAGGGTAGCTCTTTTATTTGAGTCTTAATCACTAAATTGCCAGGGAAGTCCATATGATTAGATGTTCCTCTTCACATTTATTTTAGAAAAGCAAAAGCCTTCTACTAAGAGTAAAAAAACAAGTATCCTTTAGAACAATTTGTTTGAAGTAGGGAGACACAGTTTACTATATGGCCCTAGTAAATAGCTTCTCTCCACTTATTACACATTTTCCAACTAAAAATAGTTTAAACAAGTTGAAAAAAAAAAATTAAAGCCTCCGTCCAATAATGCCCAGTAAGGACCACTGATATAACTGAAAAGAATTCAAATATGTAATGCCAGTCAATTTTAAGTCTGCCCTCAATCAAGGGATCTACCACATAGCAAGCTTCCCTGATAAAGAAGGAACCTGAATAGTGCTACAAGTACAGATCAGAGAATTCTTTGTGAATATACAGTCATGTTAGATCAAACTTTTTGGGGAGCCCACCTTAGCCAGAGGGGGAAAGTACTTGGACAAGAAAAATGGGATTTTGCTACTTATAAAACAAGCCCAGAGTAACATCTTGCAACATCATAAAGAGCCAGAATTTGAACAAAAAGAGTAATTTTGAATCAATCCAGGGTTTTTCTTATCTAGGCTTGCATGATGAGATAGAATCATACTCAAAACTAAAAAAATTTTAAATGGTACCAACCCTTAGGTATTTAAAGTTTCTCAAGAAAAACTCAGATGGTTCAACTCCAGAAACACCTTTACAAAATTTAGCAGGTACCTGAGATGGCACTGGCTTTTCACCATTCTCGGAGCTTTCTCTTACTGAATGATCCGACAGTTTCTGCACATATTCATTTACTGCCTGAGTGTCAGGGTATGATGGTCTACTTGCAGAAGAAACGTCAGTTGTTCCCATGATATCTTGTGGGAAGGAAGTGGTTTGAACACTTGCGGTCTGAACATTTCCAACATTCAGTTCAGTAGCAGCAGGCGGCTCATTCTGCACAAGAGTGTTCTCAAACACTTCTCCCTGGGTGTCAAGGGTTTCAGAGGAGGGGCTGACGGTGGTGCTGGCCTGGATTTCTGCCTGGGATTCTGACAGTGTCACACCTAATGGACAACAGTGGCTGTCTGATATAATCACGTGGTCTTCCTTGTCAGTCATCGTAATCAAGAGCTGGCTGCATTGGTTGCATCTTTCTGGCACTGGCTTCAGATCCTGGGAAGGGAGGCACTGGACCAGTGCTAAGCTGTGGAAGGCACCGCAAGCAACTTGGAGCACTACTCGCCCAGCAAGGTGTTCCACCTTTTGTGGCTTTGTCACTGGAAAGGTGGTGGTGATGAGACCCAACTGACAACCAGTACCCCATGCCCAGATCTCTCTGCTTAGGGACAATGCCAGAGTGTGCTCCTCACCACATGCCAACTGCAAGATCCTGACCGCTAACAAAGGACTGGTCTCAGAATCAGAAATGCTGACAGGGTTTGGCTCTGGAACATATGGCTGGTTAGCTACCGCACACTGGCCAGAAGAGTTCTCCCCCCACATGTACACCACACCACTGTCTGTGACTGCTCCGGTGTGGAAACTCCCTGTTGCCACGGTAACAACATACTGCCCAACCAGGGCACTCTCCAGAATGGGGTTGCTTGGACAAGTCTCTGCTGGCTCACTTCTCCAGGGGAGAGTCCCAAAGCTGTAGACCTCACCATCTGAGGGTTTAAAAACAAAACAAAACAGAAACAAAAAGTTAGTGAATTAACTAGACATTTTCTCAGCTAACCTTTAGTCCCCTCTAGGTTTAACAAAATAGAATTTCTTTTTTTTTTTCCTTTTCTTAATTTTCAAGAGCACAGCTATAGAAATTTGGTTCAAGCATATAGCATTCCATACTTACTAATCTTTTAACAAAGAGCATCTTTTTTTTTTTTTTTTTAAATTTCTTTAATTTCAGGTATACACGTGCTCCCCATCCTGAACCCTCCTCCCTCCCCCCTCCCCATACCATCCCCCTGGGCCGTCCCAGCGCACCAGCCCCAAGCATCCAGCATCGTGCACTGAACCTGGACTGGCATCTCGTTTCATACATGACATTTCAAATGTTTCAATGCCATTCTCCCAAATCTTCCCACCCTCTCTCTCTCCCACAGAGTCCATAAGACTGTTCTATACATCAGTGTCTCCAACAAAGAGCATCTTTGAACATTCAGAAATATGGTGACAATTTCTACAAATTGCAGGAGACAACTTCAAATGAAGGTGCTCCTCTTATTCAGCCTCATCCTAGCACTGATCATTACTAACGGCTCTCATCGTAGGCTATTACAGAAGTAGATTCCAAGTTCAAATACAGAACAATGATCATGATATGATTAGATAAAATACGCAGAAAACAAAACAGATACATTCATTAATATCTATAATATTCACTACTAATGTTTAACAGAGCAGTAGATGAATATGCAATGGCATAAAAAATCCTAGAGATTCACTTTGGCCAAAACTATGAAATCAGCTTTATATAACACCTCCAGGTTGGACTGAAAGCAGCAATATTAACAATATGTGACTGTCTTCATGTTTTGTACTATACTATGTGTAATTTTTAAATATTATATATAATATATATTGTGTACTAGACAGCCTTTCTGAGTTGCATTTAAAAAGCACATCACAACAAAACAAAGTAAAACACAAACGAAGTCATGACTGGTAGCTTTAGACTGAAGGGTAACCGGCCAGCTTTAGAAATAAAAAGGAAGGCACCAGTGAGTTGGAGACATGAATGATGACAACCCATTTATGCTCACTTGTGCTATCAAGTCGTAATTTTACTGCAGGCACTGCAGGAATTTGGGGGCATGTATAAATGATCCATATTAGCTAAAAAATTTAAATGGGACAAAGATTTGGCCATGGATTTTGAAAAATACTAAACAAAGCCCACTATCTTTTCTTTCCTATATGACCAGGGATCTACCCATTTTTTTTTTTAATAAAGAAATGAGTACTATTCTTCCTCCACAAGCAGCGATTCAGTCACTGATGAAAAAAATGCTTATTTTATCTCTGGCCTATGATACATGGCAGATACAATTATATATTCAAATTAACTCACTACAAGATCTGTGTTAGGAAAAACACAATAGTGGCTAGAAGAAAGATCAGCTTTTGTTAGGGAATTTTTAATTTGGATAGAGTACTGAGAAAATAAGCTCACTGGTTAAGAGCTTTCAAACTTTTCTTCCCAAGTGATACACCTATCACACTTGTTTACCAAATCACACAGTTCACCAAAACTTTCAATTGGTATTATTCCACTGGAATAATAGGCTCTCTAGAGAAAACTGCAAGAAATGAATATTTAGACATCATTTAAAAATAGTATCCCACACAAACAGTGAGTCAATGAGGTGTCCTCACTGAATTAGGAGCTAATGGCTAACTTGAACAGAGACAAAGAAGCTTGAAATTTCTAGTATTCAATCAATACCATTTCCTCACTTAGAAAAGAAAGTACTGGAGATCTCTGTGCCATTTCAAGCTACACAGTTGTGTTGAGAGGAGATTTTTTGTTACTTTGACACTTAAACCAGAATACTGCTTACACATGAACATTATTTACATATTTTTTAAAGTTTTCCCTCAGATTTCCCAGCCTTTTAGGTTTGATTCTAGATGTTTAAAGATCCCATGCTCATGAAGGATTCCTAAACAGCTTACTGAAGGGCTCAAACAACAACAGTAACAGAATTCCATTTATATATGCTTGAGAACTATACATTTTGAAGCCCATAGTGTAGGTACTGAATATAGTTTACATTTAAAAAATAAGGCTTTTTCCAAATTTTGGCCTAATAATAATGATAGTATTATGTATTATCATAACAAAAGTGACAAAATAACAAAGAAGTTAGAAAGAAATCTATGTTTACCCCATAAAACCACCAAGGTCAGCTTTAAGCTTTGTTTCCTAGAATTTGTCTTCCCTTAGTTCCTACAAGGAAAATACCAAAGCATTATAAAATACTTAACAAATGCTTATAGAGCAGAAATTTATAAATTAGTGGAGTTGATGGCAGTCCTGACCCAAATCAAATTTGCCATGACTGCACTGGCAAAATGCCATCAAAATTAAAGGTAGCTCTCTATATAAATTATAGCCTAGGTTTCTGTTACAGATTTATAGACTGCATTATATTCTTATAAGCTGCCATTTATGCCTGAGAAAACCTAAGACAGTATAGCCAAGTGATTTTAAAAGCAGGCTTTGAAATCAGACTTTCTGGGTTCCCATCCTGACTCTGACCCTTTAAATAGCTGTGTGTGCTTGGTAAAACGATTTAACCTCCCTGACCTTCAGCTTCCTCATCTGTGAAGTGGGGCTAATAACAGCAGCTACCTCATAAGGTGGCTGTCAGGACTCGATGAGATAATACATATAAAGTGCTTAGCACAGTGCCTGGCACATATAATTGCTTAACAGACATTTGCTATTATTAGCATTATTATTTTGATACATTTAATGAACAAAGGTATAGCAACAGGATCTCTGAATACATAATCTTTGAAAAAATCTAATTTTTCATGTACTTATCACTACAAAAAAATTTAAGCTATAATTCTCCCTTTTATTCTAGCTAGGGAACATCTTAAATTTAAGAACTAATCTGATTTCTGATAAAGGGAGTAAGAACATATTTTGAAAACAAAAAGAAAATAAGCTCCAGCAAAGTCCATTGAGAACCCCGGGCACACAGGAAGCTCAGCTATTCTTACACACTCAGACACTGGTCAGAGTTTCGGTTAATGCTGGCTAAGCCATTCTCAGCACCTTCAGTCAGAAGCACTCCATGTTTCACTCCAAGGGCAGCGTGAAGAACAGTCTTTCCTCCCCAGCCTGGCAATCTCTCTGGTGTCACAGAACAGGACCCTGCCTGCCACACATGGACCAGGCCTCTTTCTTTGGATCCTTCAGCCTCTGTGGAACTACAAACATCAAGAAAAATAGCTTAATTGTTTCTGTAGTTCAGAACTATACCTTTTGTCCTTAATACTGTCATGAAGATTTATACCTTTTACCAGTACATGGGTGACTGGGTGACTGGGTCAGACAGGTTAGCTATTTTATGACTTGGTTACGACACAGAAGCAGAGGCAAAACAACTATTTATATGAGACCCTGAGGACAAATCCACAAATTACTTATTTCTATCTAAGAAGCCAACAAAACCTGGGCTATTTTTTGAAGTTTTTTGATTAACATAAAATTTCAAAATTCTAACTTCTCAATACATTAACTCCTCAGCTATTAAAGTTACAACATATCCACCATGGGTATACATGTGTTCCCCATCACACACACAAAAAAATATATAAAGTTACAACATATCCAAAGTTGGAGTCTTACTTTTAAATTTTTTTAATTTGGTAGAAAAAAAAACAACAAATAGATATCTGATGAGAAAGACAGGAGCAGTAGAGATCCTTATTTCACTTTATGCTAAGTTTAAGCTCTATAATTCCTATTTAAATTTTTAAGAGTTAAATTTATAACAGGTAAAATCCTTCATGCTTTACTTACATTTTAGCCAAAGAATTCTATCCATCTGATGACACTGGCTCAAAAATCATAAAACACACAGCTGTGTAATAATGATCATATCCTAACTGTCTCCCTTTCCAAGAAAAGGCCATATTAACATACTCTGGATTTCCTTTATATAAAGTCTTCCTTTGTGTCGCCACTGATGGGACATTTCTTTTTTCATAATCTTTTTTCTAGAACACTGATGCCAAAATTTTAATGATGTTCAGAAACTTTCTTTGACTTTATTTTGTAATACCTAGATTTTCTCTATTTGTGCTAAATAATATTCCTGTAAGTTGTAATTGGGCACATCCATGGTTTTATGAAAGGGAAGCCAGAAACCTAACCTCTTTTTCAAAATATCGTTCATGACAAGTTTTCCAAGAATATAATTATAAGTAATAAGGCTACTTTTGAAAAAACGGAAATTATGTGAGGAAAAAATGGCTTCAAAAGCTTTGCAATGATGAAATGAAGACATCTGTGCCTTTAGTAAGAAAGGGACTAGCAACAAAGTGAACCACTAACAAGCTTTATTGTAATTATCTTCTCTCTTTGCCAATCAACACAAATGTCGCTATTCCTACTTAATAACCATCAAGAAGAAAATTAAACTGAAGAGAAGCTACACATAAGTGGAACTGCTTGTTGTGTTTTCCTAGAAAGACAGAGGAGAAGGAAAAAATGGTTTTACCTTTTCTTCTTTGAGTCCATCGGTCAGTGGGAGCACTCCATCACCAAATCATTCTCTCCTTGCAAAAGGTAAAGACCTAAACGGCAAAACGCAGGTAAGCACAAAGAGCAGTAAAAGAACCCTTTGCTATTTTATCAGTCAGATTTTTCAAAAAAAGGAAAAAAAAAAAAAAGGCAGCCTTCCAACAAGTGCACGTTCACTGGGCAATAAATATGCAGCAAAACTATTTAAACTATTTCACATCCTGCCTGCCAAAGTTGAATCTCTAGACTGAGCCTGCCCACTAGCTTATAAAAAATGCCTGTTGAACGTCAAATGTAATTTCAAAGTGAGAAAAGACTACCTATGACCTCGCTGTACTTTGTCAAGCAACAGACTTTTTTCGTTTGTTTTATTACAAAGAAGTGGAATCCAAAAACTCAGTGTGTTACATATTCACTACATACACACTAAGGCTACTTTTTAAATGCTTCTGGGACATATGTACACTTAAATACCAACTAAATAAACAAGAAATTCTACAATCTCTCCAGTAATGTATCAGATTGAAGCAGTTTTAATTTACATTTTCCAGCAATGCCCACACACAAAATTACATCATTAGAACAAAGTTCTCCATTTATTGGAACCAGCAGTATTTTCCCCAAATCAATCTTAATTCAAAACCATAATCCAAAGGGCTAGAAGAAAGAAATCTGAATTTTAAAATATCATCTGCCATTTAATAGAAAAGAGTTATATGAAAATAACAGTACCAATATCATGATCCATCATTTCAGCAACTCAAAATTTAATAAAGTTAGAGCTAGCAATAGGAACAGGCAGACAGAAACACTCAATGCATTTCAACTTAGAAATTCACATTTTTAAGGGCACCAAAGCTCATGAAAATAAGGGCAATGGGGTTTTAGATGTGTGAGTGATAAAAATACTGGGGCCAAATTTATTATTGTCCTGCAAAAGGATATGGCATGATCACAATGCTCTGCAAACCGCCCACACCGGCAGGAGAGATGTAAGATCCATCTGTTTACTCCAGGTTGCCTGTGAATTCTTACTGTTTCCCATCTGTGTATCTGGAGGAAATTACTCTCTACCTAGTGCTTATTTTAGAAAGGTTCTGAATCATTCCAAGTTGGATGAAGGGTACCATATAAATCAAAGATATATTTGAATAGATTTAGCCGATTCATCGGAAGAGACCCTAATGCTGGGAAAGATTGAAGGCGGGAGGAGAAGGGGACAAGAGGACGAGATGGATGGATGGCATCATCAACTCAATGGACGTAAGTAAGAGCAAACTCTGAGATATAGTGAAGGACAAAGAAGCCTGGCGTGCTGCAGTCCACAGGGTCGCAAAGAATCGGACACAACTTAGTGACTGAACACCACCACTTAATAAATGATTACTAAGTGGTACTATGCTTTGTGTGTGACAGTAATATACTTTTAGTAAAAAGGTACGACTTGATGGACTCGATGGACGTGAGTTTGAGGTGAACTCTGGGAGTTGGTGATGGACAGGGAGGCCTGGCATGCTGCAATTCATGGGGTCCCAAAGAGTTGGACACGACTGAGTGACTGAACTGTACTGAACTCAACAGTTCACAGCATAACAGAAAAGTTCTGAGGACAGGTCTAACCTTCGCTTATCTATCAGAGATCACAGAGTAACTGGTCCCTTGATACAAGTAACAATGCCCTGGAAGAAACCAGAGAACTGCTCGGGGAGGGTGCGGCAGTGTACAAACACACTTAATGCAACTGACTCACTGCCTCTGAGCTGAACTGGCAATCAAAACTGTGGAGAATCTTTTGGTAAAGTGACTGAAGCAGCTGACATATCTTCCCTTTTGGGGTCCTTTTTTTGAATAAAGGGCTTTCTTAAAGTAGATTACTCCTTATGTGATATGATTTCTCACCAACAATCATTTTTTCAAATCCAAGTGAAATTAAAACTCTACTAACTGTTTTGCAACATTCCTTTGTTACTTTCTATCTATGGTAGGGAAGATAATGATCCCCAAGATGTCCATGTATCCTAATGTCCAGAACCTGGGAGTATATCAGGTTACACGGCAAAGGAGAAGTAAAGCTGCTAACCAGCTGGTTTTAAGTTGGGGAGATGATTCTATTAATAGCTATCCAGGTGGACTCAGTATAATCACAGAGTTCTTAAAAGTGGGAAAGGGAGGTAAAGGAGAGTTTGAAAAAGAGATATGATGATGCAAACAGGGTCAGAGAGCTGCTAAACTGCTGGCTTTGAAGATGGAAGGGAACAGCCCTAAGCCAAGGAACGCAGGTGGCCTCTAGGAGCTGAAAGGGGCAAGGGAACGGATTCTTTCCTAGATCCTCCAGAAAAAAACGCTCCCTGATGACACACTGAAACCTAGAGAGACTTGAGTCTGACTTTTAACCTAAAGAGCTCTAAGATAATAAGTTAGTGTAATTTTGAGCACTAAATTTGTAGGAATGCTATAAGCAGCAACCAAAAGCTAGTATACTATTTCACAGACATCTTTATCAATATTTATAGATCTAATTTTGTTTTAATGGTGTTTAATATACTTCTAAGAAGATATGCCCACCTGAAATTCAAATATGGCAATGACAAAAAAGGAAATGAGTACTAAGTAAACATAACTAAAAAGGAATATTACAGCTAAATGTGGAAAGCTTAAAAAGTTTTACCTCACATACTTAAAATATGTAGCATTTACCAAATCCAGTTAACCCAGTATTCTTCCTCAACTATGTACCGAAACAGAAAAATAAATTAAAAAATTTTGTTTTCCTAATATTTTTATGATCCCCCCCCGGGAAATCTATAAGACTTGCCTCAACTATTCAAATAGCATTTAAAGTTGCTTATGTTCTTCCTCTATTTAACATTTTTAATTGTTATAAAACTATCTAATTATGAGGCTTCTTCTGAGGATATTTCTCCCCAGGTGAGTCAGGATCCCTGCACTCTGCTTTTCTTCTGTTACAGTAACTTTCCCTAACAGCCTTTATTATATTAACTAGCTCTGACCCCGGAGAAGGCAATGGCACCCCACTCCAGTACTCTTGCCTGGAAAATCCCATGGACCCTGGTGGGCTGCAGTCCTTGGGGTCGCTAAGAGTCAGACACGACTGAGCGACTTCACTTTCTCTTTTCACTTACATGCATTGGAGAAGGAAATGGCAACCCACTCCAGTGTCCTTGCCTGGAGAATCCCAGGGACAGGGAAGCCTGGTGGGCTGCCGTCTATGGGGTCACACAGAGTCGGACACGACTGAAGTCACTTAGCATAGCATAGCATAGCTCTGACCCAGAAACTGTGTGATATTTATGGAGTCAAATAATGTGGGGTCCTCTTTTACTTCACCTGGCCTTTCCAGACACCAGTGGCATCTGTAAAAGAAGCAAAATAGACTCTGGCATCCCCTCCAACTACTAAGTACTATGAGCCACAGAAGAAAGCTACATTCAGTTTAAATATACCCCTGAACACTTCAAATGATCTCCTTCACTGTGAAATGTAAAGTAATCAAACTCTCAGAAGACCCTTTAAAACAAAAAGCAAATCTTGGTTCTTAATGAATTGATTCCATTGTTAGATCCCAGTGGACACACAACCTCCTGTTACATTTAACAGAGAGATAAGCTAACTTGTACATGCTGAGGATATGGTTTTAGTACCATGATCTGGAAGTGTCTAAAAAAAAAAAAAAAAAAATCTGGTCTAGATGTTCTAATTATCACTAGAAAGAAGAGCTGCAAACTATCTACAGGTCCATGATACCATAACCAGAAATCCAAAGGCCAAAAAACTCTGAAAACTAAAAGTTTTTTTCCTTTAAGTCTTCTGGTGGCAAAATTTAATCTGACCTGAACTCACCCAAGAGCAAAACCTGACCAGAACTAACGTGAGGCTATTTAGTTTTTACCCCTTTGGTGCACATCTTCATAAGTTCTGTCACAGAAGTATTAATATGAATGTAGGGTGGGATCAAAAGCCCCATAGCAAGTGTTATATATGGTTTATGCATCTTAGTCCAAAGATCAGAAAAACTCAGTTTCAAAACACGTCTTGCCCCAAGGGTTACAAGCAAGGGACTGGGAACCTGTATTCTAAAACTATCATTTTGGTAGGCATCCTCAACTTTTTAACGGCAATGATTTACATCACTTGTTTCAAAAGTTTTAAGTCAATTTTACGGTGAACATAGTCACATACAGTGCCCAAATGAGTTTTGTAAGGAATACCCTCCCTGAAAATACTCTCTTGCCTCATCTGAGTGAAGGAAAGAAGCCTGGGCTCTTTAATTTCACACAAGGCTACCCATCTGGTGGAAAGTGGTAAACAAGGTGAGAGGTGCTGTGTCCTAGAACAATCAGGACTTAGTGATGTATTAGATATAAGGGGGAGATAAAGAAGAAGGAAGAATAAAAAATGACCTCTGACTTTTGCCTTGAGCAACTGTGTAGTGGTACCATTTACTGAAATGAGGAAAAGTGAGGGGACAGGATTCTGAAGTGGAAGGTAAGATTCTGGTTAGACAAGATTTTTTATATATATAAATTTAAGGTGCCTGTGAGAAATCCAAGAGTACATATCAAGTGAGCAGCTGAATATATGAGTATGGTGTTCAGAAGAAAGGTCTTAACTGTTGACATGAACTTGGGAAGCATATGGACAATATCTGAGATCAAGACAATGGACAGTGACAGTGGACACACAAAGAAAGGGAAGGCACAGAATCAAGCTGTAAGATGCCTGGACAGACAGCAACAAGCAAGGGCTGAGGTGGGAAGTGGCCTGAGAGGCAGAAGAAACGTGAGTCAGATGTGAGCACACAAAGCAAAGCAGAAAACGTTTCCAGCAGGAAGGACTGATCAGCACAACTGGGGTCTCAGTTGGGGAATGAAAACCAGATTGGAGCAGGCTGACTGTAAGTGGGAGGTGAGGACACGAAAATAAAGTTGGTGCAAATGATTCTCTTAAAAAAAAATGTTGAAATGGCAAACAGAAAGGAGCAGTCACTGGAGAGAAATATGAAGATCAAGAGTGTATTTTGGGGGAGCAGGGTAAGATGAGAGACAGCTGAACATGTCTGCAGGACGATGACACTGATCCTAGATATAAGGGGGACAAGGACAGAGGGCAAAACCAAAATCCTGGACAAAGTGGGAAAGGATAGCATTCAGAACACACATGCAGTGGGACTGATCTTTCATGAGAGGAAGGGTCTACATTTCAAGAAGAAACAAAATGGCAGGTATAAACACAGGCAGGATTATAGATTTCATGGTGGGAGGATAAGAGTCCCGCAGGATAGCACCTGTGACTAGGACTTCACTGCATGTGTGCTGTTTTCTCATCTCACACCTGGCTCCATTCATTCCATCTCTTCGTTTTATTTTGCCACATTGACATATTTCTGTAAACTGCCTTGTAGGAACAAAGTAGAATATAAATAAACATTTTAAATATGGAACAGACTGAACTATTATCAATGAACTATTTTCCCCAATGCAAAGAGAAAATTAAATTCTATGTATTCACATTTAGGAAACTTTATTCTCTGGACAAAGTCCATTTGCTTTAATAATTTAGTCAAAGTTAGCATACTAACTTTAAAATGCTTAAATTTCAACAATTAAAACCATATGTATTTTTCTTACCTACTATACTTCAGGTATGGAACCAATATAAAACTTCCATGGAAGCCCAAAACACCTTATGTTCTATTATATCCCAGCTGCTTAAAACAGTCCTGATATACAAAAAGTACTCAATAAATACCTGTAGATAAACTGTGCTGTGCTGTGCTTAGTCGTTCAGTCATGTCCGAATCTTTTCGACCCCATGGACTAGCCCGCCAGGTTCCTCTGTTCATGGGGATTCTCTAGGCAAGAATACTGAAGTGGGCTGCCATGCCCTCCCCTCCAGGGGATCTTTCCAACCTAGGGATTGAACCCATGTCTCTTAAATCTGCACTGGCAGGCAGGTTCCTTACCACTATCACCACATGGGAGCTGACCACCCCTTAAATCCTGACCCAGAGTTCATGAATTCAGTAAGTTAATGCATATACATAAAGTCAGTAGGATGGCCAGAAAGTACTTACTTATAATGCTGTTACTAATGGGATAATGCACTTACTAAGTCATTGATTCAAAATATATTACAAACTCCGGGAGGTCAGAAACCATGACTTATTTATTGGTAAGCTCTTGTACCCATAGGAACCATTAGGTGCAAGCTGGCTACACGTAAGAGTACCCAGTGGAAGACAACCCTTGATCTTAAGTTCCTGTCCACAGACTTTCAAATGATTAGAAGGTTTCTATGCTTATATATAATTAAAAGTCAGTTTTAGACACAAAAGGGAATCTTCTCATAATAAAAACTCTCATCCATAATTTGCTAATGATCTTCCTAACAAGGAAGATGCTTTTCTTTCATGCCACTTCACAGATGTCAGATAACGCAGGAGAGAACAGTCCCTTTCTCCTTAGCACATGGAGACTTTTTGGTGTAATCAGGGACATTAAGGCTTCATAGTCTCTCTCTTTTTACTTATTTTTATTTTTTTATGGCCCAATAATCTCACCCTGGGGGCTTCCCTGGGGGCTCAGTAGTAAAAAAAATCCACCTGCCCAATGCAGGAGACACAGGTTTGATCCCTGGGTCGGTAAGATCCTCTAGAGATGGAAGTGGCAACCCATTCCAGTATCCTTGCCTGGGAAAACCCATGGACAGAGAAGTCTGGCAGGCTGCAGTCCATGGGGTTGTAAAAAAGTCCAACACTACTTAGTTACAAAATAACAACAACAACAAATCTTACCCTGAAACCTATTAAAACTGTATTCTTCTGACTGTTGAGAATCTTCTAAAATGAATATTGCTCATGGGAGGCGGGAAACATGGTAAAATAAACATCCCACAATACCCACTTAGCTCTTTTTTACACTCACTGCATACCTCTTTGAAATGCATTTGTTGGAAATACTAAAATTCCAAAGAAACATTCTGATAAATATTATAATTCTGCAAATGAATTTCAAATTCCCAGGTACTGCAACCATTTATGCCTATTATTACTTGACAATGTATAACTTATGATATAAATTATGTATATATATTAATTTATATTATTTATTTATATATATATTTATATATATAATTATTCCTTTAATAGTTTGCTACTATTCTTTCATTAAAATGGCTGCTTTTTAAAAAAAAAAATTACAGAAATACAGTTCAAAGTATGTTGTGACTTATTTCTTATTTTAACGATCAATAATACCCAGTGCTTAAGGTCAAAAAGGGACCACAACAGGGAGTACACATGCCAAAATATACTGTTCTGGAGACATATTTCACTTAGAGTATTTTGAAAGTGCTAATACCAGGTACCTTGATTAGGCCTGAAAATATTCTTTTTAAACTTGAGTTATATTAGGGATCAGCCACTAAATTGACTATTCATAACTCAACCATTTAATACATTATCATCATGTTTACTTATTAATACCTGTAGAAAGAGAATTATTTTGCTTGAGCAATAACTAGGACACTTGTATTCACAGTATAAAACTTAGGATTACTACACTGTAATGAAATTTAACCAATGCAAACTTGAAAAAAAGTAAATGTTAATGACTATATGATACCTACAGTTATGTTGTATCTGAGTCACTGTCCAAATTCATTTCAGGATTTTAGGATACAATGCACTCCCCTACACTCTGAAAGTTCACCATCATGTACTTCTCAAGGGTTTCTAGAACTTGAATTCCCCTGCAGCCTCTTAAGAAGGATCACTCCTCATATCCTAAGGAAAGCATTTCTCCCAGGAGCTCAAGTCAAACAGCAAAATAAACTTGAATAAATAATTGGTCTGGCTCCTTTCTTTAAAAAGCTTCACACAGTGGCTATGAAGTGGCACAATCTTTTCCTGCTGCAGGGAGAGAAGCTCCAAAGTAAAATAAAAAGAGCATATCGAAGAGAGCCCAATTATAAGCAAAAATAATAAGGTTCTAGTTTCACAAACTATCTTAACCATACACAAGTCTTTAAAAACACAAATCCATGCACCTATCATTCCATTTTATATTTTAACACATTTTCATATCTGCTTCAGCTCTCTTTAAAACAGAAGAAAAAGTTATACAGAGACCTGAAGGAGTTCTGTCCAAACCTTCCTTCTCCAGGGTTACCCACTATTTCTAAAGTTAGTATGTATTTCCATGTATATTCTTGTATGTTTATGTAATTTCAGTAGATATACACATAACAATAAACAGTATATGTTATATTGTTTTAAAACTCTACACAGTTGCATAATACTGTGTGTATCTATCCTTTGGCAATTTGTTTTATTTTTACTCTATTATATATTTGAGGTGTATCCATGTTGATAAGCAAAAATCTAGTTCACTCATTTTTACCAGGGGATAGTATTTCATTGCATGAATGCTGCTGCTAAGTCACTTCAGTCGTGTCCGACTCTGTACGACCCCATAGACAGCAGCCCACCAGGCTCCCCCGTCCCTGGGATTCTCCAGGCAAGAACACTGAAGTGGGTTGCCATTTCCTTCTCCAATGCATGAAAGTGAAAAGTGAAAGTGAAGTCCCTCAGTCGTGTCCAACCCTCAGCGACCCCATGGACTGCAGCCTTCCAGGCTCCTCCGTCCATGGGATTTTCCAGGCAAGAGTACTGGAGTGGGGTGCCATTGCCTTCTCCGTCACTGAATGAATAAACCATAGTTTATCTATTTCCCTACAAAAGTAGAGCTGGATTGTTCTACTGATTGCTATTTTTTAAGAACTGCTATCATCATCTTTGTTAGATGTTTGCTTAGGAAATTGCCCTAAGTTTAGTTAAGAATTCAGCTCAAAAAAAAAAAAAAAAAAATTCAGGTTGTGGAAGAAAATAATCCTAGAATGAAAAACCTACCCATATCACACTGACCCAGTCTTTTTTCCGTAGGAGTTGAGAAAGCTACATTTTCTTCAAAACAAAAAACTCTACAATAAAAGAGTAAGTCTGCAAGAGCCCCCCAAAGTACTCATTACCTTGCTGATTTGAATATCTGTGCTCTATCCACATGGAGAAGGCAATGGCAACCCACTCCAGTACTCTTGCCTGGAGAATCCCACGGATGGAGGAACCTGGTGGGCTACAGTCCATGGGTGCGAGAAGAGTCGGACACGACTGAGCAACTTCACTTTCACTTTTCACTTTCATGTATTGGAGAAGGAAATGGCAACCCACTCCAGTATTCTTGCCTGGAGAATCTCAGGGACCGGGGAGCCTGGTGGGCTGCCGTCTATGGGGTCGTACAGAGTCCGACATGACTGCAGTGACTTAGCAGCGGCAGCAGCAACAGCTCTATCCACATGGATCAATTAATTCACCTATTTAACCAATTGCTCATCTGTTCTATCAATTGTGTGATACAGGCAAATATCAGGACAAAATGTGACGATAGCACTGTTATATCTATAGAGGAATGGGAGGTGGAGACAGGAAAATAAATGGAGTGCTAAAAAGAATCAAGTCCAAGTTGGCTGATTTAATTTGTGGTTCCCATGCATGTTCTTAAGGACTGATATCCTGTTAAACCTACTGCTATTATATTGATGACTGAATTACCTGGTCATCAATGAAGAGTTAAAAGAAAAAATTGCTAAAAAAATAAAACTAAGTCTACCAGAATTATGTATATCCCTAATACAATCAGAATATGTGGTAGGTTTAATTTCACAAAGTAATTAAAATCCTCACAGCATTCCCCTGAGTGTCTGAGAAAAGGGCTCAACCTCACACTTTATTAAAGCAAGGCTTTTTTTACACCAGCTCAAAAATCACCACTCGTTACTTCCTTCACAGTTTTTCAACCCACTCCTTACCTAGTCTCATATTAATAAAGAATTACAAAAGGTTTTTACAAGTCAGTCATATTCTTTGGAAATACTTTTAAAATGGACCCAACAATACTACACTAAACCCATGTTTTTCATGAACAGGTAGAGGATAGTACTCTTTCCATCTAATTATATGAAAAAAATCAGCTTTCAGTGAGGTTCATATCATACCTTTTGCTTCTTTAACAGTCAAAATGTCCAAAGTAAGTCAATGATGACCTAAATTCTGTCAAGCTGAAATCTGGAGAGAAGGGATTCCAGTTCACATTATACGAATCAATTTTAAAAATAAGGGGCTTACATAATGTTACTCAAATTCTCCCCCTCAAATTACTTGCTTGGTACTTTATTTTCTGCATCGTTATCTTTCCAAATTTTAATATTGTGAAACAGCTTTTAACATTTCTCCTTATAACTATGAATCTTACATCTGCCAATACTAGTCACAGTTTGCAAACTAAGTAATTAATTTAAACTAGGTATGGATTCCATCAGCATTTTCCCCGTTAAAAGACTCTAATGGAACACCAAAGTTACTACAGACCAACTTGAAATCATATTTTCTCTAAATATACCCCTGCATCATAAAACTATCTGGAAACTTACCCTTGATATTAAAAACTATAGCTCTTTTCTAAAAAAAAAAAAATCAGTTCTCTTTCACATCATTTAGAAAACAGTAAGTCAGTGGGTCATGGTGTAGTGGAAAAGAAAATGACATAAAATGGCTAATATGTATTGAATATTTACATACAGTGCCAAGTTCAGTAAAAAAGAAAAAAAAATACAATACATGAACCACTACATGTAAAGATACTGTTATAAAGAAAGTACTTTTATCTCCAGTTTAAAGACAAGGAAATTCAGACAGATGAGTAACTTGCCCAAACTCAAAGATGTAGGTTGATGGGGCTCCAGGTACGCCCAGGTCTAAAGCCTAGGATCTTCACCATTATGATTGTACTATTAAGATTAAAATACTGTAACCTACTGCAAAAACAAATTTTTCACTCTTTTAAATTCTTAATCACTAACTCAGAGGTCAAGTGGCCACTCCAAACCATCCCTATCTATGATAAACTGAAAAAATACTGGACCAACAGGTTTGCTGAATTTCTGTACTTGTTCAAAATAAACACACATCACACAATTTTATTTTTCTAAGCATTTTAAAGAACATTTACAGCCACCAACAAATCCAGAAGGCAACAGACTAAGGATGAGCGTTTGTTGCTGCTGCTATTGTTCAGTCGCCCAGTCGTGTCCAACTCTTTGCGACCCCATGGACTGCAGCACGCCATGCCTCCCTGAACCTCACCGTCTCCCGGAATTTGCTCAAGTTCATGTCCATTGCATCGGTGATGCCATGGACAAATGGTGAGCGTGTGTATTCAACAGTTATTTCCTTTTCCATTCTAAACCCAAAAGAAAATACTGTACTTGGATAAGCCACTTCAGCCAGTGTGTTTTTCCTATTCCCTCATCAACAAAGCCCTAAGCAATACACCACCACTTTAGCCAAACACACAAGGAGGACCAACACCAGCGTCAGTACCATTTCCTCACGAAAACCCCTGTTATTTTCCTCTTCACTTGTCAAAAGAACTTGCCACCCTCTGCTGGATCACTTGACACGCAAAAGGACTAACCTAAACTCCTAATTCTTAGTATCATTTTCTTTTTCCACGACCGCCTTTTCAAGTCAGCGAAACCCTTGGTCCACTGTCCACCGCGAGCTGCATCCAGGGGCAACCCCTCCCGGGACACTCACCAAGGTTCGCGGCCAGGGACCCGAGTTTATCTGGTCGGCGCCAAGAGTGGGCATTCAATAAATCCTCCGGAATGAATGGCTGGAAGGCAGCGTGGGTGGAGGCGGGAAGGGGGGACGCGAAGAATTTCAGGAGGCTGAGGTCTCCGCAGTGGCGCCCCGTGTGAGGAGGGAGGAACCGGGGCGACTGGGAGAACCTGGGGCCGTTGGGTGCTCCTCCACAGGCAGGCGCAGCGGGGCGGACGCTGGCTTGGGAAGATGGGGGCGCCGTCTCCGCGGATCCCCGCAGAGCGCTCCTGGGCCTCTGCCTGCGCCTCCGCCTTTCTCTCGGACCCCGGCCGCCCTCAGGCTGGAGGCCCCGGCCGGTCAGCCTTCCGAAGCCACGGGCCAACCCGGGACCCGCGATCGCTCACCTGACGCTCCACCAGCGGCACCGCCGTCTGCATCCGGCGCGAGCCCCGCAGCTCGGCGGGCCGTGAGATCAGCTGATTCATGGGGGGCGGGGCTTCTCAGCTGGGGCTGGGCGGCTTGCGAGTCTGAAGGCGGGAGGAGATCACCCCCGAAGTAGGTGGGGTCAGATGCCAACGGCGTCTGGTAGGGATCAAAATTACTCAAGGGGCGGTGGGCACAGCGGGCAACGTCCCGGGGGTACTTGCCTCTCCCTTAAGACCAGGCAGAACCACCCCTCCTGAGATGCACTTGGACAGTGACGTAACGTGGCGTCGCCGCAGCCTAACTACCCGAGCGCTTCCATGGTAACGGACAACTAGGAGGGTGGTCGGGAGCCGCAGTCATTTTGTTGCTACCTCAAACTGCCGAAGTCCGAAGGGTAAGCGCTACACTTGAAGGCGAAGAGGCTAAAATGTGAAATGTATTCAGACTACTTTGATGGACTGTACCTACCCCAACGGTAGCCGCTTGCTCCCGCGAGAATGACGTCATCGCCATGCGGCGCGGGTTGGCGCTAGTGTTCATACTGTGTTTATACTGTTATTTAGACTCCAAAGGATGGAGTCTGGTCGGAGGGAATGAGTTGGTCTCTCCTATGATTCCCACTGGGCTCTCGAGTGTACAGTCTTAGTAAAGCCAGTTTGTTTGCCCAGCACACATTTTCACGACCTTTTGCTTCTTGCAGTCACTACCCCACCCCGTCTCAACTCGAGCCCCGTAAGTCCCCTCGTGAAGATTTTCCGGAGACGCCACTCTTGGCAGAGAGTGGATGCAAACTTTACGGCTAGGCAGTGTGCCATCGCTGGACCTGCAAATCTGTATTCAGACCATCAGTGAGAGATGTGCAGTCAGGGTCTCACCGTCCTGTGCATAAATGGTCTATTGTGTTCACCAACATCTTCAACTCAGTGACCTCCTTGATCCTCCATCACCTGCAAAACTGTTAGCCTGTAACAATTCAAGCTTATACACTCTTGCAGCAGTTCTGGAAAAAACATAACCCCGAGGATTCGTACCACTGCAAACCAAGGGTGTCCAACTTCAGTCAGGACTACCATGTGGCAGGGCAACCTTAGTGAGCCCCAAACTGTCCTTAATATATTGCTACTCAGAATTTCTCTTATCTCTGTCCCCTGCTATTCCCAATCGTCACACTCCGCTAAGTTCTTACTGAACTCTACCCACCCACCCTTTCTGATGCAAATTTTAAAAAATAAAAAAAGTTTGCTTCCTACATTTCTGAGGAAAATGAGACCAGTAAGTCAGGAAGCAACAGTTAGAACTGGACATGGAATGACAGACTGGTTCCAAATAGGAAAAGGAGTAGGTCAAGGCTGTATATTGTCACCCTGCCTATTTAACTTATATGCAGTGTTCATCCGGAGAAGGCAATGGCACCCCACTCCAGTACTCTTGCCTGGAAAATCCCATGGATGGAGGAGCCTGGAAGGTTGCGGTCCATGGGGTTGCTGGGGGTTGGATATGACTGAGCGACTTCACTTTCACTTTTCACTATGAAAAGGAGAAGGAAATGGCAACCCACTCCAGTGTTCTTGCCTTGAGAATCCCAGGGACGGGGGAGCCTGGTGGGCTGCCATCTATGGGGTTGCACAGAGTTGGACACAACTGAGTTGACTTAGCAGCAGCGAAGTTCATCATGAGAAACGCTGGGCTGGAAGAAGCACAAGCTGGAATCAAGATTGCCAGGAGAAATATCAATAACCTCAGATACACAGATGACACCACCCTTATGGCAGAAAGTGAAGAGGAACTAAAAAGCCTCTTGATGAAAATGAAAGAGGAGAGTGAAAAAGTTGGCTTAAAGCTCAACATTCAGAAAACGAAGATCATGGCATCTGGTCCCATCACTTCATGGCAAACAGATGGGGAAACAGTAGAAAGAGTGTCAGACTTTATTTTTGGGGGCTCCAAAATCAGTGCAGATGGTGATTGCAGCCATGAAATTAAAAGACACTTACTCCTTGGAAGGAAAGTTATGTCCAACCTAGACAGCATATTCAAAAGCAAAGATATTACTTTGCCAACAAAGGTCCGTCTAGTCAAGGCTACGGTTTTTCCGGTAGTCATGTATGGATGTGAGAGTTGGACTGTAAAGAAAGCTGAGCACCAAAGAATTGATGTTTTTGAAGACTCTTAAGAGTCCCTTGGACTGCAAGGAGATCCAACCAGTCCATTCTAAAAGAGATCAGTCCTGGGTGTTCATTGAAAGGACTGATGCTGAGGCTGAAACTCCAATACTTTGGCCACCTCATGCGAAGAGTTGACTCATTGGAAAAGACTCTGATGCTGGGAGGGATTGGGGGCAGGAGGAGAAGGGGATGACAGAGGATGAGATGGCTGGATGGCATCACTGACTCAATGGACATGAGTTTGGGTAAACTCCAGGAGTTGGTGATGGACAGGGAGGCCTGGCATGCTGCGATTCATGGGGTCACAAAGAGTCAGACACGACTGAGCGACTGAACTGAACTGAAGGATGAATTTCCTTAGCTCCCAACTGCTACCTTTACAAAGACTACCTGCAGCCCCAGCCTTCCTTTCCTTCTCTCTCTTTCTCCTTAGAAGTGTTCTGTCCTCTCAAGGTTAATCCCTTCCAATCCCCTTAGAGGCTTGCTCCATTACTTATCGCTTCCCTTTTGTGTATTTTCAATCTCCTTGTCCCTTGTTACCTTTATTCTTAAGGATATAAGCCTGCTCCTGCATATTCATCTTTTATTTCTTTTTCCTTTGTCCTCTCCTTGTTTACTTTCTGACCCCTCAATCTTCATCCCAATCTGCAGTCTCTACTTTTTCAGGAGGTAATGAAATCAGTAATTGCCTTCTAATTTTGAAAGCTAAAGATACAGCCTAAGAATGGAACCATTCTATGCAACCATTTGAAAGAAAGAAAATGTTCTATATGTACTGATGTGGAATGATCTGGAAGTTAGGTTAAGAGAAAAAATGCTAGAGGCTGAATCATGTGAATTGTATTCTACTAATTACATACATTAGAAGAGAGAGAAGATAAATATCCTTGTCTTTGTGTATTCATATTTTAACTCTGAAAGGATCCATTAAGATGACTGACACTGGGGAGGAGAATTGGGAACAAAGGTAGGGAAAAAATTCACTTTTCACTCTGTGCCATTTCGCATTGTTTGAACTTGTAACTTTACAAATGTAGATTAAATATGCTTTTTAAACTTATTTTTAAAGCTTTTAAATCTGGGGGGGAGAGGAGTATAATTTTCATTCTTATCTTCCTTTCCCTCTTTTCTTAACTTCTGGGACACATTCCTTCTGGGCTACTGGTCCTACTCCTTAGACCTTTCCTTTACCTTTTCAGACTCTTTCATTTGTCCCTTAAATACATGGGCTAAATAAATATTTGTTGTACATGTATTATGTGCCAGGCACTGCTCTAGGCACTAAAGAGACAATGAACAAAACAGACGAGCCCCTCCTCTCATGGAACTTGCACTCTGTGGTGGGGAAGACAGTTTCCAGCAGTAGCAGCCATCAGTTCCTCCCTTTGTGTATACAAATGCCACTCTTGACATCAAGAGATGGAGTCTGTTTCCTCTTCCCCTGAATATGGGCTAGGCTTATGTTTTTTTCCCCAACTAATGTGACAGAAATGAAGATCTGATACTTCTGAATGAAGGCCTTCTAACGAGCTGTATGTTTATTTAGTCCATGTATTTAAAGGACAAGTGAAAGAGTCTGAAAAGGTTAAGGAAAGGTCTAAGAAGTAGGAGGAAAGCCCAGAAGGAATGTATCCCAGAAGTTAAGAAAAGAGGGAAAGGAAGATGAGAGTGAAAATTATCCTCCTATAAATAAGTTTGAAAAAGCATATTTAATCTACATTTGTAAAGTTACAAGTTCAAACAGTGCGATATGGCATAAAGAGAAAATTGAATATTTTCCCTGCCTTTGTTCCCAATTCTTCTCCCCAGCGTCAGTCAGTTTAATGCGGCTGAGTGAGTGACATCAGCCAACGTGAAGGGGAGCATACACAACAGCCCAGTTAAGCCCTGCCTGAGTTTCTGACCCAAGTTTCCAAGAAATAGTAACTAATTGCTTCAAGCTGGTGAGTCTGGAATGGTTGATTATGCCACAATAACTGAAACATATGGGAAGAGTGAGAGATAATAAATAAATACAGCAGTGACTGGGGCTACCCAAGAGGCAAAATAGTGGAGTAGCTAAAAGCACAGGCTGGAGCCAAACATCCTGGGTTCAAATCTCAGCTCTTTGGACCTCTGTTTCTTCATCCATAAAACAAGGATAGTGGGACTTCGATGGTGGTCCAGTGGTTAAGAATCTGCCTTGCAATGCAAGGGATACAGGTTCAATCCCTGATCCAGGAAGATCTCATGTGCCCTGGAGCAACTAAACCTATGGGCCACAACTACTGAGCTTCTGCTCTAGAACCCGAGAGCTACTGAGCCCTTGCGACACTACTAGAGAGTCCGTGCATGCGTGCGTGGCCAGTCATGTCCAGCTCTTTGTGACCCCATGGACTGTGGCTCCTCTGTTCATGGGATTATCCTAGCAAGAAAACTGGAGTGGGTTGCCATTTCCACCTTCAGGGGTTCTTTTTGACCCAGGATTTGAACCTGCATCTCCTGTGTCTCTTGCATTGGGAGGCAGATAGTTTACCACTGAGCCACCTGGGAAGATGTAGGCAGTCCAAGATCTCACATGACTTGCAATGAAGATACTGCATGCTGCAAGACCCATCACAGCCAAGTAAATAAATATTTTTTAAAAACAGAAATAGTAAAGTCACTTTTACAGGGTGATAGAATTACATGTAAATTACTTAGAATAGTACCTGGCATATAAATGTTATATAAATGTTGTTATTTTGAACAATAAACAAAGGTAAGGGAATAGACAAGAAAGAGTGCAATTTTATGTAAGGTGGGTAGGACAAACCTCTTTTTCTATTAATAAGAAGATATCTGAACAGAGATCTAAAAGTAAGTGAAGGCACAAACCATATGAATATCTGACACTCCAGGGAACCCAAACAAGTATTCTCTAAGGCTAGGAGGGCAATGTGGCTAGAGCTGAATAAGAGACTAAAAGTGACTGAATGAGGCTAGAGTTGAATGAGAAGAGGATGAAAGGTAGGAGATAAGCTACTAACTGGTGGCTCAGCTGTAAAGAATCCTCCTGCCAGTGCAAGAGATGCGGGTTCGATCCCTGGGTCGAGAAGATCCCCTGGAGAAAGAAATGGCAACCCACTCCAAAATCCTGTGGACAGAGGAGTCTGGTGGGCTAGAGTCCATAGGGTCTGAAAAGAGTTGGACACAACTTAGCAACTAAACAAAAAGATGATACTATGTAAGAATTTGGGCTCATAGAATTCTCTGAAAATATCTAACTGTGTGAAATCCTGTTCTGCCCATTTTTCCCAGAGCACAGAGTGCCTCATTCCTGATCTCCTCCCTGGACTCCCTTTCAGGGTAGATTGATAAGATCAGGTAAATAATGATCTGAAAGTAGAGGCAGATCCTCTGGGCTGGGGAAAGGATGGAAAGGACTTCGAGTTTATCTGAATGATAAGAGCAACCACTGTGGCTTTAAGCAGAGGGTGCTGTAATCTGGCTTCTGTTTTAAAGGAATGACTTCTGCTCTGGATCATAGTGATCATAGTATCAGATCAGATAAGATCAGTCGCTCAGTTGTGTCCAACTCTGCAACCCCATGAATCGCAGCACGCCAGGCCTCCCTGTCCATCACCAACTCCCAGAGTTCACTCAGACTCACATCCATCAAGTCAGTGATGCCATCCAGCCATCTCATCCTCTGTCGTCCCCTTCTCCTCTTGCCCCCAATCCCTCCCAGCATCAGAGTCTTTTCCAATAAGTCAACTCTTCACATGAGGTGGCCAAAGTACTGGAGTTTCAGCTTTAGCATCAGTCCTTCCAAAGAAATCCCAGGGCTGATCTCCTTTAGAATGGACTGGTTGGATCTCCTTGCAGTCCAAGGGACTCTCAAGAGTCTTCTCCAACACCACAGTTCAAAAGCATCAATTCTTCGGCACTCAATCTTCTTCACAGTCCAACTCTCACATCCATACATGACCACAGGAAAAGCCATAGCCTTGACTAGACAAACCTTTGTTGGCAAAGTAATGTCTCTGCTTTTGAATATGCTATCTAGGTTGGTCATAACTTTCCTTCCAAGGAGCAAGGGTCTTTTAATTTCATGGCTGCAGTCACCATCTGCAGTGATTTTGGAGCCCAGAAAAATAAAGTCTGACACTGTTTCCACTTTTTCCCCATCTATTTCTCATGAAGTGATGGGACCAGATGCCATGATCTTAGTTTTCTGAATGTTGAGCTTTAAGCCAACTTTTTCACTCTCCACTTTCACCTTCATCAAGAGGCTTCTTAGTTCCTCTTCACTTTCTGCCATAAGGGTGGTGTCATCTGCATATCTGAGGTTATTGATATTTCTCCCAGCAATCTTGATTCCAACTTGTGTTTCTCCCAGTCCAGCGTTTCTCATGATGTACTCTGCATATAAGTTAAATAAACAGGGTGACAATATACAGCCTTGACGAACTCCTTTTCCTGTTTGGAACCAGTCTGTTGTTCCATGTCCAGTTCTAACTGTTGCTTCCTGACCTGCATACACATTTCTCAAGAGGCAGATCAGGTGGTCTGGTATTCCCATCTCTTTCAGAATTTTCCACAGTTTATTGTGATCCACACAGTCAAAGGCTTTGGCATAGTCAATAAAGCAGAAATAGATGTTTTTCTGGAACTCTCTTGCTTTTTCCATGATCCAGCAGAAGTTGGCAATTTGATCTCTGGTTCCTCTGCCTTTTCTAAAACCAGCTTGAACATCAGGAAGTTCACAGTTCACATATTGCTGAAGTCTGGCTTGGAGAATTTTGAGCATTAGTAGTTTAAGAGCAGAAGCAGCAAGAGCAGTAAGAGGCTATTGCAACACATAGGCCGTATCCACTAGGCACTGGTTGCAAGACCCCTGTGGGTAACAAAATCTGCAGATACTCAAGTCCCTTATAGAAAATGATATATTATTTACATATAACCTATGCACATCCTCCCATATACTTTAAATCATCTCTAGATTACTTATAATAACTCATACAATGTAAATGTTACATAAATAGTTGCCTGGCACAGCAAATTTAAGTTTTTCTTATTGGGACTTTCTGGATTTTTTTTCCAAATATTTTCAACCTATGGTTGGTTGAATCCATGGATGCAGAGCCCACAGACACAGGAGGATCAAGGCAAACAGTTTTGATATTTTGGCTAGACTGGAGGAGAAGGTGAAAGAAGTTGGATTCCTGATGTATTTTGAAAGTAGAGTCATGAGTATTTGCTCATGGATTAGACATGAGCTTTGAGATAAAAAGAGGAATTAAGGTCTGATTTGGGCTTCCCTCATAGCTCATTTGGTAAAGAATCTGCCTGCAGCGCAGGAGCTGCTGCTGCTGCTGCTAAGTCGCTTCAGTCGTGTCTAACTCTGTGCGACCCCATGGACTGCAGCCTACCAGGCTTCTCTGTCCATGGGATTCTCCAGGCAAGAACACTGGAGTGGGTTGCAGGAGACCCAGGTTCAATTCCTGTGTTAGGAAGATCCCCCAGAGAAGGAAATGGTAACCCACTCCAGTATTCTTGCCTGGAGAATCCCATGGACAGAGGAGCCTGGGAGACTCCAGACCATGGTGTCTCATGCATCGGACACAATTTAGTGACTAAACCACCACCAAGGTCTGAGTTGTTGGTAAAAATGCACTATTGTTTACTGAGATGGAAAAGACTGAAGAAAAGAGTATATCTGGGAGTATAGGGAGGAAGTACCAAATATTCTTTTTTTATATATATAGATTATATGGCTTATAAGCATCTGAATGGAAATGCCAGGTAGACAATTGCAGATACAAGTCTTGTGTTGGGGAGAAAGGTTACGGCTGGAGATAAAATTTAGGAACCTGTCCAAGGAAAAGATAAGCAGTCTTAGGTCCAAACTCTATCTAAAGACTAAGAAGATAGGGAGAATCTAGCCCAGAATCCTGCGAGTTTCTTTGAAAGGAGAAATAGAAAGAAGGCAACGATATCTAGCACGGAGGGGTTGTTGTCATTGTCGTTGTTCAGTTGCTCAGTCATCTCTGTTTGCAACCCCGTGGACTGTAGCACACCAGGCTCCTCTGTCCCCCACTATCTCCTGGAGTTTGCTCAAACACATGTCCATTGAGTTGGTGATGCCATCCAACCATCTCATCCTCTGTTGTCCCCTTCTCCTCCCACCTTCAGTCCTTCCCAGCATCAGGGTCTTTTCCAGTGTGTCAGTACTTTGCATCAGATGGCCAAAGTATTGGAGTTTCAGCTTCAGCATCAGTCCTTCCAATGAATATTCAGGACTGATTTCCTTTAGGATTGACTGGTTTGAACTCCTTGCTGTCCAAGAGACTCTCAAGAGTCTTCTCCAACACCACAATTTGAAAGCATCAACTCTTCTGCACTCAGCCTTCTTTATGACCCAACTTTCACATCCATACATGACTACTGGAAAAACCATAGCTTTGACTGTATGGACCTTTGTCAGCAAAGTGATGTCTCTGTTTTTAATACGCTGTCTAAGTTTGTCATGGGGCTTCCCAGGTGGCTCAGCAGTAAAGAATCCACCTGTGAAGCAGAAGATGCAGGAGGCCCCGGGTTCAGTCTGTGGGTTGGGAAGGAGGGCATGGCAATCCACTCCAGCATTCTTGCCTAGAGAATCCCATGGACAGAAGAGTCTGGCAGGCTACAGTCCATAGGGTCACAAAGAGTGGGGCATGACTGAAGCAACTGAGCACGCACGCACTAGGTTCGTCATGCCTTTATTTATTTCTATCATAGGTTTTTGTGAGTTTTTGGAAGAGAAAACACATATATAAAGCACTGTGCAAATTGTACATTCTAAAATATATTTTATTGCAAGAGTATTTAAATTAGTCCGAATATCATTACCTTCCAGTGGACATATCACCCACCTCATGAACACACACGTTCACACACTCATTCATCAATTGCCTCAGGGCAGGTAAACCACTGCCTTCAATCCTTTTGCCCTTTGAGCCCAGAAGGGGCTTATCTTGTATGACTTTTGTTGATGGAAAAATTAATCAATAGTCAATCTAAGAAAGAAATAGAAAAATTTACTTGAGGCAATCTGAGGATTATAACCTGGGAGAGTCTTTGAGAAAGCTCTGAAGAGTGTTCCACCCATTCAAGTTGAGACAAAGGATTATATTATATACATCAAATGTTGTTGACAGTTTACACAATCCAGATCTACATGTACAAAGTGAGTAGTGGGTCATAGATTGTCACAGCCCCTTGCAATAGTTAGAAGGAAGATTATTTCCTAAGGAGTTGTTACCATTAATGAGATTCAGAAGAAATCATATCTCCTAAGGAGGTCTGATTGCCGGGAGAAATGTCAATAACCTCAGATATGCAGATGACACCACCCTTATGGCAGAAAGTGAAGAGGAACTAAAAAGCCTCTTGCTGAAAGTGAAAGTGGAGAGTGAAAAAGTTGGCTTAAAGTTCAACATTCAGAAAGTGAAGATCATGGCATCCAGTCCCATCACTTCGTGGGAAATAGATGGGGAAACAGTGGAAACAGTATCAGACTTTATTTTTTTTGGGCTCCAAAATCACTGCAGATGGTGACTGCAGCCATGAAATTAAAAGACCCTTACTCCTTGGAAGGAAAGTTATGTTCAACCTAGATCAGATCAGATCACATCAGTCACTCAGTTGTGTCCGACTCTTTGCGATCCCATGAGAATCGCAGCAAGCCAGGCCTCCCTGTCCATCACCAACTCCCAGAGTTCACTCAGACTCACATCCATCGAGTCAGTGATGCCACCAGCCATCTCATCCTCCGTCGTCCCCTTCTCCTCTTGCCCCCAATCCCTCCCAGCATCACAGTCTTTTCCAATAAGTCAACTCTTCACATGAGGTGGCCAAAGTACTGGAGTTTCAGCTTTAGCATCAGTCCTTCCAAAGAAATCCCAGGGCTGATCTCCTTTAGAATGGACTGGTTGGATCTCCTTGCAGTCCAAGGGACTCTCAAGAGTCTTCTCCAACACCACAGTTCAAAAGCATCAATTCTTCGGCGCTCAATCTTCTTCACAGTCCAACTCTCACATCCATACATGACCACAAAAAATCATAGCCTTGACTAGACGAACCTTTGTTGGCAAAGTAATGTCTCTGCTTTTGAATATGCTATCTAGGTTGGTCATAAGTTTCCTTCCAAGGAGCAAGCGTCTTTTAATTTCATGGCTGCAGTCACCATCTGCAGTGATTTTGGAGCCCAGAAAAATAAAGTCTGACACTGTTTCCACTGTTTCCCCATCTATTTCCCATGAAGTGGTGGGACCAGATGCCATGATCTTCGTTTTCTGAATGTTGACGTTTAAGCCAACTTTTTCACTCTCCACTTTCACTTTCAGCAAGAGGCTTTTTAGTTCCTCTTCACTTTCTGCCATAAGGGTGGTGTCATCTGCATATCTGAGGTTATTGATATTTCTCCCAGCAATCTTGATTCCAACTTGTGTTTCTCCCAGTCCAGCGTTTCTCATGATGTACTCTGCGTATAAGTTAGATAAACAGGGTGACAATATACAGCCTTGACGTACTCCTTTTCCTATTTGGAACCAGTCTGTTGTTCCATGTCCAGTTCTAACTGTTGCTTCCTGACCCTCATACAAATTTCTCAAGAGGCAGATCAGGTGGTCTGGTATTCCCATCTCTTTCAGAATTTTCCACAGTTTATTGTGATCCACACAGTCAAAGGCTTTGGCATAGTCAGTAAAGCAGAAATAGATGTTTTTCTGGAACTCTCTTGCTTTTTCCATGATCCAGTGGAAGTTGGCAATTTGATCTCTGGTTCCTCTGCCTTTTCTAAAACCAGCTTGAACATTAGGAAGTTCACAGTTCACATATTGCTGAAGCCTGGCTTGGAGAATTTTGAGCATTACTTTACTAGCATGTGAGATGAGTGCAATTGTGTGGTAGTTTGAGCATTCTTTGGCATTGCCTTTCTTTGGGATTGAAATGAAAACTGACCTTTTCCAGTCCTGTGGCCACTGCTGAGTTTTCCAAATTTGCTGGCATATTGAGTGCAGCACTTTCACAGCATCATCTTTCAGGACCTGGAACAGCTCAATTGGAATTCCATCACCTCCACTAGCTTTGTTCGTAGTGATGTTTTCTAAGGCCCACTTGACTTCACATTCTAGGATGTCTGGCTCTAGGCCAGTGATCACACCATCGTGATTATCTGGGTCATTAAGATCTTTTTGGTACAGTTCTTCTGTATATTCTTGCCATCTCTTCTTAATATCTTCTGCTTCTGTTAGGTCCATACCATTTCTGTCCTTTATCGAGCTCATCTTTGCATGAAATGTTCCTTTGGTATCTCTGATTTTCTTGAAGAGATCCCTAGTCTTTCCCATTCTGTTGTTTTCCTCTATTTCTTTGCATTGTTCGCTGAAGAAGGCTTTGTTATCTCTCCTTGCTATTCTTTGAAACTCTGCTTTCAGATGTTTATATCTTTCCTTTTTTCCTTTGCTTTTCGCTTGTCTTCTTTTCACAGCTATTTGTAAGGCCTCCCCAGACAGCCATTTTGCTTTTTTGCATTTCTTTTCTATGGGAATGGTCTTGATCCCTGTCTGCTGTACAATGTCACGAACCTCATTCCATAGTTCATCAGGCACTCTATCTATCAGATCTAGGCCCTTAAATCTATTTCTCACTTCCACTGTATAATCATAAGGGATTTGATTTAGGTCATACCTGAATGGTCTAGTGGTTTTCCCTACTTTATTCAATTTCAGTCTGAATTTGGCAATAAGGAGTTCATGGTCTGAGCCACAGTCAGCTCCTGGTCTTGTTTTTGCTGACTATAGCATATTCAAAAGCAGAGACATTACTTTGCCAACAAAGATCCATCTAGTTAAGGCTATGGTTTTTCCTGTGGTCATGTATGGATGTGAGAGTTGGACTGTGAAGAAAGTTGAGCACCGAAGAATTGATGCTTTTGAACTGTGGTGTTGGAGAAGCCTCTTGAGAGTCCCTTGGACTGCAAGGAGATCCAACCAGTCCATTCTGAAGGAGATCAGCCCTGGGATTTCTTTGGAAGGAATGATGCTAAAGCTAAAACTCCAGTACTTTGGCCACCTCATGCAAAGAGTTAACTCATTGGAAAACACTCTGATGCTGGGAGGGATTGGGGGCAAGAGGAGAAGGGGACGACGGAGGATGAGATGGCTGGTGGCATCACTGACTCGATGGATGTGAGTCTGAGTGAACTCTGGGAGTTGGTGATGGACAGGGAGGCCTGGCTTGCTGCAATTCATGGGGTCGCAAAGAGTCAGACACAACTGAGCGACTGAACTGAACTGAACTGAAGGAGGTCTGGCTAATACAGAAGCACAATACATAATAAAGGTGATGGAGGAGGGCCAAATGAGCAAAGAGAAATTTTACATATAATTTTTCTCATCTTGCCATCAAATAGGAATTTTATTTTGTCACTTTTAAAGAGAGGAAAGTAGGAGAATCATGCCTCAGTTCTTCCCAGTGATCAGAGGACAGGAACAAGAGCCCATGTCAGTCAGGTTAACTGGCAGAAGAAGCAACCACTTATGTCGCTTTCAATGAACTTCACTTCAACAAATTGTTGAATTGCTAGATCTCAAGAAAAAATATTACTGAACAATTATTAAATTTAAGGCACTGTAGCTAGTCTCTCGGAGTAGGCAATGGCACCCCACTCCAGTACTCTTGCCTGGAAAATCCCATGGACGGAAGAGCCTGGTAGGCTGCAGTCCATGGGGTTGCTCAGAGTCGGACATGACTGAGCGACTTCACTTTCACTTTTCACTTTCATGCATTGGAGAAGGAAATGGCAACCCACTCCAGTGTTCTTGCCTGGAGAATCCCAGGGACGGGAGAGCCTGGTGGGCTGCTGTCTATGGGGTCGCACAGAGTCAGACACGACTGAAGCGACTTAGCAGCAGCAGCAGCTAGTCTCTAGAGAATTAAAAAATAAGAAACATTGTCTAGGACCTTAAAATCTAACAAGAGAGACATACGGGCTTGAAAATTAGTGTAACACATGCCATGCTAAAAGAACATATATATAAGTAGAATTCAACTCAGGTTTTGCATTACAGTACTAAATCTGGGATAATATCTAGAAAGATGTGTTTGGATGTGTTTTCTTTTTTTCCTTATAGGATCAATTTCTTTCCAATAGGAAATCTGGGTTTGCTATCGTATTGACCTTTTTTTTTTTAATGCTTGGGTTTGGGGTATCTGTTCTTTGCCTTAATATCACATTCCCTTCCAGCCACTACCCAGTTTTCTATTCCACTTCACAACAAAACTTCCTGAAGGAGATGTCCCTGCTCTCACATCTCCTATTCTTTCTTTAACTCACCCTTGATAAAACCTCTGTCTATTGTTCGACTGAACCTACTCCTGTCAATGTCTACTGAAAGAAAAATGCATAACATAAAAGTTGTGAGTTAAGTTTTATTCAGGAACCTTCCTGAGGACAACAACCTGGAAGCCAGCCTCTCGGATAGCTCTGAGGAACTGCTCTGAAGAGATAAGGGAGGAGCCAGTATATACATATATTAACTTTTTTTTTTTTTTGCTGGGAAAAACATGGAATCAAGCATCGAAAGACTACTGCTAACCACAAAGAACAGATATCTGAAGTTAATTATTTTATTTAGTGCTTTTCTATTTATATAGTCATGTATGGGTGTGAGAGTTGGACTGTAAAGAAAGCTGAGCGCCAAAGAATTGATGCTTTTGAACTGTGGTGTTGGGGAAGACTCTTGAGAGTGCCTTGAACTGCAAGGATATCAAACCAGTCACTTCTAAAGGAAATCAACCCTGAATATTCATTGGAAGGAATGATGCTGAAGCTCCAATACTTTTGGCCATCTGATACAAAAAGTGAACTCATTGGAAAAGACTCTGATGCTGGGAAAGATTGAGAACAGGAGGAGAAGAGGGAGACAGAGGATGAGATTGTTCGATGGCATCACCAACTTAATGGATGTGAGTTTGAGCAAACTCTGGAAGATGGTAAAGGACAGGGAAGGCTAGCCTGCTGTAGTCCATGGGGTTGCAAGGAGTCGGACATGAATCACATGAAGGAATTGAAGCCCACTGACTTGTCCAAGTGAACCCAACTACTCTAAGTGGCCCGCATCTCCTAATCTAGATCTCTGAACTCCAAATTCTTTGTTTTGACCCCTACTTCAACTCTTATTGGATCAATATGTTGAATATAGAGTTCTGAACTAAGATTAAAAAGTCGGGTTCAAAAAGAGGAGGATAGAGTATGACAGAGAAGAAGTAACAGAGCCAGTGAAGGCCACTATTAGACACTGAGAATAACACTCATGGGAGGGCAGGCTTCAGGGACTTGTCTCAGAGTGGGATCAGCATGAACATAACATAAACCCTGATTTTAGGCTCCCATCCCCTATATGTATGTGAATATGAGTGGGTGTGGTGGTACATTCACACACATTTGTACGTTATTACTTAATATAACTGCCGTTTAATAGGAATCTGAAAGTTCACACCCTAGAGAATATACTTTTCAACTTGTTAGGAAAACATTAAAAATAGTGATTAGGATATTCAGACAATCAGTGATTCAGGAACTCGTCCTTTGAAGAGATGGGAGTCGGGTGGGGAGAATCAAGGAAGCAAGGGAAGGTTTAGAGAGAGAAGATAGAAGCTCAGCCACGATTTGGAGGATGGGCATGAACAGGGGAAGGAAGAAGTGTCAGATGGGAGACACATGAAAGAAGGTCTGTTGCACAGCTACAGGTGTGGCCACAGTAGGGGATGACAGGGAAATTGTGGTGGGTGGAGCAGGATATGAGTCAGGTTGTCTGAAGCCAAACTGAAGAATTTAGACTTGATTTCATAGGTAACTAAGGGTCTATAGCTTCCCTGGTACCTCAGACAGTAAAGTGCCCGCCTGCAATGCAGGAGACCGGGGTTCAATCCCTGCATTGGGAAGATGCCCTGGAGAAGGAAATGGCAACCCACTCTAGTACTCTTGCCTGGAAAATTCCATGGACAGAGGAGCCTGGTAGGCTACAGTCCATGGGGTCACACACTACTGAGCGGCTTCAGTTTGTACTTTTGTACTAAGGGTCTATGAGGAATTTTAAAAGTATACCACAGAAACATCTACTGAATTTCAAAGAAAAGTTGTAGTCTGCATTTCTTATTTTACTTAACCATTAAAATAGAGGGTGTGTGTGTGTGTGTGTGTGTGTGTGTTATACCTTTTATTCTTACTGAATTATATTACATTTCTCTTTGAGGTCTTCCCAGGTGGTGCTAGTGGTAGAGAACCCACCTGCCAATGTAGGAGACATAGGAGACATGAGTTCGATATCTGAGTCAGGAAGATCCCCCAGATTAGGGCATGGCAACCTACTCCGGTATCCTTGCCTGGAAAATCCTGTGGACAGAGGAACCTGGTGGGCTGCAGTCCACAGGGTATCAAAGAGTTGGGCACAACTGAAGCACCTTAGCACGCACACATTCTCTCCCAAGTTCCATAGCATAGTTTAAAACAACTTGTGTTCAGCTGCTCAGTCATATTCGACTCTGTGACCCCCATGGTCTGTAGCCTGCCAGACTCTTCTGTCCATGGGGATTCTCCAGGCAAGAATACTGGATTGGGTTGCCATGCCCTCCTCTGGGGGATCTTCCCCACCCAGGGATCGAACCCACGTCTCTCACACTGCAGTGTTCTTTACTGTCTGATCCACTAGGGAAGCCCTAAAACAACTTAGATCTTTGTGTTTTGAAATGCATCCTGAGATTCTAAGTAGCTGAGATTTTAAAGGGGCACCCAACTCTCTTTGACATCTGGGAGCATTTTACTCTATGGCCAAAATTCATGTAAGAAAATAATGACTGAAATGAGGAACAAAGTCCTGCTGATGACATACTATAATTTGGGGGAATGGTTTAAAAAGAAATGCTTCTACTCATCTTGTACCAAAACTAATCAGTGAGTTAAATGACTAACCAGCAGATATAGGTAAGCAGATGCTAAGTTGTTATTTTTAAAATGGAAACACATAGCTGTATGAGACTTGTTGAGACATATATTGATAAATCCCATATTATGACGTAGAAGTATCCATTAGAACAAGCATAATAAAAAGGAGCTTCCCAGGTGGCACTAGTGGTAAAGAACCCACCTGTACCTAAGAGACAAAGGTTCAATCCCTGAGTTGGGAAGATCTTCTGGAATAGGAAATGGCAATCTACTCCAGTATTCTTGTCTGGAGAATCCCATGCACAGAGAAGCCTGGAAGGGTATAGCCCTTAGAGTCAAAAAGAGTTAGACAGAACTGAAGTGACTTAGCATACACAGCACATTGTAATTTAAAAAGTATTTATATTTAAATGAAATGTTTTTTCTGGATCTGAGTTATTTTTATGTAATATGTGCCTAATAATGTTATACTTTTCTCTTTTATTCTTCCCTTATTTCAGTTTCTTGACAAAACCCATTCTACTGATGTATCTTAGTCTTCTGATCTCAAGCTGGGCCCCACAAGTCACTGTTTTTCTTAAAAGTAAAGAGCAGTAGTCTGAGTTAAAGGGCATCCTTTGTTGGTGTGTATTACAAAGTGAAACTTGTAAATTGTTGTAAATATTTAAAGAAAGCATTTAGGGCCCAATGTACAAAAAACAGCATCTCAAATATTTATTTGCAAGTGAGTTCTTTGAAACTTAGAACTTGGCCTTCTCATAGTCATAGTGAGGTAAATGATGGATTAGTTCCTGGGCTAATCTACAAATGTTATTTGATTTATGATGTTATTCAAATAATGTGCATTTGCAATTAAAAATGTGCCTTAAGCAATACTTCTACAATGCTTTACAATTTAAAAAATGAGAAAGAAAACCCGTCCATATTGAGTGAATAATTTTGCATGAATGCTGGTACTTAAAGAAAGGTGGGTTTTAAGGGTCAAGCATAAAAAGTTGGTTGGAAGTTGTGGAGTTCTAGAGCAGGAAGCAGCACCCCTGCCAGCCATATTGGAGCCTGGGCAACAGGAAAAACCTGCACTCTTATACATACATGGATCAAAATAAGCTCCCATATCTTATAATCAATTGGAAACAAAGTTATTAAAGCCCTATAGTTGGGAAAAACATAGGTAGATGATGGATATATAGATAGATAGATAAATTATAGATATAAAAATTTGCATGGCCAATCTCTTGCATATCCCTGTCAATCAAACCTCATAAACCCACCCAGCCTGTTAGGGTGGGTTTGGCTCCTATAGGAGCCAAATTTGGTTTACTCAGTCATAGTAACTGCTAGGCTTATGCATGTAGTAAAGGCAGTTGGAAGATTAAGAAAAGCTTATGAAGTAACTGGGTGAGGAAAAGAAAAAGATTTTTTTAAAGAAGGATGTGTACACTATTGATACTATGCATGAAATAGTAATGAGAGCTACTGTTTAGCTCAAGGAACCCTACTCAGTGCTCTATGGTGACCCTAATGGGAAGGAAATCCAAAAAAGAGGAAACATATGTATATGTATAACTGATTCACTTTGCTGTACAGTAGAAACTAACACATTGTAAAGCAACTGTACACCAATAAAAATTAATTTAAAAAAGAGTTCTAAGCCAATAGCAAAAACAAAAAGGATGTGTGTAAATTTGAGGAAGATTACCTGAAGTGGAATCACCTTGGCTGTGAAATGACAAAGTCCAAAGAAAATTGAGGTGAGTGTGTGGTGGAGGAGAGATTGGGGTTGGGGAGGGGCATTCTCTTGAGGAAAAAAGTTTGGAGGGAAGAAATGTCGATTTGACCTGTTTTCCATCCTGGCCACCTAGTGGTGCTGTTGGAACAGGGCTGGTTGCTTTCCAGAATGAAGGACTAGAGGGGATCAGGCATCCTGGGGTGGATGTAGGGAGAGGGAGTCTCAGATTCTGCCACAGAGTTTGTGGGGATCAGAAATTGACCACTCAGGTTTTTGTAAGTTGTGTTTATCTGTATTTACAGATCCACAATACACACATATTTTAAAGTGATAGTAAATTGCAGGAGAGGGTTTCAAGCATTTCTAAAACTACTAATTTTAGTACTGTGGAGGGTACTATGCTTCAACATGAAAAATGATGGGTTTTAAGGCTAGACCATTTTACTCTGACAGAGCAAGAAACTTTAAGGCAGCGTTAAAAAGGTTATGAGAACATTTTAATCCATTTCACAGAAATAACAATGATGAGTTATACAAAATTAGCATTATTCTTTAATCACCAGCATGAGCACTTCTGTGGTGGACTAGTTGTTCCGATGGTACATTGAAATTGTGAGGGGCTACGGGAAGAGATGCAGATGGCTGTGGAGGCCACGGGAGGAAGACAGCTCAGCCTCTGCTTCCAAGAATGCATGTTTCCTGTCAGAAGCGATGTTCTTTCACATGGTTTAGGGTGCCCTTCTGGACACCAGGAAACATAATTCCCTTCCATGTACAAGAGAACAGTGTGCTGAGTTGATGGACCCCCTGTGTGTCAGGGAAAAGGATGCCCATACCACCTGGGTGTTCACTGTGTGGAGATGTAATTAAGAGCATGGATCCCAGAATCAATACCAGTGTGTTTAAATTCTAATTCTGACACTTATACTCTAAGAAATTTTGAGAAATTCTCAGTTTTCTCATGTAAAATTGGGAGAATAAATGTCTCTGTCACAGAATTAAATGAGATAATGTATATGAAGTGCTTGGTTAGAACAGATTTTAAATAAATTTTAGCCATATTTAGGAGAAGGAAATGGCAGCCCACTTCAGTATTCTTGCCTGGAGAATCCCAGGGATGGAGGAGCCTGGTGGGCTGCTGTCTATGGGGTTGCATGGAGTTGGACACGACTGAAGCGACTTAGCAGCAGCAGCAGCCATATTTAGCTATTCCCTTCCCCAGGGGATCTTCCCAACCCAGGGATCAAACCAGGATCTCCTGCACTGCAGGCAGATTCCTTACCATCTGAGCCACGAGGGAAGCCCATGTTAGGTGGCAATGCCTAATAAAAAAACGGAGACCAAGAGCAGATGTGGAAAGTCTTTGCTGTGACATTCTTGATCAAGAATGAAAATGGTCAAGTAGATTTAAAATATGGACATCAGAGCTGTTCTTCTTTGATTTAAATCCTGGTTCCACCACAAGCTGGAATCAAGATCGCTGGGAGAAATATCAACAACCTCAGATATGCAGATGACACCACCCTTATGGCAGAAAGCGAAGAACTAAAGAGCCTCTTGATGAAAGTGAAAGAGGAGAGTGAAAAAGTTGGCTTAAAACTCAACATTCAGAAAACTAATTCATGGCATCCGGTCCCATCACTTCATGGCAAATAGATGGAGAAACAGTGGAAACCATGACAGATTTTATTTTGGGGGGGCTCCAAAATCACCGCAGATGGTGACTGCAGCCATGAAATTAAAAGACACTTGCTCCTTGGAAGAAAAGCTATGACCAACCTAGACAGCATATTAAAAAGCAGAGACATTACTTTGCCAACAAAGGTCTGTCTAGTCAAAGCTATGGTGTTTCCAGTAGTCATGTAGGGATGTGAGAGTTGAACTATAAAGAAAGCTGAGTGCTTTTGATGCCTTTGAACTGTGGTGTTGGAAAAGACCCTTGAGAGTCCCTTGGACTGCAAGGAGATCAAACCAGTCAATCCTAAAGGAAATCAGTCCTGAATACTCATTGGAAGGACTGATGCTGAAGGAAACTCCAGTACTTTGGTCACCTGATGCAAAGAACTGATTCATTGGAAAAGACCCAGATGCTGGGGAAGATTGAAGGTGGGATGAGAAGGGGATGACAGAGGATGAGATGGTTGGTTGGCATCACCGACTCAATGGACATGAGTTTGAGCTAGCTCCGGGAGTTGGTGTTGGACAGGGCCGCCTGGCGTGCTGCAGTCTGTGAGGTTGCAAAGAGTTGGACTCGACTGAGTGACCGAACTGAGCTCCACCACCTTTTCTTGTGTGGCCTTGGTCAAATTGTTTAATGCTTCTGACCACAGAATTGTTATGAGTAAATACAAGTAAACCATGTGTCTGCCTTATTATTGTCATTTTTTCCCCCTCCCTTTAGCCTGAAGACTTAGACTAACTATATGAACAGTTGCCTCATCATGGAACCTGATTACGGTATGAATACAGATCTACTCTTTATAAAAAGAATGTGAAATCACTCCTCTTAAAAATTATAATATTATTGGTGTCCCCCATTTCATTTGGCACTAAATCATCAGTTTAAGTCATTTCTGGAATTTTCCCTTAATAAATCAAGACTCAAGAAATTAAAACAAACAAGCAATCATAACAAAAATTCAAATTTGTTATGCATTAGTTATGCATAACAAGGAAACAGGGAAACAACTAGTCTCTAGAAGGAGAATTTTATTTTTTGCTCATACTGGAAATAGTGTCTTTCTACTTTCCCTTCATCTACAAATATCCCAAGGATTCATGCAGTTTTAGACAAAGGATCCTCTTTACGTATATCTCTTTAGGTAGCCTACCAGGCTCCCCTGTCCGTGGGATTCTCCAGGCAAGAATACTGAAGTGAGTTGCCATTCCCCTCTCCAGGGGATCTTCCCCATCCAGGGATTGAATCTGGGTCTCCTGTATTGCAGGCAGAGTCTTTACATCTGAGCCACCAGGATAACCCCTTAGGTAAAAAGTTCAGTGTAACTTGGTAGTTTCATAAGCTAAGCCATCTGTCACAGGAACACCTTATAATTAGATTTTTTTTCCTACTTGTGAAACGTCTCTTAACCTGTCATTGCTTTCAGGTGGTTTTAGAATACGGGTCTGCACTCTCTGACATACATCACAGCAGGATCCTCTATGACCCACCTCCCAGAATATTGGAAATAAAATCAAAAATAAACAAATGGGACCTAATTAACCTTAAAAGCTTCTGCACATCAAAGGAAACTATTAGCAAGGTGAAAAGACAGCCTTCAGAATGGGAGAAAATAATAGCAAATGAAGCAACTGACAAACAACTAATCTCAAAAATATACAAGCAACTCCTACAGCTCAACTCCAGAAAAATAAATGACCCAATCAAAAAATGGGCCAAAGAACTAAATAGACATTTCTCCAAAGAAGACATACAGATGGCTAACAAACACATGAAAAGATGCTCAACATCACTCATTATCAGAGAAATGCAAATCAAAACCACTATGAGGTACCATTTCACACCAGTCAGAATGGCTGCGATCCAAAAGTCTACAAATAATAAATGCTGGAGAGGGTGTGGAGAAAAGGGAACCCTCTTACACTGTTGGTGGGAATGCAAACTAGTACAGCCACTATGGAGAACAGTGTGGAGATTCCTTAAAAACCTGGAAATAGAACTGCCTTATGATCCAGCAATCCCACTGCTGGGCATACACACTGAGGAAACCAGAAGGGAAAGAGACGCGTGTACCCCAATGTTCATCACAGCACTGTTTATAATAGCCAGGACATGGAAGCAACCTAGATGTCCATCAGCAGACGAATGGATAAGAAAGCTGTGGTACATATACACAATGGAGTATTACTCAGCCATTAAAAAGAATACATTTGAATCAGTTCTAATGAGGTGGATGAAACTGGAGCCTATTATACAGAGTGAAGTAAGCCAGAAGGAAAAACATAAATACAGTATACTAACGCATATATATGGAATTTAGAAAGATGGTAACAATAACCCGGTGTATGAGACAGCAAAAGAGACACTGATGTATAGAACAGTCTTATGGACTCTGTGGGAGAGGGAGAGGGTGGGAAGATTTGAGAGAATGACATTGAAACATGTAAAATACCATGTAAGAAACGAGTTGCCAGTCCAGGTTCGATGCACGATACTGGATGCTTGGGGCTGGTGCACTGGGACGACCCAGAGGGATGGTATGGGGAGGGAGGAGGGAGGAGGGTTCAGGATGGGGAACACATGTATACCTGTGGCAGATTCATTTTGATATTTGGCAAAACTAATACAATTATGTAAAGTTTAAAAATAAAATAAAATTTAGAATACGGGTCTGCACATATGGAATTGCTCAGCATTCTTCAGTGCTCTATCTGTAGCTCACCGTTTTGATCCACAACAGGGAAAGCTGGGATGTGAGGAGAGCCTGAATGTGAGGCAGGGTCCAATAGTGTCAGAGTCAGGAGCACAGCACAGAATTTAAGTCTAGAAAACTGTAACTGGGGCGTTGTGCATTACTGAGCTGAAGTTCCCAAGCTTCAGAGTCGTCTTCTTAAATCAGGGAGAACTTGTGAAATTTGGAAAATGGCCATCTTGCGCCACAAAATTCCTCATTAATTCATCAGTTTTAAAATTGACTCTTTCTTGAAGGAAGTAGAAATAAAATGTAACTCTGGAGTTTACACCATCAGCTTCATTATGAAAACTGAGTACAAGGAAACAAATAACACTCTAACAGGCAATGATACAGATGCATGCAAAGGTGCAAAGGAGACCCAGATGCCACGCGCTTGCAGTTCTGCTTGTTGTCAGCAGACAGCACTCTCAGCATGTGGAAGTGTCAGGTCAAAGAATTCCAAGAAGAACTAAGGCAAGAGATTTCAGAATCATGCTCTAGCTTGTATTGGGACCGAAGATGATGTCACATGCCTCCTGATTAACAAATTAGAGTTACTTACCTATTACTGATTTATTCTAAATACAACTAATTTAAATATGTGTGTGCACACTCAGTCGAACCCGACTCTTTTTGACCCCGTGGACTGTAGCCCAGCAGGATCTTCTGTCCATGGAATTTTCCAGACAAGAATACTGGAGTGGGTTGCCATTTCCTGCTCCAGGGGATCATCCCAACACAGGGATCAAACCTGAGTCTTTCGCATCTCCTGCATTGGCAGATGGATTCTTTACCACTGCACCACATGGGGAAGCCAGTTTAAATGTAGGCCTAATAATTAATAAAGAATGAGACCAAACAGAGAGATTTTGTGCTTTTTATGCAAATACAATTATCAGTGTGTCCTCATTAAATAAAATCTGGGGAATTTAGTAGTCTTTGAGCTGCTTTTTAAATATTTTCTACTATTTGTAGTTTAGTAGTCTTGGGAAGGGACCTTCCCTGGTGGCTCAATAGTGAAGAATCCACCTGCCAATATAGGAAACTCGAGTTCAGTCCCTGGCTGGGGAAGATCCCCTGGAGAAGAAAATGGCAACCCATTCCAGTATTCTTACCTAGGAAATCCCATGTACAGAGGAGCCAGGTGAGCTACAGTCCATAGGGTCACAAAGAGTTGGAAACAACTTAGTGACTAAACCCAAACCTAATCTTGGGAAAGTTAATTAAACTCTCTAAGATTCAGTTCCCTCATGACTAAGTGAGGCTACTACTCGTACCTACTCAATGTCAAGGAGTTGGAGGATCAGCCTGGAGTCTGGCATACAGTGAGCACTGATATGGTAACTGTTGTCGTTACTATTACTACTGTACTTTTATCTAAAGCCTCCCCCTACCCCCCACCTTGTTGAAAAAAGGCAGGGATATAAGGAAATAAATAACCAAAACGCATGCATTTCATGTGAATGCATTTTCAAAACTGTTATTCTTTTTCTGTCTTGTTTAGAAAATTGTTAAACACACAGAAATGAACCTCCCTATAGCCATCACTCAGCTTAGCCAATGATCAACATTTTTACCAATTTTGGGTTTTTTATCCCCAATATTATTTTTATGAAATATTTCAAAGCAAGGAAATTAAATCATTCCACCTGCAAATACTTGAGTATTCATCTTTAACCATATAATTGTTTTAAAAACATAATCATCATGCAACACTGAAAATGAATTCTTAATGTCAACTAATACCATATTTACATACCCATATTTGTCTCAGAAATATCATTTTATAATTGTTAATGGGTTGGGACGTGAGGGGAATGGGAAAATATTGGTCAAGGGGTACAAAGTTTCAGATATCCAGGATAAATATATTCTGGGGCTCTAATGTACATCAGGGTAACTATAGTTAACCATAGTGTATTGTATACTTGAAATTTGCTAGAAAGTGAAGTCACTCGGTTGTGTCCGACTCTTTGCAACCCCACAGACTGTAGACCACCAGGCTTCTCCGTCCATGGAATTCTCCAGGCAAGAATACTGGAGTGGGTTGCCATTTCCTTCTCCAGGGATGCTCCCAACCCAGGGATCGAACCCAGGTCTCCCATATTGCTGGCAGACGCTTTACTGCCTGAGCCATTTGCTAAGAGTAGATCTTAATTGTTCTCACATACTCAAAAGTTGTGAAGGGATTGATATGTTAATTAGCTTCCTTCTGGTAGACATTTTGCAAAGTATACATATATCAAAACATCACCTTGTATTTCTTAATTACATGCAATTTTTTTTGTCAATTATACCTCAGTAAAGCTGGAGGGAAAATCTGTTTTACAGTTAATTTATTTTTTAAAAAGAAACTGTTTTGCATTTAGTTTATTCAAATCAGGATCCAAATAAGGTCTACATATTGCATTAGTTTGTCCTGTCTCTTGACTTTTTCTTTTTTTGCCATTGCTGCTTTAAGAGAAATCAGGTTTACTGACCTTTCTGATTTAGGGATTTGCTTCCTTGTGGCATTATGTAACTTTTCTGTTCTCTGTGTTTCTTGCAATCTGGTTTTAGATGCAGTTATTTGATTGGCTTCAGGTTAAATTCTTTTTCCTTAGTCAAAAATACATCACAAGTGATGCTGTGCAATTTCTATTGTATCATCACATCAGGAAGCACATAATGTCTGGATGTCCCAAATTTAGTGGAGCTAAGATTGATCTGAGGACTCAGGTGGTGTCTACTTGACCCTTCATTGCAGAATTCTTTATCAATCTTCCACCTAGGGACTTCCCTGGTGGTCCAGTGGCTAAGACTCCATCCTCCCAAAGCAGGAGGTCCTAGTCAGGGAAGTGGATCCCACATGCCACAGCTAAGAGTTCGAATACCACAATTGAAGATTCTGCATGCTGCAGCGAAGATCAAAACTCCTGAGCGCAAAACTAAGACCTGGCGTGGCTAAACAAACATTAAAAAAAAAATGTTTCACCTAACCATTTTAACATCCATTAATGATGGCTGCTTTGAAGTATTATTGCATTGCTACTGCTGCTACTGCTAAGTCACTTCAGTTGTGTCCTACTCTGTGCGACCCCATAGATGGCAGCCCACCAGGCTCCCCCATCCCTGGGATTCTCCAGGCAATAACACTGGAGTGGGTTGCCATTTCCTTCTCCAATGCATGAAAGTGAAAAGTTAAAGTGAAATTGCTCAGTCGTGTCCAACTCTTAGTGACCCCATGGACTGCAGCCTATCAGGGTCCTTCATCAATGGGATTTTCCAGGCAAGAGTACTGGAGTGGGGTGCCATTGCCTTCTCCGATTATTGCATTAGGGACTGCATAATAGTGAATTTCTTACTTTTGTCATTTCTTCTGCATTTATTAGTTGGAATTCTTCCATGAAGAAGAATTTCCCCCTCATTAACTACTTGATAACCCTGGAAAAATAGTCTGTATAGAAGAGACAAAGAAAGTACTTGATTTTCCCCTTTATGTCTCAATAGCGTGAGTAATGAATTGCTGCACTAGAAACCTCCAAGTTGTCCTTTTTATTTCAAATAACTATAAAGTTATGGATTTTATGTATTTGGTGTGTGCCAATCCTTTATAGCCATTATTCTTTCTTGGTTTTCAAATTGTCCTCTCTTAAACCAAATGAGACTCTTTCAGGTTGGCTCCTATGTCCTGTTCATGGGGTTGCAAAGAGTCGGACACGACTGAGCAACTGAACTGAACTGAACTGAACATGCTCATAGTTAAATTATCTGAATAATTACAATAATTATAATTATTTTTGTAAGATTCAGATATCAAATATATGTAAATATTGTTGTGATAAAAGAGATGACTCTTATTTTTTCCTTAATGATCATGTGTGTATGTGTCTTATTTTCCATCTCATTCTAATTAGCACATTATAGTGGTAATGACCTTTAGGATTCTATGAGAGAAAAAAGTTCTGTTCTAAGACTGCAAACTAGCTTGAGGTCCTGCCCTGACATGTCACTGTATTAATATATTGATCAGTTCAGTTCAGTCGCTCAGTCGTGTCCGACTCTTTGCAACCCCATGAATTGCAGCACGCCAGGCCTCCCTGTCCATCACCAACTCCCGGAGTTCACACAGACTCACATCCATCGAGTCAGTGATGCCATCCAGCCATCTCATCCTCTGTTGTCCCCTTCTCCTCCTGCCCCCAAATCCCTCCCAGCATCAGAGTCTTTTCCAAAGAGTCAACTCTTCACATGAGGTGGCCAAAGTATTAGAGTTTCAGTTTTAGCATCATTCCTTCCAAAGAACACCCAGGACTGATCTCCTTTAGGATGGACTGGTTGGATCTCCTTGAAGTCCAAAGGACTCTCAAGAGTCTTCTCCAACACTACAGTTCAGAACCATCAATTCTTCGGTGCTCAGCTTTCTTCACAGTCCAACTCTTGTATCCATACATGACTACTGGAAAAACCATAGCCTTGACTAGATGAACCTTCGTTAGCAAAGTAATGTCACTGCTTTTGAATATGCTGTCTAGGTTGGTCATAACTTTCCTTCCAAGTAAGCGTCTTTTAATTTCATGGCTGCAATCACCATCTGCAATGATTTTGGAGCCCAAAAAAATAAAGCCTGACACTGTTTCCACTGTTTCCCCATCTATTTCCCATGAAGTGGTGGGACCAGATGCCATGATCTTCGTTTTCTGAATGTTGAGCTTTAAGCCAACTTTTCACTCTCCTCTTTCACTTTCATCAAGAGGCTTTTTAGTTCCTCTTCACTTTCTGCCATAAGGGTGGTGTCATCTGCATATCTGAGGTTATCGATATTTCTCCCAGCAATCTTGATTCCAGCTTGTGCTTCTTCCAGTCCAGTGTTTCTCATGATGTACTCTGCATATAAGTTAAATAAGCAGGGTGACAATGTACAGCCTTGATGTACTCCTTTTCCTGTTTGGAACCAGTCTGTTGTTCCATGTCCAATTCTAACTGTTGCTTCCTGACCTGCATACACATTTCTCAAGAGGCAGGTCAGGTGGTCTGGTATTCCCATCTCGTTCAGAATTTTCCACAGTATATTGTGATCCACATAGTCAAAGGCTTTGGCATAGTCAATAAAGCAGAAATAGATGTTTTTCTGGAACTCGTAAATGTTAGTTACTTTTATGTGGACAGAAGGAGGTCGGGAGAGGGAAGGAGAGAGGGAGAGAAAATATTTCGTGCAAACTCCTGTCTCTCCACTACTGGGTAACATTGTTAAGAACAACACAAGTGCTCACTAGATAGTTTTTGAATCAGTGAATGAATGGGTACCCCTCTGGGACTATTAGTTACACTGTTACTCGAAGGCAAAGAGATGGACTAGATATCTTCAGCTCTCTTTCAGTCCTAGGGTTCTGTGGTTTCTTTGACTACTAAAAATTGGTTAGGTTGCAAATTTATTCTGTAGTCTTAAAAACAAAATACCTTCACATAAAAGGCAGGGAGAAAATATTCCTCAACATGTCCAGGAAAATCTAATAAATATCTTCAGTAATATGTATAAGCAATGCAAATTCATTAAAAAGGTGTATACCAGTGGCACTAACTTGTGGCTGGAAGAACTTGAGTTGTGTCAAAGTTTATTCTATCCAACATTAGCTGTCTTGGTGTCCATTGTGCACATATGAAGGCAGGCGGCTGCCTTTCTGAGGTATATACTCTCTTGCACTGATCAAGAAAAACTGCTGAAGTCATGAGGCTGCTCCAGGCAGAGCCCTCATGTGAGTCATATGAAAGCTCCCGCACTGCTGACCTCTGGCAAAAAAGGGAGTGAACAAGGAGAGGAGAAGCAGAGGGAGAGAGGTTCAAGTGCCGGTGTTCTCCTTGAACCTAGAAGATTATGGGTCAAGAGCTGTGTGCAAAGGCTCTGCAGCCTGGATGCAGCTGCCATCGCTGTTGGGAGGGAGGCAACGCACACAGCTGTCAGAGGAGTGCGCCTGTGATGACGGAGGCTGCGATCGAGGTATTCATATCCCAGGAGCATCTCCCTCTACTGATAAACAGAGTTCAGAGGCTCCCTTTCTGTAGCAGGGTCTGCTTTTCCTGCATTAGGACTAAGGCAATAAAAAGAAAATTCTATTAAAGTCACAAAGAATGTGTGGCTGTTGTTATCAAATTCGGGGATTTTCTTTTAAGCCGAAAGGGAAAAATAACCCTATGCTTTGGGCTGCACGAAATTCACTTGCCTTGCAGTCAAGAAAGTTATTCTCTTGAAATCTCTGAAGTACTAAATTAGCGAGCTGAACCTCAAAAAACAAGCTGCGGTATTTGGTATCCTATGGATTAAAATTTTCAGTTAATTAGCTCATGGCTATCAGCAATGCTGTACAGGAAAGTTATTCCCCTAAAGAGGTAAATTAAAGGGACAAGAAAAAGAAAAGTCTAGGTTTAACAGAAAAATTGGAACCCATCCATCAGAGAAATTTAGGTTAACCTAAGTGTCTAAAGACAGATTTTTTAGGTAAAGAAAGAATGTTGTGTTTTAGCAGTTGATATCATTATGGGTTTTTTGTTTTTTTAAAGGAACTGATGTTCAAGAAAGGTACATTTTGAAAGTGTGGGAAGCTTAGAAAACATTTGAAGAGTTAACATCAGGCAAATAAAGAAAAAGCGGTTTATGCTAGCCGTTGTCTTGACTTTGCATAAATTTTATTCCTGCACTTTCCTTTTTCTCTAGCTAACAGACCTAAAAGAAGCATCATGTTCCATGACTTCATTTCACCCCAGGGGACTTCAGGCTGTGCATGCCCGGAAGTTCAAGAGTAAAAGGCCACGGAGTAACAGCGATTCTTTTCAGGAAGAGGATCTGAGGCAAGGTTTTCAGTGGGTGAGTGAGCAGCTGATGTTGATCAAGAGGAATTTAATGTGTACTTATCTAGGAAGGCTGGCCCTTTTTCCAAGACAATTACTGAGCAGACCTTCCCAAGCACATTCTGCAACGTTGTCTAATTTCTGTGGGGGGAAAAGTCAACACTAAAAAAATGCTCTTTTCTTTCCCCCCTCCTCACTCCTCATTCCCCTTATGCAGAGGAAGAGCCTCCCTTTTGGGGCAGCTTCATCTTACTTGAACTTGGAGAAGCTGGGTGAAGGTTCTTATGCTACAGTTTACAAAGGGATTAGCAGGTAAGTGACTCATTAGCTGGGAGAGACTTTAGAGATGAGGATTTCACCCCCAGGATTTGACATTATGAAGCCAGCTGACACATGGTAGAAATTCAGGACCTATGCAAGACCCCACTGTCAATATGGAATGACATAATGACTGAAGCAGCCTTGAAAGCAGACAGACTTCCCGTGCCCCAATTAAAATCAGCCCACTAAGATGTTTATCAGCTTTTCCTCCTTTTGAGTCAATTCAAATTAAACTTTCTCAATTACTGTCCATCACTTGGTGGGGAGTACAGTGGATAAGGTGTCATATCCTTCCTGAAACACGACAAGGGTTTCAGTAGCACCCTTGAGTTTGCTCCTTCCTTCTTTTACTTTGCCTTCTTAGAAGATACTGAAGTTGGTTTCTACAAAGTAAGACCTAGTACGCAAAGATTGATTTATCCTGGGTTTTCTACACTTGCAAATTACACAAAAATGGCTGGAGAATAAAAAAGACTGTTAATCCAGAAAGCGAATACCCATTTTGGTTAATAAAAACTATGTTAAACATATTTGAGAGAGTCATGAATTTCACTGCTTTTTCAAGGTGGGATAGTCAAGAAGGTCTGATTTCCTTAATTTACATTACTCCAGTGGAGAAAAATAATGGCTCAAAGTGGTTTAATGTTAATTTTTAACAATTTAATATAAATACTACAAAACTAAGTATTTATTATGTATCTTAATACTTGTGGTATTGTTTTTACTTGTTAAAGGCGAGTTTGGAAGAGATACCATTTTAAATATTTTATGTAGAAACAGGATTTAACTCACTTCCATAAACTATCTTAGGAACTAAGAATATAAAAAATTTCCTTCAAAATATTCATCCTAGTAACAGAATGAAAAAATACACTAGAAATATATACTCTGTCCAAGTTCACAGAGATGTATATAACAGTATATTAATTGCAGCAAGACTTATAATAGAAAGAGTGAAAGCCTGGTTACCAATATCCATTAATGGAGGACTGGCTAAATTATTACTATATAGTGAAATAGTATGCAAACATCTAGAGTATAAGATAGACATGTATGAAGAAAAGCAAGTTACAGAACAATATATGATCTCATTTAGGAAAAAAAAGCACTGTTCATGTATAAATTTGTATGTGCTTAGAGGAATCTGGAAAAATCTAAAAGGGACTATTGAAAGTAGCTACTTTTAGTGGTTGAAACTGGAACGGAGGAAGATCACTCAAACTTTTCACTGTATTTCTTACCATAAAAGTGTTACATTCATAATTTAAAACAAGTTAAAACATACCATAAAGATAGATGTCAAGAAAGCATTTTATAAATTCAACATCAATTACTAGTTTTTAAACTCTGAACAAAATAGGAATAGAATGATAATTACCCATCATGATGTAGAGTAATTTCAGATCAACAACTTCTATATTTTTTCTTTGCTCAATACTAGTGACATCACCATTAAGTTAGAGTAGGGCAAGACTGCCCATTATTTTCTATTGTTAAAGATCATCAGAAGCATTCTAGCTCAGGCAACAAGGAAAAAAGACTGAATATAATTTTTATGGATTATAGAATTGTCTACTTAAAAAAACCCCAAGAGAATCATCTAAGAAACTTGAAATAGTGAGATAGAACAACTAGGTCATCAGTTATAAAATCAAAATATACTTGTTAACAATTGCCTTATGTATTAGCAATAAGCATTTAATGAAAAATATTGTAGGGGAAATTATTCTTAAAGTAGCAACAATAAAAAGTCATTAGCATTAAAAAATGGGCAGGATTTATATATAAGATTTACTAAAGGATATAAAAGATTTGCAAAAGCCAGAAAGTAGCATTCATTCTACTCGTATTTATTAAGCACTTACTATGTTACTGCTGTTGGTTAGTCACAACTTACCAACTCAACCAACTTACAACTAAATTAGTAAGTTGTGTCCATTTCTTTTGCAACCTCATAGACCGTAGCCTGTCAGGCTCCTCTGTCCATGGGATTACCCAGGCAAGAATACTGAAGTGGGTTGCCATTTCCTTCTCCAGAGAATCTTCCTGACCCACAGATCAAACCAGCATCTCCTGCATTGGTGGGGTGGATTCTTTACCACTGAGCTACCAGGGAAGCCCTACTTACTATGTGCCAGGCACTATTTTAGCCAATAAGGATTCATTGAAGAAAAAAAGTGATAAGTACGGAGTGTATGTTCTAGTGATGATGAGAGAGGCAATAAACAAACTCTTTGACCAAGTTTGTCAAAGAATGAAAATGTTGGGGAAGAATAAAACAGGGAAGAGGAATCGGGAGTGCCGGCATGGGGTGGTGAATTACTATTTTAAACAGAGTGATGAGATGCAGGCTTACTGAGAAGGGAACACTTGAACAGAGATTCTGACAAAGGTGAGGCATGAACTGCGTGGGTGTGTAGTGGAAGAGGACCTCAGGCAAAGGGAACAGCAAGCAGCAAACCCCTGAGGCAGGAGCATGCCTGGCATTGGAGGCAGTGGGTGGAAGGACTTGAAGGTAGGAGGAGTTGCAGATACAGTAGGGCCATTGTGTAGGATCTTGTAGATCATTCCAGGGACTCTGTAAGGACATTTAGATTAAAAAATCTAGTAATACAAAGATGTTAATGATTCTATAATTTAGAATTTTAATGCATTCTAAATATGTTCAAACGCTACAATAATTAAAATAGTGTAGCATGAGTACAAGAAAAGACAGATCAAATAAATATGATTTGTAAAGCCCCAAAGAGTCACAAATCCAAATATTAGTAAGATCTAATATACAATCACTGTTCATGGGGTTCTCATGATTGTCGGGAGAAGTATCAATAACCTCAGATATGCAGATGACACCACCCTTATGGCAGAAAGCGAAGAGGAACTAAAGAGCCACTTGATGAAAATGAAAGAGGAGAGTGAAAAACTTGGCTTAAAACTCAACGTGTAGAAAATTAAGATCATGGCATCTGGTCCCATCACTTCATGGCAAGTAGATGGAGAAACAGTGGAAACAGTGACAGATTTTATTTTTTTGGACTCCAAAATCACTGCAGATGGTGACTGCAGCCATGAAATTTAAAAGACACTTGCTCCTTGGAAGAAAAGCTATGACCAACCTAGACAGCATATTAAAAAGCAGAGACATTACTTTGCCAACAAAGGCCTGTCTAGTCAAAGCTATGGTTTTTCCAGTAGTCATGTAGGGATGTGAGAGTTGAACTATAAAGAAAGCTGAGTGCCAAAGAACTGATGCTTTTAAACTGTGGTTTTGGAGAAGATCCTTGAGAGCCCCTTGGACTGCAAGGAGATCCAACCAGTCCATCCTAAAGGAAGTCAGTCCCGAATATTCACTGGAAGGACTGATGCTGAAGCTGAAACTCCAATGCTTTGGCCACCTGATATGAAGAACTGACCCACTGAAAAAGACCCTGATGCTGGGAAAGATTGAAGGCAGGAGAAGGGGACGACAGAGGATGAGATGGTTGGATGGCATCACCAACTTGATGGACAAGAGTTTGAGCTAGCTACAGGAGTTGGTGATGGACAGGAAAGCCTGGCATGCTGCAGTCCATGGGGTCACAAAGAGTCGGACATGACTGAGCGACTGAACTGAACTGAACTGAAAGGAGTTGAAAAAGAAAACATACAAGAACTAGAAGAATAAACAAGGGAAGTCTATATAACTTTTGGACTGGAAAGGTCTGTCTGTACATAACACTGAAGTCAGAACCTATTAGGGAAGATTGGACATGTTCATGGTGGCCCATCTATCCAAGTACATTCTGCTGCTGCTGCTGCTGCTGCTAAGTTGCTTTGGTTGTGTCCGACTCTGTGCGACTCCATAGACGGCAGCCCACCAGGCTCTGCCATCCCTGGGATTCTCCAGGCAAGAACACTGGAGTGGGTTGCCATTGCCTTCTCCCATGTGTGAAAGTGAAAAGTGAAAGTGAAGTCGCTCAGTCGTGTCCAACTTGTAGCGACCCCATGGACTGCAGCCTACCAGGCTTCTCCATCCGTGGGATTTTCTAGGCAAGAGTACTGGAGTGGGTTGCCATTGCCTGAGGACCCCTCAATTCTGAGCTACTTCAATAGAGGTTCACTGAAACAGTTACCATGGTCAAATTGACACAGGTAACCCTAGATCAAAATATAATGTGATCCTTCATCATAGGTGCTCTCAGCATCTTTAAAATGTTGATGTATAGCATGACTGTCTAAAAAAGATTAAGAAAAATTTTAAAGTAAAAGCATTTTCTAAACATATTTGACTTCCCTGGTGGTTCAAATGGTAAAGAGTCTGCCTGCAATGCAGGAGACCTGAGTTCAATCCCTGGGTCAGGAAGATCCCCTGGAGGAGGAAGTGGAAACCCACTCCAATATTCTTGCCTGGAGAATCCCCTGGATGGAGGAGCCTGGAGGGCTACAGTTCATGGGGTTGCAAAGAGTCGGACATGACTGAGTGACTTCATTTTCGCTTTCATATTTGACCAGAAAACTTTTAGCATAGGGGGTGGGGAATATTTCACAGACCTATTCTCTGAGTAAAGCATTTTGGAAAATACTGAATGTCATAAGAAATTGAAAGTTTAAAATTTCAAAGAAATGATAAGGCAAACAAAAGAAATTGGTAAGAGGTATATGCAAAATACCTCCCCCCAAAATGGACAAATAGGGAAACTACAAAAAGACATAAAAGGCCAATAAGCTTATAAAAATTCAGTTCCACAAGTAGTTGAAGGAATAGAAATTAAAATGGAATCATCCTTTTCATCTTTTAAAAAGACCAAAACTGAAGATAAAGGCATGCACCTGATAAACAAGCCCCACATTTGTGGAAGTATGTCAAAGGGACCCAGAAGCCAAGGAAAGGCTCCCAAGGAACAAATGTGGAAATTGAGCAACAAAATAAAATAGTATTGGGTTGTAAGCCAAAGTATAAAATGAGTACCTGTGAGTCCAAAGTGCTATGAATAAGTAGTTTGGTTGATTAATAAATGGGAGAGAAGAGGCCATTTCCAGACAATTTAAGTCACTATTCTACCTTCAAGCTGGCAGAGCATAACTTTCTACTCTTTAAGTGTGGGCTACTGAGAGTGACATTCCCCCAAAATACAGTATGGAAAGGGATTAGGGCGAGAATGAATTTACAGTGAAGAAACCTGATAGATATTACCTGAGCCAAGTGATTAAGGCCACATCAAAAGTCATGTATTATGATGACAGCATGTACCCCAACACAATGTGACAAAACCAAAACCCATGACCATGGTCTAATCATAAGAAAAACATCAGAAAAATTCCAATAAAGAGGTATGCTACAAAATACTTGACCAGTACTCCTCTAAATTGTCAGTGTCATCAAAAACAAGGAAAGTCTGGGAAAGTGTCACAGCCAAGAGGTGCCTAAAGAGACATAACAACTAAATGCAATGTTTGTCCTAGATGATATCATAGAATAGAAAAAGGACATCAGGTAAAAACTAAAGAAATCCTGGTAAATCATATTTCAGTACCGAAATGTATCAAGTCAACCTGTTGCATACCTTAAATTTACAGGGTTATATGTATATACATTGTATATGAGTATACAATGCTATATATGTCAATTTTTGAAATGACTAAGAGGTAAATTGATTTTCATACATTTATACATATCTAGAAAGAATAGTTTCTGTGAGAAAGCATTTTGAAATGAAATTGGAAAGTTGTAATGTTATTTTAAAAGGAAATATGCAACAGCAGATGAATTTTTTAAACTTAAAAATCATCTACTGTGTAATCATTCCATCACTTTGGCATAGTAATATGCACACGTGCATTCTGTCTTTCACTTGCACATAGATTGTTTAGTTACAAATATGGTGTGCTTGCTGTTATGTACTCTATTTTTCATATTATCATAAACTTTATGACTTTTTAAAATTTAATTAATTTAATTTTTTAAAAGACCATACTGAGTCTTTGTTGCTGCGTGGGCTTTTCTCAAGCTGCGGTGAGCAAGGGCTATTCTCTAGCTGCAGTGGCCTCTCCTGTTGCAGAGCACGAGCTCTAGGGCATGCGGGTTTCAGTAGTTGCAAGGTGTGGGCTCAGTAGTTGTGGTTCCTAGGTGCTAGAGCACAGGCTCAATAGTTGTGGTGCATGGGCTTAGCTGCTCTGTGGCACGTGGGATCTTCCCAGACCCAGGAATCAAACCTGTATCTCCCCCTGTATTGGCAGGCAGACTCTCTACCACTGAGCCACCAGGGACGCCTCATGTTTCTTTCTGTATGCCTCTGGACTTAACTTTTGTTATGAATGCAAAATATTCTACTATACTGATGTACCACACATTTTTTAGCTGTTTCTCTAATGTTGAGCGTTTCAGTTATTTCTTTTTTTTTCTATTGTAACTAACACAACAAACAATGTCTTTCGTTACTTGGAATTATTAAAATCTTTGTTAATTAACATTATTGGGAAAAATCCCGAGTATGATAATCTCAAGGCTTTTCATATGTATGATCATGTTATGGTGGTGGTTTAGTTGTTAAGTTGTGTTTGACTCTTGCAAGCCCATGGACTGTAGCCTGCCAGGCTCCTCTGTCCATAGGATTCTTCAGGCAAGAATACTGGAGTGGGTTGCTATTTCTTTCTCCAGGAGATCCTTTCCACCCAGGAATTGAATCCAGGTCTCCTGTATTGCAGGCATACGTTGCAATACTGAGCTATGAGGGAATCCCATGATCATGTTGCAAAGTGGAAGTCATTCAGTCATGTCTGACTCTTTGTGACCCCATGGACTATACAGTCCATGGAATTCTCCAGGCCAGAATACTGGAGTGGGCAGCCTTTCCATTCTCCAGGGGACCTTCCCAACCAACCCAGGGATCAAACTCGGGTGTCTCGTATTGCAGGCGGATTTTTAACCAGCTGAGCCCCAAAGGAAGCCCAATAATACTGGAGTGGGTAGCCTATCCCTTCTCCAGTGGATCTTCCCGACCCAGGGTCTCCTGTATTGCAGGTAGATTCTTTACCAACTGAGTTAGTTATACTCTCCCAAATTTTACCAATTTACAGTGCAACCCACAAGAAGCAATACAATTTTACTGCAAAAAACCCTAAAGAATTCCTAATAAACTATGGACTTTAGTTAATAATTATGTATCAATATTGCCTCATTAATTCAACAAATGTATGATACTAATATAAGTACGATAACAACAGAAGAAAATGGATGTGAGGTATATGGGAACCTTTTGTACTATCTTCTCAACTTTTCTGTAAATCTAAAACTGTTCTAAAAAATGAAATATTGAAGCAATAACAATGAAAAGCAAGGAATCTGTCTGGTGTCAGTCAGTGGGTGCTAGAATGGCCAGCCTCATGACCAGTTAGTGGTGCGACCACTCTGTGACACAATTTGGGAACATGTGTGCAAAACAATAAAAACTTGTGTGCAACATACTCTGATTTAGCAATTCTATCTCAACCCTGAAAAAATAACAGAGGCTATGTGAAAAGACTTATGTGCAAATACAAACAAATATGATTGTCAGGGTATTTTTATAACAGTCAAAAGTTAGAGACAATATTAAAATATTTGGATCTGGCAAAACACATTGTAACATATTTATCTGATAAATGTTATTATTAAATATCACATAATACAAGAATTATTAGAAGTCAAATGGAGAAAAAACTAATAATATGATATAAAACCTACTGTATTAAAAAAAAAACAGTGTAGTTACACTTGCATTAAAATCGTCTCTGTTTTCTGGCATTTAGCTCACATCAGTAAACAGAACAATGAATAACTGGAGAGTAGGAGGCGATGGAGAGAGAGAGAATGGTGGGACTGGGCAGGTTGGCACCCCACTCCAGTACTCTTGCCTGGAGAATCCCATGGACGGAGGAGCCTGGTAGGCTGCAGTCCATGGGGTCGCTGAGGGTCAGACACGACTGAGCGACTTCACTTTGACTTTTCACTTTCATGCATTGGAGAAGGAAATGGCAACCCACTCCGGTGTTCTTGCCTGGAGAATCCCAGGGACAGGGGAGCCTGGTGGGCTGCCATCTCTGGGGTCACAGAGAGTCAGACACGACTGAAGTGACTCAGCAGCAACAGCAGCAGGATCCGATTGTAAGAATTTGACTTTTATTCAGGATGAGATGTGGAGACAATGTTGGGTTTTGAGCACAAAAGTGACTTGTTTTGACTTTCACTTTAAAAAGATTCCCTGGACTACCGTTGGGAGAAGATAGTGAGGGTACAAACATGCAAGCAGAAACTCTGTAGGAGTTCATTACAATAGTTCAGATGAAAAATAAGGATGGCTCAGTGGTAAATAAAAGGAACAATATACATCGGAATATGAGGATGGCTTTGTTGGGTTTGTCTTCTGTGCTTTCCTGAATTCTCCATCTTTTCTGTAATGAATATATATCACTTTGGTAAAGAGAAAGCAATGGTTTGATATATACATGTGACTTTTAAAACTTTTTATTTTGAGAAAATTGTACATTTTATATGCTGGAATAAAATTTGAAGCAAAGTTACTTTTGTTAAGCCATCTCTAGTATAAATTGCTACTATGAGGCATGTCGACAAATGTATGCCCTTTCCCCCGACTCTTCCAGGATAAATGGACAACTAGTGGCTTTAAAAGTCATCAGTATGAATGCAGAGGAAGGAGTCCCATTTACAGCCATCCGGGAAGGTAAGAACAGTAGAGTGGACCCAAGAGATGTTTTAAGTTTTTGATTCGATAAAAACACATTGAATCTATCCATTCAGCATCTAGCTTTTATAGAAGTAATGTTGTAATTGCAATTTTATTCTTCACACCAGTTTTCCAAATCATTTTATTACTTACTCTTGAAGAAATTAGAATTCAAAACTATTATATTAATTGACCCAAACTATGAACTCAGTGAGTATTTACTAAATATTGTCTGTGAGCTTGGTCCCATGCTGCGTGCTAAGGCCATATCTATAAAACCCTAGAAATATCCATACAAAGGAGAAAATTAATGTACTTACAAATCCTCAGTAAGCAGCTTACCTGAAAATAAGTTCTTTAGATAGTATTTGAAAAACTCTCTGGAAAAACATGTATTTTTAGTGTTATGCCTATATTTTCTCTGAACCTCAGGTGGTAGAGCAAGTAGATGAGAAGTCTGGTGTCGGTAGGACTTGGGCTTGAATCTTAGAGGTCTACAGATTACTAGTGCTGTGACCATGGGTAGATTACTTTTCCTGTTTAAGACGTCTATTGCAGAAAGACGATTTGTTGTTCAGTCTCTCAGTCGTGTCTGACTCTTTGTGATCCCGGGGACTGCAGCACGCCAGGCTTCCCTGTCCTTCACCATCTCCCGGAGTTTGCTCAAACTTCTCTCCATTGACTCAGTGATGGCATCCAACCATCTCATCCTCTGTTGTCCCCTTCTCCTCCTGCCCTCAATCTTTCCCAGCATCAGGGTCTTTTCCAATGAGTTGACTCTTTCCATCAGCTGGCCAAAGTATTGGAGCTTCAGCTTCAGCATCAATCCTTCCAATGAATATTCAGGGTTGATTGACTGGTTTGATCTCCAATACCTATTTCTTTGAGTTATTATGAGGGTTAAGTGACAATATGCATATAAAACACTAATCACAGGGTTCATCTTCAGAGTTCAACATGTTGGCAAATATCATAACCTTTTTGCTCCTTTCTTTTAGTGATGTCTCGTTTGCTATCAAGATAACTAAAAATTTATAATTTAAAAATCAAGAAGCCAGTACAGTGAAAATAAATCATTAAAATGCAACTTATTAGCCTTCTTACATGAGCCATTTGAAATAAAATGATAATAGAATTAGTATCTTTTTCATCAAAAACCCAGAGAAATGGCTCCTCTCTGGTCTTGCTCGTCCCCTTTTAACAACTTCATCTTCCCTTTTTTAATGAAGCACATACTGTACACAAAGCATACTGCAGGGTGTTGTGAAAGATGAGAAGAAAGATCTGATCTTTGCTATATATCTTTTCAGTTGTAACAGAGCAGATGGTTCAGGTTGTAAGCAGTGTTATGATGAAGGTAAAAAGGACCTTGTAAACTGAGATGAGAACCGATCAGTCTCAGTATGGCTAATTGAGTCAATAGATTTTGAACTGAGCTTGGAGGATGGGTCATGCAAACAGGCTTGGGAAAAGCAATTCAGAAAATGAGTTTATAACTGAATTTGATGCCATTTTCAAAAGACTTCCAGAGCCCCTGGGAAATATGTCATTCTGAATTTCAGTAGAAGGACCAAATGGCTGTCTGATTAGCCGGGGCTTCAACCTGGTAGGATCAGGTGCATTCTGGAGGAAAGCGTGTTTTTAAGTGTTTAATATAATGGACTCTGTATTTACTGATGGACATATTAGTGGTCCCCATGAAAGGATGATCAGATTTAGAAAGAGATGTGTGGACAGGCTAAGGAGCATTTCTGAGCATAGTAGGCATCCTCAGGCGGCCAGCATCAGGCCTGGGTCTCTAGGCCCAGGTTCGCCCTCTTCTCACAGCGTTTCCTTTGCGAGGTGCGCTTGCCTGTTGCTACAGGCCTGCCTTGCTCAGATTTTCTCCGCAGCCAAGTTTTTTTTCAGGTTGACATTTGACTTTAAACAGCGAAAACTTTGCCAGTTTTGCTAACAGATGGTTCTCAGCATGGTTCAGAAATGCTGGATCTGCATTGTTCTGTATGCTAAATGTTTCTTTTATTTCTTATTTACTGAGAAAGTGCCTCTCCATCACAGGTGTTTGCAATTACATTTAGTATTCAACTGTGGACTTTCTTGGTTTGTTTTATGGACTTACCTTACTGAATGCTTTGCTTGTTTAATATGAAAAACCACAAAAGGATTTTTTTTGACACACTGGAGGTTGTTAGGCATCCAGTTTCCAACAACGCATGTTTCTTTTTTCACCAATGTAAATGCTGGGAGCCCTTGATAGAGGAGCCCTCTCTCTTCAAGAAGACAGAAGGCCTCATTTGAAAACTTTGGCACTGTCCCATTTTTCCTGTAAGAACTTTAAGGATGTGAGGCCAGGGAGACAGGAGGTTAAATGAGAAGGGCTGGAAGGCAAAAGAAGAACAGCTGGAGTTTGTTAGTTAAAATCCAGGGTCACTAGCTAAAAAGGCAACCGAAAGCCACGTGCAGAAAAACTAAATGAGCAATGCAGACTTCTCTAAAAAGCCTTGAAGTAGGAATTACTTTTCCTGAACAGTTTGGCTGCTCTAATGGTGTATCAGCCAAAGATTCATTGAGTAGGATTTTACTCCATGTGCAGTCTCTATATGTATAGGTAGAAAGCATGTGGCAATTTATTAATCTGGTCATTTGGAATATTATTTGATTGTAACATGTAATATAATGAAATTAGCAAAAGTATGCACAGTACTAAGGGCAATATACCTTAATACATGTGCCAAATATTTTTCATGTGTTAACCTCTTCCAGTCCTTTGGAGGTAGATGTTATTATGATTCCTGTACAGAGCTGTGAGTCAAGCAAAATCTGAGTCAAAATCCATATGGGAGAGTGTATGGATTTTGACTTCATACACAAACACCTGGCCACCTACTATGGCTAGGTATTTTGCCGACTGCTATATACACAACAGTGGACACAATAGGCATATTGCCCATCCTTATTCCTTTGCTAGTTAAAAAGATTAACCACCTTCATTGAAACTTACAGAATCTTTCCCAATGGGCTCTATATTTTAAACATTTGTTTTTGCAACTAGGAGATAGCACTTTCATTGGAATAGGCTAATATGATGTTTTTATATAAGAACATGTTCCCTAGTTTTATTAACCTATGTATCAATGTCTTAATAATGTACATTATTTTAAATATCTGTCTATAAAAATAGAAACTGTTTAAAAAGCACTTCCAGGACTTTCAGCCCCTTAGCGGGATTCATTAGGAAGCATTCATAGAAATAATCTTTTTTGAGGACTGGGCACATAATATAATCTTCCCCCAACTTCAATCTCTTTTTTGAACCTTTACGTCAACTCTAGTTGGTAAAGTGTGTTTTTTGTCGTAGTGATGAAGGAGTTTGAACTTAAGAGAGGTTAGATAACTGGTCAGAGGTCACAGAGCTAGTAATCAGAGGCATTACATATTCAAATCCATTCTATTCTATTCTAAAGCCTTTCTACTTTATTACAGTAAAGTTAGAAATCCTTAACTCAAGGATTTTTTCCTTTTGCAAAAGTAAAACTAAAAAATCAAAATAGAAATCTATTTTATGAAGCATGTTGTATAAACATTAAGTAAATGCAAGAGAAACATTTTAAAGAAAATATACAATATTGTATATTTATCAATTCTGATTCTTTCATATGCTCTATAGCACTATAATTCCAAATCTTTAAGTTAGAAAATGGTTTCAGCTGAGAATCTTTTAATATCATTCTCTAGTAGAAAACATTACGGAGTAATTATTTTCAGTCCATATATAAAAAAAAGCCAAAAACAGACAAAGGCACCTCTACAAGGTGATACAGTGAAGTCTTGTTTTTGCTCACTCAGTCGTGTCCGACTCTTTGTGACCCCACGGACTACAGCATGCCAGGCCTCCCTGTCCTTCACCATCTCCCGAAGCTTGCTCAAACTCATGTCCATTGAGTCAGTGATGCTTAGTTGCTTAGTCATGACTAATTCTTTCCAACCCCATGGACAGAGGAGCCTGGAAGGCTATAGTCCATGGGGATTCTCCAGGCAAGAATACTGGAGTGGGTTGACATGCCCTCCGCCAGGGGATCTTTCCAACCCAGGGATCAAACCCAGGTCTCCCTAATTGCAGGCAGATTTTTTTTACCATCTGAGCCACCAGTTCAGTTAGTTCAGTCACTCAGTCGTGTCTGACTCTTTGAGACCCCATGAATTGCAGCTCGCCCGGCCTCCCTGTCCATCACCAACTCCCAGAGTTCACTCAAACTCAAGTCCATCGAGTTGGTGATGCCATCCAGCCATCTCATCCTCTGTCGTCCCCTTCTCCTCCTGCCCCCAATCCCTCCCAGCATCAGAATCTTTTCCAATGAGTCAACTCTTCACATGAGGTGGCCAAAGTACTGGAGTTTCAGCTTTAGCATCATTCCTTCCAAAGAACACCCAGGACTGATCTCCTTTAGGATGGACTGGTTGGATCTCCTTGCAGTCCAAGGGACTCTCAAGAGTCTTCTCCAACACCACAGTTCAAAACATCAATTCTTCGGTGCTCAGCTTTCTTCACAGTCCAACTCTCACATCCATACATGACTACTGGAAAAACCATAGCCTTGACTAGATGGACCTTTGTTGGCAAAGTAGTGTCTCTGCTTTTGAATATGCCACCTAGGTTGGTCATAACTTTCCTTCCAAGGAGTAAGCATCTTTTAATTTCATGGCTGCAATCAACATCTGCAGTGATTTTGGAGCCCAAAAAGATAAAGTCTGACACTGTTTCCACTGTTTCCCCATCTATTTCCCATGAAGTGATGGGATCAGATGCCATGATCTTCATTTTCTGAATGTTGAACTTTAAGCCAACATTTTCACTCTCCTCTTTCACCTTCATCAAGAAGCTTTTTAGTTCCTCTTCACTTTCTGCCATAAGGGTGGTGTCATCTGCATATCTGAGGTTATTGATATTTCTCCCAGCAATCTTGATTCCAGCTTGTGCTTCTTCCAGCCCAGCATTTCTCATGATGTACTCTACATGTAAGTTAAATAAGCAGGGTGACAATATACAGTCTTGACGAACTCCTTTTCCTATTTGGAACCAGTCTGTTGTTCCATGTCCAGTTCTAACTGTTGCTTCCTGACCTGCATACACATTTCTCAAGAGGCAGGTCAGGTGGTCTGGTATTCCCATCTCTTTCAGAATTTTCCACAGTTTATTGTGATCCACACAGTCAAAGGCTTTGGCATAGTCAATAAAGCAGAAATAGATGTTTTTCTGGAACTCTCTTGCTTTTTCCAGATCCAGCAGATGTTGGAAGTTTGATCTCTGGTTCCTCTGCCTTTTCTAAAACCAGCTTGAATATCTTGAAGTTTACGGTTCACATCTTGCTGAATCCTGGCTTGGAGAATTTTGAGCATTACTTTACTAGCATGTGAGATGAGTGCAATTGTGTGGTAGTTTGAGCATTCTTTGGCATTGCCTTTTTTTTGGATTGGAATGAAAACTGACCTTTTCCAGTCCTGTGGCCACTGCTGAGTTTTCCAAATTTGCTGGCATATTGAGTGCAGCACTTTCACAGCATCATCTTCCAGGATTTGAAATAGCTCAATTGGAATTCCATCACCTCCACTAGCTTTGTTCGTAGTGATGCTTTCTAAGGCCCACTTGATTTCACATTCCAGGATGTCTGGCTCTAGGTGAGTGATCATACCATTGTGGTTATCTGAGTCATGAATATCTTTTTTGTACAGTTCTTCTGTGTATTCTTGCCACCTCTTCTTAATATCTTCTGCTTCTGTTAGGTCCATACCATTTCTGTCATTTATTGAGCCCATCTCTGCATGAAATGTTCCCTTGGTATCTCTAATTTTCTTGAAGAGATCTCTAGTCTTTCCCATTCTGTTGTTTTCCTCTATTTCTTTGCATTGATCGCTGAGGTAGGCTTTCTTATCTCTTCTTGCTATTCTTTGGAACTCTGCATTCAGATGCTTATATCTTTCCTTTTCTCCTTTGCTTTCTGCTTCTCTTCCTTTCATAGTTATTTGTAAGGCCTCCCCAGACAGCCATTTTGCTCTTTTGCATTTCTTTTCCATGGGGATGGTCTTGATCCCTGTCTCTTATACAATGTCATAAACATGAATGTCCATGGTTCATCAGGCACTCTCTCTATCAGATCTAGTCCCTTAGATCTATTTCTCACTCCCACTGTATAACCATAAGGAATTTGATTTAGGTCATACCTGAATGGTCTAGTGGTTTTCCCTACTTTCTTCAATTTAAGTCTGAATTTGGCAATAAGGAGTTCATGATCCGAGCCACAGTCAGCTCCCAGTCTTGTTTTTGCTAACTGTATAGAGCTTCTCCATCTTTGGCTGCAAAGAATGTGATCAATCTGATTTCAGTGTTGACCATCTGGTTATGTCCATGTGTAGAGTCTTCTCTTGTGTTGTTGGAAGAGGGTGTCTGCTATGACCAGTGTGTTCTCTTGGCAAAACTCTATTAGCCTTTGCCCTGCTTCATTCCGTATTCCAAGGCCAAATTTGCCTATTGACTTCCTACTTTTGCATTCCAGTCCCCTATAATGAAAAGGACATCTTTTTGGGGTGTTAGTTCTAAAAGGTCTTGTAGGTCTTCATAGAACCGTTCAACTTCAGCTTCTTCAGCGTTACTGGTTGGGGCATAGACTTGGATTAATGTGATATTGAATGATTCGCCTTGGAAACGAACAGAGATCATTCTGTTGTTTTTGAGATTGCATCCAAGTACTGCATTTTAAACTCTTTTGTTGACCATGATGGCTACTCCATTTCTTCTAAGGGATTCCTGTCCACAGTGGTAGATATAATGGTCATTTGAGTTTAATTCACCCATTCCAGTCCATTTTATTTCGCTGATTCCTAGAATGTCAACATTCACTCTTGCCATCTCCTGTTCGACCACTTCCAATTTGCATTGATTCATGGACCTAACATTCCAGGTTCCTATGCAATATTGCTCTTTACAGCATCGGATCTTGCTTCTATCACCAGTCACATCCACAACTGGGGATTGTTTATGCTTTGGCTCCATCCCTTCATTCTTTCTGGAGTTATTTCTCCACTGATCTCCAGTAGCATATTGGGCACCTACTGACCTGGGGAGTTCCTTTTTCAGTATCCTATCATTTTGCCTTTTCATACTGTTCATGGGGTTCTCAAGGCAAGAATACTGAAGTGGTTTGCCATTCCCTTCTCCAGTGGACCACATTCTCTCAGCCCTCTCCACCATGACCTGCCCATCCTGGGTGGCCCCACGGGCATGGCTTAGTTTCATTGAGTTAGACAAGGCTGTGGTCTGTGTGATTAGATTGACTAGTTTTCTGTGATTATGGTTTCAGTGTGTCTGCCCTCTGATGCCCTCTAGCAACACCTACTGTCTTACCTGGGTTTCTCTTACCTTGGATAAGGGGTATCTCCTCACCGCCGCCCCTCCTGACCTTGAACGTGGAGTAGCTCCTCTCAGCCCTCCTGCGCCCGCGCAGCCACCGCTTCTTGGACGTGAGGTTGCTCCTCTCGGCTGCCGCCCCTGACCTCAGACATGGGGTAGCTCCTCTCGGCCATGCTTCTGTGAGGCCCATTGCAGCCAGCACTCTTCTGCCACCAGGGAAGCCCAAAAATACTGGAGTGCATAGCCTATCCTTTCTCTAGGAGATCTTCCCAACCCAGGAATCAAACCAGAACCTCCGGCATTGCATGCAAATTCTTTACCAGCTGAGCTACCAGAGAAACCCAAAGGGGACTTTAGTGACCTAATAATAACCTGTTATTGAAGATACAAGAGCCAGTCCTCAGCCCTTCCCACTCATACGGGCTCCCCAAGTTTGGCTCTCTCCTCTTTTTAACTTTGAATTTCCTCCTTTCCACAGGTTTTCAATTCTCCCATTGTGAAATGGAAATCCCCTCCACTCTCTGTATTATGCTTCAGCAATCCTTCATTCCATGCTCCTGCCCTCCATCGAGCACGTCCACAGGCCCTGCTGACCTCCTGTGGGACTTTGAACTTTAGAGTATGGTCACATCTTGCAGTCTTGCTCTAGAAGGCAGAACACCCCTTTCCTGGTCCTCCAATGGCCTCTATCTCTCCAGGCTTCCTCTCCTGTAGCCTGAAGCAGAGTTGATAAGCTTTCCAGAGAAAGGCATATTCAAAGTGCTCTGAGTTGACTGGGAAAATGGAATCTTTTTTTTTTTTTGCAACTTCTCTGGCCTGTAAGAAAAATAAGTTACGTAAATGCAATCATTGACTGACCATTTACTAAATAATGCAGTTTTAAAAATAGTTTTAAATATTATTTCACAACAAGTTTTTTCCAGGCTTGAAAAATCAGAATGCTTGATTTGAAATGTTTAAAAAACAAATGGTGCTTGATATTTTTAAAGCAGTATTTTCATGATCAAAGATTTAATTAAATTTTTGTTTAATTTTTCTAGCTTCACTCCTGAAGGGTTTGAAACATGCCAACATTGTGCTGCTGCATGACATAATACACACCAAAGAGACACTGACATTCGTATTTGAATATGTGGTGAGTTGTCCCAGCATTTTACAAAGTGTAAGGGAAAAGCCTGGTGCTTGTATGATGAATATGTTAATATTTTATGGCATGACAAAACTTTGATAACCATGTGAAAAGTGTCATGGAAATTTTCATTATTGGAAATTTCTCTATTGTTCTTATGCTTTTTTACTCACTATTTTTGTTGCCTTTTTCCCTCTCATGAACAAGAATAAACATTTCAAGTTTGCCTCCTAAATAAAACTTTTGCACTTATTTTTTAATCTAGTTTTAATCACTATGTGAGGAGAGACCAAAATTTTTTTCATTGACAATAATGACATAAACCACAGGGTTTTAAAAAACTCCATATGAGTTTACTAAAGAATAAATCATTTTGTATTTTTGAAAGATAAAAACCATTCAAATATAACAGAAAGAAAGCATAAGGTATGTGTACACAACTTGCTTTTCAGGACACTTGGAGAGTACAAATATCCCCACATCATTGTGTTCAGTGGCAGTCATTTAAAATGAACCTCTCTTGTATGATTTCAATACCTTTAGACCATGAAATTTTTACACCTTGTTTTACATTCCTGGATATGTTCCAGTGTCTCCAGTTTACAGTCTATGGAGATTTGAATAGAATTTGTATCCTACTGGTGTGTGAAAATTGTGTAAATCTTAATTACGTTGAATTGGTTGACAGTGCTTATCAGGTCTACTATATCCTACTGCTTCTCAGTATATTCATTCTATTAATTTTTGAGTATGATATTGAAACTCCAACTAAAAATCTTCATTTATCTACTTTAAAAAATTATAATATATAGAGGAACTATATGTAATCTTGTTCTGTATTTTCCAAGTCTCCTATAAATGTGTTATCATACTTTCATAATTAAAAAAAATAATAAAAAAATAAGTAAAATGAGCCTCTCTTGTGTCAAGAAACAGGGTTCCTTCTAAGAGCAGCTAATTAGAAAGACACACTGTGTTTGACTTTAACAGTGGTGTCTCAGAAAACCTGGTTGTGTACCTTTTGCACATTATTCTCAAAAATTCTAAACTTTGTAATGCCTCTGAGAGTCAAGCCTGTGGTCTGCTTTGCGACACTGACCAAGCACTACTAACATCACTCTCTCCACTATTTTGTGTAGCACACAGACCTGGCTCAGTATATGTCTCAGCACCCAGGAGGGCTTCATCCTCATAATGTCAGGGTAAGTACTTTGAGGGCTGGGACTCCCCTCTGGCTTGCCCACGGCAGGAGAATTCAGAAACAGACTGCCATCACAAACTGAAAGCCCATGATACTAGGTAAGAAGATGGACACCACTGATATTCTAGAGAAAAGTTAAAAAAAAAAAAAAATCTGCCCTCAAGATATGGAGCAAAGTCCAGCTGCTTTCTGGGCAAGCTAACCCTGTCAGTCATCACCATCAAGCAAATGTGTCTTTAGAAGTATAATCCAATTAAAAAGAATCGCCTTAAAAGGAAAGAAGTGAAGTTAAGCTATCATAAATTAAATACTTTCTTCATAGCAGACTACTGTGCTCTGTGATAAAGTTCATGTTGCACTTAAAGTTCCCAACTAGGACTAGCAGACTACCTTGACTGGTTCTTTATCAGTTATCTGTTTGCCTGTTCTATAAAATCGTATTACATGCAGGACCAACTTCCATTTTTCCAGTTATTGGAATAGAAATAATATTAAACTCTTAACTAGCTATAATTCCACATTTGTTATAAATTTTAGAAACCATTTGTATACCATATTTTTCATTCTCTAAGGTTTTATTGGCATTAATTGATTGGCCCTTAACATAACCATATGAGATTTGTATATGATGTACCCATTCATTTAACTAATATTTATGTGTTCATTTATTCATTCATTCAAGATATATTTGAGTACTCAGTACCATATTAAATCCTAAGGTTTCAATAATGAAAAAGTTGTGTTTCTTATTTTCAATGAGCTGATGCCCAGCAAGATATATGGACTTAGATAGGTAGTGAGAAGCAAGGTGATGAGGGCTATGGCCAAGTTAATTAGGAATACTATGAGGACTCATAGTAAGGGGACTCCAGTCATGGAGGCAAGGGGAAAGGAAGGTTTGAAGACAGGGTTTTGAAGAGAATGAAAACATTTAAAAATACTTAGAGGAAACTGAAATAGAAAACTAACTAAGGGGACCAAGAAGGAATGTCTAGTAGTGTGTTAAGGACTCTGATGAGGATGGAATCCATTAAATTATATGCATGATGATGGGATTTCTTTTTTATTTTTTTAATGGCAGCAAATAGAGGAGCAGAGAAAGTAGAAAGTTGGACTGATTGAGACATTGGGTCTGTGCCAGACATGTGAGAGGAAAAGACAGTTGGGCCACATATTTGGAGACTATCAAGAGAGAGGCTAAAGGGATGGTCAGGGGCTTCTACGCTGAGTCCAATCTGAGGGAAAGAAGTGAAGACTGATAGCTAGGGAGAGAGCAGAAGAGTCAAGGAACCAGAAGTTTGATTAAATAGAACAGTTGGAGAAAGAGTAACTGTGTGAAAGATAGAACATTTTCAGACTTGAGGGACTCTTGTAGCAAGCACTATGCTAAGTGTTTAGCAGGATAGAAAGATGCAGAAGACATGATTCCTATCCTCAAAGGATGTAGAGCCTAAAACAGGAGGTAAGACATACACACCACCACTATTCCAGGACATTTGTGAATAATATCAAGTAAGAAATAAGACCTAATGTTGTAGATGTGCAAGGAAAAGATATCTTCTCATTTTAAGAGGTTTTGATAAGCCAGAACTTACAAGCTGCAATGCTTTTCAGAGGCTGGAATAGGGGAAGATGTTAGAGGAGGAAGGAATGTTTTCAGCGAAGGTTCAGAGCAGGGAAGTAGAGGGTGTGTTGAAGGAAGAAGATCCCAGCGCCACACTGACTGTTGGGGTCAAAGGGGCTATTGTGTTTTTCACTCTCCAGGTGCTAGTCCATTAGTGGGTTATGAAATCAATTGGTAATCAGCAACCAGCATTTTTTTTAAAAAATGAAATGGAATGGGTAAGAAGAGAATGTGTATCTGTGTGCTAAATCAATTCAGTAATGTCTGACTCTTTGTGACCCAATGGACTGTAGCTGCCAGGCTCCTCTGCCGATGGGATTCTCCAGGCAAGAATACTGGCTTGGGTTGTCATGCCCTCCTCAAGGGGATCTTCCTGACCCACAGATCAAACCTGCATCTCTTACTTCTCCTTCGTTGGCAGGCAGGCTCTTTACCACTAGTGCCACCTGGGAAACCCTCCAGAGAAAGGAATAGAAAATATTATAGTATGCAACACTTAGTAAGAACAAGTTTTATTTTGTGCAGATTCTTTTCCATTAGAAACTGTGCTTATATCTATGCATGAATGTGGAAACTGGAAGCATATCTATTTCTTATTGTGCAATGCAGTAAGAAAAAAAAAACTTAAAACACTGGGTTGGTGTAACTTCCTTATTTTGCAGAATTAGAATTCAAGTTTGAAAAGAAATATTTTTCCTGAAGTTATAGAACCAGCTTTTGCCATTGCTCAAAGAGATTCTTGGTTGAGGTTCTTTTCCACTACTGCCATCCTGAATCTCTGGTCCTGTTGGCCTGAAACAGATACTGTCTTAGTGACATGGAGTACATGAGTCTGGGGGAGTAGATTGGGTAGGTGGCTGAGAGCCTTACTTTCTAAGATGTGGACTTTATTTCTTAGACAGGAGAGTCATTAAAAGGGCTTGATTGAAAAAGAATAGCATGATCAGAAGGAAATTTCTGTAATTGTGGTCTGTGGGAGAGATTAAAGAGAGGTGACTGGAATCAAGGATTTCAGTTAGGAGTTTGTCAATGTGGGCTAGCCCAGTGCTTCTCAAGCTTCAGTGAGCACACTAATGACCTGGGGATCTGATTCAGTAAGTCTGATTCAAAGCTCGAGGTTTGTGTTTCTAACATACTCTAAGGTGACGCAGATGCTGCTGGTTGAGGACTAAACTTTGAATGGCAATGTTATAGGTAAGAAGTGATAAAGGCCTAAATTAGGACAGTGAAGGTACGAATGGAAAGGACTGTGGAAAACAATAACAGAGAAGGGTTCGGCCAGGACACGAGGACAGCAGTGGTGTAGATGTGAATTGGTGGTGGAAGAAAGTGGACATATGGGCAATTGATTACTTCACCAGAATTGTTGGGAGATGGAAGAATCAACAGTGTTTTTTCTAGCTTTAATTAATTATGTGGATGATGGTGCCATTCACTGAAATAGAGAAATAGGAAAATAGATTCTGGAGGAACACAGAGAGTTAAGTTCTGGCATACTGGGTTTGAGGTGTTATGGGATGTCCAGGTGAACTTCAGACTATATGGGTCGAACAGTTCCAGAAAGAGATCTGAAGTGAAGCTAAAGCCTTTCAAATTATCAGAATACAGTCGTTAATTGAAGCAATGTTAGTGGATAAGATGGGTAAGGGAAGCATGTATGGTGATAAGAGAAGGTCAATGATGGAGCCCTAAGGAATATCACCATATTAGATATCAGTAGAGAAAGTGGAGCCTATGGAAAGTACAGTCAGAGAAGTAGGAGAAAAATTAAGAGATTTTGGTACCAAGTGGGGGTAAGAGCATCAGGAAGGAAGATAGAAGCAACAAAGCCAGATCCTGTAAAGTGAAGGATCCATTGGATTTTCGTAGCAAAGGACATCGGTGGGACTTCCCTAGTGGTCCAGTGGCTAAGATTCCAAGCTCTCAATGCTGGGGCCCAGGTTTGATCCCTTTCAGGGAACTAGATTGCACGTGCTGCAACTAAATTTCAAACATCACAGCAATGATCGAAGATCCTGCATGCCACAACTATGACCTGGCACAGCCAAAAAAATGAATATTTTAAAAAGACATTGGTGAGCACCGTGAAAACATTATGAATAAAGTGATCGCAGCAGAAACCATTTTGTAGGGGAAGGAATTTCACCTTTCAGAGGACAAACAGTTCTATATGATGGTGGGACCCAGTGTGTGACCATGGGAGCCAAGGGCTAAAGTGGGTTGGAGAAGCAGATCGTTGGAGCATGGAGGTTGGCTGGACATATTCACGTGAGCACTGATGTCAAGGGAACAACAGCTGTGATCCAGGTGTCCAAGTCTTGAGTGAATGATGGAGAGTGGTAGGAGTTGTGTGGATGACAGTGAGAAGAGGGGTAGAGGGGTAGAGAAAGATGGCATGGAAATCCAAGGACAAGGGTTTTTACATGAGGGTGGATACACTGGAATCAAGTTGATGAACACCAGGGTCTGGTCTGAGAAAAGCAGGATCCTGGGGAGTTTGCCTCCCACGGCACAGCTGTGGCTGTGTGGGCTCCATACAGGTCCCATATCAAGGTCCCCAAGCCATTTAAGAATGTTAAAATTTTCTTGAGGCTCCTACTTCAGATGTTTGCTGCTTCTATGAGTCTTTCTCATCACAGTTCTTTCTCTTTCTGGTACTTCAAACATACACACTGTTATTCATTTTTACCATTCACTTTTTATTCACTTGTTATTCATTTTTACCATCACTCAACTGTCAAGGCATAAAAGTCCTATACCAACATGTAAACACATTCTTAAATGGTTTGGGGACCTTGGTATGGGACCTGCATGGAGCTCACATGGCCACAACTGTGCCATGGGAGGCAAACTCTCCAGGATCCTGCTTTGCTCAGACCATGGTGCATATCAATCTGATTCCAATGTGTCCAAGTCTTTGTTAGGTCATTACAGGTTCTATAAAAGCATCTCTGAAGTTCCTAGTTTCCAAGATGTGATGGAAAAAGTGAATTTATCTGCACAACTTTGTGTCTTCTATTAGATCCATGTCCCAGAAATGCTGGGGCTGGCTCTTTCTTTTCAAAACTGCCAGAACATGTTCTCAGTTGGCATAAGTCTTTGTAAACTCTAACGTTGGTGTTTGCATTCTCAGTTGCCAGTTGCACTGGAAAATAGCAAAAGACACTTAGAATACTAAGCTTTCTTTTTTTCCCCTTAGGCTTCTATATTGGTGGGAATCTACTAATGTCTTTGGTTTCTGTGCCTTGTAATCACCAGCAATGTTTTAAAATTTGGATCCAGGATGTATTTTTCCTTTTGCTTCCCCCCACCTTTTTTTTTTAATTCTCTCTACTATTTATTCCTTATTCTCTTTTGATTTTTTTCTTGGTCTGATTTATTTTGGTGTCTTTTCCCTCTGAATCTATACTGTATATTTCCCTTGTTTTCACTTTGAACTTAAGACTTTAAAAATATGTTTAAAAAGATAATGGTTCCTGTATTTCCTAACACCATCTAAGGATATACTTCCCAGTCTGGACTCCCTGTGTTCTGTTTTTAAAAGGGTTTTATATCAGAGAGCCTGGAAAACTTAAGCAGTTGTAAACCTTAGAATATCATTTCCAGGTCAACTTTGATCTTGTATGCCAAGTTCATTGGTGGGAAAAAAATTAAATCTTTCACATCTAAATCAATAACTAGTGTTCCAAAGGAAACTTCAAAGTTTCACTTTAGATTTTTAAGGAAGGGTAATTCCTTCAGTATCAAAGAAATGAGATGTCAGGAAAAACCAGAATCCTTTTGTTTAGGACATGGTCTACTTATTTGACTTTCCTTGTCTTTTTTCTTCCTATGTGAATGTAAAATCTTCTTTTTTTTTTTTTTGGTCTCTTAAGAGACACTTTTACTATATTCTTTCAGATGACTGGTTTTGATTTAGAGGAGAAATCAACACATAATGGCTCAAATCTGCTTAGATAAGGTGTTCATTCCTTCCAGCTTTTCATGTTTCAACTTTTGCGGGGCCTGGCATACATCCACCACCAACACGTTCTTCACAGGGACCTGAAACCTCAGAACTTACTCATCAGTCACCTGGGAGAGCTCAAACTGGCTGATTTTGGTAAGTCACCCCCTGAGTCTCTTTCTGGGCTATGAACAATGATGCTTTTGTGAGCAAGTGTTTAAAGCATCAATTAGGCCTGGACTTTGAAAAGTGGGGACCAGGGAACTTGACATTTTTTGAGGATATCAAACAACCATACAGTAAGAGTGAGGCAAGACACTGAGAGAGACTGATCGCTTCTCAGGGTCCCATCAAGCCTCAGTGTAATCAGATCCTAAAATGTGGGCACCCCTATTACCTCACTGCTGTTTTTGATGCAGAGACTTTTGTAGAGTGAACGGTACTTCTTAGGTTTCCCTAAATCTGGGTGGATGTACAAATTCCATCAGACTAGATCAAAGTTATCCCAGGATGGCCAGATAAAAAGGTCACCCCTAGACTCTAGGCTGGACTCTTGCTGGAATGGAGGTTCCAGAACACCTATGTATTTATACAGGTGGGACTGTATGGTGTGTTTATGTGTGTGTGTTCAGTCGCTTAGTCCTGTCCAACTTTTTTGACCCTACGGACTGTACCCTGCCAAGCTTCTCTGTCCATGGAATTCTCCAGGCAAGAATACGGGAGTGGGTTGAATACAGAAGTGGGAGAATACAGAAATGGGAGTCTTCTGCATTGCATGCAGATTCTTTACCACTGAGCCACCAGGTACCTGAGGCTTTCATTCCCATCAGAGTGATGCAGACTTACCCTGAGTGTCACTGTATCTTTCCACTCTAGCAGTTATCACCATTTATAATTATACATATACACATACATACATACTTATATGATGGTTTTGTCTCCTCCACTAGACTACAAGTGTTATGAGGGCAGCCTGGATCCATTTTTGTTTATCATTATATCCCTAGTGCCTGACACCATCACAGGTGCTCAGTAAATTTTTGTTGAAAAACTGGTTCCATACAAGCTGAGAAGACCCTCTTCTCTGTTTGGCAGAGGTCAAATGACACTGCTATAACTGCAGTAAGCATGTAACAGACATTCGTTTATCAAATTCCCTACAAAAGTAAACTCATCTATTGAGATTTCATACGGCTATAGATCATGTGATTCTGTGAGATAAATAGCTAACTGACAAATGTACTGTTTTGCAGAGGAGCGCTTGAGAATGACTCATCTAAGTTCCTGCCAAACTAGCTAATGTGGATTAACAGTCCCTACCCTTTATCTACTAAACTGGGGATTCCTGAACTGCAGAAATGGAGGGTGGTCACATTAGTCATGAATTGATCTTCCCTTGCTGTTATAGAAACCTCCAATTACAGAGGTGTAAATATGCTTGGAGCTTAATTTTCTCTCGTGTAACAGCTGACCTAGGCAGTCAGAGCTCTGTGGAAGCCCCCTAGGGCAACCCCCTAGGTGTTGCCCGCTGGCATATTTCAAGATGGCAGCCGCCTCCTCCTCACCACAGCCTGGAGGAAGGAGAAAAGGGACCAACATTTAACCCCTCCAGGAAGTTCACACGTCACTTTTATTCGTATCAAATAGGCAAAAATTTAGTTGCCTTGCAACACTTAGCTGCCAGGAAGGCCACATCTAGCTGCAAAGTAGGCTAAATTTAGAGAAATTAATGCGATGAAGAGGTACACAAGAATCAAGATAGTTGAGTAGTTCTATTAAAAGCACTGAAATTTGTGTATCATTTTAAAAATATTGTTTACTCTGCCAGTTGCACTCTCCTTGGCAGACTGTATCACTGTGCCTCTCCGGGAAGTCTCAGGACAACAAGTTCTGTGCTTTCCCCCTTCGCTCAGGTCTTGCTCGAGCCAAGTCCATTCCCAGCCAGACATATTCTTCAGAAGTTGTGACTCTCTGGTACCGCCCTCCTGATGCCTTGCTGGGAGCCACTGAGTATTCTTCTGAATTGGACATATGGTAAGAGCAAGTGCCAAGAAAATGTGAGTCATCCTAGCCATGAAGATTGCTTTATTAACCGTGTTACATTTTAGATAGTCATTCTAATGGCTTCCCAGGTGGCTCAGTGGTAAAGAATCCGTCTGCCAATGCAGGAGATGTAGGAGACCCAAGTTCAATCCCTGGGCTGAGAAGATCCTCTGGAGAAGGAAATGGCAACCCACTCCAGTATTCTTGCCTGGAGAATCCCATGGACAGAGGAGCCTGCCAGGCTACAGTCCATGGAGTTGCAAAGAGTCAGACATGACTGAATGACTGAGTATGCACACACAAACATTCTAATGATGACAATCACATTTGTATACAGAAATATAAGGTACTTTCAATACATATCTCATTTGATTTTTACAATAAGTTTTAACAGTTAAATAAGTTGAGGCTCATAGAGGTCTTGCCCAAGGCATCTTCTGGATTCTATCCTTTTTTGTCAATGCTCCTTCTTCTAGCTCTTCTCTTAATCCTTTGTCTTTTCCTTTGTCTCCAGGGAAACATACATATGCTCCCAAACCACAGATCTCACACACACACACACACACACACACACACACACACACACACACACCTGCTTGTCTACACATGGCCAAACACAGTTCAGAGCCTGATGGAAAAAAAACATAAATACCAAGATTCTGTAGACCTGATTTTCATGTCAGTTCTATTTCTAATCATTTCTTCTGGATTATGTTATCTTCAAAAAACCATGTACCCTCTCTGTGTTTATGTTTCTTTGTTTTTAAAATAAGGGCAATATACTCTTCCCATGAAGGTTAAGGGGGACTGTGGTGTGAATATAAGAAATCAGACAGATGCTGTCAAGTAGAAACACATTGTTGGGAGGCTCTGGGATTGAAGAGGTGCAGTGGTGAGTGTGGGATATCAGTCACTCAACATCCCAGACCTGCACTGTTATGTTGTCTGCTTCTGATTCCTGGAAATATCCCAGTCATTTGTGTGGTGAATTTACAGTCACAGCCAGCACCTCAAAGGTAACAGAGTATACGGACTTCTTTCAATTCTTTAGACGGTCTTATATACACTGAAGGCCCTGTTTAAAAACACTAAGAGGCGAAACTAAGCTTTTGAATTTCCCAAAGTCTTGAGAAAAGTTGAAGAAAATTTCCTGCAGTGTATCGGGAGTCGTTGATTTCCCGATACCCGGTACCATGTCTCAGAATATCACCTGCTAGTCAAAACCCCCCTGAAACTGTCAGTACTCACTGCTCCCTGCTGTCACTTCAAAGGCTTTCAGCGGGCTCTGGTTTTCTCAGTTTTTAATGATCACTTCCTAGTTGTGCTTCACAGACAGTGAAACTTCTGCTCACCACTTTTAAACATTGCTTTATTACTGAGCATTTAAAACATTCAAAATACATAAACATATACATCAGTGATTCTTCACCAGGATCAATTTTACTTCCCAGAGACCTTGGCAATGTCTGAGACATTTATTGTCACACTTGGGTAGGGGCGGGGTGCTCCTGGCATCTAGTGGGTAAAGGCCGGGGATGCTACTAAATATCTTACAGTGCACAGGGCAGCCTCCCGCAACAAAGATGTATCCAGCCCCAAATGTCAATAGCGTCAAGATTGAGAAACCGGATGTAGATTGAAAGCATAATGAAGCGAACTCCATGAACCCACTACCCAACAAAACAACCAGAGCATGGTCAGTATTGCCACATTGGACTTCCCTGGTGGTCGGTGGTTAGGACTTTGCTCTTCCAGTGCAGGAGGTATGGGTTCGACCTCTGCTCGGGGAGCTAGGATCCCACATGCTGCATGGCACGGCCAAAAAATATATTTCCACATTCGCTTGTGTCTTTTTTCCATCCACCAGAGCCTGCCCCTCCACCGGAGGGGCTCTACCCTGAATTTTTATTCTTGTTGTCCATCCCTCACCTTTTTTTAAATAATACTTTTACATTTTTATGTATTTTAAAAATATTATTTTACCTACTTTTGAGTTTTTATAAAAATTGTACTATATTGCTTTTAGTTTTCTGTGATTTGCTTTTTTTAAACTCTGTGTATTTATAGGATTTATCCACGTTGATCTAAGTTACACTTTATTTTCTGTTGATGAACATTTCAGTTATCTAACTTGATGTTTTTGGTTTTGCTATTTTGAATATACTTGGTACTTATATTTAAGGATTTCTCTAAGAGTACTTCAAAGTAGATTTGCTGTGTCATGGGGTATATGAATGTTCAACTTCATGAAACAGTGTCCAATTGTTTTCCAAGTGGTTGTAATAATTTATGCATCAGCAGTATATCATAGTCCCTTATCCACATCTGTACTAGCTTTATAAAATCAGATTTCTTAATTTTTGCTAATCTTGTGGGAAGAATGGTAGCATGCTGTGATCAAATGTGCATTTCCCTAATTACTAATGAGGTTGGAAGTCTTTTCATGGATTATTCGTGGGTTTTCTCCTCTGAAATACCTCTGTGTGTCTTTCATTTATTTTCTTTTGGTCTCTATGTCTCTGACAGTCTCTCCCTTTCTTTCTTTATTGATTTATAGGAGTTCTTATACTCTGAATACTAATCTTTTATCAGTTATGTGTGTTGCAAGAAGTCTCCCCAGTTCCTGGCTTACATTTTCATCTTAATGTTGTCTTTTTAAGCAAGAGTGCTTTGTTTTAATATTACTGACCTTAGCAGTCTTTTCCTTTATGGTTAGTCTTTTTGTTCCTTATTTTAAAAATCCTTCTCTCCCTGAGACCAAAGTGATATTATCTAATACATTCTTTTAAAAGCTGTAGAATTTTTCCTTTCACTTCAAATCTTTAGTATATGGGAAATTGACTTTCTCTGTACTAACCAATTGTCTCACCTCAATTTCTTCAGTGATCTGCCTTGCCATATATCTCATATATCAGGTTTCTAAAGATGCATAGGTCTGTTTCTGGGCTCTTTACTCTGACTGGGGTCAGTTTATCTGTCCCTGTACCAGTGTCCCACTGTATTAATTTCTGTAGCTTTCTAATAATACTTGATTTCTGCTAGGACGAGTCTCACCACCTACTTCATCTTCTTCCTCAGGAGTATCTTGGCTATTTTTCCCCTTTGGTTCTCCATATAAATTTTACTGAATGTAAAAACCCTAGTGGGATTTTCTTTAGAATTACATTGAAATTATAGAACATTTTGAGGATAGTTAACACCTTTATAATACTGTCTTCCAATTTTAAAACAGTATAGTTCTCCGTCTGTTTAGTTCATCTATAATACCTTTTAGTAAAGGTATTATAAGCTCTTACATATCTAAAGTAAATGTTCTTTTCATGTAAGTTGATTTCTGTTGTTTATTGTTTCTTTTGGTTCTTGCATATGGTATCTTTTTTCCATGCGTATTTAGTTGATTTTGACAATGATATGCTAATTCTCCTTGGAATTTTATTTGTGGGATTTTTTTTTTTTTTGAGGGCTTGAATAAAGTGTAGTCTGTCAGAGAGGATTTGCATTTGATTCTGCTAGGTACATTTTTTAAAAATTATTATTGTGTTTTACATAAGTGTGGGTCTCCTACTAAGATATTATTTCTTAATACCATTCCCTACTGAAAATAACTATGCCTTTTTGGAGAAGTAGCCAGTACTGAGACTGGGGCAGGAAAAGTTTAAGATGAGCTAGGAACATCTTGTTAGGCCAGAATATTTTCTAATAAAGTGATCAAAAAATGATGGGAATATGTCAAAAGGATGTGGAAAGCAGCTTGAAGAGACTCCCACTGGCCAAAGCCAATACCTTCTGAGCATCCTAATAAATAGTGCGGACAATGTATTTTAACACTGAATAACATAAGAATATATGTCTATATGGAAGATAGACAGATAATAGATGGATAGATTGGATGGCATCACCGATTCAATGGACATGAACTTGGGCAAATTCCAGGAGATGGTGAGGAACAGGGAGGCCTGTCATACTGCAGTCCATGAGGTCGCAAAGAGTTGGACCCGGCTTAGCAACTGAGCAACAACAGATGGATGGATAGATGGGTGGATGGATGGATGGATGGACCCATAGATACATAGGAAGGGAAGCTCCTTCTTACAATATAATGCCAACTAATAACTGGGGAAGAAATGATAGAATTCAAAATATCACTATTTTGTAATATATATAGTAGTAATCGGTTCAAATGAGAATCATCAATCCTAAATTAGTGGGGAAGTTTTCATGAGAAATAAAATATTTATTTACATAGTCTCAAAGTACCTCTATACAAATTATTTATAACAAAAGAAAAAATAACAACTTTGTATCAGAGGAACTTGGCAAACACCACCTTAACCAAGTGATTAGAGTCAGTATCATTAATAATGGGACTGACTACAGTCCATAGGGTCACAAAGAGTTGGACATGACTGAGCAACTGAGCATACTGACATCATTTGCCTCCTAACATGAATCAGAGGAGACAGTATCACGAATGTGGTTTTCCTGAAAAAAGAGCATAACCGGAGTCAAATCATGAAGCAGCATCAGATAAACTCATTTTGAGGAACATTCTATGACGTAACTATACGGTACTCTTCATTTTACTTTTTAATACTTTTATTTATTTATTTGGTTGCACTGGGTCTTCATTGCTGCTCCTGGGCTTTCTCAGTTGCGGGGAGCAGGGGCTGCTCTCTAGCTGTGATGTGTGGAGGGCTTTGGTTGTGTCGTGTGGCAGGCTTCTCGTTGCGGTGGCTTCTCTTGTTGTCGAGCACGCGCTCTAGGGTACATGGCTCAGCAGTTGCAACTCTCGGGCTCTAGAGCACAGGCTCACTATGTGTGGCACACAGGCTGAGTTGCTCCACAGCATGTAGGAGCTTCCCAGACCAGGAATCAAACCTGTGTCTCCTACATTGGCAGATGGATTCTTTATCACTGAATTACCAAGGAAGCCCCTAGACTATACTCCTTCAAAGAGCTGTAGAGGAAGAAAAAAATTTCTTCTATTCTCTGAGGTTCAGTGGATGGGTCTGTGAAATAAGCTGACAAAAGATAGATGAACAGAAGAAAAGCATACATGTTTTATTTTATGTTAAAAGTTTTATGTGACATGGGGTAAGTGGCTTCATAAAAAGGAGAGAAAATCCCCAAAGAAACAGCTAGACTTGGAGGCTTTTATACCATTCTGACAAAAGATGATATACTCCTCTGTAAAGAGAAGTAACAAGACAAAGGAAAAGGGCTTCTGAAATCTTTAGGGTGATAACTGTGAGAAGGTAAATATGTGTATGGGGAACCCTAGTGGTGGATAAGGGTAACTTATCAACAACTGTTTACATACATTCTTCTTGGTGCCATCTCTGCATCTGGTGATAAGGTTTTTCTCCCCTCCGGGGCTGGGAAAGGGGTCATCTTCACAAGGGGATTTTATGTCCTCCTTATGGGCTTCCCTTGTGGCTCAGATGGTTAAGAATCTGCCTGCAATGCCAGAGACCCAGGTTTGATCCCTGGGCTTGGAATATCCCCTGGGAAAGGGAAAAGCAAACCATTGCAGTATTCTTGCCTGAAGAGTTCCATGGACAGAGGAGCCTGGTAGACTACAGTCCATTGTGTCGCAAAGAGTCAGACAGGACTGAGTACCTAACACTTTCACACTTTCAGACAGCCCAAGAGAAGCAAAATCTCATCCTGTGTCTGCTTTTTCTCAATTGCCTTCAGCTCATACTAATCCTTATACCCGAATGGCATATTTTGGGGGTGGTATTTTCTGTTCCTATATAGAGTCAATGTTTGAATAGACCAAAAAAAAAAAAAATTAGGGAAATGTTCCAGATTAAAGAGACTAAAGAAGCATGTCTACTAAACATAATGCATGGTCCTAGATTGGATACTGGGGGAGAAGGAGCTAAAGAACCCTCCTGGGACAATCAGTGGAACTTAAACATGGACTGTAGATTAGATAGCGGTATTGAGATCAGTATTAACTTTCCTGATTTTGATAATTGCATTGTTGTTGTGTAAAAGAATGCTTTTGTTCTTAGAAGATACATGTGGAAGTATGTAAGGGTGAAGAACCATGGTATCTGCCACTTATTCTCTATTGCTTCAGAAAAAAATTAGATAATAGATAGATGGATGATAGAAAAAATGATAAAACCAAAAAGGCAAAGTGTTGGCAATTGGGAATCTGTTTGAAGTATATAAGACAATTCTTTCTACTGTTTTTGTAACTTTAATTTTGAAATTATTTCAAAATTAAAGGTTAGCAAAAAAAAAAAAGTTGAAAAAAACCTGGTGTTTCACCAAAGAGAATGAAGTAGCACTGGCTTTGTTAGAAGCACTGGCCCGGTACATAGTCAATATTTTCAGTTATTTACTATGTGTTTGAGAAGGATGTGTATTCCCAAATTGTTGGGTACAGGACTTTACATATGTTCAAAATTTCAAGGTTGTTACTTGTGTTATTCACAATTTCTTTATATAATTTTTGTCTGTTTAAGCTATCAGGGGAAGATATATTGAAGTTTTTGATTTGTCATATTTCTATTCATTTTTCCTTTATTTACTTTGAAGCTATTTTCATCAAGTGAAAATAAATTTAAAACTGTTCATCATTCCCTCATGCACTTCAAATATGACTTTGGAATAATTTTCCTCTTTTGATACAAACCCTTTAAAACTTTCTTTAGTGTTGGCCTGTTGGTGTCAAACTCCGCTTTTGTTTCTTAAGATAAACTCTCATTGTTAAAGGTATCCCATTGCTGGGGGTGTAATTCTAGATTGACATTATTTTCTCTCAGAACTTGGAGGATCTTTCCCCATTTTGTCTTCCAGTGCTGCTCCTGTGAAGATTGCTTTTAGCCTAATCGTAGGGAAGTTTGCTTTTGGCCTTATTGTCTTTCTCTTTTACAGGTGATCTCCCATTTTCTCTGGATATGATAAAGAATTTTTTTTGCCTTCATTATTATGCAGTTTTCACTATAATGTGTCCAATGTGGACTTCTTTTTACTTACCCTGCTTGGTGTATATTGTGCTTCTTCTAATTATGAATTCATGTTTTCCATCAGCCATTTTCTTTTTAGTGTTGCCTCTATTCCAGTCTCTCTTTCTGGAGCTCCAATGAAAGATTATCTTTCTATCATCCTTGGCTCTTATCCTCTCTATCATATTTTCAGTCCCTTTAACTCTCTGTGCTACTTTTGGGTAATTTCTTCATCTACCCATTCTTTAAACCCCTCTTAAACTATGTATCCCTTAGTTTTTACTGAATATACCAAAGTGTATGTTATTCCACTGATAAGTGTTTCATTAATTTAATCATGAATAACGATGCGATGCTCACAGAATAAAAACTCAGTCATAAGTTAAAATTATTGTCATTACTGTTATTAATTTGATGATTGTTGTTTGTCCAGTAAAACTCGAAAAGTAATGTAGAAATAGAATAATCATTATCTTTCAGTATTTACTATAATGGTTTACTCTACATAACTGTTAGACATTACGTGTTTACATTGGGAGGAGAAGGCAATGGCACCCCACTCCAGTACTCTTGCCTGGAAAATCCCATGGACGGAGGAGCCTGGTAGGCTGCAGTCCATGGGGTCACTAAGAGTCGGACACGACTGAGCAACTTCACTTTCACTTTTCACTTTCATGCATTGGAGAAAAGAAATGGCAACCCTCTCCAGTGTTCTTGCCTAGAGAATCCCAGGGACAGGGGAGCCTGGTGGGCTGCCGTCTATGGGGTCGCACAGAGTCGGACACGACTGAAGCGACTTAGCAGCAGCAGCAGCAGCAACATTGGGAATCCTCTTCTATTTTTTTTCTTTTCAGGGTGAGGAAAATGAGCAAGGAAAAGATTTCCAATTCACAATGGAAGAAAAGGCCATGCAACCCCATAGGGTACAAACTGAACGCTTTTGTAAGGAAGCAGGTGACAGTGGTTGAGCATTAGAGCCTTTGTCCTAATGAAACTAATTATAACAAGAGCCTCTCATTCACGATAAACCCTGGGAGCAACAGAGTCCATGGCCCAAAGCAAACACTTAAAATATGGAAAATACACCAGTAAGACACATTGGTTATTCCCAGCACTTACAACCAACATCCTCTAATCTCCCATCATCTTTTCCTCTCTTTCTGATACTTTTTCAGACCTAAAAAGATTTCATTAGCAACTTCAGTGGAAAAAAAAAAAAAAAAACACCTCAATGCTTTAGGATGATTACACTTTTTGTTTTTAATTTTTGTATTGTGTTAAAATATATATAACAAAAATTACCATTTTAACTATTTTCAAATGTACAGTTCAGCGGCATCAAGTCCCACCACCTCCACCATCCACATCTCCAGAACTTTTCATCATCCCAGTATGACTCTTTGTACCCATTAAACAATCACTTCTTTTTGCTCCCTCCTCTCAGTCCCTGACAACCACTATCGTACTTCCTCTCCCTGTGAATTTGACCACTCTAGTACCTCATATAAATGCAATCATACAGTATTTGTCCCTCCATGTCTGGCTTTTTTCACTTAGCATACTATTTTCAAGGTTCATTCATATTATGGTAAACTGGGTTTTAAACAAGAATTTCCTTTGATAGTCAACTCCTCTATTCAAAACTAACTGCAGGCAGATGCTGGATTTAGAACTACAGAAAGTTATCAGTGCCTGAGGGATTCTTTATGGTCAAATCTCCTGCTGCAAACTTCCAAATATAAAGAGTGGCCCAGGGAAAAGCAAATAGAAATATCATGTCACTGCCATATATCAGGCTGCTCTGAATTAACTTCAATAGTGAAAAGTGAATATTGACTCACTTCTCCCAACAATGTTCTTATAGACTCCTTGCATCTCCCCAAACCTAAAACTCCTGAGATGGTTTATTTCTCCAGAGATTGCCTGAAGAATTTGAGGAATCTTTTTCTCTCTTATGGGAAGAATTTGCTCATGCTCAGAATAGAGAAAAGACCAGGAAAAAAGCCAGAAAAAGCAGAAAACATGTTAGCTGTTTCTTCTAACGTGACTGAAGAACCACAGTTGGAGCAATAAAATGACCCAGTGCATCTCTCCCTTCTGGAAGGATTCACTGTTTGATGTCACCAGCTCTTTTTTCCCCTGCGTGTGAAGTTTCCCTTCATCTACATGGGCTGCCCCAAGGGTATCTCCACAGAGCAGAAATCCTCTGAGAAGCCTAAAGATATGTAGGGTAATAAGAGCCACAGGAATGAAGATTTAAGAACAAAACAGAGGAATAAAAAGAAATAGGAGCTGGCTCCCTATCTGGACATGAATGTTCAGAATACTTAAAATGTTTGCTTTAAGACTAGTCTGGGGTGGACAAAATAGATGATAGCCACACAACTTGCTTAAGAAACAAATAAAAACAATGAAAGTCACACAACTTGTTCACAAAACAAAAAAAAAAAAACAGTTCTGAGGAATAAATGGAAAAAATAAGAAAGTGAGTTGTACATTTTTTAAAAAACAGTACTTACCTGAAAAAAATCTTTCCTTCTTCAAACTTAAGGTGCACAGACTTATTTTCTTTCCAGTGCACTGATATTTATGATACAAATAGTCCAGCTTCTGAAATACAATTGATTTAGGAATTTTGTTTGTCTTGTAAGTATTCTAAGTGCATAAGTGCATTGCACATGCACACACACACACACACACACACACTCACACACACACACACATATATTTTATTAGTCTGCCAGGCTCCTCTGTCCACGGAATTCTCCAGGCAAGAATACCGGAGTGGGTAGCCATTCCCTTCTCCAAGGGATCTTCCCCACCCAGGGATCAAACCTGGGTCTCCTCATTGTAGGCAGATTCTTTACCAATTGAGCCCCCAGGGAAGCCCTTATAAAAAACCTTAGACTCTAGATTGGTAGGTGAGGAAGGTTTAATCTGTCCCTAAGTGAAACTTAAAAAGAAAGACTCAAGAAAATGTCTATATGGCACCAACCGCACAAATGCAGATATAAATGGAATTTCAACCAATATTAGCATTTTATTCTTTTATGCAAACATCTCGTGTTATTTTGTAGTACTTACACAGAAGCCTTAAAGTCCAGCTTTCTCCAGTATATTTTACATAGTTGTGCCCACTGTCCTAGTGGTGTAGAAGATAAAGGACACTAAGAAATTGTGTAATGAAAAGGACTTCCTTTTTGGTTCCTCTCAGCCACCATTATAAAAGGACATAAAAAGGCAACAAGCTCTTTCTTAGCCATGAAAGCCTTTTGAGGGGAGGGAAGGCTCAGTAAACTAGCAATGACTATGGTTTGAACCTTGTTTAGAACATCCTCAAGCCTTCTGGTAATTTGTGAGCTCCTGGGGTTTCTGGAGCTGTTGTGATACTGGATGGAGAGTTGGTTCAAATCTTCAAAAGCCAGTACATTTTCATTTCAATTTTGTGTCAGTTAATAAATAATCACTTGTGTTTTATACCCACAGATACATAAATATATATTTGTGTGTGTTTTTCTTTTTCACTTCAAATTGAAATGGCTTGAGACCTTTCAAGAACGCAGAGAAAGCATGAGGGGAAGTGGGTGGAGACCATTTGATGGTATTCACCATCTCAGTTTTTCAGCTGGCTTGTCTCACAGTTGACATTGCTAGCAACCAGGATGTTTTTAAACCATTTGACAGTTTGCTATTACTTTCATTATTCTCCATGTATTGTTTAATTTACACCTTTTATATCTGTTGCTTTAAAGACAAAAAGTAAAAAGAATATGAATATTTAAAAGCAAGCCAGTAAGGAGTCTTAAAATGATAATAAAGAAATAGAGGAAAACAACAGAATAGGAAAGACTAGAGATCTCTTCAAGGAAATTAGAGATACCAAGGGAACATTTCATGCAGAGATGGGCTTGATAAAGGACAGAAATGGTATGGACCTAACAGAAGCAGAAGATATTAAGAAGAGGTGGCAAGAATACACAGAAGAACTATACAAAAAAAGATCTTCACCACCCAGATAATCACGATGGTGTGGTCACTCACCTAGAGCCAGACATCCTGGAATGTGAAGTCAAGTGGGCCTTAGGAAGCATCACTATGAACAAAGCTAGTGGAGGTGATGGAATTCCAGTTGAGCTATTTCAAATCCTAAAAGATGATGCTGTGAAAGTGCTGCACTCAATATGCCAGCAAATTGGGAAAACTCAGCAGTGGCCACAGGACTGGAAAAGGTCAGTTTTCATTCCAATCCGAAAGAAAGGCAATGCCAAAGAATGCTCAAACTACCGCACAATTGCACTCGTCTCACATGCTAGTAAAGTAATGCTCAAAATTCTCCAAGCTAGGCTTCAGCAATATGTAAACCGTGAACTTCCAGATATTCAAGCTGGATTTAGAAAAGGCAGAGGAACCAGAGATCAAATTGCCAACATCTGTTGGATCATCAAGAAAGCAAGAGAGTTCCAGAAAAACATCTATTTCTGCTTTATTGACTATGCCATAGCCTTTGACTTTGTGGATCACAACAAACTGTGGAAAATTCTGAAAGAGATGGGAATACCAGACCACATGACCTGCCTCTTGTAGGTCAGGAAGCAACAGTTAGAACTGGACATGAAACAACAGACTGGTTCCAAATAGAAAAAGGAGTTCGTCAAGGCTGTACATTGTCACCCTGCTTATTTAACTTATATGCAGAGTACATCTTGAGCAACGCTGGGCTGGAAGAAGCACAAGCTGGAATCAAGTTTGCCAGGAGAAATATCAATAACCTCAGATATGCAGATGACACCACTCTTATGGCAGAAAGTGAAGAAGAACTAAAGAGCCTCTTGATGAAAGTGAAAAAGTTGGCTTAAAGCTCAACATTCAGAAAACTAAGATCATGGCATCCGGTCCCATCACTTCATGGGAAATAGATGGGCAAACAGTGGAAACAGTGTCAGACTTTATTTTTCTGGGCTCCAAAATCACTGCAGATGGTGATTGCAGCCATTAAATTAAAAGACGCTTACTCCTTGGAAGGAAAGTTATGACCAACCTAGATAGCATATTCAAAAGCAGAGACATTACTTTGCCGACAAAGGTCCGTCTAGTCAAGGCTATGGTTTTTCCAGTGGTCATGTATGGATGTGAGAGTTGGACTGTGAAGAAAGCTGAGTGCCAAAGAATTGATGCTTTTGAACTGTGGTGTTGGAGAAGACTCTTGAGAGTCCCTTGGACTGCAAGGAGATCCAACCAGTCCATCTTAAAGGAGATCAGTCCTGGGTGTTCTTTGGAAGGACTGATGTTGTAGCTGAAGCTCCAGTACTTTGGCCACCTGATGCAAAGAGCTGACTCATTTGAAAAGACCCTGATGTTGGGAAAGATTGAAGGCAGGAGGAAAAGGGGACAACAGAGCTTGAGATGGTTAGATGGCATCACTGACTCAATGGACATGAGTTTGGGTAAACTCCGAGAGTTGGTGATGGACAGGGAGGCCTGGCTTGCTGTGGTTCATGGGGTTGCAAAGAGTCGGACACGACTGAGTGACTGAACTGAACTGAACTGAATTCTAAAAATTCACCTCAAGATACTATTCACCAGATTTTTAAGAGACATTCATCTCATCAAAATTCTGTTTTCCTTTTTTTGGCCATGTAGAACAGCTTGCAGGATCTTAGTCCTTTACCAGGGATTGAACCCGGGCCCTGACAGCAGAAAGGTGGAGTCTTAGCCACTGGACCACCAGGGAACTCCCAAAATGCTTGTATCACACATCAGGATGTCTCTTGTACATGAGAAATCAGTAAAACACATACAGTGGACATTTTATCCAATTAGTTTTTTTAGCAACTGGGGATAAAGACAACCTGTTGTTTGAGGGAAAGGATAAAAACCTACAAAACTCAGTCTGATACCTCTTATTTATGTGTACACAAAATTCTGAGAATAAGTTAATTGACTATTTTACATGCAAACCGAATATTAAGTCATGAAAATTGTCTCTTGAAATGGTAAGATATGTTTAAATGTGCATACTTTTAAAAATATATATATTCTCTCCCCAAACTAGACATAACATAAAAATTATTCTTAAGCTTGTTTATCAAGAAATCTTATTTCTGCTACACAAAATAAATTAAATAGCATGTGTCTATAGTCAGATGGAAAAGTGGAAATGTATCATGAAAAAGTATTAGTCACTCAGTTGTGTCCAATTCTTTGAGACCCCATGGACTATATAGGGTTCTCTGTGCATAGACTTCTCCAGGCAAGAATATTGGAGTGGGTAACTATTCCCTTCTTTAAGGAATCTTCCTGAGCCAGAGATCGAACCTGGGTGTCTTGAGTTGAAGGCAGATTCTTTATTATATTAATTTGAATAATATTAAAAACCATTTAAAATTAATTTCATAATAAACCTTTAATAATATGATGATAATCAGTTCTGAATATTCATTGGATGGACTGATGCTGAAGCTGAAACTCCAATACTTTGGCCACCTGATGCGAAGATCTGACTCACTAGAAAAGATCCTGATGCTGGGAAAAATTGAAGACAGGAGGAGAAGGGGACGACAGAGGATGAGATGGTTAGATGGCATCACCGATTCAATGAACATGAGTTTGAGTAAGCTCCGGGAGTTGGTGATGGCCAGGGAAGCCTGGCATGCTGCAGTCCATGGGGTCACAAAGAGTCGGACATGACTGAGCTACTGAACTGAACTGAACTGAATATGACGATCTATACTAAAATGTTTTACTTAAATTTTCTTCTTTATCATGCTACAGCAAAACATCAAGATGATTAAGGAAGTTTGCAAAATTATGTGTTATGGTGAAAGAGATTTGGAGTCAAAAATCAGAAAGTATTAGACCATGGGAATAATCTCTGTAATCAGTTATTTGAAGTAAGTGAAAGTTGCTCAGTCATGTCCAATCTTTGTGACCCCATGGACTATACCATGGAATTCTCCAGACCAGAATACTGTAGTGGGTAGCCTTTCCCTTCTCCAGGGGATCTTCCCAACCCAGGGATCGAACCCAGGTCTCATTGGGTTCTGCATTGCAGGCAGATTGTTTACCAGCTGAGCCACAAGGGAAGCCCCTTGAAGCATTCTCAAAAAAGTTTTGTGAGAGTAAAAATGTGTGTTACCAGCAAAATCTTACTTCTTACTGTTCCTTAGGAATTACCCTCCCGTTTGACTAAGCAGGAAAGACAATTTATTTTAAGATGCATGCGCCTGAGTGCTAAGTCACTTCAGTCATGTCTGACTCTTTGCAACTCTATGGACTGTAGCCCGCCAGGCTCATCTGTCCATGAGATTCTCTAGGCAAGAGTACTGGAGTGGGTTGGCATGCCCTCTCCAGGAGATCTTGCCAACCCAGGGATCAAACCCACGACTCCTGTGTCTCCTTCATTGGCAGATGGGTTCTTTACCACTAGTACCACCTGGGAAGTCCTTTAAAATGTGCATTCTCTGTTTAAATCAGGATGCATTTCAGTCAGTAACATCTTAGAATAGCCATCAACCATGCTGCAGTTGTGACTATAGTTACCCTTGTATGTGTGTGGACATCAAACATGTCAGCATCAAAACTTGCTGAATGGGAGTCAGTGACTTTGAAGACAGGAGAGCTTTCTTTCTTTCTTTATTTTTTAACTCTTAGGAAACCAAATGGTTGTGGAGAATAAGTGAATCAGACATATTTAGCAATATTTTTTAAGCTGGAATCAAAAGTGTAACTTGTAATTGCAAGGTCAGCCTAGGAGCCCAGCACCAATAACTCTTAGTTCTTTTATTTTAAGAAATAAGGATTATTTTAAGAAATGCTGTATCATCAAACTCCTGGACAATACCATCAAAAGACGATATCATGGATATAAACACAGACATTAAACAGTCTTTGTCAAATGCTGAATGTGAGAAAGTTTGATGAGTACCTGAATCAATTTCTTTCATTTAATATTTTTCATTGTACAAGTATGATAGTTGATGAAATAATCTGTCTGATTAAATTTGTAACAGCCCTTTCAATGAGTATAAAAGAAACATTCTGATCATGTCATAGTTTAACTTGTGGGGTTTTTTTTTTTTTTTGGTTTCTTAAAAGTACATACAATAATGATGCTTCTTATAATGATAGCACCTTAGATTCAGTGAAAGAGGGTATTCAGTTTGGAGACTCAGTATTTTCTTCCTCTCTCATAAAATAGATAGTTAATGAGCTTGAATGAACTAAAATGTTTGCCATCTATACTGTGATCCTAAATGCCCAATGCGTTCCATTTTAACAAAAAGCTGCAAGCTGTTCTTATCTTTGTTTAACATAGGGACTTTTTTTGCCAAGACTTTTCATAGTGCATGGCCCGTATTTAATCATCCTTAAAATATTTCTTAAGGGATGAAATGCTAGTAGTTCGGTTTTGCATGTATGGTTTCCTTGAAAGTATTGGGTTGACTCTTATTTCCTTTGTTAGGGGTGCAGGCTGCATCTTTATTGAAATGTTCCAAGGTCAACCCTTGTTTCCTGGGGTTTCCAACATCCTTGAACAGCTGGAGAAGATCTGGGAGGTAAGAGAATTCCTCTTAGGAAGAAAAAATATATGCATATAAAACTTTGAACCAAATTTGCGTTAGAAACAGATGAAGCAGTCCACCTGCTTTGAGAGATTAAGCCATATTTTGAGGTTGCGGAAACTGTGGTGTTTGCCAGGGGCTTAAGCACCTAGGGAATGAGTGGTTAGGAACACCCCCCCCTTTTGTCCCATGGATGCCCTTGAGTCCTCCTGCTCCTGATGACTATTATCTTAACGTCCCAGGGCAATTTCTGCCATTACTAACCTTCCCTGCAACCCCCAGGTCTAATTCTACCACATATTTGGCCATGGATCTTTGTCAACTGAAGATAAAACACTACATTTTCACAGAGCCCTGATAAAACAAAATGTTAGCTTCCCATGTTAGTGTGAGAGAAATATACTACTTATGCTCCAAAACTAGATTTCTAAGGTGACAGGATGCTTATGTATGTGTGTTTCCACTTCTTTATTCATTTTTTATCCCTCCCTCATTTGCACTATTGGGGCTTCCCTGGTGGCTCAGTGGTAAAGAATCTGCCTGCAATGCAGGAGACTCGGATTCGATCCCTGGGTTGGGAAGATCCCCTTACGGCTGACATGGCAACCCACTCCAGAGTGTATTCTTGCCTGGAGAATCCCATAGACAGAGGAGCCTGGCTATAGTCCATAGATAGGGTTGCAAAGAGTCAGACACAACTGAAGCAACTTAGCACGCACATGCACGCAGTTGCACATTATGTACTTCATTTTTATGTCCCTTGTAGCTTATATTTTTGGATTTCCCTGGTGGTTCAGTGGTAAAGAATTTGCTTGCCAATGCAGGAGATGACAGTTTGATCCCTGGGTCAGAAAGATCCCCTGGAGAAGAAAACGGCAATCCACTCTAGTATTCTTGTCTGGGAAATCCCAAGGATAGAAGATCCTGGCAGGCTACCATCCATGGGGTCACAAAAGACTTGGACATGACTTAGCGACTAAACAGCAATAGTGATAGTCATTTATATATGGCTCTCTTTTTCTGATGATTTTTAAATTGTGGTTAAATATATATATAGCATAAAATTTACCATTCTAACCATTTTTAAGAGTACAGTTCATAACATTAAATACATTCACCTTGCTGTGCAACCATCACCACCATCCATTTCCAAAACTTTTCATCATCCCCAACAGCAGCTCTGTATCCATTCAACCAGCCCCCCATTTTCCTGCCCCTAGCCACTGGTAACCTCTCATCTACATTCTGTCTGCATGAAATTGCCCATTCTAGATTTTCATATAAGTGGAATCATACAGTGTTTGTCCTTTGTGTCTGGCTTATTTCACTTAGCATAATGTTTTCAAGATCCATCCATATTGTAGCATGTATCAAGTACTTTAAACTGGGGTGGGTAGGGTATTCCTTGTATCCTGGATTCGGATTCCTTTAAGTTTGCTTGTTTCAAGCAAGCATCTAGAGCATTCTTGCTAACAGCCTCCCAATCAGGTATCTGGGGAAATAATGCAAAGTGGGATTTTTGTGTGCAGGTGAGGAAACTTATCTTTTCTCAAACTCTTTGTGATTTTGACTTAATGTCATCAAACATTTTGCCTTGCAGGAATAATATAAAATTTCATTTTTGAATTATGTTTCCACTGCGGAGTCCTTCATTTATTAAAAATTTTAAAAAGCTGGGGATTTCCCTGGTGGTCCAGTGGCTAAGACCCTGTACTTCCAACACAGGGAGCCCAGGTTTGATCCCTGTTCAGGGAATTAGATATCACATGCCACAACAAAAGATCCGTTGTGCTGCAACTGAGACCTGGCACAGCCAAATAAAAATAAATAAATAAATATTTGTAAAAGCCCATGTAAAAAACACTTATATCATTTTTTTAAGTTGAATTTTACAACATGAAGGTGAAGATAATCCTCAGGAAACTTTTAGGAAAAGGGAAGAGTTAGTTGCTAGTGTCTGGAGGGACAATGACTCACATTTTTGAAGATATTCTGTGCAAACCAGTCTAGTGCCACAGATTCATGACCCAGAAAACACAGTGTGTTGTGAACACTAAAATAGAATGTCCTTTGTGAAATTCAGATGTTTTATAGAGATTAATCACTGCCATTAAGCTTTCTTTTGGAAACACGGAGGATATAATGGAGGAACACAGGACAAATTGGGAAACACTCACACACTAAAAAAAATTTCAAGCCAAAAGATTTTTCTTCCTCAAAATTTCCCCGCAAGCACTGTTTATAATAGCCAGGTCATGGAAGCAACCTAGATGTCCATCAGCAGATGAATGGATAAGAAAGTTGTGGTACATATACACAATGGAGTATTACTCAGCCATTAAAAAGAATACATTTGAATCAGTTCTAATGAGGTGGATGAAACTGGAGCCTATTATACAGAGTGAAGTAAGCCAGAAAGAAAAACACCAATACAGTATACTAATGCATATATATGGAATTTAGAAAGATGGTAACAATAACCCTGTATACGAGACAGCAAAAGAGGCACTGATGTATAGAACAGTTTTTTGGACTCTGTGGGAGAGGGAGATGGTGGGATGATTTGGGAGAATGGCACTGAAACATGTATAATATCATATATGAAACGAGTCGCCAGTCCAGGATCGATGCACAATACTGGATGCTTGGTGCACTGGGATGACCCAGAGGGATGGTACGGGAAGGGAAGAGGGAGGAGGGTTCAGGATGGGGAACACGTGTATACCTGTGGTGGATTCATGTTGATATATGGCAAGACCAATACAATATTGTAAAGTTAAAAAATAAAATAAAGAAAAAAAAGAAGTTAAAAAAATTTTTCCCTGCAAGACTGATAAACGCTACTGATGAATGCTACCTTCAAAAATTATTACTGGATTCCATAACATCATCTAAGCTGGAGGTTCAGTTCAGTTCAGTTCAGTTGCTCAGTCATGTCCGACCCTTTGCAACCCATGAATCGCAGCATACCAGGCCTCCCTGTCCATCACCAATTCCTGGAGTTCACCCAAACTCATGTGCCCCGAGTCGGTGATGCCGTCCGGCCATCTCATCCTCTGTCGTCCCCTTCTCCTCTTGTCCCTAATCCCTCCTAGCATCAGAGTCTTTTCCAATGAGTCAACTCTTCGCATGAGGTGGCCAAAGTACTGGAGTTTCAGCTTTAGCATCATTCCTTCCAAAGAAATCCCAGGGCTGATCTCCTTCAGAATGGACTGGTTGGATCTCCTTGCAGTCCAAGGGACTCTCAAGAGTCTTCTCCAACACCACAGTTCAAAAGCATCAATTCTTCGGTGCTCAGCCTTCTTCATAGTCCAACTCTCACATCCATAATGACCACAGGAAAAAGCATAGCCTTGACTAGACGAACCTTTGTTGGCAAAGTAACGTCTCTGTTTTTGAATATGCTATCTAGGTTGGTCATAACTTTCCTTCCAAGGAGTAAGCGTCTTTTAATTTCATGGCTGCAGTCACCATCTGTAGTGATTTTGAAGCCCAGAAAAATAAAGTCTGACACTGTTTCCACTGTTTCCCCATCTATTTCCCATCAAGTGGTGGGACCGGATGCCATGATCTTTGTTTTCTGAATGTTGAGCTTTAAGCCAACTTTTTCAGTCTCCTCTTTCACTTTCATCAAGAGGCTTTTGAGTTCCTCTTCACTTTCTGCCATAAAGGTGGTGTCATCTGCATATCTGAGGTTATTGATATTTCTCCCGGCAATCTTGATTCCAGCTTGTGTTTCTTCCAGTCCAGTGTTTCTCATGATGTACTCTGCATATAAGTTAAATAAACAGGGTGACAATGTACAGCCTTGACGTACTCCTTTTCCTGTTTGGAACCAGTCTGTTGTTCCATGTCCAGTTCTAAGTGTTGCTTCCTGACCTGCATAAAGGTTTCTCAAGAGGCAGGTCAGGTGGTCTGGTATTCCCATCTCTTTCAGAATTTTCCACAGTTTGTCATGATCCTCACAGTCAAAGGCTTGGCACAGTCAATAAAGCAGAAATAGATATTTTTCTGAAACTCTCTTGCTTTTTCCATGATCCATTGGATGTTGGCAATTTGATCTCTGATTCCTCTGCCTTTTCTAAAACCAGCTTGAACATCTGGAAGTTCACAGTTCATGTCTTGCTGAAGCCTGGCTTGGAGAATTTTGAGCATTACTTTACTAGCGTGTGAGATGAGTGCAATTGTGTGGTAGATTGAGCATTCTTTGGAATTGCCTTTCTTTCGGATTGGAATGAAAACTGACCTTTTCCAGTCTTGGGGCCACTGCTGAGTTTTCCAAATTTGCTGGCATATTGAGTGCAGCACTTTCACAGCATCATCTTCCAGGATTTGAAATAGCTCAACTGGAATTCCATCACCTCCACTAGCTTTGTTCGTAGTGATGCTTTCTAAGGCCCACTTGACTTCACATTCCAGGATGTCTGGCTCTAGGTGAGTGATCACACCATCATGATTATCTTGGTCGTGAAGATCTTTTTTGTACAGTTCTGTGTATTCTTGCCACTTCTTCTTAATATCTTCTGCTTCTGTTAGGTCCATACCATTTCTGTCCTTTATCAAGCCCATCTCTGCATGAAATGTTCCCTTGGTATCTCTAATTTTCTTGAAGAGATCTCTAGTCTTTCCCATTCTGTTGTTTTCCTCTATTTCTTTGCATTGATTGCTGAGGAAAGCTGTCTTATCTCTCCTTGCTATTCTTTGAAATTCTGCATTCAGATGTTTATATCTTTCCTTTTCTCCTTTGCTTTTCTCTTGTCTTCTTTTCACAGCTATTTGTAAGGCCTCCCCAGACAGCCATTTTGCTTTTTTGCATTTCTTTTCCATGGGGATGGTCTTGATCCCTGTCTCCTGTACAATGTCATGAACCTCCATCCATGGTTCATCAGGCACTGTCTCTATCAGATCTAGTCCCTTAGATCTATTTCTCACTTCCACTGAATAATCATAAGGAATTTGATTTAGGGCATACCTGAATGGTCTAGTGGTTTTCCCTACTTTCTTCAATTTAAGTCTGAATTTGGCAATAAGTATCTGATCCACAGTCAGTTCCCGGTCTTATTTTTGCTGACTGTATAGAGCTTCTCCATCTTTGGCTGCAAAGAATATAATCAATCTGATTTTGGTGTTGACCATCTGGTGATGTCCATATGTAGAGTCTTCTCTTGTGTTGTTGGAAGAGGGTGTCTTCTATGACCAGTGTGTTCTCTTGGCAAAACTCTATTAGCCTTTGCCCTGCTGCATTCCGTATTCCAAGGCCAAATTTGCCTATTACCCCAGGTGTTTCTTGACTTCCTACCTTTGCATTCCAGTCACCTATAATGAAAAGGACATCGTTTTGGGTGTTAGTTCTAAAAGGTCTTATAGGTCTTCATAGAATCATTCAACATCAGCTTCTTCACTGTTACTGGTTGGAGCATAGACTTGGATTACTGTCATATTGAATGATTTGTCTTGGAAATGAACAGAGATCATTCTGTCGTTTTTGAGATTGCATCCAAGTACTCCATTTCAGACTATTTTGTTGACCATGATGGCTACTCCATTTCTTCTAAGGGATTCCTGCCCACAGTAGTAGATATAATGGTCATCTGAGTTAAATTCACCCATTCCAGTCCATTTTAGTTTGCTGATTCCTAGAATGTCAACATTCACTCTTGCCATCTCCTGTTTGACTACTTTCAATTTACCTTGATTCATGGACCTGACATTCCAGGTTCCTATGTAATATTGCTCTTTACAGCACCGGACCTTGCTTCTATCACCAGTCACATCCACAATTGGGTGTTGTTTTTGCTTTGGCTCCATCCCTTCATTCTTTTTGGAGTTATTTCTCCACTGATCTCCAGTAGCATATTGGGCACCTACCGACCTGGGGAGTTCCTTTTTCAGTATCCTATCATTTTGCCTTTTCATACTGGAGGTAGCCTAATGTAAATAACAGCTTTTAAGTTGCACATTTGAATTCTAGCCATTTTTCAGCTAAATGAATGTGTGCAAGTTATATAGTCCCTCTGAGCTTCAGTTTCCTCTTCTGTTACATGGGGCTGGTGATAATGATTTTATAACCTTGCTTTGAGAATTTTAAAAGAGCACGTGAGTAACAAGCACCACGTGCCCTACGTGCTCAACAAATGTTTGCTGTCTTTCTCTTTCTCTCTCAGAAATTATTTTCATAATTTCACAAACATCATAGTGATGTTTCAAAGACCAACCCAACTGTTGACAGGCATTTCCTAATATTTAACCTAATTGTTCTATTCTCTCTGTTAGTTTCTTGTCCACATTAGAGGAAGCAGAATTAACCCTGCCTAGATCTGACCCTGTGCAGCTGCTGCTGCTAAGTCGCTTCAGTCGTGTCCTACTCTGTGTGACCCCATAGACGACAGCCCACCAGGCTCCCCCGTCCCTGGGATTCTCCAGGCAAGAACACTGGAGTAGGTTGCCATTTCCTTCTCCAATGCATGAAAGTGAAAAGTGAGAGTGAAGTTGCTCAGTTGTGTCCGACTCTTCGCGACCCCATGGACTGCAGCCCACTAGGCTCCTCCATCCATGGGATTTTCCAGGCAAGAGTACTGGAGTGGGGTGCCATTGCCTTCTCCGTCTGACCCTGTAAAAGTGATCTTTTACACACTTGAAAAGTTTTTCCTATTCATTTAATCAGGAAGCAATATCATTGGGTACTCATTATCTTATAAGATGTTACAAAACATTGGAAAAATGGAAAGAATAGGAAAAACGCATAATCTGTGCTTTCAACTGTTGTTCAGTCTAGGTGGGGTGATGGGTGGTATATAAGTAAATACATGCAAAACAAACATGAACTATGTATAGATGCAAAAGATGTATGTATAACTAGATAGTTAACAACAATTATAATAGTGAGATAAGGTATGCCATTAGGATATTTGAAAAGTTGTATATAAATTGGTTTTTTAAAACATTACTTCCTATTTTTAAATGATTGTGTTCTTAAAGCAATCATTTTATAGTTCTTTGCATTTAGTGCAGCCTTTAGAAATCATAGAACACAAAGAATGAGTTACGACACTTCCCAGAATCTGATGGTTTTCTAGTTATTGGCTCAGGTTTCCAGGACTGGTCTTGGTGACTGTCCCTGACCATGTGAAGGATGTTTTAGGTATTAATAACTCGGTAAGTGAGAAGTTTGGACTTGTATCTGGACATAAAATACCCAAACATGAGTGATGCAACCAAAGCAAGCACATCTTAACAAATGGGTCCAACAGGTCTTACCCAGGAAGCCATGTTCATGTCTAACATTATGCTTATCACACTGCAATAAATCAGAAGGACTTTATTTTGACATTTATGACAACTCATTACACATTTAAAACAAGTAAACACATTAGAAATAACACTGGCATGATGTTAGAGTCGCGAGTTCAGAACTCAGCTCTAACTTTAGGTTAGGAGGTAAAGCAAGCCTCACAACCTAACTTCTTGGGTCTTTAGTGTCTTCTAGTGTATTTGGTTTTCTGACTCCTGAACTTGTGACCTCTTTGAACAAAGTGTTATGAGACTATTGTAGCACCTATCATTTTTAATCATAACGTTCTTCTCTGTTTATTAAGTCTCCCCCTCCTCCACTTCTGAAGTTATTTCTCAAGCTTATAGACTTGCCTAGCTCATTGTTGCACTCCAGTACTCTTGCCTGGAAAATCCCATGGGGGTCACGAAGAGTCAGACACGACTGATTGACTTCACTTTCAGCAACAGCAGCAGCTCATTGTTGAGCTTCAGACTGTACTGATGAGGAGATAGTTCCATATTGCTTAGCTCTCCTTACTGGGCACCAGGAGGTCAGATTCATTATGTCTCATTTCCCCCCTTCTTCTGTCCAAGCAGGTAGAGACCCCAGTTTTGTTACCACATCTATAGTTTCATGCTCTGAGAACAAGGAAGAACCATATTCATCAGTGTGTTGTCTATTATACTGTTACATCCCAAGTAGTTTGGAAATTCGAACACTACAAATGGCTCCTGAAGTGTGTTTTACTAAAAATGGTGTACATAGACAAAAAAGGAAAGCTGCTTCAGGCTCTGTGATATTTGATGTAGGGACTAGTGGGTATCTCCCAACCTCTAATCACAACTTTTCTTTACATGTATTCTGAGATCTCATTCTTGAGAAGTCCTGAATCTTTACTTATCATCTTTCTGAAATACCCCTAGGTGTGTATGTGTGTGTGTGTTTACACCTGAATGGCTGTTATTAATTTTTGATCAATTTTTTAGAAATCTAATTCTTTCAATAAATATTTTTAGCAAATAATACCGGATGTAGCTCTAAAATCCAAATAAAATAAACTATGCAGACTTTAAAGCCATTAATCAAAATGCCTTCAGTTTCCATTTCAACAAAGGCAGAAAACAGCCTCTGCAGCCCACTGTGGTTTCAAACATAGCACTCACTAACTGCCTTTTAAGAGCCTTCAGGGAGAGAGTAAATCAACTATTTTTGGTTTTCAGTTTCCCAGTCAGTGAAGTGGAGATTTAGTAATTTTCTCAAGTGAAAATGAACTCAATAATTTTCAAATAAAAACTGAGCATCAAATTTCCAAATAAAGGATATTGAATTTTTGTTTAAACTTTTAAAATCTCAAAGCTTAAAGCTTTTAGCACAATCTTCTAAAATTGTTGGTATCCATTGTTGGCTTTAATTACACAATAATACAAAGTAGCCAACAATTCTGGTAACTTTTGCCTTAGAGAAAATATGGATGTGGTCATTTTTATTTCCTTTATTGCTTTCTCTTCATTATCTTTGCTTTCTTGTCATTTTCTTGCTAGGCAACAGAGATGTAGGGGTATTTGTGAATCATTCTGCCCACTTGTTTACACACACATCTGTGCAAATACATAAGATGGCAGTTTAGCAAAGAAGAATTAACTCCCCATCCTTTGGCCCTCTCCCACAAAAGAAGAATTAGTCCAGTTGGTTTTTCAAAATGGATTCCAGGATTCTCAGTGTTCCCTCTGGCTCGGGGTGGCTGATAGGAAAAGCTCACAATCCTCTCAGTAGCTTTTCAATTTGTTTAGGGAATGGATCAAAGAAAGAAGCTTCTACTGGGTGGCTTGATTTATTATTATTATTATTATTATTATTATTATTATTATATGAGGGAAAATGGCACTTTGGTATCTTTTGTTTGAGGACAAGCTTAACAGGCACCACAAAGTATACTTGTCAGCCAGAGTCCTACTCAGCTAACTGGTGGTTATTAAGAGGCTTCCAGATTCCTCATCAATTTTCATCAGTCGAGGCTTCCCAGATGGTGCAATGATAAAGAATCTACCTGCCAGTGCAAGAGACACAAGAGACACAGGTTCATTGGTAAGATCACCTGGAGTAGGAAATTAGTCATTGTTGGGCAGTTGATTTCCTGCCATAACAATTGGGCCAGCATCTGTCTCCAGCATTTTACAAATGGATTCACTAGGCTTCTTCTATGAGAGATGCTTGTATTGAGGTATGCTTCCCAGAAGAGCTATATTGTAGTGGTGTATGAAAGCTACTAATGTTTCATTAGTATTTCACAAAAACAATATTATTCTAGCTCCCAACTGACATTGAGCATTTATGATTATCTTAAAAGAATGGTACGGTTTTGTCTACAAGGGAACTCAGAGTAACAGAGTCATTTAAAATCTGAAGTATTTTGACTTAAATTCTAAAAGATTTTTCTTTTCTTAGTAATTAAAAAGTAAAGCTTCAGTTTAGTAATCCAAAGCATAAGTGAGCTCTTTTTCAAGCAATGTTGTTACTATTATGATCCACCAGTTAAAAACCAAACACTATATTCCAAACTGCTGGGCCACAGAGAAAAGAAGCAGATAAGATGAATTCAGTAGAAAAGACTAGAGTTAGGTTTCGGATCATTTTTAGCCAACATTCCACTGCCTAAAGGTCAGTAATCTGAATCCTTTTTAATTTGAGCACATTGGTGAACAGCTGAATGCCCATGCTGAGGCATAATTTAAACTGTCAAATGTCTCCTGTTGAGATATATATATATATACAGAGAGTTATCTGATGTAAGGGAAAGGGACACTTTGCCACTCACGTCTTTCTGTATTTCCAACTCCAAAGATAGCATCCCAATGTATGGTGATCATGCACTACATACAGTAGGCAAACTTCGTTTTATTGCGCTCTACTTTATTGCACTTTGCAGACATTGCTTTTTTAAAACAAATTGAAGGTTTGCAGCAACGCTGTCTTGTCAGATGATGGATAGCAATTTTTTAGCAAGGAAGCATTTTTAAAATTAAGGTATGTACATTGGTTTTTAAATTAAGGTATGCACATTGTTCTGTTACACACTTAATAGACCATAGTATAGTGTAAACATAACTTTTATATATACTGGGAAACCAAAAAATTTGTGTGATTCACATTATTACAGTATTAGCTTTATTGCTGTGGTCTGGAATTAAACCCAAAATATCTCTGAGGTATGCCTGTAGATATTTAGGGATGAGAATATGACTTTAAGTAAGGTTATATGATCTGTATTAGTCAGGGTTCTCCACAGAAACAGAACTAATGGGAGATATGGAGGGGTGTGTGTGTGTGTGTGTGTGTGTGTGTGTGTATACACAAGAGCCAATTCCCATGATATTTTATATTTATATACATATTTATATATATATATATATATATAGTGATTTATTATGGGAATTGGCTCATGTGATTTCATGGAGGCTGAGATATGTCCTCTGCAAGCTGGAAAACCAGGAAAGCTGGTGGTATAAGTCAGTTTAAGGGGGCCACTGGTATAAGTCCCAGAATCTGAAGACCAGAGAACTAGGAGCTCCAAAGGCAAGAGAAGATGGATGTCCCAGCTCAAAAAGAGAGACAAAAAATTTGTGCTTCCTCCACTCTTTTGTTCTATTCAGGCCCTCTACCGATTAGATGATGCCACCCAAATTGGTGAGGGCAGTTCTCTTTATTCCGTCTACTGATTCAAATACTAATCTCTTCCAGAAACACCCTCACAATCACACTCAGAAATAATGTTTTATCGACTGTCTTGGGCATCCTTTAGTCCAGTCAAGTTAACAAGTTGACACACAGGACAATGGAAATATACTGCAATTTTGCCTGGGAAACTACAAATGTTGGAAACACTAAAATTTCTTTCTTGTACACATCAGCTGGCACAATGTGATATACATCCAGTTTTTTCCTGTTCCTCCCCGATGTGTCCTCCATGTCTCCACACCTGCTCCATCCACTTCATCTCTCCCCGCATCTTTGTCTTTATATAGGTGCTGGGAGTCCCTACAGAGGATACCTGGCCTGGAGTTTCCAAGCTACCTAACTACAACCCAGGTAATACTGATTTGAGCTTCCAAAAGATCTGTGAGTTATCAGTGTAAGAGCACTGGCCACACAGACAAGGTATTTTCCTTTAATTGTTAACAGTGTAGACAGATATTTAGACTCTTATATTCCCTGACTAATCTTTTTATGAGGAAAACATTGAAATAGTAGTTGAGGTTAGATCAGTTTTCCAACTCTGTAAAACACAAGTAACAAGTGGAATAAAAATTGGGAATGACTATTACTGTGGACTCCACATCCATTTCCAAACACCCAATGGTTTAAATGGAAAACTCAAAAGAAGGTCTCATTTTTGAGCCCAATGACTATCATTGAGTCTATTTGCTAGATTATTGTACTTCATAAAGTATAAAAAGAAAGCTATAGGGGAAGCAGAGGCTCCCTGGGCCTAGGACAGGCCAGGTAAGATGTTTCTAGATTATACAAGAGTTCATCCATTGTCTCTAGACCTAACACTTTGTCATTTTCTGTCCCATATTTGGCCCTCCAAGACTGGCTCCTGGGGGTGGATTTGGAAGTGTTGCAAGTATTCCAAGGGGGATGTTTTTGAGAAATGGTCCCAAGGACATGCCAGAGAAGTCAGATTACCTAGTTGTCACTTCAAGGACATTGAAACAAAAGAGAGAAGGCAAGCAATGAGCTATAGGATGAAGGACCACATCATGGCCATACCAGAGCTGGACTCTCGCAGGCAGGATTAAAGGGGAGGTAGATATGTATAGTGTGGGAGACCTGGGTTTGATCCCTGGGTTGGGAAGATCCCCTGGAGAAGGTAAAGACTACCCACTCCAGTATTCTGGCCTGGAGAATTCCATGAACTGTATAGTCCATGGGGTTGCAAAAAGTCAGACATGACTGAATGACTTTCACTTTCACTTTCAGATATGTACACAATTAGGGAGAATGTGGCCCAAGTTTGATTTTCCAGTCTTTATATCCTTCCATTGTCCCAAAACTAAAAATGGAATTTCCCCAAATTGTTGTATTACTAACTTTGGTATGAGGGGGTTTTTATGAGAGTAAGAAATTGTAAGAAAATTTAAAAGGCAATTAAAGTGGAAAACAAAAGACATAGAAGGCTAATTTTCTTTTATTCCTCCAGCATCTAATACTTTTACTCAAACAGCTGTATATAGGGTTCAGTCATCTTGAACTGACTAAGATTATGGAACACCTACAGCAGCTAAAGACCAACTCTAAAATCATTTCAGTTGCTTTGTGAATGATCTATATGCATTGTTAGATGGGGTTTGGATAATTACAAATAGTTTGCCATTTCTAATTAGCACTTGAGAAAAATGTCACTCTCTCACCTCAGGGCTTGGAATAATGCCTTTTCCATTTGGTCTGAGACAGAGAGAAAAAAGACCAGGCTTCTCATAGAGATGATGGTCCAGTTGACAATAAAGCCTATCTCCAGGTGCTTCAGTTTCTAGGAGAACTGGGTCTCATCTTTTTCCACCCTGCCTGCACCCCTCCCTACCTACTCTGCTCTCCAGGTGAAAATGGGACCCCTCAGCTTCCTAAAGTAGGTGCAGGCAGAAGTTTAGGGTCACAGATGGGTTGTAGAAAATAATTGGAATGATCTCAACACAAAGCTGCCACGGTGAGCATATGCTATTCCCTCAAACTTGAACTATTTGGGTTTCAGGTTGATTCCAGCAATAAACAGTGATCCTTGGTGAGAACAATAATGAAAGGAACTTGTCCAACATGCTTTCCTGCCAGATTCTGTACTAGATAAGATAACTGGGTTCCAATAAACCAGCGAGAAATATGTTGCATTTTTCATTTTGCTGTCATTTCAAAGTAATATGCAATTTTTTATTTATGAAGAAAATTCTCCAGGCCCAACATCAATAGGGTTCATACTTTGCATTGTTTTTCTAGTAAGGATTCAATTTAATTCAAATAAGTCAAAAAGTTTTGAGCACCTACTATCTGCCAGGCATTGTGTTATATGCTGGGCCTGCATAGATGAATTTGGCACATTCTTGGATCTCTAAGAGGTTGGGTTTGTAGTCACTCAACCACAGTCTTTCACCAGCTCAGCTTATGAGAGGGTGTTCATTTGCAAACCCCACTTCCATGGGCTTGGACAGTGTATAGACCATGGGCCCGGCTAGGCTTATGGAGGGAAGCAAATTGTAACCTTAGTCATAGCCAAGATGTGTAAACCTGAGCTTATAAATCTTAGAAGTCCAGCATATCCTGAGCGTGCAGTCAGTACTATTGATAGCTCAATCATAAGGAGTATGTTTTAAAACAACCACCCTTATGTGTTCCAAGAACATCCCCTTATGTGAATTAAGAAGTCCCTTCAAGACATACCCCTCCTACCTCCATCCCCAAGCCATTGCTGCTACTTGCAGGCACTTGAGCTCCAGTGATTAAGGGACCAGAAGAGGGGATGGGAGCCAGATAAACATCACAGAGAACTGTTAACACTGTTCTTGATGAGATTTCCATTCCTTTCCTTTTCATTCCATAGGCCCCCAAGCTTTGAATTCAGCAGTACGATCACTCTGAGGGAGCTGGAGAGCTCAGAGCCTAGAGAGCCATCCAGTGTCCATTTGTATCCACTCTGCCCTTTCCAGACCTTGTCCGGACTATGTATGAACAACACAGTTTCTGTTTATACAGGTTTTTTAAAAAACACCTTGTACTGACCCAGCTGGACAGGTTTCTCTGACCAGTTACCTCTTTTCTTGGGGTGCTGATAAGCAGGTTGTCAGTTTTCTCACCATCAATTCAGACTCCCTTGCCAGATTAAATCTGGCCGAGGAAAGAGAGGTATATAATTTTATACCCTAGCCTTTCTTTCCTTCCTTCTCTCCCCCACCCCACCCCCCATTTTAAGCAAGCTGGCTGAGAACTCCGTGTCTTCCACTTCAAAGGGCCAGTTGTCTTATTTTGATGTGGGCAGATTGAGAAGTAGGCTTTGAAAAGTAGGCTTTTTTTGTTTAATCTTTTCTCCTGGGATAGCTTTCAGAGCAATATATCCAAGTGTCAGTGAAGGGGTTCTGACGAGCACGGATTCCCAGACTCTCAGCAGGATCATTCTCTAACAGAAATATAAAAGTGAAATATTAAAAACCCTGGAACGTGAACTCCATCTGCAGAGTAGCCAGTGTCTTGCCTTGCTTGCACCATGGGAAAAAAAGATCTCCTTGAAAAAAGAGGGAGGAAGAAAAAAGTGCTTTGAGTAAGAGGTTTACAGGTTTAGTAGAGCATAGTAACATCCCCTCAAAGAAGTGGGTGTTGCTCCGTGACCCCCCAAAACGCTCCTCCTTTGACTCAGCCGCCAGAACACTCACCGTCCCCAGCAACACACCCCCTTTTCACATGCTAACTGAGGCGCCTGTGATTGGCTGAACAATAAACTGGTCACACTTGCTAAAGGCCTGCCATCTTGCACACAATCAGCCAAGACACATTAATCAAACTGGCGGGAACAGGGGTCTGTGCCGGCCTCCTGCAGGGGGGGAGGGGAGAAGTTCAGTGACCCTTAGTAAGAGTCCACAGGAAGCAATGATAAAGAAGGCATGCTGGAGAAAGTCTAAAAAAGGTTAAAGCCCCAATTGATGCCATGTCTGGGATGCACTGGGTTTTTGACACAGAGGATCCCAGAAGCTTAACGCAAACTGGATATTGGGCTTGACTGAAGTCTGCCAATGCAACAGTAGTGTGAATTTAAAGGGTGGACCCCTATAGACATTCTTACAGAGCTTTCTCAGGCCTCTTAGCTTCCCCTCCGGCTCCCAAGAAAATACCCCTCCTGTTTTTAGCCTCAAGCACATTGGGCCCAACTGGACCCGGTAAAAATAAAATGTACGAAAGGGGTAGAGATCCCTGGGTCAGGAAGACCCCTGGAGAAGGAAATGGCAACCCACTCCTATATTCTTGCCTGAAGAATCCCATGGACAGAGGAGCCTGGTGGGCTATAGTCCATGGAGTTGCAAAAGTGTGGACATGACTTAGCAACTAAAATAACAACAGCGAGGAACAGATGAACCTTTCAGGAATAATTAAGAGAAAGTATTGACTGGCAAGGTATTGGTCCTAAATTAAATATTTGGAGGACATTAAAAAGAGTTAATTTTGAGAGAAAAAGAAAAGTTAACATTTGTACTTTCAGTGGTAATATCTTCTGACTTTTCCAAATTCCCTTTAAAAAGCTCTGCCAATGGCAGTATAGAGCCAATAAGATCATACCTTAAAGACCAGTTTGCTAGAGGCTCACATAAGGCTTTTAAGAGAATCAACTAAATATTTAGACATTTCTTAGGTAAAGTAAACGGAGGCCTTACTCCTCTGGACCTTGTCCAGTCACCATCTCATTAGATGCAAAGATCCTGTGATAAAGAAAAACTTTTTTTTTCCTGCCCACATGATTGCAGCCCAGTTGTGGTTTTTTAATGTGTCATTGATTGTTTCATCCAACTCCTTTTGCTCCCCTGAAAGGGTCTGTCGTGGCTCTGTTTGCTTCCTTAAACACGGTTTTTGAAAGCGCTCACGCTGTGTGAGCTCAAATCCTAGCATTAATGTACTGCTGGGTTCATTTCACCACGCTCAAAAGCGCCTAGTTTAAATCCCTCTCAATTCCATTTGAGGCACCAGAAGACTTTATCCTTCTCCACTAATGGTTCCAAGTTTACATCTAGATACTGGGGGTCAAGGACAGGAGAGGATTTAGAAATAACAGTGCATGACATTAGTCAATGCATTTGCCAAATTGGCAATTAGTTCCTGATGTGCGTGCAAAGCATTTTATTCCTGTCTCTTTGATGCCTGTTCCTGTTGAGAAGGGAATAGAATCCACAGAGGCCTTCAAACTTTTAAAGAAATATCTGCTGAAAATCATGCCTGATTTGTGACATGAGCTCAGCTGCAGGGAAGCATCCTGGATTATCCTGGTTCTTTCAGCCCCAGGAAAGAACGCCGCACATGGAAAGACTTTCCACTGGAAGAACTTGGTAGAAATCAAAAGGCAGGAAAACGGTTCTAAAAGCCCTGCAGGGACCCAGATTCAGATGTCCTATAAACGATAGGCAAATGGATCCTGCTGACACCTAGTTATTTTCAGTACGTCTGCTTTTTCAGTTTTTGACCACCAGGTGGAAGCAAGAAATAACATGGACGGAATACTGGCATCAGACAACATGAAAACAGCCATCTAGCCCCACCCTGGGAATGTTTTCTTTTGACCTGAAATCCAGCGTGAGCACTTCACTTCATGTGACACCGCTACAGGACAGAGGATGATTAAAAGTTTAAAATGGTCTTTGTCTGTGTTGCGGTGACCAAAAGCTACCATGCTTTAGGCTCAGTAGGTCTTTGTGTGTTTGCTATGAACACAGCCTAAGCTGTGTGCATCGCATCCACTCGATTCAGTGAACTGTTAGACAAGGGAGTTGCTCAGTGGGCTGAACTAAGGGGAAGGATACTGATAAGAGAGATTTTAATTATCAGCATCAGTTCCAGGAGTGGCAGGTCCACGCTCCATCTGGCATCCTCTGGGGGTGCTTGAGGAATTTATTCTTTTCCAGTTCCCTAATGTGTAAAAGGAGAAGGCAATGGCACCCCACTCCAGTACTCCTGCCTGGAAAATCCCATGGACGGAAGAGCCTGGTAGGCTGCAATCCATGGGGTCGCTGAGGGTCGGACACGACTGAGTGACTTCACTTTCACTTTTTATTTTCATGCATTGGAGAAGGAAATGGCAGCCCACTCCAGTGTTCTTGCCTGGAGAATCCCAGGGACGGAGGAGCCTGGTGGGCTGCCGTCTATGGGGTCACACAGAGTCGGACACAACTGAAGTGACTTAGCAGCAGCAATCTGTAAAAGTGAGAAAGATCCTATGATTTAAAATATGTTCCTCCTGGGTTGCGAAGATTCCCTGGAGGAAAGCATGGCAACCCGCTCCAGTATTCTTGCCTGGAGAATCCCCATGAACAAAGGAGCCTGGTGGGCTACAGTCCATGAGGTCGCAAAGAGACAGAGAGGCTAAGCACAGCATAGCACAGCATACTGTCTGCTGGGGTCCATGCTGGTCAGAATAGCACAGTTTTACACCTGAGGAAAGAGCAGCTTTCTCCCAGGTCCACCCAGAAGTATTTCCTAGGCTGGGAAATGGGTCCATCCAAAGCCAAACCTTGTTCTCCTTCTACTAACTATGTTATGTCCCTGTCTCATTTTGCAGCCAACATAATGATTTGATATGTGTATATATTGCAAAATGATTACCACCGTAAGTTTAGTTAACATCCACAATGCCTAACTTTTAGGCAGTGCCCACTAAAAGGTAGTTCCCATCCTTTTTTTTTTTTACACAGTGTGGAAGTTCATTCAGCTGCTCAGTGACGCGCCAGGGTTTAGACCCAATGACAGGTGTGTGAGAGATGATGCTATGCCTGTTTCTTTCTGTTTGTATGTGTGTTCAGTTGCTCAGTTGTGTCCAACCCTGTGACCACATGGACTGTAGCCGGCCAGGCTCTTTTGTCCATGGGATTCTCCAGGCAAGAATACCGGAGTGGGTTGCCATTTCCTCCTCCAGGGGATCTTCCCAACCCAGGGATCGAACCCACATCTCTTACGTCTCCTGCATTGGGAAGTGGGTTCTTTACCACTAGTGCCACCTAAGAAGCCCCCTCTTTCTGTTTAGCTCCCTTAGAGTTCTGGACTTCCTTCTAGATGTCAGGCACACCTCCTAGGCCAGAACTGATTTGATTTTTGCTTGCTTGGGCTTAAACACTGCCTGAATTCACACACTGTAAGAGTTGACCGGCAATTTTCCAACACCTACCTGAGTCAGTCTGAGCACCTGTTAAAGCTGTCCCTTCTGGTGAAGGCTCTTTTCTCCTCATCCTGAACCACTGTGAGAGGCCAGCCCATGCTGTGGCCACAGGGCTCTTCCCCTGGAGACCCTTATTATCTTGGTGGGTGTCCAGTAAGGACCGCTACATCACAGACGGCAATCATGTTGTCATTGTTGGTTTCACCTAAATCTTGATACAGTGGAAAGAGCACTAAAGGTTTCTGCAATGCAAACCTGACCACTTCCAGTGTTTCTAGTATCTTACACTTGCCCCTGTAACTGTCACATAAGAATAAATAGATATCTATTAAATGAAATCAATAACCAGAAGTGAGGAAACCTGGGTTCCAGTTCCAACTGCATCCTCTGAACTAATAATCCTTGTTCTGCCTGCTTTATCAAGGAAGTACATGTAAGTTACTATTCACCTTTTGCTGGGTAAAATAACTGTTGCTTATCTGCTAACATGGTTAGCAGAAGGAGAACAAGGTTTGGCAGTGGACTGACCCATTTCCCAACCTAGGAAATGCCTCTGTGTGGACCTGAGAGAAAGCTTCTCTTTACTCAGGTGTAAAACTGTGCTTCTCTGACCAGAATGGACCCCAGCAGACAGTATAAGTTAGTATGAGTTAGGCATTTTACTGTAATATTGAATGATTTGCCTTGGAAAAGACCCAAGATCATTCTGTCATTTTTGAGATTACACCCAAGTATTGCATTTTGGACTCTTTTGTTGACCATGAGGGCTACTCCATTTCTTCTACGGGATTCTTGTCCATAGTAGTAGATAGAATGGTCATCTGTTCACTCTTGCCATCTCCTGTTTGACCCCTTCCAATTTACCATGGTACATGGACCTAACATTTCAGGTTCCTATGTAGTATTGTTCTTTTACCGCATCGGACTTTACTTTCACCACAAGACACATCCACAGCTGGGCATTGTTTCTACTTTGGCTTAGCCTTTTCATTCCTCCTGAGAAACCTGTATGCAGGTCAAGAAGCAACAATCAGAACCGGACATGGAACAACAGACTGGTTCCAAATTGGGAAAGGAGTGCATCAAGGCTGTATATTGTCACCCTGCTTATTTAACTTATATACAGAGTACCTCATGCAAAATGAGCATAAGCTGGAATCAACACTGCCAGGAGAAATATCAATAACCTCAGATATGCAGATGACACCACCCTCATGGCAGAAAGTGAAGAGGAACTAAAGAGCCTCTTGATGAAAGTGAAAGAGGAGAGTGAAAAAGCTGGCTGAAAACTCAACATTCAAAAAACAAAAGTCACAGCATCTGGTTCCATCACTTAATGGCATATAGATGGGGAAACAATGGAAACAGTGACAGATTCTATTTTCTTGGGCTCCAAAATCACTGCAGATGGTGACTGCAGCCATGAAATTAAAAGGCACTTGCTCCTTGGAAGAAAAGCTATGACAAATCTAGACAGCATATTAAAAAGCAGAGACATCACTTTGCCAACAAAGGTCTGTCTAGTCAAAGCTATGGTTTTTCCAGTAGTCATGTATGGATGTGAGAGTTGGACCATAAAAAAGGTTGAGCATTAAAGAATTGATGCTTTTGAACTGTGATGTTGGAGAAGACTCTTGTGAGTCCCTTGGACTACAAGGAGATACAACCAGTCCATCCTAAAAGAAATCAACACTAAATGTTCATTGGAAGGACTGATGTTGAAGCTGAAGCTCCAATACTTTGGCCACATGATGTGAAGAGCAAACTCCTTGGAAAAGACCCTGATGCTGGGAAAGACTGAAGGCAGGAGGAGAAGGAGACAACAGAGGATGAGATGGTTGGATGGCATCACTGACTCGATGGACATGAGTTTGAGCAAGCTCTGGGAAATGGTGAAGGACAGGGAAGCCTGGTGTGCTGTAGTCCATAAGATCACAAAGAGCTGGACATGACTGAGCAACTGACCAACAAGGCACTTTACATACATAATTCTACTTGGCTTCACTACGGCCCTATCAGATGGGGCAGTGCTATCATTTCTACTTTACAGATGAGAGAGCTGAGGCTTGGGGAGGTATGTGACTTGCCCAGGGTTACCTGGCCAGGGTGACCCAGAATATCCAATCTGTTGGACTCCAAGTTGGTGCTCATAGGTGATTCCATAAGCAAATATAACTTCCAAGGACAAATATAATTTGGTAATAAAGCAATGCCCTAGGCTGACATTAGCCAATAACATTTTTCCATGTTCATTTTCAAATGATTATGTCCTTTAACCCAGATTTGCTTTTAGAATCTGTGAGCTTGGCAATAGGTTTCTGGAGTGTAATATGAGTGGAACCCTTGCCCTGGGACCCCAGGAGGCAACCCCTCCACCCCTCACTGCAGCTAACGAATCCACGATGTTCACAGAGTCTGAATCACCATTAGGCTCATCGCTGTCACGCTTCTGGAGTATGGCAAAAGCTCCTGGGAGTTACAATTAACATCTTTATTAACCTGTCCCCCAAATAAGGCAGTGAAATTCGTTTATATACATGGCCCACTTTGATCTTCATTAATAGTCTCTACATTTATTTTTAGTTTTCTCATCTTTAATTTATTTTATTTCAATAATTAGTTTTTATTGGGGGAACTGGATGATCTCAGAGTAATTAAGACTATGAAAAATTGCAAATGAAAGAAAGCAGGTTAAAAAGAATTTTTTTCCAAGCAACATCCTGCTGTGTTTCTTCCCAGTTCAAGAAAAAAGCCTTAAGGTCATAAGTATCTTGGATCTGGTTCAAAACAGGCTCCTTCCCCAGCCCCATAGCCAGTGCCTGGCATTATGGATCTCTGTAAGATATACAGTGGGAATCACAAGTGGGCTGTCTTGAATTACTTTTACATTTTAAAAATAAGGTTTAGTAAATTTATCTCACTTTTTATTTTTTTACCCAAGCATCGATTTTTCATTTGTTCAACAAATATTTATTGAATGCTAGATGCTGGGACTAGGATTCAGAAATAAATAAGACATTGATACCTGCCTTCAAGGCATACAGTCTAGAGGGAGAAACAAATAAATAATACAATGTGGCAACTATTACTATAACAGGGTCCCCTGAGGACCTCTAGGAACACTAGGAAAAAATGCCTTGGTTGTCTGGGGAATCTAGGGACTGTTTGGGAGAAAGAGACATGCACTGGGTTTCAGGAATCATGAAATGGGCTTTCTCTATGTGAGCAAGAGGGGAAGGACATTCCAGACAAAGGAACTCAACAGAGGAGTAGGGAAGCAGGTTTACTTAATATAAAAGTAGGTGAATTGCTCAGGGAAGCTAGAATGTTGGCTTTTTGGCAACTACTGCTAGAGATTGGAGCTTCCCAGGTGGCTCATTGGTAAATAATCCACTTGCTAATTCAGGAGACAGGTTTGATCCCTGGGTTTGGAAGATCCCCTGGAGAAGGAAATGGCAACCCACTCTGGTATTCTTACCTTGGAAATCCCACGGACAGAGGAGCCTGGCGGGGCTACAGTTCATGAGGTCACAAGAATCAGACACAACTTAGTGACTAAAACAACAATTGCTGGAGATTAACCTGGAAGGGTAGACAGCAACCAGACTGGAAAATTATTTGTAAACATCCTAAGGATTAGATTTGACTAATAAGCAAAGAGAAGGCATTGGATGGTTGTTCATAGGGAAGAGATACGGCAGGATTTAAATTTTAGAAAAAATTGCTTGGAAGGCTATATGTAGAATTAAATTGGTGGTAGTCAGTATGGCAATGCTCTAGATTCTAGAAGATAAGTAGGAAGTCTCAACCAAAGCAGTGGCAATGGATGAGGAATGTTGGGACAAATCTAAAAATCAAGAGGGAGGTACAGTCAAGGCGAGATTGTAGCTGACTGGATTTGACCTGTGAAAGAGAAACTGAAATCCAGTGGGTGAGAGAAGGATAGTGCCATTTACTGGCACAGGAAATAAAGTGGGGAAGGAACAGATTGTGGAGAACGTAATGAGTATAAGGTTTGAACATTTTGAGTTTAAGCTATCTGTGAGACCACCAAGTGGGGATATCTAAAAAGCTATTATAATAGAAAGACAAGCCTGTGGGGACCTCCCTGGTGACCCAGTGTTAAGGACTCCATGTTCTGACTGCTTAGGGCCCGGGTTCTATCCCTGATAGGGGAGCTAAGTTTCCCACAAGCCACTCAGCATAGCAAAAAAAAAAAGAAAGAAAGAAAGAAATAGAAGCCTGTGATTATAGAGGTCTAATATAGAAATACAAAATTGGAAGTCATCGGCTTAAAGTGGTATTTAAAACTCCAGGTGTGAATTTAGTTGCCCAAGGGAGAGTGTGTAGAGAAAGACTACAATGGAATTCATGGGAACCAATACTGAAGGATCTGGTAGAGGGGATGGGTTCTTTGAAAGCTGAGAAAGAAGAGCCAGAGGGGCTGGCAAAGACCATGATCCCATGAAAATCATAAATTAGGGGGGAGCACCAACTACCATGTCTGTGCATTTCCAGCACTGAACACAACAGCTGCATGTGGGGGCCCGTAAACGTTTGTAGAGACTACAGGGGAAATGATACATGTTGCCAAATGATGAATCATTAAATACCATAAACACTGAATGGCATGATCAAGCTATAGCTCAAACATCGATTTTGAAGGTGGACAGACATTAAACAGAGCACTGCCTCCAGGAGAGAAGAGACTCCTGACACCTTCTGTCACCTCCACCCTCTCCATCCACGCACCGGGAGCAAAGCCTAGCTTCCCCTTCTGCTATATAGACCATTACCTTAGGAACAGGCTTCTGAGGATGGAATACTTTCTTAGAGAATCCACAAAAAGTTTTGATGCATGGTTAGAATGGTGGGTAGGGCTTCCCTGGTGGCTCAGACAGTAAAGAATCCACCCCCAATGCTAGAGACCTGGGTCTGATCCCTGTGTTGAGACGATCCCCTGGAAAAGGAAACGGCTACCCACTCCAGTATTCTGGCCTGGAGAATTCCATGGACAGAGGAACCTGTCAGATGACCCCTGACAGTCCATGGGTCGCAAAGAGTCAGACACAACTGAAAGACTTTCACTCTCTCTCTCTAGAATAGTGGTAAGCCTCCAATGCAAATTGAAGTGCCAAGTAGCGCCCTGCATGAGAGCACTGACTTTTGGTATCCCAATGATTCTCAAACAGGAATTGAGAGCCTGGTAATGCAAAGCCAAACTCAGACATCTTGAGCAAAAGACTAAGGCAATTTCTAAGCCAGCCACCTGAGAAAGGAGGGCGAGCAGTTGGGAGGGTGTGAGTGTGTGTATATGGGCTGAGGCTGAGGGTGAAACAGAAGAGCTACAGACTTTTTGCAAAGCCACTTTAAAGTTCCTGCTGGAGATACCAAAATAAGGCTAACAGCATTATCAACTATCTAAATATATGGTATCTTAAGAATGCACTGGGTTCGGGAAATTCCAGAGGTGTAGATCAGTAGACCGGGCTGTAAGATAAGCGTAGGGTAATTGTGCTAAGACTATAGTAACTAGAAAATGTTTCACTTTGAGCTAAGGCTCCAAATGGTCATGGTGATATTTTATCAACCAACCAACAAACCTCTATTGACTTGAATCACTTGTGAAATGAGCTTTCTTAAAGGTTTATGAAAAATGCATTATTTTACTGTGGTAGCAACAGTTGGGCCCTCATTTTACTTTTACTCCATTCAGTTGGGAAATTAAAATGTTCAGCTTTTTTTTATTTATTTGCCACTTTACTTTTTAATTGAAGGATAATTACTTTACAGAATTTTGTTGTTTTCTGTCAAACATCAATAAGAATCAGCCATAGGTACACCCATGTCCCCTCCCTCTGGAACCTCCTTCCCATCTCTCTCCCCATCCCACCCCTCTAGATTGTCACAGAGCCCCTGTTTGAGTTCCCTGAATCATACAACAAATTCCTATTGGCTATCTATTTTACATATGGTTTGTAAGTTTCCATGTTACTCTCTCCCTATATCTCACTCTCTCCCTATATCTCACTCTCTCCCTCGTCCCCTTCCCCTCGTCCCCCTCCCCCATCCATAGGTCTGTTCTCTTTGTCTATTTCTCCATTGCTACCCTGCTAATAAATTCATCAGTACCATCTTCTTAGATTCCATATATATACATCAGTATACGATATTTATATTTCTCTTTCTGACTTACTTCAATCTGTATAATAGGCTCTAGGTTTGTCCACCTCATTAGAACTGACTCATTACAACTGACTGCGTTCATTTTTATGGTTGAGTAATATTCCATTGCATATATATGCACCACAGCTTCTTTATCCATTCGTCTATTGATGGACATCCAAGTTGCTTCCATGTTCTAGCTGTTGTAAATAGTGCTGCAATGAACATTGAGTTACATGTGTCTTTTTCAATTTTGGTTTCCTCGGGGTATATGCCTAGGAGTGGGATGGCTGGGTAATATGGTAGTTTTATTCCTAGTTTTTCAAGGAATTTCCACACTGTCTTCCATAGTGGCTGTATCAATTTACATTCCCACCAGCAATGCAAGAGTGTTCCCTTTTCTCCACTGTCTCTAGCATTTATTGTTTGTAGACTTTTTGATGATGGCCATTCTGACAGGGGTGAAGTGATATCTCATTATAGTTTTGATTTTCATTTCTTTAATAATAAGTGATGTTAAGCATCTTTTCATTTATTTGTTATCCATCTGTATGTCTTCTTTGGAGAAAAGTCTGTTTAGGTGTTTTTCCCACTTTTTGATTGAATTGTTTGTTTTACTGATATTGAATTATATGAGCTTGTATATTTTGGAAATTAATTATTTGTCAGTTGTTTCCTTTGCTCTTATTTTCTCCCATTCCAAGGGTTGTATTTTCACCTTGTCTATAGTTTCCTTTGCTGTGCAAAAGCTTTTACGTTTAATTAGGTCCCACTTATTTATTTTTGTTTTATTTTCATTAGTCTAGGAGGTGGGTCATAGAAGATCTTGCTTTGATTTATGTCATTGAGTGTTCCGCTTATGTTTTCTATGAGTTTTATAGTTTCTGGGCTTACATTTAGGTCTTTAATCCATTTTGAGTTTATCTTTGTGTATGGCATTAAGAAGTGTTCTAATTTCATTCTTTTGCATGTAGCTGTCCAGTTTTCCCAGCACACTTATTGAAAAGTGTATCTTTGCCCCAATGTATATTCTTGCTTCCTTTGTCAAAAATAAGGTACCCATAGGTGCATGGGTTTATCTCTGGGTTCTCTGTCTTCTTCCATTGGTCTGTATTTCTGTTTTTATGCCAGTACCATACTGTCTTGATGACTATAGCTTTGTAGTATAGTCTGAAGTCAGGAAGGTTGATTCCTCCAGCTCCATTCTTCTTTCTCAAGACTGCTTTGGCTACTTGGAATCTTTTGTGCTTCAATATGAATTGTGAAATTTTTTGTTCTAGTTCTGTGAAAAATGCCATTGGTAATTTGATAGGAATCACATTGACTCTGTAGATTGCATTTGGTAGTATAGTCATTTTCACAATATTGATTCTTCCTACCCAGGAACATGGAATATTTCTCCATCGGTTTATGTCAACTTTGATTTCTTTCACCAGTGTCTTATAATTTTTTGTATGTAGTTCTTTTTTCTCCTTAGGTAGATTTTTTTCCTAGATATTTGTTGTTGTTGCAGTGGTGAATGGGATTGATTCCTTAATTTCTCTTTCTGATTTTTCATTGTTAGTATATAGGTGTGCAAGTGATTTCTGTGTATTGACCTTGTATCCCATGACTGCTGATTTCACTGATTAGCTCTAGTAATTTCATGATAGTTTCTTCAGGGTTTTCTATGTATGGTATCATGTCATCTGCAAACAGTAAGAGTTTACTTCTTTTCCGATCTGGATTCCTTTTATTTCTTTTTCTTCTAATTGTCATAGCTAGGACTTCCAAAACTATGTTGAATAATAGTGGTGAGAGTGGACACCCTTGTCTTGTCCCTGATCTTAGAGGGAATGCTTTTAGTTTTTCACCATTGAGAATAATGTTTGCTGTGGGTTTATCATATCTGGCCTTTACTCTGTTGAGGTAGGTTCCATCTATGCCCATTTTTTGAAATGTTTTAATCATAATTGGGTGCTGAATTTTATTGAAGGCTTTTTCTGCATGTATTGAGATGATCATATGGTTTTATCTTTCAATTTGTTAATATGCTGTATCACATTGATTGATTTGCATATACTGAAGAATTCTTGCATCCCTGGAATAAACCCAGCTTGATCATGGTGTATGAGCTTTTTAACATGTTGTTGAATTCTGTTTGCTAGAATTTTGTTGAGGATTTTTGCATCTATGTTTATCAGTGATATTGGCCTATAACTTACTTTTTTGTTGTCTTTGCCTGCTTTTGGTATCTGGGTGATTGTGGCCAGAATCTGGGTGATTGTGGTGTAGAATGTGTTTGGAAGTGTTTCTTCCTGTGCAATTTCTTAGAAGAATTTCAGAAAAATGTTTCATAGAATTCCCCTATGAATTCTGAAGCCATCTGGCCCTGGGTTTTTGTTTTTTGGGAGATTTTTGATCACAGTTTTGACTTTGTAATTGGCTTGTTCATAATTTCTGTTTCTTCCTGGTTCAGTCTTAGAAGGTTGAACTTTTCTAAGAATCTATCCATTTCCTCTAGGTTGTCTATTTTATTAGCATATGGTTGCTCATAATATTCTCCTATGATCATTTGTATTTCTGCATTGTCTGTTGTAACCTCTTCTTTTTAATTTCTAATTTTGTTGATTTGATTTTTCTCCCTTTTTTTCTTGATGAGTCTGGCTAGTGGTTTGTCAATTTTGTTTATCTTCTTAAAGAAAATATTCAACTTTCAAACTTGCCTCTTGCAATGTACTTTGCTCCTCCTGCCTCAAATTCCAATTGAACTCAAAGGAGAACTCCTTTAAAGAGAACTGCAGAAGGAGGAGATGGAGGAAAGAAAAGTGAAAGTGAAGTCATTCAGCCGTGTCCGACTCTTTGTGACCCCATGGATTGTAGCCCATGGAATTTTCCAAGCAAGAGTACTAGAGTGGGTTGCCATTTCCTTCTCCAGGGGATCTTCGTGACCCAGGGATCAAACCTGGGTCTCCCACATTGTAGGTAGAGGCTTTACCTCTGAGTCACCAGGGAGATGGAGAAGAATATGGTCTAATGATTTACCATCATCTTTGGAAGGAAAAGGATAATAAGCTACCTACAGATCTATGATTTGAGAGGTTATTGAAACCAGAGAAACAGACTTGTCTTGAAATGGCATTGGATAAAATGACTGTTTTCCAGTAGTCATGTACGGATATGAGAGTTGGACTATAAAGAAAGCTGAGTGCCAAAGAATTGATGCTTTTGAGCGGTGGTGTTGGAGAAGACTCTTGAGAGTCCCTTGGACTGCAAAGAGATCTAACCAGTCCATCCTAAAGGAAATCAGTCCAGGTGTTCATTGGAAGGATTGATGTTGAAGCTGAAACTCCAATAATTTGGCCACCTAATGTGAAGAGCTGACTCATTGGAAAAGACCCTGATGCTGGAAAAGATTGAGGGCAGGAGAAGAAGGGGATGACAGAGGATGAGATGGTTTGATAACATCACCAACTCAATGGACATGAGCTTGGGTAAACTCCGGGAGTTGGTGATGGACAGGGAGGCCTGGCATGCTGCGGTTCATGGGGTCGCAGAGTCGGACATGACTGAGCGACTGAACTGAACTGAAAATGACTGTTTGCGGATCACTCTCTCATTGATCGCTTGCAGTTTAACTACTGGGAAAAATCAATGGGGGCAAGGCAAGGTCACTCAGCAGCAAATTATCTGCATAAGTGTGGAGGGCTGGCCACAGACAGGCACAGGGCTTGCCTTTATAACAGCAACCTGGCTGACCCTGGACGCCTCAGCCCCTCTTTATGGGCTCACGTAGCTACAGAAGAGATGTGGGGAGAGAGTCAAGCCCAGTCTACACAAGACACAGAACTTTAAGTTCAATGTTGTGTCATGGCCTCCTGGGGCCACTCCTACAAGTCATCCTCTACTTTTTAGGGGCTGATTTTTCTCTCATAATGCTTCCTTTTTCACATCCTTGAAAAACATGTGAAGTAGGCATCAGACATGATGTTCGGTAATTTTTATGTCCATTGATTAGTTGAATTTTCACAAGCCCACGTAAGGAAATGGGCCTCAGAGAAGTGTGTGGGAGTTGCTGGTGAGTGGTCCACCCTGCCCTCCTTACTAGACCAGTGTCCTCTCCTTCATTTAGTGCTACTCTATAAACATCTGGAGGTCATTAAACATTGTGCATTTGTGTGTGCTAAGTCACTTCAGTTGTGTCCAACATTTTGTGACCCCATGCACTGTAGACCACCAGGCTCCTCTGTCCATGGGATTCTCCAGGCAAGAGTACTGGAATGGGTTGCCATGCCCTCCTCCAAGGAATCTTTCCAACCCAGGAATTGAACCTGTGTCTCTTATGTCTCCCACATTGCAGGTGGGTTCTTATCACTAGCGCCACCTGGGAATACCCCATTAAATATCATCATAACACAATAATGGACCGATGTGGGCCTCCCCAGGCTCATTGACACAGGCTCTGTGGGGTGAAGCTGAGGCTTCCTTTTGGTTAAAAACTCTCCCAGGTGATGCTAGTGTGCTGCTTGGCTTGAGGACCACTGTGTGAGACTAGGTGTCTCTTCAAAATGAAAGGTAGAACCAAGGAGAAAAAGTAAAAGAAATAAGACTGATGTTGATTGAGCACCTACTACAGGCCAAGTGCTTAATCTTGTCTTATCCTCCCAGGCAACTGGAAAAGGGTTCCAACTTTACAGATGAGAAACTTCTGAGTCACTTAACTGTAGAGGTGGAGTAATTTCCCCCAAACCCCAGAGCTCAGAAGTGGCAGAAAGGAGATGTGTGAGCCCAGGCTGTGTTCATGTTGCTACACCACAAAGCTAAGGCACACACCTCCGGCCCACACCAAAGACTCAGAAATTAAGCCAGGCTTGTAAGAACTCAAGCTCGGAACACATTAGAATTTCAGTAGACTGAAACAGCAAGTTATGGGTTTCCAAGGAGAACAATAAGGCAGAGATACCTGGGAGGAAAGAGAAAGATGTGATATGCCACATGAGAGAAAGAGGCAGAAAGAAAAGCAGCAAAGGGTAAGGAAATACTTATACTACACTCACTGTTCTAATTCTCACAATAACCCCGTGCAGTAGGAGCTCTAATTGTCTCCTTTCTGCAGATGGGAAAACTGAGACCCAGTGAGCAACACCCTCAAGTCACACAGCTGGTTAAGTGGCGTGTTGTTGCTCAGTCACCAAGTTGTGTCCAACTCTTTGCAACCTCATGGACTGCAGCAGGCCAGGCTTCCTGTCCTTCACCATCTCCCGGAGTTTGCTCAAATCATGTCCATTGAGTCGATGATCTATCCAACCATCTCATCCTCTGTCGTCCCCCTCTCTTTCTGCCCTCAGTCGTTTCCAGCATCAGGGTCTTTCCCAATGAGTCGGCTCTTCTTCACCTCAGGTGGCCAAATTATTAGAACTTCAGCTTTAGCCTCAGTCCTTCCAACAAATATTCAGGGTCGATCTCCTTTAGAATTGACTGGTTTGATCTTGTGGCATTAGTGTGGATTCAAAACACAAGTCAGAGTCCCAACTACATACAGTTTACATTTCCCATCGCTTTTCAAAGGAAGAGAAAGAAGGAAAAGCCAAGAGGATTTATTTTGTTTAATGCTGAGGCCAGCACATTCCATTCATTATCTTAATATATCCATAAATTCAACAAATCACTTTGTCCTTGTGAGGTGACTATGACTTCCAACTTGAGGTACAGAAACAGGCTGGCCATAGTGAAAATGTCTTGCTTAAGGTCTCCATGAACCTGAAGCAGCAGTTTCAAACCCATGCTCAACAAGAATACTAAAGCCAGCAACTGTATTAAAAAACTAAATACCCAAACCCCCAGCACCTAGGGCTCATCTAAGGGATAAATACAACATGGGAAAGCTTTGAACTGGATTTCACTACACTGATTGGAAATTGAGATATGACTGGTGAGGACATATTTTAATTTTGTTTGGCCAGGGAAAACTATCAATAGGCAGCAGAAAGTGGTTTGGAAATGAACGTTCTGAATGAATGCCAGGTATTCTGATCTTTACTGGTTATTTGAATTTGGGCACAATCACCCGAGAGAAAGTAAATAACCAGTTTAGACAAGGACTTCCCTTAGTGCCCACCTGGGACTGTAAAATGACAGCACAGTGGCTCACTTTTCTTTGAGTGGGGAAGGTATCCTTGCTTTATAATGTTGTGTTAAGTCTCCACTGTACAATGAACTGAATCAGCTATTTGTATGCATAGATCTCCATTTTGGACCTCCCTCCTAGCCCCAGCCCCCCACTCCACCCCTCTAGGTCAGCACAGAGCACTGAGCCGAGTTCCTGTGCTATACTGCAGCTTCCCACTAGTGATCTGTTTCACACATGGCAGTGCACAGAGGTCAAGCTCAATCTCCCAAGTGGCTCACATTTGATTGTATCTGATCTTGAAAACTCAGCTTAAATCATGTTCTTTGATCATGCCTTTCACTCCCCAACTCTTAACACCATAAAGTCCATCTTTAATTGAACTTCCTTTTGAAGTTACACAGTAATATGTAATTTTTGTTTGAAAATAAATGTAAGAAAATAAGCGTAGAAGTGAATAGGGTAAGCCCCCATAACCATCATCACAATCAGGTGAGTGGTCTTCCTGGGTTCTTTTCTGTACACTTACAGACACCAATAGGTTGGTATTATCAAAACCATTTTTTGCCCGCTACATTAGATTCTTTTTTGAATAAACAGTCTTGGTGTATCCCAATCCTATAAGAGTTGGAAGAAGAAAACTTTTAAAACCAAAATGATTACATTTCAGACCCAAGGAAAGTATAAAGCAAAGATATAATTGTGGATGAGAGTTGAAATACTCTTTTCTCAATTTGGAGTCAGAAATAGGATTGAAGCAGCCCCAGCTTGTGTCATTGCAGCCCCTTTTATCACTTTACACAGAGTAAGCATTTAATAGTATTTCTTGAATGAATACAAAATCATCTCCTTTTACAGATTTCATTTTGGATTAAACAGTGTCAATATAAAAAAAAAAAAGAAAACCATGCGTCCACATGTAAATGTAGTAAGGAGTGCTCCAATGAAAATTAAAAATCTTATTATCATCCATGTTGGATTATTCAAGCCAGGATTCACTTCTGTGCGTGAAGTATACTGTACGTGACATATAAAATTAGTCCCATTCCTTTTTACCGTTTTTGAGTCTTTGAGACTTTGCCGCCTCACTTGTCACATGAATTTTCTTGGAGGGGAGCACTTTTGTTTTCTCAAATGAATTATAAGCTTGGTAAGAGTGGGGAAGTTTCTCACGATTACCTGTGTGTTCTCCCAGCACTCACACGTGTTCACACACCAGATGTCGAGTATTGTGACTGTATTAGTTTAGTTTGCTAGGAATGCCATAACGAAGTGCCACAAACTGAGTGGCTTAAGCCATGGAAATGTATTGTCTCACACTCTGGAGGCTAGATATGAAGCTGAGGTGTTGTCAGGATTCCTTCGAGGCTCTGACAAAAGGATTTGTTCAGGCCTCTCTTCTTGGCTTGTAAATAGCTGTCTCCTTCTGTCTCTTCATATTGTCTTTGTCTTCCTCCATACATGTCCATGTCTGTATCCAAAGCTTCCCTTTTTATTTGGACCCCGGTCATATTGAATTAAAGCCCACTCTAATGACCTCATCTTAATTAATTATATCTATAACAATCCTATGTCAAAATAAAGCCCAATTCTGAGGTATTTGGGGCTAGGACTTTGGCATATGAATTTGGGAGAAGGACACAATTCAACCCAGAATAGTGACCATCCACAGAATCATAAAATTTCAGAGGGAGACAAGCCTTTAATGTCATTTAGTTTGCCCATCTGATGACTGGATTCTGTCTTACCCAAAGCCAAGAGGAGCGTTTAGAATTTTAATAGTATTTTTGGCAACAGGATTTTAGGATTGTTTTTGTCTTTTAACATGTCCATGTATGTTTTTCAGAATGGTTCCCGCTGCCTAAGCCTCAGAGCCTTCAGAATGTCTTCAACAGGTAAGAACCACCTTGGAAAGCTTACCTTTCAGCAGGGCTGAAGGGACATTTCACTCAGCCTCAGTCCACTGAACACTCAGCCCCTGAGCACCTTGATCTGGGGGCCCAAACCCCATGAAGATGCCTCTTGAAGAGGCAGCCACCTGTGAGTCTGTTAGTTTTTCTCTATGAACCATTTTACTTTCAGTGAGTTTGGTCATTAAAATTGTTTTGTGCCCCTCAACCACGCCCGAGGCCCTGAGAACGAGGGAGTGTTGGCCTGTAAGAAAACCTCGTGGGTTTATTATTCTTCGACACAGAGAAACCAAATAACATCATTGAGTGGCTATTGGAAGAGGGGGACAACGTGATTCATGGAGGTCATGCTTTCCCAGGCCCTCTCTACGCAGTCTCAGCTCAGACCAGGGCAGACTTTTATTACCAGCTTTCAACAAATCCCTAGTTTCTTTTGCAAAGTAAAACAGATAATAGAGACATTCCCGGAATAGTTAGCTAACTAAGCTGTGCCAGGCAACCTCAGGGCTAAGAAGAACTCAGTGTTTTCGGACAATGACCAATTACAATAACCAGTATTATTTGATCTGAGAGTAATTAGCCAAGGCTCTGTTCTTTTTGCTTCAGTGAGGAGGCAAAAAGGGCAGTGAGGAAAACATCAGAGACAGGGGAAAGGAGCTCAAATGTCAAAGAAAAACACACTCTCGCAGGTGGGGAGAAGGGAAAGACATCCCAACTGAACGTTTGAACGCTGTTCTTCCCTGAAAATGTGGTAGGGTTTAACCCAGCCAAAGTTTGTTTGATTTTTTTTTTTCATAGTTACTGTTCATGTGCTTTAAAAAAGCCTCATAGAGAGTGAATATCAGAGCACAAAGAGTAAAATAGGTCGGAACACAGAACTGTGGACTAGCAAAGGATCTTTTTTTGGGAGGGACGATTCTCCCCAGGGTATCCCCGCGCTCCACTCTTATTTTCAAACACGCTATATCACCTGAAACTCTCCTGTTTGGAGACAGGTTCCAGGGAACTGCTGTTTATCATTTCATCCAAGAAGCGCAAACTTTCTCTTGCTAGCATAGTCAGGCTCCCCAACCCCTAGCTAGGGAAATCTGGACTTTAGTGCTGTCCTGTGGCTTTCTTCCATTTCACCACTGGCTTCCAAAATAATGGTAGCTCCAAACCTGCACACCATCTTACTACTCTATGCTGCTGCTCTTGGAACCGTCACATGGCAGGAACATCGCTGCAAGCCCCCCGCAGTTACCCTACCAGCCCTTCCTTCCAGGCTGAGTGGGACTTGGATTGGCCCAATATCCCTCTGGCTTTTCTGAACATACGCAACACCTCTGCCTTAGCCCAGCTGCCTTAGCTCAGACTGTCTTTGCTCAGATTCTCAAAGTAAGGAGTAATGTCTAGAGATGTGCTATCTCATACCATAACCACTAACCACATGTGACTATTTCAATTTAAATTATTTAAAATTAGATAAAAAATTGAGTTACTCTACAGATTGTATAGCATGAGAAATCATATCCAATATCCTGTAATAAACTAGAATGGAGTAAAATCTTCAAAAGAAAACCCCCCAAACTGAATCACAATGCTATACACCTGAAACAAGTGCAATTGTAAATCAGTTGTACTTCAATTCAAAAAAACAAAATGAGTTGCTCAGTTGCACTAGCCACATTTGAAGGGCTCACTAGGTACATGTGAGTAGTGGTTACCATATGAGATGGGGCAAAAATAGACTATTTCCATCATCATGGAGCAGGTGGCACTGGCAATAGGAGAACTTGACTGCCAATGCAGGAGACACAAGAGACGTGGGTTCGGTCTCTGAGTCAGGAAGATCCCCTGGAGAAGGATGGCAACCCACTCCAGTATTCTTGCCTAGAGAATCCCATGGACAGAGGAGCCTGGCAAGCTACAGTCCATGGAGTCACAAAGAGCTGGACATGACTGAAGCTACTTAGTTCATCATCACCGGAAGTTTTGTTAGACAGCACTGGCCTAGATTATCACATGAGAAAACTCTTGGCTTTGAGAAGGGTTTTGTCATGGAAAGGGAACTAACATTAGGACGGATGTCCTGGTTTAAGCACATATCCAACTCCACCATCCTATAGTGAAAATGGACTGGCTAAAAATTTTTTCAGAAGATTTCCCCTGATTCTCCTTTGAGACTGATACTGAGTCCTACTGATTTGTACCCGCTTACCCACTCCAGACTCCTATTTCATTGACCTGAAAACCTGTGCCTGGGCAGGGCACCCGTGATGGAGAAAATATCCGCCAGCCCTTTGGGTTACAATCTCTTAAACCAGCCTCCACCTCTGGTTCCCTTCTCTCCTAACTGGCCTGGAACTTTGCAAGGACTGGGGGTTTGAAAATTTCTTCTCTGCCTTAAGTCTGTGAAGCAATTACTCTTGAGTTTGAGAGTAAAGTTCTCTGGTTGCAGAAACAGCTTTATGTCATGGGAATCAAATACCTGAGTTTTTATGCAAATCTTATGCAAAAATTAGGCAAATTCCAAGTCAGGGTCAGGGCTTCCAGCATCGCTGCATCATGGTACCTGGGGAGGAAAGGGTAACTGTTGATGACTTCAGGTTGGTGTGTACATTCAGCATTAAGAAAGCCCATCTGTTTTTGTTTATTTGAGGAGTTGCATGGCAATGCAACTTAGTTCTGAAAGTCAGGCATTAGTTCTGCAGCTAACTGCCTCTCAGAATCAGCAGTTTTCTGTCTTGTGCTTTCCACTTGTAAACCTGTCTGTGGCCTCTAGAGATGGGTGTACTTGAATGATTGGCACTAGATTAGCAAAGACTTTCAGACTTTGTAAGTAAATAGGAAGCATGAAGACCCACCGGGCTTGCAGGGTCAGCCCCTGCCACTCTCCATGGCTTCATAGCAAGCCCGTCTTCTCTTTATCCCAGGCCCACCAGCTGGCCTTTCTTTCTTTCTTTCTTTAAAATCACTTTTCTCCGTCTCACGCTGGGGGTCTGCAACACTTGCCCCTCCCCTGCCCCAAATCCTCAGTTCTCAGCCCAAATGCTGCTTCCTCAGGAGAGTCTTCCCTGACCCCCTCCTAAGTCAAGTATCTGGACCTTCTTCACAGTTGTGTTTATGCATCTGTATGACCATTTAATTAGTGTCTGATTCCTCTACTGGATTAAGCTGCCAGAAGAGAGCATTCCTGTATCTCCCAGATCCAACCACCTACATAGTAGTTGCTCAACTAATGGATTTGCTCTACTCCAAATTTATAATTCAGCATAAGGTCAACTTGAGGACTTGTCCTTACTGTAATTTGGGTATTTAATTATCTTTCTTGCTTATGCTCTATCTCAGGGGAAACCAATAGAGCTTCTTAGAGAAAGCCCTGGGAGCTGAGCTTCAAAAATGCTGTAAACAAGCCTTTTTTCCCACTCAAGTTTCACCTTCCAGGATCTCTTCTCTCCTTCCTCCCATTCCAGAATTCTGTGCTCACCACCGTTGGAGCCTATTTCCAACTGGGCTTTTCTGCTTGCAAGGGGCTGCTGTATCCCTCAAAGAAAGAATCCTTAATTATATATTTCTGTTTCTATAATTACAATTTTCAGGTCTTTTATGTATACAGGGTACCCAGAGCCATCGTGGACGGGGTGGGCTGGGGCCTGAATGATGGAATGCTGAAGTTTTGCCTTCATCTTAGTCACAGGACAGGTAACAGTTTCAGTGTGGGGGTTATTTTTCCATTGCTATCAACTTTACTAGTCCCAGGAAAACTCTATCTATCTGAAATTTTTCTAGCCACCTTCTTTTCTTTACTATTCTTCTTTCCCCCTTGACTTTTCAGAAATGAGGCCTCTGGAGAAATTCTGTGTCTTTCTCACTTTTCCAGGCTAGGCAGGGCTCCCGAAGCGGAAGATCTGGCCTCCCAAATGCTGAAGGGCTTTCCGAGAGACCGTGTCTCAGCCCAGGAAGCGCTGGTTCACAATTATTTCAGTGTCCTGCCGGCTCAGCTGCACCAGCTTCCAGATGGTGAGTGAAGGAGTGTGTGTGTGTATGTGTGTGGTGGCGGGGGGTGGGGTATACATGGACGCACATAAGACTTGGTGTCTGTTTTCTTGAAGCACTGGAGAATCATAGAATTTGCAACCAGAAACATGCTTAGAGCTGGGAAAAGCAAGATGGGACAAAGTCTTGCCCAAGTTTTGTTTGTGGTTTTCTAAAACTCAAAAGTTGAGAGTTGAGGTGACACAGGCCTCCTTGTAACCATCCAAACATTTCCCCTATACACACACCTAGAAAGTAGAAGAGATGAAAGTTGCCTTTGAGTTTGCTTTCGCTAGCATCTGCCAGGAGAAGCCAAACCAAAGTTTCTAACAACCCCCTTTGCTCTTTCCGTTGAGTAAGATGATAGGTGACATGGATACATCAGGAGAGGAGAGCTGGGCCTGTCTTGATTGGAAATCTGATGCTGCCCAAGGAAGTGCGGGTGGGGCATGGGGAGCGGGGAGCATCCTCCCAGGCTGGATGCACACGGAAAGCACAAGTTACTCTGAAATCAGCCTTGCTGCCTGGGCCTGAAGTCATCCTCCAAATCTGAAAACTGCTGAGGGGTCATGTGGCTGGAGCGCTCCTCATGTTTCTCAGAATGTGGCAAGGAAGGGCTGTGCGGAGGTTGTGGGTACTGCAACCACGGCCCTGGCTGTTTGCCTGGGACCCTCCTTAGGTGGGATTGCTTTCAAAACACCCACCAATCAAGTGAAAACAGTTTTTAGAAGTCCTGAGCCAGAGAAAAGAAAGCTAAGGAAGGTTGTAGGGGCTCTGACTGAGAGGAGGGAACTGGGATGGGGTGTGGTCAGGAACTACTGTCCAAGAGGCTCAGATGCAGGGTCTGACTGATGTCTCCAGGATTTGCAGGCACAGCTCCACAGTATCTGGGATGTGATTTTGCATCTGTCCAAAGCTTTTAATTTGGGGTTTCTCAAGGTATTTTATTATTAAAGTGAGTCATTTAGAATCTCCAAAAATAACCATAATCATACAACCAGGGTTAATGTCATACTTAACCCTGTAAGAAAAATCGGTCATCAGTATTTATTAAGTTGCCATTAAGTGTCGAGAACATATTAAGTGCTATAACATTTGAGCGAAAAAGGAGGCTTGTCCCTGACCTCAAGGAGCCTATGAAGTGGGAGGAAAAGAGGGTGAGGAAGAGGAAACAGGACACCCTCGTACACATATTAGCACAAATCATATCTAAACAGCTAAAGTCTGTGCATAATCAGCTACAGATGTTCAGAGAATATGTGTGCACTGAAGGCAGTCCTCGGAGGAACCGCTGTAGAATAACTCCGGTAAGACAGATGAGACTGGAGGTGACTCCAGAGAGGAATTTGGAAGGAGGGAAGGGACACGGCTTGGCAAATGGGTAGACTAAGAGACATTCCAGGCGACTTAACAATTCTTACTCCCTTCTTGGTACCTCCTCCCAAGCTTTATCCCCACCCCCCACTCCCATCTCAATACCCTCTTCCCAGTCTGAGCCCCAAGATCCCCCCTTCTTAGCCTTCTCCTCTTGAGATTGGGACTTTTCTAACTCCCACTTCATGCAAATATACACGCTGGGGGTGTGCACACACACATTCACACCCCTTCTCTCCACTTAACAACATATCTCCCATGAGAGACATATATAAATAAATAAATATAAATAAATCCTCCTCCAGGATTTATTATTCTAGGTCCTGAGAACTAATGAGGACCTTCAGAGTTTTCTGGGTACCAGCTTTTCCTTTAGAGTAATTAGCAGGAAACAATCACTGTGCAAACGGGATGTGTTTGTTAGAAACTCGGGTTTTGATTCTTCCTGGTCATCTGAAGCAAAGCCACCAACAGAGGGGCTCCATTGTACGTGTGTGTGCCTGTGTGTGCATACACGGGCACAGGAGAGGGACCCATCTGTATTCCTTCTCTGTTCACCCAGCCACAGAGCCCAAATCTACTTTGACACTTTTAGAAAAATGAAAAGATGGAATCTTGCAGGAGCCTGCCTGCGCTAAGGGGGGAGATGAGGAGTGCTCACAGCAGGAGGGAAGTTGACTTTTCTTTATACATATAGGGGTTTTTCCATGCAGAGTTTAAATTATGCCTGATAAAAGGAGTTTCGTGGATGTTTCAGTTCTTTCAAATTCTCCTGGCTTCCTCCCAATTAAATGAGGTTTGTCAAAGCCACAGGGCTCTGCTGCTGCTGCCTCGGCCGACAAGCACTTCCTGCAGCGACATCTCGAATCCCCAAGGGAGAAGATGAAAGGGCCAGCGCCAAGAGACAGGGGAAGGGGGGCAGATTGTGTGTGTGTGTGTGTGTGTGTGTGTGTGCGTGTGTGTGTGTGTGTGTGTGCGCGCGCGCGTGCTTGTGGGGGTGCAGTGTGCAGAAACAGGTTTAGATACAGATTGACAGATAGGACGTGGACAAGAAGGTGGGGAAAGCACAACTAACTACCAGAGAAACTGGAAAGAAAAACAGAGGAAGAGAGAGCAGCACTGAAGCCAGTTTGGGCACCTTGAGAACAGTGGCCACCACCACGTGTGACATGACGTCACCATGTCTTCTAAGGGTGCCCTCTCTTGGCCTGGCAGTGCCAGTCTACGTTTTCATTGTTCATGGCAATGAGCCTTTATTAAGAGCCTCCTTTGCAGATAGGGTGCACCAAAGGGTCCTCTCAGTTCCCAACCCTCAAGGACCCAGAGTCTCCATCCCAGGGGCAGGCTGTTCCAGGCGTAAGGACTGTGCAAAAGTCAGATATACTCTTGTGAGTGCTTTGTAAAGAGAGTTTCCCTGCCATAATTATGCAAGAAATTTTGCTCTCTGGTGGCAGTATGGAATCACTTAGTGGGTTATATTTGTATCATTTTATTATTCTGGCTTTATTCCGGTTGCAGGATAACAAAGTTGTCACTTTAAAATATATTCTGTTTCCCCTTTGATCTGGGAGATGCCAGCTCTTATTGTCTGCCCTCTGACGATTTAAGCATGAAGCCTGAGTCTGGGAACTGTGAGAAGAGTGGAAGGACAGCCTACATCCCAGCAAAAGCATGGCACACGAATCCACCCCCCAAACGCCAGGGCTGTTCCTATCCATCCATGTGTGTTTCCATGAAGCTGAGAGGTCCCAGATACCACTGTCCCGAGGCTGTGGCAGTAAGCTTATGGCCAGAAGAAATCGAAGGGGAAGGAGTCACTTGTCACAAAATCCAGGAATTCTAGGCTTAGTTCTCCTTCGGAGAGCAATCTTAAGTGGAAAAGCGTGATTACTAGAATGGCAAGCATGTGGAAATTTCTGCCAAGCACTGACATCCTCCCTTATTGACTCTTGAACACCTGAAGAAACATTTGTGGAAGGAGAAATTATTGGTAGTCTCTCTCAAAACACACCCAACAGCAAGCTAATTGCTTTTGCAGATGGCCGGGGAGACGTTGTACCCACACAGCCATCGGCTTATGGCCACACTTGTGGTCCTCACAGCTGAGCCAGCAGTGCAGGACGTCAGCTGGGGCAGCTAGGACCTAAAATTAGGCCCTTGGCAACTCTCTAATCTTAGCTGCAGGTTCAGCTTCTTCGTTTAATTCCCTTTGCCCTCAGCATGAACTTGGGCTCTGGGAAAAGAACGCTGCTTAACGATTTGAAAGTGAGGGGAGTAGAAAATCATTAAGCTGCCCCTTCTAGAAACTGGCTCCACTCAGTTCTTGCCAGGCTTCCAAATGTTACCCTTGGAAAGTTAAAACTAATTTTGGAACGGAGCCATTTGGAACCACAGACACTGATCCAGAAAAGTTTTTTTTTTTTTTTTTTTTTATCTCGGGCAGTAAATGCCACGTGATTTAAGAGTCTGGTGCTTAAGCCATGGTCCTTGATCGTCAGAACATCAAAGGCTGTCTCTTTCTGTGGGTTGGTCCCATTTTGCTTTCCAAATCCCAGGCTTGAGCCTCTCCCATTCCTTCCTGGACTAAATCCCCCTTCTCCTTTAAAACAGGTTTCAGCATCTTAAAAAAAATTAAAACTTAAAAGTTTGCAATTGTTTCACAAGTAATTTTGCAAAAACAATTTACCAGAGTCCTTTTTGTCATCACATACTTTGGTACCTGTAGGCATGGCATTGACCTCTACCCTGGAGAAGGAAATGGCAACCCACTCCAGTATTCTTGCCTCGAGAATTCCATGGACAGAGGAGCCTGGCAGACTACAGTCCATGGGGTCTCAAAGAGTCGGACTCGACTGAGAAACTAACACTTCATCACATCACTCTACTATCTATACTCTGGTAATTCATCAGCAGGCCTTATTCATTTTGCCCCCTTAAAATCTGAGAAATTTTTTGTTTTGCTCCAATAAAAGAACTTCCAGCCTTCTTTTAATAATATCTCCTTAATATATTTGAAGGTTCCTCAATATCATATTATAAAGCTGGGTTCCCTTGACCTCTCTCTCCACATACACAAACCCCCAATATAGATTCTGTTTCTTTTACCTTTTAATTATTTTGTTTCATTATTCTATTCTGAACCTATTCCAACTATTCTGCTTATCTCGAGACTATGAACCCACCATAGGCTCAGATTTCTAACAGAGTGGGAGAATTATTTTCATTCATGGAAGATTATTTTCATTTTCATTCATTCATTATTTCATTCACGGAAGATTTGCTGAGGGTCTATTAGATATGAGGGGCTTCACTGGTGGCTCGGTGGTAAAGAATCCACCTGCTAATACAAGACATGTAAGAGACTCGGGTTCAATCCTTGAGTCGAGAAGATCCCCTGGAGAAGGAAATGGCAACCCACTCTAGTATTCTTGTCTGAAAAATCCCATGGACAGAGGAGCCTGGCAGGTTACAGTCCATGCAGTTGCAAAGAGTCATACAAGACTGAGCGACTAAGCACTTGAAGATTAGATAGGAGATTGAAGGACACAAAAATGAATTAGTCTTAGACTCTGTCCTCAAAGAGCTTACAGTCCTTAAGGAAATGAGACAAGAAGATAAACAGCCATAGACCAAGTGTGAAGTGCTCTGGGAGTTCAAAGGAGGCAAGATTAAACTCCAGCTGTAGAGGCCCAGGATGGGTTGGTGAGGTCTTGAAAGATGATAAAGTGAAAGTCACTCAGTTGTGTCCAACTCTTTGTGACCTTGTGGACTATACAGTCCATGGAATTCTCTAGGCCAGAATACTGGAGTGGGTAGCCTATCCTTTCTCCAGGGGATCTTCCCAACCCAGGAATCAAACTGGGATCCCCTGTATTACAGGCAGATTCTTTACCAACTGAGGATCAGGGAAGCCCTGAAAGATGATGGGGAGGAAGGATATCCAGGGAGAGGAAAGTCATCCTCCTCTGAATGCCATCTAATGTCATCCACAGGTGTCTTCTTTGTTAAAATAGTGCAATCCTGACTCATATTCCATCCTAAGTTTTACTCTTTGTCACTGTATGCCTTCTTGCAATGACATTCAATTTAAACATTCTTTAACATGTACTAGAAAAGCTTAGTTTAACTGTTTGTGTGCTAATGATATCAAATCTTACTCTGTTTATTGTTTTTATTGTCTAGTCTAGTCAAAGTTTAACCAGAATATTTTGTCATTCCACAGGTCAGGGTTTAGAGGCTGGATTTGGTGGGGAAGGGAGATTCCAAGCCAAGTCTCTCAATCCTATTCTGTTTCTAGGAGTTTGTAATTTAACTCAGACTACTCTGTCTACACCCTTTGGAAAAGACTCTGATGCTGGGAGGGATTGGGGGCAGGAGGAGAAGGGGACGACAGAGGATGAGATGGCTGGATGGCATCACCGACTCGATGGACATGAGTTTGAGTGAACTCCAGGAGTTGGTGACAGACAGGGAGGCCTGGTGTGCTGCGATTCATGGGGTTGCAAAGAGTCAGACATGACTGAGCAACTGAACTGAACTGACTCTGTCTACTTTTTAAATCCTCCACTAATCAGTACTTAAAAAGCAAGTTATCCTCTATAACACACTTCTCCACCTTCCATGCTCAGTGTTGTCCCCAGCCCATTTTAATACACTAGAATACAAGTTGTTGGGTTGTGATTTGGCTTATGTGTTGTGTAGAGTTGCCTTGGTAGGAAAAATCTGACTTAACCAAGTTCCTCAGCTCTACCAAGCTCTTAAGTTGGTTACATCTGTTAGCATCATGAACTGAATCTCCAAATAAAGATAAATGCTTCAGGAAGGAGTCAGAGACCTTTTGACAAGAAAAGGATCTTGGGGCTCACTGTTCCATATCTTCATTATATGGATGAGTCCCTAACACCCATAGAAGAAGAATAGTGTCTGCTATTTCTTGGACGTCTATGTGTTTTACATAAATTCTCATTCAGATAGTAACTGGCAAGGATGGAGCTGTTTTCCTAATATTACATATTAAAAAATTGGGTCCAATTACTTAAAGTTACACAGCTAGTAAGTGGGAGAGGCAAGATTTGACTGTAGGTCAGCCTCCCAAGCCACTCTCTTCCACTCCTCATCCTAGGGAAGATGTCACATGCCCCCAGGTAACATATTTAATATCTCACAACTAAGAGGACTCAATCTTATCTTTAATAAAGACTCAAACCCCTGATCTCTTCCTTAATCTTTAATGTCATCTTGTCTTTGTTAGGGTTTTGTTTTGTTGGGGTTTTTTTGCGTGGGGTGGTGGTGGAGAATAACACAGTCACCCTTGGGTTTTAAGATTTCTTAATCAGTGGTGGTTATTATTTTTTCCTTACTATTACTTATTCGGAGAAGGAAATGGCAACCCACTCCAGTACTCTTGCCTGGAAAATCCCATGGATGGAGGAGCCTGGTACGCTGCAGTCCATGGGGTCGCTAAGAGTCAGACACGACTGAGCGACTTCACTTTCACTTTTCACTTTCATGCATTGGAGAAGGAAATGGCAACCCACTCCAGTGTTCTTGCCTGGAAAATCCCAGGGACGGCGGAGCCTGGTGGGCTGCCATCTATGGGGTCACACAGAGTCGGACACAACTGAAGCGACTTGGCAGCAGCATTACTTATTCAGTTTTGTCAGAAAAATATCAGGAATCAAATCCAACAGAAAATTGGGCAAACATATAAAACAGCAAATTACACAAAGGAAATGAAAAGAGCACACTAACACGTGGGATAAATAGGCAGTCGAACTAGTGATTAAATAAATACAAATAACTGTTAAAGTAGTTATTTTTCCCTTCAACTTAATGACTCCCTGTGCTGGGAAGGTTGTAGTACGATGATTCTCTGCAGGCGGTGGTTTTAGTTGGGGCAACCTTTGCAAAGCATTTTGCCATACCTACCAGGAGCCATAAAAATAACATTCAACCTTATACTTAGGTTCCTGGAAATCATCCAAAGAAACAATTGAACAGGGGAAAAAAAAAACCTTAGATGCATAAAAATGTTCATTGCAGTGTTGTCTATAATTTTTTTTTAAATAAAGAAACTAAATATTCAACAGAAGAACTGGTTGGATAGATATTATTATATTGACTCAGCATACAGTACTATGTAACCATTTAAAATGGTAATTCGCAGGAGTGTAGAGTAGTATGGAAATGTTTATGCTAAAAGAAAGTGGGATACAAAATTGCATATTATAACGCACCAGTGAAAATGTATTATGCATATCAACAAAACTGGAATGTAGAGTACAAAAATAAAAATGCTCTTCTAGTTAAAGGGAATGGTGGGTAATTTTTTCCTTTTTTCAGTTTTCTTTCATGTGGATGGTATATTGCCTTTAGTGTTTAAAGGAATGAGGTAAGACAAATGGTACAGGGAGTTCAAGCTCTGAACTGAGAGCTAAAGAACCTAAGTTTTCTTCTTTTCTCCTCCAGCATCACATGTATTATTGGCCTTCATAAATCTCAGTTTCTCAGTCTGCACAATGGGTTAACATTAGTTTCCTGTACCCCAGATTAACAGAATGTTTATTTTATACAGCTTTTAACTCACTGAATTCAAGAGTTCAATGTAAATGTGGTCCTGGGAGAATGAGAGGAGGGAGGGAGAGGAAAAGATAAATAGGCACTAATTAATTTTAAAAGGAAAGATCATCTGCTTTAATCGGAAATGCATATGTGCTGTGCCCCTAGTCAGAGTTTTAAGTGCACTCCGTGTTAGTTAGCAACTTCAATTTAAAGTACTGTGTGATCCTTTGGGCTTTGAAGATATGAAGCCTATATACATACACATGAGCTAAAATTACCGCGCAGTCACGGAGGCTGTGTGCACTCTGAATAATTAAATGCACTAAGCAACTCCAGCTGATGGATTGATGATGTGTAAGAGCAGCGCAAAAACCACGTGACAAGGGAAATTACAAGACATTTAGAAATGATGGTTTAATTTCCAAGCTTTCTTTTCTACTTGTGCTTTCTCTTTCAGCCATTACAGGCTAGTAGAAGAGATTTGATTATCTTGTTTCCTGTGAAAGGTTATTTAGCCCCTCAATCCCATTAAGTCACTCTCTGCACTCCAGTGCACTGAGACTCCACCAGGTTATCAGCCCAGGAAGAGTAAATGGAGACACCAGGATCAGATTTCTAAAGGAAGGAAAGTTAAAGCAAAGTTTGAAAGCGGTGACAGCCAACAGCCAGGAGCTTAGAACTCAATTAGACTGAAAGACAACTATGGCATTATCTCATTCCGAAATGATCTAAATACATAAGAATCTAAAAGTTTTAAATAAACTTGTCGTACTGTCTGGATGACTGAATTTCCCTTCTCAAAAAATTTTTAAACACTCACTTTTGTATTTATTTATTCTAAGTGCAAAGCAGCTTCGATAATTATGCTGTCAGATTCAGTAAGCTAATGAGCAGTCAGCGAATGGAAGGTTTTGCATTTGTGAGATTGCTACAGGAAAACCACTCGGCTGCTTTTTTCCTTCTTTTTTTCTTCCCTCTTGTTTTCTTTTTCTTTTTCTATGAGTTGGGAAGGAGAGTCGGGCAGTCCATGGCCAAATTGGAATCCCTTTGATTAACTGGTTGCTTTCCCAGCACTGTTCTGCTGCACGTGTCCCCCCCACCCCCATCCTCCTTCCCGTCTCCTCCCTCCCTCTCTTTCTCTTTCTCTCTCTCCCTCCCTCTCTCTCTCTCTGCCTCTCTCTCCCTCCCTGTCTGTCTCTCTCTTCCTCTTTCTCCCTCTCTCTCCCTCTCCTCCCCCTTTTTCTGCTCTCTCTCCCCCATCTCCCTCATTGCCGCTGAGGAACTGTTGCTTTTGAGGGACATTTTTCATGTCACTGTCCCCAAGGCAAGAGGATGTATCTCCCTGAGGGAAGCTCCCAAAATGGTTTGGACTTGAGCCTATTTGAGAGTTATCTGTAAAGTTTAATATGCACTGCTTATTTGAACTGTTTATGCTACAACAGGAGCGAAAAAGAAAGTAGAATACAAAATTGCACATTATAATGTGCCTGGGAAAATACATTATGCATATCAACAAGACTTGATGCCTCCCCTTTCCAGTCTGGCAAATATGTAATTCCAAACCCAAGGAGTCAGGGTTTACCCCAGGCAGCCAAGGCAGAGCAGGCATTGCAAGTTTATTTCTCCCCTTTTGGTGTGAGGAGCTTCGAGCAAACAATATTGATGCATTTTATGCTTGTGGTGCACCAAAGCTGGAGCTTCTCTTTTTGTGAAATTGTGCAGTATTTAGAGCAACTGCTTTGTGCAGCTTGTGAGCCTTGAAAAAGTGATGCCCAGGTAGAAAGATGTCCTGAGCAGGTTTTATCGACGTGCTTTCGTGACACTGTGGCTGTTGTCCCTGGATATTTTTCTCAGATGGTATCTGTGCTGATGCTACTAGCTAATAACAGTGGCTAGTTAACTAGTTAATAACTAGTTAATAACAGTGGCTACTAGTTATTAAGAATACATGGTGTGGGACTTACTTGGTGGCCCAGTGATTAAGACTCCATGCTTCCACTGCAGGAGCCCAGGTTTCATCCCTGGTCAGGGAGCTAAGATGCCACAAGCAGCAAGGCATAGCATGTGTATCTTATTTCACTACTCTGGAAACCCCAATAAAAACTATAATAAGGGAATTTAACTTAATTAATTATATACATAAATGGGCTTCCCAAGTGGGCCTAGTGGTAAAGAACCCACCTGCCAATGCAGAAAGACGCAGGAGACATGGGTTCAATCCCTGGGTTAGGAAGACTCCCTGGGGGAGGGCATGGCAACCCACTCCAGTATTCATGTTTGGAGAATCCCGTGGATGGAGGACCCTGGTGGGCTGCATTACTTAGGGTCACAAAGAGTTGGACATGACTGAAGTGACTTAGCATACACACACACACACACACACACACATATATAGTATCAGAACAACCAAAGATGTTTGGCATGTATTATGTTCTTTAAACTTATAGCAATCTGCCCAGAAGTTTTATTATCCCCATTTTGCAGGTGAGCCCCTTAAAATGTTAACTTTTAGGGAACTTGGCCCATATCTTTAGCATAATAAGCACCCAGGAATAATATCCACTTAACAAACAAACAAATATTACCCATTTAACTCATTTATAAAAATGCAAACTGCCAGCATTCTGAGCTAACCAAATATATAATATACATATATTCTGCCCCCCTCCCCATTTTTTAATTTACAAAAGTTGCAGTTTAGAGTCTACTTAAATAGATTGCCAAAGCAATCTAATGTAACAGAAATTTGAAACTTTCCAAAATGTATCTGACCTAGCACCAGGCTCACTGCCTGTTGTCGCTGGGACTCCTTGGCTTGATTTTGGCCCTTGTTGTTAGTGTGTGTGTGCCTCCCAGTTCCACTCCTAGTTTTACCACCTTCAACACCAAGCCTAGTGCCTTACCCAAGTGTTCATTTGGTAAATATGCATTGAAATGAATTGAATCGAACAGAAGGCCCTTAACAGCTATTCAGTAAAGTGAGTTATCCGTGAGTCAGTATAAGTTATTGGTGGATAAATCCGGCTCACATTTTGACATCTCTTTGGGTGACAAATATTACAACAGACATAAAAAAACACACCGTGAAAGATTCCCAGGAAATAATACGTTGGTGCTTTTCTCTTTTGTTCCCTACAGAGGAATCATTGTTTACAGTTTCAGGAGTGAGGCTGAAGCCAGAAATGTGTGACCTTTTGGCCTCCTACGGGAAAGGTCACCACCCAGCTGGGTTTAGCAAATGCTGGTAAAAAGAAAGGGTGAGATTACCAAGATCTTCCAGGTAAGTGGTTCCAACAGTGTGGGGCCTAGGATGGAACTGAAAGTTATTCACTCTCCAGTGAAGACCTGGTTCCTGGGTTCAGAGATCTCTGTCCTGTGCCTGGCTCTTCATTCTCACTCTGGGCACAGAGGCCTAAGCTCCACAGGCTGTGAGAGGAGGTGGCATCAGCGTGCATCAGCTCCCCCTCCTAGGGGAGGGACAAGACTCCTAAGATGACCCGTACATGTCATTGTAAGGCCTTGAGTTGGTGCACCGGAATACAGGACTCCATTGGCATGTTGCTGCTGCTGCTGCTGCTAAGTCGCTTCAGTCGTGTCCGACTCTATGTGACCCCATAGACGGCAGCCCACCAGGCTCCTCTGTCCCTGGGATTCTCCAGGCAAGAACACTGGAGTGGGTTGCCATTTCCTTCTCCAATGCGTGAAAGTGAAAAGTGAAAGTGAAGTCACTCAGTCGTATCCCACTCTTTGCGACCCTATGGACTGTAGCCCACCAGGCTCCTCTGTCCATGAGAGTCTCCAGGCAAGAATACTGGAGTGGGTTGCCATTTCCTCCTCCAGGGCCATTGGCATGTTAAGTTCCCTGAACTATGTAATTCTCACTGTCAGCTGACAAGACAAAAATCAGATGTCAGGGTGACCAGCTTTCCCCATTTGCTCGAGACCAAGGGGTGCCCCAGGATGTGGGATGTTCAGTGCTAAAATTGACACAGTCCTGGATAAACCAGGATGGTTGGTCACCATAGCAGTGCAAATTACCACCTGGCTTGCCCCCAAGTGCCAGAGAAGACCTGATTCAGAGTCTAGCCCCACCTAGGAGGTGGTTTTGGAGGATTGTGAAAACCCAGTCATCACCACTACAGGCTTTTGCACCACTGGTTACAGAGTGTCCTCTCCAGGGTGCGCTCGGGGAACCACCAGGACCTCATGGTCCTGGGAGACAGGAGCCATCCACAAATGTCACAGACTCAGCTGCTCTCAGGAGTCTCCTCCATCAGCCTAGGGCAGCCCAGGCTTCCAAGGCAATCCTGAGGGAGAAGGGTGCTGTCGAGGTTTTTCCCAAAGCTTCCATACCCTAGAGTTCTGCTGGCAGGCACAGGAAGCCAGGAGGGACAACTCCTAAATCCACCACAGTCCAGACATTCGTAGATCTCATAAGAGCACTTCCACAGTGAGTAGAGGGGACAGTAATCCAGACAGAGGAGTCAAGGTGAGACCCATGCACAGAGCCAGCCATCCCTGTAGGTGACTCTGGCTATATCCAGACAGAGGAGTCAAGGTGAGACCCATGCACAGAGCCAGCCATCCCTGTAGGTGACTCTGGCTATATCCCAGACCACAAACAAGCCTAAGGTTTGATCATACCTCAGGCAACTACAGCTTGTCATGCTTCCCGACAGAACTTTTGGGGTCTAGATGGCAATGACTGGCATGCTTCCTGCAGCACCCTCGCCCCATCGTCATTCACATAGCAGGATTCAGTTCTTTGCCAGTTTCTCTGTTAAAGACATATACACATCAAGAATGTCTGCCTTTCGGATTTTCTAAGATCATTGTGTTTAGAAATTTGGGGAGATCAGGGAAGTTTAGAATTATAGTTCTTCCTCAGGTATAATTCTGAAGTTTATATTTTGACAATATACAACTGGAATTACAATGGGCAATACAATAATAATATGGTATTTTGATAGTAAAATATTTCTAGAGCAGAGATTTTACTATGTAATTATGCCATTTTTAAACCCACTAGTTATGAAAGTAGGATGTACTTTAGCTACATTCTATAGCATGAAAGATTTGCCCTTGATAAAATTATCAAAGACATTGATGGAAATGGTCTTGGATGGTAGTACTGCATAAGAATTAATAATTATTTCTATTGAGTTGTTATTCTGTTTTACTAAGCAACCAGAAGGTAGGGAGATTACCCGCCTCTCTGAACTACAGTCAAAGAATTGTTACCTGTAGGTGTAAATTGGTCACAATAGAAAATCAATTAAAAGCAGCATGACAAATGTGATGCCTGTGCTAGCAATTGAAGAAGGGAGAAGGCAGGCTGAGTATGCATTGGAGTAATCTGATGTCCCTAGGCCTCTGGTACTAATGCAAGGAGATAAACCCGTAGGAGATGAACCACAATAAGGAAAGGCTGGAGCAATTAAACTGTTTAATAAATGGCTTGGGATGATCAAAATCTGGAAGTGCCAGAGTGAGGGACTAAAAGTGGTTATCACATGGACACTTGGGGCCTGTAAATCTTTTCCACTAAATTAAATTTATGTTAAAATATTCACTTTTCAGGAGATTCAAAATGTAAATTGGGATATTAGGACTTATAACTAGCAGCAATGCCTGAAAATTAAGACTCTGAAAAGATCCTCAAAATGTCAGTTTCAGGTATGGAGAAAATGTACACTAACATCTACAATAGAGAAATGGGACTAAACTCTGCTGGGAACATAACATGTGCCAAGCACTTTACAAATAGTTTCAAAGCTTTGTGCGTTTTGAACAGTTAGGGTGTGGTGAGGTGTAACTATAGTTTGTACATTTGGAGATAAATTTTGATTATTTTTAAAGCTTTCTCAGGGAAAGCTTTCTTAGTTCTTATTACCAGGGTAAGATGCTACCTCTGTTCATATCTGTTATCAAGCTTTCTGTCAATATCTATGTAATTCCATCAATAACTTTGCAACAATATTGCACAGAATTTCCCCACTCAATCTGTAAGATGTTACTCATGATTTTCATTTTTTTATTCTTCATTCACTTCCAGGGCTATTTTACTGTTGCTTCAGTTTTAATTTGCTTCAGCTTACTAAGAAGCTACAAATCTAACTCCACACTGGACCAAGGGTTTTATGCCATCACCTGTGATGTGGAACATTTTAAATACAACGTCCTAGGCAACAGCGCATAATACTTGAAGAAAAAGCAGTGAACAGTTATCGCTATTGTCATTTGCCTAGAATTTAACAGGGATTGGCTCAAAAATGAGACATAGACAGAAATCATCTGAGAAGAGAACTTCTGGATAATTTCATCCATTTCATTATTTGATAGAGAGATCCCTGGGCCAGAAGGAGCACAGGACAGATGGGGACAACAATTGAAAGACTTTGGAGACAGAGCTCAGGCTTAACAGAGGCCTGTCACTCCTGTGTTCACTTACAATTTTCCCCAACAAAAGGACTTCTGTGGCCAAGGAGAGGATTAGGCTAAAGTTTAAAAAAGCCTCCAGGGAAGGTGGTTTCTTGGATAAAGTTGTCAACAAAAGTACTTGCTGAAGACTCTTTGTTATGATTTCCTAGGGGGCGCCTCTTCCTTTGCTAACTGGATTATCAAAACACATTACCACTCCATCCCAGCCAGACTTCAGTAGGAGTTTGGATTGAGATGCTGGTTAGAATTAAATTTCAGGCTGTCCTCTTCTGCTGAACTCTATTGTCTGTGATGATAGCAAAAGTGATGAGGAATCTCAGCTCTGATTTGATGGCAGAGATACCGAATAAAGGCCAAGAGTTCCAAAGTAGTAATTCAAGTCCTATTGCATCATCAGACACACATGCATGTGTGCACACCCATAAGCCTCAAATAAAATGAGAGATCTGTCTCAGCTAACACGTGTTTCATTTTCTACAATGGGTCCTTCTGAAAGAAGCTGGGAAACTCAAATTACTTCATCTGAGGATCATCTACCCAGGAAATGTAGTAGCCTAGAAACCAAAGACTTCTATATGGCCTTTAGAAGAACAAGGCGGAACTAATTAAGAGAGAATTTAAAAATAGTACCTATGTACTCAAAGTCTGAGATGAAACTATATACAGATAGTCCAGAGAAATCTTCCTTACTGAGTATTCAATTTTAGTGAGGCATTTGGCAAAGCCTGTTCAGATATACCTGAAAGAGGGAACTGTGTGGGCTGGATGATGGGGTGTGTGTGCTCAAAGAACAGTGGCCTTGCTGGAGAAAGGCTGGCAGTGGTGTGGTATGAGGTTCAGCCCTGAGTTCTATTCTGGTCAAATGTTTTTATTAATCACTTGAATAAAATCAGAGAGGGCATGCAATTTATTCATACAACTCATTAAAGTAAGTACTGTGGCCATTCATTTATTACTTCCATTTTACAGAAGAAGGAAACTGAGGCTCAGAGAAGTTAACTAACTCCTCCATAGTAGCACACCAGAGTTAAGGTACAGATCTTAGGCCTGGCTGTCTCCAAGGTCTATGATCCTTCCAGTCATCATGTATCTATCAAATCTGTAGAACACACAACTCTCGAAGAAGCAGCTGATGTTTAGCATTGGATCATGATTCAAAAGACTGAGATATTGCCAAAAGCTGATGTGTACACTACACATTCGTCCTGGGTTTAGAATGATCAAATTCCAGAACACTGACAGCACCAATGCTGTGTGGAGCAACAGGAACTCTAATTATTGGTGGGAATGCAAAATGGTAGAGGCCACTTTAAAAGGCTGTTTAGCAGTTTCTTACAAAACTAAGAAACACTCTCTAAGATCCAGCAATCATGCTCCTTGCTATTTACCCAAAGCAGTTGAAAAATTATGTCCACAAAAAACCTGCACACAGATGTTTATAGCAGCTTTATTCCTAATCACCAAACCTTCGAAACAACCAAGATGTTGTTCCGGTTGAGGATCATCTACTCAGGAAATGTAGTAGCCTAGAAACCAAAGACCTCTATATGGCCTTTAAGGCCATATGCCGTTCAGTCACAACATATGAATAAAACAGACTGTGGTACATTCAAAAAATAGAGTATTATTCAACAGGAAAAAGAAATGGAGCTGTCAAGTCATGAAAAGACATGGAAGAAGCTTAAATGAATATTACTAAGTGAAAGAAGCCAATCTGAAAAGGCTACATCGTACATGAGTACAAATGACAATCTGAAAAAGGCAAAACTATAGAGACAGGAAAAAGATTGGTGGTTGCCCGGGGTTAGGAGGAAGGGAGTGATGAATAGGCAGAGCACAGAGGATTTTTAGGACCGGGTAACTACATATGACACCATAATGGTGGATACATGTCATTCGTTATAAATTTGTCCAAACCCATAGACTATCACCAAGACTGAATCTAATTGAAACGGACTTTAGATGACAATGATGAGTGTGTAGGTTCATACAGTGTGACATATGTAGCATTCTGTGGGGGATGTTGATAATGGGGGAGGCTGTGCATGTGTGGGGGCAGGGTGTATACAGGAAATCTGTAACTTCTGTTGAATATTCCTCCGAGCCTAAAGTTGCTCTGAAAAGTATTAAAAAAAATTTTTTTAATAAAATAAAAAAACCTGATGAACAGCAAGCCAATACATTTCTACCAAATTTCATGGTTTAATTTTTAAACTTTAGGTTTAAAATGTCAACAAGTTAAATAAAGTTGTGACTTAGTGGATATTGGATGGTGGATATTGGCTTAGTGGATATTTATATTTAAAGTATAATATGAATTAATAGTATGTTTGTGTGTTTGTGAACTCAGTTGTGTCTGATTCTTTGTGACTGCATGGACTGTAACCCACCAGGCTCCTCTGTCCATGGGATTTTCCAGGCAAGAATACAGGAGTGAGTTGACACTCCTACTCCTGAGGATCTTCCCAACCCAGGAATCAAACCCGTGTCTCCTCTGTCTCCTGCATTGCAGTGGATTCTTTACAACTGCGCCACCTGGGAAGCCCCAATAGTAGGTTTGACTGACCACAAAAATAATGCTAATGCTTGTAGGTGATTGGAGAAGGAAATGGCAACCCACTCCAGTACTCTTGCTTGGAAAATCCCATGGACGGAGGATCCTGGTAGGCTACAGTCCATGGGATCATAAAGAGTTGGACACGACTGAGCGACTTCACTTTCACTTTCACTTTTGTAGGTGATATAAATAAAGGAATAGGATGGTGTCCCAGAGAAGGGAATTAGTCAGATCACATCTAAATTATTGTTTAATTTAACTCTATTCATCACACTTTAAAAAAAATATTAATTTGGCTGCTTCAGGTTTTAGTGTGGCACATAGGGTCTTCGTTGCATGATGTGGGACATAGAGTGGTAGGATTTTCATGAGAGTCGGTAATGTTGTCTTCTAACTTTTCTTGGTATTTTTCAGTTCAGTTGCTCAGTTGTGTCAGACTCTTTGCGACCCCATGAACCACAGCACGCCAGGCCTCCCTGTCCATCACCAACTCCCAAAGTCCACCCAAACCCATGTCCGTTGAGTCGGTGATGCCATCCAACCATCTCATCCTCTGTCATCCCCTTCTCTTCCTGCCCTCAATCTTTCCCAGCATCAGGGTCTTTTCAAATGAGTCAGCTCTTCGCATCAGGTGGCCAAAGTATTAGAGTTTCTGCTTCAGCATCAGTCCTTCCAATGAATATTCAGGACTGATTTCGTTTAGGATGGACTGGGTGGATCTCCTTGCTGTCCAAGGGACTCTCAAGAGTCTTCTCCAACACCATAGTTCAAAAGCATCAATTCTTCGGTGCTCAGCTTTCTTCACAGTCCAACTCTCACATCCATACATGACCACTGAAAAAACCATAGCCTTGACTAGACAGAGCTTTGTTGACAAAGTAATGTCCCTGCTTTTCAATCTGCTGTCTAGGTTGGTCATAATGTTCCTTCCAAGGAGTCACCGTCTTTTACTTTCATGGCTGCAATCACCATCTGCAGTGATTTTGGAGCCCAGAAAAATAAAGTCTGACACCATTTCCACTGTTTCCCCATCTATTTGCCATGAACAGATGGGACTGGATGCCATGATCTTAGTTTTCTGAATGTTGAGCTTTAAGCCAACTTTTTCACTCTCCTCTTTCACTTTCATCAAGAGGCTCTTTAGTTCCTGTTCACTTTCTGCCATAAGGGTGGTGTCAGCTGCATATCTGAGGTTATTGATATTTCTCCCGGCAATCTTGATTCCAGCTTGTGCTTAATACCACCTTGGAGTTATTCTCAAAAATTTTTGCCTTTTTTATAACAAGATACCTGGGAACATCCAATAGAGGTTACCTCTGGAAGAAAATAAATGACTCTGAAAAGTTACATTTCTTAGAACCAAAGTGCTTAGACTTTCCTGAAGGTTATGTTGACTAACACCTTTTTGTTACTCTCAATGCCCTTCATAAATAAATTCCCAAGAGTAGTTTTATTTTAGTTCTCTTCTCTAAACCTATTCACATTTTCTCCTTCTAACTCCTCTCCATCCCTAAGTAGGTTCATGGGCACCTGGTAAATGATCTGACATACTAGATAATGAATTCATTCAAGTTTATTAGCATCCTTGTAAACAATTGTTTCTTTTGAAAGAATTTTCATTGGGTATTACAAGAAAATCTTGTGGGAGCCCCAAACTGAACCAAAATATAAAACTGAACCATCTATTCATTGATTTATTCCACAAACATCTGGACAGTAGAAATATAAAAATTAAGGTTCCCCCAAGGATCTTGTAGTCGAATGGGACATTAGCTGGAAATCAATACAAGATCTAATGACATTTCAGTCTTCCCTGTCATAAAGGAGATGACAATTAATCTTTGTCTTCAAATAAAAGTTGTCCAGGCAGGCGATTGGGAGTAAGGGTGAAAACAAGAAAGGACAGATGGTTTTGGCTGTAAGGAATAGAAAAACCCCATCCAATGGCTTAATCCATGAGAATATTGGTTCACATAAGAAGTCCAAAAGTATATGGTTCAGTGATTGATTAATTGATGGGTCAACGACATTATCAACAATCCAGTTTCCTTCCATCTTTCTTTAATTCATCTTCATGTCCTTTGTTGCCTTAATTCTCAGGCTGGTTCCTATCATGGTTACAAGATGCTGCCACGGTTCCCAGGGATCATATGTAGGTTTGACAATGCCCAGTTGAAGAGAGGGTGTCTCTTCCTGTCTGCTGCTTTTTCAAAGAAAGCAGAACCCTCTTCATATCTTACTGATCAAACTGTCACATATCCACTCCTAAACTGCTAGCAACAGAAATTAGATGACAGCTTTAAGATAGTCAGGATTTGCTACTCATCTGAAGCAGCGAATCACCTTTCCTGAGAGGCAAGTTCCTGAATAATCAGTTTTCTTTTAGCTGGAGAGGAGGGGAGAATGGCTATTGGACAGTCAACCAAAGGAACTGCCACAACATCTAATTGTCTGTGGCGTCTAGTGGTACAGGCAGCAGAGGAAGAATGATCACAAGGCTTCCAGTCTGGGAGCCTGGATGACTTGTTATATCATCTTAAGTCAAGCAATTAGTTCAGCAGAAGAGGCTATGAGCTCATTTCTGGACATCTTGAGTTGTAGGTGTGCATCAGATAATTGGAACTGCTGACCTGGGACTAAGGAAATGAAGAGTAGCTACATGTGGTTGTCACCTACATGCACGTCCCCGAAGTCCCAAAGATATGAGTACCCCAAAGAACATACACAAAGAGAAGAAACACAAGGGTGGGAGAAGGAAGAATCTGCAAAAGAGACAGGATATTAATGGCTAGAAACTGGAGGGGCAGGGCAGGCAACTAGAATCGTTCTGAGTGACAAGAGTCAAGAAGACTGTTTCAGTCTACAGTTTCTCTGTAGACTGCGGGGCCTACAGAGAAAATATCAGGAGGGTGTAATCCAAGGCAGTCCATGGATTTTATGGCTACTGGTCAGGGTTACCTCAAAGGGTTGGGGGGCAGTTTCCATGGAATTGTGGTCGCAGAAAAATGCAATGGATTAAAGAAGGAGTGATAAGAAAGTAGCAGCAGGACATATCTTTCAGAAACTGTCATGAAAAGATAAATAAGATGGAGTACTAGGTAGAATACGAAAGCACTGAGAGGGTCCTTCTTTTTTCTAAGCACAGGAGAGATCTCTGCACTTTATGAAGTGAAGGAAAAAGAAAAAAGTTGGGAGAACCAGCAGCTAGTCTAAATACACAGATGTGCTCCCTCCTTAGGCTTCTGCCTGGCTCCTCTGTCTGGAACTCTTTCCCGCAATTACCCACGCAGTCAGTGCTCTTACCAATTTCAAGCCTTTGCCCCAATGCCATCTATTAGTGAAGCCTACCCCGGCCACCCTGTTCAACACCCAAGCCGTCTGCTCACAAATCCCTCTGACCCTGTCCGGTTTTTCTAAAGCAAGTTATCACAGGATTTCATACTCTATAATTTATGGTTTACTTATTTATGGTGTTCATTGTTTTTCTGACCATTGCTAAAATGTAAGCTTCATGAGGATAGGAGACTTTGTTTTATTCACTGATGTATTTTGATCACCTTGAATAGTCTCTTGTACATAGTAGGTCCTTGATAAATATCTTTTGCATGAATGAACTCCTCTGCCACTTGTTTAATTGTGACCCCACCCTTCTTTAGCCCATTGACTCTGGGTTTTTTCCTTATATATTGCATATTGATGTTTTATATTTATTGTTTACAAGTGACCCTTGAAAAACTCAGGGGTTAGGGGCATCAACCGCCCCCCCACAGTCAAAAATTTGAATAAAACTATAGTCAGTCCTCTATGTTGGTGGTTCCTCCATATCCACAGATTCAACAAACCACAGATCTTATAGCACTATACTATGGACTACTGAAAAAAAAAACCAATCTGCATATAAGTGGACCCATGTTCGAACTCAGGTTGTTCAAGGGTTCTTTCTCCCCGTACTAGAAAATGAGTCCTGCAGGAGCAAGGATTTTAATGTTTTGTTCACTGATGTATCACAAGCATCTAGAATTGTGCATGACACATAATCTGTGTTTAATAAATATTTGTGGAATATATAATGAATGAATCAGTGAAGAATCAGAGATTGAAGGAAATGAGATTAAGAACTTACATTTGCCTGGAAGAGGATAAGAGACATGTATCCACTATGACAGGGAAAAAAGAAAAGTGCATGGGTGAAGACTGAGAAAAGACTGAAGACTACTCCATGTGGAGCAGGAGTAAGAGCCAGACTGCTTTTGGATCTGGCTGTGTGACTTTGGACAAGTTCCTACACTTCTCTGTGCTCTCATTTCCTCCTTTGTAAAATTGGGATAATAATAATGTTTATGTCACAGCGTTGCTCGGGAGGATCCAATGAGTTGATACATTTAAAGTATTTTAAACAGTGCCTGGCAGACAGTAAACACTATGAAAATCAGCTAACTTGTGGTGGTGGTGCTGTTCAGGGATGGTGGTTGTGATGGATGTCAGGTTGGTTCCAATTATGGTCATAAGAAAGTGGAAGATAAAAGGACCAGGGAAATGGTTGAAGGAAAGTTTCAAAACCATAGGGTTCTAGCTAGCAAGGTGATGCAGGAGGCCAGAAGGACAATAAGAAACCAAGTAAAAGAGGTTTCTCATTCCTCTTCCCTGAAGGTCCAGTGGCTAAGACTCTGAGCTTCTAATGCAGAAGGGCCGGGTTCAATCCCTGATCAGGGAACTAGGTCCTACATGCAGCAACTAAAAGACCCTACATGCTACAGTGAAGAGCAAGTGCAGTCAAACACATAAATAACAAATAAATATTGTTTAAAAAGAAATCAAGTAAAAGAGTTAAATTGGGATTTAGAGTGAAGTTGGGGGAGGAAAAGCCACAACACCCAGCGCTGGTTTGTGACTGTGGTTCTCTGTGGGAGCCTTGCTAGTTAAAGCCGCAGGCATTCTAAGAAGTGTGTGTGTGTGAGTTGCTCAGTCATGTCCAACTCTTTGCGACCCCATGGACTGCAGCCCGCCAGGTTCCTCTATGGAATTTTCCAGGCAAGAATATTGGAGTGGGTTGCCATTCCCTTCTCCAGGGGATCTTCCCAACCCAGGGATCGAACCCAGGTCTCCCACGTTGCAGGCAGATTCTTTACCATCTGAACCACCAGGGAAGCCCATAAACAAAGTGCACTTGGGTTTTGTTAACCCCCTGCTCTAATAAACATTCAGAAATGAAGATTAGTGTTCTACAATTTGTTTCTCTCCAAATTCCAAGTCCTGATAACTTGTATGAAATATAATAACAGGACTGATGTGTTTTGCCCTCCCTGAGATTTTTTTTTTTTTTTTTTTGTCTTTTAGATTTGGAGGTTTTTTGTGATTTATCATATTTAAATAAGGTTTGAGGAGACATCTAGGGGATTCAAGGCAGGAAATGCAAAAGGCCAGGCTGATGGCACTGACAGAACCCACTACAATGGCCACCACGGCCACGCATCTCTGGAAAAGACAATTCCCCACAAGGGTGGCTGGGGAAGGCAGATAAAAGACGGAAGTTGGGTCATGTGACAGGTGTCACTTGAGTAACGGTACTGGGGCCAGAGATAAAAGTACGCTCCTTTTGGTCACATGATGCAGCTTCATTACGCTCCCAGCAGGGGGTTAGAGAGTCTGGTTGCCATTTTTACTTATTTATTTATTTGTGTTTTTTCCCCCCTTATTCTGTGATAATGAGAAAATGTTTAAACTCCCATCTCTGTGTTTAAACATTCTCCCTGCTGACAGCAGCGGGATACCCCTTGATCAACTGTCAGATTGGAAAGTGCAATTTCTCTGGAAAGTAAACAGCATGTTAGCTGGTTGGAAATAATTTTCTGTTTATTGGTAGCTGTTAGGCCAGGAGTGATGGAGCTCTGTGACAGCACTTGTCAAGTAAGGAATAAGAAACAAGTTTGGAAATACCTTTAAGGACAGAGCTCTGACAATAGGGCCTTACTATTTTTTGATAGAAATGTACTCTGAAAAAGTTAAAGTCATATGGGCAAAAAAAACCCCAGAAACTTTACCAGTGTTACCAGCTCCTGGAGATCCTTCTGGTAAAATTGACACTGACTCAAAGGAAAACTGGAGGAACACTGGAGTTGAAAAGCATCCTTAGCCATTGCTGGGCTTCCCAGGTGGTACTAGTGGTAAAGCTCATGCCTGTCAATGCAGGAGACATAAGAGACATGTGTTTGATTCCTGGGTCAAGAAGATCCCCTGGAGAAGGGCATGGCAACCCACTCCAGTAAATCCAACCCACTGAAGAACTGAGGCTCAGCCAAGGGTCCTGGATTCTGCTTGCAAATGAGAGGAAAACATAAAATTACCAATATAATAGAGAAATAAAGGATTTTGTTTGTTTGTTTGTTTGTTTTTGCTTTTCACATTCATGTGTGAAGATAAATGCAAAAAAATTGAGGGAGGTGGTTTTAACTTTTGACTTAGGCATATTTAACTACCAGGTTTAATGGGTTTTGCGTAATGTGGGATCTTTGTTTTTATAGAGTGGTTCCAAAGACATCACCACAGTCTTTTATTAATTAAACATAACCAGAAAAAAGTGGCTCCAGTAGAAGCAGTATATACTCTCAAGCAATACAGAGTCAACAGTTCATAACTATCTTGAATTAGGTTAAATCTGAGGTCCTGATTTGTCCCAGAATTTGCCTCACTTCTTCCAGATAGCTAGAGAAGTATTCCCAGCTGCTGCCTAGTTGCCTTCACCTAGATCTTCCCAACAAATAAGTCTAGTCCTACACGTTCAATCATCTTCTCTCCCATATCATAAACAGAACAAAAAGGCTTTCTCCACTCCCATTTTGGTTAGTATCAGTGCCTTACCATCAGATGGTTGCCAGATCCCCCTCTCCCTGCCTCCAAAATACCTCCCAGTCCTTTTTCTCCTCTCCATCCCACAGCCTGGCCACAGACCTGTGGTTCTCAAAGTGAGGTCCCTGCACCAGCAGCATTGGCACCACCTGGGAAATGGCTAGAAATGTAAGTTCTCTGGTCTCACCCTAGACCTCCTGAAGCTTGGGGCTGGGGCTTAGCAAATTCACAAGGCTTCCAGGTGATCCTGATGCACTGAAGTTGGAAAACCACTGCCCTGGAGCAGTTCTCCAGGCCTCCAGTAGTCCCCTAACTGGCCTTCTTTCTTCTTTGGAGTAATTCTCCACACCAGTAGTTTTCAGCCTTGGTTGCACATTGGAATCGCCTGGAGAGCTTTTTAAAACTACCGAATACCTGAATCCTACTTCTGGGAATTCTTGCTTAATTGAACTGATGTGCAGCATTTGGCATCAGGATTTTTTTTTTAAAGCTCCCCATGCTATTCTGATGTGCAGCCAGGACTGATAAACACTGCTCTGCACTGAAGCAAATCAGATGATGTCACCATCCCCCCGGGAAAAGACTCCATCAGTCAAAAGATAAATTCTGAACGGGACCCTTCAACACCACCCCTTCCAACCTATCCATCTGGCTCCTCCATCCTCATGGCTCATTCACTCCCTCCATGCTCAACCAAACATGCTCATCGTTCCCCAAATGCCATGTTCTGTTCAAATCACTAGGCTTTGTTCTTTCTGTTTCCTCTGCTTGAAGCATCCCACCTCTTTCTTCTGCCTAATGAATTCTTCCTATTTATCCTTCAAAACTCAGCTCAAAGGTCAACTTCCCTGACTACTCCAGCCCAGAGTTAGTTGCTGCTCTCTCCTCTGGGATCCCAGAGCACTCTGTTCCATTTTGGTGTAATCACTAGCTGACATTTCTTTTTCTCCTTTGCTAAAACCATCTGCACCAGGAGCAGGAGAGAAGATTACTTAGTTTTAAAATTTTAGACACTGAAAAGATGCACAATAAACGTTGATTAAGCGAATGAATTGAAAATAAAATCAACCACATTTGCTGCCTTTCACTGAGATGGAGTTATGGTGTCATTTGGCTCTTCTTTCCAGAATCAGTAAAGCTCATATAGCTCTTCTCACATCTGTGGATGAGGAGTTAACCAGACACAGGTTCTTGACCTTTGTTTTCTAACCTTTAATAATAATACTTTGAAAGTGAGTATGAGGACTCATTGTACAACATCCATCAGACTGCTTGATGCAGAGAAGGCATGAAATAAATTAAAGCGTTTATTATCATAATAAGTAAAACTAACTGAAAAGAAAGTCGAACTGAGCAGCACATCTGTTTACACATCTGTCTCCCCCTTCAGAGCATGAGCTCCTGACAGGCAGAAACTGTCTTATTTATCTGTGTGTTCCCTGGGGCTGGGAACTCCGTAGGCATTCATTAATTAATTCAGTCCCTCACTCAGCAGCATTTATTAAGCTAATGAATGCAATAAATGGTATTTGGGTTAGAATGATGGCTTGCTGTGTGAGGGCAGAGAAAGACTCACACATTCGCCCATCTTATAGAACAGAATCACAATCTTGGCAGAGGGAAGGTATCTTAGAAATCACTTTAAAGCTCCTTATTTACAGATGAGGAAATGGAAATACCACCACAGGGAAGCCATTTTCATTTCAATATTTAACAAAGACTTCCTGGGTTACAAATTGGTGCTGACCCTGTAGCAATACGTCTGTATTCATAACAGTTGAGGCTCACGGTGACTTGTTGAGTGAGCACTAGGACTAGGACAGCACCTGATTTTCCATGAGGTGAGAAACTGACAGATGGAGAAGAATTTCAGAAGAAAAATCATGGGTGGCACCTCTGAGTATGGTCAGTTCCAGATCATATAGTTGCTTTCCTGGAAAATAAAACACATTTACTCAATATGCATTTAAGTTTGTGACTCTGACCTTTCAAAAGGCAGGCAGGAAGTCCAGTTTGGGTCATTTCCTGCTAAGTCACTTCAGTCGTGTCCAACTCTGTGCGACCCCATAGATGGCAGCCCACCAGGCTCCTCTGTCCCTGGGATTCTCCAGGCAAGAACATGGGAGTGGGTTGCCATTTCCTTCTCCAATGCATGAAAGTGAAAGTGAAAGTCAAGTCACTCAGTCATGCCCAACTTAGCGACCCCATGGACTGCAGCCCACCAGGCTCCTCCGTCCATGGGATTTTCCAGGCACGAGTACTGGAGTGGGGTGCCATTGCCTTCTCCATTGGGTCATTTAACAGGTTCTTATTCAAGCAACAACAAAGAATGGATAAAAGCAATTAGCAGATAGGATCATGTAAATAAGCCTCTTTTTGTAAAAAAAACTAATCACTTCAGTAGAGTGTCCTGGTCTGAGTCACTCCCAAGAGGTCTTGAAAGCCACTTTCAGTTTTCAGGGCAGTCTAGTGTGGAGTTACCTGGGTGAGCCGCCTTGGACTGGCTTGGAAGTCAAGAAGGCTGCTCAGCAGGTACAGACAGAACAGCCAGGGCATTGGTCACAGATGTGCAGATGGAAAACCCAGGAGGCCCTTTGTATCAAATACCCAGCACCACTCGGTCTTGGCACCCAGATCTCCTGGAAGCATCTCTGTGCAGGACTCTTCTGGGAGGCCTCCACACCCTCCCCAACCCTTATGTTCAGGCCTGAAAATGAAGCTTAGGCCTTGTATTCGTTTGCTTAGGATGCCCTAACAAAATATCACAGGCTGGGTAGCATAAACATAGGAATTTATTTTCTCAACAGTTCTAGAGGCTAGTAACCCAAGATCAAGGCATCTGCAAGGTTTGTTTCTTCTGAGGCCACTCCTTGGCTTCCAGAAGATATCTTCTCACTGTATCCTCAGCCTTTTATCTGTGTCCTAATTCCTTTTGCTTATAAGGACACCAGTTACGGTGGATTAGGACCTACCTACATGACTTCACTTTACCTTAATTACCTCTTCAAAGGTCTTATCTCCGAATACACTTACTTTCTGACATATTGAGAATAGGACTTCAACATGTGAATTTGGGGGAGACACAGTTCAGTCCATAATAGGCCTCTTAGCTGCAAGATTGTTTGCTGACTTCTCTCTTGCATAAGATGAATGAATGAATGAACAAATGAAGACCAGCGGGACAATAAGCTGCAACCGATGCTACGTTTCCTCTGGCCACTCGGGGTTTTTCTTATGTCACCGTGTGAGAAGGGACTACATGAGGAGGTGGGGGGCAGTTCCAGGCAGGAATGGGGGTGGGCAGCCAGCAGCCCCCTCCACCCCAGATAACAAACTGCTCTCCAGGAACATGTGTTAGGAAAAGTGCTCGATCAGAGTGTCAACTTGTGGGCCGAGAAGGAACACTAAGTGGTTCTGTCTGTCACCTCCTCCGCCTCCACTGGAATTTGGCCACAATCTGATGGAAACACTTTGCCCACTTTCAGGAGAATTTCCCACTATCAGTGAGGCTGTTTTCCATACTTAGGCTATCACCAGAGGCTTTCGGAGCAGCGATACTGCTCTCTCCCTGGAAGGTGTGTGTATCTTGAGGGTAGCCTCCTATTCAGATGAAGAAAATGAAGCTCAGAGAGGATAAGTGACTTGCTTGAGGTCATACAGCTGAAAAAGTATGGAGCTGAACTTTGGTTCCAGGATTGACTTTAGAATCTGTGCTTTTACTCACTAGGATGCAATGTCTCTTTGAAGTAATAAACTTTAAGACAAATTCTAGAAGTTACTACTCTCAACTGTGCACAAAGTCTTAATGAAATCACTTTGAAAAGTGTCAAATAACCCCCTCAATGAGGCCATTGTTCTTACTCAGAGCCATCTACAATCCTCAGGAGAAAACTAGTCTCATTCAATTATATCAGACTCATCTTTAATCTAAAATGGTATAACTTCATTTGATTAGTCACCTGATTTCCCAGACTTTGATACAAATGAGTTTTGACTGTTGGTAAAAATCAAATCTACCTTTAAAGGATAAGCATTTGCCTCCATCAAGATACTCCAAAGTATGCACTTAAGTGTCTAAAAAGAAATGATCCAGATTGTATTTAACAGTATCTTTGGAATAAGTGATTCATCTTCCAAGGGGACTGTGTTAAAGGAAAGAGTCATGTGGGATGCATATGCTCTGGTATGTTTATTTAAAACATATCTTAGATTTCCTTATATATATTCACAAGTAACTTGCCTGGAAGCCCCAGACATTCAGCTCCGCTAAGGCAGAGGAACCTGATCAGATCATCCAGCCTTTTTCAACTTCATCTTGCCTGGACTTTTAAGCTCTTATTTAGTGGATTATAAATGTGAACAAAAGGGTTCATTAAGGAAAGGGACACCATCCTCATACACACCTTGAACCCGCTCTCTGTCCTGCAATGCTGAGCCCTAATAGACGGGGAAACAATGGAAACAGTGACAGATTTTATTTTCTTGGGCTCCAAAATCACTGCAGATGGTGACTGCAGCCATGAAATTAAAAGATGCTTGCTTCTTGGAAGAAAAGCTATGACAAACCTAGATAGCATATTTTAAAAGCAGAGACATTAATTTGCCAACCAAGGTTTGTCTAGTCAAAGCTATGGTTTTTCCAGTAGTCATGTATGGATGTGAGAGGTGGACCATAAAGAAAGCTGAGAGCCGAAGAATGCATGTTTCTTAACTGTGGTGCTGGAGAAGACTCTTGAGAGTCCTTGGACTGCAAGAAGATCAAATCAGTAAATCCTAAAGGAAATCAAGCCTGAATATTCATTGGAAGGACTGATGCTGAAGCTGAAGCTCCAATACTTTGGCCACCTGATGCCAAGAGCCAACTCATTAGAAAAGACCCTGATGCTGTTGAAGGTGGTTGAAGGTTGAAGGCAGGAGGAGAAGGGGATGACAGAGGATGAGATAGTTGGATGGCATCACCGACTCAATGGATATGAGTTTGAGCAAACTCCAGGAGATGGTGAAGGACAGGGAAGCCTGGCATGCTGCCGTCCATGGGGTCACAAAGAGTAGGACATGACTAAGCGACTGAACAACAATAAGCCAGAGATGGCAGTTACTAATAGTAACTAGAGAGTCTTGGGCTCTAAAGACACAAATAAGAGTATTGGAAGTCAGCAATTCTCTCACTGATGGAGCTACCCTGAATTTAAGTGCCTCCCAATTGCTAGAAATCTGGTGTTGCATCTGATCCCAAACAGTGCTGGTTAAATTTAGACAAGATTTCTTCATGTGGCTGGCCCATGTGACAATCAGTTTCATGTCAGACAAAGGGTACCATCCTTCCATAGCTTCTCTCAGCCTCCAACTCTTGATAAGTCAGGATAGCTAACATAGCCCAAAGACATAACTGGGCTTAGCATTTACATTAGACTCTCCTTTCAAATATATTCAAAGCACAACCTTCTAGTTTTTTGCATTGCATAAGTTGGGTACCTTCAAGCTTTTGTCACTTTTAGTTTTGCCTATGCTACTGCCCACTTCCTCCCAAAGCTCCCCCTCTCACCAGACTGTGCTTCCCAGATGTTCGTAACCTTGAAACATCCCAGACAACAAAATGTATACACATTGTAATTGCCCAAGTAAGTCCATCTTGGCTCACTTTGCTCTGCTTCCCATTTGTCTTATCAAGTTAAACAATAAAACTTTGATTGGTGTGGTAGACAGAATAATGACCCTCTAAAGATGTCCACATCCTAATCCAGGAACCTGTGAATATGTTACATTACATGACAAAGAGGAATTAAAGTTTCGGATGGAATTAAGGTTGCTAATCAGTTGACTTTAAAACAGGGAGATAACCCTGGATTAACCAGGTAGGCCTAAATGTTATCCCAAGGTCCTTAAAAGTGTAAGACAGGCAGAAGAGGAGGTCAGAGTGATGTCAAATTTAAGTAGATCCATTACTGCTGGCCCTGAAAATGGAGGAAGAAGGCCAAGAGCCAAGGAACCTGGGCAGCTTCTAGAAACTGGAAAGATCAAGGAGATAGATTCTCCCCTAGAGCCTCTGAAAAGGAACAGAGTCCTGCTGAGACCTTGATTTTAGCCTGGTGAGACCCACTTCAGACTTACAGACTATAGAATTTAAAATAATAAATGTGTGCTGTCTTAAGCCACTAAATTGATGGTGATATGATTTGTTACAGTAGCAATAGGAAACAAATGCAGATAACTGAGACCTAAATAACCAGAAAATACAATTTACTAATATTTTTTTCTGCTTACCACTTTTAAGAGAAACATACAAATCTCAAGAAAAATTTAAATCAACAATGTACTTTCAAGCAAGATCTTAGATTGAGATAGGCTCTCAACTGGAAAAGTTGGGGGCCACAGGTTTCCTGGGGAGAGCGCTCAGCAAGTACACCTGTAAGGGGTAAACTCACAGCAGAAGGAGACACTGACCTGCTTCTGAGGCCTTAGCTGATCCAACAGGCAACTCAGGAGCTGGGGCAGTCCTTCAAAATTGTACCAAACTGAGGCAATGGGACTGAATTTTTGTCTCTAGGTCCTCCAGCCTGGGAGGGAGTATAACCTTGGGCCAGACAGTGCCTGATGGCTATGGGCCGTATCCAGCCAGGAACACAACTGTGAATGGTCAGCAGCTGATGTTCCCAGCTGCGAAGGACAGGTGGCCAATCCCTGAGGAGGGGATCTGGGCAAGCATTATAGTATTCACTACCAGCAGTCAATATTTCTAGGGTAGGAGAGATCTATCTGAGCTCTATTTGCATTCCATCCTATCTTGACACAATAGATAAGAAGTCTGATTTGTTTGGTGCTTCTTATGTAGCAGATTGAAGGCAAAAAGAGAAGAGGGCAGCAGAGGATGAGATGGTCACATAGCAGCACCGACTCAATGAACATGAATTTGAGCAACCTCCGGGAGACAGTGAAGGACAGGGGAGCCTGGCATGCTGGAGTCCATGGGGTCAGAAAGAATTGGACACAGCTTAGTGAATGAACAACAAAGGCATCAGGTACTATGATTAAGGATCTACACTCATCATCTCTAATCCTAGCCAAGGAACTACTATCAGTTCCATTTCACAGATGAGAACACTAAGGCTCAGAAGCTCAGCCTGGTGACACAGCTTGCCCCAGGCCACCCAGCTTGTTTGAGTTAAGCAACAGAGCCATAAGCAACAGAGCCAGGTTTTGACATCAAAGCCAGTCGCCTTAATCCCCAGTCCACCACGGAGTTCAGGGAGCAAAAGAACATGTACAAACATCAGTCTGACACCGCAAGATCCTTGGCCATCAAAGAAAGATAAGATTATAATTGGTAAACTCTGCTTCCTAAATAGGAAAGGGGGCCCAAGACCAATCTATAAGGTATTAAATGACTGAAACAAAAAAGAACTTCTGGTGGCCCAGAAAGGTTGAGTAGATCGAAGTTTGTACTACACGCAATAAATCAAAGTTAATTACATTTTTGCTCCACACTGTACATGGTGAATTGGGTCATAATTTTTACGTATGCTTCAGTGTTCACTTTCCAAATGGAAGCTCCTAAGGGAAAAGCCTCGAGACGGTCTACCTTTCCTCATATGGCCCTTAGCACCACGTCAACACGGGACCGCACATCATAAATACCATTCGATGATTTTCTTGCCTGACTGCCGAGGCCCAGACCCCATCTAACGGCCTATAATGCAATACCACTCCCTGTAGCGGTCTCCCTGCGGGTTGGGTCTAGAAAATATGGTGCTCTGGAAAATGCTGTAAAAGCTCGCTCTTTAATAAGGAGCCCGGTGTCCCGTGATGGATGCTATAAAGTTTGGACCGGCTGGTGTGTTCATAGCCATGTGGGCCCATTAACAGTGTCTGGTTCTGCAGTAACATACTTCATATCCTGGGAAGGGGAAGGTGGTCACCAGAGAGCAAAAGCGAAAGCATTTATTATAAATAACACTAGGTGACCCTGGAGTAAACACAGCTGTGCCCTCACAGTGTCTTGTCGGGCTGCTCCCTCAACAGATTAAAGAAATCCATGTTTTATGGGGCCATCACTTATTCTGTATATACACCACAGAAGGCGGCTTTTCCATCAGACCTTGCTGGCTGTGTATAAGGTTTCAAACCCTGGAATTGTATGAAGTGGAGAGGCTTCATGAAAAAAACTTATTCTTGCCTGTTCTAATATTTTAAAAGGGGGATGAGGATCACTTCCTATTTGTTCCTAAACGATTTACATGGCATTTCTGGCTCTGGACAACTTGTAGATGCCCTTCCGATTTCTCAGGCTCTTCTCACTCACCTCTTGCCCCTGTCCCAGCACGCTTCCCTGCAGCCAGGGTGAGCAGAGTGAGCAGGAGACTTTATCTAGGAGGGGTTGGGGGAATGGGTCTGTCATTCCCCAGCTGTGAGGCTTGGGCGATTCCTTCAACTCACTGAGACTTATTCTTCTCATCCTCAAGTTGGGAGAAGGAACTCTGCTTCCTAGAATTGTGCTTAGTTAGATCAGTTGTCCCCAGATTGGAGAGCAGAGTGGGAAGGGAGTAGCAACACAGAGAAAGGCTCTTTAAACTGCTGGGAAGAAATAGAGTCACAGATTAAAAAACAAACTTATGGTTATGGAGAGAGGAGAGGAGATGGGGAGGATAAATTGGGAGACTGGGATAGACATGTACACACTCCTATATACAAAACAGATAACTAATAAAACCTACTGTATAGCACAAGCAACTCTATAAAAATGCTCTGAAATGACCGATATGGGGAAAGAAACTGAAAAAAAAGTAGATACATGTATCTGTGTAACTGATTCACTTTGTTGTACCACAGAAACTAACACAACACTGTAAAGCAACTATACCCCTATAAACTGCTGGGGAAAAAATTTAAGTGTACAATAATGTAAGTCTGAGTGAACTCCGGGAGTTGGTGATGGACAGGGAGGCCTGGCGTGCTGTGATTGATGGGGTCACAAAGAGTCAGACATGACTGAGCAACTGAACTGAACTGAACATTACTATATGATTATATACCTGTTGCTGCTGCTGCTGCTAAGTTGCTTCAGTCGTGTCCAACTCTGCGACCCCATAGACGGCAGCCCACCAGGCTCCCCTGTCCCTGGGATTCTCCAGGTAAGAACACTGGAGTGGGTTGCCATTTCCTTCTCCAATGCATGAAAGTGAAAAGTGAGAGTGAAGTCGCTCAGTCGTGTCCGACTCTTAGCGACCCCATTAACTGCAGCCTACCAGGCTCCTCCGTCCATGGGACTTTTCAGGCAAGAGTACTGGAGTGGGGTGCCATTGCCTTCTCCATATACATGTTAATAAATATAAATATTTATTGGGTTTCCCTGGTGGCTTAGATGGTAAAAAAAAAAAAAAAAAAATCTGCCTGCAATGCAGGAAACCCATGTTCAATCCCTGGGTTGGGAATATCCCCTAGAGAAGGGAATGGCTACCCATTCCAGTGTTGTTGCCTGGAGATGAATTTAAAATCACACAAGGGCTATATAGATATTGTGTGTGTGTATATATATATATATATATATATAATACATATACATGTGTGTGTATAAAACCCTCGAGTGATTTCACACGTATGCAATTAGCACAGCAGTACACACAAGACTTACAAGTATACATGCCCTGGGGTTAGCTGCCAGGGGTGCCACACAGCACAGATGTGGCAGAACATTTACACTGCCCACTGTGGTGGTGAGTCAACGTCCTTACGGGGGTTTTCTCTCAAGTTTCCATTACTTCTCCAACCACTTCCTCCTCACTGGTCAGAATTAGGCCCAGAGAAGCTGGACTGTCTTCTCCACCTTCCACAAACCATGTCAAAAGAAGGAGACATCCTTAACTAGGTGTGTGAAAGTGAAAGTCGCTTCAGATCAGATCAGATCAGATCAGTCGCTCAGTTGTGTCCGACTCTTTGCAACCCCATGAATTGCAGCACGCCAGGCCTCCTTGTCCATCACCAACTCCTGGAGTTCACTCAGACTCACATCCATCGAGTCAGTGATGCCATCCAGCCATCTCATCCTCTGTCATCCCCTTCTCCTCTTGTCCCCAATCCCTCCCAGCATCAGAGTCTTTTCCAATGAGTCAATTCTTCACATGAGGTGGCCAAAGTACTGGAGTTTCAGCTTTAGCATTATTCCTTCCAAAGAAATCCCAGGGCTGATCTCCTTCAGAATGGACTGGTTGGATCTCCTTGCAGTCCAAGGGACTCTCAAGAGTCTTCTCCAACACCACAGTTTGAAAGCATCAATTCTTCGGCGCTCAGCCTTCTTCACAGTCCAACTCTCACATGCATACATGACCACAGGAAAAACCATAGCCTTGACTAGATGGACCTTTGTTGGCAAAGTAATGTCTCTGCTTTTGAATATGCTATCTAGGGTGGTCATAACTTTCCTTCCAAGGAGTAACTGCCTTTTAATTTCATGGCTGCAGTCACCATCTGCAGTGATTTTGGAGCCCAGAAAAATAAAGTCTGACACTGTTTCCACTGTTTCCCCATCTTTTTCCCATGACGTGATGGGACCGGATGCCATGATCTTAGTTTTCTGAATGTTGAGCTTTAAGCCAACTTTTTCACTCTCCACTTTCACTTTCATCAAGAGGCTTTTGAGTTCCTCTTCACTTTCTGCCATAAGGGTAGTGTCATCTGCATATCTGAGGTTATTGATATTTCTCCCGGCAATCACTTAGTGGTGTTCAACTCTTTGGGACCCCATGGACTATACAGTCCATGGAATTCTCCAGGCCAGAATACTGGAGTGGGTAGCCTTTCCCTTCTCCAGGAGATCTTCCCAACCCAGAAATCAAACCCAGGTCTCCCACATTGCAGGCAGATTCTTTACCAGCTGAGCTACAAGGGAAGCCCAAGAATACTGGAGTGGGTAGCCTATCCCTTCTCCAGGGGATCTTCCTGACCCAGGAATCAACTGGGGTCTCCTGCATTGCAGGTGGATACTTTACCAATTGAGCTATCAGGGTGGGTAATGTATCTATAATTTCACACAACTGGATTTTTGCAGAAAAAAGTTATCAGAGATCACTGGAACAAAAACAAACTCTCAAAGGTTCTGTTTATGCTTGAATTAGGTTGCCTCTCCTCCATTCCAAAAGAAAAACCCCAGCACATTATCTACTCAGATAATGCACTTTCACTGTCACGAGCTCAGGGCCATCAAGTGTTATCAGTCTGCCCGTGCTCTGAAGGCCCACTCTGTGTCAGGCATGCTGCTAAGCCCTGGGATTTCATAAGTCTCCACAACATCACCCCTGCCCTTGATGGGGAGGAGGCAGACAAGTCCATAAAGCATGTGTCAGCGATGAGATCTGTACAGAGTTATGGGCACAAGTCGGTTGTCTGGAGATCCAGAGAAGACTTCGTTTCCTAAGAAGTGAGTTGCATTTTACCAGATAAAGAACAACAGGGTGGATGGAGCAAGGTGTAAAGGACAGGGGGAATCTCATCTCTGAAGGCACGAAAGTGTAGAATTGCTCAGGTGGACTGCAGAGCAAGGGTGCGCCATTCTGAATGACAAGAGAACAGAGGGTGTTAGAGAAGGCATCAGGAGATGCCCTGCTGCTGCTGCTTCTAAGTCTCTTCAGTCATGTCCGACTCTGTGCGACCCCATAGACAGCAGCCCACCAGGCTCCCCCATCCCTGAGATTTTCCAGGCAAGAACACTGGAGTGGGTTGCCATTTCCTTCTCCAATGCATGAAAGTGAAAAGTGAGAGTGAAGTTGCTCAGTTGTGTCCGACTCTTAAAGACCCCATGGACTGCAGCCCACCAGGCTCCTCCGTCCATGAGATTTTCCAGGCAAGAGTATTGGAGTGGAGTGCCATTGCTTTCTCTGCAGGAGATACCCTACTTTGTTGAAGAAGGGCAGCTTGTTGAGAGCTGCATATGTTCTGACTTTATCTTACAAGCCAAGGAGAGGGGTTAAAGTCTTATAAGGAGGAGACAGGCATGATGTTGGGGGTTAAATATATATATATTTCTCGTTTCTTGTCAGTAAATGAAAGGCATAGGGTATGGATTGGGACCCATTAGTCAAGCCTTAAAAAATCAGAATAGTATCTAGCCATGTTAATTACTGGAAGATCATAGGACATTTTGTAGGACGCTATTCTATTATTGGGCTTCCCTGGTGCCTCAATTGGTAAAGAATCCTCCTGCAATGCAGATGACCCCAATTCCATTCCTGGGTCAGGAAGATCCCCTGGAGAAGGGATAGGCTACCCACTCCAGTATTCTTGGGCTTCCCTTGTGGCTCAGCTGGTGAAGAATCCACCTGCAATGTGGGAGACCTGGGTTCAGTCCCTGGGTTGGAAAGAACCCCTGGAGAAGGGAAAGGGGTTCTCTCCAGTATTCTGACCAGGAGAATTCCATGGACTATATAGTCCATGGGGTCGCAAAGAGTCAGACACAAGTGAGCGACTTTCACTTCACTTCATTCTATTATCACTGTTAGGACACATAAACACATCAACGTACAAACACAACCTTTAACTTGTCACATGAAGATTTCCTCAAAACTGGAAACTGCTAATTTTATTTTTAAAGTTTTTAATATGACAGCTTTGCTTTTTAACAGCTTTTTTGGATATAATCCACGTATCATACAATCCACTCCTTTAAAGCATACAATTCAATGGCTTTTGGCACATTGACAGTGTTGGGCAACCAACACCACAGTCCATTTTAGAACATTTTCATCACCCCAAAACCTTGTAGCCCTTAACCATCACCCCCAAACCCTCCAGCCCCCTCAACCGTAGGCAACCACTAATCTTTCTTTGTAGATCTATCCTGGATATTTCATATACATGAAATCACACAGTTTGTGGTGTTTTGTGACTAGCTTCTTTCACTTCGTATGAGGTTTTCAAGGTTCTTGCATGTATATACTTAATTCCTTTTTGTAGTTGAATAATATTCCATCTATGGATATAGCACATTTTGTATTTATGTATTCATCAGTTGATGGACATTTTGATTGCTTCTACTTTTTAAGTATTATCAACAGTGCTACTATGAACATTCGTGTACAAGTTTTTATATGGATGTATGTGTCTATTTTTCTTGGGTATATACCTAGGAGTAGAATTGCTGGGTCACGTGGTAACTCTGTCTTTAACATTTTGAGGAACTGCCAGACTGTTTTCCAAAGCAGTAGCACCATTTTACATTTCCACCAGCAGTGAATGAGAACAACCTATTCATTTTAATGCCAAATTCTCATTAACTCCTATAGGAATTCCCTTTGGATAGAAGGACTGGCTCCCAGCCTTCAATGCTGAAGGAAGAAGTATTTGCTGTGGCTGCCTTTGCTTTCAGCCCTGCTTGGAACTTATTTTAGAGTATCCAGGCCACCCTCCTTGGCTTCATGCAGACTCAACCTCTGGGACGGTTAGGATGGAATGCTTATTTTCCTGTTTCTCAGGAGTATTTTCAGGAGGGAAATTCTTTGTGATCCTTGGAATGGAATAGCACAATTTTGTAGAGTCTGTTGGTGGTGGTTGCCACAACAAAAGGAATAGCTGTAATACTTAACATCATTGAACCTTAGCCTTGGAAGGGACAGGCAAGAGATCATTTAGGCCAGGCATGGTAAATAAGCTGCAACAATCAGCTCAATTGTAGGCACATGGGATTATGAAGCCTGTCCAGGCTCAGGAGAAAGGCTGGGATTGATTAACGATGTCTGCCCTGGTGACAGGAGGGCACCAGTCATGGCACATGTGCTACCTATTTGCTTTCCCTGATTGAAGCCAGCCATAGTACAGCTGAGGCTGCAGCCAAGGTCACACAGCTGGTTAATGACAGAGTCAGGGCAAGAAATCATTTCAACATTTTTTTCCTCTGAGCCATACAGCCCCCAGTTCTGAAACGTGTCTCATAAAGGGACCTGCATAGGGACAGGACCACATCTACCAGTCAGCAGATCAGTTTCCACCCTGCTATGTTCAGACAGTTCTCATCAATGTCTGCAAGAATTATTCCATCAATATGAAAAAGGATATATATGTGTATAAGTGAGTCACTGCTGTACAGCAGAAATTAACACAACATAGTAAATCAATTACAATAAAATTTAAAAAAGAATTACTCTAAAACTCAAACTAGTTAATGATTATAAAGGCTTAGTAAATGCTAACTAATAAAAAAGGGCCATTCCCACCTCCTGAACCCCCATATCTCCAGCACTCACGTGGAACGCCCTTTGAAGTCCACAAATTTGATGCATTTGTACACAGGGAGTGTTGAGGGGGATGGGTTTGGACCAAAACAAAGAAGTTAAGCCACTTCTGATTTGAAAGGCAACAATTGTGTGTGCGCTTTCCACTTGAACAAAGAGAAAGAAGCTCCATATTCAGCCCTTATTCAGTAAGGATCAAGGTGATTCTAAGGGAGAAAAAATGATTTTTTATAGGGAAGAAATGAATATTATCTATAAAAGATAACTGTTTTTAAAATCCTCAAATCTGTTCACTTCATTAGGATGTAAAATATATCTTTCTCCTTTTCCACTTTATTAATGAATTAAATTAGATACCAACAAAAAATTACATGGAAGAAATCAGAGACCTTTTGTAACTAATTCCTTTTCCTTTTAAATATCATTATATAAAAACAGATATAATACAAAAATGATCTTCCTTCTCCTTCTGTCCCTCTACCTCTTCTTTCCCTTTTCTTCCCATCATCACTAGAGACCCATCATATGTCCTGTATCCCACCAGGATTCAGGGGAGTGAGCCACAGTCTCTGCACCTGAAGAGCTCAGTCCCATGGGGCCTGTGCTGCTTCCCAACCCAGGGGGAGGCAGTAACCAAGTGGTTCCAGGGAAAGGCTCTGGAAGACCAGTAGGTGGTCCATGGGCAGAAATGCAGGAGAAAGCATTCCATGATGAGGATGCACAAAGGCATGGAAGGCTTCCAGAAATGCAAAAAGGTGAAGATGCTAAAGCAGAAGATGTATGTGGAGGAGGGAGGACTTTAGAGGAGGGAAGGTGGCCTCTCCTCTCAGGCTCCTGGAGAGAACCTGGCTCCAAACCCTTTATGTGGAGAAGACTGATTTTTTCATCAAATGGTTGAAATTAAATGCTGAATGCAGGCAGGTGTGTATGTGAGAGTCTAGAGAGGAGAGAGACTCATGTTTTATTTATCCATTCATTCTTTGGTGGACATTTGGATTGTTTTCCCTTTTTTGGCAATTATGAGTAATGCCGCCATGAACATTCACGGGCAAGTTTTCAGGGGGCCCTGTGTTTTCATTTCCTTAAGTTATAGATGTAGGAGTGGAAATACTGGGTCAAATCAACTCTGTTTGACATTTTGAGAAATTGCCAAACTGTTTTTCCCAGATATCTTTTAAATCTGAATTTAAAAGATAATTTAAAACTTTCGAAATACATGACTTTCCTCCAACAATTATATAGCTGTGCTTCTCAAGGATTATGTGCATATTATTGTCAAATGACAAAACTAAAACAAGTTAGTAATGAGTTTGATGTCCTTTATTCAAGGGAAAACAACCCATGCCTTGGAGGAATACAGGGCTCTTCTCAAGGGATTTTGGTCAAGAGTGAGGCTTTAGTCTATTAGAGGCAACAAAGGAGCGACTTGGAAATAGGGCATGACTGGCTGGGAGGTTGGGGCATTTCCTTATAAGGCTCAGGCCTGATTTTCCAGGGTAAGGTGAGCCAGCTGAAGCTAAACTGGGGGTTGTGATTGGTGATAGCTTGCCTTGATGGAAAGGTGTTTCCTGTTAAGTGCAGGTTGATTTAGGGTTGAAACTCCTGGCTTGAGCTGGGCCTTGGGTCAGCCTCCATTCTGTGAGTCCAGATCCATGAACTAACTTTATCATTATTTAAGCAGGGTGGGGTTTCCCAAGTGGCACTAGGGATAAAGAATCCGCCTGCTAATGCAGGAGACATAAGAGACCAGAGATATTAAGAGAAGCAGGTTCGATCCCTGGGCTGGAAAGATCCCCTGGAGGAAGACATGGCAACCCACTCCAGTATTCTTGCCTGGATAATTCCATGGACAGAGGAGACTGGCAGGCTATGGTCCATAGGATCACAAAGAGCAGGACACAACTGAAGTGACTTAGCACACATGCACAAGCAGGACATTTAAAAATATTTATTATTTGTTTGGCTGTCTCGAGTCTTAGTTGCGGCATGCGGGATCTTCATGCGTGGCCCGCAGACTCTCTAGTTGTGGCTCACGGGCTCAGTTGCTCTAAGGCATTTGGGATCTTAGTTGCCAGACCAAGGATTTAACCAGTGACCCTTGCATTGCAAGGCAAATTTTTACCTACTGGACCAGGAAGTCCCAAGCAGGGCATCTCTTAGACCTGCAGTTCAAGGCTAGAGCAAATGAGACTCAGGGGGACTAGGACTAAAGAGATCTCCATCCTACCAGGAGATCGCAGGTCAGTGCCTCAGACTCGTGCAGGAGTGGCTTTCTGCCTGCCTGGCTAAAACCTCTTGCTTTTATACAGAAACAATGGCTTTGAGCAATGCTCATATCTCTTAGATCTCCCTTCCTCTGTAACTGACCAGAGTCTATGGGATCAATTAGGTTGAAGGCAAAGGCCTTCAACTTGTGGGGCTTTTGAATTCCCACAGCAACTTTGTAAACACCAAGTGAAACCCTCATCATGACCGGAAGATCCAAGCAACAGTTCCTTTCCTGGGTCCCAGGAGCCCACATTGGGGAAGGCAATGGAATGAACAAAGGGGTCATTGAGCCTAACAGCGATGGGGTAGGGAAGGGCCTAGCCCAAAGAGCTACTCCGAACCATGTGCTCTGGGTCCAGGTGCTTATTTATTCCTCTTTTTATAAAGAAGGAAACTGAGAGCTGGGACGCCCCACAGCAGTTAAAAAGGCAAGACAGAAATGAAGACAGAGTGGGTCTGCATCCCACCTGGGCCACCATAGCTGTGATCTGGGGCCTAGAGGCTGGAACAGGAGCGAGGGCCTGGCATCCACGCCACATCATTCAGGGGCCTTCCAGCACCAGCACCTGATCCAGCCCAGCAGAGCGGCTCTCCCTGATATTTTGGAAGCAATCATATATTTTTAATGACCTGCAAAATCTCCCTGTGAGAAGGGAGGGAGAGTTGAAATTACAGCCAAGCAATTTGCATTGCGAATAAGTTATCCTGCCTCCTGCTCTCCAAGAATATGCAGAAATAAATGCCTCCTAATGAACCCTGGGGGGCTGAGGCTTTGATATGAATTCTGCTGCAGGGGTAAAGAGTTCTAGCCAGACTGAAACTCAGCGTGAAGTTGGAGCAGGAGGGCTGGGGCAGTCCCCTTCAGAGCGAGGGAAAAAAGAAATTGGATTATCTTGCTAGCAGTTGGTGTTTTTCTATCTCTTAGAACCACAGATTAGTGCTCCCCTCCTTCAGATGGTTGGGGAGGGTGGGGAGAGATTCCATTTAGCCCTATTTCTCCAGCCGGCTGCTCACCTGCTTGTAACCCTTCCACCCTGGCCACTGTCAAGCTCCTTCTAGATTCCCTGGACATACAGAGACCAGGAGCTCCAAAGATTTTGCCTTTTCCAGAACTAAAAAAGACCTATTAAACATAGATGGGCTTCCCTGGTGGCTCAGACAGTAAAGAAACTGCTGCAATGCAGAAGACACAGGTTCCATCCCTGGGTCAGGAAGATCGCCTGGACAAGGGAATGGCTACCCATTCCAGTATTCTTGCCTGGAGAATTCCATGGACACAGGAGCCTGGTGGGCTGCAGTCCATGGGGTCGCAAAGAGTTGGACACAACTGAGTGACTTTCACTTTCTTTTTCATTAAACATAGATAGATGGATGGATAGATAGATAGATGATAAACAATCTTTCTATCTAAAGTCAGGTAACCTTTAGTTCTGGCTGCCATAAGGAAAACACCAGCGCCCACCCCCGACCTCTCGCCGCCCTCCCAGAGCCTACAGGGTCTGTGTTTATTCTGCACAGTGAAGTGTGTGTGTGTGTGTGTGGAGCGGGGACAAGTACGTGCTTGCAGGCCTGAGCTGTGTGGGGGCTGGCCTGTGAGCTGAGTGGTGTGGATCTGAGGGCATGAGGATGTGGTATTTGTGTGGGCTTGAGAGGTGTGGTAATGATGGTTTGTGTGGACTTGTGAAAGAGAGGAGGTGGGGAGGCCTGTTCACAGCCTCCCTGGGGAGTTGGTGGGGCTGGGCAAAAGCCCAGGTCGGACAAAGGGAATCCATCCGCAGCAGACCCAGAACTCCGTGCTTCTCTGCAGCTTCCTTGTCCTCACCTCTCCCCAGGACTGCAAACACATTCGTGACCCAGATTCTCACCCTCCCCTCTGGCCCTGCTCGAGGAGCTTGGAAGCTCAACAAAGGCCCTGAGACCTTGTGCCATGAAACAGGGCCCTTCAGAGGTTAAGAAATGGGTGCATCCATCAGATAATTTGATTTCAAAGCCCACATCCACTGATCAGAAAGAGTAGACCATATTCTTCTATCCCTCTACTTATTTCCTCATCTGGGAAAACAGAGATGGTAGAGGATGTGGTAAATGCTTTATTGTTCAGTCGCCATGTACTAATAAATATGAGTTATTGGGGTGAATGGGTTGGGACTAATCAGCACTGTAGAATCCTATTATTGCAACCAGTGTTGGGGTAAGATGATTTAACCTTCCTTTTTTATTGAATGAAAGATTTGTTCAATTCTGTAGTGCTTTACAATTTTCAAAAGCTTCACACACATGATTTCATATAATGCCATAATAACCCTTTTTTAAATTGTATAATCTCCTATCCCTATATGGCCTCCCCTCCCCCCCATTAGTCTCTCCTCTGTTTCTGTGATTCTGCTTCTTTTTTTTTGCTTTATTCACAAGTTTGTTATATTTATCTATCTATCACTATCTATCTATCTATCACTATAGATCTATCAATAGATAAATATATCGATAGAGCGAGCTGTCTATACACCTAGCGATCTATAAATCTATCACTATCTATATGTGATCGATAGTATTTGTCTTTCTCGGACTTATTTCACTTAGCATAATGACCTCCAAGTCTATCTGTGTTGCTGCAAATGGCAAAATTTTGTTCTTTTTTATGGGCAGGTAACATTCCATCGTGCATATGTGCGTGTGTGTGCGCAAATATATATACGTCACGTCTTCCTTACCCTTTCCTCTGTGAGGGACACTTCTGCTGCTTCCATATCTTGGCACTGGAAATCATGCTGCTATGAACACTGGGATACATTTATCTTTTTAAATTAGTGCTTCTGTTTTTCAGATATATACCCAGCAGTATAATTTCTGGGTCATATGGTAGTTCTATTCTTAGTTTTGTGAGAAACCTCCATACTTTTTTCCACAGTGGCTGCACCAGTTCACATTCCCACCAACAGTGTGGAGGAGCCCCCTTTTCTCCATACCTCGTCCACGTTTGTTATTTGTGTCCTTTTTGATGATGGCTATTCTGACAGGTGTAAGGTGATATCTCATTGTATTTCCCTGATGATTAGCGACATTGATCATCTTTTCACATGTAATTTAGCCTTTTTAAGATACTCTGAGGGACAGCAGGCAGAGGTTTGTGGGTTAGGGCCATACCCAAGGACATAAATAACCCTTGTTATAGGAAAGGTCTGTGCCAGCAAGGGTGTTTTCAGTGTATCCGTGCTGGTGATGGCACAGTGTACATTTGTTTCAGGAGCTTGTCTACATCAAGATGTCCCTGAAAAAAAAAGAGGAGCCATTATAGATTAAAAACAAACTTGAGCCATATTAAATCAAATGAACTTGGGAGCACTGATTAGATCCTGATTTAAATGAATCAAGTATTTAAAAATTATGAGACAATCAAGAAAATATGAACATTGAATGGATATTAGATAATATTAAAAACAGATTGTTATAGAGAACAGACTTATGGACACGGGGGCAGGGGTTGGAAGGAGAAAGTGAAATGAATACAGAGAGTGTATGGAAACATATACACTAACATAGCTAAAATAGAGTGGGAATTTGCTGTATGACTCAGGGCACTCAAAGCAGGGCTCTGTGACAACCTAGAGGGGTGAAATGGGGAGGGAGGTGGAAGGGACGCTCAAGAAGGAGGGGATATATGTATACCTGTGGCTGATTCATGGTGACGTATGGCAGAAACCAGCACAATATTGTAATTATCCTTCAATTAAAAATAAATGAAGGGAAAAAATAAAAACGTATTGTTAATATTTTTAGATGTGTGCATGGCATTGTGGTTAGACTAAAAGCACAGACAGTCTTTATCTCTTAGAAAATATACTGAAATGGGTGGAATGATAAAATGTTCGGGATTCAAGTTAAAATAATCTATCTTGAGGTTTGGGAAGCAGGGAGAAGCAAATCAAATGAGATTGGCAAGCTGATGGTTCAAGGGGTTCCACTATACAATTAGATTTTCTCTAATCTCGTGTGTTCAAACATTTCCAAAATTAAAATATTAAGAAGGAAAGAAGAAGCCCTTTCTGGAGTTGCCACTTGGAATGTGGCTTCTGCCCTCCCCCAGTGTCACCAGGACAAGATGATTCAGGCCCTTGACCAACAGGGAGGGGCACAGCTGAGCAGGGCATCCTAAGCCCTATAAATCAACAAGCACAGCTGAAGCCATTTAGTAGGAAGCTTGTTAATAAGAAAAATCTGGTTTAAATGGGTCATTTTATTGGGAAGAGGGAACAGAAGATGATGGATACCAGGGCCGCCCTGGCAGTGGGGAAGTTTATACTAGTGCCAAGCTCTTCCTCACAGGTTCCGATTGGATTGCATTAACTCCATCACCACCCTGAACCTTTTCCAGGATGGTGAACCCAAAGTGGGAGCAACAGGAGTGGGGGCTGGGCCTGGAGCATGTACAGGGGAAGGTACTGTTGGGTGATCAACTTCCTCATAGATGGGGGGTGCCTCCCAGGGGTGCTGGGAGTTTTCATATTCTAGAGAAGCCACATCTGGAATCTAGCATAGACTCTCATGGACCCAGGGCAGAAAAGTGAAGGAGAAAACAGTCAACTCAAAAGACAAGAAGGTTTTAAGTAGAGCATGTGCTCAGTCACTTCAGCTGTGTCCAACTCTTCGCTATAGACTGTAGCCCACCAGGCTCCTCTGTCGGGATTTTCCAGGCAAGAATACTGGAGTGGGTTGCTGGTCCCTTCTCCAGAGGATCTTCCCAACCCAGGGAACCTGCATCTCCTGCATTGCAGGCAGAGTCTTTACCACTGAGACAGCAGGGAAGCCCATAAGTAGAGTAACCTGAGCCAAAGACAGAAGGAAGGCCTCCTGTAGGAGTGGGACTTTGAAGGGGGATCTTAATGGAAAGAACCCAAGAGGGACCCTGAGAAATAATGTAGCCAAACCCAGGTGAGGATACTTGTGGTTAAATTGCACTGGAAAGTGGTTTTGATGAAAGAGGCCTTGGAGGGTCACATGACTTGGCTTGCTCAGCCCAAGGCCTAAGAAGACCTAAGCACCTGAATCCAGGGCTTTTAGGTAGTGACAGGCCGAGGCAAGGGACCCTGGAGGAACCAGGAACTCAGCTTTCTATCCTTTCTGAATTTGCCAGCAACCCAGGGCTGCTGCAAGGGTCAGAGGAAGAGTGCTGAATTTGGAGTTAAAACACTCAAGTTCCAGCTTTGCTATTTCCCAGTGGCAAGACTTTGGGAAAGTGGCAAATCACTTGCATTCCATCAGCCTCAATTTCTCTATTGGCAACAGGATGAATGACATGTTTTGTTTTGTTTTTTAACTTTTTATTTTATATTGCGATATAGCCAATTAACAATGTTGTGATAGTTTCAGGTGAGCTTGAAGGCACTCAGCCTTGCACACACATGTATCCATTCTCCCCCAAGCTCCCCTCGCATCCAGCCTACCACATAACATTGAGCTGAGTTCCATGACCACACCTGTTTTACAGGTTGCTGAAGACAGTTATTTATGCAGTAAAAAGTGCATAGGATTTGAAGACAAGCTGTGGAGGCTCAAGCGCAGGCCTCACCAACCATGAGCTGTGGGCCTCTGAGGCCCTATTTCCTCATCTGAAAAATGGGAGAAGAATACCAGCTTAACAGGAAGACATATAGGGGAAACGTAATCAATTTATCACAGTGCCTAGCTCAGGAAAACACTCAATATTAGCAATTGGCATTAATAATATAATACACAAGAACAGAAAAGAGGTTAAATGTAGGTAGTCTCTAAGAATGACATAGAGAAAGCACCCTGCTTGAGAGAAGGAGCTCAGATCTTCCCAGACTTCGGGCATCTCAGCATTGACTTCGGGCACTTTGCTTTTATCTTTTCACAAAGAGCACAGGGACCACCCTGTTATAATACAGGCATCCTTCTGCATTGACAGGTAGCAGACCTGGTAGTGCCTATTAGATCAATAAAGTCACTTGATTGATCTGAGATCTTTCTCCACAGGCAGAAATGTACAGAAACTGTAGCCTGGGCATGATCAAGGTTTAAGAGAAGAGATAGGGAGCTTCAAAATTGGGAAAATAAAGGCAGACTATTGTTTTAATCTTAAGATTAACTGGGTGCCTTCAAAAGAAACTTTAACACGAACAGTGATTTGTAGGTCAAAAATCTTAGCATGAAGCAAAAAAAAAAAGAATCTTGTTTGCATTATTCATACTCATGGGTGTGTGTGTGTGTGTGCATATATATATATATATATATATCTTTAAATAAGACGTGCAGTCATTTTTCCCAGAGTTTGTACCTTGTGGTTACTAAAGAGACAGTTATGACACTTCCTTTGCTAAATTAAACCACATCCACTTCACCCACATTTGTTCCTGGCTCTGCCACACAGTAACACCCCTCCGTGTCCTGGCCAGGCCTCTGCCTGGGCTGGTCCCCACCCCTCCCACAGAGCCGGAGGCAAGCCCAGCCGATGGCGGGATGTTTTCCTTCCCGTCTGCCCCACGGTTCCCTGATGGCAGACGCCTAGGGTGTGAAAGTGCACACCTCCAAAGTCAGCCTTCTGGTCCAAGAGGCCTCAGGAGGAAGCCAGCAGTCCCTCCATTTCCTGTGGGTGAAGGATTATGTGATGGAAACAGATCGCCCCCCATTCCTCTTCCCAAGTCACACACACCCAGCCCAGCGCCTGAGTTAGCAAGCAAATGACATCCAATTAAGGCTGGACTAAGACCCCAGAATTTAAAAATAGGTGTTTGGACTTTCAGGCTTTTTTGTCTCCTTCCGGCTCCATTGCCACACTCTTCTCTGTAGGGAGATACTGAGCTGGGAACAGTCCTGCATGCACAAAGGGTTACTCCCCTCGTGGAGGGGGGCCGGAATTCTACAGCCCCACTGGTTTGCTTGCTGCTGTTTTCCTGTTGCTTTTCTTCCGTTTTTCTTCTATCTTGAAGGCTCATTAGGAACTCTGTGAGTTAGAAGATGTTTGTGGCACCAGGCTCTGCACTGCCAGCTGGGCACCAGGCAGGGAATATGCACCCTGTTGACACGGGCCAGCACAGGCCAGGGGGCCTCACAGGCCCGCAGCACTTTTTACATGGAGATGAGCTGCCACTTGGCTCCTTCTGTAACTAATCACCAGTGTTGTTGAAATATTACTACTTCTGTTACAACCACTAATGCCCCAAATGAGGAACAGGTGCTTTAGGGTAACATCAAGCACGGATGTTACTTCTCATTGGGAGCTCCAGCCCGCCCAGTGAATATCCAGGGAACCCGTTTGATTTCAGGGCCATGTTGCTGCCTCTGTTGACAGAGTTGGAACAGTGCTGGGATCGGCAGATACAGGATCCCTGTATCCTGTATAAACCCAGGCTGCCCTGAGGAAGGTTTGAGGAGCACAAGATCTAAAAATAAAAAGAGAGAGACACAGGAGGAGGGAGTGCTAAGGGCATGAGCCTTGGAGTTCACCCAGCCTCAGTTTGAGTCTTAGCTTCAGCCTTCATTAGCTGTGAGACCTTGGACCACTACTTTCCCTCTCTGAGCTAGTCGCTTCATCCAAAACACAATAATATCAGGGTTGTTATGAGGGCTCAAAGTAATGTAAGCAGGTGGTGAGCACAGTGCCTGGCACCCAGTAGGGGCTCCATAATGGAAGCCGTTACAGTTACATTGCGCTGGGTGGCTGATGCCTTTCACAGAGCCCGTCCCCTCCTCCACACACACACACCATGCCTGACATGCCCAGGGTCCCTAGCAAAGTAACTGGCTTATGATTTATACTTCTCTCCATGCTGACCCCATATCCAAACCAGATGGAGATCGTAGTCATGCCAACAACCAGCATTTGCGTTTCCCTTCCTGGCTTATAAAGCACACACATCCACATCCCACTTCTCCATTCTCAGAGCTACCTTGTTGGGTATTTGTGCATCCATACTATTTTCAGAAGAGAAAGTGAAGGCTTAGAGAGGGTAAGCGAGGTGCCCAAAGTCACACAATGTACAAATGGCAGACCCAAGACTGAAGTTCAGTGTCCTTTCTGCCACTGCAAACTCCCTGTTGCTCAGCACCCTGCCATGAAAGGAGGAAAACATACCCATCCCCTCTCCGAGACAACACTTCGCATCTCTCCAGGGCTGTCTGCTAGGAAATTAACCAATTTACCTGTGACAATGCAGAAGCAGCTGTCAATAGCTTACCCTTCCCAAGGTAAATATTTGTATTTGGATGAGGATCTTTTATTGACTGGAAGAATTGATGCTTTTGAACTGTGGTGTTGGAGAAGACTCTTGAGAGTCCCTTGGACTGCAAGGAGATCAGCCCTGGGATTTCTTTGGAAGGAATGATGCTAAAGCTGAAACTCCAGTACTTTGGCCACCTCATGCGAAGAGTTGACTCATTGGAAAAGACTCTGATGCTGGGAGGGATTGGGGGCAGGAGGAGAAGGGGACGACAGAGGATGAGATGGCTGGATGGCATCACTGACTCGATGGACGTGAGTCTGAGTGAACTCCGGGAGTTGGTGATGGACAGGGAGGCCTGGCATGCTGCAATTCATGGGGTTGCAAAGAGTCGGACACAACTGAGCGACTGAACTGAACACAAAGGAATTATTTTCTGGTCTTATGCTGAGGGAATTACAATAACCCTCTAGGTGACTGCTTTTCCTTCTCTGTGGAAGACGTGTTACACACGTTGAGGCTATGACCACATGAAATGCAGGGAAGATATCACACAATTATAAAGCTGTCAGCAGGAATTCCCTGGTGGCCCAGGGGTTAGGCCTCCACACTGCCCCACTGGGGTCCTGGGTTCAATCCTTAGTCTGGGAACAGCAAGCAGTGTGGCCCAAAAAAAAAAAAAGTTAGTAATCTTTAACTCAGTAAAGCATAGCCCAATAATTGCATCACTCTATACTAGATTTAATTCCATCTTCTCCCCCAACTAGACTCAGTACTGGGCTCTGGCTGAGTGGCTCTGGCCAAAGAGTACCAGTTTAACCTTTCTGGGCTGAGCTGAGGGAACCGCGAGCTTTTCAATGACATCCACATCTCTGATGTTAACAACACCCTGTGAGGCTGTGTGAGTTAGGTGCTATTTTCCCTTACACAGATAAGGATACAGAGAGGTTCCAAAGGCATGCCTGAGGTGCCCAAGATCCCAGGCTAGCATGCAGTGGTACCCGGACCAGTCCTGCCCTTTCAGAAGGGTGCCTCTTCTACTTCTTCCTGCAGACCTCGTACCTCCTGGGTGTTTGTGAAGTGAAGCAGCCACAAGTTTATTCTCCCACGTTACTCGGCACTGGCCATCTGCAGACGAAACAGTGAATCATGGAGACAAGTAGAACCCATGGAGGCCACCCTGTCCACCACCGCATTATATCTGAGTGTGGACCCTGGAACTCCACTGTGAGGTGGGTTTGAAGAGTGCATGGAGACAACTCTCTCCCCAAATAGAAGCCATGGGAAGTAAGCCTTAGCTGTCTTGTTAGCTAGGGTCGGGGGTTAAGGGAGGTTAGAGGTTGACTTAAGACATACTCTCTAAGAATGCGAAGAGTTAACTGTGTCTGTCATTTTCCTAGGACAAGGCAAGAAGTTGTGGGTTTATGTCATGATGCAAAGAAATAGGGTAGACATTAGAATGGTCTGACCATGAAGACCACTAAAATAGACTCATTCAAAAGAGGAGAGGATGCTGCTTCTTTGGAGATTTGTAGCAAGTTGGTTAGTTGCTGGGTAGGGTAGCATACCCATCATGGAGATGAGGAAACTGAAGTTTAGGATTATTAGATTTCCCTTTGAGCCTTATGGCCAACAACTGCTAGAAGATACCATATAAACAAAAAGCATAACTCACTTATTTTTAATTGAATAATCGTTACTTCTAATTTGGGATGATTTCAACAATGATTCTTCTTGTACTTCTATTTTGGCTCTCTAGGGGCAATTTGAAGTTTCCTGGTAATTTATCATTTTAACCACAGTTTTCCTGAGGCAGTAAGTTTATATGGGAAAAGAGTTTACTCCAAATCTTAAAGTTTTTTCCTACAGTATAATTTACCATCACACTAAACACACATGTCATTATCTCATAAGCTCATAATTGCCTACTCCTCTAACCTTGACATCTCCAGAACAGGTAGCCTTCTTCAAAGAATATATCATCGTAACACCAGTACAAAATGCAGATGACCCTGCATGACAGATAGAGAAGTTTGTTTTTTTTTTTTTTTTTTTAATGGAAATAACACCCAAGAAAGAGAGAAATAAAAGGCGCTCTGTGACCCTGACTTTATACTTTGTCCTCCATGGATTGGAAGTTCCTGCCCTTCGTACGCACAGATGAGGAGGCTGATCTGTACCCGGAGGGCAGGTGCTCCATAGCCTTTCTGGGAGGTGATGGTTTACACAGATCCAGACACACTCTGGTCCTCCCTCCCTCATTCGTGTGAGACAGCTCCCTGAGGAGCAAGTGGGGGACTAAACTGCCAGCCTTTGGGGCTGAACCTGTGGCTTTATTTTATCCTGCGCTCACCAGACAGCATGAATGATATAGAAACGAATCGAATCACTGACTAAAACTCTGGTACACAATAGAGCAGCGTCTCCCAACCTTTCTCACAAACAGGCATATAGAAACAATCACGCACCATAACAATAACATGATAATAATCCAGAGAAAGCAGATAAGATTGCTAGCAAGCAATTGGGTGGCTCCTGCCACTCCAAGACGTTCCTGACCTGCAATGGGTGAAGGGCCAGTATTTTGTGCCACCTACTGGGAGGCTCTGGAGAGAGCACAATGGTTAGAGCAGAGTGGTACCAGGTGGGAGACGGCTGTGCAGTTAGATGAGTTGGATTTTTTTTTTTTTTTAATATAGTTGATTTACAATGTTGTGTTAATTACTGCTATACAGCAAAATGACTCAGTTACATAAACATATACATACATTCTTTTCCGTATTCTTTTCCATCATGGTTTATCACAGGATATTGAACGTAGTTCCCTGTACTATATGGTAGATCTTATTGTTCATCCATTCTGTATATACCAGTTTGCATCTGCTGGGAGGGATTGGGGGCAGGAGGAGAAGGGGACGACAGAGGATGAGATGGCTGGATGGCATCACTGACTCAATGGACGTGAGTCTGAGTGAACTCCGGGAGTTGGTGATGGACAGGGAGGCCTGGCGTGCTGGGATTCATGGGGTCACAAAGAGTTGGACACGACTGAGCGACTGATCTGATCTGATCTGAACCTCAATCCATCCATCTTCCACTCCCCTCGACAACCACAAGTCTATTCTCGATGTCCGTGATTCTGTTTGTTTCATAGATAGATCCATGAATTTGTGGCATATTTTAGATTCTACATATAAGTAATATCAGACGGTGTTTATCTTTCTCTTTCTGACTTGCTTCACTTAGTATGATACTCTCGAGGTCCATCCATGTTGCTGCAAATGGCATTATATCACGCTTTTTTATGGCTGAGTAGTATTCCATTGTATATATGTATCATCTTAATCCATTCCTCTGTTGATGGACACTTAGGTTGTTACCATGTCCTGGCTATTGTGAATAGTGCTGCTGTGAAATAAGGATGCATGTATTTTTGAATTATAGTTTTGTCTGGATATATGCCCAGGAGTGTGATTGCTGGTTCATATGGTAATTTTATTTTTAGTTTTCTGAGATGGGTTAAATGTGAGTCCTGGCTCAGTCATTAATGGTCTTAGGTGAGTTGTTTAATCTCTCCTTGCCTCAGTTTCTTCACAGGTGTAATAGGATGAATAATAGTATATACTTCGTGGGACTATTTTAAGGATCAAATGAGTTAATCCATGTAAAGTGCTTACTAAAATGTCTGGCACAGAGCAAGCAACTGGAGAAATGGCATCTGCTGCTGTTACTGCTGTATTCACTCCACAGTCCCAGGGTCTGCTTCCCAGCAAAGAGCAAGCATAAACAGTAACGTGCTCCCAGTCCAGTTAGAAATCACACTCAGATGATTCATGGTTTTCTCAAAATCTGTACCTGCTTTTTTCTTCTCTATCAGCCCATCTCTAATATGGCCATAGACGTCTAAGAGGGAGCAGTAAAAAAGGAAAGAAAATGGACTTGGGAGCAGGAATTTCACATCCCAGTCCTGGTTCTCCTGCTGGATAAATCACCTCACCATTCTGGTCCTCAAACTCTTCATGGATCAAGAGATGGTGGTTGACCAGATGACTGCAGAGATCTTTTCTGCTCTAAGATGTCATGGAATGTTTTGTGAATTAGAATTGGAGTATGAGGTGTGTGTGCTTGGTCACTGGTGCCTACATCTGCATCACTGATTTCCAGGAAGATTAACACAAAAGGAGTTAATGTTTTCTCTGAATCAAAACACCCAATACATCCCACCTGCCATAAGAACATATCTTCAACTCACCGTGGTTGCCCTCCCAATAGCTGAATTCTAAATTAGAGGCTTTTATAACTCAAGAATGAATCCGTAAATATGTCTCCTAGGTAACATCTTGTTAGCTTCATTGCTCAAAGCCCTTGAAAATAATAGAACTGCATTTCTTTTTAAAAATAGTAACTCAGACATCTCATTTAGGCCTCCCACCCAATTAGTCTGAATTAGTAAAATGTGTTCATTTCTTTCCCGATGAGAACATTGAATAAAAACATTGGATGAATACATTGTATTCATCCATGAGAAATACATATAAAATGTGATTTCCCAGCACCTAGGATTGTTCTTACCTAGCTCTGTTTTTTCAGAGGTGGTTATAACATGTACATCCTTCTTGCTATTAAAAATTAATATCTCAGCCCATATAGTCACTCAGAAATAACAGCCAGAGCAACATCTCAATTTAATCCTGGTCCTGACAAGAACCATCTCCCTCCTGCAGAGTTTGAGGAGAATTTTCTCTCCCTTTCTTTTTCCCCATCCTTCTAGAAAGGATGGCTCTCTGAAGCCATTTCTCTGACCACCTGTGTACCAGCTGTACTGCTCCTGCTGAATGTCAGAACATCCCAGCCCAGTGAAGAGGGGAGGTGGGGCAGAGCTATGTGGCCTGAAGGACTTGGCAGAACAAAGCCCCACTAAGCAGGGCCCTGTGTTTTCACTGACATGAATGCCCAGTGAAATGCTCTGGGAAGCCCAGCCCAGGCCTGTGTCAGAAAGACTTTCCTGGAGTTTGAACACATACCACAGGCTCAAAAGACCACCAGTCTCATCCAACCAGTAGAACAGTGTTCTACTGAGCCTTGGAGAGAGCTCAAACCTGCTGCTCAGGATGGGCTGGTAACCTGAAGTGGAGCCAGGCCAACAACTGGGTGTCCTCAGAGACGTCAAGAGGGTGTGGGAGAGCCACAGGGCCGGCAGGGGTGGCACTCATATGAGGACCGGCATCCTGGCGTGGGGAGGAGTAAGATGAATGTGGCCAGGACGTTTACTGCCCACTGCCTTTGACAAATGACAATGGTCAGCAGAATGAATTCACCAGCAAAGAAAACACAACTCACAGGGCAGCCACGGAGCCCTTTAAGAAGTGCCTTTTTTCTCCCCTAGTGGTGTGGCCATCACCAAGGCAAAGAGAAATAGGCCCCCAAGAGTGGCCTGGGTCAACCAGACTTCCCCATGACTTGCTTCCTGTGATAGGCAGAAGGGTGGCCCCCAAAGATATCTAGGTCCTAATCCCTGGAACCTGAAAACATCCCCTTACCTGGTGAAAAGGAATCTGCTGATGCAATTGAACTGAGGCTCTTGAGATGGGGAGATTACCCTGAATTATCTGGGTGGGCCCTGAATGTCATCACAAGTGTCCTTATAAGAGAGAGGTAGAGGGAGATTTGACTACAGAAGATGAGAGGGTGATACGAGGCCTGAAGCAGAGATTGGAGTGACGCTTCTTGAAAATGGAGGAAGGGGACTTCCCCTCCGGTCTAGTAGTTAAGACTGCGAAGTCCCACTGAAGGGAGTGCAGGTTCAATCCCTGGTCAGGGAACTAAAATCCCACATGCCACATGATAATGGCCAAAAAAATGGAGGAAGGGCTACAGGCTAAGGAGTAAGGCAGCCACTGGAAACCAAAAGGGTAAAGAAGTAGATTCTCCTCTAGAGCCTCCAGGAGGGCCCAGCCCTACTAACACCTTGATTTCAACCCAATAAAATTGATTTCCCACTCCTGGCCTCTGGTAAGTACTGTAAGAGTATAAATTCATTTTATTTTAAGCCACTAAACGTGTGGCCATTTGTTTCAGCAGCAATAGGAAATTGCAAACGTTCCCAAGAGTAGGGGATGCCCCAGTGGCAGGGCCTTCTTTTATGGCAGAGAAATTCCTGAAAGACAAAAAGGAGCGTCAATGCACTTTTGGGCAGATACACCCCAGCATAAACACCATGCCTCTTTGGCCAACGCTGGGAATGCCTGGGGCAGGGGTGGAGGAAGAGAACTGGCGTTTATTGAGCACCATATTTAAGCCTCACAGCAGCTTGGTGAGGTAGATGTTAGGACTCCAGGTTCTGGTGAAGAGCACTGAGCTGACATTTTGGTCATTTGTCCAAGGTCACAGCTCATCAGCTGCAGTTCCCCAGGGAAGTTTGCTCCCACTCCTCTGCCCTGTGTGCCCTTTGCTTAAGGATCCTCCACAGTGAGAGATGGGGGCAGGCAGTTGCTGTGGCTACAGTTTCAAGGAGCTCATTCATTCATTCATTCAATAAACAGTTAGCCAGCACCTCCCAGTCGTTAGGTCCTGTGCTGGAGGAAAAGAAGCGACCTTCTGCTGCAGGCCACTTACAAGCTGCTGCTGCTTCAGTCGTCTTCGACTCTGTGTGACCCCACAGACGGCAGCCCGCCAGGCTCCCCCATCCCTGGGATTCTCCAGGCAAGAACACTGGAGTGGGTTGCCATTTCCTTCTCCAATGCATGAAAGTGAAAAATGAAAGTGAAGTTGCTCAGTTGTGTCCGACTCTTCGAGACCTCATCGACTGCAGCCTACCAGGCTCCTCCATCCATGGGATTTTCCAGGCAAGAGCACTGGAGTAGGGTGCCATTGCCTTCTCCGACTTACAAGTCAGGAGCAGACTTTTACAACACAAGTCGTGTTGTCATTTCCCTCTGAAAACCCCACGGCCCACCTCAGGCAAGGACGGTTGGCACAAAGGCTCACTCACAGTCCACAAGGAGAGTTCTCTTGTTTTCCCAAGAAGGAGCCAAAACTTGGCCTTGTTGGTGACTTTTCAGAACAAGGAATGCCCCTGTCTTGCACTCAGGGCACCTTCCTGGGGGTGCACATAGGTTTTCACCCCCAACCACCAGGGGTGAGTTCTGACTAATGATCAGTTTAGGGACACAGTCTGTGGCCAGTGGATCACACCTGCTACACTTGATCCAGAGTTCACCTGGACTTATTCCATGACTTTAGGCTCTATGGGAGACCAGTGCAGGGCCTAAGACTTGCAGTTGCATCAACTGCTCTGTCCCTCAGGTGTGGACCCGGAAGGCTCTGCTGAGTTTTGACTGGACGTCTCTCTCTCTTTCGTCCTCTCCCATCAATGGTGCTGACTTTGTGTCCTGTTTGGTCTTCTCTTGTTGGTTGTTTCACATAGGATATTTTCAGTCTCAAATAACAAAATCCAATCCAAACTGTCTCAAATAATCAAGGTATTTTATTGGCTCCATTTAACTGAAAGAGTCTAGAGATAGGGCTGGTTTCTAGGGAGGCTTGTTCTAGTGCCTCAAGCAATGCAGCCAGGCCTTTTGTTTTCTCTCCATTTCTCAGCTTTGTTTCCTCATCAGACTCTACCCATATGAAGTTCTCTTCTCATGACCCCCTAGAGTGGCTGGCAGTACCCAAAACTGAGTCTGGTTGGCTCTTATGGGCAGGCTAGGGTGACATTGCCAACTGGGAGCCAGTCTAGGCTAGGAGAATTGTTATGCACTGATGTTTTAGAGATGATCACATGCTCCCTATATAGCACTAGGGGAGGAATCATAGCTGAGAAGGGGAGTGTGATTTCCCACAGGAAACTGGGGCTGTCATGAAGAAAGGGAAGAGAAGAATGGATGATACTGGAGATCCAAACCAGAAAAAAAAAAATGTCTATGAAATGTCTACAAAACTGATAGGATTTTGTTGTTGTTTTTATCTTAAATGAACAAATGTTCTACCCTTCTTAATACTTCCTTAGAGTAAATAATCTTGCGAGGTCTTCCTTAATTTAGTACTTATAATATCACATACTCCATAACACCCTGGTGACCAGATTTCTTTTTCATTAAGGCTACCAGGCTTTTAGATGCCGACTCTTCCCTCTGTGAGCTCTGCATGTCCCCTAAAAGAAGCAGTGCTGAAATATTGCCCTTGATTAATCACAGCCCAATTATCTAGTTTGTGGATTATCAGGGCTCCTCCTTTTTTCTTCCCACATCCTGCCTGCCTTTTAGTCAACCCCTGCTCATTAACAAACCTGCCTGAAAAGATAGGGTAAAAAAAAAAAAAGAAAAAGAAATGGAAATGGAACTGTAAATCAGCCAGTTTAGCTTCTTACCAACCCTGGTAAAAATGTTTGAGGAGGAAGTTGAAAAGAAGTGATGGCATGAGATTTACCTTAAATTTCCAAGATCTGTGATAACTTTGTGAACCCCTTCCACCCCTTTGTGAGCCTCTTCCACCCCTTACCCGATCCTTCTTAGAGATATTGAAAACAGCTGAATTCTCCAGAAAAGGCACATTCCTCAGATACCCAGACATTTCAAACGGCTCCCAAGTATCTCAATAACTTTTTAAAATAAACTTTCTTTTTAAATCAAGATGATTGGTTTCTCTCTCTCTCCTTCACCGGAGTGTAGTTGTTTTACAATGTTGTTAGCCTCTGCTGTACAGCAAAGTGAATCAGCTATATGTATACATATATCTCCTCTTTTTTTGGATTTTCTTCACATTTAGGTCACCACAGAGCACTGAGTAGAGTTCCCTGTGCTATACAGTAGGTTCTCATTAGTTATCTATTTTACATATAGTATCAATAGTGTATATACATAAACCCCAATCTCCCAATTCACCCCACCACTGTCCTTTCCCCCTTGGTATTCATGCATTTACTCTCTGTGTGTGTCTCTATTTCTGCTTTGCAAATAGGTTCATCTATACCATTTTTCTAGATTCCAGATATATGCATTAATATATGATATTTGTTTTTCTTTTTCTGATTGAAGGGAAGACCTGTTGAAAGGATAAGAGCTCAAATCCACTCCCAGATGGAGAATTCAGACCCCACAGCTCAGTTTCCTAGTGTGTGGGAGTCAATAACACTTGTTTAACCTGGTAACCAAAGTAAAGGGGGTTGGGGGCAAGGTGGAGCTAGCAGGAACCCCTTCCATCAAACCAGAGTCCTTCTATCACCTTCACTGAGCATCTGATCACTATTTCTACCTGCCACCCTCATCTAGCTGATTCCTCCTAATTCTGGAGGGCTGGATAAGGATTGATGACCACCTCTGGGTTTTCATGTCTCCTTAGAAAATTCAAACAAAAGAGAAAAGGACATCTGTTTTTTAAAGAACATTCTTTCCCAATATCTAAAAACAAGTCATTTTCCTTTGGACTTATCTTTCTCCTGACCACTCCTGGTGGAACAGACTTCCAATTCAACTACTACTGGAATTGGTAGGAGAGAAGAGCCAAGATTAGAAAGACCCAGCTCCTTCATGTCATCTTGTGAGAGTAACTCAGTGGCTTGAGGTTCAGTAGTGAAACTGGGGGAAATGTGTTCAAATGTAGTCCACGCATCCCACATTCAGCCTGTAAGTCTGAGTAGACAATTGGGGTTGGGGGCTTGTCTCAGTCTATTCAGGCTGCTGTAACAAAATAGACTGATGGTATATAAAAAACAAAACAGTTGTTTCTCATAGTCCTGGAGGTTGGAAAGTCCAAGATCAAGGTTCCAGCAGATTTGGTGTCTGATGAGGACCGATGCATCCCTGGTTCATAGATGGCTGCTGGTCTTTTCACTACGTCCTCACATAGTAGAAGGGGACAGTTCTTGGGGGGGGGGGGGGCGGTCTCTCTCTTTTTTTTAATTAAAGAAAATTTAATTAACAAATTTCTACATTCAACATGGTCGTGCCATTTTATAAACATACAAACATTCCATTCAGTAGCTCAGTCATGTCCAACTCTTTGTGACCCCGTGGACGGCAGCATGCCAGGCTTCCCTGTCCATCACCAACTCCCGGAGTTTACTCAAATTCATGTCCATAGAGTTGGTGATGCCATCCAACCATCTCATCTTCTGTCGTCCCCTTCTCCTCCCTCCTTCAATCTTTCCCAGCATCAGTGTATTTCAAATGAGTCAGTTCTTCACATAGGTGGCCAAAGTATTAGAGTTTCAGCTTCAGCATCAGTCCTTCCAATGAATATTCAGGACTGATTTCCCTTAGGTTTGACTGGTTGGATCTCCTTGCTGTCTAAGGAACTCTCAAGAGTCTTCTCCAACACCACAGTTTGAAAGCATCAATTCTTTGGTGCTCAGCTTTCTTTATAGTCCAACTCTCACATCCATACATTCCTACTGGAAAAACCATAGCTTTGACTAGGCAGAACTTTGTTGGCAAAGTAATGTCTCTGCTTTTTAATATGCTTCCAGGTTGGTCATAACTTTTCTTCCAAAGAGCAAGCCTCTTTTAATTTCATGGCTGCAGTCACCATCTGCAATGATATGGAGTCCAAAAAAATAAAGTCTGTCACTGTTTCCACTGTTGCCCCATCTATTTGCTATAAAGTGATGGGACCAGTTACCATGATCTTCATTTTCTGAATGTTGACGTTTAAGCCAACTTTTTCACTCTCCTCTTTCACTTTCATCAAGAGGCTCTTTAGTTCTTCTTTGCTTTCTGCCATAAGTGTTGTCATCTGCGTATCTGAGGTTATTGATATTTCTCCCGGCAATCTTGATTCCAGCTTGTGCTTCTTCCAGCCCAGCATTTCTCATGATGTACTCTGCATATAAGTTAAATAAGCAGGGTGACAATGTACAGCCTTGACATACTCCTTTTCCTATTTGGAACTAGTCTGTTGTTCCATGTCCAGTTCTAACTGTTGCTTCCTGACCTGCATACAGATTTCTCAAGAGGCAGGTCAGGTGGTCTGGTATTCCCATCTCTTTCAGCATTTTTCACAGTTTGTTGTGATAAACACAGTCAAAGGCTTTGGCATAGTCAATAAAGCAGAAATAGACATTTTTCTGGAACTCTCTTGCTTTTTCCATGATCCAGCGGATGTTAGCAATTTGATCTCTGGTTCCTCTGCCTTTTCTAAATCCAGCTTGAACATCTGGGAGTTTATGGTTCACGTACTGTTGAAACCTGGCTTGGAGAATTTTGAGCATTGCTTTACTAGCATGTGAGATGAGTGCACTTGTGTGGTAGTTTGAACATTCTTTGGCATACAAACAATATCTTCCATTAAATTACAATGTGCTCAGAGACAGTCATGTGTCTGAGTCATGTGGCCTCACATGTGGGGTTTAGGACAGCAGTTTCCTCAGAGGAGAAATTCAAATAAATGGTCATAGAACTTGACAATTATGGAGCTCTAAGTCTTCATAGAGGAGGAAAAGGAGGAAGGAAGGAAACTATATATGAGGGAACCTTTGAAAACATCATGGAAGCTCACAATTCTGTTGTCATAATCCATAATCCAAGTCTACCCAGAGGCCATTTCACATATTGAATTAAAGGTGGGGAGTTTGTGAAAAGACTATAATGATTATTCACCTTCCTAGAAAACAGAAGAAATGCTTCTTCAAAATCAGTACTGATATTAGTATGGCTTATCAAGATGTCTCTACAGGCTCCCAGAGTCCAGTTGGAGGAGTGTGTCCAGTAATACCTCTGGGAGGTGAGGACTGAGCTCCTTCCTGGGTCTATTTTATGAGGGCACTGATCCCCCCTGTGAGGGTTCCACCCTCATGACCTAATCCCCTCCCAAATGCTCCACCTCCAAATACCATAATTTGGGGGATTATGCTTCAGCATATGAATTTTGCTGGGACACACATGTTCAGTCTACGGCAGGGCTGGCACTTTCTTTCACCAGCAGTGGAGTTTGGTGACTTGCACATTTATGGACAGAGAGTTAAATCAGACATTGCTGGCAACTTCTCCCAGCAATGTTTAGAAGGGTCATAAGCACCCCATGCCCTCAGCAATGTTAGAGGTGTCTGTCATCATGATAGCATGATGCACTGCTGGACTCAGAAAATAATGGACTTCAAATCCCCATTTCTCACCCAGGCCTGTGGCCAAGTGAGGCAAATAATAACCTCTCTGAGCCTCATTGTCTCATCTGGAAATGTGAACTTCATAGGTTGTTCTGAGGATCAAATGCATTCATGGACATAGATGTGTGCAAACCACACTCCAAATCTGGATAATGATAATGACAATCAGGATGCCTGGATAGATGCCGTCCTCCTTATGGCCACAGTCAGTAAGTGAATAAACTTGGGAGGAGGGGTGTTCCACCTGGACCACCCCCAGATGCCTTCCCTTGTGACAGTAATTGTCTCCTTAAAAACTCAAGCTTCAACTCTGCTCCAGCTGGGTTGACTTCACAGCTGCCTCCCATCCTACTAAGAGACATGCCCTCTCCCCACTGCCCATCATTTACAGTTCCCTCCCTGGTGGTAAGATGATAAAGAATCCACCTGCAATGCAGAGATACAGGTTTGATCCCTGGCTTGGGAAGAACCCCTGGAGAAGGAAATGACTACCCACTCCAGTAATCTTGCCCAAAGAATTCCATGGAGAGAGGAGCCTGGCAAACTACAGTCCATGGAGTTGCAAAAAGTTGGACACCACTGAGCGACTAACACTTTCACTGCCCACTGAGGGCTGAAAACATCTGCCTTGGGCAACATGACTTCATTTGCTTATCCAGTCTCATCACTGCCCTAGTGATGGGCACCAGGAGCGTCACACATAGACAACATTATGTAATCCTTATTTGTAGGTGACAGTATAGTAACAGTTGTTATTATTACCCATTTTTACATGGGAAGAATCTGAGACCCAGAAAAAGATTAGGCTGCTTGTCTTGGACCCTAACAAAGCTAGAGCTTCCCTCCAAGAAGCTGACAACTCCTCTTTAGGATGGTTGGTCCTCTGAGCCCCTGTAAGTTTCCCACAGGACCTCTGGACTTAGCTCCACTAAGTTCCATGCAGTTGTACCCTGGTCCCCACCCAACAACCTCACAAATGAACAGATGCCCATGAAGGAAACAGATCCTACTCCAGCTGGGTCTCAGGAACCTGAGGATTAATTTCCCTGCAAGCCAGTTTGTTAGACACTGTGTTGGCAGATGAGGAGAGAAGCTATCCGTTCAATTCAGTTGCTCAGTTGTGTCCAGCTCTTTGCAACCCCATGGACTGCAGGATGCCAGGCTTCCTTGTCCATCACCAACTCCTGGAGCCTGCTCAAACTCATGTCCATCGAGTCAGTCATGCCATCCAACCATCTCATGCTTTGTTGTCCCCTTTTCCTCCTCCCTTCAATCTTTCTCAGCATCAGGATCTTTTCCAATGAGTCAGTTCTTCACATCAGATAGCCAAAGAATTGGAGTTTCAACTTCAGCAACAGTATCAGTCACCCAAAAGATGCTATAGAATCAGCCAATTAAGCAGCCAATGGTGCTGAACTAAATGTGACCTTATATTTAATTGTGGACGTTGTTTCTCAGAAGTTTCTCACTAGTCTGGGTTTGGGGGAAAGAATGGGACAGTAAGGGGAGTGTGAGGGTCAAGGGGAGAATCCCATTTATAAGGACACACGTCTGCTCTGCTCATGACTCTCATTTCTTTCTTTCTTAAGGGGACAGTAGTATCAAGGATTCAGTGATCTCCACCACAGGAAAGTTGGGGAGGTATAGCCAATCTCTCAGCTGTAACCCAGGGGCAGCAGGCAAATGACAAGGGGACAAGGCCTTGTCAGTTGCATGAAACATTTACCTAATAGGCCAGAGACCCAGTTGCAGAAGCACATCTCTAACAGGGGTTAGGGGACAGTAGTAGAGGCAGGAGCCTGGGCTGTACTCTGCAGAAGCTCACACACAATTTGAAAACTTTTCTTTGCTGTGTACTCAGGCCACCAGCTTCGTGATTGGGGAGCCCTGTTGGTCCCCTCCACACTTTCTCAGTAAAGTACTTGGAGCACAATTTCAGAAAATATGTGAGCCTAGAGAACAGTGGAGTTGAGGGTTCAGAGGGAGAATAAGACAATAGTGCTTCCATAGCTAGCTGGCACCAGTCAATCTGGCTGCTTCCCCAGGGCCTCTGTGGCAGCAAGGGTTGCCCGCCATTCAGGTCTCCCTCCGAGAAACAACTTGCCATTCAGCTGTAGGGAGTGCAGTGAGAGGACAGGTCCCACCTGTGAGAGCTTCAGGCCCACCTCAGTTCAGAGGCCATGCTCCTCCTGGGGCACCCCACCCAGTGACTGAGCTTGGAGGAGCACAAGGGCCTGAGGGATCCTCTAACAGGCAGTCTTGGCTCCAGAGTATGAAGCACCAGATGTATAACAATGGTGCTTGTTGTACACAAGGGAACTCAGAAGAGTGAGAGATTAACTCAGCTCAGGGGGACTCTGGAGGACTTCTTAACAGGCAGTATTAGTGTTCAGCCTTGGATGGTAGGAAGGGTGAAGTATTATAAGCAGAAGGAGGGGCAGAGATCCAGGGTCAGCAAAATTCAGGAGGATTCCAGGCACAGTGACCAGCCCTGAAGCATGGAGTGTATGGTGTTTTAAAATGGATATAGTTAAATTATGGAAAATTTCAAATGCTAATGTATTTGGATTTTATTCTGTTGATACTAGGGAGTCATGAAGAGATGCCACCATAAAAGTGACCTGATCAGATCAGAATTTTAGAACTATACGTTCTTGACAGGACAAAAATGCAGAACTTGGAGATGGGTAGAACAGTTAAAGACTGTTCTAACAGTGAGAGCGAGAATGATAAGGACCTGACTAGGTCAGAGGAGTGACCATGGAAAAGAAGGCTAAGAATGAGATTTATTGTAGAAGAGAATGAGGAGATGCAAAGAAGACATTGGGGTCATGAGTCTGAATTTTCTACAAAGTAACCTTAGAATGGGATTGAGTCAGAGAGAAAGAGCATGGGTGTCTCTAATAGGCTGAGGCTGAGCTAGAAGCAATTCTAGAGTTTAGGAGAATGGTAGGAGTAAAGATACAATTCTGGAAGTCATCTCTACTATCATCTTCCCATTTCTGGTCCAGGTGCTGAAAAAGAGAGAGAGTGAAAAGAGAACAGAATTAAAGACCTAATCTTGAGAGGGCCTCCATTTATTAAAGCATGAGTACTGGGAATGATTGAGATGACATCCTCAGAGTGTGACAGGGCAGATCTGCAAAGAGCTCCAAGCAGAAGGTGATGTTCAGCAGCGTCAGGGCTATAGAGAGATCTTGTCACCAAGGATAGGGATCTGGACCACCGAGAGACTGTCAAGTGGAGAACACTAGGGTGGGCGTGGGACCTTCAAGAGAGTACTTATAGCAGAGAGCTGTGGGCAGAGGACAGCCTTAATCTAAACATAAGCCTTTTAATTTGAAAATCATTTCAAACGTGTGGAAATGTTGCAAGAACATAAATTGAACATAGAATGTCTATTTACTTTTTACTCAGTTTCTCCTATTGTTAACATTTTACCCATTTGTTTCATCATCTGCTCTCACGCTTTCTCTCCTTTATATATATATATTTATTATATATATGTAAATTATATGTTTACATGGACATATATGCACATATATGTAATATATTTTTCTGAGTCTTTTGAGAGTAAATACATGCGTATGAAAGTGAAAGTGAAAGGCACTCAGTTGTGTTTCTTTGTGATCCCATGGACGCAAGACCCCTGCCTGCCATGTTCCTCTGTCCATGGAATTCTCCAGGCCAGAGTGCTGGAGTGGGTTGCCATGCCCTCCTCCCAGGGATCTTCCCCACTCAGGGATCAAACCCATGTCTCCTGCATCTCTTGCATTGCAGGTGAATTCTTCACTGCTGAGCCACTGGAGAAGCCCAAATACATACATATATCACAGCCTTTTACCTCTAAATATATTAGTGTATATTTACTCAGAATACAAAGCTTCTCTTACATAACCATAGCATATTATCAACTTCAGTAAATTTAACATTGACACAATTCTTTCTCCAATTGACCCAACAATGTCCTTTTTAGCACTTCCTCCCCCCACCAAACTGGGTGGGTGTATAAGCTGTCCTTTGTTCTTGGGTTCTCAGGAGCTGTGGCCCCAGGGGTGAGGTGAGGTCTAGGTAGAAGGGAATGGTTTCCTCCATTAGCACCCACTTAAGCCACATGTCAGTTACCAACGGCCCTAGCTCCCAAGGACAAGGCAGGATGCAGGTCTACATAGGAGGTTGCTGCTGCTGCTGAGTCACTTCAGTCGTGTCCGACTCTGTGCGACCCCATAGACGGCAGCCCACCAGGCTCCCCCGTCCCTGGGATTCTCCAGGCAAGAACACTGGAGTAGGTTGCCATTTCCTTCTCCAATGCATGAAAGTGAAAAGTGAAAGTGAAAAGTGAAAGTGAAGTCACTCAGTCGTGTCCGACCTCAGCGACCCCATGGACTGCAGCCTTCCAGGCTCCTCCATCCATGGAATTTTCCAGGCAAGAGTACTGGAGTGGGGTGCCATTGCCTTCTCCCATAGGAGGTTGAGTACAGGTCAAAGAGCAGACTTGTGTAGATGTCAGTCAGGCTAACTTCCACATGGGCTAAGCTCATGGCCTATGTGTTAGAAGAACTCCTTGCTAATTTCCTTCTCAGTTTTACACAAGAAAAAACATTTGTGAGTCTTCTAAGGCTTATTCAGCAGGGTAAACAGTACCTGACTTTGGCTCTATATTCTCTCTGGGCCAAGGATGCATTTTTGAGCCTGTGTTAATACATCTATGTCAATGAAAATGACTTGTTCATGGAATCCAACGGCATCTCAAGGACTTTATCACTTGCTTAAAGGAGATTCCACTGAAGCTTTTTTTGGGGTGATGGTATGTTTCTCTTCATGTTCCCACAGTCTCTGGCCCAAGAGGGATGCATACGGTTTTCATCCTTTTTGAGGCTGTTTACTTCCTGGATTGGCTATTTCTAACTCTGAGACAGAACACACCTGGTGCTAAACCAACTATAAACACAAAAATCAGCCTGAGAGGGAGGCACTTACAGGGGAGTTTCTGACCAGAATACTTTTACTAGGGTTCTTTGGCAACACAAAACTTTGTTCTCCTTAATAATTGTCTTCGTGGGTCTTGGTAATTCCCATAATTCCACTCTGGTATTCATCTTTTTACCAGATAAAATTATACAGCCACTTTGGGTTTCCTATTTTGTGTGGGTTGCCAGAAATCCCAGAACTACGTTCAGTATTCAATTACAACAAATATATCAGCATAGATTTTTCTTATATTTATATCTCCATTTACCATATATGTGTTATGGTTTATGTTTCTTAAATATATATGTATGTATAAATAGTAAATGGAGAATATGTATGATATCTACATATAGCATTTACTATTTTTCTGTGGGTTTCTATGTACGACTATCTATTTACTATGGTTTCATTGTACGTATGTCTTTAACATTAAACATCCTAAAATCATTTTGGGAAGCAGACAGGCCATGACTCATGAATATACAGTTCCTCACAGGACACTTGTTTCCTTATGGCCGCTTATTCCAGCCATTCCACATATAAAAGCAAGTCCAAGACATTTTCTCTTGAGCCTGTTAACTACCCTCTCTCTCTTCCCATTTTAAATGGCCTTGCCACGGAAGGCAATCCAGTTTGGGGCAGGAGTTCTTAGTTAAAATAGAAACTTCTCTCATTGGATTACATCCTGAGTTCTTGTGTTTATCCAATTTCTTCGGGGAATTCAAGTCTGATGCCGACAAAAGCCAAAGGGAACGCTGGTGCACAGGGGCACCGCCTTCCCAAGCTGACTTTTGTAGGAGAGAAAGCCTTGCCCTGGGGAGACCTGTGCTCCCCCAGCCATGGCAGAAGAAGCAGGGAGGATCAGAGGACAGAGCCTCCTCTCAGGTGACTTCGGAAACAATGTGGACTCCTACTTGATTATCCACTCAGGCCTACAGAGTGGGACCAAGAACCAGGGACAGGCGGATCTGTGAGGAACTTTCAAGGCACTTCTCCCCGTGATACAGGAAACATCCCAAAGCACAGAAGATGCTTTTTCTCACAGTTGATTCTAGAGCCAAATCTATGCTGGCTTTCTATTAAACACATATTTCTAGGAGGAACTAGAGAGGCCATAGAATATATACATAGGTGAAGTCATTTTACCTTTTCTCCACCATAGAAAAATATTGGGTTAGCCAAAAAGTTAATTTGGGTTTTTCTCAATAATAAAATAACCTACACTTGTACAAACTATCCAAGAGCCAGGCACTGTTCCAAGTACGTGTGCGCACACACACACTCATCATCATCATCAACATCGTCATCCATAAAATAGATATAGTATCATTATCCCCATTTTACAAAGGAGGAAACTGAGGCTCAGAGAGGGACACAACTTGCTCAAGGTCATGCATCTAGTAAGATGGCAGAGGGGGCTCTTGTACTCCAGGAGTCTGGCTTCTGAGTTTGTATTTCCTACCATCTACTCTACTCATCTAGTGGCCCCTGTCCCATATAAGCCATAGGGAGTAGACACCCTGGGGCCCAAATAGGGTATAATATTGGTCTCAAGGCCCTGAAAATTCCAGAGAAGATTTGTTTAGTCAGACTGTGTCAACTTATTTCTTATCCACTGGCCAGAGATAATATAAAGTGTGCCAACTTAGAGTCTATATCTCTTCTGAAGAATTTCAGAAATACAACTCTTCAATTTCTAGAAGAAAGAAAGAATTTAGCTCACTCACCCACCCATGTTCACCACATGCAATGCACTTTGCTGGGTTCTAGAGAGATGATGATTCAGCCTCAGTGGTCCCTACGCTGTGAGAAAGGTGGTCCCTGTTAGTCCCAGATGTGACATAATGGGGGAAAGATGGAAGGATGCATCACCAGGTTAGGGAAGGCCTGAGGTAGGGAGACCCTCCTGCCCTTCACCTGCTGTGTAACCTCACGTTAGCCCTCTGGACCTCAGTTTCCATGGCTGCAAAGTGAAGGGGTGGTTCAGGAGACTACATAAAGAGTGCTTCTAGATCTAAAGTTTGATGCTAACGGTGGTAGCTGTTAATGCTATAAAACATTTACATCTTCTGTACCAGTCATTGAGACAGGCTCTGTCCATACATCTCTTATTTTTCAAACAGGCATGAAAGACAAAATGCAGCAAACAGTGAAGATGATTCTACTCAGGCTATTGCAATAGGAAGAACATTCATTAATGAGGAAGGTACAAATGAAAAGGAAGGACCCTGAGGTTTTATGGAGGCAGGAAGACAAGGGAGTCATCACCAAGTCTTTTGGGAGTCAGATGAAAGAATTACCTTGGAATATTCCATGGCAGACAGACTGGTCTTTTGTAGTTACCCATTTGCAGAACAAACATGGTGAGGGTTTCCTTAGCTGTTGCTGTTTTCCAGAAATGTAGAGCTTATATACTGTCTCAGGGGCCACATACTTCTGTGATGCACAAATGTATAACCCCATGGTACCTAAAACCACAAAATAAACATGGAAAATCTTCCTAAAGTATCTATTTTTACTTAAAACTGTGGGGGCAGTATCAATATTTTATATAAAACAAACGCCTTAAAAAGGAATGAAAATACGTACAATTTTAAAGTTTAAATCTTAAAGAGATTTTATCCTTAAATAGGGCCCCTTCTCTCTCTCTCAGCCATCGGTGTACCTCTATGAAAAAGTTTGAGAAGCACTGGTCATTTATTCTCTGACTAAATTATCAACAACAGCTCTTAGGTCATACATATGTTTTTTTGTCAGTACTTTGTGGGGGTGATGATGTTATCTTTTATGTGATGTTTTGTTTCTTCGTGTGCCTCTATAACTTTTTCCCTAACCTCGTAATTTTTTTAATGATGTTTTATTCTGTAATATTACAGAAATGTTGCAAGAATAGTACAGAGAGTTCCTGTATACTCTTTACCTATACACTCCTTTTCTGCTAATGTTACCATCTTACATAACCATGGTATTGGGTTGGCCAAAAGGTCCATTCGGGTTTTTCCATCTCAGCTTATGAAAAACCCAAATGAACTTTTCGGCCAACCCAATACACTGGTTAAAACTAATATAATTAACATTGGCCATTACTTAGGTAAACTACAGACTTGATTTAAATTCCACCAGTTTTTCCACTAATGTTTTTTCACTGTTCTGGTATCTAATTCCACATTGCACTTAATATAAATGCCTTTTGATTGACTGAAAAAATCTCATGAAGCCTACTAAGTGCCAGTGGGCTTCCCTGGTGGCTCAGATAGTAAAGAATGTACCTGCAATACAAAAGACCCGGGTTTGATTTTCCTGGGTTGGGAAAATCCCCTGGAAAAGGAAATGGCAACCCACTCCAGTATTCTTCCCTGGAGAATTCTATGGCCAGAGGAGCCTGGTGGGCCACAGTCCATGGCATCACAAAGAGTTGGACACAACTAAGCAACTAACACACACACAAGTGCCAGGCACCACCCTACGTCTTGGGAACCAATGAAACCAACCGTCCTGGGTTTATAGCATATAAAGGACACTCACCATGGGGAAAGCAGCCCCTTGTGGTTCTGTGTTACACAGACCTGAGGAATCTTAACTATCAAAGACTGTGTGTGTGGATCTGAAACCATCTGCAAATAGGTGTGCCAGCTCTGGTACACACCCATGGGTCTTCACATAGAAGGCCCCGGGTGCTGACAGCAGTGGGGTTCCCCCAGCTCCTGCTCCCCAACTCCAGGCAGCATTTCTGAGCCATAATGTGACCCCCATTGGTCTCTGCATTGGGCAGCCCCCTTGGAGCCCAGTGCTGAAAAGTTAGCACCTTTGAAATCAGATAAAGCGCATCAAGCCACAGCTGTGTTTGTTTTATAAATTAAAGGGCGAATCATTAAAATAATTGTTTTCCTGAAAATAAAGAGATTAAACAAGTCTCCCTTCTCCCCTGCAGCCTCCCTCTTCTTTTCCCAATTTGTCTGCAAAGGACTCCAACTTCAGGTTAAAGAGCAAAGAATTATCTCTGTTTCAATCTTAGGGACTGGACTGGCTCCATAACAGTTATAATCTCTTATCTGAACCCGCCTGGAGGCAAGGGGCCCACTAGAGCTGAATTCTTTTCAGCATTAACTGCCATTCAAATGGATACAGAATAGTTGAGCTTTTCCTTTAACGATGGGGGCCCTCAAGGTGATTCTCAAACTTCCCTGTTTAGTATTGCTTTTCCCCTAATTTCTCTTCTGTAGGAGGTTTGGTACATGTTGGGGATTTAAGATTTTCATACAGAAAAGGAGAATGCGTGTAAAAAGGGCTTAGAAAATCATCTAACAAGTAAGTGCTCGACAAATGTTATTGTTACTACGTGGGCTTCCCAGGTGGCTAAGCAGCAAAGAATCCAACTGCCAATGCAGGAGATGTGGCTTCAGTCCTGGGTTGGGACGATCCCCTAGAGAAGGAAATGGAAACCCACTCCAGTATTCTTGCCTGGGAAATCCCATGGACAAACGAGCCTGACGGGCTACAATCCATACGATTGCAAAGAGTCAGACATGATTTAGCAACTGAACACACACGCATTGTGACTCTATCGAAAAAGATCTATGAGAGACATTTGTACCTAATTTGGAAGTCAGTGAGGAGCCTTCAGGGTTTTTCAGGAGAATGATACGGTTGGATCAGGTAGGTGGTCCTTAAGGAGCTTAAAAACTAGTAAGATCTTGGGATTTCCCTGGTGCCTAAGACTCTGTGCTCTCAACGCAGGGGTCCTGGGTTCGATCTCTGGTTCAATTCAGTCATGCAGTCGTGTCTGACTCTTTGTGACCCCATGGACTGCAACACGCCAGGCCTCCCTGTCCATCCCTGTCCATCCCTGTCCATCACCAACTCCCGGAGTTTACTCATGTCCATAGAGTTGGTGATGCCATCCAACTATCTCATCCTCTATCGTCCCCTTCTCCTCCTGCCTTCAATCTTTCCCAGCATCAGGGTATTTTCAAATGAGTCAGTTCTTTGCATCAGGTGGAGTTTCAGCTTCAGCATCAGTCCTTCCAATGAATATTCAGGACTGATTTCCTTTAGCTTTGACAGGTTGGATCTCCTTGCTGTCCAAGGAACTCTCAAGAGTCTTCTCCAACACCACAGTTTGAAAGCATTAATTCTTCAGCGTTCAGCTTTCTTTATAGTCCAACTCTCACATCCATACATGACTACTGGAAAAACCATAGCTTTGACTAGGCAGAACTTTGTTGGCAAAGTAATGTCTCTGCTTTTAAATATGCTTCCAGGTTGGTCACAACTTTTCTTCCAAGGAGCAAGCCTCTTTTAATTTCATGGCTGCGGTCACCATCTGCAATGATAGGGAGTCCAAAAAAATAAAGTCTGTCACTGTTTCCACTGTTGCCCCATCTATTTCCCGTTAAGTGATGGGACCAGATGCCATGATCTTAGTTTTCTGAATGTTGAGTTTTAAGCCAACTTTTTCACTCTCCTCTTTCACTTTCATCAAGAGGCTCTTTAGTTCTTCGCTTTCTGCCATAAGGGTGGTGTCATCTGCATATCTGAGGTTATTGATATTTCTCCTGGCAATCTTGATTCCAGCTTGTGCTTCATCCAGCCCAGCATTTCTCATGATGACTCTGCATATAAGTTAAATAAGCAGCGTGACAATGTACAGCCTTGACATACTCCTTTCCTGATTTGGAACCAGTCTGTTGTTCCATGTCCAGTTCTAACTGCTGCTTCTTGACCTGCATACAGATTTCTCAGGAGGCAGGTCAGGTGGTCTTGTACTCCCATATCTTTAAGAATTTTTCACAGTTTGTTGTGATAAACACAGTCAAAGGTTTTGACATAGTCAATAAAGCATAAATAGATGTTTCCGTGGAACTCTCTTGCTTTTTCAATGATCCAAGGGATGTTGCTATTTGATCTCTGGTTCCTCTGCCTTTTCTAAATCCAGTTTGGACACCTGGAAGTTCACGGTTCACATACTGCTGAAGCCTGGCTTGGAGAATTTTGAGCATTACTTTGCTAACCTGTGAGTTGCGTGCAATTGTGCAGTGGTTTGAGCATTCTTTGGCATTGCCTTTCTTTGGGATTGGAATGAAAACTGACCTTTTCCAGTTCTGTGGCCACTGCTGAGTTTTCCAAATTTGTTGGCATATTGAGTGCAACATTTTCACAGCATCATTTTTTAGGATTTGAAATAGCTCAATTGGAATTCCATCACCTCCACTTTGTTTGTAGTGATACTTCCTAAGGCCCACTTGACTTCGCATTCCAGGATATCTGGCCCTGAGAGATCACACCATCATGATTATCTGGGTCGTGAAGATCTTTTTTGTATAGTTCTTCTGTGTATTCTTACTACCTCTTCTTAATATCTTCTGCTTCTGTTAGGTCCATACCATGTCTGTCCTTTATTGTGCCCATCTTTGCATGAAAATTTCCCTTGGTATCTCTCATTTTCTTGAAGAGATTTCTAGTCTTTCCCATTCTATTGTTTTCCTCTATTTCATTGCATTGATCACTGAGGAAGACTTTCTTATCTCTGGTAGGGAACTGTTAAAAAATCCTGCATGCTGCAACTAAGACCTGGCGAAGGCAAATAAATAAAGATTAAAGAAAAAAAAAAAAAAACTAGTAAGATCTAAATCATGCATACATAACAAGACATAAAGCAGGGAATCTAGTAAATATCTAATAATTATGCATTCATTTCACCTGCGTGATGTCATTTTAGCCTCATATCAAGCCTATTCAATAGCCGTTATTTTATCCCCAATTTACAGATGGAGAAATGGATGTTATGAAACTAGAAAAAGTAGAGCTCTGAGCTCAGGTGGTCTCCACATTTTCCTTTCTCCCAGAGAGGTGTGGTGGGAGTCCTCCGTCCCCATCCACTCTCCACCCAGCTCCCTCACAGCAGCATCTGTTGGTGTCTCTCTTCCCTCCAGACTGGAAGCGATTTAAAAGTAGAGTCTATGTAGTCCCATTTCACCTCGAGGGGCTAGCACAGAGTCCACCTCATGTGGATATTCAATAAAAAACAGTTTAAATAAACAGGCAAAGGGATGCGAATCTCCGGCATCTCTGCCTAAGAACTCCTTGTGTGCTTGTTGTGTTGATTCATCTCATGCTTCTGTTCTCACTTCTAGGACAACAGACTCTGTGGCCTATTTTACCAAAACGTCATGGACAATTAGCAATGGGAGCTCTAAAATGCTCAGAGAATGCAAAAACACAGCCAGGGTAACTAACTGTGGTCAGTGCCTCGACCTCTGTCATGAAAGAAGATCCTTAATTTTTTTTAAACAGGAAAATAAAGAGCCTTCCCCTTCAAGGAAGCATGGAGGTTCTACCCCATGAGCAAAGGCTGATGTGGCCTGGGAGATGAAGTCTGAGAGTCAGCTTTAAGCCTGGAGGTCAGTCTACAAAGAGAATGTGCTCTGAGGGTCATTCTTGTGCCCAGGTGAGACTTAGAAAATTGGGGTAGACCTCAACCACAGCCGCTCTTCCCCAAAACAAGACGTCACACTTAACATTGAAAAAAAAAGAATAAACAACCACAAACCAAACCTGGTAGGGTAGGCAGTGAATAGAAGAAAATGAACTCTCCCAGGCAACATTAACAAAATGGACTCTTCCAGTCAACGTTAGAAATTCTTATGGGAAGATCCAAGACTGAGGTCAATTTCTGGAGCCCCCTCCAGGCCTCTGAATGACCCACCAAAACATCCCTAGGGAGAAATCACAAGAGCAAAATGACAGACTGACAGAAGAAGGCCACTTTGCATGGTTAAATAGCAACAAAGCCCTCCATTTTAAAGGTACAGTACTCAAGACTTCCTGGTGGTCCAGTGCTTAAGGCTCCCCACTGCCAACCCAGGGGGCAGGGTTAGATCCCTGGTCAGGGAACTAGGATCCCACATGCCCTGTGGTGCCACCAAGAGATACAAATAAGTAAGGAAATTTGGAAAAAGGCATATAAACTTGACATTATAGATTATATGATTGTACACCTGAGATAAGCAAGAGAAAAAAATGGGAAAGCAAGAAGCATGGAAGCACTATGGGAACAACAACAAAAACCACTTCTGAAGGACAAAAGACGGCATCAGCAAATGGAAAGGCATAGTATGTAGGACAGGAAGACTAAATATCAAAAATGTAAATTCTTCAAATTCCCTCTGTAGTATGAGTCCAATAAAAATACCAAGAGGACTTTAAAAAAATACAGTACTCAACGTGCTCAAAGTGAAAAACCAAGCAACCCCTAGAAAAGGCACGAAAACCAGTCTGAGCCAGACCAGACTTCCTGGGGAGGAGGCAGCCCGAGGTACCAGCAGCTGGGTGGGAGCCTGATGTCCCACTTCCTTTCCTCCATTTGCCCCTCAATTTTGGCTTTATGGAGATATAATTGAAAAATAAAATGGAAGATATTTAAAGTGTACATTGTAGGGGTGTTGATAGGCATGTAAATGGTGAAAGGACGGTCCCGATCTAGTTGGTGAACACATCCATCACCTCACCCTCATATAGTCATCTTGTTTGTAGTCACTCAATCATGTCTGTTTGCAATCCTATGGACTGTAGCCCACCAGGCTCCTCTGTCCATGGGATTCTCCAGGCAAGAATACTGGAGTGGGTTGCCATGCCCTCCTCCAGGGGGTCTTCCCAATCCAGGGATCAAACCCAGGTCTCCCTCATTGCAGGCAGATTCTTTACTGTCTGAGCCACCAGGGAAGCTCCTACTCTCTTAGCAAATTTCAATTATACAATAGTGTTATCAACTGTAGTCACCATGTTTTACATTACAACCTCATGATAACTTTTTTTTTAAGAAGTGAAAAATATCAAACATTCAAAAAAGTAGAGAAAATAATACAATCAATCCCCATATACCCCTCATCCAGATTCAACAGTTATCAGGATTTTGCCACATTTGTTCTGTCCCTTTATTTTGTTTCCCCCTTTGCTAAAATGTTTTATTTAAAGTAAAATCCAAGAGAGCAAGTCCTTTTATCCTTCCATGCTTCAATATGCGTCTCTAAAAGAAAATAAAGCTGTTTCTGACACAACCACAACACTAGTATCATGCCCCCCCAAATAAACAATAATTATTTGGTATCCTCTAATACTAAGCCTCTCCTTGTGACTAGAAGAAACGACACCTCAGATCAGAATCAGGGCTAAGGAAAAGCTCTCCCCTCGACCCCCAGGCATGCTGTTTATGGGAGAAGAGCCACTAGCCACATGTGGATTCTCCAAGCCTCAATCCAGTCTTTGCCCTGGTTTCATAGGATAGACACTTCCCAGGCAAGTGGGATGGCTCTCTTTAGATCAAGAATTATTTTGTATTATTTATTGTTATTTATCTACTAATTTGGCTGTGCCAGGTCTTAGCTGCGGCATGCAGAATCTTCCATCTCTGTTGCAGCACTGCATCTCTAGTTGCAGAATCTGGTTCCCTGACCAGGGATCGAACCCAGGCCCCCTGCATTGGGAGCATGGAGTTTTAGCCACTGGACCATCGGAGAAGTCCCTAAATCAGGATTTTTGCCCCATGACCTGACCTCACCCCTGAACCACTGTGTTTGTTCCTCAGAGCAGTTGCTGTCCTGAACTAATGTTAGGCCTAGTTCCCCACTTCTTTCAAAGGAGTTGCTCTTGGGTCTTGGATCCCTTTCTACACTGAATCCCTAGCTGACCAGCTGGTGAGTGAGCCAAATTCATTAGCCTATCAACCCCCAGAGGAGGCCCTGCAAAGATAGACAGAGTAGGCATGAAGGCCCCACACTGGGTGCCTTTACCCATCCATCCACCACCCAAATATTCACTGAGGGCCAATGAAGACCAGGTACTGTTCTAGTTACTGTAACACTGCAGTGAGCCAAATAGACAAAATCTGTCTACATGGAGGTTACATTCCACTGGAGGATACACACAATGAACGGGTAACTGCATAAGACCCAAATGAAAGGGTCCAAACAATGCACTGCGTAAAATGTGGGTTATTGTGGAATTAATGAAGCGGAGACAAACGTGCTATGGAGGACAGGAACCAATCCCCAAATGCTCTGTCCAGGTCAGGTTAGAGCAAGATGTGAGTGTGATTAAAAGGCCTGACTGAATATTAAATAACGTAAACGAAAATACTGAGAAAAAATAATAAAGCAAGGCAGAAGGATATAAAATGTCAGGGGAGGTTAACATTTTAAATAGATTAATCCACACAGTAAGTAGAATGCCTCACTAAGAATGTAACTGGAGGATGGGAGCATACCTCCCCAGTGACTAGTACAGAGAAACCCAGAAACACTGAGGAGTCGGAAGAGGAAACGGAGGGTCTCTGAAAAACCTTCAGCAAGCAGAGTTAGGATTTCAGTCTCTAAGGGACCAGAAACTGATCCTCCAGCCATTGATGCTGTCCTTTCAGGCATCCTTTCAGAGTCAGGGGCTTCCCTGGGGGTCACCTGGTAAAGACTCGGCCTGCAGTGCAGGAGACCTGGGTTCAATCCCTGGGTCGAGAAGATCCTCTGGAGAAGGGAATGGCAACCCACTCTGGTATTCTTGCCTGGAGAATTCCATGGACAGAGATGGGCGACTGTCCATGGGGTCGCAAAGGGTCAAACATGACTGAGTAACAAATACTTTTTTTCAGAGACAGAAGGAAGGTGACACTCCAGGTAGGTGGAACAAGACAGGAGATGGTTCAGAGGTAAGAAAAAGCAATGTGTTTTCGGAGGATACGCTTTCTGGACCGGGTCTTGAAGCAGGGGTTAAGCTAAGCCAGGGAAATGAAAAGTGTGAAAATCCAAGATCAGGAAGAACAATTTTCTCTTTGGAAGTCCTTGGACGCATCGCAGGTTTGAGACGTGTAAGAAAGCCTGGCCAGAGGACTGCTTCTAACGAGCTGGCTGTGGAGGTGGGAGGGCTGGGCAGGGTGGCAGCAGGTGCTGGGGGCCGCCCTGGCCCCTTTGTCTCTCCAAAGATGCGTGGGAGGCAGCGAGGGCCAGAGGTTTGCTCAGCTCCTGAGCATTCCTGTTTATTCTTCTTCCTTTAATAATACAATGAGCTCATGGTCCCCAGAGGTGCCAGGAATGAATTAGCCATTCAGCTCACTGCAGCAAAACCACGGAGCATGAATGTCCTGCAGCAGGTAGGTCCCAGCTGTGTGTCTGAGGACAGCCAGGTGACACCACGACATACACACACACACACACACACACACACACACACACACACACACGGTCTCTGCCTTCCAGGAACCAACAACCTACCCATTGGCTCTACCGGCCAAGCAACAGGGGTGGGGCAGGGGTGGGGTCATGGCCGCTGGGGGAGGGAGAGGGAAGCCAGGTTGGCTGTTCAGACTACCAGGGAACAAAATGTTCCACTCCTCTTTGGAGGAAAATAATCCAGGAGATTCATTTCCTCTTTCTTTTTTTAATCTTCTTGCTTGCTATGGCACAGCCTCAGACTCTCCGAGGAGAGACACACTTAAATCACCTCTTTCTTTCCTACGTCTCAGCTCTGTCCACACTCCCTGCATGTATGTGAAACCCCCACGCTTACCCGCAGGAATCCTCATTCCTAGCCAGCTCTGCTGAATCTTGACCTGCTCTTATCTAGGGGTTCTCTTGAGCCCCCACCTTTCCACAGCACTCTGTGGAAACCCACTCCATGGTCCCTTTATTCTGAATTTTCCCCTCACTTTAACCCAAACCTGCTGACACCGGTCACCATCCTGCCACTCACCACCTTGCCTCCTCGTGGGTCCCCAAGACAAAAGGGGAAGGAAGAGCAAGTCAAACCTTGCCGAATGGTCACAGTTACTAGGTCCTTATCATCTGGTCACACCATCTTCTCTGGGTCCCCACCACTTCCTGGTTTCCATTTTCCCTTTAAGCATCCTCAGTGACCTCAGCCTTCAGGTCAATGGCCTGTTCAGTACCCTGACCACTCTCTTCTCTGCTCTACTCTACCCTGGTGACCTTGTCCCATGGGATGGGGGCCACAGCCAGACCACGTTTCACAGTCTGCCTCCCCTCAAGACCTGGAGAATGGTGCTGTCTTTTAAACCACAGCTTCCTCACCTGCTGACAGTCCCCACTGCCTCGCCCTTCCTAGACCAGGTCTTATCCTCACGGAGTCCTCTCATTCCTTGACCCTTCATAACTCACACAGTCTGACATCCCTCTTTTGTCTACACCTCAACACACACACATGTCCGCACACACCTCTCTGGGCTCTACCATGCCTTCTCTCCTGGTCTCCTTCCTTGCCATTGATAAACACTGCTGAACCCAAGGAAGAAATACTCTATGCAAAACTACCTTCTCTTCCCAAAGGATACTGATATGTATTGTGCCCTGACTACTGCCTAGATACTATTTTGTTCCAAGCTTTTCTTGTGGATTGTTTCACTTAATCCTCACAATAACCCATGAGGGTTATACAGCTAATACTCCCATTTTACATGGAAGAAACTGCCAAGCACAGAAAAGGAAATGAATTTGTCCAAGATCATGCAGTTGGAGGCTTTTTTACTACCATCAGCCACCTCTAGCCCCCATGATATTGTTTTGCCTTAGTAAAATGGCAGTAATCTTGTGCCTACAGATTTCTTGTGACTCATTCAAATCTGTTGTGTGCTTCACACAGTGGAGGAATCAATAAGGACATGTTGCTGCTGTTGTTGTTAAGTCGTTCAGTCATGTCCAACTCTTGGTGACCCTGTGGACTGCAGCCTGCCAGGCTCCTCTGTCCATGGGATTTTTCAGGCAAGAATACTGGAGTAGGTTGCCTTTTCCTTCTCCAGGGGATCTTCCTGACCCAGGAATCAAATCCAGGTCTCCAGCTTTAACAGGCGGATTCTTTACCACTGAGCCACCCAGGGAAGCCCCTAAGGATATGTTGGAAGTATTTAAATTACAAAAATCTGACTTGTGCATAAAACTTTAGATCACTCAAGTTCATGAAATGACTTCCAAAAGTGGGATAGCTAAAAAGAGGGATGTTTGGATGAAAGGCATAAGCATGCATATTGGGAAAAAATGTTTCTATTATACTTGGATTATCAGACTGTAAAATGTTGATGACATTTTAATGCTCATTCAGACACAAATTTCCAAGCGTTGATGCACATAGATCCATTTAAAAACAAAATCAATGCTCGGAATAATCAGCTTTGCAAATATTATCAGAAATTTCTGAAACTCGATTCTTTATGTGATCCCAGGAAATGTGACATTTTCTGTCTCTAAAAACTGACCCCTGGAACAAGATAGTCAGAGATTTTAAAAAAAGAAAAGAAAAAAAAACTGTTATGCTCAGTTAACATAAGCATACAAATGCAGGCTTTGGTGCTGAGGCAAAGGATATCTGAGAACTATTGGGATCTTGATTGGCTTGTGGTTTACCAGGAAGTCGTCATTCTCCCTGCCATGTGGAACAATGGCATAATGACATGCAGAAGCTCTGTCATCACACTGAAAAATACCCTCGACCACTGCAAGAGAAAGTTTCAACTGGATACGTGTCTAGAATTCTGTCTTCTCTCTCTTCTCTCTCTAGTAATTCCTCCAACATCAAGGCAATTACAAGTATACAGCAGCTGCTCCCTGCCAGCCAGGTAACCAGAGTGACCCAGCTCTCTGAATTGGTCAAATTTACTAGCATCTCACATGCTAGTAAAGTAATGCTCAAAATTCTCCAAGCCAGGCTTCAGCAATACGTGAACCGTGAACTTCCTGATGTTCAAGCTGGTTTTAGAAAAGACAGAGGAACCAGAGATCAAATTGCCAACATCCGCTGGATCATGGAAAAAGCAAGAGAGTTCCAGAAAAATGTCTATTTCTGCTTTATTGACTATGCCAAAGCCTTTGACTGTGGGGATCACAATAAACTGTGGAAAATTCTGTAAGAGATGGGAATACCAGACCACCTGACCTGCCTCTTGAGAAATCTGTATGCAGGTCAGGAAGCAACAGTTAGAACTGGACATGGAACAACAGACTGGTTCCAAATAGGAAAAGGAGTACGTCAAGGCTGTATATTGTCACCCTGCTTATTTAACTTATATGCAGAGTACATCATGAGAAACGCTGGACTGGAAGAAGCGCAAGCTGGAATCAAGATTGCTGGGAGAAATATCAATAACCTCAGATATGCAGATGACACCACCCTTATGGCAGAAAGTGAAGAGGAACTCAAAAGCCTCTTGATGAAAGTGAAAGTGGAGAGTGAAAAAGTTGGCTTAAACCTCAACATTCAGAAAACGAAGATCATGGCATCCGGTCCCATCACTTCATGGGAAAGAGATGGGGAAACAGTAGAAACAGTGTCAGACTTTATTTTTCTGGGCTCCAAAATCACTGCAGATGGTGACTGCAGCCATGAAATTAAAAGACGCTTACTCCTTGGAAGGAAAGTTATGACCAACCTAGATAGCATATTCAAAAGCAGAGACATTACTTTGCCAACAAAGGTCCATCTAGTCAAGGCTATGGTTTTTCCTGTGGTCATGTATGGATGTGAGAGTTGGACTGTGAAGAAAGCTGAGCACCGAAGAATTGATGCTTTTGAACTGTGGTGTTGGAGAAGACTCTTGAGAGTCCCTTGGACTGCAAGGAGATCCAACCAGTCCATTCTGAAGATCAGCTCTGGGATTTCTTTGGAAGGAATGATGCTAAAGCTGAAACCAGTACTTTGGCCACCTCATGGGAAGAGTTGACTCACTGGAAAAGACTGTGATGCTGGGAGGGATTGGGGGCAGGAGGAGAAGGGGACGACAGAGGATGAGATGGCTGGATGGCATCACTGACTCGATGGACGTGAGTCTGAGTGAACTCTGGGAGTTGGTGATGGACAGGGAGGCCTGGCGTGCTTCGATTCATGGGGTCCCAAAGAGTTGGACACGACTGAGCGACTGAACTGAACTGAACTGAACTGAAAAACCAAACACAAAACAAAAAGAAAACTAACAAAAAGACAGTTCAAGGGTAAACACAAGAAATAGGGGAATATTTTCAGAAGTGGCTGAGGACCAGTGACTGCACAGAGTCAGAATAAGGCACATTGGAGCGTGTGCACCAGTAAATGAAGAGAAAGAACCACCTTTGCAACAGATGGGGAGTCAAACCCAAGTTCCAGAGATCATGGCAGTTGCAGCTCTGGCAAAACCTGTTATGCCCAAAGCAGCTTCACTTGTCTTTTAAGAACAGATGTCTCTTAGGAGTCAAGTGTCTGAAGGCAATTAACTAATCCTAACTCAGTGGGCCACTTAAGTATGTCTGCTTGGCAAGCAGCAAATGCTTCCCAAAAGGGTGATGGCAGAGTACAGTGGAAAGAAAATAAGCCGGAAACTGCAGAGGATGTGGGAAGATGGGCTTTCCAACCCTTTGCTGGGGAAGGTGGACACCATGACATGTTTGGCAAGAATCAGGCAGTACCTATTAAAGTTCCAAATGCACAAGCCCTTGGTACCAGCATTCCCACTCTGGGAAATTGAGCCTTCAGAAATGAAAGCACTCGACAGTAATATCATGTGTACAAGGCTACTGAGCGAGTGTTGTGTGCACGACCAACCAACTGGAAACAGCCAGTCTCTCGGTATAGGACTGACTGGGTGTGTGATGGGCCTCTGTTGGCTGCCAGCTCATCACCATCTGTCCCCTTCTTCCTTGCTAACAGAAATTCAATTTCCTTTAGGTATTCATTCTCCAGGAAAGGGGACCTGCAGGCCCAGCCCCAGGGGAAAACCCATAATAGTCCAAAGTGAAAGAGATTTGAGATCTGTGGCTCCACTCTTGTCCCACCACTTCCAAGCCCTATGAGCTGCGTGTCTTCTAAGATTTGTACCAACTTAAATGGCAATCCACTCCAGTACTATTGCCTGGAAAATCCCATGGACAGAGGAGCCTGGTAGCCTACAGTCCATGGGGTCGCAAAGAGTCGGACACGACAGCGACTTCACTTTCCTTTAAATGATTATAGATTTTGAAAATGGCTCCTGTGTATATATGTTAAACAGGCCCACAGTCACACTTGCTCCTTAACCCCAGACGCAGCCCACCAGGTCCCGAGTATGCCTATGGGCCACCTGTCCCCTTCCTCATGAGAATCCAGTAAACCAGCACTTTACCTTCTACATAAAAAATGCTAACGGCTGTAGGACCAGCTGCTCTCGCTTTGGAAGGGACTTCTCTGCCTTCCCAGAGTTTTCATTACGAAGATATTCCATGCGTATCTATCACCTTTCCAGAGGGGAACATTTAAGATTTGCTTTCAGATCCCAGTCACCGTCTCTGCACTTATGACCACAGCTGCTGATGTAATTTGAGGAGATGTAAACACTTGCTGGCCTTTCTCCATTTATCCCCATTCTTCTCTCACTGTCCGTTTCCTCTCATACCCCTATGATTTTCTCCTTTTCCTGACATTAACTCTCTTGCCTCCACTGCCCCGTGCTCCTTAGTTGTCTCTGAACACTTGGCTTTTCTGAAATGCACTTTTCCATTCTCTGTTCATACAAAACTGATGGCTTCTTCTCCAGTGAGCTAGGAATTAGCAAAATGTGCCCCCAAAGCTGCTGTTGCATTTTCTTTTCTCCAGAGATGTCATTCTGGTATGTTTGTGTGTGTGGGGTGTGTGTGTGTGTATGTGTGTGCATACACGAGTGTATTTTTAAAGACCTGAGGCTGCATCACTTGAGGATGAGCTGGTATAATGAACTCGCAGAACCAAACTTGATCTATTCGGTTATAACAAAAAGTTGTTTTCTCCCAAGAGTAGCTTTGAGGCCTGGACAGAGGAACAACAGATTGGGGAACAAGCAGAGATGAGAGGGGATCCCAGCAGACCTGGGAGAAACACTGGAGGTGGCCAAGGTTAAAAAGAAATGGGACTTGTTGCCACTTTGCTCTTGGGATGCAGGACTCTAGGACTCCTGCCCTCAGCCACCCTTCTCCTGCCTGGCTTCACATTCTCTCCAGAGTCTGAGGCCAATGACCCTCAAGGAAATGTCACAGAGAGCACCTAGGTGGTGGAGTCAGACAGACCTGGGCTTGAATTTTAACATTGCCCCTTGCTATGGCCTTGGGAAAGTCACCTCTCTGAGCCCCAGGGGCCTTCTCTGTGAAGGAGGAATGAAAAAGAAAAAAAAAAATTTCATATGGAGACCCCTGCTCCAGGAGTTATGGGCTCGGCTGCACAGGCCTCAGAATAAGGGTTTGCCAAAGGCTAGGGGCAGCTCATTCTGCCCTTAAGGAGACAATTAGCCCTGTTAAAGGGAACACAAAGCCAGCCCTTCACAGTAGGCATTAATTGCAGCCCTACCGTAGGAACTGGCTGGTGCATCGCTCTGCCCTTTGACAAGTTTGTTCTATTTTTGTCAGGCTCCGGTCTAACCCTCTGACTCTAGGTCTGCATTTCTCCCTGGATGGACAGTTATTTCTTTTTTTAAGAAGGCATTTGTCATTTGGTATGCGCTTAAGCGAGAGAAAACAATTTGTCTCCATCCATTCACATTGCAGAAGGGGCCCAGCTTAGCCTCCCCCGCATTATGGCCTGAGGTTCCCTGAGGATTTCCATGGTGACCTGGAAGAGAGACTGGTGTCTCAACCCAGATGCTGCGCTACTTGTGTGACCACAGACAGGGGAGTGACCCTCTGCTTAGGGCCTTGAGTGTTCACATGAAATGAAGCATTGGAAGAGGAGCGGTCTGCAGTTTCTTCCATCACAGGCCAATCTTGCCACATCCAGGCTCCTCCACTTCTCCACGAGATGACTGAGTCTGGGTTGCTTCCATGTAGAAAGGCCTCTGCCCTGCACCCCTATTTCCTCCTTATCTGTGACTGTGTCCGGAGAGCTAGGTGATCATGTATTTTAGAGAGAAAAGAACTCGCTCAACCACGCCTCCCAGGGGTCGCAGGAGGCCAGGCCAACCGTGCTCCTGCCCGTTCCCTTATAAACACGGAGCTCAAGTGGCAAGGGGGTCCTCATGCTCCACTGAAATTCACACAGACCTCCCTGCAGCCTGGTCTCAGAAAGTTAACAGCCTGTATCCTCTGCGAACACCTGATGCCAGCAGGGCTTGGAGCAGGAGGGGCGGGAGGCAAACCTTGCCAGTACTCTCTCTCAGAGCCACAAAACTTGTAGCAGGAGGGCTGAGAAAAGATAAGCATAACGTTTTCATGGATCACAGGGCAAGGGGGAGAAGACATGGCTCCTCCGTTGTGTGCTGACAGCTAAACTACCCTGTCCCACCACTCCTCAGCTGGTCCCACGACCCGGGCCTCTGTCCACGGCCCCCTTCCCTTCAATAGTCGGCATTGTTGGGGGAATCTCGTCCTTTTGTTTTTCCATCCATTTGTACCTCGGCTCATTTGTTTTCCATTCTTGAGAGCAATTCATCTGCTTCTGGGCCCCACAAGGTCTTTCTCCCCTTGATTCCTAGACAAGATGCTTGGACAGGTCCATTGTCTTAACAGTGACCGACTCGCGGCATTTAGTAAAAGTCGTGTTTTAAAAAGAAAACCCAATGGAGATTCCAGCTTCTATCCATGGTAACTTCTGGGCGGTTCGGTGCTGCCGCTGCGTGGCTCAGCCTTTGTCTTCTTGTCTTCATCTGGGCTTTGGCATAGACCAAGTTCCACAGGGAAATCTGGGGAGATTCCCATGATGCCAGGACAATGGGCAGAGTTCTCGTCTGTTCCTCTCTGCCATCCCACGGCATGGTAAAGGCATCGGAAAATTATTCCATATTGAGAATGAAGGGGAGAGGGTATGAGGTCTTCTCTCTGCTGCCCTGTGGACAGACAGCCCTCTGTGTCTGTTCAAGAGAAGTGGATCAGAGGACAAAGAGAAAAAGCCAGTGGGGTTCAGGACGGTTTGGATCCAGTTTATACAAGGGAGAGGCAGAGGCTAAGAAGAGGTGTTGCAAAGACCCGGCCCAGAGATCCCAGAGACGGCCCTCATCGTGCAGGGTTTTGTCAGAGCGCTAGCAGGTTTTGCCCTGGGTGCCCCAGAGAAATGACTGTTGCTGGGATGATTATGGGTGCAATTATCCCAGTTATTAATTCTCCACTGACTGTGGGAGTGGAGGGCGTGTCCTGCCCCATCCATGGGCTCTTTTGCTTCAGGTTTCCATTACCCCGCAGAGCAGGGGGCCTCTCCATGATCCACAGAACTGTCAAGACCACTAATGGCACCTCTTATCCCCAACAGAAAGTCTCACAGAATTACCGATAGAGGAAAGGATGCTGAAGAAGTGGCCAGAAGAGTCTTAAAGATTGGTTCTTCAGGAATAAAAGAAAAGAAAGGAAAATAAGAAAGATATAGCCCAAAGGGGAATTATTCTTTACCTAAGCCTCTGGTTTTCCAGGTGAAATAAGCTGCAGATAAGGAAAGCATTTCTAAGCAAAGCTCTAGGGTAGCAGAGAAAGGGTCAGATACACTGCCCTCCGCCTAAGGTTTGGGGTTCATGATGTGTGGTGTAAGTGCACACACACACCTCGGTTCAGGTCCCAGGTCTCCGCGGTGGTCAGGAGATGCCACCAGCCTCCCTGATGTGTGGGGAGGCTGTCTCGGGAAGGCAGCCGGCACAAAGTTGCCTCTGCATCATGGCGGAGACTCAGCACTCTTGGCAGAGACACCCAGTGCTGGCAGGAAATCTCAGCAGGGCGGCTTGTTTCCGCTCATCAAACACCAGTAGCTTTCACCGAGAGCAGCAGAAAATGGGAGAAATGTGTCTGATCGCATCCGGGCTGTGTGTCAGCACTTTTCAGAGGCAGAGTTAGTTGGGAGCCTAGCTTTGAAGAAGAGGTTGTTACTCTCTTCTGTCCCACAGTATCAGCCAAGGAAACAGTTGGCAGGAACTTGCTGGAAACTCAGCTGCCCTCCGCCTACCTCTGAGCAAACCGAGAGGGTCAGTTACTGAGATACAGGAGGTAATGACAGCCTTCACTCTCACCCTGCTCATCACGAAGCTTCCAATTACTCGAAAGGAAGGACTGCCCAGGAACAAGTGACTCAGGTCTCTCCTGCACCTTCTCCATGACCATCTTCCACTCCACCTCCTGACTGTTTCCCTCTTGTGGGTCACACCAAAGGCTGAGAAAGGACCCCTTTCATCAGTAGGGCTTGCACGTGTGTGGCAGCTCCCCATGGGAAAACTCAGTGAGACAATCTGAGAATTATCAGTGAATCAGTTTCCTGAAGACGCCCAAGCGTCCCCCCAAAAGGAAGTGTTCCTGTAACCAAGGACCCACAGCTGCTCCCCTCATAAGAGATCCCATGAATCTTCTCCCTGCACAATTTCCTGCTCAGACTAGGGAAGAGAGTGGCTGTGTGGAGGACAGGATTTGTGTGCCAGAGTTGGATTCACTCCTGAAGGCCCAGCTCATATATCCAGCCGTATAAAAGGACGTCTTTAGAGGGTATCATGCCCCACATGCTCCAGAATGCTGCCTTGGAGAGTCAGAACTCTTTTTTATTTTTTTAATTGGAGCCTAATTACTTTACAATACTGTGGTAGTTTTTGCCATATATTGACATGAATCAGCCATGGGTGTACGTGTGTCCCCCATCCCAAACTCCCCTCCACCTCCCTCTCCATCCCATCCTTCTGCGTCATCCCAGTGCACTGGCTTTGAGTGCTCTGTTTCATGCATTGAACTTGGACTGGTCATCTATTTCACATATGGTAATATACATGTTTCAATGCTATTCTGTCAAATCATCCCACCCTCACCTTCTCCCACAGAGTCTAAAAGTCTATTCTTTATATCTGTGTCTCTTTTGCTCTCTCACATATAGGGTTGTCGTTACCATCTTTCTAAATTCCATATATATGTGTTAATATACTGTATTGGTGTTGAAAGTCATAACTCTTAAGAAGAATGAGTTTAAAGAGATGACCAATCAGGGTGATCTCTGAAGTACCCTCTTACACATCCTGAAGTCCAAAAAGGTTATCACACAAGGAGCATCAGGACAAGCAATTCATGGGCCTCCCCAGCAGTCCAGCGGTTGAGATTCTGCCTTCCACAGCAGGGGATTCAGTTTCAATCCCTGGAGAACTAAGGTCCCAGCTGACAAGGAACCTTAAAATTAAACCAAAAAAAAAAGACAAGCTATTCAAGACAGTGGTAGAGGACAATGTTCACCCTGTTTTATGACTTATTGTTTGTTTTCTTTATGCTTTTTACTTTTTTTGTTGTTTTTTTTGAGGTAGAGTATATACATTAAGGAGCTTCCTCGGTGGCTCAGTGGTAAAGAACCTGCCTGCCATGCAGGAGACACAGGTCCAGTTCCCGGAAGATCCGCGGGAGGAGTGCATGGCAGACCACTCCAGTGTTCTTGCCAGGAAAATCCCGTGGAGGGAGGCGCCTGCAAGCTACAGTCCATGGGGAAGCACAGAGTCGGACATGACTGAAGTGACTGAGCACACGGGCACACACACATATCAAAGTGCACAAATCTAAACTAGATAGTGACGGACTTTTTACAGATACACACAGGCCTGTACCCCCACCCACATCAAGCTATAGACCTGCCCCAAGAGACTCTCTCAGGCCCCTTCCCCGTTAACCTCTAGCTCCAACACTTTGGCCACCTGATATGAAGAGCTAACTCATTGAAAAAGACCCTGATGCTGGTAAAGATTGAGGGCAGGAGGAGAAAGGGGACAACAGAGGATAAGATGGTTGGATGGCATCATCGACTCAATGGACCTGAGTTTAAGCAAGCTCTGGGAGATGGTGAAGGACAGGGAGGCCTGGTGTGCTGCCGTCCATGGGGTCACAAAGAGTCAGACAGGACTGAGCGACTGAACAACAACAACCAGGAGGAACTGCTTGTCTGCCTTCTGTCACCATGGGTGGTGCTGCCAACCCACCCCACAGAAGTGGACTCAGGACACTCTTTTTCATCTGGCTTCTTTTACCCAACAGTTTGCTTGTGACGCTGGCTCGTGTGGTTGAATGGAGGGGCAGCTCCGTCTTCCTCATGGTTGAGTTGTATTTGTTGTGTGAAATACCTTCATCTGTGTTAGTCCCTCCTGGCGTGAGTAAGGGAGAGCTGTGTGGGCCCAGGGCTTCTCCTGGCCAACCCAGAGATGGAGGCTGGAATCCAGGCCTTGGAAAGAGGAAACAGAAGGAGAAGACTGGCTGTAGAATCCTCAGGGAGGAAGGAGGGGAGCCCGCATGCGGTCTTGGGCCCTTTGTCCTGGGTGCTCCCACAGAGCTAGGAAGGACAGTTTCGGCCCAGCCTCTCTCCTGGCCCTTGCTCCTCGGCCATCACCCCCACGCCCACCCAAAAAGCCAGCTCTCCAAGGGCAGGGGGGATCCAGAGCCTTAAAGACTGCCCCACAAACCAGTATAAGGAGAGGCTCCTTATTTCATTCCTTTCCTTCTGGCTGACTAGCCAAACCAGTCGAGCATGACAACAGTCTGCCCATTAATGCCAGTGCCAGCCCCAAGCATCTGTTTCCATTTCTCTCCCATTTCCCGTGGGTGGTGGGTGGGAGCTCACTCCAGCTCCTCTCCACTTTTCCCTCCTAATCACAATCATTTGTTTTAACAGGACTGCCAGCGACTGTAGTACAAAACCCAGGCTGTGCCCACACAAAGCAGCGAGCACCAGCCGTGCCCACATCCCCAGGTTGGCCTCAAGTGAAATGAAAACAGCCCGCTCTGCCATTATCCTCCTTCCTGCTTGTCCTTCAGGCCCCTGGCTAGTTTTAAAGTTTTCCCACTGCCTGATGTGGCCTCCACATATCTGACCATCCCGCCTCTGGTTTCCAAAGACAAGTGCCAGGACCTAGTTTACACATGCCCAGTGCCTAGAAGGTCTGAAGACCAAGGAATGATTCTTTGCAAGGCAGCTTACCACAGCTGCTCTGGAAAGCAGGAAGCTCTCTCTGGGTGTGGGTTTTCTGAGGGAGTCTTGGCCTCAATCGAAACAGAAGGGAGCTTCTGAACATGTGAAAAGAGGTTGATTGCCTGATGGCAGAGCTGCCCCAGGCCACCCTTGACTATCCACTCTATCTGCCCTTTTCCACCCCAAACGATAGCCACCCAAACCCCTATCAAGGGGTCAAACACCAAGTCATCAGCCTGGTCCCCTAGCCATTGCCACACACTGAGTCTGATCCCAGGCCTAGCCTCGAAGCCTCTCTCCTTCAATTTTCTACCCATCATTCCCCCTACACACACACACTTGGCCCATAAGGCCATGCTTTACCCTTGACCTCAACCTGTGCATTCATTCAGAAGCAGAGCCACTGCTGGTGATTCATATGTGAACTCAAGGATGTTGGGATGCGGGTTGCTCATGCACCTGGATTCCTAGGACCAGTCCTCCTGACTGATGTTCACTCTCCATGTGACTTTGGGCTCAGTCTCTGTGCTGAGCCTATGTTTTTATATATGCAAAATGGTGTAGAAATCAATGGACTTCCCTGGTGGCTCAGACAGTAAAACATCTGCCTACAGTGCGGGAGACCCAGGTTCAGGAAGATCTCCTGGAGAAGGAAACGGCAACCGACTCCAGTATTCTTGCCTAGAAAATCCCCTGGACAGAGAAACCTGGTAGTCCATGGGATCACAAAGAGTAGGACATGACTGAGTGACTTTGGGCTCAGTCTCTGCCCTGAGCCTATGTTTTTACATATGCAAAATGGTGTAGAAATCAATATCTTCACAACCTACTCTATAGAACTGTTTCTCACTGCAAAGTAACACATTTGTTGTAAATGATGCAAACAACCACAGCGTTGGGGAGTTAGGAGGTATGTAGGGGTGAATCTCAATTGTTGCTTTTTTCATCACTGGGTCCAGGTAGCTTCTGCCTGGCCAATTCCCTCCTTCACTGGAGGTTTGGTCCTGACACACAGTTCTTGGCTGTCCAGGAATAATAGTCAAGTTCCCAGGCATCAGGTCCTTACTGTATGCCAGGCACCATGCCAAGCAATTACATCCTCATCTCATTTAATTCTCACAAAATTTCTTTGAGGTAGGCATTGTTAATCTCACTGAATCTAGGAGGAAACTGAGAAGCACAGAGAGGCTAAGCAACTTGTCCAAGATCACACAGGAAGGGAACGGAGGAGCTAAGATTTAACTTTAGAACAACTTCTTTCAGTTACCAGGTTATACTGCTGTTACGAGATAAATTTATCCTCCCAAAACTTTTAAGTTGAAGCTCTAATCCTCAGTACCCCAGTCCCTCAGAAAGTAACTATATTTGAAGATAGGGCTTTCAAGACGTAATTAAGTTATAACAAGGCCATTAGGGTAGGCCCTAGTCCAACCTGACCAGTGTCTTTATAAGAAGTGGGAGAGACACTAGGGATACCCTTACACAGAGGAAAGACCATGTGAGGATGCAAGCCAGAGAGGCCTCAGAAGAAACCAGACCTGCAGACACCTTGAACTTGGACTTCCAGTCCCCAAAACTTCCATTATTTAAGCCACCCAGCCTGTGGTATTTTGTTACGCTAGCCCTAGCAACGGAGAAGGCAATGGCACCCTACTCCAGTACTCTTGCCTGGAGAATCCCATGGACAGAGGAGCCTGGTGGGCTGCAGTCCAGGGAGTCGCTAAGAGTCGGACACAACTGAGCGGCTTGACTTTCACTTTTCACTTTCATGCATTGGAGAAGAAAATGGCAACCCACTCCAGTGTCCTTGCCTGGAGAATCCCAGGGACGGGGGAGCCTGGTGAGCTGCCGTCTATGGGGTCGCACAGAGTCGGACATGACTGAAGAGACTTAGCAGCAGCAGCAGGAGCAGCCCTAGCAAACCAATACAACTCCTTCCTACATTTCGAGAATGTCCTGAACTATGGTCACTGCTCTAGGTGGCCCCACAGACCAACCAGCACTCAGAGGAGGAACGGAGAAATCTGGGGAAGGAAAGAAGGAGGAGGAAGGAAGCCACCCCGGTCTCCAGCCCTGGGCCCACTCCCACTGTCCTGAGCCCTTTTCCACCCAAGTGTCCCTGGGGCAATGTGACCCCTTGGTGAGTCCCTGCTCAGTGGTGGAGTCTCTCTGAGCCCCCTGACTTCCCCTGATGCAAGAGGACTCCCTGTATCCTAGCCAACAGGACCATGGATGCGTATGGTCACTTGGGAACAAACATTGTGGGGGGATCTGTACTGAGGCAAACAAATTTCAGCACAAGGAGATGGTGTGAAGTCCTGGAACGGAATGTGAAGGAGAGAGACCATTTCAGAGAGCTGCTACAGGCACTGGGGAAGCCTCTAGAAAGGCAGAGACAAGAGAGGCTCCCTGGGCCGGTATAGGAAGCTCTGAATAGGAACAGGCTTCAGAGCTGCCTCTGTGGCCCCATTTCAGCCTATCCACCACATTGGCTTTCTCTCTCCCCTTCCCCACTTCCAGACATTAGCCCAAGGCCCTGGGGCTCACTGATTTAACCCAGTCCAGCAGGTCAAGAGCCAGTATTGTAAAGCTCCTCTGGTTCATGGCAACTTGTACAATCATTTCCTCTCCTCTCACTCCTGAGACCCTGTCCCAGGCCCTTATACCATTTCCCATTGCTGCTGCAACAAATCAGCACACATCTAGTAGCTTAAGACAACACACTTTTATAATCTTCCTCTTCTTTAGTCAGAAGTATCACATGGGTCTCACTGGCCTAAAACCGAAGTAAGGGTGGGGCTGCGTTCCTTTCTGAAGGCTGCAAGGCAGGATCCATTTCCAGCTTCCCACAATCCTTGGCTTGCTCCATCTTCAAAGTCAGTGGTGGCTGGACTTTCTCACATTGTATCACTCTAACTCCACCCTGCTGTCTCCCTCTATTACTTACAAGGACCCTGTGATTACACTGGGCTCCCTCAGATAATTCAGGATTATCTCTTTAAGTCAGCTGATTAGCAACCTTAATTTCCCAGTGCCAAGTAACATGACATACTCCTGGGTTCTGGGAATTAGGACTTGGACATCATTGGGAGGCCATCAATCTGTCTATTATACCCCTGAATTTACTCACTCCCCACAGAGGCCAAGGTACTATAATAAATGTATTCCACCTCCCTCCCCTTCTCTGCCATCTCCCACCTCACTTTCCCTTCAGAATAAACTCTATCGCTTAGCCCACCCCAGTATGGAAACAGCATGTCCGGGCTCTGTGTGTCCCTCTGGATCCACTGGGCACTTCCTTTAGGATGCCTGTCCATGTGATGTGTTGTCCAAATCCAGGACTGGCCGCAGGAACAGATGGCTGCTACCGATGGCTAAGGAGGTCCAGCTAGTTCTCCTGGGCCTCCAGGTCTTACACCTCACAGACAGGATGTCCCACTGGGTTAGGAATCCCATTTCTCAACCCTTGTGACCATAACAGTCCAATCATCCAAAAGCAATTAATTTCTGAGAGACTTAAATCTGCCAAAATGTCAGGTTTCCAATCCCAGAGGCAGGGCAGGGCATTCCTTCTCCATCTTGGAGCTAGAAGACTGGTTAGCACAGAACCGTAGGAAAAAGCACTTCAGTTGTCTGGAGGGTATGTTTCCATCAGATCATGGAAGCTTGATGACTCACATTTTCCCAGCATCCAAATACTCTTGTTAAGTGGCCTGAGAGTTTCTTACTGAGTGTTTTAAATGAGTGCATCAAATATACAACCTCTTCCACCCTCACAACTCCAAGATAACCCCACATGTGTGATTTCTTCCTGCCGAGCCTATCAAAGGGGCTTCTCAGGTGGCACTTGTGGTAAAGAATCTGCTTGTCAATGCAGGACACTCAGGTTCAATCCCCGGGTCAGGAAGATCCCCTGGAGGAGAAAATGGCAACCTACTCCAGTATTCTTGCCAGGAAAATCCATGGACAGAGGAGCCTGGAAGGCCACAGTCCATGGGGTTGCAAAGAATCAGACATGACTGGGCACATACTATGAAAACCCCTCACAACAGGCACCCAAGGGCCACATCCTCATATGCTGAAGCTTTATCTATCCCCAGGTGTCTGAATGAGCTACCAGCCTTTGGTGCAGGTGGACAAGCAGATAGAAGAATGGGGGTGGAGGGATGGGATTCACCTTGTCCCTATTTGAGAACATTTCTGGTGTGCTGTGAGGTAGAACTACAGAATGGGAAAGTTGGAAGAAGAAAGAGAGATCTCAAAGCTCACCTAATTAAACCCTCTCTTTTTAAAAATATAAGAACAGTTTGAAAAGCTAAAGCTTGTAAATGATTATTGCTCTTGTCAATTTCCTCACCATCACCACTGTGAGAGAGCCTGGATTCCACTATGCGCTGAGAATCACTTTATTCAGGGTCTTTTCTAGGGAACTGCATTTTCTCACCTCCCCTGATGTAGAGTCACTATTAACCCCTCTGGCTTTTAAAGGCAGAAGGAAAATAGGCTCACTTTTAGGAGCTTCCCAGGTGGCACAGTAGTTAAAGAATCCCCTTGCAATGCAGAAGACTTGGGTCAGATCCCTAGGTTGGGAAGATCCCCTGGAGAAGAAAATGGAAGCCTACTCCAGTACTCTATGCCTGGGAAATCCCATAGGCAGAGAAGCCTGGTGGGCTACAGTCCATGGGGTCGCAAAGAGTCAGACATGACTGAGCACACGCATACACACACACACATACACACACACACACGAGTTGTCAGAGCACTTACTCTTGGGTGGAGCTGCTATGGGCATGCACTGGCCCCTAACTCCCCTATTCTGAAAGGCTGAAAAGTCAGTCTCAGTGGGTTTATGACTCTATAGACCAATGTGGAGAAGGCTGCAGGAGTGAACGTCTGTGGGGCGACTTGAACAAATCACTCACGTGTATGGACCCCTGACGGAATTCCACAATTCCAGATCCTGGCACTTTATATGCAACTACTTCATTTGATCATCACACCGACCCTTCATAGTCACCCCGGTTTTGCAGATGAGGAAAGTGAGGTACCCAAAGAATAAGTAACCTTGACCTTTCCAAGGTCAAGAGGATGCCAAGTTGCAGATCCAGGATGTGAATCCCAGGTCCAATCCCTCATCCCCATTGGCTGGGTGCAGAACATTCTGGGACCCCATTTTCCCACCCCTTCTCCTTGTTCTCTCTCACCCTGGATCTGCCCTCCTCACAGAGCTGCCAGCAGGGTGACTCATATCCATTGCCTTGCCCAATGCCCTCCCCACCCCCAACCCCCACTCCCAGGCCTGAAGTGCTATTTCTAGAGGGAAGAATCTAGGGAGGAGCACAGGAGTGGCTGTTTTCAATTCTAAACTCTAAAGCACCCAGCATAGTGTTCTTAAGTGAAGATGAAGATGCTGTTGGCGGTGATGACAGTTAGAGGGGAGCAGGAGGCTGAAACATTAGGGACAGGGCAGGACAAATTCAGGGAGACTATCATTTGCTAAAAACCTACACCAAAATCTATGCCACAGAATTGCTGTGCTCATGACTGGACTTCCATTCCAACCCAAACGTCCTGAGCAGCCATCTGGGGGCCTCCCACCATCCTGTGGATGGAGCCAAAAGATGGCTGGGGCTCTCCGGTTCTCACAGAGCTGACGCCCAGAGCGCGGATGCTGCCTCCTCTGGGAGGCTCCAGGGAGCCTGGAGTCGGAAGCTAGAGAGAAGCTCCCCACCCCTTGAACCTGTCTCCAGCTAGAGACGAGGCGCTTGTCAAAGCCCCTTGGAATTGCCGGGGTAGGCACAATATAAACATTCATGTAGTTACAGGATAATAATTACAGCTTCCCTGTACATAACACCTCTCTTCCCCAGAGCAGCCGGCTTCTCCCATTATCTCATTAATCCTCCTGTCCCTGGGAGGCAGGGAGGGCCCCAGTGTGATCACCAGCGTTTCACTGAGGGAGAAGGGAGGGAGGAGGAGCTTGCCCGGGGTCACACGCTTAGTCATGTGGTTTAAGTGTAGTCTGTGCTGGGGCCCTGACCAGAAGTCAGAGAAATAGTAATAATGGCAGCCCTTGGTTGAGTGCTTTAGTGAGAAGACACCAGACAGCCATGGGCATGGTTTCCCTCTGTCCTCCAACAGCCTGGTAAAGCTGGGATTATTATGGTCCCATTTTACAGATGGGGAGACTGAGCTCCTCACTAGGTATCAGAGGCATACAACCCCACACACTTAACTCTTCTCTTCAGCAGACATCTAACAGTCTGTTCCTGAATCAGGTCCCCTTCCCAGAGCAATAATAGGTAAACAAAAGTGGTGTACGTTATTCAGGAGAGAGGGTGAAACCCTCCTCTCATCCCTGGGGAAGATCAGAGCTGTGGCTAAGCAAGCTGCTGCTGCTGCTGCTAAATCGCTTCAGTCGTGTCCGACTCTGTGCGACCCCATAGACGGCAGCCCACCAGGCTCCCCCGTCCCCGGGATTCTCCAGGCAAGAACACTGGAGTGGGTTGCCATTTCCTTCTCCAAGGCATGAAAGTGAAAAGTGAAAATGAAGTCGATCAGTTGTGTCTGACTCTTCGAGACCCCATGGACTGGAGCCCACCAGGCTCCTCTGTCCATGGGATTTTCCAGGCAAGAGTACTGGAGTGGGGTGCCATTGCCTTCTCCAGCTGAGCAAGCAGGAGGCTGCAAAAGCAACTCGTTCTGTAGCTTTATGGAATCAATAGAAAAGCCTCGATTGACTGAGAGCTGCACCCCACCCCCACCCTCCTCCAGTTCTATGCCTGTTTCCTGGCTCATCCTTTTGACGGGAGGACAATTACCACTATTCATATCCAGCCGGAGGCCACCTGCCAAGGACCCATTCTCATGCACATCGAGCTAAAGATCGAGCACAAAGCAGGACAATCTGGGGTTTTCCACCAGACCTGGGAGTGGACCCTCTGTGCTTACCCGCCTTGAGGCATTTAGGGTTCTCTGCAAATTCCAGGGACCCAGCCCACCCCGGGAGACCCAGTCAGAGATGCCTCAGGCTAGCTCACTCACACCAGGGCCTCAAAAAACTGAGAGCTTCAGCCCATAAGAAACTGGTCTTTGGTGTTAACTTAAGCCGCTCAGTCGTCACTCTTAGTGACCCCATGGACTGTAGCCTAGCAGGTATCTCCATCCATGGGATTTTCCGAGCAAGGGTACTGGAATGGGTTGCCATTTCCTTCTCCAGGGGATTTTCCTGACCCAGGAATTGAACCCAGGTCTCCCACACTGCAGGCAGGTGCTTTACCCTCTAAGCCAGAGGTGATTTGGCCACTTGATGGGTAGAGCTGACTCACTGGAAAAGAACTAATGCTTGGAAAGATTGAGAGCAGGAGAAGAGGGTGACAGAAGATGAGATGGTTAGATGGCATCACTGACTCAGTGGCCATGAGTTTGAGCAAACTGGGAAATGGTGAAGGACAGGGAAACCTAGAGTGCTGCAGTCCATGCAGTCACAGAGTCAAACGTGACTCAGTGACTGAACAACAATCACAATGAGACTGGAAGTCCTGACCCCCATGGAGTGTCCCTGAGGTGGCTTTGGAGCCAGCTCATACTGACTCAACAGAGCTGAGTGTTAATTTCAAGAATTTTGTGAGATGCTTGATGTCATATCAGTCAGTCAGTCAGTTTAGTCAGTCAGTCGTGTCTGACTCTTTGCGACCCCACGAACTGCCAACATGCCAGGCCTCCCTGTCCATCACCAACTCCCAGAGTTTACCCAAATTCATGTCCATTGAGTCGATGGTCCCATCCAACCATCTCATCCTCTGTTGTCCCCTTCTCTTCCTGCCTTCAATCTTTCCCAGCATCAGGGTCTTTTCCAATGAGTCAGTTCTTTGCATCAGGTGGCCAAAGTATTGGAGTTTCAGCTTCAACATCAGTCCTTCCAATGAACACCCAGGACTGATCTCCTTTAGGATGGACTGGTTGGATCTCCTTGTAGTCCAAGGGACTCTCAAGGTTGTCTCCAACACCATAGTTCAAAAGCATCAATTCTTCTGCGCTCAGCTTTCTTTATAGTCCAACTCTCACATCCATACATGACCACAGGAAAAACCATAGCCTTGACTAGACGGACCTTTGTTGACAAAGTAATGTCTCTGCTTTTTAATATGCTGTCTAGGTTGGTCATAACTTTCCTTCCAAGGAGTAAGCTTCTTTTAATTTAATGGCTGCAATCACCATCTGCAGTGATTTTGGAGCCCAGAAAAATAAAGTCAGCCACTGTTTTCACTGTTTCCCCATCTATTTGCCATGAAGTGATGGGACTGGATGCCATGATCTTTGTTTTCTGACTGTTGAGCTTTAAGCCAACTTTTTCACTCATTAAGAGGCTCTTTAGTTCTTCTTCACTTTCTGCCATAAGGGTGGTGTCATCTGCATATCTGAGGTTATTGATATTTCTCCCAGCAATCTTGATTCCAGCTTGTGCTTCAACCAGCCCAGTGTTTCTCATAATGTACTCTGCATATAAGTTAAATATAGGTGGCTTAAAATCAGTCCTGGTGGGAGTATTAAGATCATGTTAATTGACAAATGCTACGAATCAGCTCCACCCCTCCCCTGCCAGTTGTTAAACATTTACCAACACACCCTCTGCCTAGTGGGAGAAGCAGGGAGCTTCCAAGAACATCTAAAAGTGTTATCAGAAAAATGAAGGCCAATCTCTCATGGAGGCCGAGTGAACGGTGTTCTTCTTTACAGCGTGGACTGCCTTTCTCTTTGCCATGTTTCTGGGCATATCTTGCTACCCAGATCGTTGCACAGTCACATTAGGCCAGAGATTGAACCATGCTTTCTGCAAGATTATTGCAAATTTTTTGGTGTATTAGAATAAACTGAATTTTTTTTTAAGTTTCAGTTTCCCCTATCGGAATCTATAGAGGATCTTCTATAGATCAATCTATAGGTGTCAGAGACAAAATTTTTGTAAGGAAAGGTTTATCTGGCTACCTTTATCAGCTGTTGCCTTTGAATTTGGAATAACAACAAAGCCTTTCCCAGCTCAGCCTTGAGAGCATTGCCTATAGCCCAGACTTCAAATGGACCTTCTCAGAGTGTGTCTCAGAGTGACACTCAGTAGCCCAGCTGATTTTTATCAAAACAATCACAATCACTTCATATGAGAAACAGACGGGCAAGAGAGACTCCTCCGTGGGTGGCTTGGAGGTAATTTTCACGGTGAAATGCCTTGTGAATAAGACAGTGAGGACAGTGACAGCCTCCTGGGGTTGCTGCTTTATGTCCCAGTATGAAGTAATTAAGAATGTGAATAAAGCCCAAGCTTGTGCCAAAACCTCCAAACACCATCAAGTGAATGTTCAGTGAAGTTGTTACAACTGCTATCTCTTTGCGAGGCATCTATTTCACCTTATTCCCAACTCTGCACCCCTTCATCCTCACAGATTCCTCACATCCCTGACCCAAATCCCAAAGGCCCCTGCAGCTCCCACACGCTGTGGTTGTACAAGGAAAGCATCTCACATCCACTGGGCTTTTCTCAAGGACCCCAGACCTCCGCAAAGTCTCCCTGCTCAAAGCTCCTTGAGCCCTGGCTCTGAGCTGCCCTCTGGACGTTGTATCTCTTCAACTGGGAAGGAGGAGCCTCAAGTGCCATTCATTCATTCAACAAATGTTTACTGATCACCTACCACATTCCAGGCCTGGTTCTTCGATGGGGGTACATCGAAAAACAATGTGGACCTATCCCTGCCCTTGGGGAGACAGCTGAACAAACAGAAAATTGGGGGCACATCCAGGAGGGCTCCCTACCCAGTGTTGGTGCATCAAAGTCTTTCCGGAAAGCAACAGGTCGGATGTGAGCTAAAGGGTGAGAAGGAAATATCGAGATCAGGGCTCTGCAAACTTTTCCCATCAAGTTCCGTCCAGTCCTGTGATAGTATGACAGCCCATTTGCAAGTATTTCAAGCTTTTTGGGCTCTATGGTATCCACTGTAACTCTTGCACAGCTGTTCAAAAGCAGCCACTGGCAATACCGAAGCCAATGAGTATGTCAATGTCTCAGTAAAACTTTATTTATGGATGCTAAAATTGGACTTCCATATAATGGTCAGAGTTACACAATACTCTTGCTTTGATTTTTGTTTTGTTTTGTTTACTGTTAAAAAACATAAAAACCAATCGCTTCTCAGCCTTTTGGCTAAGAAACCATTCTTAATTCATGGGAAGATTCAGTCCCCAGATGTGGATGGAGGGTGTTGGTGAGAAGGTAGAAGTGGGGTTCAGGGTTTTTTAGGCTGAGGGCCTGGAGGTGGCAGAGAAGAAGGTGAGCCCAGATGGGACCCTGTTGGCCCTAAAAAGAAATTTGGATTTACCCTGTGAGTCAGAGATGGGTATTCAGAGGGGGAGTCACTTGTTAATGAAATATTTATTACATGTCTACTGAATGCCAGGCACCATCCAGAGGGCTACTTGTAGACTGGGTAGTCAGGAAAGGTTTTCCAAGGAGACAGCATCTGAGCTGAGATCTGAACTACAAGACCAGGTTTATGAGGTGCTATAACCCTTAATTCTTACAATTAACTGCAAGGAGAGATTAACTGATGTTCATTTTACAAGTGAGAAAATGGAGACTCAGCAAGGTTAAGCAAGTTGCCCAAGGTCACAGAGCTGAACGATGGCAGAGAACCAAGATTTCAACTGCTCTGCACACAAACCCTGCCTCTAGCCTTTATTAACCATGTAACCTTGGCTAGTGACCTCATCTCAGAGTCCCCATACACCAGTTATGAGCGCCCTTCTTTCTTCTATCAGTAAGTATGTTTGTAAAGCCTGTGCACTCAAAAAATCTGTATTGAGGGAATTCCCTGATGGCCAACTGGTTAGGGTTAGGCACTGTCACTGCCAGGCCCCGGGTTCAATCCCTGGTTGGAGAACTAAGATCCTGCAAGCCTTGCAGCCAAAAAGAAAAAAAAAAAAAAAAGATGTCCTGAGGGCCTACTACATGCCAGGACTCTTCTAGGTGCTTGATAGGGATAATGAACAAAAAGCTCTTGGGGCAGTGAACAAAACAAAGATCCCTACACCCTCAGAGGGCAGCTATAGGGTTTGGATTGAGTGGTCAGGGTAAACCTCACTAAGGATATGACTTTTGAAAAGACTCAAAAGAGAGGAGGGACTTTGTTATAAGAGAATTTTGGGAAAGAGTTCCAGGCAAAGGAAACAGCCAGTGCAAAGGCCCTGAGGCTGAAAGCAGGATGGAATGTTCAAAGAACAACTAGGAGGTCAGTGTGGTTGGAGCAGAATAAGGGGTGTGAAAAGTGGTAAGATGTGATGTCTGAGAGGTAAAGCGGAGAAGCTGAGGAGGGGTTAAGAAAGCTTACTCTAAGTTTTACTTAAGTTTGGTTTTACTCTAAGTTTGCAGTTCAAGCCTCAAGCATCTAGATGTCCCCCAGGGCTATGATTTCATGTCTCTGTGACAAAGAATCTCTACCCATCACCGCCCACTGTGATTGTCAGCCAGGCTTCTCTCTGCACGAAGCAGTAACAGCAGGAGAGGTGCTGGCATTGGACAAGGACCAGGAGGGACTTTCCATCAGATACCCAGATGGAGAGGATTAATTCATTCTCTTCAGTTCTCTGCAGTATGAGATGGCCTAGGTTACACAGAGCTCCCTAACTTCCCAGCCCTTAGAGAGTGGGCTATGTTACAAGGGACAGGTTGGGTTTGGGAATCATGCAGGAAGGTTTCAGAGGTTTTCTTTTTTCTTTCAAATCCTCGGTATTCTGCAAGACGCAGGCGGCTCTAGCCCAGTCTTAGGATGATAAGAACACACTGAGAGGCAGGCTAGGCGCCAGACTGCTCAAAAAAGACCCCGAAGATCTCTCTTTCCACCAGCCCCCACTTCATTCATGGTTGGGGAGGGTTTGGGGTGAATATTAGAGAAGAACAGGAGGGAAGCTTCCAAAGCACCCTGGGATGCACTTGACACTAATTCCCCACTTCTGTTATGAATCTGGTTGGTTTAGTTGGCTTGTTTTGGCCGCTTAGCTTATGAGCTCTTTGTTCTCTGACCAAGAATCGAACCCATGCCCCCTGCAGTGGAAGTGCAGAGTCTTATAACCACTGGACTGCCAGGGAAGTCTCATAAATCTAGTTTACTATGTGTCCAGGCTTCCTGTTTGCTTGTTTTTTTTTTTTTAATGGATTTGTTTGTTTTTATTTTCTTCTATATCTGTTTCTGAGTTTAGTTTCTTTGCTTTAAATGCATCAGTGATGGCTCAAACCAGGTATGGGTTGTAACTTAGACCTTGGGGATTCCTAATGGCCTCCCTCCAGCCCCTCACTTCACTTTCCATCACCCTGCAAGTGAAGTGAAAGTCACTCAATTGTGTCCAAGTCTTTGCTATCCCATGGGCTATACAGTCCATTGGATTCTCAAGGCCAGAATACTGGAGTGGGTAGCCTTTCCCTTCTCCAGGGGATTCTTCCAAACCCAGGGATCGAACCCAGGTCTCCTGAATTGCAGGCGGATTCTTTACCAGCTGAGCCACAAGGGAAGCCCAGGAATACTAGAATGGGTAGCCTATCCCTTCTCCAGCAGATCTTTCTGACCCAGGAACCAAACCAGGGTCTCCTGCATTGCAGGCGGATTCTTTACCAACTGAGCTATCAGGGAAAGCCCCCTATCACCCTGAGGAAGTAGCAGATGGCCCCAGAGCATCTGCCAGCATAAAGGTGAGATGTCCCTGGTCTTGAGACCAGTATAGTGTCTTGACTATAGTCAAGCTCCTCTTGACTATCTGACAGAAACAGACTCTTTTGTGTGCATCCCAGGGAATTTCTTCTGTCCTTAAGGAATCTAAAAGTAGCCAGGTTCCAGTTCTGCCAAGAAATCCACTTTCTAGACAAGGAAAATTCTTGGAGCAAAAAGCATGCTATGCCACTCGCCCCAACATGCACCATGGGGCACCTATAAATAAATCCATTGTCTTGTCTGAGCTCAGTGTGAATTCCTCAGCAGTTAAAAATGTTGGTTTGTTTTCTCCAGATCTTTATAGGCTGGTATAATTTCATTAGATACATTTCCTTCATTCCTCCCTTGCTACTCCCAGCTAAGAATCCCTTTACCTTTTGACACCTTCCTTTTTTGCGTCTCTGAGATCTTCACCAGGCATTGTCCTAAGTTATTCCCCTGCAGAGAATTAACAAATAACCAAGTAGTCAGTCCACTTCCTGTTCCATTTATCCCTTAGCACTCTAGGAATGTGCTCGTTTAAGTGAAGTTTTCTGCAGGCACATCTAAGAGGGTGTAGAGATGCACAAAGAGACGAACACTGCTTTTTTTTTCCTTTAAAAAATTTTATTTTTAATGACATGAAGTCTTTTCTTTCAACATCCAGAATGCAAAGACATTGATTCCTGGGGAGAAAGATGATTGTTTCCAAGCCAGCAGGGAGAAAGATTGTCTTATACCTCCTTTGTCTTCTACCTGGGGCTCAACTGGACCAGTCAGTCCTTCAACAGAGAAGGCTCCTGTTGCAAATGCCAGAGACCAGCAGGCTGAGAATAGGATCGTTCAACCCTGAGATGGAAACTCTGGTCTAAATAAAACCCAGCCAAAATTTTTATTACCTGAACCATGAAGCCTCACCAGCCGCAAGAATCTCAGGACCTTGTCTGAGAAGTGGAGGTGCCTCTGCATTCCTGAGCACAGGAGTCAGACTTGCCAGTCTCTCTGCCTGATATCATAAGGCCACGAGATCTAGTGGTTAAGGGCATGGGTGCAGGGTTTCTAAAGCACGTGCCTAGTTTCCGAAGCCTGCCTCAACCCCTTTCTACCTGTGCTAGCTTGGATAAGTTACTTAACAGCTCTGTGACTCAGGCTCCTCATTTATAAAGTGGGGATAAAAAAAAAAGCAGCTACCTCTTAGGGTTATCACAAGGGTTAAATTAAATTATATATATATATATAGCAATTAAAATAGTGCCTGTTGCATTGTAAACATTATATAAGCACTAGCTGTTTTTCACTACTGTCATTGCAGTAATACGTGATAATAGATAAAAAGCACATACCTCTCTTGTGGGCTGCACAAAGCCAGGTTTTGGCAAATCCTTCATTCTTTAGATATTTATATGCACCAAGAGTGGGCTCAAGTGCAGAATCTTTATAAATGCACCGGCCCATGCTGAGATGCTTTCACCCTAAGGCCTCTCTGTGAGCCTCTCCTCTAGCTACCTGCCCCTGAGCTGGCGGCCAGTCTCAGCCCCACACCAAGGTCAGAAAGGAAAGCGACAGAGGACCAGCTGCTTCATCTCCTTCAGTCTGGGGGAAACAGGCAGCAGTGACAGTTAGGACCTTGGCAGAAGTGAGGTCCCCAGACAAGGAATGACCAACCAAGCATGAGACAGAGACGCACTCTCCTCCTGTCACACTCCACCCCCAGCACACAACCTCACAACACCCCAACACACACACAAGACTCCCAACACTACACAGTTCCCCAAGACCACACCACAACACCCCCCCAACGCTACACATCAACACACACACAACTCCACAACACCAGCAACACCCTCTACAAACATGCCACCCAACACACACAATGCCCCTCACCCTACACAATAACCCAACACGAACGCAGCTACACAACACCCCAACACACATAGACACTGACAACGCTGTCCTGTTCTCCAGCCCCTCCCTCTTTGCCTTTTCTCTAGGACAGACCCTCACAGGGAAGCACTCCAGTCCAGTGTGTGATGTAGAACAAGAGCAGAAGGTGGGCAGAGGGGGACTTCCTGGTGGCCCAGTGGCTAAGACTCCGTGTTCCCAATGCAGGAGGCCCAGGTTCGATCTCCGGTCAGAGAACTAGATCCCACAAGTCGCCACTAAAAATCCTGCATGCAGCAACTAAAACCCAGCACAGCCAAATAAATAAATAAATGTTCTTTTTTAAAACGAGTGAAGGTGAGGGAAAGGAGCGGGACAGCATGCAGACACTGGAGTAGAGGTCCGAAGTGGATCTGGGCTCGTCTATGTACTACCCGTAGAACCTGGCAGGGGAAGTTATCTCTCTGAGCCTCTCTTGCCTTGTCTGCAAAATACTCATCATGTCTACATTAGGAGAATGTTGTTGGGATTAACCCAGATCATAAGCAGAACATACTCGGCACAGGTGCCTGGCATACAGCCCATCACCACCCCCTGTAAGCGGAAATGGTGTGGTTGTCACTGATTGTGATACTCCTGTTGCTGAAATGGGGCCGACTAAGGGAGAGGAAAGACGTGGTGAAGAAGCTCAAGTGAACCATGGAAAGAAGGATGTCTCCCCACCCCAGAAAGAAATCAGCACCTTTGTCTTCTAAAGTAAGTTTCCACAGCAGCCCTAGGAACTCACATCTGTCATGATCTCCACCTTAGGTCCTCCAAGGGGACAGTCATTAGTAAACATATTAATTCGCATCATGCTATCAACCCAGATCAATTCTTTGACCAGAAGAATCCTAACTTTACTGGACCAGCTGCCTCTCAGCAGGCGAGAACGTGGTTGTGTTTCCTGCGATCAGAGAGTACACTAGCCCCCGTCGCGTTCTCACACTTGACCATCCTCCACTACTGAGCAAGTCCTGGCAGGACCCCAGTTCACTCCTGAGGACCATCCAGTGTGGGGACATTCATCCAGGTTCTCCCTTCTAGCCGCAGACATCCCATCATTTTCTCCCACAAGGGCTCTTCTTTTTTAAGGTTCCAGATCCCTTTAAGAATCTGGTGAAAGAGACAAAGTCTTCCTTGCAATTTTCTTCTGACCAACTTCTGGGCCCCCTTAGGCCCCCAGTTCCAGAAGATGTGGGAAATTCCAGCGCCTGTTTCCCGTCTTGGCTGTTCCCAGCAGGGCTGACTGGAGCTTGGCTTCTCTGAGGATCAGAGAGTCCTTCCACCTGGCGGCCTGCTCAGAGCCAGCTTGTTAAAGTGAGCCGCCCAGGATGCACCACACAGCTCGGCTCAGAGCCTCAGATTCCGGCAATGAACCAAAGAGGGCCAGGCAGAGCACACACACCCGCTCTGTTCCTCCAGCAGCTGGTGGTGGGGGGGTTTGAAGGGGGGTTGCAGGACCTTGTGTGTCTGTGCAGTTGTCATATTTGCTAAAATATCCCACGTTCCTGAGTAGTTCGTGCATACTCAGTTGTGTTCAACTCTCTGTGACCCCATGGACTATAGCCCACCAGGTTCCTCTGTCCCTGGGATTCCCCAGGCAAGAGTACTCGAGTAGGTTGCCATTCCCTTCTCCATGGGATCTTCTGGACCCAGGTATCGAATCCTGTGTCTCCTGCATTGCAGGCAAATTCTTTACCACTTGAGCCATCAGGGAAGCTGAAGAAAACTTAGAAAAAAGAAAAAAGCCTGGGCCAATTTCCCAATATTCTATAGTCAGAGAGGAGTATGTGGTTCTAACCAGGTATCAGGAAGAACAGAAGCCCTCACGTCTGCTATAGCCAACATGGAGTCTGGCAGGAATAACTAACTAACCAGGTGTCCATTCTGAGCGATGAGCTGTCGTAACCATTTAGCTGAACCCCCTCAACAACCTATGTGGTGGGAACTAGTATTATCCTCATTTTATAGAGAAGGAAACAGGAACACTGGGGTGAAAGAACTTGCCAAGACCCCAGCATGGAAGAGCGGGGATCTGGCCTCAGGGAATCTTAACTCCTGAGCCCAAACTGCTAATCTCTGTGCCGTACCACCTCTGCTGTGCTTGCCTCAGCATTGTTATTGCGGAAACGGTGAGGAGAGGGCAGGAGAAAAAAATCAACTTTCCCATAGTGTTCACCTCTGGCAGGCTCTCCAATGCTATCACACACCACCAGATTCAAATCTAGAGAAATGAGGTAACAGTTTGGTCCCCTGATGCCCTCTAGTCCCTCCTGCCCATGAATTTCAGATGCCCAGAAACAAAAAGCGCAAGAGAGCTACAGGGGTTGAACTAAATACCAAAGGGCTTGCTTCTCTATCAAACTAAGCCATCCAGGCTTTTCACACTCAGACCAGACCTGGTCCCTGATTTTTCCACCCAGACCCACTCCTTAAGCAAGCACCCTGTAATGCTGCTGGCCAATCACCTTAGCGCGTCCACAATAACCAGAAGAGTAGTAACTAGACCAAGACGCTAAATACACGTCCCTGTGCCCATCCAAATGTCACCAGAACACTTGCATCTGAGTTATGTAAAGTGAGATACAGCTTTCAACTCAAGATCTAAAAGAGAAAGGCATTGAGCCTAGGCAGTACTCTGTCCTAAGTCATTCATGAAGAACCTAATTACAAATTCTTGCCCCAAATCCCTGCCATATGAGCACAAGTTCTAAAATACAGGCTGTGTACAGAAGCCCAGGAGTCTCAGTCACATTTCTACCAATAATATCATAGTGTTGAAACAGGACTGTATTTTTTTTTTTTTTTTACCAAAATCCCTTACTTTTGAACACCTGGCAATGCTAAGAACGGCTTCCACATCCACAATGTCAGAGGGCCGCTCTGGAGATGTTCCAGATTGATTCGATAACTGCTCTGATCGATACTTGAGAACTGCATGGGAACAACAACCCATCTTTGTCACCATGCAGGGGACTTGAGGTAAAACCCCAGAAGCTACCAAGAGACACAGCTTGATTTCTTCCCCTCATACTGTCAAGCTCCTGACACCCCTTTCATTGACTTTTTCTCGTGAAGGACCAAAGTGAGAAAACAGTTTAGAAGGTCTCAATAGAACCTAGGGAATAACCTCCTTTTAGATTTGGAAAATGAGACCTGGAGAAGTTAAATCACATCTCTCAGCGTATCTATCAGGAAGGTCCCTGTGTTTGGAGACAGAAACTTTGGTGGGAGTGCTAGTTCTACCCCTTTGATATCTCACTGACCTTGGCAGAGTTACTGATAAGCCTCAGTTTTCACATCTGCAAAAGGGGACCATAAGCCCCAACTCAAGGAACGGATGCAAGGATCCCATGGGATACTGCAGCATGTGCAAGTGCTTTATAAAATGTAACAGGTTATGTCAACAGTGTATAATGAAAGGCACGTCCCACCATGCCACTCCTGTTCTTTTCTCTATTGAAAAGACCAGAGAAGCAGCGGTGGAAGTTGGGAATGTTCCTGCTGCCTCCCTGCAGGTTGGGTTCTTTTTTACTTAGGATTCTCTTTTCTTTTCCTCAGGACTGGGGAAGAAGGAGTGGGATTGGGGGTGGGGGAACCTGGCCTAGTCTTAACAGCCTCTAGACCCGCATATGTCACTGCTGTCAGCAGAGGACAAAACCCAAAAGGAGAGCAGGGAAAAATAAATCTTTTGTTTTTGAAGCTAAATAGCCCAAAATGCAGCTAGAAAATTTCCATAAAGATTTGGCTTTCACCAACACGGAGTGGAAACAAAGCTGACCCCTCCCCTGGCCATGCCCTCTGACCCATCTGCCTGGATGACCCCTTCTCTCTCAGCCTCAGGGTCAGGTTTCAGGGTTTTCCTTGGGGCAGGGGGGTGGGGGGGAAGGTGGGCTTGGTGCTTTTGGGGGGTGGGGGTGAGTGTGTTCGCACTAGCCCCAGTTTCCATGTGGCTGGAGGAGTTTGCTGGTTAATATTCATGAACAGTGATCTGCGCCTGCTGCAGTTTCTCGGGGGTGGGTTTAGCGGGAGGAATATACTACAGAAACAATCCTCCTGCCACCACCTTTGGAAGTTCAGGGCTCAGGGCTCAAATTGTAAATATTGAGTAGGGCAGGCCCCTCTTCCTTCTGTTTTCTCCTCACCACCCCCTACCCTCACCCCGTATACATTAAATCCATTCTTCCTATGTAACAAGGGCTACCGCGTTTCCTCAGGGCTCTGTTCCATTTGGGTCTGTGTCCATAGATTTTCCAAAAACATCCATAAATCCCTTCAGCCACCACAACACAACTAATGGCGATTCTTGTTTTCTGTTCAAGTTGCCAGTCCTAAAGCTGGGAAGAATATTCTGTCCTTCCATCAGACACAGGTCTACCAGTCAGAGGAGGAAGCCTGGGGCCTTCAGGATGAACTCAAGAACAAACGGTAAAGGGTAGGAGTCTGAGGTAACTTCCATTCATTTGGGAAAGCCTGGGGTGGCGGGGGTGGAAAGTGTCTTCCTCCTTTCCCATAGTTAGTCTCAATGTAGCTGGAATATTCTATCAAGTAGGAATATTCTAATTAGCAGCAGGTGAAGGCCAGAAAAAAAAAGAGCAGGGGGCTCTGGGAAACAGAAGACTCAGTTTTGAGGCCCATCTTTGCACTGAAGCTGTCTCATCAGGAAAATGGAAGAAAGGAGACTGGCTTTCTCTACCTCATAGGAAAATGGGGAGGACAGAAGGCGATGGTGATTTTGGAAGCGGTTGGACTTCCCTGGTGGCTCAGACTGTAAAGAATCTGCCTGCAATACGGGAGACCTGGGTTCGATTCCTGGGTTGGGAAGATTCCCTGGAGGAGGGCATGGCAACCCACTCCAGCATTCTTGCCTGGAGAATCCCATGGACAGAGGAGCCTGGTGAGCCACAGTCCATGGCATTGCAGAGAGTCAGACACAACTGAGAGACTAACCCTTTGGTGAACAGCTGAATGTACATGTGGCTGCAGAGCCCTGGCTTCTGGTTGTTGCTAACTGCATGGCAACAGTAAAATAAGGACATGCAGATTCTGAGATGGACGTGACCAGAGGCTCGTGATGAGCCTTTCTCTTGGATTATCTCATTCAACACCCACATTAGCCTTGTAGGCTGGGTACTTTTCTTATCCCCTTTTTCAGAATAGAAAACAGGCTTAGCAAGTTCAAGTATAATAACTCACTCGAGGTCCAACGACAAGGTGGTGATGGAGCCAGGCCTCAAACCTGGGTTTCCTATATGACCTTGGATGAACTAGGTCAGATCCTTGAGTCTTAGTTTCCTCATTTGTAAGAAATAAAATGGGCTGCACAGGATGATCTGTGAAACCCCTTCAGGCCTAAGAATACTGGGCTGCCACTCCCAAAAATTCCCCCTGAGACTACATCAACGGGCCAAGTCCACATTTCCTAGGTGGGGAGACCCTTAGCAAAGGTCTGGGGAGTAGGCACACTGGCAGCTTGTCAGTCCACCCACACGTGCATGCACACGCACACACACACTGGCTCCCTGCTGTCTCTTCCAGCCCAGTATCTCCTGTTGGCCACAGCAGAAACCTGGCCTGTGGGGTCCGTGCCCAGTGACAGGAACTCCACAGGGCTGAGAGGCCACAGGCTACAGAGCAAGCCAGACGGACACGGCTTTTCCCAAACAGAGCAAACACTCTCCCTGGCACCCGGCCTCCCTGGCTCTGTAAGCAAACCCAGACAAAAGGCCACCCTGCCGCCGCCTGACAGGCAGCCCACCAGTCCAGTGCCCATGTCCTTCCATTGGCCCATTCTCCTAGCATCCTCCCGGGGGGGCTGCTCAATTCCCCTCAGAGGGTCCTGCAGGAAGGCAGCAGGGCCAGAGCAGGCTGAGGCAGCCCGGCTCTCCGTCCAGTCTCCCCACAGGCAATTTCAAAGGCTCGACTCTGTGGGAGTTGCTGGGGACGCTCCAAAACCGGATGGCTTCAGAGCCTTCAGAAGGATTTCCTGTCTCACCTTCACCCCTGCTGCCTACTCTTCCCAGAATATGAGATGCGTGTATTCCGGAAAGCTCTCGCTGACATGTGAGATTACCTTCCGAGCCGTCATAAACATACCAGGAGGCAGAGTCAGAGTGTGGTTTAGAGGAAGAGACTTGGCCACCAACTGACTCCCTTGGCACAGTCTCTTCCCACGGAGGGCTCTGGAATGCCATACCTCAGTTTCCCCCAGGGGAAAAGTGAGGCCCAGTGCAATCTGAGGCTGGCTTGACTGTTGGGAGTATCTCTGAGACTTCAATACACACAACCAGGTACAACCAGGTCATTCGGACCTGAATGGTTTTTTTTCGGGTTGTACTGAGATACAATTGACACAAAACACTGTGTAAGTTTAAGGCTTACAACATATTGGCTTGATCCATTTATAAATTACGAAATGATGGCCGTCATTATTAGCCCCCGTCTCCACCCTGTCGCACAGTTACCATTTCCTCTCTGTGGTGAGAAAATTTAAGATCTACCCTTAGCAACACTGAAGTACCTGAAACAGTATTATTAGCTTTAACCACTGTGTTGTACATTAGATCCCCCAACTTGTTCATCTTACACCCACAAGCTTAAACCCTTTGACCAATATCTCCCCATTTCCCACATCCCTCATGCCAATAACCACTACTCTACTGTTTCTCTCAGTTTAGATTCCATGTATGTGAGATCATACAGTATATCTTTCTCTATCTGACTTATCTCACTTAGTCTAATGCCCGCAAGGTCCATCCAAGGTGTTGTCAATAGTAGGCTTTCATTCTAAACCTGAATTTTTTTTTGGCCACACTGAATGGCTTATGGGATCTTAGTTCCCCCATCCAGGGATTGAACCCGCACCCTTGGCAGTGAAAGTGCTGAGTCCTAACCACTGAACCACCAGGGAATTCCCCTAAGCCTAAATTCTTATAAGATATAAAATTTTCTATTTATCAACTCACGTCTGATACTGATCTCATGACCTCCACACTCCTGGCCTGAGTCCCTGAGATTCAGAGTAGAGAGTAGCCTTAGCATTTTACTAGGCCACCCACTCCAGTGTTCTTGCCTGGAGAATCCCAGGGGCGGGGAAGTCTGGTGGGCTGCCGTCTATGGGTCACACAGAGTCGGACACGACTGAAGAGACTTAGCAGCAGCAGCAGCCTTTTTTTTAACCTCAACAGAATAATCTGTTCCCTTTGTCAGCTGGTAAATGAAATTCATGTGAAAAATGAAAATCCCTGTGGAATCCCTGAAACTCAGTTATAAAATGCCAGGGAAATGGTATCTTCACTGACAATTCAAGTGACCAGTTAGTTGTCAGCCACAGGCACAGTCAGGGCTTCTGGTCAATTTTTTTTTTTCCCTTCTACATGATGCAGGATCATCTCTCTAAACACAAGGGGAAAAACAGAGGCCCTAGAATGTTTTTCCAGGTTCCTCCCAAGTATACGTTCTTGCTTTTAGATTTCCCAATTTCTTCCACTGGCCAAAGGCAGGGAAGTGTATAGCCAGGTGGGGCTCAGGATTTAAAGGCAGTGTTTATCTCACAAACTCCTCTGTGGACATGAGGACAGCCAGAGTCTGAGAAGCCGGACTAATCAAGTTGTGTGACTGTCCCTGCTTCATTTTTCTCCACCTATAAAAATTGGGAGAGGCTTCCTTAGGTCTAGACTTCCCTGGTGGCTCAGATGGTAAAACGTCTACCTACAATGAGGGAGACCCAGGTTCAAACCCTGGATCGGGCAGATCCCCTGGAGAAGGATATGGCAACCCACTCCTGTACTCTTGCCTGGAAAATCCCATGGATGGAGGAGTGTTATAGGCTACTGTCCATCTGGTAGCAGAGTCAGACATGACTGAGCGACTTCACTTTTCACTTTCCTTAGGTCTTAGCACAATAGAGGCTTCCTTAGCACAATAAAGAAGCTCATGAAACACCAGGACAAGCATTTAGGGAAGATAAAAATCCTGCTTGAGGATTTCAGGGATGTTTTTCTTTGATAAATGAAGAAGAGAAAATTATGGTTTGTGTTCAAATTTCCCTGGGCCTTCACTGACTTTTTAGGGTTTCCCTGGTGGCTCAGATGGTAAAGAATCTGCCTGCAGTGCAGGAGACCCAGGTTCGATCCCTGGGTCTGGAAGATCCCCTGGAGAAGGGAATGAAAACCCACTCCAGTATTCTTCCCTGGAGAATTCCATGGACAGAGGAGCCTGACAGGCTACAGTTCATGGCATTGAAAAGAGCTGGACATGACTGAGTGACTAACACTTTCACTTTCCTGCTGACCTTTATATGGATTTGGTAAAAGGGGCCATCTCTGAGACCCAAGGGGCTTGGATTAAGAACAAAGTATACCCCCATGAGGGCATTACCCACCTCTGTGGCACCACACTTACTTCTCCCTCCAAAACTGTGTGGTCTTCAGATAAAGCAGCTACTTTTGAAATGATTTTGAGCTGAATTTCTAGAGCCAGTTATACTTCTGTGCAAACCCACCCATCTCTTCCCAAGTGATCTCCTTGGAGGCCACAGTCAACTTTGGCGAGGGGAGGCTAGTCGGGGCAAGAGCCACAGATCTAGCGCTGTGGCAAGAACAAAGCGGACAGACTCACCAGGGCAGGATCCAGTGACCTCAGGCCCAGCTGGGCTATAATCAACTTGGCTGAGCTGCCACTCCCCAGGGTTAAGGCTAACAAATCCCAAAACATACTTAACCACCACTTAAGCTATTAGATAAGGCCAATTGCCTGTCCAGACCTGGGACTACAGCTCTTAATAAAAAAAAAAAAATTAACAGATGTTGGCATCTTTTGAGAAATGTGTTTTCAGAGAGTTTTTTTTCTTTTACAATCTAAAAAATAATATATTTGATTACATTAAAAACCCAAGACCAATGCCCAGCCTATTAATAAGTAAGCAACAAATACTTTTTTATAAATGCATTCATCCATTCATTCATGCAACAGCTACTTACTGAGCACCTACTGTGTACCAGGCATTATTCTAGGCTTTCAGGGACACTGTTGTGAATGACACAGATAAAAGTTCCTCACATAAGAGGGCAATAAAGAAATAAATTCATAGTATCACCTAAGAATGTAGGCCATGAAGACAAATTAGATAAGGTAGAGGGAAATGGTGGCTCCTCTCTTAGGGTCATGAGGGAACCTCTGAAACCATCTGAGTGAAGGTTTGATGGGAGTGTGGAAGCTGAATATGTATCTGAGAAAGAACCTTCCATGAAGAAGGAACAGCAAGGGCAGAAGCCCCGAGGCAGGAATACGCTCGGCACATCTGAAGAGTGGCAAGGAGGCCGGTGGCTGAGGCAAAGAGAGAGAGGGAGTGAAGATAAGAGGAGATGACCTTGGAATGGCTGCTTGGATCAGAACAGGCTGGGTTTTGAAGGCCATGGTAAGGCTGTGGGGTTTATACTGAGTGCAAGAGGACATGATAGAAGGGCTTCAAGCAGGGATGTGATTCTACACTATGAAGGATAAATGCAGAAGAGTCAGAATGGAAGATGGAAGATGGCAGAGACCAGGTGAAAGATAATGGTGTCTCTGGCCCAAGCAGAAGCATTGGAAGTCAGAAGTGCTTATACACTGGACATACTCTTAAGGTAGACCCCAACAATCTAATCTGATTTGTCAACAGATCAGAATGAATGAGTCAAAACTACTTTTCAGAAAAAGATCTCCTGGGACTTCCCTGGTGGTCCAGTGGCTAAGATTCTGTGCTCCCAATGCAGGGGGCCTGGGCTTGATCCCTGGTCAAAGAACTAGATCCCACATGCTACAACTAAGCACAGCCAAATAAATATAATATATATATTTTTTAAGTTAAAAAGATCTCGCAATATATAAGTCAACTAGGCCTCTTGAAGCTGAGAGAAATTTCTACAGGGGACTTTTTATTTTTATATTCACTTTTCTTTCTTTTTCAAAAATTTCTATTTAAATTAATAGATAAACAGTTCACCCATTTCTTCTACCTCACCCTCCCTGACACCCACCACATGCCTCTTCACTTTTCTTAATTTCACTCAGTTTGTCACTGATGGGTTATTAGAGTTACTATGACAATAAGCAGAGTTTAGTGATACACCCAAATAAAACTCCCCTTGGCATGTTTTTCAGGTACCAGGCCCAGGAGCTAAGACCGCACCAAGTCATTCTTTAGAAATCCCACTTCTGGTGTGCTTATACTGTATGCTACCTGGAGATACGTAGGCCTAGAAAGAGCTAGCTCATCTAGAACAGCATATTGCTAACCTTGAAAACAGCAATGAAAAGTATAGATGGGAACTGTGGAGCAAAGGCCATGTGATTTTTTTTCCAGCAATGAAAACTGTGAGAAAACACTTGTTTTTAAGAAGAAAATATTTCAAAACTCTAGACATATAAAAGGGGAAATGCACAACATTTTAGAATCTAGGCAAAACAAGCAAAAATAAAACAAAAACAAAAAAAGCCTCACTGTGAATTGTCCCCTGCGCCATTTCCACCCACAGCAATGTGACAAATTAGATGCCTGAGGTCATACTCCAGGCTGAGACCCAGACCTCCTTTTTCCCTTTATTCCTAAATTGAACCCTCCCCAGCAAGACGGATCTAAAGGAAACTTGGTAAGGATAAACAAAACTCAAGGGAAGCACAGATATGCCGTTTATTATAACATGCTTCATCTTGCACTTTGTACAAGGTGTGCTTGGATCAGAATATCAGGGATTATAAAAAGATCTGATTTTCCCTGCCTAGAATCACAGAATGACAGATATACAAGAACACTGAAATTATCTGGTCCAGATTTAAGATATTTGACAACAGGAATGTCAGGCCAGAATGCTTCTGGCAGCCTGGGCTGGTGCATCTGGGTTCACTATCAGCCCTGATCTTATCCAGCTCCCTCACTCCACAAGAGGAGCTTGACATCCGAGAAGGTGTAATGATCAGTTATTCTTACAAGACTTGTGATATGTTGAGGGATGGGGGGCTGAAGGGACATCCTCTGGGACAGAATTTGGCAGAGGACAGGAAAGAGCAGGAGGACCCCACCAGAGACTGCTTCCTCTATAATGTGACCTATGGCACTCACAACCCCTAAATCCAGTGGAAAAACTAGCTCCAGTATGTTACAAAGAATAAAGGAGTCCCCAAAATAAAAAAGAGGAACAGTGATCAGTTTGGGGATATAGTTGTGATCAGTTATGGGGATAAGATTTGTAGAATTGCTGGGGCCTGAGTCAAATGGAGGAAGCAGATGAAAGGATAGAAGAGAGAAATATTTCAAGTGGGTACAAAAACCCAAGGCTGCCAACATCATATGTGTGAGAGATGGAAAGCCCTCACTCCCTGGTTTATTCCTTCATTCAGTCGATGAATATGGATTGAATACCTACTGTGTGCCACACAGAGCAGGAGATGCTGGGCCTGTGACAGCAAACAAGAGCGTGACGCCTCATGGTGTCCATGACAAAGAGGCTGCAGAAGTGTCACAAAAAGGAAAGGAAGCACAGAGCATGGGCATATGTGAGGGACACCTCCCTGAGACCTGGGGGAAGGAGACAGGAGTCTCAGCTGAGTGGGGGAGAGAGAGGTTCTGGCTGAGGGAGGAAGATGTGCAAAGATCCAGGAGGGATGGAAGAGCAGGTCAAGGTGGTGGAAGCTCTTCAAGCCAGAAGGGAGAGTTTAGATTAGGAGAGGCAAGGCAGAGGAAACCACTGTGAGCCCTAAATAAGCCCTGAAAAACAGTATGCAAGTAAAGCTGTTCGACCAGGAAGAGGAGGTCTCTATCTAGCCAACTAGGAGGTGGGATTTCTGACCTTAGGATAGGAAGTCTAAATGGCATGAGCCTTGAGCTTAGAAAAACAGACAGCCCAGCAATGCAGACAAAAAGTGTTCGTAGTCAGAAGGAAATAGAAGGTGGGTGATGTAAAGATGAGAGCTGAAGGGAGCCAGAGAAGGACAGGGCATGGATAACAATGGCAGAACCTTATTTTAGCAAGAGTGCTGATAATAGAAGCCAGAATTCTCTGCCAAAAAATCCAGGAAGCTGGAGAATGCCAAATGCTGGCAGAGGTGTGGAGACTTAGGGGCCTTTGTACATGCTGATGGGATTGTGGGCTGTTGTGGAGAAGGCAATGGCACCCCACTCCAGTACTCCTGCCTGGAAAATCCCGTGGATGGAGGAGCCTGGTAGGCTGCAGTCCATGGGGTTGCTAAGGGTCAGACACGACTGAGCACTTCACTTTCACTTTTCACTTTCATACATTGGAGAAGGAAATGGCAACCCACTCCAATGTTCTTGCCTGGAGAATCCCAGGGACGGGAGAGCTTAGTGGGCTGCCATCTATGGGGTCGCACAGAGTCGGACATGACTGAAGTGACTTAGCAGCAGCAGCAGCAACTCTGGGAAGCAATCTGGAAATTTGATGATATTAAGCATAGGTAGATCTTATAACCCCCTTCATGGATCACAGCCTTGTCATGGCAGAGTGGCTTGCATAACTCAATGAAGCTATGAGCCTTGCCATTCAGGGCCACCCAAGATGGATGGGTCATATTGGAAAGCTGCAGTCCATGGGGTTGCAAAGAGTCAGACATAACTCAGCAACTAAACAACAAAGAACACATAACCCAGAAAATCCCCTCCTGGGTATAAATCCCAAACACATTTTCTATTATATAATGGTGATTGCAGCATTATTCATGGCAATGGGAAATTGGAAGCAATCTGAGTGTTCATACTGGGAAAGTAGGTGAGAATGGTAAACACGTAACATAGAATCAGTTCAATTCAGTTCCGTCACTCAGTCGTGTCTGACTCTTTGTAACTCCATGAACCACAGCAGGCCAGGCCTCCCTGTCCATCACCAACTGCCAGAGTCTACCCAAACCCATGTCCATTGAGTCGGTGATGCCATCCAACCATCTCATCTTCTGTCGTCCCCTTCTCCTCCTGCCTCAGTCTTTCCCAGCATCAGGGTCTTTTCAAATGAGTCAGCTCTTCGCATCAGATGGCCAAAGTATTGGAGTTTCAGCTTCAACATCAGTCCTTCCAATGAACATCCATGACTGATCTCCTTTAGGATGGACTGTTTGGATCTCCTTGCAGTACAAGAGACTCTCATAGAATATTATGCAGCAATTTACAACTTGATGTGATGCAAAAAAATAAATAAAAGGCAAAATGAGATATGTAATAATACTATTTATATAAACCAAAAATAGATGCTCAGAAAATTTAACACTGTAATTTGCCCAAGTCCTTCTAGTCAGCATTCCTGATACCCCTTTTCTGGATTATTTTTTCCATAGCATTTAACCACCATCTAACATACTGATAATTTTCTTATTTTTATGCTTATAGATTATTATCTTTCATCCCCTGTTAGCATATGTACTCCATAAAGGCAGGGAATATGATGGCTTTCTTCACTAAATCATCCCCAAATGCCTAGCACATAGTAGGTACTCAACAAACACTGTTGAGTGAATCAATGAATAAGACATTATCTTTCTTGCAAGAACATAAACAAACCTTAAAAGACGCTTGCTCCTTGGAAGGAAAGCTATGATAAACCTACTCAGCATATTAAAAAGCAGAGATATTTCTTTGCCAACAAAGGGTCCGTCTAGTCAAAGCTATGGATTTTCCAGTAGTCATGTATGAATGAATGTGAGAGCTGGACCATGAAGAAGGCTGAAAGTGAGAGTGAAAGTCACTCAGTCATGTCTGACTCTTTGCAACCCCATGGACTGTAGCTTGCCAGGCTCCCCTGTCCATGGAGTTCTCCAGACCAGAGTACTGGAGTGGGTAGCCATTCCCTTTTCCAGGGGATTCGTCCCAACCCAAGGATCGAATCCAGGTCTCCTGCATTCCAGGCAGATTCTTTACCCTCTGAGCCACCAAGGAAGGCCAAACATATCAGAGAACCAAAGAACTGATGCTTTTGAATTATGGTGCTAGAGAAGACTCTTGAGAGTCTCTTGGACTGCAAGGAGATCAAACCAATCAATCCTAAAGGAAGTCAACCCTGAATATTCATTGGAAAGACTGATGCTGAAGCTGAAGTTCCAATATTTTGGCCACTTGATCTGAAAACCCGACTCATTGGGAAAGACCCTGATGCTGGGGAATACTGAAGGCAAAAGGAAAAGGGGGCAGCATAGAATGAGATGGTTAGATAACATCACCCACTCGATGGACATGAATTTGAGCACACTCCAGGAGATAGTGAAGGACAGTGAAGCTTGGCATGCTGCAGTCAATGAGATCACAAAGAATCAGACACAACTTAGAGACTGAACAACAACAACAAAATAAACCCAAAGATCCACTTGAAGCAAATGAGAACAGTGTGAAAACAAGAGCTTGGCCAAGAGGGGTGTAAAGGGATGAAATGGAGGCTTAGCGGCCATGCTGCACAGAATGTCCTGCACTAAGAAGCATGTCTCTGGTTTCCTATCTCCATTCTCTCCTACCTTCCAATGGCTAGCCAGGACCTGTGATCAACCATGCCTGACTTTTCCAAGATACCAGATCTTAAAAACAAAAGTCTGATGACTGTGTAAGTGCTCATCCAGGGAGATCAGAAGTTTGAAGGAGGCCAGATGAGTGTCTGTCTCCAAACCCATTTTAGGAAATGTATTAGCTAGGGATTCTGCCCTAGTCCCTTAGAAGTTTGGCTAATTTTCAAATTTGGAATTCAGATTTGGTTCATATTAGCAGGTTTAAAATAAAACAAAGACTGTATTCACGCTAGCAGGCTTACAAGTCACAGGTTTCCTCACCAGTAGCATGAGAAATATCTGGGGAGCTTTGGAAACACAAATTCTCAAGCTTAATCCTTATGGAGATTTGGATTCAAAAGATCTTAGGGGGGCCAAGAATGCGGTATGTTTTGTTTTCACTCCTCAGGGGACTGTGGCCCATCCAGAACTGAGCATCAGACAGTCAGAATCCCAGTCTGGTCCCCACAGCTAATCTGGCCCTCCCTGAGGAGACAAGAAATCCTTGCTTAGCCTTCATCCCCCACTGAGAATGCTCCAGGGGGCTTCTGGAAAGAAGCCGTAGGAACTCTGGGTAGAGGTGGGCAGACAATGGGCCAAAAACACCCCCTCAGTCCAGCGCTAGTTTCGGCATTCCAGGCCCACCCACCTGGGCCCTTGGTCACCAGGAGACTTCACTCGCACACACAAGCCCTAACCTGCCCCGGAGCTTCCCAAGCAGCGCTCTGAGCCTGCTCGGAACAAAGGCGATTGTTCTCATAGGACTGTCTGTCCATCCTTGTCTTCCCTTCCCATCCCTCCAGTCTCTGCCCCTGCCTTGTAATCCCTGGGAGGGAAGGGATTCTAATATTATTGCTCTTGGCTACTTTTTCCTCTCCAGCTTGAAAGTCCCACGCTCCTGCGTGTGGTTGTTTGTGCATGGGCCCCTCCCCCACCAAGAGAACACCCTCCAGCTGTCCAAGGTGCATTCTCTGCACTGGAGGCTGAGATGTGGGTGGATGAGGGATTTTGTTTAAACACACACTTGGAGTTGCAGACCTTCCTGTGGGAATCATCCTCTATTAGTTAAAGGATGGATTATGCCGGTCCCTGCCCCCACCTGATGAAGCAGTAAATTGTAACAAGAGAATCTGGCTAAACGAGTTTCCGATTCAAACGTTATCTTGTGGACAAAGAACCCTTTGAATATGGTTTCTGTGTTTGGCTTCTTGAGATGGAGTGGAAAGTTATGTTTTCACTGGTGCTGGAACTCTTCAGCAGTGCCGGACAGTGGCCGTTCACCAAGAGGACAACCTTGGGGCAGTCAGGGACCACGTGGCCAGGAGAGCTGTCGCCAGGCCGTATCCTGCCCATGAACCCAGGGACACTGATGATATTTAGGTGGCCCATCCCCTTTGGTCACTGAGCATCATCAATAGGCAGAGAGCCCCTTTTCTCGAAGAGGGTATAACCCAAACATGCTCAGGGAGGGTGATTGATAGAAAGCTCCCATTTTAAAAGGATTCCAAATCTAAACAGAATGTGTCTGCTTACTGACAAAATTAAATTACCCTCTGCTGGAGGAACTTCTCCTTCCAGGGAAAACAGAGTTATAGTTACAGATAAAATAGAAACTTGGGCATAGATTCTTAGAGGCTTCTAAGAGCAAAAGTGAGTGCGATTGTTAAATTTACAGGCTTAATTTTATTTTATGTTTGTCTCACTTTGATGTACTTCATAAATGAGAAGGTACCAAAAAAAAAAAATGAGAAGGTACAAAAAAAATTTGTGTGTATGTGTGTCATATTTGAAAGGTCAAAAGTCCACTAGACACTTTGGTTGAAAGCCCCTAGAGGTCTGGGTCTTACTGAACTCTCTTCTCTTGGCTGCTCTGGAAAGTATCTCTGTTTCTCCCCACAAACAGATAACCAGGCCGCCCAGGAGGAAAGGAAAAGGCAGAAACTTTCTCTGTTCTGCAGCCCCTCTTTCTCAGGAGAAGGTTACATTCAACATCCTGCCTTCCCCGACATTTCTTGTCAAGCCTTTCTCCTCACCTTTCCTCACTTCCAGAAATGAGGCCAATGTAGCAAAACAGGAAGCTGCCTGTAGGGATTTCAGTTTCCAAACTGGCCAACAAGAGTGTTGTTCCAGGCAATTGTTTCATTTATTTGATGGTTCGTCATTGCATTTCTGCTTCAGGTCGCCACAGTTCTGGGCTCTGAGAGGGATAAAGGAGTCTTCGAGGGAACTCACGTTTGTAAAATACATTCCCGTTTATAAGATGCTTTCACCTGCCGTAACTCAGACAGATGCCAAGGGAGAGGGGAAAGTGGCTTCTGGATTGAAAATGCTTAGAGCCTGGCGAGGGAGTTCAGATTGCAGAGAGGAAACCTCCAGGGAAAGGCACAAGGCCTCGCTTAATCCAGGCCAGACCTGTGAGAGACATATCCAAAGTGCTACAGGCCAGAAAAGAGAGATCAGTAAGACCTGGGCCCCCAGGTGCTCTTGACCAAAGAGTCTAGAATTTCCAATTCTGTGGGTTTGGTTCATTAAGTGTTTCAGCTGGAAAGACTTCCTCTGAGGCCCAAACCTCAACAATAACGCCCCTTTCTTTCCTTTGAAGTTGGTTTCCAATCTCTTCCCCAACAGAGAAACTTTATCTCCTGTATCCTCTGCACTCTTCTGGGTTACTTCCATGGTCATGAAGCCGGCGAGTCCACGCCCAGCTGGACCCGGCCACGGCCCTGTTCTCAAGAGAGGTGTGCCGTCGACACAAGCTTATGTTTAGGAGGAAATTCGCTTTTATTTTGCTTTTGATTAATGTGCTAAGATGTTACATTAGGAAAAGCGCCCTCCACTCCCCTCCATCTCTGGGCCCCACTGGGCTGGGTGGGTTCTCAGGAGAGCTGCTGAGGCAAACGAGCATTCCGGGGCTTGGCAGGACTGCACGGTTGTGAGACGACGGCCCTTCCATCACACTGTCATCGCACTGCAGAAAACACCCTAAGCGGCCCAGCTGCAGCGCTGCTGGCAACACAGAGCTGTCCCTGGGCAGGTCACCCAGCCAAGCCCTCCACTCCCTCAAAGCCTCCCTCCCACGTCTGCAGTAGGTGGTGGGTGCTTCACTGGTCATGAGACCTCTGACCCATCCCTGGGCCAGGGAGGGCACTCAGTCTCCACCCTGAACAGACTCGTGAGGACTTTGCCCTGCCCTGAGTTACCATCATTACCATTTACTACCACTGTTACCAAAACCACCCACCAAGATATGCTCCAAGACAGTTGCCTAGACTCCCTGTCAACCAGATGCCATTCCTTAACTCCCTCCTGCAGAGAAACTGTGAAGCCTTGACTGTTGGTATGGCAGTGGTTTTAACATTTACTCGGAAACAGATTTAATGAGCACCTATTATCTCCATTTCACGTGTATTCATCTCCTGAAAATGAAAAGTATTAGTCACTCAGTCATGTCAGACTTTTTGTGACCCCATGGACTATAGCCAGGCTCCTCTGCCCAGGGATTCTCCAGGCAAGAATACTAGAGTGGCCTGCCATTCCCTTCTCCAGCGAATCTTCCTGACCCAGGGATCAAACCCAGGTCTCCTGCATTGCAGGCAGATTCTTTACCACCTGAGCCACTGGGGAAGCCAGTAGGTGACCGCCAGTGAGAATACAACAGGGATGGAACCTGGCCATCACAGTTTATTGGAGGAACATCCAGGACAGTGGTAGCTGTTTATTCTCCAGTCTTCCTGAAAAATGCCCAGATGCTCTCTCCCCATGTGTTTGGCTCCTCCTTCACCTCTACCCTGAGAAATAGCCATCACAGCTAGATAGAGTATCGGAAAACAAGAGCACAAAAGAGTGAGTTTAAAGTCAGATGAGTTCAAATTGCAGTTCTACTATTGGGTTGGCCATAGAGTTCATTTGGATTTTTCCATAAGATATTACGAGAAAACTCAAATGAACATTTTAGCCAACCCAATTCTTCCTTATTATGAGGTGTTAAGCTATTTAACGTGGCTTCCCTGGTGGCTGAGACAATAAAGAATACGCCTGCAATGCAGGAGACCCGGATTTGATCCCTGGGTTGGGAAGAACCCCTAGAGGAGGGCATGGCAATGCACTCCAGTATTCTTGCCTGGAGAATTCCATGGACAGAGGAGCCTGGCAGGCTACAGTCCATGGGGTCACAGAGTTGGACACAACTGAATGACTAAGCATGTGCATGCAAGTTATTAACATCTCTGAGCTCAGTTTCTTCATTTATAAAAATGGTGATAATAAACCCAATCTGTTAACAAGTGCAGATCACCAATTTTAGTGCCAGACACGCAGTACATCTGCTGCATGGTAACTGCTACTGTTGTGCAAGTCACCCAGTCATGTCCGACTCTTTGCAACCCCACAGACTGTAGCCCGCCAGGCACCTCTGTCTGTGGGACTTCCCAGGCAAGGATACTGGAGTGGGTTGCCACTTCTTTCTCCAGGGAATCTTCCTGACCCAACTCTTCTACATCTGAGCCACCAGGGAAGTTACTGTTGTGGTGGTTACTTATTATTATTACTATTGCTCCAGTTGTGTTATTAACAGGATTGTGCTTAGTGAAGGAGGGGAGCCTTTTAGCAATAAGTAATATGGGGAAACCTTGGGAGAAAATCCCTTCTAGGGAGCAGCATACCTAAGACTCGAATGGGAACATACCACAGCGTACCAATGTAGATTTTTCACTGGAAGTGGCATTTTTCAGTAACAAAAGCAAATGTTCCATCTTTTTTGGAGGAAAAATCTAGTTGATTTTTTTACTTACATGTGATCACTCAATGATTCATCCACCCCTGGGGATGCATTGTCTTCAAAAAGATTAAGATCCTCTCTGCCAAGTCTATGAGTAAGGACAAACAAAAGATGCTGGGTTGGAGTCCTACTCTAAGGTACCAGAGGGAGGAAGCCAGGCACCAGAAACACTTATTTTCCCTTAATTTTCTTTTAAAGGGTTGGTAGATCATGATTTTATTTATGTATTTATTTATTTACTTATTTATTTTTGGCTGCGCTGGGTGTAGCAAGTGGGGGCTACTCTTCACTGAGGTGCACGGGTTTCTCACTGCAGTGGCTTCTCTTGCAGATCACAGGCTGTAGAGCTTGGACTCAGTCATTGTGGTACGTGGGCTTAGTCTCTCTGCAGAATGTGGGATCGAACCCCTGTATTGGCAGGTGGATTCTTAACCACTGTAACATGAGTCCCAGTGGATCATGATTTTTTAAATTATCATCATTTAAAATGTTTAATATGGGAACATGTGTTATGTTTTGTTGTTTTGGCTTTCCTCTTTTTAGCTTGGGGCAGTCAGAGAGTGTTACAAGAGAGAATTAAAATTTGAAGTTTCCTTTATCACCTTATACAAGCCAGAGAAAATAAACAACTGTCTGAATTCACCCAGGAATCAGTCCATTCAGACCTGATCAATAGTTTATAGCTGAGCTTACAGAGGTCAGCAAGGAAAAATATAGAAAAACTTACATGTTGACTTGGGTTTTACTGTACAGAAAGGACTTTCATTCTTAAAGATAATCTCTATTTTTTACAAGGCCCAAGAAGATAAACGAGGCATATACCCCTCAAGCATTTTTTAAAAAGTCTTTCAATCAACACAATAACCATAAAATGATTTTCATGACATTCATTTTCAGGTTTTCATTTTGAGCCCAATTCACAATTTGAGTACAGTTTTCCTATTTTTATTGCCAATACATTGAATACATATATTTCTCACTGTTTAAATCAGAGGGAGAAGTTTCATCTAAGATTATTTATTTTCCCTCTTTAATTTTAATACATGTGCCTCTGGAGAATATATCTTTTGTATGATTCTACCTTTAAAAAACCAAAGGAAAAGAGATGAGATACTATTGGCTAGTTACTTTAAAGGGTTATTTGGAGGGGTCTCTCCTGAACTTATTTTTTTTTAATAAGTCATATTTCAAGGCTTTGATCTTGACAGCCCTGAAATACTACCTCACAATTACATCATAACTATGAAATGACTTTTGTTGGCTAGTGGAATAACTTTTCAAAAAGTTTCCACCAAATGCACAAATATTACAGTGAAAGGATGTCAGAGTATTTCAAATGATTAGTGACGGTATTAAAATTGCCAGTATTGCTATATATTGTACCCCTAGGAAATTAAGCATATTTATGGCGAGGTCTTCATCTAAGTAGTCTGGCTGGGTTTTTTCCTTTTTCCTTTTTAAAGTGATTGGTAATTTCTTCTCTTAGTCTTTTTCACATGCTTTGCTCTTTCTAACGAGAAGGCAATGGCACCCCACTCCAGTACTCTTGCCTGGAAAATCCCATGGACAGAGGAGCCTGGTGGGCTGCCGTCTATGGGGTCGCATAGAGTCGGACACGACTGAAGCGACTTAGCAGCAGCAGAAGCAGCTCTTTCTAAAAGCCATTTAAACCATTGATTTTTTTTCCAGTGAGGAAAAACAGCATATATTCAAACAAGAGTTAGTGAAGCAACCAAACCAAATATCTACTACATCTCAAATATTTATTAATTCAATAAATATTTACTAGAGAGTCATAACATATCATATGGTACAAATTCAGCTATGTGCACTTGGCCTGTCTCTTCCCTACCAAAAAGGAAGAAAAATAGTACTCTCAATAGTGTGGACATTCCAAGCACCGAGTCACTCAATGACAGGCCCCAAATTCAGCAACATGGGGAGGAGACTGCTGTTTGCTTGGCTTGGTTTTACTTTCCCAGTACCCCTTAAAGGTGAGGCTAAATGTAAGGCCCACATTTGAAAGATAAGTGTTTGGAGGTACACATGCATTGGAGAAGGAAATGGCAACCCACTCCAGTGTTCTTGCCTGGAGAATCCCAGGGACGGGGGAGCCTGGTGGGCTGCCATCTATGGGGTCGCACAGAGTCGGACATGACAGAAGCGACTTAGCAGCAAGGGTCTCTAAATAAGAGCCAGCTGATTCATTTGGTTCCCAAGCAAAAGCAAATAAAATAACAATCTGATCCATTGTTGGAGAAAAACATAGCGAGGACTGTCCCTGTACTGTATTTCATGAGCCAGTGAGGATAACCTTGACTCCAAGATTACATAGACTTATTTGCCCTATCCCTTGTGGTAGACACTCAGTACAATGCAGTTAAGTAAGATTCACCTGCTATATACTAGACTCTGTTCTGAAATTACAGGGGAAAATTAAGGAGAAAATTCCTGGATTACTTAGTGGACATTTTAGAGGTATGAGAACAAGATTATTCATACACATGTATGCATGCACATACACATAGAATTTGAGAATGAGTCACATTTTTTTGTAGAGTGGGCCAATCTTGACATGCCCTTTCCTAAGCTAATAAATTAATCTTTACTTTCCTTATTAGGAGCTATGAGTGTGTCAAATGACATACAGTTAAAAGATGAGATAATAAGACAGATATTTGTTTAAACTTCTGTTTTTAGAATTACTTATTGATGGAGTTGGAGATTTGGTTGCCCATGGTAGCAGTGCTTTAGCACAAGCTAATGATTTTAAAACAAAAGCGTAAGCACACAGAGTTAATTTGCAAATCAGAGACACATTAGCCAGTGAAAGGCTTTATTGGTAACATGTATAGTAAGTATACATTGTATACTCGTACGCCATAGCATCGAAGTTAACTGACATGTCACAAGTTAACTGACGTGTCCATGGGTTCAGTGAATTACCTCCCTGTCTCCAATGTTACTTGCACCAAATCTGAAATGCATCATGCCAAGTGTTTTCCCCTCATTGTTTTAACGAAGGGTATTTTTAAGAAAAGCTAATCCACCTGTTTCTAATTCTGTTAAGCTTATTCCCTTAAGATAATACCTTGCCAGAGCTAACTCTATCCCCAGAAAAATCTTTTTACTCCTTTTTTTAAAGGTTTATTTGCAAACAGGTGGTCCTTCACAAAGCTGGGGCCTCCCAAGCCCTCAACTCGTATTTGATTCAAACTCAGGATGAGTCTTGTTTAATCACTTGGGTTGGAAAACATACCACCCCATGTACAGGAAGAGAGAGCAGTGAAGCAAGCACTGAGTTTTCTCACAGCTCAAAACTAATCGCCCTCTTTCCTTATAGGATTAAATGGAAATTGTGAGGGTTACATGTAGTACCTGATTCAAGCTGAACTTTTCCGTTCAAGAGGAAAAGAGGTGATCAGATGGGGAATGTGACTTTTAGACTGAGGGCCATCCTGTGTGTGGGGGCAGCATCGTCTTTTGGAATTACATCAACAGATCTTGGTAGCTTTATTTTATAACTAGAAAGGATGGCAGGAAAAGCAAAGGACATCCTCATTAAAGCTGATTTACTGGAGAGGCTCAAAATCCTCCTTTCCTCTTTGGTATCACCCGAGTTACTCATGCCAATTTGTGGAGCTGTACATCATTATTTTAATTGTCTGCAGCCCTTGGGTGAGTTTTAATAATCTCACTGGCTTGGCTGCAAGCAGGGCTCTGGACACTACAGTTAAGAGTTTTCACATAGATTACAACGTAAAGAATATGGCCAATAATATTGTAATGACTTTGTATGGAGATGTATGGTTACTAGAGGCCTTCCCTGGTGACTCAGTGGTAAAGAACCTGCCTGCCAATGCAGGAGACACGGGTTTGATCCCTGGATAAGGAAGATCCCCTGGAGGAGGAAATGGCAACATACTCCAGTATTCTTGCCTGGAGAATCTACTGGACAGAGGAGGCTGTCAAGCTACAGTGCATAGGTTTGCAAAAGAGTCGGACATGGCTTAACGACTAAACAACAAATATGGTTACTAGACTTAACAGAGTGATCATTTCATAATGTATGCAAATATCAAGTCACTATGTCGTACACTTGAAACGAACAAGATATTGTACGTCAACTACATTTCAATTTTTAAAAAATTTAAGCGTTTTCACAGAGATATTTGGTGGCCATCAATTTGGGTAGAACGAAAGGAACATTGCTGAGAAAAATGTCAATAACCTCAGATATGCAGATGACACCACCCTTATGGCAGAAAGTGAAGAGGAACTCAAAAGCCTCTTGATGAAAGTGAAAGTGGAGAGTGAAAAAGTTGGCTTAAAGCTCAACATTCAGAAAACGAAGATCATGGCATCTGGTCCCATCACTTCATGGGAAAGAGATGGGGAAACAGTGGAAACAGTGGCAGACTTTATTTTTTTGGGCTCCAAAATCACTGCAGATGGTGACTGCAGCCATGAAATTAAAAGACGCTTACTCCTTGGAAGGAAAGTTATGACCAACCTAGATAGCATATTCAAAAGCAGAGACATTGCTTTGCCAACAAAGGTCTGTCTAGTCAAGGCTATGGTTTTTCCAGTGGTCATGTATGGATGTGAGAGTTGGACTGTGAAGAAAGCTGATCGCCAAAGAATTGATGCTTTTGAACTGTGGTGTTGGAGAAGGCTCTTGAGAGTCCCTTGGACTGCAAGGAGATCCAACCAGTCCATTCTGAAGGAGATCAGCCCTGGGATTTCTTTGGAGGGAATGATGCTAAAGCTGAAACTCCAGTACTTTGGCCACCTCATGCGAAGAGTTGACTCATTGGAAAAGACTCTGATGCTGGGAGGGATTGGGGGCAGGAGGAAAAGAGGACAACAGAGGATGAGATGGCTGGATGGCATCACCGACTCGATGGACATGAGTTTGAGTGAACTCCGGGAGTTGGTGATGGACAGGGAGGCCTGGCATGCTGCAATTCATGGGGTCGCAAAGAGTCGGACACGACTGAGCGACTGAACTGAACTGAAAGGAACATAGTCCAAACTTTGGAACAAGATTTGGTGTGAGTTGGTTTTTTTTTTTTTTTTTCCCTTCTCATAACATATGAGCTGATTTTCTTCTGATGTAACAAAGATAAATTGGAATCAGGCTCTGGCACAGGTTTTTATTTGATCAACAAAACACAGCATAAAGAATAGTCCTGCTCACAGACAAAGAAAACAAACTCATGGTTACTAAAGGAGAAAGCAGGGAAGAATAAATTAGGAGTTGAGGATTAGCAGCCACAAACTACTATATATAAAATAGATAAACAACCAGACCCTACTGTATAAACACAAGGAACTATATTCAATTATCTTGGAAAAACCTATAATGGAAAAGAATATATACATATATAATCTGAATCACCTAGCCATACACCAAAAACCAACACCTTGTAAATCAACTATACTTAAATTTAAGGAAAAAAAAAAAAATTCCTGCATGTCTCTGCTTTTCACAACTCCTTCTTTTGTGGGTTTGTCCCTGCTGAAAAATTTCCCTTTTCTCCAACCCTCCTCACAAGTTCCCTAGAGGAAAAAGCCCTAAACAAAAGCTCTGTTTGCACAGAATGCTAATTATTCAAACCTAGAGTGTCAGTGAGGTCAACTTCAGTAGACAGAAATATCCAGTCTACAGAAAGGGAAATTAGCCCAGGCTGGAGTCAGCTGCACAAGCATCCTTTCTATACAACTCCTTTCTCCTTCGTGCACCTTTCACCCTGGAGAACACGTAGTCCCAGATTTCTCCCCAATCCCCACTCCCCAAGTGCTCAGCTGCAGCCTTGACAGAGTCCACCCATAGCCCTGGGTGTGTCCTGCCTGAACTTCTGCTCTTCACTCAAAGCCACTTGATGAATAGAAACTTGAAACATTCTTTGGATGTTCCTGGTGTTTGAATCACTATATAAAATGTGTTTGACATTAAAAAGTTTGGAAATTTTTGGAGTGAGAAAGGGGGAACAGTGAGGGGAAATGCAGGAACTGTCTTCCTGTGTTATCTTGGGATGGATCCACACAGAAAGCCAGAGGGCAGGCTCTGGAGGACAAGTGTGACATGAGTGACATCTGGACAGCCCATCACTGATACTGATATTGCTGCCACCCTCTGTCTGGGCTTTTCTTGTAACACCCTTCAGCATCACTCTAGATCTATGTGATTCTAAATCTCTGTGGCTACATGAAGAAAACTGAAGTCCAACTGAAGTAGAAGTAAAATTATTTTCTTGTAGTTTGCTTTTAAGTGACTATTAGAAAACAAGTTGAGGAGGCGAGCTGAGTTCTCTGGAGAATCTCTTGGATTGTAAGGGAGGTGTAGCTAAGGGTGGGCTTCCCAGTGTAGCTCAATGGTAAAGAATCCACCTGCCAATGTAGGAGACACAAGAGACACAAGTTCCATCCCTGGGTCAGGAAGATCCCCTGGAGGAGGAAATGGCAACCCACTCCAGTATTCTTGCCTGGGAAATGTCATGGACAGAGGAGCCTGGCGGGCTACATACAGTCCATGAGGTTGCAGAGTCAGACACAACTGAGCCACTAAGCATGCATGCACGCAGCTAAGGGCCCAGCAGAAATTTCTCTGATGTAAATTCATTGGAGTTGCCAGGGAAACTGGCGTGGAGAAGTCAGCTCAAATAGGCCTTATTAATAAATAGCTCAGATTCACTGTCACACACAAGGCAGGGGATGGACGTGACATGGCACTGGGAATGGAAGATGGGGTGAAGGCAAAGAGGGGGGTGAAATAACCAGAGTTACATGGATACAATGAGACAAGGGCTGTTGAGCACATGTAAAAGACTGGTTGATGCTGAGATTCAGGGGGAAAAAAATCTTGTTTTAAACAAATCAATACCATATTTGTGCCATGGAAGTATGAAAAGTGAGGATGAAGCAGCCCCAAACGTTCACCAAGAGCACCTACCTTTTTGGAGATACAACCATCTATAAAGTCTCTGATTTCCCAACATGCTGCCTTCCGCTCCTCTCAGGGCAGAGTGATGTCAGTTTATGAAGCATAAGTGAACAAGGGTAATTTAACTTTGAGGATTTCACAACCGGCTTCCGATAATTGGAGACAGCCTGGTTGTTGTGAAGCTGAAGCTAGAAGTTCCTGCCATCCCACAAAACTGGGTTTAGAGCAATAGACTGACCGCCTCAGGGAAAAAAGAAAGAAAGAAACAGGAGTAACCGAAACCCCTTCCCTCCTTTGCAGGTAACTAATCATAAAAAGAAGAAGCAACAGTAATTAATACATGATTTCATGGCCTCAGAGTTCCATCCTTCTGGGATCCAGCTGTGGGGTTGGTATTGCCAAGCTCCAGTCTTAGAGAGGGGAGCCTGCCTGGGCCAAGGGCACTGTGGAACCCGGGACAGCTGGGTAGAGGCCTGGCCAGGAGCCTCTGAAGGTGAATCATGCTGGTTGGTAAGTTTCCTTAAGCAAAGAGCTCACACGCACACACGTCCTTAATGGAGGACAAATTTCAATAAACATTTCCTTCTGAGCAGAGTTCAAGGCACAGGTCAGCTTTCTCCCGTGGAAAAGGCGGGAGCTAATAGAAATGCCTGCACCCTCAGGTTTTCTTGATGAAGTCTTTATATTTCATTATTTGCCACAAGCATTATAATATGTCCATGTTGAAATGAATGAGCCACCTAACATGGATACCGCCCAGCTTATGGCTCCACCTCCTGCTGGAAAAAGTCTCTGAAATCCTTCAGCTCTGAAATAAGTCCTTCCTCCTGTGCCCCCAGCCAAGCCTTTGTGACAGTAGCCAGAGCTGTTTTCAATACTCTGCAGCTCAAGTCTGCATCTAAAGTGAGGATAGGCTCGGCATCCTCCAGGGAGGCTATCGGGCAGATGCTCACTGAATATCCCCCTTCTGCGTGTCCATCCCCATGAGAGGCCCTGAGGGAGTACAGAGGAACCGAACCCAGAAGTTCCTGGGTTGACAAATTCAGGATTTAGTTGGGGAGCCAGATGCCAAGGCGACTCACATGATAGCAGCTCCTGAATGGGGGCCATGGTTGCTAGGCAGCTGGTTCAGAACAGTTATTTGAGTCAGGAAGTCAAGTCCTGCTTTTAGCTCTGCCCCTTGACATGTGAGATAAGTCACTTGTCTTGGGATCCTCTGCCTACAGTGTAATACATATAATTAGAGAATTACTTAACATCTCTCCTATAATGAGTTGCAGTTGCATATGCCCAGGTATATTTTAATGATTCAGATTAAAAGGGAACATCATTTTGTTTCCAGATCATCTTGAGTAAGATCCAAGAACCTTTTCCCACCAGCTTCACAGGTCATTATTATGTTTATCTAGTCTCCTCCAAAATGCCATTCACGAATTTAGTAAGTATTTACTAAGAGAATGAACAAAGCACTCATGCCACCATTTCAATTTCTTGGAATCATCTGTTGGCTTCTCATGGTATAATGTTTAGCATTTAGACAACTCTGCCCCTCACTCTATCATGGACCCCTGCTTGGTATCCAGTCCCCCCTTTTCTAGTAGTACCCCCTCAGTGGCTTTAGGAATAACCCCTCCCTAGTGGATACAATCATCATGGTTCTTTTATACAATGGGGGGGCTTCCCAGTGGTAAAGAATCTGCCTGCCAATGAAGGAGATGCAAGAGATTCAGGTTCAGTCCCTGAGTCAGGAAGATACTCTGGAGGAGGAAATGGCAACCCACTCCAGTATTCTTGCCTGGGAAATCTCATAGACAGAGGAGCCTGGCTGGTTACAGTCCATGGGATCACAAAGAGTCAGACAAAACTGAGCATGCACACACACAGGTCTAAGCTAGGCTAGAAACATAACATCAGAATTTCAGTCTGGAATGTTCTTGCAAATGATCAAAGTTCAACTGAGACGTTGTTCAGTCACTCAGTCATGTCCAACTCTGCAACCCCATGGACTGCCAGTCTCCCCTGTCCTACACCATCTCCTGGAGCTTGCTCAAACTCATGTCCACTGAGTCAATGATGCTATCCAACCATCTCATCCTCTGTTGTCCCCTTCTCCTCCCGCCTTCAATCTTTCCCAGCATCAAGGTCTTTTCCAGTGAGCTGGCTTTTTGCATCAGGTGGCCAAAGTATCGGAGCTTCAGCTTCAGCATCAGTCCTTCCAATGAATATTCAGGACTGATTTCCTTTAGGATGGACTGCTTTGATCTCCTTGCTATCCAAAGGACTCTCAAGTGTCTTCTCCAACACCACAGTTCAAAAGCATCAATTCTTGGGGGCTCAGCCTTCTTTTTGGTCCAACTCTCACATTCATACACGACTACTGGAAAAACCAGTTTTGACTACCCGGATCTTTGTTGGCAAAGTAATGTCTCTGCTTTTTAATATGCTGTCTAGGTTGGTCACAGCTTTTCTTCCAAGGAGCAAGTGTCTTTTAATTTCATGACTGCAGTCACCATCTGCAATGATTTTGGAGCCCAAGAAAATAAAGTCTCTCATTGTTTCCATTGTTTCCCATCTATTTGCCACGAAGTGGTGGGACCAGATGCCATGATCTTAGTTTTTTGAATGTTGAGTTTTAAGCCAGCTTTTTCACTCTCGTCTTTCACCTTCATCAACAGACTCTTTAGTTCCTCTTCACTTTCTGCATAAGGGTGGTGTCTTCTGCATATCTGAGGTTATTGATATTTTACCCAGCAATCTTGATTCCAGCTTGTGCTTCATTCAGCCCAGCATTTCACACTATGTAGTCTGCATATAAGTTAAATAAGCAGGGTGGCAATATACAGCCTTGACATACACCTTTCCCAATTTTAAACCAGTCCGTTGTTCCATGTCTGGTTCTAACTCATGCTTCTTGACTTGTATACAGGCTTCTCAGGAGGCAGGTAAGGTGGTATGGTATTCCCATCTCTCTAAGAATTTTCCAAAGTTTAGGGAGGGAGGTGGAGGGAGGGTCAGGATGGGGAACACATGTACACCCATGGCTGATTCATGTGAATGTATGGTAAAAACCACGACAATATTATAAAGTAATTAGCCTCCAGTTAAAATAAATTTTAAAAATAAAAAGGTTAAAAAAAAGAATTTTCCATAGTTTATTGTGATCCACACAAGAAAAGGCTTTAGCATAGTCAATGAAACAGAAGTAGATGTTTTTCTGGAATTCTCATGCTTTTTTGATGATCCAACGGATGTTGGCAATTTGATCTCTGGTTCCTCTGCCTTTTCTAAACCCAGCTTGAACATCTGGGATTTCTTGGTTCCCGTACTGTTGAAGCCTAGCTTGGAGAATTTTGAGCATTACTTTGCTAGCTTGTGAAATGAGTGCAGTTGTGTATATCAACTGAAACTACAGTGCCCCAAAGAGATTATTCCTTAGCTTCTGCTGCCAGGACCCCAGGACCTGCTCTGACTTCTGTCCTCTCTGAACCTGTGTTTTCTGCTTTCCCTTTAGCTCTGTGACCTACCTTCATATCCTCAATAAATATCTTTTGGGCTTAAATGAATTGGAGTTGGTTTCTTTTGCTTGCAATTGAAGTAGTCTATCCATCACACATACCTTCAGATTGTTACACTAAGATTCCAAAGTAGGAAAAGAGAAGGGAAATTTCAGAGTTAAGGAAGTTTTCAAAATCTAGTCCAATACTTTTGTTTTGCAGACTATCAGACCCAGAGGAGTTAGGTGACTTGACCAAAATCCTAACATTGGTTGGTAACAGCCTATAGCCCATGCTCTGCAACAATGAGAAGCCACCGCAATGAGAAGTCCATGCACTGCAACTAGAGAGTAGCCCCCACTCGCTGTAACTAGAGAAAGCCTGCATGCAGCAACAAAGAACCCAGAGCAGCCAAAAATAATTTTTTTCAAAAAACTACTTAACAATGAAATATAGCCATCAAGAAACTCATCAAATTAGAGGATTAGTAATATGAAAGTGTGATTTAAAAGACTAGCAATAACACTGAATCCAGAGAACTAAACCTCTGAAGAAATAAATAAATGCAGATCAAAATGTAGGTACTATAAATCCAAACAAATTTAAAATAATAGAAGTATCAAAAATTGGGAGATAGGAAGAAATATGACAGCACCAAAACATCTAGTCACCTTATAGGAAGTCAATCAAAACGACCCACCCAAACTTTATTTTCATCATCGCTTTATTTTTTCTTAACCTTGTTGTTGTTGTTCAGTCGTTAAGTCAGGTCCAACTCTCTGGACCCCACGGACAGCAGCAGGCCAGGCTTCCCTGTCCTTCACTATCTCCTGAAGTTCACCCAAGTTCATGTCCCTCATGTCATTTCTTAACCTGGGAGTGATCTTTTAGGAATTAACATATCTTATTATTCAGGAACAGATACTTGAAGTTCATCCATTTCAACTAAGTGCTTTTCTTCTGTTAAGTTCGTAAAACCAAACCTAATGTTTTTAAATTACTTTTAAAAGCATGCATAATATGATCCTATTACTACAAAATTATTGCTGCCCCCTCCCCTTATTCTTTCTCTCTCTTTAGAATATACTTACTATATGTTATATATTCATTATTTTTGAATGGTAATAGTAGCAATAGGTAATTCTTATTATCTGTTTTCTTTGTTGTGTTGCTATTGTTCAGTCACTAAGTTGTGTCTGACTCTTGGCAACCCTATGGACTGCAGCATGCCAGGCTCCTCTGTCCTCCACTCTCTCCTGAAGTTCGCTCAGATTCATGTCCATTGAGTCATCCAATGATCTCATCCTCTGTCCCCCCTTCTCCTTTTACCTTCAGTCTTTCCCACTATTACGGTCTTTTCCAATGAGTTGTCTCTTCACATCAGGTAGCCAAAGTATTGGAGCTTCAGGTTCAGCATCAGTCCTTTCAGTGAATATTTAGGGTTGATTTCCTTTAGGATTGACTGGTTTGATCTCCTTGCTGTCCAAGGGACTCTCAAGAGTCTTCTCTGGCACCACAGTTCGAAAGCATCAATTTTTTGGCACTCAGCCTTCTTTTTGGTCCAACTCTCACATCCATATATGACTGCTGGAAAAACCATAGCTTTGACTATATGTACCTTTGTTAGCAAAGTGATATTTCTGCTTTTTAATACGCTATCTAGGTTTGTGATAGCTTTTCTTCCAAGAAGCAAGTGTCTTAATTTCATGGTTTCAGTCACCATCAGAAGTGATTTTGAAACCCAAGAGAATAAAATCTGTCACTGCTTCCTCTGAGGCATTTTATTTGCATGTATGTATTACATCCCTAGAAAAAGAATCCAAGGATTTTCCCTCCTGTGTGTTTTCACAGTCCATGATGCCAGCTGATGTTGTCAGTACAGTGAAACCAAACTGATGGGAGGGGTACAGGTTATTGTGCCATTATTCTAGATCTTTGAGTCACACATCAAATCTGGGGCTGATCACTCCACAGTTACTTAGCCTGCCTGTGAGGTTCACAGCAATTTTCCCAGCCCTGTGATTATTGATGATTTCAGATTCTCCAATGCAACCATGCTTCATCATCTCAGTTAGAAACCTGACAATGACTTTGGAGCATGGCCTAATAATCACCTGGCATTTGCTTCTCTTTTCAGCATTGATGATACTCTTGAGAGCATCAGCCAGGACATTCATGCACATCATTATGGCAGCATGGAAAGATAGCGGAAAGAACATATTACCTTTACTACACTGTGTGAAGCACCATGTTAAGTGCTTTATATGCATCTACATACTTGATACTTATAAGATTCTTAAAGGGTAGATACGATCATCACCCCCATTTTACAGATGAGGAAACAAACATAGAGATGCTTCCTATCATGGCACAAGTAGTAACTGGAGGAGCTAAGAGTCAAACTCAAGACTTCAGGCTCAAAAGTCCACGCTCTTAGCCATCACCCTATATTGCTTGTCCACAAGTAGGTAGGTAGGTCATTCTTTGTTGTCCTTGTACTTTAAATTTTTAATTGATGATTATGTGTCATTTTTTTTAAATGTCATTACCTAACTATAAAAGAGCTCATACTTGGAAGACAGGATGAATACTCCAAGTATCATACAGGCCCACTGAGCAGAGCCTAAAATAGCCCCCCCCACATCCTCCTCCTGACTACTCATCTAGGCGACTTCTGGGGGGTGGGGGGGGTGGGGAGCAGTGTTCAGAGGATTAACTCCTTCACAAACTAGCATAGGCTTTGAACAATAGGTGGTCTGAGACTTTAAAAATAATCATTGCACAAGTGTTGAATCGAAATTCAAAATAGCATACCTGTGTTTTATTGGCTTTGGACAGATTAGCTGGAGAAAGTATGCACCCTTAAGAGATTGCCTCAGTGAGAGAAGGAAATGTGTGTCAACAAAAGGTTGAAGAAGTCCCAGGTGTAGGCAGTCACGGGTCCAGGTTGCTGTATCTCTAAACCATTTGTTGGACTGACACAGAACCGTTTCAAATGATGTAACTTAACCAGTGCGATGCCGTTCAAGCGCTATGTGATAAGGGTGGTGGGGTGGGGGTGCTCCTAGGAGGGTGGAGGAACAGCTGTTTGTGTCACCTGGGAAGGGCACCCACATACAAACCTCATCTCTTTGACAATGATGCTAAAGTCCCGTTGTCACTGTCACTCACCTGCAAAACTAATGACTAAAGGGGAGAAGGAGAGGAAAGGCCTAGCCCCTGCAACAGAAAAACTGGGATAGGGACAGAGCAAGTTAATAAATAAAACAAGAGCCTGAAGGGAAGAGCTGCTTTGTCAGAATATAAATATTTCCCTTCCCCTTTTATCTTTAATGTAGTGTGAGAAGCTTATTAAAGGGAAACGCATCTCTGTCCCTGGAGCCCTCGCACAAGCCTTGCGGGGAGCTGCCTGCCGAACGGGCTCGCCTAGCCCCACGCTTATAAACTCTTCCCTGCTGGAAGTGAGCATACCGTGCAGAGCAATAAAGGGCTGAGGGAAGAAAGGGAAGCCATTGTGGCCATTACGATCTTTATCTCAATGGGCCTGGTGTCATGTTATGTTAATTGCTGGGTGACGCTGAGAGACTGAGAATGCCTATCTGCTCAAAGGCTTGGCTTCAGATTCCAAGGAACGCTGGCATTGCTAGCCTTACTCCACTCCATTAAAGAGGACAATATCCAAAATTTAGACAAAGGGGAATTTGTCTCCATAAGACAGATGTAAAAACTGACAGGGGGAAGGGGCCAAGAGGTCCTGTAAGTACGCCTCCTCCAAGGAACCCAGCAGACCTCACACCTCCAAGAAGACAGCCAGCCTGGGCAGTCTCCATGTCCAATCTTCCTGCTCCCAGAAACATCATTATTCCAACAGCACAGAATTCCACCCTCCATGTTTTTTTCCCAAAAGCTCTAAAAAGAGGATGGAACCTTCACAGCCTCCAAAGCAACTCAGGCTAGCCCAGAGCCTTGCTCACAGTAGGTACCCAAGAAGCTTGAGTGGCGTGACTCAGGGTCTGTGCTGGTCCTGTTTATCATTGTATGTGTAGATACATACAGCGTATGTATGTATACAAACACAAGCACCTAGCACAGCACCCAGTACGCACAGTATGGGATGGAAGAATTGAACACATGCATCTGGAGGCAGTGAAGATGTCTTTTTGGTTGGCTATCTTTGTTGCCTCTTCAAAGGATCTCAGTTCTGATCAAGTCTGGGGTTCCACAGCACTCTGGGACTATCACATCTTTGGTGACCATTTAGAGATATTCAGCCATGTGATTACACAAGAAAAAGCCATCCATTCATCAGGCACCATAGGCTAGCCAAAGGCGGGTGGGGGCATGGGTTGGAGACAGCTAGAAACAGCTGCCCAGAGGTGCTTCTCCTTCATTCCTCTGGACTGAGCTTGCCCAGTGGAGCTGGTCCCCATTGCTGTACACTACACCCACCCCTAGTATACACATGCGTTTTTATTTCTACAATGTAATTAATGGAGGGGACAGAATATTTTTTAATCAGCATTTCTGGCTCTCTGGCCAGGGTATTCGTATATCCTTTGCACTTAGCAAGGGTTTTCTGCCATTTCCAATCCACCAGGAATCATGTAATCATCCCTCCTGAGCAACCTTCTCTGTATCCCCGTTCAGGCCCCTCCCCAGTACACTGTCTTTTTTGGTCTAGTCCTCACCAATTTTGTGCGTCTGGTTTTCTCTCCCACTGAACCCCATCTAGGCTGAAATAAAGACTCAGCTACAAATGAGAGGGCTCAAGTCATTGCTATTCCACTGCGCTCACCACTTTCGGTCCCAATTACATCTTATAGCAATGTCTGTGTTACAGGGAAGTGTATAATTCAAGGATGATGAGCCATCCTTAGCTGGTTCCTAGGGAATTCCCTGCCCACTATTCTAAACATTGCCTAAGAGCTATTTACAATACCTGATTTCATATTCCGCCTCCTGCATAAGCCCTGTCCGGCCTCCCCTTGGCCTCAGCCACTCTGGGGGCCTGGAATCTTGAGAGGGTCTATTTCCAATGTTCCCACCAACAGGCCAGAGGAGGAGGTGGGGGGGAAGGGCGGCATGCACATATCTGAGGAGCGGCTGTGTGGGAGAGGGATTAAATTTATACTGTGAAGATCAATGGAAGCCTTGGAGAGGCAGACTTCAGTTCAATATAATGAAGGACTTTTTAACAATTAAAGCTGTCAGAAAAATGGAAGGGAACCCTTTTAGAGACCCCTGTCTCCCTGGAGTTCAAGGAGGAGTGAGATCTCTCCAGCCAGAACTGCCTGATGGCCAGCAACACACACACCTCCTCCCATTTGTCAGTGTGATTAAGCAATGCCTCCATTTCTAAAGCCAGACTGCCCAGGTGCAAATCCTGCCCTAAAACTCACTAAGTCTATGATCTTGGGCAAGTTATTTAGCCTCTCCAAAAAATGCAGATAAAAACACATTAGACTTTCTGGCAATTGTGAGGGTTTGTGTGTGTGTGTGTGTATGTGTTTTTAAGGCTTATCAAAAGAGTCTTTAAGCAGTAAGATAGTGTTCTAAGCCTTTGGGTTCTCAAGGCTCTTACTGGTTTATACAAGTAGTAAAAGAGAGGTCACCATTTTTCACTAGCTACAACATAAAACAGCATTTTGTAATTAATTGTTATTTTACATACCTACATATGTAACACAAACCTTAGTGTTTAAACTTTCGGAAATTGTGATGAGGAAAATTTTTTAAACCAACAAATTGAACTGCAGAGGGGAAAGAAAGGTAGAAAACAAAACTTACTTATTCAACCAATTTTATTAAGCACTCACCTCATGCAAAGCCTCTAGGGAAACACAAATATGGCTGGGACGCAAATCTGCCTGCCTGGGGCTTGCTGTGTTAGCAAATAACTGCCTCTGACCCTTCCATTTGAAAAATGGGCCATGTTCCACAGGCTCTGTAAAATTAAAATGCTCTGTAGGGCATTTTAGATTGGTTTATACTCTAAAATAAATGGGCAGGACAAGAATATAAAGTATGGCAAAAAATGTACCACTTAAATTGTTTTCGCATTTTCCATTAAAGTTTAGTTTCTCTAAAGATTGTGATCATGTTGATAAACTACGTACATATTGCCTAGGAATGAAAAATAAATTTTTTTCCCTTTCACTTGTACTTAGCACAGTTCTTGGTTCTGAAAGCCCTCTGCCTAAAAAGGACATGGGTAGAAATAAACATGGGATGCCCAAAATATCTTTTTTCTATGGGTTGTAGGCATCCACATTTGGAAAAGAAAACCTTCTCTTTGGTAGCTGCTGTGGTCTGCAGCACAACTTTCAAATATCCTTCTCGGCAGCTTATTAATTCACTGGAATACTCAAAATACTCAATGGGAAACATGACTTTTCCTTGACCCTGCCGTTTCTACAGTATTCTCATTCTCAATTGAACATAGAGGATGCTGGTGGCCTTCTGAGAAACCAGAAACTTTAACCCCCCTCTGCCTAGACCTAGATCTCTTTAAAACCATTAAAGAACCATAATAATTACCCTTTATTGAACATTTACAACATGCCAGACACTAAGGTCACTGCATTATCTCATTTGATCTTCATAATCCTGTGAAGCAGGTGTTTGTATTATCACCATTTTACAGATGAGGAAACTGAAACCCACAGCAGTAAGCAGATTGTCCAAAGCCACAAAATAACAAACTGCTGAACATGCATTTTAAAAAATATTTATTTTATGTATTTATTTGGCTGTGCTGGGTATTTGCTGCAGCACCCAGGATCTTCGGTCTTTGTTGCTACATGCAGAATCCTTAGTTGCAGCATGCGGGACCTAGTTCCCTGACCAGGGATCAAACCTGGGCCCCCTCCTTAGCCAATGGACCACTAGGGAGGTCCCTGAATAAGGATTTAAATCTACAAAACCTCTGCTCTCAACCATTACTTTCAAACTGCATCTCCAAAGAAAGAGAAGTCCCCACTACAACAAATATAAGAACTTCCAGAATAATTAATGGGAAAACTACTTCATCACTCCCCCTAGCAGAGTGAAAAATGTGATCTGGCCCTTGGGGGAGGCCCAGCATCCTATAGACCTTACAGTGACCCAGTATCCCAAGAATGTCCTGTTCTTGTGATGTCCTCTTGGACAGCTGGCTGCAAAGCGGGTATTTAGATAGAAACACATCCTCAAGGAAGCTTCCATAAAAAACATGTGCTCACTCTGTCTGTTTGCTTTCTGGGGCTTTCTCCAGGCCAGACATACTTAGGTGCTTAGAAGCAGATTCAACTTCTTCCCTTTACTACTTTCCTTCCCACTAGTTTTTTTTTTTTTTTTCTTCCAAGTGAAAACTAGGTTCAAAGTCCTGTTCTTTTATCCACCAACTGTGTGATTTTGGACTTCTCTTTACGTTGGTTTCCCCATCTATAAAATGGGCCCAATAAATAGTCACCATCTCAAAGGGCTGTCGTGAGGACAAAGATTCAAGGAGACGGTGCCAGTTAAGGGTTTAGCGCAATGCCTGGCATGGTAAGCCTTTGATAAACATTAGCTGTTAATAAACATAGTAACGATACGACTAATACCAGACACTGGAGTCTGTCAGTTGGCTTTGTCTTAACTGTTCGGCTGGAATTTAAGCCAGGGTATCGTCAACACTGGGTGCTAAGACACAGCAGGACCAATATGGTCTTCAGAACTAAGGCTTTAAAACAATGAGTCATCTCTGGGAGCAGTGGACTAGCTTGATAAATTTTGGGCCAGGGGAAGAGGAGGAGTGAAGTTTCACAGGTAAGCCAAAGCCCCTTTTGCTAGAGTGAGAAGTCTGTCGCCTCTTTTGTTTATTTCTTCTCTAAATGTTTCCTCTCCCACCTCCTGGGCTGTTTTCAAAACTCCTCCATTTTGGTAGCAGCTCTTCACAAGTCTGCTGGAGGCCACAGGAATGGGCCAACAGTCCTCTCCCCAGCTCAAAGAGCCAGCAGGAGCTGCCCCAAGCCCCTCCCCTGACTGTGGGGTCCAGCTGGCTCCACAGTAGTTTCTGCAGCCCCCGTTCCAGCACCTTCCTGACACAGCACAGCTGTGGGGGCTCAGCTCAGACTGTGGCCCATAAGCAGAGCAGACGCGTCACGAGCACCCTGTGCAACTCTCGGCACAAGCCAGCCTGAGGCCCCTCGCTTCGCCAGTCACCTGTGACCTTTCACTCTGGAGCGCCCACAAGTCATTTCCAATGTGAGGTCAGCATGAAGCAGAGATAAATAAATAGATAGTTGATAAATAGATAGGTAAAGTCAGGTCATCATATGCAAAGTTCTTAGATTAAATCACAGGGCCCAAGAGCCCAAACATGTGAATTCTAGTTTTGTCATTCTCTGAACCCTTAGACAATTCAATCCACCATCTTGGGCTTCAGTTTTCTCATCTGTAAAATGAAAGAGAAAAATTACTGAACTCTGATGTCCTTTCTGAAAAATAAATCCCTCAAACCATTCTCCAGTTCAGTCTCTCCTTTTTAATCACAGGATGGGCTGGCTCCTAGTTCAGTGCCAGACTCCCCTTATAATTTTGATACAAACTCAATGTCATCACAAAAAGCCAATTCATTTGTTCATCAAGATTATTAATTCCAAAGAACTAAATCGACATCTATCTAAGGAAGGCATAGAGATGGCCAACAGGCACATGAAAAGATGCTCAATAATGCTAATTATTAGAGAAATTCAAGTCAAAACTAGAATGAGGTGCCACCTCACACCAGTCAGAACAACCATCATCAAAGAAGTCTACAAACAAGAAATGCTAGAGAAGGTGTGGAGAAAAGGGAACCCTCCTACACTATTGGTGGGAACATAAATTGGTGCAGCTATTAAAAAGAACAGTATAGAAATTCCTTAAAAAATTAAAAATAGAGCTACCATATGATCCAGCAATCCCACTCCTGGGCATATAACCAGACAAAACTATAGTTCAAAAGGATACATGCCACCCCTATGTTCATTGTAGCACTATTCACAATAGCCAAGACACAGAAACAATCTAAAGGTTCATCAACAAATGAATGGATAAAGATGTGGTATGTATATACAATGGAATACTATTCATCCACAAAAAAGAATGCAGCAATATGGGTGGAACTAGAGAGTATCATACTAAGTGAAGTAAGTCAGAAAGACAAAAATAAATACATTATAATATTTGGAATCTAAAATACAACAAAAATGAACTTATCTGCGAAAAAGAAATGGACTCACAGACATAGAGAACAGACTTTTTCTGTAGGGGAGGGATGAAGTGGAAGCTTGGAGTATATACAGAACAGATAACAAGGTCCTTGTGCATAGCACAAGGAAATACAGTTAATATCCTATGGTAAACCACAATGGAAAATAATATTTTAAAAAAGCATATGTATATTATGGAATTAATAATCTTTTTAAAAATTGAAGTATAGCTGATTTACAATGTTGTGTTAATTTCTGCTGTATAGCAAGGGAGGGTGGGGGAAGTTATATATACATATGTACGTACATAAAGACATGTATATATATATAACTGAGTCACATATATATGTATAAGCATATATATATAAATATAACTGAGTCAGCTTGCTATAGAGCAGAAATTAACACAACATTGTAAATCAACTATACTTCAGTTTTTAAAAAGATTATTAATTCCATGATGGCAGGGATACATTCATTACCTTACCAGCAGTGCCTGCTGCTGCTGCTAAGTTGCTTCAGTAGTGTCGACTCTGTGCGACCCCATAGACGGCAGCCCACCAGGCTCCTCCGTTCCTGGGATTCTCCAGGCAAGAACACTGGAATAGGTTGCCATTTCCTTCTCCAATGCATGAAAGTGAAAAGTGAAAGTGAAGTCGCTCAGTCGTGTTCGACTCTTAGCGACCCCATGGACTGCAGCCGACCAGGCTCTTCCGTCCATGGGATTTTCCAGGCAAGAGTACCGGAGTGGGGTGCCATTGCCTTCTCCAAGCAGTGCCTAACACACTGTAATCTGTAAATATATATAAACACATATTTTTTTAAATAAATGAAGGCCATGGGATTTTATTTCATCCTTTAAGAGGTGCCTTACTTCCCTGGTGGCTCAGCTAGTAAAGAATCCACCTGCAATGTGGGAGGCCTGGGTTTGATCCCTGGGTTGGGAAGATCCCCTGGAGAAGGGAAAGGCTACCCACTCCAGTATTCTAGCCTGGAGAATTCCATGGACTATATATAGTCCATGAGCTTGCAAAGAGCCAGACAGGGGACTGAGCAACTTTCTTTTTTTTTTTCATTCATTCAATCATGTACACCAGCATCTGACTGCAGTGTAACTACCCAGGACTTGAATAAACGTCTGTGACCACTTAAAAACAAAGTAACTGCTGACTGAGAAGGGGGATTAAAAGCAAGGAGAGATTCCTCAACACATGAATGAGAGAGTTAGCTAAGAAATAAAGGGCTTCTCTGTTCCCCTCCCCCAAGATTTCTGATAGCCAGCATTCTAATAAAAGTTGCTTTTACCAACTTCACACTTTGAAAGCCAAAATTAACACCATTTAACGGAAGGCCCCAAATAAACTCAGAAGGTAAGACCCAAACCAGGGAGGGACTTCAATTTACACAGGGAAAGGAAACCTCAAAGCCTTCTCAAGCTCCCTCCAACCTCTCCTAACCACCTCTTCAACCTGCCACCCTCCCTTAGGGACCCTGCCAGGTCGCTCGGACCCAGCCACGCCTCGGCTCCTCCCTCAGGTGAAGCTGTTCTCAAATTAAATCACAAAGAGGGGCAGCCAGTCTGCAATGATCTGTGTTTATTTAGTAAATGGGTTGATTGCCCTCATTTGTGGCGATTAAGAGTTAATTTCTCAATGCAAAGAGGACCATTTCTCGAAGGGCAGCCCCAGATAATTAAGACAGGGGAAGAAACAAAAATCAAATACCTTCCCCCAACCCCCTGGCCCCTGACCAACCGATTTTGGCCTTTCGGTGGCCCCTCCTGCAAGGGGCCACAGGCTCCGGCTGCAGTGAGTTTCTGACCCAGTAGAGAGAGGATTTGGTAAACAAAGGCTTAGGAATTCTTTAGGTGCCTTTAAACTGACATCTGGCAAATTCGAGATCCCGTCACAGTTTCTCCTCCGCGCCGCGCCCCCCACCCCCACCCCCACCCCCCTGTTCCCCGGCTTTGAAAAGCAAATGTTTTGAGGTTTGTGTTCTCTTCCATTCACAGCGTTTTTAATCAAGTGGAGTCAAACCACTTTGTCTACACCTTAATTGAAGAGCCTGGCTCGAGAGCTTAAAGTACTATTTTACAATAGGAAGGAGGGGCAGGGAGAGGCGGAAGGGAGTAAGTGGAAATGTGAACGAGAAGAAAAGCGGTGGGTAAGTGGCCCTCAAGGGCGCTCTCAGAGCGCGCGCTCGCCTTCAGGGCACACGTCGGGCACAGCGAAGGGGCTGCTCTGTGCCACTCCGTCAGGAGCTGAGAAGAGGCTGGCTTGGCTTCGAGGGTCACTTCCACAGAATACACGACAAAGCCCCTATTGTGAGAAGTCGTGGCCCAGGGGAGGAACCCCAAAGAAGCCTAAGGCTCTCCTTGGGCCAGATCACAGAGCCCAGCTTCCTGGCCTTATCAATGAAGACACGGGCCCACGGAGGTTAACCGATTCGCTCAAGGCCAAGGCGGTTAGTGGCTGGATCAAGACCCGGGGAATTCCTTTCATTTCCTTAGCTGTAACTGAAGGCTTTCTCCTGTGTTTGATACTCTGGAAAGAGAAATCCTAAAACGAGTGTCCCTAGACTCGGGAAGACAGTTAAATGACTTCCTATATTTTTCCAAGTGAAACAACCAAACATTCTCACCTAGTCTTCTCAACTGTTTGGGATCCCAGCTGTACATTCCAGGGCACATGGGAGATTTTAAGTAGATTCTCTGGGGTAGGACTCAGGAACTAGTTTTGTTTTTTTAAAGTAGATTTTTTTAATTATTAAATTTCTCCACCACTAACCACCCCCACCCGCCATGGCCACCTCCCCTTTGAGGATCTCCCTTTCAACTTGTTCTAATTACTACTGTTTCTGCTGCTGCCTTCATGTCACTTAATTTGGTTCATGTATCCCAAAGCATGTTCAATTTAAAACATTTCACTGTCGACCCATGTTTAGCTTGTGGTCTGTCATGATCCCCAGATCTTGTGTCCTTAGCTAGTCTTTCACAACCCTATATTTCTGCAACTTAGAGGTTTAAAAAATTTTTTTTTCACTTAACTTCATCTGACTCAATCCCACTCAATTTGATTCAATAAATGGAACCTTATGAAAGGCAAAACAGAAAAATAAGACATCGTTTCTCTTCTCAAGGACCTTTGAGATGAATACGTGGTATAAGATAGGCCCTAAAAGAGAAGAGAGAATAGAAGTAACATCAAAAGAGCTATAGAACCTTCAGAGAAAGACGGTGAAGGAAACTGACATTTGATGAGTACCTACTATGTGATGAGATATATTAGAATTAGGAGATATGAGATATATTAGAATTAGGAGATATGAGATGTATTAGAATTAGGCTTGGCTGAGAGGCATAAGAAATCCTAAAATAACACTGGCTTAAACAAGACATAAGTTTATTTTGATCTCATATTGGAGAATCCCGAGGGAGTTCATCATAGGCTGGTATAGTCCACCACAGTGCTAGGGACCACGCTCCTTCTATCTTTTTCTCCTTTTCAAGGTCACTTCATGGTCTATAATAGCCTCCAGAGTTCCAGCCTTTCAGGGGAGGGGACACAGTTCCAGCTGTGTTGTTGCACACACACAGCTGATATTCCACTGGCCAGAACTTAATGGAAGGACCCAAGGGAGGTTTTTATATGGGGTCTTTATTCCAAGTGGTCATATGTCTGGGGCCTCCACTACCGTGAAAGAAAGGAAAAACATATATTAAGAAGCAATTAGCAGCATCTGCACCATGCTAAGGACTTTATATATTTTCAGTTCAGCTCAGTTCAGTCACTCAGTCGTATCCAACTCTTTGCGACCCCATGGACTGCAGCACACCAGGCCTCCCTGTCTATCGCCAACTCCCAGAGCTTGCTCAAACTCATGTCTATCGAGTTGGTGTTGCCATCCAACCATCTCATCCTCTGTCATCCCCTTCTCCTCCTGCCTTCAATCTTTCCCAGCATCAGGGTCTTTTCCAAAGAGTCATTTCTTTGCATCAGGTGGCCAAAGGACTGGAGCTTCAGCTTCATCATCAGTCCTTCCAATGGATACTCAGGACTGATCTCCTTTTGGATTGACTGGTTTGATCTCCTTGCAGTCCAAGGGACTCTCAAGAGCCTTCTCCAACACCACAGTTCAAAAGCATCAGTTCTTCGATGGTAACCTTTCTTTATGGTCCAACTCTCACATCCATACATGACTACTGGAAAAACCATAGCTTTGACTAGCCAGACTTTTGTTGGCAAAGTAATGTCTCTGCTTTTTAATATGCTGTCTAGGTTGGTCATAGCTTTTCTTCCAAAAAGCAAACGTCTTTTAATTTCATGGCTGCAGTCTGCATCTGCAATGATTTTGGAGCCTAAGAAAATAGTTTCTCACCGTTTCCATTGTTTCTCCATCTATTTGCCATGAAGTGATGGGACCAGATGCTACAATCTTTTTGAATGTTGAATTTTAAGCCAGCTTTTTCACTCTTCTCTTTCACCTTCATCAACAGGCTTTTCAGTTCCTCTTCACTTTCTGCCATAAGCGTGGTGTCATCTGCATATCTGAGGTTATTGATATTTCTCCTGGAAATCTTGATTCCAGCTTGTGCTTCATCCAACCTGGCATTTTGCATGAGGTACTCTGCATAGAAGTTAAATAAGCAGAGTGACTATATACAGCCTTGACATATTCCTTTCCCAATTTTGAACCAGTCCATTGTTCCATTCTGGTTCTAATGGTTGCTTCTTGACCTGTATACAGATTTCTCAGGAGGCAGGTAAGGTGGTCTGGTATTCCCATCTCTTTAAGAATATTCCACAGTTTATTGTGATCCACACAGTCAAAGGCTTTGGCATAGTCAATAAAGCAGAAGTAGATGTTTTTCTGGAATGCTCTTGCTTTTTCTATGTCCAACAGATGTTGGCAATTTGATCTGATTTTAGAGCATTTATTTCTCTTTCTTATAATAACTCAGAAGAAAGAGGTTTCCTGTGCCTTTATAGATAATTCCTATCTTGAAACACTTTTGCAAGCATTCAATTGAGTCAACTCAATGACAACTGCAGTCCTAGGAAGTATCTTTTCAAATGCTTTACTCAGGCCATTGAGCAAGATGAAGGTGACTGCAAGACTGAGCCTTGTTAGTCAAGCCTGAATGGATGCCTCTCCTGGGTTGGTGCTGATACTTGGAGGTCAGCCTTCCAAAAGCTATGGGCCCATGCCCCAGGAGAAAGCCAGAAGAGATCTGTGTTTTCACCCTTTTGCAAACCCCAGCACTATGGTTAGAAAGGGTCTCTCTAGTTGCTAGAGCAGGCAGAGAGGCAGGTGACTTCATTAATGGGGATAGTGGAATTCCAAGGTAAGGAGCTAGGAAACAACTCTGTTTCCTGGTTTCTGCTCATTCTTTTCTCACTGAATGTTTCTCAGCTCTTTGCCAATATGTTTTACACTCAGATTCCCCAAATGAAAGGATCTGATTGGGTGGCCAGTGGGCATATTTGTTGGACAGAGGTCTCATGCCAGACAACCTCATGGCTAGGTCAGATGCTTGCCTATTCCTGGCTCAGTCATCTGAGGGGAGGGTTAATGTGGTTTAAGGTACACGGATGGCAACATCATCTGAGGAAATGCTATGAATTAACTGTTGGGAATAGAAGCTGTTACCTTTTAGAATAGCCACTGGGAACTCATTGAGCTTCATAAATGAGATCTCAGGCCCAACATCACACCCTGCAACCAACCAACCAACAACACCCCTCCCCCGCCCCTGTGTTTTCTCTTTCTGCGTGCACATGCGCACGCACACACACACGCGTGCACACACACACACACACACACACCCCACATATCTCATCCTCATTATTTCATCCTTCAGTTCAAAACATCATCATGTAGAGTAAGGAGGACTCTATGCAAGGCCAAAGACCTTCTATGAGCCATGAGCAACACAATACATTGCTTTGCAATATGAGTCTGGGTCAGAGGTTCTCGTATCTGACTAATTCAAAAGAATCACCTGATGAGCTTTTAAAAATTAAATCCCAAGTCCAACGCCAGAGATTCTGACTCAACATGTCTGAGGTGGGGCCCAAACTTTTGGAAAAATTCTTTAGGTGGTGCTGATGACCAGCCAGTTTTGAGATCCACTGCTGTAGCTCTCATCTTCACTTTTCTAGAAGGCACTGGGGCTTTTATTACTACTGTGAGCAATTGTTCTTGCAGCTTTTCCTAGCTCTCTGCTGACTGTCCTGGCCTGCCAAAATGGGAAGGCCTGGTACCCTGTCAAATTTTCCATCTGCCCTCGTGGGCTGGGGCAGAGCACTGACATCTCCTAATCTAGAAACTCACTGGTGCAGTTTCAGTGATGGGAATTAAATTGCTCCTTGAAAAATTAGAAAAAAGTAGTGGTCATTACCAAGTGGGTTTGAAACCTGTATAGGTATAATATTCAGGGGGTCATCACCAATCTGGGCTTGATAACCCAAGCCTAGAAATTCTGGGACATCTCTAAATTTGGGGATGGCTTTTGATCCTTTTGAAACAAAAGGACCAATATTAGTGAAATTTGCCATGAAGACATCAAGTAGCAGTGCAATGTGAAGTGAAAAATGTTATATAGACCAGGTTTTAGTCCAAGCTTTGAGTCTATAAAAAGGAGCTTATACTTGGAACTGTGAAGCATTGTTATAAAATTTGAGTTAGTGTACCTAAAGCAACTGGTATCTTATAAATGGTTGTCATTCTATTAAAAATATAACTATTTCTGATGCTCAAAATCATCTGAACAGAATAAGTCCTACAAATCCAGTGGTGTGACAGGATCAGTACTCAGGGACTTGTGAGAGCTGATTATGTGTATCTTTTCCAAACTCCAAGTTCAGTGATATTATGTGACATGAAATCAGCCATGGTATCAGTATTTACACCATGGAAATTGGCAAATGTACATCGGTCAGGGTTTTTTTTCCCTAGAGGGCTAGTTGGTAGACACTTCCCAGCACACTACTGTAAAAAAATCACAACCTCAACAAAAAGCCAGCACCAGAAAATATGCACTTAACTTGCTCTTTTATTTTATATCTATGATTTGCATCCATATAACTAAACCAGGATTCTGCCCTCATGATTTTTTGCCCATAGATTACAAGCATTTTGCAAATATTATCTCATTATTTCTCACAACATCCTGGAGAGCTAGGGATGTTAAGTGACGCCTGAGGCAGCACAGGAAATCAAATGGTGAAAAGCAGAACTAACCTAGTCGGTACTAACCACTTCTGCCACCCTTCCCACACATCATTATTGTCCAAACTGGCATAAAGACATGGGTAAATTCTTGTCTGGAAAATCCCATGGAGAGAGGAACCTGGTGGGCTATATAGTCCATGGGATTGCAAAGAGTCAGACACGATTTAGGGACTAAATAACAACAAAACAATTACCAGTGATGCTTTAACCTCACAACCCAAATAGCCAAAGTCTCTCTACAGACTTGATCCAAGTCCTTGGTGTGTGTTGTGCTGTGCTTAGTCGCTCAATGGTATGCAACTCTTTGTGACCCCGTGGACTGTAGTCCGCCAAGCTCCTCTGTCCTGGGGATTCTCCCGAAAGAAAACTGGAGTGGGTTGCCATGCCCTCCTTCAGGGGATCTTCCCAACCAGGGCTCAAAGCCAGGTCTCCCACATTGCAGGCAGATTCTTTACCATCTGGGCCACCAGGGAAGCCTTTGGTCCTTGAGTACCAATCTGACTCCCCAGAATGGCTACCTTCTGAACTTGGAGGTTTTTCTGCAGGGCTGCTGATAGCCTTGTATTAATCAACTGTCCTATATTCTTTCTCCTTCTAGACCAAAGACATGTGTTTGAAAAAACAGTTGACCAGAATTAGGATTCTGTTCCGACTTCAGCAGATGCAAGTGGCATTATAATCAACCAACTCATGTTATCTGTGACCCTTTCTCTGAACACTCCAAAGTCAGAGACCCAAGAGTTGTTTTTCTCTGAGGCATTATCTCCATAATACTTTGGGAAGGAATAAATAACCCTAGTGGTGAACCATCTCTACAATGGCTCACCCTCTAATGGGTTTTCACATTCTAGAGGAATCCCTACTACCCTTTGATTGTGGATAGACCTAGTTTCTTGCTTCTAATGCATGGAGTAAGGCAAAATTGAGAGGATGTCACTTCCAAGATTAGATTACAAAAAGACCATGACTTCCATCTCGGGGCAGGGGAGGGGAGGCAGGAGTCAAAGTGGGCCACATGAGAGGTGAACACTGTAAGGGACCCATGTCTCTGGCCAACAACTAGAAAGAAGATTTGGTACACATGCATGACGGAATATCACTCAACCATTAAAAAGAATGAAATAATGCCATTTGCAGCAACATGGATGGACCTAGAGACTATCATACTGAGTCAAGTAAATCAGAGAAGAAGAAGCACTGTATGACATCCCTTATATGTGGAATCTAAAAAAAAAAAAAATGATACAAATGAACATACAAAACAAAAAGAGACTCAAAGGCTTAGAGAACAAAATTATGGTTGCTGGGGGGAAGAATGGGGGGAAGAGATAGTTAGGGAGTTTGGGATGGACCTGTACACACTGCTATATTTAAAATAGGTAACAAGGACTTACTGTATAGCATATGGAACTCCTCTCAGTGTTATATGGCAGCCTGGATTGGAGGGGAGTTTGGAGGAGAATGGATGGATACATGCATAGGTATGGCTGAGTCCCTTTTGCTGTTCATCTGAAACTATCACAACAGTGTTTGTTAATCAACTATACCCATACAAAATAAAAAGTTTTTTTTTTTTTTATAAAAGAAGCTGAGGCCTGCCAAAAGCCTTGTTATGAGCTTGGAAGTGGATCTTCCTTCAATCGAGCCTTGAAATAACTGCAGCCCTGACCACATCCTGATGCAGTCTTGTGAGAGACCCCAAGCTACAGGATCAAGCTAAGCATATCCAGATTCCTAACACAGAGAAACTGTGAGATATTGAATATTTGTTGTTTTAACCTGTTGTGTTAGGGAGTGATGTGTTATACAACTACAGATAACTAATACAGTCCTCAACCAACAAGGAAAATGGTGGAATAGACACAATCACTGAATCTGCCACACAAACCACCTCCACTTGTAGGGTCTAGAAGAATTCAGCATGGCCCCCCTCTAATTCTCCTAATTCAATCTAGACATTTCTAACTTGCATTAATACCTGAAAGTCTGCCTTAGGGATCAAAATGTTCCATATTTTGAATGATCCAACACTCCCAACTAAAGTGAAAAGAAGCCAAAGGCAACCTGGCCATTGGTAATCACAAATCCTCAATGTTATAAAGTCACAAATTGTCTGGTAAAAGAGAGGCCAGAAAGTATATGCTAAAAGCTGCCCTTTCTGGTCTTGCATGAGTAATTCCTGAAGCTGGAGTTTCACTACAACCACAGGATTGTGGCACTACGAAGGTGGCCATTTTCAAATCTGGCCTGACATCAGAATGAAATTCAACTAGATAAACCTGGGACTTGGCCAAGATAAGTAATATTTAAATAACTGGAGCCAATGAATAGCATCACTTTTCTATGGAACCACATGACTATGATGTGAAGAAATAAAAGCTTTTGTTGTTTTAAAGGGCAGAGACAATTGGAAGTTTTGCAGCAGACGGTTACAAAATTTTCCACCCTTAGCTTTCCAAGGAAGATACCAGTTAGTGGCTTTGGGAGTTGGGTGTGGAAGGTGTTACTTGGAAAGACAATTAAATTGATTCTAAACAGATGTGAACCAATGTTACTACTACTACATCCATCACAGAGCCTAAAACAGACTATTTAGCCCCCTACACAGTGAGCTTACTTTTCTGAACTATTCCCTGTTATTCCTTAGCTCCTTGAAATCAGCATGCTATGTCAGGTAAGGCACAGAAAGCTACCACACCTCTCTCATAAACAGTGAATTTTTATTTTCCAGATAATTTTGGAGTGTTTTTTTTTTTAATCCTCCTAAAAAACACAAAACACTCCCCCCAAAATTGGCCTTTGCTTCTCTGTTTTTTGCGCTTGTCTACCTGAGTCAGAGCAAGACTCTCATCTGTGATACAGTTCATCAAGATAAATGGGGATGGGTTTTCTGCATCTAATACACAGATTGTTTTAAAAAATATTTCATTTGTCCCTTGAATTTTTAAATGGCTATTTTTTCCCCCTCTTAAAAAAAGAATTATCCTTATTACCTCATCAGGCAGCTGTCTGAGGCTATGAGGAGAAGAAGCTCATAACTAAATTGGTTTAGTTGTATTTAAGACAGTATTTTATCCTGTCGGTTTTCATTTTATTAGATGACAGTGCTTGCAATTTCTCCCTCAATAAGCAAAGATGACTTAGATCAGTGGCCTGATGAATAAGCATGAAAATTTGATTTAGGAAAGGAGAACATCCTGGAGCTCACAGAGAGAAAAAAGGATTTCCAACCCCCCACCACACACACATTTTAAATGACAAAGCAAAGAAGCTGCATTGTCTTTAAACAGCATCTTTCAATGCAATCAATATCAAGGCTCCCCAATGTTAGGTGATAAGAATAATAATTTAGAAAGAAAAAGAGGAGCCCTTGAAAAAATACAAAGAGAGAAGGAAATATGTTTAAAGAAAATATTATTAATCTTTCATATTACCTTGAGGCAGATTGCCCAAAAGAAAAGGAAAAAAAAAAAAAAAAAGTCCTGGGTGTGAAGGGAAAACTGATCCTTTGGAAGAAAAAAGACGAGGATTCCTGTTGAGGACCGGATGGAGAATGTGAGCAGTCTGACACCCTACCTTGGCCTAAATGATTCAGCCTTCCAGACCCATTAACAAGAGTGGAGGACAAAGAACTGTGAAGTGCAAGAACAGATTCCCCATAAACCAGTAATAGAAAATAAATAAAAGAAAAACAGAGGAGGCCAAAGTCTCCTATGGAAGGGAACCCAATTAATTGTCTTCGGTTTCAGGATTAGTCTTTTCTTGCTGGAGAAGAGGCTCACCGGGGGCAGCAGAGGCAGCAACTTCTAACTTCCGCAAACATGCATCCTGATCAGAATCCCTCAGGGCTCTAGCGCCTGGAACTGAGCTGGCAGGAGGAAGGGCTAGGCCAGGAGTAACGTTTTTTAAGGCAGAGGATAGCGCGGGGGTAGGGGGGGAGGCGGGGGGAGGTAGAGGGAATGTCACAGAGAAGATTTTTCCTTGCTTAGCATGGAAATTCCATGGGAATTCATGCTATTCCTCTCAGTCCGGTGAGAGGGTAGTAACATCCCCCACCTCCACCCGCTGTAACTTCTGATTTCGCCGGGAGTAACCAGAGAGCGCGCGCCAAGGCCCAGTGCCTTCAGCGGGGCGAAGATTTGATCGAGAACAAAAGAACGCTTGCCAATCAGAAAACGCTACCCGAGAACAAGAAGTACTTCTCTTTGTGTTTTGAAAACTCTTTAATTAGCAAATGCCTTTGGTTTCTAATACGCATTAAAACTTTTCTACGCAGATTCCAAGAATCGAATCATTGCTTCCGCGACGAAGGTGGGACTCCCAAGGGCCACACGCCGCAGAACTAAAGAAAATAGGGCAATTAAATACTCGCTGTAAACCTGTACAGTGTTCCTGGGCACTCGGCCGCAGGTTTTTTTACAATAATTTCCCGCACTAGTTTTCTTATGACTTCACTAAAGCTATACCAAATCCCTAGACTCTGGGCCGTACGTGCGGGCAGGGTGGCCTGATGCCTGGGTCCCCCGCGCCCGCCGCTCGTCGGCCCTGTCCCCTTGGAGGGGTCGACACTTCCTCCTGCCTTAAGCCGGCCCCCTCTGCCAGACTCCTACTTCTCTTCGGCCTCGGCCCCTCCTCTTTTTTACAACCCGGAGAGGGGGTGAGCGGGGATTGTGGCCTCACGTGGTCTGAGTGTGCGGAGAGAAAAGCAATCCGCGAGGCGCACCCATTTCTTGCCCCATTCCGAACCCCACATTTAGGATCCTGCTACCTAAATGTCCCCCGCCAAACCCAGCATTTTCAGCCCAAGGAGGGCTAAACACGACTCGGGGTCACGTCTCTCTCCGCGGAGGCAGTACTCTTATTCTCAGCCTCTCCATGCAAAAGCTTTGCCCGGTGTGCCCTTCTGTTCAGGAATGTGTATTTTAGTGTACCCGGAAGAGGAACAAATCTTTCAAGCAAATTCCCTTTCTGATGCGCTTCTCTACCCCCTCCCCCTAGTGAATTCAGGGTAAAAGTTTTTCTTAACTTTTCCCTCCCAGCCCCCTGCCCCTCCCCTCAGGAATCCGCCCAGAGCTCCGCAGACCTAGCCTCTCGCGTTCCCTCGCCCGCCCCTTCCGACTTCCACCCAATCCGAAGGCAGTCACACAGAAAACAAAGGCTGCTATTGGGCCTCCCTGGAGCTCGAGGGCCCGCCCCCGGAGTGGTTTGTGAATGGGGGGAGGGGAGGGGGCGGGGCGGTCCGGAACCCTGAGAGCCCGACGCTTCTTCTGTAGAGTTGCGCGGCTCCAAGGCGTTACTCTGCGCTCCCTCCCGGCGGGCAGCGCTCCCTCACCGCTCAGAGTTGCCCGGGGCTGGAGAGGCCAGGGCCAGGCCGCGGGCACCAGGACCTCGCAGCTTCGGACGCAGTGTGACTGGATTTCTTAAAAGAACTCGCCGAGCTCTTGGCTCCAAGACGCCGATCGGACTCACAGCGAGAATCAGCCGTTTGGCTGAAAGTTGGAGCCAAGCTTTTGGGGCTGAAGGAGCGAGGAGCGGAGAAGGAGGCGAAGGAGGAGGAGGCGGCGGCGGCGGCGGCGAGCGGAGCCTCGAGGAGAGAAGGCGGAGCAGCACCGTTGAGGCGGCGGCTTTGGCTAGCAGGCGGCGGCGCCGGGCTCTCGCTTGCCGGGGGCCAGACTTGGTGTGTAGGGGGGCGCGCGCCTTATTGAGCTCAGTGAGTCAGGAGACTTGGGCAAACTTTGAAGGGTAACCGGAGACGCTTGTTGCTTCTCGCCGCAGAAAAAGCCGCACCGTTACGTCGCATCGAGAGGAGAAGGCGGCCCCCCCATCTGCGCCCCCAGCCCAGGGAGACGAGTTTGGACCCCAGGCGGCTGCGCCAGTGCTGGGCGGAGGCGGCGGCGCCCCCGTGGCGCGAGCACCCCAGCTGCAGCGCCCTCTGTTCCGCGCCGCCCACGGCCCAGCCCCGGCGCCGGGAGGACTCTCATGCGCCCGGCGCAGCGGCGCCTCCCCGGATCCCAGCCGCTCCCGGCTGCCTGGTCGCATTTCTCGGGCTGAGAGTGCCGCTGCACCCGCGGCCGGCGATGCGGGGCTCCCGCGCGGCGGCGTCGCGCTTGCCTCTGGACCTTTGCACCGTGGTGCTGGCGCTGCTGGGCTCACTGCCCGCGGGCGCCGGGGCGCAGCCGTACCACGGAGAGAAGGGCATCTCAGTGCCAGACCACGGCTTCTGCCAGCCCATCTCCATCCCCCTGTGCACGGACATCGCCTACAACCAGACCATCCTGCCCAACCTGCTGGGTCACACGAACCAAGAGGAAGCGGGCCTCGAGGTGCACCAGTTCTACCCGCTGGTGAAGGTGCAGTGTTCTCCCGAGCTGCGCTTCTTCCTCTGCTCCATGTACGCACCCGTGTGTACAGTGCTCGACAAGGCCATCCCTCCGTGCCGCTCTCTGTGCGAGCGTGCCCGCCAGGGCTGTGAGGCACTCATGAACAAGTTCGGTTTCCAATGGCCTGAGCGGCTGCGTTGCGAAAACTTCCCCGTGCACGGCGCTGGCGAGATCTGCGTGGGCCAAAACACGTCGGACGGCTCCGGGGGCGCGGGCGGCGGCCCCACCGCCTACCCTACCGCACCCTACCTGCCCGACCTGCCCTTCACCGCGCTGCCTCCGGGGGCCGCTGACGGCCGGGGCCGCTCCGCTTTCCCCTTCTCGTGCCCCCGCCAGCTCAAGGTACCCCCCTACCTGGGCTACCGCTTCCTGGGCGAGCGCGACTGCGGCGCCCCTTGCGAGCCGGGCCGCGCCAACGGCCTTATGTACTTTAAGGAGGAGGAGAGGCGCTTCGCCCGCCTCTGGGTGGGCGTGTGGTCTGTGCTGTGCTGCGCCTCGACTCTCTTCACCGTGCTCACCTACCTAGTGGACATGCGGCGGTTCAGCTACCCGGAGCGGCCCATCATCTTCCTGTCGGGCTGCTACTTCATGGTGGCCGTGGCGCACGTGGCCGGCTTCCTGCTGGAGGACCGCGCGGTGTGCGTGGAGCGCTTCTCCGACGACGGCTACCGCACGGTGGCGCAGGGCACCAAGAAGGAGGGCTGCACAATCCTCTTCATGGTGCTCTACTTCTTCGGCATGGCCAGTTCCATCTGGTGGGTCATCTTGTCGCTCACTTGGTTCCTGGCGGCCGGCATGAAGTGGGGCCACGAGGCCATTGAGGCCAACTCGCAGTACTTCCACCTGGCCGCCTGGGCTGTGCCCGCTGTCAAGACCATCACCATCCTGGCTATGGGCCAGGTGGACGGGGACCTGCTCAGCGGGGTGTGCTATGTGGGCCTGTCCAGCGTGGACGCGCTGCGGGGCTTCGTGCTGGCGCCCCTGTTCGTCTACCTCTTCATCGGCACGTCCTTCCTGCTGGCGGGCTTCGTGTCTCTCTTCCGCATCCGCACCATCATGAAGCACGACGGCACCAAGACCGAGAAGCTGGAGAAGCTGATGGTGCGCATCGGCGTTTTCAGCGTGCTCTACACGGTGCCGGCCACCATCGTTCTGGCCTGCTACTTCTATGAGCAGGCCTTCCGCGAACACTGGGAACGCACCTGGCTCCTGCAGACGTGCAAGAGCTACGCGGTGCCCTGCCCGCCCGGCCACTTCCCGCCCATGAGCCCCGACTTCACCGTCTTCATGATCAAGTACCTGATGACCATGATCGTCGGCATCACCACTGGCTTCTGGATCTGGTCGGGCAAGACCCTGCAGTCGTGGCGCCGCTTCTACCACAGACTCAGCCACAGCAGCAAGGGGGAGACTGCGGTATGAACCCCGGCCCCTCCCCCACCCTTCCTTCCCGCCGCCGGGGGTGGGAAAGGGGCGGTAGGGAAAGAACTGCGGGGTGGGGGGACTTGTTTCTGGAACCTCCTTCCGCTCCAGTGAGAAGTGACCTGGAAATGAGAAGATATATGTAGATATATGTGGGTTGGGAAAAGAGGCCTGGGTGGAAATACGGTTTGGATGAAAAGACTTCTGGCAAAGACTTGCAGGATGATGCTGGTGATGTTAACAGTGACGTTAATCATGTGCGGTACGGGCCGCCCTGGGCCTGTCGAAAAAGATTGAGATCAGAAGGTTGCTGTGAGTTCTTCCCGGCTCTGGGCCGAACTGGGACTGTGAGCGATTCCCCTGATGCAAGACAAGTGGCCTGTCCTCACTCCTGTGAGGCCCGGGTGAAAGGTACAGCTGTCTGCGGCCGCCGCTTTGTTGGGAAAAGGGAGGACTCCCTGCAGTGTCCTTGTCAAGCGGTGGTCAAACCATAATCTCTTTTCACTGGGGCCAAACTGGAGCCCAGATGGGTTAATTTCCAGGGTCAGACATTACAGTCTCCACCTCTGCCTCCTCCCCGCCTGTTTTTCTTCCTCTACTCCTTTCAAGTCTTGTAAAATAAGCATTTTGAAGTCTTGGGAGGCCTGCCTCCTAGAATCCTGATGTGAGGATGCAAAAAGAAATGACAACATTTTGCAACAAGGAAAAGGAGGCTAGTAGTAGGTATTTCTACTACTTTTTTATTTTCTGGGGAAGCAGGCAGAAGAAAGAAGGCTGTTTTATTTGGTTTAATATCCTGAAAAGAAGTGATGACTTGTTGCTTTTCAAAACAGGAATGCATTTTTTCCCCTTGTCTTTGTTGTAAGAGACAAAAGAGGAAACAAGTGTCTCCCTGTGGAAAGGCACAACTGTGAAGACAGCAACTTTTATAGGCAAAGCAGCGCAAATCTGACGTTTCCCTTTGGATGTTAATTTGGTTGTAATAAACATTCCTTTTTAAGGAAAAGTGAAGGGCGCTGTGCTTCCATACCCCTTTCTGTCAGAGGTACTGACTTGGCTAAAGGAAATGCAAGGGGTTTTGCTGTGTTTAAGTAAATTTAATTCAGAACACATGATCCAACAGGCTCTGTTAAAACATTCAGGGAAATCTCTCCCTTCATTTTCTTTTTCTTCCCTTAAACCTGCATTTCGGTTTTGTTTTTCGATTTTTTTTTCCTTCCAATTTGAATCCTCTAAGATAAAAGGAGAAGCATAATGCCTTTAGCCTCATAATAAAGGAACGTTAAATTTTTTTAAAAGTCAAAGGAGCATTTTGTCCTGTTTTCTTTGTTCCATAAATCCGTTTATAAAATATCATGTGTATGCTGACCCTGTCTTTGTGTGGCTGGGTGGGGAGGTGACCTGCAGAAATGACAGTGAGTGAAGAGGACAGTTCAAACCATGGGCCCCATTTTTAAGGAAAGTCGTTAAAAGAAGGTAAACTTCAAAGTAAGTCTGGAGTTCTTTGAAATGTGCTGGATGACTTAAATTTATTAATCTTAAATCATGTACTTTTTTTCCCTCTATAATAGAACTCCAATTCCTTTGCATAATGGTCTAAAGCTGAACAGAGAATCATGGGAGCTAACCTTTACTCCACCTTTGACATCACCTTCCAATCCAGCAACACTATCCTGTTTCTCAAAACGGTCTTTAAATGCTGTTTGAAACAGTTTTTAAATCATAGAGGGTACTACGAGAGTACAAGTTGCTTTATACATGTAATGTTCAGTTGAGTGAAGCTGCTTTTTATATTAAAGTTTAACATTGACCTTATGTTTCTTAAACCTCCAAAACTGTCTCATTTGTCAGATTTTTAAAACGCCCACTACACAGTTTTTGGCATCTTTTGTGTTATATCTCTTGCATGTGAAATTTGTAAAATAGAGACGAGTGCAGTATGTATATTTTGTAAATCTTCCATTTTTGTAAGAAAATATATATTGTATTTATACATTTTTACTTTGAATTCTTGTTTTGTTTTGCCTTTCAAAGTCTACAAGGAAGCCCCACTTTATCACATGTACAGATCACAAATAAATTTTTTTTTTAAATACAAAGTGAACGTTTCTTTAGTTTATAGTTCCTATATAAGCCAAAGAACAGAATTTTGTATTATGGAAAGATGGTATGGAGGGACACCCACTGAATATGTCCCTCATAAAAGAAGACGCTTACTCCTTGGAAGGAAGGTTATGACCAATCTAGGTAGCATATTGAAAAGCGGAGATATTACTTTGCCAACAAAGGTCCGTCTAGTCAAGGCTATGGTTTTTCCTCTGGTCATGTATGGATGTGAGAGTTGGACTGTGAAGAAAGCTGAGTGCCGAAGAATTGATGCTTTTGAACTGTGGTGTTGGAGAAGACTCTTGAGAGTCCCTTGGACTGCAAGGAGATCCAACCAGTCCATTCGGAAGGAGATCAGCCCTGGGATTTCTTTGGAAGGAATGATGCTAAAGCTGAAACTCCAGTACTTTGGCCACCTCATGTGAAGAATTGACTCATTGGAAAAGACCCTGATGCTGGGAGGGATTGGGGGCAAGAGGAGAAGGGGACAACAGAGGATGAGATGGCTGGATGGCATCACTGACTCGATGGACGTGAGTCTGAGTGAACTCCAGGAGTTGGTGATGGACAGGGAGGCCTGGCGTGCTTCGATTCATGGGGTCGCAAAGAGTCAGACACGATTGAGCGACTGAACTGAACTGAAAAGAAGATGTTATATATATGAAGGTCTTTTTTCCTTGCCTTTTAAAATACAGAGTTTAATGAATGCCTTAACTGTCCTTTAATTTTTTTTTTTTTTCTGTTGTTGTTGCTTCCTGCCTCTCTTCCCACCACCCTGGCGCACAGACACCCCTAAGCATTTTCACATCCTGCCCTGAATCATTTACTGAAGGTACAGAATAAGCATCTCTTTTAGAGAGGTGCTATCTGATCCATGTTTTTACTACCCTTCAGGCATGGAGTCCATATTTGAAAGAGGACTAGATATTTTTGGTCCACTTTTCTGGAGATATTTTCCTTGGGGAGAATGCTATGAATGTTTTTTTTTTGTTTTTTTTTTTTTTTTTACTGATTCTAAGGCCCCTTATTTGAATTGTTAGGGCTTAAATCCTTTGGGTTCAGGTGACTGGAAGGTCTGTAGTTGATTCCAGAGATTATAATGGGAGCCTTGCTCTGGGAGCCTCCCTGGCTGTAGGCTTCACTCTCCCTTCTAGGTCAACTGAGCTGGAGGTCAAGTGATTCCCCGAGGTGGCAGTGACTCAGCAGCTCCAGCAGTAATAGACTCCACGCCTGACCCCGGCATGGCCTCAGAAGCCACTGAAACTATTCTTTCCTCTTGCCGGGGAGGCTAACTTTGGAATCAGATTAGACGAAGAAGCCTTCACTATCCAGGCGCTTTGATATTCAACAGTCCCTCAGGGAAATGATAAAGGCATTCTAAAGACTTCCATTTTCATGCTTCACCAGATTCTTTTTTTCCCCACTTTAATTCAGGTGTCTGTCTAGAGTCCACTCATTCTCCGCAGCCATCACAGCAACAGACAGGACGCTGCTGTTTCTCCTGTCCTCCCTCAGCTCTAAATTTCTGCACTTCTAAAGCTCAACAGAAACAGTTTCTGTTTTTGTTTTAATTAACAGGCTCACACACACATGGCTGGTGTGTTTTATAAACACAAAGAATGAAAACCAGTGACAGAGAGTCCTCACCAGGAGGAGGAAGGCGTGCAACCACACAGTGTGTGCAAAGCGGCTTTAAGATCCTCCTGGGTTTTGAACATCACAATGGGTGTGAGGTCATCTTAAACGGTGAAGATTTTGGCGGCTAGGAAAGAAAAAAAAAAAACGACTTCAAGTCTCTTAAGGTTTATCCAGTTTTTGCTCATAAAATGACACCTTTTAGGTTAAAGCATGCCTCTTTTAACACCACACTAATACTGCCTGTTAAGAATGTTTGCTTTTAGAGTCGATGGAAGGCTCCCAATGGGGTTTTTTGCTCTCAAATTAACTGCTAAAGGCACTTAGACCCTTCTGTGGGGAGAGCGAGGTGGTTGCTCCTGTAAATGTGTCCCCTTCCTCTCGTCAGCATGGCCTCATCCTTCAGAGCTCTCGCAGACTGAAGAGCACTGGTCTTTAGTGAGGGAACAAAGACTGCATATGAATAAATTACTACCTGCTTTTTTGTAAGCAAAGATGAAAGGGTTCTGTTTTGTTCCTTTCACACTGTGGTGCGTCCTAAGGTAGTAGATTCTTACCTAAGAATTTTAGAGGCTCAAGGATCTTTCAGGAGGTACATCTTCGCAGAAAATAGGTGAAAGGAAGTGTGTATGGAAGGGCATGTGTGGAGTTGAGGAAAAACACTGGTGGGAGTTTGGTGTTAATCCCTAGATGAGGAGCAGAAAGACTTGTGAAAATTGACTTCAGTTTATCAAACAAAATTAGTCTATACAATATGCAACACCTAATCTTTTAAAGTAGGTTTGTGAGAATCTTGGCAAGAAACAAATAAAAGCCCTATTGACAACATCTTACCCATTAAAAGTAGGTTTGTTTTTTTTTAATGTGCTTGATAGAAAATAGTGATATTAGCAATAGTGATATTAGTTCTCTGGACAGAACTACAGGAGTCTAACAGCTGTAGGTTTGAACCCTGTAATTATACTGGGAAATTCTCTTCTAACTCTCCCATCTTTAATTTCACTGAAAAGGCAGGTGGCTATTTATAGATAGTATATTTTTGTATATGCATATGTGGATGGTGAATAACAGTCTAACAGGGCTTCAGGAAATCCTACGTGTGGGTCTGTTCTATTTTTCTCTTATTTCACTCTCAGTGACATTAATGTAATTTAATAAAACTTGGTTCTTCAACTCTTACTTTTCAACTTGTAACATTTCTTACCTCTGAATCTATATTCCTCACATTTCATAAAAAAGTAAACTAGTTAAAAGGGTACCATTAAAATGTCAAGTCTTTGGTAAACACACACTGTGCCTCTTACTCTCTGGTTGAAAAAAAAAAAGTTCTAATTGGAATTTTCTCAATTAGTACCACAGTGGTGGAAAAAAGGAATTTTGACCAAGACAATTGTTTATTATAAGTGATCCAGTCCAAGAAGTACTAACCAAGCAGCCACTATAGAAAACGTGCTTTCCCAGGGGCTGGAGGGATTCAAGATAAAAAAAAAGACACTCCACCTGAGGTAACCTGGAGCCTAATTCAGGGTGAATGAGCACAGCCTCCCCAGTGGAGGAATAAGCAAATAATTATCTTTCTAGACAGAATGTGGTAAGTCATCACAGAGGCCCAAATGTTATTTGGAATAATATTACTTGACATTTGGTGGCATTTACTGTTTTAAAAGCTGCTTTCACACTCATTATTTGACTTTATCCTCAAAATTATTGTAACAATCTTATGACATGGAATAAATCCTATTATAAAAATGAAGAAGCTGAGGAGCTTAGTGTGTTGAAGTGACACGGGAAGAGGAAGGGATCATATCCCATCCTCAGATTCTGAGCTCAGCCCACTTTCTGTAACATGTCACATAGCCCCTCTCTAAAGGTACTGTGAGGGTGAGTCACGGGAAGGATGCTTCTAATGGCAGAGGGTGTGTATCCAGCAAGAATGCCTTTCCCAAGAACTCAGATTATGTGATTCTCCATGATTTTCATCCTCTTGGATCGGTTCCTTCATCTCCAGAGGCCTTTCTTTCATCAGCTGAAGATGACATCTGAGATGAAGACCTTCCTCCAGGGGCCTGTGATTCCATGCGGCCAGTATGAAGGCCGCACTGACTCATCCGTTTGTGGACTGTCCACGGCTATTTTGAAATCCCTGACTAGTTGTTTTACCCTCTTGTAGACCAATGTGTCCCACCTCTCAGCCAGCCAAGCCAGTGTGTGCTCAGTGAAGGAAGATGAACTTCCCACTGGCCTTTTTAAGCACAATTCAAAAAGTAAGATCATCACTGTATTACTGTACACTGAAGTCAAAATGCAAGATTGGGGGCTATCTAATCTCTTGAGCTAGCTACCGTGCCTCTCCTCGTGCCTCTTTGTAGCAATTGCTTTCTGCCACTGGAAGCATGCCTTCCTCAACACCAAAGGGCTATGTTGCATCATATCTTCCTGGTTTCTCTCAAAGACCACATCCATATTTCCTGGTTGGCTGCAATCTTCTAACTTGGAATTCCCATTACTGGATATTTCTCAGCCAAGTCAACATTCTATGTGGCTGAACTAATAGGACAAAGGTTTTTGATTCTGAACAGTTATACCAGCCAAAACCTTAAATGCTTCTCTAGGTCATTGTCCCTAAAGCCTTTTTCAGAAGACTTCAAACTAACAAAATAAAACTGGAGCTACTGTGAGGGATTCCATCGTGCCTTGGCTGGGGGTCTACCTCACTTTGGAATGGTCCTTTTGGGGAGCTCAAGTCCACCTCTTTTGCTATTGACCTTCCTTTAAACTGCTTCCCACCTACAAATCTATTTATGTGGTATAGCCCTGGCATCAGTTCAGCTTTGAGTTCAAGAAGTGGGTCTCCAAGAGATGGACATATTGGAAGCAAGAGAGGGCATTTAGGAGGTAGAAACAAAGGGAGGAAGAGTAAGGAGATAAAGTGCCCTATACTCGATGAATGGAAACAAACTGCTCAACTGGTTTCAGTAAGACAACCACCTAATATTACTCACTCTTAGAAAATGTGATCCTTCAACTTCAGCATGGTATTGCAGACTCTGGAGGACAATTCATTCAAAGAGAAAGCATCTTGGGGAGGGTATGGTGGGATAGCAAATAGGAAGTGTAGTAACCAATAATGAAACATGTGTGGCATAACCTAGCACCAGTTATATATTTTCATTTCCAAAGGAAAATAAATGGCATGTAGCATTTAGTTCCAGATTCCAAATCTGGGATAACTGGAAGGAGAGATGAGTGGCAGCTGGTCCCTGAGTTGCTTTTTGCAGCAGACGTACAGAATAAGCCCTCGAGTTAAAAATCATGAATTATCTTCAATGCCAATAAATCATCTCTTGAGGACCTAGGACATGCCAGATGCTATGCCAGGCCCTGGATATAGCAGACTGACTTCTGGAAATTGTTATCCTGAGTCTTAGCCAGAACTAAGCACATACTTCTCACCTCATATATTTCCCACCCCAACCTCTAGAATAGGGAATAGGCCAGAAAAACCATTCTTAGTGTTTACAAACTCTTTCTCCCCACTGTACTAAAGTACAATAAGTGGTTAATGGTATCTTGATCACACTCTGAAGATGGAGAAACTGATGAGGCTAAAAGCAGCTTGAGTGTCACAAGTAAATAAAAGCCAGGCCATAGTGAAGGACACACTCAGGATTCCCAAAGACCCTGAATGTGGCCATCTTTTCCACCAGAGCAGTGGGCTTCAAGACATGATGTGGCCAGAAGAAAAGGGACCAAAGGGGAACAGGGGAGTGATGGGTGATTTCCCAGCTTTAGGAAAGGGAGAATGATTACACAAACACGTTGCCAAGGGCAGTGAAGACTGGCTCTTCATACTTTGTTGATATAATCATTATCTTTATCATTGCTAACATGTATTAAATATTGGCCATGTGCTAAGCTGTATGTACAACACAGCACAGTATAGCAGTTAAGATAATCCACAGCCCGGAACCACAGTACTTGACACCTAATAAGTGATGGATAAATGTCAGCATTACTATTATTAATATATAATTATTTCATTTATCCTTCACAATAACTCTGAGAGGTAGGTATCATCCCCCCCACCCCCCAGTTTACAAGCTCTGAAAGGTGAGCCTCAGAGCAGCAAATTGACTATAGCCTGTGCCCCTAGTCACCCAGCTACAGATATTTACTGAGGTCTCAAAATCTTCTAAGCATCATTCTTTTTAATTTAAACCAGGATTGAAGTGAGGGTAAGCAACGAGAATAAGTTACATCAGGACAGAATGGAATCAAGCAGGACTTTTGCAGTGCTAGTCCCAGGAAGTGTTTTGGTTTTTTAGTGAGAAGTAGAAGACTCATAAGTGCTATTTAAATTCTGAGGGCTGGATGCTCCCTTGTTCTTGCCTGACTTTCTAATTTGGAGTTCAAGGGCCTGGCAGCAAGAAGGAACCTGTGGAAGTGCTTCCCAGAACCGCTCCCCACCCCAGATGCAGCCCCTCAAAGGGGTGGTTTGAGTCCCTCAAGAGGCTTACTCAACCTTCCGTGCCAGTTTCAGCCTGAGAGTTGGGACAGGGGCTTAGAGGGAAGACTCCTGCTCCTTGCTAACCAGGAGTCAGTGAGTGGGAGCATAAGGACAACAGCCCTCGTGTGGCAGAGACCCCCTTCCTAAAGCCCCGTTGCAAGAATCACAGGAGCCTCCACAGTACTGTTATCATGGGTATTATATCAGTGTTATATCATAATGATAATATGGTAGCTTACTCTGTACAGGTTCTGTGTGAAGCACCTGCATTAACTCGATCTATACAACATTATGAGTTGGAAACTATTCTTTTTCTCATTTTATAGGCTCTCAGTATGGGATTCTGGAATCTCACTGAGCATCAGAGTTGAATAAGAGAGCACGTATGGAAGCATCCTACCCTAAATAGCCTTATATTGTCTCCAGGTTACAGAAGGGGCAACTGAGGCACAGAGAATTGATCTGGGCCTTAAGGATGTAGTGCATGTGTGCATGTTCAGTCATTTTTAGTCATGTCCAACTCTTTGAGACCCCGTGGACTGTAGCCCTTCAGGCTCCTCTGTCCGTGGAATTCTCCAGACAAGAATACTGTTGTGGGTTGCCATGCCTTCCTCCAGAGGATTTTCCCAAACCAGGACTCAAATCTGCATCTCTTATTGTCTCCTGCATTGGCAGGCGGGTTCTTTACCACTAGCACCACCTGGGAAGCCCTTAAGATGTTCAGTTCAGTTCAGTTCAGTCGCTCAGTCGTGTCCAACTCTTTGCGACCCCATGAATCGCAGCGCACCAGGCCTCCCTGTCTATCACCAACTCCCGGAGTCCACCCAGACTCATGTGCATCGAGTTGGTGATGCCATCCAGCCATCTCATCCTCTGTCGTCCCCTTCTCCTCCTGCCCCCAATCCCTCCCAGCATCAGGGTCTTTTCCAATGAGTCAGCTCTTCACATGAGGTGGCCAAAGTATTGGAGTTTCAGCCTCAGCATCAGTCCTTCCAATGAACACCCAGGACTGGTCTCCTTTAGGATGGACTGGTTGGATCTCCTTGCAGTCCAAGGGACTCTCAAGAGTCTTCTCCAACACCACAGTTCAAAAGCATCAATTCTTCAGTGCTCAGCTTTCTTCACGGTCCAACTCTCATATCCATACATGACCACTGGAAAAACCATAGCCTTGACTAGACGAACCTTTGTTGGCAAAGTAATATCTCTGCTTTTGAATATGCTATCTAGGCTGGTCATAACTTTCCTTCCAAGGAGTAAGCGTCTTTTAATTTCATGGCTGCAGTCACCATCTGTAGTGATTTTGGAGCCCAAAAAAATTGTGGCATATTTTAGTTCGGTTCCCCCTCGGAGTGCTCTTTAACAAAAAGAGACTGAGGGGAAAGAATGAAAACAATTCCAGGGACTGTAGTTCAATTCTTCTTCCTCCCACCCCTAGCTCTGGAAAGTGTGAATTCTCAGGGAACACTCTGTTTGTTGTTGCTGTTCTTTAATAAAAACAAATAAAACAGCAAAAATAAGTCCAGTGCATTTGCAGAGAAAGAAGTGAGAGAGCAGTGCCTCTGCCCTGATGGTGAACACCAGGAACCCTGAACCCACTGCACCTCGCCTGCCACATTTCTGCAGGCTTACAACATGTGCCTGTGAGATAACTGGATTTCCGACCGGGAGAAGGGTGTAGTCGTAGGGGACTTCATAGCAGAAACTGATAAATTAGAACTGCAAACGGTTTTGCCCAGTACAATTATCTGCCAATCTTCTCATCAAACCCTGATAGTTAGATATAAGGAGAATCCAGACCCCATTAGTTTATGGGACTAGGTGAGCTTTAGATTGCTTAGAAATTAGAGTCTCACAGAAAATCGAGTCATGCATAAAAGAAATGAAAGGTAGGTGGTAGTGGTGGTGGTGGTGGTGGTGGTGTTGGTTGTGTGTTTGTGTGTGTATGTGTGTGTGTGTGTGTGCAAGGAAGCTTGCATGTGAGAGACAGTTCAAACTGAAATTTGATGCTCTAATGGGAGGCTGACTTGAGGGGAAAATCTAAATGTGAAGGTAAGATCTTTTTAAATTTAATACGTTATTTAAAATATATCTTACATGTATTCTACCCCCCACCTCCTCTTTTTTCCTTTCTCAGTCCTTTATGATTAACACTGAATACTGTGGTAATAGCTGCATTTCTCATTGTTAACTTCTGGGTCTCATTCAGTGAGGGTTGACATGGATGTCAAATGGCATCCATTTGACACCCTTGCACAAAGACACATACCAGCCTAGAAGGAAACTAATTTTTAGCAGAAAGGATTTGTTGCCATTTTCATCACCATCTGCACTTAGCATTTCCAAGGAATAAAACTACTAAATAACATATTTTCTTTAGGAAAAAGTCAATGCCATATTAATTTGCCACCAGTACTTCCGACTTCCAGCAGAGCACACATTTGCCAATGCTTCTAGCAGCTTTCTTAAAAAAGCCAAAAGGCTTGATAAAGTCAGAAGAGCCCCAGAAAATGAGAACAAATGTTCAAACCAAATCATCCTCTCAAGTCACAAAGACATTTCATTTTACTGCTAGAACCAGTGGCTGACAAAAAGGAAGGCTAAAAATTAAGCTTTCAAGTTCTCCATTCAGGGTTTGGGGTTCACTTAGGGGAATTCCCTCCACAAAAGTAGATTCATATTTCATCTAAGGTGGGAATCTATTTCACTCTAAGAGGTAAGTGAAACAGCAAGGAAATTCAGTTAATTCATCTCTGATGAGAGGAAGGAGACACACAGTTCCTCCGTTCACCAAGTGGTTTTTGGTCTACAGATTGTACCCATGTTTACTCCATATAACCAAGTCCTCTTTCAGTGCACACCACTGCTATCATGCATTTATAACTGCTCTGTGCTCGTCTCTCAGCATCGCCCAAATCTGTCTGATCCGTTGCAGTGCTGGCTGAAAAAAATCTAAACTCGATCTCTGCTGTCCAATCAGAATCCACCTGAAATGCCTTTCTTATTTTGAAACAATAAAACACAATTTTTTCCTAGTCAAACCACCAGCTTGGTAATCTGTTTATGAATAGAAATACTAAATGGGTTCCACCTCCAAGACAGATACAGCATGGGTAGGATAAACATTACGGTGTCTCTTAATCCTGGCTATTTGATTTTTAAAAATGAAACAGCTTAACCCAGGGTTAGCCTTCTGCATAGGACCAGCCTTTAAGAAAAAGCAGAATGGAGTTAGCCTCATTTTCCTCAGAGACACTTCTTTTAACCTAGAGATCCTTCTTACCTGTCACTCTGAACTAAGAAAAAGGAAACACAAAGATGGAATGAGTTTGGGAAAAAAAAAAAAAAAAGATCAAAGGGAAAACCCAGGAAGGAGAGAGAGCAAGATAGCAAGAGAAAATTCTGAACACAGCCCTGCTTCTGAGCCACTGACACCTCAATTCAATCATTCCTTTGACAACTACTAGTTGACTTTCCATCTTTAGTCTCATCCCCTGTGCCCCCAGAATTATAAGTGGTAACATTGAGGGTTTTGATGTACCAAGCACAAACTCAGAGTATACTAAGCACATCTTATCTCATTTGATTCTCTCAACAACTCTCTGAGATGGATACTATTATCCCAGTTTAAAGATAGGGAAAGCTGAGTCACCAAGAGGTTAAGTTACTTGCTCAAGACCTCTTGATTGCTATGCAGTACTGCATTCCTCTTCCTGCTTTTTTTTCCCTACCCTGACTACTGAATTATTGTTGTACATAGAATAGCTCTGTTTCTTTGAAATATCTCTAAAACTGTGATTAGCTTTTCTCGGGATTGTGAAATATATTTATTCCAAGTCATGTGTTCCTGGTTAGCAGGGTATTAGACCCTGTTTTTTCCATGATCTATGTCTAATGACTTCACCCCACATGGCAGGGTATCACAGGAGAATCATGGCCACCAGTGGGGGAGCTGATGACTGGTGGAGCCAAAGTGGATTTGGACTGAGTTCATCTAGTTGTGTTCTTACTTTAAAGGGGTTGCAGGGGAGCCCAATAAGAGCCCCCCTTGGGCACAGTGACTCCAGAAGATCAAGATCCAAGTCCACATGACAACTGTGTGTGCTCCCCAAGTGTTCACTCTGAGTCCAGTCTCCAAACCCCCCCATGAAAATGAGTGATTTGAGAAATAATGACAGGTTCCCTAAGGAGTTTGGGGGTTGTTTGGGAAAATGAGTTAATGGCTCCCTCACAACATTAAAAAAAAAAAAAAAGTCAGTGTTATTATTCCAGTCTGGGGGAGTATCTTGGGCTCAGTTGTTTAGTGCATGATGCCGAGATGGTCAAAGGACAAAAGGATGTCTCCAAGCCAACTAGGCTCTGCCATCTCCTAACCTGACATGCCCTCTTTCTCTACCAGAAGCATCCTGAGTAAGAGAGCACTGCTGGAAGAATAAAGTCGAGCAGGCATCTCTCTAGAGAGATGTAACTAGTAATTGTAACTCCTCTATGGGACTCGCCTCAGGGGAGAAGAGGTGGTTATAAGGGAAATTGTGCTCCCCTGTTGTTGTCAGGGCTGGTTTGCTCCGCTGTCTTCCCCTGCAGTCCTGCAAGCTCTTAACATTTAAGAAGCACTGTGGCTGCCACGACATGGTCGGTATTTCACTCTGCCAGCAGCTGCAATTTATCTTTCGCTCTATCCTCTCCCTTAACCTGGAGTCAGCCAACCAACCTGGATTCCAGTTCCCCTATGACCACCATCTCCTTCTTAGATAATGTCTCCCTAACTGGGCTCCCAGCCTTCACTGTGATCCCTCCTCCAAGTCATCCCAGTCCATGCCAGAAGGAAACATGGTAAACGCAACTATGTCTCTTCCTTATTGAAAACCCTAAACTCAGCATACAAAGTCCTCCATGGTTTCTGTCTAACTCTCCAGCCTCAGCTCTCAGCATTCCAGCTCTGCGAAGAGTACGCTGGTAGTGCTGATCTACTTAACACCTGTCCTACACACTCATGATTCACACAAATTATTTTTTTACTATTATTATTAAAGTATGATTGATATACAATATTGTGTTAGTTTCAGGTGTACAGCAAAGTGATTCAGTTATATTTTTTTTCAGGTTATATTCTATTATGGGTTATTATAAGCTATTGAATATAATTTCCTGTGTGTCTGTGTGTGTGTGTGTGTGTGTGCACTCAGTTCCTCAGTCATGTCTGACATTTTGTAACCCATGGACCGTAGGTTGCCAGGCTCCTGTGTCCATGGGATTTTCCAGGCAAGAATACTGGAGTGGGTTGCCATTTCCTATTCCAAAAGATCTTCCCAACCCAGGGATCGAACCCACATCTCTTGCATCTCCTGCATTGCAGGCAGATTCTTTACCATTGCACCACCCATTCCCCATGCTATAGGGAATCCTATACAAGTAAACTTGTTAGGGAATCCTAACAAGTAAATCTTTGTTGATTTTCTATTACAAAATTATTTGTTGATGAAAGGGAGAATTTGTAGCTATTTTGACTGCTGAAAGTTTCATGCCCCTTATTGGATGCACTCCAGCTCTCTTCAAAAATAGACAGGAATATAGATCCAGAAGGAAATCAGAGTGGAGACCAAAATACCTCCACCATCACCCTGGGACACTCCTACATCACTCCAGGACAACTAAGGGAATTCCAAGAAGAAGGAATACTGTTGGACTTTAAGCAAGGTCATTATATATTATTAGTACCTAGGCAGTGATTTGCCTTATATTTAGTTTCTGGTGCCCAGTGTAATATCCAATACAGAGAGATGCTCAGTGTACTGGGTTGGATAGTGTCCCCCGCCAAATCCATGTCCTTTCCAGAACATCAGAATGTGACCTTATTTGGAAATAGGGTCACTGCAGGTGCAGTTAATTGAGTTAAGCTGAGATCATACTGGAGTAGGGTGAAACCTTAATCTGGTTTGAATATTGTCCTTGTAAGAAGAAGAGAGACACACAAAGAGAACATCATGTGATAACAAAAGCCAAGATTGGAGTGATGTATCTACAAGACAAGGAATGCCAAGGATTGCTGGCAACCACCAGCAGCCAGAAGAGGCAAGGACAGTTGTTCTTCTGGAGCCTACAGAGAGAGCATGGTCTTGTTGACATCTTATTTCAGACTTCTAACCTCCAGAACTGTTAGAGAATAAATTTCTGTTGTCTTAACCCACCTAATTTATGTAACTTATTAGAGCAGACCTAGGAAGTTAGTGGAGAAGGCAATGGCACCCCACTCCAGCACTCTTGCCTGGAAAATCCCATGGATAGAGGAGCTGGTGGGCTGCAGTCCATGGGGTAGCTGGGAGTCAGACACGACTGAGCGACTTCACTTTCACTTTTCACTTTCATGCATTGGAGAAGGAAATGGCAACCCACTCCAGTGCTCTTGCCTGGAGAATCCCAGGGATGGGGGAGCCTGGTGGGCTGCCGTCTATGGGGTCGCACAGAGTCGGACAAAAATGAAGCAACTTAGCAGCAGCAGCAGGAAATTAGTATACTCAGTGAATGTCTGTTTTGATAAAACAATGAAAGAAGCACAGGTGGAAAATTATTTGGAGCCAAATAAAGTATTAGCACCCTTAGACATATGACTTACAGGTTATCCGGCAAAATCAATTTCTCCTGCTCCATTGCCCATAACTAGATCAGAGCTGAACACATAGTTGGAACTCTACTAGTTTTGCTGTAGACTGGCTACAATACCTCACTCCAGTTAGAGAACACAACTAAGACCTTAGAGGTCCTTTGCAAGGAAGCATAGATCATTTTGAAAATCTGATGTAACTATGGGCTCAGTCTCCAGAAAGATGCATAATATGGTCATATATGCCCAAGATTGCAGATAATTTCCGCCTACCCAAAACCCATTGAATCAAGATTAAGAACCCCTGAATTAGAAGATACAGGTAGACTATTTAGGCTTTTTCACCAGTTCTTTGGACACACTGAAAACAGAGAAAAGCAAGAGTTGTTTTTCCTTTTTCAAAGGCCTTGCCAAATCTGAAGGCCTCCATCATTTGCTTGGTCTTCAGGGCCTCACCAAAGAGTGAAGACAGGCTATGGGTGAGCAACCCAGTCTAGAGACCTGAATTCTAAAGCTTTGCCATTTAATTATTTTGTTCTTTCTCTCTTCTGTTCACACTCAGCTTTAGTAAAATGTGGATGCTTTTGGGGGTCAGAGGACAGGTTAATGAGATAATGCTGGTAAAGTACTTTGCCCCAGGGAAAGGTTCCTATGTAAACATGAGATATTATTAGACATTATCAAACTTCAGCCTTGCCAGCATTGACCTAGCCAGTGGTGAGTCCTTTTTCTTATCTACTGTTTGGCCAAATTGGGTTCTTTCTCTAAAGCAGAAAGTATGGGAGGTCTCCTGCAGCTAGTGTTGGGGATTCTGATAAGTGGACCCTATCACCTCCCCTTGAGCAGTGCAAACAGCTCATTTGACTACATTTGATTAAAGGCTCCATCCTTTACTAACAGTTAGCCCTAAATCTCTCTGTGCATACAAATTAAAGCAAAATCTTTAGGGAGTTCTTCCTTTGCTGTGTGTGTTAACTTCGATGCAAATTATTCAAATACATCAACAGGAAAATAAATGGTATTTCATGTTTGGTGGTTGCAATTTTTTTTAATCACCTAAAAGGATTTTAGAATTTCCCCCCTTTACTTCTGGTGTTCTTGGGCAATTTGAAAAAACAGAGAAACGTGATGACCATTGGTTTCAGGGACATTGGTTTTAGAACTAATAAGCATAACAAAAAAAGAAGAGGAATTTCTACAATTAGTAAATTGTTGTTATACTCAAATGTTTCAAGCTAACATTTTTTTACACTCCAAAAAAAGGCAAAAGAAAAAAAGGGCAATTGCTTGAGTTCTATGGGAATTTGTTTTTAAAAAAAAAAAAAACCTCAAGGGAGCTTTTTTCATCATCAGAATTGACAAGGACATGGTGAACTAAGAGAAACCTAAAATGACAGCAGTAATTTTCATCAACATGAAGATGACATGGAATTTTAACTCAGACCCTTAAGAAATCCCACTACAAAGGGAAAAGTGTTCACCCACAATTACCCACTCCTCATGCCACATACTAAGGGTATCTGACATATGATATTAGTCAGTGCTCTGCATTTGGTCAAAATACATATTACCAAAATTCACCAGTCATGCATTTCAACCAGAAGAATGGTCTTTCAAAGAGATTATTGAACCCTAACAATGCAGAGTTTGAGCATCTTCTCTCCTTCCTTCCTTCCCCTTTCCCTCCCTCCTTTCCTCCATCTTTCCCTACTTCCCATTATGTATCAGGTACTGTGCTAAGCAAAGGGGAACGACATACATCGTACTCCTGTAAGATTAGGAGGTTTTGGCAGTTATCTCAAGTTTGGACAGACAAAGATGCACTTTGGGATAAGGAAAATGTCTTTGATGTGTGTGGGGGGCGGGCAGGAAGTTGGAGGAGAAGAAGAAGGATAATTGCTAAGAATGATTGCCCTTGGGAGGTCCTATTTCAAGGTCCTATTTTAAGACAATTTTGAAAGGCATAGTCATGAGCTACTGCTAATATTCCCACCGTGTTACTTCCTCTACTTTCCCTCCAGTGGATCAAACATTTAACTCAGAACTTAAATGACTCCCCTCAAAAACCTATGATATAAATCTTTGTATCCAGGACACATGTGTTGACATCATAGGCTAAATTATGAAGGTATAGTGTTCTCTTTTCCTCTCTGAATAGTGTCGTAGGAACATTCATGCCTCATCAAAAAGGATAAAGGATGAATGAAAAGGACCCCAAAAAGGTTTTAGAAGAGGTATACATTGAAGTTGTTCAAATACATTTTTAGCATTTACTAAAAATAGCTCTGATTGCAGGAGAAAATAAAGTAGATGAAAAGCTTCTAATCAGATTTATGCTATCTGATCATGTAATTACACCCGGCTTTTAGGCCATTCTAACAAGTTTATTTGAAAAGGAAGAGAGATCATTGTTTATTGGAATGGCAATAATTTGGGTTTCTTTAATTGACTCCTGGTGTGAATAAGTTGATGCCTGCTGTTCTCTAAGAGGCAACATGGAAAGTTTCCAGGAAAAGTTCACATTCCAGGGACAGCTTTGGAATCCACTTTCCATTGCAACCTAAGTCTGCCACTGGGGCTTAAGTTCTTCCCAAGGAAACACCGGCCTTCAAAGGCAATTTCACCAGGTGGCAGTCACTGCAGCTGCACCAGGGGTTGGACAAGGAGCCCAGCATTAAGCAGGGCCATCAAGGCAATGGAAGGCATCTCTGAAACCTCACCTTCCCTGTGTCCAAAGCACGGAGGTCGCCAGAGGCTGTGACTTCAGGAGCCAACAGTGAGCGTTTGGAGACCGCATTAACAATTTGACACTGAGTCAGTCCAGAGGGGCTACAATGAAGTGGGGGAGGAGAGTGCAAAACCTTTCTCCTCCCAGGGCTCTCAAATGCCCAAAAGCAGTGTTGCCAGGTGCCTGCTAAAAATGAGTACATTCCAGAGGAATTTAATAAAGTGCAAAATAAAACTAATCCTTACCTACTTGAAAGCAGAGGCACATTTTGAAGTCCCTCACTGCTCTAAGCTCTAGTAAACTGACATTTTCTTTATGGGAGTTTCAGGTAAGAAGGAAGGTAGCCAGCCACTGGGGGCCTGAAAGAGGAAGTGGGGGGTTCAAAGCCTGGTTTGATCCTTAAGGCCTAAAAGGTGGCTGGCTCTGGACACAGTTCTAACAGCTGCCATGTGCTTGGCACACCTGTGGCGAGTTCTGCCTCAGTTCACCCTTACAATGACCTTGCAAGGTTCACGGTATTATTCCAATTCAGCAGATACGGAAAAAGAGGTTGAAGGAGGTTAAGTAACTGGTCCTGGATCTTCTGGCCAGTATTTGAGTCTAATATCCCAGTTTCCTCTCTTTTTTTTTTTTTTCCTATTTGCTTTTACCTTTCCATTAAATGAAGAGTCATCAGCCAAAGGAGAAAAGAAAGCTTCCCCCATTTCTCCATCTGGCCCACATGGTTCGCTTGAAGGATGTGCTGAACCAGGATAGGAGCAGAGCAACTTCTCTTTCCTCCTCTATTTCTCTCAGCACCTGCCAAACAACTTTCAAAAAACACACTCCTACCCACTTCCATCAGACAGAAGATGGAACACTCCGAATAGTCAGAACCGACTTTTAAAGCACAAATTGCAAGTCACGCTGCTGCTTCAAAGCTTTCAGTGACTTCCCATCCCAAACCCGTTAACACTAACTCACAAGACCCCACCTGACCTGGTTTTTACTCCCCCCACCCTCATCCTTTACTATCCTCCCCTGTGCCAACTTCTCCCCCCACCACACCCCACACCACATTGGCCTCCTCCCCTTGGTCAGACCCACCAAACACTCTTACCACAAGGCTTTCAGTGAGGGAATGCCGTGCTCCTACTACTTCCACTTAGCTCAGCAGGATCCTTTTCTCTAAGGGTCTCAGCTGAAATGTCCCCTTCAAGAGGATCTCACCAACTCTACTATCTAATCAGGTGCCTCCCTACCCCATCATTCTCCATCCACATTCCCTGTTTAATTCCTTTTTGAAACTTATTATCACTTGTAATTATGTATTTTTTGTTTCATTGTGTACTTATGGTCTGTCACCCCATCTGGGCTCCTAACACAATGCCTGGCACATATTAGATGTTCAAAACATATTTGTTAAATGAACAAATGTGCTAGCTCCAAAAACTGTTTTATTATTCTTGACAGAATGGCAATAAAAACCAGTCTCCTCCTGAAAGGTTATCGAGCTCTCCAGAGAAGGGGGAGGTCTGGGTGTTTATACATGGCTGAGCACTGGTGCAGAAACACATATTGCAAACATATTCTGCACAGTATAAAAATGATTTTGTCCTCTCAGCAACCCTCCTTCCTTCTGAGAACTTCCAACGTGCACAGAATGACCATGAACCCCCCATGCTGGTATAATGTGGACCATCACGGTCTCTTCCCTGACCCAGTCTCCATGAACATGGCTGTTCGTGGTGAGGGTACCCATCTGACCTAAGCTGGGCCAAGTTGAGCTTTCCCTTGGGACTCAGAATGGGAAGTGAAAAGGAAATCAGTCTCTTTTGGGGTCTCTGGGTTGCAGGATGTAAAAGGCCAGAAGCCATTAGTGGCCATCCGATGATCCTCAGAAATGAGAGGCAGCAATAGCATCCGGCTGCCATTTCCATCTCAGATTCTGCTTGTCCCTGAGACGCAGGAACTCAATATCATCAGCATCAGGTGTGCTTAGTCTCTCAGTCGTCTGACTCTTTGTGACCCTACAGACTGCAGCTCCTCTGTCCATGGGGATTTCCCAGACAAGAATACTGGAGTGGGTGATCATTCCCTTCTCCAGGGGATCTTCCCAACCCAGGGATCAAATCTGGGTCTCTTACATTTCAGGAGGATTCTTTACCAGCTAAGCCACCAGGGAAGCCCCATCAGCATCATGGTTCACCCTTTTTTGCTTAATCTAGTTTGCCTTAGGTTTCTGTCATTTGTAACAAAAAGAGTCCCAACAAACAAAACAAACCTTTCTTTAAAAAAAACAAACTCTATTTAAATAAATAATTGGCACAATAAGAAAATATTAGGATGCCTTTCTTTTTTTTTCCTTTTTTTTCACTTGTTCTTTTTTTTATGGATGTTATGGTTATGAAATTACAATGATTTTTTAAATTTAAATTTATTTATTTTAATTGGAGGCTAATTACTTTACAATATTGTATTGGTTCTGCCACACATCAACATGAATCCGCCATGGGCGTACACATGTTCCCCATCCTGAACCCCGCTCCCACCTCCCTCCCCGTACCATCCCTCCGAGTCATCCCAGTGCACCAGCCCCAAGCAAGGATACTGTATCAAACCTGGACTGGCAATTTGTTTCTTATATGATATTATACACATTTCCATGTTGTTGTTATTGTTGTTGTTGTTAAGTCACTTCAGTCGTGTCCAACTCTGTGCAATCCCATAGACAGCAGCCCACCAGGCTCCCCTGTCCCTGGGATTCTCCAGGCAAGAACACTGGAGTGGGTTGCTATTTCCTTCTCCAATGCATGAAAGTGAAAAGCAAAAGTGAGGTCAGTCGCTTAGTCGTGTCCGACTCTTAGCAACCCCATGGACTACAGCCTACCAGGCTCCTCCGTCCATGGGATTTTCCAGGCAAGAGTACTGGAGTGGGGTGCCATCGCCTTCTCCAACATGCCATTCCCCCAAATCATCCCACCCTCTTAGGATGCCTTTCTAATCATCCTCTAGGTCTGCTTCCTTTTCTCCAGGAGACTTTCCCATATGCACTTCTTACTGCCCAAAGTATCTCTCACCCTGGTGAATACCCAACGGCACCAACTTCTAAAACACAGTGGTAATTGGAAAAGGGGTGAGAAATATCGAAGCAAATGCAGCAACAGATTCGGAACGCATTGAAGACACCCACCTGGCATCTCCACAAAGACTGGGTGTCTGTCCAGGTCCTCCAAGGAGCAGACACCATGAGGGGATTAGATGTGCAAGGGATTTATTATGAAAAATGCCTGTGAGGGAAAATGGGAAGGGAGCCAGGAGAACTACCAGGGACAGGGTCTGACCACATGAAGAGGGGAGAAGAAAGTTTGCATTGGAAGCATCTTAGACTCGATGCAGTTCTGAAGAAGCAAGGCTGCCAGAAGTCCTGGAGCCAAAGTCACTCCCACCAGCAGTGCCTCCCAAGAGCTAGCCTGCCTGCCACACCAACTCTGTCATTCTCAGTCCTCCACAAGGAATGGTCTGCGGGAAGCTTGGCCTCCGTGCCAATGTGATGATGGCGCTCAGAGTGCACAGGTGGGGTCCTCAATCAGTTATGCTCTGCACAGTCAGAGATCCGAGAGGTGCTTCTTCATGGCCACCACAATCGGCCTGTTTTCTTCACAAGACCCCATCCAGTACCTATTTTTCCAACCTATTTCAAGAGCACTTGAATATCGTCTGCTCCTCTGCCCTGATCCATACAAGCCAAGGTACTCCGTCCCTCTGAATTCCCATAGCATCTCTCCACTCCTCTCTTACACAACTGAATACTTTCTATATTGTCTTACTTTCTTGTAATACTTTCCATTTTGTGTTGTGTGTGTTATATGCAGCACACCCAGATACAACTAATTCCTGGAAAACATGATTCTGTAAGGGGGAGGAGGCTACTTGTCTCTTTGCTAACCCTGAGCACCAGAATCCTAAAATGAATATTGCGAGTTTGCTTCCCTTAGATATCTGCCGTATTCCCTTTATTCTCAGACTCTATTTTTTCACATCTTCACCTTTCTAAAATTGGGATGCTGCTTATATCACGGCAAAGAAATTTGCCACCTGCTGGCAGGAGAGTGAGTTGAGACAGAGTTGTCATTGTCTACCCATGGGATAGCTTAGCGAGGCATATTTACAATAAGTGAAGCAAATATTTATTGCTGAAGGCATGACTACACTTTCATGTTTTCATAGCAAAACAACAGCCAAGCATTTCAGAGGACACAGAAAGGGGATTTGCCAGTCTACACAATGGGCACTGTAATTACATACAATAAAAAGTGACACATCTCTTAGGAGAAACAGAATTTTTAAAGTTAAAGGAGGTTGGAACGATCAATTCACTCATTGCAAAGTCACCCGCAGGTGCCAAATATCTTTCTGAACCTTCTGGATGACTTTCAAGACAAGCTGTTTACCTTCCAGGAAGGAGTAATTTAATTAAGAGTAGGACAAAACTATGAGTTTAACTGAACAAGAAATACAAATGAATCCCTAATAGTCTTTTGTTGTTGTTGTTGTCGCTTAGTCTCTAAGACATGTCTGACTCTTTGGGGACCCCCCCATGGACTGTAACCTGCCAGGCCCCTGGTAGTCTGCAATATGACTAACAATTAAAATGCCTGGCCTGCACTTGCTAAGGAGGTCAAGATCACTAGGCAAGGTGAAGAGAAGCTATAATGCTACATACAGCTGCCAGTGGTCAAAAATGATTCAGGAAGAATCATCAGGCTGAATTTTTAAAATGTTTATCCTCATAAGTTGGATGGAGCACTGAAAAAAAATGTTGAGGTAAATGTTACTTTTAGTGTTCAGATTTACTGTAGTTTCTTATCCTTAAAACCTGTTATTAAATCAAGAATATATCTTAAAATATATGACGTCTTGGAATTGAGGAATTAGGTTTAACATACTAATAAATGGAATGGTTAACTTTTGATTCTATGTTAACACCCAAAGAATTTGTTAAGAATAATGAAATCTACACCCTGAAATGAGAATCTGTACAGTTTATAATATTGAATTGGCAAGCTCAGTATATGTATCACAATTTACTCTTTCTCCCTCACCTATGGAAGACATAAGTAAAATCAGCTGGGGAACTCTTTTTTGCTAGGCTGGGGTCCTGTGGAATTATTTTCAATCAAGTATTCTAGGGAGCCACTACCAACTGCTTCTACTTGGTGCATAACAGTTAACCTATATGCCATGCCTGTGATATATTCTTTTGTAGACTTAACTCCAAAGAAAATGCAAGGAGTTTTAACCCCAGTCTCCTTTCTCTCCATCCTAAGGATTAGTGAAAACTCACAACAGTGTGGCCAAAAGGACCATTTGGGGATTAGCTTGGAATCTTCTTGCAAGTTCTGGAATCTCTAGACCTTGTGCCCTCGTGTTGCTGTGGCCATCCCACCTTGTTAATAACCACAAAATATTTGTTTACATATTTACTCCTATACAGCTTTTAAGTACCAAGCACCTTTCAATTGTAGAGTAGGAAATGGCAACCCACTCCAGTATTCTTGACTGGGAAATCCCACGGACAGAGGAGGCTGGCAGGCTATAGTCCATGCGGTCACAAAAGAGTCAGACATGACTGAGCGACTAAACAACAACAACAAATCTTTCACTTGATGCATATGAAAGATTTTCTTTCTAAAAATATGCCATACTTATGCTTGTTTACTACCTATTCTGCTAACTAATGAAAATATCGGTGTAGTATGTCATAAAGCTGAATGCACTAACCAAGAGTTCTGTGTCTTTATTCTCTTGGTCTTTAACCAGTGTGCACTATCCTTTGTTAGAAAGGATAAGAATCACTTCCTGCTTAGAATCCAAGCTGAAAATGTGTTCCCACTTCAGAGTGTCTTGAAACTTCCTGTGTCACACCATTAAGATTCCCCCAGGCAAGAGCAGCTTGGAGTCTTAATACTTAATCGTGCCCCTCCCTGTAATGTGTAGGCTCACTGTAACATGTCTTCTTTTCCATTGCTAGGATGTAAACTTCCTGAGCCCAGGAACTATATATTTATCTATTTACCCATATCACACTATCTTTTATCAAAGCCTTCATGTAGATGCTCCATAGTTTTTCCTTTTTTTTTGAATGTAAAAACTATCTGGAAAAGGCTCAAAGACAGAGAACATTTCCACTGCACCAGACTACACCTCTATTCCAATCTGTTGTAAGTCCTGGATCTGAAGAAAGAGCTAAGGAATTTTATTTCTCTTATTACATCCTCTTCATCTCCATCCCCAAGAATTCCTGATATTCAAGGAATTCCTCAGTCCAAAAAATAAATAACCATAGAGTCTCCTACCTGCTGCATGTGGTTCTCAATGCTGGCTGAACACCTGAGGAGCTCCTGTGAATAAAAATGATCAGTGTCAGGACCCTACTTCAGAATAATCAGGATCAGTGGGGGTGGCACATCATTTCTCCTAGTCCTTGCATAGCCCCATGTGACAGATGCTATTATCCTCATTTTCCAGATGAGGAAACTGAGGCTCAGAGATGGGAATAATTTTTCCATTACACATCTATCAAGAGTTGGCACAAGCCTAGTCCCCAAATGACTCTCAAATATATGTTGTTTTTGTTAAGTGTCCTCAACAGCATCTTTTAACGACTTGTGAGGTAGCACCACCCAGAGCCCTCACTCGGCTAAGCTTCAGGCAGGCTGGTATCAAACACAGAGACCCATTCATCCGCATACACAGCTGCAGAGGAGGACCTTGGCTTGCCAAGCAGAGCAGCCACAAACCCTAACTGTCTCTGAATTGTCAACTGTCCCATTACATCTTGGCACCACGACCAGGATGACGGTTTTCTCTTGAGAACCAGAAGGTTAGGGCAGCATAAATGTTAGGATGGATGGCCAAGCCAAAAGCCAACATCTTTTCTAAAGATTACTGTGCATTTTGAACACTTTAATTCTTGAATGAGGCTATGTGTTTAGATTTCAGTGAGTATAATAAGGACATGGGATGACATTTGATTAAAAAAAGAAAGATGAAAATGAATTAAATGGATTGGTATAGGTGAGCCAAAAGTGAGAACAGCTTGCCTTCTTCCCCATCTCTATTGATTTCATCTATCCATTCGCTAGACAAAACAAGAAAACTCAAAGTGATTCTCTGTAAGATTAAAGGATTCCCCTAAAAATGCCCATCTTTATTAGTTAGAGAATCTCATCAACTTTCTTCCCCGCAAATGCTGCATGAAGAGCTACTTTACCCTGTTCTTCTTAGCAAATCTGAAGCTGCTAAGACATTTTGGGGTGGGTGGAGGAGACGCCAGGCTCCCTGGGTTCTGTTGGAGGCAGACTTCTTTCCCCAGCTTGTGGCAGACTGGGGACAAGCCTTCTACAATATGGATTTCGTTGTCTGAACTCCCTCAATTCAGCAACGCCCCTTGTCAGAGCACAGAGCCTGCAGTTATATCACAGATCAGCCCAGGAAACAGCGAGTCATGAATCACGGAGGCACATGGATTTCTGCCGAACAAAGAAAGCCAGCTCTGGGAAACTTTCTGGCCCTGGCTTTCCCTCTGTCCCAGTGGAAAAGCAGGTAATTTCCAACTGGTCCTGTAGAAAACCAGTACAAGGATCATGCAAGGCAGGTGTATCCAACCCAGTCCATTGCTTTATCTTCTCACATATACAAATACTATTTTTCATACCAGCTGCATCCTAAACCCCGAGTTAAGATGGTGATTAGTGGTGGTGGTGGGTGTCTCAGTAGGAGCTTTCTTAAGAAGAAAGGGCTTTGATTGAGCCAATGAAAGCTGTTGCCAGGGAACCAGATGCCATGAACAGGCCACTCCAGCAGCATAAGAATACAAGCCTGGAGTGCTGGACTGAGCGTTAAGTGTACTTGGCAGCCGAGTCCTACGAGGCCAGTTAACTCTTTGTGCACCTAACCATGTCTAGACAGTGAATCAAGACAAGGATTTTTGTAAAATCTGAAAAGCTGCCCCTCCTCTCAGCCAATTCCATTGGAATGTACTCTTTCAAATAGGTTTTTCCTACCTAACAACTGCCCTGTGAAACCTGCTTTAGAAGGGGTTGGCATCAGAGGTGGGCGTGTGCAAGGACTGGTTAAGGCCCAAGGTTCTGCAGAGGACATGCTCACATCTGACCACACTTTTTGTGACACTAGTGGGTCCTCTGGACTCTCAGTAGGCCTGCATCAGGTCTTTGGCCTCTGAGAAAGGACTTTGCTGCTCTAGGTGAATCTGCTCTGCAAGATCAGAAGGAGATGCTTCTTCCCTCCTTAAACACCTACTTATGGAGCTTCCTAGGGCCAGCCGGAGGTTGGCAACCTCTGCCCCACTTTAATATTGTTGCCTGGAGGAGTGTAGGCACAGGCTAGCTTTCTGGGGAAATGGGGAAACAGGCAAAGCCACTGAGGATGGGCCTCATGAACCCACTTCCCAAGGGAGACTTACCCACTGTCTTGCCCCAACTCTTCCTCTCCCTCATTTCTCCCCCATCAGTCCCAAACCCAGGCATGTGCTCTGGGTCCCCTTCCTATACAGTATGGTTAATGCCATCTCTGCAGAAGGACTTGCATCTGAACTCGGCTCTCCAGAAGATATGAATGCTTTCCCAAAGAAAACTATAAAGGTTGAGTCACAGACAGTGGGCTTACCTGTGGGCCAGGGGCTCCTGGTACAAAGTGAACTCTAGCAGCAAGGGCCTTGAGGTGAAGTTCTCCCAGAACCCAGGCTCCGTGATGCCCCTTCCTCTTCCTCAGACTGTCAGCTCCAGCTTCCTGGCAGCTCCCTTCCTGGGCTAAGAGTGAGGACACTGATTGGTATATCAAAACCTCACTAATGTGGGCAAATAGAGGGGAGGTATTTGTGTACCTTGGGTTATACAATACATATGTCCCTGGAAAGATATGAATGCTTTGTACATCAAATTAGCGTTTTGCTAAAATGATTAGCAGACAGCTCACAATTTCCACTCCATAGTAGTTAGGAAGTATAAAAACCATTACCATCACGTGGTTTAAAGAGTGAACTGGGAGCCAGGTGATGGAGAACTATCTAGTTGTGCAGCCCCAGCGACTTACTGTGAACAACACATGAGATTCCCTAGTGTGAGAAAATGGCTTTCAGGACATCATTTTGTACAACAAAGCTTCACCACTGTGTGCTAACGGTGGGGGCAGAATTTCTGTGTATTCTCAATTGTGCGATGCCATTCAGCTCAGTTCGGTTCACTCAGTGGTGTCCGACTCTTGGCGACCCCATGAACCGCAACATGCCAGGCTTCCCTGTCCATCACCTACTCCCAGAGTCCACCCAAACCCATGTCCATTGAGTCGGTGATGCCATCCAACCATCTCACACTCTGTCATCCCCTTCTCCTCCTGCCCTCAATCTTTCCCAGCATCAGGGTCTTTTCCAATGAGCCAGCTCTTCGCATCAGGTGGCCAAAGTATTGGAGTTTCAGCTTCAATATCAGTCCTTCCAATGAACACCCAGGACTGATCTCCTCTAGGATGGACTGGTTGGATCTCCTTGCAGTCCAAGGGACTCTCAAGAGTCTTCTCTAACACCACAGTTCAAAAGCACCAATTCTTCGGCTCTCAGCTTAATTTACAGTCCAACTCTCACATCCATACATGACCACTGGAAAAACCGTAGCCTTGACTAGACAGACCTTTGTTGGCAAAGTAATGTCTCTGCTCTTTAATATGCTGTCTATGTTGGTCATAACGTTCCTTCCAAGGAGTAAGCGTCTTTTAATTTCATGGCTGCAATCACCATCTGCAGTGATTTTGGAGCTCCAAAAAATGAAGTCAGCCACTGTCTCCACTGTTTCCCCATCTATTTCTCATGAAGTGATGGAACCAGATGCCATGATCTTAGTTTTCTGAATGTTGAGCTTTAAGCCAACTTCTTCATGCTCCTCTTTCACTTTCATCAAGAGGCTCTTTAGTTCCTCCTCACTTTCTGCCACAATGGTGGTGTCATCTGCATATCTGAGGTTATTGATATTTCTCCTGGCAATCTTGATTCCAGCTTGTGCTTCCTCCAGCCCAGCGTTTCTCATGATGTACTCTGCATGTAAGTTAAATAAGCAGGGTGACAATACACAGCCTTGACATACTCCTTTTCCTATTTAGAACCAGTCTGTTGTTCTATGTCCATTATGTATTGAAAAAAATTTTTTTCTATTTACTGAGCAGGTACTGTGTGCCAGGCACACCCAGTGTCTTACATAAGTCATCTTATTTGTTAATTAAAGAAACATCACTGTACCAATAATTAATGAAAATCAAAAGAAAACAATTTACCTACCACCATGTAATGACACAAATAAAGTATTTTACCTTCTTACTCTAATATTCAATGGTTCCAAATGATCAGAATCTGTGTACTTCTGATGAATGACATTTGCTCTGAGACTCTCCACTTAGAATTAAAATCACTGTTCTCATCGCCCCTCACAAGTTTCCCTTCAAAGGTGTGTTATGTTTGCCCCTGGTGACTGAGCCGCTAGCCAGAATGATTGATTTCCCACATGTTAGGAAAGAATCAAGAATGTGTGATTTGTATTTCTTCTCCAACCTTACTATCTCTCCATCGTAAATTTAAAAGCTTGAAATTACTATGAGCACTCCTACTAATAAAATGAAGCCCTGAGCAAAAGCAAAGCTAAATATTTTAGACTCTCAACGCAAACTGTTCAGAAAGATCTGAAGTAAATAGATCTCCAGCCCCCTCGCTCCTCAACTAGATGAACCATGTGGTCATAATTTATCCATGAGAAGAAGAAGGGAGCAGGGAGTCATGGCTGACACTTTCTCCCTTGCTGTGATTCTAGAGTATTCTTTATTCCCTTTTGTATTTTCTTCTTTCAAACCTGATCTGGGCCGCATGAGAAATTAACCCTAGCCTCTGAACAAGCCAAGGAAGACATCTTCAGCAAGTCTGTGCGTCTTCCAGCAAATTGAGAGCTCTGTATCTCCCTCATTAATTCTCTTGGTGCCCTGTCAGCCTCTAAATATCAAGGTTTTTGTTGGTCAGTGACTTTCACCTATGACCCTAAACTTTGTTTTTGTTGTTGTTCAGTCATTAAATCATGTCCGATTCTTTGCAACTGTGTGGACTGCAGCACACCAAGCCTCCCTGTCCCTCACAATCTCCAGGAGTTTGCCCAAGTTCATGTCCATTGAACCAGTGATGCCATCGAACCATCTCATCCTCTGCTTCTCTCTTCTTTTGCCTTCAATGTTTCCCAGCACCTTCAGTGTTTCCTAAGCTTTATAGTACAGGCGAATTACTAACTATTGAAACAGGCTTTAACCTAATTCTCTCCATATATCAGTCCTACTGGCTCAAAGATCCTCACATATCTCTCTGAACATGTTAAAAAGCAAGTCACAAATGTTTATTCAACTGTTACTATATATAAGGGGTGCTAGGGGAAGTACTGGTGGCCCAGACAGTAAAGAATCTACCTGCAATGCAGGATTCCTGGGTTCATTCCCTGGGTTAGGAAGATCTCTTGGAAAAGGGAATGGCAACCTACTCCAGTGTTCTTGCCTGGAGAATTCCAAGGACAGAGGAGCCTGACAGGCTACAGTCCATGGGGTCACAAAGAGTCAGACACGACTGAGCAACTTTCACTTTCAAGAACTATAAGATGTGGTCTCTACCTTCCAAAGATTTCCAGTCTAGTCGGGAGTATAAAACACAAGCAAATAGAGCTTTTCATAATGCAAAGCCATGCTGATTGTGACATACACAGCCCACATTTTTAATATTTTTTGTTTGGACTTTCTTGGACAATTTTCTTTGGTGCTTGTGGCAGATGACCACAGATGGCTTTACCAATCTTCATTCCATGTCCCTTCAGTGCGGGATGCTGGAAAGCTAAAAATGTGATTGCCTGGCCTCCACTGCAACTAGATTTGAAAGATCAAGTGAAGAGAAGAAAGGTTGAAGAGATGTGACTATTTTGAGGTTATCACAGCTGCTGGACACAAATCCAGTGTCCAGTCACCAGTTTGATGGTAGTGATGGCCTCAGTTAGCAGCTTCTAGACTGGTGGATATTAGCCAGGATGTAATGTAGCTTCTTATGAATCATTGCTGCTACTCTGTTGCAGAAGTGGGATGACCAATAGGCTGGGATTAGGGCTTCCCAGGAGGTGCTAGTGGTAAAGAACCTGCCTGCCAATGCAGGAGACAGAAAAGACACAGTTCTATCCCTGGGTCGGGAAGATCCCCTGGAGGAGGGCATGGCAACCCACTCCAGTATTCTTGTTTGGAGAATCCCACGGACAGAGGAGCCTGGAGGGCTACAGTCCATGGGGTCTCAAATAGCTGGACACGGCTGACCGACTTAGCACTCATGCAGGCAGGACCAAATTTGGACTAGGTCTTATGTCGCCTCTGGTTTGTCTGGCTTTGTGCAAATCATTTTTTTTTTTTTTTACATGTACACACTGCTTTATTTTTTTATTTTTGGCTGCACTGGGTCTTCATTGCTGTGCAGGCTTTTCTCGAGCTGTGGCAAGCGAGGGCTACTTGGCCACAGTGTGGCAAGCCTGGGGTGCTCAGGCTTCTCACTGCGGTGGCTTCTCTTGTTGTGGAGCACAGGCTCTAGGCACATGGGCTTCAGTAGTTGCTGCACAGGGGCTTGTCAGTTATGGCTCATGGGCCCTAGAGTGTGCAGGCTTCAGTAGATACGGCATACAGGCTCAGTTGCTCCACTGAATGTGGGATCTTCCTGGACCAGGGATCGAACCCCTGTCCCTGGCATTGGCGGGTGGATTCTTATTCCTGAGCCACCAGGGAAGTCTTGTGCAAATCATTTCATTTCTCTGTGTTCTGGCCTTGCCTTATGGAGTAACTAAGACAGCAGCAATGATTTGTCTTGTAGGCTGCCTGAGCAGGTAACTAGAATTCCTAGACCACATTCTCACACTGCCCTTTAAAGGGGTATAAGGACCTGCACCATCCCATAGGCTACTTCGCCAACGTGGCATCCATTTACTGCAAAACACTCTGGAGCAAGGGACAAATTCCTGGACGTGCTGGGGACATGGCCACTGAATAACATCTCTTTTCTTTGTTTCATGTGGTTTCTATTTATTTACAGAGCGCCATGGTTATTCATGATGCTTTACAAACCATAAAAATGAGGTCTCCACCCTATAGAATTTACAGTGTAATTTAAACAGACATGCTGCATGGGCTGACAGGTCAGGCATGCCAGGAGATGGTGTTGGTGTTATATAACATGGGTGTGGAGGGTTTCTTCTTGAGTTATAAATACTTTCCAGTTACAAGGGCCTTTCATCTGGGATCCCCTAGCACTTTAGAATAGCAATAACCTCGATTGCTTTCTAAATGCACTTTCCATAAACTGCTGTGGGGACTGAGTAAATGCTTTTAAATGTCTATTAATTGATCTGTACATCTGTTCATTGTCTGTATTAAACAGCATGGATGTAAACACGACAGTTCAAGAGAGGCCCTCTTTGGACTATGGTTTGGCTGCTCCCAGACTACCATCCCAGCCTGGCTGCACAGCATTGGGAGAGCCAGATGGGCACCCAGCTATTTTCCCAGGTGAGATGCTCATCCAACCTAGACTCAGAAAGACCACTTCCCAGGTGGCTTCACCACCTATGCATGAGTTAACATTTCCAAGTCAGGTAAGCTCAGAGAAAGAATTGCCAATGGAAACCTTGGAGTTATTCCGTAGCCAACAACAATGGCTCTCATCCAAGTTCCAGTCACTCCATCACTTTCCTCTTATGCTCCTTATTGTCTCCCTTGAGCAGCGGCATTTTCAAAATGTTGTTCTTCTTCAGTCACTAAGTCATGTCCAACTTTTTGTGGCCCCATGGACTGCAGCATACCAGTCTTCCCTGTCCATCACTATCTCCCAGAGCTTGCTCAAATTCATGTCCATTGAGTCAGTGATGCTATCTAACCATCTCATCCTCTGCTGTCCTCTTCTCCTTTTGCCCTCAGTCTTTCCCAGCATCAGGGTCTTTTCCAATGGGTTGGCTCTTTGCATCAGGTGCCCAAAGTATTGGAGCTTCAGCTTCAGCATCAGTCCTTCCAATAACTATTCAGGGTTGATTTCCTTTAAGATTGACTGGTTTGATCTCCTTGCTATCCGAGGGACTCTCAAGAATCTTCTTCAGCACCACAATTTGAAAGCATGAATTCTTTGACACTCAGCTTTCTTTTTTATTTAATCAATTTATTTTTAAATTGAAGGATAATTGCTTTACAGAATTTTGTTAGTTTCTGACAAACATCAACATGAATCAGCCACAGCTACACATACATCCCCTCCCTCTTGAACCTCCCTGCCATCTCCCCGCCATCCCACTCCTCTAGGTTGTTACAGAGCCCCTGTTTGAGTTCCCTGAGTCATACAGCAAATTTCCGTTGACTATCTATTTTACATGTGGTAATGTAAGTTTCCATGTTACTCTCTCTATACATCTCATCCTCTCCTTCCTCCCCACCCCCACACCATGTCCATAAGTCTGTTTTCTATGTCTGTGTCTCCACTGCTGTGCTGCAAATAATTTCATCAGTACCATCTTTCTAGATTCCATATATGTGAGTTAGTATACAGTATTTTTCTTTCTCTTTCTGACTTACTTCACTCTGTTTAATAGGCTCTAGGTTCATCCACCTTAGCATTCCTTTTTATGGCTAAGTAATATTCCACTGTATATATGTACCACAGCCTCACTATTCTTTCATCTGTTGATGGACCTCTAGCTTCCATGTTCTAGCTATTGTAGATAGTTCTGCAATGAACATTGGGGCACATGTCTTTTTCAACTTCGGTTTCCTCAGAGTATATTCCTAGTAGTGGGATTGCTGGGTCATATGGTGGTTTTATTTCTAGTTTTTAAAGGAATCTCCATACTATCTCTTCCATAGTCACTGTATCAATTTATATTCCCACCAACAGTGCAAGTGAGTTCCCCTTCTCCATACCCTTTCCAGCATTTATTATTTGTAGACTTTTTGATGATGGCCATTCTGACAACTGTGAGGTGATAACTCATTGTAGTTTGATTTGCTTTTCTCTAATAATGGATGCTCAGCCTTCTTTATGGTCCATCTCTCATGACTACTGGAAAACCATAACTTTGACTATATGGACTTTTGTCCGCAAAGTGATGTCTCTACTTTTTTCTAAGTTGTCTAGGCTTGTCATAGCTTTCCTTCCAAGGAGCAAGTATCTTTTAAATTCATGGCTGCAATCACTGTCCACATTGATTTTGGAACCAAGAAAATAAAATCTGCCACTATTTCCATTTTTTCCCCATCTATTTACCATGAAGTGATGGGACGAGATTAATGATCTTAGTTTTATAAATGTTGAGTTTTAAGCCAGATGTTCCACTCTCTTTTTTCACCCTGATCAAGAGCCTTTTTAATTCATTAGAGTGGTATCATCTGCATATCTGAGGTTGTTGATATTTGGCAATCTTGATTCCAGCTTGTGATTCATCCAGCATGGCATTTCACATGATATATTCTGCATGTAAGTTAAATAAGCAGGGTGACAATATACAGCCTTGATGTATTCCTTTCCAAATTTTGAACCAGTCCATTGTTCCATGTCCAGTTCTAACTGTTCCTTCTTGATTCGTATACAGGTTTCTCAGGAGGCAGGTGAAGTGGTCTGGTACTCCCATCTCATTAAGAATTTTCCAGTTTGTTGTGATCCACACAGTCAAAGGCTTTAGCGTAGTCAATGGAGAAGAAGTAGATGTTTTTCCAGAATTCCCTTGCTTTCTCCATGATCCAATGAATGTTGGCAATTTGACCTCTGGTTCCTCTGCCTTTTCTAAATCCAGCTTGTACATCTGAAAGCTCTTGGTTCACATATTGCTGAAGGCTAGGTTGAAGGCTTTTGAGCATAACCTTGCTAGCATGTGAAATGGTAACATTATATATCATTACATTTGGTATGGAATTTTCTCTTCTATGTCTCACTCAAAGGCTATTTAGCAAGTGACTATTCCTGGCCTATTTAACAAATTCATTCAAATCCAGGGGAAGTTTGGCGTGGGATGCCAGGTCCTAAAAGTTCACCCAGAAGTTTATGATAAGCTAACATCCCTTGTTCTATCCATCCTTTATATTGTTCTCAGAGTTATCGTTCTAAGATACAGGTAGATTCACAACAACCCCCTGTTTTCAAAATCCTACTAGAAGATTGAAGTCCAAGATGACTTTGCAGGGACATGTTGTCTTCGTGGTCTTGGCTACCTGGCCTGTCTTTCCAGCTTCATCTCTGTCCATGGGAGCCGAAGCTGTGGCTACACCTAAGAAGCTGACTATACTAAAGAAGGTGGCCCTCCCCCAGAGATCTCAGACTTTCCTGTCCATGGCTCCTGCCCCTCTCATCCTCCCTGCTCACCATCCATGAATGTCCATTAAAGCCCACCTCTAGTACCCCTCATCCTTGTGGCCTTCTACAAGGCCCACCACCATGCATCACCCCACCATCACCACACATCACCCAGCCATCACCATGCATCATGCCACCATCACCACACATCACGCCACTACCACCATGCATCATGCCACCACCACCCTTGCTTCTTTTCCTAGAGCACCTGCTCATTTCCACCTCCAAATCACTGTTGTCACATCATCTTCCAGTTGCTGGCCCCCACACACCTGTCTTCTCACCCTGATGGGAGCTTCTTGAAGGCAGAGACCACATCTCACATGTAGTAATCTCCTAGTAGAGTTTTGTTGAAAGGTCATTTTGACCTTTCAGGGATGGAGAAGACGATGGGAGAGAACGTGCATGCACTTCAGTTGTGTCTGACTCTTTGTGACCCCATGGACTGTCGCCCACCTGGTTCCTCTGTCCATGGGATTCTCCAGGCAAGAATTCTGGAGTGGGTTACCATGCCTTCCTTCAAGGAATCTTCCCAAACCAGGGATCCAACTCATGTCACAGCAGCCGGGCTGTTAACTACTAGCACCAACTGGGAAGCCCATGGGAGAGAGCATCAATGGCTTAAAAGCCCTGGAAACTATTGGAACCTTCATTTTGTAGAATTTTGTCTCATCTGCTGTAAGGAGTTCACTCTATAATAATGCTGACCAATGGCTTTCAGATTATAAAGTGCTAAATTCAGTTTTTTATTTTCTTTGCTCTACATTTTTTTAGATTTTAGCTCAAAATCTAAAGTATGCATAACATAAAATGTATCATTTTAATAATTTTTAAATGTACCATTCATTGACATTAAATACTTTCACATTATTGTGCAGTTATCACCACCACCCATTGCCAGAACTTTTTCATCTTCTAAAATTGAAACTCTGTACCCATTAAACACTAACTTTCTATTCCTTTTCCCACATCTCTTGGGAAACATCATTTTAGTTTCTGTCCCTATGAATTCAACTATTCAAAGTATTTACCTCATACAATTGGAATCATGCAATGTCAATATTTGTTCCTTTGTGACTGTCTCATTTCATTCAGCATAATGTCTTCAAGAAAATCCAACCAGTCGATCCTAAAGGAAATTAACCCTGAATATTCATGGGAAGGACTGATGCCGAAGCTCCAATACTTTGACCACCTGATGCAAAGAGCTGACTCTTTGGAAAAGATTCTGGGCTGGGAAAGATTGAAGACAAAAGGCGAAAGGGGTAGCAGAAGATGAAATGATTAGATAGCATCATTGACTCAATGAACATGAATTTGAGCAAACTCTGGGAGATAGTGATGGACAGGGAAGACTGGTGTGCTGAAGTCCATGGGGTCACAAAGAGTCGGACACAGCTTAACAACTGAACAACAACGTCTTCAAGGTTCATCTATATTGTAGCGTGTATCCAAATTTATTTCCTTTTCAAGGGTGAATAATATTCTGTTTTATATATTTGTCACACTTTGTTTTTCCATTCGTCTATCATCTGTCAAGTGAACAGTTGAATTTTTCCCACATTTCAACTATTGTGAATAACATTGCTATAAACATGGGTGTTCAAATATCTAAGCCCTTGCTTTCACTTCTTTTGGGTCATATACCCAAAAGTAGAATTACTGGATCATATGGTAATTTATGTTTAATTTTATGAGTAACTGCCATACAGTTTTTTCTTTATGTATTATGCCAAATGGCTTGTAGATGTTAGCTCCCATCAGTTCAGTTCAGTTCAGTTCAGTCGCTCAGTCCTGTCTGACTCTTTGCGACCCCATGAATCACAGCATGCCAGGCCTCCCTGTCCATCACCAACTCCCAGAGTTCACTCAGACTCACATCCATCGAGTCGGTGATGCCATACAGCCATCTCATCCTCTGTCGTCCCCTTCTCCTCCTGCCCCCAATCCCTCCCAGCATTAGAGTCTTTTCCAATGAGTCAACTCTTCGCATGAGGTGGCCAAAGTCCTGGAGTTTCAGCTTTAGCATCATTCCTTCCAAAGAACACCCAGGACTGATCTCCTTTAGAATAGACTGGTTGGATTTCCTTGCAGTCCAAGGTACTCTCGGGAGTCTTCTCCAACACCACAGTTCAAAAGCATCAATTCTTCAGCGCTCAGCTTTCTTCACAGTCCAACTCTCACATCCATACATGACCACAGGAAAAACCATAGCCTTGACTAGATGGACCTTTGTTGGCAAAGTAATGTCTCTGCTTTTCAATATGCTATCTAGGTTGGTCATAACCAGGGATTGAATCTGATCTTTGGCAGTGAAAGCTCAGAGTCTCAACTACTGGACCATCAAAGAATTCCTGACATACTGTTTTCCATACCTGTTGCATCATTTGATATTCCCACTAATGCACAAGGATCCCAATTTCTCCACATCTTCAGAACACTTATTATTTTCTGGACTTTTTCTGTTTGTTTTTATTTTTTTTAATAGTCATTCTAAGATGGTGCTAGTGGTAAAGAACCTGCCTGACAATGCTAATGCAGAAGATGTAACAGACCCAGGTTCGATCCCTGGGTCAGGAAGATCCCCTGGAAGAGGAAATGGCAACCCATTCCAGTATTCTTGTCTGGAGAATGCTGTGGACAGAGGAGCCTGGTGGGCTATAGTCCATGGAGTCTCAGAGTCAAACATGACTGAAGTGACTTAGCACATAGCATGCAAGGACTGTCGAAGTGGTATCCATGGTGGTTTTGACTAAATTCAGTTTTGAGCCACTGCATTCACTGCCTTGATTCCCTGTGATAAATCCAATCTCATTATACACCATGACCTCTATTTCTTCCCTATGAGACTTGAGCCTGCCTCCCAGAAAAGTGACAGTCACAGCGGGAGATGGAAAAGTACATTGGTCTGGGTCTAGCTGTACTTCTTCCTCCAGGTCAGCAGGGAGCACTCCCACAGGACTGCCTGAAGACTCTGATGACAGATGACAGGACAGGTCGCCTTTCCAGACCAAAGTAGAGTCCCAGATCACCTGCAAAAGGGTCTCTTTTTTTCCCTGGCCACCTCCCCTCAGTCCTGTCCTCCTCATGGTGTCAGCACCAAGGAGAACAAGCAGCCCAGGCCCCAACAGTGTTTCTCAAAGGGGATGACTTTGGCACTCAGAGTGAGACATTTCTTCATTAGGCAGGACAGCAGACAGTCATTGTGACAACCAAAATGCCCACTACCCACATCTCCCAAGTACCCCCTCCCTCTAGAGATGAAAGTGAAAGTGTTAGTCACTCAGTCGTGTCCAACTCTTTGTGACCCCATGGACCATAGCCCGCCAGGCTCCTCTCCTCTGGCCATGGGATTTCCAAGGCAAGAATACTGTAGTGGGTTGCCATTTCCTCCTGCAGGGGGATCTTCCTGACCCAGGGATCAAACCCAGGTCTCCTGCATCGCAGGCAGATTCTTTACCATCTGAGCCACCACGGAAGCCCCTCTAGAGATGGGAGTTGCCCAAGTGAGATCCAGGTGTGCAGAGGAATCTCGAGAGTCCAGGTGTCCTGCACTCATTCCTGCAAAGCAGCAAATACCAGGAAAAGGGGCCTCATGTCCAGCTAAGAAGACGCTGGAGCTCAGCCAAAGAAAATGTCACAGGTTGCTTTAGATGACCTAGACGACTCCTCTGAGTCTGTTAATGCTTGGTTGACAGTGAAAAGGCTCTCATATCTGAAGAAGGGGGAGACACTCTCTATCAGCAGAACAAGTCCTGTAACAGAAAGAATATCCCAACATGCCCCCTATCCCCGAAATCAGGACCTGAAATCTGAGCCTGGTCCCTTCAATGTCCATTTGACCCTCCCTCCCCACAGGGTGTGAACCCTGCCCTCAACAGTCCCTGCCTTGCCTAGACTGGCTTAAGCGACTTCACGTCCCTGTGCTGCCATAGCAACCAGGAAACAACCTCCGGTCACAGTGAGAAGGAGGGTGCCTGTGGCCCAGATCTGCCGATGCACACGGCCGGTACCCGAGCAACAGGACCAGGCACAACAAGGGTGCAGGCGAAGAGGAGAGAGGGCGGCCCAGAGAGCAGACAATCCAGGGCTTGAGGAGTCTGGGTGTGTGGTTTATTTTTTCTCCCGACAAAGACACACACTGTCTAAACTCTGTGGCTAGTTGTTATTAAGAAGCTGCTGTATAAGTGAAAAAAAATGTATTTCATAAAAGGCCCAGTGTTTGTGGTCTTCTTGGGCTCACTGCTGAGCTCAGGAAACCCTGAGGTGTGACCGGTTTTCAGCCTTCAAAACCAAGATGAACTGCCCCTGAGAAGGGTGCTCAGAGGAAAACCATGTTCACCCTCTCTCTCCTGAGCCGGGGACATGGCAAGCTGGTCCAGAACAAACAAAAGCTAGAAGTCTATTTTGAACCGGAGGTGAGTCTTACCAACGAATAAAAGCATATTTGGGGGATGGGAGGGGAACGTTCTGTTTTTCCACTTGGGGCTGAGCCCTGTGTGTTTTGGTTGGTTTTGTTTCTGAGGTGATGGGGGTCACCGAGAGATCATCTGTCCTCCTTGGTGAAACTCAAGAAAATAAGGTAGTTTGCTTGACCCACAGAAGTTGCCACCTGGGCCCTTGTCCTCCCCCTCCCTCACTGATTTATGGCCTCATTTGCTTTAGACAGGAGGAGATTCCACATGGTCTAGAATTGGGGCGGTTTGGTACAAGACCAGCATCTCCACCTGGGTTCTAGGCAAGCTGATGGCTGTTTGGGTTTTTAGACATCATGTTCTGTGGTTGAAATGCTGAGTGTGCTCATGCCAATTCAATGGCTTCCTTGAACCTTCTGGAATTCAACCCGCAAGGACTCATATTTAATATAAGCAAAAAAAAAAAAACCTTTTTTTTTTTTCATTTTAGAAGATTTTTAAAGAGGTGGCAAAATTCCTTTGTTGTACTGGAATTTTATTTCATTGACTCCTGCCAGGAATAAGAAATCCACTGGGGGTGTTTGAAAATTTTTGGATCATACAGAGATTTCCATTGTCATGGTAGTTTGTCATGATATTCGACCTTCACTGTATTAAAAGACATATAAAGTTTCAAAAGACCTCTGTGGCCAATGGCGTTCACTTACTTACAAGATATGTAACTACTTTATAGGCTCCTAAACAGCCAAATTAGGTAACATTACATAGCATCTGGAATGTATAGAAATTCTCCCTGTATATAGCTGAAGTGATGGGTTGGCATGGTTTTCTCCCATTTAAACTGCCAGCTACTCCAGGTCTAATTTCAAAGTTATCTGCTGCCCTTGGTAATTCTTACTACTTCCTTGCATACCAGGAAATTTTAACTGGCCTAGAAGCCACATTCTACCCTATTCAAGCCTGTAGGCATAAAAAGGCTCTCTTGAAAGTTATATGGGGTAAAAGAGAAACATGCCCTGGGTTCTACTAACTCTGAGAGGTGGAGAACAAAATCAGTTGCTAAGAGGAGTGTGGGGGGTTGGAAAAGAATGGATACATGTATATATATGGCTGAGTCCCTTCACTGTTCACCTGAAACTATCATAATATTGTTAACTGGCTATACCCCAAGACAAAATGTTTTCGGTGTTAAAAAATAAATAAGTAAATAAATGAAAAAAAATTAAAAGAAATACTGTGTTCGTGACACCATGTGAACAATTCAGAGAAAAGCAGTCACGGACAACATGTTAAACACTTGCCCGTACAGTATTTGCCGTGGAAGGGCCTTCCACTGGGGACCAGTTTAAGGTGCTTTGTTTCCACTGCAGGATTACTTGAACTGGAAGTCCCCGGAAGATTACATCTTGGTCAGAAAACCACAGGATGAGGGCAATGCTGACCAGCACACATGGAGCCTCTTTCTTCCTAAAACATTCAGCACTAGAAAAGGCGCCCTGATCCTCTACTCGGAAGGTTTGGCTATTTCAGCATGGACCCCCGAAGAGAGGAGAAAAGGCCCCTACCGCCCCAAAGGCCGCAGGAAGAGGCCAGATCTTGAACTGCACACACTGCAGGACCTCCAGGAAGCCATCCTGGCATACGGAAGGAGACAGGTAAGCAGAGCAGTGTCCAGGGCTCAGAGAAGGCCCTGTTCTGTGTGTCTAGAAGTCAAGCTACAGACTTGGGTATAACTTCTTCAGAGATCCTAGGAAGCTCTGAAACCCTCAGATTTCCATTTCTTCATCTCCAGAATGGGATTGTACTCATGGCACACCACTGTCATGAGGCTTACATGAAATAATCTACATGAAAGGGCTCTGGAACACATGTGAATTGAAGTGAAAGTCTCTCAGTCATGTCTGACTCTTTGTGATCCCATGGATGATAGCCTAGCAGGCTCCTCTGTCCATGGAACTGACCAGGCAAGAATACTGGAGTGGGTTGCCATTTCCTCCTCCAGGGGATTTTCCCTACCCAGGGATGGAACCCCGGTATCCTGCACTGCAGGCAGATTCTTTACTGTTTGACCCACCTGGACTATTTTATTATCGTTTTGTGTTTTCCTTTCCATTATATAACACAAGGTCCTTTTCAGAATTCAGACAGGTCCTGCCAGCAGACATTTCATCAGCATCCTTGAAATCCTGTCTCATAGCCACAAGCATCATCTTCACACCTCTGATATTCTTGGCTTTGTGGAAAGGAGAATATTTTAAATATTTACCTTGAGCCCTTCAGCATCTGCAGGATAAATTAATGACTTTTTCCACCCTGAATTTAATATTAAGGGGAAACCCTTGTGCTCATTTTTCTGATTCAGGCTTTCTAATCTCTTATGAGATGTATATATGTCCCCTGTTTTATATATCAGCATTGCATCAGCCCTTTGCTTCAGGCCATGAGAGAGACTGGATGATGTGTCACTTCATGAAATTCTAGGTCATAGATGGTGGGAGACTCCCTAGTTTAAAAGTCTCTGCTGGCTTTTCTTTCTCCGTAGGATAAAGTCGTTAACTTCTATGCCAGGCCCTTCATGCACTGGCTTTCTCTTTCATTTCTAGCCATATCTGCCACTCATTCTAACCACCACCATGACTGTGGACCCCTCGAGGCCCCGTCCATGTGAAGAGCTCACCATTCCACTAGTATCTTGTGCCCTTTTGTAACTCTACACTTTTGCATGTGCCTCTATATCTGGAAAACTCCTCTTCATCCTTCAAAACACAACTCTGCTATCATCACCCACTGAAGCTTCTCCCACTTCCCTAGACAGAGCTATCCCATTGCTCCCTCCTCTGTGAGCATTCCCATACCATCGTACATCACAAGGCATCTCTGGTCCATCAGTTGCCATCTCCTTGACGGCAGAAACCACATCTAAATCTTAGTTTCCAGAAAAAAAAATAGTGAGTACCCATAAATGTTTGTGAAATGAATGAATCAATCATGCACGATACCCTCAGTGTGTTTTAAATCATCCCCCAGTATCATTATAGAGCAATTTATCATATCCCTCCAATGGAGAGCTTCCAAAAGGAAAATTTCTCTGCCCTCTTTCCTTCTTTCAAAATATTTCAAAGAAGCTTAATGACCTTGACCGCATGCCCAGTTGCCCTTGATATTAAAAATCATAAATTGGATGAAAGGAAACCAATTGTTGTTGAATACTTATTATATTACAACTATTACTGCATTAAATCTTCACAATGACCTGTGAGATGTGGTTTCTCTTGCCTCCGTTTGTAGATGAGGAAACTGAAGCTTGGAGTTAAGTGACTTGGCCAACTTCTCAAAGCTAGTAAATGGCAGAGCCCAGATTCACACCAAGACTGCCTACCTCTCCACGCTTTGCACTTCACCCTGTTGTCTGTGGACCGGGGGGCCTCCAGGAATCTGTGTCAGGCCTTAGTCTGTTTGCACTCACATCGTCTCCTCGCCCTTACCTCACTCAACTCTGTATCACCGTGGGGTTGGCCACAGGCTGCATGTAATTCCACAGACATCTGTGTCAACTGGCTTCTAATTGCATTTGCCATTGGGTGACACTGGAAGGAGGTTGGAGAGGGAGGAGAGAAAAGCCTGGGGATTTCTCTTCTCCCAGTCCACCCGTGGTGGTAAGAAGTACGCCCATCACCTCTGTGGTCCAGCTCCAGGAAGGCCCATTGTGGCTCCAGGTTCCTCCAGGTGACCTTGCCAGCTACTCCTTCTGCCCTTTAGCCTAGGGCTCAGACTGGCTTCCTGATGTTAGTAATCTCAGTGTTGCCTCAACATCTTTTTGGCGTCTGAGCTTTCTAGTCACTGGTGTAATCAATTCCCTAAATTAAATTCCTTCTATGTTTAAATATTTAGAGTGGTTTCTGTTTTACTGGGTGGACGTTGATACATAGGCTGACTTACTGCCCAAAGCAAGAATACCTTCTACAGTTTTCAGATGCTCGTCCATATGGCTGAAATATTCCAGGCAACAGGAATCTTATTTCTTTATAAAATAGATGAGTCTTTTGGGGAATGGCTTCATTTTTAGTTAGACCTGGGCTCGATGGAAAAAAGAAGTTCCCATCTTCTTGAGGTATCCATGTATCATATTGACAACATTCAGTCAGTTCAGTCCTTCTGTCATGTCCGACTCTTGGTGACCCCATGGACCGCAGCACGCCAGGCCTCCCTGTCCATCACAAACTCCTGGAGTTTACCCAAACTCATGTCCATTGAGTCAGTGATGCCATCCAACCATCTCATCCTCTATTGTCCCCTTCTCCTCCTGCCTTCAATCTTTCCCAGCATCAGGGTCTTTTCCAATGAGTCAGCTCTTTGCATCAGGTGGCCAAAGTACTGGAGTTTCAGCTTCAACATCAGTCCTTCCAATGAACACTCAGGACTGATCTCCTTTAGGATGGACTTGTTGGATCTCCTCGCAGTCCAAGGGACTCTCAAGAGTCTTCTCCAACAGCACAGTTCAAAACTATCAATTCTTCGATGCTCAGCTTTCTTTACAGTCCAGCTCTCATATCCATACATGACTACTGGAAAAACCATAGCCTTGATGAGACAGACCTTTGTTGGCAAAGTAATGTCTCTGCTTTTTAATGTCTGCTTTTTAAATGTCTCTGCTGTCTAGGGTGGTCATAGCTTTTCTTCCAAGGAGTAAACATCTTTTGATTTCATGACTGCAGTCACCAGATGCAGTGATTCTGGAGCCCAAAAAATAAAGTCAGCCACTGTTTCCACTGTTTTCCCATCTATTTGCCATGAAGTGGTGGGACCAGATGCCATGATCTCAGTTTTCTGAATGTTGAGCTTTAAGCCAACTTTTTCACTCTCCTCTTTCACTTTTAAGAGGCTCTTTACTTCTTCTTTGCTTTGTGTTATAAGGGTGGTGTCATCTGCATATCTGAGGTTATTGATATTTCTCCCGGCAATCTTGATTCCAGCTTGTGCTTCCTCCAGCCCAGCGTTTCTCATGATGTACTCTGCATGTAAGTTAAATAAGCAGGGTGACAATATACAGCCTTGATGTACTCCTTTTCCTCTTTGGAACCAGTCTGTTGTTCCATGTCCAGTTCTAACTGTTGCTTCCTGACCTGCATACAGATTTCTCAAGAGGCAGGTAAGGTGGTCTGGTATTCCCATCTCTTTCAGAATTTTCCACAGTTTATTGTGATTCACACAGTCAAAGGCTTTGGCGTAGTCAACAACGCAGAAATAGATGTTTTTCTGGAACTCTCTTGCTTTTTCCATGATCCAGAGGATGTTGGCAATTTGGTCTCTGGTTCCTCTGCCTTTTCTAAAACCAGCTTGAACATCTGGTTCACAGTTCACGTATTGCTGAACCTTGGCTTGGAGAATTTTGAGCATTACTTTACTAGCATGTGAGATGAGTGCAATTGTGCGGTAGTTTGAGCATTCTTTGGCATTGCTTTTCTTTGGGATTGGAATGAAATTGACCTTTTCCAGTCCTGTGGCCACTGCCGAGTTTTCCAAATTTGCTGGCATATTGAGTGCAGCACTTTCACAGCATCATCTTCTAGGATTTGAAATAGCTCAACTGGAATTCCATCACCTCCACTAACTTTGTTCGAAGTGATGCTTCCTAAGGCCCACTTGACTTCGATTCCAAGATGTCTGCCTCTAGGTGAGTGATCACACCATTGTGATTATCTGGGTTGTGAAGATCTTTTTTGTACAGTTCTTCTGTGTACTCTTGCCACCTCTTCTTAATATCTTCTGCTTCTGTTAGGTCCTATATTGACCCAATCTTCACATGAAATTTGGTATCTCAAATTTTCTTGAAGAGATCTCTAGTCTTTCCCATTCTGTTCTTTTCCTCTATTTTTCTTTGCACTGATCACTGAGGAAGGCTTTCTTACCTCTCCTTACCATTCTGTGGAATTCTTCATTCAAATGGGTATATCTTTCCTTTTCTCCTTTGTTTTTCACTTCCCTTCTTTTCACAGCTATTTGTAAGGCCTCCCCAGACAGCCATTTTGTTTTTTTGCATTTCTTTTTCTTGGGGATGGTCTTGATCACTGTCTCCTGTACAGTGTCACGAACCTCTGTTCATAGTTCATCAGGCACTCTGTCTGTCAGATATAGTCCCTTAAATCTCTTTCTCACTTCCACTGTATAATCGTAAGGGATTTGATTTAGGTTATACCTGAATGGTCTAGTGGTTTTTCCCTACTTACAAATATACAAACAGAACATTGTAGTCTAACTCCAGTGAACAGAAGGAAAATGGTGTGAGGAACTAGGAAAGGAAAGAAAATGTTTGGAATAGTAATAAAGCAGGAATTTAAGATTAGAGGACATGGTAGACTAAAATAGAAGAAAAAATAACTCAAGAGTGAGTTGGTATTAAAAACAATGAACACGGTCAGAAGAGGAGAGCTTTGGAAACTACAGAGCACCATCTGATTGCAAAAGCTACAGCCTGGCAAGAAACTTTTAAAATCATAATATCCACTACTGAGAAGGCTATGGGGAAATGAGCTGTCTCATACAGAAGTACAAATTCACGTGACATTTCTAGAGGGCATTTTGGCAAAAACCTAAAAAGGGCTAATACTCTTTGATTTAGCATTCTATTTTTATGAAGTTGCCTTAGGAAATAATCAGAGATGTGGCCAAAGATTCATGCACAAGAATGTTTACTACAGGGTTATTTACCATGCAAAACACTGAAAATAATACATGTCCAACAATGGGACATTGATTAAACAGTCATACAATGAATTTGGGGTCAGGCAATAAAGTCAGGTATTACTTATGAATAACATATCACGAGTAAATAATAAAGTCATGAATAACATGAGAAAATACAGTGTATTTTTTAAAAGCAGGTTAAAAAATAGTACTCATTTAATAAAAATACCAACATTCATTAACATTTTTTAGTATTTAAAATGTTCCAGCCACTGTTCTAAGTACTTTCTATTATATAACTCAATATACTTTCTATCAATTGTAGGGATAGGTACTATTATTATCTCATTTTAAAATTAAGGAAATTAAACCATAGAGAATCCATGTAATTCACTCAAAGTTATACAGCCATGTAGATAATTATACCAGCATTCAAGACTAGACAGTATAGAAAACATCACCTCTCGACTATAATCCCAATTTTTAAAAATTAGTTGTATAAGCAGGAAGATACACATCAAAATTTAACCATGGTGGTGAGATTATGTCATACTTTTATTTTTACATATCCTTTCCAAAAAAAATTTTTTTTAAGTCATGGGATTTAAAAAATAAGAAACTTTGGCCTCGAAAGGGTAGTGAAAAGTAGTCTCCAGGTTGACTGTAGTGAGCCAGGTAGGATTGGGCAGGGAAGCGGAATAGAAACAGTGCTGTAAATTGAGCCCTGCGATCATCACACCATCTGTCCCTCAGGGTCAGTATTTCATCATCCAAATAATATAGTACAAGAGTTAAAAACACCACACTCAAAGCAAAAGAGCCAAAAGCGGAGGGGGTAAAAGTGAGAATGGGTAATCAATAGAGCAGTGCTGCTCACAGAAACGTCTCTCCTGTCTGAGCTGTGAATCAGGAAACCTATACAACGCAGGCTCCACTCAGACCCGTGAGAATCAAGGCTGTCGCAGGAAGGTGAAATCACATTTTTAAAGCATCTCACACCATCTCCAGTGCTATATATGGATCTAATGACAAGCATGCAGAAATCTGTCTGAGTGTTATAGCCCAACACACACCTACTCTTTAACTTTCTTGACGGCCCAACTTCCTAAAGAGCAAAGATAAATGCTAAGTCAAGACATTAGATGTCAGAGTTCTTACTCTTCTAGATACACACAGATATGTTGCTTTGGTTTAAAAAAAAAAAAACAAAAACAGAAGGATATACTGTTCAAATATTTTCAGAGTTAAAACCACGAGGCCTGTAATTCATCCAGCTTTCTATCATGTATTTAAAAATCTATGAAATCTAAATAACCATAATTTGGAGTAGTATCTAGATAACAATCAACATGATGCTTTTGAAGCCTAGCAGAAACCTCAAGTACCTCTCAAATCATCAGAAAATGTAGCTAATTTTCATTGTTTTAGCATTTATTCTTCTTATATTTTTAGAATTGTATAAGTCCAGTAATATTTTTAAATGTCTAACATGGTATTTGACTAAATAATGTATTAAAAATAATTTGTTTAAAAATTCATTTCACAGAGCATCTCATTTCTTTATCTCATTGAAGGATGAACAGGATTCAGTTTACTATAACTGGTTTCAACCAAGGTTGTGTTGGGTCTGTCATCTACCTTATAAATGGTGTTACATCCCCTGGAGGAGGGCACAGCAACCAACTCCAGTATTCTTGCCTGGAGAATCCAATGGACAGAGGAGCCTGGCAGGCTATAGTCCATAGGGTCGCAAAGAGTTGAACACAAATGAAATGACTTAGCACACACGCACACTTAAAAGCATTGTCAACCTTTCTTCGCTGATTCCATACTGCCTAATCTCTGTACTCAAGGCGCTTAACTATCCAATGGGTGTTCACAGTCGTTATACAGCCCGCAAAGGTAACTTCAGGCTTCTATTTTATCAAGTAATATTGTGATAATATTTTTTGAATAAAGTTTATTTTCCCATCCTAATCATGTCAGCTCGTTATATAAAATAGAAAGATATAGAAAAGCAGGAAGAATAATACATTATCCTTTCAGCCAGTGATAAAGAAGACAAAGTCCATTTGCAAGTCCTGAATAATTTAATTACCTGCTACTGGTTTGATGGTGCCCCTAAGAAGTGCTCTGATGGCCGTTAACAAGGCGTCAGAGTGTTAGTCACTTAAGTCATGTCTGACTCTTTGCAACCCATGGACTGTAGCTTCCCGCGGAATTCTCACGGCAAGAATACTGGAGTGGGTTGCTGTTCCCTTCTCCAGGGGATCTTCTGGACCCAGGGATCAAACCTGGGTCTCCTGCGTTGCAGGCAGATTCTTTACCATCTGAGCCACTGGGGAAGCTAACGAGGTATCAAGAGAGGCACCAAAGCAGTGAGGGGAGTGTGACCTGACTTCACTCCTTCTGCTAAGTGTGCTCCATTTAGGCAGCTCCTGAGCAGCTGTACTTAGAGCTTTTAACAAACTAGAAGTAGGAAACATCAGGAGAGATGCATGGGTCATCTGTGATGACGAGGTCAAAGGTTTTATCAATAATAGCTAACATTTATTGAATACTTGGCATAGGTCAGCCATTTAATCTCTATAACTACACTCAATCTGCACAAGTTTATGAGTGGTGTGCCACTATTACCTCCATAGTGTAGCAGGAAAAATGGGGGCTTGAGGTTAACTAACTCTCCCAAAGTTATATATCTAAGTAGTGGAGTTAGAATTAGAGCTTGGACAACTGATCCCAAAGCCCCACTCTTAATACCTAGAGGGCCTGATTTTGAAGATTCCAGATGCTCCAGGGGAAAAAAAACATCTCTCCTGATTTAACAGCATTTTTTAAAAGGGCTCTGGTTCTTCCAACACATCCTTCAAAACCCTTTACTATACTTCTAGGAACACAAATCAGATTTTCATTAAAACCAACCTGGGTTGTAGGTAACATGTTCAAGTAAGCATACATACAACCCAGTAGGCTTGGCTGTATGTACTTCATCCATTGGGTCCCTGGTATAACCATTTGATGGAGAATAAGAAGGCAATGGCACCCCACTCCAGTACTCTTGCCTGGAAAATCCCATGGACGGAGGAGCCTGGTAGGCTGCCGTCCATGGGGTCACTAAGAGTTAGACACGACTGAGCGACTTCACTTTCACTTTTCACTTTCATGCATTGGAGAAGGAAATGGCAACCCACTCCGGTGTTCTTGCCTGGAGAATCCCAAGGACGGTGGAGCCTTATGGGCTGCCGTCTATGGGGTCGCACAGAGTTTGACACAACTGAAGCGATTTAGCAGCAGCAGCAGCAGCAGCATGTATAATAACAGCTAATACTTAATAGGCAAACACTTAAGTAATAGTATTGTACCCCTCAGCATTCTAAGCACTTTATACTAATTATCTCATTTAATCCTCACAACAACTTTATGTGTACTTTTTATTGTTGTAAAATATAGATAAACATAACATTTACCATTTTAATCAATTTATGTGTACAGCTGAGTGGCAGTAAGTACATTCACCTTGCTATACAACCATCACCACCATCCATTTCCAAAACGTTTTTTATGTTGAAAAACTAAAACTCTGTACACATTAAACAGTAATTCCCTATTTTCCATTGTTCTAATCTTTGTGTCTATGAATTTGACCATTGTATGTACCTCATAAGAGTAAAATCATATGGTAGTTATCCTTTTAGTATTTTGTGATTGGTTTATTTTGTTTAACATAATGTCTTCAAGGTTTGTTCATACTGTAGCAGGTATCAGAATTAATATTCTGATTATTATTATTCCTTTCTTTTGAAAGCTGAATAGCACTTCACTATGTGTATATACCACAATTTGTTTATTTGTTCATCAGTTGATGGACACTTAGCTTGCTTTCACATTTTGGCTATTATGAATAATGCTGCTATAAACATGGGTGTACAAATATCTGTCGATTTCCCTGCTTATAATTCTTTTGAGTATATACCCGGAAGTAGAATTGCTGGATCATACATAATTCTATTTTTTTGTTTTTTGGGAAGCCACCATACTGGTTTCCATAGCCGCCACTACATCATTTGACATTCTTATTAGCCATGCCCAAGGGTTTCAATTTCTCCAAACCTTCAATAACCCTTGTTATTTTCTGTTTTTTTTTTTTTTTAAATAACAGCTCTTAATAATAGCTCAAACTTGTGAAGTGGTATCTCATTGTGGTTTTGATTTGCATTTCTTAATAACACGTAATATTGAACATCTTTTCATATGCTTATTGGCAATTTATATATCTTTGGAAAAATGTCTGTTCAAGTCTTTTGCCCACTTTAAAATCAGATTGATTTTTGTTTTTGAGTTGTAAGTGTTCTTTAAACATTCTGCATATTAATCCCTTATCAAATGTATGACCCGAAAATAATTTCTCCCATTCTGTGGGTTGGCCTTTTCACTCCTGATAGTGTTCTTTGATGTAGAAGAGTTTTACATTTTCTTTTCTTTTTTTGGCCACATGGCATGTGGGACCTTAGTTCCCTGTTCAGGGATCAAACTCGTGCCCCTTGCAAGAGAACCATGGAGACTTAACCACTGAACCACCAGGGAATTTCCAGATTTTACATTTTCATGAAATCCAACTTACCTACTTTTTCTTCTGTTGCCTGTTCTTTTGGTGTCATATCCAAGAAATCCTCACCAAATCCAATGTCATGAAGCTTTTCCCCTAAGTTTTATCCTAAGAGTTTTATAGTTTTAGCTCTTATATTAACTATACTTTGAGTTAATTTTTATATATGGTGCACAGTAAGGATTCGACTTCATTTTTTTTGCATGCAGGGTATGTACTTTCATCATCCTTATTTGACAGAAAGACTGAGGCACAGATGGGTCAAGTAATTTCCCCAAAGCCAGACAGCTAGTAAATGATGGAGCCAAGATTCAAACTGAAGCAGACTGAGTTCTTACAGGAACTGAAGCTTCATATTTTCTGATTTCAATTCTAGTTCTTTTATCTTTGCTTTTGTGGCATATGACTAGTCAAATCTTTGATACTAAATGGTTTGGTCAGGAATCAAACCCTGTTACAACATTGCAGCTATGGGAAAATTCAAACCACTTTATGATTCCCTTCTTAATGGCCTGATATTCAGTAACACATGACTACCAAAGATATTTGGGAGTGAGTGTGAAGTCACTCAGCCGTTTCCGACTCTTTGCAACCCCGTGGACTGTAGCCCGCCAGGCTCTTCTGTCCATGGGATTCTCCAAGCAAGAATACTGGAGTGGGTTGCCATTTCCTTCTCCAGGGGGATCTTCCCAACCCAGGGATCGAACCTGGGTCTCCTGCATTGCAGGCAGACGCTTTATCCTCTGAGCCATTTGCACAGACTCTCAGAAATTAAACCTGCAGAGAAAGAGCTGGCTGAAAGTGGCACTGTTTACACAAGACTGATGAAAGTCAGGCTGGGGTTGAGAAGTCTTTTCAGGCACAGCTTTAGTGGACACACACCTCTCCCCTCCCCACCTCACCCTCACCTGACTCTGGTTGCACTCACCTCACAGCCCCAAGTCTGGCTGCTACACATGTATAACAACAATGATGGTCACTCTCTGTCCTAAAGCTTGGTCTTTGCCAGAGCACACGGACTCTGTGTCTCAGAGCAGGAGAAAACGGGCTTTGCTCCTCTGGAGAGAAGGACTTCTGACTGGAGTGGGCAGCTTGAGGAGACAAGTTGTCAGCAGAAAAGTACAGGAATATTTGGGGGATTTCCATTCCTCTGAGTTAACATCTTGAATAGTTATTAAATAATGCCTCGAACATTGCCTGGCACATGACAAATTCTCAACAAATAATTGTCAGATGAACATAGTAGTTGCCAGGGTGTGGCGGGGGGAGGCCATAACCTCTACCCAGCAGGGGTGGGTGTACAATGTGATCAGGGAGGCAGATTTGCGCCCCCATGACACTTGATACAAGGCAGCCTAGGATAGGATCTAGACTACAATTTATTAATATGCAGTCAAAGTATAAAGACAGTAGAGACTGTGATTGCTTCTTGCTAGGAAAATCTAGAGTGACATCTTGGAGGAGGTAGAATTTGAGCTGAGTCTTGTGGTAAAAATAATTGGAGAGAGACTCTCTGGGCATAGGTCAGTGAAGGCCCAGAGAGGAGAGTGGCAGAGGAAAGTCAGAATAACTAGACAGGTGTGGCTCTTACCTGGAGAAATGGGTAGGATCAAGTTACAGGTGGCTTTGCCTGCCAGCCCTGGGATATCTGAACTTCCCTTTTCATCTCTCTGTGAACTTCTGCACACAAAGGCTGGCCACCTTCTGTGCTACGATGGCAGCTGGCAATCCGGGTGTTTCTTGTCTTCCTGGGGACACTGGCACCCTGCCACCCCATATCTGCAAAGTGGGAACATTGCACATATGGGCTCCTTCTATCTTCTGAAAACCCTCGCCTGCCAGGAGTGGAATAACATGGCCATGACAGCCAGTGCGGGGCTGGGGCCAGATGTAAGGGCAACCCCCTCACCCCTCTGCACATGGGGCCGGAGGACACAGAGGAGAGGACACTGGACTCCGCCGAGAAGACCGTGGGCCAAGTAAGTTCCTCATTAGAGGACGCACTCCTAGTGGAATGTGGATAAGAGAGCCCTCTGGGCTTCCCTGGTGGCTCAGTGGTAAAGAATCCACCTGCCAATGCAGGAGATGTGGGTTCCATCCCTGGTCTGGGAAGATCCCACATGCCACAGAGCATCTGAGCCCCTGCGCCACAACCACTGAGCCTGTGCTCTAGAGCCCTGCTCCACGACAAGAGAAGCCATCACAGTAAGAAGCCTGAGCACTGCAACAAAGAGTAGCCCCCACTTTCCACAACTAGAGAAAAGCCCGTACGGCAAGGAAGACCCAGTACAGTAAACAATGAATTAATTAATTAATTTTAAAAGAGCGAGAGAGCCCTCTGTACACATTAATCACTTGTTTCAGAAGAAACTGAAAGCTGGGATTGGTCAGCAAAGCCAAGGCAAGCCTAAGAAGTCTGGAGCCGTCGGCAGCCACCCTCCTGCTGTCGTGTATTTCCCCATTCCAGGAACTCCTTTCCTGGACCCCTTCTGCCTCCTTTCATGTTTTAGAGTCATCTTTGGTAGTTAGAGGTCCAGGATCATGTTGGCGAAGGAAGAGAGAAGTATGCAGAAACTATGTAATGGCGGTGGGTGCAATAAAATATCAATTCATCAATTTTTAACATGTTTTCCATTTATAAATATAATCTATTTTATGGAAATTTTGATTCTCTAAAAAAGAGAGAAGAAAAAACTATCTGTAATCTTATGCCCAACACTCTAATACCATTGTTATTAAAATTCTAATGTTATTTTCTTCCAGTGTTTCCACCATGATTATACATTTATAAAATAAACTTTTATGAGATTGCCAATATAATATACATTCACTCTGCTTTTGCCACTTTTTCCACATGTTGGAAATGAATGAACAGGTTTAACCCTGAGTGAGCTTTTCAGTAACCTAAGCAGGTCTTAGGCCTTTGGCAGTGCTTCAATTTATGCAATGAGATGTGAACTTTATCAACCAACTTCACAGGCATAATTTGAGAAATTACCAGCTGGAACCAGAAAACTAGGGAAAAAAAAACTTAAATAAGCTGTGGTAGCCAGAATAATGGCCCCCCAAAGATGTCCACATCCCAATCCCTGGAATTTATGAATAAAGTAGGTTAGATGGCAAAGAGAAGTTAAGGTCACTAACCAAATGAGCTTGAAACAGTGAGGTTATCCTGGACTATCTGGACAGACCCAGTATATTCACAGGGATCCTTAAACATGGAAGAAGGAATCAAAAGAGAGAACCAGAGAGGGGGCAGCATGAGAAGGACTCAGTCCATTGGTGCTGGCTTGGAAGATGCAGGAAAGGGTCACAGGCCAACGAATGCAGGCGGCCTCTAGAAACTGGGAAGAGCAAAGGAACAGATTCCTCTCTAGAGCCTCCGGAAAGCTCTGTAAAACTTGATTTTATCCCAGTGGGACCCATTTCAAACTTCTGATCTCCAGAACTGTAAAATAACAAATGTGTATTGCTTAAAGCCACTACAAGGGGAATTCCTTGGTGTCCAGTGCTTAGGACTCAGTGCTTTCACTCCACTACTCTACGTTCAACCCCTGGTCAGGAAACTAAGATCCTACAAGTTGGGTGGCATGGCCAAAAAATAATAATAATTTAAAAATAAAGCCACCGAATGTGTGGTAATCTATTACAGCAGCAACAGGAAACGAACACAGAGGCCAAGATCAGCCTTCAAACTTGAAGCAAAAATGTACCAAGATGTGCCAAATTCCAGGATAAGGAATTTCCTAAATCTCTGCCCCATTGAGCAAGCAGTCCAGTAAAGCTCCAGAACCAACCAGGAGCTTCAGAAATGCACACTGCTGAGAAACAAGAGCTCTTGTCCACTTCAGACAGTGCATCGTGCAGTCTGCTCAGGGCCACAGCATCTCAGAGGAGCCTTGGTCTTATCACATTTAGAAGAGAATCATTGAAAGCAAAGGTTTATGGGAGGAAATGAAGTTCCAGTTTATCCAGAAAAGGCCTTATTATGATGGCTCCATATTACAGGACTTAAGACAGTGCCCGGCACATAGAAGGTGCTCAACAAATTCTTGCTACATGACGAATGAAAAAAATGGAATGAGTGAAAGAACTTAAATCATTTTGTGTTCACTGCTGTCCCTACATGAACCCTTTCATGTTCTTTGGAAAAAGCCTCAAGTGGGGCTGAATTTTTCAGGCTCTGTTAGCACTTGAAGTAAACTCTTTTTGCCATATAAACTGTCTAGACATCAAGGACCACTTGATGTTCTGTGTTTGGATTCCAAGCATTCATTTAATTAACAAATTTCAAGAAAATAGAGTCAATTGAATAATAAGCCATGCTTTCTTTTACCTTTTACTGAATTTATTTATCAGTTATCGACCTACTTTTTTTGTTGCTTTTTCTCCAGTGCCTGGCATTAGAATTGCTTGATAAGTGAATGAATGAATGAATGAAGGCCTTAGATACCTGTTTACCTCTTCCCAGCAGAGGAATTCCTTCATTTTATGGACTTTGGCATTCCAGCCCTCTCTTAAGCTAAAGAGAAGTCCCTGGTGGTCTTGAATCCTCAGCAATGGCTGTGCGTGTCCACTCTGTGGCATTTCCATCTCCTAAATTAATCAGAATGCAAGCAAATCACAGCTCTGTGTAGCAGGGCAAGCACCCAAACCCTAAAGCCTTCCTCTCACCCATCAATCAGGTTTTAAATTGCCATATTTTTCTTGTTTCCTTTCTCTTTTTTTTTGTTAAACTATAAACCTTCACTGGTAAATTTGCCAGGATATGGCAAAGAAACTCAGGCCAGTATCTTACTAACCACACCTAAGAATGGTGATGACCTGGTACGTATGGAGACATTGACTAGAAAGTGGCATGAGAGAATTTTCTGGGCTGATGGAAGTGTTCTATATTTTATTTTGTGTGGAGGCTACAAAGGTGTATAATTGAATTGTCAGGTTGTATTAAATTGACTATTTAAGCTCTGTGCATATTATTAAATATGTTATGCCTCAGTTTTTAAAAGAGAAGGATACTGAGATCACAATCAGTTCATCAGTCAAGAGTCCTGTGATTGATTGGTGATGTCTGCCAGGCACCAGGGGGATGAAAAGAGATATCAACACAAGTACCACATGTTTGCTATTTGTGTGCTTGAGGGAGTTTCTGCCTCATCTTAGTGGTTATGATATTAACTTATCTACCTTAAAGGATTATAATGAGGTAAAAGTTATTTGTATTTATATAAAGCCCTACCTAGCCAAATGTAAGATGTTATTATTCACATTTATCTGCCATGATGACTCACAGTGGCTTTGGCAGGTAGGTGCCCAGAAACTTCTCCCTGGCTGAAATGAAATGCTGCAGAGCCAGATATTTTCAAAATGCAGTGCTCCCCTTGAACACGGACAGAGCTTGTCTGTCCCATTACTCATATGGCAAACATAGAACGCTAACACTGACTTGTCAAGCTGTCTTTCCCACCGCTGTACAGAGCTACTTTTAAGGTACCGATTTCCACAGGCTAAACTAAATACTCTGTTTTCCTTTGAGGCTCTTTATCCTTTTCTGATGCTCTGTCTCAAGATGGGGTCTGGTAGTTCTCATTTCTCCTTCTCCTTCCAACTGCAAATCCTCAGGGGACTTTCAGAGCTTTGCTCCTTGGGCTCTTGGTTTATGTCTGTTGGCCGTGGCATCCGTTTCTGGTGTCTTGCAGCATCTATCAGGAGTCTCCGGATTACTGATGAGGATGGTTGTGCTAGCCAGCCTGTATCACTGGGGGGCTTCGGGCTCAGCAGCCCTGCTGTTTCCTGACTGGTGTCCCCACAGAGAGAGCAGGACAGAGCCTGGCAGCCGTACCTTCACTTCCGAAGCCAACCAGAAAGCCAGGGCCTGCGGCAGATCCAACCTGGGTACTCAGCCAAGAGATACCTCCGTGGCCTCTTGCGGACATGGCCCCCTGGCACCATATACAAGCTCCAATGTGCAGGTCAGTGGGGACGTGGGAGGAGGTGTGCCCTGAGCTGCCCCGCCCCGCATTCTGGTGCAAGAGTGTGTTTTCCATGAGTGTCTGAAACATCAGAATTTTAGGCCCAATTCTGTGTTAAACGTGCTCGATCTTGTTAGCCTGCAAGCAACCATCACACCTTTCGCCTCTCCTACATATGCGGAGGGACGGCAGCCTGAAGTCTTGCCTTCCCTCTAGCACCCCTCCGCAGCCTCAGGCCCTTCATCCCGAGCAAAACGCGCTTCCCAGGCCTGCCCACTCAGAGACTCCATGTCCTCCAGTTCAATCTTGATCTTTTACAAGAGAAGGAAAAAGAGCCCCAGGGGTAAAGGAATATGTCCAAGGTCATTCAGCCAAAAGCAGCGCTGAGACCGGAAGCCAGGTCCTGCCCTCATCTCCGACACCACAATCTTCCCAACACCACTGCTTCCCCTTCGGAGGGGACCTCAATCCCCTAGGACGTAGAAATGTTAGACTTTCTCCTCGAAGATGGTGGCTCTCCAGCACTACCCACTAGACAGACACCCTGCTGCTGAACAGACACCCCCAATGCACTCTGTGAAGGCTTGAAAATGAAAGCAGGCAGTGGCTGGGAATTAGAATTGCCAGTTTAGCACCTACACATGTGCACAAACACACACACAGAGGCACTAACCCAAAAAAGAGAAAAAGTTAAGCTTACAATATTTGTACATACTCCTACTTTTAAAAAATGGTATTCGTTGTTTATCTGAAATTCAACGTAAACTGGACATCCCGTATTGCATTTGGCAAACCTATTGGGGAAGACAAGGGTGAGCAGTAGGATCTGCCAAAGCCTGCCTGGCTAGTTGCCATCTCTTCAGCACCAACAAACAGACGGGACCAGGGGAAGACTGACTCTCTCTTGCTTTATAGGTTTACTTTGGGAGAGAAGAGAAAACAACTCTCTCCCCAGTTAAGTGATGACTTGAAGGAAAATGAGAGTTGTGGGCTTGCCCAGTAATTGGTTTACCCTTCATGGCTGGCCCACGTTTCCAGGCAGTTCCATTTGTCTAACGCTTGTGAGAAACAGCCTCTTAACCAGAGATATGTTTATTGTTAGGTGCTGCAGAGGGTAGGGCAGGCCACTGCCCCATAGCCCAGGCCCAAAATCTTCAAGGGGGAAAGCCCTTCTTAATATCAAAAGATGTCTCAGACCCTTCTGTGAAAGTCATGTGGCTACAAGGTGTTGTTTAAGGAAAGGTCCGTGTGTCCATGCATTCTTGGGCCTCTTGCCATAGTTCCTACCTAGCAGAGAGGTGGGACCATTGGTAAGCCTCAATAAATACTTGTAGAATGGATTGAGAATCACAGGGGTTACGAAGCAAGCCAGGTACATCCAGGAGAAACCTTGAGACTTCATCTAAGGCAGGAGGAGGCTTTTACCCAACCCCAAAGAAACAGCCATGTTCCTTCCACCAGGGGAACCCAATTCCTGGGAATGGTGGGGTGGAAGAAGTATGTATACGGTACAGAACCAGAGGCACCCAAGACATTGGCTAGAGAACCCTTTATGGGTTCTATCTGATTTTTTAATCTCTTCCATCTTCTAATTGTCTTTCTTAATGCACAATGTCCAAAGCTAAGACTAATGCAAGTGGGGAAATTGTGGTTACCATCAAGACTCTAGACTGACAACCATTGTTTCTACCAATAACTCCTGACCTACTCTTCAGGATACATCAAGGATTCTGTGCTGCTTCAGGACAGTCAACTTAACGTACCAAAGAATCTCAGACCACAACAGGACCTTTCAGGTGTACCCCTCAAATACCATCTCCTGCCTGTCTTCCCTCCATTTTGGATTCAACAAGGAAAATCTTTTGGACAAGGTACATGTTGATTTTATCAAACAAGATCTCAAATATTGGGATTTTTAACAGCATAAAATGAAGTTTTTCAAAATAAGGTCTAGAGAGTCTTGGTTTCCTTGTCCTCACCTATAAAATGAGGGAGTTAGTCTGGACCAGCACCATCCAATAGTACTTTCTGTGATGATGGAATGTTTTGCATATATATATACGTGTGTGTGTGTATGTATATATATATAGTGTCCAGTTCCAATATAGTTGTCACCTGCCACATGTGGCTACTGAGCACTTGAAAAGTAGGTAGTGTGACTGTGAAAATGAGTTTTAAATTTTTATTTACTTTTAATTAATCTACATCTAAATAGTTACATGTGGCTAGTGGCTACTGTATTGGACAGTGCATGTCTAGAGTTTAGATTTTAGATTATTATGCCTTTTTCACTCTCAGAAGAAATATCAATAACCTCAGATACGCAGATTACACCACCCTTATAGCAGAAAGCAAAGAGGAACTAAAGAGCCTCTTGATGAAAGTGAAAGAGGAGAGTGAAAAAGCAGGCTTAAAATTCACCATTCTAAAAACTAAGATCATGGCATCAATCCCATCACTTCATGGCAAATAGATGGAAAAACAATGGAAACAGTGACAGACTTTATTTTCTTGGGTTCCAAAATCAGTGCAGATGGCGACTGCAGCCATGAAATTAAAAGACTCTTGATCTTTGGAAGAAAAGCTATGTGTTCTTGCCTTAAGAACCCCGTGAACAGTATGGGCCTCAGTTTCTTCATTTATAAAATGAAGATGACCATACCCACCTTGCATACCAAATGGGATATGCAGTATCTGGCACACAGCAAGTGCTCAATAAATGTTAGTTATCGACATCCCTACCTTGTGTTTTTTAAACATAATTGTAACACCCAATTGCCTATGATCACAAGGACCGAAAATCAACTTGTAAAGAAGGAAAAATAGCTCAGACTATATCTCGAACCCTGACTGATGGTTTTATAGGTTTTAATTTTATCTCCCCTTGGCCTCATTCTCCTTGCCAGACACTGTACTGGAGAAAGTAGCAAAAGCCCTGGCCACAAATTTCAGATCTCCCAACAGTGTGATGTTGGCTAAGTTACTTACGCTTCATGCATCCTTAATTTGCTTATCTATAAAATGGGAGTAATGCTATCTGCATTCCACCCTCTCTGGGTTGTTGTAAAAAAATCATAGGGGAAGACATAGGTACAAAGCTGTCTAAGAGCTCTAAATTATTACCCCCATTCACACTGTTTGAGTAATCTGAACCCGTATTTGAGATAGAGCACATGGTGTGGTCTCCTTTCAAAACTGAAACTTCCCATACCTTGCTTGCTAACCTGTTTCTGTTAAGCATAAACAAATGAGTCAGAGCTGACATTTGCTGAGAAAAATCTTGGTTTCCCTCACATAGATTGAGTCATATATTCAATATCACCTGGGATACAGCCAAAAGGAAGAATCCCTCTCTGTATCCTCCTACACAAAACACCCTGCCCCAGGTTAAGCAGTCTGCCATGTAAGACCATTCAGCAGGTCAGCAGCCATTTGCCCAGAGTTTCACTTCCTATACCCTTAGAAATGCTGGTAGAGGCTACCAAGTGCATCTCACCAGGAAGGGTGGCCCTGGAGCCTGGCTTGACCTCAAAGGATCATTCTAAACACATAAGAAGGTCTTTATGTCTTTATGTGTTTTATGCTGCATCCTATATGCAGCTGCTTCTTGGGGACAGGCAGATCGAGGGGCTCCCTGAGTCACTAAACTGAGCAGAGCCCCCGAACCTAAGCGTGAGTCTGCATCTGCTCCACCAACACTCTCAGCATCAGCTCTGAGCCAAGGTCGCCTTCAGGAGCCAATGGGCAGAGGAAGGGGAGCTGCAAGGAGGGAGTGCTCCATAGGTGGGCACTTGGCTGTTGATCCAGTGACACCAAGGATGACGTAAGGAATGACGAAGGTTGGGGAATACAGGAGGACGGTGAGGCTGGCTGCGAGCCTCCAGAAGTCCAGTGCTCCAACACACACAGAGTCCCTGAGGGCTTCCAGAGCCCCTGGTTGAAAGACAACCCTACATCATGCCTCAGAGCCACAAGCAGAGATTTGAGGTGTTGCTATAGCAGCTCCAAACAGGGAAGGTTTGCCAGACTATTTCAGCAATAAATCTACCTTGAGTAAGTGATGAAAATAGCTGCAGGACCCTTTAAACCATCGACGAAAGATTTGTTCACTGTGCTGGAATCATCTGTTGACTCAGATCCTTCCTGGGGGTTGCACAGACAGGGTAAGTGCAGCTTGCTAAGCAGCCGTCCCACCGCAGAGGATCGTCTGAGTTTCTTTACAAGGAAACGACCAGTAGACAGCCCCAGAAATCAAGTGCTTCAGACTGAACATCTCAGTGACAACAGAGCAAAGCTGCAGGTCATCCCACCATCATCACACCTCGGTTATCCCCTAGCCCCTCACAGTTGACAAAGGGCTGTCACATGCATGATCTTATTTGAGCTCCAGACAACTCTGCAGGGAAGCAAGGGCAAGAAATCAGTATCCACATTTTACCGATGAGGAAACTGAGTCCAAGAAATGACTCAACCTTAAGCTCCTGACTCCCAGAACAGTCTGTTCCACTGAGCTGGCTGCCACTTCCATAGAGACACTACCAGAAATACAGAAATCAGGACAGCGGAGGAACAAGGGCCTTGATCAACACTGTTGCTCAGAAAAGCAAGAAGGGAGGTAGTTTGTAAGCAGCTAACAGCGTCATACTCGTATTTGGGCTTGCAAAGTTGACCCACTGTTCACCTTTGCAGGTCAGCAGGACCTGGATGAAGGGGAAGCTGGGGCTGGTGGACAAGTGGACCAGGGCTCTGTAGTCAAGGACCGTGGGATCCAGGGGACTTGCTTGCCACCACTCAAGAAGCAGCCCTGGCAGAAAGATGAAACCCAGACAGAGGTACTGTTTCTAATGGGGGTCCCCTTTCCCTGATGGCTCAGAGGGTAAAGAGTCTGCCTGCAATGTGGGAGACCCAGGTTCAATCCCTGGGTCGGGAAGATCCCCTAGAGGAAGAAATGGCAACCCACTGCAGTATTCTTGCCTGCAGAATCCCCATGGACAGAGGAGCCTGGCAGGCTACAGTCCATGGGGTCACAAAGAGCCGGACATGACTGAGCGACTTCACTTTCATTTTCTGTCATTGTTCTTCTTGACTTTGGAGATGATACTCTCTCCCGTCACCATTTCCTGGGGTCCTCCAGAGAAGAGAAAAGTGTTACTACTTTGAGCCTATCGATCCCTGATTTTCAAGGTGCAACTGGTAGAACCCTAGCACTGCAGATGCTCCATGGGAAAAAAAAAATTGGGAAATGCTGTGCACCACATTCTCCTCCCAGAGAGGCACAGTGCACATTTGACCATGGACCATTTGAGAAGTTCTGTAGTAGAAGAGCTGGTTTAACTTTAACTTGTAGTTTTCCAATCTCACTTAACCACAGATCCTCCCTACACTCTTCACTCCATCTAGGCATCTCTAGTCATCTCTAGAAAAAAAGGGCTTTTGGTCTTAGAGTTGGAAAAGCCTTGTTTTGAGTCCTGTATCTTGCTAGCTGTGATGAGCATATCTAAGAAACTTAACTCTGAGCCTGAACTACCTCTTATGTAAAATAGAGCTGTTATCACACACACCTCTCAAGTTTGCTATGAGGATTAAATCAGTAAAAATGTAAAAATGCTTTTTAGGGACTTCCTTAGTGCTCCAGTGGCTAAGAAACTGTGCTCCCAATTCAGGGGGTCCAAGGTTCAACCACTGGTCAGGGAACTAAATCTCACACGCTGCAATTAGGAGTTCACATGGCACAGCTAAAACTCAGTGCAGCCAAAGGGAAAAAAATAAACTTTTGAACTCTAAGGCCTGTGTGTGTGTGTCTGTACAACAGAGAAGCATAGATAACGCATGCTCCTATCTTGAATAAACACACATGACTTACAAGAAGATCATGTGCCAATGAGATAGGAAAGGGGGAGAAGAGAAGTACCACCTAGTGGGAGGGAAGAGACATGATGGCTAAAAACAGTGATGCTAGCATGAATATACTTGATGCCACAGAACTATATGCTTAAAAATGATTAAAATGATACATTTATGTTATGTATATTTTACTGTGTTAAAGAAGTCTGCCAAAAAGAAAAAACAACGATACTAGAGCTCCATTTTGATTTTTAATTTTTTTTCAAGAAAGCAGTATACATCAGGCATGGCTAAATGTCATTCTTTCTATCACTAGCAATAAAACATTTTATGAATGTAATAAACAGCATTAGAGATCTGGCCACGATAACCATGTTTTTCTTCCCAGGCTGCTAAGAAGATTTCATCCTTGGAATCACAAGTCAAGCCACAAGGTCTGACTGTTAGAGGAACCGGCTCTGTTCCTTTGCAAAACCTGTTTTCAGGAATGCCTATCTGTCGTTCCCTAGGACACGTCAAAAGACAATCACCATTGTATCCATACTTCAAAAGAAAACCACCAAGAAAAAGCACAGCAAACCTCCAGGAGGACCCTCGGGCATGCCCTCTTCGATCACTCTTGGCTCCTGCATGACAAATCCCACACGACATTCTACTACGGAGGCACTTTCCCCAACAGGAAGGCAGACCTCAGCGGTAAGAAGCCGAATGCCTTGCTTGTTGATCTGGGTAAACCTGATCCTGCAGAGAACACTGAGCATGCTGAGTGTCTCTTCCTCATGCCACTCACCTTAGAAAATAACCACTGAAGTTCAGCCAGAGGTGGGAATGAGACTAGTCTTCAATCACACACATTCCACAATCAGACTGCCTGTGCTCAAATGACCCCCACTTACTAACTGTGACCTTGGGCAAGTTATTTAATCTCACTGAGGCTCCATTTTCTCATATGTGGAATGTGAATAATAATAATACCTCCATAAGGCTATTATGGACTTCCCTGTTTGCTCAGACAGTCAAGGATCTGCCTGCAATGCAGGAAACCTGAGTTTTCCAGGCAAATCCCCTGGAGAAGGGAATGGCAACCACTCCAGTATTCTTGCCTGGAGAATTCCGTGGACAGAGGAGCCTGGGAGGCTGCAGACCATGAGGCTGCAGAGAATTGGACATGACTGAGTGACTAACGTATTAACACTAAAGCTATTATGGGGATTCAGTTAATGCATGTAAAATACTTTGCACAATTCTCGTCCCACAGTCAGCACTTAACACATAGTAACTATTAAGATTATTATTAGTCTCTCCATCACCTGACTCAGCCATCAAGAACCCAACCCAGATCATGAGATTAGGGCTCCCTGAAGCTGCCTGAGCCACTGTGGCTCTCCAGGTGTCTCAGCATCTCCTTGCCTCTCTTCCCATTAACCCAAAGGTGATTAAAGTTGAAAGTCAACTCTTCATCCCCATGCCTGCAACTAATAAGCTCTTGTTGCCATCCTATCTCTACAGACAAACAAGGGACTCTGAAGCTGCACCAGGGCAGAAGCAGCCACTTGTTCAAGGAGCCTCCTGCTGAACGATGTCTTTTCCCTCCTGTAGCATCTGCTGCTGGCTCAGAAAAAAACATGCCTGGGGACATGAAGAAGAAAAAGGTGTGTGTGTGTGTGTGCGCGCGCGCACGCACGCATGTGCACACACATGCTTAAAAGATTAACCTCAGTCTAGGAACGAGGTGATTCAAAGAGATGTCTCCAAGAACTGGCCTTACTTGCTTTTGAGCTCACTGTGTGGAGTTGGACTAAAGGGGTAGTAATTCACTAAATGTTGAAAACAGTGAGTAAGAGGAATTTCAGCTGCCCTGCATTAAAGCAGATGGTGTTACCACACTGATGGCAATAGAACCCTTTACTCTGTTAAGGGGCTGAGGGTTATCTGTAAGCATGTAAGGACAGAATTTGAGTTTGTAAGCAGCTGACCCACTTCAAACTCAAAATGCTTGGAACCTGGCAATGGTTTTGCTTAACTGAGGGTCTGTCAGCTTCGAAAATGTAGGATAAATTTTGCAGGTTTATCAACCCCTTCAGAAGTTTCAGGTACATCTTCCTGAACTTGTGCTGAGCGGGACTGAGCAGGGGCTCTGGAATGTTCGGCCATCGTGGCAGCTGTATGACTTGAGCGAGCGGTTCACCGCTGAGCTGCTCCTCCTCTGTGCACAGGGATAACACCAGCCTCACAGGGCTGATGGAAGGATGAAAGGGAACGAAGCACTTATGTGAAAGTATCTTGTGTCCAATAGGGACCCACAACAACGTTAGTGGGATCCATGCCATCTGACGTGGCCCTGAGGAGCCGTGGGCACGCCAGCTGGCCCCAGTGCCAGCGAAGAGGTTGTTTTCCGTCTGTTCAGGATTTTCTCAGATTCTCTATGTCTAAGGTGATCTAAATCTTTCCATTCACACCAGAAGGACCTCTGGTTTTTCAGGTTCCTTTGGACCAGGAGTAAACAGCAGGCCTGACCTGCCAGGGTCACCCAAGCCCAAGGAAAGTCCTCAGTCTCACACGCAGATCATCCCAGAACTGAGCCAGGTTCAGAGGATAGGAATCCCTCCCATCAACCTATGTATACGATTTAGCAGAGGAAAGCAATATTTTCCACTATATTAAAACTCTGTAAATTTTTAATTACAATGGAGAAATTTAAGGCATAGCTTGTCAGCCATATCTCACACGAACCATTTAGAGTTTCCACATAGATTTCCCAATGCAAACCTTGTCAAACAAAATACAAAGGTCGGTATTCAGAAAAGGGCAGTTGGTGGGCAGCTGGCTCCTGGAGAGTGGAGATCTCTAGGAACAGAAAGATCCCATGTGCATGCATTGGGTTAATCATTTTCTTAACGTCTCAAAACTATACATACTACCCTGAATGTTGCTGGGTGAATTTCCTCCTCATTCAACTCTAAACACGTAGGATGCTTGTGTGTGTCTGATCTTTTTTTCTTTTTGAACACTAAAAAGTGAGAAACGTTTTTATTTTTCCTCCTGTGAAATTGAACTCCCTGAAACCCAGCACACATATACATTTCATAGAGCCGAGTTCATATGTTAAAAGCTGCAAACTAAAAGGAAAAATTTTTAGCAACTTCTGAATAATTGGAAACAGGAAGCTCTAAGTACTAGCCCTAGTGCCTCTCTCTTCCCCCACCCCCACCGTGCATACATACGCCTATGTTTTGGAGCTTTGGGGACATAAAGGAAACTGGGTTAAAGCTGTGGTTGATCCTGACGCACAGTGATTTTCTTTTTCTAGCTATCTTCATATTTCAGACGTGTGGAGACACCCAGGTATTCTGCTAGTGGCAAGATTCAGTATTAAACCCTAAGGACAGAACAGTCTTCTCTCAAAGAAATATTATAGAAATAAGCCTAGTTCCAAACACTATTGTAACTATGTATAATTAACTCATTTAATCCTCATGGCAATTTATGAGGTGGGCAGTATGATTACCCCCATTTTACAGAAGGAGAAATTGAGGCTTAGATTACACAAGGCAAGCAAATATGCAAATGTGTGTTCCTATTTCTGCCCTTTCTTACCTGAAAGGTTGCACAGTCCACAGTCTGAGCCTTGCCTTTTTCCCCATAATGACACAAGTCAAGATTTTTCCCTCTCCAGACATGGAAATAGCTCCAACATGTCAATCCGGCTGTTTCAGGGCTACAAGAGAAAGAAAGACTGCATATCCTCACAAAGGCTCTTGAATTTACCATGTTTATACTTCTCAGAGCAGTTGGAGACTGGGTTAATGGGGACATAATTTAGTTCCCACCAAGCAAAGCAGCCCCACTCTAGTGAGCTGACCAGCTTCCAGGTTGGTCAGTTTTCCTTCTCAGCCCTGGATACAGAAGCAACATCACACCCAGCAGCTTCTGATGCTAGAGAGTCAATAAGATACCATATCATTTATCCCTTGCAGGCAACAGGATTTAGATACCTGCCATATTGGGGTCTGTTTGTTTTTACATTTTCTCCAGGCACCTAAAGCTTTGAAATTACCTCTTATCTCAGAAGAACCACCCAGAGTCCTGGACCCCCTGAGGAGTCAACTTAAAGCCAGTGAGCCCCCAGCAGAGCTCTTCATCTTCCCTGTGGAGATTCATTATCATAGCCAACACCCGCCAAAAGGCAAGGCACAAAGAAGAGGTGGGTCCTTGTGAACGGGTCTCCTGAGGGAATGAGGCAAGCCAGGAAGGACTGGAGTGTGGGACCCACTCATGCAGCCCTCTCCTAAATCACGGCTGACCCTCTCCAGGGTCACCCCCTTATGAGAACTTTTTTAAAAAGAAACAAAAAGGATAAATCTGCAAATAGGTCTCTACTGGTCATATTCAACTCAGTTTTTAAAATATGCATTGAGTCCTTCATTAAGCAGGGCATTTTGCTAAACTGTGGAAGAAAATGGCAGTCAGCCATACACATAAATAAGTCCAGGGCACCATAGATGTTATAAAGGTGCAAGGATTTTCAGGCAGTTTACAACAAGTAAATGCCATATATAACTGAAATTGGAAAAATAAAAATCTGGTTAAAAAGAGTAGAGAAATAAATTTTATCAGACATCTGCAATGAATTCATTGCCTTTGATAAGCACTGGATTTAGATGAGCTAGCTACCTGGCAGCCAGGATAAAAAGGATATTTGGATCTTTGGATTTTACTCTTATGAAAGATCAAAGTTTGTCTGAAGAGCCACTTTTCCTGATTTTTTGTAGTTTATTTTATTGAAGTATAGTTGATTTATAATATTGTGTTAATTTCTACTGTACAGCAAAGCGATTCAGTTATATGTATATATATACAGTATATATAGAGAGAGAGACATTCTTTTTCACATTCTTTTCCATTATGGTTTATCACAGGATATGGACTGCAGTTCCCTGTGCCTTACAGTAGGATCTTGTTGTGTGTTCATTCCATATATTCCGGTTTGCATCTGCTAACTCCAGACTCCCACTCCATCCCTACCCAACCCCTTGTCCCCCTTGGCAACCATCAGTCATTCTCTATGTCTCTGAGTCTGTTCCATTTTCCTGATTGTGAATTAGGTAACATTATTATGTAACTTAGATGATTTCTACAGTCCTTGTCAGGAAAGAGATTTTGAGCTTCTAAGCAAAGTGCTAAGAGAGTCCAAGTAAGGAGAGATCAATTCCAACCTAAGACTTAGAAAGAGGCTTCTGAGTGACCACTCAGTTCACCCTGCACACAAGCAGAAATTCTTTCTGATCTTCCCAAGCCATTCCACAACACCCTGGCCAAAGACACATTATTGCCCCTGGGAATTTTCTGGGCAGCCTGAGGCAAAAGGCAACTCTCTAAACAGCTGACTCCAATTTTGAAAAGTCCTAGTTCTGAGCTTTCTAGAAACTTCAGAAAAACTGCCACTGATTTCTGAGTTTTCACTCTCCAGCTGTTTGGAATTCTCACTATGAAGAATATCATAACTGTTAAGCTTAAAAGACTGTCAATGGAAGGATGCATAAAGGAACTTTCTGAGATGATGAAAATGTTCTAAATCTTAGTTGGTTGCATGGATATATACATTTATCAAAACTCACTGAACTGTTTACTTAGGATCTGCTTGCTTTCACTGTATGTAGATTTTACCTTTCCAAAAAATTATGTAGCTCCTTAAAACACACACACACAGTATTACAGTATTTTTAAATGCAGGGTTTTTAAAATTATTATTCAGGTCTAATGAGGCCAGTATATCAGGAGACACTTGCCAGTGAAAAGATAGTCTGTTACTCACAGTTCCCAAGAGCAGAGGGCATGCCATGTCCCACAGGGCCACATGGAAAGAACCAGGGTCAGTTAGGAGGCAGAAGTGCTGGCAGGGGGCACAGTGTGTGTGAGGAGGGGAGGGCGGATGGGGGGTGTACAGGGAATGGGCAAGAGTTTTTATTCCATTTTTGGCAGGAAGAAATGGCCGAGGCAGGGCAAGCAGGCTAAGCAAGTTTGGCATTGGCTAGTTGGAATAACTTGGGCAGACTCTGTGCATCAGGGCTGTCCCTGGTTGTTGGATACCTGGCCCTGGGGTCATAAAGGCAGGGTGATAGTGGCCTGGCAGGGACAGGGAGGCCTGGCATGCTGCAGTCCATGGGGCTGCAAAGAGTCAGACACGACTTGGCCACTAACCAACAACAACATAGGGTCCTAGAAGTGTAAGAGCTGCTTAAAGGAGGTCATGCCTGGGGAGCAGCGGGAGGGGCTCTAGACTGGTTAGTTGCCGTATGAAATATGCACTTGCCTTTACTGTCTCAAGGGCCTGGCTAGCCCTGGGAGAGACAGTCTCCCCAGGGTCAGTAAAGTCCCAGAAGTCAAAACACTAGAATAAAAAGACATGCTCACTGACTCACTTTGCTGTACACCTGAAACTAACACAGCACTGTAAATCAACTATACTCCAATTTTTAAAAGAACATGCCTAAGGCACATAAAGACAGGACTATCAGCAGGATTCAGTTGAATCCTGATTATCTTCCATGATGACCTTGGAAGGAAGGTCACAAGGACATCATGCACCAGATTCTTAAAGCTATTAGATCCATTGAGCTTGCCAACACACTGCCAAATGAAAACCAGGAATAAAATACAGAGAAAGTGAATCCATTGAGTTCTTCCTTCTTGTGTATGTCTGTGAGGACTCTTTGAATAACAAGTGTTAGAAGGCTAACTCAAACGCTCTTAAGCGAAAAAAAAGAAATGTATTCACTCATGTAATTGGATAGTACAAGGATCAGCCAACTCCAGGCTGAACTGGATCCAGGTTTCAGAAAATGTCCTCTGGACACTATTTGTCTGAGTCTCTCAGCTCTGTTAATCTTTCCTCTCAAGTAGGTTATCCCCATGTAAAGATGGCCTCTTGCAAATCCATGATAGCTTGTTAATCCCAGTAGAATGGATATACCTCTTAAAAGCTCTTGAAAAAAGTACCAAAATTGCCTCTGATTGGCCAGGCTTGGGCTCTGTGTCCTCCCTGGACTCAATCACTGTGGCTATGACAGTGAGATGCTCTCATAGCCAGGCTTCAGTCACATGCCCGTCCCTGGAGTCAGAGAACAGACCACCCAAAACCACATGGAGTGAGTGACAAAGAGATGGGTCCCCAAAAAGAAGAGACAGGGACTTCCCTGGCAGTCCAGTGGTTAAGACTCTATGCTTCCAATGTAGGAAGTGCAGGCTTGATCCCTGGTCAGGGAACTAAGATCCCGCATGCTGTACCCCCAAAAAAAATTTTTTTAAAGGCTGAATGTTTGAGAATTTCCTGGTGGGCCAGTGGTTAGGACTCTGTGCTTCCACTGCTGGGAGCATGGGTTCAATCCCTTCTTGGGGGATTAAGAAAAATAAATAAAATAAAAAGCATTTAAAAAAAAAAACAGATTTTTTTTAAAAAAGAAGAAAAGACAGCTGGCAAAACCCACAGATGTCCAGCACAACTTGGCTTTCTCTCTGTCTCCTAGGTGCTCCACAGCCTGAGTCAGCACCAGAAACAGAAGAGTACACGTCGTCATGGAGACCTCCCCTGAAGCAGGTGTCCCTAAGGAGGTCAAGGGCGTTAAGAGTGCATCTCCCAATGGACACAGACAGGGACACACTCTCGCCTCAAGGTAGCTACTCCTTCCCTCCAGCATCCCACAGGATCCTGCTCCAGAGGAGAGCAAGGCAAGACATGTCAGGGTCCCCAGCCACGAAAAACGAGGCTAGAAGGGACAAAGCTCCTCCCCAGCTACTTGAAGGTACTTCTGCTCAGACAGCAGCTGCCATAATCAAAGTGCCATAGTGAAAACAACTTCGTATCTAGCTCACTAGTGACTAATGAAACCCCCTAAGAATATATTCTATGGGCTTCCCCGGTGTCACTAGTGGCAAAGAACCTGCCTGCCGATGCAGGAGACATAAGAGACGTGAGTTTGAGCCCTCTGTCAGGAAGATCCCCTGGAGAAGGAAATGGTAACCCACTCCAGTATTCTTGCCTGGAGAATCCCATGGACGGAGGAATCTGGTAGGCTACAGTCCATGGGGCTACAAAGAGTCAGACACGACTGAAGAGACTTAGCACACAAGAATATATTCTGATTGCAGATGTAAAACAGCACCAAATTACTAAACATTTACTGCACACTCTAGTTTCTATCTTTTTAACCTAATCTACTTAGGAATATGTGTTTATTCAATAAAAGTTCATAATATCAATAAAAGTCTTCATTTTTTTTCAAAACATCATATGAACATCTGAAATTATGTATATATCAAAGTGTATATTTTTAGGTGTGGATAGATTGGAAATAATGGGCCATATTTAGAAAGCTCTTCACTTTTAGAAAACAACCTCCTTCCCCAAGGGCAAAATGACAGGATCACAGATGCTAGGTAATCTCTGACTGGTGGTAATCAGAAGTAGAAGGAGGCACATTAATATTTAAGTTCCTCCTCAGTGCCAGGCACGCTCCTCAATTTTTAACACCTCTCATCTCATTTGCTCCTCACAACAGTCCTACCCTTGTTTCACAGATCAGAAATCTGAAGCCCTGGGAGATGAGGAACTTGTCTGAGGTCATGCAATTACAAGTGGCCTCACTGGGCTCGGAGCTGCCTTCCAGTCTCAGAACCTGTACTCTTATTCATCAAACTGCACTGCCTCTCAGAACAAACAAAGCAATGAACCCAGGTCACGACATTCTTGACACATTTCAGTTTTGAGAATGGTCCTTCGATTTTTCTGTGTATTATTATATATATTATTTTATTTTGTCATTTTAGATATTAAAACAGTAATAGTATATAGGTAGTTTCTTTATTTTTAATTTTCAACTTCATTTTTTTAATGGAGTATAATTGCTTTACAATGTTGTGTTAGTTTCTGCTGCACAAATGAAGTGAATCAACTATATGTATACATATATCCCCTCCCTCTTGGACCTCCTTCCCATCCCCTCATCCTGCCCCTCTGGAGCACCGAGCTGAGCTTCTTGTACTTTAGCAGGTTCCCACTAGCTATTTCAGTTCATGGAACTCAAAATCAAAAAAGCAAACAACCCAATCAAAAACTGGACAGAAGACTTAAAAAGACATCTCTCCAAAGATACACAGATGGTTAAGAGGCACATGAAAAGATGCTCAACATCACTAATTATTAGGGAAATGCAAATCCTTTGATTTTTGAGGCAGGGGCTTGTTTACCATATTTCTTAAGCGAGAGTTAATCGTCCTAAAGAATTTGAAGTTGTTTGTAAAAACTCCAAACATGGCAAGGGTCACTCTGTGAGTAGACAGGGAAGAAAGCAGATCCTCCCTGTGCACCACAACGTTCAAGGCACAGCCTGAGCCACCAGGATGGATGGCAACACCAGGGAATTTTGTCTTCTGTGCTGCTCACCTCACCAGCCCTCCACTTGTTTTGAGCTGCTGTGTCCACTGGGGACAGAGGATCTAGAACTTGTCCATCCTCTAGATCTACGAGGATCTACTACCCTGCCAGAAGGAAGTTGGCTAAGAAGTCCCTGATCTCTTGATTAGTTAATATGTTAGTTCAGTGTGTAACTCAACCGGGTAGCAGATGCATTAAAAAAAAAGGATGTGGGGGTTCAAACAGGCAAGATTTCCATGGGAATCTTTCTCATCCAAGGGTCCCTGAGGCAAAGGTGTTTAAAACTAGTAAGTGAGACTATCCCACTGTCCAGAGGTTGCACAGACCCGTTTACTTGCCTAGCCCTGGATTGTTTCACTTCTCATATCATAAAAATGAAGCCAGATTTTATGTATGCACATACATACATACATATTTTATTTTATTGCTGAACCATCTGAGACTTAACTGCAGACTTTGTACATTTCATCCCTTATCAGCATATGTCTCCCAAGAGCAAGGATGTTCTTCATAACCACAGTGCAATTATCACATTCAAAAATATTAACATTGATGTCATACTGTTTTCTAATATATAGTCCACATTCCAATTTCTCTAATTATACCAGTAACATTTCTTATAGCTGTTTTCTTCCCAATCAATCCAGGATTCAACTCAGAATCATGCATTGTATTTAACTGTCACATCTCTTGAGCATATTTTTCTCTAGAACACTTTCGCAGTCTCATTTTTCATGACACTGACATCTTTGAAGAGGATAGGCTAAGCTGCTTTACAGAATTATCCTCAATTTAGGTTTGTCTGTTTCCTCATAATTAGATGCAGATCAAACATTTTGGACAAGTATACTAAGTTGGTTATGTGCTCTTCCCAGGGCATTACATCAAGGGACATAAATATGCCTTTATATTTATCCCATTAGTTATAATTTGCTCCATTATAGGTGATGTTAAACTTCTTCATTTGGTTAAAGATGTGTCTGCTAGATTTATCCATTGTAAAGACACTTTTCCCTTTGTAAGAAGTGGCTTATGGTACTTTGAGACTGTGTGTGAAGCCAGCTTTTCTATACAAACAGCAAGAGTGCATTGAACATGAAATAAAGACCACTCTCTCTGAGATTAAGACAAGGTCTCAATCACTTTTAGGTTACTGGGTTTTACCCTCTCTAGAGTAGTCCCTGCTGACTTTAAGAAAGAATAAAAGAGAGAGAGATGGAGGCCAGGATGTGCTCTGTGGAGTGTTATCATCCATGCTGTTACCCTCTATCATCTGGAAGGGGCTGCTGTGTGCTTTATGACCCAGAGGGGCCATGTGATCACTGGTCTGCTTAGGAAAATTGCTTTGTGGTTGGAACTCTGTAACCAATAGTCCCATGAGCTTGAAGGCTGGGTCTCCCCAGTTAGGGAAGGACCTTGCAGCCTCCCTTGCCTTTCTTCTATCTCAGGAGTCCATCAGCAGGACAAGAATAAGAACAACCACTGTTCGGCTTCTCCCAGTTCTTAGAGGTTCCCCCAAGGAAGGGTCAAAAGTAATCCCGCCTTGGCTATGGGAGATACCTGGCCTCTGCTCCTTAGCAGGGCTGGAAAAAAGAGAGACCAATGTGAGAATGTGGGGAATAACCAATTCTAGACACCAGGAGCCATCACTCGGAGAGTTAGCAAAGAGGTTCCCTCTGCTTCTTGCTGATCCTGATTCTTACTCATGCTTTTTCTCCTTTTGCTTTTGAAGAGGATGTTGCTCCGCCCCAGAAGGGGACCTCATCACCGTCCCTGAGGAAAGGAAAGAAAAGTCCAGAGAGCCAGAGAGGCCCAGACAGCCCCAGGACATCAGGCCGCAGCAGCTCCACAGGCCCCCCATGTGAGAGACCAGCTGGGGGGGCACTTCCAGCAGCAGGACAAGGTAATCACTTCTGGGGTAGATGCACCCCTTTGGCTTGTCTGTGACTCTGGGCTCATTTTAGTCATCTTCCAGGGCCACACATAAGCTGTCTGAAAGCCACCCCACTGAAGAAGGGAAATCAGCAGTGTTTCCGACCATGTCAGTGGGATTAACGCTCACCATGCTTATTCCTCAAGAGTCAGTCCATGTTTTTAAAAAGGGTTTTCTGCACCAGCTCACACTGCCAAGCTGTTCTGTGCTTCCCTCCCTCCTGGCAGCACCCGTGATGACGCGGCTCCCTGCGCTCATCACAGAGACTCCCTACTGGGTTTACGGGGCATTCTCCACGCCGAGCCATAACCCTGCCTGCCGGGGGACCTGGCTAAGGGGAAGAGTCCCCAGGAAGGAATCACCCTCCCCAGCCCAGGGCAGGGCCTGAGGCCTGTGAACAGAGAGGACTCCAGATCTCTTCTGAAGGGTGAGGCAGGCAGGACCACACCCTCGGTGCTTTAGCCCCACTCGGAGTTCTCATCCTTAAGAGCCAACAGATCAGGAGGAGACAGTGCAGTGACAGCTTCTGTGGGGGCAGCGCACAAAGCAAAAATTGCTTAGAGTCCAAATCACCCCTGAAAATCCCTTAGGGAGGGTCCAAGCTGGAGACCTACGAACCCACAAACTTCTAGAAAGTGCAGCTCAACCAGCTGTTCCTCCTTCATCGGAGGATGGGCAAATTTCTCAGGTTGAGCAGCAGATGAAGGAGATGGAGTATGTTTGGTGAAGAAAATGCCTCTGTTAACAGTAGAGCCTCACTCGGGGCTTCCAGAAGCTCACACTCAGAGAGGAACATGGCAACTGAGAGCCACCAAGAAACAACAGGCACCACCACTTTCGTCCCATCCCACACTCACTCAGGGACAGACACCTCGCTGTTCAAACCCTGCTTGCTCTTGCTCCCCCTGCCTCAAACCCAGCGTGTATATTTGAAGCCTTGTGAGCATAAATTCAATACATGGATCAATAACCCCATTATGTGCTTGCATCTTCTCTGTTTAAGGCTGAAATGGTCAAAATCAAATCCTGTCTCCCCCTCCTCCACCTCTGTTCTTTCACCAAAGAAACTTCCCAACTGTTTCAAGGTGGAACCTTTTTCTTACAATTCCCTCCCTTTTATATTTGCAGGGCAATGATGCTCTCTTAATTTGGAGCTAATTACCTAAACTTTAGGTACCATAATGTCACCACCAAGGGTATTCCTACGAGGTTTCATTACCCAGGACAAATCACACCAAACACACAGACAGACACACACACACACACCCTCCTAATTGGACACCCTTACAAAAGGAGAATCTGATTAGAATAAACAACAGGGCTGTGACTATGAGAGAAGTGTGGCCTGAAGCCTTAAGTGCATAGGTTGAGTGTGTGTAAATGAATGTGTATACGAGGGCACATGTGTGTCTGATGGCATGCGTGTGCTTATATAGCTATGTGAGTGCATGTGTGTACTCGTGTGCTCACGTGTGTATGTGTGATTAAGCAGGCATGCAGGTTTGCCTGTGCTTGTGTTGCTGTGCGTCCCTGTCTGTGCACACACACCTACATGTGTGTGCATGTATGCTATGTGTATGGGTACATGTGCATGCACACCTCGGTGTAAGTACGTGTGAGTGTGTGTTCCCGTGTGTGTCAGGCCTCAGTGTATGTGTATAAACACACACTTGTAAGCATCCACTGTGATTGACTGCCAGCTCTTCTCCTGACCCCTTTGCCTTGGAAATGGGGAAAGTCAAGTCAAAGAAACATCTTCAACTAAGCAACGGGGAGAAATACAGTTTTCTTCTCCTCCCTGGCCCAAGCCCCTGGAGTCACTAAGAGCGGCCACACTTGACCGTCAGGGCACAGCTATGCTGCTGAGTAGGGCACAAAGGCACAAGGCAGAGCAGGAAGCAGAGGCTGGAGGCTCTGAGACCTGCGCCGAGGCTCTGGGCTGCACATGTGCTTGAAGGACACGGCTCCATTTCCTTCGCACAAGATGCCCCTACCAGCCTCACCTTGTCCCTGCAGGGATGCCTGAAACCAAAGGACCCTTCTTTTCTAGACCTCACGGAAGCCATGGCATAGGCAAGTGGCAGCCCCACCCCATTCATCCCACACTAACTTTAGACAATGGGGCCCAAACATGGCGCAGCTCTGGAGAACCCCAGGAGGGAGAGGGCAGCTCTGCACCCTGGCGAGCTCCTGAGCACACCCTCCAGCAGCTCCCCGCTGGGGAGAGCAGGCTACATTCGGCCTCCCTCCCCTGCTCTAGTGCTAACACTCACTGCCGGTGCCTGTGCTTATTTTCAAGAAAAATCTGGAGACCCTACATTGGGACACTTCTTGCAAGGTCCAGGTGGAGAAAACATCTGCCTGTCCCTCCCAGGGCCCACCCACACCCAGGAGCTTCCGTCAGGGGAAGGTAAGATGAGACAGCCCAGGTCAGCCCTGTTTCCTTGGGGGAAGATTCTACCTGCAGCTTCCAAAACTTCCCAGCAGCAGAGACATCATTAAAAACAGACGCAAGTCAGCCAGTTTCTCTCCTCTCGCTGACACAGAGGTGCTTCTGTAGTTCAGACACAATAACCCAATGTTTGCTTAACAAGTTCGCTCTTGCATCAGGAGAGAGACGTTCCTGTGGAATGGCTCGGAGGAGGCCTAATGTGCTGTGCTGATGCCTCGATGAGGATGATAAAGCCCTCTTGGTATTTGCCCAAACTAAACACCATATTTTCTCTTCTTTCCAACCACCCTCCAGAGGTGGAGGTGGCTAATTGGTAATCCAATCAGGTCTCCTTGTTATGAGCGTTGGTTCACTGCTGCAAATCATCTGGCTCCTGACAGATAGCAAGGCAGTTTCCAAAAACCCTTCTGGCAATGTTCACTTTTTGGAAAAGGGATGTTGGCTCTGAGCAATAACCATCTTGCAAAGGGAAAAAAAAAAAATGAAGTCAGAGGGTGATGAGTGTCAACCACCCAGGAACCTTGATGATATGTATGCATGAGTCGTACAGCCATCAGGCCTCTTGATGAGGAAGATTAAAATCTGCACTTGTTTCATGGGTGATGTCATGACTGCATCAATAAAAAGAGCATGGACTCAGAGCCAGGAGATTTGAGTAACCCTGGCTGGTCCTCTGTATTTTCAGGTGACTTTGGGTCCAGTCCTTCCTTGTGTCCAAGGCCCCTCATCCCACTGAAATAAGGGGATGGACTCTGCCACCTGCAGCTATTGGTTATTACTTCATTTTGTGTGTTGTGTCTGTTGCTGTGGAAGTAGCCACTTAGTATTAATACACGGATTTCTAGAAACAAGAATGCATTCATTCCAAATTCAGCATTTAAGAACTTCCATCACCACTTAGTCTGTCCCATGATACAAGCATAAAAATAACTTGGTTCTGAACTAAAGGAAGCAGGAGTTAGACAGGTGGAGGTCAGTGTCAGTGCCACCCAGCTGGTACAACAGCCGGAACGCAAACACGATTCTGTTCATCTGCTGCACATTTGTCCACTCTCTTCCAAGAGAAATAGCCCTCCTTCGGGCAAAGCAAAAGCCAGAAGCAAAAGGGAACATCTTCAAGTTACATATTTAAGTGTGTTGTCACATTGTCAATATCATATTTCAGTCATTTTGGTGTCCCTGGCACTTAGCGCGGTCCCTGACACCAGTGTCACAGGATCACAGCAAATGTTTACTGAAAAAATCTTTCAATGATTGCCACACAAAAGAAAGAAAGAGAGAGAGAAATGAAATCTATGCTGAATAAATCAAGACTTGCTCTGAGCAATAACCATCTCGCATAAGGAAAAAAAAAAATGTACTATCTTGTCCTACTCCCCTGAACAATGTATTTAATCCTACTTGCCTCTCAAACCTACAGACATTCACTGTGAGCTAGCTAGATAATGAACAAATGAATCATCAGTCCATCAGTCAGTCAGTCCCTGGCCTCTCCCTACTCTCTATCCCATCCTCCATATACTGCAGGCTGGTGGACCTGCAGTCTTGATGGTGACTGGATAGGGCCCAGGGTGGTGGATGAAACCCTTAAACCCACATTTCCCACAAGCGCCCGTAGAACAGGTCCAGCTCTCTAAGAGTCTCTGCTAATGGGAAAGCCTTGTTGTTTTGTTTTGAAAAGCAGTATACTGGAAAAAAATTTCAATTCCTGCAAAGGATTTGCTCCAACCACACCAAATTCTTTGCAGCTGTTTGTTCACATTCATCTTGATCACCATCCCCATCCCACTCTTCCAATCTCACCTCCCACTATATTCAGGCCCACCTTTTTCTCATATGTCCAGTGACTCAAACATTCAGTCTCCCTTCTCTTGTCTCCCAGCCTTGCCTAAACTGCCCTCAAATATTTAGAATCGTTTTAAGTTCCAGGGGAAGGCTCATCATTTCTGGGATATCGTCCTAAATAAATCCTCCTCAACTCACTGAACTGCCCCAGTGAAGCCTCAGTCCATTTCTCTCTCTCAACCCCACTTTTTTGATTACTGCATTTATCTACATCTGTTTTTCCTTTGAGCTCCCAAATATATTAGAAGAGTCCTAGAGAACTTCTTATCTTTATCATATGTCCAAGAAATGCATGTTGATTGACGCAATACCCCAGGTGCCACAAAGGAAAGTTTTTGGAGATCATAGTTGTTTTTTAATTAAAAAAAAAAAAAAAAGCCGTGGGTAAAAGTGGGAATATGATCTGTCTGATCTTTCTGAAACTTTCAGACTCTGTCAACATCTATTTGGAAATAAATTCTTAAGCAATTAGATCATGATATCTTGCTTTCAGATAGCATAGGGAAATAAGTATAAACCTTCAGAAGAAGGAAAAAAAAAGATGTGAAGACTTGAGCTGGAATTTGACCCTCTTGGTCATGTTGAGATGTTGCTACACTTAGAAAATTCAAAGGCTTAAGAAAGGAAATTTTAACTTGGAAGGATACAAGTCAAAACATTGGATATTCACTTCAAGTTGCTTATCCTTGATTCAAATCCTTCATTTATTCCCCTAGTCACAATGCCAGCAATAGAAGTTTTCTTTTAGAAGATCTTTAATTGAGTTCTTTATTGCAAGAAGTTCAAGGATCTCTGTGCCCATGATTCAGTATGGGACTCCAAGCCCCAAGCAAATTTAAATTCTTCATCTCTTTCAGAGTTTTCAGTTAACACTTTCTCTTGTCCTAAATGGATTTTCACCCCCAAATCATGTCTTGGTTTTTGGTCATTTAATTAGCATCTTTCTCTCTTGCAGCTCTTTCTTGGTGTGGTGGTTTTAAAATATGTCTACAAATTCTTTGACACTTGTTTCTTCAAAAGGGGGAGCCCAATTTTCCTCCCTTTGAGTGTGGGCTGGACATAGAGTCTCATTTCTGATAAACTGAAGTGATGGTGTGTGACTTCTGAGACATGAGCTACCATGAGAGGAGATAGTCATGCCCCAATGAAACTTCCAGATGACTATATCCCTGGTTGACACTGTACTGAAGCCTCACAAAAGACTGTACCAGAATCACAACCTAAGAGTTTCCCAGATTCTCATAGCAACTGTGTGAGATATAATAAAGGCTTACTATATCACTAAATATAGTAAGTCACTAGATTTGGGGATAATTTGTTTTCATAATAGATTATATACTAGTGCCATTTCCTGATGGTCTGCAATTTGGTAAACAGAAAGAAGGGTTCAAGAATATCCCAGTTACTCTCAAAACACTGATTATATGAAGGCAAATATTATATAAAGGCAAAGTGATTGACTTTCTCTGTGTTCTCCCCATTTGTCCTTTGTAATAAGGTTGGTTGTTGGGACTCATGGATAAAAGGATCCTTCCACATTGGTGGGATATTTGACAAAATGCACTTTTCCCTGAGTAGCCTATCTCTTAGCAGCTGTTGCTTTAGCAAAGATGCCTGGAGATTTGAAAGTGGAGAAGTCCATTAGATGAGACAGCATGAAGAAGAAAGAATTCTGGACTAAATGTCCAAAGTCTTGGGTTTTATCCACAGCTCTATCACCCTGATTTCTGTGATCATTGCAAGTGAATTCACTGCTTTGGCACTCAGCTTCTCTGTATGGAAAAAGAGGAACTGGAAATCATTCCAGTTCTCCCAGTGTATGTCCCATAGAAATTCAAGTCCTCGGAAGGTTAGCAGGCATTCTGTTTTTAAAAAAAAATTCTGAGACTAAATAAGTTGGAAACCAGTGGGCCAAAGTGAAGCAGATTCCTCCCTGCCAGAGCCTCTACTATGTTAATATGGGTTATGGCTCCTCAAGATGAGAATATGCAGTGTTTCCCAAACTTATTTGACCATTGAATTCTTTCTTGTTTGAGTAAAGTGTCATGCACATCTAACTAGTTTTTGGAACACACTTTGGAAAATGCTAAACTGATGATTTCTAAGGTTCTTTCTAGCTATGATGCTGTATGTTAGTAAATAACCCCATTTCCCAAGGAGACTCTCTCCATAAAGGAGTTCTGTTGTCTAAATCCTGAAGCAGGATATCAGCTATTCAATAATTCATGATTGTTCTTGTTTTCATTTCCCAAACCTCATTCTGAATCCACAATCCTTCCATCTCCATGTAAAAAGGAAGGTGGAGGAAACCTGGGTGGTGATAAGACCCTTTTGCCCAGTCAGTGTTTGTTAATAAGCAATCATGTTGGTGGATTTAGCAGATCTCAGATGTTGAAATAAAGGAAAACGTGGTTGGATATGGTCATTTAGCACCCAACAGTTCCTTCCAGGGCACCTTCCTGTACTCTGGAGGCTGGCAGGCTGAAAACCACGTTTCCCAGATAACCTTTGCAGTGAGGGAGACTGAATGCAAATGTGTGTGTGTGTTAGTCACTCAGTCATGTCTGAGTCTTTGCAACTCCATGGAATGTAGCTCACCAGGCTCCTCTGTCCATGGAATTCTCCAGGCAAGAATACTGGAGTGGGTTGCCATTCCCTTCTGCAGGGAATCTTCCTGACCCAGGGATCAAACCCAGGTCTCCCACATTTCAGGCTGATTGTTTACCATCTGAGCCACCAGGGAAGCCCTGAATGCAAATTAGGTTCTGCCCAATAGATGCACTTGCATGAGGCTTGAAGGGCAGAAATGAGGTAGAGGCACTTTGGCTACTTAATGCCGGCAAGCCAGCTGGTGAAGACTTGGTATCAAGAGGCAGCTGCTGCAGCAACTTTGGAAACACCAAGTTTTCTGTAGCAGCTTCATTTCCTCTTAAAATACTTTGGTGGTTTCTGTTCTCTACTGAGTCCTGACCCATATACTCTCCTCCTCTTGCAGAAATCATGGGCAGTTCCCAGGAGGCCAGGTGTGGGGCTAATTTGGGTCTGTCCCATGGACCACAGGGCAGTGATCACTGGGTTTGTTAGGACTTCAGAGCGAAGCGGAGTTCCTTCCCTCACTGCAGTGAACCCAGCACAGCCTCAGCAGCCCACGCTGGACGGTGCTCTGCTGGCCACCTGCAGAGCGCCACTGAAAACCTCTGGGCGGTCTCCTCTCCTTTGACAGAAACCTCTCATGCTTTCTCTAAGTACAAAGACTCCCCTCCCTCGTATTTGGCTGAAAATGTGATATTATCACCACTTTATGCCTTCCAGAGAAGAAAAATATTAAAAATAACAGTTCTTTCTGAATCTGCTGGAAATTCTCTTTTTTAAGAAGAAATTCAATATGAAGTGTTGAAGAATACTTAATTCCTCTTTATTTTTTGCATATGTACTTATATTTTTCTCTCAGAGCCTGTGAGGCTGTAAATTCTACTCCCCTCACAATTTTTCATAGAACTTTAGGGAATGTAGGCATCACGTTCATCAGTGTGTAAGTAGGGGATGCATTTTATCAAACAGATTTTTCTGGGGATACCTATAGATAAAACAGAAGCAGAGCTGCCTGGTTAAAGTGAGGATGGCCTGACTGTGCGCCCACCCCCTCAACTTCTTCAGAGCCCAGCTAATTCTTTCCCTCCTAAAATGATTCCTGGCTGTGGGGTCTGTGCAGAGTCACTAGAACTATGAGACCACAGTTGAAAACTCATTTTATGGAAGGGAACTGAGGCCCAGAGAGGTATGGTGACTTGCTCAAAGTCACACAGATTCTATGTGACAAATCTAAGGTTCAAGCCCAGATCTTCCTGCAACAACTTAGGCCAAAGATCTTCTCCTTAAAACTTATTGCCTCTGGTTTCTAGGATTTAAGGACTAGCTGAAGTCCCATCTTCATTGCACTACCTCACCTGACCATCGAAGCCCACACTGACTGCTACTATCTTAGGTTCTGCTAATTCTTACTACCTGGGTCTCTCACCAGGCATTCCCTCACTTTTTTATCTTTTTTACTCTTTTTCTTCATTCTCCTCTGAGATTTAAAATTCCTATAGATATATCCCCCACATCTACTTCTGAATACACCAGAGAACACCATAGGTACTCCCAGAACACTATCCATAAATATTGGTTGAAACTGTGAGTAGCAAAGATTTTATCTGTTTCCCAATATATATTTTTCCATTATCCCTATTATTTCTAGAATCTCCTACCATAAAGTTGGCTTCCCTGGTGGCTCAGATAGTAAAACATCTGCCTGCAAGGTGGGAGACCCAGGTTCGATCCCTGGGTTGGGAAGATCCCCTGGAGAAGGAAATGGCAACCCACTCCAACACCCTTGCCTGGAAAATTCCATGGACAGAGGAGCCTGGTAAAGTTGGACACAACTGAGTGAATTCACTTCACTTTCACCATGAAGTTTAATTGAACACATGGCTGCCTGGTTAGAAATTATATTTCCCAGCCTCCTTTGCAGCCAGGTATGACAGGTGTGACTGATGAAATGTGAACAGAAGTAATGTGTACAACTTCTGAGTCATCTCCTTAAAAAGAAACCACTGCCCTCCTCCTTCTCTTCCTCCTCTTTCTTCCTCTTCTTTCCCCTTGGACTTGGTTGTAGTGGTGAAGTAACTTCAAACATGTGGAAAAGGGCAGTGCTCTAGGGGATGATGAAGCCAAAAGATATAAGGAACCACGATGCCCGGATAACTTTGTGGAACAGCGCCACCCCAGTCTACCCACCTCCCTCAGGACTCTTACCTGGAAAAAAAAAAAAAATGTTTATCTTGTTGAACCTCTTTGTTACAGCAGCTTGTGTGTGTGCTCAGTCATGTCCTAATCTTTGCAACCCCATGGACTGTAGCCCGCCAGGCTCATCCATCCATGGAATTTCCCAGGCAAGCATACTGCAGTGGGTTGCCATTTGTTCCTCCCAGGGATCTTCCCAACCAGGGATCGAACCAACGTCTCTTGCATCTCCTGCATTGGCAGGCAGATTCTTTACCACTGTGCCACCTGGGGAGCCTACAGCAGTTCACCACATTCCTTAATATAATGCAACTATGACAATACCTGCCATCCTAGTTTGCTTTGCTTTGTGATAACCAAACCAGATCATACATACAGTACATCTTGTAAAATATTAAGTAAAATTTCAATATAAAATGTCATTGGACCTAAAACAGAAAAGACACATTACATTGTGCCTGACTCCTCTATCAATGGACAAGATGCCTACCATGTTCAAGGGATGGAAAAGGATGTTAATACCAAGAGCAGACATCTTCAGGCATCTATGTCATCTCATTCCATCATCCCAATAATCCAATGAAGGGAGTATTTTCATTCACATCACAGGTGAGGAAACTGAAACACAAGGTTAACCCCCTTGTGCACATTAATCGCCCCTGGGGAACAGCTCAGCATAATTGTTCCCAGGCCCATCTGTTCCAGAAATGGTGCTCTTCTCTTTCCACTGCCCAGGGTTCAGCACCAGGCCCTGTGGCTGCTGCCTTCAAAGACCTCACAGCCCACATGAAAACAGATTCACAAGCAACTGACTCTCCCACAAGGCAGAATGAGGTGAGCATTGTCACAGCGGCCTAAACAACAGAATGCAGGGGCCTTGGTGGAAGGCGTGATGGATTCTAACCTGGGGGATGAGAAAGGATTTTTGTAGAAGAATTCCCATTTGCACTGACCTTTAAGAAACTGGTAGAAGTAGATAAACAAAGAAGAAAGACATGACCCAGCGAGGGACCAGCATGAACCAAAGAGATAGGAAAGCAGAGTCCATGCAGGAAATGATGAGTGGTCTGTAAGAAGGCCCTGTGGGGCAGGGGATATGGGGCTGAAAGGTAGACCAAGACCAGGCCAGGGAAGGCCTTGTGCACCAGAAAAGAGCTGAAATGCTGCTTTTTAGGCAACAAGAAACCACAGATGCCTGAGGAGGGATGTCAGGAACAGGCGTGCCAGCAGCAGGCAGGAGAAAAGGCCAAGTGCTCAGACGACTACAGAACCATCCAGACAGCAGCTGCCAGGGGCCTGGATGGCAGGCAGTGGGCAGACATAGCAGATGTAGCAAGGCGACGGCCCCCAGGGCCACCAGCCGCATGTGGGGAGGGTCACTGGCACGTTGAATCTGAGCAGCCAGTGACAAGCCTGTGTGTAGAGTCTCTTCACAAAATTGGCTACAATTCTCATCTCCCAGGTGGCACTAGTGGTAAAATACCTGCCTGCTAATTCAGGAGACTTCAAAGACTTGGATTTGATCCCCAGGTTGGGAAGAGCCCCTGGAGGAGGGCATGGCAACCCACTCCAGTACTCTTGCCTGGAGAATCCCCTTGGACAGAGAAGCCTAGTGAGAGACCAGTCCATGGGGTCACAAAGAGTCAGACACGACTGAAGCAACTTAGCACATCCTCCTCTCCAATTTTCTACTCAAACTACCATTTTCTGTTTTCACTTTCAGTTAAAAGGATTACTTTGGGGTTGGGGGGGATGTGCATGCATCTTGTGTGCTATAATTAAGGTAAAACAAAAATCAAGACCTTGGAGCCCGAGTCCCCCCACGGGGGCACACACAGGACCACAGTCCTTCCCCGTGTGGCCCTCAGTTCCCTCAGCTCCCTTGATTTAAAGTCAAACTCCCACCAACACGCACAAAAAATAAATTCCACAGTAAAAATAAACTGCCTCTCCGCTTGTCATGCACCGTGGCTGTTTTCAGGCGTGTGTGCTCTTGGGGTACTGGTTGAGCATCCCTACAGAAGACTGTGGTAAATAACAAGAGTTCTAAGGAAAGCCCTGATCGCAGATTCCCTGGAGCTGTGAGGAGGAAGGGGCAAGCCGTGATGGAGAGTGTTTGTATAACCCTCCTGCACCCTCTCACCCTGACACACATTGAGCTTTCTCTTTCATGATTGTTTTAGCCTCTTTTTCCCTTCCAACCACCGACCACTCAATTCTTTGAGGGAAAATTAACATTCATTATGCAATTTATCTCTCTCCTTTTAATCCAGCGTGCCTGTCTCCAAGGTCCCTACTCAATAATTAATGTTTGTTCTCATTTCCCATTCTCCAGAGCATCTATTCTTGAACTGTAGGGTCAACAATTAACACTAATTATGGCTTTTTCTCTCTCCAGTGTTGCCTCTCAGAATCCCAAGTTGCCATGCTCAGCCTAGGATATGTGTGTGCTTGTGGCTGTGCGCATGCAATGACGGGGTGGGAAAGCACCAAGGAGCAGGCTTTTCCAAGCTCCACCATGGTTTAGCAAATCAGCAAAACCAAACATTCTTTTCTGGCAGTGTCTCTGGTATATGTATTATCAGTAATGAGACGATGAAGCATATAAATACAAACACGTATAGGGAAATAAGTGGGGGCGGGGGAGTTAGATAGGTCTCAAAATCTTTTTCAGATGTATTTGATTCTCTGACTTTTTTCCTCCCTATTTCTATCTTTCTGATATCTCACACCTTTGTCTCTCTGACAAACAGACACACACTTCTCATTAAAAGACCCATTTCAGGTCCACTCAGCTGATCTCCTTGCTATCCGTTACCTCTCCCTTAACTGCCTTTCTCTGGCCTGTTAACCCTACCTTCTTCAGCCATTATTTTAACTAGTTTTCATTTTGACTGACAAGGGCAGCTAGGAGAATATTTCTCATCCAGAGTGACTCTGAAGAGATTGCAAAAAAAATTCATCAGGGCTGTACAAAAGCCTGTCTGTCTTTCTGGCTGGGATCAGATGGGCTAGAAGCCCTCCTGTCTCCCTGGTCCAACCCTTGAATTTGGCTACAGCTGGAGGCGGGGGCTCCTCACACTTGTCTGTCATCCCCCCATCGCTGTCCGCACTGGGGCCCCCACGGCACATCTGCTGTTCAGATCTGGGCATCTCCTCACAGCGGGTGTCAGGAGTTAACTGTTTCATGTTCTTATTCTGTCGCAGGTTCGCCTCTCCGAATTTACACGTCACAGTACCTACAGGGTTTCACCCTCAACACCTCAAATAAGAATATTATTTATTTCTTCCATGCTTTTTAAATCCTAGATCAGCCTTCCCTCAATGATGGCATCTAAGGGTTTTCAAAAGTATTTAATTCATTAGGAGACCTAGGCATCAAGCCATCCCACTGTGTTTTCCCCCGTCTTGGGGTAAGGAAAATAGCTTTTTTGCAAGACTTTTTTCATAGACTCAGGTAAAACCCTTATTGTTTTTCAGCCTATGAATCTGTCAGTTCAAATGCCGGCCACGGAGAGGAGGAATCTAGTATTCAACATCTACTAAAAGGTAAGATTTCCCCCTAAAGAGTCACTTCTACTTCTCCTCTGGGTTATTGGACTCATATACATTTTATTTCATACCCAGACCTCCAGAAGCACACAGTTTCTCCCCAAATATAGCAGTAAGTAGGAAATAAGATTCCTTTCATAGAAAGTCTAAGAAATACAGCATCCTCTAGAGTTACTCATGGGCAGTCTTGGTGCTGTGGTCTGAGTGTAAATATTAGGGGAGAAGAAAAGTCAGACCAAATGCCTGTGCTGAGCTGGCTCCCAAAGGAGAATTTGCACACACGTCCTGTGGGTTTTGCAGACCAAACGCTGCACAGTTCACATTATAACGAGGTGAGTATTGCCTCCCAGGGTTGGGCACAGTTCAAATTTCATATCCACAAACTAAAAAACTATCCGGAAAAGGTTCTCAGGCTTGTGCTCTAAATGCAGGAGTGAGGTCAGTTCTGCCTCTTCCATGCTTCCTTTTCCATTTCGTTTCCCCCATGGAGAAATAAGCAAAAACTGGAACTATAGGTTTGACTTTGAAGCTCATCTTCCAGCTGCTGCGACTGTTGCTTCTGCTTCAAACCAGGGGGGAGGATGATTATGTAAAGATTTTTCTCTCACTCCTAAAAATAGTCTTTGATTAATAGAGAAATGTGTGTGGTCTTCCTCACTGCTTATTTTGGGACAGGCAGGGATGAATCCTGCATGGGAGACCTGCTATAGCAACAGGAAGCGAGGCCACAGACAGAGGGCTGGAGCCAGATGGGTGGAGGGCACTGGTTTTGCTAGAGACGGCAAAATTTGAAGGAGAAAAGCACTGTCACATGCTTGCCAATGTCAAAATCTGTAAGCAGAGGAATACCAGAGAGCCCGGCATTGGTCCTCTCGCCATTCTCCTTGGGGGGACATCCTGATCATGGTGGGAAGAGTGCCGGGGCCAGTTCTGTTCATTCTCACTTGTTGGGCTGGAACTGGGCCAAAGCAGCTCTTCATAGGAGCCCTCCAGGGAAGGATGAGGACGATCAAGATGAGAACTACCATCGCTACCTGTCTTCCACACGCCAAACACTGTGATGAATGTTCCACATTCATTAGATCACATTATCCTCATAGCAATGATAAGAGGTAATTTCTATCGTTGTCCTCACTTTTCATCTAAGACAAGGTGGCTCAGAGAGGTGAAGTGACTAGCCCAAGGTCATACACCTAACTGGTGAAGCTGGGATCTGAACCATAGGAACCTGTATTTTTAAGACTACGCATGGTTAGTGGTGTCAATCTAAACACACATGTTTCCAGACTTACAGAGAACAGACTTGTGCTTGCCAAGGGGGAGCAGGGGTGGGGAAGAAGGATTGGGAGTTTGGGATTAGCAGAGGGAAACTACTGTATAGACAGTGGATAAACAACAAGGTCCTACCATATAGCACAGGGTACTATATTCAATATTCTGTGAGAAACCATAATAGAAAAGAATATTGTGTATATATACATATATAAACACATATATAATCACTTTATTGTAAGGTGGAAATTAACACAATATTGTAAATCAACTATACTTAAATAAAATGTAAAATAGAATAGACAGGTATGTGTCTGCCTAACATACAAGAGCTTAGGAAGTTCCTGACTTAATAATGACTCACACTAATAAATGATTTCTGTTGCACATCCTTTTCACCTTTCAATGACCTTTACTCAGCATCAGACACTTTTTTGTGGATAACACCAAAAATTATTTATAACTTCTAGAGATATGGAAAGAAGTTGAAACAAAGTCAGAACAGTTTGGGAGAACTAAACTGCCAAGATAGATTATCAAGCCAGATAAGCCTGTTTACAGGGTAGCTCTCCAGATCAAAAATATTCTTCCTAATATGGCTGAAAATGGTACAGTTTCACTTCACTCTACTGTTAAAATCTCACTAATAATAGATTCACTTTGAATTCTGAAGTAGTCTCTTAAAAGGTTGATACTTCTGAGAAGCTAACAGTCATTCACACTTTAGTAAAAATGTGTTTAATCGGGTAACTGTCCTCTCACAACCTGGTAAGAACAGCTGCCCTGAGGGACTAAAAATTCTGATGGGATGGAAACAAGGTTGGAGAATTTGGGAATAAGTGGAGCTTTAAGAGTTGAAATATTCCTGGTAGTTGTGGTACATTGGAGGGCTTGGATGAACAGGAAAATATTAGCTAAATGGAAAAAGAGATTCAAAAAGACAAGTATAGGAAGGGAAACGGTGAAGTGCCAAAGACAAACCTGAGCTGCTTCAGAACAGCCCCATGGCAAGCTTTGTATCCAGGGGAAGGAAAGAAAACTTTTTTAATTCCTTCTCTCTTCTATTCCTAGTAACTGAAAGACCTTAGGCTAACGCAAATCTCTCTCTCATTTCCAAGCTTTTGAACACACTGTTCCCTTTGCCTGGAGCATAATTCCTCATCTCCTTCTGTCCTCTGACATTTGTTTAATTGTGGCAAAATACACAGGAAATAAAAGTTGCCATCTTAACAATTTTTAAGTGTACACTTCAGTAGTGTTCGGTAGATTCACACTAGTTGTGTAACCAGTCTCCAGAACTCTTTTTATCTTGCAAAACTGAAAGTCTATCCCCGTTAAATGACAACTCCCATTCCGATGGGACTACCCATAGAAGCATAGACTACCTGCTTCAGGGCTTAGAATAGAGGAAACTTATTTGTTCCCTTGATTTGCTCAAAGACCTTAACAAAAAATTCTTACATCTCTTTAAGCCTAACACTCCCCATTTGTTTTTAAGAAAATGGATGTAACACTACTCTGAAAATACCAGATACCCGCTGGGATTGAGTTTTAAAGAGCAATTTAAAACATCTATTCATCAGAATCTATAGAGCTTTAACAACTTTTTGTTTTCTTGGCCATTTGGTTTTAAGGAATAGTTTTTATGATAATTGTTCCACATATAGATGTAGTTTTGATGTGTTTGTGGGAGGAGGTAAGCTCCACATCCTTCTTTTCTGCCATCTAGATCTCTGCCCCAAGGAATATTTTCAGATAAAAATGATGGGATTTTTAAAAATTATATAGATGACAGACTTTAGGTATTTGTGTACTTGAAGGACAGTTTTGACTATTTGCAAATGACTTCAGAAGTCAGGGACACATACAATCTATCATTTTACAGAGGTAAGAAGTCAAATTATAGATACGGCCAGGCTAGGAGACAGAAGCTAGTGAGTACACTAAAGCGTCTCAGCCTTGTGGTCTATATTCACTGTAACACCTGCAGGAGCTCTTGGGAAGTTAATTTTTTTAAAAGACGAACACTGTTTGCTTGTTTGGGGCTGTATTGGGTCTTCATTGCTGCAGCTTTCTCTGGTTGCGATGAGCTGGGGTTACTCTTCCTTGTGGGACACAGGCTTCTCATTGAATGGCTTCTTTTGTTGCCAAGCACATCTTCTAGGCTTCAGTAGTTGTAGCATGTAGGCTTTAGTTGGGGTTCTCAGGCTCTAGACACAGGCTCAATAATTGTGGCACATGGGCTCAGTTGCTCCGGGGCATGTGAAATCTTCCGAGACAAGGAATCGAACCTGTGTCCCCTACATTGGCAGGTGAATTCTTATCCACTATACCACCAGGGAAGTAAGTTCTTGATTTTTTTTTAACGGCCCTAAAAAGTATACCAACTGCTGTGACTGGTAATGGGATTAAGAGAAAGTGAAGTGGTCTAACAATTTGATGATTCTCTGCCAAAAAATAGTTTTATAAATCATTCAAATCCTATATATCTATCAACTCATTAAGAGTCTGAAGAGCTCCCCCTCTTTCTTCATTTTTAGTTTAGTTTTACTGGGGATGTGATACACACTAGGAGTATTCACAAATCTAAGGATTCTTGGAATGCTCAGGAAGTGTCCTTTCTATAGTAGCAGGATCCACTGTCCATTAAGTGTATGACATGCATGAGGGATCAGGGCCTTGCTCAAGCAGTGAAGTCATGCTTAGCACAATGCACTTTAAGGCTGGTATGGATTTCAAGATGTCTCGGTGTGTGTGTGTGTGTGTGTGTGTGTGTGTGTGTATGTATCAGCTGTAATAAAGTTAAGAATATTAAGTTTTGTCCTGTCAGACTGATTAAAAAATGATAACTTTTATTAACTAGTAATCCATAAATACTGTTTTCTGTTCCATCACTCTCCAGACATTTGTGTTACCTTCTCATAAAAAGGACGATAAAGAAGCATGAGGTTTTCTTAGGGATTTTTTTTCTCCTGGTTTCTCTCTTGCTTCCTTCACACATCTCCCTATGGCCTGAGGATTTACATTTGCCATCATCTTCATTCCTAGAAATCCCTCACTTGAAAATTAATGAAGACACCAGCATCAGAACATGTCCAATGGAAAGGGTTAGTGCATCTGTTTTACGGGACACATAAAGATTGCTCATTCATTCATCCAACAAACACTGATAGACCATCTACTAATGCCAAATAATGTGCTGGGCATAAGAGTTGAGAGATAAAGTCCATGCCTTAAAGTCATCCAGACTAGTGGAGTGTGCTGAGAGCACATGGGGAGTACATGCTAACTCAGTCTGGGGGTTAAGAAGGCTGAGTTTCTAAGGATATAGATAGGAACTAGCCGTATCAAAGATGAAAGAATGCTCCAGGAAAAGGGACCATAAGAAGGTTAGAAAGCATGGTGGCACGGGAGAAATGTAAGTAGCTCGTAGTGCCTGGACCTCAGGGTACATTTAAGAGAGGAAGTGGTGAGAAATGCAGCTGGTGGGGTAGACAGGAGCAGATCAGGAAGGCTCATAGGTAGCAACAAAGAAATTTATCCTAAAGGCTGTGAGATCCTGTTTACACACAAACTGACATAACCAGGTTTTTATTTTAGAGAAATGACTCTCCCAACTATGTAGACAATGGATTGAGCAGGGTAAGACCAGAGATCTACACTTGCTTGACAGCAAGTGTCCAAGGACAGTATTTTCCACAGAATATTGAACCGAATTGATTGGCCACTCTGTATGTAGCTCCACCTTCAGCCTCTTCTTTGAACTCCTTTCTTCTATGCCATCTTCTACCACAAGTATCCTTATTAGTCGTATGATGTATGTCAGTTGGAGGATTTCGAGTGTAGTTGATATTTTATTGCTACACAACTTGAATTTCAATTTGCCTTCCATCTGGGGCTTGGTAAACTGCCACACACCTTTGGACCTCTCCATAAAAAGTAATTTATGAACGTTTGAGAGAAGTTGGTATTCCCAAAGCTAGACTCTTGAGACTGAGTTAGCCTTGGTCTAAGAAGATATAAGTAAGTAAAAAAAGTTATTTCAAATTGGAATAAAAATAATGTCCTTGCATTTAACTAGACATTTCCATATTTAAACCCAGGCTGACTCATATCTTCTACATCTGTCTACTTGGCTCCTTTAATAGAGTTCCCTGGGGTACATCTTTAGGCTGGAGACTTTCACAGGTCTTAAGCAACTGTTTGATATGCCCATCTCATCCTCCTCCTCATCCAGGAAGATTTAAAGTGAAAATGTGTAGCATAAACAAGACCTTAAATCTTGTTCCAAGAATTTGCTAATGACAATACCAAAAGGCCATCTTGGGTCTTGATCTCCTGCATTAAACAAACAGGTTCAAGATTTATTATAACACAACAAGAGCTCTACAGGTCATAGGCATCTTGAGTCATATCATAGAAAATAAAGTATTTTTAGATACTATTCTTAAGGAAAGGTCAGCAAGGCTATGTAAAGGGGCCAGTATTATCCTTCCTTTTATGGTTTCATTTCTACTGGAAAGAATTTTTTTTAACAATCTGGAATTTGCCTTTGCATTTTCCATTTTTGACCAAAAACACAAAACCATGAAGGTATGAAGACTAACTCTTAAGCCTCCTCCCACTGGTTTCTGCTGCAAGTCCACATGCAAAGCTGTGGGAAGGCAAAAGTACTTTCTGAGATCTGTTTGGCATTGGATCAGATCAGATCAGTCGCTCAGTCGTGGCTGACTCTTTGCGACCCCATGAATCGCAGCACGCCAGGCCTCCCTGTCCATCACCAACTCCCAGAGTTCACTCAGACTCACGTCCATCGAGTCAGTGATACCATCCAGCCATCTCATCCTCTGTCGTCCCCTTCTCCTCCTGCCCCCAATCCCTCCCACCATCAGAGTCTTTTCCAATGAGTCAACTCTTCACATGAGGTGGCCAAAGTACTGGAGTTTCAGCTTTAGCATCATTCCTTCCAAAGAAATCCCAGGGCTGATCTCCTTCAGAATGGATTGGTTGGATCTCCTTGCAGTCCAAGGGACTCTCAAGAGTCTTCTCCAACACCACAGTTCAAAAGCATCAATTCTTCAGCGCTCAGCCTTCTTCACAGTCCAACTCTCACATCCATACATGACCACAGGAAAAACCATAGCCTTGACTAGACGGACCTTTGTTGGCAAAGTAATGTCTCTGCTTTTGAATATGCTATCTAGGTTGGTCATAACTTTCCTTCCAAGGAGCAAGCGTCTTTTAATTTCATGGCTGCAGTCACCATCTGCAGTGATTTTGGAACCCAGAAAAATAAAATCTGACACTGTTTCCACTGTTTCCCCATCTATTTCCCATGAAGTGATGGGACCGGATGCCATGATCTTCGTACATCCCCTCAATGATGAACCACTGCAAGTTATGGGGGCAGTTCCGTGAGTGAACATTAGCGGTCAAAGGGTACTCACGCCTCAGGAACAGCATGATGGAAAAAGACGCTATGCATAATTTAAGAGGCTCCCGCCAGCACTTTTGATAGCTCCTGCCCTTGTACCCACCAAGCATTTGACCCCTTTGGAGCCTGCAGGTCTGACATTCTCTCACAAGAACTGACACACAACTGGGAAGGAATCAGGTGGCCCACTCTGCCTGATAAGGTGACTTTCAGTCTCTATTTTGATATCAGATGAGCATCCTATACCAAGAGAAATAAGTATTCTGAAACAATCACAATAAATATAGCCATGTTTCATTTTTATTTAAAACAATAAACAACAACTTGGGAATTAAACATGGCCAGCATAGGTTGAGAAGGCAATGGCACCAGTACTCTTGCCTGGAAAATCCCAAGGTCGGAGGAGCCTGGTGGGCAGCAGTCCATAGGGTCTCTAAGAGTCGGACATGACTGAGCAACTTCACTCTCACTTTTCACTTTCATGCATTGGAGAAGGAAATGGCAACCCACTCCAGTGTTCTTGCCTGGAGAATCCCAGGGATAGTGGAGCCTGGTGGGCTGACGTCTATGGGGTCACACAGAGTCAGACACAACTGAAGCGACTTAGCAGCAGCAACATAGGTTGAACAGCAACAACAATAACATAGATTGAAATTGAAGGAAATTTTAAATTTATTTTTATTTGTAATTGAAGGATAATTGCTTTACAATATGGTGTTGGTTTCTGCCATACATCAACATGAATCAGGCATAGGTATACATATATCCAGGGCTTCCCAGTAAAGAACCCGCTTGCCAATACAGTAGACATAAGAGATGTGAGTTGGATCCCTGGTTGGGAAGGTCCCCTGGAGGAGGGCATGGCAACCCACTCCAGTATGCTTGCATAGAGCATCCCCATGAACAGAGAAGGCTGGCAGGCTATCATTCATAAGGTTGCAAAGAGTCAGACATGACTGTGCAACTAACACTTTCACTCACTTTCATCTGTTTTACCTATGGTAGCATATAGTATATATTTCCATTCTACTCTCGAAATTGAGTGAAATTTTAAGGCATCTATATTGCATGCTAGTATCAGATGCTCTTTACTGCTTTTCAAGTTTTGAGTGCTTGCTGAAGGATCCCATGATTTGAAGAAGGCAAAAGAGGTTTGGCATGAGACCCCACCTAGCAAGGGTCATCTTTGAAATTGCCCGATTATCTGGCAGGAATGCTATCTCCTTGCTAAAAGCCTGCCGCTAGATTAATGCTAGCATTTGAAAATCTACTTGGGCCCAATGGTGGGCAGCAGGGGAAGGATGTGTTTTTTGTTTCTCTCTTTAGTGGCAGAAATGGTCACCACAAAAAGACTCTGAGCTCCCAGTTTCAGGCAGGCCTGGAAGTTGTGTAGTGTGTGGTCTGTGAATGTACACACCAGCTCAGGAATAATGGGAAAAAACTGTGCCTGTATTCACACCCAGCTGCCTGCGATGGTTGATGGGTTAGTCAGTTTCTTCAGCTTGATAAGAGGGGCAGATCCTGCCACATGGTTCAGAGAGGAAGTGTTACCACCCCCATTGCTCTATCTCCCAGGAATGCAATTTGAGTTGTGTCTCCTCCTTGACAGCTTGGACCTCAGTAAATTACCAGGGTCTTGACCCAAGAGATGGAGAAGTCTTAAGCAATTTTTCAGTCTCCTATCTAAAAACGTGTTTACATTTCTTGAACTCTGGCTGACTGATTCATTCTCCTGGTGTTGCAAGAACTTTCCTTATGCATTAGAATTTATAAGTTTCTTTTCTAAGAGACTCATGGTTCCTTCCAAGCCACGGTCAAGTGAACCTCATTGCAACGCAATTTTGTTGGGCTGGATTTGTCCAGAGGATGGATCAGGGCCAAACAGCTGTGATGTGGCAAGATCAAGTGAGGCTAACAGGAGGAGGTGTGAAGTGGAGGGGAAAAGTAGGAGATACTAAGTCAGGAGGTCTGGGTTCAAGTTCTGGTCTCGCACTCTTTCAAGGTATGGCCTTGAGCCAATCACATGAAATCACTCTCTGGGCCTCAGTTTCCCTAGTTATCTCAAATAACAAATGTTTTCAATCTGTGCAGAAGCCATTTTCCAGCAAGATAGAACAGCTGAGAAACAACAGAAAAGGGAAAGGGAAAGTCAGCCCACAAAGAAAGAATAGAGGCTTCAGGTCAAAGAGGCAAAGATGCAGAATTGCATACGGCCAGACTCATCACAGAACTACTTAGGAGTAGCAAGTATGTAAAGAACTTTGTGTTGGACACTAGTCCAGTACAAGAGACTAAAATCCTTTTCAGAGGAGCCATGCACTTAGCTGAATCTGTTCCTCAAATAAACATTCCTTTACAGACATGAAATTTACTTTCTTAGGGGAAAAAAAGAAAAACAAAATAAATCCTATCCTCTAACAGCATGAAGTTTGAGTCTGGCAGTCTTGGACTCAAATCCTTACTCAAAACCTCACTAGTTGCACACCCTTGGGTGGATTACTTTATCTTTTGAGCCTCAGCTTCCACACCTATAGCGAGTATGACAGCACGACCATGGAGGGGAGTCGTGAAGGTTACACGCCAGCCCATGTGGTTGTCCGTATGTGCCTGCTTCTGGGTGAGCGGCAAGATTTCTGTTAGTCCCCTCCCACCAGCCCCGTTTTGACCTTTGCCTTTGTTTGCTTGTGTTTCCACCTCTCCTATTGCCCCTCCACATAATGAGGAAAAGGGAAGGCTCTGATCTCTCTATCTGGAAGGTTGCAGAAGCATTTTCCTACTTCAGTGAAGTCGGATCATACAAAATTTATATTCAACAGTATCAGCAGATTTTTTTCCATCAATATTTCCTTTTTAATTTCAGCTTTATCTGAATTTTAGTAGCACAAAGAATTTACTTTTGTTCTTTTAAAGAGCAACCAAAACAAGAAAACTAGAAATTTGAATATAAGGTCTATAACACTTTATTAAATGGAGCATTTAGACTGTGCCTATAGAGGTTACATGTGTTATTTGGTAAGTAAATATGAATGCCATAAGCATGTGTACATTTATAGTCTTACACATATGAACTAGGTATGTAGGTGTATTGTATACATAAAAATTCATGAGACCTATATCTGACAACCTTGACCCTTTTCTCTCTGATTTTCATCATAGTAAACACTGAATCCAGAACAGATCTTCATATGAATCTTAATGAGACTTCACCTTTGACTCAAAAGCCAGAGAATCAGGTACAGTATTGATTCTGCATGAGCAAGTGACTGGTAGTCGGGACTTTGAGGTTCTTGTCCCTGCTTGCTGTGTGACCCTGGGTGAGATTCTTCACCTCTCTGGGCCTCATTTGCTTCATCAATTAAATGAGACAAGCAGACTATAAAATCACAGAGGTTCCTTAACTCATAGACTTGGAATGTCTTAACTCAACTTGGACTGTTTTGTCTGGCTCTTCATAAGCGCGAATAAGCTGAAGAGGCCTTTCCCTGACTTCTGCAAAGTCAAAAGGGAACAGGGAAACACAGAAACGCATCCTCCATGGAGGCAGTGGGGACTAAGACTTTGCGCCAATGGGCCCGTTTTTTTCCTACTCTAATTCTCATTCCCAATGGGGAGAGAAAAAATAGCAACCAAGAAAAAAATGCAAGGAGACTGTGAAGAAAGGAGAAAAATGCTTTATCCGGGTGGATTAAGAATACTTATTAGTGGGACTTCCCTGGTGGTCCAGTGGCTAAGACTCTGAGCTCCCAGTGCAGGGGGCCCAGGTTCCATCCCTGGTCAGGGAGCTAGATCCCACATGCTACAGCTAAGACCCAGAGCAGCCAAATAAATAAATAAAATTAAAAAAAAATACTTATTAGTGATTCGAGGACATATGTTTACAAATATTTATAAATTGGTTCCTTAAAATTAAAGATTTGAAGCTGGCACTGCCTTGAGATTCACTCTAGAGAGATAACTCAGGGTATTTCCTAGAACTTTGCGGATCTCAGCAGACGCAGCACAGCCCCGGGCTCTCCCTGCGGGGGGCTGGGGCGGGTGCTGGTGGTTGAGAGATGAACCAACATGGCCTCTATTTCTCCCTTATCTCCAACTTCCTGGCTTTCTCCTCTTCCCTCACACTCATTAAAACACAGTAATAATAAAAGTAACTTTGTTTCCCTGCGTGTGCCTAGTTGGTTCTGAGGAAGGACCTGAACTCTCGCTGTTAGGACCCCAGGCCTGGGTCAGGCCTCCCCTGAGCTAAAACACAACTGAGTCGACCCTTCCTGCTACTAAGGAGCCACACAACCAACATTTGCATTTTTTTTAATATGCCTGTTTTGAAGATACCCTTTATATGGAATGTGAAAGGTTTTCTTCAAGAGCGACTGTGACTGAGGAAAATATGCTGTATTTCAATAATTCCACGACTCCAGAGGCCTTGCAAATACCTCATGTACTCCAAATTCACACAGCCCCATCATTATATTCCAGGAGACCTCATATCACCTGCAATAAGAATGGCTCAGCCACGTCAAATTAAATCCTAAACTGAATTATTAACCTTGCAGCCAGAAAAAGGAACACCAGACCCAGGGTCTTCAACTCTAATCCTGGGTTTCCTCTGTGAGGCTCTGGCAAACCCACTCACTCTGAGACTTGCCCACATCCTCGCTTTGTGAAAGGACGGGAGTTGTTCCCACCAGAACCTGTTGGTTTGTTCAAGTTGCAATAGTCTTGCTTCCTTGAGAAGTAGTACCAGAAAGGAAAGCCATCGAGGAAATGTCTAGGAAGTCTCACCAGCCTCCAAACCCAGAGAAAATGGGGGTAAGGTCTGAGAGGGGGAGGTGCCTTCCATGCCTTCCTCACCCCCTTACTTCTTGAGGCTAATGGCTCTTTATTAGATTAATCACTGACTTCAACTTTAACTACTTCCTCAACCTACTCCATGTAAATGGCTAATTTCATGTTTACTATAAAGCATCTGGAAAGGATTTAGAAACAAATTTCTGCCCAGCGAATTTCAGTTATGTACCTTGATGGGCCACTGACAAACGTAGTAGATTCCTTCCAGTGTCGCCTTCCCTCTCTGAAGCAGGCTAGGGTATCACACAAAATTGATCTTTATCAGCGCCAGCAGTTTCTGCTCTTCTTTCCTTTCCATGAATCCCCACTCCCACCCCCACTCCCCCCTCCACCCCGCCCCCTCCCACCACTGGGATCTGACCATATTAGGAGTTTAGTCACACAAGATACTTTGACTTTTATATCAGTGTGCTGAGAGGAATCTTTTGGCATCACCATGCTTTAAATGAGAAGTCACACACCTCGATTTGGAAAAGAATTTCTGACGGGCGGGTGAGAAAGCCAGACAGCGCTTTGCAGGACGTGCCTGGGTTCCTGGATTTACCCAGTTCTGGAGGCTGCCTCTGGTGCCCCCTAGTGGTTGGATTTTAAAACCTCCGCTGTGCGTTTCCGAAGAGGCGGTGGACGCTGTGGGGATAAGGAGTCACGAGAGCTCTTGCCTCTAGCACACAGGACGGCAGCTCTTCCGCACCTGGCCGAGAATCAGGGCCTAGGCGGTAAATCCATAAATAGAGAGGAGTAGCAACCGACGTCAACCACTTCCTAGGAATTGAAGGAGGTGGTTTAGTGGGGAAAGGGTGGGGAAGAAGCCTACAAGAGGAAATTCGGAGATGAGAAATGAAAAAAAGAAAAAGGAGACAAGCAGACATGTTTCAACTCCAAGCTCCCATTTCCTCTTTCAAATGAGCTGCTTCCCCACTGTGAACAGAATCAAGTATTTATGAAGGCATTTTTTGCATATTAATAGCTGCATGTGGAACATTTCCAGTTCTGAAGTCCTAAAGGTATGGTGCCCTTTTTTTAATGCAGGTCCTTCAAACTCCTCACAGAATTTGGTATTCTTCTTCATATATATTTTCCTTTCTGCCTTGTGGCTCCTCCTAAGGCATTTCATTTGATTAAGGGAAATTAGTTCCTGGGATACCATCAGAAACGAAGCACTGCTCTTACCTCAGTGGCTGACCTCAATCACTAGAGATTTTCCTCTTCCCCAGGGCCTCTCTATGTAAGAGGCCAAAGGTTGGGTGAGGTGAGCAGAATCTAAAAAGATTATTAAAAGTGTAAATTAAAATTCTATAAGGAAGGGTTAACATATCTATCTTGAGAGGGGAGAAAGTAAAACTTTCTTTAAAAAGTAAGAAAAATAATTATAATTGCAGTAACTACAGCAGTATTACTATCTATGCTTGGTAAAGATCACATTCAATTTTAAAAGAAAAACATTGGGCTTCTCTGGTGGTCTATTGGTTAAGAATCTGCCTGCCAATGCAGGGGACGCAGTTTCAATTCCTGGTCCCAGAAGATCCCACATGCCACAGAGCATATAAGTCTGTGAGCCCCAGCTATTGAAGCCTGAGTGCCCTAGAGCCTGCACTCCGCAACAAGAGAAGCTGCCACAATGAGAGAAGCCCGAGAACCGGAACTAGAGAGTAGGTCCGGAAAGTCTGTATGCAGCAACAAAGACCCAGAGCAGCCAAAAAAAATAAGTAAATCTTTTTTAAAAATAAGAAGAAAACAAAACCAATTAGAAAAATAAGCAAAAGACATAAATAATTCATATCAAAAATGATAGTAATAGAAAACATATGGAAACAATATTCATTTCTGAGTAGCAATTTAAATTCAAATTGAGGCAAACTGGAGGTACAATTTTATATCTGAGATATGTGCCTCCTCTCACCTTTTTTTAATAACACCCAGTACTCTTGAGTTTTTGGCAAAACTGGTACACTTAAACACTTCTGGCGGGTTGTAATTTGATTCAAACCACTTGTAAGGGGAAAATGGCAGTATAACTTGTATAACATGAAAAAATATTCATACCCATTGATTCAGTATTTCTGACTTTTGGGGATTTATCCTAAGGAAATAACTCAGCAGCGGGGAGGGGGGAAATCGAGTGAGGATGTCCTAGAGAAAAACTGGAAACAGTCAGAGAAACGATTCAATTAATTGTGAAGGGTTTAATTCCGGCATTAAAAAAAATGAGGCTTGTTCATCCTAGAAATGTGATTTAGTACAAAAGGTTTAACACAGGGTTTCTCAACTTCAGCACTTTGAGCCTGATAGTCCTTGTTGCAGGGAGCTTTCCTGGGCATCGCAGGATGCTGAGCAGCACCCCTGGCCTCCACCCACGAGGTGCCCGTAGCGCAACCCACTCTTCGGTGACAGCGTCTCCAGTCTTTGCCAAACGGCCCCATGGAAGGTGAAAATTACACACACCCCAGCCCCAACTCCACGTTGAGAACTACCAATTTCATTTTAAAAGTGGAAATCAAAGTGATGTCAACTATGACTGCAACTATATTAAAAAAATTACTTTAAAGACTTGCAAATAATACATGCAAAAGAGCACAGGCATACTTGTTTGAAATTATGAATATGTTGGGTTGAGTTTTTTTATTTTTATTTTATCTTCCTGGTTTTTTATTGTTTTTCTTTCTTTTCTATTTTTTCAAAATTCTCGCTGTAAGGAGGAAAAGTGGGACTATGAGCAGAGCTGGTTTTATTCAAACCTAGCTTAAAATGATCAGGAGTCACAGTAAACAGCAAATATACAGCAAGTGAAACAAGGGTCAACACTGTAGTGCCATTATTAATTACTGTTAGTTGAAGTTCTTTAACATTAATTAGGTTTTCATTAGATTATTAGATAGGACCATCAAAATTCTCCTCTTAAGGATCTCAAGCCCTTGTCGGCATTTTATCCCTCTGATCCTAGACTTTGGGGAGGCAACGAATTCACCTATTTTTCTGAAAAGTCTGGATCTCAAAGTATCAAACTCTAATCATCCAGATCCATCTTTTTAAGCTGGAGTCTAGACAGGCCCTGAGCCCACTGATTTATGGAGTTGTCAGGACAGAAAGGTTGTCAGTTAAAAGAGTATCAGAGTACAAACTCAAACTTTATTAGATTCTCCAAGAATCACTGTGTCTCTGTTTAAAATAAAGAAACCATCTCACCAGTTTTGACATTGTCTTTTCTCTCCCTTTGTTAGGGAGAGCAAACATCCTTTCTCACTTGCTTTAGCTTGGGTTTTGTTGTGTTGCTTTGTGGGGATTAGAACTTCGGTAGTATCCTAAAAATGCTGTTAAACAAGAATTATGTCTCTTTTTCCCATTTCACAAAGCCACTTCTATTTCAACCTATACTGTCTTCTTGAGTTCAGATTTCATGAATGTATGACAGTATAAATTCATATTTGATCTTGTATGTCCTAAATTTACCTCTTTCAGATTTCAAAGAGCAGCCTGTAATTCTAGCGCACTAAGGATTTAGGTTGAATAAACCTATGTTTACCCCATCTGCTTCCTTGGTGGTTTCACAGATGGTGTTCATATCCCCTTTCAGCCTTCCTCTTTCAGGAGAAAAAAAGAACACCTGTAGACACACTAAGTTTTTGTGCAAGGGTACATAGATAACCTTTTGTTTCAGTGTCCTTCTGAACCATAGCCTGCCTTTTGTTGAACTTTTTAGCTGTCATCTTAGAGAACAAGCTACTACTCTTTAAAGACAGACTTTTTTTTTTTTTTATTCTGCTCTACTCACCCTCACATCTCACATGTTTAGGACAGTTCTTGGCATATGCTACCTCCTCAAAAAAAGAAAAATTGACAAATAAATCTCTTACTGACATTAAGGTCCATGTCCTAGATGGGAAAAGCCTCTAAATAGGATTCAGAGATTGCAGGTTTTTTAATACTTATTGCTGTATTTCATTTGGCTTTGGCTGTACCAGGTCTTAGTTGCAGCATTCAGGATCTTCCGTCTTTCATTGTGGCATGCAGGATCTTTAGTTACAGCATGCAAATTCTTTTAGTTCCCCAACCAGGGATCAAACCCAGGCCCCTACCATTGGAGGCACTGAGTCTTAGCCGCTGGACCACCAGGGAAGTCCCAGGTTGCACTTGTTTTATTTCCAAGGAAATGATATGGAAGTTCAGCTCCCATTTCTCTAATAACTCACACCATCTCAGAATACTTGCTGCCGTTGGTTGCCATGATTTGGCATTTCATGCTCTGAAAACTTTTGTTCTTGTGCACATTGGAGATGTCACTAGACATACTTCTTAGAGTCTTTTTGAGGCTGAGGAGTGAGATTGGACCTAGCAGGAATGCCTGGGAGAATTAACCATCTGCATCTCCCCATCCAGAAAAGCACACTTTACTGCTCACCTTCTGCTTCTCATTTGTGATAGCATGGCACAGCATTTCCGGAGCTCCGTGCTCTTCCTCCCCACCCCAGCCAGCCCCTCTCTTTTCCTTCCTGCTTTCTTTCTCCCTGGTTTTGTAAATGGCTTTGGTTAGGAAACTTGATTCAAAGGGTTTTGTGTTTTTTGTTTTTTAAAATCTAAGCAAACTTCATCTTCTAGTTCAGTCTTACCCACAGGATTACTTTGTCAGCCCAAAAACTCTGTTGACAATGTAAGGATAATTTACTGAGAGGGATTTATTTTTAATTACCAAACTGAGGCTTTTGTTTGTTGAATTTTCACTGCAGCTATTATTTATTCCAATAATTCTGTATTTATTGATATGTTGGCTACTAGTGTGACAGACACAATATGTGTCTGATTTTCTTTTTTATTTTTATTATGGAAAATTTCAAATGCAGACAAAAGTAGAGAGAACAGTGTAACAAACCTCCATGTACCTATCATGCCTGCATGCATTCGTGCTTAGTCATATCCAACTCCTTGCAACCCCATGGACTGTAGCCCACCCAGCTCCACTGTGCATGGAGTTTTCCAGGCAAGAATACTAGAGTGGGTTGCCATTTCCTACTCCAATGTACCTGTCATAGCCTTCAACAATTATCTCTCCGTTATCAAGAGGGACTTTTTAAATGGTCATAGCAGCCAGCGTTTTTAAGGTTTACTATATGCAGAGTTTAGGATTATCTCCCTTAATCCTTACAACAGCCCTATGAGATAAGTGCAGTTATTGTCCCCATTTTACAGATGAGGAAACAGATGTCATGACAGACACGGCCCCATTTAACACGCAACCTGCAGTTGCCAAAAGGCCTTCTGGTTTGGGAATCCCTCAAAGCTGCTTTTGATGCTTGGACAGCAAGGAGATCCAACCAGTCAATCCTAAAGGAAATCAACCCTGAATACTCATTGGAGGGACTGATGCTGAAGCTGAAGCTCCAATACTCTGGCCACCTGATTCGAAGAGCTGACTCATTGGAAAAGACCCTGATGCTGGGAAAGATTGAAGGCAGGAAGAGAAGGATGAGATGGTTGGATGGCATCATCGACTCAATGGACATGAGTGTGAGCAAACTCTGGGAGATGGGGAAGGACAGGGAAGCCTGGAGTGCTGCAGTCTATGGAGTCACAAAGAGTTGGACACAACTTATTGACTCAACAACAACAAAGCTGATTTTAGATCCCAGCTTCTTCTGTACTGACTGTGACTTCAGGGGGGTTACTTAACCTCTCTGAGGCTCAATTTCCTCATCTATAAAGGAAAATGACAGATCTTCCTGATGGCCGGGTGGTTAAGACTTTGTGCTTCCAATGCAGGGGGCCCAGGTTTGCTCCCTGATTCCATATTCTGCACAGCGTGGAAAAAAAAAAAATTAAAGGACAGTGGTAGTTCCCTCATGGGGTCGTGACAAGGATTAGATGAAACAACATATGGAAAAGGATTAGCACAATGTTGTCACTAGGCAATCCTGATAAATTACAATAGTAATTATTACTCTAAGCCCTTGTTCTCTGCTTGAAAACTGCTATAAAGCTGAATTTGGAGCTTGTAAGCAATCTAAGTGTTCATATGTGGAAAAGGAGAAGTTTGAATGGCAGGAATAACCTAAAGGACTATGAGTCAATCCAACTATGGCTTACCCACTCCACCCACCTTCAGCCCCCAAGGCCCTACAAGTATCCTCCATACCGTCTGGAATTTTTTGTTTCATTCCTTTATGTAATCCTACCTGTTGCACTTCCCTTTGGGTTTCTCCTATCCCATTGTGGATTGCTATTTATTTGTTCTCCCCCCTGCACCTAAGGGTGGAGAAGGAAATGGCAACCCACTCCAGTATTCTTGCCTGGAGAATCCCAGGGACAGGGAAGCCTGGCGGGCTGCCATCTATGGGGTCGCACAGAGTCGGACACGACTGAAGCGACTTAGCACCTGCACCTAAGGGAGCACAGCAGAATGCTAGGGGAAAGGGGAAGCAGAGATTTTGTAGGGGGGTGAGGGATCCTGTATCCAGCAGTGCCCCAGCTCCCCCAGAAGGTGGCTGCCCAGAAACATTGAGAGGTCAGAGGTCAGGAGGGCAGTGGAGGGGAAGGGGGCAGGAAAGAAAAGGAAGGATGTCTTTCTCTTCTCCCAGCCCCGTGCTGTACCAGCATTACTAGATTAGTTCAGCTCCTCAGCCTAGCTAAATTATGGGTTAAATAAGTTTTTAATGGATCCACGTGGAAATCAAATCACCACAGGTAACATTTCTTTTTTAGTGAAAATTTCATTTTTTACAATGAAATCAGTTTGCCAGTTGAGATCCCCTGTCTCCCAGCTGCTAGGTTGGAAAAGACACACCACAGTCAACATAACACAGAAGGCACACAGTCGGGGTTAAAGTTTGGGGTTAGAAGGAGCTCGGGACTTCTTCAGATTGCCTGCCCCACAACCCTCCACCTCCCATCTCCCCATCTAAGTCTAAAATAGAATATGTCATGTCTCAAATACAGGCAGAGTTCCAGCCTGAATATGGCCAGACACGCCCTCACAGAAAAAGCTAGTTTCCATCTCCCTTGGAGCAGAAGAGATCACTATTTTGGCTTAAATTTTTTCTCCTCCAACCCCTGCTAAGCCAGATAAACAATGATTCTGTTGTGTCAACAAAGCACTTAATTAAACTGAGGACAATATCAATTAGAACTCCTGGATAAGATTTTCTTCCAGATAGTCGAAGTTTGGAATTCAAGTGTCCTGTGTTTGATTATTCCAAAGCTCCTTGAGAACTGAGGTACGGAATCTGAGGCACAGAAAGCTTAACGAGTTGACAACAAAAGTCACCACCAGTCTCTCCCAGAAACTAAATCTAGACATCACTGTGTTTCTCTTCCTGGTCTAATGTTTACTGGCTATCAGGCTAATTTGTAAATGCTTGTGTGCTCGGTTGTGTCCAGCTCCTCGAGACCCCATGGAGCCTGCCAGGCTCCTCTGTCCGTGGAATTTTCCAGGCAAAAATACTGGAGCAGGTTGCCATTTCCTACTCCAGGGGATCTTCCCAACCCAGGGATCGAACCGGAGTCTCTTGTATTTCCTGCATGGGCAGGTGAATTTTTTTTTTTTTTTTTTTTTTACCACTGTACCACCTGGGAAGCCCTTAAATGCTTAGGAAGATGTAAAATCTCCTTCCACAGAAGTGAGGATAAAGTGAATGAAGACAGGCAGGGAACAAGAAAGCTCTTCTCTGGCCTCCAACAAAACTGTACCTCCACCACACCTCCTTGTGGAGAACTTCTAAAACACTGTCCACTTGGCCTGTTTCCCCAGCACAAATTGCCTTGAGGATGTAAAAAGAGGGCCAGGATGTCAAGTGGCCCAGATGGGCAGGATGACCACAGGTCACAGGCACATGGACCACTGAGCAGACTTGTGGTGGGTGGAACCACGCTGTCATTTGGGGTCCCATGTGCTCCTCAGAAAGAGGCTGTGCAGGCAGACAGGGTTGTTTAGGGGCTTTGGGGGCAGGGGTCTGGCCACACACCGTGTGGGATCTTTGTTCCCCAACCAGGAATCGAACCCTCACCCCCTGCAGTGGAAATGCAGAGTCTTAACCATCGGACCACCACCAGGGACGTCTCGCAGGCCGGGTTGTTGAATTGAGATCCTGGTGTTTCCTCTGGCCTCCTGAAGACCGAAGGTCTCCCCATCTTCCAGGCCAGGGAAACCTAGACAGACAAGGTCTCAGAGTGGGACTTGGGAAGGCCAAGTGCTGGCCTTACACGGCTGGTTCCCTCCGCGTCACCCTGAGTTGACAGTGTATACAGGGCTCAGATCCCTCCCCAGGCAGTCCAGCCATGGGGAGCCCCGCTCAGCCCCACCTGTGTCCCCATTCCTACCGCCTGCTTTTATAATAGCTCCACAGGCTGCTAAGGGCAAGAAAGAGCCTGAGAAGGCCAAGTGCAGGGGAACTCGCCAGGCCCTTCAGCTCATAACTCCAGGCAGGAGTGACCTTTTCCAGGATTTGGTCCCCATCCCCAGTGACTTACTCATCCCCACTGGGATTCAGAGCCACCTCCCACCCCCACCTTCCAGGGAAGCGGAGGGACAGACTCTCGGCCAAGGAGGGGGCCTGGTGGTCCAAAGGAGCCTCTGACTCTTTTCCTTTTGTTTGCTCACAGGAGGGGACAAACGCCCAGTGTGCAGAGAGGTTTGATGTGACAACTTGATAGACCACATAAGGGTTTCAGCAAAGGCCTCCCGACCCCGCTCTCCATGCACTAAGATAATGCTGGGGTGTGTAGCATATTTCAGATCTTGCCTACAAAGGCCCTCCTTCCTTCTGTTTTCCTTCTCCAGCCCAGCTGGCCCACAGGTTCCCAGAGACTCTTGGCAGCTTGCTCTCAGGCAGAACTGAAGTTGTGAACTGCGTGGGAGGCGGTGAGACAGCCAGAGTGTTGCAGCCTCCTTAATGTGGGACAATAGCTCCTCTTGGAGCCACGAAGCTGTAGCTACAGAGATGGGGGACCCCAGTTAGAAAGGAGTGGGAGAAGTGAAGAGACACCCGCAACAGATCTGAATCTGTGTGGCTCTGTGGGACCTATGGGGGGCGGGACAGTCTAGCTGGTTGTGTTAGAATCTCCTTCCCTTCTTAACATAAGACGTTCCGGTGGCTGCAGCCCATGGTCGTGAGCCTTCGAAAAACAACTTGAAAGGAGGAAGGAGAATTATCCAAGAGAGGGTTTCACCTTGAGTTTGTAGCTCAGATATTATAATCCCAGAGTAAGAAAGGAAATGATATTTATTTTATTTGATGGACGTCCTTTGTTGGTTTTCCTACTTTATATGTGTGTGCAAATTGATATTTGTACACAGCCAATAGCTGTCTTTTGTTCTGGCTTTCAGGTGACTCCCATTATGTTTACAGCGTGATAATAATCCTGGATTTTCCATGGCTCAGTCTGTCAGAGCATAAGATTAGCTCTTGAATTCATTAACAGTCATCTCCTTTTAAATGTCAGATAAATTCTTAAATGCCAAGCACTTAACACAATGGCTTCTGTGCAATTCAAATCAGCTTTACCAAATTAGCTCATTAATCTTTATTATTTCATTTCCTGAAGAGAAAGGCTCCCTGGGGTTTTTAGCAGAACATAATAATATTAAAGTATGTACAGCACAATACAGGTGAAGGAATGGGTTTTGATTTTCTGCTAAACATTTCACCCTTGCCTCAGTTTTATAATCATTCTCACTGAAGCAGACACATTAAAAAAAAAAGCTTCGGGCATCTCTGCTTTCTTCTACTTGCCCTGTTTTCCTTCTCTCAATTTGTGTTTTCTCCTCCCCTCTACTCCCTGAGACCTTGACACCCTGTGACTATTTATTCTGCGATCTTTAAGAGCCTAGCGTGTGACTCTACCACCCAGAAAACAGAGGGGTGCCTCACAAGGTCCGGATGGAGTCAGAAGGCTGGGGCTGAACAGGCCTGGATATCAGGAACTCTCCTTTCCAAAGAATCCCTCCAAATAATCAGATACAGGCTATGCTGACTGCCAAAGATAGATCCTTCCAGGACTGGCTTCCTGTCACCCAGCTCTCTGCTCAAATGTCACTTCCCCAGAGAGGTCATCCCTGATCACCCAGAGGAAAACCCCAGTCCTCCCCCACCAACCTCCATCCTATCACCATTTCATTGTCTTCATAGATTTATCACCATCTGAAATCACTCTGCTCGTTTATGTGTTTTTCTGGCACACACGGTATCACTCAATAAATAACAGTTAAATGAATAAAGCTTTCAAACTGTGGTACTAGAGAAGACTCTCTAGAGTCCCTAGACTCTCTAGACTCTCTAGAGACAGCAAGAAGATCAAACCAATCAATCCTAAAGGAAATCAACCCTGAATATTTATTGGAAGGACTGATGCTGAAGCTGAAGTTCCAATACTTTGGCCATCTGATGCAAAGAGCCAACCCATTGGAAAAGCCCCTGACGCTGGGAAAGATTGAGGGCAGGAGGAGAAGGTGGCAACAGAGGATGAAATGGTTGGATGGCATCACTGACTCAATCGACATGAGTTTGAGCAAGCTCCGGGAGATGGTGAAGGACAGGGAAGCAAAGGGGCTGCAGTCCACGGGGTCACAAAGCACCAGACTTTATTTAGCAACTGAAAAACAGCAAATGAATAAGTGAAATGAAAAACCACCCCAATGCATAGCTTTCCTTTTCCTCTTATCACTACTTTCCAGAATCCTATTTATGTATTTAATCTTCTTTCCTCTCACCTCCCAAACCCCCTTGCTTTATAATGTATTTGTTAGAATACTTGAACGTAATAAGCGAAAACAGTGCTGTGTGGACTTCCCTGGTGGCACAGTGGATAAGAATCATCTTCCAGTGTAAAGAACACAGGTTTGAGCTCTGGTCCAGGAAGATTCCACGTGCCGTGAAGCAACTAAGCCCGTGTGCAGCCCACGCACCTAGAGCCTATGGTCCACGACAAGAGAAGCCCTTACACCCCAACTAGAGAGGAGCCCCCGCTCTCCAAAACTAGAGAAAGCCTGCGTGCAGCAGCTAAGGCCCAGTGCAGCCAAAAAATAAATAAATGTTAAAAAACAGTACTGCACATTCCAGTGACTGTAGAGTCTCACTGGAAACATTCCATCAAGCTAGAATTGATGGCCCCTGAACCTTAGGGAGATGAGCCATACAGTCAAGAAGCTTGTTTTATCAAATGATTTATAAGCTAAGTGATTCGGAGAGACTTCTCAAAGTCTCTCAACTCCCTACTCTTTAATCTGAGCACCACATAAGGAGTTAAAATAATTCTAGCCATTGGATTGAGTCTTGGCTGTGTCTTTTGTCCTCCAACTTAACACAAAATCTTCTCTTGACGATCATGAAGAAACTTCCCTCAAAATCAGTGTTGTCTGATTTCTATTATTCCACCCAGTGACTCATGTATGGTTTTGGAAGCTAGAAAGCTTCAAATGCTTTGTTTGATTCTTGTTTGGACCACATGCTTTCATTTGATTTAGAAACAGGGAGGGGAGGTCTCACTTGGAGAAGCTAATCAGATATATAACTGAAATGACAAAAAAAAAATGCGTATGTATTTGTCCAGAAAAATCTTTATCTCTAGCCCCATTTCAAAACAAAGGAAAAGGGTGTGGATGTTCATCAGAATGATGGCTGCTTATGGGGATTCACTGTTAATTCATCATTAACACTTAAAAGTAATACAAATGTGATGGAAGGGAGAGCTATGCCCAGAGACAGCCATCCAAGAGTTAGTCTCCTAGAAAATATGGAAATGATCAAATCCACACCCAGGGTGATCTCATAGCACACTAATGTATGTGACCCCAGGAAATCAGCCCTGAAAAATAACACGTCACTTTCCTCTGGGAATGAGGGAACCCAGTCCTACGCAGAGGACAGTCCTCGAGGTCAGCACGTGCTCCCTGGATGTCTCTCTTGCCCTCCCCAACCAAGTTGGGCCATAACATGTAGCTTGCGCACAATGTTATCATTACTCTTTTTTTTCCCATGCTTTTTTATGGTGGTTAAAGTTATATAATATAAAATATACTTATTTTAACCATATTTAACTGTACAGTTCAATGGCATTAAGAACTTTCACATTGTTGTGGAGGTCTCACCATCATCCATCTCCCAAATTTTTCACCTCTCCTAAACTGAAACTCTGACCCATTAAACACTAACTCCCTATCCCCAACCCCACGCCCCTACTCCCCAGCCCCTGGCATCTACCGATGTAGTTTCTGACTCAATGAATGTGTCTATTCTAGGTACCTTGTATGAGTGGAATCAAACTGTATTTGTTTGCACCTAATGTATATTGGAATGCATTTTAAGGTTAATTTATGTCCTACAGATTGTACCTTCTTTTTCTCCCCGTGTGGTAGGTTCTCATTAGTTACCTATTTTGTACATGAAGTGAAGTGAAAGTCGCTCAGTTGTGTCCGACTCTTTGTGACCTCATGTACATAGTCTATGGAATTCTCCAGGCCAGAATACTGGAGTGGGTAGCCTTTCCCTTCTCCAGGGGATCTTCCCAACCCAGGGATCAAACCCAGGTCTCCCACATTGCAGGCGGATTCTTTACCAGCTAAGCCACCAGGGAAGCCCTATGTATGTATTTTATGTATAGTGTATATATGTGTAAGCTGCTGCTGCTGCTGCTGCTAAGTCACTTCAGTTGTGTCCGACTCTGTGGGACCCCATAGACGGCAGCCCACCAGGCTCCCCCATCCCTGGAATTCTCCAGGCAAGAACACTGGAGTGGGTTGCCATTTCCTTCTCCATATATGTGTATATATATATATAAATCTTAATATCCCAATTTATCTCACCACCCCCTCTCCTCCCTTGGTGTCTATACGGTTGTTCTCTATGTCTGTGTCTCTATTTCTGCTTTGCAAAAATGTTCTTCTGTACTATTTTTCTAGATGCCACATATACGTGCTAATATACGATATTTGTTTTGTTTGGCCAGTATGTAGCAAGTGTGTATTCATTTCCTGACCCTGTGCAGGGCACGGCAGGTACCTGGGAACAGGACAGCCATGGTTTCCAGCCCTCGTGGAGCTTATAGTCAGTCTGGTGGGGAGGAAAAGGTGGCTGCACATGCATGAGCGTCTCTCTGGGCACGGTGGGAAGAGCTGTGTTCTTTGAGATGTCACGGGAGGCACAGATGAGCCAGACCACAGATGAGGAGGAATTAAAAGGGAGGGGTGTGTTCCCCAGAGATGGGGAGCATGTGGGCAGCCTTGCTCCCGGAACTGAAAGGTTGGAGCTGACGGCAGCCCTCTGAACTTGCTCTTCCCACGGTGAGGTCAATGGTTCCTACAGAGAGCCCCACCAAAATTCCCCTCGCCTCCTTCAGAGTTTGCTCAAACACTGCTTTCTTGTAGGGGTTGTGGGGGTGGGGGGGGGCGGTCCTTGACTACTTAAAATTGCAACCTCCATCACCTTCCCCAGCTGCTCCTCACTCCCCTCTCTGCTTTATTTTTCTCCATATCACGAGTAACCTTCAGATGTAACTGATGTTCCACCTATTTGCGTGTTACCTCATCCCTCTCAGTGGAATGTATGTGCAGTTTTCCTGAGAGTGAAGCCTCTGTCTGCTTCTTGCACTGCCGCATGCTTTCTCCTGGGCATAGAACAAGCACACAATAAGTATTTGTTGAATGACTGAATGAGACAGGAAAGATAGTCCAAGGCCAGGCAAGAAGAGTCATGTAAACCTTCTAAGCGGGTTGGCCTTCATCCTGAAGGGAAGGCCTTTGAAGGTCTTAAGCAGAAGAATGATGTGGTCCAGTTTGCATCCGGAAAAAGCACCTGGGTTGCAGTACGGAGCGTGGGCTGGCAAGCAAGTTCAGGATATGCTTTGTCATGCTCTGTGGGGTGACAACATTTGCATGTTGTGGCCATAGGAGATCAGAAAAGCCCCCGGACACCTCCACCAGCCCATTCTTCCTTCCCTCTCTGCTAGATTTGTTCAAATCACTCTTTCTAACACATCAAATACATTTTAAATTTGGAGATAAACTGAAGTCTTGATATAACTGTGTTTGCTGCAAGGCAGATTTAATAACTGTTCATGAAAGCTGTAGAAGTAGCAAAAAGATCTCATCAAAAAAAGGAGTTCAGAAAAAAAAAAAGTTCGGGGCAGTCCATGATTTCGGCTCTGTATTTACCTGCTGTGTGACTTTGGGCAAGTTACTTAACCTCCAAGAGCCTCCAGTTCCTCATCTGCAAAATGGGGCTAGCAATATATGCCTCACAGAGCCGTTAGGAGGATTATATAAAGTGACTCCTACCCAGCAATACAGTAAGGTGCCTTTTCCCACTTTCCCATCATGCTGACTCCAGGTGTGAATTCATAACCAGACTCAAGTTATCCTCCACACATATGAGTCCCCTGTCTCTTCCATGGTAAAAATAGGTGTTACTATTAGTGTTCCAACGATGAAGAATTGCTTTCTATAAATATTTGGGGATTCAGACTAGCTCTTGTCGCACTGTATATCATTCCTATGAATGCTGGGCTTTCTGCTTCTCTTCACAGGGATCCCAGCAGTCCTTGGAGGCAGCAGCTCAGAAGACAGGAGAGCCTCAAAGTTGTATAAATAAAGGGCTGATATGTTCAAACAGAAAAGAATTTTACACGCGCAAGCTGCACCTCGACATGACGCCGTTCCTGAAGGTGATCTCACACTGAGAAGACGAGGGGTTTTATAGACACATACACAGGGATTCCAGTTAATACACTTCTGCATGGTACAAAAAAACAGCTTCAGAAGTCCCTCAGAGTTCCTGCTTTATCAGAAGGGACAGAAAATAGGCAGCTTGTAGCAGAGGAAGATAGAACAAATTAGGACAGTAATCACAGGCAGCCATCGGGGACAAATCAGTTGGGTGTCTGGTTTGGTTGGTGGAGGACAGGGAAGAGAGAGGAGAAAGGATAACCTTGAACCACTCATAAAACAGGTAAATATAACTCATTTTATCTTGACAGTTGTTACAATAATTGTTACTGTTTTACCATTGTAAATGGGCAGAGCTGATAATCCTACTATAGAGAAGGCTAACTCTTGAGTTAACTATTTAGAAGGCAACTACCAATCCTCTTCTGGATGTCTGACCCTGTTTTCACTAGGAGTTCATTACTTTCCCAAGCTCAGCTTCAATTCAGCTAAGGGTACTGAGAGTTCCTGTGGTGGGGATGGCACTTGTCCATCTTTGCAATATGCCCTCCTGCCCTGGCATCTAACAGCAACTGGCTCATGGAAGAGGCTTCCTAAATGCTCCATAAGTGGATCCCCTTCTCATCCCACAATCCTCTGACTTAAGAGCCTCTTTCTCCCCATTATTTGCCCCCCTCAGAGGTGAATGAACAAGAAATAAATGACCTTGGAGTGAAATAAACTGATCAGGAACAAAGCAAGTCTTGGCCTGGAAGCATCTCAGGTCCTTCATACTACCCTCAAAAAACAAGATCCCAGGTCCTTGATAAGAATGGTGACTAAGAAAGATAGAAACAAAGGTGAAGACGTCAAATACTCGTGGGGCTCATGATGGGAGCACTTTCCAGTGCTGTAGACTGGCAGGGACTTCCAAGTTCACGTGGGTCACCCTCCTAACCTCACTGGTCCAGAGTTCTTAGGTTCCAGCTGCTTTGAGTGGTCCCAGTCCCAGCTCTGCCAGGTGGGGCTTTGATTCCGAGTCACGTATGCCCCAAATCTGTCTCTCTCCGTGGCTGGGTTTTTCTTTCCTGTTTCCTCTTAGATAGGCTCTTTCCCCATGGTTTCAAGATAGCCATGAGCTTCTGTTTTCTAAATCACTGGCCTAGCTTGAGTCACATGGCCATGCACGAATGAAATCACCATGGCCAGAGGAATGGAAGACACTGATTTTCCCAGCCTGGAGCCATAGGAACTCAGAGTAGGGAGGAGAGGAGTGTTTCAAAAAGGCAAACTTAGAAGAAGAGAATGGTTCTGGGAAGCAAACCTAAAGATTTTCCTAGAAGTATTCAAAATAATTACTTTGATTCATTATTCATCGTATGCCACCAAAACAATGTACCACAGTCTGGGTGGTTTAAACAATGGAAATTTATTTTCTCACAATTCTGGAAGCCAAAAGTCCAAACTTAAGGTGTCAGCAGAGTTGATTTATTCTGAGGTCTTCTCATGGCTCGTAGATAGCCGTCTTCTCTCTGTGTCTTTACGTGATCTTTCCTCTACACGTCAGTGTCCTAATCTCCTCTTGTTTAAAGACATCAGTCGTATTGGCTTATAGACCATTCAAACAACTTCATTTTACCTCTTTAAATATCCTGTCTCCAAACACAGTCACATTCTAGGATACTGAGGGTGTTCTTCAACATACGAATTTCAGAGAAACACCATTCATCCCCAAACACTTATGTTAATGAAACTATGCTCTTCTTTTCCTTAGCAACACTTTAGTTCTTCCCTTAGGGCTTGAAGAATTATGGTTGATGCTTCCTGGGATGCGATATCGTCATTAGCACTATTCATTCATTCAACTCATAATGAGCATCCACTACCTACTGTGTGTCTGGCACTTTCTGGGCCTTTGAGATACATCAACAAACAAAACAGATAAAGCCTTGTCCAGGCAACGTATATGGTAAATTAATAACTGCTATGTAAATAAGACAAGAACATATTTATGGAGCCTCTAGAAGCTGCAAGTGAGGGATTTTACAATTTTTGTGTGTGTATTTAGTGTCCACAGTGCTTTCCTGTTACACGTTTTCATTCAGCAATTTTGGCACCATATTATAGAAGGAAAGGCACTGTCATCCCCAAGGCCCACTTTCTAGTCCATCCTTTTCAAGACTCACAGAAATTATAACTCAGTCTGCTTCTGCATGAGACTGATGGGGACACTCTAGACTTTCTGACTCCCAGACCAGTCCTTGCCCCTCATACTACATCTTTTCTTGCAAATGCTCAGTGTTAACAGCTCTCCCTAGATAGACCTTCTGCTTGCTGAGGTGGCAGCTGCCAGACTCTTAGGGGCTGCCCCGCAGAAAGACTCAAATCTCAGGATTGCACATCAAAGGATGGAAAGCTCAAATCAAGAAAGGCACACAGGCTGTTCAACTCAGTCTATACTTTTCATCTCTGCACTTGCTGCCTAGTCACGGGGCACTTCATTCATTTTTGGCTGGTGCATGTAGGAAGCAGTGCACATTTCAGGGGATGAGGGTAAGAAACAAAAATATTGGAGCAGAAAAGGGAAATGGAAAGGAATATAAATAATCACAATTGCTAACATGAATGAACAATTGTTCTGTGCTAGGCTCTGTTGTAAATTTTACATGCAAGAACTCTAACTCACAAAGCGAATCTAAAAACTAGGTAGCATTATCCCATTTTACAGATGAGACAAGTAAGGTCTTGAGAGGTGAAGTGACTTCTCAAATGTCATACAGTTGGTCAGGCAGCCCTGCGCCAGAGTCCATGTTTTGTTTGTTTGTTTGTTTCTTGGGCACACCTCATGGCACGAAGAAACTAGCGCCCCCTGCAGTGAAAGTGTGGTCTTAACCTCTGGACCACCAGGGAAATCCTGCTGCTGCTGCTGCTGCTAAGTTGCTTCAGTCGTGTCCGACTCTGTGCAACCCCATAGACGGCAGCCCAGCAGGTTCCCCCGTCCCTGGGATTCTGCAGGCAAGAACACTGGAGTGGGTTGCCATTTCCTTCTCCAGTGCATGAAAGTGAAAAGTGAAAATGAAGTTGCTCAGTCGTGTCTGACTCTTAGCGACCCCATGGACTGCAGCGCACCAGGCTCCTCCGTCCATGGGATTTTCCAGGCAAGAGTACTGGAGTGGGGTGCCATTGCCTTCTCCGAGAGAAATCCTGGGACCCATGTTTTCAACCACTTCGCTATAAAACTTCCCTGCAGGCCTCAGCTGAGTCCTATCCAATCAAAATCAGCGCCTACCAAATTAGATAAGCATCCAACACAGCTCCTTCTAGAAAATTCCATCCCTAAGCACTCATCCAGTCTTTTGCAGGAAGATTTTCTGATTCTGCGGGGCTCTGCCATTCCCCTCCGTTTCACCTGCGTTCTGTGGAGTCAGCATAAAGCTTTGTCTCCCCATGATCGCTCATTTCCCTTCAGACAGGATACATTGAACATCTACTGTGTATCAGACACTGTTAGGCGCTGAGTGTACAGAGATGAATCATCGCCATCCCTGGCCTTCCAAGGAATCTGTAATCTAAGAGGCAGATAAACAAAGAAGTGGATAGTATCAGCACAGTTTTGTGCAGAGGTCAGCCCAGGTTGCTACAGGAGAGACGCCTTCATTTATTACACGTGGAATCCTCCTCAGATTCAAGAACCTCTTTATAACACTGAAGGCAATGCTGTCAGCCCATTTTCTAGGATAATCTGTATCAGGCTTAGATCTGGGGAAACATGATCAACCCAGAGTACATCTGGGTTCACATAAAAATTGACCCATGTTTTTTCTTTTTAAATCTATTTTTTGTAAAAGAAATGGTAATTGATGAATAAATTAAGATAGAGATTTCTTTCCCTGGGAATTTTAATAAATTATCAGGGTTAGGTCATGGTAGTGGGGAAGAAAATAGCAATAATGCCAATTAATGCTAGATACAGAATTGAATATGCTTATACTCGACACTGACATCAAAGGGTATGTACGTTATGCCCAGAGGATATGAAGAATGAGAAATAAGCCTCCACCTCACAGCCATCACACAGGCAGTCATCGCTTGGTGCCCTTGAATCCTGACAGAGGGACCTGCCTGAAATGGGGTACCCTGAGTTGTCCCCTGTCCTTGGTTAGGAGTCAGGTGTTACTTGGATGTAACTTACGCAGGCAGGTGTGGGTACATCCTGCCAAGAAGAGTCTGGCTGTCACTACCCTGAACCCTGTGGTCATGTGGGGAAGAGACAACATGGATTTCAGTGAGGAGAAGTAACGGCAAAACGATGCTTGATGCTCAAGACGTTGTCCAGAGGTGGAGTGGGCCCCTGAGGAGGGAAGTTCCGGTGCCTAGAGTCATTGAAACCTACTTTGTTGACCACCAGCAGGCAAGTTGCAGATGAATCCCAAGCTGGTTTCCAGATGCGATGACCCCAGGACACTTGAAAATAATTTTGCCAGCAAGAATATTCAGGGCATTGAGTCTGTGACAGTTCCTCCCAAAAAAAAGCCCGAATTAAGTGGACTCTTATCAATATTAAAGTATCTGACCAGCAGTTGGGAAGCCCTGGGTGTTCTCGGACTCTGAGCAACCTTGTCACACTGTGGGACTCCTCTTCAGCTGCCTCTTCAGTAAGATGGAAATAGTAATACTGGAACCTCCCTACCTACCTCTCAATGGTGAGGCGAGAATTAGACGAAATAATAATTTTCAAAGAGTTTTCACATCTATAAAGGATTCGATTCACAAAGAAGAAAGAAATATTCACTGATCCCTGCTAAGAGCAGGCCTTCCACATATTAAACCTTATTTAATTTCCCCCACCCCCTTCCTGGTAAGTGTACAGTTCACCACTGTGCAGATGAGGAAACTGAGGATTGGTGAGATGAGCGAACCAAAGAGTGATGTAACTGGTGGGAGAGGGAGCTAGTTTTCAAAGCCACCAAACCTACAATTCCTCTTATTGATAAGGTTTATCTGCGCTGTTCCTGAGAAGAATTTAATTGTATATCTTTGTTTAGCCTTTCAGTACCTGGAAGAGGAACAGAGATTTAATACTTTCATCTTAATAATGCAAGATACCTTATGATTTTCATAAATCCATTCGCTTTATTGAAGAATAAATGTGAGATCTTTTTAATACATGAGAAAAGTTGTACGACCTTGCAGTTGAAACTCACAAATGAGACCCTGATTCCCTTCAAGCATCAATAAGGCATTGAAATTGGTCATATAATGCATGTGTTAAATGATATGTTACAAAGAATTTCCAAATATATTTTCCTAATTTAGCTTTTCAAGAACTCTCTACAAAATGTATCATTACTCCCATTTCACAGATGGAGAGGCTATGATCAGTCATACAGAGTGAGGCCAACTGGAGCCCCACCTCTGGCTCCTGCTCCCCCTCCGCCCCGTAGTTCTTTCCCGGAGCCTGCTATGGGCCTAGAAGTACCATGCTCAGATAGGGGGCTGGGTGTGAGGGGAGAGGGCAGGGCCAGTGGAAGGTTCTCCAAGAACAGCTGAGACCTTCAGGACACCTGGCCCAGCCCCTGTCTGTTGCAGAAACTGAGGCTCAGGAAGTAATTACCTCACATGACCTGTAAGGCCTGAGATGTAGCATCCAAGCTTCAGTGCACAAGGTCTGAGTCCAGGGCCTGCACCCCAACCCCTGGGGCAACTGTCTCTCTTGTCTGGTTTTAGCGCTGCAGTTTGTGTTTACCAAGTGTTTGTTACCATCCCCATTCACCCACACCCCTCCCCAGCCCTAGAATACCACACTGTTGCCAGCACTCTTTCTAAATACAGCTCAGTCATGCCACTGGTTTGCTTGAAATTTCCTACCACATCCCCATTGGCCTTCCGGTTAAATCCTGGCATCAAAAAATGTATTTCTTTTATAAATAGAAAAATAGAGCAAACAAAAAAATATTTTTTAAAACTCCAGACTGCAATATGCAATATCTGGCTGGCCAGAGTCTGATTCCCACTGTCTGGGCACTGAAGCCATGCCGAACATCCCTGGCGCCAGCACAGCCTCCTTGCTCTGCGGGAACTGCCCGCCTCCCCTTCCCCGCAGGACTTAGCACCACGTCCACTGGTAAACAAACCTCCCCAGCCTAATTTAGCTTCACCTCCCCTGAGGTCCTGCAGAAACCTGTCATATCACTACATTTATCACACTGCATGGCAACGGTGAGATTTCTTGTTTCTCTACTGAGAAACAAGTTACTGAGCTTCTCACAGATTTTTTCAGCTCGGTGCCCCCGGCGTCCAGCACAGTCCCTTGCGCACAACAGACACTCAATATATAGTCGTAAGCTGAATGAACCGATGAAGAGTGAATGACCTGGCCAGAATAACTGAGCTGGGATCTGAATTTTCTGTCCTTTGGTTTGTTTGGCTCACTTGAGTATTATTGCCGTGTTTCAATCATTGCTTTTGTAACTCATTAAAAGCGACAGCATTTTATTTAGTTTTAGTTTTTCCAGTTCAAATCTTGAATTCAAAATATATTCAGGAGGTTTAAAATATTTAACTATAAAAGGGTATGTCTCCCAGTTGGGCTCCCTCCCCATCCCACGCCACTATTGGCTGGTTTTCTGTGTACCCTTCCTGGGGTAGAGACATATTTTATATATGTTTTCACATATTATACTGGAGGAGGAAATGGCAACCCACTCCAGTATTCTTGTCAGGAGAATCCCATGGACAAAGGAGCCTGATCCATAGGGTCAAAAAGAGTCAGTCAGTACTGAAGTGACTTAGCAGGTTACGTATTATACACATTGCTTACGGTCTTACTTTTTTGTTTTACTTAATATATTTTGGAGTTCTACTTCAATTTATTAAGAGATCCTTTTTAATGGTTGCATTGTATTCCATCGTGTAAATTACCATGATTTACTTAATACATCCCCAATTGACGAGACATGTAAGTTGTTTCTAATATGCTGCAACGAATGACCTCAGATGTGTCTTTTCACATGTGTGTTCATGTATGTAAAAAATAATAGGTTTTTGACACCTTTCTAAGCAACAGGGAGAATTTTTTTTCTTAAGGCCACACCACATGGCTTGTGGGGTCTTAGTTCCCGGACCAAGGATTGAGCCTACACTCTTGGCAGTGGAAGCAGGAAGTCCTAACCACTGGACCACCAGGGAACCCCCCAGAATTTCAAATTAAAACTATTTATGTTTCTAACAGGGACTCATCAGAAAATTCTTTCCAAATCCCCAATTCTGTCTGCATCTCTCCATCTGTGAAAGGAGAAGAGTATTTCTTGCTCCTGAAAGCTGATAGCTGCTTGCTATTAAGACTGAAGGTTTATTCTTCTGGGCTTTGAAATTCTTCCAAAAGAGGAAGCTTGTTTTTCCCTTTTAATCCAATTTCCTGTTAGACTAAAAAGATTTATAAACAGGATTTTTAAAAATTTATCTGTTTTGTAGTCTTCTAACAGCAGTTTACTAGACTGAGGCAGGTTTTTCCTGCAATCGTTTCTTTTTAAAAACCTTTCCATTTACTCAGGGATGAATTTTTCTTTTTTTTTTTTTTAACTGCATCAGGCCAAATCTGCTTTGTCTCCAAACGGACACATGCAAAAGAAGGAAAGTTACTTACCTGCTGTAGGTTTTCTTAGTCAGAATATCTTAGCAGCCACAAACACTAAGCTAACAGGTGAGAAGCACACCGGGTAAAAAGCCACCAAGCAAGCAGAGAATGTCAAAACAAATCAGCAGATAATTGTCTCTTCTCAAAGCAGCTTATGTATTTGATGATAAAGTGACTGACTGTCAGCTAAAGGCTGAGGAACTGGAGTCCCGGGGGAGGCTTCTAGGGCCTTCAGATTCCTTCTCCATGGCTGAAGTGAAGCTGTGTATCACGCAGATTCAGGTGACAAAGGCCAAGAGCTGGCCTTATAGAACACTGGGGGCTTTATTTGAGTCACTGACTCTACCCGCCACATTTCCTTGGCAACTTAAGAACTGCTCTTCCTGCCCTCTAGAGAAGAGCCATGGTTCTCAATCCTGGCTGCATATTGGAATCACCCAAGAAGCCTTAAAGATGCTCCAGCTCCAGAAAGTCTGATTTTAACGTTGGAGGTTAGGGCCTAGGAATCTTCAATCCTAAAGGAAATGAGTCCTGAATATTCACTGGAAGGACTGATGCTGAAGCTGAAACCCCAATACTTTGGCCACCTGCTGGGAAGAGCCAACTCATTGAAAAAGACCCTGATGCTGGGACAGATTAAAGGCAATGGAGAAGAGGGTGGCAGAGGATGAGATGGTTGGATGGCATCACCAATTCAATAGACAAGAATTTGGGCAAACTCCGGGAGATGATAAGGGACAGGGAAGCCTGGTGTGTTGCAGTCCATGGGGCTGCAGAGTCAGACATGACTTGGAGACTGAACAACAACAACTGCCTAGGAATTTTTTTTTTTAAGTTCCACAGATAATTCTAAGATGCAGTCAGTGTTGAGGACCATCATTATAGAGATTTCTGGGTTGTGGGATTGCAAGCAGCTTGTATCACTCAGAGAAAGAAGAAAGGGTTTCATGTGGTAAGAAATCCAATCCATGGTTATCCTGGAAACCCCACAAGCCTGACCCTTTTGCTCCCTCACTTCAATCCCTCAGTACCTTCCATCTGTTTTCAAGGCAAAGACCAAGGTACTGAGAGTCTAACTTGTCCCCAACCTTTCCACTTTGCCCCCTCTCTGCAGTGGTCACACTGTGGCCCCCCCAAGTCCCTGCGGGCACCTCGCTGCCTTCTGTCAGTCCGTCTTTGCCAGTGACATTCTTTCCCCAAGTATGTCAGGCATGGAGCACAGCTTGGACAGGCAGACAAGCCTTCCCCAGAATGACGGATGAAGACAGTGCTCAAGGTCACTGCTAAGCCCACCTGGCTCTTCAGGGCCATTCACCCTGGCAGCAGCCTTCTTGGACACTTAAGTCAAAATAAACTGACAAAGGAGGAGAAGAGACCACTAAGAAAACTGGATTCCCTTGTAGCAAAGGGCATGGACCCTAGGAGTGCTTGCATTTATTGTGTCTTATGTATCTTTTGTTGTTGTTACCTAACAGGCAAGTAGAGAAGAGATGGATGATCATGAAGAAGGTGGAGAACTCAGAGAAAATCATCCAGACGCTCAAGGTAGAGACAGTTGGGTTGGGTTTTATCATATCTGATTACAATAATTGTGGGATGAATTGCGCATCTGTGCATTGTTCAAAGATGTTAATGAGGAATGACTGTTCCATTTCCTGTCAGGCCATGGGTTGGAAGGCAGAGTATAGACTCTGATGCACTCTTAATGCATCACAAGCCAACTGATAATGACATGCTTTTATGTCCTTGGACTTGAGAGATTTATTTCCTGCCAGCGGCTGCAGATTGATGGAAGGCAGTGGAGACTTTGGGGCATTACAAGAAGACCCCATATGCATGTCTGTCTCTGGCTTCTCCTGCTTTCCCCAGCACTTGGGTATGCAGGTGAGGGACCTTAGATTCCCTGTCTGGAGGGACGACCTTACAACAAAGGGAGACCAGCATCTTTGGAGACCCAGCCCCTGACACCCACAGCTCTGGGTGACCAGAGCTGTTTGAATGTGACTTCCTCCAAAAACGATGCTGCATTTGATAATGATGATGACTCTGGGAAAGATTAGGCCCAGAACTAGGCTTTGGGGCATACCTCATATTCTCATACCTTGAACTGGAAGCTCTTCCCTGGCGGGGAGCACCTGGGCTTGCTACAGGATGCTTCAGTTAGCTAGGCCCAGGTCCACAGAGGTGGACTTTATCCTCATTGCTTCTTGCAGGAGTGGAAACAGTTGTGTGAGAAACACTTGCATTCTCAAGGAGTGGATGCAGGGTCCGCCAGAATTGCGTTTGTGGATTGCTGTATAAAAGCGTCCAGCAGAGGGAGCCAGAAGGTGAAAGTGAAGTTGCTCAGTTGTGTCTGACTCTTTGCGACCCCATGGACTGTAGCCCACCAGGCTCCTCCATCCACGGAATTTTCTAGGCAAGAGTACTGGCGTGGGTTGCCATTTCCTTCTCCAGGGGATCTTCCCAACTCAGGGATCGAACCCAGGTCTCCCGCATTGCAGGTGGACGCTTTACCGTCTGAGCCACCAGGGAATCCCTAGGGGGAGCCAGAGAGGGCTGAAATCCCGCCTCTGCTCTGTTCCCAGGCGCTCCACCCCTGGGTGCATCCACCCAAGGGAGGCTCCTTTCCCTACTTGGTCCTTCTACTGGGACACCTTTCTGTTAAGTCACATAAGGTTCTCTGGATAGCCGGTCAGCAGCAGATCTGAACAGATGAGTGGAGAGCCTGGGCTCTGGAGATGGACTACCTACCTCTTCCTTAACCTCCCCACCTCAGTATCCTGTTTTCAGAGACGAAAACAGGACTGCCCTTGGACTACCCCGGTGGTCCAGTGGTTAAGACTCCTAGCTCCCACTGCAGGGGGCGCGGGTTTGATCTCTGGTCGGGGAACTAAGATCCCACATGCTGCATGGCTTGACCGGAAAATTGTCAGGAAAAAAAAAAAAACAGTACTGCCCTGCCCTCATAAGTTTGCATGAGGGATAAATTAAGTAATTCATGTACCATAGCCCTTTAATGAATATGAATCTCAACTTGGATATCTCAATGAATAACCTTGTACCCTCTTCACAGCCACATTTTACCAGTCTGTGAAATGATGGCACGATTCTTCCTATCCTGTCTGGACCCTCATAGGGTGAGAGAGACCATAGAACTTACTGGAGATAAGAGTGCAAGTCATGGATTTGGGGGTTGCACCCTAACTTGATCTTTTTCTAGTTTCTATCTTTTGCTATTTTTTTCAAATGACACTCCCCTCCCAAAATTAATTTTAATATTCATTATAATTTTATACTCATTTTTAAATTTTTCATTGCTTCTGAATATCAGACAATAAAATACTACAGTAGCCTGATCCCTGTGTTCAGTCAAACTTTTAAGCAAGGTTTCTGCTGACCTACATCTCCTGCCACCTCCGTTTTAAAAGCTGAGTAACAATAACCAGGGAAATGTATTCTGGTCTTCATATCTTCCATATCGTAAATCGCATATCCAGACTATGAACACTGATGAGGCTCCAAGGTCTTGGCCAAGTGCAGTGGAGGTTTTATGCAGTGCAGAACATGGCCAAATCTAAGCAATGACCAAGTCAGTCAAAACAGATTTCCTGGGAGGGACAGGCCCCGGCTCAGTTCCATAAAGGTTACTCAGACAGTCTTTTACCCAGTGAAATATCACCACAGAAAATTAAAGAAAGCATTTGCCTGTCCCGAATGATAAATGCTAATGTTCAAAAAGGATTTCAAATCTTTGAAGGGAAAAAAAGGAGGGAGTGCCAAGGAATTTTTTTTTAACTATTTAAGGATCAGTTTTCCCCTCGTGGGTCTTACAACTAATTGTCAGGACTTTTTTCCTCCTCTAAATTAAGTAGTGAGCTGCAAGATTAACTATAAGCAATGAGCCAGGGCCACATCCAGTGAGAATACCCTGAGTCTTGGACTTGCTGAGAACACAGCATGCAAGTTTTCACAAGACAGTTCAAAACAGCAACCCCCAAGTCAGAGAGGGCTTGGGAAACAGCTCTTATTTTAAATATGAAACTTTTCTTTCTGCCTCTCTTTCTCACCCCCGAAGTCCGAGGAAGGGATAAAATTTCCATTCTTTTTTTTTCTTTTTGGCTGCACTGGGTCTTCATCCCTGGCGTGGACTTTCTCTAGTTAAGGTACACAGGATTCTCATTGTGGTGGCTTCTCTTGTAGCAAAGCAAGACCTTCAGTAGTTGTAGCACAGGGATTTAGTAGTTGTGACTCTTGGGCCCTAGAGCAGTAATTGCTCTGCTTCTGCTGCTGCTGCTAAGTTGCTAGGCTTCAGTAATTGCAGCACGTGGGCTGTGAGGTTGTGGCACATGGGCTTAGTCACTCCTCTGCATGTGGAATCTTCCCAGACCAGGGATCGAACCCGTGTCCCCTGCACAGGCAGGAAGATTCTTATCCACTGGACAACCAGGGAAGTCCAAAATTTCCATTCTTCTTTCAATTCTTGTTTATTTCTTAGGCCAACTGCTCTCAAACTTCAGTGTGCCTCAGAACCACGTGGAAGGCTTGTAAAAATAAAGATGTCTGGGCCTCCAGAGTTTCTGACTCACTAGATCTGGGCTGAGGTCATAGCATTTACAATTTTATTAAATTCCTCAGTGATTCTGGGGCTAGTGGTCCAGGGACCACACTTCGAGAACCACAATCTTGAGCCTCGCTTCGAGGATTTATCTCTCTGAATTTGACAGTGACTCAGTTTAATCTGTTCTTTTGGACATAATAGGAGTATGAACATTGGAGGGCTTTGTTTAGGCAGCATCACAATAATCAAGAGCATCTATTATTGGGAATTCCCTGGTGGTCCAGCGGTTGGGACTGTGGGCCATGGGCCTGGGTTTAATTCCTGGTCAGGGAACTAGGATCCTGCAAGTCTCACAGTACAGCCAAAAGAAAAAGAGCACCAGTTATCAAATCTGAGTCCCTGGGTTCAAATCCTGGTTCCACCTCTTACTAACTGTGCAGCCTTGGGTAAGTCACTAAACTTCTCTGGGTATCTTTTCATCTGTAAAACGGGGATACTATAGTACTTCTCTTGTGGGGTGGTTGTGACATACAGGAGTTAATACACACAGTGTGCTTGCAAGAACGCCCGGCACACAGTGAGTACTCACTGAAGGTTAGATACAGTCTACTTCTTAAATAGCTTGGTTTAGTAGCCCTATCAGGAAAGACTTGTTCTTGGTTTAACATGATGGAACATAATGATTTACTTACTTTCCAAATCCATCTCATTTGCAGGGAGGCAGGGTGGGGTTACTGGCTCTCAGGGACTGACTGAGTCCTCCTTGAGAGTCCTTCTTCTGCTGAGGTCCAGGGCCAGGTAGCAGACCCAGTCTGAATGAGGTCATGTTGCAGTAGTGACAGAACCCCTCGGAATGTGGCAGACCTTAAAACAGTCTCAGGAGCTTTGAAAGATCTGGGGAGCCCTGCATGAGTGTAGGGGGCCCCCAGTGACTAGCCTGAAACAATACAGGGTGGGAGACAAAAGGCAGATCTGGCAGAAAACCTTAGAGACCAACCATTTCTATTCTACCAGGAGAAAAGGCTCAGAGCATCATTGCTCTGTCATGCAAGAGACAGACGTGCAGTAGTTAGGATGTTGGTTCTAACAAAGACCAAAAGAAAGTGACTTCAAACAAGAGGGAAGGTTTATTTCTCTCTCAGGGAAGGGTCTGAGCTGGCAGGCAGGGGGTGGGACAGCTCCACTCCACAGGGCTGTCCAGGGACCCAGGCTCTTTCTTATCGTCTCTCTGGCACTCCATTTGCTGTCACCCCTGTCTGCCTGGTCAGAGCTGGCTCAGCTTCCTCTTCACCGTGCAGGACAAGGGAGGGAAAGGCCCAGCTGCCTTGTAAGAGCCTAATTCAGGAATTGCACCTCTTCCACCTCTGCTCATATCCCGTTGGCTTCCCTGGCTACAAGTGAGGTTGGGGAATGAAATGTCTTGCTATGTGTTCATGTGTCAAGCTAAAATGTGAGGGGGTCTGCCACCCAAACACAGGGCAGAATGGACATTAGGTGGGACTTAGCATCAGAGTCAGACACGACTGAAGTGACTTAGCAGCCTCAGCAGCAGCAGCATCTCTGCCAAGCTGGGTAGATGGCTCTGTCTGGCAGATGCTACCACTTCCTACCTCATGGACTCAGAGTCACCATGGTGGGCCATTTCTCTCTTCCTTTTTTTTGGCCATGCCATACAGCATGTGGAATCCAAATTCCCCGACCAGGGATCGAACCTATGCCCCCTGCTTTAGAATCTCAGAGTCCCAGTCCCTGGACCACCAGGGAAGTTCCATTTCTCTCTCTGCTGCAGACACCATACATGTTTTAGCCATCCGCTCTGTGACTGGCCTGAGAAGAGGAGCTTGTGTATCCCTGTTTCCCATTGGTCTTTACAGCGTCAAAGGGAAAGCTAAAAATTACGATGCATTTGAGAATTTGCCTGATACCTTTCAAAAGTGCAGAGACTTCAGTGAGGCTTCAGTGCTCTCATTTCCACCAACCCCAGTAGGAACTGCCGAAGGAGCCAGACCCCTTCTTTGAAAATGAGCCCCTTATTAGGGAGCGGCCAACACCAGCTGCTCTCCTTCGCCCTCTCTATCATTTGATGACGCTGCCACCTCCTCCAGAGCACTGAAGTCTAATCCAATTTCACACATACTTATTGGTGCTGCTGCTGCTGCTAAGTCGCTTCAGTTGTGTCCGACTCTGTGCGACCCCATAGACGGCAGCCCACCAGGCTCCTCTGTCCCTGGGATTCTCCAGGCAAGAATACTGGAGTGGGTTGCCATTTCCTTCTCCGACATACATATTGAGCAACCACTAAGTACCACATTAGAGCCCACATGCTAGGTATATTTCTTGAAGGCAAGGATGTGCATTATTTAGCCAGACCTAGCAGATGTTCCATAGATGAATCAGTCCAGTAAATGGAGGAATGAGTACCTGAGCATTCAGGAGATTCAAAGAAGACAAACCAAGGCTCCTACCCTTAAGAGCTTATAGGGAAGACTCAACTTTGGGCTTGGCATACTTGCTGTGAAGAAACAGTGCCTGTAGGGGTTAGCAAGGTCCAAGTCCTCCAGAAGGACTGCACTTACATACCCACAGCCACCAGTCAGGACCTGCATCCGCACTGCATCCGCACAGAAGACACAGAAGCAGCCAATAGGGGTGACCAATAAGGACGAGCCGGTGAGGAGGGCCTGGCCCCGCTGGCTTCTGTGTGAAGGGCCCTATAGCTGGCATGCCTTCATTAACCCAACAGTCTGGTCTAACTAATGGCTAGTACATTAAATAGTTACATCATAGCAGAGCTGGCCTGTCTAGCCCTGGTTTTTGTGAGAATCACTGGCCTAGACCCTTTCTAGCTAGAACCTGGGACTTGTTTGAAATCTGGGCAGAATTTGGGGTCTCCTCCCAGACCTTGCTGTTGTTCAGTTGCTCAGTCCTGTCTGACTCTTTGTGACCCCATGGACTGCAGCACTGCCAGGCTTCCCTGTCCTTCACCATCTCCCGGAGTTTGCTCAAATTCATGTCCATTGAGTCGGTGATGCCATCCAATCATCTCATCCTCTGTCATCCCCTTCTCCTCCTACCTTCAATCTTTCCCAGCATCAGGGTCTTTTCTAATGAGTCGGATCTCCGAATCAGGTGGCCAAATTATTGGAACTTCATTCCTTTCAATGAATATTCAGGGTTGATTTCCTTTAGGATTAAAATCCACCTGGGACTTGTTAGAAATCTGGGCAGAATCTGGGGTCTCCTCCCAGGCCTACCTGTGCCTTAACAGGATCTTCAAGTGCTTCGTGTGTCCATTATTATTTCAGAAACCCTGGAATAGCCTCATTGAGGAGACTGAGTTTCAGATTTGAAAGATATGGATTCAGTTACCAGTTCTGTCTTTGATTAGGCCCCAGAGCCTAGAGAACATCACTTCTCTGGGCCATAGATTCCTTTCCCTTAAACCAAGGAGGGGGCCTGGATAATCTCTCAGGGTCCATGTCCCACCCTCACTCTCTCTGCATCTGTGAGTCACCAGGGTTGGTGATAAGTGATAAGCAGAAAGCCAGGACTGGGGCTGGACCTCTCTCCCAAGCTCTTTCCACCACACCCACTCCCAGGGAAAGCCAACCGCCATTCAACACATAAAGCTCTGCCGCCCAGTCAACCTTGGGTGGGCCCTGACCGAGAGAGTCTGGAAGACCAGCAGCTCCCGTGCCACACAAGGAGCCCAGGCTCAGCCACAGCAGCCAGTGAGTGAGAGCCCAGCAGGTCAAGAATGAGAATACTGGCTTCACCACAGTCCTCCTATACCAGCATGAGGCAGCCAAGAACCTGCTGGCTTCTAGGCTTTGACTTTCTCTGGCATCAGGAAATAAGAAGGCTGACCTTTCAGTCTCTACTGCTCATTTCCTGTGACTCGGTGATCTTGGGATTGTTTCTGTTAAGGCGAAGAGCAGAAGTCTCAGTGTTACCACCGAGAAGCTCCAGGGTTCAGATCCCAGATTCCGGCCTTCTTGAGTTTTCAGCACTCACTACACAAATGGGGATTTCCTTCATTTACTTAGCAACCATTTGCTGATCCCTTGCTAATTGCCAGGCCCTCCATGACTGGATAAGACACACTCTTTATGGAACACCCACTCTGATAGAGGAGCCAGACAGGTACAGGCATGGTTCAAACCATCTGTGTCTTCAATGTATTTAGCACTCCAAGAGAGCTGGTGCAGACCAACATGGGAGAGACGGGGAAAAGTCAGGGAGGGCTGCCTGGAGGAGGTGATGTCAGACATGCTGGAAGGAGTTTACTGAACCCAGAGTGCATTCACCCATTTGCAATGAAGCCAGTGAGACAGGGGCAGCAGTTCACCCTCACTGTGTGCCAGGCATCAGACTAAGCATTCTCTGCAAATTGCTTCATTTAATTGTTATAACAATCCTGTAAAGAAGGAGCTCTTATTATTTTCATTTTGCCAGATGGGAAAACTGAGGCACAGCGAAGTTAAGGAATATGTCCTTGCTCACAGAACTGGGCAGAGGCAAGGCTGCAGACTCCATCTGTAGAGATCCATTCTCCTGGTTGTTAACAGTTACCAAAGGGAACGTTTGCAGACCCTGGAGTGCTGGCAGGTAGAAGGGGAGAAAGCAGAAAGGTCAAGGGGAAACGGAGAAGAAATGCTTCACACACACCCAGGAGAAATCGAAATGAAGAGAATCTTCAGGCAGGTTTTCCAAGAAAAAAAAAACGTGTGGCAAATCGGAGAGAGGGTAGAGAGGACAGAAGGGCCCAGCAGCGGCTGTCTCTGCCTCCCAGCGGGTGGCGGCTTCTCTGGTCCCCGCCCCGCCGCCCACCGGCGGCTCCCGGACCCTGCAGCGCGGCCAGCACCAGGCCTTCCCCACCTGTCGTTCCTGACCTCCTTGCAGCGAGGCTGGGACTGCAGGCTCGGCTACCCTCTGAGGGTCTGTGCTCCGGGCCTCCTGTGTCGGTTTTTCTTCTCCCAGCGGTGGTGTGTGATGCCTTTCCCTGCCAGGACCTCCTGTGGATCCCAGGCCTGGGTGAACACCCTCAGAGCCAGACAGTCTCAAAATCTGCCCAACAGGCCGACTCAGACTCTAGGAAGAAGGTGGGATGCAGGCAAATGGGCAACACCCTGAAGTGCCAGCCAAACAGTATAAACTTTGCCATTTATACTTTATCTTTTGGCTAGCTTTCGGGACATCGTCACTTGGGTAGAGAAAAGGGAAGGAGTGTTTGACACTTACTCTGAAGCAGATCACTTTACAAGGTGCTTTTTTTTTTTTCTTTTGGTACTTTTATCTCATTTTATCCTCACCATAACCATATAAGATAAGGTGCTTTATCCCTGTTTCCCAGAGGAGACAAATGAGGCTGAGAGATTAGGTAACTAACCCATGGTCACACAGCCCTAAGTGAAGGAGCTGAGCCATGAACCCAGGTTTCTATACTCCAAGCCCCTGGCTCTTAAAAGCAGGAAAAGCCATCCATGTGTTTCTGATTAGGAAATAATTACAAGGTCGGAGAAACACCACAAAATTATGGCACCATTTTTTTTTTTAAGCCAGCATGAAACTTGGAGATTATTTAGAATCTCTACTGTAGGTAAAGGAACTTGAGGTCTAAAAGCCAAGAGAATCATGCAAAACCGTGGCTAATAATGAAAACCGAGGTAACCCGAGTCTGCCTCAACTCAGTGTTCCTAGGTGTTTCATTTAGTTTAGATCAATTTACTTTGGTTTTGAAGGCGTTTCCTCAGGAGCAGTTCCCAACACCAGGAATAAACAGCTCCGAAAGGAACAAGAATAATGACTACCTAATCTATGCCAAGAAGTGAAGCAGCCACTGATGCAAAGTTTCTCTTAAAGCTGGGGATAAAATAGGGAGACCAGAAGGACGTGCCCAGGAGGGGAGGCACTGCTCCTGCACCAGCATCCATAGCCTGAAGGTGCTTCCCACTGCAAAGGGCCGCCTCGCAATGTGGGTCTCAGCTCCTCACTTCCAGAACTGCTCTGCCTTGGTCTGCAGTCTCCGTACACTGCCAGGCTCTGCTGTCTGGAGCCCTGGCACTGGGTTCAGCGTAGTCTGCTAGCTCTTAGCAGCCTAGATGACCTACACACGGTATCACTCCTTTATTTTTCCTTCTGGAAAGGATTTCAAAGTTCTCCTCTATAGTGGGAAGTGATGCATCCTTAAGACCGTTTCTGGCTCACTCCACGCAGCCCAGGATGGAAACCCCCCAGAATCCCAGAATACAGCTGTTGCCCCTTGATCCTGAAAATCCTCTTCACCTCCCAGGAAGTAAAGCTTATTTCTAACTTGACACCCAAATTCATCAAAACCAAAAAGAAGTTGAAACTAGAGACAAGAACAGCATAAGAAAGAAAATCTATAGACCAGTCTCACTCGTATATGTGTATCCAAACGTACCACAACTGAATTCAGTTTACCCCAGGAACTAAAAATGGTCTAACACTCAAAAACCTGTGTCCGTACTTAGGATCATCTCAGTAGATGCAAAAGGAAAAATCAATTTATAAAATTCACCCATTCATGACTTAAAATGATCAAACTAGGAATGAAAGAGGAATACCTGATTTTGTTAAAGAGTAGTTTACATCACACTTGAATGGTAGAACTTCTGAAGCAGCCTCATTAGAGGCAAGACTAGGATAAGGACCCTCTATCACTGCTTCTCTTTCACCATCGTTCCAGTACAGTAGAGAAAGCAAAATAAACGAAACAGAAGAGGACACAAAGGAGGAAATGACCCTGCCATTATTCTCAGACAATAGTACTACTTAGGTAAAAAATTGGAGAAGGCAATGGCACCCCACTCCAGTACTCTTGCCTGGAAAATCCCATGGACGGAGGAGTCTGGTAGGCTGCAGTCCATGGGGTCACTAAGAGTCGGACACGACTGAGCGACTTCACTTTCACTTTTCACTTTCATGCATTGGAGAAGGAAATGGCAACCCACTCCAGTGTTCTTGCCTGGAGAATCCCAGGAACGGGGGAGCCTGGTGGGCTGCCGTCTATGGGGTCGCACAGAATCGGACATGACTGAAGCCACTTAGCAGCAGGTAGAAAATCTGAAGGCATCTAAAGACAAGCTATTAAAAGACAAACAAAATTCAGCAAGATTACTAAACATAGTCATTCAGTCTTAAGTTGTGTCTGACTCCTTGTGGCCCCATAGCCTGCAGCACACCAAGCCTCCCTGCCCTTCAATATCTCTCTGAGTTTGCTCAAACTTATGTCCACTGAGTCGATGATGCCATCCAATCATCTCATCCTCTGTCACCCCCTTCTCCTCCTGCTCTCAATCTTTCCCTGAGTATAGATCAATATACAAAAATCGATTGTGGAAAAAATTAGTGTTTGCAAAATAAAGTACAATTTATAATGCAAATTTAAAATAATTCTTATTATAGAAAACCTCAAACATGCACAAAGATGGATGGGACAGTGAGTCTCATGTAGCCATCTCCTGGCCAATACTGTTCACCCATATTCCCAATCCCTTCTTCCCTTCCATAGTATCTGAAACCAGTTCCAGGCTCATACCATTTTACTCATATATACGTGAGTACATATCTCTAAAAGACAAGAAAAGACTCTTTTGACATAACCATACTACCACTGTTGTATCTACAAATTAGAACTATTCTTTAATATAATTGGATATCCAATCCATTTTTTCAACATCCTAATTGTCTCAAAATTATCATAATTGTTTTTTATTTTGTTTGTGGTTGGTTAATATGACTTTTTTTGGTTGACATATGGCTTTATAGGTTTTCCTCATTTATTTTTTTCCCTCCCTCATTTAGTTTATTTTTAGGAAATTGCATCACTTGCCCTGTAGAGTTTCCCACAATCTAGATTTTGCTGATTGTATTCTCATGGTATAGTTTTCCATGTTTCTCTGTCTTCTGTATTTTCTTTAAATTAGTACTTAGCTCTAGAGACTTGATCAGAGGCAAGTTTGGTTTTTCCATTTGACAAGACGACTGTACGGAGGGGGGCATTGTGTTCTTGTTCTCGCCTTGGGAGGCATGGTGTTTACTGGCCTCTTCATGATGCTAGCAGCTGTGGAGCCATTAATTCATTAGAGGTTATGAAGTGGTAATATAGAAATCCTATCATACTCACTTCATTTATTACTTGGGAAACTCCTACCAGAATTTTTTTCCTTCTACTGTTTAGTTGTCTAATGGTGTTGCTTAGAAGGCAGGATAAATGTAATTTTAAGACATATATAGTATTTATGTATTTTATATTAATATACATATATAATAAAGTGGTCATGTATGGATGTGAGAGTTGGACTGTGAAGAAGGCTGAGCGCCGAAGAATTGATGCTTTTGAACTGTGGTGTTGGAGAAGACTCTTGAGAGTCCCTTGGACTGCAAGGAGATCCAACCAGTCCATTCTGAAGGAGATCAGCCCTGGGATTTCTTTGGAAGGAATGATGCTAAAGCTGAAACTCCAGTACTTTGGCCACCTCATGCGAAGAGTTGACTGATTGGAAAAGACTCTGATGCTGGGAGGGATTGGGGGCAGGAGGAGAAGGGGACAACAGAGGATGAGATGGTTGGATGGCATCACTGACTCGATGGACATGAGTCTCAGTGAACTCCGGGAGTTGGTGATGGACAGGGAGGCCTGGCGTGCTGTGATTCATGGGGTCGCAAAGAGTTGGACACGACTGAGCAACTGATCTGATCTGATAATAATTATTATAATATAAAATATTGTATATATCCTATGTAAATAGAATACACATATATATCCTAGCAATAAATCAATAAATCTAAAAAAAGTATTAGACTTTCATGAAGAAATTATAAATTTTATTAAATTAACTAAAAATAGGTCTGAATAAACATAACATTCTATATAATGCTACATATAATATTCATAGATTTGAAGGTGACAGTTCTCCCTAAATGTATCTATTAATTCAATGAAACTCCATTTTTAAAAATCCCCAATAGGGTTTTTGGTGGAAGTTGATCCCAAAATTCATAAAGAATGGCCAAAAATAGCCAATACAATTTTGAAGAAAAGCAAAGAGGAAGAGTTTGCCCAGTCAAATATCAAAAATTACTTTAAGGTTGATGATGTTGACTTAGGGAGAGACAGAGTAAAGAATCTAGAAATAAATGCACCCATATATAGAAATGATATGTGGAAAAGTATTATAAAACAGTGGGGAAAGCACAAACTATTATTCACTATATAATTTTGAGATAACTGATTATCCAATTTTTAATCCTTACTTCACAAAGTATCAGATATATTCAGGATCTAAGTGTGAAAAGCAAAATTCTTAAGCCTTTAGAAGAAAATATATAAGAATATCTTTATGAATTCAAGAAGGGAAAATTTTCTTACACATGATCCAAAATACAAACCAAAAAGAAAATTATTGACAAACCCAATTATATTAGAATTAAAGTTTTTGACATGTTATAGTTAAAAAAGCAAACATAGAAGACAATATCTTTAGTGCATTTAGCCAACAAAGTATTAGTACCCCAAATGCACCAAAAACTGCTACTAATAAAGAATGAAAAAGACAATGAACCCAAATTAAAAATGGGTTGTTGTGGTTTTTTAGTTTATTGTTTTTTTAAGGGGGGGGAACCTAAATAAATAACCATTTATTTATTAGTCAAACTTGCTAATCATGAAAATTCAAATTAAAACAAAGAGATATCATTTCATATAAATCAGATGAGCAAAAAAATTTTAAGTCTCTAAACATTATTAATAAAGGTATGGAGTTTTAGAAACTCAGAGCAATTTGGAAATACCCAATAATACCCAATAAATTGAATGGATGGACAGAGGATGAGATGGTTGGATGGCATCACCAACTCGATGGACATGAGTTCGAGCAAGCTCCAGGAGTTGGGTGATGGACAGGGAAGCCTGGTGTGCTTCAGTCCATGGGGTCACAAAGAGTCGGACACAACTGAGAGACTGAACTGAACTGAATAAATTGAAGATGCATGTACTCTGCAACCCAACAAGTCCATTCCTAGATATACCTTAGAGAAACTCACATATAAACAGTTACTCAAGAGGGTACCTTGCAGCATTGTTTGTAATCACACACACAAAAAACAAAAACCTGGAAATAAAACAGCCATCAACAGCAAAATGGATAAATAAATTGTGGTAGGTTTATACAATGGAATGGGCTTCTTTGTGGCTCGGACAGTAAAGAATCTGCCTGCAATGCAGGAGACTGAGCTTCTATCCCTGGGTCAGAAAGATCCCCTGGGAATGGCAACCCACACCAGTATTCTTGCCTGGAAAATTCCATGGACAGAGGAGCCTGGGGTCACAGAGTTGGACACAACTGAGCAAGTAACACCGTACAATGGAATGGGGCTTCGAAGGTGACGCTAATGATAAAGAACCCACCTACCAATGCAGGAGGCATAAGAGACACTGGTTCAATCCCCTGGGTTGGGAAAATCCCCTGGAGAAGAACATGGCAACCACTCCAGTAATCTTGCCTGGAGAATCCCATGGACAGAGGAGCCTGGTGGGCTAGAGTCTACAAGGTCACACAGAATCAGACACAACTGAAGTGACTTAGCATGCACGTATACAATGGAATAAGGTACAGCAGCTTAAAATGAATGAATGGAAACTGTGCGCATTAACAGGGATTAATCTCAAAAACATGGACTTCTCAGGTAGCTCAGAAGTAAAGAATCCACCTGCCAGGCAGAAGACACGGCTTCAATCACTGGGTTGGGAAGATCCCCTGGAGGAGGGCACGGCAACCACTCCAGTATTCTTGCCTGGGAAATCCCATGGACAGAGGAGCCTGGCAGGCTACAGTCCATAGGATCATAAAACAGTAGAACATGACTGAGTGACTAAACAACAAGAACAATCTCAAAGACAAAATGATAAGCAAAATAAAGCATGTTGCATAAGTGATACAATACTATTGATACGAAGTTTTAGTATGTAAAATAACATCATCTGTTGTTTACAGGTGTCGCATTCTTTGCGACACCATGAATCGCAGCACGCCAGGCCTCCCTGTCCATCACCAACTCCCAGAGTTCACTCAGACTCACGTCCATCGAGTCAGTGATGCCATCCAGCCATCTCATCCTCTGTCGTCTCCTTCTCTTCCTGCCCCCAATCCCTCCCAGCATCAGGGTCTTTTCCAATGAGTCAACTCTTTGCATGAGGTGGCCAAAGTACTGGAGTTTCAGCTTCAGCATCATTCCTTCCAAAGAACACCCAGGACTGATCTCCTGTAGGATGGACTGGTTGGATCTCCTTGCAGTCCAAGGGACTCTCAAGAGTCTTCTTCAACACCACAGTTCAAAAGCATCAATTCTTCAGCACTCAGCTTTCTTCACGGTCCAACTCTCACATCCATACATGATCACTGGAAAAACCATAGCCTTGACTAGACGGACCTTTGTTGGCAAAGTAACGTCTCTGCTTTTGAATATACTATCTAGGTTGGTCATGGAGAAGGCAATGGCACCCCACTCCAGTACTCTTGCCTGGAAAATCCCATGGATGGAGAAGCCTGGTAGGCTGCAGTCCATGGGGTCACTAAGAGTCGGACACGACTGAGCGACTTCACTTTCACTTTTCACTTTCATGCACTGGAGAAGGAAATGGCAACCAACTCCAGTGTTCTTGCCTGGAGAATCCCAGGGACAGAGGAGCCTGGTGGGCTGCCATCGTCTACGGGGTCGCACAGAGTCAGACATGACTGAAGTGACTTAGCAGCAGCAGCAGCAGGTTGGTCATAACTTTCCTTCTAAGGAGTGTCTTTTAATTTCATGGCTGCAATCACCATCTGCAGTGATTTTGGAGCCCAGAAAAATAAAGTCTGACACTGTTTTCACTGTTTCCCCATCTATTTCCCATGAAGTGATGGGACCAGATGCCATGATCTTCATTTTCTGAATGTTGAGCTTTAAGCCAACTTTTTCACTCTCCTCTTTCACTTTGATGAAGAGGCTTTTTAGTTCCTCTTCACTTTCTGCCATAAGGGTGGTGTCATCTGCATATCTGAGGTTATTGATATTTCTCCTGGCAATCTTGATTCCAGCTTGTGCTTCTTCCAGCCCAGCGTTTCTCATGATGTACTCTGCATATAAGTTAAATAAGCAGGGTGACAATATACAAAATACACAGCCTTGACGAACTCCTTTTCCTATTTGGAACCAGTCTGTTGTTTCATGTCCAGTTCTAACTGTTGCTTCCTGACCTGCATATAGGTTTCTCAAGAGACAAGTCATGTGGTCTGGTATTCCCATCTCTTCAAGAATTGTCCACAGTTTATTGTGATCCACACAGTCAAAGGCTTTGGTATAGTCAGTAAAGCAGAAATAGATGTTTTTCTGGAACTCCCTTGCTTTTTTGATGATCCAGTGGATGTTGGCAATCTCTGGTTCCTCTGCCTTTTCTAAAACCAGCTTGAACATCAGGAAGTTCACAGTTCACGTATTGCTGAAACCTGGCTTGGAGAATTTTGAGCATTACTTTACTAGCGTGTGAGATGAGTACAATTCTCTGGTAGTTTGAGCATTCTTTGGCATTGCCTTTCTTTGGGATTAGAATGAAAACTGACCTTTTCCAGTCCTGTGGCCACTGCTGAGTTTTCCAAATGTGCTGGCATATTGAGTGCAGCACTTTAACAGCATCATCTTTCAGGATTTGAAATAGCTCAACTGGAATTCCATCACCTCCACTAGCTTTGTTTATAGTGATGCTTTCTAAGGCCCACTTGACTTCACATTCCAGGATGTCTGGCTCTAGGTCAGTGATCACATCATTGTGATTATCTGGGCTGTGAGGATCTTTTTTGTACAGTTCTTCTGTGTATTCTTGCCATCTCTTCTTAATATCTTCTGCTTCTGTTAGGTCCATACCATTTCTGTCCTTTATCAAGCCCATCTTTGCATGAAATGTTCCCTGGGTATCTCTAATTTTCTTGAAGAGATCTCTAGTCTTTCCAATTCTGTTGTTTTCCTCTATTTCTTTGTATTGATAGCTGAAGAAGGCTTTCTTATCTCTCCTTGCTATTATTTGGAACTCTGCATTCAGATGCTGATATCTTTCCTTTTCTCCTTTGCTTTTCACTTCTCTTCTTTTCACAGCTATTTGTAAGGCCTCCTCAGACAGCCATTTTGCTTTTTTGCATTTCTTTTCTTTGGGGATGGTCTTGATCCCTGTCTCCTATACAAAGTCATGAACCTCCGTCCACAGTTCATCAGGCACTCTGTCTATCAGATCTAGTCCCTTAAATCTATTTCTCACTTCCACTGTGTAGTCATGAGGGATTTGATTTAGGTCATACCTGAATGGTCTAGTGGTTTTCCCTACTTTCTTCAATTTAAGTCTGAATTTGGCAATAAGGTGTTCATGATCTGAGCCACAGTCAGCTCCTGGTCTTGTTTTTGCTGACTGTATAGAGCTTCTCCATCTTTGGCTGCAAAGAATATAATCAGTCTGATTTCGGTGTTGACCATCTGGTGATGTCCATGTGTAGAGTCTTCTCTTGTGTTGTTGGAAGAGGGTGTTTGCAATGACCAGTGCGTTCTCTTGGCAAAACTCTTTTAGCCTTTGCCCTACTTCATTCCATACTCCAAGGCCAAATTTGCATGTTACTCCGGGTGTTTATTGACTTCTTGATTTTGCATTCCAGTCCCCAATGGCGACCCACTCTAGTACTTTTGCTTGGAAAATCCCATGGACAGAGGAGCCTGGTATGCTGCAGTCCATGGGGTCGCTGAGTCGGACACGACTGAGCGACTTCACTTTCACTTTTCACTTTCATGCACTGGAGAAGGAAATGGCAACCCACTCCAGTGTTCTTGCCTGGAGAATCCCAGGGATGGGGGAGCCTGGTAGGCTGCCCTCTATGGGGTTGCACAGAGTTGGACACGGCTGAAGCAACTTAGCAGCAGCAGCAACCCCTATAATGAAAAGGACATCTTTTTTGGGTGTTAGTTCTAAAAGGCCTTGTAGGTCTTCATAAAACCGTTCAACATCAGCTTCTTCAGCATTACTGGTCGGGGCATAGACTTGGATTACCGTGATATTGAATGGTTTGCCTTGGAAACAAACAGATATCATTCTGTTGTTTTTGAGATTGCATCCAAGTACTGCATTTCAGACTCTTTTGTTGACCATGATGGCTACTCCATTTCTTCTAAGGGATTCCTGCCCACAGTAGTAGATATAATGGTCATCTGAGTTAAATTCACCCATTCCAGTCCATTTTAGTTCGCTGATCCCTAGAATGTCGACATTCACTCTTGCCATCTCTTGTTTGACCACTTCCAATTTGCCTTGATTCATGGACCTAACATTCCAGGTTCCTATGCAATATTGCTCTTTACAGCATTGGACCTTGCTTCCATCACCAGTCACATCCACAACTGGGTATTGTTTTTGCTTTGGCTCCTTCCCTTCATTCTTTCTGGAGTTATTTCTCCACTGATCTCCAGTAGCATATTGGGCACTTACCAACCTGGGGAGTTCCCCTTTCAGTATCCTATCATTTTGCCTTTTCATACTGTTCATGGGGTTCTCAAGGCAAGAATACTGAAGTGGTTTGCCATTCCCTTCTCCAGTGGACCACATTCTGTCAGACCTCTCCACCATGACCCGTCCGTCTTGGGTGGCCCCACATGGCATGGCTTAATTTCATTGAGTTAGACAAGGCTGTGGTCCATGTGATCAGATTGACTAGTTTTATGTGATTATGGTTTCAGTGTGCCTGCCCTCTGATGCCCTCTTGCAACACATACCGTCTTACTTGGGTTTCTCTTACCTTGAGAGATACATGGGGTATCTCTTCACAGCTGCTCCAGCAAAGCGCAGCCACTGCTCCTTACCTTGGATGAGTCGCCCCTCCTGACCTTGAACGTGGAGTAGCTCCTCTCAGCCCTCCTGCACCCTCGCAGCCGCCGCTCCTTGGATGTGGGGTAGCCCTCTCGGCTGCCGCCCCTGACCTCAGATGTGGGGTAGCTCCTCTCGGCCACTCCTGCACCATCACAGCCTGGTAACTCTACTGGTTGTTAAAATCTGAAAGTACTGTTAGTGTGTGCAATCAGTGTATCCAACTCTTTGCCACCCCATGGACTGGGGCCCGCCAGGCTCCTCTATCCAAGGGATTCTCTAGGCAGGAATACTGGAGTGGGTTGCCATTTCCTCCTCCAGGGGATCTTCCCAACCCAGGGATCGAACCCACATCTCCTATGACTTCTGCATTGGCAGGCAGACTCTTTACCACTGAGCCACCTGGGAGAGACCTGTGTAGGAGAGGAAAAACTTTTCTTCTACTCTCTTTGAGGCCCCAGCTGGGCCTGAAAATTAAAATGACAAAGACAGACTAAGAGAAAAGCACACAAATTTATTTGATATAAGCTTTATGTCACATGGGAGGTTTTATAAAGAAATAAGGACCAGAAGAAGTGGTTAAGCCTGAGCATTTTTTTAAGTAGGTTTGATGAAGAGTGGAGAGTTGTGGGAAAATGTGATAGGAGAAAGGGATATATACAAAGGGTAATCAAGTCGAGGAAGGAGAGCAAGGCTTGTTTGTCTGCTTTCCTCTCAGAGTCCCTCTGTCTTCAGAGATAAGGGTGCTCCCTTCCTCCAGGTATTGAGTTGGCCAAAAAGTTCTTTTGAGTTTTTCCATAACATCTTACAGAAAAACACAAACAAACTTTTTGGCCAACCCAATAGAACCTACTTCTTACATGAGTAGCAGGTCTGATAATTTGCACTCCCCTTTCTCAGATTCCTTCCACTTAAAGTAGTCAATATGCCAAGGTGCAGTGTTTAGGGGGTAGCATATTCTGAAGTCAGTCAGTTGATAAATACCAAATTTAAGGGCTTCCATGGTGGTTCAGTGGTAAAGAATCCGCCTATATTGCAGGAGATGGGAGTTCAATCCCTGGGTCGGGAAGACCCCCTGGAGAAGGAAATGGTGACCGACTCCAGTATTCCTGCCAGGATAATCCCACGGACAGTGGAGCCTGGCGGGCTGTAGTCTATGGGGTCACAAAGAGTTGGACATGACTTAGTGACTCCCCTCTGGGGAGAGAGTGAGGGAAATAGGATTTTATGTGATACAATAAAGCCTTAGATGATATCTGAATTGTTTTATCTCTTCAGAAAAAATGTGCATCGAATATGGCAAAATGTTAAGATTTCACAAAGGTAGGTGGTAAGTACATGGGTAATCATTATACAGTAGTTTTTCTATGCTCTGCTGTTTTAGCTTTTTTAAAAACAGTTAAAAGAGATGGGCATACCAGACCACCTGACCTGCCTCTTGAGAAACCTATATGCAGGTCAGGAAGCAACAGTTAGAACTGGACATGGAACAACAGACTGGTTCCAAATAGGAAAAGGAGTACGTCAAGGCTGTATATTGCCACCCTGCTTATATGCAGAGTACATCATGAGAAATGCTGGGCTGGAAGAAGCACAAGCTGGAATCAAGATTGCCAGGAGAAATATCAATAACCTCAGATATGCAGATGACACCACCCTTATGCCAGAAAGTGAAGAGGAACTAAAAAGCCTCTTCATCAAATTGAAAGAGGAGAGTGAAAAAGTTGGCTTAAAGCTCAACATTCAGAAAATGAAGATCATGGCATCTGGTCCCATCACTTCATGGGAAATAGATGGGGAAACAGTGGAAACAGTGTCAGACTTTATTTTTCTGGGCTCCAAAATCACTGCAGATGGTGATTGCAGCCATGAAATTAAAAGACGCTTGCTCCTTGGAAGGAAAGTTATGACCAACCTAGATAGCATATTCAAAAGCAGAGATATTACTTTGCCAACAAAGGTCTGTCTAGTCAAGGCTATGGTTTTTCCAGTGGTCATGTATGGATGTAAGAGTTGGACTGTGAAGAAAGCTGAGTGCTGAAGAATTGATGCTTTGGAACCGTGGTGTTGGAGAAAACTCTTGAGAGTTCCTTGGACTGCAAGGAGATCCAACCAGTCCATCCTACAGGAGATCAGTCCTGGGTGTTCTTTGGAAGGAATGATGCTGAAGCTGAAACTCCAGTACTTTGGCCACCTCATGCGAAGAGTTGACTCATTGGAAAAAACTCTGATGCTGGGAGGGACTGGGGGCAGAAGGAGAAGGGGACGACAGAGGATGAGATGGCTGGATGGCATCACCGACTCGATGGACGTGAGTTTGAGTGAACTCCAGGAGTTGGTGATGGACAGGGAGGCCTGGTGTGCTGCAATTCATGGGGTCGCAGAGTCGGACACAACTGAGCGACTGAACTGAACTGAAAATTGTAGGCTATTAGTCAAATACTGACTTGGTTTATTCCAATACTTCCTAAATATAAGGTTGTTTTACTAGAGAAACAACAAAACACTCTTCTATGGTCCACTTCCCAGCGACAGGATATCAATTCTAATCAAAACCGTGAAATCACACTAGTTGTAAACCCTCAGCTTTTGGTCAATACAAACGCGCCCTCTGCTGGTCATATAGTGCTTTGTCCCAAATTTCAAAACAGTTGTGAAGAGCAGTGAAATCCGTTCCATCAGACAGATTTTATTAAGCCCGCAAATTAGGGAAAGAAACCTTCACAGAATTCCTCTTAATCACAAAAATACTTAAATCAGTTCCAACTCTCTATTAATATTTACATGTTATCCAAGACAAAATAAATTCCGGGTACCAAGCCAATCAACCTTTCCAGTTTCCTCAGCAACCTCATACACTGACAATTTTGTCCACACTCCAAAGTCTGGAGGTTGATGTATGAGACCGTAGATGCCATCCTTAACATTTGGGAATAGCAGAAAGGAACCCAAGTTCCTCTGCATGGCAGTGCAGACACCACTGAACACTGAAAAATGAGTAAATTATTACTAGTATTAAGGGAATAATGCTGGTGGGATAACAGGTACATTTTTTCTTTTCAAATCTTTTTTTGAAGTTACCAGTTCAGTTGCTCAGTTGTGTCTGACTCTTTGCAGCCCCATGGACTGCAGCACACCAAGCTTCCCTGTCCATCACCAACTAAAGCTTCAGTGATGCCATCCAACCATCTCATCCTCTTTTGTCCCCTTCTCCCCCTGCCTTCAATCTTTCCCAGCATCAGCGTCTTTTCCAATGAGTCAGTTCTTCATATCAGGTAGCCAAACTATTGGAGTTTCAGCTTCAGCATCAGTCCTTCCAGTGAATATTCAGGACTGATTTCCTTTAGGATGGACTGGTTGGATCTCCTTGCAGTCCAAGGGACTCTCAAGAGTCTTCTCCAACACCACAGTTCAAAAGCATCAATTCTTCAGCGCTCAGCTTTCTTTATGGTCAAACTCTCACATCCATACATGACTACTGAAGAAACCATTGCTTTGACTACATGGACCTTTGTTGGCAAAGTAATAACGTCTCTGCTTTTTAATATGCTGTCTGTTGATCATAGCTTTTCTTCCAAGGAGCAAGCAACTTCTAATTTAATGGATGCAGTCATCATCTGCAGTGATTTTGGAGCCCAAAACAATACAGTCTCTCACTGTTTCCATTGTTTCCCCATCTATTTGCCATGAAGTGATGGGACCGGATGCCATGATCTTAGTTTTCTGAATGTTGAGTTTTAAACCAACTTTTTCACTCTCCTTTTTCACTTTCATCAAAGGGCTCTTTGAAGTTATGATATCTTTAAATAAACAAAATTGAGGAAAAATCAATTAATTCATGCAAGAATCTACTGCTCAAAGAGAGAAGGGATTGAATATTAGAGTCTTTGTTTCAAAAAGTTTTTTTTTTTAACTTTTTAAATTATTTCATTTTTCTTTTGTTTTACTTTGTGCTAGTATCCATCTTCCTGACTAAAATTTAAGCTTCCTGAGACCAGGGTATGTATCCATCCTACTCACCACTATATTCCCAGCACCTAATATAATGACCATCATGTAGCAGGTATTTAATAAACATGGGATAAATGAAGGAATGAATGACGATTTCTTTGGCATGTAAATTGGTACAAATTTTCTGGGAAGCAATTCAGCAATAGACATTTTACCCTTAAGACTGTACATTCTTCAATCGTAATAGATGTGGACAAAGAATTAAGTCCTTTGGTAAACAGAAACATTCCTTATAAGCATATGCTATATAAAGTACATTTTAGTTACAAAAATTCAAAACAACTTGAATTTTAATAGCTACATGTTTGGTTAAGTCAGTTAAGGTATCCATATGATGAAATGCCATGCTGGTATTAAAATCATTTTTAGGATATTTAATGATATAGGAGAGTCTAATAACATAAAAGTTGATTTGAATTATATGTATTATTTCATTAACTTATTAAAATATGAGTATATATTTACTATATATGCATGAAAGTATATACACCAAAATATTTGCTGTAGTTGTATGTAAGTACAACTACATACATAAAACCTTGACCATGAGTCAGGGTTTTTTGGGTTTTGGGGGTTTTGTTGTTGTAGTGGTGGGTTAATTTTTTTGGGGGGTCTTGTTTTTAGCAGGTGCCAGCACTGTTTTAAACACTTTATTTGTATTAATATATCTTCAGTTCAGTTCAGTTCAGTTGCTCAGTCGTGTCCAACTCTGCGACCCCATGAACCACAGCACGCCAGGCCTCCCTATCCATCACCAACTCCCGGAGTTCACCCAAACTCACGTCCATCGAGTCAGTGATGCCATCCAGCCATCTCATCCTCTGTCGTCCCCTTCTCCTCCTGCCCCCAATCCCTCCCAGCATCAGAGTCTTTTCCAATGAGTCAACTCTTTGCATGAGGTGGCCATATAACTTAACTTTGTTAAGCTTTTTAAACAGCCTTATAATAAATTATACCTATTTAAATTGTACAATTAGATAAATTATCTTTAAGTGTTAAATATTGCTATTTTTCTATAAAGATTTTAATGCAATCAACTTCACTTTTCCTTAGATTTTAATTATGTATAATTATTTAGTAGAATATAAAATTATTCTACCATCAATTTTCTTCTATAGAAACATTAAATATTGCTATGATTTGAAGGGGCAGCTTCTAGTTTTCTGGAGATATAATTGACATATAACATTGTAATTAGTTTAAGAGGTACCACACTATGATGTGATATATATTGCAAAATGGTTACCACAGTTAACATCAGTCAGCACACACAGTTACTTTTTTTTCTTGTGATGAGAACTCAAGATCTACTAGGTAAGTTCTAATACATATCTATACTCGTGAAACTCACCACAATCAAGACAAAACATTTCATCTTTTCCAAACGATTCTTCTGCCTCCGGTCTCTAACACCAGTCTCTCTCATTTCCAAACCAATCTGCTTTCTGTCACTATAGACTGGTTTTCACTTTCTAGAATTTACTAAATGGAAGCATACCATACATACCGTTCTTTGGTTGCTTTTACTCCACATAATTCTTTTGAGATTCATCCATATTGTTGAGTGTATCAAAACTTCCTTTCTATTTGCTACTGAGCAGTCTTGCATTGTATGTGTATACTAGCATTTTATCCATTCACCTGTTGATGGGTATGTCGGTTGTCGCAAGTTTTTGACTATTGCAAATAAAGTTGCTATGACCATTTGTGTATAAGTACTTATGTGGACATATGCTTTCATCCTTTTTGAGTAAAATACCTAGAAGTATAATGGCTGGATGATATGGTATATTTAATATTTAATTTTTCAGGAAACGGTCAGTTTTCCTAAGTGGTTGTACCATTTTATATTTTAACCAACAGTGAATGAACATTCCAGTTCCTCTGGATCTTTGTTAATTCTCAGTATAGTCAGGCTTTTTAGTCATTCTAATAATTACGTGTTGATGGGGAGGGTTCTTATTTATACTTGTGTTTTCCTATTTTCTTCAATGAAATATATCTTTCATAATTAAAAATTGTTTAAAGTAACTAAAATAAAAAGTATCCTAGTCTAATATGAAGTCAGTCTGGAGACTCTTCTCATTCTAAAAACTACCCAGTACGGTCTTCAGAGAACCCAGCAATAGCTGTGTAGCCTGCATAAACCTTCCTCAAAATATAACAGTTTTTTCATCAATTTTCTTTTCAAGGTTATAACCACGCTGGGGTTTTAAGAAAAAATTTAAACACACATAAACCCCGTTAACATATTATTTCCTCTTTCTGTTTTCTCTTCCAGCTCTTATTCATCTACACACATATTTTATAGAGCTTTAATACACAATTCTATAGTTTACTATTTTTTACTTGTCGTTATATCGTATTTTCCATACTACTGATTTATCTTTTCAACCATAATTTTAAATGTCAAAATAATGCATTGCAAATTTCCCATTGTTTGGCTGTTTCTAATTTTTTATTATTGATCATGTAATGAACAACTTTGTACAAAAAGCTTGTTTCTTCTTTTAAATTTTTTCCTTATGATAATACCCAGGAGTGAGATTCCTGATCAAAGACAAGAACGTTTTTCTAGATCTTGATATGTACTGTCACATCGCTTTCCCAATGGGGCTTACTGATTTTAATATCACTTGCCATGTGTCAGCTCTAGTTTCTGCAGCATTTGCGAATTTCCTAGGTATAACATACCCTATTGTTCTAATTGGCATGCTGTTGACTGCTCACCAGGTAGATGTATTCTCGTGTCTGGGATCACAGCCTGCTGTCCTTTGCTGATTCAGGATGCTTTTTGTCTTCGCAGACCCAGTGCGGAGGAATATGACCCTTGACCCTCTTTGTGCTTCCCTGGCCAAGCACATGCAGACCCCTGAGGCAGATACTGTCCAAAAGGCGTAAGTATTCAAAGCCGTCCTAACATGGACTTCTCAACTTTTGTTTTTCTTTGCTTTTAATGAACTTCATTTCTGTTTTTTTCTAAGCCACGTGAAGACTCTCAGCTAACCAACCACAGGCTCTGGCAACCAGAATCAAATTACTGGCTAAGAAACAAAGATTTGGGGGAAGGATTATATTGTGATGTGTTTCCCACTTTTAAACCTGTTCTTTGGCTGGGTGGGTGAGAAGCAAAGTTGAACTCTGAACCATGTGGAAGCCACTTTCTCCGTTTTTCCACAGCGGAGCTCTGCGGCCGTGCCCAGAAAGTAGAGGTCTGTCAACTCAACCTTGGTTTCTCCTCTTAGCATTCACTCAGCCCTGGGTAAAATCAATAATACCATTAATACGAATAAATTGCTAACATGTATTAAGTGCTTCCTACGTGCTATGTGCTAACTATGAGCTCATCAGCCAGCAGCTCAGACAGTCAGGCTCAGTCACCTGACCTAAGCCTTGTTTGGCAGTAGCAGCTGGAACGACAGCCTCCTGTGACCTCCCATGAGCCTCAGTGATTGGCGAATCTGCCCTCACCTGCCTTGTGGTAGAACGATTCCCTCCTGGGTCAAAAAAAGGCTGGGCGTTCCCTAGGAATAAAGAAGGACGAGCACTTGGGTGGTGAGGCAGCTATCTGAAGAATTCCACTTTTTAACTTTTGTATTTCATCTTCTCCAAATGGATTTAAACTGCTTATAATAACGCACACCCCCCACCCCAGCCTATCCACCAAAAAAAAAAAAAAAAACTAGATAATATAAAAATATATATATATATTTTAATCTGGAGGAAAAGAAAAAACAACATCAACAATCTCCAATAAGTGACTAAAGTTCAGACTTTCAAAAAAAAGAGAAAACTGAAAAATAGAAAACTTCAGACTTTCAGACTGAATGTGAAAGCAAAAAAAGCCAGAAAGGAGCAACTCAATCAGGTTTTGTGGTTCTTGTTTGCAGCATGCTTATTCCTCAGGGGAAATAAAGGTTTTCCTACCACTAAATTCTAAAGGATATTTCTATGGGTTTTTATAGAGTGACATTGAATGACTTAAAGACTCATTTATTTATAGGAAATTCCATTTACCTCATTCGACAAGTATTTCTCAAGTTTCTATAGTAAGGCTCTGTACTAGCCCAGCACAGTAAATATAATACTGATTTAGCTAAAAAATAAAATCTTCAGGACCAGGCCTGGCACAACAGTAGCTGCTGCAGCAGCCGTCACTGAATCCACGTGGCTCTGTCGTGGTGACATTTTTACCTGGAGAACGTAAGTCAGCTGCCCTCCAGGCAAATGGTCCGTGACAGCGGTTCTACACAGGATCATAGTCATACAGCAGTGAACTTTGGTGGCTGAATTTGATCAAGAATAGAATTCAGAGGGTGTAAAAAATGGATATATAGGTAGGTTCATGTTCTGATGACACTCTTTCTTAAAGGTCACTTTTTCTTCAACTAAGCCACAGATAAAAGAAACTTCAGCCTGAGAGAACCCCAAAAGTGAAGGCCAGACTTTCTAATCTCCTTTATTCAGGGATGTGTTGAGAGAAAGAGGGCTGACCACGTGTGTAAAATGCCCGCCACAGGGCAGTGCCTGGCAGAGCACAGTGGTTCAGTCAGCGTTTGTTCATTTTCCCCTCTTTCTTGCTCACTAGAGGTTTTCTTTTTCTTTGTAATTGAAGTATGGTCATCATTTACGATGATGTTGAATGGTTTGCTTAGAAACGACCCAAGCTCATTCTGTCACTTTTGAGGTTGTACCCAAGTACTGCATTTTGAACTCTTTTGTTGTCTATGAAGGCTATTTCTTCTAAGGCATTTTTGCCCATAGTACTAGATATAATGGTCATCTGAATTAAATTCACCCATTCCCGTCCATTTTAGTTCACTGAGTCCTAAGATGTCCATGATCAGTCTTACCATCTGCTGCTTGACCACGTCCAGTTTACCTTGATTCACAGACCTAACATTCCAGGCTTCTATGCAATATTGTCCTTTACAACACTAGACACATCCACAGCTTAGGACTGTTCCTGCTTTGGCCCGGCTGCTTCATTCTTTCTGGAGCTATTAGTAATTGCCCTCTGCTATCCCCCAAAGCATATGGGAGGAGGTCTTATCTTGGTGTCATATCTTTTGCCTTTTCAAACTGTTCATGAGGTTCTCTAGGCAAGAATACTGGAGTGGGTTGCCATTTCCTCCTCCTGTGGACCACATTTTGTCAGAAGCTCCACTATGACTGCTCTGTCTTTGGTGGCCCTGCATGGCATGGCTCATAGCTTCATTGAGTTATGCTGGCCCCTTCGCCACGACAAGGCTGTGATCCAGTTTCAGGTGAACAGCAAAGTGATTCAATTATACATAACTTTTTTTTTTCTGGTTCTTTTCCATTGTAGGCTATAACAAGGTATCGTCTAGAGTTCCCTGTTCTATACAGCAAATTCTCTTGTTTATTCTACATATAGTGGTGTGTACACCAGAGTTTTTTAGTTTGGTTCTGCTGTTTTACTTTTTTCCAAAGGAGCAAAGATTATAATGTACACCATCGGCACAGAGGACTTTCAGGACATGGGCCTGACTCACCAGAAGGGCTGGATCCTATAGACACATCTTTTCTTCCAAGAGGAAAAGAAGGGAAGACTGAGCCAAGGCTGTTCAACCAGAAGACATCAAACAACATCAGTAACGTGAGTGTAAACACCTAGGTAGGCGCTTGGTCCAAAACCCCACCTGGAAGGTGCTCCCATCACAGTTGCCATGTCCAGTTGTATAGACTGCTTACTAGACAAGGCCAACTGCAAAGGGGGCAGTGAGAGCTCAAATCCACTCTGTGGTTCACTCACTATGCCCTGCATCCCAGTAATGGGTTGCATCTTTCTGAAGCAGGGGGTACCCTTTTCTAATTTCTACAAAGGTACTAGAAGGAAGCTTAGTTTTCCTACACTTTCATATCATTTCCGACATCAAATGTGTGAAGGCTTTTCCCACATCAACCAATTCTTCAGCTCTCTGGAGACCAACCAGGTGACCTACAATTCTACTCTGACGCTAACTACCAGGAATTAGCACAGACCCCACAGGTTAAGGGCTCAGTCCCACATGCCTGTTCCACTTCAGCCACCAAGTCTCAGGTCGTCACCTGTACTTCTGATCAAAAAGCTATAAATAGGGGGTTCCTACAACCCATCCTCAGTTTCAGTAATTTGCTAGAATAGCTCAGGAAACATTTACTTACTACTACTGATTTATTACAAAAGATATTTTAAAGGATACAGTAAGTCCCCTACATTCAAATGAGTTTAAGAGCATGTTCATAAGTTCAATTTGTTCATTAAGTCCAATAAAGTTAGCCTAGGTACCCAGCTACCACAGTCAGCTATATAGTACTATACTGCAATAGGTTTGTAATACTTTTCACACAAATAAAGTAAAGTGAAGTCGCTCAGTTGTGTCCGATTCTTTGCAACCCCATGGACTGTAGCCTACCAGGCTGCTCAGTCCATGGAATTTTCCAGGCAAGAGTACTGGAGTGGGTTGCCATTTCCTTCTCCAGGAGATCTCCCCAACCCAGGGATCAAACCCAGATCTCCTGCACTGCAGGCAGACACTTTACCATCTGAGCCACCAGGGAAGCCCTTTCACACAAATAATTCATAACAAATACAGAAACAAAACATTTTTATTCTTCCCTAAAATTGGCCGGCAGTGCTTGAGACCTGGGTTCAATCCCTGGGTCAGGAAGATCCCCTGGAGAAGGGAATGACAACCCACTCCAGTATTCTTCCCTGGAGAATCCCAAGGACAGAGAGGAGCCTGGCGGGCTACAGTCCATGGTGTCCCAAAGAGTCAGACACAACTGAGCGACTAACACTTGAAAAGTAGAGTAGAACAGTGCTGGCGTACAAGGGCTGGCATTGGGTGAACATCCTGGTCTTGCAGTAAAGATACTGTACTACTCTATCAAATTGTAAAGTACACAAAAGCACAACCACTTGAAGAGGACGCATGCATGTGACAATGTACACCAGACACGTGAACTAACGTGATTGGACATGCAAATGCATGTCCACATCTTTGGAAGTTCACAACTTGAAGGTTCATATGCAGGGGACTCACTGTCCACGTGAACAGCGAGGAAGAGACACACAGGGCAAGGCCCTGACGGGTCCCAAGCACAGGTGCTCCTGTCCCCTTGGAGTTTGGGATGTGCCACCCTCCTATCACATAGATGTGTTCACCAGCCCTGGAGCAGTCTGAACACATTTGGTTAGAGCTTTTATGGGGGCTTTGTTACACAAGCAGAATTGATTAAGTCACTGGCAAATGGTGATTAATGCAACTTCTAACCCTTCTCCCCTCCTCTAAGGTAGTGGGAGGGGCAGGGGGCTGAAAAGTCCAATGTTCTGATCACGTGATTGGTTCTCCTGGTAACCAGTGCCCCTTTTTAGGGGCTTTCCAAAATAATGGTATTAACATAATCTCAGGTGCTGTTGAAAGGGGCTTGTTAATGAATAACAAAAGACAATCCTTTCATGTTTATGCTCCAGAAGTTACAGGCATGTCTCTCATTTTATTGTGCTTCACTTTATTGGCTTCACAGATAATGTGATTTTACATATTGAAAGTTCAAGCAAGTCTATCAGCACCATTTTTTCGAACAGCATTTGCTCATTTCATGTCTCTGTGTCACATTTTGATAATCTCGAAACATTTCAAGCTTTTTCATTATTATTGTATTTGTTTTGGTGATGTGCTCAGTTCAGTTCAGTCGTGTCCAACTCTTTGCGACCCCATGGACTGCATGCAGCACGCCAGGCCTCCCTGTCCATCACCAACTCTTGGGGCTTGCTCATACTCATGTACATCGAGTCACTGATGCCATCCAACTATTTCACCCTCTGTCATCCCATTCTCCTTCTGCCTTCAATCTTTCCCAGCATCACAGTCTTTTCCAATGAGTCAGTTCTTCGTAACAGGTGGCCAAAGAATTGAAGCTTCAGCTTCAGCATCAGTCCTTCCAATGATATTCAGGACTGATTTCCTTTAGGATGGACTGGTTGGATCTCCTTGCAGTTCAAGGGACTCTCAAGAGTCTTCTCTAACACCACAGTTCAAAAGCATCAATCCTTTGGCGCTCAGCTTTCTTTATGGTCCAACTCTCACATCCATATATGACTACCGGAAAAACCATAGCTTTGACTAAACAGACCTTTGTTGGCAAAGCAATGTCTCTACTTTTCAATATGCTGTCTAGGTTGGTCATAGCTTTTCTTCCAAGGAGCAAGTGTCTTTTAATTTCATGGCTGCAGTCACCATCTGCAGTGATTCTGGAACCCCAAAAAAATAAAGTCAGCCACTGTCTCCACTGTTTCCCCATCTATTTGCCATTAAGTGATGGGACTGGATGCCATGATCTCAGTTTTATGAATGTTGAGTTTTAAGCCAAATTTTTCACTCTCCTCTTTCACTTTCATCAAGAAGCTCTTTAGTTCTTCATTTTCTGCCATAAGGGTGGTATCATCTGTGTATCTGTTACTGATATTGATGCTAAAGTGTGATCAGTAAGTGGTATTTGATGTTACCATTGTAATTGTTTTGGGGTATCATGAACCATACCCATATGAGATGGTCAATTTAATCAATAAATGTGTGTGTTCTGACTGCTCCACCAACCAGCCGTTCCCTCTGTTCCTTTCCTCAAGCCTCTCCCCCACCCCCATTCCCCGAGACACGACAACATTGAAATCAGGCCAGTTGATAACCCTGCAGGAGCCTCTAAGTGTTCATGTAAAAGGAAACGTCTCCTGTGTCTCACAACAGCGAACAACAACTCATGTTTCTCAATTTATATCAAAAGCTAGAAATGGTTAATGAGGAAGCCACGTGGAAAGCTGAGAGGGGCCAAAAAGCTTGGCCTCTTGCACCAAATGGTTAGCTAAGTTGTGACTGCAAAGGAAAAGTTCTTGAAGGAAATTAAAAGTGCTACTCCAGTGAATACATGAATGGTAAGAAAATAAAACGGGCTTATTGCTGATATGGAGAAGGTTTAAGTGGTCTGGATGGAAGATCAAACCAACCACAACATTCTCATAAGCCAAAGCCTAAACCAGAGCAAGGTCTTAACTTTCTTCAATTCTGTGAAGGCTCAGAGAGGTGAAGAAGCTGCAGAAGATGAATTTGAAGTGAGCAAATGTTGGTTCATAAGGTTTAAGGCATGAAGGTGAAGCTGCAAGTTATCCAGAAGCTCTAAGATAATGAAGGTGGCTACTCTAAACAACAGATCTTCAATGTTGATGAACAGCCTTATGTTGAAAGAAGATGCCATCTTGGACTTTCAGAGCTGGAGACACATCAATGCCTGGCATCAAAGCTTCAAAGGACAGGCTGACATCATGTTAGGGGCTAATGCAGCTTGTGACTTGAAGTTGAAGCCCGTGCTCATTTACCATTCCAAAAATCCTAGGGCCCTTAAGATTTATGCTAAATCTATTCTGCCTGTGTTCTGTATGTAGAACAACAAAGCCTGGATGACAGCTTATCTGTTAGCAACGTGTTTTACTGAGTATTTTAAGCCCACTGAGACCTACTGCTCAGAAAAAAAAAAAAGATCCCTTTCAAAATATTACTGCTCGTTGACAATCAGCTAGGCCAGCCAAGAGCTCTAATGGAGATGGACAAAATTAGGGTTGTTTTCATGCCTGCTAACACAACATTCTGCAGCCCACATATCAAGGAGTCATTTTGACTTTCAATTCTTATTTTTTAACAAATACACTTCTTAAGACTATAGCTGCCACAGTTAGTGATTCCTTGGATGGATCTGGGTAAAGTCAATTGAGAACCTTCTGAAAAGTATTCACCATCCTAGATGCCATTAAGAACATTTGTGGGGAATTCCCTGGTTGTTCAGTGGCTAGGACTTAACACTTTTACTGCTGCAGCCCAGGTTCAATCCTTGGTAGGGGACCTAAGATCCCACATGCCTTGTGACACGGCAAAAAAAGAAAAAAAGAGATTACAATTTGTTGAAGGCTCAGATAATAGTTAACAGTTTTTTTGCAATATAGCATTTTCAAATTCAGGTATGCGCACTGTTTTTTTAGACATAATGCTACTGCACACTTTAATAGACTACATAAGTAAACATAATTTTCATATGCCCTGAGAAACAAAATATTCATGTGATGTGCTTTATTTCCCATATTCACACTGTTGGGGTGGTCTACAACCAAACCCACACTATCTCTGAGGTACGTTTGTGCAAGGGTTTTAGGAGCTCTGTGTCAGAGGCTAGGTTCAAAGACCAAACATATATTTCTTATTTTGTCACAATATTATAGGTACTAAGGGGGGTAGTCATGGCCTGACTGTGCCATCCCGTTAGAAAGAAACACTATATTGTCCCAATCCTTGGGGAAAGGTGAAAACTGACATAGCCATGGTCATATGCTTGAAGTTTCCCAAAAGCTAGCAAATGATGCAACAGTGAATACAGCTGGCTTTGATTTAAACTAGTTAATCATTAATTGTGGCGATAGCAATCTGTCAAAGGTGAAAACTGCTTCACTTTGATCCAGCTCTTGTAGATGATGGTTTAGCATCAAAAAAGGGGACAGGATTTCCCTGGTGATCCAGTGGTTAAGAATCCTCCTGCCAATGCAGGGGACATGGGTTGGATCCCAGTTCAGGAAGATCCCCCATGTCACAGGGCAACTAAGTCCGAGCACTGCAACTACTGAAGCCTGCACTCTGAAGCCCAGCTCTGCAACCAGAGAAGCCACCCACGAGAAGCCCACTCTCTGCAACTAGAGAAACGCCTTTGCAGCAAAAAGACCCAGCACAGCCAAAAAGATATAACTAAATAAAAAAAAATTTTTGTAATTATTTAAAAAGGGGGGGCAGATCATCAAGCACGTTCTATTTCTCTTTTCTTCTATGAAATTATACCTGAAATTATATCAAAGGCTGAATCTTAGGATCTCCCCTCTGGCTCCACACTCTCTGTCTAATTCATTTGCTTCATCTGGAACCCATATAAATTCCATTCTAAGCCATTCTGTCTTGTTCAACATAATCTCCCTTTTCTTCTGTTTTCTATTTTTATTTGTTGGCTATTGGGATCTTAGTTCCCTGACCAGGTATTAAAAGTGCTGAAGTCACTTTCAAAGTGAAAGTGACTATTGAAAGTCCAGTCCTAACCACTGGACTGCCAGGGAATTCCCAAAATAATCTCCTTTTGATTTTTTTTTTTCCCTTGCTTTCTACTTTAAAATGTTCCCTTTCCTTAATTTTCCCCTTTAGGAGATGGAATTGATTGAAAAAGCCAAGAGCAGGAAAAGGGCCAAGACAGATAAGTCCAAGGCACCCAAGAGGGAGAAAGAAGGAAAACTTCGTGAGGAAGCAGAGGCTGCTGTTGGTAAGAGTCCATCTGGGAGAAGACACCTAATGGGAGCCAGAAGGTGTCACGGAGAATCAGCATGGATCCTATGGGACAAACTGTCTATGCTGAGTCTCCTTGATGACCACAGCTAAGATGGTGTTGCGCCCTTACTTCATGTCAGTATCTTGGGAGACAGGGATAGAGGAAACTGGGGGACCTGGAGGCCTGTAATTAACAAGAAAGGAAATTACAAAAATAATACCAACACCTACTAAATGAACACGCAGTGTATTAGTGATAGCTTATGGCGAACGATGTCAGATTCTTGATCTCCAAAGAAGACTTAGCTTTGGGACCAGGCTTGATCACTCAAAGGGACAAAGAAAGCTTCTGACATAGACATCAGAAGGAGGGTGGAGAGTGCCCCACTCGCTAGTCTTAGGAAGGGAATTATATACTTTTTAAATTAGTTATTACAATAAATCAAACGAATGTCTCAAGGTTGTAAAGATCTTACTAGACCCACTCCCATAATATACATTTTAAGATAACAAGATTAGTCAGAAGGTTTTTCAGGAAGGAGAAACATGTCCTCAAGCAGGATACATTATTGTTATATAGTCCTTACTAAGGAATGTAGAAAAAAACATTTGTCATTTCCTCCTCAAGAATTCCAGGCCCCTATCTCCTCCTTGAGAGCCCCAGACCCTTTTTCCTCCTCAGGGACCCCAGACTTCTTATCAACCTGCCTAGGAATTGACTCTCATTAGGAGCTCTGCATTTATGATGTCATGAAATCCCCACATATCCTTAAAGCAAGCACCATTATTATATCATGTGGAGAGGCTGGCTGATTTGAGTAACACTGAACAGTAAAAAGTGGTGGACCCAGGGTCTGAACATGCCATTTGATTCCAAACTCATGCCTTTCAAACCCTGCCTCTATGAATAATAAACAAGTCACAAGCTGAGAATTGGGCCATGAGAGCATTTGGGAGGGAGAAGTTTGCAGCATGCTCTGAATGGTTACTCCAGCTACCATTTTTCCTCTTGGTTCATTGTGTTGCACCTCACTGGGAATTCAGGTGCCTATGCTTCTGAGGACCTTCTTTCTCTTTAAATTAACTTTTATTGGAGTGTAGTTGATTTACAATGTTGTGTTCTGAGGACTTTCTTTAACCTGAAACCTACACTCATTCCTTCCTGGCCATGTGAAGACCCTCAAAACAAATCAAAGGCCGTAGCAACAAATGACACTGCATAGCCAGCCTCCTGGGCCAGATTTTTTTTTTTAATTGAAGTGTAGTTGACTTACAATGTTGTGCCAATCTCTGCTCTACAGCAAAGTGACCCGTTTATACAATATAGACATTTTTAATATTCTTTTCCATTATGGTTTATCACAGGATATTGAATATAGTCCCCTGTGCTATATAGTGGGGCTCTGTTGCTTATCCAGATCTATTTTTGAGGTCTGCTTTTTAAAGTCTTGCTGCATTTACATTGCTGTAGCCTGTAACTTGGTAGCATTGGCAGGACTGGAAAAAGAAATACTTGTGGCCCCCAGTGGTGAATTGAGAAAGAAGCCCTAGAGTATGGAAGGCTCAAACTGTGCCAGGTTACAAAGTTGCAACCTCAAGCTAGACTCTTGAGGCATGATTTTCCAGCTGTGCCTATAGGTCTTCTTCCCTCCAGAGAGCCTTGTCCCCACCATAGGTCAGGGTGAATCAGAACTCTTTTAGTAGCAAGACTGCTGATTACAGTTGAGGCAGGTTCTCAAAGGGTGGTCTATGGGCTGTGCTGTGCTAAGTCGCTTTAGTTGTGTCTGACTCTTTGTGACCCTATGGACTGTAGCCGGCCAGACCCCACTGTCCATGGGATTTGGGTTGCCATGCCCTCCTCCAAGGGATCTTCCTGACCCAGGGATTCAGCCCACATCTCTTATGTCTCCTGCATTGGCAGGCGGGTTCTTTACCACTAGCACCACCTGGGTCTATGGACTACCCTTCTCAAAATCTTTGGAGTGATAGCTAAAATGCAGATTCCTACAAAATCAGACTCTAAGGGCGGGCTCAGGTATCTGCACACAGATGATCCCATTGCACATGGGAGTTTTAAAGTCACTGAAAAGGATACAGAGATCATGTTTATTAGCTATGCCTCTATCCCCAATTGTTCCCTCCTAGGAAAGTCAAAGGAATCAAAAGCTGAAAAGAAATCACAGCTAATTTCCAAAGGGAAAAAAACAGGAGCCAAAGGGAAAAGGACACGGAAGGAGGGGAATCTGGAAACAGCTGCGGAGCTGAGTGGGCCTGATGGCATTAACTCTAAGGAAACCAAAGACCGCTCAGGTGGAGGTTTCTTCCGCTCAGGCTCTGGTGTAGAGGACCCTTGGGTCTCTTCCAAAGTTGAAGCTCCTGAGAGCCAAGTTTCTATAGATGGAAGGTCATCACCCACCCAGACTGCAGCTGTCCCTGGAAACATGGAACCTGAAGAAGAGAGAAGCCACGAGGACCCTTCCAAGGTAGGCTTCAATATTCTCACTCTGGCCAAAGGGATCTCTGTCCTCACTGGTACAACTGCAGAGGTGGAGAAAACTTCCCCGGATTATATTAAACTGCCTAATTTTATTGATTTTACTTTGTTTTTTCTGACCCTTTAAGATGCCAGATCTGATAAAAGACACTAGGGTGGCAAAGTCCCTCTGAAATGAGACATTCTGTGAGGCTCCCGAACTGCCAGGCCATGTACCCACCCCTCATGAGCAGAAAGGTGGCACAGCACTAGTCTGTGAGAAGTACAGGCCTCACAGTTAAAAGGAAAGGTGAATTCAGGCCTCAGAGCCAAGCACATATTCTTGACTAAGCCAGGAGTTTATGCACGGCTTGCCTCCCCAACACTGTAGAAATTCCTCCATCCCCAATCTGCTTTACTGTGGCACAAAGCTGGGCCACAGGCAACTTACACACACACATCTATCTGCCTTTTCTTTGAACACTGCAAGCATACCCACAGCTAAACCACTACGGTTAAACTCACAGAAGTTACATGCAAACAGGAACAATTCTGCTGAATTTCATTTAATCTCTACAGCCACACTCGTGACCCAGGTACGATGCACCCCATTTCATACACCTACAAGCTAAGATTAAAAGGGTTAGATGTTTGCTGCCAGAAGTTGGGCAACCATCAAGTGGCAGAGTCAAGACTTAGATCTTTTGACTCCAAAAGAGCTCCAGAGCTCTTGCACTATTTTTAATTATTATGTATTTATTTTATAGCCCCTGGTCTTCCAAAAAGGATTTCAGGAAGCTTTTTCCTTTCTGGTTCTCAGTTCTCCCAGCTGCCAAGGCTACAGCATTCTACTCTATATAGCAGATGAAAATTTTAAGCTGTGGGCAGAACTTCTCTGAGCCTGCTGTAGACTCAGAATTTCTAGATTTATTGTCAGTACACAGTACTGCACTGCCTCTGCAAAGGCTAAATAAGATAAGGAAGTACCCACCCCATACTGGATACACAGAGCTGCCATGGGACAGTGGCCATCCAGTGTTCCCCTCAGAGGCATACTTCTGACTGAGGAGGAGGCATCAGGAAGAACAAGAAATCTAAGACACTCTTCACAGAAACTGAGAGAACGTTTCATTGGAAAAGTGGATTTGCATAAGATTAAATAGGAGTCTGACACATCTACACCTAGGACTGCCCCTAAAGGAGCCTTTAGCTCGAACCTGTGGTTCTGACCCCTGGCTTCACACTAGCATCACTGCAAGACGTTTTTTAAAACCACCAAGAAAAATAATATATTTTTAAGTAGGTGGTTGGGGTGGAGGAGAAGTTTCCTGGCAGTCCAGTGGTTAGGACTCTGTGCTTCTACTGCCAGCCAGGTTCAATCCCTGGTCAGGGAACTAAGATCCCACAAGCCTTGCTGAGTAGCAAAAAAAAAAAAAATTTTTTTTAATTAAAATTTAAAAACCTGCCAAGGCCTCCCACCTAAGTATTCTTATTTAATTGGTCCGGGTGGGGCTTTGGCCTCAAGTAATCTTTAAAAGCTCCTTGGGTGATTATTAGACACATATAGCAGACATGGTCAGAGAAGGCAATGGCAACCCACTCCAGTACTCTTGCGTAGAACATCCCATGGATGGAGGAGCCTCGTAGGCTGTCATTTAGTGACTTAGCAGCAGCAGCAGCAGCAGCAGCAGACATGGTAGCTCAGCTGGTAAAGAATCTCCTGGGTCAGGAAGATACCCTGGAGAAGGGATAGGCTACCCACTCCAGTTTTCTTGAGCTTCCCTGGAGGCTCAGATGGTAAAGAATCCACCTGCAATGTGGGAGATCTAGGTTTGATCCCTGGGTTGAGAAGATCCCTTGGAGGAGGGCATGGCAACCTACTCCACTATTCTTGCCTGGAGAATTCCATGGCCAGAGGAGCCTGGTAGGCTACAGTCTATGGGGTCGCAAAGAGTCTGGCGACTAAGCGACTAAGCAACTATGCACAGCACAGCAGGCATTATGTTGGCACTTTCACTGTTTGAGTTAATTCTGGTAATAGCCAGCCAAGAGGAAGACAGTTTAGACGAATTAAGTTGTTACCCTTGAATTCTGAAGCAAGTAAGAGAGAGACTTGGATCCAGGTCAGTCAGAGCCCAGAGCCCGAGCCAGTGGTAGCAGAGTTTGTACAACTGTGGTCAGAGTGTGGAAACCACCTTATCTCTGATTAGAGGCCATGTGGTGGGGGTGGAGGAGGGCGCACTGCCAAGATGAGGTCACCAGTGATCACTGCTCACAGACAACACTCTGGCTCCTCAGGCCTTCCTCGTCAAGAGGGAACAAGAGAAGGCTTCCCGGGACAGGCTTCGAGCAGAGCGGGCTGAGATGAGACGGCTGGAGGTGGAGAGGAAGAGAAGGGAGCAGGAGGAGCAGAGGCGGCTCCAGCAGGAGCAGCTGGAGAGGGCAGAGAGGATGAAGGAGGAACTGGAGCTGGAGCAGCAGCGCCGCGTGGAGGAAATCCGGTGGGTGCAGAGGTCGTGGCCACGGCTGTGACAGGAAGCTGAAGACAAGTGGGGCTGACTTCCTCTGGGGGTACATTGGCTCTGAGGCTCATCGTTGTTGTGTTCAGTCGTTTAGTCATGTCTGACTCTGCGACCCCATGGACTGCAGCACTGCTAGGCTTCCCTTCACCACCTCCCAGAGCTTGCTTAAACTCATGTCCATTGAGCCAGTGATGCCATCCAACCATCTCGTCCTCTGAGGTCCCCTTCTCCTTCTGCCTTCAATCTTTCCCAGCATCCAGGTCTTTTCCAATGAGTCCACTCTTTGCATCACATGGCCAACGTATTGGCGCTTCAGCTTCGGCATCAGTCTTTCCAATGATATTCAGGGTTGATTTCCTTTAGGATTGACTAGTTTGATCTCCTTGCTGTTCAAGGGACTCTTTAAAAGAGTCTTCTCCAGAGGCTCATGCCCTAAAGGGAAATGGCATGTCTCATTTTATCCTCAGTTATCCCAGGAACAGTCTGGACCAAAGATAGATAAGGTGTCTTAAACCGTTAGGGTTACTCCAGACAGATGTTGGTGGATCTTCCTGGGAAGGCTTTGAGATCCGTTCCAGCAAACATTTGTTATGCCTCTTGCCACACTGTCTGCATTTTGCAAGGCCCTTCCATAAGCTTCTGGGCTCATTTAATCTTCCCAACTACCCTGTGAAACAGGAACTTCAAAATCCATTTGATAAGAATGGAAAATGAGGATCTGGGAACTGAAGGCCGGGTCCCAGAGCACAGAGCTGTCGAAACTTTCAGGCTTCTAGTTTCAGTCCTATTGTGTTCTGGCTTCTGCTGTTCAGTCAGGCTTCCCTTGGAAAAGGAGTCTCTGCATGAGATGCTGTTTGTGAACTACAGCCTGCAAAGCCTCCACCAGAGATAGAGCTTGTCCTGTAAGGACACTGCAGTGTTTCTGCCATCTCCCTTACCTGTTTATGGGTTTTCTCAGCTTGAGGAAACAGAGACTTGAGGAAGAACGACAGCGGCAGGAGGAGGAGGAGAGAAGGCAGTGGCTCCAGTTGCAAATGGCCCAGGAGAGAGCTCGGCAGCAACAGGAGGAGTTCCGGAGGAAATGTCAGGAGCTGCAGAGAAAGAAGCAGCAGGAGGAAGCTGAGAGGGCTGGTGAGAGGTGCTCCACTCTCTGCAACTCCCTCTATCTGGGACAGAAATATTTTTATCCCCCTGTGGGTGTTCATTTGATTCTCCCCAGAGTTATTCCTATCCTAGGTCTCAGTGTGAAGCACTCTAAATGGGTAAGCCGATTTTTTTTTCAAAGTGATTAGTAGGTGTGACTCTAGTGAGCTGAGATAGAAGTTCAAAATAAGAAAGACTTGTTTGTAGCAATGACTCTTGTGGTCCCAGTCATCTCCTGGAGTGGCACCCAGCCCCTTGCATTGCCCTTCCAGCATTGCTCAGAAGCTGCCTAAATTGGAGACACAGCTCTCCTCCTTGCCTGCTTCCCTAGCAGATGGAAACAAACACCTGGATGGCTGCTGGGCAGCCTTTCAGGTGATGTATGGATTTTCTGTAGCCTCATATTTGAGGAATAGGAAAGTGCTTCAGCAGATGATGCCTCTGTAGAGTGGTCAGACCAGCTGAGTAAGCACCAAGGTTCTCCAGACCCTGCCCTGCACTGCACACAGTAGGTACTTGATAAAGGACTCTTAAGTTAGTAAATGAACACAGGGTAATACCCACAGAAGATCTGGCAACCAGCTGTCAGGTAAACCATGGAACATCTCATTGGGAGTCCCTGGGAATCAGACTTGAGAGTCAGATCAGAGAGTTGTTTTCTTGAATAATGCTGAGCTTACCTGTTCTTCTGTTCTGCAGAGGCAGAAAAGCAAAGGCTGAAGGAGTTGGAAATGCAGCTAGCAGAAGAGCAAAAGCACCTGATGGAAATGGCTGAAGAAGAACGGCTGGAGTACCAGCGGCGGAAACAGGAAGCAGAAGAGAAGACTCGGCGGGAAGCAGAGGACAGATGGCAGAAGGAAAAGGAAGCGGCAAGGTTGGCTCAGGAGGAAGCCATGAAACAAGCCCAGGATCAAGCCAGGTATTTGACATTTGAACAACAGTTGCAAGAGTGGGATTGTTCAAGGACTTGACTGCCTGCTTCTAGTACTAGCTTTGAGCTGCCTTTGGACACGTGAAGTTTTCCCACTTCCATAGCATGGTTTGGAAGAACTGAAAAATAGAGATTCTCCTGCTGCAAAGGTGATAGAATTTTTTGATGGCTTAAAGAACTGACATTGAAGCTAGATGGGGTTTAGAGATCATCTAGCTCAGCCCTCTGCTTCACAGATGAGAAAAGCAAGTCCGAGACAGAAGGACCCTGATCAGGGCTATCAGTGAACTAGGAGTAGCACCAAGACTAGACCAAAGACTCCACCCCCACCCCTGATTCTGAAACACTGCCTTTCTCAGTATGTATTTACTGGGTACCTGTTATGTGCCAAACATTGTTCTGGACACTGGGAACTCAGGATTAAGAAAGACAGACATCTCTTCTCCCATAGCATTTACATTCTAGGGATGGGGGTGGGGAGACAGACTCTAAACAAAGGTTTTTTAAGTTGGCAATAAATGTTATTCAAAAAATTTTTTAAAAGAGATAGGATTGCGGGAGGTTTAGTTTAGACAGGTTGGCCAGGGCAAAACCTTAGCAGAGGCGATATATAAGGGTGGGACCTGAATGACGAGTTAGTCACATAAACATGTAGATGAAAAATATCCCAGGAGGTAAACAGCAAGTGCAAAAAAAAAGTTCAAAGAAAAGAATGAGGCTGGCATGGCCAAAGAATAAAAGAAAAGTTAGCATGGCTGTAATGAAGTGAACAAGACACAAAGAATACTTGTAGATAAGGTCAAAGATAGACCTTTTTAGTAGAAATAGCTCAGAATCAGCCATCGGGGCCAGCAGCATTTCCCCCTTTATTATCTTACAATGATTATTACACCTTTCTGATAATAGAGTCTCTTTAGTAATGTGCTTTCAATTGACTCCTTAAAAACCAGGTCCTCCATAGTGGCTATTATCATAAATTTCCCCTCCTTAGTGAAAGCAACAAAGTCATCCTTGTTTAGAACCATCACAACTGAAGCGTGAAGAAGTCCGGCAAAGAAAACCATGTGATTCCAATCTTAACTGTAAACAATTTACCCCTTGAAATTTATTTTCTACAACTTAAGCTGAATCTAAGCTAATAAATACCCTTCAGGGGACAAGAGAAAAAAAAAAAAGGAAGCCAGAATAACTCTATTTCAGGGTTTTCCACCTTACCTTGAGTTGTTCTCCTGGATGTTCCTCAGCTGTTATGGGAATTACAAAATAGATTAAGGGAAGTCTTGATTCAGTTTCAAAGTTGTATTCCACGTATCACAACAGTAGGACTGGGTTCATAAGTATTGAAACCAAAAGCAAAGCTGAGTTGCAATTTTCACAAAGAAAACTGGCCAGAAATACAAGGGGAAGTTGAGCTATTGTGCAACGCTAATCCAAGTTGCTTTGAAGAAACATCTTCACCTCCACCAAGAATAATTAAAGGGGTATGTGAAGGGTGTGAAAGAGCCTCATTCTAGCAAGTGTTAGAACTTAATGCCAGCTGGCTTGATTTCATCTTCGCTTGTGTGACATTGGCCCAGGTATACTTTAACTTCTCTGGCCTGTTTCTTCATCCCTAAGACAAGAGAGTCCCTTCATGAATACAGATTTAAGAACTATTATACCCTTCCTTTTAACCTTTCTAGTAGGAAGATCATGATCCTTGAAACCTCATATGTAAAGTTACTGAATGAAGACAGTATGACCTTCCACTAAAATGCAAGTCAGTAACCACAAATCTAATGATGATTACTGAAATTCTTAGTGAAAATTATTCAACTAGCTTATAAAGACAATTTTCTAGGATGCTTTATCAAGTGTTGTGATCATGGGTGTGAATTGTTTCTTAGGCAAAAAGATGCTTTGAAGAAACATCTTCATTTCCACCAAGAACTCCATAAGGAAGCCAGTGGCCTACAGTGGACACACAACATTTCCAGACCATGGGTCTACTCTTACTTCCACTTCCTACAAATACCAAGACCTTAAGACTAGAAGAAAACTAAAAAGTTGGAAGATGGTGATGGAAAAAGAGAACCTTCCTTCTATAATGAAGTTCCATACTGAGCTCCATTAGTTCCATTTCATCTGGTTCACCTCACTGTACAGCTAACTTCACTCTAGGATCTCCATCCACACCACTGTCCAGTAAATAGCCACATGTAGCTATATAAACATAAAACATTCAGTTCTCCAGTCACACTAGTCACATTTCAAGTAATCAGTAACTGAATGTGGCTACTGGCTACAATATTGGACAACAGATACAGAACATTTTCATCACAGAAAGTTACACTGGACAACACTGTACTCTTGAGCCCTGAAAATTAACCAGCCTTGAGGTTTTGCTCCGAACTATGCCTTGAAAAACCAGCCACTAGCATGATTTCCCCGTTTTAAAAATCACACTGACTCTATCAAGAGTCTTGATTAGATAATTTATCTTTAACATCTCTTTAATAACAGTAAGTAAAAAAAATAATAATAAGTATCTACTACAGAATGATCATTAAAGAGGATGAAGAACCTTTAAGATACATAAGATACATAAAAAGATGTTACAGCAAGCAGTATCTGAAGCAAAATTTTCCCACAAATTTCCTTTGGCCCCACTCTATACTTCAGTCTGCATTTAAAAACTTAATACTTGCAGATGATTCCCTGGAAATCTCACACTAATGCTTATAAGGTGCTTTCTACAGGAGCTGCACTTCCACAAACCAGAAGTCAAGCTCTGTGTTTGTACTGCTGTGTTACTGGACTTGCTTAAATGTGATGCTTCAACTCCTTGCTTTATGTAACATAGAAATAAAATGCCCCAAACACTGGCTATTGTAGTGAATATATCACAGTCTTTCTCAAACTTGTTGACCCTACTTGCACATTATTCAATTGATTCAATAATACTTAGATGAGAAAGGAGCATCTCAAATAACTCAACCAAGAGAAGAAAGAACACTCAAGGAAAACATCCTGGTGGGAAATTACCATTCCTGATTTTATTTTCTCTCTTCTTTTACAAATTTCAAAAGTTGCAGTCAAGCACCAGGTAGAGTGGCTACACTAAAATGTTATTCGAGGTGCCTTCCAAATCTTATCGATATTCTATTAAACTGTTGCTGTTAAAGGCCTATTTTATCAGCACTACTAACCAGATAAGCACATTTTTCAGTTAACCATAGCAGAATGCACAGCATTTAGAAGAATCCAATAAACTAAAATCAAGTATCCCCCATAGCTAAGCTCCACTACCTAAATGCCAAGTCTTCAGACATGCAAACAAAGCTGATACCAAACTACATATATGCGCATTCTGGATAGCTCAAATAGCCTATCAGTTTTCTCAGGCCTGACAGAAATATGCAACTCAATGAGGACTTTCTGGAAATGGGCCTTATTTCTATGTACTATTTAACACAATGGTCTAAAAGTTCTAATTTACCTAGACTATATATGTACAATACAAATAATTTTTCAGGTATGGTCAAAATAAGATTTATAAGACAAGCCAATTATTTTTCAACAGGAAATTTGAGAGGGTATTCAAACTATAATAGTTTGCATTAGAGATAGGTTTTATTTGCTCTTCTCAAGTAGCTAGATGACATTCTACTTGGAATAATACAAAATTGGATTACATATGTGCATATATATTCTGAATTCTGTGATTCATTAAGGAGTTAAAAGAAAAAGTTAAGCCCTCTAATTAAGGAACTAATTTAGTATTTTAATTTTACAGTTGAAAAGATGATATAAAGAAATAAAATATAAACAACCTTAACTACAGAGAACATTTTGAAAATTGTTAAGGGAAAAACTGAAATTATCAATATCAATTAAGAATTTCTGGCGTGCCCATTTATTCAACATATTGGGTAACTGTATCATATAAATGCACCATACAGGAATATCAAGTTTTTTTAAAAAACAACAGTGAGTATTTAAGAAGGTATTGTGACCTTAATTAAATCCTTAATTCTGAAGGCACTTCAGTAACTTTCAGTGCTTCAAAGTCATGATCATCACCACACAATCCATAAAAAAATCTGTACCATGTATGAACAATAATTTCCAGTATGATGCAAAAAAACCTTATGTTTTAAGCATTTTCTTTTTTTCTTTCTGTACAATTAAAAATAAAATAAACATGGGTACAGTTTTTACAAATATTTTGTTTATTTTAATGAAGCTGGTACAGACACTGTCCATTTAAAACCCATATCCCAGGCCAAAAAGTACAAATAAAGTCAAAAAGAGCAGTGTTCTGTTGTATACACTTCTGCATGAATAACTTTAACTGCTAATGAAAATTAGATCTTTTCTGGGATCTTCTGACAAGATTTTTCTTTCATCTTAAAATGCTTTCTCTTCAGTGAAGCCATCTTTGGAGTTAGTCATTATTCTCTGTCATTTTGACTCCAAATGGATATTCCTCTTCTTTTGGTCCAGACCCTCAGATTTTAAAAGTAGCTTCAAGTTAAGGAAAGGTCATTTTTCCACAGTTCTGTTTTCCGAAAAACTTCCATCTCCCACTGAAAGTCATAGTCCAGGAGTGAAGCAATCACATGCTAGAACGTCAGGGCCAATTGGAAAGTCATTAGGAACACTTGCATTAGTTGATCTTATTTATCACAAGCCTGCAAATGCACAGTCCTGGAAAAGGCGGGCTCTCTATGCACACATGTAATTTTTAAAAAGGAGAGAGTGATATGAAGGGGGCTGAGGTTTGATCACCAAAAATCAGCACAATGAAAAGAAATAATAATGAATAATGGGCACTAGAATTCAAATTACCAGATGTTTTAAAGAGATGGGGTGCCAGTTTCAATTATGTTTTGAACACCACATTACAAAAGAACTATTTTTAAAAATAAAAAAGGATTAAGGGGAAAGAAAAAAAAATAAAAAGAATATCTAAACCGTTGAATGACCCCCTGTTTGTTCCTGATAAACTTCAATCACATCTTCTTCCTCCATTCCCAGCTGTAAGAGGAAAGAAAAGTGTTAGTAGTAGAATAAAAAGTACTATTTTTTTAACTGGCTGCAACTATGTGGCAACTGTGCAAAAAAGATACAAAAATAATCCATAGTTATCCTGTTCTGAAACTAACAATCTTGTTTCCTTTAATCCAAAGAACAGAGAGGTATATTCTTTTCTTCTGATACTATGTCAATATGAAATCATTCATGTTACTTTGCTGAGCCAACTTTACTTCCCAGTTTATTCACCATGTAAAATTTAAGTGTTTCTGAAAAGTACCTTAAAGGAGTTTTAAATCTAATGAAACATGTATAGAATAGTTTAAGTAATAGTTTGATGCCATGTTTTCTAAAAATCATTTTACTTCCAGATGTAATTATTCGACAGAATCTCTTTCTTCTCTTTCAAAAAACCTGACTTCACTTGAAATATATGTGGGTTTTGGCTAGAAAAATACTGTCTAAGGGTTCATTTCTAAGTAGTTTGCTTTGTTATATAGAATTCCTTCTAGAATTTAACTATTATTTTCTTTGATAGTGACCACTCTCAGTGAAGAGTTATTATACATCTACTTTTGACACTTCAATTCTATAGGCTTGATTTTTCAGGCCAGTTCTCAATTCTTCCAGAAAACGGGGGGCGCGGAAAGACCCTTTACAATGCCTTTTACAGAACATTAAGCAAAATATATGCAATTTTTTTTTATATGCATGAAGTGTCTGGAATGTTTTTCTTAAAGACATTATTAATAATGGTTGCCTCTGAGAAATGGGAATGCAGAGATATCTAGAGTGTATTTTCCATTTTATATACTTTGGTAGTTTGGTTTTTTAATACTTTCATTTTTAACTACAAGCATTCTTTATTTAAAAAATAAAAGTGTACAGAAGGAGGCTGGTGTTGCATAGAAACCCATAGATGCCTCAATGAGGCTTGTAAAGAACTGCAAATCTGTTGATTCTGGTGTGCAGCCAGGGTTAAAGAACACTGAAATAGGCAGACTGAAAACAAAAATCAGCATTGTTTCCAGTGAACTACAGTGAATCACAAAAGCAAATGAAAAATAACAGTTCAAAGGAAAGTTCAAGTAATCTCTAATGAGACAAGTTCTATATTTTATACAGGACAATTTTGTGCAGAATTACAAAATGTGAAAATTAAAATATGCTAAGAAATCTAAAAATAAGTGGATTTAGAATTTTTTAAAGTGATTAATTGGTTCTGGTGTCATGGATATCTTGACTGTGATAAAACATGAATGTTAAAATAATTATTAATTAAAGATGCTATTAAAATTTAATTTTAATTGCACACTTAGCCTGGTAAACACTGCAAGGACTAGAATTCCAAACAGTACAAGGAACCCTTGAATGGGGAAGGTAGCATATGTCCTTAAACTATGGTGAATATGAAGCCATCAGCTTTAAGAAGTACACTGTCGGATAAGAGTAAACAAGCAACAGTACAAAGAGGTCACTCCCTAAATACCTACTCTCTCCCACTGCCCCATTATTCTTCTAAAAAGATAAATCTTTTAATGATAGTAAGGGAGGTGTCACTAAAATGTATCAAATAACCTTCTGTGTTGGTGAGATTATGCCAAGCTTTTGTTGTTCAGTCACTAAGTCTGACTCTGCAACCCTGTGGACTGCAACATGCCAGGCCTCCCTCCCTATCCCTGTGCCTTAACCAAGTTAAGACAGGGAAAATATAAAATGAGTTTGGAATATCTTGTGCCAGACAGTAAGGAAGTACTCAAGAAAGTAGGTGGATACTAAACCTACAGGGGAAAGTTTGATGAGAAAAAGGATAGTCACATAGTTTCAAAGTATGTGCCCACATATTACTCAATTATAACAGGAAAAATGGTTTAACCACACAGGAAAAAAAAACGATAACTGTTAAACCCAGTGATATACTCCAGATATTACAGCCTGAGAAAGACACATCACCATTTACACAGTAATCCAGACAAACACACATGATCCAAATCTAGTCATGAGTTAACAGAACAGCCCAAATTGAGAGTCTTTCTGGAAAAATAACTGGTTTGTACTCTTCAAAAATGTAAATGTCTGGCAGTGATGAGCCACTTGCCCTCTCTGAGAACAGAGTTCGGTAATGACAATCTTTACTCTGGACTCAAGTTCTGAGCCAGACGAGGCACCCACCACCTCCAGTTCAAAACAAAACACCATGCTGGTGTTGACGATGGGCAACTGAAGGCTGGGGAGTCGAGTCCTTAAGCTGTGAGACTCAGACGGGCCTGTCAAGATGCTGGTGAGGGCAGAGGGAATGTTGAAGATGCACGGCAGGTTGGGAGTTCATTCCATTCAGTGCCCAGCACAGGAGGCACAGGGGTAAGAAGAGGATGTTGTGTGTAAGTGATTAGAAGCAGGGGTGAGGCTACTAGTTTGTTTTCTCCTAATGTTCAGATCGTTATCAGTTTTAATTTTCCCTGGGGTGTTCCAGGACGAAAATGTGATGACTGAATCTTTCCTTGTTAATTTTCTTGTTTCTTTCGAACATGGAACTTTTTCCCCTCTCTTGACCATAATGCCCACTTACTGAAATCAAGCAGGAAATTTTTATTTCCTAGGTATTTTCCATATCTTTGCCCTCTCCCACCAATATGATACATTGTTGATTTTTTAGATATACATTTTACTGTATTTTTTTGTTTGTTTTCTGATCCAGTGGCTACACTGTAGTAGTTTTTGTCTCCCTTCTCTTCCCTGTGCCCCACCCCACCATTGTTCTTTCTACCCTATATATTCCTGAGTATCTTTTCCTGATCTGGTTTCTCTGGGATTCCTGTTCTGGGTCTAAACTACCTTTTCCAGTACAAATAACTTAGTGTTTTCCAGATGTAAGTGTATTTTAGGTGAAATAAATTGATCTCCAGTGGGGGGAGGGGGGGATGTAAATGTCATGAAGACAAAGACAGTCTGAAGTTCCAAGTTAAAGATAAAAAAGTGAAAATGAAAGTCGCTCAGTCATGTCTGACTCTTTGCGACCCCATGGACAATAGCCCACCAGGCTCCTTCCTGTCCATGGGGTTCTCCAGGCAAGAATACTGGAGTAAGTTGCCATTCCCTTCTCCAGAGGATCTTCCCAACCCAGAGATGGAACCCAGGTCTCCCTCACTGCAGGAGGATTCTTTACCAGCTGAGTCACCACGTGTTCACACTGAACTGGATCCTACGATGAGGGAGAAAACTTACCATAAAAGGGAAAATTGGGACACATGACGAAACAGTATTCTAACAGTATTCAGTGTCCTGACTCTTAACAACAGTACTGCAGTTATGTCAAAGAGAATACTTGTTCTTAAGAAATACACACTAAAATATTTAGTAAATGGCCATGGTGTATGCAGCCTACTCCCAAATGGTTCAGAAGATACACATACACACACATATGGTGGGGGGCGGGGGAGGCGAATAATAAAGTACATAAAGTACAGGTAGGAAAATGTTAAAAACTGGTAAATCTAGGTAGAAGAGAGTTCAATTTTTTGCACTTATTCTTGCCACTTTTCTGTAATTTGAAAATCATCACAAAATAAAAACTTTTTAATTTAAAAAGATGAAGGGATGTCAAAAGAAGAGATGTGCCAACTTGAAGGGTTCCCACAGGCTAATATCTAAAGAACATCACTCATACAAAGTATCTCCCCACAAATTACTTATTAATTACAAAATAACTTGGATAAATTGATACAATGCTACAGTGGATAAAATGATACAATGGATAAAATATCTGGCAGTTACCATCTTAACTAAGTGATCAAAATTAGTATTACCCATAGTAAGACATGGACATCATATAATTCCTAACATCATGCACTTGGAATTTCACAGCTTCATTCAGTGTTGCTCCTACCAAATGTTCAAACCTGAATCTAATCATAAGGAAACAACAGACAAACCCCAACTGAAGGACATTCTTTTTTTTTAAATTCATTTATTTTAATTGGAGGCTAATTACTTTACATGAAGGACAATCTAAAATACAGTCGGCCTGAATTCTTTTTAAAAACATCAGTGTAATGAATCAGTCAGTCCTAAAGAAATCAACCCTGAATATTCATTGGAAAGACTCATGTTGAAGCTGAAGCTCCAACACTTTGGCCACCTGATGCAAAGAGCTGTTCACTGGAAAAGACCCTGATTCCGGGAAAGACTGAAGGCAGGAGAAGGGGACCTCATAGTTGGATGGCATCATCAACCCAATGGACATGAGTTTGAACAAACACCGGGAGATGGTGAAAGACCGGGAAGACTGGTGTGCTGCAGGACTGTTGTGTGCGTGGGGAAACAAAGAGTTGGACACAACTTATCGACTGAACAACAACAGTATAATGAAAAACGAAGACTGAGTAACTGTTTCATATGAAAAGGAAGCTAAGAGGCATGATAACCAGGCAGAATGCATAACCTGAATGAGATCCCAGGTTAAGTTAAAAAAAAAAAAAAAGGCAGGTGAGCTATAAAGGACCTTACTGAGACAAAGTGCAAAATAAGATTATTTTGACTGTATATTCAATTACAGTATTGTATCAAGGTTAAATCACCTAAATTAGATAATTTAACTGTGACTCTTAGGAGAACAATAACACTCAAATACTGAGGGGTAAAGAGCCATATCACCTGCAAATTAATATCAAATGGTCCACCAGTAGTGATAATCTGTACATACACAGAGAATGATAAATCAAACACAGCACAACGTTAATAAATGAAGAATCTACAAAAAAGGTTATACAGGAGAATATTATACTAGTCTCATCATTCAGTAAGTTTGAAATGTTTTCAAATAAAAAAGCTAATAATAGCCATACATCATTCCCACTATCAGAAATATCAGAAATGTTATTTTGTATTTGGAGGAGGGGAATCTGTATAACTGTAAATACACACACACTCTTTTTCTCACATTTTATTACTTTCAGATATCTCGGGGTAGGAGTGAGAATGAGCGTAGAGAAGGTGGAATATATAAACAGAGAAATAAAACATTATATTCAATAAAACAAATGAAGGCATAGAAGCATTAAAAAACATAACCCAAAATGACAGAGCCAAAAATATATACTAAGCTTCTGCATTTGGAGAAGGTGATGGGACCCCACTCCAGTACTCTTGCCTGGAAAATCCCATGGACGGAGGAACCTAGTAGGCTGCAGTCCACGGGGTCGCTAAGAGTTGGACACGACTGAGCGACTTCACTTTCACTTTTCACTGTCATGCATTGGAGAAGGAAATGGCCACCCACTCCATGTTCTGGCCTGGAGAATCCCAGGGACGGGGGAGCCTGGTGGGCTGCTGTCTATGGGGTCGCACAGAGTCGGACACGACTGAAGTGACTTAGCAGCAAGCTTCTATATTAAGTTCTCAAAATGGGCCAAAAGTCAAAATCGAACTCTAAAGGTCACTATCACCATGAAAATGAACCCGAAATCTGCCAAATTTGAGAACCATCTGTCCATCCTTAAAAAGGCATAGTATGTGCCTTATAACAATTTAAGTCCTCAATCCCTACTTTTCACCTCTTTTTACTGGCACATTTGAAGGCACTAAAAGGGAAATTCAACCCAAAAGATTATTTTTGTCTCTGACAAATAATATATCAGTTAACTCAGAGAATATTCAAGAAAAGGGCAGTTTAATGGTACCAGCGAACCACATCATTCAATGCAAAATTCAAAATATGTCTTGAATTCAGAGAAGAAATTATACTCACTTCTTTTGGAGTGTGATTATCAGCAATTCTCTGACCTTCAAAGAGAAACCTGAGTGAATTCATGGGAACTCCCTAAAAAGACAGAAAATGTACAAATATAAACCTTATAAGAGATAACAGAAACTTTGATGCACAAAAAGCAAATATGAAAGCTCCAACAGAATGTGTAGAACATAAAACTAGACAGCTAATTCAATCATCATTACCATTAACTGAGTAAAAACTATTTGCTAGATACTCCTGATACCAAATATTTTATATACAGAATCATAAATTTTTCATCACAACGGCCCTAAAAGATGAGTATTGTCACCTTATCTTCATTTACAGCTAGAAAATCTAAGGTATAGAGAGGACACACAAGCTGGTCAACCTTTGAAGGCCAAATCTGTTCCCAACCCTGTGTATTCTTAGCCACTATTCTACATAGTTTCCTCTCAAATCTATAAGCTAACATAAAAATAAAATCAGATATTGGATGAACACCAGCTACCAACTGTACAAGCAAAATTGGTTTTAAACAGACTAAATCATAGAAATTTGGCAAAGCACAGTAGCAAGCCAGATAAACTACAGTAAACCTGTGATGGCATTTATAGCACTATAAGTATCACAAAAGGTATTAAAATATATTTTTCTAATCACTTATTCCACAAAAATGGCTAAAAGAGAGTAGACGGCTCATTTAAAGAGAAGTAACTTCACTAACAAGTATAAATCAATAATCATTTATTTAGTCCACAAGTATCAGAAAGTTCTGCTCAATAACTAATGTGTTAAGATTTCCGCCATGTTTAGAGAAATGTCTATTTAGTTCTTTGGCCCATTTTTTGATTGGGTCGTTTATTTTTCTGGAGTTGAGCTGTAGGAGTTGCTTGTATATTTTTGAGATTAGTTGTTTGTCGGTTGCTTCATTTGCTATTATTTTCTCCCATTCTGAAGGCTGTCTTTTCACCTTGCTAATAGTTTCCTTTGATTCTCCAAAGAAGACATACAGATGGCTAACAAACCCATGAAAAGATGCTCAACATCACTCATTATCAGAGAAATGCAAATCAAAACCACTATGAGGTACCATTTCACACCAGTCAGAATGGCTGCGATCCAAAAGTCTACAAATAACAAATGCTGGAGAGGGTGTGGAGAAAAGGGAACCCTCTTACACTGTTGGTGGGAATGCAAACTAGTACAGCCACTATGGAGAACAGTGTGGAGATTCCTTAAAAAACTGGAAATAGAACTGCCTTATGATCCAGCAACCCCACTGCTGGGCATATACACTGAGGAAACCAGAAGGGAAAGAGACACGTGTACCCCAATGTTCATCGCAGCACTGTTTATAATAGCCAAGACATGGAAGCAACCTAGATGTCCATCAGCAGATGAATGGATAAGAAAGCTGTGGTACATATACACAATGGAGTATTACTCAGCCATTAAAAAGAATACATTTGAATCAGTTCTAATGAGGTGGATGAAACTGGAGCCTATTATACAGAGTGAAGTAAGCCAGAAGGAAAAACATAAATACAGTATACTAACGCATATATATGGAATTTAGAAAGATGGTAACAATAACCCGGTGTACGAGACAGCAAAAGAGACACTGATGTATAGAACAGTGTTTTGGACTCTGTGGGAGAGGGAGAGGGTGGGAAGATTTGGGAGAATGGCAATGAAACATGTAAAATATCATGTAGGAAACGAGTTGCCAGTCCAGGCTCAATGCACGATGCTGGATGCTTGGGGCTGGTGCACTGGGACGGCCCAGAGGGATGGTATGGGGAGGGAGGAGGGAGGAGGGTTCGGGATGGGGAACACATGTATACCTGTGGCGGATTCATTTTGATATTTGGCAAAACTAATACAATTATGTAAAGTTTAAAAATAAAATAAAATTAGAAAAAAAAAAAAAAGATTTCCGCCACGTTTAAATACTATCCCAAAAACATCATAAAAAACTCAAACAATCTTCCTAATATGTACTACACTTATATATACAAGACTGTGCAAACTTACCCTGGAGGTGGTTTTAAACTTTTTCTTAGTTCCCTGACCAGGGATTGACCAGGGCCCCAGCAGTCAAACTGCAAAGTCCTAAGCACTGAACCACCAGAAAATTCTCTACTTTTAAATTATTTCCAGGGTTATATTAACTACTAAACATAACTGACAAGGACAAAATATTCTTTGATTTTAAATATAGGATCTTTCAAAAAGTAAGTATCTTATACTGTGGTCATAAAAGTTTCTACAGAAGCAAGTCTACAATATCAAAATGGAAAGATGATTCAATCTCTCTTATTGGGTAAGAATTCCATACTTCAGATAAATTAAGTGTCCCACTGCATGAATATCAGCAAATATAAGAAAAAATTTTATCAAGCCTTTGTGAACTGAGTATAGATAGAAACTTTTTCTAAAGACTATAAACTCTGAAGCATAAAAAATTATTCCAACTTGATGTTATATTATCTCCCCTGGCACCTTAGGGCTTCCCTGGTAAGCTCAGCTGGTAAAGAATTCACCTGCAATGCAGGAGACCTGGGTTTGATCCCTGGGTTGGGAAGATCCCCTGGAGGAAGGCATGGCAACCCACTCCAGTATTCTTGCCTGGAGAATTCCGTGGACAGAGGAGCCTGGTGGGCTACAGTCCATGGGTCACAAAGAGTCAGACACGACTAAGCACAGCACAGCAATTTCAATTCTGAATCAGTTTAATTTTCACTTTTGCACTGTTTCTCCTCAATAATCAACTCCATTGTCTACAGATGAGGTAAAAGACTACATATTTTCTTTGGAGTTATTGTGAAGAGTAAATGAGAACGTATCTAAGTACCTATTAGCATAGTGCAGCTAATACACGTTCATTTCCAGTTTTAGTTCCCATCAATATTATTACAAATGTGAGCTAGTTGAGCCCCAATTAGTAAGACTTTACTGAGCTTAACAATTAACATCAAAAACAGAAACAGGGAATTCCCTGGCAGTTCAGTGGTGAGGACTGAACTTTTACTGCCAAGGGCATAGGTTCAATCCTTGGTCCGGGCATTAGGATCCCACAGGCCACGCAGTACAGCAAAAAAAAAAAAAAGTTTATTGGCTCACTTATCCTAACACTGGAGTGGGTAACCAGTCCCTCCTCCAGGGGATTTTCCTGACCCTGCAGGGATAGAATCTAGGTCTCCTGTCTTGCAGGCAGATTCTCTACTGTCTGAGCCACCAGGGAAGCCCACTGTTTTCCTTATCCCAACACCTAAATGATCTCTTTTTCTTCTTGCAAAGTCCTAAATACTAGACCACCAAAGAATTCCCAAAAGATTACTTTTCTTTTGACAAGCTTTCTTAAAAGAAAGTTAATGATATATAAAGCACTGAATTTAATACTACAACATACAGACCTGTCTTTGACAGTATGATTCTTTGAGTTTCTTGAGATGTGTTGTCATTTTCACTTTGAAGTGAATCTCACTGCTATCCTAAGGAGATAAGAGGAAAAGGATTATCACTCTTCATGTAAGTTACTTGCTTTGCCTGAAACAAATTATTTAATTATACATATACTACATACAAACACATACAACTTGTCACCTATATTTTCCCTCCAAAATATTCTTTTTAGCATTCCTAACAGGTTTTATTAAAATAATCATCCTCAAACTTGCTCTATACCCATTTCAAAGCAAGTTTCAGTTCAGTTCAGTTGTTCAGTTGCGTCCAACTCTTTGTGACCCCATGAATTGCAACACGCCAGGCCTCCCTTTCCATCACCAACTCCCAGAGTCCACCCTAACCCACGTCCATTGATTTGGTGATGCCATCCAACCATCTCATTTTCTGTCGTCCCCTTCTCCTCCTGCCCTCAATCTTTCCCAGCATCAGGGTGTTCTCAAATGAGTCAGCTCTTTGCATCACGTGGCCAAAGTATTGGAGTTTCAGCTTTAGCATCAGTCCTTCCAATGAACACCCAGGACTGATCTCCTTTAGGATGGACTGGTTGGATCTCCCTGCAGTCCAAGGGACTCTCAAGAGTCTTCTCCAACACCACAGTTCAAAAGCATCAATTTTTCGGTGTTCAGCTTTCTTTATAGTCCAACTCTCACATCCATACATGACTACTGGAAAAACCATAGACTTGACTAGACGGACCTTTGTTGACAGAGTAATGTCTCTGCTTTTTAATATGCAGTCTAGGCTGGTCATAACTTTCCTTCCAAGGAGTAAGCATCAAAACATAATCTATTTTAGGTATTAAAATTAGCAGTATAAGTAAAAGTATGTATGTCAAAAATGCATTCCTTCAGAATTGCATACCTATTCTACTTTCACAATAAAAATCTAAACTATCACAAATTCCCAAAGGCAACTCAGAATAAAAAGTGAAGTGACACTGAAGTGTCATTAAAGATGGTCAAAGCTATAAGAGAGACATATACTGTAAAAGAGCAGACTGAGCAATTCTTCCTGAAATAAAAAGTCACCATACAGAGTCTGGTTTCTCTTGCATGAGTAAAATGAAAAACCTGAGTCACTCAAATTGAAATATGGGATCACAGATAATTTTCCTCTACTGAGACTGTCAAGTAAACTATCAGGCAACCATCAGAAAAAAATATTGGCACTTGCACACTGTAAAAATTTCAAAGCCAATTCTAATGATTACATAACACATTCACAGATACATATTAGTGGAAGTTGCATGTTTTGTTTATAATTATTAATAAAAAAAAAGGAATTCCCTGGCAGTCAGTCCAATGGTTAGGACTTGGTGCTTTCACTGCCAGGACTGGGAATGATCCTGGTTGGGGAACTAAGATCCTGCATGCTGTGTGGTATTTTTCTTTAAAAATAATAATAAATTCTCATCCTGTGGATAATTTCAGGAACAGACAAAACTTCTAGAGCAATACCTCACTCCATCAACTAAAATCATTTCCAGATTAATTAAAGAGCTTGCTGCTGCTACTGCTGCTGCTAAGTCGCTTCAGTCGTGTCCGAGACTCTGTGTGACCCCATAGACAGCAGCCCACCAGGCTTCCCCGTCCCTGGGATTCTCCAGGCAAGAACACTGGAGTGGGTTGCCATTTCCTTCTCCAATGCATGAAAGTGAAAAGTAAAAGTGAAGTTGCTCAGTCGTGTCCGACTCCAGTGACCCCATGGACTGCAGCCTACCAGGCTCCTCCATCCATGGGATTTTCCAGGCAAGAGTACTGGAGTGGGGTGCCATTGCCTTCTCCGATTAATTAATGTTTAGTTAATGTTTAAATTAATTAAAACATTAAAAAAAATTTAGTTATCTTCTCCTCTTCTTTGGGAAAGACTTTTTTCCTAATCTTGACATTAGTAAATCCTTACTTTAAAGCAAGATTTTAACTCAGAAACCATTAAAAAAAAAAAAGGAGACTGATAAATCCAACTTAATAAAAACATAAACCACCTATAAGTAAGTTACGAGACTCTGAAGAAAATATTCACGTTAACATATATAGCAGACAAGAAAAAATAAGTAAATATAAAGAATTCTTACAAATTAGTAATTGTTAAAAAGGTAATCCATGGCATAGGAGAAACATACACAAGCATACCTACTTTACTACACTCTGCTTTTTTTTACTTGGCTATGCCAGATCTGTTGTGGTACACAGGATCTTCAGTTGCAGCATATGGGATCCACAGTTCCCTGACCAAGAAATGAACCTGTGCCCCTGCACTGGGAGCACAGAGTCCTAGCCATTGGACCACCAAGGAGGTCCCTGTGCTGTCTTTATTGAATTTTGCAGGTACTGCGGTTTTTACAAACTTTTTGAAAGTTTGTAACAAACTTGCATTCAGCAAGTCTACCCACACTATTTTTCCAATGGTGTTTGCTCATTTCAGGTCTCTGTGTCACAGTTTGGTAATCAGTAATTTGGTAATTCTCTCAGTAATTCAAATCCTACCCCAACAAAAAAAGCTCACGGAAGGCTCAGATGATGGTTAGTACTTTTCAGCAATAAAATATTTTTTAATTAAGGTGTGTACATTGTTTTTTTTCCAGACATAACACTACTATACACTTAAACCACATTATCGAGTAAACGTAACTTTCCTATGCACTGGGAAACAAAAGATCAAGTGATTCACTTTACTGCAGCGGTCTGGAGCCAAATCCTCAGTATTTCTGAAGTATGCCTACAAACCAACAGAATAAAATTGAGAGTCCAGAAATAAATTCATATATATCTACAGTCAACTGATTTTGACAAAGATGCCAAGCAATTCAATGGGAAAAGAACAGAACTTTCAATCAGTGTTCTAGGAAAAACAGATAGCCATATGCAAAAGAAGTTAGACTCTCCTTCAAACCCATACTAAAAGCATGCAAAAAGTACTCAAAATGATCAAAAACTTAATGTAAGAGCTAAAACCATAAAAACTTTAAAAGAATCTATAGGTGTGAATTTCTGTGACCCTGATTGAGATAATAGTTTCTTATATATGACACTAAAGTGAAAGTGAAGTCACTTCGTCGTGTCTGACTCTTTGCGACCCCATGTACTGTAGCCTACCAGGCTCCTCTGTCCACGGGGTTTTCCAGGCAATAGTACTGGAGTGGATTGCCGTTTCCTTCTCCAGGGGATCTTCCCAACCCAGGGATCGAACCCAGGTCGCCCGCATTGTAGACTGAGGCTTAACCGTCTGAGCCACCAGGGAAGTCCCATATATGACACTAAAACCACAGCAAAAAAAGAAAAAAATAGGGATTTCCTTGGTGGTCCAGTGGTTAACAACCTGCCTGCCAATGCAGGAGACACAGGTTTGATCTCTGGTCTGGGAGATTCCACATGCCAAGGAGCAACCAAGCCCATGTGCCACAACTATTGAGCCTGTGCTCTATAGAGCCAGGGAACTACTGAGCCCGAGTGCCCAGAGCCCATGCTCCACAACAAGAGAAGCCGCTGCAATGAGAAGCCCATGCACCACATAGAGAGGTCCCCACTCACTGCAACTAGAGACAGCCCGTGCAAAGAACAAAGACCCAGCACAGCCAAGAAGTTTCTAAAAAGATACATTCAATTCACTGAAATCAAAAACTGTTTGTACAAAGGACACAACCCAGAAAGTGAAAAGACAACCCAAAGATGGGAGAAAACATCTGCAAACCATCTAACTGATAAGGATCTAATAACCAAAATACATGTGAAAAGTTATTACAACTCAAAAATAAACACAAATAATCCAATCTAAAAATGGACAAAAGATCTGAATAGACACATTTCTCCAAAGATGTGCAAATGGCCAATAAGAACAGGAAAAGATATCCATCATTAACCATCAGGGAAATACAAATCAAAAACACAATGAGATACCACTTCACACTCACTAGGATGACTATATATATTTAAAACAAAAAAAAGAACAACAAATACTGGGTGAAATGTAAAATAACAAACCTTCATTTATTGTCAGTAAGAATAATGTATAAAATGGTGCAGCCACTGCTAAAAGCTGTTTGAAGGCTCCTAAACAAAGTTACTACTATACTAGACCCAACAATTGCACTCCTACATATATAGAGAATTGAAAACATATCCACACAAAAATTATAATGAATAGTCAAAGCAATATCATCATACTGGCCCAAAACTAAAAGATTGGTATAATAATACCCCATGTTTCAGAGAATGTGGGAAAATGTACTCTCACACTTCCATGGTGAGAGTGCACCCGTTCTTCTGTCCCTTAAACAAACAACTATGAAAATTCATTCCTCCACTAATTTCCAGCTAACCTTTATTATCTATTAGCACCTCAAACGGAGAAGGAAATGGCAACCCACTCCAGTGTTCTTGCCTGGAGAAGCCCAGGGACAGGGGAGCCTGGTGGGCTACCGTCTATGGGGTCGCACAGAGTCGGACACGACTGAAGCGACTTAGCAGCAGCATCTCAAAAAGGGTCAATAAGATAAAGATCAGAGTCTGGAGAAATCAGGTGCCAACAGAGAGAAAGGGATCAGGAAAAGGCCTGAGAGGCTCTTCTGTGTAAGGCCTCTAGTGTTATCACTTAATAGGAGTCACTGTATTTGCCACTGAAGCATGCTAAACAAGAAAAAGTTCTACTAGAAGAAATTAAAGTGATAAGTTGCCTAGTGGAACAATTTAAAAATACAGTATCACCCTCTCCTACCTCTAACAGATGCACATACAGTAAATGAAACTCCACTTTTCAATAACTTGCCTTAGTTGAATCATTTTTTCTGTTTCAGAAATCATTCACACATTCCAGAGTCAAAGGAGAAAAATAATGAAACTCACCTGTCCAATGACTTTGAGTTTAATATACTCTCCTTCCTTCTTATCCCCCAAGTCCTCGGTTGAAGGTTTTGCTTCCTGAAAGTACATATAAATATAAAAGTTTCTATGTGCTATTTTAATTACTCATCCATTACTTTGACTTAGGGTACAAAATTTGCAACTAAAAATACAGCAAGCATTTATTTTCTCTGCCAGTCAATCAAGCAAAAAAGGTTCTAAGTCAATTACTCTCTCAAACAACAGTTTACTAAAAATCATGAAAGAAGTCTCTTTTATTATAATCCTACAGTAAAGGTTCTAAAACTTCACCATGCATCAGAATCACTGGAAGGACTTGTTAAAAAGGCGGCTGGGTCTCACACCCAGCTTTTTATTCGGTAGGTCTCGGGTAGGTCTGTAATATGCACTTCTGACTAATTACCAGGCAATACTAATGCTTCTAGGCAAAGGAACAACCTGGAAACCATTATCTTACAGTCAACTACTACCAGTCAGAGGAAGCTCATCTTCCAGGAATCCTTGACCAAACATTTTGAATCCAAGGTTATTTTCTTACAACCTAGTGGGAAAAATTAACTACTCCAATTACAAAACTGTACTAAGAAATATAAATTAATCATATTAACATAAGCAAAGTCTTTTTAGGAAGGAAAATCAAACAGCAAAGTATTGGCTTAATGTACCCAAGTCAAAACAAATCATTTTATATCAGTTATTATTTTAGACTATCTGAAGCAGTATATCCAATTTCAAAAGATTAGGCTTGGGTGAAAAAAAATTAGAATTAAACTGGAACAAGAAAAAAGCCCAAGCAGGGTAAGTAATAATAGTAAAGAGCAAACAAAATTGGAAGACAGAAGGAAAGAGTATAACCCTCTTACAAATTATACCATAAGAAAATGAAGTTAGAATAAACTAGTTAAACAACTTTGCCATGAAGTATTAAGAAAGGTAAGCCATTTTTAGTAAAAGGGTAGCTTGGTAAATTTCACTCAATGGTGTGATAAAAGTAGCTTTCCCATGCACTTTACCTTAGTTTGGCAACCATATTATTCACTTATTTAAATATATACTTCTTTATTATTCATAGTAATTTCAAGTTGTTAATCTACTCTTGGTAAGAACGGTTGTTGTTTAGCTGCTAAGTCATGTTTGACTCTTTGCAAATTCATGGACTGTGGCCCTCCAGGTTCCTCTTCCCATGGGATTTTCCAGACAAGAATACTGGAGCGGGTTGCCATTTCCTTCTCCAGATCTTCTTCATCCAGAGATCGAACCCGAGTCTCCTGCATTGGCAGGTGGATTCTTTACCACTAAGCCCCAGGGAAGCCCTTTAGTAAGAATACAACCAACTTACTTAAGAATATATAATAAGAATTTTGTATACTTAAGAACATACAATCAGAATATTGTATATTCTTAACAATTTAATATACTTCTGTAATTCAGAAGTAACAGGTCCATTACCTGTTTATTTCATGCCAGTAACTGAAAACTAACAAACTCTTTAGCATTCAAAATTTAACAAAATATATTAAACTAGAAATAGCTTTTAAATTTAAGATACAGGCTAGAGTCCAGGGAAATGCTTAGATAACAGAACTGACTTCATTAGTATGAATTCTTGCCTGTTTATCATTCTGCAGTACTTTCAACATTTGCTGACTACTGCATTTTATGGCAGCTGGCAAAATTAACCTTCTTTAGTGAGACAGTATTTCACCTGAAAACTAGAAGACTGTCTTCAAACAGTCTCACAACCACATTTCTCTGAATTTATATTCAAAGTAAACAATTCCTTCTTCCTTTAAGTACTGAGAGAGGACAAGGACAATTTATTCCATGCAGTGAAAGGCAATAAAGAGCAAAGAAGCCCTGAGTCCTCTTTAACTGAGAGAAGGTGTGCTAAGAAGCTTTATCTGAGTTTCCACAAGGAAGAAAACATCCCCCTCCAAGAGGATCAGCAATACATCAGCACAATGGGACTGACTGTGCTCCAGTGTTTCCTAGACAGAGGATACTCAGAACAAAAGAGTTCTTCCCTCTTCTCCAATCCATCCTCCACACTGCTTCAGAACCCTTTCCAAAAGCACAGCTTCTCTGACTGGTTTGTTTTCGTGCACTCAGTCGTGTCCAACTCTTTACGACCCCCTTGGATTGTATGTAGCCCACCAGGCTCCTCTGTCCATGGGATTCTCCAGGCAAGAATACTGGAGTAGGTTGCCATTTCCTTCTCCAGGGGTTCTTCCCGATCCAGGAATCGAACCTGTTTCTCTTGTGTCTCCTATATTGCCAGGCAGGTTCTTTACCATTAGCGCCACCTGGGAAGCCCCTCTCTGACTGTATAACTGCCCCTATCAGAAAGCATTAATAGCTCCTAGTACTTTAAGGCCTAGAAACAAAGTCCACAACATGGCATTCAGTTCCTCCAGTACCAACCTTAACTCCCATTTTTCTCTCACCACTTTCTTTACAATCCAAGGATTTGGTTAAATTGGACTTGTGCTATTCCCTGAACATGTCTATAAACTTCCTTCCATCTTCAGCTCTTTGCTGTCCTTGTTTCCTTTACCTGTAATACACATCCTCCCTTTACCATAACCTCTCTTGAAGTCATCTCACGGAAGTCCATCATCTGAAGTCCAGTATGTAAAGAACTCTTCTGGGAACCACATCTCCCCAAGTCTAGCTCCCTCTAATTAATTCTTCCCAACTACAACCAGAGCCATTTCTCTAAAACGCAATCTGATCTGCCCAGAATCTTCAGGACTAAGTTCAAACTCCTTAGCTGACACATACTGGTCCTCCATGTACTGGTCCCTGCCTAGCAAGCAAGCCTTATTCTCCTACGTCTTTTGCTAATAATATTCTTTGCTCCAGCCAAACTGAACCATCTACAACTCCTTAAACATGGCACTCTCTACCTTATCTCCACTATCCCTGTACCTGTTACTCACCTCTGCTTAGTATGCCCTTTCTTACCCTATTCCCCTTTTAAGACCACTTAAGCATCACTTCTACAAAATCATTCCCCTGATCACCCTCTTAAATGTTCTCATACTGCTTACTTTAATTTTATTATAACCACATGTCTGCATATCTGTGTTTCCCACAAGATTCAGTTCCTTATCGACATGCCTTATTCTTTGTATTTCTGGTCAAGTACAGTGTCTAGTATTTTAAGGATACTCAATATGCTTATTAAATTAACATTTTCTGTGACAGTTTTGTATGTCTTGACTTTCCTACAAGTTTACAAGGAGGAGGTCCACATTTTCACCAGGCAATTATTTAATGCTGGCTGAGTTAAGCTGACAGCACTATCATCTGTATTATACCACAAAATCTTACTAATGTTTCATACTTCTACCGTACACAACAGTCAATACAAACAAAATCCTTTCAGCATTCACTTCAATTTCACAAAACATGTGAACACTAGAATTTGAAATTTCCAAGAATACTGCCACTCTCCTTAGTCACTCCATTTTGACAATCTTTTCCCAACTCTGAAGCACAAGAGCAATGCCATCTGTACCCACTTCTTTAATAGCCTCACGCTTGCCCGATGCAGTCATCTAACTTTTCATGTGCCTTTTTCCTTCAACAAACTAGTCTGGAAAATGAGAAGATCTTGTACAGAAAAAGGCCAAAGTTTGTCTCTAGCAATCTCAGTGTCTTTTGTATGCCTTCTTTCCTTCTCTCCCCTGTTTAAAAAAAAAAAGAAGCTGCCAATACAGAATGGTATGGCACACTAGTCACAAAACACTGAAAGCATTCAGCACTAGACCCAGAACAGTAGGTCATGAGAGAAAAGAGAATCCCAGAGAGGGCTGGCTTATTAGGCTGGGAAGGTTACACAGCCCCAGAGCAGAAGAAACTGGTAAGGTAAAGAAAAGTAAAGGAACGTACAAGATCAAAGGCAAGAACTGGAAATCTCTAAATTTTCAAGTCTGTGTCATCTAGAGATTGAATCATGGTAACTAGAATGGTAGAAAAGAATTTATCAGACACCAGGCGCTATCAACTCTTCTTACCAAGATATAAATGTAACAGCCTAGAAATAGAAGATGGCTGGATCTGAAAAGAAGAACAAAACAGGAAAGGACACAAAACACAACAATCCTCATTTACAAATGCACAGAATTCAAGAAAAGAATTTTATTGTGCCATTTCAAAGTCAAAAGAACAAAAATTTTGCTAAAAATCTCTATGACAATCCGTATGTTGACAATTCAATCACAGGGAAAGAGCACCACACTTAACTACTCCCAGCCTGAAACTGACCCTTCCAGTTCTACAAGGATTGTTCATTCTTCTGAAAGAGGGGGGATTCTGGGGAAAACCAAAAATAAAGATCGCATTTACTCTTATTTGACGACATTAGAAAATTTTCTGGTTATGTTAAAAGAAAAAAAGTCACATATTGAGTGACTTCCCTGGCAGTCCAGTGGTTAAGAATCCAAGCTCCCAATGCAGAGGGCACAGGTTTGATCACTATTCCAGAAACTAAGATCTCACATGGCAGGGCCAAAAAAATAAAGTAAATCTCTGTTAGAGATACATATTGAAATATCTGTGGATGAAATAATACAATGTCTGGGACTAGTTTCAAAATGATGTTATGAAGTGGTGTGGGGTCATGTAGATGAAATAAGATAGGTCAAGAGATGGGTATATGGGTATAATTATATATGCACTAAATTTGTCCATAATAAATCACTTAAAATACCTTCAAAGTTTCCAAAATTTCTGTAACTGTAGTTCTTACTATATGTCCGTTTTTTACTTCCTAATAAAGAAAGCTCAACAAAGGATTAAACTGGATGATTCTAATAATTATATCCATTGTTAAAAGATACAAAATCCCAAATTACAATAAAGTCATCTCCCTCAAACTTCAATAGATTTACCACAATTCTAAAAGGACATACTCATATAGTTTCAGCTCGTGCTACCTATGTGCAAACTTAAGGAGACACTACTAGACATTTGGAATAAAACTGACCAGACTTAGCTCCATAACTTGGAGGTTTATGTCAACCTGTCAAGACACTAGGACTTCTGAAAATTTACATTCAACCCTACAATTGCAGTTCAACACCAGACAAACACAGACAACTTCTCAAGAACTAAAAATTATAACTGAAAATCCCACTGGTTGTATAACCCCTACTCTCTGCAGCCATACTGTGGACCTATGCAAAGCCTAGAACAAACTGGCTCCACTGTATCCAGAAGTACAGCATGCAAATGTAGAGAGGTATGGCAGACATTGTTAATTACCTATCCAATATCCATGTCCCCCTTCTTCCTAAATTTGCCGGCAGGGGGTGGGTGGGGGAAATTCTAAGCTTCTCTCAGCACCATGATGCGGTGCTGGCCACGGAAATATAAAGTGACAGACATACTTTTTCCTGGTATATACTTTTTGGCATACTTTTTCTCTTTTCTCCATTCCTTTCTCCTGCCTGGAACAAAGAAACAAAGTCATCTTGCCCAAAAGGAGACTATCTTTTCAGTGAAGACATCTGCTAAGGAGAAAGGAGTAAGAAGGCATAGTGGAACTGTCTGACCATCCCTGAACATCTTATGTCTGGACTTGTTTCATTAGAAAAACAAACTGCATACTTGTTTAACCTACTATATATCAGATTTTCTGTTATTTAGTCCAGAAGCAATCCGAATTGACATAGGAGGTGGTCTAAATAGGAAGCATTTGGCTTATGTTAAAAAAACAGCTTCTAGAAAACCACCTCAGTGTGTATCGAATTGCAGAAGAGATAAGTAAATTGTGGTATAGTCACACAATGGAATGCAACATAGTAATGAGATTTAACAACAAACTATACACAATAATACAGACAAATTTCCAAACAATGCTGAGCAAAAGAAGCCATACACAGAACCACATACTGTATGATTGCACTTAGGGGAGGAAATGGCAACCCACTCCATTATTCTTGCCTGTGAAATCCCACAGATAGAGAAGCCTGGTGGGCCACAGTCCATAGGGTCACAAACAGTTGGACATGACAGAGAAACACACACACACTCAGACACACGCACACAGTCAGGACAGTCATTCTTAATATGGGTGCGGGCTGCACAGATGTGATCAGTTTGTGAAAATTTAGCAAACTGTACATTTATGTACATTTTTTCATATATGTATTAATCTTCAGTAAAACCTTTCAAAATATCTGGCCTTAGCTATTGAGAACAATGGGTCTAGCAAATAGAACTCCACCCTAGCTTCCTTCAGGTCTTTTCCTTCAGATTCTCACTAGCTCAGTAAAGGCAATCAAATACAAAAAGAATGGTCAAAATATAAAAGAATAACAATTACAACACATCTTTAAATAAACTTAAATCATGTTGTAGGAATTTCAAAATAATTTAAACTGTAAGACTAAGTATTCAATAATAGGATCTGTGTGACCTTACCCACATGACTTTTCTAAAGTAGAGTATCAAGAGAATTAATTACCAAAAAGAACAAAACACAATTTCAATAAATTCAAAAATGAGATACCAAACATGACGCTGAGAAAATTATCTGTGGGGAACTCCCAGGCGGTCCAGTGGTTAGGACTTGACACTTCCACTGTCCTGGGCCCGGGCTCAATCCCCTACTGCCTTACTCAGGGAACTGAGATCCTGCAAACCACTTGGGATTATTGTTATCCATAACAATCCCAATGTCCTGGAAGAAGCAAATGATTCAACTCTGGAGATAAAGTTACTAGTTCTATTGCTAATAGAAGTAAAGACCAAGAAGGTATGCAAACATCATAAAAGGAAAATTACTGCATGACAATCAACCCTTCGTCAATAACAAAACATAAAGGGAATTGAAAGAGGAAGAGGAAAATACCTGCTGCTTCACATTTTTGAGACAACCTTCCAGTTCTGGGGCTTAGAATGGTGCCTGGAACATACTGACATTCAATAAATGCTTGTTAAATGAATGACTCTTACCACTCACTCCTTTAAAAACTTTTACTAAGTATTCAGTCATTGCTGGCACTTCAGAAAAAAAGGGTGAGTAAAGCCTGATTTCTGACCCTGGAAAGCAAACAGTGTAATGGAGAAAGGTACTTAAATAATTGTAACACTATATATAAAAGCTATAATATATAATATTATTCTAATTGATATGGGGGGAGGCTAATGAGAATCAAGAGATATTTGACAACTGCTTTAGTTTTGAAATCTGAACTACTCCACTAACACTCATAAGTACTCTAACCCTAATAATCATACTCAGTTTTAAAAATACTATTAAGTAATGTTCACATTTTATTTGAAATGTTTTATTATAATCAATGTTTGCAACATCTACTAGCAGCACTTCATGTATCTATCTGTCAGAGAGAAGACAGAATGTATCATTCCTCTCCTGGGGCATGGAATACTTTGTATCAGTTCAGTTCAGTCCAGTCCCACTCTTTGTGACCCCATGAATTGCAAGCAGGCCAGGCCTCCCTGTCCATCACCAACTCCCGGAGTTCACTCAAACTCACGTCCATCGAGTTGGTGATGCATATGTATCAGTAACTAAATGCTCAAGTCATAGCATCAGTATAACATATTTATTCTACGAGGTAAGTAGTATACATAATTATGAACTTCAATATACACCTAGTTTATCATATTCTTCTGCCATCTCAGGCTAACAGGAAGATCAGCGAACACCAAAAACGGGGATATAAATAATGCTGCAGGGAATGATGCTATCCTAACAAAAGAAATACAACTAGTGTGGTAGATTAAAGATAACTGCAAATTCTCTGTTACTCTTCCCATTAAGAAATGGAATCTTGATGTCTTTTCCTTGGTGACTATAGTTAATAATACTGTATTGTATATTTGAAAGTTGCTGAGAATAGCTCTTAACACAAGAAAAATCTGTAACTGTGTGTGTTGATGGTTGTTAACTAGACCTATCCTGGGGATCATTTCACAATATATGCAAATAATTACATTGTATAATCTGAAACTAATATGTCAATTGTCTCTACGATGAAATAAATAAATGCCTTTCCCTTGAATTTGAGTTGAACTTAGTGATTTGCCTGACAAACAGAATGCAAAAGTGATTTCCAAAGTTAGGTTCTAGGAGGCTTGGGGTTTCTACCCAAGGTTCTCTGGAACACTATCCTGTGAGCCCTGAGCTGCCTACGTCTGAATATCCTGGGGTCCCTGTGCTGAAGGGAATACACGACAAGACCACTCAGAGAGGCCTTGAGACTATATGAAGAAGCCATCCGTTACAGCCCACAGCCCCCTGAGTAATCCCAGCAAAGGCCCCACACGTCAAGGAGCAGTGATGAGCCCAAAACCACAGAGCCCTGCCAAAATTGAGATTTATGAGCAAAACAAGACTGTTGTTTTAAGCCATTATGTTTTAAGCAGTTTGTTAGGTACCAACAGATAGCCGAAATTACATAAGGTTTCCAAATCCTTGACTAAAGATAAAAGGAGCTCAATCAATCAGTATCTGTCTCCCTCTCCACCCCTCCTCTCTCTGAGGTTGGGATGGAGAGAGTAAACCTACAACAGATTCATTTAGCATTTGAACCAAACCAGTCATCCAATTATTACAAATTTAACAGACCTAAACTGAAGAGCTGAAGTCCATGCTGTCTTTCATGACTTGAGTATGGAAAAGAAACACTATAAATGTGAATACAGGGAAGAAAGAAGGAAAAATATTTGTACAAATTATCCTTACCAGTTTGACATTGGCATCTGGGTCTATATATTGTGCTCAGTTTTGCTGCAAGGTGAAATCAGGCTAAAAGTAAGCACACCATCGGATCTCTATTATTGGTTAAAGGCTAGTCCTTAAACTTTTGAGGGATCATGTACCCCTAATGAAAGCTATGGATCCTTTCTCCCTAAACAAATACACATGCAAAAAAACCACAGATTGCCATAAAATTTCAGTGGATTTTCAGCCCTGAGGATTCATGATCCTCAGGTTCAGAATCTATATTAGAGGATTATTCAAAAACGGTCCACTGGACAATGCTAGTATTGTTAGAATTATGAGAAATTATTTCACTCAAATTCCAAAAATAATCATTTTCTATTAATCAATGCAGAACCCAGCAATTCAAGTCTTACATGACTTTAACATCCACCTATTTTAACTTGAAATTATTGCTCAATTCCAGTATCTTCAGCACAGACAAAAAACCCTCGGAGAGGGGCCTCAGAATATATGTCATTCTAAAACAACTTGGTTGATATTAAGACTGTCTTCTGGGGACTGTGGTCGTCTCATGCTACTGGTATGGCGCAGGAGTAACTTGGGATTCTCACTCATAAGCTTCATCAGGGTAAGAGTTCCACTTCTTATCTCTTTAAATCCCTAGCACTACAACACTAATATTGTACTGGCTCCTGATTATTAATAATGATACTGGTTGATCAGCATAGAGCAACAGTTCTTAAACTTTATAGTCTCAGGATTCCTCTTAAAAATCATTTAGAACGCCATAAAGCTTTTGTTAGGTTGGTTGTACCTACTGCAGTTTATCTGAAGTATGTTTTATAAACACATAATTAATTTTAGGATATTAAATCACACTGATACTTATGAAAAGTATTTTAATAGTAACAATATGAAACACCTATAAGGATATGATGATACCCTCATTAAATGGTACTGTGTATATAAAAAACAATTTCTTGAAAGTAGCAATAAAGCTTCAATCTTAAAAAGACATTTTTTTAAAAACAAAATTAGTAAGAAAAGTGGCACTGTTTTGCATTTTTTGCAAATCTCTTCAATATCTGGCTTAATAGAAAGCAGCTGAATTTCCACATCTGCCTCTATGTTTCAATCTGTTGTGATATCCCAGGTCATGTCAATCTTTAGAAAACCCCATGAAAGAATGAGAGTGAAAAAGACAATGTCCCAGCATTATTGTGAAAATAGTTTTGGCCACCTGTTAGTGTCCTAGGTCCTTTATTTCTTCAAGTTTCTCTTAAATAGCTGGAATTGAAACTGGAGCAATAAATTCTACAATTCACTTTATAATTCCTTCTGTACACTGCTCTTTCCTCAGACTACATAGTAAATTTCAACATACTTCCTAGCCACTTCTGAGCATCAAAATAAAAGGCTGATGAAATAAAGCATTTACACCTTTCTCTCCTCCCTGGAAATCAAGTAAACAACTACCTAGGGAGATAGTTATACCTCTGTTCCCGTATCAATTTGGGAGTTAATCTAGACTGTTAGTAAGAAGATCCACTCAAAACTAATCTAGATTATGGTTTAACCTTATAAATGTACGTTTTGTGCAACAGTAAAAACCCACAAAAGCCTCACTTGCTCTCACCAAGTGGCACAAAACTGAACTGGGTTAAAAGCCAAGGGAATAGTGTGTTAAATTTAAAAGTTAAAGTACACTGTGGAGTTGAATGAGAAACAGTTTTCTAAATAACTATCATTAAACAAGCAAAAGGTTCAAAAATACTTTAAAAAGTCAAAGTCATCTAAGCAAACAAAACGAAGGCCAGACAAAAACCTTATAAAGTAAAAACTAGCCATAAACATTTTGTTGTTGTTTAGTCGCTTAGTCGTGTAGGACTTTACAACCCCATGAACTACAGCCCTCCAGGCTCCTCTGTCCATGGGATTTCTCCGGCAAGAATACTGGAGTGGGTTGCCATTTTCTCCTTCAGGGGATCTTTCCGACCCAGGGCTCGAACCCGCATCTCCTGCATTGGCAGGCTGATTCTTTACGCTGAGCCACCAGCAAAGCCCATCAGCCACAAACAACGTTAACTAGGAATGAATGAGGAAGAAAAACTCACCACGGAAAATCGAACACTCCTGATTGAATGCAAATCCCAAGTAAATTCCTGCTAATAACACTGAGATGGAGCACTCTGCTATAACACGAAGCTTTCTGCAAATGTTCTGCAACTGCTTCACGCACACGAAGTTTTCCTATCCTTTTCCTCAAAGGTTATCAGTCATCTTCAGGTTAACTTCCAGATGAAATGCTTTCTGTAGCTCTAGCAGTTTCGTTCTACTTTGTTTCTTGGTTATTCTGAGTGCTCTCTTCCAACTGGAGAGCTACTGAACCAATCCCGAGTGAGAAATGGGAAAGTAAAAGGAAAGAGGCGACAGCTCTGCACCCCCACACGGAAAAACACTCAGAGCAGAGCAGCGGCGGCCTAGCTGCAATCCAAATGGAAAGCGGAGCTTTCGAGGTTCTCAGCAACACGAGACAATGTCTCCCTCCCTCCGTCCCCACGTCCCCCTTCGCGACTATCTAAAGACCAAGAATCAGGGAGTGGAGTCCACCAGCTTTTCAGGGCCACAGAGCCTCCGGGGCAGGGATTCTCTCCCGTTACATAATTGGGGCCTAGGGCCCTGCTTCTGCAGTGAGTTCTCCGGAGAGGCAGGCGGGCGGGATCCTCAGCGACCCTCTTGGGAAAGTGGAAGCTGGGCTCTGCACCTGGGTCCGCCCCGGAGAAAAGACGGGGACGAATAGAGGGAGGCCGCGACCAGAGGCGCTGGGGCACAGGGGGTGATGAGCCAGCCCGGAGAGGGTCAGGGTGGCTCCTAGAGGCCCGCGACAGGCCCGGGCGTCTCCTGCCCTAGTCTACTCCCCTCCCTCTTCAGCCCAGTCCCCACCGGCCGCCCCCTCCCCCATTCCGCGCTCCCCTCCCCCGCGCCTCCATCCCCGGCCCCAGCCGATCAGCAGGCGGACCTGCAGAGTAAGGCCTTGGCCACCGCTATCGGATGGCTCTCACTCTGGTACCTGGTCAGACATGGTGACGGTGGTTTCCCCCGGGGTCTCCGCACACCAGCGGCCTCGGGTAGGTAGAACCTCGCTCCGGGGTTTACAAATCCGTCTCTCTACCCAACAGCACAACACCGCGGCTGGAGGGACTTCCGCTACGCCTTGCGTCACTTCCGCTACGCTCAGTGAGGACGGAGAGGGGAAAGAGGAAAGGCGACGCGGGAAAACTCGTTGGGGGCGGCCGGGCTCCCCGGAGGCTGGAGGATTGAGAGCGGGCTTTAGTTGTGGTCGCACAGATGAATTAATCACCGCAGCACCGAGATAGGCCTTGTGCTTCGGGCCCGAGTCCATCCCCTGAGGAAAAGTTTCCGGTGCCCAGTCTCTGTTTAGAACCGTACTGACAGGCCAGCCTCCTCCCGCCGACACCTTGCGCGTTTCTAAAGGCTGAGCCAAAGTACTTCTATTGTCTACTTCTGGCCTTGCTCATCTACCTCCCTAAATAAACTGGACTGAATACCAGTGATTCTTAGCCTGGAGGTAACATTTTCGGTTAACCAACCCCGGCCAAACACAATGACATTGACTTAAAACAAACAAAACAAAACGTAATCGCATTGGGTGGGATTTTGATGGCTGCTGATGAAAAAGATGCTCCTGAAACTTTAGGAGCATCTTTAGCTCCTAAACTGGTAGTGCGAAGAAGCTGATTCCCACCCTTGACTTGGTTATTTTGAGTTAATGAATGGTCTTTCCATGAGTTCGTTCTAAAAAACAAAACAAAACAAAATTAGTGGCCCTACTGGCAAAAGCATAGAGCATAAGGATATGGATAAGCGGAATTGAATTCAGATTCCAGAATAAATGAACAGACTAAAAGAGAAGTTACTTGGACAACTGGATATCCATATATAAAAGAATGAATCTGGATTACTAACTCATAACATTTGAAAAGTTAAAATGAATCAAAGGCCTAAATGTAAGAGCTGAAACCTTAAAATACTCTGGAGAAAACATTAAGTATAAATCTTCTTGACTTTGGATCCGGCACAAGCAACCAAAGAAAAATAAATAATATGGACCTCATCAAGACAATCTAAGGAATAGGAGAAAATGTTTGCAAATAATATATCTCATAAAGGTCTAATATTTAGAATACATAAAGAACTATTATAATTCAACAATTAAAAGACAATCTAATTTAAAAATGGACAAACCATCTGAATAGAAATTTCTGTAAAGAAGATATACGAATGGACACGAAAAGATGCTCAACATCATTTGCCATCATGGAAATGCAAATTAAAACCACAATGAGATAACGTTTCAGATCCTTTAGGATATATGTCTATAACCGAAAAAAAAATAAGTTATGAAGAAATTGGAACTGTTGTACTGTACTTAATGGGAGCATAAAATGCTTTGGAAAACACTTCATTTGAAAAACATTCCTGCCTTCCTCAAACTATTAGGTATAAAATTACCATGACCCAGTAATTCTAATAGATATACACCCAAGGAATTGAGGACATATGTTCACACAAAAACGTACACAAATATGCACAGCAGCCATATTCATAGCAGCAAAAGAAAAACAACCCAAATGAGCATCAGCTGACTAATGGATAACCAAAAGTGGTATAGCCATACAAAGAAAAGTTATTAGGCACAAAAGGGAAGGAATGAAGAGCTCATACAAGGTGGATGAAACTTGAAAACATTATGCTAAGTGAAAGAAGCCAGTTGCAAAGTATGATTGTTTATATGATGTATCCAGAATAGGTAAGTCTATAGATACAGAAAATAGATTAGCAGGCTACTGCTTCAGTGAATTCTACTAGGGCTGGAGAATTGAGGGGAAATGGGAGTGACTATTAAAGGACAAAGTTTTTTTGCAGGGGGTGATCAAAGTGCTTTAAAATTGAGTGATGAGGGACTTCCCTGGTGGTCCAGTGGCTAAGAATTGGCCTTCCAATGCAGGGGACATGGGTTTGATCCCTGGCTGGGGAACTAAAATCCCACATGCTGTTGAGCAACCAAACTTGCGTGCTACAACCAAGACCCAATGTAGTCTAAATAAATAAAGTTTAAAATAAATAAATAAATAAAATTGAGTGATGATTGTATAGCTCTGTAAATATACTGGAAAACTACCAATTGTATAAATAGGTGAGCTGTATGATATGTTAATTGTATCTCTCAAACTATTATATAAAGCAAAAAATACAATGCTAATAAGTAAAGTATAGTGTATTATTGGAGAAAGCAATGACATCCCACTCCAATACTCTTGCCTGGAAAATCCCATGGATGGAGGAGTCTGGTAGGCTGCAGTCCATGGGGTTGCTAAGAGTTGGACATGACCGAGCAACTTCACTTTCACTTTTCACTTTCATGCATTGGAGAAAGAGATGGCAACCCACTCCAGTGTTCTTGCCTGGAGAATCCCAGGGACGGGGGAGCCTGGTGGGCTGCCGTCTCTGGGGTTGCACAGAGTCGGACACGACTGAAGCGACTTAGCAGCAGCAGCAATGTATTATTAAGGGAGTATATAGGATTTTCATATCCAATAATGATTGACATGAAAAGCTTCCAAAATAAACAGATTTTTATTTGAAAAATATATTTTTTAAATAAAGCTTTAAAATCTAAATTAAAATCCAGAGGGGAAGTTGAAATAGGCTAGAGCAGCAGTCCTGTTTTGATCACAGGACTCCTTTAAACTTTGAAATTGAATGAAGACTCTATAAAGAGTTTTCCTTTGTGTGTTATATCTATTGATATTTACCATATTAAAGATTAAAACCGAGAAAATTTTAAACTATTAACTCATTGAAAAATAATTATAAATCCTTTATATATTAGCATAAATAACATATTTGTATGAAAAATGACCATATTTTCCAAAACCAAAAAATAACTAGTGAATAGAGTCACAATGTATTACATTTTTGCAAGTATCTTTAACTTCCTTAATGCCTGATTTGTAGAAGACAGCAGGATAGTTGTATATACTACTTCATTCAATTGTTACCATACTGGTTGTGGTTGGTTGAAATATGTAAAAAAAAAAAAAAAATCCAACCTCATACAGACATGTGACTGGGGGAAGGGAGAAGACTATATTAGTAGCTAAATGTAATATTTTCTTCAATAGCACACCCAAACTTGACTAGTACAGTTTCTTAATTGAAATGTAGATTTGAAACTGTATCAATGAACTTTTTGTACTCTGTTACAGTACAAATCCATTGGTTTACCTTACACTTCAGGAAGATCTTTTTTCCATGCATAATTTTGTAACATTATGGATTGGTCATTTAGAAAAACATTGATTTGCTGAGTTATACAGGTCTCCTAAATGTTGCACACTTCATTATACAATATATAAAGAACATATTATTTTCACAGACATCAGAAAAAGTCTTTAAATACTGAGAAACTGTCAAATTCACAGTGATGAATACAGTTTTTCTAAAATGCTAATTTTTGTGTGAAAGGTCAAATTTTGTCATTCTCAGTTGTTTTCTTTAAGTGTTAGGCTCATCTGTTCATTTTTTGAGAAAATCTCTGCTATATTTCCATTGGTTATTCCAACAATGAATAACCATTATTGACCTGTCATTCATTCTGACATAAAAATACTGTTCCTTTTTTTTTTAAACAGCTGAATAAGCTTATAACTCAATCTCTTGTGAGCTTTTTTTCCCCTACAGATAGCCACCTTATGGAACAGAAAAGACTGCTTTTCTTTGCATAAAATATTTTTAAACATTATTCAAGCATTCAGTTCAGTTCAGTCGCTCAGTCGTGTCCAACTCTTTGTGACCCCATGGACTGCAGCACACCAGACCTCCCTGTCCATCACCAACTCCCGGAGTTTACTCAAACTCATGTCCATTGAGTCTGTGATGCCATCCAACCATCTCATCCTCTGTCGTCCACTTCTCCTCTTGCCTTCAATCTTTCCCAATATCAGGATCTTTTCAAATGAGTCAGCTCTTTGCATCAGGTGGCCAAAGTATTGGAGTTTCAGCTTCAGCATCAGTCCTTCCAATGAGTATTCAGGACTTATTTCCTTTAGGATGGACTGGTTGGCTCTCCTTGCAGTCCAATGGACTCTCAAGAGTCTTCTCCAACACCCCAGTTCAAAAGCATCAATTCTTCGGCACTCAGCTTTCTTTATAGTCCAACTCTCACATCCATACATGACTACTGGAAAAACCATAGACTTGACTAGACGAAGCTTTGTTGGCAAAGTAATGTTTCTGCTTTTTAATATGCTGTCTAGGTTGGTCATAACTTTTCTTCCAAGGAGTAAGCGTCTTTTTATTTCATGGCTGCAGTCACCATCTCAAGTATTAAAACTTAGCAAAATTAATGTTTGTTTCCTATTGCTGCTGTAAGAAATTCCCACAAACTTCATGGCTTACAACAACACAGGTTTATTTATCTTATAGTTCTGAAAGTCAGAAATCCTAAACTCAAGGTGTTGGTGAGTCAATATCTTCTGGAGGCTCTCGAGGAGAATTGTGGGGTGTTTTGTTTTGGCCATGATGAGGGATCTTAGTTCCCCTACTAGGGACTGAACCCATGCCTCATACAGTGGAAATGTGGAATCCTAGCCCTGAACCACCAGGGAAGTCCCAGGGATAATTTATTTTCTTCTCCAACTTCTAGAGACCACCTGCATTCTTTAGTTCATGGCTCCTTCCTCCATCTTCAGGACCTAGCTGGATCTTTCACAACTCCCTTCCTCTCTCCCCTTCTCCCTCTCCCTCTCTCTGTCTCCTTAGCTTCTGTGATCACATCTCCTCTAACTCTGACCCTTTTGTCTCCTTCTTTTAACAACTCTTACAATTACATTGAACTACCCAGATAATCCAGGGTAGCCACCCTATCTCAAGATCCTTAATTTAAATCACATCAGCAAAATATTTTTTTGCCAAGTGAAATAACATATTCACAGGTTTCAGGGATTAGGAAGTAGGCATCTTTGGGATGCCATTAATTAGGCTACCATAATTAATTTACTGTTTCATCAATGACATTCTCAAGTGAAACTTTAAGTGCTTCACAGTGAGGAATACAATGAATAGTAGTACAGTTGGTGTCACTGTCTTGATTCATGCTAAAATGCCAGCAGTTTTACAAACCATTGGTTTTGCACTATTAGTGCCTATGTCCACACAATGGAAAAAGGAATTAATGTCTTAATATTATTATGAAAATCATCTTGACGTTGAAGACCTCCGTAAAAGTCCCAGGTCCTCCAGTAGTCCAAAGACCATATTTTGATCTAGAAAAAGGGAAGTAAAGGTTTTCCCTAGCCTAGACAAATGACAGGACATAAAGAAGCAAGCATTACAAGTTCTGTATAGTAGGAGCATGGTTTGAAAAGAAGGAGCTAGAGGAAAACACCAACAAGGAAAGCAAGGGCCCATAAGTCTAGTAAAGTAAGCCTGCTGCTGCTGCTGCTGCTAAGTCTCCTCAGTTGTGTCCGACTCTGTGCAACCCCATAGATGGCAGCCCACCAGGCTCCCCCATCCCTGGGATTCTCCAGGCAAGAACAGTGGAGTGGTTTGTGATTTCCTTCTCCAAAAACTAAGTCTAGTAAACCATTTTAAGAAATTTGGACTTAATCCTGAAAGACATAAGGTTGGCAGTGAAGGGGTGTGGGAGGCATAAAGTGTTTCTAATCAGTGGAAGCAATAATACCAGCTTGCAGTGTGAAAAATAGACAATAATAAGAGGGAAATAAGGCAACTGCAGCAGTAGTCGAAAAGAAAAAAAGAGAATGACAGGAAATCAGATCAATGGTAGTAGAGATGAAAATGGATATGATACAACCAACAGGTTTTGGAAATTGATTAGATCCTTTTTTTTGGAGTACGCATGCTAAGTCACTTTAATCATGTCCAGTTCTTTGTGACCCCATGGACCCCATGCCAGCCTCCTCTGTCCATGGGATTTTCCAGGCAGGAATGCTAGAGTGGGTTGCCATTCCCTTCTCCAGAGTTGTTGGAGTATAGTTGCTTTCCAATGTTGTGACAGTTTCTTCTGTACAGCAAAGTAAATCAACTCTACATGTACATGTATCCCCCCTTTTTTGGACTTCCTTCCCATTTAGGTCACCACAGAGCATTGAGTAGAGTTCTCTGTGCTATAAAGTTGGTTTTCATTAGTTATCTATTTTATACATAGTAGTGTATATGTCGGAGAAGGCAATGGCACCCCACTCCAGCACTCTTGCCTGGAAAATCCCATGGACAGAGGAGCCTGGAAGGCTGCAGTTCATGGGGTTGCTGAGGGTCGGACACGACTGAGCGACTTCACTTTTACTTTTCACTTTCATACATTGGAGAAGGAAATGGAAACCCACTCCAGTGTTCTTGCCTGGAGAATCCCAGGGGCAGGGGAGCCTGGTGGGCTGCCGTCTATGGGGTTGCGCAGAGTCGGACATGACTGAAGCAACTTAGCAGTAGCAGTAGCAGTGTATATGTGTCAATCCCAGACTCCCAATCCATTCCACCACCACCACCCCTTTTCCCCTGGCATCCAAACGTTTGATGTCTACATCTGTGTCTCTATTTCTGCTTTACAAATAAGTTCATCTATACTATTTTTCTTTATTAGATTCTGACTTGGGTAACCTGATGTGATGATGCATTTTGAGATTTGATAGAAAACCTTTGAGAAGAGGAACAGATTTAAAAAGAAAAAAAATGATAAGATTTAAATGTAAGTATGAAGTGCACAGAGTTACTCAGGAAAACATGTCTAGCAGGCAACTGATACAATCTGAAGCACTGAGAGAAACCCAGGCTGAAGATAAGAGATGTGGAAATCACTGGCATATAAATGTTGATGATGATGATCATTCTTAACATTTATTTACCTGCAGACACTCTTCCAAGTACTATATGTTTGTTATTTCACTTAATCCTATAAGGTAAGTGATAATACTATCCTCATCTTATATTAATAGATGCAAAAACAGAGGCAAGAGAGATTGAATTCACACAAATAAGTGACGTGTCAGTATTTGAACACAGGAGACACTTACTCCAGTTCCTTCAGTGGTTTATATCAGGTACAGAGGGCAGGAGAAATACTACCTGTAGGATGCCCATTGAAGTCACCTGTGGAGGTTTTCAAATTAAGCAAATCTCCTAGATTCAGATGAATGCCCTTAGGAGTTAGTTCCTTTCTTCCTCACTCCTCAGCTTGAGAACCACAGACAAGGTAAACCACAGTTATTGCCAGGAGGCCTTAGATGTGTTATGACAATAATAGAGTGTCTTAAGATTTCAGAGGTGAGAAATTCTTGTTATAACAAGGAGTAGGGTGTGGTCTTGGAAGTGAGTGGCTAAAGTGTTCTGAGAAATGAAGGGATAGAGGAATATAAGATTAGGGTGTTATAACATAAAATGAGTTTTAACATAAAAATTAAAGCCACTCTAGAGGATAGTGGGCTTTCTAGGTGGCGCTAGGGGTAAAGAACATGCCTGATAGTGCAGGAGAGGAAAGTGACGAGGGTTCGATACCTGAGTCGGGAAGATCTCCTGGAGTAGGAAATGGCATCCAACTCCAGTACTCTTGCCTGGAGAAACCCTTGGACAGAGAAACCTAGAAGTCTGCTGTCCATAGGGCCGCAAAGAGTCAGACACAACTGAAGCAACTTAGCACTAGAAGACACTGGGCTTGGGGAAGCCGGTGAACCAGTGACCAAGTTTAGTGTAAAGGGGAAGAACAAGTTTTTAAACTAAAGAATGCTGGTCTGAAAGTACTATTGGAAAGACTGGGAAACAGGAAGAACTTTGACCAATCTTTTAGTGTTTCTCAAACAAGATTCTTGAAGAAATTAAAATGAAACATTACCTGGGAATCTATTCTGCACCCATGCCCTGGGCCATTCTTTGCTGTCACCAGCTCTCCTTCCCTACTCCAAAAAAGAATCACAACAGTGTTTTCCTACACTAGCAGGATACTCTGGATGAAGCAGAATTCCACAGCTATGTTAATTAATGGACAAACCAGCCAAGAATAAATTCCTGAGGTGAGGGATAAACAACTTCTTTGCCATTTGAGGGAATTAAGCCCTATCGGTGGAAGCCATTGGTAGTTGGAACATTTTTAAGGGCTGAAAAAGGCATAAAAAGTAAAAGTAAGAAATGTTGGGAAAATGGCCTATGTTAAAAGGTGGTACCTTTTGCCTCAGGTGCAAAAGCAAAGTAACACAAAGTGGAAGGATTTCCCATCCATTGGCAGATCAACAGGCTTATAACTTCAACTATTCCTGTTTTTCTAATAATTTCCCTATTATCTCTGAAGATGAGGCTTTTTCAATAAAACTATATGTTTGATATGAATAAAAACAGTGCCTAAAATTAGAAACTGGTGAAATCTGTAATCACCACACTCATTTTCTCACTGGGGAAAGAAGTCAGAAGATAGAGAACTTTCTCTTTTTTTAAGAAAAGGAAGAAAGAAAAAGAAAAAATGAGTCAAAGGGGAAAGAAACATAGAATGAAAATTTTGACTTCTTTTCCACTTGGTTTTTAGTGTCAAAATATGACTTAGATGCTCTTTGGAGTGATTTTTGGACCTAGCCTATTTTCTGTTTCTGATTTCAAAATTTTAAGTATATTGTATTTATTGAAATAAATCCATTTTTAAAAGCCTGTTAAATATTGACTAATGTCAGAGTAAATTTTTTTTGAAAATCAAAAGGAAAATAGCCTCAGATAAAAACAGATGAATTTAACAAGGGGAAGCATTTCTAAACAAAATATTTTACTTAAGTCATTATATCTCATAAAAATTACAAAGTTGGGACATAGTGTCAGTAACATGTCTTATATTTTCCTCTTTAAAAAATTAGTTCAAACTAAACTGTGTGAAATTAATGATCTAACAATTAGTAAAGAATTATTTAAAGGACAATAATTTGATTGTACCCAGCAAATGGAACATACTCTAGAGACAAAAAACACAAATCTTAAATGAATTTAGTATTAACAACAGTGTTAGCAATGTTATTCTGAAACAGTGCTGTGCTTAGTCACTCAGTTGTGTCCAACTCTTTGCAACCTCATGGACTGTAGCCTGCCAAGCTCCTCTGTCCACGGGGATTCTCCAGGGAAGAATACTGGAGTGGATTGCCATGCCGTCCTCCAGGAAATCTCCCCAACCCAGGAATCAACCCAGGTCTCCTGCATTGCAGGCAGATTTTTTTACCATCTGAGCCACCATTGGAAGCCCAAGAATACTGGAGTGGGTAGCCTATCCCTTCTCTAGGGGAACTTCCCAACCCAGGAATCAAACCAGGGTCTCCTGCATTGCAGGTAGATTCTTCACCAGCTGAGCTACCAGGGAAGCCTTAATCTGAAACTATTATGTATCAGATATAAAGTATATAACTATTTTGCTATCTTTTTAATGTCTGTAAAATCAGTTAGATACCCGCCTTTTTATTCCTAATATTGTTTGTTTATACTTTATTTTTCTTGAATAGTCTCATCAGAGTTGTATTAATTTTATCAATCATTTCAAAAACCAACTTTTTGATTTCTTGATTCTCTATGTTGTATGTTTTTTGCTATTTTATTTCTGCTTTTATCCTATTTCTTTCCTTCTGCTTTCTTTGGGTTTAATCTGTTCTTCTTTTTCTAGCTTCTTGAAGTTAATACTGAGATCACTGATTTTTAACTTTTTATTCTGTATCATCTATAAAAGGTTTCATTCTATATGTAGCTTCAGCTTCTTCCCACAAAATTTGACATATAATTTTCATATTTTCATTATTATTTAACTAAAAATATTTTATAATGTTCACTGTGATTTCTTAACTCATTGATTATTTAGAAGTTTATTCCTTAATTTCAAAATGTATGGTAATTTTCTGCTTATCTTTTTGTTATTAATATCTATCTCAAAGAATATCTCTTTTAATCTCAGAGAATATTCTGTATACAACTTCTGTGCTTTGCAATTTGTTGAGACTTGCTTTAAGTCCTAGCATATGGTTAGTTTTGATAAGTGATACCCTGTAGAAGGAAATGGCAACCCATTCCAGTATTCTTGCCTGGAGAATCCCATGGACATAGGAGCCTGGAAGGCTGCAGTCCGTGGGGTCACAAGAGTTGGACACAACTTAGCGACTAAACCACCACCACCACACATATCCTTGGATTAAAACGTTTTCTTCAGTTGAACTCTAGTTTTTGACCCCTCATCCCCAAAGCTCTGTTTAGCTTCCCCATCTCTCAGCCACTGCTTTATGTTCACTTTCTCTTTCCCATAGTCATCACCTTTGGGTTAACAAATTCTACAAAGTGAGAAATGGCACCAAAGTAGGGGCTCACTTCTCTGGACTTCTCTCTTCTCTGACAGCTTTTCCCTGAAAATCCTCATTGCCTAAGTAAGCCGCAGATGCCTTTTTTTTCATTCTTTTTTTTTTTTTTTTTGCTTTGGTGTCTTTGCTGAAAAGTAAGTTAACTGATAAGTGTCAGACTTTATGATATCTTAAAAGCAGATAATTTAAGTCCTTGAACTTTGTTCTTCATTTAATTTTATGATTTTTTAAAAAGTTTTATTGGAGTATAGTTGATTTACAGTGTTGTGTTAGTTTCTGCTGTACAGCAAAGTCAATCAGTTACACATATATGTGTGTGTATATATATATATATATATACATATCTCCACCCTTTTTTTAGATTCTTTTCCCATATAGGTCATTACAAAGTATTGAATAGAGTTCCCTGTATACAGCAGGTCATTATTAGTTATCTAGTTGATATATATCATAGTATGTATATGTCAATCCCAATCTCCCAATTGATCCCTCTGCCCCTAGGGTCTTAACCTTGGGGGCCCAACATTTTATGAGCAGAAAATATGCTGACAAAGCAGAGCAAACTACCCCAAAATACATGCAATGTCCACTTCACATATGACCAAGAAGAATAACCAAAAAACCTCCCAGAATGCATCAACAAGAAGCCTGGAGAGCAATGGACAAGGGAGTCCCTCCCAAGGACTAGAATTAGACCTAAACAGGACCATATTCCCCACCATAAGGATCTGGGGTCCTTGGACAAATGACTACTGTATATTTCCCATCCTTCCCCACTTGCCAAATGGGAACTTTATTATATTATGTATACCCAGTACCCAGTCCTTGCTACACTTTGGCATTCTGAGTATGTGGGTGCAGATACCTTGCCCCTTTAGTTCATAAGTCTCTAGACCAAAAGAGACCTATGTCAATCAATGAGGGGTAAGATTAAAAACAATATGCCACACCCTTAGAATTATATGCCATCATTTTTAAAAATGAGATTAATCTGTAGAGACTGACATGGGAAAAATGTCCAAGCTATACTTAGTGTTAAAAAAAACATTGTATGTTTATTACGATTTCCATTTCTATGAAGAAAAAAAAACCTGCTATACTACTGCTAACTGTAGTACAATTACTAATAACAGCAAACACCATTTATAAGACAATGCTGTATGCAAAATATAAATTATTTCATTTAATCTTCAGAACAACCATATGAGATAACACTTTTTGAAGATGAGCAAAATGGGGGACAAATAGGTTATGTAACTTACCCAAGAATTCATAGACAAAAAGCTGGAATTTGAACCCTGGCAGTCTGACTAAGCCACTATGCCAGGTCACCTAATGTTTGTATGTAAGCTTATACATACAGTTTATAATCATATACATCAAACTCTAAACAATAGTTTTTTATCAAGGAGGGATTACAGTGACTTTCAAATTCTGTAACTTTTGAGGGGTAATATTTAGATTGTTTTTTACACCATGGATATACTACTTTTGTAAACAAAATTATTTAGTTCCTGCCATGAGCCAGTAAATGGCATGAGCCAGGAAATGGCAACCCACTCCAGTATTTTTGACTGGAAAATCCCATGGACGGAGGAGCCTGGTGAGCTACAGTGCATGGGGTCGCAAAGAGTCAGACATGACTGAGCCACTAACACTATGAGCCAGGTACCAGGGAGAGCAGTATTTTAGTAATAGGGTAGTTAGCTACTAACAAATAACTCAAAGATCTCAATGTCTTAACAAAATTAAGCTTTCTTTTTCACTTGCTTCACAGCCTGAATTGGGTGCTCAAGCAGGCAGCTTTTCATATTTTGATTCAGAATTCTGCCTCCAATCAACATGTGGTGGCACCATCTTCTCAAGCAGAGACCTGCAAATATTTTCTGTAAAGGGACAGATAGCAAATATTTTAGGTTTTGTGGGACGTATTGTCATAACTACTCAATGATCCCATTGTGTCATGAAAGCAACTATAGACAATATGTAAATAAATGGGCATGTTCCAGGGGGGCTTCCCTGGTGGCTCAGTGCTAAAGAACCAATGCAGAAGATTTGAGTTTGATCCCTAGATCAGAAAGATCCCCTGGAGAAGGAAATGGCAACCCAATCCAGTATTCTTGCCTGGGAAATCCCATGGACAGAGGAGCCTGGTTGGCTACAGTCCATGGGGTTGCAAAAGAGTCAGACACAACTTAGCAGCTAAACAACAATGTTCCAATAAACCTTTATTAACAAAAATATATAGTAGGCTAAATTGGGCTTCCCTGGTGGCTCAGAGGTTAAAGCGTCTGCCCGCAATGCGGGAGACCTGAGATGAATCCCTGGGTTTGACCTATGGGCCATAGTTTACCAATCCCTGTTCCACAGTCTTCTCAGAGTCCTAAATTGAATGCTCTCTGCTTTCAAATGGTCAAGAGAAAGAATGAGGAAGACCTAGAAATGGGACATGATTTCAACCCATATCCTCTTGGCCAGAATCCACTCACATGGCCTCAGCCAAATGAGTCTAGGGTATGTAGTTTTCTTGTCACTCAATGCAAGGAAAAGCCATTGCTCATCTGCTAGCAAGGATGTGGCACTGTCAGCTCTTTTTGTCACCGTATATTAGTTACTATTTTTTCTTTGTATAGATAATGCTTTCTGCAAGAGGACACCTGAAAGTCCCCCTCCATGCCCACCCCACACCCTGCCTCCCACCCCAGTAAATACATCCAGCTCAAAGTCCAAGCTCTCCAGGTGTTGTTCAGTTTTCTTCATCAGGCTCAGGTATGACTCTTTATGGTCCAATGACCTATCAACTAAAAAGACAAGTCATCTTCCCAGACACACCCACTGGTAACTCAAGGAAGACTGAAGACTGTGAAAAACATTCTTAATCAGAACAAGGACAAACTGAAGACACACAGTATTCACTGGGCCACAGCAATTCTGAAATTCCACTGGGTAAACACAAGAAGGTCTCCTTCTCTGGGGGTGGGTCAAACCCTCATGTGGTTCTGATACCTCACAACAGCCTGCTACCCCACAAGGATGCCCTCATGTCCCTCAAACTCTAATATCCTGCACTGGGTAGTCATCCACAGGGAAGTCTCCCTCCCCTGCCCAAGTTCTGACATCTTTTTTTTTTTTTAGTATTTATTTAACTGGGCCGGGTCTTAGTTGCAGCATGTAGGAAATACTTCGCTGACCAAAGATTGAACCTGAGACCCCTGCATTGGGAGTGTGGAGTCTTAGCCACTGGACCACCAGGGAAGTCCCAAGTTCTGACATCCCTTTCTTTTTTTTTTTTTGATATGATCTGACATCCCTTTCTAACCCTCCCCTCTGTAGGACACCCTTCTCACCCCAGGCTCTTCACTCCTGTTCAAGTAACACCAGGACATTAGTTAATGACTCTACCTAATGACATAGTTCCAGAAGGAAAAGAGAGAAAAAAGAAGAGAAAGTGAAGGGAAAAGAGGAAGAGGAAAAGAAAAAGCTCAAAGACTTTTCTTATCTCTTTCTATGGAAGTCTAGAAGTAGCCAGAGCTTTTACTTGCAAGGCTCTAAATTTTTGCCTCTGTTTTCTTCTATTTCCTACAATCCCATGAAAGAATTCTTTCCTGATCTCATCTCTTTCTTATAATGTCTTGACACACACCACTAAAAATAACCTCTATTAAATTTCTGTTTTCTATTTTGGTCACCCAGGACTGGGTAGACACATGGTCTGCTGCTCAAGTAACCTCAGGCAACAGTGTTGCAAAATGTATTGCTGCTGCATCTCAAGGCTAACCATCTTTTCAGCCACTCATACTAAGTTTGTTGCAACCCACCTGCTCTGTAAATGCCGCATAGGTTTTTGGAGTTTTTTTGGTTTGTTTTGCAGTAGTGTTCCACTTCCAGCAGGGAACAAAACAAAGTCCGCCCAGTCTTCCCTGGCACTCCAGTAGTTAAGACTCTGCACTTCCACTGCAGGGGGTGTGGCTCCCATCCCTGGTCAGGAGACAGTAAGTTCCTGCATGCCACATGGCATGGCCAGAAAACAAAACAATAAAGTGTCTTCTCTCCCTGAGCTTACATTCTATAGTATGTTTTTGTTTTGTTTTAATTTTATTTACTTACTTATTTTTGGCTTTGCTGGGTCTTCTGGGATTTTGGCTTTGCTGGATCCCAGGTTCTAGAGAACAGGTTCAGTAGTTGTGGCGCTTGGGCTTAGTCACTCCACGGCATGTGAGATCTATCATGGATCAGGGACTGAACCCGTGCCTCCTGCATTGGCAGGTGGATTCTTTACCACTGAGCCACCAGAGAAGCAGGGGTTTAGTAGCAGTCATGTCTGGCACCCCACTGACTATAGCCTAGCCTACCAGGCTCCTTCCCAGGCAAGAATAAAGTATGGCTTTATTTTGGGAAGGACATGCTTGTTTTAAAATATGCTCCAGATTTATTTGTATGTTTTTTGTTTGTTTTAGGATTCCTTTTAATCAGGTATAGTAAGATGTTGTTCAGTCACTCAGTCCTGTCCGACTTTTTGCAACACGCAGACGAAAATGACTGTCATAAAGGAAGAAGTTTGTATACTCATAGATCCCTAGAAGCAGGAGACATGGCACACCACACAGGACCACATGCGGAAGCACGTGAGGCACGGGAGTGAGGGGAAAGCATGGGCAAAAGACCTTATTGTGGTTTTCACAGGAAGGAAAGGGTAAGGCAGGGTAAGCAGGCTGAGCAGGTTTCGGATTGGACAGTTTGATTTTGGTAGAGAACTGCAGGGGTGGTCCCTAGGTGTCTGTGTCCCATATCTGGCCCGGGAGTGATTTAAGGCAGGATGGTAGCATGCTGAACTGCAATAGCCTGATGAAAGGAGATGGGTGGGGGTGTGGACTCAGGATTGACTGGCTTGTCTGTTCCCAAGCAAGTCCTTTACTATCTCTAGGAATTAAACAGGGAGAGGCAGCCCTCCCTTGGTCCTTAAGGTCATCATAAAATTTGGACTATTTAAAAAAGTGATAATGCAATCACTGACTAGAAGAGAATCCTATCCCCTTCCTAGTTCATTTCACTTGGAACATTCCTATCTAGTAGAACTCAAATAGTATTTCAGTCAACCACCTCATCTCTTGCCCAAATATCCAGATTCAAAAATCTCATACATCATCCAGATTCAAAAATCATTAAGATTTTGCACAGTTCCTGCCTCTCTCTCACTATCCCTTCTCCAGGGGATCTTTCTGAACCAGGAATCAAACAGGAGTCTCCTGTGTTGCAGGTGGAATTCTTTACCAGCTGAGCTACCAGGGAAGCCCCCTACTGCTATCTAGGAAAATTTAAGTAAGGTTTAGGTATAAAAGTCATCTGAACAGTTTTATTATTTTGAATTTGGGATTTGAATTGGAGAAGGACTGTAATTAAAAACTTATCAGAGGAGACAATATGAACATAAGTCATATCAGTAACTATTAATCTCTGTAAGCCAAATAAAACAGTGAAAGTGAAGTTTCTCAGTTGTGTCCGACTCTTTGCGACCCCATGGTCTGTAGCCTACCAGGCTCCTCTGTCCACGGGATTTTCAAGGCAAGAGTATTGGAGTGGGTTGCCATTTCCTTCTCCAGGGGATCTTCCTGACCCAGGGATCAAACCTGGGTCTCCTGAGTTGTAGGCAGATGCTTTTACCATCTGAAACAGAGACCCTGTTAAATTTAAGATAATTTAAATACTTTTATTCTGGAGCTAGGCAAGAGTATACTAACATCTTTACTCAGAAAATATTTCACACACACAAATAAGTAGAATCTTATTGGAATCTTGGGCAAGCAAGGGGTTTCTGAAGAATATTCTCACTGGATCTCTCCCCAAGTCATGCACTATGTTTTGTAATATTTGTTTGGATTAATCTAGGTTATGGATTAATCGAGGGGCATAACTTTAGGATTTATTAATACTTTGTTTATACCTGTAGCTCTCCCTCACAACTTGACTTAGTTCATTTGTATATTTATATGGGAGATTCCTATTTCCTTTCAAGGAAGGGGAGAGGAAAAGTCTTGCCTCCAGAACCCTTTAGATTTCTCAGGAGATGGTGAAATTCCAGACAAGCCTTAAACAGTAAGTCCTTCTCTATTTAGATTTCCATCCTATCACACATTCATATACTTATTCATTCCTATACTTGTGAATCCATTTTAAACTGATTCTTTTCTTTATTCTAAATCTATATGCCTGGAGTTAGCCAAACTGAAGAGTTTAGAGCCATCTGTCCTGTGTAGAGAGTACTCAGTCCTCCACAAGACTGCCCTCACTTCAGACACTAGCTGCAAACTGAGGGGGTTCCTAAGACCACCCTCAGATAATTCACTAGAAGGACTCACAGAATTTACTGACAGCTGCTATACTCTTGGTTACAATTTATTACAGCCAAAGTATATGGGCCAAACTAAGATCATGGCATCCAGTCCCATCTCTTCATGGCAAATAGATGGGGAAGCAGTGGAAACAGTGGCTGACTTTATTTTTCTGGGCTCCAAAATCACTGCAGATGGTGATTGCAGCCATGAAATTAAAAGACGCTTATTCCTTGGAAGGAAAGTTATGACCAACCTAGACAGCATATTAAAAACCTGAGACATTACTTTGCCAACAAAGCTCCTTCTAGTCAAAGCTAAGGTTTTTTCAGTTGTCACATATGGATGTGAGAGTTGGACTATAAAGAAAGCTGAGCGCCAAAGAATTAATACTTTTGAACTGTGGTGTTGGAGAAGACTCTTGAGAGTCCCTTGGACTGCAAGGAGATCCAACCAGTCCATCCTAAAGGAGATCAGTCCTGGGTGTTCATTGGAAGGACTAATGTTGAAGCTGAAACTCCAATACTTTGGCCACTTGATGAGAAGAGCTGACTCATTTGAAAAGACCCTGATGCGGGGAAAGATTGAGGGTGGGAGGAGAAGGCAACAGCGGAGGATGAGATGCTTGGATGGTATCACCGACTCAATGCACATGAGTTTGAGTAAACTCTGGGAGTTGGTGATGGACAGGGAGGCCTGGTGTGCTGCAGTCCGTGGGGTTGCAATCTCCCTTAGTTCCTCAACCAGGGATTAAACCCACACCCTCAGCAGTGAAAGCACAGAGTCCTAACCACTGGACCACCAGGAAATTCACCCAGTTTTTCTTTCATTGTATACATTTTCTCCCCTTTGATGGTGATTTTCCTGATTGCATACTAATGACAGATTTTTACCACCTATTAATCTATAATAGTTTTCAGAGAAAGGGTAGACAGCTATAGATACAGAAATACAAATTAACCATCATAAAAGCTGTCTACCTTTCTTTTGCAGGGAAGGAAAAGGCTTTTTTTCATTCATACAGAAAAGTAAACCAGTAGTCATAGTTCAACCTTAGCCACGGGTTGAAAGGAAGCACAGAACACAATACTCACCAGTTGGTTATAGCAGTTCCAAACCTCAAAAAAAACTTTCTGTTCACAGACACATACATTAATTTTAGTTCTTTAATTCATAATGACTTACAAACAAGAAAAACAATAGAGTGCCAAACCAAACAAACAGAAAGACAAACCAACAAGAACTTAAAAAGAACTCGAAAAACATAAAAAGCAAGATACTTTGACTTCTGCTACCCAGTCATGACCAGATTCCCTCTGGCTGTCTACCATCTGGCGTAGACCAAATGGTTATATCATAAACAACTAAATGCCAGATTCAATGTTTCTGCCACCAGTTATATACAAATCAAAACCAGAACTACATCCAGACTTTACCACTAACTAGAAACATAGAACCAGAAACCCAGATTTAGTCCAAGTAAACTCTGTTGTCACATGAGAGTGAACTCAGGAGTCAGCAAGATTATGTCTAGTGAAAATAGCCCACTGGTTCCCTTCTCTGGCAAGGCAGTGTACTCAGATCTTATAGGTAAAATCCACCTGGAATTCTCAGTGGAATCTGAAACTGCCAAAAGAAGACTAAGAGAGAAAGTAATTTAGAAAAAAAAAATTTTACTTGCCAAGGAAGTTATTAAGGGGGCCAGTATTTAAAAGGCTGGCTCACCACAAAACAAACCAGAATAAATGAACAAACATGTATTAAAAGGAAAATACCCAAAAAGTTGCTGAGTTTATCAAGTTAACAATCTGTAAATAGAGGAAAAATAACAATTTTCTCACACGATTATCTGTAAAGCTTCCCCCCATATCTTCAGATAGTCTCATTGCAAAAGTCAAAAACAGAATTGTTTTTGTTTGAGAGTCAGTAATTTATAGGACGGCTCAAGGTTTCATTTAATTTGGGATCCAGAGCTGGATCCTGGCTTTGTCCTGCTTTGTTTTCGTTTTTCCAGTGTGCAAAGTGGTGTACGTGCTGAAAGGTATGCGTGGGGGTCCTGCTGCTTGCTGCTTCAAAGGCAGTAAACAGGTCAGATTGGTGGAAAGGAAGGTTTGCTTTATTTCAGATACCGACAACTGGAGGGGCAGGTGGAGGGTGACAGACATCTGTCCAAAGGCCGACTCTGCCCTGCCCCTGCAACCCCCGCCACCCAGCCCACAAGGAGAGGGTGAGAACTTTTATAGACAGAGTGTGGGGGGATGGTTACATGCAGAAACAGCACAGTCATGTCTAACAGTCATCTTCAAATTGGTTATCACTGGTCTGACTACCATCATCTTGGTTGTTTTAGGTACAGTTAATCTTTAGTTCCTGGGTGCACTTGTTCCCATTTCTTTGCAGTCAATTCTCAGAATTGTGGTAGCTCAGGTCCTGGGTACAGTCTGGTCATCAGGTAATTAACTTCTTCACCTGAGGTTTTAGTATCCATAAGACAGCTCACAGGATATGGCTCAGAATATTATCTACAGCCCTTGAGAAAGAACTGAAGGTCCGTGACTATGCTTAATGACTACATTATTATTTAGTCTCCTTTGCTGGTTTTCCTTTGTTTCAGCATTTCTCACTCCTCTGATTAAACTTATTCTTTGACTAAAGTTTTCCACAGGCAAAAGGCAGGCAGAGGACACAGTGGGGGGCAAGCACCATATGGTCCTGCTCCGTTTCATGTGTGTATGTTTGTTTCCTATCAGGGGGATGCAGTATGTATGCATATCCTTAGTAGAAGCAGTCAGTGTCAATTTAGTTTCACATTTCTTTAGTTTCCTTCTTGACATCTCCCTCCACTAGTCTATCTGAATTATTATTTTATCTTAATTGAATTGCATGGTAACAAAGGCCACTTACTGAGCATTTATGTCAAACAAAAATATTATCTTATTTAACAGTCACAAAAACTCTGTGAGGTAAGTGTTACTCTTATTTTATACATACACAAAAAAAGTACCAAAGAAGTTAAATCATTTACTCAAGGACCCAAAGACCTATAAGTAGTAAGAGGCGAGGCTGAGCTTTAGACTCTTGCTTACTTCTGTTGTATCATTTTTATATTGTATTAATTGTCTTTCTCCACCAATCATAGGCTCCTTGACAGCAAGGATTATGTACTTCATGTCTTTGAATGACTAAAACAAAATATATGATCTAGTATGTAGTCTCCCGCATTGCAGGCACACGCTTTACTGTCTGAGCCACGAGGGAAGCCCAGTATGTTGTAGGTATATTAAAAATTATGTATCTTTTAGAATTTTATAATTGTTTAACACACATACATCTTATTTTTGAAAAAACAGTAAGCTCCCTGCAGGCAAGGAATGTAGAAGTTAAAACAGAAATGGTAATGTCAAAGGTAAATGCCAGCTGATGGTCTGCCTGGGCCCATACTAAGATGTGGTTTAGGATCTGGACCTCAGCTTTACAAGTCAGTTCAGTTCAGTTGCTCAGTCGTGTCTGATTCTTTGCGACCCCATGGACTGCAGCACACCAGGCCTCCCTGTCCATCACCAACTCCCAGAGTTTACTCAAACTCATGTCCATTAAGTCGGTGATACCATCCAACCATCTCATCCTCTGTCGTCCCTTCTCCACCCACCTTCAATCTTTCCCAACATCATGGTCTTTTCAAATGAGTCAGCTCTTCGCACCAGGTGGCCAAAGTATTGGAGTTTCAGCTTCAGCATCAGTCTTTCCAATGAATATTCAGGACTGATCTCCTTTAGGATGGACTGGTTGGATCTCCTTGCAGTCCAAGGGACTCTCAAGAGTCTTCTCCAACACCACACTTCAAAAGCATCATTCTTTGGCACTCAGCTTTCTTTATAGTCCAACTCTCACATCCATACATGACTACTGGAAAAACCATAGACTTGACTAGACGGACCTTTGTTGGCAAAGTAATGTCTCAGGTTTTTAATATGCTATCTAGGTTGGTCACAGCTTTTCTTCTAAGGAGCAAGCATCTTTTAATTTCAGAAACTCAATTCTGGCCATGTATTCAGAGCTGATTAGTTAGAGGGAATGCTCATTTTGTCCAAGCTCAAAAGAACATGATGCATGGGCAAAACCATATTTTAGCTGGTCAGAGATGAGACTTTCTTAGACTGATTTGTCACCAGAACACAGATCACCTTTGTGTTCTCTGGATAGAGTAGTCTCCAAAGTTTATGTCTCAGTGTTCACGAAACCCTAGAATGGACCTAGACAGGAACTCAACTGAAACAGATGCATTTGATTTACATAAGGCCCATGGGTATGATAAGGGAAAAACTTGGGTTGGATTACTTAACTTTTCTGAGAAGGAAAATGATGGTTACAATAAGAGTATCTACTGCCCAAGTTTCTTATGAAGACTATATCATATGACAAGCACTGAAAACCAACAAATATACTAATTGGTACACTGATAAGAATTCTAATTCATTAGGTCATTTGGAGTCACTCCAATATTGGTCCTACTGTTCTGAGAACATACCAGGCACCCTCCTGCCTTGGTGACTTTGAATATGCTGTTCTGTTTGCCTCTTTTCCTCTATGTGTCTTTATTTATTCAAATGTAATCTTCTTAATGAAGCCTTTCCTGACTATCCTAAAACATCTACTTCTCTCCTGCTTTTCCTCTGTACTATCTATATTATCTACTACACTAGATATTTATGTATTTTCTGTTTCTTCTTACTAGAATGAGCTTTCCTGGTAGCTCAGTTGGTAAAGAATCCGCCTGCGATTCAGGAGACCCTGGTTCGATTCCTGGGTCAGGAAGATCCTCCTAATGAATATTCAGAACTGATCTCCTTTAGGATGGTCTTGTTGGATTTCCTTGCAGTCCAAGGGACTCGCAAGAGTCTTCTCCAACACCACAGTTCAAAAGCATCAATTCTTCGGCGCTCAGCTTTCTTCGTAGTCCAACTCTGACATCCAAACATGACTACTGGAAAACCTTTCAACATGTTGCAACTGAACATTTATAAGCAATCTGCCTACAGGGCCTGGGAAGCGGGGAAGGAAATTTTATTCCTATTGGAAGCCACACTGGTGGAATAAAGGAGGTACCAAGACTGAAAAGACCCAGAAAAGCAAATTATACTAAAATAGGGACATAAAGTCTAAGCATACTAGAGTCCTTGCAGCAAAAATGGGAATGGCCTACATATATTTGAACAACATTTAGGTTATAAAAATCAGTTTGGCCAGATTAGATTACGGTTACGAGCATTTCCAGATAAATTGACAGTCATGGCACTCTGAGGACTTCACATCAAGGCAGGGCGATCGGGGAGTAAAGTCTAGTGGCTAGCATTTCCCAAATTCCAGTTGCTTAAGGCAAACACAGGAGACAGCTCCGCATTTCTCTCAAGGTAAAATACATCATATATGGGAGTTCAAAAATCAGTAATCAGAAGCGAAGTTTTTCGCTTTCAGAGTTCCCTGAGCCTAACAGTGTAAATGGAGAAGGCAATGGCACCCCACTCCAGTACTCTTGTCTGGAAAATCCCATGGACGGAGGAGCCTAGTAGGCTGCAGTCCATGGGGTCGCGAAGAATCGGACACGACTGGGCGGCTTCAGTTTCACTTTTCACTTTCATGCATTGGAGAAGCAAATGGCAACCCACTCCAGTGTTCTTGCTTGGAGAATCCCAGGGACGGGGGAGCCTGGTGGGCTGCCGTCTATGGGGTCGCACAGAGACGGACACGACTGAAGCGACTTGGCAGCAGCTAAAGCTCGTTTTATTCGGAAGAAATCTCGCGGTTTTTTTGTGAGTCTCTGTGGCGGGAACATACCGGAAGTCAGGGCGCTCTAAGTGGTACGTCATCTGGCGGAAGTGAGGTCATGTCCCAGAGGCCTTAGCGGGGAACTCTCCCGTTCGGGCGTTCTGCTTGTAGTGTGGTGTGGAACGTTTAGGCAACGTGGTTTGCTTCTTTGCGGGAAGGCTGGTCTTTGGCCGGCCACGGCCTTACGGGCCTTTGGGGACCATAGATTTGGTCTTTTTTCACTGGTAGGAGAGCTCGCGGCGAGCCGCGCAGCGCCCTGACCCGTCCTCACCATGCTGGTGCTGTTCGAAACGTCCGTCGGCTACGCCATCTTTAAGGTCGGTGGGAGATTGAGCTCTTGGAGGGGGAAGGCGGATGTTGGGCAGCAGATGAGAGGGAAAGCTGTAGGAGAGGACGACAGTGTTCAGGATTGCGTGGATGTCTTTTCTCTCCCCCTGCTCTGAAAGAAAGGGGAAAACTTTGGGCCTGGGAGGCGCATGTTTCAGTGAACACGTGGCCGCGCTGTTGGGGGCGTCGGGTTCGGTAAAAGGTTTTGGCCCAATTAGGCGAGCAAGATCCGTGTTAGAATTTTACCGGTTATGATTCCTAGTTTAGATTTTGTTCTGAGAGTTTTGAGGAATGATTGGAAGGTTTTAACAGAGAAAGGACCTCATCTAAACTTTGTTAATGAAGTTTCTTTACGCAGAAAAGGAGGTAGAACTGACAGGATTGGCTGACGGATTTTAAAGTATGCGAGATTTGCGTTTAAAAAGTTGGGTGTGTGGAGGTAGGGAAGGAAAGAAAAGTTTTAGGGATTTGGGAGCTGGGAGAGGGGAGGATAATAGAATTCCAGTTTGGGCTATGTGAAGCTTTCGCTGTCTGTTAAACTTGGAAATAACAATGGTCCTTTCAAGTTTGAAGCCCAGAGAAGAAATCTGAGCTGGAGGTAACCAATTTGAGTTCGCTGTTTTAATAAGGAAGGTTAACTTTCAGTTCATCAGCAAGGAAATAATTGAACAGTGGGACGTGCATATAGTACAATGCTGTTGAGATGTTAGGAAGAATGAGGTAAATCAGGTGTCACCCACGTGCCTGGCACTCGAGCTCTAGGAATATAGCAAAGGAAAAAAAATGTTCATATGTACGGACAAGGCAAAAGAAGTGCTAGATAAAATATGTGGTATGATTCTAGTTATGAATTTTAAAACTGTGTGGTGTGGGTGCAGAGAGTCTGGAAGGATACATACCAAAATACTTGGGGACGTTTTCGTTTTATTTTTCCAAGATTCTTTTGACATTTGAAAATATACTTCTGTTTGCATGTTAAAGTAAATGTTTGTTATTTTTAAGAAAACCAATAAGATAATTAACCCAAAGCTGATTTTGCTTATTTTTCCTCTCATTATTGTTGTCTGAGATGGTAATATTAGCAATTTTAAGAGACTAAAGTGCCTTAGAGCCTGTCAACAGCTCTATTAAGCTTTTCCCCAGCTTCCTGCAGTCTTTTCTAAATTCTTAGAGATCTGCACGTGCCCCCAAATTTTCTTAGCCAACATAGTCTATTGTATTTTGAGTCAGTGTCTGTGGATGAATTTCATCTAAATTGATGTTAATGTGTACTGTCGTGATCTGGATGCTAAGAGGGGAGGGTAACTTTGCACTGTTAGTAGTTGCCTCTAATGGTGGGGCGGAATCGGCTTAGCAATTGTGTGGTTTCTAGATCTGGGTCATAAAGTGTAAAGTCATATGATGAATTGTTGATTTCTGTTAATAAAGAGAACTCTCCATAAAACTAACTCTTGAGTATTCCATTGCAGTTTTTAATGTTTATGTGCAAGTTTTTTTGTTCAGAATTGTTAAAAAAGTTTTTCTATAATGTAACCCAATATTAGAAATAACTAAAGGCTTGAATATATTGAAATATGCTTCATTTATAAATATTCAGTATTAGTAGCAGTTATTGATTCTGAATAAAATAGACTTCCAGAATATTCTGGATAAGTGATGGTTGCACAATTTTGTGAAAATTCCTAGAAAGTAAATTGTACACCTTAAAGGGGTGAATCTTACTGTATATGAAATATCTGTGTGTAAATATGCAATACAAAGTTGTTAGCTCCCTTTCCTATGATCTTTCAAAATGCTGGAGTATAAAATTATTAATATATTGGTTGCCTAAAATTCATCCTTGAATGAGAATCCTTTAAGAACATTTTTTCAGACTTTTGTTTTTTAAGGAATACATTTTATCCATATATACACAGTGGTTCAAAAAGAATTTAAAACTTTAAAACATTGTTACTCCTTAATGAAGTTATATATAAATGCAGAGACAATACCTAAAAGAATTATTATTTGTAGATCATTGCAAAAACTCAAGCCTTGTTCCTTATGTCTCGTGGCACGCAGAAGACTCAGCATTCTTAAGCCTTACTATCCCAATCCTTCACTATCCCAGATCTTTCCTGGCTGTGCTTCCCAGTGTGGTAGCCAGTAGTTGCATACAGCTGTGTGGGTGCGTGCATATTTAGTTGCTTCAGTCATGTCCAACTCTCTGCGACCCTGTGGACCATGGCCTGCCAGGCTCCTCTGTCCATGGGATTCTCCAGGCAAGAATACTGGAGTGGGTTGCCATTTCCTTCTTCGATTCAGCTACGTAGCACTTGAAATGTGACTGGTAAAGCTGGGGAGATGGAATTTTTAATTCTGATTCATCAGTCACATTGTACAGTGCTGCTGTGTAGCATAGTGTGGTGTGTTCCTTTATTTTTTGAGAGCTCAAAGTTTTTCTTACGTGAATACCAAAGTTCCTATACAACATGATTACTAAGCAATATATTTTTCCAGCTTTATTGACTATAATTACATACTGTGTAACTCACTTTTGTAAATGTAAATAAGTACATATAGTGCTTTTTATAGTAAAATAGTTAACAGTATAACAGCAGTGCTAAAGATTTTAGTGGTAACAATAGCTAAGCTATTCATTCCATCTTAATTCAAAATGATAAACTCTAAATGAATTTTGCATACTAATATTTCAGATTTCCTTGTCTGAAAATGAAGGATTAAAAGTTTGAGACAGTTGTATAACAGAAAATGTAGCCTTATTTTATTTTTGTTCAGACTTCATGTTTGTTTCAATATGTTGCCCACAAATGGGAACATAACTGTAACCAAGGTTTTGTTTGAAGACCTTTCAGTGGTCATGATTTCATTACATTTCCTTTGGTGCTTTAACTTAGTGAATACTGATAATATCTCTTAAATATGTCAGTTTTTTTATCCAAATATTATTTTCAAATATACTTGCTTTTCAACTAGAAAAAAGGTGAGTTTTACTCATGAGTCATATCCCCTATTTGGTGGTACATATCCTCTCAGCAATCATTGGCCTTTGGGTATGGTTGATCACATTCTGAGTGAACTATTTTCGAAAAACCACAATTATTCTGTGAATTATTTCAAAAAAATAACTTTAATTACAAGTTTCAGTGCTTTCTTGAGATTTGATAAAATGTCTTTGGGTTCTAAAGTTTTCATGACAAAAATAGAACAGTTCATAGCTCGTTATTTTTTAATATGAAAGTGTGGTTTGCATTTACTACTTCATTACTCTGATTCCTGTTTTTCCAGTTCTGTAAATATATTTGATTTGGCTCTGTTGGGGGTTAAATTTAAACAATGCAAATCCTTAAAACCATCTTGCCACTCTGACAGAAAATTTCTTGATGTTTTATCATTAAATATGTATAAGGCTATAACTGGGAAATACGTCTTACTCTATAAATGTTCTGTGATATTAAGGATTTGATGAAATGTAGTTTAGCAGTAAAGCATAATTTTTCATTGATCAGCTAACTTTCTATAAAACAACACATGCAAAATATATATATATTTATAATACTGTATTTCACCAAATATAATATGCCATTATTTTACACTGCTGATTAATCAGTTGTAAGACATCCCAGTTTCGAGGTGTTATATAAATATGGGGGAACTGCATTTTAGGACTGATACTACCTTAGCTTATATTTGAACAGTTGACTTCTCACCTACTATTGGTGAGGAAGATAACTTACATTCATTCTTGATTTAAGTGAAACTGTTAGAAGCTCTTGAAGGCATTTTGACAATACGTCTGTCAACATGCATTTCTTGTATGATTGTTTAACTCCACTTTCAGTAATTTGTCCTATAGAAATACATGTATACGTATACAAATACATAAAGGGTATGTATAAACATCATTTATAAATGATGTTATATTCATACGGTGCAATTCTTGTTAAAACCTAGAATTACGTCCATGATATGTTAAGTGTATAGCATGATTCCCGAAAGTACATGTTAATAAAATGTAGCATAAACAGTCAAAAAGTCTTGAGGAATATATACCTAAATGTTAATGACTGTGTTTCATAGGTAAAAGTGCCCCTTTTCCCCCTTCCCATGTTAAAATTTCTTACGTCAGAATGTGTCTTAGAACTAATAGTATCTAAGTTTTAGAGAAATCCTTAGTAATTTCATATTAGGGAGATCATAGCAATAAATAACAAATCTTCTGTAGAGAGTAGGCAAATTTTTTTTTTTTTTTTTTTGATTTGTGAATATGATAGGCTTTGTGAAGGGGTCGAGGGGCTCTCTAAAAATAGAAAGTTTTTAACAAATATCCAACTCAATTTAAATTCCATCCATTTATTTGCAGGTTTTAAATGAAAAGAAGCTTCAAGAAGTTGATAGTTTATGGAAAGAATTTGAAACTCCAGAGAAAGCAAATAAAATGTAAGTCTTCATGAAACTAAGAACTTAACAGTTAACATTTAGAGGTGTTTGTTTTTGTTTTTGCCTTGTTCTGCGAGTTTGTGTGTCCTCCATATTCATATAATATATCCATAACTTTTTGAACTCAGCTTCAGGAGTAACAGTGGTATGAGCCTAATTATTAGATTCTTTATCTGGAACATAGGCTGTCTCAATTAATTTGTGTTAATTGCAGATGAGATTGGAAGCACCCAAAAATCACTATTTTGTAAGATGTTTTAAACTGTAAATTGATTGTGAATTAAGTATACACTTTAAAGTAATAATTGTCAAAAGCGTGGGCTGTGGGAATTTCCTGGTAGTTCAGTGGTTAGGACTCAGCACTCACTGCCAAGGACCCAGGTTCAGTCCCTGGTTGGGGAACTAAGATCCCACAAGCCACAAGATGTGGCCAAAAACGAAGAAAGCATGGACTGCTAATAGATTTAACTTACAGATTCTCTTAGTGATATTCAGATATTTTTGAACTTAGTGTATTTACTCTTCTTGGCTAATATTTCCTAACTCACCCTGAAGTGGTTAAATAACTAGCTAATAAATCCTAGAAAGACAGACTTGTGTTCCCCAAGGTCTCTGGACAAGAAAATAGAGTATGATAACCTTCATACCCAGATTAAGAAATGAGTGGTGGGGGAGAAAGCTGGCTTTTCCTCAAGGTAGAGTCAAGAAGGCAGTTTCACCACCTGTGAATCACCTTGTAAAATAGCCCATTTGGTGAACGTGGTCCTTAGTAAGGACCTAACTAATCTCTTGATTGTGTCCTTGAATGCCAAAGCATATTTGATAATTTATCTGCTAATGCTAATAAAAACTCACTAGAATCGAAGGAAACTACTTAACCTTGCTAAAGAGTATTGAACCCAAAGAGATGTCATACTAAACTATTACAGAAACATGGTATACTGGAAAACTACTTCAGAGTAATGCATATAACATGATTGCATTTTTGTATGTGTTGTACAGCAATATATGTGTTTATGCAAATATAGAGATATGAATAGATGCCACTTCAGATGAGTGAAATTGGTGGTGAGGTGAGGTGGAATAAGGTGAAATAACTGCTTTCTTCTTAAAAATCTTTGTATTGTTAAGTGTGCATTTGAGGTGCCACTAGGATGCTCCCCGACTAGGTAAGGGAACAGTATTGCTGAAGATAATACTGCTTTAGACTCAGTGGAAGACTGGTTTTGGTTTTCCCTTTTAAAGGGCTATATGGTTTAGTTGTTTGAGTAACCCGATTCATTGTTGTCAATGATGTATTCTTGTTGGACCTGAATTTGCATGATCTAACTCAAATATTCGTCACTACCACTGAGACAACAATGGGTTAACAATGTATTTGTTTCGATATAAAACAGTGTTGCCTTGCACGTAAGTGAATAGAGAGGAGGAGGGGAAGTGAGGTTAGCAAAATTTAGATCTAACAGTGAGTTGTTTTTTCATGGCACTTGGACTAGATGGACAAATCAGTGTCATGAGATTCTCAAACTAAGAGGGACCCTTACACCTTTTCTATCCTGTATAGTAAAAGGCATCTGTGTCTAGCTTTAAGCAGCAGAGATTATGTTGAAGCTTCAACATCTTTCCTGTTTAGATACGGTGGCATACTTTTCTGCTGTTCTAAAGGAAAGGAAAGGAAAGTGAAGTTGCTCAGTCGTGTCCGACTCTGCGACCCCGTGGACTGTAGCCTACCAGGCTCCTCTCCAGAGTACTGGAGTGGGTTGCCATTTCCAAAGCCTGTAATACCTGTAATAGTTCCTCTGAATGTTACTAGCCCAGCATTTAGAGAAATTGGTCATTTTATGAAGTGTCTACCTTTGCAGCAATATGCAGTGGCAGGAAAGTTTCTTTTATTGGTGTATGCCTTGGAAGCAGTCCACTACCTCTTCTCCTAAATATATGGCATTTGCAAAATCAGTGTGCCCTCATAACATTTTTTTTTTCCCTTAATTCTAGAGTAAAGCTGAAACATTTTGAGAAATTTCAGGATACAGCAGAGGCATTGGCAGGTAAAATCAAAGACTAGCGCTTTTGTTTTTTAAATACTGGTAATTTGTTATTAAGAAATTGTTTGCTTTAGTTGCCTAAGTTAATCTTATTCAATGTTGTCAATGATGCATTCTTTTTGAAACTGAATTTAAGTGATCTAACTCAAATTCGTCACTACCACTGAGACAACATTGAGTTAGCTTTTTTTACTATAGGGCTGGTTTTTCCCCTACATGTGATGAGAGGTGAGAAGTGGTTAAGTTGATCTCCCTGTGGAAACCCAACAGCGTAATGCTGAAGCACAGTTCAGTAAAAGCTATTCTACAAGGGATCAAGGTAATGTCAAGTCCACGGGTCTCTGATTTTTTAAATTCAGTAGTAAAGTTGAGAATAGCTAGGATTTGGAGTTGAAATAGTAAGGCAGCTCTCCAGGTATATACATTTTTAGAGTTCAAAAAAAAACCCCACAATATTATTAAAAGATTTAAGAAAACTAAAGAGGTGAGGGGGGGCGCATTGTGGGTTTTTGTTTTTAGAAGCATACATAAGAGTTTCCCTAAAAGGGCATGATTTTTTTTTTATGAATTAGAAGAATGGGTGATGACTGTTACATCTTTCAACTAGTCCTAGTGATGAGACAGCAGATACAGAGTAGCGTTTACTAAGTAGGCTAGGCAGTAGGCACTTGATTTTCTTTTTGGCTGTGCTGGGTGTTTGTTGCTGCACTGCAGCGAGTAGGGGCTATTCTTTGTTGTGCTTATTTAAGAACAGTCTCTAGGGCACATGGGCTTCAGTAGTTGTGGTAAAGAGACTTAGATGCCGTCGGCACGTAGGATTTTCCCAGACCGGGTATCGAACCTTTGTCCCTTGCATTTGGCAGGAGGATTCTTCACCACTGAACCACCGAGGAAGCCCAGCACTTGGTTTTCTAATGTTCTTTTAATGCTGGGGAAAACAGGAAGATTGAATATAAAACTTATCATGAATTTTTCAGTTGCTTGAATTCTGTACTCAAGTCAGCTAACTACTTGGTGGTATATTTTGAAAATGAAGGATCATAAGGAAGAATATGGCTAACAGTTGAGCCCTAAAATTCATTTGACTGATCCAAATAATTTTTGTTCACCCCACAAGACAAGGGTAATTCCCTTATATAGTGAAAATTAGGAGTCTAATTAAATAATGTTGGCATATCAATGGACTACCCCAACCTTGGCAGAGGGGTAAGCGGAGGAAGGAGGAGTCAACAGTAGGGCCAATTTTTAAAATAGTTCTAGGACTGCATAGATCAATTCATTAAAGCCTCATAGAGCCATAGAGCATAAATATGGTCATTTTGGCCTGGGGAAAAATTTAAAAATGTAAATTAAAAAAAATTTTTTTAAGATAGTTCTCTTCATCACAGTTTTAAAAATAAGTATGGGTAGAATTTTGGTAGTGTCCCAAGTGAAATTGTGTTAGCTATTCTTCAACTCTGGGGAGCATTATTCGTATAGACTGATTTGAATAACTCCTCCTGGAGTTGTAAAGGGCTGTAGCTCTGATCTCAAGTGCCCTTGGTAAGAGGGAGCACCGCACAATTGTGGGATCTTAGTTCCCCAACCAGGGATTGAGAGGTTATCTCATACTGACTCATTTGAGAAGAACCTGATGCTGGGAAAGACTGAGGGCAGGAGGAAAAGGGGACGACAGAGGATGAGATGGCTGGGTGACATCACCAAATCAATGGACACGGGTTTGGGTAGACTCCTGCATGTTGGTGATGGATAGAGAGGTCTGGTGTGCTGCGCTTCATGGGGTCGCAAAGAGTCGAACATGACTGAGTGACTGAACTGAACTCATACTGAGCTTTTGGTATTCCTTAAAATAATGTTAATAAATGGAGAAAATGTCATGCTAGATGAGAATTTAAAATCAGTCCCATACTCTCTCAGTCTACATTCCATGAGGGTAAAGGCTGTGTTGTTCACTGTCAAATCCCTAGCACATAAATATTTTTGGGTAAATGAGTGAAAGTAGTGAGCTCCGCCAGGAATCTGGTCTTAGAAACTTAAAATGACTTTTCCCATCTATTTTTACCAGAAAGTTGAACTTGATCACCTTATTATTAGAACAATCCTTCCTGGGAATTAACTTTCCACTCCTTGTTAAAAGGCAGTTTTGATATTACAGAACTGAAACTGAGTGATTGTAGGTGTCAGGGTATACATTTAAAACTTGTAGCCTAAGGATGAGTCTGGGGTGTGATGTCAGTTTTATATTGGTCTCAGAAGCTAAAATGTGCTATTTGCATGGCAAGGTTTATTTTTAGTCTTGGTCACACTTTGAAGTTTCATGTCTTACAAACAGCCACAGTAAAATTTGGGGCCAGCCTAAATTTGGATGAAGGGAAAGATGCTGAGCGATGCTGAAGAGTGCCTAATAGAGAAAGGGAAAGATTCAGCTTCCCCTTATCCCTGTCACCATCTTTGTATACCATCTACATATACCATATACCATCTACATATTATGAAGAGTGATTAACAGGGTTTTTGATACAGGGAAGATAAATAATCGTGAATGTTAGAATAGGATCTAGAGTAGAAATTTTTTACTTTTAAGAAATCTTAAAGGAGAGCACTAGGTTAGGTTAAAGTGTGAAAGTAAATGATAGGGAAGATTGAGAGCTAGAGGGAGGACATTGAATAAAAATTTTTAATTATAAAAGATTAAACACTTGTAAGGAAAGATTTCAGTTATTAGAGAAATGTAAATTAGAAAGGGGTCAGTGTTTCACAATATGTAAATTGTTAGAACTCAACAGAAGTAGTTTGAATCTTGGCTTATTTGTAAAGACCTCTTTGTGAGGTGTGTGTGACAGCTAGATCCCTTTTGTCCTCGCCTTTCATCTTCCAGATACCAGATGAAATGGATTTGAAATTCAAATGAATGGAAATTTGGTCAGGAGGAAAGAACAAGTACCTGGCTGATTAAGCACAAACTGCCTGACCTTTTAGAAATTGTGACAGACTTTCTGTCAGTCATACTTTAAATTTGGCCAAAACCCAGATAGATACCAGAAGAGATGTGGGTCCAGAGAATCTCAGTACAGGTCTAAGAAAGGAGGATGAGAGTTAAAAGTAGCACATTTAGAGCTTGCCAAAAATGAAAACAGTCTCCAAATCAAATTGGCTGCCCTCAGTAGTAATTCCCCAATCACTGGACATTGATTAGTAGTAGAGGCCTGTTGGCACATTTGGATCAAGGATTGGCAAAGATAAGACCTCCACTTAGGCATGCTTACAATGTGGCAGAACCTTCAAAATGAATAAATTCCTTTTTACCAGTCGTCACAGGATTTTTATGATATTTCACAATCCAGAACATCAGATCAATTGATGCCCAGTGGCATGCTGCTGCTGCTGCTGCTAAGTCACCTCAATTGTGTCCGACTCTGTGCGACCCCATAGATGGCAGCCCACCATGCTCCCCCGTCCCTGGGATTCTCAAGGCAAGAACACTGGAGTGGGTTACCATTTCCTTCTCCAGTGCATGAAAGTGAAAAGTGAAAGTGAAGTTGCTCAGCCGTGTCAGACTCTTAGCAACTCCATGGACTGTAGCCCACCAGGCTCCTCCATCCATGGGATTTTCCAGGCAAGAGTACTGGAGTGGGGTGCCATTGCCTTCTCCAATAGTGACATAGGGGAGTGAATCTATTTGCTATTACAGAACAGATTGTTTCTAACGTATAATTCTGAGCTCACAGGGATTAAGTGATGTACAGGGAAGGAATGCTGGATCTGGTTTAACTCCTGGTTCTCAGTGCAAATGAGGGTGGGAAGATCAGATGAGATTGTGAAGTTTGTAATCTTTATCATTTCATTTCAGAAGTAATGTTAAATTCAGCTTTTGAAGTATGTTGTCTTTTTGGCTTTATTTATAAAATATTTAAATAAGATCATGAACTTTGAAGATAAAGTTTTGAGTTAGCTCTTTTGTTTTTCTTCCTAACAAGCATTCACAGCTCTAATGGAAGGCAAAATCAATAAGCAATTGAAGAAAGTTCTGAAGAAAATAGTTAAAGAAGCCCATGAACCCTTGGCTGTGGCTGATGCTAAACTAGGAGGGGTTATAAAGGTAAAGTTACAGTTTTCTTTAGCCTTCTAATCAGAGCTGACCTTTGTAATGAATGAAAAAGCCTGGCCTTTGTGATGAATTGTGTTTTGTAATTTCTCAGGATTGAATTCTTGATTCCCGCCCCCCCATACTATGTAATAATTGGTTTTCCATGTGGTTGTTAAAACTAAGGATATATAAGTAATACCTCAGATAAAACACTCTATATATCCTGCCATATTTTTGTTTAGGGACTTTTTTCCTTTCAATACAAATGGACTCATATCTTTTTTAGTGTATATGTTTATTAGAACACTTTACTGGAGGTAGAGTTGCTAAAAATTAAACATAAAGTAAGAATGGAAAGAAAGAGTGGATAGGTAGGCCCCAAAACTTGAAAAGCAGGACAGTTTAGAAGCCAGTTGTGATGGTTTGATTTTCAGTAGTTACAGTAGGTCTTACAGTGCAAGCACACAAACATACCTCTCATTCTTTTTTCTTATTTTAATTGAAGTATAGTTGATTTATAGTCCCCTCATTCTTGAAGTAAGGATTAATTCCTTGTAGGTATTTGAAGGTAGCAAACTGGTGACAAGATTTGAGGGTTTTTTTATTTTTTTAAGGTAGAATTGTGAACTTAGTATTTGTTTAGGTAGGTGATTTCTAATACTGTCACGTAATAAAGTTTCTGTACTATCAATCTCATCTTCATATTTTTCTGTTAAAAACATAAAGCTTTAGCATAAAAAACATACACGTAGTAAGGCATATAGGAGGGCACATTGCTGCCTTAGTGGGATTATGAGTATCTTTTTCTCCTTTTCAGTTTCTCCATTTGAAAAACTTAAACTGAATATCTCCTGTGTAAATACTAAATATTTGTTTCTTTTAAATGTGATGTAGCATTTACAATTTTGCATGCCTGTCGTTTGCATTTGATGAAATACAACTGTAGATTTGTATGGAGTTAGCAAATACCCTACAAAGTGAAAAAAATGAAGGCTTGCAAGACAGATTCATTCTGTTTGTATGAGGTATATAAAGATTTATGTGTATTTGTACTTACATACATTAGTGCATATTTTGAAAGTTCCTCAGGGACCCTGACTGTAGGGAAAGGACCTGAGACCCAGATCTATTTATTGCTTTTGATTCATGTACACAGGCTGCCTTTCTAGAAGCTTATGCCAGTTTTGACCTCCACCAACAGTATGTTCAAGTGGTCTTCCCACACACATACCCAAAACTGCTTTTATGAAACTGAGAAATGTATATGTTTAAATCAATGCTATTTTAATATTTAGGAGAAGTTTTCTGTATTTAATACAGATGTTCTTGTTCATATAGGAAAAACTGAATCTCAGTTGTATCCACAGTCCTGTTGTTAATGAACTTATGAGAGGAATCCGTTCACAGATGGATGGATTAATCCCTGGGGTAGAACCACGTGAAATGACAGCTATGTGTCTTGGGTTGGCACACAGGTGAGATTTACTGGAAGATAGTCATCTTATTTTTACTTAATAATTATATAGCATGTTACAAATACTAATGTAATCCTCAAGAATCTAAAGAGGAACGTAGTTATAGCATCCTCATTTAACAGATGAGGAAATTGATGTATAAAGTCATAATAGCTGGTAAGTGATGAAGCCATTATTTCAACCCAGGCAGTTTGGCTTCATTGTCTGGGCTCTAAACCTCGTGATGGCGCACTCTACCTCTCCAGCGTTAGATGCTGCGATTCTTGGGCTTCCCGCTGCCGGCGCGCCCCCCACCCCCTCCCCGTTTTACATCTTCTAAATCATTTGCTACTCCATCTACTTGGCATCTCCCTGAACTTTCTCATCTGCTAATGATCTTTCTCTTCTGCTTTGTGTGTGTTTGTTGTTTTACTCTGACTTTTATTCAGATTTTTCTTGAGGCAAAGAGAAACATGTTAACCTATCATGTTTAACAAGAGGTCATTAGAACAGGCATTTCTGTGATATATGTCTTCCTGAAAAACATGGCATTCAGTGAAATTTCACTACAGTACTAGGGTTTGTGAAATAAAAAGACTGTGGGTAAAAGACTCAAAGCCTATGTAACTTTGTAACCCGAAAGAAATGTTAACAGTTAAAAAGACATGTTGGAACTTCCCTCCACGTTTCACTGCACAGGGGATAGGTTTGATTCCTGGTCAAGAAAGTAAATTCCCACGTGCTGCCAAAAGAGAAAAACAAAGTTTATATTAAAGACAATATATATGACAAGTTTATATTAAAGAAATACTAACGAGACTTTCTTGGTGGTCCTGTGGCTAAGACTGTGCTCCTAATGCAGGGGCCTTGGTTTGATCCCAGGTGAGAGAACTAGATCCTGCATGCCACAACTAAGACCTAGAGCAGCCAAATAAAAATACTTAAAAAAAAAGAGAAATACTACATAAACAAAGGCCTTTGCCTTTGAATAAATAAAATATGAGCATAGATTAATGAAAGGATTAAAGTGAGTTTTATAAATGAGCAAAATGCGCAAGAGTCAGGAAAAACTTTTTAATAAACATTCCTAAGAGAGAACAAATAGCTAAATTGAGTTAGGATCCAAATTAAGATTAATTGGCCTTGTGCACAGTAGTCGCTCTCATCTGAGGCAGTCAGATATCCCTCAGAAGATAGGTGGCAAGTTGGGCTGAGGCTGGGGATGTTGTTTGCACATCAGACAGTGCCCAGAATAGCCCCCACAACAAGTAATCAGGCCTCTGTTAATAGTGCCAGGATTAAGAAAACCCATATGTACGATATTATTGTTCCATGGCTTTCTTCTCTTTGGATGTTTATGAAGAGAAGAAACTGCTGTAGTTTTCTCACTGGTGGCGTAAAGCATTAAGAATGCTGCACAAATTGTGTCATATGAACCGGTATGACTTGGACTACATGATATTATCCTATTTGTCATCATAAATGAATTTGTGTTACAGAAACGTCGGTTGTAACGAGACAGATGTATTGTTTTCTTTCTAAATGTGTGCTTTGGGATCTTGAATGTTATATTCTTGTTTAGCTGATTTTTCCCATGTAGAAAAAATAATGTAGCTCCAGAAGAGGGGTTTGGGTAAAAGTTTTTTTGTTTCTTTTTAAGATGTTAATTAAATGTTTTTCTTAGATGCTGTTTTAGTAATTTATATTTTTCTCCCTTCTCCCCAGCTTGTCCCGATACAGATTGAAATTTAGTGCTGATAAAGTGGACACCATGATTGTTCAGGCAATTTGTGAGTATAGGACATGTGAGGTCTAACCTGTCTCTTCATTGTGGTTTTTTCCTCTTATTAAAATTGTATCTTTTATGATTGTTGAGGAAGAAAAAGACCAGCTAGAAGTTTAGTAAGTAAATTGGGAAATGCAGAATAGAAAACGGGAAAACTAATTATAATTTGACTACTTGGGGATAATAGGAATTACGCTACACTATTAATGTAAGCTGATTGACTAATATTTTTCCATGAAAAATGATAAAACCTTAAGATATGGGTGTGGGGTATTTTTTGCTTTATATATGTAATAAATCATTCAGTGATTTTTGGACATCAAAGTCTCAACAGTTTCCAATTTTAAACATTTCTTTAAATAGCAATTGTATTTCCAGGTGTGTATGCCCCCAAAACTGAAAGGAGTTACTCAGTTACTTATGCAGCTGTGTTCATAGCATCGTGATTCAGCTAAAGGTAGAAGCAGTCCAGATACCTATTAACAGACGGAGGGATAAACAAAGTGGTATATGCATACAATGGCATATTATTTATCCTTACAAGTTCTAATACACGGTACAGCATAGATGAATTTTGAAAACACTGTGCTAGGTAAAATAGACTACTTGCAAGAAGACAAATATTGTGTGATTCCCCTTATGAGGTACTTAGAATAGGCAAATTCATAGAGGGAATAAAAGAGATCAGCAGAGGCTGGAGTGGTGAAAATGACTAAATTGTTTCATGGGTGCAGAGTTTCTGTTTGGGATGATGGGCTATTTCGTCACAAGTTTTTTAAAAACCCTTTTAAGTTCTTGTTTTCTTTTTCATTTTAATCTACTGCAGCCCTGTTAGATGACTTAGATAAAGAACTAAACAACTACATTATGCGGTGTAGAGAATGGTATGGCTGGCATTTCCCTGAGTTAGGAAAAATTATTTCGGATAATTTGACATACTGCAAGTGTTTACAGAAAGTTGGTGAGTAACTTTATCCTTTAAGGTATTGAAAATAGTGATTTATTTAAATTCTAAAACATGAGTTACTGGTTTTTTAATTCTCTTCCCAGAGTTTTTAGTCTTGTATGTTTGAGGAGTATATCCATATTAACATCTGCTAGATTTCAAAAACAAAATTTGGTTTCAGTGGCCTGCACAGTAGAGGACATAGTTCTCTAATTTGGTTTTTCTTGGGCTTCTTTTTAAAAAAAAATTTTGGAGTATAGGTGGCTCAGTGGTAAAGAATCTTGTCTGCCAGTGCAAGAAACACAGGAGACCTGGTTTGAATCCCTGGGCAAGGAAGATACCCTGGAGGAGGAAATGGCAACCCACTCTAGTATTCTTGCTTGGAAAATTCCATGGACAGAGGAGCCTGGCAGGCTACAGTCCATAGGGTCACAAAGGATGTGACTAAGCACACACACTCATTGTGTTACTTTTTACTGTACAGCACAGTGAATCAGTTATATATATATATATATCTCTCTCCACTCTTTAGACTTTTTCCATGTAGGTCATTCCAGAGTATTAAGTAGTTTCCTGTGCTATGTAACAGGTTCTTATCAGTAATCTGTTTTATATATCATAGTGTGTATATGTCGATCCCAATTTATCTGCTCCCCACTCCCCTCAACTGGCTTCTTACGGTGAATGTGTCTCACTGAAGTTGCCATTAATAAGGACAACTGTGGGACTGGGAAATTTCCTGAAATACATTAATGGTGATTAATTTTAAAAATAGTATTGCTATCTATACTGTTAATATTAAATTGTATACTATTACTATAATAATAATACTAGTAGAGGAACCTTAGGACTGTTCATAAAATGAATTACTTTAATCTCTAAAATCAAGCCCTTACATGTGTAAAGTTACTTGGTCAAACTTGTTTGCTTTTTGTTTTGTTCAGGCATCCCTTTCATTGGCTTATCTCTACTTTTTCTTTTGACTCTTTGGTGGATTTTATGTAATTTACTGAAGAGTGATTCTCCCTCATCCTCTGCAAACATTCCATAGGCGACAGAAAGAATTATGCCTCAGCTCAACTTTCTGAATTATTGCCAGAGGAGGTTGAAGCAGAAGTGAAAGCGGCTGCAGAGATATCTATGGGAACCGAAGTTTCTGAAGAAGATATTTGCAATATTCTGCACCTTTGCACTCAGGTACACTATGCACATAGGGAAACTCGTGGTGGTGGTACCAGCTCTGTAATTTCTGATGGCAGTGATGATTTTTAAATGTATTGTTCACCTGATAAATAAATATGAAGGTGTTCAGTCACTACCTCATCTGATGCCGTCTTGACTTATATACTTGCAAGGGAGAAATATATCCTAAAATGAGGTTAAAGGAGTACTGTCTAGTTGATTTCTATTATTAGCAGTATCTGAATGTTTATAGCCTGTAATTTTTACCCCTCATTTGAAGATAGCTATATGACAATCACAGAGGATGACACAAATGTCTAGCCTTTCGAGTTTTGTTTTTTTTTTTAACAAATGTTGATTAACATTTTTAAGCAGTGTATTAGGTTTACATATATTGTCTAATTTTTAAATATTAAAATTTCACAACAGCCTTTTTATAGAAAACTGAGGTAAGGAATGGTTAATTTTCCTGGGATTGTACAACTAACTGCTCTGTGATAATTTGGGGCTCTGATGTTTTAGACATGTGAATTTTATACTGCTTTTATTCTTAAACTATTTATGACTTACTCATTTTGTTTCTTAAACTAGGTGATTGAAATCTCTGAATATAGAACCCAGCTTTATGAATATCTGCAAAATCGAATGATGGCCATTGCACCCAATGTTACAGTCATGGTTGGGGAATTAGTTGGAGCACGGCTTATTGCTCATGCAGGTGATGATTTTAATATAATTTGTAAACATGGGTATTGAGAGTTGTTTTCTAGGTAGGATCTTATTTTCTTTTAAACTGGAGTTTAAAGATAAATCTGGGTAATAAGTAGAAGTGAATGGTGTATGTGCGAGGACTAAGGACCAAGTGTTCGATGATGATTTTTATTTGTATGCCTGATTTCCTTTCGGATAGTGAAGGCATCTTTAGTCACTACCTCTTCTGAGACACTTGTGGTCCATTGTCAGAAGTTTGTTTTGGTTAATTGAAGAATTGGATGAATACAGGAGGATGAAATCAGGTTTACCTCATTTTACTGTGCTTCACAGATAACTCTTTTTTAAATTCATAGTTTGTGTTAGCCCTGTGTAGAACAAGTCCATTGGCATCATTTTTCCAACACGACTTGCTCACTTCATGACTCTGCCGTATTTTGGTGATTCCCACAATATTTCTAACTTTTCCATTCTTAGATTTGTAATGTTGGTCTTTGGTCAGTGATCTTTGATGTTACTACTACAACTTGCTGAAGGTTCAGATGGTGTTTAACATGTTTTTAACAGTAAAGCATTTTTAAATTGAGGTATGTACATTGTTTTTCCAGACAGTGCTATTTCATACTAAGTAGAGTACCCATAACATACAGCTTCAATATGCACTGGGAAACAAAAATTCGTTTACTTCATTTATTGCAACACTTGCTTTATCGTGGTGATCTGGAACGAAATCCACTATATCTCGAGTGTGCCTGTATATACCATTGATAGATAATTTATTTACATCAAAGTGTTTAAACTAGAGTACTTCTTTTACCTGCATCATTAATCAGAAAAATAGGACATTCACATCTCCTCAGCTTCTAGGTTGCTCATCTGGGCTGGTTTTGTTGTCTACATCTGAAATTTCATAGATGTAGCTAAATGAGTAGCAGGAAGAGTTGCAGGGATTAATAGAAATATACGTTTCTTGAATTTTAAACATGTATCTAGTGGTTGAGCGACTATTAATATTGATATTCTCTGACAGAAAATCTGTGCAGCATATCTGGCAAAGCAACAGCTTTTGATGCCTGATTATTGATTGTGTTTATATCTCCTCAGCATGAATTTATCACATCGTTTTACTGAGATGCCTTAATAATGAGTTTTTCATTTACCTATTATTTTAATATTTAAAGGAGTAGAATATTTCATGTCTAAAATAAGTCTCAGAAAAATAAGGGCTATATTGGATGATGTCTGTGAATACATAAACTTTGAACTCTCCCATGGTATGCTACTGAAATGTGAGGTAGTGATACCATCTCTTCAGGCAGATACGTATGATTAAACAGATAAGCTTCAGTTTGCCATAGACATTCATCACAGACCTCTGCTTGTGGTGTTAATGGATAAATCACAAATGCTGAAGTATCAGGAATTTGGGCTAATTCCAAACTGTAAAATCCTATATTATATCTGATTTTTATATACTCTTTGGCTATAATACTTAGACTCTAGGTCTTTTGTATTTGGAAGAACTTTCCTCAAAGTTACTACTTTTATTTTGAAGGTTCTCTTTTGAATTTGGCCAAACATGCAGCTTCTACAGTTCAGATTCTTGGAGCAGAAAAGGCACTCTTCAGAGCCCTCAAGTCTAGACGAGATACCCCAAAGTATGGTCTCATTTATCATGCTTCACTTGTAGGCCAGACGAGCCCCAAACACAAAGGAAAGGTGAGTTACAATTTTCCTGGCGCAGGCCTTTTTTTCCTCCAAATGATTTTGATCTTATTCTATAGTGGTCAATAAATCTTTGTTGTTTCTTTTTCATCAAATAGAGAATTGTGAATTCTTTAAACTCTAGTGTACACTGAAAGAAAAGGTTAGAAGATAAAGTGTTTGCTGTTTTAGTACTTTTCCAGACTCCCATTCATTGGTGGGCGGGGGTAGGGTGTGGCCCATCAGAAGTTTTCTGTGTGGCAGGAAATCAATTTAACATCAACATTCATGACCCGTTTTAAAATGATGTCACATACACTGTGCTAAACACTGGATAGGCCTTTGGTGGATGCTTTTAATAGCCCTATAAGTTGTTAGTGTCTGTTTTACAGAGGCGGAATCTGACGCTTAAAAGTACTTTCAAGCTTTTATACATACCTAGTTTAACAGAAATTTTATAAAATTTAGAGTAGAGTGATGAAAGAAATAAAATGAAAATTCAGTAAAATGAAATGTTATTTAGCTTAAAAGGGGGCAATACTTAACTGTGGATGACCTCATAATGTAGGTCTAATATCACATAGTAAAAACGAAAAGATGGGAAAATGGCTTGAGCTAGTTTTAGACATGAACTATTGGCAAGATCTTTTCAGTTAGCCATCACATGGTGGCAGAGGTTCTAATAGGAGGTGAACGGCTTAAATATGGTTTACAATAAATAGATTTGTAATTCCTGACTTTTAAAAAATCCTAGAGTGACTCGTAAAGTCAATGATTGAGCTGTAGTGTTTTCATGAATAAACTGAGTGATTTTTTTTACATCTCAACTTGGAGTATAGTTTGAATGTATCTGACTTCAAGTTCTTTGTTAGATTTCTCGGATGCTGGCAGCCAAGACTGTTTTGGCTATCCGGTATGATGCTTTTGGTGAGGATTCCAGTTCTGCAATGGGAGTTGAGAACAGAGCGAAACTAGAAGCCAGGTTGAGAACGTTGGAAGATAGAGGGGTAAGAATCATGTTCTGCACATTGTAGAAATGTTACCTATCAAAAATTAATAAACTGTAGCTTATGTACATTTTCATTTTACCTGCTAGTCAGTTTTACTTTATGATACATTTTATTATGTCTAATATTAATACATTCTATTTCTGCTTACTGTTAAAAGAGTTTCCCTAGTATGTGGCTGTGGTCTAGTGGTTAATTAAGATCGACCTGCCAGTGCAGGGGACATGGATTTGATCCCTGGTCCGGGACAATCCACATGCCGTGAGATAAATCTCACGGCAGAGCCACAACAAAAGAAGCCACTGCAATGAGTAGCCCACACTGCAGCTGGACAGTAGCCTATATGTAGCAACAAAGACCCAGAGCAGCCAAAAAAATAAATTATTGACATACTAATGTATATATTATAAAGAGATTATCCCTTATAAAACATTAATAATTTTTCTTTTCTTAGATAAGGAAAATAAGTGGGACAGGAAAAGCGTTAGCAAAAGCAGAAAAATATGAACATAAAAGGTAAGTTGAGTGCATTTGGGGGAAGCATGTATGAATAATTTTTGCTTAAAAAGAGTCAGAAGACAAAAGTCTAAAAGCAGCTAAGAAGCATAAGTATTCAGACCTCACTATGAAATTATAAAAAAAGATATTTGTTGGGAGAAGTGTTTTTGTTCTTATTTAAAATGTTCAAAACTGATGAAGTAGGTGGTGGTGAAGCAAATAGAACATGGGTAACAATTTGAAAACTGTGTCAAGAGCCTTAATTATTTCTTTCTACCTTGTTAGAACAAAAGCAGGTATCTTGGTTTTAGGGAATCTTTATCTATATGGATCCCTTCTTATTCCTCTGCCTCTTGTAATCTTGTGAATGGAGTATTATTCTGTATTAAACTTGATTCAGGGCTTTTTTTTGTTTTCAGTGAATTGCCCAGTGTCCTAAAACTTGACTTGGTTCAGTTTTTACTTTCTAGTATAATCATTTGGTTTAAAGAGATTTCTTACATTTTTCTTTTTTAATTGAATATTTCTCCTGTGCTATAGTTACTACATTGATTACTAAATCAGAATTCATTTAGTTCACTTCTCGTGAAATGTGACTGACCTCCCTAGAAAATAGGTAGACATCTCTTTACCTTTTGGAGACTTAACTTACATAATCTTCCCTGAAGTCACTAAAATGAAAGTGTGGTATGCTCATGTATTACCTAATGACCGTTTCCTTTAAATCTCTTTAGAATTAATTTGATTATAAGCATTTGTAAAGATTTTCTAAGATTCTGTGGCTCTTTCAGTGAAGTGAAGACTTACGATCCTTCTGGTGACTCCACATTACCAACCTATTCTAAAAAACGCAAGATTGAACAAGTAGACAAAGAGGATGAAGTTATTGAAAAGAAGGCCAAAAAGGCCAAGGTTAAAATTAAAGGTTAGTTTGAATTTTGTTAATGTCATTTCTATTCCTGTTGCATAAGAAGTACAGAATTCTGTATGACTCAGGGAACTCAAACTGGGCTCTGTAACAACCTAGAGGGGCAGGACGTGGGAGGGGTATATGCACACTTACGGCTAGTTCATGTTGATGTGTGGCAGAAATCAAACCAATATTGTAAAGCAATTATCCTTCGATTAAAAATATATAAAGAAAAATGGGGAAAGTGCATACCATAGAACTTGATTATGAAACCACCATATTGGAAGCTAATTCTAATAACCATCTTCTCTAGGGAGTTAGAATATTGTTAAATTTATCATATATCATAAGAGAAATGGGAAAAGCATCTCTGTGAATATATAGGATTATATTAAGTGTATCAAAACTTTAATTTCTAACGTGAACTATTTTGAGAGTCAGCTTAACAGAGAAGAAAACAAGGTATGTGGTTTCTAAATTAGTAGCTGAAATATTTTTGTTGAGCATAGAATTGATGCAGCAGTACTTCATTGTTTGTGTTACATGAAAAGAACTAGAGTAATAACTGGATAGCCTACCATCAGAATAATAGTTAATAAGTGCTCCCCAGTGAACTAGGCTCACTTAAGTTGATAAGTAAATTCCCCCATTTATTAGCTGCACTTGTGTTGAGTGCTTAGCATTAAAGCAATTACCAATTTAACTTTTAGTTTCTAAATAGCTTAGGGGTCAAAAAGCACTATCAGCAAATGTGGACTTCTGCTCTGCACTGAGTGAAGAAAACATAAGCAAGTTATTTAACTCCTATGTTTCATTTTCGTTACTCAACAAAAAGAACTGTAAGCCCATTAGTAGATTTGAATCTTGACTTGTAATATTCATTAAGCGTTTCAAACTTAACCTTCCTGGATCTTTGCCACTCCCAATCCATTTCTACATGATATTCTCTGTTTTATAAATGGGAATCCTGGTTGCTTTGGCCTTTAACATTGACTTGTGTTATAACCCAAGTATATTCTGGTAGCACATCCTCTTAATTCTACTTGGAAAGTATTTCTAGCACCTAACCATTTATCATACCCATCACTGCCATTCTTAGCTGCAGTGGCACTCCCGTTGCCTTCTCATCTAATTCTGTTCCTTTGGTCGCTCTGCTCCAGCCACACTAGCTGCCTTGCTATTCCATGAACCTGCCAACTTCCCTTCTCTCCTAAAAGAATCTTAGTATTTGGTCTTCTCTTAATGTGGGATATTTTCCCTCAATATAGATGAATCATTCACTTCCTTTTTTAGGTATTTGCCTAGCTACCCTGTATAAAATGTCCATAGGAATTGCCTTCATTTGTGCTCCTTTCTTTGTTTGCTTTTATCCGTTAGACTGTTTACTACATAAAATATTTTATGGTGTACCTTTTTTCTCTTTTTTGGTCTATTTCCTAGTAAAATAAAGGGTTTGTAAGGGCAAGAATTTTTGTCTGTGCTATTCCTTGCTGTATCTCCAGTTGTCTAGAACAAGCCCTAGCATATAGTAGGTACTAAATAACTGCTTGGTCAGTGAATTTCTAATGATAGCTACCCATTATGAGTCCTTATTTTAATGTGCTAAGCATTTATGCTAAGCATTTTGCATAAATTTTCATGTGTTAAATCATCAAACCCTAGAAACAGTCAAAGGAGATAGACATTACTAAATTTTAAAAAGAATGAGGAGGTTGGGTGTACAGAGGTATTAAATTGCTTACTATCATTTATTGTTAGTACTACTATACTAGGTAAATATTTGAAGGACATTTACCGCTATAAAATTATATGTAACAAACATTGGAGAGTTGACTACAATGTTGGGAAAAAACATTCTCAGAGGGGTTTGAAGGGAGAGGAGCCTGATACTGATACAATGTTAATTGTAGTATTTTTATACTTGTTCAGTTGAAGAAGAAGTAGTAGAAGATGTAGAAGACACAGAAGAAGAAGGAGTACAAGTTGTAGAAGAACAGGAAACATCTGTGAAGAAGAAGAAGAAAAAGGACAAGAAGAAACACGTTAAGGAAGAACCACTTTCTGAAGAAGAGCCATGCACCAGCACAGCAGTTGCTGTATGTTTGTTTTTAATTATTAGTATTTTATTGACATGGGCAGAGTTTCCATATTTTATTCTACTCTGTGTGTTAGAAATGAACAGGTAGTTTTTTAAAAACTGTTTTTAAAAGTGGTTTCATTAAAGAGAAACAATTAAAAAACTCACTATTGTGTTTGGAACCCCCATGTTATAAAAAGCCGCTTCCCAAACCTAGAATCTTGTTACAAAATGGGTTTGGTCTGAAATGGAAGAGAATATCATTTGCTACAAATCACGGAGGTGATTTTTGGATTTTAGTCTTTCTTCCAGGCTTGTTTTCAAGGGAAATAAAATAGACTGCTTTTTATAAAGAAAAGTTATTTTTAGTCACTTGTACATTTCCAGCTCTTTCAAAAGCCTTCTTGTTTATTATTTTCAGAGTCCAGAGAAAAAGAAGAAAAAGAAAAAAAAGAAAGTCAATGAGGACTAATGGAAGGACCCATTCTTTCAAAGAGTTCATAATTGAATCACCTGGATACATCATGCTTATGATTCAGTCAGAAATATACCCAAGATACTCTGTAAAATAATTGATGGGAGGTTGGATGAGAAAGAAAGATTAATCATTAATAGCATTTCATACCTATTTGTGTCTTGACATACTTCAACTATGTTAATTTTATTATGTCATCATTTCTTAGGATATTTGTTATACAAATAAAAATATTTTCTTTGTATTTTGACAGTTCTGTGATTTCTCTACTTTAGGTCGAGAATTTGGGGCTCTTTATGTTATGTAGCATTTGATAATTAGTATTTTGATAATTATACCTGAAAAGTGAGAGTTGTGAACCATTAATCTGAAATTTAGCCTTTCGGAAGGCGATAATTAGATGGACCAGTTTAAGAATCCCACTTAATGTGTTTCTCTTGCCTTTTTGGACCCTCTTCTATTTTTCTCCTACCTTTCTGTTTTTGTCATATAAGTAAAGCTATCTTTTGTGTTCAAAGCTTTAAAATTAGGTGAACAAACTTTCCTTCTGTCTCTTTAGGAAGAAAAAAACTGTCCCTAACTTAGTTTGCATTTCTAGAATGTGGAAGAAAATCATTATTAATCTAGACCCTGATTTGTTTTTAAAGTAATCTAAAGTGATGTTTTAAAAAGACAATACAAAATGATTTTATAGTGAAGAACGAGGGTGTATAAAGGAAAAACAAGAGGAGAAAAAATAAAATGTCAGTAGGAGTGAAGTATAAACCAGGACATAGAACACCAAAGATGCTGCTACTACTGAGCCCACGTGCTGCAACCACTGAAGACCTTGCGCCTAGAGCCCGTGCGCCACGAGAGAAGCGACTGCACTGAGAAGACAGTGTACTGCAACTGGAAGAAGCCCACACACAGCATCAAAGACCCAGCACAACCAAAAAAGAGAAATCTTTGTTTCACAAGACAATATTTAATAAGTGAGTGTCAGCCTTATAGTCATGACAGCTACAAGTTTCATGGGCTTTTGTTTTGCATCTTTGTGTATGTCAGAAGCACGGTGCTAATAAGTAGCCCAGTTTTATAAAAGGGTTCAACATTGAAGAAGCTATATTGATGGTAAGCTTTTGATTTCAAGTGGAAATCAAAACATTGAGCAAGTCAGTAGCTCTTTAGTTCCTCATTTGCAAATCAGAGGTAATGGTCAACGTTACTCCTAACAATGGTTTGTAGGAAATGAAATTATATAAATTTTCAGAGATGAAAATGAATTTCTCATATAGATATTTTAATTGAAATAAATGCTACATGAAGTACATGTAGCCATTTCTAGAAAATTTTGCCTTGTGGAGAATATTGCCATTTTATGTCACACCACAGTACTCCAGACACATACATAACAGATGTGTTTTTAATGAATTTTGGTGAAGGGTTTGTCAATCAACAAGAGTTATATTGTAAGTCCAGAAAGGCTATGTCTGAAACGACAGACCTTAAGAATACTAGTTAATAACCTTCTAGTCGTTTTGAGTGGTCTCCCAACAGGCCTAGGGAAAACCTAGATGAATCACAGCTATGTCCTAACTGTTTAATACACTAACCAAGTGAATTTCCTGGCAGTGCAGTGGTTAGGGCTCAGGTTCAATCTTTGATCAGTTAACAGATTCTACAAGCCACTCGCTATGACCAAAAAAAGAGAAGAAAAATCTTGGATACTTAGGCTGAAATCAAAAGCTCAGATGAATTGTATGTACCTAAATTTGATTGCTGGGAGGGATTGGGGGCAGGAGGAAAAGGGGACAACAGAGAATGAGATGACTGGATGGGATCACTGACTCTATGGACGTGAGTCTGAGTGAACTCCAGGAGTTGGTGATGGACAGGGAGGCCTGGCGTGCTGCAATTCATGGGGTCGCAAAGAGTCGGACACGACTGAGATACTGAACTGAACTGAAGTTTGATTAGCAAATCTAAAGAACTTTGATCAGAGCACGTAAAATATTCCATGCTTTAAAACTTTTGATTCTCCATTGTACTCCACCCATTTCCATTCAGAAATGCAAATTTCTATTTTCTGGTTTAAAGGACTGTTGTCTCCAGTGCCTGCTGAGTCCTCAGTATGCTTACTTAACAAAACCTTGGCTGAGTTCTGCCCTCTCCAGGGCTCCAACCTCAACACTCTGTGTTCTTGAATTCTGTTCAATCCATCTGTTGGCTTTTTAAGGTCATCTTTTAGAATGTGGCTCTGGCTCATCCCCTATGCCAGCTCTACTGCTGGGAAGCTGTGCATCAGGGCCAAATATCTCAAGTTTTAACGTGCTTAGGAATCACCTGAGGCTCTTGGTAAATTGCAGATCTGAGTAAGTAGGTCTGGGATGAGGTCCAGACCTCCAGCAAGCTCTCGGATGATGTGTGGAGGTAACATTTAGGGTAGTAAAGTATTCAGAGCCTGTATACCTACCTGAAACTGGATTTCTCTGAGAATTAGAGAATGTAAAGGGGTTTTTGAAAGCCATTAATTTCCTTCTACATTGCTTGAACATTCCCCTTTCCAGTTGAAGACCTGTGTGTTCTATCACTAATGCCAGTAGTAATATGGACTAAGTATTTGTTTAGTGATGAATGAATGGCTTGTGGAGGAATTAACTAGGCTTGAGTGTTATTCAGATGAAAGTAAAATTAATGCTACTTCTGATTTTTTATTAATGTTTTAAGTGATAGATCCAGGTTTTGGAACACAACACAGTTTTGTATCTCTTTTGTCGTGTGGCCATTCTCTGTAAGCTCTGTTACCAAAAGTCAAATACAACTTTATAGATTATTCTCAATAGCTTTTTGTTAAAAAATGTATTTGGCAGAAAGTGTCAAATAGTAATTCTTCTGGAGCATTTTATACTGAGTTTGGTTTCAAGGAGAAACTAGAAGTACAGTTGTCCCTTGAACAGCATGGGTTTGAAGTGCACAGCTCCAATTATATAAGAACTTTTTTCAGTAGTAAATACTACAGTATGCAGATGTGGAAATGCAGGTATGGCGGGCCAACTGTAAAGTTACATGCAGGTTTTCAACTATGGGGGTCAGTGCTCCTAACCCTTGCTGTTCATCAAGGATCAACTAATTAGAACAGTGAATATTATTACTAATTTGTGGAAATTATAATCACCTGGGGCTTCCCTGATGGCTCTGACAGTAAAGAATCTGCCTGCAATGCAGGAGGCCTGGCTTCCATCCCTGGATTGGGAAGATCCCCTGGAGAAGGAAATGGTAACCCACTCCAATACTCTTGCCTGGAGAATTCCATGGACAGAGGAGCCTGGCAGGTGACTGTGAGGTCACAAAAGGTCAAACACGACTGAGCAACTAACACTTTATAATCACCTGGAGAACACTAAAAGGTAAATTACTTGGGTAGATCTAGGATGTAGTGCCCAAGAATAATGCATTTTCACAAGTTTGCAACTGGTGATGGGTACAACTTGACTTCAGGGTGGACTGCCTTCTGGTATTTTGCTGTCCCTGTGGTACTCCAACTAGAACCTAAATTGATAGCCAGGAAGTCAGACCTGTGTACTTTGTTAAGGACCAGGGACTTTGCTAGCAGTCCAATGGTTAAGACCCCACTTCTGGAGAGAGCGCTGGTTCAATCCCTGGTTGGGGAACTAGGATCCTACATCCTGTGTAGTATCACCAAAAAATAAAAATTTCTAAAAATGAAGACCACCAGGATACCAGCATCAGACAGTGGCTATATTGTTTCAGTGTAAGTAGAGGAGGCCCTGGGGCTGGGCATTTAATCAGATCATTGCTCTTCCCACACAAATAAGGCAAGGTTTGAATAGGTACAAGAAATACAATTATCACAATTGTTCCCTGTCCAGAAGAATTTGCGTTCGAAGGAATGAATTTAGTTTCTGATTCTGCAAGTGTTCTGTGCCTAGTTGGTGTATAAAAAAATGAAAAAAATCTTTGCTGTTTTAAGTTTGTGAGACGAAAACACCAGATATGAAGCAGCACACAACATATTGCAAAACGCATAGAAAAGCATCTTTTGAAAGAAACATCAATGAGATAAATTTATGAACTAGTCCCAGACATGCAAATGGCTGCATATTTCTCAGTCTTCCTTTGACTATCAACATACTAAACCAGTGCTCATACCAGCATCACCATTTTTGTCTATTGTTATTCAGTATTTTTCTTTGGCATACGTAGAGTTTCTGTTCTTGCTGGGTTTTTTGCTGTTTTATTACAAAGCTGCAGCGAATGTTTTCTGCACGTTTATCTTCATGTACTTATGTTTCTGTAGGATAAATTTCTAGGTGTAAAATTACTGTATCAAAGGGATTAAGTGTAAAATAGTGCCAGTTTGCTTCCAAAATATTGTAGATGGTTGTAGTGTTAAGAGAAGGCTCCTGTTTTAGAAACAGTCTCGTAATTGTCTTTTTGTTATCCCAGTCTCTTTCTTGCTAACACAATTTTGCATATGGTTTTTTAAAATACTAATTTAAATTAAGTGGCTTTAAATTAGATAATTTTCCCTTTCTACCTTTTGAAATTCAGTAGTCTAAATACAGCAGAGGATTCCAGTTTATCAGAATAGAACTGAATCATATTATACACTCACATCCAACCCTCCAAAGGGAGAATTTGAGTAGAAAAAGGTAAATTTTCTTCAACAACTATACCACTAGGTGCCAGAAAGTACAAATTAATGACTCCCACCCCAGGTTTGTGCAGAGAACAACTTGCACAGTTGTAAGCACAGCCCTGCATCTCTGGTTCTTTATAGTCTGCTATCATTTATTGGAAAATATGGACAGGGAGGCCTGGTGTGCTGTGGTTTATGGGGTTGCAAAGAGTTGGACACGACTGAGCGACTGAACTGACCTGAAGCCTAAAATGATAATTGTCATTTATTGAGCGCTTATAATGTGTCATGTGCTGTTAAATTTTAGTCAAACAACAATTTCTAACAAATACTCTTATGCCCCCTTTACATGTGAGAATGCACAGAGAGGTTTAGGAACTTCGTCAATACCATTGCAATCGTTATGAATGCTTCTTGTTGAAGAAAAAAATGAACAATGTGAAAGTTTCTAGTTAAGTTTTATTTTGAGCAATATGAGGACTGCAGCCTGAGAGACAGGTTTCAGATAGCTTGGAGAAATTGCTCTGAGTGTGGGGCTAGGGTTTATAGGGGTTTTGCAACAAATGGCAGGAACATCAAAAGGTTGTTAATTAAAACTAGATAGAAATTTAGCACTTTACTATGTATGGAAATATGCAAGAGTCTGGGCTCACTGCAGTTATTCCCTTGATATGCTCCTCAGCTATCTGGGGCCAGTATCCTGTGTTTTCACATCCTGAGTTTTCTCAGGGCTCACCATAAGGAATGGCTGCAGTCTGATGCCTGCTTGATAGCAGGTGTTTTCTTTCCTGAGCTTCCTCAGGACTCACCAGCTCAGGTTGGAAGGCTATAATTGTTGACTCTGATGACTGTGACATCCTTGTTTACTGATAGAGCAGGACATGTTCCATTTCTCACTCTAATGCTACTGCCCTATGATTCTGAAAAGTGCATGCTGAAACATTTTCTTAATAGCCTCGGGATAATTGGAATCCTGTTGAAATATGTGCTGGTGAGTATATGGATGTTATTTTTTTCCCCTGTATGCTTGAAAATAATTGTAATATTTTTAAAGCAATAGCATGCTATTTTTTATTTTTTGGCTTTAATTCTGTGTTCTTTTTACTGAAAACTTTTAAGATTGCTACAGCATTGATGGTCAACAAGCAATTAGGGAAACCCACTACAGTCCAGGCACTTGTTAGATGGCCAGAATCAAGGAAACAGATTCAGCAGTGGCTGCCCTCAAGGAGTTTATAAAGTGAGCTTCAAGCCTCACACCTCTTCGGATGAAGGTCATGTTCTCTTTTTAAGTCTTTTTTGTTCTAAGGAAGGGGAAATTCAGGGAAACAACAAGCAGAAATCTCAGTAGAAGAAGAGAAATATGGAAATTATGAAGATAGAAGCTGGAAAGTAGAACTTGCCTTTATGGAAATTCTGAAGAAAGTAAAGCACAGCAGAAATAACAGCAGCAGAGACCTACCCTTTGGCAGGTAATAGAGTTTTTAGTGGGTTTCCCTGGTGGCTCAGAATCTCCCTGGTGGCTCAGATGGTAAAGAATCTGGCTACAATGCAGGAGACCTGGGTTCGATCCTTCAGTTGGTAAGATCCCCTGAAGGAGGGCATGGCAACCTACTCCAATATTCTTGCCTGGAGAATCCCCATGGGCAGAGGAGCCTGGTGGGCTACAGTGCATGGGGTCACAAAGAGTCGGACACAACTGAGTGACTAAGCACAGCGCAACACAGAGTTGTTGGTACAGCTGCATCCTTACCCCGCAACTGCTCTTCAACAGCCTTTGAGCCTTGGCGATTTGGTACTCACTTGGAGCCGTGCTATGACACAGAACTGTGGGGAAGCCATCCTGTGAGTTCTTGGGACCTCAGAACTCCTGCCTTCTTAACCTGAACCAAGAAGCAAGTGTGCGTGTGTGTGTATGTGCTCACTTGTTCAGTTGTGTCCAACTCTTTGTAACCCCATGGACTACAGTCAGCCAGGCTCCTCTGTCTATGGTAAACATTAAATGTACCTGACTTCAGGAAAAAAAATTGGTCAGACAACAAATACATCTATTTATATCCTATAATCTGCTAGGCCAGCAACATGCTAATAACCAGCTGGGCATGACAGAGAGGCTGCAAGCCGGCTGTCAGAAATGGAAGATCCTAGTGGTCAGAGAAAGTAATTCACGTGAAAGTGCTGCTTACGCCAAAAAATACTGTATAAATATCCTTCCTTTTAGTATGAGCTGTTCAGTTGCTCAGTCGTGTCTGACTCTTTGCAACCCCATGGACTGCTTACAACAGGCTTCCGTGTCCACCACTAGTTCATTTCCTTGGACAAGTCGACCTATGCCCTCTTGGAGCCTCAATTTCTGCATCTATAAAATGGAAATAATAGTTAACTATTTACACCATTTGTGTAAAGTTTTTGAAAGGATATGTATGTAATTTTTCCCCCCCACTGGACCCATATATAAGAAACAATTATTAACAGTTGACACCTTTTGAGAGAGTGATTGGAAATCTGAGGATCAGAGGATAGGGAGAAAGATTTTTGCTTTCCATTCCTTCCTGTATGGCTTCATTTTATAAAAATCATACCCTTGTGTTGTTTTTCACATGTATTATTTATATATTTTTTAATATAAAATAAATGAAGGCATAGTCCAAAGCTACCACCATATATGTTGTATCTAAAGCCATGATTCTGGCTATTTATTTTGTTGTTTGTTGATTTAGTTTTTTCCCTGCAGAGAGCCGGAGAGCTATATATATTTTTGTTAGCTTTGTGGTTTCACCAGTGTAATCACCAAACCTTTTCAAATAAAGAACAGAGTGGGGAGCATAAAGTATGAATGAACAAATTATTTGAAATATATCAGTTGCCTGTACATGTTCTCCCTAAGCCCCCAATTACTAGTCTTTACACTTTATACTGAGAAATCACCCTATGATTTTGAAGATATTAGGGTCTCACCCCATTTTATAGCAGAACTAGAATCACAGAAGGGTCACCTGTTCAATATAATGGAGAAAAACTAATCTATATGAAATGCTAGTCTCTGAACCAAAGGGTTGTAGTAAATTAAGGCAGATAATCTGATTTGATCTTAAATGATCTGTCGTAATTGGGAAGAAAGCTTTTGTTATCCAGCCTCTTCTTGTTCTTGTGCTTTTCTTTCTCATGCTCTTACTTAGTGCTTTCCCCCATCTCTCTCATCAGTTCTTAGCGTTGGATTTTCTTTCCTCTTCCCAAATCACAGATGTTTTCCCACCCTGTGAAATGTAGTGACTGGCTGGCCAGAGCATTACCACAATTGTGTTCTTCTGAAGGAAATCCTTTTTTTAACTGCCAGGAATTTCAGGCTCCAAACTGGGAGGTGGAAGGAGGATGGGAGGGGGAATTTTTGGCATACCGCCAGGTAACTGCCTTCTTTTCCCTTCAGCCATCTGAAGGAGACTGGCTGGAGCCCAAGGATAAAACCACAGCCTAGCAGGGCTGGAAGGGACTGACTTTCAGGAATCCTGGGAGGTTGAGACCAGTCACTTCCCTCCTTACAGACAGGACCTCTTTAAACCACAGCCTGGCCTAACCCTAGTGCTTTCCAAAAAGAAAAGTCATATAAATTCTGTTGATCACATATTCCAGTGTTGAAAAACAATATCATAAAACCTTTCTTTCATCTAAATCAGAGTTTGGCAAACTTTCTGCAAAGGATCAGTAAATATTTTGGACTTCACAGACCATATGCTCTCTATTGCAACCATTTAACTCTACCCCTGTAGAGCAAAAATAGCCATGGACAATATCTAAACAAAAGAGATTGGCTATACTCCAATAAAACTTCATAGACAATGAAATTTGAATTTTTTCTAATTTTTACATGGCATGTAAAAGAATCCTTTTCTTCCTCCAGCCATTTAAAACTGGAAAAACCATTCTTAACTTGTGGTAAACTGGAAAAATCATTCTTAACTCATGGTCTATACAAAAATAGGCAGCCAGAAACAAAAATAGGCAGCCAGGTAAGGTTTATTGACCCCTGATTTAAGCCACTAGTTTTCAAGTTGCTTTGGCAAGTCCTCTGAGGGGTGAAAGAGCTGGTGTGCTGGGCTGTCCCCACTTACGTTTCCATTAGTCATTCTCCTTTTCTCTGTTTTGTGTGTTGGATTCTTAGGTTTTGTTTTGTTTTTTTAATTTATTTTTTTAATATAAACTTATTTATTTTAATTGGAGGCTAATTACTTTACAATATTGTATTGGTTTTGCTATACATCAACATGAATCCGCCATGGGTGTACACATGTTCCCCATCCTGAACCCCCCTCCCACATCCCTCCCCGTACCATCCCTCTGGGTCATCCCAGTGCACCAGCCCCGAGCATCCTGTATCATGCGTTGAACCTGGACTGGCGATTCGTTTCACATATGATATTATACATGTTTCAATGCCATTCTCCCAAATCATCCCACCCTCGCCCTCTCCCACAGAGTCCAAAAGACTGTTCTATACATCTGTGTCTCTTTTGCTGTCTCACATACAGGGTTATCATTACCTCTTTCTAAATTCCATATACATGCATTAGTATACTGTATTGGTGTTTTTCTTTCTGGCTTACTTCACTCTGTATAATAGGCTCCAGTTTTGTTTTGTTTTTTTTTTAAGAAAGTGTTCTATTGCCAAGAGTTTAAAAGTCACTGATCTAACCAGGATCTCCCCTTTTCAACTTAAGCCCATTTTCTTCTTCTCTTCCTTCAGTGGAGACAAAGAATAGTTTGTTATCTAACTCATTTTAAGAACCTCTCAAGAAATAATCTACCATTCAGTCTTAAATAAGCCTTGTCTTTTCATCTACTCCATAAGTCTGTCTTATTTTGCCAACCCTTTATTTTGCATTTGTGATCTTTTTGTCCAAGTTCTCAAAGTCCTATAGAATTCTAAAAAATGAAATAATACTTCACAGGGAAAAGCACCTTGCTGTGTGTACCCCAGCCTCTTTTCTCTATCATTCAGGGTGCTCAGCAGCACCATGGCCTATGGGAGAGTCCAAACTGTGCCAGAAGGAAGAACCGAGTGGCAAGGCCAAAGAGACTGTGCTTGGAGTTTGGTCTGAGCCCCTGCATGGAGGGAAAAAGAGCTCCTGATGTCATAATCTAAAAGTCTTTTCTTTAAAAAAAAAATTATTTATTTTTAAATAAAACAAAGATGAATATTTTTAATGATAAAAAGTATAATTCACAAGGAAGATAGACATCATATGCCATTAGACACCTAACAAGAGGACAAAGATACACATAAAGCAAAATTCAGAAGACATATAAGGGAAAGAAAAAATATATAGTCATAGTGAGACGTATTAACATTCGTCTGAGAATATTTTATAAAATGCAGAAAAAAATAAGAATATGAACATCTTGAGTGATGTCTTCAAGAAAATTAGAGATACCAAGGGAACATTTAATGCAAAGATAGGCACAATAAAGGACAGAAATGGTACAGACCTTCCAGATGTTCAAGCTGGTTTTAGAAAAGGCAGAGGAACCAGAGATCAAATTTCCAACATCCACTGGATCATCAAAAAAGCAAGAGAGTTCCAGAAAAACGTCTATTTCTGCTTTATTGACTATGCCAAAGCCTTTGACTGTGTGGATCACAATAAACTGTAGAAAATTCTTCAAGAGATGGGAATACCAGACCACCTGATCTGCCTCTTGAGAAATCTGTATGCAGGTCAGGAAGCAACAGCTAGAACTGGACATGGAACAACAGACTGGTTCCAAATAGGAAAAGGAGTACGTCAAGGCTGTATATTGTCACCCTGCTTATTTAACTTATATGCAGTGTACATCATGAGAAACACTGGGCTGGAAGAAGCACAAGCTGGGATCAAGATTGCCAGGAGAAATATCAATAACCTCAGATATACAGATGACACCACCCTTATGGCAGAAAGTGAAGAAGAACTAAAGAGCCTCTTGATGAAAGTGAAAGAGGAGAGTGAAAAAGTTGGCTTAAAGCTCAACATTCAGAAAACTAAGATCATGGCATCTGGTCCCATCACTTCATGACAAATAGATGTGGAAATGATGGAAACAGTGTCAGACTTTATTTTGGGGGGCTCCAAAATCACTACAGATGGTGACTGCAGCTTACTCCTTGGAAGGAAAGCTATGACCAACCTAGACAGCGTATTAAAAAGCAGTGACATTACTTTGCCAACAAAGGTGCAAAGTCAAGGCTATGGTTTTTCCAGTAGTCATGTATGCATGTGAGAGTTAGACTATAAAGAAAGCTGAGCACTGAAGAATTGATGCTTTTGAACTGTGCTGTTAGAGAAGACTCTCGAGAGTTCCCAGGACTGCAAGGAGATCCAACCAGCCCATCCTAAAGGAAATCAGTCCTGAATATTCATTGGAAGGACTGATGCTGAAGCTGAAACTCCAATGTTTTGGCCACCTGATGCGAAGAACTGACTCATTTGAAAACACCCTGATGCTGGGAAAGATTGAAGGCAGGAGGACAAGAGAGAATGAGATGGTTGGATGGCATCACCGACTCAATGGACAAGAGTTCGAGTAAACTCCAGGAGTTGGTGATGGACAGGGAGGCCTGATGGGCTGCAGTCCATGAAGTCGCAGAAAGTTGGACATGACTGAGCGACTGAACTGAACTCCATGATGTCATTAATAATTTAAATATAATAGATTTATATCCAAATTAATCATATCCTACACAAATATATTTAAAATTTTGTATCTCATACTTTGTTATTAGATGTCCATAGAACATTTAGAAAAACTGGCAAAAAGATAAACATTACTAACTTTGAAAAAGTAGAATTCCTTTTTGTGTGTGTGATTCAGTTATACATAGACACATATATTATTTTTGAAGTTATTTTCCATCAGAATCTAAAAAATCTTGAATGGACAAGAAACAAAGTGGAAAGTAGATTAAGAGCAAGGAGTTTAGGATGCGTGCCCTGAGCAGCTCAGGGATGCCTCGAGATCCTCTCCTGTGCCTCCTTGATACACAGATAATACATGTTCATCACAGCACATATACAATAAAAAGAATTAAAATCACCCATAATCCTGCCACTCAGGCATAATAACTTAAAATTTAGGAGTATAGCTTTCCAGAATATTTTCTATGAACATACATATGTATAAATTTTATATACTCATCATTGCTACTTAGATGTCTCAAAGGCAATTCAAATTCACCATGTGCCAAAAAATGTTCTTCATCTTCTCTAAACCTGCTTTACTCACACTCACTGCCCATTTCAAAACCTAGGAAGGCGTAACTTACCCTGTGTCTACCTCAGCATCAATTCATGGCTCACCAGCTTTCCTTGTTCGCTCTTTTCTTCCCAGTGTCAGAATACTCACACTCTGACCCAGTCTTTTAAAACCGATATCTGATTCTTAAGCAAATAGAAACATGTTTGTTTCAAAGAGAGTCTTTTCATTTGCATAACTAAAAACCAGGCATAGATTGGGCAGTGTCTCTGCCAGGTAATATTTTGCTGTACATCTGAAAGTTGTCTTTGTCAGGGAAACCAATAAAGACTGATGCAAAGCTTTTTTCAAGACATTCCCTAGTGACTCATATGGGAAAGAATCCACCTGCAATGCAGGCGACTGCGGTTCGATCCTGGGTTGGGAAGATCCCCTGGAAAAGGGAATGGCTACCCCCTCCAGTATTCTGGTAGAATTCCAGGGAGAGAAGGAGCCTGGCAGGCTATAGTCCATGGGTTGCAGAGTCAGACACGACCAAGTGACTTTCACTTCACAACAGAATGAGCCAGTCTGGGCTTTTGAAGAGACTCCTAGTGTGGAGTTAGCTGCCCTGGACATTAAGGCCAGAAATCTGCCAGATATCCAGTCTCCTATGTCCACCACCCTGCAAGTTCATCAACTGATGCTCATCTCCTAATTTAACAATCCATATGCAGAGTTAACGGAAACCTTTAGGATTACAAAAATACTGTCGGGAGTTCCCTGGTGGTGCAGTGGCTAAGACTCTGCACCCCCAATACAGGGGAGCTGGGTTCGTTCCCTAGTCAGGGAACTAGATCCCATGTGCCACAACTAAGACTCTATGCAGCCAAATAAAAATAAACATTAAAAACAAAAGTACTGTCATCACATACAGCACTCACTTCAATCATTCATTGCCCTTGCAAGCCACCAAGTGCCTGAAGGTCAGTTACGTACTCATTCAGCAGCTATGTATCGAGCACTGTGTTTTAGGCCTTGTGTCAGATGCTGGGTACACAGTGAACAAGAAAACTAAAATCTCTATTTTCACGGAGCAAAAGAGAGCTTCCCAGGTGGCTCAGTGGTAAAGAGTCTGCCTACAAATGCAGTAGACACAGGTTTGATCCCTGGGTTGGGAAGACCCCCTGGAAAGGGAAATGGCAACCCACTCCAGTATTCTTGCCTGAAGAATCCCATGGACAGAACAGCCTGGCGGGCTATAGTCCATGGGGTCGCAAAGACTTGGAACTAACTGAGCATGCATGCAAGGGGGTAAATCACACGGTAGAGGAATGCTGTGATGGGAAAGTACAGGACTCCAGGAAAACACAGGAGGTCAGGGAAAGTCTCCTTGAGGAAGTAACTTTTAAGTTCAACCCTGAAGAAATAATTATTGGCCCCATGAAAGAGGAAGTAATAAAAGGTAAGCAATCTAGGTAGAGGAAAGCCTAATGGCAAGGATGTGGAAAAGCTGCCAGAGAAGGAGGAGAATAAGGTCAGCAGTTGGAAGGGAAAGTGAGATCCAGGGAGAGGTCGTTGTTTTTCTTATTTGACTGTGCTGGGTTTAGTTGCAACACACAGATAGATCTTCAGTCTTCGTTTTGGCATTTGGGACCTTTAGTTTCTTTTTTGTTTGTTTGTTTTTTTGGGGGGGATCTTTAGTTTCAACATGTGGGATCTAGTTCCCTGACCAGGGATTGAACCCAGGACCCCTGCATTGGGAACACACAGTCTTAGCCATTGGACCACTAAAGAAATCCCAGGGACAGGTTTTTGCTGTTGGTATATTTGTTTACAAGATGGGAGAGGTTTTATAAGATGCGAGAAAAACAAATAAGGATAAAATATAAACAATTGGTTAGGGACTTCTAAATGTATAAATATTTAAAAAAAAAAAAAAAAACAGTTGGTGAATTTGAGTAAAGGTATATGGAAAAGGGGGCTTCCCTGATAGCTTACTTGTAAAGAATCTGCCTGCAATGCAGGAGATCCAGGTTCAATTCCTGGGTCGGGACAATCTGCTGGAGAAGAGATAGGGTACCCACTGCAGTATTCTTGGGCTTCCCTTGTGGCTCAGCTGGTAAAGAATCCGCCTGCAATGCAGGAGACCTGGGTTTGACTCCTGGGTTGGAAAGATCCTCTATCGAAGGGAAAGGGAACCCACTCCGGTATTCTGGCCTGGAGAATTCCATGGATTGCATAGTCCTTGGGGTCGTGAAGAGTTGGACACGACTGAGTGACTTTCACTCACTCACTCACTCATATGGAAAAGGATATATATCCTCCAAAAAAAACTGATCATGTTGGTCCCCTGGTAGTAACTCTCTGATGGCTTCCCAAGACGTGAAAATGAAGACTCATTAGGACATACAAAGTCCCTGAGAAATGGAACCTGCTTACCTTCCAGGCCTTATCTCCTTCTGTTCTTTTAACACAGCCTTCCAGCCACATAGCTCCCTGAGTACTTTAAACTCATTCCTGCCTCAAGGTCCTAGGATTTCTGGTTCCCTCAGTCTGAAAAATTCTTTCTACAACTCACCAGGCTGATTCTTCATTCAGATTGCAGTACATGCATTACCTTTTCAAAGAGCCTTCTCCAACCACGTTTCTTACATTAGTCTCATCCCTCTACCCCAAACTTTTCAGAACCCCAGTTCTTTATCGATGTTACTTGTCTATCCTTATGTCCTTTGGTACACTGTAAATTCCCCAAGAGCAGGATCTGTTTCATCTTGTCCATCACTGTATCTCTTGCACTTAATTCAGTATAAGAGGATGTGCTCAATAAATAGTTTTTTAATAAATAAATGAACAAGGAAGGAGACTGTGGCCAGAGAGCACATTAGTGAAGGAAATAGAGCAGTCCTGTTGATAAGGTCTGGGTATAAAAGTGGGTGTGAGTCCCTGAAGTGCAGGGGAGGCTCTTCAAGTGCTCTTTGAATGAGTGAAGAGAGCAGATGTCTATGAAGTAAGGAACAATGGTGTTGCATAGAAGAAGACAGTTTTTATTGTTTCCCCATTTATCTCCCTTCCTTGGAAGCTGGAAAGGAGCTGCCAGGGATTAAGGCATTTGCTTCTACTCACTATTAAAGCTTCATCTGAATCTTTGCAGCACTCCTAAAATGTAGAAGCTGGAAAACAGCCCAACAGAGTCAAAATCCTGACTTTGATTCATACACATGTTTAAAAAGGGTGAGGTGAGGGGGGATGGAGAAAGAAAGAAAAAGAGAAATTATACATATGACCTAACTGTAGTCAAGAAATCTCTTTGACTTCCATTGGTTTGGTGTTAATGGAAGCCTTTTATCTTCAGAACTTTGTACTTGTGCTGCCAAGCGGAGAAAGAGAAAATGCAGAAAGCTCAGTCTGCATAATCACCCCCCTACTGGCCCTCCCCAGATTCAGAGCTCCACATGAAGGCTCACCCCCTAGTTCTCAGAGGCCCCAGGCTAGCATGAGAAATCAGTGGGAAAATGTTCCTTTAGATGTCAAATCCATACTTTCTACCAGAGAACAAGGACAGATGAATAAGGCCTCAGGCAAGGACAGGTAGGCCCTTAATGTTGCTTCTGTGAACTTTCCTCATAAGTGCTTAGCCTGGAGTTCTTAGACCAAATGCTAATATGCTCTGACCTAAAGCACAGTTTATAAAATTAAAGGATCTTTTCCAAGGGTGCCTAATCTTCACCTTCATAGCCACTATTTCTTGCTTGGTAGGACCACTTTCAAGAGGGAATAATTTATATAAAACCATATTTTACAACCTGAGGCTCTCTCCAAAAAATAACTTTTCCTAGTAAGAATTTTTTAAATAAAAGCTTTAATTTGGAAATAACTTCAGACTTAACAGAAAAGTCGCATCAATAATACAGTTACCATAGACCACTCATTCAGTTTCTCCTGTCTTTAACATTTTATGTTACTATAGGACTCTTGTCACAGCTAAGGAACCAACACTGGTCCACAGATATTAAGTAAGCCCCACACTTTGTAGATTTCACTCGTTTTCCCTTAATGTCTTTTATCTAGTCCAGATTTCATCCAGGGTACCACACAACATTTGAATATCATGAATCTTTAGGCTCCTCTGGGCTATGAAAGTTTCTCAGATGTTCCCTCTATTTTGATGACCTTGATAGTTTTGAGGAGTACTGGTCAAATACTTTGTAGAGTGTCCCTCAAGTTAGGATTTCTCTGTTCTGGCGTTTGTTTGTTTTTTTTTTTTTTTCTATCGTAAATAGATTGGAGTTATGGGTTTTTGAAACTGAACACTTTAGAGATGAAGTGCCTTTCTTATATCAAGGGTAGATGACCTTAGGTAACATCACTAGAGAAATTAACCTTTATCACTAGGTTGAGGCAAAATTTGCCAGATTCCTCGACTATAATATTACTTTTTTTCTCTTATCTATTTTTTTTTTTTTGAAGCAAGCCAATAAATCTAGACTACTCAGAAGAAGGTAGAGGAGGAACAGGATGGGGGAGGAGTAGAGATTAGACTCATCTGGAAGAGGGCCAATCTATATATATATTAAATGGAATTCTGTCAGGAAGATTTATTTCTTTTTCTCCATTCATTTACTTATTCATTAATTCATTTGTATCTGTGTGGACTCATATATACTAAAGTTTACTCTGAGTTATATAATCCAACACTATGTTATTATGCTGCTAACATTGTCCCAGTTTTGCCTGTCTGGAGTTCTTTCAGTTTGTCCCTTTGATGTGCTCCTTTTCTGGGTGTTGTAAAGCTGGTACTGGCCTGCTAGTGACTGGGGCTAGACCTCTTGGGTCTTTTGCTTCAGGACCCTGGGGTCCCAGAGCAGGTATTGGCATGCTGGTGGGCAGGGCCAGGTCACAGCATGCCTGGCTGCACCATCTAAAGTGTCCCGATGCTGGTGTTCATTGACTATAGGTTAGGCTGTTCCTGGTGCTGGCCAACCGGTAGGTGGAGCCAGGTCACAAGGTCTCTGACTGTAGGATCTTGGGGGTCGTGGAGCTAGTGCTGGAGCACTGGTGTATAGGGCAGAGTTCTGGACCATCTGGTGGACAGGGTTGGGCCCCATGGTAGGTGTGGGCGTAGAGGGATTTAAGACAGCAGGCCCACTGATGTGTTGGTGTCACATGATTGCTGATGTGTGGCAGAGACTTGGTGTTCACCCATAATTGTGTTCTTTTTCTCCTGACTGCATAGCTAGAATACATTTTCCAACTTGCACTACACCTAGATGTGACTGTGTTCTGATCAATGGAATGTGAGCAGGCGTGGTAGGAACAATGCCTGGGTCCATTAAAACCTCCCGAGCACAATCCTCTGTCTTTCACTACCCATTCTCCTGCTGAATGGAGAGGACTTTAAGGACAAAGACATGGGTGGAAGGGGTGTCCCCCATGGCTCAGCTGGTAAAGAGTTTGCCTGCAATGCAGGAGACACAGGAGCCATGGGTTTGATCCCTGTGTTAGGAAGATCCCCCAGAGAAGGAAATGACAACCCACTCCAGTATTCCTGCCTGAAACATCCCATAGACAGAGGAGCCTGGTGGGCTATAGTCCAATGCGGTTGCAAAGAGTTGCAAAGAATGACTAAACGTGGGATAGAACAAGGTGGAAAAACTTATCCAAAATGTGAAAGTGCCAAAGATAGCTTTGCTTATCTCCAGTAAGAGCTGGCTTAATACTCAGAAAATGTCTGATACTTGTTCTATGTATGAAGACAGTGGAACTGATGTTGACACTAATCTGAAGGGCAAATAATGCATGCTAGATGCTCAAGACTGGGTGGGAAGAGAGAGTGGGAGGGAGGCTCATGAGGGAGGGGATATATGTATGCATATAGCTGATTAAGGTTGTTGTACAGCAGAAGCTAATAGAACATTGTAAAGCAATTATACTCCAATTAAAAATAAATGTAAAAAAAAGACTGACAATAATAGTGATTTCAAATTAAAAGAATAACTAGGGACTTCCCTGGTGGTCCAGTGGTTAAGACTCTGCACTTCCACTGCAGGAGTCAAGGGTTCTATCCCTGGTCTGAGAACTAAGATCCCACATGCTACTCGGCTCTACCAAAAGAAAAAATAAATGAATAAAAGGAGAATGTTTTAAAAAAATAAAAGATGAACAATAGTACTTTACCTTTATAAAAGCATCTGAGAATGTGCAAAGCATCTGTGCATCCATTAATTTATTTAGACCTGACTGAGATAGTGAGGAAAAAGGACACTGAGGTTCTGAAAGAGTGTTTGATCACTAGCTCAAGGATCACTCTCATAACTATCTAAGCTCGACTAGGCTCCAGGCATCTTGACTAGGACTAGCATCTTTTCATTTCACTTCTGGAACAAATCTGACCCTCAGGGTGACATGATGAGAGACTTTCAGAAGAATCCACAGGAAGGGATATTACAATAATAGAGAGTTCAAAGCAAAGATTGTGAAAAATTACAGTGTTCTGAAAAACAAAGGCCCAAACCATGTAATGTTGGATGATTGTTTTTGAATTCCCTTGATTCCACATCAAGTTAGGTCCTGCACAGACATTCAGGTTTACTCTTTGTTTATTACTTGGCTGGAGACACTAAAGTCAGATCACACAGCTATACTGTGCAGTCCAAACACCTGAGGGCTGATTTTCTTCTCACTTCTGCTTTGTGATGAAGATTTCTCAAGTGAGTAGGTGTTATTTGCCATGATGGAACTTCATTTAAAAATGCTTAACAGGAGTGAAGAGTCCTAGTTTCTTCCTAGGAGATTTTTAGGTAAATTAGTAGGGAAACTTAGTTAACATTTTTTAAAAATACAATTCATTTGGGTGAAACTGTATTATTTGAGAAGTTTACTTCCTTTTATCATAGCATTTCCTATTCAAGAGAGTTCTTGAACTTAAATCATTTGGTGGTCAGTTAGAGTAGTACTTCTCTGGGTAATATTCTACAAAATGTGTGCCGTGCTCGGTCATTTCTGTCATGTCCAACTCTGTGACACCCCATGGACTGTAGCCCGCCAGGCTCCCCTGTCCATGGGATTCTCCTGGCAAAAATATTGAAGTGGGTTGCCATGCTCTCATCCAGGGGATCGTCCCAACCCAGGGATAGAACCCAAATTTCTTGAATCTACTGCATTGGTAGGCAGAATTCTTTACCACCAGCACCACCTAGGAAGCCACAAAATATACATGGAGAGTATATTTTCTGGGTCCTTGAGAGAATGAAGAACGTGTGAAGATACTTTCTGTTGTACAGCTTGTGAAGAACCACATAGCTGGAAATAGACTGTTGCATCACAATCATTTTCCCTCAAATTTTGTGGGTCTTACTTCACTGTATTGTTACTTGTTGTTAAAGGGGAGGAATGTGATTATATTTGATTCGTTTTCTTTGCAGTAGCTTTTAAAATAAGTATCTCAATATTTGTCAGGTTTCTTTTATCTATATTTAATTAAAAAAAAATTCTGATCATGAAAGTGTGATTGGAGATTACAGAAAATTTGGACAGTACAGAAAATTTAAAGAAGAACATTAAAAATAATCAATGAACCTACAATTTCAAGATAATTTTATTTTATTTTTTTTCAAGATAATTTTAATTTTTTTAATTAAAAAATTTATTTTTTTACATTTTTAAAAAACTTATTTTAATTGGAAAACAATTGTTTACAATGTTGTATTGGTCTCTGCCATACAACAATGTGAGTTAGACATAAGTAAATATATGTTCTCTCCCTCTTGAACCTCCCTCCAACCCCTCATTCCACCCCCCTCTCTCTGTGTGCATGCTCAGCTGTGTCCAACTCTTTTTGACTACATGAACTGTAGCCCACCAGGCTTCTCTGTCCATGGAATTTTTCAGGCAAGAATACTGGAGTGGGTTGCTACTCCAGGGAATCTACCCAACCCAGGGATGGAACCAGTGCCTCTTCTGTTTCCTGCAGTAGCAGGTGGGGTCTTTACCACTGTACCACCTGGGAAGCCCCTCCCACGCCCCGAGCTTGGTACCAGGTTGAGCTCCCTGTGCTGTACAGCAGCTTCCCGCTAGCTATCTATGTTACATATGGCAATGCAAATGTTTCAGCGCTACTCTTTCAATTTGTTCCCCCCTTCCCCTGCTGCATCCACAAGTGTGTTTTCTATGTCTGTGTCTCTATTTCTGCCATGTTTCCTTCTAGCCTTTTAGTGTATTTTTAATACAGTTAATCCTTGAACACAGGTTTAAATTGATGGATCCACTTATGTGCAGATTTTTTTCAATAAGTATATTGGAAAAATATTTGGACATTTGTCACAATTTGAAAAAATAAACTGCATACTCTAAAAATGTTGAAAAAATTAAGAACAAGTTAACTAGATCATGAATGCATAAACTATATGCAGATTCTAGTCTATCCTTAGGAGAAGGCAATGGCAACCCACTCTAGTACTCTTGCCTGGAAAATCCCATGGACGGAGGAGCCTGGTAGGCTTCAGTCCATGGGGTCGGGAAGAGTCAGACATGACTGAGTGACTTCACTTTTACTTTTCACTTTTATGCACTGGAGAAGGAAATGGCAACCCACTCCAGTGTTCTTGCCTGGAGAATCCCAGGGACGGCAGAGCCTGGTGGGCTGCCATCTATGGGGTCGCACAGAGTCGGACACGACTGAAGTGACTTAGCAGTAGCAGCAGTTTATCCTTACATAAGCATAAGGTGAGTAATAGTTAATATAAAATTTATAATATTTTAGTTTCCTTACTGTTTTATAATTTTGCTTTCAAAAAATTTAATTACTGTACAGTATGCTTCTCTCTCTCTGGTCATTGGAGAAACTGTGTTTCAGCCTGTCTTCACAGGTGTTTTTTTTTTTTTTTTTTTTTAAGTAACGCATTTCCAATACTGTATTATGAATATGACTGTAATACTGTATGCCATAAAAATGTTATAACAACTCATTCATTATTATATAGGCTGGCTGCCATTAAGCAATCATATTGGTTATGCTAGGCCATGGGAAAGTAATCATATCGCTACTTCTTCATTATCAGTGAATGAATCTTCATACCTGTATATAAATACAAATTTCTTTTTCACATTATCTTTACATTTTTTATGTCTATTGTTAGTAATTTGTATAACATCTATGATGTTTTATATCATATAAGACAATATTGTTGTAGGTAATGACAGATGATTCATCTTATAAACAGTGCAGTTGAAACAACTTTTAACCTCAGTTGAGAAAGTTCCACATCATGCTGCTACATCTAGGCTGACCAAGAAATAATAGTGACCGGATATAATAGTGACCACCACAGTCTGGAGACTGTTATTCTGAGCTGTACCATCACTGCCTTGTCATGGCAAAAGGGACTTGCTTAATTCAATGAAGCTATGAGCCATGCCGTGTAGGACTACCCAAGACAGGTCATACTGGAGAGTTGTGACCAAACGCAGTCCACTGGAGGAGGGAACGGCAGACTACCCAGTATACTTGCCGTGAGAACCTCATGAACTATACCATGAATAGAGGGCTAAAAAAATTTTGCTTTGAGTCTCTTGGGTGCATAAAGAAAGCAAATGTTGGTGATTATAAAACAGCATCCAACTTTTTGGAACTTCTCCCATTCATTGGTGAAGTCTATGTCTTTCCTTGAAATTGGAGAAGTGGATTTAAAGGACAGAACATGAAAATGGTAAGTAACTAACTCTTAGCACTGGATCCTTGTATTACTTTGTTGATAAGTCTCTCCCTTATTCACTTAGTCTCATTACAGCCTATACCTGATTCTGTCAAGTTACTGTTGAATGCGTTTCTAAAGTCTGGAGATGTTCATTCATGTTAATTTTCTGGCTGCTCAAACATTTTTATTTATTTATTTATTCCTGGCTGCACTGGGTGTTTGTTGCTACACGTGGGCTTTTTTCTAGCTGTGGTGAGCAGGGACCGCTCTCTAGTTGGGGTGCTCCAACTTCTCATTCCGGTGCCTTCTTTTGTTGCAGAGCATAGCCTCCAGAGTGAGGAGGCTCAGCAGTTGTGGCTCACGGGCTTAGTTGCCCCATGCCATGTGAAATCTTCCCGGATCAGGGATCAAACTCATGTCCCCTACTTTGACAGGTGGATTCTTAACCACTGGACCACTGGAGAAGTCCTGGTGAAAAGGTTTTGGATTTGGAAGACAAAGCACAATGAAATATAAGATTAGATTAACTTATTTCCCTTTTATTTTGCTTTCCAGGCTTTTGAGATCCTAGTTCCATAATCAGGGATTGAAAGCTTGAAGTCCTAACCACTGAACTGCCAGAGAATTCTTGATTAACTTTTATTTTTAAATTATTGGTTAGAAAGATACATCATTAATGGTAATTGGGAAGGCTTCTACTAATGAAGCCAGTAAACATAAACAGTTAGACCAGTTTGCAAAGAAATAAAAATGCTTGCTACAGGAAGAGACTGTCAGTTAACCCCATCAAAGGAATAGCCAAATGCTAATTTTGACTAGGACCCAAAGGTACTACTTACATAAATGTGTCACATGCTGTTTAACCCAAGTATCCTAAAATGAATGCCACACACATGATCTACATTTGGAATTAGATGATAAACTAGGGAATAGCTCTCAGAATTATAATATTGGCCAGGGCAGTTAAAGTCAAATCTACCATAAATTCATTTTTGTATTACATTGAGAATTTTAGTATTGGAGAAGACTCTTGAGAGTCCCTTGGACTGCAAGGAGATCAAACCAGTCAATCCTAAAGGAAATCAACCCTGAATATTCATCGGAAGGACTGATGCTGAAACTGAACTTTTAGCACTTTGGCCACCTGATGCAAAGAGCTGACTCACTGGAAAAGACCCTGTTGCTAGGAAAGATTGAAGGCAGGGGGGAAGAGGGGAGACAGAAGATGAGATGGTTGGATGGCATCACCGATTCAATGGACATGAAATGAGCAAACTCCTGGAGATAGTGAAGGACAGGAAAGACTGGCGTGCTGCAGTCCATGGGGTTGCAAAGAGTCAGACATGATTTAGCAACTGAACAACAAAAACAAGTGTTTCATAAAATAAGATATAGAATTTTCTTATTAACTAGAATGTCTTGCTTTGACTTTACCATGCTACCAGGAATAAATGAGCAGAAATGAGCAAAGTACTGATAGACATGAATTAAAGTTTCAGTCATTTGGCATATGGACATAAAAAAGGAGGAAACTTTTCAAGGTAGCAATAGAAAACCAAGTGTGGCAATACAGGATTCATAACCTGGTTTCTGGATATGGGCACAGCACTAAGCTATATTTATATCTGAAATTAATTATGCCCTATAGGTAGTAACCAAATATTTTGGTGTTTGGCATCTCTTATGCCTAACTGGACAGAGAAGGTAAGTATTCAGAGAGCTAGGAAATTTTTAAATCTTTTTATTTATTTGGCTGTGTCGTGTCTTAGTCGTCGCACACAGGATCTTTGATCTTTGCAGTATGTGGCATTTTCAGTTGTGTATGGTTCCCTGACCAAGCATTGAATCCGGTCTTCCTGCATTTGGAGGACTTAGTCTTAGCCACTGGACCAACAGGGAAGTCCCCAAATTCTGTATCTTTTCACAGCCTGTTTCTAGATGGCAAGACTGAAGTCAGTAAGATGGATTTCGAGGGATTTGGGGATAATATTGGCATAGCAAAAGTCCTAAAAGAAATCATGAGTAAATATATTAACAAAATTTTAAAGAGAACAATTCAAGTGCTTCTTTTGTGCAGAAATTGATAAGTTGATTCCAAATTTCCTATGGAAATGGAAGGAGCCCATTAAAGCCAAAAACAATCTTGAAGAACAAGGGGTAAGATTCATGCTTCTTGATCCCAAAACTTACTACAAAGTGACAGTAAATCAAGACTCTATGGAGTCATAAAACAACCCAAATTTATTTATTTATATAAATATTTATTCTTATTTATTTATTTGGCTGCATCAATCTTACTTGTGACACATTAAAAAAAAGACTCTATGTTACTGGCATAAGCAGAAATATTAAGATCAATGGAATAAAATTGAGAATTCAGAAATAAACCCATACATGAAGGATCAACTAATCTTTTAAAAACAATATATTTATTTATTTATGTGTTTGCTGAACTCCAGGCTTGTGAGATCACAGTTCCCTGACCAGGGATCAAACCCATGCCTCCTACAGTGGAAGTGCAGAACCTTAACCACTGGACTGCCAGAGAATTTCCAGGATCAACTGATTTTGTTTTTTTGTTTTTTAATTTTTGTTTGTTTGTTTAATATTTGACTGTTTGTTTGGCTGTACTAGGTCTTAGTTGTGGCATATGGGGTCTAGTTCCCTGACCAGGGATCATCCAGGCCCCTGCATTGGAAGCCCAGGGTCCCCAGGATCAACTAATTTTTTATAATAATGCTGAAACAGCTCAAAAGATAAAGAATCCTCTTTTCTGGGAGCTTCCCTGGCATCCACTGGTTAAGATTCCAAGCTTCTGCTGCTGAGGGCACAGGTTCCATACTGGGTCAGGGAACTAAGATTCTTCATGCCAAGTGGCCAAAAAAATTTAAAGAAAAAAAATTGTCTTTTCAAGCAGTGGTGCTGGGACCAATGGGTACGTGGGTGTGTTCTCAGTCACTCAGTCGTGTCCCACTCTTTGGGACCCCATGGACTGCAGCCCACCAGGCTCCTCTGTCCATGGAATTTTCCAGGCAAGAATACTGGAGTGGGTAGCCATTTCCTTCTCCAGGGGATCCTCGCAACCCAGGATCGAACCTGTGTCTCTTGCATCTCCTGCATTGGCAGGCAGATTCTTTACCACTGAGCCACTTGGGAAGCCTAGGACCACTGGTTACCTATACACAGAAGAATGAAGTTGGACCTCTACCTCACTTAATACACAAAAATTAACTTAAAATGGGCCCAAAACCTAAAACTAAGAGCTAAAACTGTACAACTCTTAGGAGAAAACATAAGAATAAATATGATCTTGGATAAGGTAATAGTTTCATGGATATGATACCAAAAGCACAAGCAAGTAAAAGAAAACATAAATAATTGGATTTATCAAAATTATCAAAATTGGGTTTAAATTTTGATACAGAAATTATCAAAATTCAAAAATATTATACTTTTTTAAGTATAAACACTACTTTTTAAGTATAAAGAACACTACCAAGAAAAAGACAACTCACATAATGGGAAAAAGTACTTGAAAATTACACATATAATTAGGCTCTAGTATCCAGGATATATAAGCTTATATATTCCTGGAACAGGAAGAGCCCCTGGAGTGGAAATGGCAACCCATTCAAGTATTCTCGCCTGGAAAATTCCATGGACAGAGGAGCCTGTAAGGCTGCAGTTCATGGGGTAACAAAGAGTCAGATATGACTGAGTGACTGAGCATTCACTCACGCACACACATCCAGGATATATAAAGAACTCAACCCAACAACAACAAATCCAGTTAACAAATGAGAAAAGGATTTCAATTGAACTTTGTCCAAAGAAACTAGACAAATCACCAATAAGCACATGGAAAAATGCTCAACATTATTTCCATTCGGTTCAGTTCAGTTCAGTCAGTCGTGTCCGACTCTTTGCGACCCCATGAATCGCAGCACACCAGGCCTCCCTGTCCATCACCAACTCCCGGAGTCCACCCAAACCCATGTCCATCGAGTCGGTGATGCCATCCAACCACCTCATCCTCTGTCATCCCCTTCTCCTCCTGCCCTCAATCTTTCCCAGCATCAGAGTCTTTTCAAATGAGTCAGTCAGGAAATGTAAATCATAACCACGATGAGAGACCACTTCACATGTACTAGAATGGCTAAAATTTAAGTGGCAGACAATAAGAAGTATGACAGAAGTTCCCTAGTGGTCCAGTGGTTGGACTTAAGCATTCAACTGACATGGCCCACGTTCAATCCCTGATTGAGGAACTAAGATCCTACAAACCAGGCAGCATGGCCAAAAAAAAAAAAAAAAAAACTTGACAAGAATGTGGAGAAATTGGAAACATAATACTAATACATCACTGGTGGGACTGTTAAATACTACGGCTGCTTGGGACACAGGAAGTTCCTCAAAAATATCAAACATAGAGTTACCAGATAACCCAGCAATTCTACTTCTAGGTGTCTACCCAAAATAATTGAAAATAGGTGTTCAAACAAAAATGTGTATACTGATGTTTATAGAAGTTTTTTTCTTTTGGCTCAGGTCTTAGTTCCCTGACTAGGGATCAAACCCAGGCCCTTGGCAGTGAGAGCTCAGGGTCCTAATCACTGTAGTGCCAGGGAATTCCTGCAGCATTAATCAAAATAGGCCAAAAGTGGAAACAACTCAAATATCCATCAATTGTTATATCTGTAAACAATATTATTCAGCTGTGTAAAGGAATTAATAACAGATACATTCCACAAGGTGAATGTAACTTGAAAACATTATGCTAAGTGAAGGAAGCCAAGCACAGAAGGCCAAATATTGCACAATTCTATTCATTTGAAATGTCCACATAGACAATATAGAGAAGCAGAACTAGGTTAATGGTTGTTAGGGGATGGAAGGAGGGAGCAATGGGGAAGGATTGCTAAGGGGTGTGGATTTCTCTTTGCAGTAATGAAATGTTCTAAAATTAGTGAGGACAGTTGCACAACTCAGAGTTATACTAAAAACCACTAAACTGTATATTTTAATGGGGTGAATTTTATGGTATATGAATTAAATCTCAAGCTGTTATAAACATTGTTTTGAATGAGAAAAGGCTTTCTAAACATGTAATGCAACCCAGAAGCCATAAAAGAAGACTGATGTATTAGACTCCATCAAAATAATAGAACTCCAAAAAACTAAGACAAAACAAAACAAACAATAAAACCAAAACACCGAACAAAATAAAAATACAAAATGACAAGAGATGATCTGGGGAAAAGTATTGTCAAAATAAATTTAGAAAAAGTTTAAGATCCCTAATATACAAAAGATGTCATAAAATTTCAAGGAAAAACAATTTGGGAAAATTGCCAAAGGGCAAGATGAGGCAATTCTCAAAGGAAGTCATGCAAATGGTAAATTAAGAGTAAAAATTATCCCACATCATTTAAAGAAATACAAGTTAAAAGCAAAACAGGCTATTGGGCTTCCCTGGTGGCTCGATAGTAAATAATCTGCCTGCCAATTCAGGAGACACAGGTTAGATCCCTGGTCTGGGAAAACTTCACATGCTAAGGAGCAACTAAGCCTGTTTACCACAACTATCAATAGTTGTGCTCAAGCCCACAAGCCACAACTACTGAGGCAGGTGTGCCTAGAGCCTGTCCTCCACAACAAAAGAAGCCACTTCAGTAAAAAGCCCATGCAGTGCAAGTGCAGAGTAACCCCGACTCGTGGCAACAAGAGAAAGCCCGTGCAGCAGAGAAGACCCAACACAGCCAAAAACAAAATAATTAATTTTAAAAACCAAGCTATAATTTTTATCTATCCAACTGCCAGAGCTTTTAAAAATGAATAATGTCCAGAGTTGGTCTGAGTGTTAGGAAACAGGCACATATGATGAGTATAAATTGCCAGGAGAAATATCAATAACTTTATATATGCAGATGGCACCACCCTAATGGCAGAAAGTGAAGAGGAACTAAAGAGCATCTTGATGAAGGTGAAAGAGGAGAGTGAAAAAGCTGGATTAAAACTCAACATTCAAATCATGAAGATCATGGCATCGGTCCCATCACTTCATGGCAAATACATGGGGGTAAAAATGGAAACAGTGACAGACTTTATTTTCTTGGGCTCCAAAATCACTGGGGATGGTGACTGCAGCCATGAAATTAAAAGATGCTTGCTCCTTGGAAAAAAAGTTATGACAAACCTAGACAGAGTATTAAAAAGTAGAGATATCATTTTGCCAACAAAGGTCTGTATAGTCAAAGCTTTGGTTTTTCCAGTAGTCATGTATAGATGTGAAAGTTGGACCATAAGGAAGGCTAAGTGAAGTGAAGTCGCTTAGTCGTGTCTGACTCTTTGCGACCCCATGGACAGTGCCTATCAGGCTCCTCCGTCCATGGGACTTTCCAGGCAAGAATGCTGGAGTGGATTGCCATTTTCTTCTCCAGGGGATCTTCCTGACCCAGGAATCGAACCCGGGTCTCCCGCATTGCAGGCAAACTTCGCTTTACCGTCTGAGCCACCAGGGAAGCCATAAGGAAGGCTAAGCATGGAAGAATTGATGCTTTCAAACTCTGGTGTTGGAGAAGACTCTTGAGAGTCACTTGAACTGCAAGGAGATCAAACCAATCAATCCTAAAGGAAATCAATCCTGAATATTCATTAGAAGGACTGAAACTGAAGCTCTTATACTTTGGCCACCTGATGCACAAGAGCCGACTCACTAGAAAAGATCCCAATGCTAGGAAAGATTGAAGGCAGGAGGAGACAGGGATGACAGAGAAAGAGATGGTTGGATGGCATCACTGATTCAATGGACATAAGTTTGAGCAAACTCTGGGTGATAGTGAAGGACAAGGAAGCCTGGCGTGCTGCAGTCCATGGGGTTGCAAAGAGTCGAACACGACTGAGTGACTGAACAGTGAACAGCAACAAAATTAGAAACAAATGTCCTTTAAAAGGTGATTGGGTAGGGACTTTCCTGGTAGTCCAGTGGTTAAGACTTCAAACTGTCAGTGCAGGGGACTTGGGTTTGATCTCTGGCCATGGAACTAAGATGCACAGCCAAAAGATGTTTTTTAAAAGGTGATAGGATAAATAAGGTTTGATCTATTCATAAATGGAAGGTTATTTAGTTACTGGAAGGAGTTCTATATGGAAAGATACTCAAGATAAAATAACTACAAGAAAATAAAAGGCTGTTTGCAGAAGGGACTGGAATTAATTGAGGCAAGACCTAGGCCTGGTGCACAATACCTAAGGAGGCACACGCCTTTAGCACAATAAGAGTGCAGGGTTGGTCCCGGAGAGTGGAATCCTTAAATTTTACTTTTTAGTCTCTCTCTCACTTGCCTCATTCTAGTCTCAGCCATGTAGTATAGTACACATAATATAATCCTATATCTTTAAATAATATATATATATGTATATGTCATTGTGTAAATCGGTACAAATTTTTCGGAGGATGTACACACACACACAGTTGACTATTGAACAACTGGGAGGGGGTGGTTAGTGGCGCCAACCCCCTGTGCAGTTGAAAATCCAAGTGCTGTAATCTTGCCACAAAAACAAAGGAATTGGTAAATGACTCATTCAAGGACAGGAAGCTGAAACAGTTTGGATAGACTCACGACTCAAACCCTAGTTGTTTTGATTCCACATACTGTGACCGCTGCTGCTGCTGCTAAGTCACTTCAGTCGTGTCCGACTCTGTGTGACCCCATAGACGCAGCCCATCAGCCTCCGCCGTCCCTGGGATGCTCCAGGCAAGAACACTGGAGTGGGTTGCCATTTCCTTCTCCAATGCATGTGATCACTAATCGGACACAAATTCTCCCTGCACACTTAGTTAATTTAAAGGTCTATAAACAATAATACCGGTACCGTATTTATTGAAAAAAAATCCTCATGTAAGTGGGCCTGTGTTGGTCAAACCATGTTGTTCAAGGTTTAACTGTATATACACATATACACATTAGTTATGTAATATATATTAGTTACCATGTTTTTGTGTGTTTGTTAAATGGGAAATAAAAAGAAATATATACTAAACTACTAGCAGTGGTTTTCTGGGGCATGGGATTATAAGGGGTTTTATCAGCCATATATATCTTTTTTTTTTTTAATTCGTTTATGTGTTTGGCTGTGCCAGATCTTCACTGTGGCATTTGGGATCTTTCACTGTGGCATGTAAACTCTTAGTTGCAGCATGTGGGATCCAGTTCCCTGAACAGGGATCCAACTCAACCCTCTGCAATGGGAGTGTGGAGTTTCTTAGCCACTGGACCACCAAGCAAGTCCCTATATATTTCTTTTTTTTAAATTTTATTTATTTTATTGAAGTACAGTTGATTTACAATGTTAATTTCTACTCTATAGCAATGTGATTCAGTTACACACACACACACATATACACACATATATATATTCTTTTTCATATTCTCTTCCATTATGGTTTATCACAAGCTATTAAATATACAGCGCTATACAGTAAGACCTTGTTGTTTATTCATTATATATATAATAGTTTGCATCTACTAATCCCAAACTCCCTTCCCTCACAAAGCCTGTTTTTTGTTTTTTTTACCTCCCTGTGCGGCAGGCAGTGTCTTAGTTCCTGGACTAGGGATTGAACCTGTATCCCCTGCAACAGAAATGAGGTGTCTTAACCACTGGACCACCAGGGAAGTACTGGGAATCCTATTGTTAAGGATCCTGGCTTGGCACACTGAAAGGATAAAACAAATTCTTAGAAAAGACAGGGTTAAAATATCCTTTCCTGTGCCACAAGTATGCTGACCACTCTCTACGCATTATTTCATTAAATCCACAACGTGATGAAGCAGTTCTTATCATTGTGCTTCTCATTTTACAGATAAAGAGAGAGCCTGATAGTGAGACTTACTTAACATTACATAATCATATTACATAAGGTAAGAATGCAAGGCAGGATTCTAAAAATCAAGTAAGTAATGCTGAATTTGATCTTGCCGCTTTCTCCTCCTTGTTTTTTCTTTTTTATAATCCCTGCCACTTGAATCAGGCACATGATTTTAATTTGCCATTTTGAATGGATATATTTATGAATATATCCATTTAAACAATATAAACAGTTTAATTAATGAGCACATTTCTATGTCGAACAGTGAAACTATTTCCAATTTTTTATGTTCTCATTTTTTAAAAATTTTATTTATTTATTTGGCTGCCCTGGGTCTTGGTTTATGCATGAGCTTTTACTCTAGTTTTGGGGTGGGGGCTACTCTCCAGTTGCAGTGCGTGGTCTTCTCGTTGCGGTGGCTTTCCTTGTTGTGGAGCATGGGCTCTCGGCACGAAGGCTTCAGTATTTGCAGCACTTGGGCTAGTAGTTGCAGCTCCCAGCCTCTAGAGCACAGGCTTAATAGTTGTGGCACACGGGCTTAGATCTTTGCATCATGTGGGATCTTCCCTCATCAGTGATTGAACCTGTGTCTCCCGCATGGGCAGGTAGATTCTTAACCACTGAACCACCAGGGAAGACTCTCTAGTCTCATTTTTATTATGCTGAAATGACTATGCTCAGGATCAACTTTTTCCATGTATATTTTACAATCAGATTTGTTTCTGTCATCAGGTTTTCTCCTTATCAAGCTGTCAATTTTAACTACTTCGATGGTAAACTTTCTTTTGTAACTATTATTCTATTCAGTTCAGTCATTCAATCATGTCTGACTGTTTGTGACCCCATGAACTGCAGCACGCCAGGCCTCCCTGTCCATCACCAACTCCTGGAATTTACCCAAACCAATGTCCATTGAGTCGGTGATGCCATCCAACCATCTTATCCTCTGTCATTCCCTTCTCCTCCTGCCCTCAATCTTTCCCAGCATCAGGATCTTTTCCAATGAGTCAACTCTTCGCATGAGGTGGCCAAAGTATTGGAATTTCAGCTTCAACATCAGTCCTTCCAATGAACATCCAGGACTGATTTCCTTTAGGATGGACTGGTTGGATCTCCTTGCAGTCCAAGGGACTCTCAAGAGTCTTCTCCAACACCACAGTTCAAAAGCATCAATTCTTCGGCACTCAGCTTTCTTTATAGTCCAACTCTCACATCCATACATGACCACTGGAAAAACCATAGCCTTGACTAGATGGACCTTTGTTGACAAAGTAACGTCTCTGCTTTTCAATATGCTATCTAGGTTGGTCATAACTTTCGTTCCAAGGAGTAAGCATCTTTTAATTTCATGGCTGCAGTCACCATCTGTAGTGATTTTGGAGCCCAGAAAAATAAACTCAGCCACTGTTTCCACTGTTTCCCCATCTATTTCCCATGAAGTGATGAGACTGGAGGCCATGATCTTAGTTTTCTGAATGTTGAGCTTTAAGCCAACTTTTTCACTCTCCTCTTTCACTTTCATCAAGAGGCTCTTTAGTTTCTCTTCACTTTCTGCCATAAGGGTGGTGTCATCTGTATATCTGAGGTTATTGATATTTCTCCTGGCAATCTTGATTCCAGCTTGTGCTTCTTCCAGCCCAGTGTTTCTCATGATATACTCTGCATACAAGTTAAATAAGCAGGTGACAATATACAGCCTTGATGTATTCCTTTTCCTATTTGGAACCAGTCTGTTGTTCCATGTCCAGTTCTAACTGTTGCTTCCTGACCTGCATATAGGTTTCTCAAGAGGCAGGTCAGGTGGTCTGGTATTCCCATCTCTTTCAGAATTTTCCGTAGTTTACTGTGATCCACACAGTGAAAGGCTTTGGCATAGTCAATAAAGCAGAAATAGACGTTTTTCTGGATCTCTTTTGCTTTTTCCATGATCCAGCGGATGTTGGCAATTTGATCTCTGGTTCCTCTGCCTGTTCTAAAACCAGCTTGAACATCTGCAAGTTCACGGTTCACATATTGCTGAAGCTTGGCTTGGAGAATTTTGAGCATTACTTTACTAGTGTGTGAGATGAGTGCAATTGTGCGGTAGTTTGAGCATTCTTTGGCATTGTCTTTCTTTGGGATTGGAATGAAAACTGACCTTTTCCAGTCCTGTGGCCACTGCTGAGTTTTCCAAATTTGTTGGCATATTGAGTGCAGCACTTTCACAGCATCATCTTTCAGGATTTGAAATAGCTCAACTGGAATTCCATCATCTCCACTAGCTTTGCTTGTAGTGATGCTTTCTAAGGCCCACTTGACGTCACATTCCCAGATGTCTGGCTCTAGGTGAGTGATCACACCATCGTGATTATCTGGGTTGTGAAAATCTTTTTTGTACAGGTCTTCTGTGTATTTTTGCCACCTCTTCTTAATATCTTCTGCTTCTGTTAGGTCCATACCATTTCTGTCCTTTTTCGAGCCCATCTTTGCATGAAATGTTCCCTTGGTATCTTTAATTTTCTTGAAGAGATCTCTAATCTTTCCCATTCTATTGTTTTCCTCTATTTCTTTGCACTGATTGATTGCTGAGGAAGGCTTTCTTATCTCTCCTTGCCATTCTTTGGAACTCTGCATTCAAATGGGTATATCTTTCCTTTTCTCCTTTGCTTTTCGCTTCCCTTCTTTTCACAGCTATTTGTAAGGCCTCCTCAGACAGCCATTTTGCTTTTTTGCATTTCTTTTTCTTGGGGATGGTCTTGATTCCTGTCTCCTGTACAATATCACGAACCTCCACCCATAGTTCATCAGGCACTCTGTCTATCAGATCTAGTCCTTTAAATCTATTTCTCACTTCCACTGTATAGTCATAAGGGATTTGATTTAGGTCATACCTGAATGGTGTAGCGGTTTTCTCCACTTTCTTCAATTTAAGTCTGAATTTGGCAATAAGGAGTTCATGATCTTAGCCACAGTCAGCTCCTAGTCTTGTTTTTGCTGACTGTATAGAGCTTTTCTATCTTTGGCTGCAAAGTATATAATCAATCTGATTTCAGTGTTGACCATCTGGTGATGTCTGTGTGTAGAGTCTTCTCTTGTGTTGTTGGAAGAGGGTGTTTGCTATGACCAGTGCGTTCTCTTGGCAAAACTCTATTAGCCTTTGCCCTGCTTCATTCTGTACTCCAAGGCCAAATTTTTCTGTTACTCCAGGTGTTTCTTGACTTTCTACTTTTGCATTGCAGTCCCCTATAATGAAAAGGACATCTGTTTTGAGTGTTGGTTCTAGAAGGTCTTGCAGGTCTTCATAGGACTGTTCAGCTTCAGCATTACTGGTCGGGGCATAGACTTGGATTACTGTGATATTGAATGGTTTGCCTTGGAAATGAACAGAGATCATTCTGTCATTTTGAGATTGCATCCAAGTATTGCATTTTGGACTCTTTTGTCTACTATGATGGCTATTCCATTTCTTCTAAGGGATTCCTGCCCACAGTAGTAGATATAATGGACATCTGAGTTAAATTCATCCATTCCATGACATTTTATTTTTCTGTGACCCAGTCAGAACATTCATTGGGTTAACATGGTCGAGTCAAAATATCTTTTTGCTAGGCAGAAGAATTCAATATAGGTCATTTTTATGTTAATGGATGACGAGACAAGAAATACTTGCTCTAGCTGCCTATCCAGTGATACGTTCAAATGGAAAAAAATAAATGTGAAAGTGCTTTGTAATCTGTAAAAGTTAGGTAAACATCACTTTACTAATTGTTAAAACAAATCATATAAATCCATCCTCCTGGAACTGTTCTAGAAGGCAAACATCTTCGTCTTCCTGTTTTGATGTTATTTGCAAAAATGCTAGCAGACTTCATCTGACTTTCTCAGTATTTCCTAGTGAGATAGTGACCACTCACTCACTGTTCTCTTGTCATTTGCTTTCCATTCTGACCTCATTAACTTTCTTTTTCTTTAGTCCTAGTACTTAAATCCTCCGTGATGTAGAGACCAACACCGACACTGTAATGAAGTCATACTATTGGTTATCAGTTTCATCATCTTGGTTGCTGTAATTGTTGCATGGGATTGAATGATAGTATTACTGGCTGGCTGTTCTTTGAGAAAAATTAAAAGAAGTCTCACCAAATCAATGATATCTCAGCAGGGGTGCAGGTACACTGTTATTCTTAATACAAATTTAAGAGCAGGATAAAATTAGGATGATGAAATGGGATCTCTTAGTCCCCATGGGTCTTTACCTGATATTATCAGCATATTTATGAACAATTTGGTTTGTTGAAAACAATGTGTGAAATCTTAAGCTGCTTTAGGATATACGAAGGGGAGAGAAACCTTTAATCTGTAAACTTTGGCCTTAAAGTAAATACCAGAATTCGTAAGCGTCCCTTAAATTACCAATGGCCTTTCTACTTACTTCAAACTCTTATATATAAGTAAATGGTATATTAAGCAAGAGATAGAGCTGTGATACAAGGAGAATTTCTTACAATAACAGATTTTTCCTTTAAGAACCTGCTGTATTTCTCAAGTATCTTCATGTTATTTAAAAATATTCTGCAAAAGAAAATTTTGAGGATTAGCAATGTAATTGTTACTGGCAAAATGCTTTTTAGTTCCCTTTTTAAAAATATCTTTTTTTACTGAGATAAAATTCACATAGAATAAATCACCCATTTAAAGTAGACAATTGAATAATTTTTAGCATATTCATAAAGTTGTGCAACCATTACCACAGTTTTAGAACATTTCATCATCCCCAAAAGAAACTCCTTACCCAGTACCAGTCACTCCCCATTTATTCCCAACTCCCCTTTGCTCTGGCTTCCCCAGTTGCTCAGTGGTAAAGAATCTGCCTGAAGTGCAGGAGACCCAGATTCGATTCCTGGGTTGGGAAGATTCCCCTGGAGGAAGAAATGGCAACCCATTCCAGTACTCCTGTCTGGAAAATCCCATGGACAGAGGAGCCTGGCAGGCTATACCCCAAAGGGTCTCAGAGAGTCAGACATGACTTAGTGACTGAGCACACACACACGCACACACCCCTTTCCTTCTAACCCTAGGAAACCACCAGTTTACTTTCTAACTCCAGATTTGCCTATTCTAGACATTTTATATAATTGAAATCATAAAGCTTGTGGTCATTTGAGATTGGCTTCTTTCATTCAACATCATGTTGTAGAATGTATATGTACTTCAAATCCGTTTTGTAGTTAAAATAGCATTCCAGTGCATGAATATAACACATGGACATTTGAGTTGTTTCTCCTTTATGGTTATTATGAATAGTGCTGCTATGAATGTTTATGTAGACAAGTTCTCATTTCTCATGGGTATATACCTAAGAATGAAATTGCAGTGTCATGTGGTACCTCTGTGCTTAACTTTTGAAGAATTGTCAAACTGCTTTCCAAAGCAGCTACATCATCATACATTCCTACCAGTAATATGTCAGGTTCTAATTTCTCTGTATCATTGTCAACACTTTTATCTGTCTTTTTTATCTTAGCCACTTTAGTGAGTATGAAGTGGTATCTCAAGGTTTTGATTTGTATTTCTCTAATGCTAATGATGTTAACATCTCTTCATGTTTTTAAAGGTCATTTGTATATTCTTTGGAGAAATGTCTATATAGCTCCTTTGCCTATTTTCAAAATTGGTTGACTTTTAGTTCAGGAAATCATTATATATATATATATGAAGTGAAAGTCGCTCAGTCGTGTTTGACTCTGCAACCCCATATAGTCCATGGAATTCTCCAGGCCAGAATACTGGAATGGGGAGCTGTTCCCTTCTCCAGGGGATCTTCCTAACCCAGGGATTCTTTACCAAAATCTGTCTGTAATGCAGGAGACCTGGGTTTGATCCCTAGGTTGGGAAGATTCCCCTGGAGACAGGAACAGCTCCCCAACTCCAGTGTTGTGGCCTGGAGAATTCCATGGACAGAGGAGAATGGTGGGCTACAGTTCATGAGGTCGCAAAGAGTCAGACATGACTGAGCGACTAACAATTTTCACTTTTTATGTATATATATATATATATATATATATATATATATATATATATTTGTCATCCTGTGAAGTTTGTAGGATCTTAGTTCCCTGAGAACTAAGGAACCTGTGCCCTCTGCAGTGAAATTACAGAATCCTAACCACTCGACTGCTAGGGAATTTCCCCCTCATTTTATATTTTTAATTAATTTGAAAAATTCTCCTGATGCTTCTCTGTGTCTTAAAAGGTATGATTTAGTTGTTCATTTACTCAAAATAAGTACTAAATTTTTGAGGACCTAAAATGTGTCAGATTTATGCTAAATCCTGAGACTAAAATCCATTTCCTTAAGGAACTGATCATCTCCTGGCTTCCTAAGGAGGTAATTTGCAATACAATGGTGTAAGTGCTATCATGGACCTCACAGTGAAAGATTAAAATGGCTCTACAGTATATCCTTGCAGGGATGTGGACATGAATGTTTTAATTAATGTTACAGAGGAAATATAATGGAGACTATGTTTCTGCTCAAGGTGGAAAAAGTAAAAATATACAGATTACACCTCTCACCAGTCAGTAGTTACAGAAAATACTGACCACATCAAGCCTGGAGACAGCTGAGTAAGAGACCCTGGCACAGAGCAGAGCTTGCAGTGCAGAGCACTGGCCTAGCCTCCCGGCCAATACAACTGACAGAGTCTCTGTTTGAAGTGATCATTCAGCAATTACAAGTAAAGTATCACTGCTTTTGCAAATAATAATAAACTCATTGATCTCAGATGCCACCTGCATCCCAGTCAGATCTGCATGGTGCAAGAACAGTATACATGAAAGGAAATCAGCACTGGATGATGCAAGAAGATAAACTGAGACAGAAAACACGACAGTCATCTATGGCTAAGGGTTTTTACCACTTCTATAATGAAGAGGAGACAGAAATAAATATAGGAATCGTTTACACATCAGTTATGGCTTGTTGCATACAGACATGCTTATGTTGACTGCCTACGGGAGCTCTTTTAAACTAAGGATTTTAGCCACTTGGATAGCTATTTTGCTGTGTTCATGATGTCTTGCTCTGAAGAAGCATTCCCATTCCACTTAAATATGTGGATCTAGTGGAACCTGACAGGGACAGTTAAAATTCTAGGTCCCCAGTGGCTTATGTATACCCTTTCTATTCCACCAAGGGCTTGAGGAATGATACAATACATGAACAATATAATACAATAGAATAGAAGAAAATAAAATCACACACATAACTAATAATAAACCATAATATTAAATAGAATACTAACATAGCCAGAAGATTTAAATAAATATTTGGATACGGTACCAATGAAAAAGTGTTATCTGTGAAGTAATTTGTTTTTTGATGATATGCAGAGAATTTGTTATTTTTTTGCATTTTCTTACCTTGAGTGTAATTTTTGTTCTGAATGCAAAGATTGCTTGTTTTTTATTTTCTTTGTCCTAAACTATTGTCATATTTGTATTTTTCTAATTAAAAATACAAGACATTGAAGGAACTCAAAATATATAGAAAAGGTATAAAGAAGAAAGGGCTTTCCAGGTGGCTCAGATGGTAAAGAGTCTGCCTGTAGTGTGGGAAACCTGGATTCAATCCGTGGTTCAGGAAGATCCCCTGCAGAAGGGCATGTATTCTTGCCTGGAGAATTCCAAGCACAGATGAGCCTGGCAGGCTACTGTCCATGGAGTCACAAAGAGTCACAGACACAACTGAACAACTAACACACACACTTTCACATAAAGAAGAAAATAAAATTACCCACAATCCCCTCCCTTCCCAAATCAAAATTAGGAGCAATAAAAATAGAAGAAGATTAAAAAAATAAATAAATAAAAGAGGAATGTTACACTGCTCCAGAGTGTGAAGGGAGGACAAGACAGGTAATGTTGACCCAGGAATTGGAGAATGCTTTCATCTCACATGCTAGTAGAGTAATGCTTAAAATTCTCCAAGCCAGGCTTCACCAATATGTGAACCGTGAACTTCCTGATGTTCAAGCTGGTTTTAGAACAGGCAGAGGAACCAGAGATCAAATTGCCAACATCCGCTGGATCATGGAAAAAGCAAGAGAGTTCCAGAAAAACATCTATTTCTGCTTATTGACTATGCCAAAGCCTTTGACTGTGTGGATCACAATAAACTGTGGAAAATTCTGAAAGAGATGGGAATACCAGACCACCTGATCTGCCTCTTGAGAAATTTGTATGCAGGTCAGGAAGCAACAGTTAGAACTGGACATGGAACAACAGACTGGTTCCAAATAGGAAAGGGAGTACATCAAGGCTATATATTGTCACCCTGTTTATTTAACTTATATGCAGAGTACATCATGAGAAATGCTGGAATGGAAGAAACACAAGCTGGAATCAAGATTGCCGGGAGAAATATCAATAACCTCAGATATGCAGATGACACCACCCTTATGGCAGAAAGTGAAGAGGAACTAAAAAGCCTCTTGATGAAGGTGAAAGTGGAGAGTGAAAAAGTTGGCTTAAAGCTCAACATTCAGAAAACTAAGATCATGGCATCCGGTCCCATCATTTCATGGGAAATAGATGGGGAAACAGTGGAAACAGTGGCTGAGTTTATTTTTCTGGGCTCCAAAATCACTACAGATGGTGACTGCAGCCATGAAATTAAAAGATGCTTACTCCTTGGAAGGAAAGTTATGACCAACCTAGATAGCATGTTGAAAAGCAGAGACATTACTTTGCCAACAAAGGTCCATCTAGTCAAGGCTATGGTTTTTCCAGTGGTCATGTATGGATGTGAGAGTTGGACTGTGAAGAATGCTGAGCACCGAAGAATTGATGCTTTTGAACTGTGGTGTTGGAGAAGACTCTTGAGAGTCCCTTGGACTACAAGGAGATCCAACCAGTCCATTCTGAAGGAGATCAGCCCTGGGATTTCTTTGGAAGGAATGATGCTAAAGCTGAAACTCCAGTACTTGGCCACCTCATGCGAAGAGTTGACTCATTGGAAAAGACTCTGATGCTGGGAGGGATTGGGGGCAGGAGGAGAAGGGGACGACAGAGGATGAGACAGCAGGATGGCATCGCTGACTCGATGGACATGAGTCTGAGTGAACTCTGGGAGTTGGTGATGGACAGGGAGGCCTGGTGTGCTGCGATTCATGGGGTCTCAAAGAGTTGGACACGACTGAGCGACTGATCTGATCTGAAAGAGCTGACTCATTTGAAAAGACCGTGATGCTGGGAAAGATTGAGGGCAGGAAGAGAAGCGGACGACAGAGGATGAGATGGTTGGATGGCATCACCAACTCCATGGACAAGGATTTGGGTGGACTCCAGTTGTTGGTGATGGATAGGGAGGCCTGGCGTGCTGCAGTTCATGGGGTCACAAAGAGTCAGACATGACTGAGCGACTGAACTGAACTGAACTAACCTGGGATGTAACAATTAGGCTAGGTTTTGAAAAAAGTATAGAGATTGCCTGAAGAAGGGGCAGGAAAAGGCTTTGCCAGTGAAATAACTAATCTTTAGAAAATTATAGATGTCTCTTTACCTTTTAAGAAATTAAAAAAAAATTAAGTTATAAAGAAGGTAAGATTTAGAAAAGGGCCTGGATTACTTAGCAAATTGTAAGAGGTTTAGTCTGTCTGGATTTCTGGACTCTTGGGGGTAAAAAAGAGGTATAAAGCTGGAACTACTGTGAGGACTTTTGTTCATAAGGCTACAGAATTGTCCTTAGTTATACTGAGATAAGTGAGGTAAAGGATAACTGGAAATGAGATGTTGATCATTAGCCTTTTAATGAGAAAATTGTTACTTAGCCTAATCACCCCATCAGATTTACCCCTCCTTTCCCATTTTTCTATTACTGAAGTTTGGTGGCCAAGAGAAAAAAACTCCTTTTAGGGAGATGTAGGAAGGCAAGACAATGGCAAATAAGATTTCTTACAGATGTTCTACATAAAAACTTGGCAAACAAAATGCATATGAGTAATCCTTAGCTGTGAAACTGTTCTAGTAATAGTTTGTGTTTAGTGCATTTTCCTAAAGGCATTTATTTTTGGTATATGGAAAGATTATTCTGTAATATTTAAAAGAGAAAAAATCCACAAGTCTGGTAGTTCCATATTTTTAAATTCTGTGCTTTAAGAAGTATAAATGTATAGAGCCTGTTTCTGTATGGTAGCAGATATATTCTGAAAAAAATGATTAATATGAGAACTATATATGGGCAAACAGTCCCCTCAAGAGCACAGTTAGGCAGTGGAAGGCTATGATGGTTTTGAAGCAAAAGAATATTAAAGATGCCAGAGATACTGTAAGCCTCATGCTGAGTGAAATAGTGATATGCCCTGAGAGTAGCCCATGATCAACCTTTTTTTTAAAATTTATTTATTGTAATTGAAGGCTAATTACTTTACAATATTGTGGTGGTTTTGGCCATATATTGACATGAATCAGCCACGGGTGTACACGTGTCCCCCCATCCTCAATGCCCCTCCCAAGTCCCTCTGGGTTGTCCCAGAGCACCAGCTTTGAATGCCCTGCTTTATGTATTGAACTTGCACTGGTCATCTATTTTACATCTGGTAATATACATTCGACCTTCTTTTAAACTGTTATTTTTAAAAACTGAAAATTGGATTTCTCTCCATAAAAAAGAATAGGTAGTCACCTTGCTTTTTGAACATTTTTGAGACCAAATTGAGATGAAAGTTTTATCCTAAATTTGTTGTAGCGCTTGATTTCCTACTGCAAAAGAGGTTTTAAAAATGATCTTTTACATATCTGTAACTTACATAATATTGTACATCAACTATACGTCAATAAAATAATAAAGCCCACTGAAGTATACACTTAAAAATGGTCATTTAGGTGGAGGGAAAAGGAACTCATTGAAGTGGAAGAAGTTCAAATTTTAAAGCATGATTAGTTTTGTTTAGAATCTAGCTTTAAATATCTAATCAGTTTTTAACTAGGGAAATTCAAGATTAAGAAAGAAGAAAGTAAGTTTTGATGTGGATATTTCTGTGTTTCAGGGGCATCTAAAAGGATGAATATGTACTTGTTTGGCACAGGGTGAAGGTTGTCAGGATGAGTATTACAGTAGCTTCAGCTGCTCCTGAAATTATTTGTGTAATTTCTGCAAGCAGATATGTAATGCAGTTATTTGGAGGTCATTATGAAAGGCCAGATAAATATTTATCAAAAGTCAGAAAAACTAGAATGCAAGGCTGTAAAACACTCTTTTTCTTTAACATCAGTGTATTTCAAATGCTTATGCAACAGCCTTAGCAATCTAAGTGAGAAACTATTGATATGCTTAATAACTGACAGAAGTATATAAAAAATATTAAACTTTTGAAAATGTGCAATAAGAAAAAAAATAATTCTCATTTTTTCCCTAATCCTCAAGATACAAATAAGCTGCTGCTACTACTAAGTCACTTCAGTCGTGTCCGACTCTGTGCGACCCCACAGACGGCAGGCAGCCCACCAGGCTCTGCCGTCCCCAGGATTCCCCAGGCAAGAACACTGGAGTGGGGTGCCATTTCCTTCTCCAATGCATGAAAGTGAAAAGTGAAAGTGAAGTCGCTCAGTCATGTCCAACTCTTAGCGACCCCATGGACTGCAGCCTACCAGGCTCCTCCGTCCTTGGGATTTTCCAGGCAAGAGTACTGGAGTGGGGTGCCATTGCCTTCTCCAACAAACAAGCTATGTAGGGTCAAATATTTTTGCCTTGTTTTGTGTCAATTGGCTTTTCACTTAAGTTACTATCTATTGAACATTTTCTGTGTATGTAGTGGCAAATGATTTAGCCACTGCTCTCCAGTATTACAGGACTTCCCTCATAGCTCAGTTGGTAAAGCCTGCAATGCAGGAGAACTGGGTTCATTCCCTGGATTGGGAAGATCCCCTGGAGAAGGAAATGGCAGCCCACTCCAGTATTCTTGCCTGGAGAATCCCATGGACAGAGGAGCCTGGCAGGCTACAATCCATGGGGTCTCAAGAGTTGACACAACTTAGCGACTAAACCACTACCACCACTAGTATTATGAGTCTTTCTGGGAAAATAAGATTTTAACATGTCAAATAATTGTACATGAAATAATTAGGAATATCTCATGCCTTTAAATTTCTTGAAAACATTATGTTATGCTCACCATACTGAAATAGAGAGCTTTAAAAATTAGTATTGTTATAGGACTTCCCTGGTGACACTGTGGGTAAGAATTTGCCTGCCAATACAGGGGACACAGGTTCATTCCCTGGTCTGGATGATTCCACATGCAGTGAAGTGACTGGGTCCATGCACCACAACTACTGAGCCAGTGCTCTAGAGCCTGTGAGCCGAGACTACTGAGCCAGAGTGCTGCAACTACTGACGTTTGTGTACCTAGAGCCTGTGCTCCACCACAAGAGAAGCCACCGCGATGAGAATCCCACGCACCTCAATAAAGAGTAGTCCCCACTTGCCCCAACTGGAGAAAAGGCCGTAGAAAGTAACAAAGCCCCAGCACAGCCAAAAAAAAAATTAGTATTGTTATAGCATTTGTATAAAGTTACACACTGAAGCGACTTAGCAGCAGCAGCAGCAGACATAAGGTTTGGAGAAGACAATGGCACCCCACTCCAGTACTCTTGCCTGGAAAATCCCATGGATGGAGGAGCCTGGTGGGCTGCAGTCCATGGGGTCACTAAGAGTCGGACACAACTGAGCGACTTCACTTTCACTTTCACGAATTGCAGAAGGAAATGGCAACCCACTCCAGTGTTCTTGCCTGGAGAATCCCAGGGATGGGGGAGCCTGGTGGGCTGCACAGGGTCTCTGGGGTCGCACAGAGTCAGACACGATTGAAGCGACTTAGCAGCAGCACCACACACCCAAAGGGATTCAATAAGCATTCACTGATATATATATATGTGTTACACACACACACACACACACACGTATGTTTACTGGCCGCACTACTTGAGGGATCTTAGTTCCCTGACCAGGAATCAAACCTGTGCCCCCTGCAATGGAAGGGCAGAGTCCTAACCACTGGACTGCAAGGGAAATTCCAAATCTTTGTATTTCTGAGGAAGTTGTGAGGTATGATTCGTACCTTTCTGGGCATCATAAAGGGCAAATTGTGTACTCTGAGCAGATATTAGAATATAACTGGGCAAATGTGTTGCTTCTACATTTTGGCTATGAACAGCAAGAATTATGATTTTTTTAAGAAGAAAAATGCAAAAACAACAATTTCTTTTTTTAAAATTGCTTAACTCAGGATTCGACATTATAAAAATAGCTCCAACTATTTCGTGAAATAATTTTTTAAAAATCACTACATTTTTCACTAATATAAAGTAATATACAGTAGAAAAGCTTTTTTCTCAAATATTGTTGTTTTCAACTTATGTCATTTAGGATAAAAATGAAACCTGTCATAAATAATTTTCTTAATATAGGAAAGTCAGTGATGTAAATAAATAATGGATTTTAAAGTCGGAGGGAAACAGGGCTAGATAGTCCACAATTATTTTACAGATAAAGAATTGAGGTCTACAGAAGTGAAATGATTTGTTTGATGTCACAGAATCAGTGACAGTAGAGCTGTTTCTAAAGCTTTGGGTTAATGTTTTTTCTCCCACTACATCTAGTTGCTTCCTTTAATCACAAATGAGAGAGATTTCGATAGCTTACTGACTTGAGGAGGTAGAACTCTACAGTTGCCAAATTTTGCCTTTGGCTTAGTGTTTTGTTTGTTTGTATTTTTTTAAAGATATGGCTTGAATTGGTCCGGTTAATTGATAGCTTGATATGGTTCTCTTACTATTTGTTGTTGTTTAGTGGCTAAGTCCGGAGAAGGCAATGGCACCCCACTCCAGTACTCTTGCCTGGAAAATCCCATGGATGGAGGAGCCTGGTAGGCTGCAGTTCAGGGGGTCAACACGAGTCGGACATGACTGAGCGACTTCACTTTCACTTTTCACTTTCCTCCATTGGAGAAGGAAATGGCAACCCACTCCAGTGTTCTTGCCTGGAGAATCCCAGGGACGGGGGAGCCTGGTGGGCTGCCGTCTATGGGGTTGCACAGAGTCGGACACAACTGAAGCGACTTAGCAGCAGCAGCAGCAGCAGTGGCTAAGTCTATCTGTTTTGTGACCCCATGGATGGCAGCCCAGCAGGGTCTGTCCATGGGATTTCCCAGGAAAGAATACTGGAGTGGATTTCCATTTTCTCCTTCAGAGGATCTTCCATGACCCAGGGATCCAACTCGAACTCTTTTTTCCTGTATTGTAGGTGGATTCTTTACTACTGAGCCATGGGGGAAGAAGCCCTCTCTTACTATGTAAACAATCAAATCCTAAATTTGCAAAACTGCCCCCAAATTCCACTTTCATATTCTTCCATCGCCCACTGGTGACTCTTTTAAACCATAATAGTTTCAGATGATTTTCTTCTGATGGTCAGTCTTTGTAATTTGCCTATATCTGATGTTCCCTTGGCACCCATGACTAAGGTCAGGTGTTCCAGATCCTTAGGTTGATCCTCAGGTATTCTTCGTACTTTTTGATTCTTATTTGTGAATTATGACCATGTTCTGTAAAAATGCGCTGACATGATATTAATACTAGCTGTAATATACCGATGTAGCCTGTCACTTGAGTACTATATCTGTTGAAGCTAACATGACTGAGCACACACACACATAGACTAGGTTATGCTCAATAACTATTCTGTAATCTCTGTATCTTAACATAAAGGTATATTTTTCACTCAAGATGCATGTCCAGCAAAGGTTAATGTGGACTTCCATTCAGTTGTAAGAGAACTGAGGTAATGGAGGCTGTAGTTGTACTACCTAGAATACTTGACCTTCGTGGTTCTTGCGGGAAAGGCTGGAGTGTAATACTGACTCTTCTGTGCTTTGGCTGGAAGTGACACACATTACTTCTACTACAGCTTCACAAAGGAGCTAGAAAAACTGGGGAGCAGATAATATGTTTGTGGAGCACCAATGTCTTTGCTACTAATGTCAAAGTAGCCACACTTCCTATAGGACAGTCGCCTATTGTCCAGACTCTGCATCCTTCTCCCCAGAGTTTACCTGAGTTCCAGCTACAAGCCTAGTTTCACCTTTTCCCCTGAGCACAGACAAGAAGGGATTCTGCAATGATAGTTCTGGGGTTTAGCATTTTAACCTTTGGGTTAAAACTCACTCTGGGTTTAAGTTTCTCTTTCTGAAAGTAGAGTAGCCACCTTGTGTCCTGTTTCATCCTTATTTTATTCCTTGTACCTGAATTCCTATTTTAACTGGTAATTTTGAGACTGATACAAAGAACTAGTCTAAAGTAGAGCTGAAGTATACCAGAAAATGTTGCTGGTTTTTAGTAATTAGCTACAATCATGAACTATTGGTTCTATAATTAACTTCTGGTTACATAGGTCTTTTGGTCTAAGTGATTCTTTTTTTTTCTTTAATAATCTTTATTTATTTATTTATGGCTGTTTTGGGTCTTCACTGTTGCATGGGCTTTTCTTTAGTTGCAAACAGTCGGGGCTACTCTTCATTGCAGTGCTTCTCATTGCGATGACTTCTCTTGTCGTGGCTTGAGGGATCTAGAGCACAGGGTCGGTAGCTGTGGTTCATGGGCTTAGTTACTCTGCAGCATGTGGGATCTTCCCTGATCAAGGTTCAAACCCATGTTTCTGGCATGGGCAGGTGGATTCTTTACCACTGAGCCACCAAGGAATCCCCTAAGGGATTCTTAATATAAAGATCTCTCCCAGCTGATCCCTTGATCCACTCATTCTAAACCAATCTCTATCTAGCAGTCAGAACCACTTATTCTAAACCAGTCTCTAGCAGTCTGATGATTTGTGCAAAATGCATATTTGATCATGCCACTCCTCTGCTTAACACACTTCAGGTTAACTCAAAAGCATCGAAAACATTCCAGGAAAACTTTTTCTTCTTTTCATGAACTTTTATAGACTGATTATTACATTTAACTCACTATTGCTTTGACATGCTGTGTGTCTTTAATATTTTACAAGTCGTACAAGTCAGACCTCATTGACTCATTGTCTCAGGTGCCCTTTCACCTGATTTAATCCAAATTAGTAAACATTTGTCATATTACCTCCTACTTGCTTTCTTAGACTCTTAGGTCTAGAGAACTAATAGTTTCTAATTAATAATGTCTAAAATCATTAGTGATTCTAACCTGAAAAAGGCTATTTTAGTGTAGAAGGAAACCTAAAAGTATCCTTAAAATGTATTGATATGAGAAAAAGTACTAGCTGTTCAGTCATGTTCATCTCTTTGTGACCCCATAGACTGTAGCCCACCAGGTTCCTCTGTCCATGGATTCTCCAGGCAAGAATACTGGAGTGGTTGCTATTTCCTTCTCCAGGGGATCTTCCCAACCCAGGGACTGAACTGGTATCTCTTATGTCTCCTGAATTGGCAGGCAGGTTCTTTACCACTAGGGCCACCTGGGAAGCCCTATATTGATATAAGGAGAGGCAAAAGGACGGTATTCATAAAGATCAGCTGTTAATCCTAACTACCTCATACCTGGATTATAAGGAAGATTCATAGAGTCTAGAAAATCCAAGATCTCAAAACCCACCTCATTGTTAACACTGTCATAAGGGTGATCATAAACAGTTCAATTCATTTCTACAGTCTTTATTGAGAACCTATTCTGTGCTAGGTATTGTGCTTATTGCTGGGGATAGAGTGATAAATAAGAGTTCATCCCTCTTTTTAAATTGCTCACAATCTATTAAGGGAGAAAAGGAAAGTAGATAATCAAAATGCAGCCTGAAAAGTGCAATACCAGAAGTTTATAAAAGCCACAGAGGTAACACAAAGAGGGAATAATTCTGATTGGGATTTGGGGTCTGGGAAATATTCTTAAAGGTAGTACTGTCTGACCTGGATGTTGTGTGATGAACAAAAATTAATAAGACAACAAGAGGGGAAAAGGGCATTCTTGGTTGATACAAGGTTAAGCATAAAGACACAAAGGTGTGTGTGTGTTTGAGGAACTGTAAATTCTTTGCTAGCATAAAGGTCTAGAGAATAGAAGTTCTTACTAGCATAGTACAGATCCTGGAGCACAGTAGACAATAAATACTTGCTGAACAAAGGAGTAAATGAGAGGACCTCGGACTGAATCTTGTACCTCCCATTGGGTGAACCTAATTAGAAGCCAGTGGGCAATGGAGTCATGAAAATTTAATTTGTAGGAATCAGTCTCTGACAAAGGAGAAAAGGGGAGGGACTGGAACTGAGAACAAATAGGCACATTATCTACATCCTTATTATGGCCTATTAACCTTGTAAGGCATGCCTACTTCTCTTAACTGTATCTCCTGCTGCTGCTGCTAAGTCGCTTCAGTTGTGTTCAACTCTGTGTGACCCCATAGATGGCAGCCCACTAGGCTCCCCCGTCCCTGGGATTCTCCAGGCAAGAACACTGGAGTGGGTTGCCATTTCCTTCTCAATGGAGGAAAGTGAAAAGTGAAAGTGAAGTTGCTCAGTCATGTCCGACTCTTCGAGACCCCATGGACTGCAGCCTACCAGGCTCCTCCATCCATGGGATTTTCCAGGCAAGAGTACTGGAGTAGGGTGCCATTGCCTTCTCCAACTGTATCTCCTATGCTCCAATAAATGGGCCCCCTTTTCATTAGCCAGACATACCAAGATTGTCCTAACTAGTTCAGGGCTTTTGCTTGTTTCCTAAGCCAAAAAGGCTCTTTTACCAGATCTCTAGGAGAGATCATTCTGGTGGAATCCTTTTCATCATTCAAATCCCAGGTCAAGTGACACTTCCTCAGATAAGACTTCTCTGATAAGTCATTTTAAGGTAGAATATGACTCTCCCTCTCATATTTTTCTCCTTGCTAAAAAGTAATGTGATGAACATAACCTAAGGGGACCCCCAATTATCCACATCCTTTTAAAATCCCTTCCCTTGGAGTGTGGGTGGAAACTATGATGTGCTTCTAATCAATAGAATATGGCAAAGGAGATAGGATGCTACTCTCATGATTATGTTATTTATACAAGACTCAGTCTTAGCAGACTCCAGCAAGAGAGACTCTCCCTGTTGCCTTGGCATAAATCAGTTACTATACTGTGAAAACAGTTATGGAGAAGGCCACATGGCAAGCAACTGTAGGGGCCTCTAGGAGCTGAGAGCAGTCCCTGGCAGACAGTCAACACGTTAATGAGCTTAAAAGGAGATTCTTCCCCAGTTTGTCCTTCAGATGAGAACATAGCCTGGCTGACACCGTGACTGCAACCTTGAGAGATTCTGAGCAGAGAACCCGCCTAAACTGTGCCTGGACTCAATCCACAGAAACTGTGAGATAATAAATATGTGTGGTTTGGGGCTGCTAAGTTTGTGGAAATTTGTTAAACAACAATAGAAAAAAAACCACAAGTGTCATGAAAGGATGAGCATAAGGAACCTAGCTCCCTTGTTCATTTCTGTATCATTATTTCTAGAATAGTAACTGGAACATAGTTCAGTGAAATGTTTATTTATTGATTATATAAATAAAAGAATGAAGGCCAGATGGGTGGATGAATGGATGAACTTTAGCTAGATATAGTAAGAGGACAAGACTGGATCCTAGAAAAATGGTTAGTGGCTATAGGCTAAGGAATACTACTTTCAAAGGGAAAAGTGGATACATTGGGCAGGTATTGGTGTGTTTCAAAGACTATAGGGAGCCAGGATATCTCATATTCTAAGATTTCTTTTATTATGTTAAACTTCAAAAAAAATTTAAGTCTTAGTAAAAATTTTAACCATATTTTAGAGTAGCTTAGGAAATAAAGAAAGGGTCCTGTTGCTACTCCTGGGAGGAAAGCAGAGCTCAGTGTCTGACATCTGCGAGAAAAAGCTCTTACAAGGTGTTAGTAGAGAAGTTCAGACCAAATCAGATAAATCTGTGGAAAACATAAGCCCTCCATTCCAGGTTTGGGATCTTTCACATGCTTAGGGAGAGGCTGGGTTCTCCTGTTGTGAGTCACTCAGGATGGGAGGCTCAGATGATTTTATTTTGTACTTACAGGGAAGGGTTACCCCAGAAGCTAGGCTAACTAATATTTCAAAAGTTATATATGAAGAGTAGGAAAGAGATGGGGCAATAGATCTATGTTCCAAATTTTTTTGTTTGTTTTATTTTTAAAGCTTTGCTTGTTTCAGAGAGAGACTTAAGCTTGCTTTTAGATCCAGAGCATGTTGGGGTGAGTGGAGGTCAATTTTCAATTTGATTTTCCTCATATTTCACATCTGGGTTTTCCCCTTTCCCCAGAACTAAAACTTAGTCTTACAATAGGAGACAGTGCCATGTTGCATATTGCTCAATTATATCCTAAAGATTAAATCTTAAAGTGTCTAAGCAGCTTTAAGTTGCCTTCTGTTACTGGACCCTGAAGGTTGTTTCAATGCTAACTTCTGGGCATCTGTATTTTTTTTATTCTAGAGTTGAGTTTTTCTTCTATTTTTCCTTGACACCACTGCTTTATGATGATAAAGTTTGTTCTTAAAAGTATTCAGTATCTCTGCGCCCAGGTAACTACTACTAGTCCTCATAGAGCATAATAGGGTTTCTGTCCTTATTCTGATCCTAGTTCTAATAATCTGCTTAGTCCCCCCAGGCCCCTCCTAAACCCTGAGCCTTACTTTGCTTTTGCAAGTCTTCCACCTCAGAGGAAACATATAATCCATAGTGACATATCTTGGTCTGTTCACCTGAATGTCGTGTTGCTCCCTTCATTTTCCAGTTTCTTACCCTAGAGTTTTTCTCATATGTTAGAAAACCCTCCTATACTACTTGTAGGGCTTTTGATTAGAGGTCCGAGGATTAACTTCCCCTTGGACACCATGGTAGTTATTAGAGTTGTTCACAGATTTTCATGTTCTCTTCTTTCTAGTCATGTTCGATAGCATTACATTTCCCTTTTCTCTTGAAGTTAGGTTTAGCCATGTTGACTTCTTTGGCCAATAACAAGTGAGTGGAAGTGAAGCATATTCCTTCTGGGAAGAAGCATTTTAATGGCTAATACAAGACACTGTAAACTAGCAGTTAAATTTTATGATCCCTATTGCGGTAATCCTGAAAGCACGTATCTTAGTGAAGCCTCCACCAGTCTGGGGACTTAAGTGATTACAATGAGCAGAGTCCATGTAGTGGATGTTGTACTGAACTCCAAGATTCACCATTTAGAATTGAAACACCATCTCTCCCAACTGCTGGAAATATTGGTAGCTGACAGTCCTCAGCTGTATCCCTCTCTGGAGGTGTTGCTTTTGGATAAAGACAGCCCTCTCACCCAAGGAGCACCTTCCTTCCCTGGTGCTGCCCGTATCCAATGATGGGTTGATGTGAGGATATAAAGACCTAGCCCCTTGCCTCTATTTAGGACAATGTTGAAGGGCCATGCTAGTGCCAGAGCTCTCTGCAGAACTGCCTGAAGCCTCAGTGGTAACTATGCTGACAACTTCTCCCTCTGCCTGATCTTGTAACCCGCAGTCTTCAGAAATTGTTCTTGAGAGCATTACCCCCAAATCTCCTATGTTTTGGTTTGGTTTCCAGTGAACCACATTTGTGATAGGCTTCCTAACCACTTGTATCAAACATGTAACATGTGTGAGAACTAAATTTTGTTGTAATAAGCTGCTGTTTGTTATAACCCAGTTTATCCTAACTAGGACAGATAACAAACTTTCCTGCCCTGCCAGTATCTTTATTTCTCACCTGAGTTTGACTTGTATTGTCTGTCTTGTCTTTTTGAACAGATTGATTGCCAAGTTCTAGTTCTTTTAGAGAAGGAAATGGCAACCCACTCCAGTATTCTTGCCTGGAGAATCCCAGGGACAGAGGAGCCTAGTGGGCTGCTGTCCATGGGGTCGCACAGAGTTGGACACGACTGAAGTGACTTAGCAGCAGCAGTTCTTCTCTGATGTTATTTCTCATAATGAGTGAACAGCCATGTCCCAATTGAGATATTACAAGGAAAAACAGAAGAGGGAAGGGGGTTGTATATCTAGTTATCTACTAATTATTCATATCAAGTTGTTGGTATAATTTTTTCATGTAAATTTTCTAGGACTCACTTCTTTTCTATATAACTTATTATACATTTATAATATATATAAGGGTACACTGTTTCTTAGGAGAATTTTTATGCAAGTAAAAAGAGTAATCAAATACTTAATCCTAATTTTAGAAAGTAAAACAGTATACTACCACTGTCTACACCTCTAACGTGCTTACTTCCTGTTACTCTGAGTGCTCAATCTTATTTATTTCTTGAAAATCAAATGGTAAAACAATTTTGGGTCTTTGGGCAATATATATATATATATATACACACACACACACACACATATATACATATACACAGATATACATACACACATATACGGCGTTGTGCTCAGCTGTGTCTGATTCTTTGCGACTCCATGGACTCTAGGCCACGAGGCTCCTCTGTCCATGGAATTTTCCAGGCAAGAATACTGGGTTGGGTTGCCATTTTCCTCCTCCAGAGGATCTTTCCGACCCAAGGATCAAATCCTCCTCTCCTGCTTTGGCAGGCAGATTCTTTAGCACTGAGCCCCTGGGAAGCCACGCGCGCGCACGCGCACACACATGCACCATAAAGCTCGTGAATCAAAGCCTTTGCTCCTTTTTTTTCTTCTCTGTTTAAAGGATTTTACTACCAAAAAACCTCTCCGCCTTAAGGGTAAACAGTATAAAAATATTTCCACTAAAAAGGGTCTGAGAATTCTGAGCTGGGATTACCACAACCCCTAATTATATAAGATACTTAGTATGATAACACCAACTAGTGTAAGGAATGTGCAGATTTATTTACATCAAGTTCAGATAAAGAGATAAAAGGGGACTTGAATAAGCAAGCAAAGATTAGGACTTCAGGAGTGTATATTTGAAGGTATCTTTGGAACTGCCCCTTAGCTACAATGAAAGACCAGTAAAACCAGCCTTCAGAATAACCCTTCTGCTTAGTAGGAGAAGGGAAGGCTAGAATTCACCTCTAAGATCGCCCTCCCACGCAGATTTTCCACCTAGCAGCTAAGAATTAAACCCAGACTTCCGATCATGGCGCCACGCACGTCACCTTCTCCCTCTTCGCCTAGCAAAATCCCACCCAAGTCGACCAGATCCTGCAGGAGTGTGTAGAAGCTGCAGAGCGGGGGGAGAATTCCCTTGCACAATCCTGGTAGCTTGGGGTTTTGCAATTCAAAAAACCCTGCTAAATAGATCCGAGCCAGATTCAAAGGAGGCTTAGATACCAGCAAGACCTGCTCTTTCCCTTGGGTGCGTAGACTCGATCCCACTCTTTACCCTGAGAGGCTACTCTTTACCCTGAGAGGCTACTCCTCACCGCAAATTTCCTTTCAAATGCCTTAGGGGCTTCCAAGGCTCCCAGCCTTTGTGAATAAAGGCCCACCCTCGAAGTGGAAACCTCGCTGCATAAGAAATATGCACAGACAGCAGGACAGCGAACAGAATTGCAAAAGAACGAGTTCTTTCTAGCTTTGCATCTTTTCGAATGTTCAATATTCCTGTTAGCCAAGAAGGGTTCCGGTTATGGGTACTTGAGGGAAGCAGGCCACCGATTAGAGCAAAAAACATCAATACAGGGGTGGTCTTTCCAATTCCGGCTTTTGTTTGAATCAGTGAGGGTAGCCCGAGGAGGCCAAAGTCTCTGGTTCTGGGAAAGGCGGGTCCGTCCCGATTCTTTTAGCTGCGGAGAGGCAGGCGCCGGCCCCAAGAAACAAAGGGGGTAGTTCTGCCCCTCCAGGCTTTTACTCCAGGAGTCCCAGAGGAGTCAGAGGCTAAATCACAGAGCTCGGAAGAGTTTGCCAAAGGTTGGACAACAGACGCGGCTGCCCTCTCTTAAGCACACAAATCCCACGCGTGCCCGTCTAGAAGGTATGTGAGCGTCAAGGAGAAAGGCCATTGCTGCCCATCGCGGGCGGCCAGCCCCGCCCTACTCTCGGTGGCTGGGGGGAGAATCGCAGCGCGAGAGCCCGGGAGTCAGCCTCAGCAAGCCCGGGAGCGAGGGGCGGAGACGGGCGGGGCCGCGAGAGCGCAGGCGCAGTGCGGGCCTTGTCGCGCCGCCGCCGCCGCCGCCGCTGCTGCCGCCGCCCGCGCTGCACCACAGGCCCGAGACAGACAGGGCCGGGAAGAGCTGGAGACTGAGGAGGAGGCGGAGGCGGCGGCGGAGGCGGGGCGACTCCGGTGACCGGGAGCGCCGCAGACTGGCAGCTGCGGCGACTCCCCCCTTTGTGTCTGGTCTGCTCGGAGCCTCTGGAAGTGCTTCCCGGAGGGGCGCGGGGTGTTTCGCCGCCTCCCTAGCCACCTACATCCGCCCTCCCGCCGCCCCCCGCCCTCGGCCCGCGACACCCGAGCTCCGCCCGGAGCCTAGAGCTGCGGGAAAAGGAGGCGGCGGCGGCGGCGGCTTCCTCTGGGGAGGGGGTTGTGATTCGCTCACAGGAGCCCTTGAAGGGAGAAGACGAAGCTTTTACGGTGGAATTTACCTCAGGCAAGATGGAGCGGCAGCAATAAAAAAGAGAAAGAGCGAGGAGCGCACCCGGGAGAGCTAGAAAGGGTAGTCTGCCGACCCCTCCCCTCCCCCGCTTCCCACCGCCTCTCAGCCCTCCGGCCGGGACCTGCCCAACCCTCGCAGGATTGTTCCGCGAAGGCGTGAAGGCGGTGGGTTTGTCCATGGAGGCAGGCACCTTTTTCGATCCAGTCAAGGAGGAGGATTTGCTGTGCTCAAGATCGGAGTAAGGGAAGCACCGAAGCGAAAGTTAAAAGGATTCTTGCCCTCCCGGACCACAGGCGATGCGCCTCGGGTCGCCGGGCGCCGCCGCCGGCCGTCCGGCTTCTCCCTTCCCGGCAGTCGGGAACTTGTTCTGATCCTCGGCGCCCCTCGAATGCCCGCTGCCCACTCTTCGGCACCCTGGATATGTTTTCTCCCAGACCTGGATATTTCTTCGATATCGTGAAACTACGGGGGAAATAACTGCGGGGCTTTTTTTTTTTTTTTTCTCGTCTCCGTGCTTCTCCCCACGGACATGCCTTCAGTTTGGGGCGCCAAGGCACCCAGTCCTGGGCGAATGAACACCCCCAGCCGCGAGGGAGAGAAATGAAGGGAATTTGTGCAGCGGAATGAAAACTCTGCCGCTCGGTCCTCTCATCTGCCATTTGTCCTTTCAAACTGCATTGTAATACGGGCCGGAGAAGTCCGACGAGAGCGAGGACTAGCCTCCCGGCCGCGTTTCTCCGCCCGTATTCACTTTCCGTCTTTCTTTTTCTCTGCTCTCCTCGGCTGACCTAGGGATGACTTCGTCGCCGCGGCGGCCCCGGCGGGTGCCCTCGCTGCTGTGGACCGTCCTGCTGGTCAGCGCTGCGGCCGGTGAGTCGCCCCGGGTGGCGCGTCCGGGCCACTTCCCTGCGGCTGGCGGGGTGGGAGCCCGCAGAGGCCGAGGCCTGCGCTCGCCCTTCTCCGCGCGTCCCCTGATCGGCCCGGACCTGCGCCTTTCCCGGTCCTCCCGGAGAGCTAACCTTTCACGTTTTCATGGAGTTTCAAATCCCCACACCTCGTATTCCCCACCCCCCACTCCCCCCACCGGGGCGGGGGGGAAGAAAGACACGTAGGGTGTGGTATCTTGACATTTTTAGCTGTGAGGTAATGCAGGGATTAAAAATAATATTTTAATCACCAGTGAACAGTGCCTATTAGGAGATCTTTGGGAACAGACCTGTAGATTTTTTTTTTTTTTTTTAATATAAAGAAGCAGAATTGGCTGTAAGTAGAAAGGACATCCACTGTAGAACACACACTTGAAGCTTATTTTTAGATGTAGATCACTCTTTGAGAATCCCTGGTACTTTGATTATTCCAAAAAATGTTGAGGAAGGCAGATCTGAGAGATTCTTAATACATTGTATACTACTGTTAATCGTTATTACCATTATTTTGTTTTGACGTATATTAATAATTTTCATTTTTTCAATCTGGACACATATTTTGTATACTTTTGGAATTACTTTTGGGCTTAGAAGTGTTTTCGGTAAGTTTTCATTTAGTCATCTGGCTTTCTATTGGCTTTCCTGTCATTGAGGCAACTTTGACCTCACATCAAGACTTCTAGGAGATTTGAGTCCTGAAAGTCTTTTGACATTTTACTGAAGCTTAAAGGGAAGCTTCAGTAAATATCCTTTCTTTAGGATATTTTGTTCTTTAGTTCTCAGACACCTTTAGGAAAAAACCTCGTTTTGTTTGCAATTACTTTTCAAGCAGTCTTTTGGTGATTTGCTTTTAGAAATTTTAGGGAGTGAATTATGCATGTAATTCTTAAATTGGGTTTAGGATGGCCAGATAGATTATACATTTAGAAATGAATAGAGGACAACAACGCCTTTCCAGTTATTTTTTCTTAATAAGTATAATTTTCACATTCAATAAAATTCTCAATGCTGTGATAGATTCGGAGATTGCATATTTCCATTTAAAAACTGCATATTTTCACATTCAGTAAATTTCTCATTTCTTGTGTTAGATATGGAGATTTCATATTTCCATTTGGAAAACACTGAAAAAAATTTTGAACTTTTGTGCTTTTGATATTGTTGATTGATGTCTATTATGTTTATGATAGTTGTGTTAAAATGAGATGAACTGAATTTATTTTAACACTGATATTTTAATGTTACTAATCATCACAATTCCTTTTGGGGAAAAGTGAATGATTTTTCTCTAGATTACTTTATATTGTGTTACCTCTTTAAATTCTCTAGTAATAAGCCATGTGGTTGGTCCCTGTAAAATAAGAGGACAGTAAAAGGCTTTAAGTTTAAGCAGTCATTCTAAGAGCAGAAATCTCAGAGCATACACTTTTCAGTGTTGGTTATTCTTGACTTTTGTACAACTCAGATTCTAATTTATAGTTGACAAAATTATTATTTTGTGATTAGAACTGGTAAAAGTAAGAGAAAGATCAATTGACTTAAAAAAATGTGATTTGTTTTGTAAATGAAATATTAGAATAATGGTCCTTAAAAGGGATAGATTAATCACTCTTTAAAAGTGATTTTAGTCATCTTTTTTCCTTCAGTATTACTAATTACCAGATGCTAAAATTTGTGAAGTTGGATTTCAGATCTGTAACAATAATAGTAACAACAGTATTTACTGGGTGCTAGCTATGTGCCAGGAACTGTTCTAGTAGCCTTACATGTAATTTCGCTTTTGATCCCCATGACTGTTCTTTACTCCAGGTTCAGTTATGCTCCTTTTATAGAGAGTGAAGTACTCTGTTCATCCCCATGGACTTTAGCCCACCGGGCTCCTCTGTCCATGGAATTCTCCAGGAAAGAAGACTGGAGTGGGTTGCCATGTCCTTCTCTAGGGGATCTTCCCCACCCAGGGATTGAACCGGGGTCTCCTGCGTTGCAGGCAGATTCTTTACCATCTGAGCCACTTGGGAAGCCCCGAGTGAAGTACAGAGAATTTAAATAACTCACCACACAGTAAATTGAGCTAAAATTACAACCTGCACCTACCATGTTACCTACCATATTAATGAAGGCAACAACTTCTCAGTCTAATTGGGAACATGAAATAGAGTTAGTGTCTTCAGATTAACCTTTGAAAAGAAGCCGGGACTCTTGACACGATCTTAGTACAGCACTTGTTATAAATGTCATGGTTCTAAATGTGTAAAACTTTGCCTAATATTGGAGTGGTTAGTGCAGTTTCATTAAGTGTAAGGTAGCTAGAGAGGGCCTGTGTGAATTTGGGATGTACAGATGCAGTGATGTAACTAGACAGGTGCAAATGGTGCAGCTGAACAGGAAAATAACACTGGAAGATTGACATCACATCCCTCTGTGGGGTCATGGATAAATCCTATTTCTTTTGGGTCCCTCTTTCCCACTTATTCTATCTAGTTCTTGGATCCTTAATTCTAAGAATAGTTAGTATGCGGAAATTAGAATTTATAGAAAATACATGCTTGTTTGGTTTGTAAATGAAGTTTTAATTTTAATAAAAGGGTGTGATATAATGCAGTACTTATTTAAGAGTCAGCTTCTGTTAAAAAATTTTTTTTATTTAAGTTGCTAAGCTGTTCATTTAGGTTGTAATGATTACAAATAACAGATCTGACCCTGTGTCCTTCTCCACCATATGAGGAACCAGACTCAGCTACTCTTTTTTCCTCCAGTCTTTGTACTTGTTTTCATCCTTCTTGTCCTTCCTGCCATCTTTGTTGGCCTCGGAGGCCAGGGAGTCCATGGTATTTCGAATGGTCTCATTTTTGGGATCCAAACCTGGAAGGTTCTCCAGGACCCAAAGGAGTTCAGGAGTCCTACATCCTTTCTTAATCCTCTTCTCCTTGTCTGGCTCAGTTGTGTCCATGGCTCAGTTGGCACCCATGTTAGCTGATTCTGCCTCATCGGTGTCAGCTGATTATTCCTGCATTTGAAATAGTTCACTTGACTAGGTTTCAGTTTTACATACATCTCTTCAGCAACACACACGTTGTCTACAAAAGCTATCATGGCATGTGGATTGTGGTGGTGGTGGTATTGTTGGAGTGGGTGTTGGTGTGTGTGTGTGTGTAAAATGTGGGGCAAGAGATGTTTATTCCAGCTTTACTACATTAAAGGCCAACTTTCCTAACCGTGAAAGATGATGGGTAAGTTTTAATTATAAAAGGTACAGTTAATTTTATAACTGGCCATATCACTTTTAAAAAAAAATAGAAGTATAGTTGACTTACAGTGTTATGTTAATTTCTGATGTAGAGCAAAGTAATTCAGTTGTACATATTTCATATTCTTTCCCATTATGCTTTATTATAGAATATTGAATATAGTTCCCTGTGCTATACAGTTGGACCTTGTTGCTTATATATTATATATATAGTTGTTTGTATCTGCTAATCCCAAACTCCTAATTTATCTCTCCCTCACTCACTGCCTTTCTCTTTGGTTCTCTAAGTCTATCAATCTGTTTCTGTTTAGTAAATAAATTCATTTGTATCCTATTTTAGGGTCCACATACAAGTGATATCATGTGGTATTTGTCTTTCTCTTTCTGACTTAAACTTCATTTAGTATGATAATCTCTAGGTCCATCCATGTTGCTGCAAATGGCATTATTTCATTCTATTACCAAGTAGTATTCCATTTGTATATATACCACGTCTTCTTTATCTATTAGTTTGTTGATGGACATTTAGGTTACTTCCATGTCTTGGCTATTGTAAATAGTGCTATGATCATTGGGGTGCTTATATCTTTTCAAATTATAGTTTTCTCTGTATATATGCCCAGGACTGGAATTGCTGGATCATATGGCAACTCTAGTTTTTTAAGGAACCGCCATATTGCTTTCATTAGTGGCTGCACCAATTTATATTCCCACCAGCAGTATAGGAGAGTTCCCTTTTCTCCACACGCTTTCTAACATTTATTTTTTATGTTCTTTTTAGTGATGGCCATTTTGACTGGTGTGAGATGATACCTCACTGTAGCTTTTGATTTGCATTTCTCTAGTAATTAGTAAAGTTGAACATCTTTTAATGTGCCTATTGGCCATCTGTATATTTGTTTAGGTCTTCTGCCCATTTTTGATTTTTGTTGTTGTTATTGAGTTACATGAACTGTTTATATATTTTGAAAATTAAGTCCTTATTGGTCATATTATTTGCAGATATTTTCTTCCAGTTCTTAGTTTGTCTTTTTATTTTGTTGATGGTTTCCTTTGCTGTACAAAAGCTTCTAAGTTTGATTAGATCCCATTTTTACTTTTATTTATTTATTTTTTTGGCCACAACATGTAGGATCTTAATTCCCTGACTGGGGATTGAACCCAACCAGGGATTGAACCCACATGCCCTAGAGTAGAAGTGTAGAGTCTTAACTGCTAGTTTACCAGGGAAGTCCCTATTTTTGTTTTTATTTCTGTTGCCTTGGGAGACTGACCTAAGAAAGCGTTGTTAGGATTTATGTCAGAGAATGTTTTGTGCATGTTCTCTTCTAGGAATTTTATGGTGTCATGTCTTACATTTATGTCTTTAAGCTATTTTGAGGTTATTTTTGTGTAGTGTGAAGGAGTGTTCTAACTGCATTGGTTTACATTCAGTTGTCTAGCTTTCCTAGCACCACTTGCTGAAGAGACTCTTTTTCTCTGTTGTATATTCTTGCCTCCTTTCTCAGAGATTAATGACTATAGGTTTGTGGGTTTATTTCTGGGCTCTCCTTCTGTTCCATTGATCTATATGTCTGTTTTTGTGCCAGTACCATGCTGTTTTAATTACTGTAGCTTTGTAGTATTGTTTGAAGTCTGGGAAGGTTATGCCTCCATTTTTTTTCTTTTTCTTCAGGATTACTTTGGCAATTCTGGGTCTTTTATTGTTCCTTATAAATTTTAGGATTATTCTTTTTAGTTCTGTGAAAAATATCTTGGGTAATTTGATAGGGATCTCATTAAGTCTGTAGATTGCTTTAGGGTAGTGGCCATACCACTGATTTTGGTGCTTACTCATGTATTGCCTTGCTTTTGGCGATTAGTTTTGTGTATTTGTCTTGTTCTCCTAGGGCTTCCCTTGTGGCTCAGCTGGTAAAGAATCTGCCTGCAATGCGGGAGACCTGGGTTCAATCCCTGGGTTGGGAAGATCCTCTAGATAAGGGAAAGGCTACCCACTCCAGTATTCTGTCCTGGAGAATTCCATGGACTAGTCCATGGGATTGCAGAGTCCGACATGACTGAGCAACTTTGACTTCACTTCACTTCACTTGTCCTCCTAATTGATAATTACCTCTAGAGGACAGGGTTCATATCTTAAATTGTTTTGTAATATAGCATTTTGCTAGGCACATACAAGAATTTAAGAGTTACTAAATGAATTAATAATAAAAAAGAATTCTAAAATTGCTCAATACAGCAGATTATGTATTAGTAACATATTCTTTCTTTGTCTCAGGCCTTTTAACTACAAAATAGTTTAAATGATATACTAGGAAGAGTACTGTCTTGAGTTAAGGAGACTTGCATTCTGTGTGATTCTGGATAAATAGACTATTTAACATAGTATTCTTAGTTGCAGTATTATGGAATTGGACAAGATTATATTTGAAATGCAGATTCCTGGACACCAACCCAGACCCACTTAATATTGAATGGCATTGAGTTTTAAGAATCTGCATTTTAAACAGATTTCCCCCAAGTAAAATTTATGTACCTTAAAAGTTTGAGAACTACTGGATCTAAGATTATTTTCTGAGATTTTACTTTATTTATTTTCTTACTTTTTGTGCCAGTTGTAACCTATTCTGGACCTTCTAATCAGTCAGTACTGATAACCAAACTTTTCTTATTTTTATGCTCTCAGTAACTACCCAAAACCTTTTTCTTAAAATTTGCACAATTTTTTTTATTGATTATTTTTAGTCCTAATGTTCTTGCCTGGAGAATCCACGGATGGAGGAGCTTGGTAGGCTGCAGTCCATGGGGTCGCACAGAGTCAGACATGACTGAAGTGACTTAGCAGCAGCAGCAGTCTTAAGGATGATATGTTATTTAATTAAGTGTTTTACTCACCTCGTATTATATTATGTTTATTTAGTTTGTACTTTTATTTGGGCCGTTTTCCTTTTCCTTCTGCCAAAAAGGAAGAAAGAAGTGGTTTTTTTCCTAGTAAATTTAGGTGAGAACTGTTGATGAAGTTTAGAAAAAAGAACTAGTGCTAAGCTAAACTAGAATATATTAATATAACATTGTTTGGTTTCAGTTACAAATTAGTAATACATGGAGACCTTCAGGTGGATAAATTGCATATATTAAATTTCTGTCTACCAGAGAAGAAATATGTGATTGATATCTTCTGGAAGAAAATAAGTATAGGTGAATATGAAGAAAATGAATATAGTATCTAGAAATTCATGAGATTTGACCGTCTTGCATAGCACTTACACATGCCAAAGAGACTCATATTATCAAAGTATTTCCCCCTCTTAGTTAAATAATCTAAATAGTTTTTAATTGCTTTCTAAAAGGTGACTTTGGTAGACATTTGAGTGCAATAGACTTAACTTTGTTTTTTTTGAACTTTTGTTTGGTCTGTGAGATGGATATGACAGCTAAGATTACAACAAAACATACATATGTAGTCTATGTAAGGTTAGAAATAAGCCTGTAAATAAATGATATGAACATTTTGGAATACATTACCTCGTCAGGAATACTAGAACACAACATTTATTGCTTGCTCTTAATTGCAATACAGTAATTGTTTGACTGGAAGTGTTTTGTGTTAGACCCAGTTTCTATTACAATATGCACTCATGGGAGCAGCTGGAAAGGTATGGGGACATTAATAGGACAGATACAGGACTTTCGGAAGGAGAACTAAAGTGTCCAGCTAACAAATATTTATTAGTGCTTCCTTTGTGCATAGTTCTTTTCTAAATGTTGGTGGAGTCAAAAATAAGAAACGCTGCTTCCCTTCTCCCAACTGTCTCATGCCATAACCTATATCACTTTATGAAAGGGAATTCAATCCCATGCTGTTGTAAGCATGGGTAGGTATTTCGCTATCTTGTAAACCCTTTAGCGTTGTATTATTTTCTCCCTCTGCCTGTCTTTCAGGATGAGAAATTCCTGTAGATATTCTCCAATATAGGAGAAGAGACTGTGTTCTTGTGTGTCTTCTAGCTGATCCACACTTCTTAATTTTTTTTGGTGAGTTTGCACTCTGCAAAATCTTAGCTTCCCAACCACTGAAAACTTGGAATCCTAGCCTCTGGACCACCAGAGAACTCTCCTTTTATATCTATCTTCTCTGTTAATCTTAAAGAAAGAGCAGTGAACACTTCTTGATTTCCCTATCCTTAACTCTTTACTTGACCTCCTGACCCCACACTGTATGTTAGGTGAGCAGTGACTTCCTAATTGCCAAATCCAGTCACTTTTCAGTCTTGTTCTCTTTGACTTTTCTACTGAATTTGGTAGTTTGATCACTCTTTGCTTACAGCTCTCCTCTTTTGACTAGTGACTTTCCTTTTCCTCTATTCTATATCTTCTCCATCTTCACTTCCCCTTCTAAATGGTTGTGAGTGTGTGTGTGTGTTTTAAATCTCCCTTAGATTGTTTTGAGTATACTTTTCTGTTATTGCTACTTCTGTCCCTTGTTGATTTTCTCTTATTGCTCCTCCTCTCCCAGGCTTTAATTATCCTTGAAAAGAGATGATTTCTAAGTTAAATAGGCAACCAGAATTGGAAACTAGAAAGACTTGAATTCCTTCTTAGTGGTATTCTTGACTGTTCACTTTGTTTTATTTATTTATTTGGCTGCACCAGGTCTTAGTTGTGGCATACTCGATCTCCAGTGTTCATTACAGCATGCAGGATCTTTAATTTCGACATGCGAACTCTTTAATTGCGGCATGTGGGATCTAGGTCCCTGATCAGGGATCAGACTTGGACCTCCTGCATTGGGTGTATGGAGTCTTAGCCACTGGACCACCAGGGTAGTCCCTGGCTGTACTTTGGCACAGCACCTCTTTTTGGTCTCAGTATCCTCACTTGTGGGGGCTTCCCTGGTGGCTCAGATGGTAAAGAATCTGCTTCTAACGCAGGAGACCTGGGTTCAATCCCTAGGTCGGGATGATCCCCTGAAGAAGGGAATGGCTACACTCTCCAGTATTCTTACCTGGAGAAATCCATGAATAGAGAAGTCTGGCGGGCTATAGTCCATGGGGTCACAGTGTCTGCAGAACTGAGGGACTAACACTTTCACTTTCATCCTCACTTGTAAAGTGAGGAGGTTGGCCTCCTACTTATAACACTTTTGCTTATGATATGAGAAAAGCCAGTGTTATGCTTGGTTACTAGTAAGTGTGTAGCACTTTGAATGGTACATTTGGTTATTATGGAGTATATGGTACTTTTAGGTTAGGGGAAACTGGAGTATTCTGAAATTGTGCAGGTACTACTTTGAAGAAAATATAAAATTTTTTGCAGATGCATTTAATGTCTTGACTGTGTTGAAGTAGGACCACAAAAGTGGTGTAAAGAAGATCTCTTTAGGGAATTTATTGGTGGTCCGGTGGTTAGGACTCTGCCTTAAAAGCTGAGGGCAGGGGTTCAATCTCTTGTCTAGGGACTAAGATCCCACAAGCTGTGTGGCACCAAAAAAAAGTCTATAACTAGAGAGTGCTTTTTATTTATTTTTTGGCTGCACTGGGTTTTTGCTACTGCACGCATTTGTCTAGTTGCAGGTGTGTGGTGTGGTCTTCGCATGGTGGTGGCTTCTCTTGTTGTGGAGGACAGGCCTTGGGGCGAGCCGGCTTCAGTAGTTGTAGTTCTTGGGCTCAGTTGTTGCTACTCCTGAGTTCTAGAGCACAGACTCAGTAGTTGTGGTGCGTGGGCTTAGTTGCTTCGATGCTTGTGGGATCTTCCTGGACCAGGGATCAAACCTGTGTCTCCTGCTTTGGCAGGTGGGTTTTTTTTTTTACCAACGAGCCAGCAGGGAAGCTGCAAAGAGTGCTTTTTAAATAGTTGAAATCTTAGAATTTTAGAATTGGAAAAACCTTAGAGTAAAACTTTAAATAGGTAGAAGTTTAATTAAGAAGGTTAGACTTCTCTACAATCTTGAGTTTCATGTTAATTTTAAAATAAATTATGCCAAGGTCAATTTCAGCTCAGCCTTTACCCAGTTATCATACATGCTAAACTAGTGATAATGCCATTTTAATTTTAGGTTAGTAAGTTGTTTCTAACAGCTTTATTGGATATAATTCCTGAAACAGCTTTATTGGATATAATTCCTGTACCACATGATTCACCCATTTGATGTGTACAGTTCAGTTCTTTCTGGTGGTGGTGTTCAGTCACCCAGTCGTGTCCAACTCTTTGTGACCCCATGGACTGCAGCCTTCCAGGCGCCTCTGTCCCTCACCATCTCCTGACGTTTGCCCAAGTTCATGTCCATTGCATTGGCGGTGCCATCCAGCCCTCTCATCCTCTGACGCCTTCTCTTCCTTCTGCCCTCAATCATTCCCAGCATCAACTTTGGGTATATTGTGTTATTAACTATACAAATTGTGGTTAAAAAAAAAAAATACATATATATATAAAAAATATATATATATATATATAAAACAAGATTTGCCATTTCCACCATTTTCAGCTGTACAATTTAGTGGTATTATATTCAGAGTATGTACAGCTATCACCAAAACATTTTCATCACCCCAAACAGAAACTCTGTTACCATTAAGCAATAGTTCCCAATTCCCTCCTCCTCCCAGCCCCTGGTAACCTCTAATCTATTTTCTGTCTCTGCGATTTTTGCCTACTCTAGATATTTCATGTAAGTGGAATCATACAATATTTGTCCTTTTGTTACTGGCTCATTTTGCTTAGCATAATGTTTTCAGGGTTTATACTTGTTGCAGAATGTGTCAGAATTCCATTGCATTTTAAGGCTGAAACACATTTCATTGTATGTGTTCATTCATCTGTTGATAAACTTGAGTTGTTTTCACCTTTTGGCTGTTGATGGGCAACGAATGCAGTGAATACTGGTGAACAAGTATATGTTCTAGTCCCTGCTTTCAATACCTGTGCGTGTGTGTGTGTGTGTATATATATATATATATATAGTGGTATAGTCGCCAAGTCGTGTCTGACTCTTGCAACCCCATGGACTATAGCCCACTGGACTCCTCTGTCCATGGGATTCTCCAGGCAAGAATACTGGAGTGGGTTGCCATTTCCTTCTCCAGGGGATCTTCCTGTCCCAGGAATCAAACCTGGGTTTCCTGCATTGCAGGCAGACTCTTTAGCGACTGAGCTATGAAGGAAGCCCCTATGCAAAATACCTGTGGGTATAATTGTTAGATCAAACGGTAATTCTGTGTTTAGTTTTTTGAGGAACTGCCAAACTTTTTTTCACAGTGGCTCTACCATTTTACCAGCAGTGTACAAGTGTTCTGCCTTTTCCACATCCTTGCCAATCTTTTTTTTTTTTTCATTATAACCATCCTAATGTGTGTGAAGTGTTGTCTCATTGTAGTTTTGATTTCCATTTCCCTTATGATAAATGATGTTGAGCATCTTTTCATGTGCCTGTTGACCATTTGTATATCTCCTGTGGAGGAATATCTATTCAAATTCTTTGTCCACTATTTTTAAAGAATTACTTTTCTTTTTTTTTTTTTTTGCTATGCTGTGTGGCTTGTGGGATCTTAGTTCCCCAACCAGGGATTGAACTTGGGCCACAGCAGTGAAAGCACTGAGTCCTAATCATTTGACCCCCAGAGAATTCACTAAAATTGTAGTTTCATTGAGATATAGTTGACATTTAACAGCTTGTAAGTTTAAGGTGTATGACATGTTGATTTGATACATTTATATATTGCAGTGTGATTTCCACTGTAGATTTAGCTAACACCTATTTCTTTGTGTGTGTTTGTGGTGGGAACAATTAGGACCTAGTCTCTTAGCAACTTTGAAGTTTTTAATATTTAATTGTCTAAATTCACTATGATATGCATTACATTTCCAGGAATACGTTATGAACTGATTGCCTGAGTTGGTACTCTTAGGCATTTGCCCATTCTTTAATCATGTTTGTCTTTGTTGTCAAGTGGTAGGTGTTCTTTATATATTCCCATTCCTTATCAGATAGATGATTTTCAAATGCTATGGACTGCATGTTCTCCTTCAAATTCATATGTTAAAATCAACCCCCAAGGTGATAATATTAAATGGTGAGGCCTTTGGGAGGTGATCAGGTCATGAACAGTGTGGCTTCATGAATGGGATCAGTATCCTTATGAAAGAGAATCCAGAGAGAAAGCATCTTGCATTGGTCTGTATGTCTCTCTTTTTGCCAGTGCCATACTGTTTTGATTACTGTAAATTTATGGTAGGTTTTAAAATTGGGGAGTGTAAGTTGTCCAACTTCATTCTTTTTTTATTTTTTAGAAACATTACTTATTTATTTATGGCTGTGCTGGGTCTTCGTTGCTGTACATGGGCTTTCTCTTAGTTGTGGTGAGTGGGCTTCTCACTGAGGTGGCTTCTCCTGTTGGAGAGCATGGGCTCTAAAACTTGAGCAGGCTTCAGTAGTTGTGATGCATGGGCTTAGTTGCTCAGCTGCGTGTGGAATCTTCCCAGCAGGAATCGAACTCAAGTCTTCTGCATGGCAGGTGGGTTCTTATCCACTGTATCACCAGGGAAGTCCTTTTCGGTGTCTTTTGCACTTTTTGAATTTTGGCACATTACCCATTAACTAATATGAAATTACAAGTTAAGAAAAATTTAAATACTTATATTTTTCTTATTACCAAAACTGTGTAGAGGGGGAAATTAACTTTAAAGTGGAGAAAAATGCAAATGCTACCTCAGTTAATCAAGATAAATATCATCAGTGATTAGTCATGTTGATAGTACTGATGTGAGATGAGAGAATGGCACATTACTTCTGTGGTTTTCCTCCACAAAACCCATAGTCCTAGTTTAACTAACCAGGAGAAAAATATCACTCTTAAAATGTACAACAGTCTACGAAATACCTGACTAGCATTCCTTAAAACTACCAAGGTTATCAGAGGCAAGGTTATCAGAAGGTTGGAGAAAGTTTCTTTAGGTCCAGAGGAGCCTAAAGAAACATGATGACTGATTAAATAATGTGCTACTAACTATCCTGGAAGAAAAGAAGGACATTAGGGGAAACTAGTAAAATCCTGATAAAATGTGGAGTTTGGTTAATAGTAATGTAACGTTGGTTTCTTAGTTGTAACAAATATACCATATTAATAAAAGATACTAATAATAGTGGGGGCTGGGTGAGTGGTGTATAGAAAAACCTCTGTATATTTGCAGTTTTTCTGTAAAACAAAAGTTGTTCAAAAATAAGTTTATGAAAAAATAAGTTTATGAAAAATGTACATGCTTATTTCATACAAATACAATAAAGACAATTTTTAAATTCATAATCATGTTTACTTGAATATAAGAATCTTAATACTTTTAAAGCCCTTTTCCATACCTAGATTTTAAAGTGATACTGTACCCTGTATACACAACACAAACACATAAAATTGTACCTTGAAACCTGCTTTTTCCCTAAAACTTGTTGAATACATTCTCACTGACTTCATATATGTTGAATAGTTTTCTCAGGGTGTATTCAAACTATAGTACATTTTATTTATACAAAGGGCAGTCCTTTCATCTTTAAATTAGGGGCCCAACATCCTGTTTCTTTGAAATATTATGCAATCTATTCAATAAATTCTTTGTTTCTTTTTCTTTTTTGGCCACACCGTTCGGCATGTGGAATTCCCATACTGGGATCAAACCCATGCCCTCTGCATTGGGAGCATGGAGTCTTAACCACTGGGCCATCAAGGAAGTCCCAATAAATTCTTTTTAAAGAAATTCTATGTAAGGAACTGGTAGATATAAAGTACATTTTTCTACTATGGTATGATGTGACTTTAAGAGTCTATATGATATGTCAAATTACATAGCAATAAGATATAAGGGCAATTATTACCAAAAGATATATAGAAAAGTTTACATACATACCTAGAGTCCTGTGTCCGACACTGTCCATTAACCTTGCCTTGACCATATTAAGAAACCCTGAAGGTGCATTGCACGGATTATCAAGCTGTAATGCAAAATTTGTATAATCTTTCTTACCTGAAATGTGTTGACTGTGGGCTTGATGAAGGAATTATGAAACATTTGGACTTCCCTGGTGGTACACTGGTTAAGAATCTGCCTGCCAGTGCAGGGGACACAGGTTCGATCCTTGCTCTGGGAAAATTCTACATGCTGGGGAACTAAGCCTGCGTGCCACAACTACTGAGCCTACATGCTCTGCAGCAAGAGAAGCCACCGCAGTGAGAAAGCCTGTGCGCTGTAACTAGAGAGCGGCCCCTGCTCACCACAATATGAAAAAGCTAGCTTGCAGCATCAAAGGCCTGGTGCAACCAAAAAAAAAAAAAGGGAATTATGGAACATGATAAAACTGTGATAGAGGCATTGGCTATAATAGTTTTAGATGGAATTGGATGTTTGGGGTAAATGGAAGGACTAGTGGACTGCCAGACGAGTCTTTTTTTTTTTTTTTTCACATGAATATTTCTTAAGCCTTTAATATATCCATTAAATGCCTTACATATTTACTGTGTTATCTCATCAGTCTCAAACTAGACTGATCACTACTATTATTTTCCTGATTTCGTAGATTATTTTCCTGATTTCGTAGATGAGTAAATAAAGTCCTTTATACCTTCAAAGCACAGCATTAATATAATAGATACAGTGTTAGCCTGAAGGTATATAATACTTGGAATATTTTAAGCATCTGAAAATCTTATTGGCATTTTAATAATTCAGAAATAATTGCCTTGACTAAACTGTTTCTTAGTTATGATTTATTTTATTATATGACAGCAGATATTTTAGGTTTTGGTTGTATAGCATTTAGATATTGGTGGATAATAAAAATTTTCATTGAAGAGTCTAAGTTTTTAAGTTTTGGAAAGGAAAACCAGTTAGATCAGAAGAATGATGATAAAATATTTGGTTGAGGATACATTTTCAGTGTTTCCATCTGTTGTTAGTGATTAGAACCCCTAGGGGCCAGTCTAGTGTGAAGAGTAACTTTTTATATCCAGTTACCACACAAAGGGCCATATTATGGTGACAAGAGAGGCAAGATTAAGAACAGTCAAATGATGTCAATACATGAATTTATTATTTTACTTATTGAAACACTTTTTGGTGGGAGATAATTTTCTGGGGTATTTAATTATTTGTTTCTTTAAACCGGTGTGTTACCTTGATGAAATTTTATCAAGAATGTTAAACTATGAATTCACTTTAGTCTTTAGCTACCCTGGTGGCTCAGATGGTAAAGAATCTGCCTGCAATGTGGGAGAACTAGGTTCAGTTCCTGGGGATCTGGAAGATCCCCTAGGGAAGGGAAGGGCAACCCACTCCAGTATTCTTTCCTGGAGAATTCCATGGACAGAGGAGTCTGGTGGGCTACCATCCATAGGGTCATAAAGAGTCGGATATGACTGAGTGACTTTCATTTTCACTTTAGCACCAACTTTTTCCACTTATCCAGCGCTCCTCTAGGAATTATTATTTTGTCCATTAGGTTTATGAGAAATTCAGTTTTACTGGTTCTTGCTAAGGCCTTTTAGGAGCAAGGCAATGCTCTTAGATATGTAGTAAGTCAGTTTAGATTTGTACACTAAGTAGCTAATAAGTTTCATACTTTACATCATCCTGTTAATGAAAATAGGTTAAATTCAGTAACTGAAAAAGATTAAATTCTAGTTATGGAATTGTATCAGTGGATAATTTAAGTTGTTATAAAATAGCAATGGTTATTTCTTGCTCATGCTACCTATCCATTGAAGACTGGCAGGGGTATTCTGCTCATCATACAGGGATCTGGGTTGGTGGAGGGGCACCATCTTGAAAGTTGTTGGTTGCCAGAGGTAAAGTATAAGGTCTTTGTTGGCATTTAAATGTTCTGCCTAGAAGAGATTCACACCACTTCTACTTATACTACTTTCTTAACTTTTTAGCCTCATGGTCTCCCAACCTCTAGGAAATGTGATCTTTTCAAGTGTCTACAAAAGGAATTTGCGTAATAGTACATCAGATAGTGACTGTAGGAAGTAGTAAGATATACTTGTATTGACTTTGCTTTGTATTTTAATACTTGTTTTTGCTTCTGGACTTTGATTTTATTTCTTTAAAAGAATCTTTGTTTTTTAGAATTCTAAAGTTGTAACACAAAATCATTAAACATTTCTATAGGTAATAATAAAGTATAAAAAATAAAAAGATCCATTCCCTCTTTACTTTTTCTCTAATCCCATTCCCTTAATATAACTAGTGTTACTAGTTTGGTGTATTTCATACTTTTTTTGTATGTACTATAAATAAATATATGGATATAATGAGATTTTATTTTTTAAACAAAGGTAGAATCATTATGTACTGTATAACACAGATTTTTGTGATTATCATACAGAATAGTTCTAGAAGTAAAATCATTTGTTCAAAGCTTGTACATTTAAAAATTTTGGTACCAACTTTCAAATTTCCTGTTAAAAGATGGTAGCAGTTTTCATTTCCACTAATGGTATATCAAATATACGTTCTTATACTTTTTCCAACTATTTTACAATGTGAGTTTAAAAAAAATTTTTTTTGCCAAAGCATTGTGTATGTTTGTTTGCAGTGCTTTCATTGTTAGTGAAGCCAAGCTTTATGTTTGAAAATTTTTATTGCAGTATGGTAAATTTACAATGTTGTGTTAGTTTCAAGTGGACAGCAAAGTGAATACATATATCCAGTCTTTTTTCTTTAAGATTCTTTTTCCATATTGGAAATTACAGAGTGTTTTTTTCCATATAGGAAATTACAAGGTATAGGCCTTTACAGAGTATTGAGTAGAGTTCTCTGTGCCATAAAGCAGGGTCTTATTAGTTATCTATTTTGTATGTAGTAGTATGTATACATCAGTCCCAGTCTTCCAATTTATCTCCTCCCCTTATCCCCTGGTAACCGTAAGTTTGTTTTCTGCACTCATGACTCTACTTCTGTTTTATAAAGAAGTTTATTTGTACCCTCTGGTTTTTTTAGACTCCACATTATACAATATCATATATTTCTGTGTCTGACTTCACTCAGTGTGACAATCTCCATCCATGTTGCTGCAACATGGCATTATTTTGTTCTTTTTTATGGCTGAGGAATATTCCATTGTGTATATGTACCACACCTTCTTTATCTATTCCTCTCTTGATGGACATTTAGGTTGCTTAAGCCAAGTTTCTTTTTGTATGCTTACTGGACAATTATGTTTCTCTTGAATTATGTGTTCAGGTATCAGATTAATTTTTCTGATGATTTATTTCTTTTTCTTACTAGTTTTAGGGTGATATTAATATTAGAAAATGATTTTATGCAATTAGAACTGTTTATTTTTGCTTTTTGAGGTCTGGATTTGTGTTATCTTAGAAAAGCCTTTAATATATCCACAATTTCCAAAAATTTTATCTTATAGTAGGTGAGTCTGTAGTTGTTTTCTTTTTAATGTTTAGATAATTTAATCCACCTGGAACTGTTCTTTGTGTTGTACATTTATTAACTCAATAATGTGGTAGATATTCTGTATTATCCTCATTTACAGATGAGCAGTTTTAGGCACAGAAAAATTAAGAAACTTGCCCAAAGCAATATAGTTAACAAGTGATAGGGAGAATATAGACATGGACAACTCATACTCTTTTTTTTTTTTTTTTTACTCATACTCTTAACTGCTGCACTCTACTGCTGCTTATATAGGCAAATTGTCTTTTATTCGATGAATTCCAAGTAGAGAAAGTGTCTTGTTTGGGTAGTGAAGAGCATCATTAAGGGGCAGGTTATTTGGAATATATAAAATGTACTTCTGCTAACTTGTAGTAGATTTTTTTGCTTGTCCTGATAAATAGGTGACTAATATCAGTTGCTTACAATGCCTCAGCATTGGCACCCAGACATTTTAGCTCTCATTTAGCACGTTACCTATTACTTTAATTTAAAAGTTTCTAAGAACTCTAGTTGTTTGGGTTTCTAACTTAAAAGTTGAGGGAGCATCAAATAAGTAAAATATATGACTGATATCAACGGCTTTAAATGCCTCAGCATGAATATTCATTTAATGTGTTCTGAACGAGTTTGAGTTAGAACCTGTTCTTTGCAGTACCAAATACATTGTCTGGAAATACATTACACTAAGTGTAATACTTTTGTCATTCTAGTTTTCCATTCCAGTGGTCCTATTTCATAGGAGTGGTACAAATGGAGAAAAGAATAGTGGTAGAAAAATGTGAAGGGATAGGTCTGGGGGGAGTCTGAGGGAAGGGAGAAAACGTAATTTACTTAATTTCCTCTTAAGTAAGAGGAAATTGTCTGTCTTTCTCCACCCAAACTTCCCCAGCTTGGTCTTGCTTTTTATCTCTGAATTAGTATAGACTCCAAAGCAGCATACCGTTCTTTGTGTAAGCTCCTCTAGGTTTGTGAATTCAAATATTTTTAAACAGTAGCTATGATATTGGAAAGTTTGGGAGCAAAGAATTGTATTTGAAAAGATAATTTTGAACAAATAAATGACTATCAGAAGGAAGTTAATACAGTCACGAGTACTAAAATTACTGTGTTTGTATTTATCATCTTGTCACTTAGGTGAACTGATTGCTGAAATCTTTTCAGCCCGTTGTACTTATTTAGGTCACTAATTATAGAATTTGTTGTTTAGAAGATTGCATGTAGTTAAGGTGTTTGGAGAGAGAGTCCTGTGAGATTCAACTGAGTCATATCCTCAGTAATTATCTTGAGAATTGTGTTGGAGAAGCAGTGAATTTCTGCAGCTTATGAATATTTCATTATTGTTAAAGGAACCTGTTGTGTAAGATTTACCTCCTCCCAAAAATGTGACATTAATAATGTAATACTTGAATAAAAAGAATTATATTGAGAGTAGCATCTCTCAGTGACCAAATGTGTGGTAAACATAGGTGTGAGACAACCGTAAGGAGCAGGGACAGAGGCTCAGAAAGGCCTAGTCAAGTGGGCTGGACTGTACAAAAAAGAGGAGGAGGGGGAAATTCAGCTATCTGAGTAGTCCTTTGTCATTCCTGTGGCCACTGAGTTTTATATTTGATTGATGGTCATCCTCCTAAGCCTCTGGTGGTGAAGTGTGATGAAGGCTGAGGTTATTTGGTGCATTATATTCTTATTCACCGTTGGCCCACGTGCTGTACTGAGCTCTAGTCTTGAAATCTGGCTAATGGCTTACCATCCCTTGTGGGGAAAGGGTTGTAAAAGGAGTATAGATGGTTAAGGAGGTAACAATAAAAGTAGCAATCTAGAAGAGAGAGACATACATACGCAAGAGCTCACTGATACTGTTTAGGATTGTATTTCCCACGTACATTCCTCCTACTATTTTTATTCTTGACAGTTGGAGTTTTTGAGTTATCTAGCAACATTTGCTTTGATGACAGAATTTAAATCAGGTGAGAGGAAGCACTTAAAATGAAAAGCAAGTAGCAAAAGAAAGCAGAGGGTGTCATAAACCAATATAGGAAGAGAAGCCCCACTTTAATCATTCGGTAATGTATTATATGATAAATATTAAATAATTCATCAGAGATACTGTATGCTTGATTTTTTTTTTTTAAATAGATAGAACCACAGTATATCTCTTTGACTGGAGTGCCTTATAGTTTTCTTGAGCAAGAAATTTTTATTGATATTTTAAATCTTACTCTAGTGAGTAACACTTCCCTTAAAAAATACTGTTTCACTAAACCAAAGAACCTTTTTTAAAGTAATTTTTAAAATTTTAATTGAAGAGTAATTGCTGTACAGTACTGTGTTGGTTTCTACCAAATATCAACATGAATCAGCCATAAGTTTACCCATGTCCCCTCTCATTTAAACATCCGTCCCACCCCGTCCCCATCATACCTTTCCAGTAAACCTAAGAACTTTTGATCTGTAATTTTATGTAAGCAGGTAACAGTGGTAAGAAAAAATGATTTTCTGGTTTCAATGTTTTATGATGACATTTCTGTAGAGAAAAGCACTGATAATTTAAATTCAAAATTCTTCGTATTACATCTTTAGAGATTTTTCTTTTCATTATTTTTGGGGAAATGTTTCGTTTAGCTCTTTTCTAATTACATGTGAAAAGAAAAAACTGGTGCTAAAATAAAAGGGCTGTATGTGAAGCAAATTATATGCTGTAATGTACCCAGTGTTGCCAAGGAGGCCATTTAGCTATCCAGGGAGGCAACTCAGCCTAGTGCTGTGCTTTTCTATAGGGAAACTGTTAAAATAGGTTTGAAGACATCATAAGCTTAAGGAGAAGGCAAGTTTGAAACACTCCTGAAATGAACTAAGATCAAAGACTTACCTGCTGAGTTTTGAATATTCTTATGGTTTTCCTATATCTTCTGGCCTTTGAGCACTGTTTAGAAGTGTTGAAAGGAGATATTGAGCAAAATATGTAGGAGAGCTTACATTCTGTAATCTAGTTTTTACCTGTTATATTTATGAAGATTAAGTTAGGTTAAGAGACCATGAACAAGGCGTCTAGATTTCTGCCTCTAATGGCACTTGCTTGTCCAGAAGATAGATCATAAGTAAGTAGTAAATATGTAAATGCCCAAGGCAGAGATTATGGTGAATGTCAACAGGGCTGTATTTAAAGGGTTAAGGTGGTTAATGAAGCCTTCCATACAAGATAACTTCTGAAGAATTAAAATGAGTCAAATTTGTGAATAATTGCCAGAAGAAGATCAAAAAGTCCAAAGGCTGGAAGGTGGGAAAGAGCTTGGTATTTTACAACCAAAAAGGAAACTGATGTGGCCTAGAGTATGGTAACTAGGGAGAGAGATCAATGACAAGGGGTTAGATAGGCAGCCAGGAGCTAAATCCTGTGGGGCCTTTTAGGCCATGGCAGAAGATGAAGAGTTTGAATTTTAGTTTAGGAAAATGAGAAATGATATTGAAAGAGTTTAAGCAGGTCAATTCATGATCTAATTTTTATTTTTCAGTGATGACTTTGGCTTGTGTGTGGAGAAAGATTAGAGAGGAACTAAGGAGAAGTCAGAATCCTGGTTAAGCAGTTGTAGTGATCCAGATGGACAAGGGAGACGGCAGGTTGCGTTTTTCTCCCTGGTATGTCAGCTTATATTTTGGTATCATCACATGTCTTCCTTCTGTTGTATACTGTTTTCTAAATAGCAGGGACTATTTCTTGGATTTGGACTGTACAGTTGAATTAGTTTTAAAAACCTATTTCCCTCAAACATTTATTTTAGAGATCTGTGTTGTTTAAAATTTTCAGGAAGCACTACAAATATGTATTAGTATTATTTGTATTTTTCGTTTATTGGAAAAATGTAAACATGGAAAGTATTTTGCCTCAAGTAATGATTCAAAGAATAGGGGTAGAGTCCATCTTCCTGGACTCCTTTATGATGCAGAAAATACAGACTAGAAGAATAATTGCTAGTCCCATGGCCCTTTGAGATCAGGACTTTCCTGTTTGTCATGTTCTTAAAAAGTTTATTATTGCAATGTTTGAAGACTAGGGTCATGTCTCATTTGTATTCTCATTTAAAGCACGTGTAGTCTTTCTTTGCTCACATAGGTACAGAGTCCATATTTCACTTTGAGATTTTTTTTGTTGTTGTTGATATTCCTTCTGCCCATTATCACAGAGAAGTGCTCATTCATATGTCCCTAGTAGTTTTTTTTTTTTTTTTGGTCAGGGTAAAGTTTTCTCATTCTTGGTTACTTTCAAATAATACTGGAGGCTTCTAGTTTTCTTACTTGGACTCTAGAATAGTTGGTGTGATTGCAGTCTATAGTGTCTCATCAAAAATTTTTTTCTGAACTAGACCTTAAATTATGAGAATTTGATAACAGAATTTGATCAGTGATTTTTCTTTTATAGTAGAGTGAAAACTCCATAAAGTAACAGAATAATTGGGGGCAGAATTAAGGTAGAATTTAAATGAAGTAAAGATTTTACAGCTAACTGCTGGAAGACATGACATAGCTGGCAGAGTCTGTTTTTCTAATTTGATACTCCAGCAGCAGAAGTTTACAGTTAATTATTTTAATTTGTAGATGTCTAAAAATTCACAGGAGATGTATCTTTAGTTGCTTTGCTTTCTTCTATTATTTAAAAACTAGTGGATGTACAAGGAGTATACATTTAAAGAAAGGTTTTCCATCAGAGTTGTTGTTTTTTTAAAAAAACTTCTCAGAAGAAGCTTTTCTAGCTTACAATATCCCAATATGTTATAATTCTTTTCTTAGTTATTTTCTCTACAGGAAATTTTCATATGCTTTCTTTAAAAATGATCTTGAACTAAGAGAATTATTTATGAATTAGTACTTTTCTGTGGGGAAGGAAGCAGCCTTACTATTCGTTTCTCAGACTTTTAAATTTGAAAAATATGTTTTTTTGGTAAAGCATATTTAGACTCATAAAGAAAAACAGGTCTAAGCAAATTGCAAATTACCTTTTAAGAGTTACATGCTGTCCATATTTGACTTTCTAAGGTATATTGTAAATGCACAAATCGTTAAGTATGATGGATTTTCACCAAGAAGTTTTCACCGACTGAAAACACACATCGTAATCAGCACCCTGTACAGTAACAGAACTCCAGAAGCCCTGTTGTGCCTTTTCCGTCACCATCCTGACCTGTGATCCTGTGGCTTAGTGTTTAATGTAGGCTGAATGGTAATTATTAACTTCGGCACTCATCACACTGTTCTGCACTTATTGAAGGACTAATGTTTAGGTTTTCTACTAATTTAGTCTTATATTAAAATTCTTCCTGAACTTGTATTAATAGGCAAAAGCAATTAACTTTTTCCTTAATTTTAGAATTTTTTTTGATAAGCAAGAGGTATATTTATTAATATAGGACATTTGTGAGCGATGTAAGCAGGCAGGCAGTGGGGCTCTGCCAATTTCAGGGTAATATTGACTAGTTATCCAGCTTTTTTCCCCTGATAACTTTCTTTTCTTTATTTTTCTATTAGCCTTACAGTTACTGCAGTTATTTCTGTACTTACTTGACAGTTGAACATGTTATTTAGCTCTCTTCCTGGGGATGAGGGACATAAACAGTTGCAGAGTTTCTACTAAAAGGAAACAAAATGGGCATAATGGACTATTTGATGTTTTTGAAAACATGAAGCAAAACCTGAAGGTTAGTAATTAGCATCAGATAGAACCTAGTAGATAGAAGAAAAAAAGTCTTGTTTCTTAAATTTCCCTTAGTTTCAAAGTTCCTGGAGATGCATGTTTGGGAGACTTCCCAGGGAAATGAAGCAGTAAGAGTAAAGAATACACACAAATAGTTGTTGCTCAACAATGGCAACAATTTCACATTTCCACAGGGTATAAAAATCTGACAATTTTGCAAGTGAATAAAGCTTAGTTATTTTCTGTTTTAAATTGTTTTAGTTTAGTCAGAAGATTTCCCCCTAATTCACAGTTTTAAAAAGACCTCAGATCCCATTCTCAAAATGATATTTCATTATGGTTTATGTAGCTCATTAAGTCACCCCATACCTGTACTGGGCTTCCCTGGTGGATCAGTGGTAAAGAATCCACTTGCCAAGCAGGAGACATGGGTTTGATACTTGTGTCGGGAAGATCTCCTATAGAAGGAAATGGCAACCCACTCCAATATTCTTGCCTGGGAAAGTCTTTGGACAGAAGAGCCTGGCTGGCTTCAGTCTGTGTGGTTGCAAACAGTTGGACATAACTTAGTGACTAAACAACAACGACATGCCTATACTGCTCACCAAACAACCTTTGTATTTCAGTCAGGCAAGGTTTACTAGTGTATTTGTCTTTCTCTAACTTTTATTACTTTGCATAGTACCGTCTAAGTCCATTCATGTTGTAGCAAATGGCAAAATTTCATTCTTTTTTAACGGCTGAGTAGTATTTCATTGTATGTATTATCTATATTTTTTTTAATCCATTTATCTGTTGATGGACCCTTACATTGCTTCTATATTTTGGCAACTGTAAATAATGCTGCTATGATATTGGGGTGCATGTATCTTTTCAAATTGGTGGGTTGTTTTTATTTTTCAGATAGATACCCAGGAATGTAATTGCTGGCTCATATAGTTCTCTTTTTAGTGTTTTGAAAACCTCCATAATGTTTTCCACAGTGGCTGCACCAATTTACATTCCCACCAGCACAGGGTTCTCATATCCTTACCAACATATCCTTCCCAACATTTGTTACTTGTATTCTTTTTGATGATAGCCATTCTGACTAGTGTGAGGTGATGTCTCATTGTGGTCTTGGTTTGCATTTCCCTGAGGACTAATGTGGTATTGAGTCTTTTTTCTTGTTCTGGCCATCAGCATTTCCTTCTTGGAAACCTGTGTGTTCAGGTTTTCTGCTCATTTTTATTGGCAGAAGGGTTTTTTGTTTTTTTAATGTTGAGTTGTATGAGCTGTTTATATATTTTGTATGTTAATCTCTTTTTGTGCTTCAGTTGCTCAGTCATGTCTGACTCTTTGTGACCCCATGGACTGCAGCATGCTAGGGTCACCTGTCCTTCACCATCTCCTGGAGCTTACTCAAACTCATGCCCATGAGTTGGTGATGCCATCCAACCATCTCCTCCGTTGTCCCCTTCTCCTCCTGCCTTCAATCTTTCCCAGCATCAGGGTCTTTTATAATGAGTCAGTTCTTCGCATCAAGTGGCTGAAGTATTGGAGCTTCAGCTTCAGCATCAGTCCTTCTAATGAATATTCAGGATTAATTTCCTTTAGGATGGACTGATTTAATCTCCTTGCAGTCCCAGGGTCTCTCAAGAGTCTTCTCTAACACCACACTTAACCTCTTATTCATCATATTATTTGAAAATATTTTCTCCCATTCAGTAGATTGTCTTCTTGTTTTGTCAGTGGTTTCCTTTGCTATGAGAAAGCTCTTAAGTTTGATTAGGCCCCATTTGTTTAATTTTGCTTTTATTTCCTTTGCTTTCAGAGTCAGATCTAAAAAAATATTGTTATAATTTACATCAAAGAGTGTTCTGCCTATGTTTTCCTCTTGGAATGTTATGGTTTCCTGTCATAAATCTTTATCAGGGTTGATCTTGGATATTTAAAATTTATTTTTACCAGGGTAATTAATATTTGAAGAAATAGCCATCATTTAAAATACTTAAATTTAAAAGATGATTTTTGATGAATAGTAAGCATGTATGCAGGTCAGGAAGCAACAGTTAGAACTGGACATGGAACAATAGACTGGTTCCAGATAGGAAAAAGAGTACGTCAAGGCTGTATATTGTCACGCTACTTATTTAACTTACATGCAGAGTACATCATGAGAAACGCTGGGCTGGAATGAAGATTGCTGGGAGAAATATCAATAACCTCAGATATGCAGATGACACCACCCTTATGGCAGAAAGTGAAGAAGAACTAAAAAGCCTCTTGATGAAAGCAAAAGAGGAGAGTGAAAAAGTTGGCTTAAAGCTCAACATTCAGAAAACTAAGATCGTGGCATCCAGTCCCATCACTTCATGGCAAATAAATGGGGAAACAGTGGAAATAGTGGCTGAGGTTATTTTTCTGGGCTCCATAATCACTGCAGATGGTGACTGCACCCATGAAATTAAAAGACGCTTACTCCTTGGAAGGAAAGTTATGACCAACCTAGACAGCATATTAAAAAGCAGAGACGTTACTTTGCCAACAAAGGTCCGTCTAGTGAAGGCTATGCTTTTTCCATTGGTCACGTATGGATGTGAGAGTTGGACTATAAACAAAGCTGAGCACTGAAGAATTGATGCTTTTGAACTGTGGTGTTGGAGAAGACTCTTGAGAGTCCCTTGGACTGCAAGGAGATCCAATCAGTCCATCCTAAAGGAGATCAGTCCTGGGTGTTTATTGGAAGGACTGATGTTGAAGCTGAAACTCCAGTACTTTGGCCACCTGATGCGAAAAGCTGACTCATTGGAAAAGATCCTGATGCTGGGAAAGATTAGGGGCAGGAGGAGAAGGGGATGACAGAAGATGAGATGGCTGGATGGCATCACCGACTCAATGGACATGGGTTTGGGTGGACTCCAGGAGTTGGTGATGGATGGGGAAGCCTGGCATGCTGCAGTTCATGGGGTTGCAAAGAGTCGGACATGACTGAGTGACTAAACTGAACTGAACTGAGGCATTTGGATCTTTAGTCCATTTTGAGTTTATTTTTGTGTATGGTATTAGAGACTGTTCGAATTTCATTCTTCTTCATATAGCTGTCCAGTTTTCCCAGCACCTCCTATTGAAGAGACTTTTTTTCTATTGTGTATTTTTACCTCCTTCATCACAGATTAATTGGCCATAAGTGCATAGTTTTATTGCTGGGCTGTCTATCCTGTTTCACTGATCTCTATGTCTTTTTTTGTGCCAGTACCATACTGCTTTCATTATTGTAGCTTTGTAGTGTAATCTGACGGAGAAGGCAATGGCACCCCACTCCAGTACTCTTGCCTGGAAAATCCCATGGGCAGAGGAGCCTGGTGGGCTGCAGTCCATGGGGTCGCTAAGAGTCGGACACGACTGAGCAACTTCACTTTCACTTTTCACTTTCATGCATTGGAGCAGGAAATGGCAACCCACTCCAGTGTTCTTGCCAGGAGAATACCAGGGATGGAGGAGCCTGGTGGGCTGCCGTCTATGGGATCGCACAGAGTTGGACATGACTGAAGCGACTTAGCAGCAGCAGCAGCAGTGTAATCTGAAGTCAGGGAGTGTGAATCTTTCTCAAGATTGAGTTTTTCTCTTTTGAACCTAGTTCTATTACAATAATAGTATTTATGTTAAAGGTGGGATTTAATTTAAATCCTTTACAAAAGTATGTTCTTATCCATAACCTTCATACATAATATTTTATTTATTTTTTTGGCTGCGCTAGGTCTTTGTTGCTGTGTGCAGGTTCCAGAGCACATGTGCTCAGTAGCTGTGGCTTGCAGGCCTAGTTGCCCTGTAGCATGTGGGGTCTTAGTTCCCTGAACAGGGATTGAACCTGCATCCCCTGCTTTGAAAGGGGGATTCTTAACCAGGAAAGTCGTAGTACATAATATTTACAACTAAGATGGAGAAGACAGTTAAAGTGATAGAAAGTAAATCTTTATCTTTTCCAAGGAAATTAATATTGAAATAAATAGTCATCACTTAAAACTGAATATTCATTGGAAGAACTGAAGCTGAAGCTCTAATACTTTGACCACTTGATGAGAAGAGCTGAATCATTGAAAAAGACCCTGATGCTGCCATCAGATTGAAGGCAGGAGGAGAAGGGGATGAAGCAACAGTTAGAACTGCACATGGAACAATGGACTGGTTCAAAATTGGGAAAAGAGTACGTCAAGGCTGTATATTGTCACCCAGCTTATTTACTTATATGCAGAGTACATCATATGAAATGCCAGGCTGGAATCAGAATTGCCAGGAGAAATATCCAAAACGTCAGATAGGTAGATGATACCATCCTGATGGCAGAAAGTAAGGAGGAACTAAAGAGGTTTTTGATGAGGTTAAGAGAGGAGAGTGAAAAAGCTGACTTTAAAAATCAGCATTCAAAAAACTAAAACCATGGCATCCGGTCCCATTACTTCATGGCAAATATTTGGGGAAAGAGTGGAAACTGTGTCAGATTTTATTTTCTTGGTCTCCAAAATCACTGTGGATGGTGATTGCAACCATGAAATTAAGAGACACTCCTTGGAAGGAAAGCTATGACAAACCTAGACAGCATATTAAAAAGGAGAGACATTACTTTGTCAACAAAGGTCCGTCTACTCAAGGCTATGGTTTTTCCAGTGTTCATGTATGGATGTGAGAGTTGGACTATAAAGAAAGCTGAGCGTCGAAGAATTGATGCTTTTGAACTGTGGTGTTGGAGAAGACTCTTGAGAGTCCCTTGGACTGCACGGAAATGAAAGCAGTCAATTTTAAAGGTAATCAATCCTGAATATTCATTGGAAGGATTGTTGTTGAAACTCCAATATTTGGGCTGCCTGATGCTTAGAGCTGACTCACTGGAAGAGCTGACTCACTGGAAAAGATCTTGATGCTGGGAAAGAGTGAAGGCAAAAGGAGAAGAGGGTGCCAGAGATTGACATGGTTAGATAGCACCGTTAACTCAAGGGACATGACTTTGAACAAACTCTGGGAGATAGTGGAGGGCCAGAGGAGCCTGATTTGCTGCAGTCCATTGGGTTGCAAAAAGTTGGTCACGACTTTACGATTGAACTACAAATTGGTCTCTGAGATAATTTCTGTCCTTTAGATTTGAAATGGTTGTTGGCGAGAAAAAAAGCCACACACACAAATACATAAACACAAGTATTTTGAAGTAAAAATCAAATTATATAGGTTCAAAACAAATTCTTTCTTTATTTTTTTGACTGTGCCTTGAGGCTTGTTGGATCCCAGTTCTCTGACCAGGGATTGAATCTGGACCCTCTTCAGTAAAGCTCGGAATCCTCCCCACTGGGCCACTAGAGAATTCTCAGTTTATTTTGCTGGTGGAGAGAGGCACAGGAAAGCTCTCCTGTCTTGGCTGACATCAAAGAATAGAAGATAAGCAATAAACTCTCAAGTGTAGGTTTAAACAAGTCTATGTTAAGATCCTTGAACTGTGAAATTCTTTTTCTAAGAATCCTAACAAAGATGATTTAAATTCCATCAGTTTAAAAAATGAAAACAAACAAACAAACAGATCCAGAGAGTTTAAGTGACTAACCTGTGTCACATAGCTCATCAGTAGTATCACAGGTGTCATTAGAACTCAGGTACATGACTCCAGTGCTTTATTCACCTATCTTAAAAAGTAATAATAGCTATGTCTTGACTTCTGTAGTACTTAATAAAGTTAAAAATAAAAGCCCTTAACATTTTAAGTAAGTCCTCAGATCATAAATTAAATTACCTCTTTCATTTATTGATTTTCATTTAAAACAACCTTTCCCCACAACCACTTTTCCCAAACATCTACGATGGCCACACTGAAGAGTTCCTGTGTAAGGACAAGGGGTTGAAGGCAAAGAATTTGATTGAAGTAGCAACTGTATTGGGAACCATTTAGTAATTGTTGCTTTTCTTTTGTAAGTAAACTATTTATTAAGTATGCTTATTGATGTATAACATAAATGTGAAAAAGCACACAGATCCTAAATATACAGCTCAGTGAATTTTCATAAAGTGAACACATCAATTAATCATCATTTTTAAAATAGTCTTTAGAAAGTGTTAGTTTCCCCCCCAATCCATTCATTTATTGTTTTTGATTGTTATAATTGACATAATATTATGTAACCAATTATTTTTATTGTGGTAAAATACTTATAAAATTTACCACCTTAAGCATTTTAAAGTGTACAGCTCAGGTGTATTAAATATATTCAGAATATTGTACAGCCATCGCCACCATCCATTTCCATAACTGTTTTCTTCTGGTGAAACTGAAACCAACTGAATCTGCACTCTATTCTCATTAAATGGTAACTCCCCTCTCCCTAGTCCTTGGCAACCACCATTTTACTTTCTGTCTCTAATTTTGACAACTCTCAGTACTTTATACAAATGAAATCATACACTGTCTTTTTGTAACTGGTTTATTTCACTTAGCATAATATCCTCAAGATTTTTCCATGTTGCAGCATATATGAGAATTTCTTTCTTTTTTAAGGTGTTAAGTAATTTTTTAGATCCTGAAAATAATATATAAATCTCAGAGTTGTTAGTCTTATTTGCCATCTGCCTTCCCTGTATTCCAGAAGAGTAGTAGTTTGTTTGCATCTTACTTCAGGAGGGCACAGAAGCTCCATTTAGAAACTTGGCCTGATTCCTGTCTGTTTGGTTCAGTAATTACTAATGGTGTTTGACTCTTGACTTGACTTCAGATTTGAAGACAGTGTTCTACACAATGCTCACTGTATGCGCAATACCTAGATGAAGAGAGCTGCAGAGTTCATTAGAAGATGCCAGACTCCTTCCAAGTTCTAAGCAAAATGCATTTCAGGTATAATCAATCATTTGCCATATCCTTGCTATTTTGAACTCTTTTGCAACTTGCTGTTTGTCCATCTAAACTTCTCTTTTCAGTGCAAGCTATTGCATTTTTAGTTGTCACCAAGCCAGTCCTTTTTATTGTCTCATAATCCATTAACTACTGTAGGTTCAAATGTTGCTTGAAACTATCCGTATGTATCCTGCTCTGTAACAGTATACCCTCCAGTATGCCTTTATTCTTGAGCCTTACTATGCACTGATTCCTTGATTACTCGCCTGACAAAGAGTGTTTGTTTCTGGACTAATGAGTCTCACTGCACTGGTGGAGGGACTGCTCTTTTAGGTCTAGCTATTAATAATGTTGTTGGCAGTAACATTTTTTTTAAGCTTTTTATTCTGTGACATAAAAACTTGCAGGAATAATACAAAGAATTCCTATATGTATGGGGAAGAATTCCTTGCTTCCCCAGTTTGCTTTATTCTTTTCTCTATTTGTTCATATTCTCTCTTTCTGAAACACTTGAGAATAATTGTAGACATGATGCTCATATACCCCGAAATATGTCAAGCTATTTCCTAAAAAATGAAGACATTTTCTTATATAAGGACAATACAGTTTATCCAAATCAGGAAGTTAACATTGGTGAAATCAGTTCAGTTCAGTTGCTCAGTCGTGTCCTACTCTTTGCGACCCTTTGGACTGCAGCACGCCAGGCTTCCCTGTCCATCACCAACTCTTGGAGCTTGCTTAAACTCACTTCCATTGAGTTTGGTGATGCCATCCTACCATTGCATCCTCTGTCGTCCCCTTCTCCTCCTGCCTTCAATCTTTCCCAGCATCAGGATCTTTTCTAATGAGTCAGTTCTTCACATCAGGTGGCCAAAGTATTGGAGTTTCAGCTTCAGCATCAGTCCTTCAATGAATATTTGGGACTGATCTCCTTTAGGATGGACTGGTTAGATCTCCTTGCAGTCCAAGGGATTCTCAAGAACCTTCTCCAGCACCCAAAAGAGTCAGTTCTTTGGCGCTCAGCTTTCTTTATAGTCCAGCTCTCACATCCACACATGACTACTGAAACCACAGCTTTGACTAGACAGACTTTTGTTGGCAAAGTAATGTCTCTCCTTTTTAATATGCTCTCTAGGTTGGTCATAGCTTTTCTCCCAAGGAGCAAGCGTCTTTTAATTTCATGGCTGCGGTCACCATATGCAGTAATTTTGGAGCCCTCCCAAAATAAAGTCTGTCACTGTTTCCATTGTTTCCCCATCTATTTGCCATGATGAAGTGATGGGACTAGATACAATAATCTTAGTTTTTTGAATGTTGAGTTTTAAGCCAAATTCTTCAGTCTCTTTCACTTTCATCAGAGGCTCTTTAGTTCTTCGCTTTCTGCCATAAGGGTGGTGTCATCTGAGTATCTGAAGTTCTTGATATTTCTCCCAGGAGTCTTGATTCCAGCTTGTGCTTCATCCAGCCCGGCATTTTGCATGATGTACTCTGCATATAAGTTAAATAAGCAGGGTAGCAATATACAGCCTTGACGTACTCCTTTTCCTATATGGAACTAGTCTGTTGTTCCGTGTCCAGTTCTAACTGTTGCTTCTTGACCTGCATACAGATTTCTCAGGAGGCAGGTCAGGTGATCTGGTGTCCCCATCTCTTTAAGAATTTTCCACAGTTTGTTGTGATCCACACAGTCAGTTTTCATTCCAATCCCAAAGAAAGGCAATGCCAAAGAATGTTCAGACTGCTGCACAATTGCACTCATCTCACACGAGGGTAAAATAATGCTTAAAATTCTCAAGTCCAGGTTTTTATAGTGTGTGAACCATGAACTTCCAGATGTTCAAGCTGGATTTAGAAAAGGCAGAGGAACCAGAGATCAGATTGGTACAATACCACTTTCTAATACTGAGACCTTCAAATATCGTTAATTGTTTTAATAATGTCCATTATAACCAAAGAAAAAGTTTTTCTGGTCCAGGAGGCAAATCCAGGATCATGCATTACATTTCGTTGTTAATGTCTGTTTATACTCTAATCTGTGACAGTTCCTTAGTCTTTGTCTTTTATGACCTTGACAGTTTTGAAGGATACAGGTCATTTTGCAGAATATCTCTCAGTTTGAATTTAGCCAGTGTTTTTTCATAATTAAAGCTGCGTTATGCATTTTTAGCAGAAATTCTATAGAAATAATTTGGGTTCTGCCATTCTAGCCCATCCTATTGGGGGTATATGATGTCAGTTTTCCTCGTTACTGTGAATGTTAACTTTTATCACTTGTAAGGCGATAACCTGCCAGAGAAAGTTAGTATTTTCCCGTTTGTAATTAAAAAGCAACTTGTGAAGAGATATTGGGGACTTTGTGAATGGACTTTTTCTCAACAGACTAATTTCATCATTCATTGATGATTCTTGAGAATTAGTGATATTTTCCTAAACCTAATATTTTTTTACATTTATTAATTGTCATTCTACCATAAGGAAGAACTTTCTTTTCTTTTATTTGTTTTGTTCATTTGTTTATGTCAATGTGAATGATGGGTTTTTATTTTAGTCAGTGGATTTTGTTACGCGTTTCTAAAGTGATGGAAGAGAGACCTGCTTTTTAGGTTCTAATTAAATATGTGTGATGTTCACTTAACTCTGTTAGGCCTCAGTTCCTAAGGTGTTATAATGATTTAATGCAATGAAAGATGTGAAAATGCTAGTCAAATGTTAATTATTATAGGTTTACATTCTCTTATGAAACTATCAAATTAAAACTGTTTTTAGCTTTCACCATAATCATTTGGTGGCAAAATAAATTTGAAAACTATTACCTAAGTGTGAATATTCATACTTTTGCTGAAGAAATACTGATAGATTTAATTACTGGAAACTTCCCCAGACTCTGCTGGGAATGTTGTGGCATATGCACATGATACGTTGTAAAACCTGGAAAAGTTCAAAATTTAAATCACATTTGGTTATAAAGGTTTCATATAAAGGCTTGAGGACCTGTGGTACCCGAGAGGTTCTATTTATTTGTGAGTATACTGTGATACAACCCAACTAATCTAGTTGGAAAAATTGATGCTAATAGTTAACAATAGTAGTAACCAAGACTATCACACAATTAGAGTAGTCTTTTCAGCTTTGGGTAAAAAGCAAAGAATAAGGGGAAAATGCAACAGTGTCTTTGCTATAAGGTATTTTCTTGTCCTGTTTTAAATATAACTAGGCAGATCAGATTCCCTTGTGAGTTTTTCCATTCTTACTGCTGAGCTGGCTGCTCTTTCTAATGTATTCCTAATGCTCTTTCTCCTCTCTGCCTACTTCAGTTCAGTTCAGTCGCTCAGTCGGGTCCAACTCTTTGTGACCCCATGAGTCACAGCATGCCAGGCCTCCCTGTCCAGCACCAACTCCTGGAGTTCACTCAGACTCACGTCCATCAAGTCGGTGATGCCATCCAGCCATCTGTCGTCCCCTTCTCCTCCTGTCCCCCAATCCCTCCCAGCATCAGAGTCTTTTCCAATGAGTCAGCTCTTTGCATCAGGTGGCCAAAGTATTGGAGTTTCAGCTTCAACATCAGTCCTTCCAATGAACACCCAGGACTGATCTCCTTTAGGATGGACTGGTTGGATCTCCTTGCAGTCCAAGGGACTTTCAAGAGTCTTCTCCAACACCCCAGTTCAAAAGCATCAATTCTTCAGTGCTCAGCTTTCTTCACAGTCCAGTTCTCACATCCATGCATGACTACTGGAAAAACCATAGCCTTGACTAGACAGACCTTTGTTGGCAAAGTAATATCTCTGCTTTTGAATATGCTATCTAGGTTGGTCATAACTTTCCTTCCAAGGAGTAAACGTCTTTTAATTTCATGGCTGCAATCACCATCTGCAGTGATTTTGGAGCCCCCCAAAATAAAGTCTGACACTGTTTCCACTGTTTCCCCATCTATTTGCCATGAAGTGATGGGACCAGATGCCATGATCTTAGTTTTCTGAATGTTGAGCTTTAAGCCAACTTTTTCACTCTCCTCTTTCACTTTCATCAAGAGGCAATTTCTCCTGGCAATCTTGATTTCAGCTTGTTCTTCCAGCCCAGCGTTTCTCATGATGTACTCTGCATATAAGTTAAATAAACAGGGTGACAATATACAGCCTTGACGTACTCCTTTTCCTATTTGGAACCAGTCTGTTGTTCCATGTCCAGTTCTAACTGTTGCTTCCTGACCTGCATACAGGTTTCTCAAGAGGCAGGACAGGTGGTCTGGTATTCCCATCTCTTGAAGAATTTTCCAGTTTATTGTGATCCACACAGTCAAAGGCTTTGGCATAGTCAATAAGGCAGAAATAGATGGTTTTCTGGAGTTCTCTTGCTTTTTCGATGATCCAGCGGATGTTGGCAGTTTGATCTCTGGTTCCTCTGCCTTTTCTAAAACCAGCTTGAACATCTAGAAGTTCACGGTTCACATACTGCTGAAGCCTGGCTTGGAGAATTTTGAGCATTACTTTACTAGTGTGTGCTGCTAAGTCGCTTCAGTCGTATCCAACTCTGTGCGACCCTGTAGACGGCAGCCCACCAGGCACCCCTATCCCCGGGATTCTCCAGGCAAGAACACTGGAGTGGGTTGCCATTTGCTTCTCCAGTGCATGAAAGTGAGAAGTGAAAGTGAAGTCGCTCAGTCGTGTCCGATTCCTAGCGACCCCATGGACTGCAGTCTACCAGGCCCCTCCGTCCATGGGATTTTCCAGGCAAGAGTACTAGAGTGAGTTGCCATTGTTTGTGAGATGAGTGCAATTGTGCGGTAGTTTGAGCATTCTTTGGCGTTGCCTTTCTTTGGGATTGGAATGAAAACTGACCTTTTCCAGTCCTGTGGCCACTGCTAAGTTATCCAAATTTGCTGGCATATTGAGTGCAGCACTTTCACAGCATCATCTTTCAGGATTTGAAACAGCTCAACTGGAATTCCATTACCTCCTCTAGCTTTGTTCGTAGTGATGCTTTCTAAGGCCCACTTGACTTCACATTCCCAGATGTCTGGCTCTAGGTAAGTGGTCACACCATCATGATTATCTGGATCGTGAAGATCTTTTTTGTACAGTTCTTCTGTGTATTCTTGCCCCCTCTTCTTAATATCTTCTGCTTCTGTTAGGTCCATACCATTTCTGCCCTTAATGGTGCCCATCTTTGCATGAAATGTTCCCTTGATATCTTTAATTTTCTCGAATAGATCTCTAGTCTTTCCCATTCTGTTGTTTTCCTCTATTTCTTTGCATTGATTGCTGAGAAAGGCTTTCTTATCTCTCTTTGCTATTCTTTGGAACTCTGCATTCAGATGCTTATATCTTTCCTTTTTTCCTTTGCTTTTCACTTCTCTTCTTTTTACAGCTATTTGTAAGGCCTCCCCAGACAGCCAGTTTGCTTTTTTGCATTTCTTTTCCATGGGGATGGTCTTGATCCCTGTCTCCTGTACAATGTCACGAACCTCCGTCCGCAGTTCATCAGGCAGTCTATCTATCAGATCTAGTCCCTTAAATCTATTTCTCACTTCCGTTGAAAGGATGCTTTAATGCAACTACAGAGTAAAGAATATCCTGGCATTCCTCAGCTACCCAGTGACTTTAGCTAATATTTAATGTAGTATTCTATGACTGCAAAATTAAATTCATATTAAATGATGCAAAGACAGATTTTACCTGTGCCTTGACTGAAAAGTAAATTTTTTAGAGTAGTATCGGGAAGTGGTCTTACATCTTAGTAGAATATAATAATAGCAACATACTTTGTTGTATTTCCATGGTTAATAAACATAATGGTTTTACTATATGTAATGAGAATTTTAAAATTTGTTTTTATTCCTACATAGTGACTTCTGTAAAAAACAGTAGTTATGCCCAAGTCTCAAAATAAATTAGCTGAATAGTACATAGTTTGAAATAGCTTAAAATAGCTGAGAAAAGAAGAGAAATGAAAGGCAAAGGAGAAAAAGAAAGATATATCCATCTGAATGTAGAGTTCCAAAGAATAGGAAGGAGAGATAAGAAAGCCTTCCTCAGCAATCAATGCAAAGAAATAGAGGAAAACAACAGAATGGGAAAGACTAGAGATCTCTTCAAGAAAATTAGAGATACCAAGGGAACATTTCATGCAAAGATGGGCACCATAAAGGACAGAAATGGTATGGACCTAACAGAAGCAGAAGATAATAAGAAGAGCTGGCAAGAATACACAGTAGAACTATACAAAAAAAGGTCTTCATGACCCAGGTAACCATGATGGTGTGATTACTCACGTACAATCAGACATCCTGGAGTGCGAAGTCAAGTGGGCCTTAGGAAGCATCACTATGAAAAGCTTGTGGAGGTATGGACTTCCAGCTGAGCTATTTCATATCCTGACAGATGATGCTGTGAAAGTGCTGCAGTCAATATGCCAGCAAATTTGGAAAACTCAGCAATGGCTACAGGACTGGAAAAGGTCAATTTTCATTCAAATCCCAAAGAAAGGCAATGTCAAAAATGTTCAGACTACCGCACAGTTGCACTCATCTCACACGCTAGCAAAGTAATACTCAAAATTCTCCAAGCCAGGCTTCAACAGTATGTGAACCATGAACTTCCAGATGTTCAAGCTGGATTTAGAAGAGGTAATGGAACAGAGATCAAATTGCCAACATCTGATAGATCGTAGAAAAAGCAAGAGAATTCCAGAAAAACATCTGCTTCATTGACTACGCTAAAGCCTTTGACAGTGTGGATCACAATAAACTGGAAAATTCTTCAAGAGATGGAAATACCAGACCACCTGATCTGCCTCCTGAAAAATCTGTATCCAGGTCAAGAAGCAACTGTTAGAACTGGACATGCAGCAAGGACTGGTTCACAGTTGGAAAAGGAGTGCGTCACGGCTGTATATTGTCACCCTGCTTATTTAACTTATATGCAGAGTATATCATGCGAAATGCTAGGCTGGATGAAGCACAAGCTGGAATCAAGACTGCCAAGAGAAATATCAGTAGCTTCAGATATGCAGATGATACCACCCTTATGGCAAAAAGCAAAGAGCAACTAAAGAGCCTCTTGATGAAAGTGAAAGAGGAGAGTGAAAAAGTTGGCTTAAAACTCAACATTTAAAAAATTAAGATCATGGCATCTGGTCCTGTCATTCCATGGCAAATAAATGGGGAAACAATGCAAACAGTGACAGACTTTATTTTGGGGGTGCTCCAAAATCACTGCAGATGGTGACTGTGGCCATGAAGTTAAAAGATGCTTGCTTCTTGGAAGAAAAGCTATGACCTATCTAGACAGCATATTAAAAAGCTTTGGTGACAAAGGTCTCTCTTGTCACAGCTGTGATTTTTCCAGTAGTCTTTTATGGTTGTGAGAGTTGGACCATAAAGAAAGCTGAGCACTGAGGAATTGATGCTTTGAACTGTGATGTTGGATAAGACTCTTGAGAGGCCCTTGGACTGCAAGGAGATCCAACCAGTCCATCCTAAAAGAAATCAATTCTGAATATTCATTGGAAGGACTTATAATGAAGCTGAAGGTCCAATACTTTGACCACCTGATGTGAAGAACTGACTCATTAGAAAAGACCTTGATACTGAGAAAGAGTGAAGACAGGAGGAGAAGGCATCGGCAGAGGATGAAATGATTGGATGGCATTACTGACTCGATGGACAGGAGTTGAGCAAGCTCTGGGAGTTGGTGATGTACAGGGAAGCCTGGCATGCTGCAGTCCATGGGGTCTCAAAGAGTCGGACACAACTGAGCAACTGAACAGAACTGACATAGTGTCAAAAGTCTTCAGCTTTATCACTAGAAATTCTCAGTTATTATATTAGTTACTACTTGTGAGACTTATTTTTGATTAGTTTTTTGTGTTCTATTATTCAGGTAAATCAATTCAAACTCTTTCATATTTAAACTAATTCTACTTCTTTATTCTCTAATTCTAATACTGAATTTTAAACTCTCTAAATTAAGCTTGATTTAGATAAAACAGTTTTAAATTATTAACTTAAAAAGGTAAAAGTAGTTCAGAAGAATACATGCCATAATGAAAAAATTGGAAGTTAAATGAAAGAGCATACAATGAAATGAACATTTTATAATGTTCTTATTATCTAAGCCAGGCAAAGGTTGGCAGCTTTATTTCAGTTAGATGTCACTGGACCTGTCCAGTATACAGATGTGTGTTTGCTTACCACCCATCACTCATCAGCAGTGAGTGAAGGGAAACTAGTGAAGATTGCCAGCAGTATCTCTCATCTCATCTCCCGCTATCATGTAATCATAAAGTTGGATGGCATGTAGTGGCAGTACCTGAAAGGATGATGGTTCTAAAAGTGAGTTAGAGAGTTTTGTTTTTTTTGTCAGTTGTAGATTTTTTAAACTATAGTGGGTGCAAATTTTTCTGATAGCTGGTACGGATAAAATGTACCAAGAATTTCAGTGGAAAAGTATTCTGAAATGAGAATAGACAGAAGTGATTTTGTTCTGTTAATTTTGAAGGTGTCTTTCAGTAAGATCACATTTACTCCAAGTTTTGCATGCCAGTGAAAATAGCTTCATCTTCTTTATTTTGAATAGGTTGCTAATCCTTAGAATACATATGTGTTTAGTCAGTGATTCCATTGGTAGAAGTCAGTAACATGATAAATCTTTATTATGTAACATTTCAGTTGATAGAAGTGAGCAGTATTTTCTAGAGTTTTATTTTTTAAAGCCAAAAGTTAAGCCAAATGTTAATCTTTAGCACAGTGTCCAAAAATCGTTTAAGTGCCAGTTTAAGAAATCATGTAGCAGCAACCAAGGAATCTCATATATATTAACCTAGCTTCTTAACAAATAAGTATAGTTTAGTTTTTGTTGCTAAATGATTTCAAGACTATCTACATTTTACTTTTAGGATTGTTCTGTAATTATGATGAAGTAAAATGTTAGAAAATAGAGTGGTTGCTTAAAATGAACATGCAACAAAAAGGATTCAAGAGTGGTTTTTTGTAAAATTCTCTATCGTTAGCACAATTTGGCCTGTGGTTCCTCTCCTTTAGGGGAAGGCTGTAATGCCTAAAAGTTGCCAGGACTTCATTTAGCTAGTGCTGATTATAGCCAGACACTTAGTTGGTTGATTCCCCCAAGCCTTCTCTGAGTCTCAAGAGGAGCAGGTGGTACAGGGAATGAGGTAGAAGTGGGTGGTAGAAGAGACTTTTACACAGTAACTTATTGTTTAGTTTATTGTGTCAGATGGGTTTAGCAGACTTTTAGATTAAGTCTTTAAAGCTTTAAGTAAGGATCTCTGGAGAGTCTTTAAGACCCTTTCAGAGGATCTGTGAAGTCAAACATATTTTTAGCATAGTTCAAGGATGTTACTTGCTTTTTTCACTGTGTTGATACTTGTACTGTAAAAGCAATTGAAAGTAAAACAGCTGATTCCTTAGCACAACTCAAGGTGTTGACACCAGACTGTTCTAGCGTTCACTGTGATCTTCACTAAAAAAAGTGAAACACAACCACCCAGTTGACTTAATATCACTTACTTGAAGTTACAGAAATTAGTTTTATTAAATCTAGTCTTTTATTAAATAATTGCCTTTTTAATATTTTGTGTGGCAAAATGGGAAGCACAGGTATTTCTGTTGCATAACAAAGGATGATGATAAGTACTGGGATCCAGTTCTTCTAGAAGTAATGAATTGCTCTTATCAGCTAAAGGTTGTAGGAGTCTTGGAACATCATAAACCCTCAGTCCAATGATTTTTCACTTAGGCTGGTGATTCCTTCCTTTTCATTGAAAGTCGAGGAGGAAGCACAGGCTGGAATCAAGATTGCTGGGAGAAATATCAATAACCTCAGATATGCAGATTACACTACCCTTATGGCAGAAAGTGAAGAAGAACTAAAGAGCCTCTTGATGAAGGTGAAAGAGGAGAGTGAAAAGGTTGGCTTAAAGCTCAACATTCAGAAAACTAAGATCATGGCATCCAGTCCCATCACTTCATGGCAAATAGATGGGGAAACAGTGGAAACAGTGGCTGACGTTATTTTTCTGGGCTCCAAAATCACTGCAGATGGTGATTGCAGCCATGAAATTAAAAGACGCTTACTCCTTGGAAGGAAAGTTATGACCAACCTAGACAGCATATTGAAAAGCAGAGACATTACTTTGTCAACTAAGGTCCGTCTAGTCAAGGCTGTGGTTTTTCCATTAGTCATGTATGGATGTGAGAGTTGGACTATAAAGAGGGCTGCTGCTGCTTTGTCGCTTCAGTGTGTCTGACTCTGTGCAACCCCATAGATGGCAGCCCACCAGGCTCCGCCTTCCCTGGGATTCTCCAAGCAGAACACTGGAGTGGGTTGCCATTTCCTTCTCCAATGTATGAAAGTGAAAAATGAAAGTGAAGTACCTCAGTCATGTCCGACTCTTCGCATCCCATGGACTGCAGTCCACCAGGCTCCTGCGTCCGTGGGATTTTCTAGGCAAGAGTACTGGAGTGGGTTGCCATTGCCTTCTCCAAAAGAGGGCTGAGTGCTGAAGAATTGATGCTTTTGAACTATGGTGTTGGAGAAGACTCTTGAGAGTCCCTTGGACTGCAAGGAGATCCAACCAGTCCATCCTAAAGGAGATCAGCCCTGAATATTCATTGGAAGGATTGATGTTGAAGCTGAAATTCCAATACTTTGGCTACCTGATGCGAAGAGCTGACTCATTTGAAAAGACCCTGATGCTGGGAAGGATTGAGGGCAGGAAGAGAAAGGGACGACAGAGGATGAGATGGTTGGATGGTATCACCGATTCAATGGACATGGGTTTGGGTGAATTACAGGAGTTGGTAATGGACAGGGAAGCCTGGTGTGCTGCGGTTCATGGGGTCGCAAAGAGTCAAATACGACTGGGTGACTGAACTGGCTGATTCATGTAAGAATCTGATGAAATCTATGTACCCTCTTTTATCACATGACCCACACATATGTACTTAAACACTTACAGGGTCACATAAGCACACTGTCCCTCAAAGTTGTGAACAATTCAGGAGCTTGTGATTGGTCTCCTAGAGCACATTCATGGATTTCTAGTTAAAATTCTGTTATGGGTTCAATTTTGTCCCTTACTAATTTATGCATTGAAGTCCTAATGTCCTTTACCTAAGAGCATGCCCTTATTTGGAAATAAGGTTAATGCAGGTGTAATTGGTTAAGATGAGGCCATACTAGAATAAGGCCAACCTGTAATCCAATATGATTTGTGTCCTTATAAAAAGGGAAACTTTGGACACAGACATGTGTACGGGGGAGTACCATGTGAAGATGAAGGTAGAGATTTGTAAGCCAAGGAATTACTAATGATTGCCACGAAATTACCAGAAGCTAAGAAAAGCGGAACAGATTTTGCCCTAATAGTCTTCAGAAGGAACCAAACGTGCTGATGTCTTGATTTCAAATTTCTACTTTCCACAACTGAGAAGACAATAAATTTTCTGTTGGGTAAGCCACCAGGTTTGTGGTACTTTTGTTTCAATGGATCTAGTAAATCAATTTAGATCTCTTTGCCAGGATTAAAGTTTCACACTACCTTTTGAACACTGGCCAGAGTAATTTCCATGGGAAACTATGCTTTAGCTTTGGGATATCTTATACTGTACTTGCTTGATACTTTTTCAGTATCAGAGAATTCAAAACTTTTTTCTGCTTATAGAAAATTAAAAGAATATAAAATAGTGATTCAGTTTGATTTAGCAAACTGTCTCAATTAAATTCACTACAGTGTATTGGGCAGAAAAAAACTTAGGATCCAAATGATCTACATTTCCATTCTTACTCTGTGAACTTGGTAAGTCATTTAACTTTTCTAGACTTCAGTCATTTAACTTTTCTAGACTTTGTTCTTTTAAAATGAGAAGTTGAAGTTGAGCCTTTCTAACTCTAAAAGGTAGTGACTCCTATCTGACTTGATGACTTATTTATTAGGATAGTATTTTAACTTTAAAATTGACATAGTATGTTTTAATATTTTATTATTGTATGGTTAGGCATGTGTTTCATGCTTGTAGGAGTATGTTTTGTAGAATGTGACTTGGTTAAAATTTTTACTCTTAAGAAAGTATTATAATAGATAGAAAAAGACTATTATAATTCATGCTGTGTCAAAGGCTGTCACCTTCCCTCCAGAGCTATCTTTTATCATGTCAGACTATGTCTGAATACTTACTGAACTAGATTTAGAGCATTGGTTCCCAGCTTTTTCTTATTATACCATGAATTGAACACTAATGAAGTTTGTGTTCCTGAAGCCTGAAGAGAAAATCAGATATGGTAGTTAGTACTGTTTAACTGTTAAGCAGTTTCCTCTGCTATCATGCTTTTATTCATTCATTAGAAGTCCAAACATGGAAAGGTTGAGGGTACTACATAATTTGTGGGACCAAGGGCAAAGTGAAAGTTTGGGTCCCTTTGTTCAAAAAGAACGAAAAAAAAGCCGCTAAAGGCAGTAAAATGTATAGTTTTTTCTTCCATATCTTTCCTTTGACTTGTCATAGGGTTTTAAATTTTTTCATTTAATGTCATTTTAAGAAAATAAAAATAAAAAATTTAAATCATCATATATTTTACCATTCATTTTTAATATTTGCATGATGCCCATTTAAATGAAAATAAAAGAGTATTTAACTTATTTGTGGAATCACTGAAATTATACAATTATATTTTATAACTTGTTCTTGCATGTGTAGTTTTTACCAAAACAGTAGAAACACAAAACTAACTCAGTTGTTTTTATTTCTTGATACATGCATATTGGCTTACTGATGAATAGAAGGCAATGGCATCCCACTCCAGTACTTTTGCCTGGAAAGTCCCATGGATGGAGGAGCCTGGTGGGCTGCAATCCATGGGGTCTCTAGAGTCGGACACGACTGAGGGTCTTCACTTTCACTTTTCACTTTCATGCATTGGAGAAGGAAATGGCAACCCACTCCAGTGTTCTTGCCTGGAGAATCCCAGGGACGGGGAAGCCTAGTGGGCTGCCGTCTCTGGGGTCGCACAGAGTCGGACACAACTGAAGCGACTTAGCAGCAGCAGTAGCAGCAGTAAGAGAAAATAGAAATTATTAACTTTTTTTTGTCATCATATTCTGCATAAGTGGTTGCCTAAAATGGACAACTAATAGGAGTAAGAAAGGATATGATAGTGCTCTTTGGTTGTTCATGTTTCATAGAACACCATCGCCTTCTGAGTTCCAAGCAAACTGTGGCCTCTTGAGCGCCCTCTTCTCCAAATAAGAATTGTTAGAGTAGTCTTTGTGCTTTGTGGCTGGGGAAGAGACTTTTATTTTTCTGAGGATCCTTGCTAGTCCTTTTTGGTAGATAATTGTCAGAAGGACCCCAGGTTGTAACCAGTGAGTTAAGGAAATGGATATTAACCTTTTGCATAGAATTAAATTGTTTAATAGGAATCGAAGAACCAGAATACAAGTCCTGTTTTCTGGGACATGAGCATAGTTTCATGAGTGTGGAATATGTTTGTCAAATTAAAATTTCTCTCTACATGAAGTTAATTAATCCATTATAATTTAAACCTGATTTTCATGAAAACCAAACAAAATTGAACATCAGTGAGTAAGTAAATCTCTGTGCCAGAGATTCGGAGACTTTTTGGGTCATGGTGTCATGCAAACTTGAAGTTAGACATGGTATTAGAGGCTGTGACTTGGTAATTCAACTGTTTTCACTTTATCACCAGTGTGTGCTGATTCATACACAGGGGCAGCAACAGTGTTCTAACAAATTTACAGCTCTGATGATGCTGTAATTGGTATTGGTAGTGGCTGAGGTCTGGGGTAGTCTATCTGAGTGGGTCCTGTGCAGACATCATTCTCCGTGCTAATATTTGTTCTGTCCATTTGTGGCACCTTGCGTAAATATTGGTGTGATCCATCTAGTTCAGGTACTTCTCCTTAATCGTACTGTGTTCACATTGTATTCTGCATATATATTATACCTAGGAGTTACACAGCTAATGTTTTGAAGAGGTTCTCTGGGGAGGGAGTGGCACCATGCAGTGGTGCTTATGGGCTCTCAGTTCCCTAACTAGGGTTTGAACCTGGTCCATGACAGTGAAAACCCAGTGAAAATCCTAACCATTGGCCATCAGGGAACTCCCTTAAAGAGGTTTTTATTTTTTTTTAAAGAGGTTTTTAAACTCAGAATTTCATAAGAAAAATAGAATTCACTGAGGGAAAATAAATCTGGTATCTAAAAATAATGCATAACTCTTGACTGTAGTTATCTGGCATGATGAATAAAATGCTAAAGGATGTAATGCCAGGTCTTGGTGTCCAAAAGTCTGGATTGTGTTGTATAAAATACTTTCTAAAAAATGTTTTTTAAAAGCTTTGTAATTTTACGTTACAAAATAATTCCATATGTTCTTTTTCTCATAGAAATCATATATCTATGGGTGCTTCTTACTTCTAACTATCAAATATCCATCCATCTGCACCGGTCAGTTAAATTGCTTCTCATAACAAATTTTGTTGTTTGGTTTTTTTTATCATTGGATGTTAATTGTACTGGCACAGTGGTATATGAATCTAGGGAAGAAATAAATCAGTGATATAGGAGAGTTAGTGGGTCTTCCCCAAAGCTTTCATTTAGTTAAATAAATAAATGTATGTGATGCACTTAGCACTGTGCCTGGCATAGAGGATGTGGGCAGCAAGTGTTTTTAAAATAAACAAAAATTTAGATTCTTGTAAGCATTAGTAGTAATTATATTAGGGACTCTAATCAGTCTTCTATCTTTTAGATTTGAAAGAAGCAGGAAATAGGGCGTCGGACCTAAAAGGAAACAGGAAGTCTACCCATGTTTTTATTTCACATTCCACTTGAAGTATCTTGGAAACACAGGGTAAAGCATCAGACAATAGTTGTATATGGATTTTTTTTTTCTTTTTATCTATCACTTTATCTACTTTGTTTTATATTTTTATTTTAGAATACGGGGGATGGAGCATTCTGTGTCTGGATGCCTGGAATGTCTTGAATTAATTCATTAATATTAGGAACATTATGTTTTTTTTTGTCAAGGAGATAAGTTTTCTTTCCTTTCCCATTCATTAGTCAAAGGAACAAAGTATTCTTAAATCCTCATGCAAGCAGGTATGTGATTCAAAAACAAATCATTTAGATCAAACAGGATGTGGAAAGAACTCAAAAAGATATGTAAGTAATAACTTAATTGTATTATAAATGAGTAATATATAATCATAGTGAGGGAGGTTAGAGAGGAAAAGAATAAGCTTAAGTTACTTTGAAAAACCATAAAGTTAAAGACAAAAAATATTATACCCAGATACTGTACTGTTGGTTTCTTTCTACTTTTAATATATACTTGTATTGGACAAATAAGTAAAAATATTATCAGTAAATCAGATATAATAAAGCTCTACCTGGGTGGACATGTGATACTTTATATATAACTTCCCTTGTATCTGTACTGGAATACACTTACAAGTGTCTTTGTGCTGCCCCTGTATCATTTTAGGATGGCTTAAATTAAAGCTTTTGGAAAAACTGTGCTTTGATATGGTATCTGCACAGCAGGAGAGTAATCTTCCCAGTATAAGATGTTAAAAGACATCTTTTTGGTGTTGGTTCTCATAAATCTTGGTGTCCTTCCAGTATGTTACTGATTTTACAGTTTGTAGCACTGTTTGGTATGAGAGTCATTGTAGATACTGAATTCTGAGTTTACTTCATTTTCTGGTTTATCCTTGTTTACATAGGCTGTTTTCAGTTTGACTTGAAGTCTTAGGTTGAGGCTAAGGGTATCATATGTTTGCAAACAGAATAGTATTGTAGGGAAGAAAAAGCCATTTTCTCTACCTTTTGCGTCTTGACTAGGGCTCTGTTAAAAAAGACTGATTAACAGCAGAAAGGCATACACATTTATTATTTTTAAAAATTAAAAAAATTTTTTGGTGTTGTACATGACATAGGAGCTTTCATCAGGAAATGAGGCCCTAAGAAGCAGATAAGCCTGGGCATTCTTTTTTTTTCAAAGATGTCTTCTAGGTGTTTTTTTTTTAATTTTAATTTTTAAAAATTATTAAAATATAACATATTTACAGGAGACTGGGAAGATAAGGAACAAAGTTACATATATAGTTTCACTATATGTTACAATTTTTTTAAAGTAGATAAATTAAGATTTTTAGTTGGAGTTTCAGTATCAAATTCTCAAAAATTAATAGAATGAATATATAGAGAAGTAGAAGAGCTTGAGCAGCCTTACACTAGGTTTGATGAAGCGTGGGGAATTGTGAGAAATGTGATAGGACAATGGGATACGAGCTATGAAGGTAGTAAACTAGGGGGAAACAGAGTAAGACCTGTTCCTTTGGTGTCCCTCTGGCTTTGAGTCAAGGATGCTCTTTTTTCCCCCAGGTATAGGGGTGCCACCTCTCATCTAGAGGTTTTTTGACCTGCTTCAGAAGAGATGGGGGAGATCAGAAAGCCCTTCCTGCATCTGTTGTTAGTCAGATTCCTTCAGCTTAATATATTCAATATGCAAAGGTACCATATTTTAGAGTGGTGTTTTGAACCCCATGAGTATCACAAATACTCTTTATATTTATGATCAAGAACTTAGAACTATACTCTTTTCACTTTGGAGTACACTTCCAGAGATAGATCATTAGAGTATAGCTATTATTCTATAATTTATATATTACTAACTTAATGTTATATATACTAAAATTGTCCTATGATATATTTCTGTCTACTATCTTTGTCTTTAGATGAAGTTTGTCAGAGCCTGCCTGGGTGTACAAATGATAGTTTTCTGAATATTCTCCATAGTGGGCCAATGTATTTTACATGCTAAAATTTTTTTAAAGTGTCTGTGGAAATGAACTACAGCATACTTCAGGCTCCCACATTACTTATTAACCTCATTTTAAAATGGGTAATTTACAACAGTGCTACTGTCCTATTGGCTTTGTGCCAAATGGAATGGATATTCTGCCCTTATTTTAAGTCTTATAAAGAAAATATCCATTATATTTCTGAGGAGCTTTGCCAAGATCAACAATTATCACTTTGAATTTTAGTAGTATTTTATAGTATTCAAAGTGTTCTTGCATATTTCCTTATTTGCTAGAGGTTATATCAATACTTTTTCTATGGTGGGAATATTAGTCCAGTCTGTCATCACTTATTAAGGTATGTTTTGTCATAATTTGAAGATGTAGCTTGTATGTGTCACCAATAATTCTCAATAAAAATACAGGCAAGAAGTGTTTCGTAAATTTTATAATCAGGAGATAATAAATCTTGAAGGAAAACTAGAGTTTATATGAGCACTAACCACACTATTAAAAATTTTTTTTCTCGAACTCACTTTTCTGTTTCTACCTATGATGGATCCAGTGTCTTCAGTAATTACTCTTTCATGGGTAGTTCTAGGATTATGTAATTGAAGCATGAAGAAGACTATTTTTTACATGTGTATTTATCATTTGCCTCTATGTGTAAGTATAGGACAGTTGATTCTCATTATTTGTAGTGGTTTTTTTGCAGATTCATCTACTCATTAAAATTTGTAAGCCCTCAAATGGATACTTGTGGCACTTTTTGTGGTCACTTGTGGACATACGCAGAACTGTGAAAAATTTGAGTCATCTGATGTGAATGTTCCCACTTGAGGTCAAACAAGGCAATGCACTGCCTTGTTTCAGTTCTTAAATTATAAACAAATGTCCTTTCCATGGTCTGTTTATTTGCCACATTTTCTCATTTTCGTTGATGATTTCACTGCTTAAAATGGCCTGCAGATGTAGTACTGTGAGTTTGTCTGGTGTTCCTAAATGCAAGAAGGCTTTTCTCCTTGTGGAGAAAATACTAGATAAACTTCATTCAGACATTAGTTGTAGTGCTGTTGGTCATGAGTTCAGTGTTAATGTAGCCACAATATATATTAAAAAAGGTTTAATATATATTAGATAAGGTTTATTAAGCAGAGACATACAGACACAGAACAGTATTATATATTTGGTTGATGAAAATGTTGTGACTAGAGGCTTTAGGAATCTAACCCTGATTTTCTTCCAGTTCATTATTTTCTAATTCAGTGTTTGCAGCAACTTTATAGAACATATAAGAATCAATTCTCTGTGTGTGTGTATTATGATACCTGTGTTCTGTATTATAAATTACATATATTATTAGTGATATTACATATTTTATATATTACAAATTATATATGTATTATATGTGTTCTGCTCTCACCAAATCCTACAAAAGCATCCATATTCTTATGAATGAAAAAAATGTGTTTAGACACAATATAATAGCCAAAATTCATGGTCTGGCTCCAAATTCTGTTTTCTTTTTAGATTCTTACTGTCTGCTTTGCCTAAGAAATATCATATAAAAAACTGTGATTGTTAGATTCCAGGAATAGTGAGTTTTCCCCTCACATCTTTCTATTTGATAATTAAATTGCCTTGATTTTAAGATAAAATTGAATATCATGTACTGTTTTGTTTTAAATTTTAAATACCTTTTTCTGTAGTGATTGATTTATTTAAATGAATATTCTAATTAGGATAACTTTTTCTAGGTAATTTTTGTTGATTCTCTTCTGGGCTTTTTAAGTACAGCCTAGAGTAGAAAATGGGAAACATTAGAGTTTCAGTTTCTGTAAGTAAGGTCTTACATATTTAGTGTATCTAACGTTTCCAGAAGAAAACAGTATCTTGTTGATTCTTAAGCTTTTCACTACTATTTGTTTTCCAAAAAGCACAGTGAGACATTAGAAAACAATTTATTATATAAATAAAAGAAGGGAATGATATGCATTTACTTCAAAAGGAATCAGAATATTTCTATTAACAATGCTTACTTATCCCTTTTCTTTTTCTCTCAGAGGTAGAATTGGTTAATTAATTGCCTAGTGCTGCTTATTGCTTACCATAAACAGAGAAATTAGGATGTCTCTAAAATAAGAGACTAAGAAAGAATAGAAGACTTACCATAGACAATAATGGAAAGGTCTAACCTCTATTTGAGATACACATATCCTAAGAAATATTGAGCAATTGCAAAATTAAGCTTGAAGAGAATATTTTTACTAAATAATATAGCACAGTTAATGAAATTAATTTTTTTTATTTTTATTTTTTGAAATTAATTTATACACAAACTTAGTGAATTTTATCGATTAGTCTTACATATCCAAAAACTCCTTTCAAATGTTGCTTCTAATTAAGTGTTCTGGGTTTAAGTTGAAGGATGGGACCTGCAGGATTTCCTGTGCAGTGGTAAAGAATCTGCCTGCCAGTGCAAGAGACGCAAGAGATGCGGGTTCAGTCCATTGGTTGGGAAGATCTCATGGAAAAGGAAATTGCAACCCACTCCGGTATTCTTCCCTGGCAGGCTACAGTCCAGAGGGTGGCAAAGAGTTGGATACAACTGAGTTGCGTGTGTACACATACCCACCCAGCCACACACAGATACACTCGGGGCCTGCTGGCATTCCTGAATGTGCATTTGTAATCCTACATCCTGCCTGGAATATGAAAACATTTATAGGAGAGTGAAAGAGTCATAAGGACAAAGTTTAGTTATTTTTTTAATATATGAGATACAATATAGAAGAAAAAATTAGCATTTCATTAAAAAAAAAAAGTTGCGTTTTTCTTTTAAAATCAGGCAGTGGTATATTTACAGACATAGTTATGTATCACTGAAGGGTTTCTCCCCCAGAATTTTAAGTCTGTATAATTACTACTGTTAACATTTTCTATAGTATTTAGTAGTAAAACTATTACCTTTAAAAAACTTTTTTAATGTGCTTAAGGGAGGGGAGTTTAGAAATTTAGAGGCAATAAGGGTGAGTATCACTAGAGGTCAGCCACAGAGAAGAAATGTCCCCTTTTTGCCACTGTCTCTCCCTAAGAAAAGAGACAGTTCCACTTAGTTATAGATATTGGGAAAGCAGCAGTGGGAGCACCTGTTGATTTTTTGCATGTTGGGTGGGGTGAGGAAAACTCAAGAATTTGAAAAGTGACTATATAGTGAATAACATGTATTGTCATTTTAAAAAAAATATTTATTTATATGTTTATTTATTTGACTACACTGGGTCTTAGTTGAGGCATATGGATCTTTAGTTGAGGCTTGTGAGATCTAGTTCCCTGACCTGGGATCTAACTCAGCCCTCTGCTATTGGAAGCTTGGAGTCTTAGCCACTGGACAACCAGGGAAGTCTTACGCTCACTTCAAAAAGCAGAAAATATCACTGTTAGTGAAGGTGTTTCTTACTTCATAGTTTGATGTGTGACTTCTGTTCCAAAAACAACATTGACAGGTATAATATTAGAAGATAACATTCGTAAGCTCAAAAGCAAGTGTAACATCTCTGTGGAGTAGAAGAGCAAAGTGTTGTGAATAGCCAAGCTCTGGGACTGGAAGTTGGCAGTGATGAGTATAAAATAGGTTCCCTTAGGGTTGCTGCTGCTGCTGCTGCTAAGTCTCGTCAGTCGTGTCCGACTCTGTGTGACCCCATAGACGGCAGCCCACCAGGCTCTCCCAACCCTGGGATTCTCCAGGCAAGAACACTGGAGTGGGTTGCCATTTCCTTCTCCAATGCATGAAAGTGAAGAGTGAAAGTGAAGTTGCTCAGTCATGTCCGAGTCTTAGCAACCCCATGGACTGCAGCCTACCAGGCTCTTCCGTCCATGGGATTTTCCAGGCAAGAGTACTGGAGTGGGTGCCATCGCTTTCTCCGTCCTTCAGGGTTAGCAGGTTCCAAAAGTAACCATGTGACAACATCAGAACTAGGCTTGTCTTGATCCCAGGTGTTCTCTCTTGAAAGGAGGCAAAACAAGCAGCTTGTTTCTTCTCAGTGTTAAAATTTTTTAAATTTTTTCATTAACTGTGGACCTAAGGAGCACCAGAATGAAGACTTTCACCTTTATGGCCAGAACTTAGCCAAGGTCTCTCTGATCTGTGACTGGATATGCAGCATCCCCTTTATATTTGCAGGGTTGGAGTTTCAAAATGACAGTATAGTTTTGGACTACAAGCAAAGTATAGGTATCTGGGGGAAAATACCTGAAAGTCTCCCGGAGATGAAATGGTGAGAGGGAGTTGGGAGAGAGAGAGAGGACAGACAAGAAGTCTGAGGCTGCAAACTCAAATTTCAAAACATCTGAGGAATAAAACCTAAGATTGAGGAAGGTCATTAGAAATGAACTAGAAGTGACACTTATATGTGGAAAAATAATCTGTGTGTGAAAAAGCTTGAAGAAAATCTGTTATCTTTTTGACTGTGGTCTGGAAAAGGATTTCTTTAAAAAGATATAAAAAACAATAAAGGAAAATTAATAAATATAATTACATTAAATTAAAAATTCTAGGGAACTTCCCTGGAAGTCCATTGGTTAAGACTCTGCTTCCAATTCAGGGGGTGTTGGTTCAATCCCTAGTTGGGGAACTAAGATCCTTCATGCCATATGGTGTGGCCAAAAAATTAAAAACAAAAAAAATTCTGTGACTTCCCTAATTGTCCAGTGGTTAGAATCCACCTGCCACTGCAGGGGACATGGGTTCAGTCCCTGGTCCGGGAAGATCTCACATGCCCACAAAACAACAAAGTCTGTGCACTACCTACTGAATGAAGTTCATAATGCCCTAGAGCCTGTGATCCACAAGAGAAGCCACTGCTTTGAGAATCCTGTGCACCTCAACTAGAGAGTAGCCCTCATTACTGCAACTAGAGAAAGCCTTTCACAGCAGGTAAGACCCAGAGTAGCCAAAGATTAAAAAAAAATAAAAACTTAGTTAAAAATTGTTTATTTCTGTACAACTGGAGATACACAAAAAGTGAAAAAAGCAGCCTCAGGTTGAGAAAGATATTTGTGAAATATATAATCAAATAAGGATCATTATCTAAAATAAGAAAAACATTAAAAAAGTAGTTCAAAAGGAAAATGGGAAAGGCTTTGCATTCACAAAATAGGGAACCTAGATGGCTAATCGGAGAAGGCAATGGCAACCCACTCCAATACTCTTGCCTGGAAAATCCCATGGATGGAGGAGCCTGGTAGGCTGCAGTCCATGGGGTCGCTAAGAGTTGGACACGTCTGAGCGACTTCACTTTCACTTTTCACTTTCATGCATTGGAGAAGGCAATGGCAGTCCACTCCAGTGTTCTTGCCTGGAGAATCCGGGGGACAGAGGAGCCTAGTGGGCTGCCGTCTGTGGGGTCACACAGAGTCGGACACGACTGAAGCGACTTAGCAGCAGCAGCAGCAGATGGCTAATAAGCTTCTGAAAAGCCACAGGATTAATCAAGGAAATGCCAGAAAGAAGATAAAAAAAATTCTGGAGAGTCTGACAGCAATTCAAGTAAGTGGCTGGAAGTAATATATTACTTAGGCTCTGAGTTAGAATGTGTTGTTTAAGGCAATGGAGATTTTGGGATTATTACTGCATATAATCAAGTTTATTTTGGTAAAAAGAGGCAGTAAAATGGCTTTGGGACTAGGAAGAAGGGGAGACTTTATATGTCCTGGTATACCTTTATATTACTCTGTGCATGTATTAAAGTATAAAATTACTCTGGTATCATGTAGAGACTAGATGAGGAACTAGTAAGGCGTCTATCAAAGTTGTTTCAGCAGGAGATGATGACAGCCAAAACTAGGATGGTGCGTTGGGTACAGATTAACATAGATAGATGGAGTCAGAGCTATTTTGAGGTAGCATTCACTGTGCTTTGTGATGAATTGGACATTATGTATTTCTGCAGTGGAAATTTTACAGTGAGCATATAATACATTTATGGGCCCAAAATAAAGTGATTAAGTAAAAAATAAAGAAGTAGACCTATAACAAGCTTTAAGTAAAAACTAAAGAAGTAGGCCTATATCAAGCTTTCACTATAACATAACATCAAAATGAAGTTATGTTGACTAAAATAAAAAATGCACAATATGAGAGTTGTATTTCTGTTTTATTTGGGATCTTACTGAGGACTATTCCCAGGTGGCTCAGATGGTAAAGAATCTGCATGGAATGCAGGAAACCTGGGTTCAACCCCTTGTCGGAGGATTCCCCTGGAGAAGTGCATGGCAACCCACTTCAGTATTCTTAACCTGGAGAATTCCATAGACAGAGGAGCCTGGCAGTCGCAGAGTTGATTGACACAACTGAGTGACTAACACTTCCACTTTCACTTTCACTGGGGACTATAGCCTGGTAGGCAGTGTCTAACATAGGACTGAGGAGCTGTTCGAAAGAGGTGGAGGGTGATATCAGTGATTTTGGAGAAAGGGTACATGCTATCCAGAACACATCTCAGTAGAAGGTTGCTACTGGTCACGAGGAACACATATCTCAGTTAATGATTTTATTGATTTTTCTAAGAATGAGAAGAAGGAACATTTGGGTTCATAAAATTTTCTCCTGGAAGTATTCTGGAGGCTTGTTCTACTAGTTTTGCCAGAGCACAGAATGCCTCATTCCAATCTCCTTCAGAGCTCCTTTCAGAATGTGTTTGTTGAATGTCAGTGACTGCAGTGACTTAGTGATTTAATTTGTGTAGAACCAGATGGCAAGTGACATTCTTTAGTTGGCAGTTGTTAAGTAAAAAAAGAATTAGGCCTATATTATAATAAGATTCCATTATTTTCTGAGCCTTAAAACTTTCTCAGTTCTGTATTATTGTCTGTCAGGTAGTTTGATTTCTTTATTCGTTTGGACCTTTATTTCTGTTCTCATAGCACTTTTCTGTGAAGAATTTTATTTTGCACCCCCCCCCACCACTGCATCACTGTAAGAAATAACCTTTTACTGTTTCACACACCTTCTGTCTATTCCCTCTACAGTTCCTCCATATTTTGAGCAGTCTGATCTTGCGCAAGTGTAATTGCAGTGCAGTTTTTTTGCACACACACCAACTGTAGTAGACTCTTATCTGTAAGCCAGTGTTTTATAGAACAGAGTATAACCCTCCACCTTACTGACCTTACCTTTTCCTGTAACTCCTTCCCTAAGAACACAGACATCCCCGCACACACCCCCACACACATCCACACCTCCCTTCTCTACATCCCCCTACTCACACACACACCCTCTCTCTCCCCCTCCCTCCCTCCCTCCTCTGCCTTTTCCTATAACTCCTTCCCTAAGACACACACACACAGACACACACCCTCCTCCCTCCTCTCATCCCTCTTGTCCTCTCTTCCTCCCCCTTCTATCACATACATATACTTGCTCTCTGTAGTTCATAGTTTATCAGAACTTAATGATTTATATTCAGTTCAGTTCAGTCACTCAATCGTGTCCAACTCTGCGACCTCATGGACTGCAGCATGCCAGGCCTCCCTGTCCATACCAATTCCTGGAGCCTACTCAAACTTATGTCCGTTGTGTCGGTGATGCCATCCAACCGTCTTATCCTCTGTCATCTCCTTCTCCTCCCACCTTCAATCTTTCCCAGCATCAGGGTCTTTTCTAGTGAGTCAGTTCTTTGCATCAAGTAGCCAAAGTATGGGAGCTTCAGCTTTAGCATCAGTCCTTCCAATGAATATTCAGGACTGATTTCCCTTAGGATGGACTGGTTGGATCTCCTTGCAGTCCAAGGGACTCTCAAGAGTCTTCTCCAACACCACAGTTCAAAAGCATTGATTCTTCGGTGCTCAGCTCTCTTCATAGTCCAACTCTCACATCCATACATGACTAGTGGAAAAAGCATAGCTTTGACTAGGTGGACTTTTGTTGTCCACCAAAGTAATGTCTCTGCTTTTTAATATGCTGTCTAGGTTGGTCATAACTTTTCTTCCAGGGAGCAAGCATCTTTTAATTTCATGGCTGCAGTCACCATTTGCAGTGATTTTGGAGCCCCCAAAAATAAAGTCTCTCACTGTTTCTATTGCTTCCCTGTCTATTCACCATGAAATGCTCCTATTTCTCTGCTTCTATTCTTATTGTTTTTGAATGCCATTGTGCCTCTTGGTATCTTACTGAATTTTTTTGAATCCATCACATATCCATCATGATTCCTCATGCCTCTAACTAGAAGTTTTCGCATGTGTCTGTACCATTCTGTTTACTTCTGTCATGGCACTTTTCCGTGCAAAACTGTTCTTCCTTTATTTCCTGGATAAGTTACTGACACCACTATTTACCCTGTTGCCCAGGCCACATATTACAGGGGTTATCTTTGGTTCTTGATTATTCTCTCAGTTTCCATGTCCATTTCTACCAGAGCATCCATTTAGACACCAAGGTAATTGTATCATTTCTAAGGAAATAACTGACATTATCTAGAAACAACTGTAGCATATACAATGTAGAGAAATTATTTTCTTAGCTCTTGTCTTTGAGGGATTTTTCTTATTTCTACTATACAGGTGAGGGAACCAGGTTCAATGAGGCTAGGGTTAGATGTTAACATTTTTATGTGACTTCAAGGCCTATGCTAGTTTTATTTGGCCCTATAAATATTTCTCTATTCTCTTCTCTTTATTTCTGTTACTGCTTTTATCATTTTTTCTCTTAATTATTGTAGTAGCTTTTTAAAAATACTTTTTCATTGTGGTTTATCACACAATACTGAATATATGCAATAGCTTTCTAACTGGTACAATGCCTCTCTTTTCTCCCTCCTGCAATCTCTTTTTCATACTCTGCCAGAGTGCTTCTCTAAAATACAAATCTGTTCATTTTATTCCCCTGCTTAAAATTCTTCAGTTGTTCCCTGTGGCCCACAAAATGAAGTTCAAACTCCTTATCGTGGAACATCCATCATCTGGTTCCTGCTTACATTTTCAACATCATTTCCTACTACTCTCCCTTCCCCAGTCTGCATTCCAGCAACACTGTACTGTTAATGGTTACTGGAACTTAACATGTTCTCATCAAGATTTTGCTTTTGGAATTTTCCCCTTGTATGCAATTTCCTTCTCTCTCGGTCTGCTGTGTAAATCCTTACTTTTCTTTCACAGTTCAGTTCAAGCTACAGTTCTGTGATGTGGACATTTAACAATATTCCTTGGCTTTCCCTGGAAAAATGAGGCAGTGTTAGGATTATCTGCATCCTTTTTTTTTTTTGCTTTCAGTAGCGCATTCAGCACATTGTACTCTGTTTCTCTCACCTATTAGACAGTGGCATCCCTAAGGGCAGAATTCTTATCCCCTTTAAGACAAACTTACAGGTATTTCCCATTAAAAAATGTACATATTCACCTCTACAAAATTTCACAGACTTTAGATTTAGGACCCCTGTAACAGAGATTGAGAATAAAGCTTAGTTTGTTAAGAAACAGTGTTTAATTATAGTGGTTGTGGTAGAACTGAAGATGGTAAGCAACTCCTTGAGGGAAGAACAAAGATGCTCTTTGTGATGATTTTCTTCTGATTGGGGCCATGGCTTAGGTCCTAAGGTTTTGTGTTTTAGGACCCAGACAACCCTAAATTAATGTCTTGACATTTTTAGTTGTTGATGTTTAATTTTTTTTTCCTGTTAGTATTGATTGTCAAATTTTTAGAAAAGGCTGAAGTTTGTTATTTTCTAAGGAAAAGTAGTATGTTGATAGAGATAAGATATTACAAAAGGGAGGAAGAATATAATTTAAGGGAAATTATTGACAAGTGAACTTAATGTTTCCAAAATTGATAACTGGTTGCATTTGTTTACAGGAACTTTTGTAAATGTGGTTACACACAGCTTATATCTACAGTCATAGACAACAAATATGTATAAGTTAATTGAAAGAAATATTAATTCTAGGGAATATCCTCTCATATGCATGGGCATATGCATTATTATTGTATGTGTGTAGGGAATAGAAGATAATTGTCCACACCCTCACCTGCCCTACCAAGTTCTTTAAAAATGAGCACAAAGATGGGAGTCGACTTTAATTTGATTAAAAAAGTGTGCAGCCACCTGCTGAAAAAGCATAAGTGCAGAATCAGTTGCAGTTAACCCAGTAATGGGTTGGGAGCAGTCAGAATCCATGCTTTACTACCGTGTTTTCCTTCAAAAGGAGATACAGTTTATCCTGCACTGTACCTGTTGTGGTTTGGAGAATTTTGTCTTCTGAGCTTTTGAGTTATCTGTGACTTGCATTATAGTGCATTGTCCATGGTAAAAGTATTGCTTCATGAATTTTTTGTTTAACTTGTATGTGTATGTATGTGTGTACTAGGGCATATGGCTCAAAAAAAGCATTTCTTACACTGTTATAAGTTAACTATGTAAAATGACACATCATTTTTTAATAGTGTTAGTAAATTGGCTATTTTCATGAAAAATTTTATCTTAAAATACAGAAATTTCATTTGGTTCTTGGCATTGTCATTTGCAACAGTGCATGCCCTATTTTTGAATTAGCTCTGAAAACATCCAGGTAGATCATTGATCAAAGATGCTACATATAGGGTGAAATTTTGCCTTTTCTATGGGAAATTTGTTTGGTTCTTTCCAAGTAATATTTTGTGATTCTAGCTTATTTAAGGTCCTGTTCCTAGAAAATGATGTATTCTTTTTTTTTTTTTTAACAGTTTTTTCAGTTGTACTTAAAATAACCTCAGCCCAAATTGGCTATTTCAAACTTGGCAGTTTTGCAAGAAACATGACTATAGAATTCTTTACTAAGTCTTTGCAAAATATTTTGTCTTACTGGAGGAATTGTCCTTTACTCAGCTTGTGTTTTCTTATTTTCATATTTTCTCATATTATCCAAATGGGAAATTTTTCTTTTTAGTAAATTAATATCTCTTTGGAGAAGGCAATGGCACCCCACTCCAGTACTCTTGCCTGGAAGATCCCATGGATGGGAGGAGCCTGGTAGGCTGCAGTCCATGGGGTCACTAGAAGTCCGACACGACTGAGCGACTTCACTTTCACTTTTCACTTTCATGCATTGGAGAAGGAAATGGCAACCCACTCCAGTGTTCTTGCCTGGAGAATCCCAGGGACTCGGGAGCCTGGTGGGCTGCCGCCTATGGGGTCGCACAGAGTCGGACATGACTGAAGTGACTAAGCAGCAGCAGCAGCAGCAGCAGCAGCAGCAGCAGCATCTCTTTGGGAGCTTCTCTCAAAAGCCTTATGTTTACCTCTCAGGAATTTCAACTGATTGTTTATGTCTTTGCTTCTACTATTTTCAGTTGTTGCAAATAAATTTTCGCTTACTGTATACTGTTTCACAGATGTCATTTTATTCATATCTAATATTTTCTGTAGCAGCATATGAGTTGTTCAGTTGTCAGCACAAGCAATTTTAGAACATTTTTATCATCCCCCCCCACTCCAAAAAAGGTTCTGTGTGCATTAACAATAATTCTTCATTCATTCCTTCCCCCAGCCCTTGGCAACCACTGAATCTACTTTCTTGTCTCTAAGAAATTGCCTGTTCTGGACATTTCATGTAAATGGTATCATAAAATATGTGACCTTTTCTGTCTGGTTTCTTTCAGTTAGTACTGTCTTTTTAAGGTACATCCATGTTGTAACAGGTATCAATAATTCTTTTGTTTTTGTTCCCTAATATTCCATTATGGATATATCATATTTTGTTTATCCATTTATCAGCTGATGGACATTTAGGGTTGTTTACAGTTTTTGACTGTATGGATCACAACAAACTGTGGAAAATTCTTAAAGATATGGGAATACTAGACCACTTGACCTGCCTCCTGAGAAATCTGTATGCAGGTCAGGAAGCAATAGTTAGAACTAGATGTCCAGAACATTTGGAACATTGGTTCCAAATTGGGAAAGGAGTACGTCAAGGCTGTGTATTGTCACCCTGTTTATTTAACTTATGTGCAGAGTACATCATGAGAAACGCTGGGCTGGATGAAGCACAAACTGGAATCAAGATTGCTAGGAGAAATATCAGTAACCTCAGATATGCAGATGACACCACCCTTATGGCAGAAAGTGAAGAACTAAGGAGCCTCTTGATAAAAGTGAAAGAGGAGAGTGAAAAAGTTGGTTTAGGGCTCAACATTCAGAAAACTAAGATCATGGCATCCGGTCCCATCACTTCATGGCAAATAGATGGGGAAGCAATGGAAACTGACAGACTATTTTTGGGGGCTCCGAAATCACTGCAAATGGTGACTGCAGCCATGAAATTAAAAGGTGCTTACTTCTTGGAGGAAAAGTTATGACCAACCTAGACAGCATATTAAAAAGCAGAGACATAACTTTGCCAACAAAGGTCTGTTCTGTCAAATCTATGGTTTTTCCAGTAGTTGTGTGGATATGAGAGTTGGACTATAAAGAAAGCTGAGCACAGAAGGATTGATGCTTTTGAACTGTGGTGTTGGAGAAGACTCTTGAGAGTCCCTTGGACTGCAAGGAGATCCAACCAGTCTATCCTAAAGGAAATCAGTCCTAAATATTCATTGGAAAGACTGATCCTGAAGCTGAAGCTCCCATACTTTGGCCACTTGATGCGAAGAACTGATTCCTTGGAAAAGACCCTGATGCTGGGAAAGATTGAGGGCAGGAGGAGAAGGGGACGACAGAGGATGAGATGATTGGATGGCATCACTGACTCAATGGAGATGAGTTCGAGTAAACTCTGGAAGTTGGTGAGGGACAGGGAGGCCTGGCATGCTTTTGTCCATGGGATCACGAAGAGTCAGACATGACTGAGCAACTGAACTGAACTGAGACATTTATGAAACATAATTTGAATTTTTGGGGATCATTCTTTTATTGTGTTTTCACTTTCTGGATGTTGTATTTTGAAGCATTAAAGCTTTTAATTTTGATGAAGTTCAAATTACCTGTTTTTTCCTTTTGTTACTGTGCTTTTTTGGTGTCAGTTAAGAAACTGTTGTTTAATCCAAGGTCACAAGCAAAATATGTTTTCTTCTAAGAGTTTTATGGTTTTAGCTCTCATATTTAGACGCTGTGGTTTGAGTTCATTTTTGAATGTGATGTGATGTCAAAGGATCCCATTTCATTCTTGGAAATGGGAAAGGAAGGAAAAGTTCCCCCCTTATTGAAGTTGTCTTGGTACCCCTTGGTTAAAAATCTATTAACCATACATGTAAGGATTTATTTCTGAAATCTCAGTTCTGTTTCCTTAATATGTATATCTGTCTTTATGCCAGTACCATGCTGTGTTGATTAGTGTCACTTTGGTAGTGAGTTTTGAAACCAGGAAATGTGAGCCCTTCAACTATGGTATTTTTAAGATTGTTTTGGCTGTTTTGAGTCTTTTGCATTTCCGTATGATTTTAGAAGCAGCTTATCATTTCTGCAGAAAGAGGTTGGTATTTGATAAGGATTACATTGAGTATATATCAATAGATCAATTTAGGGAGTATTAGCATTTTATCTGCTGGGAAAGAATGATGGCAGGAGGAGAAAGGGACGACAGAGGATGAGATGGTTGGATGGCCTCACCAACTCAATGGACATGAGTTTGGGTTAACTCCGGGAGCTGGTGATGGACAGGGAGGCCTGGTGTGCTGCGGTCCATGGGGTCGCAAAGTTGGACACGACTGAGTGACTAAAAAGAACCGAGCATTTTATCACTATTAAGCATGACAATCCATGCGTTGGACATCAATGAGTTTTGATGACTTTTTTTTTTTTTTTGATGACTTGGAAGGGTTTATTTCTAAGCACTCTTTTCTGTTCTCTTGGTGTATGTATCTGTTTTTATGCCAGTATCCTACCATTTTACTTACTGTAGCTTTATAGTGTATTGTAATCAGGAAATACGAGGCTTCTAAGCTCTGTTCTTTCTTCGGAATGTTATGGTTATTCAGGATTCTTTGAGATTCCATATGATTACTTCATTTTAAAAATATTATCCCAAAATCCATTGTATGGCTGAATCACATTTTGTTTATCCATTTATCAGTTGATAAAGATTTGGGTTGCTTCCAAGTTTGTTTTTCTTCTGGCTAATGCTGCTATGAATATTTGTGTACAAGTTTTTATGTGATATATATTTTCAATTCTCTTGGTACATACCTAGGAGAGTTTTGAGCCTCTGCCAGATTGTTTCTCAAAGCGGCTGCTGCATTTTATAGTCCCATGAGCAATATATGAGTGTTCCATTGTATCTACATTCTACTTAGCCAGCAGTCCTTTTCTTATTAAGCTTTTTATTTTATATTGGAGTATAGCTGATTAACAGTGTTGTGATAGGCCAACACTTATTGTTTGTTGTTTTCATTATAGCCATCCTAGTACACGCCATTGTAATTTTTTGGATGTTTCACATAGAAAGGTTTTTTGAGATTGGTGCAAGAAAGAGTATGATTTTGTGTTTATTTGTATTTCCAAATAGATAATTCTACTGTTGTTATATCTCTGCCCAGAAGATCTGTTGCATTGTAATATCCTTAGAGCAGGGCTTTTCTGCCTTGGCATTATTGACATCTTGTGCTGGATGATTTTTTTTTTTTTTTGCGTGAGGAAGTATTGTGAATTTTAAAATTTCTGGCAGGACTCTTGTCCTCTGTTGCAGATACCAGTGGTACCATCATCTACAGTTGTGACAACTAAAATTGCCTCTTAGTGCCGTAAGTCACCTGGGGGAAAATTGCCCCTGATTGAGAACTTTACTGCCTTAGAGGAAGAAAGAAAATATTATTCTTTGTTCATATCCTTTTTTTTTTTGGTCAGTGTGGATTTTGCTGTTTTTGTCATTCACAGCATTTAATTTTGCTCAGCAGAATTTTAATCTTTCAAATAGGAAAAATGGATTGTTGCCTAAAAACTTGCTAGATAATTCTTGGGAAAGTTTTTCCTCAGTGAGTTTGAAGTTAGATTTGTAGGATAACGTATCTTCATTTTTTTTCCTTAGAATTATTTTCGAAGTAAAGATTTTGCTTGTGAAGAAATTCTTAGAATTACATAACCCTAGATACTGAGCTACATGAGACATTAAGGAAGGTTTAAGTTAGCATATTTTTTGATATTTAGAATGAAACCTAGAGAAATTACGTAGTTTGTTTCAAGTACCATCGTAACCTGACTGATGACAGAAATGAGATCAAAAGACATGCGGTGTTTTGTTGGTAGGGGGTGAAGGTGTACTTCTTTGTTTTTTGAGTTTTGTTCTGTTTGTTTTTTAGTGGAGATGGTAAATTATTTGATATATGGGGATGGAAGGATCAGTTGCCTTTAGGTAAAAGTTAATTTATAGTCTCACTTCATATCATACCTCCAAAATAGATGATAGATGGAATATAATCATAAACAGTTAAAAAACAATTTTGTAAAAAAAAGCGAGACAATTAGTGATGGATTCATGTCATTTATGTGTCTGTCCAAACCCTCACATGTAGAAGAGGGAGCCCTAGGGTAACTATAGGGTTTGGGTGATGATGATGAGTCCTTGTAGTCTCATCAGTTGTAACAAATGCAGCAGTTTTTTTGAGGATGCTGATAATAGGGGAGGCGTGTGTCGGAACAGAGGTCATATGGAAACCTCTATACCTTCCTCTCAATTTTGCGTTCAACTTCTAAAGCTGATCTTAAAAAAAAAAAACAAGCTAATCAAATTTTTTTTTAAGTTAAAGACATATCTTTGGAAGGAGAAGGCTTTTCTGTATTTAGTGTGATGGAAAAATAAACTAAAAATAAAATCTTGATAGATTGAAAAAGTAAAAGTTGGGCCTCTTTGCTTTTCGACAAAACAAAACTTCTGTGCTCTATTATATCATTAGGAAGTCCTGTTCTTTTGGTTCCCAGTTTAGTACTTTCTCTATAACTCCATGTTTTATTGAAGTAATAAACTCTCTCTGACCAATTTAATTTGTTCTGGAATAGATCGTATTATGAAAAATATACTTGTGTGTATAAATAAGTGGTTTGGTAGAAATTTTTATATGAATGAAGAACTGGTTACAGTAAAAGCTTAGGACTTGCTTTTAAGAGTTTATCTTAGATACCCGGGCACATGGATATATGTATACTTAAGTATTCATGTGGCTATTGTAGATACACTTATTATTATATAATGGCATTTGATCCAGTAGCATGTGTATTTTACTTAAGACTTTGGAGATGTTTTTGGTGGAATTTGTTTTGGCACGTAGTAAATAGTAAGTTATGGCTGAGTTGTCTGTGTGTGTAGTATTGTTGAAGTTTAATGTACATAACATTCTTTTAAATATCCAGATTGATAAGTTTTGGAAAATGAATATGTTTGTGTGATTATCACCACAAAGAATGACATTTCATCATTCTCAAAATTTTCCCTCTTAACTGTTTACCATTGCTTCGTGTTCTCAACCCTTGCTCCAGATTACTATTGATACATTTTCTATGATTTTATCTTTAGTATTTAATATATGTGAAATCAATTTATTGATTAGTATCATAAATTTAACGGTTCATTCAGAAGTGTATCTTACTCTTTTTCATCTTTAAAAATAAATGACTCTGATAGTGATTAGACATTTTTTATTTGTCTGTAGTATTTCATACGGAGAAGGCAATGGCACCCCACTCCAGTACTCTTGCCTGGAAAATCCCATGGATGGAGGAGCCTGGTAGGCTGCAGTCCATGGGGTCGCTAAGAGTTGGGCACGACTGAGCGACTTCACTTTCACTTTTCACTTTCATGCATTGGAGAAGGAAATGGCAACCCACTCCAGTGTTCTTGCCTGGAGAATCCCAGGGACGGGGGAGCCTGATGGGCTGCTGTCTCTGGGGTCTCACAGTTGGACACGACTGAAGCGACTTAGCAGCAGCAGCAGCAGCAGTATTTCATATGTGCTCAGTTGCTCAGTCGTGTCTGACTCCTTGTGACCCTATGGACTGTAGCCCGCCAGGCTCCTCTGTCCATGGAATTTTCCAGGCAAGAACACTGGAGTGGGTTGCCATTTCCTTCTCCAGGAGATCTTCCCAAGATTCTTTATCGCTGTGCCACCGGGGAAAGCCCCAGTATTATATATATATATGTATACAGTGAAGTGAAAGTCGCTCAGTCGTGTCCGATTCTTTGCGACAGATTCTTTTACCAGCTGAGCCACAAGGGAAGCCCAAGAATACTGGAGTGGGTAGCCTATCCCTTCTCCACCAGATCTTCCTGACCCAGGAATCAAACTGGGGTCTCCTGCATTCCAGGCAGAATATGAATATATATATATATAATCTTTTATATATATATAAAAGATTTACCCATGTTATTGCATGCATATGTAGTTCCTTCTTTATTGAGTAGTAGTCTTTAAACTGTTGTAGATAATGCTGTTATAAATGAATATCTTGAATACTGGTATGTTTTCCATTTCACGGAGGACAGATATTGCTGTGTACATTGGTAAACTGCTCAACTTTTCCAAAGTGACGGTACTGTTTTGCATTTCACCAGTAATGTATGAGAGTTCCAGTTGCTCTGCATTTTTTCCCAGGTTGTTTTTTTGGTGTGTCAGTTTATATATATCATGACTTTGAAGACCTTAGTATGTTCATATGTGAAACTCTTTTGGGTAGAAATTTTTTATGAAGGGTGCCAGTATTTGTTTTGTTCTGCTTTTTATGTGTGTGTTTTTGAGTACTAGAAATTTGATCAGTAAAATCTTTGATTGAACAATCCTTTTTTGTTTACCCATCTTTACCCCTGTAATTAACTCTCCATTTAGAAATATACCTTAGGTTTTTTACGTTGTTTTTTTTTTTATTTTATTTTATTTTTAAACTTTACAAATTGTATTAGTTTTGCCAAATATCAAAATGAATCCGCCACAGGTAAGTTTTAAAAAGCAAAAGCAAGTAATGTTTGTAGTGAACTAGACATTTTTAAGAGTAGTAGTTAAGTGACATCCTAGTTACAGCCTGTCTCCATATACTTTAAAATACTATCTGTGTCCCTTTGTAAATAAGTATTTTTAAGATGAAAGTGAAAGTGAAGTTGCTTAGTCGTCTCTGACTCTTTGCGACCCTGTGGACTGTAGGCCACCAGGCTCCTCCGTCTGTGGGATTTCCCAGGCCAGAATATTGGAGTGGGTTGCCATTTCCTTCTCCAGGGGATCTTCCCGACCCAGGGATCAAACCTAGGTCTCCCGCATTGTAGGTAGATGCTTTAACCTCTGAGCCACCTGGGATATATAAACATAATTGTGAAGAATTTTAAACTTGGAAGATTAATATACTCTTGAGAAAATTCTTCATAATTAAATATGTTCACTATAATTTTAAATTTCTGAAATACTGCATCTGCTTCTGTTTTTGCTGATTGATCGTCTCTATAAAACATAATAATGGGTCTTTTAGGCCTCCAGTTTTGATGTCCTATTAGTTTAATGTAGTTTAATGTAGTATAATGTGTTAACAATGCTAAGTCATAATCTCACAATATTTTGGAGTATATCCTTCCAGACTTTTTTTACATACACACATTCTTTCCCCCTCCTCCTCTTCCTGCCCACATAAATTTCCAAAATGAAATTATGATACACCAATGTTTAATATTGTCTTTTCGACGATAATATCTTTAAATATATCATCGTCCCCCCCCCCCATCAGGAAATCAGATCTAAGCAATTTTTTATGTCTGCATAGTATTTTATTTTTGGATGTATCTGATTTTGGTAACTTAAATATTTATCAGCAGAGAACTGATTGTTTCCAATTTTTACTATTACAAACAGTGCTCCAGTAAGTTTTCTTTTTACATACTTACATATTGGTTCTTTATTTCCTAGCATAAAGATTTGAAAGGGAATTTGGTGGCTTAAGAACATCTGCATTAAAATTTTTTATGTAAAACACTAAATTGCTCTTTTGGAAAACTGGCAAACTATGTAGATAAAGACTACTTTTAGAATGTTTTAAAATTTACTCCTGAAAGAGTAGTTACTGAGAATGACCATTGATTGCAACTTAGGAGAAAAAACTGAGTCATTCAAAACCATCCTATGAAATTCTTACATATTTATTTGTTTATAGTTTTATGACTTTTATATTTCCATCACTAGAATATAAGCATCTTGAAGGTAGACTCACTATGTGTTACTTTATATGTATATACTCTATCTTATTCCTACCATATCTCCAGATTTAGAATAGGTACTAATAAATATTTGAGTGACTCTTTAATGACTGATTGTTAATGCAGTCTGTGGTTTTCTGGTGCTGTGAATTGAAAGTGAAAGTGAAGTCGCTTAGTCGTGTCCGACCCTTTGGGACCCCATGGACTGTAGCCTACCAGGCTCCTCTGTCCATGTTGCTGTGAATTAGGGGAGAACAATGTATGTCACTGCTGTTCTGAAGAGCTTGGGTTACCTGAGGTATTTTGTCAGTCCAGAGTTGTTGTTGAGGGTGTGTCGCATTTTTTTTTTTCCCTCAGTAAGGTGGGCATCTTTGTGGACAGAAACTTTACTTGGGTTTTTTTCTTTTGGCAACCACCACTGCTACAACACTGAAACATTAATAAATGATGGTAATAATTGCAGTGAAGATAAACCTATTATTTCTTGCCTGTTTTCTGAACGAGAATTTATCTGAGATTCTCTATGATTTACCTTTAAAGTTAATATTTCACCTCAGCCATGTTACACCAGGAGATTATTTGAATTAGTGACCTGGGGCCCCGTGTCTGATTATTTGAACTAGTGACCTGGAGCCCTCTGTCCAGTTCGACAGCTGGTCGATCCTGGCAACAAGGTGTCTTGAGGCCCATGTCTGTTCAGACGACTGGTTAGCCTTGCAACCCTGTACTCAAAATGTTTGTGTGTGTTTTAATCAGCGTTTGGTTGCCTTTCTTTTTCAGAATCTATGCAGAAAAGGAGTTAACACAGCAAGATTGCTGTGCTTAGAAAGATCTGCTTTTAAGATTGGCCCTTGGCCTGCATCTGAGGAAAAAAATTGAATTCTGGGAGTGTTCTCACCATTTCATAACTGATAAGAGTGGTTTACTATGCTTGAACTCTTTGCACAACAATATGGTTTATGTCGAGCACCTCCTTTTCTTCTCAGAGTGTGGCATTTTTTGTGTGTGTCAGGCAGAGGCTGTGTACGTGACCGTGATAAAAACTTTGGGACACTGAGTCTCTAATGAGCTTCCTTGGTTAGACATTTCACACATGTTGTCACAGTTCGGTGCTGGAGGAATTAAGTGCATCCTCTGTGGCTCTGTGGGCAGAAGACCCTTGGAAAGTTGTACCTGGTTTCCTCTAGACATCACCTCATAGAGCTTTTCCCTTTGCTGACTTTGGTTCTGGATTATCTGCTTTAGTAAATTATACCCATGAGTACGATGATGTCCGAGTCCTGTGAGTCCTTGCGTAGTTTGAAGGACTCCCACCATAACATCAAATTCAGGAACATCCTAAAGAGGCACCTTTTGAAGACTGTAATCTTCCCACTCTGCTCTCTTTTTGACATTATGGGAATGCACAGCAGAATGACAATTTAATGTGTTGTAATCTGGATAAAGAAATGTGTAAGTTAAAAGGTAATTTTTTAACTTTCATAAGAAGAAACGTCAGTACTTGATGTATTATAATTCAATTTAGAAATTTGAGTTTACACCAGATTTTTTAAGGAACATTTCTGTTAGGTTAAGACACTCTTTTTGTAGTAATACTCTGAAATCCCAGTTATGTTTGCCTTGAGAAATTTGTGTTCCAAGAACAGGATACTGTTGCTTCAGTTATTCAGTTATTTGCCCCATTACTGCAAGGTTCCTGTGTTGTTTATGTTAGATAGTTCATTTTGACACTTAGATAAACAGAAGCCAAACACACAGCATACCCAGAACTAGTCCCTGAACTTTGTTCCAGGGTAAAGATAAGGCATTTAGACTTTTCCAGTACAGATAAATATATTACAGCTACTGAAAAATGGATGTTATGTGACTCTTGGATTGTTTAGATAAGCAGTGAAGGTCTTAAAAAAAATTCCTGCCAACAACACCAAGGGAAAATTTATATTCATTCATAGAACCGGCTTTTAAGAGGATTACAGATTAGGCATAAGATTCTGTGACTCAGGAAAACATTTGTATATTATCATTTCACAACATGCCTGAAAAAATTCCTCTGAGCTATGTTGTCCTGTTCTTGTTCAGTTTTACTCTGTGTACTTGTCTTTGAAAATAGACCCAGTTGAGGAACTGCATGTCTTTAAACTGTACAGTTTGATGAAGTTTTATAATTGTGTATGCTTATGAAATCCCTCCCCCACAATCAGCATACACAAAATTGTCATCATCCCCTAAAGATTCCTTGTGCTCTTTGTAGTCATTTTTTTCCTTTACCACTAGTACCAGGCAAGCACTGATCTACTTTAAATTTCTTTCATTTTCTAGGATTTCATATAAGTGAAATCATATGAAACATTATCATATATAGTATCTATCACTAACACAGTGATAATTGAGATTTATCCACATTACTGCATGTGTCAATAGTTTATTCCTTTTGCTTTTCATTAATATTTATTTGGATATATTACATTTTGTTGATCTGTCTACCAATTTATGGACACTTGGTTAGTTTCCATTTGGGGGCCATTGTAAACAAAGCTGATATTATACTTGTTTTTGCATAGGCATAGGGTTTCATTTTGCTGGTGTGCCCCACTTTTTAAAAAAATTTGTACTTATTGTCCTAGGCAAAAAATAAGGGAGGGAAACACATTAATCTTTCACCTATTCAATGAACATATATTGAATGCTTTTGATATAGTGCCATGTGCTGAAGTCACAGTGGTGAACAAGAACTCAGCCCCTGCTCTTATTTAGACCTTACAATTTGGTGAATAATTCAGGCACATACAAGGAATAAGAAATGGAGGTTGTGTAAAGAATGTTATGGAGAATATGAAAGCAGATCCCCCCATCCAGGTCTGGGTTGAACAGGGAGAGAGTCTTTGAAGAAGAAATGTAAAGATGAATAGCGGTTGAGTAAATGAGGCCTTCTAGGTAAAAGAAATAGACTGTGTGATAAGGTGAGAAAGAGAATGGTACTCTATCATTTCTGTCTGGATGAAGCTGGGAGTATCTGTAGTTACTCAGTCAAGAAGGTCCTTCTACATCATTTTAAGAGTTTTGGAAATGAAAATCAAGGAAATGATAAGGTCAAATTGTAGGTACTGTGATCAAGTTTTTTGAGTAAGTACTTTATAATCTCCTCATTTCCAGAAATTCTACCTGCCATCTTTAATTCTGTTTACTTTTAATCAAGTTTTAGTCTAATGTTAATGTAAGTGTTAACCCTAAATTTTGATAAGGATTGCTATTAGATGAGCAGAATGTTAGAGTAAGACTGAGATGACTACTTATTTAATTTTCTTGGTTATTTCTGATTAAGTAGAATTTATCAAGATACTACTAGAATACCAATGTTGAAAACTTTCATATACATAACAAGTGTATTTGCAGGAAATCATTTTGGCAAGAGGCATGATTTATAAGAGGCTTGTTGACAGTCTGACCTTCTGTAATCTAGTATCTTGTTAAGACACTGAACACTTTTATAGTACTTGCTCTGAGGCTAGGAAAACAAAGTAAAAATCCACTATAATTAATCCTTTTAAGAAGTAGAGAGTTTTTGTTTGGAAGCAGTGGTTCGTTTCATTTTAAAGTTGATTTTTTAAACTTCTATTTGCTATATTATTATCATGGTGTGTTCTTTGGTATACTTTTTACTTAAAAGTAGTATTGCTAGTTACTTGTTTCAGATCTCTTCAGAAAAGTCATTTCTATATGTAGAATACTTTTCAAAGCCCTTTCACATACCTCTGTAAACCATGGTGGACATGAGTTTGGAGATTGTGTAAACTATACAGTATGTATAGCTTCACATGTGGGCATCTCTTGAAAGGTTCAGAGTAGTATAAATTTTCCTTTCTAATAGTAACAAATATAAAAATTGACCTGTATTCTTCCCTCGCCTCCCTCCCTCCTTCCCTTCTATTTTAAAAGTGTTAAATATCAGTTTGAAGTTTTAGAGGGAGAATATACTTTTCTAGTACCCTGTACACCAGTGTCTGCCAAATTGCTCCTATTTTCAGAATGGATTTATTATTTGTGCATCTATCTATAGACCCTAGTATTATTAGCATCTGATCCAAAATAATGAATGAGATTAAACTTCATGTTGTGAGATTTTGAGCTAGAATAATAGCGTTGGTATATTTGGGCACATGTGCCAATGGGTACATCCTGTTTCAGTTATTTATGATGGAAGTTTTTGTTCATCGTTTCATCCTCAGTATCTGACACAACTTTTTCACGAAGAAAGTGCTCTGTAGTTATTTGTTGAACAAATTTTTAGCACGTGACAATTGTCTTGTAAATATTTTAAGATTTCATATGGCATGTAGTGTAGTACTATGTACTTATTGCCCCCAAATCAGTATTTGTTTATTAATGTGTGTTCCCTATATGTACTATAGTAAGACATTGATTTCAAGATAGATCATAAGTGGAGATCTGTTTTATAACAGTAGATAATATGTGAAAAATTTTAACCACTTCTTATGTAAAACTTTCAACATAATAAATTTCTATACTAAAGTCTCACTTAATGAATCTTGCTCTTGGCTGTATTATGTGTGGGTGCTCAGTTGTATCCTACTCTTTGCAACCCCTTGGACTGTAACCCACTAGGCTCCTCTGTCCATGGGATTGCCCAGGCAAGAATTCTGGAGTGGGTTTCCATTTTGTCCTCCAGGGATCTTCCTGACCCAGGGATTGAACCCTCATCCCCTGCATTGCAGGTGGGTTCTTTACCGCTAAGCCATTGAGGAAACCCTAGCTCTATTACAGTGAATCTCTTATTAGTAAAACACCCTAGCTCTATTTTAGTGAATTTCTATTAGTATAGCTCATTTACATGGCTATAAGATAACTGTTTCTCAGGACAATCATATTTTTGTTAATTTCTTCAGCAGTGTGTATATTTAATGATTTTTTTAGGAGAGAAAGTAATACAAATAAATATTTTTGTTTTTAGCAAGCTTTGGTTTTATATATTTCTTAAGGCATTATAGATAAGCCATTGAGACCTTTGGGAAACACATGCTCATTCTTTTTCAAAGCGTTTTTTTTTTTTTTAATCTTTTTAGTGTCAAAATGGACATTTTTACTCCAAGAACAAAACATAGGCGACAAAATTTCAGTTAAAAAATCTTTATGTACTTGTTTTTGGCTGCATTGCGTCTTAATTGTGGCATTCAGGCCCTTGATTGCAATGCGTGGACTTCTCTCTAGTTGCAACTGGTGGGCTCAGTAGTTGCGTTGTGTGAGTTCTCTAATTGAGGCATGCAGGCTTAGTTGCCACGTGACAGGTTGGGGTCTTGTTCTCTGATCAGGGATCTCCGCCATGTCCCCTGCATTTGAAGGTGGTTTCTTAACCCCAGGACCACCAGGGAAGTCCCCCAATTTCACTTTTTAAAGTAAACTATTGGACACGTTTTGCTTATATTGCATGACAACACATGGTCAGTTCTATGTAATGATACTTTCTGCTGAAAGCATTCATTTGCCACATCTATAAAACTGAGTTTTTAAAAAAATTTGAATGCTTAATATTTGTTTTCTTTGTTACTATTTTCTTTAGAAGGTATTGACCTTGGCTTTGTTGTTTCAAACTTTTTATTCTTTCTGTATCTCTCTTTAAAAATGTTTTTGATCAGCTTCTTAGAATTTTTAAAAAATAATTTTATTTACTTATTTTTGGCTGTACTGGGTCTTCGTTTCTTCATGGGCTTGTCTCTAGTTGGAGAGAGCAGGGGCTACTCGCTAGTTGCATTGTGGACTTCTCATTGTGGTGGCTTCTCTTGCGGAGCTCTAGGCTGGCAGGCTTCAGTAGCTGCAGCACGTGAATGCAGTAGTTGTATCTCCCAGGCTCTAGAGCACAGGCTGAGTAGTTGTGGTGTATGGGCCGAGCTGCCCTATGACACATGGGATCTTCTGGATCAAGGACTGAACCCGTGTCTCCTGCATTGGCAGACAGATTCCTCAACCCTGAGCCACCAGGGAAGCCCATTTCTGTATCTCTGAGTTTAACAGATATTCAAAGTAAATGCCAACCAAACTAAATATTTCTTTCATGTCACAGTTTCCTCCGTTTTATTTTTAAAAGTTGCCTTCCCTTTCACTTGAGATGTGAATTTTCTGCATTATTCAAACTAATTTTATTTATTTTGTTCTCCAATATGTTTGTGCCTATAAAGTAGTCTGTTATTTATAACTACAATTTTCATGTCTCTCAAATCTCAGGGTATAAATTGGTTATCACTAGGTTCTAAAAAGCTGTTGTGGAGTTAATTTGAAAAAATTATTCTCTATATTGGTGTACAGTTTCTAGAGTTTTACATTTATAGACCTAGCTTGCAAGCTGTATCTTAAAGATAGAAAAAGTGTAGGCTGTTCTCAACATGTTGGACTGAGAAAGTAAGATGTCCTGCAGCCAGATATACTGTTGTGTTCATGTCTGTGCTAGAATTCTTGCTATTTTTCTTTAAGCATTCCCCTTTAAGTGAACTCTTCCTTTGTTTTCCTAAAGTTCTAGTTTTTTTGATTCTTCTTAATAAAAACTTTTGTCAGCTACCACCTGGCTACTCCGACTCCTCATACTCCTCCTTTTATCCACTTTTAGTTATTTGGCAAACATGCTTTATTAATAGAGCTCTACTTAGTTCTGGTGAATAAAACTAATAAAAACACATACTATGAAAAATAGAATATTATTTAGAATTCTTCAGAGGTTGATTCACATCTGAGAACTAGATAGAATTAAAACCACAACAGTGTTTAAATTGTTTGGCATTTGGCATTAGAATAACTCTGTTATTAAGAAAAATAAAACCATAAGACTATTTGAAAGCAGAGAGGAAGAACATTCTTATATTTTAAGAGATGTAACTAAAAATTCAATAAAATTTGATGAGTCTCAAAAGTATAATGTTTTATAAGTTTCAGGATTCTATGAAGTACATTTTTTGCAAATTTAAAACACCCTTGAACATTGTCAAATATTGTTTGTGGATCCATATATTCATATATATGGAATAAAAATATTAAAAGATAAATTTGAGGGTTAAACACAAATTTCATGAATGTGGTTACTCCTCAGGAGATAAGATCAGGGAAAGATCAGGTAAGTTTCCAACATTTAGACTAGATCAAATCTAATATGGGTGAGTATTAACACTTGTTAAATCTGAGTGGTGAGTACTATGCTTTATGTTATACTTTTCCATGATTTTAAATTTTTTATAATAAAATAATTCAATAGGAAAAATAGTATTTAAAGGTAGTAAAGGATAGAAGTGGGGCTTCCCTGGTGGCTTTAGGGGTCAAGAATCCACCTGTCAATGCAGGAGACATGGATTTGATCCATGATCTGGGAGGACCCTGCATGCCATGTAGTACCTAAGCCCCTGTGCCACAATTATTGAGCCTGTGCTTTAGAGCCTTGGAGCTGCAACTACTGAGCCCATTTGCCTCAACTACTGAACCCATGCGCCCTGAAGCTCATGTTCTGTAACATGCTCATGTTCCGTAACGAACCACTACGTGCTCATGTGCTCATGTTCTGTAACGAACCACTACAATAAGAAACCCGCACACTACAACTTGAGAAAAGCCCGTGCAGCAATGAAGACCTAGGATCAGTTCAGTGCAGTTCAGTCGCTCAGTTGTGTCTGACTCTTTGCAACCCCATGAACCGCAGCACACCAGGCCTCCCTGTCCATCACCAACTCCCGGAGTTTACCCAAACTCATGTCCATTGAGTCGGTGATGCCATCCAACCATCTCATCCTTTGTCATCCCCTTCTCCTCCTGCCCTCAATCTTTCCCAGCATCAGGGTCTTTTCAAATGAGTCAGCTCTTCGCATCAGGTGGCCAAAGTATTGGAGTTTCAGGTTCAGCAGCATCCTTCCAATGAGCACCCAGAACTGATCTCCTTTAGGATGGACTGGTTGGATCTCCTTGCAGTCCAAGGGACTCTCAAGAGTCTTCTCCAACACCCCAGTTCAAAAGCATCAATTCTTTGGCGCTAAGCTTTCTTCACAGTCCGACTCTCAGATCCATACATGCTGTCTTGAAAAACCATGGCCTTGACTAGACGGACCTCTGTTGACAGAGTAATGTCTCTGCTTTTGAATATGCTATGTAGGTTGGTCATAACTTCCTTCCAAGGAGTAAGTGTCTTCTAATTTCATGGCTGCAGTCACCATCTGCAGTGATTTTGGAGCCCAGAAAAATAAAGTCAGCTACTGTTTCCCCATCTATTTGCCATGAAGTGATGGGACCGGATGCCATGGTCTTCATTTTCTGAATGTTGAGCTTTAAGCCAACTTTTTCACTCTCTTCTTTCACTTTCATCAAGAGGTTCTTTAGTTCCTCTTCACTTTCTGCCATAAGGGTGGTGTCATCTGCATATCTGAGGTTATTGATATTTCTCCTGGCAATCTTGATTCCAGCTTGTGCTTCATCCAGCCCAGCGTTTCTCATTATGTACTATGCATATAAATTAAATAAGCAGGGTGACAATGTACAGCCTTGACGTACTCCTTTTCCTATTTGGAACCATGTTCAAATAGGTTCCTGTCCTGTTGTTCCATGTCCACTTCTAACTGTTGCTTCCTGACCTGCATACAGTTTTCTGAAGAGGCAGGTCAGGTGGTCTGGTAGTCCCATCTCTTGAAGAATTTACCACAGTTTATTGTGATCCACACAGTCAAAGGCTTTGGCATAGTTAATAAAGCAGAAATAGATGTTTTTCTGGAACTCTCTTGCTTTTTCCATGATCCAGCGTATGTTGGCAATTTGATCTCTGGTTCCTCTGCCTTTTCTAAAACCATCTTGAACATCTGAAAGTTCACGGTTCACGTACTGCTGAAGCCTGGCTTGGAGAATTTTGAGCGTTACTTTACTAGCATGTGAGATGAGTGCAATTGTGTGGTAGTTTGAGCATTCTTTGGCATTGCCTTTCTTTGGGATTGGAATGAAAACTCACCCTTTCCAGTCCTGTGGCCACTGCTGAGTTTCCAAATTTACTGACATATTGAGTGTAGCACTTTTACAGCATCATCTTTTAGGATTTGAAATAGCTCAACTGAAATTCCATCACCTCCACTAGCTTTGTTCATAGTGATGCTTTCTAAGGCCCACTTGACTTCACATTCCAGGATGTCTGGCTCTGGGTGAGTGATCACACCATCGTGATTATCTGGATCGTGAAGATCTTTTTTTGTACAGTTTTTCTATGTATTTTTGCCACCTCTTCTTAATATCTTCTGCTTCTGTTAAGTCCATACCATTTGTGGGTCATGGTGGAGAGGTCTGACAGAATGTGGTCCACTGGAGAAGGGAATGGCAAACCACTTCAGTATTCTTGCCTTGAGAACCCCATGATCAGTATGAAAAGGCAAAATGATAGGATTCTGAAAGAGGAACTCGCCAGGTCGGTAGGTGCCCAATATGCTACTGGAGATCAGTGGAGAAATGACTACAGAAAGAATGAAGGGATGGAGCCAAAGCAAAAACAACACCCAGTTATGGATGTGACTGATGGTAGAAGCAAGGTCCGATGCTGTAAAGAGCAGTATTGCATAGGAACCTGAAATGTTAGATCCATAAGTCAAGGCAAATTGGAATTGGTCAAACAGAAAATGGCAAGAGTGAACGTTGGCATTCTAGGAATCAGTGAACTAAGATGAACTGGAATGGGTGAATTTAACTCAGATGACCATTATATCTACTACTGTGGGCAGGAATCCCTTGGAAGAAATGGAGTAGCCATCATAGTCAACAAAAGAGTCTGAAATGCAGTACTTGGATACAATCTCAAAAACGACAAATCTGTTCATTTCCAAGGCAAACCATTCAATATCATGGTAATCCAAGTGTATGCCCTGACCAGTAACGCTGAAGAAGCTGAAGTTGAATGGTTCATTGAAGACCTTTTAGACCTAATACCCCGCCCCCTGCAAAAAAAAGATAAAAGACCTAGCATAGCCATTAATAAATAAAAATATTTTAAAAAATAGATGTGGTACCACAAAATTAAAGAGGTCTGGAATGATACCCCAGTGTCATAGAAGAAAGTGGGAGAATTGGTGATATAGATTGTACTGAATTTGGGAATCATGGGTTCATAATATAACTGTCATTTTGAAAACAAGGGAAAAGATTGAAAACAGTTATTGAAACAGTATTCTTTTTCTGATCTGAATAAAAGACTGTACTGTTTATATTGAAAGGATTATCTGAGTGTCAATAAATGTATAATGAAAAGAGAACAGTACTTAGACTCATGCTAATAAATTTATTAAAGTAAAGAGAAAAAAACAAGCAGTTAATTAGTCTACCAACTTCCTAGGTTGGTGAAAAGGAAATATTAAAATCAAGCTTCATCTTTGAAAATCTGATATTCACTATGAAAAGTTTGACATAAAAATGATGCTTCCAGGAATCAGGGGAAGGAAGAAAATATGAGAATTTGAAATCAGAAGCAACAATTCATTTGGCTGAGAATAAGAATTGACTGCAATTGACTACCTAATGATAAAGCAAAGAAAAAGATTTCTTTTACATCCTCTTAGTTATTTGGCAAGCATATTCACATAATGTGGATTAATTGTCTGTGTTATACTTGTCTCCTTAAATGTCAGAAATCATATCAGCAATTCCCTTTGTACCTCCCTAGTGTGGGAGTGGGATTGCGTTTTGGAAAGGGTGATTCTTTTGCCTGCAGAGCTGTTTTGCATATTGCTGAATATTTAGCATCCCTGGCCACTGACATTAAAGCCAGCGAAAACCCCCCAATCATTTTGACAACCAAAACAAAACAAAATATACCTCTTTCACTTGTCTCTAAATTGCTACCCTCCCACCACAGGCCATCCTGCCCAAATTAGGAACGACTGTTCATCTGTTGATTTGTATTCAGAGAATCCCATGAACAGAGAAGCCTGGCAGGCTACAATCCATGGGGTCGCAAGAGTTGGACACAACTTAGCAACTACACCACCACCGCCACCACTTAAAATACATTTAGTGGCTATCTAAATGTTTTTTAAAATGCACCTGTTTGAGTAATTCCGTCTTTTACCCACCTTTTCATGGTGCCATTCCATTCCCTATCTCCCATCCTTTTTTTTTTTTTTTAAGAGACTTTTAGTTTTTAGAGCACTTCTAGGTTTGCAGCAAAATTGCCTGGAAAGTATAGAATTCCCACATACCTACCCCCCTCCCCCAACCCAGACTCCTTCATTATCAGAATCAAGATGAACAAGTTCTTCATGGCTTTTCTCTTGAGTAGTTGTTGGATTTTGTCACTTTTCCTTCATCTATTGATATTATCATATGAATTTTCTTCTTTATTGATGTGATAGATTACATTAATTGATTTTTGGATTTCAAACTAACCTTCTACACCTGGGATACATTCCCCCATTAAAAAAAATTTCCCCAAATGCTCAGCTGTAGATTGGCCTGGTGAGTCTTAGCCTTGTATGTTCAAAACTCTGTCAAGGTATTCTACTTTTATGCATTGTTTTCGTTTACTCCAGTTTTGAACTATTAACACCTAAGTTCTTCTCAGTGCTCTAGTTCTGTGAATCATGTCTAGAGCATTTAAGCTGTCATTGCCAAAAATCCCAACTTTTAAAGCTTAAACAGTTTTTTGTTGTGAAGTATTTTAAACACGTTAACACTCAGAGAAATGACTGAATACCAAGATTTAATAAGTGTTAACGTTTTGTCATGTTTGTACTATGTTTGTTTAAAAATGTGTGTGTGCCTAGATCACATTGGTTAAAACTCCACTCCCTAATGTCATCCCATTTTCTGCTCCCCAAAACTAATGCTTTCTTGAGTTGGAATGAATCTGCTTTTTTTCCCATGTACCTATAGTTTTAGTACATAAGGTATGCATTGATAACCTAGAGTATTATTTTGGGTTATTTAACTTTGGAGATTCTCTGGGTTTGGTTCCAGAATATCACCAAAAAAGTAAGTCATGTAACTTACTTGTTTTCCTAATACATGTGTAAGTTATGTCTAAAAAAAGACGTACACACCTTAATTTAAAAATACTTTATTGCTAAAAAATGCTAACCATCATCTGAACTTTTAGCAGCTCATAATCTTTGTAGTTATAGAGTCTTTCTTCCACGTTGATTGCTGCTGACTGATCAAGGTGGTGGTTACTGAAGTAGGTGACTATGATTTAAAAAATAAGAGTAAGAAAGTTTGCTGCATCAATTGACTCTTCCTTTCACAAACAAACTTCTGTGTTTCATGTGGTGCTTTTTGATAGCAATTTATCCACAATAGTACTCTTCAAAAGTGGAGCCAATCCTCTGAAACCCAGGTGTTGGTTTATCAACTAAGTTTATGTAACGTTCTGAATCCTTTGTTCCAATCTCCTGTTGAAATTTTTGACCTCTTTCCATGAATCACAAATGTTTTTAATGGCATCCAGAATGGTGAATCCTTTCCAGAAGGTTTTAAATTGACTTTGTGCATATCTGTCAGAGAGATCACTATCTATGCCAGTATACCCTTACAAAATGTATTTCTTAAATAAGACTTGAAAGTTGAAATGTCACTTTGATCTTTGGTCTGCAGAATGGATGTTGTGTTAGCAGGCATGGAAACAGCATTAATCTCTTTGTACAACACCTTAAGAGCTCTTGGGTAACCAGGTGCACTGTGAGTGAGCTGTAATGTTTTGAAAGGATTCTTCCTGAGCAGTAGGTCCAAACAGTGGGCTTAAGATCCTCAATAAACCATGTTGTAAACAGATGTACTGTCATCCAGGCTTTGTTGTTCCATTTATAGAGCACAGGCAAAGTAGATTTAGCATAATTCTTAAGAGCCCCAGGATTTTCAGAATGGTAAATGAACATTGGCTTCAACATCAAGTCACCAGCTGTATTAACTCCTAACAAGAGAGTCAGCCTGTCCTTTGAAGCTTTGAAAACTGGCATTGACTTCTCTAGCTCAGAGTCTTAGGTGGCATCTTCTTTCAGCACAGGTCTGTTTCATCATCTGCATTAAAAATATCTGTTGTTTAGTGTAGCCACCTTCCTTAATTATTAATATCTTAGCTAGATCTCCTGAGTAACTTGGTACAGCCTCTACATTGGTACTTGCTACTTCACTGCACTTTTATGTTGAGAAGATGACTTCTTTCCTTAAATCTTATGAACCAACTTCTGCTCACTTCAAACTCTTCTTCTGCAGCTTCTTCACCTCTGTCAGCCTTCATGAAATTGAAGAGATTTGGGGTTAATTTACTTTAATTCTTGTAATGTAGAGACATCCCTTTTTAGAATTCAAATTGGAATTTAAAAAGGAATTAATATATTTATCTACTAATACATATTCAAAAATTATCTGTACCAAATTATTTTTAAGGTTTAGTTTTAAATTTCCTTAAGTGAAATTTTCTCTTTTGGTTATACAGTTCTGTGAAGTTTGACAAGTACATAATCATGTTAACTACCACCCCAATTAAGATACAGAACATTTCTACCCCTTAGAAATACTCTTTCAGTACCACCATAATCAGTTACTCCCTCCTGCTCCCATCAGGGCTCTGGTAACCAGTAATCTCTTCTCCGTTCCTGTAATTTTACCTTTCTAAAATGTCATGTAATACATCAAATAGTATACAGCTTTTTTAGTCTGGCTTCTGTCATTTAGAATCATGTATTTGAAATTCATTCATGTTCTTTCTCATGTCAATAGTTCATTCCTTTTTTATTGCTGAGAAGTTTTTGTTTATCTGGTTTTCAGTTGAGGTACATTTGGGTTATAAATAGTTTTATGTGGCTATAAGTAAAATCACAATAAGTATTCACATAAAGATTTTTGTGTGAACATAGATTTTCATTACATTTATATCAGTATCTGTAGGTATCAGGGAATGGGACTGCTAAGTTAATTGGTAAGCATATGTCCCATCTGTGTCAGCACCCTGATCAGTACTTGATACTGTCAGGAGTTTTTTGTTTTGTTGTTTTAAAATTTTAGTCATTCTAATAGGTGTGCAATAGTATCTCATGGTAGTTAAAATTTTTTTCATTCATGGTTTTAAGAAAGATGAGTTATAATTGACATGCAATATTATATTAATTTCAGGTGTATAACATAGTGATTGGGTATTTTTTATACATTATGAAATGATCACATGATAAATCCAGCTACTGTCTGTCACCATACTGCAATATTACTGCAATTACTGCAATATTATTAGCTGTAATCCCTATACTGTATATTACAGCACCATGATGTGTTTATTTTACAATTATAAGTTTATACCTCTTAATCTCCTTTACCTAGATATCCCACCCCACCATCCTCCATCCTTCTGGAAACCACCAATTTGTTATCTGTGTCTACGGAGCTGTTTCTGTTTTGTTCTGTTTATCTCTTTGCTTATTCCACATGTGAAAAGTAGAATCACATGGTATATCTCTGACTTATTCCACTTAGTGTGATACCCTCTAAATCCATGCATGTTGTTCCAATTAGCAAGATTTCATTCTTTTTTTTATATCTGAATAATATTCCATTGTGTATATATAAACCACATCTTATTTTTCTTGTATATCCATTGTGTGTATATAAACATCACATCTAAATTGATGGGTACTTAAATTGCTTCCATATATTAGCTATTATAAATAATGCCACAGTGAACCTAGGGGTACTTATAGTTTTTCAAATTAGTGTTTTCATTTTCTCCAGATAAACAGAAGTTGAATCTCTATCTTGTATAGTAGTTCTATTTGTAATTTTTTGAGGAACCTCCCTACCGTTTTCTGTAGTAACTGCACCAATTTGTATTCCCACTGTGTACAATGGTTTCCTTTTCCCCACATCTTCATCAGTACTTGTTCTTTGTTGTCTTTTTGAGAATAGTCTGACAGGTGTGAGGTGTCTGTCTCATAAGGGTTATGATTTGTGTTTTCCTGACAACTGCTGACATGTAGCATCTTTTCATGTGCCTGTTTGCCGTCTGTATGCCTTTGAAAAAAATATCTATTCAGGTCTTCTGCCCATTTTTAAAAATTAATTTAATTGGAGGCTAATTACTTTACAATATGTGATAGTTTTTGCCATACATTGACATGAATCAGCCACAGATGTACATGTGCCCATTTTTTAATTGTGTTGTTTGGGGTTTTTGGTGGGGTGAGGGGTATTGAGTTGAATGTTGTTGTTCAGTTGCTAAGTTGTGTTTGATTCTTTGACCAGGTGGACTGCAGCATGTCAGGCTTTTCCTGTCCTTCACCATATCCCTGCTGCTGCTGCTGCTGCTAAGTCGCTTCAGTTGTATCTGACTCTGTGCGACCCCATAGACGGCAGCCCACCAGGCTCTCTGTCCCTGGGATTCTCCAGGCAAGAACACTGGAGTGGGTTGCCATTTCCTTCTCCAATACATGAAAGTGAAAAGTGAAAGTGAAGTCGCTCAGTCCTGTCTGACTCCTAGTGACCCCATGGACTACAGCCTACCAGGCTCCTCCGTCCATGGGATTTTCCAGGCAAGAGTACTGGAGTGGGTTGCCATTGCCTTCTCCTAAAGTTTGCTCAAACTCATGTTCATTGAGTCAGTTATTCTCTGTTGTCCCTTGTCCTCCTGCCTTCAGTCTTTCCCAGCATCAGAGTCTTTTCTAATGAGTTGACCCTTTGCATCATGTGGCCAGAGTTTTGTAGCTTCAGCTTCAGCACCAGTCCTTCCAGTGAATGTTCAGGGTTGATTTCCTTTAGGATTGACTCTGATCTCCTTGCGGTATAGGGGACTCTCAAGTCTTCTCTAGCACTACAGTTTGAAAGCATCAATTCTTTAGTGTTCAGTCTTCTTTGTGGTCCAACTCTTACATCCATATATGATTGCTGAAAAAACCATAGCTTTGACTGTATGGGCCTTTGTTGGCAAAGTGATGTCTCTGCTTTTTAATGTGCTGTCTAGGTTTGTCATAGCTTTTCTTGCAAGGTGCAAGTGTCTTTTAATTTCATTAAATTAATGCGATTTAATTGCACACACCATCTGCAATTATTTTGGAGCCCCAGAAGATGAAGTCTGTCACTGTTTCCATTTTTTCCCTCATCTATTTGCCATGTAGTGATGGGACTGGATGCCGTGATCTTCGTTTTTTGAATGCTGAGTCTAAGCCAGCTTTTTCAGTCTCCTCTTTCACCTTCATCAAGAGGCTCTTTAGTTCCTCTTCTTTCTACCATTAGGATGGTATCATCTGCACGTCTGAGATTGTTGATATTTCTCCTGGCAACCTTGATTTCAGCTTGTGATTCATCCAGCCTGCCATTTCACATGATGTACTCTGCATATAAGTTAAATAAGCAGGGTGACAATTTACAGCCTTGATGTAATTCTTTCCCCGTTTTAAACCAGTCCATTGTTCCATGTCTGGTTCTAACTGTTGCTTCTTGACTGGCATACAGGTTTCTCAGGAGGCAGGTAAGGTGGTCTGGTAGTCCCATCTCCTTAAGAATTTTTCACAGTTTCTTATGAGTTGAATGAGGTCATTATATACTTTGGATGTCAGCTCCTTATTGGAGTTACAAATATCTTCTCCCACTAAGTAGGTTGATTTTTCATTCTGTTGATGGTTTCCTTTGCAGTGCAAAAGCTTTTTAGTTTGATATTATCCCATTTGATTATTTTTGCTTTTGTTTCCCTTGCCTGAGGAGATATACCCCAAAAATATTAAGATTAATGCCTAAGAGCTTACTGCCTATGATTTCTTCTGAGAGTTTTATAGTTTCAATCTTAGATTTAATTCCGTATCCCCTTTTGAGTTTGTTTTTGTGTATGATGTAAAAAAGTGGTCCAATTTCATTCTTTTGCATTCCATTGTCTAGTTTTCCCAGCACCATTTATTTAAGAGACTGTAACCATTGAATATTCTTGCCTCCTTTGGCTTATATTGATTGAGCATATAAGCCTGGGTTTATTTCTGGGCTTGCTGTTCTGTTCTTTTGATCTCTGTATCTCTTTTTGTGGCAGTATCATACTGTTCAGATTATTATACTTTTGTAATATAGTTTGAAATTAGGGAATTTGTTACTTTCAGCTTTGTTCTTTTTCAAGATTGTTTTGTTTATTGAGGCATTTTGTATTTCTATGTAGATTTAGAATTATTTATTCTAGTTCTGTGAAAAATGCTATTGTTATTTTGATAGGAATTGCATAGAATCTGTAGGTTGCTTGGTAGTATGGACATTTTGATAATACTAATTCTTCCAATCCATGAGCACTGATAAATGGATTTCTTTGCATTTTTTTTACATTTTCTGAGTATAGGTCTTTCACTTCCTTGGTTAAATTTATCACAAGCCATTTTACTCGTTTTGATGCAACTGTGAATGGGATTGTTTTCTTCATTTTTCTGTTTGTTCGCTCTTAGTATGTAGAAGCCCTGCAGATTTCAGTCTGTTAGAATTGTGTCCTGCAACTTTACTGAATTCATTCACTAGTTCTCATAGGTTTTGGTTTTTTGGTGGAATCTTTAGGGTTTTCTATATATAATATATCATCTGCAAATAGTGACAGTTTTACTTCTTTCTTCACATTTTGGATGCTTTCTATTTTATTTTCTTGCCTAATTGCTTTGATTAGGACTGTGAATACAGTGTTGAATAGAAGTGTCAAGTAGGCATCCTTGTCTTAGTTCCTGATATTAAAGGAAAAGGTTTCAGCTTTTCACCATTGAGTATTTTGTTAGTTGTGATTTGTCATATATGGGCTTAATTATGTTGAGGTGCATTCATTCTATATCTACTTTGTTGAAGTTTTTGTCTTAAATGGATATTGAATTTCATCATTCATTGCAGTTTTAATTTGAATTTTCATGTTAGAGTCACATTCTTTTTTTTTTTTGTTTTGTTTTGTTTTAGAGTCACATTCTTTTAATGTGAAAATTTATTTGCCATGTGTCTGTTTTTAATGTAGGAAAAGGAAATAAAGATGGATGGATCAGTGTTATTCTTGTATTTCTAGGAAAAGCTCACCAGCAGAGGCTTCCACATTAAAGGGCTCTGGGTGTCCAGGCATCAAAGGGACAGAGCTCTGCCGTATTTGTTGGACTTTGTTACAAAGAACTAGGCTTCCTTTAAACACCAGCATCCCCAAACTGGAATCTCTCATCTTAAAGACTTTGTGCCATAAGTACCTTGTATTTATACATATACATATAAAGAGTATACTACACGAATGGTTCTTTAGACCAAGATCCCATAGCACAACCCAGTTCTCCCCATACTAGAACTACTTGGTTAACAGAGGTTAGAGAATTTTGAATGCTCTGAAATAAGCTTTTAATGTATATAATGGGGTGCAGTGTATTTTGTTGGTAGAGCACATGGTCTTAGTGTCAAGTTTCTTTTTTGCTGATGTCATACTTTATTTTTCTAGGACTTTAATCTTATTTTACTGTAAACAAAAATCCTGATAAAATTGAACATATATACAAATGTTCATAACAGTTTTATTTCTAATAGCCAAAAAAACCTGAAAACTACCCTATAAGCGTCATAAGATGAAAAATTAAACAGATTGTACATCTCATCTACATCATGAAATGCTACTACATAAAAAGTAATTCACTATTGATTCATGCAGCAAATTGGGTGAACCTCAAGGAATTTTTCTCAGTGAAAAAAGTCAGTCTCTAAAGAATATGTACTATATGAACACCTGTGAAATATCAATCATTGAGTTGGAGAGCAGGTTAGTGGTTACTATTGATTAGGAATGGGGGACGAAGGGATCATGATTTTAAAGGGTTAACATGAGAGTGATAATACAGTTGAATGTTTTGATTGTGATAGTATATGACAAAATTGCTTAAATTTTTTCTCACACAGATAGGTACATGTATTGTTGATAAAATATGATTAAACTCTGTGGATTATGCTAATATTGATCTCTTGGTTTTGTTACTACTGTATAGTGATTGTGTGGGTGGGATGTGTGCATTGATGAGAGAGGGATTGGACTACTCTCTATTTTTCTTTTTCTTTTCTAGACTGGACTAGCATACATTTTATTCAGTGGCCAAAGAATGGAGAAGTGGGAACCTAGTTTACAAATCAAATTCTCTTCCCTGTATTTCTTTTCAATTACCTATGGATATATTGATATTTAAAAGTAAAAAATCTAACATAAAATCATTCAAAAACTTTTGTCTTTGAAACATATAAGTAATCATGAATATATTTTCATGAAAGGTCAAATAATATGATAGTATTTGTTTGTTTTAAAAGGGCAAATAGTTAATAGTTTTACTTCCCAGGTGATGCAGTGGTAAAGAATCTGTCAATGTAGGAGACACAGGTTCGAGTCACTGGGGAAGATCCCCTGGAGGAAGAAATGGCAACCCGCTCCCAAGATTCTTGCCTGGAAAATTCCATGGACAGAGGAGCTTATTGGGCTATACAGTCCATGGGTTTTCAAAGAATCAGACATGACTGAGTACACATAGAGTTAATATTTTCAGTACAGCCTTTTTTTCCTTTCTTTTCTTCCCTCATAAAAGCAAGTGGGTAGTATTTTTCAGTGTAAGCATAATGATGCTGATTTATGTCTGTAATGACAGTTAACTCATGCTGACATGATGAAACTATGCCATACCTTTATACCCTGCATTCTTGATAGTGTTATGTCACAGAGTGGGAAATGTAAGACAGCTGAGTATTCTAGACATGCCACACCTGTTCCTGGAAATTAAATGCTGCATATGATTAGCAAATGCAGATCCCAGGAAGCTTATGTAAACAGAAAATGTTTACTTTATTTTCAATTTTATATGTATATGGAGCGAAATAGTATATGTTGTCTTTATACTAATAGTATCTTTATTGCTTCATTTGTAGTTTCATGGTCAAAGGACTGGATGATTATTGCCTAGATATATAATCTTTGAGTGGGAATATGATATTAAGTATAATTCATGTAGATATGAAAACTGCCCTTAACACTGTTGGGGATTTATGGTATACAAAATGAGTTATGTAAATCTAATCTGACTCTGGGAACAAGTGAAGTCACCCTCCTGCTTGGTGGGGAAGATATGTATGTTAAATTGATAAAATATAGTACCATATAATGCTAAAGCAGAGCATCAAAAATGGCATTCTGGATATTGGGTATATTATGTGTAAAAGCCCTTGGCATATTCATGTGGTGGAAAGTGAAGAATGGAGAAATAGCATGAATGGCAAGTAGTAGATTGAGTCCTAGGGCTGACTTACCTGTTAGGCACAGAAGGCATAGAATCCAGGGCCCATAGTATTTTTGCAGGCCCATGAGAATGTTTTAATTTGTTTTAAAATCAGAAGGAAAAAAATGAAGTTTATTGTTAAAGAAAATGTTCTGATATTTAGTGTTAATGTTTTTCTCCCAATGCAGTTATAAAGTATACTTTTTAATGGAGGAAAGGTCCCATGAAAACAAAAGTTCCTAGGGCCCACAAAATTGGTCATGTTCCTATTGGGTCTTAATTATAAATGGCCTTCAATGCTAAATGAAGTGCTTGAATTTCATTCTAGCAACTTCAGGGAGCTAATAGATTTTAAGCATGGTCCACTTTATCTTTTATGAAGATATCTCTGTTAGCACTTTGGATGTGACTATTTGCATTTTAACATAGTTAATCAAAATTGTTTTAGTGCTTATTACAACCAAATATCACCTCTTTAAAATGAGGAGAGCAATTTTTAAAAGACTCATGTCTAATCACAGTACTTGGTTAAGGATGTCTCTTAAGAGAGCTAATTGACTATATTCAACTGATCAAGATTTGCCAAGCTGTTGATAAATTTAGAAAACCACATGTAAATAATCAGGTCTCTGTATGTGACAGTATAATGCTAGGCTAGACTTTCTGATAATACTGTTTATTTCATGCCTTTTTTGCCTACATGATTTATGAAGAATCCAAAACTTTCTATAGAGATACTGCTGAAACATTCCAACAAATAGCATTTAAAAAGCTATAAGCACTCTTTTATGAAACGGATTTCTTTTTTTTTTTATTTGAGCAAAAGGTGATTTGCTAGACATCTTTATTTTATATGGTAATTTGCTGAATCAAAATTTGAAAGAGTTATTCTTAAAATAGCAAAGTAGATTTTCCCTATACTAATTAGACTTTTTTATTTAGGCTGTACTGGGTCATCAGTGCTGCGTGCGGGCTTTCTTTAGTTGTGGTGATCAGGGCCTGTTCTTCGTTGGGAGTTTCTCATTGTGGTGGCTTCTCTGTTGTGGAGCGTGGGCTGTAGAGCTTATGGGCTTCAGTAGTTGCCTCAGATGGGTGCAGTAGTTGAGGCTTCTGGGCTTATCTGCTCCGGGACATGTGGGATCTTCCTGACCAGGGATCAAACTCGTGTCCTGTGCATTGGCAGGTGGATTCTTAGTCACTAAAACACCAGGGGAGTCCAGGCTGAAGTAATTTTAAGAAAAAAATCAGTGAAAACTGAGAGACAATAAAGGTACGATTCAGTGTACCTACATTTGTACCTTTATTGCTTTGATGATATTGGGACGAAGAGAGAGGGAAACATAGAAGAGATTGGATTTGTTTATTGTCTTTCTCTATAAGGAGTCTTCTAGGTTTCATTCATTGAATTATTTAATAATGGCACTAAAAATTTATGCCGTTATGCTCATGCCTTTTGCTGCTTTTCTATTGTAAAAGAAATCCAGGAAGAGGAAAAAGTTTTATTTTGTGTCATTTCATGATAATATTCATTTTCTTTTTATTTTTAAAGTAAATAAGGCATTTAATTCTACTTCCAGATATGGTTAGATCCCTATTCATCAACTCAATATTCAATACAAAATTCTAGACAAAATGGATAAGAACAGAAGAGGAGGAGAAAAAATCGATTATCTTGGTTGTGAAAAACTAGAGATGTTTAGTTTATAAATTCATTCTGACCTTTCTAACAATAATGGCAAAATTTCTAACAATAATGACAAAAAGAGAAGCAGAGTAGGTTATATAATTTCAGCAAGTGGTAGTAGCTAAGGAGCCTTTAACTTTAATCAAGAAACGGGGATAGGGAGTTAAAATAGGCATGCTTTTTTGAAAGATCTATATTATAGAATTTTCTTTTTAGTTTACATCTTTTAAGTATCAGTCTCTGTGCTGTATGTACTTTATATGTAGAGATATATTTTATTTTGATCTTAATAGTAATTTGTTCAGTTCAGTCGCTCAGTCGTGTCCGACTCTTTGCGACCCCATGAATCAAAGCACGCCAGGCCTGCCTGTCCATCACCAACTCCTGGAGTTCACCCAGACTTGCATCCATCGAGTCAGTGATGCCATCTAGCCATCTCATCCTCTGTCGTCCCCTTCTCCTCCTGCCCCCAATCCCTCCCAGCATCAGAGTCTTTTCCAATGAGTCAACTCTTTGCATGAGGTGGCCGAAGTACTGGAGTTTCAGCTTTACCATCATTCCTTCCAAAGAAATCCCAGGGCTGATCTCCTTCAGAATGGACTGGTTAGATCTCCTTGCAGTCCAAGGGACTCAAGAGTCTTCTCCAACACCCTGGTTCAAAAGCATCAAGTCTTCGGCACTCAGCCTTCTTCACAGTCCAACTCTCACATCCATACATGACCACTGGAAAAACCATAGCCTTGACTAGACAGACCTTTGTTGGCAAAGTAATGTCTCTGCTTTTGAATATGCTATCTAGGTTGGTCATAACTTTCCTTCCAAGGAGTAAGCGTCTTTTAATTTCATGGCTGCAGTCACCATCTGCAGTGATTTTGGAGCCCCAAAAAATAAAGTCTGACACTGTTTCCACTGTTTCCCCATCTATTTCCCATGAAGTGATGGGACCAGATGCCATGATCTTCATTTTCTGAATGTTGAGCTTTAAGCCAACTTTTTCACTCTCCTCTTTAAATTTGATGAAGAGGCTTTTTAGTTCCTCTTCACTTTCTGCCATAAGGGTGGTGTCATCTGCATATCTGAGGTTATTGATATTTCTCCCAGCAATCTTGATTCCAGCTTGTGTTTCTTCCAGTCCAGCATTTCTCATGATGTACTCTGCATATAAGTTAAATAAGCAGGGTGACAATATACAGCCTTGACGTACTCCTTTTCCTATTTGTGAAAGTTTGCAAATTAGGGTATATCTAAGGAAATATTGATATTCAATATGCAAGATAATATAAATGTTTGTCATTAAAGGAATTTGAATATGTGACTATTTATGGTAAAATATGGTAGAATTATAATCAGGCTAATGTCTTAAGATTAGTTTTTATGAAAAGATATACTGTATTTTCTGGCCATTTATTTGGTATTAGTGGATATCTTCTAGAAGACTGCCTGAGGTAATTTTTAATTGTGGAAATCACTTTTGTGTTTTTTTTAAGTAATTACTCTCTGTCTCCAAGTAGACTTTAAGATGCTTGAGGGGTGGAACTCTATATTATCTACTTATAAATCCCCTATTTACTTAGCCCATTACTTTGAATGTGGTCTGTTGTAATAAATATGGCAGGTCTGTGTTTCTGAATGGACTTGAGCCCACAGTTGTTGGTCTTTCATTTCTTTTCTAGGGTTTGGTCCTTAGTTTTGTATAAGAAACATTATTTTAATAGATCGTCTTTAGTGCTAACATGGGCTTCCCAGGTGGTGTAGTGCTAAAGAATTCACTTGTCAACCCAGGAGACACGGATTTGATTCTTGGGTTAGGAAGATCCCCCTGGAGTAGGAAATGGCAACCCACTCCAGTATTAATTGCCTAGAAAATTCCATGGACAGAAGAGCCTGGCTACTAGCTAGTCAAACCATTAGGAGTGTCTGCTTTATGAAACCAAATAAAGATCAGCCGTTGCTTTTGATGACCATTTACTTCTTTGGTAGTCTCAGCAGTGTTGGTAAATGTTTGTTAGCTGATAAATTATGTGGCAAATGTGCTGAGATTAGTTAAATCGATTATGTATATGGAGAAAGCTTGACTGGCATTGAAAATACATTCGGGTGACCTTTAGTATAAGGGATTATTAAGCATTTCTTTTTCTGGCTATTTTATTGATATTTTTAATAATGGAAAATCATTTTCTTTTTGACCACTGATAGGCTTAATATTTAAAAACAGGTTTATTAAGGTATAATTTATATAATAGCATGAAATTCAGTCATTTTAAGTGAAGAGTTATTTTTTTTTCTGATAAATTTTAAAAAGCTGTGCAGACATTACCACATGTAATTTTGGAATAGTCCAGATAAAAATCATGTATCCATTTGCAGTCAGTCCTCGTCCTTAGTTTAATATGGCTAATGATATTAGGTTTAGCGTTTTACAATTTGCTGTAAAATATGGTAGAAGGGGATACTGTAGAATTTCCAAAAATTATTCAGCCTTCTAGGTTTGTTGATTTCTTTATTTTTAATTTTTAATAATTTAGAGCATAGACATTTTTCTGATGATATTTGTTAATTCAGACATTAATATTCCATAGAGTGATGAGAATAATTTGTATAAGAGGGTATTGCTTTTGAGAAATGTGTATTCAGGAAGTTAACAAACTAATAGAAAATATTACTAAATATGTATAAAATTTCTCAGTTACCCACACCTTGTTAGGAATTTAGTAGGGAAATTTAAAGTGGCTTTCAAAAAGACTATAAAGGCTTTTGTAATAATTTTTTGCAAAGATTATCATATAACGAGTTTGTCATTTTTCCCTTTGTTTTAGCTTCTCAGAATCAAGAACGTCTCTGTGCATTTAAAGATCCATATCAACAAGACCTTGGGATAGGTGAAAGTAGAATCTCTCATGAAAACGGAACAATATTATGCTCAAAAGGTAGCACCTGCTATGGCCTTTGGGAGAAATCAAAAGGGGACATCAATCTGGTAAAACAAGGCAAGTAATACTTTTCTTACCTGAAATCACTGTTTCATACAATTGAAGATTATCTAAAAAGGGCATGGAGATAGAGTATAACACTGCAGGAGAACAGTACATTTAAAAGTATGTATTCATGTATGTATGCCCAAACAAGCTCCAAATTTACAAAGGGTAATTGATTTTTAGCTTATTTTAATAGTATGTTATTACAATGTTAATAATATAATGACATTCTATGAAGTTTAGAAAATACAGAAAACTGTAAGAGAATAAATGTCTACAATTCCATACCTATAAAAATTTTTTTAAACTACATTGGTTTATTCCCTTCAGGTACTACATTTGTACTCCTATGTTATATGTTTGTGTAATTTTTTTTCCAAATTATGGTAATACTATATAAAACATTTAATATACAGTTTTCCCATTTTCAATTATATCATGGATATTTTCCTATCTTTAACTATTCGTTGAGAACACCTTCAACATCTATATAGTATTTCATTGTATACATGTATCTCAGTTTACTTACACATTACTCTTTTGTTGGACATTATGTTGTTGTCCAGTTTTCATTGTAATATAATGCTTCAGTGAATATCTTTGAACATAATTCTTTGTATCTCAAATAGACCTTTTTTAAAAAAATGTTATTTATGACTGCATTGAGTTTCCTTTGCGGTGCATGGGCTTTTCTCTAGTTTCAGTGAGCGGGGGCTCCCGCTCACTGTTGCAGTGCGTTGGGCTTCTCATCGCGGTGGCTTCTGCTGTGCAGCATGGACTCAGAGAGCACAGGTTCAGTAGTTGTGGCTCATGTGCTTAGTTGCCTGTGTCATGCAGGATCCTCCCGGATCAGGGATCGAACCTGTGTCTCCTGCATTGGCAGTCAGATTCTTTCCCACCTAAGCTACTAGGGAATCCCCAGAACAGACTTCTACTTTATTTTTTCTAAACACCAAAAGTATTTTGTATTGGTATATAGCTGATTAACAATGTCGCGGTAGTTTCAGGTGAACAGCAGAAGGCCTTAACCATACATATGGAATAGACTTCTTGAAGTACAATTTTTAGATTATCAAACATGAATATTTTAAGGCTCTTCATAAAAACTACTATGTAACTTTCTAAAAATGTTGTATATGTTTACATTCCCTCCAGCACTGTATGAGAGTATTACTGAATCCTTGTTATCATTATATATCATTATTTTAAAAACCAGAACAGTTTAATAGATAAAAAAGTATTCCTATAGATGTTTTAATAATAAATTCTTCGATTAATTATGATGTGAAACATTTTATTAATGGCTTTTTCCTCCCACAAATGCCTTTTTATGCTCTACCTTTTTCTGTTATTTAAAAAAATGTGGTTTCTTTTTGGTTTGCAAGAGAGTTTTATAACTTATTTGTACTCCATCACATTGTTTGCAATTTGTTTGTTGTTTTCCTTTTAGTTCTTTCTAATCCTGCAGACTCTTAACTTGTTTACATTAATATCTACTTGTAGGATGTTGGTCTCACATTGGTGATCCCCAGGAGTGTCACTATGAAGAATGTGTAGTAACTACCACCCCACCCTCAATTCAGAATGGAACATACCGGTTCTGCTGCTGTAGCACAGACTTGTGTAATGTCAACTTTACTGAGAATTTTCCACCTCCAGACACAACACCACTCAGTGAGTAAAGTAACATACTTTTTCCTGAAAATTCCTTTCTCCAAAGAGTTTCAGAATTTAAATTATACAAATATTCCAGTTTGGCCAAAGTAAAAGGGAGAGAGTTCCAGCATAATGAGAGTGCATCTAGCTAATGGCTGAAATCGAAAAAAGGTACACCAGGATTTCCAAGATATGAATCAAAATATAATACTTTCTAACTATATTTTGAAGGGAGTGACAATATTAAGAATACAACATGTGTGCCTACTTTTTACCCAGCACTCCCATTTGTGGGATATTGATCTTTGAAGACATACCCCCAACAGTATTAAATGCATATGCATAAAGTATCCGTTGCAGTGTTGTGTGTAACTGCATAGTATTGAAACCACGTAAAAGCCTAAGAATAGAAGATTGATTGAAATCCACTATGGTATGTACGTGTAATGGAGTACTAATTTTAAAGCTATATTTGGAGGTAATGTTAGGTGTGTAATAAGCTTATACAATATGCTGTCTTTTATGTAAAACAGAAAGCTTATCATTACAAAAAGAAGTGAAGAAAGGATAAACCAGAAAACAGTAATGTTGGTTACTTACAAGGGTTGGAGGGAATGGAGCAAAAAGGATACAGGGAAAAAGAGCCCTCTGAACATAGCTTTATGCATGTAGTTTTGAATTTTGGAGTCCTGTTGCTAATCTGTGTGTGTAAAAGTATAACTAAGTCATTAAGGATGGGAAGGGGGTGCAATTCCAAACTCAAAGCAAATGAGCCCAGCTGTATTTCACATAAACATTGTAATCACACTTAAGGGGAAACGAAAGAACTAAGCATGTTACTAAAATGGTATTTGACTGTATATACTCTTTGATGCAAGATGTGATGTAAGAGATAGTGGGGGTAATTGCAAATAAATACTAATCTCTTTAGAAGATTTTATATTCAGTAGTGTCGACAAAGCAGTTCTGAAGTTGTAGATATATTTGTATTATAGGATTAAGAAAATGAATGTAGGTGTTGATATTCTTGGAATCTCTTGTTCTCACTGAAGGAAATAAGGAAACATAGTTATAGATGTGGAAATAAAAGAGAATCCTATGTGAATAGATTGTAGTTTAAAATATCATTAGGGACATATGCCTTTAAAAATATCCACATATATGTGTTATATGCATTTATATGAAGCTGTGTGTGTGTGTGTGTGTGTGTGTATTTGTGTGTGTATACATACATACCTACCTAAATATATTTCTTACCTTTGTTTGTTGACAAGAAACAAAAGCACTCCGGTAACTATAAGTGTACATAACACACAGATTTAGTTTCTACTATGACTCCCCACAATTCCAAACTGAAAGCAAATGAAGCCAGTTATATTTCATATAAACACTCAGCAAGGAGATCAAACCAGTAAATCCTAAAGAAAATCAGTCCTGAATATTCATTGGAAGGACAGATGCTGAAGCTGAAGCTCCAGTACTTTGGCCACCTGATTCAAGAGGGAGAGATGGTTGGATGGCATCACTGACTCAATGGACACCGTTTGAGCAAGCTCTGGGAGTTGGTGATGGACAGGGAAGTCTAGTGTGTTGCAGTCCATCTGGTCACCAAGAGTCAGACACAACTGAGCAACTAAACTGAACTGAACTGATGACTCCTCAGTCAATGAAACTTGGGCTCCTTGGAAAAATGACTTATTCTAGGATTGGTGCAATATAGGTACAAAATAAGCCTGCAACATCTTGTAACACTAGAAAGTAAGGAAAGAGGTACCCCCTCAAAGAATGGAGACTTGTCACAGTAATCAGCTTGAAGGATCCTTCCATGAGCTACATTTGAGATCCTTGTAGTGCTAAAAAACTACAGTATTAAGTTATAAACCTTTGGAGGGAAAATGAATTAGTTCTCTGTTGATAGCAGAGAGAGAGAAGATAGGGCAGTTGTTTATAGTAGAATGCCAAGTGGTAAATCGAGAAGTTAGAAAATTATCATTATGCAGCTATCATTCCAAGTATTGGGTCAGGCAAGAATCATCAAATGATCTCAAATCTAGGGGGCAGTCAGTAAAGACAGAGGGTATTTGAGTTTAGAATTTCTCCAACATATATTGCAAGGGAAAATTAGTAATTATGGAGTGAGAAAATTGGACAGTACCTTAGACAAGTATTAATAGTGTCATTAATGAAGGGCAGATGGACATCCATGATACCCTGAGGACACAATGTGCTAATACAGTACTGTATTTCAACCAAGAATGCATATCCTGAATCTAATCACAAAGGTAAATCAGGCAGGTCATAAATTAAGGATGTTCTGTTACAAAAAGGGAGTTTGTTTCCCTTAAAAATGTCAGTTCAGTTGCTCAGTCGTGTCCAACTGTTCGTGACCCCATGGACTGCAGCATGCCAGTCTTCCTGTCCATCACCAACTCCCAGAGTTTGCCCAAACTCTTATCTATCGAGTCAGTGATGCCATCCAACTATCTCATCCTCTGTCATCCCCTTCTTCCCCTTCTTATATAAGTTTTTGTAAGTTTAACATAACCTCTAATTTAAAGGTTAAATTTTTTTTGGTTTGGGGTCCGAAATATTAACATTTGACATTTATTGTCTACCAATATAATAATAGGTAAAAAGTTACAGGAATATCAGCTGTAAGTTAAGTGTGACTGGTTCCTAAAAAATTTAGTGGAATAGGAAGTCCACTGATGCTTTTGTTGAGGCATAAGTGAAATGTCTGTTTTAAAATAATTAAATACCAGCAGTTAATTATTAATGTTGAAAAAAGTTGTATGAGCATTGTTATATGCCATAAAAATTAACATTCTATTTGGACTATAGATCACCAATGATTTCTAGCTAGTTAGGACGCTAGCTCTTTGGTCTCAAGCATTTTTCCTCCAATCACAGCATCTGAAGTATAGTTTTCCATATGTATGTTTCTATATGTTGAATTATTACCGTTGAAAAAGAAAAGAAAAATAGCTTCTGATATTTAGAAATGCATGTCAGATATTTTGCTGTAACCCCTGATCTTGGGTTGTTGGCAACATTTAGCATGTGTTTAGACTGAGTCACATTATCGGATAATTCTCCAAAATAAAACTGGCTAGAGATAAGGAGATATATGGATTGATTGATAACTCATGTAGATCTTTGCTCCTCAGTCACTTTTTTCAAAGATTTTTCTCTAATACTACTAAGTCTGTTTCAATTGTTTGTCTCTTTTAAGGGAATGGGTACCTGATTCTGACTATTTGTATTTTAAAAATGAGAAAGTATGAGAATCTTAAAAAACAGTATCCAGTAGTTCTGTACCTGTTTATGCATTAATATAAGTAAACCTGGTTCTAGACACAGTTATGGATTTCAGGAAGATTAGGTACTCTTCTTCCCTCAAGATCTCCTTTTCTGTGGCCCCTTCCTTTCTCTTAGGAAACCGTCCATGTTTTGTGCCCAGTATGATAGGTTTACTTTTGATGTACTTTGTTTCCTTCCCCAATCTGCATATGCTGATCTTAATTCTATTTCCTTTTGGCCTTAAGACATTAGTGTTAGATAGTTATTCAATGAGTATTGCTTCTTAAAATATTACTTGCAGTAAACTTTAGATTTTTAGAAAATGTTTTTTTCAGATAGGATACATCTACTAATAAAATTTCAATTCAGTCTATCAGGATTATACAATTGATAGAGCAGTTTCAGTAAACATATTAAAGGGACTCCAGGCCTTTATTACATAGGGAAATTGAAACTAGCTAAATAACATTTTTTGAGTACTCATTAAGGGCTCTGTATGCATTAAGCATTTACATTTAACCCTTACAGAAACATATGAAATGGTTCCTGTTACATTCTTGTTTCACATGGATAACACTGAGGCACAGATACATAATTTACCAAGTTACACAGCTAGTAAGTGGTAGAGCCAAGATTACAGACCAGATGTTTTAACTCCAGAGTATGTGTTACCAAACATTACTTTCTATTAGTTTTAACCATTACTGTCCATACTCAGTTATCCTTAACCATTATTCTCTACACACAAATGCAGACAAATTAATACTTCTTTGTTCATTCATTTGGTAGAATGAAAAGATTTTTTTGAGCATGCTTATGACTTTTTCCCCAAATTCAAGGACATCTATTTTTCTTTGTATCATCTCATTAAAAAATACTTACAAGTACTTTAAAGCGAAATTTCTCATCAACTGTAAATGGAAAGCCAGTATGGTAAGTAGAAGGTGTTGTAAGTATTATAAGAAAGAAGAACTTTAAAATCACTTATTTATATCACCTCACACCAGTCAGAATGGCCATCATCAAAAAGTCTACAAACAGTAAGTGCTGGAGAGGGTGTGGAGAAAAGGGAATGCTTTTGCACTGTTGGTGGGAATGTAAACTGATATAGCCACTATGGAAGATGGTATGGAGATTACTTTAAAAACTAGGAATAAAACCACCATATGACCCAGGAATCCCACTCCTAGGCATAAACCCTGAGAAAACCAAAATTGACAAAGACAGATGTATCCTATTGTTTATTGCAGCACTATTTACAGTGGTGCCAGAACATGGAAGCAACCTAGATGTCCATCGATAGATGAATGGATAAAGGAGTTTTGGTACATATACACAATGGAATATTACTCAGCCATAAAAGGAAATACATTTAGACAGAAAACAACAAAATTCTATAAAACGATTATCCTTCAATTAAAAAAAAATGTAAAAAAAAAAAACAGCATGAAAAAAAAGGGAACGCATTTGAGTCTGTTCTGATGAGGTGGATGAACCTAGAACCTATTATACAGAATGAAGTGAGTCAGAAGGAGAAAGATAAATATCATATTCTAACACACATATACCAAATCTAGAAAAATGGTACTGACGAATTTATTTACAGGACAGCAGTGGAGAAACAGACATAGAGAATAGACTTATGGACATGGGGAGAGGGGAGCAGAGGGTGAGATGTATGGAAAGAGTAACATGGAACTTATATGTAAAATTGATAGACATCAGGAATTCGGGAATTTGCAGTATGGCTCAGGAAACTCAAACGGGCTCTGTATCAACCTAGAGGGATGGGGTAGGGAGATGGGAGAGAGATTCAAAAGGAAGCGGATATATGTATACCTATGGCTGATTCATGTTGAGGTCTGATGGAAAACATCTGTAAAGCAATTATCCTTCAATAAATAAATTTTAAAAATTACTTATTTAATTGTAAATAAGTTGAAAGTAAATTAATTAGCTAGATATTGTTGCTTATCAAATTGTCTGAAACTTCAGGCTTGCTTTCTTTGTGTTAAAGAAGAGAATAGCAAAGTTTGTGAGGTAATAGAATTAAACTGTCACCAAGTTGAGATTTTATTTTATAATAACCAGACAAAAAGAAAGAAAGAAACTTCACTAATATATGTCCATGTAGCACCTACAAAGTCTGACACTTTAGGAAAGTGAACTGTATTGAGTTTTTTCCAACTATGAGGGACTTTGTGGTACTTACTCTGTTTAAAAAGAAAGCCAGTCTTTTAAGTAAATGAATTTGTATCTACAGTATTCTTTTATTTTCTTAGACCCTCAGTTCACCTTTCATGTGTTTGTAAATTCCAAGAGTTTGAAAGAAGTATATAATTAATGCAGTATTTGCAGTTATTTTAGAAAAGTTTCTTGATAACACTTCTGGAATTGGTATAATTAACCTCCCTAACTATAAACAAGATAATTAAGTTAGTAGAAAAGCAGGCAAAAATTTGTCATTTAAAAGAATTAAACTTTATTCACTGTGTTTAGTATTGGAAGTTCTTGGATGAAAATCAGTATAAAAATGTAGAATACTTTTCTTTTATGTATGTTATTCATTAAGTTGATGGTTAGATCAGGTTGATAATAAAGATTAAACTGCAAAAAAAAATAAAGATTGAACTGCATCTAATGCTGTGTTTAAGAAATTCTAATTTATGCTGTGCTGTTTGTTAAGATTAGAAATTCTAATTTCAGCATCTGGCAGCAAATGTCTTTATCTCACACTAAGCTAGAAATGAAAGCCTACATTCAGAGACACTGACATTGGCATAGGGCCACAGGTAGGTTTTTAGCTATTGTGAATTTATAGTGATTTTTTTCGGTTTTTACTGCTTCTGTGGCAGCATTAAAGCAATTGAGTAGACAGAAAATGGGTAATAAGAATGTCTTAAAATTTTTTTATGCTTAATACTTCATGATGCATTTTAGTAAGAATCAAAACAAAATATGCCGTTCCTTTTTATACTTACTAAAAATATTATTAGACATAATACACTACCATATACACTACCATATGTAAAATAGTTTGCCAGTGTGAATTTGTTGTATGACTCAGGGAGCTCAAACCGGGCTCTGTGATAACCTAGACGGGTGGGAGGTGGGAGAGAGGTTCAAAAGGGAGGGGGCGTATGTATACCTATGGCTGATTCATGTTGATGTATGGCAGAAACCAACACAATGTTGTAAAGCAATTATCCTTCAAGTAAAAATAAATAAATTAAAATGTTAAAAAAATATTAGTGGAGAAGAGGTGGCACAAAAGAAATAGAGGAATGCATTCCTGTAGAAAATATTAATTCTTTAATGCTGTAGTTGTTGTTTAGTTGTTCAGTCGTGTCTGACTGTTTGTGACCCCATGAACTGTAGCCCTCCAGGCTCCTCTGCCCATGAGATTTTCCAGGCAAGAATACTGAAGTGGGTTGCTATTTCCTTCTCCAAGGGATCTTCCCCACCCAGGGATCGCACCCAAGTGTATTGGTAGGCAGATTCTTGACCACTGAGCCATGAGGGAAGCCCCCTGGTAAGAATATAATCGACTATAATGCTATAGTAACAAGATTCTATTTATACATATTATATGTTCTTGATCAGACAGTTTTGATTCTGAAGTTTTGCTACCATTGCTGCCATTGAAAGTCCATCCCATTCCATGTTTATCAACTTGACCCTAACTCTAAAAAAGAATAGACTGATATTTAAAAATAAACGTCTTCTGAGATACAAATGTGGATATTGATCAAGAAATAATTTCCATGTCTTCATTTCAATAACTACAATAAATTTTCTTGTCTTTTATGATTTCCATGTCCATACGTGTTCTGTACCTGTTGGCCTGCACTAACTGGGCTTCATTTTCTTGTTGTATCTCTTTGATTACTGAGAACTTTTTGCATCTTTTCATATGGAAGAACTCATTATTCTTAAATCCATAAATATTTAGTGGTTTCAGATGCCAGCATATCATAAAAAGTAGAGTTATAGATACATGAAAATTTTCCAGCACATCCAAAGCCAAGATGAAACTGGGTTACAGGACTCTTTTATCAGTAGAAATTAATAAGAGGCCAGACACGAAATTCAGGCAAGGCTTTATTGGGACTTCTGTTACAGCAGGAGGGAGTGAAAATAAGTAAAATGTTGCCTTGCTCCTTCCCTGAGGGTCGAAGGATGGGAACTGGTCCCTTTTAGGGGTGGGTCCACAAGTCCGGCCAGGGGAGTAATGGGGTGGCTTACTCATCCCATCGGTGGCGCTATGTACAGGGGTCACTTGCAGTACCCTGCTTTTGCTCCTGCCTCCTCAGAAGTGGCAGTTAGGTTTTTCATCTTTTTTTGTATCTTCTTATTCATAATTTGCCCCATCTGTGAATGCATGCGGTTATTTTTAAGGCCCTTTTGGTTTGTTTGTATTTTGTTGCTTGAAGAGACACTGGTCTAGTTGCAGGCCCTGCAGCAAAAGGTCCCAGGTTCCAGCCTGTCTCAAAACCAGTTGTGGTTTGTATAGCAGCTGTCTTTAAAATAATACGTTGGTTTTTAAAAATTGAGATATTATTGACATATATAACATTGTATTTAGTTTCATATGTTCAACATAATCTTTATAGTAATCTTGACATTCTCTATGCGTGCATGGTGAGTCACTTCAAGTTGTGTCCAACTCTTTGTGACCCTGTGGAACATAGCCCACCAGGCTCTTCTGTCCATGGGATTCTCCAGGCAAAAATACTGGAGTGTGTTGCCTTTTCCTCCTCCAGGGTATCTTCCCTATCCAGAGATTGAACCTGTGTCTCTTACACCTACCTACATTGGCCGGCGGGTTCTGTTTTTGTTTTAATATTCCACATAAAAGGTCATATGGTATTTCTTTCTCTGTCTGATTCATTTTATCTTGCACAATGCCCTCAAGTGTGCATCCATGTTGTTGCAAATAGATTTCCTTCCTTTTTTATGGTGAATATGTATGTGTGTGTGTGTGTGTTTATACACCTATGCCACATTTTTTTTTATCCATACATTCATCAGTAGATGCTTAAGTTGTTTCCATATCTTGGCTATTGAAAATAATGCTGCAGTGAGCATGGGGTGCATGTATCTTTTTGAGTAGATGTTTTCATTTTCTTCAAACATAAGTATCCAGAAGTGGAGTTGCTGTGTCATATGTTACTTCTAGTTTTAATATTTTCAGGAAACTCCATACTGTTTTCCACAGTAGCTGCACCAATTTTCATTTCCACTAACAGCACACAGCGTGTTCTTTTCTCAGCACTTCACCAACACTTGTTATTTCTTGTCCTTTTGATATAAAATGTTGGATAGTAGCATGGAGATGTAGTCACCCTAATATGTTGATCACTGGACCATTTTTTGGCTTTCCCTTTTTTTCTTTCAATTATTTACTAACTACTATAAAGGCTTAACTAATTTTTTAAAATTAAAATTTTTTTTCATATTCTTGCCAGTTATTTCAGTTACCTTTTAATCCTACATTAAAGGCTACATCCACAAGACCTCAGTCTTTTCCATTACATATCCCTATTTTTTTCTAGTTATTCTTCTGTATTTCAAGATGTTGAATAATTTGTTACATTAATTAAAAATCAATTGATAGAAAGAAAGACTGACATAGCTTGGTGAAAATGGCTTACCCAACAGATCTGTTGGTTTAAAGTTATGAGAAAGTAATGTTTAAATGGTTATATGTATCCTATTGACCCCAATTTTGAAGTGTTTTATGATGGAGAAAAGTGGCTTTTTTTTTTTTTTAATTGAACAGTAGTTGATTTACAATTCTGGTTTCAGGTATACACAAAGTGATTTGATTATATGTTTATATATAGTCATATATTTATATTCTTTTTCAGATTATTTTCCATATAGTTTATTACAAGGTATTGAATATAGTTCCCTATGCTGTACAGTAAATCTTTGTCGTTTATCTATTTTATGTATAGTGTGTATCTGTTAATCCCATACTCCTAATTTATAACCCCCCTTCCCCTTTGGTAACCATAAGTTTGTTTTCCACATCGGTGAGTCTGTTTCTGTCTTGTAAATAAGTTCATTTGTATTATTTTTTAGATTCCACATACAAGTGATACAATATTTGTCTTTCTGACTTAATTTACTTAGTATGATCATCACTAGCTCCTTCCGTGCTGCAAATGGCAATAAAAGATGGCATTCTTTAATTTCAGTTTCTACTAATATTGGCACAGAGATTAAAAGCCTAATGTTCAATTCAAAATTTAGGCTTTCTGTTTCAGAATTTATGGAGCGTTTTTTTCTGGCTGTTTTTGTTTTTTTTTTTGTTATTGTTCTTTGTTTTTTGGTTTTTGTTGCTGTTGTTACCATGGAAAAGAATTTTGCCTGCTGATTTTTATGTGTGATTTTAAGAGAGATTTTTGCATTTTTTTTCCCAATAGAAATTTATACATATATTTAAAAGAGTTGTTTACAATTATTTCACTGTAAGGACTTCTCTTTTTCTATCTGTCCTGAGTTCCTCCATGCTAATTTGGGGACGATTTTGTCTGCCACAGTGCATTTTATTAAGTAGAGGATCACTTATTTTCCTTTTTTAAAAAATCAATCAGACACATCTTAGTGCCCTTCAACCTAGCAAGTCACGTGGTATTTCTAGCTGCCAGAACTGCTGACCAGAGGTCGTTGCTTGGAAGTGAAGGAAAAGGAAATTGAGCTTATTATTTCCTTTATCATAGACTAAAAATATACTGAAATAAATGCTAATAGTATCTGTAAAACATTTTTATAACTACTAGAAATTATGTTACTGAGTTCTGGTCTTTATGTATATGTATATGTCCTGGATTTTAAAAATAAAATGTTAACTTTGAAAAAAGTGAGAACTATCCTCGTAGAGTGGTTTTGTTTTAATTGTGGTAACATACACGTAACATAAAATTGACCATCTTAACCATTTTTAAGTGTATAGTTCTGTTCAGTATTGTTATTCAACCAGTCTCCAGATCTCTTTTCGTCTTGCAAATCTGAAGCTCACAAAAGTTAAATAAAATGTTGATCTTTGGAGAGTATTACATGTCTTACTCCAGAAAACAACCAAAGTGCTGTGTTTTAAATAAACAAATACCATTGATTTTTCCAGTTTTAATAGTTCAGTCTGTAGTTAATAGCAGGGTTATAGGCATTTCTTATATAGCCTCTTGTTTGTATGTTAATATGTCTATAATTATGAGAAAAACAGGTAAAAGTAGAAAAATATTTTTTTCTAAACTATTCCTAAATGTCTAATTTTTAGATAACCAAAAGTTGTATATATTGCACACATTTATTTAATATGTTACAGTAGAAGGTGTACTTATTTATTTGTCAACTGTTGCCAATAATACTTCTTCAGTAAGCCACCTCTGAGTTCACTGGCCTTATCAACAAGCATTTATTACGATCACCATTCTTGAAGATCTGCTGGATTTGCCTGATACAGGCTGTACTCAGGTTCAGGATGTAGGGTCAGTTCAGGCCTTCGCTGTCTGGGGCTCAGGATAAAGGGGCAGCATTTTACTCAGAATGGGCTAGTTGATCACAGAGAGCTCAAATAGAATTGCCCAAGCATATTTTAGATCTCTGTTAGTTTTATATATTTGCCAGCCTTCTGTTGTCCACGTAAGTCACGTAGCCAAATTCAATATCAACAGGTGGGGAAGTACATTCCATCTATCATGAGACCATAGGAGAATGTCAATATATTTGTTACAGCAAGAGAGACTTTTAGAAACCAAGAAGAGTTACTTTCTAAACTTAAAAGGAAAATTTCTTTAGCACCTATATATTTAGTACCAGCTCTTTTTTTCCCTAATAAATTCCTCACTCCTTTTAAAATAAAATCTGTTGCATATAAGAATGGACATCCAAAATATACCCACAAGTGGTATAAATCAAAATTATTTTCACTCTGCTAGCTTTTACTACAGATACTCTAGTTAGGTGATTTTGTTCTTACTTTAAAATAGCCTATTAGTTACTGTACAGATCAATACTTTTAAAAAATTAGGTTGGTATTTTTCATTGATGATTCTTGAAGTGGATCTGTCAAAGGATTAAGAGCTACTAAACAAGTCACTCATTTAAAGAGTAATATGTCTTGCTTTCCAATTTGATAAAATACTAAGATATTTATAAAAACGTAAATTGTTTTTATCTCACAGAGATTATATGATAAATATCTTTTGCTTTTGTTAGAAAACCTAGGTAGAGTTGTGGTGAAACTACAACTTCTTACTTTCATTAGTGCTTCTAAGTGGGACAGTTCAGTTCAGTCGCTCAGTCATGTCCCACTCTTTGTGACTCCATGGACTGCAGCACTCCAGGCTTCCCTGTCCATCACCAACTCCCAGAGCTTGCTCAAAGTCATGTCCATCGAGTCATTGATGCCATTCAACCATCTCATGCTCTGTCATCCCCGTCTCCTCCTGACCTCAGTCTTTCCCAGCATCAGGGTCTTTTCCAGTGAATCAGTTCTTCGCATCGGGTGGCCAAGTCAGATTCAGCATCAGTCCTTCCATTGAATATTCAGGACTAATTTCTTAGGATGGACTGGTTTAATCTCCTTGTAGTTCAAGGGACTCTCAAGAGTCTTCTTCAGCAGCACAGTTCAAAAGCATCAATTCTTCGGGGCCGAGCTATTTTTATAGTTCAAGCAGGACATGTCAGTGCCTTTAAGACAAGTTTGCAGACAAAAATATGTTCAGGGAAAATAAAGGAATGTAAAAGAGAAGGAAAGATAAAAAGACAAATTGTAAAAAGGGAGAGTTGAGGACATAAGAAAGAGAAGTGTCTGTGTTGGAGAATAGTACAGTACCAGCCACAGTTTTTCTAAACTCCACTTTGGCTTCATCACTGCCCTAGGTATTGTGTCACTTTACCACCCTTCTCTCACTATCTGAGGAGTGGGGTTTGTAGGAACTGAGCAAATATCTATAAACAGTGTGAGTGGGAATAATCAATGATGGATGAGCTGATGATCTTTTCATGGAAGACCAGCTGTGCTGTTTCAAAGGTCCCTTTTAAAGAATTGTCAGATAACATGGTAGGTGCTTTGAGGGATGAGGAAATAGTTTGGAAATCATGAAATAGGTAAATTAAGGTTTTAGATATGTATTAAGGATGGTTTTCTGAATGGTGCTAATTACATATAAACTGTCCAATAAGACGTATTTACCTCTGCCCCATCCCTGGTGGCTTAGAGGGTAAAGCGTGTGCCTGCAATGCAGGAGACCCAGGTTCGATCTCTGGGTTGGGAAGATCCCCTGGAGAAGGAAACGGCACCCCACTCCAGTACTCTTGCCTGGAAAATCCCGTGGATGGAGAGCCTTGTAGGCTACAGTCCACAGGGTCACAAAGAGTTGGACACAACTGAGCAACGACACGTTTATCTCAATTGCCAAGCTTTTGTTTCTTCTCTGTTCTGCCCCAGTTCATCTTTTATTAACTCTGGCCTTTTTGGTTTCTGCTACTGCCTCTGCTGCCAAAACAGTAGAAACCAATTGTTTTTCATTTGTCTGTTTGGTTTAATATTCTTCTCTTATTAATAAAATTAGATAGTTTAAAAGTACTAAATATAAGTGAAATGTGTAATGTTTCTATGATGCTTGATAGGGATTACCTACAATGATCTTTTCATTATTATTATCATAACTCCTAGGCTCGTTGCAAGGAAAAATAACCTGTTATATAGAAGAGCAGCCCTGAATGAATTTCATCTGCACGTATAGCACAGTTAAATCTTGAAAATGTACTATTGAATAACAGATTCAAGGCACAAACGTTTTATTTATATGGAATAGAGAAATGGTCAAAACTAAGCAGGTAAAAAATATAATACTATTATGAAAGCAAGGAAATGCTTACCATGAAAGTTAGGATAATGGCTTTTTCTGGGAAGAGGGGTCATAGTAATGACCCAAGAGCAGGTAAGGGTTTTGGGGGAACCTAGATGTTCTATTTCTTGGCCTGCTGCTGCTGCTGCTAAGTTGCTTCAGTTGTGTCCGACTCTGTGCAACCTCATAGACAGCAGCCCACCAGGCTCTCCCGTCCCTGGGATTCTCCAGGCAAGAACACTGGAGTGGATTGCCATTTCCTTCTCCAGTGCATGAAAGTGAAGTCGCTCATTCATGTCCGACTCTTCACGACTCCATGGACTGCAGCCCACCAGGCTCCTCCGTCCATGGGACTTTCCAGGCAAGAGTACTGGAGTGGGGTGCCATTGCCCTTCTCCGTTTCTTGGCCTAGGTGGTAACTATATGAGTATTCACTTCATAATAGTTCACCAAACACTACATTTGTATTATGAACAGTTTTGTGTATGTGGATTATGTTTTGTAATAAAAATGGTTTAAAAGAAGGAAGCCAATTATCAGAAAAACTAGGAAACAAATTTAATAGGAAAAAAGATAGCTTTTCTTAATACATCTTATTTTGCTTTCCTTATAAGAATGGGCACAAGTTATGATCATAATGAAAAGAACATCAGTCAGAGGGGTAGGAGTTATTTGTATAATGCAATTTATATTTTGTTGTCTGGTTGGCAAGTGACTGGAAGATACAACTTCCACTTTTATAGTCAGGTTATTTTATGGTCATTTTCTGAAGGATCTTTAGTATGAATTCTGGATTTTGAAGTATCATTTATATGCCAGTTAGAAAAATTGCCTAGCGATCTCTTGAGTTATTTGACTTTTTGGTTTGATTCTGTATGGTGAGAATTTTAATTTGCTTTTGGTTTGTTTTACATAATGAATATTGGAATGATTGGATTTCTGTTGTAGGCTCAAATTATCTTTTCTCAATTAGGTTATTGATTTCTAAGAAATAGAAATAATTATTTTCAAAAGCTTTTGTGTGCAGTAATGATACTTTTGTTTTGTCATATCTACATGTAAAGCTGAAAAATAAAATCTGAAAAAAATAGAGACAATTACATCCTGGTAGAATTATACCAAAAATATTTTGAGAACATGACTAATGGTGTTTCTTTATACTTTTATGAAATTTTTTTGAAGGTAGCATAGTCTGCAGATTAATCTATATCTCCTGTTTAATTATATTTACTGAGAATTTTAACCTATTTATTTAAATGTTGATTTTAGACTTATTTAATGACTTTATTCCAGTGAAATATAATTAACTTTGTTAGTTTTAGTTTATTCCTTAATGAGAGAAGCATAATCCTGCAATTCAGTCTTTTCAATCACAAAGAAACTATTTTAAAGATATTAAAATTATTATAAAGACTTACAAATTAAGTTTGATAGATTTTACCTTTCCTTTGTTTTCTTTTAAAGTTTTTATAGGGAAGAGGGTTAATGCAGTTTGTTTCGCTTTCTGTCTTTAGTTTTCTGCTGTTCCTTTTATAATTCAGTCATAGAATGCCTAAACTCAACAGAATATGAAATGTTTTGTTTACTGTTGTGATTTGTTGTATTTGTTTCTTACAGGCTAGTTCTGTTTACAGTGATTAACAAGGCAAATTAAATTTAAAATGATCTTAAATATTCAAGTTTAAATACCATCTTGGGAAAAATAAGAAATCTGCCTCCACTCAGTTTGTTTTTGGGACATTAAACATAAACATTAATCTGATTATGATTATGGTATAGTTGCCATTCCAAACATAATAATTAAAACAAGTCAACATTGTTTATTCCTTGTAAAAATGTTTGTTCAAAACACTGAGCTGCACAGTATATCATCATTCCTGGAACAGTATTTAGCAATCTGAATTATTTTGCTAAGTAATTCATTTAACTCTGATCACATTAATTGTTTTGATTTTAAATGTTTTTCTCTGCTTTTATGAGAAGCACATGCTTAAATTTTTTTTAAAACTTAATCCCTAATTTGCCTTTCCGCATTGAAGTTGTAAAAGATTAAGGAGCCAACATAACCAGTTTGTGTTATGTTTAAGATTTCCTTTGTTGCTTATTGCACATGCAACAATGTTGTTCTTTCTTTGACACAGACCCAGACAAAGGCTAAGTGTAGCAAGGAAGCAGACAGCACGCCTCCAGTAGTGGCCCCTGCCTGGCTCCAGGATTTGTAAACAGAAACATCCCAGGCTCCAATGAGGCAGACAGCAGTTCCTTGTCTGTTATGCATTCAGGAAGCGCTTGCTTTTACAAGCCCAGACATTGCACACAGGCATACATAGCAGTGTTTACATTTGGCTGAGTATTTAACTGAAAAAGCTAATAGGGAAGAAGAAAAGGGTGTATTAGAACTAGCGGGACACAACAATTTCAAAGATAGCATATATATAGCATATATGTTTCTTTTAAATATATTTTATAAAAAGAAAAAAAAAGTTTGTAGTTTTTTTGGTAAACGCTTTTTTAAATTACACACGTGTGTGAATACACATATTGAAATATTTTTCCTGGAAGTTTTTCAGGGATTTCATGTTTTAGATCATGTGACATATCCTGAAAGCTTTTAATTTAAAATATTTAACCATTAGCATGATTTTAACATGTTTTAAAATCTATTTTAACACCCTTTTCCTTACTATTATGTGGATTAATAATCTCTATTTTAGATTTTGCATTATTTTATGAAATGCTATGTTTAACTTTTTTGTGCAAATTTGAGAATAAAAGCAAAGAGAATGCTGAACCTTCAGGAAAAAAAAACTAGAGGAGTTAAACAGAATTTTGGAGTTAGAAGGACTTTGGAAGTCACCAAGTATAAATACCTTTTGAAAATGGTTTTATTTTAATAGCAAACTTATAGGAACAGCACAGAAGACAGACAACATTAAAAATCTGTTGTTGCATGTAGTACAACTCTGAAAAGTATAGTAAATGGGTGGAATATACTGTATGATAATAATGTTACAAACACCATTCAGTTGCTGTCAATAAAAAGTTTGCTTAGTTTAAAAAAACAAAAATCCAAGTGGTGGCATTGTCCAGAAACATTCAACAGGTTTATTTATAACTATTATGACATTGAACTGCTGAAACTTGTTCACTGAGACATTTTGACTTGCATTTGTGCTTTTGTGTGTCCACATTTATATTAAAAATTGACATACAGGTTTAAATGGAAAAACTGCCAATACCTGATCTGTCCTCTACTTTTCCACTCAGAATCCTATCTTTTGACTCGACAGGGGGAAATGTCTAATATTCAAAATTGTGAATAACAGGAAGGAGAGGGGAAAAAAATTTTTTTTTAGAATGAAATGTTTTCTGTCAGAGTGGGTTCTTAAGCTCATTTTTCACACATGTAGCATACTGGTTGAATGTCTTTTGGCATAATTGTTACACATTTTTGGCATGGGTAACACACAGGTTTGTGTCTTCAGTAAAGGCCAAACACACAGGCTTCATTTGCTTCCTGCACTGTGAAAGTGCAGATTTGTTTTGACTTCCTGGGTAATTTCTCATACCAGATATTGAAAGGAAAGTTTGGAAATCAAATTTCAGTGAACTCCTAATAATGTCTAATTTTATGGACTGCTGCAGTACCGAGTCTCTATCAATTAATTTTCTTTACTATTAGTGGCCACAATAGATGCTACAAAATTTTTCTATTAAATTTTCTCTATTTTTAGAAAAGTCCCTTAGACTTTTTTAAAAGTGTGTTTTCTTAAAATTTATATTCACTTATAACAAATTAAGCTGTCTGTTTTTAAAACCTGAGCTAGATTATAAAAACCTTAAGGTAAGCATATTGACAACATAAAGAAGAGATTGCAAAGGATGAGATGGAAAAATTGGAAATCAGATGCAGTAATCCAGGAAAACTCAAAGGTGTGAGAATCCTTAATAGTCCTTGAGAATATCACCATAGACTAGTGGACATCCAAAATTATGGCCCAGTCATGTAGAAATTTGCTCCAGTATGTTTAGTTTGAGAAGGCATAAAAAATACACACTTTTTAAGAGCATTTTATACAAAATGCTTTAAGTTAAAAAAAAATTTAATTGTAGATACTGTCTTTTTTAAAAATTGTATTTATTTTTAATGGATTGCTGATTGCTTTACAGTATTGGTTTGATTTCTGTCATACATCAACATGAATTAGCCATATGTGTACATATTCCCCTCCCTCTTGAACTTCCCTCACATGTCCCACCCTTTCCCACCACTCTAGGTTGTTTCAGAGTTCCTTGAGTCATACAGCAGATTTCCATTGTCTGTCTGTTTTACATAGGTTAGTATATATGCTTCCATGCTACTCATTGTCTTTTACTAAGATTTTTTGCTCTTCTATACTAATCATTTTACCGTGGTGCTACTGGGCAAGGTAAATTGGAATCGGTAGAAATAAGGAGCTTAGTTCTGAGTATGTTGTTTAGATAGCTCTAAAATATTCAATTGGGAATATAAAGTATATTTGTTAAAGGAATGGTATGTACATCAATTGATTGTTGTTGTTCTGTCTCTAAGTCATGTCTGACTCTAAGACCCCATGGGCTGTAGCATGCCAGACTTCCCTGTCCTTCACTATTTCCCGGAATTTGCTGAAAGTCATGTCCACTGAGTAGGAGATGCCATACAACCATCTCATCCTCTGTTGCTGCCTTCTCCTCCTGCCAACAATCTTTCCCATGATCAAAGTCTTTTCCAATGAATCAGCTCTTCGCATCAGGTGGCTAAAGTATTGGAGCTTCAGCTTCAGCATCAGTCCGTCCAATGAATATTCAGGGTTGATTTCCTTTAGGTTTGACTGGTGTGATCTTGCTGTCCAAATGGACCCTCAAGAGTCTTCTCCAATACCATAGTTCAAAAACAGCAGTTCTAAGGCACTCAGACTTCTTTATGGTCCAACTCTCATATCTGTACATGACTACAAAGTTATGTCTCTGCATTTTAATACACTACCTGGTTTTGTTATAGCTTTTCTTTCAAGGAGCAAGTGTCTTTTAATTTCATGGCTACAGTCACCATCAGCAGTGATTTTGGAGCCCAAGAAAATAAGTCTGTTACTGTTTTCCATTTTTTCCCCATCTATTTGCCTTGAAGAGGTAGGACCAGATGCCATGATCTTAGTTTTTTGAATGTTGAAATTTAAGCCAACTTTTTCCTTCTCTTCTTTCACCTTCATCAAGAGGCTCTTTAGTTCCTCTTTGCTTTCTGCCATTAATTGAAGTCGCTCAGTCATGTCTGACTCTTTGTGACTCCGTGGACTATAGCCTACCACGCTCCTCCGTCCATGGTATTTTCCAGGTAAGAATACTGGAGTGCGTTGTCATTTCCTTCTCCAGGAGATCTTCCCACCCCAGGGATTGAATCTGGGTCTCCCGCATTGTAGGCAGACACTTTACCGTCTGAGCCACCAGGGAAGTCCATTCTGCCATTAGGGTGGTATCATATACATATCTGAAGTTATTCATATTTTTCCCAGTAATCTTGATTCCAGCTTGTGATTTATCTAGCTTAGCATTTCACATGATGTACTCTGGATGTAAGTTAAATAAGCAGGGTGGCAATACACAGCCTTGACGTACTCCTTTCCCAATTTTCAACTAGTCCATTGTTCCATGTCTAGTTTTAACTGTTTTTTTTTTTTGACCTGCATATAAGTTTCTCAGGAGGCAGGTCAGGTGGTCTGGTATTCCCATCTCTTTAAGAATTTTCCACAATGTGTTGTGATCCACATGAATTGTTGAAAAAGTGAAAGTCACTCAAATGTGTCCCAACTCTGCGACCCCATGGAGTATACAGTCCATGGAATTCCCCAGGCCGGAATACTGGAGTGGGTAGGATTTCTCTTTTCCAGGAGATCTTCCCAACTCAGGGATCGAACCCAGGTCTCTTGCATTGCAGGTAGATTCTTTACCAGCAGAGCCTCAAGGGAAGCCCAAGAATACTGGAGTGGGTAGCCTATCCCTTCTCCAGCAGAATGCAGTTATTTAATGCATATATTCTAGAAATCAGCTGTTTATGTCTTAATCTAAGAGATTTTCAAGGTGCATTCACATAATTATTTGTACACAGCTAAATAGTTGTGTCAGATAAAAGCTTGTGAGTTCTAGCTCCTCAACATTGGTTTAGAGAATCCAAATTTTGACTCTTCCTACAAGTTTCCTGTTCAAGAATGTCTTCATTTAGGCCAGATGTGAAACATAGTGCCTCATATTTCCATCCTTGTGGTTTTTCTACATCTGGCCTGTTCAGAGGATATCACTTGCCTTTTATTACTTATAAATTCAGCAGTTATATTCTTATCAAGCATGTTTAAATCACACCCCTTAAAACATCTGTCAGTGGCTCAAGTACCATTTTTAAGACTGGGTACATAGATCTCTTCTCAGCTATTTCAGGTTTTCTTTCCATAGTAAAAAACATATAATGACTACAAAATCTATTGAATTCCACTACAGAATAAGATGGATTTTTATTTAGGTTTCTGGCCCCTTTGTTTTTAAATCTTCTCCATTACTTAAAGATAATGCCATGTTTATTAATTTTGCTAAATAAAATGTGGATCTTTTGCAGAAGAAAACCTTACCTGATTATGGTTCTAATGGTAGCCATTGCTTTGTAATCTGAAAATGTCATTATCAAAACCATTTACATATAGATAATGCTGAATAGGCTGCTGTCTGAATAGATATACAACTGTGAGAAACATTTTTTTGATTTACGACTGCATTTGTTCCTTATAGAATCTGTTCTTTTTTTATTTCTGTAACATTCTTGTTGGCTTCATAATCAATGCCAAGCTTCTCCTCATAAACACCATTCCAAAACTTCTGATTTCATATCAGTCTGATCTGTCTAGCAATGATTTTTCAACAGCTTACAGCTATGCAGAACAGTTTAATTATATTCATACTTAACATCTTTTAAATGGTTTTTTTTCTCCCTCCCCTTCTATAGATCATTCTAAATAAATCATTTGATTATCCCATGTCAATGATTCTTCTAAGATGTAGATAGCCCGGTTTATTTGATTTATTATGTGCCTATTTTCGGAGAAGGCAATGGTACCCCACTCCAGTACTCCTGCCTGGAATATCCCATGGACGGAGGATCCTGGTGGGCTGCAGTCCATGGGGTCGCTACGAGTTGGATACGACTGAGCGACTTCACTTCCACTTTTCACTTTTCACTTTCATGCATTGGAGAAGGAGGTGGCAACCCACTCCAGTGTTCTTGCCTGGAGAATCCTGGGGACGGGGGAGCCTGGTGGGCTGCTGTCTGTGGGGTCGCATAGAGTTGGACATGACTGAATCGACTTAGCAGTGCCTATTTTAGTAATTTTACAGTGTTTTTATAGTCTTATAATGTCTTGTAGTGTTTTTAAGACATTATTAACTCATGTATGTGTTTGAATTACACAAGAAAATAAATACCCATTTAAATAATTAGCCTTTCTAATTTGGAAATAGGAAATCTTTGTTTCATATTAGATTTGTGAATTTTATTAATCCAGTTAGAGAACAGCTTCATTCTATCAAAAATAAATTTTGTCTGTCACATTTGCTACTGATAATTTGTCTCTGTATATCCACACTGAATTGAGTCTCGGGGACAGAGTTTGTGTGAAATGGAAGAGAATAACTTTATTGCTTTGCCATGCAAAGGGGGCAATAGCCAGCTAATGCCCTCAAAACTGTGTCCTAACCTGGGAGAGATGGTTTGTGAGGAGTCTCACAGTCAAGGAGTGGGGTTGCCTATAAGGACCTGGGTTCCTGCAAGGCCTGCATCCCTTCAATTTAGGATTCATCTAGTGGTCTCCTGATGGGATTCTGGGATTCTGTGGTAACTGTGACCTTCTCTCTGGAATGAAGAATGCTTCATCAGCTAGTTAACATGTTCCATTTGGTGGAGGTTTTAGTACTGTAGAAGAACTCAAGGATATTGATATGTATATTCCTTGAGGAGGAACCAGGACCCTGCTTCAGAACTGCACTATTGTTTCTTGACTGCTCCTCCATTTCTCTGCAGCCCTCTCATTTTATTGATTAGCAACTGTTTGAATCTATCCTTTGAAACTCGGGGGAAGTCTTAAAGGCTGAATGAAACCTATTTCCTTCAAACAAGAAACAGGGGACATGGGGTTTTGTGCCCAGAAACCCCACAGGGTCCTTCTTGGTTTCACATTGGTGCTAAGATTCTAGGCAGGTACTTCTTTTTAAATGTTACATGAAATTGGATTTAATTTCGTATGTCCTTTTATTATTTCATTATAAATTGTAGTGATTTCCTAAGTTTTTACCTTGGGAAACTACAAGTAGAGGAGCAAATTAAATCCAAAGAAAGCGAAGAAAAAGAATAAAAGTTAGATGAGGGATCAGTTGAGTTGAAAACAGGAAATTAATAGAGAAAAAGCAACAAAACGAAAAGCTGGTTCTTTAAAAAGATCAATAAAGTTGATAAACTTCTAGCAAGGCTTCCAAGATAAAATTAAAAAAATAAATATCTAATAATCAGAAATGAAAAAAATGTCATACCTACAGATCCCATGGATAGTAAAGGAAAATTATGAACAACTTTTTGTTAACAAATACAATAGCTTCAATGTACTGGACCAATTCCTTGAAAGGACAATTGTACTGGACAATCTACCACAACTCACATGGGGAGAAATATATAATCTGAATAGGTATTTATCTATTAAAGAAATTCAATAAATAAATAATGCTTCCTTAAACCAAAAGTACCAAGCTGAGATGGTTTCATTGTTTAATTCTAGCAACTGTTTAATTCTAGCAACTGTTTAAAGAAGAAATGATGCCGGTTATCTACAACTTCTCCTAGAAAATAGAAGCACAGCTACCAGGCATTTCAGTGTTGTGGGTCTATATAAAATAATTTGTATGATTAAATATATGTGCAATTTTCAATTATTACAAATTTGTTATTAATTTTTCTTTTCCTTTGATGCAAAAACATTGCTGATTTGACTGTATATTGATATAGCCTGTCTGTAAGTAGTTAGCAAAATACCGGATAGAAAGGATGACTGTATTTAAAAATTTTACTTTCTTTTAGGTCCACCTCATTCATTTAACCGAGATGAGACAATAATCATTGCATTGGCATCAGTCTCTGTATTAGCTGTTTTGATAGTTGCCTTATGCTTTGGATATAGGATGCTGACAGGTAAAAATGCAGGTTTTTATTTTGTTTATTATTTATTTTGTAATGTTTATTAAACATTGTGTTTAATCAGAATTGATTTTCTTTAAAAAACAATATTTCATTGTAAAAAGCATCTGTTTGCTGCAGTAGCCCTGCAGCCATCCTTCTGTCTTAAACTTTTTCCCCTAGTTTTTGTGAAAGGTTTCAAACGTAACAGAATACTCATCACCCAGCTTCGATGATTATCACATCTGTACATCATCTATAGGCCCACTCACCCTACCTTTCCATGCTGTTGGATTATTTTGAAATAAATTGAAAGTATCCCTCATCTATAAATATTTTAGTATTATGTCTAGAGTATAAAGACTTAAAATATATATAAACACAATACCATTTTCACGTCTAAAAATAACAGTAATTAAAAATAATTCCTAATCATCAGCTGTCTGCTACTGCTGCTGCTGCTAAGTCACGTCAGTTGTGTCCGACTCTGTGTGACCCCATAGACGACAGCCCACCAGGCCCCTCCATCCCTGGAATTCTCCAGGCAAGAACACTGGAGTGGGTTGCCATTTCCTTCTCCAATGCATGAAAGTGAAAAGTGAAAGTGAAGTTTCACAGTCGTGTCTGACTCTTAGCGATCCCTTGGACTGCATCCTACCAGGCTCCTGTGTCCATGGAAGTTTCCAGGCAAGAGTACTGGAGTGGGTCGCCAGTGCCTTCTCTGCGTCAGCTGTCTAGTTGGTTCTAATAAACGTTTGATTTGATAAGCTTTTTAGGAAATGAGCACCCGTTCATTGATTTGAATAATTTTAATAAAACCTTCCTTAATATTTCTGTCCATTTCTTAGGGTTTTACACTGGGTGTACTGGAACCATCTCCCAGAGTTCAGTTTTCATGTTATTCATTATTTATCTTCATTTATAGATGATTGTTAGTTTAGTAAATAGTTTTAGTCCCTTTGATATTAGGTATAAGTTATGCTGTCTATCCTTCTGCAGATCTTCTATTTAACTGTAATATATAAAAATGTATAATAAATATTTTCACTTTTAAGAGAACCACGAATTAGGAAGTTCTTTTTCTAATTTCTGTAGGAGACCGCAAACAAGGTCTTCACAGTATGAATATGATGGAGGCAGCAGCATCAGAGCCCTCTCTTGACCTAGATAATCTGAAACTGCTGGAGGTAAGATTGCGTTCAGATTATAGACTGTTTTTTTTTTTTTTTTTCTGTCCACATAGTACATCTGAGACAGTGATTAATTCATTTATTCAATGACCATTTATTATGAATTTTGTGTCAAGACCTCTTCAAGGCACTGAGAATGTTGGTGACCAATACAGATACATGAGGCTTATATTCTAGTGAGAAGGAGTCTACAAGAGGGTAAATAAATGAAGGTACAGTTGACCCTTGAACAACATGAGTGTGAACTGTATGGGTCCACTCGTACACAGATATTTTTTCAATAATAGATATTACTACACCATCCATATTTGATTAAATCTGTGGATGTAGAACCATGGACCAGAAGGAGCATGTTTGTATGAGGGTCACCTATAAGCTATATGTGGATTTTTGGACTCTGTGGAGATTAGGTGTCCCTAACCCCACATTGTGGAAAGGTCACCATATATTTCAAGTAGTAGTAAGTGCTATGGAGAAAAAAATGCAAATGAGATGAGAAAGTTACAGAAAGGGGTTAGTAAGGAAAGTATGTTAAGAAAGGAGATAATCTTTGAGTAGAGACTTGAACAGACTATGGGAATACAGATATACAGATTCTCAGAGAAAATGTACAGGCAAGGAATCCATGGTAGATGCCAAATAAACATTACTTGTTTGTGTTTTATGTATTGTATAGGTACATACAAATATTATGTTTTGCATAAAATTAAATTTTAATTTGGTTATATCTCAGAACCTGTGTTAAAAGTCTCACCATGATGAATGTTTTTATGCTGTTTATTAGGATAACTGAAGTATAATGTCTAAACCAGAGACTGTTAAATGATAGATCTGGTATATAAAACATTTTAAGAACTTTCTTTTTGGGAGGAAAATACAGTAAAAGTGAAAAGCAAAATTCAAAAAAGGTATTTCAGTGCGTAAAGAATTGATAAAGAGCTGGTAGAAATCAACATGAAATAAACAATCCATTAAAAATAGACAAAAGAGATGAATTGTCAATTCACAGAAGTATGCCTAGTAGTAGTAGTAGTGGTAGTCGCTCAGTTGTGTTCCACTCTTTGCTATCCCATGGGCTGTAACCCGCCAGGCTCTTCTGTCCATTGAATTCTCCACGCAAGAATACTGGAGTGGGTTGCCATTCCCTTCTGCAGAAGATCTTCCTGATCCAGGAATCGAACCTGGGTCTCCTGAATTGCAGGCAGATTCCTTACCATCTGGCTTCCCTGGTGGCTCAGACAGTAAAGCGTCTGCCTACAATGTGGGAGACCTGGGTTCAATCCCTGGGTTGGGAAGATCCCCCGGAAAAGGAAATGGCAACCCACTCCAGTACTTTTGCCTGGAAAATCCCATGGACAGAGGAGTCTGGCAGGCTACAGTCCATGGGGTCACAAAGAGTCAGACACGACTGAGTGACTTCACTTTCTTTACCGTCTGAGTTACAGGGAAGTATGCCTAGTAAATGTATAATAAGATGTCCTGTTTACTAAATTGGAAAAAATATGAATTAAAACCATTAGGATATTGTTCTGGATTGAGTAAAAGAAACAATCCAACCATTGCTTTTTACCTTTGCTTTGATACAGCCTTTCTAAAGGGCAATCTTACCTGTTTGTAAATATTTAAATTAGGAATAGTGAATGAAATATAACAAATAATCATTAAATAAATGGTGGTAAATTCCTAAGCTTTTTTCAGTAAAAAGGCAGAGAAGTTCCAGAAGCCAGAAATGAAGAGAACAGTTGTAAATTGCTGGGGGTTTTGAGTAATTTTTTATTGTATTATACTAGAATCTATAAATATTATGTTGTGAAGACTGTATTCTGTTCTATTCTTATAAAGTGTGTTCATTTCATTGTTGGTTTTGGTAGGCAGTTATCTTCGTTAGGCATATTACAAACTTATCTCTTGTTATTGATCCTTTACCTGGAGTCTGTCCCACGCATTAGTTGGATTTCCCACTCTCTGACTCTTCTTTTTGGGATTCTGCCTTCATTCTCCATCGGCAATTGTTGCCCTAAATTCTGTTCCCTGGTTTCTGAGGCCTGAAAGATTTTCTATTGCAATTTTTGATCCCAATACACAGTGCAGATTTCAGCCTGCTCACAGACTGAACACTATAAAATGAATATCTCAGGCTATGCCATTTCTTTCTTTTAAATGTTAACTCCCCTCAGGATCTACCTTCTTTTGTTCATTCCACCACATTTTTAGATTTCTTTTAAAAAATTTTGTTCAGAGTTTATAATTGTCATCTTTGGAAGGGCTGGGTATGGTACTTGTTTCTGAGTTGTGTAGGATGCCTAATTTGTTAGTTTATTGATAATGGAGTAATTCAGACTAAGCGTTAGAGACCTGTTGGATACATACGGATTTATACTTTAGTAAATTTGATTGTTCAGTTGTGAAGAAATAACATCTTGCTTTTTTTTCAAAACAAACTTACAGCTCATTGGCCGGGGTCGATATGGAGCTGTATATAAAGGTTCCTTAGATGAACGTCCAGTTGCTGTAAAAGTATTTTCCTTTGCAAACCGTCAGAATTTTATCAATGAGAAGAACATTTACAGAGTGCCTTTGATGGAACATGACAACATTGCTCGCTTTATAGTTGGAGATGAGAGAGTCACTGCAGATGGACGCATGGAGTATTTGCTTGTGATGGAGTATTATCCCAATGTAAGTTCTTCTTAAAAAGTTTACTGACATTTATGTTAATTGGATTTGTAAGAGGATCCCCATTACGTAGAGAGTTGCTGTTTTGCAAACTGAGTATTAATGGTCTACAGTGAAATAAGGATTTTATCCCAGAATGTGAATGAAACTGTTTAGTGCCCTGAACCTCTGTCACTCTGTCTCTGTCTGTCTCTTAGCAAGACTTCTTGATGAAGGAGGCAGTGCTTTGATTGACATTTACTCTGATGCCTGCTCTTTATCTCAGCCTGGTAATAAAGAATTTATGGATAAGGACCTTGAGTAGCAATGACACATATATTTACAAAAGCCTTCTGATTGTAAAAAAGTTTTCTACTTGTAAAACATAATAGGATAATTTGGTTTTGTCCTGGTAAAATATACCGTGTAAAGAAACAGTTGTAAAGAAACCGTGTAAAGAAACAGTTTTTCTATCTTGTTGATAAATCAAAGAAGCCTTTAAAATGAAATTAAATAACCTTTCATAATTTTTAATACTGGAGGCATAAAAATTGATAATGTCTAAATTCTACTTTCCATTCTCTCTTCCTTTCTCTACCCACAGAAATGTCTTTTCTTACTTCAGTGTTCTGAAATGTCATGATTCATTAGACCTCCTTTGAATCCTGACATATGCAAATCCCTTTATACAGTTGCTCACTTACCTCCTCATGTTCAAATAAAGTAATTCCACTTTTTCTCCCCTTCCCCTTTTACTTTTTTCCCTCCGTATAGGGATCTCTATGCAAGTATTTAAGTCTCCATACAAGTGACTGGGTAAGCTCTTGCCGTCTGGCTCATTCTGTGACTAGAGGATTGGCTTATCTTCATACTGAATTACCACGGGGAGGTAAGACAATGACAAGACTCTGAAAACCATGTGGGGACACAATTCACAAAGGGAAGCTTTATTTGTATCTTCAGAATAAAAGTATGTTTTATATTACAGCAGATAGTTGTTTAAAAGATCTAGTGTGAGGAAACGTATTTGAAATTTAACAAGAAGAATAAGAAAAAGGACTTCATTACTCTAGCCAAGTCATGGATTCCATTGAGATTTTAATTAAAGCTATGAACACTCTCCCTGTAAAGATACACGTATGGGCATACTTTAAAAAATATTCTTGTGATTGTAGGGGTTCTCAATCTTTTGAAGTTCCTCTCTGGCCCTAGTTTAAGAACCTCTTAGCTGGACTGCATTGTATTTTCCTTGTATTTATTTTGCTTATTTAAATGAACTACAAATGCATTGTTACTTCTTTAGGTACACATTCTGTAGTTTGGTTGGTCTTTAGTATAAAACCCAATTGTATCTTTTTTATAAATCAGTGCTTCTCTTAGCTAGCATTGCTGCTGCTGCTGCTGCTGCTAAGTCGCTTCAGTCGTGTGACTCTGTGCGACCCCATAGATGGCAGCCCACCAGGCTCCCCTGTCCCTGGGATTCTCCAGGCAAGAACACTGGAGTGGGTTGCCATTTCCTTCTCCAGTGCATGAGAGTGAAAAGTGAAAGTGAAGTCGCTCAGTCGTGTCCGACTCTTGGTGACCCCATGGACTGCGGCCTACCAGGCTCCTTCGTCCATGGGATTTTCCAGGCAAGAGTACAGGAGTGGGGTGCCATCGCCTTCTCCATAGCTAGCATTAGGTTTGTTCAAATTTATCAGGGAGGAGAATAAAACATTTCAATGAGAATGACTATTTTTTTCCTTTCTCATGTAAGAATCTAGACAGAGACAGTCTTCACATTTCTTTTGGTAGCACCATAGTAGTTTTAGGGGCCCAGACTCATATATTTCTCCTCCATTAATCTTTATATGTAGCTGATGTTTTCAGGATCACCTCATTGTCCATCATGCTATATGCTAATCAGAGAAAAGAAAGAATAGAAGGAAATGCCCCTTTTTACTTCCAGAAGTCCCACTCTTGTGCTTGTTTTCTTTCCCAGAGGTTAGTCCATGCTTTCCCACCACACTTAGCTGCAAGGGATGTTTCAGTGCAGTGTATGTGTGTTTGTTAGTTTTAGCTAGGTGCATTGCTGCTTCAAATAACGAGAATGCATGGTGAGGAGTCAGTCTTCGCCAGTGTGTCAATACTGAATGGTTGTATTATGTCAATGAGTATAGTGCTATAACTACAGTTTTATTTAGCCTTTATATACATTTTTGCTAGTTTTCCAAAGCATCTTTTTAAATATATTTGTTCTCTTCACTTTGTTTCAAAGTACACCTCATATCATATCACAGGCCCCTCAAAATTAGCTCTGCTATAAAACTGTCTTTGCGTTTACATCCCTTACAGCAATTTTCTTGCCATACATTCTTTTTTCACTTTCTCTGACCTCTGTAATGAAGAGAATTTTTAATGTATCAATTTCTTAGATCTTTGTTCCATTGTATAGTAGCATGGATCATCATTTTTAGCTGCTGCTTCATATATAAGTAATTTCTCCTGAATAATTTATCAGTTCATGCTTTTCTTGAATACAGAATTGGTCAACGTTATTGCCTATGTCAGCAACTTGATGCACTTACTTTAGTGCGTTAACCATTTGTATTGTGTTTCTTTATTCTTAAATATTATAACTCCTTTAAAGAGCTGGCTTAAAACAAAAATTAAAATACCATCCTATCCTCCTTTTCAAAGCTTGCATGATTCAGAAAGTTTTCCAGTCAAACTTTGGCTGGAAAGAATGATTGCCATCATATAGGAGTTTTATTTAAACACAGATTCTATTCTTAAACATCACCTTATATTATTACTGAATAGTTAACCTTAAATAAAAAAACAACTGAGTATATGCTATTGTAGAAAACATCAGTATAATAGCTATTTAAATTTTTAGTACCTAATTATTTAAAAAATATTCCGCAAATCACTTTGGTCAGAATGGCCATCATCTAAAGGTCTACAAGAATAAATGCTGGAGAGAGTGTGTAGAGAAAGGAATCCTTTTATACTGTTGGTGGAAATATAAATTGGCACAGCCACTATGGAGAATAGTATGGAAGTTCCTTAAAAACCTAAAAATAGAGTTACCTTATTATCCTAAAGTCCCATTCCTGGGCACATATCCAGAGAAAACGATAATTCAAAAAGATACATGTATCCCAGTGTTCATTGCAGCACTATTTACAATATCCAAGGAACGTACATGTCCATCAATAGATGAAGATAAGTAAGATATGATATATATAAAAGGGAAATATATATAAATTATACACACATATAAAGGGAATATTGTGTTATGTGCTACTGAGCCATGAAATAATTCCATTTGCAGCAACATGGATGGACCTAGAGATTATCATACTAAGTGAATTAAGCCAAACAAATATCATATGGTATCACTTGTATGTAGAGTCTGCAAACAGAAAAAGATATAAATGAACTTATTTACAAAACAAAATAGACCTACAGACGTAGAAAACAAACTGTGGTTACCAAAGGGGAAGGGGGAAAAGGATATGGACTTCAGTAGTTGTGACTCTTGGGCTCTAGAGCCTAGGCTCAGTAGTTACTGCACGTGGGCTCAGTTGTTCCACCTTTTATTTCCTTTATAATATTATCACAAAGTATTACCCTAGTTTCCCCTCTTGCTGGCTCACTGACTCATTGCGTTGTATTGGTATGGTGTTATACAAACATTTTCAGGTATCTCTATAAATTTTCTTATATAAATATCAGCTCAAGATTAAACCATATATACTTATGTGCTGGTTTTATCCAGAATAAGAAATGTAGCTCTTTTACTAGTTGAGTGAGCCATGTTAGTACAAACTTTAGGAAGACTGGACCAGGAAGTAAGTAGGAAGGGGAACAAATGAGAAAGAAATCAACTCTTAGAAACCTAATAATTGCTATTTTTCTTCCAGTTGTGCTATTGCGTTTTCCTCCCCGTATCAAAGGAATCCTTTTTTTTTTTCCTTTTGAGCTTTTATTTGGTATTGGGCTATAACTGATTAACAGGGTTGTGATAGTTGCAAGTGAATAGCGAAGGGTCTCAGTTATATTCATCCATTCTCCCACAAACCCTCCTCCCATCCAGGCTACCACATAACATTGAGCAGAATTCCATGTGCTATACAATAGTCCTTGTTGGTTATCCATTTAAAATATAGCAGTGTGTACATGACCATCCCAAACTCCCTAACTATCCCTCCCCAGCCCTGTAAGTAAGTTCATTTTATGTCTGTGAGTCTCTTTCTGTTTTGTAAGTAAGTTCATTTGTATCATTTCTTTTTGGTCAAAGGAATCATTATCTTCTGTCTTTGGTTTTATTGTTGGTGAAATTGCAGTTTAATACATGTTAATGAGAGTAATAAATGTAAATACTGAGTCTTTTTGTGCCTAGATGTAAGCATTCTGTTTGTTTTTATCATTGACTTTGTTCTCATTGCTCTATTTCTTTATATAACTAAGAAGTTATTTTAAATTGTGAGTATTGTACTATAGATTTTTTTTTCCTTTTAAGAGCTGTGGTTTTATTTCAATATAAGATTTATATAGTTTTTTTTTAATTTTATTGAAGTATAGTTGATTTCCAATGTTCTATTAATTTCTACTGTACTACAGAGTGACTCAGCTGTACACGTGTATTCTTTTTCATATTCTTCTCCATTGTTGCTTTTCACAGGACATTGAATGTAGTTCCCTGTGCTATACAGTGGGACCTTGTTGTTTTTCCATTTTATATATATAACAGTTTGCATCTGCTAATTCCAAACTCCCAGTCCTTTCCTTCCTTCCTCCCTCCTCCATGGTTTTCTTATCAAGAGGAAAAGAATTATGATTTTAGTTAGGCTCCTTGATTGGATATATTCTTTCAGGCAGTGTGTGTGTGTCTGTGTGTCAGGCCTTTTGAAATCAGGCAGAACATGTCCTCTCTCTGCCTTCATAGAACATAAACGTCTTCTGATAAACAAGTAACAGAATGAGTATAATAGTGTTTTGTTTTGTAAAATCAGAAAACAATCCATTGCAAAACTGTTTCTAGTTTGATTTGAAGAACTGTGGTGGGCTTAGATGTATAGCTAAGCCTCAGTGCAAAACTGGGATTTTCTGTCATAGGTTATAAGATAACATATACCAATTTCAGAGCCATGCCAGTTTTATAGTGATAATTGTTTTAGATAAATTTACTTTTTGTTTTTACCAAATATTCCTTTTTTTATTGCCTCCTTTTCCTACTAGAGGGAAAAAAAAGGACCAAAGTAGTATATGTTAAAATTAGAAGCAAGATCCTATTGACTAGTAATTGCAACTGAATGTTTAAAGCTTAATTAATTATAGATGCAAAAGGAATTATGTTGTGAAATATAATGAAAACAGGATTGTGAGTTGAAATTTTTATTTATGTCCTTTTGTTATTAGAAAAGTATAGGGAAGGAAAAAAGCAGTCTTCTTTATATTACCTTCTGCTCATTTTGTGTTCAGTAGTGCAACTGAAGCATTAATAAATGTTTGAAAACTATCCAAACAGATCATTATAAACCTGCAATTTCCCATCGAGATTTGAACAGCAGAAATGTTCTGGTGAAAAATGATGGAACCTGCGTTATTAGTGACTTTGGGTTGTCCATGAAGCTGACTGGAAATAGACTGGTGCGCCCAGGGGAAGAAGATAATGCAGCCATTAGTGAGGTGAGTGCATACAAAGGGTATCAAGCTGACATACTTTTAAAACATAATAAATTGAATTTAAAAACCTACTAAGTACTCAGGACAGTTGTCCTTATCCAATTATAGCATATTAGGAATTACAGAATTAAGATATACAGAAAACACTGCATGAAGTTCATCAATTCATTATGGAGATCACTGCCAGTCAACCTTATTTTTGTCAAGCATTAGGAGGAATACTGTTGACTGGGCTTCTCTGGTGGCTCAAATGGTAAAGCATACCTGCAATGTGGGAGACCTGGGTTTGATCCCTGGTTTGGGAAGATGCCCTGGAGGAAGGCATGGCAACCCACTCCAGTACTTTTGTCTGGAGAATCCCATGGACAGAGGAGCCTGGTGGGCTACAGTCCATGGTGTCACAAAGAGTCAGACACGACTGAGCAACTAAGCACACATAAGCATAAGCACTATTGACTAGGATGACTAAATCACACCTTAATTATTTCAAGAGGGTATTTTTTTTTTTTTTAAGAAAAAATTGCTAAGATGAATTTTATTAAAATTAAAAACTTCTATGAAAGACAGTATTAAGAAAATGAAAAAAACAACCCTCAAACTGGGAGAATGTATTTGAAAAACACATATCTGATAAAGGACTTGTATCCAGAATATAAAAACTCTTAAAACTCAACAGTAAGAAGTCAAATAAGTCAATTAATAAATAGAAGATCTAAATAGAAACCTGACCAAAGATAGTATTTATATAGATAGATGGCAGATAAGCATGTGAAAGTTACTCAACGTGATTCATGATTCAAGAACTGCAAATCAAAACAGGATGCCATTGCCTTTGAATGGTTTAAAAAAAACAATAATTTCAAATGCTGGAGACAGTGTGGGGCTACAGCAACCCACTCCTTGCTGGTAGGAATGCTGGATAGTATTCACTTTGGAAAACATAGTATTCTAGCAATCACGCTCCTAGGTATATAGACCCTGTTGAGTTAACAATTTGTATTCACACAAACACCTGCACATCAAGGTTCATAGCAGCTTTATTCATAATTGCCGAAAACTGGAAGCAACCAAGATGTTCTGAAAAGGGTATTTTATATTTTAAAAAATGAGATCTAAAAAGGTTCAGTGCCATACTTAGGTTCAAATAAGCATATTGAGCTACTGTTGACCCGAATTTGTGTATAACTTCTAGCCTAATGTATGCCCTTCAGAATATGCTACATTATTTCCTGAAATACATAACACTTTTTTTTATCAGGTTGGCACAATCAGATATATGGCACCAGAAGTTCTGGAAGGAGCTGTGAACCTTAGGGACTGTGAATCAGCTTTGAAACAAGTAGATATGTATGCACTTGGACTAATTTATTGGGAGATATTTATGAGATGTACAGACCTCTTTCCAGGTGAGGGAATTGTTGTCAGAATTAATGTATGTTTTGAAGTGAAGCAGTTACATCTTTCTTCTACCTATATTAAGTCTACTTTTATGTGTTTGTGCTTTCATTTAAACCTTAATTTCATTGCCATCTAGTGTTCAAAAATATTATTAGCAGAAAGATGTCAGTGGGAAAAAACTTTTTAGAAAGAACTCCGGGTTTGCATCTGAGGGTGATTTAATTAATTGCTCATAATAGCTTACCTGTATTCAGTTTGGTCTCTGATGGCTTTAGCAGTTATCATTTCCTTATGCAACCTCTGAGCATTTTCAAAGCTGCACTTCATAGTGTTACCTGAATTGACTCAGTAAGGAATTAGAAGTAGTGAACTATCCATTGGATTATCTTTTTCTTCCTTTTTTAAAATTCTCCTTTTCTTCCTTTTTAAAAAAATTTCCCTTCTCTTGTCTTCATGCCTTCCTATCTGTCTTCCTTCCTTTCATGAAAGAACAACTCATTCAATGTAAATATTTATTTGAGGCTAACTCGAAATAGCAAAATGAGTACGTATTTTTCTCCTTTTGTTATGATTATATCAATGACATTGTGATATATTAATAAAAATTTAAACTAATTACCAGTGTATTTACCAGTGCATTGCACTCTTTTAGGTTGCATAAAAATAATTTGACATCAGTTCAGTTCAGTCGCTCTGTTGTGTCCGACTCTTTGCGACCCCATGAATCGCAGCACACCAGGCCTCCCTGTCCATCACCACCTCCTGGAGTTTACCCAAACTCAACGTCCATCGAGTCGATGATGCCATCCAGCCATCTCATCTTCTGTCGTCCCCTTCTCCTCCTGCTCCCAATCCCTCCCAGCATCAGGGTCTTTTCCAATGAGTCAACTCTTCACATGAGGTGGCCAAAGTATTGGAGTTTCAGCTTCAGCATCAGTCCTTCTAATGAACACCCAGGACTGATCTTTAGGATGGACTGGTTGGATCTCCTTGCAGTCCAAGGGACTCTCAAGAGTCTTCTCCAATATAAGTGGTCTCTATATTGTAGGAATAACAGCATTAATAGCATGGGGAAATGAAAAACAGTGAATTGACCCAGCATTAGACAAATGGAACTACTTAATAAAAACAGATTAGTAATGTGGTTGATTTTTTTGTTGTTGTTGTTTCAAAAATAGTGAGCATTTGCGCCTTCCATGGTGGTCCAGTGGTTAGGAATCTGTGCTTCTACTGCATGGGGCACAGGTTTGATCCATGGTTAGGGAAGTAAGATCCCACATGGCACACAGTGCAATTCCCCAGCCCCTAAAAAAGAAAAAACATTTATCGACAGCTTATAATTGTAAAATATAATGGAATAAATTAATAATTATTTAGATTACTGGCAATTCAATCAGTTATTATTTAGAAGTATATTTTCCAATTAAATAGAAGTATTGGGTACTAGACAGCATATTAAAAAGCAGAGACATTACTTTGCCAACTAAGGTCTGTCTAGTCAAAGCTATGGTTTTTCCAGTAGTCATGTATGGATGTGAGAGTTGGATTATAAAAAAAGCTGAGCACTGAAGAATTGATGCTTTTGAACTGTGGTGCTGGAGAAGACTATTGAGAGTCCCTTGGACTGCAAGGAGATCCAACCAGTCCATCCTAAAGGAAATCAGTCCTGAATATTCATTGGAAGGACTGATGCTGAAGCTGAAACTCTAATACTTTGGCCATCTGATGCAAAGAACTGACTCATTTGAAAAGACATTGATGGTGGGAAAGATTGAAGGCGAGAGGAGAAGGGGACGACAGAGAATGAGATGGTTGGATGGCATCACTGACTCAATGGACATGAGTAAACTCCAGGAGTTGGTGATGGACAGAGAGGCCTGGCCTGCTGCAGTCCATGGGATCGCAAAGAGTCGGACAGGACTGAGCTCCTGAACTGACTCACTGATTGGGTACTCAAAGTGTTTTTCTGGAAATAGTGATTGCAGTAGTATCACATATTATTGGAACCTTATAAGTTTTAATTTCTATTATTGAAACTTCGGCCATAGTATTTTAAAAATCCTAATCCAGAACTTTTGTTTTTTAGAAGCATATGTGACTAAAATGATTCTTGTATCAGCTTAAGTTAATACATTGCTATCAGCAATGTTTTTTTAAACAGTTACTACATTCAAAGAATAGCTATTGCTTTTGTACTGTTAAATTATAAAGTGCAATATCAAATGTTTGCACAGGAAAGGCAATTAAATCTTGTTTGCAGAATATTATTTTAATGGAGATATAAGATGAATTGAAATAATGTTAGAAAGAGTTTAAAAAAGGAAAAAGTGAGTGTTACTTTTAAATGTATACAGAATTTCAGTTTAGGAAGACAGAAAAAGTTCTGGACATGAACGCACAACTTTGTGAATGCACTTAGTGCCACAGAACTGTATATTCAGAAATGGTTTAAATGGTAAATTTTATGTTACGTACATTTAACCACAGTTTAAAAATAAAGGAAAATGAAGAGAGTTGTATTAAGATACCCTGTTATCCTAGATATGGAAATGGTGAAGAAGTATATGTGAGACAAAATGTAGAAAAGGACTACCATTTAATTTATAACTACCATTTAATTTATAGCAACATTTAATTTATCAAACAAAGACTGTTACAAGTAGAGCTTTTATTAATAATGCATGAAACCCAAAATGATAATAATAAATTTCATTCCTTTTTAAAAAAAAATTCACAGGTGAATCTGTACCAGAATACCAGATGGCTTTTCAGACAGAGGTTGGAAATCATCCCACTTTTGAAGATATGCAGGTTCTGGTGTCTAGGGAAAAACAGAGACCCAAGTTCCCAGAAGCTTGGAAAGAAAATAGCCTGGTAAGGAAAAACTAAATTATTAAAAAAGAGGACTTATGACTGAATATGTTTCAAATGTTGCCTGAAGCAAAAATAGATTGTTGATGGTAATAGTTTTTAGAGTTGTCTAATGCCAAAAATCTAACTTACTTGATTTGTATGATATTGTATATTTTCAAAGTTGGAGGTGTTTTAATTTGTTTTCTTCAAGTATAAAATACTCCTTAGAGAGACTACCTTATGTCTGCAGTTTGCCGCATTGGGTAACAGCTGGAATAATTAACGTGATAATATTTCAAACATGATTGAAATTCCATTCCATTTATTCTCTTGAGAGTGGTACCAAAAATGTTAATTAGTTCAGACATATATATTCACTGACTGGTAGAAATTTAAACTGCACCAAAAAGAAACCAAAGTACCATGTATAAATTCTGCTTATTAAAAATAAAGTTTACAATGCTGAAATATTTTCAGAGGCTCCTGCCATTTCAGTAAATTGTTGCTACAATTCTAAAAGCATCTTAACAAACATTTGCACACAACAGATATATTCACACACTCTTATATATTTTTTTAATGTGAGTAGGATCATCTCATTATCCACTGTCATTTCTGAAGCTTGTTTTTTTACTAATTTTTCATGTCATTACATTTATAGATTTATCACTTTCTCTCCATTTGATCAGTATTTCATTATATGTCATAATTATTAAATTGCATGATAGTACCCTGTATTTCTTATTTTAAAAACCTTTTAGAAGAATTAAAGTTATGCTTATATATGGTAAACAAAATCAAATTAAATGGAATGGCTAAAAGAGGAAATGGGAAAAGAAAAGACTTCTCCTGTCCTACCTTCAGAAGTAATTCATGTTAACAGTGTTCTGAGGTTTTGTTTTTGTTTCTAAACTTTCTCTTCTGGAAGTTCCCATTATAACTTTAAATATTATGTTTATTCTTATTTATGTTGTCTCTCATTTATCCTCTCCTAATTTTACAATACTGTATTTGTATAATACAGTATAATAATTTAGTATAATACTATATTAATTTCTATTTTGTATACAGATCTAAAATTTTTAATAAAATAAAAACATGGGAATTTTGTAGAATTATGGTTGTGGAAACGTCCTTGGCACAATGTACTGTTGTGCTTGGACTCATAAATGAGGAAGTGAAAATCCTATGTTAGTCACTAGAAGCTACTGCCTTTTGAGGAATGATGTTTTAAAAGTCACCATCCCCTGGCTTTTCTGATTTTTTTGGCCCTAGGCTTACCTTCTCTTCTCCCCTCCCTCTCCCCTTCCCTTCCCTCTGCTGCTGCTGCTAAGTCGCTTCAGTCGTGTCTGACTCTGTGCGACCCCATAGACGGCAGCCCACCAGGCTCCGCCGTCCCTGGGATTCTCCAGGCAAGAACACTGGAGTGGGTTGCCATTTCCTTCTCCAGTGCGTTAAAGTGAAAAGTCAAAGTGAAGTCGTTCAGTCATGTCCGACTCTAGCGACCCCATGGACTGCAGCCTACCAGGCTCCTCCATCCATGGGATTTTCTAGGCAAAAGTACTGGAGTGGGGTGCCATTGCCTTCTCCGGTAGAAACTGGGACAGATTTTTTCTTAAGAGGTCCTTGATGTCAGGTAAGAGGCTGAATCCTTTCCCAGGGTTCATTAGATGTGCCAGCCTCACAACAGAGTATGCTTCAAAGAAAAATCTCTTTGTGAAATTTTATCTATTAAAATACAACTTCATCTGCCATAAATGGTTTTATTTCACCAGAGAAATTGGACTACTTATTCTAAAGTATCTTTTGGCAACCCTGCCATTATGGGATATGCACCATATGCATATTTTTCTGAAAACTTTTTACTCTCAATTTAGATGAGGTTGCTAAGTAAGAAGTAAGTAATATTTGGTTCACTTCCAATAAATCCATTTAAATCTAATGTGCTATAGTCAATAGAACTGCTGCTTCTGTGCAATGACAATCTAGTACTAGAATTAGATTGCAAATACATAGTTTCTGTATGAAATATCCCCCCTTTCTATGAAGACATTTTGCTTCATAGTTGCATTGAAATTACAAAACATTTTTGTAGTAACAAAACTCAAAATCTTCTAAAAATTAATGAATGTAAAAACCCATTTTAAAAATTCCCAGGGAACCAACCTAAACAGCATATTAAAAAGCAGAGATATTATGTTACCAACAAAGGTCTGTATAATCAAAGCTATGGTTTTTCTAGTAGTCATGTATGGATGTGAGAGTTGGACTATAAAGAAAGCTGAGCACTGAAAAATTGATGCTTTTGAACTGTGTTGTTGGAGAAGACTTGAGAGTTCCTTGGACTGCAAGGAGATCCAACCAGTCCACCCTAAAGGAAATCAGTCCTGAATATTCATTGGAAGGACTGATGCTGAAGCTGAAACTCCAATACTTTGGCCAGCTGATGTGAAGAACTCACTCATTGGAAAAGACCCTGATACTGGGAAAGATTGAAGGCAGGAGGAAAAGGGGATGACAGAAGATGAGATGGTTGGATGACATCACTTATTCAATGGACATGAGTTTGAGCCAGCTCTGGGAATTGGTGATAGACAGGGAAGCCTGGGATACTGCAATCCATGGGGTCACAAAGAGTCAGACACGACTGAGCGACTGAACTGAAGTGAACTGAATTTTGAACTTACTGCAGATCATTAAGAAACCAATACAGTGTCATTCAGCTTATTTATTAATTCAGTTCAGTTCAGTTCAGTTGCTCAGTTGTGTCCAACTCTTTGCAACCCCATGAATTGCAGCAGGCCAGGCCTCCCTGTCCATCACCAACTCCTGGAGTTCACTCAAACTCGCATCCATTGAGTCAGTGATGCCATCCAGCCATCTCATCCTCTGTTGTCCCCTTCTCCTCCTGCCCCCAATCCCTCCCAGCATCAGAATCTTTTCCAATGAGTTTATTGGAGTTAATGGTTATTGGAGTTAATGAATTTGTTCATTGCTGCTCCTGCTGCTGCTAAGTCACTTCGGTCGTGTCCAACTCTGTTCGACCCCGTAGATGGCAGCCCACCAGGCTCCCCCATCCCTGGGATTCTCCAGGCAGGAACACTGGAGTGGGTTGCCATTTCCTTCTCCAATGCATGAAAGTGAAAAGTGAAAGTGAAGTCCCTCTGTCGTGTCCAACTCTTAGCGACGTCATGGACTGCAGCCCACCAGGCTCCTCTGTCCATGGGATTTTCCAGGCAAGAGTACTGGAGTGGGTTGCCATTGCCTTCTCTGAATTTATTCATTAACATTCACTAAATGAATCCTGTGTATTGTGTGCTTAATATAGAGAGCACTAGATACAGCCTCCACCTTTATAGAGCTCCCTCTTGTGTTAGATGAGAAAGTTAATGATTTTTACATAAATGCAGTCATCAAATGTTTTGATATGGGCTCTAGTCATATCAAATGATGATATGATATATTTTATTAAATTGTCTACTGAAAAAGGTCCTGATGCTGGGAAATATTGAAGGCGGGGAGAGAAGGGAACCACAGAGGGTGAGATGGTTGGATGGCATCACCAACTCAGTGGACATGAGTTGGAATAGGCTCTGGGAGTTGGTGATGGACAGGGAGAACTGGTGTCTGTAGTCCATGGGATCGCAAAGAGTCAGACAAGACTGAGTGACTGAACCGAACTGTTTATTTCAAGTGGCTTTTCTTGCTGCTGTCAAGATTCTCTTTTCTTCTTTGGCATTTTATAATTTGATCATAATGTGTCTCAGTATGGAACTCTCCTTGAGTTCATTGAGTTTCTTGGATGTGTAGATTCATTTCTTTTACTAAATTTGGAAAGTTATTGAATTATTACTTCTTCAAATATTCTTTCTCCATTTTTTCTTCTGGGGCTGTCACTCATTTTGTGTAGTTTGATGTGATTAATGGTGCCTCACAAGTCTTTTAGGCTCTATTCATTTTCTTCATTCTTTTTTTGTTTCTGCTTCTCAGACTAGGTAATTTTTATTTCCTATCTTCATGTTTAGTAATTCTTTTTTCTCTCTGCTCAAATCCTGAATTAACCAGTCTGGTGAATTCTTCATTTCAGTGTTTTTACTGTTGACCTCCCAAGTTTCTTTTAAACTCCTTTCTACAATTTCTATCTCTTAATTGCTATTCTCCATTTGTTGAGATGTTGTTTTCCCAGTTTCCTTTCATTCGTTATCCATGGTTTCTAGTTCTTTGAGCATATTTAAAGTCTTTGCCAGTAACTCCAATGTCTGTATTTCCTGTGGGACAGTTCTGTTCCTTTCTTCATTCCTGTGAATGGGGCATAGTTTCTTGTTTCTTCACATGCTTTGTAATTTTTTGTTTAAAATCACTTTTTGGATATCATTATGGACAAAAAGGAAACAAAAAAGGAAAAGACTCTCCGAGTCTTCTCATTGGCTGAGCCAGTCAGCTGTGAAAGCTTGTGGTCTTCTCTGAGCTTGCATCCTGCTCTGAACTTGTGTATGGATTTTTAGATTCTTCAGTATATGCAGAAGCTTTTCAATGCCCTTATTCCCCAAAGTTTCTCACACCCAGTTTTTCTTCCCTGACTTTCAAGCATTTCTTTTGTGTGCCTCAACTATTACATTTTGCCCCAGGCTGTAGCATTTGTTCTTTGGTCTTTCAATTTTTCCAAAGAATGTTATGCACTTAGTCATAGCCACTTCCCTATGCTAAGAGAGTTCTGAGTTAGGTAGAACAAAGACAGGCCTATTGCATTGGATCTTCAAGGGAAGACATGTCAAAACAGACAGCATAATTCCCTTGGAAACAAGGTCACTCTGTTCCCTCTGGGAACAGGTGCCTGTCTTGGGAAAAACGGACTGCCATCTTCATATTTGCCATCACTCCAGGGGCAGCTCTAAATTAAAACACGACAGAGTCTCCTAGCCTGTTTCAGTGACCTTTCTCCTTCTATTTATGTTTTTAAGTTGGTTGCTGTAAACATTTGACTAACATCCAGAGTTTCAGTAAAGTTGATTATGATATTTGCGAAGTTTTCAGTGCTTTTCCTCCCAAAGTTCCTTGCTCTGCTTTGTTTTGACTAATGTCCTCACAGAATGAATTAGGAAATAACCTTCCTTGTTTGATTTTCTGGAAGACTTGTTAAGACTTGGCATTATTATTATTTTTTTTAATGTTTGGTTGAATTCCTTCCTAAAGCCATCCAGACATGGAGGTTTTTTCATGGGTAAGTTTTAAAATACAAATTTACCCTCCAAAGTGATGGCACTCCCAATAATAATATACAAGTGCCTGTTTTCCCATCACTAACACTAGGTGGTATGCAATTTTGTTTTTGTTAACGCGCTCAGTTCAGTTCAGTCGCTCAGTTGTGTCCAACTCTTTGTGACCGCATGGACTGCAGCACACCAGCCTTCCCTGTCCATCACACGCTCCCAGAGCTTGCTCAGATTCATGTCCATTGAGTCAGTGATGCCATCCAACATCTCATCCTCTGTCATCCCCTTCTCCTGCCTTCAACCTTTCCCAGCATCAGGGTCTTTTCCAATGAGTCAGTTCTTCTCATCAGTTAATGTGTTAGGGAAAAATAAATCTTATTTTGATTTGCACCTAGTAAAAAATAAAGGCAGTATTTGAAAACAGGATCTTGATTGAGCTGGTACTAATACTACAAATTTGGAACTAATATTCTTAACTACTTCATTGTACTACCTCAACATGGTGAATAAGGTTGAGCATTTTAGCATATTTTAAAGGTGTTTGTTTTTCTTACTTATATGCACTTTATCTATATTCCTGTTATGGATTTACTATCACTTTTTAAATGTCTTCTTACTGGCAAGTGTCATAGAAATAATTGATTCATCCAAGAAACAGCAAGAGATGCTGAAGCCAATGGGTGAAAAGTTGAATGCAGAACAAGATATATACAGGAGCTTTGAGTACTCTCCCCCTCCCAAAACAGTGATTAATTATTAAAGGAAAAATGGAACTTTACAGGGAAGATACCTGGCAGACACCAACTTAGTCATGTGGTTAAGGTTAAGTTCTCTAGTAATGGGACAAAAAAAAAATGTGTACATGATAGGAAGAACAGTGGGAAGAACAGCAATCTCTCCTGTGATTTTCTGCCAAAGATGCAAACTTTGAATTTGGTCAGGAGGAAATATCAGATAAATTGAGGAACATTTTCAAAAGTAACTGGGCTACTTTTAGGTCTGCATAGTCTTTTAAAATGTCAAGATCATGAAAGAAAAGAAAAGTACGTTTGAAATTATTTCAAAAGGAAAAGAAAAATTCCTCTCTTCTTAACTTACGACGAGTTCATTTTTTCAAACCAATATTACAAATATACTAAGGTAAATATATAACTAGTTTTTAGAGGTATATTTATCATAAAAAGTTAGTTATTCTTGAGTTTCTTGAGTTATCTTAAAATCCAAGTCATTTTTAAATTCATTAAATATAGTCTTTCCTCATTATTCATGAATTTCATATTTGGCATTCAACTACTTGCCAGAGTGTGTTTGTAATCCCCGAATCATTAGTCAGAACACTGTCCCAGTCATTTGTGTATGTGTGCAGAGCAGTGAAAATTTTGAGTTCAGATGTACATGTTCCCAACTGAAGGTCTAATAAGGCTTTCGTGTTTCATATCTTGTATTGTAAAAAAGTATCTTTTTTGCAATGTATTCACTGCCCTATTTTTCACTTTTTTTTTTTTTTTTTGCGTTTTTTGGTGATTTCACCATTTAAAATAGCCCTTAAGTATAACGCTGAACTCTTATGTGATATTCCTAAGCACAAGAAAAGTTTGATATTCCTTATGAAGAAAGGAAAACATGTTCTAGATAAACTCCATTAGGGCATGGGGGGTAGTGCTGTGACCATGAGTACAAATTAATGAAGTGATTTTATGTATTTTTTAACTTGTTTTTTTGTATTGGAGTATAGCCAATTAACAATGTTGTGATAGTTTCAGGTGAACAGTGAAGGGACTCAGCCATACGTATACATAAACCCATTCTTCCTGAAACTCACCTCCCATTCAAGCTGCCACTTAACATTGAACAGAGTTCCTGTTTATAACATTGAACAGAGTTCCAGCAGGTCCATGTTGGTTATCCATTTTAAATACAGCAGTGTGTATAGGCAACCATAAGTTGTTTTCTAAGTCTGTGAGTCTCTTTGTGTTTTGTAATTTCATTTGTATCATCTCTTTGTGGATACCACATATAAAGGATGTCATACAGTATTTCTCCTTTTCTATCTGACTTAAACTGATAATATATATTTTAAAAGGTGTCTTTAAACAGAAACACAAGTAAAACAAGATTATTTATTGATCAGTTGATGAAAATGTTATATTCAGAGACTCACAGGATTTCCTCTAGGATTAATGTTTCATCATTAATTCAGTGCACAGCAACTTTATAGAACATGACTGCTATCAATAACAGACTCAACCATACTTATAAACACCAAACTTTTACCTCAGGGAGATGATACACTTGCTATTAAACTCAAGATTATCATTATATATTCTTCCGGTTCTTCCATATCTTAAGAAATAGGTAGATTTTTATTGCTTAATGAAAAGATTGTTGGTGTTTTATGTCTATTGTTCATATTTTAATTTTTACTCAATAGAGCCTGGAACATACTTTTAAATAGATTTCAAAACTCAAAGTAAAGTTGAGTCTTAAAAGATACACTCTTTGATCTGTGTTCTGGGCAGGATTGGAGAATCAGCAGTACTGTACTGAGGCAGACAACTCAGAAGAGCCAGGGGAAAATGGTATTAAGGGTAGACCGTGGTGCGTGTACCCAGTGAGCCTGTATTCAGAAAGAACACTATCATGTTGCCCAGACAAACCTAGACAGCATATTAAAAAGCAGAGACATTACTTTGCAAACATAGGTCCATTTAGTCAGAGCTATGGTTTTTCTGGTAGTCAGGTATGGATGTGAGAGTTGGACCTTAAAGAAGGCTGAGCACCCCAAAATTTATGCTTTTGTGAACTGTGGTGTTGGAGAAGACTCTTGAGAGTCCCTTGGATTGCAAGGAGATCCAACCAGTCAATCCTAAAGGAAATAAATCCTGAATATTCATTGGAAGGACTGATGCTGAAGTTGAAGCTCCAGTACTTTGGCCACTGGATACAAAGAGCTGACTCATTAGAAAAGATCCTGATCCTGGGAAAGATTGAAGGCAGGAGGAGAAGGGGACAAGAGAAGACAAGATGGTTTGATGACATCATTGATTCAATGGACATGAATTTGAGCAAGTTCTGGGAGATGGTGAAGGACAGGGAACCCTGGTGTGCTGCAGTCCATGGGGTCGCAAAGAGTCGGATTCAGCGGAGTGAGTGAACAACAGCAACAACAGATGTTTCCCAGAGACCTAAGGTTCAAGTTGTTACAGAACACAAATTATTAGGAAACATTAAAAATGTTACCAAGATTCCTTACAGAAATTTTTAGCTTAAAATAGGCTTGCCAGATAAAATACTTTGATTTATGAATTGGCAAGAATATACCTACTCTAAAAAATGGTTTGTCCAATTATCTGAAACTAAAATTAAGTAAGTAGTATCCTATATTTTTACTTGTTAAATCTGGCAATCCTGGCCTTACTATTTTGAAAGTGTCTTGAAGACACAAGAAATGTACTGGCAGGTGAAGAGCTTGACACCTAATAAAAAAATCAGAGTACAAGTGTGAGTAAGAATTCTGGATGCCAGTCCATCAAAGTATATAAAGTCTGTCTTTTTAAAAGGGAGTTTGCACCAACTTTCTCCAAACGGAACACTGCTATTCATTGCAGATATATATGAATGTTACAGAATAGGACTGATTTTGATACTACTAATGAAACTAGTTTAAATAAGAAGAAAGTGTCAGGCTTTTAAGATTTATGATTAGAATGAAGCACACTACTAGGAGTAAAGGAGGAAGAGCTTAGAGATTGAAGACAGTCTAGTGTCAAAATTTTTTAAACTCATTTTTGAAGTAGAATTAGTGGCTCTTGATTGAAATAACAGTGCTGTGGATGCACAACAACATAAACACATGGCATTGAGGATACGTATGACTTACTACAACTGCTTGCTCTTGTGGATAATTCTTCAATGTGTTCAATTAAAATTTTCTTACTGTACTTGTTCCTCACCTTTTGAGAATACGGCCCTTTACAAATCTCTGATGTCTTAAGATATTTTATTATAGCTATGTAAAATATTGGTTAAATAAAATTGATATTTTTTCTTTCACCTCATGTCACTAAAAAAATTCAGTTATATTTTGGTAAGAGACAGTGTTTGACATATACTGTATTACAGGCAGTGAGATCACTCAAGGAGACAATCGAAGACTGTTGGGACCAGGATGCAGAGGCTCGGCTTACTGCTCAGTGTGCTGAAGAGAGGATGGCTGAACTTATGATGATATGGGAAAGAAACAAGTCTGTGAGCCCAACAGTCAATCCAATGTCTACTGCTATGCAGAATGAGCGGTAAGACACTAAGGGTTTGGAATCCGTCTGTCAGAATTTAAATCTGATACTAGAGAACAGAAAATAAATACTATTAAAACAGTCTAAGCATACAGTGATTAACTGGTGCAGTCTAATGTCATAACTTTTCTTTCAGTATTCCTGTTCTTTTACTGAATATTTTTGTTTAATGTAAGTGCAAGATGAAATCCATAGGTTTTTATATCTAACAATACAGTAAAAGATTAGTCTTTGTTAATGCACAAAGTTCCCTACAATAATAAAGGAAAAGCATTTTCATAGTTCCAAAAGTTTTATAAGCACTTCTGCGTACTATTTTGTCTTGATTATCCTTCGTGGTTTTTATTTCTTTTTCCCCTGAATTTTGTTTGTTTAAAGCAAATAGAACTGTGAACTTGCATATGTATCTAACCATTGCTTCACTGGAAACTAGGGTTTCCAGATTCCCTATCCAGTGGTCTTTCTTTATAGAATGCTGCTACTTTTACATGAAAGCAGTTCATAAGTCTTTTTGTCTCATCATGAACTTTGTTTTATGAGACATTTCTTTATTAGAACCATGATTTTTTTTTTTAAGCTGTCTTTATTAGAACTTCTTAGAAGGGCTTTTAGAAAAAATTCTAAAACTTGAAACTTTTCAGACCATGTAATCTGTGTTTCTTCATTCTGTGTTTAGGGGATAAAGTCTTCCCACAAATTTTCATTGTATCTAAATAAAACATGTTAAAATTTTTCAGAGAAGGATTCAGAAAAGAAAGAGTAAGCAGGGAAAATTGAGATAAAAAATAACTGAATTCTTGAATCATTTTCTTTGATATTTTCTGTTCTAATTTTTCAAGAAAATTTGTATTCTGAACTATGGATCCCACATTGAGTTTACACTGCTTGTGCTTGGACTGAATTACCTTCAGGGTATAAACCTTTATTTCTGTTATTAATATATCAGCAAGTTAAGGAAGATAGAAATTAGCATTTCTAAATATAAATTTCTCACCTTACAAATACCTTGAAGATAGTCTTCTGCTTCCATCACCCCTTATCTCTGTGTTTTCTGTGTGCCTTAGTATGCTATTTGTACGTCTCATAAGAGTCAGCTACTTTTACTTTAAGTGCTTTAACTTTCCTTAACTGGGAGGAGGAAATCCTTTTTTTTTTTTTTTTTGATGCTTTCCTTTGCTGTGGCCATTTTTGCCTCCTGAGCCATTCAGTTGTACCCTGTGCTGCTCTTCATGTCCTGTGACTTTGGAATTTTCCTTCAAATAGTAATTCATCTCACATTCATTCTACTCTAGGGTTCATTGTATTGACTCTTTCCCTCCATCCCTCTTGTGCAATACAAAAGCTTTTCTGTTCCTCCCCTTCCTGTCATTCGCCTCATAACTTCAGCAGTTTTTCTTCATAGCAGTTTTCCTTTAGTTGTTGCTTTTCTCCTGTAATGCTTGTATCTGTTAATGTTCCCATTGTCTATATTTGATTGTTTATACTTGATTTTAAACTACCCTTCACTTTTATGTTATTTTTCTTTTCAGTTTTATTGAGATATAATTGACATGTAGCACTCTATAAATTTAACATGTGTAGAATGATCATTTGACTTACATACATAAAATGATTATTACAATGTTTAGTGAATATTCATCATTCTCATATAGATAAAAAATTAAGGAAATAGGTAAAAAACAGTTTTTCCCCTTGTAATAAGAACTCTTAGGATTTACTCTGTTAACAGTTTTCATTTTATTTTTTGTTTGTTTTATTTTTTGGCCATGTCAAGCAGTATGTGGGATCTAAGTTCCCCAATCAGGGATCAAACATGCATACCCTGCATTGGAAACTCAGACTCTTAGCCACTGTGTCACCAGGGAACTCGGTCTTAACACTTTCATATATAGCATAGAGCAGTGTTAATTGTTTGTATCCTATATATTAGATCCCTAGTACTTATTTATCTTACAACTGAAAGACCTTTGACTGCCTTTATCCCATTCCCCTTACCTGTTCCCCTCTGCCTGTGTTAACCACAGATCTTATTGCTTTTTCTGTGAGTTTTTAAAAAAAATATAATTAACCTACAACATTATGTTAGTTTGTGTTATACAACATAGTGATTTGTTATTTCTGTACATTTCAAAATGATCACCAAGATAAGTCTAGTTATGGTATATCACCATACAAAGATATCACATAGTTATTTACTGTATTCCCCCCAGTGTGCATTTCATACCTATGACTCATTTATTCTGAAAGTAGAATTTTATACCTCTTCGTCTCCTTCACCTATCCTTTTCTTCCCTCCAACCCCTTCTTCTCTGGCTCCTGCCTGTTTCTTCTCTGTATCCCTGCCTGTGTTTCTGTTTAGTTTTGTTTGTTCATTTGTTTGGTTTTTTAGATTCAACATAAAAGTAAAATCATATAGTATATTTGTTCACCTATCAGTGAACAATATTGGGTTGCTTAGGTATCTTGGCCTGGTTTTTATTTTTAAAAACATAACTAGATTACAGTATGCTGCCCAAGAACCATCATTCTCAAGATGTGACAGTTACAGTGTAAAACCCTTGGTAAACTGGAGAGCGGTTCTGAGTCTTAGATTTTTTTTTTTTAATCTGAGTATCACATTCTGCCTTATACTCTAGGCTCTAGGACTTCCATTGATATGGCTCAGTCTCTACCTAGGAAGATATGTTCCTTTGCTAGAGTATGCCACTTAATGGAGCACTTTGGAACAGCCTAAAAGCTTGTATTCTTTTTACCATTTGGAACTTAATTGGTAATATATTTGTTGAGTAGCCACTGTGTATCTAGAATTACAGAAACACAAAAGACAAGTGTCTTGGTTCCTTCTTTCATGGACATTTATGTCTAATTGAGCAAATATACAATTCATAAAGACATATTTGCTAACATTACAAAACTATAGGGGAAATTTTTTAAAATTAATAACTCTTATAAACTAAAATAATGAGAATCTATAAAAATCATATAGATCCCTATCAGTTTTCTGATAGGCTTAAATGGCATTAAACTAGCCTGTAACAAATTATTAGTTCATATTTGTCAATACTGGATTAACATTTGGTTAGAATTTTTAAATAGCTTCAAGAATTAACGTGGGTTAGGAATAAAAGAGAGGGCAGTTTGTACTTTAAAAATCAGAGTTGTTAAACTTGAAGAGTCACTTTGTCATAAATGTATTCTCAATGTGACACTTTTTTCTTTCTTTAAGCAACCTGTCACACAATAGGCGTGTGCCAAAGATTGGCCCTTATCCAGATTATTCTTCTTCCTCATACATTGAAGATTCTATTCATCACACTGACAGCATTGTGAAGAACATTTCCTCTGAGCATTCGATGTCCAGCACACCTTTGACTATAGGGGAAAAGAACCGAAACTCAATTAACTATGAACGGCAGCAAGCACAAGCTCGAATCCCCAGCCCTGAAACAAGTGTCACCAGCTTGTCTACCAACACCACAACCACAAACACCACTGGCCTCACTCCAAGTACCGGCATGACCACTATATCCGAGGTGCCATACCCAGATGAAACAAGTCTGCATGCCACCAATGTTTCACAGCCAGTCGGGCCAACCCCTGTCTGCTTACAACTGACCGAAGAAGACTTGGAGACCAACAAGCTGGACCCAAAAGAAGTCGATAAAAATCTCAAGGAAAGTTCTGATGAGAATCTCATGGAGCATTCTCTTAAACAATTCAGTGGGCCAGACCCACTGAGCAGTACCAGTTCTAGCTTGCTTTACCCACTTATAAAGCTTGCAGTTGAAGTGACTGGGCAGCAGGACTTCACACAGGCTGCAAATGGCCAAGCATGTTTAATTCCTGATGTCCCACCTGCTCAGATCTATCCTCTCCCCAAGCAACAGAACCTTCCTAAGAGACCTACTAGTTTGCCTTTAAACACCAAAAATTCGACAAAGGAGCCCAGGCTGAAATTTGGCAGCAAGCACAAATCAAACTTGAAACAAGTAGAAACTGGAGTTGCCAAGATGAATACAATCAATGCTGCAGAACCTCATATAGTGACAGTCACTATGAATGGTGTGGCAGGTAGAAACCACAGCGTTAATTCCCATACTGCCACTACTCAGTATGCCAATGGCGTAGTACCATCTGGCCAGACAGCTAACACAGTGGCACACAGAGCCCAAGAAATGCTGCAGAATCAGTTCATTGGTGAGGACACTCGGCTGAACATTAATTCTAGTCCTGATGAGCATGAACCTTTACTGAGACGAGAGCAGCAGGCTGGCCATGATGAAGTTGTTCTGGATCGTCTTGTGGACAGGAGAGAACGGCCCCTAGAAGGCGGCCGAACTAATTCCAACAACAACAACAGCAATCCATGTTCTGAGCAAGAAGTTCTCACACAGGGTGTTCCAAGCACAGTAGCAGACCCCGGACCATCAAAGCCTAGAAGAGCACAGAGGCCTAATTCTCTGGATCTTTCAGCCACCAATGTCCTTGATGGCAACAGTTTGCAGTGTAAGTGGAGGGATTGTGTAAATGGAGGGATTTTGAGACCATTTAAATATACTTAGCTAGAAACAGATTATGTTTCAACTAGCAGTTATTTACTTTTACCACATTTGGTTGGATTTCAAAAGTAATTAGACATTTGTTTTTAAAAAGGTAATTTTTTGCTGATAATTAAAAAGTCAATGTCACAATAATCAGAATAATTACCAACTTAATGTGTATCTTATGCAGCTTATAATGCAGCTCACATACTTGCTGTACATAGTTGAGATTTTGTACTTTCTAGTTTAAAGCATCTGAGTAAAATGATAATCAATACAACTTTAGAAGCACTTTGTTGAGCATATTATACCTATTATATACACATTTAGGTTTTATCAGACTAATCTTAATAAATCTGAAAAGTACAAAGAAAATTCAGAAAAGTCACTGTAAAGAAACTACAAAGTTATTCTTGGTTTTTCATGTCAGTTTTTTCAGGAGCTGTGTGCCTGTAGCACGGTGCTATGGGGCCCTTAGCCACTTACACAAATAACCTGATGCTTGGTTTATGGCCGTTGAGGGATTATAACACAAGACAGGAGAGCTCACTAAAACAGTCATTATTGTACAAAATGACATTTCTTTTAGACTGATAGCAGTTATGAAGAAGTTGCATTTTATGTTTGTTGTCAAAGACTACAAAATGGGCTACTGGGATTAGATTGTCAAAAAATCTGTAGAATCTAGCCCCTTGCTTGAGTAGCTTGTATTGAAGAGTTGACATAAATTATAGCAAGGGTCCACATTTTTAAAATGTCTTGTCAGGTATGGGAACGGGAAGTTACTAGAAAATTTACACTCTAGTGTTTATGTCATTCTTCTGAAAAAATAATTATATTCTAGGTGCCTGCTTTGATCATGAAATAGAAAGATTAAATGCATTTTGCCAAATTAGGATTTCTACCAATAACCAAAGGATTTGAGAATATAGTTGAGAACTTGGAATTTTTTCCTCTGTTTTTGCTTTTTGAGGTTTTTCTATATTTTCTTCCTTGCCTATAGAATAATTCAACCAATTATAGAAACATCGTGCTTAAAGAATCTCAAAAATAATTTGGTAAAGTTAGAAAAATACTATCTGGCATCATAAATTTTAAGAAATGTCTGGTAGCTTCTCCTGTAGATGTTCATTTGATCTCTTTTCCATTTACAACCCTAATTTTTACTTTTTAGTAGTTTCTTTATGTATAGTTCATTTTTCTGCACTTTTATTTTCAGTAGGTGACTCAACACAAGATGGCAAATCAGGATCTGGTGAAAAGATCAAGAAACGAGTGAAAACTCCCTATTCTCTTAAGCGGTGGCGCCCTTCCACCTGGGTCATTTCCACTGAACCACTGGACTGTGAGGTCAACAACAATGGCAAAGACAGGGCAGTGCATTCCAAATCCAGCACCACTGTTTACCTTGCAGACGGAGGCACTGCCACGACGATGGTGTCTAAAGATATAGGGATGAACTGTCTGTGAAATGTTTTCAAACCTATGGAGTGAAATTATTTTTTGCATCATTTAAATGTGCAGAAGACATTAAAAGAAAAAACTGCTTTATCCTCCTGTCAGTACCCCCTCCTACCCCTGCAACAAGGACTTGCTTTAAATAGATTTCAGCTATGCAGAAAAATTTAGCTTATGCTTCCATATTTTTTAATTTTTTTTAAGTTTTGCACTTTTGTTTAGTCTCGCTGAAGTTATATTTGTCTGTTATGACCACAGAATTATATGTGTGTGTATCAAAAGTGGTCTCAAAATATTTTTTTAAGAAAAAAAAGCAGAAACAATGTATTGCTGATAATCAGTTTGGACCAGTTTCTAAAGGTCATTAAATCAGAAGCAAATTAAGACAGGTTTGACTGCAGTGGTGTCTGGTATCCATGTTTTATTTCTGGGCACAAGCTAGTTTGTATGTTGATACGTTCCTGAACGCATCATCTGTTGGACATTCTTTTCTCTGTGTTTTGTTTGAATGTGCAATAGTCTATAGGCCACAAATAAGCTTTCTCGTAAGCTCTCTTCCTAACAGAGCACACATTCTTCCAAGATATGAACATTTTCCTTCCCCACCCTCCATACTTTTGGCAGGTCAGTTCTTTGACAGTGAGTTTTTGCACAAGAGAAAGCAGCTACCTGATTTCTTGCTTTCTCTCTCCTTATGGAGAATGCAGAAACGTCTCAAAGGGCTCTAAAGAAGGAACTACCAAAACCTAATTTGAAATGCCATTTCTTTTATCCTTCCAAATCCTAAACATTTCCTTCCGGGCATTTTAATAAACATACTTGGTTTCTGGTTTTGGAAGTTCGTAAGAGCACAGAACAAAGAGCAAGTCAAATATTAGCTGTTTTCCATTTTATTTTATATATATATGTTCATGTTCCATATTCATTTATTTAAGAAGCACATTTTTATCAGAAAACTTACAGAGCTTTCCTTATGGAATTTTTAAGTAGGTAGATGGTTAACACAATGTAGTATTATAGTCTTCATTCTCTGAATATGCTGTGTTTGACATAAATAAAATTACATCGTGTTCAAAATAACTTCAAAAGTAATTCATAGTTGTGAACCTGTAGTATCTTTTTATATTTTCCCAAACGAGGCCTAGTAACTTTATCTGGAAATTATTCCTTTTCCCATGACCTAAAACACTGTGTGGAAAAATCATTCAACTGGCATGCCAAGTCCCTGTGGAAGGAAGAATTGCTGCCAAACCTATAATTTTTGAGCAGACTGAGACTTACCTCTCTCTTTTCAAAACTGTGTTTCTTCACTAATCTTATTTTCATAGTTTTTCCATTTGCCAGTTTTTATATCTTTGATATGTGAGCATCGTTTTATGATTTTACATTATATTAGAATGTACCTTTTAGTGATAACATCATGTATATTCAGATCATGTTTTTTTTTAAAGCTTCCTTTGCTTCTTTCATTACTGATAATCGTCTCTAAAACAACTTCTGCATGTTTTTTTTCTTTATAAATAAAGCACTTTATGTCAAATAAGGGCCTTTTTTATAAGCACAAATTATTTTCTATCAATTTGCAAACAATGAAGAGCTCACTTTTTCCCCCAGATTCTCAGATTACTTCATAGACTTTCAGTTCTTAGATTTCTCTGGAGATAAAAAGCTCACAGGAAAACACAAATTCCTGATTGAGATTTTTATCTCCTGGACAAAGTTTTCACACTCATATTCTTCTATCTGCATCACTTAGCTAAAGACAGACTCTGTCAAAAAAAAAAAAAAGACAGACTCTGTTTCTCAATTTGCTATCCAAAATATGTATGACTTACTTGTGTATATAAGCCTTCTTTTGTTTGCCATCTATTGTGATCTTATGAAGAGAGATGTCACAGTGCTTAAACATTTATTCAGCTGGATTGATGAACACAGTTTTGAAATCTTAGAAATGACCTTATTTTGCTAGTGCCCAAGATTTCCACCTTTTGTATTTTATTGGCCCTTCTATTCATTCAGACCCTTAATATATTTTTCAGTCATCTGGCATAAAAATTTTTCATTTATTTTTTTATCTATGTAATGATTTATTTATATTTTTTCCTGTAAAATTTCCCTTGGTTCTCTTAATTTTAAATGTCTTCCAACTGCATTTCAGGATATTATTTTTAAGTAATTGTAGAATACCTTTGAGTCAAAATAAATTCTATTTCTTCTTCAATTGGAAGCATCAAAGATAAATGACCATTTGAGGTCTAACTGATCTTTTCCAGACAGAAGAAGAGTTGCCTTACATTCTACTACACTGTGTTTGGGCCAGATGATTGTAAGTTTTTCAGGATTTTTTGGTATTTAATAGTAAAATGCTCTCAAAAATTGGTATACCAAATTAAAAGAACTCCTTATAGTTTCCCATTTTATGCAGGCATGCTTAAAACAAATAATTTTCTTTCTCTATGTTTTTATTAGCAGACTCTTGGTAAAGTAGGAGAAATAGAGAGTGTAGATCATTTTAATAAATTTTAAGTTAAATTTACCTCAGACTGATTTAGAATCTGTTTGCAAATATACAAGCAAGCAAAATTACATAAAATACTCATTTGCAAACTATTTAATAATAAATGTATCTTAAATCTAATATTTAACTGTATTCAAAAATTTTTGTATGTAGAAAATCATTTGGGCTCCTTTGAATAAGAGGCCATTCATTTAATGAAAAAAATACTAAAATTCAACCTTAAAAGTATTGTAACCTTAAAAGCATCATAATAGGTAATCAAAATAATTCCCTTAACTATCATAATTGTATATCAGAACTAAGTCTTTGAAAGAACTTAATTTGAATTGAATGTAGACAAAATGATTTAATGATAGCTCCTAAAAAGTTCCCTCTTTATAAATGCATAGTTGGGGAAAAAAAATACTGGTGTAAAAAGTTATGGGAAGGCAAAGATACAAATAGTAATTGGCCATTTATTACATACTGAATGCTGCGATACAAATACATTATCTCTTTGATTCCTCATGACAACCATATGAGCATTATGGTTACCATTCCCATTTTACAATAGGGGAAACTGAAGCTAAGAGAAGCTAGCTAGTTTGCCTGAGGTCTACACCTTGTAAATGACAAAGCTGTGATTATTTTAACCTAGGCTTGCTCTCTTAACATCTCTTTCATCCACACCACACTGCCTACATGCTGTATGACAGAATGCATGATGGACTAACATTTTGTAAGAAATTTAGTCATTAAACTCCAGCACAATTGTGGCTTGAATATAAGCCAAACCAGATACCTTAATGGCTTTAGAGTTAGGAAAACATAAGAAGATGTACAGACATGTCTGTGGTGTTTGTTGCTTGAGAAATAATTACTAATTCAAGACGAAATTCAATCCCACATGTGCCATCATGAATCTTAAAATCATTTAACTTCTCTTCACTCCCGATATTCTTGTATTACAAAACTAAATGGGAAAGGCAAAGGTGAATTGTGGGAACAGAGACCTTTTCCTAAACTGATTCCATTCTTGACCTGGTGGAATTAGTTTAATGTGTCCCATCAGTCCTTGCACTTCATTTTGAAAATTTCTACTTTTAATGACTTTAGAAAATTTTACTAATCCAGAGAACTAATAGAAGAGGCTGTAGGAAGAATAGAAGGAAAATACTGTTTTTATAAAGCAATTTGTATAGCTTCCTTAGGTGTATCCACTCACTCTGGAAAATGTGTTGGTTCTGAATGTGACAATAATTAAAGGTAGGAACACTCAAATAAGTATGTGTTTCAGTGGGAATTATCACAAAATTTGGCAAGTATGTTTATTTAAAATATTTTCCATCCTGGCTTCTAAAGCCAAATGAAATTCACAAACTCTTTTTTCTTATTTATAAAAATATTTCATTGGAGGTAATTAGCTCCTAGAATATGAGATTACATTCTATTTCTTTACAACCTTTTATAAATTTATGTTAAACTTACTACCAGTTGTATGCAGGCTATTACATATCAATAACTATTCACAGATTGCTATATATATTACTCTATCTTCCAAGCTAACTTCTTAAACTTGGAATCTGTACACACATGTTGGTTGATTATCTAGATCAATTATCCTAGAAATTATGTAATTCTCGCATAGACACCCCAGGAGTCTTTCAGAGTAAGATTTTTCTAAATATTCATACCTTTTACTGTCAGTTTGCTCATCAGCAAATAAAAGTTCATTTTAACTTTTAGATTCTGAACTGTAAACTTTAGCCAAAACTACCTTGTGTGATCCACTCCTAGATGATAATCCTTGATTAAGTAAATCTGGCAAATCACTATTTGAACTAGTTTACACAAATATTATCAAAAGTAGGCTTTTCTACAGGTTCCCTCATTAACATACAAGAAAAGAGGAAATCCCTGGATGGCACTCTGGGTCTACTTTATTTCATTCACCTGTTAGTTTCTGTCTTACTCTGTCCCTTGTTTATCTGACTTGCAATCTTCTGTGTCTGGAAGGTTTTCTTCACATTTATTCTGCTTCCCTCCTGTTTAATTTTATATCTGTTTATCTTAACCAGCAGATAAAATAAAAAGGAGGGTGACCGACTGGTCATCCTCTCCAACATTTGTTATTCAGGATGCTTCAAGCTTCTCGACACTTAAGTCTCAGTTCTTCACACAAAATTTCTTTGGTTCCTTTGCCATTTTCTCCTCAGTTTTTACTATTTTCATACCTACTTATATTTAAGAACACCTAAAATTATGCTTTGTTATATTCAAGTTCATTACTCCATTTATGGTTAAATAGGGTAGAATTCAGAATTAAGATGTTTCCATTTGACAGTAGATCTAACCATCAGATTGTCAGCAAATAAGCACTTCAGTTTATATTATCTAACTTTTTTTTTAGTCAAATTGTGGAGTTCTGTGATTTTATACAATAGTTTATAACTAAAAAGCCATGCATACAGAATTGTATATCACTTTATTGTTATTTTTAACCTATATTGCAGCAGGCTTAACATTATGATTGAGCCACAACATTTTACATATTTCTTTGCATCAAATATTAAACACAAAATGCAAGATTAACTTTTGAAAGCAAACCCTACAACAATCAAGTATTATCTACAAACATTTTTGCAGACCACTTTTGAAATACTTGTCATTGTTTTTTGCAACATAGACTGGACTATAACAACTTTCATTTAACTTTTAAGTGGTTAAAATTGAGTGTTGTACATATAAAGAAAAGGTTTATCTCATGGCTGGTAACATTGGAAAAGTAAATATTTAAGAATTTATGCTGTGTATTAAAATTATGCCCCAAATAAATATATCTTGAAAATTCTAATTCCGTTATTACTGTGATATCCATCGTGTTACTATTAAATGTTATAAAATTATTTTTTTTAACTTAATTTGAGACCCAGATTTTAAAATCTGGGTAAGAGACAAAGAATCTTATCACCGATTAGCACGTCCAGTTTATGACAATATTAAGCAAATTACTGTATTTTAAACTGCAACTTGTTTTTGTCATTAATGTTTTAAAAGGCAACATGTAGGTTTTTTTCCATTTTATTTGTACTTTAAGATTTCAAAACCATCTTCCTGTTTTAGACTCACTCTATAGACATAATATTACTTAAAAACTCAGGGTCTCTTTCATCCCTTTGCACATTGAAAAACTTCAATTGATAGCAAACAAGCAATTAGATACAGTTGAATATTTAAGTTTTTGTTACACACAGAGTTCATTTAATGTTTCATCTTACGATTTGACTTAACTTTACATAGATACCAAATTTCATTAATTGTAAAAACTTGCCCAGTTTTATAATTACTGAATAGAGGGAAATGACTCAACTAATTCGCTACATGTTACAGCATATGTAGGCCTTAGAGTTGAAGCACAGTCTTCAACCCGTTTCTGTTGTTTGGTTAAATAGTTATACATGAGACAGTTCATTTCGTTTCATTTTTTAATGGGGGAGTTTGGTAAAGTAGTTCCTCAGAAATAAAATTTTTCAAGAGGTAATTTAACATTATTAAACTGTCTTCAAAAGTGAACTAGTGAGTTTATAGCTTTAGTAATAGCTTGGATGGTTTTGAGAAGGTAACCTACGGTAACCTATTTATCACATCATCACATCCAAATAGAATTTTTCTTCCAGACAAGTTCAAACTCCAAATTAGTAAGCTGTATATTTAAAATCCTTGCAGTGAAGTTACTTGTAACAAGTCTCTTGTCTCAGGCTCTCCACCTTATTACCAACCCTCTGAAATGTGATAGGGAAACACATTTTTAAAGCTTAACAGTAAGAAAACTGAAATACTAATAAAAGATGAACTTCAAAGATAAGTCCTGGTTTAATGCTAAATCGCTTAGAGTCTGTGGCTTTTCTTTTTCTGGTCACATTTATTTATTTAAGCAGTTTTTGTATGCCTTGTCATGTTTCCATAGAGATCATATTGTATAAGTGTTTGTATAAGCTGGAATCATCATTAATTTTCTGTTGATAATTTTTCAGATGAAGATAAGTGGATAATTGTAAAATACACTAACTCTTAGGGTGTTGTAGTAGCTGAAACATGGAAATGTGTAGCCACCGTGCTTTTTTAAATGGACAGGAGAAACATAAGCTACAGAGTATTCATTTCTGAGGATGCTTTTCTCTAATGAGAAAGGCTGAAAAATATTGGCAATTCCTCAGAACCCTCTTTCTTGTTAACGGGTATCTCTTGTTGGTGTGTTTTGCTCTTACATTACCAATAGAATATCATATATGAATTTATGAATAATTGCTTTCAGTTATTTTGCTTTTGTATAAGCCGTCTGAGACCTTGCTATGCTGTGTAAGTTGTGTTTGATGGATCGGTGTGAGTATGAAATAAAGCAAATCACTTTTCTTTTGTATTATCTATGGATGCCACTATGAAAGCTGACATTAAGCCACTAAAGAGTTTTCTATGAATAATTGTAAGTAAATGCTTTGATATATATAAACCTAAATAAAAAGATTGTATTGATACAGAGACATTCGAGAAGGAGATTTTAAGGGAGTTCTTTAGGTTTAAAAAAGGCTTGCTGTAAAATGGTGCATTATTCCATTTATTAAAGATCATATTAATGACAACAGTGATTGTATCTTGATTTTATGAGGTTATCAACAAATATGATTGTTAGTATGATATTTTAGGTATTTTGCATCAGAATAGCAATTGTTTGATATAGTATGACTTTCATTACTCAGTATGATACATCAAAACAAAAATCAACTAACATTAGAATAATAGTTGCACACTCACTGTATGCCAGGTATGGTGTTATTTATTTTATGTATGTTGGTAATTCTTATAGCAGTTCTACAAAATGCATATTACTATTAACATTTTATATATAAAAAATGACTCAGAGAAGTCAAAGCCACAGACCTTGCCCAAAGTCACAGACCTTGTAAAGATGAGATTCTAATGTATTTTCCATTTTGCTTTGAACTATATAGTTTTCAGTTTCTGCTTATAGAAAGAGAAACTCAAAATTAAAAATGGAAATCCGCTAGTGGCTCCAGGAACATAACATGAAGCAATTTGAGATTACTGAAAAGTTACCAAAACAACTATCTTTATTGGCTTGACAATGCTCTTGTGCTTCACAGCAGCAAATAATCTTTTCAGTTAGACCTTTGTATTTTTAGAAGGAACTTTTGCTTGAGGAGAAGCATGGTCTACTCCCATTTGCTCTGTTGTCACCTTAAAAAATATTGTAGGGGATAATAGGTGTGGGGTATCTTTTTCCTTTTGACTCACATGCCCAACCTTAACAATATAATGTTACAGGATGTTGCAATTCTCTATAAAACCCACTATGTAATATTCAAGATGATTAACTAAATGTCCCTAGAGAAAATATGACCTGGGGAAAATGTATAGTAATGAACTGCTGAACCTTTAGTAACGACCAGCCAAAAGTAAAATTACTCTCATTTACACCTACACCTGTGTGATTCATCTCCCCAGTTTATATACTTCTCTGCAAAGGGCAAACTTAGATAGTGACTAATCTTTTTTTATCTTCTCGTGCTGTACTCAGTTGCTAAATCCTGTCTGACTCTTTGTGACCCCGTGGACTGTAGGCAGCCATGCTCCTCTGTCCATGAGATTTTTCAGGCAAGGATACTGAAGCAGGGTGCCATTTCCTCCTCCAGGGTGTATCTTCCCAACCCAGGGATCAAATCCACATCTCATGCGTTGGCAGGTGGATTCATTACCACTGCACTACCTGGTGTCTTTCAAACTTAAGGCCAAATTCCATATTAGGGTGGCCTTCATTTTATTGGTATAATGTAAATAATATGTTCACTTTCTTAAAATTGAATCATTATTGTGTACTGAGTGTGTGACATGATTCCTGCCCCCCAGGAGCTGAAGGCATCTTGTGAGGAGAGAAGGCTCATCCAAGAAGTGGTGACATCAAAGAAGATGACATGTAAGTACCCCAATAAGTGATAAACTACATATTCAATATGTGTTTGAAGAGCTAGGGAAGACTACAATGAGGGAATGATTATTGAGCTGGGTCTTGACAAGTGGGATTTCAATAGGGAAAATGAAGGCATAATACTTGAAGTGACCAGAAATAAAGGAGCATAGAGAATTAATATAAAGCAGAACATATAGAACCAAACAGACATTAAGACTTTGGAAAGCCAGGTTTTGGACTTGCTGTGATAGACAATACGGAGGTTGAAGTTTCTTAGGTAGGAAAGGCCTGGAAGTAATTTGGAGAAGTTTAGAGTCACAGATGGGCAGGATAAAGTAAAGGAGAGTGGTGGGACTGAGGGCATGAGAGAAACTTCAAGCCAGATGGAATTTCAGTTGTTATCAGTTCCTTTTTTGAAGGGTCATCAAAAAATTTTGACACCTGTTGTGTTGGAAACACTGTAGTAGAAGATAAAAGACACAGCCCACCCTCACAGTAGACTTAAAATTATAGTGCAGATTGTAAGTACTATGACGGAGTGAAAACTAGGGGTATTATGGATGTACATGGCAAGGAAAGCTAATCCAGTCTTACTAAGTCAGAATTTCTCCTTTTGAGATTACTGATTGTCTTAAAATATAAGGAATTAGTTAAGAGATGAGCAATGACCTTCTAGCAGAAGTTGAAGCATCCACAAAGCCCTAGAGGCTGGAAAGGGTGGAGCTTTTTCTTGTTTGTTGGGATGTAGAGTTTGGAATGCTAGCTGGAAGTGTGGAAAGAGATGACCCAAACAGGACTAGGACACAGAAACTCTAGCATACTATACTGAGAGTTTGGACCTATCTGGAAACCAATGGAAGAATTCAAGCAGGAAAGGTTCAAATTAGATAGCTCAGCTGGTAGTATAAAGAATGGATTGAGAGGAAGGGAGTGAAGTGTAGTTGAGTATGGAGACTAGTATAATTGAGTATGGAGACTCACTCTTGAGAGAATATGAGAGCCTGAACCAAGGCTGAGTCAGTGATGGTAGGGAAGAGGAAGCAGATTGGGTCAGGATTAAAAAGGAATCTCAGGGAATGCACAGGCTAACAGAGGAGACTAATTTATAGGTCTTAAAATAGACATTTTTGACATTTGGAACATTGTTTTGACATTGAAAACAAAACATTTTCAAATTTTTGTTTCAAAAAATATATACAGATTCCTTTCACCTATTTTATATAGAAACACTTCAAGCACAGTTCAGTTCAGTTCAGTTGCTCAGTCGTGTCCGACTCTTTGCGACCCCATGAATTGCAGCACGCCAGGCCTCCCTGTCCATCATCAACTTCGGGAGTTCACTCAGACTCATGTCCATCGAGTCAGTGATGCCATCCAGCCGTCTCATCCTCTGTTGTCCCCTTCTCCTCCTGCCCCCAATTCCTCCCAGCATCACAGTCTTTTCCAATGAGTCAACTCTTCACATGAGGTGGCCAAAGTACTGGAGTTTCAGCTTTAGCATCATTCCTTCCAAAGAAATCCGAGGGCTGATCTCCTTCAGAATGGACTGGTTGGATCTCCTTTCAGTCCAAGGGACTCTCAAGAGTCTTCTCCAACACCACAGTTCAAAAGCATCAATTCTTCGGCTCTCAACCTTCTTCACAGTCCAACTCTCACATCCATACATGACCACAGGAAAAACCATAGCCTTGACTAGACAAACCTTTGTTGGCAAAGTAATGTCTCTGCTTTTGAATATGCTATCTAGGTTGGTCATAACTTTCCTTCCAAGGAGTAAGTGTCTTTTAATTTCATGGCTGCAGTCACCATCTGCAGTGATTTTGGAGCCCCAAAAAATAAAGTCTGACACTGTTTCCCCATCTATTTCCCATGAAGTGATGGGACCAGATGCCATGATCTTCGTTTTCTGAATGTTGAGCTTTAAGCCAACTTTTTCACTCTGCACTTTCACTTTCATCAAGAGGCTTTTTAATTCCTCTTCACTTTCTGCCATAAGGGTGGTGTCATCTGCATATCTGAGGTTATTGATATTTCTCCTGGCAATCTTGATTCCAGCTTGTGTTTCTTCCAGTCCAGCGTTTCTCATGATGTACTCTGCATATAAGTTAAATAAGCAGGGTGACAATATACAGCCTTGACGTACTCCTTTTCCTATTTGGAACCAGTCTGTTGTTCCATGTCCACTTCTAACTGTTGCTTCCTAACCTGCATACAAATTTCTTAAGAGGCAGGTCAGGTGGTCTGGTATTCCCATCTCTTTCAGAATTTTCCACAGTTTATTGTGATCCACATAGTCAAAGGCTTTGGCATAGTCAATAAAGCAGAAATAGATGTTTTTCTGGAACTCTCTTGCTTTTTCCATGATCCAGCGGATGTTGGCAATTTGATCTCTGGTTCCTCTGCCTTTTCTAAAACCAGCTTAAACATCAGGAAGTTCACAGTTCACATATTGCTGAAGCGTGGCTTGGAGAATTTTGAGCATTACTTTACTAGCATGTGAGATGAGTGCAATTAGCCCAAAGTAAGGCACACACAAGTTTCTATTTTTTTGACTGTGTGCCTTATTAGACCACCTTGTTGACAAATTTTTGTACTGGGATATTTTGGGGGTTATCCTGCCCCATAAAAAGAGTATTAAAAGCAGCCTTAAACTATGGCAACAAAAAGATATCCTAAAGTGGTGAGTGGTGGGAAGATAACTGCAGAGGTTGTGTTGATTGTAGTTACATGATCTTCCAAGGAGAGCTGCTCTTCTCTTGCCTGGTGCTTCCCCTTCCCATCACGTCCTCAGGCAGCTTAACTTCTCAACACTGGAGCTCTTCCTTTCTTCTCTACTTAATATGAAAAGAAGGTAGAAAACCCAGAAACTTTTCTATCCAAGGAAACAAACCCCCCAAATGGGTGTTTGTTTTTTGTAATTGTGATAAATAAGACAGGTAAGAGGGAAGTTCCTTTGAACCCATACTCAGTGTAAGATGTCAGAGAAAAGATGACATCTAAAGAAATGTATGTAGGAAAGTAAGCTATTTTCTTTTAAATGTCATGCAGAACTTCAGAACTACCTGGGTTTTTTAAAGCACAAATTTTATTTAGTTTTTCAAGCAAACAAATACATTTATTAAACTTGCTTCTCTGTGACACTGGTGATGCCCTCTGTAAGTCACATCTTCTCACATTTAGAAAAGTAAAAAAAAACAAAAACAAAAAAAAGTAATTGAGAAAATTCTGAAATAAAACCTCTTACATCTCTGTCTCCTTCTCCTAACACCCACTGCACCTTCTTAACTAAGAAGGTGAGCTGTTTTGATAGGTCTTAAGTCTTCCCTTTTAAAGTTTTCTCCCTACTCCAAGCAATTCTATACTCTGCTCCCAGTCATCTTGTCAGTACCCTTATCAGGTTGCCATTGGCTCATTCTCCTCGACCTGAAATTCTAAATTGTCTACAGTGTGTCAGCCAATTCCTTTCCAGCCTTATCATCCACCACTTGATTCCGTCTATAGTCTATAGCTGCTTGTTGTTTATCTTCTTACTGGATTTTTATCTTTTTACTTCAAGGAGGGAGCCTTATCAATTTTTTCAGTCTCTGAAGTTCCAGTTTTGATTGATATGCTGATACCTGGCATGCAGCACTCAGTGGGGTCACAAAGAGTCGGACATGACTGAGCAACTGAACTGAACTGATGCTGATACCAATATCATACACAAAAATAAACTCAAAATGGATTAAAAACCTAAATGTAAGACTGGATACTATAAAATTTTTAACAGAGATTATAGGTAGAACATTCTGACGAATCACAGCAAGATCTTTTGTGATCCACCACCTGGAGTGATGAAAATTAAAATAGTTTTTAAAATATTTTAGACTCTCACCTAACTTCTATTAATCAGACTTCTTAGTCCACCTGTGTTCTCTGTGTGCTCGAACTGCAATAACTTAACTGCAGGTCCTTCTGTAAGTTATTTTGTGAGATTCATGGCACACCTTTGGGGTTAAAATTGACCAAAATGATAAGCACTGAGAGAACATGTGGATGTGCTTTATTTTAATTAAGCATGTTTAAGTACAGAGAGATGTTAAAGATGTTTAAGATATTTAAGTACAGAGAGTTTTAAATAAACGAATACCAGTATTGCCTATAAAACTACATTCAACAGGCATGATTCTAGAAAAAGTGAGTTAGAGTAAGTGGGTTTGGGAAATAGGTCCTTAAGTTAAATGCTTTTATCTTTTGCTTTTTATAACAAGAGTCTTTTTCTCTTTACATTTTCAGTCATGTTAATAAAATAGTAAAATCACTCCCTCAGCTGCAAGCCTGTGCTTGCTGGCGGCTCTCTGATTTCATGTTGAACACCAGGAGGCTCTCTTACTTCATGTTCCAAGAACTAGAGGCCTCTCCATTGTTTTCAGTGTCTACACATCTCAAATTTGGTTCATAGTGTTTTCTTATTGATTATGAATAATAAGCAGTACAGGTTCTATGAACGCAATTTACATTAGAAGAGTCCAGTGTTGACTAAGGTTTGAGCTACTAGTCCAGTTTCCCTTTTCTCCAAAGCCTGGATTTGACAAACATGACCTTCTTTATGACTTCACTACAGCCCTGCAATGAAACATGGTGGACAATTCCTGAGACATTGGAAGAAGTGACTAATCGCAGGTTGTTCAAACATTTTCATGAAACAGTGGCATTTTCCAGAATTCTATCAAAATTTAGCAAAATTCTATAAAGGCATTTTATAAGCAAACTTAGCTTTTAGGTTTTTTTAAAATTATTTTTACTTTGGCTTTCTTGATATTTAATTTTTTGAGGAAACAATTTTTGATTATTTTCCCTCCTTGTATTTTCTCTTCTCTGATTATTTTCTACCTTAAAATTTCATTCCTATCAGTATTCAGAATTGTTGAGCAGCTTTCAGTATTACTTTGTATAGTATCATAAGAAGGGGGAAATGGGTACAATTTTTTTCTTGTACTCTAAAGCTTTTGAGTCTTTAAGTTTCCATTAAGATGCCTTCAGATGTACAAACTGACAGGAACTTCCCCAATTCTAAGAACTTACTTGAAAATTTTAGATGGTAAATGAAGCTACTGATATCTCCTTTACTAAAAATGAAAATGAGATAGTGAGGGAAGGATGAGACATCACTGCCTCTATCCTGATAAACTGAAATACCCCAAATGATCAGAGCGTTGGGCTAGAATAGATAGATCATGCCTGAGTCAAATGTGACCTCAGTTACCTATTTCAGAAATGTTGGGTAATTTTCAATATTATTTTGTCTTTTATCTAAATCTGAGCCACTATTTTCTCCAGTTCTCAAAAGATAAATTATTTTCCCAATCTTTCAAATCTTTTTGGATTTGAGGGCTGTTTATTAAGACTTCCATTTGTTTTCAAAGAGGATCTCTTTCAACATGAAAATCTTTAGCAACATCAAGAATGATATTCTTGTAGTGTAAGTTGGTGCAGCCACTATGGAAAACAGTATAGAGTGTCCTCAAAAAAATAAAAATATCAACCCCAATCCTGGGTATATCTGGATAAAACTATAATTCAAAAAGATACATGCACCCTTGTGTTCATAGCAGCACTATTCACAACATCCAATCAACAACAGATGTTCATTGACAAATGGATAAAGAAAATATGGTACATATATATACAAAGGCATGCTACTCAGCCATAAAAAGAACAAAATAATGCCATTTACAGCAACATGGATGAAACTAGAGACTATCATACTAAGTGAAGTAAGTCAGAGAGAGACAAATACCATATGGTATCACTTATATGTGGCATCTAAACTATGTTACTTGATATTTCTCCCGGCAATCTTGATTCCAGCTTGTGCTTCTTCCAGCCCAGCGTTTCTCATAATGTACTCTGCATTGAAGTTAAATTAGCAGGGTGACAATATACAGCCTTGACTTACTCCTTTTCCTATTTGGAGCCAGTCTGTTGTTCCATGTCCAGTTCTAACTGTTGCTTCCTGACCTACATATAGGTTTCTCAGGAGGCCGGTCAGGTTGTCTCGTATTCCCATCTCTTTCAGAATTTTCCACAGTTTATTGTGATCCACATAGTCAAAGGCTTTGGCATAGTCCGTAAAGCAGAAATAGATGTTTTTCTGGAACTCTCTTGCTTTTTCGTTGATCCAGAGGATGTTGGCAATTTGATCTCTGGTTCCTTTGCCTTTTCTAAAACCAGCTTGAACATCAGGAAGTTCACAGTTCACATATTGCTGAAGCCTGGCTTGGAGAATTTTGAACATTACTTTACTAGCATCAGTTCATGGGAAATAGATGGGGAAACAGTGGAAACAGTGTTAGACTTTATTTTGGGGGGCTCCAAAATCACTGCAGATGGTGATTGCAGCCATGAAATTAATAAAAGACGCTTACTCCTTGGAAGGAAAGTTATGACCAACCTAGATAGCATATTCAAAAGCAGAGACATTACTTTGCCAACAAAGGCCCGTCCAGTCAAGGCTATGATTTTTCCAGTAGTCATGTATGGATGTGAGAGCTGGATGTGAAGAAAGCTGAGCACCAAAGAATTGATGCTTTTGAACTGTGGTGTTGGAGAAGACTCTTGAGAGTCCCTTGGACTGCAAGGAGATCCAACCAGTCCATCCTAAAGGAGATCAGTCCTGAGTGTTCTTTGGAAGGAGTGATGCTAAAGCTGAAACTCCAGTACTTTGGCCACCTCATGTGAAGAGTTGATTCACTGGAAAAGACTCTGATGCTGGGAGGAATTGGGGGCAGGAGGAGAAGGGGACGACAGAGGATGAGATGGCTGGATGGCATCACTGACTCGATGGACATGAGTTTGAGTGAACTCCGGGAGTTGGTGATGGACAGGGAGGCCTGGTGTGCTGCAATTCATGGGGTTGCAAAGAGTCCTACAGGACAGGACTGAGCTGAGCAACTGAACTGAAACTATGTTACAAATGAACCCATCTATGAACAGAAATGGACTCACATAGAGAACAAATTTGTGGTTACCAAGGAGGAGAGGGGCTTGGGTAGGGAGTAGATTGGGAGTTTAGGGTTAACAGATGCAAACTACTATGTATAGAATGGATACACAAGTTCCTACTATATATCACAGGGAACTATATTCAATATCTAGCAATAAACCATAATGGAAAAGAATATAAGAAAGATTATATACATATGTATAATTAAATCAGTTTGCTGTACACCAGAAACTAACATAACATTGTAAATCTACTATACTACAGTTAAAAATAAATTTTAAAAAATAAACTAAAAAATGAAGAATGTAAGCAAGAACCAAAAAGGGCAGTAATTGAGTTTTGAACTATTTGAGGGGGAGAAGGGGAAGCTCCATTCTTTCAAAAAGGTTTATACAAAAATATATTGCTCAGCCCAAAATTGATTTGAAGAATTAAAATAAGAAATCAGAACCAGGATTGGTTTAAATTCACAGTGTGACTAAAATTCTAGAAATAACCTCTCCTAAGCTATGCAAAAGTTCACTAAATTGTACTCTCCACCTTCCTCTTAATTAGTTTTGTTTCTCTATATCGTTTCCATATCTGACACACAAGAGGAGAATACTTTATTCTCTAGGGAAGGAATAAAAAGGAGCCAAGAACTGAACTCAGCCAACCAGCTGTTTGACCTGCATAATGTTTAAAATGTGTTTTAATTTAAATGTCTTTTAGGTGTGACCTGAACTCTCCCCAAATCCAGCAATTCCTTATTGTCTTATACCAAAGATTTACCCATTTATGTTTACTTCCTAATCTTTTTAACTTTCATCTGTGCTCCCTTTCCAAGAATTTCTATCCCAAGCATAACATGGAAATAAGGACCTAGACAAAATGCTTATAATATTGGGGTAAACTTGAGAGGAGTGACAGCCCCACCTTAAACTGTGAAGCAAGGCAACTCTTGTGCTCTTTCCACTGGTGAGCGCTCTTCTTCTGTAGCAAGTCCTCTGTTGTTGTATTTCTCCATTCTCCCTTCATCTCCCATTGAAACCTGAACATGAATATGGGTTTAATCCTCACTCATGGGATAGAGGACTACTTTTAAAGTATATATATTTTTATATATACAGCTGTATACTGTCCCAATATGGCTTCTTTAAACCCAAAGAAAATTTCATCAACAGTCACCCCTACTTGAAGCCTGCTTGGTTTCTGTAACAGCTTCTGTTTCTTAATCCTTTTTACTTTTTTTAACTTGGTAGGTGAGATGGTCAGGAAAAGTAGACAAGAAAGGCCACTCTTGAGAAAGGAAAGGTGAGACAGAAGTTTCACTTTAGCCTTTTAGAATGGGGGGACCAGAGAGAAGAGGCTTTCAGAAATTATTATCTCCAAGTCGAGCCCCGGCTTCATGGCACACTGAACCAGAGAAGTACAGAAACAGGGATACTGACCTCAGAAACTTACCTTTGTGTTGTTCTCCTTCATAAGTCAAGACCTACTGATGCTGTTGCTCACCTAATTTTTTTCTGGTTTTAACACTAGGATATTCTTTCAGTTGTTCATGTCAACAAAAATAATTGGTGATGTGCTTTTAAACAGCTTTCACAGTTAACATAAAACCTTCCCCATAGTTTTTTCATCTCCAGACTCTAAAATCCCCTTCCACTTTCCTGTAAGCCTCTTTCTCTCCTCATTTATTGCTAACCTTTCTCTGATTTGTTTTCACCTAAATCGTGTGGCCCAAATCAGACCTTTAGTACCTTCAACTTTAACATTCAATGGATAACTTAAAATTTCATCTTGGGGGAGGTTATTGATGACTAATCCTGCTAAACTGGATTTTCTAGACCAAAACTTGAGTGAAATTTAAGCTAGAATTCAAAAGGAGTATGTTTTATTATATAGCAGACAGGTGTGCCTCTCTAAGAGCAAATCTACTACCTGAAAACCTGGCTTTGTAGAATAGAAAGAGATTCTTCAATTAAAAGGATTCAAGGATTCACCAATCCTCCCCCCACCCTTTTTTTTAAAATAGGTTTTCCTCTGGTACAAATCATCTTTTCAGTAATACATTTATTGTGTGAATGAACATGCACTTGTATAATTTGAGAGGGTGAGAAGAAAACTATGTGCAAACTGAAGCAATGTAAGAATTGCTAATTTTAGGGAAAGAACCAATATGACTTTGTGTCAAATTATTCTATACTGCTCTTTCCTATACCTTTCTTTCTTTTTTTGTTTTTGGCCACTTAATTTTTTAAATTGAAGGATATTTGCTTTATAGAATTTTGTGGTTTTCTGTCATACAAGAATCAGCCATAGGCACACCCATGTCCCCTCCTCCCGAACCTCCCTTCCATCTTCCTGCACCTTTCTTAATAAGTCTCTACTCAAAAGTGAAATTTAAAGGGCTTCATTTCTACTATCCTCTAGCCTAAATAAATAAGCTTCTCCCCTCAAAAAGTAATGGATAAACAGAAAGCAAATTAACACCTCAATTAAAAAAAAAAAGTAAACATATTTATTAATTTCTCTTCCTTTATAAGTTTCAAAATAATTAAATTGATTTGGAGGCTTACTCTTTATTTTTTAAGATTACATTTTAACTAAACCAGACAAAGCAAGAACTTCCCTTTAACTCAAACAGTTCCTTGAATTTTTCAAATAAGCTCCACCCTTGGCACTGATATCTCAAAGGTGTGAGCCAACACCCAAAACTCCTATGAAGCTGGAATTAGGGAACTTTATTTCCTAGCGGCTGTGTGTGTGTGTGTAAGAGAAAGAGAGAGAAAATGAAAACAGAGAACAGTATCAGTGGCTGGAATTTGTGAAGCTCAAAGCGGAGAACTCCTTTGATCCCTAGAGCAGTGGAAAATCCATTTCACTTACGTTGTTACCCAGAAGTTAGAAGTGATAAAACATAGGGAACTTACTGTCCTAGAAACAGCGGGTTACAGTCACAAAGGTAAAGGAGGTGGTGGTTTGAAAAGGCTGCCTCCTCTTCTCGTGGAGGAGGTGGGGGGACCCTCTTCCCACCTTTTCTCAGGGAACTAATAGCAGAAGCGTCAGTGCTCTCTCAGTTCTACACATTTGTCTGGTGAGCGCAGGAGTCTGCATTTCCAAAATGGGTGGCTTACTTCACAGAACTTAAGGGTTGTTTTAAAACTGTTGCTTTGTGACTATGGTCTAGGTCAAACCTTAATGTCAGTGTCATGTTCTGGGTAGGAATGTTTTGCTTTGTCTGGGCTTGAATTTTCTGTAAGTAAATGGTTTTTACCAGATGGAAATAAAATTGTCACTGTCTTTAGGTATAATGTTAAATAGCGTGTAGTCTAGTTATATTGGAAAGTGATTAAATCATTTTATATGTTGCTGACATTTCAAATTGACTAATTCATACATTCTACAATATTTTTTTATCGAATCATGAAATGAAATGAGCAATAGTAGCCAGAAAAGAAATCTGAGGACAAAAATTTTCTTTCATTGAATTTTATATGTGTGTGTATGTATATGTATATATACATATATACACACATATTTATATACTCTTGATATGACTAAATAATAAAATACATAAGTACAAAAAAGAAAAGAAGTAATTGATAAAAGTTCTTTTTGGCTATGCCATGCAGCTTTGGGATATTAGTTCTCCAACCAGTAACTGAAACTAGAACTGAACCTGGGCCCTTACCCTCAGCAATGAAAGCACAGAGTCCTAACCACTGGACTGCCAAGGACACGACTGAGTGACTTCACTTTGACTTTTCACTTTTATGCATTGGAGAAGGAAATGGCAACCCACTCCAGTGTTCTTGCCTGGAGAATCCCAGGGACGGGGGAGCCTGGTGGGCTGCCATCTATGGGGTCGCACAGAGTCGGACACGACTGACGAGACTTAGCAGCAGCAGCATTCATCTATTGATGAATAATGATATTTAGCTTATTAAATAATAAGAATAACAATTTTAAAGACTTTCAATTTCAAAGATATTATTCAAATTCAGTAAATTATTTCATGTATGAACTAAAACATACATTAACCAGATAAAATCTTACCACATGCACTGTTTCATTGTTGTAAATTTTAAGCACAAATGAAACTTTAAATGATCACATAGAGTGAGAGAATAGAAATCATTTCATGTCTTAATCTATATAAGTACAGGCTATCATTTATTTTGAATCTAATGTTTAAATTCAAGAATGTGTTGTATTACAGGGGCTTGAAATGTGAACTGCTCCCGAAATAAGTAGAATAATTCTAAACTGTTATGAACTTACTCTTTTTTAAATTAATTTATTTTTAACTGGAGGATAATTTCTTTACAGTGTTGTGTTGGTTTCTGCCATACATCAGCATGAATCAGCCATAGGTATACATATGTATACCTATGTCCCCTCATATACATATATGTATACATATGATACGTACATGTCCCCTTGCTCTTGAACTTCCGGCCCGTAAATTTACTCTTGAAGTACCTATGTATAGCTGAGTCTGCATGTCTAACTGGGGATTCTCCCAATTAACTTTTATGTAAAATAAAATGTTTATTGAAGCAAAAGTGATACAAATATGTTAATTTGAAGCTTTTCATCAGTGAAACAGTAATATCAACAATTGTGTGCATGCTCAGTTGCTCAGTCTTGTCCAACTCTTTGAGACCCTCTGGATTGTAGCCTACAAGGCTCCTCTGTATGTGGGATTTCTCAGACAAGAATACTGGAGTGATTGCCATTTCCTGCAGTTCCTGCATTGGGAGGCAGATTCTTTACTACTGAGCCATCTGGGAAGTCCAGCAACAATTGTTACAGAATTTATGTCAACAAAAGAATTTTGGGGGTGGAAATCAACTATTCTCCAATAAAAATTAATTTTAAAAAAGAATTTGAGAGGGAGGAGTACTCTGTCACACTGTTTAAGACTCATGGTGATGATAAAAAGTAAACCAACTCCTAGTTGCCTTGAATTACTGTTTTAAAACACATCCTCTTATTGCTTGAGCCATGGAGGGTACTCTTTCCCACTGCCCATCCCTGGTACACAGCTGCCTACTAAGCTCAAGCCACACTGTTAGGTATTAGAATGCCACATTAGGCAGAACTAATGAACTCTGGTCCTCATGGGACTTTCACATTAGTGGGAGAGGTCAAGAGAGAATAAGTAAACAAGCAAGTTATAAATTCCAAGGGCTGTGAAGGAAACAAACCATATTCAGAAATGGAGAGTAATAGAAAGTCTGTTAGACAACACGATGAAAGAAGGCTTATATTTTCAGTGCTTGATGATCAAGACAGGGAGGGGAGTGAGTTGAGGTTGGAAGATAAGTGGACACCTGACCAGCTTTGAAGAGTTCGGCTTTTATTCACATTGCAGAAAAAAATCCTTTCAAATGTTAAGCAGTGAAATGACATAAGTTTATGTTTCCAAATGATTACTCTGGCTGCTGTGTGGAGAACGGATTAAAATCTGGCAAGAACAGAAGCTAGAAGAACAGTTAGACTGTCTCTAGTCTGGAGAAAGATAAGAGAGACTGTTTCTAGTCTGGCTTGGCCTACAAAGGTTGCAACAGTATTGGGGAAAATATTAAGATTATATTTTCAGCAAGAGAGGTTAAAGTAGGGAGTAAGGTAAGGGCAGTCATCAAGAATGATCCTCGGGTTACTGGTTTGTATAACTAGGAGAAAGGTGGTGTCTGTATGTGCTCAGTCATGTCCAGCTTTGCAACCTCATGGACGGTATCCACCAGGCTCCTCTGTCCATGGGATTTTCCAGGCAAGAATACTGGAGTGGGTTACTATTTCCTTCTCCAGGGGATCTTCCTGACCCAGGGATTTTTTTTTTTTAATTTTTATTTATTTATTTTTTAATTCTAATTGGAGGCTAATTACTTTATAATATTGTGGGGTTTGCCATACATTCACATGAATCAGCCATGGGTTTACATGTGTTCCCCATCCTGACCCTCCCTCCCACCTCCCTCCCCATCCCATCCCTCAGGGTCATCCCAATGTACCAGCCCTGAGCACCCTGCCTCATGCATCGAACCTGGACTGGCAATCTATTTCACATATGATAATATACATGTTTCAATGCTATTCTGTCAAGTCATCCCACCCTCACCTTCTCCCACAGTCCAACAGTCTGTTCTTTACATCTGTGTCTCTTTTGCTATCTCGCATATAGGGTCATCGTTACCATCTTTCTAAATTCCCTGACCCAGAGATTGAACCTGCAATTCCTGCATCTCTAGCATTGCAGGCAGATTTTTTTTACCACTGAGCCAAGGAAGGTGGTGTCTTTTACTTAAATGGGAAGTTTGGTGACCTGTTTCCTAATAATGCATCTCTCAATGAGCTTTTAGTTATTTGTTATTTAATTAACTTTATCTTTTATAACAGTTTTAGATTCTTGGCAAAATTGAGTAGAAAATACAGAGGATTCCTTCTGGTGCCACACACAGCCTTTCCCACTGTCCGCATCCTCTCCCACTGTCCACATCCCGCACCAGAGTCATACATTTGTTAAAATCAGTGAATCTACATTCATGTGCCATCACCCCAGATCTGTAGTTTACATTAGTGTTCACTCTTTTTTTAAATTGAAGTATAGTTGACTTACAATGTTACGTTAGTTTCAGGTGTACAAGCAAAGTGATTCAGCAATATATATATATATATATACACACACACACACACACACACATATATATATATTCTTTTTCAGATTCTTTTCCGTTATAGGTCATTACAAGGTATTGAATATAGTTCCCTGTGCTATATACAGGGACTTGTGCTGGGTCCTTGTTGTTTATTATATATATATATATGCATGTGTATATACATATATATGTATATATGTTTATATTACTGTGTATCTGTTAATCCCAAACTCCTAATTTATCTCTCCCCTACCTTTCCTCTTTGGTAATCATAAGTGTGTTTTCTATGTCTGTGAGTTTGTTTCTGTTTTGTAAATAAATTCATTTGTATCATTTTTTCAGATTCTACATGTAAGTGATATCATATGATATTTGTCTTTCTTTGTCTGGCTTATTTCACTTAGTATGATAATCCCTAGGTCCATTCAGTTGCTGCAAATGGCAGTCTTCATTCTTCTTTTAAGGCTGAGTAGTATTCCATTGTCCATATATATACTACATCTTCTTTATCCATCTGTTGATGGAAACTTAAGTTGCTTCCATGTCTTGACTATTGTAAATATGAACATTGAGGTTCACATATCTTTTTGAATTAGAGTTTTTGTCTTTTCTGGATATATGCCCAGGAATGGGATTGCTGGATCATATGGTAACTCTATTTTTAGTCTTTTAGGGAACCTCCATACTATTCTCCAACATAAGTTTCACTCTTCTTGTTGTACATTCCTTAAGTTTTGACTAGTATATAATGACATGTATCCAGCATTATAGTATTTAGCAAAATAGTTTCACTGCCCTAAAAATCTGGGCTCTGCCTACTCATCTCTCCCTTTTCCTTTTCTTTGCTAATCACTCCCTTTTTTTCACTGTCTTCCATGGTTTTGCTTTTTCCAGAATGTTATATAGATAAAAATATATAGTATATAGCCTTTTCAGATTGGCTTCATTTACTTATTCAGTTCAGTTCAGTTGCTCAGTCGTGTCCGACACTTGGCGACCCCATGAACCGCAGCAAACCAGGCCTCCCTGTCCATCACCAATTCCCGGAGTTTACCCAAACTTATGTCCATTGAGTTGCTGATGCCATCCAACCATCTCATCCTCTGTCGTCCCCTCTCCTCCTGCCTTCAATCTTTCCCAACATCAGAGTCTTTTCAAATGAGCCAACTCTTCACATCAGGTGGCCAAAATATTGGAGTTTCAGCTTCAACATCAGTCCTTCCAATGAACACCCAGGACTGATTTCCTTTAGGATTGACTGGTTGGATCTCCTTGCAGTCCAAGGGACTCTCAAGAGTCTTCTCCAACACCACAGTTCAAAAGCATCAATTCTTTGGCGTTCAGTTTTCTTTATAGTACAACTCTCACATCCATACATGAACACTGGAAAAACCATAGCCTTGACTAAACGGACCTTTGCTGGCAAAGTAATGTTTCTGCTTTTCAATATGCTATCTAGGTTGTTCATAACTTTCCTTCCAAGGAGTAAGCGTCTTTTAATTTCATGGCTGCAGTCACCATCTGCAGTGATTTTGGAGCCCCCCAAAATAAAGTCTCTCACTGTTTCTACTGTTTCCCCATCTATTTGCCATGAAGTGATGGGACCAGATACCATGATCTTCGTTTTCTGAATGTTGAGTTTTAAGCCAACATTTTCACTCTCCTCTTTCACTTTCATAAAGACTCTCTTTAGTTCTTCTTCACTATCTGCCATAAGGGTGGTGTTATCTCCATATCTGAGGTTATTGATATTTCTCCCGGCAATCTTGATTCTAGCATGTGCTTCCTCCAGCCCAGCATTTCTCATGATGTACTCTGCATATAACTTAAATAAGCAGGGTGACAATATACAGCCTTGATGTACTCCTTTTCCTATTTGGAACCAGTCTGTTGTTCCATGTCCAGTTCTAATTGTTGCTTCCTGACCTGCATACAGGTTTCTCAAGAGGCAGATCAGGTGGTCTGGTATGCCCATCTCTTTCAGAATTTTCCACAGTTTATTGTGATCCCCATAGTCAAAGGCTTTAGCATAGTCAATAAAGCCGAAATAGATGATTTTCTGGAACTCTCTTGCTTTTTTGACGATCCAGCAGATGATGGCAATTTGATCTCTGGTTCTTCTGCCTTTTCTAAAACCAGCTTGAACATCAGGAAGTTCACGGTTCATGTATTGCTGAAGCCTGGCTTGGAGAGTTTTGAGCATTACTTTGCTAGCATGTGAGATGAGTGCAATCGTGAGGTAGTTTGAGCATTCTTTGGCATTGCCTTTTTTGGGATTGGAATGAAAACTGACCTTTCCAGTCCTGTGGCCACTGCTGAGTTTTCCAAATTTTCTGGCATATTGAGTGCAGCACTTTCACAGCATCATCTTTTAGGATTTGAAATAGCTCAACTGGAATTCCATCACCTCCATTAGCTTTGTTTGTAGTGATACTTCCTAAGGCTCACTTGACTGCACATTCCAGGATGTCTGGCTGTAGGTGAGTGATCATACCATCATGATTATCTGGGTCATGAAGATCTTTTTTGTATAGTTCTGTGTATTCTTGCCACCTCTTCATTTATTTATTAATATGCATTTAACCTTCCTCTATGTCTTTTCATGACTTGGTAGCTCATTTTTTTTTTTTAAACAGGGAAAAATATTCCAGTGTGTGGCTGTATCACAGTTTATTTATCCTTGGTTGATTTCTTGGTTGCTTTCAAGCCTTGTCAACTTATGAACAAAGCTTCAATAAAAGTTCAAATGCTGGTTTTTAGGTAGACATAAGTTTCTAATTATTTTGGGTAAATATGAAGGGGCATAATCTCTGGGTCATAAGGTAAAAGTATGTTTAGTTTGTAAGAAACTGACAAATTGTCTTCCAAAATGGCCGCACCATTTGTATTCCCATCAGCAATGAATGCTGCTCCCCATCCTTGCCAGCATTTGATGTTGTCAGTATTTTGGATTTTTACCTGTCTAATAGGTGTTATATGGTATCTTCCTGCTGTTTTAATTTACAGTTTTCTAAGAAAGGAAATGCCAAAGAATGCTCAAACTACCGTACAATTGCACTCATCTCACATGCTAGTAAAGTAATGCTCAAAATTCTCCAAGCCAGGCTTCAGCAATACGTGAACCGTGAACTTCCTGATGTTCAAGCTGGTTTTAGAAAAGGCAGAAGAACCAGAGATCAAATAGCCAACATCCGCTGGATCATGGGAAAAGCAAGAGAGTTCCAGAAAAACATCTATTTCTGCTTTATTGACTATGCCAAAGCCTTTGACTGTGGGGATCACAATAAGCTGTGGAAAATTCTGAAAGAGATGGGCATACCAGACCACCTGATCTGCCTCTTGAGAAATTTGTATGCAGGTCAGGAAGCAACAGTTAGAACTGGACATGAAACAACAGACTGGTTCCAAATAGGAAAAGGAGTACATCAAGGCTGTATATTGTCACCCTGCTTATTTAACTTCTATACAGAGTACATCATGAGAAACGCTGGGCTGGAAGAAGAACAAGCTGGAATCAAGATTGCCGGGAGAAGTATCAATAACCTTAGATAAGCAGATGACACCACCCTTATGGCAGAAAGTGAAGAGGAACTCAAAAGCCTCTTGACGAAAGTGAAAGAGGAGAGTGAAAAAGTTGGCTTAAAGCTCAACATTCAGAAAACGAAGATCATGGCATCTGATCCCATCACTTCATGGGAAATAGATGGGGAAACAGTGGAAACAGTGTCACACTTTATTTTTGGGGACTCCAAAATCACTGCAGATGGTGAGTGCAGCCATGAAATTAAAAGATGCTTACTCCTTGGAAGAAAAGTTATGACCAACCTAGATAGCATATTGAAAAGCAGAAACATTACTTTGCCAGCAAAGGTCCATCTAGTCAGGGCTATGGTTTTTCCCGTGGTCATGTATGGATGTGAGAGTTGGACTGTGAAGAAGGTTGAGCGCCAAAGAATTGATGCTTTTGAACTGTGGTGTTAGAGAAGACTCTTGAGAGTCCCTTGGACTGAAAGGAGATCCAACCAGTCCATTCTGAAGGAGATCAGCCCTGGGATTTCTCTGGAAGGAATGATGCTAAAGCTGAAACTCCAGTACTTTGGCCACCTCATGCGAAGAGTTGACTCATTGGAAAAGACCCTGATGCTTGGAGGGACTGGGGGCAGGAGGAGAAGGGGACGACAGAGGATGAGATGGCTGGATGGCATCACTGACTCGATGAACATGAGTCTCAGTGAACTCTGGGAGTTGGTAATGGACAGGGAGGCCTGGCGTCCTGCGATTCATGGGGTCTCAAAGAGTCGGACATGACTGAGTGACTGAACTGAACTGAACTGAACATATGACTTGAAATTACAAATTCTGCTTTAAAATACGGAGAAGGCACTGGCAACCCACTCCAGTACTCTTGCCTGGAAAGTCCTGTGGACGGAGGAGCCTGGTAGGCTGCAGTCCATGGGGTCGCAAAGGGTTGGACATGACTGTGTGACTTCACTTTCACTTTACACTTTCATGCATTGGAGAAGGAAATGGCAACCCACTCCAGTGTTCTTGCCTGGAGAATCCCAGGGACGGGGGAACCTGATGGGCTGCCATCTATGGGGTCGCACAGAGTCAGACATGACTGAAGCGACTTAGCAGCAGTAGCAGCAGCAATGACATATGATGTTGAGCATCAATCATATGCTTATTTATCTTCATCACACACACATGTATCTGCTCTGGTGAGGTGTCTGTTCAGGTCTTTTGCTCATATGTTAATCAGGTTGATCATTTTCTTATTGTTGAGTTTTATGAGTTCTTTGTATATTTTTGATAATGGTTATCAGATATGTCTTTTACAAATATTTCTTCCCAGTCTGTGGCTTCTTTTCTCATTATCTTGGCTAACCTTCAATTTTGTCTCTTCAGACCACAATTTCATTGTAACTTTTATTTTAATTCTGTCATATGTTGAAATCATTTATATTGTATAGGGCTCTCTTTTCCTTTTTTAAAAAGAAATATATCTTATTATAAAAGCAGTATGTATTCCCAATGGAAAATTTGAAAAACACATAATTAGAAGAAAAAGAGAAAGCTATGAAAAATTATGGAACCTTGACTAATATCCTTAGCAGTAACTCGAAACCCAGTCTTGTCCTGGGCCATTTGACAATTCATATCAGAAGCCTAAAAATGCTATTCACCCTTTGACCCAGCAATTCTGTTTAGAAATGTATTCCAAGAAAATAACAGGACATGTGCCCAGAGAATTAAATACAAAGAAAAAATTAGAAACAACCTATACTAGTTTGCTAGGGCTGCCCTAACAAAGCACCACAAACTGGGTGACTTAACAGAAGTTAATTTCTCACAGTTCTGGAGGCTAGAAATCCAAAGTTAAGCAGGACTGATTACTTCTACGGCTTCTGTTTTTGGCTTGTAGATGGCCATCTTCTCCCTATACCTTTATACAGTCTTTCCTTTGCGTATGTCTGTGTCCAAATTTCCTCCTCTTATAAGACACCCATCATAGTGGATTAATGCCTGTGCTAATATCCTCATTTTAACATAATTACCTCTTTAAAATCTAATCTCCCAAGTATACTCATATTTTGAGACACTGGTCTTTGGACTTCAACATAAGAATTTTAGGACATGATTCAGCCCATAGCATAACCTAATCCAAGAATTGGAAGTTAGGTAAATACTTTATGATTCATTCACATAATTATACATTCACATAATATATACATTCTATTTCATGTGCAAATTTTTAATATTGACATTAAAAATAGCCCTAGTAATCTATATGACATGGAAAGAATTTCATGATGTATGTTACTCAGTGAAAAGAATAGGCTACAAATTAATATGTGTAGTATTATTCTCTTCTATGTCTGAAGTACATACACAAAAGCATAGAAATTACATTGAGGGTATGATGAGTGTTTTTCGTTTGTTTTATTTTTGTTAACTTATTTTTTGCTTAATTGTACATTTAAATTTTTTCCACAATAAATTTTTGCAATATTTAAAAACAACTCCTCCCTCCCTGCCCCCTCATCATCATCATCACACACACACAGAGAAGATGAGGAAATCTACCTTTTACCTAAAGCACGGTTTAGGGAACAGCTCTCTACTTAGGTAGTTTTCCTTCAGCTTTCTTGCTGCTAAAGTGAGTTTCAGTGGGATGTGAAAGCTCACTCCGTGTTCTTGACTGGTTCTGTTTGCCCCTATGTAGGGTTGGCCTGCTCATGTAAAGGGCAGTGAAGTGCTCAGTGTGCCCTTTTTCACTGTGCTCAGACTGTGCTCAGTGTAGTCTTTTTTGGATGCTGTTTGGAAAGGTTTTTGTGTAATCATAAGACGTTGCCAGTGACATTATAACTGAATGATTCATCTTGGTTTAGGGCTTATGATCAGACAGGCTCTGAACTCTATTTTCATACTTAAATAAAGAAGAAAAACTTTAAGAGGGTAGATTCCCAAAAAGAGAGCAGGGTAAATATGTTCAGAGCCCTAATGTCTATGATTTCTAGTTTAGGAAGCAGAAGGTGCTTATTTATATCTCATTCACTACGGGAGAATTGACTATAGGCATTTTTCTTTTAAAGTCTGCTATTTCTTATAGGCTGGGCCTACCACTCTACTTATTTTCTTATAGTCCTGTCTCTCTTTCCTTTCCCCCACTTCTGTAGCGTGGGCAATTTATGCTCCAAACAGGTACTACTTGAATAAAAGGACAACACACCTAAGTTAAGATGTCATAAAGTAATTCAAGGTTACCTATGCACACAACTCCACAGGGTAAGCTTTCACTTTGTATATAATACACCTGCATGGCCATGAAAATGCAGCTACTACCCTGGTTGTTACATGGAGTAGCAACGGATTAGCACACTATACTTGTATAAGTAGGTAGTGTGCAACAATGGCAGAACTTGAAAATTTAATTTCACAATAAAGAGGGCCTCTTGAACTAAGCACCTTGCTTACACTTCTGACAAATCTTGAGACTACCTACCTCTAGAATTAAGAATCCTCTGCAGAGGTACACGTGTCAGAGACCCCTTCTGGCTCTCGATTTCCTAAACAGAAAGAGATGCTTTTGCCAAGTTGTCCATTTTCAGAGAAAAGTCATGTGTGTGCACTCCGAGTTCCTAGCATTTTGCTTTGATCCCTGATAAAATGTAACTTAATGGCTATTTACATCTATTGTGTATAGTACTCTCAGTGAACAGCTTTGACATTCCAGCGTCTGACCTACCATGCTACTGGCCAGTTAGCATGAATTAGGAATGCTCTTCAGGTGGGTTCCTGCCCCGACCAGGCAGCTCCTACTGTTTGCAATGCTTGGGAGTTGTTGGAGATGTAAGAAGAGAAAAGAAACCAGGAAGTTGCCTACCAAGATAACTCTGGCAAAACCTTCCTGAACAGACTGAATTTTGTTTGATCTTTGGTCAGACCCATAGTACTTAGATTAGAGATTATCTATGAATACAGAGTCTTAGAGGTGTTTCCTCTAGGCCAACAGCTCCTCAAGAGCATGGGTGGTATCTTTTTTGTCCCGAGAGTGAAGGCCAGGCATAGGGCAAGCAGATAAGAGATAAAAGGGATAATAATTATAATTATCTCTTTGGTTGAATTCACAATCAGCTATCTACCACCTTCTTTACATATATATTTTTGTAATATTTTTTGCTCACCACCTTCTTTACATATATATTTTTCTGTTACTAATCTGGGGTAAGATAAAACTGTGTTAGTGTTGTGAGGCTTGAGTGCTGTCCTAATATTATTTTAAAACATTAAAGATGAAGTAGACCTTAGAAATAACTTACTGTAGGGTACAGCCTTGAAAGCAAAAGATGCTTGCTCCTTAGAAGAAAGGCTATGACAAACCTAGACAGCATATTAAAAAGCAAAAACATCACTTTGCTGACAAAGGGCCGTCCCATCAAAGCTATGGTTTACAGATGTGAGTTGGACCATAAAGAAGGTTGAATGCGTAAGAATTGATGCTGCAAACTATGGTGCTAGAGAAGACTCTTGAGAGTCCCTTGGACTGCAAGGAGACCAAACCAGTCAATCCTAAAGGAAATCAACCCTGAATATTCATTGGAAGGACTGGTGCTGAAGCTGAAGCTCCAATACTTTGGCCACCTGATGGGAAGAAGAGCGGACTCAGTGGAAAAGACCCTGATGCTGAGTAAGATTAAGGGCAGGAGGAGAAGGAGGCAACAGAGGATGAGATGGTTGGATGGCATCATCAACTCAATGGACATGAATTTTAGCAAACTCTGGGAGACAATGAAGGACAGGGAAGCCTGGAGTGCTGCATTCCATGAGATCGCAGAGTCGGACACAACTGATCAACAACAGCCTTCGTTTTGCAGATGGGAAACAGACACCCAGAGGTTAAATGACTTTTCAAAGCTAGTTAGTGGCAGAAATAGAGGCAGGAGAATGCATATCCCCCTTGCTCCCAGTTTGCTACTAAACACTCCAATGCCACTGAGAAGACTGCTTCCGCTTTAGGTTATACTGTTTCATTTTGATTTTTTCCTTTTTCTTCTTTCTTTCTCTCTTCACATGCTTTATCCCACTACTCGTACAAGAGATCAACAGGCAAATCAGAGAATTTAGAACTTTTTATAAAAATCACGGCTGTTGTGTTGTGGCCCAGTGTGGTGGAGGTGGAGCTTTCTCTTTCTGGAAAGGTTTTGTATTTACTCATGTTCTCTGGGCCATAGTTGAATGTGGGAGCCTTGCCCAGGTGCAAGCATCTTTATTGTTCAGTAGAGGTGCCTTGCCCTGGAATGTCAGGAGACCTGAGCTCTCACCTTGACTTTGTCACACTTTTGTGGCTGTGGGAAAGTTAATGTTCCTCTCTAGGCCTCAGTTCCTTCTTTAAAAAGCATGAACTTGTACTATGTAAACTCTAAAATCCTATGAGTTTACCTGTTTCCACTTCTGAATTAGGAAGAATTAAAACTGTTTTCTATTTTTAAAGTAAAAGCCACACCTAAGCTCCATGGAATTTGATCACCCTTACATTTTTGTGTGAGTGTTGACAGGCCTTCTCTGCTCTGCTTGGTATAACTGGAATGATTTAATTTTCATTTCAGAGGTTTCAATTATTGGCTTCCATTTGTCATTCTACCAAGGAAGTAATTGGCACAATGGTTAAAGGTGATCTATGACTCAGTTCTTTTGGGTCCTGTTTCAAGTGTTACTTTGAAAATCTCTAGACCTCCTCCCCTTTATCTGTTACTCATCCGGAGTTGGAAGATATCCATGGAACCTATCTTCTTTTTCTTCTTGTGCAATTGGGAGAGAGGGCATAGGGTCTCTTTAGGATCAGGGATCCAGGGAGATGCCTGGAAGGGGGAACATTTTCTCTAAGTAGATGGAGGAAAAGCTGCCAGGTTGCTGACTCTGCTATAGCAGGTGATAAGGAGTTAGTTGCAACCTGACTCCTCTCCCCGCTGTGGGGTTACTGACTTTGTGTTGTCTCAGCAAAGTCCCCTAGACATGTCATGGCAGCCTATCCCTTGCCTTCTTCTGCCTACACACCCAGGAATGGAGAATCAAGAGATCAGCTTTCTGGCTGCTGTTGAAAGGATGCCCTGTTTTTCAGAGGCAAGTGGCCTGCCTTACACTGAAAATTGTCCTGATGTGCAGAGCTGCAGAACGCATAGTTACGATACTTGCACTTAAAGGAACATGAGACCCAGTGTCACATTTCTTTGTTTGCCTCTAACAGAACTTTCTTTTTTCATCGACTGTTTCACACCATTCATCACTCAACAGCATTTATGAAGCACTTCCTTTAAGCCTGAAGGAAAGGTTGGAAAGGAAGAAAAACCATAATTTCTGGCCTTGAGGACTAAAAACTTGCTGAGGAGAGACTTGAGAATGCATAAAAACATGAAGTACTACACAAACAAATACAAATTAACATAATGCAGAGTATTTCCAGACAGATTTAGGAGTTAATTGGCAAGTTCAAACTTGGGGGGAGTTAATCAGAGAAGGCTTCTTAGAAGAAGACTTCCCTGCAAATGTAATTGACTATACTAACATACTTACCAAAGAACCCAGGGACGGTTTTCCATTGTTTAAATGATTAAAGAAAGCCCCACAGAGTCATATTCCAGAGAACACAAAAGTTGCAAACATGGCAAGCTGTGTGGAAAGGGTTGAATAGACAGAGAATGAGGAAGCGAAACAAGATTTTGTAGAAATATACCTGAAGGCCGAGTTGAAGAATTTGGATCTGATAAAATTTGTGATAAGAGAGCCTCTGGAGATTCTTAAGCATGGTAATGGTGTATGAAATTGTCTGAGGAAGATTAATCTTCCTCCTGTGTATAAACTAGCATGGAAAAGCTAGTAGAGGTGCTCAGATTAGAGTTGCAGCTATGAAAATGAAGGAGAGGTGACCTGGAGGCATAAGATGGACCAGTGAACAGAGCTTAACCATCACTTGAACAATTATCAGGACCACCCCTCCCCTCACTGAGTGCTTTCTCTGTGCCTGTCACAAGGTAACAGCTTGTTATGTGAATTAATGTGTTTAAACTTCAACAGAACTGTTTGAGAAGAAATTAAATAACCTGCTCCAGATCATACAACTATAAGCAAGGAACCAAAGTTTATATCCAGGCACTCTGGCTCCAAAGCCACTTAACAACTAGGCTACATCTCTGAATTCAAAAAAAGTTAGGAAGAAACTTACCCTACCGCCATGGTTGAGAGTATGACCTCTAGATTCAGATTCCCTGGGATTTCTGCCTATGGCTAGTAAGTGCGACTAGCCACAAATGCCTAAACAATCCACTTAAAAGTCTACCTTTCCTTTTCCTTATCTATAAAAAGAGATAATAGCACCCAAGTATAGGGTTGCTATAAAGTATAAATGTGCTATAGTGTGTGCTGTACTCAATCCAGTTCCTGACACATTGTGAGTGTTCAGTAAAGGTTAACTATCAATAAAATGGTTTTTATCACCCCATGTTTTAGAACCTGGCAGGACAGTACTATAATTGCCAGAATAAGAAAAGGGAGACATTTGGTTACTTTCCACACACAAGTCCTTTGCTCTTGAGTTACAGAATATTTAGGGATCAGTAGAAATCATGCTGAGGGCAGTGAAGAGAAATTGAAAGATGTTCCAAAGAGAAGAATTAACTGAAAATGCCAGTCATTCAGAGCATTGGAGAAAAACCATATAGAAGTGAGAGAAAGGGAGGGAGACTAAGACTTTGGTTGGTGTGGAGCCTCTGTTTTGTGGGCAGGAAGGAGTGGGATTGCTGCTTTATTAACTTACATATTGAGTGTGAATTTAACTTCCCTTTTGGTTTCTGCTTTTTTATCCTCACTGTTAATAGATGATGCCCATATTAAGAAGGAATCCATGCTGCAACTCTCTTTCAAAACTCTGAGTACTTAAAGGGAGTTACGAGTGGGTTTTAAAAGACATTGCTTTAAAATATATATATATATATTTTATATACACACACACACACACACAATGAAGAGAACATGATAGGCAATTGTCATTGTTCATAGGTCAGAGCTGCTAGTTCTCTACCAGCTTTTCTCTCTAGAGAGATCTCTAAGGAGAAAGGTCTTTGTGCCCCATGTAATGAGTACTTGGGAGCTGAGTCAAACAAGCAGTCTGATTTTAGTTCTCTAAAGACCAAGTCTGGGCAGGCCTATGCTTTCACTACATGGGAGGGGTAAGTGATTAAGTTTATTCACCTGTGAACTGCCTAAGTCATCTCACAGGGTACCATGGCTCAATTAATTCTCCCAGCTGACTGGAGACACATGCATGGGGGGCTAAGCGACTCCCCACTGAATCTAACAGGAAGCAGTGATTTGGCAGTCTGCTGTTTGGATTCGCTCTGTATTCTGGCATGACTAAGTGATACTGAGAAAAGATAGTGAGTGGTAATCATTGGTGAAATTAGTGACCTAAAATCACCCATCCACAAATATTTATTGACAATGATGAGTATAGAACACAGTACTAGTACCTAGTAAAATCTCACATTTTGTTGACTCCAAACCAGTGCTTGGACTGTACATTTGCCAATATACAGCTTTCAACTGCATTTCTTTCAGGAAAGTTCAACTGTATCTATAAAGTAAAAGCTTAGGTAAGAAGGAGTGATTAGGTACAATGTAGACTGACTATTTTCTCTCTTCTGTTTCCCTCTGTTAAGAAATCCAGCTCCAGTTCAGCAATGGTACAGTGACGATTACATAGCAATGATGGGTAGCCTGTGAGCTCATGTTGAATGCTTGTTATAGAATTTGAAAGGGCAAAGCATATTTTGTGTACCAGCCCTCAACTATCTCCATCAAGTTGTCACCATAGAGACAGAAAATGTAAAGGCTTCCTTATAATCATTTGAGAAGGGAAATGTCTATTTCTGGCTGAGACTTGGCCTCTCCAGGGTAGAGTTTGTGAAGAATTTCTTACTGTCTGCCATGTAGTGAAGAATTTAAGACAAAATATGGAGCAACTTTATGGGGTAAGATGATCAGCAATTTTAAAAAAGGAAAAACCTACTTTGATTACCATAGAGGTAGATCCTACAGGTCAGTTATGACCTGGATGTAATTTAGCTACTTTAGAAGTTAGGGTTAGGGTTAGCTACTTTAGAAGTAGCTAAATTGGGCTTCTCAGGTGGTGCTAGTGGTAAAGAACCTGCCTGCCAATGCAGGAGACATAAGAGATGCGAGTGCAATCCCTGGGTTGTGAAGATCCCCTGGAGAAGAGCATGGCAAGCCCACGCCAGTATTCTTGCCTGGAGAATCCCATGGACAGAGGAGCCTGGAGGGCTACAGTCCATAGGGTCGCACAGAGTCAGACACAACTGAAATGACTTAGCACGCATGCACTTTAGAAGTAACTTATCTTCATGTTCTGTGGCCTGCCTCTTTCTGGAGTGTGGTTGAATAGTTTCTTGCCCTAATTATTCTTGTAACTTACAGAGCAATCACTGCCCTGAGATAGATCTCCAACAAACTCAAATATCAGTTACCAAAGATCATCTGGTTTAAACAGTTTTTTTAACTGCTACTTCCTTAGGTCCTTATAGATAAATAAGACCAAGTACCTCTTTATAAGTTTCCATTTTTGCCTCTATTGCAAATGGCCTTTATGGAGAATCTAATTTTGTTTTCTAGAAAGGTGAGAAATTCTAATCTTTCAAATAGCCTGTATTAGCACTAATTCTGAAGCCAAGTAGGACCCATGGAAAAAAAGAATGTATTTCAGTCTATTTTACCTCTTGGAATGTTAATTCCATAAGAAAAGCATTTTATTAAATTCTGCTGACATTTAAAACTTATAAAATGCATTTACTTTGTTCTTTTAAACCACATTAAACTTTTTTCTTTGGATGCTTCTAAAATTGCATTGGAACCTATCAAATTTTAAAATGCATACCCGTAGATACCACAATTTCACCTCAAGGAATTTTTTTCCAGAAAAATATTTCCATTAAATAAAAGTCTATTCTGAACTTGAAACTACTCAGCCTAATTTCTGCACTTGGCTCCAAGAATACCAGACAAGATATTGGTGGATTCTCTTTTGAAAAAATGTATCATCTCAAGAGAAATTATGTTTGGGGGCTCTACAAATGAAGCAGGTGGATTCCTGCTTCATGACCCTGAAGTAAAGCCCACCAACAGACAAGCACTATTGGAGTACACAGAGCTACCAATCAGCTATTATGTGAAAGTCACTTGACCTTTAAGGATTGCCTCCATCATGACAGGCACATTCCAAAACAAAAGGATTTAGAGGAAAAAAGAGACAATGCAGGAAAATAAATTATATCCACAAAACATGAATAAACAATGGAATGCTATAAAAAAGCAGGAATGATCAGAGAATAAAGGGAGCTTTTGGAAATGAAAAATATAGTGACTGAAGTAAGAAATCTGTAGAAGGGTTGGGAGATGAAGACAAGGAAATTTCCCAGGAGGTAGATCCAAGAGATGAGATAGAAAATAGAAGAGAACATTAGAGGGTTAGTCCAGGAAGTTCAATAATTCTTGGAAAATGGAAAGAGAGAGAGAGATTGAGAGTGGATTGTAGCAGTCGGAGTCCTAACAGCAAACCCAATTGACCCTACATGGTTCTGATGAAGTCATTTTTATAAATGGACTCCTTATGAAATGTGAGAAGGAAGGATTAAGGGAAAACGAGGGTGGTATAGTGTCAAGGTTCTTCCCAAGTGGTGCTAGTGGTAAAGAACCTGCTTGCCAATTCAGGAGACCTAAGAGATGTGGGTTCTATTCCTGCCTTGGGAAGATCCCCCTGGAGGAGGGCATGGCTATCCACTCTAATATTCTTGCCTGGAGAATCCCAAGGACGGAGGAGCCTGTAGGGTTGCAAAGGGTTGGACATGACTGAAGCAACTTAGCATTGCACACATGCATAGTGTCCAGAGACTAGCAACAGTGAGAAGCTGTTACACTCCCACAGCTAAAGGGATGAGGTTGGAGGAGGTGGTATACACAGAGCCCAGCGAGAACTGTAGCCAAGGAAGTAGGCCTTCCTAGCAGGAAGAAATGTACCCAAGAAATGTGGCTCCACTTCAGGGATTCATAAGCAGGGAAGAATTACTCTGACTTCTCTCTTTGTGATCTGATCTCACATTGGCCAAGCCTAACCAGAAACCAGTTGATACAGTCTATAGTGTACAGGGGTCATTCTCTCAGAGCAGGACAGGACTAGCATATGAAAGGAAATAATTTACTGAAGAATAATACTGTAACAATTTCCCTTCTGAAAACCATCCGGTGACCATCCCAGAGAATGTGACCAAAAAAAAAAAAAAAAGCCCAGCAAAAGCACGGAATAATGAAATTTCACAACCCCATTAATAAAGAAAAGATCTTAAAAGCTTCCACAGAGGAAAAAACAGATCTTATATAAAGGATCAGAAATCACAATGGTGCTAGGTTGGATCAACACTGAATGCTGTATGACAATGGAGCTATGTCTTCAACTTTCTGAGGAAAAATTCTTTCCAAGCCAAATCTTCATTAATTGTAAGGATGGAAAAAAGACTTTGGCAAACATGCAATGTCTCAGAAATTTACCCTCTAGACACTCTTTCTTAAGAAGCTATCACACACAAAAAAAAGGAATGAACAAGCAAAGAAACAAAAACAGAAGTTTCCTGGGTTAAGGGAACATGTTGCATAGCCAAGAAGTGAAGGGAAATCCCAGGCTGACAGCTATGCAGAAATCCTAGAATATTTCTAGGATTTAAACATAGCAGGAGAGAAGAAGCTTCCCTTAAGGCATCTTTAAGGAAAAAGACAAACTACTAGTCATTTTCAGAGAGATTTAACAATTCTTTGGAGGATTTGGGAAGGGCAATGAAATCAAATGACCATTTAAGAAAATCAGCCTTCTAAAGCTATTTGACTTCTTAATTTGTGTATATATATAACTAAGATCATGGCATCTGGTCCCATCATTTCATGGCAAATAGATGGGGAAACAGTGACAGATTTTATTTTGGGGGGCTCCAAAATCACTGCAGATGGTGTCTGCAGCCATGACGCTTACTGCTTGGAAGAAAAGTTATGACCAACCTAGACAGCATATTAAAAAGCAGAGACATTACTTTGCCAACAAAGGTCCATCTAGTCAAAGCTAAGGTTTTTCCAGTGGTCATGTATGGATGTGAGAGTTGGACTGTGAAGAAGGCTGAGCGCCGAAGAATTGATGCTTTTGAACTGTGGTGTTGGAGAAGACTCGAGAGTCCCTTGGACTGCGAGGAGATCCAACCAGTCCATCCTAAAGGAAATCAGTCCTGACTTTTCATTGGAAGGACTGATGTTGAAGCTGAAACTCCAATACTTTGGCCACCTGATGCGAAAAGCCGACTCATTTGAAAAGACTCTGATGTTGGGAAAGATTGAAGGTGAGAGGAGAAGGGAAGACAGAGGATGAGATGGTTGGATGGCATCACCGATTCAATGGGCGTGAGTTTGGGTAAATTCTGGGAGTTGGTGATGGACAGGGAGGCCTGGCGTGCTGCAGTCCATGGGGTTGCAAAGAGTCGGAGACTACTGAATGACTAAACTGAACTGATTGCATTTATACAACATTAAATTTAAAATACCCTCACAAGAATGCAAAGTATAAGTGCAAAGATATCATTCCACCATTGTATGATATATCAAAAAGTTGAAAATAAATGAAATGTCCATTAGTGAAAGATTGGTTAAATTATGGTGCTGCCAAATGATAGAATACTATGTACCCTTGAAAAGGAATGAAAAAGAATCCAGATGTATACTGAGCAAAAAGATGTCCAGGTTATATGTGTAAGGGAAAAAAAGAAACAGATCTCAAAATTTGTATCCAAGATGTGACTCTATTTTTTAAAGTAAAAAACTTCTTCTATAAATTACTTTATACATAGAAAAACAAAAGTCTGAGGAACTGTGGATTTTTATTTCCTAATTAAAAATTTTGGTGTTGAATTGTTGTTCATACTGAGGATGGACTTCATGTACTAAGAAAAATCAACACAGATGAATTTTTAGTTTTATTTATTTTCATTTTTATTAAATACAGTTGATTTTTAATGTTGTGCTATCTCTGCTGTACAGCAAAGTGACTCAGTTATACACATATAGATGCTCTTTTTTTTGTATCCTTTTTCATTATGGTTTATCACAGCGTACTGAATATAGTTCCCTGTGCTATACAGTACAACCTTATTGCCTATCCATCCTATATATAATAGTTTCAGATTAATTTTTAATAAGATTACTTTGGAGCTTAGAAATCAGTTTTTCTATACTTTCAGTTATCACGATTCATTCATCAAAATACTGTGTTTGGTACTAAAAGACAGAGATGAATAAAATATCTTCCTTCAATTTTATCACAGTCTAGTGGAAAGGTTTTTAAATTGCCTAGTGCTTTAGGGATGGAGTAAATGTTTGCTCTGAATTTCATTTCAAAATATATTTAAATATTAAAACACCTATAATAAAATCAATTAATTGAGTATAATAAATATAGCTGTGTAGCTATCAGCACTGAATTTTTCCTGTTATTTCTGAGCATATATTTGAATTTATTGTAAACATGTCATTACTTAGAAAGGTGTAGCTTCAGGCTCCCCTGGTGGCTCAGTAGTAAAGAATTTGCCTGCCAATACAGGAGACACAGGTTCAATCCCTGATTCAGGAAGATCCCACATGCCTCGGAGCAACTAAGCCTGTGCACCACAACTACTGAGCCTGCGCTCTAGAACTCGGGAACCCCAGCTGCTGAGCCCACACGCCACAGCTACTGTGGCACACTCACCCTAGAGCCCATGCTCTGTGACAAGAGAAGCCCGCACACCACAACTAGGGAGGGGCTCCAGTTCACAGCAACTAGAGCAAAGCCTGTGCAGCAATGAAGACCCAATACAGCCAAAAATAAAATAAAACAGTTTTTAAAAAAGATTGTAGCTTTATATTGGTCTTTAAAAAAATCTAATCTGCATAAATGTGCTTATATAATAATTGCAATGAGACTATGCAACCACAGCATATATGTACTGAACATGACTAAATACACAGCAAAGTTCAAGTTCATCTGCTTGATGGGCATTCTTATGTGCCATAACAGATAAATGTATAACAGGTAGGGTAGATAGGATTTCGCAGATCCTTAAAGTTTTATAAAGTTTTCATTGTTTGACTTTTGTAGTAAAGCATGTGAGTGGTGGTTGGCTATTTTTGTGAATCAATGTGTAAATCATTTTATTATGAACACTTTGAAATAGATACAAACTGAACAATACAGTAATCAACAACTCTACATTTATTGCCCAGCTTTAACAGCTATAGTCTGCCATTCTTACTTCATCCAAACCTCCATCTGTTCCCTACTTGATTATTATTTTTTCTAATAAACATTTAATTATTCCTTTTTATCTGAATCTGTCCAGTTGAAGAACAATTAAAAGAACACTGTTACCATTTGTAATTCCCTATCTTTGTTAATCAGGATTTCCTCAATGTTACTCAATCAAAACAAAATAGAGAACTATTTTGGATAGTGAAGACTACAATTAAAAAAAAAAGAAAAAGAAAAAAAAGAGACTTTCCTGGTGGTCCAGTGGCTAAGATTCTGGGTTCCCAATGCAGGGGCCCTGAGTTCGATTCCTGGTCAGGGAGCTAGATCCCACATGCTGCAACTCAGAGTTTGTGTGCTGCAACTAAGACCCAGCACAGCTAAATAAATAAGTTAAAAAAAAAAAAGATAAAGACTGCAATTATCATTTATAAATCCTAATTTCAAACCTGAGTGTTTACCAAAATAATCTGGTTTTGAGAATTTTTTATATTAATTTTTTTGCTAAAATTAACACATAAAGATGCTTTAAAAGCTTCAAATATAGTACAAAGAGTACACATAAAAAAGAACATTTTCAAAAAAAAAAAGAACATTTTCCTCCTACCCCTACCCCTCCTAGTTCCTCTTTTCAAAGGCCAGTTTCTTGGGAGAATTTCCAGAAATATTCTATGCATGCACACACAAGCATGTGTGTAACTATAATCCTTAAAGAGAAAAGCGTTATTGGCAGTGTACACTGTTCTATACCATACCTTTGTTCATTAATGTTTCTTCTAATACACAGATCAAAGAGTTTCTGAAAAGACACAAAACTGCTGGTATAATGGGAACCATATCTCTGACAGCACAAGATCAAGGAACAAAGAGAGGAGGGAGTGAATACCTAGCTTTTGGGAAATGAAAAAGGCCATATGATGTTTTAGCTGAATCTTGACGGAAAGGCTCACATGGCAGAGAAGTACAAGAAGCTTTTTAAAAAAAATAATTTTATTTATTTAGTTAGTTATTTCTGGTTGTGCTGGATCTTTATAGCTGTGTGGGCTTTTTTCTGGCTGCTGTGAGCTGCTCTCCAGTTGTGGTGTGCAGGCTTCTCATTGCAGTGGCTTCTCTTGTGGCGCACAGACTCTAGGGCATGCAGGCTACAGTAGTTGGGGCTCCCGGGCTCTAGAGCACATGCTCAGTATTTGTGGAGCATGGGCTTAGTTGCTCCAAGGCATGTGGGATCTTCCCGGATCAGGGATCAAACCTGTGTTTACTGCATTGGCAGGTGGATTCTTTACTGCTGAGCAACCAGGGAAGCCCTAGAAGATTGTTTTAAGTAGTAATACTCACTGTTCCAAACCCGATTCCTTGGTTTTTCTTTTTTCTTTCTTCACAGCAAATGTGAATTAGTAGGTACAAAAGGCCCATCTAGTCAAGGCTATGGTTTTTCCAGTGGTCATGCATGGATGTGAGAGTTGGACTATAAAGAAAGCTGAGCACCGAAGAATTGATGCTTTTGAACTGTGGTGTTGGAGAAGACTCTTGAGAGTCCCTTGGACAGCAAGGAGATCCAACCAGTCCATCCTAAAGGAGATCAGTCCTGGGTGTTCATTGGAAGGACTGATGTTGAAGCTGAAACTCCCAATATTTTGGCCGCCTGATGTGAAGAGCTGACTCATTTGACAAGACCCTGATGTTGGGAAAGATTGAAGGCAGGAGAAGTGGATGACAGAGGATGAGATGGTTGGATGGCATCACCAACTCAATGCACATGAGCTGGGGTAAACTCCGGGAGTTGGTGATGGACAGGGAGGCTTGGCGTGCTGCGGATCATGGGATCACAAACAGTCAGACACGACTGAGCGACTACAGTGAACTGAACTGAACTACCCAGAGCAGCTGCTAGTCCGTTGAAAGTCATCCCTGCTATGTTGAAAGAATGCTGAAATTTGAGTCAAAAGACCTGGGTTCTGGTTTTAAGCAAGCACGTAATTTCTGTAATTTTCTATAATTTCTGTAATGGGGATACCACATTACTTAAATTTGTCACCAGGTTTTGAGACTGTCTACTGAACTAGAGTAACATCCTATGGTGAGAGCAGATTAGATTGTCTTTGGAGTCTAAGACTCATAGGTATGAAAAGACTGTTTTGAAGCTGTGAATGGATAGTTGCAAAATCATTTATTTCATTCACAGGACATTATTGAGCACCTGCTGTATGCTGGACACTGTCCTAAGTGTGAGGATATAAGAGTGAACAACACAGACGGGAGCTTAAGTAGTTTTGAGCATTTATTATGTGCCAGGCTCTGTGCTAAGGCTGAGAAGTAGTGGTTAATTCTTTAGTTGTCTCGTTTGCTCACATGGCTACAAATAATATCTACATATGAAAACTCCCAAATTTACACTTCCAGGACTAATGTTTCTGAACTTGACTTTCATATATACAATGCCTTTTTTTTTTTTTTTTTTACAATGCCTTTTTGATGTTGTTGTTTAGTCACTAAGTCATGTCCGACTCTTTTGTGACACCACAGACTGTATCCTGCCAGGCTCCTCTGTCCATGAGTTTTCCCAGGCAAACTCCCAGGAGTGGGTTGTCGCTTCCTTCTCCAGGGGATCTTCCCAGCAGGGATTGAACTTGTGTCTCCTGCATTGTAGGGTAGGTTATTTATCACTGAGCCACAAGGGAAGCCCGCTCACCTTTTTGATGACTCCTTTTAAATAAAATTCATAAGAAACTCAATACATCCAAACCTAGACTGATTTTGATCCCAAAGTTGTTTGTCCCTCCTCTTGTCCCCATCTCTGTAAACAGACCACCATCCACCAAGGTGTTCAAGCTGGAGACGTGGGGGACTTGCCTGACAGCTCCTCTCCCTGACCTCCCACCTGCAAGACAAATTAGTTCTACCTAGAAGGCAGATCTTGACACCATCTGCTGTTTGTCCCCCTGCAACCCTCCTTGCTTAGACTTCTTGCAATAGGTGCTCTACTATTTTCCCTGCTTCCTCTTGCTACCTTACAAGCCCTTCTCTATACAGTGGCCAGAATGGATTCCCAGTGTGAAAGCAACAGCTACAGTACTGGTAACAAACACAAAACACAACAAGTAAACAAAACTAAAAATATAAGTATTCTTCATTCCCACTCCTTTCTGGGAAGATTCTTACCCCTGGGCCTGGGGCTTCTGTTGTGTTGATGAGGGTAAATTGGTAGAGATAAAGAACTGAAGAGATCAGAAAGGACAGATTGATTTACATGAGCAAGAGCAGGAGGTTATTCAAGGATCAAGAATGGTCTCTTAAAAGGTTAGAGAAGGAGGTCAAGGAAAGAAGAGTCAGGTCCAGGTCTGGTCTAGTTTGGGGGTCAAATTTAAAGAGAAGTGCAATTGCAGACTGTTGTGCTGTGATAGGTAGAACTTAAGAGAAATAGATAGATCAAGATTTTTAAAAAGTACTGTTTACTGAGACTCATACACAGAAATTTCCCTTTTGTGCTTATTTCATAAACTTCTATAAACATTGCTTTTCATTTTTATTTTTGGTACTTGCTGTTTCTTTTGAATGAGACAGGCTATGGTGATATAAGCAATGAGTGGGCTCAGCTTTATTCAAAATCCTTTACCAGGGCCTAAAGGATGGCACCTTCTTATTTTAGGTCCTATCTTAAATGTCATCTTTTCAGAATGTCCTGTGCATCTGTCTTAGCTGGCTTTCCATTGTTGTTCTCTTTCATGGCCCTCTGTGGTTTCGTTCATAGAACTTTGTAATTGATAATTTATTCATGTGTGTGCGCACGCACGTCTGTGTTGTTCATTGTCTCTTTCCAGCAGATGTATGTCTAAGAGGACAAGGAGTTTGTGGCTTTGTTCACCACTATAGAGCCAATGCCCCTCTCAGTGCTCTGCACATAGAAGGCTGCAAATGAACACTTGTTAAGTGAACAGACAAGCTCTTGTAGAGCTTAAAATTTTGAGAAGACAGATACTGAACAGATGATCACGTTATGACGACCGCAACAGGGAAGTATGATATTACCGTTAACCTGGAGAGGATAATTTATGTAGGGAGCAAGTCAATCCAGGCCTCCCTGATATAAAAATGGGTTAGGAGTTAGCCAAATGACTAGAGTGAGGATTGTTTCAGGCAGAGGAAATAACACGTGTGAAAGCCTCAGGATACTCTATAGAGTATGGAATATTGGGGAGAATCAAAGAAGACCACTATGGCTAAAGCCTAGAGAGGAAGAGGCGGGCACATGTGAATACTTGCTAACCCTCAGGATTGGGAGCTTCGTCCTAAGGAAATGAAAATCTTCAGGCAGCAGAGTGAGATGATTAAGTTTGTGTTGTTTTTTTCTTTTAATTTTTATTAATTTATTCTTGGCTGCATGCAGGCTTTCTCTAGTTGCGATGAGCAGGGACTACTCTTCATTGTGGTGCTTGGACTTCTCATTGCGGTGGCTTCGCTTGTGGCAGAGGACGGGCTCTATGTGTGTGGGTTTCAGTAGTTGCGCCACATGGGCTCCGTAGTTGCAGCTTACAGGCTTAGTTGCTCTGCAGCATATGGGATCTTCCAGACCAGGGATCAAACCTGTGTCCCCTGCATTGGCAAGCAGATTCTTAATCACTGGACTACTAGGGGAAGTCCTAAGTCTGTGTTTTTAAAATACCACTAGCTGTGTGGGGAATGGATTACAGGTGGGGAATGGATTACAGGTGAGAAATAGAGCGCATGGAGGAGGGAGGAGCTTGGAGGAGGCCAGGGCAGAGATGATCTTGTTTAGAGTGGCTACGTAGGAGCACAGGCCAGAGAAGATAGAGGCTTGGCTAGAGAAGCTGGCAAGTTTGCAGAATAATGGTAGATCCATAAGAGATTTAGAAGCCAGAGTAGTTAAGATACGGTGGGTCACTGGACTTGCCGTAAGAGAGCTGGAGGACCAAGATGATTTCCGAAGTTTTGATTTAGATGACTGAGTGGTACCATTGACAGGGATAAGTGAAAACTGGAAGAAGAGCCAGTTGTTTGTGGGTAAGTGGTGGCAGAATGATGAATTCAGCTGTGGATACAATTTGAGGCACGTGTGAGATACAAGGTGTGAGGCTGAGCAGACAGTGGAAAAGATGGCAATATAATGGTCAGCCGGAGTCTGTGTACACATGAATCTGTCTAGGAAGTGAGTGGAGTGAAGGGCTTAGTATGAAATCCTGAGATCCTCTCACCATTTTAAGGATCAGGTTGAGAAGGAGCCAGCAAAGTGACCAAGGAATAGTCAGAGGGTAAAAGTAACACTGCACTGTGTGGTGCTATGGAAGGCCTTGAGGAAATGGCCTAAGACAAAGTTTCAGTGAATTAGCAGTCAAATTTTAAGTAGAGAACATCACTCAATAGTTTACGTTCTGATAATTCTCCCCTTCTGTTAGGAAATTGTATATCAACATTTCTTGGGGGAAAAAACACCTCCTTCACTCCCACCTTAAAATAACTATTTTCATATAAGTATTTTATCTTCCAGTATTTATTTATAATGCATAAACATTTTTGCATGGCTGTAGCTAAAATGAATGCATAAATTTTTTCCATTTGAAAGTGAAAGAAACTTAATGACTTCCTAATTGTCATTTTAGTGGCTGTGTAATGTTTCACTCAATGACATTTTAGAGATCTGTAAAGAGATATGGTCTAGACTATCAAAACTATAGGAAGAAAAAAAAATTACAGGATGATCAGCTTTTCTCATAACCCATCCTCCTTTACCATTAACAAGATCATTTACAATAGTTTAAAAACCATGGAAGCAAATGAGTCTATTGATAATCCTGTCTTCTGGAAATTAAATACCAATAAGCCTATTCAATGTGTTGCTTCTTCAACTTCATACAGTTAACCTTGGAGAGAAAATGGAAAATTCAAATTATATCCCAAGAACAGGGTTAAACCACAGGGAGACATGTTTATTTCATCGAGTCTTGAAATACATGGACTGTGTTTGTAGATGAACTAGCAAACTGAATATCAGTGATGAGCTGGTTGGATGGCATCACCAACTCAATGGACATGAGTTTGAGCAAGCTCCAGGAGTTGGCAACGGACAGGGAAGCCTACTGTGCTGCAGCCCATGGGGTCGCAAAGAGTTGGACATGACTGAACTGAACCTTGATGCATATCGTTTTGAATCTTTATCAACAGATAATGTAAGTCAAGGGCAAGAGTATATAATGCTTTTATGCATTGCCATCAAATCTTAAAAACAGAATGAAGAGTTCTCAGACATCCAAACAAGTATTTTTTTTAATAATATAAAATTCTATTATTGTAAAAAAACAACAAAAATAACAACATGCACATACTAATAGATAAACAGGTTTAACAGAGGTTTTTCTCCCAGGGTAGAACTATGGTTATTTTTTCTCTTTTTTCATCGGAGGATAGTTGCTTTACAATGTTGTGTTGGTTTCTGCCATACAACAATGTGAATCAGCCATTAAGCATACACATCTGCTCTCCCTCTTGAACCTCCCTCCCACCCCCTCTCCCCCATCCCATCCCATCCCTTTAGGTTGTTACAGAGCACTGGGTTGAGTTAGGATTATATAGCAACTATGTTTCAATGCTACACTCTCAATTTGTCACACCCTCTCCTTCCCTTACTGTGTCTAGAAGTCTTTCTCTGTGTCTGAGTCTCTATTCCTGCCTTGCAAATAGGTTCATCAGTACCATTTTTCTAGATTCCATATATATGTGTTAAGGTATGATATTTGTGTTTCTCTTTCTGACTTACTTCACTCTGTATATCAGGCGATTCATCCACCTCACTAGAACTGACTCGAATTCTTAGTTCCATCTTTTAATGAGACTATTTCTTGAAATACTCCTTAAAAATGACATCTTAAGTATCCAAGGGTTTTGTCAATTTTGGAACAGATGAATGGATAAAGAAGATTTTGTGTATACAATGGAATATTGCTCAGATAATGCCATTTGTAGCAACATGGATGGACCTAGAGATCATTCTAACTGAAGTAAATCAGAAAGACAAATACCACATGCTGTCACTTGGTGTAGAATGTAAAATATGACACAAGTGAACACACCTACAAACCAGAAACAGACTCACAGACATATAGAACAGACTTGTGGTTACCAAGGGGGAAGAGAAGTGGGGGAGGGATGGATTGGGAATTTGGGATTAGCAGATGCAAACTATTACATATAGGATGGATAAACAAGAAGGTCTTTCTGTATAACACAGGGAACCATATTCAATATCCTGTGATAAACCATAATAGAAAAGAATATGAAAAAGAACACACACACAGTCATTTTGTTGTATAGCAGAAATTAATACAACATTGTAAATCAACAAAACTGCAGTAAAATTTTTTAAAAAAGTAATTGGTCAGGAAGTCTAAGACATTAGGGCTGTGGAACTCCCTCAGTTTAACTCAGTGAATATGTGTTGGGTTACAACTTTTCTTCCTGATAGTTCAGTTGGTAAAGAATCCACCTGCAATGCAGGAGACCATGGTTCAATTCCTGGGTCAGGAAGATCTGCTAGAGAAGAGATAGGCTACCCACCAGTATTCTTGGGCTTCCCTTGTGGCTTAGCTGGTAAAGAATCTGCCTGTAATGTAGGAGACCTAGGTTCCATCCCTGGGTTAGGAAGATACCCTGGAAAAGGTAAAGGCTACCCTCTCCAGTATTCTGGCCTGGAGAATTCCATGTATTGTATAGTCCAGGGGGTTGCAAAGAGTCGGACACAACTGAGCAACTTTCACTTTACTACTCTGCATAGGACAAAGTACCAGATACAGCTTCTAGGGTAGCCTTGTGGCTTATCTTCTCTCTTACTCATTATTTTAAGACTAGCTTTAGCTGTCTGCATTGGTGTTTGCAACTTCCTTCTCCTTGTCTAGGGAGAAGTTGCTTTTGTCTTCATTCCAGGTTATTGGGATGAGTAGTGATGTTAGGTCTATCTAGAGCACCAGCCAATTTAAGGAAGGTCCTAGAATAAGGGCCTGGGGCCTTTCTTTCTGGTAGGGAAGAGGGGAGGAATGCGTGATAAGGAGAGACATGGGCCTCTGAATCACATGGAGACTCAAAGTACTGAGTACTTTGCACCAGGAAGTGAAGTGAAGTGAAGTCGCTCAGTCATGTCCGACTCTTTGCGACCCCATGGACTGTAGCCCACCAGGCTCCTCCATCCATTGAATTTTCTAGGCAAGAGTACTGGAGTGGGTTGCCATTTCCTTCTCCAGGGGACCTTCCCAACTCAGGGATCGAACCCAGGTCTCCTGCATTGCAGGCAGACACTTTACCGTCTGAGCCACCAGGGAATCCCTTGTATGCACCATACTCTCATTTAACTCTTGGTTGAAAATCACAATTGTATGAAAGAGATGGTATTGTTTAACTGCATTTTACAGATAAAGGAAAGTGGCTGGTGACTTATCCCAGCCACAGAGTATGTTGTGGATCTGGAATATGAATCTCTTTTCTAGGTCCTCAAAGGCTCTCCACCACAGTGTATAGGACCCAGCAGAATTTCAGGTCCAGAGCAAATCACACTGGGCCCTCCACTCCCATATTTTTATAGGATGAAATCTGTCTAGAATATTTATCTAATAAAGTAGTAAAGGGAAAACAGGTCATGCACAGGGAGTTTATAGCTTGGGAAATGAGTATGTGGGGTATGGGTTCACTTTTTTTCTTTTTTTTTTTTTGTCTTGATGAAGAGCCTTTCAGGTTATTTGAGAACTAGTGTTACTGATTTCTTGCCCATTCTACAAAGACCTGTTTTCTCCACTAGACAAAAATACGAATGGCTGGTCCACTTCTGTCTCAAATAATGACTGTGAGGATAAAATAGGCCCTTTGAAAACTATGGCACTTAACAAACTTGTAAGGCAACAATCATCTTTCCAAGGTATCGGGGAACTCGGAAGTGGTTGATTGAAATAAATTCTTGATTACTTGAGATACAGGAGATGTAGCAATAGCATTTGGTTACTGGGCTTCGTTGATACAATCTAAAACAGCATTCAAACCAGCAGTTTTAATCTTTCTAAGATTTGGCTCTCTACAGAGCTTTAAAAAAAAGAGAAACAAGGTGTAAAATGCCAGTAACATTAAATTTCTTTTCCTTTGAGCCCTGTCAAGACGTTGATGGAATTCGGACAGAACAAAAAGATTAAGGGAAAAAAATGCCAGAAAGAGACTCAGGAACCCAGGCTGTGCCAGTAAATACTGAGTTAAGGAAATGAGTTGGGGGGAAAAGACTTGAGACATCCCTGGGGACCGCTCTGGTTCGGGGGCAATCCCTTTGGCAATATTCCAGAATCTGAGTCCCCAGGGTTCCCCCCAGTGGGAAGGGAAAGATGCGCGTGGCCAGGCGCAGGCGTACGCGTGTACACTCACGTGTACACTCACACGCGCGCGCGCGCACACTCTACACATACACACAGCCTGTTTCCTCCGCTCCCCCTCCCCCCGGGGGGGGCGGGTCTCTTTCTCTTTAAAGAGCAGACGGTCTCCGCGCAAACCCAGGTTCTCTAAGGCCCCGGGGCCCGGGACCCGAGCTCCTCGCAGCCAATGGGCACGGTGGAGCGGCTCGAGCGCGGCTGACGCTGCACCAATGGGCGCTCGCGGGGGGCGGGGGCAGCGAAGGAGACACTATTGTTGATGAGGAGGAGCAGCGGCGGCGACGGCTGCACCACCTCGTTGCTGCCGGCCGCGGCCCGGGAGCCCCCAGCACCCCAGACTCCGGCTTCGTCACCCCGTCGCGGAGGCCTTCCCTCCAGCCTCGAGAATCCTCCCCCTGCCTTCTAACAACAAAACCACCCCACGTCTCGCCCAGTCACCAGGGAGGGGGGGACCATGTCCCAGCGGGTGAGGCGCAATGGGTCCCCCACGCCGGCCGGCTCCCTCGGGGGCAGTGCGGTCGCCACGGCCGGGGGATCCGGGAGCCGCCTGCAGCCCATGAGGGCGACGGTTCCGTTCCAGCTGAAGCAGCAGCAGCAACATGGCAGCCCCACGCGGAGCAACGGCGGCGGCGGCGGCGGCAACAACAACGGCGGCTGCTGTGGTGGCGCCTCAGGCCCCTCGGGCGGCGGCGGCAGCGGCGGGGCCCCGCGCACCGCCTCGCGCAGCACGAGCCCCACGCGGGGCGGCGGGAGTGCGGCCGCGCGCACCAGCCCCACGGTGGCCACGCAGACGGGCGCGTCCGCGACGTCCACGCGAGGCACCAGCCCCACGCGCGCCGCCGCGCCCGGGGCCCGCGGAAGCCCCCCACGGCCGCAGCCGCCGCCACCGCTACTGGGTACCGTGTCATCGCCCTGCTCGTCGCCCACCCACCTGTGGACTGGAGAGGTGAGCGCGGCCCCACCCCCAGCCCGCGTCCGGCACCGGAGGAGGTCCCCGGAGCACAGCCGAAGCTCCCCGGAGAGGAGGAGCCCGAGCGCCCCGGTTTGCAAAGCAGGTACGTGCTGGGGGCTGCGCGAAGAGGGAAAGGCGGCGGCGGGAAGGGGTCCGGGGCGCGCGCCGCTACCGCGCGGGGACTGCGGCGCTACCGCGGTGCCGGGGTGGCCGTGGGCGGGGCTGGGGGCGGGACCTGGGCGGTGCGGCCCCGCCTTCCCCGGGCCAGCCCCGCGTCCCCTCCGCCGCTCCCGGCCGCCTCATTCATCCCTCCGTCCGCCTTGAGTTGGTCCTGGTCCGTGGAGATGCAGTCGCTAACCTTGTGCCTAAGCAGATGTGTTAATGATAAACCTGGGGTTCTGGCCGCCCGCTGTCTATCGCTTACCCTCTCTTGGGAGTGAGGCTAAGAGTAGTTTGTCACTTTAGTGACATGGTTGATGTTAGTATAGTGCATGTTTGTTGCTAAGCCTTTCTCTTTCACAAAACAGTGTCAGATTTGGGTAACTTGAGTGCACTAGCATAGCAGGTTTGGTTGGATCCCTGAAGAGACGTAAGGCTGGGAGTGTGTTAGCATTTCCTAAGACTAAGTGGGTAGCAAGAAGTGAGAAGTAAGTTAAGCAAGATTCCTTTGGAAGGTTTATGGGCTTTGAGGGTCTGGTATATTTCTGATATACTGATTTTGTGTTTAGGATATAAAACCATTTTTTTTTTTTTTAAGAACAAGATCTAAAGCTTTGTCTCCTTCTTGTTATTTTAGGGACCTAAAAATTGTTTTCGGAGAAGGCAATGGCAACCCACTCCAGTACTCTTGCCTGGAAAATCCCATGGACGGAGGAGCCTGGTAGGCTGCAGTCCATGGGTCGCTAAGAGTCGGTTATGACTGAGCGACTTCACTTTCACTTTTCACTTTCATGCATTGGAGAAGGAAATGGCAACCCACTCCAGTGTTCTTGCCTGGAGAATCCCAGGGACGGGGGAGCCTGGTGGGCTGCCGTCTATGGGGTCGCACAGAGTCGGACACGACTGAAGTGACTTAGCATCAAAAATTGTTTTTCTCTAGACCTGGGAGCTTTTTTGGGAAAGGTCCTGAATGGAGCTGTTGAATTCCTCAGTAGTCATTCATAAGACAAATTCAGATTGTAGACATTGAAAGAGATATTTATCATCTGATTGTCTTTGTAGAATCTCCTAAAAAGAGGAGTGTGTGGTTTCTAGCTTGTGTTTTAATACTGCCAGCATCTACCGTTGTCTTACCCTGTTTGGGAAACTTGTTAGAATTTTTAGGCAGAATGGCTGATTATTTCAGGAAACTTAGTACAGTACTTCCTAACCAAATAAAAATGATAATGAAATGGTTTCAAGGGTTCATTCAGAATTGCAGGGAATGGGATGAATCTTTTCTACCATTAATTTTATCAAAGATTTTAGATGGTGGATACTTTGAGGGGAGAGAATTGTCCTGAAAAATGATTGATAGTGAAACAAGAGTACTGTTTTAAAACTTTCAAACATGCAAAATGCTTTATTCTAAACTTTGTTGAAGAAAAAATCCCTCTCCCTCAAATAATAGCTCTTATTTAGCTCCTACTTTGAGTGACTTACTTCCTGGTTCTTACTTTAACTCTCACAGGGGATTTTGGAGAGCAAGCAGTGGAGTGGATATTTGAACTCTGATGAGTGGCACTCCAAAACCATGTCTTTTACATTGTATCAAGGAGGAAGCTTCATGGTGTGTAAGATAGTACAGGGGAAATATGTAGCACACCAAAAATGACATGTGCTTAGTTTTCCAAGCAGCTCTTAGAGGTATATGGTGAACATAATCTATTCAGTTTGCTTTCAACCTTCTGGAGCCGGTGTAATGTGGCAGGTGGAAAGAAAGGAGAACTACTTAGGTAGGCAGTTAAGATGGAGGAAGCAGGTGGTGATCTGATGGTCTGATAACAACATCTGACTACTCTCTGAACTATTTGACCCTTAAAAAGCAGCAACCTGATGAGAGCCGGGTTAAATTAAGTATTGGGAATGTGTGGAGGAAGGTGCTCTTTTCTTATCTTTCTAGAAGGGCTCTATTTTCCAGGATCTCAGACTCCCATATGCCCACTTTCATGTTTCCCAAAGCTTCTTTATCTCAGATCTGTCATTTCATAGAATATTCATGCTGTAAAATTGACTCTTTTCATTAGCCCTCTCCTCCCACCCCCCACCCCCCACCCCGCCCCACACACAAACAAAACAGAAAAATAAAACCTTTTTCTTCGAATGGAGCGCTCTCACTTGGGTGTGAAAAAGGGATACTGCTTGTTACTGAGTTATACCATCTGAGTATCTGATAGCTTCCTTCCCAGGAATGTGCTCTTGTTTTGCTCTGCTGCTGCTGCCGCTAAGTCGCTTCAGTCATGTCTGACTCTGTGCGACCCCATGAATCACAGCCCGCCAGGCTTCCCTGTCCATCACCAGCTCCTGGAGTTCACTCAAACTCATGTCCATTGAGTTGGTGATGCCATCCAGCCATCTCATCCTCTGTCGTCCCCTTCTCCTCCTGCCCCCAATCCCTCCCAGCATCAGGGTCTTTTCCAGTGAGTCAGCTCTTTGCATGAGGTGGCCAAAGTATTGGAGTTTCAGCTTTAGCATCAGTCCTTCCAGTGAACACCCAGGACTGATCTCCTTTAGGATGGACTGGTTGGATCTCCTTGCAGTCCAAGGGACTCTCAAGAGTCTTCTCCAACACCACAGTTCAAAAGCATTAGTTCTTCGGTGCTCAGCTTTCTTTCAGTCCAACTCTCACATCCATACATGACCACTAGAAAAACCATGGCCTTGACTAGACAGACCTTTGTTGGCAAAGTAATATCTCTGCTTTTCAATATGCTATCTAGGTTGGTCATAACTTTCCTTCCAAGGAGTAAGTGTCTTTTAATTTCATGGCTGCAGTCACCATGTCTTTTAATTTCATGGCTGCAGTGATTTTGGAGCCCCCCAAAATACTGTCCTCTTAGCACAAACTAAATCTGGAAGGAAAGGGATAAATCATGAGACTTCCTTTAAAATTTTTTTATTCCTTTTTTTTTCCCTCTGGACGCCCTACATGGCATGTGGGATCTCCCCTGACCAGGGATCCAACTCATGTTCCTTGCAGGGAACGTGTGAAATCTTTACCCCTGGGCCACCAGAGAAGTCCTTTATTATTTTTCACTGAAACATAGTTGATTTACAGAGTTTCAGGTGCACATCAGATACTCCCTTTTTGATTGAAGGAGATTACTGCTAGTATTCAGCTTCAGTGAAATGCAGACATCCTTATTGGTAGAGGCAAGGGTCTACCTTATTAAATAAACCTCATGTAACTCAAATTCTGGGGTCCATCTAGATCAGGCAGTCAGCTTGTAGGTGAGTTGGATGCCCTAATCTTTGTTAGGAATCCAGTCTGAAAGTCCCCTGTTTGAAGGTCTCAGGATCTTTTGAGGGGTGTCCCTATTCAGTCAGCTCCCTCCCCACTTGCTTTATTCCCCCAGGGTTACAGTTAATCATTGGCTAATTGAGAACTTCCTTCTCTTGAGGACTATAAGGTAATCCAAACACCTGTCCCTGACAGATAGCTTCAACTTCCCACCTTCAATGCCTGCCATTTCCACGGCCAAGTGGTTTGTCATTAGAAGCTGAGATAGGCTTAGAGAAGATAACTAGGCAGCAGTGTTAACTGTAGATAAAATGGTGAAGAAGGTGAAGTTTTTGTTCCTTCCCTCCTTTTACCTGACTTTGTCTTATATACATGACTCTGTATAATGTCAAACGGATGAATTACAAATAGAGAGGCGGCACAAAGAGAGGGCAGGAGCACAGGCTCTGGGTAGACATTCTGTCCTCTACCACTCAGAAGCCACATGATACAGGGAAGTGATTAACTTTCTATCCCTTAACTTTCTCATTTGTATTAATATAATCGGTGATGATATTTACTTCATATGGTAGTAAGGATTAAATGTAAGAAAAGTGAAAAATACCCAGCACAGTACCTCAGTATAAAAGTGAGCTGCTGTGTGTCATACTAGTTTTTGCTTCTGGTTGTAGTGGATATAGCATGAATTGCTACTGTAGGCTTAGTTTTCATGGTGGTATGACATTTCAAGTTGCCAAGAACATCCAGAACTGTTTGGAGTGTGATCTGTGGTTCATTTGTATCAGAATCATTTAGGGTCTTTGTTAAAAATGCAAGTTCCCAGGCCCTACCTACTCCAGATCTTGAAAGTACCTTGCACCTCTTTGATTTTGCTGAATTCTGTGTTTGAAAAACAGTTACTAGAAGCAAAAAAGGGAAATAGTTTGAAAACTCCTCTTTAGAGAAAAAGGCATTGGTACAGTATGTGTAAAAATTATTTTTGCAGTATGGCTCACTAATAGGTAGACAGCAAGTTGTGTTTTTGCTCATTTTTCCATTACTTTGGATGCATTTGTTGTGTATGAATATGGTTATTAATTGAGCTGGGAGTGTGGCAAGAGCAGCAACAAGAGATGGACTTCTCTGGACTAATAATAAGGAAGTAGTGAAAGGGAACTTAATATTGGTGCCATCTTAGACGTCTGCTTTCTAGTACTTTGTGAAATATGCAGCTTAGAGACTTAGGTGTTTCTAACCATTTGGAGGATTGCTGGTAATCTCACACTTTCAGGGGAATCCTTTTGGTTTTAATATCTGTATTTTACAAACATTGAAGATGAGGCAACTGGAACCTTATTATTAGTAAAGCATCTTGGCTAATAGAATTTATATTGAATTAAGTTCAATTCTATAATCTTTGAACTACTCTGTGTTAGTAACTGTGTGGTGTGCTTAGTCGCTCAGTTGTGTGCAACTCTTTGTGAACCCATGGACTATAGCCCACCAGGCTCCTCTGTCCATGGGGATTCTCCAGGCAAGAATACTGGAGTGGGTTGCCATGCCCTCTTCAGCTGTGCAATACAGGAATGTAAAAGAGAACTCCAAAGACACAAACCAGCCTTGTAAGACAGGTTCCTAAGTATGTAATATGAGAGCTTTGGGCTCATAGAGAAGTGAGTAATTCTGTAGGGAGTGGGTATAGAAATTCAGAGGAGATGGATTTTGCTTTGAGTTGGAAAGAGAGGACTAGCATTTTACAGCTGGATCATAGAGGTGTGAACATATACATGTCATATTCAGTCCTATGTCTTAAAATGTAGAGTATAGGATGTGTGGGGAGGAAAGAGAGCAAGCAGTCGAAAAAGAGAGTAGGAAGGTAAGTTTACAGAATGGCCTGGAATAGAATGTGTGAATTCAAATGTATCCCATGCATAATACCATTGGAGCTAGACTGTCAGGTTCAAATCTTGGTATTACTGCTTACTTAGTAGCTGTTTAACTTTGGGCAAATTCACTTCACCTGTAAAAATGGGATACTAACTAATATTTAGTAATAAGTTGACCCTTGAACAAAGCAGGTTTGCATTGTCCTGGTCCATTTATACGTGAACTTTAAAAGTCTAAATCATGCTACGACATACCTGATCTGAGCTTGATTGAATCTGGACATGTGGAACTGTGGAACCAGATGGCCGACTCTAAAGTTATATTTGAATTTTCTTCTATGCAGAGAGTCAGTGGTCATAACCCCTTGTTATTCAAGGTCATTGTTGTTCAGTTGCTCATTCGTGTTTGCCTCTTTGCAGCCCCATGGACTGCAGCACACCAGGCTTCCCTGTCCTTCACTGTCTCCCAGAGTTTGCTTGGATGCATGCTTATTGAGTCAGTGATGCCATCCAACCATCTAATCCTCTGTTGCTCCCTTCTCCTCCTGCCCTCAATCTTTCCAGCATCAGGGTCTTTTCTTTGCAGGTGAGTCAACTCTTTGCACCAGGTGGCCAAAGTATTGGAGCTTCAGCTTCAGCATGAGTCTTTCCAGTGAATATTCAGGGTTGATTTCCTTTAGGATTGACTGATTTGATCTTCTGTCCAAGGGACCCTCAGGAGTCTTCTCCAGAATCACAGTTCGAAAACATCAATTCTTTGGTGTTCAGCCTTCTTTATGGTTCAACTCACACACCCATACATGACTACTGGAAAAACCCATAGCTTTGACTAGATGGCCCTTTGTCAGCAAAGTGATATCTCTGCTTTTTTAATATGGTGTCTAGGTTTGTTGTAGCTTTTCTTCCAAGGAGCAAGCATCTTTTAATTTCATGGCTGCAGTCACTGTCTGCAGTGATTTTGGAGCCCAAGAAAATAAAGTCTGTCACTGTTTCCATTTTTTCCTCATCTATTTGCCATGAAGTGATGGGACCGATGCCATGATCTTAGTTTTTGAATGTTGAGTTAGCTGACTTTTCACTCTCTTCTTTCACTTTCATCAAGAGGCTCTTCAGTTTTTCTTCACTTTCTGCCATTAGGGTGTATCATCTACATGTCTGACGTTATTGATTTTTCTCCTGGCAATCTTGATTCCAGCTTCAGTTTTATCCAGCCCAGCATTTGTTAGAAGGACAAAATGTTTTGTAATTTCTGTGTGGGAATAATAAGGAATCTCTTGATATTAGCTATTTTCACATTATTTTTATCATCCTCATCATCCAGGGGTTTAGGCATTAAAAATAAATTGATTACATTAGTGGTGTTTACACTCTTCAAATACACAGAGTTGGTAAATATCTCGGATGAGTAGACTGCAAATGTGAGATGGGAGAGACTGTCGAAGGCATCAAGCACATGAATTTAGTTGCTTTGGCAGTGGGAATGGTAAGGATAAAGGAGACTGAGGAAACTTGGGTTCAGTTACCTGTTGGATGTAGGGATGGAGAAAGGAGGAGTTGAGGGTTGGATGTACTAACTGAGACAACACTGAGTAATGCCAGTTTGGGAAGAGAAAAATGAGTTCAGTTTTGGGCATACTTAGTTTGTGCTCTCAGGAAATTCAGGTAATTTTCTAAATTGTGGCAAATACAGTTTAGAACTTGGGGGTACAGTTTGAACTGGAGGCAAAAAATTGGGACTTGTTTACTTCAGCTCAGTAAACATTCATTTAACCCACACTTCATGCTAAGTGTTTGCGTGTGGGTGGTAATTGAAATGATTAATTACTAGGATGGATAAGATGATAGGAGAATGCTGAGGATACAACGGTGGGAGAATACAAGCATTTTAGCATATTACTGACTGGGGAAATTTTTGTAGAAGCTAATGCCTGTGGCTGTAATATGTCTCCGGTCAATAATGTGTTAAGTGAAAGTTGCTCAGTCGTGTCCGACTCTTTGTGACCCCCGTGGATATACAGTCCATGGAATTCTCCAGGCCAGAATACTGGAGTGGGTTATCTTTCTCTTCTCCAAGGGATCTTTCCAAGTCCAGGTTTGAGCCCAGGTCCCCTGCATTGCAGGTGGATTCTTTACCAGCTGAGCCACCAGGGGACGGTAGATAGAAAAGCCAACGAAGAAGCCTAAGAATGTGGTGGTAGAATAGTTAGTGTCGAGAAAGCCAAGAGAAAGATTTGGATTTCAAGGAGGAGATGGTAAAGATTTTAAAATTCTGTGGTGGTAACAAGTAGGCTGAGCCTGGAGAATAGGCTTTTGAATTTGACATTTCAGTCCAGTTGTTAATGTTAGAATAGCATGTTGGGGACACAAATCAGGTTAAAGTTTTGGTTGAGGAAGTAGAGGTAATGATTATAGATTGCCCTTGCGGAGTATTAATTACTGTCTCACTGTAAGGAAGGTGACAAAACAGGACCAAGACTCGAGCTAAAGTTCACTTGTTTACTTATAGGATGGGGAGAACTGCGGCATGTTTTATAGGTTTGGGGAAGGATTCACAAGAAAATGAAAGACTGCAAGTTCAAGAGGAGGAAATAATAGATGGAGCAAGGTCATGGAAAATGAGAGGCAGTGGGCCAGCACAGGGTGTAGTCTGGAAATCTCAGAAACAATTAAGGACACTTCTTTCTCTGAGGATGGAGGGGAGGTAAGGGTGGGTTAAGATGATAGATGACTCAGCAATAGACAGGAAGGGAGTAGATAAAGTAAGCTATTTCCATTGCCAAACTACTTGAAGAAGAAATAGTATGTTTGTCAGATACCGTATTTTAAAATTTAAATTTTATTTTTATCAAAGTACATGTATGTAATTTAAAATGTCAAGTAACACTAAAACTCCTAATCAAGTGAAGTGTCTCCCTGCCACATCTCTTTCCACTCCCGCTTCTTGCCACTTTGAGACAGCTGCTTTCACCTCTTGGTTTCTTCAGGTGTTCACCTACATATTTCTAAATGACTGATAACTGCTGCAGGATTTCTTTGTTCATCTTCGTGTATTATACAGTGACTTCCTACTTTGACAGCTGTAGACTTGGTCCTTTATTGTCCTTCCCAGTCTTCCCGTTGTAGTTACAGCACTCTCGGTTAAATTATTATTAATGTTTATATTATTATGACTGTGTAAATACTGTTTACAGCAGAACCTTGTGGTATGCTACGATTATATTTCCTTTCTTTTATAACTTTTTAGGCTCCTTGAGATTGAAAAGGCTTTTGGTTTGCTTTATTTTCTGTGTGCCTCTGACTAAGTCATCCCCAAAGTTTTCATAACAAACTTTCTTTCAAGTATTTTAAAACGCATCCAGTACTTTGTCAGTTTTATTTTTTTCTTGAAGATAGCCTTTCTGGAATCTCCTATCCTCCTATTCCCAACTGTCACATTGTTTCCAGATTGGTGGCATGGCTTTTGCCTTGGAATGTCTCTGGAAACTCCTTCTCCTCCTGTTTTTGGACACCCTGATCTCTGGAACTTGTTTTACTAGAGCATAACCTCCAAAGTGTTTTTTAAGACCTTGAATGTCTGCACTTATCTGTCTTGCACTTAATGGTTTAACTCAGTATAGAATTCCAGGTTGGAAATAATGTTTCTACTGATAATTGAAAGGACTTCATTTTTTAGGCTCTAGAAAAGCCTTTGGGAAGTCTGGAGCCATTCTGCTTCTTAGTCCTTTGTGTATGGTTTGTGTGTGTGTGTGTGTGTGTGTCTTTGTGAAAGTGCTACCACTGTTCTGAAGTGATTGCCTTGGTGTAGGGTTGTTTTCTCCCATTCAGTGTGCTGGTTACTCTGTGAATTTTACAGACTCTTTGTTTCTGGGACCTTTTCTTTCATTTGTTCTTTCTGTTATCTTTGTTTTATCTTGTTGGAACCACCACTATGTGGAACCTCTTGGATTCAATCTATAATTTTCTTATTTCTGTCCTAGTTTCCATGTCTTTTGTTATTGTTGTTGTTCTTCTAGCAGATGTTTCTATCACTTCAACTGAGTTTAAATTCTTTGGACATAATCATTTTTGGGAAGGATTTAACCTTACTTTTTGTGTTAGTATCTTTTAAGTTATTCCTTGTCTTGTCAGTGTCTTCTGAAAACATTTATAAAAGGTATAAATACCCTCCAAGTTTTCTTTGCCTTCTTCGTTGTCCTGAGAGACCTTTTTGTCTTGAGCCATGTCTTTCTGGTTGGAAACTTTCCTTAGTTTTCTATTAATATTTAAAAAAGATACAAAATTGCTGGTTAGGTTTTCAGTCTGAGTGCAGGTCAGTCTGGTAGATGGGAGGATCTCAAAGTTGAATGATGATGCAGGGTCTCTCAAAAGTAGGCTTTTTTTTGTTTTTTTCTCCTCTTAGGCCAGATTCTCCTGGAAAGAGTCCTACAATATCATGCCCGAGGATCTGTCTTGTGTCCTTAAATACAGAGCCGGTCTAGTTAATCTCTCAAGCAGTTTCTCCCAGTCTTTTTGCTCTGGAGACACCCTTGGAATAATTTTCATTTCTCAGGGAACCCCTGCATGAGTAAGTTGAGATACGATAAAATAATATTGTTCTGAGTACAGACTGGTTTCTCTGTGGATCTTTTTATTTGGCCAGTTTATAAGCCTATTCATTTTGTAGGTGTTTAGGTGTAAACAGGTAGGTGTATAGATTTCACCTCTACCCTTCTTAGACACAAACATAGTTAAGCTTAGCTTACCGTTCTTGGTATTAATCCCTTTTCATAGATTTTTTTTTAAAGCTCAAAGGCAACCAAAGTACATTGTGTTTAAATAATTGGCTTAAATCAAATGAGGTTTAATTTTTCTAAAGGTAGGCTCAGTAGTTTTAATGGGGCTTCCCTGGTGGCTCAGATAGGAAAGAACCTGCCTGCAACGTGGGAGACCTGGATTCGATCCGTGGGTTGGGAAGATCCCCTGGAGGAGGGCACGGCAACCCATTCCAGTGTTCTTGCCTGGAGAATCCCCATGGACAGAGGGGTCTGGCGGGCTACATTCCATGGGGTTGCTAAGAGTTGGACACCACTGAGTGACTAAGTACGGCACAGCAAAGGTAGACTCAGTAGATTTAATTTAAGTAAAATTAGTAAATTTATCCTTTTATAACGTGAAAATTTATTGAGAAGATTGTACAGTAAAATGACAGAAATTTAGCCTGAAATACAATTTTGTTTAAATTTGAAAAACTTCCAGTTACACGTGCCTGCTCAGTTGCTCATTTGTGTCTGACTGCAGCCCCATGAACTGTAGCCCACCAGGCTCCTCTGTCCATAAGATTTCTCAGGCAAGAATACTAGAGGGGGTTGCCATTCCCTCCAGGGGATCTTCCCAACCAGGGATTGAACCTGCGTCTCCATCACTGGCAGGCCATTCTTTACCACTGAGCTACCTGGGAAGCCCCCTGAAGTAACATCCCCTGTCTCAATATAGGTTTAGCAGAATTACTGGCACATATTGACTTTGTGACCTCATTTATAGATCTATACATAAAAAATGATATTTTAAAATTTATATTTTTAAAGTGAAATGTGTTCTTGAGGTTTTTGTGTGTATGTGTGTGTGTGTTTTCTGTACAAATAGTCAATTCTGAGTTGAACTAGAAATGAACACAGCCACATTTCATTTTCAAATGAAATGAAACATTAGTTTCCTAGCTCTTGATACTTGTTAAACAATTAAGTTTGTTTATTCATGTAAGAAGTTGAAAATGCAGCAAATTATTCATTGCTTTCCTGTGAATGACAAGATACTTTTCTTGCCACAGAAATCTAGAACTTGTGTCAGGGCAGATCAGGAAGTCTTGATTTAAGTTTATAGTCAGACCGCAGCTAAGTTACCACTTAGACATCTGCTTTGGAAACTTCATTGAAACCTCTTTTCTGCTCTTGCCTCCTTCCCTGTCTGTTGTCTTTGTGAGTAACATGTTTTTATTTCTTCAGTATTATTTTAATTGGAAATCTTTGCTACTTTTTCTCATAAAGGCTAGTCAAGGTGAAATTAACTATAGTTTATTCCAAAATGAAAATACATATAACATTTTTAAGTGACCCACTTTTCTTTATGAACTAGTATAAATTTCTTTTGGAAGTAAATTTCAATTTGGTGGGATTTCTTGCCTCCAAGGAGCTAATTCTGGAATTGTGTATTTTACAAGTTTACCTCCCGGCCTGTATTCCTCTTTCCCTCCTTCCCTCTTTTCCTCCCTTTCTTCCTGCCTTCCCTCCTTCCCTCCCTCTCTCTCTCTTTTCTTTCTGTGCAGTTAATATATGCACATGATAAAAATTATAGATAATAAAAATAATACAGTAAGTAGTCGTCCCCTACTTGTCTTTAACATCACTCTTCTCAGAGAAATAGTTAGCTGCTGCTTTTGTATTATTCTACAGTTATTCTATGCACGGCTTCCCTGTGGCTCAGACGGTAAAGCGTTTGCCTGCAATGCGGGAGACCCAGGTTTGATTCCTGGGTCAGGAAGATTCCCTGGAGAAGGAGACATGACTGAGCGACTTCACTTTCACTTTCATTCTATGCATATATACATATATGGGTGTGTGACTTTATGTTTAGGGCTGCTGCTGCTGCTGCTAGTCGCTTCAGTCTATAGACCTGAAATATGTTATTTCCCCAGCCTTCTGTTTTGAACATTTAGATCATTTTCCAGTCTTCTGTTGTTAAATGGTCCTATGTTGAACATTCTTATTTATACTTCTTTGTGCACTTATACATATAAATGAGCTTATCTGTAGATAATTTTTAGAAATGAAATTCTTGATCAAAGATGTACATTTTTTCTTTCTATTGTAAAATATATTTCAGGAGTCAATATCAGTTCAGACTTGAATTCTAAGATCCTGCTTCTTTTTTCCTATCTTTGTTTGGATTATTTTTATATTCATTTTATCTCTACTGTTAGTTATCAGTTACACCTCTTTTCATTACACTTTCAGTGGTTAATGGTTATGCTACAGCAGCGCTGTTCAAAAGAACTTGGTGCAGTGATGGAAATGTTCTGTATCTGTTACCTAATATTTCACATTAGAACCTTATAGTAATATACTTCCATTTCCTGCCTCACATCTTTTGTGCTGTTGTCCAGTATTTTGTTTTTCTGTTGTAAATTCCACAGTACATTGTTACTCTTTGTACCTTAGATAGTTATTTTTTATCTTTATTCTCATTTTCATCATTCGTAATTTCTTTGTGTGAAATAGGGTGGTTGTAGTGTGAGTGAAAAAAGGATTATTTGAGAAGCAAAGAAATAACAGGACTTGTTACCTGATTAGATTTGCGGAGTGAGAAGATGAGAAGTCATCATTTTGACTGAGATTTCCAACCTACCTGGGTGGTTAAGTTAATAATGCTGTCGTTATTAACTGGTTTCGTAAATGCTGTTATATTCAGTATACATACAGAGTAGGCCATAAACTTTTGAGGCATAATGCACTAAAATTTTTTAACATTTCAGAAGAAATAATAATAATATGGAAATTTTGGAAGATAAAGCCTAATTTTTTTTCTGCGTATACTCTTTCCAATTTACTATTCTTAAAAACTTGTAATAGTTATTTTACTTACTGTCCTACTGTGTTTACTGAGATCTATCTAGTATTTTCTGAAAAACTATTTTGCATTAATTATGTTTTCCTATTGTGCATGTATGCTGATATTTTTAAAGATAAGGACAAATGGTATCTTTTTTTTTTTTTTTTTAAGACGTGTGCTGATCTTTGTTCCTTTTCTCTAGCTGCAGTGAATGGGGTTACTCTTTGTTGCACTGCACAGGCTTCTTGTGGTGGCTTCTTTTACGGAGCACAGGCTCTAAGCACCTTGGCTTCAGTGCTTGCGGCCTCAGTTGTGGCTCGCAGGCTCTAGAGCACAGGCTCAGTAGTTGTGGCGCCTAAGCTTAGTTCCCTGGCACGTGGAATCTTCCCTGACCAGGAATCGAACCTGTGTTCCCTGCATTGGCAGGTGCATTCTTATCCAGTGCACCACCAGGGAAGTCCAAGGGATGTCTTTGTATTCTTTTAGAATCCGTGCTCACTCTGTGCAGAACAACATGTAAGCCATTGAGACGGCATCCCTGACCTTATGGGCTTTAGAATTAAAGAGAGAGACAGTGTGGATTTTCGTACTATTCAAGGATTAACAATAAAAGTAAGAAAATATATAGTATTACTAAGAAGAGTATTACTTAATTGCAAAAGCCTGCTCTGGCCCTGTGGGACTCTCTTGATTCTGAGTGCTTTGTGTGCAGTCAGGAATTGCTAGGTGACTTGGAGGATGGACATTCGTCACTTCTCTAGAAAGCAGTTGCCATTAATACTGTCCCTGGAATTCTTGGAAAGTCTGCTCCTGGAAATTGATTTAGTGTCACAGGAATGCTGTTGTCCTACTTCAGAGATGTCTCTATTGTATTAGGAAGAATTAGGATCCACAAGTTAAACTTATATTCTCCCAGATAGCCCATCCAAAACCTCCTTTGTAATTAAATCTGTTACTCTCTCCCCTCAGTTGGGGTATTAGTAAAATGCAAGATTTAAATGAGACCCAATAAAAACTTTGAATGAATGGATGGCTTCCTATTTTAAAGCAGTGTGAGCCTGAAGACCCATGCTTGTCTTCTGTGTGTCTTTTGTCTGTTCCCTTGGTTTGGAGTCCTTGCATAGCACTAGGTTTTAAGTGCTACTGTTTTCTTGTAATTGAGCTTTGCTTATGAAGATTGTACTGCTAGCTCAATATTGAGTAGAATATCTTCAATAATCCTTGGAAGGCCTGTTGGACATCCTGTTGGATAGGGAAGTTACGTATTTCTGGTAATGGTTGATGAGATTATACTGATCCATCTATTAATACATACTCTTGTCTGATACATATATTTTTTGGGGGGGAGCCTGTCCTGGGTCTTTGTTACTGTGTGGGCTTTCCTCTAGTTGTGGAGAGTGGGGACCACTCTGTAGTTGTGTGCAGGCTTCTGATTGCTTCTCCTATTGTGCAGCACAGGCTGTAGGGTTCGTGGGCTTCAGTAGTTACGGCCTGCAGTCTGCAGAGTGTGGGCTCCGTAGTTGTGGTGTATGGGCTTAGTTGCTCCAAGGCATGTGGGATCTTCCTGGACCAGGGATTGAATTGATGTTCTCTGCATTGCAAGGCAGATTCTTAACCACCGGACAGAATCCTGATATATTTTTTTTTATTAATGGTATACTTTTGACTGATAAGTGGGTTTAAGGCTAAGTATAGTGAGAGGTTATAGAACAGCTTCCCCTTTGTAAAACTTTATAAACTTTGGCTTAATCACTCTCCTTTTCAGTGGATTTCTATTTTCTTTCCTATAAATTACCTTAGTAAAAATATATTTAAAAATGTGTGTGTTTGGGGACTGGTATAGATAAGTGTACATTGATATATATCCTCTTTAGGAAAAAATATTCCCAAGATTGAGATTATTTAGTTGTTTTAAATAATTTGCTGCTTTGTAGCGCTGCTTACCAAAAAGTAATTGAGTCAGTTTACCCTGCGAACAGAAAGAAGTGTGTCTACCTGTTGCTGTGAAGCCTTATCAGAATTAGACTTCATGTCTTTTCTTTAGTTTTATCAATTCAGTACGTGTAATAGAGTACCTCATTGCTTCCATTGATATTTCCTTACTATCTATTTCTTGGAGTCATAGAGAATATTTGAGATAATATATTTAATAACTTCATGTAGTAGCCATGTAATACCATTTAATAAGAAATAATAGTTGTTATTAATTGGACATGAAACAACAGACTGTTTCCAGATAGGAAAAGGAGTAAGTCAAGGCTGTGCATTGTCACCCTGCTTATTTAACTTACATGCAGAGTACATCATGAGAAACGCTGGGCTAGATGAAGCACAAACTGGAATCAAGATTGCCGGGAGAAATATCAATATCCTTAGATATGCAGATGACATCACACTTATGGCAGAAAGTGAAGAAGAACTAAAGAGGCTCTTGATGAAAGCAAAAGAGGAGAGTGGAAAAGTTGGCTTAAACTCAACATTCAGAAAACTAAGATCATGGCATCCGGCCCCATCACTTCACGGCAAATAGATGGGAAAACAATGGAAACAGTGAGACTTTATTTTTCTGGGCTGCAAAATCACTGCAGATGGTGACTGCAGCCATGAAATTAAAAGATGCTTACTCCTTGGCAGGAAAGTTATGACCAACCTAGACAGCATATTAAAAAGCAGAGACATTACTTTGCCAACAAAGGTCCATCTAGTCAAGGCTATAATTTTTCCAGTGGTCACGTATGGATGTGAGAGTTGGACTGTGAAGAAGGCTGAGCGCCGAAGAATTGATGCTTTTGAACTGTGGTGTTGGAGAAGACTCTTGAGAGTCCCTTGAACAACAAGGAGATCCAATCAGTCCATCCTAAAGGAGATCAGTCCTGGGTGTTCATTGGAAGGACTGATGTTGAAGCTGAAACTCCCAATATTTTGGCCACCTGATGCGAAGAGCTGACTCATTTGTAAAGACCCTGATGCTGGGAAAGATTGAAGGTGGGAGAAGAAGTTGACAATAGAGGATGAGATGGTTGGATGACATCACCGACTCAATGGCCGTGAGTTTGGGTAAACTCTGGGAATTTGTGATGGACAGGGAGGCCTGGTGTGCTGCAGTCAGTGGGGGCTCAAAGAGTTGGACACGACTGAGTGACTGAACTGAACTGAATATTCTTTTTGTTTATTCTATTTTTTTTGATCATGCCACAAGGCTTGCAGGATCTTAGTTCCCCATACTGGGATTGAATCTGGGTCACGGCAGTGAAAGCTCCGAGTCTTTTAACTACTGGACTGCCAGAAAGTTCCCGCATGTGGTGTAGAGTACTATAGGTATATAATACTGTACTGTAGTGGTTTAATCGTTAAGTCGTGTCTGACTCTTTGCGACCCCATGGACTGTAGCCTGCCAGGCTCCTCTGTCCATGGGATTCTCCAGGCAAGAATACTGGAGTGGGTTGCCATTTCCTTCTCCAGGGGATATTCCCAACCTAGGAATCGAACCTGGGTATCCTACATTGCAGGCAGATTCTTTACCAACTGAGCTATGAGGGAAGCCCAATACTGTACTGTAATAGGTTTATAATATTTTTCACACAAATAATACATAAAAAACAAACACAAAATTAAAGAAGACATGTTTGATCTCACAGTACACTACCTTGAAAAGTATAGTAGTTCAGTACAAATGTTGGTTACAGGGGCTGGCATTGAGTAAACAGACAAGAAAAGTTACTGACTAGAGGAGGGAGCGGAGGTGGGAGATGGTAGAGCAACTACGTCACCATGCGTTTACGCTTGCGTCCAGACATCCTGGTCTTGAAATAAAGACACTGTACTGTTGTACTCTATACAGTGCTGTACAGTCAAGTACACAAAAGCACAGCCGGGTGTAGAGGATGCGTGCATATGACAGTGTACATGTGTGAACTACACGATGGGACATGCAAATGCACATTCACATCTTTGAGAGTTTGCAGCTTGGAGGTTCGTAGGGGACTTAACTGTATTCTTTTTAAGTGCTTGTTCCCTCTTTATATGAAATATATAATTCTGTTCATATCTGTTGAGTGAACGTTTTACTCATTGAAAGTTTAACTTTTTTAGCCCTTACTGTTTTTAAAAGATTGTCTTCATTTGGTAGTTGTGTGGAGTGTTAGGTTTATTGAGGTATAATTTACATACACTAAAATTCATCCTTTTTAAATATATACTGTCGTATGAACTTTGACAAAGAACACAGTTACATAATCTCAACCACAATCAAGGTACAGAACATTTCTATCACCCATAAAGTTTCCTCATGCTTTTTAAAGTCATTCCTGTCAGTGGTTGCTAGGCCATAGCAACTACTGATTTGTTTTTGGTTCCTGTAACTTTTACTTTTTTCAGAATATTATGTAAATGATTTGTATAGTACTTAGCCTCTTTATTCTGTCTTCATTTGCTTAGCATAATGCATTTGAGATTCATTCATGTTCATGCATATATCGGAAGTTCACTGTTTTTTATTTCTGAGTAGTATTCCATAATATAGCTGTATCCCAGTTTGTTGATTTATTTCCTAGTTGAAAGATGTTTGGGAATTTTCATTTCTGATATTGGAAATTTGTGTCTTTTCTTTTTTCCTTAGACATTTTAACTATAATTTATGATTTTTATATACCTTGTCCTAGAATCAGCTTTTAGTTTAATTTACATTGTTACATTTGTTTCATTGCCGCTCCTATCTTTATTTTTTTCTTTGTTCCACTTGCTTTGTGTTTAGTTTATTCTTTTTCTAGTTTTTCTCAGATGGAAAGTTAAATTATTGATTCGAGACCTTCTTTTCTAATAGAAAAATTTAATGTTGAATATTTTTCTTTAAGCAGTTGTTTAGCTGCATCCCACAAAATTTATTGCATTTTATTTTCATTTTAACTCATTCAAAGTATTTTCTAGTTTCTAGTTCTCTGAGGCTTCTTCTTTGATTTATGGATTACTTAGAAGGGTTTTGTTCAATTTCTAAGTATTTGAGAGTTTTCCACATAGCTCTCTTTGATTGATTTTTAATTTGATTCCATGCCAGAAAACATACTTTCTATGAGTTCATTTCTTTTAAATTTCTTAAGAATTGTTTTATGTCCCTGAACATGATCTACCTTGACGAATCTTTCATGTGCCCTTGTGTATTCTGCTGTTGTTGGATGGAGTGTTACATAAATGTCAGTTAGATAAAATTGATTGATAATGGTTTTTAGGTCTTCTCTGTTCTTTCTGATTCTGTTTTCTTTATCAATTACTGAGAGAGGAGTGTTGAATTCTCCAAATATATTAGTGGGTTTTTATTTCATTCCAGTTAGGTTTTGCTTTGTGTATTTTGAAGGTTTTTTTGTTTATTTTTGTTTTTTAATTTGCAGAACCATTTAAGAGTTGTTATGTCTTTTTGGAATTGAGCTATTTATCATTATGCATTTTTTTGGGGCTCTGGTAATTTTCTTTGTTCTGAAGTGTGCTTTGATTAGTGTTGGTATCATCTATTTTTTTTCTATCTTTTCTGTATTGTTTTATATTTCCATCCTATCTGTATTGTGTTTGAAGGGCATTTCTTACAGACACCATATACCATCTTTTTGGATTACTTGAGTATTTTTTAATAATCTATTTTATTTTATATATTGGCTTTTGACTGTGTCTCTTTATATAGATTAAAAAAATTTTTTTTTAATATTTGTATTTATTATTTTTGACTGCGCTAGGTCTCCCTTGCTGTGCTTGGGCTTCTCACTGTGCTGGCTTTTCTTTGGGAAGCACAGGCTCTAGAGCGCGAGGGCTTCAGTAGCTGTGGTGCCGCTCAGTAGCTGCGTTTCCCGGGCTCTAGAGCGCAGGCTCAGTAGTTACGGTGCACTGGCTTAGCTGCTCTTTGGCATGTGGGATCTTCGTGGATCAGGGATCGAACCCATGTCTCCTGCAGTGGCAGGCAGATTCTTTACCACTGAGTCACCAGGGAAGCCCTAAAAAAAAATTTTTTTTAATTGAAGTATAATTGATTTACAATGTTCTGTTTAATTTCTTTTTTTTTTTCTGTTTAATTTCTGTTCTTTGTATACTTTTTCGTTGTCATTGTTGGTTGCTATGGGAATTATAATATATATACCTAACTTTTCATGTAATCAGATAAAATGTAGAAATTATATAATCAATTATGTCTTTCTGTCCTCTTCCCTTTATATTAGAGTGTTCATGTATATTATATCTTTAGACATTGAAAATTCTGTACAGATCATACATATGACCATATGTATATGCCTTTACAATTTTCCCTTAAGAAATTGGGCATGACAGTAATAATTTTTACAAAGGAAAACTCTTGATGATAAAGGCCTTAATTGATAAAATTTGATGAGTCAAAAGCCGATTGCATCTTTTCTGTAAGCTTTACATTAAAGGCGATTGAAACAAAAAATTATTTTAGCAAAATAAACACGAAAATTGAAAAAAATTAGAAATAGTCTACCTATCGTCTTTAGTAAAGTAATAAAAAATTAATGGACTCATTAGAATTTGCACTGAAAGAATACTTTGTTGATAAAAGAATTAATGTTGCACATTCAAAAACACATACACGACATACTATACACACACAGCTTTGGTCAGGATGGACGGAATGAAGGCTTGAAGAGTCAGAGAAGCTTACACTGCCACATCTGTTTTTTAAAAAAATTGTATCTGAGTGTGTACATATGAACATTTATATTTTGAAAAATCTCAGACTCTACTGCCTGTTAGCTGGGCTTCCACTGATGGCATGGGGGAATGCAGCACAAATAACTTTGTACTTTCTACTTTATCCAGTTCCATTTCTTTTAATATTTTGATATAGCATGCTTCATTTCTATAATAAAAAGCTAATCAAAATTCTGTGTTAATAGCACTGACTTACAATGGAATTAACTGTTGAAAAAAGAAAGGATAAAAAACAGTAAAAGCGTTACCTCTGGGATTTGCTCTAAGGTTCTATTTGGGCTGTTTTGGTAGAGTTTTCTTTTTAACACGGTCCTAAACAAGCTGCTTCTGTGTGTGTCCTCTATTTCCATAAGAGAAGTGATATTCTGTATTGGATCCAGTTATTATGATGAAAATAATTGCATCTAGAGGGACCGTTGTGTCAGGATGCCCTCAGATGGTATTCCTTGTGTTATGTTTTAGACTAATCTCAAAGTGAACCTTAGTCTTTGGGCCCCACTGGATTATTTCAGGATGTAAGCTAAACTAAGTAAGTTGGGTTACACAGTTAAGTAGAATTCTGGGTGTGTTGATTTCTGCTAGGTTTCATTCTTTCTGAGGCCTTTGGAATAGTGGCTGGTGAGAAGATAAACGGGTATGTAGTGAAGTAAATTAAAAGACGCTTACTCCTTGAAAGGAAAGTTATGACCAACCTAGACAGCATATTAAAAAGCCGAGACAGGGAGGGAGGTGGGAGGGGAGGTTCAGGATTAGGAACACGTGTACACCCGTGGCAGATTCATGTTGATGTATGGCAAAACCAATACAATATTGTAAAGTAATTAGCCTCTAATTAAATAAATAAATTAAAAAAAATTAAAAAAATAAAAGCCGAGACATTACTTTGCCAACAAAGGTCTGTCTAGTCAAGGCTATGGTTTTTCCAGTGGTCATGTATGGATGTGAGAGTTGGACTATGAAGAAAGCTGAGCACTGAAGAATTGATGCTTTTGAACGGTGGTGTTGGAGAAGACTCTTGAGAGTGCCTTGGACTGCAAGGAGATCCAACCAGTCCATCCTAAAGGAGATCAGTCCTGGATGTTCATTGAAAGGACTGATGTTGAAGCTGAAACTCCAATACTTTGGCCACCTGATGCGAAGAGTTGACTCATTGGAAAAGACCCTGATGCTGGGAGGGATTGGGGGCAGGAGGAGAAGGGGATGACAGAGGATGAGATGGTTGGATGGCATCACCAACTCAATGGACATGGGTTTGGGTGGACTCTGGGAGTTGGTGATGGACAGGGAGGCCTGGCATGCTGCGGTTCATGGGGTCGCGAAGAGTCAGACACGACTGAGCGACTGAACTGAACTGAAACATCTGGCATGGCTAAACCACAGAAAAGTGGATAAGGCTATAGAATGATAGTGCTGTTAGAAGTGAAATCACTGTAATAGCAACATACATATGCCTGGTCAAAGCAACTAGGTCCTAAACATCAGTGGGCAGAACTGCCCTACACACACAAACGTTGGTTTATCTAGAATCTAAAAATATAGAGTACAATTTTTTAAAAAGTCTGTTTTCTGTTTCTAAGGAGAGGTTAGTAATCAGAGCAGATCAGTCGCTCAGTCGTGTCTGACTCTTTGCGACCCCATGAATCGCAGCACGCCAAGCCTCCCTGTCCATCACCAACTCCCGGAGTTCACTCAAACTCATGTCCATCAAGTCAGTGATGCCATCCAGCCATCTCATCCTCTGTCGTCCCCTTCTCCTCTTGCCCCCAATCCCTCCCAGCATCAGAGTCTTTTCCAACGAGTCAACTCTTCTCATGAGGTGGCCAAAGTACTGGAGTTTCAGCTTTAGCATCATTTCTTCCAAAGAAATCCCAGGGCTGATCTCCTTCAGAATGGACTGGTTGGATCTCCTTGCAGTCCAAGGGACTCTCAAGAGTCTTCTCCAACACCACAGTTCAAAAGCGTCAATTCTTCGGTGCTCAGCCTTCTTCACAGTCCAACTCTCACATCCATACATGACCACAGGAAAAACCATAGCCTTGACCAGACAAACCTTTGTTGGCAAAGTAATGTCTCTGCTTTTGAATATGCTATCTAGGTTGGTCATAACTTTCCTTCCAAGGAGTAAGCGTCTTTTAATTTCATGGCTGCAGTCACCATTTGTAGTGATTTTGGAGCCCAGAAAAATAAAGTGTGACACTGTTTCCACTGTTTCCCCATCTATTTCCCATGAAGTGATGGGACCGGATGCCATGATCTTCGTTTTCTGAATGTTGAGCTTTAAGCCAACTTTTTCACTCTCTACTTTCACTTTCATCAAGAGGCTTTTGAGTTCCTCTTCACTTTCTGCCATAAGTGTGGTGTCATCTGCATATCTGAGGTTATTGATATTTCTCCCGGCAACCTTGATTCCAGCTTGTGCTTCTTCCAGCCCAGCATTTCTCATGATGTACTCTGCATATAAGTTAAATAAACAGGGTGACAATATACAGCCTTGACGTACTCCTTTTCCTATTTGGAACCAGTCTGTTGTTCCATGTCCAGTTCTAACTGTTGCTTCCTGACCTGCATACAGATTTCTCAAGAGGCAGATCAGGTGGTCTGGTATTCCCATCTCTTTCAGAATTTTCCACAGTTTGTTGTGATCCACACAGTCAAAGGCTTTGGCACAGTCAATAAAGCAGAAATAGATGTTTTTCTGGAACTCTCTTGCTTTTTCCATGATCCAGCGGATGTTGGCAATTTGATCTCTGGTTCCTCTGCCTTTTGTAAAACCAGCTTGAACATCAGGAAGTTCACGGTTCGCATATTGCTGAAGCCTGGCTTGGAGAATTTTGAGCATTACTTTACTAGCGTGTGAGATGAGTGCAATTGTGTAGTAGTTTGAGCATTCTTTGGCATTGCCTTTCTTTGGGATTGGAACGAAAACTGACCTTTTCCAGTCCTGTGGCCACTGCTGAGTTTTTGGAAATTTGCTGGCATATTGAGTGTATCACTTTCACAGCATCATCTTTCAGGATTTGGAATAACTCAACTGGAATTCCATCACCTCCACTAGCTTTGTCCGTAATGATGCTTTCTAAGGCCCACTTGACTTCACATTCCAGGATGTCTGGCTCTAGGTTAGTGATCACACCATCGTGATCATCTGGGTCGTGAAGATCTTTTTTGTACAGTTCTTCTGTGTGTTCTTGCCGTCTCTTCTTAATATCTTCTGTTTCTGTTAGGTCCATACCATTTCTGTCCTTTATTGAGCCCATCTTTGCATGAAATGTTCCTTTGGTATCTCTGACAGAATGATCTCTGTTTGTTTCCAAGGGAAACCATTCAATATCACAGTAATCCAAGTCTACGCCCCAACCAGTAACACTGAAGAAGCTGAAATTGAATGGTTCTCTGAAGACCTACAAGACCTTTTAGAACTAACACCCAAAAAAGATGTCCTTTTCATTATAGGTGACTGGAATGCAAAAGTAGGAAGTCAAGAAACACCTGGAGTAACAGGCAAATTTGGCCTTGGAATACGGAATGAAGCAGGGCAAAGAGTAATAGAGTTTTGCCAAGAAAATGCACTGGTCATAACAAACACCCGCTTCCAACAACATAAGAGAAGACTCTGTACATGGACATCACCAGATGGTCAACACCGAAATCAGACTGATTATATTCTTTGCAGCCAAAGATGGAGAAGCTCTATACAGTCAGCAAAAACAAGACCGGGAGCTGACTGTGGCTCAGACCATGAACTCCTTATTGCCAAATTCAGACTTAAGTTTAAGAAAGTAGGGAAAACCACTAGACCATTCAGGTATGACCTAAATCAAATCCCTTATGATTATACAGTGGAAGTGAGAAATAGATTTAAGGGCCTAGATCTGATAGATAGAGTGCCTGATGAACTATAGAATGAGGTTCGTGACTTTGTACAGGAGACAGGGATCAAGACCATCCCCATGGAAAAGAAATGCAAAAATGCAAAATGGCTGTCTGAGGAGGCCTTACAAATAGCTGTGAAAAGAAGAGAAGTGAAAAGCAGAGGAGAAAAGGAAGGATATAAACATCTGAATGCAGAGTTCCAAAGAATAGCAAGAAGAGATAAGAAAGCCTTCTTCAGTGATCAATGCAAAGAAATAGAGGAAAACAACAGAATGGGAAAGACTAGAGATTAGTAATAGGATAGTGAATAAATAGACTGATAAATCAATGGATGGGAGGGGTCCAGGAAAATTGGTAGAAGAGGTTAGAAAACAGGGCATTTTAAGTAGAAATATTAATCTCAGCTCTTGATTTCGTAAATACAAATATTATGCTGTGATGTTAGAAATTTTCAAAACAAATATAGTTTAAAAAATAAAGTGATTCTAGGAGAAAAAAATTTTAGTTTCTAAAAAATAGATACTCTTCTGTATCAGTCATGTAATGTCAGTATAGACGGGTCTGCTTACTTGCCAACAGGCTTGTCAATCACACATAGTGTGGAATCCGAGTTTTTAATTTTTGGAAACCTGATTTTATTGTCAGAAGTACAGCAAGAAATATCAGCTTTTCAAAATAAATTATATAGGGAGGATAAAGTTTGCTTATTTTTGAGGGGCAGCAAACTAGAAGACATTTCCCCCTGAAATTCTCCAGACTATTTTTTGAAAATTACTTTGTTAACTGAGACAAGCTTAAATTATAAAACCTATCCTTAGAGATATTTTGGCCAAGCAGGAACATAACTAAGGGAAGTGTTCCTCACATTGTTTCAAGTGGAATTTTGAGACATGTCATTGTGAAAGTATTTCCTTAGATCATCCTTTAGAGGAGTATTGCTTTTTTTTTTTCTTTGAAATCCTTATTTTTGAGTTTTTTATTGGGTCAAAAATGAAGGAATATTAAAGCACCAATTTGATTTATGCCATTTTTCCTTTGTTTGCTTGAGGTAGTTTTTTCTAGCCTCTTGGTTGTAAATGACAAACCAACTTAAATTAAGTAGAATGACAGTAGATTTGGTGAAATTCTGAACAACTAAGAGCTTGGATAGATCTGTCCACAAGGATCAAATGCTTTCAGGATACTTTCTGAAAATCCTTTAATTTTTCATCTTTGTCTATCTCTTAGCTTCATTCTGTCCTGTTGACTCAAATCAGTAGTCCTTTATTGAATATGTAGTATGTGCTAGACATGATTTTAGTTGGTGGAGAAGCAAGTGATAACATAAGACAAACTAAGTCTGTGTCCTCAAGAAGCACTCTTTCTAGTGCAGGGACTTGGTCTGCATAGCAGGGGACAAGGCCAGAGACCATTATGGACTTGATTTTCATCTGTAAGACCCATGAGGCAAGAGAGCGTCTTCCCCACCTACTCTCCTAGAAAAATTCCAGGGAAGGACTGTGGTAGGTTGTGATCCCATTCTGCAATCAGTAACTGCACCCAGAAGGGTAAAATATTGTTACTAAGCCTGGGTCATTTAAACTCAATATTCAAGGACCAGACTCTGTTACCACAAGGAGGAAAGGCAAAGATACTAGCCAGGCAAACATAGTAGCTCTTCTTGGCATTTGCATTATGAAGTTTGATTTCTTGTATTTGTGCTTCAGATAAATGTATCACATATGCCAAAGCTTTACTGATTTTGAAGACTTTAAAAAAATGTTAGTCTTTCTCCTCATTTCTAAATCTAAATTGTGAACTTCAGTTTGATATGCGAAGAGCCAGATAAATAATTTAATATGTTGCTTCCCACATAATTCGCCACATTGATAGGAAAGTTGTTGTCTTGTAGATTATAAAGACATGGTTTTGAAAGCTAATGTTGCATGGTGTTTTAGTTTGGTTTCTCCAAAACATGGACTTGTTTGGTTGATTCCAGGAAGAGATGTTAAGGAAGTAATGAAGAGATGGGGAAAGGACAAAAGCCAATATGAATGTGTTAATAAGTAGTATACCACAGTGGAAAACAGGAGCTCAGGCCTACTAAGCACCTCTGATTGATCATGTGGAACATACCTCAGAATTGTCTCAATGAGGAGATAAGGAAGCTGGGGTATTTATTCATCACCTTTTGTCCCTCAGTGGTTGGAGGTTTAAGGGATGTTGACTTCCAGCCACTTCCTGTTTGGCCTGCTGCCTGTTGAGTGTGTTCCTTCAGTTTGCAGAAAGCTCTGAGGCACAGAGGGACAGATGCTTGAGAATTGTTCAGAGAACTATCCATAGAAACTGCAGGTGCTCTCCATAGTGGCTATGAATGGATATGGGTAGGGCTTTGATAGTTTCTTTCCTTTATTGAGCCCATCTTTGCATGAAATGTTCCCTTGGTATCTCTAATTTTCTTGAAGAAATCTCTAGTCTTTCCCATTCTGTTGTTTTCCTCTTATTTCTTTGCACTGATTGCTGAGGAAGGCTTTCTTATCTCTCCTTGCTATTCTTTGGAACTCTACATTCAGATGCTTATATCTTTCCTTTTCTCCTTTGCTTTTTGCTTCTCTTCTTTTCACAGCTATTTGTAAGGTGTCCTCAGACAGCCATTTTGCATTTTTGCATTTCTTTTCCATGGGGATATTCTTGATCCCTGTCTACTGTACAGTGTCACGAACCTCCACCATAGTTCATCAGGCAATCTATTTCTCACTTCCACTGTATAATCATAAGGGATTTGATTTAGGTCATACCTGAATGGTCTAGTGGTTTTCCCCACTTTCTTCAATTTACCTGAATTTGGCAATAATGAGTTCATGATCTGAGCCACAGTCAGCTCCCAGTCTTGTTTTTGCTGTCTGTATAGAGCTTCTCCATCTTTGGCTGCAAAGAATATAATCAGTCTGATTTCGGTGTTGACCATCTGGTGATGTCCATGTGTAGAGTCTTCTATTGTGTTGTTGGAAGAAATGGTATGGATCTAACAGAAGCAGAAGATATTAAAAAGAGGTGGCAAGAATACATAGAACTAAAAAGAAAAAAGAAGAGAATACATAGAACTGTACAAAAAAGAGCTTCACGACCAAGATAATCACGATGGTGTGATCACTCAACTAGAGCCAGACATCCTGGAATGTGAAGTCAAGTGGGCCTTAGAAAGCATCACTACGAACAAAGCTAGTGAAGGTGATGGCATTCCAGTTGAGCTATTTCAAATCCTGAAAGATGATGCTGTGAAAGTGCTGCACTCAACATGCCAGCAAATCTGGAAAACTCAGAGTGGCCACAGGACTGGAAAAGGTCAGTTTTTATCCCAATCCCAAAAAAGGCAATGCCAAAGAATGCTCAAACTACCGCACAGTTGCACTCATTTCACACGCTAGTAAAGTAATGCTCAAAATTCTCCAAGCCAGGCTTCAGCAATACATGAACTGCGAACTTCCAGATGTTCAAGCTGGTTTTAGAAAAGGCAGAGGAACCAGAGATCAAATTGCCAGCATCCGCTGGATCATGGAAGAAGCAAGAGAGTTCCAGAAAAACATCTATTTCTGCTTTATTGACTGTGCAAAGCCTTTGACTGTGTGGATCACAATAAACTGTGGAAAATTCTGAAAGAGATGGGAATACCAGACCACCTGACCTGCCTCTTGAGAAACCTGTATGCAGGTCAGGAAGCAACAGTTAGAACCGGACATGGAATAACAGACTGGTTCCACATAGGAAAAGGAGTACGTCAAGGCTGTATATTGTCACCCTGTTTATTTAACTTATATGCAGAGTACATCATGAGAAATGCTGGGCTGGAAGAAGCACAAGCTGGAATCAAGGTTGCCGGGAGAAATATCAATAACCTCAGATATGCAGATGACACCACACTTATGGCAGAAAGTGAAGAGGAACTCAAAAGCCTCTTGATGAAAGTGAAAGAGGAGAATGAAAAAGTTGGCTTAAAGCTCAACATTCAGAAAACTAAGATCATAGCATCTGGTCCCATCACTTCATGGGAAATAGGTGGGGAGACAGTGGAAACAGCCTCAGACTTTATTTTTCTGGGCTCCATAATCACTGCAGATGGTGATTGCAGCCATCAAATTAAAAGACGTTTACTCCTTAGCAGGAAAGTTATGACCAACCTAGATAGCATATTCAAAAGCAGAGATACTGCTTTGTCAACAAAGGTTCGTCTAGTCAAGGCTGTGGTTTTTCCTGTGGTCATGTATGGATGTGAGAGTTGGACTATGAAGAAAGCTGAGTGCCGAAGAATTGATGCTTTTAAACTGTGGTGTTGGAGAAGACTCTTGAGAGTCCCTTGGACTGCAAGGAGATCCAACCAGTCCATCCTAAAGGAGATGAACACTGGGTGTTCACTGGAAGGACTGATGCTAAAGCTGAAACTCCAGTACTTTGGCCACCTCATGTGAAGAGTTGACTCATTGGAAAAGACCTTGATGCTGGGAGGGACTGGGGGCAGGAGGAGAAGGGGATGACAGAGGATGAAATGGCTGGATGGCATCACTGACTCGATGGACGTGAGTTTGAGTGAACTCCGGGAGTTGGTGATGGACAGGGAGGCCTGGCGTGCTGCGATTCATGGGGTCGCAAAGAGTCGGACACGACTGAGCGACTGAACTGAACTTGATAGTTTCAGCTGTAAATGGTGAAAGATATCCTCAAGTATATCCTCAAGTAGGTGGGTTATTCCTTTGATTTTTCACCAAGATTCTTGTGTAGTGCTAGAACAACATAAGTACCTATACTTACCTCCCACCCCAGTTCAGCTCATTTTCTCTACATTATGATTGTTGATACTGTCGGATGAAATATACCGCAGAAATTTCAGCCACTCAACAAAGGTTTACTGTGGCTAGTGTACATTTGGTGGCTTTCTGGAAGAGCTTTCCTCCAAACAATGGATGACTCAGAGCTCCAAGCTGAAATTCCACTGTCCTAGAGTACTCCCTGTCAACCAGGTGGACAGGAGAAAATGTGGAGAGGGGACATGTCACTTCAATCATATGTGTGGCCAGAACCAGTTACAGGGCTCCAGCCTAATTAGAAGGAAGGCACTGTCTCTGACCCATTTTGCAATGAAGAATTTTCACTCAGCTGTCAAGATTTCATGAATTTTAATGGTGGTCTCCAAGATCCATAAGTCACAATTCTTCTTCCTTAATAGTATTCATATATTGCACATACACAAGTAATTAGTTTCCTTTATTGATGGTTACATCATAAATGGTAAAAATAAAGAGCAGTTATTTACTTTTCACAAAACTGAAAATTCTTGCTTTGTCATTAATTTGGCACCCGGCAAAGAATTGCAGCAGAATTTCTTAGTTTCCTCTTTAAAGTTTGGCACCACTTTTCAAAAGGATTGTTTCAGTGGCTAATTTATTCTACATGAACAAATGGTAGCAGAGTGTAGGATGGGATGGTGGGAGGAGAAGCCAAAGCTGATTGATGTAATTGTCAAAGCAGGAAGTGATGAAACCTGAAATTAGGACAGATGGTAAAGAATCTGCCTGTAATGCCGGAGACCCAGGTTTGATCCCTGGGTTGGGAAGATCCCCTGGAGAAGGAGATGGCAATCCACTCCAGTATTCTTGCCTGGGAAATCCCTTGGACAGAGGAACCTGGGGGGCTACAGTCCATGGGGTCACAAAGAGTTGGACACAACTGAGTGAGTGACACTGATGGATATGGAAAGGAAGGAATGATAAGGAAGTATTGTCTTGGTGAATCTTACAGTTTTTGTTCGGGATAGTTTACAGGAGGGGAAAAGGTAAAGTGATTTTGGAAGGCCAATAGTGCTTCTCCCACAGAGCTTTTTCCCAAGCTGCTCTTCTCTCCAGCTGGGCCACCCCTCCTATACTCTTTCCTCTCTTCTGTGTCTGTTCAAAGGCCTTCCTAAGTTCTGTCTAAAATGGCAACCTCACACAGCTCGCTCCTCTGCTGCTTTGCCCTACTTTCTCCCTGTTATTAGCACCTACCATATTGGTTTTATGAACAACTTCCCCTATTAGAATACAGGTTTTGCAACTGCAGGCATCTTTTCTCTCGTTCATTCCTGTATCTTTAATAGGTACGCAATAAATGTTTATTGAATGAAAGCCATGGAAGGTAGGCCACTCAGGAGATGAATAGACGTGGTAGGTTTAAAATTGCTTTGTAACTCACCTCTTTAGACATATATGGCAGGCAGTTCTAAAGTGTACTTCTTAAGGGATAGAGAATTGAAGCTAGTGGTGTAGACGTTAACAAGTACAACATGACGCATGTACTGATTGATATTAAAATTCCAAGTACCTCCTGAAATAGGAAATTTAAATTCCCTTTTGTTTTTTGTATTTTATTTATTGTTGCTCTTTGAAGACTTGTATTAACAAGTTTTTATTGGTTGTAAAAGGATCTGTTTATTTTAGTTTTTTAAAAGAATTATTTGCAAGAAAAGTGTTAAGACTGCAGTGGAAGCCCAGAAAGGAGCTGTGGCATGCTGTGAACTAAGATAGCATGAACTTTGGTTACAGCTGGCTGATGCTGAGAATGCTCGAGGGCTAAGTCCTTGCTTCACTGTTCAGTATTTCCTCTTACTGTTTGTTTAGACTTGAATTTAGTGTAAAAAAATTGCTAGCGCCTGCTTTAGAGTGATGAATTAAAGGCCAATTATTCCTTCTACTCCATTTCTTTTTAAAAACTTTATTGAAATGTAGTTGCTTTACAATATTTATTAATTCTGCTGTATAGCAAAGTGATTCAGTTATACATTTATATATTCTTTTTTATATGTTCTCCCCTTCTCCTCCATTTCTTAAAGCTTTTACTTTATACTCCTTTACCAGGAACCTTCTTTAAAGGGTCATGTGTGACTTCTCACATCCTATTTATGCCTCAGACTGTACAGTATAACCTCTGCCTGTTGACTTCATTGACGTATCTCTTGAAAGGGAGGGAGTACAGTGTTCTCTACATGCCAGGTGCTTTATGTATTTTTTTCTGTTTAATCCTCACAGCAATCCAGAGACAACCTTTCCCCCAAACGTCTCTTTGCAGGAAACGTTCTTGTTTCCCAAGATCCCATTCAGTACCTGCTTCTCTTAGGCTTCATCCGTTGTGTATGCGTCAGTGGCTTTAACCTGTATAGGCAGATTACTTCTAAGTTTCTCCTTCTGACACAGAACTCTAGACAAACTCACCAAAGTGTAAAACTGACTTAAGTCTCAATTTAATATCCTACACCTGTATCAAACCCAGAGTTTGAAACTGAATTATAGACAAGTTGCCTAAGCCTGCAACTTGGGGAAATCGCCATCATGCTAGATGCTATTTACGAGATTTGCACTCTGTACAGAAATATTCTCTTTTAATCCTCACAACAACCCAGTTTGTTTTACAGAAGCACTAAGAGAGATTTAGAACAGTTAAGGAGCTTAACCAGTCGGCAGTACAACAGATGGAGTTGGGTTTGAACAGAATATGTGTAGTTGCAAACTCCATACTCTATCCGTTCTGTGGCACTTCTGGTCCCCCTCCCTTCAACATGAACACAGCACACTTACACGCCCCTCTGAGCACCCACTACTGCTGACCTTTTGAAGTGCTATGAAATATTTCATGTTTCTTGATTCTGTTTGCCTTGCTTACTTGGATTATTGCAATAGCCACTTAATAAATCTTTCTGACTCAGTTTCTTTTACATCCATACTGCTGTCAAAAAATTTCTTCTAAAATGCAAATCTGATTATGTCATTTCCCTTACTGCTTTTGGGATAAAATACTTGGCACGGTATTCAAGACCTTCTTTGCTCGTGGTCATGTTGTGTGCACGGTCCTTTTGTTTCAGCCATTATAAGGTACATTTACGTCCTAGAGCTATATTTTAGGATTACGTTTTGTTCTTCGGGCATGCCCTTTAGTTGTTTCATCACTGTCAAATTCCCATTTTTAAGAGTTGCATCAAGTGGCAGCTTTTTCACAAGACCTCTGCACTTTCAGCATTTCCTCTCCCTTTGAGTATCCTCATTTGTGATCACTAGGACCGTGGTCCTTATAGGTATGACCTCTTACAGGTGGGGAAAGGAAAGATGCAAATGATGATGGAGAAATTTAAATTTGGACTATGAGGAAGCTGTAGTTGAGAGCTCAGAAGGAGATGAGAGAGATGTTGAAACTTGAGAAAGGGGCATCCTTGTTATGTTGAGGCAGAAAATTTAGCCACACTATTGAGATTAGTAGGATAGAAAGTAGGAACTATGCCTAAAAAACAGGATGATCTAGCTAAGGAGATTTCTAAGCAGAGTGTAAAGGTGCCAAGAAGTTTCTTCTTGCTGCGTATAGCAAAATGTGTGAGGTGCCCTGTGACCTCTTAACACTGTGGACTTATCACTCGTCTCATTTTTCTGTGTGTGTGTGTGTGTGTGTGTGTGTTTTCTTAATGGAAGTAATAGTTAATTTACGATGTTGTATTAGTTTCTGGTATACAGCAAAGTGATTCAGTTATACATACATCTCTGTATATGTGTATATATATTCTTTTCATATTTTTCCCCATTATGGTTTATTGTAGGTTAGTGAATATATAGCAGGACTTTGTTTCAATCCCAGTCTCCCAGTTTACCTGTCCCTTACCCCCTCTCCCCTTTGATAACTGAAAGGTTTTTTCTGTGTCTGTGGGTCTGTTTCTGTTTTGTAAATGAGTTCATTTGTGTCACATTTTAGATTTCATACATAAGTGATAAGGTAAGTCACTTCAGTCGTGTCTGACTCTGTGTGACCCCACAGACGGCAGCCCACCAGGCTCCCCCATCCCTGGGATTCTCCAGGCAAGAACACGGGAGTGGGTTGCCATTTCCTTCTCCAATGCATGAAAGTGAAAAGTGAAAGTGAAGTCGCTCAGTTGTGTCTGACTCTTAGCGACCCCATGGACTGCAGCCTACCAGGCTCCTCTGTCCATGGGATTTTCCAGGCAAGAGTACTGGAGTGGGGTGCCATTGTCTTTCTCTTTGTGACTTCACTTAGTATAATAATCTCTAGGTTCATCCATATTGCTGCAAATGGTATTATTTCATTCTACTTTATGGGTGTATATAGGTACACACTGTATATATGTATACAGTGTATATATGGACCACACCTTCTTTATCCATTCCTCTGTTGATGAATATTTAGGTTGTTTCCATGTCCTGGCTATTGTACATTAGATTTTTACATTTCTAGAATAGACTTTTTTTTTGATAACCAGTTTGGTTAATTTGATTATTTAGTTCTTATTAGGGTTAATCATTAATTTGGTACTGCTGTGCCTGCATCAGTTCTTGATGTTATCTGTTAATGTTTCATTGAAAACTTAATCAAAAAATTAACTGAAACCTGGAGTAACTGAAGAAAGTATGAAGTAGAAATAAATTATGGAAGCATATACTTTTCCCCTAAATTTCCCTTAACAGATTATAAATAAAGTTCTCATGTTTATCATTTTAAAACATAATTTTTAATAATTTTACTATTCCATTATATTTTTCATCAGTTTCCTTAACCTCCACTATTGGCTATATTATTTATGGTTTTTACTATTGTAAATGTTATGAATGTCTCTGAATTTAAAACCCTTTCCACATTAAAAAATATTTAATTTATTGGCTGCATCTAGTCTTATTTGCGGTATGCAGGATCTTCGCTGTGGTGTGTGGTCTTCTCTTGAGTTGTGGTGCGAGGGCTCCAGAGCGTGTGGGCCCCAGAGTCTGCGGTCCACAGACTGTCTAGTGGAAGTGCCTGCGCTCAGTAGTTGCAGCACACAGGCTTAGCTGCGCTGAGCTGGGTGGGATCTGAGCTCCCTGACCAGGAATCGAACCCACATCCCCCGTACTGGAAAGCAGAAGCTCAACCATTGGACCACCAGGGAAGTTCCCCTTTTCTACATTTGATTATTCTATTTACATGTCTAGATAGAGAGTCATTGAATCAAAGTTTATGAATTTTTAAAATACAGGTAGTAAGTTCACATGTAAATTTTAAAACGTATAATTAGAAATACAGTGAAATAACTCCCTTGCCACCTCTCTTGTCTGCCCACCATCCAGTTCCCCTTTGTGGAGGCAGCCATTGTCATCAATTTTTTATATTTCTTTCCAGAGACATTTTAAGTATGTGTATGTCTGTGTGTGTGTAGGAGGTGGGAGCTTAGACAGTGGATGAATAGACATACACTGTTGTAGGCATTTAATCATACTACATGTACTATTTATGGAGTAGGAAATGGCAACCCACTTCAGTATTCTTGCCTGGAAAATCCTATGGACAGAGGAGCCTGACAGGATACAGTCCATGGAGTCATAAAGAGCTGGACATGATTAAGCGAGCACATGTGTACTATTTAAGACAAAATCAACTACATGTAACTTTACTAGAATATAATAAAAGAAGAGGAAGGTAAAGTGAAATTGAAGGAATTTCTTTTGATTTAACTATTTCTTGGGGATTCCCTGATGGTCCCATGGTTGGGACTCTGCTTTCACTGCCTAGGGCCTGTGTTCAATCCCTGATAAGAGAACTAAGATCTCTCCTGCAAGCCACACAGCACAGCCAGAAAAAAACACAAAAGCATTCTTCATCAGAAGAAAATAAAATACTTACAATACTAGTAACGTACGAGAAATATAAATTAGCAGTGAAATTAAAATTTTTAGAACTCAATAACAATTGAAATGCAAATAAAATGATATTTTTAATCTTTGGGAAAATTGAGAAAAATTAATGAATATACTTAAGGATGTGGTAAATGAGTGTTGTTGTAAGGGCAAAATTCTTTCTAGTGGCAGGTAATTTGGCAATATTTAAAATTTTAATATGTGTTTACCGTTGGAGATACAAAATTTGATGTCTAGAAATTTTTCATAAAGAGATAAATAAGCATAAAATGATATATATCTGCCGCTGAAAATGTCCATCACTATAAGATTAAGTTATGATGTATCCAGTCAATTGGATACTGTACAGCTGTTAATATTAAAAATGGTGATGAAAGGAGGAGGGGACATGTATACCTATGGCTGATTCATGTTGATGTGTGACAGAAACCAACACAATATTGTAAATCAATTATCCTTCAATTAAAAATAAACTTTAAAAAATGGTGATATAGATTCATATTTATTACAGTGGAAATAGGTCCTTGACATGCCCTTCTTCTTTCTCAACAATAAGTAATAGTGTGCCTAATGGGACCTCATTTATATAAAATTGTACATGTGTGTAAATGTAGACAGATTTCTGGAAATAAATACTGATTAAAATGATTATCTCTGAGTGGTGGCCTTTTGGGATTTTGTGGGTTTTTTTTTTTTTTTTTTTAGTACTGTTTGGTTTCTTTATATTTAATCTTTATCATTTTTATACCTGAAGAAAGAAGAGTATTTTTCCCCTTTCTGAACAAATATGTCTAATTTATCCCTTCTGCTTGTTAATTGACTTTGTGGATAACAAAAAATACAGCTTTTAAACTAATACCTGATAAATTCTAGAAATACCTAACTCTACCAGTGTCTGTAGAAACATTCTAATGTGATATCTGGAGCCATGGTTTGGGATGCTGTACCACTGCCATTGAAACTACCCAAGCACTGGTGCTGGTAGTTGGGGAGTTCTGAACTCCAGACCCCAGGGCATTTACTGAAGTTTTCATTGCCACACCCTGCTGTAAGTGCTTTAAGACTTGATTTTTAAAGAACAGAGTCAAGTTTGAACCTTTGTTTCTGTTGCTTTGATTTACTTTTTCTCAGCTTTGTTTATAAATAACAAAGAAATTGTTAGATATATAAAGCATAGCTCATAATGATGTAATATATGTATACATTGTGAAAGATTCCTCCCATTTGGTTCATTAAAGCATCCATCACTTCACATATTTATCTTTTTTTCATTTATGTGAGAGAAAACATTAAGTTCTACTCTTTCAGTGAATTTCACTTGTACAATATAGTGTTACCAATTGTAGTCACCATGTTATATATTACCACCTCAGACCTTATTCATTCATTTATAGCTGAAAACTTATGCTCTTTCATCAGCCTTTCCCTGCTTCTCCCATACCTCTGGCCGTCACTTTTCCTACTATCTGTTTCCATGAGTTTGACTTTTTAAAAAAGATTGTACATGTAAAGTGATACTGTGCAGTATTAGTTTTTGTTGATTTACTTTGGATTAACAAAGTATCTGAATTTATTGCACACACCTGTTCTTGTTGATAAATGATAGAAATATTAGAAATCATTCTCTTTTCTGCATATATGTCAGGTATTGTTTAAATCATTGGGTTGAGGGAAAGTAAAATTCCTGCCCTCCAAAATCTCACTCTGCTAGAGCACTGGTACAGTCAGGATAGCGTATCGGTGAACGATGCTAAGGCAGTACACAGGAGGGCTTTTGACCTAGATGCTGATGTATCGTTTTTTTTGGGTTTGGATGACTATTCAAGGAAGATTTTTTTTTCAGAGGAAACATTTGAACTGAATTTTGAACTGAAGTTTCAAAGATTAAATGTAAATTAGCCAAACCCAGGAAAGGGATATGAGGGTAATGTAGGGTAGAGACAAATTCTTAGAGGCAGACAGGGCATGGCACATGTTGGGAACTGTAAGGCCTTCAGTATGGTTGGGATTACAGGCAGTCCAGGCAAGAAAAAGGGAGGCTGGAGAAGCCAGATCATGAAGGGTCTTGTCAGCTGTCAGCGAGTTTCTTTCTCTGGACTTCCATGTAAATACAGCCTTTGTTCACATAGACGGGAATTCTTTGAGTCATCTTTGACTCTTAAGTCTTCCTCCCTTCCCTTAAACTTCCTCATAATTAGGCACCAAATCTTGTCAATTTTGGGAACTTGGATTGAAATAGAATAATGACAAGCTAGATGTAGACTCTGTGTTCTTTATGGCAGGCTGTAACTTAGTCTTTTTAATTTCTAGGGCTTAGCACTGGCTCCCAGACCCTTAGTAAATATTTACATGAAGGGAGTTCAAAAGAAAATGTTTAGTGTTTTTACGTGTGACCATGTATAACTTTTCTATCCTCCATTTTGTTATGGAAAATCTAATAGTCTTAGAAAGTCTAGTTGAAAAGTCAGTGCTTGGATAATTTAAAATCTTGATGATGAAATCAGACCTATTTGATTAGTGCACTGAACAGTGATGGAAGCAATGTTGTAGTTAAGGAAGAAAAGGGCCAGCTTTTAACAATTGGATTTTAATGAATATACCCCAGTTTACATAGTCTGTGTCCCTTTTTTGTGGACAAGAACAATATTTTTGTGACTTTCCCAATAGAGATTCATTTTTTAGTTAAAGGAAAAATGATGTACATGTATATTTATTGCTTTTCACTTGTTACAGGTAGTTGCATGAGTACATGCTTCCTTGAACTTATGGATATGTACTGTATTTATTTTGTGTTTATAAAAGGAAGACACTGCAGAGATATGGTTAGCATTTGCAACATTTAGGCATTGTTTTAGTGAAATAATTGTACCATTTTGAAAACAAATTATGTATCTGAGGCATATCTTGTGAGGCAACTTTTTTTTTTTTTTTGTGAGGCAACTTTTATGATTATCAACAACACAGCTGCTAAAACTATTATCTTGGTGGAATTGAATCTCTTGTTATTTGGGTCACATAACCAGCAACTGAACTTTTATACTTGTAACTATATAAGACCCTTGTCAAGAAATAATGTGATATGATTAGAAGAGAGGCATCTTAAAATGTTTTCATATATGGCCTTAAGAAAAACAAGGTATTTGTTATATAGAGAGAGCTAGAATGGTAGCACTATAATATAATCTACTCATGCCTATATTCAAGTTTCATATTTTTAAATCCTTTAATTTTTAAATTTTTGTAATATAATTAGCTAAGCCTATTACTTTCCCCCTTCAAAAAAAAAAAGGAAATAGAGTATTTTTTCTGTATCACTTCTAACTTCCCATTACCTCTAGTTTCTTTTCTTTTCTTTTTTTTTATAGTTTTTATTTTTGGCTTATATCTAAATACATATCCTGTATCTTGAAATGGAAAATATATTTGCATATATGTCTTCAAGTATAGCTCCTATAGGCTGGTTAGTTTGGTTTCTTGAAGTCTATTTAGTATAACAAAACTCAGTAAGACATGTGCCTGACTGAGCTGATTAAAGTAGAATTTTACCTGTAACTTTATCTTATCTGCCTTATTTCCTTTTGAGTGAGTATAGGTGGTATAATAATAAGTGATATTTACCTATTACACCTACTTAATCTTAAACCCAAGGTGAGCATTTTGAAAATGGGTAGATAAGGATGGTGGCCTTTCTTATTATGCCTTTTTATCTCTCAGGACACGGTAAGCTCGTAAATCCTCTCATGGATAATATTGATACATTTGTCTTATTTTCTGTTTTTTTGTAGAGATTAATTGTAGTTGTAAGAAATAATACAGAGATCTTTTGTACGTTTAGCCTATTTTCCCCAGTGATAACATTTTTGTAGGATTACATAGGATTTTGACATTGTACAGACCACTGCCGTTACTCAGATTTCTTCAGTTTTTACTTGTACTTGTGTGTATGTGTTTTAAATTCTATACTGCTTAATCTCCTTTTTATGTTTGTACATCCCCACTACAGTCAAGATGCTGAATAGTCTCCTGTCACCAAAGGGTCCTGCACGTTGCCCTTTTGTAACACCTGCTTCTCTCTCGCCACTTCACCTTCCCTCTTCCTATCTACTAGTGGACCCCTGGCAACCATTAATCTTTCTTCCATTTCTAACATTTTGTCATGTCAAAAATGTGCAAATGAAGTTATAAGTAGCCATTAGAGAGTGACTGTTTTTACTTAATATACCTGGAAATGAAATGAAGTTGCTTCAGTCGTGATCAACTCTGCAACCCTGTGGACTATAGCCTGGCAGGCTCTTCTGTCCATGGGATTTTCCAGGCAAGAATACTGGAGTGGGTTGCCATTTCCTTCTCCAAGGGATTTTCTTGACCCAGGGATTGAACTTGGGTCTCCCGCATTGCAGGCAGACTCTTTATCTTCTGAGCCACCAGGGAATCCCTTAATGTGAGAGCCATCCAAGTTTGTGTGAATCAATAGCTTATTCCTCTTTGTCACTCACTTTTTATATTTAAGTTAGAGAAACTCTACCTAGTTTCTGCTTTGTTTCCTTCCTAAGCTATTTTAAAATAAATGTATCTGTCTTAAATCTAGGGGACAAAACGAGACCGCCTTCCTCCAGCCCCTCTAGCATCATCCGCCGTACCTCCTCCCTGGATACACTCGCTGCTCCGTACCTCGCAGGGCACTGGCCTCGTGATGGTCATGGGCAAGCTGCTCCTTGCATGAGGGACAAGGCCACACAGGTAGGTTTATTACAGTTCTTATCTTGAAGTGTTTCACTCTGAAACCATTTCTCATAATATTGTTTATTCTACTCTGCTCTCAAATTCTTAAAACTAGTGTGTATTAGCATTATCTGGGAAGCTTATCAAAAATGCAGATCCCCAGGCTTGACCTTGAATGTTCTCCAGTAGGTTTTGATTGAGTCTTAAGAATGTGCATTTTAAACAGTTCTCAAAGGAATTCTGATACATGCAGTAATTTATGGACATGTTTTCTCTCACTTTTTTACAGTTTAGAACATCACAGTAAATTTAATTTATGGAAATTGGACTTAAAAATTTGTTACAGTAAAGGTTACTTTTTCATCCAACCTTATATTTTTGTGCCAAAAATCTTCATGTTTTGGGGAATGGATATTATTTTATGTTGCTGATAGAGTCTATAAATGTAGATATCCTGACAAAGGGAGTCTGGAAGCAAAGTTTTGTACTTTTAGATTTATGAAAAGTTTTAATTAAAGGGATCTTAAAGGATCATTTGATCTAACTCCTAGTTTTACGAGTGAGGAAACTAAGGTCCAAGATCATAAAGCCAGTTGTTGACTGTGTCTTAGTTGGGTGTAGTTTCTGTCACAGCAACTTAACTACAGTTATAACTTAATTAAATCTTTGTATAATCATTTAATGTTTCTCATAATCATTAGATGGCAAGCCCATGAAGGCAGGAACTGTGTCTGGCTTGCCCATTTTTATATTTTCATCCCCTATCTATACTTGATGGAATAAGCACTCCAGGAATATTTGCAACGGATTGAATGAGCAGAACAGTTAAAGCTTTATGGCTAGTGAAGAATGAAAATCATTTTAAAGAGTTAAAAGATCTTTGATACTGATTGTTGAAAATCAGCTAAGGTACATCTTGATTTAGACTTTAAATTTACGTCACTTGATGGTTGCTTGATCTCAGCACTTTATGAGAGAGCGTCCTTTTACAGGACCAAGTAAATATACTTTGCAGTGGTTTTTAGATTTACATATTGGCTTCCAGAATTCCATTAGTTTGTTTTCTGTTTTTTTGTTCTGATACTCTTAAAACTGAGCCCCACTGTTAGGGTAGATACTTAGGATTCGAAATTACCTTGAGGGTTATACTCCAGTTGCAACTGCAGAAATGAAAATGCAGAGTCTACTCTGCGTTGAGTCTTGTACTCATCAAAAGTAATGAGTCTTTTAATGAACTGTGACTCTTTAAGCCAAAGAGTTCTGTGGTGGTTGGTGGTTTAGTGGTTTAGTCGCTAAGTCGTGTCCAACTCACTGCGACCCCATGGACTATAGCCAGGCTCCTCTGTCCATGGGATTCTCCAGGCAAGAATACTGGAGTGGATTGCTATTTCCTTCTCCAGGAGATCTTCTCAACCCAGGAATCGAAACCGGGTCTCCTGAATTGCAGGCAGATTCTTTACCAATTGAGCTATGAGCGAAGCCCTCTGCATTTATTCTAAATCTGTAACTTTACTGAGATTAGGGCATGGTCGTATAGAAAATGAGTAAAAATTCTTTTCCCATTTAGGTTATTACAGAATATTGAGCAGCATTTCCTATCCTATACAGTAGAATTTGAAAAATAGAAACCCATATATGTATAACTGAATCACTTTGCTGTATACCTGAAACTGATACCTTATTAATCAACTGTGCACCAATATAAAATTAAAAAAGGAAAATGAATACGGTCTCTACTTGCTTTAGCTTCATCCACATGTGATGTTTAAAGTAGTGTGAGTGTATTTCCTTCAATATTTCTGCAACCTTCTTTATTTCCTCTACAGTTTCAGATACAGTGGGTTCAGATATTTTGCCTTACCAGTAAGAATATACAGTTTTATAAATCGCTGGGAGCCCCTTGTTCTGTGGAAGTTCAGAAAGTCTCTTCAGCAAGTTGCTGTGATCTAGCTCTAGCTACCACTTGACTTGTGTTCCTGGCTTTCATTTTGTTTGTAATGCTTTCCCACCATTTGCCTGGATAGTTCACACTCTAATGCTCACAGCAGCTGCCTCTAATCCCATAGAATCTTGCCTGCCTACTTTTCCTGTCCTTCCAGGTTTGGATTAGGTGCCTTTCTTAGGGGACCTCAGTCATCACATCATATCCAAATTGGCTATTTATCCTTTCTCTCCTAGAAAAAACTCTTTGAGCATAAAAACTGTATTTTCTCTCTAACTCCAACACCTAGTCTAGTACCTGATATGTTAGAAGATACATATTGCTTTCCAGTATACAATGCAAAATTGAACAAAATTGATCCATACTTAATTAAAACTCAGTTTTACTTTGTATTAATTCATGAGTGTCTTATAATAAAGGCTTGGCTTCTTAGTTGAACAAAGAAAGCAATTATCTTTTGAATTAGGAGGTTAAGTAAAATTAACGACTTTTGCTGAATATTTTTTCCTGCCTGAACATCTTATCACTGAAATTAATAATGCTGTCTTTTGCTCTTTATGCTTATTTTTATTTGTTTTGCTAATTAATACTTTTTATCTTTACTTTGTTCTTAAATCTATAAGAACTTCTATATTCCTTTGCTTTTCCTTGAGTTTTTATACTTATATTGAATATCTTTAGTAATTTCTCTAATTTTTAAAAGCTTTTTGTTTGGAAAAGTCTCAAATTTATAGAAAAAATCACAAGAATTAAGATTGAGCACCAGGGTACTCCTCACCTATATTTACCAATAAACATTTTTGCATATTTTGTGTTCTTTAATATATAATTGTTATTATCATTGATGTTATTATTTGCTCTTTGTAATTTACAGACATTGTGACTCTTCTCAAATACCTCAGAAAGTATATACGAACACAGACTTTAAAAATTTAATTATCAAATTCAGAAGATTTAGCATTGATGCAATTCTATTCTTTATTATGTGGATACATAGACCCATTTTTTTTGGTGTGTTTCCCCAGTTATGTTCTCTGTATCAGTTTCTTCCTTAAGCTAGGATCCAGTGAAGGAGCTCAAGTCAACGTTTAAATGTCATATTTCTTTAGAATTCTTTAATTTGGAATAGTTCCTCAGCTTTTGTCATTTGTGACATTGATACTTTCTAAGGATGCAAGGTGGTATTTTGTTGAATCTCAGCCCGGGTTTATCCATTTTTTAAACAATTCGATTCAGTAATAACATTTTTTACAGAAATACTGTAGTTGATGTGTGTTCTTTGTGCATGTGCATCAAGAAGTGCCCAACGTCAGTAATGTTGTTTCACCCACCGGGTACCCTTTGTAACTGTACCTTCACAGGCTATGGGGAAATATTTGAGACTATAAATATCCCATTCCCCAACAGACTTTCACCCATTGTTTTTAGCATTTGTTGATGATTCTTGCTTAAATCAACAATTACTGTAGAAGTTCCAAATGATGACTTTCTAACTCTTGTCATTCTTCCTGCCTTTCTTTGTTGGTCTAATACTTTTTGATAGAAATGGTTCTTTATGAAATTGTCCAAAATGGATTTAAAATGTCGATTGATATGACTTAAGATTTATTTTTCCCCCTCTTTAACTTTTTACTAAGAGAATGTTCAACATATAAGAAAATGGGAAGGACATGTTAGCTGTCCTTAGATTCAGCAGTTTTAAACATAGCCATGTTTGTTTTATCAACCTTTGTGCTTTTATGTATGTATTTGCTGTACTTTCTCAAAGTGTGTTGCAGATTTCACATTTTATCCCTAAATCTTTCAGCATATATCTTCTTGTATAATCACAGTGCCATTAGCTCACTTAGGAAAATGAATAATTACATAATATCATGTAACGTCCAGTTCATGTTAAATTTACACAAGATTTCTTTCTTTTTTACCAGGATCCATTTGGAGAGTCAAGCATTTTACTTAGTTTCTCTTAGTTCCTTTTAATTTAGAACAGTTCATTTTCATTCTCATACTTTCAGTTTTAATAACATTGTTATTTTATGTTTTATGAATGACATATTTGTAAAGGAGATACTTTATCCTTTTTGAATTAGGAAGTAACTGTAGAATATGTCTCTGCACCAGTGAATATCCTGTTCCTTAGTAACTTTTCACCTAATGTTTTAGTGTCCATTGATAATCCTTGCCTAAAGGTGATTTTTTTTTTTCCTTAAACACAAGATAGCATATTCTGTACATTCTTCTGCAATTTTGTTTTCACTTAAAGGCATCATTTTATCCATATAGAAAAGTTTCCCCTGGTATTAAAAGTTTTTTTACATCATATATGTAAAGAGGTATTATTTTGAATAGGCTATACATTTTTCATATAGTACAGAATTTGAGAGACATCTTCCCCTGAGGCAGCCACTGATACCAGTTTCTTTTGTTACCATGTATACTCTACATGTGTATATATTCTTTCTAGCAGTCCTATCTATAAAGGTCGTTGCTGTACATACTGTACTGAGCCTTGACTTTTTCATTTAACAGTATCTCATGGAAATTATTTTGTGTAAGTACATTTTAGATTTCCTTATTAATTTTTATAGCTGCATACTATTCTCTTGTAATGATACGCCATAATTTATTTGGCCAATCCTCTGTTTGGTTATGGTGGTGATTATAGTCGCTAAGGTGGTTAAAGTCCCTGATTGGGAAGAATTGAGAGCAGAAGGAGAAGAGAGCGTCAGAGGATGAGATGGATGAATGGCATCACTGCTGCAATGGACATGAACTTGGGCAAACTCTGGGAGGTGGTGAGGCACAGGGAGGCTAGGCATGCTGCATTCCATGGGGTTGCAAAGAGTCGGACACGACTAGGTGACTGAACAACAATAGTTGCCAAGTCTTGTTCAACTCTTTCAACCCATGGACTGTAGCCTGCCAGGCTCCTCTGTTCATGGGATTTCCCAGTCAAGAATACTGAAGTCGGTGGCCTTTCCCTTATTCAAAGGATCTTCCTAACCCAGGGATTGAACGTCTCCTGTATTGCAGCCAGAATCTTTACTGCTGAGCCACCAGGGAAGCCCAGTCCTCTATTAACATTTTTCTAATCTCTTGCTTGCACAAATGGTGCTGTAGGGAATAATATATGTCATTTTGTGCATAGAGGCATAAATTTGTAGATCTGTGATATAAAGTACCAAAAGGTTATTGTGTCAAACAGTGTGTACATTTGTAACTTTGACAGCAGTTGCCATGTCACCTTCACTAAAGACTGTACGAATTTTACATTACACCAGCAATGGAGGAGAGTGTATGTAATCAAATTGCCTAGTCTTAGTAACCTTAACTTGCATTTCTCTTATTATGGGGTGAGGCTGAGCAGTATTTTCATGTGCCGAGAATGACTTTTTTCCCCCCGATACAGTGTTTTTAAGTTCTGGATTTTGTGTAACCACTAAGAATGTAACATTTTTGAAGCTGTACTCTGCAGTTATTTAAACCAAGAAAAGACATAATTTAGAGATTAAGATTATAAACTCTGGAATTTTAGGTTTATATCTTTGACTTCACCATTTCCTAGCTGTGAGACCTCAGGCAACTTCCCTAACCTCTCATTGTCACAACTTCTTTATCTACAGACCTTGAAGAACTTTGTGTATGTATTAAATCAGATAGCACAGTGATGACCTTTCATTTACTTTCATAAAGCACAGTATATAGCACATAATAAGATCACAGGAATGTTGGCTATTATCAGTATGCATTTGCTCAGTAAATGGTATGCTTATAATTATATAAAAATAGTAATTTTTATTAGTAATAGAAATGAAAGAAATAGGCTAAAGTATTGCAGTTAGGTAACTGGTGCTGAAGAATTATGGGTAATTTGCGTTATTTTAAGTATTTTGTAATACCTAATTTTTCTATAATAGGCATGTATTTTGTAATAGGAAAATATGGTATACTTTTTTTTTTAGAAAGGAAAAATGTTTTCAGGTTTATTGAGATATAACTGACATATAACACTGTAAAGTTTAAGCCATACAGCATAATGATGTGACATATGTGTAGCAAAGAAAAAAAAAAAAAAACACGTAAGCTTAGTTAACATCCATTACTTCATAGTTACCAAAAAAATCATTTTTCCTTGTGATGAGATCATCTAGGATCTAGTCTCTCAGCAACTTTCTAATACACCATACAGCAAGTGTTAACTATAGCCATTGTGTTGTATATTATATCCTCAGTACTTATTTATCTTGTAAATGGAAGTTTATACATTTTGACCACCTTCATCCAATTCCCCCTCTGCTAACCACAAATCTGATCTCTTTTTCTATGGGCTTTTTTCTTTCTTTTAGATTCCATGTGTGAGATCATACAGTATTTTTTTATCTTTGTCTGACTTATTTCATTTAGCATGATGCCCTCAAGGTCAATCCATGTTGTTGCAAATATGGCATTCACTATTGTTAAATGATTTACTATTTTATTAAAACCTCTTTCTTCTCTTTCCCATTATAGACAGAGAGTGCATGGGCTGAAGAATACTCTGAAAAGAAGAAAGGGTCTCACAAACGTTCAGCATCGTGGGGCAGCACAGATCAGCTTAAGGAGGTCAGAAAAATGGTTCCAAGGAAGTGGGTGTGAAAGTTTGATCCCTTGGTTGACTAGTTCCCAGAACCTGTGAGCTGCAGAGATGTGTCAGTTCCATTGTTTTTTAATTTATTTCTTTTTTTTTTAGTGGTGGTTTTGTTTATGAGAAATAATACCAGAAAAACAGAAAGATTTGAATAGGGAAATATACATGTAACTTACCTGATTATGTGGTTTTTTTATTTTTTAATGAGAATCCATAGCTGTTAATATAATTAAATATCAAATGTATGAGATTGTAGTGATACAACAAATTCACTCTTATTATTTCTATATACAATGGTAAGTATTTTTGATATTTAGTAACCCAGTATAACCAAGTTGATTATGGCCCTATGTTATGATTACCATTTTTTGTGCCTATAATTAGCACATTTGTGTTTTAAATATAATGTAGCCATAAAACAGAAAAATTCAGTCAAGGAATAATATTAATCATAATTAATAATCAGATTAATCAAAATTATATTTGTTATTTAAAGATTGTATCTAAATGCATTTCATGGCTTGAATTGATTTTTAAATAATACTGTTTACTTTTTTGGAGCTGTTGAAGGTAAGGTATTTGATAAATCTAATTCTGAATAAAATGTGACTTACTGTAAGGAAAATCAGAGAATAATTATCATTGTTTTTGAATTGTTTGTGAAAGCTATAAGGTATAATTGCTAAAAGCTTCATTTGTTTAATACTTTTGGGAAGCTTAAAGGTGCAGAACAGTGTTGGAACATAATTTTTTCTTTGAAAGAAAAATATACATTTATACATAGAATAGATATGTGTATATATACATATAAATTTTTAAAAGTAAATCAGATTTTTGTGGTATGGTTTAAAAACTCAAAAGATATAATAGGGTTGAGTTTTATTGGTTATTATGAAGCAAGGATATGTTTTATGTGATGTGGAAGACACTCTGACGCACTTATTTTCCCCTTTTCAGATTGCAAAATTACGCCAGCAATTGCAGAGAAGTAAACACAGCAGTCGGCATCATCGAGATAAAGAAAGACAGTCTCCATTCCATGGCAACCATGCAGCTATTAACCAGAGTCAGGTAGGAGCACAAGATACCACAAAATCCAGACAAGGGATATGTAGTTTTCCTGGTGTTATGTTATTGCATAGGTAAATGGTTATGATAAAGATGTTCAAAAGCATGTTTGAAACAGTGATTAAATACTGACTCACAGCCTTCATTAAAAAAAAAACACAATACTAAGTTGACAAAAATGATATTTTCCTTTAATGATATGAGTTCTGGGAGATATAGCTGGTTACATATTTTGAATTTTGTCTTTGTCAGTGTGGTATATTGGAGGCAGAATAATACAGATGAGCATTGGCTGTGGAGCTAGAGCCTGGATAAGTAACCTGTTCAAAGTCTGTTTCCTCATGTGACAACAGAGGATGATAATGATACCTGGCACATGAAGTCTTTTAGTAGAAAAGGTCTTTAACTGCTTTGATTTCTTAATTGAACCCTATGAACTGCTCTTGATTGCTCACCCAGGGAGCATTTCTCTTCACTGAAATTGAATTGAAATTGGATGGCATCCCTTGGCAAAGAGAGAGCAAGAAAAACTTTGCCTGTTCCTTTTTTAGGTTGATAGCTTCTGATGATTGTCAAGTATATGTGGATTGTTTTCAAGAGAAAGTATGAGTGAAGGTGTATTTTTTTTTCAAACTAACTGATCATGTCTTAAAATATTGATAGGTGGGTCAAACTTGATTTTACAGATTTATAGTTTGATTGCATTTTGGCTTCCAGTAACGTTTTTCCATATATAAGCCATTTTAATTATAAAATATGAATATACATTGACACATTTAAAAGCCTAAACAAATTGCATTTATATTTGGAGAAATGGAAAATGCAAAATTGACCAAGTAAGAAGTGAAAAATTTGAATAGACTATTGGGATACTAAATATTCCACTCACAAAAGGCCGCAGACCTACCTGGTTTTACAGGTGAGTTCGCCAACCTTCTGCTCCCTCTAATTCATCCATAAATAATTTAGATGCATTTCTAAGAGATAAATCCAGTTCTTATTTCCTATTCATATTTTTATTCCAAGTAGAATAGAAGTTAAGATTGAGTCTTATTGAATTTTAATTGATGGATTTTAGCAGTTTATAACTTTCTGAAGTGGTTTTTTAAAAAGTTGTATTTAAATTAACAATTACAGTGGTAAAATTATCCAAAAATTTTTTTCCCCTGCAAGTTGAATTTGCTTAGTAAAGACTATTGAAGTTCACAGGAACTTCACAAAGGTGCCTCTTTGTGGAGAAGGTGAGGACTAGAAAATACAGTAACTTGAAAAATAAATTCATGTGGCTTGACTTTTGTACACTTGACACACCAATCATCTTGACTACTTGACTTGCTTTATTGAGTGTTAAAGCCAGTCAGAGATCAAGCACGTGTGTATTATGATAGCTATGGCAGTAGTATTCAGAGTTAACTGAAACTTTAAGACTGTGAACATGAAAATATTATTCAAGTCACGATTGTGGCTTTGTGTAGTGGATTCTCTCTCTAAAGGAGAAAGTACCACTTGGAGATATGTGTGCTTTGAGGCCATTCCTCCATCCACGCAACATTTATCAAATATCTGCCATATGACTGGTATTGTAGTACTCATTAGTGGATGCAGTGATAAATGAAATGTTGGGGCTTTCCCCCCACCAAATCTCAGATAATAAGTAAACAGTTAATTTTTATACAGTATAATGAGTATGTTGATCAGGAAGTGTTCAGAGTATTGTAGAAGGAGCATTTATCCTTGAATTGACAATGAGCCGTCTAGAAAGACTTCTGGAGAAAGTGGTGTCTAAGTGATCCATGAAGGATAGGTAGAATTTAGCCAGTTTTGGGCTTCCCTTGTGGCTCAGCTGGTAAAGAATCTGCCCACAATGTGGGAGACCTGGGTTCGATCCCTGGGTTGGGAAGATTCCCCTGGAGAAGGGAAAGACTACCCACTCCAGTATTCTGGCCTAGAGAATTCCATGGACTGTATAGTCCATAGGATTGCAAAGAGTCAGACAGGACTAGAGATCTTCACTTTCACTTTCTGGACGCAGAAGAAATCATGGCTCTAGGGACGGTTGATAGTAAGAGATTAGGTTAGCCAGAGCTGAAAGTCTTCATGTCTCAGTTGTTAAGAAATTTGGACTTTGTCCTTGAAGCACCTGAGAACTATTTGCTACGATGCAGGGGGTTGACAGGTGATCAGATATGCATTTTGACATGATCATTATGAGTTCAGAGTAGAGAATGAATTTGGTACAGGACAAGATTAGGGACAGGAAAATCTATAAATAGATTTATAATCCATGTAAGAAATGATGGTGACCTAAAATAAGGTAGAAGCTATGGAACTGGAGAGAATGGACAAACCTGAGTGATATTTAGAAAGCAATAATTAATAGTTGAACTTGAGTAAGTACTTCAGAGAAGGCAGTGGCAACCCACTCCAGTACTCTTGCCTGGAGGGTCCCATGGGCGGAGGAGCCTGGTGGGCTGTAGTCCATGGGGTCGCACAGAGTTGGACATGACTGCAGCGACTTAGCAGTGAGTACTTACTAAGTAGCGACTTAGCAGTGAGTACTTACAATATGGGAACACTGTACTCAGCTTTTGTATATTTAGCAGTGACTTAGCAGTGAGTACTTACAATATGGGAACACTGTACTCAGCTTTTGTATATTTAGCAGTGACTTAGCAGTGAGTACTTACAATATGGGAACACTATACTCAGCTTTTGTATACTAAGCAGTGACTTTGCAGTGAGTACTTACAATATGGGAACACTGTACTCAGCTTTTGTATATTTAAGCATTTAATCCTCATCTTTGAGATGGAGATTGTTACTATTCCAATTTACAGGCAAAGAATTAGGGCTCAGAGAGTTCATGTATCTTGTTCAAGGTCATATGAGACAGAGCTGGGATTCTAATAGAAGCATTTTGACTTCAGAGTCTGAGTCTTTAAACTTTTTTAGCTTATGGTTGATGATATGGGAATGATGGACATATAGGAGTAAAAGGTAAGGCCAATTCTAGCCTTTAAATATGATTTAAGAAATATATCCACCTACCTCACACCATGTACAAAAGTAACTCAAAATGGATCAAAGACCTCAATATAAGAGCCAAAACTAAAAACTCTTAGATGAAAACATAGGCATAAATGTGATGTTGGATTAGGCAATGGTTTGTTAGATATGACACCAAAAGCACAAGCAACAGTAGAAAAAAGTACATAAATTGGGCTTTATCATAGTTAAAAACTTTAGTGCTTCAAAGATAAGCTACAAAATAGGCAAAAATATATACAAATCATATGAAACACTTGTATCTAAAATATATGAAGAACTCTTGAAACTCAACAATAAAAAGACAAGCAGTCCAATTTAAAAATGGACAAAGGATCTAAATAGAGAGTTCTCCAAGGAAGATGAGCAAATAGCCAATAGGTATGTGAAAAAGATATCTATCATTATTTGTCTATAGGGAAATGAATACAAATTCCAGTGAGATACTACTTCATACCCACTAGAACAGCTAAAACTAAAAAGACAAATAGGTTTTAGAAAGAATGTGGAGAAATCGAAACCATTATATATTGCCTATAGGAATGTAAAATCCTGTCAGCACTGTATAAGCTGATAGGAATGTAAAAAAGTCTAGTAGTTCCTCAAAAGGCTAAATAAACATAGAGTTACTGTATGACCCAGTGCTTCTTCTCCAAATTATGTACTAAAGAGAGTTGAAAACATATGTTCATAAAAAAACTTGTACACAAATGTTCATAGCAGCATGGCTCACAGTAGCCAAAATTTGGAAACAACCAAATTGTCCTTCAACCGATGAGTGGATAAATATAATGCAGTATATATCCATACAAGGAATATTCAGTTCAGTTCAGTTCAGTCACTCAGTCGTGTCTGACTCTTTGTGACCCCATGAATCGCAGCACGCTAGGTCTCTCTGCTGCTAAGACCCTTCAGTCGTGTCCGACTCTGTGTGACCCCATAGACGGCAGCCCACCAAGCTCTGCCGTCCCTGGGATTCTCCAGGCAAGAACACTGGAGTGGGTTGCCATTTCCTTCTCCAATGCATGAAAGTGAAAAGTGAAAGTCAAGTCGCTCAGTCGTGTCTGACTCCGACCCCACGGACTGCAGCCTACCAGGCTCCTCCATCTATAGGTCTCTCTATCCATCACCAACTCCCTGAGTCTATCCAGACCCATGTCCATTGAGTCGGTGATGCCATCCAACCACCTCATCCTGTCGTCCCCTTCTCCTCCCGCCCTCAATCTTTCCCAGCATCAGGGTCTTTTCAAATGAGTCAGCTCTTTGCATGAGGTGGCCAAAGTATTGGAGTTTCTGCTTCAACATCAGTCCTTCCAACGAACACCCAGGACTGATCTCCTTTAGGATGGACTGGTTGAATCTCCTTGCAGTCCAAGGGACTTTCAAGAGTCTTCTCCAACACCACAGTTCAAAAGCATCAATTCTTTGGTGCTCAGCTTTCTTTATAGTCCAACTCTCACATCCATACATGACCACTGGAAAAACTTTAGCCTTGACTAGACGGACCTTTGTTGGCAAAGTAATGTCTCTGCTTTTTAATATGCTGTCTAGGTTGGTCATAACTTTCCTTCTAAGGAGTAAGCGTCTTTTAATTTCACGGCTGCAGTCACCATCTGCAGTGATTTTGGAGCCCAAAAAAATAAAGTCAGCTACTATTTCCAGTGTTTCTCCATCTATTTGCCATGAAGTGATGGAACCAGATGCCATGATCTTCGTTTTCTGAATGTTGAGCTTTAAGCCAACTTATTCACTCTCCTCTTTCACTTTCATCAAGAGGCTCTTTAATTCTTCTTCACTTTCTGCCATAAGAGTGGTGTCATCTGCATATCTGAGGTTATTGATATTTCTCTCAGCAATCTTGATTCCAGCTTGTGCTTCATCCAGCCCAGCATTTCTTGGTGTACTCTGCATATAAGTTAAATAAGCAGGGTGACAATATACAGCTTTGATGTACTCCTTTCCCTATTTGGAACCAGTCTGTTGTTCCATGCCCGGTTCTAACTGTTGCTTCCTGACCTGCATACAGGTTTCAGAAGAGGCAGGTCAGGTGGTCTGGTATTCCCATCTCCTTCAGAATTTTCCACAGTTTGTTGTGATCCATAGAGTCAAAGGCTTTGGCATAGTCAATAAAGCAGAAATAGATATTTTTCTGGAACTCCCTTGCTTTTTTGATGATCCAGTGGATGTTGGCAATTTGATCTCTTGTTCCTCTGCCTTTTGTAAAACCAGCTTGAACATCTGGAAGTTCACGGTTCATGTATTACTGAAGCCTGGCTTTGAGAATTTTGAGCATTACTTTACTAGCGTGTGAGATGAGTGCAATTGTGTAGTAGTTTGAGCATTCTTTGGCATTGCCTTTCTTTGGGATTGGAATGAAAACTGACCTTTTCCAGTCCTGTGGCCACTGCTGAGTTTTCCAAATTTGCTGGCATATTGAATGCAGCACTTTCACAGCATCATCTTTTAGGATTTGAAATAGCTCAACTGGAATTCCATCACCTCCACTAGCTTTGTTCGTAGTGATGCTTTCTAAGGCCCACTTGACTTCATATTCCAGGATGTCTGGCTCTAGGTGAGTGTGAGTTACCACACCATCGTGTTTATCTGGATCATGAAGATCTTTTTTGTACAGTTCTTCTGTGTATTCTTGCTACCTCTTCTTAATATCTTCTGCTTCTGTTAGGTCCATACCATTTCTGTCCTTTATTGAGCCCGTATTACTTGGTTACAAAAAATGAATGGAATACTGATACATACGACCATATGGGTGAACCTTGGAAACATTATGCTAAGTGAAAGAAGCCAGACACAAAGGAACACATGATTTCCCTCATATGAAATGTCCAGGAGAAGCAAACCCATAGAGACAGATTGTAGACTGGTGATTGCTTAAAGGTAAGAAAGTTGAGGGAAGATGGAGAATGAGTGCTGATGTGTGAGGGACTTGTTTTTTGGTTTGATTCTAAGATTAATTGTGATAATAGTGGTACATTTCTGTTCAATTACTGTTCATAAGCAGAAGTTGTACACTTGAAATGCGTGAGTTGTATGATACTGTGAATTATTTTTCAATAAAGTTCTACCAAAAAACGTGTACTAACCAACATAAAAATGAATAGATAAAATGCAAATGTAATTGTCTGGAAATAATAGATTAGATGCTAACAAAGAACCCAGAAGTAACCCAGGAGGTCTTATAACTGTAGAAGGTGAGCACAAGTGCTCTGAGCTCAGATTGTTTAGCGTAAGATCTGAGTCATGCTGCTTGCTAGCTATTTGAAGTTGGGTTCTCTGCATTATATTACCTGTTTGTTGTGTTGTTCTGAGGATTAAATGGTGCATGTGTGTGTGTGTTAGTCACTCAGCTGTGTTCGACGCTTTGTGTTCCCATGAACTGTAGCTCTCCAGGCTCCCCTGTCTATGGAATTCTCCAGGCAAGAATACTGGAGCAGTTAGCCATTCCTTTCTCCAAGGAATCTTCCCAACCCAGGGATTGAACCTGGGTCTCCTGCATTGCAGGCAGATTCTTTACCATCTGAGCCACAAGCCCACTAAATGGTATTCAGTTTAGTCCAGTCACTCAGTTGTGTCTGACTCTCTGTGATCCCATGGGCTGCAGCATGCCAGGCCTCCCTGTCCATCACCAACTCCCAGAGCCTGTTCAAACTCATGTCCATCGAGTCAGTGATGCCATCCAACCATCTCATCCTCTGTTGGCCCCTTCTCCTGCCTTTGGCTTTTCTCAGCATCAGGGTCTTTTCCAATGAGTCAGTTCTGCACATCAGGTGGCCAAACTATTGGAGCTTCAGCTTCAGTCCTTCGAATGAATATTCAGGACTGATTTCCTTTACAATTGACTGTTTTGATCTTGCAGTCCAAGGGACTCTCAAAAGAGTCCTCCAGTTGGATTTTTCTTTAGGCTTCTCTGCCAATTCATATTTAACTTCTTTTCTAAAACTTTAATTATCATAAAAATATTTACATGCTTATTACAAGAAACTTTAGAAACTAAAGTCAATAGAAAAATTATATCTCTATACTGTACATTTTAAACTTATACAATGTGGTATGTCAATTATCTCAATAAAACTAGAAGAAAAACTAAAAATAAGAAATGTTAGACCTCAGTCAAGCTGTTACTTTAAAAAAAAAATCAAATAGGAAAGAAAAATCATCCAGTTTCACTCTATAAAGACAGGTATTCCTTAAATTCTTTCTTTTTCCTTTTTCATTCCTTGTGGAGATCATACCATGTATTAGAGTATGTATTTTTAAAAATTTATTTAGTGTGGAAAAATGTTTGTTATTCAGAGGGCTTCAGTAACATTTTTAATGTTCCAGATTCTGTAGAGCAGTTCTCTAACTTTGGTCATTTAGTTGGGTCCAGTTACTGTGTGCTTAAAGCTTTTTTCTACATTATACTTTTCTAGGGGTAGAAAATAACTTTCCATTATTTGGTTAATAAGTTTAAATATCTGGGGGCTCTTTGATTTTCCTCTTCATAGGCTCTCCAAGTTATTACAGTTTTTTTGTTTGGAGTTCATGATATGTAGATGATTATTTTGGGGGGGGGGCGGTTTCAGCTTTTATCTTTACCCCTTTACACTAAACAAAACAGAAGAAATTTTATTGGATTAAACTGCAAAAGTAGTTAATTGGTGGAACACATGCATAAAAAGCCAGATAGGAAGACAAGCTTATTTATCATGGGGGACCCAGTGCTCTGTGACTACCTTGAAGGGTAGGAGGTGGGAAGGGGAAGGCAGGTTCAAGAGGGAGATGACATTTGTATGCCTGTGGCTGATTCATGTTGATGGATGGCAGAAACCAGCACAGTATTGTAAAGCAGTTATTCTCCAATTAAAAAAAAAGGAGACATATGTGAATGACAGTAGTTTGTAGTTTTTGGAAAAGACATTAAAAAAGAAAAGTCAAATTACATGTTACTGTTTGTAGCACACTGTTTACATCAATATTAAAGGGGAGAAAACACTAATCTAGGGACAGATAAACCACATGGTCCAAGTCTTTAGGAAGATTATTGGGAAATTCCTTTAGCATCCTTTAATGATCAAGGACAGTATTGTTCTGATAGTGGATAGTCTGTAACCACTGGCTAACATGAGATCTTTTTCTTGGGCTTGCAATGGATTTTTTACAGTTAGAGAAGAATTCTGACATACTTTTGAGTGATTCCTTCCCTGGAAATTCAGGAGGGGGGATTATTTATTATGAAGAATAACTGCTGCCAAGTTCCTTAGGAGAGAGAAACTTTTCACATGTCATTGGTTTCCAAAATTGACAAAACTCTTGGATACTTAAGGTATCATTTTTAAGGAGTATTTTAATAAATACCCTCATTAGAAGATGTGGCCAAGAATTCCAGTCAGTTCTGGTGAGGTGGATGAACCTAGAACCTGTTACACAGAGTGAAGTAAGTCAGAAAGAATAAAATATCGTGTGTTAACACATATGTATGGAATCTAGAAAAATGGTACCGATGAATCTATTTGCAGTGCAGGAATAGAGACGTAGACATAGGGAACAGACCTGTGGACACTGCAGGGGAAGGAGAGAGAGGGATGAATTGAGACAGCAGCATTGACACATACACATTATCGCATGTAAAAGAGATAGCTGGTGGGAATTGCTGTATGATGCAGGGAGCTCAACCTGGTGCTCTGTGACTACTCAGAGTGGTGGGAGGGAGGTTCAAGAGGCGGGGACATACGTATACTGGTGGTTAATACATGTTGATGTACGGCAGAAACTGACACAACATTGTAAAACAATTATCCTCCAGTTAAAAAAAAATTTTTTTTCCAAAAAGATGTAGCTAACACATTTCAGAATTGTTTGATGATTAGAGTCAGATGTTAGTAACAGAAGAGCTGGAGATGCAGCATAAACTAATTTAAGAGTGCACATTTTTAAAATCATGCAGGTGTTTCTGGCTGTGATAGGCTCAAACAAGAAAGCCCTCCCATAGGATTTTCTTATTGCTTCATCTGGGCTGGGCACACGATAGTTTTGTAATAGCTTAGGAGGGTTTGAGAGCAAAGGGATCATGAGAAAGAAAAGGGGAGGAAAAAAAAACATATTTTCATCTGAGAAGTGAGAGAAGCATTGCACTTTAAAGAGAAAATTGCTTCTTGGCACTGGAATCTTTGTGTGCCTGTCCAGGACATGATTGCTGTTCTTGAAAGTTTCAAGATTTTGCCACTGAGAAATCAAAACAGTAGGTGTTTCAGCTGTGACCTTCATTAGAGAATATAGCTATAGCTTAGAAGAGCTAAAAGGGGGATACACACGAGAGGACACTGATCTCTGGAGGACAGAAATAAAGTGATGCTGACGGGACAGGAGGAATCAAGGCCCCCCTACCAAAGCCCCTATGATGGGAAAGCTTTTTTCCCCCAGTGCTTTCTAATTTTTAAAAAAATCCATTCTAAACATCCGTTGTGACCACCGTTTTGTTGTATTAGGGTTTCTGGCTCATATTTCTCTCCTAGATTTCTGTTGAATTGCTGAACAGACCTTTTTCTATCCTACACAGTTTTGTTCCTTTGAAAATTTAGCTCTCTTTGTCTTTTCCCCTGCTCAGCTACTACTTCAGTAGGTATTCTTCCCATCTTTCCTGAGTCTGCTTGTCTTGCCACAATTTTATCCTCATTCTTTGAAACAGATATTTAAGTTATAGTGTAGATTGGATTCTTATGAAGCTTCAGGGTTAGCCAAACCGTCTCTTGGAGTTCTTTGTTGGTTAGTTCACAGCTTTAATGCAGTTTGATCTTTAAGCTGTAACGTAATATATAGATAGACGGAGAATGTAAATAGCAAAAAGAAAACTTTAAAACCGTGATTCACCTAATTGAAATCTTACTTGAGTGGAAAACTATGATTTGAAGAGAAAGAATCAAGAACTGAGAAAAATAAGAGATCCTTGTTGTTTCCAAAGGCCAAATCTTAGGAGAGAGAGATTTTTCCTTAATAATGGAAGGATTTTTAACCTTTCAGAGCTGTCTAAGGATCAGATCAGTTCAGATCAGTCGCTCAGTCATGTCTGACTCTTTGCAACCGCATGAATCGCAGCACGCCAGGCCTCCCTGTCCATCACCAACTCCCGGAGTTCACTCAAACTCACGTCCATCAAGTCAGTGATGCCATCCAGCCATCTCATCCTCTGTCGTCCCCTTCTCCTCCTGCCCCCAATCCCTCCCAGCATCAGGGTCTTTTCCAATGAGTCAACTCTTCGCATGAGGTGGCCAAAGTACTGGAGTTTCAGCTGTAGCATCATTCCTTCCAAAGAAATCCCAGGGCTGATCTCCTTCAGAATGGATTGGTTGGATCTCCTTGCAGTCCAAGGGACTCTCAAGAGTCTTCTCCAACACCCTGGTTCAAAAGCATCAATTCTTCAGCGCTCAGCCTTCTTCACAGTCCAACTGTCACATCCATACATGACCACAGGAAAAACCATAGCCTTGACTAGACGGACCTTTGTTGGCAAAGTAATGTCTCTGCTTTTGAATATGCTATCTAGGTTGGTCATAACTTTCCTTCCAAGGAGTTAGCGTCTTTTAATTTCATGGCTGCAATCACCATCTGCAGTGATTTTGGAACCCAGAAAAATAAAGTCTGACACTGTTTCCACCTTTTCCCCATCTATTTCCCATAAAGTGATGGGACCGGATGCCATGATCTTCGTTTTCTGAATGTTGAGCTTTAAGCCAACTTTTTCACTCTCCACTTTCACTTTCATCAAGAGGCTTTTGAGTTCCTCTTCACTTTCTGCCATAAGGGTGGTGTCATCTGCATATCTGAGGTTATTGATATTTCTCCCAGCAATCTTGATTCCAGCTTGTGTTTCTTCCAGTCCAGCGTTTCTCAAGTTAAATAAGCAGGGTGACAATACACAGCCTTGACGTCCTTCTTTTACTATTTGGAACCAGTCTGTTGTTCCATGTTCAGTTCTAACTATTGCTTCCTGACCTGCATACAATTTCTCAAGAGGCAGATCAGGTGTTCTGGTATTCCCATCTCTTTCAGAATTGTCTACAGTTTATTGTGATCCACACAGTCAAAGGCTTTGGCATAGGACATCTCTCAGTTAATATGATTGCCCACTTGTATTTGTATAGGCTGACTTATATTTAGAAATACACATTTTATTACAGAAAGCTATGTAGATGTGGGAAAAATAAATTATATATACACACACAAAATTCCTTAAGAACCCTTGAAATGAAGCATAAAAGTTCCAAGTATAATCATTTTTTTATTTTTAAATATTTTAGAGCATAGTTTATGTAAGGAATAAAATCAAAGGCCTATTACTTTTTATTTATGGAATAATAACACTATGCTTAATGAAGAAAATATTTCCCAGACAGCTTGGGTAGATTATTTTTCTTCTAATCGTATAACTATTTGCTAGTTAAATGAATTACTGTTGAACCTTTGCTTCATTTACCTAAAATGGTGTGTTGACCTTAAGAAAGTGGCCATTTTCTTTTTTTTCCTTCCTTTCTTTCCTTTGCTTTAAATAAATTAAACTATTGACACTTGCCGCTATTTTAGATTACATTTGAGAAGAACTTCTTACCAATTATCTAGGATATGACTTCTGTAGCTGCCTGGAAAGGCAGTAACAAGATGTCCAGTTATTACACTGGTGGGTTCCTGTTATGTGCACTTCTCAACATGACACCCAGCAGACTTAAGCTTTCTGTTCTTAGAAGACTTACTAACAGATCCTTATGGTTCCAAAATCCAGAAAGGTCAACATTTTGCAGAAACCTTGACAGATCATCTTCCCCTTCTAGTCTTCTCCTTCCTCATTTTTGTAATGTTAGCTACAAACCAGATGCAGCCTGAAAATGGCATCCAAAGCAAGCCATTATTCATGTTGTTTTGTGATTTTAGGAGAGAAAATTAAGTTTAGAATTGAGTACCTTTCACTCAATATAAAAAATAAAATCAAAGTTCTGTTTGTAGTATATATACTGATAACTCCTGAAATCTTAGTCTGTAGCAGTTCTCTGTTACCTCATTATTTTTTGACAGAGGAAGAGTCCAGGCACAGGAAGGATGCCTGCCTGACAGAAATGCTCTCACACGTGCTCCACTGCAGACTAGTGAACTCTGGGTTCCTTTTAACCCATAGGTGCTTCCGTCCAATCAGTTTCCTTTCGTCCCTTCATTCGTTTTTGTTTTCTCTTGCCACCGCTTTGAGAAAGGTTTCTTTCCTTCCTTGACCTGTCATGAACCAAACCATATTCTTAGCTTCATTCTCCCACTCTTATCCCAAGAGTAAGTACATATCTAATTGGAGAGAGTTTCTTTTCTTTTCTTTTTTTTTTTTTAGGCCTGTTTTAGATTATTCTTTGGGATATTATTCTGTTGCTAAGGAAACAAGAGGGTGAGAATAGGTAAAAAAAGAAAAAAGTACCCTTCAAGGTGTTAGTGACAGGTCTTGGGATATAAAAAACTGATGGGAAATTGCCAGTTTCAGTGGCTGTCTTAGGCATTGTTTCACTGAAGTAGGAAAGTGAAGACCTTGGGGTGAGAGTAGGGCGGAGGGTGGAGAATGCAAGTTCTTGGAAGAATGGAGGGGAGGGCTCTGGTGTTTACTTTCCTTTTCCTGTCCCGTCTTATCACAGTCCTGTCACAGGGTGAACCAGGCTGGCCTGCTGATGAGGCTTTCGGGAAGTGCGGGAAGTTACTGGCTTTGTAGCACTAAGACGGAAGGATTGAAGAATAGGGGATCTGAAACCTCCCTGAAAGAGAGGTTTCTCAAAGAGGCCTCCCTAAATGAAGGATGAATTAATCACATTTCTTTACCAGACAGCAGGACAATACTAGATGACCTTCTGGCACACTGTTGCTATGAACTTTGGCAGATACCTTGCAATTCTTGTTTCATATTTTATTTTGAGTATCTTGTCAGGAAACCAAGTGATATCCTGTAATATAATCAGTTATTTTTTTTCAAAAGTAATACTGTGCCAGTGGGAACATTTTTTTTAAACTAGAGATAAGCTTTGAAACAAAACATTAAAATAATTGCAGTTGAAGTATAAATAAATTTCACAGGGAAGTTACTCTGTCATCTTGCTACTGTATATGGACTTTGGAAGTGATTTTGTTTTTCCTACCAAATTTTTTTTTTTTTTTGATAAATTACTTTTTGTTATTTATTTTCTGGAATATAGATAATTATGGCAGTGGAGGACTTTAAAGTTATGTTCTGAAATCTGAACTCCTATAATCATAAAAGAATGTCTGAGGTTAAGATTCTTTTAGTGTTTTCCTGTATCCCTCTTCTCTTTACAGTCCCTCATAGATGTGAATTAATTTCTGAAATTCTACCTTGATTGTCTGGGATTTTTGCTTTAAATTATATTTCATGTATACCAAGGAGCAGGTTTCGTTATTCACACTTTTTGTGAGGTCTATAAATTTTGATTTATTTTAGAGTTACCCAGATCAAATAAGTATGTTTCCATCTAGAGAATGTAAAGGTAGTAATAAATGTTTCTTCTCCCCACTCCACCACTTTTTCTTAAGGCCCCTGTTCCAAAGAGTGCACTTATTCCAGTAATTCCCATCACCAAATCAACAGGCTCCCGGTTCCGGAATAGTGTGGAAGGACTGAATCAGGAGATTGAAATAATAATTAAAGAGACTGGGGAAAAGGAAGAGCAACTTATAGTAAGTAATCTTGTATCTTAAAATCAGCCTTATACATTAATTCTTCTAATTATTTTTTAAAAATCACAATTTTGGTTTCCATATTTACATGTTTCTTGCTTCTTGTTGAGAATAAAAATTTATCTCTTTTGAAAAACTCTTGACCTTTGCAAGTGAATGACAGTTTTTGTTTCTTGGCATCTCATAGAGACAACTGATAGGACTTAAATTTGGGTCCTTGAACAAAAACTATTTTTTGTTTTTCTGTATTTAAAAAATCAATATCACTTCTTCTCATTATCTGTAACTCCATTTAACAAAAGTTCAGCTTACTGGTTTGTTGGTGGTGGCGTGGAGTATTTTCTGAGTATGAATATATATCTTACGGTTTGTCAGTTACTGTTTGGTTGACTGTATCATTGTGAAGCACAGGTCTGTTTACCTATAACATACATAGAATGTGTATTCTATTAACTGTGACATACAAAAGTATGGTTTATATGTAAGACAGAAAATTTCCTGTTTATATTTAAAAGCATGTCACAGTATCCTGAAGCTTTCATTCTCCAGTGAAAGAGGATTTGGGGAGTTTAAAGTAGTATTTTATTGATGCCTGAGATTTCTCTCCCTTAAGATGAAAGGCTGGTTTAGCTTAGAGAAAACACCACTGCCCACACCCTACCCTCCTCCACTGCATGATGGTGAAACTTCCCCTGATGGATAATAAAGGTAAACGCGGCAAAGGTGTCCGGGGAGCTGGTTTCCCTGCTAAGTGAGTCACACAAGCCTTCCTCTGAACATTCTCCTTGATTTCCCTCTATAATTAGCACTGCTGTGATTAATCGTTCTCTCATTTAGGAAGGTTTTGAGAACACTGTTTGAGGAGGAAATGAGCAGGGGGAGAGGGCGGCAGAGGCTATCATCAGGTATTACTAGTTCACACAGTGCACAACCTTTTCTTCTCATGTGGAACCTAGAGTTACACCTAGGTTTCTCCTCTTTTATAATGGTGTGTCTTGTTCATTTTGAAAATAAGTTAGCACGTGATAAGTAATTCAGTGTTGTTTCATCCTTCAGCGAGCACTGACCACTCATGTGCCAGACCGCTGTGAGTTCAGAGGCCCTCCTCTGCCACTCGGTGTCCAGCGGCAGGGGGGGCGGGCGATGAGACAGGAATGGCTGTCCCCACAGCCAACACAGAGGCTTCTCCCTCTATCGTGAGGCCCGATAAGGAGAGGGTTTCTGACTTTTGAGTCTTCAGCAACTGGAGGGGAAGGTTGAACCTTGGGTGCCTTTCCAGGGGAATTTCAAAATCAGTGACCAAAACACATACATTTAAAACATTTTTGTAACAGCCCCAAGACATTCCAGACGGCCACCGTGCGCCTCCGCCCCTCGCTCAGAGAAGCAGCAGCACACGCAGCACCGACACGCAGACCCCCGGCGGGGCCGAGCGGGGGAGCAACGACAGCAGCCGCTCCCAGTCTGTGTCCCCCACATCCTTCCTCACCATCTCCAACGAGGGGAGCGAGGAGAGCCCGTGCTCGGCTGATGACCTGCTTGTCGATCCCAGGGATAAAGGTACAACACGGGAGGAGTTTGCTGCCACGGGATAAGCGACACCACCGCTGTATCCTGCTTTCTGTTCATTTTCTAGCAGAACACATATACTTAGGGCCACTAAGATCATGACTTTGAGATGTGTTCAAAATACAGATTTTAAAGAATTGTAGTACAGAACCGTAGGTTTTACTGTGGTACTCAGGTGATGGTCAGGTTGGCTGGGTTTATGGGCTTTTGTTTGTACACTTTTTTTTCTTTTTGCACTTACTAATACAAGTTCCTTAATAGTGAGTAACATTGTTTTTTGGTATAAATGAGATAAACATTTGTCCTGAAAAGCATTTGTTTTCTGTTACCTTAGTTGTCATGTTTTTATTATCTTACTACTTTTTAATTGAATGTGAAGCCTTCAAGTTAGTGTGTTTCAGGATCTATATTTGTGATATTTCTAATAAGAATTAAGCTGACTTATATCAGTGCAAGATGAGTATTCCAGGCAAGCCTGGAGTAAAAGGGGAGGTGGGATGCTTATAGTATTAAACCACTTGCATGATTCAGAAAGTAATTGGAGACATAGCACTTTGAATATTAGTTACTGATAATGTTTTACTTTTAAAACAAATATGATCTTTCATCTATCTTTATCAAGGCAATCTTTTCTTAGCCTAAATTCTAGTTATTACTGCATGAGCTTGAGAAAAATGATAAGATAAATTCTATGGCTCAGTTCAGTAGTCATTTATTTAGACCCTCCTACTTGTAATGTGTTGACTGTCCTAAAATGTTCCACGTCTGATGACAGCTGGTCATTAGTGCCAGTCATCTGAAGTACTAGACTATAGCAAGTGCAAAAGACCCAAGATTTACTGAAGAAGTCACTTCAGACCATGGGCAATTGTAAAATCATACTATTTGGGCCCTTATTTGTCATCTACAAGGTTAAATAAAACATGGCTATACCCTAGACCAGTTATTAATAAATCACACCCCCTGGGGGCAGGACACAGGCACCAGCAGTTTTCCGTGCTCCCAGGCGATTCACATGCACAGAATTTTGACGCCACTGAATTAAATCCTTTGATTGGGCCTTGTGTTTCTTGTCAGTTGACATACTTAATTACTTCTGATACTTGCTAAAGGATTAAAAGAGAGTAAATGCAGCTCCAAGTACTTAAGCTCAATCAGGTGCACCTGCCCCCCCCGCCCCCCGACTAACCACAGCTATTAAAATCTGCCCTTCATTTTCCGTACTTTCTACTTTTACTTCAGCAGCATATAAGGAACTCTGTAAGTTTTGTGTCCTGTTACATTTGACTTCAGGAAACTAGTGACTGGTTAACTTCTTTGGATTTCTTTTGTAAGAAAGTGCTACTGTCAGCAAGGAGTTGTAGTTTAGTTGACATAGACTGTACATTTAGAACACACAGGTTACATATCAAGAATTCTAAGTTAATGTGGTAGAAACTGAGGAAATCAGCACTGAACAGAATCACCAGAGTAAAGAAGTGTTCCCTTGGGTTAATTTAGAAAGATAACAAAAACTTTGAGCCAGACTTTGAAGGAGGTTTTGGAAAATGAGCAGAGGAGGACGTCTTAGGTACAGAGAAGTTTGTAGGCAAAAGAAAGTCTCTGCCATACACTGTGCATAGACTCTGACTACCCGGAGCAGAGATTGCAGCCAGAGGAGTAGAGGAATCAACTGAGAGATTCTGAGGGGCAGCCAAGAGTGAATGATAAGCCACCAGTGAGGAACCATTTTAGTTATTTGTCTTGGGAAGAATGGAGGTGGCATTTGAGCCCGTGTGCTGTGTATAGAATAGAAATAAGGAGCAGCATACCGCAGTATTCAGTGCTGAGGAATAAGTTATACAGGCCTAGGCTGTGGTAATTGTAAGTAGAAAGGAAATCTCTGGTTTATGCATTTTTTAACAATTATGTCTTTTTTTACCAGGAATTGTGTTAGATATTGGGGTAATGTGGATGAGTAAAGCCTTGTTCCTACCCTCAAGTAGTAGCTCATGGTGTACGGGAGGCCAGGAGCAATCAAATACAGTAGGACTATGCACGCATGTGCTAGTATTGCTTAGTAATCCAGCATGTCGTTTCTTGCAGAGAATGGGAACAACTCTCCTTTGCCCAAATATGCAACCTCACCAAAACCTAACAACAGTTACATGTTCAAAAGGGAACCTCCTGAGGGCTGTGAGAGGGTCAAAGTCTTTGAGGAATGCTCGTAAGTATCCCCCCCATCCCTCCCCCACCCGAAACTTTTATTATGAGAAGTATTAAAAGAATTTCAAACAGGCTGAAGAACAGTACGGTGACCACCTGTATATCCAACACTAGATCCTATGGTTAACATTTTGCTTTGTCTCTCTGTGTTTTGGTGTTAGTTTTTACGGAACTGTTTGAAAGTAAGTTGTAGTCATGACATTTACCCTTGAATACAGTTTACTTATTTCCTAAAAGTAACCACTCCTACATAACCACAGTACCATTGTCACACCAAAGAAAATTACAGTTGTGCTTAACACCAACTAGCATCCAGTTATTATTCACATTTCCTCAGTCATCCCCAGCATATCACCCGTGGTTATTTTTGAACCTGTGAACAGTCAGCGCCACACATTGAATTTAGCAGTGTATTTATTCAAGAGAGACCACAGATCTCAATGCAGAGTGGGTTTCCTCCTTTCAAGGATCAAATTCCCTTCAGTTTTTAGTCTCTGGTTCTTTAAACAATTAAAATATTCTGCTGCCAACATGGGGAAGAGAATTCTATTACACTATTACAGAAACGTGTTGCTGTGATAAAGATCATAGAAGAAGCAGAACTTTAAACAGCATCTGGTACCCTTGGTATGCAATCTTCTGTACTCATGTATTTCTGTTGGCTTTTACTCTAGCCAGGGACTCTTAATTTTAGACTCAGAATCTGTTTAGAAGGTATTGCAGCCACGGCCTGTTTTCAGCAGCTGTGGCCCCTTGCTTGTAAGTGATGGCTACAGGGTTGTAGGTATGTATGATGCTGAGCAAATTAGGTGACAAACATTATTTGAAGAGACAATGATGGTACATATATAAACCTCACTTTTCAGTCTCGTTGCAAGACTAAGAGACACCTTCTGGCTTTTTCTCACTATGAAACTAAAAATACAGGGTGGAGATTGTCCGCCCTTGTTTGGTTCACATAACTTCTTTGTTCCATCATGAGTGTCTTAGAATCGTTCTGAAACATGGCATCCTTTTGTTCTGTGCCCCTTCTCTCAGTGCTTCCTTTAATGTCAATTCTAAACAATTTTCCACACAAAGAGCATTGTCTTTCAATCCCTTCACCTTCTCTACTAGGAGATCCCAGCTGTCAGTCTTTTTGCTTTTGTGACAGTAATTGAAAACCCTGTTCTGGCAGCTTCTTCTTTACTCTTTGCACCATGTAAGTCTGAAGCCATGCGTGGTGCCAGAGAGTTTAAGCAGTATTTCTGCACACATGTGTTTCATGGACTCCTTGCACCATAATCATCCAGGAAATCAGCTCAGACTACAGAGTCCCAGGTCCTACCCTAGCCCTAAGGAGTGAAACAATATGGAGCTAGATAGGACCTGGATTATGCATCTTTAACAGATCTCAGAGGACTTTTATGCTTCCCTTCAACATGCTGGCTTAGACCTTTTCATGAGAGTTCTTCAGAAATGGAGTCATTCTAATAGGTAAAAGTTAAATGGTCCACGTGGAACCTTTTGGAGTATTTGACTCATGGCTGATGGACTTAAAAAGCAATTTGAATTTCTGTATAAATGACTTTGAGTGAATATTAGTTGTGTAGGTTGGTGTCCTGTGGCATCTGCCTAGACTGTTATATTTGGAAAAGTTCTCAGTATCTGAACTGTATACATACAACTATGTTGGTTGTTTCTAAAGAGAGGGAAGAAAGGATGGGGAATATGTATGTATTGTGTGTGTATGGATGGATGGATAAATAAAAGGTGAACCATGACATATAAAATGTTTTATGGCATATCCATCTGTTATTAGAAGGTAAATCTCTTTTTTGAATGCACATAGTTTATTATAAATTTTACTGACATAAAGGATGTGTAGCACACAAAAACCTATTTATTTTTAAATATCTTAATTGTATTCCAAAAAGAAATTAATGGCAGTAACCCAAGAATGGATTTTTTAGAGCTAATTTTAACCTTCTGTCAATAAAACAAGTTACTCAAAGTCTAAAATATTGGTTTCTTTTTGCCCCAGATATGTATGTCATAATTAGAGCAAAACCCACTTTATGCACTAGCATTAAAGCAAGGGTAATTATTGGCCCTAATCTTAAAATTTTAGCTTATTTAATCATTCTTTAAAGTATATTTTTCTAAGTCTTCGTTTTTGCTTAAAGGTAGACTTAAAGATCTGAACCAGGAGTCAGGTGAGGGCTTAGTCTCTTATTTGCATGTTTATTTGCCTGAAAGAAAATAGGTAGTTGGATTTGGGCCCAGAAAGGACAAGACCAGATTTAGCTTTTTTTTTTTTTGATACAGCAAAGACCTTAGCCATTCCTTCTGCACTTAGCAAGTCCTTTTTAATGAAGTCACATAGGCTCTTTCCTGATCCCAGTTAATGAACTCCTTGACCTTAGTTATCTTAGGTTCCTAGATATTATGGCCTCTTTGCAGTATAGAGATTTTTTTAAAAGTATGACAGAACTGCTTCCTCTCTTTCTTTCTTTCTTTCCCTCTCTCCCATTCTAAGTAAATTGGAACCACCATTTCTTAGCTGATAATTTATTCCTGAATTTGAAAAGAAAATTGCATAAGGCTTTAAAAAAAATAGCAATTCCTTACATCAGTATGAAAATACCTATAATAATTATCTAGTCTGACCATCTATTTTTCAGAAATCATCTAGCAAGCAGTTATATCTGTTTTTGAGAAACAGTAACTTTTGGTATAACTTATGGAAAAATAAAATATTTACATTAGTTCTGAGGGTTTCTGTGTGTGTACGTGTTTTGGTTTTTTGACATACTTGTTTCTTAAGTTGAAGAAAGCTTTGTAGTAGTATTAGAACTTGCATCTTCTATTAATAGTGGCATAAGTATTATACTGGTTGTGGATAACGAATTTCTTGGAGAATCTTCTCCTAAAAGTTAAATGGAGTGAAAATTGATTGCTTTTGGTGGGCTGCAGTCATGACTCGAGGGGAGACTGGAAGAGGGGTGGGGGCCTGATACTTTTTTTTTCACTGTTAGTGTTTTGTTTCTTGATCTGTGCCCATTAGACAAGTTATGTTTTTTTATGTTATTTTGTGTGAGATCTGTTGCTAAGTCTGTTTTCATGAAAGCAGAAAGGGAGTTAAACTGATTTTAGGTTCTGTCATTTAAAAAGTCACAGTTATCAGATCATTAGTTGAAGAAAAACTGAACAGTTTTTTTGACTCAAGTATAAATATATGTAATTTTTAAAAGTGTATTTTTTGTGCTGATGGGATGTAGGTGAGAGGGAATTTTAGATTCTCTTTTAGCAGTACAGAGGCTGAGAAACTTATTGATAATAATGATGCTATATAATTAATGTTGTGTTGAGAATTCATTTGAAATGTGATCCCATTTAGGCTAGAGCTGGAACTTGGAGTAGCTACCTACTTAATAGCATTAACAAAACAAATGAATTAGCCTTAAAAAAAAAAAAGGAAGAAGTTTGTTTGTATTTCAGAAATACGAGGTTTCATCCTCAAGATCCATTAGCAGCATTGTGTCTTACGTGATTTTTAGCAAGATAACATCAAACAATAATTAAAAACCTAAGCCTCATTTGAAGGAGGGTATAAAACTTGATTAGCCCTTTTTCCCCCTAATATAAGAATGAAAGTTATCTTTACTAATTCTTCGAAAAAAAAAATACAAGCATTATTTAATTATAGAAACATAATATCAACTTCCTATCTGCTTTAAGGAATTGAAAACCATGTTGTCAGTAAAAATAGAGGGGTGTATGCCCTTCTTACAGTATACCCAAATACACATGTGACCCTAAAAGTACTCACCATATAAAGTTTCCATTTTATCCAAGAATAACAATACACAAGTAAAACAAATTTAAATGATGTAATTTCTTTCTTCTTAAATTATTCTTGCCAAAGATATCCATGGGTAGTATTCACTATTAATAAAATATGCCGGCCCAAAGCACTGCCTATATGGAACATTTTTTTTTTTGCACCTACTCCCCAGGGTTGGTGTTTATTCATTCTTTAAAACTCAGCTCAGATGTTCCTTCCTCTGGAAGTTATCTTCTACCAAACTCCCCCTGTTTCTTTGTGCCAGAGGTTATTCACTCGCTTGTTCTACCTCTAAACAATTTACAGACCATTTTTATCACATCTCTCAGACATGCTTGTGCCAGTTTTTAACCTTTTTTTGCTGTGGACATCTCTGGCAGTTTGGTAACGCCTTTGAAGTGATTCATAGCTGCTCTGAATTATGTTTTAAAAACATATTAAAGATTATAATGGAGACTGATAATACTGGAATGCAGTCTGTCCCTTATACCTCTCTCGTCCCAAGAACTACATATTTAGTATGTCTCCATGTACGTCACTCTATCTTTAGGTCTCCAGAATCTAGTGCAGACGTGGCACACTTGTATTTTTTTTTTTATTAGGAGAGATGAGAACCATACTTTTATCGTATGATCATACTACCTTTCCCCACCTGAATCATGATTTATTTAGGTTCTTCCATTTGACTTTCTTCTTAATTTTGTGTCACCTCCATGTTACTTTAACAGTTTAAATTTTATATTTTTACTTTTAGGGAATACCACTAACACTTGTATCCTTTTCCAGCCATTTGGGTTAATTGTCAAGAGCACCTGAGGAGAGGGAAGGATTTGGCTTCAATAAAACCTTTAGAACACAGGACTGTCGTTAGTTTTACTTTGATTTTACATTTACATTATATTATTCAGGAAATCATTATGGCTGTTAACTCAGAACTGTTTCAAAGAGATTTTTAAGCACACTTGGAGAAGCCAAGCCCAGCAAAGTTTAGTCACGCAGTGGCAAAGCTCAGCAAAAGATAGACATCTTGGGTCATTCATTTCTTTGCCTTTGCCCTTCAAAATAGTACAGACTTTGGAACAATCATAGTGGAACATATTTTTGTCTTTAAACAGCTGGAATATCTTTTGCTTTAGGAAATTCTTTATTCACATTGGCTGTCTTAGAGCTTCACTGAGATGCCTGAGCATCCTGTGTGGAGCCTGGGCTTGCCAGGGAGCTGAAATCAACAGTTAAACTCATGTCCTTCCAGCATTCTGAGATGCATAATTCAAATCATGTGTCCTTTGGTTGATGGCATTTGGAGCCTTAGACATAGCTTGAGTTTTGTTTTCCTTTTTTGTGTCTATAAGTTGTTGTTGTTTTTAAAGAAAAAACTTCTGGTGTTTCGTGACTTAAAAGTCTTGGGTTATTTATTCTGTGTCTAGGCCAAAACAACTTCACGAAATCCCGGCCTTTTACTGTCCTGACAAAAACAAGGTGAATTTCATTCCTAAGAGCGGCTCTGCTTTCTGCCTTGTCAGCATCCTGAAGCCACTCCTCCCCACACCAGATCTTACCCTCAAGGGCTCTGGCCATAGCCTGACCGTCACCACTGGCATGACCACCACTCTGCTGCAGCCCATCGCTGTGGCCTCCCTGTCTACAAACACAGAGCAAGATCGAGTCTCTCGAGGAACAAGTACAGTCCTGCCCCCCGCCTCTCTCCTCCCCACACCAGAACCCATTGAGGAAGCAGAAGGATAGGTCCCAGTGCTGTGAGGCTGGAGTTCTGGGCAACTGAGAACCTCCTCGACCCCTTGGCAGCGATGGCATCGTGGCTCCTGGTTGGCTGTGAAGTGCCCCAGCTCTTCCACACTGATGCGGCGTGGCGTGGCTGCTGGAAGGGAGCGGCCCCTCTGGAGGCCGGCCCTCAGCGCCGAGCCTGCCTTTGCTTAAAGCACCGGTTGAAACAAGAAAAAGGTATCATTCTTTGCTTTTGGAGGGCCAATATCACGTTTTTTGTTCTCAAATTAGACTTTTTTGAAAAAAACAAAAAACTGATCCCTGCAAACATGATTCCTGAAGGGAGACGTGAATGATGCTGCAAGAACCATCTTTTCTATGAAAATGACTATTTTATACCAATGTTACATTTTCTGGAAACGTAGCAAACAGGATGTTCTTTGGTGGCCTCTGTTTCTTGTTTCCCTTTCTAGATGTGTGCTTTTCTCAGCTGTTTTCAGCTTTGGGACCAAAGGGATTGTTGACATTTTCCTAGCAATCTTAATCTCATGACTGTGTTCTTTCTCCCAAACAAGAATTGATAGGTTAATAATACCTTGAACCAAGTACATATATAAAAAAGATAAAAAGCAATATGAGTACATTATGTGACTTATGTTTTCTGATGTCAGAAGTTTGTGCTTTGGGTGAAATATTTGTAAAACTGCTGTTTTCTTCACTACTCTTGTATACATTTCACCACGTTGTCAGAAATTATAATCTGGAGACAAGTGCTTTAATATTTTCTCACCCATCATTGGAACTTGGTTTAAAAGTCAGCGAGCCAAAAGGAAACTTAACTGCCCAGTGTTGACTGCTAGCTAGGAGTAAGGAGCCCCTTGGATTTTCTGTGCAGTATTTATCACAGGAACACCCTTCTGTCCCGTGGGTGTCATTCTACCTTTAACCGTCACTGTATCATAGCCCCAAGAGATCCTGAAAATGGCTGTGCATGGATTTCCTCCTCTGCTTTTGTGATGTTGTCGTCTTGTGGATTTGGTCTGGGTTAGTAGTTTGCCAGGAGTGTGATCCATTGAATAGCAACCCTTAGTCACAGAATCTTGAGACTGACGTTTCCTTTGTGGTGGCTGGCACTGAGATATGTTGCCTATAGATTTTGCTAGTTTTTGCTCCAGCATTCCACACAGAGGGGGAAAAACAGGCCAGAAGGGCTTTGGAGCATAAACAGCAGGAATCTTTGAAGAATTGGGGATTTAGTCCGATCTTAACACAAGCACTGCCAGTATCACGTGACAGCAGGCTTCGTGTCTGGATATGTGGTATTAAGGAGCAGCGCGTTTTAAAGTTACAGCCTTGTTGATAGAAAGCATCCTTCTAAGATCTTCGTAAACTACCTTATGATGCAATAATTTAATGTTCCTATACATATTATAGGAAGAGAACATTTAAATACTGTAAAAGGGATTCGGTTTAGAAGGTTACTATGTCAGTTTGTCCAGATATATCCCATCAAAGAAAACCTAGTGGTAGCAAATCTTCTGAAAGGACTTCTTATATTTAAGTACCTTTAAAACATCTAAATAATTAAAAATATGCCCTGTTAAAAATGGAGATGGATTTAGGCAAGTTAGGTAAACAACATTTGAACAGTCTCAGGTTTCAGTTGGTAGGCCTGATGAATTTTGGTTCCTTTTCCACCCAAAACTGATTTAGCTGGAATTAGTACATTGTGGCTTCCAAATTGGAAAAGCTCAGTTATTCAAGGTCTAAGTGTTCTCTGGTGGGTTGGTTTTTGAGAACCTTGATTATTTGACATTACCATTTCACCACCGAGAACCGTTCTGTGAGAAGTACAGAAAAGGGCAAAACAGATCAGGTGAGCTGGTGTTGAAGGTTGGAAGTTAAAAAGTAAGGTTTCAGAAAAATCCCCCATCAGTTTTTGGATTACCTGAATTCTGTTAAATCTCTGTTCTTTTCCTTGCCTCAGACTTACTTCTTTTCCCACCTGGACGTGGTCACAAGGGTGTTTTACCAAAATGCCACTTTGTAATACAGTTTCTCTTCTTACTGTGTTGTGCACGTTTGTCTAACACATCTTTCTGTAGAGTATTCATATATCCTTAATCTACAGTAATTTAAAATCAGAATGGGATTTTAATACTATCATTTTCATAGTCTTATAGGTGGAACTTTTAATGTTTGGCTGTAAGGAGAATGTGAATTTGCAGGTAAATGAATTATATGGCAACCGGACATAGCCCTCGTGTTTGGGAGAAATAGAGCCTGAGGTTTGAAGGAAGGAAAAAAGGTACAAGGTATAAAAAAACTCTTAACTGCCAGTGCCAAAGGGCTAAATTTTAAGTTTATGAGCTTTATGCCGTCTTGAAAAAATATTGATTGTAGTCCATTTAGCTTTTATTTAACCTTGGTGCACAGATGGTTGACTTTTTTTTTAAATGGGTCTACTCTTAATAGAATGCATAATATTGTTTTCTAAAATTACATTCCATAATTATCTTGTTATTCTGTAGAAAACTGTACAGAAGGTAAGTAAACCAGAATAGCTTCAATGGAAATACAATTTAAATTTTTAAAAAATTTTGAATAAATGTACTTCCATTGCGGTAAAAGAAACAGGTGGCTTGTATATTTCAGCAAAAGGAAGCTATTCTCTGGTTATTAACTTTGTCAGTGTTGTTATTTTTACTCTTAAACAGTTTCTTCCTTGCTGTGATAAAAATATATACATTTACTGTTTCTGATCATGACCAAGTCTGTATTACTTGTCAAATTTAGATCTTAAGTTGTCATGGCTTTTGTGAACAGTTATGTTTTTAAAATACCTGTTTTGCTTCTTTGATTAATACGGTGAGCATGGATGCCAAAATTATTTTTTAATTAGATTCATTTTTTTAAAACTATTTCTGATGTTTGTGACAAGCCAAATCAGCCTTTTAGAAGGTGCTACTGCTAACTGTGGAGTAACTGGCAACAAGGAAGCCCCCACCCCCCTTTTTTCCCCTAATGGTTGGCTTTTACTGGGAAAAGGTATTTTAAAAAATAGCAGAGTTTATAGCCTCCTCTGTGTCCATGATTAGGACTGGATTGTCAGAATTTTCTTTTGTTAAAGAAAGTAAAAGAAAAATCGCCACTACTGAATTTATTAAATATAACTCTGAAGATTCATTCCTTAATGCTTAGAATTTTGATGTTTCAAGACTAGACCAGTGGAAGTGCTGAATTTGCATTCAGAAAGCTAAAACACTTAATTTCGCACTTTAAGGTTTAAGTTTTACTCTTCCTAAATTAGGGGTAAGCAGATCAGCCCTGAACAATATTTTGTTTATACAATCCTGTTGATGGATATAATTTATGTTTTTTAAAAGTCTTTATTTTTCATTTCTGTTAAAGCTGTGTAAATCTTTTTCAAATGCAATTTTTAAAGTTTTGTTTTTCTAACAAAATTCTCCCCCAAAACTGCATTTCCAATGGTGATATTGTTACTGTGTACTTATGTATTCCCTATATCTGAACACTTGTTGCTGCCTCACAAGAAAATGGAACTTTTATGTTAAAAATAAAGTCTGTTCTTCTTGAGAGTTTTTTTCTGTGTACTTTTATGAATATTGCCTCAAATGCAAATTTCTTTTCAGATATTTCTAACTTGAAAAAACTTTAGTATATTTTCACAAGTAGAATAATGAATTTGTATTAAGTAGCAGGATATATAATATTCTCAGTTGTTCTTCCTTATTTCCTTGCTACCTCCTCCTCCCTCTAGAACTGAGAGTGCCTGGTATTTGTGGTAAGTGCTAAGCAGACGTTAAAATATCAGCAAGCGCACTGAACGATGTACCTGTAATTCAGTACTTTACAGGTTAAGAGATTTAGCTGGGGGCAGTCACTTAATTTCATTCTAAATTACACATAAAGGAGTTTTTTCCCTTTTGGTAATTCGTTCTTGCTAAGCCAGGTATATTCTTCCTTTGTGACAAAGGTTTATAGATGCAAGGCAGTTGTTAGCTTGAGGGTTTAGTCTGTATGAAGATTGTATGCAGTATAATCTCTTAGAAAGCAGGGTCACCTTTTAAGTGAAATAAGTGTCATCATGGCTGCCTGTCATAAAAAGTGGTCACCAAATTACTTTGTAAGAAATTCTAAAAATTATTTCTGGGGGGAAAACATTAACCATAATTTGGATATATATATATGTGTGTATATACATCCATACATAAACACACAAATATATAAACACATAATGTAACATAGCATCAAATATGAAGAGAATCCCTCAAACTGGTGTAACATTTTCTTCCATTTTTCTTTTTTTCTGTCTTTTCCCTCCACCTTTAAAGAGGTTGAGAGGAGAAAATTTAGATCTTAAGTTGGGTGTGCCTGGTTTTCTCTGTTTTTTAATTTTTTTGCTTTGATTCATTAATATTAAATATACCCCCTCTCCCCAAAAGTTTTTAGGTCTATAATGATTCTTTCCCTTTAATTTCTTTTAAGTGGCTGGTTGTGAAATACTTAGCATCCCCTTCCTAGGAGTTCCCTGCTGATGTATATCATTTTTTCCCTTGCTAGACCTCTATTAGAATGGGCTTCCCTGATGGCTCAGACAGTAAAGAATCTGCCTGCAATGCAGGAAACCCAGGTTTGATTCCTGGGTCAGAAAGTTCCCCTGGAGGAGGAAATGGCAACCCACTGCAGTACTCTTGCCTGGAGAATTCCATGGACAGAGGAGCTTGGTGGGCCACAGTCCATGGGGTTGCAAAGAGTCAGACAAGACTGAGCGACCCACACTTTCACTTCTATTAGAACATGGCAGGATAATGTAGGTGACTTCACAGGTGGCGCAGTGGTAAAAGAATCCACCTGCCAATGTAGGAGACTCGAGACGTGGGTTTGTTCCCTGGTTCAGGAAGATCCCCTTGAGTAGGAAATGGCAACCCACTCCAGTTATTTTTGCCTGGAAAATTCCATGAACAGAGGAGCCTGCCAGACTCCAGTCCATGGGGTTTTAGAGTTAGACACAACTGACTGATGATATAAATAACCTTTGTATCTCTTTAGTTCAGTGTTTTCAAACTGTTTGGGTCTTGAAATGAATTATATAGGTCTAGCTAACATTTTTTTTTAATGAAATATAACAAAAAATATAAGTATATTCAGACATGAGGGGAATAGTATTTGTATGTAAAGCTTTTGCTAGCCTTGAAAGTGAACGTGAAAGTCAGTCCTGTCAGACTTTTTGCGACCCCTTGAATATACAGTCCATGGAATTCTCCAGGCCAGAATACTGGAGTGGGTAGTCATTCCTTTCTCCAAGGGATCTTCTTAATTTAGGGATTGGGAAGGGATCTGACCAAGGGATCAAATCCAGGTCTCCCGCATTGCGGCCAGATTCTTAACCGGCTGAGCCAGCAGGGGAGCCCTTAGTAGCCACAGGGATACATATGTACTAGGTTGTAAAGTAAAATACATTTCTTATTGTGAGTTGTCATCAAAAATGATTTGAAAAATACTGTTGTAGATACAACTTTTATATATATGTGTTTTGGGGTTGGTCTGCTATCTTAACAGGGAGACTGCAGTCTTTAAGGATACTGTTTCTACTTTTTAGTAACTATCTCCAAATTGCTGGTTTTATTTAAAAATTTCTCTTTAGTGGTTTGCATCTTCCTCACATGGAGTGTTTAACTCCATATACTCTTTGATTTTATACAGAAGTATGGGTACATCATACTAAATCATTGTTTTGGAGAAGACTATCACGGAGCTCAGGGCTTCCCTGGTAGCTCAGTTCATAAAGAATCCGCCTACATCGGAGGAGACCCCAGTTCAATTCCGGGGTCAGGAAGATCCGCTGGAGAAGGGATAGGCTACCCACTCCAGTATTCTTGGACTTCCCTTATGGCTCAGCTGGTAAGGAATCCACCTGCAATGTGGGAGACCTGGGTTCAAACTCTGGGTTGGGAAGATCGCTTGGAGAAGGGAAAGGCTACCCACTCCAGTATTCCAGCCTGGAGAATTCCATGGACGTATAGGCCACAGTGTCGCAAAGAGTCAGACGTGACTGAGCGACTTTCTATCATGGAGCTTTGATGGCCAAAAACCAGGAGTATGACCATTCATCTCAGTTCCATGTCTTAAGCAGTTATTTTTGAGATCATCGGGATCATTCAGAGGAGATCCAGGAAAAGCCCAAGATTTAGGGCCACAATTCGGGAACTAGTTCTGGCTCTGCAGCTTAATGGTCATGGGATCTTAAGCAAAGAAGTCACCTCTTTGAACTTCAGTTTTCTGATGTGATTTCAGGAAATGCTGATGACAATGCTAGTCAGTTAGATGGCAACTATGAAAATAACAAAACTGGAAGCAAACACATGTTATCTTCTCCTTTCTCTTTTGTTGGGTAAGTTTATTCATTCCTTAGAAAAGCCACAAGTTGTTGATCAGGGAAAATGATCCCATGAAAATTCATTTTACCTTGTAAAGTGTAATACAGTCAAGGGTGTTTAGCTGAAATCATAATAAAGGTAGGTAACACTTTCTGATAGCTTTCCACGTGCCACAGGCTTAGTGCTTACAGAACTCTAGGAAGCCAGATACTGCTAGTTACTATCTTATAAATCACAAGATCAGAATTAGATTAACTTATCCATGGTCATATATCTGAAAAATGTCAAAATCTGGCTTTGAACCAAGTCTGACTCCACAATTTAGACTTAACCACAAAGCCTTACTGCTACTTCTCCTGTAACAATGACATTAATAAAATATAAGTGTCCGGTATCATTGCAGATTATGTGCCCTTGGGTCATTGCCTCATTTGCTCTTTGTGGTATTCATTGGTTCAACTGCTGGCAGTTTGGTTTGGAGGGCAAAGAGAAAGTAAGCTGGTTAAACATCAGTTCCTGACCAAGCAAGTTAGTGACACAAATCCTCAACCTCTGGTTTTTAATGTTGCTACAGCTGCAGAAATTCAAAAGAAATATTTTAATTTGAGAAGCATATCTTTTAGGGGCTTCCCCGGTGGCTCAGATGGTAAAGAATCTGCCTACAATGCAGGACACCCAGGTTTGATCCCTGGGTTGAGAAGATTCTTTGGAGAAGGGAATGGCTACCCACTCCAGTATTCTTGCTGGAGAATCCCATGGACAGAGAAGCCTGGCAGGCTATATATAGTCCATGAAGTCTTAAAGTGTCAGAAACGACTGAGTGACTTTCACTATCTTTTTTAGAGAGGCAAAAAGTGGGGCTTTCAATCACATTTTTGGTGAGTTTTTTTTAATGTGACTTTTTGAGGTAAAGACTTAGTAATTTTTAGTCTGTTACTTTGCATGCCCATTTCAGACACAGTAAAATCACCCAGATGACAGTTTAGTTCCTATGTAACATTAATAGGAGTTACCCCTAGATGGTCAGGCTGTGGAGGATTTCTTGGTCTTCTACTTTTCCAGACTTTTTAAATGAGAGAGCATTATTTTGAAATGGGATAAAGAAATTTTTTTAAAGGTAGTAACACGCCCTTCAAAATCTTACCTGTTAACACTCACCTCACCTTCATCTCCAGTTTGTACTTATTTTTTGGATGCTGAATGGTTTTATTTACATCACTGAGTACAGAACCATGTCTTGAATTTAGATGCCAAGGACAGTTCTTAATGAACTCCGTGTGTGTGCATGCTTAGTCGCTCAGTTATGTCTGACTCTTTGTGATGCAATGGACTGGAGCCCACCAGGCTTCTCTGTCCATGGGGATTCTCCAGACAAGAATACTGGAGTGGGATGCCATGCCCTCCTCCAGGGGATCTTCCTGACCTAGGTGTCAAATTCATGTTTCCTGTGTCTCCTGCATTTCAGGCGGATCTTTTACCCACTGAGCCATCGGGGAACTCTTTAGTCTTCTTTTTTAAAAAAAAATTTTATTTTATTTATTTATTTTAATCATTTATTTATTATTTATCATTTATTTATTATTATTTTTTTTTACTTTACAATATTGTATTGGTTTTGCCATACATCAACATGAATCCGCCACAGGTGTACACATGTTCCCCATCCTGAAATCCCCTCCCACCTCCGTCCCCGTACCATCCCTCTGGGTCATCCCAGTGCACCAGCCCCAAGCATCCTGTATCCTGCATCAAACCTGGACTGGCGATTTGTTTCTTACATGATATTATACATGTTTCAATGCCATTCTCCCAAATCATCCCACCCTCTCCCTCTCCCACAGAGTCCAAAAGACTGTTCTATACATCTGTGTCTCTTTTGCTGTCTCGTATACAGGGTTATCGTTACCATCTTTCTAAATTCCATATATATGCATTAGTATACTGTATCGGTGTTTTTCTTTCTGGCTTCACTCTGTATAATCGGCTCTAGTTTCACCCACCTCATTAGAACTATTTCAAATGTATTGGCTGAGTAATACTCCATTGTGTATATGTACCACAGCTTTCTTATCCATTCATCTGCTGATGGACATCTAGGTTGCTTCCATGTCCTGGCTATTATAAACGGTGCTGCAGTGAACATTGGGGTACACGTGTCTCTTTCAATTCTGGTTTCCTTGGTGTGTATGCCCAGCAGTGGGATTGCTGGGTCATAAGGCAGTTCGATTTCCAGTTTTTTAAGGAACCTCCACACTGTTCTCCATAGTGGCTGTACTAGTTTGCATTCCCACCAACAGTGTAAGAGGGTTCCCTTTTCTCCACATCCTTTCCAGCATTTATTGCTTGTAGACTTTTGGATCACAGCCATTCTGACTGGCGTGAAATGGTACCTCATTGTGGTTTTGATTTGCATTTCTCTGATAATGAGTGATGTTGAGCATCTTTTCATGTGTTTGTTAGCCATCTGTATGTCTTCTTTGGAGAAATGTCTGTTTAGTTCTTTGGCCCATTTTTTTATTGGGTTATTTTTCTGGAATTGAGCTGCAGGAGTTGCTTGTATATTTTTGAGATTAGTTGTTTGTCAGTTGCTTCATTTGCTATTATCTTCTCCCATTCTGAAGGCTGTCTTTTCACCTTGCTTATAGTTTCCTTTGTTGTGCAGAAGCTTTTAATTTTAATTAGGTCCCATTTGTTTATTTTTGCTTTTATTTCCAGTATTCTGGGAAGTGGGTCATAGAGGATCCTGCTGTGATTTATGTCGGAGAGTGTTTTGCCTATGTTCTCCTCTAGGAGTTTTATAGTTTCTGGTCTTACATTTAGATCTTTAATCCATTTTGAGTTTATTTTTGTGTATGGTGTTAGAAAGTGTTCTAGTTTCATTCTTTTACAAGTGGTTGACCAGTTTTCCCAGCACCACTTGTTAAAGAGATTGTCTTTTCTCGATTGTATGTCCTTGCCTCCTTTGTCAAAGATAAGGTGTCCATAGGTGCGTGGATTTATCTCTGGGCTTTTATTTTGTTCCATTGATCTATATTTCTGTTTTTGTGCCAGTACCATACTGTCTTGATGACTGTGGCTTTGTAGAAGAGCCTGAAGTCAGGCAGGTTGATTCCTCCAGTTCCATTCTTCTTTCTCAAGATTGCTTTGGCTATTCGAGGTTTTTTGTATTTCCATACAAATTGTGAAATTATTTGTTCTAGCTCTGCGAAAAATACCGTTGGTAGCTTGATAGGGATTGCATTGACTCTATAGATTGCTTTGGGTAGTATACTCATTTTCACTATATTGTTTAGTCTTCTTTTAAGTTGCACATAAAACATGGGAGAAGATAGACTGTGACCCATCCTAACAATAAGCATTTTTCTTCCCATCCTGCTCTTCAGGTTTTCTTTGGTATATTTAAATGAACCCTTATTGTTGTGTGTTTTAAATGCATTACTTTCAGTACTGCTGAATTGGTTAATATGTTAAAGTTTGTAGTTTAATGTAAAGTTAAAGTTTCCCAGTTTAATGTCTACATCCCAAGATTCTGGGTGTGTTTCACTGCTCAAGGTAAGGAAATGCAGGGCCCTGCCAGTGCTATGGAAGATAGAAGTAACTGGATCAGTTAATCCTGGCTTTCTATTCCTCCTGTCAGCAAATCAAGTTAAATAATATGGCTTATATTTCACTGGTTATTGCGTCCAGGCTCAGAACTTTGCTGTTTAGTATTCTGTATTTTGTTACTAACAGTATTTACACAAAGAACACACATTCTGTTATTTCCCATATCTTACAAAGTCCCTCCTGCATGAAATAGAAAGAATCAGTCTTACAAGGATATTAATTGCCCTGGTTTTATTTTCATTCTGTGGTATCTGTATCATTCAAACTACCTTCTTACTACTATGGTCCTGAGGTAAAAACCAATGTTTTTGAATAGGGAAACAACAACTAGATTTGTATTGAACACTTTAGAAAATAAACTTTTTAATGCCATCTTATAGTTTTATTATTAATAAAAGAGGCTCAGAAAAATAGCACATTCAAACTTCCTTTGTTCGTACACAGTTAAGACCTTTACATTTCCAGATGGTCTGAAATACAAACACTTTTTCATTGTGCAAATACTGAAACCTGTTTTGTTAAAACAGGTTGTTTCTAATCATATCAGAGTTATGTTTTACACTTAATGAAAGATTTCAAAAAATACAAAGTCACACCAATTTGATCTTAATCTGCCCTAAAGTTGGTTGAAGAAAGATTAGGCAAATTTTAGTTCTTCTGGGGGCTCTTCTAAGTTTAAATGCATTTTTGTCTGCTATTAAAAAGTATAAGATAGCTATCCCCCCCCCACTCAACATAAAAAGCATTCATTTATTTTGATAAGAGTTGTTCTCAGCTCACCCTTGGTTAAGGTTAATTCATTTATTTATTGAATGGTGGTTCTAGATTTAAGCAAATAGCAACTGACCACCTTTCTGTTCTATGTTTATCCTGTCCTTTCCTTTCACTCCCAACTGAATATGTGCTTGGTTTGCTATTATACCTATTTTAAGTGTAATACAGCCAAATTTCTGTTTCTGGCTCTTAAATTAATGATTGAGCTTCAAATAACTAACCTTGAGGAAAAATAAAGTTTTAAATGTGCACTTCAAAAATGGAGTCATTAGACTTGCTGAAGTTGTAACTGGACTTTCTAAGGCAGTGTTGCTTTTGGGTTAAAGGAGCAAATGGATACTCTGTTGAAAGCAAAAATGTTAGAGAAACTAAGAACTGAATAATACAAATTCTGATATGTTTCTATTTTTTGATAACCTTTGCTCTTGGAAAACTGGGGGGCAGTATCCCCCCTACATCCACTGTCAGGGATTTAGGCCTAGGGAGAGTACTGGTTTTCCTCTTTGTTTACGCCATAACAAGGACTGCTCCGCATGGATGTGAGGGAGCTATACAAGTATTTTTTAACTAATGCATTAGTGAGAATTAATAAGAGAAAAATGGCAAAACTCAAGACAATTAACACTTTCTGAGGTACTCCCAAAGTTGAGAGCTCAGAGTGACCATGGGTATAGACTTCAGATTGTGATTCATAATCATGACCCTGGTGATGGATTTTGGTGGAACAATGTACTGCACTGGCAAATGTCACTGAATACAAAGGGAGAGTTACAAAATGCTTAAGGGTTAAACCAAGTAAATATGAATAAGCACGTGAAAATATTTTAAGGAAAGTTTTACAGACTCTTTTAAGTCCATATTCCTGACCCTCAGTTAAGGTCTTTCTAGCCAGCCACTACTTGACCACAGTTGTGGTTTTCCAAAGACCCTGTGGGCGGTTCAGATCGTAGTTAGGCCAGACTGCTATGGATGGGAAGTGGACTGCGATTTACCTGCCCTAGTCACTCCTAAGAAAATGTTTTTTCTATATACAGTGACTCAGAGATTACAAGCAATTCTCCTGTAAATAATAGTTAAGCTTGCTTGGAACTAGGAGTATAGTGAAATCTGCTGTGAACATGTTCGTGAACATGGTCACTTATGCAGATACAATGGACTGGACGATGATGAAACAGGACAGCGGGTGAACTGCCTCAGAACTAAGGCTGGGCAGGAAGAAAGAACAGGACATAGAGTGACTGTGTCTACAATGGCTGTGCTTGTATCAGCATATACTTCAACTTCCATTAAAGGACCTGCCTTCTGATACTTAAGACTCTAAACCTTCCAAGGGTAAGTTTGTCCTTAGTAATCAAACAGAACCTCAGCTGATGTCACCCACAGAAAAGTGGGAAAATGAAAGACTGCTTTACTGATGGTATAGAGCTTTCTGTAACTGTGCCAGAAAGTATTCTGGGTTAAATCATGTTAAGAAATACTGGGTAAGTATTGCACATCTGTTCGAGGGTGAGTTAATCAGATTTTTCCCTCATTCAAGTAGACGTTTCCAGGTGGTTGCAGGAATACGACTGCCAGTTGCCCAGGGAGTATCCTCCCTGGTCTTCTTTCAGGCAGCGTGTGAATACAGGGCACTGTGACGGCAGTGTGTGAAGACTTAGGCCTGAAGACAAAATGAAGTACAACGTCTGAAATACTGTTGGACAGTCCTGTGGTTTATAAGATGGGAAGAGAATTTTCTGTTTCTACAGAGGGTGGACTTAGCAAATAACTCGTCCTGCTACTTTCCCCAAAAAATTCAATAATGAAATTGGAGGGTGTCCATGATTTTGTATGAAGGAAAAGAACTGAGATACTACATTTTAGCCTCCAAGTGGAGAGAACAAATACCAAGTTTCTCTGTGATTTCATCAAAGAAAACTGAGTTCTCAAATCTTATTCTACCTTTCTAAAGACAAAACTAGTCTTGTTTCTAGTGCTATGTTCCACAACAGAAAATCCCCCCTGCCAGTGTTTTATTTAAAAACCAACCCCAAATCACAACCCAGTTTACATGCTGTCCTTTATCTATATATAGAAATCTCATAGCCAGCAAGGCAACTCATACATAAAAGATTTTCCAAATAAATAAACCCAATCCCTACTAAGTTTTGGTATCAATTTCAGACTCAATAGTTTTGTAAAGTTTTACATATATTACCAACTGCTGCAAATCCAAGATATTAAATAGACACTTAATGTATAAAAATGTGGTTGGTCCTTACCATCTGTCTAAAGTTGGCTGTCAAGTGTTAAATTTGCAAACACAATGTCTTCATATGTGAGTGACAACATAAACTCCTTTTCACTAAGGCAGTAAGTTGCAAAACTGGTGTCTCAAGGCCATTGAAGTGGCATCGTAACTTCAGTCAAGCATTAAGAAGTTCATCATCTGAATGTCCGATAGCATCTGGGTTTGAAAGTGGATCCAAGTCTGCAAATAGATTGAACCAGGCTGACATGTCTTGGTTACCACTGTTGGGAGCTAGTAAAAAAGAAAAAAGAAAAAAAAAAAAAACACATTGAAGAGTCCCAGATTTTTAAAAAATCACATCACTGTACCACATTTATAATTTTAAAGTAGATGCTGCTGCTTTTGAATCAAATTTAAGACAACTGACAAGAATAAACATCGATTATGTCTCCTTGAGGATAATTTGGAAAGCTAATTGCATGTTGCTCTGAGAAGGACTTGATTAAAAGTGAAAAGGCAGGAAGTAATAGAAGACTCTCCGATAAGGCTCAAGGTTAAAAGTAACCTTTGTTCCTACACTTGCAAACTTAGTGCTTGGAATACATATTTATTATCAAAGTAATCTTAAAATATAGATGTAGGGAGGAAACAATCCCCTAATCCTGTCTCTCAGCAGTTGTCCTTTTCATTTACAGTTGTTTTGTCTTTTCCACGTGTACTTTACAAATTTTTGATAAATATGGAGTGAATTATGTCTCAGATACAACTTCCTGTTAACCAACTCTCTCCCTGTGGAGAATGGAAAATTGCATATATGGATAATCTACAAGTAATGGGCAGATAGTCAAGAATAATACATTTATGCTGAAGGCTGGGGCTAGTGAACGACTGTTCAGTGGCATGGACAGTGGGTCATCTCAGAAGGCCAGGGGGTCCAGAAAGCAGGGCTGAGACCCAGGGGACAATCCGAAGGTTACATATGAGACCAGAGACGCAGTGGACAGAGGACGGAAGGCAATCAACTCACGAGGCTAAAGCAACCCTCTCTTACAAGCATGGCTATCACTTTACACAGAGGAGGGGGCTGGAGACTGGGCTGTGGGGATCCCAAGCCTCAGGGATCCGGACAGAGTGAAAGGCAGCTTTGTGTATCCAGTTCTGTTTCTGGAAACCCCAAGGTAGTGTCAGTGATGCCCACACAAAATTCTGGCTCTGAGTCCTGGGTGTACTACCTACTAATAAGTAATAATGAGCAAGTCATTTAACCTTGGGTCCTCTTGCTTCCTCATTTGTAAAGATCATATAATTTATTATTAAACCAGGATACTTGAGAGGAAGTAGGGCGGGGTGGGGCTTTTAATAATTAAACTTGAAGAACAGTGTCAAGCAGGACATTTGATCATTAACACCTGAACTCCCTCAAACAGCTGTTGAGAGGTTCTGATGAGCATACAAAAATCGTACAGTATTCTACAAATGTGGCATGGTTTTATATTTATCTGTCACAGTGGGAAATGAAGGTCTTAATTATGTTATTTTCATGGGGGCTTTCCTTGTGCACTTTTCTTGCCTACAGAGATTCTTAGAGGACAACAAGTAGAGGGTGAAGGAGTGAGTCAGGTGGCGCTAGTGGTAGAGTCCAGCTGCCAGTGCAGGAGGCATAAGAGACATGGGTTCAATTCCCTAAGTTGGGAAGATCCCCTGGAGGAGGGCACGGCAACCCACTCCAGTATTCTTGCCTGGAGAATCCCTTAGACAGAGGAGCCTGCTGGGCTATGGGTGGCCCAGAGTCAGACATGACTGCAGCGACTTAGCATGCACACATGTATAGAGAAAAAGAGCCTAAATAACTAATTTTCATACAGTAAAAGCAACCATAAAAATACCAACATCAAGAAACAGAACATGACCACTCCTTAGAAGCTGGCACCCTCCGGTCACTACTCACACCACCCTCACCCAACCTCTCACCCAGCATCACAGATAAAATAAATACCATTGGGGCTGTTAGCAACAGTGCTGTCAAAACATCCTTTTGCATCTATTTTGGTTAACAGTTGAATGCATTTCTGTTGGAAAAGTACTTAGGAGTGGAAAGGTACATGCATCTTGTGGTGCGTGTATTTCAGTTTTAGCAGAAACTGCCAGTTTTCCAAATGGTAATGCTAATTTACACTCCCACAAGTAGTGTCCAAGTTCTTCCATATCCTTGTTAGCATGAGTGGTTTTCAGTTTTTATTTAAGCCGTTCTGATAGGTGGGTAATGGTATTATTGCATTTTTGGTTTTAGTTTGCATTTCCTTAAGGTGGATCAGCTAGTCAAAGAACTCACCTGCAATGTGGGAGACCTGGGTTCAATCCCTGGGTTGAGAAGCTCCCCTGGAGAAGAGAAAGGCTACCCACTCCAGTATTGTGGCCTGGAGAATTCCATGGACTGTATATAGTCCATGGGGTTGCAAAGAGTCAGACATGACTGAGCGACTCACCTCACTTCACTAATGACTAATGAAGTGGGGGGTACTTAATGAGTGAATTTTAAAATTGTTAAGAACTTTAATTTTTATTAAAATTCTAAGGTTTAATTTTATTGTAGCTTTTTGCTGAAAGCTTTTCCCCCCTATTTTCCCCCCACTAAGCCTCAAGGATTATAAGCAAATAGCAGTATTCTCAGTATCTCAGCTTTTTTCTGTTCAGTGGTAAAATTTACTCACTTTTTTAATGATTAAACACAATTAAGTTTTAGTGAGTTTAAAAAGAGAAAACTAAATAGTCTGAATCCCTAAGGGTGTCTGTATTCAGAATTGGCTGCTGTGAATCTGTGATTTGCTTGGAATTGACAGATTCCCCAACTGATTTATCCCAAAGTATTAGGAAGAATAAAATAGGATTCCATGAGTCCACAATGATACATATCAACAAGTAAGTAAAAGTGAGGACAAGACAAAGCTTTTCTGTACAGCAGAACGCCAACTAGTAAACGTAGAAGGAATGACCAAACAGAAACCTATCATCTGGTAACAACCACAGTAACAGACGTTTCATGCAGGAATTATCAAGGAATGCTGAGTTAGTGGGAGAAACTTTGGTAATGAGAAACAACCCATTCTTACAGTTTCAAAATATTTTTCCACATGATAATTATTCATCACAAAGGAAAAAACAGAATAGTAATTTGATAGTGAATAAACCTGGCAGACACCGCCTTAACCAAGTGATCGAAGTTAATAACATCGTGAGCAACGGAGCACAAGAGGCACCGTGTGCCTCCCGGTATGGTTTCCTAAGAACACACAACATCATTCCTGTGCTGCTAGTCCTGACAAAATGCATAACCTGAATCTATGAGACAGCGTCAGATAAACTCAATTCGAGGAATATTCTACAAAATTAACCACACACACACACACAAAGCCACAACAATGGAAGGCAAAGACTGAGGAACTGTCCCAGATTAAGAGGCTAAAGAGACCTGACGACAAATACAGTGTGATCCTGCATTGGATCCTGGATTGGTCTAGGAAAATATCTTTTTCTCTTGTTATACATTATATAATTTGTAACACTACTGTATTTTATAACAACTGAAATAATCTGAATAAGATCTATAGATTGCATAACAGTAGTAAGGTAATGTTTAATTTCCAATTTTGATCACTAAATTGTGATTATGTAAAAGGATGTCCTTCTTAGGAAACAGATGCTAATGTTTTTAGCGGTGAAGGGCATTACGTCTGCTATTTAAGTCTCAGAATAATTTCAGTTCACAAAAAATTACATATACTGCACACACAGAATAAGGCAAACATGGTAACATTTTTTGAAATCCAGGTGGGAAAATATGGGAATATTTGGTACGATTTTTGCAAGCCTTTCTGTAGGTCTGAAATGGTTTGAAAATTTTAAAATATTGATACTACAAAGATTTAGATGTCAGCCTAAAAGTGCTCCCACTGGTCAACATGGGGACAGTTTGAGAACCAAAATGATTAAGAACAGCAGTGATTATAAACCACAGAAAAAGTATGAATCCATTCTGACAGTGAACACATATGTAAATAGGGAATAAGAGATAGTTTTCTGCTTACAGCAGAAGGGATAGGCCAGTCATTCTAGTATTCTTGGGTTTCCCTGGTGGCTCAGACGGTAAAGAATCTGCCTGCAATTCGGGAGACCTGGGTTCAATCCCTGGGTTGGGAAGATCCCCCTGGAGGAGGACAATGGCAACCCACTCAAGTATTCTTGCCTAGAGAATCCCCACGGACAGAGGAGCCTGGAAGGCTACAGTCCATGGGGTCATAAAGAATTGGACACAACTGAGTGACTAAGCACACACAGCACCGGGCAGGTCAGTCAGTCAGATCAGTCGCTCAGTCGTGTCCGACTCTTTGCGACCCCATGAATCGCAGCACACCAGGCCTCCCTGTCCATCACCAACTCCCGGAGTTCACTCAGACTCACATCCATTGAGTCAGTGATGCCATCCAGCCATCTCATCCATCCTCTGTCATCCCCTTCTCCTCCTGCCCCCAGTCCCTCCCAGCATCAGAGTCTTTTCCAATGAGCCAATTCTTCGCATCAGGTGGCCAAAGTTTTGGAGTTTCAGCTTCAGCATCAGTCCTTCCAATGAACACCCAGGACTGATCTCCCTTAGGATGGACTGATTGGATCTCCTTGCAGTCCAAGAGTCTTCTCCAATACCACAGTTCAAAAGCATCAATTCTTCGGTGCTCAGCTTTCTTTAGGAGACGGCAACGGCACCCCACTCCAGTACTCTTGCCTGGAAAATCCCATGGACGGAGGAGCCTGGTAGGCTGCAGTCCACGGGGTTGCTAAGAGTTGGACACGACTGAGCGACTTCACTTTCACTTTTCACTTTCATGCATTGGAGAAGAATATGGCAACCCACTCCAGTATTTTTGCCTGGAGAATCCCAGGGATGGGGGAGCCTGGTGGGCTGCCGTCTATGGGGTCGCACAGAGTTGGACACGACTGAAGTGATTTAGCAGCAGCAGCTTTCTTCACAGTCCAACTCTCACATCCATACATGACCACTGGAAAAACCATAACCTTGACTAGACAGACCTTTGTTGGCAAAGTAATGTCTCTGCTTTTTAATATGCTGTCTAGGTTGGTCATAACTTTCCTTCCAAGGAGTAAGTGTCTTTTAATTTCATGGCTGCAATCACCATCTGCAGTGATTTTGGAACCCAGAAAAATAGTCAGCCACTGTTTCCACTGTTTCCCCATCTATTTGCCATGAAGTGATGGGACCGGATGCCATGATCTTAGGTGGAAGAAGCCAATTGTATGGCATGTGAATTATATGTCAATAAGGCTGTTTAAAAAATGTGATTAACAGATGAGTGGATAAACAAAATGTGGTATATCCATACAATGAAATATTATTCAACTTTAAAAAGGAAAGACACACTGTCACGCACTACAACACGGATGAACTTGGAGGACATTACGCTAAGTGGAATCAGCCAGGTACAAGAAGACAAGTACTTGCAGGACTCTGTTTATATGAGGTGTGAAGGTAAGTCAGATTCATAGAAACAGAAAGTAAAATGCTGGTTACCAGGGGCTGGGAAGAGAGAACAGGAAGTTACTGTTTAACGGGTACAAAGTTTCACATTTTTCACAGCAATGTGCATATACTTTACTGAACTGTACACTTAAAAACGGCTAAGATGCTAGATTTTGTTCTGTGTTTTTACTACAATTTTTAAAAAAGTGTGGAGAGAGTGCTAGGGTTGGAAAATCATCACTTTTCACCTGTAACAGGACAGGCTGAATCAGGCAAAATGCAAAAACGGATGCTAAACCTAAGTGGAAATTCTGACAAACAGAAAAGCAGGACGTGTCCCAGGTTTCAGTGTCTTTCCACAGACTGCTCAGTAACTGTCAGGGAGGACAGAACGAAATAGTGATCATATAGGAGAAAACCTGGACAGCTCCCTGGGTGAGTGGTCAACATGACACCCCTAAGGGAGAGAGGGACAGCTCTGAGCTGTGAAACACTGAGAAAGGAACATCACCTATGTGTGTTCTAGTCAGGATAATCTGACTAGATATTCAGGAAAACGAACAACCTAAATTTAATTACAAGGAGACCTCAAATCAAACTGAATAAGGAGCCTTCTATTAAAAACAACAGTGGAGCAGAAAGACTATACTCTTTTAAGATGCCCATGTCCAAAAAATCAAAAGTTGTGGAAAAATTTCAGATTCAAAGAGTCTAATGAAATATGGCAACTGAATACATTACATGACCACAGACTCCCCCTACCCCCTGCCCTGCCAGGCAGACTCAGGACAGCGCTATAAAGGACATTACTGGTCAACTCAAACATAAGATACAAATACTTAGTAGATTATAGAAACGCGTGTTAACATTTCCTAACATTACAGCCATGTTGTGGTTGTGCAAGAGAATATACCTGCTCTCAGGAAACACAAGCTGCAGCGTTTAGGAGGAAAGGGTCATGGTGCATGTAACTTACCCACAAGTGGTTCAGATAAAACAACACGTGCATTACACACACACCTGTATAAAGCAAATGGGATAAAATGCCGACAACAGGGAAATCTGCATGAAGGTGTTCTTTGTGCCATTTTCATTTGTGAAATATTTCTGTGTGTCTGAAATTCTGTCCAATTAAAAAGTTAAGTCAACGTCAGTGACTAGGATTAATATGTATAAGATCCTGTAAGACAGGGAATGGGTCTATTTTCTATGTATATCCTACATGGTAATTACAACATGAACCAGCTCTGCAGACAAAATACAGTGAGTACTCCATATATGAAAGCAATTACTATGTACCCGGTCCTGTGCTATAAGCCTGAGTGCGTTCTCTGTCAACAGGCATCCTGTGCACACAGAGCATGTTCTATTCTAATGGCATTATCCATTATCAATAGACTTTAACACAAAACATAAAAGACTGAAGTAGAGGATGAAGTTTACCATGGCAAGCCCACAAAGTCTAGTCACTGCTTTCCACAGTGAGGGACAGCCAAATACAGCTTTCATTTTAATTCATTATTAACAAAATAATTTTTTGGACAATATGAGGCAAAGGCTATAAAATGATTCTTTTCTAAATTTACTTGAATTTGACTTATTATGATGGCAGATAATGTAAATAAGTAACTTACACTTTGTTAATTTCTTTGGACTCTGTGAAGGCACTGGCTGGTTATCAATGTGTGACAGAGGAAATTCTAATCCCCCATGGGAGGCCCAGCCTGGGGAGAGAAATAATGAATTATGCATTGTTAATCAAGTGGGAAATAACAACAGAAAAACAAGGGAAAAATATCTAATAAAAGTCCTCCAATCTTTGTACCAGGGTAATATTCCATAATATAATTAGGGTTTGGGAGACATGTTAGGTGGAGTCACAGTAACCCAGGAAACCAAACGACGTTCTAAATGGAAGAGGAGTGGGAATCTGAGACACAGGTTAGAAATGTAATTGATAGGACTTAGGAACCATTATCCAAGTGGGGAACAGTATGATTCCTAAGGCGTCGGGCTGGACACAGGACGGTGGAACAGCAGGTGAGTGGAGAGACTCCCTGACATGTAAACAAAGCAGGTGGCCCTTTCCTGCTCCCAGCTTTCCACACAGCCCTCCACTCCCACCGCATTGCCCCGAAGGCTGTCATGGAACCAGCTCCGGAGTTGTTCCCTTTTCTTTTGTCATCTCTGAGCTCACAGGAAGAGAATGCATCAAGTTTTGCTAGGTGGAAGAAACAGTGTCACCTGCCCTAGGCAGGGATAACTTCGCAGATCAAGAATTTTTAAACAAGACACTGGTTTTCTATGTAGAGAAGATACCTGGAAAAATCAATGAAGAAAATATGGGGTTTAGGGGAGGTGGCAGGAAAACAGCCTTTGTTTCACTCTCCTTGACAGACACCAGTGATATCTGTTGTTTTTCTTTTTTTGTTGTTGTTGTTTTTCTTGTTGACTGGTGTGACTGAAGATTTTATCTAGCAGTACTGAAGCTAACTTTGTTTCCTTGTTGATTTCAGCATCCACATGTACCTAGTTTTGCTTCACAAATATACAGCAATTCAGGGGTATCCAAATATTGCACAGACACTTACTGTTGAAAGCTCCAGCAGCATGAAGGCCAAGGTCAAAGAGCTGTGAAGGAAGGAATCCTGCGGAGTGAGCAAGAGGCTCAGAGCCCCCAGAAGGCTCCTGGCACGTGAGACTGGCCTTGGGGCTTCCAAAGACAGCCTGGCATTCCTGGGAAGATTCACCAGCACTCCAACAACCAGGACTTAGAAGGCTGTTCAGAAACGAGAATTCCTTCTCAAAATCATCTTCCAATGAATCTACTGGCAAATCTTTTGCAACTGTTGAGTGAACATAAAAACAAAATGGCTTTTATCTTTTCAAGGAAATAAGAGTAGGATATACAGCAAATCAAGTTTGTTTCATTCTCATATTTTATTAACATAATTTTAACAAATAAAGTGATTAGAAGTTTATGTGAAGACAATTTCTAATTAGGTAGGCTACATATCAAAATTCTTAAAGAATTCTTAAAGAAATTTGTGGAAAATTCTTAAAGAAATGGGAATACTAGACCACAACTGGAGAAGGAAATGGCAACCCACTCCAGTATTCTTGCCTGGAGAATCCCAGGGAGAGAGAAGCCTAGTGGGCTGCCGTCTATGGGGTCGCACAGAGTTGGACACGACTGAAGCGACTTAGCAACTTAGCAGACCACATTACCTGCCCCCTGAGAAATCTGTATGCAGGTCAAGAAGCAATAGTTAGAGCCAGATGTGGAACAACAGACTGGTTCCAAATTGGGAAAGGAGTACATCAAGGCTGTATATTGTCACCCTGCTTATTTAACTTATATACAGAGTACATCATGCAAAATGAGCACAAGCTGGAATCAAGACTGCCAGGAGAAATACCAATAACCTCAGATATGCAGATGATACCACCCTTATGGCAGAAAGCAAAGAGGAACTAAACAGCCTGTTGATGAAAGTGAAAGAGGAGAGTGAAAAATCTGGCTTAAAATTCAACATTCAAAAAAACAAAGATCATGGCATCCGGTCCCATCACTTCATGATAAATAGACAGGGAAACAATGGAAACAGTGACAGACTTATTTTCTTGGGCTCCAAAATTACTGCAGATGGTGACTGCAGCCAGGAAATTAAAAGATGCTTGCTCCTTGGAAGAAAAGCTATGACCAACCTAGACAGCATATTAAAAAGCAGAGACATTACTTTGCTGATAAAGGTCCATCTAGTCAAAGCTATGGTTTTTCCAGTAGTCCTGTATGGATGTGAGAGTTGGACTATAAAGAAAGCTGAGCGCCGAAGAACTGTGATGTTGGACTTTTGAACTGTTGTGTTGGAGAAGACTCTTGAGAGTCCCTTGGACTACAAGGAGATCAAACCAGTCAATCATAAAGGAAATCAGTCCTGAATATTCACTGGAAGGACTGATGCTGAAGCTCCAATAGTTTGGCCACCTGATGTGAAGAAAAGACTCACTGAAAAACCCTGATGCTGGGTAAGATTGAAGGCAGAAGGAGAAGGGGACAAAAGAGGATGAGATGATTGGGTGGTATCACCGACTCGATGGATATGAGTTTGAGCAAGCTCTGGGAGTCGGTGACGGATAGGGAAGCCTGGCGTGCTGCAGTCCATGGGGTCTCAAAGAGTTGGACATGACTGAGTGACTGAACTGAAAAATCAAAATGACATTTCACAGTGAAATTAATAGCTATAAATACTTATGTATAAAATAACTAAGCAACCACCTGTGTAAGACAGAAACTACAGGAAACATGAGGAAAAACAGAAGCTAATAATAGGAGACTATAATATACCAAGTTAAAAAACAGGCCAAGAGGACAGAAGTAAAGATGTAAAAGATCTAAACAACATAATCAACAAGTAGTTTTTTTTTTTCCAGCTATGCTGTGCAGCAGGTGAGATCTTAGTTCTCCAACCAGGGATCAGACCTGCACCCCATGCATTGGGCATACAGTTTTAACCACTAGACTGCTGGGGAGGTTCTACTGTGGTTGTTTTTGAATATATACAAACCCTAATGAAAATATACCTTCTTTTGAAGCACACATTGAAAATTCATGGAAATTAGTAACTAAGGCACACACACAAATCAGTTTCTTAAAATAGAGATATTACAAACAACATGCTCTGATTATAATGAAATAAAATGAGACAATTCTTGGAGAAGGAAATGGAAACCCACTCCAGTGAGATTTCTTGCCTGGGAAATCTCATGGATAGTGGAGCCTGGCGGGCCACAGTCCATGGGGTCACAAAAGAGTCAGACATGACTTAGCAACTCAGCAACAACCACAGTCGATTATAGGCAGGTCTTTCAACTGTCGGAGGATGGGGGCCCAGAACCCCCACTGAGTTCAAGTGTCAACTGTATTTGGTCTTGTGACTCCTATATTTATGAATGAAACAAAAACTTACTAAATTAGTACCTTAAATAAAGTTTAAGGGAAAAAAATGAGACCGTTTTTTAATGAAACCAGAAACTAAAGGGCTCTTCTGCCTGCACGTTCTTAATACCTTCTTTTAAACAACTCCTGGTTGAAAGGTGAATGTAATTTCTGAAAAATAGTGATAAAGAAGACGTTTCATATCATAACCCATGGGGTATTTAAATAATAATTAATAGAAAAATCATGACTACATTTATCAATAAAAATCAAAGAGGCTTCTGGCATGACAGAATGATGAGGTCTAGGGACCTGCACATCAGTTTTTAAGTAACTGGTGAAAATAATTTTAAAATCTCTGGAAATTTTCCAAGGACATACTTCAAATGAAGAAACATTTACACAAGAACATCTATTACAATTCAGAAAGAATGAAAGACTATAGTATTTGAACTAAGAACCATTCCTTTCCACCCCCCTTTCTCAATTCAACAAGATGAAAATTTGCTCTAGTCTGGTGGGAGTCAGGGAGGGGACCAAGGAATAAGCAAACAAGCATGAGAGAATTTGGAGGGTAATGGAAATATTCTAATTCTCAATTGTGATGGTTGCCCAACTCTATAAATTTACTAAAAGCCACTGAATTTTATACTTACAATGGGTGAATCTTATGGTATTTAAATTATATCCCAATAAAACTTAAAAAATCAAGAGAGATTTTGTACAAGTCTATGCAAATAAATCTGAAAACCCAGACAAAATGAATAATTTCTGAGAACAATATAACTTATTAAAATTGGTCCCAGGACAGGTAAAAAGGTTAAACTGATCAATTTCCACAAAGAAGAAAACTAAAAAAAAAAAATCACAGGCTGAGATATTTTCACAGGGAAATTAATATCAATGTAAACATAGTAAATAAAATATCAATAGACAATGCACAATGACAAAGCTGGATTTCTAACTGGAATCCTAGTAATATAGCTCACCATCTTAATGTATTTAAGAGCAAACATCAAATAATCACTGGTAGAGATGCTGAGAAAGCTGCTGGCAAAATTCAACAAGGAGTGGGTGTGCAACCATTCCTAATAAAATCTCTTGAGAAAACAGTAATGTGTGGATACTTAACATTATAAATTATATACCTCAATCTAAAAGCTAGCATCTTAATTAATTCAGAAACAGGCACTGACACCAAGATCAGGACATGCTTGCTATTATTTCACATTGTTCTGGAGGTAGTAACCAATTTAAAAAAAGAACTTAATTACAGTCACAGGAGTTATTAAAGAAAAAACAAGACTATCTGTATTTGCTGAAGACATGATGGTTTACCTGGAAAGTTCCAGAAAATCACTCATAAAACTAACTCAAAGTATAAACAAATTTAGCAAGGTAGCAGGATACAAAACTAATATGTAAAAATCAATAGCACTTATATACACAAAATAGTAACCAATTAAAGATGAAATGGAAAGAAAATGTCATTTATAATCACAATAAAAGAAAATATTCAGAGATGATCTTAACTAGAAATGTTCAAAACCTACATAAAAAGACTATATATGAAAGCTATACAAGTAAACTTTAACAGAAAGATACCCCTTGTTTGACATCATCAACCTGTCAGTTTTCAGATTTAATGTGATCACAAAGTATCGATGAAACTTTCTTATGGAGCTAGACAATAAGCCTTTAAATAAAAAATGTGGCAATGGTACATTGACACATCTATAAGCTATAAAGAAAGTCCAGAAATTGACTCAAATAGGTATAGAAATCTAGCATATGAGTGGAAGTTAATTTCAAATTACTGGGGCAAAGATGGCGTTTAAAAAAATAGAGGATAGCCATTTGGAAAAATATAACATTCAATCCATTGTTCCAATACCATTTGCGTGAATAAACTCCAAGTGAATTGGAGATCTAAACGTTAAAAAAAAGAAACTATATAAATACTAGTAGAAAGCAGCAGCAGCAGAAAGCACAAATGAACTCCTCTAACCTGGGCTTTGCATAGGACATAAATCCAGATCCAATGAAACAAAAGATTAATAAATTTGACTATATAAAATGTTTAAATTGTTTTCATGGCAAAAAACAACTATAAGAAAAGTCAAAAGACAAATGGCAAACTGGGAGAAAACATGCAACATAATTGCTTGGGAGAAATGCTCAAGGTAGTGCTGACTGAGTGCCTGCACTGGTAGGTGGCAGAGATACGTGAGACAGTAAGGGGGGCAATAGTCCCGCACGTCCTCACAGTCACAGACGCTCCCACAGGGCCGAGACATACAGAATAAACAATTATTTAATTTCCATTGTGACATGCTATGAAGTAAAAGAGTAGGATTGTATTCCTGTGAAAAGACCTATCAGATTTTCATGTTATGAAAATGAATATTAAATAAAAACTAAAGAATTTTAAATAATAAATTATCCATATATATATAGTGAAATTATAATATACCATTTTCAGAATCAGAAAACTGAGGTGCTACAAATTCTTTTATTCCAGAATGTTTTTCCTTATGATCTTCAGTTGCTGAAACAAAAGCACATGAACGATTAAGTTGAAGAAGAAAAAATTTAGCATGCTGATTTGCTATAGTAGTTTATAATAATTTAAACCCAACTGTTCAACTGACCAAATCAGATTATAATCCATATATGTAAAATTTAAAGATCTATAGATAAAAATCACATATGTATAAATATAGCAAATAATTTTATAATACCCACAAATATTGGGGTCCTCTGTTATATCCATGCCCTCTTAAAAGTTAAAAGTTTTCACATTGCATGTAATTGGCACAGTGCCTACGGAAAACAATATGGAGGTTCCTCAAAAAAACTAAAAATAGAACTACCATATGATCCAACAATGCCACTTCTGAGTACTTTATCCAAAAAATAAAAACAAAAACCCTATTTCAAAAAGATACATGCACCCCACTATTCACTACAGCCTTATTTACAACAGCCAAGACACTGAAAGAAACCAAATGCCCATCAATGGGTGAAAAAAGAAAATGCGGTTCATATACGCAATGGAACGTTATTCAGCCATAAAAAGAATAAAATCTTAACATTTATGACAACATGGATGGACACTGAAGGCATTATGCTAAGTGAAATGGGTCAGAGAAAGACACATACTGTACCATCTCACTTATATGTGGTGTATCAAGAACAAACGATACCTGAGCTCATAGATTTAGAGAACAGTGGTGGTTGCCAAAGGCTGAGGTGGGGGCACAATGAGTGAAGGAAGTTAAAAAGTACAAACTATTATAAAATAAATAAGTCATGGGGATGTAATGTACAGAATGTTGATTATAGTTAGTACTTTGTTACTATTTGCAACTCCAAGGACTGCTGCAGGTCAGGTTTCCCTGTCCTTCACTATCTCCTAAGTTTGCTCAGATTCATGTCCATTGAGTCGGTGATGCTATTTACAAGCATCTCATCCTCTGCCACCCTCTTCTTTTGCATTCAATCATTCCCAGCACAAGGATCTTTTCCAATGAGTCGGCTCTTCGCATCAGGTGGCCAAAGTATTGGAGCTTCAGTTTCAGCACCAGTCCTTCCAATGATTATTCAGGATTTATTTCCTTTAGGATTGACTGGTTTGATCTCCTTGCAATACTGCTGTTGCTGCTGCTAAGTCGCTTCAGTTGTGTCCGACTCTGTGCGACCCCATAGACGGCAGCCCACCAGGCTCCCCCGTCCCTGGGATTCTCCAGGCAAAAACACTGGAGGGGGTTGCCATTTCCTTCTCTAATGCATGAAAGTGAAAAGTGAAAGTGAAGTTGCTCAGTTGTGTCCAACTCTTAGCGACCCCATGGACTGCAGCCTCCCAGGCTCCTCCATCCATGGGATTTTCCAGGCAAAAGTACTGGAGTGGGTTGCCACTGCCTTCTCCCTTGCAATACAAGGGACTCTAAATCAAGTCTTCTCCAGCACCACAGTTAGAAAGCATCAGTTCTTTGGTGGTCGCCTTCTTTATGGTCCAACTCTCACATCTGTATGTGACTACTGGAAAAACTATAGCTTTAACAATATGGATCTCTGTCAGCAAAGGGACGTCTTTGCTTTTTAATATGCTGTCTAGGTCTGTCACAGATGTCCTCCCAAGTAGCAAGCATCTTTTAATTTCAAGGCTGCAGTCACTGTGTGCAGTGATTTTGGAGCCCAAGAAAAGAAAGTCTGTCACTGCTTCCACTTTTCCCCCTTCCATTTGCCATGAAGTGATGGGACTGGATGCCATGATCTTAGTTTTCTGATGTTGAGTTTTAAGCCACCTTTTTTACTCTTCTCTTTTACCCCCATCAAGAGGCTTTTTAGTTCCTCTTCACTTTCTGCCATAAGGGTGGTATCATCTGAGGTTGTTGATATTTCTCCTGGCAATTTTGATTCCAGCTTGTGCTGTATCCAGCCGAGCATTTTGTATGATGTACTTTGTATATAAGTTAAATAAGCATGGTGACAATATACAGCCTTGACGTACTCCTTTCCCAATTCTGAACCAGTCCTTTATTCCATGTCTGGTTCTAACTGTTGCTTCTTGACCTGCATACAGGTTTCTCAGAGACAGGGAAGGTAGTCTGGTATCCCCATCTCTTTAAGAATTTTCCACAAATAACAAAGAATTTGTTAAGGTAGCCAGTCAAAGGCTTTTGCATTGTCAATGAAGCAGATGTAGATGTTTTGCTGGAATTCCCTTGCTTTCTCTATGATCCAGTGAATGTTGGAAATTTGGTTTCTTGTTCCTCTTCCTTTTCTAAACCCAGCTTATACAGTTAGTAATACTTTCAAATACTGCATATTTGAAAGCTGCTAAGAGAGTAAATCTTAAAAGTTTTCATCACAAGAAAAAAATGGTCACTGTGTATGAGGATGGATATTAACTAGACTTATTGTGGTGATCATTCTGCAATATATACATATAGCAAATCATGTGTACACCTGAAACTAATACAGTTTTATGTCAATTATACCTCAGTATAAGTAACAAGTGTACAACAGACTGATTTGCAATTTTTAAGTTATGCTCCACTTATAATTATTATAAAATATTGACTATATTCCTTGTAGTTTATTTTATACATAATTGTTTGCATCTCTTAATCCCTTAGCCTTATTTTGTCCTTCCTCCCCTCCTTGTCCCTGATGGTAAATACTAGTTTTCTCTATATCAGTAATTCTGGGTTTTTTGTTGTTGTTATGTTCAACAGTTTATTTAGCTTATCATATAAGCAACATTATATAGTATTTGTCTTTCTCTGACCTATTTCACTTAGTTCATCCATGTTGTTGGAAATAGCAAATTTTCATTCTTTTTTATGACTGAATAGTACTCCTATATGCCCACCACATATTCTTTATTTATTTTCATCTGTTGATGGACAGTTATTGCTATGAACAATGGGATACATGTATCTTTTCCAATTACTGTTTTGGGGATTTTTTTCAGATATATATACCCATGAGTGGAATTGCTTGCTCATATGGTAATTTTATTTTTAGTTTTTGGGAAACCTCTATACTGGTTTTCATTATGCCTGCACCAATTTACATTCCCACCGGCAGTGTAGGAAGTTTCCCTTTTCTACACATTTTCACAGGTATTTATATTTGTAGTCTTTGTGGTGACAGCCATTCTGACAGGTGTGAGATGATGTCTCATTATAGTTGTATTTATTTTTAAACAGTTGTTTGGCTGTTTCAAGGCCTTAGCTGGAGCACACAGGAGTGTCAATCTTCACTGCAGCACGTGGGATCTTTAGCTGTTTCATGTGGGATACAGTTCCCTGACCCAGTATTGAAACCAGGCCCCCTGCATTGGGAGCACGTCTTAGACGCTGGATCATCAGGGAAGTCCCTCGTTATAGTTTTAATTTGCATTTCTCTGATGATTAATGGCGTTGAGCATATTTTCATGTTCTGGTTGGCCACCTGTATGTCTTTGGAAAGATGTATGTTCAGGTCATCTGCCCATTTAGGTTGTCTTTTTGATCTTGAGTTGTATGAGCTGTTTATATATTTTGGATAATAATTTCTCATAGGTCATATCATTTGCCAATTTTTGTCCCATTACACAGGCTGTCTTTTGATTTTGTCAATGGTTTCCTTTGCTGTGTGTGCAAAAACTTTTAAGTTTAATTAGGTCCCATTTGTTTATTTTTGCTTTTATCTCCTTTGATTTAGGAGAAAGATCCAAAAGAAAATTTTGCTATTTATGTTGAAGAGTGTTCTACATAGGTTTTCTAGGATTTTCATGGTTTCTAGCCTTACATTTAGGTCTTTAGTCATTGTGAGTTTATTTTTGCCATGTATAGTAACATGGATGGATTTGGATGGTATTATACTAAGTGAAATAAGTCAGACAGAGAAAAACAAATGCTGCATATCATTTAGATGTGGAATCTACAAAACAGAATAGACTCGTGAATGTAACAAAAAGGAAACAGACTCGCAGATACAGAAAACAAACCAGTGGTTACCAATGGGGAGACGGAAGAGGGAAGGGCAACTTTGGGATAGGAGATTAAAAGATACAAACTATTATGTATAAGATAAGCTAGAAGGATATTATATAACAGTTTATATAATAGTATAACACAGGGAATATAGCCAACAATATCTATAAATGGAGCATAACCTTTAAAAAGTGTGATCACTCTGTTGTATATCTATAACATATAATATTACATCAACTGTACTTCAACAAAAAGGGGACATAACTACTGATACAGCAGGCTTTAAAAGATAAAATAATACTATAAGTGGATATTGAAACTACAACAATGCCCATTATATTTCATTTATGTTGGTTAAAAAATATTCTCTAATTGGATACAGGATTATATATGCACAATTAGATAACATTTAGAACATATGTTTGATGGTATGTTAGATATATAGAGCTCATGACTATTGTAGTCTTTAGTTTCTTTTATCAGTATGGTCTGTATTTATGTGTATGCTTAAAAAATATTGGACACCTACTATGTGCTACATAGTTTATAAATATATCTAGCATCCTGCCAGGTAGGAGTGTATGAGTCATTTTTCTGAAGAGAAATATGAAAAAGGCATAAATGACTCATTTAAAAAAAAAAGTTAGCCTTTAAATCCAGATTTTTATGGCTCCATAGCTACAGTAATTCATATATATGTTGATTGTACATATAATGTATATTTATTTTAAAATAACATAAATTTAAATATGAGAATAATTTTTGAAACAATCATACTGCCCTGTGAAATGAATATCTACACTAAAAGCAATTGTCTCTAAGAAGGCCAGAATTCCCTAAAGAAGAAAATTGGACACTCTAATTATGATTGCCTGAAAGCTAACTCATTGCCAAGCACAGCCTCCAGTTCCACCCGAGCAGGAAGTCTGGACTGAGACCCTGGGCGGCTGCAGAGCAAATCCTACCACCTGCCCAGGCAGGGAAGCAGGTGAGCAGTCCCACCCAAGAGGGGAGCGTGGTCCTTGGCCCACCTGACCAGGATGCCTTAAAAGTGACCCTGGGGAGCCTCAAGCCCAGCTTACAGTACTGCCCAGCACCACATCCCAAATTAAATATAGTAACTATGTGAGGTGATGGATGTGTTAACTAGTCTAATGGTGAAAATCATTTTGCAATATATACAAGTACCAAATCACCCAATCGTACACCTTAAACTTAGAGTGTTACATGTCAATTACAACTCCATAAAGCTGTTGTAATGCGAACTCAGAAGGGTTTGTACAGAGACATAAAGCGACTTAACGTTTTTTAATTAAATGGATATTAATACAATCTCTCTGAAAAGGCTGCAACGAGCTGTTTTCACATTTGTATGTGGTCATTTCACATTTTAATGAATCTACCATCTTACCTGGTTCACTTCCCAAGTTCACTTCCTCATCTGACAAAACTAACCTAAAGTAAAACAGAAAAATGAAAAGATTTTGGTTAAAATACACTGGGGACTCATACTCTACAAACAGTTCTGTATGGCTTAAAAAGTTTTTTTTTTTTTAAACTGAGGAGGCAGTTGTCTGGTAGATCTCCTAAAATCTGAGACGAATCTTTTCTAGAGCTACACAGACTGTAAAAATAACCTTTCACCTCTTATTCTTTCAATGCATTTATACTGAGATTGACTAAAGCACCAGGTACCATGTTCAGCATAGTGAGCACCGTGTGAAATACCACACAGAGAACATCTGTCACCAAAGCCGTCGAGTATGAAGTTTAAACTGTTTTCAAGCATTAAAAGGTTTTTGCTCAAGAATTCTTGGCAAGTAAAGTATTGAGAGGTTGGGGTTGACACGTACACACTGCTGTATTTAAAACAGATAACCAAAAAAATAAATAAATAAATAAAACAGATAACCAACAAAGATTTACTATTTAAAAAAATTAAAAATTTTTAAAAAGAGATTAAAAAAAAAGAGTGCTTGGGAACTACAGGGAATGAAGAACTGTAGAAAAAATGGAGTACTCTATTTTGAACAAGAAATTGATGGTTACATTTGGCTAAAATAAGACACATTTGGCTAAAACATTCTCGACCAAAACTAATTTTGGAAAGTGCTATCATCCATCTGGTATAATAATTTTAAAAAATGAGATAAAGAAAGTTTTATCTTTTTTTTTTTTTCGGCTGTACCAAGCGGCATGTGGGATCTTAGTTCCCAGACCAGGAATGGAACTCATGCATCCTGCGTTGGAAGCACAGAGTCTTAGCCACTGGGTCACCAGAAAAGTCCCGAGATACAGAACCATTTTTCATAATTCTTGGGGTATAAACTCACAACTCTAGTGTTGGTTTTTTTTCTAATAAGCCTTTAAAGACACTTAAAAGCAATACAATATTTATTTGCAAATCCCACAGAAATAAACCTACAGAACAAATGGATAGTTTGATATGGAATGAAATGTTCAACAATAGTATACCTAGATTGTGTTTTAAACATTTTGGACAGAAGAGAGGGTTGAGGTGCTTTGGAACCTGTTAGTTAACGTGAAAGGCAGCTTTCATAATGCTGAAGATGGGTGAGGAGATTTCGAATAAAACTTCCATAAAATGTGATAACAAATATAGCTACTAAATTAATAAACAATGTACAATTTAAAGTCTCAATATATGTAACTAAGTTAATACATTTAATTCATATCTATACATTTGATTACTTAATCTATATTCTAAAACATTGTATATCCAAGGTGGTTAAAAAAATTTTTTTTGTTTGGATATCCCCCTGGGGAAAAGAGTGAAATGCTTATATTTCAGATCACCTTTCACTCAACAATATAGTGTTGTCATTGTTTGGGCCTATTTCTGGGTTCATCATTATACTCAGCGCAATCTAGTTAAAATGACAAGTGGCAGGTCTGCAAGGAAAAGAAAGGTAACATGTCACTACAGGGAAACGGGCAACATGAAGGATGAGCACAGCAAGGGCCTCCCTTTCTAGGGAACCAATCCCAGTCCCCTCGGTGTTGTCTTGGAGACAAACTGTCACCAGCTTCCATCTCATAGCTACCAACACCTAGCTCTTTCTTTTTCAAGCAGTCCCTTCTGGGATTCACTAGAGACAGGCTCTTAGTATAAGACCCAGTCTCCTACACTAAATAATTTGGGATTATCACCCAACTGTTCTGTATTCCTATCACCAACTTTGCCTGCCATGCCAAAACTGGGGCAAGGGGTAAGTTTCAGAGCAGATGTCTAACGTTAACTGGAAAGATGACATAGAAGTATTCAGTATTTGGTAAACCAGAGAAGAAACAACTCTTTACAAATATATAATACAATGGTATCCACAACTTCATAGCACGATCTGTAACTTTTGTCTGCTCACCTATTGAGGTTTTCAGGGAGAGAACTGTCTTCTCTTCGTTCTTCCTTGTGGTCTTCAGTAAGCTTCATTGGAGTGTCTTGTAGTTGCTAAGGATAAGAAATTTAGTGTTAAGTAAGTGGGAGGAATCTTTTTCTCTCTTTGTGCAAACAAAAATGAGAATAAAAATTCTAAAGAACAATATAAAACAGGAAGAGTTCTGAAGTCAAGAGTGGGAGATGTATGCTGTATAATTTGACCCGAGCCCTGCGTCCTTTGTATCCTGGCTGCCCGTGGCCATGACACACACTGTGGACTAGTCACAGGGTCCTCCACGCTAAGATACGCCACAGAAGACCTCACTGTGTTGCCAGCCAGCACTGTGATGCTCTAAATACAACTAAAGATTTTCAGTTTCAAGTCTGAGCTGAAATTGGATATGAAAGTTGCCTAAATACACAGTATGTTATCCAGTAAAACATTAACACAGAAAAGTAAAAAACCAAAACACACACAACAACAAAAAAAAAACAAACAAAAAATCCCCAAATCTATTAGATTGGAAGATGCTATGTCAGGACCTGACTTAAAAATAAAAATCTACACCAAGCCCCAGTAACACACAGTTATAGAATATGAACCCATCACAAACATCACATCCAGCTTAGGCAAACTTAACATTTTCAACTTCTACTGAAAATAAAGCAGAATGATTAGTTCAAAGGAACTGAAACGTGGCCTACTAGAATGGATGAAAGGATTAGCACAGTGCATCTCTGCTGGGTAAGCCACACACACAGAAAGTTCACAGGAAGAGTACGTTTTACATGTAGGTGTTATGGAAAAAGCTGACCTAATTCGGTACTCCTCAGCAGCAATCACACATACATAATGACCAAAACTGGCATAATGGTACCGTGGATCACATCTATGACATAAGTGTAAAAGGAAAGCAAAGAGACTTTAACTCCTAAAACTGTAATGTCATTTTTGAAAACACATGACCACTTTCCATCACCTGTTTCTCTTTCCATTACCTTTTCTTTTTGCATTTTAATTTTCTTTTTACTTTTTCTTTTATTCCCTTCTCCCCCACTCTACTGATATCATGAGCCCACCAGCAGCGTGCCCATGTATTTGTTTAGTGCTGCTGGCAGCATTTGGAATCTGGGAACTTCATAAAAATGACTAACTGAAAGAGTATAAAAAAATGATTCCCAGTGTTTTGTAAGTTTGAAATTAGGCTTAGCAAAAAGCAGTCTCAAGGTTATCGTCCAGATGAAGTGTCATATATCTAAGAAAAGAGCACTGAAGGGAACGTACCTTGAGAGCTACAAAGTCATATGGATGAAGGCCTATACAGGTCCCATGAATCTGGGACATCATTCGAGCTGTTTTCTCCCAGAATCCAAGCAGTGTTCTCTGTAGAGAAAGAAACGGTGACACTACAGTCTTGCTTCCTCTCCTTTTTTCAGTGCTACTTTTCCTCGCTATCGTAGACAAATAGTTGTTGTCAAATAACAAGAAATAGGATCTAAAATCAATTTCCAGGTCTGGGGAGCCCGAAAGCTCTGTAAACAGTAACTGCACAAGGACTGGCACTGTGTCTGCACGTGTGTGCGCCCGTGTGTGTACAGCACTGACACATAACCAGAGCCAGCTCGGGAGGAACTGCAGCCAAGAGAACGATGCTGGCCAATGAGAACACCTTCCGAGGGACCCAGGAGAAAAATGTTCAAAGCACCAAAATATCATATTTGCATCAGAGGTGTATGTGTAAACTTTTATGTTGGTAAGCATGTATAAAACTTTATTAATTGGAGTAAAATAATTTGTACCATTAAATTTGGACTTTCATTTAGGGCTCAAGAAAGATTTGTCAAAAAAAAAAATGTGTTATCAAGCTAACTCAAGTAATTGTACATTTTCCTCGCTGCTTCAAGGTTCCTGTTCAAAGTGAGGAGGTGAGTGAGGAGAACAAGGGAGAGCTGGGTAACAGCCACGGTGTTTCCGGCATGATGCGACACAGATCACTACGTGCTTTTATTTTCAAGTGTGACTTGTCTTGATTCTTAAATCCCACAGAATTGAACTGAAGTAGGCAGATTCCTTAAAAGCAGCATCGAATGCCATTTCTTTTAGTTTATTATCATTCTCCTATGCAAAAGTTTATTCTATTTTGCCACTGACGGATAAAATCAGTAACTGTTACCTGTTAATATCTAACTTACTCACTGTATGCTATTTATGTGTGACTTGGACTAAAGTAAACACAAATGTAATCTCCTTCTGAGATGACAGTGGTATGGAATGATGATCTGGCAGAACTGAACATAAGACTTAGAAAACCTAAGTTTTTAAGCCCAACACTGCCATTTCCTTTAAGTATCATTTAATTTTCACTTTCCTCATCCACCAATGGTAGAAAAGGGTTAAACTTTTGGGTCACAGCATCTTTGCTTCAAATAAAATTGTGTGTAGAATTAGTTCAAAGTGGAGCATCTCTGAATGAACCAGGCCAAGAGGCCTTGAATCCTGACTCCTCTCAAGCTCCTAAATGTCTGTCTGTCTCTCCTTCCTAGGATATCAAAGGGAATAACATGAAGCTACAGAAGCAGGTAATCGCTAAAGTCTTTTCCAGTCTAGTATTCTATGATTCTGAATGTCATAACCTTAGTAAGTCAAGTTTAACAAAATCAAAGGAATCTGATCAATTATACAATTTTTTTGCACCCTTTAGACAGCTTTTAAAAAGGAATCTCACCACTCATCTTTTTACTGCAAGGATATGCTGACCATGGAGGTGGGTACCTGGTAGGTAGCAAGTGAATGAGACAACATGTTGCAGCGACTAGCTCCAAGTAAATCCACTTTTTGACAAACATCCATCTTTAACTTGTCAAAAGAAGTTTTGCTATTTCTCACTTGGATTTGTACCTGCAACCACAAAAATGTAGCTTATTAATACTTCTAATATAGAAATAAACGTACCACACAGGTTCATGATACATGTTTTCAGACACATGAAATTGTAACAAAGAAGATTCTCCTTCCCTGAATTAGTATTTCATGATTCATTGAAAAGATTTTGGCTATTTTTGGTAACTGTGGGAGATTCTTTCCACCAGGTATTTTTATGCTGAGAAACTATGTGACGAAAGACAGAAAAAAAAGTATAAAACTAAGAAGAAAAAACAGATTCCAAGTAAAAAGAAACATCCAAAACTACTGATAGATAATATTTAGCTAAGAAATAGTAGAAAAATAAATGGAAAGGGAACATAGTTAAAGTGTTATAAAGCATTAATAATAGCTCTGAATCATACAGATGTATTTATGAACTTAAATATAGGCTTATATTTCTTACACATAAGGTGAGTCATTTGTCAGTAAGTCATATGAATATTCAACTTTAAATGTACTCATTCATTCAATGAATACTTAAAAGGTATCTATTATGTGCCAGGCACTGCTCAAGGAACGGGGATACTGTGGTGAACAATGTTCTTCGCCACCATCCCTGAGTGAGGGGGCACAGGAAAAAAAAGGAAGTAAATAAATATATAAGATGATCTCAAGTCACAAGATAGCATATGCATGAAACAGAACTGAGCAACAACTTTTGGTAAGATGTCAGCAAAGCCATTGATGAGCTCAATGCATGATGTCAGAACTGGGACAGGAGGACAATGAGCGGATGAGCGGACCATGCTAAGACACTGAGGAGAGCCTGCTAGACCCAGGGAAAAGGAAAGACAAGTTCTAGGTATGGGGGGGTGTCTGCAGAAAGGGAAGGAATGGGGTAGAGCATATTCCTTCCTTAAGCACAGAAAGTAAGTATGAGATGTGGCTGCAGAGGGCCCAGGGAATGGAGTGTGCAGGGCTATGTGGGCCTAGATAGGAGGTGTGGATCCTATTCTTTCTGTTTAATTGAAGTGAAATTCACATAACATGAACTTAACCATTTTAAAACTGTACAATTTAGTGACATCAGTGCACTCACACTGTTGTGCAAGCACTCCCTTGGATTGTATCTGTCAAGGATTATAAAGGGGATAGAATGTCAGGTTGACTGAGGCCACGTGTCCACCTACTGCCCATGTCTCTTGGAGAAATCAATGAGGCAAAGCACTTGTAACAGCTAGTAGAAAGATTCCATCTATATTAAATCTAAGTATGAATTATTACAGCTACTTTAAATATTTATAAAATGGAGTGAGTACATTTTAAAAATATATTTATTTGGCTGCAGCGGGTCTTAGTCATGGCACGAGTGATCTTTTAGTTCAGGCACGCAGCATGCAAACTCTTAGTTGGGACATGTGGGATCTAGTTCCCTGACCAGGGATGGAACCGAGGCCCCCTGCATGGAGAGCATGGAGACTGAGCCCCTGGACTACCAGGGAAGTCCCAGAGTGAATGAATTTCACTATTTATGTATGGTAAATTCAGGGGATACAATTTATAATAAATAGATTATTTAGCTTATTTAACTAATATGCAGAGCACATCATGTGAAACGCCAGGCTGGATGAAGCACAAGCTGGAATCAAGATTGCTGGGAGAAATAATCAAGAATCTAAGATATGCAGATGACACCACGCTTATGGCAGAAAGCGAAGAGCAACTAAAGAGCCTCCTGATTGAAAGAGGAGAGTAAAAAAGTTGGCTTAAAACTCAACATTCAGAAAACTAAGATCATGGCATCTGGTCCCATCACTTCATGGCAAATCAATGGGGAAACAATGGAAACAGTGAGAGACTTTATTTTCCTGGGCTCCAAAATCACTGCAGATGGTGACTGCAGCCAGGAAATTAAAAGATGCTTGCTCCTTGGAAGAAAAGTTATGACCAACCTAGACAGCATATTAAAAAGCAGAGACATTGTTTTACCAATGAAGGTCTGTCTAGTCAAAGCTATGGTTTTTCCAGTAGTCAAATATGGATGTGAGAGTTGGACTATAAAGAAAGCTGAGCGCTGAAGAATTGATGCTTTTGAACTGTGGTCTTGGAGAAGACTCTTCAGAGTCCCTTGGACTGCAAGGAGATCCAACCAATCCATCCTAAAGGAAGTCAGTCCTGAATGTTCATTGGAAGGACTGATGCTGAAGCTGAAACTCCAATACTTTGGCCACCTGATGTGAAGAAATGACTCACTGAAAAGACCCTGATGCTGGAAAAGACTGAAGGCAGAAGGAGAAGGGGATGACAGAGGATGAGATGGTTGGTTAGCATCACTAACGTGATGGACATGAGTTTGAATAGGCTCCAGGAGTTGGTGATGGACAGGGAAGCCTGGTGTGCTGCAGTCCATGGGGTCGCAAAGAGTAAGAAATGAGTGACTGAACTGACTGAACTGATATGTTCACACACACAGTTGCTTTAAAAGTTTGTGGTGTGCTGCAGTCCATGGGGTTGCAAAGAGTAAGAAATGAGTGACTGAACTGGTATGTTCACACACACAGTTGCTTTAAAAGTTTGTGGTCAAACTTATGTATTGTGGCAGAATGAAAAATTTGATAACCTTCACTTATAATTAATAATCACTTTACATGAGTTTTCACTTAAGTACTTTCCCTACTTAATGAATGACTTTCCTCCTGAAAACCACTCCTAAAAGCCCAGGTAAGCAATATTTGAAAGGCAATTATATCTATTACGCCAAATAGTGGGGGGAAAAAAAAAAGTGCGTGACAACTTTTTATATTTACTTCAACTGGAGATTTCCAAGCAATTTAAGAATTTGTAATATAACACATTTTCCAAAACTAGTCTGATGTTTTATGCTCTTAAGTTATTCTGTAGAGGTTCAAAAAAATAAATTAAAAGGATGTATTTTCATACTTTTCGGAACTTTTCCACTTGTTTTAAGGTGTCTGGGTCCAGTTCTTGAGATACATCTTTCATCCACAGCAGGGCTCCTCTGTATTCTGTGCGCGCCTGCTCCATCCGATTAATTGTCGTCAAGGTATCAGATATCGCCCTTTGACTGAATGTTGCTACTTCTTGCTGAAGTCGAGACAGGGGAGTATACAGGGCCAATCTAATGACAGAGAGGTAAAAATCAGAGGAATGTACATCCCACAAGCAAAATAAAGACAACCATAAAGCAGAATTTGCTGTCAAGATGAGTCTATAAACAGGAAATTATTAAGATGCCTAAGAAAATTAGAAAGCAATAAGGCTCATACAACTAACTCTGAATTGTTAATATAGGTAATGTTCATATTTCTCCTTTTTCTTCTTTTAGGGAATACATCATTTTTGCAACATTTTGGGATGTTTACCATGTATAAATGATCTGCCAAGTAATTCTGCCACTTAGAAAAGAATTTCATGAGTAAATGAGATCCTGTATTTATAAAGCATGTTCCTATAAGCAGAAAGTTGGGGTTTTTTGAAAAACTGAAGGAAAATCTGGGTGTTAGAAAAGTAGATAAAATGCTAGATGAGCTAATGAGGACAAAATCCATAGCATCTGAGGATGAGAACAAGAGAAATAAAGGATTTAAGAAACATAAGTCAAACCCAGTTTCTCTATCTGCTTCTGACTCTGACTTAGTGAATGGAGGGACTTGTATTTCATGTCCCTCGGTCATCTCCTTAAAGATGGACTTTTGCACTAATGTGGTATTTCAGCATAAAGCCACTTAGGTTATGCAATGCCATTTACAGGTCTGATAAAGCCTGCTTTTATTTTTCTCTAAAAAAAGGAAATATGTTGGCTGAATTTAGTAATTGCAGAGGATTCTTTGTAACAAGTATCTTTATGCTAAAAAGTTATAAAATAATAAATGTAAAGTATGTAATTAAGAAAATATTTCCTCTGCTTAAAAAGACATGTTCCAATGTACTCATAGATGGTACAGCATCCAAAAAGTGAAAAAAAAAATATATATATATATACACATACTTAAATTTTAGCCATTGGTTGCCTCTATTTCACTAAACCACTTAAGAAATTTAAATACAGACCTAAAGGCTATTTCCAGGAATTAAGCAACCTATGAATATAAAATTATAAGTAATGATTTTAAGTACAAAATAAGAGTTAGGCATCAAAACAGTTATATACTGCAATATACAATTCTTCTCTTTTAACCTTCCACTGGAATCAAGAGAAACCTTAAAATATTTAAATTTAGTTAACATACATCAAAACTGTCATACTGACTATAAAGTTAAAGATGATGCAAAACCATGAGTAAACCTTTGCTTGGCGGAAGAACAGAGTGCCTTGCCAGTGGCATCCATCATTTTGCCAGCCTGCGTTGTATCCCGTTCTGCTTGGAACTTTAAAAAGAGCCCTAGTTCGTTTTCTTCCTCCGATATAACTAGGGGAAAAATTACAGTATAGTTCATTGTTTCATTTCATCATTTGTTTAAAACACACACATATACAAGTAACATTCTCACAGCAATAATTCTCTATACTTAACAATTACTTAGGGGCAGGAGGAGAGAGACTTGTTTTTAAAATGTAAATTCCTGGGCTCTGTTTCCAGAGACTTTGATTTTACAGGTCTGAGGATCTGCCTTTTTTTTTTTTTTTTTAACAAGAATTCCAGATGGTTCTGATCAGTGACTCCATAGACCTCACTTTGGGAGAGACTGATCTTTAGTGGAAAAAAAAAAAAAATTCCAAAATGATAAAACCACAGATGACACATTTTCAAATGTGCAGAGATGCATATTAGGATCATTAGCACTTATAAAGTATTTGGTGGCCTATTTAAACTTATTTTTGTCTCCCATCCTGGCTTCATCGTCTATGTTCAGTACCACAGATTCACAATTGCCCACAATTTTGCTGCTAAAACCCTAAAAGTTGTCACATAGTGCAATGCTACTCAAAGTGTGGTCTGTGGACCAGTGCTGGCCAGGCTAGTCCAATGGTCTGATCTGTGGACCATTTGCTACCAGCTTGCGACAAATACTCACACTAAGATACCATTAAGAAACTTTTACCTGTTTGACTATCTTATATCTGTTGACTCTAATCACCAAAAAGTATGCTTATATTTGTGCATGTCTTCTTCAATTTTGTTTTTCTAAAAATTTTTTATTGTATTTTCAAAAGTGTCAGCTGACGACAGATTGAAAATAAAACAATGACCCTTCACCACAAAGTTTTAGAAGTACTGATCTAGTGGAAGATGACTTTTCATCACAATAAGACCAACAGGTGAGGGGAGCCCATAAAGTGTTCACACTGTGAGCTTAAAGTGAAAAACATGACAAATGTCATGACTCGTTTCACTCTAGTTTACTGATGGAAAAACTGAAGTTAACCACTGAAAGGGAAGTCCCTTGAGTCCCTCTGAAGCAGCAGGGGAACTCGGGCCTTCTCACCTGCTAGCTGCCCCCTCACCGGTCCTCCCACTAGTAGTGCCTACAAGGAAGTCCCTAGGAGGGCATGTGGTGTTTGAGAGAGGGCGTCTACACATCTGTAGTCTCGTCTGAAAAAAACATGTGCTGTTTTATAAACAGTTTGCCTGATCAAGAGTGGATTGGATCTGAGGAATCTTGTTAATATTCCAATTACTTCAGAGATGTACCAGTTACACATTTCCTCTGAATCAGAACTTCATAAAATTCATAAAATATACCTCAATGAAAACTACTAGAAAAAGATATTAATTTGTAGATGATGATCCGGAAAAGCCTCACAAAACATGGACCACCTCCTTATCAAATATCAACTGAACAGTAACCGTAATTGAGCCTCACTCTTATCAGTGCAGAAAGGGAAGGAGATGAAGCTGAGTCTGCGCTGATTTGGTGCTGAGACCTGATGCCAAAACCCACCGAGACCCTACTCCTATGTGTCCTTCCCCAGTCAAGAGATTCTCATAAAGGTTTACAGTGCTGGAAGAATCTATGCAATGGTCTGATGTTAGTCTCAACAGAAGATCTATTAACCAAATAGTCTTCAAGAAATCACACAGTTATATACAATCTTAAAGAGAAAGCTATGACAAACCTAGACAGCATATTAAAAAACAGAGACATTACTTTGCCAACAAAGATCCGTCTAGTCATAGCTATGGTTTTTCCAGTAGTCATGTATGGATGTGAGAGTTGGACCATAAAGAAGGCTGAGCGACAAAGGATTGATGCTTTTGACTGTTGTGTTGGAGAAGATTCTTGAGAGTGCCTTGGACTGAAAGGAGATCAAATCAGTCAATTGTAAAGGAAATTGGTTCTGAATATTCATTGGAAAGACTGATGCTGAAGCTCCAGTACTTTGGCCACCTGACGTGAAGAGCTGACTCATTAGAAAAGACCCTGATGCTGGGAAAGATTGAAGGCAAGAGGAGAAAGGGACGATAGAGGATGAAATGGTTGGACGGCATCACCGACTCAATGCACATGAGTTTGAGCAAGCTATGGGAGATGGTGAAGGACAGGGAAGCCTGGTGTGCTATAGTCCATGAGGTCGCAGAGAGTTGGACATGACTGAGCGACTGAACTGAACTGGAACATTTCAGGATAAGGAGATGTACAGATATAGATTTTATCATATACTTTCTCTTTATTGTTGTTCACTCAGTCGTGTCCGACTCTTTGCGACCCCATGGACTTTAGCACACCAGGCTTCCCTGTCTTCAGGCTTCCCTGAAATGCTCTACCAGCGTGCTAAATGATCTGGTGATTCTAGGACAAAATGCAGGATGCACAAACTGGCCAGTGTTTCTTTACATTTCCATTTCTATCACAGAACTCCCTTGGTCCAATGACTGCTTGATTCAATGACTCCCTTGGTCCATTTTACTGCTTGGTAAAATATTTAAGGTCCTTAGCAATCCGACTGGAACCTTCCTTTGCTCGTATATCACCCTATTATTCTCCATTACAAACTCTTCTGTCATGCTTCTCACCCTTCAACTTTATTCCCTTGACTCTGACTCCCTTTTTCCCCCACATATTCAACTTCTATAAACCCTTTGAGTTTTACTTCCATTCCCATCTAAGTAGCTGCCAATCTCTCTAATACAGTTATTTTTAACTCCAAGAGAATTCAGAGGCATGTCTGCATCACAATCCTGAATTCAATTACATACTATTCTTTGTCTCTTATTTTATTACAGAAAGTTGTTTCTCCAACTGTTTCCTGGGGAAAAATACATAGTTTTACACATGGCAGGCACTAAAAAAATTATCATGCTATAATGGATTTCTTGCCTTAATGGACAATATATGAACTTTCATTATCAACTTTTGATACTAATTTACATTGCTGCACAAAGAAATCATTCATTGAGCAAATATGCACTGCACATGGACTATATGCTAGACACTGTTTCAAGGCTAGGAGATACAGAAATAAACACACAAGTTTCTATCCTTAAGGAGAGCATATTCTAGTGGTGGTAAGAAAAACAACAGATAAAATATACAGAACATTGAATACTGTTAAGTGCTATTGTTAAGTAGACAGAGATTGATGAGAAAGAGGGGTATATTTCATTTCAGATATGGGAGTCAGAAGGACTCACTAATAAGATGACACTTGACCAAATACCTAAAGAGGATTAGGTATGCAGATAAGACTACTGTAGAGGAGATTAATGGCTCAGAAGGAGAGAGTTTTAGGAGATGAGACCAGGGAAGAAACCAGGATCAGAGAGGTGGCCACGCCCAGTAGGGAACTGTAAATAAGGCAGGAGGAGAGATTCAAAGATTGAGTTCTAACCAGAAGAGGTGAAGAAGAGAGGAGGTTCCAGCAGTTACAGGATACTGAGAAGGAACGACCATTAAGAAGAAATCCAGGAATGCTGGTACCTGGAAGCCAAGTGAAGAGAGTACAGTGTCTCAAGGAGGAGGGAAAATCAACTGTGTTAAATAATGTGACAACGACTGAGAACTGGTCCCAGAATTAAGTTCTTCATGACTGTGACAAGAGTGATTTGGTGGAGTGAAGGGGATGAAAACTTGACCGGGTGAGCAGAAGAGAAGGAGAAGGAGAAGGAATAGAGACTGTGTGTACAGATAATTACGTCAAAATTTCCTGTGAAAGGAGCAGAGGAATGAAGGGTAACTGCTAGAGCAAGTAGGGGTGGAGAAAGAGCTTTTAAATGATGGAAAAAAATCCACTTAAGACTCTGGGAAGGAAAACTAAACTCAGCAAAATCAATCTGTGTCAGAGGATTTGATGAATTGAGCATGCTGGGGGATTTCAGGGTAGATCACTGTAAATATTCATTTTTGTCATAAGAAACGATTCCAAAATAGTTCAGTAAATTACTATTTTTACATTAAATCTTTCATCTTCAAAAATGCAAATGAATATTTATTTTAAGCAGGAATTGTTGGTGGATAGATATCTATGATTTCATACCATTGAGTCTTAGCTGATATTTCTCAACTATCTTCAGAAGTTCAGTACATGTCTCTTGAATGGAGTGAAAAACCTTTGAAATATAAATTTTATTAGGACAATTTAAAGAACCATAGGCAAATACAAAATATAAAAAAACACTTCAAAAGCAAAACATTTTCTCATAGGTATTGTCTATTTTCCTTGACTGTGATATACTTCAGTTTTGGTTTTATTTCAGATGTAGAAAGCACATTTAGCTTTCTCCCATTAGAGTTGGAAAAAATGATAATAAATACATGGAAACTAATAAAAATTTATGACTGTGGAGTTTGTCCTCCCCTCAGCTCCAAACTATCTAAATAGCAATTTAAAAATGTACATTAAATACTGTCTACCACTGATGAAAAGAGTATAGATAGTTTTAGACAATATTAAGTAACTTAGAGTCTGGCTTTTCTCCAATATTGGTCTAAGAAAAATAGGTCAATGAATTTACCATAAAAATTAAATAATGTTGTTATAACAACAAAAATAAATTACCTTCAGATTATTTTTGCTTAGAATTTTCCATGAATATTAATCCCTTCATTACCACTGCTGCCAATAGCTAACAAAAAAATAAAATATCTAATAGACTCCCATTTCAAACTTAGTGGCTCAGTCATGTCCAACTCTTTGTGACCCCGTGGACTACAGCCAGGCTCCTCTGTGCATGGATTCTCCAGGCAAGAAAACTGGAGTGGGTTGCCATGCCCTCCTCCAGGGGATCTTCCCAACCCAGGGATCGAACTCAGGTCTCTCGAATTGTAGGTGGATTCTTTACTGACTGAGCCACCAGAGAAAGTGAAAGTGAAAGTTGCTCAGTTGTGTCTGACTCTTTGTGACCCCATGGACTATACAGTCCATGGAATTCTCCAGGCCAGAATACTGGAGTAGGTGGCCTTTCCCTTCTTCAGGGGATCTTCCCAACCCAGGGATTGAACCCAGGTCTCCCCCAATGCAGGTGGATTCTTTACCAGCTAAGCCACCAGGGGAGCCCAAGAATACTGGAGTGGGAAGCCTATCCCTTCTCCAGGGGATCTTCCTGACCCAGGAATCAAACAATGCAGGGGTCTCCTGCATTGTAGGTGGATTCTTTACTGCCTGAGCCACCAGGGAAGCCCATCTCTATAGCAGTTTTGCTTTTATTTTGATGTTTGATCAGGCCAAAGGAAGACTGATAACAGATACTAAATTCTAAATGCAGGAGTGACTATCAATTTTCCACATAAGTTTAAGTATGTTTGAATTGCACTTGGTATATGTATTTGTGTGTGTGTGTTAACTTGCTCAGTTGTGTCCAACTCTTTGCAACCCCAAGGACTGTAGCCACCAGGCTCCTCTGTCCATGGAATTCTCCAGGCAAGAATACTGGAGTGGGGTTGCCATTTCCTTCCCTAGGGGATCTTCCCAACCCAGGGATCAAACTTGGGTCTCCTGCATCACAGGAAGATTCTTTACCATCTGAGCTACCAGGGAAGCCAGAGCTGCTGTAAGTCCATGTGGAAGATTAGAAAAGAATACAAAAATAATAGTTCCATTAACACTATGGTGAAGCAATTACAGTTGATTTCCCCCCCATGGGTCCTTGAAAGATACATATGCTATTGCTTTTCATTTTTTTTTTTATTTATTTTTTTTGCTTTTCATTTTTACAACAAAAATATTTTTCTGTTTTAGTGAGGTATAAAATTGTAATATATTTAAAGTGTACAACATGATAATCTAAGTACATACTTGATGCATATGTATACTTGAAAATATTTCTCATTCTTAAAAAAGATAATACAATTGTGGGAGAAAGTTCTTGGGTGATTCCAAATAATTCTCTAATGGACAAAAATAACACTGAATATAAAATGTCACCCACAGATTACCTATCAATGTGAAATAAAACACAAAAAATCTACTTCTGTGGGAATACATGAATGGGTAGTGAAGAGTTCCCTTAGTGATAAAACATATTACTTATAATAAAGCCCCTTCATTTTTTTTTCACAATTTGTCACTCAATCCTAAGAAGAATACTTTTTAACACAAATAGTAAAATCTGGCTAAATAGAAATAATTTTTATTTTCATATTTGTTATGGCAGTGATCAGAATTATAGAAAAAATTACTTAGTAAATTAAGACATTTTATTAGACCTATATTTTTTAGACCTATATTTATTTATTAGACCTATAATTATTAGACCTATACTTTTAAGAATCCCAACAAATCATTATATTTTTAAGCATAACAGAGCCTCTGGCTAGAAATGTTTGTAAAAGGTTACCTAAATTAGGATATACACATGGAATTGGCAAATCTGCATTAAAAAATTCAGACTTCATTAATATACATGAGACCTTTCTTCTAATTAGCTTGATTACTTAAAAGTATAAGTTTACATATAGGTTTAAAGTTGTTTCATGGTAATTATTTCTTTTATTTAAAATAAAAAACAGCCAAAAATACATTATGTATGACATACTTTAAACTCCATCCTTAATAAGAGAAACAAAAACTCCAACTTGTAAAATCCTCACTCACTATTTGATCTCAGTAATCTATAATTATCACTATGTCAGTGAGGTATAGACTTCAGATAAAAGTAGTACAAAATACTAGTGACATGATACATAATGAGTATATGGTCCCATTAGAACATAACTAATTCACTTACATAGCACACAAAGTATCACACTAGTGCCAGAGAAATTATCTAGTTCATGGTCTACCTACTATGGACTCCAGCTCTGCCAATGCACAATTTGCTATGGCTTGCTTATCCAGAAGATCTGATCAACAAATAGATACAACTATTCTATTATCAAATTCTACATGTATCCAGGTCAGCTCTTCAGTGTGAAACTTGTCATAGTCCCCCTAGTAGTCCCAAATAACAACAAGTTATATGCAAAACGCTGAATCCTTATAAGAATTTACCTCAAGTTTAGCATCCAGTTCAGCATCAGATGCCACCACGTGCTCATCCTCCTTCTTTCCGGTTGCTTTGATGAAGACCTGTTTGGTTTTCCAGTATTTCTTCTGCATTCTACTGACTACTGACTGGTTATCTTCTGATCTGTGCTGCCCAAAAAAATCCATGGAGTGACTACAAGAAACAGACTAAAATTAAATTTCTTTAAATATATTTTCAATAATAAGTATCCATTTAGCCAATATTTAGTTGAAAAACTGAAACAGATACTAAATAGAGTATTAATGTTAATAGCTAAACACACTGTTTACTTTGTATGGTCTAAATTTATATTTTAATTATAACTTGCATAAATAACAGGCTGAGAGATTAATGACATAATAATTAGGTAACAAAATGATCAACTGTTATGATTTTCCAATAACAACTGGCAATAATTTTTTGTTCAACCAAGTGTCTACTTGCAGACACTTCTTAGTTTCTAATTTTTGCTTTTGTAAAAATACTGACAAATGAACTTATACACACATCTCTGCATCCTGCTATTATTTCCTCAGGAAAACTTGCTATGGATTAACTGCTATTTCAGAAGAAAACACATTTATTATATATCCTCAGCTATGCAAAGATTCAGATATATATTCTTCTTTAAAAGTCACTTAAAGGAATATTTTAGCATCCAATAAATTAAAAAAATAAAGATCTTAAGTATAAGGGAGACATGTTGTAAAAGAAATAGAGGTGAAAACTGTAACCATTTGTAAACTTAAAAATTAATGGTCTAAGTAATTGTTCTTAACAAGGCTAACAGGGCTACATTTAGGAAATGCACATGTGAAGTGTTCCTTAATGAAATGTGAAAAAAAAAAAGAAATAATAATAATAGTTTTAAAAGCCCAAGTGATTCCAATCAATGGTGGGAGGTAGGAACAAAAGGAGGTACTAAAGTGTGTGACTCATTTTGAGGGGAATCAACAGATGACTAATGTATTCTTAATGTTGGGAAAGAAATAGAAGTTTCCTTTCCTTTTATTTTGAAGTAATTACTAATCAAATAAAAATAGGGTGTCTAATTTCTAAATTACTAGGAGCAAAACAAGGCAACAAGAAAAACTAGCAAAAGCAAAAGAAGATTGAAAAAACAGGAGTAAGGCAACATAAACAGTGCAAACAAAGATCACAGAATAAGAACAATTATACTGTTTAGTATAATAAATGCAAGTTTCCTCTTAAATAGATTCTTTAATCTCAAATCATAAAAAAAATACTATATCCAACTACATGCTACTCAGGATCCACCTAAAATAAGATGACAGAGACAAGTATTAGTTAAGACATACCAGGTAAATATAGTGCAAACACAATGAAAGCGGGGATGATGGCCGCATTAATATCAGACAAAGTAGGTTTACATAAAAGCATTATATGGAACAAGGACAAAAATATAAAGTCCACAGGTAGCCACTCTTCCAGATACTTGCTGGATATTCTCCTTCGTGTATCCTACTGGATTTCTGGACAGAGAGATCAGTCATCATCTAACTGCACAACCTCTCGTGTGCTATGCTGGTAACTTGGCTGGACATGATTTGGGATAGAAAGCAGTATGGAGGGATAATGGACTTGATATAAGCACTACATTGTCTGACACTAGTCTTGAGGGAAAACTAGCAGTTCATTTTTCCCCTTCATTTTCTGCCTGTCTTTAGTTGCTCTTGATGGTTTTCAATTAGTTTTCCCATCCCATCAGTGTGATGGTCAATTCAGTCGTATGACAAACTGCTGGTTTCTTCAACTACACTGATGCTTTGTTCTTGCTGTTTAGTTGCTAAGCTGGATCTGACCCTTTGCAACCCACCCCATGGACTGTAGCCTGCCAGGCTCCTCTGTCCATGAGATTTCTGAGGCAAGAATACTGGAGTGGATTGTCATTTTCTTTCCCGGGGATCTTCCCAACCCAGGGATCGAACCTGAGTCTCCTGCGTTGGCAGGCGAATTCTTTACCACTGAGCCAAGAAAGGCAATGCCAAAGAATGCTCAAACTACAGGACAACTGCACTCATCTCACATGCTAGTAAAGTAATGCTCAAAACTCTCCAAGCCAGGCTTCAGCAATACGTGAACCGTGAACTTCCAGATGTTCAAGCTGGTTTTAGAAAAGGCAGAGGAACAAGAGATCAAATTGCCAACATCCACTGGATCATTGAAAAAGCAAGAGAGTTCCAGAAAAACATCTACTTCTGCTTTACTGACTATGCCAAAGCCTTTGACTGTGTGGTTCACAACAAACTGTGGAAAATTCTGAAAGAGATGGGAATACCAGATCACATGACCAGCCTCTTCAGAAACCTGCATGCAGGTCAGTAAGCAACAGTTAGAACTGGGCATGGAACAACAGACTGGTTCCAAATAGGAAAAGGAGTACATCAAGGCTGTATATTGTCACCCTGCTTATTTAACTTACACGCAGAGTACATGATGAGAAATACTGGGCTGGATGAAGCACAAGCTGGAATCAAGACTGCTGAGAGAAATATCAATAACCTCAGATATGCAGATGACACCACCCTTATGGCAGAAAGTGAAGAGGAACTCAAAAGCCTCTTGATGAAAGTGAATGAGGAGGTCAGCCCGGCAAGTCCTCCGTACTTCTGCAGGGGTGACGTGGGTGGGGATGGTCAGACCCTCAGCTGGTCATGGGGCCTACACCGCCTTTAAAAAAAAAAAAGAAAAAAAAAAAAGAAAGTGAATGAGGAGAGTGAAGAAGTTGGCTTAAAGCTCAACATTCAGAAAACTAAGATCATGGCATCCGGTTCCATCACTTCATGGGAAATAGATGGGGAAACAGTGGAAACAGTGGCTGACTTTATTTTTCTGGGCTCCAAAATCACTGTAGATGGTGACTGCAGCTATGAAATTAAAAGACGCTTACTCCTTGGAAGGAAAGTTATGACCAACCTAGACAGCATATTAAAAAGCAGAGACATTACTTTGTCAACAAAGGTCTGTCTAGTCAAGGCTATGGTTTTTCCAGTGGTCATGTATGGATGTGAGAGTTGGACTAGAAAGAAACCTGAGTGCCAAAGAATTGATGCTTTTGAACTGTGGTGTTGGAGAAGACTCTTGAGAGACCCTTGGACTGCAAGGAGATCCAACCAGTCCATCCTAATGGAGATCAGTCCTGGGTGTTAATTGGTAGGACTGATTTCAAAGTGGAAACTCCCAATACTTTGGCCACCTGATGCGAAGAGCTGACTCATTTGAAAAGACCCTGATGCTGGGAAAGATTAAGGGCAGGAGGAGACGGGGACGACAGAGAATGAGATGGTTGGATGGCATCACCGACTCAATGGACATGGGTTTAGATAGACTCCGGGAGTTGGTGATGGACAGGGAGGCCTGGCGTGCTGCAGTTCATGGGATCGCAAAGAGTAGGACGCGACTGAACTGAACTGAACTGAGCCACTAGGGATGCAGGCTTAGGCAAAATCAGTGAAGAGTACAAGTCTTCACAGTATCAGAAGAGAACCTCTCTTCCCTACCCCAACTCACGTGCTAATATAGCTCAAAAGTATATGCCTGAAAAATAAAGTGTATGTCTGGCCTGTTTCCATTCCCTTACTAGTTTCTTCATAGGAGACAAAGAGTAACTTATCTGATTGGTGGTGGTTTAGATGCCAAGTCATGTCCGACTCTTGCAACACGATGGACTGCAGCCAGCCAGGCTCCTTTGTCCATGGGATTCTACAAGCAAGAATACTGGAGTGGGTTGCCATTTCCTTCTCCAGAGGATCTTCCCGACTTGATTGGATTTCAGAGTGATCAACTTAGTCCTCCCTTTCCTGTTTGAAATCTATCCTGCCTGCAGAGAGCACACATTCCCTGGCAAAGGGAACACAGTGTCTGGGTGGGTAAATCTGAGAAAGGTGAGATCTGCACATCTGTGGTTTTTTATAGAAATGAAGTGTTAGTTGCTCAGCCAAGTCTGACTCTGCAACCCTGACTGTAGCCCGTCAGGTTCCTCTGTACATGGAATTTTCCAGGTAAGACTACTGGAGTGGGTAGCCATTTCTTTCTCCAGGGGATCTTCCTGACCCAGGGATCAATCCCGAGTCTCCTGCACTACAGATTCTTTACCATCTGAGCTACCAGGGAAGCTGTTTTTGACAGAGGGCACTGCTAAATCTGCTTGCCACTGGGGGGCTGAGTTAGATTAACACAATGAAAACCACAAACAGGCACATCCTAGATAAACTGCTTAAATCCAAAGAGAAAAACTATCTTGAAGCAGAGAAAAATGGTGTATTACATAAAGGGGGACAAATACATAAATGAGATGCAAGTTCTCAAGGAAAACAACAAAGCCCAGACTGTAACGGAAAGATAAATTTAAGGTGTTGAAAGAAAGAAAGAAAAACTATCAACTCATAACGCTCTATTGAAACTGTCCTTTAAAAATGAAATCAAAATAAAGACATTATCAGATAAAGAACTGAGACAATTCATGGCTGGGGACTTTTAGAAATGCTAAACAATTCTAAAGGGAAATTACAGTAGTAATTTGGATCTACAGTAAAGAGATGACTGGAATTGATAAATGTCTGAATAAACATAAGACTTGTCTTTTTTCTTAATTTCTTCAAAAGTTTTATAGTTTAACACACACGGACAACAGTAAAATGGTAGCTCAGTCACCATTCTGTCATTTTTTGTCATTTATATGTCTTCCCTACCACCTTACTCCATAATCGTTTTCATCATCATCACCATTATATGATTCCTTTTGGTAATACTTCCATACATTGAAATGTACAATTTTTAGCTATATACTTTTGACAAAAAGATATTATGTTACAGAACATTTCCAGCACCCCAGAAATTTCCCTTGTATCCTTTTCCAGTGAATGCCTAACCTATCGTAAGTGATGTTTTGCTTTTTGCACCTTTAGTTCTCCTTTCCTACTTTGTTCTTTCTTATCACTGAACAGTAATCCATTGTATCAATATTAACAGTATGTTTTAACTTTCAACTTGGAATTAATTGTAAATAAATCTGCTATGAACATGCCTAAACAAGTCTTTTCATGGACAAACGTTTCACTTCTCTTTGATAAAACCTATAAATGGATTTTTCTGTCAAAGGATTGGTGTACATTTTATAAAAAACTGTCATTTTACATTCCCATTAGCAATGTGTGAGAGTTACAATTGTTCCACAATCTCAGTAACACTTAATGTTGGCAGACTTCTTAGTTTTATCTGTTCTAGTTGTGTATTGGTATTTCCTTATGGCTTTAATGCATCTTTTTCTGATGACTGACGGTAGTGAACACTTTTTCAGGTGCCAATTGGCCTTCTGTAAATGCTCCACTGTTTTAAGTCTTTTGCCCATGTTTAAATTGGGTAGTCCTTTTTTTTTTTTTTTTTTACTATTGAGATGTAGAATTCTAAGATTTAGATTGGGATGGCACTGAATCTACAGATCAATTTGTGAAGGATTGGCATCTTAATAATTTTTGAGTCTTTCAACTCATGAATATAGCATTTATCTCCATTTATTTAGGTCTTCTTTGATTTCTCTCAGCAGTGTTCTGAAGTTATTTTAGTATAAGTTTATTGCTTTTAATTTATTCCTAAGTATTTTTGGTCTTTAGATGCTTTTATAAATAGCACATCTCCTAGTCTCAGCAAAGCTCTTTCTATCTGTATATTTTACTTTACTAAACTCCACATTTTTATTTCCTGATGTTCTCATCATTACATGAAATTGTGGGATCTTTGAGGGGACCCCAAAAAATGGTATAACTTTTCCCTGAATTATTCTAAACTAGTTAAACAAATAATATAGTATAGTATCTGGAGGCCAAAATATATTTTTTTTGTTTTTTTTTTACAGATAATAGCAAAGTTTGTGAATATAGTTTAGTGTGAGGTAACTGGTCCTCCTAACTGAGCATCAAGACTAAACAAATTTACCAACCAGTCAGGTAATTCGGTTTATGGAAGGCTTCCCCATATGGGAAGTGGAAGATTTCTTTTATCCTATACTTTCCTTCTTTCCTCTTATATAGGACAATACTTTAAAAGTTCATTTAGTGAATCCTGTGGGGAGAAATTCTCTGTTTTGGTACCTGTGAAACTCTATTTTGCCTTCATTCATAAATGACAGTTTAATTGTTTATAAAAAATATAAGGCTGGCAACAACTTTCCTTTATTTTCTTTTTTAAAGCTATCATTATCGATCCATGCAAGACTCATTCTTTTGTTTCTTCATTTACTTGTACATTCCTTTTTAACCCCTTCCTCATATCTATCTCCCCTCACAATCATTCTAATGTGTTTGATGTGTGCCTTTTTATTTGAATGCGTTCTTAGAAAATGTTATATACATATGCTAATCTCCACAAATGATATTGTGCTGTAGATTTCATTTCTGATTTTTCAGGGTTTTTTTCACTCAGTACTTTAAGTGCTATATATGTTGCTATGTATCCATCTCTTTTGCTGTTTCCATTATATTAACATTTCTTGCTGCTGCTGCTGCTAAGATGCTTCAGTCGTGTCCGACTCTGTGCGACCCCACAGACGGCAGCCCACCAGGCTCCCCCGTCCCTGGGATTCTCCAGGCAAGAACACTGGAATGGGTTGCCATTTCCCTCTCCAATGCATGAAAGTGAAAAGTGAAAGTGAAGTCGCTCAGTCATGTCTGACTCTTAGCGACCCCATGGACTGCAGCCTACTGGGCTCCTCCGTCTATGAGATTTTCCAGGCAAGAGTATTGGAGTGGGGTACCATTGCCTTCTCCATAACATTTCTTAGTGTTCCTTAACTCTTTGAAGACAGAATCCCTACACCTTAGTTCATCTATTGTAGTCAATGGGTCTGGGCTCTACTGCCCCTCCTTTTTCTCTTTGAATATTTGAAAAAGTGTTTTAATCTGTGATGTCCTGAGGTTGTCTAAGATGCATTTATGCAGATTTTTTTTTCATTATGGAGGTTCATATTTTAATCTTTCGCTCTAGAAAGTTTTAAGCTGTACTCCCTTCAAATATTCCTTTTCAGCCATAATTTCTTCTTTTTATCTGAATCTTCTATTGGGTGTTATTCTTGATATGTCCTATGTTTTGGATAAAAATAGTTCATTTTTATATCTGTTTTTCTGTCCTATATTTTGGACAAGTTCTTTAGTACAACCTTCCAGTTTATAAACCTTCCAGTTTAAAAATTCTCTTTTCAATTCTGTCCAGGCTAGAGTTCATTCCACCTACTGAGGTTTTTTTTTTTTTTTTTTCAATCCAGTGACTTTTTCTTTTTTAATGTTCAAGATTTCTAATTGACTCTTTTTAATATTCTAATGAGAGCCAATTAGAAATCATGGACATTAAAAAAGAAAAAGTCACTGGATTAAAAAAAAAAAAAAAAACAACCTCAGTAGGTGGAATGAACTCTAGCCTGGACAGAATTGTATTTTTAATTGGTTCTTTTTTTTAATATTCTAATTCATTGGAAAAGACTCTGACGCTAGGAGGGATTGGGGGCAGGAGGAGAAGGGGCCGACAGAGGATGAGATGGCTGGATGGCATCACCGACTCGAGGGACATGAGTTTGAGTGAACTATAGGAGTTGGTGATGGACAGGGAGGCCTGGTGTCCTTCGATTTATGAGGCTGCAAAGAGTCGGACACGACTGAGTGACTAAACTGAACTGAATATTCTAATTTTGTATCCTTTTTAATAACATCATTCCATAATTTTTCTCTTTAGCACTCTAAATATATAGAACTCTTAGACTTTTTACCTGGAGTAAATTTATGTTCCAAATATTGACTGAATTCCAAATATTGGCTGAATTCTACAAGCTTATTGTGAGTATATAATCTTTACTTTTTTCTTTCTTCCTCTCTGGTTAATCATCCTTATCTAGTGATTATCTATAATCCTTAGTTGTCTCCACTTAACTTTCAGGGTTTCTACTTCCACAGTGTCTTCTACTGATATTTTAGGGCCCCTGATACAGTGCTATCTGAAATACCTTTGGTGTATTCAGGTTACTGAAGGACCACTGCAGGTGAAACACTTCATTTCTACCAAGCTGCAGAAACTGAATCCCCAGAAACAAGGACCTCATTGTGTATTAGGAGCTCAGTGCATTTGTTTCCGTCCACTCACCGCTTTGTCCTTCTGTTCTGTTTCTAGTCCATGTTTATCTTATAATCTAGCCAAGATAAATTTTCTGGGTTTGTTTTATTTTTTATAATTACTATGAGTTTGATGCAAAACTTACTATGCCATCTAAACTAGAAATCTCCTTTATTTTTCTTTTTCTGACTTCACCACAGGGCATTCAGGATCTTGCCTGATCAGGAATCAAACCTGTGCCTCATGCAGTGGACACACAAGAGTCCTAACCACTGGACTGCCAGGAAGTCTATAATCTCCTTTATTTCCAGAAAGTGTACAGTATTTTTTACTTGAACACAGTCACCTTGTAGACCACTTTATTCATTTTTGCACTATATAATATTTAAATCTGTATTTGCAGCTATCTCCTGGATGTGGAATACAAATATTAGAATAAAACAAATCAGTATTCTCTTTAGAGGTAGTTCTGTACTCACCTTACTTATTTCATTACTGTGTAATCACTAAGAAACAAGCGAAACAGACTGATGGTAATATGCAAACTGAAGCTCTGAAATCCCCTGGAGAAAAATAATCTGTGAAGACTTAACTAAATATAACATCACTGTTTGATGCAATTAAGGAAATACATTAGCCAACTTTGCTGTTTAATATTAATGTAGTATTCTTGATTACTCTGGCTCTGAAGCCATGAATTTTCTTACAAACACAATCAGCATTTCCCGAAAGATTCAGAGTTTACTAGTAAATTCAACTTGAGTGAAGGCAAAACTGACAGAAAACACTCCAAAATGTCAACAAAGGTTTTCTCTGCAGTGGGATAACAGATGACAGTTTTCTGCAGTTTCCAAGTTTGCTACAATTAACATGTACAACTAGCTATTGTAGCACTCTTATGAAAAACATTTACTTGATTATCAACGTTTTTGCTTTTGTTTTTTTAAAATTTACTGCTGTATATTGTCACCCTGCTTATTTAACTTATATGCAGAGTACATCATGTGAAATGCTGGGCTGGATGAAGTACAAGCTGGAATTAAGATTGCTGGGAGAAATATCAATAACCTCAGATATGCAGATGACACCACCCTTATGGCAGAAAGCAAAGAGGAACTAAACAGCCTCTTGATGAAAGTGAAAGAGGAGAGTGAAAAAGTTGGCTTTAAAACTCAATATTCAGAAAACTAAGATCACGACATCTGGTCCCATCACTTCATGGCAAATATATGAGGAAACAATGGAAACAGTGACAGACTTTATTTTCCTGGGCTCCGAAATCACTGCAGATGGTGACTGCAGCCATGAAATTAACAGATGATTGCTCCTTGGAAGAAAAGCTATGACCAATCTAGACAGCATATTAAAAAGCAGAGATATTACTTTGCCAACAAAGGTCCATCTAGTCAAAGCAATGGTCTTTCCAGTAGTCATGTATGGATATGAGAGTTGAATTATAAAGAAAGCTGAGTGCTGAAGAACTGATGCTTTTGGACTGTGGGGTTGGAGAAGACTCTTGAGAGTCTCTTGGACTGCAAGGAAATCCAATCAGTCCATCCTAAAGGAAATAAGTCCTGAATACTCATTGGAAGGACTGATGCTAAAGCTGAAACTCCAATAATTTGGCCACCTGATTCGAAGAGCTGACTCATTGGAAAAGATCCTGATGCTGGGAAAGATTGAAGGTGGGAGGAGAAGGGGGTGACAGGAGATGAGATGGTTGGATGGTATCACCGACTCTAGGGACATGAGTTTGAGTAAGCTCTGGGAATTGGTGATGGACAGAGGGAGGCCTGGCATACTGCAGTCATGGGGTCGCAAAGAGTCTGACATGACTGAGCGACTGAACTGAGGAAGTGATTACTATTTAACACCAGCAGCCTTTATCCAAAGTAAGAGCCATTCATTTATTGTTATATATTAAGTACTTATACTTTTATGTAGCAATTTTACTTATCTGAAATGCATCAGAACTAGTTTAACTCCATAAAAATATCTGAGAAGTCAGAGAATTCCCTGGCTGCCTAGTGGTTAGGGCTCAGTGCTTTCACTACTTTTGCTGGGTTCAGTCCCTGGATGGGGAACTAAGATCCCATAAGCTGTGTGGCATGGCCAAATAAAAAGTCAGAGGAGTTAAAATAGTTATTACAAAGACTATCACATACACATTATTTTTAAGGGAGCTCCTATTCCTCTCTCCTGCCAACAACCTCACACTGTCACTATTTGCAGGTAACATGATATTATTCATAGAAAATCCTAAATATACCATGAGAAAACTATTAATGAATTTGGTAAAGTTGAAGGATACAAAATTAATATGCAGAAATCTGTTGTATTTCCATATGCTAATAATGAACTATCTGAAGGAGAAATTAAGAACAATCCCACTTACAGTCATGTCAAAAAGAATAAAATACAGAGAAATAAATCTAAGGAGGTAAAAATCCTGTACTAAGAAAACTGTAGAATGATGATGAAAATAACTGAAGACTACCCAAAAAGATGGAAAGATAAACTGTGCTCATGGACCAGAAGAATTAATACTATTAAAAAGATCATACTACTCAAGGAAATCTACAGAGTCAATGCAATCCTAACAAAATACCAATGGCATTTGTCACAGAACTAGAACAAATAATTCTAAATCTGTATGGAAACACAAAAGACTCTGAATAGCCAAAACAGTCTTGAGAAAGAACAAAGTTGGAGGGATCATGCTGCTTGATTTCGAACTATACGACAAAGCTAAAGTCATCAAAGCAGTATGGTATCGCCACTAAAACAGATACATAGATCAATGAAACAAAACAGAGAGCTCAGAAATGAACCCACACCTACACTGGTAATTAATCTATGACAAAGGAGGCAAGAATATACAGTGGGGAAAAGAGAGCCTCTTCAATAAACGGCTTTGGGAAAACTGGACAGCTATGTGCAAAAAAATCAAACTGGACTACTTTCCCAATGATAAAAAAAATTTTTTTAATGGATTAAAGACTTAAATACAAGACCCCAAACCATAAAACTTCTAGAAGAAAGCACAGGCAGTATGTGCTTTGAAATTGATCTCAGTAATATTTTTTGACTAAGTTTTAAAGACACTTGTTAGTTCACAGTAACATAAACACTTACTTGGTTTAATAAAATTATAATACAGCTATACTGGGGAAGAACAAAAGGGGATTGTGGTGATGAAGGAGAGCTAGTCCTCATCTGCCATATAGAAAGTAAGTAGATAATGTTTTAAATTAATAAATCAAAATGTAGCATATAAACATGTGATTTAGAAAAGGTAAGGTAAGTCACTTCAGTCGTGTCCGACTCTGTGCGAGCCCATAGACGGCAGCCCACCAGGCTCCCCCATCCCTGGGATTCTCCAGGCAAGAACACTGGAGCGGGGTGCCATTTCCTTCTCCAATGCATGAAAGTGAAAAGTGAAAGTGAAGTCGCTCAGTCGTGTCTGACTCTTAGCGACCCCATGGACCACAGCCTACCAGGCTCCTCCGTCCATGGGATTTTCCAGGCAAGAGTACTGGAGTGGGGTGCCATTGCCTTCTCTGGTGATTTAGAAAATACCAGCAAAAACACAGAGGTGAAGGTATGAGACACTGGAGATTGGAACTGGAGCAGGAATGGGAGAACTGCTTTTATACATTATAATCCTTTTAACACTTGACTTTTAAACATTATGGACATGTACAACTTTAACAAAATAATAATTATGAAAAAATAAGCCTGAATGTGAATTTTACTAATTAAAACAGAATGGCACTGATACTAGAACCATAAAACAGTGGAAACAAATGAAAAGAAATATACAAAGAGATTTTAAAAAAAATAAAAAGAATGTAGTATATGGTCTATATGTTAATTTCCTAGGGCTCCTGTAACAAATTACCACAAACTTGATGGCTTAAAACAACAGAAATTTGCCATCTCAGTTCTAGAGGCCAGAAATCTGGAACTAAGGTCTCAGCAACCCTGTACTTACTGTGCGACTCTAGGGAAGAACACTGTCTTCCCTCTTCCACCTTCTGGTGGCTGCTGGTAGCCCACGGCCAATAGCAACGTAACTCCAACCTGCCTCTATCTTCACATCACCTTCTCCTCTCTGTATGTGTTTAATCTCCCTCTGTCTCTCTAAAAATTGAGGACACTTATGATGGTTCTCAGGACCCTCCCAGGCAATCCAGAATAATCTCAAGATCCTTCACACAATCTAATCCTAACCACATCTGTAAAAATTTTACCATATAAGGTAACATATACACAGAGTCCAGGAATTAGGACTTTTTATCTTTGGGGATCACATTTAGCTCACTACAGTGAATGTAGCATTTCAAATCACTAGGAAAGTGATATATTATTCAATAAATATTGTTAGGATAATTAACTGTCTATTTGGAGGAAAAAAGTGTTTTATTCTCAGTGTAAGGATGGTTCAAAATTTAAATGTTAAAATATTGTAACAGTGACATGTGAAAATATAGATGAATGTCTGGGGCCAGAAAACTTAGGTGGAACCAGGCACAGAAATCATGTAAGATATTGTAAAAAAAAATCCTAATTCATATAACAAAATGGGCCATAAGTAAATCTGGAAAAGAAATAACTGGGTAAAGTGAGATATAAAGAAGAAAAAGTATTTTTAAATTAGAGAATTCATAACTCAATAGTGAAAAGATAAACTAATTTAAGAATAAGGGTGAAACAAGAATAGGCAATTCACAAAAGGATTTCAAAAGCCCAATGTTTTGTGTAACATACACAAAAATGTTATTTAATCACGTTTGTAACTAAAGCACAAATGAAAGAAAAATATGTTTATCCTTTTGGATGAGCAATGATTTAAAAGATGAGCGAATGAGCACATGTCTGTATCGTTCCTTTCCCTGGAGAGACTACTTTCTTCCAACCAGTAGGTTGTCTTCTCATTTCGTTTGTTTCCTTTGCCATACAAAGCGTTTAAATCTAATTAGGTCCCACCTGTTTATTCCTGCTTTTATTTTCTTTACCTTAAAATTAGGCAGAAGGAGATTTCCCTGGGGTCCAGTGGCTAAGACTCTGCACTCCCAATGCAGGTCACCCAGGTTCCATCCCCGGTCAGGGAACTAGATCGTACATGCTGCAACTAAGAGTTCTCCTGTCACAACAACAGATCTCTCAGGCCATAACAAAGATTGACAATCCCATGTGCCACAACTAAGACCCAGCACAGCCAAGAAAAGAAATAAATTTTGTTTTAAAAAGGCAGAAAACCTGAATAGACATTTTTTCAAAGAAGACATACAGATGACCAACAGGCTAATGAAAAGATACTCAACACGGTTAAACAGCAGGGAAATGCAAATTAAAATTCCACAATATCACCTCACACCTATCAGAAAAGTTTCCATAAAAAAAGAATACATACAAAAAGTACGGGGGAAGATGTGGAGAACAAGAACCCTTGTACATTGTTGGTAAGAAGATAAACTGGTACAGTCATTGTCGAAAACAGTATGGCAGTTTCTCAAAAACACTAAAAATAGAACTACCTTATGACCCAGCAATTTCACTCCTGGGTGTATATATCAGAAAAAAATAACACTAATTTGAAAAGAGACATGTATCCCAATGTTCGTAGCACCACTGTTCACAGTTGCCAAGATATGGAAGCAACTTAAGTGTCCAGGGCGTCCCTGAAGGCTCAGAAAGTAAATAATCTGCCTGCAATGTCGGAGACCCGGGTTCAATCCCTGGAGAAGGGAATGGCAACCCACTCCAGTATTCTTGGCTGGAGAATTCCATGGACAGAGGAACCTGGCAGGCTACAGTTCATGGGGTCAGAAAGAGTTGGACATGACTGAGCAACTACCACTTCTACTTCCACTTACTAAATGTCCATCAATAGACAAATGGATAAATAAGATATGGTATATATACATACAATGGAATAATATTCAACCATAATAAAGAATGAACTTTGTCATTGGCAACAATATGGATGGACTTGGAGGTTATTTTGCTAAGCAAAATAAGTCAGAGAAATACAAATACTGTATGGTATCACCTATAACTGGAATTTAAAATACAACAAAAAGGAAACAGACTCAGATATAGAGAAAAAAAACTAGTGGTTACCAGTGAAGACAGGGAAGAGGGGAGGGGGAAATAGAGGTAGGAGATTAAGATGTACAAACTACTATGCATAAAATAAACTGCAAGGGTATATTGTACATCACAGGGAATATAGCCAATGTTTTAAAATAACTATAAGTGGTGTATAACTTTAAAAAATTATTGTACACTTGCAACATATAATACTCTACATGAACTATATCTCAATTACAAATAAAATTTAAAAATCCCTCTATTCATTAAATCAGGTTCCCAATGAGAAAAAAATTACCACATTTCATAGCACCGATCATTCAGTGCTTACAAATCCCTTACGATTATACAATAGAAGTGACAAATAGATTCAAGGGATTAGGTCTGATAGACTGCCTGAAGAACTATGGATGGAAGTTCATGACATTGTACAGGAGGTGGTAATCAAGACCATCTCCAAGAAAAAAAGAAATGAAGAAAGGCAAAATTGTTGTCTGAAGAGGCCTTACAAATAGCTGAAAAGAAGAGAAGTGAAAGGTAAAGGAGAAAAGGAAAGATATAGCCATCTGAATGCAGAGTTCCAAAGAATAGCAAGGAGAGAGAAGAAAGCCTTCCTCAGCGATCAGTGCAAAGAAATAGAGAAAAACAATAGAATGGTAAGGACTAGAGATCGCTTCAAGAAAATTAGAACTACCAAGGGAACATATCATACAAAGATGGGCAAAATAAAGGACAGAAATGGTATGGACCTAACAGAAGCAGAAGATATTAAGAAGAAGTGGCAAGAATACACAGAAGAACTATACAGAAAAGATCTTAATGACCCAGATAACCATGATGGTGTGATCATTCACCTAGAGCCAGACATCCTGGAGTGTGAAGTTAAGTTGGCCTTACAAAGCATAAAGAGGTGATGGAATTCCAGCTGAGCTATTTCAAATCCTAAAAGATGATGCTGTGAAAGTGCTGCACTCAATATGCCAGCAAATTTGGAAAACTCAGCAGTGGCCACAGGACTGGAAAAGGTCAGTTTTCATTCCAATCTCAAAGAAAGGCAATGCCAAAGAATGTTCAAACTACTGCACAATTACACCCATCTCACACTAGCAAAATAATGCTCAAAATTCTCCACGCTAAGCTTCAGCAGTACGTGAACCAAGAACTTCCAGAGGTTCAAGCTGGATTTAGAAAAGGCAGAGGAACCAGAGATCAAATTGCTAACATCCACTGGATAATAGAAGAGCAAGAGAATTCCAGAAAAACATCTACTTCTGCTTTATTGACTATGACAAAGCCTCTGACTGGGTGGATCACAACAAAGTGTAGAAAATTGTTTAAGAGATGGTTATACCAGACCACCTGACCTGCCTCCTGAGAAACCTGTTTGCAGGTCAAGAAGCCAACAGTTGGTACAGGACTTGGAACAATGGACTGGTTCCAAACTGGGAAAGGAGTATGTCAAGTCTGTATATTGTCACCCTGCTTATTTAACTTCTATGCAGAGTACATCATGTGAAATGCTGGGCTGGATGAACCACAAGCTGAATCAAGACTGCTGGGAGATATATCAATAACCTCAGATATGCAGATGATACCACCCTTATGGAAGAAAGTGAAGAGGAACTAAACAGCCTCTTGATGAAAGTTAAAGAGGAGAGTGAAAAAGCTGACTTAAAACTCAACATTCAACAAACAAAGATCATGGCATCCGGTCCCATCATTTCATGGCAAATAGATGAGGATACAATGGAAATAGTGACAGACTTTATTAATTTTCTTGGGCTCTGAAATCACTGCAGATGGTGACTGCAGCCATGAAATTAAAAGACGCTTGCTCCTTGGAAGAAAAGCTATGACCAACCTAGACAACATATTAAAAAGCAGAGACATTATTTTGCCAACAAAGGTCCATATAGTCAAAGCTATGACTTTTCCAGTAGTCATGTATGGATGTGAGAGTTGGACGATAAAGAAAGCTGAGTGCAGAATTGATGCTTTTGCACTGTGGTGTTGGAGAAGACTGTTGAGAGTCCCTAGGACTGCAAGGAGATCAAACCGGTCAATCCTAAAGGAAACCAGTCCTGAATATTCATTGGAAGGACTGGTGCTAAAGCTGAAGCTTCAATAGTTTGGCCACCTGATGTAAAGAACTGACTCACTGAAAAGATCCTGATGCTGGGTAAGACTGAAGGGAGGAGAAGGGAACAGAGGATGAGATGGTTGGGTGGCATCACCAACTTGATGAGTTTGAGCAAGCTCCAGGAGTTGGAGATGGACAGGGAAGCCTGGTGCACTGCAGTCCATGGGGTCGCAAAGAGGCAGACATGATTGAGCGACTGAACTGAACTGATAGCACTGAAGCCAATGAATAAATGTCAGATACAATGAAGTCTGCATTAGATTTAAAGAGGATGTCCAAATCTGACTAGCATCTCCTCTAATCTGAAGCAGATTCGATTTTGGCAAATTGAGTAGGTTCTGAAGAACAATTCCAATGATTAATCACTAATTTGAAGACATGAATTCTTGTGCAAGCACAGCCAGACTTAAGGAGACAGTTTACTTGGCCTGTCTTCCTCTACTATCATATGCTTGCAAAGACGACTACTGAAGAAGAGATCATTGTGTTTATGGTGGGAAATGTTTCTTTTAAGCTCTTCTGGTTTCTATAAAGGGCAATTTTCTATAAATATTCCCAGCTTCTTGCCCTTTTTCTCCTACAGTGAGAAACCTGACTGGTGAATTAACCACTGGTCCATATTTCTTGACTGAGTAGAGCTAATCTATCAAGCCAGAGAATTAGTGAATTAGGTCTTTTTTTAAACCTCTAATCCACCACTTGCAACCTAATCAGAATGAGGTAAAAGTCTTAGGCAAGTGTGTCTATTATGAAGACCCAAACTTTCCCTTGAGCGGGCTATTTCAGGTATGGATTAGGGGACAGAAATATTAAAAGACCATTGATATGATACACATCCTCTAACAGTTCTCTCAATATTAAAGTTTATCTCCATCTTCCTAGGTCTTGACCACATCTGAATTGGTTTCAATCTTAAGGGATAACAAAAAGGTGAGAGGTATTATGTACTGGGCTCCCTATACCCTACAATGGCCAGGGTGTTTTTAGTTCTGCCTGCCAAGAGGCAAGGCATGGCTGCAGAGAAACAGAACGAGCTGGCAGTGAACCTTGCACAGCAGACAAAAGCACCCTAGAATAACCACAGATTTATCAGTATTCACCTGCCTCTGGAATCAGTGACTACACATGCTAAGGGAAGCCGCTTAAAGAGAACATATAAAAACTGTCCCCAAGAAGCCAATTAAAGAAGAGATCACAATAAGGTACCTATTCACCTATGCAGCCTCTGAAACTGTTATTCCAAGGTACAGGGATATATAATAAACTACTTCCACTACTCTTGGGCAAAAAACAGGCCAGAACAGAACTGTTCTTTCCAACAATAACATGCAAAATAAATAACATGAAAAAGTAGCACTACAGGAAAAGAAAGTGAAACTGAAGTCACTCAGTTGTGTCCAACTCTTTGTGATCCCATGGACTGCAGCCTACCAGGCTCCTCTGTCCAGGGAAGGGTACTAGAGCGGGTTGCCATTTCCTTCTCCACGGGATCTTCCCAATCCAGGGATCGAAATCGGGTTTCCCGATTTCTGTCTGCAGGCAGACACTTTACCATCTGAGCCACCAGAGAAGCCACAAGAAAAGGAGGGATCATAACACAAGAAAGGGGAAAAATACATACATCTGAAAAATTGCTTCATTGAACAGGTTTAAAGAAACACTGGTCTGCCTGAAGATAAATGGACCAAAACTCCATAAAAGAGATTATTTCAGTAAGGGCTAAAGGAAGCTAAATATATAAAGAAAAATACAAAAAAAAAAAAAAAAAAACCCAGAGAATTCGAAACTACATTAGAAACAATTCCAAGTAGAATAGATACTTCAGAAAACTAAGTTAATAATACTGATGACAAACCTGGGAAGATCATTCAGAATGAAGATTATAAGATAAAGGTGGTTTGATTTAAACAAAGTGGTTAGACAGAACAAAATGATGTGTAGGTTTGGAATATAAACAATTGAGATCTAATCTAAGTAATATTATTGGACAGAGAAAGAGATATATGGAAAAGCCAAAATATTCAAGAATATAAAGCTGAAAACTGAAGGGGTTCATCGTGTTCCAGGAAAAATCAATACAGAATGATCAAGAATAAGATATACTGTGGAATGTTGCTGAATTTTAAGGGTAAAGAAAGAATGCTACTAGGATCTAGACGAAAAAAGAGGACCACCTACAAGTTAAATTATTTATCCTGACCTCAGGCATCTCCTCAGCCACATTAGATTATGGATACAAGTGAGACTGTCCAGTGCTGAGGGTAAAAGAATATGACATGGAATTTTCTACATAACTGTAATACAACTGTAATGGATATATAACATTTCATTTGTATGGATGTACTATAATCTACTTGACTGGTCTATTATTGACACATATTTAGACTGCTTCTAGAATTTTATTATTTCAAACCATGCTGAAATTAATAAACATATATGTATTATTTAAAATACATGTAAGTGTACTATAAAATTAATTCCTGGACAGATAACGGCTGAATCAAGAGTTTACGCATTAAAAAACTTTAAACCTAAAGTGATATTTGCAAATGAATCAACAAGGGGAAAAAAATCATCATCATAATAACACAATAAAGAATTACATAGAAAGCAAATATTGGATGCGAGCAGAAGTTTGAAAAGTCTGACTTCAGAAAAAAGGAAACACATAACAGATGAAAGAAAAACACAATGGAAAAGGGGAATAAGGATATTATACAACAAAAGCCAGTTCACATGAGGAAATCTTTCCAGTCACAGACATACTGAAAAGTCTTTCACACACCCCATCTGTTGTTGTTAAAAATTTAAAGGAGGCACAATGAGTACTGAGAAAGATAAACAACAAAGGAAAAGGAAAAATTTTTAATAAAGCATGTACTACCACACAATGAAATATTTGACAGAGTTTGACAGTACAGTAGAACAAAACAATACTGCTTTATATCTGATATTTAATATTTTGTCCCAGTTCAGTCATTGGTATAAATTTTATTGCTTTATAATAAATATTTCTAAAAAAAATATGGCTTCCTAGTTTTTCCACCAGTCTTAATGTTTGCAGTTTTTACACTTCGGACTGGCTGATCTCTGAGCAACCACCTAACCCTAACATTAATTACTGTTAATTAGAACAATGTCTTGCACATAACTGTTTCAACGTCAAGATGTACAATAATTTTGCACTATTAAATACATAATTTCAAAGCATACTGGATATGTCAGGCAAAGACGAATACAAAAGCGACTAGAAAGTTTAGTCATATAAAAAATATATACATACCATTGGATGATGTTTATTTGGCCAGTAAATTATTAGTATAATTAACTCCTACTAAAGGATGAGGGCACCTGTGGCTACTGCATAAATATTGATGTGAAGATCATTAAAGGAATATCACCTTACAGTGCGTTAACTGAGTCAGAACCAAATCAATACATACTTAAACCCCAAATCATGGTTAAACGTTATCTTCCCAATAAGCTATTCCACAGTGATCCATAGTTTATGATAGCTTTTATGCTCCGTGCATCAAGATAATCTATTACTTGAAAAATAACCCCACCCCCTCTACCGGCAAATCCACAGCATCGCGGGTTAATTGCCAGGATGGATTTTTTTTCCCCCTCCCTTCTCCATCTTTCTCAGAGCATCAGGTATTTAACTGCTGACAGCACTTGGGCACTGACCAGGTGATCCGAGTTTCCATGACCGCCTAGGATCGGTCCGTGACGCTGGAATAAAGGCCTCGGGCTGCAGGATTTGTGCGCCGGGACTCTCGGCAGGTCCTGCCGGCCGCACTTCGTCTTAAACCGCGCCTTTACTTAGGTTGTGTTTTTACCCATTGCTAGCCATTTAATTTCTAAAGAAGACATTCCCATTACAAAATAACGACAGGAAAATAACAAGATAAAAAGGAGGTCAGGAGGAAAGCACCTAAAGGCCGGGAGCATCTGCTTCTAATGGAAGTGACCTCCACCTTCGAGAGAAATCACTCAATCAAGCCTCAGGCCCCGGCGCTCCTTCGCTCCCCGTGGGGAGCGTGGGCGGGACTCCCTCAGTCCCGAGGGGACGCAGGCAAGCCTAAAACCACTGCCAGCCCGATCTGCCCAGAGTAAGCCCGAAGGAGCTCGGCCAGGACCTCGTCCGGGAGGGAGGCCACAGGGACCGGGGTCCCCAAGGGAACCGGGAAGGCCGGCGAGGCCCCGAGAGACCGCGTGCGCGCGTGGCGGGCGCCTCCCGCTGGCGCAGCCACCCAGGGGCGTCGCCATGGGAACCAAGGGTTTGGCCTCCGGGCCCCAGTCGGCCGGGAAGGGCACGGCCCTTCCGCCACCACGCAGGATGGGAGCCCGGGGAGGCCGCCGCCGCCGACACTCACCTCGACGCCGGAGGCGCGACGCGCACGTCCTCTGCCGCCTCGGGTCCCGCTCAGCCGCGCGGGGGTCGGTCCCGGTGCCTGTTCCTGCCGCCGCCGCCGCCGGGGCTCTCCCGCAGCCGGTGCCCCTCCGCACCAGAGCTTGGAGGTGTCGGGCTCCAGCCGCGGGAGGCGGGAGATTTAAACGCTGCGGCCTGGCGCACGCGGGAGCCGCGCTGCCCTCGGCGCCTCGGCCGGGCGTCCTCCGCGTTCACGCCTCTCGGGCTCCCGCCTAACCCCGACCCACGGAGGCCCCAGATCTTAGCTGGTTCTTGAAGAAACTCCGGGACCCTCTCTGCTCCTCCTTTCCGGAATCCCTCTAATAAAATGAAATGACAAACACCAAATCGTTAGAACAGCGGTATAAGGTACTTGAGTGGGCGACCTCCGAGGCGTGGGGAAGTAGGGGGAATTCTGCGCTCCTTATCTGAGCCCGGGACCCCGCCGCCTCCCTGCCCTTCTGCACCTGCGGGCGCTGCGCTGCCACCCCTGCGGAGACAGAAGCTTCTGAGCCCTGGTCATCCCTGAGTCCTCGGGCACTTCTCATCACGCCTGGCGGCACGCGGGAAACGTTCACGTACTGTATAATTTATTTGAAAGTGTAAAGAGAATTAAGTCAACGATTTAATAACTGACCTGAGATGCACATTTGTGCCTGAATGCTCAGTAGTGTCTGACTCTCTGCGACCCCATGGACAGTAGCTCCTCAGTCCATGGGATTTTCTAGGCACGAATACTGCAGTGGGTAGCCATGCCCTTCTCCTGGGGATCTTCCCCCCCGCACCGAAGGCTCGAACCCTTCTGAGCCGTTGGGGAAGCCCCAACTTAACCACAGTTTGTCATAAATTAATCTACAAGAATCAAAGGTAAAATTTGCACCTAAAAACCTCAAGAAAAAATATGGGAAATAAGGCAAAAGTAAAATTCTGTTATTGGTAGAAAATAATTTAAACTCAAAGTGCTTTCTTTTTATTTATTTATTTGGTTGCCCTGGGTCTTATTTGCGGTATGCAGTATCTTTAAGTTGTGGCACGTGGGATCTAGTTCCCTGACTAGGGAACAAACCTGGGTCCTCTGCTTTGAGAGCATGGTCTTAGCCTCTGGACTACCAGGGAAGTCCCAAAGAGCTTTCTTTTTAAAGGTTAACACAAGTTATCAGCTTTAAAACTTTACAAAATATGAATTAGTCACAGCTGTGACATATGGGCTAGCAAGGAAAAAAACTTGAGGTGGTAACTAAAGTCTGTAACATTATGAAAAACATAAACATGGGGTGAGATTCTAGAATATTATTACAAAGTACTTAGCTTAAAAATCTGCGGGAGAAAGGTTTTATAATAAGAAAAAGGGTAAGCTATTTATACTACAGAGCTAATTTGGACTGAAAATTAAGTCTTTGGACCAGGGATTCTAACCCTGAGATATATGAGGTTTCAAGCTGAATACATGAAATAATATGCAAAAATTTGGCTTTTTTTAGAAAAAAATCTTCAGCTTTCCTCAGAATCTCACAGTCCAGATCCTTAAAAGGGTAAGAGTTATAATTTGGCAAATATGATGTTGGCTGTAATTCCACGGATCTTTCCTGACTCAGGAGTCCCTCCTAAAGGCATACGTCTACTCTCAAATTCAACTACTCTACTGTATTTACCTGCCTGTCTCTCCATCAGGTGCTTCTCCATATGCATGTCCATAGCCTTATCTATTAGCACAGTGCCTAATGCACACTTCCTTACGAATGAATGTTTATTCAATTAATAAATGAACAGAATGGATAGCTAACTAACAACTTAAGTATACAATGTTAATTACCTAAAAAGAACTGAACACCTTTCTCCCCAAAGAGTAAATGCTTCTAACGTGGTAAGCAAGATGACTTCAAAACTGTTACTATACAGCATAGTAAGTTTCTTGGGATATTTTAGAAAGTGCTTATTCCAACTGGATGAAGTTTAACTCAAGAGGATATTCAACTAATAGCTTCTACAGGTCAACCTGAAGCAGAGAAAGGGCCTCCAAGGAACACAGAAGGAAGTCAGGGCAGTGACTCTAGGGCCAAAACTGTCGGTTTTGCTCACTTAATTAGGGAAAATTACCAAGGGATATATCAGTGTCTCTGAGCTAAATAATGTAGTATTTACACATCACTTTCCTTTACAGGTCACTAAGAAAAGTGTGCAGGTGGGAGCACAGTATAGGAAAGGTGTCAGTAAGCAAGGTAGAGCTACTGACACTTCCTGGTCAGGAATCAGGTCTTCTCACTCATGGTGTTGGATTGATAAGAACTATTTAAATGTCCTTGTACAAATCCCTTAACAAATGAGGCAGCAGCAGTAGTTAAAATTTAGTTTTTCATTAAAAGAAAAAAAAACCTTTTTTATAAAATGAAAGGATTTAACACTGTGAAAATACTTTATATGGGAGGGTTTAATTTCATTAAGAAGTGACAAACATTCAGAGAACTGCTATTTCATTTCCTTCAACATGCTAATAGATTTATCCCAGAATAAGCAATGTTTTCCTCCATTTCAGGCTTCCACAATCTAACTAGAAAAGCGGACCATTAGATGGCTTGGAATGTGGAGATCCACAATCTAGGAGTGGAGCCCAACCTGGAGTCCAGATTTCCTTAGCGAGCAATAATCTTTACTTTTATTTTTGCACCATCAAGCAAGCCTCTGGTTGTTGTTCAGTTGCTCAGTTGTGTCCGACTCTTTGCAACCCCATTGCCTGCAACATGCCAGCCTGCCCTGTCCTTCATCATTTCCTGGAGTTTGCTCAGACTCATGTCCATTGAATTGTTGATGCTATCCAACCATCTCATCTTCTCCCCTTCTCCTCCTGTCTTCAGTCTTTCCCAGCATCAGGGTCTTTTCCATTGAGTCGGCTCTTTGCATCAGGTTCAGCTTCAGAATCAGTGCTTCCAATGGATATTCAGGGTTGATAAACCTTTAGGATTGACTAAAGCATGCATTAGGATTGATAAGCCTCTGTTAACATCCCAAATAAAACATTAATTGATATGAGAAAACACATTAAGAATTATTAGGAGTTGAACCTGATGTCATGAAGCCTGATGCCATGGAGATAGCGCCAGTTCTTCCAGGTGTTCCACTTTCTTTGTAATCTGATTTTATCAAGGAAGTCAGAAGCAGCAGGTCAGTGGCAGTCAGAGTGTAGAGAATCTATCTCCCCAGATGCTCATGCTAGTAATTACTTACACATGGCAAGGTGAGTATGCTTACTTTCCCATACTGCATTTTTGTTGATTCAAATAAGGCTAGAATTAGTATTAGTGAAATGAATTGTTTAAAATGTGAATTGTTAGAGACATAAAAAGGTATTTCTTCCTCCTGAAACAATCATTTAACTTTATTTGGTGTTAGTAAGTCCCAGGCATATAGCTATACATAGAATTGAGATGTTGTAAACTTTCTATCAGATTGTACCTAACCAAGATCATTTTCCTGTAGTCTTTATTATTTGGAAACATGTCCCTGATCTCTGTGACTAATTGGTTGTACACCTTCACACTAGATATTTAACCTGTTGGGTTGAGGTTTCCTTTAACATGAATAATATGATAATTAAAATTGATACAAATAACAGGATAATTTTCAAAGTTCCTATTTTGCTTATATTTCACAATTCCTATGTGAAAATATAGCAATCGATCTTGAAAGTACACATTTACATATTATTATGCTAATACATTAAGTGGTATACTAAAATTGAGATCGTTCTAAAGGCAAAAACATGCAAAGCTGAACATGGTAATTTGGTACCAAATAAATGCCCCTTATATATGTATACACTCTTTCATCTAGGTGAAGACATTTTTCCCACTTACTCTTTACATGTATAAAAAAAAATTGTTCTTATGCATGACTTAGGCAGAATTTGTATGATTAAGAGCTTGAGCTCTAACTGAGATAAATCCAAATTCAGATTCTTACTCTGCTCTTTACTGGCTGCATGAGATCTGGTCAAATAACTTGACCTCTCTAGCAAATATTCTTCTTTAAATAAAAATCTTTTGCTTTTTGCCAGGGAATTTTCTGGGGCTCCAGTGGTTAGGATTCAGGGCTTTCACTGCCATGGCAGGGGTTCAGTCCCTGGTTGGGGAACTAAGATCTTGCAAGCCCCGCAGTGCAACCAAATAAATATTTAGTAGCCATGTCAGAAGACTGTTACAGAGGGATAGTTTTTTGCTGTTTTTATAGACACCACCGGAAGATAATACACTTCCTCAAACCTGGGAACCAATGGAACTAATACTGGAATAACGATAGTTAATCTAATTATATTAAACCAAAAAACCCCTTTTCTACTAAGCTACATTAAAGATATATTTGGCTTCTGTAGCATAACAATAAAACATGAATATGGTTACTAATAGAAGTCTACGATAGTCAAAAAATGTCAGTATTAAAGTGACTTAACAAAATTCCTGCTGATTTTATACCTGGCAGTTTCTGATTTGCACAGTTTGGATGCGTGTGTGTGTGTGTGTGTGTGTGTGTGTGTGTGTGTGTGCGCGCGCGTGCTCAGTCGTGTCCGACTCTTTGCAACCGCATGGATGGTAGCCCGCTTGGCTCCTCTGTACCTGGGATTCTCCAGGCAAGAGTACTGGAGTGGGTTACCATTTCCTTCTCCAAAAGTTTGCAAAACAATCACTTGTGAAATGAAACCTGATTCTAATTAGTGGCTTTTTTAATAAAACATTAATTGAATACCCTTGCTCATACATACTGTTAAAATGTCATTTTTCCTCCCTTTTAAGAATAGAAGGTTTGGTGTGTTTGTGTAGTTGCTCAGTCGTGTCCGACTCTTTGTGACCCTATGGATTGTAGCTTGCCAGGTTCCTCTATCCATGGGGATTTTCCTGGCAGGAACATTGGAGTGGGTTGCCATGCCCTCCTCCAGGGGATCTTCCCAACGCAGGAATCGAAGTGGGATCTCCTGCATGGCAGGTGGATTCTTTACCAGCTGAGGTACCAGGGAAGCCCAGAAGATATGGTAGTATATAACAAAGATTAATATTTCTCCTTATAAGCAACTGATTTTTCAAAACTGTAACATTGGCCAACCCAGTACACCAAAATAATTTTTATAAACAGATTTAAATGTTATCAGAAGTTCCCAGATAGTTTCACTTTGTAGGGCTGTTTGTTCAATTATGTGTATTTTATGTCAATTTAAAATTTGATTTGTACTTTCCTCCTGATAATGCTAAGAAGCATTCCAAAATATTATGCATTGTTGACAACAGTTCCAAAATGGTCATTCTAAATTCAAAGAATATGAAAAAGAAAACATTGGTCATCTATTCATAGAAAAGCTATTATATCATTTTATATAGATTAAAAATCTTAAGTAACTAAAATTTCTACTCTAATAATCTCTAGGTAATCATCACAGCCAGGTTTTATTTTCAGTTTCCAATACAGGAAGATCATCGTCTTACATAAGACCTGGAAAGCAGCTTTATTTAAGAGGAAAATAAAACTTCTTAGCAAATGAAAATATTATGCTCACTTTCTGCCACAAGGTATTTCTGAGCTATCATTTCTGATCTTTCTGGGCTTCTTCCTGCCAGAAATAAATTCCATCTTCACTTTCCCAACCAATTATCTGTCCAAATCTCGATCAGATGTCACTCTTCTACATGCCTTTCTTGGTGGCCACTTCGCTCTCCACAAAAATAACTGCTCCTTTCTCTATGCTTCCTTTCTACCTTAGATTCACATCTTTCTTTGCACTTCAGGATACTGTTGTAACCAATTTTTAATTGAGCATCCCCCATGTGAAAATGTGATCTTTTTGAAGGTAGTCTCCGTATCTTATACATTTTCCCCCCTTCCCTCCACCCCAGCAGAGACCCTGGTACATGGTAGAAGTGAAGTCAAGTCGCTCAGTCGTGATGAAGGGTCGGACGACTCTTTGCGACCCCATGGACTGTAGCTTACAAGGCTCCTCTGTCCATGGAATTTTCCAGGCAAGAGTACTGGAGTGGGTTGCCATTTCCTTCTCCAGGCGATCTTCCCGACTTAGGGATTGAACCTGGGTCTCCCGCATTGCGGGCAGACACTTTACCATCTGAGCTACCAGGGAAGCCATGGTAGGAGGTCAGCCTTATTCCTTGGACTGACTTCTTCAACATTTAGAGTATATTTTGAGCCTAACTTTAAAATTAGGAAGTTTGTTGCCAAACAGAAAAGAAATTTCTTAACACTTTGATGAGGTAGAAATAAGGATTAACGTGTTTATGAACAGCATTACTATGGCAAGACAACATAGATAACCCTGTACTGGTCTGCAGGTCCTGAACACTGCACTATCTGGTTCCCAAATTCCAGCTGTAAAACAGCTCCAATCATTTCTCCAAGCAAATCTTAGGAGCAAACAAGTCCACGTAAGGCCTCTGTCTCTGGTGTAACTAAAATGGAGGAAAATGGACTATTGAAAGGGACCTGCTACTTTTTTAGACAAGACAAATGATGGGAGGTAGGAAAGCACTATGTTTTAAAAGGACTTAAGTCTTCTAGGTTTCTGTTGGCCTCTTATGCTCTTCCTGTTTGGAGAGTAAGATCTAACCACTTGAGTTACATAAGAGGTTTGGTAAAGATCAATCAGTCTTTGTCTAAGAGACTTGGCCACTGATACTACATCCACCGCATAGGAGAATACCTAAACCATGAATGTATCCTGCACTGGCACCATCATTAAGAATAGGCTTGGAAACAGGACTTGTTGCCACTTCCTTCTTTGTCCTTCATCTAGTAAATAGGCCTCTTTGTGTCTGTGTTAGTTGCTCAGTCAGTGTCCCACTCTTGGCGACCCCATGGAGTCCATCAGGCTTAACTGTCCATGGGATTCTCCAGGCAAACATACTGGAGTGGGTTGCCATTCCCTCCTCCAGGGGATCTTCCCAACCCAGGCATCGAAGCCAGGCTTCCTGCATTGCAGATAGATTCTTTACTGTCTGAGCCACCAGGGAAGCCCTTTACCTTTACTTTAACCACCTAGGTTATGCATACTACGTGTGAGCAGAACAGATTGGGTGAATTAAGAAAAATATTTTCTGTAACTCTGTTCTTAAGGTTCATTCAGAACCATCCAGAACACGAATATAAATTCATCGTTGTCCTTTGAAACACAGGGTCAAGAGGGAGTGCAGGTCCCTAAGGAGTGTGGAACAAAACCACTTTAACAGTACTGGACTGCCTCTGAACTTGTAGAGGACTAATCATTCACATGGTTTAATCCACTGTCAGTCTGGCTCTCAGTTGCAGCCAGGTTACTCTGGTTGTTTCCTAGACCTCTGTAATAGGAAACCTCATATGAGAGATATAGCATTAGAGTCTAATGATGAGACCAAACTGATTTCCTGTTTATTAGAGGCAGAGGTGCTCTGCTTGAGAAATACCAATCCATTAAAGTCACATTTTAAGACATTTAAATATCTGGCATATAATAAATGGATTTAGATAAGTGCTAATGATACAAAAATTTTAGAATGTTTTTAACCTAAAGCTTACTGAAAGGTTTTGTCTGAAGAATTCTTATCTATACACAACTATAAGTATGGGAGAGAGATTCCTGGTTACCATGGAATCTGTATGCTATTTCTAAAGGATTCTGACTTGTCTTTATGTATTTTTTAAATCTTTTATTTATTATATTTTTGGCCACGTTATGCAACTTGTGGGATCTTAGTTCTCCAATCAGGGACAGAGCCCTGGCCCCCAGCATTGCAAGCATGGTGTCCTAACCACTGGATCGCTAGGGAACTGCCCTGACTTATCTTTAAAACAAAGTACTTCACTTAAAATATTTCAACAAGTTCTTAATAACTGGCAACATCTACATGTTTTAATGAATACTTACAAAGAACATTATTACAGTTACAGAATCACATTTTTACCAAACACAGATCGTATTTCTGATTTTTTCAGTTAAAATTGATTCCTTTTTAGGTGCTTTTTTTTAAATGCTAACTTTAAAAAGTGAAGTTTCTCCCTCAGAAATAAAAATCTGAACAATTACTGAACTTTTAATACATACTTTTATAGGACTTCAAAAGCAAATCGTAATTCAAACCAATACCTTTAGAAAAGAAATTAAAAACTCAGTTTAATTTCAAAGGTTTTCATAAGGTAGAGAATGCAGGATATGTTTTATATTTAATAAACACAACTGTTGTATAATAAATACAAAGTAAAAAGACGGTGATAACACTATCATCAAGGGTGAAACAGTATATTAACTTTAATCTAAAACACTGCTTCCTGTATCTGTATTGGTGTTAGCTGAGTATTCTCTATTGATTTTATTTATAGAAGGAATCTCTGTAGGCAAATTTATCTTTCACTTTCATGCCCCCACATGGGAAGTCGTAGGTGAATATCTGTAGGAATACAATTTATTGTCTGCTCCTCCACTCAGAAGTAACTGCATAAAGCAAGAGGGGAAAAAACAAACACAGAAGTAAACACAATTATTTCATATGATAGCTAAACCTAATTAAACTATCAGTAGATATTCTGATTACAGAAAGAATTACAGATGAGCAATTAACTTGCATTGACAGTTAATACTCAGATGGGCCAACTGCATCAAATTTCACTAAAGCACACACACACATACACACATATATATACACAGTATATTAAAACTTTAAAAGCAATGATTTTAATTTGGCTGAGGCATAATATGCTATCATACTTTCTATGAAGTAGAATTTGCTAAGGAATGTAATAAAATGAATTTTGAAGGGTAATATAGTTTTACCTATTTAAGAAAATCAAGTTTGTAAAGAACAGCACATTAATTGTTTATAGATAAGTGGGTATTACAGATTTTTCAAATAGCCCTAGGACCTATATTTAGAAAGAGTTCTTAGGCAGTAAAATAACTAAATTGTAATTCTTTAAGTACATTTTATAATATAGCCATATTATGTAATATTTTTCTAAGTAGGAAATACTTTGACACAATTAGTCTGAAGCAGCAAGTTTATGGACTTAAAAATTTTATTAAAAATACTCTTGAGAAAAAAAACTGCTTCAAAATATTCAAATTCTTCTACTCCTAATAGTAAAGGATACTTTTTTCTTCTTTAAATGATGAGGTTTTATGAGTATTAACTTAGAATACAGAATTATAAATATCAGATACATTGAAACTCATAACTATGTGAACACAACAAATTATGCTAATAATGTAGTTTCCTCTCTATCAAATAACTGATAAATTCTTACCCCTGAGTCTGTCCAGTCTACACTCAGAACTTTGTCTTCATGAGCAGCCAGATCATAGAGAGGAGCCTTACAACTAAAGATGAAAATATTAACGTGTTATATGCATTTCATAGTATTAAACAAATATATGTGCATAATCACTTATACTCTTCTGAAAATTTCAGTTTGCCATCCTTGTCCCAATAACCACTTAATCTTAAAATTCTGAGTATATTCTTGACTATCTCCTCATGTATCATTAACAGATTATGGGTTTGGTTACTGCTTCTCCATTCTACTTGTAGAAATATGTAAATAAATTATATATACATTCTCTTGGAGGCCCTTTGCATATATTATTATTATAGCCCTAACTAAAGAAAGGAATTTTTAAATTTTTATCTTTAAAAAGTATATATTTTTATTTAATTTCCTATTAACATAATTTCTAATTTGATCAGTTTCATTCATTTAGGCCACTTGCCTTCCAATTCTGTGTCATATTTATATTAAGGCTCAGGATTCTTTTTTGCTATTTTATATAACGAGGTGAGAAAGATGGATTTCATAAACTTGTGTATGTTATTTTTTGGCAAAAGATAAACTATCACAAATTCACCCAGAATGCAAAAGGTAACATACTGAGAAAATTCCTTTGATCCTGGCCTTCCTTTTTGATACCAATTATGTATCATTTCAGGGCATATGACCAAGAACATTTTTTTCACCATTCTGCTTTTGGATAGTCATTTCAGTGTTCATTTTCTTTGTATTCAACAGGCAAATGATATACATCTTTTATTAATCATAAACAGGAATTACCTTCTGGTATCCCACAGCTTAACCATGTTATCTAAAGAACCAGAAATGAGCTGCTGTTCATGGGTAGGAGACCACTTTACTGATGTTACCCAACCTGTATGTGAGGTTAGGGACAGCGACACCAAAGAACCATCTGAACAAAACAGATAACGATTATTAAATTTTAGAAAAGAGAAGTAGGCAGAACACCTCCCCCACCCCCCACATCAAATTTGTAGAAAATTATCTTTCATACACAGCTCTAGAGAGAAGAGAAATTGATGTTATTCATCCATGTTTTCCTCTGGAGATTTATATAACTCACCTTTAGTTCTGGGATCCCACAGTCTGATATGCCTATCTGTACTTCCAGATGCTAAACGTTTACAAAGTGGAGAATAGGAGATACAATTAAACACTTTATTTCCTGTCTGGGAAGGGAAAAAAAAAGGAAAGACCATGTAACCAGAGTAGGCTAAAAGTGATCATCTCTGAGAAGTTTACCACTTAAAAGCTCAAAGTTAAAATAAGTAATTTTTTTTTTTTAAAAGCTCTATCAGAGAAGCACTGAATTTAAAGCTCAAAGTTAAAATAAGTAATTTTTTTTTTTTAAAAAGCTCAATCAGAGAGCACTGAATTTGTAAGTCTTACCAAAGTTGACTTTAGACTGCCAGACTCAACATCCCATACTTTAATTGTGTGGTCCCAAGACGCACTGCAGATTTCTTCAGCATCTGACCATAGAACTGAGGAAATTGCTTCCTTGTGGCCAGAGAGGGTCACAATGGGAGTCTAGAAATGAAAAGACACCCAAAAGGGAAAGCATTTTCAGTTCAGAGTAATCAGAACAATCATAGTAGTTATTACTTCTGAAACCCATATGACAGATATTCTGTCAGGTGCTTTAGCCCTCCTGTCCTGCCCTATTTCATCTTTACAGCGACCCTCTAAGAGACACTTCAGTTGAGAAAGATAACTTGCCCAAGGTCATGCTGCTTAAAGATGGCAGATTTGAGTTTGAACCCAAATATTACTCCAAAATTTGTAGTCTTTCCACAAGATTCTGTTACTACCCCATCTGCTCTACTTTTCATTTTCAGGAATATTGACACTAAATTTTCTCAGTTGACAAACATGTCACATGTAGAAGCTAGGAGAAAAAGCCCTGGGAGCAGAAAGATGTAGGTTTGAGTTAACGTGCTGCCATTTTCTACATGACTCTTCCAGGTTAATTAATTTCAATAAGTTATTCTCACCACCTCATTTCTTCAGCATCCAATCTTTAAATAATGTCCCTGGTTCATTTATTAAAACTCCAAAATCTCTAACATCCCTCTCAAATTAAAATCCTCAAACTAGGTAAGATATCTGTATTAAACACAAGGAAAATGTAAAAGAAAGAGGGAAAGAGCTCTGAAATGAGGGATAGTCTATCTACTTTTTAAACTCTTGTTACATTTCACTTCCTTACATGTTAAGGGAATTACACCAGATTAGACATCAGCAAAGTTTTCTGATAAAGGTCCAGAAAGAAAAATTTTTTAGCCTTTCCAGGCCACATACAGTCTCTTTTGCAAATTCCTCTTTGTTTTTAAAGCCTATTAAAAATGTAAAAATCCCTCAGCTCTCTATAGCACAAAAATAGGCCAGAGTGAGAGCTCCTACTGGGCTGTTATTTGCCACCTCCTGTACCAAATGATCCCTAACATCTCTTTTCCAGCTCTAAAATTTTCCTGGAAGTAGTAAAGGAACCTGATAGAGAAGTGAGGAACAGAGCAGCCTCTGTTGTGATCCAAAACAAAAGGTAACAGAGATCATCAGAGGTTCCAGGATAGGAAATGACATGTAAAATGATGGGTAGACTTAAATGAATAAGCAATTACATTCCTAGGTATGGAATTGGAATTGAAAAATGAAGACTTTTCAAGAAAAATGAAAACTTAGGTTCATACAAAAAACTGCCCACAAGTGTTTCTAGCAGTTTTATTCATAACTGTCAAACCAGAAACAACCCAAATATCCTTCAACTGGTGAATGATTAAACCAACTGTTGTATAATATATCCATACAATAGAATGCTACTCAGAATTTAAAAGGAATAAACCATGATATGGGGGCTTCCCCGGTGGCTCAGACAGTAAAGAATCTGCCTGCAGTGTGGGAGACTTGGGTTTGATCCCTCAGCTGGGAAGATCTCCTGGAGGAGAGCATGGCAACCTGCTCCAGTATTCTTGCCTAGAGAATCCCTATGGACAGAGTAGCCTGGCGGGCTACAGTCCATGGGGTTGCAAAGAGTTGGACACTACTGAGCGACGAGGCACAGCACAAACCATGATATACCCAATAACTTGGATGAATCTTTGTTTTTTCCCTCAAATATATTATGTGGGAAAAAAAAAACCTTGATGCCAAAGGCTACTTACTGTGTGATCCTACTTATATGATATTCTAGAAAAATTCTAGGAATGAAGATTAGATAGTAGTTGTTAAGAGTATATAAATAGAGAGAAAAGGTTGACTACAAATGGGCAACATGAGTTTTAGGGGATGGCAAACTGTTCCATATTTTGAATATGTATTAGTTACATATTATATGTATTTACCAAAACTCAAAAGCTATACACCAAAAAGAGTGAATTTTCTTGTTTTTGTTGTTTAGTTGCTAAGTTGTATCTGACTCTGTGAACTCACGGACTATAGCCCGCCAGGCTCCTCCATCTATGCAATTTCTCAGGCAAGAACACTGAAATGGATTGCAATTTTCTTCACCAGGGCATCTTCCTGACCCAGGGACTGAACTTGTGTCTCCTGCAGTGGCAGGCAGATTCTTTACCGCTGAGCCACCAAGGATGTACATTTTTTTAAAAAGAGGTAGAAAAAAAAAAAAAAAAGGTAGAAAAGTCAACTTTGGCACTGTTAACTGCAAACAAACTTTAGTAGAATGAAAATGAAAGTGACTCAGTTGTGTCCAACTCTGCAACCCCGTGGCCTATACAGTCCATGGAATTCTCCAGGCCAGAATACTGGAGTAGGTAGCCTTTCCCTTCTCCAGGGGATCTTCCCAACCCAGGGACTAAGCCCAGGTCTATTATTATTATTCTACTATTTAGTAGAATAATACTGGAGAAAAGCCATTTTGAGAGAAAATGTGGAAAAAACCTTATCGTATGTTAATGTATTAATATGAAACAAATGGCCATTAAATGAACTGATTGAGAGTGTTACTTGTGTTAAGAGAAGTCAAATACTAGAAAGAAATCTAGAGAGAAGATAACTATTTTTGAAATTTGTCTTACTTTAGTCTTCATAACCCAACTTTTCCTATTATTTCTGATTTTCACTTCAAATAGCTCTTCTACCTTTTCTCTGCATTCACAATTTGGCTAACTGTTACAAGAGTCCTAGCTTTTTGGTCTGTCTTAGCTTTTGACATGCCTTCTTCACTAAGCTTAATCATTTCCAGCTTTTGATTTAAAATGTGAGACATGAGACACTGCCTTTCCCTTCAACACCTAGAGTGCACTGTGGGGTTTTTAACTGGCCTGATTTCAATATTGTTGAATCTCAGGAATAGGGAGGCCCAAGGAGGGAGACAAATGGGGCAGCGGTTTGTCAGTAGAGCAGTCAGGACATACACATTTACTGATTAAGTTCACTGTCTTACAGAGGCATGGTTCATGGCAGCCCAAAGCCATTACAATGGTAACGTCAAAGACCACTGATCAGGACTTCCCTGGTGATGCAGTGCATAGCAATTTGCCTGCCAATGCAGAAGACATGGGTTTGATCCCTAATCTGGGAAGATTCCACATGCTGCAGAGCAGCTAAGCCCGTGCGCCACAACTACTGAGCCTGCGTGCTGCAACTACTGAAGCCTGTTCACCTACAGCCTGTACTCCACAACAGGAGAAGACCCTGCAGACACAATAAAGAGTAGCCCTCTGCTCGTCGCAACTAGAGAAAGCCTGATCAGCAACAAAGACCCAGGGTAACCATAAATAAATAAATAAAATTCTATAATAAAGATCACAGATCACAATAATAATAATAATTTAAAAGTCTGAGGATTTCTCATGTGGTCCAGTGGTTAAGGAGAGTGGAGGACAGGAAATCCTGGCATGCTGCAGTCCATGAGGTCGCAAAGAGTCAGGTATGACTGAGTGACTGAAAAACCAGTGGTTAAGATGCTGCGCTTCCAATGCAGGGGTTGCAGATTGGATCCCTGGTCGGGGAGCTAGGGTCTCACATGCTGTTTGGTGCAGCCAAAAAATAAATACATTAATTTTTAAAAAAATGTCTGAGATATTGTGAGATTTATTGATATCAAAGTGTGACACAGACACGAAGTGAATAAATGCTGTTGGAAATATACCAACAAACCTGCTTGATACATAATTGCCACAGAGCTTCAATTTATAAAAAACATATTATCTGCAAAGTGCAATAAAAATGAGGTATGCCCGTATACATGAAGTATAAAACTGCTACTGCTAAGTCACTTCAGTCGTGTCCGACTCTGTGCGACCCCATAGATGGCAGCCCACCAGGCTCCCCCATCCCTGGGATTCTCCAGGCAAAAACACGGAGTGGGTTGCCATTTCCTTCTCCAGGGCATGAAAAGTGAAAAGTGAAAGTGAAGTCGCTCAGTCGTGTCCGACTCTTAGCGACCCCATGGACTGCAGCCCACCAGGCTCCTCCATCCATGGGATTTTCCAGGCAAGAGTACTGGAGTGGGATGCCATTGCCTTCTCCCAGTATAAAACTCTAAGTGATGTAAGTCAGAAGAATGATCACTTTCAGGAGGCTACTGATTTCAAGGGAGCCTAGAGAGAGTCTTCTAGGAGGTGTTGGTAATTCTTGATGTTTTGCTTTGGATAGTGATTACTTGCGTATACACAACTAAAAATTCATTGAGCTGCATACTTCACTATATGTATGCCAACTTTTAATTAATATAAAGATTTTTAAAAAGCTACCTTATGAGTAAAGAATTTTGATAATTCAAGAAGTCTTTTTCTACTCAAGATATATTCTTTAAAGGTTGATTAGGTATATGCATCAATAAATTGGCACTGGCACATTATCCAATTGATAAGGCATTTATAGTTTTAATTTGTCCTATGAGAAAAATGATAAGGAAGCTGAGTTGTGAATCATTCCACTTGCAATTCAGCAGTCTGTGTTTAAATGTATACATTGTAAATCACTACTTCCAATTGAAAACAGTAAGTGCTACTACTTATTGCAGTTTACCTGAGTTTGATGAATCATTTGTGATCATACTTTATTCCTCATTTTCAACAGCTTTATAAGCTATCTTTTTATTGGTGACTATAAGAATTAAGGTGCAAATGTGTACCTAATTCACTGCATATCAATTAAAGCTGTGAGATAATGAAAGAAAAAAATTTGATTTCCTACATCTGACTCAGTATTGTTCCTCTCATTAAGTATATTAATTCAGGTCAGATCATAATAAATATCCTTCTAAAGGAACAGAGCAAATATGAATGAACTTTCTGAGTGTAATTTAATTGGCTATACTAGTGAAATGATAGAATAAAAACTTCAGAACTCTTGATTCCTAGTGATTTAGGAGATGTACTAGAATTACATCTTCGATGTATGAAACGTTAATATTATTACTACTTTTTAAATTGAAGTATAGTTGATTTATAATGTTTGTTAGTTTCTGGTATATAACAAAGTGATTCAGTACATATTCTTTTTCAGATTCTTTTCCATTATAGTTTATTACAAGATATTGAATATAGTTTCCTGTCCTATACAGTTAAGACCTTGTTGTTATATATAGTAGTCGGTTATCGGCTAATCCTAAACTCCTAACGTGTCCCCCCCAGCCATCACCTTTTCCCTTTTGGTAACCATAACTTTGTTTTTTATGTCTGTGAAACATTATCATTAAACAGTTAGGTAATGAGATACTTAACTTTGTGCAAGCTCTAACAATTAAAAGATCTTACTTTAAAATTCACCATGAGATCAAATAAAATAGCTAAATAACCTACCAATCTGTAAGCCTAGCTTTTTGCTGTTGTTTAGTTGCCAAGTGGTGTCCAACTCTTTACACCCCATGGACTACAGCACGGCAGGTCTCCCTGTCCCTCACCATCTCCGGGAGCTTGCCCAAGTTCATGTCCATTGAATCGGTAATGCCATCCAGCTATCTCATTCTCTGTTGCCATCTTCTCCTTCTGCCTTCAATCTTTCCTAGCATCAGGGTTTTTTCCAATGAGTTGGCTGTTCACATCAGGTGGCCAAAGTATTGGAAATTCGGCTTCAGCACCAGTCCTTCCAATGAGTATTCAGGGTTGATTTAAGATTGACTGGTTTGATCTCCTTGCTGTCCACAGGACTCTCAAGAGTCTTCTCTAGCACCACAGTTCGAAAGCATCAATTCTTCAACCTTCCTAATGGTTCAGCTCTCATGTTAGTATATGACTACTGGAAAGACCATAGCCTTATACAGACCCTTATCGGCAAAGTGATATCTTTGCTTTTTAACACACTGTCTACATTTGTCATAGCTTTCCTGCCAAGAAGCAACCATCTTCTAATTTCATGGCTACAGGCACCATCTGCAGTGAGCTCAAGAAGAGAAAATCTGTCACTGCTTCCACATTTTCCCCTTCTGTTTGCCATGAACTGATGGGACTGGATGCCATGATCTCAGTTTTTTAATACTGAGTTTTAAGCTGGCTTTTTTAGTCTCTTCCTTCACCCTCATCAAGAGGCTCTTTAGTTCCTCTTTGCTTTCTGCCATTAGAGTCGTATCATCCGCATATCTGAGGTTGTTGATATTTCTCTCAGTAATCTTGATTCCAGCTTAAAACTCATCCAGCCTGGCATTTTGCACGATGTGCTCTGCATGTAAGTTAAATAAACAGGGTAACAATAAACAGTTTTGTTGTACTCCTTTCTCAATCCTGAACCAGTCATTTGTTCCATACAAGAATCTGTTACTTCTTGACCCACATACAGGTTTCTCAGGAGACAGGTAAGATGGTCTGTTCCCATCTCTTTAAGAATTTTCCACAGTTTATTGTGATCCACAGTCAGAGGCTTTAGTGTAGTCTATGAAACAGAGGTAGATATTTTTCTGGAATTCCCTTGCTTTCTCAATGATCCAGCAAATGTTGGCAGTTTGATCTCTGAGGTTCCTCTGCCTTTTCTAAACCCAGCTTGAACATCTGGAAACTCTCCGTTCACGTACTGCTGAAGCCTAGCTTGAAGGATTTTGAGTATAATCTTACTAGTAGCATGGGAGATGAGTGCAATTTTACAATAGTTTGAACATTCTTTAGTATTGCCTTTCTTGGGAATTGGGATGAGGATTGACCTATTCCAGTCCTGTGGCCATTGCTGGGTTTTCCAAATTTCCTGACATACTGAGTGCAGCACTTTTATAGCATCATCTTTTAGGATTTTAAATAGCTCTGCTGGAATTCCATCACTTGCACTAGCTTTATTGGCAGTAGTGCTTCCTAAGGCCCACTTGACTTCACACTCTAGAGTATCTGGCTCTAGGTGAGCGACCACACCATCGTGGTTATCAGGGTTATTAAGATCTTTTTTGTACAGTTCTTCTGTGTGTTCTTGTCATCTCTTCTTGATCCCTTATGCTTCTGTTAGGTCTTTACCATGCCCATCTTCGGATGAAATGTTACTTTGATATTTCCAGTTTTCTTGAAGGTATCTCTAATTGTTCCCCTTCTGTTGTTTTCCTCTATTTCTTTGTATTGTTCATTGAAAAAGGCCTTCTTGCCTCTGCTGTTCTCTGGAACTCTGCATTTAGTTGGGTGTAACTTTCCCTTTCTCCCTTGCTTTTTTGCTTCTCTTCTTTCCTCTGTTATACACAACCACTTTGCCTTCTTACATTTTTCTTTGGGATGGTTTTGTTTGCTGCCTTCTGTACAATATTACGAACTTCTGTCCACAGTTCTTCAGGCACTCTGTTTATGAGATCTGATCCCCTGAATAAAGCGATGAGGTATGCTGTGCAGGGCCACCCAAGACAGATAGGTCATACTGGAGAGTTGTGACAAAATGTGATCCACTTAAGGAGGGAATGGCAAACCACTCCTGTATACTTGCCGTGAGAATCCCATGAACAGTATAAAAAGCCTAGCTTAATGCCATTATATTCAGTGACTCAAAATGCAGCAGTTTCATAATAAAAATTTAGTAATCTACCGAAAGAAAGTCTAATTATGGTTGAAGTACCAAGACAAAAGGAAACTAAATACAGTAAAGTACCGTCAGTTCTCACAAATACTTACCCGTGTTAGTCCCAACTGCTCTGTTTTCTGTTTCTTTCTTGGTCGATTTGTGGATTCCTCCATTTCATCTTCTTCATCTGTAGGAACTATATCATAGAGAAGTAGATATGATAAGTTTAAAATTTAAAGTAAATATTAATTACAAACAATACCAAAGGATTGTTATATTTCTGGGCATATACTTCATGTTATCTCAACTGGTTAGGAATGAATATTTTTCTTTATTTTGGTTAATGGAAAATCCTATCTAAAAAAATACATGGGTTACCAATCTTCCAAAAGGAGAAAGCAAAAAATAAAGTACACTAAAATCCTAAAATCTAACCAGTTTGGTATCTTATAAAGATTATCATTATGGACCTTCATCAGTTTACCAGATCTATGAAAAGTTGCTTACCACTTTAGTTGTAGGAGAGTTTTGACAAAAAGTGTATTTATATTATAAAGGGAATCATATGGTAAATAAACACGTTAAAAGGACATACATTCCAGCCATCTTTATTTTTCTTGACTGTTTCACTTTTATTTTTACTGCATTAAAAAAAAATTAATTTTATTTATTTATTTTTGGCTATGCTGGGTCTTCATTGCTGCATGGGCTGCATCTCCAGTTGCAGCAAGCAGAGGCTACTCTCTGGTTGCAGTGCGCTGGCTCTAGGGTGTGCGGGCTTCATGAGTTGCAGCTCCTGGGGGCTCCAGAGCACAGGCTCAGTAGTGTGATGCATGGGCTTAGTTGCTCTGCAGCATGGGGAATCTTCCCAGATCAGGGATCGAACCCATGTATCTCCTGCACTGGCAGGTGGATTCTTTACCACTGAGCCACCTGGGAAGACCTATTTCACTTTTCTATCAATAAATTAAAAGTGTTTCTTAGATAGTTTAAAAAAAAAAAAAAAAAACTTTGTTATCCACCATTTGGCTAGGTAGCAAACCCAGATAAACAAACCATAGAGTTTAATGTTTTGTAACTGTTTATAAATGTCATGTGCTTTTCCCAGAATGACTATAAGCATCTGAAGGGTAACAAGTATTCACATATATGTCATCTACCCAGCACTATCAAAAAGTATTTCACAAGAGGAAAAATTCCTCCATAAATGTTCTGCCTCAAAACTGCTTGTTTTAATGAATTTTGGGGGAAAAAAAAACTAAAATGGGTTTATATTTCCTGCCATCTTACACATAATTATTTAAAACTGTTTAGGCTTTTCTTGATTATCTTCCACTCCCTGCCTCTACTTTGTGAACTGAATTTAGGGTGGTGATGGCACTTTAGCCTCCAAGTTGTGTCTGACTCTTGCAACACCATGGACTATAGCCCGCCAGGCTCCTCTGTCCATGGGACTCTCTGGGCAAGGATACTAGAGTGGGTTGCCATTTCCTTCTCCAGGGAATCTTCCTGACCCAGGAATTGAACCTGGGTTTCCTTCATTGCAGGAAGATTCTTTACCAACTGAGCTATGAGGGAAATTGTACAGTAGTAATAGAGCAATTTCCTCAAAAGTTAGCAGAGGTATTCTGTTAACCTGTGCAATAAATAGTTCTGTACTGTTATTCTTTAAAACATACATGGGTTTTCCCCTTCTTTTCTTCTAGAAGTGTCTTCTTACTGTTATCAAAGAACCTTCCCCTATGAGTCCCCCTTTCTCCTCTAATTGTTCCTTCTAATCTATTTTTTCAAAGTAAGAAAGTTCAGTAAAATTGTATTAAAAAAATCATTTAAACTAAGCCACCTTAACTAAGAAATTTCTCTAATACTAAAGTATCAATATGACTCAGAAGGTTAGTTATTTCCAGGTTTCTGAATAAGGGGACTCTGAGAACTAAGGCAGTTAAGTCCCACTGCACCAGACGTGTTCCTGATACTTGCAGGGATTCAGTGACACTGCCCAATAAATAAGGGAGTGGTGGGGCAGAAAGACAGAAATCACTAATTTTTCTCTCTACTATAGTACTTTGTTTTGGGCTTCCCAGGTGGCAATAGTGGTAAAGAACCCATCTGCCAATGCAGGAGATGTAAGAGACCTGGGTTTGATCCCTGAGTCAGGAAGATACCCTGCAGGAGGGCATGACAACCCACTCCAGTATTCTTGCCTGGAAAATCCCATTTGGATTCTGGCGGGCTACAGTCCATGGAGTGCAGAGTCGGACACGACTGAAGCGACTTAGCATGCATATAGTACTTTGTGACCCAAAAGCCATGGTCCAATTTTTATGGCAAATTATGGGCTAAAAAAGTTTTTTTTTACATGACAATTCTTAAAAAGCCACTAAGTAGAAAGTGAAAGTAGAAGAAATATTTCATTTACCTGTAGACCATATCTTTAGCATCTTATCCCAGGAGCCACTGCAAAACTAAAAAAAATATATATGTGAAGGGAAAAACAGGATGAAATATAATCCATCATATTATTTGCCTTTTTCCCCCCCTGCTATTTAATTTGAAACATTTACTTTGCCATGAAATCCTTCCTACTATGGCATCATCTTTCTGCTTGTCTTCCTAGTCTCTGGGAAGTTGTATCCTCCATCTCATGGCAGTTTAAAGAACTACCATTCTTAAGGGGCCTGTACCCTGGTCACGGTTGCTTACATCAGGGTGGGCAACTGACTGACGCTGTGCTAATAAGTCTTTTCCTCCTTCAGAGCCTTTTTTGGGAAAACTTGTGTTCTAGACAATTGAAGTTATTTGTTTCCCAGAGACAGACAGTACAGGGTGTAAAACTTGGGAATACTGAAGGCTAGGTTTTATTGCCATGTAGGGAAACCAGTTTGAGTTGAGAAAATGAAGTCAATATGGGGAGACAAGAGAAGGAGGAGGTGTGCCATATGCAAGCTTCTACTCCCCTGGTTCGAAAACGATCATTGCCCTGCTCATGATGTGATTCATCACTCCTTCCTTGGATCTTTTAAGCTAAAAAATTTCAGGATGAGTTTCTGTCTCTTATAGCCAAGAGACAGGGAACAGTTAATTCCTTAAAGTTTGACTCAACAACATGTAAACCTTCATTATGGCTCAGAATGAATACACATCAATCTTTGAATGCAGAAATGTCCTCTATTATGCTAACTGGCAAAGAACTATTGAAGAAACAGTCTTAAATCTAGAATACTTAATTGTGGTCTGGAGAATTTCCAGATGAAGAGTTTATAACCCGTCTTAAATAAAAACTGTGTTGCCCTCATGGTTTGTTTTAACTTTTACCATTCTGTCATGATACAGAGTAGATTGGCAATAATTGTAAAACAACCTCGATTAACACCAACTTTAGCATATGCCAAGTCTTAGGTGATCCGCTAGACATTTTCATCTGATGACAGCACTATCAGTAGTTGAAGGACTGAAAACGGCAATCACTGTGATTTAAGATGGTTACACAAAGAAATTACTTGTTTACCTGAGTTCTTAAAATTTCTGCAGTTTATGTAAAATTCCAAACCAAAGATACCTAGAGTGAGGGAATGACTCTTGATATGTCTTATTATATGAGTATTTACTTCTGGTTTGAAATCATATTCTTCAGCTGTTATAAAAGTAGGCCAATCACAGTGACTTTATGTAGAAAAGAACTTACTCGCACAAGAATCTCAAATTCTAACTGCACACAGTACTACTAACACAGTAACTACTTACTTTGGTTCCTGTGCTGTCCACAGCGATGGAGTCCACACTGCCAGCATGGCCCCTGCAGCAGTGCAGAGCTTTCACCTTGTTCCTTTCTACATTCCACTCCCATAAGAGAATAGTCTGATCCATAGAGGCACTCAGTAGCAGGCAAGACAAACTGTCTTAAGAAAGGAGAACACAAGAAACAGATTAGTACAAAAATTTTACAGTGTTCTGAAACTAAAGAAATAAGTTTTTTGTGGTTGTTGAGAAAGATGTTAAAAAGGCAAAAGACCTCATGTAGCCACCTTTGAAAAAAAGCTAGCTTATGGTAAAAGGGGAAGATTCTACTATAGGGACTTCCTTGCTGGTCCAGTGTGTTAAAACCCTGCAGCTCCACTGCAGGGGGTGCAGGTTTGATCCCTGGTCAGGGAATTAAGATCCTGCATGCCATGTGGTGCAGGCAAAAAAAAAAAAAAAAAAACCTATTAAAAAGATGCGCATTTAACACACTATTAACTTGACAATGTATATTACAAGACATAATTTTAGGATTCACTTCTACTGATTCATGGATTTTTAAAAAATATGTCTTTTCTTCAACACTGGGTATTTTAGAGTCCCCATAATAACTAAGGCATGAGACATTTCCTATCTTGTCCCAATTCTGCCCAAGCATTGAAAATGGCTTGTTTCCAATCCCTATCTAGGATTCCTTTCAGTTTAGGCAAAGAGTCCTAACCTTTTTTCACCCAGGCCACATCTTTTATAACATCTGTATGTCCCACAATTGTCATTATTGATTTCCCTTCCAAGGACCAGATCCGAGAAGTCTTATCATAAGAACCAGTCAAGATCCTATGAAGAGAAAAAAAAAAAGTCCTATGAAATACAAAAAGCACCTTTTTCAAACCCTGAAATCAATTTTATTTCTAGAGCAATGATAAAGCAAACCTTGAAGATTATATTTTCTAACCTTTAATATAAAGATTAAGACTTCAAAATACACTAGAATAAATCAGAAGATGTTACATTTGGCTTTTCCTCACCTCCTAAAAATAAAAATATAATCAACAAGCCATAAATATCATTTTTACTATTGTTGTTAAATACTACCGCCCCCAGGGAAGCTAAGCAAATTGTTTGAAAAGCCTAATAGTCCTTTGTGTTTAACCAGTGAAAACCATTAAATAGAAAACCAGTAGAACCATTTAAAATAAAAAGTAAAATCAATAAAAACATAACTATGTAATAACTCTGGGGAGACATTCATTGAATGCAGACTCCTACTACAATCCATTCTTGATGTGTTTTTCTACAAGTAAGGCCAGTAGGGTTTTGCTCTAAACCATTCACACCTTCTGATTCCAATCTGCTCTTTTCAGCCCTAAAATAGCATGACCTGCATCTTCAGGGTAGTAAGTTAGGAGATCTGTGGCTAGAAAAGGTTTTTTTCCCCTCTATGAAACAAGTTATAGTCTTAGTCTTAAAAGCAACATAATCAAATAAATGCCCTAAGAGAAACAACCTATTTGGAAGATAAATGTCATTATGACATCTTGAGACAGGAAAGAAAACCTATTAATAGGTATGTTTCTTCTTGACTATACTAAATTTAAAGGTCTTTGGCATGGTGACGAGATGTGTGTGTGTGTGTGTGTGTGTGTGTGTGTGTGTATATACACATATATGTAAATTACTTTCACAAAGAACAGGCAATCAGAGAAAAATATTCACATATTACATTTAAAACAAGAACATTCATCTGGCAATACCATTCCTCTGTCCCTTCGATCGCACTGATCCAGTCATCATGGAACATGCACTGTTCTGGCTGAGGGGCAGTGTACTTCTCCACGTACTCTAGTTCCACAACTTCTTCCTAGTTACAGAGAAAAAGCAGAAATCCATCAGGTGGTGCAGTTTTTAAATAGTACATTATGAAAATAAAAGAGCCCCAGTTTATCTCCTTCATATAATTCCTCTTCAAAATCAAAAAATTTTGGAGCCATATAGAAAGTGAAAAACTTTATTTGACCTAACAGTATGCTAACAGTAATATTAAGAAATATTAATGATCTTGGAAACTTATGCTTAAAGTGGAAAAAAAGAATATAAGAAACTATAAAATCATAAAAACATACAATTTAATGGATATAGAACTTCTCTTTAAGATGATGAAAAAATTCTAGGAATGGACAATGGTGATGGTTGCATAGCACTGGGAATGTACTTAATTGTACACTTAAAAATGGTTAAAAGAGAAATTTTATGTATATGTTACTACAGTTTCAAAAATTGCCCCCTTAATTATAAAAGCAATTATAAATTATATTTTAAATTATAAAAGCAATAATAAGGTAAGTTTGACAATTAGAGGAAGAGAGCAATCACTAAAAACCACATAAACCCCACCCACAAGCTTATATATATGTACAATCGTTTTATACACCTTTACTAGTAGTAAACATATTTGCTTGATGTTTCTTGATAACTTCACAAACATGAAGTTATCTTTCCATATTCATTTATCTGCATTCTTTGAATAATTTTCTTCTCTTAGAAGAAAAGAGGGGATTTAAAAATTGAACATATAGAAACCAAGGTTCAAATTTTTAGGAAAAAATAATCAAAAGGCTCTTGGTTGCTGTAGATTCAGGTTAATGGAGTTTTCCTACATTATCTGGTAATACCTTCAGTAAAATAGACAGGTAAACATTTGAACTTACTGATGAGATGTTTTCCAGTTCCATGTGTTTGAACAAGGGCATTCGTAGAAACTGGCCCTTGATGAGGAAATCAAACTCCACATGTTTGTGGAACTCTACAGAAAATATGTAATAAAAGTATCAGTATTAGGACCTGAAGTGGTATTGGCAGACATAAATGAGAGACCCCAAAACAAACAGGTACCTATTATCCCAGTGTGGCCTCCAAGTTTCCCTAGACTGTCCCCATGGCACAACAGGACCACATATTCCAGTATATTACGTGATTTTAAAGAACAGAAATACTTTGTTGGTATTAATATTTTCACTGCGGATAGTGTAACCATTTTGAGTAACGAAAAACTTAGTATTTTATGAAAAATCCCAAAATACACAAAAGCAGAAATAGCATAATGAATCCTCATTTGCATCTTTTGCCAACTCATGGACAATCACCTATACTCCTCCCCCTCCTCTTCCTGCTGGTTTATTTAAAACCCAAACTCAGAAATGATATAATTTCATCTGTAAATGCTTCACGATGTATCTCTAAAATATAAAGACTTTTAAAAAGTCACAGTATTAAAAATTTTAAATTATTTCTCTTAATATCATAAAGCCAATGTTCTCATTTCCTTGTTTTGTAAGTGTCTTTTTACAGTGAGTTTTTTTAGAATTGGCATCCAAAGTCCTCACATTATATCTGATTAATATCTTTAACAGTTCTCCATCCTTCTTTTCCTCTGCCTTTTATTTAGTGAAGAAACTGGGTCTAATACTAACATTCTGGCTTTGGTTGTTTATATCTCCAAGGTATCCCTTAACATGTTCCTCTACCATGTACATACAACCTGTACATTGCTGCTGCTGCTGTTGTTAAGTCACTTCAGTTGTGTCCAACTCTGTGTGACCCCATAGACGGCAGCCCGCTAGGCTGCCCCGTCCCTGGGATTCTCCAGGCAAGAACACTGGAGTGGGTTGCCATTTCCTTGTCCAACGCGTGAAAGTGAAAAGCGAAAGTGAAGTCGCTCAGTTGGGTCTGACTCTTAGCGACCCCATGCAGCCTACCAGGCTCTTCCGCCCATGGGATTTTCCAGGCAAGAGTACTGGAGTGGGGTGCCATTGCCTTAGGCAGACCTAAATGCCTGATTAGACTTTGGGTTTACTTTTGGCAAAATATTTACACACAGTATTGTATCACATTAGGAAGCACCTGGGGGCTTCCCAGGTGGGGCAAGTAGTAAAGAACCTGCCTACCAACGTAGGAGACATAAGAGACATGGGTTTGATCCCGGGGTTAGGAGGAACCCTTGGAGGAGGGCATGGCAACCCACTCCAGCATTCTTGTCTGGAGAATCCCATGGACAAAGGAGTCTGGCAGTCTAAGTCCACAGGGTCACAAAGAGTTAGACACGACTGAAGTGTCTTTGCACACACGCATGAAGCACGCTACCTCACTGTGACTCTTTTTACGATATTAAATTATCTCTGAGTTCAGAGGATGTCAGTCTGTTCACATCCATCACAATGTTCTTTGTTAGCCTTTTACCTAATAAATGGCTTTAGTTGCTACTGATGATCAATTCTTAAATCCATCACTTCATTTAGAGTTACGAAATGCTAAAAATTCTTCCTTCTATCTGATTTATTAACTATACTCTTTTTAAAAGAATTCCCTGTCTCTCTGTCTTGTTACTTTTTAAAAATCTGCATCACAGAATTAAGAGAACGAACTTATGCTTACTGGCGGGAAGGGATAGTTAGGGACTTTGGGATGGACATGTACACATTGCTATGTTTAAAATGGATAACCAACAAGGAAATGCTGCACAGCACATGGAACTCTGCTCAGTGTTACCTGGTAGTCTGGATAGGAGGGGAGTTTGTGGGAGAATGGATACATGTATATGTGCAGCTGAGTCTCTTCACGGTTCCCCACAACTATCACAACATTGTTAACTGGCTACACCCTACTACAAAATAAAGTTTTTTTAAAAAAAATCTGAATCATTTGCATCTTCAACTCAAAAGCAATGACTCAGTTATTTGATTTATACAAAAAGATAAATGAATATTCATCTACAATTTAGAAACCTATGCAAATATTTGCTTGCGTGCTCAGTTGTGTCCAACTTTTACTTGGGTAACAACAACCATGTACTAATATTGCAAAGTCTCTATTGCGAGAAAATAATTCTTATTCTAGTTCGAAAGAGTTTTTCAGCAAGTAGGATATATGACATATTTGAAATGTAGAAAACTAACTATGCATCAGAATCTCTATATCCATGATGAAAACGATAGGAAATGCTATACCAATATTCTGTATCAAGAACTTTTACCCTAAAAATCTTTATTCCTAAATCTCAACCATCTTCTCTCCATATTGCCTTAAAAGCAGATTAAACTAAATTTTTTCCCTAAAAACTTATTTCAAAGCATTTTTCAAAGTTATCATGTAGGAGGGAAATTATATGTTATAATTTATAAATTTTACCATTATAAAATGCATGCAGTATTATAGAATAATGCCCCCAAAGGGCTATAAATAACAATGTGATGTACTTTAGTTAGTTATTTTGCCCTCTCCTAACTTTTCATGGTATATACCTACCATTTTTGGCCTCCAGCAATTTATTGATGAGGTTACTAAGGTCAGCAATTTCAGAGGCTGCAGGTATGGAGAAGGGAACATCATCTACTGCATATCTACAAAAAGGAAATGATACATCAAATCAAGTCTACAAATATTTTAACAAATGTGCATTTATTCATTCAACAAACATTTACTGGGTATCTAATACATGCCAGACATTTTGCTACATGGGGTTAGCAAAAAATGAATTAACCTGTGGTCTCTGTACTTGAAAAGGGTTTATGTCTAGTAAACAAATACAAGGAAACTGTGTAAGAACAATGTCATAAGTAATACATAAAATGAGAGAACAAGGAAGCAGTAGGGTATTTCAACCAGAGAAAAGGAGGATGAGAGAGCAGACTCTGAAAGGATGTATAAAAAAAAACACTCTTACACTACACATAGAAAAGTGAGTTTTCCCTGGGTGACATGGGAGAAGACAGAAAGAAGGGGTGCAAAAAAGCAGCATACACAAATAAAAAAGCTAAGTTATTAAACTGCCCAACCAACCTATTCCAAAGTGTTATTTTACTCTAGACAGTGACCAAGGGTAAGGCTAAAGAGATGTGCATGGAGTGGCTTGGATGCTGTGTGCAGTACTTTTGACTTCTTTCCTTAGGCAATGAGGAACCACTGTCTAAATCAAATAACATCATCAAAATTTTGTTTAGTTAGATCTCTCTTGGGCAGCATTGCAGTGACTAGATTAGAGGCACCAACAGGAGGCAGACCAGAAACTCTTGTATGAGAGAATGGGAGAAAATTCTTGCAAATCATATATCTGACAAGGAACATGCATCTGGAACATATAAAGAACATTTATAACTCAAAAATAAAGACAACCCTATTTTTAAAATGGGCAAAGGATCAAAATAGGTATTTCTCCAGAGAAGACATACAAATGACCAACAGGCACATGAAAAGTTGTTGAGCACTGTTAGTCATCAAGGAAATGCAAATCAAACCACAAGGAGTTATCGCTTCATACCCACCAGGATGTTTACAATAAGAAAGACAGATTTTAAGTGTTGGTGAGTAAATGGAGAAACACTTATTTATTGCTGGCAGGAATGTAAAATGGTACAATTGCTTTGGAAAAATCTGGCAATTCCTCAAAAAGTTAAACATGGAATTATCACTTGACTCAGCAACTCCATTCCTAAGTACATACCCAAGAGAAATAAACACATATGTTCACACAAAAACTTGTGCACAAATGGTTCACATTACCTCTATTCTTAATAGCCCCAAAGGTGGAAACAACAAAGAAGTCCATCAACTGAACAATGAAAACAAAATGTGGTATACCCGTACAATAGAGTATTATTCAGCAGTAAAAAGGAATGAAGCACAACATGGACAAGCCTCGCAAAACACCATACTAAGTGAAAGAAGCCAGTGACAAAGGACCACATGTTATATCATTCCATTTATAGGAAATGTTAGAGACAAAAACTGAATAAGTGACTGCCCTGGGCTGGTGGTATTTGGAAAATTTTGGAAGGGTGGGGGAAAAGGGTAACAGCAAAAGAGTCATGAAAAATGTTCTAAAATTTTCTGTGGTGATGGTTGCACAATTCTACAAAAATACTCAAAATTAGTGAATTGAACACTTCAAATGTGTGACATCTACTATACGTGAATTACATCTTAATCGTTGTTACAAAATCCAAAACCAAAAAAGTCTCCATAACGTCTGAATTACGGTTTTATATGTGCAGAATGTAAAAGAGGTTTAGGTAGAACTTACAGGGCTCATCATGTCAAAAAAAGTAAGGACTTATTTGGGTTCTCCAAAAGGTAACAAAACCTAGAAATTCAAAGTTTTGGTTACTGTTTTGGTCAGTAAGATAGGGGTGGTGGGGGAAGAGAAGCATAATTCACATACTTATATATGAACATACATGCATATGTAAATTATATGCATCAGTTCAGTTCAGTTCGGTCGCTGAGTCGTGTCCGACTCTTTGTGACCCCATGGACTGCAGCACACCAGGCCTCCCTATCGATCACTAATTCTGGGAGTTTACTCAAACTCATGTCCATCCCGTCGATGATGTCATCCAACCATCTCATCCTCTGTCGTCCCCTTCTCCTCCTGCCTTCAATCTTTCCCAGCATCAGAGTCTTCAAACTCCAAACGACTGGAGTTTCAGCTTCAGCATCAGTCCTTCCAATGAATATTCAGGACTGATTTCCTTTAGGATGGACTGGTTGGATCTCCTTGCAGTCCAAGGGACTCTCAAGAGTCTTCTCCAACGCCACAGTTCAAAAGCATCAATTCTTTGGTGCTCAGCTTTCTTTATAGTCCAACTCTCACATCCATACACGACTACCATATGGGAAAACCATAGGCTTGACTAGACGGACATTTGTTGGCAAAATAATGTCTCTGTTTTTTAATACGCTGTCTAGGTTGGTCATAACTTTTCTTCCAAGGAGTAAGTGTCTTTTAATTTCATGGCTGCAGTCACTATCTGCAGTGATTTTGGAGCCCAAAAAAATAAAGTCTGCCATTGTTTCCACTGTTTCCCCTTCTATTTGCCATGAAGTGATGGCAAATCTTAGAAAACTAAGAGCATGGCATCCGGTCCTATCACTTCATGGCAAATTATATGCATATACATGAATAAATCTACTTTCCCTCTTCGTTTTACTGATCAGAACATATTATTATATAATAATAATATGGGAGAAGAAAGAAGTTTAATTTCTAGATTTTGTTAACTTTTGGGAAAATCTAAATATATAAACAAACACATATACACACATTTGGCATTTATCCATTTATCACAGCCATTTAAATAGAGTTGCAGTTGCTCTAGTATTTCTTAAAATTTTGTGTGAATCAACAATAATCTCCATAAACCTTTTAATTAGAAAAAATACAGCAGTCATGCTATTGCATCACCATTTTCCTTTAGAACTATTTAGACTCAGTATATATACTCATATACAATTCATATACGCTGTATGCAACAGTACAAGAGGTGTAAGTATGATTTACCAGGTCAATTCATAAAACTAAAAACGAATAAAAAATGTAATCTTAATTGATGTGGGAGTTTTTTTGTTTTTAGCTGACATTAACTTGTTAATACAGCTTATATTTATTATTTATCATCAGTACCAGAAAAACTAGATAAACATTTGTTGACTCAATCAATCCAATTAGCATAACTGCAGTCTCTACCATCAGGAGACTTAAAATATAGTTGAAGAGACTAGGCAAACAAAAAGAAACATTAAAAGTGTAATATATGCCACAAAGCAGAATATAATTAGGTTTCAACGATTGCTATGTATCTGGGGACCATTTGTAAAATTGGTAAAATGTTCATATACATATACGTATACATATATGGATGTGTATATATGTATACACACACATATATAACATGTATACGTATATGTGTAGATATATGTATATAAATACCCAAAATTATAACTGAATTGACTTCACACTTTTAGCAAAAATCAGTTCTACCAACTCCCTATTGGGAGCTCCACCTTCTAGCCTGGTTTGGAAAAACATCATCTATCACCTACTTAAGAAGATGAAGTTCATGTTTTCAGACAACACCACTAGCCGCCAGACTCTAACGATTTGGTCCGTTGTTCACTGTTCAGTTGCATAATACACTTAAATCAGGAAGCAAACCTGAAACCCTCAGGTCTCTCTACCCTTACAATTCAAATTATGTACAGCCTGAGAAGCTAGGCAGGAACGATGGGTGATTCTTGAGAAGTCCTCGGAGGCACCGCAGAAAACGCGCTGAAGCGACGAATCCAGTCAAAAAGGAACAGGTAAATTGACGGCAAAGACAACCAGGGATGCACAAGGTCACATGGAAGAGGTCCTACGAACGAATTCCGGGGGCCCGGGGCGGGGGAGGGGAGGGAGTGAGGAAGGGCGAGAAAGGGAGTACGCTCACTTACTTCTTGTTGTCAGTGAAGAAGCGTGTCTGGAGCTGAGCCATGGCGTATCTAGAGAAAAGTATGAGTAACAGTCACACAATCTGCACTCTGGTCTTTCAGGACTACAAAAACAAGGATCTCAAAATGAGGCTGCACGTGTCAGAGAAAAGATGCAGTCGATCCCAGGGCTTCCGCTTTCTTTGCCTGGGCCTCAGCCCAAAGGCACCACGAGGCTGCCCTTCCTCAAGATCCAGCCCATAAACATCAACTACCTATTCCTAGAGTAGGAGTCGTCGATTAGTGAGGCATAGTTTTAAAGGCGTCGCGTCTCTTCAATTTTTTTTTTTGTATTTTTTAAAAAATATATATTTAAGCTTGCGATCGATTATGGAGATAGAAAGAGGCCCGTTTCAAACCGACTTCTCTCCGTTTGAAATGTTCGCAGGCTATCCTTAGTCGCGATAATCCAAACACAGCTCCTAGATACTACAACTCCCAGAAAGCAGCGCTCCTCAGATAATGTAGCCACTGGGAATTGTAGTCTTTTTTACCACGCTGCCCTCAGGCTATCTTTTTTGCACTAAACCGTCCCGACTCCAGGCAACGACCTATTATATTTCCTCGGCCTTCAGCTTTAATTTGCTAAAGTCTTTCCGGGTTTAATTTCTAAGCATACTTCCAATCAAAACTCTCAGTCTACCGAGATTTCTCTACTAGCCTCAGGCTTTAGATCCAGGTGAGAGGCGGGGATACGAAAAAAAAAAAAAAAGAACCAATCAGAAAGGAAACACGCGACGGTGGCTGATCAGGATCTTTTCTAAAGCGGCTGCGCTGCGCGCTCCCGGTGGGCCGCGGCTGCGCACTGTACTGGTCTCCATGGCGCGGCCTCGGAACCAAGACGAGGTTGAGTAGACTCGTTTTGAATTTTCTCCCCTCTGCTCCAGCACTTTGTGGACTTCCCTTCTCGCCCTCTAGGGCGCTCTGCGGCGGCGGGGTTGGGGAAGTCGGAGGTTTGGCAGAGCTGTCTCCGCCGGCGGGCGAGACGCTACCTCCCAACCCGCCCCCCCCCCCCCCCTTTTCTTTCTGCTGCCTCCTCCTCCTGTCACCTCCTGACCCGCCGGGTCCCTGAGCAACCGCCAGCCCCCGCCCCCGGGCGCCGCGGGCCTCAGTGGCGTCTTCCGGGCCTCGCCTCGGGCCGTGTTCGGGGCCCCACCTGAAGAGGCCTATTGCTCCCCTCCCCGCCCCCGCCCGGACGGGGGCCCCGGGCCCTGGACAGGCAGGCTGGAGGAGGTGCAAGTTCGGTGTCGTGAGGAGGGCTGCCGAGCCTGAGTACGCACTGGCACGGAGGAGGAGGACTGGACCCCTGGGCGGGAGCGCCCACTCTGTGGTCCTTTGCGCGGCCCCGCTTTTCAGGGTTCTTTTTTCTGTTTATGAGATCCTTTATACCTTCCTTAGGCTTCCCTGGTCGCTCAGAGGGTAAAGCGTCTGACTGCAATGCGGGAGACCCAGGTTCAATCCCTGGGTTGGGAAGATCCCCTGGAGAAGCAAATGGGAACCCACTCCAGTACGCTTGCCTGGAAAATTCCATGGACTGAGGAGCCTCGTAGGCTACAGTCCATGGGATCGCAAAGAGTCGGACAAGACTGAGCGACTTCACTTTCACTTTCACTTTTAGAGCTTCCTTATGGAAAGCGAAAGGCGTCCTCCCACACCTTCTCCCTGCGCTTTTTTTTTTTTTTTTTTTTTACTTTGTTCTTGACATTACCCAGAGGCCTATATCTTATTTTTAAATGGTCCGGACAACTATTCTAATGGAATGTAGTTGTTTTTCTGAGGGAGGATGGATGGAGAGAGATACTATCCAGCTCTCACAGTCGCTTTTTAAGGCGTTCGCCAGAAAAGCTTCAAGAGGGAGGCTTAAAGAGAGCATTTTAGAGTAAGGCACAACAGGATTGCAAGGTTTTGGCAAAGCGGGCTGTGTGCAGATGTAGACAACTGAAGCGTTCCTCTATTACGTTGCTTAAAGATGTACTACAAAAGACATGATATTTAAGTCAACCATAGACTATGAGAAGGAATTTGAGGAATTATAAGCGAAAAATAATCTGCTAATAGAGCGCAGTGATAATGAAACTAGGAGCATTTTCAGTTTACTCACCTTCCTGGAATGCGGACTGTGGAACCTGAAGGCCTGGGTTCTAATCCTGCCTCAGCTTCTTATTTATTAACCTCTCTGTGCCACATCTTGGTCAGCAGTGGGATTAAGTGCCTAATAGTAGATGTCAACTATTCCATGGTTGTTCTTTACGTATTAGTTTAACTAGGAGCTCTGCTGATGTGAACAACTTAAGAAAGACTAGCCTCATGGTTAGAGGAATAAGAGAAAACCTCTGCTAATGGGTCTAGGAAAGGACTGGGCTTGCAGATAGAAGCGGTGGCCATGCAACCACGTGATTCATTGTCATGGTGAGGGTTGTATGCATTATCTAGACCACGTGAAACTTGGAACTCTCAATTGAAGTCTTGCTGTGTAATAACATAGTTTTGAATTTGGTGGAAGTAAAAAGAAATTTGACAGCTTTAAACATCATTTGCCTTTAATCATAAGTGATTCTTTAGTTACATAAGTGATTCTTTAGTAAAATTGTCTGAATTTAAAATCAGAACCTGAAATAAATCTTATAGGTTCTTCAGATAATTTTTGATAGTTGATAATATATTATTTGTTAAAATGCAGCTTTAAATGTGTACTCAGGTTAATTCACTTTTAGCTATCATTAATTTGAAATTTATCAAAATAAGACAATACTACTCAATACAGGTTCATCCTAATTCGAATGAAAAATTTTTCTATGATCAGTAAGATACAGAACCTAAATATGAGCTTAATAAGATAAAACTTCAACTTGCAAAGTAGAATGTTGAATTCACTAAAATACACTTTTCATTTAATTTGAGACCTTTAGTTAAGGGATACAGTATTATATCCCTTATATGGATATGTAAGGATATATATATATATATATATATTATTTTTAGTTATTGTAACAATTCTAGTTAAGGTGTTCCAAGATACCTGAACACCTAGTATGAGAGCTTTGGTTTTATTTCATCAGTGGCTTATGTGTCATATTCGGTGTTTCCTTTACATAATACCTAGAGTAATTAGTATTTTTACTTTTGAATGTTTTTCTTAACTGTATTAGAACATTAACTTCAAGCTTTTGGTTCTAATGATTTCCTACATGATTTGTTTACTAAGGTGCTTATGAAGACTCTTTGTTGTTTGGATAACCACAGTTGGAAAATGTTTCTCTTTATTAAACTTTTTTTTTTTCTGTATGTAATGGCATGGTGTGGTATGATATTTATACAAAGATGGCGTGGGTGTTGGAGTCCTATTGATTTTGGTGATTTTTTTCCTTCTTAGTTTTGAATCTGAGCTGTAATGTTCTGTGATCTTAAGCAAGTTACTTGACACCTTTGGTTTTCTTATCTATAAATAGAGAAATAAGGTCTATCTCAGAATCATTGTGGAGATTAAATGAAATAATTTGTAAATCCCTCAAAGAGCAAAGAGATAAAAAGAGGTATGTACAGGGTAAGAAATAAGTAGAAACCAAGGTTACAGGGAAGTTTCTAGAGAGGGCTGCTGCTGCTGCTGAGTCGCTTCAACCATGTCCAACTCTTTGCGACTCCGTAGATGGTAGCCCACCAGGCTCCCCCATCCTGGGCACTCTCCAGGCAAGAACACTGGAGTGGGTTGCTATTTCCTTCTCCAATGTGTGAAGGTGAAGTCGCTCAGTCGTGCCCAACTCTTTGTGACCACAAGGACTGCAGCCCATTAGGCTCCTCTGTCCATGAGATTTTCCAGGCAAGAGTACTGGAGTAAGTCGCCATTTCCTTCTCCAGGAGAGAGGGCAAACCTTAAATAAAAGAAATACTATGAATAGTGACCTTAAGTTTTTTTCACTGAAAAATGAAAAGTTGAAATGGATTGCTTATTGTTTATATATATTTGAGTAAATTTACCATTTTGATGTTGCTCTAACACACTGTAACTTTCAAAGTCCATCTGTTAAAAAATACTCTATAAAATATTTGTGAACTAGGAGTCTTGATGTAATTTTTGACACCACTGATTCATAGCAATTTTGTATACATCATAGAAGGAACATTGTGTTGTTTACCTACCCTAAAAGATGAGGGAAATTGTATTTTCTAAAGTACTTTTGAGCAGTATTTTTTTAATGTAGTTAATAAAGGTCAGACACTGATTTTAAATATAAGATTTTAATATCTTTTAAATCTCGGGACATTAATCAAGGTACCTAGAATTAAGAGAAACCCTAACTTAAGTCGGAGAAGGCAATGGCACCCCACTCTAGTACTCTTGCCTGGAGAATCCCATGGACGGGGGAGCCTGCTGGGCTGCTGTCTATGGGGTCGCATAGAGTCGGACATGACTGAAGCGACTTAGCAGCAGCAGCTAAACTTAAGTGACTTCATCTTCCAATTAACTTGTTTTGGGATTTACTCTTAGATTATTGGCTTTTAACAGATAAATTTTACCACACAAAAGCCTCTAGAGAAAACAACAACAAAGCAATCAAATATTAAGACAATTTTTTAGAACTTAACAGTGAGAATTATCTTTAGTGTTTTGAGCAAATAAATTTGCTGTTGAACAAAGTCAAAACAGAGGTAGCCCTATTACAGTCCACTGAGATTTGAGTACAGTGTGAATGGTGTCTTCCCCTCTACCATGTATTCAATACATGTGTATAAATAATAAAAAGCCCTTTTTTCCTATAAATTTAAAACATTCTAATTTAACAATTCTTCCTATTTGCTTTCGGTATACGATAAAATCCACTTTTTAAAATGTGACGTGAAATATTCTATAAAGCAGTTTGCCAGCAAAATTTAATGGCCTTAGTGTGGGTTCTGAACGGCAGTTATTTTTAACCTTAGATTATAGATTTAATGCTTTCTTTTTTTCTCTCTGTTCTCTTTATCCCATTCCATACTACTTAGGAAGTAAGCTTATCAATTTAATTCCAAGATTTTATAGGAGGTGCTGTCTAAGGAGGGGGGCCTTTATTCTCAAGCATCTGTGGCTCAAAATTAGTAAATATGTCCAATCAGTAAATATTTCCTTTGTGGAGAAAAATGCAATTTCCTGTGAACATCTTTGTTTGTGTAGTAGTTACAGAATGTGAGAGTTTGAAACAAGGCCTTAGTCTGAATGCCCAGCACAGAGAGGTAATGGCTGCCTTCCATAAAGGTAGTTCCAGTCTTTGTTTCACTTTGAGTTAATTGTTGGGTTAACTATACCAGACTGGTAATGGCTACAGTAAAATCTGCATAACAAAAGCTAGTAGATTTCTCTATGTGTAGGAAAATAAATATACATTGAATACCTTCTCCTTACAGAAAAAATGCTGCTGTGAAGACATAATTATAACTTTCACATAAATGAAGTCACAACCATCATGATTTAGTGCTCCCCAAAGGAAGAAATTCAGTGGAAAGGAGGGAATACCTCTGTATTTCTGGGGATAGTAGAATGCGTAAGACCTGAATTTAAACTTGAGCTACTGCCTGAAGGTAATAATTTTATTTTTTGACTAATTGAAAGTAACAGCTCTGTAAAAGTTAACTATTATCTATTATATATTAATTAAAAAGTCAAATTACACTTTATGTATGGGTACTTTGTTTTGTTTATGGTTACCAGTTGGAAGAGAACGTTTTATTCCTAGCAATTTAGTCTTAATATCTTCATTCTTTGAAACTTTACTTGGAGGTGGTTAATTGAAAGTTAGGGATAATAATCTATAGTATGTGCTGACATTGAGGTTAGATGGGAAATTTGGGTATTTTAAGTCACTGAAGTTGTCAGGATTGAGGAGTATAATGCAAATTTATGGAAGAATTAGGGAAGGCAGGAGTAATAGTTTTCACTTTATTCAAATTATTTTTTGAAAAGGATGTCTAATTTTAAAAGTATTTTTAATCTCCATTTCAACAATAAATCAGGTCAACAGATATTGATACCCATTTTTTCTTATAATAACCACAAAAACCTTTTTTTATCATGTAGTACTACTCCATACTAAACGTACTGCATAAAGGAAAATTTTGAGTTTTGAATTTCCAGAAGACAGTAGGAAAGAAGTTACCTTTCTTCCATTTGCAAAATTCCAGTCTGGTCAAAGTTCTGAAGTAAGTAGTTTAAATGTGGCAAGCGTCCTGTGTTATTATCCCATCCCTTCACTAGTGTGGGCTTCCCCTGTGGCTCAGCCGGTAAAGAATCCGCCTGCAATGCTGGAGACCTGGATTCAATCCCTGGGTTGGGAAGATCCCCTGGAGAAGGGAAAGACTACCCACTCCAGTATTCTGACTTGGAGAATTCAGAGAATACAGTCCATGGGGTCACAAAGAGTGGGACACAACTGAGCGACCTTCACTTTCACTTTCACTTTCACTAGTGCACTTCTCCTGGAGAAGGCGATGGCACCGACTCCAGTACTCTTGCCTGGAAAATCCCATGGACGGAGGAGCCTGGTGGGCTGCAGTCCATGGGGTCGCGGACACGACTGAGCGACTTCACTTTCACTTTCACTAGTGTACTTCTCCAGGGCATTCATCCTGCCCTCCCTCTTCACTGCAGCATCTCACTCAGGCCTGCAAAATCCCTTTTAAAGTGCTCCGAGCCTCAAATGTGCTTGCTTTCTAACCTCCAAGTTCCAATTTTTCAGGGTAGTTGTTTTTAACATATGTTAAAGGAAAAAGGTTATTATATAAATATATATACAAATTTGTCAATGACTGATAATCTCTCCAGAGTTTTTCTTTTTAAGAAAAAAATCCTTGTTAACTCCAATGAAAATTTCATTGATCAATTTTCAAATAGGGTAAGGGAAAGTAAATGAAGAAAAATGTAAGTAAACCAGTAAGGGGTGATTTGCAGTGGAATCAGGGGGCACATATTAGGAAACTGAGAGTAAGTTTTCAGAATTTTTCCCCTAAGCTGTTTTCACTTTTTACCTCTCTGTCCTAAGGTCTGCTTTTGGATCTGTTTACAGAATATTTTCTCAGTGACTGCAATTCCTGCATAGTTAGAATTCTAGCTTTTTCATGAGGTCAGAGATGTTTAGATTTCTTGTAGGAGGGCTTTTGTGTGTTAGGGACTGCCTATAATTAAATTTCAACCAGGAATAGTTGAGAAACAGAAATGAAAGAAGAATTTCTTTAGCACGTTTAGTTTGCTAACCTATCAAAAACAAAACAAAACTTTAAAGCCATGACTGATGAAGAAAGGGATTCCTTGGTGGCTCAGCAGTAAAGAATTGCCTTTAATGCAGAAGACACAGGAGGTGCAGTTTCCATCTCTGAGTTGGGAAGATCCCCTGGAGAAGGAAATGGCAACCCACTCCAGTATTTTTGCTTGGAAAATCCCATGGACAGAGGAGTCTGGTAGGTTACAGTCCATGGGTCACAAAGAGTCAGACATGACTTGATGACTAACAACAACAAATAAGTCTTAATGCCTTACATGTAAAACTGGACCAAGTAACTGAAGCACAGGGTTGTTGAAAGGATTAAATAGAATGACATGTATAAAACACTGAGCCTAGTGCTTTACTGTGGTAAGTGCTCAGTAAATGATAACTGTATAACTTTGCGGTGAGCCTCAGTTTACTTTTTTGTAAATTGTTGATACTAGGTCCTACATCACAGAATAAGAATAATTATTAATAATTCTAGCTAGTAATTATTAAGTGAGCTTCTGTGGTGATTCAGATGGTAAAGAATCTGACTGCAACCCAGGGTTTGATCCCTGGGTCGGAAAGATTCCCCTGGAGATCAGATCAGATCAGTCGCTCAGTCGTGTCCAACTCTTTGCGACCCCATGAATCGCAGCACGCCAAGCCTCCCTGTCCATCACCAACTCCCAGAGTTCACTGAGACTCAAGTCCATCGAGTCAGTGATGCCATCCAGCCATCTCATCCTCTGTCGTCCCCTACTCCTCTTGCCCCCAATCCCTCCCAGCATCAGAGTTTTTTCCAATGAGTCAACTCTTCACATGAGGTGGCCAAAGTACTGGGGTTTCAGCTTTAGCATCATTCCTTCCAAAGAAATCCCAGGGCTGATCTCCTTCAGAATGGACTGGTTGGATCTCCTTGCAGTCCAAAGGACTCTCAAGAGTCTTCACAAACACCACAGTTCAAAAGCATCAATTCTTCGGCGCTCAGCCTTCTTCTCTCACATCCATACATGACCACAGGAAAAACCATAGCCTTGACTAGACTGGACCTTTGTTGGCAAAGTAATGTCTCTGCTTTTGAATATGCTATCTAGGTTGGTCATAACTTTCCTTCCAAGGAGTAAGCGTCTTTTAGTTTCATGGCTGCAGTCACCATCTGTAGTGATTTTGGAGCCCAGAAAAATAAAGTCTGACACTGTTTCCACTGTTTCCCCATCTATTTCCCATGAAGTGGTGGGACCGGATGCCATGATCTTCGTTTTCTGAATGTTGAGCTTTAAGCCAACTTTTTCACTCTCCACTTTCACCTTCATCAAGAGGCTTTTGAGTTCCTCTTCACTTTCTGCCATAAGGGTGGTGTCATCCGCATATCTGAGGTTATTGATATTTCTCTCAGCAGTCTTGATTCCAGCTTGTGTTTCTTCCAGTCCAGCGTTTATCATGATGTATTCTGCATATAAGTTAAATAAACAGGGTGACAATATACAGCCTTGACATACTCCTTTTCCTATTTGGAACCAGTCTGTTGTTCCATGTCCAGTTCTAACTGTTGCTTCCTGACCTGCATACAAATTTCTCAAGAGGCAGATCAGGTGGTCTGGTATTCCCATCTCTTTCAGAATTTTCCACAGTTTATTGTGATCCACACAGTCAAAGGCTTTGGCATAGTCAATAAAGCAGAAATAGATGTTTTTCTGGAACTCTCTTGCTTTTTCCATGATCCAGTGGATGTTGGCTATTTGATCTCTTGTTCCTCTGCCTTTTCTAAAACCAGCTTGAACATCAGGAAGTTCATGGTTCGCATATTGCTGAAGCCTGGCTTGGAGAATTTTGAGCATTACTTTACTAGTGTGTGAGATGAGTTCAATTGTGTGGTAGTTTGAGCATTCTTTGGCATTGCCTTTCTTTGGGATTGGAATGAAAACTGACCTTTTCCAGACCTGTGGCCACTGCTGAGTTTTCCAAATTTGTTGGCATATTGAGTGCAGCACTTTCACAGCATCATCTTTCAGGATTTGGAATAGCTGAACTGGAATTCCGTCACCTCCACTAGCTTTGTTCGTAGTGATGCTTTCTAAGGCCCTCTTGACTTCACATTCCAGGATGTCTGGCTCTAGGTGAGTGATCACACCATCATGATTATCTGGGTCGTGAAGATCTTTTTTGTACAGTTCTTCTGTGTATTCTTGCCATCTCTTCTTAATATCTTCTGCTTCTGTTAGGTACATACCATTTCTGTCCTTTATCGAGCCCATCTTTGCATGAAATGTTCCTTTGGTATCTCTGATTTTCTTGAAGAGATCCCTAGTCTTTCCCATTCTGTTGTTTTCCTCTATTTCTTTGCATTGATTGCTGAAGAAGGCTTTCTTATCTCTTCTTGCTAGTCTTTGGAACTCTGCATTCAGATGCTTATATCTTTCCTTTTCTCCTTTGCTTTTTGCTTCTCTTCTTTTCACAGCTATTTGTAAGGCCTCCCCAGACAGCCATTTTGCTTTTTTGCATTTCTTTTCCATGGGGATGGTCTTGATCCCTGTCTCCCGTACAATGTCACAAACCTCATTCCATAGTTCATCAGGCACTCTAAAGAAATGGCTACTCAATCCAGTATTCTTGCCTAGAGATTTCCATGGACAGAGGAGCCTGGCAGGCTACAGTCAATGGGGGTTGAAAAAAATATGATAAGCATTCAGTAAGCATTAAATTATTTTATAGCTATGATAATTAATAATCTTTATTCTGTGTTAATAGTGCTGGTATTTAAAAATTAGAATAGTCTCAAAAATATTTCTTTTTTTTTCTTTTCATCAAAGGTTTTTATCTCAGCTGCCTAAGGACTTTGGCTTTCTGCTTTCTGGTTCTGAACACAGCCCAGATTTTCTGACCACTGGGAAAGGGCAATCCAGATTCGTTTATTTCTAATTCCTTGCAACCCCATGGACTGTAGCCCACCAGGCTCCTCTGTCCGTGGGATTTCCCAGGCAAGAATCAAAAATATTTCTTAATGTCACCATGTCTAGACAGTGAATATCTCAATGTATTTAATTTACTTAAAAATTGTATTCTTGACAGCAGTTATTTCAATTTTAAGTCCCTCAGTAGGACTTGAATTAATTGGATCTAAACTCTGTCAACATTTTTTGTTTGAATAGTTATTTTTATACTCAGTGCACATTAGAAGTCAGTTAATAAATGACAGTTAAATTAATTTTAGAAGTCATCAAGATAATCAACTATTAGGAACATAAAATCTTAGAACTGAGTGGGATCTTTAATGAACTAGTAATTGGAGTTCAGAAAAGTTGACGTATTGGTTTTTTTAATCAAATCTAGACTGACCCTTTGTTTTTTACTACATGCAAGATATTGGATTTAAAACAGTAATATTGAAATAGAACTTGTTAGTCATCTGAAAATGTAACACTTTTTTAATTTTTAAAGATAGTATAGAAAAGTACATTGAGAAGCTTTATACTAAGCCCAGGTAAATTTTGATTACATCAATGAGATGACTGATATTTAACAGATTTTTGTCTTCAGGAATCAAATTATTTATAGATAGGTAGATTTTTAATCTTAGTTTGTATAATTATAGGTAGTAGGAATAATTTATTAGGTACTGACAATGTTCTGGGAATTGCACCAAGCCCTTTGCATACATTATTTTGTTTAATCTTTTTAACAGCCTTGTGAGGGAGATGCAGTATAAATGCCAGTTTACAGTAGAGAAAAACTAAATCTCAGAGTAGTTAACTAATTTAAGTATAAAGCTGAAATTCAGACCCAGACCATTTGACTACAGAACACTGTCTTCAACGATTTTATACAGTTTTACTGACAAAACTTTCTCAATTTTTATTTTATAAGTTAATGAAGAAGTAATACATTTTCTTGTTCACCCTAACTGCAACCTTGTCCAGAGTGCAGTAACTTAACCAAAAATTTCAAGATAATTTTTAAATTCATGTACTATGTTTTGTTACTGGCTTTAGTTTACAGGCAATCTGATTGCTTTTTAAATATAAGACTTTTTTTTTAGAAAGGTTTGTTTTTATTTTTTTGGCTGCACCACATGGCATACGGGATCTTAGTTCCCCAACCAGGGATCGAACCCCAGGCCTGGCAGTGAAAGCACTGAGTCCTAACCACTGGACTGCCAGGGAATTTTCTTCCTTTTTTTTTTTTTTAAACCCCCTTCATCCATATCTCCCACTGCCAACCCCCTTGCCTGTGGCAGCCACTAGTCTGTTCTCTGTATCTGTGAGCTTGCATTTGTTTAAGATTCCACATGTGAGAGAGGTCATACAGCATTTGTCTTGCTCTAGCTATAGTTTTACCCCACTCCAGTACTCTTGCCTGGCAAATCCCATGGACGGAGGAGCCTGGTAGGCTGCAATCCATGGGATCGCTAAGAGTCGGACACGACTGAGTGACTTCACTTTCACTTTTCACTTTCATGCATTGGAGAAGGAAATGGCGACCCACTTCAGTGTTCTTGCCTGGAGAATCCCAGGGACGGGGGAGCCTGGTGGGCTGCTGTCTGTGGGGTCGCACAGAGTCAGCCACGACTGAAGCGACTTAGCAGCAGCTATAGTTTTGTGGCTTCTTTAGTGAAGTGTCCTTCAAATATTTTGCCTACTGTTGATTGGGTTGTTGTCTTATAACTGAGCCAAAGCAGTTCTTTACAGAGTTCGAATACAGAAAAAGTTTTTTCCAGGTGTATGTTCTGCAAATATATTCTGATCTGTAATGAGCAAATTTCATCACTTTAAAAAAAACTAAATCTCAGAGTAGTTAACTAATTTAGGTATAAAGCTGAAATTCAGACCCAGACCATTTGACTACAGAACACTGTCTTTAAAAAAGTCCAATTTGTAGACTTTTATCTTTTATATTTCATGCTTTTTGTGTCCTGTTTAAGATATCTCTGCTAAACCCAAAGTCAAAAAGATTTTCTCTACTGCTTTTGTCTAGAAGTTTTATAGTTTTATAGTATATGATACATTTCAGGTTAATCTTTGATATGAAGTAAGGGTCAAAGTTTATTGTTTTACATACAGTGATTTAGCAATATCCCCAGGGAGTAAGGGGATGTTGGAGGTATATGTAGGGGCAAAATCACCACCTGTTGAAAACCACTGTACTAGACCTAATCTTTTTGGAATACATATTTCTTCCTTTTCAAAGCTTGTCATTCCAGTGTTAAGTGGTATGGTTGTATGTTATGGTAAGAGTTGTATGTATATAATCTCCATCTGCACCAAAATGTCTTTTAAAATTCTGTAATGCTATCATATGGCACATCTCATAAAATTAAACATTTTCATTTAGAGTAAATCTTTGTAAAACGAGAATTTTAGAAGTGTCTGAAAGCATGTAACAACAGTGTCTGTCACGTAGCAACAGTCTTAATAAACCAGTGTTTTAGTTGTTCAGTCGTGCCCGACTCTTTGCAACCCCATGGACTACAGCCCACCAGGCTCCTCCGTCCATGAGATTTCCCAGGCAAGAATACTGGAGTGGGCTGCCATTTCCTTCTCCAGAATAAACCAGTACATATGTATAATTAAGGATAGGGTGAGTAAAGTACATAACATTAGTCTTTGCTCTGCCTTGAATTTACTCTGGTGCCTTTGCAAATCATTTAACAAATTTATTTTCTTAATCTTATAGGGTATAAATTACTTAACCTGAGTTGTGTGGGGTAATACAGAGAGATGAGGAATTTATTTAAGACAAACATTCTATAAAAATATTATGTATTTTATTTGATCAGGCATTTAAACTCTTTCAGCTGTTAAACAACAGAATAAAATGGAATTGAATATGATATCAGCATGGAACAGTCTGTTGATTCATTAAAAGTCAACCATAATGATTCTGAAGAGTCAAAAACAGATTCTCAGGTATTTGAAGTAGGGATTCAACTGGGAACTTTTTTTCATTCAAAGGGAAAACAAATAGTGTTATATTTAATATATTCAAGAATTTTAACATTTAATTTTCCATAATCCTATCATTTATTTAATTTTATATTATAGAACTTAAGAAAGTGATATATTCATGAAGATTTATGTATAAAGAAAAATCTGCATGTTGAATTATGTTTCATCATTTCACGTTGTATTCCAGTGAACAATTTGCAGTAAAATAATAATAAAACTCAACAGTTTCACTTAACAACTTCTGTCTAGATCAGTCTGAATTGATAACCCTTACAAAAAGTAAAGTGAATAATGAACTGAAAAATGAATGTTTCCATTTTTTTATCATAAACATTCTCTGTTTTAAAAAATTGTGACATATTTTACAAACACTCAAGTGACTTTTTTGTTTGCAAAAGCATCTAACCTATATGGACTCCAGTGAGCCTTCTTTTGGACAAGATGGTTCGCCTAGAGTTTTACCCGTTACTACTCCTGAAGAGGACGGTTCACTCACATCTCAGAATATACCAGGGCCCCTGACTCAGGCACAGACCCTCTCTGCAGAGCAATTCCATCTAGTGGACCAAAATGGGCAACCTGTTCAATATGAGCTTCAGTCATTGGGGGATTCTAACGCACAAATGGTGAGTAGGTTTTTAAAATAACCAATTTTCTGCTGTTTGGCAAAATGTATTAGTCTAACTTGATGATCTTAATTTCTTGACACACTGTCTCTATGATACTCATTTTTAAGTTATGTAAGGATTTTAAAAGATTTCCTAGGAATTCTCTGCTGGTCCAGTGGCTAACATTCCATGCTTTCTTTGCTATGGGCTCAGGTTTGATCCCTGGTTGGGGAACTAATGCATGCTGTGTCGTGCAATCAGAAATAAAACGTAATAGATTATTTCCTTTCAGAACCACAAATAGTACTTCAAACCAATAGACACAGCTACCACCTTGTCTAGGCAAACTTGTGCTTTGAGAGCAGTTGGAAATGTAACGTAATTGGTCACTAGTGCTAACGTGCCAGAGCTTACATATAACTTACATTTATTTTTTGTTTATGCCTTTAGCTGAACTCAAGGTTATTTGCTCTATCAGCATCTCATTTACTGATTTGCATGCCACATGCTGGTGTGCTTTCTTGAAGAAAAAGAAAGCGATGAAAGTACCAATGAAATGATGGAATTTAGACATACCCTTATTGATTTTGTAGGTCAATATGTAGATGTCATGTGAATAACAATGTATAAAATTGAAAACGGTGCTTTAAATTGTTAGCCAGAAGTGTTTATGACCAAGTTCATAAGTTGAGTAATAGAGGTGAAAGATGGTTTTGATTGAAATAAAATTGAGAAAAACTTCTAAATTGCTCTCTGATTAATAATATACTTATATTAGCAATAATATGAACAATAATATATATGTTTTGGTTGTTTTTTCAAATTTTCCTACAGTGAATTTTAATTCAATAATAAAAATTACTTTTAAAATCTTAACTTCAAATATCAACTATGTTTAAGTAGGCTACCATTTGGGTGAGAGGTTAAAGTGTCTGCCTGCAATGTGGGAGACCTGGGTTCAATCCCTGGGTTGGGAAGATCCCCTGGAGAAAGAAGTGGCAACCCACTGCAGTGTTCTTGCCTGGAGAATCCCATGGACAGAGGAGCCTGGTGGGCTACAGTCCATGGGGTCGCAAAGAGTCGGACACGACTGAGCTGCTTCACTTTCACTTTCACTTTCAGGCAACCATTTATAATAACCCAAAATTAGTCTTTGTTTTTGTTTCTAGTCTAGAGCATTCTAGAGTTAATCTATGTCCTTTGGCTCCCTTTTAATCCAGTTAAATTTTGGGGTTGAGAGTTATTGACTGAGAGGGGGCTAATTGTAGACAACTTTTTTGTGTTATGTTCAAGCTCAACATTTTCTGGGCTTCAGGACTGAAATGCAAAGTAAGGAAAAAAAAAGAAATGCAAAGTAAGGGTAAGCTTCTGTAACCATACTGTATCACCAGCAGAGATTAATAAACAACAAATAATTTAGATGTGAACAGATCCATTTTAATATTTCATGTTCAGAATGAAATGCTTCTGTAATTTCCCTTGATATTTGAAATTTATTCTAGTTTCTATCAGAACGTTTAGAAAGTCTGTATTTTCTAATGGAAGGATACAAGAGTCTGAATGTATGAAGGGTGCTCATTTTACACATGGTAACTTTCCTAAAAAGCATGTTAAAATTATTTATTTATCTGGGTCTGAAAAAAGTTGGAGGTTTCATTCTCTCTGTAATTGTATTAAATTTCCTATCTGCAGTAATTATAAAGGTGATTTTTACACTGTTTGGGGTAGGAGGTGATATAGAGAGTTATTTGAAGTTGTGAAATAAGGAAACACGTCAGGAACTTGGAAATTAAATGTAAGCAACAAATGGAATGTAACTAGTTACTTTCTCCAAAGAACCAAAGATCAGAAGCTGGTGATATTCTGGGAAACTTGGTGGAGATTTTTAATTTTTATTGTTTATTTTAATAGACTTTTAATTTTAAGATCAGTTTTAGGTTCACTGTAAAATTGAGCAGAAAATACAGATTTCCCTCCCATATGCCCCCTACCTTCATATATGCATAGATAGCTTTCCCCATTGTCAGTACCTCCCAACAAGTAGAGCTTTTTGTAAGAAATGACTTTTTTTTAAGCTATCAGTGAACTAGCAAAGTTTCTGTAGTGGGTGAATCTCCTATGGATGGAAGGAGGTTTTAGAATGAATCAGGGATGATGTTTTTTATTTACTAGAAATATTGTACACAAAGAGCCCAGTAAATATAAAACTACTCATTAGCCAAGATTTTCTGATAATTTTTGTGGAGTGAAGTGAAGTTGCTCAGTCGTGTCCGACTCTTTGCAACCCCATGGACTGTAGCCTATCAGGGTCCTCTGTCCATGGGATTCTCCAGGCAAGAATACTGGAGTGGGTTGCCATTTCCTTCTCCAGGGGATCTTCCCAACCCAGGGATCGAACCCAGGTCTCCCACATTGCAGGCGGGCGCTTTATCATCTGAGCCACCAGGGAAGCCTATTTGTGGTGGGCCTCAAATAGAATGTATTGCAGCAGATGACTCTTCAAAACTATGTTTGTTTCCATAGCAAAGATTAAAGATGATTACTTTTTTGGTAATAGAAGTAGTAATGTTATCATCACCATTGACAAATTATAGGAATTGAAAATAGTTTTTAAGGTACCAGGTGGAATAAGGTAAGAAAACAGAAAATAGAGGAGATTCTTTTTCACTGTTGAGAAACAGTTTCAAAATTAAGAAGATATTTCATAAATTATTCTTAATTATGAAATTTCCGTATGGTTGAATAAATTATAACTTTATTATATATATATATATATATATTTGGATTTAAAAATAACCACAACACTTTTATAAGAATGAATGAAATATTTTTCACATATATTTAATCTCATTTATATGGAAAGAATTTAAAACTATTATTATTATTGCCTTTTAAAGTCCAGCAGGGTTTTTGTATTGTTTTCTTTTTGTCTTTTTTTTAGGTTAAGTAGCATCATCAGGTATTGGGATGCAACATAGTACACTTGCGATTATGGGTAGAAGACTAAGGCAGTACAGAGTAGTGGTTAAAAGGAGTAGGGCTGCTTGGGTTTGAATTTCAGCTCAGAACTGTATATATAGCTCTCTGTTACCTTGCATGGGTTTTGTAGCCTCTGTGTAACTATTTCCTCATGTATAAAATGTATATAGCTCATGAAGATTAAGGAAAGTCCTGCCACTAGTATGAACTCAACAAATGAAAAGCAGTTGTCATCATCAGGGTTTACAGGTTTTTTTTCATGCTGAGGTGATAAGAGGTATGGCAAGATATGTTTAGCTCAACAAACATGATAAACATTGGGGGAAGGAGAGAATTCCTAATCTGAATTTCTGGGAAATGTTTATGATTGTACTTAAGGCATTCTATTTTGTTGGGGTGTAGGTTTGTTGCCCGCCCCCCCCCCCCCCCCCCCCCCCGCCAAATGTAAAGGTTTTCAAATGACCCTCGAGTAAGAATACTGTCTCTATCAGGCCATTAGTAATGTTTCCATGTTTTACATACCAAAAGTGAGACTTGACAAAGTAGGTTGGAATGCTTAAGGAGACTTTCCTGCCTTAGGGAAAACTGAAGACAGGGGTTTTTGGGTAAAGCAGTAAAACTGTTAGTAGTTTTTTAGGTAATAAAGTTTATAAGGTGTCTAGAAAGTCTGGAAATAAAGGATAAACTTATTTTTAAATAATATTTTAGTTATATTTTAAATCATAGGCTCAAAATGTTTTTCTTCAGCTTACATGCTTTCTCAGTTTACATTCCTCTAAATTTGAGGCAATGAATTCATTTGCTAAACTGAGAAAAAAACAAAGGAAATAATAAATATACAATTTCTGTATGTTTTCAGACTTTGGGGGCACTCTATTATTCTTTATGGATCAAGACAGCATATAAAAAATGCGGAGATATAAAAATCCTGTTTAACTAAACGTTTTACAAGTTACTGTTTTTAAATGAAAATTAAACTATGAGACTAGTGATTATCACACAAATAGGTCAAACATGTGGATAATACAGTAAGTAGAAAAAAGTAAATTATCTTTAATCCAGTCAGAGACGTGTTCAGGTTACTAAGTAATTAGACTTCATACCCATGCAATGATTAAGATCATAGAACATAGGGTCAGACTACCTGTTTTGAATCCTAGTTTTACCGTTTATCGACTGAGAGACTTTGGGGGGAAATAAAATGTTATGTACCTTGTGTTTTCATCTATAAAGTGAGGGAAATGATAGTATCCATTGTTGAGGTAGGCATGTCTAACAGTTTTCTAAGTAGTGATTCTGTTGAATCATTATAGACTTATGCACTTGATTTTTTTAAAATGCTTCCAAGATGATTGTTGCCAGCCCATCAGAAAATGGACAGGTGCTGCGTGTAATTCCATCTCCCCAGACAGGAATGACACAAGTGATTATACCTCAGGGACCACTTGTGGATGAGAATAGTCCTCAAGGTGAGTAATTATGGGATATAAGGGATTTAAGAATGTTTTAAAGAACAAATGTATATTTCAGAAAATCACCCCATGAAAGTCAGTGCTAAAGTGGATTTCTTTGGGTAAGATTGTGAACTGAATGATTAGAAAAAGTTTCTTAGCCCAAATAAATTTCAAGTTCATTTTTCAACTCCTGTCTAGGTTAGCTGTCTATTTCATTTTGGAATTCTATGAAGCTGGTTGACTCTTGCTTCCTCCCAAATGACCAGTGAGCATAAAATAAATTCTTCTTAACTTTAATAACAGTAATAATAACAGCAATAATAACAAGAACATAGTGCTAATAGCTACTGGAGACATTTTTATATTTGTATTTTTATCAATATTGTTGTTAGGCATATGACATTCATTTGTAAAATATTCTTCTCATGTCCTCTTTGCTCTCTTCTTCTTTACTTTGTTCCTTCAGATTCCGAAAGAATCATGCTCCTTATTTATTTTATTCTTTCTTTACCTATTTAATATCCCTATTATCCCTATTAGTTCTCTTCCTTTTGCTTTCTTTCCTTTTCCATCTATTTGAATCTCTTTTCTAACATCATAGCTACACTGTTGTGATTTTTTCTTAGATAATGACTTAGGGTAGATATTCTTAATTTAGTGTTATGATTCTGTGGCTTTGATAGCAGTTGTTAAAACTTAAGAGAAAAAACATAGTTTTCAGAAAACATAAACATGATATAGAAACAAAAAGGAGTTAGTTTTACATTTTCTTGTTATATTGCGGTTCTTTTAATATGTTACTTCTGCCATTTTTATATCCTAGCTGTTCAATATAAGTTCCAAAACTTAATTATAAAGCTTCAATAATCAGTTTTACAGTTTAAAAGCAAGTTTATCAGAGAAATTCTCAGTAAAGTATTATAAGTTTTATTATCTTTAGCTTCAGAGCATATCTTCCCTTTCCTGTTTCAAATATATTAGTTTCAGTTAGTTACATTCTCATCGTCTTTTAAGGTATTAATGTTGCTTTGTTCTTACTCTTGTTAAGATGTCTCTGAAGAGAAACCGAGTGACAGAAACTTACCAGCTGTAAGAGTGGATGCTCTAGCAGACAGTAACAGTAGTTACGTTCTTCATCCACAGGCATCCCTCACATTGCCCAAAAAGACAGTGACCAGGTGAGTCAGTGGGAAGGAGGAGCTCATCTTTGTATATCACCATGGAAATCACTTTTTACGATATCACATTTACACCTGGCTGCCTATAGAGAAGATCAGAAATGCAAGAAATACAAGATCAGAAATACAAGTCATCATCAAGTACATCTTTAAATCATTTTGATAGCATCTTGGCAACAAGAAAACTACTTTAGAAGCTGTAAAAGATCAAAGTGCTACTTTACCTCAGTGATGCTTGCTTGTTATCTTTGAAGAAACCTGAAAACATCTAGCATTAATAGAGTTTTTAAAGTAAAGAAATATCTATTCTAGGCCCTATAATTTTTAATGGTTCATCACATTTTATGCATCACATTTTATCACCTCTGTAGTAAATTGTTTAAAATGTTTTTTGTTCATATCTATTTCAGCTTTTATTTTTGCCATAAAATAACACTATAATAATTTAGGGAAATATAGACATGGGTTTTGTATTTATATTTTAATTGTTCTATGAAAATATTTTAAAGTTAACAAGTTAAGTGACATTTAATCTTAGACATAATATCGTGTTACTATTAATAAGTCACTTGAAGATGGTTTATTAGCCCATTTTTTGTGAAATGAAAAATGTATAAGAATACAAAATAAGCTCTGAGAAAGACATATAAAGTAGTTGAATTTGTTAGCAATTGATAAAATACTAATGATTGAAAAAAAGCATAGTTACAGCCATCAGAATAATCTTTCATCATTACAGTTTCTCCTTGATGACTTCAGTATTGTCTTTGACTGGCAAGAGGAAAAAGCAACTGAATGCTCTGTGTGTCTGTGTACCTGGTAATATATATTAATATATATTCTTACCTATCCCAGGATACTTGAAGAACCTCTTTTGGCTCCACTCCAGCCACTTTCTTCTAACACACCTATATGGGCCTGCCGTCTTAGGAGCTGTGAGGTGAGTTAAAAAGTAATCCTTAAAAAAAAAAAAAAAAAAAGTAATCCTTATGTAGATTGACTTAGTTGATTATAACTATAATTCATTGTCTACTTTTGAGTATAACTAATAGAGGCTGTGTCTGTAATATTTTATGTTTGTGCTCCTCATCTATTATTTTATTCCTTAGGGATTATAAGATCTGTTAAAGCAGAGATCATATAAATCCCTTCATTCTTCATTTTCATTTCTTCTCTTACAATCTTTTCCTTGTCTTCCATGAAACTTCATGTTTCTTTATGTTTAATCTTTTAATCATTCCTTCTCTTTCTTTGCCTGCACTTATTTGTTTTCATATTCTCAGTGGAAATTCTTCAAGGTTCACTGTTTGACCTTATCTTGTTTCTCTACTTCTTATCCCTTGAAGAGCTTCCCAACTTTGTTGACTTTAAATTCTCACTTTTATAAAAATGATCCCAATTCTCTATGACCAGTTCTTTAATTCTTCCCTTGCTTTTGTCCCAGATCTTCAGCTACTTACTTGAAGCTTTACTTGAACTTTACCTCAAATTCACCATATCCTAAACAGAAATTATCTAACATACCATAACTAGCTCTACTTCCTAAATTTCTTGTCTGTATAATGACAAATACCATTTTCTTAGATATAAAGTTTTCGATTATTTTTCCCATATTTAGATAATCACCTGATATTTTTAGTTTTTCCTTTAAAATGGTTTAAAAAGAGCCTCTTCCACAGCTTTTTATAATCTTGAACTCAGTTATAGTAACAGCCTTCCCATTAATCTCTTTGAATCTTCCATTTCTAGTCCTTACTGTGTGGTTTTCTAAAACTACCAATCTTTTTTTTTTTTTTTTGATGTGGGCCATTTTTAAAGTCTTCAATGAATTTGTTACAATATGGCTTCTGTTTTGTATGTTTTGGCTTTTTGGCCATGAGTCATGTGTGGAGAAGGCAATGGCACCCCACTCCAGTACTCTTGCCTGGAAAATCCCATGGATGGAGGAGCCTAGTGGGCTGCAGTCCATGAAGTCCCTAAAAGTCGGATACGACTGAGCCACTTCACTTTCACTTTTCACTTTCATGCATTGGAGAAGGAAATGGCAACCCACTCCAGTGTTCTTGCCTGGAGAATCCCAGGGACGGGGGAGCCTGGTGGGCTGCCGTCTATGGGGTTGCACAGAGTTGACACTACTGACATGACTTAGCAGCAGCAGCAGCATGTGGGGGTCTTAGTTCCCTGACCAGGGGATTGAATCCACACACTCTGCATTAGAAGGTGAAATCTTAACCACTGTACCACTAGAGAAGTCCCTAAAACTACTTATCTTTACATACTACTTTCATTATCTTTTCTCACTGCCCAGTAAGCTCAGTGTTATTTTTTCCACATCATTTAGACACTTGTTACTAGCTTTCAAGATCATTCATAATCTGATATCACTTAATCTTGTCCTATTTTATTTCTTACTTTTCTCCAATTTAACTTTCATTTGTATTAGCCCAGTCTTCTTACTTTATACTAGCACTTCAGAATCTTCCTTTATACCCCCTTCAATTGTTTTTATATCCATTTCCTAATGTTATTTTTTTCTTCTACTTACCTTTCTAACTACTATTCTTCAAATCCCAGTGCAAGTCCTATATTTCTTTTCTGAAATATTCTAATAGTTATTTTTTGCCTATTTCTCTCTTAAAATTCTTTGAAAATGATTACCATAACCATTCTTAATTATTTGCTATCTTGGGTTATTCATTATTACATAACATTTAGACTGTATACTTTTTGAGGGAAGGGATCATGGTTTTCTACATATAAACCATACATGATAATTAGTATTTAATTATTAAAATGCTTCATTGTTTTAAACATTCTTAAAATACGAGAAGGAAAAGCATTACATCGGTTTTAACATGTTGAGGAAATTTCTTATCATGAAGTCAAACGATGTATTACGTTTGTTAGGACATTATCATTGTTTTTGCTTTTCTAAGTTACATACTTATATGTATGTATAGACAGTAAGATTTTTTTTCCCCTCACCTTTTTGTTAGTCATGGTTTTTCAATGGTTTCTTCCTAAAGTTACTATTCTTGTTCTTTGATGAAGGGTTTTGTTGTTGTTGTTTTTTTAAAAAAACAAAATGATTTGTCAACCATGAAATTTATATATTTTTGGCTGTGCTGGGTCTTCATTGATTTCTGTGCAGGTTTTTTCTAGTTGCAGCAAGTGGGGCACTCCTCAGTGCTGTGTGCGGGCTTCTCGTTGCAGTGGCTTTACTGGTGGAGCATAGGCTCTCGGCACATGGGGTCTCAGTAGTTGCAGTTCATGGGCTCTAGAGCGAGGGCTCAGTAGTTGTGCACAGGCTTAATTGTTCCATGGCACGTGGAATCCTCTCAGACTAGGAATCGAACCCGTGTCCCCTGCATTGGCAGGTGGATTCTTATCCACTGTGCCACCAAAGAGGTCCTGATGAAAGTTTTAAAAATCATTATTATAAACTTCATTAAATGCTATGGACATTAAAGCATTGGCAATTAAAGGGCCAAATTACTTCATTTTATACCATGGTACATTGTGTAGCTTATCTAACATCATGTATCTTGCAAGAAATTAGTTGAAACTGTTTAACAGCCTGAATTAGCTCAGTGAAGGATTCTCTTTTTTTTCTTCAAGCTGTATCAATAGTGAAAAACATTTTTGGTTAATGACTGAAGAAATATTTTATGCATTTTGCTTTAAAATACTGTTTCCTAGTCCTTTTTACTTTTTTGAGTTTCTATTTAATGATGTTTTTCTTATAGGCATTTTTTAGATTTGACCAAAATTTATTAGTTGGAAAAATTTCAATACTGAATTAAACTTTTATCTCCTGATATGGGTTTGACTACATTGTAGTTCTGAATTTTTCCTTTCACTGACAACATTATATAATCTATTTTATTTGTAAAAACATGTCATAGCTAGACTTTATGTCCCTACTTTTATTTGTAGGGGATATTTTGATGAAGAACTATCTAGGCTAGAAGAAAATTCATAAGCACAGGCATTTTCATTATTTTTAAGGGAAATAATAGATAATGTATTGTTTGGCATTAGATTATCTCTTTTTATTATGGCTCAGAGTGTACGTACAACAGTATGTTCATACCTTACTTTTGTTAACTGTATTCTTGCCAGGTGAAATATTTAGTCTAATTAGGATCAACAAGATCCCTATTCCACATTTCTGCTCTTATTCCCTATAAGGGAGAAACATGAAAGTGAAGTTGCTCAGTCCTGTCCAACTTTTTGCAACCCCATGGACTGTAGCTTGCCAGGCTCCTTCGTCCGTGGGGTTTTCCAGGCAAGAGTACTGGAATGGGTTGCCATTACATGGAGTCAGTTCTAGATCTAAATGCATTTCAGTTTAAGAGATCACAGTTTAAAAAAAATTTTCTGTTGGTATAAAGAAAGAAAGAAAGTGAAGTTGCTCAGTCATGTCCGACTCTTTGCAGCCCCATGGAGTACCAGGTTCTTCCGTCAATGGGATTTTCTAGGCAAGAATACTGGAGTGGGTTGCCATTTCCTTCTCCAGGAGATCTTTCTGACCCAGGGATTGAACCCAGGTCTCCTGCATTGTAGGCAGATGCTTTACCATCTGAGCCACCAGGGAAGTCCAATTGGTATAGAGAAGTCTATTGGTATAGAGAAAGCTTTTTTCTTAGTTGAGAGATACAAGATAGATACTATCAATTTATTTATATGATATATTTATACATTGCCTTGTTTCAGGGAGAGTTTAAGACAGCTTACAAAAATGCTTAAAAATAAATTAGCAAGGTAGAAGTTAAAATGGGAGCTGAAGAATAAAGAAAAACAAGAACGGAAGTATGAATTGAAAGTAAGAATGTTTATCTTAATGAATTATATGTGTGTGTTTACATGCACACACATCTGTAATCTAAGTATCTACATTTCAAAAGGGGAAACCTAGTTAGTTACTAAGGTCTGTATATGTTAGGTAAAAGCAATTATGTTAATTTCCGTAAGATAAAAGAAAACCATAACTATTTTTGATACTAGTCCAGAATTTCTCTCAGAGGAAGATCTTCATTAATAGAATATTGATATAATAAGCAAATTCTTTGACATCATTTTTTATAAGAGATAATGATCACAATTTTCATAGGTTTTCAAATACATTCATTCATCATATCAAAATCTTATTTCAGGAACTTCCCTGATGGTCCAGTGGTTAAGACTCCATGCTTTCACTGCAGAGAGCGTGGATTGGATTCCTGGTCAGGAAACTAAGATCCTACATGCCTTGCAGCCAATAAATAAATGAATAAATACATTAAAAAAAAATCTATTTCAGTAGAAGAAGCCCCACAGGGAACCAGTACTTTGTGGCTAATTTTATGTTGATCTAGTTGGATCCGGGGATAGAATTTTATTTGGAAGAATCAATACACAATATGTTCTTCAAGCTATTTTCACTAAGTATTAATTCTCTCAAACAATGTTTTAATAAAGATACTTTGGCAGTGAGTTTGGCATTATACTCTAACAAACTACTACAAAGTATCTTTTTGATGATGATGTTTGAATTCAGCTCAGACCTACTGGTTGTAATAGACACCATTGACCTGAGGGCAGAAATAACATTCTCTTTTGCAAGATTATGCGTCTTTCATCTTAGGCAACCACCTTATTAAATTTCTTGTACAATGAAGCACAATTGTTGATAATTTTGTTACTGAATTTCTACATGCAGAAAATTGGAGATTCATACCGTGGCTACTGTGTAAGTGAGACTGAATTGGAAAGCGTCCTAACATTTCACAAGCAGCAAACACAGAGTGTTTGGGGGACCCGCCAGTCTCCGAGCCCAGCAAAGCCAGCTACGCGCTTGATGTGGAAATCCCAGTATGTCCCATATGATGGAATCCCATTTGTCAATGCAGGTACTTTAGTAAAGATTTATTTTTAAAAGTTCAGCAGCAGCCATGATCCATTGTGAAAATGTGATTTTCCTAAGGTGATACATTTTTATTTTGGTAGTTGACAACTGACTGTTAATTGGTGAAAATGTGTATTAAACTGAAAAGAAAACTTACAGTAAATACAACCAATTATTTTATGTTGTAAAATTATATTTTAGTATGTTAGGGTAAATAAATAATATTTTATACTGAAAAATGAGAAGTAAAAAATAATTAAATTCAAGGTAGATCTATTTAATAAAAATTAAGCCATAGAGCAGTTTTATTATTTTAAATATGTGAAGCTATTGTAGTTGGATTTTTTCCCCCCCATCCAATCCAGATATTCTTTCCTTCCGTCTTGATTTGTCTTGTGGGGAAAAAAAAAATCACTGTTTGTTTTATATAGCTTAATAACTCTGGGGATACTGTATAGGATTGGTATACAATTTGGAATTATGATATAGAATTCTGATATTCTAACATCAGGTGTGTTACAGCATTCTCAAACACTGTGCTAGTACTTACTAAAGTAGTAGAGTTTCAAGCAAGTCCCAAAGTGTCATCCTAGGACTAGTCAGACCACAAAGAACCTAAGAATAAGTTATTTGTTTCAAAACTATGTGGGGTGAGCAATTCTACACGAAGAGTTGTAGACTCATCTTGGACCTCTGAGGGTAAAGAGAACTCCTTAGAGGAAGATGGGATAAACGTAACCCCTTCTGCACAGGTTTTATTCTCCTGCCTAGTTCTAATCCCTTTTTTTTTGTTTTAATTAATATATTTTTTAATTGAAGGATAATTGTTTTATAGAATTTTGTTGTATTCTGTGAAACATCAATATGAATCAACCATAGGTATACATATATTCCCTCCCTATTGTCTAATCCCTTCTTAACTCTCCTCAGGCAGCTACTCTATGTATATGGTGTGTATTTTTGTACTTCATCATACATATTTGTATTTATAATATTTTTTATTATTCTAAATATTTTAAAGTATACGTAAATAGTAAAATATAGACATTATTAAGTAAACTTTTGACACTCTCATTTTGAAAATCTATCTATATTGATACTTACAGATTCTGGTTAATTCTATTTCATTATTATATAATTTAATATCATATAATATGGACTATTACATAATAAACTGTTGCTTAAATTTGGTCTTTTCAGCATGTGACCAAACTGTAGTTATTTTTCTACTAATGATCATTTATGTTGTCTCCAACTTTTCAATATTACAAAGAATTTGATAGTCTAACCTCCAAAATATATATTTTCTGTTCAAAAGTGTGAGTAGTTTTCTAGAATATTAGTTTGAAACACAATTTCTGTGGGTCAGAAATCCAAACTAGTTTTTTAGTTTTGTGTGCATTAAAGAAGTTGTGAAGTATGTGAAGTATGCTCACTTTGTCTTCACAAGATTATCACAAGTTGCTCTCTGAGATGATAGTTCAGGTCCAAATCCCTTCTCGAAATTTTTTTTCCAGATGTATTTCAGAATTCTAAATTTTTTGGACTGTAATATGATAATATTATAGAATGCTCCCAGCAAGTATTCTATAGGCAATATTACATGCTCAAATATAGTTACAGTAAAAGGAATAAATAAAGACTATAAATAGCCCCATGAAGTTCACACCAGGTTTTACAGCCAAATGTATTCCAAACAATTTTGTTTTCTCTGCTTTTTAAATTTCAAAATCTTACATGAGGGATTGACAACCTGTATTAATTTTTAGTCCTTTCAGCAATGTATGAAAATTTCCCTTTCCCACATTTGTTCTATGATTTAGCATTGTCAGATTTAAAAACGTCTTTATTTTATGGGAATTTTCATATGGACATCAAAGTAGAGGTGATAATATATGAAATCTCATAACTCCATGTATCCATCATCCAGCTCTGACAAGTATCAGCATGTGGTCAGTCTTGTGTCATTTATATCCCTATCTACTTCTTCATTCTCAAAGGTGATTTCACAGGAAATTCCACATATTATTTCATCTATAATTACTAAGGTATATAATATATACTAAAGTATGTATCTAAAATATAAGGATTCTTTATATATATAAATGTAACAACAATTCCATTATTGCACTTTAAAAGAATTAACAGCAATTTCTTAATATCATCAACTGTCCAATGTTCGCATGTTTCCACTTAGCTCATAATTTTTTTTCAGAGGTTTGTTCAAATTCACATGCGAACCAGGTTCACAGATTAAATTTGGTTAAGTTTCTTCTCATCTAAAAATTTCTCTCTTTTCCTCTGGGTAGTTTGTTCTGTAGAGTTTGCTATACTCAAGATTTTGCTGCTTCTGTCTCAGGTGTTTTTTTTAACATGTTCTTTAATCTCCTGTATTTCCTATAAACTGTTAGATCTAGGAGTTTGATTAAATGAAGATTTAATCTTCATTAAAGTATTTTGGAAGAATACTTCATAGGTGTGCTGTATACTTGTTATTGCTACCTATATAGCATTTTTAACTTTAAGACTGATCAGTAGATTCAGTTGTTTTAGAGTATTGTCAGATTTTTATTTTTGTCAATTTGAGGAGGGTGAGAGTATTTTACTGTTGTTTTAATTTGCATTTCCCTGCTTACTAGTGCATTTGAGCATCTTTTTATTTGTTTATTTAATAACCTTTTTTTTCTTTCTGAATTGCCTGTTCATAGTCTTTGCCCATTTTTCTGTTTGGTAGTTAGTTTTTATTTTTAAAAAATTATTTATGGTTCTTTATATTCTGCATATTAATTCTTTGTTTTATGTATTATAAAATAGTTTCTCAAGCTGATTTTCCTTTTACCATTACTTAGAAGAAGTTAGTATCATTTTTATCAACATTTTTACTCATGATTGGTGTGTTTGGCTTTTATTTGCAAGGTTTACTGTACCCTACATAGATTAGGATATTCAACTTAGCATCTTAAATTGTATAGTTTTCACATCTACTTATTTGTATTATATATTGCAGTGTAACAAATTACCCCAAATGTGGTGGGTGAAAACAACAAACATTTACTGTTTCACAGTTTCTGTGGGTCAGAAATGCAGGAGCAGCTTAGCAAGGAGGTTCTGCTGCAAGTTCTCTCACAAGAATGCAATTAAGGTGTTGGCTGGAGCACAGTCATCTTTGGGCTTGTCTGGGGGTGGATCTGCTTCCAAGCTGACTCCTGTGGCTGTTGGCAGGCTTCTTTCTTGTTGGGTGGGCCTTCTCACAGAGCTGCCTCACCATATGACATCTGATTTCACCCAGAGAGAGCAATTGACTAAGAAAGTATCTTAAGATGGAAGTCATAGTCTTCTTATAACTTAATATCAAAAATAAATCCTGTCACTTTTGCCATCTGAGCCACCAGGGAATCTACAAATGGACACACCAGATGGTCAATGCCAAAATAAGATTGATTATATTCTTTGCAGCAAAAGATGGAGAACCTCCATATAGTCAGTGAAAACAAGACCAGGCCCTGACTGTGGCTCAGATCATGAACTCCTTATTGCCAAATTCAGACTTAAAGAAAGTAGGGAAAACCACTAGACCATTCAGGTATGACCTAAATCAAATCACTTACGATTATACAGTAGAAGTGACAAATAGATTCCAGGGATTAGCTCTGATAGACAGAGTCCCTGAAGAACTAGGGATGGAGGTTCATGACATTGTACAGGAGGCAGGGATCAAGACCATCCCCAAAAAAAAGAAATGCAAAAAGGCAAAATGGTTGTTTGACCAGGCCTTACAGATAATGGAGAAAAGAAGACAAACAAAAAGCAAGGACAAAAGGAAAGATACACCATTTAAATGCAGAGTACCAAAGAATAGCAGGGAGAGATAAGAAGCCTTCCTTAGTGATCAATGCAAAGAAATAGAGGAAAACAATAGAATGGGAAAGACTAGACATCTCTTCAAGAAGATTAGAGATTCAAAGGCAACATTTCATGCAAAGATAGGCACAATAAAGGACAGAAATAGTATGGACCTAACAGAAGCAGAAGATATTAAGAAATGGCAAGAATACACAGAAGAACTGTACAAAACAGATCTTCACGACCCAGATAATCACGATGGTGTGATCATCCACCTAGAGCCAGACATCCTAGAATGAGAAGTCTAGTGGGCCTTAGGAAGCATCACTACAAACAAAGCTAGTAGAGGTGATGGAATTTCCGTTAAGCTATTTCAAATCCTAAAAGATGATGCTGTGAAAATGCTGCACTCAACATGCCAGCAAATTTGGAAAACTCAGCAGGACTGGAAAAGGTCAGTTTTCATTCCAATCCCAAAGAAAGGCAATGCCAAAGAATACTCAAACTATCGCACAGTTGTACCCATCTCAAAGGCTAGCAAAGTAATGCTCAAAATTCTCCAAGCCAGGCTTCAACAGTACATTTACCATGAACTTCCAGATGTTCAAGCTTGATTTACAAAAGGCAGAAGAACTAGAGATCAAATTGCTAGCATCCATTGTATTATTGAAAAAGCGAGAGTTTCAGAAAAACATGTACTTCTGCTTTATTGACTATGCCAAAGCCTTTGACTATGTGGATCACAACAAACTGTGGAAAATTCTTGAAGAGATGGGATACCAGACCATCTGACCTGTCTCCTGAGAAATCTGTATGCAGGTTAAGAAGCAACAGTTAGAAGTGAACATTCAACAACAGACTGGTTCCAAATCGGGAAAGGAGTACGTCGAGGCTGTTATATTGTCACCCTGCTTATTAAACTTAAATGCAGAGTACATAATGAGAAATGTTGGACTGGATGAAGCACAAACTGGAATCAAGATTGTTGGGAGAAATATCAATAGCCTCAGATATGCAGATGACAATACCCTTATGGCAGAAAGGGGAGAAGAGCTAAAGAGCCTCTTAATGAAAGTGAAAGAGGAGAGTGTAAAGGCTGGCTTAAAACTCATTATTCAGAAAAGTAAGATCATGGCATCTGGTCCCAGCACTTCATGGCAAATAGATGGGGAAACAGTGGAAACAGTGAGAGACTTTATTTTGGGGGGCTCAATATTACTGCAGATGGTGACTGCAGCCATGAAATTAAAAGACGCTTGCTCCTTGGAAGAAAAGTTGTGACCAACCTAGATAGCATATTAAAAAGCAGAGACATTACTTTGCCTACAAAGGTCTGTCTAGTCAAAGCTATGGTTTTTCCAGGAGTCACATATGGATGTGATAGTTGGACTCTAAAGAAAGCTGAGCACCAAAGAATTGAGCTTTTGAACTGTGGTGTTGGAGAAGACTTGAGAGTCCCTTGGACTGCAAGGAGATCCAACCAGTCCATCCTAAAGGAAGTCAGTCCTGCATATTCATTGGAAGAACTGATGTTGAAGCTGAAACTCCAATACTTTGGCCACCTGATGCAAAGAACTGACTCATTTGAAAAGACCCTGAGGCTGGGAAAGATTGAAAGTGAGAGGAGAAACGGATGACAGAGGATGAGATGGTTGGATGGCATCACCAACTCAATGGACATGAGTTTAAGTAAATTCCAGGAGTTGGTGATGAACCGGGAGGCCTGGCGTGCTGCAGTCATGGGGTTGGAAAGAGTCAGACATGACTGAGTGACTAAACTGAACTGCACTGTCCTGAGCACTGAAGAATTGATGCTTTTCAACCATGATGTTGGAGAAAACTCTTGAGAGTCCCTTGGGGTACAAGTAGATAAAACCTGTCCATCCTAAAGGAAATCAGTCCTGAATATTGATTGAAAGGACTGATGCTGAAGCTGAAACTCTTAATACTTTGGCCACCTGATGCAAAGAACTAATTCATTGGAAAAGACCCTGATGCTGGGAAAGATTGAAGGTGGAAGGAGAAGGGGATGACAGGGGATGAGATGGTTGGATGGCATCACCGACTTGATGGACTTCAGTTTGAGCAAGCTCTGGGAGTTGATGAAGGACAGGGAAGCCTGGTATGCTGCAGTCCATGGGGTCACAAAGATTTGAGCATGACTGATCGACTGAACTGACTGATGACTTCTACCATAGTCATTAGAAGTAAGTATAGCTCATGCCCACAGGGATGGAATTACCAAGGACATGAGTACCAGGAGCCAGGATCATTGAGGGTCATCTTAGAGGTTGGTAATCACATGATTTGAACAGCTCAAATAGAAATAAGGAAATCAATTATAAAAGGAAATAAAAATATAAAAGACTTTCATATTTGTTAACAAATGTAGCATTTGCTAATTTTTACTTACAAAGTAATTTTATTATTAAAATTATGTGTATGTAAATATCAGTTGACATTCAGTGGATGTGGTGTTTGCTGATTTCCTTACATAATTTGATACGATTGGTAAATATTATAATAAACTTTTATATTTATGGGTTTGTATATCTCAGTAGGACTGATATTTTCTTTCCTTAAGATTGTGTAATTGGAAGTATAGATTTTGTCACTGCTACTACCAAGTAGTTTTTAATCTAGTACCCAGAGCAGATGGATACTTGAATTAATATCAATAGTTGGTTTTGGCCCACAGGGAGTAGAGCTGTCGTAATGGAGTGTCAATATGGGCCAAGGAGAAAAGGTTTCCAGTTAAAAAAAATTGGAGAGCTGGAAAATAGGTCTTGTCAGCTCTACAAAGCCACTTGTCCAGCCCGGTAAGCTTCATATTTCTTTTATTTTTTATTAAGTACTTATATTTGAATAGTTAATATGCACATGTGCATGTTTTTATTATGTTTAAGCTGTGCCGGAAACTATACAGTGAAATCTGTTTCCTCTTACCCTGCATGTCCCACTTGAAGGCAACAACTCTTACCAGTGTCTTGAGTAACTTTTCAAAGATATTCTGTATATATGCCTATTATATATATCTCTCACTTTTCCCTCATAAATGTTGAAGATCACTAATATTTTCTTTCCTTAAATTTCGGTATACCTTCTTTTCTTCTATAAATTCACATGGATATATTTCCATTCTGAATGCCTAATGTGGTTATTTGCTCAAAACTATTGTTTCATACTAGTGTGATTGTAGAGACATATACTACTATATACACTTAAAAATTGTTTTAAATTTAGGTATAATTGATTTATAATGTGTTAGTTTCTGCTATACAACACAGTGATTCAGTTATATATGTAATTACTTGTTTTCATTTTCTTTTCCACTGTAGTTTATCACAGGATATTAATTATAGTTCCCTCATTATATTGTAGCACCATGGTGTTTTACTCTATGTTTTTTTATTCATTCTCAATATGTCTCAAAGCTGGCACCATGGCTGTGTATAAATGAGCTGATTCCTTCTTTTTATTAACTGATCAATTGATTTTAAAAATTGAAATATAATTGACATATAACATTATATTAGTTTCCTGGTTCCATTTTAATAGCCATATAATATTCCACTTGTAGATGAATTATCGTTTACTTAGCCCTCCAACAATGAACTGTAGGCACTGAGAAGTATTCTTCATTATTATTTATGAAGCTGCAGCTAATAACACTGTAGCTATTTCTATATTAATGGAATAAATTCCTTGAAATTAGATTGTTAGGGCAAGTATTGTGTTCTTTTTAAATGCTGGCAGTTGTTGGAGAGTTGGAGAGTTGCTTGGTAGTGATTTTACCAATTATATTCACAGCAGCAATATATAAGACCAACATAGTCAGTTTTAGGTAGAATAGGACTACTGAGTAGTCATTGCTTTGACTGAGGATGAAAAATGTACACCAATGAAAGACTTTTATAATGTCTTTCAGTAATAATATTCTGTTTCACACATTTATAGTGTTTTAAATCATAAGATAAAATTTAAAAGTAACACGTAAATGTTAAATTTAGTTGAGCTTTGAAATCCTTATTTTAGCAATACATGTCATATCACAATCTCAGCATTCTCAAATAGTTTTTAAAGCCAGTTAAGCTTTAATCTGATAATGTTAACTTTAGACAGTGTTAAAACCTGACTGTTAAACATGACCATTAAACAATTGCTTTGAAGTATAAGCAATTTAGAACTTTAGACATAACTTGGGAAAAAGTCACTATATGTGAAGAAATTATTTTATTCTCAATCATTCTAAAAGTACTTTTTGAGTATCTAATGGGTACCAGAAAGAATGAAGTGACAGAGGCAAAGCAAAAACAACACCCAGTTGTGGATGTGACTGGTGATGGAAGTAAAGTCTGATGCTGTAAAGAGCAATATTGCATGGGAACCTGGAATGTTAGGTCCATCAGTTCAGTTCAGTCGCTCAGTCGTATCCGATTCTTTGCCATCCCATGGACAGCAGCACGCCAGGCCTTCCTGTCCATCACCAACTCCCAGAGTTTACTCAAACTCGTGTCCATTGAGTTGGTGATGACATCCAACCATCTCATCCTCTGTCGTACCCTTCTCATCCCACTTTCAATCTTTCCCAGCATCAGGGTTTTTCAAATGAGTCAGTTTTTTACATCGGGTGCCCAAAGTATTGGAGTTTCTGCTTCAGCATCAGTCCTTCCAAAAAACATCCAGGACTGACTTCCTTTAGGATGGACTGGTTGGACCTCCTTGCTGTCCAGGGGACTCTGAACAGTATTCTCGAATACTACAGTTCAAAAGCATCAATTCTTCAGCACTCAGCTTTCTTTATAATCCAACTCTCACATGCATACATGACTACTGGAAAAACCATAGCTTTGACTAGACAGACCTTTGTAGGCAAAGTAATGTCTCTGCTTTTTAATATGCTATCTAGGTTGGTCACAACTTTTCTTCCAAGGGACAAGCTTCTTTTAATTTCATGGCTGCAGTCACCATCTGCAGTGATTTTGGAGTCCAAAAAAATAAAGTCTTTCACTGTTTCTACTGTTTCCCCATCTATTTGCCATGAAGTGCTGGGACCAGATGCCATCATCTTACTTTTCTGAATGTTTAGTTTTAAGCCAACTTTTCACTCTCCTCTTTCACTTTCATCAAGAGTCTCTTTAATTCTTCTTCACTTTTTGTCATAATGGTGGTGTCATCTGCATATCTGAGGTTATTGATATTTCTCCCTGCAGTCTTTGTTCCAGGTTGTGCTTTATCCAGTCCTGCATTTCTCATGATGTACTCTGCATATAAGGTAAATAAGCAGGGTGACAATATACAGGCTTGACATACTCCTTTCCCGATTTGGAGCCAGTCTCTTGTTCCATGTCCAGTTTTCTCTGTTGCTTCTTGACCTGCATACAGATTTCTCAGGAGGCAGGTCAGGTGGTCTGGTATTCCCGTCTCTTCAAGAAGTTTCCACAGTTTGTTGTGATCCACACAGTCAAAGACTTTGACATAGTCAATAAAGTAGAAATAGATGTTTTTCTGGAACTCTCTTGCTTTTTCCATGATCCAGCAGATGTTGGCAATTTGGTCTCTGGTTCCTCTGCCTTTTCTAAATCCAGCTTAAACATCTGGAAGTTCACAGTTCACGTACCATTGAAGCCTGGCTTATAGAATTTTGAGCATTAATTTGCTAACGTGTGTGATGAGGGCAATTATGCAGTAGTTTGAGTATTCTTTGCATTGCCTTTCTTTGGGATTGGAATGAAAACTGACCATGAATTAAGGCAAATTGGAAGTGGTCAAACAGGAGATGGCAAGAGTGAACATCGACACTTTAGTAATCAGTGAACTAAAATGGACTGGAATGGGTGAATTTAACTCAGATGACCAATATATTTACTACGGTGGGCAAGAATCCCTTAGAAGAAATAGAGTAGCCATCATAGTAAGCCAGAGTCCAAAATGCAGTTATTAGATGCAATCGCAAAAATGACAGAATGATCTCTGTTTGTTTCTAAGGCAAGCCATTCAATATCACAGCAATCCAAGTTTATGCCCTGACCAATAATGCTACAGAAGCTCAAGGGAATTGTTCTATGAAGACTTACAACACCTTGTAGAACTAACACCCCAAAATGATCTCCTTTTCATTATCGGGGACTGGAATGCAAAAGTATGAAGTCAAGAAACACCTGGAGTAACAGGCAGATTTGGCCTTGGAGTACAGAATGAAGCAGGGCAAAGGCTAATAGAGTTCTTCCAAGAGAATGCACCGGTCATAGCAAACAGCCTCTTCCAACAACACAAGAGAAGACTCTACACATGGACATCACCAGATGGTCAACACCGAAATCAGACTGATTATATTCTTCACAGCCAAAGATGGAGAAGTTCCATACAGTCAGCAAAAACAAGACTGGGATCTGACTGTGGCTCAGATCATGAACTCCTTATTGCCAAATTCAGACTTAAGTTGAAGAAAGTAGGGAAAACCACTAGACCATTCAGGTATAACCTAAATCAAATCCCTTAAAATTATACAGTGGAAGTGACAAATAGATTCCAGGGATTAGATCTGATAGACAGAGTCCCTGAAGAACTATGGACAGAGGTTCATGACATTGTACAGGAGGCAGTGATCAAACCATCCCCAAGAAAAAGAAATGCAAAAAGGTGAAATGGTTGTCTGACGAGGCCTTACAAATCGCTGAGAAAAGAAGAGAAGTAAAAGGCAAAGCAGGAAAGGAGAGATATACCCATTTGAATGCAGAGTTCCACAGAATAGTGAGGAGAGATAAGAAAGTCTTCCTCACTGATCAATGCAAAGAAATAGAGGAAAACAATAGAATGGGAAAGACTAGAGATCTTTTCAAAAAAGAAAAAAAAATAGAGATACCAAGGGAACTTTTCATGCAAAGATGTGCACAATAAAGGACAGGAATGGTATGGACCTAACCGAAGCAGAAGAAACTAAGTAGACGTGGCAAGAATACACAGAAAACTATACAAAAAATTTCTTCACGACCCAGAAAATCACAATGGTGTGATCACTGACCTAGAGCCACACATGCTGGAATGTGAAGTCAAGTCGGCCTTAGAAAGCATCACTATGAACAAAGCTAGTGGAGTTGATGGAATTCCCATTGAGCTATTTCAAATCCTAAAAAATGATGCTGTGAAAATGCTGCACTCAATATGCCAGCAAATTTGGAAAACTTAGCAGTGGCCACAGGCCTGGAAAAGGTCAGTTTTCATTCTAATCCCAAAGAAAGGCAATGCCAAAGAATGCTCAAACTACCGCACAATTGCACCCATCTCACACGCTAGCAAAGTAATGCTCAAAGCTCTCCAAGCCAGGTTTCAATGGTACATGAACTGTGAACTTCCAGATGTTCAAACTGGATTTAGATAAGGTGGAGGAACCAGAGTCAAGTTGTCAACACCCATTGGATCATTGAAAAAGTGAGAGTTCCTGAAAAACATGTACTTCTGCTTTATTGAGTATGCCAAAGCCTTCGACTGTTTGGATCACAACAAACTGTGAAAAATTCTTGAAGAGATGGGCATAACAGACCACCTGACCTGACTCCTGAGAAATCTGTATGCAGGTGAAGAAGCAACAGATAGAACTGGACATGGAACAACAGACTGGTTTCAAATCGGTAAAGGAGTACGTCAAGGTTGTATATATTTAACTTACATGCAGATTATTTCATGAGAAATGCCAGGTTGCATGAAGCACAACCTGTAACAAAGACTGCCGGGAGAAATATCAATAACCTCGAATATGCAGATGACACCACCCTTATGGCAGAAAGTGAAGAGAAACTAAAAAGCCTCTTGATGAAAGTGAAAGTGGAGAGTGAAAAAGTTGGCTTAAAGCTCAACATTCAGAAAACGAAGATCATGGCATCCGGTCCCATCACTTCATGGGAAATAGATGGGGAAACAGTGGAAACAGTGTCAGACTTTATTTTTTGGGGCTCCAAAATCACTGCAGATGGTGAGTGCAGCCGTGAAATTAAAAGACACTTACTCCTTGGAAGGAAAGTTATGACCAACCTAGATAGCATATTTAAAAGCAGAGATATTACTTTTCCAACAAAGGTTCATCTAGTCAAAGCTATGGTTTTTCCAGTAGTCATGTATGCATGTGAGAGTTGGACTGTAAAGAAAGCTGAGTGCTGAAGAATTGACGCTTTTAAACTGTGGTGTTGGAGAAGATGTGAGAGTCCCTTGGACTGCAAGGAGATCCAACCAGTCCATCCTAAAGGAAGTCAGTCTTGCATATTCATTGGAAGGACTGATGGTAAAGCTGAAACTCCAGTATCTGAAGCAAGGAATTGATTCATTTGAAAAACCCTGATGCTGGGAAAGGTTGAAAGTGGGAAAAGAAGGGGTCAACAGAGAATGAGATGGTTGGATGGCATCACTGACTCAATGGACATGATTTTGAGTAAACTCCGGGAGTTGGTGATGGACAGGGAGGCCTCGCATGCTGCAGTCCATGGGGTCGCAAAGAGTCAGACACGACTGAACTGAACTGAACTGACTCTGTGCCCAGCAACGACATTGTGTATCTTGGGAAGGAGGGAGATGGAACATTGAGATGATAAACTTCACATGAAAAGCAATATAATATTTGAAGAAATTAAAAGATGGATAAATAAACTAGAATCATATAGAATGCTCTGAATGCTGCTAAATCATTTTTACTTGATTAAGGTGCAAATAGATTTCAACAGTGGTACAAATGTGAAGAATTATTATGGCGTTGATATAGCAAGTGGATGTAAGAAATGAGATAATGGTGGCTAGAAGCCCCAGAAGGAGGGCATTACAGTAATTAGGCATGAGCAGGAGAATGGAGAAGAGACAGATCCAGGAAAAAAAAAAGTTAGTTTCATAGTGTTTAGACATTTTTACTAAAGTAATGACTACTGTTAATTTGCTAAGTATTATATACTGAGACTATGGCATATCTTTCACATAATGATCTGAATGCTTTCTAGATAATCAAATTTTCTCTAAACTTTAGTAATGCTTAAATTAAACTTCTGTTTGATAAGTTAGATAATCTTGAGATTATAGTTTAATGGAGCAAATTCTTGTTTTTCTTATGAAAAGGATTTACATTAAAAAAGTACAGAAATTTCCTGACTATAGAGTTCCTACAGACCCCAAAATTGACAGGAAGATAATCCGAATGGAGCAGGAGAAAGCCTTTAACTTGCTAAAAAAGAACTTGGTAGATGCTGGTGGTGTTCTTAGGTATGACGTTTACATTGTTCTTGTATTTACAAGTTACTGTGTTCCTTTTACAAGAATTCTGTCTATAAGAGAAATTATATTATGTTTTCCAATTATTCCATTAAGAAATAGTTTCTATAAGGTAGATGTTGTATTAGTAGCTCCCTAGGTATTAAACTGATTTGCCATGTATAAGTCATTGAGTTCATCAACCCCATGTGGATAATTTTGACCAAAGAATTCTGTATACCACATGGAAGTTTTTTCCCAACATGATAAACTCATATTTGGAAACACGTTTTATTATATATTTAGTACTTTCTTGCAACCTGATTTACTATAGCCTACCAGGCTTCTCTGTTCATGGCATTTCCCAGGCAATAATAGTGGAGTGGGTTGCCATTTCCTTCTCTAGTGGCTCTTTTTGACCCAGGGATCAAACCCACATCTCCTGCATTGGCAGGTGGATTCTTCACCACTGAAGTACTTGGGAAACACTTAATATGATATTATTATATATAATTTTTCAAAAAAATTATTCCTTCTCTTGATGAGTATTAACAGAAGTATATAATTCTTGCCTTTTTCTAGTAATATAATTTTAAATATTTTCTCTCATTAGGTGGTATGTACAGTTACCTACGCAGCAAGCTCATCAGTATCATGAATTAGAGACTCCCTGCCTCCCTTTATCATCTTCCTCCTTTCCCATATCTTCTCTTGAAGAAGAAGAAGCTGCAATTAGAGATGAGAATTGTACATTGCCCTCACGTCTACATCCTCAAGTAGCACATAAAATTCAAGAATTAGTATCACAGGGAATAGAACAAGTGTATGCAGTTAGAAAACAGCTAAGGTACAGTAGAAACAAATTGTTCTTTTATGTTTTTCATTTTTGTTTGCTGGTTTAAATAATACACTTAACATTATAGACATATTCCAGGATATATGCTATCAATATGCAGGGAATATAGTTTATTAACATATTAAAATAATATTATTTATGTGTTGATCACTTTTAGCAGATGCTTTGCAAGCCATGAGTAATGATTTGAATTACTCATTTGAGATATTCTATGTTCAGATTTGGCAAATTAGACTATTTTAAAATGATATATATATTGAATTATATACTAAATACCTTTATAGAAAGAAAATTTTTAGCAAAGATTTTAAAACATTGGCCAAGATATTTGTTTTAACCCATTTGAAATGTGCAGTTAAATTTTATTGAAACAAAATAATATGAGCAATTTTTTGTCTAATGAAATTTTATATGTAGTACTCTGTGTGTGCATGCTAAGTCACTTCAGTCGTGTTCGACTCTTTGCGACCCTGTGGACTGCAGCCCGCCAGGCTCCTCTGTCCATGGGATTCTCCAGGCAAGAGTACTGGAGTGGGGTGCCATGCACTCCTCCAGGGTATCTTCCCGACACAGGGATCAAACCCATGTCTCCTGTGGCTCCTGGATTGCAGGTGGATTCTTTACTGTTTAGCCACTGGGGAAGCCCCATATAGTACTCTGGTCTAATTTTATTGGTACTCAGGATATAATAATAATAATTATTATAAATATGAGGCATTTACTATGTGTGTGCCAAATAGTATGCTAAGTACTTTATAGGCACAAGCTCATTTATTCCTATGACTTTATAAATTTAGTGTATTTATCCTCATTCTTCAGATGAGGAAATGGAGACTTGGGATGGTTAAAGAGATATAGCTAGAAGTAAAGTCTAGGTGTACAACCTTGCTCTTCACCGTGGTTTCTGCTTCTTAACTGACCTTATTCCTGCTGGTTACTGTGTAGTCAGATCTGAATGAGTATTTCCCAGGATTATTTCTTAATTAATACATGACTTCTGTTTAACAGATTTCTTAGACATTTTATGTTTATTTACATTGGGGCATTGTTAGAACAGAGCCAAAGTTTGGTAAGCCATCCACTATTTTACTAAACCTAAATCTTAAGAACAAAAGTATGATATAGCTCTGCAATATGGCCTACTGAATATAATGCACAAAGCATGTGTATATTTAATTTTATTATTTCTTTTTATATATTTACTTTTTATACCATCTTGTGGCAACATTGCCTTTTATTTCTATCTTTTTGGTCTACTTGTAAAATTTGAGCAGATCATTTTTCATATATTATTTGAAGACTTTTGAAAGCAATGAAATATATTTATATGTGTAAATTTGTTATAGGCCTAGTCTGTCTTAGTTACTAGCCTGGTGTATGACTTTGGGCAAATTACTTAATTTCTGTAGCCCTTAGTTCCCTCTTCTGTAAAGTTGGAATGTTGATTATACTTACCTCACAAGATTATAGGATGGGTTAAAGGAGATACTAGATGTAAAGTCAGAGAAGGCAATGGCACTCCACTCTAGTACTCTTGCCTGGAAAATCCCATGGATGGAGGAGCCTGGTGGGCTGCAGTCCCTGGGGTCGCTAAGAGTCAGATATGACTGAGCCACTTCACTTTCACTTTTCACTTTCATGCATTGGAGAAGGAAATGGCAACCCACTCCAGTGTTATTGCCTGGAGAATCCCAGGGACGGGGGAGCCTGGTAGGCTGCCGTCTATGGGGTTGCACAGAGTCGGACACAACTGAAGTGACTTAGCAGCAGCAGATATAAAGTGTTCAGGTCAGTGACTGACAGAGTAAGCATTCAAAAGCATACTATTTTTGAACTGAAAATAGTGATTTCATTAAATTCATAAAAATATCAAAGCTCATTCTAAGATATGCAGGTGTTTAACCAGTGAAAATATTACCTTTCTTTTAATCTGCATGAATTCTATGACTTAACGTGTTGAAAAAAGTAGAAAAATATAAATTACTTATAAAGCTGTAAATCATACTTTACAGAATTATATGCTAAAAGAGAACCTTTCTCACTATAACTAAATTATTAGATTGCTAGATTATGTTTTTATTCTATTTTATATTTCCACAGAAAATTTGTTGAAAGGGAACTCTTCAAACCTGATGAAGTACCTGAAAGACATAATTTATCCTTTTTTCCAACTGTAAATGATATAAGAAATCACATCCATGAGGTACAGAAATCCTTGAGAAATGGAGATAATATATGTAACTCAGAGATTATTCCAGCAACGGTATGATTACAACTGTAATTTCTTGTTTTATTACCAATGGTCTTTCTCAGCTAATTCGTGGTTGCTATTAGGCCATATAAATAACTGTGATGTAAGGAAAAATAGTGTTTTTCCCCAAAATGTAAACACTGAACTCTTAGGTGATGATTTAACTAAAATGTTTTTTATTACTCCCATAAAAAGAAATTTAAGTGAATTTCTAGCCGTGACTATAATAACAATAGTAATCTTCACTTAAAAATCAACATATTTTATCTCCATAAAAGTATATCTTATTTATTGAGTGCATAGTATGTATATCTCCACCTCTTTTTAAATATGTCAGCAAGTTTAAATAGAATAGTATAGACTTGAATGTGATGATGTTGGTTCTATATGCCCTCTGCGGATGTAAAGCTTACCTCATACTCTGATAGTGTAGTTTCCCCCAGCAAAGTGGCCATTTCTACCTACTCTGAAGAGAGTATAAACTACCCAGAAACTGCTGATAGTAATATACACAATGGTTACCTGGAAATTACCCAGAAACTACTAATTGTGATACACACAATGATTTTGGCATTAAAATCTCAAGTAACAGTATCTGCTGTCTACATTTTTAATCTCTAGATTCAGTAACTGAATAGTTTGAAATTTGTTACTAAGCTTGAGCTACTCTTCTTTTCTATCCAAAACGCTTAGTCATTCACTATCCAAAATTCAGAAACTAAAATAGATTTGAGTACCAGTAGTCTTTGTCAAATTCTTGCTATCTGAACTTGGGAAGATAATTTATTTGAGTAGTTAAGTATACTTATGCTTTGAGAATGTGAACAAGTGAAGAAAGTAATTATAGAATACAGCACATTTATACTATGATTGGGTAAGATATGACAGTTGCATTGCTATTTTAAAATAGTTTTAGAGATAAATGCTTTGTTCTTTTTACTGAAGTAAGTGTTCCCATTTCAGCTTCAATGGACTACAGATAGTGGGAATATTCTCAGAGAGACTGTGACAGTTACACTTGGAGAAGGTAGGTTATCTTGAATAATTCAATTTCAAGATATAAAATCAAGCAGTGTTAAAAGATATTATCTCATCTAATTTGTCTCATCTAAGTTATGGATAAGGAAACCATGGCCCAAAAAGGCAAGAGCAACTATGTTAGGATTTATCAAAAATATTTCTAGCTATTTAAATTTCCTATGTATATATCAGATTTTATTTTTATGATTGAAATTTTGAGGCTAATGATTATTAGCCTGGTTTACTCTAAAGCTAGGCTAATTTCAATAGTAATAACTCTAAGATACCTTGATCAGGAAACTATTGTCCATTTTGTATGGTTTGCTTTTTCTCTTATGTTTCTTACTCCTGTGTTCTCTCCATATTCCAGGCTTATTTCAGCCCTTTTGTTCTGTCTTCGAGAAATGTCTTTTCTCCTCTTCTGAGTGGCAAACTCCTCTCACCACTCAAATTGCAGTTTCTTTGGCCTTAGGTGCTTTCTTAACTTCATCCCCCTATGTAAATTTGGATATTCAGTCTTTTTTATTTACCTCTGCATTTAACATGCTATTCTTTGTTTATGGATATATATCTTTTATTATGATTTGGGAATTGTGTTTTTTTTTTTTTTTTGTAAATGCAGGTACAAAGTTTGTTACCAGAGACATAGCACAGAAAGTGGGACAGTACACAGAGAAATGGTTAGTTTAGTTAAGATGGAGGGGCAAGGCAGAGATATACACCCAGAGAGAAAGGCTGTTGGCGTTCCCCCTAGTGAGGAGGAGCTGAGAATCATATTCAAATTAATATCCCTAGTTCTTAGCATGCTGCTGCTGCTAAGTCACTTCAGTCGTGTCCGACTCTGTGCGACCCCATAGACGGCAGCCCACCAGGCTCCCCTGTCCCTGGGATTCTCCAGGCAATAACACTGGAATGGGTTGCCATTTCCTTCTCCAATGCATGAAAATGAGAAGTTCTTAGCATAGTGGCTTCTAAAAACTTAACATGTAAATAAATACTTTAAAATAAATTAATAATATGTAGAATACAATTTTTTTTTAGTCTTTGGCTATTGACCTTTAAGAATTACTTTGCTTATAGAATAGCTTGCAAATTGTTTAGAATTATTCTTTTGTTCTGTGTATATTTAATTCAGTGTATGCTGAGCATAGAAAAGTAAGTTTCTTGCTTCATTGAATTTAAATTTTAGGAAGATAAAAAGACTACAGCATATTCTAATTAAGTACTATAATGAATAGTAATGGTATTACAATGAGAGAGAGTTGACAGTATTACCATGATAGAATTGTGCCAAACTATGTGGGAACAGTGATAGAGATATGTAACTTAGTCCAGAGAGTAGGGAAGGGACATTTGAGAAAGTGACTTTTATTTTTATTTTTTTAAATTAGAGGACAGTTGCTTTAAAACGGCTGTTAGTTTGTGCTGTACAGCAAAGTGTATCAACTGTGTGTATACACATATCTTCTGTTTTTTGGATTTCCTTCCCATTTAGGTCACCACAGAGCACTGAGTAAAGTTCCCTGTGCTATACAGTAGGTTATGATTAGTTATCCATTTTATATATAGTAGTAGAGAGTGTGACTTTTAAACTGAGAACTGAAGAATGAATAGGAATTTACTAATCAAAGGAATAGCATGTTCAAACACCAAGCAAGAAAGAGGATGCCATGACCAAGGAACTTAATGCTTAAGTGGTCTTAAGTAGAGACAGTGGTTGGAGATAAAACTGAATAAGCATAATAGATTTAGGAGGTCCTTTCACCTTTCCAAATGAAAGGTGATAGTGGTGTTGTTTGCAGTTGGTGACATTTATACAAGAATTAGGCACATTTAAGAGTTATCTTCAGTTCAATTCAGTCTCTCAGTCTTGTCCAACTCTGCAACCCCGTGGACTGCAGCATGCCAGGTCTCCCTGTCCATCACCAACTCCCGGAGTTTACAATCTCATTTCCATTGAGTCGATGATGCCATCTAACCATCTCATCCTCTGTCGTCCCCTTCTCCTCCCGCCTTCAATCTTTGCCAGCATCAGGGTCTTTTCAAATGAGTCAGCTCTTTGCATCAGGTGTGTCATCTGCATATCTGAGGTTATTGATATTTCTCCCGGCAGTCTTGATTCCAGCTTGTGCTTTATCCAGTCCAGCATTTCTCATGAAGTACTCTGCATGTAAGTTAAATAAGCAGGGTGACAATATACAGCCTTGACGTACTTGTTTCCCGATTTGGAACCAGTCCGTTGTTCCATGTCTAGTTCTAACTGTTGCATCTTGACCTGCATACAGATTTCTCAGGAGGCAGGTCAGGTGGTCTGATATTCCCATCTCTTCAAGAATTTTCCACAGTTTGTTGTGATCCACACAGTCAAAGGCTTTGACATAGTCAATAAAGCAGAAGTAGATGTTTTTCTGAACTCTCTCGCTTTTTTGATGATCCATCGGATGTTGGCTATTAAATCTCTGGTTCCTCTGCCTTTTCTAAATCCAGCTCAAACATCTGGAACTTCGCGGTTCATGTACTGTTGAAGCCTGGCTTGGAGAATTTTGAGCATTACTTTACTAACGTGTAAGATGAGTGCAACTGTGTGGTAGTTTAAGCATTCTTTGGCATTGCCTTTCTTTGGGATTGGAATGAAAACTGACCTTTTCCAGTCCTGCTGAGTTTTCCAAATTTGCTGGCATGTTGAGTGCAGCATTTTCACAGCATCATCTTTTAGGATTTGAAATAGCTCAACTGTAATTCTATCACCTCCACTAGCTTTGTTCCTCGTAATGTTTCCTAATGCCCACTTGACTTCATATTCCAGGATGTCTGGCTCTAGGTGAGTGATCACACCATCGTGACTATCTGGGTCGTGAAAATCTTTTTTATATAGTTCTTCTGTGTATTCTTGCCACCTCTTCTTAGTATCTTCTGCTTCTATTAGGCCCATCTTTGCATGAAAAGTTCCTTTGGTATCTCTTTTTTTTTTTTTGGTATCTCTTTTTTTTTTTTTTTTGAAGAGATCTCTAGTCTTTCCCATTCTATTGTTTTCCTCTATTTCTTTGCACTGATTGCTGAGGAAGGCTTTCTTATCTCTCCTTGCTATTCTGTGGAACTCTGCATTCAAATGGGTGCATATCTCCTTTTGTCCTTTACCTTTTGCTTCTCTTCTTTTCTTAGCAATTTGTAAGGCCTCGTCAGACAACCATTTCACCTTTTTGCATTTCTTTTTCTTGGGGATGGTCTTGATCACTGACTCCTTCCTGTACAATGTCATGAACCTCTGTCCATAGTTCTTCAGGGACTCTATCAGATCTAATCCCTGGAATCTATTTGTCACTTCCACTATATAATATTAAGGGATTTGATTTAGGTCATACCTGAATGGTCTAGTGGTTTTCCCTACTTTCTTCAACTTAAGTCTGAATTTGGCAATAAGGAGTTCATGATCTGAGCCACAGTCAGCTCCCGGTCTTGTTTTTGCTGACCGTATGGAACTTCTCCATCTTTGGCTGTGAAGAATATAATCAGTCTGATTTCGGTGTTGACCATCTGGTGATGTCCATGTGTAGAGTCTTCTCTTGTGTTGTTGGAAGAGGCTGTTTGCTATGACCAGTGCATTCTCTTGGAAGAACTCTATTAGCCTTTGCCCTGCTTCATTCCATACTCCAAGGCCAAATTTGCCTGTTACTCCAGGTGTTTCTTGACTTCCTACTTTTGCATTGAGCACAGTCAGCTCCCGGTCCTTTTTTGCTGACTGTATAAAGCTTCTCCATCTTTGGGGCACTGAGTGCATGGGACCTTTTGAAGGAGGTTGCCATTTTCTTCATTACCTCTACCATAGTTTGGCCTCAGGTCAAATAACAAGGAGGGAACACAGCCCTGCCCTTCAACAGAAAATTGTATTAAAGATTTACTGAGCATGGCCCTGCCCATCAGAACAAGACCCAGTTTCCTCCTCAGTCAGTCTCTCTAATCAGGAGGCTTCCATAAACCTCTTATCCTTCTCCATCAGAGGGCAGACAGACTGAAAACCACAATCACAGAAAACTAACCAATCTGATCACATGGACCACAGCCTTATCTAACTCAATGAAACTATAAGCCATGCCATGTAGGGCCACCCAAGAGCTTCAGGGTCATGGTGGAGAGTTCTGACAAAATGTGGTCTACTGGAGAAGGGAATGGCAAACCACTTTAGTATTCTTGCCTTGAGAACCCCATAAACAGAATGAAAAGGCAAAAAGATAGGACACTGAAAGATGAACTCCCCAGGTCAGTAGGTGCGCAATATGCTCCTGGAGAAGAGTGGAGAAATGACTCCAGAAAGACAGAAGAGACGGAGCCAAAGCAAAAACAACACCCAGTTGTGGATGTGATTGGTGATGGAAGTAATGTTTGATGCTATGAAGAACAGTATTGCATAGGAACCTAGAACGTTAGGTCTGTGAATCAAGGCAAATTAGAAGTGGTCAAACAGGAGATGGCAAGAGTAAAACATTGGCATTTTAGGAATCAGCGAACTCAAGTGGACTGGAATGGGTGAATTTAACTCAGATGACCATTATATCTACTACCGTGGGCAAGAATCCCTTAGAAGAAATGGAATAGCCATCATAGTCAATGAAAGAGTCCAAAATGCAGTTCTTGGATGCAATCTCAAAAACGAGAGAATGATCTCTGTTCATTTCCAAGGCAAACCATTCAATATCACAGTAATCCAATTCTATGCCCTGACCAATAATGCTGAAGAAGCTGAAGTTGAACAGTTCTATGAAGACTTCCAAGACCTGCTAGAACTAATACCCAAAAACGATGTCCTTTTTATTATAGGAGACTGGAATGCAAAAGTAGGTAGTCAAGAAATACCTGGTGTAACAGGCAAATTTGACCCTGGAGTACAGAATGAAGCAGGGCAAAGGCTAACAGAGTTTTGCCAGGGAATGTACTGATCATAGCAAACACCCTGTTCCAACAACAAAAGAGAAGACTCTACACATGGACATCACCAGAGTAGTCTTAGAAACTGGTTCTTGATTGAATAGGTGTGATAGGTAAAGGAGTGGGAGTGATCTGGGATGACTCTTGAATTTCTTCCATGAACAGCTCATTGATCGTGGTATTTACCGAGCTCAGCAACACTGGCATAAGAGTAGAATATTGGTAGCAGAGGAGAGAAGATCCTGAGATCAAGTTTGCAGAAGCATGAGTACCAGAGTCATTTCAGTGAGGTGGACTGGGAGGAAGCCATATTGGAATGAGTTAAGAGTGAATGGGAAATGATTGAAGGAAGTGTAGATAGTGTGGACAACTTTTTCAAAAAGTTTGCTATGGTACGGGGTTGAAGGAAAGTATGTTAGGAAGGGAGAGACCTGAAGAGGTAGGTAAAGAGGAAGGTATTTGCTAGCTTTGGTGATGGATAGTTCATAGCTTCTCTTTTCTCTTCAAGTGAGAGTGCATCCAGTCCCATCACTTCATAGCAAATAGATGGGGAAACAGTGAGAGACTTTATTTTTTGGGGCTCCAAAATCACTGCAGATAGTGACTGCAGCCATGAAATCAACAGACGCTTGCTCCTTGGAAGAAAAGCTATGACAAACCTAGACAGTGTATTAAAAAGCAGAGACTTTACTTTGCCAACAAAGGTCCATATAGTCAAAGCTATGGTTTTCCAGTAGTCATGTATGAATGTGAGTTCAACCATAAAGAAGGTTAAGCACCAAAGAATTGATGCTTTTGAACTGTGGTTCAAAAAAGTTGGAGAAGACTCTTGAGAGTCCCTTGGACAGCTAGGAGATCAGTCAATCCTAAAGAAAATCAGTCCTGAATATTCATTGGAAGGACTGATGCTGAAGCTGAAGCTCCAGTACTTTGGCTATCTGATGTAAAGAGCTGACTCATTAGAGAAGGCCCTGATGCTGGGAAAGATTGAAGGCAGGAGGAGAAGGGGATGACAGAGGATGAGATGGTTGGATGTCATCAGAGAAGGGAAAGGCTACCCACTCCAGTATTCTGGCCTGGAGAATTCCATAGACTGTATAGTCCATGGGGTCACAAAGAGTCAGACACGACGAGCATCTTTCACTTCACCTGAGAAAAATCCCTGGAAGAATAGATGTTGTGATCAGAGAATGGGATGTTTGAAATAGAGATTTTACATGTGGAATAATCTAGGGCATGCTCATAGTAGTGGGAGACTGCAGTGAATTGAGGTGGGACAGTTAGAAATGGAGAAGCCTAGAAATGTGAGAATACTGTTAATTCTCTCAGTAGTCCTTTGAGAAAAATTCTCTTATCCTGGATATACAGATGAGGAAAGTGAAGGTTAGAAACTGTTAACTGGCATGTTGGCACTTAACACGTTGCCAGAGAAAAACCAGTACTTAAATCCATCCTTGTCTGATAGTAGGGCCATTTTTTTAAATTACCCAGTTACATGGGTGCAATATGCAGTATGGAAGCAATAAACAGTTGTTTTTTGTTTGATAAGGGTTTTTTGGCTGCACCATGTAGCATGTGGGTTCTTAGTTCCCTGACTAGGGATCGAACCCATGCCCCCTGTATTGGAAGCATAGAGCCTTAACCACTGGACCACCAGGGAAGTCCCATTAGTTATTGATTATTTGTTTTTGATTGACTTAAAGAGATGAATATAATTGGGTTAACATATAACCCAAATTTGAGGAGGAATTTGAGGAGGACTCATATTCCCTAAGGACAATTACCTTAAAAATTGAGACATTTAGAAAAGAAAGAAATTTTTACTCCTATTGATTTATTCCAAATTGAGTTGTTGAAAGAAATTTAATACTATTATTATTGAAGACCTGCTTTATGCTCAGCATTTTCCTAGGCACTAGGGCTACCAAAGATGAATTGAGTTTCGTCTTTGTAACTGAGAAACTCAGTAGGTGCTCCATATCTGGAGAAGTGTAAGCCCAGTATTACAGCATGAAAAATGGACTAGGTTAGAACTACAGGTATAGAATCTTTCAAGGAAAAAAAAATAGTTTCTTACAACTCATCCTAGCTATGCTGAATTAAAATTACTGGAGGCTGAATCTAGGAATTTATTTTTAAAGTTTTCTTAGTGATTCTGATGAACTATGTGGTTTTAGAAATAGTAGACTAGATAATTAGATATAACTTCTTGCAGTCCTTTGACCTTATTTCCTATTCCATTTCTGATAGTATAGGTTGTAATAAAGTATAGCCATAAAAATTATTTTAATAATTTATTTTTTATATAATTTAGGTAATTCACAAGGAGAATCAGTTTCCAGCAAATTGGAAACAAATCAGACAAGGAATTCTTTGTCACCAGAACCAGCCCAGTTGCTCTCCTCACTTTCTTCATTTCAGCCAAAAATATTCACACACCTGCAGGTAAGTATCCAATGTAATACCACATTTGAGGCCCTTATCTTCTTCTCAACCTCTCTTCTTTTCTTTGGGATTTTACAGAATTGTTATGGAATTATGAACATGGTCAGTGATGTTTTTATCATTAAATTTCTGACTTTTTTGTGTCTTAATTTAAGATGATAATTTAAACAATATGTTTTGGAAAAGTTCGAATTGATTATGCATGCAAGAAAATTTAGTAGTGCAGTTTTCCTTTGGTTTTTGTTTCTGTCCTCACTTAATATTTGTTAGTAACTATACTCTTAGCTTTTATTCTAAGTTTGGGTCAAAAGAATAATACATTAAAAGCAAACAACATACACAGTAAATTCAAACATTTGATATAACTCTTTTTGGTTCAAAAGGGTTTGCAGTTACAACCAAGATTCACTTCTGATGGATCACCAGCTCTAATATCAGTGAATAACCACCCCTCCTCCAGTCCTTCAAGACTTCTGGATTCAGTAGGAAGTGTTGTAATGAATAATAATTCTCTACTGCTTGGTCAGACTCATTGCCTTCAAACAGATACACCTCTAACCCCAAACAGTAGTATTTCTTCTACCATGAGTAACCTTCCAGGACCAGATCAAAATCTAGTTGCAGTGGATCAGCTGGTAGAAGTTGAAGATGTTGAAGATACAGAGACTCTGGAAGGAAATGTTCATCGTATTCTATTGGGAAATGTGCAGACCATACCAATACAGATTATAGACAGCCCACCAGTTCTTAGTAAGTTAAAATCATCTTTTTTTTTTTTTAACCTTTATGGACTATCATCAGTATTACACACAGGAAAAAAACTATTGTTTTTTATTCAGTGAGTATATAATATATAAATAAAATAAAACCAGAAGAAAAAGGAAAGTTTTGTGAGCATGAGTTTAATAGCTTGTAAACTTAATTTTTTTTCTTTATCGAGATTATTCATTCCCTAACTAACCTAGTTTTACATGGAAAATCTGTGGTGATGTGAAATCAGGAAGGTCATTTTTGTATACATGATAAAAAATTAGAAAAACTAAAAACTACTCAGTGTAAAGGTTATCATAGAAAAATTGCAGCACACAAAAATGGGGTAAAGTTTGCAGATGTAAAGGTTAAAAAGGAATTTAAGTTGTAAACTTACATGTTGAGTGAGTCCTATGGAAATTGAAAGGGAATTAGGAAGACTTGAGGACTTGGGTTTAATCAAGACTTTGTTACCTTCACTTTGGAATGAACCCAGTCAACATAGTAATAAACTCTGAATTCCTACCTGATGTATGCCACAAATTGTTCTGGATTGAGCATTTTTGTGGAAAGAGATTTGCAGTTTGCTTTCAAGAAAAAAAAGTCTTCTTAGAAATTATCCTTAGAACATATATTTTCCCTCCATGTATGAGATAGTTCCTTCCAGAAAAGAATCACTGTCTTTTAAATTTATTACTTTTAAGAAAATTTATCCAGAGAGCTGTGGCAGTTGTCTCTAGGAAATTTACTGAAAGTGATCCTTACAACTGCTCCATGAAATAGCCAGCAATGTTCCCATTCTGCAGATGGGGAGGCCAAGCTCTGGGAGGTTTACATAATTGCCTTAAAATCACATGTAGTAAGTGACAGAGAGGACATTTGAAGCCAGATCTGTCTGCCTCCAAAGCATCTTCCTGTTCCAAGATGCTTCCTTCCCTCTGTTGTGCCAGGGTATTTCTGGGAGCTCTAATTTAAATTGCCTTAAAAGAGATCCTTTTTGGATCTGAACTTGCATGATGTATCAAGTTAGATCATGATCTGAGAGACTATGTCACCTAAATATGAATTCTCAGGATTACTCAAATCTATCCTGTATTAGTTTTCTTGATATGGCATAAGCTAAACTCTAACCCATATGTGACAATCATTAGGTGTGTCCAGGGCACTTCTGACCAAGTAGAATCCCCTTAAGTTTCATTCCCTGTAGCAACTGAAAAACTGATATTTTCCTGAGAATTGGTAGAGAAAAAAAACTCATAGATTTCTGAGAAAGAAAAAGATTGTATCGTAGGTATCCTAGGTGCCAGATGTCAGTACTGTTGCTGGTTTGCTGCACTTACATTAATTTGCTCATAAGTACTTTGAAATCAGAATGGTTGTACATTCTGAAATATTTCAGATAAGCATCACCTAGCTGTGCAGCTAAGTCAGAGCTGTCATTTAAGATGTGGCATATTTTTTTCTGAAGTACTTTTGTAGTACAGTTTCTTTATGGAGACAACATTTTTAAAAAATAAATGAGCATGTATGCAAACCATATGAATGGTAACACATCAATGATTTGTAGTACATGCTTGATGTTTGTAAAAAAGAAAAAAAAAACATTTTCAAATAACGAGAGGCTTCCTCACTTTTGGGCACACAAGTATTTAAGGAGAGTTAAGTTTAACTATGAGATATTCCTCATAATTTCGTCAAATTATGGACTGCTTTTTGGTCAGAGTATATTTTGAAGAGAATAACTTGGCAGTTTTATTGGTTTCTTTTTTTTTTTTTTTCCATCCTGAAGGAATTTAGTGTGAATGACCATTAAGATGTCAGAAGCACTGAGTTCTCAAATACATCAATTGATTTTCTAAATTTACTTGGTTCTAGCAAAATACTGTTTTTGTGCTTTGCTTCTAAATTCATATAATTTTTAAGATTCCAGTATTATAAATTATATTAACCATTAGGGTTTTTCTTTTATGTTTGGTTTTAAAGTTGAAGAAAATTCAGAAGGTACCATTTCTGTGAACCAAGTTAAGCAAGAACCCAAAGAACCAGCTTTGTCTCTGGAAGCAAAACCAAATTTGGACTGTAAGAAATTATCTGCTACATAAATTATTGAAGCTTTTCAGAATTTACAACTCTGGTGACTTCTGATGTCATAGAAAAAGAAGGTGAATGTTATCAAAGCACAACGTTGTGATAAGTGGACTGAAGACTGGGTCAATGAGCAGCTTTAATTCAAAACTGACGTTTGTTGCTAACTCCCTATTTTTACCTTAAGAGATATTTTACTCTTATTTTATATAATTCTTATACTTTTGATTATCTGATAAGGCCAGTATTTCAGAAGATCATCTGAACTTATCCACAGTGATACAGTCTGAACACAAATAGTTATCTAATTCATCCTTTGAAAATATCTAATTTTGGTTCTTAAAAAAGAACATCAAAAACAGTATGTGAGTATATATGTGTGTGTGATGATTTTTTTTAAGTTTTAAAAGAACTAACTCCCTCTTTAAAGTTACGAAGAAACATTTTAAATTAATAGACAAGAGAATATCTGAAGTCTGTCTTATTTGCAAAGAAAAACAACAGATTTTGCATCATAATATTAAGCACAAGATTCACATCTGTGAAAACTATGTAGTTGCATTTTAACTTCTTCCATAACTAGAAACAAGTAGTATACCAATGGTCATCTCATAGAAATTTACTGTGTCATGATTAAGTACTGAGAATTTTAACTTGAGTCAAATAAGCAAGAGAAATAAATGCCTTTTGCATGGATTTATATGATGGTATAGTTAAAAATACTACTTATGGGTTGAAAAATGTAGAAATGGAGAGAATTCAGAAAGAATAATAGAATTCCCTAGTGTTTCTAGATAGTCAGGGGAACTTTTTGATATCAGCAGAAGATGTTTGTTCCTATTTTGTATTAAAGAATCAGCTCTGGTTAGAAAAGAATTTGAGTTGTACTTATTTTTCTGTGCCAGAGTTCTTAATAAATTGATGGTGTTTGAAAGATGGTAATCTTTCAAGGTAAAGATTTATAGTTTAAAATTTAGCTCATATTTAAAACTTTAAAACAACTAGTGTGTTATATTTGCTTGTTGAATAAGCATATTTACTTCAAATACTGAATACATACTAATCAGTATATTCATTATAAGCTTCTCTTTTCTGGAAGGTTGGTAAATTAGAAATGATACAGCTATCAAGAAATCAACCTAAAGCCTTCCCCCCCGACCCAGAGACCTTTTGTGGGTATATTTAAATTTTCATTTCAAAAATAATAATGATTTTCAATGGATATTAGTGTTTAATATTCAAAGCATACAGCATATGAAATTTATCTTTAGTACTTTATATGAATATGAGTCTTTTTGGCTTTTCTAAGTCCAGTCTCACATTCTTAATTCACTTTGTTTCAGGTACACAACATGTATCTAAGTATAAAGCACTGTTACTTTAGAAGTAGATAGAATTCTAAAATTCCTTGCTCTTTATATTTAAACCCTATTTAACATAAAATTTATTATTTATACCTCTATTTAATGCAAAGTTAATATTCAGTTACATAGATGATTTTTTTTCATGATTTTTTAAAATAAGAATTGCTTTTCCTTTTCCTAAGAATCGAAAATACTTGATGTCAGCATTTATAGAGGCAGGCTGCCAAATCTATGTTATGTGTGCATGTGTGTGAAGTCAATGCTAAGCTGAACACAACTCTTAGTTACCTCAAACCCAGATTTTTCTTAGTTTGTGTGTACTTAACGGGTATAAGTCCAAATTAATTTATAGTTTAATATTGCATTGTGGGTAATATTCTTTTCATTTGTTATTTCTAGTTTTTATGGAAACTTTCTTCAGTATTTCAAGTAATAGATCTTTACTTTTCATTAATGACAATAGATAATTATAGTTTCTTGAACTCTATTCCTTTGGAGACATTCCTTGCTTTTTGATGTTGAGTTGTTAAGGAGAAATGCTTGTTAAGATACAGACTCTAGTCAGTTACCTAGGAGGATGAGAGATGGTAGAGGATCCAGACTTTGGCACCTAAAAGAGAACAAAACATAGTTTAAAAACATTTCTCACTCCATTCTATGTGACTGTCTCTTCCGACATTTTTTTCATGAAAACAGAAAGTTGCAGGACATCCTCCCCAAAAGCAAAAAGAGAAAGAAAAAAAAGAGCATGAAGGTTTAAATCCCTAATTGTATACTCTTTTGGTTTTTAGGTAGGAACTGGAACTATCAATATTTTCATGTAAGTATTTTAATGAGTAGCTCTTTAAAAATGCTTTCTAAATTAGTTTATAAAAATTCATTTGTCCTCTAAATGCATGTTCAGTTACAGTATATCAGTATTGTATTTTAAAGGCGCTTAGCATTGCTTTTTAAAAAGTATGTTTACATATTTTCAATATTCAGTTTATTTTTAAATGCACAGGGTATTAAATACAGCACATAGAGTTCTCAGTATCTGTATTTGGCATTCTCCTAACAGCTCTACAGCAAAGTTTGACATATACTCTTTTGTGTCATGTGTTACAAGGTGTATATCTGTAGTAGAAAGTTGGGTGTTCAGAATAAGCAGTCAGAATTCATTATTACAGCTGAGCTTGTTTCTTCATTGTGGTTATGATCCAAGCCTCTGAGTGAACATTATATACACTACAGTGAATTATAGATAAACACAGCCATGGTGAGTCTTTCCCTCAACTTTCTATGTAAGTGGTTAACATACTTAAAAAGCTTTTATGTCTTATACAAGGTAAATGTTTCCTAAAAGTCACAAAAGTAATAGAAAATAGACTTGATGACACGGTCCTGCATTAGAATTTCTAATCTTGAGGCCTAGCCGTGTGTGTTCCATCTTTATATTCTGTCAAAATACATACGTAATCATGTGACTATGAGAAAGATGCAGTTTAATTTTGTACCGGGTTTTTTAAAAAGTTTAAAATGTGTGTATATGTGTGTGTGTGTGTGTGTGTGTGTGTATATATATATATATATATAGTAACTTAATGTTTAGTGTTCTTGTTATAATTTTTTTCATTAAAAAATCTTGTGTTATTTTTTTCTTACACTTGTTCGTTTTCTTTTTATACATTTCCTGGGCACAGTGGTAATTTTGTTCATCTTGAAGATGCTAAATAAACACATTAATACCTGAAAATATTGGCTAGAGATTTATGTTCAATTTGGAACCTAAACATTTTAAAGGATAACTACCAGTAATTCCTGTTATTATTATGTTAGGGGATATAAATGTATTTAGTGCTCTTAACGTAGCCAACTATCAGCATTTTAAAACAATGCATGTAATAAGGTATAAACAGTTCTTCCCCCACCCCCCATATTTTTGGCATTATAATATCTTTAAGTACAGTTTTATATTTTTGGAGTAATAATAAGAATATATGATTTAAAAGGGAGGGATCATTAATTTTTTTCCCTCTTGGCTTTTTTTCTTTCTTTTTTCCCCTTTATTCCACTCTGCCTGTTTTTCAGGATCATAGAGTATCTTACTCTCTCCAGAAAGGGACTGCATTGACTCTTCTCCATCAACTGATTAGGCTTTAGACATTTAAAATAATGTACTATTTTTATCTAAATACCTGTTCAGTTCAGTTCAGTCGCTCAGTTGTGTCCAACTCTTTGTGACCCCGTGAATCATGCACACCAGGCCTCCCTGTCCATCACCAACTCCCGGAGTTTACCCAAACTCATGTCCATTGAGTCAGTGATGCCATCCAGCCATCTCATCCTCTGTTGTCCCCTTCTCCTCCTGCCCCCAATCCCTCCCAGCATCAGAGTCTTTTCCAATGAGTCAACTCTTTGCATGAGGTGGCCAAAGTACTGGAGTTTCAGCTTCAGCATCAGTCCTTCCAATGAATATACAGGACTGATTTCCTTTAGGATGGACTGGATGGATCTCCTTGCAGTCTAAGGGACTCTCAAGAGTCTTCTCCAACACCACAGTTCAAAAGCATCAATTCTTCGGCGCTCAGCTTTCTTCACAGTCCAGCTCTCACATCCATACCTGACCACTGGAAAAACCATAGCCTTGACTAGACGGACCTTTGTTGGCAAAGTAATGTCTCTGCTTTTGAATATGCTATCTAGGTTGGTCATAACTTTCCTTCCAAGGAGTAAGCGTCTTTGAATTTCATGGCTGCAATCTCCATCTGCAGTGATTTTGGAGCCCAGAAAAATAAAGTGTCTCACTATTTCCACTGTTTCCCCATCTATTTCCCATGAAGTGATGGGACCAGATGCCATGATCATAGTTCTCTGAATGTTGAGCTTTAAGCCAACTTTTTCACTCTCCTCTTTCACTTTCATCAAGAGGCTTTTTAGTTCCTCTTCACTTCCTGCCATAGGGTGGTGTCATCTGCATATCTGAGGTTATTGATATCTGTAATTCTACTCAATTAACTTAGTGATGATGACAAAACTTAGTATACTCCCGCCACATACAGGTTAGCTATATTCTGTAATACAAATATATTATAAATGTTGATTGCTGACTGAATTTTTAAAACTTAAGGAATAAAATCAGAATTAAAAAAAAATCACATTGTTATTGGAAAATTGATTTCTGAGAAAAATAAACTATGATTAGTATGGAAAATGTTTGAGAATGTGATATGGGTATAAGTGCAGGGGAGATATTGCTTAATAGTGCAAACTTGCAACTAGTAGTTATGTAAGTCCTGGAGATCTGATGTACTTACTGCATGGTGACTATAGTCAACAATACTATATTATATATATCAGAGTTGCTCAGAGGAGATCTTAATTATTCTCACTACAAAAAAGAAATAATAATTAGTAGACATAGTAGAGGTGTTAGCTAAAGATATAGTGGTAATCATATTGCAATATATAAATTATCAGATTAACACATTATACACCCTAAATGTTATATGTCAGTTATATCTCAATTAAAAAAAGAACTTTAAAACCAAAGGACAGAGTGGGAGTCAGATACCAGCAAGAGTTTTTATTTTTTAACTATCTCTGTTGAAGTGGATAATTGACATATAATAAACTGCACACATTTAAAGTGTACAGTTAGGTAAGTTTTGATGTATATATATACATCTATGAAACCATCACCACAGTCAAGATAAGGAACATATCTATCACCCCAAAAAGATTTTTTGTGCCCCTTGGTAATCCATTTCCACTTCTTCCTGCCTCTACTCCAACCTGCCCCACCCTGTCCCCAACAATTACTATACTTCTTTCTGTCACTAGAGATCAATTTATTACATCTACTAGTTTATAAAAATGAAATCATATAGTATGAGCCTTTTTAAAATCTGACTTTTGTCACTCAGAATGGTTATTCTAAGGTTCATCTGTGTCACAAGGTGTATGAATAGTTCATTCCTTTTTAATGGTGAGTAGTATCCCATTGTGTAAATATGCCATAAATTGTTTATCCATCCAGCTGTTGATGGACATTTAGATTGTTTACAGTACTTGACTATTAGAAATAATGCTGCTATGAACATTTGTGTAAATTTTTGTAGGGACTTATGCTTTCATTTCTTTGGGTTAAATAGCTATAGGAGTGGAATGGCTGGGTCATATGGTAGGTATAAATTTAACTTTTTAAGAAACTTTCAAGTGATTTTCCAAAGTGATTATACCATTTTTACATTCCAATCTGCAGTTTATGAGAGTTCCAGGTCCTGTATATTGTAGGTAACACTTGGTATGAACAGGTTAGGCATTGTTAATAGGTATGTAGTAGTTGCTCATTATCGTTTTAATTTTCATTTCTCTAGTGACTAATACTGTTGAGCATCTTTTCATGTTTCATTTGCCATCTGTATTTCTTCTTTCAGTGTCTGAGTCGTTCACCTGTTTTTAAATTGAATTGTTGTTTTCTTATAGAGGTTTAAAAAGTATACCCTAGATACAAGTCCATTACTTGCATGAAACATATTTAATATGTATTTTCACCTGATGTATAGTTTATGATTTTACTCTCAGAATCTTTTGAAGGGCAGAAGTTCTTAATTTTGATACCTAATTTACCTTTTTTTTTCTTTAAGGATTATATTTTCATGTTGTATCTAAGAGATCTTTGCCTAACCCAAGTTTAGATTTTCCTCTATGTTTTTTTCTGAAAATTTTATAACTTTGGGTTTCAATTTAGATCCATGATTCATTTTGAGTTAATTTCTGTATATAAGTACAGGGCATAGAGTGACTCTTTTGAGCATTTGAGTATTGATTTGTTCCAGCATCATTTTTTGAAAGAATTATACTTTCCCCATTGAATTGAATTTATCCCTTTGATAAAAATCCATTTTCTGTGTGTGTGTGTGTGTGTGTGTGTGTGTATACACACACACATGCATGTCAGTTTCTAGACTCTCTGTTCCCTTCCATTGATCTATTGTCTCCTATCTCAGTGGTCTCAGCTGAGGCAATTTTGTCTCTAGGGAACATTTGGCAAAGTTTGAGACAACTTTAGTTGTCAAAACAAGGGAGATACCACTGGTTTCTGGTAGATAGAAGTAAGTCAGAGCTGCTGCTCAGCTTCATACAGTACATAGGACAGATTCCACAACAAAAATTGTCGGGCCTAAAATGTGAATAGTACCGAGACTGAAAATCTCTGGTCTATTTTGACACCCAGTACCACACTGTCTTGATTACTGTACCTTTATAATAAGTCTTGAAGACAGATAGTGTAAATCCTTGAACCTTATTCTTCTTTTTCAATTTTGTATTGGCTGTTTGGCTTTTCATGTGAGTTTTAGAGTCACCTTGTCAATTTCTTAAAAAACAAGCAAACAAACAAAAAACCTGATAGAATTTTGATTGGAATTATGTAGAATATACAGCTGAATTTGGGAGTAATTGAAATCTTAATATTGACTCTTAATTTTTCTCCGCAATATATTAGATTTTTCAGTGTAGAAATTTGACATATCTTTTGTCAGATTTATCAATAAGACTTTATATATGGTCTTGTTTTTAATTTCAGTATCTGATTTTTGCATTAGTATGCAGATATACAGTTGATTTTTTTATATGGACTTTATATCTTGAAACCTTATTAAATTCATGTGTTCTAATAAATTTTTGGTAGAGTCTGTTAGATTTTCTACATAGACAGTCATGTTGTTTTATATCTTCCTTTCCAATCTGAATGACTTTTATTTCTTTTTCTCAACTATTACACTGGCTAGAACCTGAAGTACAATTGTGATTGTAAGTGACTGGAGTGGACATACATACTTTGTTTCTTATCTTTCACCTTTAACTCTAATACCATAATTTTTGCATAAGTCCTTTATCGAATTGAGTGAGATTCTTTCTGTTCTGGGCTTCCTGAAAGTTTTTATTAAGAATGGATATTTGATTATATCAAGTGCTTTTTCTGGAATTATTGAGATGATGATTTGGTTTTCTTACCTTTGTTGTATGTTTGCTTTTACTGGAGAGCTTTCTCATTCATAATTTTCTTATTTCTAGTTGTGGCCTTTTCTACCTAGAGAAGTTTCTTTAGCATTTGTTGTAAAGCTGGTTTTGTGATGCTGAATTCTCTTAGCTTGTCTGTTAAACATTTGATTTTTCTTTCAAATCTGAATGAGAGTCTTGCTGGGCCGAGTATTCTTGATTGTGGGTTTTAATGTTTCATCATTTTAAATATATTGTGCCACTTCCTTCTGGCCAACAGAGTTTCTGCTGAAAAATCAGCTGATAACCTTATAGCAATTCCTTTGTATTGTATTTGTTACTTTCCCCTTGTTGCTTTTATTCTCTGTCTTTGAAAGTGAAAGTGAAGTCGCTCAGTCGTGTCCTACTCTTTGCGACCCCATGGACTGTAGCCTATCAGGCTCCTCCGTCCATGGAATTTTCTAGGCAAGAGTCCTGGAGTGGGTTGCCATTTCCTTCTCCAGGGGATCTTCCCAACCCAGGGTTCGAACCCGGGTCTCCCGCACTGTAGGTAGACGCTTTACCATCTGAGCCACCAGGGAAGCCTTAATTAATTTTTCACCAATTTGATGTGTTCCTCCTTAGCTTTATCCTGTATGGGAATCTCTGTGCTTCCTGGACTTGGGCTACTCTTTCCTTTCCCACGTTAGGGAACTTTTCAGCTATTACATCTTCAAATATTTTCTCAGGCCCTTTCTCTTTTCTCCTGTTGGGACCTCTATAATGTGAATGTTGATGTGCTCAACACTATCCTAGAGGTCTCTTAAACTGTCCTCATTTCCTTTTATTCTTTGTTCTGTTCTCTGTTGGTGATTTCCACCATTCTGTCTTCCAGCTCACTTATCTGTCCTTCTGTCTCATTTATTCTGCTATTGAGTCCTAGTGTACTTTTCATTTCAGTTATTGCACTTGTTCAGCAGTTTATTTTTTTAATATTTTATCTTGTATTGTATTTCTTGTATCTTCTTGGTATGCCTCTATTTTTCTGATATCTTGAATCTTCTGAATTCTTTTTCAAGTGGATTTTCTATCTCCACTTCACTTAGTTATTCTTGTGGTGTTTTATATTGTTCCTTCTTCTGAAACATAGTCCTCTGCCTCATTTTGTCTGACTTCCTATGTTTGTGGTCCACAGGCTGCAGGACTATAGTTCTTGTTTCTGATATCTGCCCCTGGTGGGTGAGGCTGGTCCAAGAGACTTGAGTAGGCTTTCTGGTGGGAGGGACTGATCCCTGCCCCTGATGGGTGGAGCTGGGCCTTATCTCTCTGGTGGGCAGAGCCATGTCAAGGGATATGTTTAGAAGAAGCTGTGGATCTAAAGTAATTTTGATTGATCTAAAGTAATTTCCAAGAACTGCATGTTTGGATAGCAACCACCTTTGAGGGTATAGTTTCCAATCCTCACTGCTGTGACTGTGCCAATCCTAATGATTCAACTTTGTGTGTACCATCACTGACAGAGATAGGTGCCATGTAACATACCAAAAGGAATGATTCAAAAGTTTCCCTCAAGGAAAATAAGTGTCTATTACATGAGACATTTAACTTTATACAATATAGAAAATGGTAAATTTAATAATAGGAATTGTTGTTGTTCAGGAGCTAAGTTGTGTCCAATTCTTTGCAACCCCATGGACTGAAGCACGCCAGGCTTCCCTGTCCTTCACCATCTCCCAGAACTTGCTAAAACTCATGTGCATTGATTCAGTAATGCCATCCAGCCATCTCATCCTCTTTGTCCCCTTCTCCTGCCTTCAGTCTTTTCCAGCATCAGGGTCTTTTCCAGTGAGTTGGCTCTTTGCATCAGGTGACCAAAGTATTGGAGCTTCAGATTCAGCATCAGTCCTTCCAGTGAATATTCAGGGTTGATTTCCTTTAAGATTGACTGATTTGATCTCCTTGCTGTCCAAAGGACTTTCCAGAGCCTTCTTCAACACCACAGTTCAAAAGCATCAATTCTTCAACGCTCAGCCTTCTTTGTGGTCCAACTCTCACATCTGTACATGGCTACTGGAAAAAACCATAGCTTTGACTATATGGACCATGTTGGGAAAGTGATGTGTCTGCTTTTTAATACTCTATCTAGATTTGTCATAGCTTTTCTTCCAAGAAGCAAGTGTCTTTTAATTTCATGGTTGCAGTTACCATCTGCAGTGAAGAAAATAATCTGTCACTGCTTCCATATTTTTCCCTGTCTTTGCCGTGAAGTAATGGGACTGAATGCCATGATCTTGGTTTTTTGAATGTTGAGTTTTAAACCAGATTTTTCATTTTCTTCTTTCACCTTCATCAAGAGGCTCTTTAGTTCCTCCTTGCTTTCTGCCATTATGGTGGTATCATCTGCATATCTGAGATTGTTGATCGTTCTCCTGGCAGTCTTGATTCCAGCTTGTGATTCATCTAGCCTGAAATTTTTCATGTTGTACTCCACATACAAGTTAAATAAGCAGGGTGACAAAATATAGCCCTGATGTACTCCTTTCCCAAATTTGAGCCAGTCCATTGTTCTGTGTCCACTTCTGTTGCTTCTTGACCTGCGTATGTTTCTCAGGAGGCAGGTAAGGTAGTGTGGTATTTATTCCCATCTCTTTAAGAAATTTCCACAGTTTATTGTGATTCAGACAGTCAAAGGCTTTAGTGTAGTCAGTGAAGCAGAAGTAGATGTTTTTCTGGATAATAGGAATACAGATAAAATTATATATAATAATTCAGAGGAAGAAGACATTACTTACAAGGAACAGAACTGACATTTTAATGAGTACTAGAGGGATCACTGAGGGTCAGACACGAATGAGTGACTTCACTTTCACTTTTCACTTTCATGCATTGGAGAAGGAAATGGCAACCCACTCCAGTGTTCTTGCCTGGAGAATCCCAGGGATGGGGAAGCCTGGTGGGCTGCCATCTATGGGGTTGCACAGAGTTGGACACGACTGAAGTGACTTAGCAGTAGCAGTAGACATTGTGAAAGTGAATGTCGCTCAGTCGTGTCTGACTCTGCGACCCCATGGACTATACAGTCCATGGAATTCTCCAGGCCAGAATACTGGAGTGGGTAGTTTCACTTCTCCAGGTGATCTTCCCAACCCAGGGATCAAACCCAGGTCTCCCACCTTGCAGGCAGATTCTTTACCAGCTGAGCCACAAGGGAAGCCTAAGAATCCTGGAGTGGGTAGCCTATCTCTTCTCCAGGGGATCTTCCCGACCCAGGAATCGAACCAGGGTTTCCTACATTGCAGGGGGATTCTTTACCAACTGAGCTATATACTTATGCTTTATTTATTTATTTATGTATTTTTTTGGTTAAATCACTTGGCATTTTGCCTGGGATAAAGTAAGTGGCTTCTTATTATTAGAGCTTCGACTTGTGGTTAATAGCACGTGCTAGGATTTGAATCCTCCTTCCTCTTTACGAGCTGGACAAATTACCGAGACTTTAAGTTTTTCATTTTTTTAATCTGAGGGAGGAGTAGTCATAGCTACCTAACTGAATTGTTATGAGGATTTAGTGAGTTAACCCATGTTAAGATCTTAAACAGAATCTGATATATGCTGCTCAATATATGTTAATTTTTGTAATTAATCTTATTAATAATGAGCTTTAAAATCCTGAAATGGAAGCTTTAAAGCTTTCAGGAAGCTTTAAGATCCTGAAATTATCCTTACTTTCAAGATAGTGTATCTGTTAGGGAACACCTTTGGCTACTCACAACAGAGACATCATTATGGTGGCTTAATCAAAGAGTTTGGTTTTATTTTTCCTATGAAACCAAGTCCAAAGGCAGTCTAACCAGACTGACCAGAAGTGTTTGCTCCACCTCCAGCAATGATCAACATTAAGACAGGAAGAACTGTCTTAAGACCTGATGTGAAGAACTGACTCATTGGAAAAGACCCTGATGCTGGGAAAAATTGAAGCCAGGAGGAGAAGGGTCCCGACAGAGGATGAAATGATTGGATGGCATCACTGACTCGATGGACATGAGTTGAGCAAGCTTCAGGAGTTGATGATGGACAGGGAAGCCTGGTGGGCTGCAGTCCATGGGATCGCAAAGAGTTGAACATGACTGAGTGACTGAACTGAACTAAAGACAGGAAGACTGGAATAGGAAAAGGTCTGAGTGAGTGAGCCAAAGATCATTATCAGAAGGAAAAGCAACTTCCCCTTTCAACTTGGTGGTTAAAACCATTGTATGATTACCCTCATTACAAAGGATTCTAGGAAATATAGTTCTTTTTAAAGGGCACGTTACCACCCCAAGAAAAACTGTGGTTTTTTAAGAAAGAAAGCATTCATTAAATATCACTTAAGCCACTAATAGTGTCTCCCACAAATTGGAGAACTGAAATTCAGAATTCAATAATTTGCTTGAGGTTGTTACGTAACTATTAAGTGATAAAGCTCTTATTGGTACCAAAGTCTGACCAATACCATTCTACATTAGTTTTGCTACACAGTCCAGAAAAGCAAGTGATCTTTTCAGGGTAGGATTTTTAGGCTGGATCTTTCATGACAGGCTATGACATGAGATTAAATTGCAGATGTTTCAAATTCAAGGAGCAAGTAGAAGGAATTATATAGCTCGTTTGGGGGGTGGTTGTAGGTTCATTGTGGTGAGAACTTTATTCAGGGAATTTAGGGAATTTAAGAAGCTGGGGAAATAATAGGTTTGAAAGATTAAAGGTTAAATAATAGCAATTCTACAGGGCTAGGCTAAGATTTTACATTTTGCTTAGTGTGTGTTTAGAAGTCTTATTTAAATGATCTATTAAAGTAGCCTGTTGAATCAAAATGCTTTCCTATAATCTTAGTGAAAAATTAAGCATCACAGATTTTTGAAAATAGATATGGCGATCCAATGGAAGTGATAAGGTAATTTATTAATATTGATAAGGTAATATTAATAAAATTGTATAATATTTTTCTGGCCATAACTATTACATCTGTAATTGCTTTTAGAAACTCTTGTGTTTTTTATACTTATGTTCTATAAAAACATCCTAAAATCTTAAAGATGGACATTCATTCATTTAAGAAAACAGATTGCCTACCTTTTGGGAGTTTATATTCCAGTAGAGGGTGATACACAATAAATAATAAACAATATGTCTATTATATGTACTTATATGTAGTATATATGTGTATAAAGTACTTCTATGTTAGGTTGAGAAGTAATATGGAATGAAAATGGAGCAGAGAAAGGGTTCAGTGTGGAGAGAATTTCAGTTTTAAATAGGGTAAGCAGAGTGGGCTTCATTAAGGAAGATGTAAGCAAATTTTTGAAAAAAGTAAGATTGTTAGGCAGATAGCATGAAGAATAATGCAGTTAAGAGGGAACTGCAAGACTGAGAAGTACTCGCTCTGCTTGAAGAAGCATGGGTACCTCATCTATGGATGGATGATGACCAGACAGACTACATGGGTAAAGACGCTAGTGGGTGGGTACAAGTGAAAATCTAAGGAAATTCTGTTCTTATTACTTCAGTTTTCTCAGTGAAATAAGAAGCAAGACCCTTAGGGGAGCGTGGAGATTGGTGCAGGGGTGAAGGGGGGTCGTGTGTTAGGGAGTTGAGGAGAAAAGCTAATAAAAGAGTAAACTAGGAAAGAATATTAATAGTCCTCCTTGATTAAAGATTCATTTGAGTTCATGTCCATAAATTGAGAATCAGATTAGTCAGCATGTTGTGTGTTTTTCTCCAATCATGGGCAACAGTGACTTGAGTATTTATTGAGAACCAGACAATGTGTTAATCTGCTGACTGTAAGAACAATGAACTAAATCTAATCCTAATCCTACAGGGATTCAGTATAGTGGCAAGCAAACATTTAATCAACCAATTGTAAAATTACATGGTAAGTACTATCAATTCTAACAAAGGAAAAACCATTTTAAATCAAAGAAGTTCCAGGCTGTTGAACAATTCAGGTTGTGTAGGGAATAGCAGACCATTAGACCAAAAATGCAGAAGATTTTGAAAGACTCACTTCTAAACTCTCACCTCCCTTTGTCCAATCAAAAAATATGTAATAAAAATTTTGCCTATTTTGCCATTCAGATCCCATTTTGAAACTCATTTTAAACCAGATCGCCAAAGCTCATAAAGATTGTACCTCTGACTTCCCTGTGAAGACTGCTAAGACTATCAAAATAGTATTCTCCCTTACTGCAGTAAGCAAAAAACTCAGTTTTGCTTTATCAACAGGTAATTTTGGAAGTATTTTAAAGGAGCCAATATTTGACTGTTTTGGAGGTCCCATCAAAATCTGACCAACTTGGAAACAGCGGGTTTTTCTTAGGCCCTTTGAGCCTCCTGCACAGGGTCTTTCAATGACAATGGTGAGATGGTGAGGTAAGTTCATATCGGGTTTGAACTCTTATTTCTTTCTTTTTTTTTTTAATCAAACACTACAAATGCAAATGCTAAGTTTAGTTTGTTAAATCTGAGAGTAATATCTAACAATAAGAAGCTCTTTAAAAATCCATTGATTTATCAGCCTGAAAAACGTATTTTGGGTAGAAATCTGCATTATTACTGACAACACTACTGTTTGTCCTTGTCATTTCTTCATTGTGCATTATAAGTGGAAATTCATAAGGATGAAGATGAGGCGAAGTTTTGTATATTCAGAAGGTTTCTCTTTAGACTAGCATCCCTTAGAAAAACTGTCTCAGGTCACTTATGAAAATCTTATCAGAACTTTACTTCAGTTCAGTTCAGTTCAGTTGCTCAGTCGTGTGTGACTCTGCAACCCCATGAATCGCAGCACGCCAGGCCTCCCTGTCCATCACCAACTCCCAGAGTTCACTCAGACTCACGTCCATCGAGTTAGTGATGACATCCAGCCATCTCATCCTCTGTCGTCCCCTTCTCCTTCTGCCCCCAATCCCTCCCAGCATCAGAGTCTTTTCCAATGAGTCAACTCTCCGTACGAGGTGGCCAAAGTACTGGAGTTTCAGCTTCAGCATCATTCCTTCCAAAGAAATGCCAGGGCTGATCTCCTTCAGAATGGACTGGTTGGCTCTCCTTGCAGTCCAAGGGACTCTCAAGAGTCTTCTCCAACACCACAGTTCAAAAGCATCAATTCTTCGGCACTTAGCTTTCTTCACAGTCCAGCTCTCACATCCAACTTACTGTTGTTTTATTTTGTCCATTGGAAGTCTAGTTCTTGGTGTAGGGCGGGGCCCCAAGATACAAAGTAAATAAAATTTGGCTTACTGTTGCCAGTTTACCTTTAGTCTGCTTCTGCGCTCACTCTCTGCTGAACTCTTGCATCTTATCTGTATTTGTACTAAAATCACAATGTGTAATCTTAACTTTCTAAATGATAGAAGGATTATTTAGAATTTTAATGGTTACTTTGGGGGAACTTTTGATATGAACAAAATTGTTCCTTTTGGGAGGCACTTTGAAGCAAAAAAGCAGCAACATACGAAACATACAGCCATCTACATTTTAAGGCAAGAGGAAACTTCCAGAATATATTCCAGGGATTATGAAATTGCCTCCTTAAAAGATTCCTTGGCAAAGGCAAGGGGAAAATAAAAAAAAGGAAAACCATATTTTTTAGATCTTTTCAAATCATAATTTCAATATAATGTGCTTTATTCTTCTTCTTTCCTCGTCCTGTGTTCCTCCATTTCCCTCTGTTCTGTCTCCCCTTCTTTTTCTTCTTCCCTTCAAAACACCTCAAAAGGAGGTCTTATTTATCTAAAAGAGAAGGATTACTTTGTTTAATATGAGGTTCCCTCCCTATCATTACTACACAAGTATTAACAAGTACTGGCTTTTTAATCATGTAAATCAAATTGTCAAGGGACCTGAATTAATGTTTAAACCAATTATAATGGTCCTCTCCCTCTGTCTCTCACTCTGTCCCTCCCTTCTTCCCTCTCCCCCGTGCATGTATGTCAAAATAACTTTTGCTGAATCTAAGTTTTCCCATCTCTTTAATTAAGTAAAGATAATTAGTCTTTTAATGTTAATTTTGTATTTGACTAAAGCTCCCTCTCATTTTTCCATTTTGCTCCTCTTCTCCTTTTCCCTCCCTAGGGAAACGTTAAAGATTAATTGGTGAAAACGATTATTCTGTCATCGTGTGCTCAGTCTGGCAATATCTAATGAATTTCTAAAATGGAAAGAAAAATAATGAAACTGTTTTTGTTTCTTTTCTATAAAATTGCTTTTAAGAGACACTTCTGGTTAAAAGAGAAGTCTTATTTCTAAGATGAAGGGCTCTGAAACAGGATTTAAAGTTTTTGTAATTTTATTTATGAATATGAACATTATATAAAAGTGAAAGTGTTAATCGCTCATTTGTATCTGAATCTTTGAGACCCCATGGACTGTAAACCACCAGGGCTATAGCCCTACTCTGCCCATGGAATTCTCCAGGCAAGAACACTGGAGTGAGTAGCCATTCCCTTCTCTAGCTGATTTTCCCAACTCAGGGATGAACCCCAGTCTCCTCTATTGTAGGTAGATTCTTTACCATTTGAGCCACCAGGGAAGGCCTGAAATTTATATACTTATATAAAAATTTTTCATACAATATTTCTGATAAATAGATGAATCATTAGATAAATTAGAGTGAATTAATCATACTGGTTTAAAGGACTGAAAAACAATTATCTTTTCCTGACTTTATGAAATTACTACCAATACAATGTTCTAGATTATACAAGAAGATTGAACATCTCATGGTTTAAACTTTCTATATTTTTGCATTGGTTTTATGGGCCAAGTGAGGTAGCATTATAGTTTTTATTTCTATGGATTGCTTAACATTAAAAAAATTTAGAACCATTATTATTCAGTTTAGTCACTCAGTCGTGTCCGATTCTTTGCGACCCCATGAATTGCAACATGCTAGGCCTCCCTGTCCATCACCAACTCCCGGAGTCCACTCAAACTCACGTCCATCGAGTCAGTGATGCCATCCAGCCATCTCATCCTCTGTCGTCCCCTTCTCCTGCTCCCAATCCCTCCCAGCATCAGAGTCTTTTCCAACGAGTCAACTCTTCACATGAGGTGGCCAGAGTACTAGAGTTTCAGCTTTAGCATCATTCCTTCCAAAGAACACCCAGGCCTCATCTCCTTGAGAATGGTCTGGTTGGATCTCCTTGCAGTCCAAGGGACTCTCAAGAGTCTTCTCCAACACCACAGTTCAAAAGCATCAATTCTTTGGCGCTCAGCTTTCTTCACAGTCCAACTCTCACATCCATACATGACCACTGGAAAAACCATAGTCTTGACTAGATGGACTTCTGTTGGCAAAGTAATGTCTCTGCTTTTGAATATGCTATCTAGGTTGGTCATAACTTTCCTTCCATAGAGTAAGCATCTTTTAATTTCATGGCTGCAGTCACCATCTGCAGTGATTTTGGAGCCCCCCAAAATAAAGTCTGACACTGTTTCCACTGTCTCCCCATCTCTTTGCCATGAAGTGATGGGACCAGATGCCATCATCTTCGTTTTCTGAATGTTGAGCTTTAAGCCAACTTTTTCACTCTCCACTTTCACTTTCATCAAGAGGCTTTTTAGTTCCTCTTCACTTTCTGCCATAAGGGTGGTGTCATCTGCATATCTGAAGTTATTGATATAACAGGCAATCTTGATTCCAGCTTGTGCTTCTTCCAGCCCAGCGTTTTTCATGATGTACTCTGCATATAAGTTAAATAAGCAGGGTGACAATATACAGCCTTGATGTACTCCTTTTCCTATTTGGAACCAGTCTGTTGTTCCATGTCCAGTTCTAACTGTTGCTTCCTGACCTGCATATAGGTTTCTCAAGAGATAGGTCAGGTGGTCTGGTATTCCCATTTCTTTCAGAATTTTCCACACAGTCAAAGGCTTTGGCATAGTCAATAAAGCAGAAGTACATGCTTTTCTGGAACTCTCTTGCTTTTTCCATGATCCAGTGGATGTTGGCAATTTGATCTCTGGTTCCTCTGCCTTTTCTAAAACCAAATTGAACATCTGGAAGTTCATGGTTCACATATTGCTGAAGCCTGGCTTGGAAAATTTTGAGCATTACTTTACTAGCGTGTGAGATGAGTGCAATTGTGCGGTAGTTTGAGCATTCTTTGGCATTGCTTTTCTTTGGGATTGGAAAACTGACCTTTTCCAGTCCTGTGGCCACTGCTGAGTTTTCCAAATTTGCTGGCATATTGAGTGCAGCACTTTCACAGCATCATCTTTCAGGATTTGAAATAGCTCAACTGGAATTCCATCCCTTCCACTAGCTTTGTTCATAGTGATGCTTTCTAAGGCCCACTTGATTTCACATTCCAGGATGTGTGGCTCTAGGTGAATGGTCATACCATCGTGATTATCTTGGTCGTGAAGCTTTTTGTACAGTTCTTCTGTGTATTCTTGCCACATCTTCTTAATATCTTCTGCTTCTGTTAGGACCATGCCATTTCTGTCCTTTATTGAGCCGATCTTTGTATGACATGTTCCCTTGGTATCTCTAATTTTCTTGAAGTGATCTCTACTCTTTCCCATCCTGTCATTTTCCTCTATTTCTTTGCGTTGATCGCTGAGGAAGGCTTTCTTATCTCTCCTTGCTATTCTTTGGAACTCTGCATTCAGATGCTTATATCTTTCCTTTTCTCCTTTGCTTTTCGCTTCTCTTCTTTTCACAGCTATTTGTAAGGCCTCCTCAGACAGCCATTTTGCTTTTTTGCATTTCTTTTCTAGGGGGATGGTCTTGATTCCTGTCGCCTGTACAATATTAGGAACCTCTGTCCATAGTTCATCAGGCACTCTGTCTATTAGATCTAGGCCCTTAAATCCATTTCTCACTTCCACTGTATAATCATAAGGGATTTGATTTAGGTCATACCTGAATGATCTAGTGGTTTTCCCTACTTTCTTCAACTTAAGTCTGAATTTGGCAATAAGGAGTTCATGATCTGAGCCACAGTCAGATCCTGGTCTTGTTTTTGCTGACTGTATAGGGCTTCTCCATCTTTGGCTGCAAAGAATATAATCCATCTGATTTCGATGTTGACCATCTGGTGATGTCCATGTGTAGAGTCTTCTCTTGTGTTGTTGGAAGAGGCTGTTTGCTATGACCAGTGCATTCTCTTGGCAAAACTCTATTAGTCTTTGCCCTGCTTCATTCCGTATTCCAAGGCCAAATTTACCTGTTACTCCAGTTTCTTGACTTCCTACTTTTGCATTCCAGTCCCCTATAATGAAAAGAACATCTTTTTTGGGTGTTAGTTTTAAAAGGTTTTGTAGGTCTTCATAGAACGGTTCAACATCAGCTTCTTCAGCATTATTGGTTGGGGCATAGACTTGGATTACCGTGATATTGAATGGTTTGCCTTGGAAATGAACAGAGATCATTCTGTCATTTTTGAGATTGCATCCAAGTCCTGCATTTCGGACTCTTTTGTTGACCATGATGGCTACTCCATTTCTTGTAAGGGATTCCTCTCCATAGTATTAGATATAATGGTCATCTGAGTTAAATTCACCTATTCCATTCACCCATTCCATTATCATTAGAACCATTATTTTAACTAGGTAAAATTATAATGGTAGGTATCTTTAAAAGGTTTATTATTATATTTCTATAATGTGAAAATTCTTAAGAACTTTATATTTAACTAAAATTGTAATTTCTAAATCCTTGAAGTGAAAATTGCTCAGTCATATCTGACTCTTTGCATCCCCATGGACTGTAGCCTGCTAGCCTCCTCTGTTTATGGAATTCTCCAGGCCAAATACTGGAGTGGGTAGCCATTCCCTTTTCCAGCGTATCTTACCAACCCAAGGACTCTACCCAGATCTCCCTCATTGCAGGTGGATTCTTTACCATCTGAGCCACCAGAGAAGCCTCAGGAATACTGGTGTGGGTAGCCTATTCCTTCTCCAAGGATCTTCCTCGCCCAGGTATCAAACCGGGGTCTTCTGCATTGCAGGTGGATTCCTTTACCAGCTGAGCTACTGGGAAGATCCTTAGGTAACTTAAAATAGGTTAGACAGATATTAAACTGAGTTATTTGATATATAATCTTTGAATACTTAGACAAAATCTAAAAAACAGAACATTGGCCACTAAATAGTTTTATCTTACTGTTGCTGTTGTACATTTAAAAATAGATATAGATCAATCGGATGTGAAAATGCCTTTGGATTTTATTATATACATAGCATCCTTAAAATTTATAAATATAAAATGGTAAGCATGCTCATTAGAAAAATACAGTTCCTGGTGTTCTGTCTTTTAGTTGTCTGGGGAGGGGAAAAAGTTGGACGTCTAGGTTAATGCAGCAATTAAGACTGTATTCAGTATTAATACAAAGAGTTATGAATATGTATGCAAAATAATTTATGTAGAGGCAGTCCAAGCACGGGTTGGAAAAGAATTTCCAGACTCAGAGTATTGCAGAAAGGAGTGAGTTCATTAAGAACAAAGAATAGAGAGAAAATGAGCACTGTGAGCACAGAGGGCTGACAACTCCTGACAGGCCAGGGAGAGTCGACAGTTTTCATGAGTTAATAGTCAGTTTTTATAACCTCAAGGCAAAATTCCTGCTGGAAGGTTGGTGTTAGGTGATTGGTTGGGGCAGTGTAGGTTGTTTACTGGAGTGGGCATCTTTGTCTAATTGCGAGTCAGGTAGCTTGTTAGTAATGCTCATGAGCTTTTGGCAACAGTTACAAAGGGGCTCAGTCAACTTCCAAGGTTGCCTTAAATTTTGGCTCTGCTTCTGTGGCCTTGGTGCAAGGCCTTACACCTGTGACCTTGGGGGCAGGATTCAACAATTTGTATGATTTGTTTCTTCAAGAAATTGCTTCAGTTAAGTTGGTAAGTTCATAGAATGCTGAAATGGCATTCTGAAAGCAGAGCTATGCATTAACTGAGAGGCAACATTCTGAAAGTTTGAGTGCCATCCTTGGTGATACAGTGTATGCATTACATCAAAGACCTCTGGATGGTGCTGTCTTCCAAACAGGAAGAATGCATGAGCCTAATAACAAAGGGGCTGAGGCAGGAGTGGCCGCATTTACCATCATTCCCAATGACACACTGGGAGATTTTGTGTTTTCTACCTCTTCAACTGTGGGCCCTGCAGGATTGTAGGCCCTGGTCCCCAAAGGGAGCATACTCTTGCCAGGGGGAACACAAAGTTTTAATGGAACTTACAAGATATAGCTGATGTCAGGACATTTGGAGTCCTTGTATCCAGGAACCAGCCGGTGAGAAGAGGCGTCCACATTCTGTCTGGGATGGTGGATTCTGATCAGCAGGAGGAGTTAGGGCAGGGAGACTATATGTGAAACCCAGATGATCCATTTGGGCACCTTTTGGTGCCCCATGCCCTACTGTATGGGTGAACAGACTCATGCAGCAATGTCAGCATGAGGACAGGATGACTGCTAAGACCTTTCAGGAGTTAAGATTTTGAGTCATACCACTTGCAAGCCACCAAGACGTGATGAAGTGATAGCTGAGGGTGAGGGAGAGCGTATCAGTTGTGATCCCAAAGATCTACTGTGGTGTCAGAGGTACTGTCTGAGTTTACCCTCAGGAAGACAGAAGAACCACAGAAGACCTGCACCCTGAACCTGTTTGCTGAACCTGTTTAGCACAAGAGGTGAGCCTTGACAGCTATGAAAAGGAGCCACTCGGAGCTTTTGCTTTGGGGTGGAGTAATTGGCCAGCTGCCCCAACTGCTATGCTCTGGATCCAGCATGGTGATGTGTAGAAACTGTGCTGCTCACAGGCTACTCCCGACAATGACTGAGCATGGCAAAGGTAGTGAGGCAGGCGCATTTCTGTGAGAAGGGCTCTTTGATGGGTAACTTTGGCTTAGGTCTGCAGACTTCACCCAATACCTCTCAAGTTCTTGCATTGAAAAACAGCTTAAACTAGACTCCCTTGCCAAACTAAATATCTTGCTGTTGTCTTTCCCCCAAGACACACTATTCAGATTGTCAAGGTAGTATTTCTTACATCAGTAAGCAGGAAACTTAGTCTTCCTTTATCAGCTTATTATTTTGGTGATATTTTCAGAGAGAGCATTCAACAGATGAAAAGAACCTATCACTGAAAAAGCAGAGGGAAGACCTTCACAGGTAGAGGAAACAGTTAAATGCAAAGGCCTTGAGGTAGGGGGAAAAAAATGTGTTAAAGGGTTGAAACAAATGCAAGCAGGCATAAGCTTAGAGAACAATACAGAAAATGGTTTGAGATGAAGTCAGTCAGGTACAGAAAGCCTTGGAATCCATGGTAATCAGAGGGTCAATTTCATCCTGAGTATCTTTTGGAGCCAGTGTGAGGAAAGCAGGAGAGACTCCATCTTGAAGCCTGTTCATCTTAAAGACAGGATGTGAACTGGGCCTGAACCCTGCCCAAGAGTGAGGAAACTGTTGCTAGTGAAAACCAGGTCTCCTTCAACCCTTCACATGAGGTGGCCAAAGTACTGGATTTTCAGCTTTAGCATCATTCCTTCCAAAGAACACCCAGGACTGATCTCCTTTAGAATGAACTGGTTGGATCTCCTTGTAGTCCAAAGGACTCTCAAGAGTCTTCTCCAACACCACAGTTCAAAAGCATCAATTCTTCTGTGCTCAGCTTTCTTTATAGTCCAACTCTCACATCCATACATGACTACTGGAAAAACCACAGCCTTGACTAGACAGACCTAGTTGCAGGGTATAAAACTGGCTTCTCAGAAACATCAGGGTCCTTGTTGGGAACTGATTCCCTTTAGAAGATTTTTAGTGGAGAGTGAGTGATACACCTTGCTTTATATGTTGTAGGAGAGTGTATTATATAGGGACACAAATGGAAGTGGGAAGAGCAATTATAAGTTATGGGAATTGCACAAGTGAGAGCTTAGGTGAACTAGAGTGATAGTGATACAGCAAGCAAAGAGAAATGGACAGATTCAGGATATATTTTGGAGAGAAGATCAACAAGACTTGCTGACTGAAGGGCTGTTGGGAAGTGGGTGCGGGGATGGTAAGTGATGGAAGGGGAGAAATGAAGAATGACTCCAGGGGTTTAGCCTTGAGCAACTATAGGGATGGTAGTGAATTTTACTGAGTTGAGGGAGACCAATTTGGGTTCAGTAGACTCAGAAGAGAAAAGCAAGAGCTGTCTTTGGACCAGTTAGTTTGATTTCCAAATGGAAATGTTTAGTAAGCACTTAGAAATATAAGTCTCGAGGTCAGAATTGGAGATAAACATTTTGTGATTTATCAACATACAGATGGTTTTTAAAAACAGAAAACAGAGAAGAAACGTAGATAAAGAAGAGAAGAATGCTCAGGATCTAGCCCTGGAGCCCTCCAACACTTAGATCCGATAGAACAGGAAAAACAGCTAAGAAATGCAAAGGAACGCCAATAATGCTTCACACTGGTCAGCCGAGTCCACTCTGGAACCTGTGAGCAAACTTAGGGGCAGAAAGTACTTCAGATCAGTTGCTAATTGAAGCAATCTCTTCAGTCTCTTAATCAACAAATACTTATCCGGTGAATATTATAAACAGTGGTCTCCAAGAGATACTGCAATAGGAAGGAACTCCAGTCTAAATGCCTTTTGTGTGTGTGTGCTCAGTCATGCAGTCATGTCTGACTGTTTGTGACCCCATGGTCTGTGGGCCACCAGACTCTTCTGTTCATGGAATTTTCCAGGCAAGAATCCTGGAGTGGGTTGCCATTTCCTACTCCAGGGGATCTTCCCTACCCAGGGATCAAACCCACGTTTCCTGCCCCTCCTGCTTTGGCAGTTGTTGTTTAGTCACCCAGTTGTGACAGCTCTTTTGTGAGTCCATAGATTGAAGTTTGTCAGGCAAGAATACTGGAGTGGACTGCCATTTCTTTTCTCCAGGGGATCTTCCTGACCCAGGGATCAAACCCGAGTCTCCTGCATTGCAGGTGGATTCTTTACCACTGAGCCACAGGGAAAGACACTGAGCCTTGTGGCTTATTTTTAACTACTCTATAATAGACTATATTTACATATATCACTCCCCTGTACCTGAGGGGATTCAGATTTCTAGGCTTGATTATAAAAATATTTCAGAAATTTTTTTCTTTCTAGTCCTTCTGCTTTCTATTCTTTTTTAAAAACTGCTTTAAACTAACATTTTTTTGTTCTCTTTTTATACTTTATTCAATTTTACATTTAATAAATTACTAAACTTGCTTTTATCTAAATTTCAATTAAGTGGCAGTATAAATTCTGGGTTTAAATAGACAGCTAAAATTATGTAAATATATTAACTCTCCTAAGAAGATCTTTCCTCTCTTTTCAGGATTGATTAACATTTCAAAATACATTGAAATGCTTTGGTATGAAAATTATATTAATAAAAAAATACGGGTATATTTAGACCTTCAAGAAGAATTTAATCAAAGAGTATGCTGCTGCTGCTGCTGCTGAGTTGCTTCAGTTGTCTCCGACTCTGTGTGACCCCACAGATGGCAGCCCACCAGGCTCCCCCGTCCCTGGGATTCTCCAGGCAAGAACACTGGAGTGGGTAACCAAAGAGTATAGGCAAGAACAAAACAACTGAAAAACATCTAGCTTGTAGTAGCTAAGACAGAAGGTGTGACTTTCAGAGTAACAGACTTCTGTATCAGTTGCATAATAGTTTTTTATTCATGAGGTCTTTTTATTTCCATGGAAACACTGAAGTCATTTTAATTTTTAATTAACACTTAAGTTTATAGTTCCAGCGATTTTAACTCAGTAGTAAGTACAGAAGCTAAAGCTTTACCTATTTCTACTTTAAAAAATGTAAAGGAGGAAAAGATGGTTTAAAATAGTCATGCATTTCATTTTGGAGAAGGCAATGGCACTCCACTCCAGTACTCTTGCCTGGAAAATCCCATGGATGGAGGAGCCTGGTAGGCTGCAGTCCATGGGGTCGCTAAGGGTCTGACACGACTAAGCGACTTCACTTTCACTTTTCACTTTCATACATTGGAGAAGGAAATGGCAACACACTCCCACACTCCAGTGTTTACCACTTAGCCACTTGGGAATCCACATGGAATAGTAGTTGGAGTAGTCAATTTATTCATAATGGTAGTAATACTACTAAATGTGCTGATGCAGGAGACATGGGTTCATACCTGGATTGGGAAGATCCCCTGGAGAAAGGAAATGGAAACCCACTCCAGTATTCTTGCCTGGAAAATTCTATGGACAGAGGAGCCTGGCAGGCTAACGTCCATGGGGTGGCAAAGCATCAGACAGGACTGAGCACACATGCACTCCTATTACATGCAGTATAAACATTAGCTCTAGACTCTGATTTTCTAAGTTAATCTTACCTTTATACTGTTACATTTGCTTAATACCTTATAGTACTAGTAGTAATTCTGCTGCTGCTAAGTCACTTCAGTCGTGTCTGACTCTGTGCAACCCCATAGACGGCAGCCCACCAGGCTCCCCCGTCCCTGGGATTCTCCACAACACTGGAGTAGGTTGCCATTTCCTTCTCCAATGCATGGAAGTGAAATGTGAAAGTGAAGTCGCTCAATCGTGTCTGACTCTTAGCGACCCCATGGACTGCAGCCTACCAGGCTCCTCCATCCATGGAATTTTCTAGGCAAGAGTACTGGAGTGGGGTGCCTAGTAATAGTAGTAGTTAAAGTGTTAGTCACTCAGAGTTGGACAGGACTGAAGCAACTTAGCATGCAGGAATGTATGCATGAGATATGTAGGATTTATTATTTACTTTATTCCTAAATATTTTCACAAGTTGTTTAACTTCCCAAAATTTCTGTGGTAGAATTAAGTCTGAGTATATTTTTCTATTCTGTAGCTATGGACACAAAATTGTAGGGAATAATTGATTTTTTTTTTTTTTGGTACTACTTGTGAAATCATTTGGAACTGAAATTATATATGATCATTTGAAAGTAGTTTTCTGAAACTTAACTGAGTAATTTTAAAATTTGAGATTAAATAAGCCACAACCATTATATCTTGGAATTCTTAAATTTCCTTACTTTTCCTAGCTTTGCAATAATTCTGCTCATAATTCAGGACTGAAAGCATTGATTTTAAAGAGAAAATGAGCAGAAATGAACTGAATCACTTTTTATGAAAAAGGAATTATGTTTACTTATAAAGAATTGTCTGAACTTTGTACATAGACAAAATTAAATGCATAGTGAATGACAATATATTTAATCATTTGCTTTTCAATAATGTACTTGGAACTTGTAGTACAGGCCTTTAGGATTTTGAAGTCATTTAAAAGGAAGAATTGCATAATGCCTTGCTACTTAGCAGCATGCGTTTCCTATTTAACTAGTCTGCCCTGCCATTCCCCAAGCTATGCAGCATTTGGACTGTCAACAATGGTGGAAAATAAAGGTGTTGTTAATTTAACATGTATTTACTTAGTTTCAAGATACGATAATTAACATTTATTGAATGCCAGATGCTTTTTATTTATCAGTTAATCCTCTCAACTGGCCTGGGTATTATTATCCCAGTTTTTATGGAAGAAAAATAAACTCAGAGAGATTAAATGCCTTAAGCTAGGAAGTCAATAACTGAAGCTCTAAAACTAAAAAAATAATAATTTTTTTCTTCCTTTAATTTCTTTAATTTTCTATTCTCCCTCTTAATTTATACTGAAACAAACTTTTGTTTCATTCACACTTGTTTCTTTAAGGCACTATTTTCCATATGCTTATTCACAGCTGGAAACCATAATCTTGACCTACTAATGTATTTCACTATGATGAATCATGTCATAAGTAAATGCTAATGATCCTTTTGGCAGGAAATATATGTGAGAATGGAATGTTCAGTAAACAAAGATCTTTTTCCTTATATTAAATCCATTATAATAAAATGGGGAAAATGAAATATGTAATTTTTTTAGAAATGTCCTCAAAAAACTGAAGCATTTCCTGTTTTAACCATTGTTGACTGCCTTTAATATGTGTCAGACTATTAAAGAATTACTTGATCTCAGATCTTTTTAAATTGTTATTTGATTACCATTAAAATTTTAGTATAAGAAAGTTAAGCCTAATGAGTCACAGTTACAGTCATTTACCCCTGAAACTCTAGATCTCATAACCTTAATTCCAAATAAGCTGATAATTATTAAACCACTTTACTACTCAAACAGAAAAAGTAAAAGAAGCCAGTCATTCAAATGAATATACAAGTCAAAAGAACGATCCAAAACAAACCCTTGAAAACAGTGCTAGATATAGTTCCTAGGAACACTAACTGTTAGAAATATCATACATTCTTTAAATTTTTTTTTTTAATGTGGACTTTTTTTTTTTTTAAGTCTTTATTGGCTTTGTTACAATATTGCTTCTGTTTTTGTTTTGGTTTTTTGGCCATGAGGCCTGTGGGATCTTAGCTCCCTGACCCGGGATTGAACCTGAGTTCCTCACTTTGGAAAGCGAAGTCTTAACCACTGGACCGCCAGGGAAGTTCTTTTAATTTTTTTCCATGAAAAGTGTAGGGAAAAAAACTATGTATCTATGTGGTGGTAGAACCGATACAGGAACAGAGATTACACAAAGTTTTTTTTGTAATTCTTAAAGTGGGTTTCCCCAGTGGTTCTGATGACGGTAAAGAACCCTCCTATGATGCAGGAGACCTGGGTTTGATTGCTTGCTTGGGAAGATCCCCTTACCTGGAGAAATCCATGGACAGAGGAGCCTGGCTAAAGTATTGCATTGCTCTGAGAAGGAGATACTCCTTGATACGTGGTAAGTAAAGAGACTTATTTGGAGAAGACCCCGATGTTGGGAGAGATTGAAGGCAAAAGGAGAAGGGGACAGCAGAGGATGAGATGGTTAGATAACATCACCAACTCAATGGACATGCATCTGAGCAAACTCCGAGAGATAGTGGAGGACAGAGGAGCCTGGCGTGCTGTAGTCTTTGGAGTTGCAAAGAGTTGGACATGGCCTTAGTGACTGAACGACAACAAGAGAGACCTCAGATGGTGATTCACTTGAATTTGAATTACAGCAACTGAATTTCAAGAAATCTGCTTTCTTAGAACAAGAAATCTCTTCCAGTCTCAAAATTTTCTTTCCTTCACATTTAAGAAGAAGGAAATAAGAATTTTAAAGAAAAAATATTGCCTTTTAAATTAAAATTTCCTGTAATTTCCTTTTTCTTCTTGATTAAAGAATTTTTCTTTATTGTAAACTAGGGAAGTCTTAACTTTCAATTAACTTGCCAGCCACCATAGAAATTTCATTATACATGAAAGTGAAGTGGTTTTCTTTCATGTTTCAACTGAATTTAAATTACTGTATTACTGTGTGTATGCGTGCGCACGTGTGTATGTGTGTGTGTTGTGTGTTAGGAGTGTACGATTACATCTTGCCTTCAGAAAGATATCACAAGGTCTGAACGACAAATATAGTTTTAATCTTGTCATGTTCCTACTTAAAAAACTCTAATTTACACAGAATGGAGTCAAAATCAGTGATCCAGCATTCAGGACACTCTGGTGAGCTAGTTACAACCTATATCTTCCCAACCTCATCTCCTTCCTTTTTCTACCTGAGTTTGACTGCTCATGGTTTTCTAAAAATTTGGGAAAGAATTTCCCCAGGAATCAAGCCTTTACCTAAGGCCTTCTTTTTTCAGAATTGTCTTTCTCTTCTTTCTTGACACCCAAATTCTAACATTCCATCACAGCCTTGCTCAGGTACCACTCTCTGCTAAAAGCCTGCCTTAATCATAGTAGTTATTTGGTGGTATCTCCCTGCAACTCTCCCCATTAAATATAACTTTACCTCAGTAAGAGTCCCCTTTACTCTTTTTCCCCCCCTTTCTTTATCTTATGCTTCAGATCTGCAGTCTTGAGTACAAAAAAACTGTTAGATGGTTATCCAAGTAGAAAGTACATGCGTGTTAAATTCAGAGATTGCTAATCGGTATGAATTTTGCCTCTCTTTTTTGCTAGCTAGCTGTGACCTTGTGAAAGTGCAAGTGTTAGCCACTCAGTCGTGTCTGACTCTTTGTGACCCCATGAACTGTAGCCCACTAGGCTCCTCTTATCCTCTGTCCATGGAATTTTCCAGGCAAGAATACTGGAGTGGGTTGCCATACCCTTCTCCAGGGGGTCTTCTTGACCAGGATTGAACCCAGGTCTCCTGCATTGCAGGCAGATTCTTTACCAAATGAGCCACAGTTCCTTAAACTTTCTGAACTGCAGTTATCTAATCTGTAAAATGAGAATTCCATTTGCCTTGCAATGTTATTTTGAGAATTAGAGATAAAGGATGTAAAGCACATGGTACTGTGCATGTAAAATACATAGTGCCGTGCACACAGTAAGGTGCTCAACAAACAACTATTAAGCATGCTTGATTTTTAGTCTTCGTTCTGGTGATAGCCACCAATAGCAGCCCAGTCTTGAGTTAATTTACTTTATTTATTTATTTTTTTGGGGGCTGAGCCAACTTGTGAGATCTTAGTTCCCTGACCAGGGATTGAACCTGGGCCCTGACAGTGAAAGTGCTGAATCCTAACCACAGGACCACCAGGGGATCCTCTAATTTGCAGTTTTAAAACTAGATCACATTCTTGACGAAGTTTTCAGTACACTATTAAGTAAGCTGGATCTACCTTGCCTCTCTTGGGGGTCCTAAAGGACATCTTATGTACCTAGGAAATCCTGGGATTCAGAGGTTCTCAACTGAGCATAGTTTTGCCCCCAGGTTTTGTCCCCAGGATATTTGGCTTTGTCCGGAGACATTTTTGGTTGTCATAACTGGAAGACATATTGGCATTTACTGGCTGGATGTCAGATGCTGCTAAGCATTCTTCAATGCACAGGAAAGCTCCCTAGGACAAAAAAGTACCTAGTACAAAATGTCAATAGTGCTGAGGCTGAGAAAATTTGCTCCAAACACATCAAGCTATGGACTCTGAAAAGGCAGCACACGATAGTCAAAAACAGCCTAGAATTAAGGAGTTCTGGGTTCTAGTTCTGTCAGCCATATGCAGTATGTTGCAGGGCTCGTCAACTCCTCCAGACCTCAATTTATTTTTAATATCATTTGACTTATTTCTCTATCCTCTGTGTTTTCTACAATGCAAATTAACTCTAGAGCTGCACTGTCCAACAGTAGCCACTAGCTACTTGTGACTAAGTTAAAAATAAACAAAAAATTCATTTCTCAGTTGCACAAGTCCCATTTCAATTGGTCAATGGCTGCATGTGGCCAGTGGCTACTGTACTAAATAGCACAGATGTAGAACATTTCCATCCTGGTGGAGATTTCTGTTGGACAGTGCTTGTCTACAGGCTTGGTTTGATCAGATTCAGGCCTTAATTTTTTAATATTTAAAATGAAGATATTGAATTACATGATCTCTAATGGTAACTTCCAGTTTTCTAGTTCTGTGATTCTAAAGGACAATACAATAATTCTCTTATTCTGAGTGAATAAAGTAATCAACTTTAATAAAAGAATTGTAAATGGGTGGAAAATTCTAGAAAAACCCATATTTCATGTATTTATGTACACCCATGTTCCAGTCAATGTAATCAGAATTAGAGTGTTTACATTAGCATGCCTGATCATAGTTTAGACAACTGTGTGGTACCTACTGAAAAGGTATGGGATAGGACTTCTAGTTTTTGGTTTAGCATGTAAGTATCTTGAAAACTGTCACTCCATCCTAACAACAGTAAACAATTGAACAAACTGAAAAACAATAATTCTTCCTAGCTCCGTGAGAGATGAGAGGTCACAGGGCAAACCATTACTTGCAAAACTGCAGTGACAGGTGAGTACAGAGAATCCCAAGTTACCAGAAGAGAAACCCTTAGCAGAATCCTCCATAGCAGTCCATACTGGGTTGGGGAAACTTGCCTGTAATTAACAAACCTCTGGAGGCTGAGTGGACAAGTCTGAGCATTAAAGGAGGTTCCAGCCATTGAGGCCCCAGCCTCCACTTTTATGAATTTTATTGCTAGGAGCTCAATGAGGTTGTCACAGTAAATACTGGAGAAAACTTTCATGTTGCTGGCAGAGGGAGGGTGAGAATAACCATTCTCAAATAACCAAAGGTCTGCCATCAGAGAAACTGTTTTACCAGAGCTGAAATTATTGGGGTTTTATCAGAGCCTAACTGATCTAGGGGATGTGAAATACCCAACTTTAGTACACTCTAGCCATCCTGTCCCTCTTAAGGGGCAGGGGAGTGACAAAGCACTTGTGAGGTACACAAGTCATAGACCTAAAAGACTGAGACCTAATCACAGGACTATAGAAAGCTTGCCCTCCTCTAATACAACACCATCATATTACTAAAGGTTTATTTATTGCAGTTCCTTTGCTCAGTATATCATGTCTGGCTATCATAAAATTACAGAGCATGTTGTTGTTTAGTTGCTCAGTCATGTCTTACTCTTCAGCCCCATGGACCGCAGCATGCCAGGCTTCCCTGTCCTTTACCATCTTCCGGAGTCTGCTCATATTAATGTCCACTGAGTTGGTGGTCCCATCCAACCATCTCATTACAGAGCATACTAAAAGGGAAAAAAATCACAATTTGAAGAGACCAAGCAAGCAACAGAACCAGACTTACATATGGCAAGAATGTTGAGAATTATCATACAGAAAAATTTAAATGGTTATGATGAATATGCTAACAGCTGTAGGAAATAAACAGCATGCAAGAAGAGAAGGTCAATGTAAACAGAGATGGAAATTCTAAGAACAAAGAAATGCTCCAAATCAAAAACATTGTAATAGAAAAGAAGCAGCCTTTGATGAACTCATTATTAGACTGACACAGCTGAAAAAAGCATCTTTGAGCTTGAGATATGTCAGAAGAAACTTCCAAGATGGAAAAACAAAAAGGAAAAAAGACTGAAAAAAAATAGAATATTTAAGAACTGTGGGACAACTATAAAAGATATGTGTATAATGGGAATACTAGAAACAAATGAAAGAAAGGAACAGAAGTAATATTTGAAGCAATAAATATTGAGAAATTTCCCAAAGTAGTGACAGACAAGATTTGGGAATCTCAAAGGACACCAAGCAAGATAAGTGCCAAAGGCTATACCTAGGCATATCATATTCACAGTTAGAAAATCAAAGAAAAATCTTGAAAGAAGTCAGAAGGGGGTGGGGGGGGAATCACTTTTCCTATAGAGGAACAGAGACAGAAACTTAAATCTGACTTATCTTCAGGAGTCATTCAAGCAAGTAGAGTGGAGTGAAATATTTAAAGTGCTGAGAGAAAACATGCACCTAGAATTCTGTACCCCATGAAATTACTCTTCAAAAGTGAAGGCGAAATAATTGGGGGTGGGGCACACAGCATGGCATGCAGGATTCTTAGTTCTCTGACCAGGGATAGAACAAGTGCCCCCAGCATTGGAACCGTGGAGTCCTAACCACCAGACTGATAGGGAATTTCCTGTAAAGACTTTATTTGACAAAAAAAAAAAAAAAAAAATTGAGGGAAATGGTTGCTAGTAGATCTGTCTTGCAAGGAATAGTAAAAGAAGTTCTTCCGAGAGAAGGGAAACAGTGCATCAATAGATTATATACTTGGAAACGAAAGGAAGAGCATCAGAGAAAAAATAAGTGAAAGTGCTTATTTTTTATTTTTTTAGGCCACACTGTGTGGCTTGTGGGATCTTAGTTCCCTGACTAAGGATGTAACCTGTGCCCCCTGCATTGGAAGCACAGAGTCTTAACCACTAGACCCAGGGGAGTCCCAAATAAGTGAAAGTAAAATTAAAATTTGTATTTTTCTTGATAGTTCAAAATAATATGTTCAACAGTGTATGCTTATGTATACTAAAGAGCCTCTTGATGAGGGTGAAAGAGGAGAGTGAAAAACTGGCTTAAAACTCAACACTGAAAAAATTAAGATCATGGCATCTGGTCCTGTCCCTAGTGTTATTTGCTCAGTTGTGTCTGACTCTTTGTGACTCCATAGACTGTGGCCCTCCAGCTCCTCTGTCCATGGAATTCTCCAGGCAAGAATATTGGAGTGGGTTGCCATTTTTTCTCCAGGGGATCTTCCCAACCCAGGGATTGAACCTGGATCTCCAGCATTGCAGGCAGATTTTTTACCATCTGAGCCACCAGGGAAGCCCCCACTTCATGGCAAATATAAGGGGGAAAAGTAGAAGCAGTGACAGATTTTATTTTCTTTACTGCAGATGGTGACTGCAGCCGTTGGTTGTTTTTTGGAAGGAAAGCTATGACAAACCTAGACAGCATATTAAAAAGCAAAGACATCACTTTGCCAACAAAGATCCATATAGTCAAATATATGGTTTTTCCAACAGTCATGTACAAATGTGAGAACTGGACCATAAAGAAGGCTGAGCATCAGAAGAATTGATGCTTTTAAATTGTGGTGTTGGAGAAGATTCTTGAGAGCCCCTTGGATAGCAAGGAGATCAACCCAGTCAATCCTAAAGGAAACCGGCCCTAATTACTCCTTGGAAGGGCTGATGCTGAAGCTGAAGGAAGCTCCAATACTTTCGTCAGCTGATGCGAAGAGCGGACCCATTAGAAAAGACCCTGATGCTGGGAAAGATCCAGGGCAGGAGGAGAAGGGGGCGACAGAGGGTGAGATGGATGGATGGTGTCACTGACTCAATGGACATGAGTTTGAGCAAACTCCAGGAGATGGTAAAGGACAGAAAACCTGGCAATGCTGCAGTGCATGGGGTCGCAAAGTCAGACACGACTCAGCGACTGAACAACAGCCACTACCAATCTCATGCGTCTTCCCCTCTCCTTTAAACCCCTCCAAACCCCATCCCGCGCAAAGTTATCTACCTATCTCTAGTGAATGCTGCCGTTTTCCTTTTGTTTCTTTTCTTCTAAGAGCAATACCCTTTTTGAAGCCTTAGTAGTTTTGCACTTGACACTCAGCGACAGCGAAAGTTTGACACGGGGTGGCACGAGGCTTTGGCACAAACACGATTAATGGAAAGGATTTTTGGGGGGTGTGGGAGCAGGTGTATGTTCTCACGACACACTGCCCTGACCAATCCCCTTTTTACAAACATAAATCAAAATGAAATCCCTTCAGTTATCACCGTAGGGTTCCCTGCCCTCAGATGACTCCCGGAAATGACGCCGACAGCCTTACGCTCCGTCTGCCAGTCGGCAGCAGCGGCGGGCCGTAGACGTAAGCACGTCTGTCCTCCAACGCGTCCAGCTCAGGGAAGTCTAGAGAGCTCCGCCGGGGACCGCCGCCGGGTCTTCAGGAGCCGGGTCGACTGAGGCTGCGCAGGTATGCAGGGGCGAGGCATCAGATAATCCCGCCCCTTCCAGCCTTTGCGGCCAATGAGCAGCTAGTGACCCGGGACGGGTAAAGCCTTAAAGGCCGGAATGATTAGCCGAAAGCGCAGTCCCGCCCCTGGCTCCTCCCAGCCCTCGCGCCCCGCCTAGACCCGTCACCGCCCCGCCTCCGTCTCCCGCCCGCCTGCCTAGCAGCGGGGTGACACGGGGCTTTGGCTTGAGAAGGGGGCGAGGGAAGCGAGTTAGACGTCGGCTTGGCGGCAGCGGCGGCGGCACAACCCCCCAATGTGAGCGCGGTGTTGGGTAGCGGGTCATAGGGAAACGAGGGCCGCGTGGCAGAAATGGGAGGGCCCCGGGTGCTTGGTGGCGAACGCGCTCTAGAGTGAGGGGCTGCCGAGAGGGGGCGAGGTTGACCGGGGCGTGTCCCTGTGCGGTCGGGAGGGCGTGGATAGCGGCTCGGGGGACGCCCTGCTCTTCTTGTCTCCTTTCCAAAGCTTCTCTTGGCAGCTTGGCACAAATTAAGTTTGCCTCCCTTTCGGTTGGCTGGGCGGCGAGGTGGAAATTTAAAGATCCCCAAAACACTTGGAGGCTTTCCCAGGGTGTTTTCCTTGCTGGTGCGTTTGTGCTCCTTTCTTCTGGCTGGATGGAGAGGTAGAGAGGCTAGGTGGGCTGGTCGACCTTTGCTGTCTGAGGATTGTTCAAACAAACCAGGAATTCTTCACCCTCCTCCCCACGCCCTGCCCTGCAAAACAACAGCAAACATTCCCAACAAGTTTTAAGAAGCCGACTGTAAAATTCTGAGGGATTCTATGTCTGCAATGTGTCTGTAGTAAGTTGTGCTCTTTCTTAAGTTTACAGAAAGTCTATGAGTGGCATTTTTGCTGCTTATTATCATTGGACAATTTTTTTTTGTTATAAGTACTCATCTTTGAGTTCTGTCCAAGGGGATTCTGACTTTATGTTGATATGAAATATTGCATTAGTTGTGATGTTTTCCTGAAACGAGTTTCTGTGAAATTCAGTCAGTTGTTAAAGCTTAGCCAGTTGTTCGTGGATGTGAGGTAGATAAATTTCTAGTTCAGATAAACCTGCAGTTACTATTATAGCCTCTTTTTAAAACAAATCCTTGGCATGTTTTTCTCTTTCACAGATTTTTATAATTATCCAACGACCACTGATGAAGATAGGTTGGAGTAACTGCTGAAACTGAATTTTGTTGACCAGAAGGCAGTCCATTTGTTCCACTTCTTTTTGTTTTCCTTACTGCTTTGAGCTTTACTGTAACGGCTGAAAAACTTGGAAAATAAAATGAACACTCTATGGTCTTGAACTTTTTTTTTTTTTGGAGGAAAAATTAAAGTGCCAGAGTGAAAGCCAGAATGGCATCTAGAGAGAGACTCTTTGAACTTTGGATGCTTTATTGTTCAAAGGTAACTGCTTTCCTTTTTTATTTCTAATTTTAAAATACTTATAAAATTTTGTGACTTGCCTTATCAGCAATTTATTTAATTGATAATGGCATATTTATTCCCAGTATTGACTTTAAGAACACGAACTTTTCTTTTTTCCACTTCATCAGATTTGAACACAAACACAGTATTGGCATGCTATTGAAAACTGTAGGGTGTGGTTTTAATTTGACTTCAGTGATCCTAATTTACTTATGTAAATTTAAGTAAACTTAAGTAAAATTATGACCTTTGAGAAAAGTAAAATATTTGTACTTTTGTTTGTGCTAGTTTTTCCTCCCACACTTCGGAGTAAAAATAGAGATATTTTTATGAGAAGAGAATTAAGCATTTTTCTCATAATTAACCTCTTAAAAGGTTATTATATAAAAAGGCTATTGATTTGAAGTGGTTACTGTAAGCTTGCCCTGATGTTGGCACCATTGTCTCCCTTGATCCTCACAATAATTTTGGGAAATGTGTATTGTAATTACCCACTGCGCCCCCCCCCCACTTTTTTTTTTTTTTTTTTTATTAATGAGAACTGATGCAGAATTTAAAGAGGTTAGTGAGAAGCAGCCCCTTCTGCTTCTGAATATAGCTGGTAAGTCAGCACTGCCGATTCAAGTCTGTGCTCTTATCTATTATGACTCCTCAGTATTTTTACTTTAGTTGCTCAAAAATTATTTTTTCTCTCTTCATCTTTATGTGAAGTTTTACATGTTAGTTTTGATTGCATGTTATTAGAGGAGAAGGGTACTGCTTTAAAACATGTTTTTCAAGTGAGGAGCTACATTACTACTTTGAAGATATTGGCATGTGTTAGAGTAACATCTCTAATTCATTACTTAAATTACTTTAGGTCTCTGTGAAGGTCTCAGCTTCTGTTTCTGCATAATCCCTTAGGGCTCCCTTTCAATACTTTGAGCTCTTTAAAGAACAAGTTATTCTTTAACAGATGATCTCAATTATCTTAATATTAAATATTAGAGCTCACTCTGGAATTTTCTGTGACTTCCTGGTTTGGTATTTCTTACTGAAGGACATATACTTGAAATATTTAATATGGATTTTTGAAATAGTTTTTAGTCTTGTGTAATTTAATGCCAGAAATGAATTTTTAAAAATAGGCCACTCTTCCAATAAAAAAGGAATCCAATTCATTACTTTTGAAAATAGTCACTAACACATGTCAGCCGAAAGTTAAAATGTGTTTTACATTTTGGTATGTGTGCCCAGTAGTTTGAAAATGACTCCTTTAAAAATCCATCAAACTTAATAGGTTTTACACTTTAAGAATGACAAAAAAGTAAATGGAGTTACACTGTCTTACTAATTAGTCATGTTGTTTCTAGGTCGAGTTCATGTTTTATTCAAGGGACACTGTGCTTATTGAAAAGATAGTGCAATTTTGTTGACATACGCAGAATTTTGTTTTTAATGACTTAACATAAATGTGAATCCTTACTATATTATGAGAATGTTTGAGTAAATATTGAAGCCCCTTCGTGGTCAAATTTTGAAACTTATGCTTGGGCTGGAAGATCAATCCCATTTTTATATTTAAGATTTAAATCACTTGTGCTCTTAATAAGATTATGATTTTTTCAGCTGTTTTCATAAATCATTATTTAAAGTAATGATTTTATGTTTCAACAATTCATGAATAAGCTCTTATAAGCCAGACAACAACTGTCTTTTCGTTCAACACCTTGAATTCAAGTAGCTTCTAAATATGCATCATAGATTTAAGCCTTTTGCTTGCTAGTGAGGATGATTCCCTAATACCCAGTTCTTTGTGGTACTATCTTCTAGCCTCACCGCTCTCACTCTAGCACACAGCCCTTCAAACCACCTGGCTTTCTCTTTTTCTCTTGACTAACATTTAAGACTTTCTTTTTACACCTTTGATGGGTTTTCTGACTGCTTCAGGACTGCTCAGATCTTCTTTTAACTTGGCTTGGACTTAGACCCCTTTTTGGGCTTGCAGTTGTGGTGTCTAGTTTTGGCTCTGCTGCTTTGTTTTGCGACCTTGCTCAGGACTTATCTCTTTGGGTTCAGTTCTCTTATTTGTCAAGTAGTACTGTGTATACAAGGAGAATTCTTGTCTAACTCACTGTATGATTTTCAAATGATTTTCATTTGTTTTGACCTCTGGGACAAGGAGCTTTTTTAAATCCCTTTTCTGTGGATTATCATGTGATACTTTGTAGTTCATCTTTCTTTTTTAAACTTTTATTATGGGAAATTTCAAACCAGCACAAATAGAGAGGATACTGTAGTGAACACTTTGGTATCTGTTACTATGCTTCAATAACTATCAGTTCATATTCAATGATGTTTCAGCTATAACCCTTCCCTAACCCTTCTCCCCACCCCTGAATTATTTTAAAGGAAATCTTAGACAACGTATCTGATCCATCAATTTTTCTTAAATTTTTTAATTGAAGGACAATTGCTTTACTGAATTTTGTGGTTTTCTGTCATACATCAACAAGAATCAGCCATGGGTACACCTATGTCCCCTCCACCCCCAGCCTCCTTCTCTTCTCCCTTCCCATCCCACCCACCCTTCAGCCTGTCACAGAGCCCCTGTTTGAGGTCCCTGAGTCATAGAGCAAATTCCTATTGGCTATCTCTTTTACATATGGTATTGTAAATTTCCATGTTACTCTCTCCATACATCTCCCCTTGATCCGTAAATATTTAAAAATATATCTGTAAAGTAAGAACTCCTCTTAAAAACATAATCTCAATATAATTCTTTAAATTATCAAATATCTGGTCAGTTTTCAAACTTTCCTAAGCTTCATAAGTGTTATTTCCCTACTGTTTGACATAGTATTTAAACAAAACATGCTTGTATTTTGCTGAAAATTTATCTGTGAAGTCTTAATCTGTAGGTTCCCCCTCACCACACTTTTTATCCCTACTATTTGTTTGTTGAAGAAACCAGGTTTTGACATTAATTTTGCTGAAAATTTATCTGTGAAGTCTTAATCTGTAGGTTCCCCCTCACCACACTTTTTATCCCTACTATTTGTTTGTTGAAGAAACCAGGTTTTGACATTAAAATTTCCTCAGTTGGGTTTTGCACGTTGAATTCCCTTGAGTTTAATTGTTGGGCTTCCTTTGTGGCTCAGCTGGTAAAGAATCCGCCTGCAATGTGGGAGACCTAGGTTCAGTCCCTGGTTTGGGAAGATCCCCTGGAGAAGGGAATGGCTACCCACTCCAGTATTCTGGCCTGGAGAATTCCATGGACTGTACAGTCCATGGGGTTGCAAAGAGGCGGACAAAACTGAACAACTTTCACTTAATTGTTGCATCTGCTGGTGTTTGTGCACTGGCAGATCAGGAGGCTTCGTTGATTCACATTCTTTTTGGTGTGGGGAGGCTAGTATAATTCATGAGTATCTTGGCCATCAGTGACTTTTGCCTATACACATTAATTATTTCAGTAGGAGTGTGAAAAAACTATGATATCCCAATTTTATCTTTTATTTATTAGTAGAACATATATAGAAAAATGTCTCCTCATCAATTATTTGATGACAGTTCCTTAAAGGGAAGTCAGGCAGAATAAATGTTTGATTCTTTCTCTTTGTTTTCAGAATAATGCCTTGATTACTAGCATCCTCCCAAGGTGACCAGTTAATTTTCTTAACTATCAAGTTCATCTTAATGAGTAAAATTTAAACACTGTCTTCTGTTTTGCTGCCCTAGTTGGTATTCCATTCATATTAAACACTGTACACATACCTGACTAAAGAAGACTTTGAAGATTTATGAAGGTCTGCTTCAGGGCAGTATGTATGGTTAAGACATCTTCCCTGTTTGCCACACTGCAAACCTTGGCACAGATATTCCATGGTGTATTTGCAGTAAATGAATATTAAGATGCTGTCATACTGTTCTGTCTAAAGTGATGTATTAAAGGTTGCCATTGAGCATTATCTCCAGGCCAGAATACTTGAGTGGGTAGCCTTTCCCTTCTCCAGGGTATCTTCCCAACTCAGGGATCAAACCCAGGTCTCCCGCATTGTATGTGGATTCTTTAACAGCTGAGCCACAAGGGAAACCCAACAATACCTGAGTGGGTAGCCTATCCCTTCTCCAGGGGATGGTTCTGACGCAGGAATTGAACCAGGGTCTCCTGCATTGGCAGGTGGATTCTTTATCAATTGAGCTATTAGGGAAGCCCCAAAAGAACCTCATGAAAGTTTTATAGATGTTTAAATAGGACTTTTATCAGAAAGAACCATTGGGTAAATACTGCTTGGTCAAAGGAATACTAAAGAGATGTATAAAGATGTCTTCTTCCCATTAGTCTAGATTCAGTTGCAAGCCTAAATCCTAGTATTAAAGTTTTTAAAGTAGAATTAAGATAAATCCAGTGTTTGCCAGGTGGGTCTCACATATTAAACTCAATATTTCAGAAAAATTTGGCTAAAACACTTTGTAATTTGTTTTTTTTTTAACTAAAGTTTTCAGGTCTAACTTTTCACTTTCTCTTTCTAGGAATAGGATTTGATTGTTAAAAACATGCATCTTCCTTGCAGGTTATTTATTAACCTCATGTAGTTGTTTTTATATAATCGAGGCAGGATGATTTCTGATTACCCGACATGCCTGTTCTGTATAGAATCTTGCCCCAGTGTATAAGACTAGTAATTCAGTTATGTAGTCTGAACTTTTCTTGTCTCCAAACAGGCATCCCCACCCAGGGTCAAGGATTTCATCAACAATGCATTTCATATAGCTCTTGTAAGTTAAACATTAACTTGGAAACAGGTTTACTCTTGTTCCTGGATTTTAGTTGAGTGGTTAAGTACTTCTTGTCTGAGCATATTTTTCTGAAGTGTAGAAAGCAGCTTTATTTTTTAATATCTAAAGATTTTAGTTTATTTTATCTGTGTTAGGCACCCTCTTATTCCCTGTATCTTTTGACATTATTTCTTTCCTTAATGTGCTTATGGTAAGAGAGATGGTGCTGAGAACAATTTTGGCGTGTACATTATCATGCAACTTTTTGGAATTCATACATTGGGGAACAAGCATGTATGTATCCCTGTCACAACTGTTCCCCTTAGAGGGCCTAAGGATATATTTCTGTTCAACGTTTATTCTTTTGGAAGTCCTTCAGTTGGTCACCAAGTATGCAGAAGAGAAACTGAGTTCTCAGATTCTTTGATAAAGTTGGTTTTGGTCTATGTAGTGGAAAGTATCAACTGTATTAACTCAGTAAAAAGATACAAAGTGAGTAAAAAACATATGTTGAAAAGTGGCAATGTGAGTTGAAATTTCATGGTTCATTTTTGTCACTGGCCTTTTTTTTTTTTCCCCGAGATTCAATTTACACTGAAAAATTCTGTGAAACTTCAGAATTAGAGCCAAGATTTAGTCCCGGTTCTCTTTCTGATTTTAAGGACCCAGATCAGGTTATGTAATTTCTTTATGTTTCAGTTTTTTCGTCTGTCAAATGGAAAATAAAGCTATTGTGCATATCTTCCAAAGTTGTTGAGAACAAAACAAATTGACTGTATTTAAATGCATTTTAAGGGTAAGAAATATAAAATATCATCTTTATTAGTATTTAAAGAACACATATATGATCATGTGAGTATGTGTATCAAGATTACTTCCATTTTGTCTTTATATTGTATAATGATAGTGGGAAATATTCTCTTGTTTTAACCAGTAGTGATGAATGTGCTCATGAATGTCTAAATTTTTAATCTGTATTTATATTTGCTTTCAAGCTTAGTGCTTAATTATCCTAATAATGCTTCAGGATTTTTTTTTTTTTCTTTTTTTTTTACTCTAAACCAAGTTTGTTTTGGATCTTGGTGATGCTCCATTTCCTGCTGTTGCTCTTTGTCCTGCTAAATCTGGAATATGACTGAAATAGATAGTTTTGCAGTGAGCTCAGAGTAAACTTCCTTTTCAGAATAAAAGTTTTGCTTCATAAGGAAGGTAGAATTTAGAGGTATTTTATTTAGATAAAAAGGCAAATACCTCTTTTGATACATAGTTTTTGGAAAAAACAGATGAATGAATACTCTTCTAAATCAGAAAATTATAATTTATTTTTACAGGTTTAGTTATAATCATAAGTGAAGCTTTTGGCAGGATGTACCATATACATCAACCCTTATAATTTAGCTCATTTTTAATAAGTCTCTGGTATGTGCAAAATGTAGATAGAAATAGCTCTTAATTTTCTATGGCTTAATAAATGACTTTATATATAAGGAAAGTGTTGTTGTTTGACTGAGGCAAAACAAAATCATCAGCTTAGTAGTATTCGTTATCAATTGCATGTTTATTTTAGGAAGTTAGATGTGAAAGAAAGTAAGAAATGAGTACTTTTTGTTAATAGAGTTGCCCTTAGGAAAGGAATATTACTAGTTTTGTAGTTTGACTTGTGAACTTACACACTACACTAAAAAGTTGTTAAGATGCATGAAAATTTATTCTTTTCTTTTGAATACCATAATTTAAGTTTCCCTGGTAGAAGGTTGAATTGATAGCCTGTCAATGTGTAGATGTGGAGGAAGAGGGAAAAGAAAGAGCCTAAAATAATTTTCAGGTTTTACAAACTTAGTACTTGGTCATCCCATTCAGCAAGTTGACTAGGTTTTCAGGTGAACATGTGAATTTGCAGTGCCTGAGGGATGTCTAAGTAGAGAAACACCCCCACAAAATGGAGTTTAGAAGGTGATCTATGCTGGAAATAAAGATCTGAGAGTTGTCACAGTGGCAGTTATTGAAGAGTTACTTGAGAGTAAGAAGAAAAGAGGATCAGAGTCAGGGAGTCCTGATGAACATTATCATTTAAGAGGAGGATAGAGGAAGAAAAGTTAGGAGTTGGAATGGGAGGAGAACCAGGAATGAGTGGTTGCCTCTGAAAGTAGAGTAGTCAGTAGTATCCAATTCCACATAGCTTTGAAGTAAAGCATTATGGAGCATGTATTGGATTCCACAGTTAAGAGATTATTGGTGGCTTTAGCAAAGCAGTTCTAAAAAGAATGGAGAAAAAAGATGTTAAAAATACAAGTCCCTATTTTAAGTTGAATTCAACAGAATTAAAATTATGACAGACTGCCATTAAAGTTGTAAATGTTTACTCTTGATTTTTGTACTCTTCTACCTTTCAAACTTATTCTTAACTACATCTAAGGAATATCAGCATTTGCTTTGAATTTATGTATTTTGACTTATGTATTTTATGTAATTACTTACGTAATTTATGTGTTTTACCAGATTTAGACTGGTAAAATTACTCTTTGGTTGAACCAAAGCATTAACTGGTCCATGCATTTCACAGAGAAGTCATTCAAGCATTTCAAAACAGTTTGCCTCTTTAAAAAAAATAAGTGGTTTTGTTTGATGCATTTAATTTAACTACTACATAATCTTTCCTGATAATAAACATTAGAATAGTAGGAAAGATATGTACTGTTTCAGCTTATGCTGTCACTGTGAGGTGAGTTTATACTTTTTTAGTGAATAATTTTGACTTAGAATTTTTCTCAAAATATAAATTTAATTTTAAAATATAAAATTTCATTTTTCTAATAAATGAACTTCATTTGAAGGATAAAAATATATAGACTTTCTAATTTTGGTTATGCTCTAAGAAGAGTAGTAAAGATGTTTTACTGAGTTTTAAATTTTTTTAAGAAAAATTTAGTAAAATGCAGATATGCACAAAGTAAAAATTTCATTATTGAGAAATTTTTAGAGTACTTTTATGCATGTGATTGAAATCTATGTAAATTAGTTAGATTTGCTACTACAAAACATTAAGATACTAAATTTGAAAAACTTCTATCTGATGTGAAATTTGAACATTGTTTTAAGCTTCTAAGCCCCATTTAAAAAGTGTCAAAGTTATATTTATTTAATGCCTATGTAGCGATATCCTTTTCCTTTCTAAAGAATTTATTTTAGTCCAATTTAGCTAGTTTTATTGGATGCCTGGGACTTCCCTGTAGCTCAAACAGTAAAAAATCTGCCTGCAGTGCAGGGGACCCGGTTTGATCCCTGGAAGATCCTCTGGAGAAGGGAATGGCAGTCCTCTTCAGTACTTTTGCCTGGAGAATCCTATGGACAGAGAAGCCTAACAGGCAATAGTGTGTGGGATCACAAAGAGTCAGACACGGCTAAGTGACTAACACACACACAGTTATTTACTGTCATTTTATTTCTTGAATTTTATATTTTTCCTGTTTTCAGAAATTTGGTCATTTAAAAAAAGTAAATTATTTTTTTAGAGCAGTTTCAGGTTCACAGCAAATTGAACAGGAAGTTCCTATGTATCCCTTGTACATATATGTACAACCTTCCCTGTTATTGACATCCCACACCATAGTGGTAAATGACCACTTGACTGACTCCTGAAAACACTTGAATCAGGAATGTTTTTACCTGTTCACTCTGTGTGAAACTCCAAGAAGAACACAAAAAGTTAACAGGACATACCTAATATTCCAGCATTTAAGAGGTTGGTCTTTACAAGCTCTGCTAATATTAAATGATAATTTTCTATACTCTATTGATCAAATGTAGCATTTCATTAACCCTGCGTGTGGGTAGCTCAGTGGTAAAGAATCTGCCTGCCAATGCAAGAGACACTGGTTCGATCCTGGATTGGAAAGATCCGCTGGAGGAGGAAATGGAAACCTACTTCAATATTCTTGCCTGGAAAATTCCACGACAGAGAAACTGGTGGGCAATAGTTCATGGGGTTGCAAAGAGTTGGACATGACTGAGCATGCACACACAAATGAATAGTTACTTAAAATCTAAGAAATATCTAAAGTAAAAATTTACATCTTTCTCACTCGGGGTAAAGAGATGGGAATACTAGACCACCTGACCTGCCTCTTGAGAAATCTGTATGCAGGTCAGGATGCAACAGTTAGAACTGGACATGGAACAACAGACTGGTTTCAAATCTGTAAAGGAGTACGTCAAGGCTGTATATTATCACCCAACTTAATTAACTTATATGCAGCGTACATCATGAGAAATGCTGAGCTGGATGAAGCACAAGCTGGAATCAAGATTGCCAGGAGAAATATCAATAAACTCAGATATGCAGATGACACCGCCCTTATGGCAGAAAGTGAAGAGGAACTAAAGAGCCTCTTGATGAACATGAAAGAAGAGAGTGAAAAAGTTGGCTTAAAGCTCAACATTCAGAAAACAAAGATCATGGCATCTGGTCCCATCTCTTCATGTCAGATAGATGGGGAAACAGTGGAAACAGTGTCAGACTTTATTTTTTGGGGCTCTGAAATCACTGCAGGTGGTGATTGCAGCCATGCAATTAAAAGATGCTTACTCCTTGGAAGGAAAGTTATGACCAACCTAGATAGCATATTCAAAAGCAGAGACATTACTTTGCCAACAAAGGACCATCTAGTCAAGGCTATGGTTTTTCCAGTGGTCATGTATGGATGTGACAGTTGGACTGTGAACAAAGCTGAGTGCCAAAGAATTGATGCTTTTGAACTGTGGTGTTGGAGAAGACTTTTGAGAGTCCTTTGGACTGTAAGGAGATCCAGCCAGTCCATCCTAAAGGAGATCAGTCCTGGGTGTTCTTTGGAGGGACTGATGCTGAAGCTGAAAGTCCAATCCTTTGGCCACCTCATGCGAAGTGTTGACTCATTGGAAAAGACCCTGATGCTGGGAGGTATTGGGGGCAGGAGAAGGGGACGACAGAGGATGAGATGGCTGGATGGCATCACTGACTCGATGGACATGAGTTTGAGTGAACTCCGGGAGTTGATGATAGACAGGGAGGCCTGGCGTGCTGCGATTCATGGTGTCGCAAAGAGTCCGACACGTCTTAGCAACTGAACTGAGGGGTTGGTATATTCTAGCTTATTTTTTATGCACAGGCCTCTTTTAGAATATAGCTTCTTTTGTTTGTGCTAAAATGGCTTCACACGACTGAGCAACTGAACTGAAAATCACTGCAAATGGTGACTGCAGCCGTGAAATAAAAAGACGCTTACACCTTGGAAGAAAAGTTATAACCAACCTAGACAGAATATTAAAAAACAGAGATGTTACTTTGCCAACAAAGGTCTGTCTAGTCAAAGCTATGGTTTTTCCAGTAGTCATGTATGCATATGAGAGTTGGAGTATAAAAAAAGCTGAGTGCCAAAGAATTGATGCCTTTGAACTGTGGTGTTGCAGAAGACTGTTGAGAGTCCCTTGGACAGCAAGGAAATCCAACCAGTCCATCCTAAAAGAAATCAGTCCTGAATATTCATTGGAAGGACTGATGCTGAAGCTGAAGCTCTAGTACTTTGGCCACTTGATGCAAAGAACTGACTCATTTGAAAACACTCTGATGCTGGGAAAGATTGAGAGCGGGAGGAGAAGGGGATGACAGAGAATGAGATGGTTGGATGGCATCATCAACTCAGTGAACATGAGTTTGAGTAAACTCCGGGAATTGATGATGGACAGGGATGCCTGGCGTGCTGCAGTCTATGGGGTTGCAAAGAGTCCGACACATCTGAGCAACTGAACTGAGGGGTTGGTATATTCTAGCTTATTTTTATGCACAGGCCTCTTTTAGAATATAGCTTCTTTTGTTTGTGCTAAAATGGCTTCCAAATCTTTCCTGGATGTAACTGGCTTTTTATCAGAATTTCCATCAAAATTTTGTATCTTTCATCTGTTTGATTGACTGTGACTTCATCTGAAGTCATGCTTTTCCAGTTGGAGTCAGTTTTCCTCTTAGATTGTAGATTGTGAGATCTAAGGAAGATGAATGAAGTCATCAGTGATCGCTTAGTTGAAGAGGTAGTATTTGATCAAGGTTTGATATTGAAACTGCTAGTGAAGTTTGCTCAGTTGTGTCCAACTCTGTATGACCCCATGGACTATACAGTCCATGGAATTCTCCAGGCCAGAATACTAGAGTGAGTAGCCTTTCCCTTCTCCAGGGAATCTTCCCAACCCAGGGACTGAACCCAGGTCTCCCACATTGCAGGCAGCTGATTCTTTACCAGCTGAGCCACAAGGGAAGCCCTAGAATACTAGAGTGGGTAGCCTGTCTCTTCTCCGGCAGATCTTCTTGACCCGGGAATTAAACCAGGATCTCCTGCTTTGGGGGCGGATTCTTTACCAACTGAGCTATGAGGGAAGCCCTAGTATTTTAATAGTCACAGAGGATATTCCAGACACACAAGGCATGACCAAAAGTACAAAGGAAAAGTGATCTTAATATAGATTTGCATCATTAATGTCATGTTGTACCCTGCTGCTCTGTTTTTGTGCATATCTCTACTGAATAGCTCCATTTTGCTACCTAATTTAGTATAATTTTTTGAAGATATTTTGAACAGCAGTTAATCTCAACATCAGCAGCAGTTGATGTTGGAGTATCAACCATGCACATACATCTAGTGAAAGAAGATCAGCGTGAACACCTGTGACTAGGGTTGCACAGGCTATGACAATTATGTCATAACAGCAGCCTTCCTGAGAGCAACTGTAAGATGCATTTTGATTTCAAAGATGCCAAAGTATAAAAAATTATGTTTTAGAATCAGAGAAATATAGTATACAAGTGACCTAGCACTTTTAAAAATGAATGTCTAGAAATAGAAAAGAAGATCCCAATATTGATAAAGACCAATAAAAAGGATATGAGTTTAGATAGCTGAAGAGAATTAGAGAGTTGGAATGAAGATCACAAGAATTCTTTTAGAATATATCCTAGAAAGTCAAGGAGTTGGAAAATATGGAAGACTGAATAATAATATGAGAAGATTTGACACATATTTAATTGGTCTCAAAAGAAGAGTAAAGAAAGCATGAAATGAATGTTAGTATTTGAAGAGATTGCAGGTGAGAGCTTTCCAGGATTGATGAAAGTCTAGTGAAACCCACAGAGAACGATTAAAGCAAATTCCATACCAATATACATCATAGTGAAACCCTAGTGGTTCTGCAGAAAACCAAAGCAAAAGAAAGAAAGCTTAAAAGCTACCAGAGGAAAAAAGAACTGTCTTCAAAGGGATTACAAGTTAACACCTGATTTTTCAATAATAATGATTGTGAGGAGAGGACAATGGATTGATATCTTTAAAGGAAAGACTAATGTAGAATTTCCAACCAAGTGACGTTTCTTCAAAGAGGAAAGTGAAATAAAGCCATTTTCAGCAAAACAAAAACAGTTCAATTCATCAAGAAAATATAACAATTCTTGGTACTATTGTTGTTTAGTTGCTAAGTCGTATTGGACTCTTTTGGGACCCCATGGACTGTAGCCTGCCTGGCTCATCTGTCCATAGGGTTTCCCAGGCAAGAATACTGAAAAGTGAAAAAGTGGAAGTGTTAAGTCCCTCAGTTGTGTCTGACTCTTTGCGACCCCATGGACTATAACCCACCAGGATCCTCTGTCCACAGGATTCTCTGGGCAAGAATACTGGAGTGGGTTGCCATTCCCTCCTCCAGGGGATTTTCCTACCCAGGGATTGAACCTGGGTCTCCCACATTGCAGGCAAATTCTTTGTGTTTTTTAAAATTTATTGATTTTTTAATTGAAGGATAATTGCTTTACAGAATTTTGTTTTCTGTCAAACCTCAACATAAATCAGCCATAGGTATACATACATATATCCCCTCCCTTTTGAACCTCTCTCCCATCTCCCTCCCATCCCACCCCTCTAGGTTGATACAGAGCCCCTATTTGAGTTTCCTGAGCCATATAGCAAATTCCTGTTGGCTATCTATTTTACATATGGTAATGTAAGTTTCCATGTTACTCTTTCCATACATCTCACCCTCTCCTCCCCTCTCCCCATGTCCACAAGTCTATGTTTGTTTCTCCATTGCTGCACTGTAAATAAATTCGTCAGTACCATTTTTCTAGAAAACATATGTATGCATTAGGCGGGCTGAATCTTTACTGTCTAAGCCACCAGGGAAGCAAGAATACTAGAGTGGGTTGCCATTTCCTTCTCCAGGACATCTTCTTGACCCAGGGATTGAACCTGCATGTCTTGCATCTCCCGCATTGCAGGTGGATTCTTTTCCGCTGAGCCACCAGGGAAGCACAGGAAACTGCAACAATTTTAAATTCATGTGCACCTCATAACATAGTCTCTAAAACAAGCATTGACAGCACTAGAGAGGAATAAACATATGACAGTCATGATAGGTTTTTTTTAACTTAACATAGGTTAGTAGTTTTTAAAAACATATTTTTCTCAGTAATTGATAGAATGAACAGACCAGAAAAAAAAAAATCAGTGAAGATACTGAAGACTTAAACAATGTATGTTTTATGTTAGTTGCTCAGTCTTGTCCAACTTTTTGGGATCCCATGGACTGTAGCCCACCTGGCTCCTCTGTGGAATTCTGGCAAGAATACTGAGGTGGGTTGCCATTTCCTTCTCCAGGGGATCTTCCCGACCCAGGGATTGATCCTTGGTCTCCCGCATTACAGGCAGATTCTTTACTGTCTGATCTACCAGGGATTGAAACAGTAGAGTTGACAAATTAAAAGGGACTTACGTAGAACATTATACCCATACATTCCTTTCAAGTACACATATTTACAAAAATGATGATATGACAGAACTTAAAGCAAGTTTCATCAAATTTCAGATTATTGAAATAATAGAATATGTTTTCTAATGAGAATGTAGTTAAGGGAGAAATGCAGCTAAGGAACAAATTGCAAAAGTATTTTTTAAAAAGTCATACAGTTTAAAACAAAGGTTTGATTAAAGAATAAGAAATAAAGGAAAATTGGAATTTTTGTGGGGGAGAACTGAATGATAAAATTACACATTTAGATCCTTTTGGGAAGTACCTACAGCATTACCTGGGAAAATTTGTGGCTATAAATGTGTTAGAGAAAAAAGCTAAAATGAAATGAACTAGTCATTTGTGGTAGCCAAGCCTTCAAGATCCCACCTTGTCATATGCGTGCCCTTTTACAGTCCTCCTACATTGTATTGGTTTGTCTATGATGTGTAGAATTTTTTGTTGTTGTTAATTTATTTATTTTTTAATTGAAGGATAATTGCTTTACAGAAGTGTGTTGTTTTCTGTCAAACATCAGCATGAATCAGCCATAGGTATACATATGTCCCCTCCCTCTCGAACCTCCCTCACATCTCTGTCCCATCCCACCCCTCGTCATTGTTACAGAGCCCCTGTTTCAGTTCCGAGTGATACAGCAAATTCCCATTGGCTGTCTACTTTATATATGGTAGTGTAAGTTTCCATGTTACTCTATCCCAATGCGTAGAATTTGGCAAAAGTGATGGTATATCGTTTCTGAAATTAGAAAAGACACTGTTTTTTCTACTGTTTCCATCTCAGTTGCTCTCTTTTTCCCTGTATCATTTGCTCTCTGGGAAACAAGCTGCTGTGTTATAAGTAGCCCTGTGTAGAACCCTATGTGAACAACCGAAACCTGGCCAACCACCACCTGAGTGAAGTTGAAAGTAGCTTCTCCAGCCAGTCAGTCTTTGGTGTGATTGCACTCTGGTTTCTATCTTCATCACAGGTTTGGGAGAAATGCTGAGCCAGAACCACCCAGCTAAGCTGTTTTTCAATTCTTGGCCCTAAAAATCTGAGATAATACTTGTTGTTCAAGCTCCTAAATTTAATTTGTTATGCAGGAATACATTAATATTATAGATAAATTTTCCATTTCAAGAAGACAATGAAAGAATAAAATAAGCCCAAAGTAGAGTGAAGGAAATTATAAGGTGTTTTTTTTTTTATGTAAAATTATGAACTTTATTATGTTTATTTTTCAGTTTTTCAGGGAGGTGTGCATAAGTAAGAAGATCAACAAACATTAAGGAATGATTAACTTTAATAAAAAATTATCCATTATTTAACACCTTGGCATGAGTAGCATAAACACAATCTGTATCTGGATATAATTTTAATTAAGAATCTGGAAGTGAGATCGGAGAAGGCAATGGCACCCCACTGCAGTATTCTTGCCTGGAAAATCCCATGGACGAGGAGCCTTGTGGGCTTCAGTCCATGGGGTCGCTAAGAGTCGGACATGACTAAGCGACTTCACTTTCACTTTTCACTTTCATGCATTGGAGAAGGAAATGGCAACCCACTCCAGTGTTCTTGCCTGGAGAATCCCAGGAACAGCAGAGCCTGGTGGGCTGCCGTCAGTGGGGTCGCACAGAGTCGGACACGACTGAAGCGACTTAGCAGCAGCAGCAGCAAGTGAGATTGAAAGTAAATCAATAATAGCTCTTCATTCTGCAAATCTTTCTAGTAGTCCTGGTGATATCATAGGGGAATTATAAGGTTTATTATAGAAATTACTCATAATAAAATACTGAATCTAGGAAAAGATAATCAGTAGTTCCAACATCACAGAAGAGATAACTAGATATATATCTTCTGAAGGACATATATAACATACCTGTGTTGTATTTTTTGCCAGAAAACCCCTAAATCTGACAATCTCTAGATTTACTACTTCACAGAAAATACAGAGGACTGAGAAACATGTTAAATGACAGTCAGCAAAATCTCTAATGTGAGAAATATTAAATCACAAATGGCATAGTGTCTTCAGCAAATAAATTAGACAAAAAAGAAGTGTAATAGAAACCCATAGGTTTAAAAAGACTTAAAACATATACCAACAAATTGCAATATATGGACTTTCTTTGGGTCCTGACTTTATCAGACAGTTAAGAAAGGCATTTCTGAGCAAGTCAGGAAAATCTGAACATCAATGGGTGTTAAAGGGCTATTAATTTTTTCAGATTGATAGTATTGTCATATTTTAAAAGATGTATTTTATGGTTATGTATTGAAGTATTTGTGGTTGAAATATGATGTCTGGATTTGCTTAAAAGTAATTCATTAGAGGACGGGAATATAGGTGAAATATATGTGTGTATCTAAAAGTTTATAAAACTTAAAAGAATATATGTGTGTGCTTGTGCTCAGTCATGTCCGACTCTTTGCACCCCATGGACTATAACCTGCCAGGCTTCTCTGTTGATGGGATTTTCCAAGCAAGAATACTGGAGTTGGATGCCATATCCTTCTCCAGGGGACTTTCCTCATCCAGGGATTGAACCCATGTCTCCTTCATTGTTCGTGGATTCTTTAACCACTGAGCCATCAGGGCTTGAAAGAATGTTAAAACCCAACTATTGTTATGTGGAGAAAGGAAGGTGTTCCCTCTATTCTTACCTGTAACCCTATCCCATAAGAACTTGGTGAAAGTACATGGCTCTCATAATCCTATTACTACTAAAGCTTCCCAGCAGTGGAGTGGATGTTATGAAAAAGTAAAAATTTCTCATGCTTGAATGTAATTTAAGTCATCACATTCAGCTAGTGGTCACTGCATTGGACAGTACCTCTCTAAGTGTTTAGATGTCATCCTCTGGTAATGAGGAGCCTTTGAATGTATTTGAGCAGAAGAGAAGATTATATTTAAATTGAACAAATCCCGTTAGTAGCTGTGTGTCCACTGGGAGAAATTGAAACTACAGAGACCTGTGGGGATCTACATAACAGTCCAAAATGAACAATTATTTTAATGGCAGATGATTGGATGGATATTTGAGTATAAAATCAATAAACTTGATTCTCAGTTATTTTATAATTGCTTATTTTATGACATTGGATCATGACCAACTTGATAGCAGAATCTGTGTCTTAATAATGGTAGCTGACATGTTTTGAGCATTTGCTAAATGTCAGGTATTGCCAAATGCCTTATATGTATTATCTCATTCGGTGCTTTCAACAGTGCTATAAAGAGAGTATTATCTTCATTTTATAAATCCAGAACAGATCAGAGAAATGAAGTTACCTGCTCACAGTCACACAGATAGTAAATGCAAACGGATGTGAAAGGAAAAGAATACAATTAAGATCATGTGGCACTGGGGATCATGAAATATTTAAGTATGCGTATGGGTAGCTTAGAACATTCTTGTTTGGGAGTGTTACCTAATTTAGGCACATAATAGGTTATAAAAATAACTATACTTAGCCTATACTATGTGCTAGGCATTGTTCTAAGCCGTTGACACTTACTAGGTTATTTCATTTTCACAACCCTGTAAAGAAAGGTGCTATGATTATCTTCATTTTTACAGAAGAAACTTGTGCATACGTAGAGTGACTTGTTCAAGAAAGTGCAGAGCGGGGATTAGTGTCCATTTAATTTGACCTCAGTGCTTCTGCAGTACTTAATACATTTGTGTTTTGTGTTAATAAATATTGTGCAACTGGGTAGATAGACCCTACTGTGTTATTTTATTGTACCACACTCTCATAACCATGAAAATGCCTAAGCTTGAGATTTAATTAATATTGTTTCTGGATGTGTGGACTTTTTTCCTTTTATGACCTTTGGCAGTTCAGTATAGATCATTTTAAGGGTTTTCTCAGGCTGTGTCGGATGTGGCTTTTATATGTGTTAAAATTGTTTATGGACCTGAATGTACTGATCCTGACTCAGTTCCTCTTTTCCTCTTTTTGCTCACAAAGCCAAAGCTCCATTTTATTCCTGCTCACAATTCAAAAATAGTGTAGTGTAGTGGAGAGGACACAGTTGGATTCATATATCTTTGCATTTTAATCCCTGCACTATCAATGACTAGCTGTATGACCATGGATAAGTTATATATCCTTAGAACTTTGCTTTTCTAACCTGTAAAATGAGAAAAATGAAACCCTCTCTCAGTGGTTGTAAGGAGTAAATGGGATAATGTATATTTTTAAAATAGCTGATGTAGTACTTGGACAGTCTTTTGGTGGGTTTCCCTGGTTGGTCAGTGGTAAAGAAGCTGCTTGCCAATGCAGGAGACTCAGGTTCTGTTGGAGAAGGAAAGGACCACCCACTCTAGTATTTGCTTGGGAATCCTATGGATAGAGGAGCCTGGCGGGATACAGTGAATGGGGTAGCAGAGAGCTGAATACAACTTAGTGACTAAATGACAACAATAGTACTTGGTACATTGCAAAATCTGAAAAGATTGTAACCGCTTCACTTCTTACTAAGTAAAACATTTCCAGGTTTAAATACCATTTCTTTCCTTATAGTTAGTTGTTCACTTCCTAAGAGAACTCTGTACTTAGCAAACACTTGATAGCCCTGACTTTCAGACTTTGAACTAGATACTGTAGAGTTTCTAAATAATCTATAAGGAGAAATACATTAATTCTTTATGGCATTATGAGCTGTTCTGTGTTGAACTTTTACACGGTTTATTAAAACTGCTCTGTTAAGAAAGAACTTCTTAATAGAGGCAGACTCCAGCTACTTGTATTTCTGGAGTCTTATCCTGAATGTTTGAATGAATGGATGATGTGCTGATTGGAAATGAAAAAAAACAAGTAATGAAATCCTTGAGAAGATTTCTCACAAGAGGTAGTTCTTTTTCTGAAGTATTTCCATCTTCTCAGTGATGATGTGGATTATAACAATTTATGATCTGATTTTGGAACAGTGTATTAATAGAAAAAACAAATACACAAAAGGTCAGCTGTCTGCATATTCTGGGAACATTCTTTTAGGAATTCTCATTTGTGTGTAATGCTTTTATTTTAGGGAAATAAATTACTTGAGTTCTTGTTATCCAAGAGCAGTGCCTAACAAATGATAAATAAAACTCCTGAGGGTCATGTTTAAATTGACTGGAGTAAAAAAGTGTTAAGAACATGAAGGAAACATTTTGAGCACCATTTTTAATGATGCAATTTATATTTAAAAGAATTTATGAGGAATCATGGTTTTTTCCAAATCATCTTTGAGATATAACTTACCACAAAATGCACAGATTTTAAGTGTCAAATTTGATGAGTTTTGGTGCAGCAAACATTTGTGTAACTGCTGCCTAATAAAACAAATAGAAAATTTCTATTACCTGGGAAGATTTCCTCCATGCCCTTTTGTAGTCAGTCCTCTGAAAGACAGTCAGTGATCTAATTTCTGTCACCATAGGCTGCTCTAGAACTTTTATAATTGAAATCACAGTTTCAATATGCTTTAATGCCTGGCATGTTGCTCAGCATGTTTTTGAAATTTCTAACTGTTGTCATATCAGTGGTTTATTCATTGTTATTGTAAGCTAGCATTCCATTGTGTGACTATACCACAATTTATTAATTAACCTGTTGATGGAATTTTGGTTTATTTCCAGCTTAGGATTATTAAAAATAAATCTTCTATGAACATTTTGGTACAAGTGTTTTTTGTTTTTGTTTCTGCTTTTCTCTTGAGAGGAATGACTGGGCCATGTGGTAAATTTATGTTTAAAAGAAACTGCTAAACTGTTTTCCAAGTGATTGTACCATTTTATACTCCCACCAGAAATGTGAGTTCCAGTTATTCCACATTTTTACCAATACTTGATTTGGACAGTCTTTTAAATTTTAACCTTTTTAGTGGGTGTGTGATGGTATTCCATTTCATTTTAATTTGCATTTCCCTGGATAACTAGTGATATTGTAAATGTTTTTGCATGCTACTTGGCCATTTGTGTATTCTCTTTTGTGAAACATCTGAACCTTTTGCCCGTATTTAAATTGAGTTGTCCTTTTTATATTGATTCATCAGAGTTCTTTTTATATTCTTGGTACAAGTCTTTTGTCACATGTATGTACTGAGAATATTTTCAGCTGATATATGGCTTGCCTTCTCCTTTTCTTAATGGTGTGTTCTAATAAATAAAAGTTTTAAATTTTGAATAAGAACAATTATTATTTTTTTCTTTTTTTGGTTTGTGATTTTTGTGTTCAAGCTGAAAGATCTTTATGTGCCCCAAAGTTGCAAAGGTATTCTCCTATATTTTCTTTTAGAAGATCTTTTAGTTTTTATGTTTAGGTTAATGACCCATCTCCAATTTTATTTTATTTATGTTTTTTATATTTTTCATTAATTCATTGGGTAAGTATTTGTTGAGTGCCAGGAACTGTTTCAGGCACTTGGTATCCGTTGGTAAACAGAAGAGTCACTTGTGGTGAGCCTTTAGATAGGCCCTATGATTGTGAAGTCCACAGTCTAGGGGCACTGACAGGTAATGAATAAATTCTAGAGTATGGGGGAAGGTGAGAAAGCACCATGAAGTGGGTCAACAGAATAGCGTATAAGGTAAATGTTGACTTGTAAGGCTTGTAATTTTAGGAAAACATGGTCAGAAGGCTTCTGATTTTAAGAAAGGGTAGTAAAATTTGGCTTCATTGAGAATAAGCCATTTAAAGAATGACTTGAAGAAGATGCAGGGGTTAGCCATTCAGCTATCTGGGAGAAGAGTGTTCTAGATAGAGAAAACAGCCATTGCAAAGGCCTCAGATGGGAACATGTCTGGCTTGTCCCAGTAACAGTCAGGAAGCCAGTACAGTACAGGGTGATGGAGAGGGCAACTTGTGTAGAATCTAACAGAGTATTGTTAAGACCGTAGCTCTTTGTGTGAGTCACATGGGATCATTATACTTAAATACACATTTTAAAACAGCTCCTATGTCTTCCTGAGTATCATTTAGAGATTTCATATTATTACTTCTTTAGATTATCAGTTTATATGTGCTCAATAGGAGTTAAAACCTTTTTTAAAAAAGACTCCTGACATACTTAATCTTACGATGATTTTCTTATTTCAGAAAGATCCAGATTACCTGAAGCTGTGGTTGGACAGTTTTGTTTCTAGCTATGAACAATTCTTAGATGTTGACTTTGAAAAGCTGCCTACCAGGTATGTAGAAACACTTGGTTTCCTACCCTTGGGTGAATTTGTTAATTCTTGTCATAAAAACCTCATTGATGACATATTAAAAGGATGGCAATTATACGACACACATGCCCCTCCTGCATAACCCTGCTTTCCTAGCAGACATTTCTGATTGATCACAGTCATCTTTCTTGCTGCCTCTTCTTTGCTTTGTTAAGGCACTGGCAACCGAGTGTCCTGCAGTTCGTTTCAGTTCTGATATTACCCAGAATTAGTGCTATATGCCACGAGTTAAGGGCAAATTCCTCTGAGAGACTGTCCTCACTTCAGTCATTATTAGCAAGTCTACGGAGAAGGCGATGGCACCCCACTCCTGTACTCTTGTCTGGAAAATCCCATGGATGGAGGAGCCTGGTGGGCTGCAGTCCATGGGGTAGTACAGAGTCGGACACGACTGAGTGACTTCACTTCCACTTTTCACTTTCATGCATTAGAGAAGGAAATGGCAAACCACTCCAGTGTTCTTGCCTGGAGAATCCCAGGGACAGGGGAGCCTGTTGGGTGGCCGTCTATGGGGTTGCACAGAGTCGGACACGACTGAAGTGACTTAGCAGCAGCAGCAGGGAGACCTTGACACTTCTGACCAACGGGCTACACATTTGGAGGTTGTCATGACTCCCTCACGTTCAGTAAGTTTGCTACAGTGACTTAGAAATCTCACTGAAAGTCCTGTATTTAGGATTACTGTATTATTATGAAGGATACACATAGGAACAGGGCTAGGGTCTGGGAGGGCCTGGATGCAGGGCTTTTTGCTGTCTCCCTGTGAAGTCAGGCTGTGTTGCTCTCCCTGAGCATCAATGTGTTCAAAGAAGGAAGCTTTTTGAGCTTTGGTTTTCCAGAGTTTTGTTGGGTCTTATTACATCATTGACTGTTCGATCGACCTTAGTCTGTACTTCCTCTCCCCTCTCAGAAAGTTGGGGGGTGAGTCATTCAGATATGCCCAGCCCCTTTTTTGAAACTATCTAAGGGTCCACTGTGTGTCACTCCATTCATTTGCCTAAAATTTCTCTGCTATATGACAGGCATTGTAGTTGAAACTTATTTTTCCTGGCCTATAGTAGGGCCCTGGAAAACACCTTGAAGTAGGTCAAGTTTTCAGATTTTTAAAAACTGGATTTGAAAATCATAACATAGGGGAAAAACTAAAATCTTGGAGAAATGTATAAGTGAAAGTACAAATATTTTCTCCCATTCTTCTGCCTGCCACCATTTCCATAGTCTCACAGTTCCCAGGCCCACTTCCTTGATAAACTTTGTATTGTGTCTCAAGTCATCTTGTGGACCTAATCCTTGTTAGGCAGGAGAGGTTAGGTTGGCTGTGGTTAAAAGCTGGAGCAATGAGGAGATACTTTTAGCCACAAAAGGAAGTCAGTTTGTAGAGATGTATTTAGAGGGGAGGGGAGAAATGGCTGGTGGTTGATGATGAAAAAGATTATCTGGAGAATTGAGACTTTCCTGGTGGTCCTAGCTTCCCAGGTAGCGCAGTGGTAAATAAGCCGCCTGCCAATGCAGCAGCTGCAGGAGATGGAGTTCCATACCCAGGTTGGAAGATCCCCTGGACTCCAGTATTCTTGTCTGGAAAATTCCATGGATAGAAGAGCCTGTCGGGCTACAGTCCACGGGGTTGCAAAGAGTTAGACGTGAGTGAGCAGGCTGGTGGTTCAGTGGTTAAGGCCCCATGCTTCCACTGAAGGTGGTGGAGTTGTGATCCTTAGTTTCCAGGGAACAAAGATCCTGCATGACCTGCTGTGCAATCCTCACATTCCCCCGAAAAAAAGAGAATCTGGAAAATTAAAAATCTTCAGGAAGGAAAATGTTTGCAGTTTGGGGTAGAGAGAGGTAGGCACTGAGAGTGTGGCCCAGGTGAGTTGAATTTGGAGAATCAAATTGGAGCCAGATCATGAAATGCCGTGAATGTACTCCTCATCGACTTTGATTTTTTGTTATGGAAGATACAAGACTCTAGTAAGGAATTTTTTGTGTAAGAGTATCATGATCAAGTTTTTTTTTAAGTCATTTAGGTGTTTTTATGGAGGTTGGATTGGGAAGGGTTGAGATTGAAGGCAAAAAGCCCCATTAAGAGGTGATTTAATAATTCAGAGAAAGAAAATCATTTGAGTTTTTGGACCAAAGCATTGAACTTAAGAAATGATGTGGTTATGCCCAAAAAGCGCAAGTGCTTTACTGTTTATAAATGCAATTTCAGAGTTCTTCCCCATTAGATTATTTGTTACAAGTTTATAAAGGCTGAAAAATCAGTATTAAATTTTAACTCAAAATAAGATTATGTATTATTGATTCCTACTCATAAAAGAGTATTCTTTTAGTTTATATTACATGCATGCATGCATGCTCAGTTACTCAGTTGTGTCCAACCCTTTAAGACCCCATGGACTGTAGCCTGCCAGGCTCCTCTGTCCATGGGATATTCCAGGCAAGAATACTGGAGTGAGTTGCTATTTCTTTCTCCATGAGATCCTCCCAACCCAGGGATCGAACCTGGGTCTCCTTCATTGCAAGCAGATTCTTTACCATCTGAGCCACCAGGGAAATGAACCACCATTTATACTTAGAAGTGCTTTTGTTATCAAAACTTACAGCTCACTTTAAATCATGAATGTAAGAGTTTTTATGGAATCAGGATTTTGGCCTTTGAATGCTTGGTGTTTTGTGAGATGCACTTGTTATCATCCATCTGTTGTAAATGTCTCCTTTCTTCAGAGGTTATTTCTAAAAACAGTACGTAGAGTTATATTGCCACTACATTTAAAGTAAGATGAAGAATGCCAATAGTGTTTTTACTTGCGATTTAGTTTATTTAAAATTATTTTTCATATCTTTGTCAGAATATGGATTTAGATTTTGCTAGTAGTAAATTTTCCATTTTTCAAGTGAATAGTATATGTCAGATGTATAAAACTAGTTGTCATCTTAAAGCAGCTCACAGATAATCCTCATTTAAAGTATACTGACTTTATAAAATTTCCATGTTAGAGAATTCATAATACAAAGCAAGAGTTGCTTTTACCAGATTACAAAGCCTTGAAATTTAAGCTGGACTTTTTCCTGTGTTAGAACAATTGGCAGCTGTTTACAGGAGACATTGAGTAGGCGAACAGAGGAGTGGAAAAGATTTCTGGAGTTTGGGAAATTTCAGCAAAAGGAGCTTAGAATTTTGGCAAGAAAGTCTTAGAGGTGGGAACATACTTCTAAACTCTGAAATCTTTATCACATTAGGCCAAAAATTCCAACTTGGATTATAAACCATGTTCTAATTTTATGAGCGTCAGTTAAGAAAAAAGATTACTCTTTTAGAAGCTGATATTGTTTTCTGCCTAGGAAAATAAAAACATATGTAAATAGAAAAAGGGACAACTAAGGACAAAAGGAACTAGTTTTAAATAACTAGAATGAAATATTGGGAAATCTGATGTCGTCTTTCTTGCTGACTTACATTTTTGGAAAAGTGAGGAGGAATAGTTTTGCTTAGTCTTGAAAATCAGTTTTATTTAAATATTTGTTATTTTGAAGTTGCTCTGTTTTTTCTAATCACCTTTTTTAGCTTTTCAGAAAAAGTTAAATATAAAAATGAGTGTTTGTTTTGCCATCTGTAAATAAGAGAGAATTAAAGAATCCAAAGTTGCAAGTGAAATGATGCCCAGACTAAAACGAAGCATATTCTATAACACAGTTGTAGAATTAGGCAACCTTGGTGGTCTGCTTTGTGATTTGTATTTATTTTATAAAACACTTTATTAATTTATATTGTAGGGTGGTTCAGGAAGAGGCTAATATTTATCATGTGTTATTTATGTGACTGCTGCTGAGGTGCTTCAGATTTTTCTATCTACAATGAATGCCTTTTACTCAATGTAAAAATAGTACTAATACTTCATGTTAAGCATTATCTGAAAAAGAGACCATTATAAAGTATAATTGTCATTTAATCATATAAGTTCTTCACAGTGCTTCTTTATGATTTGAGCATTTTCCTAATAGAGATAGGAAAATTAGTATAATGACTTATGAAAAGATTCTTAGGCTTTAGAAATGTGTATTTAAAATGCATTACATTTTTAGAGTTCTTCACCTATTTTAAAGTGGAAAATGCACATTGACTACTTGGTTTCAGAGCCCAGTGAAATAGGACAGATATCTGATATTACAGTTTCATAGAGATATTACAGTTTCAGAGATGAGATTAAATGAATGCTTTATGTTACAAAGGTGGAATTTAGCATTCAGGCTTCTGACACTGAATCTAGGGGATTTTAATGTGAGAGGCACATGTAAGGAGTCACTTATATCTCGTGTTGGTTTTTGCCCTGTAGAATCAAATAGTTTTACACAGAAACCGCTTGTCACAAAATATTGATATATCACTTGAAAAGAGTCTTCTATTGATGTTTGTGCTTGGAGTTCTACATTCATCTCTTTCTCCTTTCCTCTTGCTAGTTATCTTCTCTCCCTCTTCTGATCAGATGGCTTAGGGAACCTTTAGGTAGGTGAATATTGTTTATTTAGTGAAGCAGTTAACAGATTAAACTAGTTATGGGTACTTCTTTTTTATTTGCTAGTTACTGTTTCTTTTTGAATTGGTATAGACACATATTTTATTTCTAAGTAATAGAAGGTGAACTAATATATTTTAAGTATGTTCTTTAAAAGTAGCACAGTTGAGAATACTAAATAGCATCTTTTTCTCTCTTTTCAGTAAGCCTCCTCTGAAGTGTTACTAATCACTCTGCTCTAACAGTCTTCTAAAATATCACTAATCATTTGGTGGTACCTTGCAGAGAGGAGGCACAGAATATGGGATCTAGAGGAGCTTCTTTAGGACTTGAACTGAAAATGTAGTTCCTTTAAAGTGCCAGAGATTTTCATCCTGTATTTAAACACACTTCTTATTTTGTTCCCTTTCTATTGTAGGGTGGATGATGTGCCTCCTGGAATATCTCTGCTTCCTGATAATATTCTGCAGGTTCTGAGGATCCAGCTTCTACAGTGTGTTCAGAAAATGGCTGATGGGTTAGAGGAAGAACAGCAAGCCTTGTCAATTTTGCTTGTCAAGTTCTTCATTATTCTTTGCAGGTATCTGGTGCAAATAATTTCTGTTTTAAATAATTAATAGCAAACTAATAATGTATTTATTGGTTATTAATGATGTTTGTTGTTCATGTGGTTAATAGCAAACTAATAATGCATTTATTGGTTATTAATGATGTTTGTTGTTCATGTGGAGTTCTTAAGGATGAGTGCAGCTTTTGAAGTAGATTTGTAGTTTGTTATTATATTGGAAAGCCTTTTAGTATACCTACGTAGAGAGATTCAGCCAAGATTAAAGAATAAGTGCTTTAGAGTTAAGACAACGACAAGAGTTGTTACTTAAGAATTTCTTGCACTAGTATTTTCTCTATGGTCCTCACCTGTAAACATGTACATACACATTTTTATACTGTGCATTGCGATTTGAAAATGTATTTTTCTAGTCTTTCATTTTATAATTTAACCAAAGAAAGTATAATTATTCCATAGCTTATATTTCCAGATTTATAGATGATTGGGTCTATGGTACTTAAATTTGGTGTGTATAAATAACAATTGGGAAGCTTACTAGAAATGCAGAGTTTGAGCCTTATGTATGGAAATTCGGATCTAAAAGAGCTCATGCATTCTGATTTTCACCTATTCCATGTTAATCTGCATATAAAAATTTGAGAGCCATTGGGTTAGGAACATCATATGCTTCTTAAAATCTGTCTTCTTGTTCTTAGAGGAAGAACTTTTAGTCTTTTACCGTTAGTCTGATATTTGCTGTGAAATTATATATAGATTTTATTAAGTCGAGACAGTTTCCTTTTATTCCTAATTTGCAGAGTGTTGTTCTCAGGAAAGATTGTTGAATTTTCTCAAATGCTTTTTGTGCAGTTAAAATGCTTTTTAATTGAGATGATCAGGTGGATTTTTTTCCCTTTATTCTGTTGATGAAGCATATTACATTGGTCAGGTTTCATATGTTGAACCATCCTTTCATTTCAGGAATGAATTCCACTTAGTCATGGTATGTAATCCTTTTAATATGCTGTTGAATTCTCCTTACTGGAATTTTGTTGAAGTTCTTTGCATTAATGTTTATAAGGATTTTGGTCTGTAGTTTCCTCGGAATCTCTTGTCTGATTTGGTATCATGGTAATACTGGTATCATATAATGATTTATAAAGTGTTTCTTCTTCACTTTTTGGAAAGACGTTGAGAAGGATTGGCATCAGTTCTTCTTTAAATGTTTTGTAGAATTTGCCAGTGAAAATATCAGGTCTAGGGCTGCTTTGTTGAGAGAGTTTTGACTGCTGATTCAGTATCCTTATTAGTCAAAGATCTGTTCAGATTATTTATTTCATCACGGTTTAGTCTTGGGAGGTTTTGTGTTTCTAGGAATTTCTCCATTTCATCTATGTTATTAAATCTGTTGTACAGTCCTTCATAATACTGTAATAATTATTTTTATTTCTTTATAATCAGTACTGTATATCTTTTTATTTCTTTAATCAGTCACGTCCAACTCTTTGCAACCCCATGGACTGTAGCCCACCAGACTCCTCCATCCATGGAATTTTCTAGGCAAGAGTACTGGAGTGGGTTACCATTTCCTTCTCCAGGGGATCTTCCTGAACCAGGGATCAAACCCAGGTCTCCCGCATTGCAGAAGCAGATGCTTTACCATCTGAGCCACCAGGGAATCCCAATTGGAGAAGGTAATGGCAAACCACTTCAGTATTCCTGCCTTGAGAACCCCATGAACAGTATGAAAAGGCAAAAAGATAGGACACTGAAAGATGAACTCCCCAGGTCGTTAGGTGCCCAGTATGCTACTGGAGATCAGTGGAGAAATAGCTCCAGAAAAAATGAAGAGATGGAGCCAAAGCAAAAAAGTACCCAGTTGTGGATGGGACTGGTGATGGAAACAAGGTCCGATGCTGTAAAGAACAATATTACATAGGAACCTGGAATGTTAGGTCCATGAATCAAGGCAAATTGGAAGTGATCAAACAGGAGATGGCAAGAGTGAATGTCGACATTCTAGGAATCAGCGAGCAAAAATGGACTGGAATGGGTGAATTTAACTCAGATGACCATTATATCTACTACTGTGGGCAAGAATCCCTTAGAAGAAATGGAGTAGCCATCATGGTCAACAAAAGAGTCCGAAATGCAGTACTTGGATGCTGTCTCAAAAACGACAGAATGATCTCTGTTTGTTTCCAAGACAAACCATTCAATATCATGGAAATCCAAGAAAAGCAAGAGAGTTCCAGAAAAACATCTATTTCTGCTTTATTGACTATGCCAAAGCCTTTGACTGTGTGGATCACAATAAACTGTGGAAAATTCTTAAAGAGATGGGAATACCAGACCACCTGACCTGCCTCTTGAGAAATCTGAATGCAGGTCAGGAAGCAACTGTTAGAACTGGACCTGAAACAACAGACTGGTTCCAAATAGGAAAAGGAGTATGTCAAGGCTGTATATTGTCACCCTGCTTTTTTAACTTATATGCAGAATACATCATGAGAAATGCTGGGCTGGATGAAGCACAAGCTGGAATCAAGATTGCCAGGAGAAATATCAAAAACCTCAGATATGCAGACGACACCACCCTTCTGGCAGAAAGTGAAGAGGAACTAAAAAGCCTCTTGATGAAAGTGAAAGAGGAGAGTGAAAAAGTTGGCTTAAAGCTCAACATTCAGAAAACTAAGATCATGGCATCTGGTCCCATCACTTCATGACAAATAGATGGAGAAACAGTGGAAACAGTGGCAGACTTTATTTTTTTGGGCTCCAAAATCACTACAGTTGGAAGAAAAGTTATGACCAACCTAGACAGCATATTAAAAAGCAGACACCTTACTTTGTCAACAAAGGTCTGTCTAGTCAAGGTTACGGTTTTTTCAGTAGTCATGTATGGATGTGAGAATTGGAGTATAAAAAAACCTGAGCGCCGAAGAATTGATGCTTTTGAACTGTGGTGTTGGAGAAAACTCTTGAGAGTCCCTCGGACAGTAAGGAGATCCAACCTGTCCATCCTAAGGGAAATCAGTCCTGAATGTTCATTGGACAGACTGATGTTGAAGCTGAAACTGCAATAGTTTGGCCACCTGATGCGAAGAGCTGGCTCATTTGAAAAGACCCTGATGCTGGGAAAGATTGAAGGCAATAAGAGAAGGGGATGACAGAAGATGGGATGGTTGGATGGCATCACAGATTCAATGGATATGAGTTTGAGTAAACTCTGGGAGTTGACGATGGACAGAAATGCGTGGCATGCTGCAATCCATGGGGTCGCAAAGAGTCAGACACTACTGAGCGACTTAACTGAATTGAACCGAATCAGGAGTAATGTCCACACTTTCTTTTCATAATCTGTCTTTTTTTTTTCCTTTGTCTGTCTTGCTAAAGATTTGTTAATATCTTTAAAGAACTAATTTTTGTTTCATTAATTTTCTCTGTTTTTAAGAATTTTTTGGTCTCTGCTCCGATCTTTATTGTTTCGTCTTTCTGCTAGCTTTGGGTTTAGTTTGTTCTCTCTTCTTGATTCCTTAAGTTAGGCAATTGAGTAGTTGGTTTCTTTTCTTTAGTGTAAGCACTTAATACCTATAACATTTTCCCTTTCACCACTTTCACTACCTCTCATAGGCTTTCATAAGTCGTATTTTTCTTTTCATTTATCTCAAGTATTTTCTAATTTCCCTCTTGGTGTCTTCTTCGATCCATTGATTGTTTAAAAGTCTTTTGGTTAATTTCCACAGTTTTGAGAATTTTTCAGTTTTCATTTTGATTTTAGCTTCATCCTGTTGTGGTTAGAGAAGATGCTTTGTATGATATCTGCCATTTTAAATCTGTTGAGACTTAATTTGTAACCTAACATAGTGTCTATCCTGTAAAATGTTCCAAGTGCACTTGTGAAGAATGTTCTATTGTTATTAGCTAGAGTGATCTGTGTATGTTTGTTAGATCTGTGGTTTACTGTGTTAATTAAATCCTCTGTTTCTTTACTTATCTTTTGTCTAGTTGGTTTTATTCATTATTGTGGAGGAGATATTGAATTCTCCAGCTATTATGGGAGAAATATATTTCTCTCTTCAGTTCTGTCAGTATTTACTTCATATATTTTGATGGCCTCTCATTAGATATGTAAATATTTATAATTGTTGTATCTTCTTGCTAGTATTATACCTTTGTTATATTGCCTGTGCCTGCATGCTACGTGGTGTCTGACTCTTTGTGACTCTCTGAACTGTAGCCCACCAGGCTTCTCTGTCCATGACGTTTTCCAGGCAAGAATACTGAAGCAGGTTGCCATTTCCTTTTCCAGGAAATCTTCCTGACTCAGGGATCAAACCATGTCCCCTGTGTTTCCTGCATTGCAGGAGGATTCTTTACTCACTGAGCCAGCAGGGAAGCCCCTTGTTACATATATAATGTTATATATACCTTTATTATATTATGCTTTTTAAAGTATATAATGTCCTTGTCTCTTGTAACCTTTTTTTGACTTAAAGCATGTTGTATCTGATATTCATAGGTCAACCTCTGCTCTCTTTGAGTTATTCTTTGCATGGAGTATCTTTTTCTCTGCTTTCACTTTCAACCTGTTTGTTTCCTTGGACCTCAAGTAGGTAATATATAGTTGGATCATGTGTTTGTGTCAATTCTGCCAATCTTTGTCTTTGATTGGAAACTTTAATCCATTTACATTGAAAGTAACATTTCTGTTATTGTGCTATTTGTTTACTTTATGCCTTCAAACAAGATTTTGTGCCTTATTTCTTAATTACTGTCTTCCTTGACATTTTGTATCAAATGTTTAAATTCCTTTGTCATATTCTATTGTATATTCAGTTCAGTTGCTCAGTCGTGTCTGACTCTTTACAACTCCATGAACCATAGCAGACCAGGCCTCCCTATCCATCACCGACTCCCGCAGTTTACCCAAACTCATGTCCATTAAGTTGGTGATGCCATCCAACCATCTCATCCTCTGTCGTCCCCTTCTTATGCCTTCAATCTTTCCCAACATTAGGGTCTTTTCAAATGAGTCAGCTCTTCCCATCAGGTGGCCAAAATATTGGCGTTTCAGCTTCAACATCAGTCTTTCCAATGAACAACTAGGACTGATTTCCTTTAGGATGGACTGATTGGATCTCCTTGCAGTCCAAGGGACTCTCAAGAGTCTTCTCCAACACCACAGTTCAAAAGCATCAATTCTTCGGCGCTCAGTTTTCTTTATAGTCTTAACTCTCACATCCATACATGACTGCTGGAAAAGCCATAACCTTGACTAGACAGACCTTTGTTGACAAAGTAATGTCTGCTTTTTAATATGCTGTCTAGGTTGGTCATAACTTTCCTTCCAAGGAATAAGTGTCTTTTAATCTCATGGCTGCAGTTACCATCTGCAGTGATTTTAGAGCCCAAAAAATAAAGTCAGCCACTGTTTCCACTGTTTCCCCATCTATTTGCCAGGAAGTGATGGGACCAGATGCCACTATCTTAGTTTTCTGAATGTTGAGCTTTAAGCCAACTTTTTTACTCTCCTTTTTAACTTTCATCAAGAGGCTCTCTAGTTCTTTACTTTCTGCCATAAGGGTGGTGTCATCTGCATATCTGAGTTTATTGATATTTCTCCTGGCATATTCAATAGATATTTTCTTTTTGATCACCATTGGTATTACGTTTAACATTCTAAAGTTATCACACTCTAATTTGAATTTATACCACTCTAATGTCAATAACATACAGAAACTCTGCTCTTTTATGGCTCTCTCCCTACTCCTTTTGGTTTTGGTATCACAAAATTACATTTATACAGTGTTTTCCCCAAAGCATAAGCTAGTAATTATTTTAAATGTGTTAGTCTTGTAAATTATATAAAAATAAAATTTGGAGTTACAAACCAAAGTTACAGTAATTCTAGGTTTTACATGAACAGTATTTTTTTTCTTTAAATATGACCTCTTAAAATATATAAAAACAAAGAATGCAATTACAAATCATTGTTACAATAATTTTCTCTTTTATAATTGCCCACATATTTACCTTCATTAATATCTTTATTTTTTCATACAACTTTGAGTTGCTGTGTAGTGTCCTTAATTTGCACCTTGCAGGACACTGTTGAGCATTTTTTGCATGGTCGACCTAGTTGGCACAGACTCCATTACCTTTTATTTTCTAGAAATGTCTTTGTTTCTCCCTTACTTTTGAAGCAGTTTGTCAGATATTGGGTTGTTGGTTGATAGTTTTTTCTTTTAGCATTTTGAATATATTCTCTCACTGTCTTCTGACCTAAATTTGTTATTAGAAATCTGCTGATAATTGTATTGAAGATATCTTATATGTGATGAATTACTCCTCTCTTCCTGCTTTAAAGATTCTCTCTATGTCCTTTGAGAATTTGATGATAACTTTGTGTGTCTCAGTGTGGGTGTCTGTGAGTTCACCTTATTTAGAGTTTATTAAGCTTCTTGGCTGTTTATTTTCATGTCTTTCATCAAATTGGGAATGTTTTCACCCACTATTTCTTCAAGTATTCTCTGTTCCCCCTTTTCTTTCTCTTCTTTTTATGCAAATATTTTTATTTCTGTTATTTAGACTTGTTAGTTTCCAGTGTGCTATCTTCAGGTTCCCTGAGTCTTTCTTCTGCCTCTTCAAATCTGTCCTTGGATTCCTCTAGTATATTTTTCATTGTAATCGTTGTACTTTTCGGCACCAAAATTTCTTTTGGCTTCTTTTTAGTTTTTTAAATCTCTTTATTGATATTTCCATTTTGTTTACATATTAACTTCTTGATTTTCTCCACGCCTACCTTGAATACTTCGAGTGTCTTGAAGACAGTTAATTTGAAGTTTTTGTCCAATAAGTCTTTTTCACGAAGTTTCTGTTGATTTCTTTTTTTCTCTTAACTGGGCCATAGTTCTCTAGTTCTTTGTATACCTTCTGATTTTCTTGTTAATTGAATGCAGGACATTGAATCTAATAATGTAATGCTGAAAATCAGATTTACCTTCCTTCCAGTGGTTTACTGCTTTTTGTTGTTACTTTTGTTTATTGCTTTTATAATATTTTTTTTATTACAGATTGTCTTTGTGCTGAGAATCAACCTGAGTTGTAAACCTGAGGTCTGCTCAAATCTATTATGATTTTCCCTCAGCATATGTGGTCACTCTCTAATTTTCCCCATTTATGCCATCATTTTTGAATATCCTGGTCTTTAATATCTGTCTCCCAAAAGGGGAAAAAAATTAAAAAGATGAAGATGGGAAGGGAAATGACCCATTAAGTCCCGTGGAAATTATGTTGCCCATAGAGGGAAGAGTAATAACTGTCGGGGTAGGTGCAATAGCAGTGGCTGCCTGTCTGTTTCTGTGCACCTTTATAATCAGACGCAGCAGTCGGTGATCAGAGCACAGATCTCCAATATTTGGAGGACAGGGTCCTTTTTGCCCATAATGGTTCCTGTAAGCTTGCTTCCAAGCTGCTTCTGGAACATATGCACAGCTGTTTACCACATGTCTGGGATGGGGATTGGTAGCTGCTGCTGTGCTAATAGCTGAAATTTAAATTAATGTCCATAATGTAGGACATTAATTGCAATTTACCATCCAAATCTTCATCTGGAAGTTGCCAGCCTTCATTAGAGGCTCAAGGTTTCCAAAATACTTACATCAAACTGATTTTGACAGTGTATCTGTTTCTAGGTGGGGAGACAGATTCCTTGTGCTTCCTACTTGGCTGTCTTCCCAGAATCCTCCACAGGGGCTTTGAATGTTACCTCTGCCTTTACTCTCTGCTTTCTCAAAGATGTCCTGCCATTCTGACTTCTTAAGAAGTCTATTAATTCAGTTAATTTTTCCTGTTCTTTTAGCATCTACTGAATTTTAAGATACAGAGTATTTTTCAAGGTCACAATGTCTCAGAACTTAATAGAGTTTTTTGTCTTAATAGAATTTTTTTTTAATATGTAAAGAAAAACACTGCCAAGGTTAGGTAGAGTACACTTTAGCATTTTATGTGTCATGGGAAAAAAAAGTGCAAGTTTTAGTTGCTCAGTTGTGACCCTCTGGGCTGTAGCCCACCAGGCTCCTCTGTCCATGGAATTGTCCAGGCAAGAATACTGGAGTGGGTAGCCATTCCCTTGTCCAGCGGCTCTTCCCGACTCAGGGATTGAACCTGGGTCTCCTGCATTGCAGGTGGATTCTTTACCAGCTGAGCCACCAGGGAAGCCCTTTATGTGCTATACCTTGATCTTGTTAAAAATGGAATAAAAATGAGGGTCAAATTTTAACTGAATGCCATGCCCTTGTTAATCCATTGCTTTTACACAAGGCATGTACTCTGCTCTCTTGGAGTATGTATAGATATCCACCCTTCTCTCAGGCTTTTTAATACAATTGAAGAGATATATTATGAGTCTAAAGAAAGTGAAAGAAAGTGAAGTCGCTCAGTCGTGTCCGACTCTTTGCGACCCCATGGACTGTGGCCTACCAGGGCTCCTCCATTGATGGGATTTTTCAGGCAAGAATACTGGAGTGGGTTGCCATTTCCTTCTCCAGGAGATCTTCCTGACCCAGGGATTGAACCCAGGCCTCCCGCAATGTAGGCAGACGCTTTACCATCTGAGCCACCAGGGATGAGTCCAAAAGGGGAACCCAATTTCAGAAAGCAAGATGATAACTGTAAAACTACACAAAATGTCTTGTAAAGGCAATGAATGATATGTAAAAAAACCAAGCTAAGAATCTACAGAAGAAAATAGCAACTAATCTGGAAAGAAATAATGCACAATGTATCTATTTGCTAATGTTTGAGTTGTAAGAACATTAATGACTTTTACTCTTTCTACTTTGTGATATTTTCCAATTTTTCACAATAAGCAAATGCTAATTAACATGTATTTCTTATTCTCTATTTATAGTAGTTAAATAGTGCTTGAGGTGTGTTTTGCATTCTCAGTGGGAAAGCAATTATATAATCAAATTGATTTTAAGTTTTAATGAATATTATTTGTACTTCATTTGCCAACAAGTGTTCTGAAAATCAGTCTGAATATGAGCATGCATTTTTCTCACCATTCATATGCAGTAAATATATGGCTATTCTTTTTTTTTCTCTCACAGAAATCTATCTAATGTAGAAGAAATTGGGACCTGCTCATATATCAACCATGTTATCACTATGACAACACTCTATATTCAGCAAGTAGGTGTGAATTAATATATTTCTTTTTGTTGCTTTACTGAGAGTAATTAGTTTTTACTTTTTAAAATTTAGTAAAGTTAAATGTTTTCAGAGGAGGTATTAATTGAGAAGATCATTAAATTATCATTGGGTACATTATTGCAGGCATCTTATGCATATTATCTAAAAGTAGAAAAACAGTTATTAATACATTTTGTTATTTTAATTTAAAAATTGAAACATTTTGTAAGTGGCTTTTTAAAATGGCACAGTTTGTCATTTTATGTTTTTATTATTTATTCATCAAATAGCCCTCTTACTGAAAGCATCTTCATTTTTGGAAAAATGTTTGGCTGACAATTTGAAACCTTTCCTAGGAAATATTTAAAATTTGAGTGGTTATATGTAGTCCATATGATTAACTGACCTTCTGCAGATTCAAGTGGAACTTAGACTTATTTGAATAAAAATTATCTGTTATTATTAGATGACTGAAACACAGTTATCTCTTAATGATATTGCACAGTATGTCATATGGCTTAATATTTTTAAGTGCATATAATTTTATATTTAAATTCTCAGTTAAAAAGCAAAAAAAAAGAGAAGGAATTGGCAGATCAGACATCTATTGAAGAATTTGTGATCCATGCATTGGCATTTTGCGAAAGTTTATATGATCCATATCGGAATTGGAGGCAACGGATTTCAGGGTATGTTTTATAAATCATAGTGTTCATTTGCACACTTAATGTCCTAGTGAATGTAATTCTTCAAAGCAGGTCTCGTTCTCTGTGAAAGCAACTGGTAAGTTGTGTTTGAGGCTCCATCTCTATCTCTGAAATAGAGAAGTACATTAGAGGTAATGAATTAGTGGTAAATGCCACTTCTGGATAATTAATTTACTCTGATCTTTTATTTTGTGATGCAATTGAATGCTAATAATCTGTGGTAAAAAATCTCAGAGCACAGTAACATCAAGTAGAGTATACATATTTTTCAAGGAAATTTCTTTTTATAAAAGCATATTTCATAATTTGTAAATGAATTTTAATAATGTTTTATGTATTAATGTTTATTTTAAATTGTGGACCTTGTGTCAGCCAAGGTCTAGTTAGGAAAACAGAAACCAGTGCTTTAAAAGAGAGAATATAGCAAAAGGAAAATTTTAAGTAGGTATTAGTGAAGTCGCTCAGTCGTGTCCAACTCTTTGCAACCCCATGGACTGTAGCCTGCCAGGCTTCTCAGTCCATGGGATTTTCCAGGGAAGAGCACTGGAGTGGGTTGCCATTTCCTTCTCCAGGGGATTTTCCTGGCCCAGGGATCGAACCCAGGTCTCCTGCATTGTAGGCAGACGCTTTACCCTCTGAGCCTCCAGGGAAGCCAGGTATTAGAGGATTCAAAGAGCAAAAGGGGGGATACTAGTGTAATACAGAAATAGTGGCTTTAGGAAGCAGCTACTTCCCTGGGGCTGTGGGAACAAAGGGAAGAGTTTGGAGTTATCAGGAACTAGAAGTTTCAGAGAAGGGGTCCTGCAGTTCCTGGGTATGAGATTTCTGAGGAAAGAGCCCTAAGCCAGTGCTGATATCACTGAGCAGCCATGAAGAGCTGGTTCTGGGATTGCCGAAAATAAGCTGAAGACAGAAACCAACTGTGAATGCCATAGTTAAGAACTGTTGGCTGGTGAAAAAAAGAAAAGCAATAAAGAATCATTCCCCTTTCAACCATTCAGTCTTCCAGTCTCCATTTAGTACCAAGTGTTGATGAAACCAAGACTGAGGTACCTGGAGAAAAAGAAATATAGTTTGTAGCATGCGTATCCTGCATCACAAAGCAGATGAAATGTGGAATGATGGATTGGTAGCTTAGCAACAAAGGCATCATTACCAGTACACAGCTCAAAGAGTATAAAAAACTCAGATGACTTTCTTACCTTTGGGAAAAGAACAGGTATATTGTCACCTACAGTCAGATCTCTTTTTTCAATCTCCCTGTCTGCTGTACTTTCAATCTGAAGATGTTTTATATTCAGTGTAATTTGTCTTATTTATAAGCAATTCCTACTTCCTACAACATTTCGTTACTAGAATGTTTTGATTTTTTTTAAATAGGATTTTCAGGATTTCCAGGGTATGATACCCTCACTTTGAATAGCCACTGTTGAATAGTGGTTAAGAATTAATAACTGGAAAAAAAAAAAAAAAGAGTTAATAACTGAGAGAACATGTATATAGACTATGTGGTAGTACTTTGTATGTTCTATATAGTAATATTTTATTGAAATAACACATCTTTTAGCTAAAGCAAGAAGAGTCTAATAGAAATAATAGGAACAAATATTCCAGCTATTAAATATAACTGGCTTCCCAGGTAACTCAGTGGTAAAGAATCCACTTGCCAATTCAGGAGATGCAAGAGACACTGGTTCGATCCCCTGGGTCAGGGAGATCCCCTGGAGGAGGACGTGGCAACCCACTCCAATATTCTTGCCTGGAAAATTCCATAGATAGAGGAGCCTGGCAGGCTATAGTTTATGGGGTTGCAGAGTCAGAAATGACTGAATGACTTATCACTGCCATTAAATATAATGATCCTATCCACTTACACATTTGCTTTCCTTTATATGTTGAAATAAGTTGTCTTTAGTCATAAACCATGGAGGAAGAAAGGAATTCATAAGTCTGTACCAGTGATTGATCGATAAAGATTGGGAGAGAGAGAAAAATAAGGGAGTAGAGAGGGCTCTTGCTTCCATTAGAAGGTCAAATGACAATTAGGAATGTACAGGGGATGCTGATGTTTGAAAAGAATCAACATTTTGGACACATTATAGGAAAGTTAGGAATCCAAATCTACGGTGGTGAAAGTTTGGTAAGGAACATGGGTTTTGCATAATTTTAAAATGTTTCTCTACAGAATTACTTTCTTGTTGCAAAGTATAAATTAGTAATTATTTTGTATAGTACTGGATAGTACAGTGACTGGATAATCAAAATTAACGTCATCATTCAGAATCAGGTGGACACCCTGTGCCTACAGCTGTGATACTCTAAGAAGGACCCATCGTTGCATGTATAATATTCCAGCTAAGAATGCATAATCTGAATCTTAATTGTATGGAAACATCAAGCAAACTCCAAAGGGACAACATTTTAGTGAATAAAAGGAAGAGTTAGGAGACAGCATTCTTTAAAAGTATCATAGAGAAAAGCTGTGGAAATGTTTCAGATTAAAGAAGGTAAAAGAGGTGTGACTGCCAAATGCAATGCCTGACCCTGGATAGGAAACTGTACTTAGGGACGAGAAGGTGGGAATGCTTTAGAACACTGTTAGGTCAGTTGACATATTGGATTATAATAGTAGTTTCAATAAATGTATAACGTTAATGCTAAGTGTATTGAGATTTATAACAGTACTGTAATATTATATGTGACAGTATCCCTATTCCTAGGAATTATTCACTATCAAGTATTTAGAGGTAAAAGGGCATAATATTCATAATTTCCCTTAAATGTTCTGCAAAATTATAGGTCTCAATATGTGTACATATATAAATACACATCGGAGAAGGCAATGGCACCCCACTCCAGTACTCTTGCCTGGAAAATCCCATGGATCGAGGAGTCTGATAGGCTGTGGTCCATGGGGTCGCTAAGAGTCGGACGTGACTGAGCGACTTCACTTTCACTTTTCACTTTCACGCATTGGAGAAGGAAATGGCAACCCACTCCAGTGTTCTTGCCTGGAAAATCCCAGGGGCAGGGGAGCCTGGTGGGCTGCCGTCTGTGGGGTCACACAGAGTCGGACACGACTGAAGCGACTTAGCAGCAGCAGCATAAACACACACATATATAAATATATGTGCATATATATTTTGGGGGAAGAGTAAGCAAATTATAAAGCATTTAGGATAAGATTTTAAACAATGACCCTGAGTAAGCGCTTCTTGAAGTTCTTTATACTATTTTTATTCTGGCAGCTTTTGCCAGAGTTTAAATTTATTTCCGGATAAAAAGTTTAAAAATTGAGAATAAAAAACTTATGTTCTAGGTATGATGGGAACACAAAAAAAGCATAGAAAAATTGACCAGGGGACATAAACTTTAGAAAACTGAGATGCAAACAAACATTTTGCATCCCTCTCAGCAACCTGTTGCTGTGTATTGGCATCAGCTAGGTGCTAAATGCTTGGCCAGATACCAGTTAATAATGGAGCAACCAAATATACTATGTTTTAAAAATGATACATTATTAGCTGTTCTGTTTCAACCTGTTGAAAGCATGCAGTGTAAATTACTTATGCTCTGATACCTGTTATGATATAATTGTTTTCTCCTCTTTTAATTAAGCTTATTAAATTTTACCACAAGTATAATGGAAATTATTTATGTTTGTATGTCACATCTAATACAGGGCCTTTAGAATGAGTCATTAATCACAGATCACAAGAGTATATTTTTATTGTGTTAATCAAATGAGAATCTTTATTGTTTGCAGTACAGGATCTTTGGATAGGATATATATTCTATTAGTTAATATCATAATTAATAATGTGCAAAATGTAAATAATATTGTGGAAAAGCCTAACTGAAGCTAAATCAGATTTCATCCTTTTAAAATTAATTTTTCTACAACATGACTGATTTTTTATTTTTTTTATAGTTTGACTCAGTTTTTTATTTGAAACTAGTAATATTTGTATTGTTTAAAGACATGCACTAAAAACCCTGGTAAGGTCTTAATTAAACAGGAAGATCCAGTGATGTTCCAAGATGTTATGTTTGTAAATACAGAAGTATGATAATTCCTAAGCCCTCTGGAAAATGGAAATAGGCATAGATTTGGAAAACAGTGCAGTAACAAATGGTGTCTGATATGATTTCTAGTGAATCTCGATATTAGAGCTGAATCTTAGAACTTTTTATTCGATTAGTACTGAGTCCTATCCTGTTTGTCTTATTCTATGGTCAGTTGGCTTTTCTTACTTTACAGTTATAAGGAAAATAATTTCAATAACATAATGGAGTATTGTTCAGATTGTTAAGAAGAAGGCAGCTTAATGTAGTGCTTTATCAGTAATTCATATTTAAATATATGGGATTTCTTTGTAGTTGTCCTCCAAATATTTTCTATTTTGTTGGCTCTAACAGTGTTAAAAGCATGTTCAGGGGATGAGAAAAAAAGTATGTATATATATTTTTCTAATTTTTCAACAAGCCACCAGTTGCTGATGTATCATCATAACAGTAACCTTTGTTCCCTAAACCCCATATCCACCATGCCCATCTAAGATACACTTATTTTGTGTTGAATTAAAATGTTCTTGGTAAAAGCACATGCTGTTTGTGTTGGTCTTACCAAAGTCAGTAGAAATATTTCAGCCATCAAAACTACTGGAATTGTGATTCCAGCCCTCTAGATCAGTATCCTTCATTGTGAAGGAAGCCAGTAGTATGGAGTCTGTGTGTCCAAATAAAATTTCAGAAAGTGCCACAAAATAGCTTGATTTTAGTCGTGCTGTATAAACTACTGCCTTAGGTGTCAACTGGAAAGGTCAGTTTTCATTCCAATCCCAAAGAAAGGCAATGCCAGGTAATGCTCAAACTACCGCACAATTGTATTCATCTCACACGCTAGTAAAGTAATGCTCAAAATTCTCCACGCCAGGCTTCAGCAATATGTGAACCGTGAACTTCCAGATGTTCAAGCTGGTTTTAGAAAAGGCAGAGGAACCAGAGATCATATTACCAACATCCGCTGGATCATGGAAAAAGCAAGAGAGTTCCAGGAAAACATCTATTTCTGCTTTATTGACTATGCCAAAGTCTTTGACTGTGTGGATCACAATAAACTGTGGAAAATTCTGAAAGAGATGGGAATACCAGACCACCTGGTCTGCCTTTTGAGAAATTTGTATGCAGGTCAGGAAGCAACAGTTAGAACTGGACATGGAACAACAGACTGGTTCCAAATAGGAAAAGGAGTACATCAAGGCTGTATATTGTCACCCTGTTTATTTAACTTATATGCAGAGTACATCATGAGAAACGCTGGACTGGAAGAAACACAAACTGGAATCAAGATTGCCGGGAGAAATATTAATAACCTCAGATATGCAGATGACACCACCCTTCTGGCAGAAAGTGAAGAGGAACTCAAAAGCCTCTTGATGAAAGTGAAAGTGGAGAGTGAAAAAGTTGGCTTAAAGCTCAACATTCAGAAAATGAAGATCATGGCATCCGGTCCCACCACTTCATGGGGAATAAATGGGGAAACAGTGGAAGCAGGGTCAGACTTTATTTTTCTGGGCTCCAAAATCACTACAGATGGTGACTGCAGTCATGAAATTAAAAGACGCTTACTCCTTGGAAGGAAAGTTATGACCAACCTAGATAGCATATTCAAAAGCAGAGACATTACTTTGCCAACAAAGGTTCGTCTAGTCAAGGCTATGGTTTTTCCCGTGGTCATGTATGAATGTGAGAGTTGGACTGTGAAGAAGGCTGAGCGCCGAAGAATTGATGGTTTTGAACTGTGGTGTTGGAGAAGACTCTTGAGAGTCCCTTGGACTGCAAGGAGATCCAACCAGTCCATTCTGAAGGAGATCAGCCCTGGGATTTCTTTGGAAGGAATGATGCTAAAGCTGAAACTCCAGTACTTTGGCCACCTCATGCGAAGAGTTGACTTATTGGAAAAGACTCTGATGCTGGGAGGGACTGGGGGCAGGAGGAGAAGGGGACGACAGAGGATTAGAGGGCTGGATGGCATCACTGACTCGATGGACGTGAGTCTCAGTGAACTCCGGGAGTTGGTGATGGACAGGGAGGCCTGGTGTGCTGCGATTCATGGGGTCGCAAAGAGTCGGACACGACTGAGCGACTGATCTGATCTGATCTGATCTACTAAATTCTTTTACAGATTGGAAATTTTAAAAGGCTAGTTCCTTTTTCTATTTCCAGTTGTTATAAGACTTTTAATGTGGCTGCTATGTTTCACCAGTAACTGTTGTAAATTTTTTTGCACAATTCAAAAGAAAAAATCCTTTCAGTTGGTGAGCATTTAAATTATTGGCTAGACTTCCCTTTCAAGCTTATTCCAATTCTGGTGGTGTATTTTTAATATACAAATGAAAAGCAAAGTATTGTTTATCATTGTTTTTGCAATTGTGCCTTCTCCATTTGCCCATGTTGTAATATGCCATTAACTTCTTTTTAATGGTAGACGAATCTTTAGTACTGTGGAAAAGAGCAGACAGAAATATAAACCAGCTTCTCTCACAGTGGAGTTCGTCCCTTTCTTTTATCGTAAGTAACAGCTCTAATTTCTCTTGCTTTGATTCTGATGTTACTCTGATCATTCCTTATTCTTATTCTGATTCTGACCTTGTTTCAGCTTGTGTATTTATAAGATAAAGATTCTAAGAACCTGTTACTAGAGAAGTTGATTGTTATTTTGCTGTCATTATTCCTCTTGGTTTTATTTAATTTACTGTTCTCTGAGTGTTTTTATTTTGAGAAGAGCTGAATGTTTTAAAGACAGTAGTATATTTTGGAACTTCAGAACTTTTACTGAAAATAATCTTGAGAGAATTGGTTCCTATTTGTATGATCTATATGGACTCTAGTTTTCTTTCTTTAAAAAAATGATTATGCTGTATTTCAAGAATATAGAACATTTTGCAGAATGTAATAGCAACCTCCTGTGTTTCCCACTCAAATTTGTCAGATTTTAACATTTTGCCATTTTACCACATTTTTGTTCACCTTTTCCCCCTCTAAGAAATAAGACAGAAATAGTCCCTTGTAGGGCAATTAATCCTGCCTAAAATGTCTTCCCTCATGGCACAGACAGTAAAGAGTCTGCCTACAATGCAAGAGACCCAGGTTCGATCCCTGGGTTGGGGAGATCCCCTGGAGAAGGAAACGGCAACCCACTCCAGTATTCTTCCTGGAAAATCCCATGGTTGCGGGAGTCTGGTGGGCTTCAGTGCATGGGGTTGCAGACTCAGGCGCAACTGAGCAGATAACACAAAATGTACATAAAGACATTTGGTTCTATGCAGTTGGAAAGAGTCAGACATGACTTAGTGACTAAACAACAGCAAAATGTCCGTAAGACATTTGGCTATGCCAAAAGGTCCTTGAAATTTAGTCCTATCCAAAATGAGCATATTTGGTTCGTGCTGAATAGTTTTGGGTAGGACCAAATATCAAGGAGCTTTTGGCATGGACCAAATATCTTATGGACATTTTGCACCGGACCAAAGGTCTGCTTATCAATTAGTTCTTTGATTGCTTGGTGAAGATGAATGCAATACTTTGCTTGACCACCAGTAGTGATACTGGTTTTAGCTAGATAAGCAAGCTCATGTGTCCACACCAGGAAAGCCAGCATTCCAGGGAAACAGTGTAGGCATTTCTTTTCAGAAGGAGATCTCACAGCATTACTAGGGCTTTTCTTGGATTTTCCAAGTCAGGATATGAAACCAAACTGATGGGTGTGTGAGCCACCCTGGCTTTGAAGTGCAGTATCCCATAGAAGACATTTATACCATTATACCCGTGAATGTAACGTCTAAATCCTAGGAAAGGAAATGCCTAAATTATAATTTACACTGAAATCAGGGAAGCCCAGGGTTATAAGTTCCCATCAGGTTATTTATAGTCATCATAATCTTTCTAGATCAAGGGGCATTTTTACCATGAACAGTGTTGCCTGGTAACACGTTTGTCACGCATTGACTATCTACATTTGTCATATTTCCAGTGATTGAATTCTTGGTGCATTTTCTAATAGAGAAGGAAGAAGAGTTTTTCTTACCCTGCATAGAGTGAATATCTTATTTTTCAATACTTTTTCATTTAATATTTTTGCACTCATTGATGATACTTGCAGTTATTTCATTCAGGGTTGCAATATTATCTTCAGATCTCCATTCTTATACTTCCATAAGTTGTTATATTCTGTAAAAAGAATTTTCCCTCATCCATTGGAGATAAATTACAATTATTCCTAAAAAGGCTGCATAAAGTACTTAAATCTTTCTCTTTTACTGTTTTCAAAATGAGTTCAAATAATACTTAAGTGGGACAAAGGTTTTATTTCTCCCTTTTTTATGTATCACTGTGGACTCAGTCTTTTATTTACTCAGCATTTTAGAATCAGTTATAGGTTTTTTTTTAAAATACTTATTTTTATTTCTTTGGGTGTTCCGGGTCTTAGTTGCAGCACGTGGGATCTTTGACTTTTGTTGCACACCCAGGATCTTAGTTGCACCATGTAAAATCTAGTTTCTGACCCCAGATTTGAACCCTGGGCTACCTGCATTGGGAATGCAGAGTCTTAGTTACAGGACCACCAAGGAAGTCCCTCAGTTGTAGTTTTTGATGGTAAAATTATTCTAAACTTGATCACTGAGAATATTTTCTCCTAGAATGTTTATCTTTTCATTTGAGTCTTTTGAAACATAGAAATTTTAAATATGAGTGGAATCTAATTTATAAAATTTTTCTGATGATCTGTGGTTTTTGTGTCTTCCCAAAGAAATCTTACTAATTACCTCAAGGTCATGAAGATTTTCTCTTATGTTTTCTTCTATTAGGTCAGTTACCTGTTTTAAGTCGGTATTTTGTATCTAGCCTAAGGTTTCTCATTATTGTTCCAGCAATATTTGTTGAAGAAACTGTTCTTTTCTTCTTTTGAATTACCTTGGCACATTTGTCAGAAATTGGTTGACAGTAAAACATGGGTTGACTTCTGGCTTCTCCTTTTTTTTCCGTGTGTCTGCCTTTATGCTGTTTCTACACTGTACTGATTATTGTGAGTTGATACCAAGTCTTGAAGTCATTAAAACCTCCAGCTTTATTCTTCTTTCTCAAGGTGTTTCTGCTATTCTGGTTCCTTTGCATTTTAATATATGTTTTAGAATCTGTTTTTCAGTATTGTTACAAAAAAGCTTGCTGGGATTTTGATTGAGATTGTATTGAATCTCTGGGACTATTTGAGGAGAATTGCCACTTTAAGAATATTTAGACTTCCAACTCATGAGTCTGATGTATCTCATCAATTATTTGTATGTTACTTATTTTTTCAGTCAATTTTACATAGTTTTCAGCATGTAGATTGTGCACGTATTTGGTTAATTTATCCCAAAATATCTATCTCAAGTGTAGATGTACAGTCTGTAAAATAAACTATTGCAGATTTTTAAAAAAGTTGTATTTTCATGTCTCTTTCTATCCATGGTAATATTCTTTGCCTTGCCTTGATAATATTTCTTGCCTGTTTTGTCAGTGTCAGTATATTGCTGACACTCCAACAGTCTTATGATTAGAATTTACATAGTGTATCTTTTTTTACACCCTCTCTCTGTGTTTCCTGGCTGAATAGAACTCTGTCATGTGTGTGAAATCTCACAGTTCGGTTTACAACCTCTTGTAGGTTTTTGGCTGTCTGGTGGGATTTCATGGTTTAAATTAGGATTGGTACTTGGACTCAAAATGAGCCCTTTGCATATTTCTGGATTGCTTTTTCTGTATAGCTTCCTTCATTTTAGTACTGCTTTATGAATTCCGGTTTCCTAGGCCTCCCCCAACTTGTAATCTGTCTCCTATCTCTGGAAATAGCCATGTTCTTTTAGGGTTCCCCCTTTCTGTACATTTGTTCAGAAAATGTCTATAAACCGGAAACTGAGGTGATCCTTGAGTTCACTTTCAATTTCTAGAACCAAAAAAATCTCTAAAACCTATTTTGCCAAATTTTGTAGTAATTTATAGCAGGAAACCTTGTATAGTGAAATTATTCCAACATAGCTGAGATGTCTTAATGTTTTAAATTTATCAATACCTTTTAACTGAAAATTGTTTCTTTTTGGAATGTTTTTTGTGTCTAAAATTGGAAATCATTCTCGTGTTATAATCTTTCTTTGTGTATAGTGATGTATGTGAAAGGATATTTATTACTGGATTGTTAGCAGTATCAAAAGAAAGTGAAAAAGCATAAATGTTTATCAGTAGAGAACTAGTTAAGTAAATTAAGGTATGTCATTGTAGTGGAATGCTCTCTAGTCATAAAAATGAATAAGGCAGATGTATATGTTAAGATTGATGGTTTCTCTTTTTTTTCTATGAAAAATGCATATTAACCTTGCTTTTTAATAAATTTCAGCCTTTCACAAATAATTTTTAATATTTCCATTCAAACATTCCTTAGAAATCAATCAGTTGAAAGAAATCTTATGTGGTTATTTGAGAAATCTTATGTAGTTATTTGTGTATTGTATTCACAGAGTGTTTTCAAGAAAGTGAACATCTCAAGGAGAGTCTTAAGTGTTGCTTATTGCATCTCTTTGGAGCCATAGTAGCTGGTGGGCAGGTGAGGAACATGTTGAAAGTTAATCTGTAAAATGACGGTAAATACTACAAACAGTTTGCCATGGGTTATTTAATGAAGTCTTTGTCTTTTTGCAATTTAATGAACAAATATTTTTCTGAAGTTAAATCTTGTTTAAAACTAATTTACTTAGTTTTATTTATGAATTTCAAAAAAAACTCAAGAAATAATATTAGCATTAACTATAAAAGTACTGCATAAATAGTTAGATTTAACAGTTTTGGGTATATGAAGTTCTTAGCTGTATTGACTTTCAGCTTCCAGTTTTTGCTTTAGAATATAGAGGATAGTCATCTCTGATAGTTCACTTGATGAAATCAGACTTTCATTTCCTAGGACATATGAATTTAGTCACTTTTCTGTCTACTTATAATTATTAAGGGCATACATACATGGTTTATATTCATTTTTTCAACCACTCAACTTTTTAAAATTATTTACAGTAAAGAAGTTTGAGTAACGTTTATTTTTTTCAGTTGAATGTCTTAACAGCTGTGGTAAACTCTGAGTCTAACTGCTAGTTGAAAACAGGTTATAGTTCAGAAGGAACATTCTACTTGTTTTATTTAACCACAAATTTAGATCAGAGGTTTCTGACACATTTTGTACCACATACCCTTTGGCAGTCTGATATAGCCTCTTGTCAGAATGTTTTCACATACCTGAAAGAAAATACACACCATCACAAAGGAAACTATACTGAAATGCAGTTACTAAAATATTAATAAAACAAGTCTGTTACATAGTAATGGGCTTCTTTATAACATATCAAATTAAAAAATACAGCAGCAAGTCTAGTGACTAATGTAATTTCGAAGAAGAGATGAGCATAATTGATGTTTAAAGATACTGTAACTGTAATATATGAAAATTATATGATTTCTACTGATGACAAAATCATGGGTATTGCTAATAATACTGTTTGGATTTCCTAGTGGGTCACCTTGCCCCCTCCTCTTCACTCTCGTAGAAGATAAAGAGTCTCCGTTGTGAGAGGAATGGTGACCAGAATCTTATTTTTCACTTTATCTGCTTTTTCACTTTCCTTTATTAGCTAATATCCGTCTTTTGCTTCAGTTCCTCCCCATTTCCATCATTTCTCCACTACTAAGAATTAGTAAGTGTACAGGAACAAAATTGGAAATGGCATTCTTTTTGACTAGTGGAGAAGTTGGTTGGAGCCCATACCCTTTTTGAACAAATCCAGACTTGTTAATGCCTCCGGGTAATTGAACCTTAAGAGACTTCCAGTAATTAAAACTCACATGGAAATCAAATGGATATTTAAAGGCCAGTTTATTATTTTATATACTGAAAATAACTCAAAATCCTATAATTGGATCATAGCTATAATTACAACTATATTGAAATCATAAGACTGTTGAATATAGCCTCAGTACAGGGGTATTTAGATAAATTGAGGATCTAAAAGACATAATAATACCTTTATCATAAGGAGTTGAACATTTAAAGTCCAATGATTGGTCTCCCTTTCCTCAGCATCTTGCCTGGCTTCCTGCAAGCATATTTATGCTGTTTCATGCTATGTTAAGAGCAAGGGCTCTGGAGCCAGAGTTAATTCTACGTCATTTCTAACTATTTGTATGACCTTGGATAAACTATTTATGTGTGTTTTAGTTTCTTTATTTATAATGTGTAAATAACAACACACAAGGACCAAATGACTCATTATATATGTAAAGTACTTAACAAAGTGCTTGTGATTATAAGCACGAAGTATATCATGGGTGTATCAGATTTATAACTCCTTAAAAGTGAAAGTGAAAGTCATTCAGTCCTGTCCCAACTCTTTGCCACCCCATGGACTGTAGCCCCCCAGGCTCCTCTGTCCATGGGGATTCTCCAGGCAAGGATACTGGAGTGGGTTGCCATGCCCTATAGCAGTAAGTAGTAAAGTTCTAACAGCTTTAATTAGAAGTTTACCTTTTTCTCTCATTAAAAAGAAAAAAGCAGTAAACAGTCCAGAATGAATTTGGTGGCTTTAGGAGATCTTCGGGGACTTGGGTTCCTTTTTAATGTCAATATGTTATCCTTACTGTTATGTCTTATGCTACAAAATAGCTTCTGGAGTTCTGGCCATCGTGTCTGCGCTTTGGACACAAAGATAGGGGGTTAGTGAAGAAGGAGACAAATGGCAGGTGCCAATTACCTTTGAAGGAGATATTGAAAAGCTGACAGCATCTCATTTGCAAAACTCCATCAGATAGCTGCACAGTTGCAAAAGGTGAAAAGGCCAAGAGCCAAGGATCCTTCCCTCTTTTATTTGTAAAGTGATATCCTCTTCCTGGTCTACTGGCATGTATTCGTGACCAAGGACTACCCCTAGCTACAAGGGAGGGTGATGAGGAAGTTTTCTATATGAGCAGATTACTCTGAATAAAATTAGAATTCTATTAGTAGTGAAGAAAAGACTTAATATGTGTAATACACCAGCAGTGTCTGTCAGAGTATCCATGTAAAAAATTTGTAATGTTGGTTTTTAAAGAAAAAACTGTCTGCAGATATATTAAAGTCTCTTTGTTTTTGAAAATGTATAGCACTTCAGTTAGGTTTGGATTTCACTTTTTTTTTTTTTGTCTCTCATGTTTCAGAAGAATGCTTTGCAAGCAATTTCTCCAGCCACCATGGAAGTTCTTATGAGAGTTTTGGCTGACTGTGATTCTTGGGAGGATGGAAATCCTGAAGAAGTGGGTAGGAAGGTAGAACTTACTCTGAAGTGCCTTACAGAAGTAGTGCATATCCTTCTCACTAGTAGCTCCGATCAGCGTCAGGTGGAAACCAGCACTATTCTGGAGAACTATTTTAAATTGCTAAATTCAGATCATTCAGCTTTACCTAATCAAAGGAGGTCCAGACAGTGGGAAAACCGGTTCATAGCTCTTCAGATCAAAATGCTGAGTGAGTATTAGATGAAGTTTATTCTGTTTGGTTTTCTTTGAATCTACTTGTTTTACATTTATATTCTCCATTTTCATTTAGAATTCACGACCATTGTATAGAAAATAGTGAATGTTTAATTCAGACTTTGTGTGACTGTTTATAGATTTTGACTTTAAAATAATGTGGAATTGATTTGTCTTTCACGTATTTGCTTTAGCAGTGACAAAATTGAGCCGTTATATTCTCTTTTGAAAGTTGTAATCCTCTCAAAGCATCAGTGTTAAAAAAAAAGAAAATCAACTGTGATTTTGAAATTTTAGAAGTAAATTTTCAGGAAGTGCCATTTGTACATTTCTAACCTACAGCAAGGGGTCATATGTAATCAGTTTTGTATGTGCTTCTCTAAGATCTCTATGGCCATTGCTTCAGCATGGCCCTCCTCTTGAGAGTTTCTGGTTTCTTGTTTTGTTTTGATTCCTCAGATCCTCTGTGTGTGTGTCTTGCTTTTCTTTCTCTTTCTTTGTGTTGGTTGTTCTGTGTCCCTCTGTGCTTCTCTCTCCCCCTCCATTGCTTCCTCACCCAATTTCTTTCCCTCTCCTTCTCTCTGCTCCCTGCAGACTCCTTAACCAATATATGTGGTTTCTTTTTGTATTCTTATTAGATGAATAGGTATACTAATATTATTAACTGAGAGTTCTTTTTTATGGAAATAAAATATTTTCATTATAGCTAAACTAGAAAATTCAGAGAAGTTAAAAGGAAAAGGTTTTTATATGCTGCCATCTGACGTAACCAACACTAATGGTTTGTTGTATAACTTTAGAGACTTTAAAAATTGTGTGGGTATGTGTGGTGTCCAATTTAAAAAATACTGGACATCAAAATCTTAGTGAAACTTAATGATTCATTACAACAGTGTTTTGTATATAGATTCACCTTATATAGTTTGTATTCTATGTTATAAAATATAGTGTTTTAAAATTATAAATTTGAAGTTTATAAGGAAATTTGAGTCTCTATTGAATGGACTTCTTTTTTGTTACGAACTTTCATATTACCTATGTCAAATTCCCCTTGATTTCCAAGTGAGGACATTGTTTTTGGTAGGAAATAGGACCAAAGCATCATCACAAATAGATTAATTACGTAACTCTCATTTTCATGATGGCTATATGTTAATTTTATGCTGTATAAATGAAACTGTGTTGCCAAATATAATCAGGTGTTACTTATTCATAGCAAGTTGGGAACCACAGTTTGTTACACTTAAATTAATGGAAGAACACCTAAGTAAATCTCTGAAAAATATTTATAACTCATATATGCAAAAATAAATACTTTTTATAATAAAGTATAAAAATGTTCACTTTTCTTATGAAGAAATAAGTGCGTGAGTGAGAGTGAAAGTCGCTCAGTCGTGTCCTACTCTTTGCAATTCTCTAGGCCAGAATACTGGAGTCAGTAGCCTTTCCCTTCTCTAGAGAAGTACAGGATTTGTTTTCTACTCCACCTCCTTATTATTTCCTATTAATTTACATCTATTTGTCAGCTGAAATGCCTAAGTTAAATATACAGCTAGAGTGAATGTTTCTGTGATCCCAAATATTCCACTTTATTAATGGACGATTTTGTTTTTATTTTCCTAGATACCATCACAGCCATGTTAGACTGCACAGATAGACCTGTTCTTCAGGCTATTTTTCTTAACAGTAACTGCTTTGAACATCTCATACGACTGCTACAGAACTGCAAGGTATTTTTCTGTTATTACTATTATTATTGTCTTTAATTTTAAGCTATTATTTTATGTTTTGATTTTATCTCGAACATACTATAACCATAGCTAAATTTGTGGTAAATGCACATAACATAAAATTTACCATCTTAATCATTTTTTAAGTATATCATTCAGTGGTATTAAATACATTCTCATTGATGTTGCAACCATTACCACCATCCATTCCCCATAACTTTTCATCTTGTAAAACTGAAATTCTGTATCCATTAAACAATTTCACATTCTCCTGTCCTTTCAGCCCCTGGCAACTACTACAGTTTCTGTCTCTATAATTTTAACTACTCTTAAGTACCTCATATAGGTGGAATTATGCAGTGTTTGATTTTTATAACTGGCTTATTTCATTCAGCATAATACCTCAAGATTCATCCATGTTGTAGCATATTGCAGAATTTCCTTTCCTTTTAAGACTGAAGAGTAACTCATTGTATGGATATATATATATATATGCCACATATTATTTATTCAGTCATCTGTTGATGGACTCTTGAGTTGATCTTACCTTTTGGCTATCATGGATAATGTTGCTGTGAACATGAGTATTACAAATATCTCTTCCAGACCCTACTTTAAATTCTTTTCGGCATATGTTCAGAGTGGGCTTGCTAGATCACATAGTAATGAAACTTTTGATTTGTTGAGGTGCCTTACTGTTTTCCATAGTGGCAGCACCATTTTATGTTCCTGGCAACAATGTACAAGAATCCAGTTTCTCCCATATTCTCATCAACATTTGTTTTCTCCTTCCTCCTCCTCATTCTCCTCCTTTTCTTCTTCCTCTTCTTCCTCGCTTTTATTTTTGATAATAGCCGTCCTAATGGGTGTGAGGTGGTATCATCTCATTGTAGTCTGATTTGCTTTTCTCTAATGATTAGTGATACTGAGCATCTTTTCATGTGCTTATTGGCCATTTATATTGTCTTTAGAAAAATGTGAGGTTCTTGGTGCATTTCTAAATTTTTTTTTTAGCTTTTTTGTTGTTAAGTTTTAAAATCTTTTTTTTTGTTACACTTATTAAAATTTGGTATGAGCATTTGATAAGCATATGTTTTTATACTTTTGTTTCATTTAAGATTATTTCATTAGCATTTTCTGGAGAAGGCAATGGCACCCCACTCCAGTACTCTTACCTGGAGAATCTCATGGACAGAGGAGCCTGGTAGGCTATAGTCCATGGGGTCACAAAGAGTCGGACACGACTGAAGCGACTTAGCAGCAGTAGCAGCAGCAGCATTAGCATTTTCATTTGTTATGATTTTAATATTTATATATTATTATATTAAGTGAATATATGACTTACTTAAATATTCCCTATTAGTTAAGTATAGTATTAGTTAAGTATATAGATATTTAACTTGTTTCCAGTTTTGTTTGCTATTACATAATTCTTTAAAATTTCATGGGATAGAATTCTATTTCTAGTACACTATTAGATCAAAGAGCATACATTTTTTAAAGCAGGGAGCACTGTATGGGAAAAACTTGTAAGTGGAAAATGTAGAAAAGTAGAAAAACAAGAATACTATTAGGGTTCTTGATGTATACCTCCAATTTGCTTATTTTTAAAAGTTTTTACTGATTTACACTTGTAGCAGATTTGCATATGAGTACATAATAACTGATATCTCTGATTATTATATATTTGCATAAATATCAAGATGCCACCAAAAACCTTTTAGAGAGCTTCGTGAAAATCCTTTGAAAATAAAACTACTTCATAGAGCTTTTACTTTCTATTTGAGGTATTCCTTTCATGAATTCCCTGTTGAAAAATACTAGGGGTTCATTCTGATTTTGTGAGAATATTCCAGAATAAAAATTTTAACGTCAGCTCCTTGAATTTTTCCACACAGTTAGGAGAGTATCTTTGAAAGCATTATGTCACTATGTTGCTTAACTTACAGTAAAACTATAAAGAATAGCATAAAATAGTAAACAATATATTGATAAAATAAGTCAGAATGAATACTTACGAAGTCAACACAAGTACCAAATTACCACTGAAGCGTCAAGATTTCTCTGTCCACCTTTTAAAAATCATTCTTGGGGAAGAAATCCGAGGGAGGTGAAAGCAACATAAGAGAAATATTTGTAAAACCTTCTCTGTGTTGTAAAAATGCAGTGTGGCTTTATGAATTATAATGATAACTTCAGTGATAGACAAGATCTCACATGTGTAGAGAAACTGTTAATCACATACTACAGAAGGATGAATCACTAGGATAAAATAATTTCTACTAAAATTTTTGGTATGCATTTATACAGTATGTGAAACTAAGATATAATTTTTAAAAATCTCTGTCATATGGTCAGCAGTACCTTTTTTTTAAGAATACAAAACTGTTTGTTTGACATAGCTGTCATGACAACAAGCTAATATTTACTCTTTCTACCATGTTAGAAGTCAAGGTTTCTTATAATTTAGATCTTGAAACTTGCTGATGGTCATAATGTTTTAAAATTTAATTATTTGACGGGCTTTCCTGGTGGCTCAGTGATAAAGAACCCTCTTGCAAGTGCAGGAAACACTGGTGTGATCCTTGATCCACATGCCGTGAAGCAGCTAAGGCCATTTGCTACACTCTTGGGCCTGTGAGTTGCAATTATCGAAGTCCACAGGCCCTAGAGTCCATGCTCCCTAGAGTCCGTGCTCCATAACAGGAGAAGCCACTGCAGTGAAAAACCCACACATTGCAACAATAGAGTAGCCTCTGCTCTCCACAAATAGAGAAAAAGCCTGTGCAGCAATGAAGACCCAGCACAGCCAAAATAAAAAATAAGTAAATAAATAAAATTTAATTATTTTATGCCATTTGGGCTTCCCTGATAGTTCAGTTGGTAAAGAATCTGCCTGCAGTGCAGGAGACCCTGGTTCTATTCCTGGGTCGGGAAGATCCCCTGGAGAAAGGATAGGCTCAGTTCAGTTCAGTTCAGTCGCTCAGTCGTGTCTGACTTTTTTGCAACCCCATGGACTGCAGCATGCCAGGCTTCCCTGTCCATCACCAACTCCTGGAGTGTGCTCAAATTTTGGGTACCTATTCCAGTATTCTTAGGCTTTTCTTGTGGCTCAGCTCGTAAAGAATCCACCTGCAATGTGGGAGACCTGGGTTCAATCCCTGGGTTGGGAAGATCCCTTGGAGAAGGGAAAGGCTACCCACTCCAGTATTCTGGCCTGGAGAATTCCATGGACTGTATAGTCCATGGGGTCACAAAGAGTCGGACACGACTGACTGACTTTCAGTTTCACTTTGATGCTATTTATCACACATTTTGCTTTTGAGAAGAAACCCATTTTGGAGAGGAAAGCTAGGTTTTGGGACCTGAGCCTTTTGTCCTGGCAGTATTCTGTATTTGTGGAATATTCTAGTCAGAATCCCTGTAAATTCCTCACTAAACATTAGAGTTATTAAGTTTTTAAAAAAATTTTGTAAAAAGTAAATGGCTCATAGCTTCATTGAGTTAACCAAGCCCCTTCACCATGATAAGGCTATAATCCATGATGTATTGGGATATAGTCAATTGACAGTGTTGTGATAGTTTAAGGTGAAGAGCAAAAGGACTCAGCCATACATATACACGTATCCATTCTCCCCTAAATTCCTCTCCCATTCAGGCTGCCTCGTAACATTGAGCAAGGTTCAGTGCGCTCTACAGTAGGTCCTTGTTGGTTATCCATTTTAAATATAGCAGGGTATACATGTCTATCCCCAAAGGACTCATTAAGTTTTAAAAACAAAGGAGAACCTTGGAAATAAACTGTCCCAACTCTCTTATTATACAAATAAGGAAATATGTCCTAAGAGATTAACTGACCAGCCCAGGGTTAATGCTAATATATGATGGAGGTAGGATTTCTTACACAGGTATTCTGACCCTAAGCTCATTGTTATATGTGGTTTTTTAACTGTATTATTTGTACTTAAAGCCACTGTTTAGTCAGTAGAAGAATGTTTTCTGTGTATTAGGTATAAGAGAATTACAGGTTTTGTTCACTGTATATACAAACATTTGGTGGAGATAGGTGATATGATTTATGAATGTATAAAAATGTTTGACATATTGTGAAAACTTAAGTTCCTAAATGTGTAATAGGATGCTACAGATGTCTGATTTCTGTTAAAATTTTTTTTAAAAAATAAGGAATGAATCATTTATTCTTTTATATAATAATACAGAATCAAGACAGTTGTCATCTAAATATTCATACCCATTTGAAGCATTGCCAACTAAAGTTTAAAGTATCATAAACAATTCATGAATTACATGGAAATCTTTAGGCTTTCTGCTGAAGTTTCTATGCTTTCTTTTTGCTCTTCTTGCGTGACATTCACCAACCAGTTTAAATACGCATTAATTTCCTTGAATATTTGTGTAAAAACTTTTGAGTTTCATCATACTATAGCATATTTTAAATATAGTTCCAAGGAATCATATATTTACTTTTGCCTAGAAAATCCCATGGACGGAGGAGCCTGGTAGGCTGCAGTCCACGGGGTCGCTAAGAGTCGGACACGACTGAGCGACTTCACTTTCACTTTTCACTTTCATGCATTGGAGAAGGAAATGGCAACCCACTCCAGGGTTCTTGCCTGGAGAATCCCAGGGATGGGAAGCCTGGTGGGCTGCCGTCTATGGGTCGCACAGAGTTGGACACAACTGAAGCAACTTAGCAGCAGCAGCAGCAGCATGATGAACTTTAAATATTTAAGCATTATTTTGTTTTACTATATTAAATTTTGAAAGGGGAGATATGCTTTGAGTTAATGAAAAATTTTTTAAAGCTGTCCAAAAATATTTAAATTAATGTGAAGAAAATAACGGCAAGTTTTTAGCAGCAAAGAGGATTCAAAACCATTATGTTGACTTCAGTACTTTGCTGCTGCTGCTGCTAAGTCACTTCAGTTGTGTCCGACTCTGTGTGACCCCATAGACAGCAGCCCACCAGGCTCCCCGTCCCTGGGATTCTCCAGGCAAGAACACTGGAGTGGGTTGCCATTTCCTTCTCCATCAGTACTTTGCTAGTTGAAATCATTTTTTTAAAATATACATATGTATATAAAGTTTCATTTGAGGACTTAAAATTCTGGAAAGCTTTTGATGTTGTGGCCTTGCTCATCTAATTTGTTTTCTTTACTTTTTTCTCTTTCTTCTTTATATCTACTCTTTAAAATCAACTACCATAGAAATTCATCATCATGACAGTCTTAGTAGAAATGAGAATTTAGGAGAGGAACAACAAAAGAATACCTTATGGAAAAGAGTGTTAGGAATGAATAGACAGAATGGTAAAGTTGAAAGCCTGACTTTGGGAAGCACACCTCTGGACACACATTGCCATAGTGACTTTTGACATTGAACAAGTTTCTTTTTATTTTTAAAATATAGATTTTTATTTACTTTGTAGAAAAATACAGTGTGGAGGTTTCAGAGGAAAAAGAAATATAAAAATATATTTTAAATATTTTTTACAATGCATATATATGTGCATAATATTTAAATTACTACAAAATATAATAACAATATTTATGTGTATATTTTTAATGTAGATGTATTTTCCTTTACAAAATTGGAATACTATGAGTGTTATTTTATTCTGCTTTTAAATATTTTATATCATGAGTCTTTCCATAGTCCATCATGTATTTTTTGAAAGATTACTTTTAATGACTGTAAATATTTCAACCCAGCAGTTCTCAAATCATGAGATCCCCAGGATCATTTTAGGGAGTCTTCGAAGTCTGATCTTAACCAAGTTTCTTTTTGAGGCTAATTTTCTTATTGAACTTTAACCAAAACAACATTATAAATGTCTGAATGCAGAAGCAAATAGGAGAGTTCATTTGTTTTCTCTTAAGCCAGACATTTAAAAAATGTGCAAAAAAATGTAAAAGCAGTGCCATCCTTATCAAAGCATATTTTGGAAAACAGTTATTTTTCATAAATATGTAATTTATAGATACTCCTAATCCCTGTTTCTAGTATACAAGATAGTATAAATTATGCTCAACTCTTGATAATTTGGGAGAGTACTGCTGTAAATTTTTAAAAATTTATTTTTAATTGGAAGATAATTGCTTTTACAGTGTTGTGTTGGTTTCTGCCATACATCAACATGAATCAACCCTGAGTTTTGAGAATATTGCTATAAAATTTTAAACAAAAATATGTGGTCATATAAATTTGGGAAATGCTACACACTGACCTCCCTTGTCAAAGTACATATTAGCATATTTGAGACTCTAAGAAGTATTGCTAGGAAGACCCCTTTTTTAAAGTTAAATAGTAATTCACAAGCATGCATGGCTACAGAACCATTACTACACATTATTTACTACAGTATCTTTAGTCTGTCTCAGTAGCAGTTTCCTTCTTTTCTGAGTCATTCTCTGCTGATTCTCGAAGAATTCAAGAACATTAACTAAGTATTCCTAATAATTATTTAATTATTGCTGTTGTTTCTTATTTTAGTAACTTTGAGTTTCAGAGAGGAATCAATAATAATTAATTATGTAGCATATGTTAGTTGGTCATTGAAAAAATGGATAGTTGATTGTCATTTTAAAGTGGTATACTTCATGAGTGGCTTCCTGGATTTATTTTCAAGAGACATGGCAATCCATTTAAGCTTCGCTTCTACTTATAGGTAACAATTTAATTTTCTTTCTCCATTATTCTTATCTCTGTTTTTAACAGCTATTTTTAAATGCTAACAGTAAGGTGGCAGACAAGAACGAGAAAGACCTTGCCAACAAATTACTGACAGAAATGAATGAGGACCAGGTATCTACAAAGCCTGCATCTTGTATCAGCTGAAGACCAAAATCAGTCAATGGGAGCACCTGTTCCTGTACTTTTCTTCTTATGTTTTAAAGTACACAAACCTTATCTATTTCTAATCTTGAGTAATTATTTTTGAAAATTATTTTAGAAATTAAAAATTGCTTCTATCTAAAAGATAAATATATTGAGATCTTGCTGAGGGATATGAACAGTCAACAGTATCCCATGCATGTATGTGTATTTTCTTTTCATTTTGAGACATAAAGTACAGGAATGGGATCCCAGTTTCAATGCTGTCCACCTGGTGATGACTCCGTATTTTGGGGGCTTCATTTTCTAAGCATTGTGGTGTATTGGGATCTAGGGCTTTGTTCGTGAATATGTTTGATCAATTTTAATATCTTGATTCTTTGCCTCTTGTTGATAAATAATGATTATAATTCAATGGACAACCCAAATCTTGGAGGAAGGGAAGAAGATGCCCAACTCTTTGAGTCATAATTTAGCATATTTTTCTTTTCTAAAAATTCAGCTCTATGTAGGTATCAGACAGAAATATAAAATTCATCTCGGTTTTAATTATGCATTATGTAATGTAGTTTGGAAAAATCTACCTATAAAAATTGCTTTCTTGTCTTTCCTAGAATGTCTGAGAGAGCTTACATACCCGATGTCTTTTATTAACATTATCTTAATGACCAGATGTATACACAGATCTACGGTATAAAAAGAGCCATGATAATCTATTATTTTTTCTTCTGGATGTGAAATATCAATTACAATCTGCTCTTCTGTATTTCTCTAACAGTTATAGTTATCTTTTTTAGAGGTTTACAATTAGTATTCCTGATTAAGGCACTGTGTGCCTAGTTCTCTTCTATAGAGTCTAGAAAAAATCTTAGTTGTATGAAATTCTTTGTGCTAGTAGTTTTCACACTTAGTTGTATGCAGAATGTTTAATGACTATGATATTTATTATACCTGTTACATGTTTTTTTTGTATAATAGTGTTTAATAAACAAACAACATCCACAAAAGTCAAAATACCAGCTTTAAATAGCTTGCCTGAAAGTGCTAGAGGTTAGCTTACAGTGACAAAGATCTAATCCTTGCCCTTTTATTCACATCATTTTTAGTGGGAGGAAAAGAGGGGAATTCTATTTGTGGGATAATGAGTTTCCAGTCATAGTAATATGTTACCCAAAAGTAGATTTTGTGGACTGGTAATTTTTACAACTTTCTAGTCCTCAAACTTGGAGAAGGCAATGGCACCCCACTCCAGTACTCTTGCCTGGAAAATCCCATGGGCGGAGGAGCCTGGTAGGCTGCAGTCCATGGGGTCGCTAAGAGTCGGACACGACTGAGCGACTTCACTTTCACTTTTCACTTTCATGCATTGGAGAAGGAAATGGCAACCTACTCCAGTGTTCTTGCCTGGAGAATCCCAGGAACGGGGGAGCCTGGTAGGCTGCCATCTATGGGGATCGCACAGAGTTGGACACGACTGAAGTGACTTAGCAGCAGCAGCAGCAGTCCTCAAACTATGCTTTGGTGGTCAACTAAGTCCAATGATTAACATTCATATTCAGTTTTTTTTTATATCATTGATATTCTATTTTGGTTTTGTTTTCATTTTGCTCTGAATGCACTACCCTGAAATTTAATACATCTCTTCTTATAGAGGCTTCCCTGATAGCTTAGTTGGTAAAGAATCCATCTGCAATGCAGGAGACCATGGTTCGATTACTGGGTCGGGAAGATCCCCTGGAGAAAGGATAGTCTACCCACTCCAGTATTCTTGGGCTTCCCTTGTGGCTCAGCTTGTAAAGAATCCGCCTGCAGTGCTGGAGGCCTGGATTCGATCCCTGGGTTGGGAACATCCCCTGGAGAAGGGAAAGGCTATCCACTCCAGTATTCTGGCCTGGAGAATTCCATGGACTGCATAGTCCATGGGGTTGCAAAGAGTCAGATGTGATTGAGTGACTTTCACTTTCTTCTTTTTGATGAAGCTTAAACAGACAAAATGGAGATGGTATTTATTTATTTTTCCTTACAGCTTTTGGCATTAAAGATTGCCATCTAAAAACATGACAGTGCTTATAGACACACACTTCATTTTCTGTTCTGCCTCAAATTCTGTTTTTTATGTACAAATAGATGTACATTGTTGTTTGCAAATGTGATTGATAGATTGGTATAGGCGTATACCAATTCATTTATAAGACTGTTTTATACACCTTATTATATATGCTAATGAAATTTTAACCTAGGAAGTTTCAAGGAAAATTAAGACATATCATGATAGCCTTCCCTCCCTTCCTTTTGAGATTGTCCATTACTTTTAAACAGCATGTATGAAGCTTGGTGTTTTTTTTCCCTTCCCAAAGCATTTTAATGTAATGAGTGAATGTAGCCTTATTCTCTTTGACACATGGCTTATTTTCTGTCAAGTATGTAACTCGTCTTACAGGTTTTGCTGTTTCAGAAATCCATTTCATTGGAAGAGGAATGTATTGCATGTTAAATAATTATTTTTTTTCAGGTTTTCAGAGAAAAGGTTTCCTAACAATATAAATCTTGAATACATTTGTTAATTTCTTTCTTTTTTTCCTTTTCTGGTAGGTGTTTCAGGGACAGTTGGACTGTTTGGCTGTATCAGCTATTCAGGCTTTGACAGCAGTAATGAACAAATCTCCAGCTGCTAAGGTAAAACATAAGTCCTCAAGCTCTAAAAGGTTGTCTTAGATATACCAGTTTTCACTATGTAATTCCCAAAGTAATATATGAAGTATATAATACATATATTTTCACATATAAAATGAAATAGTTCACACAATATCTCATTTTTGCATAAGAATCACTTTGCTGATAATTTAAAAGGCAGATACCTATGGGCAGTGCTTTTATTCACTGAGGACTGACTGCAAGCTCTGGAGCTTTACAGCATCAGTCAGTGATTGGGAAGAGAGCAGTGGGGTTAAAATGTTGAAAGCATAATTTTAATTGATTATTTGATTAATGCCTTTACAGACTTAAAATTTATATTCTAATTTTTGTTTATTAATAAAGTAATCACCCTTTGACTATTTGGTCAGTTTATGACTGCCTACAGTTTGAACACTTTTCATATGTGAATAGACCTATCAATTTGGGACTTGATTTTCCAGATGGCCTTGGAAATTCTGCTTCTTTGTTTGTAGTCACTGATCCTCAGAATTTTCTTTCCTTTTTCATTCACTACCACTGACTCTGCCCTGCAGCCCACTTACACTGATTTTGTGCTAGTAGTTTTCCCACTGAGTACTTTTAAGGATTAGTGGCATCTTCTATGTAAAATGGTAAGCAGAGTGCCAGGCACATGGTAAGTGCTTAATAAGTATAAATGTCTGTTTTTATTTTCACCATTTTACTTTCTTTTCTGCCACCTCTTATATATTTCATTCTTCTTAGAATCAGAAATGAATGATCCCTTGTTCCCTAAGCCATGCTTTGAGTCATATTTCTTACATTCCATTGGTTTTTGTTTGAAGACTAACTTTGTCCTGTAAGTGTTACTATAAATAACTCATGGTTAAATTACTACTGAATAGGTTTTGGCAACTATTAAGGCTGGCATGGGAATCTAATCTCCATTTATAATAGTTACTTAAGGGAAGAATTATTTTTAAGTTCTAAGTAATTGGTTTATGAGTATAATGGATTGCCTATACTGTATTATAAAATTTAAATCTGAAATGATGTCAAAGTCTTTTTTAAATATAATTTTTAAAACTATGTTATGCATTTCATGGTTTAAAATTGAAAGATTATTTTTTAAAATGCCTTTGGCAAAGAGATTTTCCTCCTGTCTTTGGCCCACAGTCAATGAATTCTCCTTTCTAGAGACTACTAACCAGTCATGCTTGTTTTGTTGAAATCTTTTGATTTTATGAAAAGTGTATATATTTTTGCCTAACTTACTGAACCAATTTATTATTGATAGGTTTTTTGGTTGTCTTTACATTTTACTTTATGACTTTGGGTGCCCACTAATTCAAAAATGCATGTGATTTAGAGCTTATTAAATTGAACTTCGTGCTCCAGATATTTCAGACCATTTAGATACAAAGAACAGAGAGAAAACCATACCCAGTGTTTTTCTGGCCACTACTCAAAATTGCCAGGAATCTTTAAAATAGTTCTTTGAGGCTGCTGACTCCTGTTATCCCTAAAATCTCCTCATTTTTTTCTCCATTTTTATTTTGACTTCAAGTAGTACTGTACTAATAACAAAGCACGTGAGGAAAATAAAGGGATCTGCAAGTAATAGAACAGTTTTATAACAATTTTTTCAATTCCAATTGTTTTACATATTTTATAACATTGTATTCCAGAAGGCATATGGAATCTTGATATTTAAGATGAAGACATCTGACTTAAGAAAACAGAAATACTGAACTCATGATCTTTTTAATATTATTAACTTAAATGAATATTATTCAACATCTTTAATATTTTAACAAATTCATTCTTAGAAAATCTGCTTTGATGTATTAATTTCTTCTCCCTTAGGAAGTATTTAAAGAACGAATTGGTTATACACATATGTTTGAAGTATTAAAATCACTGGGTCAGCCACCACTGGAGCTACTTAAAGAACTTATGAATATGGTGAGATTTTTTTTAGCTTTATTAAAAGAAGTTCCATTTTCTTTGTATCAAAGATGGTGTCTAATTTTTTGTTTCTTATGTTGCTTTACAGGCTGTAGAGGGTGACCACACTTCAGTGGGTATTTTGGGCATTAGTAATGTCCAGCCTCTCTTGCTTCTTATCCAGTGGCTTCCAGAGCTAGAATCCCATGACCTGCAAATCTTCATCTCAGATTGGCTGAAAAAAATTTGTTGTATTAACAGGCAGAGTCGAACTACTTGTGTCAACGCAAACATGGGAATTAGAATCATCGAAGCCCTTAATTCCCATTCTTGCCTCCATCGAACTTGTGCTGAGAACTTGATCGCTCTCCATGGTTCCTTGGGGAGTCAGTCAGTGAGCTCAGAAGAAATCCGCCAACTACTAAGATTGCTAAGAGTGGATGAATCTGAATCTGTTCACCCCTATACCACTCCTGTAACTCGAGCAATCCTGACAATGGCCCGAAAACAAAGTCTAGAGAGTGCTCTTCAGTATTTTAATTTGTCACATAGTATGGCAGGAATTTCTGTGCCTTCCATACAGAAATGGCCAGGGTCTGCCTTTTCTTTCAATGCTTGGTTTTGCTTAGATCAGGATCAGTTGACTCTTGGCAACGCTAACAAAGGAGGAAAAAGAAAACAATTATACAGGTACTGGTAAAAGTTATGGAATATAAATGGATCCTGTCCTAACAATATCTGCTGTGATTCTTCAATAGGAAAATGCTTTTCAAAGCTTCTACTTTTTATATGTACAACAATTTATCTGAAGCCTCTCCTTAGGATGTACACAGTTTAATTTTAAGCTTATTTCATAGTAATAATTGTACATTCAAACATTTTGCTAGTTCTGAAGCTAATTTGGACACAAAGTTCCTTCTTAAAATTATTGTAAAAGTGGAGGAAAAAGTAATAGTAAACTTGAAAGTGATTGGTGATTTCTCTGTTCAATTGAGGATGCTACTATACCTTTATATGAAGGACCTGAAAAACTATGTGCTTTCAAACTTGTTATTTCAGTAACTAATAATTTTTACTATGCCTTGTGATTTTTTTTTGGAAAGTTATACTTTTCTAAGAATTTGTCCATTTCTTCCAAGTTGTCCATTTTATTGACATGTAATTGCTCATAGGAGTTTCTTACAATCTTTTGTATTTCTGTGTTGTCTGTTGTAATATCTCCATTTTCATTTCTAATTTTATTGATTTGATTCTTCTCCCTTCCCTTGTGATTTTTTAAAGACCTTTATTCATGCTTTCTGAATCTTATTTGGAAGAATTTTGAAGATTTTAAAATTTATAGTTTTGTTAGCAATTGCTAATGGCATTCTGTGTCTAAGGCTACTTTTTATAATTAACTAAACCTGTGCCTAAGAAAGATTTAAAAATCATCTCTGAGGCAAGGTGGAATTGATGAGGTACGACAATAGAATGTCAGCTACAGTGTTTTGATAAAGGTATTCATGAGGAAGTTATGGTGTGTACCCCAGTGATGATAAAACTGGACAGCTGATTTCAAAAGTTCTGATAATACGTATTTTTGTTAGCTTTTTTACAGGAAGTGGTATGGGTTTTGAAGCTTTTATTACCCATTCAGGTATGTTGGTTGTGGCAGTGTGCACGAAAAGAGAATATGCGACAGTTATGCTTCCTGACCACAGTTTCTGTGATTCCCTCTGGGTAAGACTTTAGGGCATCACATTTAACTTCTTGGTTCTTTCCTTTAAAAAACACATTTTATGCATGTACATCAGGTGTTGTCATCTAGTTTTTGAGAGTTCATCTTAAATTTTACTTATACAGGAGTTAATACCATTTTTTATAATAATTATAATTTCAGCAGTAATAATTTTTCTGCTAAAAAATTACATTGAAATGTTACAATTTCTTTCAAGTTTTCTATAATCAAATTTGATTTTGAATTTCAATTTTAAATGAGAACAGAGGTTGTTAAAAATAATGCATTTCCATTGCTTTTCTTAAAAAATAAAAGGCTTCTCATTAGAAAAAATTATTCTAAAGAATACACACAGACTTGGAAAATGCAGAAAAGGTACTATGTTATAGTTGTGTATAGATTTTTTAGAATATTGAGAAGTGCTTTTATAGTACTTCAAGCAAAATTGTTATTTACTGTAACAACATCATTTTAATCAAAATTTAGTTATGCTTAAACTTACTCTTCTACTGTTCACACAAACTAGTTATGTAGTAATACTCTGAAAACATTTGTCATCCCAAGGACTTAATGCAATTTTTACTTTTTAAGTATATGTTTTACTTTACCAGCACAACATAACCATTGTTCACATGCCTGGAAAAAGGCCCTTTGGTCAGAGCCTTGTGTATATCTATGACAATGGACAGCAGAAGGTCTCTGCCCCGCTGAGATTTCCTGCCATGAATGAAGTAAGCACATCTAACCTACTCTTTATGCAACCAGTTGATTGTGAACTCTTGAACATTTTTCCAACTTAATATGTAAGGTTCTATTTATTCTAAATATGTGCCTCTAAGTTTTTGTATTTTCTATATACTAAGATACAATAAGTAATAATTCTATTTGCCTGTCATCAGTAGATGAAGTCAGACTAATGTATAATAAAGAAAAACAAGGACGAAACACATGTAATTAATGCTTAGAAGAAAAAAAGGCTCATGACAGGATAACCAAAGAAATTGACTAGACCAGGCTGAAGGATTGTTTAATAAAGCTCTCCAAGTATATGAAATAATTAGATGGTTATGATGGACTCTTTGCCATCAATGAATTTAAAACAGTGAAGAAACTTTAGATTTTTATATTGTAGTTAGGTAGAATTTATTTACTGAGAAGATTCTTATAGAACATTATAAAAGTTCTTTGAGAATTTTTGGATATTTTTGAAAGGGCCTTTTCTGAAGATAGTGGAATGGATTAGGTTATTTCCAAGTCCTTCTAGGATTCCAGTAATTTCTTGTTGTTGTTTATGTCAGTGATCACTTCAGGATAACCTGTAATTAGCAGTATTAAACTGATGTGTAATTCTTTGTTTATAAATTTTAAGGGAGAAAGGTGGTTTTCTCTATTTTAGAATACAGCAAAAAAATATTTTAAAAATACATTCATTAACATTCAAAATTTACAAAAGGATGTAAAGTGAGTTTTAAAAGTAATGCATCCAAATTCCACAGGCCAAATGTAACATCTGTAATGTTGTCTTATGTATACACACGCACACACATCATGATCCAGTAAAAATAAACCTTTGTTTTTTAGTGTGGTGCTAAATTTTATGTAGTTTCATTTTAAATATGAGGATGAAGTTTTACTTAAAATGTGTAATTTATTAAGTTTGTTTGCTTCTTAATATTTTAGCCTTTTATTTCTTGCTGCATTGGTTCGGCTGGGCAAAGAACCACCACTCCTCCACCATCCCAAATCCCAGATCCACCTTTTTCTTCTCCTATTACTCCTCATCGGACATCATTTGGTGGAATTTTGTCTTCAGCCTCCTGGGGAGGGACAACTGAAAAATCAAAATTGATTACCAAATTGATATCGGCTGGAACCCAAGACAGTGAATGGGGATGCCCCACATCTCTGGAGGGTCAGCTGGGGTCTGTTATCATCTTCTATGAAGCACTGCAGCCTCCTCAGGTGAAGGCATTATATTTAGCAGGTGAGCATGTGCCATCATACTGCCTAATTAAATTGAAATAGTTTTTTTCTATTGCCTATATTTATTCTGGAGAATATATTTGATCTGAAGAGTGTACAGTTGGCCCTTGAACAACTCTAGGATTAGGGGTGCCGACCTTTCATGCAGTTAGAAATCCAGCTATAACTTAGAATTGATCCTCTGTATATGTGGTTCCTTTGTGTGTGTGGTTTTGTATTGTAGATACAGAATTGTAGTACTGTAGTATTTACTACTGAAAACAATCGCGTTCAAACCCATATTATTTAAGGGTCAATTGTCCTTGTTTTGATTAAAGCTGAAAGGGAAAGAGAAGCCTATCGCACACCATACATTCATTCCCTTTGGCTTTATTGTGATTTTGACAATATAACGTAATGTTAAGGTATGCAATGTGCTGATTTGATACACATACATTGCAAAATGATTACCATAATAAAGTTAGTTAACATCTTCATCTCCTTCCATAATTACCATTTTTTAAGTGTGTTAATAACATTTAAGATTTACTCTCTTAACAACTTTCAAGTATATTGTACATCATAATTAATTACAGTGCACTTATTAGCAGCAGCAGCAGCAGTGGTAAAGAACCGCCTGCCAATGCAGGAGACTTAAGATATGCAGGTTTTATACCTGGGTCGGGAAGATCCCTTCTTGGAGGAGGACATGGCAACCCACTCAACTATTCTTGCCTTGAAAATCCCATGGACAGAGGAGTCTGGCAGTCTGCAGTCCATAGAGTCGCAAAGAGTAGGACATGACTGAAGCGACTTAGCATGCACGTACCTTTTTTGGTAGGCATAAATAAAGCAGACATTGGGAAATATTTCAGAGATCATCAGTAATACTGTTTGTATTATTCTGTTAGGTCTGCCATAACAAAATACCACAGACTGGATGTTTAAACACTGTTTTCTCACATTTCTAGAAGCTAGAATTCTAAGATCAGGTTTCGTCTGGCTTGGTTTCCTGAGAAGCCTCTATTCCTGGCTTGTAGGTGTCTGCCTTCTTGCTGTATCCTCACAGGGAGTATTTCCTCTTTTTATAACGGGCTCTATTAAATTAGGGTCTGACTCTTAGGGCGTCATTTGGCCTTAGTTACGCCTTAAAGTCCCTATCTTCAAATGCGGTCACATTGTGAAATTTTGGGCAGGAGGCGCATAATACAATCTATGGTACTGCCAGTACTTTTGACAGATTTTAGTACATTGATGAAACAAAATATAAGTCTGTCTGTATAAGAAATCACGTAATTGATTCTAAAATCATGAGTCTTATTCAAGACTTGTCATTTTTTATAATTTATATCATAATAATCTGAAGAATTCATGAAGGCATTAGAATAAGGAGTCCTTTGATAAAATTACAAGCTGTTTTCGTTTTGGCCATTTTTTTCTTTTGGCTCTGATTTTAAAGATAAGTGCTGGTTGTTATTGGATCATAACTGTTTTCAAAATTATGTCTGTATTTTAGTAGAATGTTTAGGAGTTAAGCCTACAACTAGTTATGTGTATTAAATCAACAAATTAGCTTAGTATTTGTCAAAATATCTTTTTAGATTACATGGGGTTTTGAGATGAATGTCTCTGTCCACACTTTAACAGTTTGTATTAGAACCTTGTCATTATTTTAAAACTCATCAAAACATTTGAAGTTGATCTTTAATTTAAATAAATTCCAAGTTAATAATAAATCATTTAGTGTAGTCCTAACAGCTGTATAGCTTAGATTTTGCTCTTAGTTTTTCTTACATCAAATTTTATTCCTATGAATAATAATTGTTTTATAGTATTCATTAAATAGTAATGTTTTATAGTAATCATTAAAAATGAGTATTTTTAATGGCTACATGATATTTCACTGAATTCACTATGTATGATTTAGATTGTTTATAATTTTCATATTGATAAAAGCATCAAATATTAAATATGATGAACTGTTTTACCAATTTTTTTTCATGCTTTGGTGGATTTGCTTATGATAAGTTCCCAGGATAAATATTTAAAGTGGGTGAATATTTTTATGGCTCTTAATTCCATTTTACCTAATCAGTTTCCGTAAGGAATATACCAATTGACAATGTCTACCAGTAACAAAATCTACCAGACTCACCACTGCTGCATTAAGATGGAATGATTAATATTGTTTTCTCTATTTTTTGTGTAAAATGTAACCTTATTGTTTTTAATTTATTTTTTAATTGGAGAAAAATTGCTTTAGAATGTTGTATTGGTTTTGGAACCTTGTTTTAACTTTTTTTTTTTATTTTGTTAGTAAAGTCAATAATCTTTTTTTATTTGTAATTCTTATTCCACTCATTTGTTATTCCATTTCTATAATAACTATTCACATTATTGATTGGTTGTTTTGCCATTTTATCTTACAGTTTTGAATGTTTTACTTTCAATAAATATATAAGCTTTGTTATATTTTATATTAGTTTTTGATGCTATATAAAATTTCTTTTCTGTAGTAGACATTGATCAACCCTTTCCTGCAACTTTACTTGTATTGGATAAATTGGAGGTGATATAAAAATAAAGTACATTTTGGCTAGTGTGTTTTAACTGTATTATATAAGAAGTTTGAAACGGCTAATTAAAAATTTCTTTCTGATTACACACAACTGAGGAGGCCATATATATTCAATGATACGTGTGTGTTTGTGTGTGTGTATAATTTTTAGGTCCAAACTGTTTAAGCCCTTGGAAATTTCAAGAGTCTGACATGGCTGACCTGCCTGGTAACGTCCTTCTTCACTACACTGCAAAGGTCAGAGTAAATGTGTGGACTGTTCATGTAGCTATAACTATGTTGTGAACTAAAATTCCATTTTTATTCCTTTTGTCATTTCAATGGGTAATTGAGAAGAAGGGGCTTGAATTATCATTAAAAATTATAAATTTTTAAAAGAAAATAGGGAGCAGTAAAAATTATGTTGCAGCTCTCAACTAGGGTTCAGATGTTATGTCATTCCAGTATTATAAATGGGAATGCTTGTAGTGGGAATTTGTACTAATGAATCAACTTAAATGTGAAGTTCCCTGCTTTATAAACCTTAATGGAAATTAACAGATAACTTTAGCAGTTTCGAAAGTTGCAGAAAAACCTAATTTGAATATAACTAAAATTGTTGGTAATATAAGGGAAAATAGTGTCTTATGTCAGTGGTTTAACTTTCCTGTCATTATAATTTTTTGTACTAATGGGACTAAGATGTTGAATTTTTAAAAAAAGTAAAATATCTGTTTTGCACATACTGGTTTAGAATAGAAAGAATTTTAACTTATATGATTAGTGAATGATAAGTTCTGGCTCAAACTTATCTGTCAGATGACAAGCAGAAATGACCTGCATTTTATGAGTGAGTGTGTTAGAATCTAGTCCTTGATTCTTTTAAAAGACAGAGAATAGTAACACTAAACTTAATATTGTAGGCATCTTATCATTGAGTATACTATATACCTTTTAAAATTATGATGAAATATTCCATATATAAAGTTATGTTTTGTCTTAATTGTGCTTAGCTGTTTGCCATTCTTTTTCTTTTATTTTTAGGCCTGCAAAAATGCGATCTGTCTTGATTTATCTACTAATTGTTTCCATGGAAGGTTAACAGGAAACAAAGTAGTAAACTGGGACATTAAGGTAAGTTAATGGTGAACATTGGGCAGCATATTATCTAAGTGGACTGATCCTTTAAAAACATTTGTCTTTTGAGCAGCCCCAGATTGATCTGAGTAAATCCAGTTTAAAATATCTGCAGGTGAACAGTTTGAAGGATAGACAAATAAGTAGTTGAATGACTATTTAATTTTTTTGTAACTTAGTTATCTTTTTAAGTTATGCTGTCAGTTTTCATAAGAAAAATATGCTGCCCTCATTAATTGCTCCACTTTTAAGATATTTAATCCCTAAAACTATGTAACAGATTTCAAACCCTCAGAGACTTCACTGATTATCCCTTTTCTCCTATATCATACACTTCTTGTCTAGTCTCCTGTCCATCAGCTTTAAACAAACTTAGATTGTTCTTCTCTGAGGTTAAAGAGTAATTTTCCCTCTTCTCCAACACACTGTCTAGCTGTCACATCTGGTTTGCCTTTTTCCTGTGCCTCATATTTATGTCTCATCTGGATATATTTTTGCTTCTGTCTAAAGGCCTCTACTTATTTCCAAGTACTCTTCTTCTCATGAGTACTTGTACCAGTTTTTATTATTTCACTCATCATGAATAGTTTAACGATTTGCTTGCTTGATTCTCCAGTAGTCCTTAAGAACTTCAAAGGAGGGACCACTGCTTTTTCCACCAGTGCCTGGCGCCTGGGATATACAATAAGATCATTGACTGAGTGATTATAAATTAGTAAAGATTATTTGGGCTAATGTGAAAGTCAGAGACATCCTGTTTCTAAAATATAGAATTTCTTTAAAAGATATATTAAATAGAAACTATAGCCTAAGTACAATAAAAATAAAAGACATTTATGTTGGAACTTGCTGGTAAATCAGCAAAGAAAATAAAACCCTTTTATCTTCTAGTCATTTAATACCAATCATATAAGCTTATTGTTTCAATGAATAGAAATCATTAGGATAATTCTGCCTGGGCTAAAATGAATCCATCAATTTGTATTATTCTCATGGTATTCATGTGATATAAAGCTTTTTTCTCTTTGAGATAACACTTATTCTTACCTGTTAACATAGTAAGATTTATGACAGTTTGCCAGTTTATAAGTTACTTTTGATGACCTATAAGATTGATTTTATAAGGCCAGTTCTATGAATTACTTATATAGAGAAAGCTGATTATCTGTCATACATTATACTTGAAATTCAAAGCAGTCTTTGAGCCTTGAATATAGCTATGCAGAAGTCAAAAAGAAACAATTATCAAGAAAAAGACTATTGCTTTTTTATACTGCAGCAAAATCAAAGAAAAAAAAATTTAAATGACAACTGGAAAAAAATGCTTTCCATCCAAAATTCTAGTTTACTGATTACAAAGCCCTTAAAAATCAATATGAAAAACAAGCAAAGACTAGGAAGAAGTTGTTTACAGACTTAAGCTATGTATACATGGCAGTTCAGAACATTTTAGCAGTCTAATCTTATATAGCACCCCCTGTATGTCAGGCACTAAGCACTTTTCGTGTGTTAGCTTACCTCATCCTTGTAACAACTTTACAGAGTGGAAATTAATATTATCTTTATCTTACAGATGTGGAAACTGAGTCCTGGGAAATAACTTGTCTAAGATATTGAATATATCTGAATATATTTTGCTATCCACAATAGTCACTTTGAACTTAGGTTGAAGCCACTGACTCTACTTTTTTGTAAACTTAGAGGAGTCAGTCATATTTATAATGCAAATACATTCTGTTTTTTCATGACTTATTCTCCTGTTTGTTATGCCTTATTGCCTTGTGACAGTTGTTACTTCTTACATCATTAATGATAATGACATGTACTTAGAGGGTCATGTTTGGATTGCCTGTCTTTTGAATTTGTAAACTTTGGAAAACAGAGGTGCATTAAAAATGGTCTGGCCTGGCTAATAAACACAGGAAAAGATGTTCAGTATCACTTTTTATTAAGAGAATTGCAAATCAAAACTGCAATGAAATATCACCTCACACCAGTCAGAATGGCCATCATCAAAAAACCCGCAAACAAGTGCTAGAGAGGGTGTGGAGAAAAGGGAACCTTCTTGCACTGTTGGTGAGAATGTAAATGGATATAGCCAGTATGGAAAACAGTATGGAAATTCCTTAAAAAACTAAAAATAAAACTACCATACAACCCAGCAATCCTACCACTAGGCATATACCCTGCGGAAACCAAAACTGAAAAAGACACACGCACTCCAGTGTTCATGGCAGCACTGTTTACAGTAGCTAGGATGTGGAAGCATCCTAGATGTGCATTGACAGATGAATGGATAAACAAGCTGTTGGAATTTTACTTAGACATAAAAAGGAACACATTTGAGTCAGTTCTAATGAGATGGATGAACTAGAGCCTATTATACAGAGGGAAGTAAGTTAGAAAGAGAAAAACAAATATTGTATATTAATGCATATATATGGAATCTAGGAAGATGATATGATGAACCTATTTGCAGGGCAGCAGTGGAGACACAGACATAGAAAACAGATTTACGGACATGGAGTGGGAGAGGAAGGAGAGATGGATGAATGGAGACAGTGGCATGGAAACATATACACTACCATATGTAAAATAGATAGCCAATGGGAATTTGCTGTATGAAACGGAACTCAAACTGGGGGTGTGTAACAACCTAGAGGGGTGGCAAGGTGTGGGAGGTGGGAGGGGTGTTGAAGAAGGAGGGGCATATGTGTACCATGTGTGCCTAAGACAGATTAATGTTGATGCATGGAATAAACCAATGCAATATTGTAAAGCAATTTTTCTTCAATTAAATATAAATTTTAAAAAATCTGGCTTTGTCTCTCTTGAGTATTCATTATGGTGACCCTTGAGGCTGCCCTTAAAGCATATATATGCCCATACAAGGTTCCTTTAGCTTAGGCTGTTGTACACCTTGCTTAAAACTTTAGCAAATTATAACCTGATACATGCTGAATAGGTATTAAATGATAAAATTGCCCATGCATCTTAAGATTAATCAACTGTGGTTTCCTCTTTCAGGATGTTATAAATTGCATAGGTGGATTAAATGTACTCTTTCCTCTATTGGAACAAATCAGCCACTTTGGTGAAGGACAGATTCCTGAAGGATTGAATGAAAGCACAGTTTCTGAGTTGATAACACCTGTAGAAGGAGATTGGGTGGTATTGACCTCCACAAAGGCATCAGGTATTTAGCTGAATTAATGTGAAATGGTCATTGAGAAATGTGAGAATTAATTGGAAATGCCTTGCTACCATTTGTAGCTGAAGTGGTCCATTCCTAATTTTCCTAATGGAGTTCAGAAGATTCATAATACTTTGTTCAAAACACTTAGGATGTTGACTGTACTCTTGACTATCCTTAGTTTGTACTGTTAGCAGAAATCTGACAACACTATTAAATTTATGGTAGAGAAAATATTTACATGTGTATTTAAATGTATAATATGCAGTCACTGTTTTCTGTGATATTTATGTTCTGCAAGTGACCTTTAGGATGCAAATTCCTGAGCCCAATTCCTTGTTTGTTACAATATGCATTATGATGTAGAGCATCTGATATAAAAGTGATTAGAGTAATTATGATAATTAATGACTTGTTCACAATCCCACAGAGTCAAGACTCGAGAGAAATTTAATTGCAACATTTATCTTGATTGTGAAACACTTTATTCAAAGACATCCTATTAACCAGGACAACCTTATTCACTCCCATGGAGTTGCTGTTCTTGGAGCCTTACTTCAGAAGGTGAGCTAGTCTAATATTCTGCAGATATTTCTGATGATTGTAATTACCAGTTAGTATTGAGACTTTTTCTTTCCAGTAGATAAATATATTTTAAAACTTATACTATCATAACAAGTTATATTAGTGAATATAATTTATTTCACAAGCAGCTTTTAAAAATTTCTATGAAATCACCTTATATAAGAACTACTTATCTTACATATAACAGTGTATAATCTTTGATATTCAGGACCTTATGTGTTAACTTTGGTATTTGGGTTATTTGATCATTTAAAGACTATTTTAGGAGTATGTTCTAGAGTTATATCAGAAAAATGAATGTTTAAATTGTTTATATTTTTCTAACCAAAATTTTTATATTTAGTAGATGTTCTGAATTAATCATTTCAAATTATAGCTTAATGACAATTGTTTAAACTGAACTTTACAAGAACCTTCTTCTGTTTGGATTTCAGGTGCCTAGTGCTTTGATGGATGTTAATGTATTGATGGCAATTCAGTTACTCATTGAACAGGTATCATTAGAGAAAAATATGCAGCTCCTGCAACAAATGTATCAGTATTTACTCTTTGACTTCCGTATTTGGAACCGTGGAGATTTTCCCTTTCGAATTGGTAAGCTCAGGCTGTCGGATAAAATTTTATAGTTGCTTTAGAAATTTATTACCACCTATGTGACTTTTATTTTAGGTATATAAGAGTAAACTTTCTATTTTAGGTCACATACAGTATCTTTCTACCATCATCAAAGACAGCAGGAGAGTTTTCCGAAAGAAGTATGGTGTACAATTTCTCCTGGATACACTTAGGATTTATTATGGGTATGATGTCCTTCTTCTCAGTTTGATAATGTGTCTGTTACTTGGTTGGAGCACTTAGATTGTTATATTTTCTAGAAGTTCTGATGCCTTTAACTTCAGAGAGCCAGGACATTGTGAAGGTTAAAATGATGAACAAGGGATCACATACAAGGGCAACTTGCTCAACTTTTCTGTGCTAAGGTTTTCTGCTTTGTGACAAGAACTGTATGATTTCCTATGTTTATTTTGAGGATTAAATTAAATGAAAAATTAATGTGTAAAGCACTTAAAATTGTGTCTGCTACATAATACATAAACTATTTTTAACAATTTATATCTTTATTATTGCAACTCCTAACTTAAAAAGGTTTTTCTTAAAAAGAAGCCAAAGATACTATGAATTCTAATAGTTACATGCAAACATCTTTTAAACTATGGATTCTTTTATATATAAAAGTACAAAGATGTAAAAGTTAAAAATTTCAGTTGTTTCTTGTTTATTTTCTGTTTTAGGAATGATTGTAAATATAATGAGCTGTCTCCCGATGATATTCGAACAATAAGGACTTCTTTGTATGGACTAATTAAATATTTTCTGAGCAAAGGCGGAACTCATGAAGAGATACAAAGTATTATGGGTTACATAGCTGCTATCAATGAAGAAGAACAGGTATTATGCTCTTGATAAACCTGTTAGTTTTAATAATTAAGTTGCTGTATCATAGGCTATGTATTGTATGTTTAACTATTAACAAAAGTTACTAGGTAGATTTCTCACATAAATTTTAGTATTTAATAGGTTCATAAAAATTTTACATAAAGAGTAAATTATAACTATTTCTATTTTTAAATTCTTTCACATACACTATTCATTTATACCTCAGAGCTACCCTTTAAGACAGTGGTTCTCAATATATGGACCCACTTACCTGAGAATGTTTTAGAAATCCAAATATATGTCCAAATCAAGCCCTCAAGGTGATTCTGATGTATGGTAGAATTTGACCACTGACATAAAATATGCAGACCAGTGATTACTCTTCCCATGTGTACATTTGAAAATATGTGCTCAGAGAGATTAGGTGACTCAACTTAAAAAGTCACACAGCTGATAAACCTGGAACTATATAACCATAGGTGTTTTTGTTGCTGTCTCTGTGTTCTTTTGTTATTATACCACTCTCAACACCAAATCTGAGCAGCCTTAATTTATGTTGACTGAAGAATTTTTTCCTCTATCATGAAATATGCATTGTGTAATTAGTGGTTATATGACTTTGTAGTTGGTATTATATAGATAAATTAACTTAGGCTATTTCCTTATAAGGTTGAACTACTTCAAAAGCTTCTCATTATTTAGAATAATGAATAATCATCTTATTTCATGATTGCTGTATTGTCACCTATGCTATGATTCATTGCTAATAATATTTTCTTGATCAATTTAGTCAAACATTTATTACATACTTAACTATATATTTATTGAATACTTACTATACATATACATAGAATAATACTAGGTATTGTAGGTATTTAATGATGAAAGAATTATCATTCTTGTTTTTAGCCTAATGAAGGCAGGGATTGATAAGAAAGGTTTATAAGTAATTATGAAAATAAAAAAAGCATGATAATATCTGTAAGAGAAATGTGAAGTAACATGAGATTTCCATAGGAGAGTGTTAGATGTTGAGGAACCAGGCAAGACTTTTGTGGAAGAGATAGCTGTATGGAAGAGAAAGACTTTATGGAAGAGAAAGGTTCAGCAGATGAATGTGGGTAGTGAGAGGATGTGCAAAAGGAAATGGAATAAAACAAAAGCATAATGAAGGAAAAGGCAAGGCAGGTTCAGAAGACTTCTGATAATCTAGTTAAGCTAAAACATTAGAGGATATTGAATTTAGTTAAGTAACTGTGGTTTATGACTTTTATTTGTGTTTCTGTATATGAATGTGGTTATTTGTTTTCTGTTGCTTAATTTTAAAAGCTTCTTGGAATTTTGGACATACTCTTCAGTCTCCTACGTACCAGCCCAAATAGAGGTCAGCTTTTCTTACTGCTGTTTGAACCTGGAAATGCTGACATACTTTATGCCTTACTCTTAAATCAGAAGTACTCTGACAAACTAAGAGAAATCATTTTTAAGGTACAAACATGTCTTAAGCATCTTTATATTTGGGGACATTTGTGGGTATATGAATTTACTTGGAACATATCCATTCTATGAATGTTAATTCTTTTTTCACATCCCTACTTCTAATTTTAAATTGTTCGGTTTGTTTTGATATATATTTTTAATGTTTTTGCTGTTTGTGTATTTAAAAACTATATTATTATAATCTGATTAGTAATTTCAGTGGAAAATCCACTTTGTCATACTCAATAGAAAAACTCTTAACTCCTTTTGACTTCCAGTGGGTCTGTGTAGCCCATCATACTAAGCTTATTTAGCACCCACTATTTATCAAGCACTAAGCCCATTTTGTGGCTCAGACAGTAAAGCGTCTGCCTACAATGTGGGAGACCTGGGTTCAATCCCTGGGTTGGGAAGATCTTCTGGAGAAGGAAATGACAACCCACTCCAGTATTACTGCCTGGAAAATCCCATGAACGGAGAAGCCTGGTAGGCTATAGTCCGTGGGGTCACAAAGAGTCAGACACAACTGAGCAACTTCACTTTTACTTCTTTAAGCCCATTTTATGTATAGTTTATATAGTCCTTGCAGCAACTTTATGAAGTAGATATTATTATTATCATGTTACAGATGAAACTGAAGTCGAAAAATTAGTAACTTGTTAAAGGATGTAGGACATGTTTTATTAAGCTTTCCAGAATATCCCAGACTTTGAACTTGGACTGAAGCCACCCTCTCCACCTTTTTGGTTAACTACAATTTAAAAAGTCAGTCATATTTCTACTGCAAATGCATTTTTTTCATCCTTTGTTATGCCAAATTGCCTGTGACAGTTGTTTCCCCTACATCATTAGTGTGACATAAAGTCTACTTGTGGGGTTATGTTTGGATTGCCTTAATATGGAATTCCTAAATTTTGGAAAACAAAAGTACATTAATGATGGTCTGACATAGTCTCTCCTGAGTATTGGTTATGATGACCAATTTAAAGAAGCTATTCTTTAAAGCATGCACCCATACACGGTTCCTATATGGAGATTTAATGTCATTTCTTCAAAAATGGCCCCGCAGAGGTTGTTCATGATACTCTTTTGCCAAGATTACCCTTTCATAAAAGCTTTCAGTATGTCATTTTGTAAAATTATTGATTTACCTTCAAGATGTTTGAGGTTACTAATTTATTCTTCCATTTTAACATATGGATGAGGTGTTTCACAGTATTTCCTTGTTGTTGAAAATTATTTTGACAACTATCACATAAATAGATTACTAGATTGATCTAGAAGTATCTTTCTTATATTTCAGAGCACACGTTTGTTCTTCTTGCAAGCTACAGGATTTTTTCCCTCTACACTTTAGGCCATTAAAAGAAAATTTTAAATTATTTCTTTTATCTACTAAGAAATTGATATAAATCAGGGTTTGAAACATATTAATTATTCAAATGCAGTTGCTTTTAAGTTCATTTTTTAATTATAGCAAGATATGGAATAGTCTTCCCTATTAGTGCCATTTTTAAAAAATTCTTGAGGAATAAAATGATGCTTCAAAAACATTGTACACTAATATTTATTCAATGTTAACCTAAGTGACAACAGTTCTTAGTTTTCTATATTGAGATGAATATATTACCATTGTGCCCAGGTTATGGAACAGATGTTGAAATGCACAAATGTTTATGAACGAAGTAAACAACGTATTCGACTCAGAGAAGTTGGCTACTCAGGATTTGGACTCCTTCTTAATGAAGCACCTGTTAATACTTCTCTCATTAAAAGTCTCACCAATCAAATTATAAATACAGGTATGACCAAGGCTAAAAATACTGATGCATAGAAATGTTCTTCATCATCATATAATTCTACTTGATGGCTCTAAATTTTTTTTCTTCAGAAGGTTCTTTCCCCCTCTTTCCTCAGGTTGCTTTTAAAATTACCTGTTACTTGATTCAGCAAGGCTTTCATCGGATACTGTTTCAAATATACCTTTGTTGTTTTTCCCCAGAGCATAGCATGGAACCTTACTTGGCATGCCTTCAGTTGATGTTTATTGACTGAGTGATAAGCAAATAATTGACTATGTAAAAAGAAAAGGACATTAGAGAAAACGTGTACAAGATATTGTTTTTCTTTACAGAGCTTAAAATCTTAAAGGAAAAATGAAAACTAATTTTAGATATTCTTTTTTGTTTTTGATTTTTCTTTTATAAACCTTTGTGTTAGTACTTACTACAAACTATGGAATTTATATCAGATGCTAGAGATTCAGAAAGAGCTAAGATAAGCTTCTTTGTCTTGAGTGGTTTATCATTTTATTGATAAGACATATACATAAGAAGGTAATACAAGTATAACATCCAAGCAGTTTGGACAGTATGTTTAGGCAATCAAACAACAGCTATTTTGGGTTTACTGAGGAAGATGTTGAACGTTCTAAAACTATTGTCTTTGTAAAATTTAAACATATCTGTGATTCTTAACCAAAATGAAACAGTTATTTCGGCATTTATGTGACTATTATGTATCATTCTTTTTTTGAGAAAGCAGAACGCTGGAGGCATCATACTTTGGGATTTCAAACTATACTACAAAGTTGTAGTAATCAAAAGAGTGTGCTCCAGTATGCATAAAAATAGTCACACAAAAAAGTGAAACAGAATCAAGAGCCCAGAAATAAAACTACGCATGTACAGTAAACTAGTATTTGATAAGGGATCCCTGAACTCAATGGAGGGAAGATAGTCTCTTCAATAAACGTGGTTGGGAAAACTGAATATCCATTTATAAAAGAATGAGAATGGACCCATACACCACCCACAAAAATTAACTCATGTAGATTAAAGGGTTAAGTGTAAGAATTGAACTGTAAAAATACTAGAAGAAAACATAGGGGAAAAGCTGTTTGACCTTTGTTTTGGCAATGATTTTTTGCGTAAGACAACAAAAGTAATAAAAATCAAAATAAACCATGGGATTAGATCAAACCAGAAAACTTCTGCATAACAAAAGGAACCGTCAACAAAAGGAAAAGTCTTTTATACAAAAAGTATATACATACAGTCTATAGTATAGGAGAAAATGTTTATAAATCAAATCTTATAAGGAGTTAATATCTAAAATATATAAGGAAATCATACAACTCAATAGCAAAAAATCCAATTAAAATATGAGCAAAGGATGTGAATAGACATTTTTCCAAAGAAGATATACAAATGGCCAACAAATACATGAAAATATACTCAACATCCTTAATTCTAAGGGAAATGAAAATCAAAAACACAGTGAGATATCACCTCCCACCTGTTAGTTTGGCTGTTACCAAAAAGAGAAGAGATAAAAAGTGCTGGTGGTGAGGATATGGAGAAAAGGGAACCCTTGTGTGCTGTTGGTGGGAATGTGTTATAAATTGGTGCAGCCACTACTGTTGGTTTTCAGTCTCTTAATTGTGTCTAACTCCCTGCAGCCCCATAGACTGCAGCATGCCAGGCTCCTCTGCCCACTCTCTCCTGGATTTTGCTCAAATTCATGTCCAAATTCATGCCAGTGGACATGAGTTCATTAAATTTGAGCTGACTGTCCATTGAATTCACATCTAGTCAGCTCAGATTCAACGGATATGAATTCGCAGCCACTTTGGAAGGTTCTTAAAAAATTAAAAATAGAACTACCACATGATTCAGCAGTTCTTCTTCTGGGTATATATCTAAAGGAAATGAAATCATATCTCAAAGAGGTATGATCTGCACCGCTATGTTTATTATACCATCATTCTTGATGGTCAAGATACAGAAACAACCTAAGTGTCCATTGACAGATAAATCAGTAACAAAAGTCAGGCATGTATATATGTGTGAATATTGGCCATATAAAAGAAGGAAATCCTGCCATTTGCAACAACATGGAAAAGCCTAGAAGGCAATCTGGTAAGTGAAGTAAGTCAGGCAAAGAAGGACAAATGCCATGTGATCTCACTTAACCTATGGCGGGGGGAAAGTGAGAAACAGGGTAGACGAATGGTTGCCAGAGCTGGGGCAGTGAGGGAAATGGGTAAAGGTGCAAAGAGTGAAAACTTTCAGTTGTAAATTAAGTATGTTTTGTGGATCTAAGTTATAACATGGTGACTGTAGTTAACAATACAGTGTTGTGTATTTGTAAGTTGCTAAGACCTTAAATGTCCTCACCACAAAAAGAAATATGGTAACTATGTGAGATAATGGATGTGTTAAATAACTTTATTGTATAATCATTTCCCTATATATATATATATATAAAATCATTGTGTTTTGCACCTTAAACCATGTTTTTATGTCAGTTATATCTTAATAAAGTTGGGGGTAAAAGGCATGTTTGTTGACAACAGGAAAAAAGTATAAATGAAATGAATATGTCAGCTTATATATAACTCACATATCTTTCTTGTTTTTTCTCTAGTACTTAATTTTAACTGTTTTTTTTTTTCTATCGTAGATCCTGCTATTAATTTCAAAGATCTGTTATCTGTGGTATATATATCTCACAGAGCCTATATAAATGTCAGGGTGGTCATCTGCAGAAAGGTTAGTAAACTTTAAAAATATACTCTAAGAATTTCAGTATTATTGTGAATAACCTTTAGATTAAGTATTTTTCACCAGATATAAGTTCTAATATCTTTTATATGACATAATGTTATAGTTTACTTTTTTGAAGTGAATTAGGGGAGCCTAGTGGGCTGCTGTCTATGGGGTCACACAGTCGGACACGACTGAAGTGACTTAGCAGCAGCAGCAACTTTATGTAATAATAAGAAATATAGCATACAAATTTGTTCTTCTTCACCATACATGAGCTCCTGGAAATAATGCCCTTCCCAGAGTCAAAAATACATTCCCAGAGCGTATTTTCTGTATTAAGATCCTTCAGTTGTGACCTTTTCTAATTCATATACCATATTTTAGAGTTTCTGAATCTTTTGACCTTTATGGAAAGGGTTTTCTGTAGTTTATGAGTGTATTCCAACAATGATTTGCCTTCAGTCCACTTATTTAACCTTTAAGTTGATGAATGGTTATCCCATGTGTTTCTTCCTGCTTAAAACCTTTTCTACTGGCAACCAATGACCAGTCTGGTATTTAATTTGCTTCCTTGCTTTTCTTTTAAATTTTGTTCCCTAATTATGTCACAGTACTTTTCCGCCAGTAAATCTGGATATATATTTCTCCTTTTTTCTTTAATTTTTATTTTATTTATTATTTATTGATTGATTGCACTGGATCTTTGTTGCTCCACGCAGGTGTTCTCTAGTTTTGGTGAGCAAAAGGCTTCTCTTTGTTGTGGTGCGCGGGCTTCTCACTGCAGTGGCTTCTCTTGTTGTAGAGCGAGGGCTCTAGGTGCTTGGGGTTCAGTACTTGTGGCATGCAGACTCAGCAGTTGCAGCTCACGGGCTCTAGACATGATGAGCTCAGTAGTTGTGGTGCACGGGCTTAATTGCCCTGCAGCGTGTGGAATGTTCCTGGACTAGGGATCAAACCCATGTCTCCTGCATTGGCAGGTGGATTCTTATCCACTGTACCACAGGAAAGTTCCCATGTTTCTCTTTAACAGCTGCATAGTTTTTTATTCTATGACTGTTCTATGAAGTATAGTCTGGTTTCCTATTGATGGACATTTTAGATTGTTTCCTGTTTTACATGTTAACAAACTTCTGTTAGGAGCTTTTTTTTTTAACACAGATATTTACCTGTCTGTGGTAATACATATGTAGGACATAATTCATGAAATGTAATAGCTCTTCAAAGAGTTTTCATATTTTACATATTAATGGATTTTGCTATATTTTTCTTGAAGCAAGAAAAATGTAAATTTATCTTTTCCTCTCAGTGTGCAATTAGAAACCTCTCCCAGTGCAGCCTAGTTTTTATTCATTAGGTGTTTATAAAATAGCTGCACAATAAGTCTTATTTCATGGAAACTTTAAAATCATGAAAAGTTTTCTTTGCCCACCAAGATTTAGTATGTTTAAAGCTGACAGTTTGCACTGACAGAGGCATAGTAGCTCACTGATTGACAGCATTAAGTGAGGAAAGATACTTAACATGTCATTGTAACTCACTTTGACCCAACTGCTTTCTGTGCCAGCATCAGTGTACATAAGAACCATTAATTTTGAAGTCCACACTGATATAATTCATCTCCTGCTATGAAATTTGTCAGAGTTAGAAATTCTGATAAAGAGATACTGTATAAACACTGGGAGCTGAGTTCTTTCCATCTACTTAGAAGTTAATTTGCTTTGCGATTTAAATCTTAAAGATCCTAACAGCATTTCTTATAAATTTTTTTTTATTTTTTAAATAATTTTTTTGAAATACAGTTGATTTACAATGTTGTATTTCTGCTATACAGCAAAGTGAATCAGTTATACATATATCCACTTTTAAATATTCTTTTCCCATATAGATCATTACAGAGTACTAAGTAGAGTTCTTTATGCTCTATGGTTGGGCTTTGCTCTTCCCCAGTACCCTTCCTATTCTCTACCAGAAGGCAGTGTGGTGTAGTGGGGAGCACTTGGGTTCTGGGGCCAGACCACTTTTAACAGCATTTCTGATACAGTGTTTGAAATTTTTTTTTTATCCAAAAAATATGAAGTCATTTGGGATTCTAGAGATCATACACATTGTCAAGTCAATATCTACTCTTTAATTTCAGTTTCTTATTCTAGCTAAATAGCAGCATCCATCTCATTGGAAATAGTTTTCTGGAATTAAAGTTCAGTTTTTGTTTGTTTGCACCATATAGTTAATGAAAAAAAAATGTTTTTGCAAAAGCAACCCATTAACTTTGCTTTGGGGGGGAAATAATATGGGACATTATTCTTTGTGTACTTAGGGTCTTTCAAAGTTTCTTGTGTGTTCTAATGATTCCCCAAACCCTAGTGTTAGAACCGGAGAAGGCAATGGCACCCCACTCCAGTACTCTTGCCTGGAAAATCCCATGGACAGAGGAGCCTGGTAGGCTGCAGTGCATGAGGTCGCTAAAAGTCGGACACGACTGAGTGACTTCACTTTCACTTTTCACTTTCATGCCTTGGAGAAGGAAATGGCAACCCACTCCAGTGTTCTTGCCTGGAGAATCCCAGGGACAGAGGAGCCTGGTAGGAGGCCGTCTCTGGGGTTGCACAGAGTCGGACACAACTGAAGTGACAGCAGCAGCAGCAGCAGTGTCAGAACTGTGCGTGGTACATAGTTGTTGTTCATTTCTAAGTCATGTCTGACTCTCTGTGACTCTGTGGACTGCAGCACGCCAGGCTTCCCTGTCCTTCACCGTCTCCTGGAGCTTGCTCAAACTCATGTCCACTGAGTCGGTGATGCCATCCAACCATCTCATCCTCTGTTGTCACCTTCTCCTCCTGCCTTCAATCTTTCCCAGCATCAGGGTCTTTTCCAGTGAGTCAGCTCTTGGCAGTAGGTAGCCAAAGTCTCGGAACTATCCAGTACTTTGGCACATAGTTGATGTTCAGTATTTGCTAAACAAATATAGTAGGCTCATGGAGAGTATTTAGTTGAGAGGATATAACTTTATTACATTTTATATATGCCTTAAATCAGTTTATATTTTTTCTCTGACCAAATTAAGTTAGTAACATGAGTATGTTGGTATGTGCAGGATTATTTTATCTTTTTTCTTTTTTATCTTTCAGCAAATATTTGAATATATCCCTACTCTAGATATACAATGACTCATACTCAGATTAGTTGCGAACGCAGTGTCTGCCCTCCAAATAGTCTGTAATCTAGTTAAGAACATAATCTGTTGAAAATGTATCCTCCAAAGTTTTTATTAAATTACTTTGTCATGAAATAACTGAAACTGTTTCTGATGTAAAGTACCATTTACCTTTTGACAAATTTTTGCATTCTTAATCTCTTTGCAGATGCTACAGATTTTGCAGTCCCAGCCAGATGCAGCACATCAGATATCTCAACAAGTGGGCTGGCAAGACACCTTAGTTAAGCTTTTTTTAAAAGCAAATTTTGAAAATGGAAATACTCTTCATAAGCACAATAGGGCTATTATAGTGAAAGACAATGATAAAAATATATCAGTGGAAGATATGAAGAGGAACTTTGACGAAAAGACAGATGAAGAAAAAATTGCCTCTTTTGTCTCAGCTCATGTGTCTTCAGATGAGTGGAGTTTGGAGGATAGACATTCTCTAGACTCAAACATGCCATTATTTCAAGAAGATAGCTCGATGGGAGAATTATCTTTCAAATCAGAGAATCAAGAAGAATTCTGGCATAATAACCCTTCACCTCTGAGTTTAGATCTCAGTGGAATTGATTCATGTGAACTGAGTGATGGTGGAAGTCAAATGCCAGACAGCCTGCCTAGCACTCCTTCCCCAGTAGAGTCCATGAAGCCATTTCCTGTACAGCCTGACAAAGAAAGCAGCGTCACAAATGATGTGGGTTTTAGTGATGACTTCTCTTTACTTGAAAACAAAGAGGTAAGATGCCTTATTTGTCCAAATGTGTTTTTATTTTTATATGTCTAACCGCAGAAATGTGTAATTGTTAATAGCTTCATATATTATTCATGTTCCAAGTCTCATGATTGAAGGTATTAGACACCTAGAAGTCCCACAGTGGTGAGTGTCTTGAGAGCAAAGCCAGTGTCTTATTTCTCTTTACATCTCTGGGGCCTTCCTAGTAAAGTTCTAGGTTCATCCAGACACCTTAAAAATATGTTAAATGATTATAATCTATAAACCTGATAGTTCTGTTTATGTGTTTTTAACAACCCTTCCCTCCAATAATTTAATATTATATTTATCTTTTTTATAGAGATGTGAGGAGGAGCTTATTCAGTTACTGACCAATATTTTGAGCTGTATAATGTGTAAGGGACTAGAAAAGTCTGATGATGATACTTGGATTGAACGGGGACAAGTGTTTTCAGCACTAACTAAACCAGGAATATCCAGTGAGCTACTTCGACCATCAGATGAAATAAAACTAGTGTAAGCATTCCGTTAGTGATATCCCCTCTGCTTTTGAAAGTGGGCAGGAATCTAAAATATTTGTTATTGAACATTTATTCCGTATTCACTGGGTAGGGAGAGAGAAAAGGGGAAGCTTTGTGCTCAGCCCTTTTCCTGTCTGTTGCCATTCTAGTGGGATCTAGAGAGAAATACAAAGCAAACTCCAATGTGAAGAGATTTAAATCTTACATTAATTTGGTTTGAGGTGATTATACACTGATTGTTTCAGTTGTTTCCTGTAGTGTCTAAGGACTTGGTGCTTTGTGTTCTATAGTCTAGCCCAGGTTTGAGTGCTTCCATGCTAAAGGAAGGGAGTAGTGTTTCCATGAAAATTACTCCTCTAAAGCTTTGAGTTCCAGGCATATGGTAGGACACTGTAACAGCAGCATACTGCAACAGAATTACTTCCTTGTTTTTGCACAGAGCTAGATTCTGTGTAAGGCATAAGGCTTTCTTCCCTAACATTTCCAAATTCAGCTTTAAAAGAAACTTTTAAATATCTCATGGCCAGAATGTCAATTATTTTCATAGCTTTTTTTTTTTTTTAAAGGTCAAGTAAAACCGGTAACTTTTACTCTGCCTTTTAGTATTAGGTTATATTTAAGATAGATACTCCAGAGATGAAAAAGTGGTTTCATTGTTACTAAAATCCATCCACAATGTCTTATGATACCTGCCAGTGAGAGTTTATCTTTGGAAATACACTCCTGTTAATAAATAGCTGGCTTTGCTGTTGCTGTTTTCTTTTCAATTTTTAATGACCTGTTATTTTTATAAGTATAAAGTGGTTTTACTTTGCTTTATACCTAGTTTGCTACAGAAGATGTTAGAATGGGCCGTCACAGAAAACAGAGAAGCAAAAATGAATCCAGTAACTGCTGAAAATGCTTTCCGACTCACACTGATCATACAGGACTTCCTGCAATCAGAGGGACTAGTCAATTCGAACATGTGGACTGAGAAGGTGCATAACATCTCTTTGAAATCATTTTTTTTTGGTAGTGAGAGACTTTATTCAAAGAAAGAAATTTTATATCCTCACTCAGCATTAATATTTAATCAGATGCAATAAATAATGGATAAACATAGTTACAGATTTTAACTATTGCTAGGATAATTCTTTTGTTTTTTACCAGCTGAATATTGAATCAGCCTTGAAATATTTATGATTTGTATTACTTTTGGGGGAAGCTCATCATAGATAGATTTAAAAATGGGAATATTTTTATTTCTCAATTTTTCCTTTGTGTTAGCTTTTAGAGGATTTGATGCTGCTCTTCGACAGTCTGTCAGTTTGGTATTCTGAAAGTCCAGTAGGGGTGAAACTCTCTCAGATTCAAATCCAATTGCTGCTTGGCTTCATTGGAAAGGGTAATTTGCAGGTTTGTCGCTTCTTTTACATTATTTTATATACTTACATGCAACATATGAATTTGTATAATAACTTAATGGCAATTATGTTTTCAGCACTTTAACTTTTTAGTTTCAAAAATACCATGATTTAACTCTGCTTTCCATTTTGTAGGATTAGAAACAAGCTTGAGAGGCAGCTGGTCAGTTATTTTTTCTCTGATGTTTGTGACTCTGTATAATTTATGGTTTTCTTTTAGAGCATTAATACATAGCTTATATTAGAGGGCGTTACTCACATCATCTGTATTTAGGTAGATTTAAATACAGTATAGCCTGCATAGACTTTTTGTACATGTGCAGTTTAGAGCTTGCATTTTTTTTGTTTGTTTTGATTTGTTTTGTTTTGTTTTTCTTTTTTTTATTGAAGGATAATTGGTTTACAGAATTTTGTTGTTTTCTGTCAACCCTCAACATGAATCAGCCATAGGTATACATATATCCCCTCCCTTTTGAATCTCCCTCCCACCTCCCTCCCTATCCCACCCGTCTAGGTTGATACAGAGCCCCTTTTTGAATTTCCTGAACCATACAGTAAATTCCCGTTGGCTATCTATTTTACATACGGTAATGTAAATTTTCGTGTTACTCTTTCCATACATCTCACCCTCTCCTCCCCTCTCCCCATGTCCATAAGTCTATTCTCTATATCTGTTTCTCCACTGTTGCCCTGTAAATAAATTTTTCTGTACCGTTTTTTGAGATTGTGTATATGTGGGTTAGAATATGATGTTTATCTTTCTCTTTCTGACTTACTTCACTCTGTGTAATAGGTTCTAGGTTCATCCACCTCATCAGAACTGACTCAAATGCATTCCTTTTTATGGCTGAATATTCCGTTGTGCATATATACCACAGCTTCTTTATCCATTCATTTGTCAATGGACATCTAGGTTGCTTCCATATTCTGGCTATTTCAATTGTGTCTTTTTCAATTAGGGCTTGCATTTTTGAGAAAATTATTTTTTAAATTGCTCCTGTCAAAATCTTTTTCTATACTAACACACGACTTCAGTTTTACATTTTTTCATTTTTTTCATTTATTAAGCACTTAGTGAAGACTAAGTGTTAGCTTTGTGCTACGTTTCTGTAATGAAGGTAAGTCAAAGATGGACACACAGAATATTTATTGTTTCTGTTTTAAATTAAAATGTTAAAGGTTAGAGAAGTTCCATGCAGATTTTAGTCTGTCATCTTTCCGTTTACTTGGTTGTTTGTGATTACCTGGGTTGAATTAGTCATGACATGTGTTCCATGGCTATTTCAGTTCAGTTCAGTACATTCACTTAGCTGTGTCCGGCTCTTTGTGACCCCATGAACTGCCTGCAGCACACCAGGCTTCCCTGTCCATCACCAACTCCTGGAGCTTGCTCAAACTCATGTCCATCAAATTGGTGATGCCATCCAATCATCTCATCCTCTGTTGTCCCCTTCTCCTCCTGCCCTCAATCTTGCCCAGCATCAGGGTCTTTTCCAGTGAGTCACTTCTTCATATCGGGTGGCCAAAGGATTGGAGTTTCCGCTTCAGCATCAGTCCTTCCAATGAACATTCAGGACTGATTTCACTGGATGGACTGGTTGAATCTCCTTGCTGTCCAAGGGACTCTCAAGAATCTTCTCCAACACCACAGTTCAAAAGCATCAATTCTTCAGCACTCAGCTTTCTTCACAGTCCAGCTCTCACATCCATACATGAGCACTGAAAAACCATAGCCTTGACAAGACGGACCTTTGTGGGCAAAGTAATGTCTCTGCTTTTCAATATGCTATCTAGGTTGGTCAAAACTTTCCTTCCAAGGAGTAAGCATCTTTTAATTTCATGGCTGCAGTCACCATCTGCAGTGATTTTGGAGCCCCAAAAAATAAAGTCTGACACTGTTTCCACTGTTTCCCCATCTATTTCCCATGAAGTGATGGGACCAGATGCCATGATGTTCGTTTTCTGAATGTTGAGCTTTTAAGCCAACTTTTTCACTCTCCTCTTTCACTTTCATCAAGAGGCTTTTTAGTTCCTTTTCACTTTCTGCCATAAGGGTGGTGTCATCTGCATATCTGAGCTTATTGATATTTCTCCCGGCAATCTTGATTCCAGCTTGTGCTATCGCTAGTTTGTTTCCTCCTGTCGCATAAGAGAGATAAAAACGTTGTGACACTTGCAGGCTATTTCTTCCGTTTGGAGACCCCTGTCCTTCCTGCCTGTTACCCTCTCAGTTTCAGTGTCTGCCCTCTGATGCCCTCTTGCAACACCTACTGTCTTACCTGGGTTTCTCTTACCTTGGACGTGGGTTATCTCTTCACGGCTGCTCCAGCAAAGCGCAGCCGCTGCCCTTACCTTGGACGAGGGGTATCTCCTCACGGCCGCCCCTGCTGACCTTGAACGTGGAGTAGCTCCTCTCAGCCCTCCTGCGCCCGTGCAGCCACCACTCCTTGGACGTGGGGTTGCTCCTCTCGGCTTCTGCCCCTGACCTTGGGCGTGGGTAAGCTCCTCTCCGCCACTCCTGCGCCTTCGCAGCCTGGCGCTCTCGGCTGCTGCCCCTGACCTCGGAAATGAGCCTGCTGGCTGTTAAAGCCCTTGGAGCCAGCATACTGGGTAGCTAATTGTTTTAGATGTTAGGACTCTGTTTTTTCCCAGTGATAATCACCCTCAGTGTTTTTCTCCTTGGTGAGATATCCAAGGAGAAATAACATGTGTGTTATAATATGTTCACCATTAAATATCCATTGCCTGTCCCATAGTAGGACTCTATGGGAGTCATATTAAATAAATACCTATTAAAGAAATGAAGAGTTGTAGCACCTACAGCTTAGACTTGATTCTATCAACCAGTGGTTAGTGATCTAGAACATTTCTCTCTAGCTGCTTGTTTAATTTCACTCTCTCAGGCTAAAAGCTGATTTCCCTGAAATCAGGTCATGTATGTTAAAAGATTGGGAAAGGAACCCCTTCCCTCATAGGGGTTTAAGCAGAATTGCCTGCAAAATGAAGCTGGCCAGCAAATTTGTTTTATTTGGCTCATTTATATTATTTAGTTCCCAGCATTTAATTATCAGGAGATTTCACATAAATGCCAAAATTTCCCAGCATGTCTTTAAAGCAGGACCAAGTAGCTGTTCATTTCTTTAGATGCTGCATATGGTCACCATTTTGTCTGGGTTTCTTCTCCCTCAGTGGTCTTAGCTCATCTAATGGTTCTCTTCACTAGCTGCACGTGAAGTCACCTAGAGGAGCTTTCTAAAAATTCCTTTGTGTGCTTTGTGTGGGGCGCCACTCAGTAATTAAGCAAGGAACTAGGGCATTGGTGTTTCTGTCATTTCTCAGGTAACCATAATATAGTACTCTTTATAATGTGAGGGCAGGGGGACCATATCTATGTGTGTGGGGGGTTGGGCAGTGGTATGTAAATCATTGTATTCACTAAAAGTGTCTTTATACTTTTTTTTTTTTTTAAACTTTACAATATTGTATTAGTTTTGCCAAATATCAAAATGAATCCGCCACAGGTATACCTGTGTTCCCCATCCTGAACCCACCTCCCTCCTCCCTCCCCATACCCTCCCTCTGGGTCGTCCCAGTGCACCAGCCCCAAGCATCCAGTATCGTGCATCGAACCTGGACTGGTGACTCGTTTCATACATGATATTATACATGTTTCAATGCCATTCTCCCAAATCTCCCCACTTTCTCCCTCTCCCACAGAGTCCACTTTAAATAAACATATAAACTTATAGTTATGTAATACTGTGACACTAGTTAAAAGTAGAGCACTGAATATTGAACTTTTTATGTAAACAGTGTTTTTAAAAACATGTAGCAAATAAGTCTAGAATATTAGCATTGGTGTTTCCCGGAAAATGAGATTTTATGACCTTTTGTCTCACATTTGTTGCCTTCTATCGGGTTTACGCTGCTTTAGTCAGATTCAAAGAGTAAAGTGAAGGGGTTTGGGGGAAACCTGAGGAGGGTAGAGATGCTTCACAAGTAGAAGCTTAAGTTAAAAGTAGAAAAGTTAAAATTTGAACCATCTTAGAGGTTATTTCCTCAAATGCTGTTTGCTTCTATAAGTCTTCTTTTACGGGAAGACTGCTTGAGATCCCTTATTGTTGCCTTGGCTTTCGAAGACCTGTGCATACAACTCAGATGAGTTTTCGGCACGCTTAATTCTTGAAGTCATGTTGGTTTCTAATACTTCCTTTTTTTCCCTCTTGCTTTTCTTTATTTTGAAAGTATTTTGATCCAAGATTGGGATATAGGTAAAGGGAAAAGGAGGCGCCTTTTTTTTTTTTTTTATCATTTGTCTTGTTATGGTTTTAAGACCTATATCTTTCTCTAGTCTCAATGAAAGGAGGCCCCTTTGTGACCTAATTTACCTTTCTGCAATGAAGTTTGAGGCCAGAGCTTAAGAGTAATATAGAGTATTACTTTGTGTGAGTTTGTGCCCTAAATGTGTATTTACCTTGGGGACTCTTCTTCCCAGGTGGCTCATTGGTAAAGAATCTGGCTACCAATGTAGATCCAAGAGTGTGAGATTTGATCCCTGGGTTGGGAAGATCTTGTGGAGAAGGAAATGGCAACCCACTCCAATATCCTTGCCTGGAGAATCCCATGAAGAGAGGAGCCTGGTGGGCTACAGTCCATGGGGTTGCAAAGAGGTGGACACAGCTTAGAGACTGAGCATGCATGCATGTGTCCTAAATGTGTATTTTCTTTGGGACCTTAACTTGGTATCCTATGTACTGTTCTTTATCTGTAAGAATGCTTGTAATTCCAAATAACAGAAATGTCAATACAAGATGAAGATTCATGTAGTTGAAAATTCCATTGTTAAGATGAGTTCAAGGCATGATTCAGTCAAGGCTCCGGTTGCATTTTTTTGCTGTTCTTGTAGCATTGCTTTCCATCCTGTGCCAGCTTGTTTTAAACTGGCTGCCGTTACCATCACAGAACGGCTGCCAGCAGAAGCTAAGGCTGCATGCTTGCTTGTCTATATTCAGAGAAAGAGAGTGGTTCTTCCTATAGTCCTAGTTGGTAGACATTTCTTCATGGATCTCTTGTGAATACAGACAGTGGATGCCTTTGTGATAAACTGTCTTTTTGACGATGCATGTATAGTAAACAGCTTGAGAAGACAGAGATCATATCTCCCTCCAGACTAAAAGGCAGGTCTTTTTTACTGTCCAGTGTGATAAAGATAGTATCTCCCTCCACGGCAATGTTCAGGCACCTTTTACTACCCAGGGTAGAAGATTTGGATTCCCTTTGCTTGGGGCTCCTCTCTTATAATGCAGCTGTTGCGTGTGCAGGCATCATCTCCTAATCATTTCTCACCATGGAATTAGTTTGGGAAACAGGGCAAATCCTGATATTCTGCTGCTGCTGCTGCTGCTGCTGCTAAGTTGTATCAGTCATGTCCGACTCTGTGCAACCCCATAGATGGCAGCCCATCAGGCTCCTCTATCCCAGGGATTCTCCAGGCAAGAACACTGGAGTGGGTCGTCATTTTCTTCTCCAGTGCATGAAAGTGAAAAGTGAAAATGAAGTCGCTCAGTTGTGTCCTACTCTTCACGACCCCATGGACTGTAGCCTACCAGGCTCCTCCATCCATGGGATTCTCCAGGCAAGAGTACTGGAGTGGGATGCCATTGCCTTCTCTGCCTGATATTCTGGTTATTGCTAATGCTGTAGATCATTGTTTCTGTTCCAGGAGTCTCATTCTTCTGCCTGCGTCTGTGAAACTGTGGTAAACTAACTTGTTAGCTTGAAGGTGAGGTAGTATCCAAGTCCTTTCACCGTTCTTTACAGTTACTGTATAAAAGTTCTGTCATTGCACTAATAAAGCTATACCTGACCTGAATGAATCTTTGTGACAAATAAAATGACATGAGTTGACTGAGAGATGAGTTACCTGAATCAGTCACTGTAGCAAGGGGTTGGATATTCTGTTTGGCTTATATCTTTTAGGGCCTAAGTTGGAACTAGAGATGGAATCATCCCCCACTTCTTACAAACTATAAGAAGGAGTAGAGTGGATGTTGGGGTGATTAATTGTCAACTTTTAACTTTTCTGTGTATTCCATGGGTTACTTTTATAATTTATTTTAAAAAACAACTTTCAAGAAGAGCCAAAGAACTTTGCTATCACTAAATATCTGCTTTATTTTACTGTTTTCCTCTAGGTTTGTGCAATGGCATCTGCTAAACTAAACACCCTTCTTCAGACCAAAGTGATTGAAAATCAGGATGAAGCATGTTACATTTTAGGGAAGCTGGAACATGTTCTAAGTCAGTCAATCAAGGAACAGACTGAAATATATTCATTTCTGATTCCCCTTGTCCGTACCCTAGTTTCTAAAATTTATGAACTTCTCTTCATGAACTTGCATCTGCCTTCTTTACCTTTGACTAATGGTAGCGCTTCATTTTTTGAAGATTTTCAAGAATATTGCAGTTCAAATGAATGGCAAGTTTACATTGAAAAATATGTAAGTTTTCTCTTTATTGAGTGAGGTTTTTGTCTACTAAAGTATCATTTTTATGGAAGCATATAGTAAATTTTGTGTATATATATTTTTTTTATAAGATTGTACCTTATATGAAGAAATATGAAACCCATACGTTTTATGATAGTCATGAGAGCATGGCACTTTATTGGAAGGATTGTTATGAAGCCTTAATGGTGAATATGCATAAGCGAGACCGGGACGGGGGAGAAAGCAAGCTCAAGTTTCAGGTAAAAATTATTAGATGTTTTAATATTTGGTTTTTTATGTTGATTTCAAGCAGTTAATGTTCAAATGAGAGTAATAACAAGCCTGAACTTTGAAAACAAACAGTATTTCTTACTGTTTGTGAGAAAATTATTTCAGAATTAGAAGAAAAAAACTGAAAAGTAGCAATTTAAAAATTAATATCAAAATGTTCTAAGCACAGTGATTATGTAAAATGTCTATTAAGCTGATAAGGTATCTCTAAGGAGGCTGAGTATATACCAGTGCTTAGAGGGTAATTTATAACACAAAGTACTTATACTAAAAAAGGAGAAAGACCTCAAATTAATAGGTTCTTTCCATCCTAAGAAACTTGAAAAAGTAAGGTAATCTACTGTTATTTTTTTTTCGCCTGTGCTGCACCTCTTGTAGGATCTCAGTTGCCCCACCAGGGACTTAATCCCCACCATCACAGTGAAAGCACCGAGTCCTAACCCGTGGACCAGCAAGGAATTCCCTACATTAGTTTTTAAATAAGAAATTATTAAAGAGCATAAAGTAATGAAAATGAAATCAGAAAAGCAATAGAGAAAGCCAATGAGACCAAAATCTGCTTCTTTAAAATATCAGTAAAATTGATAGACTTGTAGCCAAATTGAGGGGGGAAAAAAGGGGAAACAGTACTCCTACCAGAAATTAATCACCACTGACCTCACCGACATCAACATGCTAATTGGATTATTGCAGCCAATCTGTGCGCATAAATAAGATGCTTTAAATTTAATTGATCAGTTTTTTCACAAATACAAATTTCCAAAAATAATTCAATAATAAGTAGATAACCTGGATAGTCCTCTATCTCTTAAAGAAATTGAATTTATAGTTAAATAGCTTCCCTTGTGGCTCATCTGGTAAAGAATCCGCCAGCAATGCAGGAGACCTGGGTTTGATCCCTGGGTTGGGAAGATCCCCTGGAGAAGGGAATGGCTATCCACTCCAGTATTCTGGCCCGGAGAATTCCATGGTCTGTATAGTCCATGAAGTCGCAAAGAGCTGGACACGACTGAGCAACTTTCACTTCACTTCATCTTCCAAAACAGAAAACTCTAGACCCAGATGGTTTCACTGGCAAATTTTACCAAATATTTAATAGAGAAATTAGACGAGTTCTTCAGAGTCTGTTTAGAAAATAGAAAAGTGGCATAACTTCCCACTTCATTATATAACGGCAATATTACTCTCACATTGAAACCATACAAAAACAGTATAAGACAACGGAAGACAGTATCCCTTTTGAAACATAGATATAAACCAAATCTAGCAATGTATAATAAAATAACATCACGACTGGGATAGTTTATCTTATAAATGCAAGGCTGATTTCAACATTTGATAATCATTTGATAATCAGTCATATTAATAAACTTATCAAAAAAAGGCACATGATCATATCCGTAGATGCAACATTTGGCAGAATTCATCATCCATTTATGATCAGGTTTTAGCAAACTAGGAATAGAAGGGAAGACCCAAATCTCTACAAAAATCCTACAACTAGCTTCATATTTAATGATGAAGAACTGAGTGTTTTGCCCATTAAGGGTGAAATGTTCACTTCCATGCTTCTTTGTATTGTACTGTGAGAAGTAGCAAATTCAGTAAGAATAGAAAAAGAAATAAAAGACATATTGGGAAAGAAGAAATAAAACTATTTACGGATCTCATGATTGTCTGTGATCAATATACAAAATTTAATCATATTTCTATACAGTAGCAATGAGCAATTGGAAACTGAAATTTAAAAAAAAATACTATTTACAGTAAGACTAAAAAGAATAAGGTAGTTAGATACCAGTCTAACAAAATATGTACAGAATATATATGCTAAAAACTGAAAAACACAGATGAAACAAAGAAGATCAAATAAAAATAAAGCTTTATTTCGTAACTTAAGCATAAAAAGAAACATTTTTAATCCACTACTACTAACATTTTGCTGTGTTATCTTTCCTGTGTTTTTATGTATATATTTGGTTTAAGTGAAATGATAGTTTCATTTGCTACTACTTTAACTTAAAATGTGTCATGAGTATTTTCCCATGCCATTAAATGGCTAATATTCTGTAATGTTATATATTAGAAAATTTAAACTTATTTCCTGGTTTTAGAAATTTCCTAATTTACGAATTTTTTCTTTATTATGGCTATTACTGATCATCTCTCTAGTCATATTTTTGTGTTTATCCAGAATGACTTCCCTAGAATAAGTGGAATTACTGGTGCATAGCAATTATGATCAGAGAAGGCAATGGCACCCCACTCCAGTACTCTTGCCTGGGAAATCCCATGGACGGAGAAGTCTAGTAGGCTGTAGTCCATGAGGTCGCTAGGAGTCAGGCACGACTGAGCAACTTCACTTTCACTTTTCACTTTCATGCATTGGAGAAGGAAATGGCAACCCACTCCAGTATTCTTGCCTGGAGAATCCCAGGGACAGAGGAGCTTAGTGGGCTGCCGTCTATGGGGTCGCACAGAGTCAGACACGACTGAAGCGACTTAGCAGCAGTAGCAGCAGCAGCAATTATGATAATAATTATTATTATATTTCCCTCATAGAAGTTCTACCAGTTATTATTCCAACCATTCTTTTCTCTGTAATTTCACCCTTTGCTTCTAGAAAAACCTAATTTATGTGCCCAAATATCCTCATGTGCTCAAATTGCAAAGCTGTGAAACTGATGTTTAATTATCATGGAATTCTCATGACTTCTTCAGTTGTCACAGCAATGATCTGTTTTAAATATTTGGTAACACTGTATCCCAAATCATTGATATCCTATAAATCTAGCAGTAATTACAGTAATAATTATAATAATAAGTAATTTATTGAAAGCTTGCTACTTTTCTTCTGCTGCTGCTGCTGCTGCTAAGTCGCTTCAGTCGTGTCCAACTCTGCCACCCCGTAGACAGCAGCCCACCAGGCTCCCCTGTCCCTGCGATTCTCCAGGCAAGAACACTGGAGTGGGTTGCCATTTCCTTCTCCAATGCAGGAAAGTGGAAAGTGAAGTCACTCAGTCGTGTCCGACTCTTCGCAACCCCATGGACTGCAGCCTACCAGGCTCCTCCATCCATGGGATTTTCCAGGCAAGAGTACTGGAGTGGGGTGCCATTGCCTTCTCCGTGCTACTTTTCTAGCACTATATTAAACACATGACAATTATTGTCAACCTCAACTTACAGGCAATGATACTGAGCCTCAGAGAATTAAGTAGGTAAGATTTGTACTGAGGTCTAGCTCCAAAGCTTGTATTCTCAACCATACAGTACAGTATTATCTCTTTAAAAGATGCTGGTAGGGACTTCCTTGATGGTCCAGTGGTTTAGGCTCTGTGCTTCCACTGCACAGGCTCAGGCTTGATCCCACATGGAAACTAAAATACCCCAAGTTGCGTAGCATTAACCAAAAAAAATAAATAAAAGATGTCTTTTAAATCCATTTCTTTAACCATTCGTTTTAATGTAATTCACTGTTGATTTGTTTGAAACAAGTTGAATAGTGTTTTAGTTCCTAATATTTCTTAATCAATGTCAGTGTGAGGTAGGTAAACCAGGCTTCCATGCTCAGTCGGTCAGTTGTGTCTGACTCTTTTCAACCAACCCCATGGAATGCCAGGCTCCTCTGTCCATAGCATTTTCCAGGCAAGAATACCGGAATGGGTTGCTATTTCTTCCTCCAGGAGATCTTCCGCACCCAGGGATCAAACCCATGTCTCCTGTATTGGCAGGCAGATTCTTTACCACTCTGCCACCTGGGAAGTCCTAAACCAGGCTTACCTCTTGTCTTCCTGAAAACTTTAGAATTTTAATTTCCGGGTTTAGAGTTATATCTTGGTAGAATTTATTACCAGAATCTTATTTTATCCTGAAAACTGGAATAGGTATGTGAATTCATTTGCTAGAGAGGATGCTATTCTAAGAGAAGCACTCCTGAATGATGGAATTTTTCATTGTGAGAGATTTACTCCTATAGGTGTCTTTTGTCTTCAGCACTGCCTTTCAGGCCATCAGTATGGAATGTGGTCCTCTTACTTTATTTGACTTGAGTCAGATTCCAGATGCCTTATAAATCAAAAGATCCCCAAAGAAAATCATTTTACTTGATGGGATACAGTTAATAATTCTAAGTCTTAAATAATCTGATTTTGAGACACTTTACAGTTTTGAAGTTCTTCACATATTTATTCTTGACTTGTTATTTTCTTATATTGAAAAAACAAGTATTATACCTAGTCATATTAATGATTCTAGTGGAATAAGAAAATCATGTTGGTTGCCAGCTTCTTTCTTTTCATTTTATGATTTTATTGAGTCAGATTTCTAAAATTATGACATTCAAATTTAAACATGCCTCTCAATACATGATTTGGTGCTCTTATTTATTGCTCTTTCTTTCAGGAGTTTTTTGTGGAGCCATTTAATCGAAAAGTACGCCAGGAGAACTTGAGGTATAATAACATGCTGAAACAACTTAGCAGTCAGCAGTTAGCCACTCTGAGACGCTGGAAGGCAGTGAAGCTTTATCTTACATGTGAAAGGGGACCTTGGGCAAAAAGGTAGGATTAGCTGTCATTCATTAAATGCCCTCTTCTTTACAACTCTGATCTAGAACTTCATGAACTCTCCAATGACCTCTCCAATCCAATTTTTACAAGATTGCTTTTAATTAATTTGCTTGTCTTTTATGAATTATAGGTTTGGTAAGTGTAGAGCTTTGTGTTTATATGTTTTTCACTTGGAGTTGTTTCCTTTACTGTTACCCTTTAGTGTAGAATTTGTTTTTTTTTTTTTTTTTCTTTATTTTTAAAAAAAAAATCACATGCTCCCCATCCTGAACCCTCCTCCCTCCCAACCTCCCCATACCATCCCCCTGGGCCTTCCCAGCGCACCAGCCCCAAGCATCCAGCATCGTGCACTGAACCTGGACTGGCATCTCGTTTCATACATGACATTTCACATGTTTCAATGACATTCTCCCAAATCTTCCCACCCTCTCCCACAGAGTCCATAAGACTGTTCTATACATCAGTGTCTCTTTTGCTGTCTCGTACACAGGGTTATCGTTACCATCTTTCTAAATTCCATATACATGCGTTAGTATACTGTATTTATGTTTTTCCTTCTGGCTTACTTCACTCTGTATAATAGTCTCCAGTTTCATCCACCTCATTAGAACTGATTCAAATGTATTCTTTTTAATGGCTGAGTAATACTCCATTGTGTATATGTACCACAGCTTTCTTATCCATTCATCTGCTGATGGACATCTAGGTTGCTTCCATGTCCTGGCTATTATAAACAGTGCTGCGATGAACATTGGGGTACACGTGTCTCTTTCCCTTCTGGTTTCCTCAGTGTGTATGCCCAGCAGTGGGATTGCTGGATCATAAGGCAGTTCTATTTCCAGTTTTTTAAGGAATCTCCACACTGTTCTCCATAGTGGCTGTACTAATTTGCATTCCCACCAACAGTGTAAGAGGGTTCCCTTTTCTCCACACCCTCTCCAGCATTTATTATTTGTAGACTTTTGGATCGCAGCCATTCTGACTGGTGTGAAATGGTACCTCATAGTGGTTTTGATTTGCATTTCTCTGATAAAGAGTGATGTTGAACATCTTTTCAAGTGTTTGTTAGCCATCTGTATGTCTTCTTTGGAGAAATGTCTATTTAGATCTTTGGCCCATTTTTTGATTGGGTCATTTATTTTTCTGGAGTTGAGCTGTAGGAGTTGCTTGTATATTTTTGAGATTAGTTGTTTGTCGGTTGCTTCATTTGCTATTATTTTCTCCCATTCTGAAGGCTGTCTTTTCACCTTGCTAATAGTTTCCTTTGATGTGCAGAAGCTTTTAAGTTTAATTAGGTCCCATTTGTTTATTTTTGCTTTTATTTCCAATATTCTGGGAGGTGGGTCATAGAGGATCCTGCTGTGATGTATGTCAGAGAGTGTTTTGCCTATGTTCTCCTCTAGGAGTTTTATAGTTTCTGGTCTTATGTTGAGATCTTTAATCCATTTTGAGTTTATTTTTGTATATGGTGTTAGAAAGTGTTCTAGTTTCATTCTTTTACAAGTGGTTGACCAGATTTCCCAGCACCACTTGTTAAAGAGATTGTCTTTAATCCACTGTATATTCTTGCCTCCTTTGTCAAAGATAAGGTGTCCATATGTGCGTGGATTTATCTCTGGGCTTTCTATTTTGTTCCATTGATCTATATTTCTGTCTTTGTGCCAGTACCATACTGTCTTGATAACTGTGGCTTTGTAGTAGAGCCTGAAGTCAGGTAGGTTGATTCCTCCAGTTCCATTTTTCTTTCTCAAGATCGCTTTGGCTATTCGAGGTTTTTTGTATTTCCATACAAATTGTGAAATTATTTGTTCTAGCTCTGTGAAGAATACTGTTGGTAGCTTGATAGGGATTGCATTGAATCTATAAATTGCTTTGGGTAGTATACTCATTTTCACTATATTGATTCTTCCAATCCATGAACATGGTATATTTCTCCATCTATTAGTGTCCTCTTTGATTTCTTTCACCAGTGTTTTATAGTTTTCTATATATAGGTCTTTAGTTTCTTTAGGTAGATATATTCCTAAGTATTTTATTCTCTTCGTTGCAAACATTATCCTCAATGGTGAAAAATTGAAAGCATTTCCTCTAAAGTCAGGAACAAAACAAGGGTGCCCACTTTCACCATTACTATTCAACATAGTTTTGGAAGTTTTGGCTACAGCAATCAGAGCAGAAAAAGAAATAAAAGGAATCCAAATTGGAAAAGAAGAAGTAAAACTCTCACTATTTGCAGATGACATGATCCTCTACATAGAAAACCCTAAAGACTCCACCAGAAAATTACTAGAACTAATCAATGATTATAGTAAAGTTGCAGGATATAAAATCAACACACAGAAATCCCTTGCATTCCTATACACTAATAATGAGAAAACAGAAAGAGAAATTAAGAATTTGTTTTGAATCCGTTTACTTCTGTCTTCCTGACACTACCTCTTTGATCTAGGGTTAGTGATGCTGTGTGTTTAAATATTTTACTATTTCTTTACTTGATCAGTCATTTTTGTTTTGCTGAATTATATTACATACACATATTTTTAACAGCCCTTTTTTGTTCTAGTAAAATACACAATATAAAATTTTCTCTTTTAACTGCTTTAAAATGTATAATTTAGTGACAGTAAGTACATTTCTAATGTTGTGTAATCAGCTTGAGATGAGAGCACTGTCCAGCTTGAGAACCTTTTCATCACCTGAAAAAGAAACCCTGGAACCAGTAATAGTCACTGCCTGTTAACTCTTCCCCTGATCCCTGGTAACTGCTTGTCTGCTTTCTGTCTCTATGGATTGACCTATTCTGGGTATTTCATATAAGTGAAATGATACAATAGGTGGCCTTTTGTACCACTTCTTTCACTTAGCATAGTGTTTTCCTTTTGTTGTAGTATGTGTTAGTACTTCCTTTCCTTTTTATGACTGAATAATACTCCATTGTATGAAATGGATGATGGATATTTGGGTTGTTTTCTTTGTGGCTGTTGTGAATAGTGGGCTTTCCAGTTGCTCAGTGGTAAAGAATCTGCCAGGAGCCACTGGGGATACAGTTTCAATTCCTGGGTTGGGAAGATCCCCTGGAGGAGAGAATGGCAACCCACTGCAATATTCTTGCCAGGATAATCCCATGGGGTTGCAAAGAGTTGGACACATGTTGTGAATAGTATTGCTGTAAACGTTTGTGACCAAGTGTATGCTTCAACTCCCGTTTCTAGTTTTTTTGGTCGTATACCTGCAGGCAGCATTGCTATGTTAATTCTGTATTTAACTTACTGAAGAATTGCATAACAGTTTTTCATAGCAGCTGCCCGATTCCTATCAGCAGTGCTTGAAGGTTCCAGATTCTCTGCAACCTTACTATGATACTTGTCTTAAAAAAAATTTTTTTTTAATTATGGTCATCAATTGGTTATACCGTGGTATTTTATGATTTTGTTGCATTTCCCTAATGACTAATGACATTGATATCTTTTCATATATTTGTTGACCGTCTGTATATGTTCTTTAGAGAAATGTATAAGTCCTTTATTTTTTTTTCCTTTGTCTATTTTTAACTTGGATTGTTTGATTTTTTGTGGTTGAATTGTAAGAGTTCCTTTTATTTTCCCAATAATAGGCCTTTATTGCATATATTGTCTATAAATATGTAGGTTGTCTTTTCACTTTCCTGATAAGTGGTCTTTGGTGCACAAAGACTTGAAGTTTAAGTCAAGTTTATCTGTTTCTTTTGTTGCTTATGTTATTGATACCATATTTAAGAAACCATTTTCAAATCCAAAGTCATGAAGATTTACTCCTATGTTTCCCCTAAGAGCTTTAACTCATATTTAGATCTTTGATACATTTGTAATTATATTATCTTTATTTGTAGTAAAACTATTATTTTATTTTGAAAACTGTATTTTGAATAAACTCATATATAGCTAGTTAAGAAATTCCTTGTAACAGTGAAAGAGTAAAAAATATCAAGCTGTAAGTCTGAAGATTTCTGTTCAAATCTTATTTCTGATATCTGTAAACTCCATGGCATCTTAGGCAAATAATTTAGCCTATCTTAGATTCCTTAGGTATAAACTGTTGATATGCATACTAACATTGGTTTTTTTCCTCAGGATTGTTTGGGTCAAATGAGATACGAATGTGAATGCTTTTATAAAATGATGCCAAAGAAACATAAAATACATGTTACTTTTTTACTTTGTTTCAATCAGCTGACCTTTTGTAATTTTAAACTAAAATAATTTTATTTGTTTACTTATGAATATTCATAGGCAACAAAATCCAATTCACTGGAAACTAGCTAATGTAGAAAATTATTCCCGCATGAGACTTAAATTGGTGCCAAATTATAATTTCAAAACCCACGAAGAAGCTAGTGCTTTGAGAGATAATCTAGGTGAGTTTCAATGGCTGTTTAATTATCTATTGCAGATAATGAGAGTGGTGGTAGGGGTTGGTACTTGTTTTTATTAATTGTTTGAAAATGGTTTGTTCTTGAGAGAGGGTGATGTTTTATAATTGATATTTAAATGGCTGTCTATGTTGCCTTTGTCAAATCTTAGTCAAATCTAAAATGACTTCCAGTTTCAGTTGATTTTTGAAGGTTTTCAAAGAAAAATATAAACTCATAAAATTATACAGCAGTTGGTGTGAAATGTGTTGTCTCTGTATCCATTATGGTATAGTAAAATACGGTACTTTAACCTGAGCCTTTTGCCTTCTGAAACTGAAGCTAATCTTAAATATATTTCAAATTCTTAGCAACTCTTTAGGTCCTTCTTTTATGATGTATTCTTCTTATAGAACTCCAGACATTTTAGTATCTAGATGGGTCAATGCCTTTTTTTCTAGGAAACAAAAAGTGTTTAAAAATATGTAGCCTAGCAGTATATCAAAACAGATTTTAAAGAGTGTCTATAATTCTTTAGGAAGCCCTTCCTTTATAAGTCCTTCCTTTATAAGCCCTTCCTTTATGAGACTTGCCTGGTGGCTCAGACGGTAAAGTGTCTGCTTGCAATGCAGGAGACCTGGATTCGACCCCTGGGTTGGGAAGATCCCCTGGAGAAGGAAATGGCAACCCACTCCAGTACTCTTGCCTGGAAAATCCCATGGACAGAGGAGCCTGGTAGTCCATGGGGTCACAAAGAGTCCGACATGACTGAGCGACTTCACTTTGACTTTCCTTTATAACCATCTGACTTGACAAATCCTTTTCTTTTTGAAGAAGGGTCTCTGAAATACCCAAAATATTAAAAGTCATGTGTATACTAAATTGTAGTTACTTTACCAAAGCTAGTCGTGCATCTTGTGTTTAATGACTAAGTTATAGATAAAATGAGTACCAATTTTTTAATCTTATTTTTTTTAAATTGCTATAGTAAATTGGCCCATACAGTAAGTGCCATAAAAATAAGAGAGCTATCATGCCTGCCATTTCAAATCTTACATTCTGAAATAAATGAGACTCAGTAATTTTCCTTAATGTAAAATAATGGCCTTTTCCCTGGTACAAACACTAACTTTGAGAATCTGTTATATAGGAATGGTCACTTGCATATAAGCTTGTCTTCCCTGTTTGTGTCCTGAGACTATTATACTTTTCTACCTCTTGAAATTTTATACTTGTCACTCAGAAAACATCTTTTGGTGAATGACTTCAATTTAGTAACACTTAAGGAATAGTATTCTATATTTTTCTTCATTTTTGTCAGGAAATATCACTCCAGGAAATTCCTTGTCCCTTTCTTCTCCTTCTTCATCCCTCTTAACACATGTACACAGATATAATTTTGTTTCTTCTTCTTGGTCGCAGTTGTTTTAAGTTCAGGAAGACCAGTGTCCTTTCTCTTTCTCCATCTCTTTCTCTCTTTACTTAATTTTCAAAATTATCCAAGGTACAATGGTGATAATAAAATTGTACAGAAGTAAGAAATCATACATTTCAAAGTGAAATTGGTAATAGTAGAAAACCAGTGGTATCAGTCTTTAAAACTTTTAAAGTTCTCTGAAGCTTACTTCAGTGTTTTACCTACTCCATATGTTTGTCTATAAGTATTTTCATCTATATTATTCTGTTTATATCAGATTATCTAGACTTCTATCTGATCAAAGTGATCAAAGCAGATTTATAAAGGAAAAATGCAACTGCACATTAGGTTAATTCAGTTTGTGTGTCAGCAAGGATACCATTTGATAAATTGAGCAGTTTTGTTGTCTTTATAATGTTTTGTTATTTAGCATGAATTGTTTTTATTTTCTAAATATGAAATGCCTATGTACATAGTTAAACATATGAATTTTTTCTAGTCCTATCTATAAATTATGCATATATTTTCATTACTACTCTTATGCCACTCAGATAATTCAGAGGTAAATGTATAGTAAGGATAGCTACCGTTTATTTTATGTGTAATGTGATGTATCTCCATTTCACAGTTACAGAAACATAGGTTCAGAGGGGTCATGTGGTTAATAAATGGAAGTTGAATTTAGGTTTACCACTTTACAACCCATGTTCTTTCCATTGCACTAGCCCAGCCTTCTTACATAACGCATAGTTCATTACATTTGTGGCATATATATGTATCAGAATTATCTATTCTATGTACTCCAGAAAGGAACACTTCAGAATGGCCTATGTATTATCTTGCAGTCAATAATAATTTTTCACATTCTTTCTTAATATTTCTATAGTACAAATGCACAGTAAGGATAATTCTATTGAATTAATGTAGTGAGAATAACACTTACTTATTGGCATACTTTAGAAGTAAATATGGTTAAAGAGATTACTTGGCCTGTTTCTGAAACATAAATAATACCATCATTAAAAACAAATACCATTTTAAAAACATTTATTCCTTTTGTTATATGTATAATAATTTAAAAACATTGGTTAAGCAGCATCAGTTCAGTTTAGTTCAGTTGCTCAGTCGTGTCCGACTCTTTGCAACCCCATGAATCACAGCATGCCAGGCCTCCCTGTCCATCACCAACTCCCGGAGTTGACTCAGACTCACATCCATCAAGTCAGTGATGCCATCCAGCCATCTCATCTTTTGTTGTCCCCTTCTCCTCCTGCCCCCAACCCCTCCCAGCATCCAAATCTTTTCCAATGAGTCAACTCTTCGCATGAGGTGGCCAAAGTACTGGAGTTTCAGCTTTAGCATCATTCCTTCCAAAGAAATCCCAGGGCTGAACTCCTTCAGAATGGACTGGCTGGATCTCCTTGCAGTCCAAGGGACTCTCAAGAGTCTTCTCCAACACCACAGTTGAAAAGCATCAATTTTTCGACCCTCAGCCTTCTTCACAGTCCAACTCTCACATTTGTACATGACCACTGGAAAAACCATAGCCTTGACTAGACGGACCTTTGTTGGCAAAGTAATGTCTCTGCTTTTGAATATGCTATCTAGGTTGGTCATAACTTTCTTCCAAGGAGTAAGCGTCTTTTAATTTCATGGCTGCAGTCACCATCTGCAGTGATTTTGGAGCCCAGAAAAATAAAGTCTGACACTGTTTCCCCATCTATTTCCCATGAAGTGGTGGGACCAGATGCCATGAATGTTAGTTTTCTGAATGTTGAGCTTTAAGCCAACTTTTTCACTCTCTTCTTTCACTTTCATCAAGAGGCATTTTAGTTCCTCTTCACTTTCTGCCATAAGGCTGATGTTATCTGCATATCTGAGGTTATTGAGATTTCTCCCAGCAATCTTGATTCCAGCTTGTGCTTCTTCCAGCCCAGCGTTTCTCATGATGTACGCTGCATATAAGTTAAATAAGCAGGGTGACAATATATAGTCTTGACGTACTCCTTTTCCTCTTTGGAACCAGTCTGTTGTTCCATGTCCAATTCTAACTGTTACTTCCTAACCTGCATATAGGTTTCTCAAGAGGTAGGACAGATAACTCTAAATTATGTATAACAGCTTTTCTGTAGTAAATCACTTTTTTATGCTAGAAAATTTCAAGCACCTTCTTATAATCATACAATTAACAGTCAGAAATTACAGAAGGACTCTGATATGATTTTTCTACTTGTGTTTAACAGATATTTTATGTTTAAACAGGTATCCAACACTCACAGCCTTCCAGTGATTCATTGCTTTTGGAAGTGGTGAAACAAGTAAAAGTTAGTGATATGGAGGAGGATAAATTAGATCTTCCTGAAGAGGAAATAACATCCAGAGTAAATATGTATGTATCAGTACTTGAGAGAATTTAAAATTACTTTATTCTGAGAGATAGGATTGTAAAATTGTGGAAAATAGTTGCTTGAAATTGTAATACTATACATTTCCAGAATCCAATAGTTAATACTGTATCAACTGTTAGGAGTCTATCAGTGTCAACTGAAACTATTGAAGGCTTCTTAGAACTGGGTTAATTTGGAGCTGGACCTTGAGATTAGAAAGTATTTTGAGCTGAATGATAATAAAAACATTACCAAATTTATAGATACCACTGAGGTGTTTAGATGGTAAGTACAGGACGAAATATAAGCTCTTAAGCAAAAGGAAGAAATTATTGTAAAGATAAAAGCAGAACTCCATGAAAGAGAAAACCAAACAACAAAAAGAAAAAGTGAAAAAAAGCTGGTCATTAAAAATCAGATAAGTGAACAATAAACCTCTAGTTAGACTATTTAAGAAGTATCGGAGAAGGCAATGGCACCCCACTCCAGTACTCTTGCCTGGAAAATCCCACGGATGGAGGAGTCTGGTAGGCTGCAGTCCATGGGGTCGCTAAGAGTTGGACACAACTGAGCGACTTCACTTTCCCTTTTCACTTTCATGCATTGGAGAAGGAAATGGCAACCCACTCCAGTGTTCTTGCCTGGAGAATCCCAGGGACGGGGGAGCTTGGTGGGCTGCCATCTACAGGGTCGCACAGAGTCAGACACGACTGAAGTGACTTAGCAGCAGCAGGAAGTAAAGACAGCATAAATTACCAGTATCAGGAATGAAGGAGGAGAAGATGATATTAAAATGATTAATGATGATATTAAAATGATTAAAAAGAAATACATTAAAATAATTAAAAGGAAATGACAACTTTATGCCAATAAATTTGACAATTTAAATGAAATGGACAAATTCCTTGAAAAATATAACTTATGAGACCTCTACCAGAAAAAAATATATATCCTGAATAGCCTTAGATATACTTAAAATTTTTGAATTTGTAGTTTAAAAACTTCCCCTGTGCTTTGTTGCTCAGTTGTATCCAACTCTGTGACCCTGTGGACTGTAGCCCACCAGGCTCCTCTGTCTGTGGGGATTCTGTAGGCAAGAATACTGAAGTGGGTTGCCATACCCACGTCCAAGAGATCTTCCCAATCCAGGCATCAAACCCAGGTCTCCCACATTGCAGGCGGATTCTTTCCCCTCTGAACCACCAGGGAAGCCCAAAAACTTCCCCTAAGCAAATGTAAAACATTTTCATTTCTCATATCTCCTTTGTTTTATTACCATAATATTAAATCTTTATATATTTTAAGCCCAACAGCACAGCTTATGCTGTTACTGTTTCATGCACTTGTCTTAAAATTGAGAAGAAAAAACTATGTAATTATGTTTTCATTTATATTTGCCTGCATAATTACCTACCTATATACTTTATTTCTTGGTGTACATTCATATTACCATCTGGTGCATTTCCTTTAAGCCTGAAGGACTCTCTTCAGTATTTCTTATAAGGAATGTCTGTAAGCCACAAATTATCTTAGTCTTTTGTCATCTGTAGAGGTTTTTAATTTGTCTTCATTTTTGGCTGCTTTTTTAAAAACTGAGATATATTTTTTGAAAATTGAGATTCACTTAGTATAAAATTTATCATTTTAAAGTGTACAGTTCAGTGGTTTTTTAGTCTGTTCACAGAGTTGTGCAGCATCACTACTATCTAGTCCAAGAACATTTCCATCACTTCAAAAGCAGATCTTCTACTTTGCAGTTCAGTTCAGTTCAGTCGCTTAGTCATGCCCGACTCTTTGAGACCCCATGAACTGCAGCACACCAGGCCTCCCTGTCCATTACCAACTCCCAGAATCAACCCAAACATGTGTCCATCGAGTCAGTGATGCCATCCAACCATCTCATCCTCTGTCTCCCCTTCTCCTCCTACCCTCAATCTTTCCCAGCATCAGGGTCTTTTCAAAGGAGTCAGCTCTTCGCATCAGGTGGCCAAAGTACTGGAGTTTCAGCATCAGTCTTTCCAATGAATATTCAGAACTGATTTCCTTTACAACTGACTGGTTTGATCTTGCAGTCCAAGGGACTCTCAAGAGTCTTCTCCAACACCACAGTTCAAAAGCATCAATTCTTTGGCGCTCAGCTTTCTTTATAGTCTAACTCTCACATCCCTACATGACCACTAGAAAAACAATAGCCTTGACTAGATGGACCTTTGTCGGCAAAGTAATGTCTCTGCTTTAGTAATCGGTCCCAATTTTCCCTCCCTGCATCCTCTAGCAATGGCTTATTGGCTTTCTTTCAGTATGAATTTGTCTGTTTTCAACATTTCATGTATTTCATATAATATGTTGCCTTTTGGTATAAATGGCTCAGGCGGTAAAGAATTTTCCTGCAATGCAGAAGACTTGGATTCAATCACTGGGATGGAGAGATCCCCTGGAGAAGGGAATGGCTACCCACTCCAGTATTCTTACCTGGAGAATCCCATGGACAGAGGAGCCTGGCAGGCTACAGTCCCTGAGGTCACAAAGAGTTCGACATGACTGAGCGACTAACAATTTTTACTTTTTTCCCCATAATATTTCCAGTATTTATCCAGGTCATTGCATCTAACAATATTTAATTAGTTTTTTTGGCTAAATAGTATTCCATTATATGAATATATTATTTTTGTTTATCTGTTCATCAGTTGATGGACATTTCTGTAGTCTCTAGTTTTATGATGATTATGAATAATACTGCCTTGAATATTCATGTATACATTTTTGTGTGAACTTATGTTTTTTAGTTATTTTCAGTATAAAAAAAACTTAGATTTGCTGATCATGTGCTAATTCTATGTTTAACCTTTTGAGGAATTATGAAACAGTTTTCAGAATGACTATGCCATTTTACATTTCAGCAATGTATGAAAGTTCTAATTTTCATATTAGATTCTCCAATCCATTCAAGTGTCTGTTATTCTCTCTCTTTTTTAAGTCTAAATTAATTTATTATTTTTGGCTGTATCTTTGTTGCTGCACAGGCTTTTTTCTCGTCGCATTGTGTGGGGGCTACTTTCTAGTTGTGCACAGGCTTCTCTTTGCAGTGGCTTCTTTTATTGCAGAGCGTGGGCTCTAGAGCACGAGAGCTTCAGTAGTTGTGGCACATGGGCTTAATGCTCTGCAGCATGTGGGATCTTCCTGGATCAGGAATTGAACACATATCTTCTGCATTAGCAGGCAGATTCTTTACCACTGAGCCACCTGGGAAGCCCTCTCTGTGTTTTTGTAAAATTTATTATATCATTCTAGAAGGTGGTGGGCTTCCCTGGTGGCTCAGATGGTAAAGTGTCTGCTTACAATGCAGGAGACCTGGCTTTGATCTCTGGGTCAAGAAGATCCCCTGGAGAAGGAAATGGCAACCCACTCCAGTATTCTTGCTTGGGAAATCCCATGGACAGAGGAGCATGACAGACTTTAGTCCATGGGGTCTCAAAGAGTTGGACACAACTGAGCAACTTCACTTTCAGAAGGTGGTATCTAGTGGTTTTAATTTGCAGTTCCCTAATGACTAGTGATGCTGAGCATCTTTTCATATGTTTCTTGGCCATTTATATGTCTTTTTTGGAGAAATCTTTATGAAGATCTTTTTTGCACTTTTTAATTGGGTTGTCTTTTTGTTACTGAGTTGTAAGTGTTCTTTATATATTTTAGCAACAAGTCCTTTATTAAATATAGGATTTACAAAAATGTTCTTTCCATTAAATTGGGTTTTTCACTTTTTTGTTGGTATTTTTAATTTTGATGAATTTCCTTTTATCTATTTTTTCCTAAGTTTTATATTTTATCTCTTATGTTAGGTCATTGATCCATTTTGTGTTAATTTTTTTATGTGGAATGATGTAGATATCTGTGTTAATTCTTTTGCATGTGATTCTAGTTGTCTGAGCACTGTTGCTTTCTCTTTGATGGGTAGTTTTGCTGGTTATAGAATTCTCGGTTGACAATTTATGTACTGTATTGTTATGCTTTAAAGTTATTCTTCTTGTCCTTAGCTTTTATCACATTGATTTTCTGTCCATGTATGGATATCTTTGTGTTTGTCCTCCTTGGAGTTCACTGAGCTTCTTGGATGTGTAGATTAAATTCTTTAATATTTGAGAAGTTGTTACCATTATTTTGTCAAATATATCTTGGCCTTTTTCTCTATTCTCTCCTTCTGGGTCTCCCTTTGCACTTATGTTGTTTTGCATAATAGAACCCTCTGAGGTTCTTTCATTCTGCTTGATTGTTTTTCTCTTTGTATTCTTCAGATTGGACAATTTCTTTTTGATCTATCTTCAAGAGCTCTGCTTCTTTCTCCTGCAAGTTCAGATATGCTGTTGAGTCTTTCTGGTGAATTTTTCATTTAGTTATTATATTTTTCAATTTCAGAATTTCTTATTTGGTTCCTTTTTATAAATATATGTATAATTACTATCTCTTTATTGTAATCTCTCTATGAATAGACATTTTTGCCATAATGCACTTTGGTTCTTTAAACATAGTTTTCTTTAGTTCTTTTCATGTATTTTTATGATAGCTGCCTTGATGTCTTTGTCTACTAAGTTGAACTTCTGAGGTCCTCCCTGAAATAGTTTCTTTTTACTTCTTTTAGGTTCATGGTCCATAGTTTCCTGTTTCTTGTTATGTCTCATAATCTTTGTGAAACCCATACATTAAAAAAAAAATTATATCCACTTTGGTTTCTGATCTCCTCCCTTGTTTTTGGTTGTTGTTATTGTATTTTTGTTTGTCTAATGACTTTGCTAGATTAAGTCTGTGGAATCTGTTTTACCTGTAGTGAATGTCATTGATGTCTGTATTTACTGGGTTTTTGTTCTGTTTTATTTTTAAAACTCTGCTTATTGGGGGTTGCCTCTGGATCAGCATAGCTTAGTGGTCAGCCAGTAATTAGTTTGTGCTTGTGTTAAACTCCTTGATCAGTAATACTGCCACTCTTTGCCAGTGGATCTGTAAGTGGTTTAGGGAATTCATTCAAATTTGGTGATTTACACATCTGTCCTGACTTTTATTATGATTGTAAAGCCTCACATTCAGCCAAGAATGATTAGCTAAGTCTCAAGTTTATAATTTATTCTGAGTATCACTTTGTTTAGGTTATAAACAACATATGGCAAATATTTCTTCAGAACTTATTTTAATATTACAAACTGACCAGATTCAATAATATCTTTTGTTAGTATAAGCAGGTTCTTTTGTTCATATAATTTTAATGATTTTAAAATATTTCCTTGATTATTTTTAGCAAACTGAGTAGACGTGGTTGTCTAGGGAGCTCTTTGATTTGGGTAGATTTTTTGGTCAGCGTTTTAATGGGGTTTTATTTTTTTTCTTCAATGATTAGTGAATTCAGTGGATGTCAGTCTCATTCACTTTCAAATGAAAAGCCAAAACTCCTTCTTTCATAGAATATAAATAAGCTACAGACTGTGTACTGCCTTAAGTTACTTATTTCTCAATTTCATCACTGTGAACTTTAGAATTTCACTATTTAGGAAAACATTCTTAGCTTTTTTTGAGCTTAGCTTTAAGGATTGCAGTATTACCTGTTAGGTTGGTGAAATATGCAGTGGAATGTTTTTTGTAGAAAATTCAAGTACCCTTACTTGGATAGTGATTTCACAGAAATGAGATTTGATTTTGAATATGATGTTCTTTTCCATTTACCCAGAATACATTGTTGGATCTTTTTTATTTGTTTTTTCCCTTCAGTGATGAGAAAGAAGAACAGAATCAAAAAGAAAAATTGGTGTTATCAGAAGACTGTGAACTCATTACAATAATTGATGTAATTCCTGGCAGATTAGAAATCACTACTCAACACATTTACTTCTATGATGGCAGCATTGAAAAAGAAGATGGTGAGGAGTTCTGGGGGAATAATTTCTGTTGTTCAATAGTTAAGTATCCAGTTTATCAATCATTAATGAGAAGAAAATAATAAGATGGGCCTGTAAAATTGTAGTCTTTCATGTAAAGGGAGAAATGGAAAGTCAGTATGGGATTAAATTCATTATTCAACAATGTACTGAGGGGAATGCTTCTTTTTATTATCAATGTTTTTTTTTAAAGGTTTGCCTAGTGGGGACTGCTATAAATTTAAGTTATAAATGCAATGTTTTATTTATATGTACTCTTGTTCCTATAGGCGTCTCACCTAATCTTTTATCTGAAAATAAAAAGATATTTAAATCTAAGCTGCTAACATAAAGAGAAAAAGGAAAATGTTTCTAAGATACAATATTCAGAGTTATTCTCTATTTCAATGGAAAGGAAGTATAAAAAGCTATAGAATTTTAAAATAGTTTTAAAAGAAATAGTTTAAACATGTAATACATTTAACAGATGGTTTTTATCATATAGAGGTTGAATTCTTTTTCCCTAAATGCTATTCTTGTCAGGAAATGGAGATATTTTCTGCATAGCGTATGTAACTTTATGTGGTCCACAGTCACAAGATTTTTTTCTGTTTTCAGGAGTAGGCTTTGATTTCAAGTGGCCTCACTCTCAAGTTCGAGAGATTCACCTACGACGGTACAATTTAAGGAGGTCAGCCCTTGAGATTTTTCATGTTGACCAATCCAACTACTTTCTCAATTTCAAAAAAGAGGTTTGTAAAAGGCTACCTTTCTCCTAGATTGTTAGCTTGAATTAATTTTCAAACTAGTAAGCTGTAATGAAACTTTACACTCTGCTTTTCCACTGAGTCAGAATATTAGAGAAAAAAGATACGTACTTTGGGACTAAGCAGCATATGAATTTTTGTTGGAATTTATGTTTGAGTGTTTGGAGGATATCTTATATATAGATAGATAAAGAAGTTAGTAGAATTTGGGGTGTCAGCAAATAGATCTCACATTGTGAGATACTATGGTATATATATATATGATATAATTGGATTTATGAAATTTGGGTTGAATTCAACAATAATGGAGTATGTGTAATCAGAAAAAAAAATAATGGCGCATATGCTTCTTCTATGAATAGCGTAAATTCTTAAATAGTATAAGCAGTTAAGAGATTGCCACTGAATTCAGGTTCCCTGGATCCAAAACCATTCCACCACTAGCAGTGTAACCTTTGGCACGTTACTTGCTCTCAACCTTCCTTCCCTTTGGCATATACTTGAGGCCAGACTTGCATCACAGTTTGATAGCTTTCTTTTACCTTGCCTAGCTTTCTCTCCATTTTCTCTCTCTGGTATCTCTCCTAATAGAATCCTCCATGTTGAATTCTGTCTTAACATTTGCTTCTCAGATTACCTGGATTCAGTTCAGTTCAGTCGCTCAGTTGTGTCCAACTCTTTGCGACTCCATGGACTGCAGCATGCAAGGCCTCCCTGTCTATCACCAACTTCCAGAGTTTACTCAAACTCATGTCCATTGAGTCAGTGATGCCATCCAACCATCTCATCCTCTGTTGTCCCCTTTTCCTCCCGCCTTCATTTTTCCCCAGCATCAGGGTGTATTCCAATGAATCAGTTCTTCACATCAGGTATCCAAAGTACTGGAGTTTCAGCTTCAGCATCAGTCCTTCCAATGAATATTCAGGACTGATTTCCTTTAGGATTGTCTGGTTGGATCTCCTTGCTGTCAAGGGACTCTCAACAGTCTTCTCCAACACCATAGTTCAAGAGCATCAATTCTTTGGCGCTCAGCTTTCTTTATAGTCCAATTCTCACATCCATATATGACTACTGGAAAAACCATAGCTTTGACTAGATGAACCCTTGTTGGCAAAGTAGTGTCTCCACTTTTTAATATGCTGTCTAGGTTGGTCATAAATTTTCTTCCAAGGAGCAAGTGATTAGCAGAGTATAATTTTTCTTCCAAGGACCTGGATTAGCAGAGTCAATAACTAACTTTCTATTCACTTGAGATCCAGGTATATTTATAAATGAGATCCAGGTAAATTTATAAATTTTGAGGAACATTTTTCTATTTTTACAAAAGGGTAATTTTTCACTATTAAATATTCACCGATAGGAAAATACAATGTATGTGTTTTTTAGAAAGTTACTTTATGTAATTAAACTAAGCACACTCGTGTTGTATGTAGTTTTTTTTTTTTGTTTTTTTTTTTAATTTATTTTTTTTGGCTGCACCATATCTTAGTTGCAGCATGTGAACTCTTAGTTGTGGCATGTGGAATCTTGTTCTGTTACCAGGGATTAAATCTGGGCCACCTACCCTGGGAGCTCGGTGTCTTAGCCACTACACCACCAGGGAAGTCTCTTGTATATATAAACCATATTTATATGTGGTACCTAATCTTCATAACAGTCTTCAGATTAGATATGGAAAATTCCATTCCTTTTTTTTATAGATGAGGAAGCTGAAGTTCAAAGATTAATTTTATTTCTTTACATTTGCATAGCCCTGAACAATCCACAAAACTGTAAAGGGTAAAATTATTATATTGAATACACAAATGAGACTCAGTAAATTAATTGATTTGTCCAGATGATTAGTAAATGACAGAACTAGATTTGAACTGGAAGTGAGCTAGTTTTCTGATAAAATGTGTGATGATTACTCTATTAATATACTGTAGCATTCTAAAAAAAATGTATGTCATAAGTTTGTTAAGCCTAGTAAAATAAAGAAGTTAAAACTGTAATCTTCTGTTTAAGTGAAGTGTTCAGATTAGGCAAATCCATAGTAACAGAAAGTTTAGTTGTTGTCAGAGGACAAGAGGGAAATTGGGGAGTGATGGCTCATAAGTATGTAGTTTCTTTTGAGGATGACATAAATGTCCCAGAGTTAGATAATGTGAATAGTTGTACAACTCTGTGAATATTTTTTTAAAAAAGAGAAAAACCTCACTGAATTATATACTTTAAAAGGGTGAATTTATGGTATGTGAATTATATCTCAATAAATCTGTTAATAAAGCCATAATCCTGTTTTCTCTTATTCTATTTTTAACGCATAAAGTGCTGCTTTTTTAATAGGTTAGGAACAAAGTATATAGCAGACTGTTGTCACTTCATTCTCCAAATAGTTATGGAACCAGATCACCACAGGAGTTATTCAAAGCATCAGGACTGACACAGGTAGGAAATTTTAAGTCACTGTTTGGTGTTAATTTTGTATCTTAGACTTTTGCCTAGAAGTAAATCTTCTTTCTGACTGTTTTATTTTGATCATACAACTGCTGTTCTTCCATTCAGGTTGATCTTTTGAATTGTCTTTGAATCTTTCTGTTTCCCTCACACATAAGAGTTCCCTGTCCTCCAGCTCCCATTTTGTTCAGTTCATGGGCATGTCTTATAACTTCTTCTTTCATTATAATGTTCTTTTAAAAAAATAATGTGGGACTTTTCTTAATAATAAAAATCCATGCACAAGAAAAAATGAAAAAATACGAGACACCTTGGAATACAGGCAGAAGAAAGTTTCTCCAGTCTTTCTATCTGCCAAAACTAACTAATTCTTCCACGCATTTTATCCTCATATAATCCCAACATCTCTTGAATTTTCACTGTCAAAAGCCAAGGAAAGGCTCTTGTTTTTGCTCTCTGGTGTTGTTAGTAGTCTCCTAATTAGGTTCTCTGCCTCCTGACTCTCTCTTTCCTCCTACATATGTGTTAATCTTAATCTTTAAATGTTGCTCTTGTTCAAAAGCCATCAGCAATTCCTTCCTATTGTTTATGGAATAAGCTTTATTTAAAAGTACATTCCCTGCTTTCTGTGGTATAGACTTTATTCATTAAAGTACTGATTCCTCAATTTGACACATAAATATTATTGGACTTTCTGTATAGATAGATTCATTTCTTACCATTTCTACATGTCTTTTGCTTAAGGCACACTTTAAGTGAACTTACCAAATTCAGACTTAAATTGAAGAAAGTAGGGAAAACCACTAGACTATTCAGGTATGACCTAAATCAAATCCCTTATGATTATACAGTGGAAGTGAGAAATAGATTTAAGGGCCTCGATCTGGCAGATAGAGTGCCTGATGAACTGTGGAATGAGGTTTGTGACATTGCACAGGAGACAGGGATCAAGACCATCCCCATGGAAAAGAAATGCAAAAAAGCAAAATGGCTGTCTGGGGAGACCTTACAAATAGCTGTGAAAAGAAGAGAAGCGAAAAGCAAAGGAGAAAAGGAAAGATGTAAGCATCTGAATGCAGAGTTCCAAAGAATAGCAAGAAGAGATAAGAAAGCCTTCCTCAGCGATCAATGCAAAGAAGTAGAGGAAAACAACAGAATGGGAAAGACTAGAGATCTCTTCAAGAAAATTAGAGATACCAAGGGGACATTTCATGCAAAGATGGGCTCGATAAAGGACAGAAATGGTATGGACCTAACAGAAGCAGAAGATATTAAGAAGAGGTGGCAAGAATACACAGAAGAACTGTACAAAAAACATTTTCACGATCCAGGTAATCACGATGGTGTGATCACTCATCTAGAGCCAGACATCCTGGAATGTGAAGTCAAGTGGGCCTTAGAAAGCATCACTATGAACAAAGCTAGTGGAGGTGATAGAATTCCAGTTAAGCTATTTCAAATCCTGAAAGATGATGCTGTGAAAGTGCTGCACTCAATATGCCAGCACATTTGGAAAACTCAGCAGTGGCCACAGGACTGGAAAAGGTCAGTTTTCATTCCAATCCCAAAGAAAGGCAATGCCAGATAATGCTCAAACTACAGCACAATTGCACTCATCTCACACGCTAGTAAAGTAATGCTCAAAATTCTCCAAGCCAGGCTTCAGCAGTACGTGAACCATGAACTTCCTGATGTTCAAGCTGGTTTTAGAAAAGGCAGAAGAACCAGAGATCAAATTGCCAACATCCGCTGGATCATGGAAAAAGCAAGAGAGCTCCAGAAAAACATCTATTTCTGCTTTATTGACTATGCCAAAGCCTTTGACTGTGTGGATCACAATAAACTGTGGAAAATTCTGAAAGAGATGGGAATACCAGACCACACGACCGGCCTCTTGAGAAATCTGTATGCAGGTCAGGAAGCAACAGTTAGAACTGGACATGGAACAAAAGACTGGTTCCAAATAGGAAAAGGAGTACGTCAAGGCTGTATATTATCACCCTGCTTATTTAACTTATATGCAGAGTACCTCATGAGAAACGCTGGACTGGAAGAAACAAGCTGGAATCAAGATTGCCAGGAGAAATATCAATAACCTCAGACATGCAGATGACACCACCCTTATGGCAGAAAGTGAAGAGGAACTCAAAAGCCTCTTGATGAAAGTAAAAGTGGAGAGTGAAAAAGTTGGCTTAAAGCTCAACATTCAGAAAACTAACATCATGGCATCCGGTCCCATCACTTCATGGGAAATAGATGGGGAAACAGTGGAAACAGTGTCAGACTTTATTTTTCTGGGCTCCAAAATCACTACAGATGGTGACTGCAGCCATGAAATTAAAAGACGCTTACTCCTTGGAAGGAAAGTTATGACCAACCTAGATAGCATATTCAAAAGCAGAGACATTACTTTGCCAACAAAGGTCCATCTAGTCAAGGGTATGGTTTTTCCTGTGGTCATGTATGGATGTGAGAGTTGGACTGTGAAGAAGGCTGAGGGTCGAAGAATTGATGCTTTTCAACTGTAGTGTTGGAGAAGACTCTTGAGAGTCCCTAGGACGGCAAGGAGATCCAGCCAGTCCATTCTGAAGGAGTTCAGCCCTGGGATTTCTTTGGAAGGAATGATGCTAAAGCTGAAACTCCAGTACTTTGGCCACCTCATGCGAAGAGTTGACTCATTGGAAAAGACTCTGATGCTGGGAGGGATTGGGGGCAGGAGAAGAAGGGGACGACAGAGGATGAGATGGCTGGATGGCATCACTGACTCGATGGACGTGAGTCTGAGTGAACTCTGGGAGTTGGTGATGGACAGGGAGGCCTGGCATGCTGTGATTCATGGGGTTGCAAAGAGTCGGACACGACTAAGCGACTGAACTGAACTGAACTGAACTGAAAGGTGTATGTTAATCTGTCTTCAAAAAAAAATGCTTGAGCATATTCACACTGTGTAGAGTAGGCTAGATTTAACAAGGTGATTAAAAAAATAATGATTATGTCTTTCTTTAGAAAGTTTTATCTGTTATAGCAAAATCCCACCTACCTTTTCTGTATAAAGGAATTTTTCTGAGCAGAGATATAATAATATAATGTTATTTAAAATTTGTAGATCTGTTAAGTACATTGAGATACTGGTATTTTAATATATATACTTAGGAAGATTTCAGTTAATGACAAAAATTTAAAATTTGGGCACTCCTTCTAGAATTAAAGATTTTTATATTCAAATAATATATTTTTTAACTAAAGAAAAGACTTAATTATTATAGGAGATCTTTTAGACTGCAGTGTGAGAACTTTCTTTTCTAAAGACCAGTTTTTAAAAGGAAGTGAACTTAGGAGAAGTATGTTGATTTTTCTCTCTGTTTAATCTTTTTTCAAAAACTTAACTTCTTTTACCAGAAAGATGATAGAGATAGTGGATGCAAGATTATTTTAGTACTGTCAGTAATAGTCATTGATTTCTAAGAGATGTAGACTAATTCTGATTTTTTTCTATGCTATCTAGAAATGGGTAAACAGAGAGATATCAAATTTTGACTACCTCATTCAGTTAAATACAATGGCAGGACGAACCTATAATGACCTTGCACAGTATCCTGTGGTGAGTTTTATAAAAATCCTGTAAATATACACTTGCCTTTCAATTTTATTATATACAAAAATATAAGTGGCTTATATCTAGTTTTTATTTTTAAAAAGATGTAAAAACTATTTTTCCTTTCTATTTATTTCTTACCCTGCTATTTTTAAGATGTATATAAATATTAAGGGCATTTTAAAAATGAAAGCCTTTTTTCTTTCCCTTCATTGAGAATATTTCAATGGAATTATAGGAGTTAATGCTTCTGGTTATTGAGCTAAAGATGAATAAACATTTGCAACCGGGAAAAAGTAAAGACTGTCCCTTTTTGTCTTTAGAAAAGTGTTTGATATTAGTTATCAAACTGGTAGCTTCCCTTGGAAAGAATGTCTAAATTGTAAATTGTGGCTGTTTTAGTTCCCCTGGATTTTACAAGATTATACTTCAGAAGAGTTGGATCTTAATAACCCATCTGTATTTCGAGATCTATCCAAACCAATTGGGGTAGTTAATGATAAGAATGCCAAAGCCACGAGAGAAAAGTAAGTGCCTTTCATCTGCTTTGATAGATATACCCATAGCAGTTTGAATTTGTATTGATTTCTCCTATGGCTAACCAAGTGTTACTTTTACTAATTAGAGTCTGATAATTCCTTCATTAAGTTTTCTTGATAATGTTATCAGTTGTCTTTCAAATATCTTGACTGTAGTCTGTGTCCCTTCATTACCAAATTTAAATTAATGTTGTTTAGAATTTCTTTTCTCCTTGTAATAAGAGAGTGAAGTCATAAAAAGAAAAACAAATATCATATATTAATACATATGTATGAAATCTAGAAAGGTGGTACAGATGAGCCTGTTCACAGGGCAGGAATAAAGATGCAGACATAGAGAACTGACATGTGGACACCAGCGGCAGGGGGTTGGGGTGGCAAAGTGTGGGATTAGTTGAGAGCGTAGCACTGACATGTAAACAGAACCTTGTGTAGCATAGACAGCTAGTGGGAAGCTGCTCGATAGCACAGGGACCTTAGCTCTGTGCTCTGTGATGACCTAGAGTGGTGGGATGGAGGGTTGGGGGGAAGGGAGGCTCAGCAGAGAGGGGATGTGTATATGTATAGCTGATTCACTTTGTTGTACAGCAGAAACTAAAACAACATTGCAAAACAATTATCTATCCAATTAAAAGACAAAAAGTATGTGTGCAAGGGTGGAGTTCTTTATCCCTAAGTATTTTAGACTTAATAACCTACTAATCTAGCATTTACATCTGATGTACTATTTTGGTAGATATCAAATTAATAATACTAATCTTTTCAGTAATAATGTGAATAAAAAACAGTGAAATGTAAGAAAATTTAGAAAGTAACATTTGAAAGGAAAGAAAATATTTATAGTTATATATATTGATGATCATCCATCCTGTAAATGTCTCATTTTTTTTTTTATTCAAAGCAAGTGGCTGACAAGTAAAAGAATAATTTTAATTTTCCTTTTTCTCCATGTGAACTTATGGATAACTTCCAGTAATAAAGACAAAGTGTTTGCAAACAAAAACTTAGTTGTAGATTTTTTTGAGAGTTGATAGTACATTATTTTTTTCCTTTTTATTTGCAAATCTTCCATAAGACCTTTTTGCAGTGTTTAATATTTGATTTACTAATGTAATTTTGCTGTATGTATATTACCTCACTGCTGTTAGTCAAACTACTAACACTGTTCCATAGGAAGTACATTTCATATAGGTTAACTTATTTTGTAGATAATGGAAGATACAATTTAATTTATGTTTCAATAATATATTTTTCTTCATAGGTACAAATGACTTTGGCCTAAAAACTCTCTTTATTCTCCTGAATATTAATGATTTCTATGTAAAAAGGAAATTAACCTTAGCTTGACAAATTGATTAGTATTTTGGTTTAAAATTTTAATGTGTATTGCTTCCAAAAAACTGTTCATTCTTATTTAGATTTTATACCCACTAACTCAGATGTCACCGTTCAGAACAATTACAACATTAGTGATAGTGCTTGAAGAGTTATTATATATATGCCCTTTGCTAGTAATCTGACTTAAGCCTTCTTTCTATTTCACTGTCTGTTTTTTTTATTTAATTTTATTGGAGTAGAGTTGATTTACAGTGTTGTGTTAGTTTCAGCTGTACAACAACATGATTCAGTAATACACACATATATTCATTCTTATTCAGATTTTTTCTCATATAGTTTATCACAGAATATTGAGTAGAGTTCCTTGTGCTATACACATCTATTTCCTTCTACCTTTGAATTATTAGACATTCATTTTCACAATTCTTGACTGACCCTCTATATTTTTTTCTATTACCTTGGCCGTACTATGATGTCTAATTATCACATTCTTAAAACAGCAGAAAAATAGAAACAACCTAACTATCTATAAATAAATAGTTAAATCGTTATATATTCTAAGATTTTGTAAAAAATTTTTATTGATATGTAGTTGATTTACGATGTGTTAGTTTCTGCTGTGCAGCAAAGTGAGTCACTTATATATTTTGTAAGATGTTAATAGAAAATTGTTAGATGAAAAAATAAGTTGTGAACAATATACTAGGTATAACAGTTTTATATTAAAATGTATTTTATATTAAAATATATATTAATGCATAATTGACAAATGTTTGCCAGAATGTTATTATTTATTATCTCTGGGAAGTACAATTTTAATTGATTTTAAATTTCTTTATTTTTGTTTTTCTGTGATTTCTAATCTATCTGTAGTGAAAATAATTATTGCATAATACAAAAGTATTCCAAACTCCACTATTAGTACTACTATATTGTTTAGAAAGTATTAGTAATTTTTTTCATTTATTATGTGTTGTGATGATATGAGTACATAGCCTCTTAATAAACTGTTTTCAGCAATACAATACAAGCATCTATCCTAAATTAATTTTGTTATTGTGATTATAAAACTTTAGTTTCTATTTTTAGATATGAAAATTTTGAGGATCCTATGGGAACTATTGACAAATTTCATTATGGTACTCACTATTCAAATTCTGCTGGAGTTATGCACTATCTTATTCGTACAGAACCATTCACCACCCTCCACATCCAGCTTCAGAGTGGAAGGTATGTTTCGGGTAAATAAACTGTTTTCTTAAGACTATATGATAGTGTTGAAAACTCTTTGCTTTCATGTCATGTACTGTTATAGGGTTCCCTGGTGGCTCAGATGGTAAAGAATCTGTCTACAATGCAGGAGATCTAGATTTGATCCCTGGGCCAGGAAGATCCCCTGGAGAAGAGAATGGCTACCCACTTCAGTGTTCTTGCCTGGAGAATTCCAGGGACAGAGGAGCCTGGTGGGCTACAGTTCATGGGATCACAGAAAGTCAAGCACAATTAAGCAACTAACACTTTCACTTTCATATACTATTATAACAGGACCTTACCTTTTTTATTCTCCTCTTTTTAGGTTTTGATTCATATAATAGCCCCTAGATAAAAGTAGCCAAACTAGTTTGATAACAGGGCACTCAAACTGACTTACACAAATGACTTTTAAGGCGAATTCCTCTTTACTGTTATCCAGTGTACTTTTGTTATTTTCAACTGGGTTTAGGAATCTACCAGAGATTCAGACTTAGAACTGATTTAGACCTTAATCCAAAACATCTACCAGAAATGTCTAACCAGTGCCTCTGTAGTCCTCCTAAAAATATTGATCAATAGGAATAAAAATAGAGAGGAATGAGAGCCCTTAGATTATTAATAGCAGCTCAAACAGGTCTGTGATGCCACCGTATTATTGTTATCACCTGTCTATATTATACCTTACCTAAGTTTCACATTTTCTTATTTATCCTAAAGAAAGAAACTTCTTCAAGAATGTCCCATTCCCCAGCGTATCCTCCAGGTGCCTCTCTACTTACTCTCATTTTGTCTCCCTGTTGCCTTATTCTTTAACATTATCCTCTTGCCTTTTCGGACCAATCAGAAACTATGTAAACATTGCCTGTTCTGCTCTCTTTCCATGTAATGTTTATCTCTCAAAATTAGCCTGGGTTCCTTATTCCTGTCTTTAGTTCACTGAGCCTTGTCTTTCAAGGAGAGGCTTAGATCACTACATATCTCCAAATGTTATGTTTGCCATGAAGTCAGGTAATTTTCCTTCCGGGAAAGCAAACCTGGGTCTCTTCAGCTTTTAGTGATTTTACAGCTTTTAAATGATTTTTTTAATAAGGCCTCAAAAATAGATTCTGTTTGTGCTTCAGAGGACCTCATCAAGAGAGTAAAAAGACAGCCAGTTCAGTTGGAGAAAACATTTGCAAATTATAGATCTGATAAAGGACTTGTATCTAGAATATATAAAAAAAATCCTTGCAATGCAACAGTAAAAAGACAAATGACTCAATTAAAAACTGAACAAAAGATCTAAATGGACATTTCTCCAAAGAAGATTACAAATGTCTGATAAACACGTGAAAAGTTGATCAACATCATTGGTTATCAGGGAAATTCAAATCAAAACCAAACTGAGATACCTCTTTACACTCATGAAGATAGCTGTAATAAAAAGATAGATAATACCTACCGTTGATGAGATGTTGAGAAATTGGAACAATTATGTACTGCCAGTGGAAATTTAAGATGATGCAGCCTCTGTGAAAAACAGTCTGGCAGTTCTTCAAAACATTAAACATAGTATTACCCATGACCCAGCAATTCCAGTCCTAGGTATAGACCCAAGATTATTGAACATGTATGTTTATGCAAACACTTTCACACAAATGGCCTTAACAGCTTTATTTGTAATAGTCCAAATATTTAAATAACCCAAATGCCCATAAACTGGTAAAGGAGTAAATGAAACGTGGTATACCCATGGTGTGGAATATTATTTAGCTATGAGTTAAGAGAAGGAGTGAAAGATTGATATATGCTACAACATGGATGAAACAGTAGTATGTTGAATGACATAAGCCAGGCACAAGATACCATATGTTATATATGATTTACATAAGGCGGCTAAAAAAAACAAATCCATGGAGACAGAAAGTAGATCAGTAATTGCCTAGGGCTAGAGGGAGGGTGAATGGAGAGTGACTGCTATTAGATACAGGATTTCTTTTTGGAGTGATGAAATGTTCTAAAATTGTTTATTGTGATGGCTGCACAGTTCTGAATATACTGAAAGCTATTGAATTGTTCGCTTAGAGTGAATTACATATATGTTAATTATATATCAGTTAAGCTGTTCTCCCTCCACCCAAACTAAAAGATTCTGCCGTTAAAGCTGTACCTTTCACTGAATTTGAATATATCATTCTTAGACTTTATTGATGACCCAGTCATTGACTATAGTTAAATTTAGAGTTCTGCTAAGTTCAGTTGTGCTTCAAAACAAGATTGCTAGGCACAAGAAGAGTCATATTAGTCATCAGTTGTCACTTAGAAGACATCATTTATGGGATAAAACTGGGAAAACAGTGTCAAAGGAGATGAAACAGAAGGGGTTTATGCTGTTTGTGATTAGCTAAAACATAATAAAAATTGCAGCATGACCACGTCTTTCAATTACTGTAGGCAAATGATGGAACTTGAAAATAAAGTTAAAATAAGATAATAGTATATGGGAGTAAAGTATAAAAGCTTTAGCTATAGAATTATTTCCCTAACTCACTATCTACTTTTTAGCCAAAGTTTGTAAAGATATTTTGTATCATAAATTAATCAGCAGCATTCCTATAGATCTGTTAACTATATCATAAATACTATAATACTTAGTGATATTTAAACTCTGTAATTTTAAAATATCCAAATAATATTTATTTACACTCTGTAATAAATTTTACTCAGCAGAATTATGCCATTTTCATCTAAGATGATACTAGTGATTAAAATTATAGTATTTACTTCCTGACAACAAAATAAAGATTGTCATAAGGAGAGCATATTTTGTTTTTAGATGTTAAAGAGAAAGGGTAAATAAAGAGAAACTAAACATGAGGCACCCTGAACAAAGTGTAATTTGTTTTAGCCTGTTGTTGCTCAGTCAGGACTCACTGCTCCCTTCCCATCTCCACATGTAGGTTCGACTGTGCTGATCGACAGTTCCATTCCATCCCTGCTACCTGGCAGGCTCTCATGGACAATCCATATGATGTGAAGGAACTTATTCCTGAATTCTTCTATTTCCCAGAGTTTTTGGAAAATCAAAATCGTAAGAAATAGTTTAAAAACTGGATTGACTAGGTCCCAATGTAAGATCTTGAAAAATATCTTTTAGGACATTTTTTGTGATGACCTATAGATTATTTGTTCTGTGTTTTTATTACTCAGTGACATGGCTTAACTTAATGTCCAGGTACTAGTCTTACCTTCTACAGAAATGCTACAGTGAATAAGATAAATGAGTGAAATATGAATTAGTAAGGGAATTTATCCGAGTACAGTGTTTACTAGTGAAGCAAAAAGTGGCTGCAAGCTATTTCAGCCGTACAGCTACATGAGTTAAAGTGTTTGAGTTAGATAAGATGAAGGTTTATATCAGGGGTCAGCAAACTATAGATTCATGGGCCAAATCTGAGCAAACTAGTATTTATCAATAAGGTTTTTTGGAATACAACTGGCCAATACATTTACATAAGCTGTGGCTGCTTTCACAGTGTAATAGCAGATTTGACTAGTTGCAGCAGAGACCATAGGTTCACAAAGCCCCAAATACTTATTCTTTGTCTCTTTGTAGAAGTTTGCTGACTTCTTTTAGAGTAGAAAACAGGAAGCAATTTGAAAATAATGACTGAGTTTAAGTTACCACAATATTTGAAAAACCATATTATTATTATGTTATTATTTTAAATTAATTTTTATTGGAGTATAGTTGCTTTATAGTGTTGTGGTTGTTTCTACTGTACAGCAAAGTGAATCAGCTATACGTATCATGTTATATTTTTGAAGAAAAGAATCATAGAAGGAAATATGGTCTTTTAAGAATATCCAAATACATTTTCGATGACTTGGTTTTAGATTTAAGTACAAATAAGAAAATGGCAAGATCGTTCCAATTTGTGTTCTTTAGGGAAATTCCAGAGTCAAGGGCTGTTAACTTCCTTTTCCTCCCCTAGCATGAAATGTTAATGTTTGACCCATTGCTTGCTCAGTAGAATTATTTGCCATGCTGGTGAGAGCATATCCAGGGTCTCATGACCTTGGATTGTGTGCTCTAGGACCGGTTGTTGGATCCAAGGCATCTGATTCTCAGAGAAAGGCAGTTCTAATTGGTCACCTTCAGAAAACTGAGTGAAACTGTTGACAAATCTGACCCTAGTCAACCAGAGGACTGGATCTTCTAGGGCAAGGTATCCAGGATAGAAGGGATGAGCAGATTAAATTTGGACCCAGAATTCAAGGTCTGCTTAGCAGCTTGACAATTTCTGACATTCACCAGAGCCAGAGCTAGTTGCTCTCTATTACTACTGTCCTGGTGGCCTCCATTTCTAATTATCCATTGCCAATTTATTCAAAATGAGCTGGGTGGGAGAAAACAAAGTATATTCATTAGAATGACAACAAATATTAATAAAAGCCACTCAAAATTGTATGAGGAAGAAAATGTTAGTATTTATTTTCCATAATAAAAATTCTGAGATATGGTAACTTAACAGCATCCTCAGAGTCAAGTTCCTTCTGTATCTTTTTACACTGCTGTTCTGAGTGTTTTAGATTTGTTCTTGGCCAGTTACTATCATGACTAAAAAATTCTAGACATCATAGGCAGATGCAACATTGTCTTAGAAACAATTGAAACTTTTAATTCTTTGTGTTGTTTCTTAAGAATGAAAAACCCTTTCTCATGATCTCCCTTCACTGTCCAGAGCTGGGTCATGTACCAATGCCTATGCCAGTCACCTGCAACAAGCATGAAATATAGGGCAGGATGCACACTTGAATAAAATAAAGTTTCTGCTATTAGATAAGGAAGGATGCCTGTCAGGTGGCCACCAGTATCTGCCATATAGTAGTTGAGTTAAGGCCACAGACCCTGCATCGTGATATTTTATGACCTTTAAACATCTCTGCAGCTTTAAGGAACACTGATATTTTTAGATAACTTCTTTAATGAAGGACTTCTGTGTTAACACTTTTCCTTTTCCATATGTATGAACAAGAAAATCTTATCTTTGGGACAGTTTTGTCAAAATACTGTCTTCTATCATAACTAGTATGAGCAAATATTTATTATGTCAATATCTATTTAAAATAGTGTTGTAGAAATATGTTGTCCTTCCATAAGGTAAACTTGAGTAAGTTTAAGGTGTAAGTTACACCCAAAAACTTTAAGTCACTGGGTTTTGTAAGTTAACCATTAGAGGAACTGTGTTAATTCTTTTTAATGTATGAAGAATGCTTACTGTTGCATTTTTGTTCAGGTTAAGATTTTGGTCATAATTATAATTTTCTCAGCAAAAAATAAACTATTAATTTGATTTATCTTCTAATAACTAATTGTAGTTTATTTTTTTCTAATAATTCATTTTAAATTATCTTATTTTCATTTTCTTTTTTGATCAAATGTTAAAGAAAATACATTCTAATAGATGAGTTATTTTTACCTGTTCAATAAATTTACTCAAGAAGGGAACTTAATAAGTGGGATTGACTGTGAGTTTGAAATTGACGTACATTCTGCTATATTTAAAATAGATAAGGACCTGCTGTGTAGCACAGAGAAGTGTGTACTCAATGCTCTGTAATAACCTAAATCAGGAAAGAATTTGAGAAAGAATAGATACACATCTATGCATGGCTGAGTCACTTTGCTCTGTACCTGCAGCTAACACGCCACTGTTGATCAACTGTACCCCAATATAAAATAAAAAATTTTTAATTGATTTTTTAAGTCAAATTTTATAAAAACTTGATTCTCATCTTTTACTTTTAAAAAACAAAACAAAACAAAAAAACAGAAAAAACCTAGTTTTGCTAAGGAATATACCCTTTTATTTGTTTTACTTGATTTATTTAAATCTAAAATGATATGATACATTTATTTTTTACATCTTAGAATTTAACTTGGGTCGTCTACAAGTTTCCAAAGAACTAGTAAATGATGTCGTTCTCCCCAAATGGGCTAAGTCTGCTGAAGATTTCATCTGTAAACATAGGAAAGCTCTGGTAAGATTTTTATGTTTAGTTATTAAGCAGATTAATAAGATAAAGATATATGTGTTTTCCAGAGAATGATAGAATAAAGTATAGCTAATATTTTTCTTCATTAATTTGTAATCTGTATTATATGCTATTTTAGAAAGTATAATATAGTAATTTATTTTGAAGTTATGAATCTTCTGATATAGTGAGACTATAGTAGTACTGTCCCTCAGATATATAGCAAAAAAAAAAATTCACTTCTGTAAGGCATCTGCCTGTTGTATGTATGTTTCAGTCACCAAGCTAGTGTAGTTTGATATATCATAGTTCCCTTATTTGTTTCAAATCTATCAAGGATAAGAACATTGTTTTTTCCTCTGAAGGAATTCAGTAAGTTTTTAATAAGATAGCTAAATGAATACTAAATACTACGTAAATGTTTTGCTAGTTTTAGCAAAATTTCCATTTTGGAGTTGAAGGACTAGTAAGATTTCATTTAATATCGCTGTTACGTTATTATCTTGAAGACACTGTTTCCGCCTCCGCACCCACAGAGCCCACCTAGCTTTCTATCTAAGCTGACATGTTTCAGATTCTAGAATTAAATGGCCAATACCTGGGAACGCTCCTTATTGTTAGTAGGTAGTTTGTCAAACTTCAAAATTCTGGATTAGTTTATAATTTGTTGTTGTTGGTGTTCAGTCACTAAGTAAAGTCCGACTCTTTGTGACCCCATGGACTGCAGCATGCCAGCCTTCCCTGGTCTTTACTGTCTCCTGGAGTTTGCTCAGATTCATGTCCATTGAGTGGGTCTGTCTCATCCTCTGTCACCATCTTATTTTGTCTTCAACCTTTCTCAGTATCAGGGTCTTTTCCAATGAGTCAGCTGTTCTCTTCTAGATTTATACTTGTAAACAATAACCCCATGCATGAATAGAGAATTGGGGGAAAAAGTAACACAACTCTGAAAGATAATCTATAACTTTTTAAGTAGGCAGAAACTTTTCAGAAGCTTCCTGTGAACTATCTGGTTTAAGCTGTGAACTGTCGCTGTACCACATATGCCTTCCTCTCTAATGGTTAAATAGTACAGGATCAGTGCAGATTCCAGAGGAAAGAAAGTAAACCCCATCTCTTAATGGTGGGAGTGAGAAAGAATTGCAACTATCTTTAATCCACCACACAGAGGCTGCCCTTTGGCCTCGAAGTGTTTACATTCCTTCTGCATGCAAAATGAGCATACTTCCTCTTAAGAGCTTCCCACAGTCCCACCTCATTAAGGCAGGGTTCTGCAGACCTTTTTTAAAGGACCAGGTAGTAAATATTTTTGTTAGCTCTAAATTTAGTGTGTGTTGAAATTCTGCCATTCTAGTGCAAAAGAAAATGGGATATGGCTGTCTTCTACTAATCTACAAATCTGAATGCCAGTAAGGTTTGGCCCACAAGCAGTAGTTTTGCTGACCCCCGCAGAAAGCCATGAGGCCTGAAGTCCAGAATCTTATTAGTCATCTACATCAAATCCATGTGTGGATGAAACTACTCCAGTGCATCTCCTCTTGGATCTGAAGACTGTGAAGTAGATACAAGTTAATCCCCCACGCAACAACAGTAGTGTAATAAGGACAGGAGAACTATAATAGACACTAACATTCGAAAGGGAGAGGGAAACCAGAGGCACCTAACTTTTTACTTTTTACTGTGAACTTCTGACTGTTTACAGCAGTTCAGAATTCTAGCCTGGACATGCTCTCAGTTCCTTTATCAGTTCAGTCACTCAGTCATGTCCGACTCTTTGCGACCCCATGAATTGCAGCACACCAGGCCTCCCTGTCCACTAACTCCCGGAGTTCACTCAGATTCATGTCCATCGAGTCAGTGATGCCATCCAGCCCTCTCATCCTCCGTCGTCCCCTTCTCCTCCTGCCCCCAATCCCTCCCAGCATCAGAGTTTTTTCCAATGAGTCAACTCTTCGTATGACGTGGCCAAAGTACTCGAGTTTCAGCTTTAGCATCATTCCTTCCAAAGAAATCCCAGGGCTGAACTCCTTCAGAATGGACTGGTTGGATCTCCTTGCAGTCCAAGGAACACTCAGGAGTCTTCTCCAACACCACAGTTCAAAAGCATCAATTCTTCGGCACTCAGCTTTCTTCAGTCCAACTCTCACATCCATACTTGACCACAGGAAAAACCATACCCTTGACTAGATGGACCTTTGTTGGCAAAGTAATGTCTCTGCTTTTGAATATGCTATCTAGGTTGGTCATAACTTTCCTTCCAAGGAGTAAGCGTCTTTTAATTTCATGGCTGCAGTCACCATCTGCAGTGATTTTGGAGCCCAGAAAAATAAAGTCTGACACTGTTTCCACTGTTTCCCCATCTATTTCCCATGAAGTGATGGGACCGGATGCCATGATGTTAGTTTTCTGAATGTTGAGCTTTAAGCCAACTTTTTCACTCTCCACTTTTACTTTCATCAAGAGGCTTTTGAGTTCCTCTTCACTTTCTGCCATAAGGGTGGTGTCATCTGCATATCTGAGGTTATTGATATTTCTCCCAGCAATCTTGATTCCAGTTTGTGCTTCTTCCAGCCCAGCGTTTCTCATGATATACTCTGCATATAAGTTAAATAAGCAGGGTGATAATATACAGCCTTGACGTACTCCTTTTCCTATTTGGAACCAGTCTTTTGTTCCATGTCCAGTTCTAACTGTTGCTTCCTGACCTGTATACAGATTTCTCAAGAGGCCGGTCGTGTGGTCTGGTATTCCCATCTCTTTCAGAATTTTCCACAGTTTATTGTGATCCACACAGTCAAAGGCTTTGGCATAGTCAATAAAGCAGAAATAGATGTTTTTCTGGAACTCTCTTGCTTTTTCCATGATCCAGCGGATGTTGGCAATTTGATCTCTGGTTCTTCTGCCTTTTCTAAAACCAGCTTGAACATCTGGAAGTTCACGGTTCACGTACTGCTGAAGCCTGGCTTGGAGAATTTTGAGCATTACTTTACTAGCGTGTGAGATGAGTGCAATTGTGCTGTAGTTTGAGCATTATCTGGCATTGCCTTTCTTTGGGATTGGAATGAAAACTGACCTTTTCCATCCTGTGGCCACTGCTGAGTTTTCCAAATGTGCTGGCATATTGAGTGCAGCACTTTCACAGCATCATCTTTCAGGATTTGAAATAGCTCAACTGGAATTCCATCACCTCCACTAGCTTTGTTCATAGTGATGCTTTCTAAGGCCCACTTGACTTCACGTTCCAGGATGTCTGGCTCTAGGTGAGTGATCACACCATCATGATTATCTTGGTCGTGAAGACCAGTTCTTTTATAGCCCACTGCTATTCCATGATAACTGGTTTTCCATGGATCATTTTGTTCTACCCTCAGGCATTTGGGCTTTTGCTCTGAGTTATTCTTTTCCATAAAAACTAAAACAAAAATATTTTTACAAGAGTATCTTTGCCAGCCTCTTTTCCTAATCGTAGTTAAGTTGGAAGCCAGTGGTAAAGAACCCATCTGCCAATGCAGGAGACTCAAGAAACGTGGGTTTGGTCCCGGGGTTGGGAAAATCCCCTGGAGAAGGGTATGGCAACCCACTATAGTATTCTTGCCTGGAGACTCTCATGGATAGAGGAGCCTGGTGGGCTATGGTTCATAGGGTCACAAAGAGTCAGACACGATCGAGCAACTTAACATGCCTCATAGTAAGTTGGAAGCCAAAAATCTTATTTTTTGAACAGTTTTTATCTTTCTCATGTTGAACTAATGTGATTTCTTTTAAAATGTTGTGGGTTTCTTATAAATCAACTCTATTGGGTAAAAAACAGTCCACAAACAAGATTGTCCATTATCTCCTTTGAGCTCAGGGGGAGGCTACAACAGGAAAATGTTCTTAACAATCTTAAGAGGCTCTATTTTCTAGTTAAATGGGTCTGTGACACACAACCTCAGATTTTTGACATCTCAGTAGATTGTCTTGTAGCCACACTTTTGATCTCCATGGCTCGGTGGTAACGAATCTGCCAGCAACGCAGGAAACACAGGAGACTCGGGGGTTGATTCCTGGGTCTGGAAGATCCCCTGAAGGAGGAAATGGCAACGCACTTCAGTATTCTTGCTTGGGAAATCCCATGGACAGAGGGAATTGAATTTCTAGACAAATATTTCAGTAGAAGTTTCACAATAAAAATGTATTCTACAGCTATCATTAATTTTTTTGTTGTTCATATTTGGGCTATTAGAATATATGTTATTTTTCCACCCAATAGTTAGGAGATATTTATGTAATAAATATTAGTAAATATGATATCTACATTTTCCTAGATAGAATATAGTCAATATTTGTAATAGATGTTAGATACATACTTAGTGTCATTTTGAGATAATTTTATTATAGCATTAATATTTGTATGTGGAAATATTTCAAATGCTCTTACTTTTTCAAAGGACCTATGTTTACAGTGTAGTCAAAGGTAACTATATTAACGATTAAATTTGTTCTCTTTCTAGGAGTCCGAATATGTTTCTGCTCATCTTCATGAATGGATAGATCTGATTTTTGGCTATAAACAGAGGGGGCCGGCTGCAGTGGAGGCACTCAATGTTTTCTATTACTGTAGTTACGAAGGTATAAGCCTATATTCTTTTTTCTTATATTATGTTGATAGAAAATATTATTAGAAATTCCCTGACTGTCCAGTGGTTAGAAATCTGTTCTTCCACTACAAGGGGCATGAATTTGATCCCTGGTAGGGAAATAAGATCCTGCATGCCACAGGAGTCCATCAAAAAAAGGGAAAATATTATTTAATATGTATTTATAAATGGTATTTTAGACATAACTATTTAACATGAGAAAGACTACATTTTAAAAATAGTTTTAGAGACTTCCCTGGTGGCCCAGTGGTTGAGAATCCATCTTACAATGCAGGGGACGTGGATTCCATCCCTCCTTGGGGAACTAGGATCCTACATGCTGTGGAACAACTGAACCTGTGTGCGGCAACTAGAGAAAGCCCATGCACCGCAATGAAGACCCTGCACAGCCAAAAGATTAAAAATAAATAGTTAATTAAAAGAAAACCAACCAACTACTTGTGGGGGGTTATCCAGATGGTGGAGTAGTAGGATGTGAAGCTCACTTCCTCCCACAAAAAAAATCCACAAAATTTTTAAAAAATAGCTTTAGTGGCCTTTTGTATTTGAAAGAGTGCTTTTTTAAAACAATAGTTTCATTTATCCCATCTCTAAATTTAAACATCCATTTGATCACGATTTGACTCAAAATATGGAGAATGAAATCTACTTGGCCTCAGTGGAAAAAAAATGTAATGAGTTGTCAGCACCAAATCTACTGTATATTATCTCTTACCATAGATTCATAGTAAACTTCATCTTAGTTTTAACATAGAAGATTGAACTTTTCTTTAAACTTGAGTGGAAAATATCTCCATAAAATATTTTAATGAAATAAATTCTGTCTTACATAAGGAGTTTGAGATGCTTTAAAGCTAGGAAGAGATGACAGAAATAACTACAATATTTTTCTTGAAGGGACACGTAGAATTTATGAACTATCATGGAATTATTATGTACCAAATGTGTACTAGAACTTCTGAACATGTTTTCTTTAGGATGAATGAAAATGAATGTAAAGGTTGAGATAATAGGGCCTCATATGTCTTTTAAGTGTGAGCAACCCCAACCCTTTTGGATAGTAACATCCTTGAGAAGCCTTGGTGAATCTGCTTCATCTTGATGCTATAAATAGTTGGGTTGAGTACTGATGGAAATAAGAGGTAAATGTTTACCATTGTTGCTGTGTTCATTGCTTAGTTGCTAAGTTGTGTCTGACTCTTGCTACCCCATGGACTGTAGCCTGCCAGGCTCCTCTGTCCATGGAATTTTCCAGGCAAGAATACTGGAGTGGGTTGCCATTTCCTTCTCCAGAGTGCTGCTTAAAAAAAAAAAAAAAAAAAGGTACATATATGCAAATCAAATTATAAGGATCAAATATTGGTGGCATTAAATATTTTGATCTCTGGCCATATGTGTCCTGTCCAGGAAAGTCTGAATATACAGTTTTAAATTGTTAACACACTTTATAGAAGACTTTTTAGAATAATGAATGAAATATTTTCCAGTGATAGTAAGATGACATTATTTGAGCAAACTCTGGAGACAGTGAAGAATAGAAGAGCCTAGTGTGCTGCAGTCCATGGGGTTGCAAAATCAGAGGTGACTTAGTGACTAAACAACATTCTGATGTCTAGCTCAGGATCAAGTGCATTTTCTGAAGGCTTTGAAAGGCTTAAGAAGAATTTCTGCTGTATAATATTTTTGTTTATTTTATTTTTGATTGTTCTGGGTCTTTGTTGCTTCACATAGTCTTTTTTAGTTGTTATGAGAGAGGTTACTCCTCGTTGTGGTGCATGGGCTTCTCAGCGCAGTGGCTTCTCTTGCGGAGCACACAGGCTCTGGGCGTATGGGCTTCAGTCTTGTGGCACACAGGCTTAGTTGCTCCGCTTCATGTGGAATCTTCACAGATCAGGAATAGAACTCATGTCACCTGCAGTGGCCGGTGGATTCTTATCCACTGTACTACCAGGGAAGTCCAGGAGTTCTTTTCTAATCCTTCCATAGAGCTAATACTTCTAAAGATCATGAATAGTATGAAGTTTTGTGAATTGAACAGAACCCACTTGACTTTTGGTAAATAGACAAGCTTGTTCTATCTTACCTTACTTGGTTCATTTGGTAACAGTTTTGTAGAGAGGTAGCATAACATGGTGGTTAGGAGCATAGATTTTGAAATCAGACTACCTACTTTGGTCAAATACTAGCCATGTAACAATCCATATTAAGTATGACTTGGTATAATCAGTTTGCCATGGTGGTTAGGAGCATAGATTTTGAAATCAGATTTTACCTACTTTGGTCAAATACTAGCCATGTAACAATCCCTATTAAGTATGACTTGGTATAATCAGTTTGCCAGAACATCACTTTTTCCAACTTTTATTAGATAGACAGTATAGCAGCGTTTTTGTGTGGTTTTTACACTTGTTTCAGCTTAACTATCATAAAGAAAGCAATCAGGTGTACAATGAGTATAGTCTATATTTTTCCAAGAGAAACTTTTATAGACTTTTATAGAAACTTTTATAGTTAACTTTTGGTTAAAGCCTTTTTAGTTGTAAATAGTGGGTGGAATTTATTTTTATGCATATTTAATATCTGAAGTGTTACTGATTTTTAAAAAATTTACTTATTTCCATTCAGAATATTTTGTTGAAAATATACTAATCAGTCTCTGGTATTTTAAACAGTTGCGTGGCTTACTGATTTGTTTTCACTGTTTCGGCTTATTTTTCTTGGTTTTAGGAGCTGTGGATCTGGATGCCTTAACAGATGAGAAGGAAAGAAAAGCCTTAGAAGGGATGATTAACAATTTTGGGCAAACACCTTGTCAACTGTTAAAGGTAAAGTGTAAAAGTTACTAATTACATAAGTCTAGAAGTTAATTGCTAAGGAATAGTACTACCATTATTTTCAATAATTTTAATGATTTAAAACTTTATTTCAGAATTATCTAGAATTTGGAAAAAAATTATACTGTGACTAAAAAAAAGTAAATTTAAATGATTCTTCCTATTTTGAATAACAAAATATTATAGTCGAAATCCACATATTCAGTCAATTTCTCTTGAGTCACAGAGGATTTATATTTACTCAAAAAGCCGATCACCTTTATTTAGTTATCTCCTGAGAGGAAAAGGTGAGGTTGAAGGTCCCTGTCAGGTGAGCTAGTATTCCCTCCTTTGTTTAAATGGAGAAAGAGAACTTCCCTGGTGATCCAGTGGTTAAGAATCTACACTGCCAGGACAGGGGCCACCGGTTCAATCCCTGTTTGTCCACACAGGGTAAAAAGGAGAGAGAGAGAAGGAAAAAAAAAATTATCATAGAGGTTAGTTTAATATTAGTTTGCAAAGACATTTTTATCTTTGTTAGTGTGAATTTAGAAATGAAGAATACATAATAGCATTTATTAAGTTGATACTGTCCTACGCTAGCACTGTGCTAAGTGATTTACCTAACCCTCACAGTAAATATTCAAAAATTAGCCTTATTTTTTTAGATGATAAAGCTCTATTTCATAGAAATTAATACCTAGCCTTAGAAAAGTCAAGTACTTTTTCCACCTTTACACAGCTAGAATGTGACTGGGGCAGAATTTGGATGCCTGATCATTTAACTCTGAAGCCTTTCTGCCATCCCGTGTTTCCTCTGAATTAATAGCTGTAAGCCCCCTTGTTGAACTTGTAGATCATTTTTCCAGTTCTTGTAGGTTGTTTACATCCTAATTATGACATTTTCTGACTTAGTTGTTTATTTATCCATCTGCATCACTATATTATAGCTATGTTAAAGTCCATAACCTTCTTTTAATCATTTTTGTATCTTTCTTGCATATAATTTGTGTGCAGTAAATATTTGTTGAATTGATATCTCCATAGCTATAATCGCAAAGGTATATCTAAATTCTGACTTATAGATGTTCTTCATTAATTCATTGATCAGACTGAGCTTTATAATTGTTACTGTTTATTAGCAACGATTTATTTGAAGTCTCCAATATTGATCTTTACAGAATATCCATATTTGAAATCAGTGCTTGCTGACAGTCAGAGGTAAAAGTAACAGAATAACAGAACACTTCATTGAACTTTAAAATAGATTCTATAGTAATTTTTCAGCAGCTTAACTTTTTTTTTTTAACAAGGGTAGTGTGAATTAGTTTTTATAATAAAAAAAGTCATTAAAAATAAGCTTTTGATTTCAAATAAAGTGAATACTCTCATGGTTAATTGAGAGCTAAATATTGAATTAGAGCTGCCAAATCTATTTCCCATGATTTAATATTTTAGAGAACACTCTTGAGAGTCCCCTGGATTGCGAAGAGATCAGACCAGTCAGTCCTATAGGATATCAGCCCTGACTATTCAGGAAGGACTCATGATGAAGCTGAAGCTCCAGTATTTAGGTCACCTGATGCAAAGAATTGACTAATTGGAAAAGACCCTGATGTTGGGAAAGATTGAAGACAAAAGGAGACGGAAATGGCAGAGGATGATATGGTTAGATAGTATCACTGACTCAATGGACATGAATTTGAGCATACTCCAGGAAAAAGTGCTGCAGTCCATGGGGTTGCATAGAGGCAGACACAACTTAGTGACTGAACTACAACAGCAATATTTTACAATAGAGACAGAAGAATCCTCTTTAGATAGAGTTCTATTCTACATTTTAACTGTGGCATTGGAATAATAATTTGACTTGTAATTCTCTTATTTAAAAAGGTGATACTGTCTTTTTTCTGTGACATAAAATCTAAGAAATAATAATAATTTATTTGAAAAGCAATGCAGCAATATCTATAATTCAATTCCAGTAATATGGACATTCAGATCTTATTTCAGGAATTATAAAGATTCACCCATTTTATAAACTTTGATTTTTGAATAATCCATTTAAGTTTACCAGTATATATACATCAGTGTGTACCATATTTATGATACTCTTCTACATGGTTAAAATCTAAAACTGAATAAGATTTACTTTCTTACTTTAAGATATCTGTTGTCTAGTTGGAAAAGACCATAACCAACTATATATAAACCAACATAAAAAGAAATAAGTACTGAATAAAATGCTAAATAATGTAATGTGCAGAGGAAAATAATGAAAGAGAGTAATTAATTACTTCTGACTTAGAATTTCAAGGGAGATATCAATAAGAAAGACTGTAGAAGTAGGGTTTCTCTAGGAATGAAGAGAGCCAAACTCTGCTGAGGGAATTGTCTGAGCAGTTCAAGTTGTCAATAGTGCATAGAATGTAATCCATTGAATCTAGAGTCCAGTATGTATGAGGGAATATAGTGAGAGGTATTTTAATGTAATTATGAATTATTTTTCCTTAATTTTTTTAAGGAACCACACCCTTCTAGATTATCAGCAGAGGAAGCAGTGCAGAAGCAAGCCAAAACAGACACTTCAACCTTTAACCTATTTCAACACCTCCCTGAACTCAAGTCATTTTTTATAGAGGTAATCTCCAACTTGATAATATCAATGGATTTTCTCTATAAATTCTATTCACTTCCACATTCCTTTTATACCTTAATGGAGAGTATAGGTGTTAATCCAAAATAGTAAATAATTCTTCACTTTTATGTTCTTAGAATTTTTAAAACAACCTTGTTGAATGGTTTTGTTTGCTGCTGAACTTTTTCTCCTGGCTTTCTCTCTTCTAATTTCATGTTTTCCTGAAGGAAACATAAGAAGGAAGGATAATTTGATTTAAATGGCTTCTTGTGTCAGTTGAGATGATACATAGAGGAAATCTAAAATAACTTTTAGTTGTAGTGTCTATTCATGTATAAAACATGGCCCATGAGTCAACTTGTTAACTGCTAATATCAGAAGGAATAGTCAGTGAAGCAAGATAAGTAATTAATGCAGTTCTTGAAAGAGTATGTTCAAATTCAAATGTTTAAATATACATATTGAGTTACAGTTGATCCTTGAACAACACATGGTTGAACAGTGTGGGTATACTTATACATGGGTTTTTTTTCAATAGTAAATACTAGAGGTACTACATAATCTCTGGTTGGTTGAGTTTGTGGGGCCGAACTGCAGATAAGGAGGAACTGCAGGTACAGAGGGCTGACTACAAATTATATAATGCATGGAGAGTTGGCATCCCTAACCCTTGAGTTGCTGAAAGGTCAGCTGTTCTTTGAATAATTCAGAATGTGAATGTGAAATGCGTTCATACCTATAAATGTGGTTAGAACAGATAATATTAACTCTTTTGAAAGAAGAAAAATGATAAAAAGGTATCAAGAATAGATTGAACATGTACATAGAACGTGTAGTAACTCTTATGCAACATAACAGAGGTTGGTAAATGTTTTCTTAAAGGGCCAGATAGTAAATATTTTGGGTTTTGTACCTACATATAATTTGAAGGTGCTTAATTTCTTCCGGTAGTGAAATGGGACATGTTTTTGTGTCCCAGGGAAGCTCATTAGCGACTCAGTACCCAACATATTTATCGGGGGCTGGTCACTGAAGTACCCTCTGCCTAACACATTCCAAATTCTAGACTCTGCAAAGAAAAGCAGGTGTTTAGACGATTGTCTGCACAAACAGTCTAGACATAGTGAGCCATGTGCATCATTGAAGACAAGTTTTACATCTGTGTAAGGAAGTCTTTGCCTGCCAAGTTCCTTGATGCCAGCCAATGGCCAACCTTGCAAACAGCCTTCCTAAGGAGAGCAGTCTCAATTCTGCTATGTTATCTTTTTACTATACAGAGTAACCCATAAATTCCTGTTTGACCCCTAAGTTGATGGACATGTAAGACTATATTTATTATGTAATTCTGATAAGTATTTTAACTGCATCTAATCTGGGAGGGATTGGGGGCAGGAGGAGAAGGGAATGACAGAGGATGAGATGGCTGGATGGCATCACTGACTCGATGGACGTGAGTCTGAGTGAACTCCGGGAGTTGGTGATGGACAGGGAGGCCTGGCGTGCTGCAATTCATGGGGTCGCAAAGAGTTGGACACGACTGAGCGACTGATCTGATCTGATCTGAATCACTTATGGCATTTTCTGGATTCTATCTGCAATGCAGTGACATTTGCCCCTCTCTGCACCCAAGTTACATGGTAGCTTTCCTAGGGCCAGTATCTGGATTAGGATAAAGAATGCAATTGATATCCTTGGGTACCAGTAATTGTTAATCCCTTTTCATCATCATAAAAGAAGGTGTTTCCCACTCACTCATATGAAAAGAGAAGGCCTCTGTTAGGTCTCGTCAGATAATAAAATGGTGAAAAAAATTGATGTAGCAGTGAAAGCAAGAGCTTATTAAATAGATTCCTTCAGATATCATTTCCATTTATGCTTGTGTAAATGTCAGTTGTCTTCTCTTGATTAATTCACAGTATGAAGAGAAAAGATATATTCTAACTTCATATGGTTATAATTAATTATTTAGTTCATATAAAACTCTTAGAAAATCACCTGGCATGTAGTTTGTACCTAGTAATATTAGGTTATAGTTTACCTCATAAATGTTAACTGTAATTTATGAGCTATTGTCACATCAAGAAGCTTACTTCAAATCCTTGTTCTCTTTAACATTGTAATAAAATAATGGTAATATAATAATGGTAATAATGTAATAAAATAATAAAATTATGTTTCCCAAGGAGTGTCTTTATTTTCTGGTTCTTTTGTTGTGGCTTTCAGGAAGGGCCTCAGGTAATGGAACAGATCTATTTTTTGAAAGTTAAACCCAAAAGGAAAAGTCTGTAATATATAACTAGTTTTTCCATTTCACTTATTTGAGTAATGTTTCCTTATAAAGTCTATATTTTCTACTTTATATTCATGTCTGTATGCATGGGAAAAATAAATATTTTAAATCATTGGCTGTTTTAGATGGTTGACACTCCTTGAAATCTACATCCTTGTTTAATGGCAGGATAGTGGAATATAAGAAAGTGATGGGTTTCAGAACTTTCAAGTATGCCATTCAAACACAATATAAAATTCCTTTCTTGTATTTTAAATTAACTGGTAATATGTTTTGGATAGAGTAAAATGCTATATTACAGGGTTTATCTTTATTTAAAGAAATAGAAGTTTTCAATAATTTGTATCTAATAAAGATAAGAGGAACCAGCCACTAAAACCTCTGTCCTTTATTTTATAGGGAATTAGTGACGGTATTCCGTTAGTAAAGGCAATTGTTCCCAAAAATCAGTCTCGTTCTTTTATGTCACAAGGAAGTCCTGAGTTACTGGTAAGTTGGTTTATACCTTTTTCACACTACCATGTCTATATCCATTACAACTTACTGAAAAAATTGAGAAAATAAATTTTTTTAAGTCTTTTAAAAAATTAATAGATAAGGGAATTCCCTAGCCATCCAGTGGTTAGTGCTTTATGCTTCCACTGCATGGGGGATGGGTTCCATCCCTGGTTGCCTGGTTGGAGAACCAAGATCCCACATGCCACTGAACATGACCAAAAAAAGAAAAAAAGATAAAATTTTTATAGAATTAATTTGACCAAGTATAAAAATGTATCTTTTATTTATATGGCTTTTAAGTAGTTCTGTAATTCTAAAGTTTGTTTGGAATAATAAATATGTGAAAAATACCAGGAAATTTTATATAAGAAAAGTATGCTATGGCATCTTATTAGATATTAAAATTTATCATAAAGCAGTGAAAATGAGATATAATACAGGATTGATAAAGGTCCGACCACCTGCAGGACATATTAGGAACTATGTGAATTTTGTCATTTACTCCTCCTAACAATCCTATGAGACAGGCACGATTATTATTATTTCCCTTTTACAGATAAGGATTAAACCTCAGAAGTCACTTGCTCAGAGTCACAAAGCTAGCAAGTAAGGGATCTGGGACCCTAGCAAGTTGACCAAACATAGGTCTGTCTTATTTTATCACTGAGAGATGATAAGAATTTGAGCATAGCACAGTGAACAGTAGAGATTTCAGAGTTAGACCTATGTTTCTAATTATGCATATTGTGTGTTTGCTTAGATAAAATGTCTTCAAAGATTAACAAAAATAATAAGTACTTTTTTTTAAAGTGGCAGAATTCTTAAGTTATCTGAATTTTTTTTTGGAAGTCTGTCACTTTCATCAAGGGGGAGTAAAACTTTCCATTTTTTAATGTAAGTATTTACTATTACTGTTCCTCCTAAAAGGAGACCTCTTTAACAGTTCTTCATAAATTCTACTTATGATTTATGTTCTAAATGATAAGTATCTTATTTTTGTGGTTAAGACTTGATCCTTAATTTCTTCTGACTGCCAACTAATAGATGCTAGTATTTGAGAAATTTTGAGGAAAATAATCTTACTAAAGGAGGATACATTGGGACAACTTTTTTTGTAGTATGATAACCATGAGCTTTTTAACCATTTGAATTATTTTAAGACTTTTTTAATGAGTCTCATGTTTTAAGTACATTATCCTGCATTATTCCCTAAGTGACAAAAGCTAATAACATTATGTGGGCATTTGGTTGTTTTTGAGTTGCTTTCTTTAATCTTTTCATTGAAGGTTTGTCCACATGTGTTTCTTTTCCAGATAACATTAAGCATGAGTCATATTATTGGAACCCATGGGTGGCTGCCTTACGACAGAAACATTTCTAATTACTTTACATTCATCAGGGATCAAACTGTGACAAATCCTAAGTAAGTCAATGGACATTTAAAACAAAACAGGTACCTTTACTATCTTATTGCCAAGAAAAGCAAATAGATTAAAATTTCCAACTCCCAAGTTTCCTGTTCCTGACATCCCTTTATCTTGTCTTTATCCTTTGAGGCTATTTACAGAATTGACAGTCTTACTAAATTGGTTGTGAAAGTCAAGATTTAAATCTTTTTCACACCTTCACCAATCTCACTTTCTTTACACTCAATCCTCGAGACTATATTGTTATATATATTTTTGTTTAATTAATAATATTAATAAGGTTAATGTATTTTCTGAATGTATCATTTATTAATAGATATTTCAAATTGAACATTTGAACAGACTTGTTTTTTATTTCTTTTGGAAGAGATTAAAAAAATCATTGATATCAGTCTAAATGATCTTTTACAAAAGAGTCTAATATTTAATTGTGTTTACAGAACTCAGCGTAGTATGAATGGCCCTTTTGCTCCAGGGCTGGAGATCACTTCTAAGCTATTTATAGTATCACATGATGCGAAGTTGCTTTTTAGTGCTGGACACTGGGATAATAGCATTCAAGTGATGTCACTTACAAAAGGCAAACTTATTTCACACAATATCAGACATATGGGTAAGCATTAACTCCCCCCACCCAAATTTTTGTTTTTAATTTCTAACCGTGATAGTAGTACATGCCTCTTATATTATAAAAGGCATGAATTTTACCTTTGAAATTGAGTGAACTTTTTGATAGAGTGTTATGAATATTCTTTCTTTAAGAGTGTCTAATATATTTTGGGTATACTAAGCATCATATAAATTAAATACAGCTTCACAGTATTGGAAAGATGCTAAGGTAAGTCTTTGGAAAAATCGGTTGATAGAATCAGAATTTTATGACAAAATGGTAAAAAAAAAAAATCTCTCATAGAAGTCTCATAGGTCTCATAGATGACTTCTCATAAGAAGTCACCTGTTCTATTACTTTGTTAGTGGTAAAGCATGAAAGAGGTAAAATTGTTGAATATAGTTTAATCTGGTGCTTCCTAATATCTCAATCTTTTCAATGTAAGGATAAATCATTGAGTAGATTTTTTTTCCCCAATAAAGCTGTTAAGAAAGGGAAATAGAGTCTGCTACTAATTTTGCACCAGTGACTGTCGCTTAGCTCAGGTTTTTTCAGTTTAGGAAAAATATATTTTATATTGTGAACTTATGGTGTAATATGTACTGTTTTGGTTAGGGACACATATTCAGTAGGATTGTAGTTCCAGTAGTAGTGGAAGGTAATAGGAGATGAGAGAGTGAGGGACAGAGAAGAGTATCGAAATAAGTGGGGATTTATTTAAAGCTACTTAAACTCATGCCAAGATTCTGACAGGCATATCTTGCCCTATGTCTAGTCATCACCCTTGAAGAAGGGTGGGCTCAAAGAAGGCTCTCCTAACATGATTTGAGTGACATCCTTTCCTGTGTCACTCTTTCCCAGTGCTTTTCCAGTGGCATTCCTACATTTCTCCCTGCTAGAACGACTGAGTTAGTGATAGTTTGAACATAACCTAAAATTGCCCCTGTATTTCTGTTTCAGTCAAACTATGCCATTTCATTTTTTTTTTTTTTTTACATTCTTTTTTCTTACAGATATTGTGACTTGTTTAGCTACAGATTACTGTGGAATACATTTGATTTCTGGTTCCAGAGATACTACATGTATGATATGGCAGATTACCCAACAGGTAGTCACACATTTAAATACTCTGGGTTTAGATCAGAAATTCTCCCTGGGGATACTACTGAGATGTCTTAATAGACAGTGAATTTTTCTCTGACGTTGAATGGTTATTTGAGCTCCTTTGCCATCTTTTACCCCTCATTCTGCTCTGTGTTAATCAGCACTTTTTTCCTAGGTTTATTGTCCTGATTCATGACCTTATCTTGTATTAATTTCCAAAGATAGCTCCTTGTTAACTTATTCTAGAAAAATGGTTATTTTTCTTGTCTTTGTTTACATAACATTCCTATTTTCAAGTGCAAAAACTAGAAATTATAAATTAGAATTTTCATCAATCTTGTTGTGTACTCTCACGATGGTGCAAGGAAGTGTCTTTCTCTTTATGGCTTTTGGATTTTCTACCTTGCTTAGAAAAATAAACAGGCTTTCTCTCACTCCAAATTTATGAAAATATCTAAAATATTTCTTGTAATACTTTTCTTATTTTTTTTATATTTCAATCTTTAATCCATTTTTAAATTTTATAATATAGAATATTTAATATTAGATGTATTAGTTATATAGATACATTATATATATTATATAACCATATAGCATATAAAAATACATGCTTTTATTTATTTGTGAGTAGAAAGTCATTTATGCCAACACAATTGATTACCCACTGAATTGGATCTTTTTCTAGATTTCCCTTTCTTCTATATCTATTCTGTGTCAACATCAAAATGACTTTATTTTAGCAGTTTTAATATTTGGTAAGGCAAATCCCCTCTCACTGTGTTTCCTTTATTAAAGATTCTCAGCTATTCTTTTATGAGTTTTTATTCTTCCATATGAACTTTCAAAATATTTTAACTGTCCTCAAAACATTTCATTTTAGTCTTAATGACATTATATTTAATTTCTATATTAATTTAGTGTGGATTACCATTTTATAATTATTCATATTGCAAAAGAGGAAGTGTCTTTCTGTATTTGTTTCAGGTCTTTTTTCAATGTCTTTTGGTAAAATTTTTTAATAATTTTTTCCCCATTTTGGTCCTGTACTTTGTTATGTTTACTTTTAACTATCTTTTTTTTATGACTGCTTCAGTGGAATTTTAAAAATCGTTTTTATTTCTAACTGATGATTGCTAAAGAAGTTATTGATTTCTACACAGTTATCTTGTACCTAATCAGTTTACCAAATCCTTTTATCTAACTCATAATTATTAGTAGTATTTCTTGAATTTTCTGAAAACAGGGTAAATACACATTCATGTGATCTGAAAATAATAGTGATTTTCTTTACTTTTTCCAATATACTAATTACTTCATTTTCTTGCCCTATTACACTGTTAGTGAATACAATAAAGCACAAAAATTATAGTGAGCATTCCTGTCTTAATGTCTGATTTTGATGAACTTGCCTTCACTGTTGTACCATTTAGTATACTATTTGCTGTTAGGTTTCACTATTTGTGGGTTTTGTGGGTTTTTATTTTTTTTTATACTTCAGTAGTTACCTTCTTTTCTTTTTTGATAACTTTTTAGTTTTAATAAAATTTCAATTTACAGAAAAGATACAGAGCTAGTACATTTTTGCCATTTGCCTTAGCATTCTCTCCCTATCTTTTTCCCCTATCTTATTTTTTTTCCTGAACATTTTAAAAGCTGGAGGCTTTTTGTTCCTTTACAACTAAACACACCAGTGTGTCTTTTCTAAGAACAAAGACTTTCTTATATATAACCACAGTGCAATTATCAAAACTGAAACACTGAACATTTATACAATACCTTTATCTGATCCACAGTCTGTGTTCTAATTTTGTTAGTAGTCCTAATCATGTTCTTTTTAGCTGTTTTTCCCAGTTTCTCTTCCTTTTTTAATGTATAAGTTTTTCTTTTACTTTTTTTAAAAGTAATGTATTATGTTGGGAAATGTCCTAGTTTTGCACCATCCTTGAATTTCTATAATAAACCTTATACTTCATACTGTCTTGTTATATTTTACAGCAAGATTTTCTTTTCTAGTCCTTTACTTTTCTACTTATATGTGAAAGAAATCTGTTTTTATTCTATCTTTGTATGTTTAACATTGGGATATGCAACTTTTATAAAATGAATTTGGGAAGAATCCATCTTCTTTAAATAATATAGGAATTATTTGACTTTTAAAAATTAGATGGGAGTACAGTAAGCACTCAGACTGATACTCTTAGAGGAACACAGATATGACCCAAGTAATAGAGTGTCAGGGAGAATTCATCTACATTGTGTAACAGAGGAAGAAAGTCTGGACATTTATCCATGGTAATCATAAATCAAACACCATGGCAACTACTCAAGCATTTGTATCATAGAAAGTACTGTACCAAACAAAGCATGCTACGAACAGATAAAGAAAATAACTTAGGTACAGAGAGATTGCCTGCAATAAGTTGTGCTATTAGAAGAATAGAATAATAATATTAACTGAATAAAATAGGACCTCAAAGATGAAATTATAAACTAGCATAATAAAATGAAAGGGAGATTGCAGAAGAATCAAACTGAGATTAAAATCAATACCATTACAATTATAAATAAACCCAAAGCAGAAAAAGCAAAGAACAAATTTAATGTGACTGAAAAATCAAATTATTAGCATGGAAGAAAGATTTAAGGTAATCAATGTAAATAGAAACAACAAAAGCAATTAGAAAAAGAATGATAGTTCTAGAAATCAGAGACAGGTCAGCATAAAGATAATTGATGTCCCTGAAATAGGACTCCAATAAATAAAAAAGAGAAAGTATTCAGAGATGTAATAGAAAAAGTTTCTTTGAAGTAAAGGAAGAATAATTCTGTAAAGGGCAAACAATACACTTGTTAAAATTAATCCAAAGCAAACTTTGAAACTCTTCATATTATTAGTATGTTTTTGAGGTTGAAAAGATTGAGAACCATTTGAGAATCCAAGGAGAAATCCAAGAACAAGTACTTCTGAGAATAGACTTAGTGGTAAGAACTAGTTGCAGGGTTGATTTGTGACTAGACAGTTAAACTACAGTATAAGTTTTTGTATAGAAAATAGTGTACGAGAAAGTGACCTTTGCTTTTCTGTTTTTATATTAGGGAGGTGTTCCCGTGGGCCTAGCATCTAAACCCTTTCAGATTCTGTATGGACACACTGATGAGGTGTTGAGTGTCGCCATCAGCACTGAGCTAGACATGGCAGTGTCAGGATCAAGGGTAAGATTGTACCTTTAAAAATACTGATTTTTTTTTAATATAAATTCAGAGAAAATATTTATATTATATAGGAGAATTGGTAAAAGCATAGAAATTTTATGCTAAGTTTGTCCAGGACTTTGCAGAAGTAGAAAAATACAGCAAGAAAAAATTTAAAGAGACTGGATTCTATTTGTAGATTTTTATTAGTTAAAAGAAGGCCAGTTTATGAAATAAAATGCCATTTGAAATTTCAAGATTGGAATTTTTCCTAAGGTACATGTATTATTCCACGATGGAATAATCATTTTCTCAGGTCCTTTCCCATATTTCTTTCTCTTGCTCAGTTTTTTACTTTTTCTGTTCTTATTTTCTAATATCTTCTGTGTGTAGGATGGCACTGTGATTATACATACCATTCAGAAGGGTCAGTATATGCGGACTTTACGACCGCCTTGTGAGAGTTCTCTGCTCCTGACCGTTCCCAATTTGGCTATATCTTGGGAAGGACATATTGTCATGTACTCCAGCATTGAAGAAAGTACCTCTCTCAAGGTATGTAACAGTTTCATGCACTATGGCTAGACCATTAATGAGATTGTCTTCTCCTTTCCATGTTGTATACATTGTGTACACATGGGGCATTTTGAAAAGGGAAAGAGCTGCTGCCGCTGCTAAGTCACTTCAGTCGTGTCCGACTCTGCGCGACCCCATAGACGGCAGCCCACCAGGCTCTGCTGTCCCTGTGATTCTCCAGGCAAGAACACTGGAGTGGATTGCTGTTTCCTTCTCCAATGCATGAAAGTGGAAGTGAAGTCGCTCAGTCGTGTCTGACTGTTCGCAACCCCATGTACTGCAGCCTACCAGGCTCCTCCCTCCATGGGATTTTCCAGGCAAGAGTACTGGAGTGGGTTGCCATTGCCTTCTCCGAAGGAAAGAGCACAGTATTTTGAAAAGGGTATTTTCCTTCCATTATGCAATTTGTTCATTCCCTATCACAATATTAGCCTCATGTTTTGTTTTAGGGCTTTTTATAGGCTTTGGAGAAGGAGATGGCAACCCATTCCAGTATTCTTGCCTGGGAAATCCCATAGACAGAGGAGCCTGTCGGGCTACAGTCCGTGGGAGTCCCAAAGAGTTGGACACGACTGAGAAACTAACACTAACTAGCACTTTAGGCCTATATGATTTCAAAAATAATTTCTAATTGTGTGGCACTTCATAAGCTTAGATGGAAATTATTCTTTTTGCACAAGGCAGGGTATAAATAAACCATGAATTTTATATGTTTATTTCATTTCAGTGATAAGGCTTTTTAAAAATTACGAGAACTTTTAAAAATTATTTTGGAGGGGTGAGAGTTCTTGTTTAATATTTATTTACTTAGCAATCTGATTGAAATCACTTTAACAATGTTGTCTACATATTTTCTCTTTAAGTATAACATATGTTTTTTCCAGAATTTTAAACCCAGTCATCATTCTGTTATTAGTCATAGTTTTAATTAACAATTCTGAAACTGTTTTAATTTGAGATCATTAAATTTTCTTTAATCTTTGCAGGATAAGAATGCATTGCATTTGTTTTCTGTAAATGGCAAATATCTAGGGTCTCAAGTCCTGAAGGAACAAGTATCAGATATATGTATAATTGGAGAGCACATTGTCACAGGCAGCTTACAAGGATTCCTGTCCATAAGAGATCTCCACAGGTAAATAATAAGAATTACTGAAGTAACACTTAGGAAAAGACATTAGTATTTTCAGTGAGTAAAATCTGTAGTCTAAGATTTCTAATCTTTTTATCATTTATTATGAACATGTTTTTTTGGTAACTATAAAAAAGTTGGGGAAGCTAAATTATTTCTGGATTAGTAAATAAAATTTATATGTACATTTAAAAAATATAGAAAATTTTATTTTGTATACATTTTACCACAATAACAACAATTTTTTTAAATAGCCAAAAAAAAAAAAAAACAGTTTTCAAAGTGCCAAGCCTGCATTATGGATTTGGGAATATGTCCAACTGTAGCTTCAATTTTTAGAAACTAAAGTTGGGTTGGGTTTTTTTTTAATTGAAGGAAAATTGCTTTACAATGTTGTGTTGGTTTCTGCTGTGCAGCAACGTGGATCAGTTATAGTTATACATATGGATCCCCTTGCCCTTGAGCCTTCCTCCCCTCCCTTCAGCCCACCCCTCTAGGTTATCACAGAGTGCCATGCTGGACTCCCTGTGTCATATAGCAAGTTCCCACTAGCTATCTGTTTTATTTATATATATATATATCTATCTTAACCTTAGTTCGTCCCACCTGCCCCTTCCCCTGCTGTGTCCACAAGTTCATTTTCTACATCTTCATCTCCATTCTTTCCCTGAAAATAGTTTCATCATTTTTCTAGATTTCATATATATATATATATATACACACACACACATTAATACATGATATTTGTTTTTCTCTTTCTCACTTCATTCTGTATAACAAACTCTAGGTTCATTCACCTCACTATTGCTGACTCAAATTTATTCTTTTTTTTATGATTGAGTAATGTTCCATTGTGTATATGTACCGTATCTTCTATATCCATTAATCTGCTGATGTACATTTATTTACGTTGCTTCCATGTCCTGGCTATTGTAAATAGTGTTGCAGTGAACACTGGGGTACACATGTGTTTTAGAATTGTGATTTGCTCAGGGTATATGCCCATTAGTAGGATTGCTGGGTCATATGCTAAATTTAAGGACTTCCCTGATGGCTCAGACGGTAAAGCGTCTGTCTACAATGCGGGAGACCTGGGTTCAATCCCTGGGTTGGGAACATCCCTTGGAGAAGGAAATGGCAATCCACTCCAGTACTATTGCCTGGAAAATCCCATGGACAGAGGAGCCTGGTAGGCTACAGCCCATGGGGTCACAAAGAGTTGGACACGACTGAGCGACTTCACGTTCATGGTAGATTTATTTCTATTTCTTTAAGGAATCTCCATACTGTTCTCCATAATGGCCGTATCATTTTACATTCCCTTCAGCAGTGCAGGAGGGTTCCCTTTACTCCACATCCTCTCCAGCATTTATTGTTTGTAGATTTTTTGATGGTGGCCATTCTGACTGTATGAGGTGATACCTCATTATAGTTTTGATTTGCATTTCTCTAATGATGAGCAGTGTTGAGCATCTTTTCATGTGTTTATTGACCATCACTATGTCTTCTTGGTAGAGATTGTCTGTTTAGATCTTCTGCTCATTTTTTGATTGAGTTGTTTGTAAAGTTGGGTTTAAAATATTTTTTTCAGTTGTAATCAGATAAAGTCTTTTTCAGGCTAAGTCTAGCATATCTGTTCCTGTTATGTATGTGTGTGTTTAAAATTGGTGAAAGGCTTTTGTTATTTACCCAGTGAAGGAAAAAATCTTTGTAAAGTAAGTACGTTTTTAAGTTTGGTGTTCTTTATGTTTAGCAACTTATATTCACAAAGCACTGTTTTCCCTTGCATGCCCAAATACATTTTCTTTTCTTCTCTTAAAACACTTACTGTGACTTATTTATATACCTCTTAGTATCTTGGCCCCTCCCTAAACCCTTCCTTCTTAATAGTTTCCTGATCCAGAGTGTTCTCTTACTGCCTTCATATCAAAATCACTTCTGTATCAATATCACTTTTGATTTTTATATTTTCTTTCTCATTTTTGTCATTCTTTCCCATGTGGTAGAGCATTAAGTCTACATTTCAGTAATATCTTTCCAACATTTTGTATTACAACCCTGATTTTAGGGTATGGTTAGGAGAATCCCAAATTAGAAAAAATTAATGGAATCTTTTAGCAAGTTAGACTAGAGCATAGTGTGTACATCTTAAATTCTTCATTCTCTAATCATAAAAGCTGTGAACATTTATCATAATGGCATGTTATATTTTTATACCACATTATCTTTTAAAATATATATTACATCCTTTATGACAAAGCAAATATACCAATTTTATTAACCTTATTCCCCACCAGCACATAGTTTTTGGGCTTTTACCCTTTTGTTTATCCAACTTTCATTTGTTAATCATTTCGTGAGAGCACATATAAATGGTTAGAGTGCAAACAGATGTTGGAAATAGAGAAAAAGTGTATTAAGTATTTTGAGTCATGCTATAAATGTCGGCTCTTGTGTCACTCAGGTTTTCTGAACTTAAGTTCCCACATTTATAAAATTAGAATGTATAATTAAATGACTGTTAACTTCCAGTTATAAAGTTCTGTGAATCCATTGTATATCTGTGTAATTATGTGCTTTTTATTTCTCTTCTAGTTTGAATCTCTGCATCAGCCCATTAGCCATGCGATCGCCTATCCACTGTGTTTGTGTAACCAAAGAATATAGCCATATTCTTGTAGGATTAGAAGACGGCAAATTGATTGTAGTGGGTGTTGGCAGGCCAGCTGAGGTAAAACCTAGCATCACGGATGTAGTTTCCCGTACTTTTGGGGATTCCCTTGGTTCTTCTTTATTCCAGCTAAATCAGACGTCTCCATTATGGATAAACAAACTGAAAAACAAATTTGATTTTTCAAAGTACAGTAAATGAAAGCGAACAAAGCCAGTATTCAAGAATGATAGTTATATTATTATATTATTGAAATCACATGTTTAGCAGTTTTCATTTATAGCTCTAGATGAGTAAGAAAGTTCTTTTATTCTGTCTTTCCAAATCTAAATTTAAAACCACACACTTGCATTTTTAATACATATAAAAGCATTTATAAAAAATGAAATTAGACTAAATAACAAAACAGTTTATTATTCTTTTGTAAATTTGGCCATGCTGTGTGGCTTACAGGATCTTAGTTCCCTGAACAGGGATCCCACTTGAGCCCTGGCAGTGAAAGCACCGAGTCCTAGGCACTGGACTACCAGGGAATTCCCCAAACTATATTAATTTCAACAGATATTTAGCATGATTGTATATCAGTTGTACTTTTGTAAAAGCAGCTTTCTGTTTTTTACTTGGAACTACAAATATCCCCATATAACGTGCTAATTCTCAGTGTGTTTCCTATAGTTCCTATACATTTATTTGCCAGTGGCTTATTAATTACTGAATATTCAGATACCATAAATCTAAGACTATTCCTAAGAAAATGTAGCAGCTGTACTCCAAGTAATCTAGTGATTCTTTTAGAAAATTTATTTTGTTACATAGACTCATATTTAAGCATTATAAATTTTTATTGATATCATTGGTCTTTTCTGAGAAATCTAAAATATGACATCTGTGGGGGTTATTTCAAGAGAAGACATTATTGAATAACATACTGTCATTGGTTATAATAAATCCATTATAGATCATATGAACCTCTTTGCCAGATACTTTCTTCCAGGATATTAATAAAAGAGGTCTTACTAAAGTGACTACAACAACATTTAGTTTCAGGTCTAATGGTTCCCCCAATAATGTCAGCACGTCTATATTTCAATATTCCACTTACGTTTAAAGCATTATACACATTTTTACATTCAGTAATAGAGTTTCTTAATTAATATACTTACAAGTAATGATTTCCCTCCTGTCCTTTGCTAATGTGATGATTACTTGAGAACTCTGCTCAGATATTACTCTTTGAGTATGTTTGTTTTCACTGTGTGTGGTTTACTCACATGCCTTTAAATTTGCCTGTCCTCCAGCTCAGTAATTTGTTAGCGTACGATTTTACTGAAGTTTTAAAAACTGAAATGCCCTTGTGCACACACATTTTAAAAAAAATTAATTGGAAAAAAATACCTAAATAGCTTCATTTCATAGGCCTAATAAGGCAATGCTCTGTAATATTTACCAAATAAGTTTTTGGTCCCCATTGAAAGATTTATGTAGTCTGCAACAATAGAATTTGAATTATGTGTAGATTTTGATTAAAAGTATTTTTTATCTATTTTTACATCTTTGTGAAATTCATCTCCCATTAGCTGAATTATGGATCTACTTTAGTAAATAATATAATTGAATGCTTAGAATTCTGCATAATTAAAATATAATTTTATGTGAAATTTTCTATAATTTTATGTAGAAATTAAATAGATCAGTAGTTCTGAAGAGTTCTATTTCAACATCTATTTTTATCTAAAAGTAAAAAATGTTGGTTAATATGTATTTTTAAATCATGTATCAGTTTTATACATTATGCTGTTGTACAGAATCCATATTTGTAAATTAGATGTTAAACTGGAACTAGATGAATAGCAATGATGGTTTTGGAAATACGTCTGGAAATGAAAATGCAGAGCAAACATGCCAAAATGTCTTTGCTTGAGGCCTGTCTTTTATCTCTAATGAATGGACCCTAGAAAAGTAACCATTATAAAAGGGTAGCAGATAAAGCACCATTAAAAAGTAGATTGCTCTTGGGAAAGTAATTCCAACAAATCATATGGTTAGATAGAGAAATGTTATACTTTCAGAGGGGCATTAACCCACTGATTCAGTTAATTTTGATTAATAATTGTTATATGCCAAGAAGTGTGCTAAGTGGTAAAAAATTTAATGGTGGAAAAATGTGATTCTCACTTTCAAAGAGCTTATGCTGTTCTTTTTTTCTAAATTACTTTTTATCATTCTATTGATAAAGAATTTTTAAATTTCTTAGATCAAACTATTTAAAAATTACTTTCTTTTCATCAAAATGTTATTTTAATTTCTTATGATTGTGATTGTCATTAATAGTACTGTAATTAGGAGAAAAATCCTCAAAGCTATGTGTCTTATCGGCGAGATTAAGTATAATTTGAAATTATTTTAATGAAGTGAAATGTAGTTTTGTAAATACATAATGTAAGGGAGTCTTGTAATTTTGATATAACCGGCACATTTAATTAAAAAATTTATACATTGGTATTTGATCTTTCTCAACTAAAAGACAGTGTAGAAAAGCCTTTCTTTAATTATTATTAATTAAGAATCATTAAAATGTTAATGATTCTGCTAACCAAACCTATTTCTTTTACACTCTACAAAATCATTGTCTTATATATTAATTTCATTTTTTTCATACTTAATAACATTTATTCTTAATTTCTCTGGATTACTTTAAACAGATGCGCTCAGGTCAGCTTTCTCGAAAATTGTGGGGATCTAGCAAACGGCTCAGCCAGATCTCAGCTGGAGAAACTGAATATAATACTCAAGATTCCAAGTGATTGTTATTTCTACCTTCTGTCATGGATAACTGAAATTTGATTTATCACTTTGTCACTTTAACCACATCTCTCAACTATCTCAAATGCTTCAGGTCTGTTATCCCTGAAAATCATTCAGGATTTACCAAAATTTGGTATAAATTTGGCATATGTATAAATTTAGTCATAGATATTACTGTTATCCACTTAAAAATTTTCTGGTTAACATCATTGAATCTATCTTATTAACTAATTCTTAGTCTGTACTAAGATGAATTTGAGAAAAGACATTTGATTAGATTTAGTGGTTTATTCCTAAGGATAATTAGATCTTTTTTAAAAAATAAACTTCTAAAAATGAAGAAGTTAGATTCAACTCACTTATTATAAATAGCAAAAGTTGTATTTCTAATAAAAGAGTAGATAGAGATAATGGGACAGTTGAGAGATATGGCTTTTAATGCTTTCTTTAGTTAATCATTCTATTTACTGACCACCATATTTAAAAATACGATTTATTTATGGAACTTCTGATCAGAGGTAATATTTGAAAAGCATCCGTTGCATACTTGTATTTTTGAAACTGGTACATTGGCACATCCCACTACTACTTAGCATATTACTAATGAGAATTTATTGCAACATATTATCATCCTTAAATAATAAAGTTTGAGTAGGAATAAAAGAAACTAGAGATACATTTTACAGATATATTTCACTAGTAGTATAGTTAAGGAAAAATGCTAATTATGATTTTGACATTTGGGTCCTGTATAGCATTTGCAGCTCAATTTATATATGCAGAGTACAAAATTTCTTGGCTTTTTCTTTATTAAACACTGTGTTTTCCCTCAATAATTTTTGGAGTTAGAAATGATACCCAAATAATTATGTTTTTACTTATTTCATATGATTGATGAACTGAAAAGATATGCATAACTTAAACTAGTCATTTAGATATAGTAATTTTTAAAAATACACATTTCTGTTTCATGTTATGTATAATTTAGGATTACAATTAATTTTATTATACATAGCTAGATGTTACATTATGCTTTGCTATTCAAGATTTTAAAGTACTGATAGATTTATTTTAGAATTCAAAGAGATTGTTAAACCTTCTACTTTTGTAAGGTCATGTTTTGAGTAAGGTCAGAAAGCTTTTACAACTATTTGAGTGTCCTTAATCTGAGATTCCACGGGTTTGGTGAGGAAATTCTGTTTGTTAGCTGCTTTTTTTTTTTCCTAAGAGTGGGTGGTTGAGTGGCTTTCTAAACGGGGTCTGTGAAAAAAGAGGAGAAAAAGACTTTTTACAATGATACCTTTTAAAATAATAATATTTTTTTTATTCCACAAACTATAGAATTCCTTTTATCCAGTTGTCTTCTCAGTTGAATCTTTGAAGAATTTCCCCTTTGCAGTCCTCTCCTGTTGCCTGTTGCCCACAGTTGTCTACTACCCTTTTCTTTATAATCCTATGAGAGAGTAAAAAATACATGAGAAGTGAAGGATTCTATAATAGGGAAACTATTTGATAGATTTGATTGGCTTGTATAAGAACTAGCAAAAAGTTGTAGACGAATATTCTTTCCAGTCATTTAAAATCCTCTCTCTTATCAGTAAAAAACTTCTGTTTAGGTTAATCACACTGACATAAACTGATGCAGCATAAAGTAGAACATCCGTAAATGTGAAGGTTTCCTTTTTTGAGGACTTCAGTAATTTGTGGTAAAAATGCCTCAAAACAAGTCAGTAGAGATGATTATGATATATTAAGATTAATTTCTTCTATTAGTTTTTTCATTCTTATAAAATATTTCATTCTTATAAAATATTCATCAATATTTTCATTTTTCATCTTATAAAAGGTAGGTTACCCTCCAAAAGCTATTTTGTAGGTTTGAAGTCAAGAGAATCAAAATGATTTATTTTTGGTATTTTAAATGTTGAAGTTTTAAAAAAAATGTTTCTAAATCAAAACTTTGGAAATGTTTCTTTTGCCTATTTTAATCTAGGGATTTTGGTATAAGGATGCCTTTTTTATTTTTAAGGTTATTTAATACTGGTTTTGGAAGTTATTGGCTTTGGAAGTTACAGAAAAGTTTAACTTAGATTATTAGAGGGAAATTCCTAAATTTTTGGTACTTTGCTACTGTTTAGATGGAGTAACTAAAGAAGCAGGGTACATTTTATAGCACAAACATGAAGAAGCTTTGTTCACAGTAGATCTTCTATTTAGAACAATAGTAGATGTTCAGAGCACTAGAATTCATCCTTACATTTTCCAAAAAGTGAAAACCAAAATCTCAAAATTTTGAGAAAAGTGTTTGAGAATACTAGCAACAGTCTAGAAGAATGGAACTTAAAGTTTATTAAATAAGCAAATATAGTAGTAGCTTTGGCTGAATAGGGCTTCCCTGGTGGCTCAGCTGGTAAAGAATCTGCCTGCAATGCGTGAGACCCAGATTTGATTCCTGGGTTGGGAAGATCCCCTCGAGAAGGGAAAGGATACTTATTCCAGTATTCTGGCCTGGAGAATTCCATGGACTGTTCAGTCCATGGGGTCGCAAAGAGTCCGACATGACTGAGCGACTTTCACTTTTGGCTGAGCAGTTCCTCTTTTAAACAGTGTAGACCACTGAATTAAAAATTGCTAGGTAAAATCACTGAAAAGATATACTTTGAGGGATTCTGGTGTATTTAGATGTTATCCATACAAATTAGTTTTGTATTGTATATGGGAGAGATGAATAGGATCATTAGTGGAGTAACAGGTGGACATTTTAGACGATGAATATAATATCTCAACTTAGCTGTTGTATGAAATATGTTGTCTTTGAAGAACTTTTCTTCTGCTTTTGTTTCTTGACACAAATAAAATCTTTGCATCCTGATGATGCGGAGTGATTTATAGTAAGGGTCAAGTATTAAAACATATAATACAGGTACTACTCATTTAGAGAAAAAAGAAGCTTTGTAAGATTTTTTCAACTCCTCCCAAACAGTATTCTGTCATTACTTAGATAAAGTTGGAGAGAAGGGAAAAATAGAGCAGGGCATGAATGAGCTTGACCAGTTGTTTTAAAGTCTTTTTTTTTTTTCCCCCACCCCTTTCCCTGTTTTAAAGTCTTATAAGCCTGTGAAGCTCATGTCATTTATGAATCCATTTCTATTAATTTCCTTTAGTCACAGTGCTTTTTCAGGTCACATCCTTTTGTAGACGAGAAAATGTCAAGTATTTATTTGTCATTAACAAAGAACAACAGTGAGGCTTCCTTTTTTCTCTGTGTTAAGGTGTATAAAAATTATCCTTTAAGAACTAGTATTGAAAAGCACTTTTAACCTTCTGAAGGAGGAAACGTGCCCTCATAATTAATCAGAATTTAGATTTGAAAGTTGAATCTTAATCAAAGCTTAAATAGAAGTAGATAGAGGAAATTAACTTGAATACCCTATTTTTATTTAATGATGACACCATGACATGGCCTTTGCCTTTAAGTATATTAAGTATCTTGTTATTATTAAAAGAATCACTAATGGAAATCTCTTAATTGAATTTAAAGAGCTAACGTTCCTTTTATATATTTATTTTTATAAAGTGAATAGCATTGTCTTTATCACCTTTCCAATGAAAAGATGCAAGTACATGGACTATTTTAGATGTAAATATTACATAAATATTAAACAATATCATGTAACATGTAATATCATGTGTGGGTATATATATATGAAGGTTGGTCTCTTCAAATACATCATTAAATATGTCATCCATAAATAAATTCTTAAACCTGTCTTTAGGATATAGTTTTTGACTGAGTAAGAAATGAAATACATTCTTTTTTATTCCTAAATCTAATCTGTTGTTATCAGGCAGACTCAGCTTGTCCTAACTCCCATTTCTCTGATCAACTAAAACTGTCCTTTCCCAGTAAGTGACTAGTCTTAAACATTTTTATCACTCTAAGCAAATATTGTTCTCAGTATTCTTTTAGCTTTATTTATTTATCATGCATACATTTGATTTGCTTTTAAACTTGATCATCCAGAACATTGTTCTAGAGAGTTTTCCCATGTGAGAGTCCTTGTTGTCATCATTTCAGTATTATTGAAATGACAGTCATCATTTCAATATTATTAAAATATGGGCCACAGCTTTATTTAATTTGAATCTAGCATTTTTCAAGGCCATTGTTTCTTAACTGAGATTACAGGTAGACTTCTCTGTGAAGTTTTATAAATATACAGAAGTTTAGGCACTACTCTGGATATTTTGAACCTCTTTACTTGATATTCTTGGTATAAAAAAACTATGTCTCAGGGTTATTAAATCAAAATATTTTCTGCTATAGAAATTATATCCATTCATTTTTTATAAATCATATCTGGTATTCACAGGCTTATTTGAAATAGGTGTGATCATTATCCTTGAAGACATTTGTTTCTAAAATTTGCTTGGAATGGCTTTCTTATCTTTGTTTTGCATGCCACAGTAACAACTAAATTTCCTTTTCAGTTTGCATTATTCTTATCATAAACTCTCTTCAGACCTCTCATATTTGAAAATTGTGACTAATATCTGTCTCCAGAAAAGTGTTTGCTTGTATTAGTTCCTAGTGACTATCAGTGAATATTTTGCATATCTGAATTAGGTAATATTTTTAAGTGTTAATAAAATCATGAGTAACAAAATGCTAGATTTAAAACATTGATTTAGATCTCTTAAAGCTTTGAAGCTACTAATCAATAGTTTTCCTAATTAAAAGCATTGACTTAAATTCCCTAAGCACTTCTGAGGACTTTTGTAGGTGTAGCCTCTGTATGGAAGTACTTCTTAATTTTTCGTATGAAAAGTCCTAGTATTAAGAAAAAATAGAGCATTAACATTTAAGCCTGTATTGAGAACAATCAATTTTCTGCATTCAAAACATAGGGCCATCTTAGATTATAGAAATTATGATTTTCATCAGTATAAGAAAGTATGTAAAAGTGGCTATCTTACCAAGTACTTTTCTGATATATTGTAGTTAACTCATCAAATACATCTTCTTAGATTATCTCACTGACATTTGTCACATGTGGATGATTTTTAAAGACACTGTAGGATTTGGACCTATAAAGCTAATGGCTTTAGTGAAAAAAGGACAGAGATAAAGTTGTATTTACTTTTGTCTTAATGCCTTTAATCTTATGAATTGAAAATTCAAAGGAAAAGAACAAGTAGAAAGTCATTTGGTCAACATTTGTTTTCCTTGATTTAATTTTACTGTTTCCTTGGAAACTTATTTTGCAAATATTACCATAATAATAATACCACAATATTATCATTGAAAAGGTTACCAATTCTTTTTTTTTAAATTCCCATTCATTTTTCAAAGTTGACTGCTAGTGGACTCGGTATTTGTGTGTGTGTGTGTGTTCACTTAAAATGGCTGTCTCATTATTTAAAATTTATAACTATTTTTGAGTGTACAAACTGATTAGCTATTTATAATACTATTACAGTACAGCATTGTAATTTGAGAAAGAAAACAAGTTAGGATTTAGGTGGGATTGAAAAATAAAATTATATTTTATTGATTAAAATATAAACTTTTTAAAAAGTCTTATTCCAATGGACCTTTTAAAATTTATTTTTGTAATAATATATTGTACTTAATGTGTATAAAATTAGAGGCTTTCTGGTAGCCAGTATTCCAAATAAATAGTTAATATTCAAATGCTATTTTTGTTGTTCCTTATCTTAGAAACATTTTCCCATAATATCTAAGCAATGTGTTTTAATATTTACTGGACTCAATCTACAGATTCAACAAATATTCCTCTTGCATTTTGGAGGAAAAAAAGCTTATCTATGATAACATATTTTTCTCTTTAGAATACTAAAATTATATTAATCAATAAACAATTTAGAGAGTAGTTCTGGTAAGACAATGTCAGGTGTCAGACTTAATTGAAAAAATTTCAGCCCCTTAGTTTCTTATATAGCTATTAAAGGGAATAATTTTATTCCTTTGGGATTTCAACTTTTTCATGGATAATTTTCAAAATATTTAATTACAATAGTTTCTACATTTCTTCCAAAATTATTACATATTTCAGTACATCTTACTGTTAAAGATCTTTTATACTTTTTATTTTTTTTTCCTATTGTACTTTTTACTGGTCTCTCCAATTCTTAAATACCATCACCAAAAAGTTTTTGTGGCTACTGTTTTACAGTTAGCTTTACAGAAAACCATATGGCTGGTTTGTTCTCTTCAGAAATTCCTAGTGGGTATTGCTTTCCTTTCCCCAACTGTTTGCTTTTATATGGATTTGTAGCAAAAATATGAGCAAACAATAATCATCTAACCAGTCATTTTCTGTCTGGTTCATTGTTATAGAAGTGAATTACATTAAGATTGAAAAATACTGAACACATATGATTTGCTTCTTACGTCAATCTTTCTGGGACCCAGATTAAATAGGAGTATTTCAGTGTTATCATAGAGGTGACAGTGATTTGAATGTGTGTGTGTGTGTATGTGTGTGTGTGTGTATATATATATATATATATATATACATGCACATAGTCAATTCAGAGGAGGATAGCTAAAAATTCAGAATTACTTGTTTAAAAAAGTACTTGCAAATTGTGCTGCTACTTAAATATTTAAGGAATTCAAAAAGTTATGTATTTATCATAAAGTGTTCCTTCTCATTTGTTCTACTGGAATTGACCATTAAAAAGAGAATATTAAGCCTTATTTATATCTGATTATTGACTGCAAACTGTGACTCAATGAATACTTGTATGCCAAAAAAAAAAAAAAGGTTTTAAAGTTGAGATAGTTTTAGACTTAATAAAGATGTGTAAATAATTTTGATTAGTATTCTCATTATAATGAAGTTACTGTTAATTTGGTGCAATACGTTCTTCCCTTTCTCATCCTTTTAAAATTAAATATATAAGATGTATGTTTTGTTTTGTTACATTGAATGTTTTAAAATTTTTCAGTGTGTGTATATGAGCTAGTTTGATTGTTTCTGTATAGCATGATTGAAGATAATTGAAAAATTTGCACATTTTTTAGTCATTTGGAAATTTGTAGTCTAACGGTTTTTAAGAATATGCATTTATTTTGTAAATAATAAATTAGCTTTGTATATGAAAATGAGTTTGAATCAAATAAAAAAGTAATGTTACTTTCTTCAGCTCATTTGTAATTCTCAATTTATATAGTCTGATTAGAACTTAACATTAGCTAAGCTATTTGAACTTAGCAAATTATAGACCTAAATGCAAAACCCGTAACTATCAACTTACAGATGAACCTAAAAGAATGCATTTCACACTCTTATGTCACAACTGAAGAATTTGAGTTTTGGAAAGCTGAATCTTTTATAATGGGCTGCAAACAAACCTTCCTGACCTTTGCCCTGGAGGGAAACATACTGATGAGTAAGCAAACCTGCCTTCTATTCCAGAAGGGGACTCTCTGCCTTCTAAGGTTGTTTGCTATACAGACGTCCTTTAAAAGACATGTCCAGAACAGAATGGCAGTTTATACCTTGCTCTTAACAGACTGTTTCCCAACACTACCTATCATCCGCTAAGTCTTGTCAGACCACCATGTCTTAAGGACCATAGGGAAGAGGGAAGCTACCTGAGCAAGGATCCCAGATCTCCAAAGTCTCCACCACTGTTGCACCAGTGCCCCTTCCTCAGCTAACACATTGGTTTACAAATCATCTTGTATGAGTAGATAAGAGGAGAAAAAAGACCAAAGTGCATTTACAGAGGGGATGGCTCAGTATGTGAGTAAAGACAAAAATGGATAGCAGGTGAGTTGAAGCCTTACTTACGGGTGGTCTTGAAAAACAGTGGCAAGGGAAAACCATCTTGGTGGGCAGATCTTTAGTGGTACACCATGTCATTTACTTTGGGTGGAAAGAGAAGGGGCCTAAGGTTAGACTATAGATAGGAATCATGGGCCATGATGAAAGACCTAGCCAGCTGATGAGAGGCATAAATGGAAAAAGATTTTTAAGACTGGGGACATGAAGGTGTCAGATACAAGTGTGTACATGGACATATGGGATTAGGAAAGAAGCATGAAAATCTTTGAGTCGAATATTAGCACTCATCGGGAGCATCCACCATGAAAGAGGCATTAAGCAATCAAGTGGATCAAACAAGCAATTCAGGTCATGTCAGGTGGCCCCTGCATTGGCCACTCTAGGGCCGGTACAATGGGGAATTACATGAACAAAGTGGCCACAATGGCAGAAATGGAGACTATCCATGGGCTTAATAGGATGAACCCTCCACTTCTCAAGGCTGACCTAGCTGTTGCCACCAATGAATGTCCAGATTACTAACAATGAAGATAAATGCTTAGTGCCCAAGCATTCCTCATTCCTCAATGGGCCACATGCTGGCAAGTTATGTATTTTGGGCCCCTTCCATTCTGGAAGGGCTAGAAGCTCATTCTTATAGGAATAGATATGTATTTTATGTACACGGTTTGCCTTTTATGTCTGCAGGGCCTTAGCCAGCACTATTACCTTAAGGACAGCGGAGTATTAATCCATTGGCAGTGAATTCCACATAACATGACCTTAGATCATAGGACCCACTTTACAGGAAATAAATGCTGGAGGGAGCCCATGACAACAGGATCACTTGTCCATTACCCACAAGCTGCATGCTGATAAAGCATCAGAATAGCTAGCTGATGTGAGGGGTAATTGACCCGGATAATTAGGGAGAGGGATAGCCGACACTACATAATGGAATATGTAATAGTGTAGAACCCAGGCGATCTCCTTGGGCACTACTTTGTACTTCTTTGCCCAAATGTGTCTGTAGATAGAGAAACCATAGTCTGAGAAGTACATGATCACCAGGGACTCGGGCAGTTCAGAATCATTCATTCATTCTTCCAGGCTGACTAAGCAAGCCTCAAGACTTGGTGAGTAGAGATTCTAGTATGGATAGAGGAGAAAGAAGACTGTAAGTATCAATTGTGGCCCTCGGAAAAACCACAGAGGCTAATTTCCAAGTTTTTTCTCAGGAAGAGAGTAAGGTGGGTACATAGAAAAAAGGCCCAGTAAAGCCCAATTATCGTTGTAATTCTCATCCCAAACTCCCCACTAGGTTGGTTTAGGAGTTATGGGGGCTGCATCATAATTCCACTTCCTCTGCCCAATCCAGGTTTCATCCTTCGCATGTATTAATCCCCACTAAATATCCAGCATTTTAAACGCCATCTCAGACTGCTGTTACAATATGCAAGTACTCCTGCCACTCAACCTGTAGGCACTTTATCACTATGCCAGACTCCTAAATAATTTTTGAGATTTCTCTTTGACTTTCTGGCATGTATTTTTTTTTAAGGCATCTAGGAATTTCTACTTTATGCTCACCAGGTCTCAATAGTATGTCATCAGACATACTACGGACAGACAAGATATTGTGTGGAATACCATTACAAACAAGTTAGAGGTATATGTGCTCACATTACAGAGGAGAAATGACAATGTCCAGGTGTATTACACTGAAGGTGTAATACTCTCTCTTCCAGTTAAAGGCAAACTGTATCTGATTACCCTTATTCATTAGAATTGAGAAAAAATATTTGCACCCACCAAATAGGCAAATTTGATGATGATAATTACCATGTGGATCAGAGTCCCAACAGGAAACAGATGGCATGCTGAAATTAAAAGAGTTCAAGAATGGAAACTTACGAAGATGTGGGAAGGGTTTAAGGAAACCACAGGGTTTCAGTGCCCCAAGACTAGCAACAGTGGTGAGCTGTCATTAACCCCAAGCCTGAAGTGAGTTCTAGCTCCTAGAAAGGGTATCTGTGTGGGGGCCTTATGACAGAAGCTGCACTCAACAGTGAGTCCACAGCATGAAAACCAGGAGAATGAATATCCAGACTTTCCTTTCATCCTAAGCTACTATTTCCTGTTGGCCAATCTAATCAGAAGTCTCCTTTTATACGGACAGTACTACCTATAAAACAGAGCAAGAGAGGCCCCTGCCCTGGGCCCCATGCTCGAGAGAAACCCACATATCACAAATCCATAAAAATGGTCAAATTTTTATGCCCACATGGGCAAATCAGTATTTGGCATTCAGTCAGGATTTAGTGGTTAATCAGGATTTTGTGGTCAACTGAACTTTTAATATCCACCCTCATAGCTAACACTGCTCAGGCTCTAGGGAAATACTTCATATCTCATGTTCTATATCTTTTAAATAAAATGGGACTGCATCTAAGTGCTGTAAGGGTTTGTAGGTTACGCTTTAAAGTTGGAGGAGACTATAACAGTGCAAACAGTATTTGAGCAAGTCGATAAAAATAGATAAATTAGCAATCTTTGTTCTCAGAATAAACACAATAGATTTTTGCCTAATTAAAAAACATTGAAAAGTGAAAGTGAAATCGCTCAGTCGTGTCCGACTCTTTGCGACCCCATGGACTGTAGCCTACCAGGCTCCCCTGTCCATGGGATTTTCCAGGCAATAGTACTGGAGTGGATTGCCATTTCCTTCTCCAGGGGATCTTCCCAAGCCAGGGATTGAACCCAGGCCTCCCGCATTGTAGACAGACGCTTTACTGTCTGAGCCACCAGGGAAAAACATTAGGGTTCCATTAATGGACTGGAAGCACTTGACAATTATTGTGGCAAACATGGTGGTTGCAACTGTCAGCTTAGGAACAGTTTTCCATATTAAATTCCTTTTAAAATAATATATATGTAGGTCTAGATATGATGTTGGAGAAGGCAATGGCACCCCACTCCAGTACTCTTGCCTGGAAAATTCCATGGACGGAGGAGCCTGGTGGGCTGCAGTCCATGGGGTCGCGAAGAGTCGGACACGACTGAACGACTTCACTTTCACTTTTCCCTTTCATGCATTGGAGAAGGAAATGGCAACCCACTCCAGTGTTCTTGCCTGGAGAATCCCAGGGACGGGGGAGCCTGGTGGGCCGCTGTCAATGGGGTCGCACAGAGTCGGACATGACTGAAGCGACTTAGCAGCAGCAGCAGATACGATGTAAAGTGTGATACCAATTCTTTACACTACCCTACAGATTTAGTTGTTGCTTTAAGAGATGGTGAGGGCTGCCCTGGTGCCTCAGAGGTTAAAGTGTCTGCCCGCAATGCGGGAGACCTGGGTTCGATCCCTGGGTCGGGAAGATTCTCTGGAGAAGGAAATGGCAACCCACTCCAGTATTCTTGCCTGGAGAATCCCATGGATGGAGGAGGCTGGTGGGCTACAGTCAATGGGGTTGCAAAGAGTCGGACAAGACTGAGCGACTTCAATTTCACTTTAAGAGACGGTGAGAATCAAAAATGATACAGTTGTTACCATAAATTTAAACTGTTTTACAATATTTGCTGTAATAACAATGGTACCATATGTAACAACTCCATTACAGTTGAACACCATAGATAAAAGTCAGTTCATTTCTGAAGCTAAATATTAACTATAAATTTTTATTGATAATTCCAGTTTCTACTGCCTGGAATTTTGCTAACAGAGCGAAATTTCTTCAGTTTGAAAGTATTAAAACTATCCCATATATTAATTATATGACTATATTAATTATATGACTATAATTATATAATTATAATATATAATTATATAATTATATAAATTATATAATTTATAATTATATAAACCTGAAAAGATTGTTTTAAAATAGTCTATCAAAAAAAATCTTTTCAAGGACCACAATGACTGGGAACAGGATAATTTGGCATTTCTGCCAACAGAAGACAAATGATGTCAAAATCTTGATCATAAAAATATAGAGATCATGCTGAAATAAAGGGAAGACACATATTTCATGAAGTAAATACATAATAATTGTGAATTATGTGTCCATATATTTGATTAAAAAATCACTAGACTGTGGTAGAACATCCAGACGTGCAACAACAATGATTAACTTGAGCTATTTTTATTTTGATATATGTATTTTAAACCCACTTGGAAAACACTTGGTTAGGACGATAATTTCTAACGTTTTCTAGAAGGCGGGGTCCCTCTTTCTTCAGCAACTCGGTCCGGGAGTCGTGGGCGTGTTCGGAGTCGAATCCGCCGGAATCCCGCCTCGGGTCTCGCTGTTTCTCGCCGCCGGACCGCAGGGGTGACCACGGCACGCCCCCAGCGACCCAGGCCACGCCCACAGCGGCCCAGGCCACGCCCGGGCGACCTATTCGCTCGCAAGTCCCGCGGGCGCCCCGGCCCACCCCTCTGTCCCTCGGGTGCCGCCAGGCTGGGACGCTGCAGCGGAGCGCGGAACTGAGACGTGGTTCCCGGGCGGAGGCACCATGTTGGACTTCGCGATCTTCGCTGTTACCTTCCTGCTGGCGTTGGTGGGAGCGGTGCTCTACCTCTACCCGGTAACCTCCGACCCGGCCCTCACGGGCTCTGGCCGCCGCCCGCATCCACGTCGCGCAGCCCGCAGCGGGCGCAGGGAACGGGCCCGGGGGAGGGCTCCAGCTCCCGCTCCCGCCCTGCCCCGCTCCCGGAGCACGTGACCCCTAGCGGGCGCGCGCGGCTGGCGCTGAAGACTGAGCGGGGCAGGAGGCTTGACCACCCTCGGACGCCGAGAGCAGCACGGACGGAGGCTCGGTGGAGCGGGCGCGGCCGCAGGGGCCTGAGGGCTGGTTCGTGGGTCCGGCCTCCCTGTCCTCGCCGCGCCGCTGTGCAGGGCGGGTCCGAAGTGCTTCGGTGGCTTTCGAGCAGTAACTGTGCCCACCCCACTTCCATTTTCTAGCGTGTCTGAGAGGAAACTCCAGGCTGCTCGTCGCCTTTATCCATTCCCAAGGATTTTCCCCCAGTGTTTCTTTTGTCGCCTGCTTTCCCGTCTGTCTTTCGACTTTGATTCCTGAAATCTAAAGTCCTTAAGGTCCGGACCGGGTTTTGTTCGTCTTGGGCCTCACATGCTAAAGGGGTTGTGGAAGGAGCATACAGCCAAGTGCTGTATCTCTAAATCTCCTCCTGACCTTTCCTTCTCTGCTTACCTTCTTCAGCCTCAAAAGATGCTTCTGAAAACAAAGAAACTAATGGATGAGGAATCATCTACAAAGCAAGGTGGTTTTGTAGAAAAAGTTGTAAAGCAACAGAATAATGGCAAACACATCACTGATATTGACAGAACACCTTAAATATTCTTGCTGGTAAATGAATTTGATTGGAATGTTAGAACTACCCAATCTGGAACTTTCAGTGTGTCTTTATTTTCTGAGAAATAGCCTTCTAGGTCAGGAGAGTGAGGGAAAGGAGATTTCCAGGCAACTCACTTGAAATTCATGAAAATAAAATAAGACTAGGCAGCATGCTGTGTTTTTCCTCAGCTGTTTTCCTTCAACTATGTGGCATCAGGGCAGTTGACAGAATGTTGGATTTAATTAGGGTTCGTGTTTTGCTAGGTACTTTTGAGAAAAGGAAACAGGGCAAGAGACTGATTAAAAGGGACAATGGAATCTGAGCTGGATGGCTGGAAAATGAGTATAGGAGTAAGTGGATTAACAGTCTGTTTGGGGTAAAAATAGTTTTTGGAGTCAAGATATTAAAAATAGAAGGAGAAATAGGAGGTGCTTGGAGATTTGGAAGCTTGATGTTAAAACTCCAGGAATGGTAAAGTTACTGATAATGTCAAGGCCCAGTGCAACCATAGGAATGAACGGCTGAGATCAGGTGGGGTTTTGAGTTGGGGACAGATGGATCAGGAAAGAAGACAAACTTCTGTAGGAATAAAAAGTCTAGGGGATGAAGGAAGACCTGGGGATGGTAGTCTTGGGCTTAGTGTGGTGTCTAATGTATGTAAGGGAAAATGTCATAATAACAATCTGGATGGTCTCAAGGAAGATGATAGTGGTGAGGCTGTGATTATCAGAGAGATTAAAATTTTGCTGGGTTCTGCAAGGGGCATGCCAGGTGTGGGGATTGATCTCATTATTTTAGCTGTTTCAGAGTTGTGAATGTAGTGAAGCACAGGGGAGTGTTTTGCCTGGTATTTTGGGGCTCACTCTTCATTTCTCATGTTGAAACATGGAATCTGGTGTGGGAGCCATTTATCCAGAGCACACAGAGTTCTGAGGCTCTCTGCATGCCTGCTGTTGGAGCTGTAGACCTGTGATTAGGGCGGAGAGGAGCAGTTGTACTTAGTATTTGCATAGAGGTTCTTTACTTGTGCCTGTCAGTAGTTTGGGGCAAATATCTCAGCATTTCTGTCATAATGTTTTTCAGTGAGCTTGTTCAAATATTCAAAGACATCAGTTTAGTTTAGTCACTTGGTCACGTGCAACTCTTTCTGACCCCATGCACTGCAGCATACGAGGCTTCCCTGTCCATCACTAACTCCCGGAACTTACTCAAACTTATGTCCATTGCATCAGTGATGCCATCCAACCATCTCGTCTTCTGTCGTCCCCTTCTCCTCCTACCTTCAATCTTTCCCAGCATCAGGGTCTTTTCAAATGAGTCACTTCTTTGCATCAGGTGGCCAAAGGATTGGAGTTTTAGCTTCAACATCAGTCCTTCCAATGAATATTCAGGACTGATTTCCTTTAGGATGGACTGGTTGGATCTCCTTGCAGTCCAAGGGACTCTCAAGAGTCTTCTCCAACACCACAGTTCAAAAGCATCAATTTTTCGGTGCTCAGCTTTCTTTATCGTCCAAGTCTCACATCCATACATGACTACTGGAAAAATCATAGCTTTGACTAGATGGACCTTTGTTGGTAAAGTAATGTCTCTGCTTGTATTTATTTTTATGGGAAAAAAATTCAGAATTGATATTCTCTTTTCCTTTGTTTTATACCCTGTTTCCTGGGTGCTACATGAGTCTCTCTCTGTTTCTGTTTAAATTCTTTTATTTGCTGCAGTGCATCACTTTCCATAATTTCTTGAGGGAGTGTGCATGAAAATTTTTTCAAAATCTTGCTTTTTTGAAAATCTTATCTTTTCTAGCTTCACACTTGAATGATAGCTTGGCATGGTATAAAATTGTAGGTTGGGAAAAAAAAATTGTAGGTTGGAAACAGTTTTCGCTTAAGATTATTGGGGATGCCACCCACCAACCTGTTGTTCCTGAATCTGGAATCTTAAGGTATCTTTCCAGAAGGATGGCAGTTACAAGAATGATGTCTAATGGATCTGTATACTGACTTTTTGCTTATTGTTAAAGTCTTGCATCTTACTCTGCCTTTGTGGTTACAAGTACAAATATGATTGCTTCCTATGGGAAGCAAAGGAGGATCCTGCAAAGGAAGATTCCTTTGCAGACCCCAGAGGAGGCCTCTCAAGGTCAACTAATCACTGCTCCAACAACTAACACTTCCAAGAAAACTGGTCAGATTATTCATCCACTGTTGCTTCCTCTCCCATTCTCTTTATCCTTATTTTGTCCTTTTTTATTTCTTCACTTTCATTTTGTGGGATTTCAGGAATAGATCACTGATGAGTGTTGTCAGTCTACCATATTTGAAGAGAAGTCAGGAACCTCGCTTCAGTCATTAATAACTTCAACCTAGAAAATAACAAGTAGGGTCTTTTTTGTTGTTGTTGTTTTTAGTATCACTGACTTTTATTATGGAGTTCCTTCCATTCTTTCCCCCACTTTTTATACATTAAACTTGACGAGTTTCCATTGTTGATGAGACTGTAGGACAAAATCTTACATTGTAGGTTTCGTTGTCATCAGTTAAAATGCAAGTTACACATACTATTGTCTAGATAGTATTCTTGTAGTATGTAGTAGAAACTGTAAAACTCCTTTGTTAGTACTGTTGAACTTAGTGTATCTCTTGGCATACATAATCCAAAGGAGGAAAAAGTAAAGTTTTACGGTGATTTTCATGGCACTACCTGTAATAATGAGAAAACGAAAGAAATAGCCTAGATGTTTTACAACCTATGGTAGGAACATGATTATACAATTCTGAATATGTAATGGAAGACAGTTTAAACTTTAAATGTTCAAATAAATATTTATTTATATAATGTTAACCACTCCAGTACTCTTGCCTGGAAAATCCCATGGACGGAGGAGCCTGATAGGCTGCAGTCCATGGGGTCGCTAAGAGTCAGACACGACTGAGCGACTTCACTTTGACTTTTCACTTTTATGCATTGGAGAAGGAACTGGCAACCCACTCCAGTATTCTTGCCTAGAGAATCCCAGGGACGGGGGAGCCTGGTGGGCTGCCATCTCTGGGGTCGCACAGAGTCGGACACGACTGAAGCGACTTAGCAGCAGCAGGGGGAGAAAGGGGCAGAATGCCAAACTATGATTAATAACTACTTAAAATATTAGACAAAATTCAGAATTGATTCTAAAGTTGAATATTTTAGATTATTTTTTCTATAGATATTTAGCTAATTTAAAAATTATAAGAAGTCTTATTTTAAAAGTGATATGCTTGTTTTAAAATAAAAATGCTCACCTCTAAATACAGTAACCATAAACCCAGTACAAAATTGTAAAAAAATTAAAATTCCCCCCAACTTTTTTATAGTTCATTCTTCAGAGGTTGTCACTTTAACAATTTGCTATAAATTATTTTGTTATTTATTTGTATACCAGGTGGTCTCTCTGACTGTATGACTCTGATAATGATAACTACATTAAACCAAAAGATAAATGTGTGTGTGAGCTTACTTGTGCAATCATGGAGACCCCGACTCTTTGTGACCCTGTGACTGTAGCCTGCCAGTCCCCTCTGTCCATGGAATTTTCCAGGCAAGAATACTGGAGTGGTTTGCTACTCCCTACTCTAGGGGGTCTTCCCAACCCAGGGATCAAACCTGAGTCTCCTGTGTCTCCTGGGTTGGCAGGTGGATTCCTTGAAAGTGAAAGTCACTCAGTCGTGTCCGACTCTTTGCAACCTCATGGACTAAACAGTCCATGGAATTCTCCAGGCCAAAATACTGGAGTGGGTAGTCTTTCCCTTCTCCAGGGGATCTTCCCAACCCAGGGATTGAACCCAGGTCTTCTGCATTGTAGGCGGATTCTTTACCAGCTGAGCCACGAGGGAAGCCCGGCGGATTCCTTACGACTACACTAACCTGGGAAGCCCTAAAAGATGAATATCACTTTGTATTTTGACAAATTCTTTGACTTGAAAGAGGAGAACTATTTTAGGAATGACACTATTATAATTATGACATTAAATTTTTTGAAAGCCGAGCCAGACGAGACCACTTATAGTCTCAGAACAAAGAAAAATGTACTTAGTTTTATATATTAATTGATATATAATGGATGTTAAATTTTTCAGACACCTTAGTTTAATTGACAGAGGGGAGGAATATTAGGATAATTCTTTTCAGTACAAAGAATCCAGTTTTTTTATTTTAATATAGAAATAATCTCTGAAATTCAACCAAATTGAATAACCATCATTTAAAGTCCTGCACATGTCTTGGCAAAACACATGTGACTTATGGGATATATGATCATTCATTATACTAAATTATTTAAATTTTTTTCTCTAAGGCTTCCAGACAAGCTGCAGGAATTCCAGGCATTACTCCAACAGAAGAAAAGTGAGTTGGTTTTTTGGCTTTTTTAAATCAGGTAAAGTCAGCTCTTAATTTTTGGATAAAAACTAAACCATATCTTTAGATTGCTCAGTTTATTTAGTCCCTTTGTTTTCTTTAAAGTTGTATTTGGGCATACCACCTAAACTTTGTTAATAAATGAAAGGAAGCCTGTATAAATCAAAGCCTTTAATTTCTTTCACTTCCCCTAGCCAGAGAGTGTTGAAAATAGAAAGATAGGATTAAGATGGAATAAGAAAAAATTGCCATAGCTGATTTAAATTCGCCTGTGATTTAATAGCCAGTGGTGGCATCCATTGCTGTCTCAGAATGAGGTGCTGCAAAATTGGATCGTTTTTCCAGTGTCTAAGTCAGATGCTCCTTGTGCAGCTTTGTTGATGTGAAGTGTTATGAATTCTCAAAATATCAGACAAATGCATATCTAAATGTGGCTACTGAAAGTGAGAAGTCAAATATAATAGAGTTTTGGATTTTGCAGTAATTTGATTTTTATCTTTGTTTTCATCTGTTCACACAGTTAATTCAGATTCAACTAGTATTTTTGTTTTTCTGCTTCTTCCATATTAAATTATTTTGTCAAATATTGCTGATTTTTCAGAGATGGTAATCTTCCAGATATTGTGAACAGTGGAAGTTTGCACGAGTTCCTGGTTAATCTGCACGAGAGATACGGGCCTGTGGTCTCTTTCTGGTTTGGCAGGCGCCTTGTGGTTAGTTTGGGCACTGTTGATGTACTAAAGCAGCATATCAACCCCAATAAGACACGTAAGCCTGATTTTCTTTCTAATTAGCTGATCCTTATCTTTTAAGAATAGATGTCTGTAAATGAAGGTCCATACACTGCTCTTAGGAATAGCTAACATTTATTAAATACTTTGTATTATATGTCAGACATTGTGCTGAATCTTTATGTTAATCACCTCACTTCACTTAAGACAGTATTTTTAAATGATCGTGTTCTTCCTTCAATTTATAGACAGATGTGAAAAAAATCCCAGTGCAAATGCCAATAGGATTTTTTTTTTTGAACCTGAAAAAATAGTTCAAGGGTACATCTGAAAGAGTAAAGGTATAAGAGCATTCGGGCTTCCCAGGTGGCTCAGTGGTAAAGAATCCACCTGCTAATTTAGGAGATGTGGGTTTGATTCCTGGATGAGGAAGATTCCCTGGAGTAGAAAATGGCAACCCACTCCAGTATTCTTGCCTGGGACATGAAGCTAGGCTGTCTGGGTTGAGTCTGTGCTCTTAATCACTAAGTTTCCACAATGTGGAAGGCTGTTTCTGTTAGAAAATACAAAGATGAGTAAAACCAGACATGGCCTCTGCTCCTGTGGAATTTATAGTCCAGTGGTGGTGAGTTGGGAGCTTGTAAATGGTATTTGAATGATTAGAAGAGTAAACTGAGAGATGTACTCTGAAAGAAGGGACTGTAGTTCTTTGTAAAATCTGACAGATTTTTCTGTCTTTCACTGGTAAAAAAAATGTTAACAGCTGTTAAAAACAAAACAAAAACCTCAAATATTTAACAGTGAGTATCTCTTGTGTGGTGAGATTTAGATGAATTTATTTTCTTAGTATCTTACTGTGTTGTTTTAATTGTTTAAAATGACAGTGTATTTGTGTGTGTGTGAAAACAGTATAGTCATTGAAGAAACACATAAAAGTGAGTAAAGGAGAAAAGAAAAGGTTTTGGACTCAGCTAAATAGTTTTAACTGTAATACTCGACAATTACACATACAACATCAATTTTGTCTTAAAATTGGTGGAGTGAGTTCTTTTACAAAGATACATGCTGTCATGCAGTAGAAAATTTATTTGAGTATTAATGGTTTACTGTGGAATTCCCAATTTACCAGATTGTTTTGTTGGCAATTTTTATTGTCTCTTGAACTGTTCACATTTAGAAAAGACAAGGGAGTTATGGAAAAAAAGTTCCTGGCCTCTCTGCTATAGTCCCATACCTTTCTGATCTTTGTTCTTTTGCTGGAGGTTTTTTTTTTTTTTTTGAGTGATTACTCTGACTTAGAAATGTTTACTCATGTCTGTTTCAGTGGACCCTTTTGAAACCATGCTGAAGTCATTATTAAGGTATCAGTCTGATAGTGGGAACGTGAGCGAAAACCACATGAGGAAAAAATTGTACGAAAATGGTGTGACTAATTGTCTGCGGAGTAATTTTGCTCTCCTTATAAAGGTAAACTAGTTTGACCTGGATTTCTGTTTTACAGATAATAGTATGTGGCTCTTCCTTGATTTATAATGGGGTTATGTCCTGATAAACCCATCGTGAACTAAAAAAATATCATAAGGTGAAAATGTATTTAAATACACTTAACCTGCCGGACATCATAACTTAGTAGCCTAGCCTGCTTTGTATGCACTCAGAACACGTATGCTAGCCTGTAGTTGGGCAAAATCATCTAAAACTAAGCCTTGTTTTATAATAGAGTGTTGAATAGCTCATGTAGTTTATTGAATACTGTACAGAAAGTGAAAACCAGATGGTTGTCTGGGGACAGAATGTTTGTATGCTTAAGGGCTGTTCACTCTCATGATCACGAACGTGGCTGACTAAACTGGCTGCTGTTGCACCCAGCGTTATGAGAGTATTGCACCTCCTATCACTCACCCAGGAGAAGATCAAAATAAAAAAAAAATTCAGAGTATAGTTTCTTTTGAATGCCTATTGCTTTTCTGCCCTGTTGAAAGTTGAAAAATTGTAGGTTGGAGACCATCTGTGTATTTTGGCTCTTAGTGTTTCTTTGTCTTTGCTATTCTTACCTTCTTTCTCAGCTGATTTTTATTCTCCTAAAATTCTAAAACAGAAAAGCAAAACAATTTTAATACCTAGACTTACTTTGTAAGTTGGAATGATGGGAGTGAAGAGAAACTGAATAAGTTTTTTTTTAATTAAAACTTTATGTTTCTTTACTTTTTTTTAATTATTTTTTAACTGAAGGATAATTGCTTTATAGAATGTTGTTTTCTGTCAAACCTCAACATGAATCAGCCACAGGTATACATATATCCTCCCTTTTAAATCTCCCTCCCATTTCCCTCCCCATCCCACATCTCTAGGTTGATACAGAGCCCCTATTTGAGTTTCCTGAGCCATACAGCAAATTCCCGTTGGCTGTCTATTTTATATATGGTAATATGCTGCTGCTGCTGCTGCTGCTAACTCACTTCAGTCATAATATAAGTTTCCATGTTACTCTTTCCATACATCTCACCCTCTCCTCCCCTCTCCCCATGTCCATAAGTCTGTTCTCTATGTCTGTTTTTCCATTGCTGCCCTGTAAATAAATTCTTCAGTACCATTTTTCTAGATTCCGTACATATGTGTTAGAATACGATATCTATCTTTCTCTTTCTGACTGACTTCATTCTGTATGATAGGAGAACCTGAAGAAATTTTTAGAGCAGTAGATTTGTATCAATAGATTTGTTCTTTGTTTTCAGACCCGACTCAAAACCAGCAGCACGTAGAATCTTTAGTTATGGCATGCAGACTCAGTGCATCTCAAAGTTATTTATTTTGTTGTATGTTTTATGTAGCTTCTTGGGAAATAGCAATATGGTATAGAGCAGAGACACTAAGCTTGGAGAAAAGGCTTTCAGTCTTATTTCTGTCATTTAGTATCTGCATGATTGACCTTTGTGAGTTTTTATTGCCTGCGCTGTGCAGTATATGGGATGTTAATTCCTTGACCAGGGATTGAACCCATGCCCCCTGCGTTAGAAGTGCAGTCTTAACCACTGGACCACCAAGAAAGTCCTATTGCCTTATCTTAAGTTGAGGATAATATTAATAGCATCCACATTACAAATTTGCTGTGAGGATTATATGAGATCATGATGTAAAATTCCAAACATCAAGTCTTACAACACAGTCAGTGCTCAAAAAAATACCTTTCCTGCCTCTGCTTGAGGTTTTCCTGCCATTTGTTTCCTGCTCCCCCCACTCCTTATATTTTTCCTGCTCCTCTGAAACTGTATCTCCTTGTTAATGTTTCCAGTTTATCTAATGTGTTACTTCTTTCATGCAGGGTTTTTATAGTTGATGGACCTTTATTGGTCCCATTTGGAAGGTTACATGGGAGTCCTTTCTGTTCTATATAGAGTAAACCCACATACACTCGCAAGTACACAAATACATCCCACTGTCTCTCACATTACATAGAGTAAATAATTTAAAAAATCATGGAAATTTTAAATAAAAACAGAATACTATAACACACATCCATATTCTCATCACTAAACTTTTTTTAACAGTTATCAAATTTGATGCAGTCTTATTTTATCTTCCCCTACTTAACTCCCCTGTTTTCTTTCTGGATTGTATTTAAGCAGATTCCAGACATCACAATGAGGACATGCTTTTTCAAGAACTTAACAGGATTTAGCATGTAGCCGCTACTTGGTCAGTTTTCTTTGACCTTAACTATGTTCATTCCTTCTAAAAATGTTCAGACTGCACATTCTAAGCACTTTTGTGACTTTTTTGAGTTGTACAATAGTTGATAATTCTTAAGAGGATACCATTTTGATTCATCCTACAGTATCTACTTTTTAAAAATTATATTTGATAAATGCTTAATGCCATTTTCCCCCCTTATTCTCCAATTCTGTTTGGAACTCACACTTTACATTCAAGATTTGAGACTGGCTTGAGTCTGGATCAAATCTCAAACTCACTGGCTTCCAAATGAGTTTACTAGAAACATTAATTAATATGTTGGCTCCTCTCTGCACAGTTTTACTTCCGAAAAGAAACTGAACAAGGCTTTTACTCATAGCTGCTGATTAGTCTTTCTCCTTTCCAGTTCCCTTTTCTCACTGATAGCCACTATTCACAGGGCCATCAGGAGATTTGTATATCAAATGTCTACCTTCTCATCGTTGTCAGTACTATTCTGTATTATTATGTTCTCTGGACCTCTCAGGCTGCCTGCTTGGGTTGTCATAGCTGGTCCTGTCACACCCGATTGTCCTCCTGAAAGCAGTTATGTTACCTTTGTCTAAGCATTCATGAGTCAGAATCTTTCTTTCTATCTGTTTAAATACCTTACATTTGTCCATAAGAATCTTGGTATATAATTGTATATCTCCAGGAAATTTTACCCATTTTCTCTTTGCTTTGCTTCCAGTGATTATGCTTTTCAGTACTTTTTATTGTTAAAAGCTTTAATTACTCTTTCTTTGCTTTAAACTAAGTAATTCAAATTTCTTTACTCTTTTATCATAGGCTCTATTTCCCAAATGTTCGATCTTTTTTATTGTTTATCTCTATTGTGTTTTTTTTCTTCTCCTGTCTGATCAAAGGCAAATCAAAGTGGAAATTATTTCCCAATTTTGACGTTTCTTACCATCATATGTTCAAGCTTTGGCGCATAGACTGTGTCCATACATGAGAAATGTGTTTCAGGCTTATATTGTCAACCCCTTAGCACAAGCCAGTTACTTAGCTTATTTATTAGTCAGAAATACCAATTAATATTTAATCATCAAGAACATGATTGAAGAGGACATAGTCTGAGCATCCTCCTCCTCCCTACTAATGGTTTTCTGTAGAAGAGGGGTGTTTACCAGAGTTACCACTCCAAAGTAAGTTAATTTCATACTGACACAACAAACCTTTTCCTTTTTTTTTTTTGATCCAGATCTGAGTTCTGTGTTTTGATTCTTCTCTAACCCTCTCAAACCTCATCCTGTAAGTTCTGGCTCCTTCCTGCCCTGACTGTCTCTGCTCCAAGGCTGTGTGTGAACCTGCACTCTAATTCTGTGAGTGTAATTTCTGTCTTCAGTGCTTCAACCCCATATGCTCCTATGACTTTTGAGTTAAACTATGACTTAACAAATATTTCTGGATCTTAGAATTTATGACAGTTTTACAGAATCCTCTTAGTTGACAGTTCAGTAGTCATATGTTAATAGCCAAAATTATTGAACTCATTGATTTAACACTTTCAGATGAAGCTCAACAGATTGTTAGCATTCCCATCTAATGTATATAACCAAGATTCATAAACCAAAATTCATAAAGAAATTCAGGATTCATAAATGAGATGCACATAAGCTTCTAGCAGATGCACTAGCTTTGTGTCTAGAGTAAAAACCTATATGACTCATATCTAATATTTGCATTGTATTGTAGAATACTGTGCAAAACAAATGGATGAGCAGATCATAATACAGTTCTGTGATACAAATGAGAGTATTGATGATAAAATTTTTATGGCCATGGCTTAAAAGAGGGTAAAAAAAAGACTTTCCCAGCATAGATTGAAAGCATTTAATCTGTTCGTTACATAATCAGCAATGATCTGGTACTGGGGGGAGATATCCACAATTAAATTCTCTGGTAAGTTGCATGTTGTCCTGATAGGTTTTTAGGATACCATTTGGATCCCAGATTTGGTGTTTGGGAGTACCATTTTCAGGTTTTCTCTTATTTTAGTGTGTAATATTTCACAGAAGAAAGGTCACCAGAAAACTGTTGAGTACTCATCACTTAGAACTGAAGAAAGATATATCCTGGACTTCATTTAAAAACCAGCTAGGCACAAAGCTCTTTATTTAAAAAAAAAAAAAAATATATATATAAGCCCCAATAGAAACATGGCTAAAAAAGTAAACATGCAGTACTGCCGGGGTCCAGCCCCGGTGGATCCAGGGGTTTCAAAGGAGAGACGGCTTCGGCAATCAGGAAACAACAGCTTACTTAAATGTTAATTAAAGATATAAAGAGTGGTTAAATAAGGATAGCTCAGTGAGGAAATTCAGTGGAGAAAAGAGGCTGAATAATTCAGCCAGAAGGTGAGAGAAAGAACGACATGGGGAGACCAAGCTTCGGTGAACAAGGCCCGCACTTTATTTTCCAAAGTAGTTTTTATACCTTAAGTTATGCATAAAGGATAATGGGGGAAGGGGTAGAGTCCTGCAGTAAGCCAGGCTTTCTTCCTGCAAACTTATCATATGCAAAAGTTTAGGTAATTTGCATCATCTTCTGGCCCGGAGGCCTGTTAACATTTTAAGACCCTTTCTTCAGAAAACTTATTTTTCTCTAAAGGTGATTAGTCAGGTGCCACCCTCCAAAAGCATTAAAGTTGCATTCCTACAGAGCAAAGGTGTGGTGGGCTATAACAAGAAAAAGAATTAACTCAAGGGTCCAAGGTTACAAACATTAAAGCTACTACTAACACCAATCATATTAATCAATACACTGCCAGGGACACAGCAGGTAAGGGATATGGAGACTTAGCAGCAAACGTTGGCCCGACAAGTGAAAAACCCTTCACCAATACAATTTCTAATCAATCTTTTAACTGCTCAAAGGAATCTGTATTTAGACAGTTTAGAACATCTCATGCCTCTCACGGTTGGGAGGCTCTGAACAATCACATGTGGCCGGAAAAACCTATTCAGGCAGGCTAGAGGACTTCCAAAGGAGTTTGTAGGTTGAAACACTATCACACCCAGGAACTTTATTAACTGGAGCTGTAAGTTAACTCTTTTGTTCAGAGAGAGGTAGTGGGGGACAGCCCCCCGTAAAGTCAGAGGTGTAGGTGAGAGCACAAAGCAGAAAGTAGGCAGACTCTGGTTTTGGGGGTAGATGCTCGAGAATTTCCAGGGGGACTCCTGAGGCTCGATCCCGCCTTTGCGTATGCCGAGCCTCCTTCCTCATGACCTTTGCCACAAGTGGAGCTCCTCACCGCCGGCTCCCGGCACAGTACTTTATGGGAAACATGTAGAGGGCCATTAAATTTGAAACTTATCCAGAGCCTATCAATAATTAGCATGAAATAAACCAATTAAAGCAGTGTTGGGATTTTTTTACCCGTTAGACCGACAGAGATTTTATAAAATGACCACACTTAGTACTGTCCAAGGTATGGGAAATGGGCATTTTGCTGATAAGCGTATAAGTTGATATATTCTTTCTCCAGTGCAGTGTGGTAAAAGCTTAAAAAACAACTTCTTAACTCAGAAATTTCATGTCAAAAGAAGCCAAATGGCAAAGATGACTATTGAAGCATTGTTTATTGAGGCAGAAATTAGAAAATACTTAAATGTCCAGTGGTAGAGAGAAAACGAAGATCATGGCATCTGGTCCCATCACTTCATGGGAAATAGATGGGGAAACAGTGGAAACAGTGTCAGACTTTATTTTTTGGGGCTCCAAAATCACTGCAGATGGTGACTGCAGCCATGAAATTAAAAGACGCTTACTCCTTAGAAGGAAAGTTATGACCAACCTAGATCGCATATTCAAAAGCAGAGACATTACTTTGCCAACAAAGGTCCATCTAGTCAAGGCTATGGTTTTTCCAGTGGTCATGTATGGATGTGAGAGTTGGACTGTGAAGAAAGCTGAGCGCCGAAGAATTGATGCTTTTGAACTGTGGTGTTGGAGAGGACTCTTGCGAGTCCCTTGGACTGCAAGGAGATCCAACCAGTCCATTCTGAAGGAGATCAGCCCTGGGATTTCTTTGGAAGGAATGATGCTAAAGCTGAAACTCCAGTACTTTGGCCACCTCATGCGAAGAGTTGACTCATTGGAAAAGACTGATGCTGGGAGGGACTGGGGGCAGGAGGAGAAGGGGACGACAGAGGATAAGACGGCTGGATGGCATCACTGACTCGATGGACGTGAGTCTGGGTGAATTCCGGGAGTTGGTGATGGACAGGGAGGCCTGGCATGCTGCAATTCATGGGGTCGCAAAGAGTCGGACGTGACTGAGCAACTGAACTGAAGAGGATTATTTGAATCATAAATCTTTGCAATGGATGAGAATGAAAACATTAAGAAAGATGGCAAAGACATTTATTTACTGACATGGGGAGACAGCTTTAAGGTGATATATTAGTTTGCTATGGCTAGCATAACAACGGAGAAGGCAATGGCAACCCACTCCAGTACTCTTGCCTGGAAAATCCCATGGATGGAGGGGCCTGATGGGCTGGAGTCCATGGGGTCGCTAAGAGTTGGAACGACTGAGCGATTTCACTTTATTTTTTCACTTTCATGCATTGGAGAAGCAAATGGCAACCCACTCCAGTGTTCTTGCCTGGAGAATCCCAGGGACGGGGGAGCCTGGTGGGCTGCCGTCTGTGGGGTCGCACAGAGTCAGACACGACTGAAGTGACTTAGCAGCAGCAGCAGCGTAACAAAGTACCACAGACTTGTTGGCTTAAATGACAGAAATGTGTTGTCTCGCAGTTCTAGAGGCTGGCTGTTGGTCCAGGATTCCGGTGTCAGCAGAGTTGGTTCCTTCTGAGAGCCTCGAGGAAAAGTCTGTTTCATGCCTCGTTCCTAGTTGCTGGTAGTTTGCTGACCATTTGTACATTTATCACGTCAGTCTCTGCCTTCTTGTTTATAATGAGGTCTCCCTGTGTGTGTTTATGTTTGTGTGTGTGTGTGTGTGTGTGTGTGTTTCAGTGTCCAAATTTCCCCTTTTTATAAGGACATAGTCATATTATGTTAAGGCCTTAATGTGCACATCTTAAATTATCTGCAGAGAACCTATTCACAGGTACTAGGGGGTTAGAACTTCAGGATCTTTTTTTTTGAGGGGGGCACAGTTCAACCCATAACAGATGATAAGTGAAAAAACCCATATACAGAACAGTTTGTAGAGAATTACTACATTGTTCAAAGTATACCTCTATACACACATATATGTACACATATACATAGATACACTGTAGAAAAACATGAAAAGCTGTATAAAAAATGTTATCTGTAATTATCACTACTGGATTGTAGGGTGATTTAAATTAATTTCTGTATTTTCATTTATGTTATTTTTTATTAGTTATTATTTTCTACATATTTTCTTTTACACTAACCTGTGTTACTGTCCAAAAAAAAAACAGTGAACCTCTTGACTATCAGTGATAGTCTTAATATTCATTAAATTTTCATTAGAAACAGAGCTTAATAATATTGTTTTTGTTGTTCAATCTCTAAGTCATGTCTGACTTCTAGCGACCCTATGGACGACAGCACTCCAGACTTCCCTGTCCTTCATATCTCCTGGAGTTTGCTCAGATTCATGTCCATTGAGTCCATGATGCTATGTAACCATCTCATCCTCTGCCTCCCTCTTCTCCTCATGCCCCAGGGTCTTTCCCAGCCCCAGGGTCTTTTCCAATGAGTCGGCTCTTCAAATCAGGTGGCCAAAGTATGGGAACTTAAGCTTCAGCATCAGTCCTTACAATGAATATTCAGGGTTGATTTCCTTTAGGATTGGCTGGTTTGATATCCTTGCTGTCTAAGGAACTCTCAAGTGTCTTCTTCAGCACCACATTTCAAAAGCATCAATACTTCATGGTGAATAGAAAGGGAAAAAGTGGCAGAAGCAGTGACAGATTTTCTTTTCTTGTGCTCCAAAATCACTACAGTGATTGCAGCCATGAAATTAAAAGACACACCTTGGAAGGAAAGTTATATAAATCTAGAGAGCATATTTAAAACCAGAGACGTTACTTTGCCAACAAAGGTCAATATAGTCAAAGCTATGGTTTTTCCAGTGGTTATGTATGGATGTGAGAGGTGGACCATAAAAGAAGGTTGAGTACCAAAGAATTGATGCTTTCAGACTGTGGGGCTGGAGAAGACTCTTGAGAGTCCCTTGGACTGCAAGGAGCTCCAACCAGTCAATCCTACAGGAAATCAACCCTGGATATTCATTAGAAGGACTGATGCTGAAGTTGAAGCTCCCATACTTTGGCCACCTGATGCAAAGAGCTGACTGACTGGAAAAGACCCTGATACTGGGAAAGATTGAGGGCATGAGGAGAAGAGGGTAACAGAGGATGAGATGGTTGGGTGGCCTCACCAACTCAACGGACCTGAGTTTGAGCAAACTCGGGGAGATGGTAAAGAACAGGGAAGCCTGGCGTGCTGCAGTCATGAGGTTGCAGGGAGTTGAACGTGACTTAGTAACTGAACAAGTTCAACAAGCTTGTTTTGATGAACAGATTCTAATTTTAGCGTAGTCTGACTTTTTTCTTTTCTTTTTTGCTTTTATGTTTACTGCATTTTAATCTTATATAAAACGTCTTTAACCTATTGTCATGAACATATTCATTTAAGGTTTGTTCTCAGAGTTGTCATATTTATCTTTAAAACTCTGATGAACAGATATATGTATATTGTATATTTTATATATTATATACATAAATACATATATTATATAAAATATATATTATATAATATAATTATATATAATTATATGTAAATATAATTATATATATATAACCTGTTTAGTGTTTATTCCTGTGCAAAGAACGAGGAAGGGATTAACATTTTTTTTCCCATATGATTATCCAGTTGATCCAGCATAACTTATTGAAAAGATCATCCTTTTTCCTTTGTACCGTAATATTCCCTTTATCATAAACCAGGCAACTATATAGGGCACTTGATGTATGTACAGTTTTGTTGGCTGGAGAAAAGTCTGCAACATAAAAATTGTGAGTTATATTTTATTTGGGGACCTTAGTGGGAACAGTAGCATGGGGAACAGCCTCTCAGATGGCTCTGAGGAACTGTTGTTTAAAAATTTTATTAATTTTATTTATTTCTCATTGTGCTGAGTCTTCATTGCTGCACTGTCCTTTCCTTAGTTGTGGAGAACGGGCTACTCTTTGAGTTCAGAGTGCAGGCTTCTCCCTGTGGTGGCTTCTCTTGTGAAGCGTGGGCTCTAGGGCATGTGCGCTCAGTAGCTGCAGCTCCCAGCTCTAGGGCACAGGCTCCATAGTTGTGTACGGGCTTAGCTACTTCCCAGCACATAGGATCTTCCTGGATCAGGGATTGAACCCCTATCTCCTGCTTTGCCAGACAGAATTGTCTGTAGAGGTAAAGGAAAAGCCAGGATATACTCCTGTGTATCCTGAGAAGACTGTGTAGTCAAACATCAAAAGACTACTGCTGATCACAAAAACAGGACTTCACAAATTAGTGACTTTAGTGCTTTTCTTCATATGAGAAATTTATTTAAAAGTCTGGGCTCGTTAAAATTATTCCTTAGATACATATCTACTTACCTAGGACCATCTAGTCAAGGCTATGGTTTTCCAGTGGTCATGTATGGATGTGAGAATTGGACTATAAAGAAAGCTGAGCACCGAAGAACTGATGCTTTTGAACTGTAATGTTGGAGAAGACTCTGTCCCTTGAACTGCAAGGAAGTCCAACCAGTCCATCCTAAAGGAAATTAGTCCTGAATATTAATTGGAAGGACTGATGCTGAAGCTGAAACTCCAGTACTTTGGCCACCTGATGCGAAGAGCTGACTCATTTGAAAAGACTCTGATGCTGGGAAAGATTGAAGGCGAGAGGAGAAAAGGACGACAGAGGATGAGATGATTGGATGGCATCACCAACTCAATGGATATGAGTTTGGGTAAACTTGGGTTGATGATGGACAGGGAGGCCTGGCGTACTGTAGTCCGTGGGGTCGCAAAGAGTCAGACACGATTGAGCGACTGAACTGAACTGAACCTAGGACCAGTATCCTGTTTTTCTTCATTCTGAATCCCCTCACCATACGCCATGTCGGGAGGAAGGGCTGCGGTGACTGATGGCTTGATGGCAACATGCCTCCTTGTTTATTGGAATGGTAAGCAACATACCTTGTCCACAATGTTATGGAATTTTCCAATCCATGAATATGGAAGGACATATGGAATATGTCCTTCCAGTGGTAGGACATTCCTTGTCCACAATGTCCTTCCAATGGTAGGACATTCCTTGTCCACAATGGTAGGACATTCCTCATCCACAATGGTAGGACATTCCTTGTCCACAATGTTACGGAATTTTCCAATCCATGAATATGGAAGAATACCCTCCCACTTTTTGGTTTTTAGTTTTGGTCTTTAGTTTTTCTCAATAATTTTTTCACTTTTAAGAGATCTTATATATCTTTTATTAAATTTACTCTTAGATAATTAGTAGTTTTAAAAAAATACTATCATAAATGGTACAGTTTTTAAATTTCATTTTTATTTGTTATATATATGATTAATTTCTGCATATTGATGTTATTTATAGTCATTAACTTTGCCAAATTCCCTTATTAACTCTAAAGGTTTATCATGATATCTGAGCTCTCATTCTCATAGATGTCTCTTCTCCCAGTCTCTTCCTTCCGTGTCTTCTTGGTCTGTTTATTGCTCGTCCCAGTTGTTTCATTCACCAGCTGTTGCAGCCTGTACCTGCATCTTTAAATGTTTTCAGCAGAAGTCACCTAGGAACCTGTCTTAGCTGTAGGAATGCTCAGAGTTGGGCAAGACAGGGATGGTCTTAATGGGAGTTTTCAGGTTGAGACTCACGGCCACAATTTTTTTACCAAAATGACTGTATTGCTCTCTAGCAATTTGCATCAGGAGCATGTCCTGCTGTTCTCTTAGCTGCTGCTTCTCTGGGATATGGGAATCAGAACCAGGTTGTTTAAAATGCCACAGTACTTCCTTACCTCAGAGGAGCTGCTGCTTTCTTCATCAAGCCTTCCCCTGATTGTTTTTTTACTGTATTCCAGAGTTTTTCGGAAGTTGATTCTGACAGCTTAGGAGCTCATTACTTAATTTTGGGGAGGGATAGAGCCTTGGAGTTCCCTAGTTGTCCATTTTCAGTGACCATTTTGGTCAGCAATGGTGATGGTGCTTTTACTAGAGCTGTTTTCTGCAATGCTACCATTGAGATGGGGAGAGAAAGGAAATCAAATAATGTTCAGTTGCTGCTGCTAAGTCGTTCAGTCGTGTCCGACTCTGTGCAACCCCATAGACGGCAGCCCACCAGGCTTCCCTGTCCCTGGGATTCTCCAGGCAAGAACACTGGAGTGGGTTGCCATTTCCTTCTCCAATGCATGAAAGTGAAAAATGAAAGTGAAGTTGCTCAGTCGTGTCCGACTCTAGGGACCCCATGGACTGCAGCCTACCAGGCTGCTCCGTCCATGGGATTTTCTAGGCAAAAGTACTGGAGTGGGGTGCCATTGCCTTCTCTGAATGTTAGGTTAAAAACATCAAAGACCTCACTGTCTTACAGTCCAGTTGTTCCTGTTGAATAGACACTTCACATTGGGTATTGAGTTTTGGTTAATTGCCTAAGTGCTAAAATGGTTAATGTTAGTTGTTTAGTGGTTTTGCACGTATTTTCATTGTTTTAGAGGCAGAATGAGATCACCAAAGTTTCACTCCACCATTCTGGAAGTCAGTCCCTCTTCTGGAACTTTTTGAAACAGAATTGTAATGGGAAATATAAAGATACAATAAATTTTCAAAATTTATGATAGTGGCATATGTGTGGATCAGTGAAGTCCTTTACCCTATGACAAAACTTTCATGGAGTTGATACAGCAGAGTAGCTTAAATTTGAGTTCCTAACATGAAAGTGTCTACATATATTTTACTTTACAAACCCAGTTACTGTGTTTTGTGATGTAAGTACGATTATCCCTATCACAGCAACCATGATAAGTAGGAGATATCATCCCTGTTTAACTTTTGAGACACCTGCACCTTGGAAAAGTCAAGAAAATTGCTCAAAGTTGCATTGCTTCTAAGTCACAGAGCCAGAAGGAAACCCAGGATTTTTTGACCCCAAAGCTTTTGATCTTTTTATTACACATTGTTGGGCTTCCATGGTGGCTCAGAGGTTAAAGCATCTGCCTGCAATTCGGGAGACCTGGGTTCAATCCCTGGGTTGGGAAGATCCCCTGGAGAAGGAAATGGCAACCCAATCCAGTATTCTTCCCTGGAGAATCCCATGGACGGTGGGCTACAGTTCACGGGGACGCAGAGTCAGACACAACTGAGCAACTTCACTTTCACTTTCTTTACACATTGTGTTTTGTTCCACAAGGGATTTGATAAAATATTCAGTGGATGAAGGAATGACAAAGAGACCCTGAGAGATTTCTGTCACTGACGCTTATCTAAGACTTTCACACATTTGTATACTTATTGTTTACTAGATCACAGGTACTCTGTGGTGAATCTTTACTATTTTTAATTTGATATTAAGACTCTAATATTGAAAGTTCCTTTAGGTTCAGGGTTTTCCCAGCCTTTAAATGACTTGTATTTTCTGTTCTTATTGTTGTGGTTGTTTTGTTTTACATATTGGCCCTTTGACAGAATCTGAACCTAAATTACTAGGGATGTAATTATTGTTAGAGTCAGTGTTAGTCTGACGGATCAAGTAAACACCTGAATGCTTGCCTTGGTTACAGAATTGAACTCTATGAAATGAATCTACTTGATGGAGTTCTCTAAGATTTAGTAGGAGGGAATAGAAAATCATTGTGGTTTTCTGTTCTGTTTCAGCTTTCAGAAGAATTACTGGATAAATGGCTATCGTACCCAGAGTCCCAGCATGTCCCCCTCTGCCAGCATATGCTTGGCTTTGCTATGAAGTCTGTTACACAGATGGTAATGGGCAGTACATTTGAAGATGAACAGGAAGTCATTCGCTTCCAGAAGAATCATGGCACAGTAAGTCTAGGGCCAAGTTTAAGTTTACTTTTTCATCAGATTGGATACTTGAGGAATGTAGACCTCGCCTCCTAAGAAGTTTTAAGATTCTGTAGAACAGAGTGTCCTTGTTTGTGGCTAAAAACAACAATGTAAGAAAGATAATTGTTGCCTTTTTAAGAAGTTTAAGAATTACCTTTTTAAGCAGTTACCTTTTGAAACTTAAAAAATGACTAAAAAAATTTTCTTGAATATTTAGCAAGTATGTCAGGAGTTCCCTGGTGGCCCAGTGGTTAGGATTCTGGGCTTCCACTGCTGTGGCCTGGATTCAGTCCCTGATTGTGGAACTGAGATCCTGCAAAAGTTGTGCGGTATGGTAGAAACAAAAACAAAAACCAAGTATGTTATAAAACAATGATAATTTCCAGGATAAAGAGAAAAACTGCACTTAGTAGAGCTAGACTGTATCCTCTACTGAAAGAAATTAAACTTGATGGAGCATTAATGTACTAATAAAATGAATATGATTTGAAAAAAGGATAATTCAATTGAAGATTGAGTTACTATTTGCCTTTTCTGGACTCTCATATGGACTTTATTATTCTCTATTTTTACCAGTCTCAACATTATATTAATTTGTTTTTAATTGTACTTAAGTCATTTATGTCACTGAAGTTTTGGATCTCTGATCAGTTATTCCTTATTTTCTTCAAATCTATAAAAACAGGTTAAATAATCAATGCAGTGCATGTAAAACAAAATCACTAGAAACTGTGGCTTAGTACTCTGTCACTGTTTAATATTATCCTTTTTCCCATTAAGATGGTTTTATTACTTGTGTTTGATGATTGAAAAATGTCCATTTCTTAGAAAATGTTCACATGTTTAGGAGTATAAAAATAAAACTGGAAAAAAATCACCCTAAATTCTACTTCCTAGAATAAACTGCTCAGGGTATCCAGGTAAAATAAATTGGCTAAAGGATTCGTAAAATGTTTTCCTATTTTAATGAAGAATCAATTTTTGACTCAGTTGTTGATGTCTGATTTTTTTTCATGTTGATGAGACAGCATTTTTAAAAAAGGAACTCCACTGTTATTTCTAGGATTTTATTCCAAGCTGCTGATCCCTGTTCCTATTCTGGGTATTTTTTTTAATGTTTTATATATTTATTACACATGCAGCATGTGGAATCTTAGTTCCCCAACCAGGGATTGAACTCATGCCCTCCATTGGGAGCTCAGAGTCTTAGCCACTGGACCACCAGGGCAGTCCCTATTCTCGGTATTTTTAAGCTGACATTTTCTTTACTTTTCTTTCCTTAGAATTTCAAAGTAGAAGTCATAATTTCAAATGTACAGAAAAGTAGCAACTAGTACTAGGAACTCCCATGATATCCTTCAGCTCTTGTTTACATTTTGCCCCATTTACTTTTTTCATTCAGTATCCATCTGTCTATCCATCCATCCTTCCATCCATTCCTCTCCTCCTTACCCAAAACATTTGAGAGTAGACAGTTTACTTCTTTCCCCCTAAATGGTTCAGTTTGTACATCACAAAAACAAGATTATTCTCTCATATAGCAACAAAATAGTTGTCAGACTTGGGAAATTTAGCTTTCATACCATATTTTTATCCAGAGCCCGTATTCAGATTTCTTTACTTTCAGTGGTCAAACCTCTTTAACATGAAATGGTTTTTCAGCTTTTCTTTGTTTCTTGATGTTGACTTTTTTTTTTGTAACTAAGTACAGGCCAGTTATTTTGTAAAATGTCCCTCATTTGGGTTTAATTTGACTAGATTCAAATTACATACTTTTGTGTGTGACTAGGTACAAATTCTCTATCTTTGGCAGGAATCTGTTTTTTTTTTTTTTTTTAATGTTACTGTAAGTTGTCAAAGAAAGGTTTTCAGACCATAATCATGACCTGAAATCCTGCCTTAAGTGATTTTTAATGTCCTTAATGTCTGATCTTTAATGTCTGAAACTCTAAGGGGTTGCTGTTGTCCAGCTGAGCCACCAGAAGTACTGACTGGTTGTGAATGCAGAGGCAGTGTTAGCTGCACCATGCCTGCTGCTTGGCTGGCCACACTTGGGAGATGTCATCGGCTCTAAGATGCGTTTCTGTTCACAGGTGTTAAAGTGAAAAAATGTACATCTCACACCCAGTTGCATACTGTGTTTCTGAAGTGCCCTCCAAAAACGTGGTCCTAGTTATTTTCCCACCAACATTAGTGTGCTCTTTCCTTGTGTTTTTGACACAGTTATTCGTCTTTTAAATATTTGCCTATCTAGTAAATAAAAAATGATCTTTCGTGATTAAAATTTGTAATTCTCTTCTTGTTTGTGAAGTTAAACATTGTTTAATATTTTTGCTGAGCAACTTGTATTTCTTTTTTATGGGATGCTTTCTCATGTCCTCTACCTGTATTTCAATCAATGTCTTTCTTTTTCTTACCAATCTGTAAGAGCTTTTAATTTTTTATCTCAATTTTCATTTGCTTTTACTTTTATTTATAGTGTGTTTTAAAAAAAGACTTTTTTTTTTTTAAGCAATTTTAGGTTTACCATAAGCCTCTGTTTTTGACTGTCAGAGTTGTGTATAGTGAATCTCCAGCCGTTAGTCAATTTTAGTTCAGGTTCTTCTATGCCAGCACTGGTTCCTGAGGTAATTTCCACCTGTAAGTCTGCTACAGTAAGACACACCTCCCCATTTTCACCTCTCTCTCCAGTCTTAGAGGCCTCAGTTTGCCTAGGGCCCTATTCTATCTCAGAGATCCAAGAAGAGCTGTTGATTTTTCAGTCTGTTCAGCTTTTTTTGTTGGGGTGGAATTAACTAATTAATTTAGCTAATTAATTAATTAGCTTTCAACGTTTTCATCATAAATTTTTACCCTGTGCTCTTTGTTGTACTTAGGCACTTCTTTCTCACTTAAAGGGTATTCCTAATATAAACATTTGCTGCATGTTTTTACAGTACATTTAGTAGTTTAATTTTTTACATTTAAATAGTCTGAAAGGCATATCTTTGTAAGGTAAGACTTGAGGACTCATAACTATGAATATTTTTTAAATACTTATTTATTTATTTTTTCCACAAGTTCTTTCAGAATTTCTCAATTATAAAGAAAATTTTTCGGGACTAAGTATCCAGTATTGAAATCCTATTGTTAACTCTCTCCAAACTTTAGACTAATTTTTAACCTTTTACTAGATCTTAGGCAGTGCTCACCAGTTATCATCTTAACTTTATCTTTGAGGTCCAGAACAGCAGGGAAGAGTGAAGTCGAGTGAAGTCAGTTGTGTATGACTGTTTGCAACCCCATGGACTGTAGTCCACCAGGCTCCTCCGTCCTTGGGATTTTCCAGGCAAGAATACTGGAGTGGGTGGCCATTTCCTTCTCCGGGGATCTTGCCGACCCAGGGATCCAACCCAGGTCTCCCACATTGCAGGCAGACTCTTTACCAACCGAGCCACTAGGGAATCCCTTCCAGTTATCATGGTGAAGTAAAAATTTGGAATTCGTCTCAGATAGTAAACAATCTGCCTGCAATGCAGGAGATCCGGGTTCAATGACTGGGTTGGGAAGATTCCCTGGAGAAGGGAATGACAACCCACTCCAATATTTTTGCCTGGAGAATCCAGTGGACAGAGGATCCTGGTAGGCTACAGTCCATCAGGTCGCAAGGAGTCAGACACAACTGAGCAACTTCCATTTTACCACTTTACAATGAATTTTATTTATCCACCAGTGCCATTGTAATAAAAAATTGAGAATTGACTCTGCTGCTATTTCCTCTTCCTTTTCATTCATATTCCTTTGAAAATAGGGCAACTTTGACTTTTTAGTTATAATTAGTTTGAAAGTACTTTGACTGAAATTAGTAAGATATATTTTGTGCCTCATCTTCAAAGACAATGGAGTAAATGATTTCCATGTGAAAGGGAGAGTTTAACAGTTCTGTTGGTGAGACAGAGGTTCTTCAGTTATTAGCTTAGATTCCTTGGTAGTATTTGGAAAATTTATGTACTAAATAATAGGTATACTTTCTTATTTTGAGGTTTGGTCTGAGATTGGAAAAGGCTTTCTGGATGGATCACTTGATAAAAGTACAACTCGGAAAAAACAATATGAAGATGGTAAGTTTTTTCACTCTTAATTTTTAGTAAAGACAAAAGGAAATGTGCCCAGTTTTAATAGGGTTATATCTGATTCATGAAGTTATAGGTCATGTGTTTTTTCTTCCTTTTATGTTTTTTCCTACATTTCCTATTATGAAAGTTTTTCTTAAATGAAAGAGAGGGAAAGGCTGTCAATTAGTCAATAAACTCTAGCACTTGTTCAGAATGAGAGTACTGTAGCTCTGGTAAACCCTACAGGATTAATGGAAAGTGCAAAGGTACAGTGCTGGGAAAGCAAGTTAAAAATACATGTTAAGTAAGAGTTACAAATAATGAGTGAAATTATCTAAAATAAGAAAATATTTGTGAATATCTTTGTAAGGATATTTCTACAAGTAGAAAAACAGAAGAAAGTCTAAATATCCAACAATATAGGAATTGCTAAGGAAATAATATCAACATGACAAATGTTATAAAAGAAATGTAACAAAATAAAAAATTCTTGCTATTATAATGTTGAGTAAAAAAAAATTTATATATTTTATAAATACATCCACATGACCAGGGGGAGAAAGAATATTCCATGTAGAGGAAAAGTAGTTGCAAAGTCCTTGAGGTAAGATTCTTCCTGATATATCTGAGGTACAACAGGGAACTCTATGGCTGGTGTGAAATGAGTTAGGAGAATAGAAGACCAGAAAGACTGATGGGAGTGGAACAGATTTTGTCTGGCTTTGGGGTGACTGGGCTGCTGTCATCTCCGGGCTTAGAACAGAAGCAGCAAGACTAATTAGGAGGCTACTGCAGGGAACTGGGCAAGAAAAATAATGTGGCTTGGACTAGGTGGAAGGTAGCAGAAAATAGAATATTATTTTTAAAAAAGAATAAGGGAGAATAATTCTGTATTTTGAAAATTAGAACTGCCAACATTGATGGCCAGGTTAGATGTGAGGTATGAGAGAAGGAAATACCAAGGTTTCAGACCTGAGTAATTTGAAAATGAAATTGCTAGGAAATCAGATGGGACACATACTATGGAAAGATCCAGTGTTGAGGAGAAGATCAGATCAGATCAGATCAGATCAGTCGCTCAGTCATGTCTGACTCTTTGCGACCCCATGAATCGCAGCACGCTGGGCCTCCCTGTCCATCACCAACTCCCGGAGTTCACTCAGACTCATGTCCATCGAGTCAGTGATGCCATCCAGCCATCTCATCCTCTGTCAGTTTTCGATATGTTATGTTTAGTATACTTCAGACATCTCAGTGGAGATGCTGAGTTGATTGTTTGATATGAGTCTGAAATTCAGGGGAAAGAGGTCCTAACTAGAAATATAAATTTGGGAGTGTTCCATCTGTAGATTGTATTTAAAGCATGAAAATGGTTATCACCAAGGTAATGAGTATAAATAAAGATCTAAGAAAAGAAGTCCTTGACCTTGGGCATTCCATCATTAAGAAATTGGAGAGATGAGAAGGAACTGATAAAGAATCCTTAGAATGAGCAGGCAGGCAATGGCACCCTACTCCAGTACTCTTGCCTGGAAAATCCCATGGACGGAGGAGCCTGGTGGGCTGTAGTCCATGGGGTTGCTAAGAGTCGGACACGACTGAGCGACTTCCCTTTCACTTTTCACTTTCATGCATTGGAGAAGGAAATGGCAACCTACTCCAGTGTTCTTGCCTGGAGAATCCCAGGGACAGGGGAGCCTGGTGGGTTGCCATCTATGGGGTTGCACAGAGTCGGATGTGACTGAGGTGACTTGGCAGCAGGCAGCAGGCAAAGTGGGAGCAAAGCGTGAAGTCCAGGAGAGTGGGATCCTGGGAGCCAAATGAGAAAGTGTTTCCATCAGGTGCTGTGATAGGTTAAGTAAGATGGGGCCTGAGAAATGATCTCTGGATAATTTTCTCGGAAGTTGGATTAATCTTCTAGGCTTTAGAAATTTACTTTTCTGACTGTTTCACACTTGTTGGCGTCTCTAAATGAGTGATGCTTGATTTGGGAGAAGAATAGAATTAAGAGGACAGAATTTAGAAGAAAGGTGAATAATACCAGCAGAGGGGTACATGTGTAAAAGTCCTCTAAGGGGCTAGAATCATTCTACTTCTTGACCTGGGTGTTTGATTTAGTTATTTGTTACATTGTGCATATATGTTTTATGCATTTTGGTACATGTGTTAAAGTTAGCAAAAAGGAGAAATAATAGAGTTTAAATTAGCTTTAAAAATTATGTTATTATTCTCTTAACTGAAAGTTGTACTCTGCACGTAGGAACATTGTAGAAATACAAAAAACTGTTCAATCCTCACAAATGAAAATCTTTTTTGTTTTTCTTCTCTAAGCCCTTATGCAACTGGAATCTATTTTAAAGAAAATCATTAAGGAACGAAAAGGAAGGAACTTCAGTCAGCATATTTTCATTGACTCCTTAGTACAGGGGAATCTTAATGACCAACAGGTGATGTAATTCTTAAATGTTTATCAAACAAAGGATAATCAGACATGTATAGAGTGTGCTTTTTATTCACTTTAACCCAGATGCCTTCCTAGAATTCAATGGCTTTTTCCTTTTTTATTGTACATCATCCATAAATAGTATTTAGATTTGCTGTCCTGTTATTTAGCTCTTGGAAATAGCTATATAGTATCTAATATTTGAGTAAGCAGATATTGAACCAAAGTTCTGTGGTTGTTACAGAGGAGGGCTTGGGTGAGCCTTTTTCGACTAAACAGCCCTGCCCACATGACCAGATGTGGCAGCGTGGCTTGTTCCCAGTGTGGATCTGTCCCCCAGCACACTACTGGGCTACTGTGTGTGGAGGTGTCAGGCACGACAGGAGTGGAGCCATTGCTGCTACACCTGTTCACTGTAGGAATCTTCTGCCTCCTCTGTGGATGTAAGTCCACATAGACAAAAAGCGGTTTTATAGGTGTGTGTGGGTACAGAAATTAAATCGTGCTCCAGAACAGTGGCAGGCTCCTCACTTTTCCTGAGTCTTCATTGCTGCACTCAGCCAAGCTAGAAAGATAAGACTGAGCCGGTTTGTTTGCTGTATCATGAGCCAGTAATATTACTGGATAAAAGTTCACTGAATCAAAAATGCAGTGCAGTGTTTAGGTTGGCTTTTACATTATATAGATTTTATTCAAGTGAAAACGTCATAAAGGAATAACATACTTTGTTCCTTCTTAACTCCCAATTCTATACTCTAGATGATTTTACGGGGTCTAATACGGGGTCTAATACAGGCCACCTTACATGTCACACTGTCTAAACTTAGTTTTGTTTCCTAGATCCTAGAAGACACTATGATATTTTCTCTGGCCAGTTGCATGATAACTGCAAAATGTAAGTATAAATTGATTTCTTTTTGAGATAGATTATAAAATACAGAAAGATAAAGCTATTCTAAAATAAAGGAAACACTGTTTGCAAGATCTCTTGATAATTTCCCTTAGCTCTTATTTTTTATTCCTGTTGGAAAGGCTAGATTCACACCGCGCTCTTCCCCCGCCCCCCACCCTCACTTTTCTTAGCCCCAGGTGCTCTGTGCCACCTCTGAACATTGCCATAAATTTCCTGACACAGTTTATGGATTGTGAATTCTAGTTTGTGCCTGTAAAATGAACTGTTGTTGACACCTTTCCAACCAGAGCTGTAAGCTTTTCAGTTGCCTGCTGCGGCTTTTCACTTTGACTTCAATCCTGTCTGCTATTAATAAGATCTACCAGCAGTGAATATAGGCCACAGAAATCATGATTTAAAAGAACTTCTTGGTGAAATTAAAGGTGATTATTATTTAAAATTCTAAAATGGGTGATACATTTCTAAGCTTTCTTACTGGTTTTGAGTTTATCAGACTACCATTTATTTATACAGTTTTTAAGAATGTGTGTATCCATAAACTTGTGTTAACAAAAAATGCTAAAGTATTAAAACACAAGTTGAAAATCTAAAGAATTTATGTTTACTTAAAGGATTTTGTTCATAACTTTTTCTGTTTAAGAAAATTTAAAAAGGATGAGTACAAATGTGAAGTTCCTGTAAGTTTTTCTTCTTTGTATACTTTTTTGGTATCTAGAGATGTCCCAGATTTTATAGATTAAGTGGAATATAGGTAAGCATGTGTCAAAAATAATGTCTTGAACCTTTTAAAAAAATACTTGTTTAAAAAATGTATTACCGTTAAAATATATCTTTGCTGAAGACCTTCAAAAAATCTGAATCAGGGACTTCCCTGGTGGTCCAGTGGCTGGACTTCATGCTCCCAATATAAGGGGCCTGGGTTTGATCCCTGGTCGAGGAACTAGATCCCACATGCTGCAGCTAAGACTCAGCAAAGCCAAATAATTAAATAATAATAAATGTTTAAAAATCTGAATCAGTTGTACTCTGGATATTGAAAATCGATCATTTCCAAGGTTGACTTAATATTTTAATCTTTTTTGTAGTTTTGGGGGAAAATTTGAGTATTGCTGTTTTTTTGCATGTGGGTTGGTTGTTTTTTAAAGCACCTCTGAAATTTTGAGAGGCAAGATCAGCAGAAAACCTTAATTAAAGTCCCTCCTCTGCGACTTAGTAGCCTGAAGGAAGATACTGACCTCTACATTTTTTTCCTCTTCTAAAATAAGAATGACCTCCAAGGTTTCCAACTGTAAATTGGTGTCTTGATTCAACATTGTAATTAAAGAACATTAAGTGGCTTAAAATCACATTTTAAAGCTATACTCTCTGTCTTTTAATAGAGTTGTACAAAAAAAATAGTGTTTGACGTTATTTTTAATAGAGTTGTATAAAAAAAACTGAGGTTATTAAACAGTTATATTAATTTTAAATGATAATGTAGTTAGGGTGTAGAGTGCCTACTGTATCCAAATCATTGTGCTAAATCTTTCAATGTTATATATTACTATATATTATTAGAAGATTGCATATGTGTACATATATACTGTCTGCATAAGTTTTCACATCACTTGTGAAATAGAAGTTCTGCAGTTCACTCACAAGCCATAGTAAGGAAACATATATAGAAAAAAAGTTAAAGTGAGTTACTCATATGCCTTTTATGAACTCTGGATGTGAATAAATTATCAAAATAATTGAGTACCAGGTAGCTATTGATTTTACTGATAATAATATTAAATGTAGAAAGTGAATTATGTATTTACATTGGATTTGGATAATATGTGACTTTGGCAAATATTTTTAAAAATTAACTTTAAGGCCAATTTAAGCTAGCCCTTTAGCTCAGGAAAGAGATAATAAGTAGAAGTAGAAATTATTAAACACATTTGAAAAAGTACTTGACATAGAAAAGGTAGAGCTGTAGATAGAGTCATGTCAGGCTTAATCTAAGGAAAGAGATGCTGTTTGTCTGGATGGTTCCATTTGAACAGTTATAATCCCAGTGGATCTCTAAGGGAAATATAACTATATTTATTTTGTAATTAATTTTCTTACCTTTTGATTTCCTCAGTGATTACAATCCATAAGCCATTTTCAGAAAAAGTAATCCATAAGCCAGTGAACTCCAGTGTTGGCGTTCATCAGAATAATTGTGATATTTGTTAGAAATATAGATACCTTGGACACACCCTAAACCTACTAAGTCAGGATCTGTGGATGGTGGGATTGTGTCATCACACAGTCTCTGACTCCCAGGAGATTTTTGAGAACCACTGTCCTAAGCAATTAATCAGTTTCAGCTCTTGAACCAGTGTATTACAAGTAAAAACTTAGAAACACTGATTTATCGGTAAATCTCCTGCTATTTTTACTTGTGTGAATCATTTCATTAGGGCTCCTGAGGAAACTGACAAGTCAGCTGTTTTATTTTACATGGTCGAGTGAACCAAACAGTCCATCACAGTTGCCAGCATTTAACACTTTCCCAGATGTGGTTTATTTATTATCATTACTGTTTTGCTTAAGGTAAAATGCATCAAATGCCTTTGACTACTTGCCAATTTTATGAAAGAAATTTTCTAGATTTCACTGTCTTTGAGAATATTCTGTAAATGTTTATGTTCTGTTGAATGAAGCACAAATGTCATGAACAATCTTGTTTTATCTTCTGGTAGCATTTATGTATCTTCTGTATTGGGGGTGGGCGGGAGAAAATACCAAAAAATTGTAAGTTTGTTTTTTATTCAGCACCCAAACTATGAATTCGCTGCTTTCACTGTTATTAATATAAACTTTCACTTAGTGTGCACCTGGGCAGTCTGTTTTTTAACCACCTATGAGGAAATTCAGAAAAAACTATATGAAGAGATTGACCAAGTTTTGGGGAAGGGACCTATCACTTCAGAGAAAATTGAGGAGCTCAGGTAAGAACCTGAGGAAAGGGAGGGGCGGGGAGATCTTTAAAATTTGAATTGGTGTATCTTATTTAAAACTAATGCCAATATGGAGGAAAGCTATGTATTTTTACAGGACTTAAAGTATTTACATATAGATTTTAATAGATGACTTAATTTGCTTTTTAAAATCATAAGGTAGTCTTGGGAAACTTTTACATGGGCCTATATAAAATAGCATCAGTAATGTCTAATAAGTGGAACATTCATACATTGATGGTAGGAATGCAAAATGGTACAGTTCTGTTGTAAAACAATGTGGCAGGATCTTACAAAATTGTACAGTATGACCCAGCAGTTCTCCTAGGCATTTGCCGGACAGAAATGAAAACATGTCCACACAGTGACCTGTATGCAAACATTTATTGCAATATTATTCATAATAGCAAAAACCAGGAAGTAGTCCAAATATTCATCAACTGTGAATAGATAAATTGTGTTATATCCATACAATGGAATAGTACCTAGTAATAAAAAGTAACATAAAATCAATACACAAAACAACATGGATAAATCTTATTATGCTAAGTGAAAAAAATCAAGCACAAAAACAGTCTACAATGTGTTTCATTTAGGTGACATTCTGGAAAAGGCAAAGCTATTGTGATAGAAAGTAGGGCAGTGATAGCTGGGGCCCGAAATGGGGAGGGGATCAACTGCAAAGAGGCATGAGGAAAGTTTTCTAGGGAGAGGGAACTGTTACATATCTTTCTTGTGGTTGTAGTCACACAGTCATATACGATGACTAAAATTCATCAAACTGTACAGGTAAAATAGATAACATTTTTATATGTAAGTAATACCTTAATGTAAAAGATTTTTAAAAATAGCAACTGTGACTTCTTAGGGGGTTGGAAGTCTGAGACTGGGTAGCAAGCAACCTTACTTTGGAGCATCTTTCAACTATAGAAAAGAAGATATGGATACAGCCAGTAGAAAGAACTTGAAACCATGGATTTCACAAGGAGACATTTGTTAGGGATTCTTTAAAATGTTGAAAGCTTTATTGATTACAATTTTAAAAAGTAATACATACTTGTTTTTTGAAGTTTTTATTATGCAGAAGTGTATGACATAGAAGGTAAATGTCCTTTGTAAATGAGGACAAGAAAGATAACAACTGTTAACTATATTATTTTCCAGACATATATATGTATTTAAAACAAAAAATTTAAAAACATTTTAAATACAAAACATGTAACTCTTCCGTAAATTCCATGTTTTCTCTTAATGTGTTGTAGACAGTGTTCTATATGTAGTAACTCCACCACATCTAGTCAGTGAGTAAGTTTTGTTGATTTTGTTTTCCAAACAGCATTTAGCTAGAAGTTTAGTTTTAGTTCTTTCCATTGTCCCCCACCCCCACCCATGAGGAACACCACCAACTTGTTTGGGGCATTTCAACAGCCTTGTGTCTTTCTTCCTCCTATGAAAGTGAAAGTGAAACTCTCTCAGTCTTGTCTCTTTGTGACCCCATGGACTACACAGTCATTGGAATTTTCTAGGCCAAAATACTGCAGTGGGTAGCCTTTTGCTTCTCCAGGGGATCTTCCCAACTTAGGGATCAAACCCAGGTCTCCTGCATTGCAGGTGGTTCTTTGCCAGCTGAGCCACGAGGGAAACCCAAGAATACTGGAGTGGGTAGTATCCACTCCAGTAGAAGTAGAAGTATCCCTTCTCCGGTGGATCTTCCTGATTCAGGAATCGAACTGGGGTCTCAGCATTGCAGGCAAATTCTTTACCAACTGAGCTACTCCAGATTGCTCTTGGAGCCAGTGACTGTACACTAATCTCTTCAGGTGCTTTAAAATTATACCTAACCTGAGACTAATCCCAAACCAACAATCTCTGGGCATCAGAAAGTTTCAGAAGCTTCTCAGATGATTCTAATGTGTAGTTAAAGTTGAGAATCACTGTGCTAGTCATCTTTCTATATCTGGGGAGTTGTATCCGATCATGCTGCCGCTAAGTTGCTTCAGTTGTGTCCAACTCTGTGCGACGCCATAGATGGCAGCCCACCAGGCTCCCCTGTCCCTGGGATTCTCCAGGCAAGAACACTGGAGTGGGTTGCCATTTCCTTCTCCAATGCATGAAAGTGAAAAGTGAAAGTGAAGTTGCTCAGTCGTGTCAAACTCTTCGAGACCCCATGGACTGCAGCCTACCAGGCTTCTCTGTCCATGGGATTTTCCAGGCAAGAGTACTGGAGTGGGGTGCCATTGCCTTCTCTGGTATCTGATCATACTCCCCTGTTTAAAATCCTTCAGTGACTTCTGGTTGCCCTTAAGATAAAATTTATACCCACTAACTTGGCTTATGAGGCATTTCAGCTTTACTGAAATTCTTTTGTTTCTTCAAATGTGAAGCACTGTTTTTAATTTCCTGACTTTTGGCTACATTCTCTCTTCCTCTGTCCTCTAGCTGAGTCCAGTTTTTTCTTCAGGTCTCAGGCTAAGTGTTTATTCATCTGCAAAGTCCTTTCTCCAGTTGGGCGCTCCTGCCATGTGTTCCCCAACACCCTGAACTTCCTTTATCATAACAGTTACTGTGCCTTTTTAATTGTTCATCCTTGATGTTCCTCTGTCCTTTCCCCTGCCAGCTAGACTTTGAAATTCTTTGAGTGTTTTGTCTTGTTGACTGTTGTAGCTTAGTATCTGATGCAGTGCTTCTAATGTAGTAGGTACCTAAAAATAATTTGTTCAAAGAGGAAAGGATGTTTCCTTTTTTGTTTTTGATGTTTTTAGAAATTATATAAATCAATATTCCTGTGCTTACATCTTTGCAAATATTTCCAAATCTTTCTATTAATAAGGTCTGAGAAATGAGATAATTATTTAAGAATGTATGCAGTAGTGTAGTGTTTACAGTTAGGGGCTATGGGGTAACAGATTTGGGTTTGAATCCTGTCAATACCACTTACCTGCTGTGTGATTTTTTTTTTAATTAATTCATTACTAATTACTTTACAATATTGTGGTGGTTTTTGCTATACGTTGACATGAATCAGCCACGGGTGTACATCCCAAACTCCCCTCCCACCTTCCTCCTCCTCCCATCCCTCTGGGTTGTCTCAGTGCACCAGCTTTGAGTGCCCTCTTTCATCCTGCTGTGTGATCTTAAACAATTGCCTCATTTTTTAAATCTGTAAAATTAAAAACAATAATACCCATGAGTTTTTTATAAGGATTAAATGAAATACTGCATAGAAACTATTTAACAGAACTGGTGCATAGCAAGATTTCAATATATTTTAGCTTTTATTCCTCTTATTGTAATGCAAACTTTATATTTTCATATATATTGCCAAGCTATCCTTCATCAGAGCTTTTCTGGTGGCTCAGATGGTAAAGAATCTGCCCGCAATGCCGGAGACCTGGGTTCAATCCCTGGGTTGGGAAGATCTCCTGGAGGAGGGCGTGGCAACCCATTCCAGTATTCCTGCCTGGAGAATCCCCATGGACAGAGAAGCCTGGAAGGCTGGTCCATGGGGTCACAAATAGTCAGACATGACTGAGCGACTAAGCACAGCACAGCATCCTTCAGTAAGGTTGTACCAATTTATACTTCCCCCAAGTGAATATGAATGTCCATTTTCCTATTTTTTATTAGCATTTTCTGTGACAGTACTCTTGTTCATATTTGCTAATCTGGCAGGTAAAAAAATTTGCTTCTTTGGCAGTCTTTCCATTGTTAAGGAGGTTGAGTATCATTTATGTTTCCATGACATTTGCAATTTTTTTTCTTTTTTTGTGGATTGCTTTTATATTTTCTGTCCTTATTCCTGTTGGGATGTTTGATCATTTTAATTTGGAATTTTAAAGAGTTTTGATGCGTTAAGGATATATTTACAGTAAATAAGTTTTCTACTTGGCTTTTAATTTTACTTAATGATGAGTTCAAGTATTTAGAAATTTTTCCATAGTCATGTTTTTCTTTATGATATCCATCATTGTTTCAATATTTTTTCTAATTTTGAAGTAGAAAAGTCTTATTAAAATTTTTATTAAATCCTTTATTAAAAATAAAGGATGCTTCTGCACACAAATTTTAAAAATATTGTTTTGAGTTTTCTTCTGGTACTTTTAAAGTTGTTTTCATTTGTTTAATTCTTACTCACCTAAACCTAAACTTTATATCCTTCTAGTATACACTGTGTTTTAAGCAAATAAGAATTATGATGACTATTTCATTAGGAAGGTTATTAAAATTGTTGAATGATACTTTAAAATGTATATACATTTCAAATTGATTCTCCCAAAATAAGGATCCTCAAAAAAAATTTTTTTAAACAGGTATTGTCGGCAAGTGCTTTGTGAAACTGTTCGGACTGCCAAACTGACCCCAGTTTCTGCCCGGCTTCAAGATATTGAAGGAAAGATTGACAAATTTATTATTCCTAGGGAGGTAGGAAACATTTGGTATGCTTAACCCATTCAGTTATTCTTTTCAACTCTTTTAGTGTGTATTTTTAAACTTTATTGTTTTAAGTATTATTGGATACTTTCCAATAAATGCTACCTATTGTTAAATAAAAGACAGTTATTTAAAATTACAAAATAATATATGCTTGTTTTAAGGTTCAAACAGCATAAAGACTCCTTTCTCCCTAGGTACTACTATGAATCGTTTAGTGTATATTTTGTAGGTGTTTTCCTGTGTATATGTATTACTCTATGTATATATACATATATATGTATGTATTTTAAAAACCTAATTTATATGTGAAAATATACTGTTTATATGTTGTTTTTAATTTTCTTCCTTTATTGAGGCAACTAATACAACTGGCACTTACTGTGGATCCAATTCATTATTTTTAATGGATGTATAGTACTGCCTTGTATGAATGGACCATAATTTAAGTGGTCCTCATTGATGAAAATTTAAATTGACATTAATTTTTTTCATTACTACAAATTGCCTCTCAAAGGCAATTTATATTTTGAGAAACAGTGTATGAGAATGCTTTTCCTCTCCATATTCTTTACTGCCTCTGGATTTATGAATCTTTTATGTATTATGTGAATCATATAAAAAATTATCTCATAATTTTAATTTGCTTCCTCTGATAATTGGAGAAATTGAACAGCTTTTCATACATATACTCACAGTTTGTATTTCTTCTGTGAATTATTTTCTTTCTAGTGAGTTTATATGTCTTTTTGTAGATTATACATATTCTGTCAGTTATATGGCAAATCTTTTTTTTCTGTCTGTTGTTTATCTTTTACTAGTTTTATGGTATGTTTTGTATTTACTGGATGCCGGTTTTAAATTTTCACATAGTGAAGTCTGTTATTCTTTTATGACTTCAGTATTTTGTGACGTGCTTAAGGGATACCTTCTCACTATGAGATCACCAAACTAATGGCCTGTGTTTTCTACTGTTATGTAATATTTTTATAAGTTGGCTTTCTGGGAGTCATTTTGTCTCTGTTAGACTTTTCATAGCCAGAGTATCCTTTTTTTTTTTTTTTTTTGCAGACCCTTGTCCTGTATGCCCTTGGAGTGGTGCTTCAGGATCCCGGTACTTGGTCATCTCCGTACAAGTAGGAAATTTCTGTCATTGTCTTTGCAGTTCTTAATTTTTATGTGTTTGCATGTGTTGTGTTCTCTTTCTATGTTTTGAGGAGAAATTCAGTATGTAACAGTAATATAAAAACAGAAAGCCACCACCTTCCCTGTATATCTTCTGCTCAATACTTTTTCTTTCATGAATCTGCTGTCTTCTACTCTTTATTTCTATTACCGCCTCTGTCCCAAGATCTATTTAATTACTTAATCTCTACATTCATCCTTTAATTTCAGTGGTATTTTGGAGTTCTGTTACTGGTAAATGGGTATTGCATATGCAGTTTCTTGTTTTCATTCTATTGGTCTCAGTTATTAAGCTCTTTGGTTGAATTTAGGAAATAGGTGTTGTGCGTATATTGTGTGTGAGAACAGCAAGGGAGGGGAAAGGTGAAGAACAAAGCTGATACTGTTTGCCTCCTCAGTAGGCATCTGGTAAAATCTGCCTTAAAGAAGTAGGTTAAGATCTACTGGCCTGAAAGAAGGTTATATGTTGAGTTGATGAGGGCTAAGACAGCTATGTGACAGGCAGTGGGCAGAGTTGATGGCATGGTTGAAGTAAAAGAAAAACCTACTTCAAGAGTATATGGCTGGGACATTTAAGCGTTAAGTAATTTTAGTTTTTCACGTTACAGTGATATTAAAGGGATATCTATTAAGAAATTAAATAACAATACTTCAAAATCTACTAAAAAATTAAGTAAATTTAATATTCCAAGGGGCTTTCATAGCAGAATTAAAGATATACATTTGTAAAATAAAAATGTTATAACTTATAGTCATAAAAAATTAAAATTTCACATTTCAAAATTTTTTTTAAAATCTCATGTGGAAAAATGCCAAATTTTTGATAAACTTTTAGATGTAATACAAAAAGCGTAAGAACTTTGCTAGAACTTTTGACACTATTCCTATCCTCAAAACACTCAGAGAATCAGGGTCACAGATTGAAGATATTGAAAGAAATATGTGCTAAAATATAGAAATCATTTTTAGGAATCAAATGCAGTCAAATTTAGGAAATGTTATTAGTAATGTTGTATGCCAGGGAAAAGCTTTCTTCAGTTGGATACCTCATCATCCATCCCTTGTGGAAACTCCAGAGATTAATTTGTGTCAGTGCCTTGAGATGATCCTTTAGAGACTGCGTCACACTAGCCAAAATGTACATAGGACTGAGGTAGACCCTATAGAGACAATTGATTAATTGCAGTTTAAATATAATTATCACACAGAGGAAGATGGAGAGATTGACTTTTTTCACTAAATTTAATGCTCTTGAGATCAACAAAGGGTATTGCATGTTTTTTATGGCTGAGTAGTAGTCTGCATGTGCAGAGTTTGTTCAGCTTCCACCCTCTGACCCACTGAAGGACATTTGGCTTGTTTCTAATATTTTGCTTATATAAATAAAGCTCTTATGAACATTTGTGTACAAGGTTTTGTGTGAACATGGCGTTTCATTTCTTAGGAAAAATGCCAAAGTATGATTGGTTATATGGTTAGTGCATACTTAATTTCACAAGAAACTATCGGACTATTTTTTATAGATTCTCAGCAGCAGTGTTTGAGAGATTTAGCTTCTCTGTAGCCTCAATAGCATTAACTATTGTTTCTATTTATTTTAGTTCTAATGGGTATGTGGTGATATTTCATTGTGGTTTTTAGAAGTTTTCTTTTCGAGTAGCTGACATTACCTTATTCTCCTTATAGAAAACTGTCTAGACATTTATTTATAGAAATAAATGCATTGTTGCTTTTATTGTATTGGCGGTGTCTCAGAGGAAGAAACCCTGACTCAAATTCTGTGATTTAAATTGATAATAATGTAAATGCATCACTGACTCAATGGACATGGGTTTGGGTAGACTCCAGGAGTTGATGATGGCCAGGGAGCCTGGCGTGCTGCGGTTCATGGGGTCGCAAAGAGTCGGACACGACTGAGCAACTGAACTGAACTGAACTGAACTCTAAACCAAATAATGAAATATTATCAACTTAAAAAAAAACAGACTGAAATAGAATTCTCAACTAAAAAAGAACTAAGGCAAACATTAAAATCCTTAGTATGGACTGAGACCAAGATGGTGATATAGCAGGTTCGTGAATTTCCTTCCTCACACAGATGCTCTGAATGTAGAGAAATTCCCTCTGAGAAAAATCCAGGAACTAGCTGAGTGACTCCTCCACATTTGGTAAATGAGAAAATACCCGCATTGAAACAGGTGGGAAAGGCTGAGACACATTCTTACCATAAACTCCACCCCCAGCACAGTGTCATACATCAGGAGGGAACATCCAACTCTCAGCTTCTCCCTGAGGATCCAAGGCTTTGAACCATACATTTTGTGCCCCAGTTTTAAATGCTCCCACCTGAGGGATGGGCTTCTAAAACATCTACTTCAAAAGCCATTTGAGCTTGTGTTCCTGAATCACACAGGACTGTAGCAAAGAAGCAGTTCTTAATGGGAGCATGTTGGGAGCACAAGCATTCACCATGGCTGTCCCCAGAGGGCTCAGCATAGAGGGAACAGGCAAAAAAGCCTATCTCCCAGTCTCTCCCTGAAAGGGGGTTGATTGCGTACTTTACAAGCTGCTGCCTGAAGATCCAGCTTCTTCATGAGCATGCATTTAGAAATACTGGCTGTGATCCGCTCCAGAGCCTGCGGGAGTCAGTGGACACACCCCCAACCTTCTTCTTCTAGTTCACTCCAACCATAAAACCAAGTTGCCAGCATCTCCCTTTCACACACATCGAGTGTCCCAACTTTTATGGCTGCCATCGAGGGAGGGATATGCCCCAAATTTCCCTGCTCTGTTAACTGGCACGTCTTGCATTCATAAGTCCCACAAGATCATAGCAAACAAAGAAGCATATGTTAAGGGGAATGGAGGTACTGGCTGTGTTTAGCCCCCACATTTCAGCGCAGGGGGAGCAGCAAAATGCCTATTTCCCAATCCTTCTCTGGAAGGAGTTTGACTACATACCTAGAAAGTTTAGTGTATTTTCAAAATTCTGAAAACCTAGGATTTGGATGGAGAAGGCACTGGCACCCCACTCCAGTACTCTTGCCTGGAAAATCCCAGGGACAGGGGAGCCTGGTGGGCTGCCGTCTATGGGGTCGCACAGAGTCAGACACGACTGAAGTGACTTAGCAGCAGCAGTATTTGGGTAACGCTGTCATTTGCTACATATTTTATAATCGTGTTGTAAATTGAGTTAAATTCATGATGGAAAATAAAATTGGAATTACCTCTTAACCTGCAAATAAATAAACAAATAAAATAAGTATTATAGAAGTTTTTAAAAAAACCTCAGTACTTGAGATTAGGTTACCTATTCATTTTCATTTATTAATCCTTAAAATTATGAGATATTTAACAAAATAGTTGGATGTCTGTGTGTCTTTTTTGGAGAAATGTCTTTTTGGATCTTCTGCCCATTTTTTTATTGTGTTGTTTGTTTTTTTGATATTGAGCTACATGAGCTCTTTGTATCTTTTGGAGATTAATCCCTTGTCAGTCACATCATTTGCTAATATTTTGTCCCATTCTGTGTGTTGTCTTTTCACTTTGTTTGTGGTTTTCTTTTCGCTGTGCAAAAAAGTTTTTAGGTTTAGCTAGCTCCTGTTTGTTAGTTCTTACTTTTATTTTCATTACTTTAGGAGGTGAACGCAAAATGATATTGTTGTGGTTTATGTCAAGGAGTGTTCGTCTGCCTGTGTTCTCCCGCAAGAGTTTTATGGTATCCGGTCTTAAAATATTTATATTTTTAATCCATCCTCAGTTTATTTATGTGTACAGTGTTAGAAAATGTTCTAATTTCATTCTTTTAACTGTAGCTGTCCAGTTTTTGGACACCACTTATTAAGATTGTCTGTTCTCCACTGTATAGTCTTGCCTCCTTTATCATAGATTAGTTGACCATAGGTGTGTGGGTTTATTTCTAGGCTTCCCATTGATCTCTGTCTTCAGGCCAAAATCATACTGTTTTGATCACTGTAGCTTTATAGTACAGAATGAAGTCAGGGAGCCTGATTCCTCCAGCTCTGTTTTTCTTTCTCTATATTGCTTTGGTCATTTGGGGTCTTTTGTGTTTCCATACAAATTTTAAGTTTTTTTGTTTTAGATCAGCAAGAAATGCCATTGATAATTTGATAGGGATTGTGTTGAATCTGTAGATTACTTTGTATAATATAGTCATTTTGAAATTGATTCTTTCAATCCAAGAATATGGTATATCATTCCTTCTGTGTCATCTTCGATTTCTTTCATCAGTGTCTTATAGTTTTTGGAGTATCAGTTTTTCACATCCTTAGGTAGGTTTATTCCCAGGTATTTTATTCTTTTTGATGTGATGGTAAATGAGATTGTTTCCTTAATTTCTCTTTTTCATCTTTAGTTGTTAGTGAATATGGCTTAAAACACATGAAAGATGCTCAGCATTACCAATTATTAGAGAAATGCAGATCAAAACTACAGTGAGGTATCACCTCACACTGGTCAGAATGGCCATCATTAAAAAATCCACAAGCAATAAATACTAGAAAGAGTGTGGAGAAAAAGGAGCCCTCCTACACAGTTGATAGGAATGTAAATTGCTATAGCCACTATGGAAAATAGTGTGGAGGTTTCTTAAGACTCTAAAAATCAAGCTACTATATGATCCATCAATCCCACTCCTGGGCACACATCTGGGGAAAACCATCATTCAAAAAGATACATGGACTCCAGTGTTGCTTGGAACACTATTTACAATAGTCAAGTCATGGCATCAACCTGTGTTCCTCAATAGAGAAATGGTTAAAGAAAATGTGATACATATATACAATGGAATATGTTGTTTAGTCACAAAGTCATATCTTGTTCTTGCAACCCATGAACTATAGCCCACTAGGCTCCTCTGAATCTTCCCCACCCAGGGATTGAACTTGTGTCTCCTGCATCGGCAGGTGGGTTCTTTACCACTGAGCCACCAGGGAAACCTGCAATTAAATATTACTCAGCCGTAAAAGAGAATGAAATAATCCCGTTTGCAGCAACATGGATGGACCTAGAGATTATCATATTAAGTGAAGTAAGCCAGATACAGAAAGACAAGTATCACATAATATCACTTGTATGTGGACTCTAAAAGAGTGATGCAAATGAACATATTCACAAAACTGAGACAGACTCACAGACTTATAAAACTTTCAGTTACCAAAGGGGAAAAGTGTGAGAGTGAGGGATAAATTAGGAGATTTGGATTAACATATACACACTACTATATATAAAATAGATAATCAACAAGGACCAACTATATAGCACAGGGAACTCTGCTCAATATAATAACCTATATGGGAAAGAAACCAGAAAAAGAATAGATCTGTGTGTATGTATAACTGAATCATTTTGCTGTTCACTTGAAATAAATGCAACATTGTAAACCAACTATATTCCAATATAAAATAAAAAAATTTTTTTAAGTTGGAAAAATCTAGTTTCATTATCTTTTAACCTGGAAGCATAGATATCTTCAAGTAAACACTTAGGGTCCCAATTTTCAAGTTAGTTTACAAAAGGAAAAAGCTGATTATATTTGATATAATCTTTCTATAGACGCTAATGTAAATAGAGTATATTCCAAAAGTAAAAGATAATTTACACTCTTTAAAAAGACTATGAAAGCAAAATTCTCTTTTTTTTTTTCTCACAGTAGAGTTTAGATCTTTTAAAAACATTTGTTTTTGAGCGGAATTTTTATGCTCATTGGTGGGTTGATTATTTTGTTTTAATATATCCACTTCCCCATGACTCTTTACAGAGTAAAACTTTTTTTCTGTACAGTAAAAAATCCTTGGTGATGGTGGTTTAGTCACTAAGTCGTGTCCGACTCTTGGCGATCCTATGGACTGTAGCCTGCCAGGCTCATCTGTCCACGGGATTCTCCATGCAAGAATACTGGAGTGGGTTGCCATTTCCTTCACCACGGGATCTTCCCAACCCAGGAATTGAACCTGGGTCTCCTGGTTCAGAGGAGACAGATGCATTTACCAACATTTACCAGTCATTTCAGGTAGACAATTTACCAACATTTCCTTCACTTATTAATAAGTCTGGGTCTCATGTAATATAATTTTGATGTGTATAATTTTAAGTCTGGTGACTTCAATTTTAAGAAATGAAATTTAATTGAAAAGGCAGTGTAAAATGCTTTGCATATTGATTTGATGGTCTCATGCACTCTTAATGTAAATACTCACTGTGTTATTTTGTGTGATTTATCCTTAAATCTCATGTGATTTTGTGTGATTTATCCTTAAATCTCATAAATGGTATAAGTGCGTGTTATGCTTTTGTTCCCTAATGGTTCTAGAGAAGTGTATTTTGCGCCTATTGTTTAGAAATAATAAAGTAAGCAAAAAGAGACATATATTCAGTAGTTTAGGAACATAAAAGGTCAAAATGAAATATAATATGACAGCAGTTTCTATCTTTACTAGTTTTTAAACTTTATTACATACCTGTGTTCTTATAGTGTAAATATATGCCATGCCAGTGGAGCTCTGTTTGACTGGCCCCAATTCTTCTTTTTAGGTTTGATCCAGAGCGTTTTGATGATGAATCTGTTATGAAAACTTTCTCCTTGCTTGGATTTTCAGGCACACGGGAATGCCCAGAGTTGAGGTGAGATGATAAAGGAAAATGAAAGGAAAGATGTCAGACTTTGTACTTAAAATTTTGATAATCACTGTTGAGGAGAATGAACAATCTGTATAAATTGTATAAATTAACTTTAAAAGTTAAATTGTATAAATAATCGTTAATCTTTGGTAACCATGTCACTCTCTTCCTGACTAGGTTTGCCTATATGGTGACTGCAGTGCTTTTGAGTGTTCTGCTGAGGAGACTGCACCTCCTTTCTGTGGAGGGACAAGTTATTGAAACTAAGTATGAACTGGTGACATCATCCAAAGAGGAAGCTTGGATCACTGTCTCAAAGAGATATTAAAATTGTATGCATTTAACTTTGTTGAAGAAAATGATCATTAAGAAATCTGTATTGAATCCTTTTAGAAACCAAGCATCATTGTGTAAAATAAACACCTATTAATACTTCATCATGTAAATTTGGATTTTTGTATACCAGAATTTCTTGATGCACCATATACACTTATATTCATTGCATCAGTATAGTGATCATTTTAATGGGAGGCCTTCTGCTTTTAACTTTTGTCTTATCACGTTCTATGCCATTATTTTCATTTTCTTAGCCTTGGTTTGATTTCTAAAATTAATATTCTTGAAGATAAATTATTTTGCACAGTAATATTTTCCAAATGTTCATAAAAAATAAAAATAATATTAACTCCTTTTCATAGTTATGGTAACTTTTCATAGTTATGGTAAATCACCTTAAAGGGGAGGAAAAGGACTTTTCGTGATTTTATTTATTGGATTAATGTTTTTATTTTCCAAGTATAAATTAATTTGTGTTTAATTATTGTTATTAGGTTTGAGTAATTCAGTGAATAATGTACCTGGTATTTGCTATTGTTGTGCATTCCCAGACAACAGTGTTCATTTCATGACTTATACATTGCTCATCATTTTAAACAGTTCTGAATCATTTGGAAAATTATATAGTTGTTTTTGAATGTGTTTTGAAATGTCCCTCCTAAGTAGCAAATCAAGAATGAGGCTCCTCTGTCCATTTTTGCTGAAAATCTTAGTAGCACTATATTATTCCACTAATTCTCATTTGTGGAAAAAGCAATTCCTAAATTTATTTATTATGTTATATCCTAACCATAATGAACTTATGATTAAGAAATGAGAGAACATTAACTAAAAACCAAACCAAATTTTTAAAAAAAGAAAACAAATATGGGTGAAAATATTTGCAGTATATATGACAGAAAGGGATAATATCCCATATTACATATAAAAAGCTCATACAAGTTGGCAAGAAAACATGCAAGAGATAAATGGACAAAATAGCTTCTACTGGGAAACAGCTAATAAGCTTTTAGAAAAATGAACAATCTCATTAGTAAGAATTAATAAGCAATACTTCTTTATTGGAGCTTTTTAAAAAATATTTGAAGTATCATTCCAGATTTACATTTTAGTACTGACAAGTTTTATATTTAATACTTTTTTATTGACAGCATTGTATTTTAGTTTTGCTTTTTTTTTCTGGTTATATTGTTCTTGAAGAATTTCTTTTAAATAACGTTTTTAAAAATATAACTGTGAAAAAAAAAAAAGAAAAAATATAACTGTGAAGGAAATATGCCAAGTGCCAATAGAGAGGAAAGGAAGAATAATGATAAATGTTTACAAATGGACTTTTTATTGAGACTGCTGAATTTCCCTTGTAATTTTAAGTTTCAAGAATGTACTCTGGTTAAAGAGTCCTTTTATGCTGTGTTTATGGTTATATAGCTAACATTTCAGACCTAATAATGAGTTGTTAAACATAGAAATTAAGTAATAACTAGATGCAGCCTTTATTTCTGTCAAAAATATTTAATTTATGGAATAATTTAAATTTGGAAACTTTAAGTGAAATGTCCTAGATCTTAGTATCATGTTGTTTTAATGAAGGCATGTTTTACATTTATTTCCTCTCACCTTCATTTTCTATGGCTTAGTGTATACAGAGCATCTTCCTTTATTATCTAAGTACCTTATTTGACTTTGAAAATGGCAGTGGAAGGTTAGAGGAGGCAGAAGATGTGTAAGCCAAGTGTCATTAAAATCAGGTAAGTGGAATTCTAGTGAGACGAGATCAGCAACAATAGGGGAGCTGAGCCAGAGTCAGGGTATTGCCATTATTGCCAATAAATGAAAAGAAACAGTGTTTAATAATGATTGGATTTGAGGAAAATAGAGGATAGAAGAATCAGGTACATAAGCATATTTTATCCAGAGTTACATAACTAATTTGCAACATTAAAAATAAGTCATCTTCTATAAGATTTTAAAAAAATACTCTTTATCATGTGTAAAATAAGTTATCCATTCACTGTTGTTCTTGGCCCTTTGACAAGCAACCTTGTAGCCTCAGTATCACTTTAGTAGCCTCAGTATCACTGATGCTTGTAACATGCCTCTGGCCAGACTCAAGTTTTATAGCTTTTTAAAATCTATCTCTTCACTGGTTTTGATCTGCATTCTTTTTGATAGTTCAGAAGTTTATTTTTAAAAACATCAACACAACACATTTCTTACGGCATGAAAGGGCTCTTCCATATTTTGTGCTAATAAAATTCAAAACAGAATTAGTTCTGTGCATGTGTTTGGGAAAAAAGAAAAACACATGTTGTCTGGCCCACAAATGTGCAGTTTTATTTATATATATGTAAATAGATTCTATCTTCTTTATAGATCCAATATCAAAATTTCATTTGTTTCTTTTGTATTAAAATAGTTTGTATTTTAAAGATAAAATGTTCTATTTTTATTAGAAAAATTATATGGGTTATTGTAGAAAAATCTAGGAAATATAGAAGCACAAAAATAGGAAAACTCCATCCCCACTATTTGAACTTAACCAGTGTTCAGCTTCTGAGGTTAATCTTTCTACTCTTTTATCCACATATACTTTTCATAGATATACATAAAGTTCTCTCATTTAATGTGTTGTTAACCAATAGTGTTTTCTACAACTGAAACATTACTATTCTCACTCAGAAGTAAATACAGACTTGCCAATTTTTTATTCCCCTCTTTCTCTTCTCAGGTATTGTTATTCTTTTCAGCTTTAAAAATGGCCTGCCTTCTCCATCCATTCTATCAAAACAGTTATATATTAATAAACTCAAGCTGCTTAAGTCAAAACATAATGTAGGTACTATAGTGAGCACTTAAAAAATGAAATTACTCCACTAGCCTAAGAAAAAATTTTGATATAAGTAAGTTGAAATTGGGGTGGCATTTTATGTTTTAAAAGGACATTTTAAGAATCTTTGTTGTCGTTTTTGGACTCTGAGGGAAACATTAACATTCTTCTCTGAAGACATCTTGATTTTTTTCTTCAGATCCATAAAAAGTACTGTCGCCTGTTATAAAATGTACTTTTTTTTTCACATGTGGTTATGTTGACAGATTGAAAATTGCTTAAAAAAGCATAATTCTACTGAGTGTATAAAAGTGAAGACATGGCCAGTACAATCAAAGAGTCGTTTGGGAGCTGCGAGAAGACAGCTACAAGAGAAATGGACACTATTTCAAGGGTGGATTTTGATAATGTCAATGAGATGATGCTAGTGACCTTGTTTTTCTTCTTTGCCAGTTTCCTAAGTTCCTAAGACCAATGATGAAGGTAGAAGGGGAGTAGTAGGGGGAGGGAGACTGACGACAAAGCTGTTACTATTACTGTAGAAGCCAGAAAACTCGCCCGGCCAGCAGGGCTCCATACAGTGTTGCTTTGAGTGTGGTGAGTGACCTACACTGATAAAAAGGAGTGAGACCGAAACTTGCTGCAAGTAGAACACGGGACTGGAGCCAACCAGCTTCTTTATATACCCATCTCATTTAGTCCTTAGAACATGACTAGGTGCTGGTGGGACTAACTTGAGGTGGATGAACCTAGAACCTATTATACAGAGTGAAGTAAGTCAGAAAGAGAAAATAAAATATTGTCTATTAATGCACGCGTATGGAATCTAGAAAGATGTTACTGACGAACCTATATGTGGGGCAGCAATGAAGACACATGTAGAGCACAGACGTGTGGACACAGTGGGGGTGGAGTGGGTGGATGGACTGAGAGAATAGCATGGAAACACATCCATTACCAAATGGAAAACAGACAGCCAGTGGGAACGTCCTGTGTGACAGAGGGAGCTCAACCCAGTGTTGTGTGACAACCCAGAGGGGTGGGATCTGGTGAGAGATGGGAGGTGTGTTCAGGAGAGAGGGGACGTAGCGAGGGGGCTGATACTTGCTGATGATGTATGGCAGAGGCCAACACAATATTGTAAAGCAACTGTCCTCCAATTAAAACAAAAAATAGTTCTTCGTTCTTGCAGGAGAAAAAGAACTGTAAATGAAGATAGCAAATACTAGCTAAGAAACACTGAAAGATCTAAACTTCAGATTATCTTAATATCTTCAGTGGGGTGTAGTGGGGTTTTGTTCTTAAGAGAGAAGCAGTAGTTTCAAATGATATACAGTTTATAAGAGAGTAATGTAACAGAGGTATTAAAAGAACTCTCAAAACGAATACTGCCAACTCAATTGCCATTCGTACAGCTGTTTTTTTCCTGTTCCCACATACCTGTATTTTTACCCATTGCGGTCAGAACAACATGGTCTACTTTTTGTTTAATACATTTTAAACATTTTCTTTTGTTACTTCATTTTTGTAAGGTCTTGTTTGGGGGGGGTAGACTTTGAAAGTAGAAATTAATTTTATGTTTGATTTATAGAATTTTATGGATAATTGTAAAATTTGAGCTTGAAGCGATTTTATAAAATATCCAGACAATAAACAAAAAGGCAGGAAATGACATTCCTTCTTCCAGTGTGCTTCCCATTCAGGCCGTTTATGGTTTGGTGTCTGTCTTTCTTCAGATTGGAAGCAGATCTTGTTATTGCATGGAAAACGTGCCAGGAGTAAATAAATCACAAATAATCCTGTCTGATAGTTTTTTAAAAGAAACTTGGTTTTATGTATGTCTAAAATACTTGCAAATTCTTGTTTTAATTTTTAACACTTAATGGTAAAAATGAAACTGTGTTACCCCATCATGGTAACTATCGTGGATTAAGTTGTAAGGTGCCTGTCTCCAAACGGCAATCAGTAAATATTTTTGAAGAAATGAGTGAACTCTTTATTGAGGTTTTCTATGCACATATAGGAAATTATTAAAGTTGCTTAATAGTTGATAAAGAAAACCAAACTACTTCTAATGCTAATAGTACTTTGTGATATGTATTGCTGGAAGTATTTAAGAAGATGTTATATGGACATCTTTCAGTGATGTCTGTATTAAGTGTGAAGATAGATTTATAATCAGCTATAGTTCTACAAAGTATCAACCAGAATAGTTGGTAAGCAAGTAGACCTTTGCTCCTCTATATCTTATCATCAGATTATCATTAAACTAGAAAATATGTAAGGATCAGAGTTCTTTATTAGGTTAGCAAGAGCATTATTTCCCAAAGTGTCTCACGGTACCCTATCCTATGAGATACTCTGAGAAAAAGTTTCCTTGATCATATTCATTCTCAGATTATGTATGTATGTTCTTTCTCAGACACCTGTAATGCATATTATATTGGAAGAGCTGATAAGTTCTAATGTAAGGAAACCTATTTTAACTTGATGTAACACTAAATGTTCCAAATGTATTTGATGAAGGTACTCTTTTTACAGGTTACGCCTATTATCCTGAAAAACTGGTGTTTCATGGAGATGTAGTGTTCACAGAACAGAACCCTTTTTGTCCAGAGTGATCTATGTAGACAAGTAGGAACATCTGTCTTCGCTGGTTCTTTAATCTGTGCATGGTCCAGAAATTCTCCAGGCTAGGAGTGACGTAGTCATTCCAATTCACCTGAATTCCATATTTTCTCACTACCTTACCTCTACTATTTTTCCTTGTTAGAGCCCTTGTACTCTACTCTCTCCTCATGACTTACATTTCTGTCTGAAGAATGTGAACCATTTAGTCAGGCAACACTTTTTATTGGTCCCTTCCTGTATGCCAGATCTTAAGCCAGATGCTGGGGATATAGCAATGAGCCAAACAGACATGGAACTTACTGTGCTCTCTGTCTTCTGTGCTTCACCTGAGGAGGAAGAACCCCAAATTCTCATGTGCCAAAGCTTAACTTTCTAGCATTTGAGTTCTCTAGGTACTCGGTTTGGAAGCAACTCAAAGACCCTTCAGGTTAGTGGCTGAAAGGGACAGAAGAAGGAACTTGTAGCTGACTACACGACAAAGAACAGAAGGCTTCCGTTACAAGTACAAGGAGAGAAGAAGCGCAAGGAACTGTTGGGAGTCAAACCATTATTTTTGTTATTTTTAGTTTATGAGCAAGAGAATTAAACTACATATCTTACCAAGGAAAACTGTCAACATTGATGATGAATAGGAATACTGGAGATCATTTAGAGTGAGAAGAAACAAAGCTAGGAATTGGTTTGACTAGGTTAAAGAGAGATTTTTGTCCAAATTTCTATGACTTGTTCAATTATACTGCATCACTAAGTGGTTTATCTTTTATGATTTGTTTTTTGTATTGTAAGGTCATCAGCTAATAGATAATTAATTTTTAGAGTTTAAAAGGATATTGTAGAGATTATATGGTAACCTGCTCACAGTTTAAAATTTTGGAGGGAGAAGCCTAGAGCCTCTGGGAGTAGAAGAGTAATTTTGGGCTTTCATTTTGGATTTTCTTAAGAGCTTCAGATAGCTTTCTGAAGACAGGTGCTTAAGTCAGTGCTGCTATTATATTCATAGGGATTTTTTTAAGCCTTCAAGGAGGTGTAGATTCAGAAGGAATTGGGGAAAATTTTTTTTAATATTCTTGATGCAGAGCCTTTGAGGGAGATGCAAATGTGTTTTGAATGTTAAACTTACTTAGATTTAAAAATACATATCTTCAAGCAAAGTTGCCATGACAACCTTTCTTAATGTGTGTATAAAATTTATGTCTGTCTCTGAGATTTTCATCTTTCCCAATACAGGGTTTAATCACAAGAACTGGGCACTATGGTATATTTCTAGCTAGATGATGACCGGTGAGAATTATGTAATTTGGGGAAATGCAAATCAAGTATTACAGCAGTTGTGTAGCATGATGATCCCACCAAGGTAAATTTCATCTTGTTCTCTTCGTGATCAGAGATTGATCTGGCTTGAAATCTAAGCTGAAATTCTGAATAGAATAGAACCATGCATCTGTTCTGAGTTTCTGTTTTTTCGTATTTGGAGGATTTGTAGGAGAGCCCTTGGAGGTGTGGGAAGTTTTGTACTAAATCTCTTGGATAACCCCCCAAACTGATCCCGTCTTTTTGGGATCATTAAATCTAATCCATAGTTGATAGCATAGGTTGACTCAGAACCACAAGAGACATCTCTGCAATGGTCAGGCATGTGCACAGAGATACCACAGAGACTCCTGGCGTGAACTCCAATCCAGCAATGCTAGAGAGATACCATTATCAGACCTCTTTACTTCCTTTTACTTCACTTCAGATACCCTTGTCTGTCAGACTCTCTTTTGCATGTCAGGGGCCAGGAGAAGAGTGCTAGGATTTTGGACACCCAAAGTTCCTGTGGTCAGGTATAGGTGTGATAGTTGGACTGTGAAGAAGGCTGAGCGCCGAAGAATTGATGCTTTTGAACTGTGGTGTTGGAGAGGAGTCTTGAGAGTCCCTTGGACTGCAAGGAGATCCAACCAGTCCATTCTGAAGATCATCAGCCCTGGGATTTCTTTGGAAGGAATGATGCTAAAGCTGAAACTCCAGTACTTTGGCCACTTCCTGTGAAGAGTTGACTCTTTGGAAAAGACTGATGCTGGGAGGGATTGGGGGCAGGAGGAGAAGGGGACGACAGAGGATGAGATGGCTGGATGGCATCACTGACTCAATGGACGTGAGTCAGAGTGAACTCCGGGAGTTGGTGATGGACAGGGAGGCCTGGCGTGCTGCGATTCATGGGATCACAAAGAGGTGGACACGACTGAGCGACTGAACTGAACTGAAAGTTTGGAAGAAAGGAATTCTCATCCTTAGTTTGGGAAATATGAATTTATTTAGCAATGGAATAAGGAGGTGGTCACTGGTGCCTTGTAGTAACTATGACTTGAACTTAACCCTTGGCTACTTTAGGTTTTGAGATGCTTGCACTGAGCTGTTATGTTTTATATTTTAGTTTTTCTGTAGCACAGTCAAGAACCCCTGAAAGTAATTAATTAAGGTGAGGTTAGAAGTTTCATCTACTACTGTGCTGGCTTTGATTTAGTCTTACAGACTTTGTAAAACTATGTTACATTTAAGAGAACCCATGGATATATTCTAATCCAATACCCTTATAAATGGAGAAAATCAAAGCTGACAACTTATTTTATGTGAGTGTTTGCCCATAGTAGTACAGTTTTTTTTTTTTTAACTTTTTCCAAATGTGATTTCCTTTTGATTTTACCTTATTCTCTAAAGGATGAATTTAAAACCAAAAAAGGACCCCTAAACGAAAACCGCCTAATTTAGTATACTATGCTATTGATAACTGGGAGAAACAGGATAATAGTCTCCTAAAAACAAACACTTAAAAACAGTTGTCCTATCTGTGAATAAGACATGCTATGATATTTGTAAACACCCTCTTCCAACAACATGAGAGAAGACTCTACACATGGACAACACCAAAATCAGATTGATTATATTCTTTGCAGCCAAAGATGGAGAAGCTCTATACAGTCAACAAAAACAAGACCAGGAGCTGACTGTGGCACAGATCTTCAACTCCTTATTGCCAAATTCAGACTGAAATTGAAGAAAGTAGGGAAAACCACTAGACCATTCAGGTATGAACTAAATCAAATCCCTTATGATTATACAGTGGAAGTGAGAAATGGATTTAAGGGACTAGATCTGATAGAGTGCCTGATGAACTATGGATGGAGGTTCATGACATTGTACAGGAGAAGGGATCGAGACCATCCCCATGGAAAAGAAATGCAAAAAAGCAAAATGGCTGCCTGGGAGGCCTTACAAATAGCTGTGAAAAGAAGAGAAGCGAAAAGCAAAGGAGAAAAGGAAAGATATGAGCATCTGAATGCAGGGTTCCAAAGACTAGCAAGAAGAGATAAGAAAGCCTTCCTCAGCGATCAATGCAAAGAAATAGAGGAAAACGACAGAATGGGAAAGACTAGGGATCTCTTCAAGAAAATCAGAGATACCAAAGGAACATTTCATGCAAAGATGGACTGGATAAAGGACAGAAATGGTATGGACCTAACAGAAGCAGAAGATATTAAGAAGAGGTGGCAAGAATACACAGAAGAACTGTACAAAAAAGATCATGGACCAAGATAATCACGATGGTGTGATCACTGACCTAGAGCCAGACATTCTGGAATGTGAAGTCAAGTGGGCCTTAGAAAGCATCACTACAAACAAAGCTAGTGGAGGTGATGGAATTCCAGTGGAGCTATTTCAAATCATGAAAGATGATGCTGTGAAAATGCTGCACTCAATATGCCAGCAAATTTGGAAAACTCAGCAGTGGCCACAGGACTGGAAAAGGTCAGTTTTCATTCCAATCCCAAAGAAAGGCAATGCCAAAGAATGTTCAAACTACCGCACAATTGCACTCATCTCACACGCTAGTAAAGTAATGCTCAAAATTCTCCAAGCCAGACTTCAGCAATAGGTGAACCGTGAACTTTCTGATGTTCAAGCTGGTTTTAAAAAAGGCATAGGAACCAGAGACCAAATTGCCAACATCTGCTGGATCATCAAAAAAGCGAGAGTTCCAGAAAAACATCTATTTCTGCTTTATTGACTATGCCAAAGCCTTTGACTGTGTGGATCACAATAAACTGTGGAAAACCCTGAAAGAGATGGGAATACCAGACCACCTGACCTGCCTCTTGGGAAATTTGTATGCAGGTCAGGAAGCAACAGTTAGAACTGGACATGGAACAACGGACTGGTTCCAAATAGGAAAAGGAGTATGTCAAGGCTGTATATTGTCACCCTGCTATTTAACTTATATGCAGAGTACATCATGAAAAATGCTGGTCTGGAAGAAGCACAAGCTGGAATCAAGATTGCCAGGAGAAATCTCAATACCCTCAGATATGCAGATGATACCACCCTTATGGCAGAAAGTGAAGAGGAACTAAAAAGCCTCTTGATGAAAGTGAAAGAGGAGAGTGAAAAAGTTGGCTTAAAACTCAACATTCAGAAAACGAAGGTCATGGCATCCGGTCCCATCACTCCATGGAAAATAGATGGGGAAACAGTGTCAGACTTTATTTTTTTGGGCTCCAAAATCACTGCAGATGGTGTCTGCAGCCATGAAATTAAAAGACGCTTACTCCTTGGAGAAAAAGTTGTGACAACCTAGATAGCATATTGAAAAGCAGAGACATTACTTTGCCAACAAAGGTCCGTCTAGTCAAGGCTATGGTTTTTCTAGTGGTCATGTATGGATGTGAGAATTGGACTGCGAAGAAAGCTGAGCACCGAAGAATTGATGATTTTGAACTGTGGTGTTGGAGAAGACTCTTGAGAGTCCCTTGGACTGCAAGGAGATCCAACCAGTCCATTCTGAAGGAGATCAGCCCTGGGATTTCTTTGGAAGAAATGATGCTAAAGCTGAAACTCCTACTTTGGCCACCTCATGTGAAGAGTCGACTCATTGGAAAAGACTGATGCTGGGAGGGATTGGGGGCAGGAGGAGAAGGGGACGACAGAGGATGAGATGACTGGATGGCATCACTGACTCGATGGACATGAGTCTGAGTGAACTCCGGGAGTTGGTGATGGACAGGGAGGCCTGGCATGCTGCGATTCATGGGGTCGCTCAGAGTTGGACACGACTGAGCGACTGAACTGAACTGGGGGTTTATTTTATAGAGTCACAATCAGGGCCAGCTACATAATTTGTATGCTTAGTGCAAAATGAAAATGTGGGGTCTAAGCTGGTGATGAAGTCAATTTGTCCTCACATGAGTTTGCTCCTGTAATCCATGGTTGATGAGAGGGTGACCCCCAAGGGATTGGAAGTCCCCATGCTGGGACAGTGTTGTTTACCTGAAATGGGATAGGCAAAGAAGCCCCATCTGGTGAAAATGCTGTGGTGTGGCCAGCCCAAGGCAGACATGACTTTTTGCCCTGCCTCAAGATTGCAGAGCAAACTGCTTGCTGGATCCCAGCCCTCCCCACACCTGTTCCCAGGCCCTCCAGTGGAGGGTGACATGGCAGAAAGTGGGCCTCCCTCATCAGCTCTCCTACTAATGCAGTCTTACTGCTGCTCTGGGTAGGAAACAGCCATGGTAATTAATGGGTGGGGGTGGGAAGAGGGAGGCCAGGCAGGGTCCAGGGCACCGGGAATCTGGTAACAGAACATGTCTAGGGAGGCAAGGAAATAAACTCTAAGTCCCTAGTATATACTCCAGGGTTCCATTGGACTTCATTTACAAAAGACAAATTCACAAGTAAAATGTGAGAATTTCACTGCAGTGCCCTCTCAGTGTTATACCCCAACATGGGGTCCTTCTGAGCAGTGGGCTTCTGAGGACTGCACTGGTTGCAGCCCATGAAACCAGCCCTGGGCACATCTCACCTTATACATCATTGAACTGTGACTCAGTGGTTTTTGAGCACTGTGTTTTCTGGTTTATGCCAGTCGTTCTTGCAAATACCCATAAATGTCTTTTTTATGATTTATCATCAAGTGATTTAAGCCTCTCTAGGATGTCTTAAAATTATTTACAAAATAAGCAACAAATAGATGCCAAACTTAAAAGCAATTTCATAATACACATTTTTATTAAAGTTGCAAAAGTGATCCAGTATACTAATAGTGGATTAAATCTTAAATCTTAAGCCCCATTTAAACTTCTGTTTTCTTATATTTTAATCATAATTGCCAAACATTGTTTTCTGCTGGAAGATAAAGTGGGATTTTCCCCCTGAAATCATCAACATAAAACCCTATGAAATATTTCAATGATATGAGTCATTCACTTATTTATATGGTTGGACATCTAGATAATAGGAATCTGTGAGAAATATATTGTTAATTTCTGTGGAGGAGGAAGTAAGAAATCCTACCAATGTATTTTAAGTGTAGTTAAATTCAGCATTCTTTTCCATTTAAAAATACCAAAATTATTCTCTTCTAGTCCTTTCTTTCCAAGAGGCTACATAAAATTACTTTGACAAAGAGAATCATGAGTCACTTTTTTGCTGTTAACCTCTTTTACATTCCATTTCATGAACATAGCAATCAGTGGTGAACAATATTCTTATTCTTACCAACCTTGTACTATACATGTGAGTCTTGTTGACATGTACCATGGTGTTTAGTTAGCTATTTTGTCAAAGTATAACCTATTTGTTTGCAATATTACTGAAACTGATAAGAAATATTGTTATTAAAAAAAAGCAGCTTTGGAAATTATACATGCTTCAGTGAATATTCAATATACAGGTTCTAATGGTATTAATGCATAATCAAAGAAAAACTGGTACCTTTCAAACTCTTAGCAATTCATGTTATTAAGGGAAGTATAGTTATCAGTAATAAAAACCTAGTTAGTACCTTTTGAGACTTGACACTCTATAAACCTTTAACATAATTTAAGACAAAGTGTGAACAAAAGTAGCTAATTTTAGAAATCCAGTTTTTGTGAACTGATTGGTGATCTGTTCTGCTGTGGGAAACAATGATCTATTTTATGCTTTAGCTCTGAAATGTACACGTTTCTTGTGTGTGGGGGAGGGAATATGTAAAGCCAATTTCAGTGGAAACTAAAGCTTTGAGGAATTTGTATTCTTTTCAAAAACATACCTTTGAAGATCAATTACCTACTCCATTGGTTATATCTATACACAGAGATATATTATCATGGAAGAATTTCAGGGATTATATTGTGCATTCTCATGATTTAATGGGAAAAAACATCTTATTTTTCCCAGGGAAGGGAGCTATTTTGTGGTCTATCACAGGAAACTATTAGGATTCTAAATATTTAAATATAATCCTTTCAGGTTTTATCTTGGGATATATGTTATTTCTTCTTTCTAAGCATAATATCTTCTTGAAAAATGCTTTTATTGGGTGTTAGGTAGTATGAGGGGATTATTATTGATTTTGTTAGATTTGCTAACAATATTGTGGTTACTTGGCAAAATACCCTTATTTTTTTGGAAATTTGTAATGAAGCATTTAGGAGTTAAATGTCATGATTACTATAATTTTCTTTAAAATTCTTTAGCATAAGAATAATATTTTATGAGGTAAAATAGAAGCTATTTGTTACATCTAGTCAATGGATATTTGTGTCGTAATTACACCATTTTCCATACTGTATATTTGTAATTTCCAAAGTAGACAAAAAATGATTTTCAGTACAAATGAAAATATATATTTGAGACTTGGGGACTACTGACTTCCTGAAAATGGGAAGGGATTTTTTTATTCTTACAGACTAATTTTGGAGAATGTGTATTCTTTCCAATCATTTTTAACTTATTTCTTAAAATGTGCATTCATACAGTTACAAAGCATGGGAAACTCTATTACACAGTAAGGCTTTAAGAAAAATAGTTTGGTACACTTTAAACCATTAAATAAATATGCCTAAAATTGAGACCAAGATTTAAATAACTAAAACTGAGACCAAAATTTCATATGATAAAGTGTGCCTTTAAAATATAAGGCTTAGATCACAGTCATTTATTTTTTGATTACATATAGAAAATTTGTTTCAAAGATTTAATATGTTCAAATTATATGCACTTGGTATTAAAATTTCCAGTAGTCTTAAATTTGACTAAAACTAAATATATATATAAATGTGTATGAACATATTAATCACTGATAATTACTTTTCTTATTTGGGGTAAGACTGGGAACTAAGTTAACCATGTCATTGCTTGAGTAAAAAACTCTGCATTTCTCCTGATTATTACTGTGTAATATATCAAACAGGGAACTTAATTACTTAAAAAGGAATTCTTTTAAATTTCTTTGAAATATATAGTCATTGAATTGTATATGCACATATATATCAAGTATTGCCTGATAAAGTTATATAGCAGCCAGAAAACTAGTTTTGAGAGTCTCAAGGTAAAGAAAGAAAACAGTCCAAAGTATCTTCATGAAGAGTGCTTCCCTGGTGGCTCAGCAGTAAAAAAATCCACCTGCCAGTGCAGAAGACACAGGAGATGCAGGTTCGATCCCTGGGTTGGGACGATCCCCTGGAGAAGGAAATGGCAACCCAATCCAGTATTTTTGCCTGGGTAGTCCCATGGACAGAGGAGCCTAGCGGGTTACAGTCCATGGGGTCACAAAAGAGTCAGACATGACTTAAGTCACTCAACAACAATAAATCTTCATGAAGAAGGATGGCATTCTTATTTAATAGTTTCCAAACATTTAAGGTAAAACCAGGAAGCTCCGTTGTGTGTAAATGAAACAGATGGTATTATTCTTTAGGTGCCATAAATGTTATTTGTTCTCTAATCTTTAAAATGTATGAGAAAATACAATAATATTAAGTACTAATTAATACTCAGTGCTATGGATTTTAAAGCTGGTAGGTTGATGTCATTTAAAAGTTTCTGTTTGTTATTTAGTTGCTAAGTCATGCCCGACTCTTTGTGATCCCATAGACTAGCCATCCAGGCTTCTCTGTCCATGGGATTTCCCAGGCAAGAACCCTGGAGTGGGTTCCGGTTTCCTTCTCCAGGGGATCTTCCCGACGCAGGGATCGAATCTGTGTCTCCTATGTCTACTGCATCGACAGGCAGATTCTTTATTGAGCCACCTAGGAAGAGAAACTGATAATCTGGAGAAAAAAAGATATACTGATGAAAGCATTGTTTATGATGAATTATATCAGTGCTGTGCAGGAAGAATCTGAGGGGAACGTCGGAAGTGAATGGACATGTCTTCTAGATGTAAGAGAAGCAATTGTAAACTTCTCAGGTAAGCAAATTTGTTTATTTAGAACCCATACTTTAAGGCAATATATTATTGTGCTTTACCTTAATTTTCTCATTTAGGAGTGATATACATCCAGAGAATTCCATAGTATCTTTATTTCAGCAGAAGAATTTGACACTTTTTCACCAGTTATGGGATCATGATGAAATATTTGATAAATGTGAGTCCTTTAAGGTACAATCACAACTGGCCCAATTCAAGGTATATTGATTGTGGCTCTGACCAACTAAGTGAGTCTTATAGAGCCAAGCCATTGGGCCCTCTTCTTGGCCTTGATTTATTCAGCATTCTTATTAAAGGCAATAATGCACCCCAAAGTCTTGCTTATTAAATCTGTAGATGATGTGAATCAAGATTATTTCAATAGATGGTAGTGAGGACTTAAATTTGGTGAAAAGTCAAGGCACAATTAATTGGAAATAAATATCAAGACCTGCAGTTTGATTTTTAAAAAATCAACTGCACTCAGCATGACTGGGCTAATATATTAAAAAATCTACAAAATTTTAAATGCTTACTTTGAATCAAATTGGTGATAAAATTACTTAAAAATGTTGTCTTGGGCTGTGTTAATAAAAGTGTTCTTTCTGATTTGGGGAGATAATAGCCTTACTGTTCTCTTAGAAAAATAATCCATGCTCATTTTAGAAAAACTAAGAGGAGCAGGAACAAACACCCTACAATCCCACTAATTATATATGCACACGTGATGCATGTAGTTTTTATAGATTTTTGTAGTTGTCTTTTTTACTGAAATGACCTTGGTGGCAACAGAAGTGTGTATGTTCTTTGATCCTTAGATTTTGCTGAATATTAAAAGGCCTTCTCTCCGTAGAGAGTCCCAGTTAGGCCTTCATAGCCAGAAGGGCAGTTTCATTGGCATCACCTGGGAACTTGTTAGAACCATAAATGGGGGCAGGCCAACTGATTCAGACACTCTAGGGGTGCAGCCTAGCACTTCTGTGTTTCAACGAGCCCTGCAGGTGATTGGAATCCAAGGAGTTTGAGAACGGACCTGAGTTTAACCCTTTGATTTTTCAGTTAAGGAAGCTAAAATCTGAAGAAGCTGTCACAAATTAATTTGAGAAAGTACATACTAGAATCTTTCAGTGATTCCTAGGATGATGAGTCAGCCCTCTGGGGAGAACTGTTTATTGGGCTAATTACTAAGCAGTACTTGAAAGAATGCCAGGTGGAAACAAGTAATGGGGGGAGGGTGTTTAGCATTTAACTTAGCCTGGTGGACCTCTTACAGCTCAATAGTAGACTTTGATTCATTGAAATTAAGTCTAAAAGAAGAGTTTGCTTGATCTAATAATGTTAATCCCTGAAGCAAGTTTATGTGCCATCTAAGTAACTACTCCATTCCATCACTAAGGCTAAGGAATATCTCTAGAGTGTGACCCTAGAGCTCTCATTTTAAAAAGCGCCTCACACTTAAGTTTGAGAACCACTAATACAGAAGACATCTTTAAGTGGTTAAGAATAAAACCAGTCAGACTGGAACATTTTCAGTATCCTTTAACTTGGGTTTCACAGAAAAAACTCAAAACAATTTGCTAATGTGTACATCAAAAAGCCAATAAAACAATGGGAAAGCATTAAAGTGATTTGAGACAGCAGTTTCCTCATTATCAGGGGAGGAAAAAAAAGGGGGTGGGAATCACTAGGCAGGCCAAGAGATCACAAATGCAAGACTTGAAATAATAGATCTTGCTCTAAACTGCAAAGGCAGTCAGCCTTGACTTTCCATGGTACAAATAAAGGTCATGGACTTTAGAATATATCAGCAGTTGTCAGAAATTTCAGTTTTTAAAAATTACATGTGTGGAGTAGTCAGATTTAGGGGGAAAAAAAATACAATACAGAATAGTAACTGCAAGACCAAAATGATCTAGCTTGAATTTTTGTGGCATTTAATGTTATCCAAGGTGCTTTCACATAAACTTTTATTTTATCCATGTAATAGCCCTGTGAGGAAGTAAAGTACTAGAAAAATCGTTTTTGAAACTTTAAATCCTTAACAGGTGAGGAAAAAAGTTGATAGACTCAGAGAAATGATAAAAAAAAAAGGTTGTCACTGAAGAAGAGTAGCACAGAGCAAGTGGGAAAAGCTGAAGGCCAGAGGATGGGCAAAGGAGAAAAGAACCCCTAACCTGGCAGGGGAAACAGTGTTAATCGGCAAACAGGTGCAAAGAAGCTGGAGGGCAGGAAATTTGGGATTAGGAAACTGAAATTTATTTATCCAAAGAGGATGAATACGGTCAAAGATGAAGAGAAAAAAGTGGGGCGCACGCACTTGAAGCTACATGGGAGTTCAGTGGGGCTAATATTATCCCTCAGGCCCACTACCATAGGGTTGGGCCCCAGGTTGAGGATAACGCCGAGGAGAGTCCCTGAAGAAGCAGGCGGGAAGATCGCAGAGCCGGGTGGGCGTTCACGCAGGACTAAAAAAGGCCGCGGGGTGCTCTGCCCCAGCCACGCATCCTGCGGGGGCCGAAGGGTTAACTGCGCGCTCGACTCCCGTGCGCATCCCGGCCCCCACTCCCGCGGTCGCTAGGAGACGCCGGATGTGGGGGAGGGGCGGGCGGCGCGACCAAGGGTGGGAACCTTTTTCGGGCTCCCGGGGGTGGAGGGAGAGGAGCGCGCGTGCGCGCGCCGGGCCGGCCGTCGCCGCGGTGACCGTCCTCCGAGTCCATCGGCTCGCGCCCCGCCCCCGTTCCCGCTGCCCCCTCCCCTGTCGCGCGCGCGCGGGGGGTGTTTCTCGCTCCTCCCGGGTTGCCGCCGCCGTCGCCTCGGCTCCTCCTCTCCTAGTCTTGGGTTTCCCTGGCGCTACTGCCGCCGCTGCTTCTGCGGTCTGTATGAGGAGGAGGATGTGAAGATGGCGGAGCTGCAGATGCTGCTGGAGGAGGAAATCCCGGGGGGCCGCCGGGCCCTCTTCGACAGTTACACGAATCTGGAACGGGTGGCCGATTACTGCGAGAACAACTACATCCAGGTGCGACGCATCTCCCGGCCTGGGCGTGTTGGGCCTCTGGCTGCTGAGCAGCGGGTGGGGGACCCCCGGCCCGGGGGCCGCGCGCCTGGGGGCGTAGGGTACACGGGGCCGAGGCCGCAGCAGGGACACAGTGCAGCTGAGTCCCCGTGCAGGGGTAGAAGCAGGGTGGGAGCGGGAGAATGGGTGAGAATTCTCCGGTTGGAGGAAATTGTAGCTTTCAAGCATTTTTCAAAAGCCATGAATCAGTTCTCGGTGCGGGGGGTGTGTGTGTGTCCCCGCCTCCTCTTCTTCCCTCGGCCGCCTCCGCAATCGGTGCCCGTCAATTTTCGCGATGGCGGAGGAGGCGGAGAGTGGCATTTTCTATTTGACAGAATCCTACTCCCCCATATGGCAAGGGTTTGGGGTTTAGTCGCTCTCACCCCCCAATCTCTGGAGGATTTTTGATGCGCTGTATTGCTGCAAAGTAAAATGCCTGAGCTTTCTATTCATTTGAATGCATCAAAAGATCAGCGTGGTTTTTTTTGGCTTGTTTTTGGGTTCTAACTGAGGCTACAGTATAAGCAGCTGTCCCCCTTGTTGGAAGTTAATGCCAGTTTTCTTCTCTATGGAGAATGAGAAGCTGCATGATAATGGTCTATTCCCTCCCGCTACCCACCTCCAAGCCCGTTAGAAATAGCTAATTTGCCTGCAGGGAAAATTTTTGTGATTATCTTTGAGAGAGAAATGGGAAATAATTCTCACGGTTTGAATTTTCATGTATGGTTGGTTTGGCATCGGGACTCAGTGGTAGCACTGTATGTATGTGTATGAAGGCGGGGGATATTGGGTGAGATGAAATTGAGCTGCTTCTGGAAGAAGCAAGATTATGTGGATTAAAAACAGTTCTTTTTAAAAAATTATTTAAAGGATAGCTTAAGATGCACAGTTTGCAAAGTCAGCATCTTTTGTTTTCTTTATAGCTTATTCTGAATCATAGGTTCTACCTCCATCTTTTCCCTTCCTATTTAAATTCTCTTGGGATATAGGTGGAAATGGAAGCAATATGTTAAATTGTTCCTTCACTGTGGCCTTTTTTCCTTCTCCCACCTCCATCTCTCCAGGCATCTTTCCTAACATCAGCTATATTGGGAAGCATTCTCAAGTCTTGGTGTGAACCAAAGAAAAAAATGGGTGTTAAAATTTATATAGGTTCATGAATTTTGTAAGGATCACATGGTTAGTCAAGGATAGTATTGTAAGATATTACTTGATTAGACATATCCTGAGCACTGTATTTTCTTGTATGGAATATTTGTACTGGAGAATGAATCAGACATAATCCAAGGCTTTTCCCTCCAAAGAGGCAGTTGAAAGTATGGCCAGTAGGAAAAGATAGAGTGTGTCTTGGGTCAAAGGTACATACAGACAGTACACTTGTCCATATTCATGGGGTGCTTTGCTGATTCTGAGTGTGGTAGGAGAGAGTAAAAGGTTGAGATGCTCAGTTTTCACTAAATATATTTGAAAGTCTAAAATGGCCTGGCACTGTTAAGAGTTGATACGTACCTAGTGTCTACAGAATTTCATAGTATAGTTAGTGGGATGGCTGATCTGTAGCAGATGAATACCATTTTGAGTGTCAATTTATATTCTTAATGGGCTGCAGGTGGGAAGAAGGACTGGTGGAAACTACGCTATCCTCACTCTGGAAATTCAGTCTCTAGGAGAGGCAAATAAAAGGATTGAAGTAATCATTACAATCCCTTGTGCAACATATGGGAAAGAGTTACAGGTCTCAGAAGAGAAACAGAGTGGAACAGTGATTGGGTTGCAATTATCACTACTAATTTTTTTTTTTAAGTTCTCTTTGTTTGGAAGATAATTTTTATTGTAATTTGAAGATATAGTTCCTTTTAGGTTGCAGTAGTTACATAAAAGGTAAAAGTACCTGAATTGATAAAGCTGAGAGAGTAAAGGGATCAACAATTGTCATCACTACATTTCTTCTGGTTCAAAAGAGAAGAATGTTGCTGCCATCATTTGTCTTAGCAGTGGGACTCAGAATTTAATGCGATGGTGTTTTAAAATTCAGAATGTAAGTGCTGATTAATAGAAATGGATTTGGATTTTAAAATGCCTTGTTTCTTCCATTTAGAACCTAAAACAGACGGTATTAGGATGCAGTGGTTATATTATTGGCGTTCTCGCGACAGAAAACTCCTACGTGATTTGTTTGTAGTAAAGTTGATAAATAGAACATGGTGATAGTGGATTTGTGCTGACTCAGCTGCACATTTGGCTGGCTCTTCTTGTAACCATCGAACTGACCAGCAGGGGTTCTGATGCAGCCTCTGTGACCCTGCAATGGATGCAAGTCAAGTAGTGATCCGATGGTCAGTTTAGGCTTATTACAGCAGCATGTCCTAACCACTAGCTCAAGTTAACTCACCTGACACTCATTTTATTTTGTGCAAGGACAGTTTTTGCCTGTAAAGCAGGAAAAAGACATTTATCGGTAGGTAACATGATAAGGTTCTTTGCTCAGTGTCCTTAAATGCCTAGTTTTATGCATGGGAATATAAAAATAAGATAAGAATATTCTAAATGTGGATTACATTTAGTGTAAAAATTGAGGAAAGGAAGAAAAATGGTGTTGTCTTTCTGAAAAGGCATACTGTTTAAGTTGTTCCTATCATATGAAAATGTCCTTTAGAAATGTTATCTTTTGGCATTAAGAGTGATCAAATAGTGCCTGTATTAACACACACAAAATCTACCGAAGGGTTTAAGTGGTAGTTTTCAAGGTTACCAGCCTAGTTTACATTATAAATTTAAAAATCATCTTTAGTATAAAAAAAATTAGATGATTTTGTTTTATTTCAACCTCTAGTAAAAAGTGATTGTCAAAATATTTTTCTAAAATGTGATAAAGAAAAGTTCTTAACTACAATTTCCTCTTTTCCTGATTGACTATTTCTTTCCTGTAAAAAAGGACTTTAGTTACTGTTTAATTTTTTGGAGATATATAACACTTGTGTTTTTTTTCTTCATTTATAAACATTGATTCCTAATCTAGTAAGTGTTCAGAAACTTTTAAAATGTTTTGATTAACTTGGATCTACATGTTTATAAATGAAGAACATTATAATAATATGGATTGCTTTAATGTTTTTATAGATGAAATAAGATTACATTTTTACTCTGCTAAGGTAAGTCTGGAAAACCAACTTGTTCATTTTTATATTTTTCCTTTTGCTAGATAAAAAAAGTTACTGCTTTTTGTGAGCCATAATTCACATAGATACATAGTAAATCCCATTGTCCTTTTTGGATTAAGCAAAGTCATCCAATAAAATAGCTTTGCTCAGAAGAATAGAAACTGAGAATTTACTTTATGTTTTATCTGAAATATTTCTTTGTTTTGAATAACAGGAAAGATGTCATTCGTTTTCCTCTGTCAACAAGGATACTCAGAATTCATTAAAAATTGCAGGGAAGGTTTATAAGGGGATAATAGAATCATAGCTTACTAGTCAGTTTCATTAAAAAGTAGTTACTGAAATGATACAAATATTTAAAATTCTTAATAAAAACCATGCTCATTGTTGAAAACTTATTCAGTTCAGTTTCTCAGTTGTGTCCAGCTCTTTGTGACCCCATGGACTGCAGCACGCCAGGCCTCCCTGTCCACCACCAACTCCTGGAGTTCACTCAGACTCATGTTCATTGAATTGGATGCCATCCAACCATCTCATCTGTCGTCCCTTTCTCCTCCCTCCTTCAATGTTTCCCATCACCAGGGTCTTTTCCAATGAGTTCTTCGCATTAGGTGGCCAAAGTATTGGAGTTTCAGCTTTAGCATCAGTCTTTCTAATGAATATTCAGGACTGATCTCCTTTAGGATGGACTGGTTGGATCTCCTTGCAGTCCAAGGGACTCTCAAGAGTCTTCTCCAACACTATAGTTCAAAAGCATCAATTCTTTGGCGCTCAACTTTCTTTATAGTCCAACTGTTACATCCATAGAAGACTACTGGAAAAACCATAGCTTTGACTAGATGGACTTTTGTTGGCAAAGTAATGTCTTTTAAGAAGGAAGAAACGTAAAATTGCCTAATCGTTTTGAATATATAGCTGGGGTTTATAATTTTAAATCTTTTTATACACATGTGTATCATATTTTTAAAATATTAGGTTCGTGTTCTTTATTACCTTTATGCTGTTGCTGCTGCTAAGTCGCTTCTGTCGTGTCCGACCCTGTGCGACCCCATAGACGGCAGCCCACCAGGCTCCCCCATTCCTGGCATTCTCCAGGCAAGAACACTGGAGTGGGTTGCCATTTCCTTCTCCAATGCATGAAAGTGAAAAGTGAAAGTGAAGTCACTCAGTCGTGACTTTTGAGACCCCATGGACTGCAGCCTATACCTTGATATATTTTTTAACTTTTTATTTTATATTGGGGTATAGCAGTGTTGTGATAGTTTCAGGTGAACAGTGAAGGGACTCAGTCATCCATGCATCCATTCTCCCCTAAACTCTCCTCCCATCCAGGTTGCTACATAACATTGAGCAGAGTTTCATGGGCTATACAGTAGGTCCTTGTTGGTTATCCTTTTTAAATATAGCAGCATGTACATGTCCATCCCAAACTCTAACTATGCTTTTCCCCCAATCTTCTGTCACCAACCAAAGTTTGTTTTCTTAAGTCTGAGTTTCTGTTTTTTGGGTTCGTTTGTATAGTTTCTTTTTAGATTCCACATACCAGGGATGTCATCCGATATTTCCCCTTCTCTGTCTGACTGACTTCACTCAGTATGACGACCTCTGGGTCCATCCATGTTGCTGCAAGTGGCGTTATTTCATTCTTTTTTAATGGCTGAGTAATACTGCATTGTATGTATTTACCACATCTTCTTTATCCATCCCTCCGTCAGTAGACATTTAGGTTGCTTCCATGTCTTGGCTACTGTAAACAGTGTTGCAGTAAATATTAGGGTGTGTTATACTTTGCTTTAAAAAGAAACTTTTAATGGTGCTAGTCATGACTTTGTCTTTTATGAATGATCATAGAGTATACAGAAAGGAGGTTTGTATTTATGTGTTTAACTTCTGTTTGTTCTCACAAATAGAGAAATCTTAAAAGTGCCTAGAATGAAAGAGGAGACAGTAGAAATTTGAGGACTGGTGTTTACATCCTTTCCTTGACTTTTGTTTTTCACCTCCACAGAGAGGGGTGACCCATGTAAGTGAACATCAGGCTGAATTAGGGAGATCCAATTTCCCTAGATTGAGGTGCGTAATGTATAGTGTGTGATAGATTTGCTTCATTCAGGGTCTTCTTTCGTCTTCCAAAGAATCTGTTGTTGAGTTGCTAAGTTGTGTCCGACACTTTTGCAACCCATGAGCTGTAGCCTACCACGCTCCTCTGCTCATGGGATTTCCCAGTCAAGAATGCTGGAATGGGTTGCCATTTCCTTCTTCAGGGGATCTTCCCAACCCAGGGATTACTCATGTCTCTTGCATCAGCAGGTGGCGAGTTCTACCACTGAGCCATCTGAGAAGCCCTCTCCCACAGAATAGCTTATAACCAAATAGACTTACTTATGTGTAGAATATATACAGGAGATATTTTTGATGGTGAGATCCTTTGGATTGTTACTTATGTTTTAAAATGTAAAGAATTTTAATAACATGCAGTGGCGATGTGTATAAATGTAATATTTTGTGGATAAAGAGAAGTAGATTGAGAATTATATTTAGATTATTTGCAGACTTTTAATAGCTTATAAAGTGAAAGTCGCTCAGTCATGTCTGACTCTTTGCGACCCCATGGACTATTCAGTCCATGGAATTCTCCAGGCCAGAATACTGGAGTGGGTACCCATTCCCTTCTGCAGGGGATTTTTCCAACCCAGGGATTTAACCCAGGTCTCCCGCATTGCAGGCGGATTCTTTACCAGCTGAGCCACTAGGGAAACCCCTTTAATAGCTTTTGATGGAATATTTATGAGAATTGTTAATAGACTCGCTTAATGAAGTAGCAAATGGAATGACACCTACTTTGAATTTTTCATTTATTTTGCGTTCCTTGTCCAGGTATAAAGCTTCCAGAGGATAGATTTATATCTTAAAAGTTTGTTTAATATCCTTTCATTAGCCATAGGATATTGGAGACACTAATTAACAGTCACTGAATGTCAGAAATACATACTGCAATATACTAGAGATTGCACTGAATAATTTTATAGATTGGATGTAAATTACCTCTAAACTTGCAAGTTTTTCCCTATTAGGTACTCTAAGCAGCATTTATATTCTCCTGGCATTACTATGCTGTCATTACCTTGTAGGGAATAGAGTTTTACTTTTTATTCATATACAAATAACATACTTAAATGTAGAAATTTTGCACTACAAAGCAGCTTGATCTTGAATCATTTACAATACATATTTTTCAATTTGATTTTGGTTTATTGAAGTGTAATACACATTGAATACAATTCACCTGTTTTAGGTAAAAAGGCTAATTTTGACAAACTTATATAACCACGATGATATAAATTTTTTTCTAGTTTTAGCCAGTGATGATGATAATGATAAACATTTGCAAATGGTTTTTGGTGGGACGTATGTCTTTATCTCACTTGGGTGAATTTAAGGAATTGGCCCCATGATGGCCGCCTGATGGCCTAGCGCGTATCCACGTGGGTCACAATGGAAGGCTTGAAGTGCAGGTGATCTGACTCTTGGCAGAGCACCCATGTACTTGTGAAGCTTGGGCGGAGCTCCTGGTAGGCTTCTTTCTCTCATTCCGTGTCTCCCACATGATACAGTTTCTCCTCAACTCCTGGTTCTGATGAGATGAGCTTTCTGTTGCATCCTTTTAGGGCACAGCCGTGGCTATGAAACTTCATGCTGTACTATGGCATTGATTCCTCCCTCACCACAGGGTTAGGCATCCATGTGGTAATCATATGGCCCCTTGTGTTTTGGTGTGGCTCTGCACAAGGACCTCAACTTTTGCTACTTATTCTTTACTCTTAATGTAAGTACACAGCTTTCTGAATCTGATAAGAGCTTGTCAGGGCTGGAGCAGGTCAAGTCTTCCCTTGACTTTGCTTGACAGCAAATATTTATAATACTGGTTTTATAGGGTTATATGGCAAACAGATGTTTAACTTTATTTAAAGTGCCGAACTCTTTTCCAAAATGATGGTACTATTTTGCATTCTTGCCAGCAAAGTATCAGTCGCTCTTCTTCCTTGTCAGTACTTGGTTTTGTCAGGTTTTAAAATTTTAGCTATTGTGATACGTGTTAGCGTTGTCACATTTGTTTCATTTTGCATTTTCTCAATGACTAATGATGTCAAGCATTTTTTCCTGTGGTTATTTACCATCTTTATATCATCTTTGGTGAGATGTGTGTCCAGATCTTTCATCTGTTTAAAAATTTTTTTAATTGTTTTGAGAATTTTTTAATGTATTCTATGTACACTTACTAGATATGTATTTTGCAAATAATTTCTCCTAGTATGTGTCTTGTCTTTGCATTTTAAGTGTCTTTAACAGAGCATAAGTTTTATATATTTGAAGCTGATGTATCAGCTTCTTTTTTGGTTAATACTTTTGCCTAATCTAAAATCACAAAGATTTCTCCTGTTTTTTTCTAGACATTTTGTAGTTTCTGATCTTACAGTTAAGTATATAATCTACTTAAAATTAATTTATCTGTGGAAGTGAAGTATGTCGAGGTTTGGTTTTTGTAAATTGTTATCTAATTGCTTAGGAACCATTTGAGGAAAAGATTCTTTTCTCCATTCTATTCCCTTGGCATCTTGTTGAAATCAGTAGACCATATGTGTCCGGGTATATTTTAAACTCCATTTTGTTCCTTTAACACATACATATCAGTATATATACTTTGTCTGTATCATATTGTAGCTTTGTAGTAAGTCTTGAAATCAGGTGGTATGAATCTTATAGTTTGTTCTTTATCAGATTTGTTTTTGTTTTTCTAGGTTCTTTGGTTTCTCAGTATATGTTTTAGAAACAGCTTGTTAATTTCTGCAAACCTGCTGGGATTTTAATGGAATTGCACTGAATCTGTAGATATTTGGGGGCAATTTGTACTTTTGACAGTACTGAGTCCTCCGATCTGTGGACTTGGTATGTTTATTTAAGTATTCTTTGATTTAGCTAGTCATTTTAGTGATTAGAATACTGATTTTGCACATTATCTGCCATATCCCTAATTATTTAATGATATTTATACTGTAATAAATAGTTATGTTTTATAAAATCTTGGTTTGCAGTTGTTCATTACTAGTGTATAGAAATAGGACTGACTTGTATGTTGCCCTTTTATTCTGTGACCTTGCTAAATTTACATGTTAAACATAGTAGCTTTTTTTTTTTTGAAGATTCTTTAGAATTTTTTAAATGTAGGTAATCATGTCACCAGCAAATGAAGCTAGTTTTATTTCTTCCTTTCCAGTCTTTGTTTTATTTATCTTTCTTGCCTTATGGCACTGGCTGGGACCTCCAATATGATCTTGAATAGGCGTGGTGAGAGCTCATATCCTTCACTTGTTCTCAGTCTTGGAGGGAAAGTGGCCAGTCTTTCACCGTTAACTATGTTACTAGCTGTAAGTTTTCGTGCATGTCCTTCATCAGGTGCAGGAAGTTCTCTTATTCTTAGTTTGCTCAGAATATCTTTTAAAATCAGGATTGATTTCATATTATGTTGTATGCTTTTTTCCTGCATCTTTTGAGATGCTCATTATATTTTCAGTCTTAATAAAGTAAATGACGTTGTTTGATTGTACAATGGGTTTTGTAAAAATCTGCACTTAAAGGAAGTTTGATTAGTGAGGTGATGTGCATTCTGAGTTATATAACTATGTTTTGCAAGAAATGGGTTTAAACTAATGTCTAGGAATTTGCTATAATCATTAAGCTTGGTCAAACAGGTATATATTGTGTATAATTGCTGCTATGCTATGTGCTTTATTTGTATATGCAAAAGGTCTTTATAAAGGCTGAATGCATTGTTATTTTAAAAACCTTAAATTTCTTTTCATATTGAGAACATTAAAATAGCTACAAAACCCTGAAAATATGATGTAGGTTATTTTAAATTATAATTTTGCCAATTAAATAGTGGTGTACATAGTAAAGATAATTTTAGTGGCCGTGTGACTGAGAAATTAACCTCTCTGTCTCAGTTGTTAATCTGTAAGGTGTTAGAATTATAGCAGCTATTTCATAGGGTATTTGTAAAGATTCAGTGAGATAATACAGCTAAAACAGTACATGTCTAATAAAATTTAAGACTGTTGATTTTTAAGATGCTCTATATTATGTGCCACTAACTTAATGAACATTGCCACTTAAACACTTAAAATACTGCTACTTTACCCTCAGGATGCGTTTCAGTTTTGGTAATGTTAAAATATGAAAAACTATTCATACTACAATCAGTGAAACATGGTTTATCATTATTGATGTATATTGAAGACTTATATGATTTATTTTTGTCTTTTTTTTTTTTTTACACTTTTGGGAGCATGTCTTACAATGGTTACTTTTTTTTTTTTTTTAAGATTTTTGATAGGATGAGATGCAAGATATCTTCCATGCTAATTTCATTTGTCTTATTGTGCTGCAACTGTATTATGGTTGAATTTTTCTAGTTAAGCAGAATTTCATAGCTTTTACAACTAAACTACATTATGTAAAGTTATATTTCACATTCACAGACGCATAAGTAGTTCATTTTAATTTTCTGGAAATTGTGACAAACTATGACTGCTCATGGATGTCCTGGGTTAAAGTACTTTGTCTCCAAACTTAATTGCTTTAGAGTGATACTTCTTGACTTTTTACACCTCATGCCCTCTTCTGATAAATACGAAAATCAGCCAGGTACCTTCTCTTACCCAATTTATGGTTATATGTTGACTTAGAACGTGACCACCATAACTTTCAGCATTTCTAGCAGTTTGCCAAGATGAAGGAATTTACGTGAGTTAGGCCTTCTAGAGTAAATATCTATCGAGGTAGCAAATTCTGCAAAGTTCAGAGGTTCAGAGCTGAGTCTTCAGGTTACATATGACAAAATACTATGATTTAGTTTAAGACCACTGTCACTCTTGGGCTTCCCTGATGGCTCAGACGGTAAAGAAGCTGCCCAGGCCACCCAGGTCTCCCGCATTGCAGGGAGATTCTTTACCAGCTGAGCCACAAAGGAAGGACGCAATGCAGGAGACTGGGATTAAATCCCTGGGTTGGGAAGATTCCCTGGAGAAGGAACTGGCAACACACTCCAGTATTCTTGCCTGGAGAACCCCGTGAACAGAGGAGCCTGGCGGGCTACAGTTTGTGGGGTCACAAAGAGTTGGACATGACTGAGCAACTAATACACACACACGCGTAGTTGCTCTTATTTTGAAGTAGATGGATGAAGAAATTTATTTTAAATGCTAAGGTGTTTAACTTGACACTATACCTTTTGAGTGTACAACCTTATATGGTTTTAAAAGGTATTATTTTCAAAGTCAGATGAAAATTTGTTATGCAAAAATTCTGATACATATAGTTTTTGATTTCTAAATACTTAAACTGTTGCATCTGCATTAATTTCCTATTGCTGCTATAACAAATTATCAAAATTTTAGTATCTTAAAGTACCATGAACTTATTATTTAATAGCTCTGGAGGTCAGAAGTCTGAAATGGGTCACAAGAGCTGTGTTTCATTCTGGAAGCTGTAGGGAGGAGTCCGTTTCCTTACCTTTTCCAGCTTTACGAGGCTGCCCACATTCTTTAGTCCGTGGCCCTCTTTCAGTTCCCTGGGTAGCAATGGCATCGCTCAGACCCTGCTTCCATTTTCACATCTCTTACTGTCCCCCTGCTTCCATCATCACTTCCCCTTCTCTTTCTCTTGCTTCTTTTGTCCTGTTGCCTTCTCTGATCCTCTCTCCCTCTTATAAAGTCCTTGTGATTACATTGGATCCAGTCACATAACCTTCCAGAGAAGGCAGTGGCACCCCACTCCAGTACTCTTGCCTGGAGAATCCCATGGATGGAGGAGCCTGGTAGGCTGCAGTCCATGAGGTCGCTAAGAGTTGGACACGACTGAGCGACTTCACTTTCACTTTTCACTTTCATGCATTGGAGAAGGAAATGGCAACCTACTCCAGTGTTCTTGCCTGGAGAATCCCAGGGACAGCTGAGCCTGGTGGGCTTCTGTCTTTGGGGTCACACAGAGTCGGACACGACTGAAGCGACTTAGGAGCAGCAGCATAACCTTCCCATCTCAGAATCTTAACTTTTCATTTGCAAAGTCCCTTTTGCCACGTCAGGTAACATATTCACAGATTCCAGGGATTAGGATGTGATCGTCTGTGAAAGGGCCGCTATTCAGCCTACCACAGTATCTGAATGTAGCTTCTCCTGTAGCCGTTCCTCTATCAGTAAGTGACAGCTCTGACTTCTTAATACTGAAACCAAAAACCTTAGTATCACCATTGACTTCTCTTTTGCAATTACAAGTAGCTCTGTCTTCATCTTCCTGGATCTGACTACTCTTCACTATCTCTCCTGATACCATCCTGGTCCCAGTTACCATTATCCCTTACTTAGATTATAGCAGTAGCCTTTCAGCTAGTCTTGGAATAGCAGCCAGAATGAGCTTTTAAAAATCTAAATCAAACGATATCACTGTTCTGTTAAAAACTTGGGAACTTCTCAGTGTAAGAACCAGAATCTTTAAAATTGCACGCAGGGTACAGATGATCTAGTTTCTGGTCTTGAATTGTCTGCCTTTCCTTTGCTCATTCTGCTCCCGCCACTTTGACCGGTGTCCCTTTTTTTCTTTTTCTTTTTTTTTAATATTTCTTTGGCTATGCTGAATCTTAGTTGCAGTACACGGGATCTTTGGTTGCTGCATGTGGGATCTAGTTCCCTAACCAGGGACCAGACTTGCACTGGGAGCACAAGAGTGTTAGCCCCTGGACCACCAGGGAAGTTCCTTGGCCTCTTTTTCTTGAACATACCAGGCCTACTTCTTCCTGAGGACCTTTTTAGTCTGCATTTACTGTGACTGAATCTTTTACCTCCTTTAGGCTTTCTTGATTCCTTCCTGATCTGTGTAAAATTGTAACATATTCCCTGCCCTTTGTTCACACTCCTCTTTGCTTGTACTTTTCTTTCCATATTTATTTTTCTTCATATTACTTATAATTTAGCAAACAGTATATTTATTTATATCTCCCTCTTTCCTGATAGCTCAGTTGGTAAAGACTCTGCCTGCAAGGCAGGAGACCCCAGTTCGATTCCTGGGTTGGGAAGATCTCTTGGAGAAGAGATAGGCTACCCACTCCAGTGGGTAGAGAATTCCATGGACTGGCCTAGAGAATTCCATGGACTGTATAGTCCATGGGGTCGCAAAGGGTTGGACACGACTGAATGACTTTCACTCTCTGGCATGTGAGTGATACAGTAAGGCGGGGAGTTTTGCCTCTTGCACTGCCAGCATATGGAGCAGTGCCATATAGGCATTCAATAAATATTAAGTGAATAAATCAGGTGTCTTCTGGTAAGCAGTATAAAATATATTTGAGAGAAGTGAAATAAATTACTCCTCTAAAGTTGAAGAGGTTGTAGATTTATGTACGTATAAGTGAAATTGGAGCATACTTCTCATTTGTCCGGCATATTTAATGTGGATACGACTGACAGAATTGACAGTGCTGTTTCAAACAGGCTTCCCTGGCAGCACAGGTGTTACAGAATCCACCTGCAATGCAGGGTTTGATCCCTGGGTCTGGAAGATTTCCTGGAGAAGGGAGTGGCAATCCACTCCAAGTATTCTTCCCTGGAGAATCCCACGGACAGAGAAGCCTGGCAGGCTACAGTCTATGGTGTCTCAAAGAATTGGACAGAACCGAGCAGCTAACCACACATGCACACATTTCAAACGCTGCTGGTGCTATAGAGTTAATTCAGTTAAATTCCTTTTACTTTGTTGTTGTTCAGTCGCTCAGTCATGTCTGTCCCTTTGCAACTCCATGGACTGTAGCACGTCAGGCTTCCCTGCCCTTTGCAATCACCCAGAGTTTGCCCAAACTCATGTCTGTTGAGTCAGTGAGGGCATCCAACCACCTCATCCTCTGTCGTCCCCTTCTCCTCCTGCCTTCAGTCTTTGCCAGCATCAGGATCTTTTCCAGTGAGTCAGTTCTTCGCATCAGGTGACCAGTGTATTGGAGCTTCAACGTCAGTCCTTCCAATGATTATTAAGGGTTGACTTCTTTAAGATTGACTGGTTTGATCGCCTTACTGTCCAAGGGGCTCTCAAATCTTCTCCAACACTACAGTTTGAAAGCATCAGTTCTTTGATGCTCAGCCTTCTTTATGGTCCAGCTCTCACATCCATACATGACTACTGAAAAAACCATAGCTTTGACTAGACCTTTGTTGGCAAAGTGGTGTCACTGCTTTTTAATACGCCTACTAGCTTTGTCATAGCTTTCCTTCCAAGGAGCAAGCGTCTTTTAATTTCATGGCTGCAGTCACCGTCCGCAGTGATTTTGGAGCCCAAGAAAATAAACTCTGTCACTGTTTCCATTGTTTCCCCATCTGTTAGCCATGAAATTTTGGGCCCGGATGCCATGATCTTCATTTTTTGAATGTTGAGTTTTAAGCCAGCTTTTTCATTGTCTTCTTTCACCTTCCTCAAAAGGCTCCTTAATTCCTTTTTATTTTCTGCCATGAGGGTGGTGTGATCTGCATGCTGCTGCTGCTAAGTTGCTTCAGTCGTGTCCAACTCTGCGACCCCATAGACGGCAGCCCACCAGGCTCCTCCGTCCCTGGGATTCTGCAGGCAAGAACACTGGAGAGGGTTGCCATTTCCTTCTCCAATGCATGAAACTGAAAAGTGAAAGTGAAGTTGCTCCGTTGTGTTCAACTCTTAACGACCCCATGAACTGCAGCCTACCAGGCTCCTCCGCCCATGGGATTTTCCAGGCAACAGTACTGGAGTGAGTCGCCATTGTTATCTGCATATCTGAGGTTATTAATGTTTCTCCCCGCAACGCTGATTCCAGCTTGTGCTTCATCCAACCTGGCTTTTTGCATGATGTACTCTGTATGTAAGTTAAATAAGCAGGGTGTCAATATACAGCCTTGACATACTCCTTTCCCAGTTTTGAACCAGTTCATTGTTCCATGTCTCGTTCTAACTGTTGGTTCTTGACCTGCATACAGGTTTCTCAGGAGGCAGGTCAGGTGGTCTGGTATTGCCATCTCTTTTAAGAATTTTTTCCACAGTTCGCTGTGAGCCACACAGTCAAAGACTTTAACATAGACAATGAAGCAAAAGTAAATGCTCTTCTGAAATTTCTTTGATGTTGGCAATTTGATCTCTGGTTTCTCTGCGTTTTCTCAATCCAGCTTGTACATCTGGAAGTTTACAGTTCATGTCCTGTTGGAGCCTGGCTTGGAGAACTTTGAGCATTACTTTGCTAGCGTGTGAAACAACTGCAGTTGTGCGGTTGTTTGAAGGTTCTTTGGCACTGCCCTCCTTTTGATTGGAATGAAAACTAACCTCTTCCAGTCCTGTGGCCACTGCTAAGTTTTCCAAATTTATTGTCACATTGAGTGCATCACTTGAACATCATCATCTGTTTGTTGTTTCCCTCTATTTCTTTGCATTGATCACTGAGGAAAGCTTTCTTATCTCTCCTTGCAGTTCCTTGGAACCCTGCATTCAGATGGATATACCTTTCCTTTCCTCCTTTGCCTTTAGCTTCTCTTCTTTTCTCAGATATTTGTAAGACTTCCTCAGACAACCATCTTGCCTTTTTATATTTCTTTTTCTTGGGTATGGTTTAGATCACCACCTCCTGTACAATGTTAGGAACCTTTGTCCATAGTTCTTCAGACACTCAGTCAGATCTAATCCCTTGAATCTGTCACTTCCATTGTATAATTGTAAGGGATTTGGTTTGGGTCACACCTGAATGGCCTAGTGGTTTTCCCTACTTTCTTCAGTTTAAGTCTTTCACTTAGTGCCGGGCTTACTCTATAGAGGATGCTCATCAGATGTCTGAACTGATCTATGTCTCCTTGGGAACTAAGCAGCAGAGATATTCCTGTTTTCTGACTCTGCTAAAGTATACCTTGGCAAGGAGAGCATCATATTTAGTATTTTGTCTGTGTCCCTTGTGCTTTGTTGATTAAGATGTTTGTGCTTAAGACTCACACCACTTCAGATTTTCATTATGTATATTTTTTATTTGAAAAATATTTATTGAGCATTTATCCATGCTAGGAAATCAGTGATAAGTAAGTAATGGAGCTGAGTCTTAATTCTGTTACCTATTTTGTTTCCTATGAAGAGCCTCTGTTGTAAATTCTGAATGAGTGGAATTTGAACTAAAGATAACATGAGCCTATTTTTCTTTTGTTGTTCTTACTGACTGTGATTTGGCTGTATCCACTTATCTGTTGAAGACTTTGAATAGAGGCAAGAAGATGCATTGTGAGGTGTTTCCAGAATCTACAAAACAAGATTGAATAAGGGAAGCCAGTAAGGAATACCAGCCTTTTTCAATATGTGGTACCACATGCATTCTGCCAGGAGATAGTGTTTGAATAATGATTCCTTATTTTCTCATTTAAAATCTTTTATTCTAAGTCTGCAAGAGCAGGCCATACTCACAAAAAGAATTTGAATCACTTAATAGATACCACTCTTATATTTTTGAGAGAAGATGGAATTAAAGTTTATTGATATTAAATTTATTTTGTTTTCTGGTTTTTTTATCATCCATACATCTGTTTATAATGTATTAATATAATTATGAATTTTATTCATGTGTAAGTAATAAAATCTACATATAATTTAAATTTAATTTCAGCAGTTTAGTTTGTGGTATAAACATGTTAGGTACATGTACATCTAGCACTCAGTCCTCTAGTATTTCTTATTATTTGGTAAACACTCAGGGCCTTGTATAAATTTCTCCAAGTGAATATGTACTGTTTTTTCCTCAAGCTTTATTGAGATATAATTGACATGCAGCATTGTAAGTTTGTGTTCAACATGATCATTTATAATTGATTCACAGTGTGATGATTTGATAGTGTGATGATTTGTTACGCCTGTTCGTTGGGAACTGATTACCACAGTATGATTAGTAAACACCTCCATCACCTCATGTGATTACTTTTTTTTTTAATGTTTTTTAAATTACATTTTTAAATGTTCTGTGGTGAGAACATTTAAGATCTATTCTCTTAGTGACTTTCATGTGTATGCTATAGTATTTTAACTATAGTCATGCTGTGCATTAGATCTCCAGAACTGATTCATCTAATAACTGGAAGTTTGTATTAAAATTTTTTTTATTGATGTGCAGTTGATTGATGATGTTAATTTCTTCTGCACAGAAAAGTGACTCAATTATACATCTCTCCTCTTCCGGTTTGTCACAGGATGTGAATATAGTTTCTTGGGCTATGCACTGGCACTTTGTTGTTTATCCTGAAAGTTTATACCCTTTGATCAATATTTCCCCATTTCTCCCATCCCTACCCCCTGGCAGCTACCATTCTCTCTGCTTGCTTGGGTATTTTAGATTTCATGTATAAATGAGATCATACAGTATTTGTCTTTCTCTGATGTATTTCACTTAACACAATACCTTCCATGTCCATTCACATTATTGCAAATGGGAGGATTTCCTTCTCAGGCTGACTAACATTCCATCGTACAAATGGGCTTCCCTGGTGGCTTAGATGGTAAAGCGTCTGCCCGCAATGTGGGAGACCTGGATCCCCGGGAGAAGGAAATGGCAACCCACTCCAGTACTCTTGCCTGGAAAATCGCATGGACAAACAGAGGAGTCCACGGGGTCACAGAGAGTCAGACACGACTGAGCGACTTCACTTCACTCTTTCTCCAGTCATCTGTAGATGGACAGGTTGTTTCCATATCTTGACTATTGTAAATAATGCTGCAGTGAATATGGAAAATAGTGATTTTATTTCCTTTGGATATACATCCAGAAGTGGAATTGCCAAATCATGTAGTATTTCTGTTTTTGATTTTTTGAGGAAACTTTATCCTGTTTTCCTTAGTGGCTGTGCCAGTTTACATTTCCATCGACGTGCGCACACAAGTTTTCTTTCTCTCCACCTCCTCACCAGTACCTGTTACCTTTTGTCTGTTTGATGATAACCATCCTAACAGGTGTGAGGTAATACCTTATTGTGGTTTTGATTTGTATTTTCCTTATAATTAGTGATGTTGAGCACCTTTTCCTGTACCTGTGGTCTTCTTTAGAAAAATATCTATTTAGTTCCTTTACCCATTTTTTAATTATTTCATTTTTTGCTCTTGAGTTGTATGAATTTCCTTATACATTTTGGATATTAACCCCTTATTAGGTACTTGATTTGCAGATATTTTCTCCTATTAGATAGGTTGGCTTTTGATTTTGTTGATTTCTTTTGCTGTTTAGAAGTTTTTTATTTTGATGTGGTTTCATTTGTTTGTTTTTGCTTGTACTTTGGTGTTACATCTAAAAAGTTTTTGCCTAGACCAGTGCCAAGGAGCTTTTTTCCCTGCCTTTTTTAAGGAGTTTTTCTTCTAGGGGTTTCAGGTCTTATGTCTAAGTCTACTCCATTTTAAGTTAATTTTGCTGAGTGGTACAAGTTAGGGGTGCAGTTTTATTCATTCTTTTGCATGTCCTTATCCAGTTTCCCCAGCACTGTTTATTGAAGAGAATATCCTTTCCTCAGTGAATGTTCTTGACTTCTTAGTCAAATATTAGTTGACTGTATATTGAAGGTTTTACTTCTGGACTCTCAGTTCCATCGATGTCTTTTTCTTGCTAATAATCATACTGTTTTGATTACCCTGCCTTTGTAACCCCTGGAGAAGGAAATGGCAACCCACTCCAGTATTCCTGCCTGGTAAATCCTGTGGATGGAGGAGCCAGACAGGCTAAAGCCCATGGGGTCAACAAAGTTGGACATGACTGAGTGACTTCACTTCACCGTCACTTAAGCTTTGTAATAATTGTGAAATCAGAAAGTGTGATGCCTCTAGTTTATTCTTTCTCAGGATTGTTTGGCTGTTCAGGGTCTTTTGTTATTTCCTATGAATTTTAGAATTATTTTTTCTATTTCTGTGAAAAATGTGGCACTGTTTCTTAGAATCCTGATTGATATGCCTCTGGTCTCCAAGGGGATTATTTAACATAGTACTCAGCCATATAATTGAATTGTGCTTTTTAGTTTTTTCTTGCTCCTGCAAATGTTGTAAAGCTTGGTGTGTTACTCATAAGACATTGTTAGTTGTCTTTAGCTATAGAGAGAAACCATGATGCATTTAAATTTGTGCTGCACTGCTGCGTATTAGAATTCTAATAATCTGTCTTGTCTTTGAATTAGTGTCATATGATTTCTTTCTGTCTGTAAGGAAGAGGTGGAGGAACACATTTGAAAGACATCTGTTGTCTTACCTAGCCTATTGAGACTTCTAACTTGAATTTTTATTTACATTTGTGATCATCTATTCTTTAGTATTTTCCCTCATTGTGAATACTTTTTTGATAGGAAAATCTATAAATAATTGTTCCAGTGTTTGTAATTATAAATTATTTCAGAACTGTGGAGAAAATACATCATGGCCTTATCTTGTTAGTTTTTGGAGTTTAATTGTTCATTTGTTTTTTGTTAACCCAGGTATAAATAAAGCCAATTAAGGATTTAGAGGTATTTCTAGTTTACTAGGACCTGAAGTGCCAGATGTTACTGTTGATTTATACCTTTCCACGTGTCCCTTACCTTCACAGTAAAGCTTTGTGCTTTAGTTTGTTTAGAAAGGATCCTACCTAATAGCATAAAGTTACTATTTCATAATTAGCCCTAAAGCCTATCCTATCGTGAACATTATTCATAGAAAGAGAACTTGATCTTTAATGATAGTTTTAAAAAACCCACTGTGTGAGTAATTTCTTTTAAGAACTAAAAATATATTCTGATGAAAAATTAAAGAATAACTTTTTGTTAATTAAAATTAGATGGGATTGCTTGTGTTAAAAATTAGCTTGTAATTCTGTATTGAGTTTTCCAAATAAGACTTCAGAATAATAAGCTCTTTCCCAGCTACTAAAATCTTTGAGAAATAAGTGTTGCAGACATGTACAAACCAAAGAAGTCAGCCAAATACTATTGGTGTTTGGCATCTTTTTCAGGTTTATGCTAATAAAAAGAATACTTCATTGTATCTTTGTGGAAAATATTTCTGCTTGGAGAAATAAGAGGCTGCTAAACACGTCTGTCACCTATTTGTATGATAATGCCGTGTTGCTAACTGAACAGTCACATCAATTATAAGAAAGAAGTAATCATGCATTGGAGAAGGAAATGGCAACCTACTCCAGTATTCTTGCTTGGAGAATCCCAGGGACAGGGGAGCCTGGTGGGCTGCCGTCCATGGGGTTGCACAGAGTTGGACACAACTGAAGTGACTTAGCAGCAGCAGCAGCAATCTGCTATTTCTTGGGTTTTGTTTATCCAATACTAGACTTACGGGATCATAAATACAGTATACTTCTTTTCATAATTCCTACAGTCTTTGAATCCTTTTTATTGTTTTCGGTTATGTTAAGTACCTTTCTTCTTCACCCCTCCCCTCCCCCAACTTTTAGCTTTAGGGGCTGTAAACTTGTGTTCTTCTCCTTCTGGTCCCATCTTTCTGTTAATACTTTTCAAAACTCTTGGTTTCATTGAGTCTGAAACAGTTCCTTATTTCTTCACTTTTCTTTGGTTTTTATGACCATAACATTTTTGAAGATTATAGGTAGTTTTTTTAATGATATCCTTCAGTTACTGTATTCTGGTTTCTTCATAAGTAGATTCAAGTTATATATTTCTGGTGGGAATGTCACAGAAATGATGCTGTTATTTTCTTCCTATCAAGTTGATATGCATTTTGATCACTTGATTACCAGTGTGTTTGACAGGTTTCTCTATTGGTGAAATTGTCCTTATAATGTTTCTCTTTGTAAATAGTAAATACCTTGTGGGAAGGTGGTGGTGGTTTTGTCGCTCAGTTGTGTCCAACTCTTTGCGACCCCATGGATTGCAGCAGACCAGGCTTCCCTGTCCTTTACCATCACTTTGTTACTATGCGTATATCTCATTCATTGTTAAGCTTTAGCTCATTTTATTCAGTGGGTTATAACCATTTTTATCATTATTTATTTTGAGGCTCTAGTTGCCTTAGATATGGCCCCTTTATATTATTTTTATTTGGGATTAAAACATCTTTCTTTGATATTGTATCTCTTTTTCTTCAGTGTTTCAAATAGGGGGCTTTTCTGGTGCTCAGACAGTCTAGAGATACACAATCTTTGCTGAAAATATTGCTCATTTCAGAGATGTGTGAAGACCTTTAGTTGACCTACTACCAGCCAGCAGCCTTACTGCAACAGGTGCTTAGCTATAACAGTGATCCTCCATCATTACTGGAAATGTGAATACATTGAAAGTTCTTACAACCCGGGAATGTCTCCAGTGAAGCCAAAGTAAGTTGAAGTGATGCAGGTCCCCAAGACCACTCTCAGGTTTGACAGTTTTCTGGAAGGAGTTGCAGAACTCAGAACCAGTGTTATTTCACAGTTATGATTTACTGCACTAAAGTATTTAGGATAAAATTAGCAAAGAAAAAAGGGGGGGGCACATAGGGTGGATGGAGCCCAGAGAGACCATACCTGAACTTCCAGTATTCCTCTCCCAGTGGAGCTGTGCAAGTGCATGTAACCCTTTTGGTAATATCATGTGACAACACGTGAACTATTGCCAACTGGAGAAGCTCAGTTATATCTGTATGGAGTGCTCTTGTGACTAACCATAGCTCTAGGCTCCCCGTCCCCACCCTGAGAGATCAACCTGGGCTTCTTATGAACCCAATAGGTATTTGTCATAAATCGCATTGTTAGAAAGCTGTCTGATGCTGCTCTAGCTCATAGGTGTACAGAGATACTCTTATCAGGCAAGATATTCCAGGGACTTACACTTTTTCTCCCAGGATCTGGTCAAGGGTCAGTTCTTTCTTCGGAATGTGTAGGTCTTGAACACCCCAAGCCTGCTGCAGTTGGTCACGTCCAATTAAAAATGAAATCAATATTGTAAGGATGGGAAAAGAAATCTTTGTACTGAATTCTTGGCAGTGCTAATGTTTTCACAAAGAAGTGACTTGTTTTGGACACAAGAGATACTGAAATGGAGTATAACTTAGGGAAATTTTCAGAATCAGTGCAATCAAATAGACTCTTGTGTAGGACACTCTTCCAGCCACTTTGATACCCTGAGTAGAAGCAATCAGTAGTTAGCATAACATTGTCACAGAGGTCATGTTTATATAATAATTTGTATGTACTTAGGCTTTTGTTATTTAGTTGCTAAGTCATGTCTGACTCTTCTGTGACCCCATGGACTGTAGCCCGCAAGACTCCTCTGTCCATGGGGTTTCCCAGGCAAGAATGCTAGAGTGGGTTGCCGTTTCCTTCTTCAGGGGATCTTCCCGACCCATGGATTGAACCCTGTCTCCTGCATTGGCAGGCATGTTCTTTACCACTCAACCACCAGGGAAGCCTGTGTTTAGGCTTTAGACAAGCGTATGTAGGTGTATTCCATATTGTGGATTACTTCTTAATCTTTTTTGAATATGGTATTGACATGTTAGCTTACATCTTTGTAACTTTAGGACTAGAACTTTAAGAACCCAAAGCTGGTGGAAGTCTTAGAAACTTTTTTGCTCCATTTTTTGTTCTTTATTTGATTTGGCTTGGCATAATGGTAAATTGTAGTTATTAGGTAACTAGTAATTATCTAATGGTAACTAGTAGTTAGTAGTTTTTAGTTGTTAGTTATGGTATAATTAGCTATTATTATTAATAACTACTAGTTATTAAGAGGTAACTGAATATATTTTCTTGTAAATTACCTGTTTACCATTATGCTGAGCCAAATTAAAGAATAAAAAAGGAGCAAAAAGTTTCTAAGACTTATACAGCTTTGAAGCTGGTGGAACCATTATAACTCATATAGTTCAATATTTTCCGGAGAAGGCAATGGCACCCCACTCCAGTACTCTTGCCTGGAAAATCCCATGGATGGAGGTAGCTTGGAAGGCTGCAGTCCATGGGGTCTCTGAGGGTCGGACACGACTGAGCGACTTCACTTTCACTTTTCACTTTCATGCATTGGAGAAGGAAATGGCAACCCACTCCAGTGTTCTTGCCTGGAGAATCCCAGGGACAGGGGAGACTGGTGGGCTGCCATCTCTGGGGTCGCACAGAGTTGGACACGACTGAAGTGACTTAGCAGCAGCAGTCCAATATTTTCCAAACCAGCATTGAATAATATATAAAAATATTTGTGTTGTAAAGTGGATACTGCATTTGTGCCCCTTTTTGAATCTACAAAGCACAATATCATTTTAAATGTTCTGGAAAATCTTGCAGTAAAGAAACCTGTTTAACATACCTATATGTAGTATTTCATAAAACCTGTTAGTCCCAGAGCCATGTTTGGATGCCCAGCGGTTATTAATAAGCACCACAGCACAGTCTGGGAAATGCTGCTGTAGTTAATTTTCTTTTTATAAATTCAGAGACTTGTGCCTGTAGAGGTTAAACACTGTTTTGAATTCGTCTATCCCTGGGCTACAGCTTTTGGACTTTCATCTGAATTTATATTCAAAATGTTTAGTGCTTCTCTGCTACTCTTAAATTTGTCTGCTTGTACTTTCTCTCCAGCCCCTACTTCCCACATGGCTTAAAACAAAAGTCTGCTTTGAGTTTAGGCACTCTCTATGGCTGTGCTGTCCAGTACAGTAACCACTGGCTGTTTGTGGCCAGTTCACATACTGTAAAATTCACCTATTTAAAGTGTACAGTTTAGTGATTTTTTAGTATTCATAAAGTTATGCCACCATCGATCGTCACTGAGTCCAGAACATACTCATCACTCCAGAAAGAATCCTGTGCTTCCCCGTCACTTCCCTATCCCCCTCTTCCTCTGTCTCCTGTCGACCGTTAATCTTTCTATTTCTATGAATATGCCTATTCTGGACATTTCATATAAATGGAATCATACAGTATGTGATTTTTGTGTCCAGGTTCTTTTATTTAACATAATGTTTTCAAGATTCACTATATTGTAATATATCAGTACATCATTTTGCCTTCTTTTAAAATAACAATTTTATAGAGATGTAATTCACATGGCATTTAATTACCCATTTAAAGTGTACAGATCAGGAGTTTTTAGTATCTTCACAGATTTGTGCAGCCATAAGTACTGTTACTTTTTAGAACATTTTCATCATCTCAGAAAGAAACCTCATAACATTTAGCCTGTCACCTCTTATCTTCCCACTTACCTATATCTAGGCAACTACTTACTATACTCTTTTTCCTTAGTAGTCTGGATATTTCATACAAATGGAATCATATGCCATGTGGCTTCTGTATCTGGACTTTTTTCACTTAGCATGTTTTCAGGGTTCATCCATGTTGTATTATGTATCAGTGCTTCAATCCTTTTTATAGCTGAATGGATATACTACCTTTTATTTATCCATGGGTTTATTTATGATGGATTATAAATTATAAATATATTTATTTATTTATGGATTTTCAAGTTTTCAGCATTTTGGAAATTATGAACAATGCTACCACAACATATATTAACATATAACATTATGAACAATCATGCATAAATCTTTATGTGGCCATATATTTTTTCTTTCTCTTGGACGTGTAACCTAAGAATGGAATTGTTGGTTCATGTGGTTACTGTATTTAACTATTTGTGAAAGTGCTGGCCTGTTGTCCAAACTGGTTATACCATTTACATTCCCGCTGGCATTGTATAAGAGTTCATTTCTCCACATCCTCACCAATACTTGTTATTAACTGTCTTTTTGATTACAACCATCTTAGTGGGTGAGAAGTGGCCTTTTTGTTGTTTTGGTATGCTTTTTCCTAACAACTAATGATACTGAGCATCATTTCATGTGCTTACTGACCATTGGTATATATTTTTTGGAGAAATGTGCACACAAATCCTTTCCACATTTAAAAATTGGATTGTCCTTTCATTTTTTAATTGTACAAATTCCTCATATATTTTATAGGATACAGATCCTTTGTCAGATATATGATTTACAGTCACCCTCTGTCCCCAGGTTTTGCATCTCTGGTTTTAATCAACTGCAGATCAGATTGGTTGAAAATGAGGATACAGAATCTGCAGATGCAGAACCCGTGGATATGGAGGTTATATAAAATGGGTATGCCAAAAGGACTTGAGCAGTGGAGGATTTTAGGAGAAGGCAATGGCAACCCACTCCAGTACTCTTGCCTGGAAAATCCCGTGGATGGAGGAGCCTGGTAGGCTGCAGTCCATGGGGTTGCAAAGAGTCAGAAACGACTGAAGCGACTTAGTAGCAGCTGAACCAATTCCCTGAAGATACTGAGGAATGATGGTGTTGTCTCCCATCTGTGGGTTTTCTTTTCATTTCTTTGATGCACAAGTTTTTAATTTAAATTAAGCCCAAGATACCTATTTTTTCCTTTTTTTGTTTGGTTTAGGTGTTATATTTAAGAAACTATTGCCTAATCCAAGGTCACATTTATTCCTCTATTTCCTCCTAGGAGTCAGAGTTTTAACTGTTACATTTAGATCTTTGATCTGTTTTGAGTTAACTTTTGATATGTTGTGAGATGATGATGTTCACTTGCTAAGTCATGTCCAATTCTTTGCAACCCTATGGACTGCAGCTTGCTAGGCTCCCCTGCCCTCCACTATCTCCAGGAGTTTGCTCAAAGTCACGTCCATTGAGTCAGTGACGCTATCTAACCATCACCACTCCATTCCACTGTTGTGAGGTAGGGATCCATATTTATTTCTTTACGTATTTATTTGTCTCAGCGTCATTTGTTGAAGAGATTTTTCTTTCCCCATTGAATTGTCTTGGCACCTTCCTTGAAAATTAATTTCCCGTAAATGTTTTGCTTCTGAACTCTGAATTCTAATCCAGCTGATCCATGTGTATCCTTACACCAGTGCTACAGTCTTCATTATTATACTTCTGTTGTTTTGAAATTGTGATATATGTGTCCTCCAGCTTTGTTCCTTTTCAAGATTATTTTGGCTACTCTACATCCCTTGAATTTTCCGTATGAATTTTTGGATCCCTTGTTAATTTCTGTCAAAGTCTGCTGGATTTTGATTGGGATTGTGTGGAATCGGTAGATACACTTGGGGAGCCACTTTAATTATAGTAAGTCTTCTAGTCAGTGAACATGAGATAGCATTCCACTTCATCAGTTCTGTATTTTAATAACATTTTGTAGTTTTCTGTGTTTTACATTTCTGTTTTTGAAATGATTCCTAAGTGTTTTATTCTCTTTGATCCTATTGTAAATGGAATTGTTTTCTCAATTTCATTTTTGAATTGTTTATTACTGTTGTATAAAAGTACAGTTGTTTCTGTGTATTGATCTTCTGTGTTACTGAAATTTAAAGTTCAATTTCAGTTTTACATTTCTACTGTCTACCTTTCAAGTGCTCCATAGCCACATGTGCCTAGTGACTGCCATATTGAAATACACAGATTAGATCATTTCCAACATTGTAATTCGTTGTCTACCCACCCCCTAAAAAGAAGAGTACATCTTTTGCCTCAGATTTCCCTCTGGAGGCTCTTTCAGCTTTTACATTCTTCGGATGTTTATCTCCATATGTCCATGTTCATGTTGCTGTTTTATAAGTTTTAGATAATTCTGCTATGAGAAACAGACTTTACTTTCTTATAGTTGTTCCCATCTTTTCAACATAGCTTGTAGCAATTTTGGATTTATTCAGTATGTCCATTATGTCTACGTAAATATTCATAGCTGAATCATGCAGTGGACTGGTGATTTTATTTCCTTTCCTAAGCAAATTTTTTCTTTCCCTTGGGGCTAATAATTACCCCATTTCTTGGATGACGTAATTACTTACGTATCTATCCCTAATTCATCTCTAAACTTTCTTTTGGATGTAGAAATCTCACCTCACTATGTTAAAGTATGTTAGTGATCTATCATTTGTCAATAACTGTGAAGGGTCTGAAATTTAACACTGTTTTCAACCTAACAGGATGGCTAGCCACAGTTTCATGGTTGCTGTGGCAGAAGGCATGAGACTCCTGGGTCAGAGACATAAGATTTTTTTTATTACTCACAGCAATAGCATTAGCAAGAGTAGCAGCATTTTTTTTGCATTGCACTTAACTCCTAAAACCCCTGATCTCAGTGTGGCATGAGGAAGGCCAGGTGATAGCTACACACACAGTAGGTTGCATTATTGGGAGCAACCCTGAATGTAGGGAACCTGAATCTTTTGTGTCTTCTTAGGTAAAAATACCTGCCCTTTGCTCCAGAGGGAGATACTCTCTTTATCTTCTGAGATGGGTTTTCTGTACAAACATAACTAAAGAGATAGTCAAACAAAGGCCACCAGTACCTCTGCTCGCCACAGTGTACAAAATGCAGAAGAATCATGGAGAATTGCCTCCCAATATCAGTTTTATTTCTTCCCCAGGAGGCATATTTCTTGGAGCCCTTCCTTGGCCATTCTTCTTTAATATTCATTATATGAATTATTAACCTAACTTCATCTCAGAGATTTCCTTTGCCATTTGTCTTTGATTTTTCTTTGCCCTCTTTGATGTTGATTCTATTTTCTGGATTCCGTGCTTTCTCTTCCCTTTGTGCTTTAAGGATGTACATACTCCAGTGCTTTTTGAGAAAGAATATATGGAAAGTTAAAAAAAAAATCAACTCATTGTGTGCTAAAAATCTTACTCAGCTTTCACTAGATTGGTGGTTTGATTGATGTAGAATTATAAATTGGAAATAATTTTCTCTCAGATTGTAAAAGCATTCTTTTATTTTTTTCATTTTCTATTAGTTTTTGATATTGCTTTTGAGAAGTCAGGTGGCATTTTGCTTCCTGATTTTTTTCTGTTTTTTTTCTCTCCCTCTCTGGATGTGTGTAGGATCATTTACTCCTCATGATGGTGAATTTTGTTATAGCTCTTTTTTCATTAATTGTACTAAGCATTTGATAAGTACATTTAGTGGACTCATATTCTTTAACTCTGGAAATTTGATGTTTCTGCTCTGTTTCTGTTTTTGTGTTTTTATAGTCTAATTTGGACTTCTTGGATTGAATTTCTAAAAATTTCCCCTGTTTTTGGTGGTTTTATTTTCTTTGAAAAGGTCTGTTTACTGTTTTCCACAGTGGGTGTACCAATTTACTTTCCTACTAATTGTGTACAAGTAGATTCCCTTTTCTCCACTCCTCACAAACATTTGTTAGTTGTGGTTTTGTCTTTTGATAGCCATTCTGACAGGTGTGAGGTGTTACCTCTCTATGGTTTTGATTTGCATTCCTGTGATGAGTCATGAGGTAGAGCATCTTTTCGTATGTCTGTTGACCATATGTATGTCTTCTTTGGAAAAATGTCAATTCAGGTCTCCTGCTCATTTTAAAATTGAGTTTGTTCTTTTGATACTGAGTTGTATGAGCTGTTTGTATATTTTGGATATTAACTCCTTATCAGTCATGTATTTGCAAGTATTTTCTCCCAAACCTAAAATGTTTCTTAAAAGACAACTGAGTAAAGGAGAGGATCTTTAAATAATGAGGAAAGTGTTTTTAAAACCTTTTTGTCTGCTTTAAAAAATAAATTTGATTTCAGATTTACTAAACAGACTGATTTTTTCCTAATCTAAAATAGATACTATTATAAAACTTGTGTTCTGTTACTTTTTAGATAAGCATACATAGTTGAATCTAAAATGACCTACTTTCAAATTCCAGAAAAGAATCATGGTATTTTATAGCTGAAAGAGACATAATAACCTACTCTTCATGTAACAAGTAGTTGCAAATAGTTACAAGGACTGAGTCCTTGAGAGTATAAATGACTTATTCATGACCTGGTAAGATAGTGGCTGAGTTAGAATAAGAACCCTATCTTTTCTATTACCCTCATCATTTTCTAGAAACCTCACTTTGGCTTTAGTGATAGGTTTTCCTGAAACAGCCAACCACAATCTCAGCAAATAACTTTGTTTTGAATCTCAAAAAGATTAATCTGTAATCTTTTGTCTCATTTCTAAATTGGCCTTTTTTTTTTCCTCTCCACTGATACTTTAGGGATATAGGTGAATATCAAGTTTATCTGCCTCAGTTGTTTCCAGTTAGCCTACACATAGATTGTCTAGGTGGATGCCATACCAACTTACCTATTTAAAGATGCCCTGGCCAGAATATATTAAGCTGTTAAAATTGAACACTTTCAAGTGTTTTAGATTTGTTGGCTTCACATGATAGAAGCTCAATTTGGAAAAACTGTTTTTTTTTTTCTTCTAACTTTTCCTCTTGGTTTATAATATGAAAAGCAAAGCAGAAGGTCCAGATTTTCCTTTTCAAGCATCAGTGATTATCAGCTTACAGTGAGGTTCTCCTGGATGCCCCTTCAGGCAGCAGGGGGCCTTGCTAACTTGTCATTTCCAGCTGGGGTGGGAGGTCATTTTCCGAGCATAACAGACCTGTGAGGCCTTCTGTTACCTGCAGCTGAGTTTGGTGGGAACTTCCTTATTACTGAATAATCTTGCTCAGTTTTTAAGTCCATGGCATAGGTTTGCAGGGTCAGCAAAGCATCCTGAAGAAGCTGTCTCTGTGATGCTTTGAGTTTAGGGACACTTGTGATTGTCAGGCTGTCCTCTGCCCTTTTATCATCTCCCCATTCATCCTCATCTTCAAACTCTGAACTCCTCAGCAGGCATGCACCGTACCTGGAGTGTGGTGGTCACTTCCTCTTCGGTCAGCACCTCCTTCTGCCCAATAACAAATAACAGAAATGTGCATTTATTAGTTACTAACTAGACCATGTGAAAAAACAGGAATGGCTGAAGCAAGGACTCAAACTATGTCTCTCATTGCTGTTTCTTCTTGCTTTATGTGTGCTGGCCTCATTGTTTCAGATAGGCATGTGCTATGAACTGTGAGATAGTCTTACATATGTCTCACACCTCATGTATATCTAAGATAAGAGGAAAAGTTCTGTCTTCTAGAATCAGTTGGAAAAATCCATCTGAGATATATCTGTCTTTCTCTGGAAGACAATAACTGTGGCTGGAATGGGCAAAAGTATTGGAATTACTGGAATTGAACTGTGGTGTTGGAGAAGACGCTTGAGAGTCCCTTGGACTGCAAGAAGATCAAACTAGTCAATCTTAAAGGAAATCAGTCCTGAATATTCATTGGAAGAACTGATGCTGAAGCTGAAGGTCCAATACTTTGGCCACCCGATACTAAGAACTGACTTACTAGAAAAGACCCTGATGCTGGGAAAGATTGAAGACAGGAGGAGAAGGGGACAAGAGAGGATGAGATGGTTGAATGGCTTCAGCAACTCAATGGACATGAGTTTGAGCAAACTCCAGGAGATGTTGAAGGACAGGGAAGCCTGGTGTGCTGCAGTCCATAGGGTCACAAAGAGTTGGACACGACTGAGCAACTGGCAGCAAGAAGGTCAGACCCTCGCTATGACCTGGAGAGGACAAGTTTCTTTTCCCTTTTGAATCAAGATGGAAGGAATGTTTCTTAAGTAAAAATATGTTCTATGACAAGTTAAATAACATTTTTCATAAAGATCACCATCAGTATTTTATGGATGCCTTTACAGTTCCCTCAATCCCATGTGAATTTAGCTTCTAATTCCTAGGCAGATAGATGAATTTTCACTGATTACATTTTCACTAGACTTCCTATAAATGACATCTTAATTTTATCAGTAAATATGTCTCCACATCACATTTCAAGATAGAAAACCCTCTTGGGAAGGTTCTTCCAGCAGACATGTATCATTTGTAATTGTGATACAGTAACTTACAGATCACAAGGAGTTTTGTTTCCGATCTAAGTTCCTCCATGTTCTTTTTTGTGGCTCTCTGTATTGAAGAGTGGTGTGTGGGGGGATAGGTAGGGATGGATAGGTATCTTCCTTCTTTGGATCTCTTAAATCTCTATCTACTGAAAAATTTTAGAAATTTCACCTATAGTTTCTCTTATTTGTAGAATCTACAACGATCCTAAATTCATACCTTGTTTGATCTTAAAGAATCAACTGTATCTGTAAGATACATCTGTAATTATAATTAATCTGTAAGATTAATTATTATCTATAAGTATTCATCTGTATAGTTAGAACAATATACAGCTTATATTCTTAATATAGAATATATATATTTTATATATATATACAGGTCCTGTCTTTATACATACACATTACTTATACTGGTCCATATAGAGTTAGGTATTTACAGATTGAAGCAGTTTTTACACATAAGGCACTTACAAGTTTGTATTCAGTTGCTTTATCTTGTGTTAGGTTTTTAAGAAACTTTTAAATGATAAGTGATTTGTATTGCCGTGTAAGTTCTTGAATGACAAAGATTCTGATTCATAAGAGGGTAAAAGATAGTATGAAAAGGCAAAAAGATATGACACTGAAAGATGAACTCCCCAGGTTGGTAGGTGCCCAATATGCTACTGGAGAACAGTGGAGAAATAATTCCACAAAGAATGAAGACACGGAGCTAAACAGAAACAGTGCCCAGTTGTGCCTGTGACTGGTAATGGAAGTAAAGTCCAATGCTGTAAAGAACAATATTGCATAGGAACCTGGAATGTTAGGTCCCTGAATCAAGGCAAATTGGAAGTGGTCGAACAGATGGCAAGAGTGAACATCCACATTTTAGGAATCAGTGAACTAAAATGGACTGGAATGTTAGGTCCGTGAATCAAGGCAAGTTGGAAGTGGTCAAACAGATGGCAAGAGTGAACATCGACATTTTAGGAATCAGTGAACTAAAATGGACTGGAATGGAACTGAATTTAACTCAGATGGTCGTTATATCTACTACTGTGGGCAAGAATCCCTTAGAAGAAATGGAGTAGCCCACATAATCCACAAGAGAGTCTGAAATGCAGTTCTTGGGTGCAATTTCAAAAATAACAGAATGATCTCTGTTCATTTCCAAGGCAAGCGATTCAATATCACAGTAATCCAAGCTATGCCCCGACCAGTAATGCTGAAGAAGCTGAAGTTGAACAGTTCTATGAAGACCTACAAGACCTTCTAGAACTAACACCCAAAAAAGATGTCCTTTTCCTTATAGGGGACTGGAATACAAAAGTAGGAAGTCAGGAGATACGTGGAGTAACAGGCAGATTTGGCCTTGGAGTACAAAATTAAGCAGAGCAAAGGCTAACAGAGTTTTGCCAAGAGAATACACTGGTCATAGCAAACACCCTCTTCCAACAACACAAGAGAAGACTCTACACACACAGACATCACCAGATGGTCAACACCAAAATCAGATTGATTGTATTTGCAGCCAAAGATGGAGAAGCTCTATACAGTCAGCAAAAATAAGAGCGGGAGCTGACTGTGGCTCAGATGATGAACTCCTTAATGCCAAATTCAGACTGAAATTGAAGAAAGTAGGGAAAACCACTAGACCATTCAGGTATGACCTAAATCAAATCCCTTACAATTATACAGTGGAAGTGACAGATTCAAGGGATTAGATCTGATAGACAGAGTGCCTGATGAACTATGGACAGAGGTTCATGACATTTTACAGGAGGCGGTGATCAAGACCAATTTCAAGAAAAAGATATGCAAAATGGTTTTCTGAGACAGTCTTACAAATAGCTGAGAAAAGAGAAGCTAAAGGCAAAGGAGAAAAGGAAAGATACACCCATTTGAATGCAGAGTTCCAAAGAATAGCAAGGAGAGATAAGAAAGCCTTCCTCAGCAATCAGTGCAAAGAAATAGAGGAAAACAATAGAATGGGAAAGACTAAAGATCTCTTCAAGAAAATTAGAGATACCAAGGGAATATTTCATGCAAAGATGGGCACAATAAAGGACAGAAACAGTATGGACCTAGCAGAAGCAGAAGATATTAAAAAGAGGTGGCAAGAATATACAGAAGAACTATATGAAAAAGATCTTCATGACCCAGATAATCACGATGGTGTGATCACTGACCTAGAGCCAGACATCCTGGAATGTGAAGTCAAGTGGGCCTTAGGAAGCATCACTATGAACAAAGCTAGTGGAGGTGATGGAATTCCAGTTGAGTTACTTCAAATCCTAAAAGATGATGCTGTGAAAATGCTGCACTCAATATATCAACAAATTTGGAAAACTCAACAGTGGCCATAGGACTGGAAAAGATCTGTTTTTTTTCTAGTCCCAAGGAAAGGCAATGCCAAAGAATGTTCAAACTACCACATAATTGCAATCATTTCACACACTAGCAAAGTAATGCTCAAAATTCTCCAAGCCAGGCTTCAACAGTATGTAAATCATGAATTTCCAGATGTTCAAGGTGGATTTAGAAAAGGCAGAGGAACTAGAGATCAAATTGTCAACATCTTTTGGATCATTGAAAAAGCAGGAGAGTTCCAGAAAAACATCTACTTCTGCTTTATTGACTACGCCAAAGCCTTTGAGTGTGTGCATTACAACAAACTGGAAAATTCTTGAAGAGGTGGGAATACCAGACCACCTGGCCTGCCTCCTGTGAAATCTGTATGCAGGTCAAGAAGCAGCAGTTAGAACTGGACATGAACAACATTCTGATTCCAAATCGGGAAAGGAGTACGTCAAGGCTGTATATTGTCACCCTTCTTGCTTAACTTATATGCAGAGTACATCATGCGAAATTCTGGGCTGGATGAAGCAGAAGCTGGAATCAAGATAGCCGGGAGAAATATCAATAACCTCAGATATGCAGATGACACCACCCTTTTGGCAGAAGGCAAAGAAGAACTAAAGAGTCTCTTGATGAAAGTGAAAGAGGAGAGTGAAAAAGTTGGCTTAAAACTCAGCATTCAGAAAATTAAGATCAAGGCATCTGTTCCCATCACTTCATGGGAAATAGATGGGGAAACAGTGGAAACAGTGGCTGACTATTTTTTGGGGCTCCAAAATCACTGCAGACGGTGACTGCAGCCATGAAATTAAAAGACACTTGCTCCTTGGAAGAAAAGCTATGACCAATCTAGACAGCGTATTTAAAAGCAGAGACATTGCTTTGCCGACAAAGGCCTGTCTAGTCAAAGCTGTTGTTTTTCCAGTAGTTATGTATGGAATTGAGAGTTGGACTATAAAGAAAGCTGAGCGCTGAAGAACTGATGCTTTTGAACTGTGGTGTTGGAGAAGACTCTTGAGAGAGTCCCTTGGACTGCAAGGAGATCCAGCCAATCCATCCTAAAGGAAATCAGTCCTTAGTATTCATTGGAAGGGCTGATGCTGAAGCTCCAATACTTTGGCCACCTGATTCGAAGAACTGACTCATTGGAAAGAACCCTGATTCTGGGAAAGATTGAAGGCAGGAGGAGGAAGGGATGACAGTGGATGAGATGGTTGGATGGCATCACCAACTCGGTGGCCATGAGTTTGAGCAGGCTCCGGGAGTTGGTGATGGATAACTGACAACATGACAATTCCAGTGGTCATGTATGGATGTGAGAGTTGGACTGTGAAGAAAGCTGAGCGCCGAAGAATTGATGATATTGAACTGCGGTGTTGGAGAAGACTCTTGAGAGTCCCTTGGACTGCAAGGAGATCCAACCAGTCCATTCTGAAGGAGATCAGTCCTGAGATTTCTTTGGAAGGAATGATGCTGAAGCTGAAGCTCCAGTACTTTGGCCACCTCATGCGAAGAGTTGACTCATTGGAAAAGACTCTGATGCTGGGAGGGATAGGGGGCAAGAGGAGAAGGGGACGACAGAGGATGAGATGGCTGGATGGCATCACAAACTCGATGGGTGTGAGTTTGAGTGAACTCCAGGAGTTGGTGATGGACAGGGAGGCCTGGCGTGCTGCAATTCATGGGGTCGAAAAGAGTCGGACATGACTGAGCGACTGAACTGAGGTTAGGACAGTTGAAGAGCTGTAAATATGAAGTGAGAAAAATGAGAACACCACAGCTGATAGAGGACAGAGATGGTATAATAGAGAGGTATGAACAGGCCAAAGTAGCAGTTCAGCCAGAGAGGTATAAAGGAGAATTTCAGTACTAGGGATGATCTGATTCAGAGTAAAAAGGGAATTTGCCTAGAGATCATAGAATTGGGGTCAGGATAGGGCCTAGGTAAGAAGCACCAGATGATGAGCCCAGCAAGCGGAAAAGGAAGCTCTCTTGAAACCAGAACCTGTACCAGTATTTAAAGGCATGCCTCCAAGATCAGGTTACTTCCGAGTTGAAAATGTTGATCCAACAAAGGGATTGTCTCTCTTGGCTCTTGTGATATCGTGTACAAAATACCAGCAAGGATCAAAATCAGGGTAAATACTTTCAAGTATGATCTATACTTTATTATTCAGCAATAGTACATTTCTTAGGTGAAGTGTGGCTCAGCATGAACACCATCTCTAAAGGTGCAGCTGGAGACTGTCAGTTAGCTGGGCTCCCTAAAGCATCGTCTCTTGAAGGGAAGTCAGAACATGTGTCTCTGTGGCCACCACAGCAACCTTTGCTAAATAATGTTTTCCAATCTGTTAGAAAAGTTCCAGAGAATCTTATTGGCTTAATTTGAATCAGTGCCCCCTAGATCAGTCAGTGTCCAAAGGATTGGTGAACTTTAGGTATGCTTGGGTCATGTGTTCATATCTGTGGCATGGGTAAGGTAGAAGGAGAATGGGAGTCAACTGCCACAAACTGAATTTCCCACGTGAATGCAGAATTTGAGTGATTCTGCTATATGACTGAGGAGGCCAGTGAAAAATGATTACTTCCTTTGTGGTCCTTCAGGAATTTTTAGAAGGTGTAATTCAAATAACTTTTTGTTGGTTAGAGCAAATGTTTCTAATGTGTTCTACTTCATCAGATCAGTTTGGAAAGAAAAGAGCCCTGCGGTTGATCAGCATGGTAATATGTTTCTAGTTTATTTGTATGCTGGGCCCCGAATGACGTAGTTCCTGTGACCTCAGTTATGGTGACAGCAGCTCAACTACTTCAGTTGCGTAAATTGTGGCAACGACTTAACTTTGTCCTAAAAGATACATATGAAGATAAAGGTAATGTGGCATGATCCAGGATATGGCAGTGTTGGTTTTGTTTTCATGTAAGCATTGGAGAAGGCAATGGCACCCCACTCCAGTACTCTTGCCTGGAAAATCCCGTGGATGGAGGAACCTGGTAGGCTGCAGTCCATGGGGTCGCTAAGAGTCGGACACGACTGAGCGAATTCACTTTCACTTTTCACTTTCATGCATTGGAGAAGGAAATGGCAACCCACTCCAGTGTTCTTGCCTGGAGAATCCCAGGGACGGGGGAGCCTGGTGGGCTGCCGTCTCTGGGGTCGCACAGAGTCGGACACGACTGAAGTGACTTAGCAGCAGCATGTAAGCATAGAAGATGATTACTGAAAAAATACTTCTAGTTGTAAGACGAATACATAACAGAAAATGGAGAAGTAAAAAGAATAAAATTATCTATAGTTTCATTACCAGTAAAGCATTTATTTCCTTCTAATAACTAATATATAATACATAATTACATATTTCCTTTTAATGTATATTAATAAATACATAATTTTATATACATATACAATGAAACTATATAATACCACTTTACACAGCTGAGATACAGTAAAACCTGACCAATGAGTACTATAAGGTTTATAAATTAAAAGTTTTAATTTTTTACAGTTTATACAATTCAAGACCATGTTGCAGCTGTCTGGAGATAGTTGCATTATAATCAAATTCCTGTTGTTGTGGGTACATCATTTAGAATTTTATTTTAATTAGTTTTCCATTCTTCTTTCCAACATAAATATTGTTCATAAGCAGTTTTTAATATGATATAGTTGTGCAAGTTTATTTAACTCTTTCTCTGTTGTTGGACACTTACATGGTTTCTAATTATTTATGTAACAGGATATCAAATGAGACTTTTTTGTTGTCTTCATGTTATAGTTCAGGCTCCAAAGGTGAGGAAAATATTTAACAGTTACCTCCATATTTTAAAAAAGGATGTTCAATTCAGTTCAGTCGCTCAGTCGTGTCCGACTCTTTGTGACCCCATGAATTGCAGCACGCCAGGCCTCCCTGTCCATCACCAACTCCCAGAGTTCACTCAAACTCACACCCATCGAGTCGGTAATGCCATCCAGCCATCTCATCCTCTGTCGTCCCTTTCTCCTCCTGCCCCCAATCCCTCCCAGCATCAGAGTCTTTTCCAGTGAGTCAACTCTTCGCATGAGGTGGCCAAAGTACTGGAGTTTCAGCTTTAGCATCAGTCCTTCCAAAGAACACCCAGGACTGATCTCCTTCAGAATGGACTGGTTGGATCTCCTTGCAGTCCAAGGGACTCTCAAGAGTCTTCTCCAACACCACAGTTCAAAACCATCAATTCTTTGGTGCTCAGCTTTCTTCACAGTCCAACTCTCACATCCATACATGACTACTGGAAAAACCATAGCCTTGACTAGACGGACCTTTGTTGGCAAAGTAATGTCTCTGCTTTTGAATATGCTATCTATGTTGGTCATAACTTTCCTTCCAAGGAGTGTCTTTTAATTGTTAGGTTTCTTGCATAGGACCTTCTGAGAGATGAGACTGCTTTTTATCCCTTGATTCTCTGTATATCCATAAATGTACATACATATGGATATATATCCATTCATTTTCATATGTGTTTGTACATGAATGTGTATTACATACATAGGTGTATGTAAATGAATGAAGATTTCTTATCAGAGGGTTTGTAGAAGTGCTTCTCCCTCATCTTCAGGTAAATCAGGAGAGGGTATGAAAATCAGTCATAGAAATAGAGGTTGTTTACTGAAAAGGAGGATTGAGAGCTCATGTCCAGTTTGAGGCTTGCTAATCTGTAGAAATGCTTGAGCTGTGCACCAGAGAGAAATGGGCAGATGATGACTCTAGTCTGAACTGGACATGATATGGGAGTAGGCGTGAAAATTGTTGTCTGACTTTTCTTGAGGAAAGTCTGAAGGTTAAATCCCACTGAAGTGTGGAGCAACTCGAGGAGGCTGTGTTGGGAGAATCTAGTACTTCTAGGGAGAAGGCAGTGGCACCCCACTCCAGTACTCTTGCCTCGAAAATCCCGTGGATGGAGGAGCCTGGTGGGCTGTAGTCCAGGGGGTTGCTAAGCGTCGGACATGACTGAGCGACTTCACTTTATTTTTTCACTTTTGTTCATTGGAGAAGGAAATGGCAATCTACTCCAGTGTTCTTGCCTGGAGAATCCCAGGGATGGGGGAGCCTGGTGGGCTGCTGTCTATGGGGTCGCACAGAGTTGGACACGACTGAATCAACTTAGCAGCAGTACTCCTAGAGTTTGGAGGGCCAAAAATATTGCTTTTTTTCCCCCATGGGCTTAATAAGTAGAGCAGAATGTAGCTGGTTAGAGCTGTCATATAAGAATCTTGGTTATAGGGTTTTTGTTTTAGACCAGTTTTAGAGAGTTCTCATATTTCCCTAAACTCCTCCCCCACTTGCCCCTTTTATTAACATCTTAGATTAGTGTGGTACGTTATTACAGTTGAACCAGTATTGTAATTGCTAAATAAAGTCTGTCGTTTTTATTAGGGCTTACTTTTGGTGTTGTGCATTTTGTGAGTTTTGATAAATGTAAAGTGACACATACCCACCATTACAGTCCTATACAGAATAGTTTCACTACCCTAAGAGTCTCCAGAGTTACACCTGTTTATCCCTTCTTCCCTTTCCACAAACTCCTGGCAACCACTGATCTTTTTAACTGTCTCTTTTTAACCGTCTTTTCTAGAATGCCATACAGTTAGACTCATGCAGTATGTAGCATTTTTAGATTGGTTTCTCTCATTGAGCAATATGCATTTATGATTCCTCTGTCTTTTCATGGCTTGATACCTCATTTGCATTTTAGTGCTAGATAGTGTTCAGTTATTTGTATCAGTTTATTTGTCCATTCATCTTGGTTGCTTCTAAGCGTTGGCAATGAATAAAGCTACTATAAGCATCTGTGTATAGATTTTGAGTGGCCATATTTTCCAACTTGTTTGGGAAAATACCAAATGCTGAATCCTATGGTAAGAGGATCTTCCCAACTCAGGGATCAAACCTGGGTCTCCTACATTGCAGACAGATTCTTTACTGTCTGAGCCACCAGAGAAGCCTCCATCCTTGTATAAAATTTATACAAAATTTTCAGCTCGTGTGAGTAAATACTAATGAGCCGGTTACTGCATCGTATGGTAAGAGTATATTTAATTTTGCAAGAAACTTCCAAACTGTCTTCCAAAGTGGATGTTCTGCATTCCCACTAGCGATGAGTGAGAGTTTTTGTCCCACTGCAAGAGATGCAGGTTTGATCCTTGGATTGGGAAGGTCCCCTGGAGAAAGAAATGGCAACCCATTCCAGTATTCTTGCCTGGAAAATTCCATACACTAAAGACCCTGATGGGCTATAGTCCACGGGGTCTCGTCAAGTCGGACACGACTGAGCGACTGAACACAGCAGGTGTGTAGTGATGTCTTGTTTTTAATTTGCAATTCGCTCATGACATACAATGTTAAACTTTTCATATGGTTATTTACATACTATCTTCTTTGGTGAGGTATCTCTTCAGTTCTTTTGCCCATTACAAAACTTTGCTTATAGTTGAGTTTTAAGAGTTCCTTGTGTATTTTGGTTACCAGTTCTGTATCAAATACGTTTTGTAAATATTTTGACTTACTTTGTGGCTTGTCTTTTCAGTATAACTATCATTTACAGAATTGGTTTTAAATTTTCTGTCTTAAATTTATGTTTTTAAATTTACATGTTTTTTACCTTGTTGGGTGCTGGGTTTTTATTTGCTTGTTTATATTTTGAAGCTTTATTATATTATTTTTAAAATTTTATGATATTGCAGTTTGAAAGATCATAGTTGTCCTTTCTGACCATGGCTGTATATGTAAAATGTTTCCTCCATCTAGAGATCAGATAAGATAAAAGGGCCATCATTTATTGAGCTCTTCTGTTATGCCAAGTTCTGTGCTAAAGTCTTGGCATATAGGATCTCAATTAATCCTCCGTGTTTTTCACTTTCTGAGATAACCATGTCACATCTTCTTCTGTCTCTTTGTCCTCTTCAGTTTTATATATTGCCATGCCTCATACTTCAGACATTAAAACTAGGCTAAATCTTCATCTTTCCACCTTAAAATTTATGAACCTTTTCGCAGCTGCAGCAACTTTCTCCTTTTCCTTTTTTCCAAAAAGGACAGTTTCCAAAAGAACTGATCTCCTCTAGTCACTCCAGTTGAGCTCTCCCCTTCTGAAATATTTTGGTTTTTTTTTCTTGAACACTTTTTGCCTCTTCCACCTTTCCTTTCTCATTAGATAATTTATTTCTGTATGTAAACTGGGTATCTCCCAGCTAAAACCTTTCTTTACCACTGTATTCTCTTCAAGCTCTGGTTCCATTTCTTTAATTTGTTATATGGCCAACATACAAAGAGTTATCTATATGTGCTTTCTTCAATTCTTAAAATTAATTCTGATCTGATTTCTATGCTACTACTCAGCTAAAAATGCTTTTTAAAAATTCATCAAGCAATTCGATATTGCCACAGCTATTTATTGGATGCTTTTCTGACCTCGTCTTTCCTGTCTTCTCAGTAGTGTGGCTATGTCTTCCTCTTGAAATAGTCCCTTCTCTTGATTTCTTCAGTCTCCTGGCAAAGTGCAATATTTTTTTCTTTTCCTTTTGTAAGAGTATTTGGCATTCTTGGCACGTGCTTTTCTTTCTTCATCACCAAAGCAGAATAACCACAAAGCAAATTTAAGGCAATGCAGATATGTTCTTGTTAATTCCTTGGTAAAAATGGTGCTTTATTGTGTCATTTTTTTCCCCTATCACTTGTGTGGCTGAATGTTTTTCCATGTTTGTGTTCGTCTTGTGTTCTTTCCTTGGTGAATTGTGCATGTTTATCTAATTATGCTTTGCTCTTTTTCACTGTGACTTGTATAACTCATTCTAATTTGAATGCCATGCTTTTTTATAGACTGCATTCTCTAAGAGTCTGGAGGCAAATGCAGAGATAAATGGTCTAATGAGAAAGGAAAGGTGGAAGAGGCAAAATGCGTTTAAGGAAAATGCCCATTCTTCCTTAGGTGTCATAGAAATTAATATTTGAACAATTCTTAAGACGTAAGAGTACATTTGTCGTATTCTGTGTGGTTTTTGGCAAACATTTTCCACTTATATGTAATGATCGGCCTATATTTTAGAAGCTGCCTCTTTAGTTTCAGTTAGATTGAGTAGTGGAGCATTTCTTTCCAATTTGGTTTAGTTACATGATTTCTTGGAGTGCAGAACTGAAAGCTCAGTTAATAGGTAATCTAAGAGTATTCCCCTCTCCTCAGACCATTATTGAGTCAGGTGCTGTGACTCTGCCATAACTTTACTGGGGGTTAATTATATGTGTGATATTGTAATTTCTTAGTAATTTTGTGAGAGATAAAAGTTCATTACTATACTAACCTTAAATTTCAGCACATGTCTCAGTCTTAAAGTAGGGACAGTAGTGAACTAATCATATGTTAATAATACCAAACTTACATGTGTTCTGGATTCAAGAATCTTTTTCATGCCTCTGTGCCTTTATTTAGGCTGTTTGCTCTACCTGGAATAATTTCTCTCACTCCTGCTTGGCAGAATTGACTCTGTTCTTTGAGACTCTACTTGGATGGTCATCTAAGTGTTCCTACTTGGATACCACTGATATTCCTGACCATTCTGCATTAACATTTTCTGTTTATATGCCTTTCTTTGTATTGGACTGAAACTTTCTGGAGTGCAGAAAATAAGTCTCATTTTCATATTCTAGTATATAGTATGATGTCTGTCCTGTAACATTCAGTCTACAAGAATTTATTGAAATTAACTGATGAATTAATCATGGCAGATCTAGAAGAAATTGTTTAATACTTTAGGTAAGATAACCAATTAAATGAGAACTAAGTACCTGTACTTTACCTAATGTAATAATTTATACCCAGAACCAAAATAATTACATATTTTTCAGGCAGCATAGTAGACTGGACTAGAGTGAGTGAGAGGTTTCCTGCTGGAGAAGAGAAGGAAAGACAGTGGATCTGTAGAGGAGAATCCTTGCCTGCATGTCCATACTCATTTACCTTAAGTATTACCATTCTTTTCCTGCCCATTATCTATATGTTTAAATATACCAAATATGTTGTCCTTTTTGTGGAAGTGAAGAAGAAAAATAAATAATAGTAGTAATCTAGTATAATAATAACACAGTCTTGAGCTGCTCTAGAGGGTGTAAGGTTCTTAGTCTTCATATTTCTCAGTGCCCATCCCAGAACATCAAATTGAAAAACAAGTTTGAATTTACTAGTAAGTCATGAGTACTATGGATGGTGCCAGAGCTTCTGGAGATCAAAGAAATCACTTGGGTGATAAAAGTAACTTTGATTCTTTGGAACATTTTGGTGGATACACTTCAACAGAAAATATGTAACTCCTGTGTGTAATATGATGTGAAGATGTATAAGGCATAATACTACCTTCAAGGTCTTCCCACATGGGGGAGTGTGGGAGTTTGGGTCAATGAAACACACACATAGTATAAAGTATGTGCTGTAAATCTGATAATTCCCACATTTGTTATCAGTGAGAAACGATGAGTATCACAGTCTGGGAAGATAAGGTAGGGAATGAGTTGTTGGTGAAGTTGATGGGTTACAGGTGAAGAGAATAGGCAGAGGCACAAAGGTCAGAAACCAAAGTCTGTTTTGAGAACCGTAAGTCTTATTAAACTGTAATTTAAGGTTCTAGTAGGGTTGAATGGAAGATAAATTCTAGGCCATAATGAGGAAGACTGTAAATGAAAAGTAAAGGAGCTTTTATTTAAGTAGTTAAGATGAAGCTCTGGGGGCTTCAGAACTGATTTAGAAAGATAAATCTGCAGGACCATGTTTAAGATACCTGGAAACAGGTATAGCAGTCTTGGCAAGAGATAATGAAGGCTTAAAGTAGAGTGTAGGCAGGAACAATTGAAAGAAAGGAAAGAAAGTAGGGCACAGATAGAAAATAAGTATCATGACAACTGTTAAGGTGTAGGATACAGAGACGTGGAAAATAGCTGAGGTGATGGAGTAACGATGTTGTTAAGGGAAGTAGGAAGTAGTAGTTTGGGGGAAGGTGATGAGTTATAGATATACTATTATGGTGCATTATATGAGGTGAGGTGCCATGTAAATAGAAATACAAGTTTGGGAGAGGTGGAAGGTAAGATGTAAATAATTAAAAAATTCTGTGCTTGGAAGTGATAGCTAAGGAAGGAATGAAACTTCTTTCTAAGGGTTGCAGGTATAGCAAGAAGAGCAGCCTGAAGACAGTCTTTGGAAATAAAGACTTTCTTATCTCTGTAACAGTTCAGTTCCGTCGCTCAGTCTTGTCCGACTCTTTGCGACCCCATGGATCGAAGCACGCCAGGCCTCCCTGTCCATCACCAACTCCTGGAGATCACTCAGACTCGCATCCATCGAGTCAGTGATGCCATCCAGCCATCTCATCCTCTGTCGTCCCCTTCTCCTCCTGCCCCCAATCCCTCCCAGCATCAGAGTCTTTTCCAATGAGTCAGCTCTTCGCATGAGGTGGCCAAAGTACTGGAGTTTCAGCTTTAGCATCATTCCTTCCAAAGAAATCCCAGGGCTGATCTCCTTCAGAATGGACTGGTTGGATCTCCTTGCAGTCCAAGGGACTCTCAAGAGTCTTCGCCAACACCACAGTTCAAAACCATCAGTTCTTGGGCGCTCAGCCTTCTTCACAGTCCAACTCTCACATCCATACGTGATCACAGGAAAAACCATAGCCTTGACTAGACAAACCTTTGTTGGCAAAGTAACGTCTCTGCTTTTGAATATGCTATCTAGGTTGGTCATAACTTTTCTTCCAAGGAGTAAGCGTCTTTTAATTTCATGGCTGCAGTCACCATCTGCAGTGATTTTGGAGCCCCCAAAAATAAAGTCTGACACTGTTTCCACTGTTTCCCCATCTATTTCCCATGAAGTGATGGGACCAGATGCCATGATCTTCGTTTTCTGAATGTTGAGCTTTGAGCCAACTTTTTCACTCTCCACTTTCACTTTCATCAAGAAGCTTTTGAGTTCCTCTTCACTTTCTGCCATAAGGGTGGTGTCATCTGCATATCTGAGGATATTGATATTTCTCCCAGCAATCTTGATTCCAGCTTGTGTTTTTTCCAGTCCAGCTTTTCTCATGATGTACTCTGCATATAAGTTAAATAAGCAGAGTGACAATATACAGCCTTGACGTACTCCTTTTCCTATTTGGAACCAGTCTGTTGTTCCATGTCCAGTTCTAACTGTGGTTTCCTGACCTGCATACAGATTTCTCAAGAGGCAGGTCAGGTGGTCTGGTATTCCTGTCTCTTGCAGAATTTTCCACAGTTTATTGTGATCCACATAGTCAAAAGCTTTGGCATAGTCAATAAAGCAGAAATAGATGTTTTTCTGGAACTCTCTTGCTTTTTCCAGAGATAAGAAATCAGCATCATGAGGCAAAGAGAAAAAATAACCCAGTAGGAAGGATTAAGCATTGCCTAGATTGGATCTTGGCAATAGGTCACTTTATTCTATGTAAGAATCTTTTCTCATAGCACTATTTATACTAAACATAGCATACATTATAATATTCCTCTATAACCTATGATTTTTTTTCCTTTATCTAAATTTCTTCTTTTTTTCGGGAACTAAATCCCATCTAAGTAGGAATATCAGATAAATGGGTTGAGGTGCTACATAGTGCCTTTAATGCACAAACTATAACTCTGAAAATTAAATTTGCTTGTAGCAAAAGATAAGAATACTGTCCCAGATGTTTACTTCTGAGAAATTGTTTTTTTAATAATTACAAAATAACCTCGGTTATAATGCTTTTATGTAAAATAAGATGTCATTTATAGGGCTTCTAGGTTAAAGTAGCAACTTTTATATCACTTTTATTGAAATAGATGTATTTGAATTTATTCCAGTTTTTATTGAACACTTTATAGGAAAAAAATCTCAATATATGTGCTGCTGAAGCAAGCACAAAATTCTTAAACTTAGAATATCACCTCTTATAAAATTTGTTGTTGTTTACTTCCTAGGTCATGTCCAACTCTTTGCGACCCCTCCCCCTCCATAGACTGTATGTAGCCTGCCAGGCTCCTCTTCTATGGAATTTCCCAGGCAAGAATACTGGAGCGGGTTACCATTTCCTTCTCCAGGGGATCTTCTCTACCGAGGGATTGAACCCGCGTCTCCTGGATTGCAGGAAAATTCTTTACCACTGAGATACTGGGGAAGTGGGAAAAATTCATTAGAAGGAATCAGTAGCAGAATAACTGAGGCAGAATAATTGAATAAGTGAGCTGGAAGACAAAAGTGATGGAAATCACTGCCACAGAACAGAATAAAGAAAAAAGAATTAAATGAGGACAATCTCAGAGACCTCTGGGATTTATATATGTTATAATGCAACAACATCTGCATTATAGGGGTTCCAGAAGGAGAAGAAAAAGATCCTGAGAAAATATTTGAAGATATTATAGCTGAAAACTTCCCTAACATGAGAAAGAAAGCACTCAAGTCCAGGAAGCGCAGAGAATCCCAAATAGGATAAACTCAAGGAGGAACGTGCTGAGACACACATTAATCAACGTGACAAAAATTAAAGATGAAGAAAAAAATATTAAAAGCAACAAGGAATCTTCCATGGAAAAGAAATCTTCCATAGAAAAGTAGACATACGTGAAACCCATCTAAGATGGAAAGGCCTCTCATATCTTTGATTCAACAGTTAGCCACAAATTTTTTTGCATACATACTAGGAATAAAGGCATAGCATGAAGTGATTTGAGGGTTGAATTACGTTAATACTATTTGCTTTCAAAAGAATCTCAAAAGCTATCTATATAAAAATGGTTGCCTGGAAAGTATCTGTCCAAATATCCATCCCTCCCCTCGATTATTTGAAGTCTCAGATCAGATCAGATCAGTTGCTCAGTCATGTCCGACTCTTAGCGACCCCATGAATCGCAGCACACCAGGCCTCCCTGTCCGTCACCAACTCCCGGAGTTCACTCAAACTCATGTCCATCGAGTCAGTGATGCCATGCAGCCATCTCATCCTCTCTTGTCCCCTTCTTCTCTTGCCCCCAGTCCTTCACCAGCATCAGAGTCTTTTCCAATGAGTCAGCTCTTCGCATGAGGTGGCCAAAGTACTGGAGTTTCAGCTTTAGCATCGTTCCTTCCAAAGAAATCCCAGGGCTGATCTCCTTCAGAATAGACTGGTTGGATCTCCTTGCAGTCCAAGGGACTCGCAAGAGTCTTCTCCAACACCACAGTTCAAAAGCATCAATTCTTCGGTGCTCAGCCTTCTTCACAGTCCAACACTCACATCCATACATGACCACAGGAAAAACCATAGCCTTGACTAGACGAACCTTTGTTGGCAAAGTAATGTCTCTGCTTTTGAATGTGCTATCTGGGTTGGTCATAACTTTCCTTCCAAGGAGTAAGCGTCTTTTAATTTCATGGCTGCAGTCACCATCTGCAGTGATTTTGGAGCCCAGAAAAATAAAGTCTGACACTGTTTCCACTGTTTCCCCATCTATTTCCCATGAAGTGATGGGACCAGATGCCACGATCTTTGTTTTCTGAATGTTGAGCTTTAAGCCAACTTTTTCACTCTCCACTTTCACCTTCATCAAGAGGCTTTTTAGTTCCTCTTCACTTTCTGCCATAAGGGTGGTGTCATCTGCATATCTGAGGTTATTGATATTTCTCCCAGCAATCTTGATTCCAGCTTGTGTTTCTTCCAGTCCAGCTTTTCTCATGATGTACTCTGCATATAAGTTAAATAAGCAGGGTGACAATATACAGCCTTGACGTACTCCTTTTCCTATTTGGAACCAGTCTGTTGTTCCATGTCCAGTTCTAACTGTTGCTTCCTAACCTGCATACAAATTTCTCAAGAGGCAGATCAGGTGGTCTGGTATTCCCATCTCTTTCAGAATTTTCCACAGACTTAAATTGAAGAAAGTAGGGAAAACCACTAGACCATTCAGGTATGACCTAAATCAAATCCCTTATGATTATACAGTGAAAGTGAGAAATAGATTTATGGGACTAGATCTGATAGAGTGCCTGATGAGCTATGGAATGAGGTTCGTGACATTGTACGGGAGACAGGGATCAAGACCATCCCCATGGAAAAGAAATGCAAAAACACAAAATGGCTGTCTGGGGAGGCCTTACAAATAGCTGTGAAAAGAAGAGAAGCGAAAAGCAATGGAGAAAAGGAAAGATACAAACATCTGAATGCAGAGTTCCAAAGAATAGCAAGAAGAGATAAGAAAGCCTTCTTCAGCGATCAATGCAAAGAAATAGAGGAAAACAACAGAATGGGAAGGACTAGAGATCTCTTCAAGAAAATCAGAGATACCAAAGGAACATTTCATGCAAAGATGGGCTCGATAAAGGATAGAAATGGTATGGACCTAACAGAAGCAGAAGATATTAAGAAGAGATGGCAAGAATACACAGAAGAACTGTACAAAAAAGAAAAAGACCCAGATAATCACGATGGTGTGATCACTGACCTAGAGCCAGACATCCTGGAATGTGAAGTCAGGTGGGCCTTAGAAAGCATCACTATAAACAAAGCTAGTGGAGGTGATAGAATTCCAGTTGAGCTATTCCAAATACTGAAAGATGATGCTGTCCAAATGCTGCACTCAATATGCCAGCAAATCTGGAAAACTCAGCAGTGGCCACAGGACTGGAAAAGGTCAGTTTTCATTCCAATCCCAAAGAAAGGCAATGCCAAAGAATGCTCAAACTACCACCCAGTTCCACTCATCTCACACGTTAGTTAAGTAATGTTCAAAATTCTCCAAGCCAGGCTTCAGCAATATGCAGACCATGAACTTCCTGATGTTCAAGCTGGTTTTAGAAAAGGCAGAGGAACCAGAGATCAAATTGCCAACATCCGCTGGATCATGGAAAAAGCAAGAGAATTCCAGAAAAACATCTATTTCTGCTTTATTGACTATGCCAAAGCCTTTGACTGTGTGGATCACAATAAACTGTGGAAAATTTGAGTCTACTAACAAATAAATTTAAAAAAATTCAAAATTTCTGGTTATTCTCTGTAATACATACTCTAATTTAGAGTAATATTTGAAAAGTGTTACTGGCTTAGCTATTTTCTACTTTGAAGTCAAAGGTTGTTGATTTTTAATTCTGTTCAGATTTTTACTTGTTAGGATGGACCAGTGACTTACAAACTCCTTATATACGCAACCATAATCTAGACATTTTTTGATGCTTTTGAGTTGTGGTGCTGGAGAAGACTTTTGAGAGTTCCTCGGACTACAAGGAGATCAAACCCATCAATCCTAAAGGAAATCAACCCTGAATATTCATTGGAAGGACTAGTGCTAAAGTTCCAATACTTTGGCCACCTGATGTGAAGAGCTGACTCATTGGAAAAGACCCTGGGAAAGATTGAAGGCAAAAGAAGGGGACAACAGAGGATGCGATATTTAGGATAGCATCACTGACTCAATGGACAAGAATTTGAGCAAACTACAGAAGATAGTGAAAGGGAGGGAAGGCTGGCATGCTGCAGTCCCTGAGATCACCAAGAGTTAGACACAACTTAGTGACTGAACATCAACAACAATCTGGAAATCTATATGATGTTTTTAAACAAGTATTTATCTTTAACCAGATTTGGTTTCAACTCTCGTTAATTTAAGTGTTAATAAAACAGAGATTACTAAAGATTAGGAAAAAAATCAATACAGTGATTCTTAACTCCTTTCAAGTTAAAGCATTATTTTTTGATTTATTTTAACTACTGCTTCTTCAGAAGAATTTTGCTCCCTCTGGGAGAAATTGTGTCTGGTTTACTGATTCTGAGTCCTGTACTGTGGCAGAAGGCAGAGTGGAATGTAGTGGATTTTGAACAGTTGATGACTACTCAAAGATGGAATGACAGTTGTTAGATAAAGTGATGTAGAGTTTTGGAAAGTGGTTTTATAGTCATTATCTTAATTGATATTCACAACTACTTAGAATATGACATACTATAGTATTAGAACTGAAATGAAGGTAAAGGATTTTGATTCAGAGGCTATGTCCTTTCTACTGAACCATAGAGTCTTTGTGTAGAACTAGGGCAGGAAAATGCTATTTGGCAGTTGCAGCATAGAATATGTAACCTTACTATTGCTTTGTTTTGTGTTCTTGGAAATAATCGGTTCACCACTTTTTTATTGTGTAGTTTCTGTTTATCAAGTAAGATTTATGAGTCGCTATTTGTCTTCCATAGGGTTATAACACTTAAGATGCTTGGGAAGAAAGGATCCTATTACTATTTCTATTTTATCATGATCACAATTATTACTATTTTATATACTTTATCATTATCATTCTTATTTTTTTGTTATTATTACTTTAATCAGACCATTGCTTTATAGTCACATTGTATATGTTAGAGTGAAAGGAAAGGAAGAACTCAGGAGCGTAGAAAAATGTGCACCGGAATTTACGCATTCAAATCGGTGCAGCCTTTCCAAGCAGCAACCATGAGGCTGTGTGCTTGCTGCCATTTTTCAAAATATCCATCAGACCTCATTTTGTAAACAATGGCTTCAGGATTTTATTTACATCTATTCAACATGAAAACATGAGTGAACTCAAGTCAATTATTTAGTTGTTGGGTTTACATGAATACTGATAATTGGTTTTCAAAGCATTTTAAATTAGTGCATGTAGATTCAGCCACATAATGGTTTGGGTGAGTATTTTTGAAGATTGGATTGATAGAATGGGTTATCTTTGAGGTAATGATTGTTTGTTTGTTTTTCTAGTCAGCGGATAAGCAGCGAGCCCTAGAAGAAACCAAAGCCTACACCACCCAGTCCTTAGCAAGTGTTGCCTATCTGATCAATACCTTGGCCAACAATGTCCTGCAGATGCTGGATATCCAGGCATCCCAACTACGAAGGATGGAGTCTTCAATCAATCACATTTCACAAGTGAGACCACACTGTTTTCCTATTTTGTCCTGAGGAATACATGGTACACACATGCAGTCTGTAGTGCTGGCAGCCTTTATTGTGTGAGTTTACTCACATGTATGATTTGCAAGATACAAACTCAGTATTAGGTTGTTTTGTTTCCATCTTTTTTGTCTCATGATTATCTTCTCTGTGATTTTGATAGAGAAGAAGACCTTAATGGTTTCATTAAAACTCAGTTGTCAAGTTAAAATAATCAAATCAGCCTTGAGTGTGAAATTTTGCCCGGTTTCTTCCAGTTTTTACTGAATTTTACACTTTAAATGTGGTAGCTTGATGAGTTCTTTAAATGCTTTTTCTATTACCTCAGTAATGTAAAGATTAATATAAGTGACCTTATAAAATTATCTTCATATGGAACTTAGAAAAAATAAATATAATACTTTTTCCATTATAAATGTCATGAATATATAGAAAAGAAAAAGTAGAAAAACAAACCCTTTCCCCACTACTCAAACTCTTCCTGTTAATATTTTGGTATATTTTGTCCAATTTTTTTTCTTCTAAATAATTTTTATTTAACATTTAACTGGAATTATCATATGTATGGAATTTTGAACTCTGCTGTTTTAGCTTACCATTACAACAAACATCTTTCCTTGGTGTTATAAGCTCTTCATAAACATTTTCAATGGCTCGATAATGTTTTATATCTATATCATAGTTTTCATACCCATTCCTGTATTTAGGGGCCATTTAAAATATTACTGGTGAAAAACAATTTATAATTTCAAAATACGTTTTTCAAAATACTAGCAAAAGATTTTGGTCTTCTTTTTGAGATCTTTGTAGCATTTCTATTTTAGCACTTTGTCATTTGCATAACTTAGTGGTATTCAATACTCTTTAGAACTAAATGATTAGAACTCTTCCGGAATAGAAAGAGTTTTAAAATATGCATATTATCTTTTTTTATATAAAGAATTCAGAACTCTTCTGAAATTGACCAGTCCATCAGTTTTTCGAAGTCTGATGTTTAATGTATGTAATTAAATTGAATGTATTCCACCTAATCAAATCACTTATGTAAAGTCTACCTTATTTTTCTGTTAAATTCATCAGACCATTCGGAGGGTTTTCTTGTTATTTAATAGTATGTAACCTTAAATCTGAATTTGCCATTCTAAGGGTTTTTTCACATTCCATAAAACTTCAGTTCAGTTCAGTCGCTCAGTCGTGTCTGACTCTTTGCAACCCCATGAATCGCAGCATGCCAGGCCTCCCTGTCCATCACCAACTACTGGAGTTTACTCAGACTCACATCCATCGAGTCAGTGATGCCATGCAGCCATCTCATCCTCTGCCGTCCCCTTCTCCTCCTGCCCCCAATCCCTCCTAGCATCAGAGTCTTTTCCAGTGAGTCAACTCTGCATGAGGTTGCCAAAGTACTGGAGTTTCAGCTTTAGTGTCATTCCTTCCAAAGAACACCCAGGGCTGACCTCTTTCAGAATAGACTGGTTGGATCTCCTTGCAGTCCAAGGGACTCTCAAGAGTCTTCGCCAACACCACAGTTCAAAAGCATGAATTCTTTGGTGCTCAGCTTTCTTCACAGTCCAACTCTCACATCCATACATGATCACTGGAAAAACCATAGCCTTGACTAGACGGACCTTTGTTGGCAAAGTAATGTCTCTGCTTTTGAATGTGCTATCTGGGTTGGTCATAACTTTCCTTCCAAGGAGTAAGCGTCTTTTAATTTCATGGCTGCAGTCACCATCTGCAGTGATTTTGGAGCCCAGAAAAATAAAGTCTGACACTGTTTCCACTGTTTCCCCATCTATTTCCCATGAAGTGATGGGACCAGATGCCACGATCTTTGTTTTCTGAATGTTGAGCTTTAAGCCAACTTTTTCACTCTCCACTTTCACTTTCATCAAGAGGCTTTTTAGTTCCTCTTCACTTTCTGCCATAAGGGTGGTGTCATCTGCATATCTGAGGTTATTGATATTTCTCCTGGCAATCTTGATTCCAGCTTGTGCTTCTTTCAGCCCAGCGTTTCTCATGATGTACTCTGCATAGAAGTTAAATAAGCAGGGTGACAATATACAGCCTTGATGTACTCCTTTTCCTGTTAGGAACCAGTCTGTTGTTCATGTCCAGTTCTAACTGTTGCGTCCTGACCTGCATATAGGTTTCTCAAGAGGCAGGTCAGGTGGTCTGGTATTCCCATCTCTTTCAGAATTTTCCACAGTTTATTGTGATCCACACAGTCAAGTAGACAACATATAATTCATTGCTTGTTGTATTGCTGTGTGACTTAGACTTAAAAAAAAAAAAACATGGATTAGTTTTAGTGAGTGAGAGGTAAATTTTTATTCTGAAAGGACCTCTTGGAGGAAATGGTCAGTGGCATTTTAAATGATGAAATATATGAACTTGGTTTCCTGTAGAAGGGATGTTGACAAATTGCTAATCTAATACAGAATTTTGGGATTTATACATCAGATTCTTAACATTTGTGCATATTTGAAATTTGGGCATAGAACCCAGAAAAGAAATTAAGAAGAAAAGTGCAAATGCCAAAGAGAAATGAATATATTAGAGTTCCTAAAAAGGAGGGACAACTTTTTATTAGTTTGCAAGAGACAATAGGCGAGATTGTGTGGATAAATGACGACAAGAAAATGACAACAAAAGTAATTATCTATGTTCTGATTGGAATTCTGTAATTCTTTGGTAGAAAAGTGTGGCAACCTTAAGGAGGAAAGTGATTGTTATTAATAAACTATAAGAATATGTATTTAGCTTATAAGAACTTTTTCATTTTGAGTATCACATAAATCTATATGATTTAATTAATGGGTCTAATTAATAATATCTTTTAAAGCTAGTCTAATGGAGTAAATAAAAAATGGGAGAGGTGAATGGACGGAGACTGGTAGACTAGAAATAATGGGCTTGAGTCACAGCTCTCGAGAATAAGTTGTGCCGCTTTCATTTGGAGTCTAGTATCTATAGAGGGCAATGCTTGGAAAAGCAAAGGATCTGCAACTCTGCGATGGCTGTTAAGTTTATACAGAATATATTCAAGTAGTTGGATGAGGAGTTGAGTAGGAGAAATGGGCTGATGGAAGCTATAGCAAATAAATGAGTAAATTTTTAAAATTTACATAGATTTTAAAAGCATTTGCCTTAAGGATTAAAATTTTTTTCGGTTACATTTAATGTACGGGTAGAGTCGTTTGTTTTAAAAGTCAACTGAATGTCAAAGCTATTTGATGCTCATTAGATTGGAATATTATTCCATTTTTCTATTATTCCATAGTATAAGAGGAAATATTTTCTAAAACAAATATTCAATAAATGGTGTAAACAAAGATTGGCAAACTTTTTTGTAAAGAGCTAGATAGTCAATATTTTTGACTTTGTGGGCCATAGAGGGTTTCAGACTCATTATTTTTTGTGTTGTATTTTTTAAGCAACTGTTTAAAAATGTAAAAATCATTCTTAGCTTGTGCACCATGTAGAAGCAGGCAGTGGGCCAGTCTTGTGATGTAGGATTTAGTTTATAAGTTCTTGCTGTACAAAATAATGTTTTTCAAATGTGTGGTTTTAAATTTTATATCATCATACTTTATTAAAACATTATTTTGTTTATGGAGGAAGTCAAAGGTATTAAGATATTTTGAGGTCACATTTTTTTCACATTTGAGTCAAAAATACTATGTTGGGGGAATTTAGAGAAAAGAAGGAATTGAAGAAGCAAAGAAATGGAAGTTTAGTCAGGTCAGAGATGAGATGACATGTATATAGGAATGGTTGTTAAGGGTTGTCTGGTAGAATGGTTAAGGACCAATAGATATTAGATATCTGAGGTATTTTCTAAACCCTGCTCTGGTTTCCTAAGATGTAGGCAGTCTTTTAGAATAGACAACTAGGAATGTATAACCAAACTGTTTTGGCTTTCTAAATATAGAAATATACTATTAAGAATTATGTTTTAAAATATCCCTTCAAGTTTAATGAGAATATAAGAAACAACAAAGAACATTTTTCTCACATTTCCTTCAACTAGTTCCTTTAAGCGTTTAGTGCTGGGCAAATGGTCACTTTCCTAATGAAGGGGTATGTATTTCCTTGTAACTCATTTCTATTTTGCCTTCTCTAGGAATCTAAACTAAGAATCTAAACTCTTAGTTTAGATATAGCTGCTATAATTTTATGCCCCTTATTTAGGATTATTTATGAAAGTTCTTTGATCATTTCTTTTGCCATATTGGTTTTCCTTTTATGCTTCCTGTAATGGTTTATACAGGTTTGGGCTATATGTCTATGTGTACATAAAGAGAATAGATAAGTAATATGTAAGTGCCTACAGTCCCTAGGTATAATCTCTTTGTTTTCATTCTTTTTAGAGTCTCAGTTTTTTCAAAGAATTTAAAATATGTGTTTGTTATAAAATATAACTATATATTAGTGCAAATACTAAGTGAAATGTTACCCCCTCTTCATTCTCCAGAGACATATTGATATTTCTAGCAGGAGAATTTGAAATTGAAGTTCCAGTTTGCCTCAAACTTAGAATTCTGTTATCGTTGGTTAGGTTTACATTCTTATATTTTCATTTCTGGATGAGATAATTATATTTTTAAAAACTAAGCAGAATGAAAACAATGTTGAAAGGATTATATTCTCTAATAAATTTTCTTTATTGATATGACAGAGACCAGTTATATATAAAAAATAAGGGTTATATTTTGTGTTTTTAGTTTAATTTAAAGTATACTTGACAAATATAAAATTTTCCTAGCTTATATTTTTAATAATTTCAGAATGACTCTTTAGAAATTATTCAAAGTAAATGTGGTTAATTTATATTTTTTCTGAATTTAAAAATAAATAAATCCCAATATGGTCACTAATACACAAACTTCTTTCTTCTATTATAGCTCCCCCAACCAATGTAAAAGGAAAGCAGGTTTTGTAACTTATCTAATGTGCACAGAAAAAGTTCAAAGCCTATTTTGGTCTTAAAATGAAATACTTAATAATGCTAAGGTCTCTCCTACTTTCGCCAATATTTGATCTGATGCTTCACTTAGGTATTTATTAGTTATGCCCTTGAAGAGTCTGTTGCCTTTAAAATCTCTTGGTTGAAATAAGAGGCTTCAAGTCTGTTTCGGGTTTCCTTCAGATTTTATGTAGTTTAGAAGGATAAGTAATCAGTGTTCAGATTTCCTAAAGTTGTATTTAATATTGTCATAATGTCATAATATGACATAATAATGTCATAATATTGTCTTTCATTTTCATTTCTGTGTTACTACCTGGCTGTTCTTTAAGAAAGGGTAAATTGAAGTAGGTTTGGGGAAGAATCGGCAATAATTCCTGCTTAAGCCATGAATGGTGGCAAGAGATGTGAACAATTTAGTGAAGTATGTTTGAAACTTTTAAAACTGAAACCCACAGTTAACAATATATCTTATATTCCATCTGAACACTCTTGAATGTATGCACTTATGTACATAACAAATATTCTAAGAGGAAAGTACCTTACAGCGTGTATGTCGTTTGACAGTTCTGTCCTTTTTCATTTAAAATAATTGCTGCTCATTATCTCACTAAATTGCAACTTGCAATTTGAAAAATGCTGTTTTAGTGTATTAATTACCTGTGCTTATGGAGAAATTCACCCTCTATTAGCAAATGGAAAATTGAGTAAAAACACATTGTTGTTACGTACTAAATTATATCCTGTTTTGAGCATTTAATAAAATAATGAAAATATTTTACTAGCATTTTATCATGATAAAACATAAGCATTTTTCTTTATAAAAGATGACTTATTTTTAACATTGTATTTATATTTTAGGCCTTTTTAAATAAAAAGCTATTTAAACACTAAAAGAAATTACACTAATAGATTATCTTTAAATGTTACCAGATTAATTGCTGGTACTTTCTTAATTAGGCTAAATCTTAATAGAGAAGGAAAAAATTAGCATGCTTTAACCCAGAGGTTGGTAAGCTTTTCCTGTAAAGGGTCAGCTAATGAATATTTTATGCTTTGCAGGTCATAAGGTCTCTGTTGCAGCTGTTCACCTCTGCCATTGTATTGTGAAAATATTTAAGCAGGTAGAATGACTGGTATTGCAGTAAAATTGTTTATGGAAACTGATATTTGAATTCCATATAATTACATGTCAAGATCTAATTTTTCTTTTGACTTCTTTTAACCTTTAAAAAATGTAAACACCACTCTTGGTTTTTCAGCTATAAAAAGATGGGTGATGGGCCAGATCGGTTTTTCCAGCCAGGATTTCTCAACCCTTCTTTTAGCCTGAAAATGGAGAAAGTCAGTTTTGGTACCAAAAGGAGAAATTTGCAATTGCAGTTAAGAATATGAATAATGATGTTAAATCTCTAAGTATTTATGTTTTTATTTTTCTGGCTGTTAGGGGTATACATTTTTGTGTTTATGTTTTGTAGACCGTTGATATTCATAAAGAGAAAGTTGCAAGAAGAGAAATTGGTATTTTGACTACCAATAAAAACACTTCAAGGACACATAAGATTATTGCTCCAGCCAACCTTGAACGACCAGTTCGATATATTAGAAAACCTATTGACTATACAATTCTAGATGATATTGGACATGGAGTAAAGGTAAGCATAAGTTTTGTCAAACTTTAAAAAAAAATAGCCCATGATGGAACTAACTCTTTAGAAAATTAAATGCTTATCTTTTCTTTCCAGAGGATCATTCTTGGCCTAGTTATAGTTCTGAAGATTTCTTACCACTAATAACTGTGTTATCTTTCTTTTTAGTGCTGGGTTCTCAAGTTTTAAACAGTCATCTCTGAGTGAATTGCATTTGCTTAATCAGTTATGAAAATACCTCATGTACATCTGGAAATAAACGTAGTATTATATTTTAAATCCTTTAATGATTTAATATGACTAATTAAATATTATTCAGTATGTTATTAAAGTATTTGCTTTATCTCAAAAATATCAGCAAATTTCTGGCGTTAGTTTTCAGAAAGAATATATATAAACACGGATTTTGAATTTTTCTAGAACAAATTTATTTCAACATTTTGGGTGAGGATAATGTAGATAAAAGTAGTAAGTTAATTTAGTATTTCCACTGCTTTTCATTATATAGCCATTATATATTTTGGCTTTTAAAATGTATTTAAGTGCCTGCTATATACATAAGGTACAGTAATCACAACTGATGAACTTACAACTTTCACTTAAATTGATACTTGTACTTAAGAAACTGTTCAGAGCTTCAGCTAAGTATTAGTTTATTTAAAGTTTGCGTCTCCTCAGTGATTTGAAAGACAATAACTTTTCAAATGTGATACTGAGCAACTATGTATATGCCTGTAAGTGAAACCATATAGTTCATGCAGTTGATTTATATATGCAAATTTAGAAAATATATCCCACACAAGGATGGCTAGAAATCATTTAAATCTAAATTGAATGTAGATCTAGGTAAGAGAATATGTACAATGTAAATGTAAAACAACAATATTTTTCTCAAAGTTTTAAATCAAGCACTATCATCTGAAATTTAATATTTAATTTTATAATGAACACCTAATACATTTAGATTGCAGTACAAATTAGAGCATTTTAAAATAGGATGTGTAATTGGATGGATAACTGAAATTTATTCTAACTTGGGAAAATTTTTTGAGATTTATTTGAGGCTAACAACTGCTAATAGAAAATTTTAGGATCCTTTCAGAATCTAATGGCAAAAAGACACTTAAAATATAAAACATCGTATTTGTACTTGCCCACTTATGTAATAATAAAAAGGTTATCCCCCTAACTCTTACTTAATTCTCCAATAATTGTTCTTTAGGAACTCTGTAATCACTTTGATTTTTCTGGACTTTTAATGTTTAGGGGTCACTAATTTGAAGAAATCAGGAATAAAGTTTTTATATAAAGGTGTCGTATATAATTTCATCCAAAAACTCCCGTTCATGACACATTCTGCTTTAACCACTCTTTCTATGATCTACTGAAACATTATTTTTTAATGCTGAATGCTTAACTTGTTTTTTCTTTGTTTTTTCCTTTCTCTTCACATCCTGAAGTTCCAACTAACCTTTCAATGCTTTTTTCCCCTTACCTCTTTTATTTGCTCCATTTATGCATTAAGTGGTTGCTTAGATTTAAGGTAAGAGATTCCAGGGCTGGATTTCCATTCTTTGTTCTTATATAGACTATTACATATGGGGAGTGAAGAGATACTTGGCACTTGGCCTTTTAAAACCAAGAAATAATTCCTTTTTCTTATTTTATTTTTGTCATGCAACTTTGTGTGTCTTTATGTTCCATGAGGGCAAATATTTTTGACTGTTTTGTTCATTGCCCGATCCCATGTGCCTAGGATAGTGCCTGACACACATTAGACACTTAGTAAATATTTGTTGAATAAGTGATTATTTTGCAATGTTAATATATTTTATGAAATGGAAATGTAAGTTACCCTATCATAAAATGTCATTATGAAATAAAATTAGCTGGATTTTTGTAAATGGAGACATTTTGTTATGGATTGGAGGGCTGCTAATGTGCTTTGTTTAACCCTCCCCCTGTGTAATACCTTTTTATTCTATAAATGGTGTGCTTGATCATACACCTTATGGCCACTATGTCATTATCTCTTGACTCAATCACTGTAAAAAAAATTGAAAATTGGAAAATATTCAGTGTTACGGGTGTTTTTTAAGTTGCAGTATCATATATTTTGCAAAAAAATTAGCATTTTTATTCAAATTGCTTATAAATTATGTATTTCAGTATAACCCACTTTAAGAGGTTTCAAGCTGAGTAGTATTATATGTAAAACATCAAAAGCTCATGATAGTGTTTAACAAAATACAAGTTAAGAACTAGAGATAATCGCCTTTTTTAACTTGTTTCAGTAACATTGGAAGGAAAACTGAGAAAAGACGTTCAAGAGTAAACAAGGGGCCTGTCAGATAGAGTGATACTAAAATTATTGTCACCAAACTGAAAGTGCATTTCCTTTTTTTAACTTTTTTCTTAGCTGAATTCTATGATTCCTTTTCTCACACACACACACACACACACACACACACACACACATATTCTTACCGTTCTTACCATATATTGTGCTGTTTGCCATGTCTTCAGTGTAGAAAGTGATAACAAGATGATGACTGAGACCTGAATCATCAACTAGCTACTAACCAGGGCCATAGAAAGTTAAACAGCTCATGGTAGAGAGATGTGACTAGAGGAGCCCAGGCAGATGTACTTCATGTGAGTGAGTGAGGCATGTGGAATTGTGAGGAGATTCGTTTGCATAAAAGAGGTAGAAATAGACCAAAAGTAGTGTTTGTGGCTACCTCTGCTTTTTCTGTGTTCAAATTTCGGCTACTGATACATGAACCTCCAAAGTGAGAGCAGTGCACAGAAAATTCAACTAAAGGAAAAACAAAACAATGGACCAGTTCTTTCCCCTTCAAGTTTAGACCATCTTGCCTAAAGAGCTACCCCTGGCTCATTTCCTCTAAACCCTACTATGATTCCTTCTTGACCTTTCTGGGTTCAGGATCCTGTTCTGTGTGAGAGAGAGGCCAGAGTGAGTGGAAAATGAGAGGTTCCTAGGAAGAAAGATCCAGTAAGGAAACATCACACTTGGAGAAAATTCCTTAACATCTTTGCAACAAAAACCCTACTCCCCAGGACTGTGGCTCCATGCCGTTGTTTCTGCTCTGTTGGGCTGGGGTGGACAGGGTAAGGAGTGTAGCCTGAGTCCCTCCTAGAAGCTAGAATGTGACAGTCCTCTGTCTTTCCTTTCTTCCTACCCTTCATTGTAAGTGTGTCTGTCTCCTCTATAAATTCGTGGCACATAGTGAATCATTTTGGATGAACCAAAGCAATAGTAGAGTGAAAAACCATTCATCGTATAGCAAGTCGTTATTTTTATGCTGGTAGAAAAAAAATGAGTGGCTTCAGAAGGTTGATTAACAGAATAATCGAATGTATTAAGATAGAAAATAGAATTTAAAAATGTTGAAGTTGGAAGGAACTTGCAAATAGTAAACTAGTCGAGTGGTTTTCCAGCTGAGTTTTTTGGAGACCCATGGTTGACATCAGGTACCCTGTAAGTCTCCTGATTCTTGGTTTCCTCCTCAGCTCATCATGAGCTCTGTCTTTGTTCCCAGTCTTGTCAGACTTGATGGCTTTCAGATACACTCTTAACAGATACCATCTTTGGGACCAGACACATGGGATGTGACTCAAAAGTTGAATTTTTAACCTTTTATACATCACATCCTGGTTGTGTTTAATAGTTCTTCTCTGCTGAAATTTGGGTTAATTGTTTTTCCTTCAGTCAAATAAGAATAAATTGTAGGATTTAATTCATAAGACCTTTGAAAGCAATGGGTAATATTTTTACAGCAAGAGGCATAAAAAGTCGATGGTAGAGTGCAATATTGGAAGTATTTTAATATGTACCTGAGGCCATGTAAAAGTGGAATGTACCTTGAACTGGGATATCCTTTCCCCACTCTTTATTTTAATATTTGAGACTTTTAAGATCTTGTTACTGATGTATTTGAAACAGATTTTTCTGTTGAAAAGTGAAAGAGTTGTCCACTACTGAAACTACGCTTAAGTACTTTTAAAACAAGTGTATTTATTTCAGTCAAAAATAGTAAAGGCTTCTGATCTGTGAATGTAGCTTTTCAGTTGAACGTTGTGCAAGCAGATTCTTAATGATTAATGAGTAGGGCTGGGAAGTCTCCTTTATGTTTAACACACTAAGAATATAACACTTTGGGAAAGTTTTGCTTGGGATCTTGAAGATTCATAACTTAATTCTGTAAAATAGTATTTGACTTTTTCACTCTGAGTGTCATCTTGTATGCATCATTATCTACAGAAAATTGCCCCTCACATATCTAGGTTGTGGGTACAGCTGCAGATTCATTGTTAAGCATTTATTTGACACACTTGGAAGAAAAACACCACAATAGCAACACCTTGTGGGGGAGTCATCTGCGTTTGCCTCTTTGTTCCAGTCTTGAGCCACCAATTCTGTCTTGGCAAAAGCCAGTTGTTGGAAAATTGTTTCAAAAATTAAGCAGAAATTTATCCATCTTTTTTCTTCTATTCTTTTTTATCTGTTCTTCCCTCCTTACTCCTAATCTCTTATTCATTATCTCTGTAGTTCAGTTCACTTGCTCAGGCATGTTTGAATCTTTGTGACCCCATGGACTGCAGTACGCCAGGCCTCCCTGTCCATCATCAACTCCTGGAGTTTACTCAAACTCATGTCCATTGAGTTGGTGATGCCATCTCATCCTCTGTGTTCCCTTCTCCCACCTTCAATCTTTCCCAGCATCAGGGTCTTTTCAAATGAGTCAGGTCTTTGCATCAGGTGGTCAAAGTATTGGAGTTTCAGCTTCAACATCAGTCCTTCCAATGTATATTCAGGACTGATTTCCTTTAGGATTGACTGGCTAGATCTCCTTGCTGTCCAAGGGACTCTCAAGAGTCTTCTCCAACACCAGAGTTCAAAAGCATCAATTCTTTAGCACTTAGCTTTCTTTATAGTCCAATTCTCAGGTCGACTTCTACATGACTATAGTATACATGACTACTGGAAAAACTGTAGCTTTAACTAGACAGACCTTTGTTGGCAATGTCTCTGCTTTTTATATACTGTCTAGGTTGGTCATAACTTTTCTTCGAAGGGGCAAGCGTCTTTTAATTTCATGGCTGCAATCACCATCTACGGTGATTTTGGAGCCCAAAAAAATGAAGTCTGTCACTGTTTTCACTGTTTCCTCATCTGTTTGCCATGAAATGATGGGACCAGTTGCCATGATCAGTTTTCTGAATGTTAAATTTTAAGCCAGCTTTTTCACTCTACTCTTTCACTTTCTTCAAGAGACTCTTTTTTTTTTTTTTTTTTATGTTTTTAAATTTTTATTCCTTTATTTCTCATGTGTTCCCCATCCTGAACCCTCCTCCCTCCTCCCTCCCCATACCATCCCTCTGGGTCGTCCCAGTGCACCAGCCCCAAGCATCCAGCATCGTGCATTGAACCTGGACTGGCATCTTGTTTCATACATGACATTTCACATGTTTCAATGCCATTCTCCCAAATCTTCCCACCCTCTCCCTCTCCCACAGAGTCCATAAGCCTGTTCTATACATCAGTGTCTCTTTTGCTGTCTCGTATACAGGGTTATCGTTACCAACTTTCTAAATTCCACATATATGCGTTAGTATACTGTATTGGTGTTTTTCCTTCTGGCTTACTTCACTCTGTATAATAGGCTCCAGTTTCATCCACCTCATTAGAACTGATTCAAATGTATTCTTTTTAATGGCTGAGTAATACTCCATTGTGTATATGTACCACAGCTTTCTTAGTTCGTTGCTTTCTGCCGTAAGTGTGGTGTCATCTGCATATCTGAGGTTCTTGATATTCCAGCTTGTGCTTCATCCAGTCAAGCGTTTCTCATTATGTACTCTGCATTTAAGTTAAATGAGCAGAGTGACAATATACAGCCTTGACATATTCCTTTCCCAATATGGAACCAGTCTGTTGTTCCATGTCCAGTTCTAACTATTGCTTCCCGACCTGCATACAGATTTCTCAGGAGGCAGGTCAGGTGGTCTGGTATTCCCATCTCTTTCAGAATTTTCCGCAGTTAATTGTGATCCACACAGTCAAAGGCTTTGGCGTAGTCAAAGCAGAAGTAGATGTTTTTCTGGAACTCTCTTGCTTTTTTGATGACACAATGGATGTTGGCAATTTGATCTCTGGTTTCTCTGCCTTTTCTAAATCCAGCTTAAACATCTGGAAGTTCACGGTTCATGTACTGTTGAAGCCTGGCTTGGAGACTTTTGAACATTACTTGGCTAGTTCACGCCTCATATAAGTGAGATGAGTACAATTGTGTGGTAGTTTGATTGTTCTTTGGCATTGCCTTTCTTTGGGATTGGAATGAAAACTGACCTTCATCAGTCCTATGGCCACTGCTGAGTTTTTCAAATTTACTGGCATGTTGAATGCAGCACTTTCACAGCATCATTTTTTAGGATTTGAAATAGCTCAACTGGAATTCCATCACTTCCACTAGCTTTGTTCATAGTGATGCTAAGTCCCACTTGACTTTGCAATCCAGGATGTCTGGCTCTAGGTGAATGATCCCAGCATCGTGATTATCTGGGTCGTGAAGATCTTTTTTATATAGTTCTTCTGTGTATTTTTGTCACCTCTTCTTAATATCTTCTGCTTCTGTTAGGTCCATACCATTTCTGTCCTTTATTGTCCCTATATTTGCATGAAAAGTTCCCTTAGTATCTCTAAGTTTCTTGAAGAGATTTTTAGTCTTTCCCGTTCTATTGTTTTCCTCTGTTTCTTTGCATTGATCACTGAGGAAGGCTTTCTTATCTCTCCTTGCTATTCTTTGAAACTCTGCATTCAAATGGATATGTCTTTCCTTTTCTCCTTTGCCTTTAGCTTCTCTTCTTTTTTCAGCTATTTGTAAGACCTCGTCAGACAACCATTTTGTCTTTTTGTGTTTCCTTTTCTTGAGGATGGTCTTGATTATTGCCTCCTGTACAATGTCATGAACCTCCATCCATAGTTCTCAGGCACTCTATCAGATCTACTCCCTTGAATCTATTTGTTACTTCCACTGTATAATTGAAAGGGATTTGATTTAAGTCATACCTGAATGGTCTAGTGGTTTTCCCTACTTTTCTCTGTAGTGGATTATGTTAAAACTCTTGTTACCTTAGGCTTTTTGTCTTCCTGTCTTACTAAAAATTTTACCTTTCTCCTGAAGCTACACTTGAATGCCTGATTTCAGTTTTGATTTCCCTCAGAGAATCTCCTGGTCCTTTTCCTGTTGGCTCAGAGAATTGAAATAAGAACATATATCCTCTGAGGAGAGGGATAGAGGTCTCTAGGAAGCCAAAGATTATGCACTGGATGGGACTGCTGGGAACAGCACTGGACACGGAATGAAAGCCTTCGGGTGTTTGCCCACAGCTTGTGCCCATCCTCAGTTCGCCACCTCCAGACACGAACTGTACATACTACTCCTCTTCTCTTTGTGTTTGAATTTTGCTCTTTTTAAAACTTGGTAACACTCCAACTCAGATTTTTCTCTATAAAACCTTCCTTCTGTTTGGTCATTCTTCTCACATTGATACTTCTTTTTTGGAGTTTTCTGTATTATTTGTAGAAATTACTTTTTGTTTTCAGCAGGGTGTCTTAGTTATTCTAAAATAAGTTCCTTGAAAGCAGAGAAATCATTTTATAGACCTTTGTCTCCCCTTATTTTTCTTATTCTTTTAGTCTTGTGCCCAGAGGTCTGGTGGTCGGTGGTTTACATGAGCGATACACCACAGGGCTCAGTTTAGAATGTGTCTCCCTCTATTGCGGCAAGTTGTCTATTCCTGGAGAGTGCTTCCTAACAGAGGTGATATGCTCTGTGAGCTAAAGATACAAAGCTACTTTGTGAACTCTAGTATTTTTTAAAGAGTATGTACAGGGTATTGGAAAGCTCCGAGATTAGTAATGAACATTATATATGATATGCATGATATTATATATCAAGGTTCAAGGAGATACTGCATATACCAAAAAAGGATAGGGCAGGAAAGATAGGAGCACTTTAGAAACAGTATTAAGGTGTAATGATTGGCCTGATAGTTGGTGCTAGTTGTGATCTCCAAAGTTTGGAGATCAGAGAAAACCACTCTGGTCCTAAAGGAACTGCTCTCACTCTCAGTATTGTCTGCATTTCTTAGTCCAGGCCAGTGGGAAAGTATTTGAGTTTGGTCATGCATTAACCTTTGTCACCTAAATGAAATATTTCTTCTGTTCTTGAGTGTTTCTTTCTGGCAGGGAAAAAATAAAAGACTTCTGCTATTTCTCCATGTGCCTAATACCTGTTTCATTCAGCTCTCAGTGATGACTTTTTCCCTTCATGGCATCAAAAAATACCCACATTAACTGAATTATTGTTGGAATCAGCCACCAAAGTTTCATTCCAGTTCCCAAGTAAAACTTTGGAGAGAATGATTAGCACTGCTGTTTATGATTCAGGACCTCTGACTACACACTTGCATGCCAGATGATAGTTTTGCCTAGGTGTTTTTTAAAGTTTCATGTAGAACTGCTGTTATGAATTGGTGCAGTGTTGCTTTGTTTTCTCTGTCCTGAGTTTGTGGTATGTTCTCTCTCTCTCTCTAGTTAAATTCTCCTTCACCACACTCACGGTTAGTCTTGTGTTTTGCTCCTTGTCTGGAAACATTGGGTTGCCCTATAACTTCCCTCAAAGTAGTTGTTAGAACCATGATAAATATCCCATAAATATTTTTTTTACCAAATTATTTTAGATGTGAAATAGTTTAATTTTAATTATAATATAGATTTCACCTATGAAAATTGGCAATTTTTCTTTTTTTTTTTTTCATTTTCCTCAAATTAGATGGCAGTATTTATACTCTGCATAACATATTCATTGTTTTACTTTTAGTATAGAAGCATTTTTCTCAAGGAAAAATACCTTGAAGAAATACTGAGTTCTCTTTTAGCTTAATACAAAGGTAATACAGAACTACATATTAGTTGGACATTCCATAGGGACTCTGGTTTTTGTAAGTGGAAATTACTTGTGCAAATCCCATTTACCAAACAAATAGAACCATTTGATGATTCTACAGGTCAAAAATGTATCAAATTTTATGTATGGAATTGTCTACTATGCTTCAATTTATAGGTTGTTTATTTCATATTTTTTGATAGATTTCAAGATTTATAGAGAAGATACTGCAATTTAAATGGAACACCTTACATACCAAAACCTTAAACAAATTAAAGTTGGAAAGCTGTTTTCAAATATTTTAGCTATTCCATATATAGAATAAAATTCTGTTTTATCCTTTTCTGTCCTTGCTCCTTTTCCTTCCTATTTCTAGCAAATTGATGTAGTTTTAGTGTTTGGCTCACCTACTTCTCCTTCATCACTTAAAGTGACCTTGGGTTTTATGTTGTTTAAGGTTGAGCTTAAAGGACTTTGGTTACTACTTTTAAAAATCTCTTGGTATCATGAATTAAGATATACGGTTTTTAAAGCTATTGGTTATTTGTCATACTACTCCTAAAAATTTGCCCCAATGTGGATTAATTTTTAAAAAACTTCTTCTGGCACTTTTAAGATATGATCAGTATACCCTCTGCTTATTAATGAGGGGGAGAGCATAGATAAGTTAATTTTTTATTCTTCCTTGATTACCAGTTTGTTTTGTATTTGTTGTTTAAAAGTAATAACAAAGGAGTACAGAAAAATGCATTGCCTTAAAAATATTGCTATTTCAAAGGTATCATTTGTCATTAAAGATTGTTTTAACATCACACACAACTTGTTCACTGGGCTATTCATGAGTTTGTTTCTTGATATATTTTTTCTTATTCAGATAACAAGTAGTATTTTAGGATTTTAAAATATTCCATTTAAGCCAGAGTTAATTTTGACAGCCTCAATATTCTGTATGTAATTATGATTTGTTTTCTTAAATTTTGTATTTTAAAATTATAATTATAAATGTATTCTGATTTCAAAAGTATAATGTCTTATAGTTTCATTTTATAAGTATAATTTGAATACTCTGGACATACTCTTAGTGGAAGAGTTAAGATCCTTTTTTGAAGTGTTTGGCAGTCCAGAATATTAGGAGCTTTAAAATAGAGTCAGGCATGAACACACATGGTGAACATTATTAACTCTAACCCACTGGTAATCTCAAACAACTTGAGATTGCATTTGAACTATATTCATGCATGACTTCTCTTAATGCCTTAAGATACCCAGATTTCTAGGGCTTTCTGCATAAGTGCTCACTTCCTCCTTTGGGGGCATCCTTTTCTGGTGGCAATCCACACTTGTTCCCAGGTCACCCAACTTTCCCACACTTGGGTTTTCAATTGGGGATAGAATAGTGAGGAACACAGCTTAGCTCTGTGTTCTTAGCTCTTAGGATTGTGTTGCATCTTTCTCATGCCTAAATTAATCTTCATTTTGGGCCTGAGTGGGTTTAATTCCCATTGGAACTAGGACATTGCCAGTGGCCACTGTACCACTAACAGTTGAAAGGTATACCTCAGCCCCACCTTTCTGGTTCAGATGTTTAGGAACATGCCTTAACTTCTGGCAGTTCTCAGGTAGGTGATTCCTTCATAAGAGAACATTAATAAAATCTGAATTGTAAGGCTGATCCACAGTTTATAAAAAGGAAATTTTCTCTGTATGATTTAACTTTATATAATATTCTCTACTTACAGTGGATCAAAACTAAAGTTGCATACTTTTGGGGGAAAACATGTATTATGTTTTCTTATGATAAGCTTGCTATTTAAAAAACAAGGAATTGCTTAAAGGCATTGTTGTTTCTGATTGAGTTACTCTTATTGAAACTGAAATTTTTATAGTTAACCTATTTAATTTCAATTGAATGTCGTATCAAACAGTCTAACCAGTGATCTGTTGGTGTGATGAGCTAATGGCAAATAAAGTCTTTGCATACATGTTTATAATCATTTGAAAATCTCATGTTAGGAGGAGTCCTTTGAGTACAACTGTAGAATGATAGTAGAGTAGAAATTGCATATGAAATGCATGGCCTCTAATTTTTTTTTTCCTATTTAAACCTTCCCCTCCTTTGTTAAATAGCATAATGTTATTTCCCGAAAGTGGCACTTTGTTTCACTGCATTCAAATTAAATTGAGTTTTCCTCAAAATTTTTTTAGGTGAGTACCCAGAATATGAAGATGGGTGGGCTGCCGCGTACAACACCACCAACACAGAAGCCCCCCAGCCCCCCGATGTCAGGCAAAGGGACACTTGGGTGAGTATGGAACTAAGTAGTAATTGCAAACCATTTCATGTACTGTGTGAAAACTAAACACTATATATATGTTTAAACTATTTTTAAATATTTGAAAAGAGAATATTTTCTTCCTAAGATTATCCATTTTGTGTGTAACCTTCCCAAAAGGAAAACATCTTTTATACTTTAAATTATACCTAGGAAACATCTCTCTACTTTAAAAATATTCTGTTTAGAAATTATTTTTCTAATAAATTTTAAATTTGAGGTAAAATCCTAGCCTAAGTTCATGGCTTATTGTAAATTGCACTCTTAATTCCTATTTTCAGAAACTTTTTTAGTCTTTTCTGTTATAATTGACTCTTCTTATTCTGACTAGTCTTCTGAAGAAAATACTGTGCAGATTATAGAATTCTGTATATCTTGTTTTTTTATGAGAAATTATGAGCTTTCATTCGGTCTACACACTTGGGCTCCAGATTTGACATAAATGGTCAATTAACAAAAAACCTTGACCTTTTTATAGCATCTATAGTTTCTTTTATAGCATCTTAATACAAAAACTTGGTTTATCGTGATCAAGGTTTGTGATCGGTTGGGCATAATATTGCCCAGAAGTTGGGTGACTAAAATTGTGGTCCTGCTCTGCTCCTGATGTGTGGTCTTGCATAGTAAGCCACTTAGCAATTCAGTTTTTTCATCTGTAAAAGGGGGTAATATTTGTCCTCTGTCAACTTTTCAGGGTCACTGTACCATGAATTGGATTTTTTTAAAAAATGTATAAGACAAAGACAAAATGCCTTTATTACCATTGGCTTTGTGATATATGCTTAAAAGTTTTTAATTGGAAATCTTGGTTTTTGGCCCCCTCACCAAAAAGCAAACAAGAAAACCAGACCAAAAAACCCAGCAACCTAATCAGTCAAAGAAAGATAATGGAGGAGGAATTAAAGTTAGGGCAGTGGAAAACAAAAGAATAAAATCAGATTTCCAGCCAGAAATAGGGTGGTTTTATTTGGGGAGGACAAAAAAAATTCTGCTTAGGTTAGAAAGGAAAAGCTCTACTAGCTTAAATAAGATTTAAGCCTCAGAGTAGGATGTAGATGTCATGGTATGTCATAATTGTACAGGGTAAGAGTAGAGATCAGGTCAAGAGGGAGTATTTTATTTTCCTGTGAAATGTCTATATTTCTGTCATGTATAGTTTCTAATGGATTTTATTAGGTTTTGAATCCAGATTGTTAGCAAGATAATCCTAGTTAAGTAAAAATTTCCATTGCTCCCAAATTTTAAAGATGTACTTGTACACTAATATTTGTCTTCCTTGTATATTAGCAAGGGCTCTGCAGGATTCCTGAAGGCCAGAGTGGCCGAGCATCACTAGCCACTTGATGGTCACAGCCTGACTTCTTCACAGTCTTGGTTCAGGCACCATATTTTGTCCTCTCTCCCTAGTTTTTTACCTTTTTTTTTTTTTTTATCATTGTCTTCACTGTATAGGCTTCCCTGGTGGCTCAGCTGGTAAAGAATCCGCCTGCAATGAGGGAGACCTGGGTTCATTCCCTGGGTTGGGAATATCCCCTGGAGAAGGGAAAGGCTACCCACTCCCAAGTATTCTGGCCTGGAGAATTCCGTGGTCTATATATATCGTCCATGGGGTCGCAAAGAGTCGGACACAACTGAGCAACTTTCACTTCACTGTGTAGTTCTTAGTCGGCAAAGGTTTTTGTTCTGTTTTCTTGGGTGACACAGAGCATTTTTATTGTCTGGGGAAAATTGTTTGGAAATCCATCAGTTTCCTATTTTATGGTGTTTTATATGTACATAATTTCAGAGATGCCTAAACTTCTTTATAGTGTTTTAAATTCAAGGCCCTGACATTCCTTTCTTTTTTTGACCCAATATCTTATCTAGTGCCCCTTATTTACCTTTTTAATAACGTGTATATTTGTTTATGCAAGAGGATTTTGAGAGTAGTAGAGTAGACAGAGTCTTTGCAGAGTAATCTCATCCAGAATCAATGAGCCGAAACTTGAGTGGATGAGAGAGAATAATATTTAAAGGAACCTTGGGAGCTTTTGAGGACGTGAATTATTGAGAAATATAGAAGTCAGGTCAGCATCATCATTTTAGGGGAAAAAAGCTCTTTAATTTTCATATCTTGAGATCCAATTAAAGATCAGAATCTTATCTACATAATATCAATTTCACATCAGCTGAGTATTAATCATTGCCATCATGATGGAAACTTAGAGATGAGAATTAATGATTCCTGGTGTACCAGTGTGCATCCTGCTTCCTGTATTCCCTTTCCTGATCTTGTCATTCTTTTAAGAAGAAAGTTTGAGAAAAAGAGAAGTATGCTAATGAAATGCAGACTGTTCTGTACTTCAAAGTAAATAAGATAGACTTAGGTGATCTGTTTTTTTTCTTCTCTCCCTTTTAAATGTTGAACTCTGAGCAGGGTAAGAGGTAAGAGCGGTCATGGTGAAAGGTTAAGGAGGATGTGAAGTGAGAATGGAAGGAGAGGAGATTAAATTATGTATTTCTGTGTGTGGATGTAGTTTTACTTCTATGTACTTATTGCATAGAAAGAGAAATGAATTGTTAATGGTTGCTGTTGATCATCAATGTGGGGGTTGTAGAGCCAGACCCTGTAGATTTATTTACCCTATCTTTGATTATTTTTGGTTAGGGAGAGAGGGATGAGGAAGATAATTAGTGCATTTGTGAAGTGCAGTTGGGAGAATTTAATGTGACACTAAACTAATTTGAACTCATCTAAGAAGAGAGTCTGGGAAACACTGGCTTACCTGGGGGAGAAACTTCATGCTCTCAGAATGAATGAACAAAATTAGTGTAGGGAAATGAGGTCAAAGACTAAAAAAAAATAACAGTATGCATCAAAGCCCTGATGGTGGAGAAGTGATACTTAAGGGAAGATGGAAATTGGTAGCTGGGTTTTATTAAAACACATTTTACTACCTCTGAGTACAGATTGTATTTCACTACTGGCAACTCTGAATTTATTGTGCCGAGACTTGCTAATCACACGATACATACGCTCTTCTTTTTGTAGGCGGCACTCCCCCTATCGCACACTGGAGCCAGTGCGTCCTCCAGTGGTACCAAATGATTACGTACCTAGCCCAACCCGTAATATGGCTCCCTCGCAGCAGAGCCCTGTGAGGACAGCTTCTGTGAATCAAAGAAATCGAACTTACAGGTATTTTCTCTACCTCAGTGCAAAATGGGATGGTCATAGCACCATTATTTGTTCAGATAACTTCAGCTAAATCTCTCTCATTTTCCAAGCACTAAGTTCTTTTCCTCACACTACTCCCCCAAACCTCATCTGATTCCACCTCTCTCTCCTCATGTTCTGATGCAACTTTGAGCAGCCAGGAAGTTGAAAAAGGACAGACATCTCAAAGTGCAAACTCTTCTGCAAGACTGATAGTTATAGTTGACCTGAAAAAGAAAATCACTGACCAGATACGGGGAATTTCACGTTGTTTTTTGGTGGTACTTTACAGATGAAAAACCATATGCAATAAAACATTAATATGGCATAATATGTCATGATATCATTACAAGTAAAATTGGACAAATAATTTGTTTCGGAAAATTGTTATAAAAGCTATTTCTTCAGACAGCCATTAAACTGGAATAAAAGAAAGTAATATTATTTTCATGTGTTGAGCCCCATCATTTGTCCCTTATATTTATGGAGAAGTTTTGTTTTTCTCAATTTCTTTAATATACGTTTATTAAAAGGTGGCCAAAACAAGTTTCTTGAACTCAAGTTTTTTCCCTTGCTTTATAAAGAAATTCATCTCTGAAATGGAGGGCTTTTGATTTACCATCTAGTAGCTATATTCATTTCAGAACATTCTGGAAAATGCTGGTGATGTCTTCCTGTGCATAGATGCTCATGTTTTGGTGGCTCTTACTTCTGCAGCAGCAGCGGGAGTAGTGGAGGAAGCCACCCAAGTAGTCGGAGCAGCAGTCGGGAGAACAGTGGAAGTGGGAGTGTGGGGGTTCCCATCGCTGTTCCTACGCCCTCTCCTCCCAGTGTTTTTCCAGGTAAAACGTGAATTGTGCTTCGGCTTCATCTGTCCTTTCTGAGTTTGTCCTTTCAGTTTCTAATTTAATTACACTGAGCTTTCTTCATAATCAGGATTTTTTTTCTCTTGAAGACTCTGTAAATGTTGAGAAATCTCTCTGCATTCTGCTATTTTTAACCAAATTATTTGTCAGTTTATGTTCAGATACTTCTCTGTGATTTGGAGTTATGTCTTTGGTGCTGTGTCTTGGTTGGCACTTAGAGGTTGCACCTTGGAACGAGTGACATGTTTAACTCCAGCTGGTGTTATAACAGTGCACGCCTTTGGACACAGTGCAGTCTCGGTGTAAGGAATCGTATCGGTAACAGGATTGGGCAGATATAATTTCAACAGTTCAATCTAGTGGACTCTTGGAACTTGAGTTGCTGAAATGCACAGAAAAATGTACTTGTTTCATCTGAGGACATGAAACTTAGTTTTAAAAACCTGACACACAAGACATAAGGATGGAAAATTACATATTTAATTTACTTATAATAACAAAGAGATAACATCTTTTAAAAAAATCATGAAAAAGAGGTTTGTATTTCTCTCAATTCTTTTTACCTGATAAGATATTTATGTCTGGAATCTTTATTTTCTGGTTTGAATGATTCAGAAGGGAATACTATTGTTTTCTACTGTGTTATGTTTAGCTTTGTATACTATTTACAGAATGTTATGTTAAAAGCAACAACATAAAGGGGGCTTTTCTTCCAGTGTGTTGGCTATCAGGTAAAAAGGAATGCTTTTAAAAGTCTGGACGTTATCCTTAGCATCTTGAATTACTTGCTGTAAACCTCATAATCCTTTAACATAAGCTTCATTCTTTTTTTTTTAACGCTCTCTTCTATTCTTTGGCGTTGATCAGCACTGAGTATCTAACACTGAGTTCTCTGGTGCCTGTTCTAGTCCTGCCTGATGGAACTGCCTCACTAATGCTGCCTCTCACCCCTCTCTCCCCTCAGCCCCCGCTGGCTCTGCTGGTACTCCACCCCTTCCTGCTACTTCTGCATCTGCCCCCACCCCTCTTGTTCCTGCAACTGTCCCTTCTTCCACTGCCCCAGATGCTGCCGCTGGGGGTGCCCAGACCCTTGCTGATGGCTTCACTTCTCCAACTCCCCCTGTTGTTTCTTCCACTCCCCCTACAGGTGAGTATTGGCTTATTCCTCGCAGGCCGATTCAGTCGTCTGGCTCTGGCTCGTCTTACTTGGAACTCTGGCTTCATGTTTTTTGTCTGTGTTTTGTATAAAAAAAAAATCTGCAGAATAATGTACTAACTAGAAAATGGCCCGTGACCGAAGAGTAGAATTTCCTGAGGAAATCAGAGTAAAGTTTCTCATTTTTCTGATGTGCTTGTGCTTAGTAGTTCAGTTGTGTCTGACTCTCTTGTGTGGATTGTGTCTGACTCTCTTGCGTGGACTGTAGCCTGCCAGGCTCCTCTGTCCATGGGGTTTCCCATTCAAGAATACTGGAGTGGGCTGCCATTTCCTTCTCCAAGGGGGTCTTCCTGAAGCAGGGATTGAACCCACATCCTCCTGCATTGGCAGGTGGATTCTTTACCACTGAAGCACTTGGGAAGCCCAGTTAGTAAAGTACTTCATAGAATGTATGTGTGTGCTGCTACTGTATCTAGGTGTTTAATGTTTTAGAAGACATTTTAAAAAATTCATTTTAATTCACGCATTTTGGATGGTGTATTATGGCTTAGTTTCTGTACCAACACTTTTTAAGAAAAGCATTCTGTACTGGGGGTATTTAAACCTGACCTGTCCTTTTGCTCTACATACAGCTCTGTTAGGCCACTACAGCTAGTTAAATGTAAAAGTCCTGTTACGCTCGTACATCAGTGGAGTAAGGAATACATCTTGAAATCCGCTGTAGGCCTACAAAGTACAGATTCATCTCCACCTAGAGTCAGCATTATAATTTAATAACAGGTGCTGGTTCCTAGTCAGCACTGAGTCAATATCTGTTGTATGAGTGAACAATAAGTTTTTTTTTTAAAACAAAAAGCATAATTAATGCCTTAATAACAATTTATATAGTCTCTGTAATGTACTGTTTTTGAATCTCCAGATACTTTTTTCTCTTTATTAAGGTCTGATTTATATACAGTGAAATTCACCCTTTCTAGTGACTTCTTAGAGTTTTGACAGATGCATACAGTGATACAAGCACGGCTGCAGTGAAGGTGCACACCAGCCCTGACGTCCCCAGATTCCTCCACGCCCCCTTTGTACTCGGTCCTTCCATTTTACTCATTTCACTCTTTGCGCCTGGCAAGCTCTGTATCTGTTTTTTTTCCCCTCTAAAGTTTTGCCTTTGTAGTAATATCACAAATGGAAGCATACGTAATGTACTCTTTTGAATCTGGCTTTTTGGCGCAGTGCATTTGAGATTTATCCATTATTACATGTTTTGTTATTTCATTCCTTTTTTTATTACTGAGTAGTGTTCTGTTGAATGGATTTACCAGTTTGTTTACCCTTTTCCTCAATCCAAATTGAGGGACATTTGGGTTATTTACAGTTTTGGGTGATTATGAATAAAACTGCCAAATATATTCGCACACAGACTTTTGTGTGAGCACAGGCTTTCATTTCATTTGGGTAAATAACTTAGGGAGTAGGATTACTGGGTTGTATGGTAAATGAATGCTTAACTTTATAAAAACTGGATAGCTGTTTTCCAAAGTGACTGTATAGTTTTGCACGTGCACCAGCAGTGCGTAAGACTTCCAGTCACTCTGCATACATGTTAGTACAGGGTACTGCCGTAAGGGCCTCCCTGGTGGCTCAGACAGTAAAGAATCTGCCTGTAGTGCAGGAGCCCTGAGTTCAGTCCCTGGGTCAGGAAGATCCCCTGAGAAGGGAATGGCTACTTACTCCAGTATTCTTGCCTGGACAACTCCATGGACAGAAGAGCCTGGCTGGCTGTGTAATTGTCTTTACGTATATATATATTTTTTTTTCTTCTTTTTTTAAATTCAGCCATCCTGATAGGTGTTTAATAGTTTGTCGTGTGGTTTTGATGGACATTTCCCCAGTGAATGATGATGTAGAACATCTTTTCATGTGCCCATTTGCCATCTGTTTATCTTTTTTGGCAAAATGCCTGTTCAAATGTTTTTGCTTCCCCCCCACACCTTTGTAATTGGTTTGTTTGTTTTCTCATTAAATTCTTATATATTCTGAATATGTCTGATTAATTTTGTGATTTGCAAATATTTTCTTCCATTTTGTGACTTACCTTTTCATTCTCTTAATGGTGTCTTTTAAAGAGCAGAAGTTCTTTATTTGGATTAAGCCCAGTCGTTGCTGTTTTTTCCTTTTGTGTATTGTGCTTTTTGATGTTGTGTTTACAAACTCTTTACATAAGGTCAAAAAGAGCTTTGTCTTATTTTCTTCTAGAAGTTTTTAGTTTTAGGTTTTTATAGTTAGGGCTGTGGTAAACTATAGTTTTGTTTTTCAACTCAAAGCAGAATAAATACCCTTGTTAATGGTTTGAATAGAATCTCTATTATGTAATGTCTTTGGATCACTGAAGGCTTATAACATGGGAAATTTTAGGCTGGATCTAACTATATAAAATTCATAATGGTGTTTTTAGAGTTTTTAACTCAGTGATTCTAGCTTTAAGATATTACAGATTGATTCCTAAAATGTCAGTGTTGTGTATCTGGTGATTCAAATGACAGAATATACCTTCTTATAGTAGTTTATTAGTTTACATGCTTTTACACTTTTACCATGGCTATGTAAACTTGACAGTGGATTATGTTTAAGCTTGACTACTCAAGATTTTTATACAACAGAATTGAGTTTTAGGTTTTGATACTGTCATATATATGAAGAGTAAATGCTGTAGCAGGTCTTGAGTGCTTTTATAACATTCTTTATATGAGTATCCATATGAATCCAAGTTTGATCAATTTTATAGCTCCTGTAGATCAGTTTTAGGCATGTAAAACCATTTGACAGTCATGGAAAAGGTGAATTGTCGGATTTTTCTCTACCACCTCTTCCCCTGCCTCCCTCCCTCATGTCTTCTTTCCTTTTCCCCATCCTTCCACCTTTCATTCCCTCACCTTTCTCTGGCCTCCTCCTCTTTCCCTCATTCTTCTCTCTCCTCCTCTCCCTTCTTCTCTTCTCTTGACCTGCTCTCTCATGGGTGCTCCAGTGCTTGATCTGTCTATACAGTAGGCCCTTAACTAATGATTTTAAGTTGGAGTGGAATCAAGATAAAATTTAAGAACTTGATTGCGTTAGATGGTTGGATGGATTAGAAAAGAGTGTCTTCTGTTTGCATTAGTTGGTGAAGTACTCTGAGCAAAATGTAGTGAAATTGTTGATAAATATGAACAAGTTCCAGGATGATACTAAAATTAGATATATTTGATACAATTTTTGTATCTTAGCTTTTTTTATAACTAAGTTTTCTAAACTCTAATTTTAAGACAAAATAACTTTAGAGAAGGATATTTTTGATTGAGATATGTGATTCAGAATTCTTGACTTCAGAATTATGTCACTTGACTTTTTGCTGAAATATTTTATGATTTCCTTTAAATAAATTGGTTTGCTATTTTAAATTTACTATTATTGTTATTTTGGAATAAGACTGTGTGTCAAACATTTTTTCTTTTGCTTTCCTAAATGTTGTTCTTACTTTTTTGAGCTTGGTTTTCGGTGTTTAATTGCTGGTGTTTGTGGAGGAAGTGAGCCATAAATTTTAATTGTGATGATTGTAAAACCCTGTCAAATTACTAATTTAATAAACTCACAATATTGATTAGTAATGTATTTAGATATAGCTTTTCCAAACTTAGCTATAATTTTATTTACCTACTTTGCTGTTTTTTGCACTTTGATATACTGTCAGCTGAGCAGTAACTGTCACTTTGCATTAATATTTGTCAGATGGCAGTGAAATTAACTAAATATTTTTATTGTTTAATAATCTTGGTGAGATACAGGCATTGTGCCCAAAGTGTTTTATTGTCTGAGATAATTTTAATGACAAGTGTATGTTCTGTCTCTTTTCCAGGTCATCCTGTTCAGTTCTACAGCATGAATAGACCTGCCGCTCGCCATACACCCCCAACAATAGGGGGCTCCTTGCCCTATAGACGCCCTCCTTCCATCACTTCACAAACAAGCCTTCAGAGTCAGATGAACGGAGGACCTTTTTATAGCCAGAACCCAGGTTAGACTTTCTTTTGCAGTCTGTGGAATGTATCTAATTTAAAATTCTTCAGTTACTGAGAAAAAAACCTTTAATTGCAAATGACTAGTGTATAGTAGGTGAATAATACTATTTGTTGCATGAGTGGAAGAATGAATACAGGTTGCCGATATTGTACCTTCCAGTTCTTTTGAAAAATCAACATATGGTTTCCATATAGAGTTGTAGAACTTAACTTATCTGAATAGAATGTTTTTGAATGTGCTAGTGATTATTTGTTTTTTAAATTAATACTGTGGTGAACAGTGTTTCCTTCTTATTTAGTCAGATATCCTTGCTATATGAATAGCAATTAATGAAATTGGAGCATACATGAGCAGAGTTTATAAGTAGCAAAAGAAAAGGAAAATATTATTGAAACTGCTTTGTGGTGGGCAGTTACACTGTCTTCTTCAGTTCTGCTACCAAACCTCTGATGGAACAACTGTGACTTGAACAGATTGATCCAGATATAACAGTCATCTTGCAGTTGCGTCATGTGTACAGAGGAACTAAAATAGCACATATTTAATACTTAACAGTCATTTGTTTTGCTTCTTCCCCAGAGAGGGTAAGAGCAAATATTATTCTCTATGACTGCTGTGGACATGCTATGTGAACTTGGTGTGTTTTTCTGGATTTTTGCCAAGAGGCCAGTAAGCCCATGTGTGATCACATCTAGTGTTATTCCATTTTGGATAAGCCCTGAATTGTATGGAGCTAAAATCTGTGTTTTGGTGAAACCTTGTTATATCCTTTGGAATCTTGCAGAACAAATTTGATCCTCCTTTTACATAAGCGGAGCTTACAGAATACTTTTTTTGTTTTTTTAACCTCATTTGATTCTTATAATCATGTGATCATTTTCATCTGTATTTTACAGGTGAGGAAACAGACTAAGATAGTAGTCAAGTTAGGATTTGAATTTAGGTCATCTGACTCTTAAGTTCCCTGTTATTTCCATTGTACTATCCTACCTACCTTAAGATTAAAAAAAATCTTTCTCTTACCCTCCCAAGGGTAGGGGGTGGGAAGGAGGGTGCCCCCTTCATAATGTAAAAAGCTGTAAACAGTTTTTCATCTGTTTCATCCTGGGAATAGTGCTTGCTAACTACTTGTTGAATGTGGAATGAATCCCTTGTTATTCAGATCCTCTCATTGTTTTGGGTCCCTTTTGTAAATTAAATTCCACATTTATAGTCTAATCAGTGCACAGAGGAGCCTGGCAGTTTACAGACCATAGGGTCACAAAGAGACACAACTGAGCTAGTGACACTTAAATAGACATGTTTTTAAAAGAAATTTTACTAGATTATTTTGAGAAATATGCATGTGTATTTTTAATGAGTCTTAAATAAGAGTAGTTGCTCTTTTTATAATGTTTGACCAAATTAAAACCTATAATTAAAATTTAATTAATTTAAAATTCTTTGGGTTATTTTGTCTTTTAAAATTTTGTTTTCTTGAAGTGTAGTTGATATACAGTGTCGGATTGGTTTCAGATGTATGGCAGGGTGCCTCAGTTACACAGGTGTGTGTCTCTCACTGCTGTCTTTGATCAGACTTAATGATTTGGGGTGTGCCATTCTTTTTAACTCATTTTGAACTCCGTTTTGGCAGATACGCCTGTCTTTTCTTACGTGCTACTTTTAAATTGTGTTCCAAACCCATATTTGTACAGATGCTATTTTGTACCTAAATGCATATTTCATTTTTAAATCATTTAAATTTTTCATACGCCTGTTTCATAGTTCTGCTAAAGATAAGCTGTCTCCCTGACCCTTTTGGAAGTCTAGACAGTTATTGCTTATGGTGTTTATGCCCTTCTTTACCCTTACATAGCGTTTTAAAAGAATGGTGTCAATCCAGAATGGGCTGATTCCATAATGGAACTGGGAGATGCTTCATTATTACAGCTTGGGACCAAGTATACATGATATTCAGAAAGTATATATAGGGGTATTTCATGCTGTGTAAATGTACATACCAATATACTGGTCCCATCAGAACCCTCTTGGTGGAATTTATTTGAAGCTTATTTAAGTATGCGTTTAAATGTATTTTAAATATGTATTTTAACACTTCTTTGTAAATCTGATTTTGCATATATTTTGAAAGTATATGTTAAAGTAGAAAAATAACTGACTCTAAGGAATGAGTGTTAATGAAAGTATTTTTCACACTCATGGGAAATATAGTGAATTGAGATTTTTGAGCCTTCAGCATAATGTGTGAGGCAATTTAGTTAGTTTTTATGCACTTCTCTTGATAAATTCTGCCTTTCTTCTCCAGGGATTTGGTATTTGTTTAAAGGGGATGACTACAACTTTGTTAGTTGAATAATTAGTGCTTTTTTCTAAACTAAAAAAGTTTTTAATTAAATTATGTTCTTTGAAACCCTTTTTGCAAGACTTAATGCTTTGTAAGCCAGTATTCTGAGGCTGTGAGATGCACTTTCATTTTATCTGCTTTAGATGATTATGTAAGTCTCATATTATTCCCACTTGTCTTAAAATGGTCCTTGTTTTTTATATTTAGAATGAGAAAATTTGTTGTGTTTTCTCAAGTAGCTAATTACCTGCTTTAACAAAATGATCCCAGGTTTGTGTTTTATGAGCATATTTTTTGCAGCTGGAGGCTTGACATGGCTTTGTGCCTCTGAGGAAGTGAGCTGACAGGCAAGGATTCCTGTGAATGTAAATTCAGTGAGGTTTTCTGTGCAACGTTAAGTCTAACAGCACTGCTACTATATTTGGTTTGAGTTTGAAATGGCATTGTAACACAGGAATGAAAACATGGAACCCCTGATATGCAGTACCAAGTTCTCGAAGCACAGTAATTGTTTTCTAATGGGATTATTTCAGAAACAAGTTAATGAAAGGAACACTTTAATCAGGACATAACTGAATCCTATGTGGTTCTTATTGTTTCTTAATCTAATCCAGCCAAAGAAAGAAGAGTATTAGTTTATCATTCTTGTCATCATCAAGCGAGGCATTGAAACAACTAGGGTTAATCACAAGTTTTACCAGTTTTTGCCTTCAATATAAATATGAAGCACTTTGGTGGTAAAGAAGAATATATGTGTATATTTGTACTTGTACATCTGTGTACGTTAACCTACTTTGGTAAGTGCCTTAGTTTGGGCTGCTATAACAAAGTACCATAGGCTGGATAGCTTATAAACTGTAGAGATTTATTGCTTACAGTTCTGAGGCCGAAAGCCAGAGATCAGTGTGCCAGCGTGGCTGGGTCCGGTGAGACCCCTCTTCAGGTTGGAGGCTGCCGTCGTGTATCCTTGTTGGTGTTTAGTTGCAGAGTCACAGGTGATTCTTCTGCAGCCCCATGGCCTATAGGCTGCCAGGCTCCTCTGTCCATGGCATTTTCCAGGCAGTACTGGAGTAGGTTACCATTTCCTTCTCCAGGGGGCCTGACCCATGTCTCCTGCACTGGGAGGCAGATTCTTTACTCCCGAGCCACCCTAGGAAACCTATCGTATCCTTACATGGCAGAAAAAGAGAGCGAGCTCTCTGGGGGGTTTGTTTTTGTTTGTTTTGGCAATGCCTTTTAACAAATTTTTTAAATATAATTTTTGGGCCTATCTTTCACCCAGTGTTTATACCCCCCACTCCCCAGATTGTACCCGCTCCTGATAGCCACTAGTTTGTCCTCTGTATCTATGAATCTGCTTCTTTTCTGCGATATCCACTAATTTGTTGTATTTTTAGATTCCACATGCAAGTGATATCATACAGTATTTGTCTTTCTCTGACTTACTTCGCTTTAGTACAATGCCCTCTAAGTCCATCCATGTTGCTGCAAATGCCAAAATTTTGTTCCTTTTTGTGACTGAGTAGATCCCATTGTGTGGAACACCTCCCAAAAGTCCCACATCCTTATACCATCACGTTGGAGGTTAGGATTTCATATGAATGTTGGGGAGATACAGTCAGTCCTTAACAATGGGAAATCAGTAATGTGGTGTTTTAAGTACTAAGGACTGGGAAAAGAGATCTTACATTTTACCATTCATATTATAACAAAGACTAAAAAAATCTAATCCATAAAGTGGAATGTTGGCTCCAAGCAACGTGACTGTGTATAATTATGTGAGAAAGGAATTTCTGAATGAGTATGGTGTTTTATACAGGGAAGATGTCAGGCTTCCCTGAATATTATTATAAATAATTAAAAAGAAACATTTGAGAAAGCAGTGTTGGGTTGGTGATATTGTAAAAGAAAAGCCTTAACACATATTCTCTAAATGATAATTAACTTATAGCATTACTATAAATCTCCAGAAAAATACAGATATGGGAGGAGGGATTAGCAAAGTATAAATAAAGAGCCGCATCCAGAAGCTATTTTTGAATCCTCGTTTTCGGCAGTCTTTAGTGTCTGTTAGTGAATGCTTGCTCTAGGGAGAACAAAAAAGCAAGGAAAAAACTGAAAAATGTAAGTATATTATCAGACGAATCAGTAAACCAAATAGACCCTTTTCATCATTAAAAATACAAGCTGTGTTTTTAAATTACATGGATTAATTTGCTGCTTTTTCTTAGCGTAATATCATTGTTTTCTCATTTGAAAAGGAATAACAAAAATGACAGAATGCATTTAACTCTTCTGAGACTACAGGGGTGACAGTTATTGGCAATCATATTCTTTTCCATCAAAAAAGCTCTTACTGAGTATGATTAGTTAGGTTCACTTCTAAATACTCCTAAGTAATACTCCTATCCATATTTAGAAAACATTTGCCTTTTAAAATGATAACATTATCTCTGTAACTGGAATGTAAAATATTAGCAACTAAACTTGAATGGACTATCAAATGGATGGCCCCTAAGATGATCAAATGGATGGCCTCTAAAGATGATACCTTTAATGGTCTCAGTATTTAGGGTGGTTATTTTGTCTAATTTTCTTAACTTAGCTGTAAAACACACACACAAAACAATGCAATAGTCTAATTTTTCTTCAAAATTCCTTTTACCTTTTAACACACCAAGCCTCAAAGATGTTCCATGATTTTGTGACTATCAGGAAGATCATGCTTAGGAATTTGTATATTTCATCAGCACAGGCTCATCCTCTAAGTTTGGTTTGCCTTACCTTTTATATCTACATGTTGCTGAGTGCACATAAGCTATAGTTTTTATAGCTGTTCTACTTAAGATCTCTCTATAAACTCCAGTGTCTTCTTGAGCCTTTCTCTTCACATTAACTTCATTGTTGTGTGATGTGAACATAATATTACAGAATCTAAGTGTGGAGATCTTTTGATGATTATAGGGAAAGGGTTGTTGTGTGAGGAATCAACCAGAGAGAATGGAAACAAATTGATCGTTGCTTTCTGCTCTTGCCTGTTCATGAGCTACTTGGCATAGAACTGAATATTGCAAACAGTTGTTCACATCAAAATCCTGCTTAAATTCACCTAAAATAGTTCATTTTCAATTCAACTTTAAGGAAGATAAATCTAGTCTAAAGTAGAATCTTCTGGTTCACAGGTTTTCTCATGAAATCTTGCTGACCAGAAAGAAAATGCTATGGTAACTAAGTTAATTTGGATCATCATGTAAAAAAGTTTGCCTCAGGCAAAAATAGAATTTGGGGCAACATTTGTAAGCTCCATTTGAAACTGAATTTTTTTAACATGTCTTAGACTGGCTTTGAAAAAACCTAACTTGTTTTGTTGTAAAGTAATTCCATTTAAGGAAGATCTGGGATCAGTTTTTACCTGGGCTGCTGTTGGTGGATGTCCCTAAAAAGACCACTGTAGTTTCAGGTTTTCACTTTCAGAACTAGAAAAGAAAAGAAAAAATTCATTAAAAAAAAAAATCTGCATACAAAAAGTCTGTTCTAAGGTGTCTAATCATTCTTTTTTAGCTCAATACTAGGTTGTTTTCTTTTTTCTTTTTTTTTTAATGGTAAAGGCTGAAGTGGGAAATTTCCTACTTTTCCGTTACAGGTGGGGTGGCATTGGTGCTAACAGACCAGAGGAGAATTTCATCTCACTTGAAATGAACATATGCGCTTTTCCTAGTGCAGTCATCCTCTGCTGCTGTTTCTCAGTTCTACCTGCTTTGTCTCTGCTACCTCTCCGCTCATTGTCTTCCTACCCCGTTTGGACACAGTATTGTGAACATACCAGCAATTGTTCTAGGCCTCTCAGAGTGGGAGACAGACACCCAACTTAAGGGTTTGCTGCCAAGAAGTATAAAAAAACATATCCAAAAGGTATCTTTTAAAGAAAGTTGCCGATTTCTAGGGTTATGTGACTCTGTCCCTTGAATCTGGGGTCGTCTTCAGAGTCACATGGGCAGGTCTTGTCCGGACAGTGTGTGTACAGTGTCCCCTGCAGTTGCCCACGGCACAGCTGTTCCCTCTCCTAACTGCTACCACCTTTGCACCTCTTGATGGTTTCTACAAATTCAACCCAGACTTTCCAGTTGCCTCCTATGTTTATGCTTAAGTTACTTTCATACATCTTATTTATCATACCATTATTTCTTCCTGACTTTTCATTCCCTGTTGCTGCTGAGTCACTTCAGTCGTGTCCGACTCTGTGCAACCCCAGAGACAGAAGCCCACCAGGCTCCCCCGTCCCTGGGATCCTCCAGGCAAGAACACTGGAGTGGGTTGCCATTTCCTTCTCCAATGAATGAAAGTGAAAAGTGAAAGGGAAGTCGCTCAGTCGTGTCCAACTCGTAGCGACCCCATGGACTGCAGCCTACCAGGCTCCTCCATCCATGGGACTTTCCAGGCAAGAGTACTGGAGTGGGGTGCCATTCCAGCCTATTTCATTCCCTGTACTACTCACCAACATTAATGTGGTTAATGGCACCTCTACCTTCATAGTTAGGAAGGAAAAAAAATCTAAGAATATCTTCAGCTGTTTCCTTCATGTGGTACCTAAATCCTTAGTTACCAAATACTCTTTTTGTCCACGCTAAGTTCTTTTTCTTTCTGCTTCTATTACCTTGATTTTTGTGTGCCAGGCCCTGAGTTAGACTTCCTATATACACTTTTTTTCTTTTTAATCTTTGTAGTTACACTGTAAAGTAGGTTGCATTATATCTTTCATTTCACATTTATGGTTTAAATTTGAAAAAGTTAACTTGCTGCTCCAATAGCAAGGAAATAGCAAATCAGGTTTCTGATGTTAGGGGACTTTATTTTTTTGGCTGCACCTTGAGGCATGTGGAATCTTGTGTGTTGTGCATGCTAAATTGCTCAGTCATGTCTGGCTCTTCGTGACCCCATGTGCTGTAGCCCACCAGGCTCCTCTGTCCATGGTATTTTCCAGGCGAGAATACTTACTAGAGTGGGTTGCCATTTCCTTTTCCAGGGGATCTTCCCAACCCAGGGATGGAACCTGGATCTCTACTGCATTGGCAGGCAGGTTCTTTCCCACTAGCGCCACCCAGGTTGTGGGATTTAGTTCCCCGATAACCTGATAACCTGTACTCTGCAGCAGAAGCTCAGCCTTCACCCCTGGACTGCCAGAGAAGACCCGCTAGGTGACTTTGAAGTCCCAAGCTGTTTCCACTAAGCACTCTTGCACCTACCATTTAAGATTCCTCCCTGTTCCATATCCACCTGTTCGTCTTTCTAGTTTTGTACTTTCTCTCTCAGGCATCTTATGCCAGCCATATGGAAATACGTATGGTTTGTAAACTGGTCATGCTGCTTTATACCTCAGAGCCTTTGCCCCTCACTTGGCTCTCAGCTTGCCTTTCTCAGCCTTGTCTGCTTGCTGAGCTCCCTTTCTTCCGGTGCCTGCTCAGAGGTTATTTCTCTGTAGCTCTCATCCCTCCCAAACCTGGCCCGCTTCCCGCCCACCGTAACACCACATCACCACCGCCATTCGACCTCCACCACCACCCGCAGGGAATTGCTGCAAGTATTGTTGGGTCGGGGCTGTTATTTTACCTTCCATTCCCAACTAGAATGTGATTTTTTTGAGCACAGTGTCTTATTTATCGTTTTAGTTTTGTTAGTCTTACCTGTGATTTGAAGCTCATAAAGGTGTTCTCTCTTTATAAGAAAATGCACATCATACTGTTTACCCAATCTGAAGGAAACCATAATTGTAGAGTTAATCTTCGGAAGTTGTTTGACATGTACCTGGCTTATGTGTGTGTTTACCTATATTAAATGTTTGTTGAAGACTCACGAGTGCTAGATGCTTACCAGGTGTTTAAGAGGGAAAGACAACTTTGTGGGGAAAGGAATGATTTGAATGAGGCGAGCGTTTTTCTGTAGGGTCACGGTGAAAATGTCCCTGAAATAGGTGGTATGAATTGGGACTATGAGAAACTGTAAAGATACAACCCTGACTCACAGAGAATGGCTTTGATATTGGTCTCTTAGCAGAGTGCTTGCCCCTTTGGGAAGTAAGTAAATATTTGTTTAATTACCAATTAATTTTTCCTGTTTAATGAAGTAATGAAAAGTATGAAATTAGGAGGCTGGCATGTAATGGTCTTTTTTCCCTTGTATTGATGCACATTTAAACTCGTAACTTCCAAGGTAAAATTTGGAAAACCAAACTACTCATGGTAATCTGAAGAAATTCTTTTTTTGAAAAGACATGCTATTGTATGAAAAGACAATTTGCCACTGTATCTTAGAATAGATGGGTATATATAAATGCTTCCTGTTGTAAGCTTTTAAAACTTCCCTAACGCTTTGTTTTGTGTTAATGACTTATCCCTCAAAAGAGCGCCTTAAGACTGCTTGTAAAATGCTGATCAAGTGGTTCCCCCGTGTATGTTTGTTTTATTGTGTTATCCTTTCCTTTTAATGTGACTTGCCCTTACCCCTTATCCTCCACACCTTTTTTGTTTTTGCAGTATCTCTTGCTCCTCCTCCTCCCTCCATCCTACAGGTAACTCCTCAGTTACCTTTAATGGGATTTGTGGCCAGAGTCCAAGAAAATAGTAAGTTTATGTCTTCTTTATGCTGTAGATCAGATTATAGGTGTAAAATGTCATTTATATATGATTGGCTGAATAGTCCTTCATTCACCAGTATGTCAGATATTTGATTATTATGAACAAGTCACTCACTGTATGAGCCACTAGTGTGGATGATAAAATAACGAAGATGAAATTCTCTACTTTCAAACAGCTTAAAGTCTGCTAGTGAAGATAAGACAAACGTAAAATAAGGCACGTGTAAAAAGAGAAATCACATCTAATTGAGGAGATGCTCTTAGTTACCAGGCAGCCCACCTTTTTCTCTCTGGATTGCTCAGACGCTTGGTCTGTCACTGGAGTTTTAGGGTTTTGTGGCTGGCCTGAGAATCTTTCTCCAGTCCTGTGATTCCAGGTGTAAAGATGAACCATGCCATGGCGGGTCCCAGAGAACCAAATTGTCAGTCTGTCTCCTAAGATGCCGCATAGATTGACAGTGTATTTAAGTTGGCCTGTGGTCCGGTGCTGAGCGATGCAGGAACAGATAACTAATTTTATTGATAGGTTGAGTTTTCTTCTAGGGAAGCATTAAAATGGAAGCTCAGGAGACTGACATCTACAAAGCAGGAGACCTGTATCAGCGTTTAGTGAGGAATTGTTGTTACAGGGACCAGTGAACATAGTCTGTATGATAGATGAGTTCTCTTCTTGTGAGCAGTCTATATAGGAGGCATGGCACAATCAAAAGGTTGCACGATGGGTGTGAAATCTGAACTAGGGGAATCACACTCATAAAAGAGATAATGTCATCAGGCTGATGTAGCCCAGTGCCTACATCTCATAACAGGGATGGCCTCACCAGTGGGGCAGAAATACTGGCATTCTGTTCCTTAAGACTCCTGCTGCTTTGGAAACGAGCATCGCCAGTGCTAGAATGGAAGCTCTATGAGAGCAGGGATTTTTGCTTGTTTTCTTCACTGGCGTTTAGAAAAGCATCTGACACGTAGCAGACACTTTTAGTTGCTTTTTTGTGTGTGTGCTTCCACAGCGAAATAAATGCCCCCTTTTTATCGATACATTTCTTTCTTGTATTTTAACTGGTTATAATCCAGTCATACTGGCCTGAGGGCTCAGTTCTCTTTCGGGTACCTTTGCATCTCTGTTTGCTAATTTCTGAAAATAGTCTGTTTTACTTCTGTTTATTGGATGGTACCCATGAGCACCTCCAATACTTCCCACAGTGTGAATACCTTTTAGGATGATCTTTTCTCATTTCTTTCCATAGTTGTATACATTTTCTCACCTACAAAATGTATACAAACAAGAAACTCTGTATATAAGGTGAGCCCTGACTGATTTTATAGACAGAGCAGGACTTAGACATTCAAATGAATGTTGTCTTCTTCAAAACATTCACCTTGGAAAGATATGTACCTATCTTTTGGAATTACCTTTATAGCTTTCAAGTACATTATTTTGAAGATACTCTCTGGTAGCAGATATTTATATTAAGTTTGATGTTTGGAAGAAGCCTGGAATTATTTGGAACCAGTTATACTGGGCTAAGTAGTATAGCTATAATCTTGTTCTTAAACCTATCTCTGGCTCCCATTGCTCTTTGGAGAGAGGTCAGACTGTTATAAAGGCCCTTTCTGCTTAGTCCTCTTCAGCTTCCTCAGGCCTTTTTCTATTGAACTTTGATCAGCTCTTTTGAAGGGTTCCTACTTTCTTACCTTTGTTTCTGTTACATCTGACATGAAATATCTACCCCCACCTTGGGCCATTAACTTTTCCTCATCCTTCAGGTTCCAGGAAGCCTTTCCTGACCCACGTAAGAGATGTGGTCTATTGCTGTTTCCCATGATGACCTGAAGCACTGACTGCACTTAACTGTAAATGGAAGACTGGTTGTCCATGTCTCCATGACTTTTGCTCACTGCTGCATTCTCAGTGCTGAGCATAATAGCTGGCCATAGTAGGCTTACAGTTGATGTTTCTGAATGAATAATGAAACATGACTTTAAAGTTATTGAATTGATCTCATCTCATCATAGTGTAGCTTTTAAGATAAGAGGCATTGGAGTTCAAATTCCTGCTCTTCCACTTACTGTAGGAGTACTTACTTAATCTTGGAAAGCCAGATTCCACATCTATAAAATGAAGATTAAAAACACCATCTCCCAAGGTGAAGATTAAAATAAAGATTAAATGAATAATGTATTATGAAGTGCTGAGTAATTGGAATATTTTAACTAAAAGATAGTAGCTTATGTTAGTTTTATTACACTGACTCTGAGGCAGTTTTAAGAAAAAAGGAGCAGTGGCAGCATCTTTGAGTAATTTTCTGGTATAATTTCTCAAGGTGATTGTTTTGAAAGGCAAAGTTCTTTGGATCCTTGTTTCTGTGCATTTGTTTAATCACCTTACCTTATAAATGCAACTAGGATGTATTATTGATTCTTACCATAACCGCATGTAATTTGTCCATAAAGTATATGCAAAAATCATGTATCTATATTTTTTATTTACTAAAAATCCCATTAGAACTAAAATGAGTATTTTTACTGAGTAAAGAAAGTTTTGAGATTCATAATGTAGACAGGTCATGAGTTCAGAGTGGCACTGCAGATTGGAAGAATACTGGAACACAACAGAGTATGATGTGGGTATGGCTGATCTTCATATTTTAAAATCCATTTGACTTAAAATCCATTTAATTCGATCCCTCAGCTTAGATAAAAGAGAGAAAATAAAGACGATTGCTCAGAGAATTTCATGGAAATAGTACTGTTATTTCATAAATAAGCATTAATACTGTTCATTAAAATTGAACCGCTGATGAATAAATGCAGCTTCATTCGGGTTATTTTGTTAAGCTAAGCTCAAATATGTACTCAGCATTTTGAAAGGCTTGGGTTCCCAGAGTTTGGAGATGATCTTTTAGACATTACTGCATTCTGATACCTGAACTATGGAAGCAAATTTCTCTAAGAACACAACTCAAATATTTTAAATCACTGGGTCGTAAGTTAGTCTGAATTACTTGAAATTCTGTACATATAAAAATAAAATGAAACAGACACAAATATCTTCTCAGATGAAGTTACCCAGAGACATTTGTGATTTCCACCCCACTAATTTGGTAAAAAAAATATATATATATTTTAAGGAAATTCATTGAGAGGAATGTGGCAGATTATTAAAATTTGTTCACTGGACTCATTATAATTTGTTATAAAGGGAATATGGTTAAAATATCTAAATTACTAATATTTCTGGTAACCACGCCTCCTCGGATATAATGTAAAGCCAAACTGTATTGTACTGATCTTTCTTTGAAAGAATGGATTATGTATTAGCATAAACAGAGTCCAGAAGCTTAGTTAATGATCATCATCATTTTGGCTATTCTTTGTTCACCATCCATCAGCACTGACCCAAAGGGAGGAGGAAGTCCAACTTGGAGATTTGACACAGTGTAGTTGTGGGGACACTTCTCTTGCCTACTCTTTTTTTTTTTTAAAGATTATTATTTTCAGGTCTAGGTTTATATTCCATGAACATAGGCGCTTGGATAGGAAACAGTGAGCTTTGCACAATGTGTAGTTTTGGTACCAGCTGGATACATTCTTAGTTTCAGATGCACCACCTCCACCGCCACCTGTGGAAGAGCCAGTCTTTGATGAATCCCCGCCACCGCCGCCGCCTCCAGAAGATTACGAGGAGGAAGAGGCAGCCGTGGTTGAGTATAGTGATCCTTATGCTGAAGAGGACCCACCGTGGGCCCCAAGGTCTTACCTGGAAAAGGGTAAGTTTCAGAGGAACGTCTGGAACGATGGGAAGAAACCTCTATGTACATATAGGAGCCTGTGTATTTTAATTAATTTCATTTACAAGGTTCAGTGTATTGAAGGTCACACTAGTAAAATTTCTGTGACTGATTTTTTGGTTGATTATATAATTTTTCCTGTTGAACGTGCTTTTTATGAATGGTTTCTGTAAGGCAAAAATTTTTAAAAGATAGGGTTTTTCTGGAATGACTAAGGAAGAGACTGATTTTTTTCAAATTGTTTTATTCCTGCTCCCATGCTTTAAAGCATTCTTTTGTGGTTTCTTATATCAGAAGTATGTCCATATGAAACCTTATTCCAGAGAATAATGGTTTCTCAGTTTCTTGTAAAGTAGTTGTTTGGCATTTCTTTGGATAAAAAGTTCTCTGAATGTATCAGCTAACCATCATATGGCAGTTTGGGGACAGAGGCTTCCAGGTGTCATCACGACTGGTCAGCTCAGGAAAAACGTGTGCTGTCTAAGAAATTTTCTGGTAAGGAAATTAAAGTCACTAGTGTAGTGGGTTTCAAAACTGACTGCACATTAGAATCACCTGGGAGCTTGGATTAACAAGTAGTGGATTTCCACTTCTGGCTGAGATGGAGCAACAGTAATCAGATTTACCCTTCCTCCTAAAAACAATTGAGAATGAATCCAGGAAAAAATATAAAAGATAATAGTTTTCAGGCATTGGATAACAAATATTGGTGGACTGTGATCCCAGAAAGAAGGAACTCAAACATGGTGTGAGCCTTTGATTGTCCTAACTTTGCTATCTAGCAGTAGTTTCTAGGCCACGATGCAAGGAGGTGGAACCCCAATAAGCCTGGACGTCTCACTGAGGAGAGAAGAGAGAGATCAGAGTTTGGGGAGGCCACGGAGTATAGGTAACTACACAAAGACAAAGGACAGAGCTCGGGGATAGCTGCAGGGGAGTCTCCTCGAATCCTTTGACAGAGTACCGATCTGTACATGTATGTGAAGAAACTACCTAAGATCGGAGAAAGAGCAATCAGAAAGGAATAGGCAGAAGAAGTCTTGGAAATAACGGGCCTGGGAACAGTTCATGCTCCCAAACCAGCAAGAGTAGAAAGACCTTGTAATACACAAGGCATTGAGAAGAGGCCTCAAAATTGTGTCCCCTGATTTGTGGGGTCAAATTAGCACTAGACTGTCTAGGTTGCCCTACTGCCCTAACAAAAGTTTAAATGCAAACTTTGAAAAGATCCAAACTGATTTCAAGTAACTTAACTGAGCTCCAGGACAAAACCCAGCGCTGTTGAAAGGACTTAACAAACCAGTGCACCAGACAGTAAGATTCATAGTGACCAGCATCCAGTCAAGAATTACAAGACATGTAAAAAGACAGGAAATAGAACTCATACGTAAAAGGAAAGCCAGCCAACAGGGAAGACCTAGAAGTGACAAGATGTTAGAATTACCAGACATGGGTATAGTTTATAAATACCACATATATCCAAGAAGGAAAAGAAAACAACATGAGAGAAAAGTAGAATATATATATATTTTTTTTAAAAAAGAAAGAGAAACCCATATAGAATTTCTAGAGATGAAATATACTATATCTGAAGTGACACTTAGAAGAAAAGGTCAGCAACCTTGACAATATGACAGTAGAAACTATCAAAACAAGGCACAGAGAAAAAAAACCCAGCAACAGATACATGAAACAATATCAAATAATATTTATTCACAGAAGATATTATCTTTTATGTAGAAAATCCTAAGGAAGGAATCTACAAAAAAGCTCATAGAACTAAAAAGTGAACTTAGCAAGATGGCAGACTACAAAGTCGATTTGCAAAATTAGTTGCATTTTTATATACTAGCAACAAACAGATAGAAATTTACAAAATAATACCTTCTGTAATAACATAAAAAATATGAAATACTGAGGGATAAATTTGGTAAAATATATGCAAGACCTGTATGATGAAAACTATAAAACTGAAGATAAATAAAAGCCTTAAATTGAAATAAAGGTTCTTTAACCATTATTGTGAAGAGACTGTTTTGCCAAATTAATGTATAAAGTGAATGCAACCCCAGTAAAAATTCTAGCAGTCATTCTTGTAGAAAAACAGTTTTGAAAAAGAAGACTAATGTTGAAGGATTTAAACTACCTGATTTCAGAGTTCTAGTGTAAAGCTACAGTAGTCAGGACAGTGTGGTATTGGTATAGAAATAAAAAACAGTGGAATAGAAAATAGAATCCAGAAAAAGATCCACACGTATTTTTGATGAAAGTGCAAGATAATTCAATGGGGAAAAGATATATTGCTTTTAACAACTGGATGTGTATCTGTAAAACATGAACTTCAACCCTTATTACCTCACCATACACAAAAATTAATTCGGAATTTATTTAGGCTGGAACATAAAACTATAAAACTTTTAGAGGAAAACAGAAGAAAATCTGTGTGTTCTGGGGTTAGGAAAATTTTTTTGTAGAGAGCACATTAAAAACCATGAAGCTTAAAAGAAAAAAGTCAATAAATTGAATTTTATTCAATTAAATTTTTATTTTTTAACTCTGCTATTAAGAATGATGTTATATGACAAGGCCAGCCATATAGACTGAGAAGAATATTTACAAAATATCTCAGGAGACAACTTGTAGAAAAAACAGTTTGAAAATATTTCATCAGAAAATATACATGAATTGTACATGAGAAGATGTTCAACATTAGTTATTAGGGAAATGCAAATTAAAGTTACAGTGAATCAAACTACACCAGAACACACCGTCTGGAATGGCTGCAGTTAAAAACGTGATGCCAAGTGTTGGAGAAATGTGGTGAAACAGGAGGTGGTACAGTGTACATTGCTGGTAAGTATGCAACATTTCAGCCACTTTAGAAAACTGTTGGCAGCGTCTTATGAAGTTAGATATACACCTACCAGCTGATCTGGCAGTCCCTTCCTACACGTTTATTTATGAGGAACGAAGGTGTATAGTCACACAAGTACTTAAACTCAAATGTTCATAGCTGCTTTTTCATCATAGCCAAGACTGGAAACAACCCAAGTGTCTTTCAGCTGGTGAATGGATAAGCTAACTGTGGGTCATCCATCCATTCAATGGAATACTGTTCAGCAGTGGAAAGGATTAAGCTACTGGTTCTTCCTGGCTCTGATGGTAAAGAACCCACCTACCAATGCAGGAGACTTAAGCGACGTGGGTTCGATCCCTGGGTCAGGAAGATACCTGGGTGAAGAGAATGGCTACCTACTCCAGTACTGCCTGGAAAATACCACGGACAGAGGAGTCTAGTGGCAATGGCTCATCGGTTTCAGAGAGTTGAACACAGCTGAGCAACTAGCACACGCAGCAGTCTAAATGGATCTCAAGCTTTATGAAAAAGAAAGAATCAAGGCACAGAAGATTCAGGCTTTATGATTCTTTCTAAATGAAATCCAGAAGATGAGGGTTTGGGCTTCCCAAGTGGCGTTGGTGATGAAGAACTCCCCTGCCAGTGCAGGAAACTTAAGAGACGTGGGTTCAACCCTTGGGTCAGGAAGATCCCCTGGAGGAGGGCATAGTAACCCACTCCAGTATTCTTGCCTGGAGAATCCCATGGACAGAGGAGCCTGGTGGGCTCCATGGGGTCGCAGAGAGTCAGACACGACTGAAGTGACGTAGCACACACACATCCTGGCAGGTGAGGGAATTTGCACAGGGGCACAAGGAGACTTTCGGCTAACAACCATTGTCCAGTGTGATGGTTGTGGTGGGAGCTGTTCATTTGTCACGTGTCTGGGTACATACATGTATCAAAACTCACTGAATTTTACCCTTAACTGATTGTGTTTTGTGTCTAAATTGCATCTTAATAAAGCTGCTTCTAAGAAAAGAAGCGCCCAAGGTACTCTCTAGGGTGTGGCCTTGGACACTGACAGGCTCTGCAAACTTGTTAGCTGACTTGAATATTGTCCTGGACAACGGGATGACAGTTTCCAGTTCTGAAAAACCAGCTCAGTGATTCCTTAAGAGGAAAGCATAATGAAAAGATATGCTTGTTAAAAAATCTACTCCTCAGTGAATATGCAGAAATCTGGGGAGACCTGTAAGAGAGGAAAGTAAGTTTATTTTCAGTCCAAATAACTCTTTAAAAGAAAATGCCTGATATTTTTCAAAGTTTATCTTTGTTAAGCTCAAATCTTTTAAAATGTAAAAATCAGATAAGCTCTTCCTTCCTCTTTCTGGCAAAACAAAAATAACCAGCTGTGTTCAGCTTATGATTGACTGCTCTTTGAGTGTGCATGCATGTTAAGGCTGTTGCCTGATGTCTTGTTTTGCTATCTTAGACTTAGATTCATAGACTTTGCTAACTTAGCTAAGTTCATAGACTTAGCCCTGGCTCTCACCTGTGCCTGCATTTAGGGTCACCTCAGGAGTGTTTAATGTGTCTGTACTTCCAGACCTATTAAATCAGTCTGTGGATAGGGTACCCAGGCATCCGAATTTTTTAAAGTTCTTCAGATAATTTCAAGGTTGAGCACCACTGCATAGATTTATCCTAAGTGGAGATAACTTGTATATATAAGTATCTTGGTTGAACATGGGTAGAGAAAATACATTTTCTTGTATTTATTGTGTGCCTGGGGTAATGCAAGACTTATTACATATGAGACAGTTAGTCTCCCCATTTTGCAAACTAGAAAACTGAGGTTCAGAATAATTTATAATGTTATATAACAGAAAATGTGTTAAGAGATAGTATATCACAATAGTTACTAGTAATAATTAAAAGGGCTAACATTTATATAGAATGTTTACTCTGTACAAGGCCCTGGGCTACACATTATATGTGCATTGCCTCATTTAATGGAACAGTGCTTTGAGGTATTAGCATTATTATAACATCCATTATATAGCTGAGTAAAAAGCAGCTTAGGAAAGTGAAATATGTTCTGTAAAATGGTAAGTGGTATAGCTGGGATCTAAACTTGACAGCATAACTCCTGAGCCCATTCTTAACATTGTCTTAAGCTTGAACTCTGACAGACCTGGGATCGAGTCTTGGCTTGATTTCTACTGGTGTTAAATTATTTGTGACAAAATGACTTATTTGTCAGTGCCCATTTTACTTCTTTTCTTCTATCAAGTCATCTGTTCATGTGTTCCTCCAGCTCAGTGACAGAACTTCTTGGCAGAAGCATAAGCAGTGTATGATAATTTATCAGATAGCATTTCTGTCCTCACAAGACTTGTGATGGTCCCTTCTCTTATTCATCTTTGTATCTGTAAAAATCAGAATGGATGCTCCATTAATGATTGTCCAAGAATGAATAGTGCGTCTCATTCGGAGGAGTCCAGAACGCTCCTCAGTGAACATGGCACGCGTGATGTGCTCTGAGTGCTGAATGCAAGTTTCTCAGGCAGAGGAGAGAGAGAGGAGGGCCATCCAGTCAGAGAGAATCCTCTGAGTTGAAAGGGCATGGCGAGTAATGTCCTGTGCCTGGGGCCCTGGTGAACTGCAAGGAGGGCGTGGGTGAGCTAAGGGTGCCAGAGGGAAGTAAGTTATAATTAATATTGGGAGGCCTTGAATACCAGGATGAGGGTGTTTGGAATTTTTTCCTTTTTAAAAAATCTGATAGTAGAGGAAAATTGGGGAAGATCTTACGTAGGTTAATGATAAGTTCCCATGTACTTATATTTTAATTTTTTAAAAAGATACCTGAATAGTGTAGAGTGCATTAGAAAGAAAGAAAAATAGGAGTTGGAAAGACCAGTTTGGGTATCTTTCTAAGCAAGAGATTAGGACCTCAGCTGAGGTAGTGGTGCTGCAAATGTTGTCCACATAAATAAATAGATGCAAATGGAAGTGTTTTTCATGCAGCACTGTCACTCAGTTCTTTTAACGCCTTCAGAGTTGTTTGCCAAAAACCAGTTGATGTTCTGTCTTTAAAAATTGCGCTTTGTATGATGTGTCATCTGATAACCTCATTAAAGTCTACCCTAGCTGTCGTTGAAAGCAAAGGAATGGGAGCCACCTCACTTGTGAAAAGCTGGGGTATTCTGGGGCGCCATTCTCTTTCTCAGTACCATGCTGGTAATTTGAATCGGCCCTCCGCGCCCAGAGTGTTTCTGTACGTAAGCATAGTGCGCCGCTGTAGTTTTGTTAAGGAGGAGAAAGATAAACAGGAAATGAGAACTTTTATGACTGATGCTTGACTGACGGTATCGTCCCAGCAGATCAGGTTTAGATGCAAGATTTTAAAAATCATGTCACTCACCCTGCTTGGAAAATCTTCAGGTGGCCCTGGTGCTGCGCTGATGAGGGCACTGACGGTGACGATGGAGAAAAGCATGGGTGTGAGAGATTCAGAAGGCGTGCAATTAACAGGATTTGCGGTAGTTTGCTCTAAATTACTTTTCATTTACATTTCTGTAAGCATCAGGAATGTTATCAATCCAAAAAACCAAAAGTTAAAAAATATTAAGTTGACTGGAAATACTAAATACTCTACATACCTTGTATTCTCTTTAACCTTGTATGTCATTTAATTGTATTTGTTTAGGTGTTTGGTTATACTTTGAGAAATACACATAAACTCTTTGTAGTTTCTGCTAAAGTATTTTCTGGCATCCTCTGTCACTCTAATGGCAGATACTCAGTTTAGGAAAGCTGTTGAATTTTTACTAAAGCAGGCCAGAAATTTAAGTTACCTGGAGCAAGTTTTACTGTCTCAAAAGTCTCTGTTTCAGTTTGTTTCTTATTTGTTTAGGATTAAGGCTGCATAAGAAACAGTCAATATATGCTTCTCAAAATAGAGATTTTATTGAGTGAAATTCTGAGTGGCATAATAAAGGTATAGAAGATCTTTGTATAGAAGGTTTAGTTTGAGGGAGACTAGTAAAGGGAATGGCCACCCACTCGGGTATTCTTGCCCAGCAGGCTCCTCTGTCCATGGAATTCTCCAGGCAAGAATACTGGGGTGGGTTGCCATTCTCTTCTCCAGGGGATCTGCTCTATCCAGGGATCAAACTTAGATCTCCTGCATTACAGGCAGATCCTCTACCATCTGAGGCAGTGGGGAAGCCCAATATAGGGTGTCCCAATTTAACTATACCATTGAGGACAATGTAATACTTAAGAACCAGAGATTTTCCGAGAAATCATTGAAAGGCCCCAGTTAACAAGTTATTTAAGTAATGAAAATCATAGGAGAGCTCATAGGTATCTCAGTTTTCTTAACACTTTCAATCTGTTACTGCGGAGGTGTTAAATTGGTGGCATAATACAGCATGTGTTTTGAAAGATATGTATGGTAGATGCCCATCATTCACACAGTCACTGTTCTCATGCGCTCTAAAAGTGTGAGAAAAGAGACGTAAGTCTGCTATTCCTTCAATTTCATTTTCTCACTGGCCTCTCCTCATTTATCTCACTGCTGTAGTACCATTCCAATGTTTAAAGATACATGTTTTTACATAATATGGCGCTTTAACACAAGCTCTACTGAAGAAACAGCCATCTTTCCCCATTCTGGGATTGTGTGTATCTCTTCAATAGACGGATCAGTAAGTTTGACTAAATACTACTTTTTGCCATTTATGAAGTTTTGAACCTAACTTCAACGTGGAATTCCACTGTAGAGACTGGGTATTAGACAATGAACTTGGGTGGAGGGGCGGGTCCTGTGTTGAGAAAGTCAGTTTTTGATGTGTTGCAGAAGTTTGGAAAGGGTATTCATTACTTGGTTCTACCTTTCTATGAATGTTATTCTTCTTTTTTCATATCCTTTTTTTCCCTCCTCTAGTTGTGGCAATTTATGATTATACAAAAGACAAGGAAGATGAGCTGTCCTTTCAGGAAGGAGCCATTATTTATGTCATCAAGAAGAATGATGATGGTTGGTATGAGGGAGTTATGAATGGAGTGACTGGGCTTTTTCCTGGGAATTACGTGGAGTCTATCATGCATTATTCTGAGTAAAGCTCAGCAGGGCTGTCTCCCTCACAGGAATAGTCAGGTCTTCCCAGATTATCGAAAGGCCCTGGGGATTCCCCTCCAGTGAAATGAATGAAGGATACAAATGACAAAAGCTACCTTTTTTTTTTTTTTGGTTTATCCCTCAGTATTAAAACAAAAAAGCAAGCTGAATTTGAACAAATGGATCTTTCTGCCATCACTTATACTATGCTGAGCTGTTTGGATTGAAATAAAGTGACGGTTTCTGAATATATCAGAGGTATAACAGCGTAACTATGTGAAACAAATCAGGTTAAGACTGATTCAGAAAAAAAATCTGGGATCTTTCTCAGGAATATTGTACACCCTTGGGATTTCTCCTCCTGCGGAGTCTGTGGCACTGGATGATCTGCAGTGCCCGTGCTAAAGGTTAGCTGCGTGGCCCAGTGCGTGCCCCAGCCCCACACTTTGTTCCACTTGTGTGAGGAGGCGGAACCGATATTTAAGTATCATACGTAACCATTTTTGTAACTGTTTCAGATGACCTATTTCCTCTTCAGCACTGTAAATTCTGCATTTTCTCAGCACTTGAGTGCTCCGAACAAGTTAATGTTGAGCTGACTTGCATCCCTTCATGTTTCTCAGTTCGTAGATTATGAGATCGATTTGTCTCCATTCTGAGGGTGGTTTGGTCCTGCTGCTGCTGCTGCTGCTGCGTGAGACTGCACTGCTGCAGTGCACCCACAGGGGTGACGGTGCAGCTGGTTTCACGAGCTCAGGTGGGCGTGCCGAGGTAGACAGGAAGGCTCCTAAGGTTCGAGAGAGGTGAACGGTGGAAGTGCCTGCTCACGAGGCATCCTAAACCCCGGCCTTAGGTGCTGTTTTGAGGAGTAGGATCTTAGAGGTCAGACCAACTATTTCTTTACTTCTTTCACTATTTAGGGAATGAAATTTTTTTTTTTTAAGTTATTTTCAATTCTCTTGAGAGTCACTGGGAATACAAGGCTTGCTCCTGTGCTCTCTGAATGTTATTAATGGCAAGTGTTAGCTACTGTTGAATTTGTTTACTCACTTAGAAAAGATAACTATTCCCCTGATTCTGTGTGATTGGCCTTTGCAGTAGCTGCTCTTGGTGAGAATCTGAACCTTATATTTCAGATTAAGAATAGTGGGATGAGTGGTATAAGGCCAAGTGCTTATCTGAGGTGTTTTTTTTTTTTTTTTTAATCTGCACAATTACAGCTTTGAATTCAGTGGAGTTTGGAAGGCAGATGACTTTAGTCACCTCTTCTGTAATAAGAGATATTGAAAAAAATCCAGGAGGCCTGGCTGTTTGGCAGGTGAATGCTGTGATGATGCACCAGCTCACAGGCCAAAGATGCCCTGGGTCCTTTCTAGTCTCAGTGTCCTGGCCAGAAGAGAGCTCTGCCAGGTGACTTCCCAGTGCTGGGTGAAAGGTGAGAGCTGGCAGCTGCGTATGTTTCAGACATGGGCCTTGAGCATGGTAGTGCGGGTGAGGAACGTGACTGAAAAGTGAGCAAGTGTGGTAGGTGTGAGGGAGTTCAGACAGTGCAGACAGAGCTAATACTCTACCTACGAATCTATTACCAGAGCACAAAACTCATCACCATGTAACTGAGACCCAGATACAGTGTTTCCTTAAGATTTTTGTTTTAAAGTTGCAGGTTTTTTCCCTCAAACATTGCAGTTAGCAAAGATTTCCCAGACACTGCATTTCATTTTCATTAACTTGCCTCCATTACACTGTAAATTACACTTCATACTTTGTTAGGTCACCGTGATACCCTTAATTCCCTGCAATTCCCTGTCTTCCTTCAAAGTAATGGCCCTTGAGTGTCCTCTGAGCCTTCAGCTTCATTATGGATGCAACCAAGACTATACTTGGAGAGGTTAAACTCTTCCTAGTGTTGGTGTGTAACTAGGAGAAGTATTTTGAAATTAGATGTTCAAAGTTATTTAAATAGTTTTTTGCCGAGAAAGTTTAGTGAACTAATAAAGCAGAAGGTATCTCAAAATCCAGCAAATAGTTCCCACAGCTCCCACCTTCAGAAGCCCAGAAGGCAACTGTGCATAAAGAGTTGGTGGTGAAGAAAAAAACAGCTGGTGGTGGTCAGCTTGCCCGTGGGACCCCTGCTGGACTGGGGAGCTGAGAAGATTCCAGTGAAGACCTGCAGCACAGGGATCCATGGGTCAGCTGATTTTCCCTATATTTTTTAGTACTAATGTGTGTGTAGTTTTTTGTTTTAAAAACACCTGTTGGATTTTCTTCATATTTTACCTTTTTTGTACAGTTTTAAATTCTATATATTGTTTTGGAAGGATACTATGTAATGATGATGGGCCAGGCTTAAAGTCATTGGAGACTTTTAATATTTCATAGGCTGCATGTTATTAATAGTCTGAGGGTAGTATTTGTTTTATTGTACGTTCACCCCATTTTTAAATAAACAAGATGGTTGGTAGTAGGAATTCTAAACGAGTGCAGAAATCTTACATGGTACATAGTATTGTGGCAAAGGTGATTCAGGTATAAAATCTGCTGACCAGTAAGCAACCATTTTATTGGGCTAGAGGAGGTCCATTTCCTCTTGAAGTGTTTTTGACTTGTGTCTAGTCCCTTTTGCCTTTAAAAAAAAAGGGGGGGGGGAGGGATTTGACTTAAAAGTTGTTCCCTTTTTAAAAGTATTACTATTGGACAGGCCATGGGGATTTCAATGAAAGCATACTTTCTTGTTGACCTTATGACCTAGGCAATAAATTGAAAACCAAAATCTTGTCAACATGTCAAAATCTCGATTTGAGAGATTGAGCCTGTTGTTTGAAATACGTATGAATCCTTTAAGGTGTCTGGTTTAGTGCTTCCCATCTTTTGCCGACTTGCTTTCTGTCTTCGGGACCCCTGCTACTTTTGCTGTGTTCCTAAGAGTCATTGGTGAGACGTTTTCATCCTTCCTATTCCCTATTCCTGTTGCTGTTTATTACCCAGCCAGAGAGACTTTTGTGTCTTCACAGTGGTCTCTGTAATGTAGCTGTGCTTCTCAGCAATCTCATGATCACTAAGATTTTTCTGAGAGGCATGAAAACGATAGTAGTGTGCTTTTATCCTTTTATGCTCCCTTTCTTTTAGCAGGTGACCATTCTGCACTAAGAACTGGTACTTTTTCTTTAACTACCTTTCTTCCTCTGTGGAGAGAGCATGGCATGACCTGAAGGCCACCTCTCTCTTTGTAAAGGCTTTGATGGAGGAGCTAGCAGGTGGTTGACACATCTTGGAAAAGAACGGGGATCTGCATCACTTCTTATCTGTTTGCTTCTGAACTTCTTTGGCCAGAAACTCCTGATCAGTGTTAAGGTGATAATTTCCCTCACATGATTTACTTAAGAGTTTTAGAGCTAGATGAGATTTCAGAAATTTTAGTTCAGTCTCATTTTACTGATGAGGTTAGGTGTTTCATTTCAGGTAACAGCTAGTTAACAACAGTAGTAGAATCTCTGACTCAGCGCCTGGTATTCTTTCTGCAACTGTCTTAATTGTGTTGTATGTTTATTTTAAAGTTCTACTTGATATCTTCAGGAAGATACTTGAAAAGTTAACACTATGTTTCAGTTAATACAATTCAAAGTGTTGTTTAAAGGAGTGTATTGAGTGCAGCCTTAATTAGTAAAAGTAATCTTCATTTTAACCCTTTTGAAACTACACTCAGTACAAATGGTCTTTTTCATTAGGCGTATGTACCTCAAACAGTACAGTGTCTCAGCACTGGAAGGAGCAGCAAGCCTTATCTGAGAGCCTTAGAAAACAGTTCTTGAATGGAGGCAACGTGCTCATTACCTTAAGTGTATTTTGTGCTGAGCTTTGTTCCGATTTGAGAATCTCATACTTTAAAAAAAAAAATTGACAAATAAAATGACAGGGCCTGTGTATAAATGATCCTTGCTAAATATCTTGAGGTTTTTTTTGTAAAAAATCAAACAAAAAGCAGACAAAAAGCTTATTTTCACATTAAAATGGAAACGTCTTTTGCAAACTTTAGAATTCTATGGAAAAGCAGTTTTTATCATATTTTGTGTCCATGCATCTTTTTCTTAACAAAATAGTTTACAGAAAAGAATGTAAACAATTTGTGATCTGGCCAGTTGTGCTTACAGCTCCCACAGGGAGGGCTGGTGTTACGCCTTCAGTAAAAACGATGTAGGAAAACCTGAGGGAGCATCTGTTGCCAGTAATGTTTCTTGTGTGTGCCATTAAACCACCTCCAGATAAGTTGGGGGGACATTTCACTTTTTAATTTTGAAACTGTATTTGGAATTAATTGTTGCTGTGTACTAAGAACTTGGCCTAAATAAAACCCTACAAGGTGTATCCGAGTGTCTCGTGAACGTATTTCTGCAAGTAACCTTTTTGGCCTCGCCGTGCGGCATCTCAGCTCCCTGACCAGGGCGTGAGCCTGAGCCATACCAGTGAAAGCCCGGAATCCTTAGCACTAGGTGGTAAGTTACAAGTGCGCGCGTGCTGCAGTCCATGGGGTCGCAAAGAGTTGGACACGACTGAACGACCGAACTGAAAAAAAAGTGTGTCAGAAAATCCTTCCCTGTTGCTCTAAATACTTTGTCCTTATTTTTGTTGTAAATGAACCTGAAGTTTTGATTACTTTTCACCAAACACATAGTTCTTTTAATATAAAAAGGAAACCTGCTTTTGCCCTAATTTGGTAAATGGTAACATGATTGTAAATACATTCAAATCCACATTTACACATACCTCGACACGGCAGTCAACACGATTGTGATACCAAGGCTTCCAAACAAAAAGCACCCTTTTTTGTTCTAGTTCTTACCTAACTGTTGTTTAAAGGGGAAAAAATCTTGTTATTTTCAGTTGAACACACCAAATTATAGTTTACCTTCACGCTTTATGTGCGTCTTGCAATCTGTCTTGGGTACCTCAATATAAATAGCAAAACCAGGTTCTTACAGTGCCGATCCACAAACAGTCCAGTATAGTTCAGATGTTTAAATGAATCTATGTATTCTTTTTATTAAGGACTGGATAAGCTGACATAATGGTAACACGTAAATTGCACTGACTGCATGACTACTGTCCTAAGCCATTACAATAGTTTACTGACAGTAACTTGGCAAGAATAAAGGAACTTGGAAAATAACTTAATCCAGCAGTAGAACAAAAACATCATCAGTAGTACTGAATATATCTCTCATATATATATATCTATATATAGGTTTAGCACAATCAGGGAGCAAGGCACATAATGAAATGAGTGTACATTTTAAGTAGAATAAAATAATAGCAACAAAGCTGAAAGAAAAACTAACTTCATCTTTACCGAGCTGTGCATAATCATCTGAATAATGTCCTCTATCCTGTACTTTTAATGCAGTTCCCTTTGCCTTTTTCATGCTTTAAAAAGGTATATTCCTACACTGTATATCCGTGAGCCTTTACTCCATTTTTTTTTTTTTAAGAAATGGGAAGAGAGGGAGCAATCTCAGTTAAATGTGCAATTTTTCTTTAAAACAGTAAACAATGCTTTTATGACATTTACACAAGCTGATATTCTAAATGTACATTTCTATAAAAGGAGTTCACTAGTGGCTGACAATAAAATTAAGTGAAGTCATTTGAAACATTCCAGTTAATGCTTTTTTTTTTCCCTAGGAGAAATTATTTACAAGTACAGAGAGATAGGAGGTGGTAATCATGAAAAAATGGCAGTTTTTGGTATTGGGTTACAATAAACTTGACAAACAACGGACAGTTCGCAGAATGTGGGTTTGTTCAAGTGCCACAAGCACTCCTGCTTGAGAAGAGGCTGAGGCTTCACTTACGCGCTTGGTATCAGTAGCCATCCATGTTCTACGTTCATTCTGAACTTGGCCATCTTTTAAACATGTAGTATTCACCATCACCCTGACCTGACTCACTACTCTAAATGTCTTTGGTAGAAAGCAGCCAGACCTTGATTAGGCAGATGAAGCCATCTCGTGAGACAGTCACTTTTTCTGTTTCTGCACAAACTAGAAACACCTTCCTTCTTTCATTAGCACCTCAAAGTTTGCTTGTTAGATTTTTTTATGTTGTTCCTCCAAGAGTTCAAGGCACTGGGGAAATACAGCAGATGTTTTCTAAATGCTTTATACTTCAACAAGCAAAGAGCAAACCAATTTCCTTCAAATGTTTATCAAGTATATTGTGTTTAGCTTATTTTTACTGAGCAAGTGTATTCTACAGCTAAATTTTGAATTTCTTATACATATAGACCTTCTAAGGGCACAATTAAGAACTGCACATGTGTTTACTTTGAGGGAGACTAGTAAAGAGATAATAGTCTTCCATTCAGTTTTTAAAGGAAAATACATCTTAATTCTGTACTACTTGCATCTCTCCATGGATCACATCTCAACTTTGTGAGTGGGCAAACATTCCTACAGCGTCAGGAATAACTTGCTATGTGTAAATAATGTGAAGTGTATAAAACAAAACTTCAAGTGCCAAAAGGTTCTTGCAACCTAAAATGATTTTTAGAAATAAACATCCTCTTATAAATATACAAATCCAAATTATTTAAAGGAAGTCATTACACCTATAATCACATAGGATCATACAGTTTTAATTGGTTTAAACAAAATCTGTGAGGTTATCAGATTACATAAGTTATACATTGTTCTAAAGTTAACTACATAAAACCTACATGAAACAGTTTGGTAATATAGAAAACTAGGAAAAGGTTTTCTTGTTTAAAATCACCTTGTGTTTGTAACATAAAATTGCTCTTAACTGTGGGAAAAAGAGTGATAAGGGGTTCTGTTGGTGGCCTGATAGTCAAATCAATCCGACCATTACCTGAAGTTTTTTTCAGGCTCCTTATAGCCTAACAGCCTTGACATGAACTTATTAGCAGTTGTATTCTCCCAGAATAGCAGCTTCTGAAACTCTTAATTGGATGCACAGCTCCTATTGGAATTATTCTTCATGATCCCCCCAATTCTGTTTACTTTTGATCTCCTTAGGACTGCTTTTAGTGGCAAGTAAACTTACATGGAGATGGGACTGCCGAAATAGTTCGCAGCCCTTCCTTAGCAGGCTATGCCGGCAGTGGGCAGGAGCACCTTGATGTCCGAGGACTGTGGGACGGTCTGTGGGACATTCCTCTGAGATGTTCTGATGAAAACTGTTTCCTGTAACTTCTGAAGAATCAGCAATCTTATTTTAAAAAGCCCCGGAAATAAAAAAAAAAAACCAATTTACAGTGAAGTGGGTACCTGTAAACCTTAAGAGTAGTTACTTTTTCCAAGAGCAGAATTCTACAGCAGCTAAGGAAAAAAAAAATGTATTTGGCTAATAAAAGCCAAGCCTCAATATAGAATAATCTAACATAACTATGAACTTAATGTTTTAACAGACTAGACTTTGCTGCCCTTCAGAGTTGTTGCCAAAACTTTAAGCATAGGTTGGATCCAATTTTGAAATTTTGTGGTACAAGTTAAGGATGTCACTAATAGCAAGTCACTAGCTCTTAACAGGCACCTGTCTGCACTGCCCTGAACAGCAGGATACTATTCATTTTTCAGTACAGCCAAGCCAACTGACAAGACTCTTCCTTGACCTGGAGAAGCCTTGCTGGGTTAGAGGAGCGGAGCAGGAGGCAGTGGAAGAAGGCACAGTACCAGTGTCATCTGGCAGTGTTTTTCTTGAACACACCAGGGAAGAAGAGAGCCCAGATAACAATCTCCAAACCACATCCCAACAAAAATCCCAATTAAAAAAAAAAAAAAAAAAAACCCAGGGAGTAAAACACTGGCAGTGTATTTAAAGTATCATTTTGGTTTTTTTGATTCAGTAGTTTCACATAAAGAGGGGGAAAAAAGTTGATTAATAGCCGCCCTTTGTCTTTGGAAGAATGTAACGGGCAACAGCCTGTTGTCAAATAGTCACCACGCCACTGACACAGCTCCTGTCCTCTGGCAGTGTTCTCCTTGGTGTCCCTGATGTTCTAAAGGATATCTGCTCTTTCAGGAAAATGATACACTAGAAGCAGCATCAGTTCAGGATAACTACCGTCAGGACTGACAAAAGCAAGAAGGCCCAGGAAATCCCCCGCTGAAAAAAAAAAAAGGTTGGATTTTACAGCTCAAATCAGGAGTGAAGGAAGACTGAGGAAACATGATTTCTTCCCTCAGGGAGAGCTGTCCATCCTTATATAAAAGACCACCACCACAATAAAAAAAACCCTAGTGATGAATGTTTATACCATTGGATTCAGAGTCTTAAAAGTCCTCTATCTCACAAATAAGGGTGATCCTTAGAAGATACAGCTGTGGGCAGAAGACTGGGGAATCACTTCATTCTTGAGTCACAGTGGCGCCTGGCAGTGTTACTCAAATGTACTCAAATTGCAGTGCATGCTTAAATGAACAAGATTAGATGTGGTAAAGGTCACTTCATAACCATAAGAATATCAAGCACATAAAACTTTGTGAACTGAAAAAGATCTAAAGTATCTTTTAAAGAAGCAGGGCTATAACAAATGCACACTGGTATATATTCTTATTGCTCTATAAACAGGAGTATACTATCACATCGTGGAGATGTGACAATGGGGAGGGGGTTCCACTTTCTCTAATGCAGTACTTTGTTGCAGAGTGAGAAATCCTGTGTACACAGCACAATCTTGCTAACTCTTGAAATATTTACCATCTCTGTCCCACTTTATGGACATCACTTTTTCCTTACAGATAGGGTCGAACACTACGCAGTTGCACCGGTGATCCCTATTCACAACAGGCACAGATGTTCATTACAAGGTGTGCTGACTTATCACTGCTGGGGAAGTACTTTTTATTCTCTCGTTTAAGAGCAGTTCTAAGGTTGGCCTAATGGTCAGTTTATCATCACAAATTGCTAAGTCAGTACACATTTCTCAAACCAAGGAAAATTCAGAGGGGAAAATAAAACATCCAGAAGTACAGTGTGAAGCATATGGAATTACAGTGTGTCGTTAGAGCAATGGTTCCATGTTACACCGAACTGCATATGCACAGTATGTAGTGTCACTTACTGTCCTTGGACTACAGACTCCATCAGAATACCTGGTAACTTGGACAAATCTCTACACCCGGGCTACAACAAGCAAGGACCCTATTGTGCTCCGGTCACTATGGATGAAATCGTCTAAACACTCATTTTCCCCCCTCCCTCTATGACAGTCCCATACTTAAGTGAATTCTTTGTATGTCACATTACCAGCTACAAAAAACCTAATTAATGACAGCTGCACAGGGGCCAGTTTTCTCTTTTCTAATCCATCCCTTCAGAGAGCAATACAAAAAAAGACACATTTCAGAAGGTGATTTTGTTTTTCGTAATGATGCAACATAATGGACAAAGGATGTGAGTATCTGATATAGCAGCTGTCTATGGATACCTAATATCAACACCCACTCACAGCACACACTATAAGGAGGTAACTGGTGACCCAAAGACACGCCGGGACAGAGCATTCCGAGGGTATCCTGTTGGATAGTCTTTTACAATAAATCAAAGCAAGGATCATGAAACCAAACTTAATGGCACTTCACAAGCTCGAGGAAAGGATCCCAACAGTACAGAAAGAACTACAGGATAACAGCACTAGATTATCCACGTGTTACAGGCGAAGAGCTTCCCTGTGACAGGGCACACTCTAGATTCCGGTGGGGTCATGGCAGCAGTACTGCAACTAGAATGGTTTAGTTACACCACACATTTACTGTTTTCTATGCACAACCACACACAGAGTGTCTGAAAATTTCCCCACACTGCACTATGACCCATTCTATGAAACTGATTCCTAGTTAAAGTGCCCCTTTATAGAGAAATGAAGTGTCAAGCAGTTCTAACTTCAGCCAACTGGGGGAAAAAACCACAAAAGCCCCATAGATACACCAAACATTCTGGTTGTCTTCTCAAACTGAGAAATAGCACATTATACATCTATCCTTAATATATAATACGCAACATGCACAGAAAGGCCGCACATGGACATTTATAAAATATCTTCTAAAGTCTGAAGTTTTTGGTCCAACCCAAATGATAACAGAAATCGTAAGGGACAAGACATATATCCCCTTCCATGCCGCTGCCACCCAAAATACACAAAACTCGTTTTCAGATTAGTGAGAAAGAATAAATAGAATCACTTTCAGCTATATATATACATATAGATATATGTATACATATATATACATACACGCTACCTATCTATATATGTATAGCTGTGTGTACACGCACATGTATGCGCGCACACAGCTGAACACTACCTGAATAACGACGACATACCAGGAGGCTCTGAACACCTGAATTCATAGATGATCAGGTAAGCTGATTGTAGAACTGATTACAGATTGCATGAAAATAAAATCCTACGGTAGCTACCAATCTCTTGAGAGCTTCGTGTTCTGGTCTCTTTTGGGGGGAGCGGGAGGCGGTCCTCTCCGCAACGTTGCATAGCCTGATATATGACTGCCTCCGTAAGCGGCTTTCTGCTGCTCTGAAAGCAGTTCGGGGGGTGGCGGGGGCAGTGCCATGTCATCCATGGTGGCCGTGGGTTCCGCTCTAGACACGCGGGAGGAGGAGAGCGAGCCGTGCCGGGTGATGGACTTGCGCTGCAGTGTCCTGTTGAGGTCAGCCAGGAAGCCAGGCTGGACACTAAGGCTGGATTTGGGCGAGGTGGGCACTTGCGGCACGACTGCGGCCGTGGCTGGCTGCTCCGAGATCTCGGCTTGAGTGAGGCGGGTGCTATCGTTCCGTTTGGGTCGCGTGGGCGGAGGGGCCTTCTTCACCGACGTTTTGGACCAGGGCTGCGGCTGCGGGTTAACAACGGCCACTTTTGGAGACGTGCTTCCTGAGAACACTGCTGGGATGTCGATGGGGGGCAGAGGAAGCTCGGTTTCTGGCGGAGGGGGTGGGAAGTCAGAATCGGACGGAGGAGAAGGGAACTCCACCGCCGAGTCCTTGCCGCGCCCGCTCAGCGCAGCCGCCTTCACAGGCAGGCATCCTTGCTGGAGCACCCCGGGAAGGTTAACTCCGGAAAGATGGAGTTTTCCTGGCTTGGGGGGTGCTGCTGGAGGTGGTGGGGTCTCCTTGCTGGGAGACCCCGACGGTTCGGCTGGCGATGCGAACTTGCTGATTAGACTGTCCACTGAGGGTTTCTTGGGCTCAGGGTGCTCCGCACAGCTGCTGGACTTAATGCTGGAGTTGCGCTGCGGGGTCGGGGGCGGTTTCTTTGCCCCGGGGCTGCAGGTTTTACTGGTCTTTCTGCCCGGAGAGCTGCTTTTGTCCGGGGCAGGAGCCGCTGCGGGTGTGGCTGGCGGCGGCGGTGGCGGTGGCGGCTGCGGGGCCGGGGCGGGTGGCGGTGGGGGCGGAGGAGGGAACACCAGGCTGCTCTCTGGGGGAGGAGGGGGGAAGTCCGGAGAAGGGACAGGGACGGAGCTGGGCTGCCACTTGGGCTTTGCTTTCACGGCAGGGGGGGACTGTGGGGTGAGGCTGACCGAGGCAGGCTTTAAGGGCGGCCCCTCGGCGGGAGGTGGGGCTGGAGGTGGGGGGAACTGGCTGGCTATCTGCTTCACCACAGAGGGCGCCGGGGACAGCGGGGAGGGGGGCGGTTTTACACTGAAGCTCTGCTGCTTGGGTAGCGTGGGCGGGGGCACCGGACCCGGAGGAACAGGGGGAGAGGGTGGAACGTGAGACACAGGAAGAACCGGCTGCTTTTTTACTGGGGGCACTGGCGGAGTAGGTGTGGGTGGCAACGATTGTGTCACTGCGGGTGGCACAGTCTTGGTGCTCGCTGCTGGGGGCAAGGTCACAAGGGGCTTGGGGGGGGCCTGGGGAGGGAGTGGGGCAGGGACGGGAGGAGGAGGTGGGGGCGCTGGAGGAGCTGTCTGCGTGCCATGTTGGATGTGATGGATCTTCAGTGGAGGAGGTGGGGGACTGAATTGCGGCAGGGATGGGGTGCAGGGGGCGGGCTTCAACTGGGCCATAGCCGAGCCGGGAGTGGGGGGCGGGGGAGGGGGGGGCGGGGGAGGCACCACTCCATTGGGGGGTACCAGGATCTGAGGCTTCACTGAGAGTGAGGTCGAGGGCTGCATCCCTGATGCGGGGGGAGGCTTAAACAGGGCTCCCGAATGCTGAGAGGCGTTCTGCAGCCTGGTTATTGTGCTGTACTTGACAAACATTGTGGCTGCGGAGCCCGCAGATGGGGCGGACTGGCTGGGGAGGGGAGGGGGAGGCGGAGGCGGAGGGGGCGGGGGAGGAGGAGGGGGAGGAGGTGGGGGCGGGAGGGGTGGTGAAGGCTGTGAGGCCGTGTAGGGGGTGACTAGCTTGGGCTGTGGGGATAAAGGGGGAATGAGTGAAGTGTAGGGTCGATTCACAGACTCCATTCTGGCCTAAAAGGAGTATAAAAGGGAGGTTGGGAGAGAGAAAACACAACAAACAAAACAGTTACAGAGGTTAAGATTTGACTGTTAAACTAAAAAGCAAGGAATCAGAGACATGCAGGAAAGGAAGCAGCAGCTGATGATGGTAAAGACGGACAACGGCAGGAAGGCTAAAGTCCAACTCCCAGGGTAACGGGCCTGGAGAAAATCTGTTTACCTACCAATCTTCTCAGACGCCTAGACTGCTTAACTGCCTGGGGATAATTTCCTGTGGCAAGTCTGTCTGGATGATGCCCTCTGCTTTCTGACCTCTGGTTTTCACACACCCTGCCCCGGGGCCAGCGCCAGGGCCTCGGAGCACAGACCGCCCCCTGGACTGTGGCAGAGGGAGATGAGATGACTGGAGTTCACCTTTCAGTCCAGGACTGCATCCACATCAAGCAGATGCCATAACTGGGTTTAGGAGAGCTGGTGGAGGGCCTCCGGAAGAATGAGGATGGCTTTTTGATGCTAGTGAGCGGTATGAGTATGAGAATGTTCAGCAGGCGTGCACAGTCACACAGCAATGAATGAGCTTGACACACACACTCGTGTTCGTGTGAGACACTTGCATCCAACATGCACAGAAGTCCAGCAATGCAGGTAAAGGGGGGGTATTCTTTACATTTGTTTTACTGGAAAATACATAAAGAAATGCTTCATAAACATTACAGCTAAAGATCATAAAAATACCATACAGAAAAAGCCAGAAGAAAATGAGAGGAAACTTTGGAAGGCTAAAGGAAATGTATCAAGACACAGGAGCTAGAGTTTGCCAACAACCTACTGACCAGCCCATCTGAGCACCTCTTGGCATGGCCCAAAGGGCCACACCCGGGCATTTATTTTCTAGAGCTGCTCATGCATGAATGTGGTTCAAGTGCTTCTGAGAGCAGAGGAAGGACTCTCGGCTTAGTAACTCTGGGTATATCTTTTGGGCTCTTTGAACAAACTGTGAGGATCCAAGATAAACCATCTGTTTCAATTCTGAATGACATCTAATTAGCACTGGGAATGCTTAGGTTAGTAGTCTAGAAGGCTCATGACAGTGCTAAGTTCTAGTGCCCATCAGGTCATTCCCATGTTCCTTTAATAACTGCACATCAACATAAAAGCATTAGTTTGCAAGATCTGGTTACAGGAGTCACCCAGGTTAATGTGCTTCCAAAGAACAGCCCCTGACCTTAACTTGACCCTGTCTTGGCTGCTGCAGGGGTGGAGAACTTAGCTGTGGTGGCCTTCTCATTTGGCACCTGAGACTGTGGTAACAAGGAGAAGAAACATACAGGGGGTCACGACTCAAGCACAGTGCCACTGCTGTGCGGCAGAGTTCATGGTCTTTCTGAAGCTATGTGCCATGAGGTACTCTGCTGCTTGATCACAGACCATTTGGACCCTTTGCTTCCCTGGGCCTTTCTCCTAACAGTTGGCTAGTTCCACCATTTAAAATGCATGTGGATGACACCATTAAGTTCGGTAAGGTAAAGGACTTTTCTTTAGGCACCTGAATTTTGTAAGCGCAGCTTCTCCACAATATATATGGAATATCAGCACCAGATAGTGCTGTTCCATTCAAATTGATTAAATATGGGAAGGAAAAAAATTCCTTAAAAGTCTGAGCCTCTGGTAAGGGGGTTAAACTTCATTGTCTTGAGAATTTAGGTTATTGGCCCCAATTCTCAAATATTTATTCCTAAGAGAAGGTGTTCCACCCCCACACTGGGCTACCTATGCCTCTTCCACCCTCCCCAAATCCAGTTAATCAACCATATATGGAAATAAAGGAATAAATTGAGGGGAAATATCCATTTAACTCTTACTGAATGTACTTGTGTAAGTGATTCAGAGAAGAAAAACAAAAACAAAAATGATTTTTGGATGAAAACAGAATGGCCAGACCGGGCAAGCTTCTGGCTCCTCGCCTCAGCGTGCGCCTGTGCCGCTGAGAGTGGCAGAGCTGGGCCACCACGGCCCACAGGACATCAGAGACAGCGTAATATGGTGAGCCAGAGAACCTCTCTGTTTCTAAGCAGCCTTGCACTAATTACACTTGTCCTTCAGCGTCAATGAACAACCTTCTACGCAAGGCTTGAAGGTCCAGTATTTTAAGGGGATTAATGGGAATTTTGTCTTCCACGTAAACTGTAAATTGAGAAAAATTCACCAATGTGCAAAGAAATGCCAAAAAGCATAAAAGAAAAGGAGTCTGAATAAGTTAATAGCCAATAAAGTAACAAGCAACTCTTAGCAGTTTCTCTGGAACAACAGCAAGGTATCGCCACTAGAGGGTGTTGTTGCTCCATCCAAATTAAGAGAGGAAAGGGGGAGATTGTCATTTCTTAAAATTCTGAGCCACTGATAAAACTGCTAGGTGGTGGTGGTTTTTTTTTTGAGATCTTAGATCATCAGAGCCAATTCATAAATATCCATTTCTGAGAAGCAAAGAAAGAATACTGAGATAAGGCCAAGAAAGATTCCTAATGAAGGAATAAAAGAGCACTACGCTCCCCCTCCTCCCCTCAGAACACTAGAGAGACGTCCCCTCTGCCCTGACCCGAATATTACCTTGCTGGACTCTTCCAGCTGCGTGCCTCGCTTCCAGGCCTCGGAGAAGATGGAGCTCACCATGCTCTGGGAACGGACGTGTCCTGCCGGCTGGGTGTCAGACACTCCACTGTCAGACTGATTGGAGTGATTGGACTGAGATTCTGTTTGAAACATTTTCAAAAGTCAGATTAAATAAGTATTGGGACAGTATAAATATGTACGTTTGTATAAAGCTTTCACTCTAGATTAGACAGGATGCAGAACGGCAAGTTACTTTTACCTGACCCATTTCACACAGACACAGCCCTTGTTTTCCACTAGAAAACCTCTCGCATCCTAGGGCAAATAGGAGATCTCGATTCTTTTTAAACTGCTCATCAGGAGAAACTGATAATTACAACAAAAGGTTCATGTAACATTATTGGTATCCTGACAACATATCTTGTAAGAACTCCTAGCAAGTAAGAAAATTAATGAACCATGAATAGAAGAGTGGTTTTTTTAAAACATATCTTCATTACATTTGAGAACAGATCTTTTTACATTGAAAATTGATCTTTTTACGTAACCCGGGCTCCAGGCCATCTCAGAGACTTCTCACTTATGAATTCAGATCTATACATGATGATTACTGCTTTTATCCCAGCAATGAACAATACTGAGAATTTGACCGCCAAGTGAGAAGTGTGTTTCCTAGGGTTTCGGGTGTTGGCACCACAATGAAGCAGTTGTGCCACAGGCTGGCTTCCTCAAGGGCATGGAGACATCTTCAAGGGCCCTGGGAATGGCTGAGGATACAGTGGAATCTGACTGACATCTACAGTGAAGGAACTAAAAAGACAATTTCGCTGGACACCAAGTCAGGTGAGATAACCTTATGGGAGCACCTAGTCCAATGTCTGGCATCTGGTCAGAGAATCAAATGTTAAAGCTAGTCCTGCTTCTCTGTGAGAAGAGGATATGATTAGACTGCAGTATTAAATAAGTCCAGCCAAATTAATCAAAATACTGCAAAGATAATAGCCACAAACTCCTTTAGATAAATTTAAGACAGTATCTTCAGGGTAAAAAATATAAGCAATAGATGATAAAACCAACTATTTTCTTAACAGTTTAATTTAGTATCTGAGTAGAGTAATCTAGAGTAGATTAAAGGACAGCAATCTTTAAGACAAGAGGCTGGAACATGTAGCTTCTTGAGCTCTTTTCACATCAATGTATATGATTTTACAATTTACATTTAAAAGTCTTCCTAATACTTAATTATACAGACAGATGACTCTGGAGTGGGAAAAGGCACTGTATCACTTCATAAAATACCTTTGGAAGCACCCAAATTAAGTGCTGCATAAATTTTTAAAATATGCATCTTTTTTCTCAATCTTCCTCTTATTCCATTTTCTATAACCCTGCTTTGACACAGTCTTCTGACTTTGCCTTTCCTAATCCACTGCCACAAAGGTTTCTTCCTCCCAATTCAAGAAGCATTTTATTTTAGAACAGTTATAGATTTACAGAAAAGTTGGAAAGCTAGCACAGAGTTCCTACATACCTAGCACCCAGTTTACCTCATTAACATGTTATAATATTCTAGTCCACGTGTCATGACTAAGAAACCAATACTCGATATTAGCTAAACTCCAAACTTTATTTGGATTTCACTAGTTTTTCCACAATTTCCATTTTCTGATCAAGGATCTCATCCAGGTTACCATATTACAGATAGCTGTCATGTCATGTCTATGACAGTTTCTCAGACTTTCCTTGTTTTTGATGACCGTGAGAGTTTTGAGAAATACTGGTCAGGGTTTCTGCAGCATGCCTCTCAATTTTGATTTGTTTGATGTTTTTTCTTTTAAGTTATGGGATTTAGGGAGGAAGACCAAGAGAGGGAAAATGCCAGTCTCATCACACTGCACCAAAGGTACAAGCTATCAATATGACTGATTACCCTGATCAGCCGGCCGAGGTGCTGGCCGGTTCCTTCACTGTGAAGTTATGTGTCCCCACTCTGTGCTCTTGGGGAGCAAGTCACTTTGCACAGCCCACAATTAACGAGGGGGGAGTTAAGCTCTACCTCCTTGAGGGCAGAATATCTGCATAAATCACTTAGAAATCTGTACAGGATATTGGTCTCCTCTTCTCCATTTATTTAATTATTTATTTATATCCCCATGGACAGCTGGCTATTTATTTTATAATTTGGAGTACAGCCCTATGTTATCTCATTGCTTGAATTTTTCCAGCTTTGGCTACTGAGAGCTCTCGTAGGTTGAGTCCTGTGTCCCTTTTATAGACTCCCATCCCTGTGTTCTTTTGAGCATTTCAACACACGATGCTCCAGGCTCATCTTATATATTCTCTGCCACAGCCCTAGAACCAGCCACTCACCAGAGCCCTGGCTCCTTTGTTTTGGAAAATGGCATCGAGAAACCAAGGTCAAGGCTTTTGGTATTCTCACTGCTACTGGGCTGTCACTGCTTCTAGCCCTCCAGGTGGACAGACCAAAGAGTGTATGTGTGGACACTAGCCCATGTGTGCACACATTCACAATGCGCTTCTGTTTACTTATTTAGGGATGAGATCTAGTCATATAGTTTCTAAATCAAATAAATATTTCTTAATTATTTCATAAAGTAGGCCATTAGAACAAAAAAGTATGCTTTTAGATGATACAGATATCATTTATGGAACTAAATTTTAAAGGGAAAGAAGCCTTTATTTTAAGATGTGATCATAGCATCCTTGTTTAAAGGATGTGGGAATCTGAAAATAAGCACCTTTTTAGTATCACTGATTGCCTCTGAAAACTTTAGAAAGTTTGACTTAAACAGCTTCCTTAACTGTTGATACTGAACAAATTCTAGTTGTTTCCACTCCACTGAAATGTCAGGAAACCTGTGGGGATTGGAGGGCAGTTTCATGATGATTCTGAGTACTCTTCTCCAAGCAACTTTCTACCCCAGCTGTGCATCAACACTTGCTTTCAGCAATATGATTTTTAAATAAACTTCGTAACAAAACTCTTGGCTTTACCACTTCATATACTGGTTTTCCATTTCAAAACATTATGGGAACTAGGCCATGATCTTATCTGCTCTAAAAATTAAAAAAATAATAATAGCACATGTGCCTACTGATTAAAATTTAGAAATTATGCATAGCCCTAGTTTTAAAAAAATCACTCTGAGATAACCGGGTCTCTATCAGTCACTATACAGACACCTTCCTGTTGGTAGTAGAGTTCCTGGGCATTTCATCCTACCTGGGATGCTGGAAGAACTAGATCCTGATTTAATGCTGGAGCTGGATAAGGAAGTCCAATCATAAGCCGATTCTGTCCTCTTCAGAGCTTCCTGATAGTTCATGTAGAGCTGCTTCCCATACTAAACAGAAAGCACTAAATGAGGACATCTGAACTTTACTGGGTATGATATGGGTGTACAGGGTAGGAAAAGGGGACACATTTCTGTTTACTGACTCACAGTTTGTATTAAAATTAATACCCTATAATACTTCAAAAATTCTTTGAATAGCAGTAAATTGGAATCTACTCTTATCTGTCCTCATTTTTAGAAAGGCAGCAAGAAGTTAATACTTGATGCTGTTTAGGTTCATTATCAACATAAATATTTTTTCAGTTATTTTTAAAGCAACTTTGATTTTATGTCTATAATAAATTTTCAGTTACTTAAAAGTGAATAAATATCCTTTCAAGGACTACATATCATCTTTAAGGTGTCCTTAAAAATTTTTTTTAAGACTTTCTTTTTTTTAGAGCACTTTTAGGTTCACAGCAAAATTGAGAGGAGGGTAGATTTCCCATGTACATTCACAGCATCTCCCATTATTAACATTACCTACTGCTGCTGCTGCTGCTAAGTTGCTTCAGTCGTGTCCGACTCTGTGCGACCCCAGAGACGGCAGCCTACCAGGCTCCCCCGTCCCTGGGATTCTCCAGGCAAGAACACTGGAGTGGGTTGCCAGTTCCTTCTCCAATGCATGAAAGTGAAAAGTGAAAGTGAAGTCGCTCAGTCGTGTCCGACTCTTAGCGACCCCATGGACTGCAGCGCACCAGGCTCCTCCATCCATGGGACTTTCCAGGCAAGAGTACTGGAGTGGGGTACCATTGCCTTCTCTGAACATTACCTACTAGAGTAGTACATTTGTTATAATCATTTAGCCCACATGGACACCTGGGGCTTCCTTAGGTTCATTCTTGGGTCTGGACAAGTATATAAAGACATGTATCTACCACTGTAGTATCGTACAGAGTATAAATATTTTCATTGCCCGAAAAGTGTTCCACAATCCACCTATATTCATTTCCCCCCCAACCCCAAGGCAGTTGAATTAAAAAAAAAATTCTTTTGTTCAGGCTAAACTCTGCTATATAACAACCATATAGTGCATTCTCCAAAGCCAAAATAAATCACTTTGGTGCTACATAAGCTTTTACCATGGATGCCAGCTGGTAAAATTTTATCCCCATCACCGAGAAAAAACACACTTAAAACATGAAACTTAGGCCTGAGAGACTGAGACACTGGCAAAATTATGAATATGAAACAAACAATAATTGTCATGACAACCAAAACCATATCATTAAATACCCATCATTCCATTATCAAACCAAAAGAAAACCTACTTTTGCGATGCGGATACCATTGACCCACTGGTGCAGGGTCCTCATGTCATCACAGCAAAGGTATTTGATGTACTGAGATTTCTTCTGGATCTGCGGATGCTGCAAGATTAAAGGCAAAACCCAACTAAGTCCCCTGGAGAAACAAGAGATAAATTCTATCAAAGCTTAAACATATCCTGACAAATTACAGGTCACTGGAATAATGGCCAAATCATTTATACCTCTTAAATATCCATACGGTTGAATAAAATGGTCCTAAGTAAATGGTCCTAAGAAACAAGGAGGCAACTTGTGTTAAATTTTAGGCCAAGATGTTGAAAGTTAAAAAAAAAAAATCCTTCCCATCATGGAAAACTCCAAAATACCCCTTTCTACCTTTCAAAGGAACAAAGTCTACCAAGGTTAATGAAGTCAGTGAAATTTTTAATCTATAACGGAAGTAAATGAATGAATGAACTGAAATCATGGAATCAGAAAACTCCAGATGAGAGTCTTTGGTAAAGCCTCCTGTGCGTCTCTGGAGGGGAGCACCTGGGCTGAAGCACAGGACACAGCACCTGAGCGGCAGTGAGTCACACGTGTGGCCGTGCTCCCTGCTGTGGACTGAGCATCGCTCTGCGGCCCCTCTACCGCAGCATGCACTTTTTGGTTGAGGCTTGGATGGGAGGTGACTGACTTGACCTTGGCTACAAAATGCAAGTGCAAGAATAGACTCAAAGTATTTTAACTCTACTAAGCCACAACCTCTAGTTCCCTGGGAAGAAAAACCCTAAATCACACTTGGTTCTGGATTTAATGACTGTTAATTACTACCTCTCTTTTCAGTGGAAAAATTTTATTTCACCTGGAGAAATATTGAAATTTATGTTCAATTACAAGAGGCTGTATAAATTCTCTAACCAAATGTTTGTTGTGAAAACCCATGAGAGCAATAAAATAAGCAATTTTATAAGTTTTTGATGCAGCAGGAAAATTTGGCCACAAATATAAGTTATGTATATCTGCAGTGTTAAAAATCAATCCCTCTGGTTGATGAGAGAACTGTAAATCCATTTATTCCATTCTATTCATTGCTTTATAGAGCTCATCCCCAATGAGAAAACATTTAATATCAAAGCCAATTTAGTTATTGAAGGCTGCAGTCGGAATTTTAAACAATTAAGCCGTCAACAGTAACAGGTTAGCAAAACAATACTTAACAGTTTTCCCCCTGATAGTACAGGCTCCACAGCCTTCTCTTGGAATCTAGTCCCTTGCCCTTATTGTATGCTCAGTCGCTCAGTTGTGTCTCTTTGCGGTCCCATGCACTGTAGCCCTGCCAGGCTCCTGTGCCCATGGAAAATACTGTGCCCTAGTATTTTCAAGAATACTAGAGTGGGTTGCCATCTCCTATTCCAGGAAATCGAACTTGAGTCATTTGCATCCCCTGCACTGGCAGGTGGATTCTTTACCACTAGTGCTACCTGGGAAGACAAGATCCGTATAAGTCATAATAAACCAACATAGGAATCTTGCAAGAGCAAAGGACAGGTAGAGGTGTATGTATTTTTCTGTAAAAGAAGGATGGGGAATTTTATTTCATTCACTCATTCAAGCAAGATTTAACGGGCAAGAACTACCTGCCAGCTGCTTGAAGTAGGTGTTGGGCTACAGCGTGCATAACATAGAAAGGTCCACAGTTCATGAAGAAGATAAAATGAGCTGACTGAAAGTGTTTTCTTTAGTGTTGCCAACTAGGGCTTAAAGAGCTGTTCTTCATCTCCTGCTTCCCCGAGGCCTCGCCTACAGGGCCAGGTTCAGATATCTGAACCCAGGGCTGCAGGATGGCTGAGCCTTTATCGCCACGCCCTCTCTTTACGGTGATTTACAAACCATCCTCCTCTGATTCCTTCTATTTCCCAGAAGGCAGTTAACACTCGAGGGTGCTCAACTGTAGCAGCGGCTTGCCTGAGTGTATGTTTGTGTTTTCATCATTCTGTACAAGGGAGTGCTTTTTATTAATACAATACAGAAAACCAGAGAGGTGATCCTCTATTCTATTCTCTAACCTGAGAATCCAAATACTGCCCTGAAGAGAACTATGATATGACTGAGTATCTGCAGATAACTTCATTTTAGGGCCTCAAGAATTCTTTTTCAACTGCCCACAAAATAAAGACATTCCTTCTACAGCCTTCATTTTGGTCATCCAGGCTCTGCACCCGTGCCTTAGGAGGTAACCTGTTCCTCTAGGATGTTGTTACTGTATTTAAAGTGCCATTTATCGAGCACTTAGTATATACCAGGCATTAGGCTGAGTAGTTCATATATATTAGCTCATCCCACCCTCATGAACACCCCAAGAGTTACATATTATTATTTCCACTATATGAGAAGAAACTGAGGGACAAAAGGGATAAGACAGCATTCAAAGCTGCTCACAAGCGAAGGAATCAGTTGTTGAAACCATGCCATCTCATGCCAGGGCCTAGACTATTAATGTCACACTACTGCTTTATTATGCTTTATTTATGATAGCTTCCCTGGTAGCTCAGACAGTAAAGTGTCTGCCTGCAATGAGGGAGACCCAGGTTCAATCCCTAGGTTGGGAAGATCCCCCAGAGAAGGAAATGGCAATCCACTTGCCTGGGAAATCCCATGGATCAAGGAACCTGATGGGCTACAGTCCATGGGGTCGCAAAAGAGTCGGACACGACTGAGCGACTTCACTTATTAGGGGTGAAATTGTCTAAATTTGCTGCCTTACTCCTTTTTACCCTACACTATTATTCCACCACTTTAAAAATTACACAAGAGCTAAGAGTGAGTATGGAGGAGACATTCTTTGCTAAAAACTGGAAGCTCGACATTTAGATTTCTTAAAGACTCCAAACAGAATACAGGCATACCTCGTTTTACTGTACTTTCCCTTGGTACACTTTGTAGTTACTGTTTTTTTAAGAAACAAATTGAAAGTCTGTGACAACCCTGCCTGGAGCAGGTCTACTGGTGTCATTTTTCCAACAGCATTTCCTCACTTCATGCCTTGGTGTCACATTTGGGTAATTCTTGCAAAATTCCAAACTTCTACATTATTACTATATTTGTTATTGTGATCTGCAATCAGTGATCTTTGCTGTTACTATGACAACGGGCTGAAGGCTCAGATGATGGTTAGCATTTTTAGCAATAAAGTATTTTAAAATTAAGGTACGTACATTGTGTTTTCTTTTTTTACAGACATAATGCTATTGCACACTTTAAATATATTCACTGGGAAACCACAAAATTCATATAATTTGCTTTATTGCAATATTCACTTTATTACAGTGGTCTGGAACTGAACTCACAGCAACTCTGAGTTAAGACTGTATATAATGAAATTGCTCCACCCCCCACCCCCCCCACCAAAATGAACAGCTATTAGAAAAGAAAGGTTATCATTTGATTTTTTAAATGATGTTGATTTGGAAAGTTTGCATTCTCTGACAAAAGGCAAAAAAATTGATAAGTAAATAAAAACATTTAAGAATAGAATTAAGAAATATTGGATTACTATCATGCTACCAGATTATTTTTCTCTATGTATGCCAGATATTAGAATGAGACAGACAATTCCTAAAATTCTGTAACTAAAAAGCGATGCTCTAAAATCTTGGTCCAAGTGCCAAAAGAAAATATTGACTATACACAATCCATTTATTACTCTGGAAATACACATAGACCTGAAAATCAATTCTCTCAACTAACATGCTAGAAACTAAAAAATAAGACTATAAACTCCACCTTATTACTTCCAGGATTATCATTATAACATCTTTTTATTAATAATAATGTTTGAGAAGTTCATCCTCATATTCTGTCCCTAAATTCTGACCATTTTTTTCCTTCCCACCTAACATATTAAATTACTTGGTCTCACTTCTCAGGGGATGAAAATTTAGTCCTAGCTAAGATGACTCTATTCCAACAATTATTGTGGTATATGTATTTTTATGACTCGGGTTTCCTTTAAGAACTTAAATATACATGCATATACATGTCTCCCAAGTGTGTACGTCTTTCAGATAATATATCAACATATATCCTGTTTATTTCTATACTGTCAAATTTCATGAGTCATCTCTTCCCATCATTATTATTTTCATTATTATCTTTAAAAAACTACCAAATACTGTGTTTTATGACTTCCTACAAGTGTGTACCTACTTCCTATCTCCTGCACTTCACTGGAAGGATTCAGACTCAGTCATTATAGCCCAGAGCCGATGAAGGGGATCAGGCACTTATAAATATTTACATTTGCATTTGTATCGACCCTGTGTGGCAGTGTTTTTTGGTTTTCAGAACTCATATGTTCAAGAATAAAAATACTTACATAGGCAAAAGCTAGTGCAAGTTTATAAGGAAAAAAGACATGTCTTAAATACTAATAGTCGAGTGAAAGTTGCTCAGTCATGTCTGACTCTTTGCGACCCTATGGACTACACAGTCCCTGGAATTCTCCAGGCCAGAATACTTGGAGTGGGTAGCCTTTCCCTTCTCCAGGGGATCTTCCCAATCCAGAGATCGAACCCAGATCTCCCTGCACTGCAGGCAGATTCTTTACCAGCTGAGCCACAAGAGAAGCCCGATAGTTGAGTGGTCTCAGGCAAGCTGATCCCTTAAAGTGGTTTCCATATGTGGAAAATGGGTACTCTAGATCAGACTTGTGAGATGGATGCATACAGTGTTCCAGGGCAGTACCTTCCACCCTGGTTCTTTAGAAAATGGTGGTCATTATCTTTACTATTATCTATATCCAGTGGTATGTTGTTTTTTTAGTTCAATACATTAAATATTCCTAGACAGAGAGATAATATAAGTATGGAGACTAGTTTAACCTATTTTTCTAGAGGAGTTTCCCTGGTGGCTCAGATGGTAAAGAATCTGTCTGCAATGCAGGAGACCTGGTTTCGATCCCTGGGTTGGGAAGAGCCGCTAAAGAAGGGAAAGGCTACCCACTCCAAGTACTCTGGCCTGGAGAATTCCATGAACTGTGTAGTCCACGGGGTCGCAAACAGTCGGACATGTCTGAGCGACCTTCAGTCAACTAGTGAAAATGGGATTGGTTACCCACTCCAGTATTCTTGCCTGGAGAATCCCATGGGCAGAGGGGCCTGGTGGGCTACAGGCCACAGGGGCTGCAAAGAGTCAGACATGACTGAGCGACACACACACACACATTCTTTACTAGAAGCAAATATGAAGCATACAAATCATTATTATAAAAACAAACCAATAAACCCTTGGAACAAAAATATTCTTAACCTAAGAATTCTGTGAGCTGCAAAAAGGCTTAAAATACTAGTCAATGGTCCTGCTTACTACTAGTGCCCTAACAGACACAGCTGGCTGCCTTCCCCAAGGCTTTCTTCTCCTCCCTACCTCTTTTCTGACTGAGCCCCAATGTGCCTGGATTCATCTCAGAGAGTGAATTCTGACTAATGTAAACCAAAAATGGTGGCTTTGTTCCTTGCCAGTGATTAATGTAGGAGGGCATGTTTCTCCAGGAGAGGGCTGTTGGAGGAGATCCTGGGAAATACTTCTTTCCTCTTAAAAAAAAAAAAAAAAGACAAATGGAGGGGAAAATAGTCCCTCTTCCTCTGCTGGATTTTGCTGGGTCTATATATGAGGCAGTGGCCATTTGTGACTGAGGTGAGTTGGTCTGAGAATAAGCCGATATGCAGAAGATGGAACAGGGAAAGATGGAAAGAACTTGGGTTCTCACTGACAACTCTGAGCCACTTACTGCCTCCGTGTTATGAGACCCCCAAGTAACTTTTATTTATATTTACCTTGTAAGAAATTAAAGCTGAGAAAAAGTCAAATGTAAGAATATGTAACAAATATACATTCCACTACCCAGAGCAGCAAAGATATCATCACATGTCATGTAACCTCTTAGAAAACTCCATTATACACCTGTGTGAGAATGAGAGTATAAAAGGCAAGTAACATCTTAGCATTATTAGAAGAATAACTTTGATATCATGGGTCCCTTGACAAAGTTCTCAGGGACTCCAGGTGACCCTGAACCTCATTTTGAAAACTGCTGGATTAAGCTACTTTATATTAACTTAAAAAAAATTATTTGCTACTGTAACTAAATGAAATAGTTTTCTCCAAAAATGATCACTTAATAAAGGGTTACCATTATAATACACCTAATTTTATCAAAGCAATCAAAACTCTACCCCCAAACGCCAAACAACCACCTTCTCAAACCCAAGTGACAATTCTTAGACAAAAGCAAAGATGATATAAACAAGTAGACCTAAGTAGTTACCAAGGGGATCTCTGATGGAGCCAATGAGAAAAAACTTAATCATCCCCATAACTCTATTGAACTTTTTAATGCTACCTTTTCCTAATGTTGCAACTTATCAATAAAATTCAGTAAAAATGTAAGCTCTCAAAAGTTCAGATATGGTAAGTGTGAGAAACTCAAAAGTTTGGATAAAGGGGGAAAAAAATCACTAAAAACAGGTCACAATACACGCATGGGCTACCAGGGCCACAGTTCAGGAGAAAAGGGAGACAAGAATTATTTCTGGACTGGATGAGAGGCAGTCTACTTTGAACTCTCAGGCACAGTGTCCTCTGATGGTTTCTCTGAGTTAGTATAGGAGAAGAACTAAAAAGCACAAATATCTATGTTCCTTCCTCACTTCACCCCATATGTGGCTCTGATCTAAGTTTTCCTAAAATAAGGCTGCTATTAAATGAAAGTCTCAAATTTATCATCTAATCCATTTTATATGTTATGACTCACAGTTTATAATTCAGTACCCATTTCCCAGTATCATCGCTCTAACCAGGGTCAGCTACGGAACAGCACAGCTTCCTTCCTTCCTCCCCATCTCCCTCCCTTCCTTCCTCTCTCTCTTCATTTACTTTATTGGCTTTGCCTCCTGGCTCGTGGGATCTTAATCCCGATTAGGGACTGAACCCGGGCCCAGCAATGAAAGTGCCAAGTCCTAACCACTGGACTGCTAAGGAAGTCCCTTAACCATTCCTTTAAAAAACCTACACACCATAGAATAAAGCAAAAATAGTATACTCAATGGAGACCCAAACTATTCTAAGATGTCCAATAACCTTCTCTACGTCTAATATCAATTAAAATTCCTAAAAAGAGATACATGTTTACCTTGAGCACCAGACAATAGTCTGTAGGAGCTTTGTACTTGTTCCGATAGTCCTGTCCATAGTAGACGTTTACATGATCCAGCTGAAGAAAGCAGACCAGGTCCCGAGAGACCTGAGAAGAAAACCCCCAAAAGACTGAATTAACAATAACACGTAAACAAGCAAATATCACTGGTAACAGCTTTTACCTGAGAATCAAGCTTTACCAAGTAGAAATTATTGCTATTCTGTAGAAGACAAAACAGTGAGATTCTCTATAGAAGTTTCTTCCTTAAAACTACCACACAACAAGAAAGGCAGTCCATTTCACTTACCATCTTGTCCTTACTTGGAAAGGGTGGTATTTTAAAGAGACTTTAAATACAGTATAGTATATTAAATACAATATAGTATTATAATAGAGCTCTCTGGCAAGAACAAGAGATACCAGGCAGTTCAGTGCCTGCCGTGCATGTCTCAAGCACAATTCTCAAGTCAGTGTTTCCTCGCCAGTTAAAAAGGGGAGACAACAGTTACCTCTCGAGATGGTGGTAAAGACCTGATGAGATGATCCTGTAGAGAACTTCAACAGAGCTGGCCCCGTAAGCACAGAAATGACAGCTACCACCAGGGCCCGCAGCAGAAGTACATTACCTAAGCAAAGCTGAAATGCCTACAAGCCCGGAAAGCTATTTTCCCCCAAACAATAAAAAACAAAAACGACTCTGGCAGAAGGTTTAAAAATAATAAAAGCATGGTTTCAAATTCACCAGGAGAATCGAGATGGGCCCAATGAATGAGCAGAAAGTGAACATTTTCAGATTTCCTCTTCCTTATAATAGATCAATAAACAAAGCAATGCTCACGAGTGGAAACAAATCACAGCCTGGATCACCGTGTCAGTCTGCTCACTACAGATTAAAATCAATCAGCATAATGAGGAAGCTTAAAGTCAGCAGAAGGGACGCACCTTTGCTTTTCCTTTAGGGACATAGTAGATACCAGATGCTCGCAAGAGGAAATAACGTTTTTTCCAGGACTTCTTGCCATCATCTTTCAACCAAAGGACTCCCTCAATTTCTGGTACAGTTACAGAACTTCCACAAAAACACTCCTAAAATAAGAAGATGATTGGGAAAGACATAATCCTTGGATTCTCAAACCAAAGTTGTGTCTACCCCTGTGAAATGCATGACACTGTGATTAAACTAAAATACCTTTGTATAAAAACCACACTGCTAATTTTACCTCAATTAGAACTTTCCAAACATTACATGGCTTTACTTTGGAACAACTATGGCAATCCCTGTGAACTTTTCCCTAAAACTGTTTTGACGAAACTAAGTTGAAATGTCAGCTGAGCTGCACATAACAGCATTTAAATGCATTTGTAAAAACATAGTTACAGTAAATGTAATGAAAGCATCAGAGCTAACATGAGCATTAGACTTTATTTGTCTCCAAATTAACATTTAGATTAGCCACTAACTGTGTTAGTGCCTCAGTTGTATATGACTCTGGGACCCCCATGGACTGTAGTCTACCAGGCTTCTCTGTCCATGGGATTCTCCAGATAAGAATACTGGAGTGGCTAGCCATTTCCTTCCCCAGGGGATCTTTCCAACCCAGGGATCAAACTCAGGTCTCCTACATTTCAAGCAGATTCTTTACTGTCTGAGCTACAAGAGAAGCCCAAATTTATATTAGCTGCATGCTAAAAAGGAATATATTTTAAAAGAAGGCAACATGCTAAACAAATGATTGCACTTTCACAATTTAAAAACAATCAGTGCATATGATCTAAAACAAGGCAAGCATTTATTGTTTATTTAATACTAAGTTGAAAGGAATGTAAACAAACTAAAAATTTTGTATTCTAATGTCTGTATTTAGATAAGAATTTAAAAAATCAATCATGTATTTAGTAAAGGGAAAGTAGAAATCCTCACTAAATTTGAACACATGAACATGAATTAATTTCTTCCCCCAAAACACAGAAAAATTAGGAATTATGAAGAGAATTTTTCTTAATTATAACTAGCCTCCCTATGAAAAGCTGAGTGCTGATCTTCATCCCCCTAATAGTCTTGTTGCTAAATATGAATTTTTTCAGATTTTCAAACACGCTAACATCTTTGACCTTAGTTCTCTAAAATCAGCAAAGGGCAAAAATTCAATTATATTTGAATTTGTTTCATTAATCTTCAAAATAAGGAATGTATATTTTAAAAAAATCATCATTATGATTTTTAAAATTAGTTATTTCAGACTAAGGTTTGAATTATTTGGTAAATAACTAACTATATACAAATTCCTCTCTGGGTAAGCAGATAAAAAAGCACAATCACACCCTTCACTGACCCAGCCTTTTCTCTCACTTGTTACCTTCTAAAAGCTCCTAAGTCCTTTCAACCCACTAGTATACTGCTTGGCAAAATAATAGCTTTTATAAGGTTCTTCAGTGTTCTAACATTCACAAAGCTGAACTCTCCCCATCAGGCTATGGAAGAAAATAGGCTTCTCCAGTTACAACTGTAATGATCAATACAGAGCACTGACATTCTGGGCTTCAAAAAAGGTGCTTAATATTTTAATATTATAATGTACAAGGAAAGGGGTTGGGGAGGAAGACTCATACCTCCAACAGCACTTCTTTGTTTCTATCTGCCATCTCAGCTGTTTCCTTTTTCCCCAGAAGGTAATTCTAGAAAAACGAGTAGATGAATGTTAAAGGACACTCTACTATTCTCCTGGCACAGGTACACAGATGATTTCTTCTAGAGACACAGCAACTCTGAGTCTATTTCTGCCTATGCAGAGTGAGGGGGAACATTCCTTTGAAACCTGTTCCTGGCATCTTCACAGAAATGCTTAATACTAGCCTCCTCCTTACTTTATCCATTTATTTTGAATTATTCCATAAACCACCCTCCCCCAAATCCTGCGGAGGTATTCCATGCCACAGCTAGCAATGTGTTTTCGTATATTTAATGAAAGCTACACTGACAGGACCTTAAAGGTTTATGAATTAGTAAGTACAACAAGTGGGGCAAATTTGCTTAAAATATGCTGAGCTTAACTGATTCAGATGTAGTAAATTTAATCTATGTTCTGGCTTTTAAAGAAGAAATCCCAAATTCCCTGAGGCTACCATGATCTCATTTACTCAACTAAAATCTGAATTCTAATTATTATCCTTAAGAAACTTTCATTCACAATCATCCATAAAAAATTGTTGGTATTCCTAAATGTGTATTCTTCACTAAAAATATCCAGTAAAGATGTGTCATGATCACGTAGTCTGAAGGAAACTATTCAATAACTTTAAAGCAGCCACTGTTTTTCCTCACAACTATTTTTTATAGTGGTATTGTTTTCTTTCACTTATTGATATTTATAAAATATTTGGGTATTAGGAAGAATTAACATAAACATTTTGGGACAAGCAAAGATACCAAACAGATCAAGGTAACATATAATAGAACGTGGGACTGTTTATAATCAAGGTTACTGGGATTTTCAAAAAAATAATTCAGAAAACAAATCAAAGTGTTAAATGAATAAATGATGAAAGTAGGGAAACTTAAATATATAAGTACTTTTCTTTGATGGATGAGGAACTCACTGAATAAAGAGCAGGGTCCAAAACGGCTCTGAATTAGAACAGAAATCTGCTAACCCCCTGGAGGTAATCCTGCTTTTCCTAGGGCTCACCCCATCTGGCTCTGTGGAACTGGTAGCTTCTTCGAAGCCCAACACCTGGGGCCCAGCAGATTTGCCACCTTGGCACTAGTGAATGCTCCCATGGGGTTTTGCAGCCACAAAGCTCCAACTGAGTGGCTGTCAAGTCTTTTAACTCTATTAACTTAGCACTCAGAAAATTATATAATATGAACATTTAAGAATCCTGACCTCTGCAAGCCATAGCCTCACCTGTGGATTTTTGAAAAGTGCATATTTTTCTATACGCTCCATAAATATAAGCTTGTTTTGGCTATCTCTTGTCCAATTAAGAAGATTTTCAACCAAGTTTTCATGATCTTCAAAGATTCTCTCTGTCCCAAAATAAAACACCAGTATTTTGTTAGTATTTGTCAGAATTGCATAAAAGACAAGAAACCTTGCGAAGTATTTGACAGCAAAATCATAGAATCTAAACTGACACCCTTATAGACTATCTGGTATTTCCTGTATTTTCAAATAAGGAAATGTGCCCTCATGGTGTAAAGTGACTTTAGCAACGTCACACAGCTGCTACAAGGAAGGATCAGGACTAGAATCTAGACTGTCTGACTTCAAGCTCTTCTTCAGCCTTCAGCCTTTTACCATCCCACCCTTAAACACAATCTGTTAGTCGCATTTCATAAATTCTAGTATTAAGTGCTTCCAACACTATTTGTTCCTTGTCATTCAAAAAATTTCCAAGATGATTTCTCCTTTGATCTATAAATTGTTTAATTTTAAACATGGATATATTTTCTAATTTCCAAATTAGGAATCAAAGAACATGCCCTATATCTTGAACATATGTTCAAAGAACATATTCTAGAGATACTGATTTTTGTTTTGAAATTTCTAGAGAGCTGCTTATGACCTCATACTGGAATCAATTTTCGGAAACATTACACTTCTGCCTGTATAGAATGTGTATTTTCCTGTTATTAGTGCTCTAAATATATCTATATTCATTTTTGTCTGCTTGATTATGTTGATTATTGCAAAGATTCTTAGGTGAAACTTTCTACTATGAAGGCAGACTTGTGCATTTCTCCTGGTAGTTCCACCAACTTCTTTTGCTTTATGTAATTTAATGCCATTATTAGATAAAATTTAGAATGATTTTATCTTCCTGATGAAGACGTATGGTTCTCCTTATCTCTAGTAATGTATTTTGCTTAAAGTCTATTTTGTCTGATATTAACATAGTTAACATTATCTTTCTTTTGGTTAGTGTCTTTCCACATTCCTTTTACTTTCAAGCTTTCTGTGTCTTTAGGAAAAAGGTCTTTTGTAGATAGTGAACAACTGCATTTTGTTTATTCATCCTTTCTAATAATCTCTTGTTTAAATGAATGATTTACATTTGTCATAGCTTATTTTACCATCTTATTTTGGGCTCTTAGTTTTCTTTTATTCATTCAACAAGTACTAAAAAACTACATATTCTATTTGTATCACTGTGCCACATATGATTAAGTCATGGTTATGAACCTTAAACCTACAGTCATGGAAATATTCTAAAAACTAGCAGCCAAAAACTTTCTGAGTATGGTGATGCCACATCTGTGATCTTGAACCTTTTTAATTCTTCAAGAATAGTTATAATAAGTATTATTAGAATATCTGCCTATACCTGTTAATAAACTTCTAACTGATGGTTTGGTTTTGGGGTTTGTGTTTGTGCATTCTAACAGAAAAAGGTTAATTATTAAATTTTTATTGCTCTGGAAACTGCTATAAAATATTTAAAGATATAACAGACAGTAAAAGCAATGCAAATATATTTTATAAACAAAATGGCAAGTTGAAATTGACTATTGATTGAATATAGCCTAATAAAATAATTATTGTGAGGTTTCTATAATCACATAATATTACAAAAAGAAACCTTTAAAGGGTTTTTAAGAGTCAAAGATGGATTTGTATGGAAATACAAGAAACCTCGAATAGCCAAAGCAATCTTGAGAAAAAAGAATGGAACTGGAGGAATCAACCTGCCTGACTTCAGACTATACTACAAAGCTACAGTCATCAAGACAGTATGATACTGGCACAAAGACAGAAATATAGATCAATGGAACAAAATAGAAAGCCCAGAGATAAATCTACACACCTATGGACACCTTATCTTTGACAAAGGAGGCAAGAATATAAATGGAGAAAAGACAATCTCTTTAACAAGAAGTGCTGGGAAAACTGGTCAACCACATGTAAAAGAATGAAACTAGAACACTTTCTAACACCATACACAAAAATAAACTCAAAATGGATTAAAGATCTAAATGTAAGACCAGAAACTATAAAACTGCTAGAGGAGAACATAGGCAAAACACTCTCCGACATAAATCACAGCAGGATCCTCTATGACCCACCTCTCAGAATACTGGAAATAAAAGCAAAAATAAACAAATGGGACCTAATTAAACTTAAAAGCTTTTGCACAACGAAGGAAACTATAAGCAAAGTGAAAAGACAGCCTTCAGAATGGGAGAAAATAATAGCAAATGAAACAACTGACAAATAATTAATCTCAAAAATATACAAGCAGCACCCGTAACTCAATTTCAGAAAAATAAACGACCCAATTAAAAAATGGGCCAAAGAACTAAATAGACATTTCTCCAAAGAAGACATACAGATGGCTAACAAACACATGAAAAGATGCTCAACATCACCCATTATCAGAGAAATGCAAATCAAAACCACAGTGAGGTACCATCTCACACCAGTCAGAAAGGCTGCTATCAAAAAGTCTATAAACAATAAATGCTGGAGAGGGTGTGGAGAAAAGGGAACCCTCTTACACTGTTGGTGGGAATGCAAACTAGTACAGCCACTATGGAGAACAGTGAGCAGATTCCTTAAAAAACTGGAAATAGAACTGCCATACGACCCAGCAATCCAACTGCTGGGCAAACACACTGAGGAAACCCGAGCTGAAAGAGACACATGTACCCCACTGTTCATCACAACACTGTTTACAATAGCCAGGACATGGAAGCAACCTAGATGTCCATCAGCAGACGAATGGATAAGAAAGCTGTGGTACACTGACCCAATGGAATATTACTCAGCTATTAAAAAGAACGCATCTGAATCAGTTCTAATGAGGTGGATGAAACTGGAGCCTATTATACAGAGTAAAGTAAGTCAGAAAGAAAAATACCAATACAGTATATTAACACATATATATGGAATTTAGAAAGATGATAAAGATGACCCTATATGCAAGACAGCAAAAGAGACACAGATGTAAAGAACAGACTTTCGGACTCTGTGGGAGAAGGTGAGGGTGGGATGATTGGAAAGAATAGCATTGAAACATGTATATTATCATAAGTGAAATAGATCACCAGTCCAAGTTTGATGCATGAGACAGGGTGCTCAGGGCTGGTGCATTGGGATGACGCTGAGGGATGGGATGGGGAGTGAGGTGGAAGGGGGGGTTCATGATGGGGAACACATGTACATCCATGGCTGATTCATGGCAACAGCAAAAACCACTATAATATTGTAATTAGCCTCTAATTAAAATAAATTAATTTTTTTTAAAGTCAAAGATGGTATTAAAAAAATTAGGAATTTTCAAAGTTAGAAAACACCGTAAGAAACTACAAAACATAGGAAATTAAGACTTAGTACATCTAGCTAAAAATAAGATGTGCTTTATGTTTCCCCTGAAAGTCAAATGTTGTTATCAAGGCTTCAGTACAAATGTGAATAAATGTAATGGGTTTTAGTAATGTGTCTAATATATGCAGTTCTTAATAACATCTGAAGGGAAAAAATATTTTGTTACCTTAAAAAAAGAACAACTTTGTTTTGGCCATAAGAAAACCTAAAATGAACTGGACATGATACTGTACTCAAAGAAATCTCAAAATATATGGGGGAAGAATGAGGGAAAGACAATGTAAAAAAGCCAGGGTTATACTATAGGAAAAAATATTAAAATGTCTCTAGCTGCTTTTATCAACATGAAAACAGTTGAAATTACACAGAAATTTAAAAAATAATTATAGCAATGATATTACTAACCCATCTGTAACTCAGAAATGGTTTCCACCAGAGACCAGTCTAAACTATAACCGCAGTGGGATTTGTCCATCAGGTTATCCAGCACTTGTCTCACTGTCTGCCTCTCATCCACCATCATTGTTTTAGAACTATCGTCAGACATGTGGACTCTAATCACCAGCTGTTAAGAGGAAAAAGGAAAATTAAATACAAACTGAAAAACAGGCATTCTAAAAACTTCTTCCAATATTGAATAATATTCTGAACAATGTCCTTAGCTAAATATAAGTTAAAACACAAATAATGACTCTATTATGTAAGAAGAAGATTCTAAAATTAAGTATTCAATAACTAAACAAATTTAATGCTTTTTTAAAAATTAAAGTAACATATAAGATTATAATAAAGCTATTTTGTTTTCCTCTTTTAGAATTTAGAACCAGAAAAGTTATTTCTTTTATAATGTATTTTATTCACCAAAAAATACATGTGGAAATGTATTTAGAAAGAAATGCCCTGCTATAGCTTGCTGCATCTTACAGTTACATTATATAAACAAGGCAATTCTTTATAAACCCATAAGATGGACAAAAATCCCAAACCAAGAAAAAGCCCAAATATCACCTTTTTCACTTGTGCCTCTTTAATTTTCTCTAGGGCAACTCTGATCTTCTCAGCTTTCAATTTTGCTGCCTGTTCTTCCTGTGGACACAAAGCACTTCAGATAAACTAATGTTAAAATAATGAGAATTTTTTGAGAAGTCTTTTTATCCTTAAGAACGCTGTTAACACTGAATTTCCGTAAGAATATAACTTCACACACTTAATATGGAGCACATTTTAGAAATAACCAGGTTCACAAAGTGAGAGCAGACATATTATTAAAAAAAATTTTTAAGATGCACACTTGAAGACTTCTTATATTAAGACTACATTTTCATATTCTAGGGCTGTGGTAAATTAGTTTAATTTAATCCAACAGTTTTATTCTTGACTGTCATTCTGAAACAGACAAATTTCAGGTTTCAAGATAGGGAAAACGAGGCTATCTATGGGCTTGCCAGTGCCTCTGAATTTATACTCCCCTAGAAAGTATGGGCAATCTTTTGCATATCAACATTTTGTCCTGTTGTAATGAAAACATATCATCATCATAAAAACAGAAAAAAAAAACAAAACAACCCAGCATCAATTCATCTCTCTGCAACCATATAAACAATCATAATAAAAATATAGGTATGTTCTCATTAATACATAAATATGAACAGAGGAGGCTGCATTTAATTCTAAGTTTTACTCTGCTTTGGAACAATCACACAATATAATCAATGTCTCATGTCACTAAATTCAATTTTGTTTTTAATTCACACTAAAATATGTAATTTTCCAAATATTTAACTTATAGTAATTTCTGCTTCATAAATTTAAATGAATAGCAATAAAATAAAACTATACTTAAATAAAATAAAACATTTCCTATTCTCTCCTAGAACAACATATAGTACTGTAACACCTTGTACTTACTTGTACTTTCCAGCAAGAGGCCATAGTACATTGCAGCATTAATCTCCAGTTGAAAGAAACTCATGAAAGTAAACCTTTGCTTATAATAAAGAATTACTTTTTAATTCTATGCTCTTGGTTGCTCTAGAAAATATCTAAAATATCTAAGAAAATATAAAATACCATATTATATATTCCTTTACTTAACATGACTTTAAAAAAGAAGAGAGAAACCTATTTACATCAACTAGACTTTATCTGCTCTAGATTGTGATTAATAATCACAACCCATGTGTTATTTCATTAAAAAACTGAAGTTTCCAGGGCAAAAAAAACAAGTTAAACTCAATTCATTTAATAGATTATTCCCTGTTCTCTTAAATTCTGTTAGCTTTCTTATTTTTTGATCTGCTTCTCTTCTCATTTCATACTCTAGGCTGTCTCCCTCATTTCAAGCTTAGTATTTACTACTCTGCAGAACAGAGAAAACAGGGAAAACAGTGGGCTTGTTTGCCAGAAATCTGATCCATTTCAATGAAAGCAGTCAGTGAATTAACATAATAACCAAGGTCAGGAAATACTATCTGCAAACCCAATTAGACAGAGAACAAAGAAGTGCATTTTAACGACAGAGAGGAGTGAGACTGGATTCTTAGATTCTTAGGTATATATACTCCTTCGATTAAAGATTAAATCATCCTATCTCCCCCTTTATGCAAATAAACTACAGAATTATAAAACATGTTGACTGTATATTTTAAGATATATATTTCTTTTTAAAGAAGGTTATAAAATGAGAAAACTAGACTATTGTCTTTAAAATTCTCAGCGTCTAGAATTCTGTGTCTTGGAGAAACAAAATCATTATTAAATTACCAAATTTTGTGTGTGTTTCTGATGAGTAGAGCACTACTCTTATAAAGGAATTTTAAGTACGAGTATTTCCCAGTGGTTTTTATGAAATCAGTTATTTGACCATATATATTTTGGAAAAGAGTACAGAAGTTTTATGAGTGTTTTCTCAAGGGTATAATGATTGTATGTTTCTTCATGGTTCATTTGCCACATCCTTATATTGGTATGAATAGCTGCTACAAAGAAATTTTCCAAGGCATAATTTCAACTTTCACTTCATTTTTCTGAAAAGCAAATTTAAATCTCAAAGTCTGATGAAGAAGAACTGATAGAATCAATGCTTTGTGTACCTGGAATATAAACATGAACTTCTACAAGGCCAAATTCTTTCATAACTAGCCTGCAAAATTAAAAAAAAAAAAAAAGATGTCTTCAAAGTCAAAAAATATTTTTAAGAAAAAGAATATCAAGAGAATGACAAGCCACAGACTAGGAGAAAATATTAGTAAAATATTTATCAGACATATCTGATAATAGGACTATCATCCAAAACATAAAAGAACTCTTAAAACTCAGTAAGATAATGAACAACTCAATTTAAAAACTGGGCAAAAAACCTGAACAGAAGGTTTTCACCAAAACAAGATTTGACGAAATCTTTTTTAACCAAAGATTACACAGATGGCAAATAGCCTGTGAAAAGCTGCTCATACATATCATTAGAGAACTGCAAATTAAAACAACGATATACCACTACGCATGTATCATCTTAGACTGCCAAAACACTGGAAACACCAAACACTGGTCAGGGTGTGGAACAACAGGAACTTTCATCTTTCCCTGAGGAATGCAAAATCGTACAGCTACTTTAGAAGATACTATGGTAGTTTCTTACGAAACTAAACACGCTCTTACAACACCATCCAGTAATCAAGTTCCTTAGTATCTACCAAGTGAGCTGAAAGTGTACATTCACCCAAAAACCGACACATTGATGCTTATAGCAGCTTTCCTTATAATGCCAAAACTTGGTAGCAACCAAGATATCCTTCAGTTGGCAAATGGATAAACTATGCAACATCCAGACCATGGAATATTATTATTCAATGCTTAAAAAAAAAAGAAAAAGAATGCAGGAGACCTGAGTTCAATCCCTGGGTAGGGAAGAACCCCTGAAGAAGGGAATGGCAACCCATTCCAGTATTCTTGCCTGGAGAATTCCATGGCCTGAGAAGCCTGGCTGGCTACAGTCCACAGGGTCACGAAGAGTCAGACACTACTGAGCAACTAACTCACAAAAGCAAAAAAAAAAAAAGAGCTATCAAGCCATAAAACACATGGAGGAAACTTTAATGTGTATTACTAACTGAGAGAAGCCAATCTGAAAAAGCTACATACTATGTGATTCCAACTATACAACATCCTGAAAAAGTAAAACTATGGAGACAGTAAAAAGAATAATCGTTGTCAGAGGTTGGGGGCGGGAGGTGCGGGGGACGTGAATAAGTGGCACAGAGTATTTCTGTGGGAGTGAAACTACTCTGTATGATACTATAATGATAGCTACATGTCATTATACATTTGTCCAAACCCACAGAATACACACCAAGAGTGAACCCTAATGTAAACCATGGACTCTGGGTGATAATAATGTTACCTATACTTGCTCATCAATTGCAGCAAATGTACCACTCTGGTGGGGGATGTTGATAATGGGGATGCTATGCACGTGTGAGGGCAAGTGGTATATGGGAAATCGCTATATCTTCTTAATTTTATTGTGAACCTGAAAATGCTCTTAAAAATAGTCTTTTCAAAAAGGGAATATAAAAATTTTAATATAACATTCTGATACTGGTTATAAATACCAAAGCAGTATTTTCATACTTCCATTTTTAGTATACTATTATTTACCAAATACAATAGAATACAATTAATGCTATCTTTTGAAGCACTGACATAAAAAGTCATTCAATTATAAGATTAGTTTCAACTCCCAGATCAGTTTCTGCTCCAAAGGCTAAAAAGTTGACACCCAGGAAGAAAAGATTACAGAAACAAGAGAAACAACCAATTTAGATTCCCTAGCCATCAATAAGAAACCATTTTTATGTAGAACAGCCAGGTGGGGCTATTTTAACATCCAAATTTAGCTATTCTTCCATTTGCTCAAAATACTACTCTTAATTAACTATATAAGTTGGTCTGTGTTATAGCTGCCTCAAATTCGAATTTAAGTGCTGTGAATCTGCCTGCCTATGCAGGAGATGCGGGAGCCATGGGTTCAGTCACTGGGCTCAGGAAGATACCCTGGAGTAGGAAGTGAAAACCCACTCCAGTACTCTTGCCTGGGAAATCACATGGACAGAGGAGCCTGACGGGCTACAGTCCATGGGGTCACAGAATCGGACGCAGCTGAGCACACAGGGACAAAGTGAGCATGCACACACATGCTTACTTTCAGTGTGGGCACATTTTAGTTTACTCTTCTCCAGTCCATTAGCAAGGATAATTAATCTCTGCAAGAAGCCTCTAACTTTTAGAATTTGAATGTCACTGGAGCAAAATGAAATACAAATATTTGATCAAATTGCAAGATTCATAGTACTTTACACTTCCCATGGACAATAAGCTCTTCCTCAGAAAGTTTGGTTTTTATCTACTATATTTAATCTAGAATCATAATTTTTAACTGTAACAACCAAGAAAAGGAAGAAACTGTTTTAAGATCAGAGTGCCGTGTGATACAGCAAAGATCAATAAATCTTTGCTAATGTGTTATTTATAGATTATATACTTAGAAGACATCTAACGGTTTCTTTAGGCAATACAAAGCTGTATTCAATGTCTGCAGGCCAAGATTAATACAAAGAACAAAGCTTTGTTCGTCTCATATTCTCTTCTGTTTGTTAAAGTTGGCAAAATCAGGTCTTAAGTTTTCTGCCCCTTATCTTTGGACTATCCCTTTGTTCACACTGTCTCACAACCATCCTAAACGTAAGTAAAAGATACCTCACACATATAACAACTTAACTTTTTCTCTTACCCTTTCTCTTAAAAGGGCAAGAGACAACCTATTTTCCGCCTGAAAAACTCCTGTGTGGCTATCAATAACCATCAAATGCCAAGCCTTCTCAAATTTACATAAAGGACAAAAACTCAGTGAAGATCTTATGATTAAATGAAAGCTAATGCTGTGGTTACAAAATGTTACAGCATTTTCTTAGAGTAAAAATTAGAATACTTACAGAAAGTTAAAGTTGCAAAGAACTGGCTATGAATTCCTTCAACTATGAAATGATTAAGGCTTTTTGGGTTCAGAACAAACAGGATTGAAATTAAGGGGCTGAAAATAAGTTAGGTGTTTTTTTTTTTTAGATCAAGTTTATTTAACAGATTACAACAGTAATAAAGTTATGTAACTTAAAATGATTCAAAGAAAACTTGGAGTGATGAACAATTTACTGCTCATGAAATGTTCTATCAAACTGCTTAGAACCAAAATAATCATAACCACTAGTTTACTTCCCCCTGAAGAAATCATGAAATACATTCTCAACTAAGAAGAGAACTAATATTAATCAAACACCCACTTGCCATGTACTATAAGGCATGTGCCTCATTTAATTATCAATAATGCAGGACTAACATAATTATTATGTCCATTGTACTGATTCAGGTCCAGAAAGAATTATCTTTCAAAGATCATACAGGCTGTTATGAAGTGAACAACTACCTGTTCTTCCCATTATGTCACATCCCTTCTGTCTGGAAAGATTTTAGCATAAACTTTGGGGGGATAATAGTAAATAAAAACTGCTTATCAAAGATAAAACACTTTCAGTAATATACAAGCAGTTTTACAACTTCTCTGAAGAAATGGTGGTTAACAAGTACAGCAGTCCTTGAAACCTTGATGGTCACTAGAGGACCATTCTTTTATATGACAGATGTTTGTCCAAACTATGTAGGTCTGGGCTTGAATGCAGAGAATACAGAGTTCCTAATTTCATGGAGTTTACATTTAACATGAGACAGAGAGAGAGAGAGATGAGAAGTCAGTCAGTGGTAAGTTCTATGAAAAATAAATAAATAAAGCAGGCTAAGGGAATAAAGAGGGACAAAGATGTGTTAGTGTATCAGGTCAGGAAAAGTCTTCTGGATGGCACCCAGAGACTTAAGGGCATCAGGTCAGCAACGGGTCCTTTGCCTACTGCTCCCATTTATAAAACATTCTGTGCTGGGAGTAATGCCGCTCCTAGAAGAAACAGGTTGCATTGCTTTTACAGAGGCTCCCCGCTCAGAATTGTATGTTGTTTAGACACTCAGTCATGTCTGACACTTTTGAAGCCCCATGGACTTTAGCCGGCCAGGCTCGTCTGTCCTTGGGATTTCCCAGGTAAGGATACTGGAGTGTGTCTCCTTCAGGGGATCTCTCCAAAGCAGGGATAGAACCCATGTCTCCTGTATTACAGGCAGATTCTTTACCACTGAGCCACCAGGGAAGCCCCTCAGAACTGTATACGGGGGTAGTTATTTCATTAGCAGTAGTATAATGACAATTGGATTGATGATGGAAACAAGCAATAAGCATTCCTTTTGCATTCCAGGCCCTAAGCAGTGTTCCTGTGTTCATTTTACTGTGTTCAACTATCAAGTGTTATAAAGTTCTAGTTTGGAAAAGTGCAGATCAGAGGTGAGTCAGTAACTGGGACACCATGCTTTTTGGGGAATCAGACACAATACTTATTTTGAAATAAGTATAAGCTCAACTTAGCTTCAAAACAGCCATGTGCTATGGTACAGAGAGCACTGACAAAGAGAGGCCCCTGTGGCTCTGGTTATCTAGGAACTTCTGACACCTCACCCTTGACTCCATTCCCCACTCCACCCTAAATGTTCATGTTCTGCGCTGAGTTATTTTCAAATGACAAATGCGTAACTGTATATAAGTAGGGCAGGATATAGAGGCAGCTAGAGTCAGATGTTGGCTACATACAGCAGTGATACCACCACTCCAATACTCAGATTGGAGCACAAGGGCTCTACTGTGGATGCAGTGGGTAGCAACAGCGCTCAGGCAGAAGGAGATGAGAAGTGACTGCATTTATCCCAAACTTGCAAACAACTATTTTCCACTTGTTGAATGGATGAAGTTACTCTCTTCAATAGTTTCTCACAGCATTTAGGGGAAAAAACACACACACACTCCCCAGCATGCCTTGAATTAATGATTCCTGTCTACCTCTCCAAACACAACTCAAGATATTTCATTCAACTACGGTGGCTCCAGCAACACAGTCTTTCTTCAGCTCCTCAAACATGACAAGCTCGTTTCTCATGCACCTCTCCACTTGGAACATTTCCCTTCACCCTCAAGCTGGCTGCTTTTCATCCTTCATACTTTAAATTAAACGTCACCCCCTTAGAAGGGCCTTTGCTGACCTTACCATCTAAAGGAAATGTAGCTCTAATCCTCCCCCTTGTATTCCCTATTACTCACTTGTTTCCTTCATAGTACTTAACATGATTAGAATTTGTTTACATGCTGCATGTAAACGTTCTTTTTATCTACATTCCTAAAGACTGAGGGCAGGGAAAATGTCCACTTTATACAGTATTACATTGCAGCACCTAACACAGTACAAGACTCAACAAATATATGTTGAAAAACAGACAATGGAAACGGCAAAATGTTATACTTCACCTGAGAGCAGTGTACAAAATGTACTGGAGGTGTGACAGGCAAAAACAGAAAAAATATGAGGCTGTTTTAGGGTAGTGGCAATGGGAATAAAATGGATGGATGAATTCAGTCAATCCTGACGATTCTGACAGGCTTATTAGAGCTTTGAGACAGTAAGTGAGAAGAGAAGCATGAGAGGGCTTGAACCTGGGCAACTAGGAGAGTGGAAACATCCTGAACAGAAATAGAGCTGCCAAAAAACAACAACAGATAGAAACTATGAGGCCTCAGGGATAGTGTGGGTAAGGGAGCTGAAGACTCAAAGAATCGGAGGTGCTGGGCATCCTCCAGGAAATGTGTGACCGCAACCTCTCAGGGAGAGAAGTCTGATCTAGAGAGATCCTAAATGAGGCTCTGAGAGTGAATTCCAGAGGGAGAGTGAACTTTATGGTTATAAAGTACACGGCTATCATGTGCTTAGATTTCTAAACTTACCTCATCTTTAAGCTGCTTCTATCCTATTCCTAGATCTCCTTCCAGGAGAGAAACTCAAGAAAAAGAAAGTTCTTATCGCTGATTCTTGGGTCTTCTCTTTATGTGGACACTCAGGGAGATTTTAATTTTAGCTTTACCATTTTCTTTCGCAAGTTTATAAAGTTAAATAATTTTTTTAAAGAAAATTTCAGATACAATAATAAAAATTTAGTGAAATTAGCCATAATTTGTATATTCTTCAGAAACTATCTATAACTAAGTCAGACATGCTTGAATTTAACATTTAAGTAACAAAATAAAAACATGATTTGTAAAGAGGCAGAAAGCTATTCAACTCCCTCTATCCTGTGCTTCCTTGAGTTAATGATGATAATGGTTAAATGATTTTAAATTGTAAAATACCAGCCCAATGAAAATCCAGCTAGACTAATTCAAACCATTCTGAGGACAAAGAACTGAGAAATTTAAATTGTAGCCTGCTCTTCTAATTTTATTAAACTAATGTAAAGATTATGTTTATATAAATAAATAATTAAATGAGGCACTGATAATATAAACAAAAATTAGAAAACAAAGTTTGCTAAAGAAACTCACAGCATGCATGACCATTAGTAGTAAAAGCTAAAATCAAGCAATGATTTTTAGACTTTAAAATGAAACACAATGTTAAACTAGAAAAGTGCAACATACTTAGGAAGATTGTCAGGTATTTATAAAAGTTAAAAACTAGAAAAACTATTGCAAATATTTTCTACTCTCAATATTTTCTGATAGTCATTAAGGTCAATAAATAATTACCTTCAATAAGAGGAAAAAATACCTCTATTGAGAACAAGGATGCAGAAACAAGAAAGCACAACCTCAGTAATCTGAGAGCACAATCAAAAACAGAAATTACATTCTACCTACAAGTCAATAAATATTTACATGCAGGTGGAAGAAGTATCACCTTGGTCAGCAAATGAGAAGGTTTTCCTGCAATGTTTCTCAGAAGAAGGGAGGTTTCCCTGTCCAGATAGGAGTGCTTGTGCAGGAAAAGAGAGAAAAACAAAACAAAAAAAGGCAATAGAAGTCAGTGGAGGTTTCATGAGTTTAAAATATAAAGTAGACAAAGCAAGAATGATTCTCTACCATTAATTTCATACTTCACCTAAACTCAGTGAAATGTACCTAAATTTAAAAACAGGAAAAAAAAAAAAGAAGAGAAGGGAAGGGAGAGACCCGCCTGTGCCAAGAGTCATGCTCTAGCCCTGATGGTCCCTCACTCTGGGAAAAGGGATCACACCCTGCAAAGATCATGGAGCAGCAGCTTGTCTCCCAGGGTTGTGCTTGCGAGTGCTGTTCATGCAGCACAAGTAAGTAGGTGTCAAAACCCAATGACTAACCATATTTCTTCCTCTTGTTAAAGCCTATACAAGACCTATATAGCTTTAAATGAGAGAGGAGGGGAAAAAAAACACACCTCAGTTTTAAAACTTCTGCAATTATTTCTGATCAATGATAGCTACACATTGCTATCATAGCTACAAGAGGAAAAATGTTTATAAATATTTTGCCTAATGGTATCATGTTTTCAGTAAAATTTTATGAATTCACTTATTACATACTAATAGTACTGCACTGCCCAAGTAAAGGACTTGTAAACGAATGACATAAACAAAATATTATGAAGTGTTGCACCTTAAATTGGTTAAATTTATATATTTTCATAAAAATGATTTGTGAATAACACAGTTCCTAAGTGTCCTTTTCTCCCTTTAAATTGTTTCAGTATTGCATTCATATTTATTGAACTCATACAGTATAAATTGCAGCTTTTTTTGATATATGTGTAATTCAGACTTGCTTATCCCTAAATAATTCTAAGTATTTTTTAATTTTATGTGGTTATTAACCATCATTTAAAACAATGCATGGCACAGTTGTGTGGAATTATATAAAATATTTCACATTATACTTTATAAATCTAAGTATATATCAAGTTATTGTCAAGTTATTCTTGAGAAACAAATTTTTAGAGAGAAAAATAAATACTAAAGCAGCACCTACTCTCATAAAGCTCACTGTCACAGATAATACAAAATACTACTTCAAAATTAAAATACTATTACAAAAAATAACATTAACTCAACTTTTACTTGTACCTATACTATAGTTGTTTTGCTATATTGTATGTCATTGCCTGTGTGTTTTTTTTTAGTTCAAGATGAGCCTTACAAGCATACCTGCCCTTTCACCCACACCTAGGTGGTAAAAAACCAGCCAGAACCAAACCAAAACAAAAACCCCAAGGTTTAAAACAAAAATTGAATATATTCATCAATATCAGCACTAACAAGGTCAAACAAGCACAAAGAAAATCATCTCTAAGGCTTCAATTACCTAGATGGTATCATCTCCTGAAGGTAAATATTAGTTGACTTGTCTATTAGAAAAACAGTAGATAAGCAAAACTTCTGCAAACTGAATTTAATTTGAGGTTAGCAATTAGCTAAGACCAGGAGGCATACTGAGGACAACTAAAAAGACCAACTGTAACTTTCATTGCCCTTTTCCTATTCATTTTTTGTTATTCCTATATAGTGACAAAAACATATTATTACATGATTACGTAAAACATATAGAAAATAATTTCTTGAAAGCCTAGTCTTATTTATCTTACTCACAAAAATTACTTTCTCAGAGATGCCCAAAATGAGTAGAATATCTCTATGTAGATAATTATTTTTCAAATTAAAAAAAAATTTTGCTTAAGGCCATCAAAACCCATTATTCTTTGGTAAATACAATTCTGTGTGGGTATGAGTTGCTCAGTCATGTCTGATTCTTTGCAAGCCCATGGACTGTAGCCTGTCAGGCTCCTCTGTCCATGGAATTTCCCAGGCAAGCATACTGAAGTAGGTTGCCATTTCCTTCTCCAGGTGATCTTCCCCAGCCAGGGATCGAACCCAGGTCTTCTACATTGTAGGTAGACGCTTTACTGTCTGAGCCATCAGAGAAGCCCAAAATAAATAAAACTCTAGACATTAAATTCAAGTTCAAACTTAAAAAAAAGTCTTACAAAATTTACTTCATCTTCAAACTCAAATCACCTCAAGACTTCAAATTACTAAAAAAAAAAACCCAAAAAACTATCTGATCAGATTTTATCTAACTGGATTTGTTTAGAGACCCTGAAGTAGAAGTTACTGATTTTAAAATATTGAAGGTTTAAATAAAATAATATTTATTGTGCATAATAATACTGTACAAAAATAATATTCCTCAAAAATAAGATTTAAATACTGAACTTTAAAAAAAAAAAGAGATAATCATGATTGGTGACCCCCAAGAATGACACATCTAAAAAATGAGACCATAAATGTAGCTGAACAAGATCATGAATCACGTGTTTGGGACAGGCATGTACTACTTAACTGCTAGCAGGGAGGGAGGTTAGGGCTCCATGTTCCCTCTAACTACAGGGATTATAGCTGAAAAATCAAAAATCTAGAAACCAGAAGCAGCAAATGCCTTCTGTCAATAAATGCCTTCCTTTATCTATCTTTCCCTACTGGTGCCAGTCACACATGGCTCTAGAATTCCTCAGAATGGAGGTGGGGGTGGAGGGAGGTCTGGTTACTGGAGAAGGATGCGAGAGGGATGAGGAGAGTGGTGTTCAGTTGGAGGACTGAGAGAAGGGAAAGACAGTGCTTTGGGCACATCATTAAATTAGTCTCTGTCTTGGTACATGTTTCTGGGTAACAAAAATGCACATAGCTGCATGTAGGGCCTTCTTATATTTTCTTTCATTCACCACTAATGCAAAGTCAGCAGCTTATTTTTAATTCATTAAAAATAGCCCATTTTCTTTATTAGCCTGTTTTCTTTCTGTCTTTTATTCTCTCCTTTTTTCATTTACTCAATTATTTATTCAATGTTGAGCCTGGAACCATGCCAGACACAGGAGATGCAAAGGTACCCAAGACAGGCATTACCTGGTCTCAGAGCTTTGCATCTAATAGGGAGATAACGGACAACTACAGTGCAGTAAGTGGTAGTAAGAGGCAGAGACAGTGTCTGAACCCAAATCAGAGGTTCCGCAGACTATTTCTGGAAAGGCCTCGAGTCTAACGTCCTGCAGGATGAGTAGCAGGCAGCTCCGAGTGGGGTGGAGGGCACAGACAACGCAAAGGGAGGTACCAGTGGTTCTCAGTGCTGGTGGTGCTTCCCTCTGGGAGGCATTTCAGGGGAAGCTGGGAATACTCTGGGCTGTCACAATACTCTGGGCTGTCACAGTGAGGACGAAGGGGCATTACTGGTATTTACGAGGGGGGAAGTCATAAATACTAGATCCCCTGCAAGCATGGAACAATGCCACAGAATTAACAACCAGAGTCCCATGTCACACATGAATTTTTAATGTCCTTATATGGAAAATCATATAGCTGGGAATTTCTGTTTATAACAATCTGAGTTTCAAACTCAATAACTCCATTTTACATATAAGCACAAAGTATTTCTGTGTAATTCTGATATTCAATGACTATTCCAGGAATGCTATTTACTTACCAGAAATTGAGGGAAGCCTGCACAATCTGTTCAACATTTACCAAGAATTACTCATTACATTGGGAAATCATTTCGCCAATGGAAAATCAGCTTGAAGTATAAAAAAAAATTGCCAATACCAAAACTGGTAGCATCAGAGTGCACTCTGTCACATGCAAGTAAATGATAAGAGTTTTGAAACTGCTTTTAACAGAATTAAGAACTAAATACTAATAATGAAAAGAAATGAAAGGCTGGAATTTCACTGAGTTTCATTAACACAGATTGTGTTAAAATATTTCAACTGCTTGTCTTTCAGAGTTATTTAAAATACAGCACAATGAGAATCTATAATGTAAAAAGTCAAATGTAAAAATAATTTTATTACTACCTAACCCCACGCTACAAGGCAGAGAATAATTCTGTCACTACAGTTACAAATAAAAGTCATTTTATTTGCAAGAATTTTGCACTTCTTCATTTTCTTTTCTTTGGTAATATATAAATTGTATCAGCACATTATTCCTACTTCATTTAAGGTTATTTCCCTTTTATTAGTTACTATATAGAGGTGTGTGTTTTGTCTGTTATGATGTGTCATAGTATGTTTTAATTCTGGGTCCGCTCATGTTTCTTTCTTTTTCCTGTAAAAATGACTTCTGATCTTCTCCCTTTTCTTAAATCCAAAGTTCTTATTGTAAGTAAGTGTAGGATTTGACTATTTTTTCATTGTGTCTTTTAATACAGTTTTTAAATGGCCAACCACTTAAAAACGAAAATATATACATTAAAATATCATAAATTACTTTTGGCTATTTCTCCCTCATACTAGGTGATAGGGCATTAAAACCACTATAAAGGGGGGGGGGTGTAGGTAAGTTATATTATTTATGAATTTCGTTTGGGATAGTAAAGATAATGTTATAAATTATTTGTTACAAGATATGGGTATTGGGGCTGAAAGGACTGAGCACTGCTGCCTCAGTGGAAGAGATGACAATGCAGATATGATTAGTAAGTGTGGCTGGTACTTAGGACCTTAGGGGACAGGCCAGAGGTAAGGTTGGAGAAAGTTTTTCACTAAGCAGGATATAACCCAGTAGTGACTTGTGAAATCAATTCACTGGGTTACTACCAGTATTTTTAAAGGACAGGAAGGGAGGGAGGAAGAGGAGGAGGGGAGAAGGAGAGGTCAGAGGGAATCTTATTCAACTGGGGGGGGGGGGGTGGGTGGGAATTTTTTTTTCAATGCTTCATAGATGACCCTGAAACAGCACTGTCTAATGGAAAAACAATACGAGCTACAAATATAACATTTTCTAGTAACTGCATTTTTTAAAAAAGTAAAAAGAAAATGGTGAAATAAACTAATATTAGCATCTTTTATTTATTTTTTTGTACTAAGTCTTTGAAGTCCAGCATGTATTTTTATCTTTATAGTGCATCTCCATTTGGATTAACATTTGGAGTATTCAACAGCCTCATCTGGCTAGTGGTCACCGCATGGAACAGCACAGCTCTAAAACATCCAGGTTCGTTAATCAATGACCAGAGGAAACATTTTTAAAGAAATTAGGTTTCAGTTAAGCATTGGTACAGAAGTCATATGCTTGATATCCCCATTCTGAAGAACAGTTAAATTTAGTAATATTTTGAGAAATTTACAGAAGCCCTTAGCTTAAGAACAAAAAAGAAAGTATGTGGTTCAGGTTCCAATACAAAATTTCTCTATACCAGATACACTATCACCAACACAATCTTACCATGAGTATTAATATGTAATGGTACTGTATCATATGGTTGTTCATATGCTCATGTATTTTTTAAGCCTGGTTTAATTTCTATTCAAAAAATTGAGATATATGACAAGGTTTAACCATCAGGAGTTCTAAAGAATGCATTCCTCTTCACTGATACTTCAGTAGTCCCAACGGACATGATTACAGAACTTACAGGTGTCAGTTCAGCCTGTTCTTCTGTGAAGTCAATATGACGCTTGGCCTGCTTGCTGGGACATCTCAGAGAAATAGCATGCTGTGAAAATGCAGGAAGAAAATGATAGGTAAAGGAGGTGGAAAAGGGCAGTTCTCATTACCATGCAGGAAGAGAAAAGATCACTGAAATGAACTGTTGAAACAAAATAGTAATGAAAAGTTGCATGCACCTCATTGTATTGTGCAGAAATAGAAAAGGTAAGAACCTCATGATCCTAGCTCTTTACAATTTAAAGATAACCTCACTCTTCTTCTGGACAGTAGAGCTCTATGGCAGAATTACCCAGAAATACCTTGTCCAGTACCAATTCATAATTCTGAACTTCAAATGGGCCTTAACTGCTGTTTGGCAGCACTCGCTCTCTTCTCTCCTCTCTATCATTCCCTCTAAGCTTGTTCTAAGTAGTTTCCAAGTTCTTCAAGTTCCTGGTTTCACTCTTTCACCTCTTCATATGCCCTCACTTCCCTCCATTCTAAGGAAACCACACGGATCTATCCTGACAATCTTCATCTCTAAAAGGTATCCTACAGCTATGTCCATATTCTCATCCTTCTCTCCAGTTCCATGAGTTAATACCTGCTTCTCCCCTCCAAAGCTACACCATGTCCTAGATCCCACTCATTCCCCCTCTAATATCCCAGTCTCTGACACTCAACTGGTCCAGCTTATTGGGGATGGGAAGGACGGAAAAATATTCTTTTGAGTACCCTCCTCTTGTTAAATTATTATTTTCTACTTTTTACTGCAAAGTTTCCCGAATTCAGCTACAGTGTACCTCTTGCACTTATAATTCCCTGCAATCTAGCATCCACCTTTCTTCTCCAAAGTCTTCATCCTTTGAGTTATAATGCATCCTGTAATTCATTCTCAAAGTCATCAATGACTTTTTAACCAAAGTTACTGTCTTTCCTCTTATAGTACTTGCCTTACTGTACTAAAATTGCTTTGGTTGTCTGTTCTGACATCCCTCTCCTCATACAATAAATTATAATCTCATAAAGACACCGTGTATTATGTTCACAGTTTTATCCCTTACAGCCCAACACAGTGTCCAGGTACTCCAGCATTTATGGAATGTATGAATAGCTATTTCTTCTTGGCTCTCATGCCACAGGCTTGGCCAGACCAAGACTGATTTTGCTTTCCTCTCTCTATATTTTCTCACTCAACACATTCTATAACACTGTGTCAGTCAGCACATCAATGGGAGGCCTATCAAATCTATATTGTCAATATCCTCACTCTTACGAATAGAGTACTTAACAGCTAAAAGGACATGAAAAATGCAACCAACTCTCAACTAGTTCAGGGGAAAAAATATATATATATATAAAATAATACAGTAAATGTGGCAAAATGTTAAATTAGTGAACATGAGTAAGACTTTCATGAGTTCTTTGTACTATTTTTTCAAATTTGTCTAAGCTTGACATTATCTCAAAATAAAAAGTTAAAAAATAAATCTATTCTCACTAGGCTCAGTCTCACACAAGCTCCCATCATATTTCCAAATGCTTACTGGCTAGTTAAAAAAAAATCATAATCTAAGGTGTTCAACAAGAGATGGCTACATGCCATGTTAAACAGTATGATGGAACCTTATTAGTTATTGAAATTCAACACATCCTAACCAAAGATGAATGTACACATGGGAAGTATCAAAGACAATGGGAACCAATTTTTAAATCTTTACTGAACTTGTTACACTATTGCTTGTTTTATGTTTGTTTGCTTTTTTTTTTTTTTGGCTAAGAGGCATATCCTAGCTGCCCGACCAGGGATTGAACTTGTACCCCTTGCACTGGAAGGTGAAATCTTAACCACTGAACCACCAGGGAAGTCCCCAGTTTTACCTTGTCTTTATCAGTACTTTCATAAATCTAAAATCTGTGTTTAAAACACATACGTGAATGTGAAGGTCAACTCACATAAACTTTGCTCTACACTGTCTCAGTTTCAAAAAGTTTCATTTGTTACAAAGCTATCACGTTCTCTATCAATCTCTCAAAAACTCCACAAATCTCTGCAAAGTAAGTTATGAATCACTACTTTCTTGAACTGAACCTATAACGTGTACCATTTATGAGCCAGAATCTTGTTGGGGAGGATGTGTAGAAAAGCAGTGATCTGAAATATGAGCCATAATCAAGAAACGAATGACCTTCAACCAGAGTCGTGGTTACAAAATACAACATTTTCTTTTGGTAGCTAACACTTTAGATAACAACTGGAAGAAAGTGGAGGTTTGTGAATGCATATTAATGTTTCAATAAAACAGATTTACATCCATCTTATACTGAGTTTATGTGCTCTTCACTAATATTAAAAATAAATATAGCATGACGGTTAAGAATCCAGACCCTAATGGGGTGGCCAGAGTGCCTGGGTTCAAGCCCCAGCTCAGTCATTTCCTGGCAATATGACTCTGGGCTTATTACTTAACCTGTTTCCTCATGTGTAAAATGGTATAATGACAGCATTTATCTCCAAATGTTACTATAAAAATTAAAGGAGTAATAATAACATTATTATTAGTAGAAGAATGGGAAACCACCAGCCATCATTTGAATTTTATTTAAACCTCAATTCATTTAGATTACAGCTAGCTTATAGTTGTTCAATTTTAACAACATATTCAGGAATATACTAAAACACCACCAGATGGGGATGTTACTACATAAATCTCTTTGCCTGTTTCCTACTGCCCTGTAGTTCTGTCTCTAGGCTTGGATCTGAGATGCACGGGCTGTTCTAGCCTTGTCTAGATTCTCCTTCAATTTTATGATGAAGCAGCAAGGTAACGCTGTAGGAGCTCTACAACCAGACTGCCTAGGTTCAAATCCTCGGGCAAGTTACCTAGTCACTTTCTGCTTTAGTTCCTTTCATTGTAAAATAGTGGTAATGGTACCTATTCTCAAGGCTCTGTACAAATTCAGTGTTAAGATACATAAAGCCAGCACAGAATAAGCACAGCACAGAATAAGCAATAACACAGTAGCTGATATTATTTTCTATTTCCCCTCCTCTTCTCTTTATTCCTCTCCTAGATATTTAACTGGCCATTATATAGGCAGTATAAGGTTCTTTACCAGCTCTCCCGACACAAAACAAAACAGACCTAAACCCAAATAAAAATGCTTTTTCACTTTCAGGTATCTAAAATCCACAATACAAGGATCAGGGCATATATGCCAGTGTTGACTGGGTGGTGTGTTTGTACCTATCCTTTCTATTACCTTCCTAGGCCAGTGAAATCTAGAATTAAAACACCAAGTTGGTACATGTGGATAAATTTCAGTAAGATGAAGCAACATAGCCATTAGAATTTTAGGAGAAACGTAGTTGTAATAACTAGTAACGCCAATCTTTCAGATACACAGGCCTCTTAAAATTTCAGAAAGCCCTGAGCTCCCATCTAGTTATTATCTCAGAGCAAAAAGTTGATTTCTGAGAATAACTTGGGACCTCAAGGCCAATGCCACCTGATATTACAACAAACACAACTGCTGTTTTCTTTCCAATATCTCAAGATTTCTGCACACATTTATTCTTGAAATAGTTCTGGAAAGTGAAAGAAGTAAAGGAATTACACTGAAGCTATCATATGCTATGTTGCATATCACAAGTTATTAACACATTGGTGTATCCATAGAGATTTCATTAAAAAAAAAAAAAAAACCTATACACATGAGGGGGGAAAAAAAAACCACAACATTGAAAAGCTTTAGTAGCTCAGATATTTAGAAATTTCTCCTATCAAAATATTTACAATACATCATCAAATATTCTTAAAGATTCAGCAAACTTTTTGAACCTACCATAAGCTTCAGTAAATGTTTCTAAAAGCATTTTCATTTTAAAAATATATTTTTGTGTATAAGATTCCAAATTCAGAGGAATTGTTAGTTTAAATCCCACCAGAGAATAAATATACAGGTATATTATAGCACTAACCTTTTTATCAGTAAACCCTACTTTATATAAAATTTATAACATGCAATAACTATTTAAGTTTGCAAACTGCTATCTTATTAAAAAGTATTGTTTTATCTTTTAATGTGAATAAAAGTACCAGTAAGTCAACTGTAACATTTATTTCACGTTGCTATAGTCTTTATTACTTCAGCTACAATGAATTCTAAATTTAAAAACAGCAAATGAACACTACTGATGGATTTCTTAAGAATACTAAAATTCTGTAATTCATTTTTATGTTTATCCATAGAATAAACTCATATTTTTATGCTAAATCAAACATTCAGGAAATAATCATTTTTGATGATCAGCTTCACTTTACTTTTAAGACACTGATAAAAGCTGGGAGGTAAATGTTATAGTTTTGGAATTCAAAAACAGACTTCCCAGTTATTTGACCTACTTAATCCCCTCTTTGGAATAACGCCCCTACCAAAAGGACAGTTGGAGGCTTAAATGAAATAACATATGTGAAGTGCCTGAAAGCACAGTATTTCAACAAAAGTCAAGAAAGAAAGGCAAAAGAAAAAGACTTACTCTTCCTGATGTGAAATAATACTATGCCTACCCCGTTGGCTTCAGAGAGCAAGGAGGCAGAAAGAAAAGCTATAAAATTACTTTGTTTTCAGATGGGCGGTTTGAATACCCACATCCCCAAGATGCAATAGTACCAATCTCAAATTGATTTTTCTAACTGGTATTAGTGTCACTAAACTTCAGTGAGAGTAACTATTCTGTCCTAGGTTTCTTTAGAACAGGTATAATTACTGCCTCTAAAGAACTTAGAGGTGTCTAAAAAAAAGTTTCACTATCAGATTTTCATATGCTACTTCACCTGAAGCACTCTGTCTAACCATCTTGAAAGAAAAGTGCTGATAATTTTAGAGTACAGAACTTCTAGACAAAGATGAACTGAACACGTGCATATATTTAAATGCTTGTTCAAATATCTGACTGCTTCTCTTTTGAGCCAAATAATGTTCTAGATGCTAAAGATACATTAGGAATCATAGAAAAATTTTGAAAATTCCTCTCCTCATGGAGCTTACATTCAAGTGGAAAAGACACACAAGCAAAATTTTTAGAGTAAGATAAAGTCAAATATATACTATTCTAAATGGTGATAAACAGAAAAATAAAGCAGAAAAGGGAGATAACAGGCTTCCTTGGTGGTCCAGTGGCTGGAAATCCACCTGCCAAGGCAGGGAGCACAGATTCGGCCTGTGGTCTGAGAAGATCCCACACACCGTGGGACAGTCAAGCCCTCCTACCACAACTCCTGAGCCCCTGTGCCTAGAGCCTGTGCTCTGAATCACCGCAACAAGAAGTCCACACACCACAACAGAGTAGTCCCTGCTTGTTCCAACTAGAGAACAGACAAGCGCAGCAACGAAGACCCCATGCAGCCATAAACAAATAAACAATTTTTAAGAAAAGGGAGGTAAGTACTCACAGGACAGAGGAAGAAGAATTCATTTAAAACAGGGTGATCAGAGAAGGCCTCACTGGAAAAGTGACATGTGAGCAAACTCCTGAAGGCAGTAAAGGGGTACTGTCCTGAGGAAGTGTATCCAGGCTGGGGTGGGGGGGCAGGTAAAAGGGCTCTGAAGTAGGCTCTGACTATTGGCAAAGAACTGATAGAGCAAGAGAGGGAGGGAAGAAAGGAATGTAGGGGCAAGCCATAGAAAGCCCATCTGGTAAGGCCCTGCAGGGATTTGGGTTTGAAAACAGGTAAGATACAAAGCCTTTGGGTTTGAAAACAGGAGGGGCAAGATCTGACTTACCTTTAATAGGACCACTCAGGGCTGCCATGGGGATAACAGACTGTTAAAGGAATGGTGAACACAGAAGACTAGTTGTGTGTCTCAAGACGATGTTGGTCTGATGGCTGTGAAGGTGGTGGGAAGTGATCAAGTCTGGATATATTCTGAAGTTAGGGCAACAAAATCGGCTGCTGGATTGGAAGGAGGATGGGGAATCAAAGAGGAGGTAAAGACTCTAAGCATTTTGCTGATAAACTGGAAGGACATAATAGCCGTTAACTGAGATGGAGAAGACTGTGGGAGGAATAAGTTTGGGAGAAAAGATCGGGACTTCAGTTTTAGACCAGTTAAATCTGAGTTACTTTTCAGATGACCAAATACAGGCGTTGATTAAAAAGAAGATGTATGAGCCTGGAGTTCAGGGAGGGACACTGGCTAAAGAAACCTGTATTCCCTTGAACCTAAAGATGTTTAATGCCGGTCCTTTCTTGATCTTTATCAGAAACTGTCAACAGACAGCTTTGCACAACACGGTGTTACTGCCGTATTGCTGACAGTGAGTGATAGATGCTAACTGACTTTTGAACATGGCTTCTCAACCTTGATGGTATTTTGGGTCAGATAATTTTGTTGTGGGGGCTGTCCTATTGTAGGATTTTAGCAGCACCCCTGGTCTCTACTTACCGGACATCAGTACCACCCTTCTATCACTGATGACCAAAAATGTCTCCAGACATTTCTGAGTGTCTCCTGGGGGACAAACTAGGTTCTAGTTGAGAACCACTGTTATAGAGGGATTAGGATGTAAGGGGGGTTAGTGTACCTTAAATAAATGAGATGGGGATTAAAACTGGGGAGTTGTCAGTGTATAAGATCACCAAAGGAGTAGACAGAGAGAAGGGCAGTCTGACGCCTGCACCCTGGGGCACTCCACGGCTAAGAGACTACAGACAGGAGAAGGAGACTATGAATGGCCAATGAGGCAGTTCTACTCCCTCCATAAATCCTGCTAAAACAAAGAAAAAAGATTTTGTTGTTGCTGTTGTGTCAAAGACAAACTCATGAGAAGACATGACAAAAATCTGGAAGCTAGAAGCATCTGGCTGAGTGTACACAACTCAGCATGCCCAAGGAAAGCTGAATGCTAAGTCAAAACTGGAGAAAAGCAGAGAAGCACCCCAATTTACATTTTGTAACCTCAAAGCGAAGCAGCAGAAGTGAAGGTGGGACTAAAAGCAGGATTGGCTGAAAGCATATTTGAGAAAGCAGTTAATTCCCAGATTTCTCCTCCACCAGCAGTGGTCTCAGGTTCAGACTGATATTCATTCATAGGACCAAGAGACCACAGCTTGGCACCAGGCTCACTCAGTTCTGCAGAAAGACAATGTGCTAGCATGCGACAACGCTATCTTCAGAAGGGATTTACACAACCCACCAGGGACCTTTATGGACCATTGTAAGAGAAAGAGATCATGTGAATAAGCACAGACATCACCCTGGCCTAGGGAAACTTCACACTCCACAGGAAGCAGCCGTGCATTTTGAAGCCAATGTGTGTAGATTCCAGAGTCGGTGGAGGCATATGTTCATGCTCACTTACAAGAGTCACACACTGCACACCATGATCAAGCACAGTGTCTTTTCATAGGCTTCTAGAGTTCACTCACAGTCTTCCTGGTCCATATGCAATCACCAATCAGGGTCAATTTACAATAAACAATATTACTTGGATACATTCTATATTAATCAAGTTTCTAGTAAAAGAATGCCAGGAAAAGGAAAATCCAAGGTTATTTCCCATGGGGTAAAAAAAAAAGGCTCAGATCTGCTATTGTTAAACCTTTCTATTTAACACAGTGATTCTCAAATGGGGGCAATTTTGCCTCCAGGGAACATGTACCAATGTCTGGAGACTTTATAATTAGAAGGATGTATGCAGTTATGGCAGGCTTCCCTGGTGGCTCAGAAGGCAGAGCATCTATTTGCCTGCAATGCGGGAGACCTGGGTTTGATCCCTGGGGTGGGAAGACCCCCTGGAGGAGGGCATGGCAACCCACTCCAGTGTTCTCGCCTGGAGAATCCCCATGGACTGAGGAACCTGGCAGGCTATAGTCCGTGGGGTTGCAAAGAGTCGGACACAACTGAGCGACTAAGCACAGCACAGCACAGGACATTCAGTTCTGACACCTAGCAGACAGGTGCCAGGATGCCGCTAACCATTCTACAAATGCACAGCAGAGCTCCCTACGACAAACAATTATCTGGCCCAGCATGTGAACAGTGATGATGGGTGAGAAACCCTGACCTCGAACGATTAAATGGAAGGTAGTGATGAGGACCATTCCATACCCCATGCCTTCTTTCCCAAGGGGCTGTAAAGCCCTGACAACAAAGTACATGCCCTCCATGCAGGGGATTGGAAGAGTCTTCCGTGGAGCAGCTTACCCACCTGAGAGAAAAGACCTAAGAATGATGATACTAAAGATTTCAAAAGACAAAAAAGAATATTAAGAAGATGAAACTAATAAAACCAATTTTATCAAACCAAATAAAAGATTTAATCAGCTGGGAGAAAGTTTAGAGTTGAAATAGTAATAAGCATACAAAAAACTATTTTAAATTTTAAAGAATTCCAGGAAAAGCAAAAGGTAATGTCCCCAAAAGGGAATGTAATGAAAGTATATACAGTTCAGTAGTGAACTGCAAGTATACAGGTCATGATAATATAAACACTGAATAGTTACCCAACCAAAATAAATTGGAAGGGGAGGGGAGAAAAGAGGGGAACTGTCTAAGGAGCGCTATATCCTAATTAGCTATATCCTCATTTTCCAAAGTGAGAAGTCAGTCAGTAACACAAACAACTGAAGAAAAAAAAAAATCAAGATACAGCAATATAACTGTAGATTTAATGATAGGTAAATACACCAAGAATCAGCTAAGAGAGTAGAAAGCGCTTTCCCCTGGGAGCAGAATATAGCATGCATGTGTGCCATGCGCAGCAGTTTTTTCTTTTTTTTGGTAACAAGTCTCTTTAGAACTTCATGACTCTTTAACTCCATGCATGAAAAGCTAAAGTATTTTGTAAAAAACTGTATTTGAGTCTGGAGGCAATTTAATACATGGGGCTGGGATCTAGTAAGCCTCCTTCAGTTTTCTTGGCTTGAATCAGAACAGACTAGATCCAGAAAAAAAGTATACTGAAACAAGTTCCAGATTTGTTAAACCACTTTTCTACCCATCTTGGCAAGGCAAAAAAACAGGCTGATGGAAAAAACTTTAACTCCTTTCCTTGTTTTTTCCTGGCTTACTCACCAAATTTTACATTAGGTCTTATCTTAAAATATTATATCATTGTACACTGGCATCCTTGCCCATGGATACCACTAGATACCATGTGAAGTGTTTGCTAGGAGAAGACTTCACTTTTTACTTTATTTGCTCTTCAACTGTTACTTATAAAGAGTGTGCTTTTACTGAGGGAACTTTTATAAGGAATGTATTTTACAGATGGAAACATACACCAAGATTCTTAATTAGCTCATTACCTGCCCCCATGCCTCTTGACCCAACACAAAATAATATGATTGAAAAGAAAGAACATACAAAACACAGAATAAACAAGAAAGCACATTTCTAATAAAATATTACTCATATCCCAACAGGTAAGTCTAATAGATGTAAGTGATACATGCTAAGGAGCTGGTGCTAAAGATAATGCCCAGGTTTCACAATGGAGAAAGCAGTTTTCTACAGAATATAAACCATTTAGGAAAGTCTCACTAAATAAACAAAAATTTATTCTTCGATATAATTTGCTAACTTCCTTTACAAGCAACAAAACTCAAATTTATCTTCAAATTATCACGATTCGTGCTTCTTTTGAGCTCTACAATGCCCAGAGTGAAGCTAGGTAAATGAGTGGATACCAAGAGTTAGTGACTGATAGAAATTGACCAACTAAATTAAATCAATGTAACAGATACAAATTTTGAATTCTCTACAAGTCCTTAAACAATGTTTTGTAAGATTTTAACTTAGTTCTGATTAATACAAATTATTTTACTCTATTGGAGAGCATTGTAGACATAAACTGAATGGAAGGCTGGTTTTATTCTGCCCCATCCATTTTCTTTTTTCTTGCTGCTACCTTATAACAAAATTGCTTTCCCCTTGATGAACAAAACTCAATTTAAAAAATTCTCCTTTATCAAGCTCAGCTTTTGCTAAACTTATTTCATCACAAATCCATTCCTTATCCTCACCGCCATCATATCAGAAAAACTTCATCTTTTAAAATCTGTTCATGTCTATTATATCACTTTTGACACTCTGAACCACAGTATGAAGAAGACAGACTATGTACAATTAGTTCCACTTTACTTATGAGAAACTGAGGTTCACAAGACTGAATAACTCATAGAGGACCAATGGGTAGTGACACTTGGAACCAAGTTTTCTGACTCCAAGTCCAGTGGTTCTTTCCACCACACTGCATCAACTCTTTGATACTAAAATGGAGTAAATGCTGAGAACTTATAATCTAGGAGAACTATAATGGGGATATGAGCCATTTTCTCAAGTGGCCATTTTATAATAAACACATTAAAAAGCAATTATCAGCTTAATAGCTATCTTAATTCTATAAAGTATCAAATATAAATCACATTTCAAGCTTCTTAATAATATGATACAACTGACATTAATTTAAGGGCTTCAAATAGTCATAAGACTAAAACCAAAAAAACTAAATTTTTTCTTTATCATCTTTGTGACACTGCTGTATCTGGTAATACATTCTTTCTACAGTCTGATTTTAAAACTTAGCTCAGAGGTATTTCTGATAAATTTTAAGTGTAGGAAAAAAACAAGAAAGTTTATTAGAACAGGATGGAAAAAATACCATTGCCTCCTTAATACTGAAATAACAGGGAAGAAAGTTTCATCCACTTACCTCGGTAATTGGCTGCCCCTGATGTGTCAAATCCAGTTCTTGAGGGCGTGCTACTTTATCAATATCCAAAGAGTCCATGCTGGAGGTTGCAGAAGTGATGCTTGAACGAGAGGAGTTACTAATAGAGCGTACCTCAGCATCACTCACTGTGCCCGCTGACGCTGTTCTCCTGTGCTGATTAGTTACTAAGGGCTTAGTATCTTCTAGCACAGACTGCTGAGCAGCCTCATCCATGCTCAAGGAGGCCTGTTCTAGCTGTGCAGTGATGTCATCCAGGGAGTAGTTGGCATGAGACGGTTTAGTTATCCTATTGGACGAAGAAGACAGTCCTTTCAAGGTGCCATGCTTTGATGTATGCCGGCTAGTGGGTAACTTCTGAGTGGCCTTTGTTTCTGTGATTTGACGCTTAGTATTTCCAGCACCGATACTGCTGAGCTCCTGCTCTATTGAGCAAAGATCGGCCATTAGGGCATCCAGATCCACAGTTTCTCCCTGATTCAGAGCTTCTGCAATGTTTCCAGAACACAATGAATTAGAATTTACACATTCTACTATAAATCAGTCAACAAATGCAGGAGGAAAAGCAAAAAAAAAAAAAAAAAATCACCCTATTGGGCATAAAGCCTATCAAATACCACAGTTCTAACAGTTTTTTGTTCATTTTAAACTCCAAGAGAAAATTTCAGAAGCAAAGAGCCCATCTTTTAAGATTTGTGGTAATCAATAGAGAATAAAATTATGAGTTGAAAGATAAAAAAAATAGAAAAATTTTATACTGTTCTATTAACCAACATCCCTCAGGCAATTTTTCACCAGAGGCTCTAAGTGTTAATATGACCATAGCCCTGGTAGAGATGTTAATACCTAAAGATCTGAGGGCATAAAAAGAAAAATGTTAAGACCTAAAAAAATTACAGATTGAAATGTCAGCTCCACTAGGTATAGTTCATTAAATAAAGGCCAGAAGGGCTGATTTTTAAATTAACAACAAGTAATTTCACTGGACTTTATCCCACTGCAAATATAATAACACAATTAAGTTTGTTGTAGGATTCCATGTGAGGATATACTTTGTCAATTACTAATAACTAGGAAACTAGTTATATTCCAGTTAGTTTTTTTCTCTGATAATCTGAATTAGTAATAAAATGCACAAATCAAGAAATATAAGAACTCAGTTGTTATGCATATATAGTTTTTATATTGAGCTATTTGGAATTGTTGCTGTATTATTTCCACCTTATATAACTTAACATACTATTTTACATTTCATTTTCAATTACATCTTACCATTCAAGTTGTATATGGAGAAGCGATAAGAAAAATTGGCCATGTTTGTTTCCTGGCGAAGAGGAGATCTTTTTATTGGTTCCGTGGGCTTGTCAGAATCCAAACTCTTTATAAAAAGAAAGTTTAATGAGTCATATTAAATTCAGGTCTCAATTATAATAAAAGATGAATAAAGTTTATTCTATGAGTAAGTGAACTGTCATGTAATAGTTAATAAAATCCAAGTTCTTCTAAGTATTAGCCTTGGGGAAAAGCATAATTGGTTTTCACATAATTTTGGTTATAGTTTTTTCAATTTTTAGATATATGCTTACTTAAGGCACATGACATAGTCATAGTTCAGAGTAAGTATCTTCCCAAATACCACGAGTATAGTGGCTGAGCTCATTTTACATAAATTCACTATACAATAAGGTAGGTACATGAATATGGGATATGAGGATAAGAAATAAAAAGGAATAATGTAGAGAATTTTGTTATCTCTTTCCTCAAAGGAATTTGTTTTTGGTCCAACTTAACCACATTCTTAGAATGAAATACTCTGAAAATAAGGCACAATTCTGGACTCAAAATTATGAGAGCCACGATCTTAACAGAAAGTGGCTGTAACTTCAAACAATGATAGAATATCCTGTTCTTTTCATGTTCTATCAAGGTGAGTGTAAACTATAACCCAGCTATATTGCCTGTGCTAAGTCTACAATTACATTCTACACTTTAGGGTAGGGTGTTTTGTAAGTTAACTCACCACCTCTTTAAATGACCCTTTTTTTCTCTCCAACCTTTCTACAATAAGGAAAATAAGGTGGTTACAACAAAGAAATTCAGGGAAAGGGTCAGTAGTTATTCAGTGTCTTTTTAACTATGCAAATATCAGGATTAGTCTTTCAAATTTTTAATTTCTCTAATTATCAAATAGATTTCAAATGAAAAAGAATGTTGAACAATCTTTTTGTAGAATCACAGAATTAGATAGAGTGCTATCTTTTTTATTCATTTGTTTCAACTAAATCCATTTGGATAGTATCTACCCAGTTTTTCAAGCTATCATCTGAAGGAGATCCACAACTGTTCAGTGCTTTATTTCAAAGTTTAATGAAACAGCTAGGAAATTCTTCTTTAACCTCAAACCTAATTTTTCCACTACAAGTTAAGGCCTAATTCGCCTTCTCTCAGTGGAAATGAAGAGTGATAGGTAGGTAATGTTTTCAGTAAAACCTGAAGATAATTTAGGACATATTAAAAGTCAATCTATTTATCAGTTCAAATAAACAAATACTTATTATTAATTATCTGCTGTGTCCGTGGTGCTGGAGCAGAAAGGGAAATGATAGGAAATATTCCTTGATGCCAAGAAATGGGTACTCTAGTGGAGTGTTTTTTTTTAACCTTTTTTATTTTTTCAGTGGTGGTGGAATTGGGTTGGGAGTGGATGTCATTGAGAATATGATAAAAGCCATGAAACTTCTTGCAGAAAAATACAAATACATACAAAATTTTACAAGCAATTTCAGAAGATTCAACAGCCACTAGAAACTTAAAAATGATTTAATATAAAGTTGAAAATCCATTAACATTGTATGATATAGGTGCATGGATGACTGTGGCGAACTAAAATAATCAATTCTGAAGTTTTAGCCACTAACTTAGTAAAATATTTTTTGAAAATTTCCAAAGTGTTAAAAAGTAACTTACTAGCAGTGAGGGATATGGGGCTTCCCAGGTGATACTAGTGGTAAAGAACCTGCCTGACAAAGACAATGTAGGAGATATAAGAGACACAGGTTCGATCCCTGGGTCAGGAAGATACCCTGGAGGAGGAAATGGCAACCCACTCAAGTATTCTTCCTGGAGAATTTCGTGGACAGAGGAGCCTGGCAGGCTAAAGTCCATGGAGTTGCAATGACTGAAGTGACTTAGCATGCACGCATAGCAGTGAGAAATATTCTCCAACAGTTTTAACCTGTTTTCTCTGTAAGACAGCTTCATACATAAAAAAGGATGGTCAAAGCATTTTTTAGGACCCAGCTTTTTTGATGAATGGCTCTTACATGTGTATGTGTATGTCAGGGGATTTAAAATATACAGAAGGTTTATACAAATATACATAAGATTTCCCTGTATTCAGTAGAAATGTTACCTACAGTGGAGCAGCATCAAGTCTACTCCACCTAGAGTGGCTAGGCTTGTATCTGCCTGTCTTTCCTCTTTTTTGGCCTCTCCCCAAGGATGGACAATAAAACACACAGTCAAGGAAACTCCTGGGAGTTCCCTGGGTGCCTAGTGTTAGGATTCCAGGCTTTTACTGCTGTGGCCCAGGTTCAATCCCTGATCAGGGAACCAAGATCCTGCCAGCTGTGCAGCATAGCCAAAAACAAACAAACAAACAAAATGGAAACCCCACACACGACAACTGGCTCTCACATACTTTCCTTCATTATTATTTTCTATTTCCACTCCTTTACTTCCTCAGCACAGAACTGCATAGCCTAGTCATCATCTCTATGCCAAAATCACTTCTTTTTTTTAAAAAAAATTAAGAATTAAACTAAAATTAGGTTTGGTAACTACAGAAGAAAAGAGCTTTATCACCACAAACGTTATTTCTCCTGACTGGAGATGAAGAGAATGACCTTATGAAATCCTGTGCTGTGCTGGTTGTGCTTAGTCGTTCGTTGTGTCCGACTCTTTGCAACCCCACGGACTGTAGCCCACCAGGCTCCTCTGTCCACGGAATTCTCCAGGCAAGAACACTGGAGTGGGTTGCCATGCCCTCCTCCAGGGGATCTTCCCAACCCAGGGATCAAACCCAGGTCTCCAGTATTGCAGGTGGATTCTCTGCCATCTGAGCCACCAGGGAAGCCCAAGAATACTAGGGTGGGTAGCCAATCCTTTCTCCAGGGGATCTTCCTGACCCAGGAATCAAACTGGGATCTCCTGCATTGCAGGAGGATTCTTTACCAGCCGAGCTACCAGAGCAGCCCTAGTAAAGCGTTCTTCTCAAAACTCATCATTAACAGGTTATGGTCACAAACATGTCTGCCTTTCAAAATGATCTAACGAGAATTACATGAACAGCTTCTCAGTTTCAATTCCAGAATGATATGGAAAGAGATACAGAAAAAAACCGGTACTTTAAGTTTCCACTTTACCATCTACTCTGCTACTGGTTAACGAATTTCGTACTTAAGCAATTTAAACAAAAGTTCTTCCCAGAGATATTAGTTAAGAGTGAATGAAATAAGTCTTGTTCTAATGTTTTCATTGTTGTAAAGTTGTGTGCACGCTTGTTCATGCTGACTTTGTGACCCTATGGACTACAGCCTGCCAGGCTCCTCTGTCCATGGGGTTTTCCAGGCAAGAGTACTGGAGCAGGCTGTCATTTTTTACTCCAAGGGGTCTTCCCAACTCAGGGATCAAACCTACATCTCCTGCTGCATCTCCTGCGTGTCCTGCATTGTCAGGTGGATTCTTTACCACTGAGCCACCTGGGAAACCCGTCATAAAGTTAGAGTTGTTTAATACAGTTAATTAACTATCTTCATATATATTGAATATAATGTATTAACCAGGGTAGTAATAGTATTTGCTTTTATTCTAAAAAGTGATATTGTTTAGAGGACAAAATAATTCTTTAAAAGACAAAACAAAGATCCAATAAAAGAAAATGAAAAAACTTTGCCACTGTTTTAAAATAAAGCCAGGGATGAAACTTCGTCAGTATTCTGGGATCATGTAATAGAAAATATCTGCATGTGAGGATATCATTTATGTTGTAAAATGTGTTCACTCCACTGTTACGAAATAGGATTTGCTAAAATTTAGATTTTTACATTTTAGGCTTTAAAACTTTTTAGCCAGCAACTCAATTTATAAAACAGATTTTAGAAATCCCTCTAGATACACAGAACTTCTGTCAAAAGCATTAAAAAAAAAAAAAAACCTCCTTAAACTAACCACAGAAGAGAGTATCTTGTGTACCTAGAGTTACTATTCATTTACTTGTTAATGCTTTGGACATTTTCTCTTTATAGCAGTATTTTAAAACATAACCTGTGTTCATATCCTGAGGTCTACACAGTAAAATTTGAACACATAGTGATGACTTAAAATTCTCAACCAGTTTTTCACGCACTGTTTCTAACCTGAGTGAGTTTGTCTAGCTCCCCTAGCCAGGCTCCAAACATTTTGTCTAGGTCCTGATCTTCCTTGTCACTGTCTTCTTCAGCACCATGGTCAATTTCTTCATCCGATAGCTGCTCCATCTGAAATACAGATATGTGTATAATGAACAATTATATGATAAACTTGAAAAATCATGCAGTTTATGTTCTGATATATATTCAAACCTTGAAAACCAAAGACTATATTATAAAAGGAAACTGGAAGTCATAAATGTAGATAAGGTTGACAAGTGAATAGAAATGAGCAATTAAGTCTCAAATTTTTAGGAAAACAAACTATCGGATAATACTTTGGCCACCTGATACAAACAGCTGACTCATTGGAAAAGACCCTGATGCTGGGAAAGACTGAGGGCAGGAGGAGAAAGGGACGACAGAGGATGAGATGGTTGGATGGGATCACCAACTCAATGGACATGGGTTTGGGTGGACTCCGGGAGTTGGTGATGGACAGGGAGGCCTGGCGTACTGCCGTTCATGGGGTCGAAAAGAGTCAGACATGATTGAGTGACTGAACTGAGTCAGAAGTAATAATTTTTAAATCACAAACCACTCCCATTAATCAGAGGACATTATGGTAGTACAGTTCTCTCCACTAATAGATCTTGCAACACACCAAACAGCACAGAGTAATAATTTCAGAAGACTTTAGTAAGTTATTATCTTACTTATTCTGTAAAAATCCATTCAAATAAGTATCTCACCCAAAAAGCATTTCACATAAAAGACAATGCAAAGTCTTGAATCTATTAATAGTTCAGTTTGTTGAATTTGTTCTTCCATCTTATCCTTCCTTTCTAACCATTTAAAAATTCAAGGAACTAAAACTCAAATAGGAAACGTCAGAAAATTAGAATTGAATACATTAAATTCATATACAAAATTTCCTACATGTGGTGACTTTTCATGTTTAAGTCCCCTGAAAGAAGAGATATTTTCTTTTTTCCCATTAATAAAATGGTATGACATGGAATTTGCATATTATTTTGTGAAGGGAGGAAAAGTTATATAAAACAAAGATCAATGACTGACCAGATACTCAAAATTCTTTAAGATTAATCTGATTAATATAAAATATTTCATTATTAAACGCTCTAAGAAATCTTCAGTAACACTTAAGCTTTTTTTTTAAATCAACATATCCCAAATTTACTTGACCACATTATCTTTTCCTTCCATTTGGAGCAATACCTGTTAACTTTCTAGAGACATAATGAATATCTTCATTGTACATGCCATACTCTTGACTCACATTTACGAAGACACACATTTTGTTCCAGTGGATCTGGGCAATATTCAAAATACAACCTGTCAGCTAGCCTGAACAATTTTTCAGAGTAAAGATATCCTTAATCTAGAATAAGAATTTGTATACATCTTATACTTCCAAAGCAGCAATCCACAAAATCACCTCTGTGATCCTTATATGTAGTTATGAGATACATAAGGAATTTAACTATATAATTAGATGCCATGAAGTTAAACTTTAAACCTGATTTTATTATATAAAATTTTATAGAAATGGTCAAGCAAATACTGTTGCAAAATCAAAACTGAATTTAGCTCTAATGATGTTGAAAATCAGATATCCCACTTAACCAATTAAGAAATTCTCATTTCTTAATTTCACTACTGTAAGAATGTATATTTCAGGGCATTCTACCTTGACAAATGGAACATGAATCAACTAATTCTCAAATGCATACTTGTGGCTCTTAAAGAGATTTTGTTTTTATAGTTAACTTGTATTAATACTATTTCTTAGGTTTTTATTTAGTGCTGAATTATTTACAGATCAATCTCAATAGAAACCTGTTATTATATTTCATTAAGTTAGCTACTTATGAAAAACAAAAAACTGCAAAGAAAAAGCTCATCTGATCAGGCTGACTTAATTACTCAAATAATGCTAGTTTGAGAACATCAAAGAGCAGTAATACTCGGTTTTCCTAATGAGGGCCAACAAGCAACAGAACTTGAAATCTAACAGTCAACTTCCTTTTCCTCCGTAATCTTCAAAACTAAACACACTGGAATAACCCAGAAGCAAAGATATTCGAGGAGGAATTCTGCTTTAATATAATAAACACTTACGCTTGCACTTCCCTCTGAGCACACACTGTAAATGTCCAAAAAGAAGATACGACACTGGAAAAATGAAACATCAGGAATATAATTTTATAGTGCAAACACAAAATAGTTCAAAATGAATATGAGTATTTTAAATTATCATGGATCCAAACAGAATTCTTCACACCAAAGTTTGGTGTGTTTTGTGAGTTTTTTATTATTATTCAAACCCAGTAATTATTTGGACTTTAAAATTTTTCTTTAAATATTTTAATAAAAATAAATAAATATTTTAATAGTTTTATTTTTATTTAGACAACTACTGACTCAAGGAACATATGACTTAAGGAACAATAACAGAGTCATGAAATAAATGAAAAACTTGAAAAAATGATTAGACTTTTACCATTTATGTAACTTTTGCTAATTTTGTCCTTTTCTTGAATTTCTGTCACCACATGGGTTATTTTATCTAAATGAACTTTACATTTTATTCAGATACTTCTCCATAAAAATTTAGGTCCTACTACATTTCTGGAATCAAGATTGCCAGGAGAAATATCAATAATCTCAGATATGCAGATGACACCACCCTTATGGCAGAATGTGAAGAGGAACTAAAGAGCCTCTTGATGAAAAGTGAAACAGGAGAGTAAAAAATTTGGCTTAAAACTCAACATTCAGAAAACGAAGATCATGGCATCCAGTCCCATCACTTTATGGCAAATAGATGGAGAAACAGTGGAAACAGTGTCAGACTTTATTTTTTGGGCTCCAAAATCACTGCAGATGGTGACTGCAGCCATGAAATTAAAGGATGCTTACTCCTTGGAAGGAAAGTTATGACCAACCTAGATAGCATATTCAAAAGCAGAGACATTACTTTGCCAACAAACGTCCATCTAGTCAAGGCTATGGTTTTTCCAGTGGTCATGTATGGATGTGAGAGTTGGACTGTGAAGAAAGCTGAGAGCCAAAGAATTGATGCTTTTGAACTGTGGTGTTGGAGAAGGCTCCTGAGAGTCCCTTGGACTGCAAGGAGATCCAACCAGTCCATTCTGAAGGGAGATCAGCCCTGGGATTTCTTTGGAAGGAATGATGCTAAAGCTGAAACTCCAGTACTTTGGCCACCTCATGCAGAGTTGACTCATGGGAAAAGACTCTGATGCTGGGAGGGATTGGGGGCAGGAGGAGAAGGGGACGACAGAGGATGAGATGGCTGGATGGCATCACCGACTCGATACACAAGAGTTTGGATGAACTCTGGGAACTGGTGATGGACAGGGATGCCTGGTGTGCTGCAATTCACGGGGTCGCAAAGAGTCGGACACAACTGAGCGACTGAACTGAACATTTCTTAAAGGATCTATACTCTACAACAGCACTCTCCATTCCCTGGAAGGTGATGTTAATCCTTATTCTTCTACCCCCAATACGGAATTGTTTCTATTTACTATACACAACAAATCAGGAGCCCCCAGAAAGTTTACAGGCTCTGCACTGTTCAAAATCAGCAAATCTGGTAAGGCGATTCATTCTTTACTATGTATCAATCCTGTCTCCAATTAAATCACAATTTCAAACCTGAATTTTCCCAACATGATATAATGCCCCTACTAGAAATGATGACAGAAGAAAATGCAAATTAAATTATACAACAGTCAACTTTCCCTCCAAACAAAAAGGGAAATTAAAAAAAAAAGAAAGAAAAAACTCATTAATTTTATTTTAAAAATGATTAGGATTTAAATGGATAGCTTCTAATGTGATGTTTTTCCTTAATGATGTGGAAATAGGCCCAAGGAAACTATAATACATACTAGAACAAATACTATTAAATTACTCTATTAAATTAGGTACTTTAGGAGGAACATTAAAGTTTCACTCAAATTCCCCGCTCCATTACATCTGATGGAAACTATGTCCTTAAGAAACAAATATACCCTGCCACAAAGGAAAAGGTTTACTCTTCCAAAGCACAGATGTACTGAACACAGAACACAACTCAGAGCTGCTACAAATCAAGAAGGCCCCAAGTGGTCCTGGTCTTCAGGGACCTCATTGACCACTCTTCCCACTCTCTCCTCCAGCGACACTGTCCTGCCCGCTGGTGTTCCTTGGAGCAGGTTGAGGGAAGGAAAGGTGTGGATTCTGTTTTGAAGTCAGATTGAGAGATGCCTGGCAAACATCCAACTGGCAAAAATGAGGAAATTAGGACCCGGGCATTAGAAAGTTTAGTTAGCTTGAGTATTATTTCAAAACCATATGTTTGTTACAGAAAATAACAGGTTAAAGCTAATAATAATTTAACTATATTTTAAACTAGTTTATTCATGAAGTGAAAATAGGAATAAGGGGGAATGATCCATCATCGTTTATATGCTAGTTGGTTTCATTTCACAGATAACAGTGAATAACTGTGCTTCAATTACTACAGGTTAAAATGTGTAATACACATAGTAAGGCTCCACTAAACATAATGAATCTATCCATTTAGTATGCTTTAGTATGAACAATATTATATTATTCCCACTAAGTTTTCCATGAAGTTAATTATTCAAGCATAATTTCCCTATTAACCTTATTCTTGGAAGACATTTTGGTTTACTATTCGATTTCCTCACTGCAAGATGGAATGATGATCTTTATCAAGAAGGTGGGCTTAGAATAGAGCTTAAGGATTTGAATAAACATATTCCAGGTAGGGCAAATTATAAAAAGCAAAGAAGACGGTCTGTTTTTGTGAGACCATCAAGTAAAACAAGAGGGAAGAGTCCTGAGATTTAAAAGTCAAGGACTAAGGAAGGACTTTCAGGTCATACAAGACCTTGAAAGCCAAGCCTATTTTTTTTTTTCTCTCCCTCCAGAAGGCAACTAGGAAGAACTAAACACAGACGTGAAGGAGGTAAGGGGAGAACTAGTAGCCAAGGGAACATGGTACCTGTATAAGTGTTATTAGAAAAGTGAAAGACCATCAGAAGGCCACTCTGGACATTAGAGAGATGTTTAGAGACAATTTAGAGTTTAAAGAGAAATTAGATAGAAATTAGTCTTGAGAGGAAGTACAACTTACACAAGTCACATACTTGGAGTGGCACCCTAGCTATATACCATGTATTTTTCTTGCCACTCCAAGTATGTGACTTGTGTAAGTTGTACTTTCTCTCAAGACTAATTTCTATCTAATTTATCTTTAAATTCTAAACTCTAAATGGCTTAACATTTCTGGAGCATAGGATGTGTGCTGTAGACCCATGGAAAATAGGGCTGGAGAGTAGGTGGGGCAACATTAAAAGCCACATCAAAGTTTGGACTTGATGCCACACAGCAATGTTTTTCCAGGTGTGGTCTGCTGATGACCTGCATGAAAATTACCTAGGGTGCTTCTTCTTAAAGTCAGCTTTTAAATGGCCTGCCAAAGGTCTACTGACTAGTAATTTCCAAGAGTGGAACATTTTTAACAATTCCCCCAGGGCTTTGCTTATACCCACAAAAGTCTGAGAACTGCAAGAGTATGTCATAACTACTGGGAGGACTTCCCAGACAAAAGCAATGCAGTTTTGCATGACCACAATTTGGTTAAAGGCAGAACACTCTAAATAAGCACTCCCAAAGACCATAAAGAAACTAAGCAGCACCACAATCTCCTAAGTAATGTAACACAACCCAATTACTCCTCCTCCATGGAAGAAGCAAATTCCATGCTTCTTCTCAGCATTATTTAGAATTTCAGTTCTTAATGTCCAGTTAGGTTTCAATAGCTTGAACACAAAAACAGTTTTGAAAACACCACCTATGCTGCTTTAATTTGATAAATAATTCTAAAGAAAAACAGGCACCAGAGAAGAGGGGCTGTGAAGACTTCTAGGTTCAAGGAGTGCCCCCAACTGTGTAAGATACAACTCTTGCAAAATAAAGGCAAGAGGAAGGAAACCTACATCAGACAAAAGAAACAATAAGGAAAAAAGCTCTGTTAAATTTAGTAAGGCAAAAAAAAAGAGGAAGAGAACCCATCAAAAGGAGGGAGGAAGTCAGAGCCGAGAAGGAAAAGGAGAGAAATAGGACACAACAAAATGTAAAATGAAGTAAGAACTGTGGGCGATAGAGGGCTATGAACTAACTCATTGGAATAAGGCACCAAAAGGGATGTTTCTCTGTGGACCTAAAACTCTAACTTAGTTCTGTTGTGAACTAAACAGTAGCATGTGCAAACTACCCAAACAGGAACTGAGAACTTAATAAACCAATTGAAAACAGTATAAAGGCAAGGTTGGTAGAAAAGGAGAAAATAATAAATTGAGTTTACATGAGCTCTTTACAGAGTCAAGATATTAAACATGTGTGTAGAGCAACATTTTCCTCAGGTTTTACCTTTTAACTTTGTTGGACTTTTTTAACGCACTACTAAACTTTTTCAAGTTATTAAATGTAATGAAAACATTCTTACACTCTTTTATTCAGTAAATTTTTCTCCACCCAGAAGCCAGATAAATGTTTATATAAATTTTGTTTTATTTTGCTATTCATTCTTTAATGCAGTTACTACATTTTTACATGGGTAGCTTAGTTTCAGACAAAATGTGAAAGGGAGAACCTAAACTGATTTTCCCCAAAATTCTAAATTTCCCATGCTTGGTATAGTCTCTTAATTATATATCTATGCTCTAAGCAGAAGAGCATATGGAGAAGGCAATGGCACCCCACTCCAGTACTCGTGCCTAGAAAATCCCATGGACGGAGGAGCCTGGTAGGCTTCAGTCCATGAGGTTGCTAAGAGTTGGACATGACTGAGCAACTTCACTTTCACTTTTCAGATTCATACATTGGAGAAGGAAATGGCAACCCACTCCAGTGTTCTTGCCTGGAGAATCCCAAGGACGGGGGAGCCTGGTGGGCTGCCATCCATGGGGTCGCACAGAGTCGGACATGACTGAAGCGACTTGGCAGCAGTAGCAGCATGCTCTATGCACACACTAGGTTCTTTTTTTGAGGATCATCTTCCAGTGTGAGCCTTTTCTCAAGTAAACATTACTTTATTCATGTTATTAATTTATAAAGCTGATGAGTTTTTTTTAAAAAATCAGAAGTTCCTTTCTGTATATTCAATCACTTAAATTTTCTCTGGAGGTTAGTACCCCTCAAGAGAAAACACTCAAGTTCAAAATGGTGGTGGTTTAGTCGCTAAGCCATGTCCTACACATGTGATGCCATGGACTGTAGTCCGTCATGGTCCTCTGTCCATGGGATTTCCCAGGCAAGAATACTGGAGTGTGTTGCCATTTCCTTCTCCAGGGGATCTTCCTGACCCAAGGATCAAACCTGGGTCTCCTGCACTCAGGTGGGTCTCCTGCATTGCAGGCAGATTCTTTATCGACTGAGCCACAAAATACCTTGCCTACAAATAGCATTATGCAAGATACAAAGAAAGCAGAAAATATGTTCCATGACTTCGGAGAATGATAACCTTAACTATGGGAAAGGTGGTAAACACAGAGGTATCTTCATTAACAAATTCTCTAAGAACAAAGTTCCTTTTGTAGGCCTGTGCATAAAGAAAGCTATGGTCTCCTAAGAGTTGAAAGAGACTGAGAAAGAAGCAAAGTGCTGTATTATCCAAAGGCTTCTGCAGGAGCACGCCCAGTAGACAAACTGTCCATGGGGGAACTTGCATGGCCTGACTCTCTGGGAATGAGCTGACACCTGGTACTAAGTTTTGTAAAGTTTCTACATGGAATTGAACTCCCTAAAAAATAGAGAGGTGTACTATTCTTGGGCCAGCCACTGTGAACCCCTCCTTATCCAGAGGAAAGAGATATACTAATGGTGGTGACTCACATGCTTATATGCCTTCTCTATTTCTGTTTCTGTTTTTTGACAACCCAGGATGTAACACATCCTCTTCATTATCATGTACGTTAACTGTGAGGTAACTAAAGATCATATCAGATCAGATCAGATCAGTCGCTCAGTCGTGTCCGACTCTTTGCGACCCCATGAATCACAGCACGCCAGGCCTCCCTGTCCATCACCAACTCCCAGAGTTCACTCAAACTCACATCCATTGAGTCGGTGATGCCATCCAGCCATCTCATCCTCTGTCATCCCCTTCTCCTCTTGCCCCCAATCCCTCCCAGCATCAGAGTCTTTTCCAAAGAGTCAACTCTTTGCATGAGGTGGCCCAAGTACTGGAGTTTCAGCTTTAGTATCATTCCTTCCAAAGAAATCCCAGGGTTGATCTCCTTCAGAATGGACTGGTTGGATCTCCTTGCAGTCCAAGGGACTCTCAAGGGTCCTCTCCAACACCACAGCTCAAAAGCATCAATTCTTCAGCGCTCAGCCTTCTTCACAGTCCAACTCTCACATCCATACATGACCACAGGAAAAACCATAGCCTTGAAAGATCATATAAAGCAGCATTAAAAATAAACAAGAGCTCTTTTACAGCTGATAGAGGTTAGAATGCCTAAGAGCTAAAAGTTAAATCAAAGCCAATTTTGTTAATATGATGTTTTATTTACTTAAATACAATCCCTAGTAAAGGAATTCTTTGAACAGGATGAACCATATTCATGCTTTTATTTATACTGGATTTGCATATCTTAAGCTACTAAATCCCAAACAGGAACTGCTTATCTAAGTGGAAAAAACAATCTTAGCCCAGTGCTCTACAAGAAACTCCTAACATACTCAGAAATAAGATGTTTTAATGATCAGTTTTATAATCACTTATTACACATATACCACAAACCATAATCTGAATCACAGAGCAACTGAAAAACAAAAAACTGAAAACAAAAATAATAAGTGTAAATTTCTTATGTTTATATTTTCAAGCTTATTTCAGAAACTGTGAGAAAATTAATTTGTTGTTTTTTAAGCCACCAAGTGTGTGGTGATTTGTTACACCAGTCCTATGAAACCAGTATCGTGTATAAGTGCGTGTGTATATATACATATGTGTGTGTGCATCTGTGTGCGTATATGTGGCTTCCACAGCTACATCCAGAGATGTTCATCTTACTCATTTTTCTCCACACTTGGGACCTTTCCTGCTATACTACATGGGTCTGAGGTTATCTTTGGAGGTGAGTGTTAGTTGTTCAGTTGTGTCTGACTCTTTGTGACCGCATGAACTGTAGCCCACCAGGCACATCTGTCATTGGGATTTCACAGGCAAGAATACTGGAGTGAATAGCCATTCCCTACTCCAGGAGATCTTCCCAATCCAGGGCTTGACCTCAGGTCTCCTGGGTTGCAGGCAGATTCTTTACCATCTGAGCCACCAGGGAAGCCCATAGTTATTTCTTTGGGATGGCTGATACTGTTAATGCACTCTCCAGATTCAACTGAAACAGAGGCTACAACTTTACTACTCTCTTGGGTAGGAGAAATTGTCTTGAAATTATTGAAAGCCTTATTAGGGTGGTGGTTGACTACTATTTTTTTCCACTTTTGTCCTATTCTCCTATAAGACAGACAAATGCACAGCAGGAAATACAGCCCCTGAAGGGACCCCATACTTTGGGAGACAGAGAATGCTAGACACCTGTAGCCTGTAGCACAGAAGCCATTTGGATTGGCTTTTGAATCATCAGTATGAACTCAAGGTTTTCAACAGATAGAGGAAAAGGGAAGGCTAGAAATAGATATTATGTGTAGGTGTGTTTACAGATATGTCCACTGAAAAGGCCTCATAGCAGTAACACTTGAGTAGCAATTAGAATATCTAGATCCCAGTTTGGGGTTACATATTCTACCCAAAAAGTAATCAGAGATCCTTAAAACAATGATTCTAGAGAAAATAACAGGATGAGGCCCTAGAATACTGTGCCAGAAAATGTTCAATAAAGATGGGGACACGTCATAAGGACACAAGAGCCAGCCAGAAGGGGCCTATTCTGGGATCATTTAAGATCAAAATAAATTATGACACAAAGTATAACCTACTGATTAAAACAAGAATCCACAAATCAACACTGATATCAGTTATGTCTGACTCTTTGCAACCCCATGGACTGCAGCACACCAGGTTTCCCTGTCCATCACCAACTCGTGGAGATTGCTCAAACTCATGTCCATCGACTCAGTGATACCATCCAACCATCTTATCCTCTGTTGTCCCCTTCTCCTGCCTTCAATCTTTCCCAGAATCAGGGTATTTTCCAATGAGTCAGTTCTTTGCAGCAGGTGGCCCAAGTATTGGAGGTTCAGCTTCAGCATCAGTCTTTCCAATGAATATTTAGGACTTTCTTCCTTTAGGATTGACTGGTTGGATCTCCTTGCAATCCAAGGGACTCTCAAGAGTCTTCTCCAACACCACAGTTCAAAGGCATCAATTCTTCAGCACTCAGCTTTCTTTATGGTCCAACTCTCACATCCACACATGACTACTGGAAAAACTATAGCTTTGACTAGATGGACCTTTGTCAGCAAACTAAGGTCTCTGCTTTTCAATATGCTGTCTAGGTTGGTCACAGCTTTCCTTCCAAGGAGCAAGCATCTTTTAATTCCATGGCTGCTGTCACCATCTGCAGTGATTTTGGAGCCCCCTAAAAGAAAGTCTCTCACTGTTTCCACTGTTTTCTCATCTGTTTGCCATGAAGTGATGGGATGGGATGCCATGATCTTAATTTTCTGAATGTTGAGCTTTAAGCCAGCTTTTTCACTCTCCTCTTTCACTTTCATCAAGAGGCTCTTTAGTTCCTCTTCACTTTCTGCCATAAGGGTGGTGTTATCTGCATATCTGAGGTTCTTGATATTTCTCCTGGCAATCTTGATTCCAGCTTGTGCTTCTTACAGCCCAACATTTCACATGATGTACTCTGCATATAAGTTAAATAAGCCGGGTGACAATATACAGCCTTGACGTACTCCTTTCCCTATTTGGAACCAGTCCATTGTTCCATGTACGGTTCTAATTGTTGTTTCTTGACCTGCATACAGATTTCTCAGGAACCAGGTAAGGTAGTCTGGCATTCCCATCTCTTTAAGAATTTTCCACAGTTTGTTGTGATCCACACAGTCAAAGGTTTTGGCGTAGTCAATGAAGCAGAAGCAGATGTTTTTCTGGAACTCTCTTGCTTTTTCCATGATCCAACGGATGTTGGCAATTTGATCTCTTTTCTAAATCCAGCTTGAATATCTGGAAGTTCTCGGTTCACATACTGTTGAAGCCTTGCTTAGAGAATTTTGAGTATTATTTTGCTAGCGTGTGAGATGAGTGCAATTATGCGGTAGTTTGAACATTCTTTGGCATTGCCTTTCTTTGGGATTGGAATGAAAACTGACCTTCTCCAGTCCTGTGGCCACTGCTGAGTTTTCCAAATTTGCTGGCATGTTGAGTGCAACACTTTAACAGCATCATCTTTTAGGATTTAAAATAGCTCAGCTCGAATTCCATCACCTCCACTCCATCTTTTAGGATTTGAAATAGCTCAACTGGAATTCCATCACCTCCACTAGTAGTGATGCTTCCTAAGGCCCACTTGACTTCGCACTCCAGGATGTCTGGTTCTAGGTGAGTGATCACACCACTGTGGTTATCTGGGTCATTAAGATCTTTTTTTATATAGTTTTGTGTATTCTTGCCACCTCTTCTTGATATCTTCTGCACCTGTTAGGTCCATAATGTTTCTGTCCTTAATTGTGCTCATCTTTGCATGAAATGTCCTCTTGGTATCTGTAATTTTCTTGAAGATACCTCTAGTCTTTATATCTGCTGCTGCTACTACTGCTAAGTCGCGTCAGTCATGTCCGACTCTGTGCGACCCCAAAGACGACAGCCCACCAGGCTCCCAAGTCCCTGGGATCCTCCAGGCAAGAACACTGGAGTGGGTTGCCATTTCCTTCTCCAATGCATGAAAGTGGAAAGTGAGAGTGAAGTCATTCAGTCATGTCTGACTCTTAGCGACCCCACGGACTGCAGCCTACCAGGCTCCTCCGTCCATGGGATTTTCCAGGCAAGAGTACTGGAGTGGGGTGCCATTGCCTTCTCCGAGTCTTTATATCTAGTTTGATATAAATAAACAATAGGCAAGAAAGTTTTCCTTACAGTAATATGCCAACTAATTAACACAGAAGAAACAACAGACGATCACTGTTACAACCATTGTAGTAACAACTGGTTCAGGCAAGAATCATCAATAGATGCTAACACTAGTGGATGAATATTTGATGAGACATTTATATATTTTCAAAGTATCACCCCACAAATTACTGGAGGTATGCTGCCGTAACCAAGTTATCAACTTAACATCACCACTTCTGGGGCAAACGTTATGCTTCCTGAGGGGCTTCCCTGGCAGCTCAGACAGTAAAGAATCTGCCTGCAATTGAAGGCATATTCATTTTGTAGCATTCCTGACAAAAATTCATTACCTAAATTAATCCTGAGACGTTTTATAAAATAACTGGCCTGTAGTTTTCAAAACTGTTAACAGTGAAGAGCACAAAGAAAAGCTGAGGATACATTCCAGATTAAAGGAAAGGGCTTCCCTGGTGGCTCAGACAGTAGAGAATCTACCTGCAAATCAGGAGACTTGGGTGCGATCCCTGGGTCAGGAAGATCTCCCAGAGTACAGAATGGCTACCTATTCCAGCATTCTTGCCTGGGAAATCCCATGGACAGAGGGGTCTGGCAGGCTACAGTCTATGGGGTGGCAAACAGTCCGACGAGACTGAGCAACTAACACTTTCACCTTCCCCCACCGCCCCAAAGAGACAGCACGACTAAATGCAATGTTTGATCCTGCAGCTGGATCCTGGACCTAGAAAAGTCACATTATATATATAAACATAGCTACAAAGGACAAAATTGGGATAATTGACAAAATTTGATTATGAATTGTAGATTAGATCATGGTACTGTATCCCCCAATGTTGCATTTCCTGATTTTGATAATAGTACTGATGTTATATGAGAATATCTTTGTTCCTAGGAAACATATTTAACCATAAAGAGGCATAATGCCTGCAACTTACTCTTAACTGGCTCATAAAAAAACCTGTTTGTGTGTGTGTGTAGATATGATACTCTTTGAACTACCAGGGAAGCCCCAGATAACGACGAGAGAGGCATGATAATTAGGCAAAATGTAAATAATAGGTGAATCTAGGTACAGGGAATATGGGAGTTGTTTACACTCTTCTTAAAACTTTTCCATAAGTCTAAAATTATATCACAATAAATTAAAGGAGAGAGAAGGGAGGGGAGGGAGACAAAAGAAAGAACAGTCTCTACTCCTCAAGAAGTTGTAGTTTAGTTAGGAAAATAAAATATGTCAACTAGCAAATCATTTAAAATTAAAAAATTAACTGAAGACAACTGCATATTTCTCCAACATATGGTTTTTATTATGTAGGCATGTGTTACCTTTTCTAAACTGCATTTGCCTGGTTCACTCAGTAAACTTTTTTAAGGTTATTTTGATCATCATAAAATTAGTTTTCCTTAGTGGAAATAAAAGCTTAACAGCTTAGAAAAATAATTACTCATCAGTTAATTCTTTCAGAGGCAAAAGACAATCATTTCCAAACTCTGGATGAAAAAAACAAGTAACAAAGTGGAAAAAAAAAAGTTGATGAACATTACAAGTAGGTCAGGAAGAAATCAGAATACAGTTCTAAATCAAAGACTAGTGTTTAATCAAATAATAGAGCTAAAGTTAAACATAGATTTTAAGCTGGAGTTGTTTTTAAAGATGTTTTGATTTTTAAGTTTTTGTTACTAAATGGAGAACAAAGGGAGTTAACACTGAAACACTAGTTAACACCCTGCATTATTCATTAACATATTCCCTGACCTCTTGCCAACATCCAGGGATATGAACTGCCAGAGTTGACCAAATATCCCCACTCAACAAAGCCGAGATGTCTGCTTTCTGTTTCATCTCTCTCATTAATGTAAAAGTCCTAAGATATTTATAACATGTAACTGTACTGATAGAACACACATCCAATACAGTTCCCCATACAATCCATCTAAATAAAAATCACATTGCTAAACTGTAATTCAGTTCAGTTCAGTTCAGTCGCTCAGTTGTGTCCGACTCTTTTCGACCCCATGAATTACAGCACGCCAGGCCTCCCTGTCCATCACCAACTCCCGGAGTTCACTCAAACTCACATCCATCGAGTCGGTGATGCCATCCAGCCATCTCATCCTCTGTCGTCCCCTTCTCCTCCTGCCCCCAATCCCTCCCAGCATCAGATTATCACAGAACAATTCACCAGTGTCATCGTCAGGGAGGCGCAACCATTTTTCTAACTCCTTTTCATTTTGTTGACCACTATTTTGGTTCAGTTTCACAATGAACCATCCTCAGATTTTTCTAGTAACTTCAGACCAACCTTTCTTAAAAACTCTTTTCATGTCATGATTCTGCTCAAACATCCCACAAAGGTTCCCATGACATTCTGAATTAAATACAAACTCTTAATCAAATGATTTCAGACCCTCTCTGACATGACCTCAACCTAAATTTTCAACTTTGTTTTCTACCCTTCAATCAGTCAAAAAAACAAGCCATACTTTCCTATCATGGCCTTTGTTCATGTTTTCAACCTGACTAAAATATATCAGCCTGTCAAAATAGTGACAGAATACATCTCATTCCACTGAAATGACATAAACAATTACAAAAGGGAATTAACTGATAAAGGCAGTGAGAGCTGGAGATGGCAAAGGCATCAAAGGACCTGAGATTTTTGGCAAATTTCTGGAAGACAGAAACAGGGAGAATCATCCAGGCAGATGAACCAGAGCAGGAGCCAGAGTTCAAAACAACCATTTATTTGACAAATAAATGTTGTGTCATGTGCCAGACACTATTCTAGAAGCTCAGGAAACAGTTATACATGTGACAAATAAGGGACCCACTAACACTGAACTTACATTTTAGTGAAGGGAGAAAATTATTAACAACAAAATGAGACCCATGACAACCGTGGTGAAAATCAAATTAGGGTTGTGTGGAAAGGGAGCAAGTAGCTGCTTTAGATTCAATGACCAGGGGAAGGCCTCTCTGCATAGTAATATTTAATATGAGATATGAATGACAAGACAGAATCAGTCATACAAAGAGCAGAGAGAAAAGCATTCCAGGGAGAGGGAACAAGTTTGACAATGTCATGGAGCAGAAGCATTTATCTGATGAGAAGAGAGCCAGATCATGTAAGGATCTGTAAGCTAAGAAAAGGAGTTTAAATTTTATTCCAAGGAAGCCCTTTTGAGGGCAATAGAATCATCTCTCACAAAAGGCTGCACGCAGCAGAGGTGGGGACCATATGAAGGAGTCAGAGGGTAGATAGAGTGGGAAAAGGGATAAAGGTGGGAAAAAGGATGCTCAGCAGGAGAGCAGTCAGTATTCCCCACACCTGCACCTCCAGGGTAATGGTGGCATTTGCATCCAAGTAAAGGAAACTAGAAAAAAAGAACTCCTCCAGCCTGGTGGGTGGTGGTGGTTTAGCTGCTAAATCATGTCCAACTCTTGCAACCCCATGGACTGTAGTCCACCAGGCTCCTCTGTCGATGGGATTTCCCAGGCAAGAATACTGGAATGGGTTGCCATTTCCTTTTCCAGGGGATCTTCTTGACCCAGGGATTGAACCCACATATCCTGCATTGCAGGTGGATTTTTTACCAACTGAGCCACCAGGGAAGTCCCAGGGAAGCCTGGTAGCAAACTTAAATGCCTTCAGGAATCAGGTGGCCAATGTAAATTGCAGAAGCAGCCAGATGTAAACCAGTAGGGAGGTGGTGGAGTCTGAGAACCAGAGAACATACCATAGCTAAAAACATTTTAATTTTTAAAAGAAGTTTACATTTTAATTTTTAAAAGAAGTTTATTCGGGAATTAGTGGTGAAGATGCACAACCTTGTGAATATCAGAACACACTGAAATTTACACTTTAAAAAAGTGAATGCTATGTATATCTTAATTTAAAGCAGATTAAAAAAAATTAAGTGCTATGCTAGTTAAACAAAAGAAGAATTAGATAATACCTCCTGTGACAGGCCCATGAACTTTGTACCTCTCTATGGCATTTATCACTAGTGAGCTTTGTATTGTGTGGTGGTTATTTGTGCACTAGCCTTATCACTCTCCACACCCAACTAGGTTGCAGGCTTCTAGAAAGACACCATATGGTTTTCATTTTTCAACCCAGAGCAACTACTAAAGAATCAATTCTTCATCTGAATTTCCACTTTTTTTTTTCCTGCTAAATATTACTAATTTTAGGTGACTCAAAATTTAAGATGACATCTAATTTAAGATGACTCAAAGCTAAAGGTGCATTTCTTTAAAAAAAAAAAAAGTGGCTAACTTATCCAGCTTTCAAAAATACTAACTAAAGAAATCAACACATTTAATTTCTCTATAACAGAGGAGTGATTTAGAAAAAAATTCTACAATGCACTTTAGTTTCAGCAGACTCATAAAACAATTCGTTTCTAGGGATATAATTTGATTCAATAGCTGTGTTATATGGATTCTCATAAAAATTAACAAATGAGTATTAGTAAGGTTTTCTGTCAATGCAGAAGACACAAGAGATGCAGGTTTGATCCCTGGAAGATCCCCTGGAGGAGGGCATGGTAACCCACTCCAGCATTCATGCCTAGGAACCCCATGGACAGAGGAGCCTAGCTGACTACAGTCCACAGGGTCTCAAAGAATCAGACATTACTGAAGTGACTTACATACGCACTGTACATGATAGAAACCTAAATCAAACTAGTCTTAAGCAAACAATTTATTAAATTCAAAGTATCAATGTAGTTTATCAATATTTATCACAATGTATCTCTTCACTCAACTTCCTCTATCTCTTTCTCTCCTTTCCAAGGTTTCATTCTAAAATTCTGTAATCCTGGGACTCCCCTGGTGGTCCATTAGTTGAGACTGCATCTTCTAATGCTGGGTGTGAGGGTTCGATCCCTAGTTGAAAGCTAAGATCCCACATGTCTTGTGGCCAAAAAATCGAATCATAAAACAGAAGCAATATTGTAACACATTCAATAAAGACTTTGAAAATGGGGGTAGAAAACACACAAAAATTCTATAATCCTGTTCTGCAACCTGCTTTACATATCATCACTTTAGATTCTCCTCATTCTGTTCCATCACTCCCTCTCTCAGTATCCCTCAAAGGAGCTAGTCCAAATTCCTACACATTCCTACTCAATTGTTGAGTAGTTGTTAAAAAAAAAAAAAAAAAGTTTCGAATTAACAAGAATTCTGAATAAAAACTCAAGGCTGGGAAGAAATCACTTCACTAATAAATCACACTTACAGTTGTTCTTCCTCTGTCTTTGCATTTTACTGTGGCAGGAGTCAGAAAAACAACCAAAGATGGCTCATGATTCCTGACATTAAACAACCACAAATAGATATAGATAAATTAAGACTGACGGTCAAGATTTGTTTTGGGTACAGAGGATCGGGTCTATAGACTTACTTAAAGTTTCAGAACGAGTTTACGGGAATGTTTAGGCAATAGATGCTAAATCAACATCCTCTAACATTTAACACAAATTTTCTTAACAAGAAAACTTAAGTAAGTAAATCTTTCATTTTTAAGCCCTAAATATGAATTACTAAGAACAGACCTTCATTATCTAATACTACCAAAAAAGGGGTCCATTTAAGCAAAGTCTGCAAGATGCCACCAGCCTAAGCCCATCTAGCCTAGCCTTAACAAGGAGTAAGGAGACTGCAAATTCTTATTCTGCCAGTATATAGCAGGAACCATGGGCTAAATCATTTAAATCCTTAGGCCTCATTTTCTTTGTCAGCACATGCACACACACATACACACATACAGGACTAGTTAAATCAAAAGGTCTCTTTCCACCCCTCTCAACCCATTCTTCTCTGAAGTTCTATTATCAACATTTAATTACTGATTTCATTCTAAGTCCCTTCAAATATATCATCAGCCTTGTCTCTTTAGTTTTAATTGCAGAAGAAAAGGACCCAGGGCCAGCTACTCTTTAGGCATAGCACAAGGGGAGGATGAGGTTTGAGAAGATGGCATTTCTACCTTCTCTGCAGCCCAAACTCTCAAAACACATGACATCCCATCTAGAATCTAAAACTTATTCACGGTGCTTGACTTCTAGTAATTTAATACTTCTAGGGTTTTTCTGAGTTTCAGTTTTACCTCTCAGAATCTACTCATTTGGCTGAACAGTAGAAACGATCATGATTACAAGAAAGAATTAAATTTGACTTAAAGAAAGTCACTCAGTCATGTCTGACTCTCTTGTGACCCCACGGAAAGTAGCCCACCAGGCTCCTCTGTCTCCAGGCAAGAATTCTGGAGGGCTATCAAAAAGTCTATCAACAATAAATGCTGGAGAGGGTGCAGAGAAAAGGGAACCCTCTTGCACTGTTGGTGGGAATGCACACTAGTACAGCCACTATGGAGAACAGTGTGGAGATTCCTTAAAAAACTGGAAATAGAACTGCCATATGACCCAGCAATCCCACTGCTGGGCATACACACCGAGGAAACCAGAATTGAAAGAGACACGTGTACCCCACTGTTCATCACAGCACTGTTTACAATAGCCAGGACATGGAAGCAACCTAGATGTCCATCGGCAGACAAATGGATAAGAAAGCTATGGTACATATACACAATGGAGTATTACTCAGCTATTAAAAAGAATGCATTTGAATCAGTTCTAATGAGGTGGATGAAACTGAAGCCTATTATACAGAGTAAAGTAAGGCAGAAAGAAAAACACCAATACAGTATATTAATGCATATATATGGAATTTAGAAAGATGGTAATGATGACCCTAAATGTGAGACAGCAAAAGAGACAGAGGTAAAGAACAGACTTTTTGACTCTGTGGGAGAAGGCGAGGTTGGGATGATTTGAGAGAATAGCACTGAAACATGTATATTATCATATGTGAAATAGATCACCAGTCCAGGTTCGATGCACGAGACAGGGTGCTCAGGGCTGGTGCACCGGGATGACCCTGAGGGATGGGATGGGGAGGGAGGTGGGAGGCGGGTTCAGGATGGGGAACACATGTATACCCATGGCTGACTCATGTCAATGTATGGCAAAAACCACTACAATATTGTAAAGTAATTAGCCTCCAATTAAAATAAATAAATAAATTTTTAAAAAAAAGGAATTCTGGAGTGGGTTGCTATTTCCTTCTCCAGGGGATCTTCCCAACCCAGGGATCAAACCTAGGTCATCCACATTTCAGGCAGATTCTTTACCAACTTAGCCACCAGGGAAGCCTTATCATGAAATGATCATGATTACAATAAAGAATTAAATTTGACTTACTGCACAACAAAGTATGGATTCCAAGAAGTACGAAAGGTGACTACCAGTGAGAGAATGAACAGTATTCCTGGAATGGGTTTGCTGCTGCTGCTAAGTCGCTTCAGTCATGTCCGACTCTGTGCGACCCCATAGATGGCAGCCCACCAGGCTCCCCCGTCCCTGGGATTCTCTAGGCAAGAACACTGGAGTGGGTTGCCATTTCCTTCTCCAATGCATGAAAGTGGAAAGTGAAAGTAGGAAGTCACTTGGTCGTGTCCAACTCTCAGCGATGCCTTAGACTGCAGACTACCAGGCTCCTCCGTCCATGGGATTTTCCAGGCAAGAGTACTGGAGTGGGGTGCCACTGCCTTCTCCGGGAATGGGTTTACTGTACACCTAAAATTTATTTTGAGTTCAACTATCTTAAAAATCTATATTAATCTCACATTCTGCTCTATAAGTTAAAATAGAAAAAGTGTTGAAAACTGCCTATCATCAAGTAAATGTAGAACTCTAGGATAATGGTGACATTTATTCTGTGGCTGTGCATTTCCAGTCCCTCTAATCCCTCCGCCTGTGTGCACCTGCACAGACACATCCTGGAGGAGCCTGGGAGTGCACTGCTCTAGTGTCAAAAAGCAGGAAAGCAGGAGGCATCAAGAGTCTATCCTATTACAATGAGGAAGTTGAAGTTCAAAGAAAGACGCAGCAGAAAACTTAAAAACATTTATCTGTTTTATTAAAACAGATAAAATTAAAATTAAACAAAACTCTAACAAAAAATTAAAATTTAAAAGGAGGGGGTATTCAAAATACCAGTGATTCTCATCTTACCACATAGTTCAAATCATGGTCAGTGCCCTGTTTTTGTTAACAACTAAAAAGTTCAGATGACTGGTACCATATCCACCATATCCAAAAGACATTCTTGGTTGCAATTTTTCACTCCATCACTGTTTCATATGTTTTCCCAGATGAAACAAATGAACTTCATTTGGTTAAGAGCTGGGGCTCTCCAGTTATTAATAACCTGATTCAAACACTGAATATCTTCATGAACTTGTACTAGCCTTCTTAAATCCTCCTAAACCTGTTTCCTCATTTGTAAAATCACTCCACATCTTTATGGTGAAACATACATGAAATAACAAAAGACTGAGACCAGTGTCTGGCACATCTATTGAGGGATTCCTATTTTCACTGTGGCCCAGTTTCTATCAATAATGTTTCCTTTTCTTCACTTCTCTGAGAGGGTGGTTGATAAAAACATTTAAAAGGGTTAAATACCATTGGTAGATTTACTTAAATCAGATTAATAAGTTGAGCACAGAAATAAATTATATACTTTCAGAGGCTGTCACAAGGAGGAATGTCTTTAACTTTGTTAAACCATGTCTGAAACAGACAAGCAAAACAGAAACATCTGCCACATCAAAAAGAGATCCCTTGAATTTAATCTTCACATTTGAGAGCAAAATGATCCCTGTGAACATCTCCACAATATTTGTTTTAATGATTAAAGGTAATGTTCATATCAACTATGGTGGTGGTGGTTTAGTCGCCAAGTCATGTCCGACTCTTGCGACCCCCATGGACTGTACTCTGCCAGGCTCCTCTGTCCGTGGGATTCTTCAGGCAAGAATACTGGAGTGGGTTGCATTTCCTTCCTCAGGGGATCTTCTCAACCCAGGAATAAAACCCAGGTCTTCTGCATTGCAGGCAGATTCTTTACCAACTGAGCTATGAAGGAAGACCCTAAGATGCTTCCATTTTTAAAAATAGAATGTCCACAACCAATTGAGTAGAAGAGTTTCTCCATCAACAGAAAACAAATCTAAGCTCCGTCTATTTTTCAAGAAGCAATTTAAGTTCACTTTCTTCATGAAACTGCCCTGGTGACTACAGCATGTATGTTCCTTTAAATCTCAGTCATATCATACTATTTGGCACTCCAGTATAGACTCCCATTGTTTTCTGTTGATACCATATATTCTGAATGCAAAGAGAAGAGGGATATTTTAAAATGTTAGTGAATCAATAGGAAGGTGGTGATAGTAGTTAATGCATGTGGAGTGCAAGCAGAAGGCTTGAAACCTCTTCAATAGTTGTCATGAAGCCTTTAAATATATGCCTGAGGTCCATCCAGTACATTCTGACTAGTAGACTGGGATGCAGTCTGCATATTTGTAGATTTTTAAAAATCCAATAAACAGTGACAATAGGATTAAAGATTATTTTTTAACCTTCATTCTTGAAGACAGTGGCATTTGAACATATCTATAGCTTCATTGTCTGTAATGAAATTTTTTCAGATACAGAAGGTGGGAAAAATCAGCAAATCCACCTGATATGGTCGCAAAGAGTTGGACACAACTGAGCGACTGAACTGAATGACTGATGGTAAAACATGTTATTTTCCAAATGACTGAACAGTATTCCCAGTCTCATCTGCTCTTCTCACAACAATCTGCTATAATACTCTTCCTATTGAGAAGTAAAGTGTTCCTTCTCTGGTCTCAGGGGGGAGGGGGGAAACCTATGAACTATGGAAGAGGTGATCCTGAGAGTGACTTCCAGGGCTAGTTTATCAAAAGTGCCAAGCTTCCACTTGCTGTTTCTCTTGGAAAGCCACTGCTGGAACTCAACATTACACTGTGAGGAAGGCCAGGACACAGAAGGAGGCTAAGTGTAGAAACTAGCCCACAGTCCCAGCTGAGATCCCAGCTTCAACCACCAGACAGATAAGCGAGGAATCCTTTGAAGAGGGCTCCAGCTCCAGCTGCCCCTAACTGTAAATGCATGAGACATTCACAGCAAGAACCATCTAAGTCTGGTCAATCCCCAGAACCATTTGAAATAGTAATAAAATGACTGCTACTGTCTTCAACCAATAACTTCTGGGGTGAACCACTGCACAGCAATAGACAATATAATACAGTGCTTCTCCTTGTGAAAAATACCTTGAGAGTGAGGGACCAAAGTTCTGAGAAAGCTCTACAGGATAAAAAGGATGGCAGGTCTAAAGAGCTGGCCAAGGAAAGTAGCCACAGATGGGGTGCAGCTGTAAGATGGTAAAGACCATGTGATTTCTTCCTTGTAAACCTCCAAATTGTCAATAAAATCAGTAAATTTATGAGACCCTTGGCTTGTAAAGGAAAAAGCTCTGTGCCCACAAGGACTAGAGGCAAAGACATAGGAGCAGAGAGAAGAGACCGTGAGGAAGTAAAGTCAGAAGTCGTGGAGAGGACTGGACAATCACAGGCTGTTGTGGTTGTTCAGTTGCCAAATCATGTCCCGCTCTCTTCGACCCCATGAACTGAAGCACATGAGGCTTCCCTGTCCCTCACCATCTCCTGGAGTTTGCCCAAGTTCATGTCCCATTGCTTTGGTGATGCTGTCCAAGCATCTCATCCTCTGTTATCCCTGTCTTCTGCTTTCAATCTTTCCCAGCATCAAGGTCTTTTCCAATAAGTCGGTTGTTTGCATCAAGTGGCCAAAGTACTGGAGCTTCAGCATCAGTCCTTCCAATGAGTATTCAGAGTTGATTTCCTTTTGGATTGACTGGTTTGATCTCCTTGCTGTCCAAGGGACTCTCAAGAGAGTCTTCTCTAGCACTACAGCACAGAAGTGTTCACAGGCTAAAACACACCTAGATCATGCAGAGGGGCTCCAAATGAATTCTGAAGTTTAAAAGTTAACTTTCCTTTTCAGTTAAACATACATCCAGAGTTGAGTTTCTTTACAACAAAAACTACCACGTTTTTTTTTTTTTTGCTGTTACCTGCATGCTTCTCACTCAGAAGACCAAAGCTTAAATATTACTATTTAAGAATAAATACTGACAGAATTCTAGGTTCACACAAAATTAAATGTTTATTTGTACTAAAAAAAAAAGTACAGTTATTTTTTACTTAGGATCACTACTTAACAAGAAATAATATTGTTTGTTCAACAAATAATTAATGAAATACTACTACGAGCCGGGTGTTATATAGATAAACACAGAGAATACAGCTATTTAAAGGGTAGCCTCGGTGCCTGCCTCAGGCAGTTTTATTACAATCTCCAACAAAAGAAAACAACTTTTACATCTTTCATATGCTTTACTTTTAAAACTAACCTGCCTATGTTACAATATTTTAAATTGGAAGGGTTTTTTATTATACACATACACACACAGTAGGGAAAAAGGTTAGAGAAGACAACTTTTGTAAGAATACATTCAGCATTCTCAGAGTAAATCAATATACTTGCAGCCATCAAATACTTGTAGAAATGAAAAAATATATAACTGGATATTTTACTTGATTCTACATGATTTAAAAAATAAATATGTTTTTCCAAAAAGCTCGCAGGAAGTAAAATCAGTCAAGGCTTCTGTTAGCCAAATAATCATCTAAATTATCTACACAGATGTCACAACATAAGAGTTATTAATGCATTTTAGGCAACGCTCCAGTATCAAACACTCTTACAGGCAGGACAGATAATACTTCTTTAAACAAAACCCTTATACCCCACTGTGAATAAACATAAACAACAATGTTTTTATTTAAAACTCTTTAGTAGAAGTTTTAATTTGTGATTAGAGAACATTTCTTAATGAAAGTTTGAAAGAATACAATTTTCAAGGATAAAAAAACTTCACTGAATATGCTACAGAGCCTTGTACTCCTTATCCTAGCAACTATATTTCTAGAAATGTACTAAAGAAAAAAACACAGATTTCATATTTATCAAGTTGGCAAAAACAGTAAGTGTGATAAAATGAAGAGGTGGGGAGGTTGTGGAGCAATGAGAAAACTGCCAGGAGGGACATATACTTCCCACCCTTTGGGAGAGCCTGCTGGAGATTACGTACTTTATGATCCTGCAATACCACTTCTCAGTGTCCAAACATGTAGGAGACAAGCACCAGGAGAAATATAGCAGGATGTTCACTGCAGCATCCTCTTTATCTAACTATCCCTGCTCAGAAGGGGAATGGAAAGCTGGCTTATTCTGATAAAAAGAACGAACTGGATCTACAAGAAACTGTATGAATAATTTCAAATTACAGTTGAGTAAAAAACGCAAAATTTAAAAGATATAATTAGTTGTTTATATAAAATTAAAAGCACAGAGAGTAATAAGTATATTTTATGGACACACATTTATTAAATGCACTAAAATATGCACCAGAACAACATGAACCATTTTCTGGGGGAGGATTTAACCTGTTACTTCTCCTTAAACAAAGTATCTGAAGCAAAATATAAATGACTGACTACTCCTGGTGGTAAGTATGTAGATGTCTATCATATTTTACACTTTGGTCTAAAATTTTTCCAAATTTAAGACAGTATTAGGAAGAAATTCAAAACACAAAGATTGTGAACAAGTATGGTTACTAAAGCCAAATATTAAACATACACACACACACACACACACACACGGGAGGAGAAAGGCAACTAAATATCCCACAAGAAAAGAAAAACTGAGTAAATTCAAGTGTGTTTTATGTCCATCTTGTATTACAATACAGATGGTGTAAATTCATAAAGCATTTAATGCAAGGGGAAATGCTAGTGATGTAAACATTTGAATGAAATAAGAACTAAATTACAAATACAATAGTGAGCTATATAAATAGGCGCACACACACATACACAGAAAATATACCAGAAAATTTAACTGTAATCAGTTCTGGGCAGTAGGATTATGTTTTATTTTCTTCTTTATACACTTCTAACTAAGAGTTGCATTGGCCTTCCCCGGTGGCTCAGGTGGTAAAGAATCCAACTGCAATGCGGGAAACCTGGGTTGGATACCTAGATCCCTCCAGTATTCTTGCCTGGAAAATCCCCATGGACAGAGGAGTCTGGCGGGCTACAGTCCATGGGGTCACACAGAGTCAGACACAACTGAGTGACTGAGCACGGCAGAGCATAAGAGTTGAATATTTCCATTAGTATTATTAATGAAAGGGGGAAGAAAAGACAGCAAACTATAAAATGCAAACTCAAAAACCCTCTGGTAAGAACTTATGCCCCAATTAAAGTGGTAAGATTCTGTTTTACTTCTGATTCTACAACTATGATTATGTTAATAAAGATAAGCCTCTTTAAATATTAATATCCACAACCATACAAGTCAAAACGATTATGCCAATAACTAAAGCTGTAAACTTCTGCTTTAATGTTCCTAAAGATATGTTTCAGTCTTCTCTAATTGTAGCACTGTCACATCAAGAAGCAACGGTTAGAACTAGACATAAAACAACAGTTCAAAACTGGGAAAGGAGTATGTCAAAGCTGTATATTGTCACCCTGCTTATTTAACTTATATGCAGAATACATCATGCAAAACGCCAAGCTGGATGAATCACACGCTGGAATCAAGATTGCTGGAAGATATATCAATAACCTCAGGTATGCATATGACCCAACCCTTACAGCAGAAATTGAAGAGGAACTGAAGAGCCTCTTGATGAAGGTGAAAGAGAAAACTGAAAAAGGTGGCTTAAAACTCAATATTCAAAAAACTAAGATTATGGAATCCAGTCCCATCACTTCATGGCAAACAGATGGGGAAGAAATGGAAACAGTGACAGACTTTGTTTTCTGGGGCTCCAAAAACACTGTGGACAGTGACTGCAGCCATGAAACTAAAAGACGCTTGCTCCTCGGAAGAAAAGCCTTGACAACCTAGACCATGTGTTAAAAAGCAGACACCTTACTTTGCCAACAAAGGTCAGTATGTCAAAGCTATAGTTTTTCCAGTAGTCATGTATGGATGTGAGAGGTGGACCATAAAGAAGGCTAAGCACCGAAGATTTGATGTTTTTGAACTGTGGTGTTGGAGAAGACTCTTGAGAATCCCGTAGACAGCAAAGAGATCAAACTAGTCCATCCTAAAGGAAATCAACCCCGAACATGCATTGGAAGGACTGGTGCTCAAGCTCCAATACTTTGGCCACCTGATGCAATGAGTTGACTTATTGGAAAATACCCTGATGCTGGGAAAGACTGAGGGCAGGAGGAGAAGGGGACAACAGAGGATAAGATAGTTGGACGGCATCACCAACTCAATGGACATGAGTGTGAGCAAACTCTGGAAGATAGTGAAGAATAGGAAAGCCTAGCATGCTACAGGCCATGGGGTCACAAAGAGTCAACACAACTGAGTGACTGACCACCACCACCACATCAGAAAAGATGTGACATCCATGCATTAGGTAAGGTCATCAAACAGAAAAATCTCTGTGTCAAAGATTTACTTATAAACTTGTAGTAAAATATGATTTGGCTGTAAAAAAAAAAAAAAGGACACAAATAGGAAACAATGTTTATTCTATGCCAACTGAAATATTTAAAACACTGCTGAGAGAAATTAGAAATCTAAATTAAATGGACAGATACACCATGTTAATAGATTGGAAGATACAACACTGCTATATGGCAATTCTCCCCATACTGAAATTCAATTTCAATATGAAATTCAAATTCAGTGCAATTCTAATCTATATCCCAACATCTAATTTTAAAATTTATATAAAAAGGAAATGACCTAAAATCATCAAAAACAATTAGGGAAAAGAACTTGCAGGATTTCCTCTACCTTGACTTCTTACTCACTGTAAGGCTCAGTAATCAAGACAATGTAGTATTAGGCAAAAGAAGAGAAATTACATCAGTGCAACAGAACAGAGTATAGAAACAGACCCACATTTACATCGTCCAATATTTTCAACAAAGATGTCAAAGTAGGGAAGGAGGAAAGGAAAGAGGTTTTTCCTCAGCCTCACTGAGATGTAACTGACAAAAATGCAAAGCATTTCAAAACAAATGATGCTGGAACAAATAGATATAAACATGGGATGAGGGGGCTGACTTTCACATCACACTATAAACAAAATGGACCACAGACTGAAATGTGAAAGCTAGTATAACAAACCTCCTAGGAAAAGCCATAGGGAGGTATCTTTGCGAGTTTAGTGTGGGCCAAGATTTATCAGGATAAAGAAATCACTAACTATAAAGGAACTATTGATCATTTTGATGAAGTCCAATACAAAAACTTCTGCTATCTCTAAGACATCACTAAAAAATAAATAGGCAAGCCACAAACTAAGAAAAGACATTTACAAATATACCTGATAAAGGACTTGTATCTAGAATATTAAAGAATTGCTGCAACTAAGTAAAAAAAAAAGATAAAACCACCCAATTTTTTAAATGGGCAAAAGCTTACAGTCATGTCCCAAATGGCAAATAATATGAAAAGTTGCTCAACATTATTAGTAATCAGGGAAGTGCAAATTAAAACCACAATGAGATGCTACTATGTATACACTCCAGTAAGTAGAATGAAAATGACTGACAATACCAAGTGCTAGGATGTGGAGAAATTAAAATTGTCATATCATGCTGTTGCATACATAAAATTATACAGGTTTGGAAAAGTTTGCTAGTTCATTAAAAAATTAATATAGGGTGCATACATGCACCCTATATAACCCAGCATGTCCTCATAGTATTTATCCAAGAGAAATAAAAACATAAGTTATAAAGGTGTATGTGTGCATGTATCTCTCTCCATTTGTACAAAATATCATAGTCGTTTTATTAGTAAATGAAATGTATTGGTAAATGAAAGCAACACAAATAGCAGAATCAAGAGGTGAATGGATAAACAAAATGCAGTATATAACATAATGAAATACCATTCAGTAGTTAAAAAAAAAAGGAAAGAAACGAATCCAAGCAACAATATAGAATGATCTAAAAATCATTATTCTATTATACTGATCTATAATCATTCTCTGAATCATTTTTTGGAACACAACTGTGGGAAAGGCGGCTGCCTGGTCCCAAATGAACCTGTCGAAAAGCTGGGCAATAACCTTCCAAGTCCTGCTGTGAGTGTTAACTTACTGGTGGCCCAGTCTGGTAACCCTGTGGGAATGAACATGTGATTCTTTGAAATGTTAAAGTCTTTTGTATAGACTTGTTAATAAAAAAATCATTATTCTGTATAAAAATAAGCCAGACTAGAGAGAGAACACTGTATGATTCCATACATCAGATTCTAAAAAATTCAAACTAATCTACAGTGATAGTGCACAGAGAGAGTGGAAGACAGGATGACTGACAAAGCGATGTGAAGGGACTAGGGGATGATGAGAATGTTCCCTACCTTGACTGCAGTGATGGCTACACAGGTGTATGAAAGCCTATCAAACAGTGTCCCTTTAATGTGTGCAGTTTATTACGTGGAAATTATACATCAATGAAGTCAAAAAATTTTAAAGAAACAAGCAAACCAAAAACTTTACAGCAAAGTTAGACTCAGAAGTCAAGGCAGTGGCTACTGCTAACAGGGCAGATGTACAGAGAAGTAAAATTAGGGGGGTTTCTGGCACACTGGTAATTTTCTTTTTCATCTGCATACTGGTTATAAAGAGTATTCAGTTTCTCAGTTCAGTTCAGTTCAGTTGCTCAGTCATGTCCGACTCTTTGCGACCCCATGAATCGCAGCACGCCAGGCCTCCCTGTCCATCACCAACTCCCGGAGTTCACTCAGACTCATGTCCATTGAGTCAGTGATGCCATTCAGCCATCTCATCCTCTGTTGTCCCCTTCTCCTCCTGCCCTCAATCCCTCCCAGCATCAGAGTCTTTTCCAATGAGTCAACTCTTTGCATGAGGCGCCCAAAGTACTGGAGTTTCAGCTTTAGCATCATTCAGTTTCTAGACACCTAATAAAGTATGTATCAGTCAGTTCAGTTGCTCAGTTGGGTCAGACTCTTTGAGACGCCATGGACTGCAGCATGCCAGGCCTCCTTGTCCATCACCAACTCCCGGAGCTTACTCAAACTCATGTCCACTGAGTCCATGATGCCATCCAACCATCTCATCCTCTGTCGTCCCCTTCTCCTCCCACCCTCAATCTTTCCCAGCATCAGGGTCTTTTCAAGTGAGTCAGTTCTTCATATCAGGTGGCCAAAGTACTGGAGTTTCAGCTTCACCATCAGTCCTTCCAATGAATATTCAGGACTGATTTCCTTTAGGATGGACTGGTTGGATCTCTTTGCAGTGCAAGGGACTCTCAAGAGTCTTCTCCAACACCACAGTTCAAAAGCATCAATTTTTGGCACTCAGCTTTCTTTATATAGTCCAACTCTTATATCCATACATGACTATTGGAAAAACCATAGCTTTGACTAGACAGACCTTTGTTGGCAAAGTAATGTCTCTGCTTTTTAATATGTCGTCTAGGTTGGTCATAACTTTTCTTCCAAGGAGCAAAGCGTCTTTTAATTTCATAGCTGCAGTCACCATCTGCAGTGATTTTGGAGCCCCCCAAAATAAAGTCTGTCACTGTTTCCCCATCTATTTGCCATGAAGTGATGGGACCAGATGCCATGATCTTAGTTTTCTGAATGTTGAGTTTTAAGCCAACTTTTTCACTCTCTTCTTTCACTTTCATCAAGAGGCTCTGAAGTATATTGTTCTTCAAATACAAGTCTTTAAAAAGAGGAAGGACATCTACCTATGACCTACAAATTCCAATCTTTTATCCAAGAGAAATGAAATATTTGTTTACAAACAGACTTCAACAAAAATATTCATGGTAGTTTTCTTCATAGTAGACCCAAACTGGAAACAGCCCAGGTGCCCATCAACAGGAACAGGATAAACAATCTATGGTACATTCAATATTCGTACAGTTGAATATATTATGCCAGAATAAAAAACAACGTGGATAGATGTAAAAACATCATGTTGAGGGCAAGAAATCAGAGACAAAGGAGCACACACATATGATTCAACTAATATAAGATTCTAGAACAGGCAAAATAAACATGTGATGAAGCAACTGTGGCTGCAGTTGCAGTAGAGAAAGGAAAGGGCACCGTCACAGAAATGAAAACATGCTCACTGTGAACGAGGAAAAATTACGTCATTTAACACTACTGAATTACTAAATTAAATTTTAAGTGGGTACATTTAATTCACCTTAACTAATTCCTGAAAGCATAAAGTCCAAACTTAAGCTTCCAAAATAAGCCAATAATTTCAATTGTGGTAAAGAATAAATTTTATTAAGGTCTCATTTTGTCAAAATTTGTCTCATTTCTTCCACAAACATTTCTTTCTAATTAGTAAGAAAATCAGAATGTCTTGTCCCAAGTGGTTATTTTTAAGATTGGTTTCATACACTATGAAGTGGAACTTAATATAAAAGGCTCATTATTATCAATAATAATTCAATAAGAGTGTACAGGGATTTCCAAAATGGAGGTGATTATAACCCAGGAATTATGACTGATGATCCATTAGGGTATAAAAAATATTAGGAGTTCCATTTATATTTAATCTTTTCTTAATACACACATGTATTTTAAGTACAATATAATGTAATACAATATATGTATATCCTTAACATACAAAATGACACTGGCCTCTTCATTATGACCACCTGTCAGAAAGTCACACATCACATATGTTAAGTAATCTAAGTATTCTGGTACTCAGTTCAGCTCAGTTCAGTTGCTCAGTTGTGTCCGACTCCTTGCGACCCCATGAATCGCAGCACACCAGGCCTCCCTGTCCATCACCAACTCCCGGAGTTCACTCAGACTCACGTCCATCGAGTCAGTGATGCCATCCAGCCATCTCATCCTCTGTCGTCCCCTTCTCCTCTTGCCCCCAACCCCTCCCAGCATCAGTCTTTTCCAATGAGTCAACTCTTCGCATGAGGTGGCCAAAGTACTGGAATTTCAGCTTCGGCATCATTCCTTCCAAAGAAATCCCAGGGCTGATCTCCTTCAGAATGGACTGGTTGGATCTCCTTGCAGTCCAACGGACTCTCAAGAGTCTTCTCCAACACCACACTTCAAAAGCATCAATTCTTCGGCGCTCAGCTTTCTTCACTGTCCAACTCTCACATCCATATATGACCACTGGAAAAACCATAGCCTTGAGTAGATGGACCTTTGTTGGCAAAGTAATGTCTCTGCTTTTCAATATGCTATCTAGGTTGGTCATAACTTTCCTTCCAAGGAATAAGCGTCTTTTAATTTCATGGCTACAGTCACCATCTGCAGTGATTTTGAAGCCTAAAAAATTAAGTCTGACACTGTTTCCACTGTTTCCCCATCTATTTCCCATGAAGTGATGGGACCAGATTGATTCTAAATATTTGGCGGGAAGAGAGATAGTATTGGCTGGTTCCTTTTTCAAAATTGAAATAAAGAACGCACCTTTTTATAAACTGCTACAACAGACTGGTGTTCCAGGGAAGATACATTGTTACACTAAATGATTTTCTTAATAGAAACAATACTTTATGGAAAAACTATATTATAAAATCCTTCATGAAACAGTTGCTTTGATCTCAACAAAGTAAGTTGGGGCGGGGGAAGTAAGGTTTAACCTCAAAAGCAACTACTGCAGCTTGAAGCAGAAAAAGCACCAAAGTATTATTACATGATGTTATTGATGCGGCTGAGGAATAACCATAAGTATTTTATACTAAACAGGTTTATTGGTGTCTCATGGCAAAGTATTTCAAAAGTGTTATCAAATTTAACTTTAAAGGTGAGTTAAACATTTATCTTTACCAAAATAAAGTCTAAATTTGCTGACGTTCTGTGATAAGTGACTGTTAGCAGTATGCTACCTAGCAGTTATTTTTAAAAACAATAACATGGTTAATCTATGTATATCTTAAAGGTAAAAGCAGCATTTTAAAACTTGGTAAGAAAATAACTGTATTCCAGGAGACAACAATGTGTGTCATCTTGAAACACTCATACCTGCACTCTCTAAAAACAGAGAAGCCACTTTCTAATAACTCTTTAAATGCCTTCCATACACTTTCTGTAGATTTTGAATATATTTATTAAAAACATATAAACACAAATCTTCAAATTGGTTTGCATAGGAAGGGCAAACTTTGTTAGCCAAATCTGCATAACTGATAGACATAAATTTAAAAATGAGTATCTCCATTTAGAAAGTATAGCCAAAGAGGCACTTTATAATCTTTTTAGGTATATGTCCCTCCATGAGCTGCCTTTTAGCTAAGACAAGCATTAAAACCAAGCACCAAAATAAACAGATTTAAGATTCAGACTTTTGAATTTTTGTATTACTAAGCAGTAAAACCAAGATTTTTCAAACATAATGCATCGTATTCATTATGCCTGCTTTAAAAATATATATATTTATTTTCAAAACTTAGGGTAAACAAAAAGGTTTTTGAGCTATTATTAACATTTATAAAGCACTCTATTCACAGTTAACAGGGATCACTGATTCCCTTCACAAATCTCTAAAGTCACTTGTTACATTATAAAATAAACCAAATAAGCCGAGAAAGAATTCTTCTTTATAAATAAGATAAACATTATTAGATTTTTATGGATCCTTTCAGAGATGTAACACCAACTATAACATATTCTTCAAATAATGGCTTTCATTAAATCCTTTTTCACTGCATTTCTGTTATATTTAAGGGACTGGGAGACATTTCAGATGAGTAAAACTGGATCGAATATTCCAGACTTGGGTATTTAAGACAGTACATAGTTATCCACAGCATAGGGCAAATCAAGTGAAATCTAGAGGAATGAAGAAGGCAATGAATTCTAGCTGGTATCAAACAGCTTCACAAAGGTGGGTGGCAATGGAAATGGGACTCAAAAGATGTGTAGGATTTTAACTAGAAAAATTAGGAAAAATAAACCATGCTTGGAACCATGGATAGATGCATGTACAATCTGGGACACTTAAGAATACACTGTATTTGCAAGTCCTATTATTAGTGATTTTGCTGTACTGACTTAGCACTTTTCTTCACGTATCAAACTTAGTAAGATCATTCTAAACAATTTCCAAAAAAAGCATTCAATCTTCAAGCACAATTACAAAATCATACTTACTCCTGTAATTCTACAAAATATGAGTCTATCAATATGTTTACAGTTCTAATTTTCTCCAGATTTCACTATTCTTCATCAGGGGGCTTACATTTTAAGTGCCACACAATGACATCAATTATGGGCCACCCAATCTTGCTTTTCTTCTCATGTAAAAGGATGACTATGGGCGGAGGTTCATGACGTTGTACAGGAGGCAGTGATCAAGACCATCTCCAAGAAAAAGAAATGCAAAAAGGCAAAATGGTTGTCTGACAAGGCCTTACAAATAGCTGAGAAAAGAAGAGGAGCTAAAGGCAAAAGAGAAAAGGAAAGATATACCCATTTGAATGCAGAGTTCCAAAGAACAGCAAGGAGATATAAGAAAGCCTTCCTCAATGATCAGTGCAAAGAAATAGAGGAAAACAGTACAATGGGAAAGACTAGAGATCTCTTCAAGAAAATTAGATACCAAGGGAACATTTCATGCAAAGATGGGCTCAATAAAGGACAGAAATGGTAGGGACCTAACAGAAGCAGATGGAGAAGGCAATGGCACCCCACTCCAGTACTCTTGCCTGGAAAATCCCATGGACAGAGGAGCCTGGTAGGCTGCAGTCCATGGGGTTGCTAAGAGTCGGGCACGACTAAGGGACTTCACTTTCACTTTTCACCTTCATGCATTGGAGAAGGAACTGGCAACCCACTCCAGTGTTCTTGCCTGGAGAATCCCAGGGATGGGGGAGCCTGGTGGGCTGCTGTCTACGGGGTCGCACAGAGTCAGCCACAACTGAAGTGACTTAGCAACAGAAGCAGAAGATATTAAGAAGAAGTGGCAAGAATACACAGAAGAACTATACAAAAGAGATCTTCATTACCCAGATAACCACGATGGTGTGATCACCCACCTAGAGCCAGACATCCTGGAATGCAAAGTCAAGTGGGCCTTAGGAAGCACCACTCTACGAACAAAGCTAATAAAGATGACGGAATTCCAGTTGAGCTATTTCAAATCCTAAAAAATGATGCTGTGAAAGTGCTGCATTCAATATGACAGCAAATCTGGAAAACTCAACAGTGGCCACAGGACTGGAAAAGGTCCATTTTCATTCTAATCCCAGAGAAAGGCAATGCCAAAGAATGTTCAAACTACCACACAATTGCACTCGTCTTACAAACTAGTGAAGTAATGCACAAAATTCTCCAGGTTAGGCTTCAACAGTATGTGAACCATGAACTTCCAGATGTTCAAGCTGCATTTAGAAAAGGCAGAGGAACCAGAGAACAAATTGCCAACATCTGCTGAATCATCAAAAAAGCAAGAGAGTTCCAGAAAAACATCTACTTTTGTGTTATTGACTATGCCAAAGCCTTTGTGTGGATCACAACAAACTGTGGAAAATTCTTAAAGAGATGGAAATATCAGACCACCTGACCTGCCTCCTGAGAAATCTGTATGCAGATCAAGAAGCAACAGTTAGAACTGGACATGGAAAAACAGACTGACTGCCAATCGGGAAAGCAGTACGTCAAGGCTGTATATTGTCACCCTGCTTATTTAACTTATATGCAGAATACATCATGAGAAATGCTGGGCTGGATGAAGCACAAGCTGGAATCAAGACTGCCGGGAGAAATATTAAGAACCTCAGATATGCAGATGACACCACCCTTATGGCAGAAAGCGAAGAACTAAAGAGCCTCTTGATGAAAGTGAAAGAAGAGAGTGAAAAAGTTGGCTTAAAACTCAACATTCAGAAAACTAAGATCATGGCATCCGGTCCCATCACTTCATGACAAACAGATGGAGAAACAGTGCAAACAGTGAAAGACTTTATTTTGGGGGGCTCCAAAATCACTGCAGATGGTGATTGCAGCCATGAAATTAAAAGACGCTTGCTCCTTGGAAGAAAAGCCATGACCAACCTAGACGACATATTAAAAAGCAGAGACATTACTTTGCCAACAAAGGTCTGTCTAGTCAAAGCTATGGTTTTTCCAATAGTCATGTATGGATGCGAGAGTTGGACTATAAAGAAAAGCTGAGCGTCAAAGAACTGATGCTTTTGAACTGTGTTGTTAGAAAAGACTCTTGAGAGTCCTTTGCACTGCAAAGAGATCCAACCAGTCCATCCTAAAGGAAATCAGTCCTGAGTATTCATTGGAAGGACTGATGCTGAAGCTGAAACTCCAATACTTTGGTCACCTGATGCAAAGAATCAACTCACTGGAAAAGACCCTGATGCTGGGAAAGACTGAAGGCAGGAGGAGAAGGGGACGACAGAGGATGAGATGGTTGGATGGCATCACCGACACGATGGATACGAGTTTAAGTAGGCTCCAGTTCTTGGTGATGGACAGGGAAGCCTGGTATGCTGCAGTCCATGGGGTTGCAAAGAGTCGGACATGACCGAGCAACTGAACTGAACTGAAAGGGATGACTTATCCCTCTTTTCCAAGCCTAACTACTCACCCATTTTAGGTGGCGCCAGTGGTAAAGAACCCTCCTGCCAGTGCAGGAGACATAAGTAACAAGGATTAGATCCCTGGCTCAGGAAGATCCCCTGGAGAAGGGGATCTGGCAACCCACTCCAGTATTTTTGCCTGGAGAATCCCATGGACAGAGAAGCCTGGTGGGCTACGGTCCATGGGGTCGCAGAGTTGGACACAACTGACGTGACAGCACGCACACAGTTTCTTTAGACTCTGATCCCTTAATTACATTCTCTACTGAATCCCTGAATCCTGCATTTAAATTAACATTCTATTTTGGAGGGGAGAATACCTATCTCTTTGTTTTCTCCATTATATATATCTCTGCCTAAAGCAGAGCTACCAGTAAATGTTTTATGAATAGCAGAATATATAATGAGTTTTAAAGAGTCAATTTTTAAGTTATGAGTGATGTATTTTAAGACACCTGCCCCAAAGTGTGGTAAATAATGTATCTTAAAAGAATAGTGTTAAGAGCATGGGATGAAGCTTATACATCATATAATCTGGGGGTTTTCTAATATTTCACAACAAAACTTTTCCAGAAGAAATCTTATTCAGCATGCCAAATATATATAGCTACAGAAGCACTATTAATACCATTTTATGTTCAAATACATTATAATTTGTTACAAACTCAAAAGAGACAAATTGAGTGTTAGAGATGTTAGTCTTGACACCTAAGCAATCCATTTATTTCCATAAAATTTTGTTTTTATTTTACTCAGGTAAGTAGTTGAAAGTAGGTAGCAGCTTTGGTTTTGTTTTGTTAGTAGCTTTTAATGGTTTGCTTCCTAGTGTCTGGATATGCTTCAATTAAATTGATTAATAAAGATATAAATAAGACTTTTTCTTTCAATATGAGTAGTAATCATATGTAAAAACTGCTTACAAGGCAAACAAGAAAAACCCAAGCTTCCAATAAGCTATAAAACATCTGTAATATATTAGGACATAGTGCTATACATTCATTTGTTACTAAACTGATTTACACAGGATGCTGCTGCTGCTAAGTCGCTTCAGTCATGTCCGACTCTGTGCGACCCCATAGACAGCAGCCCACCAGGCTCCCCTGTCCCTGGGATTCTCCAGGCAAGAACACTGGAGTGGGTTGCCAGTTCCTTCTCCAATGCATGAAAGTGAAAAGTGAAAGTGAAGTCGCTCAGTCGTGCCCGACTCTTAGCAACCCCATGGACTGCAGCCTACCAGGCTCTTCAGTCCGTGGGATTTTCCAGGCAAGAGTACTGGAGTGGGATGCCATTGCCTTCTCCGTTACACAGGATGAGTATACCCCAAAGGAACCGGCTTCAGTTGTGCCTGTCATTTAGTTGAACACAGTTCATGTACCATAGTAATGTATTGTTTAGACAATTCTATATGAATAGACTTGCACAGGACTCAATTTTTTTTAAATTTACTGCAAACTACAACTTTCCTTACCTACTTAAAATTCACAAATAAGCAGAGATGGTAAAAGATGTTTTATTCTAAGGAATGCTTATCCTCCCCCTGCTTCAGTAAAGCAGGTATAACCATAAAACACTACTGTCTGCAATGTGACAAATTTTATGTTTATGTACACAAGCGTGCTAAAATGGTGCTAGAAAAACTGGATATCCACACGCAAAGGATGACGCTGTACCCTTACCTAAAACCATATGCAAATATTAACTCAAAATGGATCATAGAGCTAAATATAATAGCTAAAACTATAGAACTCTCAGAAGAAAACACAGGGGGAAAGCTTCCTGACACTGGATTTGGCAATGATTTCTTGGACACCAAAAGCACAGTCAACAAAAGAAAAATATAGATGAAGTGGATATCATTAAAATGAAAGACTTTTGTACATCAAAGGACACTATCAACAGAGTAAAAAGGCAACCCACAGAAGAGAAAATGTAAACCATGGATCTGATATGATATTTAATATCCAGAGTGTATAAAGAACTGCTATAATTCAACAACAAAACAAGTTTTTTAAAATTGGCGAAGGACCTGGATAGATATTTCTACAAAGATACACAGATGGCCAATAAGCACAAGAAAAGATGCTCTAATCACTAATCATTAGGAAAAATGCAAATCAAAAACACAAAGAGATGCCACTTTATTAAGTGCCCCTCATTAAGTGAAGTGAAAGTCGCTCAGTTGTGTCCAACTCTTTGCGACCCTATGGACTATATAGTCATGGAATTCTCCAGGCCAGAGTACTGGAGTGGGTAGCCTTTCCCTTCTCCAGGGGATCTTCCCAACCCAGGGATCGAACCCAGGTCTCCTGAATTGCTGGCGGATTCTTTACCACCTGAGCCACCAGGAATGGCTATTATCAAAATCACAGAAAATGACAAGTGTTGAGGTGAGGATGTGGAGAAACTGAAACCTTTGTGCTGGCAGGAGTGTAAAATGCTGCAGCTGCTGTAGAAAACGGAGTGGCAGTTCCTCAAAAATTCAACACAAAATTACCATATGATCCAGCAGTTCCACTTCTGGGTATATACCCCAAAGAAGTGAAAGCAGGGACTTGAGCAGATATGTATACACCAAAGTTCAGAGCAGTATTACAACAGCCAAAAGGTGGAAACAACCAAACGTATGTGTGATATACAGTATCACACACATACACAGATATACACACATACACACACACACAATGGACTGTTATTCAGCCTTAAAAAGGAATGCAATTCTGATTCATGCTCCAGCATGGATGAACCTTGAAGACATTACCCTAAGTGAAATGAGCCAGATACAAAACAAATATTTCATGATCTCATTTATAAGATATATCTAGAGTAGTCAAATCACAGAGACAAAGTAGAAAAGTGTTATCAGGGGCCAGAGGGAAAGGGGTTGGAGAGTTAATGTTTAATGGATACAGTTTCAGTATGGGAGGATGACGAAGTTCTAGAGATGGACAGTCATGATGGTTGCACAACTATGTAAAAGTATTTAATACCACTGAACTGTACCTTTAAAAATGATCAAAATGGTAACTTTTATGCTATATGTGTCACGCATGTGTGCTGTCGTCTTGGACTCTCTGCAACCCCATGGACTACAGCCCACAGGTGCCTCTGTCCACTGGCTTCTTCAGCCAAGAATACTGGAGTAGGTTGCCATTTCCTCCTCCAGGGGACCTTATCGACCTAGGGATCAAACCTAGGTCTCCTGCATTAGCAGGCAGATTCCCTACCACTGAGCCACCTGGGAAGCCCTCTATGTTGTATATTTTACCACCAAATATATATATATATATATATATATATAGTGTGTGTGTTTTTTATTTTTTATGGTGGCAATATAGGAATGCCATAAGGAACATAAGCTTACGAGTTATGCTATCTGTTTTCAAACACAGCTCTGCCACTTTATAGCTCTGTAACCTGTGCCTTTTTTCTCATACCTGTATCATAGGATTACAGCAAGGATGAAGTCAATACATGTAAAGTACTTAAAACAATGTATGTCATAAAATAGGTGCTTTTTATTACTATAGGTTTAAAACACATTTTAAATGAGATTAAACTCAAACATCTGGAGTACCTCTGAAGGTCCACCTCAAAATTATAGACTTCAGTAAAACGTAGACTGAAAACCAGTGATTTAACCCAATTTCTCATTTTACTGGTAAAGGAATTTAGAGTTCAAGGTATGTGACTTGCTTGAACTCACATAGCTTGTCTGCTAACGTTCATCTTCTCAGAATAAGAATTTGAGGTCAATGATACGATTGCTCACATTCAACTACTTCAGAACCAAGTGCAGTCATGATTTTATAATATATGTCCAAGAGTCTGTGAATAATAGTGTGATGGTTATCTACCATGCTAATCTAATAAATAATTACAAGTGGGATGGGAACCAAAAGGTAGCCAAACCAAAAGAAAAGTCAGTTTAATCAGTTTCAAAGACACCTCTTCTGAAAATGAAGTGTTAAAATATTTGTGAAAACAAATGATACTGACCAAGAGTTTGAGACACACCCAATAGGTCCCCACTACTCCATGCCTTTCAGCCAGTTACTCGTCACATAATAATCTTAATGAGACCACTGACTCTGAAATACCAGCAACTTTTTCTACCAAACAGAACTAATATGCATCATAAGGAAATACCTACAAATAATTCCTTATTAAATTCAAACAGGAGAGAGCAGCAGTTCAAATAAGACAAAATGATTCATCCAAAAAATCATGTATTGAACTGTGTAGACATTTCTGTACTTACTTGAATAGGCTAGGTCTGTTTTCTGGGAAATTCACAACACAGAAAGCAAAATAACAGACAATCTTTGAAGGTCAGACGAACGAGAGCTAAAACACCTCTAAGCGTCTCTAATCTTGCCCTTCCCCCACTGCTCTTCCTCCTCAATGCCTCTCTCAAAGGAGAACACCACCCCCACTCGGAATGCCCCCATCCCCATCTACACCAGCTGAAATCCTACCCATCCTTTAAGATCTCACTTAAATGCCACAGCTTCCAAGGATTTCCCCCCAGTGCTCCCAATTTAGAATTATTCCCTCGCCTCTTCACTTCCCTATTTTGCACCTCTACTTCAACATTTTATTATATAATGCATTGCATTACCATTACCTACATTCACTTCTTTCCCCACCTTCCCCCAAGAAAATCTTAGGCGCTGTGGGCTAGGGAGGAAAGGAATTAACATTTGTTAAACACCTTGGGTGCCCTGCCAGGTGCTAGGCATTTTGCACACATTATCTCATTTAATCCGTTTGACAACCACCTCGGGAGGCAAGCAGGTGGTCTTAGTTATTCCCATTTTACTGACAGAGAAGCATACTGTTGAGAGTGCAATAGCTTATCCAACGTCACACTACCAGCCAATTCCAGTGCATACGGAGCAGCTGGTTCCCCTGGCTTCAAAGAGCTCTTTCGAAACACCACGATAAGCTGCAGTCTTGTTCACTTTATGTCCTCCACCCTGCCTAACAGATAGCAGCTATTCCATAAATACTTGCTGAACTGAGTATTCCTCCGGACTCACTACCACCCTTTTAACACCATCATCACGCCCCACCCCTAACCGATTAGCTTTACTGTTCCTTTACAGCGGACTTTACACACATCTCCAAGACAAACGCTGCAGACAACACCAACCCTTACCGGGAGGCACAGAGAAGAACCGTTCGGTTCCCTCAGATTTCCCCCAAAGGCTCTTCCCACACAATATACGAGAGCCACACTAAGTCACATTTGATGCAACGCTTACACCCTTCCCCAAAGCTCTTATTTCATCCTAAACCATGTCTTCGTGCTCACAAGCAATGACTTATGCGGCTTCCAGCTCACACAGTGGGGACACCCTAAGACGCTGTCTGAATAAGAAACCACATCTCTCAAACCGTCTTAAAACGAAGGCACCCTTATATTACTTCACTGCCTTCCATCTCCTCTTCCCCCCCGCCCCCCACCATGAGCTGCAGTTTGGATTTCCGGCGGGAATGCACACACACACACACGGATGAGATGGGCTCAAAAGCCATGGAGCAATTACTTAGCTTGCTTAATTAGAAAGAAAACACGGAAGGTGCCCCGCCTTTCTCAATCTCTGCACTGAACTCATTTACGAAAGATGCGGGGCACCGAAACCCGAGGAACCCCAGACACCGAATCACTGGTTTCTGCGGCTAATCCGGGGAAGGAAGAGTCCTTGCCTCCCCGCGATCCCGGGCCACCAGCCCCCGAAGCCGGGTCGGAGAAGCCCAACCGCACCCTCCCCAGGCGGCCTTGCATCTCATTGTCTCCCTCTGTCGCGGCCCCCGGGGGCGCAGGGTGCAGCCCGGGCCCCGCTGACCCCCACCCACCGGCCGGGCGAGGTCCCACCAGCCCCGGCCCCGGCCCCGACCCCACCCCAGGCTCGGCCGCCGCACCGCGTCCGGATGGTCGGGCCGGGAGCCGGGAAAATGGAGGCGGGAGCGACGGCTGCGCTTCCCTGCCCCGCGCCCCGCCAGCTCCCTCGGCCGGCCCCGAGGGCGAGGCTGAGCACTCACCGCAGCAACGGCTCGGTCCTCCGGCGGGCACGGCTCCGGAATGGCCCCGGGCTGGGCAGCAGCTGCCGCCGCCTCCTTCTCAGGCGCGGCGCTCCTTCCCTGGAGACGCCGCAAGCGCCCGCAGCTCCCGCGCTGCGCGCTCCGTGACTGACTGACTGACTGACCGACCGGGCGGCGGCGGCGGGGGCGAGGCGGCGGGCGGGGCGGCCGCAGCGGGCAGCGGCGGCGGAGCCGAGTGCGGCCGCGTCCGGCCGAGACGCAGAAGGCGGGGCTGAGGGCCGGGCGGCCGACGGGCGGACAGACTCGCGCCCGGCCGCTCGCTCCCCGCCACCCCCCGCCCGTCGCCAGCCGCTCACTTCCGGCGAAGGCAGCCGAGCCCGCCCCCCGGGCGCCCGTTGCTAGCGCCCCCTGCCCGCGCCCCCTGGCCCGCCTCGCTCCCCACAGCCCCAGGCGCCCGACCGCACCCAGCCCGGGCCGCCGGCGCTCCGCCTGTCCTCCGCGCGTCCCTGGGAACCGCCTCCAGGAACCAGTGAATCAGAGAATGAATGAGTGAGGGAGGAAAATTCCCGGGCTGTGCCACCCCTGCTCGCTTTTCCTTGGAAGCAGGCCCAGCGGCCTGTGTCCGAGGGCCCTGAGACACCGAAGCCTTGACCGTGTCTGTCAAGGACCTGATGGAGTATTCCGAGACTCCAGCAACCCATCAGACGGGGGCTTAGGCACTTAAAGGACTGCAGTCGTTGCAGTCTGTGAGGCCTTTTTTTTAGGAAATCCCATTTTGGCCAACAGCTCTCTGTAGTTTCATGCACTATGTTAGGAAGCTTTTAGAAATTGAACATTTCAGTTATTCTCGATTATTTTTTAACTTTGCAGTTTGCTTACCTTGTTTTCTTAATTTCTGTCACACACACACACACCTTATTGAAACGGTTTGGGAGTAAGGCAGTGGCGTCTTTATCACCAAGCTCTAAGTTACTCGGATACTGCTTATTTCGACGTAGGCTTGACTTAGACTTTAAAATTTTGTTTCTGTCTTTATTTTGACCTTCTGATTAAAAGAAAGACAAAATAGAATTAAATCATTTTCGCCTGGTTAGGTGCAAAGCAGATTTGTTGACATCATTAAAACAATTAACAAATCGGAAGTGTGACCTGGAATTAGTTGCAGTGAACATTTCTTTTTCATGTCTTCCCATATGCTTGCTAAGTAAGAGTATCTGTATCTTGAGTTTTCACAAAGAATTGACTGTACATTTCTGAGATCCTGGCTCCCTTTGTAAGAACCAGAGTGTTCATTTCTCTGTCCCGGGGCCAAATCCTGGTTTGGCTAATTACATTCCTTCTTTCAGATATTCTTGAGGACTTTGAAGTGGTTTGGTCTCTTGCACAATCTGTTTCAAACTGGTACACAATCTGTTTCAAACTGGTATTTAGAACTATAGAATACAGTTACTAGTTGCATTTCACACTTGAGATATCTGTACTTTAGTAACAAAACTGCAATTTTGTATTTTAAGTCTCAGTTCAGTTCAGTCTCTCAGTCATGCAGACTCTGCCAACCCATGAACCGCAGCATGCCAGACCTCCCTGTCCATGACCAACTCCTGTAGTCCACCCAAACCCATGTTCATCGAGTTGATGATGCCATCCAACCATCTCATCCTCTGTTGTCCCCTTCTCCTCCTGCCCTCAATCTTTCCCTGCATCAAGGTCTTTTCCAATGAGTCAGCTCTTCACATCAGGTGGCCAAAGTATTGGAGTTTCCACTTCAACATCAGTCCTTCCAATGAACATCCAGGACTCATCTCCTTTAGTATGGACTGGTTGGATCTCCTTGCAGTCCAAGGGACTGTCAAGAGTCTTCTCCAACACCACACTTCAAAAGCATCATTCTTCCGCACTCAGCTTTCTTTATAGTCCAACTCTCACATCCATACATGACCACTGGAAAAACCATAGCCTTGACTAGACGGACCTTTGTTGGCAAAGTAATGTCTCTGCTTTTGAATATGCTGTCTAGGTCGGTCATAACTTTCCTTCCAAGGAGTAAGTGTCTTTTAATTTCATGGCTGCAGTCACCATCTGCAGTGATTTTGGAGCCCAAAATAATTAAGTCTGACACTGTTTCCACTGTTTCCCCATCTATTTGCCATAAAGTGATGGGACCGGATGCCATGATCATAGTTTTCTGAATGTTGAGCTTTAAGCCAACGTTTTCACTCTCCTCTTTCACTTTCATCAAGAGGCTCTTTAGTTCTTCTTCACTTTCTGCCATAAGGGTGGTATCATATGCATATCTGAGGTTATTGAGATTTCTCCCGGCAATCTTGATTCCAGCTTGTGCTTCATCCAGACCAGCATTTCTCATGATGTACTCTGCATATAAGTTAAATAAGCACGGTGACAATATACAGCCTTGACGAAGTCCTTTTCCTATTTGGAACCAGTCTGTTGTTCCATGTCCAGTTCTAACTGTTGCTTCCTGACCTGCATACAGGTTTCTCAAGAGGCAGATCAGGTGGTCTGGTATGCCCATCTCTTTCAGAATTTTCCACAGTTTATTGTGATCCACACAGTCAAGGCTTTGGCATAGTCAATAAAAAAGAAATAGATGTTTTTCTGGAATTCTCTTGCTTTTTCGATGATCTCTAGAAGGTACTTTAATATTCTTGTGTAGAATAATAGTATCTCATAAATGAGGATGTTGCTGCTGACCAATTCTTATAGCCTTCTGTTCCTTGTGGATTCATCATTCATTACCTCTAATCATAATTATTTCAATAAGTTATGGTCTTTTCTAATGAATGTAATGCAATAGTTTATTCTTCCTTATATCTTCGATAATGTCTAGTATAGTACCTTGCACAATAAGTATTTAAAAATATTAATAAATGCTTTAAACATTTTGATAAGTGATAATTCATACAAATCTGTCTCTAGCTTCTTACCCCATCCCCCTCATGACCAGGTTTCTTGGGATTATGCACACCTGAGTGCAAAACTTAATAACACCATATTCTCATCAAATGCTAATTATGAGGCTATAGGATAACTACACAGGGAAGATATTCTCTTCATCAAACCTTTAAAAATAGACCATTGAGTGTTTTTTAGACAGCCCCTTGCTCTCTCTTCTCCCAGTGCTTAGGTTGATCAAACCTAATTAGAAAACAGTCACTTTTAGCTGTTGAGAAAAGTAAACAGGTTTTCATCAGTTCCTTTGAACCATAAAATCATTCATTCATTCAACAAGGGTTTTATTGAGCTTTAACTAAGGCCTTGGAATATAAAGGCAAGATGGTTCTAGCCCTCAAAAAGCACATGTTCATATACATTACCATATGTAAAATAGATAGCTAGTTTGACGTTGCCGTGTAGCGCAGGAGCTCAGCAGTGTGCTGGGAGAACCTAGAAGGGTGGGTGGGAGGCTCAAGAGAGGAGGGGTTGTGTATCCTTATGGCTGATTCACATTGTCGTATGGTGGAAACTAACACAACATTGTAAAGCAATTATCCTCCAAATTAAAAAAAAAAAGAAAGCACACGGTCTAGTGAATAAAGTTGGCAAAGAAACCACAATTGGAACACTGTGTGGAGTCTATTCCCAAGTCAGGAAAGCCTCCCAGGGGGAGGGGATTTTGAATGTTCATGGACAGAGAGGAGCTAGCCAGGTGAAGAGGGAAGAAACAGGCATTCCAGACAAGGGCAGGTTAGAGGCATTGAAGAGCACAATGCTTTGGAGGTTCTACAGGTTGTTTCATATTGTAGGGACAGGTACAGGGAAGGGTCAAAGAGGTGAATGGAAAAGGCAGAAGGATCTCATCAGCAAAGGGACTCATGTGCTAAACTAAGGAGTTTGAACTTGATACTTTGGGAAATATAATAATAAATAATACCAAAAATCTTTGGAGTATTTTAATTAATAAATTGGAGAAGGAAATGGCAACCCACTCCAATATTCTTGCCTGGAGAATTCCATGGACAGAGGAGCCTTGCGGGCTATAGTCCATGGGGTCACAAGGAATAGGACATGACTGAGCGAATAATGCACACACACACAATTAATAAGTAAAAATAAAATATTTGGAATATTTTAAGTGTCAGAACAAATGGGTTTGTGTTTTGAAGACCAACGAATCCAGACTAGGGGCATGAGCATATTAGGAGGGGATGGCAACATCCCAGAAAAGCTATGTTGTTAGTCTCCATAATGGCAGAGGCAATGAAATGGTGAGCAGGGATCAGATGGCAAAAATACTAAGGAGGTGGGATCCACAGACTTTGACGTATGATTAGGTTATGAGCGAGTGGATGAGAGGGAGACACTTAAGATGACCCTCAGGATTCTGGTTTGGGAGACAGACTGGGTGGCAGTGGTGGCCTTCTCTGAAATAAAGACCCCAGAAAGAAGAGCAGGTCTCAGGGGACTGGATGGATATCTACAAGAAAGAGCAGCTTCATACATCCAGGCAGCTCAAAGGATCTTAGTCAAAGTGTGTTTTTTAGAACTCTAGTTCTACAGGATTTTAGTAGGCATGATTCAAAATTTTTTATTCAAAAAAATAAAAATTCTCTTTAATCAAATAAATAAGAAATGTTAAAGTTTGATTGGTTTCTAAACTGGAGGGGTTTTCAGTAGTATTAACATGTTAATATGAGCTGAGAACTTCTAAGAGGTAGCTGTTCTTTCAGAAATTTGAAGTGTTTCCCTAATGTATTTGTCCTTCAGATGCTTTTTTCAATGGGATATCTCACAGGACATGTGTTCAATAGGATAGACCTTGGGGAATGCTAACCTAAACAAGATTTTTGGTTTATAGTAGAGAAAACTATGGACCCTCCAGCTGAAGTGACTTGCCTAAAGTTAAATAACCATTACTGGAAGATATGGGCTAGAATCCATATCTTCTGACCTCACTCACATGTTGTTTGTACTGCCTAATGCTTTACAAATTGCAAACTCATTCCAGTACCTTCAACCAATCCTGTGGGGGGAAAGATTCTATAAAAGAATTATGAAATACATCCTTTCAAATGAAGTTTCAAATCAGTAATTTTTTGAGCTATGCTAATTTTGAATGATTACTACTTTGCGCTGTGCGCTGTGCTCAGTTGTTCAGTCATGTCCAACTCTTTTCGACTCCATGGATTGTAGCCTGCCAGGGTCCTCTGTCCATGGAGATTCCCCCAGGCAAAAATATTGGAGTGGGTCGCCATGCTCTTCTCCAGGGGATCTTCCCAGCCCAGGGATTGAACCCCAGTCTCCCACATTATAGGTGGTTTCTTTACCATCTGAGCCACCAGGGAAACCCAATTACTACTTTAAGTAAGACGAAAAGATTTGTACATCGGAAAAGTGGGGCAAATTATTACCTTAGTATTATCTTTCTGATAATTCAGCAGGAGCCTTATAGAATGAAATCACCTAGCCAAATAGGACATTCTTCTAGCTGCCCTAGCCCTGAGGTAGCTTTGAATAAAATAAGCTTTCAGGAACAGATAGAAATATTAAAAGTCTCCCCAGAAATTTCAGTGTCGATCCCCCTTCTACTTCATACTGAATGAAAGGACAGGTTCTAAAATGTGCTGAGACTATGAAAATCCACACCAGATTTTGACTTCCTCTCTGGCACAATTCCCCTGATTCTGAAAACTCTAATAGCTAATGGATGGGAAGGTTTTTATATCCTAATTTCATAGTCCTATTTCCCAGAGGAGAGGCTTTAGTACTTCCTATTCTTAGAAAAACAAGACAAATTGTTTGTTCCCAAGAGACTTCTTGGGACCATAGGACAGCTTTCGTTTTAAGAGTAGTTTCTATAGACATTACTTTTGAAACTCATTATCGCTGTCAACTTATGTTTCAGCAATATCGTAAAGTATTTGCTTCATTTCCAAATGCTGTAGTCATTTTTAGTAGGCAGACTGAGGACCATCACATGTAGGATAATGAATAATTTTTTTTTTTTGCTTAAAAAATAAGTAGTTACAAACAATGGAAAGAATGCTTATGAATTAATATATCAGAACTATTTCCGTAGTGTTCACTGTGTCCCCAACTCTGTTGTATCACTGTAAGGAGTACTAGAGAAATACAAAATACAGTCTCTGATTTTCTAAAATGACCCCACCCATTGTTGGCAAGGATGAAAAGAAACATGTTCTCATATCCTGCAGGTGGGATTATAAACTGTTATAACCTTTTTCTGGAGGGCAGTTAAACACTAGACAAAAATACCTTGAAATGTGCATATCTTTGATCAAGCGATTTCTCTATGAATTTAATTCCAAGGAGTAAGGACAAAACATTAGCTAGGGTATTACGGGATGCTGGAAAAATAATTGGAAATTCCCTAAATATCCAGCAATGCGTTTATGAAAATGAAGAGTTCTAAAAGAAGAGTTTTTGATATGGAAAGGTGTTCACAATATGTTAATCAATAAAAATTACAAACACTGTATACAATGTGAACTCATGAAAAAGTATATAGGAAAAATCTAGAAGGAAATACAACAGGAGGGCAAAAGTGTTTATTGCAGAGTGGAATGATTATGGTACTTTCTATTATTTCTTTACCTTTTAATGATGAATGTGTTGTTTTTAATTGGCAATTTAAATGAATGAACTAAATCAATATTTATGAAGATAAATCTCTAAAACACAATGTCGAAGATAACACACAAAGCATATATTAATAAAAATAAAGTTCATTTTAATTTTAAAAAGGATCTCTGTGTTGATGAGAAAGAAACTGTTGATGAGAGAAGGCAAAGACACATGAAATAATCAGCAAACAATGAAATATTCAGCTCTGATATAGATGGTAAGTACAATAAGAGTTATGAGAAGAGAGAAATGTCTAGGGTTGGAGCAGATTAAGATGACTTCGTGGAAAAAGTGAGATTTAGCCAGTACTTGGAATCTGAATGTCAAAGGGAGAAACAGAGGGACATTAATATAAGGTGAGGCAAGAGCCTCACATGGCCATCCTAGATATATCTCACCTCTATCAGCCAAATAGTAACAACTATAGAACACTTGATCTTTGCCTATAAGAGTGTTTCTGCTTCTTTCATACAAGTGGGATTTACATGCCCGGTATAACATAAATATATAGTAAATAGAGTGTCGCATATCCTTTGTAACATATATTTTTGAAGTTACACCAGATATTTTTTAGAATAGCCCTTTGGGGGAGGGGTCATTTTATCTGGAAAATCTGTAGAACTGGACTTTCCCAGATATTTGCCTAGAACAAACACCAACTGTTCTGCAAGAGCAGTTATAACCTGTCCCCTTGTAAGTGTTCTGACATCCACAATCAGACCACAAATGAATCCAACCAATTGGAACTCAGCAATTCTCTGATTACACATGTTACAGAGTGCAATTTTTAAGCCAGCTTTCCAGTTCAATAACTAAACTACCACTACTAGTATTAGCTACACATACTATCTGAAAGAGTGAATGAATTGTCTTTAGCGTCTAATAACAAACTAAAAAGTTATGCCCATCTCAAAAATGTCTGGAATGGGAAAGAACAGGCCAGACCATGAATGTCCATCCAGTATTCCTTTAGTATGGAAGTACTGCCAGATCTAGAGTTGCTACTGTAGAGAGGAAAAGGTGTTCCAGATAGGGGGATGGTATAACAAAAATATCAAACAGAAAGAAGCAGGTCATTTTTAGTGAACAACGGGGACAATGGTTTTACTAGCGCTGAAGTGGTCTATCTAGGAAGAGTGAGATGAAAGGAAGATGGAGTACGAAAGCCCTTGGTGACCAAGAAGTAGGTTTAGGAAACAATTCTGTAGAGGGAATGATCAAGTCCATTCTTGACTGTACCAGCCATGTCCCCAACTCTGAGCCTTTGCAATTACCCTTCTCTTTGTCTGGAATGTTGTGTCCCCCATCTCTGACTGTCCTTCTCCTGTTTGTTACAGTTCAAATGTCTCCTCCTTTATCCCCAGTTCCTCTGGAAAATGTTATTGGCTGCAACTATGTGGTCCCCAAAACTTTTCACATCGGTACTGGAACTTTTTGTGCATGTGTCTGGCTCTTCCACAAGATCATGAATTCCTCAAAGGGCAGAGACTGTATCTTATTCATATATGTGTTTTCTCCAGCACCTTGCATATGGCATCTTGTACATACAGAAGTTCAGCAATGTTTCTCAAACTAAAAGATAAGAGATACTACTAAGAAATATCTGGCAACACTTTGAAAACTAGATTAGAGTAACAGAAACAACTAGGGGAGCGCTGGTTGTATTAATCCATGTATGAAGTGATGAGGAATGAGAAAGGAGGGAAAGTAAAATACATTTGGAAAAAACTGAAAAGCACAGTTAACAGAGTGAACAAAGGCATGAAGGAGAGAAAGAGTCCAAGATGACCCCAGGGTGTCTAGGTTGGAAGAATGCTGAGAGCAGATAACTGATATCATTGCTACATCAACGGATAGATACTGAATGCCTCTCAAGTTCAAGGTACTGTGCTGAGTCACAGGGAGGTCACAGGGAGGAGTAAGAACCATTCTATACCCTAGGAAGTAAAATCATGTTATTTTACCAAAAGCAGTTTAGATTCTCTTAGTATTATATTTTGATCACTTAACCCCTTTTTTCCCTTGATAATTCATGTAGGGGATTGATGAGTGAGTTAAGAAATGACTCTCTCCCTTTGCTGCCTCACGGTCATATTTGTATTTTTCTTTGAGCTGCTTGGGAAAAGTCATTTGAAAAATATGTCACGGAAAAACAAACAAAGCAAACAGATGAATAGCTGATCACTAGAACATTTGTTCAGTTATGTGCTTTGAGGCAAGGCTATGCCAAAGAACATGACATCACCGAAGTGCTGTCACTGATTTTCATCAGTCATGCTTTTCAAACGTCTCTAATTGTCCCTGATTCACTGTTCTTTTTGCTACCATCCCTCTCAAGATTTTCATCATCTTGAAGTAGTTTTGCAAAAGTTTGCAAGCTTATCTTCCCCTACTTTCTCGCTTCTTCCTTTGAAACATCATGCATAATACGCGCCCCCCCCCCCATTACAATGCTTTTATTTGAAAAACACACGTTACAAAACATCAAGTACTGTATGATTCTGATTTTGTTGAAAACAGAAAACCCCAACCCACAAACATACATACATACATTTATATCCATTGCATTACATATATAAATATATATATCCACTGTATTTTTTTCCTATTGCTGCTATAACAAATTACCATAAACTCAGTTACTTAAAACAACACAAAGATATTATCTTACAGATCTGGAGATCAGAAGTCCAAAACTGGTCTCAGCTGGCTAAAATCAAGGTGTGGACAGAACTGCATTCCTTCTGAAAGTTTTGGGGAGAATCTTTTTCTTAACCTTTTCTAGTTTGTAGAGGCTACCTACACTCCTTGGCTCATGGACCCATCCTCCATCTTCAAAGCCAGCAGAATAAAATCTTCTAACCTCCCTCCGTCTCTGACTCTGCCCCTCCTGCCCTCCTCTTATAAGCACCATTGTGATTACATTGAGCCCAGCCAGATAACTCAGAACCATCTTTCCATCTCAAGATCCTTAACTTTATAATATCTGCAAATCCTTTGTGCCATGTAAAGTAACATATTCACAAATTCTGGGAACTGGGATGTGGATGTCTTTGGAGAGGAGGGGCATGGTTCTGTCTAACCACATGTTAATAGATTGATTATCTCTAGATTAAGAACTTCAAGTGATTTTAATTTGTACTTCTTTGTGTTTGATTACTATGCCCAGTTCTCAAAAATGACCTTGCATTACTTTTTATTTGTAGAGAATGATTGACCGAAAAAACTGTAGATGTCACTATACAGGACATTTGCCATTTCCTGCTCTGCCTCATCCCTTCTTCTGGAGATAGGATGTGTCTTTGGGAACTACACCTCCCAATGCAGCCTCCAACTCAACTGTGCAGTTCTAAAGACTGTTGCCAATCATGGTACCTGGTTACCTGGGTTACAGGTGAGAGCATGTTATCCCATTGGGATAACCAAAGGCATTTCCAGTGTTTTTTCCCCTTCTTTTTCTTCCTTTTTTCTTTTTTTTTAACCTAGAATTAGAAGTCAGTTTTTCTCTGTTGGGAAAGGCAAACCAGAAAATGTTGGTGACTATGAAATCTAATATCACAGAAGCATGAGAGTAAAACAGATCTGAGGAAAACAGAGTGGGAGAATCCTAATAGTATTTGCATGCAAAGTCTGAGGGCCAGCGAGCTACATTCCTCTTCTTACCTAGGCTTAGATGTATAAATCAATAGATTTCTCTTTCTGCCAAAACGGGCTGTTTCTATCATTTGGGCTGTTTCTATCATTTGCAACAAGAGTTGGGTTAAAATAGTTAGGAATGTTTCTAAGCCTGCAACAATTCCCTGCTGCCTGTTACTGTCTCAAATTAGCTCCTCTGACTGCCTTCAAAGCTGTTTACCAGTTCCCTCCTTCTCTGCCCCCTCTTCTCAACATTGCTTTGCTCTGACTGCCCTTCTCATCTTCCCTTACTCACTTTATGGTGTTTGCTTTCGTGGTTTTGCTCTTGTTCTCCTTGTCTGTACTATTTTCACCTCCCCTCCTTATCTATCCAATCCTGTCCAATCTTCCCAGCTACTTCTAGGACACTCCATGAAATAACCCCCAAATCAGCTAGCAGAGACTCCCTTCTCTGGATGTTTATAGTATGCAAGATCTGCACCCTGCATTCAACACCTATGTCCACTTTTAATGGTTCAGGGTAACTCCAAATAAATGATAAAACCCATGAAGACAAGAGCTATCCATGTTGTACAACTAGAGCTAGCTGTTCATGTTAGTTGATGAAAAAGTGAAAGTGAAGTCACTCAGTTGTGTCCAACTCTTTGGGACCCCATGGACTGTAGCCTACCAGGTTCTTCTGTCCATGGGATTTTCCAGACAAGAATACTGGAGTGGGTTGCCATTTCCTTCTCCAGGAGATCTTCCCAACCCAGGGATTGAACCCAGGTCTCCCGCATTGTAGGCAGGCACTTTACTGTCTGAGCCACCAGGGAACTTCCCAGTTGATGAGATTACACATTAAGCCAGAGCTCAGCAATATTAAGGTACAGTCCTCCTTGGGAGAAAGCACAGTGGACACAGTGAATATTTATAAGTTAGGTATAGTCTGGTACATTGGAGGACAGTTTCATGACATTAAGTTGTCACCCTTATGTTGTGTGTTTTCTCATCTTTTTCACAAAGATTATTTAAGAATGGGAAGTAAGATCTGATGGGAAAAGATGAAGAAGACAGAATCATTTAGCCGTGAGAAAAAATAAAAATGGAGGCAAACCTAACAGCAATCTTAACATTTTATACAAAAGGTAGGGTTTTCCTCTCTTGGACTTAAGATTAAAGTAGGGAATAAGGATATAATCCTCTAATGAAATTAAAGTGTGCCTAGATAGACTTTTTACCATAAGGATATCAAACAATGAAATGAATTCTGAACTTTGTATAATGTGGGGCTTCCCCAGTGGCTCAGTGGTAAAGAATCTGCTTGCAATGAAGGAGCTGCAGGAGATGCTGGTTCTATCTCTAGGTTGGGAAGAGTCCCTGGAAGAGGAAATGGCAACCCGTTACAGTATTCTTGCCTGGAAAATTCCATGGACTGAGCAGACTGGTGGGCAACAGTTCACGTGGTCACAGAGTTGGACATGACTGAATACACAGATTTCTCACCATAAGGATGTCAAACAATGAATTCTTAACTTTGTATAATGTATTTCTAAAGGTGAGGAGTTGAAAAAGATGAGCATAAAGTTTTTTTAAACACCAGGAAAATCCTCTAAGGACCATAGTCTCATTGAAAATAAATTAAACTTGAAGACTTCCCTGGAGGTCCGGTGGAAGAATCTGCCTGCCAATACAGGGGACGTGGGTTCGACCCCTGATCTAGGAAGATTCACATGCCGTGGGTCAACTAAGCCTGTGCGCTGCAAAAACTGAGCCCACATTCTAGAACCCAGGCACTGCAACTACTGAAGCCCATGTGCCTAGAGCCTGTGTGCCTAGGGCCCGTGCTCCCCAACAAAAGAAGTCACTGCAATGAGAAGCCCATGCACCATACGGAAGGGTAGCCTCCACTCGCTGCAACTAGAGAAAGCCTGCACAGCAACAAAAACCCAGAGCAACCAAAAATAAATTAATTAAAAAATAAATAATTCAAATACTATTCTAAAAAAAATTTAAATAAAAGTTTGAAGCCGTGAACCAATATTAGAGAGTATACCCAACTGTCCTCCATAAGTAACTGAAAGCACTTGTAACAAATTTCATCTTTCCTTTTCTATCTCAGGAATTCATTTTGGCCTTCATTTTGAGTGGGGAGGGAAAAAGCCATATTGGCATCAACGCTTTCCATCATGAATAGAAAATAGTTATTAACAGTATTTTCATTCACTGTTTTTGTCATTACACTGTATTTTAGAAGCTGAACAAACAATGGGGAGGCCACTCTTCCAGAAATAATTCCTTTCCAAACCCTTTCTCTTACAGACCAATACAGAAGTTGGACACTATTACTGAAGGCAAGAAAAAGTGCATGTGGTGGGGGACTTCCCTGGTGCTCCAGTGACTAAGACTCTGCCCTCTCAATGCAGGGGGGACCCAAGTTCAATCCCTGGTTGAGGAACTAGATCCCCAACATGCTCCAACTAAGAGTTTGAACGCCGCAACTAAAAAACAAAAAGTGTGAAAATAGTATGCGGGCTTCCCAGGTGGTGCTAGTAGTAAAGAACACGCCTGCCAATGCAGGAGATGCAAGAGGTGTGGGTTTGATCCCTGGGACGGGAAGACCTCCTGGAGGAGGACACAGCAACCCATTCCAGTATTCTTGCCTGGAGAATTCCATGGGCAGAGGAGCCTGGCGGGCTACAGTCCATTGGGTTGCAAAGAGTCAGACACGACTGAAGTGACTTAGCGCACAGACCGACAGGAGCACGTAACAGGGAGTGAATGCTGTCTGACCTCAGAGAATGAATAAAATGAACGAGAGGAAGGAAATGGATATTTGAATAAATAGAGAAGGTTTGAGCAATGATATAGGCTGTATATTTAAATGCATACCAGTGCCCCAAATGCTGCATGTGTATTTCGAGATCACATTCTCAGATGAACACAGTTAGTTCTTATGTGCGTCACCACAGTAAACAAAACTGGGCTTTTTCTAAAGAACACCAGTTGTTGGTGAAAGGGACTGCTACCCTTTTTCCAGTGGGGGAAGGAGGTGTATCTTCCTTTCTGTGCTTTTTAGCAGTCAGAGTCAATTGTTGTGGCTATAAATCTCAATTCTCAAACTAATGTGCACAAGATATCACATTTATTTGTTTTCTTGGATTAATTTTGACTTGGAAACTCCCTTCCACCAAGTAAGAAATTCAGCCTCAGTTATTCCTGGGGTTCCCCTCTCCTGCAGTTCCCTATACCCTGCCAAGGAAGTACAGAGGCCTCACACAGCCTCCAAGCCATGGGAGGTCCCTTCTGTCATCCACCCATGTCGGGTTCTGAGGCTCCCACTGCCTTGGGAGTGGGAGTTCCAAGCCGCTCAGACTTAGGACTCTGCTGCTTTCACACAGTCCTCGGGTACTTGAGTCTTTGCTGATCTGGAAATATGTAGTCACATCCTCGGGTTACTCAGAGGAAAGAGGGGAGGGTGCACAGACATATCTCATTTTCCTCAGGGAAAATACCCTTTTCCCTCAGAGGCAAACCCAGTTAGTTCTCTTTTCCTTCAGGAAATTAATATCAAGAAAGGAAGTACCTTGCAGACAACTTCCTGCTTTCCTCCTTATGACGCGTGATTATTCCCTCCAGGCAAAGAAGCAGGGGCCTACTACTTTCCCGAATTTAGGATGTAAAAAGATGAAAATAATCGAGGATTGAGTATACCCACTGTCAGATTGCCCAATACACACTGTCAGATTGCCCAAGCTTACTTAGCTGACTGAGAATTTTTTGCCTGAAGCCTTCAGGCAAAAGGGCCAATCACTAGAAAGCTTCTTGGTAGCTCCCCTCTTCTAGAAATTCAATCAGAAATTCTGACTGAGGAGGAAAAGTTGAAGATCAGAGAAGTGAGGAAAATGCATGCATGGAATCATTTCCATAGTTCACATTTAGTCATACAAGATTAATTCCAGTAGGAAAAATGTTAGAATCATGAGCACTTATAGGTCAATAGATAAAGTTAGGATATTTCAAAAGTGATTTTGTCCTTTGAGAACCTGATTCTCCCTTAAAAACATTGAAGTGAAGTGAAAGTGTAAGTCGCTCAGTCGTGTCCAACTCTTTGCAGCCCCACGCACTGTATCCTGCCGGGCTCCTCTGTCCATGGAATTCTCCAGGCAAGAATACTGGAGTGGGTAACCATTTTCTTGGCCAGTTAAAAATGCTGACGAGAAGCTAATTTAGAGAGTTACATTGTAAGAAGAATCACCATGAGATTGTAGGAAGTCCCTTCACATTATGTTTAACTCATTCGTTGATTTTTTTTCTCTAAATTAATTTGGTAAACAGGAAGGCAAGGCACTACCAGCAGTTTCTTTACTGATATATTTGCAACCTCTATGGCAACTTTGGCTGTATAATTACTGTTTTTCTTTTCCTAGAAATACATGAGTTGACAAAGGGAAACAGGAGTCTCATTTTGTCTGAAGATTTCGTATTCTCTGTTCCTCTGCTCCAGTTTTGGATACATTTATGTTTGTGATAGCAATGCTAAGTACAAGTTATAATTAGAATATCATGGTAATGTAGAGTGAGTAGTGTATATATATATATATATATACTCCAGAGATTCTTTGCTGTTACCACAACAAATAGTGGGAAATCACAAGGGCCTCTTATGCATTTTTCTATTTGAAGGGCTATCCATGTAGAATATTTGTCAAAACTCTAAGTGAAAGATTTTTTTCCTAAATATTTTTTACCATCTTTCCTATTTATATTTTATGCTTTTATTTCTGTAACAGAAACTTTCTTTCCTTTAAGTATTGTCCAAATGGACCTTTAATTAAATATCAGTGTTTGTTTAGAATGTTCCTTAGCTAGATCATATTTCCTTAAATTTATTCTAGAGGAAGACATATGTACAGCTGCCATTGATTATCCTTGTCTATATATCATGGTTCATAGAATCAGGGACATTAAAACTGTATGTACAGAAGGCCAACAAAAAAGTTTTTAGCTCTCAGTGTAATGTGAGGACGTGTGTCTGTCTCTTTGTTTAAGGCTCTAGGAAGTAGGGAGAAAAATCTTTTTCCTCCAGCATTCTCTAAGCAGGAGAGCAACTGAAGAATATGTCACCTTCATGCAGATTTTATCACATAAAAATGTGTACTCCTAGAGTGTTGTATAGAATAAAGAATTATCATGGATGATTCCATCTGAATTTCTGGCATTGCCTAATCTTCTCTGGGGGCTTCTCTGATGGCTCAGCGGTAAAAAATCCACCTACAATCAGGAGACACAGGAGATGCAGTTTCAGTCCCTGGGTTGGGAAGATCCCCTGGAGGAGGAGATGGCAATCCACTCCAGTATTCTTGCCTGGAAAATCCCATGGACAGAGGAGCCTGGCGGGCAATAGTCCATGGGGTTGCAAAGAGTCGGACACAACTGTGTGCCTAAGCACGTAACCTTCTCTCGCTCTAATCCACGTCTACCCTAGACCTGAGCATTCATTCAGGAAAAACTTATTGAGGGCTTACCATGTAGTGGGTGTATTCCTAGAAACATAAAAGCAAAGGCAGTCTAGGACTGAAAAGTGAAGTTGTCTCTGAGACCGGTCAGGATGAGAGCTCAGCTCTGCCGCCTAGCTGGGCCTGAAGAGTAAGGGCAGGGGGCTCAGAGTTGCAGACCAAACATCTAGTGCAGAGCAGGTTCTGCACTAGAGAAGGATGAGCCCAGCAAAGGTGATGGTGGGAACCTGTTCAGTCAGTCTCCTGAGAGTGACAGATGTGTGGTCATGAAGAGTGATTAACAGAATCCCAGGGAGGTGGTCAGCAGAACAGAGACCTGGAAACAGATCGCACAGTTGTGGGTCTAGGATTCGAGGTACTGTTCTAGCTCCAAGAAAGATAAGAGCAAGATAGATCCCAGACCTAGAATAACTAGAGTGGAAACTACAGAAGATACTGCTGCTTGCCACCAAAAAGCTTCCCTCCCTGGCAGTCAGGGGGTGGCCATGTGATCCAATTCCAAAGCAAGACATATTATGGGATATCTGTTGGGACCGGCTTTGGGGAATTATTTTGCCTTCCTTATAATTAGGGCTAACTGTTACTGGCAAGAACCTTTTCTTCCTTTTCTTTTCCAGCCTTGAATACCAACATGCTGCGTGCTACATTAGTATATCATGATCAAAGGCAGTATGCTAAGGATGGTGGAACCAGAAGAGAGAAACAGGTTGAGTCTTTGAAATTGTGCAGCCACAGTTCCAGCCTTAGATGTCCTGCCTCCAGATTTATTGTAATTAAACAAAAACAGAGAAACAAAACATACTTTTTTTGATTAAACTGTTGGGATTTTTGTTGCTTATGCATTTTGAACTGAAATACACAGAGTCAAACATATTCTGGACTGAAACAGAAACCACGGTGAACACACTATGAAAAAATAAGTGGTTGAGGTGAAGATTTAGCTATTGAGAGAGAGGTAAGAAATGGGAAACAGTGCACAGGGAGCAAAGTCAAAACTCAGTGATTAGAACCAGGAAATGTGTTCAGACAGAGCATAAGGTTGATTTTCAGGCTTCTTGAATATCCTACAGCCAGAAGCAGAATTGGACTCAGAACCTAGAAGGGGGACAAGAAATCTAGATTAGGGCATGGAGAGTTTTGGGGAGCAAGGAAGACAGAAAGCATCAAAGTCTATGTCCTTCATTGTGAAATTCCTCTTAAAATTTCATTCCATTGTTTAAAAACTCCAAGATAATGTCTTTCATCATATAAACCAAAAAAAGTAGACACTATTTTGCCAAGGTTCTTCTTAGAAAATCACGAAGTTTATTTCCCCATTGATAAGTTGGTTAAAATGTCTATCTTAATTATAAAAAATGAACGTCAAAAGATCTCCTAGGACTAATAACTATGAAGCCTGTCTTACAGGATGAACACCTATGAAGACTTTATTTCAGTATAAAAATATACCAATAATATAAATGTAGTATTATATTAGCCATTGAGATGAGTCACATTTAAAGATGGTTAAAATTTTTATTATTAAAAAGTAGGAATAGAGAAGGTATAAGTTGTAGGAAAGTTAAGCTTGTTGCCAAAATACATAATTAAATTCTAACTGGAATTAGAGAAAACATTTTGAGAATCCATGATCTATATCTGAGAGTCTTGGGAAAAAGAAGGGAAGGGATAAATGCAGGGTTGAAAAGTGAGGACATAGCCATTCTAGAGGGAGCAGGGAGCTGTGTTCTAGGAGACAGAGGGCCCATGAGTTCAGACTGGGTGCCCTCCTAGACATTCGTGGTGAGAATAAGACTCTTGCTCCTCTGCTCCTATTATCTTCTGGGAATAGAAATCCAGGAGCTTAGAGTGTAGCATCCTCCCCCAAGAGAGCAAAAAGCCATCTCAGGGGGAAGAAAGCAGTCATAGTTGACATGTCCCTGTTGGGCCCTTTTACAGGTAAAGCAGAGGAGTAGCATCTCAGGTGAGGCCCAGTGTTTGGTAGGGCAGCAGGAGGCATAAAGGTTACCTGAAGTCAGTTCAGGTATAGGTTGTATATAATACTGGTTTTAGAGTCTAACTGTGGGTTGGGGCAGATGTCTGTTCACCTGAATTTGGTTATTCCTGATGTCAAAGTTTCAGACCCACCAAAAGAAAGCACTGGTCCACTGAGTTACATGGCACAGCATCTTGAAAGAGTTTGATTCACTGGATAGAGCCTGAGGTGTGAGTTACCTTTAACAAAGTGTGAGGTTCAACTGCGATCTCATTTCTAGAAAGCCTGACCTTGTTGTCAACTTTGCACGGATGCAGCGCCATTTTGCTCTTCAAAACTCTTCGATTTCACACTTGGTTCCTAAGGCTGTTTCTCTAAGCCCTTTTCAGCCAATGGACCAAATGGCTGATCCCTTCCAAGAAATCTGATCAGCAGCGAGAATAATAAGGGAAGCCTCGGCTTCTGACTTGACTTGGGGCTACATAGAAGTGACCCCCTTTCTCAGCGAGACTAAGTAATTTGATTGAGGAGGTCTGTCTACTAGAGGAATCCTTCTCAGTCCAAAATTGTTGTTTCTTCAAGGATGAGAAGAAAGATTCAGCCCAAGAGGAACTTTGCCACACTGACCTGATTCTTCACTCACGGTGAAGAGTTTTCCTGACCCCACAAAGATCTCTTTACCTGCTTGACTGTGCCTGAAATTTCTTTCTCTACAAGTCCCTTCATGGACTATTAGAGATAAAAGCCAAATGCCTAATGAAGAGATACACTGACTGAAACTCATCCATACCAGGGTAATAGACAATTAATCAACAAGCCTAGGTGACTGATGTAAGGGAAGCAACTGGGTCTTTGGAGTGGTTGATGGGGTAGAGAGAGGCCTGCATGGAGCAGGAAGACCTAGATGATCTTTTTTAGGAAGAGGAAGATGGAGACTTTAAAGGTAAATGTCATTTATTCTACTCAAGAATATGGCTTTTGATATGGTGCTGTTAGCTGTATGCACATTGCTGTACATTAGATTTCTAGAACTTTTTTCATCTTGCATAATTGCAACTGTGTACCCACTGGACAACTGGAAACATTTTTAAAAAGTCTTTAATAACAGTGTATGTTCTTAAGGAGGTAAGCTATTTTCTTCAAGTCTTAATTTCAGTACAAGAACAGCATAACATTTAACATGGTAAAGCCCTTGTTATGTGCCAAGTACTGTTCTTAGTGCTTGTTATATTTTTTTACAGTTATTACAAAATACTGGCTGTATTCCCTGTGTCATACAATACATCCTTGTAGCCCATCTTATACCCAAAAGCTTGTACCTCCCACCTCCAGCCCCTGTATTGCCCCTCCCCACTTTAGGGAAAGTCTCCTCTGTAATGTCTGACTCTTTTGTGATCCCGTGGACAGTAGCACACCAGGCTCCTCTGTCCATGGGATTTCCCAGGCAAGAATAATGGAGGAGGTTGCCATTTCCTTCTCCAGGGGATCTTCCCAACCCAGGGACCAAACCCGAGTCTCCTGCGTTGCAGGCAGATTCTTTACCATCTGAGCCACCAGCATGCTTTTTATATAATATCTTCTCCAGGGGATCTTCCTGACCCAGGGATTGAATCTGAGTCTCTTACATCTCTTGCTTGGGCAGGCAGGTTCTTTACCAACTGAGCCACTGGGGACGCTCCTATAGTATCTCAGTCTGATGAAAAAAAAAGTGCAAGACTTCTATTGGAGGAAAAGTAATACTGTACTGAAAGGCAAATCCTCCCTTTTATATTTCAGATTTAGAACCAATTATTACATATTTCAAATGAATGGATCTGAGATAATGAATTTAACATAAAGAACAATATTTAAAAGAATTGTAAGATGTTCTGGGGGCTTCCTTGGGGGCTCAGATGGTAAAGAATCCGCCTGCAATGCAGGAGACCAAGGTTTGATCCCTAGGTTGGGAAGATTCCCTGGAGAAGGAAATGGCAACCCACTCCAGTATTCTTGCCTGGAGAATTCCATGGACAGAGGAGCCTGGCGGGCTACAGTCTGTGGCGTTGCAGTCAGGCACATTGTAAATATAAATGTTCATTAAAATAGACACACAAACATGACATGTTTGTCATAGTTCTGATATTTTACTGCTTGTGGTGAAAACTGCCCTGATTTTTCTTACTGAGATGCTTTTCTTAGCTTGGGCTGTCATAGTACTCTTAATGTTTCTGCCCTAGATCCAGGCATCCTAGTAAAAGAGTCAGTGAATGGAATGATTATAACCTAAGATCAGTCTTCATCCAGGAAGCATACCAATGGGTTGCTGATGGACCTTCAACTAGAATAGTTTTCTCCTTTGTTGTGTTGACTTTAGCCCGACTCTCTGGAGCCACAAACACACACAGAAAAATATCAGGCTTGCCCCTACCTACACAAAGTGAACCATTACCGTCACTTGAAGCACGCTTCAAATCACATAAAAACGCTTACTCTAAATACACTATGTCTACTGTCGACTTGGTTACATTTTCCAAATCAGTTGTGTGGGGTGGGAAACCTTCAACTCTGCAGTTTAAATTTAGATCAAGCTCCCATATCAAATTCCCACACTCCCTCTTTATTTTAACCTCCCAGAATAATGCTCTCTTTAATCCTCTGCTGTCCTTCCTGCTTATCTGCTTTCATTTTTCTTATATCCTAATCCACCTTATAAGATCCGTTTCAGGCTCCTATCCAGGCTAATGCTTTAGTCTCCTCCTGGCTCTCATCAATCTCCCCTCTTCTGGTCCTAACAGCTGGGATCCCCAAGCCCTCACTCTTAAGCTCAGTCCTACACTTAGGTTTAGAAACAACTCCCAGTCAGGTCTGGAGCAACGAAAAGAGCCCTAGGCCACTATCTGGACAACTCAGCCTCAAGTTAGCCTGTCTGATGATGTCATTTGAACATTTGCCAAGCATTTATTCAGCGCCTACCTCTGCTACCATTCAGCCCCTACCACGTGCAAGGCACTGTGCAAAGCAATGGAGACCCAACAAATACCGAGACATCGCCCTTATCTTAAAAGTCTTTCAGTTTTGAAGTGAAGACGGACAAGTTAACCCGCAGTCACAGTAGAGTGCTAAGTGCAAGGACAAGGTCAAGGGCAGAATACTGTGGGAGTCCCTAGGGGAGGCACCAACATGGGAGCCTGGTGTGGGTACAGGAGTCAGAAAAAACCAACTCCCAGAAGAGTTGGTTTCTGTACAAAGATCTGAAGGATGAGTAGGAATTACTAAGCATGTAGGGAAGATGTGTCTACCTATCTGTCTATCTATCTAGAGACAGGCCAGAGGTTAAAAACAGAATAGCACGTTCCAGGAACTCTAAGTAGCTCTGTTTGGCAATATAATAGTAGTTAAGATCATGATCTCAAAGCTAGACTGCACAAGTTTGAATTCAGACTGCTGCTATGTCACCCTGGACAAGGCATTTAATCTCTTTTTGCCTCAGTTTCCTCATCCGTAAAATAGAAATAATAATAGAACGTGCCTTAGAAGATTGTTGTAAGAAGTAATAGACAGGTATATGCACTTAGAATGATGCCAGGCATATAACATAGTAATAAGGGTTACTATTATTTAGCCATAGTATGAAATGAAAGATTGTGAGTGACCAAAGAAAACTCTTGTATACCATGGTAAGAAGTTTGGACTTTAAAAGCATTTGCTGAACCCCTGTTGCCCTCAGGATAAACAGGGAAATTATGCATTTTTAAACAGATCACTCTGCTGCAGTGCACACATCTGTCTGGAGGGAACCAGCTGGAAGAAAGTCTGCTCTGCCCACAGCCCTTGCTGGGAAGATGCTGATTGTCTTGCTCCATCCTCTGTCCCATTGAAAAATGACACTAGGGGAACAGGATGGTTGGGAAAATGATGAAATCACAAGAGGTTTTTATTTTCATTATTAAACTTTTTATTTTCTATTGGCGTTAACAATGTTGTGATAGTTTCAGGTAAACAGCTAAGGGACCCAGCCATACATATGCATGCATCCTTTCTCCCCCAAACTCCCCTCCCAACCAGGCTGCCATGTGGTCTTTGAAGTGCTTGTGTAAATGGATGCATGTGTAAATGTCTCTTGAGCAGCTGGATATTCAATTCTGAAGGCAAGATTTGGAAGTAGTCAGCATTACGAGGATACTCGAAGGTCTAGAAGTAGAGTTAAGATTATCCAGGGAGGCTGAGTAGATGGAGAAAAAGAGAGCTTCCAAGAACACTGAGCAAGACCACCATTGAAGAGACATAAGCAAAAGAAGAGCCCTTGAAATATATTGAGGAGTAACTGGAGAGGCAGGAGAAAATCCAGAAGTGCCTAGTGTTATTGAAGCCAAAGGGGGAATTCATTTCAGAAAGCAGGAGCCATAACCAAATGCTGCTAGTTCAGTACATGAGCTGGCTTCCCTGGTGGCTCAGGTGATAAAGAATCTGCCTGCAATGTGGGAGACCAAGGTTTGATTCCTGAGTCAGGAAGATCCCCTGGAGAAGGGCATGGGTACCTACTTAAGTATTCTTGCCCGGAGAATCCCATGGACAGGGGAGCCTCACAGACTACAGTCCATGGGGTTGTAAAGAGTTGGACGTGACTGAGCAACTAACACACATGCACAAGTGCATGAGATAAGAAGGGAAAATAGTTCATTTGCGACAGGGAGGACTTTAGTGAGAAGAGTTTCAGTGGAATGTTTAGCAGAAGCTGGGTTGCAGAGGATAGAGAGGTGAATGGGAGGTGAGGAATGGAGGAGGTGAGTAGAATTTAGATGGGAGGATTCAAGAAGATAGTTTGGGAGGCTAGTGGATTCAAGAAGTTGAGAGGTAAAAAGGGAGAGAGGCAGGTGTAGAGACACTGTGGAGCTGAAGGGTGAGCTATTAAATGCGGATAGTAAAGAGCCAGCAAAACCTAGATAGTGTGTTGAAAAGCAGAGACATTACTCTGCCAACAAAGGTCTGTATAGTCAAGCTATGGTCTTACCAGTGATCACACACTGTTGTGAGAGCTGGACTGGAAAGAAGGCAGAAGGCCAAAGAATTGATGCCTTTGAACTGAGGTGTTGGAGAAGATTCCCCAAAGTCCCTTGGACAGCAAGGAGATCAAACAAGCCAATCTGAAAGGAAATCAACCCTGAATATTCACTGGAAGGACTGATGGTGAAGCTCCAGTATTTCGGTCATCAGATGAGAATAGACGACTCATTGAAAAGTCCCTGATGCCAGGAAAGATAGAGGGCAGAAGGAGAAGAGGGTGTCAGAGGATGAGTTGGCTGGATGGCATCTCCGATGCAATGAACATAATCTTGGACAAACTCTGGGAGATGATGAGGGACAGAGTGTGCTGCAGTCCATGGGGTCACAAGGAGTTGGACACGACTGGGTGACTGAACAACAACAAAAGAGTCAGCAGAGACAGAAGATGAAAGAAGTGATAATTGGAGAGAGAAAGAGAGAAAAGAGGCTCCAAGGTGTTATAGGGAGCAGCTGGGAGAATGTATCAACCTTGGATCAGAGGGATCCTTCTTGCACCGGGGCAGGAGGGAAAGAATCAAAGATGAGTATGAAGGCAGCAAGATGGCGGAACTGAAGCTGAGGGGATTCTCTTCTGATGGTCACCATTGTCTTGAAAACAGGAGGATTTGTCTTTGGTTCAGAAGGAGGGGATCAGGGATGGAGCTGGAGGTTGGAGGACTGTGAGGAAACTGAAAGAGTGAGAGCGTTCCCTGAGAGACACTGTAGGCATTACTGATGTCCTGTTTTTTGTTTTTGTTTTATAATCACTTTTTTTCCCAGTGGTCTAACACAATAGAAAGCTTATTTTGCACTTATATAACATTTCTGATGGGATGAGCAGGTGGATCCCATGTACTTTAACAACATCCAGTATGCACAGCAGTGTCTTTCCCCCCAGCAGTTCCCTGGAGCTTGAAGATAGGAGTAGAGAAGACAGGATTGGGATTTTCTAGGAAAAGAAAGGCAACAGGAGAATTACAGAGCTTGGGTGAAGTGATGAACTATGGATGAAAATATAGAAGGCAGATTGCAGGAGGGATTTGCACGGGGCAAGGAGGGAAAAGTGTGACCAAGTAACGAGGATGCTAGTGTCTTGTTATATGTCCCCACAAGAAGTGCACAACCTGCCCAACCTTCTGTGGCAGCCCTGCAGGAGAGGCATGGGGAGATTAGCTGTCCATGAGCTCTCCAAAACAAGGGCTAGAGGAAGGAGGAGAAAGAGGACTTAGATTTTCAGAAAGGAGCTAGTCATGACCTAGACTAATTATCTGCTATGAGGATCCAGTATAGATCAATTTGTTCCCAAGCCCCTTCTTGGGTATTGCAAACAATAACTGTTCTGAGTGCCCTAGGCCCTGGGGTGGAGTAGGGTGAGGGGAGGACATCCGAATTTTGGGCCTTGTGTCTGGGCTTCCTCTTAGTTAATTGCAGTATATCTAAAGTATAATATGATAGCTTCTAATATAATAAATGAATATACATAATGTAATAAATACAGTACATAATGTATGTAATGTATATCATATAATGGCTATTGTTATTGTTGTTGTTTAGTCACTAAGTTGTGTCTGACTCTTTTGCGACCCCTTGGACTGTAGCCCACCAGACTCTTCGGTCCATGGGATTGCCTAGTCAAGAATACTGGAGTGGGTTGCCATTTCCTTCTCCAGGTTACCTTCCCAACCCAGAGATTGAACCCGCAGTTGAACCCACATCTCCTACATTGGCAGGTGGATTCTTTACTGCTGAGCCAACAGGGAAGACTGATAGCTGTGTGTATGCTAAGTTGCTTTAGTCATATCTAATTCTTTGTGACCCTATAGACAGTATCCCTCCAGGCTCCACTGTGCATGGGATTTTCCAGGCAAGAATACTGGAATGGGTTGCTGTGCCCACCTCCAGGGGATCTTCCCAACCTAGGGATCAAACCCACATCTTTATGTCTCCTGCATTGGCAGACAGGCTCTTTACCACTAGCACCACCTGGGAAGTTATAATATCTATTGATGAAAGTGAAAGAAGAGAGTGAAAAAGTTGGCTTAAAGCTCAACATTCAGAAAACTAGATCATGGCATCTGGTCCTCTCACTTCATGGCAAATAGATGGGGAAACAGTGAAAACAGTGGCTGACTTTATTGTTTGGGGCTCCAAAATCACTGCAGATGGTAATTGCAGCCATGAAATTAAAAGACGCTTACTCCTTGGAAGGAAAGTTATGACCAACCTAGACAGCATATTCAAAAGCAGAGATATTACTTTGCCGACAAAGGTCCGTCTAGTCAAGGCTATGGTTTTTCCAGTAGTCATGTATGCATGTGAGAGTTGGACTATAAAGAAAGCTGAGCACCGAAGAATTGATGCTTTTGAACTGTGGTGTTGGAGAAGACTCTTGAGAGTCCCTTGGATTGCAAGGAGATCCACCCAGTCCATCCTAAAGAAGATCAGTCCTGGGTGTTCATTGGAAGGACTGATGCTAAAGCTGAAACTCCAATACTTTGGCCACCTGATGCGAAGAGCTAACTTATCGGAAAGGACCCTGATGCTGGGAAAGATTGAGGGCAGGAGGAGAAGGGGACGACAGAAGATGGGATGGTTGGATGGCCTCGCTGACTCAATGGATATGGGTTTGGGTGGACTCTGGGAGTTGGTGATGGACAGGGAAGCCTGGCGTGCTGCAATTCATGGTGTTGCAAAGAGTCAGACACAACTGAGAGACTGAACTGAACTGAACTGAATGTAAATAAGTAAATGATACTTAGAGTCATTTGGCCCTTAACTGGTTCCCTTTTGCCCATGTTCTTAACTTGAGACACTACTCTCTCTGAGGTCAGAGTTCTACCTTACTTGCTAGGACTCTTGGACCTGATCTTCTGGATCTTAGTCCCAGCTCCGTAGCAGAGATTGGCACCTGCCAAGACCTCTCTGTTTCTGATGGCCATCTACCTCCATCTCTGCTTCTAGTCTGCTCCTGGATTCTTTGGAGGAACTCACAAACTGATCTAACTATGGGTCATGTCCTCTGGAGATCATACTCACTAATTCCCCTTAGGATAACTGATTGTAAATATGTTTTAATATGGACTGACCACATGCAAAATTTGCTATTTCTAACAATTTAAAGCGGTTTGCTTAGTGGAAAGAACACTGGATTTAGAGTGAGAAAGTCTGCTTTAGGTAGCACTTACCTTGGGCTTGATTTTCTCATCTGTAAAATGAGGATGATAATATCTATTTGATGGGTTTGTGTTTAGGATTAAATGAGATAATATATATATATATGTTATTTTCAAAGGGCAGGAGGAGAAGGGGATGACAGAAAATGAGATGATTGGATGGTATCACCTATGCAATGGACATGAGTTTGAGCAAGCTCCGGGAGATGCTGAAGGACAGAGAAGCCTGGCATGCTGCAGTCCATGGGGTTGAAAAGAGTCAGAAATGACTGAGTGACTGAACAACAACAAAGAAATGTAATTTATTCTTCAGAATGGATAATTTACTGAATGGGAGAAAATCATGATGGCAGCATTAAATAGATACTTGGAAACAGTGTCAGACTTTATTTTTGGGGGGTCCAAAATCACTGCAGATGGTGATTGCAGCCATGAAATTAAAAGACATTTACTGCTTGGAAGGAAAGTTATGACCAACCTAGATAGCATATTCAAAAACAGAGACATTACTTTGCCAACAAAGGTCTGTCTAGTCAAGGCTATAGTTTTTCCAGTAGTCATGTATGCATGTGAGAGTTGGACTGTGAAGAAAGCTGAGCACTGAAGAATTGATGCTTTTGAACTATGGTGTTGGAGAAGACTCTTGAGAGTCCCTTGGATTGCAAGGAGATCCACCCAGTCCATCCTAAAGAAGATCAGTCCTGGGTGTTCATTGGAAGGACTGATGCTAAAGCTGAAACTCCAATACTTTGGCCACCTCATGCAAAGAGTTGACTCATTTGAAAAGACCCTGATGCTGGGAGGGATTGGGGGCAGGAGGAGAAGGGGACGACAGAAGATGAGATGGCTGGATGGCATCACTGACTCGATGGACATGAGTTTGAGTGAACTCCAAGAGTTGGTGATGGATAGGGAGGCCTGGTGTGCTGCGATTCATGGGGTTGCAAAGAGTCGGACACGACTGAGTGACTGAACTGAACTGAACTGAAGCGTTATGGTCAGAGGTTCAAGTTCATTTTTCATACTTTAGACAACACTCCTTAGTCGAACAATAAGTTTGATCCAAATTCAAATAACAAAACAATCTCACATTTTTCAAATTGTAGTTTTCAGGAAGCTATGGGACACTATTCAATGTCTACTCTCCCTCCCCAAATTATAATTATATTTGCAATCTGAGTTTTGGAGATGGTGGTGGTAAATTCCTCTCCTACTAGGATATGCATTTAATTGTGTAGGAAGTATATTAAACAAATAAAAAATCCTCAAAACTTACTTCAAGAAAAAGCTATATGTAAGAATCAGATTGTTTCAGGTACTAAAATGTTGACTAGAAGCAATTTAATTGCTGTCGAAAATCCTAATTTGAAATTTAAGTGTGATTAGAAGAAAAAGAAAATGGTCAGAAGAATGTAACTCTCTGAATTGGTGAACCTGGTTTTCATGGAAAGGGAATTCACACACTGCTACGGAAAGGCAGTATTCTTGGCAAATATGCTCTTCTGTGTTTCTCAAACCCAGGGGTTATCCTCTGAGATCTCTCCTGTGACAATGCTCTATTTGAATAATTAGTCAACCTGTTTTAACACAATGGAAACTGAGAAAAACAGTATAAAAATATCTGGAAAGATTCTCAGCCATTTTGCCTTCTGAGATAAATGGCTTGTTATAAGGAAAAATACTTCCATCCGTTTCTGAAGCTACAAATTAAACCATGTGTGTTTGTGTTTAAATCCAGGGACTTTATTAACATGGAAAGACATGAAAGGGTACAAGTCACATTGTCACTGATTAGTTGTTAATTAGCTAATTTGACTCTTTTCCTACTGAAGGAAAAGAAGCTCCCTGTGAGCTGGTGAGGACCTGAGAGACCATCTTTTTACAGACGAAGAATCTTGCATGATTTTTTGCTAATTCAGAATGAAGGGGATTGAATATTTATACCTTGCTCTGAATCATCACTCCTTACTGTACACATGCAAAGAGCATTGCTTTAGGTGTGCTTTTGTCTGAATTATTGAGTCAACAATTTATTGTATATTTAATTCTAATTATAGTAAAGAACAATATCAATATTTAGTCATGTTTCTCCATTTGTACGTAGAAATCTTAATTTTCACTTGGAAAAAAAAACTTTCAAAATGCGAATATCCAATGCCTGTTTCTTTTCTGCAGTTTTTCATGCAATATATTTCTAAACATTTGAATTTAAAATTATATCTTTGGGAAATGAAGATATTTCTTTTATTTATTTCCAAATAACGAAACTGACTCAAAAAAATAGCTCCGGCACTAGTTGGAAACCCCACTAGTTACAAAATCAGACAAAATTTGTACAACTCTGAAGTTTGGAACTGCCTGTAGAAACTCATGCCATCAACCCCTCCAACTCAATCAAGTTCAAATTTGTCACCAACCCTGTTGGCTCTATGACTCCAGCGAAGGCAGGCAAAGAAATGAAAGGAAGTGCTGGTAACAGACAGCTCTGTGCCCTGTAATTCCCATCATTTGAGATTCACGCTTTTGAAGTCAACTATTTCATCCCAGGAAATATTTAAAGTTCAGAAGGTGCTGGATGAAATGCAACACTAGACCATTGTTTGCTATTAGCACCTCAGGGATAAGCAATTCATTCATTTGGGTAACATTAGGAGACTTCGAAGTAGGAGGCCACTGACATCCTACAACACTGGCTGGGGCACTAAGGACATGATAACTCTAATTACCACTGTGCTAATAACTAGTGGTGTGACTTTGAGCAATCACTGCCCGGCCTCAGCCTGTCTCTCCGCATTGGCAGTATGAGAGAATTGTTCAGCTCTCAATTTCCACAACTCCACTCAGGCAGAGGAGGCAGAGTGAGGTAGGGTGAGGGAACAATGAGTGTTATTGTCTTTGACTCCAAGCTGGAGGACTTGAAGCCACGCCCTGAAGCAGCTTTCTGGTTCTTGTTCAGCTCTGTGCTCCTAGCACAAACTGTTGTCTCAGGTGGAATAACGGTGGTCCCTAATCAGGGAGTAATGGCCCAGTGGTCACATTTGCCCTACTCTGAACCCCATCCAGCTGGGCTTGTACTCTGCTTCAAAAAAAATTTTTTTAGTGTAGCTGTGAACCTACAGCTTAGTGACACGGCTGCTCACGTTGAGCATGAAATAGCTCCGAATGACCCAATTTCTTCTGCTCTAGTGAAATCTCAGTCTCTAATTTACTCCCTCCTTTCTGTTCAGAATTGGTCAAAATTGCCTTTTAAAGAGAATGCTTTGAAATTTACCTAGGCTGATTCTGGTTCACCCCGGACCACTTTCAATGGTAGGGCAGGTTTATCTGAACTTCCTTCTCCCTGAAAAAAAACCACCACCTCTTACAAAATCCATTTACTGTGTTCTTTCTGATTTTGGGAAATCATTAGGTAAATGTGAGTAAACGTCTTTTCTCACACTTTGTGTCATGGTCAGAGAGAGGCCAGGTCTGTCCTTCTCGTTTCCTTCTGTCCCTTCACTGATGTGCTCCACCGGAGAAAAGAAACATCCTGAATCTATACTGGAATGGAGTTGCACCTGATCGAAGCAGCAGTAGGAGAAAACAATTTTGCAGACACAAGCTATGCCTACTTTCAGTTAAAATGTAATAAGCAAACAAGGTAAATATACAAATAAATGAAGAGGATCTACAAGGACCCTTCCAGAAGTTTTCAATGAATATAAGCATACAAACATATACTTATTTCTTTCTTTCTCCCTCCTTCCCTTTCTCTCTCTTTCTTTCCTTTTTCTCTTGATGGAAACCAAGAGCTAGAGGCTCTCTGAGTCTCTCACCAGAGCTTGTTTTTATTTGCTTTTATTTTTCCCAGCTTTATTGAGACACAATTGATGTACAACATTGCGTAGTTTACGATTGATATATGTACATACTGTGAAACGATCACCACAATAAGGTTAACACATCCATCATTTCCCATACACGTTTTTTGTGTGTGTGGTGATAAGTTTCTAACTCTACTCTCTTAACTTTCTATTTTCTCTCCTTTCTTTCTTTCATTTTTTCCCCTTCTTGTCACATAAATGAACTCACAGTATTCATTACTTCTGCTTTCTTTTCTACAATTGTAGATTTCATTGTTTGAGTCTGCTGTAATTTATTGAACTAGTCCCCAATGGAATATTTCACTTCTATGTTTTGACTTGTTATTAGGTTAGTGCAAAAGTAACTGTGGTTTTACATTGTTGAGTTTGCCATTTGATATTGGAATATATTAGAATAAATGTGGTTATGTTATACATCATTTTAATGCACGTTTCTTGCTTTATGTTTTTTGCTAATGACTTAGTACTTGCTGTGTATTTTATATTTATTTTAGACTAGGGAAAAGATGTTAGACAAAAAGCAAATTTGAGTGATTTTCTTACTTGAGTTCAAAATGGGTTGTAAAGCAGCAGAGACAACTTGCAACATCAACAACACATTTGGCCCAGGAACTTCTAATGAATGTACAGTAGTTCAAGTGTTGCAAAGGAGACAGGAGCCTTGAAGATGAATGTAGTGGCTGGCCATTGGAAGTTGACAACGACTGAGAGCCATCACTGAAGCTGAGCCTCTTAGAATTAAATGAGAAGTTGCTGACGATCTCAACATGAACATTCTATGGTCCATTGGCATTTGAAGCAAATTGGAAAGGTGAAAAAGCTCAATAAGTGGGTGCCCCGTGGGCTGACCACAAATAAAATTAATTGTTTTTTTCAAGTGTCATTTTCTCTTATTCTATGCAAAACCAATGAGCCATTTCTCAATTGGATTATGATGTGCAACAAAAAGTGGATTTTATAAGACAACTGGCTACAACCAGCTCAGTTGGAGAAGAAGTTCCAAAGCACTTCCCAAAGCCAAACTTGTATCAAAAAAGGTCGTGGTCACTGTTTGTTGGTCTGCTGCCGATCTGATCCACTGCAGCTTTCTGAATCCTGGAGAAACCATTGCATCTGAGAACTATGCTCAGCAATTGATGAGATGCGCTGAAAACGGCAACGCTTGCAGTGGCATTTGTCAATAGAAAGGGTGCAATTCTTCTGCATGATAATCCCTAACCACACGTTGCAAAACCAATGCTTCAAAAGTTGAAAGAATTGGGCTATAAAGTTTTGCCTCATCCACCATATTCTCTTAACCTCTCACCAACCAACTACCACTTCTTCAAGCATCTCGGCAATTTTTTGCAGGAAAAATGCTTCCACAACTGGCAGGAGGCAGAAAATGGTTTCCAAGAGTTCATTGAATCCTGAGGCATGGATTTTTACGGTACAGGAATAAACTTATTTCTTGTTGGCAAAAGTATGTTGACTGTAATGTTTCCTATTTTGATTAATAAAGATGTGTCTGAGCCTAGTTATAATGATTTAAAATTCATGGTCCAAAACCGTGATTTTGTTTGCACCAACCTAATAGTTGGACTAAGCTCAGTCACTTAATTGTGTCCAACTCTTTGCAACCCCATGGCTACAGCCCGCCAGACTCCTCCATCCATGGGATTCTCCAGGCACAAATACTGGAGTGGGTTGCCATTTCCTTCTCCAGGGTATCTTCCTAACTCAGGGATTGAACCCATGACTCTTGCATCTCCTGCATTGGCAGGCAGATTCTTTATTACTGTGCCACCTGGGAAATCCCACAATAGTTGGATAAGTCAGAGAGCATAGCTAAAACGACCATACTTTTCAGAGAAGTCTGCTTTAGAAGATTAATTTTGGGTAGAAAGTGTGTCTTCTTCACAGCAGAGACCCTTCTTTATGTTTCTGCATTTGTAGTAGACACAGTCTCTGTAACCTGAGCTCTCTTATGCTGCCAAGTCGACATGATACCTGGTACAGATGCTTGTATTACCACTGTGTGGTGTTTGTTAATTGGTGCTAATTACTATGTTTCATTTCAGAGGAAAGAAGTGAGTTTCGAAGAGATCAACTGGCAGGATGGTGGGAATGGGCTAAGAGCCAATGGTTGGCTCTTGAACTCGCTCTTTACTCATTAAGTGTTTCTCATTATCTCAAGGACAATTATTACCATCACCATTAAAATAGCTGGTTTCAAATTATCCAGACTGAAAGACTGATAAATCTCTTTCTAAACAGAAAGTTTAAAACACAAGAGATGAAAACAGGTCCATGTCAGAAAGCCAGAAATGAACTATTATTATTATTATCAGTATTGTGATGCAAACTGAAGTGAAATGATAAAAATTACACTGTCATTAATTTATATACTGAAAATAATTGAAGACAGTGCCTCACAGGATTGTTCTTCAGGATGAGCACAACTACAATTTTATGCAGGATAATTCTCTATTCTTAAGTGCCTCTTCTGTGATTCCAGGAAGATGTGATTTGCAGTGCAGTGAACAATGCCAATTACCTTGTTTCTCTTGTGGGCTTCAGCTAATGCTTGTCCTCACCATCCTTCTCACTAAGACGTGCAGCAGACATCAATCATTGTTATCGCACAGGCTGTCTGCATCCTTAATTAGGAAATAACACACAGCAGAGCTTTAGTGGCAGAGTAGACAATATTTTGCATTAAAAAAAAAAATGTTTGTGGTAAGAAGCAATCCCAAATAAATTGCACAATAGCTTGTGCACTGTGAGCCCAGGGCACCACAAGGTCTTTGGGAGCCAAAATCATTTGTTTGATAAAATTTTCAAGAATCTAACTGAACATACTCTGCTTGCCTAAGCAATTTGCATTAGTTTTTTGAGTACAAATAGGAATATTTTCAGGGTTATTCCTTGTTAACTTTCCAGGTTAATTTACCTTGCCATGGTAGCTCCAGGCTCTTTCCTTGGCTGTTTATTGGGCATTTGACGTGATTAGCTGTTGCTGGTGCCAGCACAAGGAGAGATTACAACTGGTTGGGAAAACACCACAACTTAGGTTTCATCATTGATTTGCTACTTTGTTGCTTCATCATATCCTCATGATTCATCTTGGCTATTGCTGTGCAAGCAAGTCCTGGAAGTGATTCTGACTGAGTGAAAATAAAAGCATTTAAAACTGCAACAGGGAAGGAAAAGACAGCTAACATTTACTGAGTATCTACTGGGTTCCAGGCAGTACTCCAGGACCATTTTCTTTTCTTTCTCACACACCTGTGAGGTCTTTATTATTATCTCTATTTTACAAAGAAAAAAACAAAAACTCGGGTCCTCTAATTCTTTAATGTCACACTGTCCAAAGCAGTGGAGTCAGAATTGGAATCTAAGTTTTTTTTATCTTCTATAATTCTGCTTCTTCAAAAGGTAATAGTACTTTATATCTGTACAGAGCTCTGAAGTTTATAGCACAGTTTCCCATATGTTGTTTTTCAGTCCCTAAGTCTCTGAAAGTCTTTTGTGATGCCATGGACTCTGTCTATCCATGGGATTTCCCAGGTAAGAATACTAGAGTGGGTTGCCATTTTCTCCTCCAGGAGATCTTCCTGAGCCAGGGATTGAAACTGCATCTCTTGAATCTCCTTCATTGGCAGGCAGATTCTTTATCTCTGAACCACCTGAGAAGCCCTCCCATATGTTGTCTTATTTTCCCACCAGCTCCATGAGTTATACACTATTATAAAATTTTACTGATGGGGAAAATGAAATTTGAAGGGGCTGTGACTTGTCCAAGGTCAAACACATAATAAAGAATCCTCCTGCAATGCAGGAGACCTGAGTTTGATCCCTGGGTTGGGAAGAATCCCTGGAGGAGGAAACGGCAACCCACTCCAGTATTCTTGCCTGGAGAATCCCATGGACAGAGGAGCCTGGCGGGCTACAGTCCATGGGGTCCCAAAGAGTCAGATGTGACTTAGTGACTAAACAACAACAAAAACAACAAACAAAATTATTTTGCACTATGCTGTGTGTTTTATACAACTCTGTATTTCCACACCCCATGCACTTGGCAAAATAATTTGTGAGAATCACAGCTTAAGACATAGATGCTGTTATACAATTAAAGCCAAATGGCTAATTATTGAATTAGAAAACCTGGGCTAAGAATACACTTTTGTTGTTTTGTTGTTCAGTTGCTAAATTGTGACTGAGTCTTTGGGACCCCGTGACTGTAGCCCGGATTTCCCAGGCAAGAATACTAGAGTGGGTTGCCGTTTCCTCCTCCAAGGGACCTTCCGGAACCTGCGTCTCCTTCACTGAAGGCAGATTCTTCACCACTGAGCCACCAAGATATTTCCTGCCTTGTCAGTAAACAAAGATGTCACAGTCATCAGCAATTTGCTGGGTTGGGAAGATCCCCTGGAGAAGGAAATGGCACCCCACTCCAGTGTCCTTGCCTGGAAAATCTCACGGACACAGGAGCCTGGTAGGCTGCAGTCCATGGGGTTGCAAAGAGTCGGGCATGACTGAGCGACTAACACCAACTTACTTAGTCGGTCAGTCACATCTGACTCTTCGCGGCTCCATGGACTGCAGCCTACCAGGCTTCCCTGTCCTTCACCATCTCCCGGAGCTTGCTCAAACTCATGTCCATTGAGTTGGTGAACCATCTAGTGCTCTATTGTCCCCTTTTCTTCCTGCCTGCAATCTTTCCCAACATCAGAGTCTGTTCTACTGAGTCAGCTCTTCACACCAGGTGGCCAAAGGATTGGAGATTCAGCTTCAGCATCAGTCCTTCCAATGAATATTCAGAATTGATTTCTTTTAGGATTGACTGGTTGGATCTCCTTGCAGTCCAAGAGACTCTCAAGAGTCTTCTCCAACACCACAGTTCAAAAGCATCAATTCTTCAGCACTCAGCCTTCTTTACAGTCCAACTCTCACATCCATACATGAATACTGGAAAAACCATAGGTTTGACTAGACGGACCTTTGTAGGCAAAGTAAGGTCTCTGCTTTTTATTACACGGTCTAGGTTTGTCATAGCTTTTCTTCCAAGGAGTAAGCATCTTTTCTGGCTGGAGTCACCATCTGCAGTGATTTTGGAGCCCCAGAAAATAAAGTCTCTCACTGTTTCCATAGTTTCCCCATCTATTGGCCATGAAGCGATGGGACCAGATGCCATGATCTTCATTTTTCACATGTTGAGTTTTAAGTCAACTTTTTCACTCTCCTCATTCACTTTCATCAAGAGGCTCTTTAGTTCTTCTTTGCTTTCTGCCATAAGGGTGATGTCATCTGCATCTGAGGTTATTGATGTTTCTCCGGGCAATCTGGATTTCGGCTTGTGCTCCATCCAGTTCGGCACTTCTCATGATGTACCTTGCATAAAAGTTAAATAAACAGGGTGTCAGTATATAGTCTTGACATATTCCTTTCCCAATTTTGAAACAGTCTGTTGTTCCATGTCCAATTCTAACTGTTCTTCTTGACCTGCATACAGGTTTTGCAGGAAGCAGGTAAGGTGGTCTGATATAACCATCTCTTGAAGAATTTTCCACAGTTTGTTGTGAGCCACACAGTCAAAGGCTTTAGTGTATTCAATGAAGCAGAAGTAGATGTTTTTCTGGAACTCTCTTGCTTTTCCTATGATCCAATGGATGTTGGCAATTTGATCTCTGGTTCCTCTGCCTTTTCTAAATGCAGCTTGAACATCTGGAGGTTCTCAGTTCATGTACTGTTGAAGCCTAGCTTGGAGAATTTTGAGCATTATTTTGCTAGCGTGTGAAATAAGTGCAATTGGAGGAGTTTGAACATCTTTGACACTGAGCTTCTTTGGGATTGAAATGAAAACTGACCTTTTCCAGTCCTGTGGCCACTGCTGAGTTTTCCAAATTTGCTGGCATGTTGAGTGCAACACTTTAACAGCATCATCATTTACCATTTGAAATAGCTCAACTGGAATTCCGTCACCTCTGCTAGCTTTGTAGTGATGCTTCCTGAGGCCCACTTGACTTCGCATTCCAGGATGTCTGGCTCTAGATGGGTGATCACACCATCATGATTATCTGGGTTATTAAGATCTTTTTGGTATAGTTCTTCTGTGTATTCTTGCCATGTCTTCTTAATATCTTTTGCTTCTTTCAGTGCATACTATTTCTGTCTTTTGTTGTGCCTATCTTTGCATAAAATGTTTCCTTGGTATCTCTAATTATCTTGAGGAGATCGCTAGTCTTTCCCATTCTATTGTTTTCCTCTATTTCTTTGCGTTGTTCACTTAGAAAGATGTCACGGTTACCAAGGATTGCAGTCCTCCAATATAAGCCAGTGAGCCCTAAGGGCACTCAGGAAGGAGAACAATACCTGTTATCTAGCAGCCATCAGACTACAGCCACTCCCTGGGGTGAGCCCTGAGGAAAAGAAGCTCAGGATGTGAAAACACAGGATACTGGCCCCAGACAGCTGAAGTGCTTATGAAAGGAATGATTTCTTTGAGCCAGACTCTCACATCTTCCCATACAAAGAAAAGTGCTAAATTCCTAAACTTGAGATATCTAGTTTTCTTTAATTAGCAATAATCTTTTGATGTTCAGACTACCTGCCCTTTGTTGCAAAACATCTGTATCACCTGGCTCCTCCCTTTGCTTCCTTGGAGCAGTTTTCTCAGGGCTACTTGAGATGCTGCTTTTCAGCCATAAGTCCTAAAAATTTCTGTCAACTGAAGCATAACTCTCAACTTTTAGGTTGCATGTACTTTGTAAGTCAACTATATATATCGTATCTTTTTTATTCGTTGATCTATTGGTCGATACTTTCTTCCATACCTTAGCAATTGTAAATAATGCTGCTATGAAGAATTGATGCTTTCAAACTGTGGTATTGGCAAAGCCTCTTGAGATTCCCTTGGACTGCAAGGAGATCAAACTAGTCAATCCTGAAGGGAATCAACCCCGAATATTCATTGGAAGGACTGATGCTGAGGCTGAAGCTCCAATACTTTCAGTTCAGTTCAGTTCAGTCACTCAGTCGTGTCCAACTCTTTGCAACCCCGTGAATTGCAGCACATCAGGCCTCCCTGTCCATCACCAACTCCCGGAGTCCACCCAAACCCATCTCAATCGAGTTGGTGATGCCATCCAATCATCTTATCCTCTGTCGTCCCCTTCTCCTCCTGCCCTCAATCTTTCCCAGTATCAGGGTCTTTTCAAAAGGTCAACTCTTCACACCAGGTGGCCAAAGTATTGGAGTTTCAGGTTCAACATCAGTCCTTCCAATGAACACCCAGGACTGATCTCCTTTAGGATGGACTGGTTGGATCTCCTTGCAGTCCAACGGACTCTCAAGAGTCTTCTCCAACACCACAGTTCAAAAGCATCAATTCTTCGGTGTTCAGCTTTCTTTATAGTCCAACTCTCACATCCACACACGACTACTGGAAAAACCATAGCCTTGACTAGATGGACCTTTCTTGGCAAAGTAATGTCTCTGCTTTTGAATATGCTATCTAGGTTGGTCATAACTTTCCTTCCAAGGAGTAAGTGTCTTTTAATTTCATGGCTGCAGTCACCATCTGCAGTGATTTTGGAGCCCAAAAAGATAAAGTCTGACACTGTTTCCACTGTTTCCCCATCTATTTCCCATGAAGTGATGGGACTGGTTGCCATGATCTTTGTTTTCTGAATGTTGAGCTTTAAGCCAACGTTTTCACTCTCCTCTTTCACTTTCATCAAGAGGCTCTTTAGTTCTTCTTCACTTTCTGCCATAAGGGTGGTGTCATCTGCATATCTGAGGTTATTGATATTTCTCCCGGCAATCTTGATTCCAGCTTGTACTTCTTCCAGCCCAGCGTTTCTCATGATGTACTCTGCATGCTGTTGTTGCTGTTGCTGTTAAGTCGCTTCAGTCGTGTCCGACTCTCTGCGACCCCATAGACGGCAGCCCAATAGGCTCCTCTGTCCCTGGGATTCTCCAGGCAAGAACACTGGAGTGGGTTGCCATTTCCTTCTCCAATGCATGAAAGTGAAAAGTCAAAGTGAAGTCATTCAGTCATGTCTGACTCAGCGACCCCATGGACTGTAGCCTATCAGGCTCCTCCGTCCATGGGATTTTCCAGGCAAGAGTACTGGAGTGGGGTGCCATATAAGTTAAGTAAGCAGGGTGACAATATACAGCCTTGACGTACTCTTTTTCCTATTTGGAACCAGTCTGTTGTTCCATGTCCAGTTCTAACTGTTGCTTCCTGACCTGCATACAGGTTTCTCAAGAGGCAGGTCAGGTGGTCTGGTATTTCCATCTCTTTCAGAATTTTCCACAATATATTGTGATTCACACAGTCAAAGGCTTTGGCATAGTCAATAAAGCAGAAATAGATGTTTTTCTGGAACTCTCTTGATTTCTCGATGATCCAGCAGATGTTGGCAATTTGATCTCTGGTTCCTCTGCCTTTTCTAAAACCAGCTTGAACATCTGGAAGTTCACGGTTCACGTATTGCTGAAGCCTAGCTTGGAGAATTTTAAGCATTACTTTACTAGCATGTGAGATGAGTGCAATTGTGTGGTAGTCTGAGCATTTTTTGGCATTGCCTTTCTTTGGGATTGGAATGAAACTGACCTTTTCCAGTCCTGTGGCCACTGCTGAGTTTTCCAAATTTGCTGGCATATTGACTGCAGCGCTTTCACAGCATTGTCTTTCAGGATTTGAAATAACTCAACTGGAATTCCATCACCTCCACTAGTTTTGTTTGTAGTGATGCTTTCTAAGGCCCACTTGACTTCACATTCCAGGATGTCTGGCTCTAGGTGAGTGATCACACCATCATGATTATCTGGGTTGTGAAGATCTATTTGTACAGTTCTTCTGTGTATTCTTGCCACCTCTTCTTAATATCTTCTGGTTCTGTTAGGTCCATACCATTTCTGTCCTTTATTGAGCCCATCTTTGCATGAAATGTTCCCTTGGTATCTCTCATTTTCTTGAAGAGACCTCAGAGCCTACTCATTGGAAAAGACCCTGATGCTAGGAAAGATTGAAGGCAGGGAGAAAAGGCCGCAACAGAGGGACAGATGATTGGATGGCATCACCGACTCAGTGGATGTGAGTTTGGGCAAACTCTAGGAGATGGTGAAGGACAGGAAAGCCTGGCATTCTGCAGTCCATGGGGTTGCAAGAGTCGGACACGATTGAGCAACTGAACAACAACAACAATAATGAACATTGGAGTACATACATCTTATTGAATTAGTGTTTTCAGTTTTTCAGATAAATATCCAGGAATGTAATTGCTGACTCATATAGTAGCTCTATTTTTAGTTTTTTTGAAAGCTGCATACTGTTTTCTACAAAGGCTGCACCAATTTACATTCCCAATAACAAGTGTCTGAGGGTTCACTTTTCCTCACATCCTCACCAGTGTTTATTATTTGCCTTCTTTTTGATTGTAGTCACTTTAACAGGTGTGAGGTGATATCTCATTATGGTTTTAATTTGCATTTCTCTGATGATTAATGATGTTCAGCATCTTTTCATGTGTCTGTTGACCCTTTGTGTGTCTCTTTTGAAGAAATGTCTATTTAGATCTTCTAAATCAAAATGGTTTTTGATTGGGTGTTTGTTTTATGATATTAAGCTGTATGGGCTATTTGTATATTTTGGAAATTAATCCTGTTAGGCCCATCATTTGCAAATGTTTTGTCCTAGTCCATAGTTTGTCTTTTCGTTTTGTTTATGGTTTCCTTTGCTGTGCAAAAGTGTTTAAATTTAATTAGATCCCATTTGTTTATTTTTGCTTTTATTTACATTATTCTAGGAGATGTTTCTAAAAAAATATTGCTACAATTATGTCAAAGGGTGTTCTGCCTGTGTTTTCCTTTAGGAGTTTTATAGTGTTTGGTCTTACATTTAGATCTTTAATCCATTTTGAGTTTATTTTTGTATATGGCGTTAGGGAGTGTTCTAATTGCATTCTTTTACATGTAGCTGTCCAGTTTTCCAGCACCACTTATTGAAGAGGCTGTCACTTGTCCATTGTATCTTCTGGCCTCTTTTATCATAGAAAAGATGACTACAGGTGCATGGGTTTTTCTCTGGGCTTTCTGTCTTGCTCCATCCATCTATATTTCTGTTTTTGTGCCAGTACCACACTGTCTTGATTACTGTAACCCTATAATATAGTCTGATTCCTCCAGTTGCGTGTTTTTTTTTTTTTCCCCCTCAAGATTGCATTGCTATTTGGGGTCTTTTGTGTTTCCATAGAAATTGTAAACTTTTTTGTTCTAGTTCTGTAAAAAAAATATATTGGGCACACTTTGTGACAGGCACTGTGCCACTAACACACTGGGATGTGTGAGAATAAAAGACACTCTCTTACAGAATATAAGCTTCAGGAGGGCAGGGACATACATGCAGTCGCATTGTTTTGTGCCAGCAGCAATTCACTTCTCACTTTGGCCAATGATTGTGTGCTTTCCTGGGCTCAGTAAAAGGAGAGAACTAATAGCATGTACATGAGCTGTCAGTTTGCAGATGCAATCATTGGAACCATGAATAGAGTATCTGCAGTGGATACTATGTTGCAGTACCTATTTCCTTCTTACTGTTTCCCTTGCTCCCTTGCTTCCATCCTTCCTTTTTTCCTTCCTTCCCTCCTTTCTTTCTTTTTACTCTTATTACCACTCAAATTATTCTTTAAAACTGAGATGAATTTACAGAAATTAGGCTCCATGGAAGACCTTCACTTTGGGTTCAGCCACACAGCATAGACCTCACCCGTTTATGAGCTCCAAGATTCATGTGTTCCACTTGTCAAGCGAGGACAATTAATAGCTACCTTAAGGAAAGCACTACATCTATGTAACAGATGCCTAGTAAATGGAGCTATTATAATCACTACTACTTAACTATTGAAATTATTTTACTATTAGAACTCTTTTTTATTCAATAATTCATTATCTTTCTAATGTTGGAAGTGTTTTCTTAAGGCTGGAGGCATTATTTGTAGAAAGATGATATTTATAATAATAATTCTGCACATTTCTGATTGCAATGTATTGCTTGTAAGAATTTATTTTGCATATTTTTAGCTTAAATTGTTTTGATCATCCTAGGTAGGTTCTATCCATACCATTAGTAGGTCAGTTAAGCAGTTGAAAAGTCAGCCAGTATTTGTAACGCATATAATATTCTTGCAAAATATACGCTTACACCACACAGGAAACTGTATCTACTTTACCACCTTTGGTCTTGATTATTTTTTCCCCCTCATGACACAGGACAATGTGATCAAAAGGTGTGGCTTAGCCATGCTTTTTCAAATGCCTATTAAGTCTGTTGTGACATCTCAATGCCCCCAAGTTTAAGTGTAGCTAAGGTTCGGCGCCCAAAATGCTAATCACAATCCACTGTGGGGAATTCTGCAAGAGACGGGCATACCAGACCACCTGACCTGCCTCTTGAGAAACCTGTATGCAGATCAGGAAGCAGCAGTTAGAACTGGACATGGAACAACAGACTGGTTCCAAATAGGAAAAGGAGTACGTCAAGGCTGTATATTGTCACCCTGCTTATTTAACTTATATGCAGAGTACATCATGAGAAATGCTGGGCTGGATAAAGCACAACCTGGAATCAAGATTGCTGGGAGAAATATCAATAACCTCAGATATGCAGATGACACCACCCTATGGCAGAAAGTGAAGAAAAACTAAAGAGCTTCTTGATGAAAGTGAAAGAGGAGACTGAAAATGTTGGCTTAAAGCTCAATATTCAGAAAACTAAGATCATGGCATCCGGTCCTGTCACTTCATGCCAAATAGATGGGGAAACAGAGTCAGACTTTATTTTTGGGGGGTCCAAAATCACTGCAGATGGTGACTGCAGCCATGAAATTAAAAGACGCTTACTCCTTGGAAGGAAAGTTATGACCAACCTAGACAGCATATTCAAAAGTAGAGACATTACTTTGCCAACAAAGGTCTGTCTAGTCAAGGCTATGGTTTTTCCAGTAGTCGTGTATGGATGTGAGAGTTGGACTGTAAAGAAGGCTGAGCACTGAAGAATTGATGCTTTTGAACTGTGGTGTTGGAGAAGACTCTTGAGAGTCCCTTGGACTGCAAGGAGATCCAACCAGTCCATTCTGAAGGAGATCAGCCCTGGGATTTCTTTGGAAGGAATGACGCTAAAGCTGAAACTCCAGTACTTTGGCCACCTCATTCGAAGAGCTGACTCACTGGAAAAGACCCTGATGCTGGGAAGGATTGGGGGCAGGAGGAGACGGGGACGACAGAGGATGAGATGGCTGGATGGCATCATTGACTCGATGGACGTTGAGTCTGAGTGAACTCCGGGAGTTGGTGATGGACAGGGAGGCCTGGCATGCTGCGATTCATGGGGTTGCAAAGAGTCGGACACGACTGAGTGACTGAACTGAACTGAAGGTTCCAGTGCTTATATACCGGATTTAGAGAATCTCTTCAGAGATTCAAAACATCTATGTTAGAGACCCTAATTCATTAAACTTTTGGCATGATTTAGAAAACCAGAGAGATCCTACAGTAAATCACATTAAACTGTATCATAAACAATTAAAATTTGTGGGCCATTTTCCTACAACTACACAGCCATGAGATGTGTTTAAAGGTTTTGTTGAGTCCAATTTGGCCCACATATCCAATGTTTTGGCTCCCACATAAATTGTTTTCTTTTCATTAGAAGGATGTGTTCTTATTACTTGAAAACATTCTTTAAAAGATGATAGCATAAATGCAAGAAAAAAAATCCCAAATGATTTTTCAACATGCCTTTTATAGTTCTTATGCTGTGACCATATAGTAAACATGTCTAAATATAAACATTCTAAGTTTTTTTCTGCCTTCCCAGTAAAATTATACATTTACTTGAAAAATACTGTATTGTTTAAAATATGCTTAGAACAGGCTTCAGGGCCTCTAGCATTTTCACTGAAATGTCCTTGGTCATGTAAAATCTTCATCTTTCAAAGATGGGTGTGATTTCCAAAAATCACCAGTGGTCATTTGAAGCCAGTTTTGGGTTATCAAACTGAATAATTCCACTTGAGGTTAAAACAAAACAAAATGGGATAAATACGTCAAAATCTGATTAAAGATTATGATAAATGTGGCAGACTTTAAAAACAAATCAGCTCCTAAGTTCTAAAATAGCTTAAGGCAATGCCAACGTCACTGGAATTACACTGCCTTCCAAGGTGACTGCTTTAAAAATCTAACTTCAGATTCTCCTCTGAAAATTTAGTTTTGTAACTTATTGGTGACACTTCGTGCCAATGCAGTCTGACTCAGAAGGAAATTCCAAGAACTCAGGGACTGTGCTTTAAACAGTTAAGGTACATTTTTACTCAAGGGCTTAGTATGATGCCAGACATTCTGTGGAAACTGAATAAACAGTAGACGATGAGGATGACTGGCTTTGATATCAATGAACTTGATAATGTAAAAACACTTGGCAAGACATTAGTGACCATGGGCTGACTGCTTCAGGATGGCTGGCATATTGCCTTAGAATAGAAAGAGTAAAATTACTACTTACTGGTAGTTTTTTGTTTTTTTGTTTTTCTCTTTTTCATGGCAAGTTGTAAAACATGTGCATCACACTTGCTTTTAACAGAGCTTATGGAAATTGTGTCATGAAGCCATTGTATGCTGAAAAACAACCACTGCAAGGGTGGAGCTTGGCACCCAGCAAACACGAAGTGGCTCATTTTGAGCGAAGAAAATCATGAGAGCCATGCTAATCATACCAATGACTATTAACCTCAGCGGAGGACTCAGAGATTGTTGACCTGCAAATATAGTCAAGCCACAGATAATTTTCCATTCTCATTTATGCCTTGGGAAGCATTTGTGCTTTTATTCCAAGGTGTAGTAAGGGACTTCGACATGCAAAAAATTGTAGCATATGCTCTAAATATATGTATAAAGAATTCTTCGTGGATTTTTCCTGAGAGGAGTTTACATATTAGCAGAGGAAATTAAGGTAGGCAGAAATAACTAAAAATGCAAAAGTAGAAAGTGATGTGAATTATTTGAGAAGTGCAGATAAAGTGAAATTTTGATTGGAGGAAGGAGGATCCAGAAATGCTCAAGGAGGAAGTAGCATTAGAACTGATATTTGAGAGTGAGATCATAGAAGAAACATCAGTATGCAGAAGGAAAAATCCAGGATATGTTGTGGGGCAGGAATGAGTTTTTCAGTTGGCTGGAATGTGAGAGTATGAAGAAAGAGGGTTGGAACAGGCAGAAGTAGATGAGACGTAGATGGTAAGGAGTGGGAAGGAAGAAACAGATGAGTGATACCATCTGAACTTTACTTCCTTAAAAACGACCTGGCAGTGCTGTTACAAGGAGAGATCTATTTTCAGCTAATGATCAGCAATCTGCTCACGTCCAAACATTAGCCTGAGATGTTGTCAACCATTATTAGATGTGAACCAAACTTGAGTTGTAAATGCACCTTCAGTTCTGTGGTTGTAGCATTCCTGATTGACTTAGTAAATTAAACTTTCACACATGAATGGTGTTGGTGTATGGATTGTAGCATTACACAGTCCACAAGCCAGACATTAAAAAAAAAAAAAATTAATTGTTGAGTTGGATGAAATGCTCTTGAAAATGCAGGTTTAAGCATGAATTGCCTATTGTTCTCTTCTATAAAATGGTAAATCTGGAAAAATCCTTAGGGCAGAAGTAGGACTCTATCAATTTACCTGTATATAGCCCTTTAAGTAAGACGAGACCAGTGGAATGATTTGTTCAAATTTTCTTAAACCTCCGTGTGTGTCAGAGTGCAGGTTGAGGCAAGCTTCTTTTCAGTTCCCCAGGCTATAATAAACCCAATATCTGCTCTCTTCCTATTGGTGGATTTAAAGCCACGCATCTGGCATTGGAATGCTGGCCAGGATGTCAGACAGCTTGACCACGTTACTTTCCATTATCTTGCTTATTCTGTAATCAAACAAAGCAAACACCAGCCCCTAAACCTAAAACTTGAGATCTGTGCTCAGTTAACACCAAAACTGGAGTCGATGGAGTGATTAGCAAAAACTTGAGTGCGGGCATTTCTACAACGCTGAGTCACCCTCAGAGGTGCGTGCATTCACTGAATTAACGTTGCAATGTTTTGAGTGCAGCTTTTAACAATACAGAGCTCTCATAGCCAAGTGTGGGAGTAATAGAATAAGCAAATTACAGGGAACTAGAGAAGGGATTCCACTACAGAGGAAGCAAACCAAGGGAATAGCTTTTGCACGAGCTGTGAATTTGGTTCTCCACCCATTCCAGTGTCTCTTCCAAATATAAATATGGAACCAATGGTTGAAAATGTGGTGCGCACACACAATTAATTCAGTCCAGCAAGAACTCTGTATGTCGTACAATTTAGGATGTTTCTTTGATAGTTTTCCTCAAGTACTGGGATTAAGTATCGTTTTAGCTTAAGGTTGTTGACTGTGGATGACAGGACAACAGAACATGTGAATAAAATATTTCAATGAATGCTCAGGTTTACTTTCCCAACTAAATATACCTACTACATACCAGACTCTGGAGAGTGTACAAAGTTGAAGAAAGCACTTTTTTTTTTTTTCCCTCAAGGAACTTATATAGAGGAAGGAACATAAGGTAAATGTACAACTGACTAAATTACAAGGGCAGATGTGTTAAGTGCCTTAAGTGAGTTTACAAGCAATATGCCATGCTGGCTTGAAGCAGAAGAATGTCCAAGAAAAGTTAAATAAATGTTGCAGGTGTGAATCTCCAAGAACCAACTGCTGCTGCTGCTAAGTCACTTCAGTAGTGTCCAACTCTGTGCAACCCCATAGACGGCAGCCCGCTAGGCTCCTCTGTCCCTGGGATTCTCCAGGCAAGAACACTGGAGTGGGTTGCCATTTCCTTCTCCAATGCATGAAAGTGAAAAGTCAAAGTGAAGTCGCTCAGTTGTGCCCGAGTCTTAGTAACCCCGTGGAATGCAGCCTACCAGGCTCCTCTGTCCATGGGATTTTCCAGGCAAGAGTACTGGAGTGGGTTGCCATTGCCTTCTCCGCCAAGAACCTGAGTTACTGGGAAAATGGTGGCCCCATTCATGGAAATATGGAAGTCAGGAGAAAGAGTAGCTTACCTGTGAATACAGGCTTCCCTAGTGGTTCAGATAGTAAAGATTCGGTCTGCAATGTGGGAGATTGAGTTTTGATCCCTGGGTTGGGAAGATCCCCTGGAGGAGGACTTGGGAACCCACTCCATTACTCTTTGTCTGGAGAATCTGCATGGACAGGGGAGCCTGGCAGGCCACAGTCCATGGGGTCGCAAAGAGTGGGACATGACTGAGCAACTAAGCACACACACACCTGTGAATATGCTGCCTGTCTAGCGAAAATCTGAGAGTAGGAATGTGGATGACATGCAGAGATAAGAGAAGTAGAGGAGATAAGATCATCAAGAAAAATTATATCAGGAGAAACAAGAGCACTGGGGACTTTTAGGGAAAATCTGGATCTAGGAGACAGCAGAAACAAGAGAAAGCAGTATTAAGATACTGAAGGAATGATCCAGGCAATAGGAGGAGAACCTGAAGAATGCAATCTGATAAAATGTAAGAGAGGATTTTAGGAAGAAATTGAGCAACAGCGAGGATTGCAATTGAAGGCTCAAGGAGGATACAGACCAAGAAGAAATGGGGTTTAGATGGTGATTGATGCCTTTTTAAGAGAGCAATTTCAGCAGCTAGGGCCAGCAACCAGATTGATTATTAAAAATTTGCTGAAGTATACAAAACAAATGACACAAAGATCACAAATTTTCCTCTTAGGACAACTCCTCTGCCCTTCATTGTCAGGGAAATCATGCAATAGCTAGAGGAAACTATTTCACAATGGATCACATATTTTTAAAAAATCACTATTTGGTGAGGTTATCTGAGTCTTTCTCATGCATGCTAATGTAAACTCTTTGTTGAGATAATTGAGTGGCTTGTCTTCCATATCATTCACACGTTAGTACCATCAATGGAAACTACATACAGTAAGACCCTGAAGTGGGGTCTGTCTGGAATAGGTGATGGAAAATAGCAGAGAAGATGCCACTTCAAAGGGCTTAGCATGTGAAGCCACTTGAGTCATTGATTTTTTCTTATCTTGGAGTGCTGATTTCTCCTCTTTACTTCTGTGCTTCTTTGGGTCCCAGGCTTTTTTTCTTGAACGGTGTTTTAAGTGGTTGCAGACCAAGCAATGGGACTATGGGACTATGATTACACAATCATCTGGCAACCCTCCTTTTTGCTCTCTTCCGTAGAAGTAACCGGCTGATGATTATGGAAATAACAATAAGATTGCAACAACAATATCTTTCATTTCTATATTGCTTTCTATCTCTCAAACCCTGTTTGCACACATACTGCCATATAACCTCAAATCAGTCTGCCTGGGGATAAATGAAGTTCTTTAGGATGGGAAAAAAGGGACAGAGGAAATATGTGATTCGTTTATTGACTGTTTTCAGCACCCTTGTATCTCCTTTTTTCTAAACCTATTTATCTTCTCTGGTTAAATAGAAGATACATAGACAGACAATATTTCTGTATTCTTAATTTTTTTTTTTTTTTTATTGCACCAGGTCTTAGTTTCAAATGTGGGATCTAGTTCTCTGACCAGATACCAAATCCAGGCCCCTTGCATTGGGAGCATGAAGTCTTAACCTCCGGACCACCAGGCAAATCCCTGTATCATTATTTTAAAAAGCTTGTGTGCTCTTGGAGATTTGGTAGTGAGGTATAACTCCTGACATCTGTGAGAGTAAAACATCCAATATTGATACTCTATGTAAAAAAGAAAAATCAACGGAAACATCATTGAAATGAAGTTAGGTAATTATTTTTATTTATTGAAATTAATATTGAAAGTGGAAAAAACATGCCCAGCAATGTGAGGGGTTAGAATAAGGCAATTTGACTTTGTCTATTCCTAAAGAATCTTCCTCCCTTTCAATCTGACTTTCCTTCTATACAAGCTGCTATAGTTAATGGATAATAGTTGGAGATGGTTAGAGTTAAAGAAGAATGTTCAGCGGGTGGGTTTCCCTGGTGGCTCAGATGGTAAAGAATCTGCCTGCAATGCAGGAGACCCAGGTTCAGGAAGATCCCCTGGAGAAAGAAATGGCAACCCACTCCTGTATCCTTGCCTGGAAAATCCCATGGACAGAGGAGCCTGGTGGGATACAGTTGCACAGAGTTGGACACAACTGAGCGACTGACATTTCACTACTTTTACTCAGGGGCAGGGGTTAAAAGGGGGAAGTTACAGGGAAGGAAAACCATTCCTGCATGCAATGTTTCATTCATTTAACATTTACAGATATCGCTGTGAGCCAGCTGTCTGCTGGGTCTGGGATGTAGAGATACTTTGTTGCAGGACATAATATTCTTTTGGAAAGAAAAGTTTCTCTTTAAAGCCTTGAAACAAGTGGTGTTGGAGAAGAGTTTGCTGACAGTGGTTGCAGGCGTGGAGGAGGAAAGGGATGGCTGACTGTGAAATTCCTGAACAATATGAGAATTAGGTTGCCAGGCAAGCTTCTTTTCTTTCCATCGGGAATCTTGCAGAAACTTAGGAAGAAACTTAGGCTGACTGTAGAAGAAGGATTGTAGAAATTTTTATCTATTTATTTTTGGAGCATAGTTGTTTTACAATGTTGTGCTAGTTTCTGCTGTACAACGAAGTGAATTAGCTATACGAATGCATATATTGCCTCCCTTTGGGACCGACCTCCTCACTCATCCCACCCTCCATCCCACCCATCTAGGTCATCACAGAGCACCGATGTGAGCTCCCTGTGCTATACAGCAGGTTCCCACTAGCTAGCTATTTTACATATGGCAGTGCATATATGTCCGTGCTACTCTCTCAATACATCCCACTCTCTCCCCCATCTTCCTTCCTCATGTCCACAGGTGCATTCTCTACATCTATGTCTCTACTCCTTCCCTGGAGCTAGGTTCCCCTTAAGTTGAAGCTCTGCTGGGTTTCAGTAAGTGGTTGAGGATCTGTGCTCTGGTTGTTTGACACCAGTAAGACTTCACGATACATTTGAAGAGACAAAGTCAAGAGTAGCTTCTAATTAGAAGCTCTGAGAAAATTTAAGCATGGATTGCTATCCTTTCTATCATATTGCTTTAGTGAGTATCTCTGTATTTTCACAGAATCAAAATATGTCAGGGCTGGAGGTCGTGTTTCAACTAGTATGTTGATTTAATTTCTACTCAGCCAAGAAAATTGCCACTTAGATCATCAATCTTGGTTTCTGTGGAATCTGATTTTTTTCCCCCTCTCTCTGGGAGCTCTTATATAAGAATTGTTCAGAGTTAAATGAGGGATGACAAGTTCATAGCCCAGAAGGAACACTGGGTCTCTGGGCTATCAAAACATTGATCATATGTCAGGCCACTTAATGAGGATCCCCTGGAAAATCTTTGGCTTCTAATGAAATATGTGAATGGGAAGACTCGATTTGGAGAGCTGTCTGTATGAGAAGAAAGCACACTGATGACAGAACACAGATGTGTACCCTGTGAGTTGGCAGAAGTGTGATTATGTTGACTGCGTTGATAGTTGTCAGAGTCTAGGACACAGTGTCTTTGAGCATGGCTCTGAGGTTGGGATGTGTTTTTCCTGGTGGGGGCGGGGCGGGGTGTTGATGGTAGTGACTGCCTATTTCATTCTGACAAGGAAGACATAGTGTCTACAGAGATCACCATCTTGACTGGCTCCCCTTTTGGCTGAGGAAGGAAGCCAGAATGGCCAGTTCTGCTGGCAGTTATCTGAGCCAATCTGCACGGGTCCCTGATTGCTGTGAGGTTCCATAGGCAGGGAGGAACCAGAAATACTGGTTTCTACCAACTGTTGGAGTCCTAAGGACTGGTGTGACTAACTGTCTGTAACAGCAGCTTCGAATCCTTTCTGGGAAGAGGCGGGAATTGTAAATAAATCGAAAACAAACACGACTCACTCAAACAAATGCGTGGCTTAGGTTTGATGTGGTAGGTGAGAACCCCGTAGAAGAGAGAAAGCTGGAGTCTATATACATGCAGTCTCTGTTCAACATAATCTCAGAGAATCATCTACAGTGTTGAAAACTTGTCATAATCATGTGATTGTTGGAATGATTGTTAGTTCTGCAGATGAGATGAAATGATAGTGAATGGAGAAGGGTATCAGGCATTTTAATAAAACAAAATAAGAACATGCTAAGAGTAGTCATTAGGGTATTAAATACTCATTGCATATGTTTCTGAATTGTTTTTAATTATAAATAATCTAGCATTAATTATAATTTTATGTCTTCATCATTTTCCCTCTGTTCAAAGCTAAAACTTCTTTCTATGTAAGAGTCAAGACTCGTTACAATTAATCTCTCATTCTTTAGAAAAGAATGGAAGCAGCAACAGTGAGTAAAGAACATTTTTTAACAGTTCAAACAATCCTCATTTAAAATATATACACAAAATGTGCAAGTTTATTTATTTATTTTTTACCACTTTTTGGAATTGTAAACGTATTGATAGCCCTGGGGTCTGAAGCTGGTGCTGCTTATTTCCTAGACTGATACAGCCCAGGTTGTCATTCCAGGTGTGGCGCCCCGATTCCTGCGATTAGTAATACAAAGGCTGAGCTGTGGGGGATGGGGAGTTTCCTGGAGGTGCGTGCAGTTGCTGCAGACGCACAGCTGCACTTGGGCCACCCTGGCAGCGGCACTGCCCTCCACCTCAGCCTTTCACGTCTGGTCAAAGAGAAGCAGATGCTGCCATAAGGCTTTCTCATTCTTTTTTAAAATAATTATTATATTTACTTTTTGACTGCCCAGCATGTGGAAACTCAGGTTCCCCAACCAGGGATCGAACCCCCACCCCTGCAGTGGAAACAAGGAGTCTTAACCACTGGACTGTCAGGGAAGTCGACCTTCTCATTCTTAACTGCACATACAGAAGGGAAAAGTCAGAGGTTCTGATGGTCATTTTCATCCCAGGAGTTTTTTTTCCTGGATCGCTGGTTGTCAGGATTTGGGGGTAATCACGAATTAACCCCCGGAAAGCACCAGATATCTACTTTATCTTAAACGTAAGTAAGTAAGCCCCTCTTAAAGATCTCTGCCCCACCCCTCCCTTTTTTATAGTGTAGGAACATGTAGATTTATGTGAGTAATTTTTCTCTGAGCCTGCTGTCTAGAGAGTCTTTTCCACTTTTAGCATTGACTCCCATATAAATAAAAATTAAACACTGTTTTGCTATTCTCCATACTCTTGATACCATCTATTATTACCATCTAAAATGCCTAGGCATTTTAGAATTTAAAACAGCAAATGCTCAGTTAAGCTTGCTTAAGGGATGTCTGGCTCTTGGGAAACTAGGAAAAAGAGGCAAGTTCAAATCCATGCAGATTTATTCCAACCACTCAGAAACTAGCCTATCTCATATTCCCTACACTTACCTTATTTGATGTTGCATAAAGCTGTCAGCGTATCATCTAGATGTCTTATTTTGACTTACCAAATTTCAGACTTGAGTCTGTGAATACTCGTAAACATTTCCTTTGAAAATTTAGCAACCATTACTGGTAGTCTTAAAGTATGTCAGTAATCATGTAATAGCCTTGTTTATAACCAGAAAGCTGGAACCATCCAGCAGTGGAAGCCAATGACTGAGAAGCAGCACAACGAAGTCCCCTTTCCTGGTCTTTCAGGGGCCAGGCCAGAGGACCACAGATTGCAAATCTCCTCTGGGTAGTGTCACAAAAAAGCAGGGAGGGTTTTCAAGCTGTGCCAGGAGGTGCTAGAGGAGTGGAGATATTAAACACGGTCACTGTTTAAGTAATTATGATAAGAACATGCTTTTAGAGAACAATTATATCTTCACAGCCTCCAAAAGGAACATTTGATGTGTTTCCCAACTTGTGCATTCCCCATTTGAAGAGGTGGCTGGGTCTCTGGTTGGGATGGCCTCCTCCCTGAATTTCAGAAGTGCTGAAATAACAAGCAACGTCTGGCTGGGTGATTTTCCACATTTGCCCTGTTTAAAGGAAGGAGCATGTTCTACCGTAAACAGTTATGGGAACTGTTTGCTTTGGATGGGCTTGGTCCTCATGGACTGAGAGGGCCTTCTTACTCTGGTTCCTTGCCAAGGTGGAATTTTGATGCCAAAGGCTTCCTAGTCCTGTAAAGGCATTCTCTAATTTGAATGTTTTATCTGACAAAGTGTGTTGCGGAGCCCAGGGGACACAGTGATAGTGGCTTGAAAAAATAATCACTTGAAATAAATAGTAGCTTTTACTAAGCTAGCATGAATCAGAATTCATTGTCATTTCTTGCACTGATTTCTTGGATCTGTTTGTGTTTTACCAGTGATTAGGGAGGGCTCTATCCTGAGACTTATAGGGATTCCCCGGGTGGCTCAGTGGTAAAGAATCTGCCTGCTAATGCAGGAGATGTGAGTTCGATTCCTAGGTCAAGAAGATCCCCTGGAGGAGGAAAGAATGCCAGAATACTCTGGTACTCTTGCCTGGAAAATCCAATGGACAGAGGAGTCTGGTGGGCTACAGTCAGTCCATGGGGTGGTAGAGAGTCAGACACAACTGGGCACACACGCAACTATCCAGAGACTATACTATCTATGAATGCCTTTGGGATGTCCGTACTCCCTTACCTCTATTAAAGGTAGAGGGTAGGTGTTCTGGGTGACTTAGCATCAGTTCAGTTCAGTTCGGTTCAGTTCAGTCGCTCAGTCATGTCCGACTCTTTGCGACCCCATGAATCGCAGCACACCAGGCCTCCCTGTCCATCACCAACTCCCGGAGTTCACTCAGACTCATGTCCATCAAGTCAGTGATGCCATCCAGCCATTTCATCCTCTGTCGTCCCCTTCTCCTCCTGCCCCCAATCCCTCCCAGCATCAGTCTTTTCCAATGAGTCAACTCTTCGAATGAGGTGGCCAAAGTACTGGAGTTTCAGCTTTAGCATCATTCCTTCCAAAGAAATCCCAGGGCTGATCTCCTTCAGAATGGACTGGTTGGATCTCCTTGCAGTCCAAGGGACTCTCAAGAGTCTTCTCCAACACCACAGTTCAAAAGCATAGTCATGAGCAAATATACAGTCCATGAGCTCCAAATGGCTAGACAAAGGTGAGTTGGGTGTGGCTGCTAGAATCCAGTTTTACATTCTAGTCATTCCATTACTTAATGTACTCAGAGTACATAATCCCTAGAGTTGTGGTTCTAAGTACTGCTATGAGTTTTGAACCCTACCTCTACCAATTTTTTGGCCACATGACCTTGGACAAATTGCCTAAGTTTGCCATGCTTATTTCTTTGCCTCTGTAAAGTAGGGATTGTTATGCTGCTGCTGCTGCTGCTGCTAAGTCCCTTCAGTTGTGTCCGACTCTGTGCGACCCCATAGACGGCAGCCCACCAGGCTTCCCTGTCCCTGGGATTCTCCAGGCAAGAACACTGGAGTGGGTTGCCATTAAGACTCAATAAATTAATATATGTGAAACACTTGGAATAAAACCCATACCCAGTAAGAACTCAGAAAATATTAGCTACTTTTACTTTCCCCCTCTCTTAAAATTACAAGTGATACCTACTGGCCACTGACTCATGCCCTAGCTTGATGGTTCTGGTTGGAGAGGAAATTATAGGAAGAGTGAAAAGTGTGTGGGTGTGCCATCTGTCCCCCTTAAGGCCTATGTGTACCCACAGACGTGTTTTGTCCCTGAAACAAAATTGGGGCCACTGAATGGTCAAATATTTATGAAGATTTCTTTCCAAAGCGATCTTTCTGGCTTTTATGCTATCAGGCAGATCAGTTCTGTTTTTAATATTAGTGTCTCCTCTCCATGGTTGATTTCAAGCCATGTTTATTATAGCTTTACTCTACCCAGTGCTTGTGGTGTGCCAGTCCCTGTAAGACTGTTGACAATGATCTATGAGAGCAGTCATTTCTGCACACAAATCATAGTGACCAAGTCCATAAATTCTCTCAGGTGTGGGGCAAAGTGTCTGAAATACCACACAGCAGGCTGGAGGTGGGGCATTTACAAGGAGCAGATTATTGTACAACCATTTCCTGTGCCTCAGAGTTCTCTGACCTCAGCTGCTTTTTTAAGCCACTGAGCCACAGCTCCTGTTATGAGCCACATCCCCACACCTCCCCCACGTCACTCCACGAGCCGCTCCCTGGCTTGGATCCTGGCTGCCTTCTGTCGTCACGTCTTAAGAGATCACATTAACTGAATTCAGCGTTCCCCCTGTTAGTCCCTTATAGAGGATCTTGCAGTCCCTGGTGTCTGTCTGTTTAATATGCCCCGCATGTATTCATTTGTTCATTCAATTCATTCATTTGTTCACTCATCCATCCATCTATCAGGCATTTACTAGGCCCACTATGTGCTAGGCATCGCACCAGGCACCAGAGATGCAAAGATGACCCAAGTTCTCTTTGGCAGGGATCATATCTTAGACTCTAGAGGGAAAGAGAAACATATGGATCATGACAAAGGTAGCCAAGTGATGTGAGGTAATGTTAGAAACATGAGCTTTGAGCCTAAGTGCTCGGGTTCAAATTCTTGCTCTGCCACTTTCTATTGGTGTGCCCTTGGGCAAAGTACTTAACTTCTCCGTGTCTCCTTGTAAAATGGGGAGCATCATTGTACCCACCTCATAAGGGTGTTTCAGCACTTAATATTTATGGTGTGTGTAAAAGATACCTGAAATATAGTAAGTGCTATTCAGTGTTAAATAAATAAGTGCAAAAATAGAGATATACCCAGCATATAATATACAAGACCAGCTAGTCCCCACTAGCTGAAGCTCCAATTCTTTGGCCACGTGATGCCAAACAGCTGACTCATTGAAAAAGACCCTGATGCTGGGAAAGATTGAAGGCTGGAGGAGAAGAGGGTGACAGAGGATGAGATGGTTGGATGGCATCATCGATTCATTGGACGTGAACTTCCGCAAACTCCAGGAGATAGTGAGGGGCAGAGAAGCCTGGGGTGCTGCAGTCCATGGGATCGAGAAGAGTCAGACATGACTTGGCAACTGAACAACCTCAACATTTCTACCAGCAAGATCAAAATTTTGTTTTCACTCAGTCCTGTTCCAGGTTGAAGACCTCTTCCAACTTGGGAGATTAAAAATAAATAAATAAAAGCCAGGTTAGAGTTTGGCTGTTGGGTGTCACGACCTCTCAGTGTAGCCAGCCTGTTCTGATCTTGGCCTTCATTTCCAGAAATAAGCCATTTGCCCCGTCTTCCCGCCAGACTTCTATCTTGCATTTTTGTCATAGTGGCTGAGTCTTTGCCCTATTTTCCTGAGTCCTTAGTCTCTGCCTGACTTTCCGGTAAAGGTTTCAGCTCTTCCGGAGCAGAGGTTCTGCCTTGCTCTTGCTGGTCTGCCCTTGAACATCCTTCTCTAAGTGGGAGATTCCACCGCCAGCAGCCAGATCTTTCTGCTGCCTGCTCCTGCTGAACCCGACTGGCTCCAGGACGCCCCACTGCTATGCTTCACCACCCCATTTACTTCACTCTCTTGACTCTGTGCCCTGCCCATGTGGCTCGTCTCTCCAGAGTGCCTGTTTCCCAAGCATCTGCCTGGCCTTCAAAGGCAGGTGTTTGGTCTCAGTTCTAATCATCTAACTTAGGGGCTGCTCTGCCCCCACTTAATCTTTCTTTCTACTGACAGTAAGAAGGTGGTAAGGGAGAAGGGCTGAGTCGGATATTCTCTGTGTTGCTCATAAAATGACCTACAGAGTTTAGTTGTTGATTGAAAGGAATCTGAGGGGTGAATGTATGAGGAGATAGCCATAATAAATAACTGTGCACAGGCCAAAGTCTGCTTAGAATGGGGTATAAAGTCTGGTACCTGGGGACTTTCTCATCCTCATGCCAACGTCAAGGGAAGTTCTTTACCACTGTAATTTTCCCCCCTGAATAACTAGTCTTACTCAATACCAGTCACACGACTCCTCAACTAATGAAGTCATAATATTGTGGTTCCAGTTTTTGACTTCAGTACTTTCTACCTGTTTTTCAATCTTGGTGTTTACATGCAGGTTAAACATTTCAGGAAGCCATGGGTTTCCCCTCTGTTTTCTCCTCCCATCATTCCTATTTTTGCTTCCTCAGAGTTTCCCTAAATTCAATGAAGTTGAAATACTAGCTCAAAGAATTTCTCTTTCCCTGGACTTACTTCTGTTAAACATGCCACTTTCTTTTTGAATAAGAAAAGGCAATCTTCTCCATTAAGATAATAACCTTAAAGCTCCATTACTGATGAGGGTGTCCTGAAAGTGAGGCAAGAGTGGAAGGGAAATAAGGCCAGAGCATAATCCCCTGCTTTTAGCGACATAACCTAATTTTCGTTAGGCCCCATGTAGCTGCCTAATTTCCATTAGGCACCTGCTGGTTTCTTTTAGCCCTATGCACACAAGACAATCTTATTTTCCTTTCAGTTCTATTGGGTACTTAGGTCTAATTGAAAACTTAATTATAAGTGCTAGAAGTCATCTGCAGAGTATTTCTCAATTGTGAATTATTCTATTATCTATTCTTTATGGTATGCATTTATTTTCTTGATTGAAATAATTTTCATTTGAAATAGCATCTGACATTTGCAAGGGTTTCAAAGGACATTCACGTAAGTTATCTCATTAATTCCCACAGCAGCCCTGTGCAGTAGGCAGAACTGTTGTTATTCCTATTCTACAGATGAGGAAATAATGACACAGGGAGAGATTACAGGAAGATAATATAAAAAGTGCACTGGGGAGGATCGCTCATTGGAAGGGGACCCTGAAGACCCAGCACTGCTCACAGCTCTGGCGCTGTGGGTTACTAACTGTGTGTCTCTAGGCAAGTCATTCAATCTCCCCAGGCTTCAGTTTCTTCATCCAAAAAGAGAGGGACTTTGATTTCATGCTCTGAATGCTTTCCTCTGATTCTAAGTGTGGATGACATTTGTTTAAACAGGTACAGGTGGCCTGGCCTCTGTACTCATGGGTTCTGCATCCACAGATTCAACCAACCACAGATGAAAATATAGGGAAAGAAAATTCCAGAAAATTTCCAATAGCAAAACTTGAATTTGCTATATGCTGACAACAATTACATAGTTTTTATACTTAGTTCTAAAGCTCTTACTTTGTGTGAAGTATTAAAAACAGTCTAGAGATGATTCAAAGTAGAATGGAGGATGTGCATGGGTTATATGCAAACACTACATCACTTTATATAAGGGTATTAAGGGACTTGAGCATCTTTGGATTTTGGTATCCATGGGAGTCCTGGAACCAATCACCCATGGATATTGAGGGACGATGTATTCACATTCACCTCCCCTACTCAACCTCTGACAGCTCTCTCTCTCTCTCACACACACACAGATACACACAGATTCCTCTGGACCCACTAGTTGAGGTCAGGCACTCCTGAAGTGAAGGGTGTTGCTAGCTGTAAGAATGAGGGAATTGGGAATATAGGAAAGTGAAAGTGAAAGTTGCTCAGTTGTGTCTGACTCTTTGCAATCCCATGGACTATACAGTCCATGGAATTCTCCAGGCCACAATGCTGGAGTGGGTAGCCATTCCCTTCTCCAAGGGATCTTCCTAACCTAGGGATCAAACCCAGGTCTCCCACATTGTAGGCAGATCCTTTACCAGCTGAGTCACCAGGGAAGCCCATAGGAAGAGATGATTAATTCTTGAAAAGGTGTAATATTCATCCTAGGTAGAGTGAGGTGGCTGCTGCTGCTGCTGCTGCTAAGTCACTTCAGTCGTGTCTGACTCTATGTGACTCCATAGATGGCAGCCCACCAGGCTCCCCCATCCCTGGGATTCTCCAGGCAAGTCCTGACAATTCAGTTCAGTGCAAAGGAGGTGTTAGGGGATGGGAGAGGTTGGAAAGTATCTCCTTTTAGAGGAGAAGCAAACTGGACATCAATTACAAATTTTCTACTTATGGCTAATAGAAACATGGTAACCATTGAAAGAATTTAAAGATATTTTTGAAGACCAGTATTAGGTTCACAGCAAAGTTGAGAGGAAGGTACAGGGATTTCTCATACACCTCAAGACCCCCCTTCATAGCATCCTCAGTTATCAACATAACCATTAGAATTTTGGGAAAAAAGCCCTCAGACTGTAACTACTTCTACAAATGCAAAACTGCAAAATGCCTTTCAGAAACACAATGGATTAACTAATCTTTGTATAAGAATCTTACTATAACATTTTGGGAATGGGGAGCCTTTCTTTTCCTCTCATTGTGTTAGGTACAATGTTATGGCACTAATAGTCAAAAAAGGGTGTGACCACAAGAGTACCTGTTTTGCAACACATAATCTGGAAGGATTTCAAATCTAGTGCTTAAGTGATGCAGGGTGTGTGTGTGATTATAATTTTAATAACTTAGATGCTTTGTCTGATGATTATATAATGCAACTCCTTGCTATCTGCTAGAGGCAACATCTTCTTTTGATCACCAGTAATCACTGAGAGCAGCAGGGCAGCATCGTTGGAATATTTATTAACTGATGCCAAAATGAGGTTCGTTCACGGTGCCCAGAGAGCCTGCCTGTGTTATTCACCCTTGTCGCCTGAGTGCCCAGCAACAGTAGATCTTCAACAAAATTGTGGGTGAATATAACACCTTCCTCCTAAGACTATAATAACAATGATTGTAATCATCAACGGTGAAAATAGCTGCATAATGCTACAAGGAGAGAAAAATAAGAAATAGCTTCTCTGTGTGAGATTAACCTATGAGGGCTTCATGTTGTACATTCCATGATGATATTTAATCAATATCATTTCTTTATTCCTGAGATCACAAGGCAGCCAAGTGTCCCTGGTTTTTGAAGAGTGATTATTTCTGCAGCAGTGTGGGTAGCAATTTCTACTTCTGCTGAAAAATTTTGAAAAGGGATTAGCTCATGTGAAAGTTGTCCAGAACACTACTAAATGTACCTTGATCACTCTTAGAGCCTGGAAACAGAACCCAGTATAAAATTGCTAGATGGGACTTTCCTGTGGGCTCAGGTTGAGACATCAAAGCAGAGCACAACTGGAGAGAAGTACCTCCACGTTCTGTCAAGAGAAGCTAGACCAACACCAGGGCTTGCTAAGAGATTCCCCAAACTGTTTATATGACCTATGGTCCCTCACCCAATTCTAACGACAGTTCTTGGGAGAATTGCTTTCAATAACAGCTTTATTGAAATATAACATATACCATCAAGTTCACCCTTTTAAAGTATACAAGTCAATGGTTTTCAGTGCATTCACAAAGATGTGTAAACATCACAACTATCTAATTTTTGAATATTTTTTTTATCACCCCCAAAGAAACCTGTACTCATTAGCAATCATACTCCATTTCTTCTTCTCCTGGTCCCTGGCAGTCACTCATCTGGTTTTGGTCTCTGTTTCTGTATATATTTTCTATGAATTTGCCTATTCTGGACATTCCATTTAAATGGATTCATATAACGTGTGCCCCTTCATGGTTCACAGCCTTATCATGGCAAAGGGGCTTGTGTAAGTCAATGAAGCTATGAGCCTCATCTGCTGGGCCACTCAAGATAGAAGGGTCATAGTGAAGAGTTCTGACAAGAGCTGACTTGTTGGAAAAGCCCTGATGCTGAGACAGATGAAAGGCAAAAGGAGAAGAGGGTGGTAGGGGTTGAGATGATTAGATAGTATCACCGACTCGGTGTGCATGAATTTGAGCAAACTCCTAGAGATAGTGAAGGGCAGGGGAGCCTAGCCTGCTGTAGTCCATGGGTTTGCAAAGAGTCAGACATGACTTAGCCACTGAACAGCAACAACAAGAAATATGATGTGTGGCTTTTTGTGTCTGGCTTCTTTTATTTAGAATGTTTACAAGGTTCATCCCTGTTGTAGAATGAATCAGAATGTCTCTCCTTTTTGTGGTTCCTTGAATGTCTATACCACATTTTGTTTATCCATTCATCTGTTGATGGACATCTGGTTTGTTTCCACTTTGGGCCTATTAAGTATAATGTTGCTATGACCATTCACATACACCTTTTTGTGATCTTGGGACAGTTTGATCTCTGTTTGCTGGGGTCTGTGAGCACACAGTATGGAGTCTACTCCTTGCCTAGTCATGAGGCTTGGCTGGAGCTGCTCCCGTAACAAAGAGAAGAAAGGAGGTGGTAGTGGAAGTGAGTTACAATTGCATAGAGTAAGCAGGGTTAAAATCAGGTCTTACGAGGATTAGTGTGGACACTACAGGAGATGGAACCATCTTGAAAAGACCCTACCCAAGAACACAGTCTTTGAAGGATAGCTGTCTGTCTGAGCAAGAGCTAAGGAGGACTCATGAATGGTCAGCAGGAGAATATAGCGTCCTCTTAAGGGAACAGGAAAGCATGGAAGATGCCCAGTGTGGGTTGAGGGGTTTTCTGAAGAACACAGGAAAGTTCCCCATTTACACGAGTGAGAGAGTCAGCTGGCATATGAGTATTTGTCTCACAGAGGACACCGATGACCGTGTAAAATGGCACCAGCTAAACAATGAAAGTCTTTTTGCTTCTTTACTTCTCCTTTCTCCTCCACACCTCAACTGGGCAGGAACAACAAACAAGATTGGTTTGTGGTTGAAAGAAGGACTGTCTCCCCGCTCTCACTTCCCAATTGCAGGTTCTGAAACCTACAAAGACCTGTTGGAGAATAGGGGAGGAAGATCTGAAGAAGAGAAAAGAGTGAAGTTTGGATATTAAGAAGACTGTATCTGTGTAATGCCTTGAAACAAGGCTATCACAAAAGTAAAAAGCCACTGGAGAAGTTATATAGTTTGTTCAAGATATTGTCTGGGGTCAGGAAAAGATCTGACAGAGCAGGTTTGAAGCATAAGAATGGGAGAAAAGGGCTTCCCTGGTGGCTCAGTGGTGAAGAATCCACTTGCCAATGCAGGAGACGTGGGTTTGATCCCTGGTTGGGGGAGAATCCACATGCTGTGGAGCCACTAAACTCGTGCACCGCAACTGCTGAGTCTGTGCTCTAGAGCCGGGGGACTGCAACAACTGAGCCACGTATTGCAACCACCGAAGCACGTGTGCCCTAGAGCCTGTGCTCCTCAAGAGAAGCCACAGTAATGAGAAGCCTGTGCACCACAGTGAAGACTCAGTGTAGCCAAAAATAAATAAATAAGTAAATGAATACAACTGAAAAAAAGATTGGGAGAAAAAGAAAATACATCTATTTTCTGATTGCACTCGACAGAGCCCAGCCTGATTAATAAATAATTTTTTTTTTTTTTGTCGTGAGTACAATTATCTCTGAGTTTGGTCTGCTGAGGACTTCTTTGGACTCCATGATTGTCCTGGATGTGCTTTGCTGTTACGGGTCGTGGTCAACACTAGTGGGGCTGTCAATCAAAAGGCCTCCCCTATCACAAAGATAGGTGCATCAACAGGCTGACAATTAGAATTACCTGTTTCCAGGTGACAGTGATGGGTCCAGGGGTGGGGACATGACCCAGGAGGAATGAAGCAGAGTCTTTGTTCAGAGATGGGTAGGAATATTGGAGGTGTTTGTTTTCCTGTGATCATAAACTGTAAATACCTGTTGATTCCAGGATCACTTTTCCCTCCACGTGGAGAGAGATTGCTGGAGACCGAAGCTGATCCAGAGAGAAGTGAGTTGAGAAATAGAGATTACCTGATTAATGACTACATTGTTTAATGAAAAAAGTTTTTAAAAAATTCTTAGACTATTGGAACATGGAGTTGAGTTAATTGTACCCTTCAGTTCTTGGCATACATCACTATTGGTCTATAAAAGATGCCTCTCATTTAAAAAATTATTTTTCTCCTTCATCCTCCATCTCTTCTCCCATTCTCCTTCCATTACAGGGACCTATTTAGGTGTGTTTCTGTATTTTTCAAGGTATACACATATCAAAGAACATATATTGGTGTAGTTTTGTGTATTTGTGTCTTCAATACAAATAAATGGCATTATATTATAGACTTCATTAAGTTTCTTCCATTTGTTGTTGTTGTTGTTGTTGTTTTCAACTCAATACTGTGTTTTAGGCTCTAATTGCCTTAGTGTCTGAAATTCATTGACCTGACTTGGTTAGGGTTTCCAGGTTGACTCAAGTTCCCTGTTTCTGTAAACAGCATTGTCGTTGACATTCCCATATATGTTTGGGGATACTAACATATCCCCAAACTAACTTTTGTTTTGCTGAAACTAACTTTTGTTTCAGTTACTACATAAACCTCATAAATTATCATTTTTGCTTAAGCTTGGCATTGGGTTGTGTCACTGGCAGCCAGAGAAACTCCTACCTAATCTTTGCCTGTTGTAGGTGAGGGGCAGCTGGTCTCATCTGCCTGGCCTCCTCCAGTTCCCTTTGGAGAGTCTAAGGATAAAGCACTTTGGATGTCCCTTCAAGACTTTCCATTCCTACTTGCAGACTCAGTAACTGGCTTCTACTTTTGAAAAAGTCTCATCACTTCTGTTTCACATGATGGATTAAGTGAATCTGTAGGTGTTGTTTTATTGGAAAAGTATTTTAATTAAAAAAAATTCATGGTAAATTCTCAGAACATAATGAAAAATGCTTTCAAACTTTGGAACTGCAATTATGTTTGCAACTCTCTAGAAACGGAAATGTCTATTAATGCTAAAAATACTTTACTAGATCAATCATCTTAATAATAAAATCTTATTAAAACAATCTTTCCTCACCACAGGAATGCCAGTTATGAGACCTTGGTTAGGGAGATTTCCTTCTGTGGTACATAGATCTTTCTCCCAAGTGTTTTTGTTTACTGAACATTTTGAGACTTCTCAGAAGTCTTCTGGTTATACCGCTACAGAAACCCCCATTCAAGAAACCAAGGTCAGCTGCAGTAGCTGCAGAATAATGGAACAGCATTCTAGTCCTTGACCATAAGCTGATACTAATGAGATGTAAATCAACAAAGATAAATTCTATGGACATAAATATAAAACTATTCATTGATGTTAACCCTAATGTTAAGTGAATTCAGGGAAGGGTAGACCTGATTTGACAGCAGTTCATGGGTAAAAGACGTAGAGGAGTTGGGTGTCCTTAATTTAATGGTTAGCCACAGTCTGAAGAGGCTGTCAGAAGCATTGCACAGAGACATCTCAGGTGATCCAGTGGTTAAAGAATCCACCTACCAAATCAGCAGACACAAGTTTGATCCCTGGACTGGGGAGATCCCACATGCCTAGGCACAACTAAGCCCATGTGCCACAACTACTGAGCCCCAGAGCCTATGTTCCACAGCAAGAGAAGCCCTCACAATGAGAAGCCTGTGCACGTCAGCTAGAGAGGAGTCCCCACTCTCTGCAACTACAGAAAGCCTACACACAACAGCAGAGACTCAGCGGAGCCAAAAAAATAAATGAATAAAATAAAAAAAAAAAAAGCACCAACACCATCAAAGCAGCCGTCACTGAGGTGTTGTCCTGTGCTCAGTCTGGGAGGTAGGAAGGAAGCACTTCTCCTTTGCTGATTTCACCAGCCCTGAGGTGGTATTCTGAGCACCAACCTGAAAGGACAGAATGACAAACGGGAAGCTTCTCGATGAGGATAATTGGCATGGAAAAGAAATTTAGAAACTATTACAGCAGCGAATACTAGGGGAATACCAGCTGTCTTCAAGTATTTGGAGGGCTTTCATGTGAATACGGGTGGCCCCCGTCATTATATATAACACCTCACAATCTTCATAGCTCTTTCATTTTTATTAATTAACATGATTCTTCCATTGGCCTGTGAGGGAGGCCAGGCAGATATTGCTCTCATTTTGTACATGAAGAAAATGAGGCTCAAAGAGGGAAACTTTATTTTCTCAAAGTGGGATAGAAGCCGAATGGAGCTTCTAGGACTAGAATGCAGGTTTCTTGATCTGCGTTTAGTGCTCTTTCAGTTACTGTAAGTAATAGAACATTTAAGACTTCCACACGGAGCTGGTGGGCTATACAGTCCATAGGGTTGCAGAGAGTTGGACACGACTGAATGATGAACACACTCTACGCTCTGGTGGAAGGCAAATCTAAAACCAAAGGGTTACAAGGAACCAGAAGGCAGTACATGCAACAGAATGAATATTTAAAATATATTTGTATGTATCTGTAAGGGCTTTCCAACAGTGGGAGCGGTGGCTCCCCAAAATCATGGTGATCTCTGTCATGAATATTCTTCCAGTGGAGGTTTGATAAAAGTTCTTTGAGGGCATTCTAGAAAAGATTCCCGAGTGGACAACGACACTGGACAATCCTCCTCCTTTTCCCGGCTGTTATTTTATTTGTATTGGACTGAGAAGGAATTAAAGAAATATTCTGGCAACCTGCTATGTTTTCATCTGTCAGTTTGCTAACTAGAGCTGAATGAAAATTCCATTTGAAAAAAATATGATGCAGGCTGGTCCAGATAAATGACTCACTGATATGCTAATGTCAATCTTATTTTTGTTTATCCACCGACCATAAGCACATGGGTGCTGATGTCTCTTACTCTTCAGCCATTTCCCTTAACACCAGTTACTCACGCAGATGAGAGAATGAAAAAATAATCATGAAAAATCAGGCTTGGGGAACTGAGTTGCTAGACTGAAGGCTAAGGCCACGTCACCTTAGAGGCTCATGAAATCCGATGTTTATACAGCCTCAAGTATCTTTATTTTTACTGTGAATCTGAAGCTTCTGACATGATCGAGGTTAGTAACTATGGAGACCAGTGATTTATTTACCACTGAGGAGGTTCAGCACTGACAGAACCAGAGCAGGCTTCCTCACGCAAGCAGAGTGTCTGCTCAGCCTTTCCTAATGGGATCTGCTGAAAAAAGATGGATTAATGCAACTGAGGGACCTGAGGAAACAGTTTAAATGAAGGCACTTAAGAGCAAAAAGGAAAAAGAAAGGACTTGAAGAAGTACAGGACAGATATTCCTTCTTACCTCCATTTCTCTGCCAGTCTTCTCCTTCTGGAATACCCTGCCCCATCAGGAAAGGTGACCTTCTCCTAGCTTATCCCAGCAGCCCGAAGCCCACCTTCTACACTGCTGCTGCTGCTGCTAAGTCACATCAGTCATGTCCGACTCTGTGGGACCCCATAGACGGCAGCCCACCAGGCTCTGCCATCCCTGGGATTCTCCAGGCTAGAACACTGGAGTGGGTTGCCATTTCCTTCTCCAATGCATGAAAGTGAAAAGTGAAAGTGAAGTTTCTCAGTCGTATCTGACTCTTAGCGACCCCATGGACTGCAGCCTACCAGGCTCCTCCATCCATGGGAGTTTCCAGGCAAGACTACTGGAGTGGGTCGCCAGTGCCTTCTCCGCACCTTCTACACAAAGGCATCCAAATAAATCTAACAGCATTCCTCCCTTTGCGGACAGGTGGTTTCTGTACTTTGCCTATTTACCATGGGTTACATTGGACTGAACCTTTCCATTCTTGTTCCCAGGGTTGTCCCTTATGTCACACACACATGCATTTTGTGCTCTTCCCAAGGAGTTGTGTGGGGGTGACATTCAGCCCATTCTCCTTTCTGTATGCCCAAAGTGAATGTGTTAGTTGCTCAGTCGTGCCTGACTCTTTCTGATCCCATGGAGAGTAGCCTGCCAGGCTCCTCTGTCCATGGGGATTCTCTGGGCAAGAATACTGGAGTGAATAGCCATTCCCTTCTCCAGGGGATCTTTCTGACCCAGGGATCTAATCCAGGTCTCTCACGTGGCAGACAGGTTCTTTACCATCTAAACCACATGTTTACCATGGGTTACATTGGACCGAACCCTTTCATTATTGTTCTTAGGGTTGTTCCTTATGCCACACTCACATATATCTCTTGCCCTTCTCAAGGAGTTGTATGGAGGTGACATCCAGCCCATGTTCCTTTCTCGGTGCCAAAATAGGTTGTCTTTCCAGATTCTCACATCAAATGCACTTGTGGCGGTCCTCACTGGCCTCTGAGAGCCTGGTATCCACCACATGTCTCCAGTGAGTCATGTACCCCTTGAGGGCAGAGGTCTGTCAGATCCAATTCTGCACTCCCCATAGGGCCTGGTCTTAGATAAGCGCTCTTTAAATTGATTTAAACAGAGATAAGGAATAGAAGGAAGCCATAATGCAGGAAGCACAGAGAAGATGGTCTATGAAACAGAGAGAAGGCAAGAAAGTACAAGTGAGAGTTCACAAGTGCAAAGACAGTTTCTTGATCCTGATTTTTCCCTTGTGCTTCAAGGGCAGAGGGTTTTGGCAGAGCATTTCTTGCTCTCAATCTCTAGTTCTGTCCAAGGTCTAATGAACCCACAAACCAGGGCTCCGTGGGCTGAGCTGCTACTATCATCAGGGCTCTGTTAGCCGGGTCTGGGTCCTGTTGGTTGCCAGGGCAGGGCTGGGGTCTGAGTATTGAGGCCAGGGTGCAGCCCAAATTCAGAGCTCAAAAGGGAAGCCACCTCTGTCGCTGTAGAGAGATGACCTGACACACTTCCCTGGCTCCTGTCGGACAACCCCTGAAAATCCTTCCTGTCCCCAGCAACAAAGCTCTTCCCTTTTCAGAAAGTAGTGCCCTTTGTCAGCACTCAGGCACAGCTGTGACTTCTGCCAGTCAGGTTTTCCAACAGGGCTTACCTCAGAGTCAGTCCTGGCTGATCCCTTCATATTTAATTTCGCTCTTTTCAGAATCAATGTAAATTGTGTGCATGAAATCACAGGCTGCTCCATTGCTTCCTTCCCCTGCCTCAAACCCCAAACCAAAAATACCATCAACTCAAAACGCTTGAGAAAGCCAGAGGACCCTGAAGAGTGACTGTAGCCAAATGCTAGCCACAAAAAGAGAAAAAAAAAAAAAAAAAAGCTGGGGGAAAACCCGTCAAAAGCATGGAAATTTAGGAGTTGCTTTAATTTTTTTTAGGCAGTAAGAAAGCTAGAATCATTTATTATATGCAAGATTCATCAGCTGGGATGGCTTTTAGATGATCAGAGCATGTAGAAAGGGCTGTCATTGTTCTGAGGAATCACAGAGTCCCCGCCCTCCCTGACATAGCACAGAACTCATTAGCTAATGTCTTTCACATCTGGGTAGAAGTAATACAAATAAAAACCATGGCTGATGCAGCATGAACAAACTGGATTTTATTGAATAGTAAAACAAAGCGCACATGAAACCTCTATCCTCATATAGACCTTTTTTGTTTAAATATGCCCTAATATCCATATGGGCTTCCCAGGTGGCTCAGTGGTAAAGAATCCGCCTGGCAATGTAGGAGATGCAGGAGACATGAGTTCGATCCTTGGGTGGGGAAGATCCTGGAGGAGAAAATGGCAACCTGCTCCAGTATTCTTGTCTGGAGAATCCCACGGACAAAGGAGTCTGGCGGGCTACAGTCCACGGAGTCTCAAAAGAGTCAGAAACAACTTAGCAACTAAACAACAACAATATCCATAGACAATAAAAGTGAAGAGTCTTGAAGTAGTTGTTGCAAAATCTGCCTAATGTCTACTCTTCAGTAACAACCCAAGACTTCGGCTTTGTGGTATGGGATTGCCAAGGGGTTATTTCAGTTTTGTAGCTTTCTTCTTTGCAGATCTGGAGAAAGTAGACCTCTGGGACCTCAGGCAAATCACGTGTCTCCAAACTTCAGTTACGGCATCTGTGAAATGGGACTTAAAGTGATATGATGTGGAGTGAGGATTAAATGAAGATGGTTCATGTAAAACAGGGGTTTAGGGCAGTGCCTGGAATATAGGGCTTATTAAACATTTGCTGTCACTATGGTTTAGGCACAATGCCAGCATGTCTGGCTTTGGATCCTGCCTTTACTAATAATATTTACTGGCTGTGCAATCTTTGGCAAGTTACTCAGCCTCTCTGCTCCTGTTTGCTTAACTGTAAAATAGGGAACAGATTACCACTTTGCAGGGTGATTGTGAGAGTTAAATGAAGTAAGTTCTTGGAATGCTGACAGGCACACAGTGAGTGCTGTATAAACTATTAATAATTTTCATTATTTTATAAAGAGAATTTTGTTGACTAGATGCTTCTGCTAGCTATTCCCCACTCCCTTACCTCCAATCTTAGAATTCTCAGACTGTATAGCTCAATCTCTCTTTTTAAACTCGAGTTACTAGAAAAGTCTCAATTCTCCAAACCTCTGGGGCACCATCCCCTCTCTCCTGGTGACCTGAGTGGAGGCACCTCTGTGCTGGAAAAGTGGTAGAACCAGAAACCTTAGCTGTGCAAGAGCCTTGAGAACTCCTGCCTGCCCTTACTTTCCTGGGCTCAGCCCTGGAGACTCAGGGATGGCTCCAAGGATCTGGGGTACCTGTTGGAATTCCAGTGCCTCAGCAGAGCCCAGGTTCTTGAGAAAGACTCAGAGGCTCAGAGGACTTCAGACTATAGAGTGGAGCAGAACTCCCAGCTCCATCTGCTAACCAGCTTGCGTGAGCGCTCAGCCTGCCAGGCTCCTCTGTCCATGTGATTTCCCAGGCAAGGATACTGAAGTGGGTTGCCAGTTCCTTCTCCTGGGGATCTTCCCAACCAAGGGATCAAATCCACGTCTCCTGCATTGCAGAAGTATACTTTACCGTCTGGGCTACCAGGGAAGTCTGCTAACCGATCTGACCTTGGGTGAATTTCACAGTCCTGGGAAATCCAAGATTTAGGAAGGTCACCTAGGTCTGGATGAACCGAAGACTTCCAGTCTGGAATTTTATCCAGGGCTAGAGAGACTTCAGCTATTTTCTGGCAGTGGTAGCAGGGTGATAGTATCTAGATTTTCTCAGCTAAATTACATTATCAACAAAACTTCCCTTTGTGATTTTTTGTCACAGAAATCTAATCTTAAAAATCACTGGATTGTTCTGTTCATGGTCTGTAGGAAAGCCAGCACTAGCCAGGAGGGAGAAGCCAATGTGAGAAAACAAGAGTCAGTTCCAGGCAGCACTGTAAATGTGCAGGAAGGAGAGTGATCCTTGATGAAAATCTATTAAGTGTCAGCCAACGTGCATTATGGGCTTCCCCAGTGGCTCAGCACTAAAGAAACTGCCTGCCAATGTAGGAGACACAGGAGATGTGCGTTTGATCCCTGGGTTGAGAAGATCCCTGGAGGAAGGCATGGCAACACACTCCAGTATTCTTGCCTGTTAAATCCCATAGATAGAGGAGCCTGGCGGGCTACAGTCCATAGAATTGCAGAGTCAGGCACGACTGAAGTGACCGAGCACACACGTACATTGTGCTTCATATGCTGTACCTCTTTGAACCCTTACAAGATTCCTGCAGGTAGGTACCATAATCATCCCCGTTTTGTACCCGAGGACTCAGAGGTTCAGAGAGGTTACCATGGGTCACACTGATGTTGGTATGATTGAGTCTAGACTCAAACTCTGTTCTGTTTGATTTCAAAGCCTGTGCAACTAGCTGAAAGTTTCCAGCCTTTCCTCTCTGACTCCCTTCTTTTTCAGGTATCTTCTATTCCTTTATCCTATCCTTTTCAAAACCTCCACCAGAAAGGAATTTACCACAGACATCTAAGTCTTTGTGTGAATTTAAATCAACATGTCACGGTTCTGGCAGAAGCCAACACAATATTGTAAAGCAATTATCCTCCAATTAAAAAAACAGAGGGAAAAAAAAGATCCTTCACCAATTCTAAAATAGAGGACTTCATTTTATGGAAGATATTAGGGCATTATCCAGTATTTTGGGAGCACTACTCTAATTCTCACTCTAAGGCTGGCCTTGCTAATAATAATAATAATAATAAATAGCAACAGCAATAATTGTATTGGGTTGGTCAAATAGTTCATTCCAGTTTTTCTGTAACATGTTAAGATATTACAGAAAAACCCAAATGGACATTTTATCCAATGCAATAATAATGATGACAGCAAGAACAGTCTGAATAGCATGTTACGCTACAGTGTGCTATGCCCTTTATGTAAATCATTTCATTTAATCCTCACCATAAGTCTTGCAGGTGGGTATAATTACAATAATTAATCTATAAATGAGAAAACTGAGCCTCAGAGAGGTTAAGTAACTTGCTTAGCTCATATAGCTAGTAAAGAGTTGGGATTTGGCCCTCTGAACATGCCTCTTCAGAGATGGGGGTGGGCCTGCCCTCTGTGCCATTCTGGAGAAAGTTAAGCTTTGAGGGGTCCCTTTTGAAACAGGTCAGAGGTCTTCCTTACCTTACCTTCTATAGCTTCTCCTGCCTTCTTGCAGAGATGGCCTCATACGGGAGATGAGGTGGAAGCAGATGCTCAACAGAGTTTCCATCTTGCAGAAGCAGCAATGGAATGATTCTGTTTCTGGCATCCCAATGTGAGGACTGCCAAGTCCTGAGATCACCTGGGCATTCACTTAGCTGGATTCCTGTCAGTTCCTTACCTTGTCTCAGTGGGTGACATTCCCAGGATCTGGAATATCCTGGGATAAGGATATCATGACATAAGCCACATGACTGATTTATTCTGTGTGACTTTTCTGAGGAGAAATTAGCTTAAGGGTTGCCTTTTGTACATACTCAATGAAATAACCCACAAACAGAGTTAAAACAGTTCATGGTTCCAGAGATTTTATATGATAATCAATTTTCCCTGTTTTAGATCAAGCCCCCAAAACCAAGGCTCAAAATACACTTAAAATAATTATTCGTGCTCTCCTGGGAGGAATCAAGGTTTGCAAAATATAAGAGAAGGCTGAAGTCAATGCTAAGTATTTCACTACATCATAATGATGTTCTCTGTGGGTTCTGTTGAAAGGCAGAAGAGAAAGTCTATATGTAATAAGCATTTGCTGTATTGCTCAAACCTTCTACATTTGCTTCTGTATATTCAATTCTGCTGTAGAAGACAAGAAAGTGAATGGGAAGCATAAAGCTCACAGGAAATGATGAGAATACATAGAAAGTAAGCTAGCAGTTTTATGAGATCTTGGTGGAACTCCTAAGATGGTAATTATAGATGATGACTAAGGCAATAGCTTGTGAGACAAGCAGAATTCATAAGATGTGTTATATATAGACAGTAAGTTAGCAATCTGTAAAACATGTTAAAGAAAGATAGAATAAATGAAATACCTGTGGGAAAAGAGAAGTATGTTGCTTACAGACAGAAAGGGATGAAGAGGTCAGGCCATGACTGCCACCTCTGAATGGACAGATACATCATCCTTAAGTTCGCCACCCATTGGTGACACCCACTCTGGTCCCACATGTCCTCTGTCAAAGAAATGAACATAAAATCCAGAGCATTTGGGCTATTATTGGGGAGCTAGCTTGCTGCTGTGTCTCTCTGAGACAGCAAGTGTGTGTCTCTAGCCCAGGGCACTTTCTGTCTATGGGCCCCCTTGCTGCCTTGTAATCACTTTGGTGGCTCAGATGGTAAAGAATCTATCTGCCTGTAATGCAGGAGACCCAGATTCCATCCCTGGGTCAAAGAGACGGTTATGGCAATCCACTCCAGTATTCTTGCCTAGAGAATTTCCAGGGACAGAGGATCCTGGTATACTACAGTCCATGGGGTTGCAAAGAGTCAGACACGACTGAGCAACTAACACACACAAAATCACACTACAGATGGGGAAGGCTGATGTCACACACACACACACACACACACGCACACACACACACACAGAAAGAGCAGATACACATGTGGTCCTTCCATCCATTTGTACTTCCCACCCACCCCCATCCCCATCTCTTTCCCTTTGCCTCTCATGGTGTATTTTAATAGGTTTACCAACACATGCAACTTGAACTTATTCTATTTTGAGGCTTTGAGCCTTTCCGTTCTGTGACCTCAGGCACGATTTGCCTGGGACTGTTCTCTGAGGCTCCCTTTGCATTGAGGTGAATTCCCACATGACATCCACGTTAGACTGTTTCCATTTGGATCTTTTCACTTGTCTCCTCTTTTTCCTTGGCTAAGACTCCAACAGTGGATACTTTTACTCCATCAGAGGACCTAGGAAAGATCTGTGCCAACAGGGTTTGGAATGGAGGCAAAACTAATTTTGGAGAGCTCCACTGTGTGTTGAAAAAGATAGCAATCAAATAAATGTGTTATATCACATCCTGAATATGGTCTCAGGCCCTCTGCCAGGTAGTCAGTGAACATTTTTTTTTTTTTTTAATGAATCTGATTTTTTTTCCATTAGGAAAATTACCAAAGTTCTGAATTAACAACAGCAGCATGAGAGGGACAGCATGGCTCTGTCATCCATTCAGAACACAGTTGGGAGGAAGGAAGAATGATGGTTTACAAAAATGGGTCCATAAATAATGAATGATTTTAATAACTCTGAGTGACTTGGATGCTCACACTGAGTGACCTTCTCAATATATTATTTATACTTTTTGTATTTTTTTTTCTAATATAACATGTACCCCACCTTCTGCCCCCCACCCCCCCGGCCTGGTCACAGTATTTTTTTGCCCATTTACTGTGTTTTAAACCACAAACTTCTTGCCACTATCAGTCACATGGCTCTAAAGTGAATAATAGATTATAAAAGTAAACACTTCCCACATATTTATGAAATGATTTCCAGCTGGTTTTAAAAGTGTCTTTGATTCCCCCTGGATGTAAGTGTTTATCTGCTAATGCTTAGCATTTGGGAGTTTCCCTGATTGGTTTCAAAAGTGGGAACATGGAGATTCAGTCAATGTTTTAAGAGATAAAAATTTGAGAAACATAATATTGGATGAAATAAATATTGCATATGTAGAAGAAGAAAGTTTCAATCATTATAGGATTTAGAAAAGGCAAAGGAACCAGAGATCAAATTGCCAACATCCATTGGCTCATAGAAAAGCAAGAGCATTCCAGAAAAACATCCACTTCTACTTCACTGAGTATGCTGAAGCCTCTGCCTGTGTGGATCACAAAAAAACTGTGGAAAATTCTTCAAGAAATGGGAATACCAGACCACCTTACCTGCCTCCTGAAAAATCTGTATGTGGGTCAAGAAGTAACAGTTAGAACTGGACATGGAACAACAGACTGGTTCCAAATAGGGAAAGGAGTATGTCAAGTCTGTATATTGTCACCCTGCATATTTAACTTATATCCAGAGTACATCATGCGAAATGAAGGGCTGGATGAAGCACAAGTTGGAATCAAGATTGCCAGGAGAAACATCAATAACCTCAGACATGCAGAGGACACCACCCTTATGGCAGAAAGGAAAGAGGAACTAAAGAGCCTCCTGATGAAAGTGAAAGAGGAGAGTGAAAAACTTGGCTTAAAACTCAACATTCAAAAAATGGAGATCATGGCATCTGGTCCCATTACTTCATGGCAAATAGATGGGGAAACAATGGAAGCAGTGACAGACTCCTTATTTTCTTGGGTTCCAAAATCACTGCAGATGGTGATTGCAGCCATGAAATTAAAAGAGGCTTACTCCTTGGAAGAAAAGCTATGATCAACCTAGACAGCATATTAAAAAAGCAGAGACATTATTTTGCTGACAAAAGGCCATCTAGTCAAAGTTATGGTTTTTCCAGTAGTCATGTATGGATGTGAGAGTTGGACCATAAAGAAAGTTGAGTGCTCAAGAATTGATGCTTTTGCACTGTGGTGTTGGAAAAGACTCTTGAGTCCCTTGGACTGCAAGGAGATCCAACCAGTCCATCCTAGAGGAAATCAGTCCTGAGTATTCATTGGAAGGACTGATGCTGAAGCTGAAGCTCCAATACTCTGGCCACCTGAGGTGAGTTCAGTTTAGTTCAGTTTAGTCGCTCAGTCGTGTCTGACTCTTTGTGACCCCATGGACTACAGCACACCAGGCCTCCCTGTCCATCACCAATTCCCACTCATGTCCATTGAGTCCGTGATGCCATCCAACCATCTCATCCTCTGTCATCTGCTTCTCCTTCCGCCTTCAATCTTTCCCAGAATCAGGGTCTTTTCAAATGAGTCAGGTCTTTGCCTCAGGTGGCCAGAGTACTGGAAATTCAGCTTCAGCATCAGTCCTTCCAGTGAATATTCAGGACTGATTTCCATTAGGATGTACTGGTTGGATCTCCTTGCTGTCCAAGGGACTCTCAAGAGCCTTCTCCAACACTGCAGTTCAAAAGCATCAATTCTTCACTGCACAGCTTTCTTTATAGTCCAACCCTCACATCCATACATGACTACTGGAAAAACCATAGCCTTGACTAGACAGACCTTCGTTGGCAAAGTAATGTCTCTGCTTTTCAATATGCTGTCTAGGTTGGTTATAACTTTTCTTCCAAGGAGCAAGCCTCTTTTAATTTCATGGCTGCAATCACTATCTGCAGTGATTTTGGAGCCCCTCAAAATAAAGTCTTTCACTGTTTCCTCTCTTTCCCCATTTATTTGCCATGAAGTGATGGGACCAAATGCCATGATCTTAGTTTTCTGAATGTTGAGTTGGAAGCTAACTTTTTCACTCTCCTCTTTCACGTTCATCAAGAGCCTCTTTAGTTCTTCTCTTTCTGCCATAAGGGTGGTGTCATTTGCATATCTGAGGTTATTAATGTTTCTCCTGGCAATCTTGATTCCAGCTTGTGCTTCATCCAGCCCAGCATTTCGCATGATGTACTCTGCATATAAGTTAAATAAGCAGGATGACAATACATAGCCTTAACGTACTCCTTTCCTGATTTGGAACCAGTCTGTTGTTCCATGTCCAGTTCTAACTGTTACTTATTGACCCACATACAGATTTCTCAGGAGACAGGTAAGGTGGTCTGGTATTCCCATCTCTTCAAGAATTTTCCACAGTTTGTTGTGATCCACACAGTCAGAGGCTTTAGCGTAGTCAATGAAGCAGAAGTAGATGTTTTCTTGGAACTCTCTTGCTTTTTCAATAATCCAATGGATGTTGGCAATTTGATTTCTGGTTCCTCTGCCTTTTCTAAATCCAGCTTGAACATCTGGAAGTTCATCTTCAACATTACTGTTGAAGCCTGGCTTGGAGAATTTTAAGCATTACTTTGCTAGCATGTGAGATGAGCATAATTGTGTGGTAGTTTGATTATTTTTTGGCATTGCCTTTCTTTGGGATTGGAATCAAAACTGACCTTTTCCAGTCCTGTGGCCACTGCTGAGTTTTCCAAATTTGCTGGCTTATTGAGTGCAGCATTTTCACAGCATCATCTTTTAGGATTTGAAATAACTCAACTGGAATTTCATCACCTCCACTAGCTTTGTTTGTATTGATGCCTCCTAAGGCCCACTTGACTTTTCATTCCAGGATGCCTGACTGTAGGTGAGTGATCATGTCATCATGATTATCTGGGTCATGAAGATATTTTTTGTTTAGTTTTTCTGTATATTCTTGCCACCTCTTCTTAATATCTTCTGGTTCTGTTAGGTCCATACCATTTTTGTCCTTTATTGTGCCCATCTTTGCATGAAACTTTCCCTTGGTAACTCTAATTATCTTGAAGAGATCTCTAACCTTTCCCATTCTATTGTTTTCCTCTATATCTTTGCATTGATCACTGAGGAAGGCTTTCTTATCTCTCCTTGCTATTCTTTGGAACTCTGCATTCAAATGGGTGTATTTTTCCTTTTCTCCTTTGCCTTTAGCTTCTCTTCTTTTCATAGCTATTCCTAAGGCTTCTTCAGACAACCATTTTGCCTTTTTGCATTTCTTTTTCTTGGAGATGGTCTTGATCACTGCCTCCCGTACAACGTCATGAACCTCTGTCCATAGTTCTTCAGGCACTCTGTCTATCAGATCTAATCCCCTGAATCTATTTGTCACTTCCACTGTATAATCGTAAGGGGTTTGATCGTACTTGAATGGTCTAGGTGAGTGATCACACCATCGTGATTATCTGGGTCGTGAAGATCTTTTTTGTACAGTTCTTCTGTGTATTCTTGCCACCTCTTCTTAATATCTTCTGCTTCTGTTAGGTCTATACCATTTCTATCCTTTATCGAGCCCATCTTTGCATGAAATGTTCCTTTGGTATCTCTAATTTTCTTAAAGAGATCTCTAGTCTTTCCCATTCTGTTGTTTTCCTCTATTTCTTCGCGTTGATCGCTGAAGAAGGCTTTCTTTTTTTTTTTTTAATTTTATTTTTAAACTTTACAATATTGTATTAGTTTTGCCAAACATCAAAATGAATCCGCCACAGGTATACCCATGCTCCCCATCCTGAACCCTCCTCCCTCCTTCCTCCCCATACTTTCTTATCTCTTCTTGCTATTCTTTGGAACTCTGCATTCAGATGCTTATATCTTTCCTTTTCTCCTTTGCTTTTTACTTCTCTTCTTTTTACAGCTATTTGTAAGGCCTCCTCAGACAGCCATTTTGCTTTTTTGCATTTCTTTTTCTTGGGGTGGTCTTGATCCTTGTCTCCTGTACAATGTCACGAACCTCAGTCCATAGTTCATCAGGCACTTTATCTATCAGATCTAGTCCTTTAAATCTATTTCTCACTTCCACTGTATAATCATAAGGGATTTGATTTAGGTCATACCTGAATGGTCTAGTGGTTTTCCCTACTTTCTTCAACTTAAGTCTGAATTTGGCAATAAGGTGTTCATGATCTGAGCCACAGTGAGTCAGCTCTCAGTCTTGTTTTTGCTGACTGTACAGAGCTTCTCCATCTTTGGCTGCAAATACTATAATCAATCTGATTTCGGTGTTGACCATCTGGTGATGTCCATGTGTGTAGAGTCTTTTCTTGTGTTGTTGGAAGAGGGTGTTTGCTATGACCTGTGCGTTTTCTTGGCAAAACCCTATTAGCCTTTGCCCTGCTTCATTCTGTACTCCAAGGCCAAATTTGCCTGTTACTCCATGTGTTTCTTGGAATGTGAAGTCAAGTGGGCCTTAGAAAGCATCACTACGAACAAAGCCAGTGGAAGTGACAGAATTCCAGTTGAGCTATTTCAAATCCTGAAAGATGATGCTGTGAAAGTGCTGCACTCAATATGCCAGAAAATTTGGAAAACTCAGCAGTGGCCACAGGACTGGAAAAGGTCAGTTTTCATTCCAATCCCAAAGAAAGGCAATGCCAAAGAATGCTCAAATTACCGCACAATTGCACTCATCTCACATGCTAGTAAAGTAATGCTCAAAATTCTCCAAGCCAGGCTTCAACAATACGTGAATTGTGAACTTCCAGATGTTCAAGCTCGTTTTAGAAAAGGCAGAGGAACTAGAGATCAAATTGCCAGCATCCGCTGGATCATGGAAAAAGCAAGAGAGTTCCAGAAAAACATCTATTTCTGCTTTATTGACTATGCCAAAGCCTTTGACTGTGTGGATCACAATAAACTGTGGGAAATTCTTCAAGAGATGGGAATACCAGACCACCTGACCTGCCTCTTGAGAAACCTATATGCAGGTCAGGAAACAACAGTTAGAACTGGACATGGAACAACAGACTGGTTCCAAATAGGAAAAGGAGTGCATCAAGGCTGTATTGTCACCCTGCTTATTTAACTTATTAAATACATTATTAAGTACATTATAAGAAATGCTGGGCTGGAAGAAGCACAAGCTGGAATCAAGATTGCCGGGAGAAATATCAATAACCTCAGATATGCAGATGACACCACCCTTGTGGCAGAAAGTGAAAAGGAACTCAAGAGCCTTTGATGAACGTGAAAGTGGAGAATGAAAACGCTGGCTTAAAGCTCAACATCCAGAAACGAAGATCATGGCATCCGGTCCCATCACTTCATGGGAAATGGATGGGAAAACAGTGGAAACAGTGTCAGACTTAATTTTTCTGGACTCCAAAATCACTGCAGATGGTGACTGCAGCCATGAAATTAAAAGACGCTTACTCCTTGGAAGGAAAGTTATGACCAACCTAGATAGCATATAAAAAGCAGAGACATTACTTTGCCAACAAAGGTTCATCTAGTTAAGGCTATGGTTTTTCCAGTGGTCATGTATGGATGTGAGAGTTGGACTGTGAAGAAAGCTGAGCACTGAAGAATTGATGTTTTGAACTGTGGTATTGGAGAAGGCTCTTGAGAGTGTCTTGGACAGCAAGGAGATCTAACCATTCCATTCTAAAGGAGATCAGTCCTGGTGTTCATTGGAAGGACTGATGTTGAAGCTGAAACTCTAATACTTTGGCCACCTCATGAGAAGAGTTGACTCATTGGAAAAGACCCTGATGCTGGGAAGGATTGGGGGCAGGAGAAGGGGAAGACAAAGGATGAGATGACTGGAAGCATCACTGACTCGATAGACATGAGTTTGAGTAGGCTCTGGGAGTTGGTGATAGACAGGGAGGCGTGGTGTGCTGTGATTCATAGGGTTGCAGAGTTAGACACGACTGAGCGACTGAACTGGAACTAAATGATCTAGTGGTTTTCCCTACTTTCTTCAAGTTAAGTCTGAATTTGGCAATAAGGAGTTCATGATATGATCCACAGCCAGCTCCCAGTCTTGTTTTTGCTGACTGTATAGAGCTTCTCCATCTTTGGCCTCAAAGAATATAATCAATCTGATTTCAGTATTGATCATCTGGTAGCTGTGTGACACTAGAGCGTCTGAGAGGAGATACCCAATGTCCAAGGGCAGAGAAGCCCCAGCAAGATGGTAGGAGGTGCAAAATCACATTTAGAATCAAACCCCATATCTGCCAGAGACGCTCAGAGGGCTCTAACATACCTTGAGTGCTCCAGGACCCAGAGACCCCACAGAGACTGAGACAGAACTGTGTTTGTCTCCTGAGGAGGTACGGGTCAGCAGTAGACTGCTGTAGGGGCAGGGGCTCTGGGTGCAGTAGACCTGGGTATAGCATAACCCTCTTGGAGGAGGTCACCATTAACCCCACCATAAAGCCACCAGAACTTACATAAGACTGGGGAAACAGACTCTTGGAGGGCACAAACAGAACCTTGTGTGCACCAGGACTCAGGTGAAAGGAGCAGTGACACCACGAAAGACTGACCCAGACTTGTCCGTGAGCGTCCAGGAGTCTCCAGCAGAGGTGTAGGTCAATGGTGGCTTGCTGCAGGGTTGGGAGCACTGAGTGTAGCAGTGTGTGCATGGGACCTTTTGAAGGAGGTCGCCATTATCTTCATTACCTCCAACATAGTTTGGCCTCAGGTCAAATAACAGAGAGGGAACACAGCCCCACCCTTCAACAGAAAATTGGATTGAAGATTTACTAAGCATGGCCCCACCCATCAAAATAAGACCCAGTTTACCCCTTGGTCAGTCTCTACCATCAGGAAGCTTCCATAATCCTCTTATCCTTCTCCATCAGAGGGCAGACAGACTGAAAAACCACAGTCACAGAAAACTAACCAATCTGATCACATGGACCACAGCCTTGTCTAACTCAGTGAAACTATGAGCCATGCTGTGTAGGGCCACCAAGACGGATGGGTCATGGTGGAGGGTTCTGACAAAATGTGGTCCACTGGAGAAGGGAATGGCAAACCACTTCAGTATTCTTGCCTTGAGAACCCCATGAACAGTATGAAAAGGTGAAAAGATAGGATACTGAGGTACCCAGGTCAGTAGGTACCCAATATGCTACTGGAGATCAGTGGAGAAATAACTCCAGAAAGAATGAAGAGACAGAGCCAAAGCAAAAACAACGCCCAGTTGTGGATGTGATTGGTGATGGAAGCAAGGTCCTATGCTGTAAAGAGCAATATTGCATAGGAACCTGAAATGTTAGGTTCTTGAATCAAAGCAAATTGGAAGTGGTCAAACAGGAGATGGCAAGAGTGAACATTGACATTTCAGGAAAATAGACTGGAATGGGTGAATTTAACCCTTAGAAAAAATGAAGTAGCCATTATGGTCAACATAAGAGTCTGAAATGCAGTACTTGGATGCAATCTCAAAAATGACAAAATGATCTCTGTTTCCAAGGCAAATCATTCAATATCACAGCAATCCAAGTCTATGCCATAACCAGTAATGCTGAAGAAGCTGAAGTTGAATGGTTCTATGAAGACCTACAAGACCTTTTAGAACTAACACCCAAAAAAGATGTTCTCTTCATTATAGGGGACTGGAATGCAAAAATAGGAAGTCAAGAAATACCTGGAGTAACAGACAAATTTGGCCTTGGAGTACAGAGTGAAACAGGGAAAAGGCTAATAGAGTTTTGCCAAGAGAACGCAGTGGTCATAGCAAACACCCTCTTCCAAGAACACAAGAGAAGACTCTACACGTGGACATCACCTGAGGCAAAGAATTGATTAATTAGAAAACACCCTGATGCTGGGAAAGATTGAAGGCAGGAGGAGAAGGGGGTGACAGAGGATGAAATGGTTGGATGGCATCACGGACTCAATGGACATGAATTTGAGCAAGCTTCAGGAGTTGATGCTGGACAGGATAGCCTAGCATGCTGCAGTCTGTGGTGTTGCAGTCACCCATGACTGAACTGAACTCAAAGAAACAAACAAACATAAAATTGCAGCAACAAAATTCTCACTGTGTCAGAGAATATAAGCTTGGTTGCTTTTGATCTGGAGGAATGAAGTTGTGTGTCAGAAGGGTCAGGTTTAGGTGTGTGTGATGAAATCCCACGTGGTACATGAATTCCTATAGAGGACCTCAGGTTCCTGGGCAGCATCCCTGTGGGAAACTATTTGGCAAAGAGAAAAGGACCAGGGCCCACTCCATATGCACCGCTGTGTTAGGGACTCTGAAGGCTTTTCCTGTGGCCACTTTGACCTTGGAGATGACTTCTTGGGACCTTGCTAACAGGAAAAGAGGGAGTCACCACTTCCAGGCAATTGTAAGGGACAGGGAGATTTCTGTGCCTGAATTTATACAGTTAGATATTCTTTTTCCTTCCTCTTACACAACTCTGCTCTTCCTTCCTGGGATTATATCTCTCACAGGGTTCATCTGTGGTGCTCCAACTTTGGAGTTCTACAAGACAATGGCATCTACCCAAGACCTAGAAATTGCTTTCAAAATGTTAAAGCATTGAGGAGTAAAGAAACAAACTCTCCAAGCTATAACTTGTTTCCTTTTTTTTTTTTTTTGTCACAGCATGTCTCACGGGAGATCTCAGTGACACAACCTGAGGTCAAACCTGTGCCCTTTGCATTGGAAGCAGACTTGACCTTAGGGCTGCCAGGGAGTCCTAGAAGTTTTAACTTTGTTTCTATAAGTCTTCTGACTAAGATGCATTCTCCAATCAAAGGTCTACTTTTTCCTTCATTTTAGCTGTCCCTGGCTCAAATAGGTGGGGTGAGACTCCTCTTTTTTCTATTGTATTAATGGGCAAAGCAGCAAGATTTATGTCAGGAAATCTTACTGAAAAGAATGGAGTGGCCTGCCAGAGCCACCCAGTTCCACAGCAATAATATTTGAGTTGAAATCAAGGGAGTGCTTCCCAAACAGGATTCCCCAGAACACGAGTTGGCTGAACTGCTAATTTTTTTATTTTTAAAATGTTCATACAGTTGACATCAGCAGGCTTGCTTCATGTCAGCTCCTTCGCTGCCTCGTCGGGGAGCAGGGGCTGCTTCAGCTGCTCTGCCTACTTCTTGTCCGTGATGATCACAGTGTAAAAGTGTCTGCTGCATCGGACTTGAATCTTCACATTATCCTTACTTTTCTTCAGCTTGACAGACTTGCCCTTCTTTTGCCTGGCTGTAGGCAGAAAGTCCTTGATTTTCTCAGTTTTGTGAGGAGCAGAGAGTGTGGCTGAGAACAGCAAGCTGCAAGAAGCTGAGCTGATTTTTTGTTTAATATTTTAACCATTGTGTATGGTCCAAGGAAAAGAGTATGAAAAATCCTGGGTTGAACACATTTCAAGGAATTCCTTTTTCTGCAAGGCATAAGGAAAAAGATAGGAGAAAGGAGATGCCACCATAAGGTTCCAGAGAATCAGGCGACAAGTCAGTCCATTCCACTTTCTTTGTCTGAGGTAAGGTCTCAAAGACCCAGAAGGGTAGCGATATGGACTCAGTTTGCTTCTGGGCTTTTCCCAGAGCCTTTCTGGTAGTCCTTGACAAATTCAGCTGAGTGCCACACTTCACCAGGGTCAGGGATCCAGATCCTTATGTACTGAATGAGCGATGGCCTCTGAGAGTGGTTCTCAACCAGAGTGTCTAAATCTACAACTGTCCTGGAGCCCCACTCTCTCCATACCAAGCTTTTAAAATGGTCCATTTGAATCCCCCTCCTGGGGGCTTCCCAGGTGACACTAGTGGTAAAGAATCCACCTGCAGTGCAGGAGACCTGGGTTCGATTCCTGGGTCAGGAAGATCCCCTGGAGGAGGGCATGGCAGCCCACTCCAGGATTCTTGCCTGGAGAATCCCATGGACAGAGGAGCCGTCAGACATGACTAAGTGACTTAGCACGCACACCTGGGGCTTGAAGTCAAGGGGAAGTGCCACCTCCTGTTTTGGTGTGGAGGAGGGACCCACAGCACAGTTTCCTCCTGAAGGCAGTCTTCCTCCAAACCCTCCTTCTCCCCACTCTCTCTCAGCCCTATAATATCTTAGTCAAGAATTTAAAAGAGTAGGTAACCACTTTATAGTTCAGTTCAATTCAGTTCAGTCGCTCAGTTGTGTCTGACTCTTTGCGACCCCATGAATCACAGCACGCCAGGCCTTCCTATCCATCACCAACTCGTGGAGTTCACTCAGACTCATGTCCATCGAGTCGGTGATGCCATCTAGCCATCTCATCCTCCGTCGTCCCCTTCTTCTCCTGCCCCCCAATCCCTCCCAGCATCAGGGTCCTTTCCAATGAGTCAACTCTTCACATGAGGTGGCCAAAGTATTGGAGTTTCAGCTTTAGCATCAGTCCTTTCAATGAACACCCAGGACTGATCTCCTTTAGGATGGACTGGGTGGATCTCCTTGCAGTCCAAGGGACTCTCAAGAGTCTTCTCCAACACCACAGTTCAAAAGCATCAATTCTTTGGTGCTCAGCTTTCTTCACAGTCCAGCTGTCACATCCATACATGACCACAGGAAAAACCATACACAGCCTTGACAAACCCTTAAAAATAATCTGCATTTGGACTCGTTCTGGAATGCGGCAACACTTGTATCTTTATGCCTCAGTTGAAACTTCAGTTTTAATTCCTGTTACAAAGATGTTTGTATGCACATCTTTGAACTTCTCTTATATGGTAATTTACTCCGAGATGGTTCTCCGGAAGGGAAATCATTGGTTCAAAGGACTTGGGAAGAGTATTTTCACTCTAAATGCATGGTTGTTTTCCTGAGCCTTGAGACTGAAGGGGAGGGATGAGTCTGACTCGGGGATGAAACAGGTTGTTATGGGGATACTAGACCCTGTGTTAAGTGGTGCCAGGGTGGGTACTGGAATTCTTCTAGAAACCTATAATTTGCTTACCCATGTGGTGCCAAGAGTTTGAGGTTCTTCATGCCACAGTTCTTCTGAGCAACATCCAATGCAGGAACAGTTAGAAAGGGACAAGGCCCATGTTTGCAATGGAAATAGGAGAATCTTAGATGTCAGTGATGAGAGGCGATTTCAATAATGATGCCTGGTGGCTCAGTGGAAAAGAATCTGCCTGCAGTGCAGGAGACACAGGAGATGTGGGTTTGATCCCTGGGTTGGGAAGATCCCTTGGAGGAGAGCATAGCAACCCACTCCAGTATTCTTGCCTAGAGAATCCCATGAACAGAGGAAACTGGCAGGCTATACTGTCTATGGGGTCGCAAAGAGTCTGACACAGCTGAGGCAACTGAGCACACACACATATTTATAAAGTACTGAGCATGTGTCAAGCTCTGTCTTAGCTATACAAACATGTATTAATTTCTTTGGACCTCACGTCAACTCTGTGAAGAGGCACTATTATTATTCCCATTTTATAGATGAAGAGGCTGAGGCACAGAGAGGTTAAGTAACTGATTCAGCTAGTAAGTGGCACAGTTGAATGTTGAAGCTATGCCAATGGCTGTGCAGTGTGTCTAACCACTGCACTGAACTGCCTCTGACACAAACACAGCATTCACTATTGGGATTGTCCTCAGAGGTTTTGTCACATTCCCAAAGAAGATTGGAAATGTTCTCAGAACTAACCTGGTTTCCAGGGATGCCAAACCTGAATGTGCAAGAAAAGAATTGAGAGGGTGCTTGGGATCTGGCTTTGCTGGCTTTGTTTCTCTTACCTTTGATGGTGAAGTGGGGCCCATAGCACAGTTGTGCTTGGTGCCAAATAGATGCTCAGTCAAGGGCCATTGTATGACTGGATAAATGATATAGCCCACACAGATAATGACACAAATGCCTGCTCTCTGCATTTGTGTTTTCTATCTTATTATTATCTCTAATTGTCATAGCAACAGTGTAAGTTAGATATTATTACTCCTGTATTATAAATGAGGAAGCTCAAGTGCAGGGTAATAAAGGGTGTTATCTTGTCTAAGGACATAGAGCCCGTCAGCCACAGATTCAGGTTCCAGACCACATCAGTCACGTCTTTTATTCACCTAATATTTCCCGCTTATGTCCTATGACCTTTACAAGAGTAATATTAAGTATTAGCTTATGTCTGTCCCCTTAAAAGAGTCCATTGAAAAGACCCAGCTAGTTTGTGCCCATTTAGATTCCTCAAATTCAGTCTCACTATTAAAATACTTCCTTGTGTCTCCAAACTGATTGTTCACATCGTTTTCATTAAAATTAAACCAGAATAATCTCTCCATGATTCAGAACACTGTTGAGTTTGTTAGAAAAATCCCTAATTGCATTTTTCTCACATGACATCTTTTGGAATTAATTATTCCATTCTGTCATATCCTCTTTCTGCACACAAGCCCAGCAGCTCTGCAGGGAGTCTGGGGGGACCTTTCTTCATTGTGTCTTCTGCGGGTGAGGATGTCTTACTGCCAGCATCACAGGAACAGAGGCCCTGACCTGGAGCCAGAGCATCTGAATCCACGTGGTACTCTGCCCCTCACCAACTGCTCTTGACTTCAGTTTTCTCCTCCATGACATGAACAGGTATATGAGAGGTCAAGGAAGTGCTGGGTGTGCCCAGGGCAGATGTCACTAGTCTCTCCAGGAATCCCTCCTTGTTGATTCTCAATGCAGTTTCTCAAGCAAGTTCTATGGATCCATTTTAGGTGAAATCTATTATAAGTCTGTGAAAGTTAGTTGCTGCCTTTAGTAAATAAGAACGCTCATTTCCCACACAGTCCTACTCTTAACGTTTGTGGTCTTGCAAAAGAGCATAAATGGAGGCCAAGTACTATGTGTCTAAATACTTTACAGTTATAAATTAAGCTAAGAAACTGTTAAATAATACATGTTTCACTTTCCTGTCTTGAAATATGTAGCTTGACTATAACCTGGAATTCTCCTGCTCCTTAGAGTTCCACATTGGAATGTGTCAGGATGGGGAGAAATGGTTTACCATTTTTCATCTAATACCTGCTGCTGCTGCTAAGTCGCTTCAGTCGTGTCCAACTCTGTGCGACCCCATAGACGGCAGCCCACCAGGCTCCCCTGTCCCTGGGATTCTCCAGGCAAGAACACTGGAGTGGGTTGCCATTTCCTTCTCCAATGCATGAAAGTGAAAAGTGAAAGTGAAGTCGCTCAGACGTGTCCAACTCCTAGAGACCCCATGGACTGGAGCCTACCAGGCTCCTCCGTCCATGGGATTTTCCAGGCAAGAGTACAGGAGTGGGGTGCCATTGCCTTCTCCTCTAATACCTTCAGTCATGTTATAAAGAACTTTGTGTGCAACTGTGTGGTCACCCCAACCTGCACATCCACACCACCCACACTGCTGTAAACAGCTGACCCCTGCCACCTCGGCCCCAGATGTGAGCATCCTAATGGTGCAGTCAGCCTTCAGGATTTGGGCAAGAGGACTGTACAAAACTTGGACTTGGGAGGCTGTCTGGGGAGAGGGTTCTAAGATTGTGGCTATGGATTTCAAGTTGAAACACACTGTAGGCTTGTAGACTCTTTAGCTTGTGAGAAGGGGATGGAAGAGGGCTAGAGTGAGCTCTCTGAACAGCAAGCTTCCTCTGGTCAGATTTCTTCTCTAGATACCACTGAGGGTGAGCTCATCCCTTTCACCACTGGTCATTTGTGACCATCTATGTGGACTACTCTCAGATGTATGTGCATGCGTGCTAAGTTGCTTCAGTCATGTCCAACTCTTTGTGACCCTATGGATTGTAGCCTGTCAGGCTCCTCTGTCCATGGGATTGTCGAGGTAAGAATACTTGAGTGGGTTGCCATTTCTTTCTCCAGGGGATCTTCCTGACCCAGGGATTGAACTCCGTCTCTTATGTCTCCTGCATTGGCAGGTGGGACATATTATTTACCACTAGTGCCACCTGGAAAACCCAGTTAGAATGAGATTTAGGGTCAAATAGGGTCAAATTTAGAGTCAAAATTTAAATGGAAGGATAAGAGAATGTTTACAGGCTGGGAGAAGGGACTACTAGAGAGGGAAGGTGGAAGGTATAAGAAAGAAAGGATAAGTGACAGTGCAAACAGAGGATTGGGGTCCAGAGCACAGGTGGAGGGATTACACTTTGAACCTGAGATAGGATTCATTTTCCAGAGTTGGAGATAGTGACAATGTGGGCAAGTTTGTAATTGGGCTGTTAAGGCAAATTGTGATTGCTTAGATTTTTTTCAATGAAGAGACAAAGCTACATGCTGAGAGTGAAGGGAGAAAAATGTGGCCTGAGGATTGAAGGAAAGTGTTGAAATTTTGGAGTCACTGCTTAGTAGAGAATGCAAAGGTTGCTGACTAAGACAGTTGAATTATCTAGTGGCACAAGGGCCAAGTTGAGTATGTTGAGTGTGAATGCTGCATGGCAAAAATCTGTGAGATATTTTGATTTTTTTTCCTTAGAAGTAGTTAGCAGCCCTGGTAGTGGGCAGAAGTGATAGTCTCTGTAAATGACCCAGAGTAGGAGATGCAGGGCTGATGTGCAAAACAGTTAGAAGAAACAGGTGTTTAAGGGAGGGGTGTGCATGTATGAGAGTATAACAGGTAATCCGTGAGCTGTAGACCCAGAGACTGAATAGGGAGAGACGTGATGCCCCTAAGGGGTTGACCCATTCTAAGCTAAAGTCAAGGAACAGCATATGGAGTGCAGGTACGAAAGAACTGGATGATAAGGAGAACCCTGGACATGAATGCTCAAGATTCCAGAGGAGAAGCAGTTGCAGGTGATGACAAAGCCTTGGATGAGGCCTTTGGAATAAGTGGTATTTGGCTGGAATGGAAGTGACGACTGAAGTCAAGGAGATCATGGACATTCGACATCAAGGTTAATTAGAGTTTACACATTATAAGACATTAACAATAATACAATAATTGTAGGGGATTTTAACACCCCACTTACATCAATGGATAGGTCATCCGGAGAGAAAATCAATAAGGCAACAGTGATCTTAAATGACAAAATATACCAATTGGACTTATAGATATCTATAGGATACATCTTTGAAAAACAGCAGAATTCACATTCTTTTCAAGTACACATAGAATGCTCTCCAGGATAGATCACAGGTCTCAACAAATTTAGGAGGATAGATATTATATCAAACCTCCCCCTCTCGTTGACCACAGTGTATGAAACTAGAGACCCATTACAGGAAGAAAAATGGCAAAGTACAAACACATGGAGACTAAACAACATGCTACTAGATGTTACACATTATAATTAAAGAGTAATAGAGGGCTTGACACAAAGAAAAAGGCTGTTAACACTGTATATAGGATCCTCATCTTATTTAAGGCACAAACTTTATGGACATGCTATTCACTCTACCTTTTTATTTATTTTCATGTACAGAATACCATGGGGAGATGGGATATAAGGGCAGGAAGGAGAGGCGTGAATCGTGAAGATGTATTTTGGCTCCTGCCCAAGGCTGGCAGGCTGGCAGGGAGGCACGTCGGTTCCAAGTGGCATGTTGTGCTTGCCGGCTGGTTCTAGTCAGGACTTGGTAAGGCTGTGGGAGCTGTGTGGAACAGTTTCCATACAGGTTCAGCATCCCAGGAGTCAGGGGTGTTGAAATGGACAGTCTCAGAAGACTCAGCTTTAGGGGGTTGGTTCCTTGGACTGGGGTGGTGGGAGAAGCGAGGAGAGTGAATGGCAGAGGGAGAAGGGAAGAGAAAAATCATGTTTTTTAAGGCTCATCAAGCACGTCACATACTTTCATTTAATTCTCATGATAATCCTGCAAAGGAAGCACCATTATTCTCATTTTATAAATGACATGTCAGCGTGCCTGTAACATGATGTGAATTTCTATAGTGATGCAGATTTTTCTTCCTGAATTCCAAAACTAGACAAGGCACACATGGAAAGTCAATAATACAGAGAAATAAAAAAGCAAGTCAATAAGCAGCACAGCTTTCACGGCTGCCTTCAGCTCCTAGACAATATTTTCTCATACCTTTCCTGTCTCTTCTGTTTAATCGTGGCTCAGGGCCTATCTGTATCATCATTTGACAGGATTCAAAGTGCTATTTCTAACCTTCACCAGTAAAAATATTCAAATTGCAGGCTTTAAAGAGTAATTCGCTTCAGATTGTCTCTCTCTGGGGAAGCAGTTCTGATGAACTGGAAATGCTGCATTGCAAATTAAAACCACGGATACTGGTTCTGATCCTTGCTACTGACAAAATACAGGACCTTGGGCAAGATATTCAACCCCTCGAGTGTCCTACCTCTAAACAGGGAAAATGATATCTGAATTGCTTACCTTACAGGATTGATGTGTGGGGTAACTGAGGTGGTGAAGGTGAGAAGGCATCAGTGTTATGCTGTTGGCAAGGACTGGTCTTCTCTAGAGGCAAGGTAACTCAGAACTACCTATTTTATGTCATGCCATAGGCAGCGTGGACTTGAAACAGCTGCACAAACCTTTATCTGAAAGCTTTGTGGCCAATTTGTGTGTCAGAATGAAGCTGCTTTTTCTGACTTTAGAAAGGTAAAGTGGTGCCCATGTTGCATATTACTTACCCCTATTGAAGTCCAGGCATTTCCCCGTGGCTCAGTGGTAAAGAATCCACCTGCTAATGTAAGAGAAGTGGATTTGTTTCTCGGGTCGGCAAGATCTCTTGAAGAAGGAAATGGCCACCCACTCCAGTATTCTTGCCTGGAGAATCCCATGGACAGAGGAGCCTGGTGGGATACAGTTCTTGGGATTGCAAAGAGTCAGGCTGAGCACCTACACACACAATACACAGTAGGCTGAACAGTGGCCTCTGAAAGATACCATGTCCTAATCCATGGAACCTGTAAATGGTACCTGGTAGGAGAAGGGATATTTGTAGGTGTGATTGAGTGAAGGTTTTCACATGTGGGATGGACCTGCATATCTGGGTGGGCCCTGAATGTCATCAAATGTGTCCATATGAAGAAGGCACAGAATACTTTGACAAACAATGAAGTGAAGAATCAGGCGACCTTGGAGGCAGAACCTGCAGTGACGCAGTCACCAGTCGAGGAATGCTGGCAGTCATCAGAAGCTGGAAGAGGCAGCGCATTCCCCTAGAGCCTCAGGAGGGAGTGTGGCCCGACTGGCACCTTGATATTGGCGCAGGGAAACTGATTTTGGACTCTGGTGTCTGAAACTGTGAGAGAATACATTTCTATTGTTTTAAGCCGCCAAGTTTGTGGTAATTTGGTACAGCAGGCACAGGAAACTAATTCAGTCAAGTTTGCTACCAAATGAGTTATGAAAAAAATTTTGAGCTGTCAGTGTTTTGCATTTGGGAATTGTAAATAGAGTGTTGATATGAATCTAGCACTGGTAACCAAGTATCTTTCAAAGTGGTTGTTAGGCTATTTGTTCATTCACAGCTGATCAGAATGGTAGGGAGGGGCCTAGAATTGCTGGAGAAGTGGGTGACAGAGGATGAGATAGATGGTTGGATGCTATCATCAACTCAATGGACTTGAGTCTGAGCAAACTCCGGGAGATGAAGGACAGGGAAGCCTGGTGTGCTGCAGTCTATGGGATCACAAAGAGTCCAACATGACTGAGCGACTGAACACCAACAATAAGGCTTATGCAGAGAGATGGACATTGCGGTATTTTGGGGGAGGGGGGAAGTGTGAGCCTATCCAGTGACAACATTTGAACTGGGAGAGGGGCAAGGTGTTTTACTTAAGTGAAAAGTAAAAGTGTTAGTCACTCAGTCCTGTCTGACTCTTTGCCGCCCTATGGACTATAGCCTGCCAGGCTCCTCTGTTCATGGAATTCTCCAAGCAAGAATACTGGAGTGGGTTGCCTTTTCCAGGGAATCTTCCCGACAAGGAGCACAACCATTTCTAGCCATGAATCAGCCAAGTGGCTGGTCCCTTCAAGGCATTCAGTAAGTAGCAGAGTATCTCACAAGTTTGTGATTCTCAAGAGCCCAGGCACCAGACACAGGGAAGGGAGTCTGGGTATCAAGTAGCAGGTGAGGTTCAGGCCAAGGGCTAAGGAGACATCAGTGGACATGGATTTCTGTAAGAGAAATTGAAGAAATAAGGACTGATGCACAAGCTCAGTTGTGTCAATACGTGTGTTCAGTTGTATCAATGAGTGTGTGTGTGTGTGTGTGTGTGTGTGTGTGTGTGTGTGAGATTCTGTTTAGGGTATTTGGATAAGAAAAGTTCTTTATTACAGAACATCTTGAGGTGATGGGAAAGGTGACTTGGGAAGAATATAAGCTCTGCCAGTGTCCTGGGCCAGACTGGCAGCAAGAGAAAAACTCAAGTGAACCCCACAGGGTATGACTTGGGGTGCAAAGCAGGAACTTGAACTAGCATTTTTTAAAGGTATTGTTTCAGTTCCATTCAGTTCAGTAGCTCAGTTGTGTCCGACTCTCTGCGACCCCATGGACTGTAGCACGCCAGGCCTCCCTGTTCATCGCCAACTCCCAGAGTTTACTCAAACTCATGTCCATTGAGCTGGTGATTGTTTAGTTTTTTTTTTAAATTTTATTTATTTTGGCTGTGCTGGGTCTTCACTTGTGGCATGCAGGCTTCTTCGTTGTGGCATGTGGACTTAGTTATGGCATGTGGGATCTAGTTCCCTGACCAGGGATTGAACTTGAGCCCGCTGTGTTGGGAATGTGGAGTCTTGGCCAGTGGGCTGACAGGGAAGTCCTCTGAATGATCACTGATGCACTCATCATGGGTCAGAATGACCAGGGGACTTGATCAATACTGTGGCCCAGTAGTTTTTTCTTCACACCAAGCTGACTAGGAAATAGGGGCTAAGTGGGAAATGTGGGGACGGAAGGGTAACCCAACAGTAGAGAGCCATGGGCCACTGAAGGGAAATCTCTCAGGCGGGGACACATGCACACACACACACACACACACACACCCAGTGTGGGAGGAAGTGGAGAGGCAGAGAGGACAGTTGCTGATGCTGTCAACATCTTTGTCTGCTTTTGTTTATTTTAAAATCAACTTCCTGATGATAAAATAGTACATGTATCATGTCAGGGATATGTCTATGATGAAATGACTTAAAATCTCCATTTAAAAACTCATTAAGTTTATCTGAAGGCTATTTTAAAAGTTATGATCTAATCTAAATCGCCAACACAGGGCCCAGTTAAGTAAACTGTGGGCATCTATGCAACCAAACATTTTACAGTCATTAATACTGTGTTTACAAAGAGTTTCTAAAATCTTGGGAAAATATTTATGTTATAACGCTATGTGAAAAAGGCAGGATACAAGATTGTTTACAGAATATGAAGAAACAAAAAAAATAAAAACTATGTATGAAAAAGTATCTAGTAGGAAATCCATTGAAATATTTATACAGTGATAGTCTCTGCATAGTGGGGCTAATAGCATTTTTTAAAGTCGCCTCTCTGGTTTTCTATTCTCTTAATTATCTATACCTTTTCTTTTAGTTACTTTACTTTAGTTTATGTTTAGCTATTTTAGTCTTATATATCATATTACGTTTGCAAGGGAAAAGAATAAACTCTCCTTTCTGAAAGAGGCTACACCTAACTTTCTTGGACTTTGTTTAAAACATTTTGTGTTTCACAGGACAATGGTATCTACAAAGAAAAATGTTATTGCATTAGCATTTCCAGTTGTATGAACTCTAGATACAGAAGGTAAAAAATAAATGGCTCTTCCCCACTCATGCCCAATAAGCCTAACAACAAATGGACTTATTGATTTTTTTTTTTCTTTTCTCACGAAACAAACTGGCAAGAAACTTCAGGCTGTGGAAAAGCACTTGGAACAGATCATATTATGGTGCAACAAGTCTTGAATTTGCCACTTAAACACTTTTGCTGCAGGAAGAGGCTGCTTTCATAGGTGGGTGTGGAAGAGGATCTTCTCAGACATTCTCTCTAGATTCCCCCCAACCCCACCCAATCCTGAGCTGGAGTAAGTGTCCTCCCTGTGCACGTCTCCATCACTGTCCGTATCATGCGATGTCGTCTCACCAATGAGGTAAGAGTCAGAGAGGCAGAGACTGTGTTTCACTTGGGCTAGTCTTCACAACACCTAGCAGAGCTCTTGGCAGATGGCAGGTGCTGAATAAATACTTGTTAAAGAAGCGAGCAAGTCACCGGAAGTGTGAGAGAAACTGTACAAGCTTCCTAGGGTTGCCATGATAAAGTATAGCAAACTGGGTGACTATCCAAGAAGTCAGAAATCTGAAATTGGGAAGGTTGGTTTCTTCTGGAGGGTTTGAGGAAGGGTCTGTTTCTCTCCATGCTTCTCTCCTGACTTCTGGTGGTTGCTGGTGATCCTGGACATCCCTTGACTGGCATTTGTCCCAGAGACTCCGCTTGTGCTTTACGATGGTACTCTCCGTCCGGCTGTGTCTCTTCTGCACCCTTGTGTCCACATGGCCTTCTTCTTGTAAGGACATCATTCATATTGGATTTGGTATGACTCTAATTCAGTATGAGCTCATCTTAACTTGACAATGTCTGCAAAGATCCCATTTCTACTGAGGTTAGACCTTGAATATGTGTTTTTGGGGGACACAATTCAACTCACAACAGAAACTATAGGGAATTTGAAATTGAGTGAAGTGGCGATAACCCAGCCATATACCCAATGTAATATAATGACTGGCTGAGAGCACCCGAGTCACTGCCAGCCATAAGGGGCCAGGAGTAGAGGTGCTGGGTTGGCACTACTGGGTGGTAACATGGAGAGTCAAGCATTGGGTACAAAGAACAAGAAAGGAAGAAACGGAGTTTCAGAAATTGGGCCAAGTTTCCAGGCATGAGGAGAGAGGAATTTGGGGTCAGTGAGGGAGCAGAGTAATTTACTAACATCTATCAAACGACCTCCATCTTGTCCACCCTGTTTATCACTTGCATGGCTGGTCATCTTCAGCTCATGGTATTTACTTAATGTGTGTGCGTGTGTGTGAGGTTGCTTCAGTCGTGTCCGACTCTGTGTGACCCCATGGACTGTAGCCCGCCACACTCCTCTGTCCATGGGATTCCCCAGGCAAGAATACTGGAGTGGGGTGCCGTGCCCTCCTCCAGGGGGTCTTCCATTACTTTCCTTAGCATCCGACCCCAAACCCACATCAGAGGGCCTGGCGTGAAATAAAATAGGCAGGAAAAGAGTTCAGCATTTTTCTACTAGGAGTCAAAAGAGAAAATATGTGTTGACTCTGTTCTGTGGGAAACACACTGAGCTACACTCTACAGTTGTCCTAATCATGTATTTTCTGGCCCATAAATCCCATAAGAATAGGTAACACATTTAGCAAAGACTAAATATTCATGAGAGGCTATATATGAAATTTTATATGCAATGTATAGCTCTGTGTTTTGAAGAGCAACAGATGACATGTTATCGCTTCGCTTTAAAACTAAAATTTAAAAAATGTTTATTATTCATTGTAAAGAGCAATTAATAATAACAAAATTGGAAATTATCTCCATAAATGAACACCCCAAAGAAGAATGGTTTCCATATGCTGTTCTTTTGGGAGAGTCATTTTATCTGAAATCTCAAATGAACTATTCAGTGGTGAACCTGAGAAGAATGTGGGGTAGAATCTTAACATTTTCAAGATACGGGACTCCAACCCTTTCATGCTTGTAATCCCTATGTATTTCTTGACCAAGAACATCCAAACTTACAGAGCTTTTCAGACTTGAATATCAGAAGGTTAAAGGAGAAATGAATGAACTGAAATGCTCTTGCTTTGTTCAGGGCCATGCCATTTGAATTTAATTTAATTGAAGTAAATACATTATAAGTTGAGGAGAAACATGAGGAGGAGGTGGCCTGAGGAATGCTGAGCTAGAAGAAGGGGGAGCCCTGGGATGTAGATCTATCAACTCCCAGGAAAGACTGCTTACTCCCCACACTTCTGAACAGGAGATTGGGATTTGCAAGGGCAAAAAAAAGATGAGACCTGGGCCTTGTCAAGTGCAGACATGGTTTTCATGTGGGCTTTGAGTCTGTTTTGATAACCAACCATATCTTTTGTAACCTAGGCATAAGGGAAGTATTTGTCCCACCAAAGGAGCTAGACCAGATTCGTGGGATGAGCTGTGAGCATTCCAGCCTCAAAGATAATGAAGACTCAAGAAGTTTTCTTCTTGAACAAGAGTTCAAGAAAAGTTTATACTGACTTCACAATTGGCTCCAACCAAAAGTTCCAGCACTCTTCTATTTGAGGTATTAACTTACTTGACCCCTAGTTTGTATACGCAACTGGCTAAAGAGAGAGGGGGCAACAAGAGAATATATTTTAAAAATCTGACTTTGAACTATGCCTGGTATGCTAAAATATTTAATTCTTCAAAACTTGGCATTTAGAGTAGAGGGTGGATTTAAACAGAGGTTGACCAGCTGGCTAATTACATGTTGCCAACATCTTCTTCTGGCTACTTATTGGATGATTCTGTTTATGTCAAAAGCTGACTCTGTGCTTTATCCTCTATTATGGCCAAGAAATGGAATGCCATGCATTTTACTCAACATTAAATGTTCTGGTGAAACCCAAGGCAACAAAGCCCCCTTCATTCTCTTGGTGGGCCAGACAAAGCAGGTGGTAGGAGAGAACTGGTGAGGGGCTCCAGGACAGGTTGAAAATGGCGAACAACTAGGAGTCCAATTTACCATCTTCTGCATCTCCTTTTAGAAAAGATAATTTCCTCTCCTTAAGATATTGTCAAGTCAAAAGCTATTGATGGGGGATGGGTGGGGGGAAGTCCAGGAGGGAGGGTATATGTATCAGTTCAGTTCAGTTCAATCACTCAATCATGTCCGACTCTTTGCGACCCTATGGACTGCAGCATGCCAGACTTTCCTGTCTATCACCAAATCCTGGAGCTTGCTCAAAGTCATGTTCATTGAGTCAGTGATGCCATCCAACCATCTCATCCTCTGTCTCCCCCGTCTCCTCCTGCCTTCAATCTTTCCCAGCACCAGGGTCTTTTCCAGTGAGTCAGTTCTTCACATCAGGTGACCAAAGTATTGGAGCTTCAGCTCCAGCATCAGTCCTTCCAGGGAATATTCAGGACTGGTTTCCTTTAGGATTGACTGGTTTGATCTCCTTTTTGTCTAAGGGACTCTTGAGTCTTCTCCAATATCACAGTTCAAAAGCATCAAATTTTCAAAGCTCAGCTTTCTTTATGGTTCAATTCTCACTTCTACACATGACTACTGGAAAAACCATAGCTTTGACTAGACAGACTTTTGTCGGCAAAGTAATGTCTCTGCTTTTCAATATGCTGTCTAGGTTGGTCATAACTTTTCTTCCAGGAGCAAGTGTCTTTTAATTTCATGGCTACAGTCACCATCTGCAGAGATTTTGGAGCCTAAGAAAATAAAGCCTGTCACTGTTTCCATTGTTTTCCCATTTATTTGCAATGAGTTGATCAGATGCCATGATCTTCATTTTTTGAATGTTGAGTTTTAAGCCAGCTTTTTCACTGTACTCTTTCACTTTCATCAAAAGGATATAGGTATACATATAGCTGATTCACTTCATTGTAAAGCAAAACTAATGAAACACTGTAAAGCAATTATCTTTCAATTAAAAAGAAAAGCTACTAATGGCACATTCAAGGCTAGGTTTTTCAGTGTGAGAACAGAAACTGATTTCTTAAAGCCCCATCAGTCTGGCTGAGCTCTGTGTATAAAGTGAGGGTGAGGTCAGCAGAGTTAATAACTGTAAAGGGGCGGGGGTGTCCTCTACTTGCATGATTTTTAAAAAAATGAGTCTCCAAGGACCTCTGAAGTGGATTGCACATAAAAGGAACCATGTATAAATTTGATAGAGTCTGGAAGAAAATGATGCACAGAGATAGAAGGAAAATGAGGGTACATGTGAGTCACATGCTGGATGTATCACCTAAGTCCAACCATAAGAGGCCCATCAAAAAGGCAGACTCTGGTAGGAACCGCAAACTCAAATGCCTCCAGGCAGGGACTCGTGGATAATATAAATGTTAGAGAGTATAAGACTATAGAGAATGTCAGGGACCATGTCAAACTGCAACACATTTATCTGGTATAAAGGCATTAAAAAAAATTAAAAACACCACGCCGATCCAACAGAACGTACCTGTGAGCTGCATTTTATTCTGCAGCTGTCAGTTTGTGACCGCTATCTAGTGAGAACTCAACTTTGAGGGTCTGAAATTAGGGGCTGTGTTTATTTGTTGAGAATGGCTTGTAAAGCTGCTTTACATAAGGGAAAGCTATTGTCCAAACTTCCTGTCATGATGTCAGATTATGTAAAATTCCCTTTTTTCCCCTGTTCTTTTTCTCTTGTTGAAAAATGAAGACTACATCCTTGGAAGGAAGACATTCATCTTGGAAATTGTCAGGGGGGGCTGCCCTTCACTTCCTCAATGAGGAGCTAGAGTAAACACTCTGTAATCCCCCTCCGTCACCCACCCTCACCTCAGGGGTTATCAGCATACCATTCTGGGCCTCTCCTTAATTCTAGGCACACTCTGCTCCCTGCTATGTCCTCTCCAAATCCCAGTGGCTCCATGAAGGAAGCAAGCCATCACAACAGTTAAGTTTTAAGTCAATTTTGTGAATAGGGCTGGAAGTTTTTGTTGATTAGAAGGAGAGATTAGTTTGTTGCTCTGTGTAAATAAATCAAAATAAATTCTTCTTAGCATAGGTGCTCCTATGGGGAGAAACTTGAATGCATAAGATCTACAGTTAGGATAACCTATGGCTTTCTATCCTCTAGGGCCCTAGAGACCTCTCACTGGAGAATTTCTGAACTCTTCATTAGGGATATTATTTAAAAATAGCTTTGCTGTGTGCTGCACTTAGTCACTTACTCTGCGTCTGACTCTTTGTGACCCCGTGGAGTGCAGCCCGCCAGGCTCCACTGTCCATGGGAATTCTCCAGGCAAGCATACTGGAGTGGGTTGCCAGGCCCTCCTCCAGGAAAACTGTCCAACCCAGGGATAGAACCCAGGTCTCTTTACCATCTGAGCCACCAGGGAAGCCCTTAGTGTTAAAAATAGCTTTAAGACATGGTATATATCCCTTAAGCACATCTGAGGCTAAACATTATGATAGCTCCATGCTACTGGCCTTAGCTCACCCCTCTTACTGTTGCTGAGTTTCCCAGCATCCATTGTGCTCAGACCGGAGCTTCTGTGCAAAACTTTCCTCTGATTAGACCATAGCCTTCAGGATCTTTTGCTTTGGTCAGACATAAACATCCTTACTCCAGACTGCCAGAGCAAAAATAACACTTGCAAATAGTTTCCAACTGCTTATTGCCTACCTAGTAGTTGTATATGAAAAGTGAAACAAAAATATGTATCAGATGGGTGATACAAAGAAAAAAGCCATCATTCTAGCTGGAGCAGAAGGCTGGAAAAGCAGATCCGAGCTAGGCTACGTGCAGTGTTTCTAGCCTGAGGAGTTCAGACATCTTCCTGATGTAGGGAACCCTTGAAAGTTTTTGAGCAGAGATGTAAAATGATGGAAGAGGCTTTCTAGAAAGCCTGACTTGGCAGACATCTGCAAGGTGGTTCAGAGGAGGGAGAGACAGAGGCTTAGAATCAATGATAATAAATCCAAGCATTAAACCTTCTATAGACTTAGAGTGACAAAGGGATACTGAGTTATAGTGAAGACTAGTCAACACTAACTGCATGCTCTGATGTGCCAACAACTGTTGTATGTGCTTTATGAGCATTATTTAATTTAATATTTGCAACAGCATTCTTTTTTAAAATATTTATTGTTATTTTTTTATTTTATTTGGCTGTTTTGGGTCTTAGTTGTAGCATGTGGGATCTTCAGTCTTCATTGTAGCATGCACTATTTTTAGTTGTGGCATGTGGGATCTAGTTCCCTGATTAGGGATTGAACACGGGCCCCCTGCAAAGGGAAGCATGGAGTCTTAGCCACTGGACCACTAGGGAATTCCCCTTCAACAGCATTCTTAAATATCACTCTTTTTCAGACAAGAGAACTGAGTCTTGGAGCAATAAAGAAACTTTGTAAGCATTACCTGGCTAGGAAGTATCAGAGCTGGGGGACAAGCCCAGGTGGTCTGGCTTCAGGGCCCTCGTCTTCAACCATGCTTCCAAAATTTTTATTTGAACATCTCAGTTCCTGGCCTTCCCATGCTGAGGCTGGGACCAAGGATGGGAACACTGCCATCACTCTACCTCATTGTCTGTTATGTTTGTACATGGACGTCTACCTTAGATGGCATGTTTGCCTAGATATTGATTTCAAGACACTCAAAACACTTGCAAATGCTTGCATCTAATTCAAAGGACAGGCTTCCCAGATGGCTCAGTAGTAAAGAATCCTCATGCAAAGCAGGAGACACGGGTTATCCTTGAGTCCGGAAGACTTCTTCTTTTCTTCTTCTCTGGAGGAGAAAAGAACCATTCTAATATTCTTGCCTGGGAAATCCCCTGGACAGAGGAGCCTGACAGGCTACAGTCCATGGGGTCGCAAAGAGTCAGACACGACTAGTGACTAAACAACAACAATAACAATTCAAAGGAGACATGTGAGCAAAGAAGGGAAAGACGAGGCGCAAATACCATGAAAATATCTCCAGGACTGCTCATCACATTCTCGCAGAGGAAGGAAGGAAATTCAGGACTTTTGGCCCTGTTACTTTTCATTAAATATTAATGATATTACTTCTCTGGCCTCACTGGCCTTGGTTCAGTAGATTTTGGACTCATTTACTTCCAAAATGAGAGATCTGGAACTCATCTGATGGTAAATTGTTTAGTATTTTGCTGGCTCTTTCAGTCACTATCAGATGAGAAAAATTTACTGTGAACCCAAACTGACTACAAGTTGTTCTCAAAGGTACTGTGTAAGATTCCTAAACGTTTTGAGCCTTTAGACAATCTAGGCCAATACACGGAGAAGGCAATGGCAACCCATTCCAGTGTCCTTGCCTGGAGAATCCCAAGGACGGGGGATCCTGGTGGGCTTCCGTCTATGGGGTCACATAGAGTCAGACACGATTGAAGTGACTTAGCAGCAGTAGCAGCAGCAGGCCAATACAGTCCTCTAAGAACAAAACCAAGAATAGATGTTTGCCACTTAAATTTAACACTATTCATACAAATTTTAAGTCGGGTGCAGATTCAACCAGAAGGTGGCCTAATTAGATCATGCTTAAATTGAGGTAATGTCATATAGGTTGCCCAGAACAATTTACATTTTTTTCTCATTGAAAAACTTTCTTGTATAGAGACATCCATGAACACAGAACTTTAATTTTGGCTTGGGTTCTGGACTTACATATTTACTCTTTTATACCATTTAATAATAAACATATTGAGTTCAAGGAATTCTGTTGCAGAGAAACAGACAATACCTTGATTGTAGACCTAACCTTTTACAGATTATTGTCATCATATCAGGCAATGGAAGAAGTTTACACATGGGTATTTGATTAGACATCAGTCTCAACAAAACATTGATTGAGGACCTGCATATAACTTAATCCATGTGATGCTAATTTATGGCTAGGTTGGATTCTCAGTGCTGAATTGTATCATGTATAAGTTGTTTACTGTTTTAACTAGATGCCCTCTAGCCAGGTGTAGCTATACTCTACTGAATCAGCAGATAAACTTATTGATTAACTGTTACGATTTATTTTTAAGTTGAAACTTTGGCCAGGCAGTGATTGAAACGAATTTATTTTTGCAAACAATCAGATTACAGAGCCAAGCAGGCTTGGAAGGACAATTAAGAAACCTTGAAACCATTTTCTTTAGGGAGTTAAATGTCTTTATTACATAAGATAAACATCTAAGTCTGCACAGTAGAGGTTCTGTAAATATTGGCATTTAAATACGCATTAATAAACTTTCAGTTTTCTCTAAAAATATGTTACTGAGATATGTAAGGTTAAGGCTATTAGGAAACTCATGCAACTTGTTTGAAAAAGTTAAAGTAATTTTTATTTGATTTAGTATGGATCCAGCTTTAGTCAGAATTGATAATAAAAAGTAGGACTCTTTTTTTTTAAAACAGTGGAGAAAGTTCATCAAATCCTTGAGGAAAAGTTTAACATTTGGGTCACTCTTCCTAATAATATTGGGTTGTAGAATTGATATCGATCGAGGACTAAGAATTCTATTTCTGCTTAGGAGCTTTAAAAATTGATTTTAGAGACTCAGTTTTTAAAAGCCAAACTTCCTCAAATCCAATTTCTTATAACTTTTACTTTACATTATTTTTACTGTATTTTCTTTAATATTTTGCCTATAGAACTGAGACTTTTTCTATTAAATGATAAAATTCCTTAAAATGGGTTTGGGTCAGGTGACATGTTAAGAATAATGTTAAAAAAAATGTAAACTGTATAATATGCAAACATCTTCTAATAAAAGATTCAGATGGTATTGTTTGAAAGACTCTTCCCACCACTCCCCACAACATTACTTCCAGCTAACTTCTGTGCGTTCAGTTCAGTTCAGTTCAGTTGCTCAGTCGTGTCCAACTCTTTGCTACCCTATGGACTGCAGCACGCCAGGCCTCCCTGTCCATCAACAACTCTCAGAGTTTACTCAAACTCATGTCCACTGAGTCGGTGATGCCATCCAACCATCTCATCCTCTGTCATCCCCTTCTCCTTCCACCTTCCGTCTTTCCCAGCATCAGGGTCTTTTCCAATGAGTCAGTTCTTCGCATCAGGTGGCCAAAGTATTGGAGTTTCAGCTTCAGCATCAGTCCTTCCAATGAATATTCAGGACTGATTCCCTTTAGGATGGACTGGTTGGATCTCCTTGCATTCCAAGGGACTCTCAAGAGTCTTCTCCAACACCACAGTTCTGTGCGTGGTGCTTTGCATATACAACTGTATTGGCACATATAGATTTTTGAGTCCCCCCTTTACTTTTCTATTCAATTACCAACTTCATTTTGTCAGTAAAGCAGTACATGTACCAGACTTAAAAGGATAAATAATGTTTACTTCCTCCAGCTAGTTAGTAGTAAATTAACAGTTGAAACAAGAAGTTAAACACATGTATCTCATTAGGGAATCTTTTCTACGGCCCTATTACTCCTGGCCACAGATTCTTCGTTAGTGTCCAGGGAAATGTAGGAGATGTGCCACACTCCGTCCAGAACTTTAATTTGTTTCTATCCCGTAGTATTATTTTTATGATTAAAAAGAACAGGGCACCTGAAACAGATTTTGATGCTGTTCAACCATGCCTTCTCTTCTCTTCTTTCCTTCTGGTCTGTCTTATTCTCGCATGATTGCAGTTGATCTTTTTTTTAAGATTTTTTTTCTTTTGATGTGGATCATTTTAAAATCTTTACTGAATCGGTTACAATATTGCTTCTGTTTTATGTTTTGGGGTTTTGGCTGTGAGGCATGTGGGATCTTAACTCTCCCCGCCCCCTTCCTGATCAGGGATCAGATCTGCACCTCCTGCATTGGAAGGTGAAGTCTGAACCACTAGACTACCAGGGAAGTCCCGGTTGTTGATTTTTGAGATAAACCATACATTTATTTGACAAGTGGAGTCATATTTGTTGAGTGGGTTACACCCAAATGTCAGTGAGCACTGATTTCCTGGCATTGTGGGACAGTGAATTCTATAGACAGAGAGACTCAAGTTTGAATCTGGCCCTCACTTGCTCTGTGGCTGTAGCAAATGACTTCATCCAGCTAACCTTAGGATCCTCGAATAAAATGGGGGTAATAAGATCTACCTTATATATGGCTATTGTAAGGAAATTATGAAATAATGTATGTAGTATGTAAAATTCCCTAGTATAATCTCTCAGTAAAGGGTGGTTATTATCACAAGAGTGTCAGCACTTGTCTTGAGGATGATAGGGAACACAGGGAAAAGCTTGTAAATCTTTTTTTTTTTTTCCTGCTCCTGGAGAGTTTGCCCCTGTACTCTTTCCTAAGATCTGAGCACTTTCTCTTTTCCTCATCTGACCTGGACCTTCAAGTTTAGGCTTCAAATTAACTCCCAGTGAGGCTTTCTCAGGCCAGCCTGTTTAAATTAGACTGTCTTTCCCATTTCTTTCTTTTTATGCTTAGACTTTGATTTTCATAGTAGTTTTAGATTTATAGACTAATTGAGCTAGACAGTATGCAGAGTTCTTAGGCAGCCCCTGTGTTGTTTCTCCTAAGATTAGCATATAGTTAATATGTTAATATAGTTAATTAATAAAGGGAGTTACAATTGTTTCAATTAATAAACCAACACCATTGACTCTATGGCAACCCACTCCAGTACTCTTGCCTGGAAAATCCCATGACGGAGGAGCCTGGTAGGCTGCAGTCCATGGAGTCGCTAAGGGTTGGACACGACTGAGTGACTTCACTTTCACTTTTCACTTTCATGCATTGGAGAAGGAAATGGCAACCCACTCCAGTGTTCTTGCCTGGAGAATCCCAGTGGGCTGCTGTCTATGGGGTTGCACAGAGTCAGACACGAGTGAAGCGACTTAGCAGCAGCAGCAGCTATATTGATATTAACTGAAGTCCACATTTTATTCAGATTTCCTTAGTTTTTGTCTCATGTCCTTTTTTCTGCTCCAGGGTCCCATCTAACTCTCAGTAAATTTGATGCATGGTTCAGCTTCTGGGAAGGAATTTTCTGAATTGGCAAAACCTTTTGTGGAGAAGTGGAGAAAGGAGGGATCAAACGTAAAGTGACTCAGAGAAGGTACTGGGCAAGATATTTTGAATTAGATTAAGTTCCAAGGGGTAAGTACAAAAAGTTCACAGGACAAAATCAAAACACTACAGAGCAAGATAGGGAAAGGTGGAGTTCAGCTTCATGTGGTGACCTTCATAGAACTAGATGAATGAGTGCTGTTTTATTTATAGAACCAATGAGATAGTGGGACCTAGGGAAGGCCAAGGGCAGGAAGTGGCCTGTTAGCTTTTCCCTGTGCTGGTCTGACCCCAACTGTGGCCACTCTGTGTCTCCCCTTTAAGGAGGATGTGGGGAACTGGAAGAACTCCAGAGAAGAGCAAAAATGTAATTAAGGCTTGGGAAACAGGGCTGAGAGCAAAGGCCACAGAGCTGTGGGGTTATTTAGCTTAGAGAATAAAGGTCTAACAGATTGGAATGGTCATTATATGAAAGACATCGGTTGTTTTCCATCTCCGCAAATGACAGGACAAGAGGAAAGAAGTTTATACTGCACTCTAGAAGGTTTTGGGCTGTGAGAATTATTACCAAGGAGACCGTCAGGCTCACACTGGCATCTGAAAAGAAAAAGGATTTATGTACAACTCTGGGGATACAAGGCCTTCCCTGGTGGCACTAGTGGGAAAGAATCTGCCTGCAATGCAGGAGATGTGGGTTTGATCCCTGGGTTGGGAAGATCCCTTGGAGGATGAAATGGCTACCCACTCCGGTATTCTTGCCTGGAGAATCCCATGGACAGAGGAGCCTGTCCATGGCTACAGTCCATGGGGTAATGCTTTGGGGCCTCCCGGGTCGTTCAGATGGTAAAGAATCCGCCTACAATGCAGGAGACCCTGGTTGATCTCTGGATGAGGAAGATCCCCTGGAGAAGGGAATGGCAACCCACTCCAGTATTTTTGCCTGGGAAAATCCTGTGGACAGAGGAGCCTGGCAGGCTGTGTATGATCCATAGGGTTGCAGAGCTGGACACAACTGAGTGACTGAGCACAAGCACGCATGGGGATACAGCATTCACAATTACCTGGAAAGAGAAGGAAGGTAGTATTCAGATACTAGCTTTTGGATTATTTTGAAAACAAACCACTTATCCTTTGCGTAAGCTCATAGTTGTTTACCATTTAAATTCAATTATTAACAAAAGTTGGTTTGAAGGTATAGACATAAGTTAGATAAGTTCGTGATTTCTTGAGACAAGGTCCTGCCCCATTCAATTGATCTTGGCTAACACCAACTAAAATGCTCATAGGTTAACTTTATTTACCATGTCTTGATAATTTTTTTCCACTTCTTGTCACTGAGTTACATTTTCATTACATCTCAGCACATGACATCATCAAATCCACCTAACTGTATTTTAGAGATTGTTAACTGTGCTCTTTTAGTAATGACAGGAATGGAAGAAACTCCATTCTGTGTGTTATGCATTGAGAATAGTACAACTTCAAACCCTCAAGAGTACATTTGCTAGAGCTATAAATAAGATTAAACATAGAATATTAGCCATGAAAGAGGACTATACACAGGAGAAAACAAAAGCCCAAGGATCTTGGTGAAAATTGGATTCTTTCATCAGCCCATAATCTGAATCGTATAATCTAAAGTAAATGAAGTCCTTTATAGTATTGATTAGATGAGTCTATAACGGCGGCTCCCTTTGTTGCTTTGGTTTTGGAGATGTGTATTATAATGCCTGAAAGCTGGGAACATCTTTTGGACTCTCTTTTCCTTTAGTTTGTCCTTAGCGTGCTTGCATGCTAAGTCACTTCAGGCATGTCTTACTTGTTCGACCCCATGGGCTATAGCCTGCCAGACTCTTCTGTCCATGGAATTTTGCAGGAAGAGTATTGGAGTGGATTGCCATGCCCTCCTCCAGGGGATCTTCCTGACCCAGAGATTGAACCTATGTCTCCTGTGGCTTCTGCATTGCAGGTGGATTCTTTACCATTGAGCCACCAGGGAAGCCCTTATAAACACAGAATCACTGGTAAAGAAAGAAGTAAGTGTACCAAATATTTTTATCAGTTACTTGGGCTTTTCAGCAAGATGCCAGTTTTCAAGTCAGCAAAATTGCCTTAGAAAGACCGTCAAAATTAGTGATATTTAATTTCTTGTTTCCTCCAAAGTGGACATAAATAAATGTTTTCCCTGCTTTAATGCAGACTGTCTTTCTGCATTAAAGAATGAGAGTGCCAAGGCCAACCCCACATCCATTGTCTTTGATATGGTTGTAGTTTTCTGATGATGATAAACCCACAAAGCAAGTTTGACTCTATGATCTGACAGAAAAGGTTTTGTTCAAAATGAATTATGATTACTTCAATAGAAATATATTTTGAAATGTTATTTCTGGAATGTGTCATATTGTGATATCTAAGTCTAGAAGGAGATATATTCCTCCTTCCCCCAATTAAATCATCCTGATACCCGAGAAATGTTAACATTTTGGTAAACATTCCTTCTAATGTCTCTATGTATTTATTTTGTCCATATATGTCTGTGTGTGTATTTATGTAAATGATACAATATTCTGTTGTGCCCTGTTTTTTTACTCAGTGATCTGTCATGGAGATTTTCTTTCCTTTAGTAAGTTTCAAATTCCTTTTAACAGCTACATAACTGCCCAGTGTATGGACATATCAGAATTCAATTCCCAAATAATGGATATTAGATTGTTTCTAAAGTGAAATGTTAGTTGTTCAATCATGTCTGACTCTTTGTGACCCCATGGACTGTAGCTTACCAGGCTCCTCTGTTCATGAAATTCTCCATACTAGAATACTGGAATGGGTAGCCATTCCCTTCTCCAGGGGATTTTCCCAACCCAGGAATTGAACCCGGGTCTCCTGTATTGTAGGCAGATTCTGAGGCTCAGCTGGTAAAGAATCTGCCTGCAATGCAGGAGACCTGAGTTCAATCCCTGGGTTGGGAAGATCCCTTGGAGAAGGGAATGGCTACCCACTCCAGTATTCTGGCCTGGAGAATACAGTCCATGAGGTCTCAAAGAGTCGGACACGACTGAGCAACTGTCATTTTCACTTCTTTACCATCTGAGCCACTTGGGAAGCCCCAGGGTGTTTCTAGTTTATGATTATAATAAGCAAGCGCTGAGTTAACAGTCTTGTATCCTTATCTGAAGAACTTACCAGTAGAGTAGACGAATTCCCAGAAGTCTGATCTATGTCATTCATTTGCTTTCCAAAAACTTTTTTTATCAATTTTCATTTCTACCAACAGCATTGGAGAATATGGTAGCAGATCCTTCAGCTCACTGACCTGAAAGTCTTCAAATATTCAGTCCTAATAAACATTAATTTTGGCAGACAGGTGTCAAGTGTTCTTACTGAGTAGATCAAAACAGACGTGACATTAACAATTAAGAAGTCTTTCCAACTGTTTGCCAAGCTGTCAGAAAAAAGTTTCTTTTCCACACTCCTACACACAATACTTTGTATATCGCTCTCTTGAAACATATTTGATTTTGTCTTATGTTCTTAGGTGTCTTTCCAATTAAAATATTAGTTCCCTGAAGACAAGAATTGTCCTGCAACCCTGCAAGGATCTTGTAAACTGTGCCTGTCTGTCCCACAATAAACTTTGTGGATGAACAACCACAAAATTTTCCGTTTGCTTCTCCCTCATTTAGCAGCTTCCACCTCCTTCTTTTCCTTTGGCTTTTGAATATAAGAGTAATATTTGCCCAGGGCAAACAGACTTGGAGCTTCAGAGGTGGTATTGTGTAATGGATGTTCAATCAGCCAATTTAACTTTTGGCTTTCTCATTTGTTAGCTCTATAACCCTGGGCAAATTGCGTAACTCTTCTAAATCCTAATTTTCTTCTCTGTAAAATGAAGATAATATTTGACTTCAAAAAGTACAGATTAAAGGAGATCGTGTTTTAAAACCTTTAGCATGGTGCCTAGTATAATACTTAATAAATAGTAGCTGTAACTGTTATTTCCTCAAAGGAACAGATGTACTAAAAAAAAAAAAAAAAAAGCCAAAGCCCTACCCGCCAAACAAAACACAATGTCATTGGCTATTTCTGTCTTCTACTCTAGTGGGCACATTAACTTCTGGATTGGCTACCAGAACCTAGAAGTTAATGTTGATTTGGTCTGAGATGCTTAACAAAATCAATCTAAAACATATTTGTAGATAAAAATTAGGTTTTTGTTTTTCAAAACTAAAAGAGGTGTTTATTGAAATAAGGGAAGAATAGGATTGGACCAAGTAAAAGTAAATATTGAGTATTTTATTTGATTAAAAACTGAGTTTAGATAGTCTCTAGCCTTAAGTACCTCATTATACAATTCCAGGGAATTTTAAAAAAAAAATGTGAAAGTTGAACTATTGTGATCTTTGTTCTTTCTTAACTAGCAACTGACCTTTTGTAATGACAACAGTCTGTAATCTTTTTTGCACTCGGACCGTTTTGGGTTTTCACCAGGCTTGCCTCACTATAGTTGAGCTTATGTATCTGAGCTTATTTTCCATGTAACCATTGAGTCTTACAAATGTGGGAACATCTTGTAGATCTGCTCATTAAAGTGTTGATCAGGTTTCTGTATTTGCTGCTAGAGGTGGCTCAGAAAAATTTAGCATCACCCATGTGTCATATTTTCAATATTTTCTTCCCTTCACCTGAACTTCTTGTATGTTAAGCTGATAATAAACAATGAGTGCTCTTTAAAAAAAAAATCTATGGCATCAAAGGTGGCAACATCTTCTGCACATAATAAGTATTCGCAAATCTTTTCAAAGATAGCTCTCTTTGAAAAGCAGAATTTAAAAAAAAGATGAGTAAAATATATACATGAGACCAAGTGCATATCCTCTTCTATGGAAGCAAAGACACACTTCTCCCCCTTCCTCTAAGGAAGCCAAATCCTGATTCATTTTTCGTTCAAGACTCAGCAGAAACACAATGCTTCGTTTTGTAGAGGCTTATTACAACACAGTGACAGCACTATAATTTCCTTCAGGGCAAAGGGCTTCACTTGGCTTTAGGCCAGCTAAGCTCCGTGTCATTTAGCACTTCTATAGCTTCTGACAGAGGCGACTACCCTCACGTTTGTGCGTTCTATATTCCTTTAGGAAGCATTTTTTAAAACGTTGTTTTAATAGCAACTCTTTAGAGGCAGCAGTTAGATTATGTACGTGCCAGATTTCTTTTCCTTTATGCGGACATTCAGATAGTCCATAAACCATTGCAAGTGACCGTACCTCCCACTTCTTCTGAGGCCAAAGCAGTCTTAAAATGTTTGGCATGCAGGGGGCCTTTTGTCAAAGGAAACCTGTAATTGTAAAATTCCTCCTTGGTCTCATTGTTCACGTAGACCTATATAGAGTTCCCTTGTCTTTTTCTGGTTATGCTATGTGGTCAGTCTTGACTTTGTTTTGAAGAAGTTATAGACAGTTAAGTAAACATCTTATGGAAATAGCTAAGATCTAAAGCTAGGAACACTTCATATTTTTTGTCTCTATTAAAAAAAAAAAAAGGCATATTTTTTTCTCAGAAGCCTGTGACCCTACCCCGCCCCATGCCTTGTTATCACTGTGGACTTTTGCCTCAGGAGACTATGTCTCTACATAAAAGTTGTGTAATCCTTATTTCCTGAATGGGACCTACCTAAGTGCTTACACTAATAGTCACCTCCCACGTGGACAGGCACGGTGGCTGCTGTGTGAGGGGAGGGGACATTCCAGAGGCATGAGGGGAGGAGTCCACAGAGGCAGGCACAGCTGTGGAGCAGGTCTCTGATCCAACAGCAAAGCTGAGTCCAGCCAATTAGAGACATTGCATTCTCTGTTAGCAATCCTGCATGACATGACAAGCATGCTGAGACTGCTTCCAGAGATTTCCCTCCTTCTGGCTTAGATTGGGGGTGGGATGAGGATAGGAAACAAGAAGTCTAAAGGGAAAAACAAATGATCTGTTTCTTCATTTATTGACTACAAGCTCAAACATTGACTAGGTGCTCTTTGTTGGGCCAGGATTTGACATGTAATCTCTTTCTTAATTCTCATAATACCGTCAAACAGGTAAGTTTTAATCTTCATCTAGCAGTGGAGGAAACTGAGCCTTTGGAGAGGCTGAGAAACTTGTTCAAGGTCGCACAGGAAGAGGCAAAGCTGGGACAGTGTGCTGCCAGGAGGCCAAGCATGTGCTCTTAACCACTGTGCTACACTGCCTCCCTGTGTTAGAACATCTTTTCTCCCCAGCATGGTGGAAGCTAAGTAGAAGATAAGAAGTCTGCTAGGTGGTAGATATCAGCAGGCACTATTTCTTTGTCATTGTATTAATATTATATTATTATAGTTCAGCATGTTAAATGGTTTTATTTATACAAAACAACTGAGAAACTTAAATTGGCTTGAGCAAATGTAATTTGAGCTGTTTGTGATTATAGAATGCGATGATCATGATGGCTGTCTGTTGGCCTCTGTCTGTCTCTGATTTTCTGAAGTGAGCTTTTGTTTGGCAGGAACAGTTGTTAGGGAGCAATACCAGCTGCAAGGGAACAATTCCTGACATTACCTCCTCCCCACTCTCTGTCTTTCCTCCTCACAACCTCCGGTCCTGGCAAGTTTACTGTGGGACAGATACAGTTTACAAGATCCTTGCAGGGCTGCAGGACAATTCTTACCTTCAGGGAACTAATATTTTAGTTGAAAAGACACCTAAGAATATAAGTCAAAATCAAATATGTTGCAATAGAGCAATATATAAAGTATTGTGTGTAGGAGTGTGGAAAAGAAATTTTTCCACAAGTACTCTTATTTTGAATGGATATTGCCAGGGACGGGAAACTCTCATACTTATTTCTCTCGTACAGTTTACTGAAGCCAAACCTTCTTCAAAAGAGGACCCAGCATTGTATCTGGCTCAGGGGAGAAACTTCAGGGGAGGAAAAATCTGTCTATGCTATTCAGTTGGAAGCTATTTAGTTGGAAGAGAGACAGAAGGAGGAGAACACTTTGGGAGTTTTGAGCACTCTGATGTTCACAGTCTTCTATTTTTGGCACCCTGAAGGAGATCTCAAAGCAGAAACTGGAATTCAGAGAACTTCTGAGATCATACAATGATCTCTGTTGGTGGCATTAGATTTAGGGTTGGTCTAATTTCCTTATATGAGTTTGAACAAACTCCAGGAGATGATGGACAGGGAAGCCTGGTGTGCTGCAGTCCATGGGGTTGTGAAGAGTTGGATATGACTTAATGACTGAACAACAACAAATTTACTTTGACTACTCAGTTCTGAAAATGGCCTCTGGGGTGCAGAATCCATCCTTAAATTAAGCCTTCTCCTAACTCCATATTTCCTGCAAGGGAATATGTTTGGATAATCAAGATCAGATAACCATACAGATAGCCAAGATCTGTGTGTATTCCCCAGGTCTTGCACAAAAGCTTAAAGCTTTCTGTTATCCTGGAGGTTCTCAGTCTTCCACGTTTGTAGCATGCTTTCAAGTGCTGGAATTATTGGTAACACAAATGAAGGGCTTCAAAGAATAAAATCTATACCACCATCCACATAATAATAAAACAGTATCTCATGGTGTTCATAAAAATAACTACAGCAGGTCACAGCTTGTGTGCTTGCCTTTCTGTACCATGTCTAGGTTCAAGGACAGCTGTTTACTGCCCTTACTGTGATGTCTAATATGTTTATGGAAAAAACTATTTACATGTTTTAAAAAACATACAATCTTTCTTTGTTGCTGGTCTGCTATTACTCTTTGCAAGATAAATCTTGATTTCTTAGTGACAGTATGTATACTCAGTTGCATCAAAGATCAATTTTTTTTCCCCAAAATTTGGTGAAGGGTCAATTTCTGGGGTGCCATAGCATAATGTTTAGAAACCATTGCCTTATATACTTGAAAAATAAATCACAGTAAAAGGAAGAACAGAATAAAAAACCGAAAATACATCTGGAGGGAGCTTGCCCAAATGGCCCTACATTGGCATCTGAAAGCAGACCTTTATCCTTCTCTGGGTGGGGTGACAATGCTTTTCATGGTAGTGACACTGAGTTGACTGCTCTGGGAGACATTTAGACATGAGTTAGCTTGGTAGAGTCTGGATAATGAGCCAAGAATTTCAAAGGATTCTCATAGTTTGATGATTTAGAGGTGGATATGTGGAAAACAGTATTAAATATATATACTTAAAAGTTGTCACTTGTTTGGTATTAAAGGATCAGGTTGACAAGTGCCTGGCATGCATTTAGAGAAGCTTGTGGTATTATCACTCCGTGTTCAAAGTTCCCCAAGTGATTCAAAGGAGATTAGGCAAGTTTATTTTATTCATATGCACATAATTTAGGAATTCAGCTGAAAAACTTTCTTTCCCTTTTCTTAAAGCAAATATTTTAAGTCGATCCCTTTTAAATACTGAAGAATTCATTCCTCAGCTTCCTTAGTATCATGCTGCTGCTGCTGCTGCCAAGTCACTTCAGTTGTGTCAGACTCTGTGCAACCTCATAGACAGCAGCCCACCAGGCTCCCCCGTCCCTGGGATTCTCCAGGCAAGAACACTGGAGTGGGTTGCCATTTCTTTCTCCAATGCATGAAAGTGAAAAGTGAAAGTGAAGTCGTTCAGTTGTGTCTGACTCTTAGCAGCCTCATGGACTGCAGCCTACCAGCCTCCTCCATCCATGGGATTTTCCAGGCAAGAGTACTGGAGTGGGGTGCCATTGCCTTCTCCGTCTTAGTGTCACAGGCAAATGTAATTCTAAGTAGTTTTGAGAAATAGGCCAGAAAGAGAAGGGATGAACAAAACCCAGCATATGTCAGAGTTAACCTGTGCCTAGCACTTATATGGTGTGTGGCTGGACCAAAGCTACCTGGTTCAAACATTTGTTGATAGTCTGCCATGTACTGAGTCTAAATTTTAAACTCTGGGGATATAACAGTAAGGCAGATAAGTTTGCATTGTCCCTGATCTTAAATTTTACTAGAAGGGATGAATAATAAGCAAGTATAAGACATGGTAGAAAAGGAGGAACAGAGAGTCATGGGTGGAAAGGGAGACACCAGGGCTAATTCATAATGGGCAGTTAGGGATGGACTGCCAATAAGGTGATGTTTGAACAGAGAACTGGTGAACCATGTGGGTATCTGTGCCAACTGTATTCCAGGCTTGTTGTTGCTGCTGTTCTGTTGCTAAGTTGTGTCCAATGCTTGGTGAACCCATGGACTGCCACATGCTAGGCTACCCTGTCCTTCCTTATCTCCCAGAGTTTGCTCAAACTCATGCCCATTGATTTGGTGATGCCATCCAACCATCTCATTTTCTGTTGCCCCCTTTTTATCCTGCCCTTAATCTTTCCCAGCATCAGGGTCTTTTCCAATGAGTCGGCTCTTTGCATCAAGTGGCCAAAGTATTGGAGCTTCAGCTTCAGCATCAGTCCTTCCAATGTCTATTCAAGGTATTCCAGGCTGAACGTCAAAGGCAAGGAAGCAGAGGTGGCAGCATGACTGGCAAGCTCAAGAATAGCAAGAAGAACACTGTGACTGTTTCAGAGTGAGCCGGGATGACACTGGTTAGGTGATAAGATGGAGGGTATGGGGAGAATCACGTTGGTCCTTATTATAGATCACTGTAGGACTTGGCTTTTATTCTGAGTGAGAGAAATCCACTGGAGAGTTTTAAGCAGGGGAGTGACATCATCAGGCTTCTATTTTGGTTGCTTTGTGGGAGATATGGTGGCAGGGAGAGTGGGTAGGAGGCTATTTTGATAATCCAGGTGGGAGATGATGGTGGCCTGGACCCGGATGGTAGTGGTGGTAGTGGTGAGAAGTGGTCAGACTCTGGATGGATTTTAAAGATAGAACTGACATGACTTGCTCCCAATGAACGTGGAGTGTGAAAGAAAGAGACAAAGATGACTCCAGGGTCTTTGCCACTTGAAGCCCAGGGAAAATTTACTCCCCCGGGCAGGACTTCTAGATGTGAATTGTGGGTGGGAATGTGGGTGGGACAGGAGCGAGGGGACAAGAAGGCAGGATATACTCAGAATGGGGATTTAGGCAGCCTGTTTCTCAGTGCCAAATTACAAACAGCTTTGGCTCAACCTGCCCCTTCAGTCCCCAGAGTCTGTAATGATGTTTGGGAAACCTCAAACCCAAACCAGAGCATTTTCCCCTGCAATTCTGAAGGCAGTTCTGGTTACTCCTCCTCAAGAATGAGGAAGGGTAGAGAGGAGGGTATAGAGGGAACATTGTTTAAACACCTGGAGGGCAGACTAAGAAGTCTTTTCTCTGGAAGAATGAGGAACAGTTCAAAATTTGCAAAATTATGAAGGGCAGGGGGAAAAAAACACAGATTTTTTTTCACCATTCCTTTCAACATTAAAATTTGTCTGGTTAAGCTTAAAGAGTTGGTATTTAGGCAGTGAAAAGGAACTGTTATTTTGCACAGTAGATAATAAATAAATAGAACTATACTCCAAGGATGATACAGTTTGAAAATATAGAATTGAAAAGAGTTTAGAAAATTCAATGATGGTGTATATGGCTCAGACGGTAAAGCGTCTGCCTGCGATACAGGAGACCTGGGTTCGATCCCTGGGTTGGGAAGATCCCCTGGAGGAGGAAATGGCAACCCACTCTAGTACTCTTGCCTGGAAAATCCCAAGGACGGAGGAGCCTGGTAGGCTACAGTCCATGGGGTCGCAAAGAGTCGGACACGACTGAGCAACTTCACTTCACTTCACTTCATACAAACTAGGGATTCAGTTTTACTTTACCAAAATTTTTTGAGTATGTGTTTGTGTTTATTATACTAACTACTATTTGAGATATAGTAATAAGTAAAATACAAACCCTTTGCTCAAGAGATTATAATCAACTGTAATCAATCAGTTGAAGCTGAAGCTCCAATACTTTGGCCACTTGATGTGAAGAGCTTTGACTCACTGGAAAAGACCCTGATGCTGGGAAAGATTGAGGGTAGGAAAAGCAGGTGACAGATGGTGAGATGTTTGGATGGCATCATCGACTCTTCGGACATGAGTTTGAGCAAACTCTGGGAGATAGAGAAGAAGCCTGGTGTGCTGCAGTCCATGGGGTTGCAAAGAGTTGGACATGACTTAGCAACTGAATAACAGCCACCCACTACCCCAACATACTTCATGTCCCTCCAAGCAACTGATTCCTGAATTCCTAAAGTGGGACGTGGTCTCTCATGCCTTTCTATATTCTTTATCTGTTTCGGAAAAACACTTCATGCCCCTCTCTACCTGGATAGCTATCCTGCTGTCAAAGCTCAGTTCAACTTAGCTACTCCTGTGGAAAGTCATCCTAATGCCCCAGGCTGGATGATGTGCTTCTTCCCTGTGCCAGGGAGACTAGCTCTAGCACACACTGGTAAGTTAATTAAAAACATTCCTTTACCTTAATGTAACAGAGTTCTAAGTCCTGTAAAGAAAGGAGAAATATTAAGAAAACTGAGAAGGCTTCATAGAAAAAGCAGTAGTTGAAATGCTCCTTATGGATGGAGAGGGATTCAGAGGTGGGGAACATGTCAGGCAGAAGTTATAGTCATGAACAATGGCAAAGCAGTACTCTGGTGGTTCATTTGTCCAGGAGCATTGTAGTGGAGAATTCGTAAGCTGTTGCACTGGGACAGGTTGGAGAAGGAAATGGCAACCCACTCCAGTATTCTTGCCTGGAGAATCCCATGGACAAAGGAGCCTGGTGGGCTACAGTCCTTGGTGTTGCAAAGAGTTGGACACGATTGAGCGACTAAGCACATGGGACAGGACCATTTTCTGAGGGCTTAAATAGCATGTTAAAATATTTGCCCCATTTTGTATGGGAATGTTAACATAAAGTCATATTTCAATGGGTTACTTTGGAAGCAGAGTGTACAGTATATTGGGGGTCAGAAGAGAGGGAGGGACTGGATACGTGGAACCATCTCTGGGTTTCTGGAATAATCCAGAAAAAAGGCAGTGGTGATAGTGGGAACGTGTATGAATATATAGGACTAAATGTGGAAGTTGGAAAAGAGGAGATAATTGAAGATGACTCAGATTTCTCTCCTAGTATCTAGGAAGGAGGAGCAGGCTTAGCAGAATATTAAGTCCAGTTTGGACACATTGGGTTTGAGATGCATGTAGGTGGACATCTCTAGCAAGCACTGAGAAATATGGACCTGGGAATCAGATCAGAACTGGCGCATTTGGGAATCTTTTGTCTATAAAGGATCATCAGAAGTACAAAGTCCAGGAAGATGAGAGGCTCCAGTCAGATCCACTGGATCTGAGCAAGAAGAGAACATAGAGCCTGCAAGGGAGATAGAGACAGAAGGAGAAACTAGAGCCAGATGAGAGGACATATTGGACGAGGCAAAATGGGAGCCTAGACTGGGATGGTACCAATTTCAGGTCAGAAGAGAAGCCAATGAGAATGAGGACTAAGAAGGCAGGAGTGAAACTGATCATTAGTTTCACTAGTAGGATGATGGTGGGTCTTCCCAGGCAGTGCTAATGGTAAAGCACCTGCCTGCCAATGCAAGAGACATAAGAAATTTGAGTTTGATCGCCGGGTGGGGAAGATCCCCTGGAAGAGGGTATGGCAACCCACTCCAGTATTCTTTCCTGGAGAATCCCATGGACAGAGGATCCTGGTGGGCTAAGTCCATAAGGTCACAAAGAGCTGGACATGACTGAAGTGACTGAGCACTCACACATGCAGGAGGTCGGTGTCTTTGAGGAAAAAAAAAATGCCTTGGTTTATAGTTATGGGTTCTGAAAAATTGCAGAGATTGAGGTGGGATAAATGAGGAAGTTGAGGCAGGGGGGCATAGATTCCAAGAGATGTGATGAGAGATGAAATAGGAGTTGAGGATTAAGGTAAGACATTTATGATTTCAGCATTGGTATAGAAACATGGGTTAGGGTGGGATGGGGTTGGAATAAGGGATGGTTTAGAAGCTCCCAGAGGAAATGGGAAAAAGAACTGAGAGCACATTAGGGGAGATTGCCTTTCATAGGGGGACTGCACCCTTTTTTTTTCTAACATGGCAAATAGAAGAGGAGCATTTATTCTTTACCATAATGGGGAACAACCTTGGCTTCATACAGTCCATATTTGAACTGTACTCACAGAGATAACATATCCTCACTAGATGATCAACAACTTGACATTGTCTGGCAATTGTCGTTTCTTAACTTTTCTTAGAAGTCAAAAGCATTTAAAAAATGAAATGTGAGTATGTTAGTCTCTTCAAAACCCCACTTAAAAAAAAATATGACCAAGAAATGTTAAACTGCTGAGGTAAAACAAAAGCACATGGTTTTTTAAAGGGAAGGAAACCAAGCAGATGTTGTTTATCAAATGCCTATTTATCCATCTTTGTTTATGTCTCCAGAATTTGAGGGTAATGCGAATAGATAATAATTTTGGTGTAATGTTAGACAATCTTTATATGCTCTTTAGCTGATCATGCCTTCATTTTACTTTAGTATTTTGTAAAATAGAAAGATGTTTTCACAGGTAGTTTCAAAATTAGACCCTTAACTGTATATGTATTTACTTGCTTTATAATGAAGTGAAACACACATGAAAATATCTGTGCTAGAGTGGTAGATAATTTAAAAAATTATTCATCAAAATTCCCTTCAATGTGATTAGTACTTTTATGACCCCAAAATGTTGAGAATTGATCTTTGAACCAAGCCGTTATATAAGGAGCTGTTGAGGTGGGGTTTCTTATTGCTTTGTTGGTTTGGTTTACAGTAGTTCCAGTCCTCTGAGTCGGTTCTTAGAAGATCTTTTATTAGACTATTTGGGTGACTTTTTTTCACTGGGGGTGCCAGGATATGGATGGAATAAAAAGCCTAAGGGCAAACAAAGCTCTTGCATGTGGGTGGACATTCTCTCGAGTTGCTTTCATGTCGTTTGGCAGGAAGTGAACCGGCCACCCCCACCTCACGCTTCATCTCCTTTCCTTCTGCCCTTGCACGACTGTTGATGATGTTCGCTAAGGACAGGCTGCAGAATTGAGGGGTCCCTCGGAAGAAGGACTGCTTTGATCTCTGCTGGACCTCCCAGCAACCCTAATCCCTTGGGTCATGTCTCTTTTTGAGGATTTCCAGTTTGTGACGGTGTCTGGACAAGGGAGAAACACTGTGCCTGCTCTTTTGACTGTGGCGAGCTTGACTGTGTCCTAGTGCAGATCCCAGCACACCCTAGTGAAGCGGGAGCCTTACAAGCCTGAACTTCGGCTTGGGCAACTGAGAATGAAAGCATTTTTCTTTTGAACCATTTGTGCTTTATAAAACACCTCAAGGGAAATGATTTTAATACTGGAGCTCTAATAAAGAACACAAGAAAAATGTGGTTTCTTTGATGAAGAAAAATCTTGAGGCATAAAACAGATGATACAAGTAACCCTGTCTCCCTAAACACTGTTACTTAACCTGTATTTAATGCATTTAGGATTCTTTACAGATAAAGCATAATGTAAGCAAAAATAGCAGAGAAGGGAAAATGATAATTTCCCCCCTGTACTGTTTATAGACACTAAGATATGGAAATTCTTCCTTGAGTGTCTATAAGTCTTAATAAAAGTTCCAAGAAAATCTACTTTAAAATTAAAAGTTGGAGAAGATACTAAAGAGCTTTAGCTTCAAAGCTAAAGAGGAGAAGAATTCCACTTTCTGGGAATTCTCAGGGGCAGACAGCTAAATGGAGTATCACTTAGGTATCAAAGAAAAAATTGGTGTGTCACTCAAATGTAGCTCCATCTCTTGAAAGAGGGCATGGAAATTCACTCCAGTGTTCTTGCCTGGAGAGTCCCATGGACAGAAGAGCTTGGCGGACTACCGTCTATAGGGTCGCAGAGTTGGACATGACTAAAGTCATGTAGCACTTACGCTCCTATTTCCTCTAACTCTTTCTAAAAGCTGATTCTGAAACTAGGCTAGGGCTTCTGTCTTCTTTTCTGACAATTTCCAGGCCAAGTCTTTGTTTCCTCCTTTTGACCTTTTTCTCTTCTGCAGGCAACTAACGATTGTTGTTGTTTAGTTGCTAAGTCATCTCCAGCTCTGTGTGACCCCATGAGTTGCAGCCCATCAGGCTCCTCTGTCCATGGGATTTCCCAGGCAAGAGTACTGGAGTGGATTACCATTGCCTTCCCCAGGGGATCTCTGTTTCCACGTTTGGGGAGGTAAGACCTCAGTCATAAACCACATATTCACATCCTCTGACAGGATATGATCGCTAATAATCTAAAATCCAAGGTTTAGACTTGAAGTTCTGTTGGCTTTGGGGGATTCATCCTTGATATTTTGAACTTATTGTAAGTAACAGTTCATGTATATATACTATTGCACATATCTATTTGAGTCTATTTTGCCCCCTTTATTGCTGTAGTGAATCTCCATCATCCTCAGATAAAGCCCAAGTTCTTTTGAATGCCTGGAATCTCCTTTTCTGCATTCTTTGTCTGGTTGACCCTTCCTTTCTTTATGGGTTCAAACCATTAATCAATTACAGGCAAGGTCTTGGGGCTCAGGATGTAAGCAGTCACCCCAACTCTGCTCTTGTATCACTTAGCATATCATAATAAAGTCATCAGTCATTTACTGATTCATTGGTTTAGCAAATATTTATTGAGCATTTATTCTTATTAGGTTAGTACTGTGAGCTCCACCAGGCAGGGTTGTTTGTTATAAATAGATTTCAGTAAATGTTTGTTCAACTAAAATGGATATAATATTATTTTTAGCTTTAAAAAAGGCTTAATTGATTACTCATGAATGAAATTGTTGTTAGAGAGGCAATGTGATGTGGCTAAAAAAAAAGAACTCCTGTCCCTGGAGTTATAAGCAGACTAGATAAGTGCTGTGCTAAGTTGCTTCGATTTTGTCCAACTTTTTGAGACCCTATGGACTGTAGCCTGCCAGACTCCTCTGTCCATGGAATTCTCCAGGCAAGAATACTGGAGTGGGTTGCCATGTCCTTCTTCAGGGGATCCTCCTGATTCAGGGATTGAACCTGTGTCTCGTATGTCTATGTTGTTGTTCAGTCACCAAGTTGTGTCTGACTCACTGCGACCCTGTGAACTGCAGCACGCCAGGTTTCCCTGTCCTTCACTACCTCCCTGAGTTTGCTCAAAGTCATGTCCATTGAGTCAGTGATGCTATCAAATCATCTTATCCTCTGTCACTCCCTTCTCCTCTTTCCTTCAATCTTTCCCAGCATCAGGGTCTTTTCTAGCGAATCAGCACTTCGCATCAGATGGCCAAAGTATTGGAGCTTCAGCATCAGCCCTTCCAATGAATATTCAGGGTTGATTTCCTTTAGGAATGACTTTTTTTGAGCTCCTTCCCGTCCAAAGGACTCTTAAGAGTCTTCTCCAACGCCACAGTTCAAAACCTTCAGTGTTAGCATCGTTAGCAGTGTTAGCATTGATCAATCAATCTAAGTCCTTAGCATCAATTCTTCAGTGCTCAGCCTACTTTATGGTCTGTCACATCCATACGTGACCACCGGAAAGACCATAGCTTTGACTATATGGACTTCTGTTGGTGAAGTAATAGCTCTACTTTTTAGTATACTGTCTAGGTTTATAATAGCTTTTCTTACAAGGAGCAAATGTCTTTTCATTTCATACCGGCAGTCACCATCCGCAGTGATTTTGGAGCCCAAGAAAGTAAAATCTGTCTATCGGTGGTGGCTAAGAGCCTAGATTTCAGAACCAAACTATGTCCAAATCATGGCTCTTCTGCTTGCTACCTTTGTGACATTAGGTCAGTTTTCCAGTCTCCTTGTGTCTTATATGTGAGATGGAAATCACAATACTTGGTCCACAGGGTTATTAAGAGGATTAAATGAGGAAGGTACAATGAGGAATTGTCTCAATGAGGCGAAATTAAATGAATAAGGAGTGGATTGTAAACTCCACAGTGTTATTTATTTATTTAGATTACTAATTTGCTCAGTTTCATCCTTGGTTGCTTCTTGATGAAAGTGAAAGTGAAAGTGGAGAGTGAAAAAGTCGGCTTAAAGCTCAACATTCAGAAAACTAAGATCATGGCATCTGGTCCCATCACTTCATGAGAAATAGATGGGGAAACAGTGGCAACATGTCAGACTTTATTTTTGGAGCTCCAAAATCACTGCAGATGGTGACTGCAGCCATGAAATTAAAAGACGCTTACTCCTTGGAAGAAAAGTTATGACCAACCTAGATAGCATATTCAAAAGCAGAGACATTAGTTTGCCAACTAAGGTCCGTCTAGTCAAGGCTATGGTTTTTCCTGTGGTCAGGTGTGGATGTGAGAGTTGGACTGTGAAGAAGGCTCAGCACTGAAGAATTGATGCTTTTGAACTGTGGTGTTGGAGAAGACTCTTGAGAGTCCCTTGGACTGCAAGGAGATCCGACCAGTCCATTCTGAAGGAGATCAGCCCTGGGATTTCTTTGGAAGGAATGATGCTGAAGCTGAAACCCCAGTGCTTTGGCCACCTCATTCGAAGAGTTGACTCATTGGAAAAGACTCTGATGCTGGGAGGGATTGGGGGCAGGAGGAGAAGGGGACGACAGAGGATGAGATGGCTGGATGGCATCACTGACTTGATGGATGTGAGTCTGAGTGAACTCCAGGAGTTGCTGATGGACAGGGAGGCCTGGCGTGCTGCAATTCATGGGGTTGCAAAGAGTTAGACACGACTGAGCGACTGAACTGAACTGAATTGAACTGTGCTTCTCAAGCTTTAATGTATATACAAAGTATTTGGGGATTTTGTTAAAGTACAATTTCTGATTCTGTAGGTCTAGGATGGGGCCTAATATTATGGATTTCTAACATGCTCCCAGGCATGCTGATGCCCTAGTTCACAAACCACACTTTGGTCTAGTCTAGAGCAGTGGTTCTCAAACTTTACTATGCACCAGAATCTCCTGGAGGGCTTGTTAAAACATGACTGCTGGTTCTCACTTGCAGAGTTTCTGCTTCAGTAGGGCTTAGGTGGGGCTTGATAATTTCCATTTCCAACCAGCTCCCAGGTGAAGCTGATGATGCTGATGGGAACTTCACATTTGCAGAACCACTGATCCAGAAAACAGAAGATTGTTTTATTTAGAGAGCAAATTTCTTTGCTATGCTACAGGAAACAGGAATTGGAGACTTGAGATTTAGGTTCTGACTCTTAGATTTTAGTTCTGGTACCTAAAAACAGTTTGTATTATTTTTAAACAATAATTGGCACTGTGTTCTTATGGCTTTGTCTTATCCAAGGCCTGCCAAAGCTGTAGCTATAATAATCTAATCCTAACCTAGGACCCCTGACAAAGATTTCCCTGAGAGCCAATGAGATTTTGGCTCATGATCAAATGTCCTCTTCCTCAGATGAAGGTGGAAAAGAGAGGAAAATATTTCAGGAAGGTTTCCATTAGACATTGTGAACACAGGCCCATGTTTTGATAGCTTTTGCCATAGAAAATGAATCACTCAGATAATGGATTCTCATCATGGACTTAATAAGGAGGGTTGGTACACCTGAAGGACAGGCCTGGTTTATATGGTTACCCAGGAATTTATTCCTAGTAAATCACTGAAAAAGAGACAGGGGTAGTGGTCAAACCTTTTCCTAATTAAGGCAAAAATTAGAAAGATGCAATATCAAAATACACTGAACTAAATCTTTATGTTTGTTGGTACTCTAGCTCTTTTGAGTGGAGATAGTTCATGGCATCTGGTCCCATCAGTTAATGGCAAATAGATGGGGAAGCAGCTACAGACTTTATTTTTTGGGGCTCTAAAATCACTGCAGATGGTAACTGCAGCCATGACATTAAAAGACACTTGCTCCTTGAAAGAAAAGTTATGACCAATCTAGACAGCATATTAAAAAGCAGAGGTTTTTAGGTCCCTGTAGTCAAAGCTATGGTTTTTCCAGTAGTCTTGTATGGATGTGAGAGTTGGACCATAAAGAAAGCTGAGTGCCAAAGAATTGATGCTTTTGAACTGTGGTGTTGGAGAAGACCCTTGGGAGTCCCTTGGACTGCAAAGAGATCCAACCAGTCCATCCTAAAGGAGATCAGTACTGAATATTCATTGGAAGGACCCATGCTAAAGCTGAACCTCCAATACTTTGGCCACCTGATGTGAAGAATTGACTCATTTGAAAAGACCCTGATGCTGGGAAAGACTGAAGGTGGGAGGAGAAGGGGACGACAGAGGATGAGATGGTTGGATGGCATCACGGACTCAATGGACATGAGTCTGAGTAAACTCTAGGAGTTGGTGATGGACCGGAAGGCCTGATGTGCTGCAGTCCATGGAGTCACAAAGAGTTGGACACAACTGAGTGACTGAACTGAACTGAGCTTTGGTTGTACGTTTTGGAAGATTAATTGCCTTCTTATGTCGCCTGGTACTATTAGGCCAAGCAAACTCTTAGTTAAAAGGAGAAACATAATATGCCCAGAAAACAAAATCATGCTTCCTTATTCTAAAGATGGACCAGTTGTTTATAGTCCACATTAATACAGCAGGTTGACTGTGTCAGGTTTTAGGTGCGGCACTCAGGATCTTCTGCAGGTCATTCAGGACCTTTTGTTGTGGTACATGGGCTAGTCCATGGGCTCTGGAGTGGCTTGTGAGGTCTTAGTTCCCCCACCAGGGATTGAACCTGCTTCTCCTGCATTGCAAGGTGGTTTCTTAACCACTGGACCACCAGGAATGTTCCAATGCTTATAAGCTTAAGAGAGATGAGGATTTACATAAATATTTGTACTGTAAGTGAACTAGAATATCTGATATATTAATCATACTACCAATGTAAGGAGGGAATGGAAAGGAACCAATGACACATTCTGCTTGAGGAAGCTGGGGAAGGCTTAAGGAGGATTTGAAACTTTAAAAACTAAAAACAGTTCATTAGATGGAGGCCTGTTGAGGGGCTTATAGCTACTGACTTAATACACTGAGCCTAGAATGAAAGTTTCCACTTACTGTGCCTTGTAAGCATTGTCTTATTTTCCTCAAGTCAGTGATGTACAATGCAGAAAAATAGAAGTGAACTTTACTAAAGGAAATGTGTGTTACATTTTGTTACATGAAAGGTCAGTGGTTGCCTAGATACTTGTTAGATTTCTGTGCCCTGATTGCTACAAGAGCTAATGAAGTTTTTTATTGTTGACCAGATGATTGGTTTTTCTCTTGGCACAACCGTAAAATAAGTTCAAGGCTGTCTATAGTTTAAAAGACTGAGAACTTCCTAAGACACACTTCAGCTCTGGAGTACATAATGGTGAATTAGTTCTTTATATCTTGCGGAGCCTCATAGATTATTCATAGTAAGAAAGTTGGGCTTCCCTGGTGGCTCAATGGTAAAGAATCCACCTGCCAGTGCAAGAGATGTGGGTTTGATCCCTGGGTCAGGAAGATTCCCCTGGAGAAGGAAATGGCAACCCACTCAGTATTCTTGCCGGGAAAATCCCATGGACAGAGGAGCCTGGTAGGCTACAGTCTATAGGATCACAAAGAGTTGGATGTGATTTAGTGACTAAACCAAAAAAAAAGAAGGTTGGACAAGATTTTTAAAAGAGAACTAATGGTCTGTTTAGATCTGAATTTAAATTGGATAGAAATCAAACTTGTTCTTTGCTCTCAGTGCTATCACACTTGCTTTGGGACCCCACTGGACTTTCATTTCCTTGATTGATTTATTTCTTCAGCGGTTAGGTTTCCTCCCTATCAGCAATTTTCTGGTGTAATTTCCTTAGGAGCCAGCCTAGACTCTGTAACCTAGCCTTTTGACCACTCTCAATTTGGGTCACTATAGTATCAGTTGGGTGGAGGAGGCAATGGCACCCCACTCCAGTACTCTTGCCTGGAAAATCTCATGGACGGAGGAGCCTCGTAGGCTGCAGTCCATGAGGTTGCTAAGAGTCAGGTACGACTAAGCGACTTCACTTTCACTTTTCACTTTCATGCGTTGGAGAAGGAAATGGCAACCCACTTCAGTATTCTTGCCTGGAGAACCCCAGGGACGGGGGAGCCTGGTGGGCTGCCGTCTATGGGGTTGCACACAGTCGTACACGACTGAAGTGACTTAACAGCAGCAGGAGCTGGGTGGGCTCCGTCTATGGGGTTGCACACAGTGGTACACGACTGAAGTGACTTAACAGCAGCAGCAGTATCAGTTGGAACTGGCCTTACGATCCTTCTCTGGTGTGTGCTCGGTTGCTTCAGTCGTGTCTGACTAAGCGACCCCATAGACTGTAGCCTGCCAGACTCCTCTGTCCATGGGATTCTCCAGGCAAGAATACTGGAGTGGGCTGCCATGCCCTCTTCCAGGAGATCTTCCTGATGCAGGAATCTAATCCACGTCTGTTATGTCTCCTGCATTGGCAGGCGGGTTCTTTACTACTAGTGTCACTGGGAAGCCCCCTGTCTCTGGTAAAGCTCAGCTATGTATTGTGCATTTTTGCAACATTTTGTTTGAGTGTTCATAATGGAGAGAGGACGAATGTTAGCTCAGTCTGCAGCTCCGGCTCTCATGTACTTCTCAAGACACTTCCCATTTATCATTTGCTGTCATCACCCTATGCAAATTTCTGTTGCTAATAGCAGCTCCATAGTGTTGTGTTTAATTACTTAATCCTGTCCTACACAACTTGCAGAAAGCTTTGACTTTGTTGACCACAGAGTCTTTAAAGCAATCTCTTCCCTTGACTTCTAAAACACCACAGTTTACTTACTACCTGTATTGATTTTCCTTTTCAGTTTTCTTCCAGGACTTCTCATGCTTACCCATTTCCTGTAATCAAGGGGACTTGGCCCTCAGTCTTATGTCTTTTCCCACTCTATATATCTTCACATGGTGATTTCATTAAAACTTCTGACTTCAATTATAATTTTATAAGCTTATGACTCCCAAATTTATTACCATTTTGGAAACATTAGCTGATATAGCTCAGTATTTCCTGTTACCCATTGGTATACCACTCATCAAAAGTAAAAACAAAACCCAAAATACATAGTGTCGCCAGTCTCAGAGAGAGGGACAAGACTCCAGTGAGGGAATGCTGCATGGTGTATCTAAGCAGACAAGTCTAGGACACCTGAATCTATGCTTCCCTGATTTGTCTCCAAAATAATTGTTTAGGACTACAAAACTGTGGGAGGCTGGCATGAGGAAGACTCTTCGAGATATTCTTTGGTCTACTTTAGAGGTTGGTGGCACTAGTGGTAAAGAATCTGCCTGCCAGTGCAGGAGATGCAAGAGATGCGGGTTTGATCCCTGGATCAGGAAGATCCCCTGGAGGAGGAAATGGCAACCCACTATAGTATTCTTGCATGGGAAATTCCATGGACAGAGGAGCCTAGTGGGCTACAGTCCATGGGGTTGTAAAGAGTCAGACACGAGTGAGCATGCATGCACGCATTATTACAGGTGAGTAGTAAGTGGCAGAGCTAGTACTAGAACCCAGATCATCCAGAGATGCTCTACTTGCTCCGTCTCAGGACCTAGTAACGTGGTTCACTTCCTCTAAATCCGAGTTAGTGTAACATAAGGATATCAAGAGAAATCCCTTTTTCTAGATGGAATAATAAATAATAGGTGATGTCAGGAGTTTTCAGTTGTATTAATTGTTACAGTTGGTACATGATATAATATCTTCTCACATGTCACAACTTTAATAGCAATGTATACATATGTGTCAGAGAAGGCAATGGCACCCCACTCCAGTACTCTTGCCTGGAAAATCCCATGGACAGAGGAGCCTAGTAGGCTGCAGTCCATGTGGTCGCTGGGAGTCGGACACGACTGAGCGACTTCACGTTCACTTTTCACTTTCATGCATTGGAGAAGGAAATGGCAACCCACTCCAGTGTTCTTGCCTGGAGAATCCCAGGGATGGCAGAGCCTGGTAGGAGGCCGTGTATGGGGTCATACAGAGTCGGACACGACTGAAGCGACTTAGCAGTATACATATGTGTATGGCTTCCCTCATAGCTCAGTTGGTTAAGAATCCACCTGCAATGCAGGAGACCCTGGTTTGATTCCTGGATTGGAAGATCCACTGGAGAAGGGATAGGCTACCCACTCCAGGATTCTTGGAGTTTCCTTTTGGTTCAGCTGGTAAAGAATCCACCTGTAATGCGGGAGGCCTGGGTTCGATCCCTGGGTTGGGAAGATCCCCTGGAGAAGGGAAAGGCTACCCACTCCAGTATTCTGGCCTGGAGAGTTCCATGGACTATATAGTCCACGGGGTCGCAAAGAGTTAGACATGACTGAGTGACTATCAATATCACTTTCGTTTCATATATGTGTGAAAAAGACACTATTAACAGAAACTTTGAAACTTTCTATTCTAATTATATGTCCGCTTTTAGCCAATATTTATGAAGGCCATTATCCCTCTTCAGTTACTATATTTCCCTGTTTCCCCCAAGGGTCATGTGAAAGACTGTGTAATTCAGAAGAGATATTTCTACACTGAGGAAAAAATACCTCATATTTAAATCCATTCAAGTCTCTTCCTGACATCTAGGCTGTATCTAGGACACATCTGGACATTTGGCAACATCCAAATTTGAGTTTTCTAGTTTTTAGCACAACATTTAATAAATAAAAGAATGAGGAACTTATACTAATCATTTTTTTAAAAAGGGAACAGCATTTCAGGGGAGCCTATACCCCTAAAGCACAACCTTTATTTCTTGCCATACATCAGACTTGCTGTGTGTTAGTGGAGGAGGCTGACGTTCAACGGGTGTGGTTTTTGAGGTTGCCACACAGCCTTGACATGACTTAAAATATCTCTCTCTGGTTGCCAGATGGCCCAAAGAAGCACCAGACACAGGCCTCATTGACCTCAGAACTTGGTGTCTTAGGACTGAAAGCTCTTTCAGAGTACTCCCTAACTTTCTGTTTTTAAATATCTGGAGACTTACACCAAGGTCTTGCTTCTCTTTACCTCCTACCTTCAGTCAAAGCAGAGGGTAAGAATTGATTTGGAGGAGCCCAGAAAATGAATGTCGACATTTTGCCACCCCCCCTAAGAGCACTAGCCTTTAACTGCTTTCAGGGAGAAAATCTCCCTTTTTCATTCTAAATCCTTTAGAAACTGTGTGAATAGAGGCTTAGAGAAACCCCAGGGGGAACCTCTTCTGAGAGTCTACAGGCCTTAACGTACCTGGTGAGGGCGGGGGAAGTAGCCTCATGTATACTCTTCAGTCCAATTCCCCACTGTGCATAGATGCAGAAAATGCAATTTGCTTCCAGTTATTGAATGATAATGTCTTGAAAATGAGAAAAACAACCATCTTGAAGGAAAAGGCAAAGAGCATAATTTAGGGAGGGGAATTGCCTTTTCTATTTATAGAATGGAAAAAGGAGATAAATTGGTCTGAAAAGAGAAAAAGAAATCTATTGCAAGGAATACTTTATTGATCAAACACTTATTGAGCACCTGTTATTTGACAGAGATAGTTCTAGACTCTGGATACATAATTATCAGTGGGCTAGCACACTTTTCTCTGGCCTCATGGGCTTCCCATTCATTCCGGTAGAAAGGACGACAGAAGACGATTCAGCGTGTCTGTGTGTGTGTGAGCGTGTGCACGTGCATTCGCATGTGTGCATGTGTGTGTAGGAATCCAAAGACATTCCTCTAAAGAAGTGATGTTTAAGCCAAGACCTGAAAGAGGTAGATGAACAAAGTCATCAGTTTAGTTTGGCTTCACTTTCAGTGCTCTAATTACAAAACAAGACAAAAATTCAGTTTTTTGATCTTTCATTTTCCTACTATTTGACAGTTGCCTGCCAGAGATACCATTCTAATTTCAAGAGGAGATAATTCGATTGCTATCTCTTTTTCCACCCTTTGCATAGACATCTATTATTTCTTATATAAGAAATATATTATTTCTTATACTGCTTATATTGCATTATTTCTTATATATGCTTTATATTGCCCCTTCATGCATCACAGCCTTGTCATGGTAAAGGGTCTTGTGTAACTCAGTGAAGTTATGAGCCATGCTGTGCATGGCCACCCAAGATAGACAGGTCAGAGTGGAGGATTCTGACCAAATATGGAATTCCAGCTGAGCTATTTAAAATCCTAAAAGATGATGCTGTTAAAGTGCTGCACTCAATATGTCACAAATTTAGAAAACTCAGCAGTGGCCACAGGACTGGAAAAGGTCAGTTTTAATTCCAATCTCAAAGAAGGGCAGTGCCAAAGAATATTCAGACTACCAGACAATTATGCTCATTTCCAGTACTAATAAGGATGAGCTCAAAATCCTTCATGCTAGGCTTCAGCAGTATGTGAACTGAGAACTTCCAGATGTACAAGCTGGGTTTAGAAAAAGCAGAGAAACCAAAGACCAAATTGCCAACATTCATTGGATCATAGAGAAAACAAGGGAATTCCAGAAAAACTTCTGCTTCGTTGTTCTTGCCTGGAAAATCCCAGGGACAGAAGAGCCCGGTGGGCTGCTGTCTATGGGGTCGCACAGAGTCAGACATGATTGAAGCGACTTATCAGCAGCAGTGGCTGCTTCATTGACAATGCAAAAGCCTTTGACTGTGTGGGTCACAACAAACTGCGAAAAACTCTTAAAAGATGGGAATACCAGACCACCTTACCTGTCTCCTGAGAAACCTATATGAGGGTCAAGAAGCAACAGTTAGAACATTACATGGAACATGACTGGTTCAAAATTGGGAAAGGAGTACGTCAAGGCTGTATATTGTCACCCTGCTTGTTTAGCTTATATGCAGAGTACATAATGCGAAATGCCAGGTTGGATAAAGCACAAGCTGGAATCAAGATTGCTGGGAGAAATATCAATAACCTCAGATATACAGGTGACACCACCCTTACGGCAGAAAGCAAAGAGGGACTAAACAGCCTCTTGGTGAGGGTGAAAGAGGAGAGTGAAAAATCTTAAACCTCAACATTCAAAAAACGAAGATCATAGCATCCAGTCCCATCACTTCATGGCAAACAGATTTTATTTTCTTTGCTTCCCAAATCTCTGCAGATGGTGACTGCAGCCACAAAATTAAAAGGTGCTTGATCCTTGAAAGAAAAGCTATGACAAACCTAAACATCATATTAAAAAGCAAAGACATCACTTTGCTGACAAAAGTCAGTGTAGTCAAAGCTATGGTTTTTCCAGTAGTCATGTATGGATGTGAGGGTTAGACCATAAAGCAGGCTGAGCACCAAAGAATTGATCCTTTTGAACTGTGGTGTTGGAGAAGACTCTTGAGAATCCCTTGGACACCAAGGAGATCAAACCAGTCAATCCTAAAGGAAATCAACCCTGAATATTCATTGGAAGGAGTGATGCTGAAGCTCCAATACTTTGGTCACCTGATGCAAAGAGCTGACTTGTTGAAAAGGCCCTGATGCTGGGAAAGATTGAAGGCGGGAAGAGAAGGGGACGACAGAGGATGGGATGGATAGATAGCATAACCAACTCAACGGACATGGATTTGAGCAAACTCCAGGAGATAGTGAAGGACAGAGAAGCCTGGTGTGCTGAAGTCCATGTCCAACAGAGTTGGATACGATTAGTGACTGAACACACATATCCCCTTTGGCAACCTTAACTGTGTTTTCTATGAGGGTTAATGTCTTAATAGTCTCTGTCTCTATAATGAGTAAATAAAGAAGTCAAGATGGATAAAGGAAAAGAACTATTTTCACAGCATCACCTTGCATTGAGAGAAGTATATAAAAATATCCTTCCTCCCATACAATTTTTAATCCTTAACAAATTTATTGAGCATCTACCGTGTGCAGGGCCTGTGTTTGTCATGCAGATATGATGGTCAGTAAAATGGACATTGTACTGGCTGTTGCGAAGTGTATAGTCTGATAGAGGAACATGGATAATAATCACTCGGGTATCTAATTCCTACGTCTATTGAAAGAGACAATGGAGGTAAAAACATGGAAATACAAGATTTTAGCTGAATATAGTGGTTAGGTTTTTGGATGCATCTCATGTTTTCTTCCCCTCTTCCTCCTATCCTCCTGTAATAATTAAGTTTTTAACTCAAGATTTCTCTAGCAAAAATAGCGTAAATTACTGTTTACTTTAGTTATTTTATTGCTTGACTTGACTCCATGGCTAATGGCAAAACCCATTTTGCGGTAAACACACATCTGATTTACCCCACAGTTGTTTCCCAGTAGTGCTGATGTTTAGTGAGTCAGAAATCCACTTTTGCATGCAAGTTTTGGAGCTCTGAAAAATTACCAACACTCATCATCAGGGGTGGGTGTTCTTGCATATTAAGAAAATGAAAAGACAAATAGAGACAGTGGTAGAAAATATGAGAAGTGGCCACTCGCACAGTTGTCCAAATGTCAGGAGGACCACTCTCAGGGACTTACGAAATAATTATACATAGCACAACATATTTTGTTCTGGCTTAAGACCTAAGAAAATAAAATAACTTTTTAGTATTAGAAAGTGGACACTGTAGGAGCAAACTAACTTCTTTATTACGGCAGGACAACACACTACTGTTCAGCGGATGTTTCATAGTCCTCTTTGAAATTTGTGGATATAAATTAGAAAAAAATCCCAGAATTCATTTCTTTTCTATTTTTTTCTTGTTTGCCTTCCTTCTGTTTTCTTCTTTTTCCTTTCTTAGTCTCTGTTCACCTCCCCTTACCTTTCCTTCTTTCCTTCCCTTCCCTCTTTTTTCCTGAGTGCTGTCATGTGGACCTCTGAGCTGTGTTGCTAATATTCATGATACACATTCTATAGACAGTAAACAAGTATGAGGGTAAGAGGGCACACAATCCAGGGTAATAGTGTTGGAGAAAACTGTCACAGATGTGTTATTTCTTGGGTTGAGGAAACTGCTAATAATCTGAAAAGGAAAGACTTATTTACTACTGTTGCTTAATGTCATGCTCTTCTCTTTTAAATTTATCTTTATTGAAATACAGTTGATTTACAATGTTGTGCTAGTTCAGGTATATAGCAAAGTGATTCAGTTATATGTGTGTGTGTGTGTGTGTGTGTGTGTGTATATGTATATGTGTATGTCGGAGAAGGCGATGGCACCCCACTCCAGTACTCTTGCCTGGAAACCCCATGGACGGAGGAGCCTGGTGGGCTGCAGTCCATGGGGTCACTAAGAGTCAGACACGACTGAGCGACTTCACTTTCACTTTTCACTTTCATGCATTGGAGAAGGAAATGGCAACCCACTCCAGTGTTCTTGCCTAGAGAATCCCAGGGACAGCGGAGCCTGGTGGGCTGCCGTCTATGGGGTCGCACAGAGTCGGACACGACTGAAGCGACTTAGCAGCGTATGTGTATGTATATATGTATATATATATATTCAAGCTCTTCACTTTCTTTTTTTGACAGAAGACTAACACATTTTATTCATATCAACTTTTTTTTTGCTATATAGTAGGTCTTTTTTGGTTATCCATTGTAAATATAACAGTGTTGACCCCAAACTCCTTAACTTTCCCTCCCCCATCTTTCCCCCTTGGAGATGCAGAATCTAAAAAAAAATGATACAAATGAACTTTTTTACAAAACAGACACACACTCACAGACTTAGAGAATGAATTTGTGTTGTGCTCTTCTTGATGAAAGTAAGATCTTTTGTCCTAGTCTGACTTTGAATTGCTTACCATTTTAATAAAAATACTAGAGCTGAATTGATAAGAATAAACATAGAAAGTGAAGAAAGATGGAATAAAAGAAATGAAAAAAGAAAAGTGTGAAACACCACTGACATTGTCACCCCTAAAGCAGACACTTCCTCAAACCAATGCCCCACCTCTGTTCACCTCCCTGGCCGCAGATAACAGCCAGATAAGAACTGTATAAAGAAGCCGTGAGTATAACAGTGGTTAGCACAGGTGGAGAAAGTGGGCAGATGTTGGTCAAAGTGTATAAACATGTATGTAAGACACATAGTCTAGAGATCTAACGCGCAGCATTACAGCTGTAGTTCATCATACCATATTGAATACTGAAAACTTGCTTAGAGAGTAGATTCAGGTGGTCTTACCACATGCACACAAAAGGTAACTGTGAGGAGATGACATGTTCGTTAGCTTGACACTAGTAATCATTTCAGTATGTATATGTATATCAGACATGTATGCCTTAAATATATATAATTTTTATTAAAAACATATATAAGATGCATTTCATGTGCTCTAAGTCATGTATTCTTGGTGGGATGAGTTCATCCCCAAGGAGTTGATGACTAGTTTACACCGAGTGTATCTATTGTGTTAACAGTTCATGGAGGAGGGGAGTGATTTAAAATATGTCTAAAAAGGTCCTTCAGGGGAAGGCAATCGTGAAAACCAGTGCTTGAGAAATACTGCTCTTGATGGTATCTTCATAGAGGAGATAATTTATCTCTGGTGAAATTACTTAAATCTTAAAGAATTTGATATTCATATTACACCATCAACTAGGAAATTACCATGATGGGATGAAGTCAAAATAGTAGCATAGCTGGTAAGTGGTGGATGAGCTTGAGGCAAATTGATAGGCTTCTCAGTAAGCTTGTGTGCACGCGTGCTAAGTGGCTTTAGTCCTGTCCAACTTTTTATGACCCTATGGACTGTGGCCCATCAGGCTCCTCTGTCTGTGGGATTCTCCAGGCAACGATACTGGAGTGGATTTCTGTGCTCTCCTCCAGGGGATCTTCTTGACCCAGGGGTCGAACCCCTGTCCCTTAGGTCTCCTGCACTGGCAGGCAGATTCTTTACCACTAGTGCCACCTGGGAAGCAGTAGCTTTTCTGTAAATCTAACAAGCCAGGACCCAAACAGAGTCTTCAAATTGGCCATAAAAATGTGGTAGGAGGTAAATCCATTTTTGCTTATTTACTGAATCTTCAGTTTTCATGTGTACATGTGCAGTAGCCATTCTTTTAATTAACTTGACAGATTGGCAGAGGTTCTCCATACTCTCTGTGATCCATCCTGGCTGAGGTCTGTGGCACTTGGAAAACTCCAGGCTAGTAGGCTACTCCCCATTACAGCTTATGCTTATGTTCTTCCTAGTTGAGTCATATGCTCACCCAGAGTCAACTTGGCTTGTTCCTGAGCCTGTTAATTTATCATTTGCATATGTTACTATCTTAGTTATTACTCAACAAAATAGCAGGTAAGCCTAAGAAAGCAAACAGAAAGAGGATTATTGTTTCTACAAGCACCAAGATGAATGCTTTAGAAAGAACCAGTAGAGTCACAAATTTAAGTTGAGAAGAGTCAAGGTGGTTGAAGGCTTGTCCCCAGCCATGTTTGAGTTCAGGTACAAGGAAGGTACAGCTTTGGATTTAGCCAATTTGGGGATTTTATCAGAGGAGTATGAGGGAGGAAAAGAAGATCTAGAGAATTAAAGGTGTATGTGAGTTAGAGAATGTAGTGTTGGACATTAGACTTTAAGATGGCTAAGGAGGAAAATGGGAACATGAAGGCTGCGAGAGACACTGAAAAGAGGGTAGGCTTGGTCATATGCCGGGCATTGAGGGTAGGGGAGTCACCTGAAATATTGGAGGTTGTAAATGGGGAATGGAATGCCTAAAGTGGAGACTACAGAGGAGGTGTCATTCATGGTAATGGCTAGGTAAGATTGGTGGCTGTAGTGTTGTAGAGGACAACTCAATAAGGGTGAATAAAAAGGATATGAGAAGCCAGGTTATACTGGGGATGGATATCGAAGCCACCAAGAACTATCCCAGGAATAGGATTGGAGGGGGACAGTGAAATGGTTCAAGAAATAAAGAGTGACATGCGTAGTTAGTGGCAAATGTATAAAAGACAGAGAAGGTTGTGGGCTGCCATGGTTGGCAGAAGTGTTGTGGAGTAACAGGGTTACCCCTGGGCATTGAAGGCTGAAGAGTCAGGTTGGGATGGACAGAGGGGACAAGGGAAGGTGTTTCAGGCTATATGGGTCACGGAATAAGCAAAGACCAAATGGCAGGAAGGCGCGTAGTAGATTTTTGAGGTCACCGAGTTTAGCAGGAGTGGCAGCTTTGGATTGTGAAAGGTTTGGAATGCTGGACTGAGGATTTTTTGCTTCTCTGCTTTTCACTTTCTCTGTAGAAAAGTAATTATTGTTTGGCTGCCTTTTCAAATTCTCTCAAAGCTCTAATCTTTACTGATGTTATCCTGTGAGTCAGATTCATTCTCGCTTCGAAGCTTTGAGCCTGTGAGAAATTGCCTATGCTTGTAACATAGGTAAATAGTCAAACACATTAAAATATAAAAGGCAGGTGGAAATAGATTAGAAAACAAAAATTTAGCGTGTACCCAAGAGGCTATATTTTCAGAAGCTTGTGTCTGGTAAACCTCAAAGTCTTTATCTTTGAACCCTGATCTTAGAACTCTTTATCTTAGAATGCCACCCCTTCAGATTTGTGTGTGTGTTTTTTTTCCATAGAACTAAAAGTAAACTAAGTTAATTCTGCCATTTCCACTTCCCTTTGGCTTTCCATTCACTATTTTTATAAAACACAATAACAATTTACTGATTTGAGAAGAGATATTGAACTTTCATGAGAACTTATACATATATATAGGGACAGTCTGACCAGGGTCTTCTATTTCTTAAGCTAGAACAAGATGGAAAGTCAAGTTACCAGAAAGCTTCTAGCTGAGGTGTAATCAGAATAAGGGTATTTTTTTTTTTTTGAGAAGACAAATATCTGATGATATCAGGCTATGTTTACACACCTTGTTCATCTCCAAAAAGGTCTTCCTATTACTTGTCATCACTTATTTGAATCAGGGTCCTGGTGGGAAAAAGATGGAACTGTCGGAAGTTTCAATGAAGAGACTAACAAAAGGACTCTTTACAGGGGTGTGGGCAGGGTTAAGGGACTAACAAAAACGACAAAGCACGTAGGGCACAGGCATTGCTGGATGCTATTACTGCTCCTTGGCCTGAAGGGACAAGGAGAGGGAGTGGAGATAGAAAATCCAGTATGAGCAGTAGCCATGGAGAGAAACCACCACCATGGGTGCTGTGGCCCTGTGTAGAGGAATGTGCCACTGCCAGTACCTTGCAGTCAGGTGGAGCAGGCAGAACAAATACCCTGGTCTCTCTCTCTTCTCACCCTCCAGCCTTGTCCAGTTGGTGGAAGCCAACAGGAAGCCAGAAGTTAAGAGAGCCTAGAGTGGTCAACCTCTTATAGCAAGAAAGAGAAAAGCCAAGAATAGATCTGGAAAGGAAAAGAGAGCAACCAGCACGTGACTTTTTCAACTCTTTGATTCAATTAAAAATCTGGAAAAGTTCTTGTTATGAAGCCACTGGCAGGGTTTAGAAATGGGCTCAATAAGTAGAATATAGTGATGTTAGTCACTCAGTCGTATCTGATTCTTTGTGACCCTCCGGACTGTAGCCCGCCAGGCTCCTCTGTCCATGGAATTCTCCAGGCAAGAATACTGCAGTGGGTTGCCATTTCCTTCTCCAGGGGATGTTCCTGACCCAGGGATTGAATCTGGGTTTCCTGCATTGTAGGCAGATTCTTTAATGTTGGAGCCACCAGGGAAGCCAAAATATCGTGTTTGTGATTGGTAAAGTTAGGCTGAAGAAAAGAGCTTGGTGGGAGGACCTATCAGTCTACCAGCCAAGCCCCAAATTTGATTTGTCAGTCTTCTCCACCCACTCTCAATGGCACCAAATCATGTGAGAGAGAAAGTAGAGAATGTGTTCTTTCTTCCTTTTTAACAAATTTTGGCTGAGTGCAGCTTTCTCTAGTCGCAGTGAGCGGGGGCTCTTCTTTAGTTGCTAGGCACAGGCTTCTCACTGTAGTTGCTTCTCTAGTTGCAGAGCACCGGCTTTAGAGCATGCGGGCTTCAGTAGTTGTGGTACATGGGCCCAGTTGCCCCACAGCATATGGAATCCTCCTGAAACAGGGATCAGACCTGTATTCCCTGCATTTGCAGGTAGATTCCCAACCATTGGACCAGCAATGAACAAGCAAGAACTTGTGCTTTCTGTGGGCATGATGGGGAGCAAAAGGGCAGGCCCACCCACCAGGGCAAAGCTAGGAGCACACAGCCCAGACCAGGCCCGCTGAGGGCAGCTCACACCCAGGAGGAAAAGGGTGAGGCTGGACCACACATGCCTAGTTTCTCTTCCCAAACTTATGAGGCAGAGTCTCTCCACTGCCACACAGCAGAGTGAAGGAAAGGCATGGGACGGGACTGCCTTTTCTCCACTACCATCTCTCATTCATTGGCCCATTCAACTTAGATGCTTTTAGGAGTTAGGCATCCTATAGATGCTGGGGATGCAAAGATGAAAAGTACACGATTTATCCCTAGATGGGAATAATAAGAACAACTAACTGTTACTGAGGATGTTCCTTAAGGCAGGATGTAGTTTTCATTCCTTTCTCGTGAAATATTCACAGCTACCATATTAGACAGATACTATTACTAAATTAAAATTACATTACAATTTGAAGAAACTGAGGCTTAGCAAAGTTAAGGGACTTGCTTAAAGTCACAGATGAGTTAGGGGTGGAGCTAGCATTTAAATCCTATAGTGTGGCTCCAGAGGTAGTGTTATTAACTCTTTTCCATGTCACAGGCCAGTGCTGGAAACAGGCTTGTGAACAAATAATTACAGTGTGAGGAATGAGGTAAGTGCTAATGGAGGGATGTACAGCGTGCTCGGGGAGCAGAGGAAGGAGTGACTAAACACATCTATGAGTACAACATTTGTGTGATTTCCCTTGTCCATTGCCACAGATGAACATAGTGATGTCTTTATTATTACTATACATGGAGTCAGATACAGAGCGCAATTCATGTGGCTCTGCTGCCCCTCCCAAGCATAACAGCACTTAAAATAATTTCTTCCTGACCTCTTGGACCCCTTCCAAGAGTTCTGTTCCAACTTTTTGACTAGGCAGAAACAGGAAGAGGATGTCCTAATGTTCCCTGACTAGAGACCCAAGTTGGAATTTGAAATAGTTTTGTGATTAATATCATTGCTAAGACTCTGTTGTCCTGTAATATGTATATGTGTGTGTCAGCTATATTATATAACAGCTGTGATACATGTGCTACCAGAAAATCACTAAAATCAGCTGTGAGGTTGGCTAAACTTCTATACTTCTCTCTCTCATAGGTCTCATGTCAAATGAAGATAATTTTCTCTTTATAAAGTGGAATTCTCTCACTTTTTTGCTATGAATTTATAATAATTTTATAGCAATAGATCAAAATGTCTGCTGATAACAGAAGACAAGTTTAATTTTCTGTTTTATACCTCTGAGTAGAAATTGTTTCAACTTGACCCCCTTTGGTGAATCATCTCACAGGTCATCTTTGAGATACTGAACCTCCATATCTTTGTGTTTTTTCTTTTTTAATCACTTGATCTTAGAGGAGGTATCATTAGGTTTGTAGAATCAGACTGGATACTGTAAGCAGGTGCTGCCTGCTGCTGCCAAGTGATGGCCTGTTCATGCCAGGATATTAAGCACATCCTGCAATTCAGTGTAAACACCAGGTGGGATTCTAATCCATTCAGCACAGAGTCCCTTACTCTTTCCTCCTAATGAATGAAAGTCTCTGGGAAGTCCCTGCTCAGAAATTCTCCAAAACCTTTGAAGTCACTGAGTCTCACTCTAAAAGGACCCAGGAAGAGGGCTAGATTCAGTGACTCCCAAGCCTTCCCCTTCACCTTGGAGTGACTCAGGAAAACAAAGGAAAGTTCTACATTCACATGTAACCCTCTTTCTTGTACTAGGTCACACAGGGTTTCAGGGTTGGAGAAATCCTCTCTCCTTCCCAAACTTGAAATTGCCTGGGAGTTTTGTACTCCTGACTCAGTGTATTTTCCTTTTAGGGCTAGAGAGAAGACAAAATGTGACAAGCTAATCCTCACAACGATGGGATAACCTCTGAGTCTTAATCAAAGCAGTGTCTGTGGTCTGTAGAATAACTGGTGATGCTACGTAGGCCTACTTAGAGCCATCTTTGGGGAATCTTTCAGGAGGAGGTACAGCCCAGCTTACTGATCCGGTCAGATGTCAGCGCACAAAGGTGCATGGACACCATAGCTCTACTCTCCTGGCTTTTTCTTCCTTGAGCATACCAGTACATCATACAGGCCTAGGTCTGATACCTGGAGTAATTTTGGAGAGGGGCACAATGCAATAGCTTTGGAGGCAAACAGGCTATGTTTTATGATAACCTATCTATTGTCAAAGGAATAATCCGAAAATTGACCATTTGTGGCAAAACACTGGCTGTCTCCCAATGTTTATTCTCCCCCTGCTTTTTTCCCCCATGATTACAGAATCCCCAATATATAGCCAGGAACAGCCTTGAAGTTCTATTGGTAATATGACTAAGTTTTGGCCAGTGAGATACAAGCAGTATGTGTGTTCAGTTGCTAAGTCCTGTTTGACTCTTTGCGACCCCATGGACTACAGCATGTCAGACTTCCCCATCCTTCACCATCTCCCAGGGTTTGCTCAAATTCATGTCTATTGAGTCAGTGATGCCATCCAACCATCTCATGCTCTGTTGATGCTATTTCTGAGTTATGTCCTTAACGTTTAGAGGCAGGCCCTCTCTTTCTCCATCTTGCCTTCTGATTGGCTGGAATGTGAGTGTGAGGGTGATCTCTCCTTGATCACGTGGGTTCAATAATGGCAAAGCTACATGATATTAATAGAAAGCACCTGGGTCGCTGAGCCTCCAGCTGCCACATCAGCCCTGGGCTGCTTACCCCAGCTTTGCTCTTCTCAGAGCTGTGTATCTTCCAATTAGGGTGCTACCTTTTGGAGGGGGTGCGTTTCACAGAGAAAGAAAGGGCCATTAAATTAGGCCTCACATAGAATAGGGAGTGGAGATTTAGATTTCTCACTTAGACTCAAATATCCTGCCTAGAACTGTCACTTATTCCAAATGTGGCATATTTCTCTGGCACACCCCATGATTGATGTCTGTAAGGGCAGAAGTGCCTTCTCAGACATGACTACAGTGTTTGAACTTGTTGCTAGGACATCTATGAAATTTCCATATTCTATCCCAGGAAAAGAAATTTAATTTTTCTTTGATGCCACATGCTTCTTTAGCCAGCGACACAAGAAAACCACTGTTCGCTGTGGCTTTTTGGCAGAACTCTGAAGTGGTGCCTGGATCTGGGAACCCACAATTCAAGAATAAGTCACCATTTACATACAAAATTGTTGAATTTGGGAAGAAACTAGATCCAGCTATGCTTGTGAAGCCACTGTCTTTCAGGGTCAAAAAAGAGCTTATTTTTCAAGTAAGTGTGTTTCACTATTTACTGGCGACTACCAAAATAATTATTTCCTGTGTGGGTCACTGGGAGTGAGGTAATCCCGAAGAAAATGTTCCATTGTGCTTACTGGGCTGGGCAGTGCAGCAGCTCCAGACATTTCCTTAAAGGAACAGTAATTGTGCTGAATGATGAATCTGATGCATGTACCCCTTGGAGGGAGATCCATTTCCTACTTGATACTTTCAGGATCTTATGAGAGGCATAAAATGTGACTGTACACATGCACAGTAACATCTGTGGGTGCCCTTATCATGTTGGTTCATTAAATAGTTTTATAGATGTTTTAGAAGGAGAATTTTTACAAGACCTGAGATAATGCTGTCTGCCCCTATCCATGTAAAAGCAGAAACTTACTTGTACAAGTTGAATTGATTTGCCTGTCTGTCTTGAGCCACTGGAGGGCACGCTTCATTGGCCTTTGTCTTCTCAGCCCACACTAATGGGCCCATCACTGAATGCAATGCTCCCTAACCATCTGTGGGTGAAAGGATAGCTTGCCAAGGAAGTGAATTCCAGGGAAAGGATAACTACCCCGAAACTGATTTCCTTGGTACCATGACACTGAGATGAGAGTCTGCCAGAAGGCATATCTGGCCAGGCATCCCTAACTACCAAACTCCATGGTTCCAGAGGTTAAAACAGTTCTATGCTTTTAACCTCCATCTTCCCTGGAGAGATAGGCACAGAATTTTCCACACAAATGTGCTACAAACTGGCACAGCAAGTAAAGTGAACTGGGACAGCTGGATCAACAGGAGACAGACAATCAGACAAGGCCAAATGAAATACCAATTCTGGTCCTGAAGCAGAGGAATGCTTTTTTATATATATATAAGATATTCATCTATTTATTTGGCTATGTTGGATCTTAATTGCATCATGTGGGATCTTTTCTTGCTGTGCACGGGCTCTCTAGCTGTGGCACAAGGGCTTCAGTAGTTGTGGCACATGGGCTTAGTTGTCCTGTGGCATGTAGGATCTTAGTTCCACGACCAGGGATCGAGCCCATGTCTTCTGCATTGCAAAGCGGATTCTTAACCACTGGACCATCAGTCCCAGGAATGCTTTTTAATATACACCATCTGATACTTCACCTTGGCTTACCTCCCTTTGCTACTCTGATTTAGGATCACAGCGTATACATTGCATATTACAGAGCAGCATATCATAAAAGGCAATGCTTATGACGATTAATCCATTCACCACAGTTTTATTGAGTGCCTTCTCTGTGCTAGGCATTGTATTGGGCTGAAGTTTGGGGGTGAGCAAGCTAGGTGTGGTACCTGCCCTTAAGATTTTAGCCTCTAATAGAAGAGATAGACAAAGCACACACACTAAAAAAGAGAGAAAAATTACAGATTGTAGCAATTAAAGAAAAACAAACTGGATATTGAGGTAAGGAATAAAAGAAGCATCCAATTTACATGAAGGGGTCAGAAATGACTCTCAGGAGGAGGAGCAAGGCCTGGGAAGGATATGAAGGGGAAGAACTTTCTAGGCAGAGGAAAGAGCTCACATTAAGGACCTAATACCTAAAAGAAACTGGTGTTTTAGAGGATAAAAAAAACAATGCTCATGAGTTTGCAGCAGAGTGGGTGACAGGGAGAGGTGGCAGAAGTCCTTCAAAGACTTTTGGATTTACTACCATGGAGGACAGGATGTCAGGTAGAGGGTGTAGAGAATTTACAGGGAAGTCAAGAGGCTTGACATCACCAACCAGAGCTTGAGATCTGAGCCTGAGTGTGGTCCTTCCACTACATGTTCAAAGTCTTGTCTCAGCTACTGTATGTCTCATCCTGTTGAGTAATGGTGAACAGAATGGAAAATTGGAGTTCATCTGAAATGCAGGAGAAAAGCAAGTGCAGGCAGACCTGCAGAGCTTAGGATTGTCACCTGAGTATAAGATTAAAATGAGCCACCAAGTCAGGTCAGTGTTTGAAACTAGAGGCTAAACAGAAAACTGACATTGAGATCTACAATGTTACCTGCTCTTTCTGCTCCTTGATCTTATGTATATATCTGTCCAGGGTATAGACATGTGTGCTGTGCTGTGCTTAGTTGGTCAGTCATGCCCAGCTCTTTGTGACCCCATGGACTGTAGCCCGCCGGGCTCCTCTGTCCACGGGGATTCTCTAGGCAAGAATACTGGAGTGGGTTGCCATGACCTCCTCCAGGGGATCTTTCCAACCCAGGGATCGAACCCAGGTCTCCCACATTGCAGATGGATTCTTTACTGTCTGAGCCACCAGGAAAGCCCAAGAATACTGGAGTGGGTGGCCTATCCCCTTTCCAGGGGATCTTCCTGACCCAGGGATTGAACCGGGGTCTCCTGTATTGCAGGCAAATTCTTTACAAGATGAGCTACCAGGGAAGCCAGAAACATGTGGGAGGCGTCCTTTATAGGTGTCATTAAGATGCTGTCAGATTCTAATACTGAGATTTCAGGGCATGCATTGCTTTGGGGGGGCGTGTGTGTGTGTGTGTGTGTGTGTGTGTGTTCCATGTGTAGACTGATGAGATGCTGATGGCTGACTTAAGCAGGGTTCTTGACCAGGAATCTGATGTAATCTTGGACAGGAAAAAAATGATATGTTCATTTTCACTAACCTCTCTAACTGAAATTTACCATTTCAGCAATGTATTGAAGCAACCAATCACAGTAATTTTAGCAGTACTGGTGACTTTGCCATTAATAGAAATCACAGATATTTTCATATCATGGAGTTGTTGCAGGTATCTCAAAATATCACTTACACTTATCATTACTTCAAAATTACAGTTACCACACCATCGCTAGATCTTTTCATTTAATGTATTAATAAAGCAAAATTTTTACTATATCACATTTAAAAAAATATTAAAAAACTGCATTTCAATAATTTTGGGTTTTTTTTTTGCAGTCCTATGTGGTTTTGTTTTTGTTTTTGTTTTTGTTTTGCATTTCAGAATAGGATTGTGAGAAGAGGTTTTTAGGCTCCCAGACTGCCAAAGGGGTCCCTGACACAAAAAAAGATTAAGAATTGCCAGACTTATTAGATGATCTTGCGAGCTGGGTAAAGTAATAGGAATGTTGGGGACAAAATGGCCACATACCCACTTTCACATGAGGCATTTTTGCATTTAGACTGAGTAGAAAAGGGAAAGAGAAAATAAGTACTTGCCAGTCCCGTGTCTGTGCAGAAACGCATACGTGGCTTTGTTTGTTTTTTGGCCATGCCATGTGGCATGTGAGGTTTTAGTTTCCTGACCAGGGATCGAACCTGTGCCCTCTACAGTTGGACGTACAGAGCCCTAATCACCAGACCACCAGGGAATTCCCAGCACATACATATTTTTGTGAAGCTTGTAGACCAACTCAGAGACTGAACTTCTCAGAAATAAAAAGAGAGTTATAGACCCAGGGAGAACAGGCTTAGATCCGACAGAACACACCCACCATCTTGGCTACACAGGGTACATTTCCACAAATCTTTCCTAAGGAGAGATCTGGGAAAACAGACATCATTTTCATGAAACTCTGACCTCCAGGGCCTGGCAACAGTCCATTCAGTCAGCCTCAGCCCTCTCTATTCCTTTGGACTGAAGCCTCAGGCACATAGAGATGGCTGAGACAAGGCCAGTGCGCCTCAGGAGCCAGTTGCCACCGCATACTGCTCTCTCACCTGACGGAGGCTATTCTTAGGAAGTCTAATTTCTCAGCAGAGACATAGCACCAGCAGTGAAGCCCTGAGAAGTCAACCCAGTTTCCCAAAAGTCTGAGGTGGCATCCAGAGAAATGAAAATGCTGACATTAAAACGCTTCTACTGAAATTACACGCGTCTACTTCTGTATCTTGAAAGGAGGAAGAGAAAGAGAGGGAAGAAGAGATGTTTGTTTCCTTCTTCAGCGATTTTAAAAACTGAATTGAAACTTAATCACTCCAACCCTCAGGCTCCATCACAAAAAATGAATGATCATTTCTGCAGATGCCTGATTACTTCATGCAGTCTAGTGGAAGCTCCTTCTGAAGTGGCAGTTTATTGTCAAAGAGCAAGGAGTCAGACTCAAGGAGTTTGTCTCCCCTTTCCCAAGAGAACTGTCTCAGAACTGAAAGAAGTGTGTTTCAGTCCTTTTCTGTTACTTACTAGGTCTTCTCATCCATCAAATGTACCAAAAATAATGGCTCCTATAGAAGATTTTTATGAGATAATGTGCGTGACTTGAAACGTGCCTGGCCCACGTTAGTTAATCTCAACTAACTTCCATTTTCCTGGACAAGTGGGATGACCTCAAAGTAGTTTCCTTCTTTTTCATCAATGCTAAGGTGTTAGCTTATGTCCTAGGTGTATTCCTATCATCTCCTCCACCCTCCCCCTCCACACACAGATTATCCTCTCCCTCCTATTTCTTCAGCCTTTCTCTCTGTGATGTCTTCCATGCCTGAGCATGAAAACATGCTTCCCTCTGTCTTCTCACAAACAAACCCTACCTTGACTTTTCCTCTTCCTCTGGTTCCTGTTGCCTCCCACCCCTGTTTTTGAGACCTGCTTTCCTGCAGGGAGATGGTGTTCTGATCTGGGCGTCATGGTAGCTGAATGGTAAAGACTCTGCCCTTGTGGGTGGAGGCTGTGGATTTCTAGCGATGCCTATGATTGGTGGGTAAGTCTGTGTGAGTCTGGGGTGTTAGTTATGGCCACACACTTAGCCACATTCTCCAGTAGTACTTTATTGGGGATCTAAGCATTTCCACCATCATGACTCCTTTGTCTTTCCTAGTCTCTCTGATTTGATTTATAACTGAATTATCGAGGGCGTGGATGTGTGCAAAGTCCCTTCAGTCATGTCTGACTCTATAGCCCACCAGTCTCCTCTATCCATGGGTATTCTCCAGGCAAGAATACTGGAGTGAGTTGCCATGCCCTCCTCCAGCGGATCTTCCCAACCCAGGGATTGGACTCAGGTCTCCCACATTGCAGACAGATTTTTTACTGTCTGAGCCACCAGGGAAGCCCAAGAATACTGAGGTGGGTAGCTTAACCCTTCTCCAGGGGATCTTGCCGACCCAAGGATGGAACCCAAGTCTCTGATGTCTTCTGCATTGGCAGGAAGATTCTTTACCACTAGTGTCACCTGTGAAGCCCCAAATTAGCAAGTAGAAGGGTGCACTTTGTGAGCCTCCTCAAATCTCAATGATGGAAAAATGCCAAGATTCAAGGGACAGGTGGGGAAGAGCAGCCTGCAATCTGATCCACAGTCATGCTCAGGGAGCCAGAGAGCTTTTCCTGTCCTCCCCCATGTCTTTGCCATGCTCCCATCAAACTGGTATGAGGGCTCAGAAATCCCATTCACTGTGATTTGGGCAGTCGAGGTCAATCAGTTGGAGTTAATGAGAGAGATTAAACCTATTTGAAAACCGGGATCCCATATGCTGATGTCTCCTAAATCGGTAATAGCATTCCTAACCTGCTCTCTGACCCATACAGTGAGGGGTCCTCATTGTCCTTAGTACAAAGGGCAAACTTCTTACCATGGCTTGGCCAGCCTGACTGCCTGTCACCTCCCTTACCTTTCCTCACTGTTGTTTCGACTCCAGCCATACCGCACTCCCTGTGTTTCCCTCGGCAAACCATGCTTACGCTGTTGTTGTTCAGGTGCCCAGTTGTGTCCGACTCTTTGTGACTCATTGTGACTCCATGGACTGCAGCATGCCAGGCTTCCCTGTCCATCACCATCTCCCATAGTTTGCCCAAATTCATGTCCATTGCATCTTGAGACTCCCTTGGACAGCAGGGAGATTAAACCCAAAAATCTTAAAGGAAATAAACTTTGACTACTCATTGGAAGGACTGATGCTGAAGCTGAAGCTCCAATACTTTGGTTACCTCATGCGAACAACCGACTTATTGGAAAAGACCCTGATGCTGGGAAAGATTGAAGGCAGGAGAAGAGGGTAACAGAGGATGAGATGGCTGGATGACATTATCAATGCAAACCATGCATATGGGCTTTTGCAAATAGTGTATGCTTGGCCTGGAAGCAAAGTCCCATTTCCCCCACTGCTGGTCTGGCCAGTTTCGCTCACCCTGCACATCATAGCACTCCTGCCCTGAAAGCTGCTCCTGGTAAGGTAGGGGCTTCTTCCTCAGTGCTCTTCCAGACTTGGGTTCCCTGGGGACAAGGATGCTGCTTTTATCTCCCCTGACTCCTCAGGGTGCAGAACAAGGTCTTCCCTATCATGGGCCTGGAACCCAGGTTTCTTGGATGAATGAGTTCATTTTCAAGGGTGCTGTAGACTTTCCTCCTCTTGTTAGTTCTGCTTTAAAGCCCGCTAAACAATTTCAGTTTTTTTAGAAGGTCCTTTTTAACAATTTTGCATAGCAAAACTGGGAAAATTTCATACAGTGAAACCAGAATAAATTAGATTTCTGATGTGGATGAGATTTCCTTGTGTTTCCAATGTCGATTCTGGCCCCTCAGTGAAGCAGATTTTAGTTGCCCCAATCCTGAGCAGCCTATGTTATGCTGTTGTGGTTGAGTTACTAAGTTGTATCCGACTCTTTTTGACCCCATGGACTGTAGCACCCCAGTCTCCTCTGTCCTCCACTATCTCCTGGAGTTTGCTCAAGCCTGTATTATAACAGAAACTAAGTGCTCTGAGGACAAGTTCAGTCTAGAATTTTCCTTAAGACCGTGAATATAAGACATGACATGCACTGCGGTGTTAATGGATGCTTCTGGATGAATTTCTAGACAAATCCTAGATTTGTGGGGATGGTGGGCCATAGCCTCTGTACTCTTGTTCTGTACTCTTACTACTGGGCTTCTTGTAATATCCCAGTTATAGTTTTTCCCCTTCGCTCCTTAACTTTCTTTTTTTCCCTTCCAATATTTCCAGGAGAAAATACAAAATCCTCAATTTCATTGCCTCTACACATAGGAGGTTAGTAAAGGTTTTCAGTCTCTCACTCTTGTGTGTATTAAGATGTGCAAGTATAGAAAGAGAGAAAAATACTACTTTTCCCAAAACTTAAAAGAAAAATTAAGGCCTAAACCTTGGGTTGCATCTAACTTTGTTCTTTATCTTTAATATAGCAGATGCTTAATAAAATTTAGCTGCAGTTCTCTTTATAATTATCAGTATTATTTTTAGTAGTAATAGGATCCAGGATTTGGAAGCAGGTTGTCTTTATAACAAAGCAAGTGTGGGGAATATATTGCCCTGGACCTACCTTCTCAATAGGAAGTGGAGATTGTATATATTAGCTGGAGTTCACCCAAGCTACTTTTGGGACAAACAGATCATGTGTTCTGAACAGAGGTCAACAGCTGTTTCTCCTCTGTGGCTTCCAGAAATGGGGACAGATGTATTCAGATTGACCTTCCTTATTCACTGAGTGTGGGAACGGTTGGAAAGGGTAGGGGGGAGGGAGATAAAACAAGAGGGAGGGTGGGAAGATTCCCATGGTGGCCCAGTAATATGAGAGAGCACTGAAAGCAATGTTCAAGTTAACAGTTCTATTTCCTGGAGGGTCTGTGCTAAAACACATGTGAGGGGGAGGAAGGTCCTTACATTTTTCCAAAAGGAGGAAAACCAGGCATGACAGTTTTCCCAAGGCCCAGACAAGCTCGCACTTCCTGCAGAGGTCAGAGGTCATCTCCTTACCATCCCCCTGATTGCACAGCAGGGAATAGAAGAGGGTCAGATCAGGTTCAAAACAAGATGTGAAGTGAAATACATTCCTCACCTTGCCCTCCCAACCCCAGTCGTGTTTAATTAACATTCCCCTTTCTAGAAAATATCCAAAATGTCCCAGTGGCTTCCAAAAAAATAAAAAATTCGGCCGACTCAGGGCCCTAGGTAACTTTGTATAACGACTGCCATACACAGGCGCTGGTCTGCTGAGGTCGAAGGAACATGGCCCCATGAGACCATTAGATTTCCATAATGAAAGGATTGGCACAGTAGACTTCCCTGATAACAATATCTTTGGATCCTAAGACTGTCAATTGTCACACTGTCACAGTGGTTTAGCCTGGGTCTGATTGGTAATAGTCTCTCAATCTTTAGTGACAGTGATGATGCTTTCAGTAGCTACCCCTCCCCTTCTGCTTTTTTTCAGATGACCAAGTGGATGAGCTTGTTGTCACAGAACCGTCCTAAAGCTCAGATCAGCATTGCCTGGGCTTGTGATATATCCTTGTTGACAGCACACAAATTCCAGGTCTCATCAGGATTAAATCCTCTAGGATGATGTCACAACTACAAAAAATTTGTTTTTTCCTCTTGATTGGGTGTGCTTGAATATAGGATCAGCAGAGAAATATGGGCTTCCCTGGTGGGAGTTGGTGATGGACAGGGAGGCCTGGCGTGCTGCGATTCATGGGGTTGCAAAGAGTCGGACACGACTGAGTGACTGAACTGAACTGAACTGGTGGCTCAGATGGTAAAGAATCCATCTGCAATGTGGGAGACCTGGGTTTGCTCCCTGGGTTGGGAAGATCCCCTGGAGGAGGGCATGGAAACCCACTCCACTATTCTTGCCTGGAGAATCCCCATGGACAGAGGAGCCTGGTAGGCTACAGTCCATGGGGGTCGCAAAGAGTCGGATATGACTGAGCAACTAAGCACAGAGAAATATGAGAACCCCATACTGCTGACTGAAGGAAGGCTCTGCACATCCTATAGAATTCTTGCTGAATTTTTATGAAGTTGGTGCTGAAGCATAGATGTGTCCATCAGGAAGATGCATGCCTCTTTACAAACCTTGCTCTTAGCCACTGCCCTGTCAGTAATAGATTCAAGCTGTTGGTTTTTCTATTTGGGATGGTGTCTTCCTTTCCCATGATGTTCGAATCTAGTTCAAATCCCAGCTTTGCTACTTACTGTGTGATTGTGGGTAGATTACTTAACCTCTCTAAACTTCTGTTTCCTCACCTATAAAATGGAGATATTTTATATCTCCATTTATAACAACACCTCGGGTTGTTGTGGAGATTGAGGGAGATAATGCGTACATGATGCTGAGCACATACCTGCTAGCAGGCAGCTCCCAGGAAATGTCATTCTAGCTACTGCTTTTACACGTGGAGAGACAGGACTGCCTCTGTTACTGGTCAAAAGATTCTTTTAAACTTTTTATTTTTATTGGAGTATAGGCGATTAACAATGCTATAATAGCTTCAGGTGAACAGTGAAGGGACTTAGCCATACATATATATGTATCCATTCTCCTCCAAACCCCCCTCCCACCCAGGCCAAGTGGTCAAAAGATTTCTGTTGTTGTTGTTTAGTCGTTAAGCCATTTCTGATTCTTTAGCGACCCCATGGACTCCTCTGTCCATGAGGCAAGAATACTGGAGTGGGTTGCCACTTCCTCCTCCAGGGAATCTTCTTGACCCAGGGGTTGAACCTGCATCTCCTGCATTGGCAGGCAGGTTCTTTACCACTGAGTCACCAGAGAAGCCCCTAAAAGATTTTTAGGTAATTGTTTTTCTTTCTCTCTTTAGAGTTTTTTGATGTAGACCATTTTTAAAGTGAATTTATTACTAGATTGTTTTCTGTTCTCTATTTTGGTTTTTTGACTGAGAGCCATGTAGAATCTTAATTCTCTGACCAGGGATTGAACCTGCACCCCCTGCTTTGGAAGGTTAAATCTTAACCACTAGACTGCCAGGGAAGTCCCTAGATAATTGTTTAAAGTTACTTTTCACTGTATTTTTCATGAAATCCTTGATAAAGCCCCCCAGATTCTTTCTGCAAATATATCATTCTTAATATTTCTTTACTTGGGATTAGTCCATCAATACAGCAATTATTTCTTGGTTTTTGTTTCTTTTAGTGTTTTTTAATTTCTTCTAGTGGCAGTATAATTTTTTTCAGGTTTTGGTTCTGGTGGCTTGTGGTAATATACAGGTTTTTAAACCTCATTTTTATCTGCTTTTTTGAATAAGATTTTCATACAAATAGCTGGAGTGATACCCCATAGCTCAAAGGGAGAATCTCAGGCCTCATTACTTCCCTACAACCACCACGTGAGCATTTGAACCTCTGTGAGGCAGAGGTTTGGGAAAAATTAGAAACTAATATGAAAGACAAGCTTCTAGCAGGAATTCAGATCAAAGAAGATATTATCCTGGTAGGCTTGCTTTATATGAGTTAGAGATTGCCAAGGGTTTCCCACTGACTGACTTGGCAACTCTGATTCTTGAAGACTCTTCAATGATAATTCATATAGTTTATATCGGTTTATGTTATTGTTAAAGAATTGCCTGGCAAGGAGGAGTACTATGCTGATTTCTGAAATGATTCTGGTAGCACTGTTGCTATGAAGTAAAGTGAATCCACAGAAGTAGATCGAACAAACATTCAATGATCTTTTGGTTGATCCAATAAATATTTCTTCATCCCTTGTAATAAACATGACATGGAGGTTCATTAAATCTTATTTCTATCTTTAGAGTGGGCTCTCCAGATGGCTCAGATGGTAAAGAATCTTCCTGCAACGTGGGAGACCTGGGTTCGATCCCTGGGCCGGGAAGATCCCCTATAGAAGGGAATGGTTACCCACTCCAGTATTCTTGCCTGGAGAATTCCATGGACAGAGAGGAACCTGATGGGCTTAAGAGTGGAGAGATTCACTCATTGTGCGACATATGCACCCTATTGAGGGAGGCACTTTGATCCTCATTTTACACATGAGGAATTGACATTATGACTTTCTAAGATTATATGGCTACAAGGTGACTCAGATGGAGTTTGACTCCTACGACTGTGGGACTTCATGTCCTTTGCTTTTTGCCATTGGAGTTCCCAAATATGTGATTCTTGTCCCCCCAACTCCCAGCAGGGTGTCCTACAATTCAACTCAGTTCTGACACTATTTACCTGGAGTTAGTGTCAGATCCATCGGAGAAGGCAACGGCACCCCACTCCAGTACTCTTGCCTGGAAAATCCCATGGACAGAGGAGCCTGGTGGGCTGCAGTCGATGGGTTCACTACGAGTCGGACACGACTGAGTGACTTCACTTTCACTTTTCACTTTGATGCATTGGAGAAGGAAATGGCAATCCACTCCAGTGTTCTTGCCTGGAGAATCCCAGGGACGGGAGAGCCTGGTGGGCTGCCGTCTCTGGGGCTGCACAGGGTCAGACACGACTGAAGCGACTTAGCAGCAGCAGCAGCAGCAGTGTCAGATCCATAGGTTAAGGGCTCAGTCCAGTAAGACCACCTCCATTTCAGAAAAGTGAAAGTGAAGTCGCTCAGCTGTGTCTGACTCTTTTTGACCCCATGGACTGTCGGAAGGCAACTGCAAGTCCCTGGTTGTCACTTGTTCTTCTGACCAACGGGCTACAAATTTGGTTCCCACAACCCGCCTTGGGTTCAATAATGTGCTAGAGTGGCTCACAGATCTCAGAAAAATACTCATGCTTCCTGAGTGTTTATTACACAATAAAGGACTTGATAACTGAACAGCCATGGGAGGAAATAGATGTAGAGTGAGTTCTGGATTCCAAGTGCTGGAGCTTCTGTCCCATGAAATTGGGGTGCCCTACACTCCCTGCTTATGATGTGTTCACCAACCCAGAAACTCCCCAAAACCTGTAGTTCAGGGATTTTATAAAGTTTTTTTTTTAATCACTTAGGCATGATTAACTTTTAACTCAATCTCCAGCCCTTCTCTCCTCCCCAGAGAATAGGGGATGAGACTAAAAGTTCCAAGCTTCTGATCATAGCTTGAACTTTTTGGTCGCCAGCTCGCTTCCGAAAGCTCTCCAGGGACCTAGCAAGAGTTACCTCGTTAGAAAAAAAAATGTTCCTATTATCCAGGAAATTCCAAGGGATTTAGGAGCTCTGTGTCAGGAACTGGGGCCAAAGACCACATATTAAAACAAAAGATCCTCCTAGCATTTTTATTGGAGAAGGCAATGGCACCCCACTCCAGTACTCTTGCCTGGAGAATACCATGGGTGGAGGAACCGGGTGGGCTGCAGCCCAGGGGGTCGAGAAGAGTCGGACATGACTGAGCGACTTGACTTTCACTTTTCACTTTCATGCATTGGAGAAGGAGGTGGCAACCCACTCCACTGTTCTTGCCTGGAGAATCCCAGGGACAGGGGAGCCTGGTTGGTTTCCGTCTATGGGGTCGCATAGAGTCAGACACGACTGAAGCGACTTAGCAGTAGCAGCAGCATTTTTATTGATTAGGGAATTGAAAAAGTTTTAGGAGATCTTGGTAGGAGCCAGGGATGAAGACCAAAATACATATTTCTTATTATATCACAGTATTACATACCCTGAGACTTTTTTTTTTTTTTAAAGGATCTTACCTCTAGGGTTAGTTCCTATTATGTTTCAAACAGCCTATAGAATTTGGTCACTTGTATTTTTCTCTGACGAGCCATGTAGTGTGGACTTCAGTATACCTGTTGATTTATTAAGGTCATTTGTTCCATCATAGAGCGTATGTCCTTGAATTGTAAGAGTGTATGTGGGTTTAAGGAATCTGGAATTTCTTCAGAAAAATACAGGTGAATGTTTATGAAACACTGTTTAATTAAGTCTTCCCAGTGCCATCTTGGGTCACTATTCTCTTTCTTCTCCACCCTCTGGTCACACATGTCTAGTAAGACATCTTGTTACTATTTTTCTAGATTCTCTATATATGTATTAATGTATGATATTTGTTTTTCTGACTTCACTCTGTATAATAGGCTCTAGGTTCACTCACCTCACTACAATGGACTCAAACTTGGTTTTTTTTAATGGCTGAGTAATATTCCATTGTATTTATATACCGCATCTTCTTTAAGTCTTTCTAGGTGGGTCAATGGGTAAAGAATCTGCCTGCAATGTAGGAGATAGAGGAAAATCGGGTTCAATTCTTGGTTTGGGAAGATCCCCTGGAGGAGGAAATGGCAACCCACTCCACTATTCTTGCCTGGAGAATCCCACGGACAGAGGAGTCTGGCAGTCTATAGTTCATGGGGTCGTAAAGAATCAGACGCAGCTGAAGCAACTGAGCGCGCACACACCAGAAAGGCAATGCATATTCCCTATTTTTAGTTCTGAAGGAGTTTACAGTCCTGGAGAGGGCTGACAGTAGGGAGGCAGTATGGGGCTGTGATTATGGCATGGTAGTTCAAGTTAGAAAGGTCTAGCTTCTAATCTTGGCTCCACCACTTCCTGAGACTTATTAACCTGCTCTCAGGGTCAGTCTTCTTATCTGTACAATGGGGATATAAAAGCATGTTTCTTATATAGATTGTGTAAGTATACTTTGAGATCAGGTGTGTAAAGTGCTTGGTTCATGAATGCCATTATTATTATGGGAAATGTCATCCAATCCTTTGGCCACCTGAGGGGAAGAGCCAACTCACTGGAAAAGACCCTGATGCTGGGAAAGATTGAGGGCAGGAGGAGAAGGTGGTAACAGAGGGTGAGATGGTTGGATGGCATCACCAACCCAATGGACATGAGTGTGAGCAAACTCCAGGAGACAGTGAAGGACAGGGAAACCTGGTGTGCTGCAGTCCATGGGGTCACAAAGATTTGGACACGACTTGGTGACTGAACACGGAGAAGGCAATGGCATCCCACTCCAGTACTCTTGCCTGGAAAATCCCATGGACGGAGGAGCCTGGTGGGCTGCAGTCCATGGGGTCTCGAAGAGTCGGACATGATTGAGCGACTTCACGTTCACTTTTCACTTTCATGCATTGGAGAAGGAAATGGCAACCCACTCCAGTGTTCTTGCCTGGAGAATCCCAGGGACGGGGGAGCCTGGTGGGCTGCCGTCTATGGGGTCGCACAGAGTCGGGCACGACTGAAGTGACTTAGCAGCAGCAGCAATAGCAGTGACTGAACAACAACAGCAAGAAGGATGGTCTCAGTACTCCATGCATTGATAGATTGAAAGTCTCTTATTTCATCTCTATCATTTCTCCTTCTTAGTGTATGTGAATGCCATTGAATTTCAAGAGTAAATGTGAAAGGTCTGTAATGAATTGATTTGTTTCTTTAGTATGTTAAAAAAGGAAGGCAAATGCCAAAGTTTGTGTTTCTTTATATTCTAAAGAGTGAACATCAAATACCCTTAGTCAAGTAATAAAATCAAGTGTACTTAACTACTGTTTTGTGGGTTTGTGTAAATCAGCTAACCTCTCTGGGCATCAACATCCTCTTTCACAAAATAAAGGAGCTAGTCTATATCACTGCACTCCTTTCCGACTAAGGTTGATTCAATTAAGCACTACCACATACATGATATCAACTAGATGCTCTATGCTTGAAGCATATTTTTTTTCTATGCTGCTATTAATTTGCTCTTTAGTCTTTTGTTATTAATCACAGAAAATATGGGGGAGTCTTTGTTTCTACTGTACATATTCTTAATCTCTATGGTGAATTTTAGAGTCCCTTGTTCTAGATCTGGGTGGTGTGGGGACTCCAGAATAGGGGTAAGCTTTCAGAGAAGGATATCTTGACTTATTTATTTATTTGACTGTGCTGGATCCCAGTTGTGGCACTGGGATCTTCAGTCTTTTTTTGCAGCATGCACACTCTCAGTTGCATCATATGGGATCTAGTTCCCTGACCAGGGATTGAAACCAGGCCCCCTCCATTGGGAAGGCAGAGTCTTAGCCACTGGACCACCAGGGAAGTCCTAGCCTGCCTTTTACAAATTGTTGCTAGAAAGGCAGTAGGGTAAGATAGAAGTTCCTCTATATCTTCGAGGAACTAGGAATACTGGGTCAAATTTGAGAAATGAATCTTCTCTAGAAGATGTCCCCCTCATGACTGGGGACATGACTTCATCATTTTCCTTTAGTTCAAAGGTGTAAGTGAATCATTTCCAAGGACAGATTACTCCAAAGGGCAGAAAGATATATTGGTATGGGAGAGGGGAGGTCATAAAAACTGTGTGAGAAAATTAAAATATGGACAAAGAGGGTCTACTAGAATGGGAAATATTTTTGATTTGTCATTTGCCAGACAAGAAGAATGGAGGACATGAAGTCTTCTTGCACTTATAGCTAAATCATGAAAGATGTTCAATATAGTACTTGGAAATAGCAGAAATTTGTTAATTCCATCAGGGGATTGTTAGACAACTTATGGGCTTCCCAGGTAGCTCAGATGGTAAAGAATCTGCCTGCAGTGTGGGAGACCTGGGTTCAATCCCTGGGTTGGGACGATCCCCTGGAGAAGGGTGGCAACCCCCTCCAGTATTCTTGCCTGGAGAATTCCATGGACAGAGGAGTCTGGCAGGCTACAGTCCACAGGTTGCAAAGAGTTGGACATGACTGAGCAACTAACACTCACAGACAACTTATGAGGTGATTATAGAATGAAATATTATTTATCAGTTTCAAATAATGCTTATAAAGAATGCTTACAGGTCATGGAAAAAATGCTCAGGATATAACCGATAATAGTATAGATCTGTTGAAAACTATAAATAAAACCAGATATTAAATATGTAAAAATCTTAATAAAAAAAGGACCAGAATGTTAACAGTGTTTATATCAGAGTGGTAAGATCATAGATGAATTTTGTTTTAGTGATTCTTTTGACATTTACAAAAGTAAGAGTATCTCTTTCTAAATTTTCTATATGAAATATGTCCTCTTTTTATTGTTGTTGTTGTTAAGTCACTCAGTCGTGTCTGACTCTTTGTGACCCTATGGACTGCAGCATGCCAGGCTTCCCTATCCTTCACCATCTCCTGGAGCTTGCTCAAACTCATGTCCATTGAGTCAGTGATGCCATCCAACCATCTCATCCTCTGGCATCCCCTTCTCCTCCTGCCTTCAATCTTTTCCAGCATCAGGGTCTTTTCCAATGAATCAGCACTTCGCATCATGTGGCCAAATTATTGGAGCTTCAACTTCAGCATCAGTCCTTCCAATGAATATTCAGGATTAATTTCCTTTAGGATCGATTGGTTTGATCACTTATAGTTAGAATAAAAATCAATATACAAAACATTATTATTATTTTTTAAGACATATACATAAACTTCAAACTAAGTTAATCACATAAAGCTTAGATTTTTCAAGAAACCAGAAAAAAGTTACTGGAAGGTTTTTGAACAAGCTGTGGAGTACAAGATCCTGAGACCCAGGCTCCCAAAGAGGATAGTGGGGCTGGCCATGACAGGGGAAGGCCCCTAAACGCAGAAGACTTTCTCAGAAGGTAAGGCCTGCAGAGGCGTGGCTCCAAGCAGCCTCCTTTCATGCCTGTCACTTAACCTCTAATTTCCTTGAGGAACATACAGACCACGAGACGCTAAGAGGCTTTTGTCACCTCACTGCCCCCTAAAGACACAGGATACTTTCGACTCCCCCCTTTGCTTAGGGAACCTCCTCCAGATATTCAGTAGGTGGGGTGCTTGCAAGTGGGGTGTCTCTCTCAAAGTTCCTTGAAGTGAGTTGGGAAAGGTTTGGCATAAACTAAACAGTTTATGTTCCACGCTCCATGGGGCTGCCTACGTCCAACACAAACGTTCAATTCCTCATATTTATAAGTTTCAATGCTGATAACAATTATTTCCCAAATCTTCAATATAATCTTTTTAAAAAAATTATTTACTTATTATTTTTGGCCATGCTGTGTCTTCATTGCTGTGATTGGGCTTTCTCTAGTTGCAGTGAGCAGGGGCTACTCTTCAGTATGGTGTGAGTTTCAGTAGTTGCAGTGTGTGGGCTCAGAAGTTGTGGCACACAGGCTTAGTTTCTCCACGGCGTGTGAGGTCTTCCTGGACCAGGGATCAAAACCATGTCCCCTGCCACGGCAGGCAGATTCTTAACCTCTGGGCCAGGGGGGAAGTCCCTCAGTATAATTCTTATTGGTGTCTTTTGGACACAGTCTATCCCCATCTTATGAAAAGCTCTCCTCTTTTAGAATCGTCTCATCTGTCTACCCTTACATTTTAGATTTCAAGCACAGCACCCGTTTTTCACAGCCCTGACACCCCCTCTACAGAGCATGATTTCCATGAGACCATCATAGAGTGACTGATACTCTTTCAGTGACAAGAAAAGGTTTGCCTTTAAAAGAAGAGGAAAAGTCAGAAGTCATCAAAACAATGTAATATCCTGTGTGAAATGTTTGAGGTTTGAGTCCCTTGATCATGTGCCCTGAGACAAGTAAGTTGGCGGTGGTGGCCGCGGATGACGAGTCGAGTCACTCAAGTGTGTCTTCGGTTCCCCTCACACTTGGGCTTCTCAGGGAGGAGGGGCTGGAGCCGTGGCCCACCGTCAGCACCATGATCCTCAGGCTGCTCCTGGCTCTCAACTTCTTCCCCTCAATTCAAGTAGCAGGTAAACAGTTTTGATTTCTTTCTTCCTCCAGCGTTTTCTTTTGAGGCTTTCGGTTCATTTTATTTCATTTATTTTTCAGGAAAAAATGTTTTAAAATCATGCAGTCTCTATTTGGTATATTTCAAAAGGTGCAATACTTTTCTTCATTTATCAGTGAATGGTTCATTTTAAATTTCGAAGAACTCAGGACATTTGGGCATTTGAAGTGCAGTTTTTGCTATGAAATGGCAACCTGTTATTGAAGAAACTCATTGATTCTCAGACTAGAGCCAGCAAAATACTTAAATAAGCATTCTTTGGAATGAAATCAGATTTATTTAACTATTAGTTGGTAATGTCCCAAGAATTTTTAGCATTTGTGTATACATATATATTTTTAAATGTAAGAAAATTGCTGTATATGCAGGTTGGTTCTGAAAGCCCTGGATTTAGACTACCTGGGTTCATATCACAGATCTATTTCTTGATAACTGAGCTTAGACTAGTATTTAAACTCTCTAAGCCTCAGTTTCCTTATCTGTAAAAAGGGAATGATAATAACTTCATCTCAAGGTCATTGTGAGGATACAATGAAACAACCATGTGAAATGTTTAGCACAGTCAATGCTTGGCCGGCAAGATAAATGTTGGCTATACTTACCACGTCTTGTTGTTTAGTCACTAAGTCCTGTCCGACTGTTTTGCCATGTCTACCTGAATTGAAAGGGTGCCAAAATGAATTCTGGAGTTGTCACACAAGCTGGTGCCATACAGATGCTAATAAATTAGTTTCTTTAAACAACTGGTTGATATCTATTTCAAGTGGTTGAAATTCTTTAAGTTTTCAGTGATGATGGGGATGAAGATGAACAGCTTGATGTGATCACAGTTAACCCCATTTCAGATAAAGATTTGGGGGAAGGAATGTTAATTTGGCTAAAGATCTATATGTAGGAGTTGTTGGAACCAGGGTCTGAACCACCTTTGTCTGACTCTAGGGCCTGTGCTCTTATGCTACTCCATCTAATAGGATGTGCTTTATAATGTATTAGCTCCAGATATGTCCAGGGTTAGATCATCTTTGGTAAATCACAGTTCCCAACAGAAAGAGTTTGTTGCTTACTTGGGTGGGCTGGAGTCAGGTATTCATTCAACTTGTTCTCAGAGTTAGAAAATGGTCCTACTTGGCTCAAAAATTGGACAGATAGGGGTTAATCGGCATATTGAAGTAAGGATAGTTATTTTTCCATATAAGATACAATGAAAGGCCAGCATCTTCCATTTTCTTTCTCACTTATGTTGGTAGTGAGATTTGGTATGCATGATTTCTTGCTGTCCTTTAAATATCACGTTCCGAAGAGTGTAATTACCCAACCTGTGCAATACACCCATCCATTGCATTGTTGAGGTGCCAGTGAGCACCTTAAAAATTCTGTGTATTTATAAAAGGTGTTGATATAATAAAAGACATGAGCTAGTGATGAGATAGGTTAATACCCAGCACTATGAGCTAACAAACATACTTTAAAAGAATCTTCAATGTCTGTTTTTTAAGGGATCTCTAAAATTTATTTTTAAAGACTATTTAAAATCTCATAATTTATTAGGCCGTAAAGAATGGGCAGAAAGGAGAGAGAAGCCTCACTCCAACAGAAAACTATTTAAAACCGGGAACTGTGCACAGCCACCATCATCAATTCATTCACTCTCTTTTGGAGACAAGTTTTGTAAGACTCAAGGCTTTATATGTTTCCTTTAGCACATTTACTAAAAGGGGGATAGCGAGAGAAGCAATGAAAAGATCACACACATGGAAACTGTCTTTGACTTGAGGTACATCTATGTTTCAAATGCCAGTTCATCCCCCATAATCACTTTTAAGATTTGGTGCTGAGTGGCCATCTAATGAAGTAGGAAAGGGGTAGAGAAGGCAATTTTGTTCTTTCTCTCTCTCTCTTTTTTTTTTGAGAAGGCACTTTCAAAATGCCTCTTTCAGTAAGAAAACTTATGAGAAAAAATAATTACAGGATATGAAAATGTCTGGTCCCTTCTAATCAGTGGTGCAAAATCTTCTGTGTGCTTTTTGTTTCTCTCCTCTTTACCCTCCATGAAAAAGTTACAGTTAAGGAAATTCTCTGGTCAAAGTGTAGCCATCCTCTTGAGGACTGTGAAAGACTAATGCTATCTCTGTGTTGAGATGTGTGCCTGCGTCTATGTGTGAAGGACAGTTTTTTTGACCAATTTAACAGTTCTAACTCTTCGTCCCAAAGCATAGCTTTAAATATTTATCCTATGAAGGTCAAAGCTGAACCTGATTCTTCATGATTTTAATGACATTATAAAAGATCTTTAGAGTAAAATTAAAAAAGAGTGACTCAGGAAGCATAAGAAAACCTTAACTGACACAATTCCTTTACTAACATGACATGTCTTTTTTTACTGGATAATTATGCAGTTGAGATCCGAAACAGAGGATTTTGTTGACTTTGTAATAGAATCCAGCTTAGAACTGGAGGCCCTTGAAAGGGAAATAATTTGTGGTTGACGATAGAAGGAGGGTACCTATAATACATAGTATTGTTCATTGATGATTTTTCAGTCAATATTGGTTATTTTTTCCAGCAAGCTAATCATCCAACATGAAGGCAAAAATCAGGACAACACATTTTTTTTTTCAACGAGAGCTTTTCTTTTCATTTCTTCCCAAACCTTAGCAAGGAAACTGTCCCAAATGGCCAATTTGAACACGATTGATTTCTCTGGTGCTGCTCTATTCCCCACAGCATTTCTTTTTCTGACTGAGGCACAGAAGGCAGGAAAATGATTGATATTTAATGAAAAACCATCAGCAAAGCAAGGTAATTAAAGGCTTTATTTTTAGTTCAGCAAATGACCCCTCTGAGGTAGCGGTACACAAAAGTCATTGACTTCTCTCAGGAAAGTGTTGCTCTGAGGCTGGGCTTGGGGAAGTTAGGTAGAAAGATGGACATGGAAAATGCAGGGTTGCTATGTCTACAGGACAACCAATACACAGTAGCCAGTTATTCTGTTAAAAATTGACTGGGTTTTTTGTCATTTCAAGTAAAATTAATGGACATTTCCAAAGTGCAATTAAGAATTTGCTTTAAATTGAGAGTAGCACTGAAATATACACATTGCTGCTAAGTCGCTTCAGTCGTGTCTGACTCTGTGCGACCCCAGAGACAGCAGCCCACCAGGCTCCCCCCTCCCTGGGATTCTCCAGGCAAGAACACTGGAGTGGGTTGCCATTTCTTTCTCCAATGCAGGAAAGTGAAAAGTGAAAGTGAAGTCGCTCAGTCGTGTCTGACTCTTAGCGACCGCATGGACTGCAGCCTAACAGGCTCCTCCGTCCATGGGATTTTCCAGGCAAGAGTACTGGATTGGGGTGCCATTGCCTTCTCCGGAAATATACACATTACTATGTATAAAATAGATAGCTAGTAGGAAGCTGCTGTATAACACAGGCAGCTCAGTCCGCTGTGACCACCTAGAGGAGTAGGATGTGAGGTGGGGTGAGAAGGAGGTTCTAGAGGAAGGGGACACATGTATACTTGTAGCTGATTCATGTTGGTGTACAGCAGAAACCAACGCACCATTGTAAAGCAATTAGCTTCCAATTAAATTTTCTTTAAAAGTAAGAATTTGTTTTACTCTGTTCTTACACCCAAAGATACTCCTTTTATTTATTTATTTTTTAAAGGCAACCATCCAGAAAGAACTTTTACAGCAAAGATTGTAAAATTAATGCCAATATATCAATACCAGGAAATAGGATGAGTCATTTTCACAGGTAGATTAGAAAAAGAAATGAATCTGTAATGGTTATTCTGAAGCTCCCACATTCAAACCTTTACTATGGGGAGGGGGAGGACCTCACTTCTCTCCTTTAAACATACACCATCCTCTTTTTTAATATCCTTATTCTATTCTCGTGTCAAAATGCCACATGGCTACCATTCAGCTTTTATCATGTATGGCTATCTTTCTCCAAGTATTTCCTGCTGGCAATGTGCTGACATTTACAAAATGAAAATTATTATGCCACCAACATCCCAGAAGAAAACGCCGTTTGTGGTTTATCATCTTTAAAACAATAGCTCTTTATTCACATGTATTGGCTTTGATAACAATACACAATTTTCACTGCAGACTTTCTTGTCTAAAAATCAGAGGGCAGGCCCTCTGAAAGCACAGTTATTTATCCTTTTTCCTTTACATCTTGGTTCAATTTTTGTTTGCCTTTTTCTAAAAGAAATTTCTTGTTTATGAAAGTTCACAGAGGCTGGGACTTCTCTTCTTAGTAGATGGTTAAGCTAAACTTGAGAAAAAAAATTAACAGCTAGGTGGCTATGTGACAGACTGAAGGGGTCTCTGGTTTTCTAAGATGTGTTAAGGAATCTGTGTCTCTTTTGGTAATTTCTTTGACTCTTTTTTGGTCAATGACATGGTGTGGTCATAAAAAAAAAATGTACCCAGAGTTTTCGGTCTGAGAATCATTGTATTGGTCCCTGAAGCCGGAGGTAAGGTAACCCAGGCCCCACGGAAAGTAGGTACCTAATTGCTTGTTTGTTAAATTCTCATTTAATATTAATTCTCATTTAATATTAATTCTCATTTAATAAATTCTCATTAAATTCTCTTAGCACTAGAAGAGAGGTGGGCTGGATATGTTCAAGGGCTACTCAGCCGCTTGTTACAGGATATGAGAAAGAGTTTAGACTTCTTGGACATTAGGATTTCAATACTAATTTCCTAGGCATCTTAATTAAGTCTATGTGTGACCATTCAGGTTATTTTAGCTTAAATTTTCATTGTCTAAAGAGAAGTGAGTGGTTGTGGTAAATTTCTTACTTAACTGAGCTGCGACTTTATCTCTGCATCACCATTACCGTCATCTTTTTCATGTGTCATCATCTTCATTATCTTGGGGACTCTGGTTGCCAAGGTAACCAGGTTTATAGTTCCTGATGGTGTCATAAGAGTCACCCACTCACAATTTACTCTGATCTCTAATCTAATCATGAGCCCCTTTCTGCATATCTGAGTCACCTTGTTGGGTCACAATCTACCATGTAATGTATTGATTATAAGAGTAACTCCTAGTCATTACCCACTCACTCAAACAGGAATATACATTACGGACATATCTTACATTTTTAACAGTGACTTAGATTCCCCTGCTAAGAGCTTAGGTGGGTGATTTTTTTTTTAACTTGAAAAGATAGACAGTTGTGCTTTTCATTGCTTAGGGATATTTGACGTGTGCATTACTTTGCCAACAAAGGTCTGTCTAGTCAAGGCTATGGTTTTTCCAGTAGTCATGTATGGATGTGAGAGTTGGACTGTGAAGAAAGCTGAGCACCGAAGAATTGATGCTTTTAAACTGTGGTGTTGGAGAAGACTCTTGAGAGTCCCCTGGACTGTAAGGAGATTCAACCAGTCCATTCTAAAGGAGATCAGCCCTGGGTGTTCTTTGGAAGGACTGATGCTAAAGCTGAAACTCCAATACTTTGGCACCTCATGCGAAGAGTTGACTCATTGGAAAAGACTCTGATGCTGGGATGGATTAGGGGCAGGAGCAAAAGGGGACGACAGAGGATGAGATGGCTGGATGGCATCACTGACTCGATGGACCTGAGTTTGAGTGAACTCCGGGAGTTGGTGTTGGACAGGGAGGCCTTGGGTGCTGCAATTCATGGGGTCGCAAAGAGTCGGACACGACTGAGCGACTGAACCGAACTGAGCTGAACTGAAGTGTCAGAACATCACTGTGGCTGTATTTGCAGCTTCTGTGTAACCCCGATGACTTGCTTTGAAATTGAACAGGACTAATAATAAGGGTACATAATTTAGACCAGCTTCAGGAATGTTGAGTCCAGGAGGATTCCGTTTCTGATTCACAGACTCTATCCTATAGAAAGTGGGTCAGAATGGGATCTTAGGAGAAGAATGTTTCCTCCCACCACGAGGCTCTTGGGGAAACTAAAAAGGGTGTTAGTAAGTTACTCTTCTCTGAAGTGCCTGCTCCTTCTTATGCGTTGGGAAGACAGATCTTCATGTCATCATTCAACAGGTATTTATTAACATCTTCTATGGCTTCCCTGGTGACCCAGGGGTAAAGAATTCGCCTGCCAGTGCAGGAGACATGGGTTTGATTCCTGGGTTGGATTGATGCCCTGGAAAAGGAAATGGCAAGCCACTACTGTATTCTTCCCTGGGAAACCCCAGGGACAGAGGAGCCTGGTAGGCTACCGTCACGCGGTAGCAAAAGGTTGGAAACAACTTAGGGACTAAACAATAACAACACATGTTTTAGGTTCTGTGACTGATACAAAACCCAGTTTGAGCTTCAGTGAAGTTACAAATGAGAATTGTGAAATCTTTCCAGAATTTTTTTTTCTCTTTCAATTTAGGAACACTGTGAATGATTTCCTATCTATACTAATTGATTTTAAGGAAAACAGTTATAAGCGAAGCATCCATAGAATTGCTGAATTCAACCACAGACATTTTTTAAAGATGGGAGGAAACTTAGACATCTCTGAATTTATAGAAAAGGAAGTTGTGTTGATGGTTCCTAGAAGATGCTACTAGAAGATGACATTGGAATGTTTTCTGGCACTTTGGGATGCTTTTAGGCTGGACCCATTTTACTTACCTAATCTATCTATCTCCTTTCATACCCTAATATAAGATCCTTAACCCTTTCTTATATTGTGGCTTTCTTCACTGTCTCACACACCTGTACTCATGTTTATGACCTTTCTGATGCTGTTTCCATTTTGGATTCCCTCTTCCTTTCCATGGGTGTCTTAGGTGGAAAAGGCAACCCACTCCAGTATTCTTGCCTGGGAAATCCCATGGACAGAGGAGCCTGGTGGGCTATGGTCAGTGGGATTGCAGACAGTCAGAAGCGACTTAGCAACTGAGCATGCATGCCTCCTTTCCATGCATCCAAACCCTAATCGACTTTCACTTTAAGTCTTTAGTGTAAGATCCATCTCCCCGAGGAAGCATTCCCTTGGTATTCAGTCTTTCCTATGATCTTATAAGAGGAGTCCCAGTGGGAGTGTAACTCCATCTAACATATCTATTAAACTTCTCTTATATTTCAGCTTCTATTGGGATCTGAAGGAATATAAAAACAGGAAAAGAGATATAGACTTAATTAGCACACAAGAATTGCTTCTGTAATTAAGTAGTTCTCTGTGCTTTTAGAGACTTCAGCTCTAGTTGGAAAGACTATATATAACAGGATATAACAGCTGGAAACAGATAAATAAAACTTGGCAGTTTCCTACTTCATCATGCTATTTTGATGCTATAATGGATTTGCATATATTATTTTTGTAATCCATTATGTTCCCTACTCCTCTCACCTAAGAAGTTCTTCTCTGAGACCCTACATGGCAAACTGAGGGACTTCTTTCCTCATCAGGATTCCTAAAATTATTATTGTGTGCTGGTACATCCATTTTTTTCCTCTAGACTGTGAGCTCCTTACAGACAGGATTGTATCGTATCCATCCTTATAACCTCGAAACTATGTGTAGTGCAGGATGTGTTGTGGATGTTGGGCAAATATTTATTGAAGAAGGAAATGAATGAACTAAAAAGAGGAAGTGTAAAATAATTAGTAACGTTAATATAGAAGCTTTTATGGAAATCTGGGAGTTAAGCTGGACTTTAAAGCTAGATGAGATGTGAATGCATGATGTTATAATAATAATTGCTAGCTAATATTTATTTTACACTTATATACACTGTTTTATCTGGCATTCCCTGTATTAAATCATTTATTCTTTCCCTAAATCCTTTGAAGTAGTTACAGTGATTATCTTGTCCGTAAGATGGGAAAACTGAAGCATATAGCGGATAGAACAACTTATCTGTGGTCACACAGTTAGTCAGTGAGTCAGTCCAGCTGCTCTTGCTCCAGGGTTCATGTTCTTACCAATGTTATGTTGCCTCAGGATGGAGAAGAAATACAAATGAAGAAATTATACCAGGATTATCATCCCATGTTCTTGGAATAGATGGCCAGTCTGAAGGTATAGAGGCTTGGAGTGATGGGTTTGAGTCAGGTCAAAAGGATTGAATGCTCATAATGGAAATTGAAACTTCATTTTCAAGACATTGGGAAGCAGCTGAAAGTTTGCAGAAGCAGGATGATCTAGAATGTGTGGAGACTAGTGACCAGGAGATCATGTCACTCTGTCACTTTGTCAGGAAGAGGGTCATAGGATTTGGGCAAAGGTGGAAATAGAAAGAAGTGACTATTCTGAGAGATGTTTTGAAAATAGATCTTTCAGGGCTTAGTACCTGGCTTGTGAAAGGGAAGGAGGGAGAAAGAATGATGTCAAGATTTTGGCTTAAGAGGAATGCTGGTATCACCACCTGAAACCAAGATTTTGTTATTCAACTGAGTTTTGGAGGAAAACAGTGTTTAAGTTTAGATGTACTGAGTTTGAAGTAAAGACTTGAGATGTCAGAAAAATGTCCAGTACATAGCTGAAGATATGGGAACCAGGTAAGAAGAAAACATTTAGGAATCCTCAACTTTGGAATAAAAGTGAAGTGATGGAAATTGATGGCTAGTAGAAAGGAGAGGGAACAACTACAGAAAGGCAGAGAGTTGAATGAAGTTTGGAAAATAGGCCTAGTTAGGACTTAGCTGAAGAAGAGGCTGAGCTAGTGAAGGGGACACAGAGTGTGTTGGAGAGAGAAGAGGGGAACGAGGCTCATGGAATGTCACCAGAGCCAGAAGAAGAGTTTCAGAAAGAGGCAATGGCTAATAGCATTGATTGTGTAAGGGAAGGAAGAGTGCATGTGCACACACACATGCACAAAGTCATTGTTGTTGCTTAGTTGCTAAGTCATGTCAGACTCTTTTGTGACCCCATGGACTGTAGCCTGCTAGGCTCCTCTGTCCGTGGGATTTCCCAGGCAAGAATACTGGAGTGGGTTGCCATGTTCTTCTCCAGGGGATCCTCCTGAGTCTGGGATTGAACCTATGTCTCCTGAATTGGCAGGTGGATTCTTTACCACTGAGCCACCAGGGAAGCCCTGGAAAGATTATTGATTTTGGCTGAAAGGAGGCCATTTGGGGTTTTTTGAGTTTAGGCAAATTGGTGAAGGAAGATAACTCTTCAAAGGGTTGAGAAAAGATGGAGGGGGGATAAAAATGAGATAGTGAAAAGGAGAGGAAATTTCTAGATAAAGTGAAGACCATGAGGGACTTATATCACCTATAGAGTTTATCATAGTAATTTGTACATAGTCCCCATGTAATGTTTGCAAGCCAAGTGACTTAATTACATTTGACATGTGGAAGGAGCCACGTGTTGGTCTTGAGTGTGTGTGTGTGTATGGCATGGGTAGTAGGGAGAGAGGGCTATTAAGAAAGAAAAGAGGAAGAGAGAGAGAAACAAGAGAATGGAGGCAATTTTCTTTGAGGAGATGGGGATGGAGATTTGGAGAATGGGAGTATCAAAAAGAGGAGGGGAAAGAAGAATGGACTAAGGAGAATGGTCTAAGAAGAATGGGAGGAAGGGAAGAGATTTATAGAGGTAGAGATGTGTTAGGATGAAGCCAGGGTAGATGAGTGATTCCACACTGGCAAACCTGACATGGAAAACGTTTGTGAAATAGATATATGTGTGTGTGTGTGTGTGTGTGTATAAATATAATTTTTATATATATATATATATATATATTTGATTTCTCTCAAGATAGGTCATTGTGTTAAACCTATCTCAACAATGGTGAACAATGGTGACTGGGACAGTACATACCTTAACTTTGAAGAGTTAGTTGGTTTGTACCATAAATTTGCTTGAGTCTTCAAAACTGTACATGTGGCTAGACTTGGCCTCAGCTCACAGCTTTGATAACAGTATCACAAGGTTCAGACCAAGCCTGCCCAGCATCATGGGCAGGGCTCCAGTTTCCAGTCAGGGATGTTAATCTTGGCCTCTGCATTTTGTTTGTTTGTTTGTTTTTTTCAGAGGAAGGACATGGTGGCCTGCCCTTGGCTTTAGGGAGAATGTGACTGTTATTCTTTTTCCAAACTCAAAAGCTAAAACCCGTGATTTATCAAGAAAGGGAAATATGATGAAGCGTTTTAATTTGTTACACTATGACTTAACTTTTCTGGCCTTCATTTCTTCATTTGATATAAAATGGGATTGGGACGAGAAGACATCTCAGGTCTATTTCTGGGTTAAAAAATGCTTCTTAAATGGGATAAAAGGTTTAGCTTTTATCAGCTCTAGCAAGGCAACCAGATCACCCCATCCCTTTGTGGATGCTCTTATAATAGAGAAAACACAAGAACTGCAACCAGTCACCTTGGAAATTGGAGAGATTGTGAACCAGGGTCTTAGATGCTAATATGCTTAGAAATGACTGCAGGGTTTTGGGGAACAATATTGCCTTTGTTCTCCCCATCTTCCTACATAATGTTAAGGTTTAACACTAATTATTTTTCTAACTTCCAGGTGATGACTTACCTAGAAGATTCTGAATGAGTCAAGGTGACCTTAAGCAGACTTCTCAAAGGTGTAGACTTCCCAGGTGGCACAGTGGTAAAGAACCTGCCTGCCAGTGCAGGAGACAATAGAGATGTGGGCTTGATCCCTGGGTCGGGCAGACCCCCTGGAGTAGGAAATGGCAACCCACTCCAGTATTCTTGCCTGGAAAATTCCCATGGACAGAAGAGCCTGGTGAGCTCCAGTCCATGGGGTCACAAAGAGTTGGACACAACTGAGCACACACACCCAAAGATTTAGGGAGAAAGAAACAGGAAAAATATACTGTTGTCTTCTTTACAGAGTTGTTTTGAATGAGGACTCAGAATGATGGTGGCTCAGGAGGAAAACAAGTTTCCGAGATTTGGTTACCGGATTAAAATATGTATTTAGAATACAATATATTAATACAGCCAGTTCATTGACACCTATGGGCATCTATTAACTGAATTACTGCCATAATATTTATGTAGAAAGCTATAAAATCCTGGTTACCTACCACTTGAACTATAAGCAACCTTTTAGGGTAACAGAATTTGACCTCTAGACTGGTCTGGTGGCTTTTGGTATCACGCATGTGCAGTTGCTCAGTTGTGCAGCTTCATGGACTGCAGCCCACCAGGCTCCTCTATCCATGGAATTTTCCAGGCAAGAATACCGGAGTGGTAGCCATTTCCTACTCCAGGGAAGCTTCCTGACCCAGGAATTGAAACTGTGTCTCAAACACTGTATTGGCACTCTTTACCACTGAGCCACTGGGAAGCTCCAGCTTTTGTTATAGGTAACTCTTTTATATAAATTAAGATGCTCTGTCATGTTCTCTTAGATGATCTTTCCAGCATTAGGAGCTGAGAGGATAATGCAAAGCCTTGATGGTGGGGCCTGAGTCCCACCATACTCAAGTTTTTTCTTTTTTAAGATTTTTTGATGTTGACCATTTTTAAGCGTCTTCATTGAACTTGTTACAGTATTGCTTTTGTTTCACGTTTTGGATTTTTGGCTGCGAGGCATGTGGGATCTTAGCATTCCGACCAGGGATTGAACCCACACCCCCTTGCATTGGAAGGTGAAGTCTTAACCACTGGACTGCCAGAAAAGTCCCACCACTCAAATTTCTGTTGCTTTGTATGTATATGGCTGGGTAGTGTCTCTGAATGGTAGGGATGGATTATGGTACAGGCAGTGTTTTTTTAGCAGGTTTAATAACAACTATTGCCCTAATATAGATGACATTTCAATGTATGTGTCTATCTCTGATTTTCTTGAGGTCTAGTCCAACTAGTCAAACTCCTGGACTTTTCCTCTATGATGCCTTACCTACCCTTCAAACACAACATATGTAAAACCCAACAGCTTTTTTCCAAACAAATTTCCTCTCTTCATTTAGCTAATTTTGTCCCTGGTCTCCCCTCTAGTCCATGAGCTACACGTCATTTTGATTCCTGCTCACCATCACCAAGCATAACCCAACACCAATACCTCGCCCATCCTTTCTATCCCAGCTGCTGCCTCTGAGCCTCAGACCCTAGGAGCTCACAGGGATGCTGTTGGCTCAGATCTTACCTGTCTCTCCCTCAGCCCCACCCTCACTCCTAGCTAACGCGCTCCCTGCTATTGTGCTAACCTTGCCAAAGGAGAGCTTACTACCTTAGTATCAGCTCAGGTGTTTTCAGTGTCTCCCATTGCCTTTCTAGTAAAATCTATGTGCCTTTTTCTTGGCATCAAAAGCTCACCATGAGGCACCAGGCATCTTCACTTACTTTCCTTCTATGTAGATACAATGTTCAGCTGATCCCCAATAAACCCCTACACTAAAGGGCATTTCCTTCACCTTAGCCTGTCTAAATCTGCCCAGAAGTTCAGGGCCCAGTTAAAGCCCAGTCTTCACAAAAGCAGACTCATGTCTGGAAACAAGGGCTCTTCCCGCACAAGTGTCAGTAACCTTCTACAGGCCTCACACACCATACCTGGCTTTGGAGCATAGCTAATTGTGAGCCTGCCTTAGGATCTCTCTTAGAAGGAAGAGACTGCATCTTTTACATCTTCCCATCTCCCAGAAACCTAGTACAGTAGGCCTCATTACTTAATTGCTGAGTGAAAGCTTGACATTGTTAAGGTAGAAGTCGGAATACCAAAGAGTAATTTTCTGACACATCAAAATTTCTTTTCAGAAAGTATTCATTGATCGTATTGATAATTTTTCTCTCTCAAGAATTAGTGCCTTAGATCTAGGTGCTTGGATGGGACTTTTTGTCCCTCTCTGACCTCTGAGTTACTTTCTGACAATTGCCTGGAGCATAGCAAGTTTTTATAAGGCCAAGGACTATTGTCCTCTACAGTACAGTGTCTGGCTGTGTGAAAACACAGATCAAGGCTAAAGGTGGTGCTTAGACTGGTGAGGGCCAATAGAAGCTTCTATTTCTGTTGCTATTATCATCTGTCATTGTAGGTACTTGTTCGAACTAAGGTCTCTTTAGGTTTTGTTTGAAAGTCACACTTGCTCTTGGTAAGACTTAATGTACATATATAACTTGACAGTGATGCTTACACAATCCTGGGCAGGGCTGGTGGCTTGACTTGACTGTTTTTCCCTACAGAAGTCATTGCTTCTGTCATGGTGGCCTCCTTTACATGACTCTCTTTTCCTTCTGATTCTGGGAACCTTGCCCTCCCCTTTCCCTTTAGATCTGGGGGTGGTTATAACTCTGCCATTTTTAGCTACGGTTTCTAGTATTGGGTTGGCCAAAAAGTTCATTTGGGTTTTTCTGTAAGCTGTGAACATTTTGGCCAAACTGATATATATCTTGTGCTTCCAAACCTTTGCCAACGGTCTTTTTCTATTATTATTGTAAATAACTCACCTCCTATTGCCCAGTTTTGAGTGTGCTGTTCTCTGAATGAGACAAAGCATACATACATGGACTATGCTTTCTCAAAGCCCTTTTGATGGGAGGGGCTTCCCATCAATATTTATTCCTTATGAAAATGAGGAGAGTTTCAAGATGACAGTCAATAGAAAACTAGATGAAATGACACCAAAGTTATTTTGAAAACATCGTGTGAATTACCCCTTTTTTAATTTCCCTGTTTTAATATGGATTTCAGAGAGTCTGGAGCCTTTCAAAGTTTGATAGCTTTGTTTTCCTCTTTGTTTTCACTGAAAAGGATGGTGAGAGACGCTGTAGCCTGAATGTTTTGTGTTCTTTCTCACATCTGTGTGACACCAAGCCACCAGCTAGAGTTACCAGAGCCTAAGATGGCTGGGTGTCCCTGACCTCCAAGGAAGCACAGTTTGTCTTCTAAGTTCCTGAGCAAACACTGGGCTGGACTGTGAGCCACCTGCCCCGTGTGGAGCCTGAAAAAGGAGTCAGTGGTCAGATGGCCACGTGTGGAAGGGTATCCCAGGCGTGAACAGGAAATGTGCTTAGAGGAAAGTTACGGTAATTTCGTCAGCTCTGTGTGCCAGGGGAACCAGCGTCACCTTCATAGTTTGTTCACAAACATCGCAGGGCAAGATGGTTGAGAAGAGAAGGATTTCATTTTTTTTTTTTGGTTCCCGCCTAACATGCTAAATTCTGTTCAGTTAGAATTTTTAAAAAGGAAACAAGGTGATTAAGATCTTTACAATCTGATTGTTAAATGGCAGAAGAAATTCTGATTGTGATGTTCAGAAGAAAAGTATTAGTTGCTCAGTCATGTCTGACTCTTTGTGACCCCATGGACTGTAGCCCACCAGGCTCCTCTGTCCATGGGATTTTCCAGGCAAGAATATTGAAGTAGGTTGCCATTTCCTTCTCCAGCGGATCTTCCTGACAGAAATGGGCCCCAATGAAGTTCTTAAGAAGTTCTGAAGAAAAATGATGTTGGTAAAGAAACATGTATGCTGTATAGCACAGGGAGCTCAGCTCTGTGCTCTTTGAAAACCTATAGGGATGGGATTGCAGTGGGAGAGGGGGGAAGCTGGGAGATTGGGAGGCTCCAGAGGGAGGGGATATATGTATACATATAGCTGATGTGGTTTGTTGTGCAGCAGAAATTAACACAACATTGTGAAGCATTTATACACCAACAAAAAAAAGTGAAAAGAATGCACTATTTACAAACAACCAAAAAAGAAAAAACCCAACATGTATTCTATCTTCTTTAGTGCTTCCTTAACTTCAGTTAAGGAATACAGCCTTCAGTCTTAAGTGCTGTCTGCAACCCACTCCAGTGTTCTTGCCTGGAGAATCCCAGGGACAGGGGAGCCTGGTGGGCTGCTGTCTATGGGATCGCACAGAGTCAGACACGACTGCAGCAGCCTTTATTCCCATTTTGGTTCACCAGCCTCTGCATGCCATTGGATTTCTCTATGGTGCTATGGTAAAGAAATGGGAAGATGGAATATTGTAAATTAAACATGACAAATAAGTATAATTCACAAAGGCCTTGAAGTTAGGATTTGCCCAGTGACGTATAGACTGAAAGTGACTTTGTATATTGACCGATGTTTGTCTTCAAACTCTCTTGGACATTTGAGCAAGCTGAAATGGAATTGTTTCAATGGTACAATTATCGCTTGTGGATCTGAAATAACTGATAAGAGATATTTCAGTGACAATCCTGTCTGTAGGCCTTATCTGGGCTCTATCTATGACCTTTAGGAAGTCTCTGACATTGTAAGCAAGATCTTTTGTGTAGAGACAGAGTTTGGTGACAGACTTTTTCTAAATATGACCATAAACTCAAGTCAATCTTGCTAAATGTACAAAATTGGTTTTCTATTCATTCATGATTTAATACATTACTCCTAGAATCCTGAATACGTAAATTATATCTTAGCTCTTCTAGAATTTGTGTGACCTTGTTTATAAAGCCATTTCCTTCCTTGGTTTTCAGTTGCCTCTTCTGAAAATAAGGGGTTGGCTGAGATCACCTCCAACTTTCCTTCCAGCTGAACACTTTTTGTAGGATGGTGCTCCGGGAAAATAGGGTAGAAAATGAAACTTATCTTGGTCCTGTCTTCTTCCCACTCCACCGACTCCTCTACTCAACAGTATTCTCCTCCCTAATTCTCACTTATGTGCCATCCAACTATCAAGTCCAACTTTGAGAAGGTCTAGAAACAATCACTGGAGAAGGCAATGGCACCCCACTCCAGTACTCTTGCCTGGCAAATGCTATGGATGGAGGAGCCTGGTAGGCTGCAGTCCATGGGGTCACAAAGGGTTGGACATGACTGTGTGACTTCACTTTCACTTTTCACTTTCATGCTTTGGAGAAGGAAATGGCAACCCACTCCAGTGTTCTTGCCTGGAGAATCCCAGGGACGGCGGAGCCTGGTGGGCTGCTGTCTATGGGGTTGCACAGACTGAAGTGACTTAGCAGCAGCAGCAGCAGAAACAATCACTGAAATTATGTTGAAATTTTGATGCAAACTAGTGGAGGAAATAGAACATGGAAATTTACAAATCCATATGTAAAATAGATTGCCAGTGGGAATTTGCTGTATGACTCAGGGAACTCAACAGGGGCTCTGTTACAGGCTTAAGGGTGGGATGGGGAGGGAGATGGGAAGGTTTGGGAGGGAGGGAACATGGCTGCTATAGCTGACAAGAATCCTATAGCTGATTCTTGTTGATGTATGACAGAAAACCAGAAAATTCTGTAAAGCAATTATCCTTCAATTAAGAAAAAAAAGAACACTAGAAGTCATGAGGCATGAGCCAAGTCCCCAGGGTCACATACTTGTCCGGAAACCTTGGGGAAGAATTAGACCTTCTGGACCTGTTTCCTCATCTATGAAATGGGTGTAAAGATGACTGTCCTGTATTTCACAGGTTAATGTGGAGCTCATATGAGATAAAATAGGAGAAAGCACTTTGTAGTTGTATGAATATAGACCCTAGGTACTAATTTGTCAATATGTTTCTCACATTGCATTTTAGGCTTCACTTTATTTTGAAATCAAAGCATTAACTGAACAGTGGGGAGTGTCCTTTTAGGGTCAGGGTTCCTTCCCTGGTGTTTGGAACCACACCTTAGAGATGGTTATCCACTCTACCTGTTCAGAGCATTGTTTATTTTTATAGTAATTGGCCCATTTACAATAGGCCAAAAGGGAAAGTTTTGTTTTGTTTGTTTTTGGTAACCAAGCTCCCTTCCTCTCTTTCTCATGGAAGCACAAGCAACTTTCAATTTTCCAGAAGTCAGCTATATCACAAAATTCACAGATTATCTGTGGGAAATCTTTCAATTCTCACTGCCTTGCTCATAAGCAGCAGATAAGTACCTTCTCACCTCCCATCTTAACTCTTCATGTTGCCTGTTGTCAAGGAGGAGTTGTGAGGGAAAGAGGTTTGAGGTTACTGCTTCCTGTCTCCACACCTTTAGCTGGGTTAGCTGCTAGGAAAGGCTTTGAAAAGCAAAGCACTAAATTCATCATCAAAACAACTTGCCAATTCAATTAGAGACATGTCAGTCAAGCCAATCTTTTGAGATCAGAAGCCAATACAACTGATGGATTGACAATGTCTCTCTTTTAATCTAGTAGGTTTGACCTAGGTAGACCTTATCTAACTACTCACAAGATGGAAGACCAACTATTTCCAGGGAAAAGGGTGGGTCTGCTAAGAAAAAATTAACCTGAGAAGGATGTTTTCCACTCCTAGCACTAACTGGAAAGCAAAGAGGAATCAAACAGAACTTAGTGTGGGGAAGCTAAATATTTCTCTGGTTTCTTCTTCTGAGTCTAGATAGGTCCTTGAATTTTATAATATGTCCTAAATTATTTGAAGTACTGTGGAATCCCTAAAACTCAGAGAATCAAAATGTGTATCAAATCCAAATGTCATTTGGGGTTCTGGTTTTTGGTTGCTTTGATGGATCCATGTTATTACTTTAGTATCACAGAGTAAGGCGTGTGCATTTTTTACACATGCTCCATTTTAAGAAAAAAGTAAGAGGAATCAGAATTATTGTGTCTATGGGAAGTCATAGTGATGACATATATTCAGTATTACTTAGAACAACTGATTATCTTTTTCTAGCACCAAAAGTAATCTCCTTCCTTTAGTGTTTCTCTAAAGCAGATGTAGATTTTGAAGTCCTATGAACTGGTTTCTCACTTAGGCTTCTCTGAATGATGGACATGAATAAACCAAGGTGGGACCAAGTACTGTAAGACTATACATATTGAAAAACAAGAGGTTCTGTTGGCCAGAATCAATTCAACCTGAACCTTAAACTGGGAGGCTGTTGTCCACACTAGCACATATTAAATGAACTACTTCAAGCATAGCTGCTAATTTTAAAAAGATATGTGCTGATATGGAAGAGAGAGGAAAGTAAACCTTGACAGATAAATTGGATAGCTCTTTTCCCTCAAATGGCCATTTAACCATTTTTTGAGCTTTTTCTCAACAAAATATTGGTAGAAAGGGTCATGCAAGAAGGCACTTTTCCATCCCTTGCTCAATTGCTGGATAAGCCATTAGCCAGGAGAATACTGATGGTAACAGCCAGCCTAAATACTAGGATCTTGGGTTGCTCTTCCTTAAGTAGTACTGGAGGAGAGTGGGCTCAGGAGAAATCTGATTGATCAGTAATAACACCGCTGAGGTCTGAATTGGAGGTTTCATGATGAACAGAAAGAAAATATATCTTTCAGTTCTCTCACTGTATTATGCTTTGTGAAGGAAAGCAGAGGATGACCACTGCTTCTCCCTTCTGAAAAAAGAGCAAATACTGACTAAGCTCCATGGAGTTGACGTGGGCCTGGGAAGCTTTGAGGTAATTTGCTTTTTCTTTGCAACGATCCCCTAGGCTGGAAGAATGTCTTCCTCACAGCCCACATGTCCAAAGGTCCCCTCAGTTTCTGAGTTGTCTATTCTGGTCATGTAATGAATGAAGACATAGGCAAAAGGAAAACAGGGTTACTTACTGGTTGGTCTGTGTGGTCTGAGGACAGCATTTTTAACTCCCTCACTCACCACATCTAAACCCATGCTGAGTTCTGCCAATTTTAGCCTGTAAGTGTTTCTTGAGTTCATCCACTTCTTTGTAACCATAGTTCAGACCCTTATCATCTCTTGCCTGCTGCTGCTGCTGCTAAGTCGCTTCAGTCGTGTCCGACTCTGTGTGACTCCATAGATGGCAGCCCACGAGGCTCCCCCGTCCCTGGGATTCTCCAGGCAAGAACACTGAAGTGGGTTGCCATTTCCTTCTCCAATGCAGGAAAGTGATCCTAGACTACTGCAATTGCATCCTAACTGGTCTCCATATATTCACTCTTGTTCTCTTAAATTTACCTTCCACATTTACGCTACAGGGATCTATATAAAATGAAAACTTGTATGTATGACTCTTCTGCTTAAACTCCTTCAGCAGGTCCTCATCATCTGCAGGAGAGAGCCCAAGCTTTGAACTGTGCTCACTTTGCCAACCTTGTCTTTAACAACTCAGGTGCAGCAAATGGGGGTAGGTGCAATTCCCAACACCTGCCTTACTCTGTATTTTTCTCTTTGTCTTTATCTTTCCCACAGTCCCCTACCTCCTCCCTAAAACAAAGACTCAGCTAGGAAACTTTTACTTAATAAAAATGTGCTGAATCAACATATGCATAATCCTTAGAAGACTCAGGTCAGCAGTCACCTCGTCCAGAAATCTTTAGCTGGCTCCCTCGTTGCCCCCACTAATGCAGATCACTGTGCCACTGTTTTTAGAGTAGCTGTCTGTTCATAGCGAATGGACTTGTGGACACAGTAGGGGAAAGAGGGGGTGGGATGAATTGAAAGTAGTATTGACATATACACTCTACCATGTGTAAAATACAGCAGCTAGTGGGAAGCTGCTGTACAGGACAGGGAGCTCAGCTTTGTACTCTGTGACAACCTAGAGGAGTGGGATGGAAGGTGGAGTGAGAAGGAGGCGCTAGAGGAAGGAGATATATGTATACTTAGAGCTGATTCACATTGTTGAACGGCAGAAACCAACACAACATTGTAAAGCAACTATCCTCCAGTTAAAAAAAAAAAAAAGGAGCTGTCTGTTTATGTATCTTTTGTTCCCCACCAGATTCTGAGCTGTCCAAGGACAGAAGCTGAGCCCTGCTCCCCTTTGGGAAATTGGTTTCTCTCTCCCAGTGCATCTTGGAAGGGTGTCACACCTGGGTTATCAAGATGCACTAAGCAACTCCTGGAGTGTAGATGCTTGAGCTTCTCTTCCTGCTTCCCTCTCCATGTCACTGTGGGTGCTGGAGGAGGAAGCCAAACTGACCAATGACCCAGGATTTCTCTTTAGCCTTACTCAGTTTTCTTGCCCATGCGCCCGCCTCTGCACCCTCCTTTTAAAAAAAATCTCTGCAAAGAAATTATATTCTCATGTTTTTTTCTTACATCAGCTTTCAAAGGAATATCAGGAAGAATTTGAATGCTCATTAGAACAAAATTCAAGTAATTAGTCATGGAACCACACTTTCTGGGGTCCTCAATAGGCAGAAATACAGATACCTAACCTGAAAAGGAGTGGCAATGCTAGCATTTCTTGCTGGGGTTGATTCTTCTAGTCAGAACCAACCCAGTGATTCTTTCTAAGTAAGCAAAGAAAAAGGCCATGGAAAATAAAACAAAAGATGAGTTGGATTTCCCAATCAAGACAAGCTGAACTTTTGGAGTCTTAACATGTTAACTTCTCAGTGCTTTTAGAGAGTATTTGTTAGGGTGAATAATAAATGAAGTTAAAGTTGCTATTGAGACACAGATTTTGAATAAGGACTTAATGAGATGCTAGGCAGAGTTAGCTGCTAAGAATGGTACAGTCCTATCACCGTCTTTCACTTGTCAATTATTTAATGAGACTCCCTTATTCAGACAGTATTGTACAAAAAAGTGTAACCTCTTGTCCTTGCTCAAAGGAGACTTGGAAACTAGGGGTGTAGAGAAAATACATGCAGATCAAAAGCTAAACAACTGGAAGCCTCTGAAACCAGAGATATTCAAAATGTAGAAAAGAGAGTAATAGTTTGGAGACCTAAGAAGGGAGAGACACTGTAGGCCAAGGAGTCACTGAGCAAAGTACACAGAGAGTCCTGGGAAGACACACTACTCACAGTGTGTCCTGGGGAGGTACCTTAGATGATCTGGCTAACCTGGAGGGTTTTGGTTTGAGGAAATGAGGTTGGAAAAGCTTGTGGAAGCCCATGAATTGGGGGTAAGAAATGAGTTTCAACTGTTAAGCTACTGGTTCTTCAACTTGACTGCACATTAGAATCTCCTGAGAAATTTAAAATATACTGATGTCTGGGTCCTATACCCAAAGATTCTGATTTAATTGGCCCAAGAATCAAGAGTTTCTTAAGCGCCCAGGTGACTAATGTGCTGTCAGCTTGAGAACTCTGTTAGGCTATAGCGGTTTTCAATCCTGACTGAATATTAGAATCACCTGGGGGAATTATTAAACTAATACCAAAGGCGACACAGAATCAGGAGAAAATATTTGCAAATCACATATCTTGATAAAGGAACGTGCATCAAAAACGTAAAAAACTCCGACAACTCAATACTAACAAGATAATGCAGGTAAATGGGCAAATGATCTGAATAGACGTTTCACTAAAAAGGATATACAGATGGCTAACAAGTACATGAAAATATGCTCAGCATCATTAGTCATCAGGGAAATGCAAATCAAACCATAAAGAAATACCACTTCACAACTCTAAGATGGCTATAATAAAAAAAGATGGACAGCAACAAGTGTTGGCAAGCATGTGGAGAAATTGGAACCCTTATACGGTGCTGGTGGGAATGTAAAATGGTGCAGTTGTTTTAGAAAACATTTTGGCAGTTCCTTAACAAGTTAAATATAGAGTTTCCATAATGACCATCAGTTCCACTCCTGGCATACACCCAAGAGAATTGTTAAGGTTCATCCACACAGAAACTTGTGCATGTTCACAGCAGCCTTATATAAGATAGCCAATTAGTGGGAACAACTGATCAATGAAAAAACAAAATGTGGTATATCCATACAGTGGGATATCATTTGGCCACGAAAAGGAATGAAATTCTGATACATGGTACAACAGAGATCAACCTTGAAAACATGCTATGTGAAAGAAGCTAGACATAAAAGAACACAGACCGTATGATCCCATTTATATGAAATTCCAGAATACATAAACCATAGAGATAGAAAATAGATTACTGATTGCCAAGGGCTGGAAAAAAGAAGGAATGCGGAGGGGCGGCTAATGGGTATGAGATTTTTGGGGGGAGTAATGAAGTATTTTGGAATCAGTGATGATCCATTCACAACTTTGTGACTGTAATAAGTCATTGAATTGTATACTTAAAAGGGTGAACTTTTAAAAAAGGTGAGTTTTATGGTATATGAACTATATCTTGAACATGAAAGTCGCTCAGTCATGCCCAACTCTTTTCAACCCCATAGACTGTTCAATTCAGTTCAGTTGCTCAGTCGTCTCCGACTCTTTGCGACCCCATGAATTGCAGCACCCAAGGCCTCCCTGTCCAATACCAACTCCTGGAGTTCACCCAAACTCATGTCCATCGAGTCGGTGATGCCACCTGGCCATCTCATCCTCTGTCTCCCCTTCTCCTCCTGCCCCCAATCCCTCCCAGCATCAGAGTCTTTTGCAATGAGTCAACTCTTCGCATGAGGTGGCTAAAGTATTGGAGTTTCAGCTTTAGCATCATTTCTTCCAATGAACACCCAAGACTGATCTCCTTTGGGATGGACTGGTTGGATCTCCTTGCAGTCCAAGGGACTCTCAAGAGTCTTCTCCAACACCACAGTTCGAAAGCATCAATTCTTCGGTGCTCAGCTTTCTTCACAGTCCAACTCTCACATCCATACATGACCACTGGAAAAACCATAGCCTTGACTAGACGGACCTTTGTTGGCAAAGTAATGTCTCTGCTTTTGAATATGCTATCTAGGTTGATCATAACTTTCCTTCCAAGGAGTAAGCATCTTTTAATTTCATGGCTGCAATCACCATCTGTAGTGATTTTGGAGCCCAGAAAAATAAAGTCTGACACTGTTTCCACTGTTTCCCCATCTATTTCCCATGAAGTGATGGGACCAGATGCCATGATCTTCGTTTTCTGAATGTTGAGCTTTAAGCCAACGTTTTCACTCTCCTCTTTCACTTTCATCAAGAGGCTTTTTAGTTCCTCTTCACTTTCTGCCATAAGGGTGGTGTCATCTGCATATCTGAGGTTATTGATATTTCTCCTGGCAATCTTGATTCCAGCTTGTGCTTTTTCCAGCCCAGCATTTCTCATGATGTACTCTGCATATAAGTTAAATAAGCAGAGTGACAATATACAGCCTTGACATACTCCTTTTCCTATTTGGAACCAGTTTATTGTTCCATGTCCAGTTCTAACTGTTGCTTCTAGACCTGTATATAGGTTTCTCAAGAAGCAGGTCCATAGACTGCAGTCCATGGAATTCTAAAGGCCAGAATACTGGAGTGGGTAGCCTTTCCCTTCTCTAGGGTATCTTCCCAACCCAGGGATCAAACCCATGTCTCCTGCATTGCAGGCAGATTCTTTACCAGCTGAGCCACAAGGGAATTCTAAGAATACTGGAGTGGGTAGCCTATTCCTTCTCCAGTGGATCTTCCTGACCCAGGAATTGAACCAGGGTCTCCTGAATTGCAGGTGGATTCTTTACCAACTGAGCTATCAGGGAAGCTGAATTATATCTAAATAAGTTATAAAAAAAAAAACATGAAAAGAATCAATCCATCCCCCACCAGCATTAGCCAATTAAATTAGAATTTCTGGGAATGGGAGTCAGGCACGTGTTTTTCTTCTTTTGTGACAAATTTTATTTTTTTGTTTATTTGGCTGTGTTGGGTCTTAGTTGGGCAGGTGAGATCTTCCATGCATCATGGAAGATCTTTCCTTGCAGCGCAGGGACTCTTTAGTGGTGGCGTGTAGGCTTCGGGGCACTTGGGTTCAGTTGTTCCTCAGCATGTGGGATCTTAGTTCCCCAACCAGGGATCAAACCAGAGTCCCCTGCATTGCAAGGCAGATTCTCAACCACTTCTCCCTGGGAAGTCCCCAGGGACAGGTTCTAGGTGTACAACTAGGACTGAGAACGATGTAGTGGCACAGTGGTAAAGAATCCATCTGCCAATGCAGGAGATGCAGGTTCAATCCCTGGGTTGGGAAGACCTCTGGGAGTAGGAAATGGCAGCCTACTTCATTATTCTTGCCTGGAAAATTTCATGGACAGAGGAGCCTGGTAGGCTATATAGTCCATGGGGGTCACAAAAAGTCGGCCATGACTGAGCGTGCAGGCATGTGCAGGAGATGAAAATCTATTAGTGATCTATGCAGCTTTGTTTTCCCCAAAGCAGAAACAAAATACTCGAGTTCAGTTCAGTTCAGTTCATTTTAGTCGCTCAGTCGTGTCCAACTCTTTGCCACCCCATGAATTGCAGCACCCAAGGCCTCCCTGTCCAACACCAACTCCTGGAGTTCACCCAAACTCATGTCCATCAAGTCAGTGATGCCATCCAGCCATCTCATCCTCTGTCGTCCCCTTCTCCTCCTGTTCCCAATCCCTCCCAGCATCAGAGTCTTTTGCAATGAGTCAGCTCTTCGCATGAGGTGGCTAAAGTATTGGAGTTTCAGCTTTAGCATCAGTCCTTCCAATGAACACCCAGGACTGATCTCCTTTGGGATGGACTGGTTGGATCTCCTTGCAGTCCAAGGCAATCTCAAGAGTCCTCTCCAACACCACAGTTCAAAAGCATCAATTCTTCGATGCTCAGCTTTCTTCACAGTCCAACTCTCACATCCATACATGACCACTGGAAAAACCATAGCCTTGACTAGACGGACCTTTGTTGGCAAAGTAATGTCTCTGCTTTTGAATATGCTATCTAGGTTGGTCATAACTTTCATGGATTCAAATCCAGTTTCAACTGTAAATTTCATTTTAAGAGATTATTTTATTGACCCTTCAGTATGGATATGTGGGTGTATTGCTTCAAATAACCCTTTTCAAAAAATGCAAATAGGTAGACAATTGTTAGTACACCTCAAAGCAATAGGAAAAAAAATGTATTTTGTGTTGAATTTTAAATCAAAGACACCAAGTGATTTATGACTTTAGATAATTTTGGAAAGTCTTGGTTGCAAAGTTGACTCTCAGTGCTTCAGTGGCCTCTTTTTCAAGTGATTGTAATTTACTTGGGATTTAGTTTTCACTTTGCTCACCATCTGCTCAGTGATACCAGGTAGATCATCCAATGTTTCTAGGCCTCATATAGTCACTACTAAAAAAGGGAATATAATGTCATGTGCTAGGGAATGGGGATATAGTGGGGAAAAAAACAAGCTAGAATAGATATGCTTTCTTTCCTTAAGCAGATTTCAGGTTCTTTGCTTAAAAGAGACAGAACTAGGCGGTCTCCAAATTCTTTGATCATTTACTGAGGATAACATAAAGGTAGAAGACAGACTAGAGAAATAACTCTTGTGGGCCTCTTGGGCCTCTTCCATCTTCTGTGATTTAAAGAAATAAATATGCAAGTGTCTTGGAAGGTTGCCTTCAGAATTTGCTATAGAGGATAAATTCGTTGGGTGACATTTTTGTTACCTCCTTATCCTATTCTTGGAATGGACAATAAAATAAAAATGTTTCAAAACACTTACATTCCTTCATAAAAGGATGAATCATAGCTTAAAATATCAATACAAATCTACTTGTTTATCTATATCAGGTGTTAAAAGCCACTTTCAAGTAAACCACTTGATTAGTAAATTAATACAATTAAGCATGATTAACATGTTAGAAATCTCAGCATAGATTCAAAAATTCCAAATGCATAGCTGTGGTGTTCAATACCAACAGAAGGCCACTTTCTGCCTTCCAAGTGCCTTCCAACATACTCCACTGTTCCATTCAAAGGAGAATGAAAATAATATCAAAATGTAAACATTCAGTGTAATTATCTCCCAAAGAGCTCCTGTGTCTTTGTCTGCCAAGAGAAAGTCTTTGTTGGAGATCTGTTTGTTAATTAACGTATCTTGATTTCAGGAAAAAAAAAAAGTTCTTATATTCTTTTTTCTGTGTGTGTTCCATTACTTTAATTACTTACAAATTAGAAAGTTAGCATGGTTTGTTAGAGTCAGAGCTAGTCTTTAAGTCCCAATTCTACTACAAAGTAGCCCTGGTTTTCAGTTTCATCTTATGATACATGTCCTCCTTCCTTATGGACCTGAAGGAAGAAAAAAATGAGACGTTAGATTGAAAAGTGCTTCAAAATCTAAGAAATCACACAAAGATACTATTATTAATTATTAATACTGGTTATATATGTTACCTATATTAACTTTTGAGTAACCTTAACACCCCATTTCTCACCCATTTTTCACTTAGAGAAAGTTAATAAACCTAGAATTTTTATTTTGCTCAGCAGTCACCATGTATTAAAAAATTGAGGCTAAAGAGAGGAAGCAACTTATGAAACAAGCTGTTGTTGTTTATTCGCTAAGTCATGTCTGATTCTTTTTCAACCGTGTGGACTGTAGCCTGCCTATGGGATTTCCCAGGCAAGAATAGTGGAGTGGATTGACATTTCTTTCTCCAGGGGATCTTCCCAACCCAGGGATCAAACCTGCATCTCCTGTGTTGGTAAGTGTATTCTTTACCACGGAGCCACCTGAGAAGCCCATGAAGCAAGCCAGTGACAAATAGAACTTAGGATGGAGTCCAAACTATCCGTGCTTTCTTCTCCCCTTCTGTCTCTCCTCCCATCCCCATCTCTCTCTCCCTCTTTATCTTTCTTAAGTCTTTATACTCTTTTTTTAAACAAATGATTTTCTGCCCCTCCAGAAAACAAGATTTTGGTGAAGCAGTCGCCCATGCTTGTGGTAAACGACAATGAGGTCAACCTCAGCTGCAAGTACACGTACAACCTCTTCTCAAAGGAGTTCCGGGCATCCCTTTATAAGGGAGCAGATAGCGCTGTGGAGGTCTGTGCTGTGAATGGAAACCACTCCCATCCACTTCAGTCAACAAATAAGGAATTCAACTGCACCGTGAAAGTAGGCAATGAAACGGTGACTTTCTACCTCCAGGATCTGTATGTCAACCAAACAGATATTTATTTCTGCAAACTTGAGGTTCTTTATCCTCCTCCTTACATAGACAATGAGAAGAGTAATGGGACCATTATCCATGTGAAAGGTAATGTACCACTTGGCCAATGTCTGCTCTCAAGTAACGGTTTTCAACTACAGTCTTGAAAACTAGGTCATGATGAGTGGTGGGGGTTGGCTAACTCCCAAAGAGGAAAACCAGAGAGGAGGTCTACACATGTTAAGCTAGTGATATTTTGCATATTTTGTTTCCTCTCACATTCTGCCCCGGGAAGAAGGAAGGAAATGTACTCAAATGCCATTCCCATATCATTTAATGTACTCTATTCTATTTTTCAGAGAAACATCTTTGTCCATCTCCCCGGTCTCCTGAGTCTTCTAAGCCATTTTGGGCCTTGGTGGTGGTAAACGGAGTCCTAGTTTTCTATAGCTTGCTAGTAACAGTGGCTCTTTCTAACTGCTGGGTAAGAGAAGCAACATTGCTTTCATGTAACTTTTCTATTGCATAAGCAATTGGACATATTCAAGAATTTTGCCTGTGTGGCTTATTTTCTGTTTAACATGTGATTATTTTCTTTTTCTCTGCTAGGTTTGAGTAGGTTACCCTGCTAGATTCTCTTTTAGACTATTCAGTTTTACCTGAAATAAAAATCTGATGTGAGTTTTATGTTCCAGAAGCCATTGATTAGGTGGCCAGGCAAGTAAGAAGCTAAACAGGCAAATTAGGGTGGGGGACAAATTAAGGTAGAAAGTTACTTTTCTTTGCCATTTTGCAATGTCATTATGACATATAAAATATGTATAAAAACATAAGTGACTTGGGAATCTAAGCAACTGAAGCCAATGAACAATTTTTGTTCATAGTCAAAAATCATGAGAAATTTGACTACTGAAATTACACATTCAAACCTAGCAAAGAAACTAGGTCTGTTTATCTGAGTCATATTTTTATCTCTTCTGAAGCAGTTAAATTTTGTGAGGCCACGTATGGTGCTGTCATTATGAAACTATAATGGGAGTTAGACTGTTCTGAGCTCTCACTGCTGAATTGGAGTTTACAAACTTTGCAATTGTTCATGCAATTAACTTACAGTGTTTTTCTCTACCCTCAATATTGAACTTTTGGCCTAGGTTTGAACACATATTGATAACCATATATACTGTGAATCAGGGACCTCCTTATTTTCTTTCCTTTTCTTACTCAGAAGCTTGCTGTTCTTGTGTACATGGGGTGGCACTATTCCATATTGTCTTTGAATTTTTTTTTCTAGAAGTCAGATGCATGCATGAATCATTTCCTCAACAAGAGATGTATGTTCCTCAAGGATAAAGACTATTTCTCTTGATATTCACCATCCATCTGGTAGTAAATACATTTAGTTTAGTGTTTCTAGAATACCTATGAATTGATAACCCCTAGAGAGGCCAAACTAAGGACTTAAATGAGTATGCCTGGAGCACCATACTCTTCTCGAAGGCACAGTCCATACATCTGATTTGTTCATGGACCAGTGATTTCTGGGAGTCATGTCACGTTGAAGCCACCCTGTTTACTATAGCCTTGGTGCTGGGCAGGCATGAGTAGAGGGGGAGGACAGTTGGGTTCACAGTCATGCCCAGGATGAATTCAGCCTGTAATCCTTTTAAACTCTTGTTGGTCTGTGGCCAAAGTTTGCCTCTCCCTTGTTTCCCGCATGCTTCTCCCATTTGGGGAGACTAAGGGGCAGATGGACATTTGTCAGGCAGCCTGTTGCCTAACCTGTACCTCCAGCAAGATCTGTAAGCACCAAAGTGGCTGCTTGTTCCTGGAAATCCTTTATACCAGATATTATCTTGAGAATTTGCCTGCCTTGCCTTCTGCAACTTGCCCAGCCCTGATGGGGGCCTTTTATGTAGTAAAATATTGCTCAGGTTCTTCCTCTGATGTTAGTTGAGTCCCTTCATCTTTGTGGATCTTGCTATCTTCATCCAAGATACCTTCCATCTTTGAACCTCTGTGGAGTTTGTCAGCAATATAATTTAGAAACTCAGTTCCTGTTTTTATCTTGATCCCCTTAAAATAACAACTTCTTAATTAAAATCCAGGTGCAGTGTCTTTGGGGGTACATTTTCAGGACAGGTACTCCCCTGTACCATGCTGACCTAGGTCAATGTACTTTCCTAGCTTTGTGAAAAGTAATTTTGGAAACTGTTTTAACTTTTTGAGGCCAGAAGGGTATTGCTCACCATTTAAAATGTATTGTCAATATGCAGTAGAGTATAACCAGGTTATATATTATATAACTAATTATATAACTATAATATATAAAAGTTATATATTATATAACTATAATATAATTATATATTATAATTATATTATATAACTAATATACTAAGTGGCTTGAATTACCCAAAGGGACAAAAGTGGCTTCTCATTTTTAATGTGTTTAAAAAGTAGATTTTCAACTTGGAAATATCATAATGCAATACATTTTTCTTTGGCAGCACTACTAATTCCTAGGGCTTCCCTGGTGGCTCAGATGATAAAGAATCTGCCTGCAATGTGGGAGATCTGGGTTTGATCTCTGGGTCAGGAGGATCCCCTGGAAAAGGGAATGGCTACCCAGTCCAGTATTCTTGCCTGGGAATTCCATGGACAGAGGAAACTGATGGGCTACAGTCCATGTGGTTACACAGAGTCGGACATGACTGAGTGCCTAACACTAACTCCTAGTGAGGTTCATCTTGCTTTGTCTTGAGCAAACTTATTCTGGTCTTGTTCTGTCTCATGAGCTCCCTGAAAATTGGGAAGTCTCGGTGCTTGGTATACCTTATCTTCTTCTGTGGCCTCTTGTGGTTAATGAGGTTACTCAATAAGAAGTAACTTTTATTTGCATCTCAAACATAGGTGTTTGTACTTTCTGACCAAAAGGGGATGAAATAAATATATCTGTATACTTTATTGAATAACACAGGATTTTTCCCTGGGCTTGTCTTTTCCCAATACTGTTACTGTTCAAGTAACCAGCACCTTACTGAGACAGGCAGGCGGATCATTAGGAGTCCCTAGAGTTTAGCCATTTCGGGGGCACTTTTCTAGGATCCTACTTTTGGCTGGTCTGCACTGTGCCTTGGTATAAGCTGCTGTTTTCCGGAACTTCCCGAGGACCTGTGATGTACTGCCTTAAGCAGTTCTAGGCTGAGTGGGTTTTTGGGAGCAGCTGCAAATGCTATCTCAGTTCTTGACCTGTTGCTGACATTTGAGTAAACAAAGAGCTCCCCTCTGCCAGGCAGCCACAGACCAGCACCTGTTACCCTCACTCAATCCTCCATTTGCTCCATGGAGCTGGTAAGCCCATTCTCCTTCTTAGTCTAAAGAAACATTTGAAAAACAGTTTTCTCCTCTATAAATCACACTGTGGGGAATGTGGAGAATGTGTGTACAGGTAGTATCTGTCTTTAAATCCAGTGGGTGTGCTTTTAAAAATCAATTATTAATAATGAATTAATTTGGCTGCAACGGCTCTTAGTTGCATCATGTAGGGTCTTACATTGCCGCACATGGATCTGTAGTTTGGGCTTCAGTACTTGCTGCACCTGGGCTTAGTTGCTCAGCAGTATGTGGGATCTTCAGTCCTTGACCAGGGATCAAACCTGTATCCCCTGAATTGCAAGGTGGATTCTTAACCACTGGGCCACCAGGGAAGTCCCTCCAGTGGGTTCTTGAAGACCATGTCTTTTAAATACATTGTCTTATGTTTACCTGTGTCTTTCTGCTGCTTCCAAGAAATGAATGTGTAAGGATTGGGTAGGAGGAAGAGAAAGGGAGGAGTGGTCCTGAAATCAAAATCACATGTCTGTGGCAGAGAGTGAATGGTGAAGTGTTGAGTGACTTAGTCACCCAGGCATGTAAAGTCAGTGCTCTGCACACATATACACATATGCTACATGCTCATGGACACTGTGGGTTCTGTTTACTGTTCCCAGCCATGCATGTGTCATTTCTATCCCACTGTTGTATTTACAGTTAGGGTGAAAATGACTAAATCTGCTATCTGATAACAGCAAGAGGGTAAGCATGGGAGTGGACTGCAGCAGATTTTTCATAATTTTGGTGCACTCCAGAGAACTTCAGAATCAAGACATCTTCATTATGGGGGTCCTTCTAATTGGCTATAGTTTAATTTGAGCGTCCAGAGGCAAAAACTGTCCTTAGAACTCTGGCAAGAGGAGTCCTCAAAGTTAGAGTAAGTAATAACTTACTAAGTAAGTACTATCCTGCCTCCCAGGATATCAGCAGCAGCCTTTCACATTTATTTCAGGGCAGTTCCTTGCCTCACTTCTTCCCTGCCATAACCCTGTACTCAAGAGGACTCTAGTCTTTTATTTATTGAAAGGATGTAGAACCAAGATGTTTCAAGGGCAACTTCCCTCACACACTTGGTTTCCATAGCTATCTCTCTGAATGAATCCCCCAGTTATGTCTGTATAATGCTGTCCTCTTCTTACTTCCAGCTAGATAATCCGTCCATCATCTCAAATCCCAAATAACCAAAACTGAATTGAGAGCCGCTCTTAAATCTACTTCACCTCTCTTCTTGCCTTATACCAGTGGATGGAACACTATCCTCCTGGTCACACAGGCTCTGATCATCAGTCATCTCTGAGTATGAGTGAGAAGAAGGACCCAAACAGTCTAACAGTACTCATTCTAACTTGATGATGTATTTGTATCCATTGCTTCCTTTTCATTCCTTTCTTTGTCATCATCAGACTTTTCAGATCAGGATTTCTTGGTCTTGGCACTACTGACATTTTGAGCTGGATAAGACTTTGTCGTCAGGAGCTGCCTTGTACAATGTAGGATGTTGAGCAGCATCCTTGGCCTTGACCCACTAGAGACCAGTAGCACTCGTCCTATTTGTGACAACCCAGAATGTCTTCAGATGTTGTCAGATGTCCCCTGGGACAGGGGATAAGGGAACTGGAGGTGTCAAGGATGAGGCTTAGGAGGTCTAGCTTGGGCAACTATATGTAGGATAGTGTCACTCATTGGGATGGGAAACACCAGTAGGGACCAGCCTTCATGCCTTTGACCATGTAGAGTTTAAAGCACCTTTGAGGTCTAATCCAGAGATATAAATTCAGGTGAATAGGTGATAACTGAAGCTGTGAATGTGCATGAAGTTGCCTAGGAGAGAGGATGAGTAGAGGAGAATGCCTAGGACTATGAGGAACTCTAACACTGAATGTCTAGTTAGGGAAGAATGAGTTTGCAAAGGAGGCAAGGAGGCAGTGGCCAGGGAGGTAGGATGAAACCTGGATGGTACCATCTCACAGAAGGCAAAACAGAAGCGTTTCAGAAAGGAGAGAGTAGTGGATCATCTAGAATGCAGCTGAGAGTTCAAAAGATGAGGCTGAAAACAAGTGTTTTGCCAACCTTCAGCACTTAACTCATGGCCCTTTGACAAAGAAGATGGGAAGGGCTCAGGTAGGAGTGCATGGAAATAAGGCCAGTCTTTCGCTTACTTATTCAGGTGTTCATGACATTTCTGTCAAACGTGTTTACTTTTGTATCAGGCCTATGCCAAGAAATAGACTTTTTTTTTTTTTTTTTCATTTTAGAGAACTCTGAATCCAGAAATCTGGATGGCTTTCTATTTTTAGAATTTTTATGGGTCTTTTATCAAACAAGTAAATTTTACCAGCACATTGATCCAGAAAAGATGTTCTTAACCCTCAGTCAAAACTTTGCTAAGGTTCATGGTGTATATAGCTCTTGTTCCAGGGTTAGTATCATGCCTATTTCCCTCAGCCCTGGTAGAACTTCATCCAGAGGGAGCTGAGTCTGAGGAACGGAGATGAATGATGCTGTTGTCTTTAACGGAGTGGGTTGCCATGCCCTCCTCCAGGGGATCTTCCAAACCCAGGGATTGAACCCAGGTCTCCCACATTGCAGGTGGATTCTTTACCATCTGGGCTACCAGGGAAACCCTAATGGAAATGTACATACACACAAAGGAACAGGAATGTAACAAGTTGCCTAGAATGTAACACTCAATTAATCTGGACTCCACTGCTATATATTTGTGACCATTCCAGACTCTGGCGGGCTGACGGTCCTCTGGTTAATTATGGGGAAAAATGGCTTCTTTAAGCAAATGGTGAATGTAAGAAGATTGCCATGGGGACACTTAACCTTTTCAAAGGAGGAAGGACCTTTAAGAATATTCACGTATCAACGGTTGATATGTTAATTAGACATGCTTTTGGAATTCATTCACATGGCTGCATTGAGAATACACAGGTGCCTTTCTCTAAAACACTTTCTTCGATTCAAAATTTTCAAGTTAATTTGGAAGAGTCCAAAGTAGTTGGGTTGGATTAACCATCCAAGTCCAAGGTGCTCAGTGAACTCATGGCTTCATTTGACTGGCCATGCTCTGAGTGGTTGTCCCCAAATCTTAGAACTCCTCCCCAGACACCTCTCTCTGTGTCCTGCCCCCTTCTCAATGACACTTCTTTTTTTTCACAGATGAAGAATAAGAGAAACAGGATGCTTCAGAGCGACTATATGAACATGACCCCCCGCAGGCCAGGGCCCACCCGGAGGCACTACCAGCCCTATGCGCCGGCACGGGACTTTGCGGCCTACCGCTCCTGACACGGACGCCTATCCAGATGCAAGCCGGCTGGCCCCTCTTCACCTGCTCAACACCACTGCTCTGGATAGGAAAGGCCTGCCTTGTCTTCAGCCAGCCACCTTGGCCTCCTGTTAGGCCACTGATGCCAAATTTTCTTGAATGACTAGACCGAAGAACGTCATTTTGAGACTTGGAGATGAAGCGAAGGAATACTAGTGCCACAGTCCACATTCAAACTCACTGTGTATTTATTGACTGGATTGAGAGGTTGGGGTGGAAAACCACAAGTGAGTGCATTCTGTTAAGCCTAGAAATCTGCCTCCAGTTCCACTCCTTTCTAACTCACCCACACGTTGTGGTCAAGCGAAGTGTGATGTCGAAAGACGTTTTCGATGGAGAAGAAGTTAGGGAATCACTCCCTTTGAAGAAATGGGGATTTAAGGTGGGGATAGGTTAGAAATGGGGAAGGAGTGGTGAGACGTAAACATTTTTAAAACCATTAAAACACTGTCTCTCACTCATGAAATGAGCCACTTAGTTCCTATTTAATACTGTTTTAGTTTGTAAAGATGTAGATATTCTTTTTGAATTCTGGTCCTATTTGGTCATTTTGACCAAGAGATTCTCTTTAGTCATGGGAGGCAAACCAACTTGCTTTCTTTACTCCCTATGATGGGAACTCAATGTAGTCTTCACAATATGATTTTGAAAGAATAAAGTAGTCCTCCCACACCAAGGAAGAATGTGTCAGGAAATAAGGTCACTATAGGTCAAAAATTATTTGAATACGATGAAGGGCTATTTATTCAGCAGCTCATTTCAGTCCAATCATACAGGGGCCCCTTCTGTTTCATGTATTTTAGATCTGCACAGTTTGTTTCTTTATTGTCTGCATGGAAATCTAAAGTGGGATGCAGAGGGCGCATCCGGAGGGAGAAGTAAAGATGCTGTGAAAGAGGGATGTTAGCATCCATTAGAACAGGAGGATGAGTCCTGAGAAACTTCTGAAGGAGGCAGAACAGAAGGGAATGACACAGTTCTTGCCATGTGCTGAGGGGATGGCCAACATTTGGTGGGAGTTTTCCAGAAACAGCAGGCAGAAGGAGCCATGATGAGAGCTCCTTTCTGGGATTTTTGGGCTTCAGGGCTCAGAGCTCCAGAAATCTGTGGTTCGGCTGCCTGTTTACCCTGGAGACCCTTCAACATGGAAAAATATTTGATGCTTTTGAGATAGCATCAAAGTTCTCAAGACACTCTGCAAGGCCAGACTCTGGACACACTATGGATATTTTTCTGGTTCCAGTTTGAGTCAACTGGAGTATGTCTGGGGACCTTGAAGAACAGCTTTACTGTTTCCATTATAATTTGTTCAGTGCTTTGATTCATTCAGATGTTGGAGAAGTCTAGGTTTTAGAGGCAGGTAGACCTGGTTCATGGAGAAGGCAGTGGCAACCCACTCCAGTACTCTTGCCTGGAAAATCCCATGGACGGAGGAGCCTGGTAGGCTGCAGTCCATGGGGTCGCACAGAGTCGGACATGACTGAATTGACTTAGCAGCAGCAGCAGACCTGGTTCAAGTTCTATTGCTAGTTGGCCTCAGGAGAGTCTCTGCCTTTCTAAAACTCTGATTCTCCAACTATAAAATGAAGATAACGATCAAAAAAGTTTATTTCTATACTATCCTTTCCATGAGGGCATGTCCCCAAGTTTGTCTTTTTTTCCCTGCTTGTCGCTGACAAGTAGTACCATGCCTGACATATGTTAGCTATTATTATTGTTGTGTAGATAACCTATGTATAAAAATTAAACTGGGCAATGACCTGAGAAAGAAAAGACTGTTATAACACAAATTTAAACCCACTACCCAGGGATGAGGTGCTACAAAATTTGAGAGCCTCTAAACTCCCTCACATTCCCTGTTTCAAAATACTTTAGCTTGTAATAAAAATGTACAGCGTTCTGCCTCCCACTTTTATGTATATAAAGAGGTCTCCTCTAACTTTTTTTGGTAACATGTGGAAGAATAGAAATCTTATAATTCCAGATAGAGGATATTGTACTTCAGTTGATTTTAAAATGGGTTTCCCTCCCATAAGTTTAATTATTTCAAAGAAGGTCAAACCTAGCAGTACTTGGGTGAGGAAGAACTGTTGAATTTACATGACACATGTGACACATTGCCAGGCTCTTGGCATACAGAGTTCCTTAATCCAAGTGATCAGATTGAATTAGAAAAGGATAGAGCTAGAGAATTTTTAGAAAGGGTAATGACAAAAAATAATTTAAAAAGTGGAAAGATTTGCTCTTTGGTAATAAATGGTTTTATTTTCTGATGGGAAAAATAGGTCTACTGAAGATGAATCATACTTTAGATTTCTCTTACTCACTCTGAACAGAACCAAAGTAGAAATGTTAACAGGGAAGTCCGTTTTCACTATTACTATAAACCAAGAAATGGTTTAAAAACAGTGGTTGGAGCAAGGCTTTTACAGTTTCAGATATGGCAGTTGTGAAGAAAACAATGCCATTTGCTTCTATTTTTATAAGAGTCTTATAATTAACAGTGTTTCTGTAATTTTTGATTGTGAGCTCACTTATTTGGGGATGAACATGCCAATTTAAAGAGACTTAGTGTACATGATGTTCTGTGTTCAGTGATAAAATTACTGAACTACCATGTACCTGTTTTTAAATTTGTGCTTTAACTGTGTAGAGCAGGTATGCTTTACTTTTGGTGATGAATCTGGAGAAAATCTGTTATTTAAAAAAAGTATGGGATAAACCCTTCTAGTAAATCTCCAGTTTAGTCTTTAAAAAATTCCAGACTTTTAAATATTAGTTTTACTTCAAAGGGAAGTACACTTTTGGATTGTTTGCATGGCTTTAGTCACAGCTTCTCATCAGAGCTTATGTTTATGTCTCTGAGATGTCAGGCTGGGCTTACCTGTGCATTCTGTGTGATGTAAACGCTGAATCCGAAAGATCAAACTTCAGCCTTGATTCCATCTGTTCCTCAGGTTAACTAACTGAGCCACTAGTTCTCACGGTTAATTCAATGGGGATGTTGGTGGTTAAATGGATATCAGATCCCTCATCTCAGCCTTCTGTACTGTTATAGAGGAACCATAGCAGGCCTGGGGACTGACTCCACAGTGCTAACTTTAACTACATGCTGGAGGTTGAGATGGTGGCAAGAATGCACCTGGAACCAAGGGCATCACTGCTGTAGACTTGTTACTATACAGGGCTTGGTATCTGCAAGGCCACTTGAGGCTCAGGAAATCTCTTTCTTATAAGTATACTTTCTGATGCACTCCTCCTCAAATATCACAGACATGTTCCAACCTCAGGGCCTTTACACATACCGTTTCCTCTGTCTGAAACGTCTTCCCCAGATATCTACCTGGCTTCCTCCTTCCTTTTCTTCAGGTTCCTGCTCAAGAGTCACTTTCTACCATTGTGAAATCCCTCCAAGAAACACCTGATTTTCTTGCTTGTTTTTTTTCCATAGCATTTCACAATTTCTTACACATGATTTTTAAACTTATTTGTTTACTGCCTATTTCCCCAAACTAGATCTAAGAGGGATGGTGCTTTGTCTGTTGTCACATCTCCAGTGCCCAGAACAGAGTCTGGTGTTTAACAAATATTGATTGACTGAATGAATGAATGTCACCAGCTTTTATGAATTAATGGCCAGTCTAAAGAAAGTAATCAGACTCTGAGAAGAGAGCCAGTTCTGTTTTCTACTTTCCTATTAGTAAGCTCAAAAATCTACTTTATTCATGAGACAGGAAGTAAAACATATACATAGCCAAACCTGGTGAAAGAAAACCTGATAGCCATAAGTTCATTTACATTTTAGAAATATTTGTGCAGTGAGAAAAACCAATACTGTTAGAGTCATCTTAAAAAGTCATGCTAAGTCAAGATTAAGTCAATTTCTCATTGAATTCTCCAAATTGCCTCTTAATGGAGAATTGACTGTTTTAAACATGCGTTTAGTATAAATCATCTGAAAATGTTGGCTTTGCTGTTAAAATCCTATCCTACTACAAAATCACTGCTCTTTCTTTTCCTTTTTTCTTGACCCACTGAATTCTATAAATGCTTTGCCTGGCTGTGATTCTAAAAGAACTCAAGGATGGGAATGCTGAGGATAGACAGTTTAAGCTTCTCCTGTCATACTCTTGTCTTAACTGAACAGGCCAATGGCATGCAATAGTTTAAAAGAAGAACAATAAACAAAACTGTGACATTTGGAGCAAGTTGAAAAATTCAAATAGGTATATTAATCACCACACACAGTGCTATCCTCTTGGGGGTAGGGAAAGGCCCTTGCACAAGAGACACAGCTATTACTTCATGTAATAGCTACCATTACTTGATTACAAATTGTGCTTTGAGTGTGGCCTGGAGTCACCTAGGTGTGCTATGACTTCATCTCTAAATAGACTATTTTCTTTGTGGAAATGGAGCTCATTAAACTTAAAGATAACCAAAATCTCCTACTCCAAGAAAGACTCAAGTTAGCTAGTAACTCATGAATTTGATTGCATAAACCAAATCAACCAGAAAAGGATAAGTTGGTAAAAAAAAAAAAATCAAGCATTAAATGAATAGCCTTAATAAATATTCCTTTACTGGGCTAATAAAACTAGTGTAATCTGGTTCTGTGAAAAGGTTTCAGCCCTTTGAAACTCAAGTGCAAAATGAAATAAATTGCAAACCTTTCATGACTTCACCTAACAGACCTCCCACCCTGTTCTAACTATGTAGCTAAGAGACCAGTGTGCCACAGCCCTGACTTCACTTTTTAAAATCCAGTCTGATAAGAGATTGATTCCTTTTAAAGCAGAACACTTTCTCCTCTCCTTGTCTGGAACAGAGATAATGGATGAGTGAGAAAAAAATCAAAGAAACTTCTGGATCAATCATAATAGGGGCCCTAACCCCTACCCTGGGCTTCCCTGGTGGCTTGACCACCAACCTAAGCAGTAGTAAATGGGATGGTTTGGGAGTTCCCAGAAACTAGTTGGTCATCTTATCTGTGTCTCTTTAGCTGAGGCACCAACTCTTAGCTTTTCAATAGTGGTGCTCAGAAGTTTAGCTCTTCTGGAATGAATCTCAGTGGGTGGTTCTCGGATTTGGCATCCCAAAGGAATGTGTGGCTTTCTCTTTGAAGATTCCCAGGCTCTCAGCACTTAGAGATCCAGGCCACTGTCCAGGGCAAAGTGGAGCTCACTTCCTCAGGGTGACTTTTGTTCCTTTCAGAGTACAGACACTGGGCTCCATGCTTGAAAAACACTAAGGATGAAATATGGGTGATCCAAGAATATGTCATCTGTGTCGAGCTGATCTCATTATTGAGGCCATTCTAAAGGCCAGAATGTGTGCTTCCTAAGCCCGTTTCCTTATCTTATTTGCCTGTGTAAACTCAGTGAAAAGTTTTGGAATGCTGGGAATTTGAAGGGACAAAATGTCACAGAAAGGTGAATTTATCTTTGCGTAAGGGTGGATTGGATTCTACTTACACTTCAACAGGCAGAGCTATCTCAATGATAGATTGAAACACTCCTCTGGCTCCAAAGAACAAATTGTGAGAGCTAGGTGGAAATGTCAGTTGAGACAGAAGAGCAGCAAACAGCTTTGTTTTCCTATAGTTGTGGTTTTGCTTGGTGATGATGACACACGCCGATGAAAATGTGTAGCATGAACTCCAGTTGTTATCTGAGTGAGCATCTCTGCCAACACTGAAGGATATGTGTGGGTGTCACCTGCAAGCACAGAGAGAGAGAGAGAAAGGCCTTGGTTCGGAAAGAAGAGCCAGTTAATCAAAGATCAACAGTGACAAGTGGTGCTGTTTATTTCGTGAGCGTCAGATTTGACTTCCTTCCCCTTGCTAATCTCCAAGTCTGAATTTAGTCTCTGGACTAAATAGATGAGTGTCTGGTGACTGAGGAAGTGGGTGGGACAAGGTGGGCTTGAGTAGGCGTCATGGCAATTACCATGGTTACTTAGTCATATCTTGGTCTTCTGGGTACACACTTAGTATTAGATATATTAGCTTCCAAAATGTGCATTCTTGCTAACTTTCAAGAACCTGTTACATATTCCAAGAGGGTAGACAAATCTGAGGTTTTCTTGGGGTCCCCTTTGCATTTCCAACCCTATGCAACTCTTGTTTCACTTGTTCTATATCTCTTCCTCTTCTCTTTTTTCCCATCCACTGTATAACTATTTAATGAGCACTTGCCCAGCTCTAAGAAGTAGGCTAGGACGGAGACGTGGCAGCAAGCAACACAGTGTTACTATCTTGATGCTCACCAAGTACACAGTGTAGATGTTGTATGTCTCTTCTTTTTAAAAATACCCTAATCAGGATAACCACTTATTCTTAATTATGTGTTCAGACCTGAATGTGGCTATTTGATTTCAGGTTTGCTTGAAAAAATTTTTTGAGATGTTCTTATTTCCCATCTTTAACATGTTTCACATCTTAGCTCAGGATTGACAAATTTTTTTTCCTGGAAATGGCCCGATAGCAAATATTTTAGGCTTTGTGATCATGCTGTCTCTTCCAGTTAGTTCTGCCACGGGAGTCCACAGGCAGCCACAGACAAGATGGAAACTAGTGAACATGTCTGTGTTCTCATCAACCTTTATTTGTGGATATTTGAATTTCATGTAACTTTTGCACATCACACAATATTAATATTCTTTTGATTCTGCCCTCCCCCACCCCCAGCCACTCATAATGTAAAACCGACTGTTAGCTCATGCGCTGCTCAGAGGCAGATGGTGGGCTGGATTTGGCCTTTGCTGGCTCTGAACTTGGATCCAAGCCACAATTTTAGCTACAAGCTTGTCTTTGAGTTCCAGTCACTCTCCACACTTTTAGAGCTGGAAGGAGTTAGTTTGGATGTGTGTGAACTTGGGAGTGGTGAATGGTAAGTATCTGTTTTGAAACAAGGACCTGGATCAGTGGAAGAAGAGGAGGAAACTTCCTCTGAGGGAAAATCACTTTTGACAGAGATGGGAAATTATAAATAGGGAGAGAAGCCAATTCGGGATGATAGCGTCCCCTGTACATTATGGCTAAAAGCTTACCAATCTTTGGAATTGTGGCTCCTCTTCTCTCAAGTCCTGTTTGCCCTTTCTCTTCTTTTCTCAGCATCACATCAGTTTAATCTCCAGGGGAACAAAGCACATTTTGAGTCACAGCACGAAGAGGCAAAAAATGACCTCTGTCCTATGTAATGAAAGGGAAGGACCATTTTCCTGTTAATTCATCCATACCCAGCCCCCTCAAATCCAACTTCGGGTGGGAATGACAGAGATCAGAAGCAGCTGGCACAACATTGGCCTCCTATTTTCTGTCCATCACATTCTTTCAGTCTGCACTTGGCTGCCATTTAATGGGTGACTGAGAGTGACCCCTCTGAAATTCAAACTGAGACTCAGCATTTCCCAGGTAACTGGTGAAATCACTTGTACTCAGATAAGAAAGGCCCTGACCTGACCCTTACCATTCCCTCACCTCCATTCCCTTCTCCTGTCTACAGCTGCTGGTTACACCCAAGGTACAAATAGTCCTTGGAAGTAGCCCAGCCTGTGTGTGGACCCTGAGCCACACACCCATTCACACCATCTGGGCAATTTAAAAATAGGGCCAAATGTAGCATTTAGCCTGATCTATCCAGCCAAGATGAGGAAATCGCCTCTAAAAGGTCAGATGATTAAGATGATTGTGCCAACAGTCAAGGATGCCAGTAATGAAAACAGATTCTGGTAGACTGGATTTATCCTCACTTTGTACATGGCATTTAAGTTCTGGGTCTGGATGAACAGCCACAGGAATTCCAAGAGTTTTCTTCTCCAGCACGCAGGGCCACTGTGAACTCTTATGTGTTGTGTGCCCTGTGCAAGGACTCTAGCCAAAGGGATGAGGAGGCTAAGACACAGTAAGGATCTGATCAAAGCAGTCAGTCCTAAAGGAAATCAACCTCGAATATTAATCCGAAGGACTCATGCTAAAACTGAAGAGCCAATCCTTTGGCCACCTGATGTGAAGGGCAGACTCACTGGAAAAGACCCTGATACTGGGAAAGATTGAAGTCAGGAGGAGAAGGGGATGACAGAGGATGAGATGGTTGGATGGCATCACTGACTCAGTGGACCTGGGTTTGAGAAAACTCTGGGAGATAGTAAAGGACAGGGAAGCCTGGCATGCTGCAGTCCATGGGGTTGCAAAGAGTTGGACACTACTTAGCAACTAAAGGACAACAAAATAAGCTACTCCCCTAGAAGAGCTATGCCCACCTGAAAAGTGTACCTTTCTGTAATGACAACATCTAAGGGTTATTGAAGTCCTAATAGAACGCTTGACTTTCTGAAGCTTGATTACTGAGTTCTTTATGGAATAGGTTAGATCCCTATCTCAAAACAGGAATGATCCAGGATGAACAATAGTTAAAACAAAAAACATGGCATACCATAACAATTTCTCTCTGGGGGCCCTTCTCTAGTCTTCTCTTTCCTACATTTCTACAGAGTTTAATTCAATTGGTTGGTTTTTCTTGACATTCATCTGGTGGGGTTGTCTTTTAGGAGTAATGTGAAAAGAAACTTCCTGGTTCAGATTTCAGAGGAAAACAAATTTTTGTGACCTGGAGAGTATCAGGATTGGGGTTTACTCTTAGGATGTCCCTGAAATTTTTCACTTAATGGCAGGGTCTTCTCTTATTTCATGGTTATCAGTAGGTGAAGGGGCTAAACCAAATAATCTCAAGTTTAATTCCTATGAGTTTTCAAATTTTTTTATTATAACTCTTCCAGGATAATTTCCCCAAAATAAATGCCATTGTTTTGGCTTTTCTCCCATCATCACATTCCCAAGTTTTACAGATATAAATATTTTATGTTTGATATTTGTCAATCAGGTTTATTGGAATAAAGCTAAAATTTCCTATAACTTTTAAATTTAATAATTTATTAAATAAATAGGAAAGACAGGCCTTAGAAAGTATAAATAAGTATTTTTAAAAATATATTAGATTTTTACATTAAACATGTATGAAAATATAAAATAAAAAATCACATTGTTAATTTAGATCAGTGGCTTAAACTTTTCTTTCCTTTTTCTTTCTTTAATGGCTTCACTGAGTCCTCACTGTGGCTCACAGGCTCTTTGCTGCTGTGGGTGGGTTTCCTCTAGTTGCGAGTCTAGTGGGGGCTACTCTTTAATTGCTGTGCACAGGCTTCTCGGTGTGATTGTTTCTCTTGTTGCAGAGCATTGGCTCTAGGGCACGTGGGCTTCTGTAGCTGTGGTGCACAGGCTTAGTTGCCCCAAGGCCTGTGGGATCTTAGTGCCCTCACCAGGAACCAAGCCCAGGTCCCCTGCACTGGTAGGTGGATTCTTAATCACTGGACCATCACGGAAGTCCCCCAATGATAATTTTTTTTCCAAGTGGCAGAATCTTTCTCCATTTTTCTCCTGATATAATCTTATCAGAAAGTCACAGTCAGTATACATGGCCTGGCACCCTCATCTTTTCAGTCTCTCTTAGCTACTTGTAGTGGCTCCCCAGGCAAAACTCATTTTCCTTGGGGTTCTGATTAAATGAAACAACTTGTTTGTATTCATCGTCATTCTTAGTCTCAACTGAGATTGTGTCTTTATCTCAAATGGCCAGAAAATAGTCCCTAGAGGATTTAGCTTCAGGATTATTTATATGTGAATCTTTTCCTTCATATCCACACAAACAGTTTTGCTTTTTGTTCTAGTTTCTTTATATTTTGTTAAAATGCCTCTTTTTTTTTTTTTTTTGCATTTGCATTCTTTTCATCTAGAAAAATAATTTACTCTAAAATGAAAATACTTTAAATTTGTTTTAAAACATCCATGTTTAGATCTCTTTATTTTTGTAATAAATGATAAGTAATATATCATGCCAAATAACCAGAACAAGTACAGAATTAATCTCATTTTCTAACAAAGACCACAATCTGCTCTTTACTTGAGGATCTTCTACTGTTTCACATAATTCTTCTAATGTGTTATCTATTTGAGATTTACCTATTTGCTTCAGTGCAATGTTAATAGTATTTAGTCGCCATTCTCATCATATACTCAAAGCAGTTATATGGTCGAATTTGCTATGTATTTCATCAAGATTTATCTCTTATAAGTTAAGTTTAGTCGCTCAGTCATGTCTGACTCTTTTCGAACCCATTGACTGCAGCACACCAGGCTTCCCTGTCCATCACCAGTTTCCAGAGCTTGTTCAAACTCATGGCCATCAAATCAGTGATGCCATCCAACCATCTCATCCTCTGTTGTCCCCTTCTCCTTTCCAGGAGGGCTTCCCAGGTGGCTCAGTGGTAAAGAATCTACCTTCCAAGCAGGAGACCTGGTTGGGAAGATCCCCTGGAGAAGGGACCCGCTACCCACTCCAGTATTCTAGCCTGGAGTCGCAAAGAGTTGGACACGACTGGGCGACTTTCACTTTCTCTCTTTTAGAACATCCATAAAACATTGTGCATAATCTTTGAGTTTTTCCAAAGAATGTCATTATTTTCAGCGCATTTGAACTCACAACTCACAGTGCCAAGTATAAACAGTGAGACATATGTGACTTTTGTATTTTGGGCCAAAATTCTGGCTTGTACACATTTTTATTTTCAACCACGTTAGTGTCACTTTCATAGGCTTTCCTTTTACAATTAAAAACAAAGAACAAAATAAAGCTAAAATTGTTTAATTTTTTGAAGATTTAAATATAACACACACACACACACACACACACACATATATATATATATACTTTGTATAAAATAGATAACTAATGAGAACCTACTATACAGCGCAGGGGAAAAAAATCTGTTTGTAGGACATATACTGTGCTATGTTGTGCTTAGTTGCTCAGTCACGTCTGACTCTTTGCAACCCCAATAAATTGTAGCTGGCCAGGCTCGTCTGTCCATGGGGTTTTTCAGGCAAAAATACTTGAGTGGGTTGCCGTGCCCTCCTCCAGGACATATATTAAGTTAACCTTAAAAATGTAATCCCATATACATTAGGCAGACAATAGTGTTTGATTCCACTTTTTGAGATACCAGAATTGTCAAATTGATAGCATCAGAAAGTACACTGGTAGATGTCAGGGGTCAGGGGAGTGGATGAAAAGGGGGACTGGGGACTTGGTGTTTAATGGGGACAGAGTTTCAGTTTAGGAAGGTGAAACATTCAGGAGATGGACAATAGTGAGAGTTGCACAGCAGTATGAATATACTTAATGCCTTTGAACTATACAGCTAAATATGGCTAAAATAGTTTGTTTTATATTATGTGACTTTTGTCACAAAAACTTTTAAATTTAAATATTTAAATAGATAAGAATTTGCAATTCTACCATCTAACTTCCATTTAGTTGCCATGTCAACATGATGGACACAAAGATGTGCCATCCAGACTCCATGCAGGACTGAGGCTTCATTTCTGCAGCTGCTGTGTTTGCTTCTTATGGTCCCCTCTCCAGGAATTGCTCTCTCCTCCAAGGACCTGAGTCACCCTGGGTTATGCCTTCTCCCCAGGAACAGACTATTCAGCGCTAGGTCAGGTTGGCGGTACCACCATTGGGATAATTCTAAAGGACCAGCCATTGATGTTCTGAAACTTGTGGTAGTATTGACCAAGGCTCTGTTTTAACAGGGACTGCACCACAGTTCAATTTCTCCCTGGGCCCCATCCTGCTTCCTTCACTGCTCCTTTCCACTGAGCATTTTTTCCTTGTAAAAACTCTAATAAATTTCAGGCTCTCAGAGTTTGGTCCCAGGAAACCAAACCTATGATAGTAAAAGACCAGCATCAGTTTTCGTGTATGCTCTCTAGGTTTACAGATTTACATATTTTAGATCATTTAAATGGCTTTATATTGCAAAATGGTCCAAAATATCATGTGAATCTGTAGCAAACACTGTGCTACTTTGTGAGAACCTCTGGAACTGCAAATTGGAGCCCAAAGAGAAGAAAAAGGATGTTTAGCAGTAGTGGGAAGTGAGATCTTCTCATAAAAGAATCTATTGCATTCATGATATCTGAGATGAAGAATTTAAAAGGCTACTTTTTCCTTTCCTTTGATGAAAAGTTTCCAGATCTCAGTCCTCCCCAAACTTGGATGCAGTATCTGTGTCTGAGATTGGCAGAGGTGCAAACTACAGAATTAATGGCATTTGGAGGGCAGTTGCCCAGTATTTTGAGGTCATAGGTCAAGAGACGTGGAAGAGCATTTTTCTGGAGCCTGATATGCAGAATTCTCAGGGCAGAATTCTTTTTCCCATGGGGGTTTTCATAGTGAGATGAAAATACAGAACCCTGGAGAACACCAACAGCTAAGACAGGAACTGAGGGAGGTAAGCCTAAAAAGACCTAGCAGGAGTAGCCAGAGGAAGAAAGTAGAACTGTTAGGTTGAACCACGTAAAATTGCTGACATTTGACCTTTTATTAAAAAAAAAATTAATAGACTCATTTTGAAAAGCACTGTTAAATTTACTGCAAAATTGAGTAAAAGTACAGGAAGTTCTCATAAATTCTCCCCACCCCTGCTTTACCTCACCCCATACAGCTTCTTGCATCATCAGCTTCTCCCTCCAGAGTGGTACGTTTATTGCAATCGATGAACCATCGTTGACACATCATTACCAGCCAAATCCATAGTTCAAATTAGAGTTCACTCTTGCTTTTATACTTTCCACAGATTTTTGACAAATAAATAGTGATGTGTATACAATATTGGGCTTCCCAGGTGGTGCCAGTGGTAGGGAATCCACCTGCCAATGCAGGAGATGCAAGAGACATAGGTTTGATCCTGGGGTTGGGAAGATCCCCTGGAGCAGGAAATGGCAACTACTCCAGTATTCTTGCCTGGAAAATTCCAGGACAGAAGAGCCTGGTGGGCTATAGTCCATGAGGCTGCAAACAGTCAGACATGACTGGACACATGCATCATTATAATATATGGATAGTTTCACTTCCCTAAAACATTCCCATGGTCCACCTACTCATCCTTTCTTTCTCCCAAATCCTGACTATTTGACTGTTTTTGATTTACTGAAACTGTTACTTCATATAGTTCAATGTAAAGAAGAAAAAGAAGAAGAAAATCCTAAGTCTGAGAGTGTGCTCAACACTAGGTAAGTGAGATGAGCGATGAGTCAGCTCTTGGAATTAGCAACTAAGACCTTGGCAAGACTGGTTTCCGTGGGATAGTGAGACTAGAAGTGAGGTCCTAGCAGGGAAAATTGTGATCAGACAATGAAGAACAGGAGGTCAAAAGAGCAGAACTTATGGCAAGACATTTCTTTGTGAAGAGAAGCTTCTGGGCACCTTTATTGGTCTGGGAACTCCTGGGTGGTATTTCCAAGGTCTAGCACACTATGTGCTATTGCATAGCACACTATGCAATAACCGGGGCCATGGTGGGCTCACAAGTATTTGTTGATTGGAGAGCAAGAGGAAAACGATAAGGTGAAGGAAAGTTTTGCTGATGTTAGAAGGCAAAGATTTAAGCTGTCTAAGGATAGGGGGCGTCTAGTAGAAACAGAGAAATGAAAGCTGAAAGAATGAGAAAATAACAGATGGAAAAAGACTCTTGAGGTGGGGTGGTAGAGTTGGAGAAGATGAGACAATAGGGAGGGAGGAACAAGAATCTTGGCCTGGAGAGGGTTGCTGGTCTCCTCCTCACCCATACATACGTGCAGGGTGCAGTGAGCATCATTATTTTTAGCATGTGGGTAAAGGCCATTGCATTCATTTGCTCTCAACTCTTTTTGCTGCACTAGGCAATGAATGGACTGCGGGGGATTTGCTTCCTGCAAAGCAAGCTCTTCTATTCTTCTCTTGGTGCAAAGTGCACAGGGTGATTTGATATTACAGGGGCAAAGACAAATCATCAGAGCTTGCATTATATTTCTTTTATCTGTGGGAAGAGCAGTAGAGCCTTCCCTTCGTGGGATCAGTTGGCTTTGTGAGGGCTTTTGCCTACATCTACAAATGGTACCCAAAGGGGTGAGTGCCGTCTCCTCTCTCTGCACCACTGTTTCCATTCTGTTACCTACATAACGGTTAATGTGTAACAAACCATCCCAGACTTAGTGGCATACAACAACAACAATATATTATTACTATGTCTTACAGTTTGAGGATTGACTGGGGTCGCACAGAGTCGGACACGACTGAAGCAACTTAGCAGCAGCAGCAGGTTCAGCTTAACAATCCTCTCTTGGGTCTCTGGGGCCATCTTGAAAGCTTCTTTGTAGAATCTGGCAGCTGATGTTGGCTTCCAGTTGGGGTTTCAGAGAATGCTGTTAGCTGGAGGCTGTTGGCCTATGTAGAGCCTCTCCAGCAGCCCTGGGCTTCCTAATAATATGGCAGTTGGGATTCAAGGGCAAGGATCCTTTGAGAGATCCAGACAGAAGTAGTTTGCCTTAGAAGTTAGAAGTGAGTCACTAAGATGAACTCATATTCAAAGGGAGGAGAATTAGGCCCTAGCTCAAGATGGAAGGAGGGGCAAAGAATTTTTAAATAGCTATATCCCAAATCAACAACAGTACCATGAAACAAGAAAAGTGGATAGGTCACAGAATTTGGCGTCAGGGGACTTAACTTGGTGATACTAATTTGCTGTGTAAGATCATTTTAACACTCTCCACAGCCTTAAACCTTGGAGGGAGAGATGTCAAAAGACAATATAAAAGTCAGTGTTGGCTGGAAACCCTTCAATGGCATTCAGCAGCTCCTATAAATCCTAAATTCCTTTCAAATGCCATGTATATAAGTATAGCTTTCATATCCTGGCATTCAATAAGCAAATATATGAAGCTTCCATCATAATATTATGGTCCATGTTTAGAGAAGCGCCATAACATGTGCATTACACACAGGGTTTTATCCAATCTTTGCAACTCTTCTATGCACTTGGCTTTGTTATTAGAGTATTTTGTTTATTTTATAGTCAATGAAACTAAAGACTTAGAGAATCTAAATGACTTGTCAAGGATTCAAACTCAGAGCCAGAGTTTTTAATCATTTAATCTTTTAAATTAAAGATTAAAGTTTTAATCTTTCCAGAGCCACATTTTTAATCATTTTGCTTTACATGGTCTTTTCCTTTCAACTTGTTGAGAACCATCAAGGCCCATGTCTTGTAGTAATTTGTATTTCCCCCACTTACCTAGAGAATGAGCTCTGCCAAGGAGTTTCGATTTTTGTGTGTGTGTGACCCAGGGACTAAATAGAATGAGGACCAATGACTTGAAATCCTAGCTGCTGCTGCTGCTGCTGCTAAGTCACTTCAGTCGTGTCTGACTCTGTGTGACCCCATAGACGGCAGCCCACCAGGCTCCCCCGTCCCTGGGATTCTCCAGGCAAGAACACTGGAGTGGGTTGCCATTTCCTTCTCCAATGCAAGAGGAATCAATTTAAATTCAGTAAGATTATTGAAGCCTCTGTCCCTTTCATTCCAAAATGGCAAAAGATATCTGTTGTTTAAAGCAAGAATGTGGTGGTTTGGTTGGGCTCAGGAGAGGTACTCTGTTTAATATGTGGGACCAGGATGCAAGGTCCTCAAATTCCTTACTCTAAGCCAAAGTGATAGGGGAAGTCACCTGATCTTATTAATGACTTTGAATAAGTATTCACCTATCTGACATCAGAGCTTTGGCTAACAACTCATGCCTTGTAAGAGGGAAAAATAGCTAGTATCTCCTAAATGCCTTCAAACTTCCTCAGATGGCAGCATGGGAAATAATGATTCCTTGCTGAGGCTTTTCAGGTGGCACTAGTGGGGAAGAATCCGCCTGCCAATGCAGGAGCCGTGAAAGATGTAGGTTTGATCCCTGGGTTGGGAAGATACCCTGGAGGAGGGAATGACAACCCACTCCAGTATTACTGCCTGGAAAATCCCATGGACAGAGGAGCCTGGTGGGCTACAGTCCATGGGGCCATGGAGAGTCGAACACAACTGAGCGACTAAACAGCAGCAGCTTCAATTCAAGCTGCCTTTCCCCCTCCAATCCATCCACACAGAAACGGCTGGAGAGTGAACTTTCTTTGAACAAGTCTGTGGGGCTTGAGAGACAGGTATGCATACATGTGTAGGAGAGCTGGAAAGGGGCATGGCAACCCACTCCAGTATTCTTCTCAGGAGAATCCCATGGACAGAGATGCCTGGCGGTCCATAGGGTCACACAAAGTCGGACATGACTGCAGTGTCTCAGCATGCACACACATAGGAGAGTTAATGAACACGCTGACCTGACTGAGCCTGAATTTTTTTCTCTTCTGATCGATCTGAATCCACAGTCTCCTCTGCTATTCTTTAATGTAGCCCTCTCTACCATTTACCCCAATCTCATCCTTGGGAATTTGGCGATCCCAAACATAAGGAGCTACTTTGTAATTCTTGGAGGACTTTCCAAAGATGGAGTGGGCTGACTAAGGAAGCACAGAGTTTCTCATCCCTGAAGTTAAGACAGCAGGATGATCATTTATCAAATACGTAGAAATTAAATAGCTAAATAAATGAGATCATAGCTACCATTTGGTGCTTGGCACAACTTTAAGCATCTCAAGTATGTAACCTCATATCTTCATTATAACCTTTGCACATTACTTTCTTCATTTTTCATTTGAGGAAGTTGAGACTCAGGGAAGTTAAGTAACTTGTCTAAGGCCATTTGACTAGGAAGCAGCAAAGCCAACCCATTTTGTGGCTTTAAGGTCTACTCTCATTTCACTAGTACACATATTGATCTCATCATGGGTTAGGTGCTTAAACCATCTTGACCTTAAGAAACCTTCTCATTCAGAGATTCTACAAGTCTGTGAACTTTTGTGTCAAGGCATGGTAGCAAAAGGAGATGAAACAATACTGTAGGCTTCCTTCCCACTTGTTTTTTCCTTCATTTTTAGGGGATGTAGGGGGGTCCAGAAATAGAAATGATTAACACATCTTCATAAGTATTTTAACAAACAAGTGAGTACATTGGTTTTCACACTCAAATCAAACCCAAGTTGTTTTCTGACTCTAGACAGACTTTTGCAGATGTAGTCATTTATAAATTAGGTGGAGCTTGTGTCTGGCTGCCCTAGAGGGAGTGGAGAAAATGAGCCACGAGGGTCTGTGGGAGTGTGGGGGTCGCACTAGGGGAGGTGTAGGTGAAGTTTAGAAAGACAACTGCCACGATCAGAGATACTCCACACCTGGGTGGCCTCTGGGTGTTTGGGAAGGATTATAAGTAATACTAAATATGATACAAAAGGAAAAAAAGAGGGGTAGGGGAGTTGAGTTTGGCCCAAGAACTTGAGATCTGACTCACAGACGTGAAAACATTTGAGAGAAGAGGAAGGTGCGTGCTTCAGGCAGATATGAGTGCATGCAGAGAGTACAGTGAGCTGACGACTTTGACAGCGCGCTAGAACCTTTCCATGCCCCAAATAAGGAAGTGAGTGTCACTTAGGCTATGCTAGGGCCTGAAATGTGCCATGTGAGAAAACTTACTCTGCACTCTGTTTTTATATTAGTGTAAAACCAGTGCCTGTAGAGCTCCATGTCAAAGAGTACAAGCTCCTAAAATTACCATGGAACTTGAAAACATGTAGCTGAGATGATAGGTCTTAAAAATCTAGCATAAAGAGACATGTGATTAAGATTTCATATCATAGTATTGCTTCATAAGAAAGAATAATTAAGTATAAATAGTGATGGTTGATTAATTACCTTTACAAAAACCTGCTTTGTGGGTCGGAGAGGGGTAAAGTATTGCTACAGTACAATTCATGTTTTTGATGGCTTTGGTTTCCTGTTAATATTTTGTTCCCTTGAGTTCCTGTAACTGTATTATATAGAGTGGGCTTAGCCATGGTGTTTTTGCTCCAACAAAACACTGTTTTGGAAAAATCTGTTATTCTCCACCTGCTAACAGAAATCCAACAAAACAGAAATTAGAGAAAATGCTCTAATAGTTAGGAAACAGAAAATAGGAGTGCAGAAATGGAAGAGAGTGGGCAAAAGATAAAATTGTACTTCCTAAAGTTTGCATTTTGCAAAAATAAAATGGGGAGGGTGCAAAAATTTGGAGTAAACACTACAGATGATATTTCTTTCAGAGTATCACTGAGTACATTGCATATTAAAGGTTCTGAGAAGTCCTGTAATTAAAAAAAAAAAAAAACACTGATTTATCTTTTAAACAAGTATTTCCTATCTAATTTTGATTCTTTTACTTAAAACACACACACATACACAATATCTATTAATAACTCATGGAACTAGTGTTCTGTACCGTATTTGGGGATTTTGGTCTGGGACCCTCCTTGGTTCTACCCTCGACCTCTTTAGAAGGTTGCCAGTCTTATTTTATTTGAAGCTGAGAATTAATATAATACTATCATATTGCATTTTTCATTTTGTGAAATGCTATCACATATACTTTCCCTGTTGATCATGGCAACACTCTGAGGTAGACATTATTGTTTTGATTTTATAGATGGGGAAACTAAGGCATTCACTCTAAGTCGCTTCAGTTGTGTCTGACTCTTTGTGACCCTACGGACTGTAGCCTGCCAGATTCCTCTGTCCTCGGGATTCTTCAAGCAAGACTACTGGAGTGAGTTGCCATTCTCTTCTCTAGGGGATCTTCCTGACCCGGGCCTCTTACATCTCCTGCATTGGCAGGTGGGCTCTTTACCACTAGCACCACCTGGGAAGCCCAGGAAACCGAGGCATAGAGAGTTTAAGAAATTGTCATGGTAACACACGCAGACGAGAACAGGGCTGAACCCTAGTCTTCTGCATCTAAATGACAAGCCCATATTGGCCATGCTATTGAAAATGTTTCTTGTGAATCTACTAACCTGATTAAACAACTGTAACTGATTTGGGTGGAGATTGATGAGAGACAGGAGAGAGAAGTGTGTAACTACATATATATCAGTGAACAGCCCAGTGTCTCTTTGGATGATCAACACTCCCAGCTAGAGATTTCTTGTTCTCCTCAGGTCAGGATCCATCTTTGGGGAACTGCCTTAAAGAAGCCCAAAGTGTTTAATAGTTTAAGGAGAGAAGAGATATTGAAGATCGGCAGACTCTGCATCCTTTGGTCGGCCCTTCCGGAGCAGCCCAGCCTACTCTTCACTCCTAAAACCTTAAACACTTTGGTCTTCTTCAAGGCAGTTCCCTAAATGTGGATCCTGACCTGAAAAGGACAAGGAATCTTTAGCAGGGAGTGTTGATCATCCAAAGAGAGACTGGGCTGTTCACTAATATATATGTAGTTACACACTTCTCTCTCCTCTCTCTCAACAATCTCCATCCAAATCAGTTACATACGTTTAATCAGGTTAGTAGATTCACAAAAAACATTTTCAATAGCATGGTCAATATGGGCTTGTCATTTAGACGCAGAAGAAAACAAGTATTTTGTTTATTAACATGGGGACTTCCCTAGTGGCTCAGATGGTAAAGAATTCTCCTGCAGTGCAGGAGATGTGGGTTCGATCCCTGGGTTGGGAAGATCCCCTGGAGAAGGAAATGGCAACTGATTGCCATTTCTCCAGTATTGGAGAGTACTGGAGTATTGCAACTCCAGTATTCTTGACTGGAGAATTCTATGGACAGAGGAGCCTGGTGGGCTACAATCTTCAGGGGTCGCAAAGAGTCAGACACAACTGGGTGACTCACGCACATTGACATGAATTCCATAATGACTCCATGCTTATTATGATTTGAATTAATCAATCTCAAATTTTAAAATCTAAACAGTTTAGTCATTGGGAAGAAAGAGCACACCAAGGACTGCTGCTGAATTGCAGACCGTCTTATTCCTGTATCTGGTAATTGTATGTGCTAAGTCACTTCAGTTGTGTTCAACTCTTTGGGATCCCATGGAGTGTAGCCCACCAGGCTCCTCTGTCCATGGGATTCTCCAGGCAAGAATACTGGAGTGAAAAAAAAAAAAAGAATACTGGAGTGGGTTGCTATTCCCTTCTCCAGGGGATCTTCCCAACACAGGGATCCAATCTGCCTCTCTTATATCTCCTGCATTGACAGGAGGGTTCTCTACCACTGTACCATAATTAGACGATGGCTAAAACAAGGACAGTAATGCTTGTTAGTTTCCAGTAGGATTTCTGAACAGTCAGAGCCAAACATTTTAACAAGAATTCTTAATGGCATGTGAATTTTAAAATTGCATAATACTGTTGTCAAGAATCAAAAGTTTAATCTTTATTATGTATCCATGTGCCTCTGTGTGTGTACAAATGTGAGTGTGTCTGTCTACAGCTGTGTTAGGCATGATATAGTTAGAGTATGAGATCTTCATGAGTCAAGAAACATACTTTTTTAGGTCAACCTATTGAATTCAAGGGTGGGAGGAATTTTCATAGTATGAATCAAAAAGCAACCATAAAAAGGAAAAGGCTTATGAATAATGGAGGAGAGAAATTCAGGTCACACTAAGCCCAGAAGCCACACGTTTTTTCTGCCTCAGGTAAGGAGATCTTTAAAAATATCATCTTTATAGGTATAAAAAACATTTTCTGGAGGTCTTTCCTAGGAGATAGTTTAAAGATAATATTCTAGAATGTATTCTATACAAGCTTTGCTGAGTTTTCCTGAATTTTCAGCATTTGCATGGAATATATGTAATAACATTTAGGAGTATTATGAACTATACTAATAGACACGGTTAATTAGACAAGCGGTTGAATTAGTAAGTTTGGGTTAAAATGGAACTTGGGGAAGAGAAATTGGGGATGTGTTGTAATTTGTGTGTTGCTGTCAGATTTGATACAAGAATGTGGTTGTTGTAGAATGTGGTTGTTGTTTAGTTGCTAAGTTGTGTCCAGTTCTTTTGCGATCTCATGGACTATAGCCCACCAGGTTCTTCTGTCTGTGGAATTTCCCAGGCAAGAATACTGAAGTGGGTTGCCACTTCCTTCTCCAGGGGATCTTCCCAACCCAGGGATTGAACCCATGTATCCTACAATGGCAGGTGGATTCTTTACCACTGAGCCACCTGGGAAGCCCATAAGAATTGGGTGGCAACCCACTCCAGTGTTCTTGCCTGGAGAATCCCAGGGACGGGAAGCCTGGTGGGCTGCCGTCTATGGGGTCGCACAGAGTTGGACACGACTAAAGTGACGTGGCAGCAGCAGCAGCAGCAATATATCACATTGACATGAATGTGATCAGAGCATCTAGACAGAAGACTCTAGTAGGGACTGGAATTCTCAGAGTTTCATTAATACTCTATCTCCTAAGATTTCATTCAGCTGTGAGTGAAAGACAGTCCTGCTTCAATAACAAATTGCTCACATCACCAGAAGTTTCCTAGGCTGTGCAGGGGTACAGGAGCCCAACCACATGTTCAAAACCAGGCTTCTTCTATCCTCCTGTGCCACTATCTTTAGCATGTGGCTATTGTCTCCAAGTTGTATGTTATTTGCTTCATTTCTTGAATCATGCCTGTGTAATATTCTGAAAGAAGACTGAAGGGGCAAAAGCCTTCATGAGCAACCCGTTGGTGGGGGGGTGGGAAGCCTTCATGAGCTTGTCTTTCAAGTGTTTCTTTTTTTCATTTTAAAAGTCTTCATTGAATTTGTTACCATATTGCTTCTGTTTTTGTTTTTGTTTTTTTAATTTGGCCAGGAGGCATGTGGAATCTTGGTTCCCTGACCAAGGATTGAACCCATATCTCCTGTATTGGAGGGGAAGTCTTAACCACTGAACTTGCAGGGAAGTCCCTGTCTTATTTAAGTGTTGTATTTATTGTGAAATACATCATACTTACAAAAGTGTTCAAATAATGTAAATGCAGTATGTATGTGTCTGCGTATATACAGACAGGTGGGATGCACACGCCCAGGCTCTCAATGCCGGAGTCCACGCTGGCACTGGAGCCGCTGGAGTTCTCCTCCGCCTTGAGCTGCTCCAGTTCCTCTGCGCTCTGCAGGTGCATCACCGCCGTCTCATTCTCAGTAATGAACTCCTGATAGTCCTGTGTTTCCGCACCCTGTGCTGCTGCCAGGCTGCAGCTGGTGGTGGGAGAGAGCTCCTCATCTGGGGCTGGCGGGCAGGTCACCTGCCGCTTGTTCTCCAGCTCCAGCTTCATGATGGTGTGGAGGTAATGAGTCCGGACCCGGCTTGGATTGAATTCAATGCGCCCAGCCATGTTGCCACAGTCATCCAGGGAGCAGCCACATGGAAAGGACATGCGATCCACCTGGCATTTAATTCCAGCCTGGCTGCAGGCACATGCTTCTGGGTCACAATACATGTGGTTCAAACTAAAATATACAGCGAAGACCTGTGTATAGCTGTCCTAGAATAAGAACTAGAACATGACCAGTATTCTGGAAGCTTCCTGTATCCCTCGTCTTCTACCTCCGTCTCTCCTTGCCAGAGAAAAATATTGGCTTGTGTTTTTGTCATATTCTTGTTTTGTTTTAATTTATCATGTATGTATGCCTCTTTAAACAATATATTTTTAAATTTTGTATGTTTTTGGCCTTTATGTAGAGTCATGTTGTATGTTTCATAGTGCAATTTGCTCACTATTAGACTTGAGATATTTCTCCATATTTATGCTATTCATTTTCACTAAATTACAATTTTTCTATTGTCTTGACGATTTATCAGCCCAGTCTCTCATTTAAGTTGTTTTCTGAGTCCCTCCCACCCCAATTTTAAGGATAAGGCTATTATCTTTTTGTGTGTGCATGTAAGATTTTCTTCAAAAAATATATACACCTAGGAGTGGAATTGTTGTGTTATTGGTTATACTAATTTTCTTCAGATAGTGGTAAATGTTTCCAGTTACTGGGCCAATTTTCATTCCCATCAGCAATGTTTAAGATTTCTGTTTCTCCATACCATGGCCAACGCCATTGTCATTTAATTTTTGCTAGTCTTATGGGTATAAAATAGTATTTTAATGTTTTACTTGTATTTTTCAGATTACAACTGAGCACATTTTCTTCAATTTGGGGTACAATTTCTTGTTTTCCTTCTCTGAAATAGCTCCATTAAAAAATTTTGGAGGGCTGTTTTCTCATTTATCTAAAAAAATTTCTTTATATTTTTTTGAATCCCAGTTCTCTGTTATGTGTGTTATAAATATATTCTCCCATCTTGTAGCTTACCTCTACCTGATTTTTATGGTGTCTCCTTATAAATTTTGCTAAGATAAAATTGATAACTTATGTTTATAAGTTTTTCCCTTCAGTTTTGTGTTTTCTTTTTCTCATTTAATAAATTTATACTAAAAAAATTTTTTTCCCTCTCACCTGAGATCACAAATATGTTTTCTTCTAAGAGTTCTCAAGTTTTGCTTTTTACATTTAAGTTCATAATTGATTTGAAATTGATTTTTGAAAATAGCATGTGGCTGGGGTACAATTTTATTTTCTTCTGAATAGATCCCATTTGTCCCACGATTACACTGATATTAAGTGTTGCCTTTTCATCAGGCTTCCATATGGGTATGGATCTATTTATGGGCTCTCTGCTGCTAAGTCGCTTCAGTCGTGTCCGACTCTGTGTGACCTCATAGACGGCAGTCCACCAAGCTCCCCGTCCCTGGGATTCTCCAGGCAAGAACACTGGAGTGGGTTACCATTTCCTTCTCCAATGCATGAAAGAGAAAAGTGAAAGTGAAATCGCTCAGTCCTGTCTGACTATTAGTGACCCCTTGGACTGCAGCCCACCAGGCTCCTCTATCCATGGGATTTTCCAGGCAAGAGAACTAGAGTGGTGTGCCATTGCCTTCTCCACTTTGCTCCAATTGTCCAGTTGTCTATTTTGATGAGCTAAAACTACCCTCCCCTAATTATAATGGCTCTATAATCTTGCTTTCTGACCTTCTTCATCGAGGGTACCTTAGCTATTTGGTCTTCTATATTAATTTTAGTTTGTCAAGTTTATGAGAAATCTTGCTGGGAATTGGATTGCAGTTTCATTGAATTTAAAGGTCAGTTGGGGAGAATTAGCATATTTATAACAGTAAGTTTCCCAAAATACACCATTTTAAAAAACAAAATGTATCCAGGAGTAAATCTGGAGAAAATAGTCAATATAATAACTTAAAGGAGAAATAAACGTTTATTATAGATATATTTTTCTGATGTTTTATTACTGATATACAGTAATGTAATCAACTTTTATTCACTGATCTTATATCCAAACAACTTGCCCAGCCCTCTTTGTAATTCTTTTAATTTTCTGGCTATTATTTTGTGTTATATATGTTATATAGTCACACGTCAATAATGATGGCTTCCTTTCCAATGCTAATGCCTTTTACTTCTTTTCCCTGCTTTTCACTGTAATAAGTAAGAGCTTCAATACAATGCTGAATAGAAGCAGTGAGAGTAGATATTCCTATGTTGGTTTTTATTTAAAAGGGAATGATTTCATCACCATTAAGCTTGAAATTTGCTCTAGTTTTATTTTGCTGCTCTTTACCAGTTAAATATGTTCACTTCTAATCTTATTTGCTAAGGATTCTTTTATTTATTTATTTATTTTGGTTGTTTTGTTTTTTAATATAAATTTATTTATTTTTCAGTTCAGTTCAGTTGCTCAGTCACGTCCGACTCTTTGTGACCCCATGAATTGCAGCATGCTGGGCCTCCCTGTCCATCACCAACTCCCGGAGTTCACTCAGACTCACGTCCATCGAGTCAGTGATGCCATCCAGCCATCTCATCCTCTGTCGTCCCCTTCTCCTCCTGCCCCCAATCCCTCCCAGCCTCAGAGTCTTTTCCAATGAGTCAACTCTTCGCATGAGGTGGCCAAAGTACTGGAGTTTCAGCTTTAGCATCATTCCTTCCAAAGAAATCCCAGGGCTGATCTCCTTCAGAATGGACTGGTTGGATCTCCTTGCAGTCCAGGGGACTCTCAAGAGTCTTCTCCAACACCACAGTTCAAAAGCATCAATTCTTCAGTGCTCAGCTTTCTTCATAGTCCAACTCTCACATCCATACATGACCACACGAAAAACCATAGCCTTGACTAGATGGACCTTTGTTGGCAAAGTAATGTCTCTGCTTTTCAATATGCTATCTAGGTTGGTCATAACTTTCCTTCCAAGGAGTAAGCATCTTTTAATTTCATGGCTGCAGTCACCATTTACAGTGATTTTGGAGCCCCCCAATATAAAGTCAGCCACTGTTTCCACTGTTTCCCCATCTATTTCTCATGAAGTGATGGAACCAGATGCCATGATCTTCGTTTTCTGAATGTTGAGCTTTAAGCCAACTTTTTCACTCTCCACTTTCACTTTCATCAAGAGGCTTTTTAGTTCCTCTTCACTTTCTGCCATAAGGGTGGTGTCATCTGCATATCTGAGGTTATTGATATTTCTCCTAGCAATCTTGATTCCAGCTTGTGTTTCTTCCAGTCCAGCGTTTCTCATGATGTACTCTGCATGTAAGTTAAATAAGCAGGGTGACGATATACAGCCTTGACGTACTTCTTTTCCTATTTGGAACCAGTCTGTTGTTCCATGTCCAGTTCTAACTGTTGCTTCCCGACCTGCATACAGGTTTCTCAAGAGGCAGGTCGGGTGGTCTGGTATTCCCATCTCTTTCAGAATTTCCCACAGTTTTATTGGAGGCTAATTACTTTACAATATTGTATTAGGTTTGCCATACATTGACATGAATCCACCATGGTGTATATGTGTTCCCCATCCTGAACCCTCCTCCCACCTCCCTCCGCATCCCATCCCTCTGGGTCATCCCAGTACTCCAGCCCTGAGCATCCTGTATAATGAATCAAACCTGGACTGGCGATTCCTTTCACATATGATAATATATGTGTTTCAATGCCATTCTCCCAAATTATCCCACCCTCACCCTCTCCCACAGAGTACAAAAGACTGTTTTATACATCTTTGTCTCTTTTGCTGTCTTGCATACAGGGTTATTGTTACCATCTTTCTAAATTCCATATATATATATATATATATATATATATATATGCGTTAGTATACTGTATTGGTGTTTTTCTTTCTGGCTTACTTCACTCTGTATAATAGGCTCCAGTTTCATCCACCTCATTAGAACTGATTCAAATATATTCTTTTTAATGGCTGAATAATACTCCATTGTGTATATGTACCATAGCTTTCTTATCCATTCGTGTGCTGATGGACATCTTGGTTGCTTCCATGTCCTGGCTATTTTAAACAGTGATGCAATGAACACTGGGGTACATGTGTCTCTTTCAGTTCTGGTTTCCTCAGTGTGTATGCCCAGCAGTGGGATTGCTGGGTCGTATGGCAGTTCTCTTTCCAGTCTTTTAAGGAATCTCCACATTGTTCTCCATAGTGGCTGTATTAGTTTGCATTCCCACCAACAGTATAAGAGGGTTCCCTTTTCTCCACACCCTTTCCAGCATTTATTGCTTGTAGACTTTTGGATAGCAGCGATTCTGACTGGTGTGAAATGGTACCTCATTGTGGTTTTGATTTGCATTTCTCTGATAATGAGTGATGTTAAGCATCTTTTCATGTGTTTGTTAGCCATCTGTATGTCTTCTTTGGAGATATGTCTGTTTAGTTCTTTGGCCCATTTTTTGATTGGGTCGTTTATTTTTCTGGAATTGAGCTGCAGGAGTTGCTTGTATATTTTTGAGATTAATTCTTTGTCAGTTGCTTCATTTGCTATTATTTTCTCCCATTCTGAAGGCTGTCTTTTCACCTTTCTTATAGTTTCCTTTGTTGTGCAAAAGCTTTTAATTTTAATTAGGTCTCATTTATTTATTTTTGCTTTTATTTCCAATATTCTGGGAGGTGGGTCATAGAGGATCCTGCTGTGATTTATGTCAGAGAGTCTTTTGCCTATGTTTTCCTCTAGGAGTTTTATAGTTTCTTGTCTTACATTTAGATCTTTAATCCATTTTGAGTTTATTTTTGTGTATGGTGTTAGAAAGTGTTCTAGTTTCATTCTTTTACAAGTGGTTGACCAGTTTTCCCAGCACCACTTGTTAAAGAGATTGTCTCTTCTCCATTGTATATTCTTGCCTCCTTTGTCAAAGATAAGGTGTCCATAGGTGTGTGGATTTATCTCCGAGCTTTCTATTTTGTTCCAATGATCTATATTTCTGTCTTTGTGCCAGTACCATACTGTCTTGATGACTGCAGCTTTGTAGTAGAGCCTGAAGTCAGGCAGGTTGATTCCTCGAGTTCCATTCTTCTTTCTCAAGATTGCTTTGGCTATTTGAGGATTTTTGTATTTCCATACAAATTGTGAAATTATTTGCTCTAGTTCTGTGAAAAATACCGTTGGTAGCTTGATAGGGATTGCATTGAATCTGTAGATTACTTTGGGTAGTAAACTCATTTTCACTATATTGATTCTTCCGATCCATGAACATGGTATATTTCTCCATCTATTAGGGTCCTCTTTGATTTCTTTCACCAGTGTTTTATAGTTTTCTATATATAGGTCTTTTGTTTCTTTAGGTAGATATATTCCTAAGTATTTTATTATTTTTGTTGCAATGGTGAATGGAACTGATTCCTTAATTTCTCTTTCTGTTTTCTCATTATTAGTGTATAGGAATGCAAGGGATTTCTGTGTGTTGATTTTATATCCTGCAACTTTACTATATTCATTGATTAGCTCTAGTAATTTTCTGGTGGCGTCTTTAGGGTTTTCTATGTAAAGGATCATGTCATCTGCAAACAGTGAGAGTTTTACTTCTTCTTTTCCAATCTGGATTCCTTTTGTTTCTTTTTCTGCTCTGATTGCTGTGGACAAAACTTCCAAAACTATGTTGAATAGTAATGGTGAGAGTGGGCATCCTTGTCTTGTTCCTGACTTTAGGGGAAATGCTTTCAGTTTTTCACCATTGAGGATGTTTGCTGTGGGTTTGTCATATATAGCTTTTATTATGTTGAGGTATGTTCCTTCTATCCCTGCTTTCTGGAGGGTTTTTATCATAAATGAATGTTGAATTTTGTCAAAGGCTTTCTCTGCATCTATTGAGATAATCATATGGTTTTTATTTTTCAATTTGTTCAGGTGGTGTATTACATTGATTGATTTGTGGATACTGAAGAATTCTTGCATCCCTGGGATAAAGCCCACTTGGTCATGGTGTATGATCTTTTTAATGTGTTGTTGGATTCTGATTGGTAGAATTTTATTAAGGATTTTTGCATCTATGTTCATCAGTGATATTGGCCTGTAGTTTTCTTTTTTTGTGGCATCTTTGTCAGGTTTTGGTATTAGGGTGATGGTGGCCTCATAGAATGAGTTTGGAAGTTTACCTTCCTCTGCAATTTTCTGGAAGAGTTTGAGTAGGATAGGTGTTAGCTCTTTTCTAAATTTTTGGTAGAATTCAGCTGTGAAGCCATCTGGTCCTGGGCTTTTGTTTGCTGGAAGATTTCTGATTACAGTTTCAATTTCCATGCTTGTCATGGGTCTGTTAAGATTTTCTATTTCTCCCTGGTTCAGTTTTGGAAAGTTGTACTTTTCTAAGAATTTGTCCATTTCTTCCAAGTTGTCCATTTTATTGGCATATAGTTGCTGATAGTAGTCTCTTATCATCCTTTGTATTTCTGTGTTGTCTGTTGTGATCTCTCCATTTTCATTTCTAATTTTGTTAATTTGATTTTTCTCCCTTTGTTTCTTGATGAGTCTGACTAATGGTTTGTCAATTTTATTTATCTTCTCAAAGAACCAGCTTTTGGCTTTGTTGATTTTTGCTATAGTCTCTTTTGTTTCTTTTGCATTTATTTCTGCCCTAATTTGTAAGATTTGTTTCCTTCTACTAACCCTGGGGTTATTCATTTCTTCCTTTTCTAGTTGCTTTAGGTGTGCTGTTGCTGCTGCTAAGTCGCTTCAGTCGTGTCTGACTCTGTGCGACCCCATAGACGGCAGCCCACCAGGCCCTGCTGTCCCTGGGATTCTCCAGGCAAGAACACTGGAGTGGGTTGCCATTTCCTCCTCCAATGCATGAAAGTGAAAGTGAAGTCGCTCAGTCGTCTCCGACTTTTAGCGACCCCATGGACTTCAGCCTACCAGGCTCCTCCGTCCATGGGATTTTCCAGGCAAGAGCACTGGAGTGGGGTGCCATTGCCTTCTCCGTGCTTTAGGTGTAGAGTTAGGTTACTTATTTGGCTTTTTTCTTGTTTCTTGAGGTAAGGCTGTATTGCTATGAACCTTCCCTTAGCACTGCTTTTACATTGTCCCATAGGTTTTGGGTTGTTGTGTTTTCATTTTCATTCATTTATATGTATAGTTTGATTTCTTTTTTGATTTCTTCTGTGATTTGTTGGTTACTTAGCAGCATGTTGTTCAGCCTCCATATGTTGGAATTTTTAATAGTTTTTTTTCCCCTGTAATTGACATCTAATCTTACTGCATTGTGGTCAGAAAAGATGCTTGGAATGATTTCAATTTTTTTGAATTTACCAAGGCTAGATTTATGGCCCAGGATGTGATCTATGCTGGAGAAGGTTCCATGTGCACTTGAGAAAAAGATGAAATTCATTGTTTTGGGGTGAAATGTCCTATAGATATCAATTAGGTCTAACTGGTCTATTGTATCATTTAAAGTTTGTGTTTCCTTGTTAATTTTCTGTTTAGTTGATCTATCCATAGGTGTGAGTGGGGTATTAAAGTCTCCCACTATTATTGTGTTATTGTTAATTTCCCCTTTCATACTTGTTAGCATTTGTCTTACATATTGCAGTGCTCCTATGTTGGGTGCATATAAATTTATAATTGTTATATCTTCTTCTTGGATTGATCCTTTGATCATTATGTAGTGTCCTTCTTTGTCTCTTTTCAGAGCCTTTGTTTTAAAGTCTATTTTATCTGATATGAGTACTGCTACTCCTGCTTTCTTTTGGTCTCTATTTGCATGGAATATCTTTTTCCAGCCCTTCACTTTCAGTCTGTTTGTGTCCCTTGTTTTAAGGTGGGTCTCTTGTAGACAACATATATATGGGTCATGTTTTTGTATCCATTCAGCTAAGGATTCTTTTAAAATCACAAATAGACATTGAACTAAAATAAGCTTTCTCTCCCCTTTATCATTTAAAGCTAATGCTATAGCTTTTCTTGTCCTAGTCTATTAATGTGGTTGTGATGACCATGAAAACGTGTCACTCAGCTATCCTGTTTCAAGGACCATGCTTGGCTATGCACTCAGCTGTCCTCTTATTGGATTCAACAGCATTCACACCAAGGCCTAAATTTCCAATGAGCTGCTCCCTGCAGATGACTAAACAGGGTGAGAATAGTAATACAGGCTATTTTACAAAATGTGGGACTCCCTGATGAATCACTGTGGCTTGAGGACTCTACATCGGTATGTTTATTATGTTGATGTTTATTATCAGGTATATATTAAGTTAGGAGGATCCCCTGGAGGAGGGCATGGCAACCCACTCCAGTATTCTTGCCTGGAGAATCCCATGGACAGAAGAGCCTGGCAGGCTACAATCCACGGGGTCACAAAGAGTCGGATATGACTGAGCAACCAAGCACAGCACAGCATTTATTAAGTTTGTTTATTTTATGCACAAAATAGCATAAAATTGAGAGACACTGATATTAGCCTCAATCTCCTAAAAGAAACTATTGATATGCTCTTTTTCTAAACGTAAATTCCTGGTGACCCAATCCTTCAGAATAAAGAGTACACAATAAGAAGAACCATAACTCTAGAGTAATTAAATAGCAATGAAAAAATAGTTACACTGAAAGTTAAGCCAACATTGGGGAAAAAAGTGACTATTCCCATTTTAGAGCTCATAAAATAGTCAATGAAGACAATGTCGGGCTTAGTCTGTGTTACATAAACTGACTTTAAATATTTCAGAGGTTTTTCTCATGTTCAGAGATTCCAAGGGAGAGAAAGGATTCTAAGTGGATGGCCATCCCTTAAAAGGAAATGTTGACAAAGTGATATAAAATGATTACAAGAAGGAAAACACAGAAGCAACTAGCAGCACCAATGAAGTTGCAAGGAGGGCTTGCTGGTGAGCTTGGAGTTTAAAAGTTCACATCCAAAGGATGGAGGATGAGAAAGTAGCCAGATGTCACTGGGCCATAGTTCTAGTCATCTATTTCTTGCTGGTACCTTGATTGATTCAAGGTCTTACTAGCTTTTCATCATTTCTGGTGCTTTGCCATCCATGTTTGTTTCCTTAACCCTGCTCACCTCCCTGCAAGTAGTCTTTCTATTAAAGTCTCTTCCTTTGGGAGTGAGGAGGGGATTCTTGTTCTGCCATGACTCTGACAGATGCAATAAGTGAGGCTATAGTAAGATGTTTCCTTTCTGCTTTCAGGACATTTACATTCTCAGACACATACAGATTGTGACCCATGGAACTGAAATCATTTGCATCAGCACTTTAGGAATTATTGTTCAGTTCAGTTCAGTTGCTCAGTCATGTCCGACTCTTTGCGACCCCATGAATCACAGCACGGCAGGCCTCCCTGTCCATCACCAACTCCCGGAGTTCACTCTGACTCACGTCCATCGAGTCAGTGATGCCATCCAGCCATCTCATCCTTTGTCGTTCCCTTCTCCTCCTGCCCCCAATCCCTCCCAGCATCAGAGTCTTTTCCATTGAGTCAACTCTTTGCATGAGGTGGCCAAAGTACTGGAGTTTCAGCTTAAGCATCAGTCCTTCCAAAGAAATCCCAGGGCTGATCTCCTTCAGAATGGACTGGTTGGATCTCCTTGCAGTCCAAGGGACTCTCAAGAGTCTTCTCCAACACCACAGTTCGAAAGCATCAGTTTTTCGGCGCTCAGCTTTCTTCATAGTCCAACTCTCACATCCATACATGACCACAGGAAAAACCATAGCCTTGACTAGACGGACCTTTGTTAGCAAAGTAATGTCTCTGCTTTTCAATATGCTATCTAGGTTGGTCATAACTTTCATTCCAAAGTGTAAGCGTCTTTTAATTTCATAGCTGCAGTCACCATCTGCAGTGATTTTGGAGCCCAGAAAAATAAAGTCTGACAGTGTTTCCACTGTTTCCCCATCTATTTCTCATGAAGTGATGGGACCAGATGCCATGATCTTCTTTTTCTGAATGTTGAGTTTTAAGCCAACTTTTTCACTCTCCTCTTTCACCTTCATCAAGAGGCTTTTTAGTTCCTCTTCACTTTCTGCCATAAGGGTGGTGTCATCTGCATATCTGAGGTTATTGATATTTCTCCCAGTAATCTTGATTCCAGCTTGTGCTTCTTCCAGCCCAGCATTTCTCATGATGTACTCTGCATATAAGTTAAATAAGCAGGGTGACAATATACAGCCTTGACGTACTTCTTTTCCTATTTGGAACCAGTCTGTTGTTCCATGTCCAGTTCTAACTGTTGCTTCCTGACCTGCATACACATTTCTCAAGAGGCAGGTCAGGTGGTCTGGTATTCCCATCTCTTTCAGAATTTTCCACAGTTTCTTGTGATCCACACAATCAAAGGCTTTGGCATAGTCAATAAAGCAGAAATAGATGTTTTTCTGGAACTCTCTTGCTTTTTCCATGATCCAGTGGATGTTGGCAATTTGGTCTCTGGTTCCTCTGCCTTTTCTAAAACCAGCTTGAACATCTGGAAGTTCAAGGTTCATGTATTGTCGAAGCATGGCTTGGAGTATTTTGAGCATTACTTTGCTAGCGTGTGAGATGAGTGCAATTGTGCGGTAGTTTGAGCATTCTTTGGCATTGCCTTTCTTTGGGATTAGAATGAAAATTGACCTTTTCCAGTCCTGTGCCCACTGCTGAGTTTTCCAAATTTGCTGGCATATTGAGTGTAGCACTTTCACAGCATCTTAAATTGTGGTGGATAGGAGGCATGACAGGAAGCTAGAGATGAACAGCTGTCCCCCGAAAGGACAGAAAAGTGGCTTCCAGAAAATTCATATCCATAGCCTCTCCCCAAAATGACAGAATGAATTGTTAAGCGGATATTTTATGATTACTTAAAAAGAAGTCATTTTGCTAAAAAGCCAGCATAGGTTCATTAAGAGAAAGGAATAAATAAACTCTATACATTTTACATAGGATCTTCAGTCTGAAGATAGAGAATTGTTGGCCCAAGGTGTATGTGGATTTCAAGTAAAATTTGACAAAATATCTTGGAATATTCTAGTGAAGAAATAGATGAGAACTGAGAAATGTACACATGAATCAAATCATAGGTGAACACTTGCCTCCAAAGAATACTAGTTAATGATTAGTTTCAACTTAAAATTAAGTTTTCTGGGGGCATTCTCCATGCCTTTGTCAGTTTTTTCTTGTTTAAAAATTATTTTTGGACACTGATTTGAATGAACACATAAAATGCATGCTTATCATTTGCAAATCTGAGAAATTGTTGGGGAAGCAGCTTACATTCTGGATTATAAAATCATGATTTGAAATTACCTCAACCCACTGGAATTTTGGATTTAAAACTAAAAGATAAAATGCAATAAAGATAGGCATAAGCAGTGCAAAGAAAGAAAAAAATTGTCATTATTCACAGAAGACATGGTTGCATATTCAGAAAGTCCAAAAGAATCTACAAACTATATTAATATATGAATTTAGCAAGGTCTTTATATACAAGATATATATATATATATATATATATATATATAATCTATTGTATTTTTATATACCAGCAATAAACAGAATAAAGTAAAAAAAAATACCATTTATAAAAGCATCAAAATATGTTAAATACCTAGGAATAAATTTCACCAAACGTGTGCATGACTTTTACCCTTTACACCATACTGTTAGCTAACACCACCATCATGTCATATAATCACTATTTTGTGTGTGTGTGTGGTGAGAATGTTTAAGATCCATTCTCTTACCATCTTTTAAGTATTATAATACCATGTTATTAGCTATAATCACTCTAGGGTATATTAGACACCCAGAACTTATTTATCTTATAACCAGAAGTTTGTACTTTTTGATTAACATCTCCCTGTGTGCAAGTGTGCTAGGTTGCTTCAGTTATGTCTGACTCTTTGTGACCCTATTGACTGTAGCCCACCAGGTTCCTCTATCCATAGGAATCTCCAGGCAAGACTACTGCAGTGCCCTCCTTTGGGGGGTCTTCCAGGCCCAGGGATTGAATCCACGTCCATTATGTCTCCTGCATTGGCAGGTGAATTCTTTACCACTAGCACCACCTGGGAAGCCCCAGCATCTCCCTGTACTGAATTCTTAATCATTTAATCACATCAACCTCAACCTCAACAACTCTTGAGGTAGTACTATTATAAATATCCTTACTTTTCAGATGAGGAACCAAGTCCCAGAGCAGTTAAGTAACTTGCCCAAGTGACACACAGATGGTAAGGAGCAGAGTCAAGATTTGAATCCTGTCTTTCTGACCCAAAGCCTGTGTACTTAAACCTATGCCATACCATTGTTAGGGACCTAACACTTTTGCGGATAGCAGTCAGCAGGGATCCTTTAAAGACGATTTCTTTGTTGAGTCTAAAATGGATAGATATGGAAGGCATTCATGATAGGAATGTATGAAAAGCTTCTGGGAACATTGAGGAGCTCTGTTAAGTAACAAGAGCTTTTGTGTTGGAGGGTGCTGAGGAAACTGAGGAATCATACAGGGAAGTAGAGTTAAAATCTACTGCTGGTCCACCTCAAACTTTGCCTTAAGGATGTGGTTGCCAATTCCCATATGATAGGATTTAGCCAGTATCAAAGTGAATTTTCTGTTTTTTCTAACATGCACTAGATTGATTGGGGAAATACCTGTGAAGGAAAAAAAAAAGGAAGGGACATGCAGAAAAGTGAAAGTGAAGGAGCTCAGTCATGTCTGATTCTGTGGGACCCCAGAGACGGCAGCCCACCAGGCTCCCCCATCCCTGGGATTCTCCAGGCAAGAACACTGGAGTGGGTTGCCATTTCCTTCTCCAGATAGAATCTTGATAGAGCCACGGTCAAAAATGTTGCTGGGCATTCACTGGATGCTCAACATCTCCCCCTGCAGGGTTTGGAGGTGCGAATTATCTATCCTGTGCTGACTCCAGTGATTAATTTAGTTCACAGCCAAATAGCAGCAGGCTCTGGCAGCCTTAGTAATTTTTTCAGGTAGCCATGGAGACACTTTGTTGCTTCAGAAATTCATAGCCTGCAGAGAAAGAATATATTCTATATGCATTGGAAACGCATTATAACTTCCTGTCTCTGGCTTGTATTTGTAAAAGTAGACATGTAAAACACTAGGCCCAGTATGCAATCTAATTAAGAGACTCAACTGGACAGAATGCAGTATTACTAATCCGCATGTTATAACAAGCAAGTTTTTAATCTTGATCCAAGTGGCCATTCAGAAATTGCTTCATGCCAAGAATTGAACCTGGGAGAAAAATGTACACTGTCTAGTGTTAAAAATTTATATCCTTTGTCAGTGGTTTAGAGGTCATGACAGAGCACAACAATATGTCATTTAAATGTAAAACAAAACAGTTCACCTGCAAGGAGGAGAAAGAGTAAATACATATAAACCACAATGTTGAACAGATTGCCACACTTGGGCAAGAAAATTGCTATAAGATTTCCAGTTGCTAAAGCTACAAGAGAAACACAGTGTTGTATATTTTTCATTTTCTGACAACAGGAAGCAAATCCATCAGCAGATAGATTCCCACTGCAACCCCCCCTCCCCCTGAAACCAAATGAAACCACGAATGAATGGCATGGAGTCCTTGTAGAGAACATAAAGATTTACAGAGTGAACAGAATCTTAATTTCAGTGGTATAGAGGATATTGAAACATACCCTCGGATGGCTTATTCAGCCATCAATAAATATAGAGGGCATAACTTTAAGATGTAATGATAAAGTCATATTTTTTGCAACAGGTTTTGTTGATAGAGAGCAAAAAATTCTTTTTCAAGGGTCTAAGTTAACAGAGGGCTAGAACCATGAAGCTCTACATCAGGAATTCTCAAACTTTACTGAATGACCTTGGGTGCCTGATAAAAAGGTGGATTCTTAGGCCTTTTTCCCAGAGCTGTGGATTCAGTTAGTCTGGGACAGGACCCAGAAATCTGCCCTTTTAACCCTCACTCCACCAAGTTTTTGAGATGGAGGTTGTCTGTGGATGTGATTTTGAGAAACACAGATGGGATGACATAAGTGGATTGGGGGCAGGTGCTGGATCAAGATCTGTTTTCAATGAGTGAAAAATTAACTGGAGGCGTTTCACAGCCTCTGTGGAGTTGAAGTTCAGCTGCAAGGAGAAAGTTCCAAAGTCTGATGTGGGCCAGGCAAAATGCACTGCATGTACTAACCCATTTACAGAATCAAGCAGCCACAGGAAATATTTCATGGCATATAATATTTCATGGCATATTATATTAGATGTCTCCTTAGAGTATCTACCATGAATTGCTCAAAGCAAAGAGTCTACCATATCATTCCACTTTCAGAATTAAGTGAGGTTAAGTTAATGTGTGAGGTTAATTAAGTTAGGTCCAGGGTCCCAGGAATGTTACGTGTATCCTCAAATGGTTGCAGGTTTTCTGTTGTTCTGTTGCTCATTTATGAAACACAGACATTTATAGGCTGCATCCTCATGGAAAGAAGTCATGCTCTGAAGTTCTTTCTCCATCTGAGAAGTCACAACATGCCAATGGTCATCATGACCGGGAGGACACACAGGTGATGGTGATGAGTGGGAAGTTGGGGGCAAGATCAGAGAGTTCCTTCAACTTCCCTCACAGCTGCCGACACAGGCTGGTCCACGTTTTAAGCAGAAACAAAACAAACAAAACCTGACTTGGCTCTTTGGGTCAAAGGTTAATTTTGAGGGACTTGGCATTGGTTCACAAGATGGTGTGCAGGTCAGAGAACCTGCATGGGAGAGGAAAAGACTCTTGACTCCTTGGGAGAGTCTAATCTACAGCCCCAAAACAAGGTGTTAGAACATGACAGCTTTGAAGGTAAATTTAGGTCCACATAAGAGATTTCCACAGAGAAGGCAATGGCACCCCACTCCAGTACTCTTGCCTGGAAAATCCCAGGGATAGGGGAGCCTGGTGGGCTGCCATCTATGGGGTCGCACAGAGTCGGACACGACTGAAGCGACTTAGCAGCAGCAGCAGCAGCAATAGATTTCCAAGTCATTTTCTTGTTGTTGTTCAGTCACTTAGTCATGTCCAACTCTTTGTGACCCTATGGACTGCAGCATGCCAGGCTTCTCCATCCTTCATTATCTCCAGGAGTTTGCTCAAACTCATGTCTGTTGAGTTGATTATGGCATCCAACATTCCAAGTCATAAATCTTAAAAAAAATTTTTTTCATTATACCAGAGCAACAAGACATTAATTTTGGGGCAAAGTTATAGAAAATAAGGAAAAACCCAGTCCTTTGGATTCAGACCACATACCAAGTTGGAAAGTTAAAAATCTTATCATTGTCATTGCATTTGTTTTATTCTTCATAACCGAAAACAATTAAATGAGCCACTTCTACCCCCTCCTCTATTAGATGGCTGATTAACCAGCTGTTTCAGTTCAACTCTCTGATTTTCATTATTTATCACTTAACATCTGGCCCTGTTGATATTATCGATTCTAAGTGCTAAGAATATGTTTAAATCAACTAAAATATTTCCATTATGTTCTATTCGGGGATTTTTCCCTGCTTGTCTTTTGACCTCCTAAAAGCAGGCAGCCAACCTATTAGTTCATCTATTTTGGCACACTAAAGCATTGAATGGTTTTAAAAGCTTGGAAAATAAACTTCAGACAAATCACAACCATATCCAGCTTATAATGCTGTTTATGTACTTTCTATGGGATGTATAACTGCATCCTGTGGAAGGATTTCCTTCACTACGAATCCCCCAAGGTCTCTGACTGATTTCCCTCTTCCTTCAGCACTGTTTGTGTTTAAAAATAATGCCCAGGAGAAAGATAACCATCATGCTGATGCTTTGCACACATGCATTCTCAGGCAATGTCTATTCCCTCTTCCTCAGAAGTGATCAGATGAAGAATGGAATTTAAGCATATCATCAGAATGGCACAGTAAGTGGTCAGGAGTCTTTCAAATAGCACTAAAAGAAGCTGAGTTTCCAGAGGAGGAAGGTGCAGCTGGAAGCTAGCTATTTCATCATCTGGCTTTCCTCTGCTGAACAAAGGACATTACTTTGTAAAGTATTTACAGATGCTCTTACTTCAAGTGACATAATGCATTTGTTTCAATGGAGGTTTTCAATCTGCAAACTTGGAAATTTTCCTTAGTATGGAAAATCCCATAACCATTCATGGTACCCTGGTGTATATTTGAGGGAAAAGAGTTGAATCTTAAAGCTAAACTAGCAATTTTGATAACCTCCAGAGGCCATTCTTTCTGAGACATTTCCATTTTCTATTACAACACAGAAGTTCTGTCTTTATGACCAAGGGAAGAAAAATGGTCTCTAGAAATGGCAACCCACTCCAGTACTCTTGCCTGGAAAATCCCATGGATGGAGAAGCCTGGTAGGCTGCAGTCCATGGGGTCACTAAGAGTTGGACACAACTGAGCGACTTCACTTTCACTTTTCACTTTCATGCATTGGAGAAGGAAATGGCAACCCACTCCAGTGTTCTTGCCTGGAGAATCCCAGGGACAGGGGAACCTGGTGGGCTGCCATCTCGGGGGTCGCACAGAGTCAGACACGACTGAAGCGACTTAGCAGCAGCAGCAGCAGCAGCCGTGACACTAGTATTGCTGTGTGATTTAAAATGTATATTACACACTATAGTGTGAGTATTGGAACTGATATTCTTAGAAACTGTGAATTTTTGCAGGAAAGCAAGGATCAAGATGGGTTGCTAAAATTAAAGCCATTGTCATTAGTTGGGTTATTAGCTTATCAGTTTGAAATCTCCTTCAAAAATCCTGCTTGATGCAGAGTCACAGAGACTGATGAGAAAAATCTAAATATTTTCACGGTGAATCTAAAGATTAATGGTAAATACATTGTTGGTTTATCTTATGACCCTGAATCAATTGGTCGAGAAATAACGCTTTGACTGAATAAAGGAGAAGAGGTGGGTTCTCTAGAAACCTATTCCGATAATGAATGTGCCCCATCACCCTTCGCTGTCATTTAGGAAAGAACCCTGTTGAAAGGAGAGGCATGAAAGTCATTTAAGCAGACCTAAGAACTGAAAACGTGAAATAGCAGAAGGTTATCTTGACTGGAGTCACTCATATCTTTCTGCTTCAGAATCTTGGGGGAATTTCTTTGTATATCTCCTGGCCTTTACTTGACAGGCCCGAGTAAACAGGAATACCAGGAAGAGTTTGTTCAAATAGTTTAGTGTTTAGTTTCAGTTTCCTAGTTTCTCAGAATTGGTGGCCAGTGATTTTCTCCCCACCTGATGATTCATCCCTTCAACCCCCTCATTTCTCTTTGGCTTTATTTCTTATTAGAGTAGTTCAGTTCAGTTCAGCCACTCAGTTGTGTCCGACTCTTTGTGACCCCCCATGGACTGCAGCACAGCAGGCTTCCCTGTCCATCACCAACTCCTGGAGCTTGCTCAAACTCATGTCCATCAAGTTGGTGATGCCAACCAACCATCTCATCCTCTGTTGTCCCCTTCTCCTCCTGCCTAAGTTCTAGATAAAATACGTTGTATTGGAGTCAGGCTAAATCAATCAATCAATCAATCGACAAGCATTTATTCGTTACTTACTGCGAAAATGGCCTGTGCTAGGTTCTATGTGCTAGATCACATGGAAGTGTCAGATGTATCATTTTTAGTAGGGACTTGATCTTTCCATTCTAGATCATTAGGGTCCTTTAGCCAAGTTCATTAATTTGCTGTCTGCACACAGGACTTAGATTCCTTCCTCTGGAAAACTGCTTGTGCTTTCCGCTTGGAATGCTGTCCCCACATCATGTTGGCAACTCACACCCTCCAAGAAGAGCCCAAAATTCAGAAAGCCTTTACAGATGAAACTTACTCCACTTTGATTTTTTTCTGTGTCACCTCTTCAACTGATTATTCCCGCTTTGTACATTCTTAATGAATTCTTTGAATATGGGGACCATAACCTATTCATTTTTGCATCCCAACTGCCAAAAGAAAGAGTCCATTAAGAAAGTCTATAAAAATGATAGCTACATACCTTTATTTATTTTCAGTAAAAGGCTTGATCTAAAAATCTAGCCTGACATTATTGGAACTAGACGTATGAAACTCTTCTAAAAATATCATGTACCTTGGGTCTTCCCTGATGGTTCAGTGGTTAAGAGTCTGCCTTCCAATGCAGGGGGTGTGGGTTCAATCCCTGGTTGGGAGCTAAGATACCACAGACTGTGGGGCAACTAAGTCTGTGCACCACAACTAGAGAAGACCGTGTGCTTCAACGAAGACCCAGTGTATACATATCACCCAGGGCAGTGAGACATATATATATGTATATCATGTACCCTTTATTACTGTTCCCACAGAACAGTAACTTTCACTTAAGAAGATAATACAAGAAGAATTTGTATTAGAATTTGTCTATCAGAATTTGTCTAAGAATTTGGTAACACTTTGAGAAAGCTTGTTTTAAGAAGCCTTTGAATGAAATTTACTTGAATTTATATGAATATAATTATCAGCAGCATTTTTTATTGATACTACATAAAGAGAAAGGTGATAATACCTGTATCTATAGATTTATGTACCCATGAACATAATTCCCCAAGATCTTTAGGAGTTTTCTGCCCTCTGATTGGGAAACATTGGTTTAAAAAATATATATATTTTGACTGGATTTAGTGGAGTTGTATAGCACAGTTTTAGATTAACTCATAACAAATGCCAGACCTCAAAAAATAATCTTTAGAGTCAAATTAAGGTTCTGAATTTTGTTTCCTTATTTCCTTCTTCATTTTCTTTCTTCATCTCTCTCTCCTCCTTTCTTCTCTCCTTCTCTTCTTTCCTCTTTATTTGCTAAACTGAATGCTTTGACCTTTGAATGACATATCAAGTCTAACTTATTTTGGCTGATGCTAAAGTGAAGTGAAGTGAAGTGAAGTCGTTCAGTTGTGTCCGACTCTTTGTGACCCCATGGACAGTAGCCTAACAGACTCTGTGATCCATGGGATTTTCCAGGCAAGAATACTGGAGTGGGCTGCCATTTCCTTCTCCAGGGGATCTTCCCAACCCAAGGATCGAACCGGGGTCTCCTGCATTGCAGACAGATGCTTTACCATCTGAGCTAAAGGCAGACTTAAACCTCACTAATAATAATAATAATATTATTATTATTATTTACACAAGATTTCCCATGTGTTAGGCAAAGGCTTTGGAGAAGGCAATGTCACCCCACTCCAGTACTCTTGCCTGGAAAATCCCATGACAGAGTAGCCTAGTAGGCTGCAGTTCATGGGGTCGCTATGAGTTGGACACAACTGAGCGACTTCACTTTCACTTTTCACTTTCATGCATTGGAGAAGGAAATGGCAACCCACTCCAGTGTTCTCACCTGGAGAATCCCAGGGATGGGGGAACCTGGTGGGCTGCTGTCTATGGGGTTGCACAGAGTCGGACACGACTGAAGCGACTTAGCAGCAGCAGCAGCAGGCAAAGGCTTTACATGTATTACCTCATTTAGCTTTTACACCTCTAGGAGGTAATTACTGTTACTATTATAATGAGCAATGGTATCCTTTTCTCCTTTTATATATAGTCCAAATCAAGATTCTCTTATTTTCATTATCCAGGTTGCAGATTTAGCTCTTGTTAAAAGCAAAAATCAATCGAGCTCCTGTTTCTGCTCCGAGTATCTCAACTGCTGTGAGTACATGTTTACTATGGGTCTTGATGTGCTTCTCTCTTCTGTCCCCAAAACATGCTTGGAACTCTTTCCACAAATGGAATTTCTGAAGTTTACTTAGGGAGTCGTGTTCTGGGTTTATTGTAGGGTAAATGCTATGATGTCCAAACATACGTTCTGTCAGCATTAGCATCAGTGCAGTCGCTCAGTCATGTCCAACTCTTTGCGACCCCATGGACTGTAGCACGCCAGGCCACCCTGTCCATCACCAACTCCCAGAATTTACTCAAACTCATGTCCATTGAGTTGGTGATGCCATCCAACCGTCTCATATTCTGTTGGACCCTTCTGTTCCCACCTTCAATCTTTCCCAGCATCAGGGACTTTGCGAATGAGTCAGTTTTTCACATCAGGTGGCAAAAGTATTAGAGTTTCAGCTTCAGCATCAGTTCTTCCAATGAATATTCAGGACTGATCTCTTTTAGGATTGCCTGGTTGGATCTCCTTGCTGTCCAAGGGACTCTCAAGAGTATTCTCCAACACCACAGTTCAAAGCATCAATTCTTCAGCTCTCAGCTTTCTTTATAGTCCAACTCTCACATCTATACATGACTACTGGGAAAACCATAGCTTTGACTAGATGGACCTTTGTTGGCAAAGTAATGTCTCTTCTTTTTAATATGCTTTTTAGGTTCATCATAACTTTTCTTCCAAGGAGCAAGCATCTTATAATTTCATGGATGCAGTCACCATCTGCAGTGATTTTGGAGCTCAAAAAAAGAAAAATAAAGTCTGTCACTGTTTCAATTGTTTCCCCATCTATTTGCAATGAAGTGATGGGACCAGTTTTCTGAATGTTGAGTTTTAAACCAAATTTTTAACTCTCTTCTTTCATTTTCATCAAGAGACTCTTTAGTTCTTCTTCTCTTTCTGCCATAAGGGTGGTGTTATCTGCATATCTGAGGTTCTTGATATTTCTCCTGGCAATCTTGATTCCAGCTCGTGTTTCATCCAGTCCAGCATTTCGCATGATGTACTCTGCATATAAGTTAAATAATCAGGGTGACAATATACAGCATTGATGTACTCCTTTTCCTATTTGGAACCAGTCTGTTGTTCCATGTCCAGTTCTAATGTTGCTTCCTGACCTGCATACAGATTTCTCAAGAGGTAGGTCGGGTGGTCTGGTATTTCCATCTCTTTCAGAATTTTCCACAGTTTATTGTGATCCACACAGTCAAAGGCTTTGGCATAGTCAATAAAGCAAAAATAGATGTCTTTCTGGAACTCTCTTGCTTTTTCCATGATCCAGCAGATGTTGGCAATTTGGTCTCTGGTTCCTCTGCCTTTTCTAAAACCAGCTTGAACATCTGGAAGTTCACGGTTCACGTATTACTGAAGGCTGACTTGGAAAATTTTGAGTATTACTTTACTAGCATGTGAGATGAGTGCAATTGTGTGGTAGTTTGAGCATTTCACAGCATCATCTTTTAGGATTTGAAATAGCTCAACTGGAATTCCATCACCTCCACTAGTTTTGGTCATAGTGATGCTTCCTAGGGCCCACTTGACTTCACATTCCAGGATGTCTGGCTCTAGGTGGGTGATCACACCATCATGATTATCTGGGTCATGAAGATCTTTTTTATACAGTTCTTCTGTGTATTCTTGCCACCTCTTCTTAATATCTTCTGCTTCTGTAGGGTCCATACCATTTCTGTCCTTTATTGAGCCCATCTTTGCATGAAATGTTCCCTTGGTATCTCTAATTTTCTTGAAGAGATTTCTAGTCTTTCCCATTTTATTGTTTCCCTCTATTTCTTTGCAGTGATCACTGAGGAAGGCTTTCTTATCTCTTCTTGCTATTCTTTGGAGCTCTACATTCAAATGGGTGTATCTTTCCTTTTCTCCTTTGCCTTTTGCTTCATGGTCCACTGGAGAAGGGAATGGCAAACCACTTCAGTATTCTTACCTTGAGAACCCCATAAAGAGTATGAAAAGGCAAAAAGATAGGACACTGAAAGATGAACTCCCCAGGTTGGTAGGTGCCCAATATGCTACTGGAGATCAGTGGAGAAATAGCTCCAGAAAGAATGAAGAGATAGAGCCAAAGCAAAAACACCCAGTTGTGGATATGACTGGTGATGGAAGTAAAGTCCGAAGCTGTAAAGAGATATATTGCATAGGAACCTGGAATGTTAGGTTCACAAATCGAGGCAAATTGTAAGTGGTCAAACAGAAGATGGCAAGAGTGAACATCGACATTTTAGGAATCAGCAAACTAAAATGGACCGGAATGGGTGAATTTAACTGAGATGACCATTATATCTACTACTGTGGGCAAGATTCCCTTACAAGAAATGGAGTAGCCATCATAGTCAATGAAAGAGTCCAAAATGCAGTACTTGGATGCAGTCTCAAAAATGGCAGAATGATCTCTCTTCATTTCCAAGGCAAACCATTCAATATCACAGTAATCCAAGTCCATGCCCTGTCCAGTAATACTGAAGAAGCTGAAGTTGAATGGTTCTATGAAGACCTACATGACCTTCTAGAACTAACATCCAAAAAAGATGTCCTTTTCATTATAGGGGACTGGAATGCAAAAGTAGAAAGTCAAGAAATACCTGGAGTAACAGGCAAATTTGGTCTTGGAGTACAGAATGAAGCAGGGCAAAGGCTAATAGAGTTTTGCCAAGAGAATGCTCTGATCATAGCAAGCACCCTCTTCCAACAACACAAGAGAAGATTCTATACATGGACATCACCAGATGGTCAATACTGAAATCAGACTGAATATATTCTTTGCAGCCAAAGATAGAGAAGCTCTCTACAGTCAGCAAAAACAAGACCAGGAGCTGACTGAGGCTCAGATCATGAACTCCTTATTGCCAAAATGAGACTTAAATTGAAGAAAGTAGGGAAAACCACTAGACCATTTAGGTATGACCTAAATCAAATCCCTTACATTTATACAGTGGAAGTGACAAAGAGATTCAAGAAAGTAGATCTGATAGACAGAGTGCCTGAAGTACTATGGATGGAGGTTCGTGACATTGTACAGGAGGCAGTGATCAAGACCATCCTCAAGAAAAAGAAATGCAAAAAGGCAAAATGGTTGTCTGAGGAGGCCTTACAAATAGATATGCAAAGAAGAGAAGAGAAAGGCAAAGGAGAAAAGGAAAGATACACTCTGTAGACATTGCTAAAAGTCATTCTGACAGTTGTCCTGTGGCCCAGGTCTAAGAGCAGCTCTCAACCTACCCCGGATTTCACCTACTGCTCCTTATGAGAGAACAAGACAATTTTTTATGATCATAGGGCAAGTCAGTGAATGATGTTTTGACATCATCTTTAACATCTTCACAGTAACTACAATAACAAGTTTCTTTACACTGTATCTTGATATCTGACTATGGCTCAATGAGGCCCAAACTCACATCAATAACTTTAATTCAGTAAAGGGCAAAACACAGGTTGCACATTTCTGAAGTTTTGATTTAATCTAAGGATAAATGTTTAGTGTATCCAGTGCAATGAAGAAGTCCTTCCAAATATTACCTCTTGAACAGCAGTGAATTTTAGGTTACATCCTAGGAAGAGGAAAGCAATTCACGCTGGCTATTGCCTTTAAGGCAGTGAGAAACTGGAGAAACTCACTGAAGATCTGTATTTAAATAGATTGTGTACAAGGGGAGAATACAGGTCTGCAGAAAGAGCTTCTGGGTGTTCTTATAAAAAAAATTGGGGCTTGATTCCAGCACACAAATTCTTCTTTCAGAAGAATAGATGACTGTAGAACTAAAAGAAAAACACAAACCCAAATTTAGTAATTCAGTCTTGATTAAAATCAAGCTGAAATCAGAAATTGAAAATATTTAGTAACAGAACACTTGAAATAATGAAGAGCTGTTGATACATGGGCTTTGGGAATAGAAAACACTGAGCTGGTTTTTTAACATCTTGTTTTGAAAAATAAGAAAGTATATTAGGAAATATTTGCATACCAAGCACCATAAAAGTTGTGTTAATTTAATCTTTAGTCTGTTTCTTAGCATTATGCTAAATTTCTATCTATTGTTCTGTAATTAAAAAAGCAAAAAAGATTTTCAAAATATTGAAATTTTAATAGTTTAATAGTTTCAAAGACTGCTGGCTTATTATTCTAGGGGTTTGAATGCTCAAAATAAAAGATTATATTCATGGCATTTCTGATGGAAAAAACTGTTAAAGTAGAAAATTCCCTGTTTCCTAGAAAATTTTATTTGTGAAGTGTAAAGAGACTTTTGTTGTATGGATGTTTACCCACCCCTCCTTTCATAGGAACAGAATTTTTAGCTGTGTATAGGAATACCTAGAATAGAGGCAGTGAGGGATAGCCACGTGACTGAACTATAAAAAGATCATTTTAGAAATTGAACAAGAAATTGTAGAAACACAATTGTTAAGATCCCAAAGTTGTATGCCTTAGACCCAGAGCTGTCCAATCCAACTTTTGCAATTATGAAAATATGCTATATCTGTGTCACCTGATATTGTAGCCAGTAGCTATATGTGGCTATTGTGCCCTTGAAACATGGCTAGTGTAACTGAGAAATTGAACTTTTAACTGATGCAATTTAACTTAGATTTAAATAACCATGATCTTAAATTATAGCCATAATGATTTTAGTTTTCAAAACATTTAATGCTCAATAACATATCCACAGAATATCTCTCTTTGAGAATTTAAACCTTCTAGAGAAACCTCCAACATAAATGGATTACAAAATATGTGCTTAGGTGCCTTGACTTGATTTGTTTTATAAGATTGTTAGCCATAAGTCAATTAAATACTGGAGAAAAACATTTGGTTTCCTACTAAATACAATGTTTTTTGATAAAGTTGGACTTTACTTTGGAAGAGTAATTAGAAGGTGGGCCAGTGATGGATTGAAAGCTGTCCTAGACAATGAGAGTTCAGTTCAGTTCAGTTCAGTTCAGTTCAGTTGCTCAGTCATGGCTGACTCTGCAACCTCATGAATCACAGCACGCCAGGCCTTCCTGTCCATCACCAACTCCCGGAGTCCACCCAACCCATGTCCATCGAGTCGGTGATGCCATCCAACCATCTCATTCTCTGTCATCCCCTTCTCCTCCTGCCCTCGATCTTTCCCAGCATCAGGATCTTTTCAAATGAGTCAGTTCTTCACATCAGGTGGCCAAAGTATTGGAGTTTCAGCTTCAGCATCAGTCCTTCCAATGAATATTCAGGACTGATTTCCAACCAAGTAATTAACTAGAGGGGAAAGCTTAGCTTTCTGTACTTTTTGCTGGGAATGGGATGTATACAGCTCAACTAAAAGAGGCAAAACTCTTCATGGTTATAGCACAGATGAAATTAGAAAAAGAATCCAGTTCTAGCTCAACTAACTCACTGTGTGATCTTGGGCAATCTACCTAATGATCACCTTCAGTTCATTATCTATAATTTGAAGCTAGCAATAATTCCTATTTATAGAGTTATAGGTTCATATGAGATAATTTTCACTAAGTACTTGGTGCAGCGCCAGGATAAGAGTAACAGAAAGACAGGTCACCATCTAGTTTTAGAACCAAAGGATAAAAATGAAAAAGATGAACAGCAACAACAAAATTCCCCGAATGACACAGACTCAGCCACCAACAGGAACGCATTGATCTTGTAAAGGCTTTGGGATACTTCTCTGTAGAGGCAGAGTAGAATTTATAAAAGTTAGGAGATTATCAAGTAATTAGCATATGTCCAAATAGTCAGCATATGACTAGAGGGATCATGTAAGTGTTAAGAAACATTATATCTACTTTTCCAGTAAGTTGAATCAGAACCAGAGATTTCTATCACATGAGCCAGAAAGCTTAAAAACAGTCTCATTAGGTTGAAAAGACAAAAGTTGGTAAAATTTACCCTATTTATATATTTATTTCCCTGGAAAGCAGAAGAGATTAAAGGTCAAAATCATTGTGTATGGAAAACTGGATGCTCTCTCGTCCATGTCTCTTACATGCACATAACTAATTAGAAAATCAAATACACTCTGTCTGTAATAATAAAATTCATCAATTTTAGTTTCTAGTTTATATTGAGGTGGTGAGATAGGGTAAGAAACTTCATGGAAGAAATTAACAAATTGAATATCCTCACTTTCCAACACTGTTGGTATTGAAATATTTGCTAGGCATTTGCTGTTTTCTTTGCTTAGGTATGTAGAAGAAAAAAACAGAAGTAAGTCAGGACTAAATGAATTATGGTTGTAGTAAAACTGGGTGACTCTGAAAAAAACTGTGTGAGCCAAATAAAAATTTTACCAAATAACCTCTAATAACCTCCTTACCCAGTTTCAACCTGATATTTTATTATCTTAATATTTTGTATATTCTAGCACTAAAGCCAAAGATATCCCAGAGGATGTTATTATAAAATCGTAAGACTCATCTTAAAATAAAAATATAAGCAAAAAAAAAAAAAGTAATCTGAAATGTTGGGTTTTCTTACTTCTATGACCTAATCTGGCTGCATTTCAGGAGAGGAATGTTGGTCATTTTAAGAGTTTTAGTTACTGGAAGATAGGAGTTTGTGGTGTGGGGAGGTATGGATTTAAAGGGACAGTGATGAAAAGCTGGTGTTGCTTAGAACTGGCAAAAGTTATAACTACAAGTGTAGTATGCCCTCCTGGATTTGAAAAGGAAGTTGATCTTGTCTGAGGCAGAGCCATCTAATCAGTTCTTGGATATAGAGCAGTTTTCTGGCTTTCTATATTCAGCAGGGTAAGCATCAGAAATCATCCCCAGATAACATATGATAAAAGATTGTTGGGCAATTCACAGAATCAATGGGAGGTCTAAAGAATTAGGCTTGGAAAAGAAACAAGAGCCAAGAGAGGGTTGACTGCTGCAAACGTGGCCAGGGATTCACCACCTCCAATGTCAACCTCACTAGATTTGTGACACTGGTTCTGTCACCACGGACAACTCTCAGTCTTCTCTAGATCTTTGTGTCACTGCCTTGAGAGCCAAAGTCCCTGATGACAGCATCTGATTAGTAGAATCGACATCTTTTACCTTATCTCTCAGGGCTTTTAGCTTTTACTTCAAGATATAGACAGTGAGGCATGACCTCCCAGAGAAAGTTGTACAGAAAAAAAGAAAGATAAATGTCCACCGTATTTCTGGACCAGGTACCCTGGAGTTGGATTTATTGGTTCCTCAACTGAGCAGTACTGCTCTTCAAGGAGGTGGAATTGGGCCAAGTGGGGGTGGATAATTAATGTGAGGGAGCTGCTCAAAGGAAGGGCACATATTATGTCTGTGAATGATAACTTTAAATTTTTGTAGAACTGAAAAAATAAAGGTATATATTAAACATGGCACAGGGCATGATGGGAAGATGATGGCTCAACAAGTCCCATCTTCTCTTCCCTTTTATTGCTAATAACTCCAACCTAAAGCCTCTTCTGGGTTAATAGGGAGCTAGGGCTGGAAGGCAAGTAGAACATGGAGGGCCGCGCTTCCCTTCCTCCACCACCCTAAAGCCAGAGGAAACTCAGATATAACCTGGGGAAAGATTTGAAAGCTGCAATTTCTGGGGAGAGGCTGGCCCCTGGACATTCCTGAGCACCCAGGGAGAACGTTGACACTGGCTACCACGAATGTGCCTTTCATTTTGGCCTTCAGGAAGCCAAAGAAGAGGTCAAATCTTCTCCACTTCTGAGGTTGAGTGAGCACGAGAAGCCCCTAGAGAAAAGAGGCATCCTCCCAATTCTTCAGCAGGGAACTGAAAACATTTTCATCAATGCAGTGGGCCACATGGCCAGAAACTGCTGTGCTTCCATTACTCTCAGGATTCTGTCCTAAAGTACCTCCAAGACTAGACAAAGGAAATAGCACTACACTCCAGGGGTCACAGAGAAGAATAAATAATCAGAACAGACCCCAACAAAGTCAGGAACTTGCTTGAGGCAAGACTTAAAGCAAATAATAAATAAAAACCCAAAGACCTCAAGACAGGGGAAAATATTTAGGGGAGAAAACAATGGTTAGGAAAAGATCTTATAGTATATATATATATATATATATATATATATATATATATAATAGTATATATTATATATAGTATATAGTATATATATATTGTATATATATTATAGTATATATTACTATATATATATAGTATATTATTATATTTATATTATAGTATATATATATACTATAAGATCTTTTCCTAACCATTGTTTTCTCCCCTAAATATTTTCCCCTGTCTTGAGGTCTTTGGGTTTTTATTTATTATTTGCTTAAAGTCTTGCCTCAAGCAAATTCCTGACTTTGTTGGGGTCTGTTCTGATTATTTATTCTTCTCTGTGACCCCTGGAGTGTAGTGCTATTTTCCTTTGTCTAGTCTTATATTCAAAAGCAGAGACGTTACTTTGCCAACAAAGGTTCGTCTAGTCAAGGCTATGGTTTTTCCTCTGGTCATGTATGGATGTGAGAGTTGGACTGTGAAGAAGGCTGAGCGCTGAAGAATTGATGCTTTTGAACTGTGGTGTTGGAGAAGACTCTTGAGAGTCCCTTGGACTGCAAGGAGATCCAACCAGTCCATTCTGAAGGAGATCAGCCCTGGGATTTCTTTGGAAGGAATGATGCTAAAGCTGAAACTCCAGTACTTTGGCCACCTCATGCGAAGAGTTGACTCATTGGAAAAGACTCTGATGCTGAGAGGGATTGGGGGCGGGAGGAGAAGGGGACGACAGAGGATGAGATGGCTGGATGGCATCACTGATTCCATGGACGTGAGTCAGAGTGAACTCCGGGAGTTGGTGATGGACAGGGAGGCCTGGCGTGCTGTGATTCATGGGATCGAAAAGAGTCGGACACGACTGAGCGACTGATCTGATCTGATCTAATCTGATAGTTAAATCAAACTGGATAACTATAGACTATTTAAATGTGTAAAAGCTAAGAGAGAACTAATATGGAAGGAGGTTGAAATTAATGAAATTTGAAATGATACAAAGGCTAACTACATCTGAAATCTGGTTCTTCGTAAAATTCAATAAAATAGATAAGTTCTTTGAGGACTTCACTAAGTAAAAAAAAGAGCAAAAATACATCAAATTAGGAATGAGAGAGGAAACGTAACCACAGCAATGTACAAGATTAAAAGAACTGTAAGATAATGCCATATATAATTCAATAAATTTGGAAACTTAGAAGAAATAAGTAATTTCCCAGCAAAATAAAGTTACCTAAATAATTCCAAAATTAACTGGAAAACTTGACTAGACTAATTACTATAGAGTTATGATAAGAATTGCCTATTCTTGCTAAAACTATAGCTGACTATATCCCAAGCCTAATGAATCAGAATCTTCAGTGTTGAGATCTAGTCATTTCTTCATTTATCAAGAACCCCAGTTGATTCCTATCATCAGTAAAATTAGGGAATGCTGCCATAGAAGATTGAGGCTGGATAATTGCAGATCTACTATTTAATAAAAAGGCTTTAGAACCTGATGTTTTGTAGCTGAGTTCTATGTAGCCTTTAAGTAACAGATATTTTCAATTTTATGTAGCTATTCTAGACCACAGAAAATAATAGAATAATTCTTATGATATCAGGATAACGTTAATACCAAAACTTGATATAGTGCAAAACAAAAACAAATTATAGACCAAACTAGCAGATATATATTAAATAAATAAAATAAAATAGCACTGGTATCCAACAATGTATCGTATTAGTAATATACCATGCTGCTGCTAAGCCACTTCAGTCGTGTCTGACTCTGTGTGACCCCATAGACATCAGCCCACCAGGCTCCCCCGTCCCTGGGATTCTCCAGGCAAGAACAATGGAGTGGGTTGCCATTTCCTTCTCCAATGCATGAAAGTGAAAAAATGAAAGTGAAGTGGCTCAGTTGTGTCCGACTCTTAGCGACCCCATGGACTGCAGCCCACCAGGCTCCTCTATCCATGGGATTTTCCAGGCAAGAGTACTAGAGTGGGGTGCCATTGCCTTCTCCGGTAATATACCATAACTATATAGAATTTCTCCCATGATTACACAGGAATGATTTCAAACAAGACTCTATCAGCATCACTTATTTCATTAACAAATTGAGAGAGAAAGAAACATATGATCATATCAATAGATGCTAAAAAGACATTTGATAACATTGATTAATCATTTCTAATAAAAAGTATAAGCAAAACAGCAATGAAATGTGATTACTCAAATATGTAAAGTCTGTTTTTTTAAAAGCTAATGGCAATGATAATTACAAGCAATAATTTAAAAATTCACATGCCCTTTGACTCAGCAACCTTCTTGTGGGGAACCTATCTCATATAGATAAAAGCAAGATGCTTAGTGAAAACTTTGCTATGGTCACAAAAAACTAGAAACAAAGTGAATGCCAAATGGGTAGGAAAAAAAGAATAAATAAGTTAGAATACATTTGCATCATGGATTGTCACACAGGCATTAAAAAGAATGTGATTTCCTTTCAGGTACACTTTGTTGTACACTTGAATCTATAACAACTTGTTAATCAAGTATACTCCAGTATAATTTAAAAAGTTAAAAAAAAGAAAAAGAATATGGTTTCATTCAAGTGATTTGTTGACTCCTAAGGATCAGCAGTGGCCACAGGACTGGAAAAGGTCAGTTTTCATTCTAACCCCAAAGAAAGGCAATGCCAAAGAATGCTCAAACTACTGCACAATTGCACTCATCTCACATGCTAGTAAAGTAATGCTCAAAATTCTCCAAGCCAGGCTTCAGCAATACGTGAACCATGAACTTACAGATGTTCAAGCTGGTTTTAGAAAAGGCAGAGGAACCACAGATCAAATTGCCAACATCCGCTGGATCATGGAAAAAGCAAGAGAGTTCCAGAAAAACATCTATTTCTGCTTTACTGACTATGCCAAAGCTTTGACTGTGTGGATCACAATAAACTGTGGAAAATTCTGAAAGAGATGGGAATACCAGACCACCTGACCTGCCTCTTGAGAAACCTGTATGCAGGTCAGTTAGAACGGGACATGGAACAACAGACTGGTTCCAAACAGGAAAAGGAGTACGCCAAGGCTGTATATTGTTACCCTGCTTATTTAACTTATATGCAGAGTACATCATGAGAAATGCTGGGCTGGAAGAAGCACAAGCTGGAATCAAGATTGCTGGGAGAAATATCAATAACCTCAGATATGCAGATGACACCACCTTTATGGCAGAAAGTGAAGAGGAACTAAAAAGCCTCTTGATGAAAGTGAAAGAGGAGAGTGAAAAAGTTGGCTTAAAGCTTAACATTCAGAAAACAAAGATCATGGCATCTGGTCCCATCATTTCATGAGAAATAGATGGGGAAACAGTGGAAACAGTGTCAGACTTTATTTTGGGGGGCTCCAAAATTACTGGAGATGGTGATTGCAGCCATGAAATTAAGAGATGCTTACTGCTTGGAAGGGAAGTTATGACCAACCTAGACAGCATATTAAAAAAGCAGAGACCTTACTTTGGCAACAAAGATCAGTCTAGTCAAGGGTTTTTCCAGTGGTCATGTATGGATGTGAGAGTTGGACTATAAAGAAAGCTGAGCACAGAAGAATTGATGCTTTTGAATTGTGGTGTTGGAGAAGACTCTTGAGAGTCCCTTGGACTGCAAGGAGATCCAACCAGTCCATCCTAAAGGAGATCAGTCCTGGGTGTTCATTGGAGGGACTGATGTTGAAGCTGAAGCTCCAATACTTTGGCCACCTGATGGAAAGAACTGACTCATTGGAAAAGACCCTGATGCTGGGAAAGACTGAGGGTGGGAGGAAAAGGGGACAATAGAGGATGGCATCACTGACTGGATGGACATGGGTTTGGGTGGACTCTGGGAGTTGGTGAAGGCCTGGCGTGCTGCAGTTCATGGGGTCCAAAGAGTTGTACGTGACTGAGTGAGTGAATTGAACTGAAGGATTGCCACAGAGTGTTGTCAAAGACAGTAAGATATAGAGTTACATAAAATGCTATGGCTGTATTTTTGTAAAGCAAACAATGCCAAAAACCTACTACGTATCTGGCAATTTATGAATATTTACACATATGTATGTGAACAAATATATTTATACACAGCTATGGGCTGTGCTTAGTTGCTCAGTTGTGTCTGACTCTTTGTGACCCTATGGACTATAGCCCGCTAGGCTCCTCTGTCCATGGGATTCTCTAGGCAAGAATACTGGAATGGGTTGCCTTGTCCTCCTCCAGGACATCTTCCAGATCCAGAAGTCGAATTGGGGCCTCCTATATTGCAGGCAGATTCTTTACCAACTGAGCTACCAGGGAAGCCCCATATGTAGCTATAAGTATATACAAATCGCAGAGGGATACACATTGGTAGCTAACATGAGGTATAAGGGTGAGTAGAGAGGGGATGGAGGTGGTCGATAGAAGTTAAAATTAAAAAAGCAAAACCACAGCAAAGATAATTTTCCATAATGGTCCAACATGTAAAATAGAATTCTAGGTATGTTAATAGATGTATGTGTGTGTGTTTATGTATATAATTAAATTTTTAAGCAGATTAAATTAAGCAAATAAATAATTTTAAGCAAATTCCAATGCCATATAGCTATATCCAGAAATATTTCAGTGTGAATTTCCAAAGTATATCTTTATGTTTGCTTGTACTGGTATTATGAACCAGACAAATGGGAAAAAGGTAGACACCAGATTGTTTTTAATCAGTCACTTCAGGAGGTGGAAGTGGAGAAGTGGGGGCACAGGGATATAATTAGCTTTGTTTTCATATTGCTTCGAAAGTGTATTGTTTCACTTACTGCAGTAAGCATGAAAAAAACAGCAGTTTGGTCCTTTGGTTGGTCTTCGGTTTGGAAGACACCTTAGAAATGTCTACCTTCTTTACTCATGGTCAAGGCAGCATGCTTGAACAGTTGTGGATATGAATTAGTTGAATAGCAACATATTAGTGAGGAAAAAATGGATTTTTTTTTACCAAACCTGTGAAAGTTAAGGTATCTATCCATTTATCTTATATGTATAATATATATATATTAATATCTTATATGTATACATAATATCTTATGTGTATAATTTCTGTACCTAAAGAAATACATCTAAAATGTACTTGGACTAAATGCTTTCAAGTAGATATCTTTAAATTCTCCAATTGTTGGACATACAGATTATGTCCCAAATAATACTGCAATGGGTATCTTCTATGTGCTGTCTTTAAAAATGATGTTTAAAAAGATGACCAAAAACCTTTCCAAGATTAAATGTTAAGATAAACAAAGAATGATAGCTTGGAAATACCCTTTCCTAAAAAAAAATCAAAAAACATATGCACAGAAAGGAGACAGGAAGGAAATATAGTGCAGCAGAATGCTAACAAAGGCTGTCTTTCAAAAGTGATGTCACATTTATAAACAGTACTTCCTACTATTTTCTGTTTTATCAAAGTTATAATTAGTTTGCAACATTTTAATAACAAAAAATCTAAAAACCTTTAAAAAATACTTTTCTAATTCAAATGCAATAGTTGCTTTTGACACAAGGCCTTTATAAGTATTTTGTGGAGATTATTATTAGAGTCATTCTTCCACCATTTCTGGCGTTATATAGATTTGTGGAATATTAAATAAAGGCAGAAATACCTATGTTGTTAGTAAGTTGTCCTTAGTTGGGTCAAAAATCTCTGTGTTCAAAAAACAACTATAAGAAATCGCAAACAGAAAATTATGAGAATGCTCTGAAATTAGCATTTTGGATCCATTATCAAGAAAATCTCAACTTGACATGAGCTATTGAAGAGAAGCAAAAGAAAGAGATGGTATTTCTGAACTAATATGAAAGAAAGTAGTGCACGCGTGCTAAGTTGCTTCAGTCGTGTCCGACTCTTTGCAACCCTGTGGACTGTAGCCCGCCAGGCTCCTCTGTCCATGGGATTCTCCAGGCAAGAATACTGGAGAGGGTTACCATTTTCTACTCCAGGGGACCTTCCCAACCTAGGGATTGAACCTGCCTGTCATATATCTCCTGCATTGGCAGGCAGGTTCTTTACCACTAGCGCCACCTGGGGAGCCCCTCTGAAAGAAGTAGAAGTTTACCAGATCAGCTTTAGAATAGTCCCATTTACCTTTTCATTAAAATCATTTCATTCATTCAAATATCATATGCTAAGTTAGGCAAGGTAATCTCTGTGAATGGCAGTTTCCTTATATGTAAGATGGTGTTCCTATGGAGTACTTCTTACCATCTTACAGAATACTTCTGAAGGTTAGGGATGATGAATGTGAAGTTTCTGGCACATAAAAGTACTCAAAAAATAGAACTTATTGTTGCTGTTATTGTGATTATTATTATTACTCTTGCCCCCTCTATTGAGGAGAAATTGGTATCACAGAGGGTTAAATGCCACTTTTAATGAATAGTGTATAAAACTGTATATGTTTTATTCCACAAAGTAAATTTAGTATTTTACTACTTTTTTTCTGCCTTTTTATTGTTTAATTGTATTTGTTTATTTTTAAATTGGAGTATAATAGTTTTACAATGCTGTGTTAGTTTCTGCTGTAAAATGAAGTGACTTGTCTATATGTGTACATATATCCCCTCCCTCTTGGACCTCCCTCCCACCATCATCCCATCCCACCTCTCTAGGTCATCATAGCGCCTTGAGCTGACCTCTCTGTGCTATATAGCAGGTTCCCTCTAGCTAGCTATTTTACACAGGGTACTGTATGTCAACCCTAATCTCCCAATTCATTCCACCTTCCCCTTCCTCCCTGTGTCTACATGTCCATTCTCTATATCTGCCCTGCTAATAGGTTTACCTGTATCATTTTTATAGATTCCATATGTATGCATTCATATAAGATATTTGTTTTCCTCCTTCTGATTTACTGCACTCTGTATGACAGATCCTAGGTCCATCCACATCTCTACAAATGACCCTTAAACTAGTATTTTTTGTCTGTGTCAAATCCTTAATTGAAAGATGCCTTTGGTTTCTGAATCAGTACAGCCTGTATTTTCAGTAACCCTGCCACTGAGACAGGCCAGATCCCTTGCCCAGTGGGAGCTGAAAGGCTTCATGCTGGTGTGAGAATCATCCAGGTGATGATTACTCACAAGCCAAGTGATGACATGGACCTCTCAGAGATTTCCAAAGTCTGTTGCTAGGCTTCTTAATAGAAACTGCTAGTGCAAGTTTTTCTGTATGTACCTGGTAACAGTAACCATGTGTGTCAGTGGCTAATGCATCCCATGGCCACTTGGAATAGCAACAAGAATCTCCAGATGGAAGGATGCTGCAAATGAGATTTTATATAGTTAAAAGAACACTTGAAAGTCAGAGGATACAGGTACTTTATGTAAATCCAAATTCAATTTGGACAAACACCATGACCTTCTGGCACCCAGTAAAGGAAGGCAACTCAGACACATGTTCCCATCAGGTGGTAACTCTTATCAGCTGGAGTAGTCTAAGCTTTAAGTGGTTATGGTGTGGCCAGCTGTCAATAATGGTAACCATTATTTCTGTTGTTGTCGGCATTGTGATCATTATTACCATAGTCCTGTGGTTATTATTTCAGGGTTCAGCCAAGAAAGAACTTGCCCAGGCCTCATTCAAGTTAATTGCAGGATGAATTTAGAGCAAGGAAGGCTGCTTTTCTAGTTTAGATAGAATCTAGTTTAGGGAGCAAAGGGATTGTGACATATGGAGGCATCGTGCTGTGGTTCCTCTAACTCCATGTGCTGGCAGCTCCTTTCTGTCCTAGAAATCACTGTGTTTTAGAACAGCTCTTCTTAATGCTTACCCCTCTTTTATGCTGGGATACACATGAGTGCTACTTCCATTGCATGTACCCAGATTTGATAAAACGCAGCAAATTGCAGTGAAGCGAAGCACACAGTAATTCATGCATGCCACATCGGTGTATTGCAGACGGAAATGGCAGCCCGCTCCAGTGTTCCTGCCTGGAGAATCCCATGGACAGAGGAGTCTGGTGGCCTACAGTCCATGGGGTTGCAAAGAGTTGGACACGACTGAGCAACCAACACACACACGGATATATAGTTCACCAGAACTGATGGGCATTTTAATTTGGGTCTTCTCTGAAGCAGAGCCTGGGACGAGGACTGGGGTGTAGGTAGTTTATTTGGGAGATGATCCTTTGGAATAGGAAAAAAGTAGTGGAGAGGATGAGGTGGGAATGGAGGAAGAACTAACAAAAGGGTGCCTTAAGCAATGGTTGTCCTTGAACCTGGGAAAAATAGACAGATGCCTCAGAATTCATTCATCTGAAGGACTGGCACCAGTCATCCATTGTTGAGGGTCTTCTGGGAGCTTAACTGCCCTGAAATCCTGGGCTTATTTTGCACACAGTTGGGGTGGGATTTGGGGGTAAATAAACCCCAAAACAAACCAGGGGTGAGGGGGTACTGAATGAATGATGGAGTGAAGTTCTTAAAAAATCTGCTTTTCCACATAAGTAAGAAGGACTGTCAAAATTAACTATTTTAGAATTCTGAAAATTCAAGGCTTGCAATAATCTAAGGACTATTTATTAAAGCAAAATGGCCAAATCTTAGTGAGAACAGCAAGATTGTGGCATTTCGAGACTGACCACAAAACTGGAGAGGAGAAACTGGTGAACTAAATGTCCAGAGAGGGTTTTGAAACTTTATGACATATTTGACAAATCCAGAAGCCCACATGCATACATAGGTCTGTGCACCTGCTCAAGAAAGTCCTGCGAGGCCCTAAGCTCTCACCTTGGGGTTAACTCAAAGCTCCATGCAATCAGGAAATGAAGGCAAAGGCAGAGTTGGAAATGGCCTGCTGGAGTGTCGAAGTTGTCCTCCCAAAGAAACACAATCCATAGGCAAGGACTGGGGACTTACTGGTTCAAGACATTTAAGGAAATCTCTGTCCAATTATTAACTGGCCACTAAGCCAGCAGAGCACAGACTCCAGGGGCTGCGCAGGACAAAGACTATAGACTTCACAGGATTCATCCAGGAGAGTCACCAAACAAACAAGAGCAACAAATCCTGGGAAAATAGAGGAATCTGACTTTCAGAGTTGACACATTATATATTTAAAATGTATGTACAGTTTTCAGCAAAAGATTATGAGATGTGCAAAACAAAAAACTGAGGAAGTATAAGCCTTACACAGGAAAACAGCAGCCAATAGAAACTGCCCCTGAAGAAGCCCAGATGTAGTACTTACTACACAGACAGCACGGATGTCCAGCACCAAAGAAATCTATTACAGTAGCTTGTGACTATATAAACCAAGAAGCTGGTTATATGTTATTTCTGGAGTTTTAGGAGTAGATTTGTGCTCTGCTTTGCTAATCAATTTAATAAAAGAGAAATGAATGGAAGTGGGGCAATTGATAGTGATGACCCTGAATTCCCAATAATTAAATTTCAAATGTAATTCTAAATTTTACATTCTAATATTCTAAACAGTAATAATTTTAAAAATTATTAATAAAACTTTTTTCTTTATAACACATCTTGCAACAGATAGTAACTTGTTACTGCATGGTGAGACCCTGGTAGGGAACCATGACTTACCTGGTCATCTATCTCAGTGAATCCCTAATTTTACTAAGTATAAGAGTCACTTAAAAAAAGAAAGAGTCACTTGGAAAACTATTACAATGCTGATTTTGGATTTCTCTTCCTCTCTAAAATCCCTTCACCTCCCCACCCTCGCTGAGTGTGATTCGGTAGGATGGGGAGGGGCCCAAGCTGTCTGCATTGCCAAAAGGCATCCCTGGTGATTCTGATGTAGGCAGTCCGTGGATGCCAGATGGAGAAACACTGGTGTTTGTCCAACTCACTAATTTTAAAGATGAGATAATTGGGACAGAGAAAGGGAAATGACTTGTTTAAGGTTTCATGATAGAGATAAAGAGTGAGAGTCTAAATTCAGGCCTTGTCACCTATAGTCTTGTGCTTTTTCCACTATATCACAGTTCTTCTTACATATTTGGGTTAGAATAGCCCTGTGCTCCTTGCTTGCTCCTTGGAAGAAAAGCTATGACAAACTGTGGCAGCATATTAAAAAGAAGAGACCTCACTTTGCCGACAAAGGTCTGTATAGTCAAAGCTATGGGTCTTCCAGTAGTTACGTACCGATATGAGAGTTGGCCCATAAAGAAGGCTGAGCACTGAAGAATTGATGCTTTTGAATTGTGGTGCTGGAGAAGACTCCTGAGAGTCCCTTGGACAGCAAGGAGATCAAACAGTTAATCCTAAAGGAAATAAACCCTGAATATTCACTGGAAGGACTGATGCTGAAGCTCCGATATTTTGGCCAACTGATGTGAAGAGCTGACTCATTGGAAAAGACCCTGATGCTGGGAAAGACTTGGGGCAGGAGGAGAAGGAGGCAACAGAGGATGAGATGGTTGGATGGCATCACCAACTCGATGGACATGAATTTGAGCAAACTCTGGGAGATAGTGAAAGACAGGGAAACTTGCATGCTGCAGTCCATGGGGTCACAAAGAGTCAGATGTAGCTCAGCGACTAAACAACAGACAGCCGTGTGCTCACTGGTTAGGTGTGCCAGGGAGGCAGTGGATCATGTGTCAGAGAGCATTAAAACCACTACACCCCTATCCATGGCTCAGGCAATCAGAATTTGTGCTGCCACAGCCCATAAGAAGAATCTTGTGCAAAGCGCCAGAATGTGAGTGATGCTGCTGAGGCTACTGTGAGAGAGTCAGCAAATGAGATGATGTATTTAGAAGTACTCAGAGAGTTCAGAGAGTGGTAACCCAAAGACTGGCTAATTATTCATTTCCTCTTAGACCAGAGCTACACAGTGCTAAGCATTCACATATTTTCAAACATGTGGATCACTGATTTAAGGGTTCAGTTTTCTGCTGGCATCTGACATCATGAAACCACAACTGTAGAGAATTCTAATTCATAGTTATAAATAAACTTGGCTACAAAGATCAGAGACAATGAAAGGTCTGAGATAGAATATACTCTTCTGGGATAAAAGATTAGCCTTGAGACTATATTATTACAGCTTGATGCCAGTGGGCTGGGCTAGAGGAAGAAAGGGCATACCAGGCTGAAAAAGCCTCATGTACAAAGGCATGGATACCATTTTGATGACAATGGGGAACCATAGGAGAATTTCAAATGATAGAATTGCAGTCTAGAAAGATCACAGAGGTTAGAATATGGAGAGAAGTTAGAAAGGATAGGAAGGAGGGGGGTCCAGAAATGAAGACCAGTTAGAAATGATAAGAGCCTGAACTAGGAAGTGGAACGCTGTTCTCCAGTGCTTGAGGACCGTCGCTTTCTGTTGCTGCCACTGGCCTGTACTCAGCAGACCCGATCCTAAGAGTGCCTGTACTGCTTCTTTACTTAGAAGACATTCCAAGAAGCAGATTCAAGAATCAGATTTCAGGCATACAAACTTGAATGATGGGTATAAATGTTCCAAAAGAAACCAGTAAAGAGAGGAATGGAGAAGATGTGAAAAGGTGAGGAGAAAGAAAGAAAAGTTATGTGAATGTGTGAAACTTGGAAGAAGAATCAACAAGAGGTCATTCTTTGGCTACAAAAGTATCTTTTAAGGGTTGCTTTAAAAAAAATATTTGAATTTCAAGATGGGTATCTTTTTTTAGTGTTAAGATAAATTTAAATAATGTTTTCTTTTTTAATGTTGATGTACTTTTCTTTTCTTTTTTAAAGTTTTATTGAAGCATAGTTGATTTATAATGTTGTGTTAGTTTCAGGTATACAGCAAAATGATTCAGTGATATATATATATATATATATATATATATATATATATATATATATTTCCCTTATAGGTTATTACAAGATACTGAATATAGTTCCCTGTGCTATATAGTAGGTCCTAAAATAAACTAATTCCTAAGTGTTTTTCAAAAGAGCTCATAATTAAAATAAACATGTCATAGTGATCTCATGCATATGTATCACACTAAAGGGTAAAGATGATTAAGCTGCACAAAGGGAGCAGATCAATGTCCTGGGGATTGCTACGTGCATTTTGAGTAGCAGGCAGAGCCTAACTTCACATCTCAGAGGAGTTAAGATTTTCTGAGAAGGGGCTGAGAAATGTGCACTCGCTGGGGTGGCAGAGGAGGTTGGCACTGGAAATCAGGTTACTAAATCCTTGTCTGGAGCACGTGGGCAGATGTGAGAAGTGGGAGGACTGTTCAGACCACATCGTTTCCTAATGAAAATGCCAATGCAAACTTGCAACCATAGCAACACAATAGCCCTATTAAAGCCCTATTAAAACAAAAGAGAAAGCAAAAAAAAAAAAAAAATCCTCTGTGAATTGCATTTAATTGATCAAAGAAACACATAAAAACCCAAAAAACAAGTTGCCCCCAAAATACCTTCCCATTGTTCACTTTTTACTAGTAAGTAAAGTTTTTTGTCTGTTTTTATTTCCCTTTTATCTAGTTGATTAATAAGAGTGTATTGTTAGAAAATTTCTTGATAATAGTTTCTAACACAGAGGCAAAAGTTTTAGAAATATAATATGTACTTGCAGAAGATAATTCTCTTATGTCTCTAGCAGCAGAGAAACAAAGAGAAAAAAAATCAAACTAATGAGAAAGTTGGGGATGGCTTTAGAGGTTTCTTGTCTAGGCATCAAAATGAAATCTGAGTGGAGGGTGGGTAGAGGGCTGAGTTAACATGGGTAATGCAGAGGGGCGATGAGATGGAAGTTCTCTGAGGATTTCAGGACCCTTTCCAAAGAGCAGGGCTGGCACTGAGGAGACGGAGGCATTCAAGTACCTGGTGGGGTCCCACCTTCATTCAAACTTTTGATATTTTATCATGGATTTGCTTGTATTCATTCTGATTTTAAAACATTACATTAAAACATTGTCTAAATTATTGAGTTTTTGGTATCCCAATAAAATTTGTGCCTCAAGGGAATGCCTCACTTGCGTCACCCTAGTTCCTGCCCTGCTGGGGAGAAACAACAAAGAGAAAATTTCATAGTGCACATCAGAAACTGTCTGCATTCTGAGCTGTGCTTGAAAAGGAAAGCTTATGTTGCCGAGGTGCAGAGGTCCTGGGCTCCACCACCTATGGTTTACAAGGTCAGGATGTGTAGAATTGAGCATTAAACAATCTAGAGGAGATACTGCATTTTAGGGTGTTTTTCTTCTCACCGTATTGAAGATTTCTTTCCTATTCTAACCAATTTGCTTATGTTGTGCCTTAATGGAGGTGTCTTCTTGTTTTTAAATTTTCTTTATGCCAGGTTAGCTGAAGCTTCTTGGATTGTGGGTTTACAGTTTTCATCAAATTGAAAAAAATTTAAGTCATTGTTCCTTTAAATATTTTTCTGTTCCCCTCACTTTCTATTAAGGACTCTAGTACTCCAATTATATGTGTACTAGGCTGCTAGAAGATTTCTGATGCTCATTTGTTTTCCAGTCTCTTTTCTTTCGGAGTTTTTCTATTGCTATGTCTTCAAGCTCACTAATTCTATTTTTTATAATGCCTAATCCATTACAGTTTTAATATTCAGAAGTTCTGTTTGGGTCATTTTTATATTGCTGTTCAGTTCCTCAGTTGTGTCCAACTCTTTGCGACCCCGTGGACTGCAGCACACCAGGCTGCCCTATCCTTCACGATCTTCTGGAGCTTGTTCAAACTCATGTCCATCGAGTTGGTGATGCCATCCAACCATCTCATCCTCTGTCGTCCACTTCTCCTCCTGCCTTTAATCTTTCCCAGCATCAGTGTCTTTTTTAATGAGTCAGCTCTACGCATCAGGTGACCAAAGTATTAGAACTTCTGCTTCAGCATCAGTCCTTCCAGTGAATACTCAGGACTGATTTCCTTTTGGATTGACTGGTTTGATTTCCTTGCTATACAAGGGACTCTCAAGAGTTTTCTCCAACACCACAGTTCAAAAGCACCAATTCTTCGGTGCTAAGCCTTCTTTAGCTCTCACATCCACACATGACTATAACTCTCATGTCCATACACGACTACTGGAAAAACCATAGCTTTGAATATATTCCATGTCTTTTGAAAAAACATACTTAATCCTTCCTTTTTGAACATATGGAACAGAGTTATCATAACTGTTTTCATGCATGTATCTACTAATTCTAAAATATCTTTTGCCATTTCTTGATCTGTTTATATTGATTGCTTTTTCTCTTTATTTTCTCTTTATTATGGCTTGTACTTCCTGCTTCTTTGCATGCTTTGTGATTTTGGATTGGATGCCACACACTGTGAATTTTACCTTGTGGGTGCTGGTTATTCCTATAAATATCCTTGATACTTATCCTGGGATGCAGCTAAATTACTCAGAAAAAGTTTGATTCTTTTCAGGCTTGCTTAATGGGTGGGACCAGAGCAGCCTCTAGTCTAGGGACAATTTTTCCTCACTACTGATTCTTCTAACCAGTACATCAGGAAACATTAGTTTATCAATTCTGGCTGGTAGGAACAGGAACTAGTTCCAGCCTAGCTCGATCAACAAGTATTATTTCCTCTAATCCTTTCCCTGGCCTCAGGGAGTTTCCTAATATGTGTACACTGACCAGTTCCTAGCTGAGGACTTAATGAGGACACTCTCAGATCTCCAGAGCTCTCTCTGTGATACTTGTCTGATACTCTGCTCGTGAAACTCTAGGTACCTTGGCTCCTGGACTCCCAGGTTTATCTCCTCCCTGACCTGTCTTGAAAACTCTCTAGGCAGTAAGCTCAGACAATCAGAGAGCTCTCCTCATTTGTTTCTTCTCTCTCAGAAATCATTGTCCTCTGCTGCCTGGTGTCTAATATCTAAAAATTGTAATTTCACATACTTTCCCCCTTTATTTTTTAGGTTGTGTGTGTGTATGTGTTTTAGAGAAAGAGTTTGTTAGGTTCTTGTTACTCCACTTTGCCTGAGGCAAAAGTTTCAACTTCATGGCTTCTGAACGTGGTTGAAGAGTAATTTATTTGGAGTACAGAATACATTACATCCTGAATGATCAGTTAAAGTCTCATAATGGTTTAGGACATTCTAATAAAATTTACATCCTTTTCCACTGTTGAAACATAATTTTCTTCATTTTACACTCATAGATTTTATATAAATACTTAGTAAGCAAGTGTCAAAGTTTTATTTCTCATTAATGAGGTAAACAGAAAGATGATAAAAGCAGTTAGAAACCTGAAACACAGAGAAAGTAAATGATCTATTAAGAGGGGAGGAGGCAGAGAAGGAAGGGGAGTGAGAATATAAATGGAAAAATGTATTGGAATAAGCTAAGTAAATTAGACATAAAACTGGTTAATATCCCAATAAAATCATAACCTTTGAGTTTATCTTCCCAGTTGAACAGACATGATTTTTGTTTCTATTATATGAAAATTCATTTGTATAGTATTCATTTTTACGAGCTAACATCCAACCTTCATAGAGTTAAAAATGTCAGGACCTTAGTTAAGAGTAATAGTAAATAAAATAAAAGGTACTTTCCCCTGGAAAATCAGTCTTTTAAGAAAGCATTAAATGGACATATATTTTGGACTTATTTCTAAGTTTTGGAAATCTTCTTAACATAAGTATTACATAGAAGTCAATGAGATCTGCTGTTATCAGCTGGTCACTCTGGGTCTACATTCCACTCTTTAAATGATAAGATTAAAGTAAAGCTGCTGCTGCTGCTAAGTCACTTCAGTCGTGTCTGACTCTGTGCGACCCCATAGACGGCAGCCCACCAGGCTTCCCCATCCCTGTAGTGGTTTCAAATTGTGGTTACATGTTAGAATCATCTGGGGGAGTTTGCAAAAATACCAAAGTCAGAATCCCTTACCAGACCCACTAAATTCAGTGGTTTGAGGGTGAAGACTGAGGATTGTTACCTGTTTCTAATGTGCAGCTGGGGTTGAAAACCACTGGTCTAGACTGGGTTGTCCAGACCTCTTTCAATAATCATGCCCCATGATCCCATGGCTTGAAATCTAGGCAGATCACTTTACACTGAAGAAAATAGACAAATAAAAGCTCTTCTAACTTGTTTGCATTGCCAGTGACTTGGAAATGATTCAGGGCTCCTCACATTGACTCATGGTGTGGAAGCAGAGGGAAAGGCCAAGGGTGGGAGAGATGAATGACTGGTTTTTGTGGTCCAGTTAGATACAGTCAGCATGAGTTGCTAGAAAGAGATAGGAATGCCAGTAAATTCTTTAAAAAAAAAAAAAGGAAAAGAAATATCAAAATTCTTTAAAAAAATAGGACAAGAAATATCACAATTCATTTTGTGCTTCTATACTCTAGAGCTTATCTTTGCTCCCAGAGCGGGTGTTCTTTCACAGATGTTATTGGAGATTGCATTTCTGATTGAAGACTTTGCACCCATAAATTAAGACTATGCCAATAATATTCACACAAAGAAAATAATGCAATAAAAGCCTTTAAGATGATTTCAAATAAAATTCTAATTCAAATTCTATTCCTTCATGCTTGTCACTGAAAAGCATTTTTTGGCAGCTTTTCTTTAACTGAAAAGAATTTTTGAAAGCATTGGCTTTTGAAGATTTCACCCTAAAACTACCCTTACGAGAAACACATAACAAATTAACTGAGCAAGCCAAGAATTAAAAGAAAAGTTGCTTAACTTGGTAAGAGTTTTTAAAATCACAAATTAACATTGAATTATTTTAAATTGTTTTTGGGAATCTTTCTCAATGATTATATGATTTCTTCTCTTTGATTTGTTAATGTAGTAAAAGTAATAGATATCCAAATGTTAAACTATGTTTTTACTCCTATTATAAACCCTACTTGGTCATGATGGATTATTCTTTTAATATTCTATTTGATTCCATTTATTTCCTCTCTGACACTTATCATGATAATAATCTTTTTTCCTTTACACTGAACTTCCTGTGAGTTGAGTAGGAATTGTATTACTTTTCATAGCCATTTGACAGATTAGAAAACTGAGACACAGAGGTAGCAAATGACTTATTAGCTGAGAACAAATGTCAAATAAGTGACAAAGCTTATACTTCAAATTTGGCTCCTAATTTCTAGTCGAGGGATTGTTTTCTCTTCTCTAGGAGATTTATGTTCTCATCAAAACATATTCCAATCACTAAATATTTCAGATAACCTCACAATACTTCACATAACTTTAAAGTAATGTCTTAAGAACAGGATTTTCAATTCCACTAAATCATTAATGCTGTTTAAAATCCTAATGCCTAATGCTCTTCTGTTTTTTAAGTCTCCATAGTGACAGTTGTCATAACCACATTTAACCATTATGGAGCTTGGGGAAAAATGTGGGGTGGAAGTGGGAGGAGATGAGAACAAGAGAAGGCAGATGGATGGTTGAGCCGTTTGATAAGCTGCAGAACCCACTAGGATGAGTAGACTTGAGGCTGAGCTTGCATGAATGGACTTAGAGAGTCATGGGCACATTAGTTGAATTTCCAGGTGTGAAATCTACAAGGCAGTTGAAAATACAGTTCTGGAATGTCAACTAAAAATTGTCACTTGCCATTTAATTATCACTTGCTTCTACAAGGATTAAACCACTAGTCACTGTAGTCACTGACCTTCAATACACCCTGAAAGGAGTTCAGGAATGAGGCATTCTGTGCTCTGGGAAAAACTGGCAGAATAGTCCTTCAGATAGATATTTTCAGGAGAGGATTTTATGAGCCCAAATTCTTGTATCTTCTCACATCTAGAAAAGCACTAAAATCATTAATAGAGACATTTGCTCATGACTAGCAACAACTGCCTGCCAAAATATGTGCTTGATGGCACGTATCCCTCTTCACCAAAATTACAAGTATACTGACACCCTCACCTGCGCCTACCCACCTCTTCAGAGTAGTTCCTCCAGGCTATCTTAGGTGACGTTTCCCAGTCTACAGTCCTCATTTCTGTTTCAAAACTTAATTCACGATTTTCACCTTGTGCATTTTTTTCAATGGACAAGAACGTTGAAGAGAGTTTGGATTGGACATGCACAGTCAGAAATGATTGGCAAAAAAAAAAAAAAAAAGAAATGATTGGCAGATAGGTGCTACCAGAGTCTTGGGAATGGCTGAAACCATCCAGAGAGAGTGTAGAAGCAAGGATGAATAGAGAAAGAGGAGCCAAGAAGAAATGTAGAAAGAATACAGAGAAGGAAGAAGAAAAGCAGGAGAGAGCAGTGCCCTGAAAGGCAAGGGAAGAGGAGGATTCGCTTCCCTTCTTATTTTAAACTTGTCGTCTCCAGGTTTCCCCATCTCAGTAAATGGCTCACCTTCCACTCAGTTGGAGGAGGAATGGCTACTCACTCCAGTATTCTTGCCTGGAAAATCCCATGGACCGAGAAGCCTGGGGGCTACAGTCCATGGGGTTGCAAAGAGTCAGATACGACTGAGTGACTAAACACACCACCCACTTGCCTAAGTAAGCAAACAGGTGTCTTTCTGATTATGCCCCTCTTCTGTCATCAGCGAATTTTTATCAATTCAACTCCTATTTATATCTGAATTTGTTCACTTCTTCCCTGTTTCTCTAGAATTCCCCCTGCTCATGATCCAAGACCCTCCTACCTCTCCCCTGGGTGACTACAACAGCCTCCTCAGTGGTCCCTCTGCTTCTATCTTGTCCCGCCCTTAACCAAGACCATTCTCCACTCAGAAAACAGAACACTCTTCAAAGGCACAAAGAAGATCATATCATTCCCTGATTAAAATCCTTTGGTGATTTGCTATTGCACTTTCACTAAAATCCCAAGACTTTTATCATGACCTAAATGGACTGAACTGAACTGAACTGAAATGGACCCACATTTGGCCCTACCCAGCTCTCCGACCTCATCCTGTACATTTCCCCCTTGTTCACCAAATCCAGCCACAACAGCCCTTCTCTTAGTTTTTGAATGTACTAAGTCCACCCCCCTCCACAGGACCCATGCCTTTGCTGCCCTCCTTGTCTGAAGAGCTCTGCCCCAGACCAATGCACTCTGGCTCTGTCTTTGGTCAGGCCTCAGCTTAAATATCACTTCCGCAGAGAGGTCTTCTCTGAGCATCCCATCTCTGTAGCAAACACCCACTGCATTAGTTTGCTTGGCCTGCCATAATAAAGTACCACCAACTAGGTGATTTAAACAACAGAAATTTGTTGTCTTGTTTCTGGAAATTAGATGCCCAAAATCAAGGTGTTGGCATGGTTGGTTTCTTCCTCAGACCTGGGAGAGAGAGTCTGCTCCTGGCTTCTCTCCTCAGCTTGCAGATAGATGTCTTTTCCCTTTGTCTCATCATACTGTCTTCCCTCTAGGTGGGTCTGTATGTCCATATTTCCCCTTTTCATAAAGACACCAGTCATAGTGGATGGAGGTCCACACTAATGGTCTCACTTTAGCTTGATTAACTCCTGTCTCCAGAAAAAAAGGTTACCCTCTGAGGTACTGGAGGTTAGGACTCCAACAGATATGGGGACACTATTCAACCTGTAACATCCACATTCAATCCCCAGTTCATCACATGGTTTCATTATCTTCATAGCATTTGGCCCTATCTGCAATCACATTGTTTGTTTTTTGCTTTCATTTTTTTCTTTGTCTCTGGACATTCCACAGAACAGGAACCTTGCCAGTCTTTGGAGCAGACTCTGCTGGCACCCCTGACACACCCCTGTTACCATAGTTACCAGCATCTTCTCCCTGCAGCACCTGTAACTTTCTGAGGCTTCCTCCAGCACACGAGATGTGCTGCACGTGCTGGGAAGTTACTTGCAGGTGAGCTTTGGTGGCAGAGTAGCTGTATTCTCACCTTCTCAGGGGGACAGTGCTGAAGTTTACTTTCTGCTGTCTGCTGCCCTGGTCCAAAGCAGGGCTGAGTTGAATTATTCATACTGCTTGGCTTTTTCACTTCCTCTGTTCACTTTTTCACTCCTGATCAGTGTTTCCAGGGATCTCTTTCCCAAAAAGATACTTATACTGAGTTCCTGTCTCTGGGTCTGCTTCCTGGGGAAACACAACTTTAGAGGGTCTTTATCACTATATTTCTGGTACTTAAAACAGTTCATAATACATTTATGGTAAATGCTCCATAAGTTATGATGAATCAGTTAACAGAAGGAGGTGGTAATTGATATTTTCAAGTGCTATAGGAAGAGGTTAGGTAGAAAAGAACTAAAAAAAAAAAAAGAATTTGATAAGTGAGATCAGAAGCTGCTGCTGGAGGAGCTTATTAGAATGGCAGGGGTGAAAGTCTGATTTTGGTGGGTAATATGAGGTGAGAACGGTAGGCAGCAAGGGACAGGAAAGAGTTAACTTTATATGAAGGCAGGGTGGAAGGAAATGTATTCTTTTGAATGAGAAAAATTTGAGTATATTTGAGGCTGAACCAATGGAGAAGGGGAGAATGAAGATAGAAGTGAGAAGGGGGACAACTAGTGGGTCAGAGGTTTAGGAGACAAATTAGAGGCTGAGTTAATACGTACAGATGGGGGCACTAGCATAGGGAAAGAGAGACCTTTGGATATGTGAACATCCATATATATGTGTGTAATAATATTCATTTGTTCTTATTTCAAAGTATTAAGTGTTCATTGCAGAATATTTGCAAAAGACAAAAACCATGAGATTTACTGAGCTCTTACAATATTTCAGACTCTGGTCTATGTGCTTTGCATATATTAACTCATTTACTTCTCAAATAGTCATATGAATTATGATTGAACAGTATGAATCATATTGTTACTATCTCTGTACTATAGAGGAGAGAGATTGAGTCAATTGCCTGAAGTTGCAAGACTGGTAAATTGCCAGTCAGGATGTGAACCTACCTCATCTGTACCTTATGTACATATGCAAAGAAAATCCCAAAGAAGAAGTTTATCAGGAAAAATAAATAAACATGTGTGGGATACTTAGATATAGAAATCACCAGGCGTTAGTGGCTGATGCTTCTCTTTTCTTGGGGAAGTCGGTGGTGACTCTGAAGGAAGGAGATGATAGTAAGCAGGACTCTAGACTCAAGTTTAATAATAGTTTGAAGATACTGCTTCCAATAAAGGAGAAAGAAGCTGACTAGGAATTTTCAGCAGCATTGAAGAGCCAGCTTGAGTTTGTAAGTACTGAGTTTGCAGAGGGTTGGTTGGCATGGTTACGTGATTTTCTGAAGGGCACTGGACTGCTTGTTGTTTGGGGTAAGAGCAGTTGTAGATTAGCCACAGGAGGAACACAGACAGGAGAAATTGATGATATAGTTGAAATGACTGCATCTTTGTTTGCGATCTCTCAAGGCAGATGTTGGGATAGGGATTCAAGAGCAAGAAGGTTACTGGGAGGTGAGTCCAGGAAAAATGCTTGTAGGTGAGAGGGGGAATGAGACAAGTCAGAAAAGGGAGTACCCGGCAGACATGCGAGGGGAGCTTACTCCTGCAGGGGGACTCTGGGAGCCAGTGTGAAAACTCATCTTATAGTGATCTCCCCAGCATCCTTGCACATCACTTCCCATTTGCCATTGGTTAGGACTGCTCCAGGGCAATCATGCGTGGATCGAGGGCTGCCACACACCTGAATACAGAGAATTCTGGTGGCCGGAAGATGGCCTCAGGCAAAGAGATGCTGACTGTTGGAAGTCTGGTCTAGCAATGCCTATCGAAAGAGAAGCCTGGGAGGATAAAGACGGGGCATCAAGAGTGTCTGTTACACACATGGAACTCTGCTCAGTGTTACTACTATGTGCCAGCTTGGATGAGAGGAGGGCATGGGGGAGAATGGATACATGTATATGTATATCTGAGTCCCTTTGCTGTTCACCTGCAACTACCACAACATTGTTAATTGGCTATAGCCCAATACAAAATAGAAAGGTTAAAGTTTTTTTTTTTTTTTTTTTAAGTGTCTGCTACAGATAGACCATGGATTTGTGTCAGGTAAGGGATGCAGCAAACCTATGGGGAGACTAGGAGAGCAAGGAAAAAGTTCTGTGATGAACTTTTTTTTTGAAAATAGTTGTGAATAGGTAATATTAGTACATGGAACAAAACTGAAGCATGAAAGAATATAGAGTGAAAAATAAGTCTTCCTTTCTCACCATCCACCTCCATTTTCTAATATTGTTAGTGTCTTGTATATCCTTTCAGAGATAGTATAGTAGGGATTATGTATGTGTAAATATATTATAGGCATGCTGCTGCTAAGTTGCTTCAGTTGTGTCCGACTCTGTGCGACCCCATAGACGGCAGGCCATCAGGCTCCCCCATCCCTGGGATTCTCCAGGCAAGAACACTGGAGTGGGTTGCCATTTCCTTCTCCAATGCATGAAAGTGAAAAGTGAAAGTAAAGTCACTCAGTCGTGTCCGACTCTTGGCGACCCCATGGACTGCAGCCTACCAGGCTCCTCCGTCCATGGGACTTTCCAGGCAAGAGTACTGGAGTGGGGTGCCATTGCCTTCTCTGATTATAGGCATAGGTATATGTATATACTCACATTATAGATATGGGTTTTATATATGTGTGTATATGTTAAACATACAGGTAATATATATGTTAATTATACCCACACAGGTGGTACAAATAAAATACTGTCTTTTACACATGTATCTTGGGGACCTTTTCATATCATTGCATATGGATTTGCCTCAATTTTAAAAATAGGTGCCTAGCATTTAATCTGATGGGTGTGTGTGTTCCATTTCAGTTGCTCAGCCGTATCCAACTCTTTGCAGACCCATGGACTGTACCCTGCCAGGCTCCTCTGTCCATGAGATTTCCCAGCTAAGATACTGGCATGGGTTGTTATGTCTTACTCCAAGGGATCTTCCCAACAAGTTACAAAAAAACCCCAAAACAATAAACTTTCTTCTGGGTATGTTATCTTGTATGTGTGTTACTGACCAGATGCCAATGATCTGTAAGATAAATGCCCAGGAAGAGGGTTGCAGAGTCAAATTTGAATTTGATAGACAGTACTGAATGTCTTTGAACCAATGTACACACTCATGGGATTGACCATCAAGAGGTCAAAGAAGGGAAGTACAGGGGTGAGGGAGTTGAAGAGGAGAGAGGGGCTGGATAACAGTAAATGTCGAATGTGGAGATTCTGGTGGAGCAGTTCCTGCCGCTGACAAAATCCAGGGTGTGGCCGCAGCCGGAAGTTGTTGGCGTGGGCTCGAGCACAGGCAAGGTCGAGGAAGTAGAGGAAGTTAAGGAACTATGAGGTGTCAGAGTGACTCACTGAGATGATGAGCCAGTCAGTTCATACTGGTTAGTTTGTCATTATCTTGAGAAAGGCGGTTGGAGAAGCCTTCAGCTTCTCTTTAACTCTGGCAAGGAAAAGATGCCTATGCCTCCTGATCCTCTTTCCACTCTGTGGAGCAGAAAACTCTTCACCACTGGAGCTTGCTGAGGAGGAAATGCATCGAAACCACGTGGCTGCTTCCAGGGACAGGCAATGATAACCCCAGTTTATATAGGCCTGTGTGGCTGTGGAAGCAGGTGAGTCTGTTTTACCAGATCCTTTGGCTTTCTAGTGAGTATCCATTAGGCCTGTGGATAGCTCATTTTACGACAAATCCAAACTTACGGGTGTTTATGACATTGTCAAATGAACACTGGCCTGGGGAGATACTTCCTTGGTAATGAAATCACTAACAATAATAATAACAATAGGGATTAAGGTGCTGAATCAGTTAATAATTGTGTTCAGTAGGTAGCAGAGAGAGACCTTAAAATCACTGGTTTAAACTAGAGAGGAGTTCTCTTTGCTCTCAAGTAATGTGTAAAGTTCAGGGATAAGCCTTCCACAAAAGGCGTAGCAGCTCCACAATGCCCTTGATGTCTCAGGTTCCTTCTCTCCTTATGCTCTGCCTCCCCGGTGCTGACTTCCATCCTCATGGTTTCTGGATGGCTGCTGAAGTTCCAGCCATCATACCCATGGTTTCATGCCGAAAGGAGGAAAAGGTCAGAGGTAAAAAGGATTATGCCAGATGAATCAGCATCTCCCACCCCCACCTTTTAATGAACTTTCACAGAAGTTTCACTCAGTAAAGAGAAATTTTCCTCTCACTGCACAGCTTACAGTCACATGGTCATCCCTATCTGCAGGGAGCCTGGGAAACGTAGACTTTAGCAGGACTCCTTGCAGCCCCCAACAGGTTGGATTCTGTTAGGAAAGAAAAAGAGAAGACTAGGTTTTGGCTCTGGGAGACTAGGTATTGGCTAGGTAACTGGCAATATCTCCCAAATTTCCTAGACACTTTACATTTTAAAAAGTGATTTTAATAGTGGTAAAATCTACATAACCTGAAAGTCACTATTTTAGCTATTTAAAAAAGTCTTATTTATTTGGCTATGTCAGGTCTTAGTTGTGGCGTGCAGGATCTTTCAGTTGTGGCATGTGGGATCGAGTTCCCTGACAAGGGATCGAACCCTGCCCCCCGAATTGGGAGCACAGAGTCTTAGCCACTGGACCACCAGGTTAGTCCCACTATTTTAGCTATTTTTTAAGTGTACAATTCAGTGACATTAAGTACCTTCACAAGTGTTGTATAACTATGACCACCATCCATTTCTAGAACTTCATCAGCTGCATCAGAAACTCTGTATCCATTAAACAATGATTTGATCACCATCCCCATCTCCCCTCAGCCACTGATAACCTCTATTCTACTTTCTACATCTTTGATTTTGCATATTTTAGGTACCACAGGTCATACAACATTTATCCATTTGTGACTGACTCCATTTCGCATAATATTTTCAAAGTTCATCCAATTGCACGCACCAGTACTGCATTCCTTTCTATGACTGAATAACATTCCATTGTATGGATATGCCACATTTTGTTTATCCAATTACATGTCAGTGGACACTTGGGTTGTCTTAGTCCATTCAGGCTGCTGTAATGAATTACCACAGACTGGGTTGCTTATAAAGAATAGAAGTTTATTTCTCACAGTTCTAGAGGTTCAAAGTCCAAGATCAGAGTGTCAGCATGGTCTGGTTCTGCTGAAGGTCCTCTTCTGCATTGCGGAAGGCTGACTTCTCATCCTGGTGGAAGGGGCAAAGGATCTCTGTGGGGCCTCTTTCATGGCAACACTAGTCCCTTTCGTGGGTGCTCTACCCTCATGACATGCTCACCTCCTAAAGACCCTGGCTCAGTACCATCACACTGTGCATTAGGATTTCAAGATAGGAATTTTGGGGAGACAGAAACATTCAGACCATAGAGATTGTTTCCAAAGTTTCACTACTGTAAATAGTGCTGCCATGAACATTGGTGTATAGACATCTGTTCAAGTTCCTGCTTTCAGTTCTCCGATTCCACCCATGTGGTAATTCTCTGGTTAACTTTTTGAGATGCTATCAAATGCACTTTACATTTTATTTATTCTTCACAAACTGGCCATTGTTGAAATCACACACTAAAATCCTGATGGAGAGCGGCCACCTACTCTGGATCCAGGTTATCCCCGGCAGGCTGATACTGCCCATTGCCTCCATTGGGGGACTCCTACGAATTATATGCCTCAGTGAGCTGGATGGAGTTTTCATTTTAGAAATGGGAAACAAATGTAAGAGGCTGAATCAGCGGTATTCCCCACTCTTCTCCGGGTAATGAGAGCTCTGCCAACTCTCCCGGACTCTGCCCTTTGCAGCCTTATTGGGTCTATACTGGATTCCCTAGACCAGTGGAGACTTGGAACCATGAAGTTCTAGGAGGGAGCTGTTTTCACTCCTATGTTCGAGCTCAAGCCAACCTGTCACAGATTTATCGAGGAGGAGGAAGATGGCCTTAGTTCATTTCATGCTCCAGTAATAGTTCTAAGTGTGCATTCTTCCAGTGGATAAGAATGTGGTCACTGGAGCCAGATGGCTTGTGTTCAGATCCCAGCTCTACTATTTGTTGTGTGACCTACATTAAAATTATTTCAAACTTCTCTGTGCTTCAGCTTCCTCACCTATAAATAGGGGATGAATGACAGTGCTTTACGTATTTCACATGATCGCCATGAGGGTTGCCTGAGTTGACGTGGTTAAGCAAGTACTTTAGAAAGGTGCCTACACTCTGGAAGGGCTCTGCAAGTGGGGGTCATGTTAGCAGTACTGACCTTATGATTATGCCCAGGAATGTAAATTCTCTAAACCGTAACAGTTAATAGAGAACTGATTATAGATTACCACTGTAGCTCTGGTAATTAAAAAAAAAAGAATAAAATTAGGAGGACACAGATGAACGAAGCATGGAGAGACACAGTCTTATGGTTTGAAAAAGCCTTTAACTGTTTTTGGCCTGATGTCACAAGCCTAGAAAATGCTAGCACTTGGCCTCTGAAATTTGTTAGACCTGTCTGATTCTGTGATCTGTATCTGTAACAAGGTATTTATTCAGTAGTCACCTTGCGCCATCTATAGGTCAGTATGATTTATTGCATTATCTGAAGAGTAGGCTGTGATCATCTTCAGACACAAAATGATTGACTTGATTTTTAAAAACTACTCACACCTCCTTTTTGCTCGGGAAAGCCTTTCTCCTTTTTTGGTTTGTTCTTTGCTTTTGTTTTTGGTAGATGCAGTGCTTTGCGTGACTATAAATAATCCTCTCTATGCAACAAGGGGAGAAATTTTGCCTTGAGATGCAGCTGTGAGTGAGGAGGGCATTGCATGCCCAGATTCTATTTGCTCACATGTTCCTCACAACCAGGAAATCCTTCCTTCTATGTTAAATGGCCAAGACGTCATTTTAAAAATCCGGTGAAGCTTGCATTTTCCCACAGTAAGGGGGGTGAACCAGGAATTGGAGCGATTTCTGCTTTCTATTGTCCTGGTGTTTTATTCTTAGCAGCAGCTGGCATAGGGAAGGCCACTGATTGTGATGTAAGGGGCAATGCAGGCAGGGGAAATCAGGGAGGACTGTCTGGAGGGGAGGAGGTGGGCTCTGGATTTTAGAAGAATGCGGGTGGCGGTAAAGGGGTTGGCTGGTGGCGATGATGACCTGTTGCCCTCTATACTGTACTCTGTGTTTACCGATTAAGAAAGCCTCAGCATATAAAAAGAAGAAACTTGTTTCTCATAAGTCTGCCTCGTATCAAGCTTTTTCCTTTGGGTCTTCATGTCTTTGTCTCTTTCCTGTTTCCATTCTAAGTTCCCTTACCCTCTTCCTGGTCCAAACCATTCTAGTTTCCTTTAGTTTCTGGAAAGCATGCTATCCATCACCAGAAGTTTTTGCATCAGCTGCCCAACCCCACCCCCTGTCTGGAACCATCCTTAGCTTGGTAACTCTTCTTCATCCTATAGATTTCAGATGAAGTCACTTCCAGAAGGAGGCCCTGCCTGATTCCCTAGACTAGGTGGAATCTCCTTGTACATGCTGTGCTTTGCATTCTTCCCTCTCTTTTGGAACTCCCATCACACTTGTCAGGTTACAGGTCTAACAACTGTCTTCTCTATACTGCAAGTATGGGGCTGTCTGTATCCCCACGGACCAGAAAGAGGCCCATGCAAGGGTCAGGAAGGAAAAAATAGCAGAAAAATTGTTCATCTTCCATTATTAAGTTTTCTTTGATGGTTTATTTTAGAGGCCAAGCTAACAGTGCCCATTCACCAATGCCTGGTAGTATTGGTGTGGGAGAACGTTGTGGGTACCATTTTCTCAGTCCAGAAATGGGGCAGGTGCTCTGGTGGCACTCTGTGGGCAGAGGAGGGACAATGCTCTAGGGTGGAACTTCTGCCGTCACTCCTGCCCCTGGGGATGGAGTAGGATGGTGACTGTGCCGGGTCGGGGTGGGGGGGCGTGGGGGGAGCGAGTGCTGGTTGGAATATAAGACCATCAAACTCAGGAAAAGGGAAAGTGGACTTTCCCCATTCAGTTAATTGAGAAAAGCCATTTCCCAGAGTGCAGAGGAGAATTGGAAAGATGGATTATGTCTGTAGTGCAATCTTTTAAAATATACACGATATTAGACAATAAGCTATACATAAACCACAAAAAAGATTGTGCAGAGGCTTAAATGGGTTGACTCCAACTGCGGATCCAAGCATTATGAACTGAGAGGAGATAGGAGGAGAAAGACTAAGGGACCCAGTTCTAAGCCTCATCTTTTGTTTTATCTCGAATATAATAAAATCCTGAGGTCTTGTTAAAAAAATAACGTCTATACTATTTTGAAGGTGAGAAAGAGAAAAGGTATCCTGTGAGGTTAATTTGGCTACAGTATTTAGGGTGAATTAGAGGAGACTGGTCCGGGACAGAGGGGTGAGTGTTAGGGCTGGAATGGACTCCACGAAGCAGTGTTTGAAGGAAGACCTAGGACTCAGAGTCTTTGGGGTGCTAAGGGTCCCAGTGGGGCATCTGGCTTAGTACTTAGTGTCAGGATAGTCCTGTGAGTGTTCTGCCAGAATTATTTGAGGCTCATGAGAGAACTGCTTTGGGTTGCCAGCAGGAAGCCCCTGGCTTGGCAAAGCTGAGATAAAAGTAGGAACTGGTGTTAGCATGCCATCCTGGTCTTTTGATTGGCCAAAGAGATGTAAGATTGACCAAGAGGAGGGCAGGACACTAGGTCTTGAGGGCTAGACCATGATAATAGTATGTTCTGTGGGTAACGAAGTCAAGGCACAAGGAAGCTCCCTGACTCTCCTTTAAGTTTTAGGAAAACCCTCATAGGCTCAGAGGAAGTTGCTTAGGATGTAGCCATGGAGTTGACTATGACCTTTGAATCCAGCCTGGCTAACACCATGTTGCTTATTTTGACAAGGGAAAACCCCAAGTGCTCGATTTAGGAACATGTACTGGGTTTTTTTTATTGGCCATACGGTTGGCTCCCCTAAGGGCAATGTTTCATTGTCAGGTAGCAGGTCATGTTCGAAAGCCATTCCTTGCTAGTCAAGTTCTTCAAAGTTTCTTCTTAGGAGCTACCCTTTGGAAAAAGCACTGACCTGGCAGAGGAGAGTCTGGGTTCTACTCCCAGCCTCACTACTCTGAAACTACGTCAATGAACAAGTCACTTCACCCACTTGGAACCCAGTTTCCTCCCTATAGCTTCCATCTCTCACATCTTATAACTCTAAATATGGTGCAGTCACTAGAGATAGTGATGAAGCTCATCTTGGTTCTAGAAACAAATACAGGTTCTGGAAAACAAATATATCACTATGATGGACTGTGTCCCCTTAAAATTCATATGCTGAAGCCCTAACTCCAAAAAAGAAAATAAACTCGATTCTGGAAAAGAAGCTACTCCTCAGCTGTGACACTTATAGTCTGTGTCTCCTAAAGCCCTAGTGATTTGCCTGACATGTTTTCCCCGACTCCAACCAATTCTCTGATGCCAACTGGGTCTCCAACAATTTACCCCATTTACCTGGAGTCAGGAAGCAACAGTTAGAACTGGACATGGAACAACAGACTGGTTCCAAATAGGAAAAGGAGTACGTCAAGGCTGTATACTGTCACCCTGCTTATTTAACTTATATGCAGAGTACATCATGAGAAATGCTGGGCTGGAAGAAGCACAAGCTGGAATCAAGATTGCTGGGAGAAATATCAATAACCCCAGTATGCAGATGACACCACCCTTATGGCAGAAAGTGAAGAGGAACTCAAAAGCCTCTTGATGAAAGTGAAAGAGGAGAGTGAAAAAGTTGGCTTAAAGCTCAACATTCAGAAAATGAAGATCATGGCGTCTGGTCCCATCACTTCATGGCAAATAGATGGGGAAACAGTGGAAACAGTGTCAGACTTCATTTTTTGGGCTCCAAAATCACTGGAGATGGTGATTGCAGCCATGAAATTAAAAGATGCTTACTCCTTGGAAGGAAAGTTATGACCAACCTAGATAGCATATTCAAAGCAGAGACATTACTTTGCCAACAAAGGTCCATCTAGTCAAGTCTATGGTTTTTCCAGTGGTCATGTATAGATGTGAAAGTTGGACTGTTAAGAAAGCTGAGCGCTGAAGAATTGATGCTTTTGAACTGTGGTGTTGGAGAAGACTCTTGAGAGTCCCTTGGACTGCAAGGAAATCCAACCAGTCTATTCTAAAGGAGATCGGTCCTGGGTGTTCTTTGGAAGGACTGATGCTAAAGCTGAAACTCCAGTACTTTGGCCACCTCATGTGAAGAGTTGACTCATTGGAAAACACTCTGATGCTGGGAGAGATTGGGGGCAGGAGGAGATGGGGACGACAGAGGATGAGATGGCTGGATGGCATCACTGACTCGAAGAACGTGAGTCTGAGTGAACTCCAGGAGTTGGTGATGGACAGGGAGGCCTGGCGTGCTGCGATTCATGGGGTCACAAAGAGTCGGACACGACTGAGCGACTGAACTGAACTGAACTGAACTGAACCTGGAGTTAGCATCAGATCCCACAAGCTAAAGGACTACCCCCTTTCCAGATGTCAGTTGCAAGTTCTGAGCCACCTGTCCTCTGTATAAATTGAGGGTTCTGATGATCCTCTCTTCAGGTTTGATAATTTGCTAGAATGGCTCACAGAACCCAGGAAAACTTTATGTCTACAGGTTTATTGGGGCTTTGCAGGTGGCACAGTGGCAAAGAATCCACCTGTCAATGCAGGAGGCACAAGAAACTCGGGTTCAATCCCTGGGTTGAGTCTCAGGGTCCCTATGAGGAGTCCCAGGAAGCTGATGACCCCCAACTGATAGCAAACATGTGTCCATGGACTTGATCTGGACCTTGGGTGTCTGTGGGGCAACAGCAGGTCTTGCCTGGGCTTTCTTGGTGCAACAGGATGTTGACATTACTCAGTGGAATAGAGAATGCAGGGCCGATGGCCAGATGCATGCTCCCGTGAACACGCTGTTTCTAGTTCCTGCTGTGAGCCTGTGAGCCTGAGATTGGCAGGCCAATCTCCCGAGGCTTGCAGTGAAACCTTCTTTATTCTCATTCCTGTTTTTGGAAGTATGTCTAATTTGGAAAGAGATCACACTGCCATCTGACTCCACGTTGTACTCTCAAAACTGTGTGTTAAGCAAAACTATTTCCTTCTCTTTTATCTGGCATTCACCCAACAGAATCAGAGTTCCGAATGTCATGCCAAAGGCACTTGCTGAGGAATCTTGAATACGAAGGATTTTTCCAAATTCTCATAGAAAAAATTATTTCATTTTACAGAAGTTTTTACTTTTTTTAAGATTTTTTTTTTGACATGGACCATTTTTTAAAGTCTTTCATTGAATTTGTTACAATATTGCTCCTGTTTTATGTCTTGGTCTTTGGCTGCAAGGCATGCGGGATCTCGACCAGGGATCAAACCCGCACCCCCTGCGTTGGAAGGTGAAATCTTAATCACTGACTGGATCACCAGGATGTCACCTAGAAACAGATATTTTAAAAAGTATGCACATCTAAAATGTGTAATCTATGGGCCAGATAGATTTTTCTATACTTAGAATTTTTGATTTTCCAGGATGTCTGAGATTTTATTGGTTAGTGCATACAAAATTGCATATATATATTTTATCTCCATAGGAGAATAAACTCTTTTCACCCATGTCAGAGGCATTTAAAAAAACAAGATTACCTTGCTCATGAAAATATTTATCATAGGAAGTATTAAAAACTATAGGGGCTTCCCATGTGGTGCTAGCGGTAAGGAACTTGCTTGCCAATGCAGGAGCTAGAAGAGCGTTCAATCTCTAGGTTGGGAAGTTCCCCTGGAGTAGGAAATGGCAACCCACTCCAGTATTCTTGCCTGGAGAATCATATGGACAGATGAGCCTGGTGGGCTACAGTCCACAGGGTCGCAGAGTCGAACATGACTGAAGCGACTTAGCATGCATGCATTAAAAACTATAACACTTGGAATTAGTTGGAGTACTGTGTAAGCATGCAGCATGACATTTTTATAAATGTACAGATGTTGATGCCTGCATCTAATTCACTTCTGAATCCTTCACAAACCCCACTCACTACTCTGCATGATACAGCCTTACTAAAGCTTTGTTGAATTAGTTTTTTTAAAAGTAAACAGTCTGAACCACTTATTTGCATACCCTTGGAGTTACCTTAACAGAAATGGGAGCCTTATTCAAAACAGACTAAGAGAAAGACCCAAGGGAGCACAGATTTTCAACTTGTGGTTTCCGATATTCACAGTTCATGGGTGCCAATGCTTGCTGTCTCTTGACACTTCCACATTCAGTACAGTGCAGTTCATTGCTTTGATCTATTTTCTTTTATGCTTCACTGAGCACATAGTTGCAGGCCAGATTTTAAAAGCCATCCATAGGTGGCCAGCTGTCTGGTGGTGGATCTGAAAAGAAGGAGCTATCACTCCCTGAGACACTCACTGAGACACTCGTTCTGGAGACGAGGACAGCCCAGCTTCAGCTTTCTGAATTTCTGTTCTCCCCTTAGGCTCTCAAAATCTGTCAGAATTCTTGGTTGTAGGCAATAAAAACAGACATCAACTGATTTAATGTCACTAATTAAAATGACATTGGGCTGCTTGTAGGGAGACCCAGGCTTGGAGGTAGAGGAGCAAAGCACAGTACCCACAGTCGGGCCACTCAGTGCTCGGGGGAGGGCACCACTGCCGCTTCCAGATGCTGTGCTCTCTTGTTGACATGGCAGCACTTCTGCACCACGTAGAGAATGGGGACAGCATATAACCACTGCTGCTGTGGAACTGTGATCTTGCCACCACCTCTGGAGAGGGAGGGCCTCAGAGTCACCTCTTCTTTGCATCACTAGCACCGGATTCACAGTCCAGAGTGGGTGCTTCTGATTGGTGGGTCCTGCATCCTAGACCCATATAGCTACTTGCAGGGGGTTCCTGGAAAGGTAATGTCTCACATTTCAGTTTTTATAATGGCGAGCAGCCTCTGCCTTTCTTGAAGACTCATAAGAAAGGCAACTCCTCAAATAAACAGTAGGCAGCTAAAAGAAATGACAACTGTCTGTGATATGAACTAAACTATACCAACATTGGGCTTCTGAGGTGGCTTAGTGGGTAAAGAATCTGCCTGCAGTGCAGGAGCTGCAGGAGATGTGGGTTTGATCCCTGGGTTGGGAAGATCCTCTGGAGTAGGAATGGCAACCTTCACCAGTATTCTTGCCTGTGAAGTCCTGTGAAAGAGGAGCCTGAGGGGCTACAGTCCATGGAGTCACAAAGAGTGGGACATGGCTGAAATGACTGAGCACTCATACCAAAGTCACCTCCTCTAAGAGAGAGGATACAAACTTTACTGTATGCAGATTATTAAAAATCAAGCCAAACAAAAACTACCAGTAGTAACCATGATAGCAAGGAGATACTTTATTCCTTGCCTTTTAAAATGCTGCTTATCATGAGAACCATTTCAAATGTAGTTGTTTATAATTTACTATCAGTTCAGTTCAGTTCATTCGCTCAGTCATGTCCTACTCTTTGCGACCCCATGAATTGCAGCACGCCAGGCCTCCCTGTCCATCACCAACTCCCAGAGTTCACTCAGACTCACGTCCATCTAGTCAGTGATGCCATCCAGCCATCTCATCTTCTGTCGTCCCCTTCTCCTCCTGCCCCCAATCCCTCCCAGCATCAGAGTCTTTTCCAATGAGTCAACTCTTTGCATGAGGTGGCCAAAGTACTGGAGTTTCAGCTTTAGCATCATTCCTTCCAAAGAAATCCCAGGGCTGATCTCCTTTGGGATGGACTGGTTGGATCTCCTTGCAGTCCAAGGGACTCTCAAGAGTCTTCTCTAACACCACAGTTCAAAAGCATCAATTCTTTGGTGCTCAGCCTTCTTCACAGTCCAACTTTCACATCCATACCTGACCACAGGAAAAACCATAGCCTTGACTAGACAAACCTATGTTGGCAAAGTAATGTCTCTGCTTTTGAATATGCTATCTAGATTGGTCATAATTTTCCTTCCAAGGAGTAAGCGTCTTTCAATTTCGTGGCTGTAGTCACCATCTGCAGTGATTTTGGAGCCCCCCAAAATAAAGTCTGATACTGTTTCCACTGTTTCCCCATCTATTTCCTATGAAGTGATGGGACTGGATGCCATGATCTTTGTTTTCTGAATGTTGAGCTTTAAGCCAACTTTTTTACTATACAAGGAGCTTTTAATTTTGTCTAAATATTTTACTTAAGGGAGTTTTGCTTTTTCTTTTTCCCCTTTAGAAATCTACATTATTGGTAGGCTATGTTATCGGGTTGATGTGGGTTACTTTTTGTTCATGGAGGTAGATTATGCTTCTAGAAACTTCCAAATGGAAGAACTTCAATCCTTAAAATCTCTGTGGGGATAATCAGGTTTTTCTTAACTCATTTAGTCACTATCTCCTTGGATTGAACAAGAAGTCAGAATTAGAGCCTAATAGGCCATTTCTATTTAGATGGGGAAAAAAGTGTCCTATTTCATTAGGTTTGTACTACGTCACTTTGTCACCAAAGGTTTCCAGGTACAGAGGTGCAGACTCAGAGTGCTGGGTGCGTGGTGTGGTGGTGAGAAAAGGAGAGAGTGAAATGGTGGGAAGGGTGAGAAGTCAGAAATGGAGGTTCCTGAATTGTGCTGGACGAGATTACCCCCCAGAGAGCAGCCTCCCAGCCTAAACCCTGCTGATGCTGGACCAGTTATTTCAGACGGTCAAACATAGTCCAAAACATTGCTACAAATGAATTGGGGTTGTTCTAAAATGATTTTCACCTCTTCATTGACAACAGCAAGTCTCGATCCAAGGGAGCGTAGGGAGTAGGTATTAATATATACACTCATATATAATACTTCTATACATCATTGTTTAATTAATTAGCGAATTAATTCACTCTGTAACTATTTACTAAGACCCTATTATGTACTAAGCATCACACTGTTTTACAATTGCTGCCTCATCTAATAATCCCTCTAACAACCCTATCCTCTGTAGATCTAATTCCTTCCCCTATTTGAAAGATAAGACAATGAGGTTCAGAGAGCTCAAGAGGCAGAAGAACTTGAATCCACATCACTTGTCTCCAAAGTCTGTGATTCTAGCCACTGTTTCTTGTGATCTGAACACTACCTCTGAATACTGAGGTGACCAGCAGACAGTATCTACCCTCCATGGTGGCTGGACATCAGAAAAGAAAAGACACATCACCATATGGTGTAATTTTTTCTGTAATACTATTGTGTAGATTTTGAGGTTTGTGCTTGCTCAGTTGTGTCTGACTCTTTGCAACCCTGTGGGCTGTAACCCACCAGGCTTCTCTGTCCATGGGATTATTGAGCAAGAATACTGGAGTGGGTTGCCGTTTCCTACTCCAGGGGATCTTCCTGACCCAGGGATCGAACCTGCATCTCTGCATTCTCTGCAGCTCACTGCATTGGCAGGCAAATTCTTTACCACTGAGCCACCTGGGAAGCCCAATACTGTTGTATCAAGAGCCCAGAGGAGAGATATCTAAGCCAGCCAAGGTTTGGATGGGAGGTAGTTCATGAAGGTTTTTATGTTTTCAAAGGTTCTTCTTTTTTTAGTGATAAAATTTGATAATGAGTTTGATATCCTTCTAATTAAATTATTTATTTAGGCTGCACACTGTGGCATTTGGGGTCTTAGTTCCCTGACCAGGGATTGAATCTGTGCCTCGTACATTGGAAGCTTGGCGTCTTCACCACTGGACCACCAGGAGGTAAAACGAGCTAAGTGATGAAGGGTGACCAAGATGTTTCACAGGAAAAACATATGTACAGGCATAGAAGTGTGACATGGAACAGGCGCACACCTGTTCCATGGCTCGTGTGCATAAAAGGAGACACACACAGAGAAGGAGAATCTGAAACATGGCTAGAAGGATATGCAGAAGTAGTGTAGGTGAAGAAAGGGTACAGATTTGAGAGCCACTTGGAAAGTAGATTCAACAGAACTTGGTGACTGATTATATATGAGGAATGTGGGATCCACAAATTTTTAAAAGAGTATCTTTTAGAGTAGTATTAGGTTTACAGTAAAATTAAGAGGAAATAAAGATTTCCCATATATCCTTCCCCCCACATGCATAGCCTTCCCATTACAAACATTCCCCAACTAGAGTGGTACATTTATTATACAGATGAACCTATGTTGACACATTACTATCCAAAGCCTGTAGTTTACATTAGGATTCACTCTTGGTGTACATTCGATGCATTTGGACAAATGCGTAATGGCGTGTACCCATTATTATAGTAACATATACTTATATGTATCATTGTTTAATTCATTGCCCTTTAAATCATCTGTGCTCCATCTATTTATCCTTCCTTTCTTAATACCCCCTGATAACAATATCCATTGTCTGGACCTACAACAGTTTATTTATCACTCACTTACTAGAGGATATCTTGGTTGCTTTCAAGTTTCGTTGTTGTTGTTGTTCAGTTGCTAAGTTTGTCTGACTCTTTGTGACCCCATGGACTGCAGCATCCCAGGCTCCTTTGTTCTTCACTATCTCCTGGATTTTGCTCAAAGTCATGTTCTTTGAATCAGTGATGCTATCTAACCATCTCATCTTCTGGCACCTCCTTCTCCTATTGCCTTCAATTTTTCCCAGCATCAGGGTCTTTTCCAATGATCCAACTCTTGCATCAGATGGACAAAGTATTGAAGCTTCAGCTTAAGCATCAGTCCTTCCAATGAATTCAGGATTGACTTCCTATAGGATTGACTGATTTGATCTCCTTGCAGTCCAAGGGACTCTCAAGAGTCTTCTCTAGCACCAAAGCCTTCTTTATGGTCCAACTCTCACATCTGTACTTTACCATTGGAAAAACATAGCTTTGACTATATAGACTTTTATCAGCAAAGTAATGTCTCTGCTTTTGAATATGCTGTCTAGGCTTGTCAACGCTTTTCTTCCAAGAAGCAAGTATCTTTTAATTTCATAGATACCATGGCTACAGTCACCATCTGCAGTGATTTTGGAGCCCAAGAAAATAAAATCTGTCACTGTTTCCACTTTTCCCCCTTCTATTTGCCATAAAGTGATGGGACCAGATGCCATGATCTTAGTTTTTTGAATGTTGAGTTTTAAGCCAGCTTTTTCACTCTCCTCTTTCATCCTCACCAAGAGGTTCTTTAGTTCCTCTTTCACTTTCTGCCATTAGAGTGGTATCATTTGCATATCTAAGGTTGTTCGTATTTCTCCTGCAATCTTATTCCAGCTTGTGATTCATCCAACCCAGCATTTCACATGTGTACTCTAGAGTCAGGCATGATTGAGTGACTAACACACACATACACACACACACACACACAAACACGCACACACTGTGTATAAGTTATATAAGCAGGGTGACAATATATAGCCTTATTGTACTCCTTTTTCAATTTTGAACCAATCAGTTGTTCTATGTCTGGTTCTAACTGTTGTTTCTTGACCCACACACAGGTTTCTCAGGAGACAGGTAAGGTGGTCTGGTACTCCTATCTATTTAGGAATTTTCTGCAGTTTATTGTGACCCACACAAAAGCTTTAGCATAATCAATGAAGCAGAAGTAGATGCTTTTCTGGAATTCCCTTGCTTTCTCCAGGATCCAGTGAATATTGGAAATTTGATCCCTTTTTCTCTGCTTCTTCAAAACCAGCTTGGAAGTTCTTGGTTCACATAGTGCTGAAGCCTAGCTTGAAGGATTTTGAGCATTACTTTCCTTGCATGTGAAATGAATGCAATTGTACAGTAGTTTGAACATTTTTTGGCATTGCCGTTCTTTGGGGTTGGAATAAAAACAACTTTTCCTGTCCTTTGGCCGCTGCTGGAGTTTTCCAAATTTGACTCAAAACTGACATATTGAATGCAGCACTTTAACAGCATCATCTTTTAGGATTTTAAATAGCTCAGCTGAAATTCCATCACCTCCACTAGCTTTGTTTATGGTAATGCTTCCTAAGGCTCTCTTGACTTCACACTCAAGGATATCTGGCTCTAAGTGAGTGACCATGCCACAGTGGTTATTTGGGTCATTAAGACTTTCCTTGTATAGTTCTTCTGTGTATTCTCGCCACTTTTCTTAATCTCTTTTGTTTCTGTTAGGTCCTTACTATTTCTGTCCTATATTGTGCCCATCCTTACATGAAATGTTCCTTTGATAGCTCCAATTTCTTTGAAGAGATCTGTAGTCTTCCCCATTCTATTGTTTTCCTCTACTTCTTTGCATTGTTCATTGAAGATGGCCTTCTTATCTCTCCCTGCTATTCTCTGGAACTCTGCATTCAGTTGGGTATATGTTTCCCTTTCTACCTTGCCTTTTACTTTTCTTGATTCCTCGGCTATTTGTAAAGCCTCCTCAGACAACCACTTTGCCTTGTTGCATTTCTTTTTGTTGGGGATGGTTTTGGTCACTGCCTCCCGTACAATGTTATGAACACAGTTCTTAAGGCACTCGGTCCACCAGATTCCAAGTTTCAGCAGTTAGGAATAAAGCTGCTATAAATATCAGTGTGCAGATTCTTGTGTGAACATAAAGTTTTCATCTACTTTGGATAAAGAAGAAGGCGTGTGATTGCTGGATCATATGGTCAGAGTATGTTTAGTTTGTTAAGAAATCACAAAACAATCTTTTAAAGTGGCCATACCATTTTGCATTCCCACCAGCAATGAATGAGTGTTCCTGTTGCTCTTCACCAACCGACGTTGTTAGAGTTCTGCGTTTTGGCCATTCAAATTGTGTAGTGGTATCTTATTGCTTTAATTGGCATTTTTCTGATAACATATGATGTGGGACATCTTTTCATACACATATTTGCCATCTGTATCTTTTCTTTGATGAGGTATCTTTGAAGGGCTTTGGCCTATTTTCAGACTGGACTGTTTCTTTTCTTATTGTTGACTTTTAAGAGTTCTTTGTGTATTTTGGAGAACAGTATTTTATCAGATGTGTCTTTTGCAAATATTTCCTCCCAGTCTGTGGCTCGTCTTCTCATTATTTTGACATTGTATTTCACAGAGCAGAAGTTTTAAATTTTAATGAACTCTAGTTTATCAATTATTTCTTTCATATATTGTGCCTTTGGTGTTGTTTCTGAAAAGTCATTACCATACCTAAGGTTCCATACCCTAGGTTGTCTCCTATGTTATTTTATAGGGATTTTATAGTTTGAAGTTTTAAATTTGGGTCTATGATCCATTTTGATTTATTTTTTGTAAATAGTGTAAAGTTTGTGTCTAGAGTCTTTTTTTTTTTTTTTTTTTTTTGCATATGGATGTCCAGTTTTTCCAGCACCATTTGTTGAAAATAGTGTCTTTGCTCCACTATATGGCTTTTGATCCTTTGTCAAAGATTAGTTGACTATATTTATATGTGCCTGTGTCTGGGTTAAATTCTTATTTTATTCATAGTGTTAATGGACACCTGCTTTAAGCCAAGTACTGTAGTAAATTTTGGAAATACAGACTACAGTAGGAGAGATGTCATCCCTGTTCTCATGGATTGTACAGTGTATAGAAAAGAAAGGGTCAAAGGTAACTCAAGATTTCTAGTTTGGATGATGGGTCAGGAAATCCAGAAGCAGCACTAGGTTGATGTGGGAAGATGCTTAGTCCTGGGGAGTTCGACATTTCTGTGTTTCATAAAAAACAGCCAGTAGGTAGTTGGGCATTCAGATGTGGAGCTAGGAGAGCTTGAGCTTGAGATATAGATTTGGGCACCATCTTGCATGGATTTGGTAGTGGAAACCATGCATGTAAGTGTAATTGCTCAAGGAATGTGTATTGGGGTTGGTGGGGAAGGGAAGGAGTCAGACAATGGAATTCTGAGGAACTCTAGTATTTGCAGGAAGAGAAATGGAGAGGACTACAGAGAAATTGCAAACCGGTGGTCAGAGAGGTAGGAGGGAACTGTGAGAGAGTCATGCTATGGAAGTCAAGTTGTTATGAGCCGAATTGTGCCCCTCTCCCCCTACCCCACACCAAAATTCATTTGCTGAGGCCCTAATTCCCAATGCACCGTGTTTAGAGGTAGACTTTAAGGAGATAAGTGAAGTAGCTCGGTAGTGTCTGACTCTTTGTGACCCCATGGACTGTAGCCTACTGGACTCCTCTGTCCATGGGATTTTCCAGGCAAGGTTACTGGAGTGGGTTGCCATTTCCTTCTCCAGGGGATCTTCCTGTCCCAGGGATCAAACCCAGGTCTCCCACATTGTGGGCAGACACTTTACCATCTGAGCCACTAGGAGATAAATAAGGTTACATTGGGCTTTCCTGGTGGCTCAGATGGTAAAGAATCCACCTGCGATGTAGGAGACTTGGGTTTGACCCCTGGGTTGGGAAGATCCCCTGGAGGAGGGCATGGCAACACACTCCAGGATTGTTACCTGGAGAATACCCATGGACAGAGGAGCCTGGTGGGCTACAGTCCATGAGGTCACAAAGAGTCAGACACGACTGAGCGACTAAGCAGAGCACAAGGTTATATTAAGTCATACTGATGGAACCCTAATCCAATAGGACTAGTGTCTCTATAAGAGGAGGAAAAAACACCAGAGATTGCTCTGTCATACTCCACATGCATAGAGGAGAGGCTATGTGAGAACTCAGAGGGGCTTCCCAGGTGGCGCTAGTGGTAAAGAACCTGCCTGCCAGTGCTGGAGATATAAGAGACATGGGTTTGATTACTTGGGTTGGGAAGATCCCCTGAGAAGGAAATGGCAGCCCACTCCAGTACTCTTGTCTGGAGAATCCCATGGACAGAGGAGCCTGGTGAGCTACAGTCCATGGAGTGGCAAAGAGACGGACACAACTGAAGCGATTTAGCACACGTGCCCAAAGACTGAGAGAGACAGTGTCATCTCTAAGTCAGGAAGAGAGGCCAAACTGGGAACTAGCCCTGTCAGAACCTTGATCTTGGGGATTCACCCTCCAGAACTATGAGAAAGCAAATGTCTGTTGTTTGAGCCACCTAGCCTATGGTATTTTGTTATGGAAAGTTGAACAATTCCAAGGGAGTAGAGAGTTTCAAGGATAGTTTAGAGAAAGATAAATGTCAACAAAGGTAAGAATAGACATGTGCTCTCTGAATTTGGTAATCCTGCGACCCTAGCAAGAGCAAGGAAGGACCAAGTCTGTCAGAAGACAGACTGAAGTGAGATTACATCAGCAGGAGGAGGGGACCGCATGTTTTATACACAAGCATAGCCTCCAGGCTGGAGTCTGGCAGCTCCTACCACCTGTGTTTGTAATTCTGTAAACTCTTTGTGCAGATTCCCCCAGGGACCAGCTTTGCAGTGGTTCATGATTGTGAACCATGTAACAGGTTCACAATCATGCCTGCTGAATGGCTTCCTTGGCCATGTGCCGGCTTAGGTGTAAAGTCATCTCGACCAGTGAGGCAGCCTTATTTAATAGTATGAGGGATGTGAATTTTGTGCTTTCTAGGCACCAGGCATTTGTCCTAAACCCTTTGCATATATTTTCCCATGTAATTTTTACAACTTTATGAATTAAGCACTATTATTATTATGCTCATTTTTCTTATGGAAAAACTGAGCTATAGTTTCAGACAACCTGACCACAGGACTCAAGCCTTTAACCACTATATTCTGTAGCTCATATCCTTTTAGCATCTGCTTCTCAGGTGACCTGGTGGTAAAGAATCTGCCTGCCAATGCAGGAGACCCAAGAGGTGCCAGTTCGATTCCTGGGTCAGGAAGATAGGAAATGACAACTGCAGTATTCTTGCCTGGAGAAGTCTGTGGGCAGAGGAGCCTGCCAATCTACAGTCCATGGGGTTGCAAAGAGTCAAACATAGCTGAGCAACTGAGCATGCATATCCCTGTGTGCAGACCCCTGGATCTGCCCTGTGGAGGCTTGAGGAACTGACTTGTGTCCTCTGGGCCTCAGGATCCTAACATGCACTGTGTAGACTTTGGGGAAGATGATTCTCTAAGGTGCTTTCTGACTCTAATGGTCGGTGATCTGATGGTTTGGACTAAATTATACTCTAGTGACCTGGCATTAACCTCTGCAGAAAAGTTAACCAGACGTTTTCAGTCAGGATCGGTTATCAGTCACCAAGTGGGGAAGGGGAGAATGGGGTGAACTAGGAGATTGGGACTGACATATATACACTGTTGATATTATGTATAAATAGATAATTAACGAGAACCTAATGTATAGCTCAGGGAACCCTACTCAATGCACTGTGGTGACCTAAAGGGGAAGGCAATCCAAAAAAGAGGGGATATGAGTATACTTATAACTGATTCACTTTGTTGTACAGTAGAAATTAGCACATTGTAAAGCAACTGTACTCTAATAAAAATTAATTTATGAAAAAGATCAGTTATCAGGACCCTGAGAAGATCCTGTATCGAGTGTCTTGCCTATGACACACCACCCCCTATTTATGCAGCCAGGGAACATGGGGAACCCCCCAACAGTTGACAGGGAGTGGGGGCATGTACACAGGGTGACTGAGAGGCTTGATGTAGGCTCCACTTCAGGCAGGATGGTAGTGGGCTTGGGAGAAGCCCCTGACTCTTACCCCATGTTGCTGCTTCCACTCCTTGGCTGGGAAGTGAGGAGAGTTCTGGCTGAGGGTCCGTGATCAAGAATTTCATGGAGGAGAACAATCAGCCGGTCACCACCACAGCTGTTGAAGGGTTTACCAGTGTCAGTGCTGCCTTGGGGTACGTAAGGGTCTGGGGAAATTTTTCTTCCAGTGCCCTTGTCCATCTAAGCAATTTGATTAAAAGCATCTCACAGAAATTGATGGATCCATGTGAAGTCCATATGATTTGTCAATGAAGACATAGATTGGTGAGTAGAGAAGAGATACTTAAGTATTTACTTATTGTCCTGTTATTGTACATAAAGATCCCTGGTTAGATCTGGCAATCACTTTGTAATCTTTGTTGTCAGATTCATGATTCCTGGATAATTTTTTGTATCTGCTGTGATGAAAAGGTAGCAATGCTATTATCACGTCATGGCTCCTCAGAACCTGTTTGTATCGAAACTCTATAGACCTTCTAGCTTCTGTCATCTACTCATTTCATTTGTTTAATGTCGATTACAGCATTAGTCATTTTACTGCATCATCCATCAGGCTGCCTCTGAATACTGGCTTCCAGTGCTTGTCACACATGTTGTTATTGCACTTCTCTGAGAATGATCACAAATATAAGTCATACTCAGAGAGCACAGGAAAATGTGAACAATCATTTGGTTTTTGGTCATGTTCAGAATTTTGTAGCATAAGATGGAACAGCATATCTTTCAATTGCATCTTCTTTTAAAATTTGTAGATCATTATCATTCCGTTCCTAGAACGTGATCTTCTTCCACGATGACTACACCTCCGTCTTTCATACACCACGCAAGCTGGGAGGAGAGGCAAAGCGCTCATAGGCAGGTGGGGGAGTGTGGTCTCATTCATGTAAGGAATCAGTGTCCCATGCCAGGCACAGCTTAAAACTGACCCAAGAGAGCATGAGGTCACCAGCCAGTTGGAGGCAGGGTGGGGGGGCCTCACTTGGAAGGATCTGTAGTGGGAGGCAGAATGGTGCTGGGGGAGGGGTGCATTACATAAAGTACACCTGCCCCATCCTGCCTTCCTTAGTGCTATAGCTGGAGGCAGCACTTTGGTCAGGACATGGACAGATTAGAGTCTGTGCACCTGTCTGCACATGTGACTCAAACTGGAAGATTGGTTGGTAGTGGTCTGTAATTGTTTGCTATTGCTGCCATAACAGACTGTCTATATATTTAGTGGCTTAAAGCAACTCATCTATTATCTCACAGTCAGAAGTCTGGGCGCTCAGCTAGTTCTCCATCCCAGATTTCACAAGGCTAGAGTCAAGGTCTGGGCAGGTCTGTGATCCTTTCTGGATGCTCCAGGGGGAATCTGCTCACAAGCTCATTCAGATGGTTGGCACAATTCAGCTCCCTGTGGTTACAGGAATGAGGGTCCCGTTTCCTTACTGGATGTTGACCAGGTGTCGTTCTCAGCTAGAGGCCACCTGCATTCCCTGGCCCATGGCCTCTTTTCACCCATCGTCAGTGCCAGCAGCAGTAGGCTGTCTTCCTCATGCTTTGAATCTTTTGGATTTTCCCTTTCATCTCTTTCATCTTCTGCCTCTGGCTGGAGAAAGTTCTCAGCTTTTAAGGGCTCATGTGATTAGATTGGGCCCACCTGGATAATCCAGCATACTCTAATTTCTCTATTAAGGTCTATACCTTAATTATATCTGCATAGTCCCTTTTGCCATATAACATAACAGATTTAGAGGTTCTAGGGTTTGAAGTATGAACATCTTTGGAGGCCATCATTCTGCCCACCCCCGGGATCACTGGTAGCCCTATCCTACATCTGATATGAATAAGCTTCATCCAAATTAGGATGTTAGCACCATTCTGGCAGTTCAATACTGCATGGACCTGGGAAAATAAATACCCTACTGGCCAGCAGGAGCAATCTGCTTAGCAGTCCACCCCCTTGGAATGAGCCCTGGCCATTGTGTCTGGGGCCACCCCATGAGCATGGTCCCAGAGCTCCTTGGATCTTGTGGTCCCCTCTCCAGGTGGGTAGGGGGTTTGGGGCAGAGGGCTGGAGTGTGTGAGAACATCCCCAAAGGGAGAAGCAGGGACAGACCAACACAGGTCCCTGTTTGGGTTCCTGCCTAGATGGTACTGCTAATTCTGGGTGTTCCCAGGCAGTGGAGAAAAGCTCTTGAGATGGGCCAGGATAGGGGCCCTGCTTACTTGGTCCCAAGGGCAAGAAGTGCTGCTTCCAGCAACTAAACTGATAAGAACTCCACTTTCATTTTCTTTGTGTAATATCTCCAGAGTTCAGGCCAATACCCTGTTGGGTTTGTCCTGCTCAGGCAATGGTGTATAACAGAGCCTCCAGAGGCTTTCATTTCAGCCTTTGCTCAAGTCCCAGATATTGTTTCAAGAGACCATTCTGGCTGGATGACCTTAGACAAATTACTTCATTAGGTGAGCCACAGTCTCTTCATCTGAGTAGTGAACTGAGGGCAATGATAGTGAACACTAACACTCTGAGGGCTGACAGATATCATAGCTACTTTACACTCGTATCTGCCTCGTTATTTTCACCTTTTAATGTTGTGATGATCAAGTAAGTTGGCATATTGTAAAAATTCCTGGAATACAATAAGCGATCCATGTGTGCTATGCGCTCAGTCGTGTCTGACTCTGTGACTCCATAGCCCACCAGGCTCCTCTGTCCATGGGATTCTCCAGACAAGAATACTGGAGTGGGATGACATTTCTTATCTTCCTAACCCAGGAATTGAACCCATGGTCTCTTGCATCTCCTGCATTGACAGGTGATTCTTTACCACTAAGCCACCTGGGAAGCCCCCAAGCAGTCCAGACATTCAACAACAAGTGTGAACCGAGCTGGTAAATGGTTAACAACTGGCTCTCTGGGGAAGGTGAGGAGGTGGATTTGGAGTATTGCCGATGGCCAGGGTGTACAGACACCCACCCAGCTAACTTCAGACTAACAATATAGTGTCACTGAATGCGGAGTTGAGAAGTGATGCTAACCACTGGCTCCATGGGCAGGGGGAGCCAGATCCAGCACCCACCAGAAGGCTGAGCTCTTCATTTGTGCCAGTTACGGTGTTCACACTGGAGATACAGAAGCGCATATGATGGCGCTTATAGTTCTCCTCCTGGCGCTCTTTTTCCTTTCCCCAACTGAAAGTCCGAGTCTCCCAAATGCTTTGTAAAGGAGACCTAGTTCTAGGTAGAGAAGCGTGAACCTGGTAACCTCTCAAGGTGTCTGTCGGCTCTTGCCTGAACCAGAAGAGGAAGTGTTATTTCTGGTTTCTTTGCAAGCCAGCAGTCTTGTTTCCACAGAGCTGAGTCGAGTAAGATTAAAGCCAGAAGCGTGCTTCCTCTCATTGGTTTGGGGTTTGGTGTCGGTGGAGATATTTCATTTCCTGGAGGCCCATTCTCTCGTGCTAGGAGGGGAAGGTGCTGGCTCATCCATTCATTATCATGAGGACTGAATGACCCTGGTGAGAACCAGAGTCATTTCCCAGTTGTCTGAGGTCTGACCCGTAACCAGGCTCACGCGTCATTCCCCCAAGCACGGCAAGAATGCCAGGGGTTCCATTAAATTAGCATGTGGTCTTCTTAATACGGAAGCCATTGAATGGTTCTCAAGTGGGAGAGAGATTTTTTGCAGATTGTAGAAGGAAGTAGGCTGTGAAACATCTATGTAGAATACTTGGAAATGCATAAACTGGTAAAACTGGAGAGCAAGTAGAAGTAGGTTGTCCCTACCTCACCATCTTGAGTCATTGAACTCATGTACTGTAAGTTGTTTTATATCATTTCTCAGAAGCCAATCCCTTTTCTCACATTAAGTTTCCATGTAAGATGGTATTGTGAGGGAAGGAAAGCATAATGCAAGCACTATTGTTACTGGTGTATAAAAAGGGCCATTAACACAACATTGCAGGTCAACTATACTTCAATTTTTAAACAAATGTTTTTCTTTCTGGAGAAAAATATTAAAAAATAAAAAGGGCCGTTAAAACGAAAGTTAATATCGGCCTTTCTTAATACACCCAAATGGAAATTACCATAAAAGCTGGGATCCTGATGGCGTGCATGTGTGTTTGTGTGTATAAACTTATAATATTTGGGATGTTTGAGCTTGTTTTATTTATTCATCCTTTAAACCACATTTGGAAAATTAAAATGTGTATTCATATGAGTTCAAGCTAAATACCTAAGTTTTAGAATAAAGGACAAATTCTCAGAAATTCAAAAGGGCTCTTAATATAAAGAGAAAGAACAAATTAAGACTCAAGGATAGTAGAAAGTAGAAAAAGAACTGCATCTTAGTTTCGGAGCAGCATTTTGGGGATGAGTGGGGTGTTTGTTTTTATTTCACTAACATATAGGTGCCAGGTTTTTCCACTTTTGGATAACTCAACTGATTTCTCATCTGTCAAGGATTTAGCCTTGTGAGTTAGTTTCCACGATAGTGTTTACATTTAATATACAGTAATATATCCTTTTCCAGGTTGGAGCTTTGGGGTTCAACATGGTAAATGTGCAATGTACATGTTTAGTCTCTCAGTTGTGTCTGACTCTTTGTGATCATTTGGACTGTAGCCTGGCAGGTTCCTCTGTCCATGGGATTTTTCAGGCAAGAATACTGGAATGGGTTGCCATTTCCTTCTCCAGGGGATCTTCCTGAACCAGGAATCAAACCTATGTCTCCTGTGTCTGCTGCATTGCAGGTGGATACTTTATCCACTCAGCCATGGGGGAAGCCCAAATAAACAATCCCCATTAGACATTAGACGTGGCTCAGATGGTAAATAATCTGCCTGCAATGCAGAAGACCCAAGTTCAACCCCTGGGTTGGGAAGGAAATGGAGAAGGAAATGGCAACCCATTCCACCAGACCATTAGACATGGAGATAAATCTTATTGGATGTGAATGGTTGGGGAAATGTGCACTAGGAATTGAATTATTATTTTGCTGCAATTAAAAAAAATCTCATACATTTTCCTTTTTTTCCTTGAGGTCTTGGAGACAATCTGATCATTATAATTTTGCAATTAAAATGAAAAATTAATATCTATTAAGTGCTTTCTGTGAAGGTAGTATTACTCTTTGTTTCTGAAATGAATCTTTAATATTAAAAAGATATTCTAAAAGTTGGCTTATGTTGACAAGATATGGCAACAGGAAAACATGGAGCTCTGGGGTCAGCAAGCAGTAGAAATTCAGTTGTGAAGAATGAAGTGCCAAAATGTCATTGTAAGAGGGTACTGTGATAATCTTGAATGTTATAGGGTAAGGTGCCCAAATTTTAAAATCATCAGCGACTTCTTTTTGTCTGAAAAATTCAAAGCAGGGAAAGGGTGATATAATGGTGTGATATTATCAGTACTTTTTAAGACATATGTAGAAATATATAAAGGGTAGATCAGAAAAGGAGAGGATAGAAACATGAGTTACGAGTAAGACTGCCAGATAAAGTACAAGGTGTCCAGTTAAATTTAAATTTCAGATAAGCAAAAAATATTTTTTAAATTTTAAGACTATCCCATGCAATATTTGGGACATGCTTGTACTAAAAAATATATTTGTAGTTTATCTGAAATTTATATTTAATTGAGTTGCCTGTATTTTTATTTGCTTTTGGCAGTCCTTATTTAGAAGGCTACTGCAAAACTCCAAGTAAGAAGTAAGTAACGAGGGTCAACCAGAGACTGCAGGAAGAGACTGGTAGAAGGGTATGAATGTGACAGAACTGAGGAAGATAAAATCAACAGGATCTCACAACTGGGAAGAGAAAATTACGTGGCTTGAAATACTGTAATATGGGAAGATGAGCTAGGATCTAATAGACTAATTTTCTAATAGAAGATTTAAATATTTCAAAGAAAAAAAGTGGTTAACTTGACATAGAGTAGTGATTCTGTGAATTGATTGCCTTGACAAGTACAAAGACACAAACATTAAAAGAAATCATTGCAATTTTAAATTAAATGGAAATAAAAATTTAATAAAAGTTATATTCTTGGAAGAATAATTAACTTTTTCATAGGAGTATTTCACAGTTTAAATATTTTATTAATACCATTGGGGATATAAGTCTGTGTTTTCATAACCCAAATAAATGAAAGCTCATGGATTTTATTCTCCCAAGACATTTAAAGATGTACCTTAAATCAAACAATGGCTGTGTGCTCCATTCCCACTGAGGAAATAATCTTTGAAAAGGAATCCATTACCAAGCTGGGCAAAGCAACTTGTGCCTCATATCAACTGGGCTTCCCAGGTGGTGGTAGTGGTTAAGAACCTGCAAATACATGCAGGAGATGTAGGTTCGATCCCTGGGTCAGGAAGATCCCCTGGAGGAGGGCATGGAAACCCACTCCAGTATTTTTGCCTGGAGAATCCCATGGACAGAGAAGCCTGGTGGGCTACAGCCTATAGGACACAACTGAAGTGACTTAGCCTGCATACATATCAACCAGTAGGATTCAAGAGTGTTTTTACAAAATCTTGCAGTAAAATTATTAGACAATATTCCCATGTTATTGTAGCACAGTTATTTGGGCCATTATATTTTTCCAGACTTTGATTTCTAGACATATCTATTTCTAAATACATATGTTTAGAAAGATGATGGTGGAATAAATTAGAAATTGTAAAGATGTTCCTTGGGAACATTTAAACTCTTATAAAGCCTATTTAAATGTATCCAATAAATATTAAATAAAAAATAAATAAAATATTTATTAGGTACCTTTTGTAGCCTAATTTCTAGTGATTACTACAAGAATAGGGACCCTTTCCTTATAATCTTAAAAACCAAATCAATAATGGAGCAATCAAGATGGAATAGAAACTTCAGATAAAAAGCAATATTTCCCCATTTTCCTTGTGATCTCTACTCCTAATTATCTGCTATGTCAGATAATTAGGTGCTGTGTCAACTTCCTATATCTGCCAGGGTCCAGTAAGGGGACAGAAACCACACTATTTGGACAGAGGGAATTTAACATAAAGAATTGTTAACCAGACAATAATCATGTGAATTAGGCAACTGAGAAGCAAAAACAAAACTCAAATGTCTCTGGGAGGCAGCAAGTGCAATGACTACCCCTGGTACAAGGGAAACAAAAGAAGATGTTAAATTGACTAAAACTTTAGAGGCTAAGAGGAGGAAGCTTGTATGCCCGGGACCCAAACCTCTGAGGCCCGTCTCCAGTCCAGTTGGTGCTGGTGCCTCTGGGGAGTGGGGTGGGGATAAGGAAACTAACTCTGCACATCTTGGATGCAATAAAAAAGTGGATTCAACAGATGCTATGGAAGGCATTCTGCCGCCATGGTGCCCTGGGGTGATGGTCGCACAAATGTGAGGCAGATGGGGAAGAGCAAGAGCCTTCCCCCTGCTTCAGTCTTCCAGTCTCCTTCTAGTGCCTCTACTGGCAAGAGCCTAAATGGATCTAGTTATCAGAAGGAGAAACTTGGTTTTCAGACTCCCAGACTCAGCATCACAATGCATAGTATAGAAGAATGGGTTTGAACTGAGAGATCATCACTTAATGACCATCTCCTAAATGCTTCTCCTGGGCTGCCTCTTGCCTTCTCCCATGGAACCACCTCCACTTCACACCAGAATGATCTTTCCAAAGCCCTCCAAATCTTCTTGAGATTTTAGCAAAGAGGAAAAGATGCCAACCATGACCCCCAGACCTGCATCATCTGACTTCTGCACTGTACTTTGGTATCTTTGAAGTCTTGTTGGGCTTGCCAGTTAGTCCTAGAATATGCCGCTTTATTTTCTCCTTCAGGGCTTTTGTACACAGTACTGCTGGGAATTTTCTTCCCCTCCTGTTTGCCTAGAGTAGTCTATTCAGTGTTGAGATCTTGGCTTGAGAATGGTTACTTCTTTGGGAGAGCCTCTTCCTCTGCTCCGTAGACTAGATGATGCCTCTGGTTAAACCTTTCCATGGCTTCCATGCTCTCTTCTGGGTTGTTATATTTGACTAGTGTGTCTTTCCCCACTAAATAGTAGCAATTCAAGGGTAGGGGTAATGGCTATTTTGCTCACCACAGTTTTCTCAGTGTCTACAAGATGTCTGGCACGTGTGTGTGCTCAGTTGTGTCTGACTCTGTGACCCCCATGGATTGTAGCCTGCCAGGCTCCTCTGTCGATGGAATTTTCCAGGCAGGAATACTGGAGCAGTTTGTAGGTGTTTAACAAATATTTATCACATGACCAGGTGACTGAAACAAATTATTTTGTGAGGATGAAGGGTTTATTATCATAATTTAGGATGCTATTGTCACAAATACTGTTATTTCACAGTAAAGAAAAACAATTGGTAAGGAGCATTCTGAAAAGATGTTAATTTTTCAGGGTCCAGGTTCAGAACAGTGAGTCCCAAACAGTGGGAGACTTTTCCTTACCGACTCATTCCAAGGTCCAGTTTCCCAGTGCTCCTTTTAGACTGGTTTATTTCTAATGGAGATCACTCCTGTCCACAGGATAGATTATAGACAATCAGAATGAAACAGGCCACTATTGTTATAGATAATTCACATACAGAGGTGTGTGTCTATGTGTGTGTGTGTGATCTTACATTTTCCCTTTCTGAATTCCAAAAGCAAAGGGCAGCTTGCTTATTGATTGATTGATTTAAATCTTTTTTCAGAGCTGAGTTGGCACAGATTTCTACAGCGTCACAAGTTGGGCTGTGATGATGGTGTTCTGATTGCATGCTGCCAAGCCCAGGCCAGTTGACTTTTCTGTGAAGTGAAATAAAGTTTGTACATCCTGGATTTTCAAGGTCCCAGTAGCCGATTTTCTGCACACCTCTCTTCATACAAAACCCTGCTCCATGGGAACCAGAGCAAACGTACAGGCGCAGCACCATCCAAATTCATTCTTAGAAAAGAAACATTTCTTCAAAGGAAGCATGGTCTGCCCACCCTATAGACAACCTTTTACATTCTCAGAAGCGCATTTCACTTTCCAAGTGCAATGTCATATCTAAGACACCTGTATTTACGATTAGGGTCTTTGTTCTATAAACTGAAGTCCTACTCCGATGATGTTCCCAGAACCACAGATTGGTCTCTACTGTTTGAGTCTCCACCTTGCAAGACAGAGAAGTGTTTACAACCTTAAATTGGTGGTTCCAGCTTTTCCCCTTCTCATCAATGCCGCAAAGATGTGAAGGCTAAGTTACGGTCAAGGCTTAGGTTTAAAGTACCGTGAGTAACAGCCCCACCCTGCCCCAGCAGCCTCCGCAAGAAGAAAGGTTTTTTTTTTTTTTTTTTTTTACGAGCGTGTTTATTCATTCAGTCATCCACTTATTCAGCCCACATTTACTGCGTGTTTACTATGTATGAAGCATTGTTCTAGGCACTGGAACCATTGAGTTGATAGGGAGAAACAGATCATGAATAAAATAACATCAGGCCATGATAAGCACCAAGATGAAAACAGAGAGTGACCTGTGGGCCTGCATTGGGATGGGTGGTCACTGACGTCATTGATGAGATGAGGTTTAAGTAGAAATCTGAATGATAAGAAGGAACCAATTACTAAGATATGTGGGAAGTGAATTTCAGGCAGAGGGGGCAAATTGTGCTAAAGCCATCATGTGGGAGTAAATTTGGCTAAGTGTGGCTGGTGTGTAGGGAGTGAAGAGCCTGGGAAGAAGAACCCAGTCCCTCCTCCATACTCTGTCCCATTGTGCCTTTTTACTGTGCTGGGGCTAAGTGCATTTTCTGTTATGTCCATTCATGACTTCTGCTTAGGTTCAGCTGGAGCGCCTATTTGCTCTACTACTATATTCCGTAATGCTCTACAGCTTTAAGTTCAAGTATAGTTTGAGAAAATGTTAATACAGTTCTGAGCTTACCCTCAAAATGTTGTATAAGCCAGCTACTGTATAGTACATTTGGGGTATTAGAAAACAAGATAAGTAAACTTAGCTATGGGGCTACATGTTCTGCCAGATACATGCCCTCCCCATTAATTCTCTGATAGATTCTATAGTCCAGAAGAACAAATTCATGTGTATATTAAGCCTTCAACAAAGCTCTTCATTCACTGGCTTCCCAGCCTACCCTAGAAGCGTAGACTGGGTTGGTACAAGCCTTAGAGGTCATCTAATAATCTACACCAATCCCTCCTCTAATTCTAATTGCTTGTGTTGTGATGAGTGATCATCTTGTCTTTGCTCGAACACGCCCAGTGATGCTGTCTACTTTTTGAGTCAACCTGTTTCATTGCCAGATAGTTCTGGCTTTTAATACAAAGAGTGGCTTTCTAAGTTGAACTCTACCACCCTGTCATTCACCCTTGGGCCTAATTACACCCTAGATGATCACAGATGTCTGTTTCTTCCTGCATGATCATGCATGAATCACTTCATTTTTTGAACCTTACTTCTCCTATAAAGCAGGGCAATAATAGCTACTGTTCAAGAATTTTATGAGGATTAATGAGACAATATTCATTAGCTCAGAGAAGGCAATGGCACCCCACTCCAGTACTCTTGCCTGGAAAATCCCATGGATGGAGGAGTCTGGTGGGCTGCAGTCCATGGGGTCGTTAAGAGTCGGACACGACTGAGTGACTTCACTTTCACGCGTTGGAGAAGGAAATGGCAACCCACTCCAGTGTTCTTGCCTGGAGAATCCCAGGGACGGGGGAGCCTGGTGGGCTGCCGTCTATGAGGTCGCACAGAGTCGGACACGACTGAAGCGACTTAGCAGCAGCAGCATTCATTAGCTATCTGGCATAGCAGCTGATACAGTAGACATTAATATATTTTCATTTTCTCTCACTCTCTTTGAATAATAGCCTTTCAAATAATTGTTATTGGTTGCCCCTGTTTCTCTCTCTAGCAACATCTTTTCTTGTTCATTCATTTGTTCATTCATGTATTCATCCCCTTCAGTTCAGTTCAGTTCAGTCTCTCAGTCGTATCTGACCCTTTGTGACCCCATGAATCGCAGCATGCCAGCCTCCCTGTCCATCACCAACTCCCGGAGTTCACTCAGACTCACGTCCATTGAATCAGTGATGCCATCCAGCCATCTCATCCTCTGTCGTCCCCTTCTCCTCCTGCCCCCAATCCTGCCCAGCATCAGAGTCTTTTCCAATGAGTCAACTCTTCGCATGAGGTGGCCAAAGTATTGGACTTTCAGCTTTAGCATCATTCCTTCCAAAGAACACCCAGGGCTGATCTCCTTCAGAATGGACTGGTTGGATCTCCTTGCAGTCCAAGGGACTCTCAAGAGTCTTCTCCAACACCACAGTTCAAAGCATCAATTCTTCGGCGCTCAGCTTTCTTCACAGTCCAACTCTCACATCCATACATGACCACTGGAAAAACCATAGCCTTGACTAGATGGACCTTTGTTGGCAAAGTAATGTCTCTACTGGTTCTCAAATGTTTACTGAAGATCTACTATATGAAAAGCCCTGTTCTAGGCTGCGAGGGTACATTGGGTAACAGGCCAGACAGGGTTCTAACCCTAATCACATGGAGTCTGAAGACAAGTAAGTAGTTGATAATATTTGAGTGCTGTTAAGTGCTTTGTGGGTTGTGCCATGGGAGAAGAGGAAAGAGGAACCTTTTCAGTTTGGAGAGTGTTGGTTTCTTGGGGGCTATTTTAACAAATTATCATAAACTTGGTAGCTTAAAAACAATAGAAATTAAGTCTCTCGGTTCTGGAGGTTAGAAATCCCTCAGGGCTGCATTCCCTCTAGAAGCTCCTTGCTTCTTCCGGCTTCTGTGGGCAGCCCTGGCATTCTGGGCCACATCACTCCAATCCCTGCCTACCTGGCCATTTCCTCTGTGTGTCTTTATATTATCTCTTTTAACTTCTTTCTTATAAGGACACTTGTGATGGTATTTAGGGCCCACTTGGAAAATCCAGCATAATGTTATTATCATCATAAGATTCTTAATTACATCTGCAAAGACCCTTCTTGTAAATAAGGAAATTCCAGGGATTAAGAAATGATGTCTTTGGGTGTCCTTTATTCAACTTGGTATGGAGGGGGAAGGATGAAGGCAGGCTTCCTAGAGGAAACAGTGTCCAAATGGAGATGTAAGAGCTACATAGAAATTCTTCAAGAGGAGAGGTGGCAAGAGTGATCCAAAATGTTCCAACTGGAGGAAGTCAGAGGGAGTAGTGACTCTGGGGATCTGAATGGAGTGTGCTTGCAACTGAAGCACGTAGTAGGTGTGTGTCCATGTGCTGAGGAAGGGCTGGAGAGAGGAGAGGCAAGGGTGAGTATGGAGAGAGAAAAACACTGGTGAGGTTGTGAAGGTCCTGGAGAGCCATGCTCAAGTGTTTGAAAATAACATGAAATATAATGATGGTCTTAGAAGAGGTTTCAGAAGGCACCTCACATAGTCAGGTCTGTGCCAGCCTCTGGAGAAGAGGGGAGGTGGGCTACCAGAGAGCTGCCTGTCCTTCCTTTTCCTCCTATCATATGACTCCAGATCCACCACCATTCTTGTTTTAGGGATCACACTTCATTGACCACTGCCACTGTGGTTCCCACCCCATCCTTGAAAAAGGAAATTAAGACAGAGGTTGTTTGGCCATGGAATGCATGGTCAGTTTATTGTTATTTAGCTTACTATCCAGTAACTCGACTTCCCTGGTGTCTCAGATGGTAAAGAATCTGCCTGCAATGTATGAGCCTCAGGTTTGATCCCTGAATCAGGAAGATCCCCTGGAGAAGAGAATGGTTACTCACTCCAGTATTCTTGCCTAGAAAATTCCATGGCCAGGGGAGCTTGGTGGGCTATAGTCCATGGGGTGGCAAAGAGTCAGGCAAGACTAAGTGACTAACACACTGTTTGGTCACAGACTGCAAGGTCAGTTTATTGTTATTTGATTTCCAGTAAGTCATGGGGCTCCAAGCCTGTCTGTGGAAGAGAAGTTGACTCAAAGGCTCTGTAAGTGACTTTTCTTCATCTTCTTTCCTGTGCCAGCCTCTCCCCAGCACCTCACCAAAGACAGGGATGAGAGACAGTGGTGGAGGGCAGTCAAAGCAGACAATGCAGGAACTTCCCAGGATGTTTTTGACTTTGTTGGACTTTTTATAGGCTAATTGGTGGTACAGTATGATGGAACACACACACATGCACACACACATACACATTCAAAGGCATCTGTAAAATTGGAGTTAGGTTAAAATTGTATCAGAGGACCTTAGGGGAGGGTCCTGCTGTCACTGTTTTGTCTCAAATCCTTTGCTGTTTTCAGAACCAGCAGAACTGATTAGGCCTGACTGATAAATCAGTCTCTGACTGACTATATGTTCTGGCTCATCCTATAGCTAAGAATCTGTAAGCACCAAGTCCTTTTCTCTGGATTTCGGGATCTAGAAGCAGATCTTTTATGTTCCTCTCAAAACAGGGCCAGGGATTCCAGAGGATGGAAGACTGAAAGTATTGAGAAAGAGTGAAAACACATTTGCAGGATTCTGTACTTTGGCAAAAAGGTGATTCTCAGAGTGTCTGCCCACCTCCACCACAGATGAATCACCTGGGATCTTTTTACAGTGTACAGGTTCTTATGACTGGCTTCAATCAAATGAATTTGGATTTCTAGGGGCTGGGGTCCAGAGTCAGAATCGTTAACCAGTTCTTCAGGCAGCCACCATGCTCATAAATGTATGAGAATACTTCTATAAAACACAAGGAAAAGGAAGACAAAGAAACAAGGAACAGCTCTGATAAAGGAAGATAAGGGAGGAAAGGCCTCCTACAAAGGGTTCAGATAGAAAAAGAATCACTTATGTAAATCACTTATGTATGCTACAAACAATGATCATAAAATATAGCAAACAAACGCTGTAGATGGATATATATTGACATGAAAATATATCAATGATATACTGTCAAATGCAAAATACTGTGTATGGGATAATTCCACTTATATATACACACATATATATAAATTGCTCAATTATGCAGCCCAAGACTATTCATTAACAGTGGTGAACAAGACTGCTACAGTCCTTTGTCCACAGTCTAGTAAGTACACATAGAAAATTGTGTTAGCACACTATTTATGGATATAGAAATTTCTATTGCCTTTATGAATTTTCCAACTTGTACATAGCTACCATGTTCCTTATATAGTAAAAATAGTAAAAAATGAATATAAACACTTTCCTCAAACAGGACATGCCTTAGATATTATGAATCATGTTCTTTGCTGGTACATTAACAGAGTGCTTTTCTGCCCTTATCTTCTTTTGTACTGGATTCTGTTGATCATGGTTTATCCTTTCTTTTCTATATTCAAATCATCAGTCATATTCCACCAACTCTGTGTGGAGAAAAATCAAGTTCATTTCACTTATTACCCATATGTCAATACCATGTATGGGTATATCAATATCTGGCTGCATAAGTATTGCTCATGACATCTTTCCTGTTGTTTTCTCTCCACTCTGGTGCTTTTTTTCTGGTTCAGACTACATGATACACAAATGAGTAATAATTCCTGGTAAGGGAGACAGGAGTCAGTGGCAGGCCATCTCAGTGTATTTCATTCATGTCGGTCCGTAGTATGGGAGTACTCCCTGAGATTTCATGTCCAGTTCTAACTAATCCCTTTTCCAGGACCAAACAAGACTGGACGTGAACTAAACAGAGTCAAATGACTTTAACAAGGAAGCACCTTGAACTCTCTGTACTGGCTGAAGGAGGGGCTATTGAGTGAAAAAGGAAAAGCTGGAATTGTGTCAGGGCAGCCTATCTGTCTTCCCTTCCCTCCTCATTAGACTTTTTAAAGACTTTCTTTCATTTTTTAGGCATTGTTTCAAAACTCCTGAATTTTATAGGCTATAGGAAGACTGAACAGGTACAACATCTTTTAAATTCAACTTTTTTGGAGCCTGAGACCTGAGGAAGTCTACTGGACAACTATTTGGTTACCTTAAATGGGGCAACTCAAGAAGTGAAAAATGTGTTTTCTTTCCTTTTTTCCTTCTTTCTGGCTTAGCAAAGCCACTGAAACTTTAGGTTATCATGTTGTAACATGTTTTCAACATATTTTCAGCTTACAGATGCTTTTGCTTGATTTCCTTCCAGCACACCCAGTTCCTCGTACATTTCTAATGTTAAGTTATGGCTTGCAGTCAAGCATATGATAAGCCTTATGTTTCTTCTGGACCAGTGTGAGTGAGGCTTAGGCTGAAAACTGTGGGAGAATGTAGATGAGAAGTAGGGTGGGAGACTTCTTGGAGCCTCCCTCCCACACTCCATGCTCACTGTTAAGCTATTACTATTCTGGGAATGATAGAACATCGCTGAGATGTTTGCTGTGTGGGTCCTGGGTTGTGTGTGTGTGTGTGTATTCTTGACAGTTATAACTTCACTTCCAGTTTGCTTTAAAGCAACTTGTGAAGAGTTTGTGATGCAGGAATCTTAAGAATATCATTTTATTATTCTTTTCTTAGCCCAAAGCCATTGAATAGCTCTTTCCATAGACACCTGGAAACTATTTAGGACCTCATTCTTGTGCATGTTGGAGGCTCAACAAGTGCTATGAACTCTAAGGCAATTGGGAAGTTGCAAATTCATATGAGCTGCCTGAGATTCCTTTATTAGGAAACTGATTCCAGGTTCCTAGTAAAAGTAGGGCTATGTCCAGATTAAAATGGAAAGCTCTGATTTGGCTTCCACATGTTTTTTAATTGAACATTCTACATCTAGATATTTTAAAAGTCTCAGTGTCTGACTGTTGGAATATTCATTGTGATTTTTGACACCTGCCTGGAACCTCCAAACATGTAAACTCAGACTGTTGGCACTTACGGAAAAGTTTTCTTATTGCCTTTCAGAAGCCACCATAGCGGGAGGTAGTCTGATAATGGATAGATGAGTGTGATGACTGACCAAAGAAAAGAAATGCAAAGAGGGCAGATTAAAACAAAATACGAATGTCAAGTTATGCTACATGTTCTCATCTCCTCTGGGAGATAATCTTCAAGCATTTTATTTATTATGTGCACACTTACTGTTCAAAATGATGACATGAAGATGAAAGTGATGTGGTCCCTGTCTTCAAGGAATAGAATATAATGAGGAGACCTACAAATTAACAAAAGATGCTGATAAGGTCATGGCAGAAGAAAGAGTGGTAAATCTGTTGGGATGGAGATGAAGGAGAAGAAAAGAATTCACAGAAAGAGTAGGCATTTACCAGGCTAATGAAAAGATAAGGCAGCCCAGGCAGAAGAAGTTACATGCACAAAATAAGTTTCAAAGAGACTGATAGGTTAAGTGGATTGATCTACAAAAAAAGCAGGTGTGGGACTGTGGATGATTCAAGAGACAGGCAGCAACTTCCAGAGAAGTTGGATCTCCATCTTCTTCTGGCCATTCTGTGGAAGATTATTAAACATTTCCCAGGCAACAACAGCTCAGATTGCTATTTTTCTTTAATCTGTTAACGTGCAGTTTTATGGATTAGTTGACTTAAGAGTACTTTCTTGAGATACGGGATTTAACACCATAGTGAAATTAGGGGATGGGTCAAACTCACCTAGAGGCTGGATAAAGCAAAGGCCACTACTAATGAAATGGAAATGCTTGAGTTGCCCTTGAAGATGGTAAAGGAAGGAACAAAGAGCCCGATGAAGTGGGCATGGACAAATCATTCACCAAGGTCATAGAGAATGTGCTGGGGAGAGGGACATCAGCAATGCAGTAGTTGCCTCCTCTGTATGGAGGGATTATGGTAGGACAAGGACAAGCCATCACAGGTCTGGGCTTATTAACATCCATGGGGATGACAGAGCTCTGGAAAGCCATGAGACTACAAGAAAAATGAAGCAAGAGTGGAGAATCAGGAGTCTGAGGACAATCACCCAAATAAAAGTCAAAATCCCTTTCTCAATTCCTTGACCTGAGCCAATTTTCAGATCTAGAATCCATTGACTGAAGAGGTGACCAGGTGCCTAGGAAGAAGGACCCTTCAGCACTGTGGTAAGAATATATTGTGACAGTTACCTGAGTCTTTCTCCCAAGGGACTTATGACCACTTACTCAGATGAGGGAAAGGGGAATAACCAGATATATTGAAGGTTAATGGATATAGGGTCTAATATAACATCAATTCTTGGAGTCCCCAAGTGTCATCATGGTACCCTTTGTTAGAATTAGAGCCCATGTGTTGTTAGTTGCTCAGTTGTATCTGACTCTTTGCAACCCCAAGGACTCTAGCCTGCCAGGCTCCTCTGTCCATGGGATTTTCCAGGCAATAATACTGGAGCGGGTTGCCATTCCCTTCTTCAGGCAATCTTCCTGACTCAGGGATCAAACCCAGGTCTCCTGAATTGCACGTGGATTCTTTACCATCTGAGCCGCCAGGGAAGCCTATGGGGGCCAAGTAATAAATGGAATCCTTGAGGATTACAAAATAGAAGTTGATATATTTGGAAGTTGGAGTAAGTTCATACAGGTTTCCTGGTCTGTGGAATAAGGGTTATCATACAGGGGAAGACCAAGTGGAAACCTTTGAAATTTCCCAACACCCTTTCTCCCATATCCAAGATAATAGACTCCTCCCAGCCACCAATGTCATATCTTGGGGAGAGGTGATAGTGGGGATGAGTGCCATCATTAAAGACCTAAAAGACACAGGAATGGTAGTTGCTACCAAATCTCCATTTTAATTTCCCAGAATAGTCTCTTCTAGAATATGGATGGATCCTAATATTTCTGCAGATTACAATAGTAGTAGCAGCCTCACATGCAGCTGCTGTACCAGATGACAAATCATTCCTAGAGCAGATAAGTAAAGACTCAGACTTAAGACATGTAGCTAGCGTCTTGGCAAACGCTTTTTCTTATTCCAATTATAAAAGAGGATCAGAAACAATATTCACATTGGATGGACAACAATATTCACTTAAGATTTTGTCTCAGGTTCACCTCTCTTACATCCTCTGTCATTGAATAGTCTGAAGAGACCTGGACCACCTGGACATCCCACAGAAGACCACATTGATCTATTTCATCAATGACATCATGATGATTGAACAGGTTAAGCAAAAGATGACTGGTATTCAGGGCCTTGGTAAACCATATATGCTCTAGTGTGTGGGAAGTCAGGGCCAGATTTTAGAGTCCAGTGTTTAGGTCCATGCTAAAGTATCCCCTCCAAAGTAGAAGACAAACACACACACACACAAATATGCACAAAGCAAAAAAAGAAGAGAAATGACATCTGGTAGACCTCTTTGAGTTCTAGAGGCCACACATCCACATCTAGAAACATTGCTCCTTCCCCTGTAGTGGGAGACAAGAAAGGCTGCCAGCTTTGCATTCAGTTCAAAGCAGAAAAAGACACTGTAGAGGTACAGGATATAGTACAATTAGTCCTGCCACTTGGGTCATGTGATCCAGCAGACCTTGTGGACAGAAGGTATCAATAGTATCGCAAGCTGTAGTGGGAGAAGTATAATGAGGGCCTCTGGGATTCTGGAGCAAGGCCATGCCACTGCCACACTACTTTCTAAGAAACAGCTCTTTATTTGTTACTGAATACCAACAGAGGTAGAGAACTTGACTGTAAAACTCCAAGAGACTATGTATTTGGAACTGCCCTTTATGAGCTGGGTTCTGTTAGATTTACCAAGTCATCAAAGTCATATGGCACTAAAATAGTCAATCATAAGTTGTAAATGGTATATCTGGGACTGAGCTCTAGAAGAACTAGAGAGCATGAATAAGCTGCATGAGCAGATGGCCCAGAGCCCTTGCCATCTACCTCAGTTGTTCCAGTGCCCCTCCCCAGTTTACACCTATGACCAAATGGGTATTCCAGAATGACCAGTTGAAAGCGGGGGGAACAGCCAGAGTTTTGTTTATAAGTGGCTCTGCTTTGTATTTGACTGCAAGCTGAATGTTGACAGTGGCTGCATTAGAATCATATTCAGGAGTAGCCCTGAAAGACAGGGAGGAGGAACAGTCCTTCCAGTGGACAGGTCTGTGTGCTGTGCTCCCAGCCACCCACTTTGTGTGGAAAGAGAAGTGATATGAAATGAAAATATAGATCCTGGAATGTGGTCAATGGCATGGTCACCTGATCAAGAAAGAGAAAAACTAGAAGACTGGAGAGAAGGTCTGAGGCAGACCTCAATGTAGTCTTGAGGCTACACATATGGAAAAGAGCACCGGGTACAAAGATTTGTGTTTCATACATTAATGTGCATCAGAAAACACTCACCAAGGAAGAAGCACAGAACAACCAAGTGGACAAAATGACTTGGCCAGTTGACATTAGCCAGACTTCATCACTGATTGCTCCAGAACTGGTCAAGCGGACATACAAATAGAGTGAGAGAGAGAGACAGGACATATTGGTCTGATAGTATGGATTCTACTTACCAAGGAAGATCTAGTGAATGCGGTCTATGAATGTCCACATTGTTAGCAATACTGAGTATCCCATATGGCACTATTCCTTGGGGAGATCAACAGGCCACTTAGTAAAAATTTGACCACATTGAGACCTCTCCATCCTTGGAAAGTCCAGTGGTTCATCCACACAGGGACAGATAACCTATTCTGGGGACAGATATTTGCTTCTTCTGCCTGCAGAGACCCATACCAACACTACTATCCATTGTAGAACGTTGAATCCACAGGCAGAGAATACCATTCTGAAGGTCATCTGACCAAGGGATGTATTTCACCTTGAAGGTGGTGTTGGAATGGGTTCATATCCACTGGTTGTATCATTTAACGTTCCTGGAGGCAGTCTGCCTCATATGGTGTTGCTGCAATGTCCCTTGAAAGGAGCAGCTGAAATGCCAGCTTGGAGGAAATACTCTGGAAGGATGGGGTATCATCCTTTAGGATGCAATGTATTTATTAAGTCAGAGACTCCTATATGGTGCTGTGTCCCCTGTAGGAAGGGAACATGAATCCAAGGATGAAAAGGTAGAAGAAAAAGTGGGCCCATTTACCATCATTCCCCATAAATGACCCACTGGGGGATTCTGTGTTTCATGTTTCTGCCACTCAAAGGGAGCACATTCTTGCTAGAAGACACAGCAAGGATCTCAGCTGCCAGGAGGATACCTTGAAATCCTGTGTCCTGGGACCAGCGGGCAGGAAGGAGAGTCAACATATTGGTAGAGATAATTGACCCTGGTCAGAGGAGGAGGTAGGGATGCTGTATACAGTGGGACAGAGGAACACAGATGGAACACAGATGATCCACTTCCTGGGTCTTGCCACTTTGTAACTATGAACAGATATGTGTAGCAACCACAAACTGTGAAGGGCATGATTATCAAGGCTAAGACCCCTCAGAAACACAGGTTTGGGTCACACCACCAGGGAAGGCCCCGAGACCTGTGGGTAATAGGTGAGGATGTGGGGAAGAAATTTAGAGTGGAGGGGGGAGAGGGAAAGACTAGTTGTGGCCTTGAGATCAATTGCAGGGTTAAGGGTGGTGGTTTATTCATTAATCTTCCTCTTTTGAGTTTTCCCTCAGGAAGAAAGGCCCAAGGAACTGTGAGACAGGAGCTACCAAACCTGTGTGAAGTGGATCCACATGGCACAAGGGGTAGACTATGGCATCCTTGAGAATGAGCCTCACAGACACCTCCCAACACCCCATTGTAATGTAAGGAGCGTAATGGCCAAGGGCTCTGACAATCACTGCCCTGTTTAGGCTGAAGTCTTGCCTCCCACAGTGCGTGGCAGGGATTGTAAAGCAAGTCTGTTCCAGATGGTCCACCTTGGCTCAAGGACCTTGACAGTCTGGCCAAACCTTTCTTAGACTGCACAGGGGTCTAGAACACTTCCACCCAAACTTCCTGCCCTCTTTCCTTCCCTCGGGGGGTCAGATTTACATCATGATCTGATGTTTCTCCCAGCAATCCCTGCCTCCCTCCTTATTTTCTAGTCATGGATACTTCTTAACAAAACCCTTACAGGTTTAATCCCATTTTGGCTCCCAATGTGTATAGTCCTGAAGCTGAGAAACGCTGACTTAGAGAGATAATAATAGTGGGAGTTGGGTATTGATATTGGCTCAATTACTTTGTGATTTCCTGGAGATAGAACTCTCAGAGATTGGTCCAGATGGTACATTCTGCACCAAGGAAAATGATGTTTCTCCATGGACAGGGGAGTCCGGCAGGCTACAGTCCATGGGGTCTCAGAGAGTCAGACATGACTGAGGAACAAAGCACACAGGGGAACAGTCAGGATAAGACTAACAGTATTCTGTTCCTGGGGGATTTGGTCAGAACTGAGTCACTCTGAGAACACATGGACAATAATCCTTGTCGGCTTGTGTGCCTTCTTTCCTTTCTCCCTCCTTACCTCTCCACCTTCTTTCTCTCCTTCCTCCCTCCATCTCATCTCTCCCTTTCTTCCATCCTCCTTCCTTCCCTCTCTTCCACATTCCTTCATTTTCTCTCTCTCTTCCACTCCCTTCACACCTTCTCACTCTCTCTTTCCCTTCTTTCTCTTTTCTGGCCTCATTGACTTTTTGTCTTTTACCTCAATATTGTAGTTAGACAATAACAATGATTACTCGATAGTTCCATCCTGAAAACGCAACTCTCATGCACGCAGTTACCAATGACTTTTAGTTTGAATTTTCTCATTGTTCAGTTTCAGATAAAGGGTGAATGTTCTTGGAAAGTTTGAACTTAATCAGAAAAGTTACTTTAGAATTATCATCTTAGAGTAATTGCTGGGCTTTTAGATTTGGAAATATTTTCTTACCAGTTATTGTCCACTCATTGTTCTGAAATTTGGGTTAATAATTTTATCACTTAATAATTTTTTCCTCCTCTTCGGTTTAGTTTCACTTCTACTGTGAGCACTGCACCCCCAAATTAAAATTGAATTCATTTCAGCCTCAAGTTCTAACTGGGTCAGGTTTGTTAAGAATCAAGCCCAGTTTAATCAACTTTTTCATAAAATTGATCTGGGTTTCAAGAACGTAATGAAACCAGAACATGGGGGAGTTTAGAATATAGTCTGGTCTCAATTTGTCTACTCTTTGAAAACCACGGTCTGGTTTCAACCCAGCTAAACTTGGATACTTTAATTGAAAAAAATAATGACTGGAAAATCCCATCAACAAATGGAATACAGAAGCACCCTTCGAGGAATGATATCCCAGAGGCAAATGTTATTTTTCTTGTTAGGTTTATCAATAAGTGATAGATACTCTAAAATAAATGGATTAGATTTATATCTGGTAAAATAAATGTACCAGAATCCTGGTCTCTCTAGAAAGTGACCTTGGACATCCAATCAGCCATTATCTATATCTCTTACCTCTATCTTGACCAGTTTCTTTCATCTGTGTTCTCATGTACCTACCCTCACCTACAGGCTCTGTTTTACCTCTCTTCTAAAATTCTTAGTCCTTCACTGAATGAGGCTTTGCATTTGTAACTATCCAAGACTTGGATCCAAAGAAGCTTTGATAACTGGGCTCTGTAATCTTGGGAAATAGCCACTGGGCTCTCTCCATACTCATGTAAATCTCATTTTCCCTCCAAGTCCTTTTGTCTGAATCTCAGAGGACTGAGTTTCTACTTTGAGTCTTTTTGACTGTCTTCTTCTGTCTTGCCCTTTTCCTGAGGCCAGAAACTTTCTATCTTGGGGCCTGGGGCTCCTCAGTCTGGGGAGAAACCTTCTGAATGAACTATCCAGTTACCATCTACCTGGATTCCTATTTTTTATTTTCTACTCAGTTTATATAATCTCTTTTTGTTTGGCTCCTGTATTGCTACTTGGATTGTGCCTTGCTATGGTTTGGAATACCACCATTATTCCAAACCATCTGATCCTCCAGGGGTCTGAAGCTTGTCTGCAATCCAGCACCAGTGATAGGCAATGAGAGAATCAGGCTCCCTCTCTATCTCCATGTGCTTTGGGTGGCAGGATCCTATCTCCTGCTCACTCTCCAGATGTATTAGCTCATCCTTTGCTCTAGTGATGCTACCATTACTGAAAATGTTCTTGTTATTCAGAGCCCTGTAGCATGATCCTTCCAACATTTTCCAAGTCAGCACTTATTTGTTTTCTGAATTTGGTGATTTCTCTCAATGATTTCTTCATTAACTGAGGGACTTTCGTGACCAAACCAGGTGTTTCCAATGTTGTATCAAAACCAAGATGTAATTGTACAGTAACAAGACACTGAATTTTTTTCTCCTCCATAAAAGTGAAAATAATTTCAAAAGAAGCATCTCAGAGATGTCTTGATCAATGACAGCATCACTGGAAATATACAGTCTTCCAAGATGACATATTTGATGGGCTGCCATCATTTGGATTTGTGGTTTTATGCTCATCTCCAGATGAAGATGAAGCAATTGAATTTTTCATCACTTAGAGGGTTTTTTTTTTTTTTTAATTTTCCAGCTATAATGAGCTGTGGGGAGCCAGTCATCTTTATATTTCCTTGAGATTCTCCTTGTGACACTGTGCCATGTCTCCTCTAATGTTACAGTATAACCTAAGCATGAATAACTAACAGGGCTCCATGTGCTAAAGAAAGCTGGGTCTCTCATTTTTCCCTTGCCTACTTCTGCCAGAGAAGAGGCTGGCATGGTTGAGGGCCTTAGACTATATTCTCATACCATAAAGAAAAAAGTACCTTTAAGTAGGAATACAATTTTGACATAGAGAAATTGGCCAGAGAATTTCTAAAATTGCTTAGGATTGGTCCCTCAATTTTCTGTCCTTGGTATGCTTAAGGTCATGCCTAATTTTTATATCCCTGAACATGGGAATTTCTAGAAATTCTGATATCTGATTCTGACATTGTATCCCCTTGATGCCTGCATTCCACATTAAACTGAAGGTCATCTGTTTGAATGACCTGCCTGTGTATCTTGTGTAGTTTCTATGAAGTTAGAAACCAAGGACATGTATTCAGAGAATGGAAAGTCTGAAGCGGAATGTGAAACCAGGCTTACCTATTTGCCCGTGTGGGTCAGTTTCTCCTTGTCACAACCAATAAGAGATGGATGTTAAACTTATGATTCCTACATTCAAGGTCTCAATGAATTAAAACCTGAGGAGCTCAGACTACATTTAACAAACATTCTTTAGTAAACTTAGCCCACTAATGTCTGTCTCCTATGTTGGTCACATTATATATTTATTTACATGTCTAATTAACCATGCCCATGGCTCAGCAGTAAAGAATCCACCTGTAATGCAGGAGATTTGGGTTTGATCCCTGGGTTAGGACGAATCCCTGGAGAAGGAAATGGCAAGCCACTCCATATTCTTGCCTGGGGAATCCCATGGACAGAGGAACCTGGAGGGCTATGGTCCATGGAGTCTCAAAAGAGTTGGACATGACTTAGCGACTAAACAAAACAACAAAAAATAAACATCGTTTATCTTTGGGAAAAAGAATGTATTTCTTAATGTGCACAGTATTTTTCATAGTATTCTAGGAAAATTAACACGAGAAATACTTTTAAATGATTGTGATACTGATGCATATCTGATAGCATAATATGTTGTGCTGAAGAAATTCTTTGGTTGATATTTCAGAAACTGAAGTTCCTGAATAGACTCATCTTGAATTCAAATTTCTGCATGAGGAGGAAGCTATATCCATATCTTATCTCCTTTAAACCTTTTACAAAAGCAGAAAAGTTCTGATAGCCTGGCATACACTTAGTGCACTATAAACATTAGAAAGACTTTTAATTTTTATTGCTTGTAGTATCTGTTTTTCTGACCACAGACAATACATGTACATTCATAAAAATGGAATATATAGGTGGGTGAAATAAGAAAATAAAAATTCTATGTAATCACTGTTAGCATGTTGCTATGTAAAAGTCTGCATGTATTTTCACTTTATTTTTACAAAATGGATCATATGCTAAATATAATATTCTAACTTGTTTTTCCACTTACATGTCATGAAGGGAAAATATACTTTTAATTAGAAATTATTTAGAATTGAAAGAGATTTTCCTAATTGAGTCTCCTCATTTTCATAGATGAGACAGTTAAACTCTAATAAAATTATATGGCTAAAGTAATTCCTATTTAGGTAGCAGCAAAGCAAGAGAGTTCCAGAAAAACATATATTTCTGCTTTATTGACTATGCCAAAGCCTTTGACTGTGTGGATCACAATAAACTGTGGAAAATTCTGAAAGAGATGGGCATACCAGACCACCTGACCTGCCTCTTGAGAAACATGTATGCAGGTCAGAAAGCAACAGTTAGAACTAGACATGGAATAGCAGACTGTTTCCAAATCGGTAAAGGAGTATGTCAAAGCTATATATTGTCACCCTGCTTATTTAACTTATATGCAGAGAACATCATGAGAAACACTGGGCTGGAGGAAGCACAAGCTGGAATCAAGATTGCTGGGAGAAATATCAATAACCTCAGATATGCAGATGACACCACCCTTATGGTAAAAAGTGAAGAAGAACTAAAGAGCCTGTTGATGAAAGTGAAAGAGGAGAGTGAAAAAGTTGGCTTAAAGCTCAACATTCAGAAAACAAAGATCATGGCATCTGGTCCCATCACTTCATGGCAGAGAGACAGGGAAACGGTGGAAACAGTGGCTGACTTTAATTTTTTGAGCTCCAAAATCACTGCAGATGGTGATTGCAGATATAAAATTAAAAGACGCTTACTTCTTGGAAGGAAAGTTATGATCAACCTAGATAGCATATTCAAAAGCAGAGACATTACTTTGCCAACAAAGGTCCGTCTAGTCAAGGCTATGGTTTTTCCAGTGGTCATGTATGGATGTGAGCTGAGCGCCGAAGAATTGATGCTTTTGAACTGTGGTGTTGGAGAAGACTCTTGAGAGTCCCTTGGACTGCAAGGAGATCCAACCAGTCCATCCTAAAGATCAGTCCTGGGTGTTCATTGGAAGGACTGATGTTGAAGCTGAAACTCCAGTACTTTGGCCACCTGATGTGAAGAGATGACTCATTAGAAAAGATGGTGATGCTGGGAAAGATTGAGGGCAGGAGGAGAAGGGGACAACAGAGGATGAGATGGTTGGATGGCATCATCGACTCGATGGACATGGGTTTGGGTGGACTCTGGGAGTTGGTGATGGACAGGGAGGCCTGGCATGCTGCAGTTCATGGGGTGGGAAAGAGTCGGACACGACTGAGTGACTGAACTTATTTGAACTGAACTGAAAGCCACATCTGTAACTCCAATCTCTTAAATCCCACACCACCATTTTACGCATTTTATCCCTTATATACTGTGACTAAATTCCGACTCAATAAATTGGAATTACAGAGCACAAGAAAGTCTTTATCTTCCTCTAATGTATTGTATCTTGGCTGAATATTTGCTGGGAAACACTGTGGGAATGATCGATTAACTCAGAATTTATTTAAAGTATTTTGTAGAGAATAATTTGTGAATTTCATTGATTGGTTTTTGATCTTTAAAGCTTGAAACTGAGGACAGAACAATCGTTTTTTTTGGCATTAAATCTTGGTACATCCCAAACTGCTATAAATCTTAAAACATTCTTATTTAAGTCAGTGTCAATAGAAATGTGGTTAAATCTAAGTAAGAGTTTCCTGACTTTTAAACTAGTGAGTTAAAAAAAATTACTATTTATGTTGTGGTAATTTGAGTTACAGAATCTAAAAAAAGGTTCTATAATCACCAATTACTATCAAATTTATTTGCTAAATTTAGCACTAGAGTGACATTATCTGTACATTCTTTCTATAAAAACATCTAACAGAGCATCTTTTTTGGGGTTTTGTGATATTGAGAGTTTTCTGGAATTTTACCAAAGTTCCACCCACAATCAAAACCAATGATCTGTGATCGTTGATTAATTCTGTCAGGTAGGTCAGAATTGATACTTTTTTGAATATATGCAAATTATCCTTCGTTTAAAGTTTCTGTTTTGTCTTCCTCTTCTCCATTTATGTTTGTCTTCTTTCTTTTCATTTTCCTCTTTATTTCCATTCTCTTAAAAATCTTGAGGTTGTTTCCCCCAGTTTTTCTTTATTATAAGAGATATTGAAATTAATCAATATATTCAGATTATACAAATGGCATTCACGTAAGCAGACATTTTATAATGCTAATTTTAAAAAGGCCTGGATTTCTAGGAAGGGAGCCAGAGAATTGGAAAGTGATTTATTTTCTCAAGTGAAAATAGCGATTTCAAATGATGAGAAAAAATTGCATTTACTCGACAATATTTATCACCATAACCTTGGTTACTGAATTTAGCATATAAATCAAGATAATAAACTCCAGTAGCAAAGATTTAATTTTTATAAATCATAACTTCCTTTAGCTCTTTTTTATACTGCGAGTCAAAAATTCCTAACAACTTCATTTGTTCTTAAGCACACACTTGTCTCTTTTATCAGAGGGTGAAAAGCAGGGGAGATGGTTGACCAATGCTTCTTGACCTGCATATTTTGGGGGAGGACAGGGAAAAAATGTTTCTGGTATTTTCTAATTGTTAGCATTTCTTAACCAATGTAAAGAAATGACCAGAGATGACAAAGTTTGCATGTGGCAAGAACTTTATGTGATCAGAGTAAATTTAAGTAATGCTGAGAAGTAACAAAAATATAAAAAATGATTTCCTTAGAGTTTTAAAGGCAACTTCTTTGCTGTAATGATGCTCTTAGATGAATACAGAAATTAGGCTCCATACCTGTGCCAGACAAAACCTAAAGATCCTGTGTTTTCATTATAGTGTATCATCTTTGCTGCCTTCAGTGGGTCCTGATGTGACCATGTAAGTGCAATCATTTAGCTTCCTACTCATGGATGAAACTCTGGGCCAGAGAGTTTTCTCTTGGAGCATAATCCATAAATAGAGCCTGTGAAGGAAAGCTACTAAATGTAACCAGCTGTTTCTAAATTATATTCTCCTAAAGCATGTGTGAATAATACAGTTCTTTGAGCCAAAGTTTCTTGCCACAGCCTAGCTCCATCTCATTTAATTATTCTACAACCATAAGTAACCTATTATAAAATTGTGCCCGGGAGAAGACAGAGCCAAATGATCCATATCTTAGATTCTGGCTGGTGATGGTTCAGTGTGACTTGTGGTCACAATTGTAGGTGATGAGGAATAATCAGAACTTTTTCTCTTTGCCTCAACCAGTTGCAAGCCTCAACCAGTTGCAAGTTCATTCCTTTTACTCAAGGAAAGAAGGAGAACTGCCTATGTGTTTCATCTAGATTACACTCAGAGAAGAGGAAAAATGTATGGCCAATACATACTGTAAGATCAGTGATATGCTTTTTAAGGTGGTGAATGCCAACCGAATGCATTGGCATGACCATATATTTGTGTGTGTGTATAGTAAACCTAAACATAACATGAAATTTACTAAACATATAAAAGTGTATGATTCAGGATATATTCACATTTACTATGTTGCACAACCATCACTAATATCTAGTTCGAGAACATTTTCATCATCCAAAATAAATCCCATGTCCATCAGGCAGTCATTCTCCATTTCCTGATTCCCGCCCCCCCCCCCCAATCTCTTGTCATCCACAGATTGCTTTCTATCTTTATGGATTGGTCTGTTCTGGATATTTCATACAAATGGAGTTATATGATATGGGACCTTTTGTGCATTATTTCTTTCAGGGTACTGTTTTCAAGGTTCATCTATGTTGTAGCATGCATCAGTACCTTATTCCTCTTTATGGCTGAATATGAAAGGTTTCCCAGGTGGCTCAGTGGTAAAGAATCTGCCTGCCGTTGCAGGAGACACAGGAGACGTAGGTTTGATCCCTGGGATGGGAAGATCTCCTGGAGGAGGAAATGGCAATCCACTCCAGTATTCTTGCTGGGAAAATCCCATGGACAGAGAAGCCTGGTAGGCTACAGTACATGGGGTTGTAGAGAGACTTGACTGTGCAACTGAGCACACGCACATACACATGCATATACCACTTTTTCTTTATCCATTAATCACTTGATGAACACTTGGGTTGTTTCCATCTTTTGACTATTGTGATTAGTACTGCTATAAGACCAAGTTTTCTTTCTTTTTTTTTTTTTTACTTAAAATTTGATTTGCTGATTTGTCTTCTCAGAGACCCAAGACCCACCAGGAAGTTTGGTGGGGCTGTATTTCAAGTTGCAAACTAGCAGGAAATTAGAGTCAGAAGCCCTTGGGAAGACGGTGAATGACATTAAAGGCAACCCACTCCAGTACTCTTGCCTAGAAAATCCCATGGATGGAGGAGCCTGGTGTCTATGGGGTCACAAAGAGTCGGACACGACTGAGCGACTTCACTGTTTTTTTTTTTCTTTCACTTTTTATGGACTTTTGAGCTCTCATCTTAGTTCTGCCACTAACAGGTTATGCATATAATTTTGGGTAGATCAGTTCACCTCGCAGGGGCTTTGTTTACTTTCTGTAAAATGGGAAGGCAGAACTCACATTTCTTTTAGGATTCAGTGTCCGCAACAGACTGTGCAATTGCCCTATGTTCCTCATCATCTAACACAACTTTCTGCACCATCACAGCTGCTATCACTTAAACTACAAAGGAGTAAAGATGCTCCTTTTCTATGTGCAAGGTGTGAACGTAAGAGTTTCCTTTAAACCGGAGGTGTGGAGGAGATCATGGCCTGAAATCATTCAAATGTTGCAATAGCAGCAGGGCTTGAAATAACATAGCTCAAAATATGGAAACAGTGATTGTCTCTGCCACCAAGAATCTGAAATAAATGCTTCAGGCTGAGATTACCTAGCCACAAATAACATGGGAGAAATGGGTTCCATTAAATCTTTGACATTTCCAATGCCCACTATTTATAGCTAGCTAGCAACTTTTTAGAGGTGGAGTGGATTATTCAGTATCAAAGACAATTTTGACTTGTGCTCCAAGGTTTTCTTACTCCTTTCACTAAGGTAGGTAAACAGTGTCTGGTCCTGTTTCGTCTTTAGTAAAATGAAAATGATACTAGGCCAATCTCAACTTGTCCTAAATGGCAATCAGGCAGGCTGTGAGCACCTTTCAGGTGGAGAGAGCTGGGGTGCATGATAGATTAAATATCGACTATTTACTCTTCTCTTTCTATTTCTGCTTGATGATTAAGGAATAAGATCTAGATGTGTGATCCTGGGCAAGCCAATTTTCTTCTCAGCAAATCAGTTATCCAATTTATAAAATAAAAGGGTCATCTATTTTGAAAATATCTATTCTTGGTTTTGGATAAAGTCACTGACCTAAACTATTCATGGCTGGCAGTGTTGCAACAAGGGTGAAGGATTAAGAATAAAACACAATCTAACTTAATTGTACTTTTAGGTGTGAAATGCTAAGACGACTGAGAGATAATCAGAGATGATAATGGCTAAAACCGGAAATATGAGACCGTTATCCATAAATGGAGATAAGACATTCAAAAGCACTCAATCATATATAGTAAGCAGCTTGGATAATTAGAACATAGATCCCCCCTTCAAATTACTTTGTGACAATTGTAGTCACAGTTGACTCTAGTAGTCACAGTTGACTTTATCATTTATTCATTCAAAAGTATTTGTCTTTGCCTCAGCGTAAATAAAGCTCTGATAGGTGAGAATTAATCTTCAGCTGAAGCAGCCTCTGCATTTCATTTTGTCACTAAGACTAGTAGATAAAACTTTGCTTCTCTGGCAACAATTTCCACATCCCCCCACCCCATTCTTCGCTCCCCCAGTGAGGGGACCCTATAGACTAAAAAGTCAGCAGGACCTACTCTATTTCCCCACTAAGGGATGGGCAGGAAGTCCACAGCCCAGAACCGTCCATTTTTACCTGACTTTATGATGTAGATTAGTTTCCTAGGGCCTGAAAATTCACCTACCACGTTTATTTAAGTAAGTTCTTGGCCAGCCCATATTTTCACCCTTTAATGGTAATGAAGCTAAAATTTCTTTCCAGTCACTTTGCATGTCATTTCCTTTCTCTTTAGCTCTTTCTCAGTGAGATGATTGATAGATCCTTCTTTAGCAATCACTTTGGTAGATGATTTTCTTTTTCCTTTGAAGTCGATTTTGAAAGGAGTTGTACTGTGATGAGCTAATTAGCATAAAAACACAGTATATAACCTTAATTAGGCATGATTATAGGCTCAACGTAATGGGATGTCCTGAAACTGCACGCTATGCAAATATTAGACTTTTCATTCTTCCCGTTACATCTGAAACCATCAAGTAAAGGATGTTTTGCAGTATGTACCACAGTCAATGCCAGGTGCAAATTTTTCAACAAAAGACTTTTTTTGAGGGGTGGTGTACTAGTTGGGGAAAGGATTATAGGAGGTTTAGAAAAAAAACCTTTACAAGTTCAGCTAAGCTCAGGATGAGCTTTACAAATTCAGAGGAGTTTTACAATTAAGTAATAATAACCCAGTTACCCTACCCAACCCATATCTCATCTGGAATTCTGAAGGCACTTCACTGTAGGCTTCACTGTGAGTTATGCAAATTGAGAGATCTTTCAAATCCAGTAACCACTAAGAGTACTACAAAACCAGTCTGGGGTTTACTCAAATTAGTAGGATATAGGAAGATGGTGAGGAAATGAAATCACAGTGAATCCCCGAACCCTAATTTTAGCCAATTATTTTCATTTCCTTTACCACCAACCTTTTTTTTAAAAAAAATATTAGAGTGGTAAAAGTAAATAACAAAATTGGTTTTCCCTTTCCTACCCTGAAATGAAAACATCCAAGGATGTGATACCCTCAGACATTTGAATATTCAACCACTGAATATTTGAGAGCTCACAATACAGAAATCTTTGATTATGTCTAGAGTTGAGTTTTCAGACTCAGAAAAAGAAAGAAAGTGAAGTTGCCCAGTCGTATCCAACTCTTTGCAACCCCATGGACTGTAGCCTGCCAGGCTCCTCTGTCATTGGGATTTTCCAGGCAAGAGTACTGAAGTGGGTTGCCATTTCCTTCTCCAGGGGATCTTCCCGACTCAGGGATCAAACCCAGATCTCCTGCATTGCAGGCAGACTCTTCACTGTCTGAACCACCAGGGAGACACTTTTCAGACTCAGTCATTTGATTCCAGATACTGATGACATTGAAAACAGCAAAAATTGAATACATGTGTGAGTGTTAGAAAAGTAAGAACCTGATATTAGTCTAATGTACCATCCAGTCACTAGTAATGATAATGTGTGTGTGCTCAATTATTTTGCTTCAGTCCTGTCTGACTCTTGGTGACCCTAGGACCTGTAGCCCGCCTAGGCTACAAGGCTGCTCTTGTCCATGGGAATTTTCAGGCAAGAATACTGCAGTAGTTGCCACGCCCTTCAGAGTGGTGATAATAAAAGAAAGGTTTATATATGAAACAACTGAGATTTGAAATCCATACTTTTCTCTGTATTTAATTGATGAGTTAACATTTACTGGGCATGCACTACAATATGCTAAGCACAGCTTTCAACATTTTATTGGCATAGTTGAATGTCAATAACCATTGTATCATTACAATAACCCTATAAGATTATTGGCTACCATAACTAGCCATATTTTATAGATGATGAAGCTGAGAATCAGAGAAGTTTGAAAACCTCACCCAGGATACATCTAGTAAGCAGTGCAGGCAGGATTTGAACTCATGTCTGTCTGACTCCAGCCATACTCTTAACCACTGTGCTGGGCTCACTGGTGCTTATCAGTCCTCTGATGGAATCCTTACTTATTAGTACCTTCCCTAGAGCTGGAAATGAGGTGCAAGAGCAATAAAAATGTTGAGAATGAAATCAAAATGCAGAATTCCCCATTGCCTATTTTATACAAAGTTCTTAGATGCTAAGAACTTTGCATCTAAGTGAAGTGAGGATGTTGCTGTTGTTTAGTCACCAAGTCATGTCTGACTCTTTGTGACCCCATGGACTGCAGCATGCCAGGCTTCTCTGTCCTTCACTATCTCCCAGAATTTGCTCAAACTCATGTCCACTGAGTCAGTGATGCCATCCAACCAAGTCATCCTCTGTAGCCCCTTTCTCCTCCTTCCCTCAAGCTTTCCCAGGGATGAGGGTGCAAGATAGAATTTGAAATAGGGAGACAGAATTGTACACAACTGTAATAAATACAAACTTACATGATAGGACTTACTATTATTGCTCATGAGATAATAGGGGAAAAGAATAGGGTAGGATGAGGCCAGGATTTAAAGCCAGTTTTCACCACATACTAGCTTTAGGACTTGGTCAATGAGAGACTCTACAGGAAACAGGTGATTCAAATAAGAGACTCAGTGAAAGAACTACAACTGACCCTTGAACAATGCGGGAGTTAAGGAAGATCTACACATAATTGAGAGTCAACGTTTGGTATCCGTGATTCCTCCATAACTCTGGTTCTGCTTCTGTTGATTGAATCAGCTAAGCTTGGTGTGGTACTGTAGCACCACTGGGAAAAAAACCACATATACACGCACCATGCACTTCAAACTCGTATTGTTCAAGGGCCAACTGTATTTTAGAGGTATTAAGGAGGGTAAGGGGCAGAAGACATTAAAGCACTCAGACACTAGCAACAGTAGAAGCTGATACCACTTCCAGGACTGAAAGGAGCAGAGGAAGAAGCAATGAGAATTGGCATTATAGAAGTGTCGGGGTATACCGCAGGAGCTATAGCTGTTCAGAGCTACTGTTTCTGCCAGAGGCAGGGCCTGAATCTGGGAGAAAGCAGGGAAGAAATACTCTGACCTCCATCTTCATGCCCTCTGACCTTATGCCAGTGCCTTAAATCAGCTGATTCCTCCCAGAGGCCAACCTGCCTGAGAAGTCCTCTACAGGATCTGTCTCCTAGGTAGGGAACAGATGTGAGGAAAGGGGATGGAGAATAACCTTAAATGAGCCATTCCTCTCTCTAAATTTCAGTTTGCTTATCTGTGTATCTACTATATTAATAGTGGTCTTATAATTTCTACTTTCAACATTTTACTTTGCAACTTTGCTGTATAACACAGGGAGCCTAGCTTGGCGGTCTGTGATGACCTAGAAGGGTGGGATGGAGGTGGGGTTGAAGGGGTGCTTGGGAGGGGAAATATGCATGCTTATGGCTGATTCACGTTGGTGTATCAGTCAGTCAGTCTGTTCAGTCGCTCAGTTGTGTCCGACTCTTTGCGATCCCGTGAATTGCAGCACACCACCAATAAATATTATAAAGCAATTATCCTCCAATTAAAAATAAAAAAGAATTTATAAGAATAGTACCATGAGCACACCGGTATAGTCTTTACCTTAGATTCTCCAGTTGTTAACATTTTGTCATTGCTGTCTTATTAGTATTATTCTGTCTACTAATACAAACATATACATATATCTTTGCTGAACCATTTGAGAGTTATTTACCAACTTTATTCCTAAACATTTAAGCAAATATCACTCCAAAACAAAGATGTTTCCCTATATAACCCCAATAAGACAATACTTGGCAAATTTAAAATTAATGCAATTTTATCATCAGCTATAGTCTATATTCCAAATTTGTTCAAGTATATCAATAATACACTTCATAGTTGATTTTTTCAATCAAGGCTTGCACATTGGATTTTGTTGCCATGCCTCCTTAATTGCATTTAATCTACAACAGTTTTTTCAGGTTGTTTATTTTTTAATCTTTCATAATATTAACATATTTGAGGAATCAAAGGCCAGTTTTGAAGGCCAATTGCTTTGCAGAATGCTCCCACTATGAATTTTTCTAGTTGTTTTTTCATAATTTGATTCAGTTTAAGCAATTTTGGCAGTAATGCTACAAAGGCGTGTTCTTCTTAGTGTATTGCATCTGGACATGATGTCAGAATGGCCCATCATAGATGATCTTCAGTTTGATCACTTGGTTAAAGCAGTATCTGCTAGATTTATTGATTATTTTCTCTCTTTGTAAATATCAAGTCATCTACCAGATGATAAATGTGAACATATCTTTTTCACCAACATTCTTTCATGCAGTGGCTTTTACAGCTGTTATTTGGCAGAAATAGTTTCATAAAAGTGTATTTAGGGGACTTGGTAAGAGTCCTTTACAAGTTTCTACTGTGATTCTCATCTCTTTTTATGTTAAACTGTTTTCATTGATTTATCTATTAAAATAGTCATAATGTGTTCATCATGTGCCTTGGGCCTGTGGAATTTTCACCTGTGGCTTCATAGCTGACTAAGTTAATATCTTTAGCTCAGCTCCTTCTCCTGAGCTCTAGATCCACATGGCAATTGCTTTTGAGTGCCTTCACCTTACCATCTATGGATACCTTAAACTCAACATGCCTGAATGAAACTCACCATCATCACTTTCTGGTCTGCTTTTCTTATATTTTCTATTCCAATGAATTATACTTCTGTTTTCTCAGTGACTCTGTAACTCAGATGGTAAAAAATCCACCTGCAATGCAGAAGACATGGGTTTGATCTCCCGGTTGGGAAGATTCCCTGGAGGAGGGCATGGCAACCCACTCCAATATTCTCGCCTGGAGAATCCCCATGGACGGAGGAGCCTGGCAGGCTATAGTCCATGGGGTGGCAAAGAGTCAGACATGACTGAGCGACTAAGCACAGCACACATTTACTGAGTAGCCAGCCACCATTATAGGTCTTTAACATACCTGACATACATTATCTCATTTAATCCTTGCCATAGCATTGAGGCTATTTTCTGAAAGTCATAGCCCCAGGTTGACAGGTAGCAAGTCATTGTACTAGAATTCAAACCCAGCTCTCTTTGACTTTAAATCCTTTGCTTTAGTATAGTGATTAACAGCATCATTTGGCTTCAAATCCTGACTCTCCTACCAATGACAGGGGATTGGATAAGTCTCCTTAATCCTAGAAAATTTCATGGACAGACCATGGGGTTGCAAAGGCTAAGACATGACCAAGCGACTTTTACTTCACACTCCTTAACTCTCAGTGCTTTGGTTTTCTCCTTTATAAATTGGGAAAGCCAGTAATCCCTGCCTGGTAGGGTTGTTTTAAGACTTGAATGTGATAAAACTTGACAAACATTTGGACAATTTCTGGCAGCAGCAAGTCATAAATCTGGTGTTATCTTAAACGTCACTGCTTGTGGATTCGTCTCCTTAGGGAACCACATCACCACTGCTGCCATTGCCTTAGTTTAGACCAGGAGATGACAAACAATGTCTTGTAGATCAAATCCAACTTCCTCCTATTTTTGTAAATTTTGTTTTTCACTGAGGTATGATGGACATTAAAAAAATATTTTATTGGAACACAGCTATGCCCATTCATTTATGAGTTCTTTGTAGTTGCTTAAACCTTACAACAGGAAAGTTGAGTAGTAGCAACAGAGACCATTTTGTGTGGCCTATGAAGCCCGTTTGACCCTCTATAGAAAAAGCTTGCCAATACCTGGTTACCTGGGTGTTGCAATAGTGTCCTTCTGGGTTTTCCTGGTTATATCTTATTCCTCCTTGAACTCATCTTACCCATCCATCCTCCTGTGTTGGGGGAATTTCCTTAAATGTGAACTTAATTATGCCTATTTGCTCCTTACGGTGCATTGAAGACTAAGAACCTAGTCTTCTACCTACCAGTCATTCCCATACTCATCTTGTTCTCTGGCTGTAATGAATATTAATACTTTGTGCTTTTTCCAGCCTGGCATGGGCTGTTCCTTTTGTTTGAATATCTGTCTCTTGCCCCTTGTCCTTAACAATAAGTTCAGGGCTTACTTCCTCTGAGAAGTCCTTTCTGACTTCCACAGGCTGAACCAATGGCTTCTGCTCCTCTGTGCAATACTTCAATTCCTGCACTTATTCCCAATTTCCCGATCATGGGTTTAATCATCTGCCTTGTGACTGCCTTGGCTTCCTCTCAAGATTAGGATCATACATTTTTCACTTTTGTATCTCCAGTGCCCAGACTGGGATCTGACCCTTGATAAGTGACCATTAGGTTGGTATCACCTGCTGGCATTTTAGCTGTGGTTTGAGGGCTTCTGTAAGGAGCTTGTGGAGGATAGAAAAGAGCTAGGTCAGGAGAGATTTCCGGGAGGAGGTGATGTCACCTCCTGGAGGATGAGGAGGAGGATAAAACAAAGTAATGGGAGGAAGAAGCCAGGAGGAACAGTTTTGGCAAAGGTGATGAAACTTGAAAGAGGTGTGCTGGAGAGAGGACAATCAGAGGAAAGGGACACGTGAGGGAATGCTGAAAGATAGGCTAAGATGAGATGCGTCAGGCCTGTATTCCACAGAGCGCCCTCCACAGGGCTGAGGAGCCTGGCCACGCGAAACCACAGAGGACTGCAGGAGGCCAGCACCACACCGTCTGCTGTGGGTCAGTCTTCCAGAAGTCCTTTAAGGTGCTATGTTTTTGTCTGCTCGTCATTCAATTCTATTCGCACACAATTTCTGGCATCTCAAAGCCTCTCAATAAATGTTTCTTTCGTCATTGAAATACATGAAAACTCCTCAGTTTTAAGAGTGATATAGTCCCCAATGCTTAGCATTTTCTTAGAGGATGAACATTTATTCTCTTTACAGCTTTCATAAATTTAAGCACTTCAGTCATATTTAACTTCAGTTCCTCATTTTCTGCTTGAGGAGTTCCCATTAGAGGAAAAAAAAAAACAAAAACTATCCTCTGATGGAAGGTTCAAATATCTTGGATCATTGACTTTTTCTGGACCTTATCCAACTCTGTTTTGTCTTTGTGGAGTTAGATCTCTTAAGAATGCATGAATTTTTTCTTAATCTTCAAAACTAGAGGCAGATCAATTTATTTCTTGTAATTTGGATATTTTCTCTTAACAGAATGCTAAATGGAGCTAGGAGAAATAAACTCTGCTTTGCAAAGCATGCCAAGGATGGTGTCTCACAGGTGGAAAGCTTTTATGAATGGTGTCCAGACTCATTTGGGAGGCTTCCCTGGTAGCTTAGTTGGTAAAGAATCTGCCTGCAGTGCAGGAGATTCTTGAGTCTCTGGAAGACTCAGGAAGATCCCCTTGAGAAGGGATAGGCTACCCACTCCAGTGTTCTTGGGCTTCCCTGGTGGTTCAGACCGTAAAGAATCCATCTGTAATGGATTCCATCTGTAATCCATCTGTAAAACAAAACAAGACTTGGGTTTGATTCCTGGGTTGGGAAGATCCCCTTGAGGAGGGCATGGCAAAACTTCCAGTATTCTTGCCTGGAGAATTCCCATGGACAGAGGAGCCTGGTGGACTACAGTCCATGGGGTTGGAAAGAGCTGGACACAACTGAGCAACTAAGAACAGCACAATAGACTCATTCTGTCTTTAACACAAGGGCTCAGAGGGCCAGCAGCTTAAGCAGTTCTGGGGGTGTCAATGAAATACTGGGTGGCAAAAGATGCCTAGACGATCGGATAAAACTGGGACTTAGGGGGACTCCTGCGCTCCAGGAAATTCTCCAAGTCTCCACTTATCCTCAAAGTGAACAAGAAGCTTCAGTTTCAAGTTGAGTGCATTTTCCATCCATGGATTGGCTTGTTTTGTTCAGTTTTACTTTGAGTGTTTGAGGTTATCTCTTCGACGTAGCAGCTAAACCCACGTCTTCCTTTCTCGTAAAACCAAAACAAAAAGGCTAGAAATTCATGTGCCTTCTGTGTGTGCACATGTGTAGTATATACCTGGGATCAAAGCCAGCTATATAAAGTCCTTGATTCTGTGTGGGTTCAAACACATTTCAAAGCTTCAGGATCCTGAAAGTTTTTGCTCTGCTTCCTGAAGACCTGAACAACCGCTCCCATAAAGCCATGGCTTGCTCTGGATTCCAGAGTCATGGGACTTGGTGGACATCTAGGACCTGGCCCTGCACTGCCCTATTTTTTCTTGTCTTCATTCCTGTTTTCTCTAAAGGTGAGTGAGGCTTTTGGAGCATGAAGGTGGAGGAGGTGTTTCTCCCACTGGGTTTCATTTCTTTTCTCAGTCAAGGGCAGAGATTTACAGCAAAGCCAGAAGCTAAAGGTGAGACTCCAGTCTCCTGGTTTGGGCAGCTCTGTATTCCAAGGCAGGCAAGGGACAGCTGGAAGGAGCAAACCAGCAGAGACACAGCTAGTAACAGCTTACTGGGCATGGAGTGGAAGCTTAGTGAGTACATGTGAGTTGGTCTGGGAGACAGGAGAAATTTCAGACACTTCTATAAGACTGGAAGAAAATACTGTAAAGGTAAGTGATGTAAGAGAGAAGAGAGACCATCCTAAATCCATCTGGGCTTGGAATAAGGGTTAGCTCAAGCTTTCCTTTTTAAAAAACATTGATTGAATAAAATTATGAGATATTTCTTTCTTATCAATCAAGGTTTTAAGGTCTTCTGATTCATTTTTATAAACAAATGAGCCTGCTTGTTTAACATTGCGGCCTTCTTTACTCAATGCAAGGTTTTAAGATCCACTTAGTCAACTCTATAAACTAGTTAGCTAGTAATTATTTTTAAAATTAAGCAGTTTGAAGTAGTAAAACAAAAAAAAAGGCGGGGGGAAGAAAGAATGAAAGAAATAAAAAACGAAAGAATAAAAGAATGAACAAAAGAAAGGGCCATCGGTCTGTTTGGCATAAGATACTTAATTGTTGCCTGACTTATCTCTGAACTTTAGGGGCAGGTCCCCCAGTTTTCAGCTGAAATAAAGCCCTGTAAAGGCTGATACTAGGTTTGTTACATGGTGTACAATGGTGATCTTTTCTAATACATTTCTGCCTTCTATCTCTCTAGACCTCTGTTGAAAAACTATGTGGTTTGTACAAAGTAGGGGCTCAAAAAATATTTGTTTATTTAATTTTTCCTGTATAAGAAATATTCACACGTATTTTCTTATTTTACATGTTTTAAATATGCAAAGGTTAAATGCCCAGAGAAACAATCAAATTTACTTTTAAGAAAATTTCTCAATCTGTATCTGGGATCCGCTCCTGGTGGATATTGGAAAATGAAGTGTGACCAGATTTAGTGGTGATAATTGGAAGCTTGCCTTGGGGGAGGGCAGGAAACTGGGTCTCCTTTAGGTTTAGAGTCAACACAACAAATGGGCAGCATACAATGATGCACAAAAAAATCCTTTAATACAGGGCAGAATTTAAGTACTATGGTGGAGTTGTAATAGTACAGAGGATGCTCGGAGGGCATCTCTGGTAGACAGAAATGAGGGCTGAGAAAGAAAACTGTTGTCTAGCCAACCAGGGTTGCTTCATTAACCATGGCAATGGCTGCTGCCATATTATTCTCTCTTCTGGGTGTCCATACATGTGCTTGGGGGAAAGACTAGTGCTTTCAGTATAAAGGAAGAGGTGTCCTGGAAACTCAGACTGGAGTAGTAGGTTAGGATCAGGTTATAGAGACAGTGAGTATTATTTACTTTGATTTTGCAGTCGATGGCTCAGTGGTCAAAGAATCCGCCAGCCAATGCAGGAGACATGGGTTTGGTCCCCGGGTCAGGAAGACCCAGGAGGAGAGTCTTTTGCCATTTCCTGGAGGAGGAAATGGCAACCTACTCCAGTATTCTTGCCTGGGAAATCCTATGGCTAGAGGAGCCCAAAGGACTACAGTGTGCGGGGTTGCAAAGAGTCAGACGTGACTCAGCAACAACAACCAAGTGTATAAGGCATGAAAAGGTTTGAAGAGAATGAGTTACACGGTTCCATCCAAGTTTTGAGTGTCACTTGTATGATGGGTGGACTAGAAAGGGGCTGAGTTACTTATGGGAAGGTAATTTGTCACGAAGCCATCATTTTTTATATGATGTGAGTCCTTTTGTATGGAAAGCTGGGCTCCCTTCTCCTGTAGAAGCTAGAAGACAAAGGACAGAGGAATACAAGGTGTTCAAGTGAAGGAGAGAGGGTGGAGGAAGGGGTGATGGCAGTGGCAGGGGAAGCCCATAGAAGTGAATGGCAGGGTTGCCTCAGCCTACAGAGGAAGCGACCCGGTGCCCTCCCTCTGCGGCTTCCTCCATCAAGCAGCATCCTTCCCTCTGTGGTAATAACGCAGGGAAGGGGGGTGGCCAGCACATTAGCCAAGGCTCGGCTCCCTGTGGGCAATCAAGATCCAGGGCCAGGTCAAAGTAAGCAGAGGTAATAAAGGTGTACTTTGAGAGGTAAGGCAAGATTCTCTACCTCAGCCTCCAAAATTTCCCCTACTGCTCTATTATAACTTTAGAATACCAGAGTTGGGAGGCACTGTGATGTCATCTGAGCTAAACCCCTCTTTTGCATGGGAGGGAAAATGAAGGCTATGAGGGAGGCACAGCTTTCCCCAAACCATCTATTTCATGGTATAGCCAGCCCTTTTGTTTGTCACATCAGTGTTCTCACTGCCACAACCAACTGCCTTCCAAAAACTGTTTTCCAGTAAGGAAGCACCTTTATGGAAGAGAAGCCAGAAGGCAGCAAGAGATGGAGGGGGCATTGGGGTGGATGGAAGAGGGGAGGGGTGGGGAGGGTGATGGGTTTGTTGATGGGGGGAGAGAAGGGTTGACAGGTGAAGTTGGACGGGGCCATCAGAGATCAACCACCCTGCCCAAGGGTTTGCCTGGACCTGGTGGTGAGTGAGCTTGAGTTCATTGATTTCCCTTTGGTTTTCCCACATTAGGGATGAATGTGACCCAGCCTCCAGTGGTGCTGGCTAGCAGCCGGGGTGTTGCCAGCTTCTCATGTGAATATGAGTCTTCAGGCAAAGCTGACGAGGTCCGGGTGACAGTACTGCGGGAGGCAGGCAGCCAGGTGACCGAAGTCTGTGCTGGGACCTACATGGTGGAGGATGAGCTAACCTTCCTGGATGATTCCACTTGCATTGGCACCTCCAGAGGAAACAAAGTGAACCTCACCATCCAAGGGCTGAGGGCCATGGACACTGGGCTCTATGTCTGCAAAGTGGAGCTCATGTACCCGCCGCCCTACTACGTGGGCATCGGCAATGGAACCCAGATTTACGTCATTGGTGAGCGTCACTGACCGACACTTTTTGCACTGCTGTCTCTTCTTTGCCATGCAAACAAATTGGCCCCTTATTTTTTGGGTCCTTCATGTTTAGGATTGTGGGAATTCTCTTTAAGAGTTTTCTGGCACAGACATAGAGAACAAATATATGGACACCAAGAGGGGAAAGAGGCGGGTGGTAGGATGAATTGGGAGATTGAGATCGACATATATACTCTGTGGATATTATGTATAAAATAGACAACTAATGAGAACCTACTGTATAGCTTGGGGAACTCCACTCAGTGCTCTGTGGTGACCAAAATGGGAAGGAAATTAAAAAAAAAAAAAAGGGATATATGTATACATAGCGCTGATTCACTTTGCTCTACAGTTGGAACTAACACAACATTGTAAAGCAACTCTACTCCAACAAAAGTTAATGAAAAACAGACTTCTCTGGCATAATATGTGGTAGTCCTGCTTAGTACGGATGGTGAGACAACAGCATTCTGACTATAAAATGAGTCGAGGAAGGTGTTTTTCCTCCCAGCAGGTAGGGGCACTCATTCTGGAGTGATGGCCAGCATGAAATTTGGCCTTGGCCTTTGATCTGAAATTCCCAGCCAAGTAGCCCCAAGAGACAGACTTATCTGGGGGCCAGCGATTCTATTTACGGGTGGACATCAAGGTTTGGCAGCTTGAACTTATTCCTTTTCTCACCAGTCAGGGGAGTAAGGCGCTAGAATTTAGAAAGCATCTCAGGGAAGCTCTGCTTTGTTCTCTATTGCAGATCCAGAACCATGCCCGGATTCTGATTTTCTCCTCTGGATCCTGGCAGCAGTTAGTTCAGGGTTGTTTTTCTACAGCTTCCTCATCACAGCTGTTTCTTTGAGCAAAATGGTGAGTGCAGTGCGGGCAATGCACCATCCTTGGTCTGGATGCCTTTGGTGATGATAAATGACCAAGGGACACTGTTGAGTCGAGTTCTCTTGAGATGAAGCAATAAATGAAGAAGAGCAAGGACAGTGGTAAAGAACACACTAGAACCCGTGGCACTGGCCTTTGAGGTTTCAGGATGACTAATATTTTAGATGAGTGTGTTTGACATTGAATGTTTGTGTGCTTTTGCACAAGGTTTCAGTTTGAGTAACTGTGTGAATAACACGGGGCAGCTGTTTTGCTCTTTATCTCCATGACAATTGTACTTGAGTTATCATAACCTTGAAACCCGAAATGAGGTTGGGCAAAATGTTGCTGGAGAAGATCACCTGGGTGGTTAGTGTCCCTCACTTCACCTGGAAGCCATCTCTCTGTGCCCCATTACTTGAGCCCTCCTTGTCTAAGCTGTAGGTGTCCACGTAATCCCTGCCCAGGGCTCCCTGTTACCCAGTCTGCTTGACTGGCAAACCTGACCCTCCTTTCCAGCACAGTAGAAGAGAACCCAGTTTTTATTTACTGCAGTTGTTGTAGAAGAGACAGAGGTATGGAATCAGTGCTCCTGTCACCATTTCTCTCTGATAGTCACTTTCAGCCTCCTTTGCCTATGGCTGGTTTTGCCATCACAAACCTTCCCCTCCTCTCCCTGTTTCCCTCCCTCACCTCCACATTCTATTCCCAGATCCTCTATAATCTGTTCTGTGGCAGTAGCTTCTTTCTACCTCATTTGCTACAAACTGCCATGCAGACTAGTAGATTAGACCTCAGTTTACTGAGGTGATAAAAACTGGAAATCAGTGTGGACAGAGAAAAAAACGAATCAAAAGTATATGAGGAGTAGAGATGAGGAATACAGCTCTCAAAGAGAATAATTGAAGTTTATTATCTTATCAAGCTCATCACCTGACAAACAAGATCCAGTCAATTATCATAGGCATTTTGGAAGTTCTTTCTAAAGCTTTTTCAGAGTTTCTTCCTCCTGTCTCCCTGTCAGGGAAAATGATTTCTATTTTATGTCAATAGCACAGGGTTTTTTTACACAAAATGAATTTTAATAGCTGAATCAAGAAAATCTCCAATTTTGCATGTTGTGAACATCTATTTTTCAGTGGGGTAGGGACCCAATATTTGTCGAATCCTATTACAGTTAGAAGTGGCTTCTGTATTCCTCAGTGCTAATGATTGTTTCTTTTTATGTTTGGCAGCTAAAGAAAAGAAGCCCTCTTACTACAGGGGTCTATGTGAAAATGCCCCCAACAGAGCCAGAATGTGAAAAGCAATTTCAGCCTTATTTTATTCCCATCAATTGAGAGACCATACTGAAGAGAAAGGACTATTTTCTAATTTGTAAGAGCTGAGGCAATTCTAACTTTTTGCTATCCAGCTATTTTTGTTTGTTTGTGTTTATGGGGGGATTCATCTCTGACATAAAGCAGGATGCAGAACCCCAATTCAGCGTACTACAACTTAAAGGAAAGGAGCAGAAGAACAGAGCCAGGCTGGCTCTATCACATCTGATCCAGTTTTAGAAGAAGCATCACGTGAGAGCGTTATAGGGAAGCAGCATTACGACGTAGGTTCAGGGACAAAAGTTAGGGAATAGTACCATCCCAAGAAAGCAATGAAAGAAGGAGGGGAGAGGATGGTATTGTATACATCTTGTATTTACCCATTGGAAGTTTTTAGCTGAAATGTCTTTAAGTAAAATACTTATGCTGTGTTATTTTTCTTAACAAATATATAATTATGTGAAGACTTAAAAAATACTCACATGGCTATATTTTAGTCAGTGATTCCAAAGGTTGTATTGTAACAATATGTATTTTTTTATTTGATAGTATTGTGCATGGGGACCACATGTGCTTTTGTGTATTTGCTGATTGTCTGAATAGAAACACTATATGGCAGTGTCTTCCCATCATGGATTCAGGGGAAGTTTTATGGTCGAGACTCAGGACACTAATACACTGGGTAGAATACAAGGTCACGTGCCAACTGGCTTGGAAACCAGATAAGGTCATAGCTGATCCTTGCAGACATGTGGGCTGCATTGATGGCGACATGTGCTTTGGGCTTGTATGCCAGCTCCTCTCCCTTTCTTTAACAAGGAAGCCAAAGCAGGTGGTATCTGAGTTAATTTGATGGCATGTCATCGTCATGGAGAAAACTGCTCATTTCAGGAGTCCTGTGGGTATGAACCTCAAGGAAGCTCCAATTCCACTGGGCCCCAATTCCTTACACATGGTTAATGCCACAGACAGGAAAAAGCAGCAAATGGCAAAACAGGGTGCAAAGGTCTCTGAAAACTAACACTGTTAGTGTTTTTTAACTTGATATTTTCCATGAAAATGCAACAACATGTATAATATTTTTAATTAAAATAAAAATCCATGATGGTTGTTTTCCAGAGTTGTTTTTAACCTTCCTTAGATGTGAGTATTGTGTTTATTTTTGATTGATTCATTCAGCACTTGGTTGACTCGTCAATATTAGGAAGACCGGGAACAAATTAAAAAAAAAAAACCCAAAGGGCAAATCATGCTTCATGAATCAGCTGTCCACCAACACTTCACCTGCAAGCCCCTCTTGAAAGGAATTCATCCTTGATCTTTTTGATTTCTTCCTCACTGTTTGGGATATGAAGCAGCTACTACAAACAGTTCCAGCAGCCCTTGATAAATCACACAGCGTTCTTTTTAGCACAGGTTTCTCACCTCTTTCTTACCCAGACCTTTCTCAACTCAACTGAAACACAGATTACAGTTGCCATGGCAACTCCACTGTCGTCAACCCTGCAGCCATTTTGCTCTGCCTCTGCGGTAAATGATCTTTCCCTTGTGGCTTCCAGATGGACTCGTTCAAAATGTGAGGGACACAGCCCCTCTGTGATTCTTGGTTAACCAGTATGTCATCTCAGCCTGCTTGGTTTCCACTTAAGGTTTCTCATTCTTGACCTCCACATCCTGTTGTTGCTTTCTGTAATGACTCTCAAAGTGGCCAGGGACCACCTATAATTGAATCAACCGGGTCACTTTCAAAAAATGCTGATTCAAGTGCTTAACCTCAGATGTACTGAATCAGAATCTTCAGGCTGTGGGACCAGAGGTTTGCTCTCCCAACAAACTCCCCAGTGCTTCTCAGATCCATCACGTTTTGAGGATTGCTGTTCAGGCAGCTCTCTCTCGCTTGCTCGCTCACTACGTGCTTAGTTGCTCAGTCATGTCTGACTCTGTGATCCCATGAGCTGTACCCCTCCAGGCTCCTCTTGCTCACTATGTGCTCTTTTTTTCCAAACAAGTGTAACATACAAATGAATGAGCACATAGTGAGCATGTCAGAAAGATTTGCTAAATAAAAAGGAATAGGTCTTCCAAATATGGTAATAACACCTAGAGTAAACTCCTAGGGCTTCTCTGGTGGCTCAGTTGGTAAAGAATCCACCTATAATGCAGGAAATATGGGTTCTATCCCTGGGGCAGGAAGATCCCTGGGAGAAGGGCATGGCAACCCACTCCAGTATTCTTGCCTGGAGACCCCCATGGACTGAGAAGCCTGGCAGTTACAATGCATAGGCTCACAGAGTTGGACACGACTGAATTGACCAAGCAAAGTACACACAGAGTAAGCTCCTACTTTGTAGTAGACTGTTCCTTTTTATTTCTTGATCTTTGGTTGGAAGCCATGAAGAAACACACAGTTTAGGAGTGCCAGTGAATAGTTTATTACCATTTTTGCTCCTCCAAGTCTTTAGAGAGATCATTTTTCTCCATAGTTGACAGAAGATCTAAATGACAGAGAGGGTCTTCAGAGATGTCTCAGGCATTTTTCAGACATAAGCCTAATATCTTCTTTACACAAGAATATCCTAATATCTCCTCTACTATTGTCTGAAATTCTACTATTGAGTTAAGAATTGCTTTTTTCACTCAGTCTCAATTTTGAAGAGATAAAATACTCTTTAACTTAAAAAAGTTTCTCCTGTGACAGAAGAAATGGGCAAGAAAAGGATCAAGGTCCTGGGGAAGCCCAAAGACTCCACTCATCCCATTGAGACTCGGTCCACCATGGAGGGAGAGCCTGGGCACTGTGCCTCTCCTCCTGGAACCACTCGTCTCAGGTAGGAATCTGGAGATGAGGGGAACAGGATACAGCTACCAGGGGTTGCCTGGGTCAACCCCAACTCTTACCAGCTCCTAGCACATACCTCTGCTCATCTCCCTTCTTCCAACATGGTACTCTCATTTCTGCCATTTCCCATTTCCCTATTGCTAAGTCGCTTCAGTCGTGTCCGACTCTGTGCGACCCCAGAGACGTCAGCCTACCACGCTCCTCCGTCCCTGGGATTCTCCAGGCAAGAACACTGGAGTGGGTTGCCATTTCCTTCTCCAATTGCTCACCCCTAAATATCTCTATCCCTCATTTTTGCATCTATAAAGATTCATCTCAGATTCTGCTCCCTCCATCAGCTGTGCTGACACTTCAAGCGTACGTGAATTTTTTCCCCTTCCATTTTGTAGCTACACTCAGTCATCTCTAATCATTTCAAATGTGAATGTCTTTCCTGGGTGGGAACTTCTCCAAAATAGGCATCATCACAGCCTCAGGCACACAGTAGATGCTCAAATAAATGTACTGGAGAGTTGAGGACAGCTGGGATGATGAGAGGGACATGTCTTCTATGTGGAACCTGGCTGTGCTTCTGAAGGTGGCTTCAGCATAATCTGTTTCCTCTTTGACCAACAGAATTATGTGTAGGTCAATCTAATAATATTTCTCGGTTTAAACCTTTAAGGCTTGCAATGTGAGCCCCTGCTGGCTTCTCTGCCCCACATATTCTACTTTTATCTCAATCTAATCGTCCAATGTTTTTTGGTGTGTATGGGGGGAAGGGGAAGATGAATTCTCAATTTTAGTCTCTATTTTTTGAACTGTGGGTTCAAAATTTCTGCTAAAATTGACTATATTTTTACTCAGAGTCTGAACCCTCTTCTATATCCACAGTTAATACACATTTAATTTACTTGGGATCCAAACTTAGCAAGCTTGCAGAGTACATCATGTAAAATTCTGGGCTGGATGAAGCACAAGCTGGAATCAAGATTTCTGGGAGAAATATCAACAGCCTCTGATATGCAGATGATACCACGCTAACATCAGAAATTGAAGAGAAACTAAAAGCTTCCTGATGAGGGTAAAAGGGGAGAGTGGAAAAGCTGTTTAAACTCAGCATTCAAAATAAGAAAATCATGGCATCTGGTCCCATCACTTTGTGGTAAACAGAAGAGGAAAAAGTGGAAGCAGTGACAGATTTTATTTTCTTGGGCTCCAAAATCACTGCAGGCAGTAACTGGAGCCATGAAATTAAAAGATACTTACTCCTTGGAAGGAAAGCTATGACCAGCCTAGGAGGCATATTAAAATCCAGGGACATCACTTTGCTGACAAAGGTCCATATAGTCAAAGCTGTGGTTTTTCCAGCAGTCATGTATGGATGTGAGAGTTGGACCATAAAGGCTGAACACTGAAGAATCGATGCTTTTGAATCGTGGTGCTGGATAAGACTCTTGAGAGTCCCTTGGACTGCAAGGAGATCAAACCAGTCAATCCTAAAGGAAATGAATCCTAAATATTCATTGGAAGGACTGATGCTGAAGCTGAAGCTCCAATGCTTTCACCACTTGATGCGAAGAGCTGACTCTTTGGAAAAGACCCTGATTCTGGGAATGATTGAAGGCAAAAGGAGAACGGAGTGACAGACAATGAGATGGTTAGATAGTATCACCGACTCAATGAACATGCATGTGAGCAGATCCAGGAGATAGTGGAGGACAGAGGAGCCTGCCGTGCTACAGTCCATGGGGTCAAAAAGTAGGACACAACTTAGTGACTGAACAACAAACTTGCAAATTGTTGATGTCACTGTGCTGTTAATTGGAGAAAAGCCAATTAGGAAGGTGGAGAATTTATACATTTAAGTTATTGCCTGGGGGAGGTCTCAAAGGTAAGGAGAACTTGGTTTTCTCAGGAAAGCTACTCTGTTGTTTGACTTCTCTTTTGCACCTGGTTAGAGCCATGTCTCAGGTGCTGTAGAGGCCTTGTTTTATTGGACACATTTGTTTTCCTCAGCACAGGTCAGTTTTCTCTGTTCAGACTAGAAGGATGACATGACCTAATGGTGGAGAGGGAGGAAACGTTCTTTCCTTCCTCTCTTGCGTGTCCTTGTCGACAGCCTGGGGTAGGAGTTTGTAAGTAGGTTTGCCAGATTCAGCCAAAAGGAAAAAAAAAAACCAAACAACAAAAACCCTCAAAACCTAAAAACAGGATGCCCTGTGTTTGATCTAACAACCCTATCAGCAGGAAAGTTTGTATCTTAATGTGGTGTGAATAAAAAGTGTTTTGCTGACCCCTCCCCAGGAGTTTGTGGGCAGGAAGAGCCTGAGACCATGACTGCTGTTTCAGAACTAACAGGATCTCCTGTTCTCACTCCCGGGCACATGTTGGATGATGCTCAGTTTCGCTGGAGGCTAACGGATCCTGCAAACGGGGCAGTTCTTTATCTCTAAAGTTTTTTTTTTAGAGGTCACCTCCATTTGTTCTGTATGGTGCGGAGTCTGACGTTCAGACCCTTCTTGGAAATCTTTGCTTTTGTGGTGGACTTGTTACAGCTGTTCTTACATTGATTGTGCACAATAATTAACTGAAATGTTTGGGAAAAATGTAGATCAAGGTGCCATAGACTCAGAGCTTCTCATTTATAAGGTCTGAGGCAGGGTTTGGGTTTTTTTCATTCTTCAGTGAGTCTTTGTGATCTTACTTTCAGATGCCCTGGTCTAGGTCAGCATCCTACCATCACGGATGGTTAGGACTTAGAGAAGGGACCTTGGAAATTATTTTCACATTTTAGAAGAAAATTAGGGCTTCCCAAGTGGCTTAGTGGTAAAGAATCCACCTGCCAATGCAGGCGACGAAAGAGATGCAGGAGACATAGGTTCAATCCCTGACTCAGGAATATTCCGTGGAGGAGGAAATGGCAACCCGCTCCAGTATTCTTGCCTGGAAAAATCCATAGACAGAGGAGCCTGCTGGGCTTCAGTCCACAGAACTGCAAAGAATCAGACATGACTGAGAAACTGAGCATGCATTGGAAGAAAGTTAGACTCAGAGACATTAGGAAATTTGGCCAAGGTCACAGTCTGAAAGACAGGTCTATAGATTTTCACATCAGGGCTCTGCTGTGGGTGACACTTTGAACCTTTCTGCCCAGGAACTGTCCTTTTTAGGCTGCTTTAGTAATGTCACTGCCACCACCCCAGACTTTTTCCAGAAAGCCTGTTTTTCCTCTCACCTCTACCCCAGCTGCTCTTCTGAGCCTCAATGTGACCGTTATCACTCTTTCCTGCCTGATGTTGGCTCCATTTTTCTTTCTCTCCCTTAACCTTCCAGGGCCCTAGCAAGAGGGTCTTGGGTGATCCTCAGCAATCCAGCAGACGGATGCAGCAGAAGAGAAGGCCAAACAACCGTTGTCAACAGTGTTTCAGAAAGGTCTCCAGGGCTCTGAGAAAGCTTCTCAATTCTGCTGGAAGTCATAGAACAACCCAGTGAAATGAAATGCTTTTTTTTTTTTTTTAATCACATGCCATCAGGTTACCATGGCAACCAACTGTGATTTAAAAACATGATATTAGTCCCCCAAGGTGATATTGTCTTTTTGAACAAAAAGAAGAGGATCTCTCTGGGAAAAACTGTAAGGAATATATTTCAGGAGGCAACTTCAAATTTTAGAAAGCAGCACAAACTATACTTTTATGAGGATGTTACCTTTTCTCTTCTGGCTTCATCTTGACTTCGTTTTCGTTCTTGTGGCAGGCATCCCATTATTACCTTACTGGGCTGTCCAAAGAGAGTTTTCTGTAACATCGTATGGAAAAACCAGAGCAACCTCTTTGGCCATCCCAATATTTTATTCAATGAGTTGAAAATGAGCCTTGCTTTCCTTCCTTGTAGTTAACTTGCAATTCTGTAACAGTCTTTGGTCTCCTGTGAGCATCTGTTTGGTCCTGGAACATCAGAGTTGTCATTAACTATGACTTTAAGGACAGAAAGGTTGGATCTGGGAATGAAGACCAATGTCCTCTGGTTGCTTTCCTGTTGAGGAAGCCGTCATACTGGATGCAGCTCATGAGTTCCTTATTTGGAATGAAGAGAGGAAAGAAACCAATCTGAAGCATTCAACACCACAGAGGTATAAATTAGCTAAAGTCATTCTCACAAGATCCCTGCAGAAGAGATACTGACATCAGCCATATTTTACAGATGAGGAAACTGAGGTTTCAGGGGGATTTATTTCTTGCCCAATGCCACGCAGCTCGTAAGAGGCAGAGTCAGGATTAGAACCTATGTTGAATTCCAAAGTCCACTCTCTTTTCAAATGATCATATCTGAATTCTGAGGGTCTACCTGAAAAAGGAAAAGGGAAAATGGAAAGTGAGTGGAGATCGAAGTGCTAGAGAAGCAAAGTGTGTTTCTGAGAGTTACACATGGGTTGTGGAATAAGCAAATATTCTTACTTTGAATAACTGTTTCAAAACAAATGTTTTAAGAGGCTTTTGGAAGGTGTGATGAGACTAGCTCCAACAGCTGAGAATTGTCCCTAGAGAGCAAAGAAAACAGGAAGTTGAAGACATTTAAGCATAGACTACGTGTTTTATACACAATTTAAGTAGTATCTACTTTCCCAGTCACTGGAGCTGAAGTGTCTGCATTGCTGGCTGGCCTGGGGTATTAGAACTTGTCACTCAGAGATGGGCAAATGGAAACCATTAATACAGCCCAGTGGGAAGATATGATTTTCATATAACCATAGCATGCTCCCTTTATACCTGGGGTCAAATCCCATTCAAAACAGGCTGGAGGTAAAAGAAAGTAATGACTGTTGGAAGTCAGTGTGAGTGACCTTGCAAGTATACCTGTGACCCCTGGAACGGGGCTAGTTTCTAAAAGGATAATAATCAGCTTGGAATAGAAGGTGAGCTTGGGAGATGGGGGTAAAGAGAAGGGAGAGCCTTTAAGCTGGGGTTGAGGGGTGGTAGAAAACAGCAATGAGTCTCTTTGAAGAGAAAAAAAAAAAGAATGAAGCAAAAGACTGAAGCCTGAAGTTCCCCCCACCCCAAATGGCAAATGAAGTAGACCAGCACTCTGTGGAAAAAAAAAATTGTCAAGCAAGACCCAATGCCACAGGCCACATAGAAGACTGAGAGAAGTCCAGGTGAGAAGTGGGGGACCATCCTTTTGAGACTGTGATGGAGATAGCCATAAAGAAGTAAGTCTACCAGAAGTCAAAGTGTGGGACCAACTGGGGGTAAAGTAGAAAAAACCAACCTACTCTGCCGGAATGTACATGAAAGGTAATGGCTCCATTCTGGATGGATGGTGTTGGAGGAGGTGTGTGTGTGGTGCAGGGGAAGGCACCGTGCAGGGCTGAGAGCTGATGATGGGGGAGCATCATGAAAGAACTGCTGAATGGAGAACCTTAAGCCTGTGTGAAGCTGAGCAGCGTGCACTGTGCTTGTGCCCATCTGAGTGTTTGTGGTGTTTGTCATTTGTGCTTGAGTAGATCATTCAAAGATGAGATAGTTGGAAGGTATCACTGACTCAGTGGATATGGGTTTGAGTAAACTCCGGGAGTTGGTGATGGTCAGGGAGGCCTGGCGTGCTGCAGTCCACGGGGTCGCAAAGAGTCGGACATGACTGAGCAACTGAACTGAACTGAACTGAGATCATTCAAGAAGGACATGAAAACTGTGTTCAAGATATGGAGAGCTGCCAGATGAAAGAGGAACTAGATTTGCTCTGGGGGCTTCCTGGAGCACCAGCCTGAGTGTTCCAGGGAGCACACGATAGGAAGGAGGGTTGGCACGGTTTTCCTTCCTACATGTAGAGGTGGATTTGGAGCCAGGGAGAATGCATCACTGTGGGTCACACTGCATGTTGGTTTGGGGCAGGCCTGCTGGATCCTCATCAACATCAGCTGGTGGGGAAGGAAAAGAAGCAAGGGATCAGGTGGGATAGAGGCTGGGAAAAGGACCTGATTGAAGGACTGGCTCCTTCTGGGTGGGCAGCACTCCTGTGGGCTGCATTGGAGACTTGTGATGGGTTCAGGCTCCATTCAGGTGGGCAGCACTGTCTAATGTGGCAGGTGGGCACCACAGCAGGAAATGAAATGGTAAGAAATACCCCAAACTAGATGGCCATTGGTGTTCTGGTGGGTCAGCTGGTAGGACACTCACAGATATTTGAGGATACAGAGAATAGTATGTCCCACTTACAGAGAGGCTAGGAAGGGTATCCATGAGGACTGGCCTGCTGGACAAGGAACTGAGGCCACAGTCCAGTTCACTCCCTAAACTGGGGAAGAATACATTCTCCTGGAGAGCTTGCCTGGAGATATTGCCATACACTGGGTCTGAGATTGACCACAAGGCCACTGAAAATCCTGGACACAACCTTAGAACCTTTTCCAACACAGGTCTCTATGAATCAAAGATAGTTATCATAGATAGTATTCAAGATGTCATTGATAACCCCAGGAAAGTAGTCACTTCCTTTCTTTTCCAAGCCCCAGCTCAAACGTCCCTCCTCTGTAAACCTTCCTAAACCCTCACACGTGGTTACTCCACTGCCCTTGGTCCTTCTTACCCCCTCTGCTGTGTCAAAGTTTGTTGATAGCTTAATACCTTCTCTAGAGAGAAAACTCACTGCAGGGAAATGGGGAGTCCTTCTTGAATTTGTCACTCCAGCCACTACATGGGAAGATATTATTCTACTTTTGTTAAATAACTTGCACACAGTCTCATCATGGGACCATCTACACATAGATAGATTTGGGTTCAAGCTGGCCTGATATCAAACTCTTGTGTTCTTCTCTTAAACTCTGCACTCAATGACGAGCCCCTCAGCTGTTGGCCTGGGTTCAGCGAAAAGGAGGATAGGCTGAACTTGTCAGCATTGACAGATGTGTAAGGAATTTTATGGCTGCTCATGGAATCCTAGGCTCCACCCTCAGAAACTTTCCTTTTCTGTGGTGCTTTATACACACTGGGATCAAGCTAGTCTGGGTGAATCTGACTTTTAACCACTGTGCTAACATTTTTTGCCTTCATCAGTCACAGCTGAACTGTTGCTGTCTAACTTGGCTGCCTAATCTACAATTTTTTTTTTTTCAAATCAGATGTCACTATGCCTAGTGAAACGGAGAGAATTATTTTATAATCATACTCTCCGGAAACCAAATCGTTGATGGAAATTTTTAATAAAGAATGTGGTAGAAACACAAATTTAAGTCACGAATTGAAAACATGTGGCAAAATCTTTATCCACTAGACTCTACAATATTCTGCGACCATCTGTGGAAATTTATAGGTATTAAATTAGATACAGGCTGGTTTTTCTGTTTGCAGAACATAACAGAAACCTAATTGGAAAATCACACAGCAATAACATAAAACCAAATGTGATGTCTAGTCCCTTCAAGGTCAAAATACATGTGCAAATGAAAAGAAAATTGCATGCTTTGTCCTTGAACAAAAGACCTTAGTTAATATTCTTATTAAATACTTCATGTGTCTAAGAGATGGTTAAGAAAGCAAATGGAGCATCTTCTTGAGCCTAAATTATATTTAAAACTGGCGATAATAGAGACTAATGTGTGATGGACAAGGTTAGTCTTACTTTGCTTATATTCCATTGTTTAAATGTTTTCCTGTGCATATATTTATAAGCCTGTGTTCAGTTTTTTAAAAATACTGGTCACTGGCTTTCCCACAGAATCAAGAAAATGAATGCAGAAGAATTGCTCCATTTGACAAAAAAGCGTATCAGTATTTCCTGGCCTGAGGGCAGGAGGCTGGCCAAGGCGAGACCCTAAGTTCCTGTGGAGGGAAGTACTAGATTTTTTTTTTTTTTCCAGTTCTTTTTTTTTTATTTTTTTTATTTTTTTATTTTTAAACTTTACATAATTGTATTAGTTTTGCCAAATATCATAATGAATCCGCCACAGGTATACATGTGTTCCCCATCCCGAACCCTCCTCCCTCCTCCCTCCCCATACCATCCCTCTGGGCCGTCCAGTGCACCAGCCCCAAGCATCCAGCATCGTGCATCGAACCTGGACTGGCAACTCGTTTCCTACATGATATTTTACACGTTTCAATGCCATTCTCCCAAATCTTCCCACCCTCTCCCTCTCCCACAGAGTCCATAAGACTGTTCTATACATCAGTGTTTCTTTTGCTGTCTCGTATACAGAGTTATTGTTACCATCTTTCTAAATTCCATATATATGCGTTAGTATACTGTATTTATGTTTTTCCTTCTGGCTTACTTCACTCTGTATAATAGGCTCCAGTTTCATCCACCTCATTAGAACTGATTCAAATGTATTCTTTTTAATGGCTGAGTAATACTCCATTGTGTATATGTACCACAGCTTTCTTATCCATTCATCTGCTGATGGACATCTAGGTTGCTTCCATGTCCTGGCTATTATAAACAGTGCTGCGATGAACATTGGGGTACATGTGTCTCTTTCCCTTCTGGTTTCCTCAGTGTGTATGCCCAGCAGTGGGATTGCTGGATCATAAGGCAGTTCTATTTCCAGTTTTTTAAGGAATCTCCACACTGTTCTCCATAGTGGCTGTACTAGGTTGCATTCCCACCAACAGTGTAAGAGGGTTCCCTTTTCTCCACACCCTCTCCAGCATTTATTATTTGTAGACTTTTGGATCGCAGCGATTCTGACTGGTGTGAAATGGTACCTCATAGTGGTTTTGATTTGCATTTCTCTGATAATGAGTGATGTTGAGCATCTTTTCATGTGTTTGTTAGCCATCTGTATGTCTTCTTTGGAGAAATGTCTATTTAGTTCTTTGGCCCATTTTTTGTTTGATTGGAAGTACTAGATTTATCCTTTGAAACCCTGTCTCCAAGGAAACGTCTATGGAGCCCTGAAAGTGAATTTTCAAGGACAAAGGGATGGGGAATCCCTGTTTGGAGCCCGGCAACCTGGCTCTGCTCTTGGCTCTGCCTCAGCAAGTTTGCAGTCTCCTGAAGCCATTTCTGGGTTGCACACCTTTTAAGAGCCACCCTGGTCTGTTTGTTTACGGTTCCAGCCCCACTGAACTCTCATTCCTGAACTCCTCCTTACGCTGTCTTGTACTGATATAATTTGTTATTGTTTAATGCTCATAACTAAGTACCCATGCATTAATATTGTGTGCTAAGTTGCTTCAGTCGTGTCTGACTCTGTGAGACCCTATGGACTCTAGCCTGCCAGGCTCCTTTGTCCATAGAATTCTCCAGCAAGAATACTGGAGTGGGTTGCTGTACCCTCCTCCAGGGAATCTTCTAGCCTAGGGATCAAACCTGTTTCTCTTGCATCTCCTGCATTGGCAGGCGGGTTCTTTACCACTAGTGCCACCTGGGAAGCCCATTCATATTACTGGGATCCCAAATACGTAATGAATTCCCCAAGGCACTTTCCCTTTGTGGAGGCAGAGGGGAGTAATAGCTACAGCATGACCTCTGCTGCAGGCAGCTGGGAACTAATTCTACTCCATACTCTATGCTTCTGTTTCCTCCTCTGATGGGTGAGGTTGCAAATTGAATGAGTTGGTGTTTCTAAAGTGCTCAGCATGGGCCTGGCAGGGGCTGAACACTATGTCATGTAGTAATTCACACAGTAACCATATTACTAAAATATAGTTTAGTAGTTACTAAGTAGTTACTAAATATAGTAACTATATTACTAAAATACTTGTGTTATTTCTTCATGACTCTTTATAGCACTTGGCCCAGGGCCTGGCACAGGTCAGGTCTACATTTTTCCTGTTTGCCTTTCTTTCTTTCACTTTTCCTTCATTTTCTCTTTAGCAAATATTTGCTAGGCAAATAGGGCCTTTGAAATAAGACTGTGTGCATGCTAAGTTGCTTCAGTTGTGTCTGACTCTTTGGGACCCTATGGACTGTAGCTCTCCAGGTTTCTCTGTCTGTGGGAGTCTCCAGGCAAGAATACTGGAGTGGGTTGCCATACCTCCAGGGGATCTTCCCATCCCAGGGATCAAACCTGTGTCTCCTATGTCTCCTGAATTGGCAGGTGGGTTCTTAATTACTAGCCACCTGGGAAGCCCTGAAATAAGACTGATGCTGGTTAAAATGGATATGTGCATTAAAGCTGGGTGATTGAATTCACTGTAAGAAAGAAAGAAAGAAAGAGAGAAAGGAAGAAAGTAAGAAAGTGAAGTTGCTCAGTTGTGTCTGTCTCTTTGCAACCCCATGGACTGTAACCTACCAGGCTTCTCCGTCCATGGGATTTTCCAGGCAAGAGTACCAGAGTGGATTGCCATTTCCTTCTCCAGGGGATCTTCCCAACCCATGGATCAAACCTAGGTCTCCTGATTGCAGGCAGATGCTTTACCCTCTGAGCTACCAGGGAAGCCCACTGTAGTTATTCTCCTCCCAGTCTGCTCTCCTGGCTCTGCTGCTCTGCTCTCTGTGGGAAAAGCTGGCCTGAATGAACCACACATCTGCCTTCCTTGGTCTCCGGCAATCATGGTGGATGGAAAACACCAGACTGACATGGGTGTGGGGAGTCAGTGATCAGGGTATTTTCTCCAATCATCACTGCTTTGACACAACATCCAGAATGGTAGTTGTGTTCTTCCCTGAGTATAGCGCTGGTTGAGGGCTTTTTCTCATTTCCAACCCCACTGAGCTCTGCTCACTGTATCTTTCCACTTCTCCTTAAACTCTAGGGAAAGCAAAGAATTTCTGTTGCTGGGGATCTCATCACTCACTGTTTACTCTTAATCCTGTCCACACTTCTGTAAAAAGTCCCTTTATTCAAGTTTCTTCAGTTGAACCATCTGAGATGAACTCTGTTTTGTGCTGAATGTAAATCATACATTCTTGAAAATGTCCTCTATGCCCCTGGATCCCCATTGCCTTCTCTATAGCAGAAGAGGAGTGATCAGACTCGCTACATCCAAGATTTCTTCTAGGTCTGAAAGCCTACAGAGCTTTCATTAGAGTTCAGAGCAACCTTGAGAGGCTGTAGAGATTTTCAGATATTATCAAGATGAATTTCAATTAAGAACAATTGTAGAGGGCTGTGCTTGGGGAAGAAAAACAAAACTATAGAAATTTCAGGTGATAAATGCCTAGCTGTGTGCAAGTATATTAGCAAAAAAAAAAAAAAAAAAAGTCAGGGATGAGTAAGCTGTGCTGATCCTGCTCAAATTGAGTAAATCTGGGGGATAGACACAGAGTGTGATTTGCAGGAAGTATTACTACAAAGCCATCTCTCCCCTGGAGTTGCTTGTCACCGCATATACTAGTCCAGGGTGTTAGGATTTGATTTGGCTGAGTAACTTAGAAGTAGGGAACTTAAGAGAAAAGAAACATATTAGATTGAAAATGGAAAATGAGTTCTACTAAGATCAATTTCTTCTTTCCTTCCTCCCTTCCTCCCTTTGTTAAGAGCTTGGAGCTAGAATCAAGGAGCAGTCCTCATTTGTAGGAAGGGACATCTCATATTCCTGTGTCCTGGAAATGAACAGGGACTTGACGTGTTGAGTAAGTTGAATCTTGGCCAGTTATGAGTGTGATCCTGGACATAAAACACAGTGGATAGGTATTGATACGTTGTCATTGATGGTGTCAGGGTCTGGAAAATGTATTCTTTTCCCTCTTCCCATTTTTTCCACTTTAATGGCTTGGACACTGAGCAGTGATTGGAACAGAGTAGGTTTTCAGTAAACATGTTGAGTAGAATGAATGCCTGATTGAATATGAAAAAGGGGCTATGGTCACTGTTGAATGAAATTAAGAACAACATAAGGAGAAACCTCGAAGGCTTGTAGGGCCTTTACTTACCGGATGTAGACCTGCAACCTACTCCCCAGGAAATGATACAAGATAAGTTGTAATCTAGAATTCTGCACATTTTCAGAACAAATCTCAAGCATAAGACTTCATTAATGGAGTTCCTTTAGTGGCTGGAAGCAGACCTAGCTTGTGGTCAGTGCCAGAGAAGAACTTGGTAGCAGGTATAAATTCATATGCCTTCTTGGTGGATGATTTGGGAAAGAGTGTGTCACCCAGAGAAGGACCACCTAGGACTGTATCCATAAGTTTCCCAAGCATTAGTTTCAAAGCAGAATATTGAGTCATTTTAGTTAAAAGAGGACCTTTCAAATAGATCTGTTCCACATTTTGATGTTAAACTCTTTTCATTCCTTCTGGGTGGTAAAGGCCTCAGTGCTTATTTCTAAAGCATGTCTTTTCAAATTGTTATTTTGGTCTCCAAGTTGGTTCGCAAGGAGAAATTGGAAAGATGACAGAGTCTCCCGAGGAAATACTGCTGGATTGTAAATAAAGACAACTAGCTCTGTGTCCCAGACCCATAGCTAATTAACTCCCAGTTTCACACAGCACACAACTTTTCTGGGCTTGAATTTTCTCAATACTTTTCATTTGAGGAACATATTTCTGTTTTAAAAGCACTTTCATGTACATTGCTGAAATGTAAGTAGTCAAAGGAAATGGTAGTTCCTTTGATCATCCCCACTGTCCTAAGAAGTAGGCAGTGCCAAGCTTCTCATAAACGAGAAGGTCAAAGTTTAGGGTTGTTAATTAACTTGATTCAGAAACAAGGTCATATTACCCAAGATCTTATAGGATGTGTTTACTTGATCTATCATTTTCAGCTTTATTTTATTGTGGTACTGACTCTATGATGTATGTGATAAGGAACATAAAGTTAATATAGTTATTGTCCTATAAGTTTTAAAATGAGCAGGTAAAATTTATTCAACATGGACTGTGTTCCTAGTTCCTTCTTGCTAGAACACATTTATTGTTGAATGAAAAGAAAGTCATGTGATTTTTTTAATAGATATCCTTCTCTCCTCCCTCCCCACCCTCCCCTAAACTCAGATCTTTGCTTTCTGGAAATAACTCAGTACATAAGCCCCACAACAAATTAGACTTGAGACCACATACTTGGAACAGTCAGAATGGGTTTGGTAATCAAGAGAGGAAAGGAGCACAATTCATTTCTGAATTGGTTATCAAATTCTTCTTGTAAGTGACACGATTGAAACTGCCAATTGGCTTTGTAAACTGCTGAGTCCATATTTCTACATTTGTGAAAGCTCAGCAAATGAGCCCTTCTAAGCAAAGCAAGAGGGTTTTACCAGCAAGAAATGTGATGAGGTGTTGCACCCTGTGGCCAACCATTTCTCAAGAGACCTCTTTCTGTTTCACCTATTGAATTCCTTTATGATTGACAGACGGCGTCACTCTTTACTCAGATTTTCCTTCAGGTTATCTCCTTGGCCAATCTCATTATCTCAATATTTTACAAAGCAGTCACATTATTATTATGGAATCATTCAACCCTAGAGCTTGGAGGGACTCAAGAAGTCATAAAGGCTCTTCTCCCAAGAGCAAGCTTTCAGTTTTTGCATGTTTAACCCTTATCAAGTGGATACCATAGTCTTTCTTTTCATTTTTGTTGACATATTCCATCAGGAAATCCTTTTCATACTGCCATTCAAAATCTTAGGCTCCCTGCACCACAAAATGGTGCCTTGAGTAATTTGTTTTACTAAAAATTATGATACTAAAGATTCATTTTATTTGAGCTAGATGGGTTTTTGGGGCCATTTTTAGAATCATACAATAAGCAGAAGCACTTTCATGAGGGCCAAGGCATCCTGACAAGGCCTATTAATGTTTGAACAATAGGGAATAGAAGCTAATCTACTTAGATTCAATGTCAGGATAGTCTACTACCTTTTAGGTAACTACATCTTTCAGAAAGATGTTCTGAGGAGTAGGATGTGCTTAATATTTAGGTAGGGGGAAAAGAACATTAAGAAAAAAAATGATACGCTTGATTGCTTTCTTCTAGGTGTTTTTCTTCCTTCCAGACATTATAAGTCTGTTTCAAAGACACACTTATAATAACAGAACAGCTATAGCTAAATGAATAAACACATTGTCCATCTGGGAGAACACCATTCAGACCACTGGAAACAGAGCCAAGTTAAACAATAGGTGCACAGAATCACGAGAGTGGTGTTTTGCCACTTAATGAATTACAAGAAACAGATGTGAGTTTTTAAAAAAGAACACATAGCCTGAACTTGGCCAACTTTATCAAGAATTAGCAAATGACTTTAGATTCACTGTTCAGAGAAAAGCCATTAATTCATTTGTGTATACACATGCCTTTGATGATTTCATCACATGATTTGATGGCTTTTCTCATTCAAAGACTCACTTATTATTGGAGATATTTAAGGCTTTTGCTGGGCTGGGGTTGAGAAAATGGGGAATTTATTTAGCATCCATTTACTGTCATTATATTATGCCATAACATTATTTTCTACACATGGAATTTACTAACCATTTTCTTAGAGTCTAGCAGAGTGGGAGATGTTGTTCATTAGAAGAGGTTAATAATTATCTGCTTCCTGAGATAAAGTCTGTGCCTTAAATTTCTGCTGCATCTCCTATGCAATGTTACTAGAGCAAGAATGAATCATGCTTAATAAGAACACATTGCACAAACATATTCTTGGTAGCATCTCTTGCTTAAGAATCTTGCACAGAATATGATCATTTATTTCCACATAGCCAGTAAGTTAAGACAGGTTTGGGATTGGGAAGGATAGAGGCCTGAGATTTTGTGAGATGGAAGAAAGAATGAAGATGTGGGCTGGTGGGTGAGGACTATTGAGGGGAGTGAGCAGGAAGAGATCATTTGGTAATTGTGGCTATTTAAGAAGTCAAAATTAAGTAAGTGTTTTCAGCCCTATAGTAGTGTATCTAGTCCAAGTCCAGAGCTATAAGGTGAACTGCTATCATTTCCAGATCAGGAAAGGCTGAGGGATAGGTTACACAAAAAGAATACTATTGAACATTTGTTGGAAATGAATTGGGCTGCCCATTGGTTGGAACCCTTGGAAGCCTATGAAAAACTGGATTGGGAACCTATGAGGGGGTCCTGTCAATGTCTTGGCCACCATCTTTGACTAGGGACAAGCTTGCTTTTGTAGCCACTCTGGAGCTGTGATATCCACCTCAACTTTACAGATTTTCTATTTGTCCTAGCAACTACTTTTGACTGGGAATTATAGCCTCCTTGCTATAGAAATGTACTGCTGTCATAAGCCTTGGTAGTCTGTTTGGTCTCAGCCCTCATACTAGGGAAAAGGGCAAAGACGAAGGACAGGAGATTAGCTGGTCAGTGTTGTTGAGATATAGCCATGCTCTAAGATTCCGTGGGGTGGCTTCTCTAACAGAGCCACACTTGAAAAATCTTGTTCAGCCACTTTCTCCTTGATTATGCACATAGTTGAAGAACCTCGAGCTGTCTCTGTCCAGCTACAGGCTCAACATTCTCTCCCATTGTTGGTAGGTTGGCAGAAAGTACTTTCTCAGACAGAGAATGGAGGGATGGCTTCTGGGTCAATCAATGGGGCTAAGTTTAGATTTAACTGAGATGCCTCTGAGTGTCACATTGATTGTGTGATAAGGAAACTCTAAGTGAGGTGGGTGATCATAAAGGATGCCCTGTCCAAGGAATTTCAGGTAAAATGATTGTGGACTCAGCACTGTAAGGGAAGACGCTAACAAAGAATATGTAATTAACCTGCAGGTTTTAGAATAATCATGACATATCCATTGAAAATAGTATTTCTGTAACATTGATAAGTGATAACTTTGTGTATTTACATACACAAACCTGTGTATGCACATACCCTGAGGGGTAATAATCACAAATATTTGGTGCTGGCCATGTACTCTGTTTTAAACCCTTAAAATTGAATTATTTAGTTTTTCTTCCTGAGATGAGTTAGGAACTATTATTATTATTACATTCATCTGTAAGGTTAGAATTGGGGAGCAGACATCACACAGACAGTGAAGACATGCGTGACTGTATGGTGTTCAGGGAAAGAGGAGTATTTCAAGTGACCTAACTAAACTTGTGGAAGAGTATCTAGGGTAGTGTCTCGCTGATCGCTGAACAGTGTAGGCAAGGCACAAGCAGAGAAGGTGGGAGAAAATGTGAGGAGCCGTAGCAACTGCAGACATACTTTATTCCCAGTAGCTGATACAGCAGCAAGGCAAAAATGCTTTATTTTCTCATGGCTGATGCAGTCGCAAGGGCTGTCTCAGGTGGTGCTTATACAGGTATACAGAACAAAGGTGCCATATGGAAAAGCATGTGCATTGCTATAAATTATCTCCGCTGTTACGTAACCATGCAAAGTCATCGTTTGCAGAATGTGGGGTGAGAGAGCTTGACCACTGCCATCTTGACTAATTGCTATACCTCTACAGCTAGATAGGCTGAGAATGTTTCTATCCTTGTCTATAACCTAACTTCAGATTTCTAACTTTTTATAATATCTTGGGTCCGTGGCTTTTCCTTTTATAGCTGCTATCTTGAAAACTTAGAGACAAGAGTTCTTGTCAGTTTTGTAGTGTCTGCAGAGAGTCCTTGGCATTCTTCTAGGTGTGGATAGTAAAAGATTAATCTTACCTGTTTATCCTTTTTGCTTTGGGTTGAATGTCTAGAACACCCAGTAAAATCACTTGGACAGTGAACTAAACATAGCTATGACTGAAAATGTCAGTAAAGAAAGCATTCTTAGCAGGCATAGGTTTGACAATGAAATAAGACCCAGGATCACAACCCTGACATTTGCGATGGGGTTTTAAAAATCATACCTCTTCCCTGTTTCCTTGCTTAAATACTTAAATACTAAGCCCCACTTAAAAAAAAAAAAATCTTTTTAAGGAAAAGAAAGCAACAAAACAGGATTCGTGGGTGGTAAGTTAGTACTTTTGAACAGTGACTGTTAAAGTGAAATGTGAAATCCTGTCACTTTCAGATGAGAAGAGATGCAGAAACTGTTGTTTGAAGTGTGTCTTAGCCTCTGCAGCAACGGACAGAATCCAACATGGCCGCCCCTCAGAGGGATCTTGATGCCTTCACTGGCGTTTATTCTGAACTTCCAGTAGGGAGGGGTTATTATCCATCTATTTCTTAATATAATACCTCCCCTTCCAAATTATCCATAGGGAGAGATTTAGGAATATTTTTAGCAACATGAACTATGATGTTAAAAATAATGAGGACCTAGGACTGTTGAAAAGGCTATTTTCAATTTCAGTTAACACCTGGCTATGTCTGGTTACAGCACAGCTGCCAAAGGTGAATGTCACACTTTAGAACATAGCATCCCAAATTTCACAATGCTCCCGGAGCTTCAATACTATTAACGCCTTTACAGTTCTTGTAAAAACACTTACAGCAGCTGTCTGCCTTCCAAGGTCAGCTCCCTGGTGAAAAGGATGGAATTCTTGCAGGCTAAAGCTTTGGAATAATCTGAGGAAATGAATCTGGTAAAAGCTATTATTAAGGGCCCAGTCTCTGCTGACATTTTACCAATTCAAATAGCTTTCTGTCTGTATCAAACTGGCATGCTAAGATAAAGGAAGGGAGTCATTTCAGTGTTTCATTAAATATGTGGGTTGCTCAGACAACCAGTCAGCCAGCAAACAGTATTCACGGAGACTGCTATATATGTGTTGTGGGATCACTGACTGGTTCACGTGAGTCTGAGTGAACTCCGGGAGTTGGTGATGGATAGGGAGGCCTGGCATGCTGCGATTCATGGGGTCGCAAAGAGTCGGACACGACTGAGCGACTGATCTGATCTGATCCAGGTACTTCAAGGATGCTTAGCTAGCAAGAAATACTTAATGAATAGTATCTTGGATTCCCTAGTATTCTGAAGTGTTGATTCCTACCAGAGTTGATCACACAAGGCAATGCAATACAGCATCCTATGGATGGAGAGCAGCTATGAATTTTAGGAAAGGGATAATGTATATTTCAGTTCATTGTCTTCATTTTAGTAACTCAGTTTCAGATTTTGATTTCTGACTGCAAGCTTCATTCCGCTAGGCTAGTGGAAAGATATCTTAACCTCAGTCCTTCCTGGGGTTTCCCCATTTCTCCCCAGGATTGTGTCATACTTCTGGATCTTGTGCAATTTTAAGATATTGAGGTAGTCTGATATCAGGTCTTCTCACACCTGTCCAGTTTCCTTTTTTTTCTTTTTGTCTTTTTCATCCTTCAGGTACAGAAGGTTTCAGCCACACCCATGCTCTGTTTGGGTAGGGGGTTCTGTTCTTGAGAGACATTATCTCTGGTCTCATTGGCCTATATGTATCCTACAGCCATTCCCTTCTTTCTCTGTGGTCTTGATGTCTTGACACCAGGTGGTGTCACCAGGGAGAGAGGCATAGGTACCCTCTGCTCCCTGACCTCTCTCTCTGCCCCCAGGAACTTTGGTGGAGTCTCTTTAGGGGCTGAGAGAAATCCTCAGTTCAGCTTCTTTGAGAGCCTTGCTTACCTTGGGGACTTTTGTTAAAGAAAAGGCAGAAAGACCAATAGGAGTAGCTCTTTTTCTTTAGCACATTCTTTCCTTGAGGCCAAGAAGAGCAGAGGTAAATTCTGAGAACATGGGGGTGGGGCATGGAGAGAGTAGAGAGAAGTAAAAGGGAATAAATGATTATTATTTCAAAATACTATTCTTTAGCAACTCTATGAATGTAAATTTACAATCATCAAATTGCAGGGGATTAAAAGGAGAGACAAAGGGGGCTAGGAAAAAATAATCCAACTCACAGGGGACTGAGGGGAGGTATCTGTGTGTTAAGACATAGCTGCACACACTCAACGGTGCTTTTTTTTTTAATGTTTTTTATTTTAATTTTTAAAAATCTATTCATTTCTTTAATTGAAGAACAGTTGCTTTACAGAATTTTGCTGTTTCCTATCAAACATCAACAAGAATCTATAGGTATAGATCATCAACAATGAGCTATAGGTATACATTTGCCCCCTACCTCTTGAACCTCCCTCTATTTCCCTCCCCATCCCACCCCCTCTAGGGTGATACAGCACCCCTGTTTGAGTTCCCTGAGTCATATAGCAAATTCCCTTTGGCTATCTATTTTACATATGGTAATGTAGGTTTCCATGTTACTCTCTCCATGTATGCCTTTTAAAACTGGATGATACACAATGGTATGGATGACATACAACGGGTAGTCCTTAATAATGATTGTTTAATATGGGATGACTCTATGGTATAGCGGACAACAATCAAATGGCCTGTGTGGCAATTGAAGTGTAGGATAACTTTGGGAGAGGGGAATGACTAAGTAGAAAGAAGAGAGAAAATTTCTCTAAAATCTTTTCTTGTACTACTTCGTGAAGATAGAACCACTGTCTCAGAAAATATTAAGGCTAAGAAAGATTGTTGGAGAGCTTATGTAAAAATCATTTAATTTTCTAAAGAATGAAATGCTAATCACATTTGCTCCAAGTCCATGGCAGGAATAATCCTACATCTCTGGGTCCTTGTTATTTGTGCTTTCCAGGACCTTCTTACATATCGCTAAGGTATGTAACTATTAAGTTATTTTAAAGATAAGAACACACTGAAAAAGAACATGCCAATATGACATTACTTGAATGGATTTCAAGACAAAACCCTTTGTCAACTTAACTGTTTCTGGTAGTTTATTTCCAGGAACGGAAGATGTCATCTGAGGACTTAGACTGTACACAGTGAATCACCATTGTGTTCTCGGATTCAGAAGCCCAGGCCAGCTGCATGGCCAGATGGCTCTCTGGCCCCAGTGGGCCTATCCTGCTGGTCTGAGAACTAGAAGCAGGGTTGGAGAGTCAGGGAGAGGGGAGAAATTATAGCCAATGGCTGCTGTAACTCCAGCTATTGATCTGGTTCCAGACATGAGCACGATGTTGATTTGGCTGCCAAAAGAGTAAGACATATTCTAGCCAGAGAAAGAACTGCCAAGGATCAGGATGATGTGCTTCAACAAATGTGTCTTGTCTCATGAGCATCCAGTAGAGGAGTGAAGCTCAGTTTAATTTTTTTCTTCAGTATTATTTGAAGGGATGTCTGTCATGATTTTGTGATGACTTTGCTACTCAAAGTATGTATGGTCCCCAGCAGAACTGGTGCCCACAAAGAGCAGATTAGAAACACAAAATCCTAGTCCCCACCCTGAACCCAGTGACTCAGATTCTGCATTTTTAACAAGATCCTCAGGTGATTCGCAGGCACCTTGGGAATGAGAAGCCCTTTAAGTGACAAATAAGGGCAGGTCATAATACGGGGCCAATAGGCTTGGGTTGCAAATTAGACTGTAGGCAGACTTAGGGATGTGAAGAAGACTAGATTGAGATATGAGACCTTGTTCTAGACACCATTCTTCCATTTTCCTTTGGTGTGATTCTGGGGTAATCACGCTCTCTCTCTTTAGGTATTGGTTTTCTCTTCTTTAAAATGGGAGAATAACATCTGACCTTTTTACCCTAGGACTGTGGTGAGGATGGAGTGAGATACTGCGTCAAGACAGTGATCTGTAGAGTAGAATGCACTTTTCAAATGTGAGAGCACGAAGACTGTTGCAGTTGTTCAGACCTACCTAAAATGGAATTTGGGCTTTTTTGACTTTTGAAATGAGTCATAGCATGTCTAAGTCAATTATGAAGAAAATGTACGTGACAGGCAAGAGCAACTCATGAATCAAGGAAATATCTCCTCTGAGCCACTTGCCTCTGAGAGGAACATAGAATTCTGACCTGTAGAAAATGGATATAGTCAGACACTATGAAGTTAGCAGTGGTTCTCAGCTTGAGCTGTTCATTGTAATCATCATCTCAGAGGATCTTTTAAAAATGGCTGTTGAGGAGTTCTGGTGCCCGGAGCTCAGCTAGGCAAACAGAACAGCCTCTGTCTGGAACATTGCTTGATCTAGTGGCAGAAGAAAAACGGAGAATGTGGCAAACCATGTGCTGACTCTGGACATTTCTGCCTGAGAATGACACACATCACTTTCACCAATATTTCACCAGCCGAAGAAATTCCATCAAAAACAGGTTTTATTTCATCAGGAGTTGTCACAGTGACTATAATTGTGTGTGAACATATCAGAGAATCATCCTCTTTTCATGTTTTCTCAGAAAAACAAACAAACAAACAAACAAAAACTCAGCACAAATCTCACCCTATAAGAAGATTACATAAGCCACTGGACCAACCTTAGGAGGGCAGAAGCCAAAAAGAAGAAGGAATTCAACCCTGAAGCCTGGGAAAAAGAGACCTCAAACACAATAGGTTAAAAACAATAGTGAAAAGGCGGAGAAATACTATACAAATGAAGGAACAAACTAGAAACACAGAAGTCCAATAAATGAAGAGGAAAGAGGTAAACTACCTGAAAAAGAATACAGAATAATGATAGTAAAGATGATCAAAAACCTCGAAAACAAAATGGAGAAGATGTGAGAATAACAAAGGCCTAGAAGAATTAAAGAATAAACATAGAGACAAACAACACAATTACTGAAATTAAAAATACTCTACAAAGAATCAAAAACTACTGTTGCCTGGGTTCCAACTCAGACCATCTGAATCAGAACCACAAGGGCTGGGACACTGGCATTTGTTGATTAAAAACTCCCCCCAGGTGATTTTAATGTGTAGCCAGGGTTGCGAACCACAAGAAGATCAATCAGAACAAGTCACTGTATACAACTGAGTGTTACTTATCATGGCCAATTATGGACTAGAGCTGCTGCTGCTGCTAAGTCGCTTCAGTTGTGTCCGACTCTGTGCAACCCCATAGATGGCAGCCCACCAGGCTCCCCCATCCCTGGGATTCTCCAGGCAAGAACACTGGAGTGGGTTGCCATTTCCTTCTCCAATGCATGAAAGTGAAGTCGCTCAGTCGTGTCCGACTCGTAGCGACCCCATGGACTGCAGCCTACCAGGCTTCTCCATCCATGGGATTTGCCAGGCAAGAGTACTGGAGTGGGGTGCCATCGCCTTCTCCGATGGACTAGAGCTAGGGCAGGGAAATACTTCTGTGCTTTTCCCTCCTATTTCCAGAATTTCTCTTAAAGGAATTCATTTTCAAATGTGAACTTGGATGTCTGAGGAAGACAATAATCTCATTTCATGGCACCAGAAACTCTGAACATAAAGAATTCTTCCAGAGGTCTGTTGTGATGTGATGGGATCAAGTGGGAGCACCACTGTTCTGGTTTAATGTGGGTGGGTGGGTGAAGTCGCTCAGTCACGTCTGACTCTTTGTGACCCCGTGGACTGTAACCTGTCAGGCTCCTCTGTCCATGGGATTCTCCAGGCAAGAATACTGGAGTGAGTTGCCATTTCCTTCTCCAGGGGATCTTCCCAACCCAGGGATCGAACCCGGGTCTCCTGCATTGTAGACAGACGCTTTATCCTCTGAGCCACCAGGGAAGCCTAAGTTCTGGTTTAATAGGCTTTATAAATAGGAGTCATCCTGAAAGGGATGCTAAGAATGAAGGAATGAACACTTAGAAGTCAGAGGAAATCCAGGCAAAGAAAGCAAGCATATTGGCTAGGGAAATGGTGATGATTATGAATCAGGAAGACTCAGGAGCTTGAAGATTACTTAGCAAGAATGGGGATGGGCACGGTGAGTCACTTTGGAGCCAAGTGAGCCTTTGAGCCCCTGTGTCTTTACTCTGAGTCACTGAGGATGGGGACTCTTATATTGCATTCTGGTCTCTTCTCTCCAGAGGACACCTCTTTTCTGCTCAGGACTCCAGCTTAGCTGAGGATGTGATCCACCCTTCTTGCAACCATTTCTGAAGAATGTGGTCAGAAAGCCTCCATCTTTCTGGTATAAGCAAGTTCCCTAAAATGAGAGTGATCTGCCAAGAGGAGAAGCCCGAGAGCAATGGTTGTATTCTCCCTACTGGCCAGAATGCTTTGTGTTCCGAACCATGAGACATGAGGACGTTGACTGTGGGAAGTGCGCATCTCCGTTTCATGTGGACACAGGGACTTAACCACCTTCGATTTCCTTTTCCTGAACAGTCTTTGCCCATATCCCTTCAAATACCCTATGACTCGAGATCCTCTTGGCCACCCTTGTTGATTACCATTAGTTTGCCCTTCTGAGAGAAAACCCCATACAGTCACCCATCATCTGAACTTCGCTGCTCAAGAATCAGACACCTCCTCTTGTCCCTTTCAGAACTGGCGTGGACTCAGGAACCGAACATCCTGGACACAGACAGTCCAAGGCAGGGACAGTACATAACGCCCTTCCTGCAAAGGGCTACGGACTCAGCCTCCTCTATGAATCTTTCCTCGTCAGACCGTCTCTCCCAGGCTACCGTGAAAACCCGGGGATTTGGGGCCAACACTTTTTTAGCAAAACAAAGAGGACTATGACTTTATTTTCTCTGTACTTTTTATCTTGGGGGGGGGCGGGGAAAGCTTGATAGATCAGCAGCTATTTTAAGGGTTTAAAAAAAAATGTAGGATATCATTAGCACAAGATTGCTTACAAATGTGCACATTATCTTCCAAAATGGCACTTTCTTAGTGTCTAGGAGATTTAAAAAACTGTAGGAATAAAAGAAAAGAAACAAGTGTCTCTTTAAGTGTCCTATATTCTTTTCTCCCACTCCTGTCCCCTGTCTCAATTCTGAAGACATGGTAACTGGAAGGGATGAATCCTCTGGAGTCAGAAGGCCAACCTTACCTCCAAATCAGGTCTCGAACTTACTGCTTCATAGTTTGATTCATTTCTTTGTGTCTCACTTTTTTTGTGTCTGAGGTTTCCATGTAGTAATGTCTTTGGCCTTGTTCATAGTTTAAAGTATTTTAAGCAGTTTGAACACAACAAGAGATTTTTTCTTTCCTCACAATTCATACAATTATGTCTCCAAACACCACAGCATTTAATTCTTGTTGAAAAAAAGAAAGGGGAAAAAAACCTCCTTATTCCTTGAGGTTAAATATATAGTATGTCTATTTTAATGGAACAATCTGGATTAAAAACCATCAGCCACGATTTCTTCTGTGCTGCCTCCCACCATTCTCTTCTCTTTACTTAGGGCCTGTGGCCCACTCCTGTGGGTTCAGGAGGAATGTGCCAGTCAAGGTGTTGGTGAGATTGCTCTGGAGGAGGGAATCTTTAGAGGCTAACTCTGCTCAGCTGATAATAACTCCGTTCCTGGACAGTGAGCAGACACTGGACATTTTTACTTCTGTCTCTTTCATTTAATGTATTGTTGTTGTTCCATCACTATGTTGTGCTGGGCTCTTTGCTGCCCCATGGACTGCAGCATGCCAGGGGAGCCTGCCCTTCACTGTGTCCTAGAGTTTGCTCAGACTCATGTCCATTGAGTTAGTGATGCCATCCAACCATCTCATCCTCTGTCGCCTTTCTTCTCTTGCCCTCAATCTTTCCCAGCATCAGGGTCTTTTCCAATGACTCAGCTTTTCGCATCAGGTGGCCAAAGTATTGGAGTTTCAACTTCAGTCCTTCTAATGAATATTCAGGATCATTTCATTTCTAGCCCTGTTCCAGATATGCTGCTTCCAATCTTTGACCCTTTGCCATGGTTCTGAAGGAGGTCAGGGAAAAAAGAGGCCATTTCTAGGGCCTTGAAAATCAGATACCCTTAGAAGATGAAGAGATAAATTTTCAGGTGGGATAGGGTTACAAGCACATTTTGGGGAAGTTTCCAGGTGCGTTTATTTCGGTAGGAAGAAGATTGTCAGTCTAGAAGGATGTAACCAGATTTGATCTCCAAAGTATGGTAATTAACCAACCTCTCTTTAATTTTTTAAAAACAGGATATTGCTGTCAGCTGTGTGGCACTTGTGGTCTTACTGGGTGTTCTCCCGAACACCAGTTGTGGCACAAGCCATAGCATTACATCCTTCAACAATGGCCAAGTCTCCTTCCTGCCTCTGGACTCTCTATGCTGTGTAATCTATTTGATGGCCTGAAAACCCACCAAATATGCAGCCCAAGCAATGAAACTGCAAATGTACTTTACCTAAAAATAATTCCTTTTCATCACTCAAAAGGTTCAGAGGAAATTTTACTGAAGGCCATGAATAGAATCTTCATTTTCATGGGGCCTCTCTTGATTTCTTTAAATAGTTAAGTTCTTCATCTGTCTTTCACTTCCCATTAGAAACTGCTGACATTGCTTCCAATTTTTTGTAAACTTATTACTCTACGTGGCTTCTATAGAGCGCCTTCTTATTTTTTCTTCCTGTTATTTTGATTTTTGAACATTTACAGGGTGTTAGGTGTCAATGCTAATTAACCCCAATCAGAAGCTTTTAATCTTTTCTTAATGGGGCCCCAAGATCTTTATATTAACAACTACAGAGAGCTCTGTAGTTGACCAAAATTCCAATCAGTAAGGGAGAGCCCCTTCCTCTACTGTGTTTTCTATTATGGCTTTTTTCCCTCCCTGCAACACTGCACTCATGAGCACAAGACTGAAAGAATGATAAATGGATCTTCTTATCAAAACTGGGGGACCCCTGGCTTTCTAGAAAAACCACAGAGACAAAGCTATTCTTATAAAACTCTCTGCCTTTCCAAAATCCCCTCTATTTGAGTAAATTTCTCTAAGATACTCATACCTTTTATTCTTTTTTCCACTTTATTCTTAAATGTCAGGATTGACATTTCAAATTCTAGTGTACATAGGGTTATTTTAGCTGTAGTTTATCCACTCTTTGCTGCAAATCCAAAAGAATGGGCTCAGACAGGAGGCCTTGGTACCTCTTCTTCTCCTGGCACCACAGTTCTCCACGGCTTCGAAGCCAGGGACTTGTCAAAGATAGATGTGTTGGGGGCTGTATGTACAACTCTGCCTCCCTTTTACCCAGACCCAGAAATCCAGTGCTTACAGATCATGATGGTTAATTTTGTGTCAATTTGACTGGGCCTTGCTGTGCTCAGTTATTTGGTCAAACATTACTCTGGGTGTATGTGAGGGTGTTTCTGGGAGTAACTAACTTTTAAATTAGTAGGCTCAGGACTTCGCTGGTGGTCCAGTGGTTAAGACTCTGCACTTCCAATGTAGGAAGCAGGGGTTCAATCCCTGGTTTGGGAACTAAGATCTCACATGCCATGTGATTTGGCTGAAAAAAAAAGAAAAAAGAAGAGAAAGAAGAAAAAAAAAAAAAAGAAATTGGTAATCTGAGTAAAGCATATTTCCCTCTCTAATGTGGATGGGCGTCATTCAATCAATTGAAGACTTGAATAAAAGGCTGACCCTCCCATGAAGAAGAAGTAACTACTTCTGCTTAATTGTCTTTGAACTCAATTGTTGGCTTTTTTCCCACCTTCAGACTCGAAATGAAATACTGGTTCTTCCTGGGTCTCGAGCCTGCCCATATTTGGGCTGGAATCACACACTGACTCTTATGCATCTACAGCTTGCTGATGGCAGACCTTGGGACTTGTCAGCCTCCGTGCTATTGTTGTTGTTTAGTCGATCAGTCATGTCTAATCCTTTGTGACTCCATGGGTTCCAGCATGCCAGGCTTCCCTGTCCTTCATCAGCTCCCAGAGCTTGCTCAAACTCATGTCCATCGAGTCGGTGATACCATCCAACCATCTCATCCTCTGTCATCCCCTTCTCCTCCTGCCTTCAGTCTTTCCCAGCATCAGGGTCTTTTCTAATGAATTGGCTATACATCAGGTGGCCAAAGGATTGGAGCTTCAGCCTCAGAATCTTTCTCTCTCAGCCTATTGCTTATATTTATCTGAAGAACACTGACTAATACACAGATATAATGATTATATGCCTGGATATAACAAAATTTCTTTATGTTCAAAGGGAAATCTTGATTTCTAGGTTTTCATGATAAGCACCATTGGGAGACCCTGTATCCTGGTGTGTAGACTTTGGGTTACTTGTTTCAGTATGTAGACCTGGTTTTGAGACCCATGTCTAATTCCATCCCTACCGCCAAGTAGCTGTGTAATTAGGGACAAATTCCTTCTCTCTGAGCTCCATGTTCTCATCCACTGAATGAAGGAGTTATGGTAGATTATCCCTAACGTCTCTTTTTTCTCTAAAATCCTAGGGTTTTTAAAACTGAAATAGTTCTTAATACTCATTCAGACATCTTTATATTTGAAATCAGAGAGGGAGTTGAAGAGGATCAAGGGAAGGACAGGGTATTCAGGGAACTGAGAAAACATCTTCTGCCATCTTATATTCCCAACTATTCTTTTCCCTCCTATCATCTGCATTACCATCTGGATCAATTAGAATTTGGACTTTGGGTTATAGTAGCTGAAAATACTCATTCAGATGAGCTCAGTGGTGATGGAAGTCATTATCGTGTGTAGCAAGAAGTCCAGAGGCAGGATGGGCTCTAGGCAGGGTGCAATTAAGGGTCTGGTTTCACTTCCCTGTGACCCTTCTGGCTCTGCTCCCTCTTTGTGTCGATCCACATGGCAAAATGGCTGCAGTAGTTTCTGGGGGGCCAGAGAGATGGGGAGGCATCTCTCCAGAGTCTTCAACAGATTTTCCCATATATCTCATTGGCTAGAATTGGGTCACACGTCCTCTTCTAAAGCAGTGACTGGCAAGGGGAATGAAGCTATTATGACAGGCTAGACAGGAGCTGGCAAACTATAGTCTATGAGTCAAATCCAGCCTGCAGCCTATGTTTGAATGACGCATGACCTAAAAAAAGGTTTTTACATTTGTAAAGAGTTTTAAAAAACAAAACCAAAAACCAAAGACTATGTGACAGACATTTATGTAGCTGAACCCCTAAAATATTTACTACCTAGCTCTTATAATAAAAGTTTGCTCAATTCTCTGAAGAGAATTTAGGTTCCAATCTAGGTTCTTGAAGTGAAATTAAGTGAAAGTCACTCAGTCATGTCTGACTCTTTACAACCCCTGGACTATACAGTCCATGGAATTCTCTGGGCCAGAATACTGAAGTGGGTAGCCTATGCCTTCTCCAGAAGATTTTCCCAACCCAGGAATCAAACCAGGGTCTCCTGCATTACAGGCAGATTCTTTACCAAATGAGCTATCAGGGAAGCCCATCTAGGTTCCTAGATGGAAAGTATTTTCTCTCCTGAATGTTCTGTTTAGCAACTGATTTTCAGGTAATAGTCAGCTCTTCTTCTTCCTCCTGAGATCTGCACAGACTATTTTCAGACCATAGACAGACATGTAGTCTCAGATACATACTCACACACAGAAAGACATACATAGAGACACCCACCTTGAGATGCTCACTTGGAGGACATTCAACAAACATCCAGGAAGTTACACATGTACAGAATTGATGCTTTCAAATTATGGTGCTGGAGAAGACTCTTGAGCGTCCCTTGGACAGCAAGGAGATCAAATCAGTCAATCTGAAAGGAAATCAACCTAGAATATTCATTGGAAGGACTGGTGCTGAGGCTCAAGCTCCAATACTTTGGCCGCCTGATGTGAAGAGATGACTCATTGGAAAAGACCCTGATGCTGGGAAAGATAGAAGGCAGGAAGAGAAGGAGGCAATAGGGGGTGAGATGGTTGGATGGCATCACCAACTCAGTGAACATGAGTTTGAACAAACTCCAGGAGATGGTGAAGGACAGGGAAACCTTGCATGCTGCAGTTCATGGGGTCACAAAGAGTTGGACACAACTTAGGAATTGAACAACAGCAACACTGATAGGATGATTTTTTTAAGAGAAAGCTAATTGCAATTCCTAATTCAGTTTTGGATAAACACAGGTCATATTGGGACTAAGTGAGCCTGTATATAACTGATATTTCTAATTAGACACGGGTGCTCTTTTCTGATTGCCCAAGAATCCCACTGAGTGTAATTGGTTGTTAAATATACACAGAAGCCAAGAGAACCCTGTAAGCACCATTTGAAAGTGCTGGTCTTTGAGCATTGTTTATGACCCTAGAAGAGTTTGTACTGGGGACTAGCATTCACAGACATGAAGAGCTGAATACTAATGAGCACTCATTTTCTTTAAGCCTATTATTGACTTTGTCATATCAGCTCATGTTCTGCAGTGCTATAAATTCTTAAGGCCAACTGAGGACACTGTCATTACAACCTCTATATAGCTGGCCAAGAACAGTGAGGGTGAAAGAGCCTGGCTGTGCCACCAGAAAGTTCATAGTTGAACTTTATTCTGCATATGCTCAGTATGATGAGTTAGGGTAGGGTTTTCTTGGCCCTCTGCTAAGACTTTCAATGTGAAAATAAATGTAAGTGCTTTAAAGAGATCTTTGATAAAGCAAAGAAGCTTCCAGTTATTTATTTATTCACTCAACAACTATGTATTTGGTGCACTGATATGAGCCTGGTCCAGTTCTAGGCTCTGAAGAGGCACCAGGAAAGAAGCAGACAAGAATTCCTGACATCATAGGGCTTATAGGCTGGAAAGAGAGTTTAGGAGTTGCAATATCTATATGGTTTTAAAGTTATAAGTTTAACTTTGACTGTGTGGATCACAACAAACTGTGGAATATACTTAATGAAACAGGACTACCACATCACATTACCTGCCTCCTGAGAAACCCGTATGCAGGACAAGAAGCAACAGTTAGAACTTGACATGGAACAATGGATTGGTTCAAAACTGGGAAAGAAGTATGTCAAGGTTGTATATTGCCATCCTGCTTATTTAACTTATATGCAGAGTACGTCACATGAACTATTGGGCTGGGTGAAGCACTAGCTGGAATCAAGATTGCCAGGTGAAATATAAACAACCTCAGATATGCAGATGATACCACTTTAATGGCAGAAAGTGAAGTGGATCTAAAGAGCCTCTTGATTAAGGTGAAAGAGGAGAGTGAAAAAGATGGTTTAAAACTCAGCATTCAAAAAGCTAAGATCATGGCGTCTGGTCCTATCACTTCATGGCAAATAGATGGGGAAAAGGTGGAAACTCTGGAATTTCATTTTCTTGGGCTTCAAAATCACTATGGATGGTGACTGCAGCCATGAAATTAAAAGACACTTGCTCCTTGGAAGAATAGCTATGACAAACCTAGACAGTGTATTAAAGAGCAGAGACATAATTTTGCCTGCAAAGGTCCATATAGTGAAAGCTGTGGTTTTTCCAGTAGTCATGTATGGATGTGAGAGTTGGACTATAAAGATGGCTGAGGACTGAAGGATTGATGCTTTTCAACTGTGGTGTTGGAGGACTCTTGAGAGTCCCTTGAACTACAAAGAGATCAAACTAGTCCATTCTAAAGGAAATCAACCCTGAATAGTCATTGGAAGGACTGAAGCTGAAGCTCCAGTCCTTTGGCCACCTGATGCAAAGAATTGACTCATTGGAAAAGACCCTGATGCTGGGAAAGACTGAGGGCAAGTGGAGAAGGGGATGACAGAAGATGACATGATTGGATGGTATCACTGACTCAACAGACATGAGTTTGAGCAAACTCCAGGAGATAGTGAAGGACAGGGAAGCCTGGTGTGCTACAGTTCATGGGGTTACAAAGAGTCAGACATGACTTAATTACTGAACAACAACAAAGTTATGAGATTAGATAAGATCACCAAGGAAGTGAATGTAGATAGAAAAGAGATTTCTGAGGACTGAGGAGCACTCTAATAATATGAGGTGAGGGTTGGACTGTGAAGAGAGCTGAGCGCCAAAGAATTGATGCTTTTGAACTGTGGTGTTGGAGAAGACTCTTGAGAGTCCCTTGGACTGCAAGGAGATCCAACCAGTCCATTCTGAAGGAGATCAGCCCTGGGATTTCTTTGGAAGGAATGATGCTAAAGCTGAAACTCCAGTACTTTGGCCATCTCATGGGAAGACTTGACTCATTGGAAAAGACTCTGATGCTGGGAGGGATTGGGGGCAGGAGGAGAAGGGGACGACAGAGGATGAGATGGCTGGATGGCATCACTGATTCCATGGACGTGAGTCTGAGTGAACTCCAGGAGTAGGTGATGGATAGGGAGGCCTGGCATGCTGTGATTCATGCGGCCGCAAAGAGTCGGGCACAACTGAGCGACTGAACTGAACTGAAGAGCAATGAAGATAAGACTGACACAGAGCAGCTGGTGAGGTTGGGGGAAGTCCAGGGGAGTGAGCTGTTCTGTAAACTCAGTGAAGTCTTTCAAAGAGGGAAATATGTACTGATATTCTGATGCTGAGAATTAAGCATAGAATTTCATTATGTGGAGGTCATTGTTGATCCCAATCGCTCACCAAGTGATTTTGGTGGAGGAGAAGGAGAAAGAACTTAACTGAATTGTGTTCAAGAGAGAGTGAAAAGAAAGAAACAAATGGCTTGAGGAGAAGCCCTATTAAGATAATGTTCTGTAAAGGATATTATTTATCTGGTCTTTTTGTTCATTTATTTTGTAATACCAAAATTGTGATTAAAATTGAAAGCTGCAGCCAGTTAGATAAAAATATGTCTAGCAATATCTTGAGGTTTTTTATTTTAAACCTGAAATTTTAGGCAAAGATTGTATGACTTAGGATACTAATTTGGCTTCTGTAACAAAGGCCAAAATAGCAGTGGGTCAAATAAGATGGAAATTCATTTCTCTCTTACTTAATGGTCTGAATGGAACAATTCAAGAAGACCAAGGGATGGTGGGGATTCTCTGTTGTGCTCAACTCATGACTTCCATATTGTGATCTGTGAAGGATTCTCTAACTTCCACCATGACTTTTACATTCCAGTGAACAGGAATAAGGAAGGGGGAAGAAGACGTCCCTGTATTTTTAAGGGTATGACCTATAAATTGCACATCACTTTCTCTCGTTTCCTTTTGGTCAAAACCTGGTCACATGATACATCTAGGTGAAAAGGTGGCTGAAAGATGTCAGCTTTGGTGGTGGAGTTATGTATCCAGCTAAAATTTTCTATTATGAAAAAAGAAAAAAGGACAAGATACTGGGGGACAATTAGCAATGTCTGCCACAAAGATTAATTGAAAACAACTAAACTGTGGTTAGGAGAAGGCAATGGCACCCCACTCCAGTACTCTTGCCTGGAAAATCCCATGGATGGAGGAGCCTGGTAGGCTGCAGTCCATGGGGTCTCTAGGAGTCGGACACAACTGAGCGACTTCTTTCACTTTTCACTTTCATGCACTGGAGAAGGAAATGGCAACCCACTCCAGTATTCTTGCCTGGAGAATCCCAGGGACTGGGGAGCCTGGTGGGCTGCCGTCTATGGGGTCGCACAGAGTTGGACATGACTGAAGCGACTTAGCAGCAGCAGCAAACTGTGGTTATGGACTGAAACTTTATAAATGCTATTTTCCTGTACAGTTAGCTCAATCATAATTATGATCAGTGAATAATTTAATATTAAACTTAAGTTTTGCCCCTTAAGAACTAGCTATCAGGTCGTGCTGGTTATTTTTGTGCTACAATGTATCTTGTCTAGCTTGTATCTTGCATCTATCGATTGTGTAAGAATCTTATTTTCTGAAAATAAGCTTGTATCTGGCACCTACCACCATCATGTTGTATAATCACCATTTCTTTTTTTGTGGTAAGAGTGTTTAAGATCTGTTCTCTTAGCATCTTTCAAGTATTATAATACAGTATTATTAACTATAAACACCCTACTGTATATTAGAAACTCAGAATTTATTTATCTTATAACTAGAAGTTTGTCCTTTTTTGGCTAGCATCTCTCTGTGTGAGTGTCTGATTTTTTGCAACGCTATGGACTGTAGCCTGCCAGGCTCCTCTGTCCATGGGATTCTCCAGGCAAGAATACTGGAGTGGGTTGCCATTCCCTCCTCCAGGGGTCCTCCTGACCCAGGGATTGAACCTGCTCTCCTATGTCTCCTGAAGGCAGATTCTTTACCTCTGAGCCACCAGGGAAGCCCAGCTAACATCATACTTACTAGTGAAAACCTGAAAGCTTTTCCTCTGAGAAGGGGAATAAGACAGGGCTGTCTCTTTTTACCACTTATAATCAACACTGTAGTGGAGGTTTTAGCTAGGGAAATTAAGCACCAAAAAGAAATAGAACCCCCCAGGTTGGAAAACAAGAAATACAACTCTCTCATTTGGGTATGAAATGATCGTATACATAGAACAACCTAAATAGTTCACCAAAAACTTTCAGCACTAATACACAAAGTCAGCAAGGTTGCAGGATGCAAGATCAACAGTTGTATCTTAAGCATGGTGAAGGTTAGTGGTTTGCTTCTTTTGGATAATACAATCACTTTCTGATGGAGGTTCAAACTAAGAACTCTGTATAGCTTCACATGCCAGATGTTCCCTCGGCAGCACTGTGAAACCATCCCCTGCCTGCTGCATCTTGGGCTCTTCTTTTTAATTTCATTCTCATGATGGAGAAGTTGGGAGGTTTTCAGATGCCAGACCTAGTAGGAGGAGTATTTTTCTTTGATAAACTTTCACTTGTCTGTAGTAAAATGAGAAAAATGTGATTGATATAGTACACTTTTGATTCCATTCAAAGAATTGTCATTATCTGAAGACTGTTTACTTCCCAGTTTTTTGGTTTCAGGTATGTCCTTTCAATGAATTTGTCATGTTAGTTTATACTAGGAACTTTATTGTTTTTCAAATTTTATTTACTAAATGCCATGACTTGAAAAGGTGAAAAGCAAACAAGGTCCTCCCCTTTTTATTTTGAAAATTTACTTTGTGAAATTTGAGAATCTGGGAAAATCAGGTGGAAGTACATTGCCAGTTTTGTTTTTTGTCCTAGGTTTTTAGGGTTCTGACTTCACATCAGGCTTCCCAGGTAGCTCAGTGGTAAAGAATCTGCCTTTCAATGCAAGAGTCACAGGGGACGCAGGTTTGATCCCTGGGAGGAGGAAATGGCAACCCACTCCAGTATTCTTCCTGGAGAATCCCATGGACAGAGGAGCCTGGCGGGCTACAGCCCATGGAGTTGCCAAGAGTCAGACACGAATGAGCACGAGCACAAGCAAGCAAGCTGGCTTCATGTTAACTGCATGTCTGCTCTTTTCGAATCCCATCTCTTTCTCTCCCTATTTTTAATTGATCTAGTAAGCTTATCCCCTCAACTTTTTTGTCTCTTATGAAATAGAAAAATGCTGAGGTGGGGAAGAACTAGAAAATGCTTGAAGGATTTGAGATTGCTTTGAGTCTTAACATCATCCTTCCTCAGAAACAGAGAAGTTGTGATGTGAAGGGCATGAGCCTTAAATATTTTTAGTAGTTAAAACGGGAAAGACTGAGTTAAATTTGCTGAGCATTTGGTTGAGCAGCAAGAAGGAATTCTTGAAATGGAGCTGTTATTAGCTTTGGAACAGCTACTGAGATCCAGCTTGGAGTTTTTGTCCAGCTCATTTCACATCTGCCCAAGTTTCAGAGGCATGCTGAACCTAGTAACCTCCAGAGAAGCATGCAGACTATCTGATTGCAAAACATTTTGAAGACCTGCCCAAAATTCATACATGATTCTTACCGCACTGTGTGTATGCTTGAACTTTTGAAGTTCTTTAAGTAAGTTCTATAAATAGTCAATGACCCATGGGCTTTAAAAAATGTACTTTGACCAAAAAAGAAATGAAAAAGAACAGAACCATAGTCTGAACGACATCATTTTTAATGTTCTATTGATTTCAATTATTTTATGATTATCTTATTCATGATGATAAAAGCTGGTCAGTCTTCTGCAGGAAAGCCTACAAAAGTTTTGGAGAGTCTAGAGTGTTCTTTTTCCTTGTCTTCAGTTTAGTAAAATAAGTTATCACTTTTTAAAAAGTTATGTATTTTTACAATATTGCAATATTGGACTATAAATCATAGCAATGGTTCTTTTGTTCTGAATGACACTCTCTTTTGTTCTTGTTGAACTAAAAGCTGTTTCCAACTCTCTATTTATGTGATGATAGGAGTAAAGATCCACAAAAGTTAACCATCTTGCTCAAGGTAATGTAATTAGGACTAGAAGACAGATTTCCTGATTCCTGCCTGTTGTTCTTTGAATAACATCAGACTGTCTTCCTCAGGATCTCTGCTCTGAGAAACTAAACTGTGAAGAGAAACATTCAAACATGATGAGAGAAATCTCGGAAAGACTTAAAAAGAAAATTGGCTGTGCTGGGCCTTCACTGAGTTTTACTTCCAGAAGATCTACCAGGTCTCACAGTTAAACCTGGAGAAAAATCTTCTTGTGCTTCCAGAACAAGAGGAAAAGGAATCATTTTGAAATATGCAAGAGCATCCTATTCTTCTGTTCTCAGAAGAAAGTATTTTACTAGAGCCTAAGCTACTGGAAATTTATCACAACATAAGCTACCTGAGGGAAAAGAAATACCCAACCTCAGTCTGCTCTGGCCTTCCATGTAGTCCCAAACCTCCCCCCTCTCCACCATCCTGTCCCACCTAACGGGAGAAAATAATGAGAAGTACTGGAAAAATTCATATTGCAGAGGAACACATTAATACTTAAGTTAGTACCTCCAGAAATGAAATATGTAATATAGAACTAATAAAATATGTGTGAGATCTATATGATGAAAACTACAAAACTATATGATGAAAACACTGAAGAAGAACAAAATAAATGAAGAGGTATTTCATATTCATATATAGAAAGACTCAATATTGTCAAGATATGAGTTCTTCAATATAGCCAATATTTTATAACAGCTATGAATGGAGTATAATCTTTAAAAATTGTGAATCATTATGTTGTATACCTGTAACTTACATAATACAGTACAGCAACTATACTTCAATTTAAAAAAAGATACCAGTTCTTCCCAATTTGATATATAGATTCAATGCAATTCCAATCAGCATCTGAGAAAGTTATTTTGTGGATGAGACAAACTGATTTGAAAATCTATGTGGGGAGTCTAAAGACCTATAATAGCCAACTGAACATTAAAGAACAGAGTTGGAAGATCAAGATGACCTGATTTAAAGACATTATAAGGCTACTGTAATCAAAACACTGTGGTGTCAGTGAAATAATACACAAATAGATCAGTGGAACAGAATAGAAAGCCCAGAAATAGGCCCACATAAATATAGTTAACTGGTCTTTGACAAAGGAGCAAAGGCAACACAATGGAATTTTAGTGGTCATTCTCATTTAAGTATGAATTAGTTTGTGTGTGTGTGTATAGGGAGGCTTTCTTCTACTAAGGAGGAGAGGAAGAAGTGGGTAATTTTAAGACTTAGAGAAACATAATGGCACCAAGATTTGGAGGAGTAGAAACTAGTAAGTGATAAGTAGTAAAGGAGATAAAATGGCACCAATGTTAATTTTTGTCACTTGAAAAGTGGCATCTAGGATTGGCCTTATGTTGTGAGAAGGCAGTACTCTGTTGATGTATATATATTGTTTTCTTTTATAACAGAATCATTTGCACATATCATTTTGTGTCTTCCATTATAATGCTTTTGCCTTCTTAATTATTTTTCTTATTGCATGAACTAGAACTTCTAAAACAATGTTGAATAATAGAGAATAATAATTGGATTACTAGGCTTTTTCCTGACTCGATACATCCAGAATTTTAAACCTAAATATAATGTTTACTTGGACTTCTGTTAACATTTCCATGTTAGAAAGATACATCCTTAACAATAAAGTGTTCGAAGACCTTTAATTAAAAATGGATATTGAGTTTCATCAAATATGTGTTGTTATTTAACTTTATTTATATTTATTATAACTTTTATATAAATTGTATAATTATATGTACATAAACACACATGCACAATTTTCACATATAGGAAAAATGTATGATGTATATACTTTTTACATCCTTATCACACCTTCTCCTATAACCCAGATTAACAGCCTAAGATGCTTCCTCCTATATTTTCTCCATGTTGATATTAATAATTCTTTACATATGTACATTGTGTGTACTTTTTTGGATTTGGCTTTTCTTATTCAACAATACTTCATGGAAATCCCTCCAAGTTACATTTTTAGTCTTGCCTCTGCTATTTATTAGAAGAAAAGCTATGACCAACCTAGAAAGCATATTAAAAAGCAGAGACATTACTTTGCCGACAAAGGTCCATCTAGTCAAAGCTATAGTTTTTCCAGTGGTCATGTATGGATGTGAGAGTTGGACTATAAGGAAAGCTGAGCACTAAAAAATTGATGCTTTTGAACTGTGGTGTTGGAGAAGACTCTTGAAAGTCCCTTGGAGTGCAATAAGATCCAACCCACTCCAGTACTCTTGCCTGGAAAATCCTATGGATGGAGGAGCCTGGAAGGCTGCAGTCCATGGGGTTGCTGAGGGTCGGATACGACTGAGCATCTTCACTTTCACTTTTCACTTGCATGCATTGGAGAAGGAAATGGCAGCCCACTCCGGTGTTCTTGCCTGGAGAATCCCAGGGACGGGGGAGCCTGGTGGGCTGCCGTCTGTGGGGTCGCACAGAGTCAGACACGACTGAAGTGACTTAGCAGCAGTAGCAGTAGTAGTCCATCCTAAAGGAAATCAGTCCTGAATATTCATTGGAAGGACTGATGCTGAAGCTGAAACTCCAATACTTTGGCCACCTGATGTTGAAAGACCCTGATGCTGGGAAAGATTGAGGGCAGAAGGAGAAGGGGACGACAGAGGAATGAAATGGTTGGATGGCATCACCGACTGGATCGACATGAACGTGAGCAAGCTCTGGGAGTTGATGATGGACAGGAAAGCCTGGTGTGCTGCAGTCCATGGGGTTGCAAAGAGTTGAACACGAGTGAGCGACTGAACTGAACTGCTGATTATTAATTGCATGTCCTTGGGTAAGTTAAGAAACATTTCTTGCCCAAGTATTCCCATCTAAACATGAGAATAATTATCCTTTTCTCCCAGGACTACTATGAGAACCAAATGATATCATAAATATAAAGCACTGAACATGGAGCCTGGCAAATAATAAACTCTAAACAAGTGTTACCTTACCCAGTATGGGGAGAGAATCCAGCGTGGGGAGAGAACCCCCTTTCTTTCCCTTTTGGCAGTCATGGCCTCTGGCCCATGGATTTGTAACTCAGCCAGTGCCTGAGTACTTCCTGAGGGTCCCTAGGTGGTGGTTTATTTCACAGCAGGAGTTCTGGAGCCCCATGGCCTGGCTTGGAATCCAGGCCCTGTTACCTTGTAGCTACTTTACCTCTTCTTAGCCTCTCTGTACTTCAGTTGCCTCACCTTTAAAATGAAAATAACAGCAACAGTACCTGTTACACCCATTGTGGGTTTAAATGACATGATGTGTGACGCACTTGGAAGAGAGCCTGGTACACGGAAAGCATGTGATAGGTACAGGGGTGTTAAGTGAAAGGGCACAGGCTTTGAAGTCAATTGGTTTATCTCTGACTTTACTGACTGTGGGATTTTGATGGGGGTTATTATAAACTGTCTAATCCCAATCATCTACAAAACAGTATCTTAATACCCACCTCAAAGTTACTTTGAGAGTAAAAGGAAGTAAGGTATGGTTGTTGGTGGTGGTATACAGTAAGCGCTCAGTGCAGGTAGCTTCTCTCTGCTCCTGATACAGCCTAGCCTAGGGACTGCATGTACTCTGATTGGCAGCCTAAGAACTCTAACTCTCCATACTTTTCTCAGTTCCAAACATGGCCTGACAATGAACTTCCAGAATGTATGCTCTCAGGGAGTTGAGGCATGCCTGCGTTGTGATTGTCCATTCTCTTCAAGTGTGTGCTAAGTCGCTTCAGTCGTGTCTGACTTTACGACTCTATGGACTGTAGTCTGTCAGGCTCCTCTGTCCATGGGATTCCTCAGGCAAGAATACTGGAGTGGGTTGCCATTTGCTCCTCCAGGGGATCTTCCTGACGTGTCTCCTGCATTGGCAGGCAGGTTCTTTAGGACTAGTTCTACCTGAGAAACCCTTTCTCTCCAAGTATATGTGTGTGTGTTAGTCACTCAGTCGTGTCCGACTCTTTGCGACCCCACGAACTGTAGCCCACCAGGCTCTCTGTCCGTGGAATTCTCCAGGCAAGAATACTGGAGTGGAATGCCATTCCCTTCTCCAGGGGATCTTCAGTGGTTAAAGGGAACAATCAAGAACAACCATTTATGGAGGGAGGGAAAGGCAGTATTGCTGTGTTAGCGTAGGTCAGAAGCAGGGTTCTCTAAAAACTCTGCAGCCATTTATTTACAGACATTCTGAACAGTTATATTTAAATTTTTTTAAACTGTTAATACACTAAAAATATAAACTGAACTGTTTAGGATACTAAAAACTGTTTATGACACAAGATATTTTAAAAAGCAAAACCGGGAATTCAATTCCCTTTGACTCCAGCGATCAATTTCTTGAGATCACGATGTCTGGGAAACCGGTCAGTCTTTCACAAGGAACTGGCTTCTGCTCAGCTTTCTCCTCTCCCTGAGGTACGTGAACAGGTGTTGTCACCTCCTCCACCTGACCTTTATCCAATACTTCTCCTCAGGGGTGTCTTTAACCAGATGACATACCCCCGTGGGTGGTGGGGTCATGTTCTGTTCTCAGCCTTTGCCCTCTCCTTTTCTCTCTTCTCTGCATGTGAGAATATGAATTTAGTTTCAAGTTACCTTGCTTTGTGGGTTACACATCTAATGCTGCTCAGGCAAGTACTATGAAATGCATTTACAGTTAGAGAGGGTGGAAATAGGACCAAGACGAGTCTGATGGGATGCACGGCAATTTCAGCTGGTTTTCTTGCCTTCACTGGGATGTCACATTCCTTCAAGGACAAATCTCAAATCTCTGTATGGAAGCACCCCCTCTATCCTCCTCTCTACCTCCTCTCCAAGGCAAATCGTGACAAAAAATGCACAGGTTTTCAAGCAATCATCTCCTTGAATGAAAATAAAAAATTCTTTTAAGAAAACAATTCCAATGAAGGTGTCACTGCATCAAGATAATCCATCACTTTTTGCTGGGATTTACCTGCATTGTGTTTGCTCTATGGGCTTGTACTGCAAACTGTTAAAAACAAAACAAAACAACCCTTGCCCTTACACTGAATTGCACTGTATATCTATGGAAATTGTGCTTTTTCTTTTCTTTGATTGCAGCAAAAGAACGAAAGCATTTATATTGTGGGTTTTGTGAGTCAAGTATGATCCATCAGCACCTCCTAGTGGCTGTATTTTGGAATTGAAAATGCCTCTGAGATGGGACGTCAAATTAGAACACCCTTAGAAATATTGTCTTTTTAATATCTAATAATACCAGCCACGCCTACAACTTATCCAAGTATGTTTAATTATTCAGGAATTTAAAAATCACCTAACTAAACTTTTTAAAAGACAACCCAGTTGAACAAATAGAAAGAATTACGTCTCTCTGCTCTGGTCTCAGGAATCTGTGGAATATTCCATCTGGACCCATACTCTGCCTGTCTCCACTTAAGCAGCACAAGCCCAGGAAGTGGTGATCAGTTCTACTCTTTTATTAAAGAATATTCTGCCATTCAGCCTCTGGAGTGGGTATTGATGAACACAATGGATTCTGTATTAAACTATAGGCAGATTCATTGTGAACATTTGGGTCATTATCGATTATCATAAAACCTGAGGATGGATAGAATCCTTATAGTAGAGGACCAATTTTTCAAAATTATTAAAACATTAAAAAGGTGATAAAATGAAACCCTTATTCAGTTGAGCCAGTTGAAGCATACGTGAATATAATGGGTAAATAGTAGTCAAACATGTGACTCCAGTCTCTGCCAGTTGCTATTTTCTTGAGCCTCAGTTTTCTTATTTGTAAAATAGAACTGCTCTGAGCATTTAATGAGATAATATGTGTTAAATTCGTAGCAAAGTGTATGAAAGCTTATTTTTTTTTAAAATTTTATTTTATTTTTAAACTTTACGTAATTGTATTAGTTTTGCCAAACATCAAAATGAATCCATCACAGGTATACATGTGCTCCCCCTCCTGAACCCTCCTCCCTCCTCCCTCCCCATACCATCCCTCCAGGTCGTCCCAGTGCACCAGCCCCAAGCATCCAGTATTGTGCATTGAACCTGGACTGGCATCTCGTTTCATACGTGATATTTTACACGTTTCAATGCCATTCTCCCAAATCTTCCCACCCTCTCCCTCTCCCACAGAGTCCATAAGACTGTTCCATACATCAGCGTCACTTCTGCTGTCTTGTACACAGGGTTATTGTTATCATCTTTCTAAATTCCATATATATGCGTTAGTATACTGTATTGGTGTTTTTCCTTCTGGCTTACTTCACTCTGTATAATAGGCTCCAGTTTCATCCACCTCATTAGAACTGATTCAAATGTATAATGAAAGCTTAAATAAATGTCAATTCTCCCATTCTATGTTGTGCAGAGAAAAAGTTAAAACAGAGGGTTTACAACTGGTAAATCTTGAGTTGTGGAGTATGAATTAACTGATGTCATGGCTCCAGGTGGTGGTAGTGGTAAAGAAACTGCCTGCCAATGCAGGAGACAAAAGAGACTTGAGTTTGGTCCCTGGATAGTATTCATGTGTGGAAAATCCCATGGACAGAGGAGCCTGGCAGGCTACAGTCCATAGGGTCACAAAGAGTCGGACATGACTGAAGCGACTTTAGCAAGCACACACGTGGCTTTAATAAGTGTGGCAGTTTTAAGTCCAGGTGCTGGAATTCAATCCCTGTGTTCAAATTCTGGATCTGGACAAGAAGAACCAGGGAACTGTCCTAGACTGGAGGACCTAAGGGAACTAAACTTAATGCTGTATCTTGGGTTGGATTCTGGGACAACAACAAAAAAAAGGGTATCAGTGGAAAAAAGTGAAATTTGAATACAGTTTTCAGTTTAGTTTATGGTATTATGGCAACACTAATTTATTGCTTTTGATAATTGTACTGTAGTTACAGAAGATACTGAGTTGAGAGGAAACTAGGTGAAGAATATTTGGGAACACTGTACAAATATGCAACTTTTCTGTAAGTCTGAAAGTGGTTCAAAATATAATAATATAAAAATTAAAAAGAAACAAGTCAGTTTAGTATTGTAACATATTTTATTTAACCTAATACATCCAAAAAGTTATTATTTCAACATGTATTCATTTTAGAATTATTTTAATGAGATTTTAACTTTTTTGGTTACTGTCTTAAAATAATTTGGTGTGTATTTTACACTGATAGTGCATGTCCATTTGGACTAGCAGTTTTCAAGTACTCAGTAACCATGTGGTCTGGAGGCTGCCATATTGGACAGTGCAAGAGTGGCTGCAGGGATGAGATGTCATCCAGTGCCCAGTGGCTACTTCGCAGTGGTTCTCTGGGGTGGTACATCTCCCGGCTCTGATCTGGATTTCCTCCTATCATATACTCTTAGAACTCCCAAAGGTGATTAACTCCTAGAAGAGGGGCTAAAGTTAACTAAAGTCTGGTGATACTGATGGCTCTTCGAGGAGAAAATGTATCAATTTATAAAGAGCAAGGTCCCTTCTAGATAACAAAACAGCATTTTGTAAGCTTTTCAAAGTGTGTGATGGATACCACTAGTTTTGGAGAGTATGAGAAAAAATGAATTCAGATAGAACTTGAACAATGACATAAAATCACATTGACTCACAAAGTGAGAATATAATTTTTTCCCATTTCATTCTCTCTCATTCTTTTTGATTACATCAAAGGACAAAGTCTCATTCAGTAGCCTTATATCTTCACCACTTCCCTAACATTCGCTTATCTCAAACTCTCCCACTCTCTAGTTAGAATTTAATGCATTGTTTCTATTTTATTTATCTCATCACCTTTTACTTACGGCAAATAATACTATCTTTCCATTTAATTACCTGTACGAACTTTCTTTAACTTTTAAATAAAAATATAAACAAAAGGGCAAATTTTGTAAAAATATTAATGTCAAGGTAATTACAGTCCAAGTGGCACTGGGAAATAATGAAAGCAGAAACAAAAACCCAAAGCAAAAACAAAACCAAAAAATAAAATGATGACTACAAGAAGGTTTGTAATTTGGGTATCAATGCTTCGTTTCAGAGGTGCTACCGTATCCAAGCCTTTAAGAAGACGGTTAAGCCTGCAGAAGTGGAATGGGTTGTTCTCAATAAATGTTTCCTTGTTAAAATCTTTCCCTAGAAACATCGCTTTCCTTTTCGCAGTTCTCTCTTCCTCTGACTGTTGTGTCTCCCTTCCCCTTTCTTTTTATTTCTTATCCCTCAAGTCCTTTCTCTGCTCCCTCTCATATTTTCCTCTCTTATCTCCCTTCAAACTTCTGGCTGTCCTTATCCTCCAATCACTGCTCACCTCTGATGGGGCATGTACTGCCAGCTGACCAATCAGGGTGCTATATCAGGCATCTTGTGCTTTCAGCATCCTCTGATATCTCCAAAAGAGGACCTTCCCCGGTGGTTTCCCTCGTGGCTCAGACGGTAAAGAATCCGCCCACAATACGGGAGATCGGGTCGATCCCTGGGTTGGGAAGATCCCCTAGAGAAGGGAATGGCAACCCACTCTGGTATTCTTGCCTGGAGAATCCCCATGGACAGAGGAGCCTGGTGGACTACAGTCTATGGGGTCACACAGAGTTGGATAGGACTGAGCGACTAAGCACATATATGCAAAAACTTCTCTGGATGTTTTCAATCCCTTTAAGGTTACTTTAACCATTTCTGGTTTCCAGTTCTGGCCAACTGGAAGGGACTATGCTTCATAGAGAGAAGCATTGCTCATGATGCTCTTAAACATTCTGGGGAAGACAGGTGGGTTTTCCAGGTTGTCCTGCACACTACTTTATCTATTTTAGGCACAAATGGGACATCAAAATGAATCTGGCTTGGATAATTGATGTCCTTAAATAATTGGTATTATTTCATTAAATTCTGGGCATATTTAGGGAAAACTCTGTCAATGTGAAGTTAAATATATCAAACTGAACGGCCAACTTGGAAACTATTTAAGGGAAAACTGATTTTTGTTTCCTTCTCCTCTATCATTATGGATGGAGTTTGATTAGGAGGGAAGCTTCAAGGGACTTTTCCCCACTAGATACTATAAGAATATATAAGACTTTTTCCCACGAGATGATATAAGAAAACTTTCCACCTCGGACTTGAAAATAACATCAAATTCTGCACTTAGCTTTCTTCACACCCCTCCTCTTTTCTCAAATTTCACCTTAGTTGTCTTCTTTCTATATTCAGCTTGGAGCACACATAATAAGGGAATCGCTTTAGTTTTGGCTGAATTTTACAGGTCAAGCAAGAGAAAGTTTCAAGTGGTTCTTTTTAGAGCTAATTAAGCAACCTCTGCATCTTCAAAACAAAACCCACCGAGAAAGCTGGAGTCACAAAGCCTCACCACTGTCACCACAGACAGCTTGATGTGTTTACCAGCTAACCACCGGGTCACCGTGCAAGTCATACAGATACCTCCGGTCCTTCCGTTGGCCATTTGACTGAAATAGGAGGCTGAGCCAAGCAGTGTGGAGAATAGGTGAGAAGTCATGAGCTGTTTCTGCAACTTTAAACCCCAGAGGCAGCTAAAATTGAGCAAATAAAACATTATAGGTGGAAATAGGTTATTTGGGTTAATTTATTTAATTACCAGAACAAACTAACGAGGCAGATAGTATTATTATTTTCATTTTACAGATGAGAAAGTTGAACTCAGAAGTTCAGGCACTTGCCTGCTGAGCCTACAGCTATTAAGGTGGGAACACGTGTGTTAGTTACTCAGTTGTGTGCGACTCTTTGTGACCCCATGGACTGTAGCCCACCAGGATCCTCTGTCCTTGGGATTCATTCTCCAGGCAAGAATACGGGAGTGGGTTCAGTTCAGTTCGGCTCAGTCGCTCAGTCGTGTCCGACTCTTTGCGACCCCATGAATCACAGCACGACAGCCCTCCCTGACTATCACATACTCCCAGAGTTCACCCAAACTCATGTCCGTCAAGTTGGTGATGCCATATAGCCATCTCATCCTCTGTTGTCCCCTTCTCCTCCTGCCTCCAATCCCTTCAGGATCAGAGTCTTTTCCAATGAGTCAACTCTTTGCATGAGGTGGCCAAAATATTGGAGTTTCAGCTTTAGCATCATTCCTTCCAAAGAACACCCAGGACTGATCTCCTTCAGAATGGACTGGTTGGATCTCCTTGCAGTCCAAGGGACTCTCAAGAGTCTTCTCAACACCACAGTTCAAAAGCATCAATTCTTTGGCTCTCAGCTTTCTTCACAGTCCAACTTCCACATCCATACATGACCACTGGAAAAACCATAGCCTTGACTAGACAGACCTTCATTGGCAAAGTAATGTCTCTGCTTTTGAATATGCTATCTAGGTTGGTCATAACTTTCTTTCCAAGGAGTAAGTGCATTTTAATTTCATGGCTTCAATCATCATCTGCAGTGATTTTGCAGCCCCCCAAAATAAAGTCTGACACTGTTTCCCCTGTTTCCCCATCTATTTCTCATGAAGTGATGGGACCAGATGCCATGAACGTTAGTTTTCTGAATGTTGAGCTTTAAGCCAACTTTTTCACTCTCCTCTTTCACTTTCATCAAGAGGCTTTTTAGTTCCTCTTCACTTTCTGCTATAAGGGTGGTGTCATCTGCATACCTGAGGTTATTGATATTTCTCCCAGCAATCTTGATTCCAGCTTGTGCTTCTTCCAGCCCAGCATTTCTCATGATGTACTCTGCATATAAGTTAAATAAGCAGGGTGACAATATACAGCCTTGATGTACTCCTTTTCTTATTTGGAACCAGTCTGTTGTTCCATGTCCAGTTTTAACTGTTGCTCCCTGACCTGCATACAGGTTTCTCAAGAGGCAGGTCAGGTGGTCTGGTATTCCCATCTCTTTCAGAATTTCCCACAGTTTCTTGTGATCCACACAGTCAAAGGCTTTGGCATAGTCAATAAAGCAGAAATAGATGTTTTGCTGGAACTCTCTTGCTTTTTCCATGATCCAGCAGATGTTGGCAATTTGATCTCTGCCTTTTCTAAAACTAGCTTGAACATCTGGAAGTTCACAGTTCACGTATTGCTGAAGCTTGGCTTGGAGAATTTTGAGCATTACTTTACTAGCGTGTGAGATGAGTGCAATTGTGCGGTAGTTTGAGCATTCTTTGGCATTGCCTTTCTTTGGGATTAGAATGAAAACTGACCTTTTCCAGTCCTGTGGCCACTGCTGAGTTTTCCAAATTTGCTGGCATATTGACTGCAGCACTTTCACAGCATCATCTTCCAGGATTTGAAACAGCTCAACTGGAATTCCATCACCTCCACTAGCTTTGTTCATAGTGATGCTTCCTAAGGCCCACTTGACTTCACATTCTAGGATGTCTGGCTCTAGGTGAGTGATCACACCATTGTGATTATCTGGGTCGTGAAGATCTTTTTTGTACAGTTCTTCTGTGTATTCTTGCCAGCTCTTCTTAATATCTTCTGCTTCTGTTAGGTCCATACCATTTCTGTCCTTTATCGAGCCCATCTTTGCATGAAATGTTCCCTTTGTATCTCTAATTTTCTTGAAGAGATCTCTAGTCTTTCCCATTCTGTTGTTTTCTTCTATTTCTTTGCATTGATCACTGAGGAAGACTTTCTTTTCTCTCCTTGCTAATCTTTGGAACTCTGCATTCAGATGCTTATATCTTTCCTTTTCTCCTTTGCTTTTCGCTTCTCTTCTTTCACAGCTATTTATAAGGCCTCCCCAGCCAGCCATTTTGCTTTTTTGCATTTGTTTTCCATGGGGATGGTCTTGATCCCTGTCTCCTCTACAGTGTCACGAACCTCCATCCATAGTTTGTCAGGCACTCTATCTATCAGATCTAGTCCCTTAAATCTATTTCTCACTTCCACTGTATAATCATAAGGAATTTGATTTAGGTCATACCTGCATGGTCTAGTGGTTTTCCCTACTTTCTTCAATTTAAGTCTGAATTTGGCAATAAGGAGTTCACGATCTGAGCCACAGTCAGCTCCTGGTCTTGTTTTTGCTGACTGTATAGAGCTTCTCCATCTTTTACTGCAGAGAATCTAATCAATTTGATTTTGGTCTTGACCATTTGGTGATGTCCATGTGTAGAGTCTTCTCTTGTGTTGTTGGAAGAGGGTGTTTGCTATGACCAGTGTGTTCTCTTGGCAAAGCTCTATTAGCCTTTGCCCTGCTTCATTCCATATTCCAAGGCCAAATTTGCCTGTTACTCCAGGTGTTTCTTGACTTCCTACTTTTGCATTCCAGTCCCCTATAATGAAAAGGACATCTTTTTTAGGTGTTAGTTCTAAAAGGCCTTGTAGGTCTTCATAGAACCATTCAACTTCAGCTTCTTCAGTGTTACTGGTTGGGGCGTAGACTTGGATTACTGTGATATTGAATGGTTTGCCTTGGAAATGAACAGAGATCATTCTGTCATTTTTGAGATTGCATCCAAGTACTGCATTTCGGACTCTGTTGTTGACCATGATGGCTACTCCATTTCTTCTGAGGGATTCCTGCCCACAGTAGTAGATATAATGGTCATCTGAGTTAAATTCACCCATTCCAGTCCATTTTAGTTCGCTGATTCCTAGAACGTCGACATTCACTTTTGCCATCTCTTGTTTGACCACTTCCAATTTGCCTTGATTCATGGACCTGACATTCCATGTTCCTATGCAATATTGCTCTTTAAAGCATCAGACCTTGCTTCTATCACCAGTCACATCCACAACTGGGTATTGTTTTTGCTTTGGCTCCATCCCTTCATTCTTTCTGGAGTTATTTCTTCACTGATCTCTAGTAGCATATTGGGCACCTACTGACCTGGGGAGTTCCTCTTTCAGTATCCTATCATTTTGCCTTTTCATACTGTTCATGAGGTTTTCAAGGGAAGAATATTGAAGTGGTTTGCCATTCCCTTTCCCAGTGAAGCACATTCTGATGGTCCATTCAATGTGGTCCACTGGAGAAGGGAATGGCAAACCTGGAGTGAGTAGCCATTCTCTGTTCCAGGGATCTTCCTGACCCAGGAATCAAACTGAAGTCTCCTGTACTGCAAGAAGATTTTTTTACCATCTGAGCCATCAGGGAAGCCCATCTAAGGTGGGAAGCTTGAGTTCAAAGGCAGAAGGCCTGGCTTCAGAAGCTCAGCTCTTCATCCCTGTACCAGGCCCTAGGCCCTCTGGATGAAGCACTGTTTCTCCAGAGTTTGGAGCCAATAAGAATCTGAGAAGGAAATCCAGTTTTTCTGTTTTGAAATCAAGTTGTATTCCACTGGAAAAATTCCTGGGCACGGGGGTATAATAAACATCACATTTAAGAATTCAACAGAAATTCGAATTTTATATATTTGGAAGGAATAAAAAAACTCACTCATATAAACTGTTGTTAAGAAGAGGAAGCCTTACTAAATTAAATAAAAATGAACAGCTCTGGAGCTTGAAACTAAATAGACGGTATAGGACAAATGACTCCATTATTAAGGCTTCCGTCACAAATGACATTCCATTTTTGATGCTGAGATCTCTAACATTTCAGCAATTTGGTTTTGATTTTCTTTGAGTTTGTTTTTCCTCGGCCCAAACCTACTTAATGTTTCTACATTCATTTCTAATGAGATGGGTTTCTGAGCACACATTTCAAAAGAGAATTCTATTACTTCTTAATAATTGCAATAGAAGCAGGGGGCATCCTGGCAGTATTTATTCCTATGGAGAGAGAGAAAAAAAATGTGATTGCCCGGGGCTCTTTCTCGGCTTTGCTCTCCATTGCTGTTTAGACTTTTTGTTGTTCATGTGGGGCAGTGGCCCAAACCCAACTAAGTAAATAAGTGAAAGTCTCTCAGTCATGTCCAATTCTTTGCGACCCCATGGACTATACAGTCCATGGAATTCTCCAGTCCAGAATACCGAAGTGGGTAGCCCTTCTCTTCTCCAGGATATCTTCCCAGCCCAGGGGTTGAACCCAGGTCTCCAGCATTGCAGATAAATTCTTTACCAGCTGAGCCACCAGGGATGCCCTGATAAATAGATTACTAATCCTTAGCAAGCATATCCTGTAAAGTAACGGGGTAGGGATAGGTCAAGGTATGGCCTCAAGGAGACCCAGCAGTCTTAGAAAAAGCATTACAAATATACTTTGTTGGGGGAGCAACAGCTAGTGATTGGGTAGGGAACTGATCTCTGCAATACAATGCTCTTACCTTATTTTAATCTTTTATTTCTTACTCTTCATATCAGTCGAATTTCCACACATCTTTATCCGAAATATTTTTGTCTAATATCATTGTGGGAGAAGAGATAACACATTAAGTCCTAGCATGCCAAGTCCTCGCTTAGAAGTGGAGGTTTATCCCAACATTTGGTAGGATGGGCAGTAGTCCAATCATCGTCTAATTCCCCAAAACATCTGACAAACAAATGCACTGACAATTCTGTTGCCCCAGATGATGGATCTGGTGGCATATACTGATGGTTAGATAGGCAAGAAAATGGCTAAGTCACCTGAGGATTTATATATATATATAAGTTGCAGCTTCATGATATTAACATAATGGATTGATTTGGTTTTCTTGATCTGATGGAGGAGACTTTTTTCCCTAGAAATCTTTACTTTAGGAGTCTTGGAGGTGAGTGTGTTAGTTTGCTAGGGCTGCCATAACAAAGTGCCATAGATTGAGTGGCTTAAGCAATAGCAATTTCTCACAATTCTGGAGGCTAGAAGTGTAAGATTAAGGTGTTGGCAGAATTGGATTGATCTGAAGGCTATGAAGGAGGAATCTGCTCCAGGTTTCTCTCCTTGTCTTATAGATGGCTGTTTTTTCCTCTGTGTCTTCACAGGTTCTTTACTCTGTGCTCTAATTTCCTCTTCTTATAAGGATGCTGGTTATACTGGATTAAGGCCCACCCATTTGACCTCAGTTTACCTTAACTACCTCTTTAAAAGCCCTGTCTCCAAATACAGTCATGTTCCGAGGTGTTGGGAGGTAGTAGAGAAGAGATGCTTAGCTTTAGAGCTAGCTTTCTAAATTACAAGTTGAAAACGTCTGTCTTTGGTATACCCACAGTCTTTTTATTTCTGAGTCCTTTCTCCACTATGTTGTCATCATCTTGTTTATACTAATCAGACTTTCTGCCTCACTGTTCTATCTCTCTTCATTTAATGTTATGCTATCTCTGGAGAAAGAATCTGATATAATGAAGCAATTTTAACTCAGAGCAATTTGCATGGTATGTCATCTCCAGATAGTGTAATGAAAGGCTTTGTCTCCACTTAAAGGAAATTCACCCGTCAATGAGTACATCAACAGCTGTGTGTGTGGTGAGTGTGTGAGATTTTTTTTTCCTTGTCTCACCCCTGAAATAACAATAGGTAGCAAGGCACCTACTAAATTCATCTCTTTACAAGATTGGTTTTCAGATCAATGGGGGCATCACCCCACCCCCCACAAATCCCCCAACAGACACACAAGGGAAATAGGCAATGAACTCAAGCAAGAGTAATAGAGGAAAGTTTAATAAAGAGACTATTTGCAAAGGTGTAAGCAGGGTTAAAGAAAACCATTAGAGATGGAGAAATATCCCAGGGCAAGCAACAGCAGGAAGCCATTACCACCTCTAGATCTGAAGGTCAAGGGGAAGGAGTGCTCACCAGAACCCAGCAGAGCTAGGGTAGCCGGGGGTAGCTGTGGGAGGGCTCCCAGACAGAAGCTATGGGTTTGAAGGGAGGTAGTCTAGGGAATAAGTACTAAGCTTCACTTTCCTCCCACCCTCCTGTTTCCCCCAGCTGCAAGCAATTGGAAGCCAGAAGTTGAGGAAGTTGATGTGGTCTGTAGGGTCAGCCTCCCAAAGCTCAGAGCAGGGTGAAAAAGTCATTCTCACTCCACATGTTTCATTTCTTATTGCATATGAGGTAACTGGGACTTTCCTGGTGGTTCAGTGGTAAAGAATCCACTTGCAATGCAGGAGATGTGGGTTCAATCCCTAGGTTGGGAAGATCCCCGGAGGAGGGCACGGCAACCCACTCCAGTGTTCTTGCCTGGAGAATCCCATGGACAAAGAGCCTGATGGGCTATAGTCCATAGAGTTGCAAAGAGTCGGACATGACTGAAGTGGTTGAGCACACACACACATGAGGCAAACTATTCAAGGCCTCGGAACAGTCAAAGGATGAGTGCTAATCCTACACCCCCATTTTTCTCCTTCTCTATTTTGACTGATGAAATGACTTAAGAAAAAGCTTCTCTTAATCACTGTCAATTATTTAGTCTAAAAGTTTTGTCATATATCCTACCACAGTGAGTTTTCATACTGTGTCTTGGGCATTTACTTTATTTCCAGCATCAAGATGTAGGAAGAATGTTCCTGTTTGTGTCTGTGCAGACTTCAGCTGTTTTTGTCTGACCTACATTCCTTTTCCTCTTTCCTGCTAACAGTACCTTGATTTGCCTTTGAAAGTGAAAGTGAAAGTCAGTCGTGTCTAACTCTGCAACCCCATGGACTATAGAGTCCATGGAATTCTCCAGGCCAGAATACTGGAGTGGGTAGCCTATCCGTTCTCCAGGGCATCTTCCCAACCCAGGGATCGAACCCAGGTCTCCTGCATTGCAGGCGGATTCTATACCAGCTGAGCCACAAGGGAAGCGCTTGTGATGAGCCTTTAGGGGCTGCTGCTGCTGCTAAGTCACTTCAGTCGTGTCCGACTCTGTGCAGCCCCATAGACAGCAGCCCACTAGGCTTCTCTGTCCCTGGGATTCTCCAGGCAAGAACACTGGAGTGGGTTGCCATTTCCTTCTCCAATGCATGAAAGTGAAAAGTGAAAGTGAAGTCGCTCAGTCGTGCCTGACTCTTCTCGACCCCATGGACTGTGCAGCCTACCAGGCTCCTCCGTCCATGGATTTTTCCTGGCAAGAGTACTGGAGTGGGGTGCCATTGCCTTCTCCAGGGGCTATTTTTCCCTAACTCTTGGTTTAAGTGGTGGGGATGGGGCTGACCTTGTCCCTGGGCTCCAGGAATAGGCACATGACTAAGCTTAGCCAAACAGAGCTCTGCATCTCCTTTGCTAAAGGGATTATGTCAAAAACATTCTTGTGTTCCATAACAGCCTCATGCATAAGATGTAGGGCTTCTGCTAGTACAATATAGCCTTTATACGCTGTCAGGTTTGCAAGGTTTACAAACACAGGTTTGTAAGCTCAGTGTTCCTTGGAATAACTGCTTCATAGTGAAGCCAACACAGGAAACAGCAGAAAGGGGATACAAATAAAGATAGATTCTTGGATCTAGCTGTACCTAAAGTTCCCTTGAACTTAGTTTTAGTTTCATTATGGCTTATAATTTTCACATAAGCCACAATTCCTTTTCTTAAGTCAGTTTGAGTTTCTGTCACTTATAATGGAAATTTCTGGCAAACATATTTGTTTATGTTGAGTTCTATACATCTTGTTTATCATCAAGTGGCATGGATTCAATTCCACGTTGCACTGCAGGCGTGGGTAGATTAGCGTCATTGAAAATACGTTTGTTAGCAGAAAAATAAGATACTTTACAGGCTGCGAGCTGGCACTTTTTTCTTGAGAATAGATGTCACCTATCAGTTATAAAGAATATCACTTATTTGCTAAAATAATGCAAAATTCAGTTATGGGCCATCCAGAGAAATATGTAACAAATAATTTTTAGGTTTTTTTTTTAAAGAATATCAACAAGGCTACTGGAGTGATGAAAGATACAGTGTGCTTAGAAATTGCTCTTGTTTCCTATAAATCTTTAAGCTACATTAACTGTATTCCAGAGCCTCATTCACTCAGTCTGGGAAGGATACACAGAATAGTTCCTGTTACATTTTCTATTCGTTTTGCTATTATTTTCTTTCAGGCCATAAATGTGTTTCCAAGGCTATTTCCAGAGCAGATTTTCAAAGATGAAGTAGGTATATATTGTGCCACATTATTGTTCAGGATTTTTCCACCCAACACTAAATAATTAAAGAATAAAATTCATCCAATCATTTGGCTGACTATATTGATACATGGCTATGAAGACATAATTTATAATGCAGATGCACATCTGTATTTGGATCTGGAGTCCACTGTAGCTTCACTGAGGGTCCTGACCTGTTGGGAAAGGTCTCATACAATGGAAGAGGAGGCTTCCTGGAAAGATGCTGGTTGAGCATGGGATTGTGTGATGCACTTTAAGACCTGATTTTATGATCAAATTGCCCTTCAGAAGGTTGTGTCAATGCTCACTTCCACCAGCTGTGGAAAAAGTGCCCATTTTCTTACCAAAACTGAACATTAGATTTTATTTAATACCTTCAACATATTATTAATATCTTTTAAAAATTATTTAAATACTTTTTGAAAGTATTTTGTACTACTGGGTAGAACAAAAGAGTATGTCATGGTTTCACGTATCTTGTTTTTCTTTGCTTACTAGTAAAAGAACCGACAAATTGGAAAAGACCCTGATGCTGGGAAAGATTGAAGGCAGGAGGAGAAGGGGATGACAGAGGATGAGATGGTTGGATGGCATCACCAACTGAGTGGACATGAGTTTGAGCAAACTCTGGGAGATAGCAAAGGACAGGGAAGCCTGGTGTGCTGTAGTCCATGGGGTCACAAAGAACTGGACACAACTTAGTGACTGAACAACAACAATAAATTAATTCGGAGGGAATTCCTATTTTTATCACATTGAGTCTTCCCAGTCAGAAGGATTGTGTGCTGTTCCATTTATTCAAACGTTTTGTTATGTTTTAGTAAGTTTCATAGCTTTCTTGATATAGACTGTATGTATTTATTGTTATTTTTCCCTTGAAGTTTTCAAACATTCATTTTTTTTCTCATAACATATAGAAAGCTATATGTTTTTCTTATGTTCATTTTGTTCTTGGCTGCCTTACTAAACTTCCTTATTAATCAAAACACCTTTATAGTTTATTCTCTTGGATTTTCTTAGTAATCAGTTATATTGGAACATATATCTGATGATTGTTTCTCCTCTTTTAAAAAATATATAGCACTTGTTTCTTTCAAATGTCTTACTGAATATTGAAAACCCATGGGCATATTGTTTTCCTCCAAACTTTAGGGGATTCCTTCAGCTTTTTTGTAACTAAGATGATAATGTCTAGTGATATGAGGCAGAAACTTTTCATCTGGCTAAGAAGCATCCTTCTAGTTTTGCTTTAGTAACAGATTTTTCTTTTTTTTTTCTCAAATTTTTCTTTTTAAAAACATGAATCCATTGAAGTTCTTTTCAGCGTCTATTGGGATGATTGTATATGTCCCCCCTTTTAGTTAATGAGATTTAGATTTCTTAATATTAAGAAATTCTTGCATTTAGGGAGTAAATCCCAATTGGTGAGTTATTCCTTTAATAAACCACTGGGTTAGATTTCTTTAGTACTTAGCTTGGAGCATTTGTATCGATACTCATAAATGAGATTTGGTCTGTGGACCTTGCTTGAGTTGATTTTGTTACCAGCATTCTCTCAGTTTCACAAAACAAACTGAAAATCTTCAGTCTGTATCTCAAGTGGTCCAGAGCTTGAGCGTTATCTACTTTTTAAAGTCATTGAACAGCTTGCTTGTACAACAGATGGGGTTCAGCCCTTTTGTACAGGCTAGTCCCCTGGTTGCATTTTCATTTTCTTCCAAGGTTATAAGTCTATTCAGTTTTCTATTTGTTCCAATTTCCTGAATCCCAGAAAACTGGCCATTTGAACCATATTTTAAAAAGGTACATGTCTTAGATGAATTTTCTTTAAAATTAAAAAAAAAAAATCTCATCTGTATCTGTCTTTTCTTCTAACATTGTGTACATATGTTTTCTTTTCCTCATGCTAAGATAGTCTTGCTCAAGTTAATGTTTTTTAAAGAATAAAAATAGAACTTTTATGAATTATTTACAATCTGTTTATCTCTTCATTCAGCACTTTTTTCTGCTTTAAAATATGTATTAAATTTTTATATTCACAAGTGCCTAGTTCTGGATATGTACTCTTTTCCATTGAATTGTCTACCTTTGTACCTGTGCCAGTATAAAATGATCTAATTGTTATAACTTAATAGTATGTTTTAATATATGGCAAGTCTAGTCTAAAAACATTTCTTCTTTTGGATGAACTTTAGTATCACTCTGACAACTTCCTCATAGTCCTCACCCCTGCTTCCTGAAGATTTTGATTCAGTGTGCCATTTGAGGAAACTGCTCATCTTCTGGCTGAGGGAGGGTTCAGGCTAGGTTCACAGCGTCTGGATAATAAACCTAGTGTAACTGTCATGACACAATTCTAATCATTTAAGTTGGGAGTTTTGATAATAAAATGTAAAATTAATTTTTATGGCTTTACAACCACCCATCAAAACTTTGCTTTTATTTTTACATCAAATTGCTTATGAGAAGCTAACATCAAATACGTCTGGACGTGCCAGTGAATCTATAACCTGGCAAATAACCAGTGGTTTTGTGGGGGTCTGGTGGCTCAGACAGTAAAGAATCTGCCTGCAATGCAGGAGACCTGGATTTGATCCCTGGGTCAGGAAGATCCTCTGAGAAGGGAATGACTCCCCACTCCAGTATTCTGGCCTGGAGAATTCCATGGACAGAGGAGTCTGGCAGGCTACAGCCCTGGGGTCACAAAGAGTCAGACACGACTGAGTGACTAACTCTTGTGAGATGAGGCTGAGACCAAGATTATTTATAACTGCATTCCTTAGGCATCAGAAAACATAAAGTCTGAGAGACTGAAATAGAATGAAGATTCCAGAATAATCTTCTGTAAGGCCTATACTTTTGTTTCTCTCTTTCTTTCTAAACACAAGAACACTAATCTAATTATATGATTAATTATATGAGTTGGGTTTTGACTCTGGCTTAGAGAATTTGGACAAAGCATTTAATTTTCTGAGACTCAGGTTTCCATCCCTACAACACGGGAATGATAACAACTATTCTCAGCAAGTCGTTGGTTTTTAACATATAAAGCGTGTGTAGGTATCAATATTGGGCTTCCCAGGTGGCACTAGTGGTAAAGAACTCGCCTGCCAATGCAGTAGACATAAGAGACACAGGTTCAATCCCTGGGTTGGTAAGATCCCCTGGATGAGGTCATGGCAACCCACTCTAGTATTCTTGCCTGGAGAATCTCATGGACAGAGGAGGCTGGCGGGCTGCAGTCCATAGGGTCGCAGAGAGTCAGATACAAGTGAAGTGACTTACCTTGCATGCAAACTGTACCATACAAATGTGAATTAACATATTTTCTGTCTCTTATCATCTCCTTTACCTACTTTAATCATCAAGGTATTCACTTCATCTTATCCATCAAATGTTTTTTGCCATCTCTGATTTTTCTTGATTTATCCTGAGTCCAAAACAGCTACTCATTTGCCTATCTTAGTTATTGTTGCTCTTTTAATTTTCTGTTGACCCAATTAGCCTTTGCAATATCTTTGCCCCCTTCTCAAGTAGTTCAGCTCTTAAGAATGGGGAAAACTCTTGTCACAAATTAATTTCTTATAGTCACCGAGGTTAACTCAAAACATGAAACAGTAAATTAAGAAATAAAGATGAATATTGATAAGAAATTTGGGATTAGTTTTATATCCGTCAAACTTTCTTTTGACTTTTAAAATAAAATGGTTTATGAAAGCTTTGAGTTGCTAGGCTATAGGATGCTCCCAAGCTCAGAATGAGGAACACAGAAGTCTGAATACCCAATCCTGTATGAAGTCAAAATTCCAAAGGAATTTGAGAGGTGGGGAGGTTAGACAGGGAGAACTTGTAAAAATTTGACAATGACCCTCAGCTTCACTTGGAAAATCACTTGGGATATTTTAAAAAAAGAAACAAATCAGAGGCCTTGCCTGGCCAAAATTTACAGCTTTTTATTAAGCTTTTTAATCACTTTCATCCTTTTTGTCTTAGGCATTTTGTTTTCTCATACATGAAGTAATTTCATAAAACTTTTAGGAAAGAAACAATTATACACATACACACACATATATACACACACACTGTGCTTGTTTATTTCTGTTATGTGAATGATATATGGTCATAGGAGAAATTTGCAAAAGTGCAGAAAAACACAAAGGAAAACTAATCATTTGTAATACAAGCAAATTAACATTCTAGCGCCTATCCTTTCAACTTTTAATGTATACTTTCTATTTTTTTCTTTGTAAATTTTTATATAAAAATAAACATTAACTTTGTACTCCTGTAATACATATATCTTGCTTTTTTCACTTACTCTAAAGACATTTTCTCATGATTCTATGGAATCCTTGACTTGTACTTCTGGTAATTACATTTTGAAAGTGTTGAACTCTAATGGATATAGTTTTCTTTTCATTTCTTTTCTTCATTTTGGCTTAAATGGTGAACATTTATTTTAGTTCTTAAAAAGAAAAAGCAAATTTTCAGTTTATACCAGTAGGTGTCATCCATTCACACAAAGCCCAACCAAGGAAAACTAATGTAATTTGACTTCTTTGTAGTGTCCATTGATATCAAGCTCCATTGCTGTATTCTGGCTTAGCTGAGCCCCTTGGGTGAAGGGTATTTAGGTTTTACATAGAAACTGGAGAAGAGGTGACCTTTGCCCTTAAGTGAAAGTGAAAGTCACTCAGTTGAGTCGGACTCCTTGTGACCCCATGGACTATACAGTCCATGAAATTCTCCAGGCCAGAATACTGGAATTGTAGCCTTTCCTTTCTCCAGGTTATTTTCTCAACCCAGGGATCGGAGTCAGGTCTCCTGCATTGCAGGTGGATTCTTTACCAGGTGAGCCTCCAGGGAAGACCTGGTGCTTACAAAGAAAGCTCTCAAGGTGCTTACAAAGAAAAAAGAACAGTTTTGAAATGGAATGAATTTCATAAGCTTTTAATATTCTAAAAATATATCAATTACTGGGAAGAGGTTATTAAAATCTTACTCTGAGTTAGCCATTCAAAGAAGGTCTTATTTTTTTGAAAGAGGGTCAACAATCCAGATCCTATGTATAAGAATTCAAGATGAGTCAAAATATGATATATTTAAAAAATATCTAACACTTATGAAAAAGTTATGCAATTTAAAAATTATAGTAACTAGATTTTTTGGTATCATGTAACAGTTCTTAAGAGCGTTTATATCCATTATCTTTTTCTCATAAGAATCCTCTGAGGTTATAAATTAGTAAACTTGTGTTCAAAAAGATTAGGCCTGTTGCTCAGGGCCACACAGTTATTGAGTGACACATCCAGGTCTAGAACAAGTCTTCTGACTTGGTATGCCTGGGTTTATAGTGCGAACTGAGTGTTATCCTTTAGAGGAGGAGTTAAACCAAAGTGGATCTTCAGATATGTATTGTTTGCCCCCTCACCCCGCCCCCAGAGTGCTCACTCATAATGGATTTTAAATTTTTTGAATAAGTTGCAAAATTTTAAAATTGGGACGTTTCCTACAAAGACTGGAGTTCCATACACATATTTGGAAAAAAGCAGAAGCTATGGCTACTGGAGTTGTATTTCCTTGTAGCAATGGATCTGATTGGCTGCTTCTCCCACGTCCTCTCCTGTGTGGCCCAGTTTCCATCACTCCCTATTGCCTTCTACCAGGCCCACTTCATTCATTTCTTTTATCTGCCGGCCTCCTTGTATACACATGAGCTTGCAAATCTTTTGAATTTCAGTCTTTCAGGAAAGACTATGTACTCCTTTCAACAATGCTAGCCATGTGAGGACAAGGGGCAGAGACAGGAGTGATGGAACTGTGAGTCAAGAACACCAAGGATACAGGCAACTGCCAGAAGCCAGGAAGAGGCAAAGAAAGGTTCTACTCAGAGCCTCAGAGGGAGCATGGCCTTGCTGACACCATGATTTTAGACTCTTAGCCTCTGTAACTGCGAGCCAATAAGTTTCTATTGTGTCAAGCCACTCAAAGAAAAAAAGTCACACAAGAAAAATGGTGCTGGTATGTTAGCCCATTTAATTTTTAAAATAACAGTGACATTATCTGCTTGGTCACTTAGGTGGAGTATTTCGAATGAAGACAGCAGAGGATGAAGCTCAAATTCTGGGGACTGTCAACATCAACATCAACATTGAGGAGGAGAGAGGAATTAGAAGGACTGGCACAGGAAAAAAGGGTCTGAGAGATGAAAGTTAAAAAGTAAGGAGCAATGATCTGACCAATCACTTTGAGGCAGACCACAGGTAGGCTGTGATGACCTGTTTGAAATTAGGAAGGTTAAAGTTTCCTTCTGAGAGTTAGACCTTATTCAACACAGAATATATCAGAATATTTTTAGTTCTGATAATTTCATCAGGACCAGATGGTACCGTTTTCAACATAAAGTAAGTGTAACATCAACACAAAGTAAGCATGGCATCAAATGACTCAGAGAGGTCAAGGAAAGGAAGGAGGGAGAGTGCTCTTTGGAGCTGGCAATGTGGAGGTCAGGGGTAGGCTTAGGGAGAGCAGTTCCAATGACATGATAGAGACAGAAACCAACAAACAGTGGATTGAGGAACATCTAGGAATTAGAGAAGGACAGGGACTGAGTGAGTCTGAGTGAGGTCTTTTTACTAAGAAAGAAGAGAGAGAAGTCAATGGCTGGGGCTGTATGGTCAGAAGAAATGTGCACATATATGTTAATGGTTGAAGCGATTCTAGCACACTTATAAACAGAAGGGAAGGAGCTATAGAAGGCCACCCAAGAGTGAAAGGTGGGACTGAGAGAAATATAAGCTTGGAGATTCTGGAGGAATTGGGATCTAGAGAAGTGCTTTGTGATGTTTGGGACAATGGCACCATTATCAGAATGGAGGCCAAAGTGACTAAGTGGGGTTTTATTTTGTTGTCAAAAATATTGATTATATCACATTATAGTCACATCTTGGGCTTGCCTTGAGGCTCAGCTGGTAAAGAATCCGCCTGCAATGGGGGAGACCTGGGTTCAATCCCTGGGTTGGGAAAATACCCTGGAGAAGGGAAAGGCTACCCAATCCAGTATTCTGGCCTGGAGAATTCCATGGACTGTATAATCCATGGGGTGCAAAGAGTTGGATATGGCTGAGTGACTTTCACTTTCACAGTCACATCTTACACTGATTTTTTTCGCCATTAACTGAAATATACTTTTAGTTTTCAGGGCTTTAGGGATGAATTAGTAACTTTTAAATGAGAAGCTATTATTTTGCTATTAAAATGAAATGTTTATTTGTTTAATGATTAGGGATGGACAAATGATCAGTTAAAAGAGATAAATCAAGATGATTATTATATTACTGAGTTAATTTCAATGTGAAATACAAACACATCTTGCTAACTTTCTGCTCTCAGATAATCATTCTAAGAGCAATATTGCTGACGGTTCCTGAGGTAATATAGTTTCTTCAAAAGTCGAGGATTCTTCAAACTCTCACTCATTCAATAAATAGTTATGGAGCATCTAGTCAGCTCCAGGCACTGTGTGAGACCATGAGGATATGGCTGAAGACAATATATCTCAGTCCTTGCTCTGATGCTGCTCACAGTCCAGCAGGGAAGCAAACAGGCCACTGCACTAGTGTAATGAGTCTTGGGATGAGGGATACAGAGGGAATTTAGGCAGATGCAGAAAAGCCACCCAATGGACTCTAACTATGGAGTAAATGGGTCAGGAAAGGCTTCTTCGATAAATTGATGGACATGTAAGCAAAGACTTGAAGTTTGGTAGGATTTTGGCAGAAGAAGGGAGGCTGGGGTGGGAACGAAGGAAGTGGGGACAAGAAGAGGCTCCTGGTGGCTGGAGGAAGAGTTTGCTGGGGAACTTGGAGAATGATATGTCATTCAGTGTGGCTGAAGCACTGAGTGCAGGAGGAAGAAAGAAGACACGTGGCAAGAGATGGCACTGCACTGGAACCCTGTTGTAAAGGGTATTGTAAGGAGCCTGGGCCTTATCTAAGGCTGGCAGGAGGCTAGGGGGGAGTGAGAATCAGGGAAGCAGCTGTATCAGATTTACATTTTACAAAGATGGCTTACTCTGGGTATAGTGTGGAGACAGATTGAAACCAGGCAAGAGTGGGACAGAAAGATCCAGAGAGAGATGCTGGAGACAAGCGAGGAAGAAAAACAATGTGGAAGAGAGCAAGAAAGTAGAATAACTGGGCTTGTTGGTGAAATAGTGGAGCAGAGAGGGCTGACATGCAGGTTCCCAGCTGACTGTACGACGGCGTTGCCCAACAACTGGAGACACAGGAGGAGAAATAATTTCGATTAGGAAGAATGCTTCTCTTCCAGTGCTTTTCTGTTTCAGATGAGCAAGCCAAGTTCAAATGAAGCAGAGATACTTTGGGGGTCCTTTTCAGCCCCACTGTTCAGATTCACTGGCCTTGGTGTGTGGGCTGTCTTACACCTGTGATTGTTGCTTTCAATAAGTTTCAAGCAAAGCAAAAGAAAGGTATTCACCTGCAGAACTTCAAACAAGCAAGCACATAGTCTCCCCAACCCCAGTGCTCGCAAAGCAAGTAATAATAAACACGGCACCTTTAATGTAACAGACTTTCCATTCCCACCCGCATGCTAGGCATCTGCACACACAAATCAAAACCCTCTTAAGTCATGGAATGAAAAAGTGAAAAAAGTAAAAGCAAACAAAGAGTTCTTCCTGTGGGGTGAATGGAAATTTCTGCCCAGTTTGTTTTCCAGGCACTTGAAAAGTAGTTCTGAATAATTAAAACCACAAGTAATTATTTTCTGAACTGAGATTTTTGAGATGAGGAGGTGAGGGAAAGATCCCTCAGAGGGGCCTTTGATATGAGTACCGTCTACATCGTTGATGCCACGCCTGCTTTGCTTCAAGCTCAGTTTCAATCAAGAATCTTAAAACAGAGAAGTCATTTGGTTGGGAAAAAGCAAACAGATTCCTATCAAATGAAAATATGCATATTCAGTTGAACTAAAGCAGAACCCAACCATAGTTTGGGTAACTTTTCTCCCCTTGAGATAGAAACATTGCATCTCAATTTTTATAGAAAATCTCTTTTGCATTCAGATATTTGGGAACTTCATCAAGGACCTAAGTGTGTGTCTTCCACCAAAATCTGAAGCCAAAAATTCATGTTACCAGTAATTTCTGGCCAGATAAATGAAGACCAGCATGTGAGCCTATTGTGGTAATTAAGAGTATAGAATTCAGGATTTTGTTGTCTGTGTTTGACCTGACTCTATTACTTATCAGCTGTGTGATCCTGGACTACTTATTTAATCTTTCTAAATCTCAGTTTCTTCATCTGGGAAATGGGCATAATAATGAGATATACTTTAGAGAATAGTTGTGAGATAATTCATGTGGCACACAGTGTCTGGTACATAGCATTGGATTGGCTAAAAGATTCATTTGGGGGTTTCCCATAAGATTTTATGCAAAAACCCAATGAACCTTTTGAACCCAATGAACTGAATACTTACTGTTTGTGCACATGTTCAATCATGTCCGACTCTTTGTGACCCCATGGACTGTAGCCTGCCAGCCTCCTCTGTCCAGGAGATTCTCCAGGCAAGAATACTGGAGTGGGTTGCCATTTGCTTCTCCAGGGGATCTTCCCAACCTAGGGATCGAACTCATGTCTCCTACATCTCCTGTATTGGCAGACAGATTCTTTACCACCTGGGAATTGAGCCACCTGGGAATCCCCAGCTACTCAATAAATGTTCATTATTAGATCCCCCACCCCCATTTTCCTCTGTGCAACTGCATCTGAACTCTCGAATTTGTAGCAGCTTTTATCAAATGAAGTAAAGTCTCTCCATTCTTAGTTCCAGAGCAAGGCCACAACTAGGTTGGAAAAGAAAGTGAAAGTGTTAGTTGCTCAGTCCTATCTAACTCTGTCGGAGAAGACGATGGCACCCCACTCCAGTACTCTTGCCTGGAAAATCCCATGGACAGAGGAGCCTGTTGGGCTGCAGTCCACGGGGTCGCTAAGAGTCGGACACGACTGAGCGACTTCACTTTTCACTTTCATGTATTGGAGAAGGAAATGGCAGCCCACTCCAGTGTTCTTGCTTGGAGAATCCCAGGGATGGCGGAGCCTGGTGGGCTGCCGTCTATGGGGTCGCACAGAGTCGGACACGACTGAAGCGACTTAGCAGCAGTAGCAGCAGCAATCCAACTCTGTGCGACCCCATGGACTATAGCCTGCCAAGCTTCTCCGTCCATGGAATCCTCCAGGGAAGATTACTGGAGTGGGTTGCCATTCCGTTTCCCAGGGGATCGTCCCAACCCAGGAATCAAACCTGTGTCTTTTGTGTCCTCTGCGTTGACAGGAGGATTCTTTACCACTGTGCTACCTGCGAAGCCCCAGTAAACTGTATCTCCTTCCTTTCCTTTCTCTCTGTCCTTGACAGCATCAAGAGTCCCACTGACATTGTACTGGAGTCCTTGCCCTCAGAGACAGCAGGGAAGAATAACTGACTTTTTCTAACTTAGTTGTGGTCTTGCTCTGTGGCTCAGACAGTGAAGAATCTGCCCGCAATGCTGTCTGGGATAGAGAGAAGGGAAAGGAAGGAAACAGGGGTAGCAGATTCCCAAGATACCTGTGGCCCCGTTGGTGCTAATCAGCTTCGAATAGCATCTTTCATACCCACCATGGAGGCTCAGGGGCCCTGAAAAATGTATCTGGGAAGCCTCAGCAGCTTGGAAATCACTATAGGAACAGCCTCCTACCTTACCTTTAGAACCCCTTGACTCTGGTCCAGTATCCTTAATTGCTTTCTTATAGTCTATCCTGGATTCTGCTTCAGAGCCTGGACATTTGGATTGACCCCTTTGTTGCCCTGCCCAGTGGATTCCAGCACCTCACTTGGGTGTCAACTCTGTAGACTGAGGGTTGATCCTGCCCTGTTACTCCCTAGAAACCCAGCCTGAATCCAGCATTCTGGAAGCTGGTTCAGACCTCTGAGTGTTAAGCTTGGCAGGCCTTGGCATGACTGGGTTCACCTGCTTGGTTAAGAGTGAGAATTCTGAAGCCACAAGCTCCAAATCCTAGCACTGCCACTTACTAACTAAATGACTTGGGCCACATATTTTACCACTCTGTGCCTCAGTTTTCTTCATCTGTACAATGGGAGGATTAGTGTGAATGTGAATGTGAATGTGAAGTCGCTCAGTCGTGTCCGACTGTTTGTGACCCCATGGACTGTAGCCTACCAGGGTCCTCTGTCCATGGGATTTTCCAGGCAATAGTACTGGAGTGGATTGACATTTCCTTCTCCAAATAGTAGTCCCCATCTAATCGGATGGTTAAGAGGATTAAATGAATTAATACATGTGTAAAACATTATATAAATATATAGCAAATAATCCACATAAATCAATGTGAAAAAACATAATATTAGCTGTATTTACATATTTTATACATATTAAATACATATTTTACATTTAATTTTATATGTTTTGCATTAACATGCATTGTTTCATACAAAGGGGCTTCCTGGATGACTCAGCAGGTAAAGAGTCTACCTACAATGCAGGAGACTAGAGAGATGCAGGTTTGATCCGTGGGTCGGAGAGGCCTCTGGAGGAGGTAAAGGCAATCCGTTACAGAATTCTTGCCTGGAAAATCCCATGGACAGAGGAGCCTGGCAGGCTATAGTCCTTGGGTCACAAAGAGCTGAACATGACAGAGCACATGTCACATTTCATATAAACATTTATATACATATAAACATAACTCTTTATATTATTATTACTGTTGTCTACTCTATCTCCTTGCACAGAGAGACACTATGGGAAGGCTCTTCAGCTTTCTTGCCTTCATCTGAGGCCATAGATTCAGAATCCCTTTTCTCTACAGACTCTGCTGGGGCTTCCCAGGTGGAACTAGTGATAAAGAACCCACCTGCCAATGCAGGAGACATAAAAGATGTGAGTTTGATCCCTGGGTTGGGAAGATCCCCTGGAGAAGAGCATGGCAACCCACTCCAGTAATCTTGCCTGGAGAATCCCATGGACCGGGGATCCTGACAGGTTACAGTCCATAGGGACACAAAGAGTCGGACACAACTGAAGCGACTTAGCACAGACTCTGCTATATTCTGCAAAACAAGGTTTCAGTTCAGTTCAGTTCAGTCGCTCAGTCGTGTCCGACTCTTTGCGACCCCATGAATCACAGCACGACAGGCCTCCCTGTCCATCACCAGCTCCCAGAGTTCATCCAAACTCACGTCCATCGAGTCGGTGATGCCATCCAGGCATCTCATCCTCTGTCCTCCCCTTCTCTTCCTGCCCCCAATCCCTCCCAGCATCAGAGTCTTTTCCAATGAGTCAACTCTTTGCATGAGGTGGCCAAAGTACTGGAGGTTTCAGCTTTAGCATCAGTCCATCCAATGAACACCCAGGACTGATCTCCTTTAGGATGGACTGGTTGGATCTCCTTGCTGTCCAAGGGACTCTCAAGAGTCTTCTCCAACACCACAGTTCAAAAGCATCAGTTCTTTGGTGCTCAGCTTTCTTCACAGTCCAACTCTCACATCCATACATGACCACTGGAAAAACCATAGCCTTGACTAGACGGACCTTTGTTGGCAAAGTAATGTCTCTGCTTTTGAATATGCTATCTAGGTTGGTCATAACTTTCCTTCCAAGGAGTAAGTGTCTTTTAATTTCATGGCTGCAGTCACCATCTGCAGTGATTTTGGAGCCCCCCAAAATAAAGTCTGACACTGTTTCCACTGTTTCCCCATCTATTTCCCATGAAGTGATGGAAGCAGATGCCATGATCTTAGTTTTCGGAATGTTGAGCTTTAAGCTAACTTTTTCACTCTCCTCTTTCACTTTCATCAGTAGGCAAGGTTTAAGTTAGATTAAAACTGACTCTATCACTTGGAAAATTACCATCTACAATGAATGCCATAAAAAATATTCTTTCTTAGATTTCTGTGTTGCTGCTCCTTCAGATATCATTATTTAAAGTTCTGTAGTGCATGCATGTGTGCTTAGTTGCTCAGTCATGTCTGACTCCTTGTGACCCTGTGGACTGTAACCCACCAGGCTCCTTTGTCCATGGGATTCTCCAGGCAAGAATACTGGAGTGGGTTGCCATGCCCTCCTCCAGGGAATCTTCTTGACCCAGAGACTGAACCCATGTCTCCTGCATTGCAGGAGGATTCTTTACCATTGAGCAACCAAGGAAGCCCGAAGTTTTGTAGTAATTTTATGTATTTCTTGTCCTACTTCAAAGGTTTTCTATCTCTGGAGCAAATAGCATAAGATAGAAATGCATCAAAATACATGCTATTTATCATATGGTTAATTTTAGGTCATGCTATACCCAACAACTATTCATTCAGAGGGAATAGGGTGGTTCTGAAAATAGCAGCCGTTGTCTCTTTCATTTGTTTTCTTGGAATTGAAATGAGGGCAAAGTTTTCCTTTGTCTTCCAAATCATCAATAATCCATGGAGTAAGGGGCTTCTCTGGTAGTCCAGTGGCTAAGAAGCCATGCTGCTAATATAGGAGGTACCCAGGTTCAATCCCTGGTCAGGGAACCAGATCCTATGTGCTGCAACTAAGATCCTGTGCAGCCAAATACATAAATATAACAAATTATAATAATCCATGAATTAAACTTAACCTCCATGAGCAATAATGCCACTGACATTGACATCACTTCAGAGACACCTCCTTGCCTTGATGGTAAGTGTGACACGACATCAACCCCCACCAAACCCACTTCCTTTCCAGCAAATAGAAAACAGTTAAGGACGTGAATTCACTGTCAGGCTTAAACACTGAAGGAGAAAACTGCATTTGCTTCTGGCAAACATGAAGTCAGACCTCTGGTATTTCTTTCTCTTCTGCATCCAAGTTGAAATTCTAGCAGGTAAGTGACTTACTGAATATGCATTATTAAGTTATAATTCAAGTGAACATTAAGAAAAATCAAAGGTGGAAAAGTTAGGCACCAAATAGAAAGTTTTTGTTTGTTTTTTAGAAAGTAAGAACAATTACAGAAAAGCCCAAGCCCATGGCTAACAGCATTTATGTCACTGTTTTAAGATGAAAAATGTCTCATCAGATCATTAAAATTTTAAATTACCTGCTTGAAGTTAACTTTTAGTGGATAAAATAGAAGAGTGGCTTACTGTTCTCAGAGGAAGATGAAAGGCAAAATGACTTGTGTCAACAGAATGAAAATTAAGTAGGCCTGGCATTTGGCTGGGAGAAAATAAAATGGAAGGGCTTTGAAAAGAAGGAGTTTTATTTTAATCTTATCTGGGTGGTCTTGTCAGAAATGCCCTGGCTGCCACAGGGATTTTTTAGCACTAATGTCAAGGTCCTTGTGAAAGGCCAAGGATCAGTGGACAATGTAAAACAGTCCTTAGCCTCTGAAGACACTAAAAAAAAACCATTCTGAAGTCCTCAATTCTTTCTCTGATATGGTGTATATCAGACTCTATTTGAATATTTTAAATAATGCTACCAACGATGAAATTAATATGTGTTTCTTCTACTTCTTATTGGGTATGTTTTCAATTATTTTCTTTTTATCTTTAAGTCTGGGCCATGTTCCCAAGGTTGGGAAAAAACAAAGTGAAATTATATTACTTTGGGAAGTTTTACTAACACTAAAAGTGCAGGCAGAATTTTGGTTGGTATACTTTTATTTAGAAATGTTTTGCAGTGGTACCAAAAGCAGACTTTATTTTTATCTTCAAAGAAAAAAAAAAGTGTATTGATCAAATATTTGAGCTTGTGGTGGCTCAAGGTGGCTCCAAAGCTCTTAAGAGGAATGAGGAATTATTTATAGGTCCCAAGGGTAGTTTGGGACCACTATACCTTTTCTACAGCCAGTGAAATCCTTTAGCTGCACAAGCAACAGGGAATAGCACAGGGATCGATATTCATTCATTCATTCACTCAGCCGTTCATTCATTCAGCACCAAGAACTTGCCATGTAGGCAGTACTGTGCTGGCCTCTGTGTGTGTAATGATGAGCAAAACCAGGTTAGTCCCTGCTCTCATGAAACTAACTGAAAGGCTGGCGAGAGGCAAATCAGATAATTTTGTGAATGAAATGACAATTACAGACAGAACTCAGTTCCATCAGGGGATGTAACAAAAAAAAACTTGTGTAGACTGGGTGGATATGGAGGTGCAGGTGGGGGGTGGGGTTCATTCAAGTCTTTTAAGTGGTCCTTGAGCTGAGATTTGCAGGATAAATAAGAATAAATGGGGAGAATGGTGGGACATTCATATCATGGACATTTCATATCATGAGAAGAGTAAGTGCAAAGGTCCTGTGTCAGGAAGGAATGAAGTAAGTCAGAAAGCAGGAAGAAGATGGATGTGCCTGAGGACAGAGAGGGAAAGAGTTGGCGATGGTGCAAGATGAGGCTGGAAGGGAAAGCAGAAGCTAGACTATTCAGACCTTATGTGCCACATGAAGGATTGTGGATTTTCTCCCAAGAACTTTGGTTCAAGTCATTGAAGGGGTTGTTTGTACTGTTAGAAAGTGTCCCAGTACGCCAAACCCGACTGGGTACTTGTGGTGGTATTATGCTCAGGAGATTCAAATTAACAATGGTGTTACCACTGTGGAAGGATCGATCCAGCCTAGGTGGAATTATTTCCAGTTGTCAGACTAAGCTGATTAATACATTGTACTTCTGGAATGATATATATCTTAAATTTTGATGGAATAAAATCAACATTCCCTCTCATCACACAGAAAACCATGCCACACAACAAGCTGTTTTCCTATTTGGTGGCAAAATTGGAGCATGAATGGCTAGATGGAGATAGTAAACTGCTTAACAATTTTTTTTCCTAGCTGTGTTTTGCTCCTTTAATTTATATAATTGATTCAGCTGGTTCAGGGATTTATCATTGGTAAGGCATTCCTTATTAAATGAACTTGAGCATCTATGCTCCTAATTTAAGGCAATCACTATGCCTTTCTTGCAGTTAATTCTTGTTGGAGTATAGTCGCTTTACAATGTTATGTTAGTTTCTGCTGCACAGCAAAATGAATCAGCTACATGTATGCATATATCCTCTCTCTCTCTCTTTTTTTTTTTTGGATTTCCTTCCCATTTAGGTCATCATATCCAAAGTATCATCACAATCCATTTATTCAGCAACTACTGTTTTAAAGACTCTAAATGCAAAGTAAAGACCAAAACTGCAGTCAACTAAGTTCTTGCAGCTCCCTTCCTTTGGCATATTTTTAATCCTCCCAACTAGGTAGGCTTTCTCATCCCACGAAGAGGTAGGCATTCTTAGATAATGTTTGAAGAATCTCAGGAAAGGCTAAGTGTTTGGTTACCTAGTATTTAGTGGCAGAACCAAGATTAGAATTCAAATACATCTGATTCCAATATCCACTATCTTTCTGTACCATGTTGAAGTAGTGGAGAAATAACATGAATCTCAAATAAGAGAAATTACCAGTTTTGTTATTTGGTTGGTGAGTTAAGAGGGAAAGAAATCTTGGTGATTCTCAGTCTTCTATTGATCTCAATGTAAAATTTAACAAAATCATCTTCTTTTAATGATTCTGGAACAATAAGGTTCTTTGTTGTAGAAGCATTTGGGAAAAGTGGGACCTTCTGTCTACATTTAGAAGATGTTCTTTCCAGAACTTATGGGCAATGGAGACCATGTGGGTGATCTGATGAATTCTGGTTTTGGAAAGACCACTTTGAAAGCAGTGAAGTGTGAATGGGCAAGATCAGGTGGTGTTTAATAAATGTGCATGTCTCATGGTGTGTTCTGGGTGGAAGCTGGAAGGGGAACCCTCAGGCTCATTTTGAGCCTTGATTTTGTCACCTAGGCATTGAAGCAGTGGTTCCTCAACTCCATCATCTGAGAGAAAAACCATCTCTTTGGTGTCTCCAGCATCTGCTCCTCCCCAGTGTTCAGGGGAGGAGTTGAGGCAACCTTTGAGCCTCCTCCTTCCAGTGTTTGTGCTACATTTAAAAAATCCAAATTGTCCATTTTTCTTTCAGTAGTTGAATTCACGCCATTTTCTCATTCAGTACAATAACTCTATGTTGATTTAGTGTGTTTGTGCTCAGTTGTTCAGTTGTGTCCAACTCTCTCCGATCCCATGGACTGTAGCCTGCCAGGCTCCTCGGTCCATGGGATTTGCCAGGCAAGATACTGGAGTGGGTTACCATCTCCTTCTCCAGGGGATCATTCCAACCCAGGGATCAAACCTGAGTCTACTGTGTCTCCTGCATTGCAGGCAGATTCTTTACTGCTGAGCCACCAAGCAAGCCCTATATTGATTTTACTCCTTCAACATTATGTTTATTTTGATTTTCCTTGGTTGTGGTATTTTCTTTTATTTTTGTTGAAATGAGGAAGTTTCTTTTCCAGACTACAGAGGAAATCTTCCCTCTGTAATTTGAAAGGTCTGCTACACTTCTTGGTTGACTAAGTCACTGTCATATTCAGAGCATCTTAATTGAATATCTATTTATTATTGTAAATAATAAATCATAATTTAATAATGAAATGATAAAATCATAATAAAATCAATAATGACAATAGGCTTGCTTGACATATTTATCCCCCACCCCCTGCAGTGACATGGGAACTTCACAATGTTCTCTTTTCACTCTTATATTTTCTGTTTAGTGCACCCTTGCCCCTTACATGGGGCTTCCCAGGTGGCATTAGTGGTAAAGAGTCCGCCTGAAAGTGCAGGAGACACAGGAGACTTGAGTTTGATCCCTGGACCAGTAAGGTTCCCCTGGAGGAGGACATGGCAACCCACTCCAATATTCTTGGCTGGAGAATCCCATGGACAGAAAAGCCTGGCAGGCTACAGTCCATAGGCTCACAAAGAGTCAGACATGACTGAAGTGATTTAGCATGCACACCCCATATGTGGGTTTTGTTGAAATAAATGAAAACTTGTAGTTGCAGATCATTGCTAAGTTTTCTCTAACAGAAATTCTCCTCTGATTGAAGGATTCTCTCCTTATACTCACATCACCTCTTTTCAATGGCAGCATCAGTCTTGCCATCTGCTCCTGCCTTGTCATCCCTGTTCTTATCCAATGTTCAGAAGACTTCTATTATTTTCTTCAGATACCTTGAAGTCTCTGAATTCCAGCATGGGTAAAGATGTTTTCCTTTTACTCTGATGAATAACTAATATCTTTCCTGGGAATAAGATTCCTGATCTGTCCTCTTTTCTCTTAATTGTCTGTGGATATTCATTCACTGTCTGCTGGCTTCTAGAGTTGTGGGTAAATAGTTCCATGCTAGTCTGACTCTCATTACTTTGCAAGTAGCTTAAAAAAATTTCTCTGGAGTCTCGTTGCTTCCCCGATGGCTCAGACTGTAAAGTGTCTGCCTGCAATGCGGGAGACCCGGGTTCGATTCCTGGGTTGCGAAGGTCCCCTGGAGAAGGAAATGGCAATCCACTCCAGCACTCTTGCCTGGAAAATCCCATGGACGGAGGAGCCTGATAGGCTACAGTCCATGGGGTCACAAAGAGTTGAACACGACTGAGCGACTTATTGGAATCTGGAATTCCACTAGGATATGCCTAATTCTGTGAGTGTTTTCATTAACATTGTTTGAGACTGAGTGAGTCTTTTCAAACTGAAGATTTCAGTTCTTTATTTTAAACTTTTGGGATATTTTTCTCTTCCCGTGGTTGTTTAGTCATATCTTTGTCTTTTTTTCCTTCTTTCTAGAAATGCTTATTATTTTCATGAAGGTCTTGAGATCCTTGTTGTTTCATAATTAGTGAACAAAATGACTTTCATAACTTGCAATTGGTATTAACAACTTCCTCAGATGAAATGGAATATTTTGGTTTTTAAATTGCTAGCAGAATATTCCAATTTCTTAGTAGAAACAAAATGCGAATGTGTAGGGAGGATTTCAGTTCTCATCTAAGCTTTGCTCACTGTAGTATCCATAGACTTGCTTGACAAAAAAATTGGCCTCAGTATTCACAGTTGTAAACTGAGCAAAACCCATAGCTTATGCTGACTCCCTATCCTAACAGCGTGACTTTTATACATAAAAGATGCAAAAGATAAAATTTCAAAGCTCAGTATATATATAAACATATGTATACACGTACATATACATATACACACATGTATATACACATACACTTACACATCATTTCGGAGAAGGCAATGGCACCCCACTCCAGTACTCTTGCCTGGAAAATCCCAGGGACGGGGGAGCCTGGTGGGCTGCCGTCTATGAGGTCACACAGAGTTGGACACGACTGAAGCGACTTAGCAGCAGCAGCAGCACACATCATTTGCTGTCTTCAATGCCTGAATAAAAAGCCACGTTTACTCCATAAATGGCATCTCTGTGCTACTTCTATTCTAATAAATTGAGTCTATTAAATGACATATTTTGGTCATTCTAAGTAAAATAAGAATATGGCATTCAACACCTTTTAAGGAAAATTCAAAATTACACTTTGGAGTTTGTAACTTAAGTATGCAAAAAATATGTAACACAAATGAGAGCTGTTAGTCAACAAGTGATTTTTCCCATTAGTCTGGCCTGTATGGTTGATTGAAACAGACAGGCAAGTTTAGAGAGAGGCAGAAATCAGGATATGAACCTCCTCTGACTCTTGCAGACATACTGATGTCTGGATCTACTTTGCATGAAGAAAAGCCAAGAAGAATCAGGTTGTCTTTAAGGAAAGTAATGGACTCAAGAATTTTGAGTCAGTCAACCACTAGTTCTGATAGTGTCTTTTGTTTGTCTGAGTGTACTGCCATAGACATGGCACTTCCAACAAGCAACAGACGATCACTTAGAAGGAACCTCTTCAAGTGTAAGACATCAAAGTTTTTATAGCCAGCAATTATACTCTCCTATGACTTAGAGCCAAAAAAATTCATTCATAAAAAACAACAAGAAACAGAAATAAACCTCTGCTGCTGCTAAGTCGCTTCAGTTGTGTCCGACTCTGTGCGACCCCATAGACAGCAGCCCACCAAGCTCCACCATCCCTGGGATTCTCCAGGCAAGAACACTGGAGTGGGTTGCCATTTCCTTCTCCAATGCATGAAAGTGAAAAGTGAAAGTGAAGTCGCTCAGTCGTGTCCGACTCTTCGACTCTTTGTGACCCCATGGACTGCAGCCTACCATTCTCAAATTCAAGCTTTGTTCATTTTGTACTATTTAGGACTGAAGCAAAATCTTCTTGGAGTTCCTGTTCGCACTTATTTAACTATGAGAGTTTCTTATAGATGTGAATATATCTGTTTACTTTTCTACAGGCAAGTTAGTTACAATACTTATCAAGAATTTAGACCTCATTAGAGCAAGGACCCAGACTTTGTTGCAGGTTCAAGTACACAAGGCAGCTCAACACACAATGGTTTAAGGCTGTCTAGGGAAATGAGTGTATTAAACACAATGTAATTTCATATACAATAAATAATTTTATGTATTTTTTGGTGTATAATAACCTTTTCAATCATATAAAACATACGTGGCACCAACATCAGTTCAGTTCAGTTCAGTTCAGTCGCTCGGTCGTGTCTGATTCTTTGCGACCCCATGAGTCACAGCACGACAGGCCTCCCTGTCCATCACCAACTCCCAGAGTTCACCCAAACTCATGTGCATCGAGTTGGTGATGCCATCCAGCCATCTCATCCTCTGTCGTTCCCTTCTCCTCCTGCCCCCAATCCCTCCCAGAATCAGAGTCTTTTCCAATGAGTCAACTCTTCACATGAGGTGGCCAAAGTATTGGAGTTTCAGCCTCAGCATCAGTCCATCCAATGAACACCCAGGACTGATCTCCTTTAGGATGGACTGGTTGGATCTCCTTGCAGTCCAAGGGACTCTCAAGAGTTTTCTCCAACACCACAGTTCAAAAGCATCAATTCTTCGGCACTCAGCTTTCTTCACAGTCCAACTCTCACATCCATACATGACCACTGGAAAAACCATAGACAGACCTTTGTTGGCAAAGTAATGTCTCTGGTTTTGAATATGCTATCTAGGTTGGTCATAACTTTCCTTCCAAGGAGTAAGCGTCTTTTAATTTCATGGCTGCAATCACCATCTGTGGTGATTTTGGAGCCCCAAAAAATAAAGTCTGACACTGTTTCCACTGTTTCCCCATCTATTTCCCATGAAGTGATGGGACCAGATGCCATGAATGTTACTTTTCTGAATGTTGAGCTTTAAGCCAACGTTTTCACTCTCCTCTTTCACTTTCATCAAGAGGCTTTTTAGTTCCTCTTCACTTTCTGCCATAAGTGTGGTGTCATCTGCATATCTGAAGTTATTGATATTTCTCCTGGCAATCCTGATTCCAGCTTGTGCTTCTTCCAGCCCAGCGTTTCTCATGATATATTCTGATAGCAGTTAAATAAGCAGGGTGACAATATACAGCCTTGACGTACTCCTTTTTCTATTTGGAACCAGTCTGTTGTTCCATGTCCAGTTCTAACTGTTGCTTCCAGACCTGCATACAGATTTCTCAAGAGGCAGGTCAGGTGGTCTGGTATTCCCATCTCTTTCAGAATTTTCCACAGTTTATTGTGATCCACACAGTCAAAGGCTTTGGCATAGTCAATAAAGCAGAAATAGATGTTTTGCTGGAACTCTCTTGCTTTTTCAAAGATTCAGCAGATGTTGGCAATTTGATCTCTGGTTCCTCTGCCTTTCCTAAAACCAGCTTGAACATCTGGAAGTTCATGGTTCACGTATTGCTGAAGCCTGGCTTGGAGAATCTTGAGCATTACTTTACTAGTGTGTGAGATGAGTGCAATTGTGCAGTAGTTTGAGCATTCTTTGGCATTGCCTTTCTTTGGGATTGGAATGAAAACTGACCTTTTCCAGTCCTGTGGCCACTGCTGAGTTTTCCAAATTTGCTGGCATATTGACTGCAGCACTTTCCCAGCATCATCTTCCACGATTTGAAATAGCTCAACTGAAATTCCATCACCTCCACTAGCTTTGTTCAGTCATGCTTCCTAAGGCCCACTTGACTTCACATTCTAGGATGTGCGGCTCTAGATCAGTGATCACACCATCGTGATTATCTTGGTCATGAAGATCTTTTTTGTACAGTTCTTCTGTGTATTCTTGCTATCTGTTCTTAATATCTTCTGCTTCTGTTAAGTCCATACCATTTCTGTCCTTTATCAAGCCCATCTGTGCATGAAATGTCCCCTTGGCACCAACATAAACACCACTTTAAGTATTTGGAACAATTATATACCTAATACATCTTGAAGGAAAAGAAATACTTGAAAATAACTTCTAAATCTAGGTTAATGTTAAGAACTTCTTTTTCTTCCTTTTTCTCAGCAAGTCTCTTTAGCTTCTGTCCTTCAATTTCTATAAAATTAGGGAGTTGGGCTAGATTATTGGACTAAGGGGCTCTTTAGGAAGGGTGACTCTGGTTTCAGATTGTCTAGGTTCAAATCATGGCTCTACCTCATTCTGGGCCCATTATTCAAGCCTCAGTTTCCTCATCTGTAAAATAGGGATAAATATAGAAAATCTGATGTCAAATACTGTTATAAACATCAAATGATATATTGAATGTAATGTATCTAAAACCTTAATACATGAGAAACATGCAATGCTTATAAGTTGCAATTATTATTATTATTATTTGGAAGCTTTGGAAGGCTTAGATATTTGTATAACTCCAGAACCACTGGGCTTCAGAGAATTAGTTGGGAGTCATTCAGTCTGAGCCTTTGCCTTTGGACTTGGAAATAAGTGTTCTCCATTATCTAGTAAATACGATCTTTTGCTCTCTTTTCCTTGATCACCTCCTCACCCCAATGAAGGACATTTACCAATCGTGCTCATTTTTCATATCCATCTGCTCATTCATTCATTATTATTGAGTATCTAATATACTCCAGGTCCTGGGATTATTTAAGTGACCATGATACAATCTTTATACTTGTAAAGCTATTGGTTAAATGAGGAAGATAGACAAAAATAATTATGATCTAAGCTTATACATATTATAAACATATCAATGTAAACAAAGATTAATTGAGAGCATAGAGATGGGAATCTTTGTCTAGGGGTCTCTGAGACCAGTTTAAACTTGTTCTTAAAGGATGAACAAGGATTTCTAAGCAAATAAAGTGGTAATAGGCTATTCTAGTCTATGGGGATAGAGGTAACCAAGTTAAAGGAATGGCCAAAATGTATAGTGCAGCTTGAAGCTATATGGTCCTTAATATCATGAAAGGGTTTTGTATCATGCCAAGAAAATTGTTTTTTTTTTAACCTCATAAGCAACAAGGTAATGGATATTTTTAACCCGGGAAGTAGCATGCTTTTTAGTAACACAATTTTGGAAGCAGGTATAGAGGCTAGATTTGGAGGGAGTGAGGCTGTTGAGAATGCCAGTCAAGAAGATGCTTCCACACATGAGGGAAGTTGTGAAATAGTCCTGGATTGGTGATAGGAATACAGAAGAGCAACTGAATTTGAGAGCAACTGGACTTGGTGACTAATAGGATCAGGACAGTCAGAGAGGCAGATCAGAGAGAGGGAGACCTGAGGAAGACTGAGGTCCTAACTCCTTAAAGGACAGGACTTGTTTGGGTTTGGTGAGTGAATGCTGAGTTCAGTCTGGAAATGTTACTCTTGATGTGTCAGGCACATCCTGAGAAAGATGTTGAAAGGAAGCCGGAAAGAAGGAACTAAGCCAAGGGAACGGTGGGCTGGAGATAAAGGTTACTGAGTAGAGAGTAGAGTTTATTTTAATTACTTGTAAATATCACGACAAAGTTTATAACATCTCTGGGATTTTCCCATCAGTTTTCACTAGAAGAAAACCAATCTTTCATTTAAAAGCATTACACATTTTGGAACACCAAAGGTTGTTTTACCTCCTCTACAGAGTTCCTTGGAGAAAAAAGCAATTCACACAATCTATGCTTGTGTCAGTATGCACACGTGCGCGCACACACACACACACACACTTTTGGCTTTTTAACTTTCTCCTTTTTTTCTTAAATTTTTTTACTTCCTTTTCTTCAAATGTTAAGACTTTGGATTGGGCTTATTTTGCCTACCCTTGCTACTGATTTAAATCTCTACTTTAGATTACGGATGCCTTTGAATAATAAGGTAAATATTGGAGAAGGCAATGGCACCCACTCCAGTACTCTTGCCTGGAGAATCCCAAGGATGGAGGAGCCTGGAAGGCTGCAGTCCACGGGGTTGCTGAGGGTTGGACACGACTGAGCGACCTCACTTTCAATTTTCACTTTCATGCATGGGAGAAGGAAATGGCAACCCACTCCGGTGTTCTTGCCTGGAGAATCCCAGGGATGGGAGAGCCTGGTGGGCTGCTGTCTATGGGGTTACACAGAGTCGGACACGACTGAAGCAACTTAGCAGCAGCAGCAGCAGCTGTTTTTCTGGAGAAGGCAATGGCAACCCACTCCAGTACTCTTGTCTGGAAAATCGCATGGACGGAGGAGCCTGTGGGCTGCAGTCCATGGGGTCGCTAAGAGTCAGACACGACTGAGCGACTTCACTTTCACTTTTCGTTTTCATGCATTGGAGAAGGAAATGGCAACCCACTCCAGTACTCTTGCCTGGAGAATCCCAGGGACGGAGGAGTCTGTTGGGCTGCCGTCTATGGAGTCGCACAGAGTTGGACACGACTGAAGTGACTTAGCAGCAGCAGCAGCAGCAGAAATAATGCATATATTAAAATCTGCTAATCAGGATTCTAAAAGTTTTAGCTGGTAGGTGTATAAGAAATGACAGTGTTCTTATGAGTCGTTTAAAAAAAGTGGTAGTTTAAAAAAAGTGGTAGAAAGCACATTTTATAAATGCTAGAATTTCTTAGTAAAAGCCCAAACGTAACAAAACCCTAACATAAACATTGCCATTTTTAGCACTTTGCATCTTATGTCACATTTGTGTGCTATGCTAAGCTAAAGATTATCGTTATTGGATTACAGAAAATATTTTTAATAAGCCTATCAATAATTGCATACTCAGGAGTTCTTATCTTTCTATCACTCAGATCTTTGTGGAGGTTTGTGGTTAAAAGTCTGAGTTAAGGAGAGTTAAGTCAAATTGCTGATCTGTCTCGCACCCTCTGCACTGTGTGGGTTTTTAAAGTGTTTTTGCCAAAAGACTTTCAAACAAGTATAATATGACTCCTTATAAAGAGTCCTGGCAGAACAGGTTCTAACAAGACAATCTGACACTGAAGAAATGAAATAGTTCAGATATTAAAAGAATCAGTTTGCAAATAAACTTCTGAACCATAGTGCAATTCTCAGGTGAACTTTTTTTCAGAGCTTTTTCTTAATAGCTGCCCCTAAAAGAAGATGCAAATGATTTTATCTTTTGAAATGTTTGAAGATCTAAAGAAATCATCTAATACAAAGATTTTGATTTTACTGTTAAAACCTTAGTCTACTAATATCAATGATAATGTTATAAAAATCATAGCTAGCAGCAGTGAACAGGTTTGAACCTCTGTTGGAAAGACTGAACCCTTTAGACATGGTGGTCAATGTGATTAAGTATAGTATCTATATTTTAGAGTACTGATAATCTAGGAGTAGCAACAAGAAGTGAACAGATATGGTAGCAAAACAAAAACGAAGTCTTATTATCCAGATTTTAAAACTCATCACCAGAGTTCAAGAGAGCATTATCCTATTTGTGTTTTTAACAATGCATTAAGTGCTAAATGTGATAGCATTGTGTTTCTATTACAAATATCTTCCCTGGTGGTTCAAATGGTAAAGCATCTGCCTATAATACAGGAGACCCAGGTTCTATCCCTGGGTTGGGAAATCCTCTGGAGAAGGAAATGGAAACCCACTCTCGCCTGGAAAATCTCACGGACAGAGGAGCGTGGTAGGCTACAGTCCATGGGGTAGCAAAGAGTCAGACAGGACTGAGTGACTTCACTTTCTATTACAAATCATTAACAGGCTCTAGTTATGAAACATCTGGGTGTATTAGAACAGTTATTGGTTCAGAGGCACCTATCATAGACATCCATTGGGCAAATTTAATGATTCTGCCCTCTGGAGGATACAAAAATAACCAGGTTTAAATCTGTCTTCCTCTCTGTAGATACAAGAACCAAGAGAATAGTCAACCATCTAAACAAATCTCTGGGCTTCCCAAGTGGCACTAGTGGTAAAGAATCCACCTGCCAATGCAGGAGTCTTAAGAGACTTGGGTTTGATCACTGGGTTGGGAAGATCCCCTAGAGGAGGGCATTGCAACCCACTCCAGAATTCTTGCCTGGAGAATCCAATGGACAGAGAAGCCTTGCAGGCTCGGTCCATAGGGTTGCACTGAGTTGGACATGACTGAAGCAACTTAGATGCACACCTACAAATAAGTCTTTATGAACCTGGTAGATATTTATAGTACTTAAAGAACATGCTTCTTTAATACTCAGGTAATATTCATTAGAATCTGACATCCCAGTTGAGGAGGTATCTTCTGTACTTGATTGGGTATTTGCATGTACTTGTCTGCAGAGGAAAGACAACCCTAGGATCATGTCCCAACTATGAGCTGTGTAATCCTGGGTAATATACTCACTTTTCTGACCCCAGTTTGGCTTGATAAATTTAAATTTAAAATGAAAGGGTTAACTGGATCATTTCTAAGAGCCTTTTTGGTTCTTTAATATTCTATGCTTTATCTCCCTAGATTTATTATATCACTGAGCTCTACATATTCATCCAACCATCCATCCAATAAATATTTATTGTGACTTACTACATACCAGGTGCTATTGTAGATACTTGCGATGGATCACTGGATAAAATCAACAAGGTCTCTGGTTTTAAAGCTTACATTATTGGGTAATAAACAAGTAAACAAACAAATCAGATAATGATACTTTATCTCAGGTAATATGCTAGAACATGACTTGGAATGGGGCTTCCCTGGTAGCTCAGATGGCAAAGAATTTGCCTGCAATGTGGGAGACCTGGGTTCAGTCCCTGGGTTGAGAAGATCCCCTGGAGAAGGGAATGACCATCTACTTCAGTATTCTTGCCTGGAAAATTCCATGGACAGTGGAACCTGGAGGGCTACAGTTCATGGGGTCAAAAAGAGTCAGATATGATTGAGCAACTAACACTTTCACTTGGATTGAGTGGTCAGTGGTTGCTGGAGAAGTAAGAAGCAGCCATATGAAAATAAGAGATAACATTTCAGACAAAGAAACAAGAAATTTAAAGCCCTGGAGTCCAACTTCTCATGTTTGAGGAATAGAAAGAAGAGCAGTGTGATTGCAGTGTAGTGAGTGACTGGTATTAAATAGTGTTAGCAAGACAGGGTAGATCATGCAAGTCATGGAAACCAGTGTAAGGAGTTAGATTTTCTTCTAACTGAGATGGGAGGCCCTGGATGCTTTGTTAGCAGTGCAAGTGCTCTATCGGATTATGTACATAAGAAGATTATTCTGGTTTCCCTGAGGAGCATGGATGGTGAATGTGCACGAGTGAGAACAGAAAGTTTGGAAGCTCTCATCATGCCAGAGAGAGATGTTGCTAATTTGGACCAATAGCAGTTTAGATGGAGAAATGGGTAGATTCTATTGGATTTAAAACAGAGGTGCAGGAAATTAGACTTTCTTCCTGTAGACAGATTTCAACAGTGATCCTCTAAGACTCAGTCTGAAGTGATCACTGTAAAGCTTCTTGTGGTTGCCTGCTTCCATTATACTTTCTCTGGTTGTTGCTAGTGGCACTTCAACCTCAGATTGTACCCCAAATCTTTCATGTGCCCAAGAGGTTGTGTGACCTTAGACAGACAATCTAATCTGTCTGGGTCATCAGTTGACTGTAAACGGAAAAATTGGACTTGCTGTATGATTTGTATGTTTGCTAGGTTTGACTGTGTCTGATACTGGGCAGACGTTGAATCATGTTACAGGAAACACAAGTGTGAAGGTGGAGCTGTTTACAGGATGCCTGAAACATGCGCAGACAGTGAATATGAGAACTTATGCATACTGGGGAATGGAGATGGTGGTTTAGCAAGTGTGAGGAACATATCAAAGAGAGTGTAAGAGACTACTTTAGAGGATGATTTTATATTAAAATGTGGTATGTGAGAAGAAAGACATTGATGAGGAAGACGGTCACAATTTTCCACCACTGGCATGGCAGGAGAACTGACCAAAGAGATGTGATGCCCAATCAAAGCAGACACTGACTATAAAAGTTGGTGCTATTGTACCAGTACTCCTGGTTGAATACCAGACTTGAAGATAACATCTGGGAAATGTGGAGAAAAGATTCTAGCTGCTTCTATAGTTATAAGGAACTAAAATATTCAGATTTTTCTTAAATTGTCTGTATATCCATTAAATGCTTTAGTCATGATTATAGGGATGACCTCCTTTTGATACTGTTTTTCAAATGCCATCAAAGAATGAGGAGATTTTGTGATGAGAGATTTGAGGTTCTACAGGATCCAGAGCAATTGTGAAGCAATTGATTACATGCCCTATCTGATTCCTGTAGTTGAAAAAGTTCAAATAGCAGATTAAGAGTTACTAAATGGTTTTCCAGATGGAAGGTTTAAGTGTTGGGTGTGTCTGCACACTTAGTCACTCAATCATGTCCAACTCTTTGAGCTCGCATGGACTGTAGCCCACCACACTCCCCCATTTATGGAATTTCCCAGGCAAGAATACTGGAGTAGGTTGCAATTTCATCCTCCAAGCATTGGGTATGTGGACATTTAAGTCAGGCTTCTTACCACCACATTTAATAATAAAAAGGTGACAGGCAATTTATATATTAAAATTGATAAAATGAATAATTAAGAGTGTCTAGCAGAAGGTTCCCTTGTCTTTACACTGTCTCCATTTATTGTTTGTAGATTTTTTTGGTGATGGTTTTTTCCCCTCTGTGATAACCTAGATGGGTGAGATGGTGGGTGCCGAGGGGGGCGGGTGAGTGGGCAAGAGGTTCAAGAAGGAAAGGATATATAGATACATATACATATATACATACATATAGCTGATTCACTTTGTTGCACAGCAGAAACTAACACAACATTCTAAAGCAATTATACTCCAATAAAAAAAGTGTCTCTAGATATGAGAATTTGGGATCTCCAGTTACTCCTCGCAGAGAAGGCAATGGCACCCCACTCCAGTACTCTTGCCTGGAAAATTCCATGGACGGAGGAGCCTGGTAGGCTGCAGTCCATGGGGACGCTAGGAGTCGGACACAACTGAACGACTTCACTTTCACTTTTCACTTTCATCCATTGGAGAAGGAAACGGCAACCCACTCCAGTGTTCTTGCCTGGAGAATCCCAGGGATGGGGGAGCCTGGTGGGCTGCCATCTCTGGGGTAGCACAGAGTCGGACACGACTGAAGCAACCTACCAGCAGCAGCAGCAGCAGCAGCAGTTACTCCCCGAGCTCACACCCTCAGCACTGTCACTCAAGAAAAACTTGAGTAGTCTTCCTCAGTTCAGTTCAGTTCAGTTCAGTCGCTCAGTCGTGTCCAACTCTTTGCGACCCCATGAATCGCAGCACGCCAGGCCTCCCTATCACCAACTCCCGGAGTTCACTCAAACTTGTGCCCATCGAGTCGGTGATGCCATCCAGCCATCTCATCTTCTGTCGTCCCCTTCTCCTCCTGCCCCCAATCCCTCCCAGCATCAGAGTCTTTTCCAATAAGTCAACTCTTCACATGAGGTGGCCAAAGTACTGGAGTTTCAGCTTTAGCATCATTCCTTCCAAAGAAAACCCAGGACTGATCTCCTTCAGAATGGACTGGTTGGATCTCCTTGCAGTCCAAGGGACTCTCAAGAGTCTTCCTAGCCATACCTAAATGCTTTATAGGTCAGGAAGATAGTCTCATTAATTTTCATTTCTCCTGACTTCCTGGAATAGCCCAGTAAGATGCTGAAACAGAGAGAGGATTATGGAAACATGGTTTCTCCTCTGAAGAATTCAATAGCAAAGTAATCTCTCTTGGTTGTTCATGGTCTCATCTGGTTATGTTCTCATCCTGAATCCACAGACAGTAAGTGTTGGAAAGGACTTTAAGATGTCTTGGTCCCAGTTCCTTATTTCACAGATGAAGAAACTACAGTCTAGAGAGGGATCCTTGTTACAGAGACTTGCGAATGGCAAAGCCAGAATTTTCCTCTGGTTTCCTTGGGAACCACTGCATTGTACTTCTCTCACTCTGCACCACCAACCATTATATTTCATGTTGTGTTGGGTTATAGGTCATAGTGTGGGTATAAAAGGAGGAAAAGGTGCGGACAGAATCATCTTCAGAAATAGAAGTGCATCTGTGTCTGGGTGAGCACAAGGGTGGCTGCAGACACTTTTGTTCCAAGATTCCTTTGTGGTTTACACACTGCCATTCTAAAGTCCTTGGGAAATTTGCTGTGAACATTTCTAAAGAAACTGTGAACCAGCTCACTGATTTTATCTCTGCATCAAAGCAAGAGTAGTGCAACATAATTTACTTTCAGACAAATAAGTCCCCATGCAAATCATCTTTTATTTTAATCTAATGTAGATTGCACCTATTCTCATGTGATCAATTTTCCCCCTTTGCCTGTTGCTTATATTTACCCTCAAGTTTTTAAATGAAACAAGCATTAGTTTTCTTTTTTGTACTTTGAAACCATTTTTTTTCTAGAACAAAGCATCTATTCAGAAAAGTGAAAAAATAAAATGTGCAATTTAATGAATAACTACTAAGCATACTACCTTCGGAGAAGGCAATGGCACCCCACTCCAGTACTCTTGCTTGGAAAATCCCATAGACAGAGGAGCCTGTTAGGCTGCAATCCATGGGGTCGCTAAGAGTCGAACACAACTGAGCGACTTGACTTTCACTTTTCACTTTCATGCATTGGAGAAGGAAATGGCAGCCCACTCCAGTGTTCTTGCCTGGAGAATCCCAGGGACGGGGGAGCCTGGTGGGCTGCCATCTCTGGGGTCGCACAGAGTCAGACACGACTGAAGTGACTTAGCATACTACCTTACTCCCACAATTACCACAGGTCCAGAAGTCAAACACTGTCAGCACACAGACAGCTTTCCGCTCTGTATTTCTTTCCTGATCCCAACTCTTCTTCCCCTTTGTACAGAAGCATCGTACTAAATTTTGTGACATTCATTTGGGTTTTATGGTCTGTTTCTATTCTTTTGGTCATTATTAAGAAATCACAACATGTGTACTTCATTTATCAAAGTCTCACGTTACATATACATTTTCTGTCTGCCTAGACAATCTATTTTAGGTTGACAGTTTCATTCAGTACTCTAAAGATATAAGATGTAATCCCACTGTATCATAACTTTTATTGTGGATCTTGAGACACCACCTGTCAGTCTAACAGTTGCTTTTTAGAAAAAAAGTCAGTCTCTTTCCCCTGGTTGTTTTCAAGATTTTTATTATAATATGTCAACTAAAGAGCCTCTTGATGAAAGTGAAATAGGAGAGTGAAAAGGTTGGCTTAAAACTCAACATTGAGAAAACTAAGATCATGGCATCTAGTCCCATCACTTCATGGCAAATAGATGGGGAGACAGTGGAAACAGTGACAAACTTTATTTTTTGGGGCTCCAAAATTACTGCAGTTGGTGATTGCAGCCATGAAATTAAAAGATGCTTGCTCCTTGGAAGAGAAGTTATGACCAACCTAGACAGCATATTAAAAAAAGAGACATTATTTTGCCAACAGAGGTCCGTCTAGTCAAAGCTATGGTTTTCCCAGTAGTCATGTACAGATGTGAGAGTTGGGCTATAAAGAAAGCTGAATGCCGAAGAATTGATGCTTTTGAACTGTGGTATTGGAAAAGACTCTTGAGAGTCCCTTGGACAGGAAGGAGATCCAACCAGTCCATCCTTAAGGAGATCAGTCCTAGGTGTTCATTGGAGGGACTGATGTTGAAGCTGAAACTCCAATACCTTGGCCACCTGATGCGAAGAGCTGACTCATTTGAAAAGACAGTGATGCTGGGAAAGATTGAGGGCAGGAGGAGAAGGGAATGACAGAGGATGAGATGGTCAGATGGTATCACCAACTTGATGGACATGGGTTTGGGTGGACTCCAGGAGTTGGTGATGGATAGGGAGGCCTGGCATGCTGCGGTTCATGGGGTTGCAAAGAGTTGGACACGACTGAGCGACTGAACTGAACTGAACTGAATAGTAATCCCAATCACCTTAAACAAAGTTCAGTTATTGAGGTTTTTCTGGACCATTGGAGTGATTTGAAGGGGGGGCATAATCTGGGTGAAAGCTGGTTTACTTCTGCTTTACCTGTATTCCAAGAATGCAAACCTTGGGGATTTCACCTTACTAAGGAGAAATCTGATAAAATGTCTTTTACCAGATTTCTCACTTTCAGACTCTGGAAGTTGAGACATGAAAACGAAAATATAAATCTGAGAGAACAGCATACACTCTCAAAGTAAAAGCAAGTTCTAACCTTTGCTTTTCTCCTTTGATTCTGGTTCTTTAAATTTAATCTAGTAATTTCTTCTTTATTTTCACCATTTAATCTTTTAAATTAATAATTTTAGGCATTTCATTAAGCATTTTTGGTTATTTCGGTGTGGGAGTTAGTTTGAAAAATCTGGACTGCCATAACTGAAAAATAGAACACTCATATATATTTTCACAATCAAATCCTCAAGTTGAAAATCTATTCCCTAACAATATGAGAGATAGAAAGCCTAGAGATATTAAAAAAAAGTAAGTAACTATGGTAAATCTTAAATAAAATTGACACACTGGTGTAAGCAGAGTTGTGGCAAGTGAATTCTCCTGCATAATGCTAGTCCTGTTAAAAAGTGGAACAGTTCTTCCCAAAAGCAACATGGCCATGCAGAGTGTCATTAGAGTCTTTAAAAGATTTTTCCCACATGTTGAAATATTTACATGAAATCAAAATGCTGGAAATAACCCCAGCCAGTCAACATGAGTGGAATGCTTTAACAAGTTATTCTAGATTGACATTCAGCCTTTTGTATAGGCATTAAAAAGGATAATTATTATGACTATGTAAAAAATAGAACATTTATAATATTAAATGCCAATAGAAGAACATTAAGTAATACGTTTGCTATATAAAATAAGTATATATCTGGAAGGTAAAGAGCAAAAAATTCACAGATAATATCTATTTCACTGGAATAGGAGCAAAAGGTAATTTTTTTCCTTAAAAATTCTTTGTACTTGTTACATAGTTTTCTCAAGAGTAAAACCAGGGATTTCAAAATTTAAACTAGCAACTGTCATGGTAATAATTTTTTCCAAACAATTTCAGTATGAAATTTAATCATATTAAAAATAAAAAAGGAAAAAGGAAGGCAGAGAGCTGTTTGAACTTATAACTCAGAATCTGCAACCGGTCCAAAACCATTTCAGCCTCTTTCTTCTGTGATCCCCTATGTAGCTCACAAAAACAACTTTGGCTTCCTATAAGCTTCAAATTTGTTTATTAAAATGAGACAGTAAATAGAAAATTTGGATCTTTATCTTTATCATCAGACTTTGATTCAGTTCTCAATGGATGAGGTTCAGAGAAGACATGTTTCTATCACTTGAAAATAATTTTCATTTGTTCTTTCACTCTCTTAGAGCATATAGTGTAAATATATAGTTATACATAATCATTCATTTTTAGTTTAAGCTGTTTTGTGCTTTAAAAAGTTTTTTTCCCTAAGCTATGTTTTTCCCCGAATTTCTCATTGTTTGACTAAAGTGCTAATCCTCCTTCAATTTTAATTTTCAAAGTCACTTTCTCCAAGTGGCATTATCTGAATTCTTCAATAAAAATTAGGACCCATGTACCTATATTTGAATAGTACTCCATTTCTAGCATAAATTATGGTGCATGACTACATATTTATTTGTCATCTGTCTCCAATATCAAATCTGCCAAAAGGAAGGAACCACTTCTGCTTGATTTATACTATGTAAACGTATTATTTAATATATTAAATATTATGTACTTATGTATGATAAACAAGTCTCTGTTTAGGTTTTTTCCTAATTCACAGTTCTACCTTAATATTCTATATTTTGGTTGTGAAGTTCTTTCATTTTGTTGCAATGATGGTGACTTTATGAAGAGATGACTTTTGTGTTCAAATATAATGATTAGAGGAACAAAATCATAAAATTTTGCTTTCTTTTTTTTGCCCAGGAGAATTCAATGATTCTGCTGCATCTGAGATGTTCATATTTCACAATGGAGGTGTACAAATTTTATGCAAATACCCTGATACTGTTCGACAATTTAAAATGCAGTTGCTGAAAGGGGATAATGTACTCTGTGATCTCACTAAGACTAAAGGAAATGAAGACACAGTATCCATCAGGAATCTGAATGTCTGTAAATTTCAGTTATCCAATAATAGTGTCTCTTTTTTTCTATATAATTTGGACAGTTCTTATGCCAGCTATTACATCTGCAAATTGTCAATTTTTGATCCTCCTCCTTTTCAAGTAGATATTCTAAGCAGAGAATATTTGAATATTTATGGTAAGATATTGTTTTCATCTTCTAGACTTAAGAGTATATATGCATTTTAACATTTTTCTCACTTGTGAAAACAGTTAAACAAACAAGTATCATATAAACTGCTGAGTTAGAAATAGGTCATATTGTCTTTAAAACAGACATGCTGTTGAAAATCAGGAAAAAAATTAGAACAAATGTCAAAACCCATGGCTTAAGAGCTATTACCTCTATTCACCTAAAGTTTAAGGCTTGGGTTTTTTGTTGGGGTGTGTGGAATTAAGTGAGATGATTGAAAACAATAGTTTTCTACAGTACTTTTCTTACTGTTTTGCAAGAACATAGACAGCAAAGTCTTTTCCATTAACCACATTTGTAGACATATATGTACATGGGGTCTTTTTGGTTTTATTTTTGGATCCTTGCTATCATACTGAGATGATATTATTTATTTACTATTTACTGCATTTCATGGTTGTACTGAATAGAAACTTTATTTGATTAAATAGCTCTTTTAAATTTAGTAAATGAACTTATAATTCAGCAGTGAAAGGGGAAATTTGATTCTGAGACTTTTTCCTTGTCTAACTAACCTTTTTTTTCAACCCAGAATCAGAGCTTTGTTGCCAGCTGAAGTTCTGGTTACCCATAGGATGTGCAGCTTTTGTTACAGTCTGCGTTTTTGGATGTGTCCTTATGTATTGGCTTACAAAAAAGGTGAGCAACATCGATCTTTTCTTGCACTAGCTTTACTGGGGGATATCAGTAGTTCTTTACTCATCAGAGTATGTATTGCTTTTTCCAGAATAATTTGATTGACAGACAGATAATGTCTTTTCTTTAAGATGTGCCTATTAATTAAACTACTAACTTGGAACAGAAGCTTATTTACTTTATAGACACTTCATTCCAAGAAGAGTTCAGTGGCTTCCAGAGAGATATGTCATTATTATTATTCCAAAATGCTAAGGGAAAGGGGCCATGGAAAGACCAAAAGGGAAAAGGAAGTTTAAAAGATTTTTTTAAAACATGCTTCCGACTTTAAAAAATATTATTCCATGTGGACTGCAAATTTGATTCTAAGTTTCCAAAGTCAGGGCAGATGAAACAGTTATAAGCTTTCCTCAACTTGTCAATTAAGAAATAATCAGTGAGAAAGTCTTGGAAGATGCCATCAGTAGTTGAGAAAGAAACTGCCAGTTTTTTTACATGGTAAGTTATTAGGACTCTTTGCTTTTAAAGAAAATCACTGAAAAGCTATGCAGAAAGATAAAAGAACGATAACGAAAGTCTCTCTGTGCTGGCGAATATTCTTTTTAATCTATCACAAAATGGGTTCTCAAAGAAATTATACCATTCTGAGTATTATGCAAGGATGTTAGCACCTTCAAGCACATCCACAGTGTGATCATTGGCCATACAGTATGTGTATTTGTTTCCAGAAAGGAATTTGGAAAGAGAGACAAAGAAGGAAGAGAGTAAGATGAGTCCTGTGGTCTTAAGTCTATGGCGGAAGGAAAAGTAAAGGCATAAATGAGAAAAGATACCGAGCAGAAAGCCTTTTATTTAAAGTCCTTTACACATATGGTTCCCCTTGAAAGTGAAAGTCACTCAGTTGTGTCCAACTCTTTGCGACCCCATGGACTACACAGTCCATGGAATTCTCCAGGCCAGAATACTGGAGTGGGTACCCTTTCCCTTCTCCAGGGGATCTTCCCAATCCAGGGATTGAATCCAGGTCTTCCAAATTGCAAGCGGATTCTTTACCAGCTGAGCTACAAGGGAAGCCCAGGAATACTGGAGTGGGTAGCCTAACCCTTCTCCAGTGAATCTTCCTGACCCAGAAATCAAACTGGGGTCTCCTGCATTGCAGGCAGATTTTTTACCAACTGAGCTATCAGGGAATCCCAAAGTCAAGAGCCTAAGTCTCATTTAATACTTTGTCACATACTGCTTCAACAAAGAATAGAAATCAGTAACACACACACACACACACAAGAATGGAGATGGGGACGAGGAGAAGACAAACCACGTTTCTGACTTTTCTTGCAGAAGTATCCCACCAGCGTGCATGACCCTAACAGTGAATATATGTTCATGGCAGCGGTGAACACTGCTAAAAAGCCTGCACCCACAGGTACAGTGACACACGGGGATTTGGGAAGGGAAGAGTGTTCTTTACATGAAGCCTATAATTTTAATTTTTTATTTGAAAAGAAGGGAAGATGTCTTTAAGACAGAATTTTAGTATTTTCTGTAAAATGCCAAAGTTTCATTTTCACTGAATTGATGCTTTGTCTCATTCATTGAATATAAACAATATGGTAGAGCTCAAAGTTTGCAGTAGGAGCCAAGTTTACAATAGAGGTTGGGTCAAACTCCATGGAAAATGTAGAATTGGTGCTCAATCTTGAAACATAAAGAAGAGTTTAGAAGGGGTATATGTTTCCCTGTGTGTGTGCATGTGTGTGTGTGTATATGTGTGTGTTTATAAGAGGCAGAGGAAAGGAGAAGTTTTGTTGAATGGGCTTGGCACATAAAGAACTTTTAAAGAATTTATGCTATATTTCTATTACAGATGTGACCCGTAATTGGGAACTCCCTGGCACCCAGGCATGAACCACCTTGGCCAGTTCTCTACAACTTGAAGGGCAAGATTCTCTATTTCCTGGACCACAGAGAGTCTGACTTGATTTGACTACATACATCTTCTGCTAGAGTTTTGTTCAGTCTGGACCACTGACTACGTCAGTCAATAGGGATTTCAACAGACTGCCTTAGTACTGTTGAGTTCTCTTAAAACAAATACCCTCTTGCAACTAGCTTTATAGAAAGCCCAGCTCATGTGTGCTCGACAAACAGACCTCACTGGGATGGAATCCCTGTTTTCACATCTGCTTATAGCAAAGCACCAGCCAGGAGAACAAACACATCTACAAAAATGTTTTAAAGATGTCAGGGGTACCAAATCTGCAAAGCAAATGGGCAGCTGAGAGCCAGAGTCTATCTGCATTTCACTACAGACTACCTTTTCTTTCTGTAGGAATGACCATTCCTTTCATAATCAGGCAGTAGAGGAAGATGCTTGAAAACTGTAGTTATTTTATTTTTGAGGTGTGGATGTGTAACAATAACATACTGATACGTTTGTACACAGCACTCTTTTCCAACTTCTTAACCCCAGTTGACCACTGCCCCAACAATTTAGATGCTTTCTTCTGCCCTCAATTTTCCTTTTAAAAATGCTTCTACCTAACTACTTGACAGGCATACAGAGTTGGGAGCTACTGTCTACATTTTTTCCTTCTGCTGCTCAGTTACATATATGTAGTTGCAGTCTAGTGAATATAACTTGCCTGTATTCTCCCTAAATAAGCATAATTTTTGCTCCAGAGAGATATCTTATTTTCCCAAATTTCCCAAAATTTTCCAGATGTCCTTATAATGTATTCTATGAAAAAGATTTACTTTGCCTTCAGTTTACTTTCCAAATGGTTTACTTTGCTGACATGTTGACATCAGTGGTAGGAAGCACTGCTCAGAATCAAAAGTGAATTCATTTTTTGACACTTTTTTCTACTATTTTTATATTTTCACGGTGCTATTAATTACAAACCAGCCTGTTTTTGGATATCATGCTAAAATTTTGAACAAACTAAGAAAACCATCTTTCTTTGTCAAGCATTGTCCTGGAAGGTAAAGCCCATGATCCATTCAGCAGAAGGCTACAGTTCTTAGAGGTCACTGCCAAGCTTCAGCCATGATGCCGCTGTTCTTTAGAGGTTGAAGTGGCCCCCATCAGCCTGGAGCAGCTATCCAGACCTGGATGGAATTCCCAGAATTGGGAGACTCTACTGAGCCAGGACAACCAGGTGGTCTTCCCCCTGGGGCTGAAGCCACCCTGGGAACCAGAGTGGGTCTGCTTGACTTTTCCTCCAGGATCTGTGATGAAACACAGATGTGTCAGGAAAACATCTGTATGATCCCCCCCTCCTAGTAACCATTCAGCCTGGAAACTGGCCCTGGCTCTTCAAGACAGTCTTCCTTTGCCTTCAGTTTGGCTGTAGAGATTCTTAAGTACATATAACATGTGATTATTCTTAGCTGAAATATTTTCTTCACTTCCTGTCTGCATGCCCAAGGCTTCTGAAGCAGCCAATGTGTATGTGACATTTTCAATTTAGGTAAAAAGGGATTATTTAGTAGTTTTAGAATGTGTAGTTGCCTGCTTATCGTTACTTTAAAAACGAGACCTGAGATGTCATTATGCATACTTATATTATTTTAAGCATGTGTGATGCTGGATATGTACAGTACAGTACTGAATGTGTAATTTGAATCAAGTACGATGTTCTACTGAGTTGGACAACCTGGCTGGCTTTGCAGAGGTGTTCCCAGAATTGTTTGTGGCTTTCTGCGTGGGGTGTCAAGTGGGGAGGACAGCCCTCAGGTGGTCCACTTCTCCTGGTTGTCTGAGTTGTACTCTGAAACACCTGCATCCTTAGCCCTGCATGTTTCAAAGGGAATTATTAAAGGATACAATTTCTGTGAAATAAAAGCTGGTTTGAAGAGGAGCTAATTATGAAATAGATTTTAGTAGTATTAGGAAGCTGAAGAATAAACATTTGATACTCAGCAACTGAAAATATCTGTTTTCTTGGAGGAGGAAAATGATTCCTGTAGCCAGCATGTGCAAATCTGACCTCGTTCTTAAAGATTGTCGTACAGCTTGGAACAGTTGTTCTTTCTGTTCTCATTTTTTTTTTAATTGAGGCCATCACAAACATATAGTTGGAAGGCCACCAAAATGCCCTAATAGGGCATTAGTTCTAAGTTTTTGACCTAATAGCCTATCACCTCCAACTGGTATGTATTTCCTGTAACAAACAAGCCCCTTTTCTCCATAAACACAATACTATCGTCAACATCAGAAAATTTGCATGGTTACATTGCTGCCCCTAATTCTCAGACCACATTCAAGTTTTTCCAGATATCCTTATAATATATTCTATGCAAAAGATTCTATCCAGAATCTCCCTTTGCATTTAGTCGTCACACCTTTGTTGCGAACTCTGGTCCGGACAGTTCCTCAGCCTTGATTTCTATGGCCTTGGCTCTTTCGAAGATTATAAGCAGATATTCTGTAGAAGGTCCTTTGATTTGGCTCAGTCTGGTGTTTCTTCATAATTAAAATCAGCGATGCTGCTGCTGCTAAGTCGCTTCAGTCGTGGCCGACTGTGTGCGACCCCATAGATGGCAGCCCACCAGGCTCCCCTGTCCCCGGTATTCTCCAGGCAAGAACACTGGAATGAGTTGCCATTGCCTTCTCTGGGAAGCGATGCTACTTTCTTTTAATTGCATCTTGTCAGGTGGTTCGAAATCTCAACTTGTTATGTTACTGACAACAGGCATTTTGATCCCTTGACTAAGCTGGTATCTGTCAAGCTTCTCCTCTGTAAAGTTAACTCTTTTCCTGTTTATAGTGACAGTTTATAGGGAGGTACTTTCAAGTTTTGTGAATCATCTGTTCCTCATTGAATTTAGTCATTTGTCCATCTATTTAATATATATGTATGATTTCCTGTTTTATTCAGTGGCAAACATCTATTACTATCTTTAGTCTGTTTTGATGCTTGAATTGTCCCATCCTTGGCCAGTGGGCGCCTACTCAAACTGGCTCTGGTGTCTTTCAACCAGGTCTCCATCATCTTCTCAGCACTTCCTTGCTTTCTGGCAGAACAAGATCCCCCAGGCTCAGCTCGTGTTTTCCACAGTGCTGAAATCAGTTGTTTCCCCACGGATCCCTGATCTCTTTAAGTGGACAATGGTTTTTAGAAGCCAAGATTTAAGCATTAGTGAGTATTCATTCCTATTGGGATTTCCTTGCTCCAGGATCCTTACTGGACAGAAATGGGACACACATACCCACATATACACAAATGTAGATGTAAATATGTGTGTGTGTATATATGTGTGTGTATGTGTGTAGATACAAATTGGACATGCTAAGTTGCTTCAGTCATGTCTGACTCTTTGCAACCCTATGGACTGTAGCCCACCAGGCTCCTCTGACCATGGGATTCTCCAACCCTGGAGTGGGTTGCCATGCCCTCCTCCAGGGGATCATCCTGACCCAGGGATCGAACCCATGTCTCTTACGTCTCCTGCATGAGCAGGCGCATTCTTTACAACTAGCACCACCTAGGAAGCCTGGATGCAAATATACATGCATATATAACATGTATACCTAGGTCTGGATATAAATATGTGTATATATATATATACATACATTATATGCATACATATACACATTTACAATTGTGTTTATTTCTATACCCACATCTGCTGTTTTGAAATTCATGAGTTCACACCTATGCCTTTGATTCTAATGCAACACAACAAAGTTCATTCTAGATTTATTCCTTTCTATTATTTGTTCCTCTTATGACATTGAGAAATATGACTCTTATTATCTTTAATATGTCACTTGTTTGATCAGTCCCCCAGAATGAAACCAATCTCCCATCTTGGTTGCACCTCCTCCCCCCACCACATGATAGCCTCCTCTTTCTGTCTGGGTTCTCACTCCCTATGCTGGGTCCTCCCACCCCATGGATGCCCCTACCCCATGGATGCCCCCTTAACTCTGTTTGGGCTCTAACACCCCAGTCTGGGTGGTTTCTCCATCCTCAACTGGGGGCCACAGTGGCTCCCTTGGCCTGGGATGTCTAACCTATGGCTTGTGCTTTTTACAGGCTCCCAGAGCTTGCCCTTTGTGTTAAGTTCTGATTGCCTACAATGACTACTGGTTCAATTTGATACACTTTATTGGCAGCCATTCCTTCCCTGTCTACCTGCTTACATCCCTACTGGCATCTCCTTCACTTCTCACATAAACTTCCTGCCCTAGCATCCTTGTCTCAGCTTTGGCTTCTGGGGTAACTCCAGCTTAGATAGCCTTTGATCCTCCAGGACTAGGGAAAGCCTATTTTCCCACTGTTGCTTGTAACTGGTGCTTCATCCTCTCCCGTTTGTTCCTTGACTCTGTACACCTTTGGAAAAATCTCTTTGTTGCCCTCTTCACTTAACCACTAAGTTGCAATCTGTTGACCCTTCTACTCCCTTCCACTGTGTCCAGTGCCCTGGGACACAGAGTCCTCCTAGGATCTGACCTCCTTGCTTAGAAGTATCATCTTGAATTCTGGTGAATACACTTCTCCACCTTGTAACATTCACATTCTTTATGTGAGGGGACCACTTGTTCTTTGGGTGCTCTAAATCGTCTTCCCATTTCCCAATCTGTTTTATAATTTTTCTCTTGTATTGGGTACATAACATTTCTCTTCGTGCCATGGAAGACAGGCTATGCTCATCCTACCTGCTTGTCAACCTTTGTTCTGTGAAAATGAGAAACAGGGAAATTTGAAATTTTCTAGTAGGGTGACTGCATCAATATCAACATTTAATTCCCCTCCCATAGTCTATATTTTCAGTGAGAAGACGCTGGTGAATTTAAAGGGAAGTCGTTCACTCTATGCCACCTTTTATTTTTCTCTTGCTGATTAGTGTTTGTGATTCAATATGAGTCTAAGCTATTCTCCACTTTGCCATATAATCCATCTAAAGGCAATAAGAGTGTCTATCAACAAACCCAAAAATTATCCCTAAAACCAACACTTGTGGATTCTTACTTTTTTGTCTTCCAAGTCAATCCATTCTTTTCTCATTTCAGGGACTGCTCTAACCATGACTAAAAATCTTCCTTTCTTTCCAAGTCTCCTTAGCATAGAGCTTTTTAAGAAAGTTTTCAATTTCAATTTCCTGATCTCTGCTGGATAAAAGCCTTCACCAAACCATGGTTGTCTGTTACTGACCTCTGTCCTTAAGAAAGGGTGTCCACTGAGGCTGGGTTCAACAGAAGTGGAAAAATGACAGGTACCAATATTACTGTGTTGGATAATTGTTTTTTATAATATAGAAAAGAATCTTTTCTCTACAATAATTTTAAAGTCTCAAAAAGGCTTGTGGAAAAGGGAGCTGCCTGGCTGAATATTTTTTTTAATGAAACAAAACTAAATACAATTGTAAACTAACAGAAACTGAATTCACAGCCCTGCAAGAGGAGAAGGGAGTGACAGAGGATGAGATGGTTGGAGGGCATCAGTGACTCCATGGGCATGAGTTTGAGCAAACTCTGGGAGATAGTGAAGGACAGGGAAGCCTTGCCTCCTTGGGGACTCCTTCAGGGGACTGAAGAATCAGACATTACTTAGCCATTGACTAACATTTCAACAGCTTCTCCTTCTGCCATGACACATCTAGATACCTTTGTACTTCTCCATGCCAAGCACTCCTGGGCCAGCTAGTCTCTTTTCTTTCCTGTATGTAATATCATTATCCGCCCCCCATTCCCTTTCTAGCAAGTCCTTTCAAAAGGACTCTGTAAACTTTAACATACAAAAATTATATTTAGCCATTTTGGGGAAAAAAAAAAACAAATCTCATTTTGTATGGGGGAGTTTTTAGTTTTCATGTACATGAAGATTATAATGGCATCTATGTATGGTTCTTTGCCAGAAACACTGAACCCTATTTGTGACTTCTCCTCCATACAGTCTCTCTCTACTCTGTCCTTTTGGCTTTAATTATGGGTCATGGTCCAAAATGACTGCAGCTTGTCTAATGGACATGACACTATATTGCATTATTATTCCCTTACTTTGGAAGTCATAATGAAATGCTCTCTTGAGCTAAGCTAGGAAGACATAGTTGAATACCTCCCCCCCCCCCATTTTAGGTCCAAAACATCAAAGACATTCTCTAAAACCCCCAGGATAAAACCCAGATATCTCCGAGCTTACTCAGAATTGCATTGAAAAACATAACATTGCATCAGAAATAAACGTTAACTGAAAATATCTTTCCAGTCTTTTGAGAACATGCCCAAATGGGGATGGGTTTCATTCACAAAGGACAGAAAAAATGTCATTAAAAAAAACCCTGTCCTCCTCATCAGTGCCTCTTGCACGCCTGGGGGCAGCTCTGGAAGCAGTAGCCCCCTCCTTTCTTCTCCTAGAGCCTTCTCCAAGCAGCCTGCCCATCACTTCCTTTTCCCCTTTGCACTTTCCCATTCACAACACATGAAAAATAGCTCTTTCTTCCTAATTCACATTGTCCTTGTATTGGTTTCCTGAGGCTGCTGTAACAAATTATCATGAACTTGGTGGCTTACAACAACATAAATTTATTCTCTTAGAGTTTTGGAGGTCAGAAGTCCAAAATCAGCTTTGTTGGCCTACGGTCAATGGATGGACCAAGGCTGGTCCTTCTGGAGGCTCCAGGGAAGAATCCATTTTCTTGCTTTTGCAGTGCTTCCAGTGGTCTTTGGTTTGTCATCACTCCAATCTCTGCTTCTGTAGTCCCATTGTTGAGTCTCCCTCTGCCTTTCTCTTATAAGGATCCTGTGATTGCATTGAGGGTCCACCTGGATGATTTCTCATCTCAAGATCCTTACCAAATGGCATCTGCAAATGTCTGCAAAGTCCCCTTTGCCTTGGAAGGTTATCCACAGATTTCAGGGCTTAAGACTGGGATATCTTTCCTAGCCCATTATTCTGTCTTCCATAGTCCCCTAACCATCAGGGTGTCGGGGGTGGGGAATCCCTTATGAACTTTTCCTTTCACTCTCAACTTGAGTCTGTATACTTTGGATGCCCTACCCCTTTCTTTAATTCTCTCTTTCTGAAATTTCAAACCCTTCTTTGACAAAGCTCCAGTTACTGCCTCTTTAGATTCTTTCCCTATCCAGTGGACAATATTCCTATTCTTGGCCCTAGTGTTGTGATTAGTTTTAGGCTTCAGCTAACTGGATGGCTGAAGTTCATTACTCTTTGCAGAGCAGGTGCTGAGATGGAAGGAGGATGGGCTAGAATCGGTTTCAGTCCAGTGGGCAATAGTGAATACAGTTTTGTCAAGTCCAATTTCCTTTCCATTACATCCACCAAAAGGAGCTGTAAACCCAGTGGTTTGTTTACTAATTGGTCCACTAAAGTAAGCTGCTGCTGCTGCTAAGTCGCTTCAGTCGTGTCCAACTCTGTGCGACCCCATAGACAGTAGCCCACCAGGCTCCCCTGTCCCTGGGATTCTCCAGGCAAGAACACTGGAGTGGGTTACCATTTCCTTCTCCAATGCATGAAAGTGAAAAGTGAAAGTGAAATTGCTCAGTTGTGTCCGACTCTTAGCGACTCCATGGACTGCAGCCTACCAGGCTCCTCTGTCCATGGGATTTTCCAGGCAAGAGTACTGGAGTGGGGTGCCATTGCCTTCTCCGACTAAAGTAAGCAAATCCCCCCAAAACAAACTATGCTTGGGAATCAGTATAGTTTAAGCTCAGATTAAGAAAAGACTCAATTGCCTCACTTAGCCAGGAGTCATTTGGTCCTCACCACTATGAAATAAGTTTTTATCTTGCATCCTTTGGAAGTGCCTGCCAGCATCCTAAAAGAAGCTGATGTTAATTTTTAATATCTGTTCACTTTATTAATGTGGGAAGTGGGCTAGAATTAATTAAATTATTTTGGGTCAGAGTTTCCACTCTAATGGAAATCAAGGTAGGGATCTTCTATTTTCCTCCATCCTATGATATATATTAAATGCCATGGGGTTTGAATTTATTTCCTAGCAATAGTCAAGAAAAATGGCGATTTCTGGGAAGCATTCTTCTTTTAACGTAAAGAAACCCAAGTGAATGAACATGAGAAATATGGGAACCACTGACTGCCGTCCAGTTGAAGCTTGAATTCAGCCTAACGTTTCCCAAACAGTACTTTGAGATTAAACCCTCTTGGTATGTGAGGACCAAAGGAGTGATTTAAAATAACCAAAATGCCTCTCCATCCTTCTCGTCCCTGTCTAATACCACTCTGTTATCCTAAAGGAATTTTATGTTAATTTCTGAATTTTAAGCAAAATGCTATAGAAATCCCACTGTCCAGATTTTAAAATGTCTAGAATATTCAATTTTACATGTGTGAAGGTGAGGCCTGAGATATCAAATCTGATCACAAGAAAAGATATTTATAAAGCTCAACAGAATAACCACAGAAACTCCACAGGCTCTGCAACCACAGAATCTACAAGGATCCACAGTCCAACTTTGTTGATGGTCTAAAGAAGTAAAATAATTTTTCATGGTTAACATTCCTAGTATCATAAAGAGACTAGAAACTGTACCTTTTATTTCCTTTGCTTATCTGTTTTCCCACTTGTTTTATCTTACACAACTCAATTTCACAAACCCTATATCCTCTCCCTAAACATTAACTCACCCCTCTTATCTCCCAACTTCTCCACCCATGGAGGAAGACTGAAGAAGACAAAGAAAGAGGAAGGGTGGGGAGCATGTGGAGAGACTCTATTGGGGCCCTTTTGTCGATTTCACTTTCCTTTTCTTTCTTCTCCTTCTTCACCAGGACTTGTCCCCACCTCCAAACCCCCACCTGCCCTCCAGAGCCAGTGTTCTCTCAACACCCCTCTCTGCTCTTGACCTAGGAAACACTGGTGTAACCCTCTTCTTCATCCAAGATCTCTCTTCCTTCTAACCACACATGAGAAGTCTGGCCCAAAACTGGTTTTGAATGAAATGGTCAGTGGAAATGAAAGCCAGATCCCTGGCTTCTGGGACTCAGCTCCTATCTTCTACTACCCCAAAACTCAAACGGGAAATGGAAATAAGACCATGTGACTAATACTCTAACCACTATAAATTTCTACCCTTTTAAAGACGGCTATTGCATCTTCAGCACTTCTCTCCAAGAAAAAAGAGAGTATGCTTTTGGATTTTTTCTCAGATGTAGTATTAATCTCTTAAGAGAATTTGTCCAGGTGGGCTTAAGTTCATAGTCATGAACTATAGATAACTGACATCAGCTGATCGGCATCCTGGCACGACTAAAATTGAGAACTTCTCCACTCTGACTGCCCTTCATTACCACAGATTCATTGCCATGATCTTTGGACAAATGAACATGAGTCTAGACTAAGTATTGTGTTCAGGGCACAGTTTTGCCTGAGATGAAATTTCTAGGGTCTGAGTTTTGTCCTGTTTTAAATTTCATGTGCAGTGCTGCTGTAACAATCAAAGTAAGACTTCTTTAAATGTGAGGGAAAAACAAAATTGATGCCCATATCAGTGATAAAAATCCCAGGCAGTAGTAGTCAAAAGAACATAGACTCCACCAGATATCTGAGCTTAAATCCTTTCGGTTCAGTTCAGTTGCTCAATCGTGTCCAACTCTTTGCGACCCCATGGACTGCATCACGCCAGGCCTCCCTGTCCATCACCAACTCCCAGAGTTGACTCAAACTCATGTCCACTGAGTTGGTGATGCCATCCAACCATCTCATCCTCTGTTGTCCCCTTCTCCTCCTGCCTTCAATCTTTCCCAGCATCAGGGTCTATTCAAATGAGTCAGTTCTTCGCATCAGGTGGCCAAAGTATTGGCATTTCAGTTTCAACATCAGTCCTTCCAATGAACATTTAAGACTGATATCCTTTAGGATGGACTGGTTGGATCTCCTTGAAGTCCAAGGGACTCTCAAGAGTCTTCTCCAACACCATGGTTCAAAAGCATCAGTTCTTCAGTGCTCAGTTTTCTTTATAGTTCAACTCTCACATCCGTACATGACTATTGGAAAAAACATAGCCTTGACTAGACGGACCTTTGTTAGCAAAGCAATGTCTCTGCTTTTGAATATGGTGTTTAGGGTGGTCATAACTTGCCTTCCAAGGAGTAAGTGTCTTTTAATTTCATGGCTGCAATCACCATCTGCAGTGATTTAGGAGCCCCCAAAATAGTCTGTCACTGTTTTCACTGTTTCCCCATCTATTTCCCATGAAGTGATGGGACTAGATGCCATGATCTTAGTTTTCTGAATGTTGAGCTTTAAGCCAACTTTTTCACTCTCCTCTTTCACTTTCATCAAGAGGCTCTTTAGTTCTTCTTTGCTTTGTGCCATAAGGGTGGTGTCATCTGCATATCTGAGGTTATTGATATTTCTCCCGGCAATCTTGATTCCAGCTTGTGCTTCCTCCAGCCCAGCGTTTCTCATGATATACTCTGCATGTAAGCTAAATAAGCACGGTGAAAATATACAACCTTGATGTACTCCTTTTCCTATTTGGAGCCAGTCTGTTCCATGTCCAGTTCTAACTGTTTCTTCCTGACCTGCATACAGGTTTCTCAAGAGGCAGGTCAGGTGGTCTGGTATTCCCATCTCTTTCAGAATTTTCTACAGTTTATTGTGATCCATGTAGTCAAAGGCTTTGGCATAGTCAATAAAGCAGAAATAGATGTTTTGTTGGAACTCTCTTGCATTTTCCATGATCCAGCAGATGTTGGCAATTTGATCTCTGGTTCCTCTGCCTTTTCTAAAACCAGCTTGAACATCTGGAAGTTCACTGTTCTCGTATTGTTGAAGCGTGGCTTGCTTCGAGAATTTTGAGCATTACTTTGCTAGACTGTGAAATGAGTGCAATTGTGCGGTAGTTTGAGCATTCTTTGGCATTGCCTTTCTTTGCGATTGGAATGAAAACTGACCTTTTCCAGTCCTGTGGCCACTGCTAAGTTTTCCAAATTTGCTGGCATATTGAGTGCAGCACTTTCACAGCATCATCTTCCAGGATTTGAAATAGCTCAACTGGAATTCCATCACCTCCACTAGCTTTGTTCGTAGTGATGCTCCCTAAGGCCCACTTGACTTCACATTCCAGGATGTCTGGCTCTAGGTGAGTGATCACATCATCGTGATTATCTGGGTCATGAAGATCTTTTTTGTACAGTTCTGTATATTCTTGCCACATCTTCTTAATATCTTTTGCTTCTGTTAAGTCCATACCATTTCTGTCCTTTATTGTGTTCATCTTTGCATGAAATGTTCCCTTGGTATCTCTAATTTTCTTGAAGAGATCTCTAGTCTTTCCCATTCTATTGTTTTCCTTGATTTCGTTGCACTCATCACTGAGGAAGACTTTCTTATCTCTCCTTGCTATTCTTTGGAACTCTGTATTCAAATGGGTATATCTTTCCTTTTTTGCTTTTCGTTTCTCTTCTTTTCACAGCTATTTGTAAGGCCTTCTCACAGAGCCATTTTGCAATATGGAGAAGAAGAATTAAGGATGTTAATTCTTTGCATGTTAAATTATTTGAACCTTAACTTGCAAGAGAATTTAATATTTGGACTTCAATTTCTTCTGGGAATTTCACAGTGGGAGGGAGTTTCTATGCAAAGCTCTGTCATCTTTATTTTGTTGGAAATTTCTGCGTGAAATATGTTGGTGTAGCATTTTAATTGTGTTGCCTAACCTCTGGTAAGCTACAGTGGGCAGTGTAGTTGGGCATCATTTGGGATGGGAAATAGAAGAAGAAGCAAAGTCTCAGCCTTGGATACAGTGTCGATTTGGAGTTAATCTCATTAGTATACTGTCTGGAGCATTTTTATGCTTCCCCAGAAGGTTACCAAAGGATCAATAGGTGATACTAAGGAAGCAACCCATGAAGGTGGAAATAAGACTGCCTTGATCAACAGCTGGTCTCCTCCCTTTCAGAGAATGATCACTGTTTTCGTTGACATAATTCATGATGAATCCCAGAGGAAGAGAGAAAAAATGGGGACTATTTGGAGGAACTAACCCTTCCCCTATTCTTGCTTTAAATTTTATATGGGAGTCCTTAATTAACACCCTCATCATTTACCTGTCTTCTTTCCTACTCCATCCTTTCTGATGGTAGGAGACATCCATTGGTACACACTGATCCATTTAGTGGAGCTGATCTATCACAAAGTTCCAAGCCCTGGGTGCTAATTTCTATCATGTCCTCTCTATCCTACATCAGTGGGAGGCAGAGGTCCTGGATATTGTTTTATTTTGAAGATCAAAGTTTTCTCCTTGAGTGGGCTTTCCTAAAGGTCTAATTGGTATGTGAATGAGAGATAGTAAAGAGTATCAGTAATCCATTTTTCTTGCATACACCACATACTGTACCTTAGCTTTCATTGTAATAAATCTAACATTTTGATCTTTTTCCCATACTCAGTTGAGAGTTGGTTTTCTCAATTGGATTTTAACTCAGGTGTGGAGTAGAGGTGTTTTTTATTTTTAATTATGTTAAACCAGAGATGTAAGTGCAAATCACAAAGATATTAAGAGTAGAGTTTGTTAGAGACAATTCATTGATCTGAGGGTGCATGAAAGTGGTAGAAAACAAGCCAGGAAATGTAGTTTGAGCCAAACATGAGAATGACTTTAGATTTTTTATTTTTAGCAAAAAGCGGAAGCAATGGAGGTATTTGGCCAGGGAAGAAACATTTCCAGAGGCAAATTTTACGAAGAATAATCTAGTTGTTGTTGTTCACTTGCTCAGTTGTGTCTTACTCTTTGCGACCTCATGAACTGCAGCACGCCAGGCTTCCCTGGCCATCATCAACTCCAGGAGTTTGCTAAAACTCATGTCCATTGAGTTGGTGATGCCATCAAACCATCTCATCCTCTGTCGTCCCCTTTTCCTCCTGCCTTCAGTCTTTCCCAGCATCAGGGTCTTTTCCAATGAGTCGGCTCTTTGCATCAGGTGGCCAAAGTATTGGAATTTCAACTTCAGCATCAGTCCCTCCCATGAATATTCAGGGTTGATTTCCTTTAGGATTGACTGGTTTGATCTCCTTGCAGCCCAAGCAACTCTCAAGAATCATCTCCAATACCACATTTCAAAAGCATCAATTCTTCAGCACTCAGCCTTCTTTATGGTCAAATTCTTACATCCATATATGACCACAGGAAAAACCATAGCCTTGGCTATACAGACCTTTGTCAGCAAAGTAATGTCTCTGCTTTTCAACATGCAGTCTAGGTTTGTCGTAACTTGTCTTCCAAGGAGCAAGTACCTTTTAATTTCATATCTGCAGTCACCATCTGCAGAGCCCAAGGAAATAATCTTATAGCTGTATGTAAATAGACTGAAGGCAGATGAAAGATGATAACCAAGAAGAGAGATAATGTCTGAGGAAACAGTCAAGAAGGAGAAATAATATCATAGACATGTAGCTTGATAGATCTATTGAGGGTGAAAGAAGTGCAGTTAATTTAAAAAAAAAATGCAGTTGTTCAGCTTTGGAAGTTTAGAGCAGAGGTTGGCAAGCTTTTTCTATAAAGGACAAAATCATATTTTTGGCTGCTTGGGCCATACAGACTTCATGCCATTTTCAACTCTCCACAGTTAGCATGAAAGCATCTACACACAATACATATTAATAAATGAACAATCAAGGCTGTATTCCAGTAAAGCTTTATTTACTAAGACTTTCAGCCTGTGGGCTGTGGTTTGCTGATCCCTGGCTTAGAAGACTATGGCACCAGAGCTGATATTCATTAAGCTGTCACCTCTGAGCTATAAACTTGTCCTCTTGGGATGCTGGGACTGGGACTCTGCAAATCACAATTCTGCTTTCCCTCTGCTCCCTGTGAGATCTGGAGCAGGGAGAAGGCACATGCTCCTTCGTGTTTTGATCGCTGTTCCCATCAGGGTCATTACAATGGTTCTGTACCCTGGAAACTGCAGTGGGTTCTGATTTCCAGTTTCTTCCCATACTTCTAGAATCAGCCTCTAATAGAGCTGCCTTAGTGATGTGAGCACCAGCCCACGTAGCACCGTCTCCACTGGGGTTTGAATCTTGTCATCCTGAGGATCTTCCTCTGATTTCCTGAGCCATCAGTGCCAGACAGGCAGAGACCTCTCCTCAGACCCAAGATTCTAGGTTCTAATAACCCAAACTTTTCCCCTCTGTTCCAACAGCCCTACAAATGGTAGCTGCTTTCTGGACTTACTGTCTTGAGTTACCTCAGAATCCCCTCTTACTCTGCCTTTTCAATCCTCCAAAGTCTATTTAAATTATTTCCTGTATTAAATTTTCTCTGTTGGAATAATTGGCGTGGTGTTCTCTTTCCCTCACTGAATGCTGATCCACGCAGGACTATATTTTGTATGTGCTCAGTCACTAAGTCGTGTCCTACTCTTTGCAACCCCATGGACTGTAGCCCACCAGGCTCCGACTCTGTCCATGGGATTTCCTAGGCAAGAATACTGGAGTGGGTTGCCACTTTCTCCTCCAGTATTCTGTATAGAATAGGGATATATGGGAGGATATAGATAGGAAATATGAGAATTGTACGCTTGAAGGAGTATACATTAAGTCTGCTAATAGAAACGGTGAGTTTGGGGTGCTGACAAATGAATCACTTCTAGATTTCTAGTTGGCAACTGGATATTGAAGAAAACAATATATTATTCACATGGAGGTGCTGTTCATATGAGTAGAGATCAACAACTAGGAAAGTATGGCTAAAGCAGAAAAGAGAGAGAAATGGGAACTATCTTTGTTTTTGAGACAGATAATGAAGAGAAAGAAAAACAAAAAACAAGACAAAGAAATGATTATGTCAGAGGCAGAAGGAAAAGTTGCAGAAGCGAAAAGCCAAGAGTGAGTTTTAAGAAGGTGGTCAATCTGAGCAAATCTTGTAAATATCAAGGGAGACTTACTAATGACTTCCCAATGGGTAGTTTTCATAAAGTAGAGTAGAGTAAAGTAGAATTGGAAGGGTTGGTAAGAGAAATGAAGCCAGTAAGAACTATCTTTTATTTCTTTTTAAAGTGAAGCCATTTGATGATGAAAGGAAGACAGATGATTATATACAGATCTACAAGCCCAAATAAATCAAAATTAATTAATTAACTTTTGGCAGAAAAGTTATCAGAGGTGAGGGGCAATGGGACACGCATAGGGTACAATGATAACACATGTAATACATGAGTGGAGAAAAGGGGTTGAGGATGGATGGATAGAGGATCCAACTGATATATAGAGGAAAAGCACCTCTTTCTCTGAGATCCAGACAAATTTCATGTGGGGAGGACAGAAGTTGAACTTGTTTTGAAAACTGAAACTGTCCTAATTCCTTGTTCCTAGACTTTATTTTTCTGGGCTCCAAAATCACTACAGATGGTGACTGCAGCCATGAAATTAAAAGACGCTTACTCCTTAGAAGGAGAGCTATGACCAACCTAGATAGCATATTCAAAAGCAGAGACATTACTTTGCCAACAAAGGTTCATCTAGTCAAGGCTATGGTTTTTCCTGTGGTCATGTATGGATGTGAGAGTTGGACTGTGAAGAAAGCTGAGCGCCGAAGAATTGATGCTTTTGAACTGTGGTGTTGGAGAAGACTCTTGAGTCTCTTGGACTGCAAGGAGATCCAACCAGTCTATTCTGAAGGAGATCAGCCCTGGGATTTCTTTGGAGGGAATGATGCTGAAACTGAAACTCCAGTACTTTGGCCACCTCACGCGAAGAGTTGACTCATTGGAAAAGACTCTGATGCTGGGGGAGATTGGGGGCAGGAGGAGAAGGGGACGACAGAGGATGAGATGGCTGGATGGCATCACTGACTTGATGGACGTGAGTCTGAGTGAACTCCGGGTGTTGGTAATGGACAGGGAGGCCTGGCGTGCTGTGATTCATGGGGTCGCAAAGAGTCGGACACGACTGAGCGACTGATCTGATCTGATCTGATGTTACACAATAATGAGATCAGACATATTTTCCTACTCCTACGCTAGACAGTATTCAGACCAAGCAATAATAATAGATACTTATTCAGGGAGTGTGATTAGAGAATATGATGAAACTGTGGACCACTTTGTCTAGATCCCTCTTTAAGACTTCTACCCTAGCTGCTAGGTATGCTATTGGCTGAATGTCTTTTTCTGTCTTTCCTTTCCAAGATCACCTCAGCTGCAGTTGAGCACTAATTACTTCATCAAAGCTGCCTTGACCATAACTTCCTTCCAGGGGTAACCTATATCCAGTGACATGGCCCAATAAAGGACGTTTCTGATGAGTCATTTTAAATATGTAGAACTCACTATGGGGGATTTTCTGAGATTATGGAGACTGTATCACAGGTTGACTTCCCTCCTGGCCATTCTGGCTTGCCCCTTCCCCCACCTCTATTGCACAGCTGTTGATCTCAAGGACACACCCTAATGACCATCTGAAATACTAAACTGCCCCAGGATCTGCTTTATGGAGAACCCAACCTGTAATGTCAGCTCTATAACTTACTTCTAACAGCTTGCTCATCAAGACCTACTTTAACAACCTTGCCTACTGTGCCTACTAAATTAACTTATTTTGTCATAAACTTTGCCCAGCCCCAGCCAATTTCTTGCCTTGGAAGACCTACCTTAAAGTCATCTTGTCTAGGCCCTAAAACACTATGGATAATTTATCTCAATTTTCTATTTTGAGACTCTCAAAGTGGTGTCCTCTGTTACTTCAATGCATTTAGTAGTCTGAGTTTGCTTGATTAATAAGTTTTTCTGGTGATCTTCTAGAGAACTGATAGCTGAGAGTTTTTATCAGATATCATTATTCTTCCCTAGGTTAGAAAGTCTGGTAGCTTCAGAGGAAAAGGAAAAGCTTAGAAAATATATCTTGACCAATTTAATAAGAAATCAACTCTGAGAAGTTTGTTTCCTATCTTGACTTGGGATTTTGCAAGGAAGGATGATCTCCTAAGGGGTGACAGTGGTTCCAGAAACTTGGGATCAGATAATATGGTGTAGGACAATCAGAGTTGGCAGCTGATATATTCACCTTGTAATTGGTGTTCCCAGAAGTCCTATGGAGCAGTTTGGGCTCTGGTGGAAGTGGAGTCACTGATATCTTCTTTGACTTGGCAGTCAAGTGCTTCCTTGGGTTTGAGATGGCCCTCTTTGATTCTGAGCACTCTCATCTCTCCTTTCCTCCCAGGCTTCTCATTTCAACTTCTCTGCTGTTTGTAGGCTCAGGAAGGAAAGTTTGTAGCCACAGAAAGCTTTTCTCTCTTCCATGTGTAAAACTTATTGTAGGAATTTGGGAGCACATAGACAAATACATTAATTTCCCTTGAAATAATCCTAGAGATATTACAAGGCCATTTATTATGTTAAGATGAACTTTGATGAACTCAAATATGATATGATCTTGGGAAAAAGTGTAATCTATCTTCCTGCCTTATCTATTCCTAAAATATTCAGAGGTGGATGTTTCCTATATAGTTATTTTTCATTAGTTCTCACTAGACTGTCTTTCTTATTTGTTGAAATTTAAACTAACTTCTTCCTGCCATTAACGAAAATGGCTCATTCAGTAACTATTACTGAACACCTCTAGGACAAGTCCACTAATCCTCTCATGAGGATTATATCCTTGAAGATGGTTAGTAAACCTTGTCTCTACCTTCTCTTCTTTAGGCCAAATGGACCTAATTTTTTCCTTTATCCAATTTCCAAGAGACAATTTCAATTTCCTTTCTTTAATGCATTATTGGTGAAGGTAGGGGCAGGGAATTAATTAAGTCAAGTTCAACCCACAAAAGATCTTTACCTCAAATTACCAGCTTCTAAGTCTTGAAACTTTTGAAGTTTAGGCTTATTTGAAGTCATCTGGGTTTTCCCCTCCTTTCATTATCTTTATTATCAGCAGCAATCTCTGGTGCCCGGAGGCACTTAATATTACAATTTCAAATACCCCACCCAACTCACTTGAAAAGCACCTTGAGCCACAGCTGGCTGTGGGAGACATCTGGGAGCCCTATTTACTTACAGGCATAACAAACTTAGGACACCATGCTTAGAGAGAAAATGAGACTGAGTTCTGGTGCCTACACCCAAGAAACTTTGCCACCCCCACAAAGAACAAACTATAAGCTCTTGCTAAGCACTTTTCCCATGGTACAATTTGCTTTTCTAAAGAAGTGGTACTTAGTGTTGCTGTAGAACAAATTAACATAAGAATCTTTAAAAAAGACAAACCTGAATTCAAAACTGACACTTAAAAATACGTTGGGACACACTTTTTAATCACATGCTTGAAAGAAAGTTTACAATGTGATTATACAATTTTCACCAATAATTTGTCTAAAATTAGTCAATTTCCTATTCTCATAATTATTGTGAGCTTTTTGGCTTTCACACCTCACACCTCTTCATTTTCTCACAGTTATCACTAGCTTTGAATTTTTAAGTTTCTTTATATTACCACTTTCATTGTTGCCAACTTCTTTGTACTCATGGGGGAGGAAGCTAGGAGTGTGGATTGAAGCTTGGGGGTTTTTGCAGATGAACTGCTGCATCCCATCTCAATTATACCCAATCGCATTTAACCTCTGCATGTAATTTTTCTTATTTCTCAAAGCATGTTGCCTTTTGTCTGTGCATTTATCTTCACAGTGACTGAGTAGTCATTTCACTGCCAGTCAAACACACTCAAGGTCTCATTTTCCTCATTTACAAAATAGTTTCTAAAGTCGCTTCTAGTACTATAATTTTTACCCTTCTAGCATTTTAGAATCTTTAGCTCCATTCCCAGCACTTGAATTTCAGTGTTTTTTTAAAGACCTTACATGGTGAACATTTTGTAGATTATCAGAGCCTATCAGTTCACTGTTGAAAACATGTACTTCAGCTCTTCATTTTCCCAGGTGGGTGAGATGACCATTGTTGTATGTAAAATTTCATAAATTTCATCAGCTAGATACATTTCTATTTTTTGGTAAGGTCTGTACTTCTTAAAACTGCATCGTCAGGCACTCTGTCGCTTACTTCTCTAATTTCTGGGAAACTCTGAAAGCTCCCAAGCTTTCAAAAATCACCCAAGTCACAAGAGATTCTCTACTTCCATCTTCTACACTTTGACAGCTTTCTAAGGGAAAAGGTAGTCTGTTTTCTTCAATCATAAAGTGCCAATTTCCCCATTTTTTAGTATTTTATATTGTAACTTTTTTCCATCTTGAAAGTTAGATGAAAAGAAAGGGATTGACCCAATTAGAATGAGTTGAAAGGAATGACTTTGCAAACTAAAACAAGCAGTTTTACTTATGGCAGTTCTACGTGGGTAATATGTTTGAATCAGTGGCCACTTAATTCTTAGGTTTGCAGAATATGAATATATGTGGTACAAACTTCTTTTAAGTGATTTCAAAGTAAAACAAACAAACAACCTTTAAAAATGTTATAGATGGCAGTTTCAATGCTTCTTGGACTTAAATAGCAATTATAAGCGAGCAATTTCAAAATCAGAAAAATTGGGATGAAATTTTCCACAAAACATGGCACAGATTTTTATAAAGAGTATTTCATTGTAATCACTGTCTTTTGTTACAAGCTGTCAGTCTTTTAACAATTTATAGTGATTTTAAGTAAAGCTATATTGGAAAATAAAAAAGCTACATAGTCTTCTTTTCTAGTACCTTTAAAAACTTACTCCAAGAGACAAAGAGCATTTTAATCTCTGAAGTCTGTCAGGGCCAAAAGAGGCCAAGGGTGGGAATGGGGAGGAGGATGAGAATGAAGGAGATGAGCCAGGTAAACTGCCTAGGTTGGCATATACACGTTTGAAGAGTTAGATGAGATTTGCCAGGACTACATAGGAAGCCCCATGTGTTACCTACATCCCAGGGCATGAGGAAGTCTAGAACACCTAAACAGATGTGAGATCAACTAACATCTGGAAGGAATGCCTATTCTCCAGAGTTAACAACCAGAGTGGGTAAATGTAGATAAAAAGCGGTGTGTCCAACAGCTCTAGAGTTTGAGGGAAAGGTAGCCAGAAGTGGTTAAAATTGATATAAACAAAAACACAGCAAATAGTATGGTGTGTTCACATGGAGCACAAACTAAATCTGAGGACAAGGAAGTCATTTACCCTGCTGGGCTTCTGACTTGGGACTTGAAAGTTTCCCACTGTCCAACTTCTGACATGACTATGTCTATTTAGTACCAAACTTATAGTGGGCCCCTGGAGTAGGAAACGGCAACCCACTCCAGTATTGTTGCCTGGAGAATCCCATGGACAGAGAAAACTGGTGGGCTGAAGTGACTTAGCACATATAGTGGGCAGAGTGAATGCAAAATGTATCAGGCTCAACAAGAGCTAGCTGAGCCTAAAAGTTCATAGCTATTGACCCATCACTGGCCCTGTCTTCCCTGCCCCCTACTGCTCCTTCCTTTTTGACTCTCTGTTTTTCTTCTTCACTGGCTCTTTTTCCAAGTTTTCTTTCTTGATATTCAATACATTTCCCCAAATTAATCTATTTTCCCTGAAGAGGATGGCCATATTCCATGTGCTTGGAAATCTCTTTTTGAATTCTCTCCATTTTATGCATTATGTATAAATTATTCAGTCCTGGGAGGGAATATAAAGATGAGTATGATAGCCACTGAAATGTTCATTTACTCATTTTCCAATAACCATTTAATGAGTACTTAACAAGTGCTAGACATTGAGAAACTGAAAATAGGGAAATAAGATGAATTTCTTTTCCTCAAGGAATCACAGTCTAGGAAAGAAGGAAGACACATAAAGACCCCCAAAGACCTCCCAGAGGCTAAAGTGAACGACTCAGGGGCTATCAGACATGCAGGATTGTTTGACAACATCTTGTGGCCTAACATGACTCCTGTCTTTGTGTTACTTCCAGATCATTTGCTAAATTTTAGACTATATTTCACTTTGCTATATAGTGTGTATCTCTGTATGTGACATTTATTGTTGTTCAGTCAGGTCGTGTCTGACTCCTTGTGACACTGTGGACACCAGTTGCCTTTGGCCATGGGATTTCCCAGGCAAGAATGCTGGAGTGGGTTGCCTTTCCCTTCTCCAGGGGATCTTTCTGACCCAGGGATCAAACCTGTGTTTTCTGCATAGGCAGGCAGACTCTTTACCACTGAGCCACCACGGAGGCTAAGATCAGATTTATATCCTCTTTTTTTTTTCGTTATGGTGTTTTGTTACAGTGTTATAAATTAAAAAAAAATAAAACAAGTGTGTATTTAAGGGAGGTGATTTTTGAGTTAGGAATTGAAACATAGAGTTAAATTTCCCTAACACTGAGAGGGAGAAAAAGCAGCAGAATATGTGCAGGACTTCCCTGGTGATTCAGCAATATAGACTCCACCTGCCAATGCAGGAGACACAGGTTTGATCCCTGGGTCAGGAAGATCCCCTGCAGAAGGAAATGGCAACCCACTCCAGTATTCTTGCCGGGGAAATCCTATGGACAGAGGAGCCTGGTGGGCTCCTCCATGGAGATGCAAAGAGTTGAATACGACTTAGTCACTAAACCACTACCGCTATATGGTATGTGCAAATGTATAAGGGGATGAAATTCTTGGGGTGTTCAGATAAAACACCCCAAGGGATCATAGAGCACTTGGTGTGGTAGGAGGGGCCAGGGACTTCTGGAAGGAAAAGAACTGCTGGTCATACTGAGGAGACTGGACTTCATTCTGTAGTCAGTGAAGAAGCATTGGTGGTTTTTAAGGAGAGGAGTGACATGTGATGGGAGAATGGAAAAGATGGGATTGTAGTGAGGGAGGCGGCAAATTCGGAGACAGCTGCAGTGGAGACTTGGACTGAGGCAACAGTGGCAGCGGTGTAAGTGAAATAACCAATTTGGGCAACATTGAAGAATTGAAGTGCCGCGACTTCAAGAACTGTTTTTGTATAGCCAGTGAGGGAGAGAGAAGAGACAGGCTTTCATGTGGATAGTAGATGATGTCCTCATTCTCGCAGAGGTTGAATGTATGGTCGTTGGAAGTTTAGACTCTTTGGGGAGCAAAAAAGTCACCAGCACGTGAGAATTGAGGTAGCAATAGCTTACCTTCCCCCTCACAGTTCACAGATTGCCATGGATCACATTCCCTTGTTTGAAACCTTGTGAATGATGTCACAAGGCAATGCAGGAGTGAATGTCAAGGATGTGGTCTTGATGGTGAGGACTTTGCGGTGGAACAGTATGACAAAGGGTTCTGGGCTAGCAACAAGAAGATATAACATTAGTAGCTATTTATGTATCTGACACAGTAAAACCTAAATATATAAAGCAAATATTGGCAGACCTAAGGGAGACATAAACAGCCATATGATAAAAGTAGGGGATTACTAATGGACAGATAATTCAGACAGAAAATCTATAAGGAAACATTGGACTTAAGTGACACATTAGACCAGGTGGACTTGGACATTTATAGGACATTCCATCCAAAAGCAACAGAATACACCATTCTCAAGTGTACATGGAACATTCTCTAGATAGATATGTTAGACCACAAAGCAAATCATAATACATTTAAGATTAAAAATCATACCAAGCATCTTTTCCTGTCAGAATGGTATAAAACTAGAAATCAATTACCAGAAGAAAACTCAAAATTCACAAATATGTGGAGATTAAACAGCATGCTACCAATGAAAGATCAATGGGTCAGAGAAAAATCAGAAGAGAAAATTTTAAAAATCTCAAGACAAATAAAAATGGAAATACAACAAAGTGTTTGGGGTACAGGAAAAATAGTTCTAAGAAGGAAGTTCAGTGATAAATATGTACATTAAGAAACAAGAAAGATATAAAATAAACACTTAATTTTTTACCTCAAGGAATTAGAAAAAGAACATACGAAGACCAAAGGTAGTAGAAGGAAGGAAGTAACAAAGATAAGAGTGGAAATGAATAAAAACAGAGGCTAAAAGATAATAGAAAAGATCGACAAAACCAAGACTGTTTTTTTTTTTTAAAGATTAAAAAATAGACAAACTTTCACCTAGACTTACCAAAAAAGAGAGGACTCAAAAATGTAAAACTGGAAATGAAAGAGGAGACATTAAATTGATACCACAGAAATACCAAGAATCTTAAGAGACTGCTATGAACAATCATGTACCAACAAATTGGATAATTTAGAAGAAATGGATAAATTCATAGAAATATATAACCTACCAAGAATAAATTATTAAGATGTAAAAATCTGAGCCAACTGATTACTGGTAAGGAGATTGAGTCAGTTATCAAAAACCCCACAACAAATAAAAGCCCAGGACCAGAGGGCCTCACTGGTGAATTCTGCCAAGCATAGTAGAGGAGGGGACACTTTCAAACTCATTGTATGAGGCCAGCATTATCCTGATACCAAAATTGAATAAGGACATTATAAGAAAAGAAAATTACAGGACCATGTCCCTAAGGAATATAGATGCAAAAACCTTCAACAAAATATTAGCAAACCGAATTCAACAATACATTAAAAGGATCATACAACATGATCAAGTGGAATTTATTCCATGAATGGAAAGATGATTCAACATTCATAAAATCAATATGAGACACTACATTAACAAAATAAAAGATACAAATGATATGGTCATCTCAATAGAGACAGAAAAAGCATTTGACAAAGTTCAACATCCATCATGATAAAAACTCTCAAAAAAGTGGGTATAGAAGGAACATAACTCAATATATTAAAGGATGCATATGACAAGCCCACAGGAAACATTATACTCAATGCTGAAAAACTGAAAGCTCTTGCCCTAAGACCAGGAACAAGACAAGGATACCTACTTTTGCCACTTTTATCCAACATAGTAATGAAAATTCTAGCTACAGCAAGTAGGCAAGAAAAAGAGATAAAAAGCATCCAAATCAGAAATAGAGAAGTAAAACTGTCTTTATTTTCAGATGACATGATGCTATATTTAGAAAATCCTAGAGACTCCATTGACAAAGCCTATTAGAACCAATGAACAAGTTCAGTAAAGTTGCAGGCTACAAAATCAATATACAACAATCAATTACATTTATATACATGAATATTGACCTATCAGAAAGAAATTAAGAAAACAATCCCATTTGCAGTTGTATCAAAAAAACAGCAAAAGATTAAAATACCTAGGAATAAATTTAACCAATGAGGTAAAAGACCTGTACACTGAAAACTATGAGATATTGGTGAAAACAACTGATGCTACAAATAAATTGAAAGATATCCCATGCTTATGGATTAGAGGGGTTGATATTATTAAAATGTCTATACTGCCCAAAGCAAAGGCCAAATTCCAAAGGCGGTTTTCACAGAAGGAGAACAAACAATCTGAAATTTGTATGAACTACAAAAGACCCTGAATAGTCAAAGCAGTCTTGAGAAGAATAAAGTGGACAACATCACACTTTCTGATTTAAAACTATATTAAAAAGCTATGGTAACCAAAACATGTGGTATTGACGTAAAAACAGACATGTAGATCAAAGGGAGAGAATGTAGAGCCCCAAAATAAACCCATGAACATATGGGCAGTTAATTTATGACAGCAGAGCCAAGAATGTACAATGGAGTCTCTTCAGTAAATGGTGCTGGGAGAACTGGACAGCCACATGCAAAAGAATGGGCCACCATCCTATACCACACACAAAAACTAACTCAAAATGGCCTAAAGGCCTGAACATAAAACCCAAAGCTACCAAACTCTTAGAATAAAAACAGAGTAAGCTCCTTAACATAGACCTTTGTGATGATTTTTTTGGATTTGATACCAAAAGCAAAGGCAATAAAAGCAAAAGCAAATAAAAGGAACCACATCAAGCTAAAAATCATCTATCTGTCTGGCAAAGGAAACTGTCAGCAAAATGAACAGGCAGCAAACAGAATGGGGGAAAATATGTGCAAATCATGTGTCTGGTAAGGGGCTGATATTCAAAATATATAAAGAAGTCATGCAACACAATAGAGAAACAAAGAAACCTGCCTAAAAAAATGGGCAAGGAACCTGAATAAACATTTCACCAGAGAAGACATATCAAAAGTCAACAGGTACATAAAACATTTCTGAACATCAATAATCACCATAGCACTGCAAATCAAAGCCACAATGAGCTATCGCCTCAGACCTGCAAACATTTGCCTTCTCTATACTGGGAGTGTGGAGCTAGAAAAGAGGATCTCACATGCTCCTCTCCTTCCTCTCAACATATCCTTTGAGATTTCCTCATTCAAGATCTAACACTTCCACAGGTCAAGCTCAAGACCAAATCAAGGTCCAGCTGTCCTTTGGAATCAAATGAGCAAGAAAGTCAATTGTTGGATTATAACCCCACTTTTCCACTTTTGTTCACCAACCACTTTCCCTTCAGAAAAACAGAATTCTGGGCTCACATTCTGGCGTGGCTCTGACAGTAGCTAGAATTGTAAATTTTAACCTGTTTGGACTTCAGTGTTCTTCTCTACAGTTTGCTTCAGGTAAGGAGTGCTCTAGGTGACATATATGTTTTCTCAGCTCTGTCACCTTATGAGTAAACATTTATATTTCTTCCCCAAGTTAGTTTCCCTTTCTGACTAGACTGTTATTTCCTGGAAGGCAACGACTGCCCTGTTCATCTCCGAATCCCAGTGACCTGGCACAGGATCTGACACAGACAGTGCAGAATTAATATTATTGAAAAAAATGACTGAATGTGTGACTTTCATCTTTTGCTAATGATACTATGTGCCATTCTCCTGCCTGCCTCCTGGAATGAAAACCTCCAAGTACTCTGTGATTCCCTTGTCCTTGCATAACACCTCTACTCCATGTTGCCCTTGCCTGTTCAATTAGGACACAATTCTTCCCCTTGGATGTCTGTCTTTCAGATCTGGCTTCCCTTTCCATGGGGTGCTGGACAGCCACCCAAATCTCTGCACGTCACCTTAAATTTAGATGACCTTAACATTATACTCATTCTGCTCTCATCTCTCCCTCCCAAACCCACCACACCTACCACCGCCACATTAAGCTTCCATGGTTTTTGGCTTAAAACTTCAGATGTCTACAATGGACATTTAACAATGCTTGTTTGAGTCTGATTCCAACCCACATTGGCACGAATGCTCTACTAACCTGTTATTAATAATCTTCTAAACATGTCCTGTTTCAGAAGGTTGCTTATTACTGTTTGTCCTATTCTGATACTCTCCCCACTCATTATCTGAGTGCACCTCATCCATCAACACCTAGCTTGTTACTCCTCTATCAACTTGAAGTCTTTCCAGGTTATATTCTAGCTCACAGTAGTGCTCTGTCCCTCACTCATCTGACAAATAATAGCATCACATTTGTTATTAGGATTTTGCTAATGCTTTTGTCAGAGAAGGCAATGGCACCCCACTCCAGTACTTTTACCTAGAAAACCCCATGGATAGAGGAGCCTGGTAGGCTGCAGTCCATGGGGTAGCTAGAGTTGGACAGGACTGAGCGATTTCACTTTCACTTTTCACTTTCATGTATTGGAGAAGGAAATGGCAACCCACTCCAGTGTTCTTGCCTGGAGACTCCCAGGGACGGGGGAGCCTGGTGGGCTTCCATCTATGGGGTCGCACAGAGTCGGACACGACTGAAGCGACTTAGCAGCATCAATGCTTTTGTCTTGTCATGTGATCAAGTCTTGTCACATGATCATGTCTTGTCATCTCAAGCATCCTGTGAGCTCTTTAAGGGTAGAGGATAGGTTTCATATATCATCATATTCTTTGTTGTCTGATCACCTGAACAACAATATTAAGAGCCAATATTCAGCTGAGTTCAGTCGCTCAGTCATGTCCAACTCTTTGTGACCCCATGAACCGTAGCATGCCGGGCCTCCCTGTCCATCACCAACCCCTGGAGTCTACCCAAACCAATGTCCATTGGGTTGGTGATGCCATCCAACCATCTCATACTCTGTTGTCCCCTTCTCCTCCTGCTCTCAATCTTTCCCAGAAGCAGGGTCTTTTCAAATGAGTCAGCTCTTCGCATCAGGTGGCCAAAGTACTGGAGTTTCAGCTTCAGCATCAGTCCCTCCAATGAACACCTAGGACTGATCTCCTTCAGAATGGACTGGTTGGATCTCCTTGCAGTCCAAGGGACTCTCAAAAGTCTTCTCCAACACCACAGTTCAAAAGCATCAATTCTTCAGCGCTCGGCCTTCTTTATTAGTTGTTTGCTTATGTGTGCTAGCTGCTGCTGCTGCTAAGTCGCTTCAGTTGTGTCCGACTCTGTGCGACCCCATAGACGGCAGCCCACCAGGCTCCCCTGTCCCTGGGATTCTCCAGGCAAGAACACTGGAGTGGGTTGCCATTTCCTTCTCCAATGCATGAAAGTGAAAAGTGAAAGTGAAGTCGCTCAGTCGTGTCCAACTCTTCGAGACCCCATGGACTACAGCCTACCAGGCTCCTCTGTCCATGGGATTTTCCAGGCAAAAGTACCGGAGTGGGGTGCCATTGCCTTCTCCCTATGTGTGCTAGACACTACATCAAATGCTTTATATTAATTTTCTGTCTTATTACTCAAAACCACCTATATGATGGATGCTATTCATCAGAAGGGGAAACTGAAGCTTTGAAATGTTAAGTAGTTCACATTAGGTCAGCCCTAAAATGACAGAACTTTGCTCAGCTTTTATATAGTGGGCTCCTCCAAAAGTTAATTAATTCAACATTTGTTTTCTGTCTTTCCTCCAAGTGGCTGAAGCAGAAGTGATGAGAAGGCAGAGTTTTGGAGTAGGCTCTGAAACAGCCTTGAGGAAATTTAGGGGGAGTTTGTAATCGAACAGTAAGCCTGCCAGGGCCAGGCCTGTAAAAGATTGTAAGGTGAGGAAAACATGTTTCAGAAACCAGTTAGACCAGTATCTGGGAAAGTAACAAAATGTGAAAATACCCTGGTCGATAACCTGTGGAAAAGGAAAATGTTTGAAACAACTATTACTGCAAGCTTACATGTTTGTTTAACTAAGACATTTGGGTATCGTGGGAAGTTCTCAGTTAGATTTTGAGGAGTAAGCATGCTAGTTAAAATTAAGACAATATTTTGTAGTGGGAAAACTGTGACTACAATAGGATTCAATTACATGCAGCAGTTTGCATTTGAGAATGTAAGGTGTTTAGGGCCAAAAAGGGAGTTCAGACTACATTCTGGGTTCATTCTCACCCTTGGGAACTACAAAGCAGGAAAAATAAACTTTTACTTTCCATCCAAAATACTTTCCTGGGGCCCCCCAGAGCTTCTTCGGGCGGGACAACCATAACAGATTGACATGACAGCTGGCTTCGGGACTAAAGCCCAGCAAGGCACCGTCTGGCTTTGTAATAACTGACACTCAGGTAACAGCACGTGGAAGGGAGCTGTAACCCTAGGCAGCCAAGTGACCTTGTGTGGAAGTAGAGAAGGCAATGGAAACCAATGAGTTTTGGTCAATTCCCTGGGAAAGAGCTCTCAAAAAGCTCTGAATCAAAAAGGAACCAAAAAGCTCTAACCTGAAAAGGATGGCAATTGACATTGATCAATACTTTCAACTACACAAGCGCAGTGTTCGGCACTTTATACCTGTTGTCTTATTGAATAGTCATAGCTGCATGAGGAGATGGCTTGGGTAGGTTAAGTTACACAAGTTCCCACAGCCAAGGTGTGGCAGAATAGAGATTTATAGCTGGATCTTTTGATTCTGAAGTTCATCCATATTATCTTTTGTTCACCATGAAAACTACCTGCTCCCTGGGCTCTAAAATCAGATCTGTTGCTTCACTGGTTGTATGGCCTTCAGAGGCCTCTTAATAGAGGATGCCGAGGTTGCTTCCAATGCTATGAATCTCTCATATTATCTAATAAAGGAATGAAGAAAAATCGGTAGAAATGGTGTGTTCAATCCCATGGTGGTCACCTCACCTAAATTTTTGTACCATGAAGGTTAGATAATGGTACAAAAGAATCAGAAGTGGAATTCATAGGAAGCCCCAAACTTGGAGCAGATAGTTAGCATGGTAATAAACACACAAGGGCCAACAGACTTTAAACAACCTAATTTCTCCTGATCTGGCCTGTCTTCCCGCAGGAGCTAGGACAAGCCTGGGATCTTTGGGTCCTTTAGCTTTTGTTCTACAAATGAGTGATATATTCCCAAGTCAACTGGACTGAGAGATCAAAAAGAAGGTTATGGAGAACGCATAACGCTATGTGTCTCCTACAAAATATAATATTGGTTGTCTTCACATGAGGGCTGCTTTGATTGTGTGGAAATCATTTTCAAGGAAAGGCTATTCAATGGACACAGAAGTTATCTTTCACAAGTTTGAATTAGTTTTATTTTAAGATAATACAACAAAGAATGAAGTGCTGATATATGTTACAAGATAGATGAATCTTGGAAACCTTGAAAATGAGGTGACCTGAATAAAAGGCTTAGCACTCATTGACACACAGAAGTTCTCAGTCAGTGGTGGCTATGCCAGCAGAATTCTGAAATTATCATGACTGTTTCTAAAAGTGAGAATGAATATGAAAGAAACTTTCTCGCAGTGTCTAGCCCATGGGAGACTCAATAAAATTTGAGTCCCCTTTCCACTTGTGAGAATTGTGTTTTTTTCCTTTTTTTTAGAAAAATATAACAAGTAAAAGCCATTTATATTAGCAAAGCAAGCAATTCAAAGCTCACCTCCCTCTCTTCTATTCACCCAACTTGAAAATGGAGACATCATTAAAATAAACCGGAGGGCTCAATTTCAAGAGAGAATTTTTTTCTTTCCATGAAGTCTCCAAGAACACGTTTTACCCCCTTGTCCTGGAGTGGCCTCAGTTCAGGGACTTTATCCAGAACTGAAAGCAAGTGGAGTTCTTGCCTTGATTATACAGTTACACGAGTCATATTGTTGCTTCATCTGGAAATTTATGTTGTTTTTCTTTAGGAGGCGTTCTGTTATGGACCACATGGTTTCTGACTTAGTCAAGTCCTAGTTTCTTAATCATTCAGAAAACTCTCAATTCAACCAGATAAAGTTAATCATGTATGAAGCCTCCTCCCCTTTCCTCAGTAAAATACCAAAAAAGCCACCAGCTTTTGTTGATTTCACTGTAGATAATTCATCCTGCTACTTAATGGAAGAAATCTACAAACGACTTCATCTGAGAATCACAATTGTGAATACTTTCACTTTCCCAGTTTAGATTTCAGAATTTTCTTGTATTTCTAACCTGGAAATCATGTATTAAGTACTTTTAGATGGGAGAGACCTGCTTTCATATGTTTTTGTATAGAAGTTCAGACAAGTTAGACAAAAACATGTGACATATTTAAATACCCAGGGATGAAAAGTAAAATAAACATTTGTATACAATAGGGTATGGGGACTGACTGCCGTATCAACACTTATTTTTTATTGCTGCCAGAACTCTGATTTCCGTAGCTGTGGCTATTTGAGGTCTTGGAGTTAATTTGAAAGCAAGCAAGCAAGCAAAGACTTGTGTGACTTGCAGAATCTTTGGAGATTTTATTGATTTCTAGATATTTGGCTAAATAGCTGGGTACACGGGTCATGGAGTACTGCATCCTAACTCTAAGTGGACAAAATGAACAGAGACGAATCCTTTTCTCCGTCTTACCATGCCGGCCTACATCTATCACTAGGATGCTGGTTCTGTGAAATGCTCCTTTTCACCTGTGATTTCTTGGCATCTTGTGTCATTCAGCTTGTTTCCTCCCCCGTGTCTAGCCTTAGAAGATTGAAGACATCAGATAAGGAAACATGCATCTTTATTCTCCCTTATCTACATCCTTCCCCTTCCTACTCCTTACTATCAGGGTTGTGACTGGCAGCACTCAAAGTCAGTTTCTAGAATTCAGCAGCCAAAGAGGGGAGGGGGGAGAAAACCCACAATTAAGTTGTTTTGCTCCAACAGACCCATTTAGCCATTTCATTTCCAGGAAAGCATCTTACACAAAGAAGTCTCAGTGAGGGAAAATTTCTGAACATCTCCCATTTTTGAAGCTGGTTACTTAGTTCATCCTTATTGTGATGACTTTAATCTTCTGGACACTGTTGCTTCTTCTTCGTGACTTTGAAATTCCTGTTCTTTCTTCCTAATTCTAATGACAATAACACTGTTCAGAATCTTATCTTAGGACAATGAATAGCTAAGTGTCATAGATAAGGCACACATGGAGTGAATGAATCTTCCAGAGAGGCAGAAATTGGTGACAAAGAGCTTTATCTCAGGATGGGGAACAGTGTATAGAAGAGACAATTCTTAAACTGACTCTGAATATGAGTCAGTGTTTGTTTGAGGGTTAAGAGAAGGACAGTCTAGCTGGAGTGGATGTGAGGGCTAACAGGGAGTTATTAGAGATGAAATTGTTATGCAGTGACTCAGTGATTCAGACTTTCCTTATATGTTGTTCTAAGAAACTTGGATTTAATTTTGGAAGCAGTGGGGAAGCACTCATGGACTGATCCAGAAACTCCCAATGATAATGTTATTTACAGAGGGAAAAACATGAGTGGGGAGGTCATTTAAGTGGAAGAATAGCTCTGTTTGGGGTCTGTGAAGTTTGAAGAGCTGTGGAACTTCAGAAGGTATTTGACAGGTAATTAGGAGCTCAGGAGAAAGATCTCCACCAAGGACTTAGCATGAGTGTTAACAGCCTGTGAGTAGTTGACAAAGTGGTGGCTTGAATTTGATTTCCCAGAAGAACTGCAGTATGAGACGAGAAGATGACAGCAACCTGGAACTTCAACAACGGGTACTGGGAAGGGATGATCAGAGTGGTGGGGTGAACCAGGGGAGACTCACTGCATTAGAAGCCAAGGGAGGAAAGAGCTTCAAGAAAAAAAAAATGTCAGCCATTCCAAACGCTACCAAGAAGTGGTCAAGTTATGTAACTCTTGAATTTTGTTATGAATGGCCTTGGCAAAAGCCATTTTGGAGCAGGGGTTTCAGAGGGTTGGAGAGAGCACGCAGATTGGAAGAAGACTAGCAAGGCAAGACACTGAGGAGTTGGTCCTCCTCTGAGCCTTCCATAGTGGAAGTGGCTGGGAAGGTATGTGACGGGGGATGCTGAGTTCCTGGCAAAAAAGCTAGGGAAGAGTAAAGCAGAACAAAGTTTCTGTCTGGAGGACCAGGAATTTCTTCTGGGGGATCAGTGAGAGGAGCATTATATATCCTCACTTATGACATGTCCTGATCTCCGTTTGTGGTCAAGCACTCAGTTATGTTGGATCCCCCTCTGAGAGCAAGTGCCTTGGGAGTTCCAGCTGAATTGAGGAGTATGCAGAGGGCTGGCCCTTGTAGTGTGAGCATACAACTAAGAATGATGCAAGCCACTGTTTGCAGAAAGAGAAGTGCATTGGATTTTCTCTGAGGCCTCTTTCAGCTCTAAAATGTTATGATTCTGTGATTAATTTGCTAAACAAATTAATAGTGCAAGCAGTATTTCAAGGGGAATGTTTAAATTACTTATGAGAACAAACTTTTCAAGTACCCTCAAGCATCATAAAAACATCCAGTCCCATAGAAATAATTGATGCACCAATTATAAATCTTTCTTAGCTATTCATTCAAGCAGATTTCCTAAGAACTATGCTTGGCTACATTCTATTTACCTAGTTCAAGTTCTTGTTTGTATTTCAAAGCCACTGAACCATATTTCTTTAAACAACATGTTTCAGCCTGGCTAGCCCCCTAGTAGAGCTGAATTATTAAAGTTTTATATTATGAGCAAGATGGGTTCTTGATGAATTGGTCCATCTCTGGAGAAATGCCCATCTTCATTTTAATTTAGGACACAGCTGCTAGAATTGCAGACTTCATCAAAAATGGCCACAGAGAACTCAGACAACTCACAGAAACATTTCCTTTAGATTGGCATGGTCTTTGAGGACAAACCACACTCTAAAATGTTTGTGTAACAGGAAAATGTGGTGTCAAGATGATCAAAACAAGATAGACAATGATATATTTTCACAAAATTTGCATACATTATTAAAAAAAAATAGCCAATAGTGAATGTAAAAAATGAGAACACCACATTTAAAGGAGATAGCATGATTAAAATGCAAACAGATTAAATATGCTTGTGATCAATAGACCCAAAATTAACAACAATGTATTTATTTCTTTTCTTCAAATTTGGGAGAACATCAGCAGTGCTCCCCATTGCAGCAAAAGTAGATGAACCCTCTCAGTCTTTGGTTATTTTATACTTGCATGAAATGTGTGAGCTATTTAACAATTCTGAGCATTAATCTTCATTTTACAGCTAAGGAAACTATCAGACAAGGTCCTGGCAGAAATCAGATGGCACATACAATCTGGGTAATTTAAGGCGTGTTTAATGAAAAGCTATTTACAGAAGTGTGAACAAGATTCGGGAAAAGCAAGAAGTGATGGGATAATTCCCACAGTAGCAGGAGCAAGGACCTGAAAAATAAATTCTCTGTAGAAGTTACTTGTCATGACCTGTGATCTTAGGAAAGGGATACAGTCAACCTGTAATAACCTGGGAAAGAGAGAAAGTTGGAGACCTTATTGTCAACCCTCTCTCCACATTTCCTGCTGTTGCCTCTGACAGGCCAAACCCAAGTAGAAGCCAGAGATCAAGGGAGCCAGCTGAGTCAGTCTCTATGGACCACCTTCCAGGATGGAGAGAGGAGGAGGGGCCTCTGGAGCATCATAGAATGATATTCATCATGATGGATAGTAGAGGTAACAACCTTATAAGGTTGTTTTAGGGAAGAATAGAGAATAAGTTATTGACACAGAATCTGACTCACAATATGTAGTTGACTTAATAAATATTAGCGGCTACTATTATTTTTATTAAAAGCATCATTGAATTGTATTACTTTCAAAAGGGGTAGACTGTTAGTTTTCTATGACTACAATAACAAATTACCACAAACGTAGTTGCTTAAAACAAGTTTATTTTCTTAGAGTATGGAGATGAGAAGCCCAAAGCCAGTTTTACTGGGTTAAAATCAAATTTCCTTCTTTAGGCCTCAGGGGAAAGTTCATCTTCTTGCCTTTTCCACCTTCTGGTGGCTGCCAGCATTTCTTGGCTTGTGGTGCCTTCCTCCATCTTCAAAGTCATCATTCCACTCTCTGCTTCCAACACCACATGGTCTTCTCTTTGACTCTGACCCCCCAGACTCTCTCTTATAAGGATTTGTGATTACCTTTAGGCACCACCCGAATAATCCCAGATAAACTCCCTACTTCAAGATCTTAATCTCAATCATATCTGCAAAGTCCTTTTTATCATGTCAAGGTAACATACTCATGGGTTCTGGAGATTAGGACATGGATATAGATTTGGGATACCATCATTTAGTTTACTACAGATGGATCCTAGATTTCTGGAGCTAAGTGGAATTCACTTACTGTGCAATTAAATAGCTGTTACTACATGACTCCCAGAACATCCAATGTCATTGTCTTGTATTGGATCCCCCACAAAAATGAAAGCCCAAGAGAAGTGTTTATATATAGATTGTTTTGGAAGTGGTCCTAAAGAGCATGAGTGATGGATTGAGGAAAGAGTGAAGATAGGAAATCCAATTTAAGGATGCATTATTGGCTTGACCATCTCTGTAGGCTGCTAGGACTTTATCTAGCCAAGACCTTCTGAAGAAGATTTAGAATATGTTTCAGAATGGTCTGCCCAGGCAATAGGACTGGTGGGAGAACACTAGTCCTGTCAACTACTGACCAAGAGTTTCCCCACACGGTGCCAAATCCCTAGTACTTCCAAGCTGCACATGCATGAGTCCAGGCAGCTTGCCCAAGGTGTCCTGTGATGCATCAGTCCCAGGGCTGAAAGTTAGAGATATGTGAGCAACTAAGGTGAAGGTACTCTAACTGGTTGGCTGTCATAATGCCTAAAGTTAAGAGTGGTCCAGAAGAACATAAGATGGGGCAGCAAAGATATCCTAGTAAATGGCTCTGTGTTAAGATGGATAATTTTGACTTTCTGTGCTAAAGTGAGATGTCAGGATTATTTTACCCAAGTCCACTATTTTCTTAGAGGAAACATTAGGTCCATGACATGTGGTTACAGATAAAAGATAAGAATTCTTTGAAACAGTAAAAAATGCAATATTCTTTTTGAACACCCACTCATGGTTTTCTTTACAGTCTGATGGAGAAGATCAACACTAACAAAAGATAACACATAAATAAATATTCTCAAGTGATCTGGTGCTTTTTACCTAGTCTGGGAATCAGAGAAGGTTTCCTTGAAAAATTATGATTAAGTTGGAACTTGAAGATTAAGGAGAGGTTATTTAACTAACTAAAGGGAACAGCATTCCATACAGGGAAGAGCCTGTGAAGTAGACCGGAACATAGCATATTCAAAGCTAAGAGAGTCCAACATGGCTGGAGTGAGTGGTAGGAGATGAATCTGAAAAATTGGGAAGTGGTGGGGCAGAGAGAGATTATTCAGGGTCTCAGAGGCCAATAAAGCTTTTAATCTTCCCCTTGGGAAGTCAGCGAAGTTTTTTTTTTTTTTTTTAATAAATAGGAGATTGGCAAGATTAAATTGCATATTTAAAAGGCTGTATGGTGGAGGAGAGGGGCTAGGAATGGATGCAAGGGGATGACTGAGTCCTAGCGAGATAATGATTGACAAATTGAAGACACAAGTCACTATGAAAAGAAACTGAGTCAAACCGGGTCAATCACGTGCGGATTTCAATCTACCCCCTGGGGTGGAGGTGATATGCATCCATAAGGTTGTTTATGACTTCTGCAAAAGCTGAGGATTCTCATTTCAGATTATAGACACCAGGTGGGTTAGCAAAGACGGTGACAATGATGATGAAGAAAGAGAAGGAGGAGGAGGAGAAGGAGGAGGAGGAGAAGGAGGAGGGGGAGAGAGAAGAGGTGGGAGATGAGGGGAAAGAGGAGAGGGAGAGAAGGAGGGGAAGAAAAGGAAGGGGGAAGGAAGAAACGAAAAAGAAAGAGAAGTAGAAAATAAAAGAGAAAAGAAAGAAAAAAGACAAAAAAAAAAAAAAAAGAAAGATTCATAGCATTACCTGGAACAAACAGAATTGAAGCAAGTTAGTGGATTCATATTCTTCTAGACTAGTGTTTCTCCACCCTATTCTCAACTGTTAACACTTCGGTTCAAAAAGCTCTGCTGTGGGGAGATCTGCCCTGTGTGTTGAAGGATGTTTAGCAGCATCTCTGGACTCTCCACACTATAGGTTAGTAGCAACCTCCCTCCCTTCCAAGCTGTGACATCCAAAAATACCTCCAAACATAGTCAAATGTGCCCCAGGGGGGGAAAACCACCACCAGCTGAGAACTACTCTACTAGACCTTGTAAGTTTTTGGTGCCATTAGAAGGAATATGAATAATTTAAGAAGCCTAAAAACATGATTTCTTTTGTTTTGAACCTCATTTTATGGGTATTAGTTTTTAATCTTTGAAAATACTTGATTTACTTCTCAATTGTTTTGATTAATGATACTTTAGTTCAATCAAGAGGAGCACTTTATTGCAACCTGTCTGCTGTCTGAGCCAAAATGTTTCACGTGTGGAAAATAAGTCAAGTTGAAAAACAAGTTGAGTCAGTAGGTCCCCAGAACTGTGTGTGAGTAAACTTTTATGCAAATTCATTGGTTCTTTGCTGCTGAAAGAGAAACACTGAGAAGATAAAAAGGTTGGCACTGATGAAATAAAATTTTTCATTTTTTTCTTCATTTTCCACACACCAGAAAGAGTTTAAAAGATTTTTCCATGATGCAGAGAAGCAATTTTACTTGCAAATCATCAAACCACCCATTCTCCCTCTTTAAAGAGAATAATTTGGCCATAACTGGAAATTTCTCTTATTGCAATGTTATATGTCCCCCTCCACTCCATTTTTCAGTGCCTCAACTGAAGGGATATTTTTTTCCAATAGGCGAATCCAATCGTGCATTAAAGCTGGTTATTCGCTTGCCATTGCTTTTGGATTAAAGATCACAGTCCTCAGCAAGGCTGCTTAGTCACATCTTAACCCACGTATCCCTATGTTACGTGTGCTTTGGCCATACCACTCTTGTCCCGATTCTTTAGATATTCCATGGCTCCCCCCCGTACAGGGCTTTGTACACATTTGGCCCTTTGCCTGGGAAACCCTTCCACTACATCTTCAATCCAGCTAACTTATTCTCACCCTTCAGAGAGCAGCTCAAGCAACACTTCCTTAGAGTAATTTCTTTAACCAACCCCCACCAAACACACAAGTAAATAAATGCCTCTTTGATAGTCTAATAGCTCCATGTATCTTTTCTTTATACCTCTAATTACACTTGTCACTTTATGTGTGCTCAGTTGTTTAGTTGCATTCGGCTCTTTGCAACCCTATGGACAGTAGCCCTTGAGGCTCCTCTGTCCATGGGATTTCCCAGGCAAGAGTTTTGGAGTATGTTGCCATTTCCTTCTCTAGGGGATCTTCCTGACCCAGGGATCGAACCCAGGTCACCTGCATCTTCTTTATTGGCAGGCAGATTAAGCGCACTTTATTTTTTTTAATTGTTTATTAATTTATTTATTTTAATTAGAGGCTAATTACTTTACAATATTGTGGTGGTTTTTGTGATAACCAAGGTGGTTTTTGTTGACATAAATCAGCCATGGGTGTTCATGTGTCCCACCATCCTGAACCCCCACTCCCATGTCCCCACCGCATCCCTCTGGGTTGTCCTAGAGCACCAGCTTTGAGTGCCCTGCCTCATGCATCAAACTTGCCCTGGTCTTCTATTTTACATATGGTAATATACATGTTGCAATGCTATTCTCTCATATCATCCCACCCTCGCCTTCTCCCACATAGTCCAAAATCTGTTCTTTACATCTGTGTCTCTTTTGCTATCTTGCATATAGGGTCATTGTTACCATCTTTCTAAATTCCATATGTATGTGTTAATATACTGTATTTGTGTTTCTCTTTCTGGCTTACTTCACTTTGTATAACAGGCTCCAGTTTCATTCACCTCATTAGAACTGACTCGAATGCATTTTTTTAATAACTGAGTAATATTCCACTGTGTATATGTACCACAACTTCCTTATCCATTCATCTGCCAATGGACATCTATGTTGCTTCCATGTCCCAGCTATTGCAAACAGTTAAGCCCATTTTCTATTTATATGTGTGCTTATTTGATTAACATCCATCTCCTCCACTTAGCTGTCATCTCTATGGAGCCGGAAATATGTTTGTCTTACCATCGTGTGCCTAGCACCCAACATAGTAGGTCCTCAGTAACTATCATTAAATAAATAAATTCATGAATTCATTAGTCAATATTGTAATACTGGCCACCACGTACTTCAGAGACCAGCAAACTCTTGCTACTGTCAGAACACACCTATTGGAACACATACCCATTCATTTACTATTTGGGTGGTGCTAGTGGAGAAGGCAATGGCACCCCACTCCAGTACTCTTGCCTGGAAAATCCCATGGATGGAGGAGCCTCGTAGGCTGCAGACCATGGGGTCGCGAAGAGTCGGACACAACTGAGAGACTTCACTTTCACTTTTCCCTTTCATGCATTGGAGAAGGAAATGGCAAACCACTCCAGTGTTCTTGCCTGGAGAATCCCAGGGACGGGGGAGCCTGGTGGGCTGCCGTCTCTGGGGTCGCACAGAGTCGGACACGACTGAAGTGACTTAGCAGCAGCAGCAGCAGCAGTGGTAAAGAACCCGCCTGCCAATGCAGAAGACATAAGAGACATGGGTTGGATCCATAGGTCGGGAAAATCTCCTGGAGGAGGCCATGGCAACCCTCTCCAGTATTCTTGCCTGGAAAATCCCATGGAGAGAGGAGACTTGTGGGCTACAGTCCATGAGGTCACAGAGAGGCAGACATGACTGAATCAACTTCGCATGCACAAAGGCTGATTACTCTACAGGGGCAGCAAGAAGTAGTTGTGACGGAGAGCACATTGCCCACAAAACCTAAAATACTTTCTGGCTGTGTATAGGAAGTTTGCTGACTTCTGATCTAAGTCATTTACTTCTTGTTTGACTTATAAGCCAGTGTGGCCTTATAATCTAATCACAGGAAAATATGAAATAAAATAATGTGATATATATTTTTGCTGCCAACATATTTAATAGTAGTAATCCTTAAATGAATGTGTCCTGTGTGATAGCCAGTGAAATGAGCACATTACTTACATTGTTTCATGAGACCCAAACAGAGCCCCATTTTATTTTAAAAAGAAAGTGCTCAACTTAACTCAGCTTCTCAGAATCAGGAAGCTGATGTGGAGCCAAGTATGTCAGCATCAGCTTTCTGTTTCTTCGATTTAGTCATTAACTGAATGCTGGGGACACTGGTGCATGGTGGCAATTCACACCTGAAATGTTTCAAGTGCTAAATGCCCTTGGACTGTTCAAAGAGTGGAAGTGAATGGGTTAAAATAGGACAGGATGGTGTAGCAATAGGATCCCTGGGAAGTAGTAAGAACTCATGACAGCTCTTATTTTAGGTGGGTTCAAGCATGGCACCACATGGCTGGTTCCTTGGTGGTAAAAGGGAAAAATTGACTAGGAAGGACTGAATTGGGCAATTGATAGGGAAAGTAGTGGAGAGGGCATTGAAAAGCTCCATGGGGTACTGACTGGTCCTAAGAATCTAAAGAGGTCAGATGTGGCCGTGAGAAAATGACAGGCCAGGAATGTGAGAAGTCAAGGGGAAGGATCAAGCACCAGGAACAAGAAACTTGAAAGTAAGAAGGCAGAACCCATATGACACAAGATCAAGAGAACCCTAGATTAAAAACCTGGGCAATCAGACACTGGGATCAAGGTGAAGGGACAGAGACTAACTACAGGGTACACAAATGAGAACGTAGCTTGCTGGGAATTTGACTTTCTGAGGACAACCCCACCCAGAGCCAGATTCTCAGAACACAGACACCTAATCTGATGGTGGAGGCAATTTTGTCTACCTGGCTACCTAAAAAGGGGAGAGAAGATAATTCTTGGCAGGAATAAGAAAAGACGAGCTCAATATTTCTTTGAGCCAGCTGGCTTGGCTTGTCCCTTCAGGCCCGTTCTTCCTTCTCTTCTCCATATTTCTGACAAATGCTTTCACTTCTGAAAAATGCCTCAACTGACCAAGTTCAGTTTATTGCTTCCTAACTCTCCCTTCAGTAACCCTCAAGCCCAGCCCCCACCACCAACAAACCAGAATATCATGTGCCTTGCCCCGTGTTTCTCAAATGTTGCCAGTTCCCTATTCCGCTTTTCCTTTTCTCAGTGGCATTGTCTGGGATGGCTTTATCCAGTTATATTACCTAGAAAAATACCTACTCATCTGACAAGTTCCAACCCAAATGTCACATTTTCTTGATAGCTTTTCCAGACCTCCCCACCTCTCAGGAAGAATTAATTCCATCCTCTCTGTAGCCTCAGTGCTTCTTACATAGAACTTTCATAAAGGATTTATATGACTCCTCCTCATTTACATTTAGGATAAGGACAAAACTTCTCTGTATGGCTTTCAGATTTTCTGGTGGCTCAGTTGGCAAAGAATTTGCCTTCAATGCAAGAGACCCGTGTTTAATCCCTGGGTCAAGAATATCCCCTGGAGAAGGAAATGGCAACCCACTCCAGTAGTCTTGCCTGGGAAATCCCATGAACAGAGGACAGAGGAAACTCGCAGACTACAGTCCATGGGGTTGCAAGAGTTGGACACAACTTGACTAAACCACCACCAGCAAAGGATTTATGACTCCCCATTTAGCTTAGAATAAGGATAAAACTTCTCTGTATGGCTTTCAAGTTCTTGTATAGGTCCCATCCCCCTCACCAATCTTGTACTCTAATGCCTCCCATGGCTCCCTGACCTTGATAGGGCTATTTTTTCTGCTTAGAAGGCTCTTTTCACCTCTCTTCGCCTAGTCAACCCCTAGTATTCTTTTAGATCTCACCTGGGGAGAGCCTTCCCTGACTTCTGACTCAATCAAATGCCCCACGGCAGGTTCTTAGAGCTCCCAGGCCTCACTTTCATTGCCCTGTAACAGAGGCAGTTCTAGAATTGCTTCTGTAATTATTTTGATCAGCTTCCTCCCCCATGTACCACATATATCAGGACTTGAAGAAATGTATCTGTTGTTATAGGCCTGTATTTCCTGGTGTCCAGCCCAATGCCTGGCTCAGAGTTAGCTGAGTGCAAAGTGGTCGATTAACACACTCATGTCATATTTTTTGGCTTGTGGGTCTTCCCTCTGCAGATACAGAGCTCCTGGGAGTCAGGGCTGTAACTCTCAGTCCCTTGGACCCTCAGTGTGTGTCACAGTACCTGCCACAAGGTAGATGCTCAGTTAATGTGTTTTGTTATTATATTGTATTCCATTTCAATGTCAAATCTGACCAGCAATTGTGGTTCTTTGATCATAAAGGTGGCAAGACAAGAGATCACCCACAAAGAAAGCATCTTCCTATAGACATGTTATTATTTATATAAATTTCTTTCAGTCACCCCACAGCCACAGTCAATCCCAAAGGAAATCAACCCTGATATTCATTGGAAGGACTGATGCTGAAGCTGAAGCTCCAATACTTTGGCCACTTGATGTGAAGAGCCAGCTCATTGGAAAAGACCCTGATGCTGGGAAAGGTTGCAGGCAGGAAGAAAAGGGGGTAACAGAAAATGAGATGGTTGGATGGCATCACTGACTCAATGAACATGAGTTTGAGCCAACTTTGAGAGATAGTGAAGGACAGGGAAGCCTGGCATGCTGCCGTTCATGAGGTCAAAAAGAGTTGGACATGACTGAGCTACTGAGCAACAACAGCAGCCACTATAGCTTCCCCTCATTGACAGCACTCTTCCATTCCTGATGCCCTGGTTATCATGCACAATTCTCAGTGGGTGGCTTTTTCTTCTTTTCTTGAACTCCAACTCTTGGACTTTCTTTCCTGGTAATTTTATTATAATCCCATTTCTGCATCTTGTACTCTTGCACCCCAGTCTTGTGCTATACCACAGGGACCATGATTTGCTTTCTTCATTCTGCCAACTTAACTCTGCTCTCATCCTCCCACACAGATTTTCTTCCAGAAGCAAGGTGACAGTGTGAAGGGAGTACCAGGAAAGTAAAAATAAAGATAGTGTGCCTCCACTCAAAGCAACAGAATTATGAAGGCAGGTGTAGGAGGAATCATTTTTTTGAAAAGAGGAAGGTGGGCAACTTGTGATTTTATTTCTGGTCTAAAGCAAGAGGAAAGAAATGGGTGCAATTGAACTTTCTGATACTTAAGTGGTAAAAGGTGACATGAATGGTTTGCCTTCTGATCTTGTTGACCTAGTTCTGAATGAAGGAGTGGGCTGAGACCAGGGATCAGCTCAAGGAAAACCAAGGCTGTGGCAGGAGATGACAGGCTCAGCAGAGGAGTTGGGAGGGGCTCCTGAAACACTCTTGGTTTCGCCAGGGACAGAGTTTGAGTGATCTCTACCCATTATTCAGTGCTTAACCCAACATCTGGAATGTAGATATTTGGTGAATAAATGACACTGTCTTACAGGTTGGAATTTCTTGTGATACTTTTAAGGACAAAAAGGAATTTCAGAGGTTAAAAAAAAGAGTGTAAAAATCATTGGATTAAGGGCTTTGTAAAACTCACTGTGCTTTAAAGACAATTTCCTCTATGAAATTTAGTGTCAGTTATTTGTGTGCTTGTGTGCTCAGTCATGTGTGATTCTGCGACTCTGGACTGTAGCCTGCCAGGCTCCTCTGTCCATGGGATTCTTCAGGCAAGAATACAGAAGTGGGTTGCCATGCCCTCCTCCAGGGGGATCTTCCTGACCCAGGGAACAAACCCATGCTTTTACATCTCCTGCATTGGAAACGGGTTCTTTACTGCTTGAGCCATTCTCAGGGAAGCTGTCAGTTATTTAAAAATAAGCAATATAACAGCCTTAAGGCCAAAATATCCTATCCCATTATGCAAGATACATTTTCTCCATTTGAAAAATCATATTCTATAAAATATTCATAAAAAAACCTTAAAGTGTAAAATCACTGGCACTTAACTTTGCTACATAATCCATTGTCCTGCTTTTGCCTTCAATTTCTTTTGACTTTACCCTCTCAAGAGGCTTCAGGAACCTCGTGAACTTCATAGCTGCTCTACCTGAGAAACATTTGCAAGTTCAGCATTTTGTGCTAAATCAACAGCATCTTGCTCATGTAACTCTAGAAATCTCTCTTCAGAACTTTCCGTGATGAACCAGTTTAGATTGCTGAGGTCAGCAATCTGGGTTTTCAGGTTTCTTTTTAAGCACAGTTGAATTACGAAGTTGTTTTAACTTCTGCTGTATAGCAAAGTGATTCAAATATATATATATAAAATGTATATATGTGTATGTGTATATATATATTCTTTTTCATATTCTTTTCCGTTATGGTTTATTACAGAATATTGAATATAGTTGCCCATGCTGTACAGTACATCTCATTGTTTATACATTTTATGTATAATAGTTTGCATCTACTAACCCCAAACTTCCAATCCATCCTTCCCCTACTCCCCTCACCTTGGCATTCACAAATCTGTTCCCTTTGTGCATGAGTCTGTTTCTGTTTTGTAGATAGGTTCATTTGTTTCATACTTTAGATTCCACTTATAAATGATATCATATGGTATTTGCCTTTTTCTTTCTGATTTATTTCACTTAATATGATAATCTCTAGTTGCATCCATGTTGGTGCAAATGGCAGTATTTCATTCTCTTTATGTCTGAGTTGTTGTTATTCAGTACCTCAGTCGTGTCCGACTCTTTGTGACCCCACGACTCTTTGTGACGTCATGGACTGAAGCACACCAGGCTTCCCTGCCCTTCATCATCTTCTGGAGCTTGCTCAAACTCACTTCCATTGAGTCTGTGATGCCATCCAACCATTTTGTCCTCTGTTGTCCACTTCTCCTCCTGCCTTCAATATCTCCCAGCATCAGGGTCTTTCCTAATGAGTTAGCTCTTCACATCAGGTGGCCAAAGTATTGGAGCTTCAGCTTCAGCAACAGTCCTTCCAATGACTGGCTAGTAGTATTCCATTATATATACAGCATTTCTTCATATGTATATATTCCATATATGTAATTCCATTATATATATATATATATAACATTCCATTATATATATATGGGCTTCCCTGGTGGCTCAGATGGTAAAGAATCTGCCTGCAATGCAGAAGACCCAAGTTCAGTTCCTGGGTTGGAAAGAAAGATCCCTTGGAGAAGTGAATAGCTACCCACACCAGTATTCTTACATGGAGAATTCCATGGACAGAGAAGCCTGGGGAGCTATATATAGTCCATGGGGTCACAAAGACTTGGACATGACTGACTGACTAAACACACACATACACATGTGTGTATATATATACATATACACATATATCTCACATCTTCATTCATCTGTCAATCGACAGGTTGCTTCCATGTCCTGCAGGTTTATTGTGAATAGTGCCGCTGTGAACATAGGGGTGCATGCATATTTTGAATTGTAGTTTTGTCTGGATATATGCCCAGGATTAGGGTTATATTGCCCTATATATATTGTCATATATGCCCATATATTAGGGCATATATGACAACTCTATTTTTAGTTTTTTGAGGAATCCCCATACTTTTTTCCATAGGGGCTGCATCAATTTACATTCCCACCAACAGTGTAGGAGGGTTTCCTCTTCTCCACACCTTTTCCAGCATTTGTAATCTGTGGACTTTTAAATGACAGGCATTCTGGCCAGGGTGAGGTAGTATCTGGTTGTTTCGATTTGCATTTTTCCAGTTGTTAGCTATGTTGATCATCTTTTCATGTGCCAGTTGGCCATCTGTATGTCTCTTTTGGAGAAATTTCTGTTTAGTCCTTCGGCCCGTTTTTTGATTGGGTTGTTTGGTTTTTATTGTTGAGTTGTACTAGCTGTTTGTATATTTTGGAAATTAAGCCCTTGTTGGTTGCATCATTTGCAAACATTTTCTCTCAGTCCATAGGTTATTTTTTCTTCATGGTTTCCTTTGTCATACAGAAGCTTGTAAGTTTGATTATGTCCATTTGTTTATTTCTACTTTATTTCTATTACCTTGGAAGACTGTCTAGGTCATCAGTGGAATCATATATATGACCAAAAGTGCAGTTAATCTTATAGGCTTCTCCTGATACAATCAATGAGCTATGGCAAGCAGGGCAAGAAATTTCTTCAGTGACTCATCTAAGCCAGTCCACTAATACCTGAGAAAGCTCCGTCAGTGACATAGGACAGCCACCAACTTTGTGCCTGAAATTCTTTGTATCAGAGAACTGCAGGCCCATTTCTAGGAGACGAGGAATAGGCAAGATTGTTCATGTCTGCTTTCCCTCTCTGTCTATCATGACTTGTTGCAGTGGTATATTCTGTTGTCAGATCCTCTACAGAACCACATGATGGTAGATTCCACAGGACCATGGTGTTCTGTTTGCCAACAAGATTAGTAATCAACCTTCTCCAAGTCTGGACAGAGATCCACAAGACTCTCTGCTGCTGTGACAGGACTCAGGCTCTACGAGACCACAAAACTTTTTAAGATTCCAAAGTGCTCCTCTTCAGAAAGAATCTGTGTCTCACAGCTCTTTCAGTTGTTGTAATACTAGAGTGGTAGCAAGATGAGGACAACGGGGTGTATTCTATATTCTTCTAATCAAATCTCCCTGGTGGCTCAGATGGTAAAGCGTCTGCCTGCAATGCAGGAGACCCGGGGTTGATTCCTGGGTCTGGAAGATGCCCTGGAGAAGGAAATGGCAATCCACTCCAGCACTCTTACCTGGAAAATCCCATGGATGGAGGAGCCTGATAGGCTACAGTCCATGGGGTCCCAAAGAGTCGGACACAACTGAGCGACTTCACTTCACTTCAATCAAATCTCAGTCTTTCAGTGAGTTTGTGTCTTGAAATTGTGACTCACAAGTGTTTCTGCAGAGGTCTAGTTTTTATTTCCTGGCATCCCCCTCCTTTCCAATCCAGTGCCTTGGAGCTCTGACCCCTTTGACTTTGTGTTTTTCTTTCTTCAAGTGAGACAGGAAGGCTCCAGGGGATTGGGAAGGAAGGAATGCTTTTCCCTCGGGGGTGGTGGGTGGGGATAAGGCTCTGGCACAGTCTTCCCCTTAGAGAGTAGGTCTCTGCTATGGAGAAGCTTCTGGTGTGTTTCATAATGACTCTTCCCCTCCCCAGAGCCTAGAGGGTATCTTTCTCAGATTTTCATTATGAGGATCTAGTGGGGTTCTTGGAAGGAAAACTCATCAAGGTGCAGGGCCCCCCTCTAAGACCATGACTCCTGGGAATTTCTCACTCTCACATTACTCCACACTCAGCCTCTAACAATCCGTCATTTAAGTGTTCTACCAGTTTATGGAGGCTTCCCAGCTGGCTCAGTGGTAAAGAATCCACCTGCCAAGCAGGAGATACAGGTTCAAGCCCTGGGTTGGGAAGATACCCTGAAGAAGGAAATGGCACCCTATTCTAGTGTTCTTGCCTGGAAAATCCCATGGACAGAAGAGCCTGGCAGGTTACAATCCATGGGGTTGCAAAAGAGTCAGACATGACTCAACAACTAAAAACAACAACCAGTTTATGGCTCCAGGAGCTTCTGTTCTTGGCTGATAGAAAAGATCATGACTGTGTGTCTCTGAATGCCCCCATCTCTCCAGATTTTAGGATGGCAGTTTCCCTGCAACCTAAGCTCCCTGTAACAGCCAAGAAAAGTCACTGATTTTTAATTTGTAGAGATTTTTGTCATAAGAGTAGTAGTAATGACTTCCAAACTTTGTACATGTTATAGTTGGGGCCAGAAGTCACAAGTAAATTCCTGTTGCAAGTTCCTTCTCGCCCCCAACTCAACCCTTTGCTCCTTTCATGTTACCAAGCAGCAGGAAGAAAAAGTATATGGCCAGAGCCTTCACACCCTATGATAGTGACTTTTTGGGTCATGGAAGGCTGACACTTTGGGGAGGCAGTCAAATGTTGCTTCTCAGCTCAACATTCTGTCCTCACCAGACATAAACGAACTCATCAATCTCTGAAGTTCCCTTCAGCACTTGCTAAGTCACATCACTTATTAGTGAGTCAAAACATTTTTTACTGTAGCACCACTTCTGTCTGATGATAGTTTACCTCCAAATCACTCCTCTCTCTCCCCTTTCACCATAATCTTCAGTTTGGTAAATTTCTCTGCCATTTTTGTTAATACACAGTTCTAGGCTTATAAAGAAATACAACAGCACAGACCACAGAGGGGCCAAATCTGAATGTTTTACCTTCATAATTGATCAGCGAGGTATATATGACTTGACAGCATTTGGAAAGGATGATGTTTGGGGTGCTCTGAAATGATATGAAAGATATGCCAATCATACTCAAAGGTTTATTCAGTCCTTAGACTGTATGCAGGTGCCCTCACTCATGTTTCATTCAAATGCTTTATTAGGATGTACAGTTTTTGAAGGAGCAATCTATTGGCAATGTATTGGTGGAAAGGAAAGGTAAAGTCAGATTTAAATTTACTGCAGATGAAACGCACTCTTAATCACTGTAGACTTGTCAGTTAACTACAGCAGTTGAAGTGAAACTCTGTGTATGTGTTTGATTTGAGCACTATCCTATTGATATGTTCAAAGATCATTTGCTTGGGTGCATGGGACTTAATTTTTTTCAAATCTTTGAGGTCATATAATTTGATGGCTAATATAATTTTCAACTTCTCTGAATGCTGGAAGAATGTGAAAAGAAGTGGAACCCCCTCCTTTTTTTTTTTTTTTTAGTATTTTTAAGCCTCGGTTCTTCCTGCTCCCCTCTTTTTTATTTAACAGGTTAATTTTAGTAATTTTCAAGGATTTTTTGAGTGTCTGGGTAAGAATGAAGTTTGAAATGCTAAACTATCGTGAGCAGAGTAACAGGTTAAAATTATTGTGGCTGTTTCATGTTAGTATATTTCATATGGAGAAGCAAATACTGGTCAGGTTTCTTTATTTGCCACAAAGTGAAAAGTTGAATTATATACATGCTGATAATAATTTGAACTAACATACAGCTTACACGGTGTATAATTAGAAGCCCTATTCTAGCTTACTATATGAGAAGTAGTTATATCTTAAACTAGGATGTGAGGGTTGCCAGCTGTCCTCCTTCAAACACACGCTATAAAGTGACAGACATAATAGAACTTTTGGATTCCCCACTGCAAGCCATTGGATGGCCTGTGAGTTATAGTGTACTCTCTCAGTCATGTCTGATTCTTTGCGGCCCCACGGACTATAGCCCACCAGGATCCTCTGCCCATGGAATTTTCCAGGCAAGAATACTGGAGTGGGGTGCTATTTCGTACTCCAGGGAATCTTCTCACCCAGGGATCAAACCTGTATCTCTTGCATTGGCAGGTGGATTCTTTACCACTAGTGCCACCTGGGAAACCTTTGTGAGCTATAGTGTGACTTATGAATAAATTGTATTATATGGATAATGCTTTTTAATTGTACCCATATCTAACCATTGAGTTTTCTGCCTTCCTAGTGAGTGTTTGCCTTTTTCATTAGACCACGAAAGTGGTTTGGGCTCAGGGATGAGCAAGAACAATGGCTTGTATAGAGTTGAAATCTTCTTTCTCATAAATGTTCTTGGCAAAACAAGGGAAAGATAGAGGTGATTGGATGTGATGCTCCGTGTTACTCATGTTTATCATGAAAACATGAGGTTCCAGGGCAGAGAAGATAGACTCTACCAAGTTTGCACCCAGAAACTACCTGTCATGATACAAAGCATTAATTCTGATATTCAGGACTAATACAGTCTAAGTTTAAAATTCTTGTGCTTGAACGGGGGTAAATTCCTCCTTAACTGCAGCCGTACTGGATAAGCTTTGAATTTCCCATGTATATCCACTTGGAGGCATCCCACAAATGCCATAACCATTCACAGTAGACAGGCAATGGTCTCAAGTTAGGGCTTTCCTGGCGGCTCAGTGGTTAAGAAGCCACCTGCCAATGCAGGAGACACAGGTTTGATCCCTGAGTAGGGAAGATTCCCTGGAGAAGGAAATGGCAACCCACTTCAGTATTCTTGCCTGGAGAATCCCATGGATGGAGGAGCCTAGCCAGCTTGCAGTCCATGAGTTCACAAGCTTAGGTCTCAAATTGGAGGTCAGCCTGTCTCCTCTCAACTAAGTAGGCTCCTCCCAAGCATATTCTGTTCTTGAGAGTGTCTGACTTCTAGCTGCTGCCAACTGTGGCAATTCCTCTAGTGACCTCATCTGAGAAAGGACAGGTTTCCTCAAAAGCATTAGCTTCTGACTGTCTTTGTTAATGTCCTGCATGTCTCTGGGTAAACATGTATCTCATCTCCATGTAGAAGTAGACTGGCCTTCCACTGGGTGTGGGAGACATCTTGGTCACCACTTCAAAAATCCTCTTGGTTTCAACCAGTGCTGTGGAGGCTTTGACCACCTTCAAGGAGTCAAGACTGGACAGCCCTGCCCTTTGGGCATATGCCAAGTACTTTTCTCATTTCCCCCCCCCACCCCCCTTGAGGCCTCTCTGATTTTGCAGCATGGAAATCTCAGAGACTGGCTCTGCATTCCTGAATATTTATACTGGAAATGCAGGGCATGCATGAGGTCAGTCTTGGCAACTGAGGGACAGGTGCTTTGATAGATGTTTCTCCCTTGAGCCCCTGGATAGAGTCTGTCACATTCATGAGGAACTTCATATGGTCTTGGCACAATCAAACACCAATTATCCTTAGCCAGTTTAATGGCACGTCCTCACACTGGCTTTCTTTCCCTGTTTCACTCTCTCTGCCTTGCACTTCTGCTTCCTGAGGTTACATTCAGAAAGACTTACCTGCAAGCAAGCCTTTGATTCAGACTTTGCATGCGTGCATGCTAAGACACTTCAGTTGTGTCTGACTCTTTGTGACACTATGGACTATGGCCACCCTTCAAGGCTTCTCTGTCCATGGGATTCTCTAGGCAAGAAGGCTGGAGTGGATTGCCGTGCCCTCCTCCAGGGGAGACTCTACTTTCAGGGAAAGCCAAGCTCAGATGCATTGATACAAGGATTTAAATAGGGGTTTTTAAGTCTCATAACAAAATGTCAGCATTGCCACTTTTGCATCATCTATTTTCCGGAGGATAAAGATCTCCTTTCAATCTCACTGGGTTGTCTGTCATAGAACCCTTGTGAAAATCTTCTGAAAGAAATAACCTACAAGAGGTGGTTGAGAGAAAATAACCTTGACAGGGAGAAACTAAGGGGTATGATGACTGTATCAGGATCCTGAGGGAAAACAGATGGCACACTCACATCTCAATAATGTGAATAACTCAAGGATGGCTTATAGACAAAGGGACTCATTCCAAAGGCGTGGTTAGGATGGAGCAAAATCAGCAGGAACCTGGGCTTAGCAGCTGACATTATCCTTGGGGTAGGATTGCCAGATAAAATACAGGATGCTCTGTTAAATTTGAAATTCAGATAAACAATAAATAATCTCTTAGTGTAGGTATGACCCCCAATATTGCACATATTGCAGTATATATTTGTTTATCTGACATTCACATTTAACTGACCAACCTATATGTCTTTGTTAAATATAGCATCCTTATCTTGGACTCAAGGGAAGAGAGAACATTTGAGAACCTGCAAGAGTCATGTAGAACAGACTATTCTGGGAGGAGGACTAAGCTTTGATTTAGGGATTCAGGCAACTCAAGCAAGCTCACAGGAAGGAAACTGGAGAATAAACACTATGGTCTTAATCTTTCATCTTCCTCTGATCTTTTGCCAGGGCTCACCACTGGCTGAACCCAACCAGTGAACCAGATAACTGGGGAGACTGAGCATGGTCAAGCAGGTCAACCTCCGCGGGCATGGGGCTGAGTGAAAAGGGTGGCTTGAATGTCTGGAGGGGCAAGTGGGAGAGATCCAGCTCCATGGCCATTCCTCCTGCTCTCAGTGGACCTTCTCCAAGCCTTACCTCTCATCCAAGTGAAATCTCAGAAAGTGACTTCCCTAGGCTGGGAACCAAGCTGATTATAACTATTCCTTCCTCTCAGCTACTCTTTTTCATGATTCTTCTCCCTTTGTCTCAATAGTGATGGTTTCATTAATTCTGTGCTTTTTATTATAAAAAGACAAGTCTTTTTGAAGATTATGTATATGGATGCATGCTAAGTCGCTTCAGTCGTGTCCTATCTTTGTGACATTATAGACTGTAGCCCTCCAGGCTATTCTGTCCATGGGATTCTCCAGGCAAAAATACTGGAGTGGGTTTCCATGCCCTCCTCCAGGGGATCTTCCCGACCCAAGGATCGAACCTACATCTCTTAAGTTTACTGCATTGACAGGCAGATTCTATACCCTAGTGCCACCTGGGAAGCCCGAGTATGTGGAATGAATACAATAAAAATAGTTTCTTCACTCACGGAACTCTTGTAACCCAAAGGATCTGCCCTGTGTCATCATTCTGCAGGTTCTATTTCCCTTTAATTCTTTAGCTTTAATCCTTGTGTTGCCTGGATATTTTGATTGCAGATCATATGCAAGACCAGGTCTTTAACATTTGTAAATGATGCATTGAGAGCCATCTGAAAATGCTCATGTTTGAAATGACCTTTCTAATCTATAGCTTTCTCTGCATGGAGCATGTGGTGGTTCTACTCACGGCACGATTCAGAACCATTAGCATAAAGTTAATTTTCTAACTAGGAAATTTCATTTTGCTCTCTTATTATGCTTCTTAATATTTTCTTTATTACTGTCACAAGCACTGATATTTGCCTTTTTTTCAGAGTTGTTTTCATGAAAAAACAATGTTTTAGTCATACTGTGAGGGAGTTTACTGTCTGAGCAAAGGGCAGCAAAGTGGTATGGAGGCAGATGCCAGAGTCCCCACCTAGATAGATGACTCATTCCTCTTCAGAAGACATGATTCGAAATTTACACTTTAGAACATTTAAAAATAATAACAGGCTGAGGAACTTCCCAGGGCACTTTTCATTTGTTGAAATTGACTGTTAGATACTAAAATGTCAGGTATCCTTAATAAGATCGACAGTTTGTTAAGTACTTTCTATGTACAGGTTCCTAGTCTAAGTACTTTGCATGTCATTTCATTTGGCGCCCACAGCAACCCCCTGAGTTAGGTGGCATTCTGACCCCCATTTCATAAGTATGCAAACTAAGATGTTGAGAAGTTAAGTAACTTGCCAAAGGCCCACAGCCAGTATAATAAGAACATTGCTCCTTGTTCCTTTTTCACATACAAGAAGCCTAACAGGAGGTAGACGTGAGTTGTCACGGTAGTTCCTTAGTGATTTCAGAGACTCCATATCTAAAATTTCTGTACATCATCTAAGCATAGCACTTCTATTTCATGGTCCAAAATGGCTGCTGAAGTTCTAGCCATCACATACACATACAAGACAATCCAGAAGTAGGACAAAAGCCATAGGGCAAAAAATAAGCCACCTACCTTACTTAAATCTTGGCTAAAATTTAGCCCCAGGCCACATACTATTCCTATGGCTTCGCATAGCTACTAAGGGGGCTTGAAGAATTAATCTTTTATTCTAGATGATGATATGCTTAGATAAAAATTTGTAGTGTTCTATACAAGGAGAAATAGAATAGATATGGAGGTGAGCAACCACTCTCTTTGCCATAGTGGTTGACTGGGTATAAACCCTGATGATCTGAATGTAGAGGAGTCCCATTCCCTACTATGCTATTTATAATATGCCAAAATCCCTTGCCCTGGTGTTTCCCTCAGTAAAGCATTCTTCTCTGCTTTCAGTGTCTCGTATCAATCATAAAGACTAACTTCTCAGCTGAATAAGAGTTCTGGCAGATGACCAGTGAGGGCTTGGGATAGGGGATGGGAGAATAAGAAGCTGGAAGCCTAAGCACATGAATTAACCACAGACCTGAAAGAGCTGCCTAGATATGTCTTTGTACGAAAATGCCCTTACATCCCAGCCCCAGTAGACCTTAAAGAAACCACACATATTAAGGCCTATCATCTTTCCATCTTCATTTATATTAATCGTTTCCTTAAATAAACAATTCTCAAAAGAAAATATAACATGCAGAAATTTCACAAAACCCATGCTGGTAACAGTAATGAAAATTCTATCAGCAAAAGCACATTTGATTAATCATATACATACATGATTTTTCTCTTATACCATCTGTTTAGAAGATGAAAAATGTATTCTGCTGGTAGTTTGGCATGAAGTATATTTATAGAAAGATTTTATTTATAGTCTGCCAGTGGATTCTGAGCCTGCCATGACATAGCTTTCAGAACTAGGTATGCTGAAATGTTCAAATATTAATGCCAACAACATTCTTATCATTAAAACATGAAAGTTAAAATGTTTTCATATTTGGTTCATATTTTGGAGTCTGTGGCTGCAGACTGAGCAATCTATTTGGGACTCAGTTTAAAAAGTATTAAAATAGCATTCTTTAGCCTTGGTTAGTCTCTGTGATGGATGGTATCTAAATGATTCTGGTTAACCAATTTTATTTTCTGGCTATCCAGCATTAAGAAACATAAGGTTTAGCTCAAAAAATATTTCCATGGAATGGAATATATACATGTAATCAGCAATTTTGAGTGATGAAGATACCACATTATAGGGACTGCAAAGTAATCAAGTCAATGGAGAGAATGTTGAGATGTTGAAAAATGTTGAAAATTGAGATGTTGGATCTTTGTCTTTAACATGTGAGAAGCAGAGAGATGATTAAAATGTAATACTGGAATCTCTTAAAAAAAAAACAACCCAAGTCTTAACCCATTGTCACATCCTCATTCACACACATATTGCTTAAGTGAAAACTGCAATTGCACTTGATTGTACTTGAAATTTCAAGGGTGCCTTTGTAAGCTAATGAACCCACTGAAGGCAAAAGAAAACTGTTGATTTTGTGGGTTATAATTATAAGAAACAGGCAGGGCAGGTAGAGGTGGGAAACGTCCACTTTTGCTATGCTTGACCTCTCACATCTCAGTATACACTCATCTACTTCACATCTGACTCATCCTGTGAGTTAGTATAAAAACGGAAGGTAGTTGTCCTGTTGTCTTGGGCATCTGCCTCAAGTGTCACTGATAGCAAAACTACCACCAAGTAGGCTTTTTGTGATCTATCTTCTTTTGGAACATTTTTATACTAACCCACGGAACATTTCTTATTATCAATAAAACCTGGTCTTTTCAAGCAATAAGCCTAAGGGACAAAAAATACATTCGCAAATAATAGTATGAGGGAAATATGTTTTATTTATTTATTTTGACCAAGTAATTTATTTTCAGAACACTAATGTAAAAGTAATACACTGAACAATGAGGCAACATCATCCAAGTTCATTGTAAACAGGATTCAATCAAGTTTGGCTTCAATCAAAATACATTTTAGGTCTGTCTGCCTTTTCCTATCTCTTTATTTTTTTAAATTGAGGGAAATAAGCTTTAAGCTGTATTCAAACTCAACCAATTTCAACTTCTAGAAGATTTAAGGCAGATCTATATGGGCTTCTAGAAAAAATAATAATAATAAAAAATTTTGTCTTTTTAAAATGGGGGAAAAAATCTGATTCATGGAAAGACACTTCTCTAAGAACTCTGAATTGCATTAATAAAATAATCAACATCCTGTGCCATTTGAATGGAACAACGTGTACAGTTCTCGAGGTATTTATCTCTATAATCGGTAGGAAAGGAAATTCTGACAGATTTAAAGAGGGATTCCTTCTGGCCCTGTTAGGAAAAGAGCCTAATGATAGATAGAGACAAGCATAGGAGGCGTGGCCATGGACAACGTCAAGGACTCCTCTAGGAATCTCAGTGGCAGGACCCCGGAGCCCATGTCGCCACAGGTCCTGCCAGGACAGAGGTGGACTCGTCTTGGTGAGTGCTATGGGAAACACTTGATCCTCTCGTCTGATCTTGCTCAGATTTAAAGGGATAAACATTTTGTCCCTGCAGGGTCCTTCCCTGGACAAATATCTCCCCATGAGCACAGTGCCCAGGAGATCAGCTTAGGCTAAAAACTTAGTTCTTTGTTTTACTTGCTAAGATATTTGCAAAAGAACCAGAGATGAGATGATCAATAGAGACAGTGACAGATATCTACTGAATACGTCATATCTGGGACCCCAGGCTGAGCACTTCATAACGTTACTTCATTTAATCCTCACAACCACTCTCCGTGGGAAGTTTGAGGGGAATTTTTGGTCCAAAATAGGGGCAGATGCCTTTCAGTTTCCAAGTGATAATAGATTCTTTTTATGTGACAGTGAGCAGGAGGTTCAGAATTTTGAGACAAATAATAGAGTCACAAGGGTTTTTCAGAGCAAGCTTCCTTTATTTTGACTTGAGGTCATATTACATAATAATCAGACACTCCATGACCTGGGTTTTCAGAAAGCTGATATCCTTCCTTAAATGATAAAGGTTTCCAAGCCTCTGATTGAGATATATGTCTGTCACTACCTCCTCTACCCCCAAAACCTGTTCCCTCGTAGGTAGATGAGGCAAAAATATGTTTGTCCACAAAAAAGTACAGTGTGTAACACACAGTCCGTTTCTCTTGGGGTGACCTGCTTCCCTGTGACATCGAAGAAGACTCACACTGATGAAATCAAGCTGTAATTTCTCACTTGGGGCAAACTGAGAGGTTGTCACAGAGCAGCAAGGATGCAAAAACTTGGCAATTCAGAACAAAGCTAAAGAACGCCCTATGCCACTCCATGGTCTATGCTAATTCCCTTATTTTATTTTAATATTGTTTTACTGAAATGAAATGGTTCAAGCTCTGCTTTTCTCAAGATCGTTTTGTAAATTTGATGTGTCCCAGGATGTAGAAATAATTATTACATAGCAAATGACCAAAAAGTAGCCTTGGTCTGTGTTGGGAATCTTGACCCAGGTTTCTTAGCATAGGAAGATCCTCTGACCATGCCTATTTTACAGATGAGAAGATGGGGCCAGAAAGCTTAAAGCAATCTGGCTGAAATGTAAGTAATTAAAAAGTGGCAGAGGAGGAAATTAGAACTCAGATTACATAATTTTAAAGCAGGTTCTTTGATCTACTAGAATATGTGGTCTCTTGGAAGCCAACGTGCTTGCATCTTTGTCTTGACCAGTTCTAAGATAATGCAAAATTAGTGACAAGAAATAGGTACAGGTGGCTCTAAGCCTGCAATTGTGCTTAGGATTGGGGTAGAGGCAAGATTCATTCCACAGAATTAGACTAGAACCCAGAGGGTTTGTTGCTAACACACTATTGAAACAAATCAGGTAAATGCTCTGAATCTCTTCAATTGTCTGGAATGGTTCATTAGCCAGTTAATTTTCTTTCAAGAAAACTCTTAAAAGGATTTTTTTTTTTTTTAAATTTGGAGGTTGAGGGTGGAGATGGTAACTAAACATATTATTTGTCCTCTATAAAAAATATTCTCAAAGCTCATACTCCTGGAATCAAAATTGGGCAGAAAATTCGTGTGTTCAAAGAGTTGTGAGACAAAGGATTAGGAACTTGTCAAAAGTGAGTAGCAAGGAAAGAGTAACATTACTGAATTTTCATGGTTAGATTAAACCAGAGTATGAACCAGGGAAGGAGGGCAAAATAGATGGAGACTTTTGAGATTTGTGATTCACAAGTTAGCATAGAAGTGGATTGATGGCCAATATTCTGTCAGAGTGACAGTGTGGATTTAATCATATAAAATTGTTCTTGACCATGAACTATATGAAAGTCAGGGAAGCACTGCTTCATCAAAATGGCATTACCTTGGAAAACACACTGTAAATAAAAGAGCAGCAGCAAAGCAGGCTATATTTATAAATATCAAGATATGTGAATTTGTGCTGAGAAAACTGCAAAAAGTTCATTGGCCACCTTCTTGGCCAAAACCCAATTGTCCTTTGAGGTAGATTCGACTTGAAGCATCAAGCTATCTAAATATTCTTTTCTGTTTCCCCACCATTCCCTTCCCTTCTTTATCCTCTGCCTTTTCCCTTCTTCCTCAAGAGGGCACCAACATCCCATCCTTGGAAAAGGAGCCGCTACCTGTGGGTTTCACATTGAACCTTAAAAACATCTCTCTACAGGAAAGAACCTGGTTACAGACCAATAAACCGATAACGAGACTTCCTATTTTAGTTTCAAATATCTCTAAAAACACATTGCATTTTGTTTAAATCCAGACTGATCATTAAACACAAAAAGCTAGCGTGTTTGGGAGAGGAAATCTGTGGGACCATTCATGGTCTCAAAATGAAAGAGACAAAGTTCAGCTGAACCCCAACAGTTACACAGGGCTGTGCATTCACAGTTGCAGGATATTTTTCTTAGGTCTTGGTGGGAGCATGAAAAGAGACCTTATTTTGTATGTGAGACTGGGGTATACACAAGCAAGCACACAGCAGCGTCAAGCCGTCTTTGTTAAAATTCAGGCAGTGGACATGCCAGAGGTTTGCCAGAGAAAGCTTAATGTTCCTCGGTTAAACACATAACAGGCATTTTTATCTTCGTCAAGGAATATTCTATAGAGTGTATCACACCTGTAAACTTGGTAAATTCTTTCAATAAGCACTCTGACACATAATAACACGCTTCTTTTTTTTCCTAATGCTTATTAAATCTAGGGTTGGGTGGTAAAATCCATAAGTAGCACAATATTGTATCCTGTTTTCTGTACTTATCTGAGTGATATGAAGCATTGTTACCTACAGTTGTTTTTTTTTTTAAGGTTGTGGAGCTAGTGACCATGTGGTAGGAATCACTATTTATAAAGCCTATTTGCATAGAGTTTACTGCTTTGATCAAATAAAATTTACAATAATTTAAATCTAACATTTAACAGTACACGTAATTGTTATTGTGCTACAAGTTCATTAGGCATAAATGGTAAGCAGTTTGCATAATTAATATTCTTTTATGCAGGTTTTGTATCTTTGGATTTTGGTAGAGTCAAATTTTGATGTTTTGTTCCTCATTCTACTTTGACTCTGGTTATTGATATAAAGTCACTACCAATGCTATCACTTTTCTCTAAAATCCTGCCTTTCTCCATATCTCTTTTCTTTTGTCTTTTTCCTCTTCAGCTTGTTCTCTTTTTCTTTATCACAGTAACACTCAGGGTCTTTAGTGTTCCCATCATCTTTCCTTGCACACTATTATACTCTGATATCACTCGTAGAAGAGCAAGTCTTTGGATTTGACTCTGAATATTGAGGATCCTTGGTCCCAGATCCTCCATCCTCCTGTGCCCAGGGGTGAGGTTCTCAGGAATTTGTTTGCCTGCCAGTACTTAGTCACTGGGATAATCTGTATTAATTCCCTGGGGGTACTGTAATTATCACAATCTTAGCAGCTTAAAACAATATAAATTTGTTCTCTTGTAGTTTCACAGGCTAGAGGTCCCAAACTGAGTGACAGCAGGGCCATTCTCTCTCCAAAGGCGCTAGAACAGCTTCTTCCTAGCTTGCACAAGACTGCCAGCAATCCTGACCCCACCTTGGCTCTCCTCACTCCAGTCTCCCCTCCATTGTCACATGGTGCTTTCCCTGCATGTCTCTGTCTGACACCAGTCCTACTGGATTTAGAACCCCCTAACCCAGGATGCCCCTTCATGGATCACTACCTTGTCATGGCGAAGGGGCTTGCATAACTCAATGAAGCTATGAGCCATGCCATGTAGGGCCACCCAAGAAGATCAAACCAGTCAATCTTAAGGGAGATCAACCCTGAATTTCACTGGAAGGACTGGTGCTGAAGCTCCAGTATTTTGGTCAGCTGATGTAAATAGACAACTCATTGGAAAAGTCCCTGATTCTGGGAAAGATCAAAGGCAGGAAAAGAGGTCATCAGAGCCTGAGATGGCTGGACAGCCTCACCGATGCAATGAACATGAACTTGTGCAAACTCTGGGAGTTGGTAAGGGACAGAGAGGCCTGGTGTGCTGCAGTTCAGGGGGTTGCAAAGAGTTAGACACAACTGGGTGACTGAACAACAATAACAGCAACCCAGGATGACCTCATCTTAACTTGATTACATTGGCAAAGCCTCAGTTGTCAAATAAGGTCATATTCAGAGGTTCTGGGTAGACTTGAACTTTGTGGGGGGACACTGGTTTAGCACATCACATGCCCCCATCCTATTCTACACCCTCCTGAAGGGTCTTTGATCTGCTTTCCTCTCCTACTCCCCATTTGATTTGCTGCCATGTTTCTACACCCAATCAGTATTTCATAATTATTAATAAAATAACTATTTATTAAAAGACTAATCTTCCAGAAGCATGCTCTCCAGGAGGCTTGAAGCTATGATAGTTTTAAGGTCTGAGACTGTTGATTCCCTGAACAGGTGAGTGGATCGTGCTATTACCATCGTGTGGACAAAGCAGAACCTAAGCCAACGAGGAACCCCAGGAGGATGGGGGAAACGTGGGGATGGGGGATGAATAGTTGGGCATCTTAGAGCAGAAAGTTGAAAGGAAAACAGTTGACTTCAAGGAGGTGGGGAGAGAAGAGAAGTCAGGGTCACAGGGACACAATTCTTGATCCAGAGTTGATGGAAAGTGCGCGGTAGGAGACAGCATGAGACAGAGACCTAAAACCATCATTATGTTCTTACCCATTTCTTCATACTCACTGTTTTCCCACTGAGGAAAATCTCAACTAAATTAAAAGCAACTAACTTTTTATTTCTTTTAATATGAAAGAAAAAAATATTAAAAATCAAATATGACCAGGACAATTAAATTAGATAGAACTGGGTAGAAGGACATGTCCTAATGGTGGTTCCTTTGCATTTCTATCTAGGAATACAATAAAAGGTGCAGTGGCTAGAATAGATGGCAGACCCTGACGGAAGAAAGGGAGAATGAAGGGGAAGCTGGGGGCTTTGAGGTTTCTTGAGAGTCTGCCCTGCTTATCTCTATTTCTGCAGGGACAGGAACAGAAGAAGTGTTTCATATTTAGAGCAGCTGGGCTGACCTACACCTCAGCAGGTGTTTCCTGTGAAAGAGTCTTGCAGATAATTATTACCAAATCATATAGCCAATGTGGCAAAACTCATGGGTGACATACTGATGATGTCACTGAATAATTATCATTTTTGTTTTTAAGGGCTTAAAATCGCATTCATTCTAGTGGTCACAGATGACCTTCAAATGACATAAGTCAGGTGATGAAAAGAAAATCCTACTAAGTCATATTTTAAGACCAGAGCAGAAATTTTAGCCAACTGGATATTCTGGGCAGGGCTCAAGGTAACATTCAGCCAGCTTGCATAGACTCAGAGGTCGTTAGAGCAGAATAAGCCTGAGATTTCTCCTGATCCAGCCCCCTCTTGAACCGCTGAGGAAATAGAGGCTTAGAGAGAGGAAGTGATTTGTCCAAAAGTCCCACAGGTACTACAAGGCAAAGCCTGGACTCAGACCTGGTCTCCTGAGACAAATGCTTCTTCCACTCCACTGTGCTGCAGAATGTTCACAGCCATCTGAAGATCAGGTTAGCTTCCATTCTGCCAGAATGATAGAGGCCTTTGGATATTTTCAAGCCAAGGCAACATATAAACTCAAAAAGAAAATGAAAATAAGAAAATTAGCTTATTTATTTATTGTGCTCTGATTCTGTGGCAGATATTACATCCAGCACTCAACCATTATTGGAGCATCTGATGCAAAGACATACAGTGCACTATTGAGGACCACCATTTCAATTTTGATCACCATTCTTGCTTTTAGCATTACTTTATTAATTCAACAAAATGTTTTCTACAGGTCCAATTGTCCTCAAATAAATATTCTCCTATTTGATAGCAATGAGTAGAAAGAAGGCAAGGGTGGTTGGTGTTGGTAAGGACACTGATAGTAGGTTATAAAGCCCAAGGTTGATGTGACAGATTCTGGAAGTCAAAAGTGGGATGAAAGTTACACTAACATTTGATCACTTGTTGATATGGGCACATATAGGTACATAATCTCTGCAATACAATCCACCCTAGCCTCATGTTCCCTTAGAGAAAGATACATATATGGACTAAAAGGTAAATGCTACTCATCGTTCCTTCAACTGTCTATTTCTTCTTCCTGCCCCCAGCTCTGAGTTAGAACAGGAGAACAAGTCTATCAGTTAAAACATTGACGCTGGGCTGGCATAGTAGAGCTGAATTTTATGTGTTTTCTTCTAAACTTATGGCTACATTGCTTAGAGGTTCTATCTTTCCCCAACAAGATAATTTGGGAGTCATTTTTATGTTTTTCTCTCTGCCATCTCCTGTCTATCACAAAGTCCTGTACATTGTTCCTTTAAATTAGCTGAAAAGCTTTTCTTAGTCTCTGTGTCTACTATTGCAACCATAGATCAAGCCATTGTCTCCACGATGAAAGAGAATTTAGTGATCTCTCTGTTCCAGATTTTGTTTATGCATGAATCTTTGGACACAGTGATGTCTTCATAAAACATCACTGTAATGATATCATTGTCTAGGCAGTCGTGTCCTGAATGCCATCCCAAATTGGATTGCCTCCATGATTAGAAATGAGCTCATAATGGGTTGAATATTTGAATCATAGTATCATTTGGTCTCAAGATTTTACGGTGGCCTTCCCTTGTTCTTTGGATCAACCAGAATCTAAGCATTCATCTAAGTATACTTCTACATAATTTTATTCTACTGTGCTCTCCTTGGAAGAAAAGCGATGACAAACCTAGACAGCATATTAAAAAGCAGAGACATTACTGTACCAACAAAAGTCTGTCTAGTCAAAGCAATGGTTTTTCTAGTAGTCATGTATGGATGTGAGATTTGGACCATAAAGAAGGCTGAATGCCGAAGTACTGATGCTTTTGAACTGTGGTGTTGGAGAAGACTCCTGAGAGTCCCTTCGACAGCAAGGAGATCAAACCAGTCAATCCTAAAGGAAATCAACCCTGAATATTCATTGGAAGGACTGACACTGAAACTGAAGCTCCAATACTTTGGCCACCTGATGTGAAGAGCCAGCTCATTAGAAGAGACCCTGATGCTGGGAAAGATTGAAGGCAGGAGGAGAAGGGGATGACAGAGGATGAGATGGTTGGATGGCATCACTGACTCAATGGACATGAGTTTGAGCAAGCTCTAGGAGACGATGAAGGACAGGGAAGTCTGGCGTGCTACAGTCCATGGAGTTGCAGAACTGGACACTACTTAAGGCAATGGCACCCAACTCCAGTACTCCTGCCTGGAAAATCCCATGGATGGAGGAGCCTGGAAGGCTGCAGTCCATGGGGTCGCTGAGGGCCAGACACGACTGAGAGACTTCACTTACACTTTTCACTTTCGTGCATTGGAGAAGGAAATGGCAAGCCACTCCAGTGTTCTTGCCTGGAGAATCCCAGGGACGGGGGAGCCTGGTGGGCTGGCGTCTATGGGGTCGCACAGAGTCGGACACGACTGAAGCAACTTAGCAGCAGTAGCAACTGAACAACAACAACAATGCTCTCCTTAATCTTCTCTTCCTATCAAATTGGCCACCAAGTTGATTCACCTCGACCTATATGCTATTTTTTTTAATGGATTTTTGCTTTTGATTATATGGTTCTTGCCCCTCATAATACCCTAGAGAAGGAAATGGCAAAGTACTCCAGTATCCTTGCCTGGAAAATCCCATGGACAGAGGAGCCTGGTGGGCTGCAGTCCATGGGGTCTCAAAGAGTCAGGCACAAATGAGCAACTAACACTTTCCCTAATTCCCAACCTCTTCCCATCCAGACATTGTTTCATCTATTCCAATCTGACCTTTACTTTAAAATACATTCTAAGCACCAGCTCCTTCATCATGTCATTTGTAGTCACTTTAGTAAATAATAATTTCATCTTTTCTGGATGTTCCATACTATTTCCTAAGAATCATAAACTATAGAACCTCAAGATATTCAACATAAGACTTAATTATATTCTATATTATATCATTTTCCAGTTATTTTCATGCACAATTAATTCATAAAATAGAAATTCTAGTACCTCCTTTAAAGGGTTGCCTCATTAGAACTGTGTTTGGCATATAGTTGACTCGAGTTTCCATTGTCTTCCCTTCCTCCTTATCAGTGGGTTGGAGTTACAGCTGAGAATACCACATCTTTCATAGCAGGAATTTCGTCCAAGCATACAATAATTCTTGGGCTTCCTCAGTGGCTCAGTGATAAAGAATCCACCTGTGATGCAGAAGACACAGGAGACTTGGGTTCGATCCCTGGGGATGGGAAGATCCCCTGGAGGAGGGCATGACAACTCACTCCAGTATTCTTGCCTGGAGAATCCCATGGACAGAGGAGCCTGGTGGGCTACAGTCCATAGGGTCACAGGGAGTTGGACATGACTGAAGTGACTGGGAACGCATGCACATGCATATAATAATTCTTGATCAATACTTATTGACTAGAGCATGGCTGACCTGGAGACCCAGTCCCATGAATTCTGACATTAAATATGTATATTTGTGTACTCTTGGTTTATAATATTGTCAATTTTTAAAATCGATACTTTAAAATTATACCTAATAATCCATTGCTGCAAACTTTCATCATATCCCACTTATGTACTTAAAGTTAAAAATTATTCTGAAACATGTACAGACTGCAATTCTCTCTCTTGATGATATAGCATTGCCATCATCCATTATGACCTTTTCTTTGAAACATGTGAACACTGCAAGCTGGCAAGCCTTGCTGAGAAGTGCACATTTCCTATTTTTATGTATGCCTTGCTTTTCTGTTGGCAGGGGGAAACCAGAGCTCTAGAAATGAGGAAGCTTGTCTGAATTGAGTCCAACTTTCCAATTCTCAAAACCCTTGTCTGGACAGCTGCCCTTTTGAAGGAGTGGTCAGTTTTCACTCTTGATTTCAAGAGCAGCCTTGTTCTCTTCAGATATTCTTTCACAAACTTTTTTTAGTCACTAAAATTTAAGACATTTGTTTCTGTCTTCCCAGACATTGTTTATAGTTCTCCATTGCTGGCCAGGGTGCACAATTACTCCCTGGAATAAAAGTACTCTAAATCATATTTATGTCACTTTCAGCTACTATCCAGGAAAGCTTCTTTGAGCTTTCTGGGTAGTGATAAGATTCATATGATACACAATTATCCTCAGCCATGTACATTCTGCAAATAATCCCCAGTTTGGCAATCGTTGTCTCCTCAAGTGGTATTTCTTTGCTGGGAGGTATTGTATAATAAAGCAGATCTTTTCAAAGAATTCTAATCATCTGAATCTAAAACAACATTTTATTTATTTCATGTGGTCAGTGGTGTCCCAAATGCCCCTGCAAATTAGATTAAAAATTATCCAGTTGATGTGTAAACATCCCACTAATTTACCTAGTGTCTGGGTCTTTTATTTGATGTTCAGGAATTTAAATAATTTAAGGTTGTTTAGCTCTCAGTTCAACTTTTGCTTTCTGGATATTTACTTGGAACTTCACAGTATTTATTTAAGGCTATTAGAAATGCTGGGGGAGGACGTTTTTTTTTTTACTGCCCGGGAGGCTGGTATAGCCCTGGTTCAGCATTTGTAAAGATAATGTGGCTGTGGGCTTACAGCAGTCTTGTCTGCTCAGTGTTTCTCGGAATTTCTCCTGTCATGAACCCACCTGAACTGCTCAGCTTTGTTGAGATTCCCACCTGTGCAATGGAACTGGCAGCTCTGAACAAAACTAAGAAGACAGCCAAATCTTTACAGCGTTCCCTGTCTGTCATTTTTAATTTAATTTTTTCTTCCATTGCTGGAAGCTATGGAGTCAAATACAGGTATATTCTTCCACTTTCTCACTGTTAGGTCTTCAGGAAATTGTTCAGTTTGAGTCTCAGTTTCCTATCTGCCAAATGGAAATAAGAAATGTCTTTCTGGAAAGATGATTGTGGGGATCAAATGATATGACTTGGGAGAGCATCTGGCAAGATTTTGGGTTAATTTACTGTCAAAACAATCCCATCTTCTTGTATATTTACCAAGACCCTCTTCTTAATTCAAGATATGATGGACGCTTTGTATACCCCCAAACATTCTCCCTTTCTCTGCTTTTAGTTAAGTTAGTTAAGTCGCTCAGTGGTGTTTGACTCTTTGCCACCCCGTGGACTGTAGCCCACCAGGCTCCTCTGTCCATGGGATTCTCCAGGCAAGAATACTGGAGTGGGTTGCCATTTCCTTCTCCAGGAGATCTTCCTGACCCAAGGATTGAACCCAGGTCTCCCGCATTAGAAGCAGACGCTTTAACCTCTGAGCCACCAGGGGAGCCAAATACCTTGTCTGCTTTTAAGTGCCCTGAAACCATTCTTGAACTCCCTTGCGCTGTCATAACCCATTCCAAAGTTATTGAAACTCATCAGATTAAAGTATAAATTACTGATATCAACTTAAGGTTTTTAATCTATAAATGGGAATTTTGACTCAATTAGGTCTTCCAGAGCTTTACGCTAAAGGAGTGCATGAAAGTTACAGAATTAACTTTTTAATTGTTAATCCAATTAACAATTGGATTGTTGATTATTTTGATCAGTAGTTGTTTGAGTGCCCACTACATGCCAGGGGTTGTTTTAGTCACTGGGAACATTGCAAGGAACAAAAGGAAGAAATTCCTGCTAGTCCTTTGGCTGATCTCTTGAAGGTAAGCACCATGATGGTTAATTTGACCTATTCAAGGTCACCAATCAAGAACTACCAACACAATAGATTGAGGGGAAAATTTAGAACAAAGAATTCCAGTCCTGCCTGAAGATAACTTTACATTTTCTCATGAACCACCCTTCCCACCACCCCTTCACCTCCCCACTGCACTCCTCTCAGTTTTACAAATAGTGCTTCTGCAGCCAGATGGGGTTAAGAACTACATTTACAGTTAAAATGCTCAAAATATAGCTGGTGGTGATGGGGGATTTGGTTTATTAGCTCATTTTTATGTATGAGAGAAACTGTAGTAAAAAAAAAAATCAGTGTTCATCTTTTTTCAATTTGTTCTAAGAGATTTTTGGCATTAAAGCTTTTTCACTTTCAAATGTTCCAACTCTAGCTGTATTTATGTGATGCCAAACCAACTAGTTGAAAAATTACAAGTATGGGAAATTAGCCAACTCTTTGTCTACAAACTGCCAACCAACCAGGTTGCCTGATATTTTTTTCTTCACTGAATTGTCCCATCATTCAACTGAATTGACTGACAATGGCCTGGGAGATCCAAAACAAAGCACAAAGTCTGTTTTGTATAATTCAAAGTATTGATTCATTGTTCTCTGGCAGAATATGCTCATTGTAGAACATACAGATAATACAGACAATTTAAGAAAACAAAAATCACCAAAGCTTCATCATACACAAATATTGACCCTTGGAGGATTTTTCAATGCGTGTATACATATATTAGAAAACTGGATGCTGCTCTAAGTACAATTTCTATCCAGATTTTTCTTTTCACTTAATGTATATTATAAACATGACTAAATATTCTTAGAAGTCATAATTTTTGCACACTCTTTCCATATATGGATGTAACCATAATTTTCTTAACAATCCCCTAAGGGTAGGCTTTGGGGTTATTTCCAATTTTGGCTACTATAAAAAATTCTGCAATAAACTTTTAAAAACAAATCCTATGCGTCTCTGATTATTAATTTAGTTTAAAAATTTAGCAAGACTACCTATAAGCTCTTAATCCACATTACTAAGACTTCTCACCAGCAAAGTTATGTAGCAAAAGATTATAGCAAATGTACATTCCTACACATAAGCTGTTTTTAAGAATGCCCTGTTCATTCTCTTGCCAGTTTTTAAATCTTTACCAGTTTGATAGGTGACAAAAACACTAGTCCCTTGTTTTAATTTATATTTCTTATACTGTTAATGAGAATTAACAGTTAAAATTTTTCTTGACCATGTGTATTTTTTTCATGATCATTCTTATTTCTAAAAGGCTTCTCTTCAAAATGAGGAAAAGCAAATAGCAATAGACTAAAATAATGTTTTTATGTTTCCATCTTCAGAAAAGTAAAAAAAAAAAGCACTTGTATCATATTTTTCTCTTCTTCAGGTGGACATGAAAAATTAAACCTCTGACTCTCTGCCCTTATAGCTATTATAATTGGATTTAATAGCTTAATTCTTGTTAAGAAACTTTAATAAAGTGCTAGAGTTGAGCAGAGAAAGTTTGAACAGATAAATTTTCTGCCAAGTGGGTGCTGGTTTTGAGGCTCTCTTGAATGACATGTGGATTCAAATGGTATTCATATCTGACGGCCATGCTACTTTCTGTTACCTTCCCAGAAAGGCTGGTGGAAAGCTATTGAACTTTGAAAATTCTCTTTGGCTGCCTCCTTGAAGTCATTAGCAGAAGTTCCGTCTTCTGAAAGTGGTTACTCTAGAACTTATACAAGGCAAAATTAACAGTTATGCTTAATTACTTTCACTCATGTGTTCACTAACATTAAGTGTTGTCAGACCATTTATTATTATGGAGTCATAACCCTGATATGATCATTTCCTTCAATTCTGCCTGACTTTCCTTTCCTTTCTGCCAAAATAAGCAGATCCCATGCTCATCTATGAAAAGGAAAATCCTATGACAGCTCTAAGAAACAAACTATATTGCTTTGATACAGCCTTTCTTGAGATTTCATCTTGTTTTCAAATAATATATTTTTCTACTTTGTTATAAATTTTAAACAAGAAGTATCAAAATCCGCACATGGCTACTTGGTCTGGACTTAGGCCTTATAAATAACCATTCCAGCCAGTCTTAATGTGGAAAAATGGAAAACCAGTTTCTATTAACAAAAAGAAAATACCATTTTTTTATACATGGCTCTTACTCCGGCCCAGTGAGAAACAGCACTTTTCCTTTCCTCAGTGTTTATTACACGTGGGTGTGTTTGCAGTGTGGCACTAGTGGTAAGGAACCTCCCTGGCAACGTGGAAAGCATAAGAAATATGGGTTTGATCCCTGGGTCGAGACGATCCCCTAGAGGAGGGCATTGCAACCTACTCCAGTATTCTTGCCTGGAGAATCCCATGGACAGAGAAGCGCAAAGAGTCAGACATGACTGAAGCGACTTAGCATACACGCATATGTTTGCAATACAGCTGTTTCAATCTTTGTAGTAAGGGCACAAATCTGTCACCATGCTGATTTCACTTAAAGGTTTGTCTCTGCCGAAGCAAATTGGTACCATCTTCCAATTTCTCTCTCAAACCAATTTCATATTGAGATGGAGGTCTTTCTTAACAGACAAAAAAGCAAGACCCTTCTTAGTCAATAGGCACCACCACACCAGTAGGAAAATGAGAAGGAAATACGAAAGGGCAAAGGTGGTGAAAGGGCACCCAATTTTGGCTAGCTCTGGCTTTTTGAGGCGCTATCTTTGGTCATCTTCCCTTACCTCTGAGCTAGTATACATTTTATATATTCTTCTTTTCATACACTATAGGAACAGTTTCCTTTAATAGAGCTGCTACTGCTGCTGCTAAGTCGCTTCAGTCGTGTCCAACTCTGTGCGACCCCATAGACAGAAGCCCACCAGGCTCCCCTGTCCCTGGGATTCTCCAGGCAAGAACACTAGAGTGGGTTGCCATTTCCTTTTCCAATGCATGAAAGCGAAAAGTGAAAGGGAAGTTGCTCAGTCATGTCCGACTCTTAGCAACCCCATGGACTACAGCCTACCAGGCTCCTCCATCCATGGGATTTTCCAGGCAAGAGTACTGGAGTGGGGTGCCATTGCTTTCTCCGTTTAATAGAGCAGGATCTTTTAATACAAAGGAAAGTTAAAGAATTAGTGCTCTAGGTAGGAAAGTACTTTGCCCCCACTATATTTTCCCCAACATTTCAAATATTCAAAACTAGTCAAATATTCAAGAATTATTAACCATACATTAAAGTTGAATGAATTTTACAGTGAACTTTGTACACTTATCACCTAGTTTTCCCATTAATATTTATTCAGCTTTATCACTATCCATCCATCTAAACCCCATCTATCTGTTAGTTATATTATTTTTTGATGATTTTTTGATGAACTTCAAAATAGATTGCAGATATCAGCATGTGTATCTCTCCCCAAATACTGAAGCCTGAATGTAATTAGGCTTTGGCATTTGTTTAGTTTTTTTATTTGATATAAAATATACATACAATAAAACAAACCTATCTTAAATTTACACTTGTGGAGTATTTCAAATGCATATACTTGTGCAACTCTAATTTTTACCAAGACAGAAAATTACATTCCAGAACATTTCCTATTCTGCTCCTGTCCCTGACAACTACTGATTTGAGACTTTTTTTCTATTATAGATTGGTTTCATTTGTTATAAAATGTCATACTAAAGGACTAATAGCATATATTCTGCTTTGTACAAGACTTCTTTCACTCAGCAGTATGTTTCAGATTTATTTAACAACTGGTAGTTGGCTCTATTTTATTGAGTGGTAATTCATCATATGCCACAGTTTGTTTATCTGTTCTATTGATGGATATTTGGTCTGTTTCCAGTTTTTGGTCATTATGGGTAAAGTTGCTATGAACATTCTTGTCGTGTATTTGCCGTATGTTGTGTAAACATACGGTTTTGCTTCCTTTGGGTGGATACCTAGGGGTGGCCCTGTTGGGTTACAGGGAAGGTGTTTATTTAAATGTGTAAAGAAACTGCCAGATTGTGTTCCAAAGCTGTTGTACCATTTTACATTTTCACCAGTGAAAGATGAGAGTTCCAGGTGCTCCACAACCTCTCCAAAATTTGGTGTCATCATTCTTTTGTTGTTCAGCCACTCAGTCATGTCCAACTCTTTGTGACCCCATGGACTACAGCATGCCAGGCTTCCCTGTCCTTCACTATCTCCCACAGTTTGCTCAAACTTACGTCCATCGTGTTGATGATGCCATCCAACCATCTCATCCTCTGTCACTCCCTTCTCTTCCTGCCCTCAATCTTCCCCAGCATCAAGGTCTTTTCCAATGAGTTGGCTCTTCACTTCGGGCGGCCAAAATATTGGAATTTTAGCATCAGTCCTTCCAATGAATATTCACTGTTGACTTCCTTTAGAATCAACTGGTGTGATCTCCTTGCTGTCTAAGGGACTCTCAAGAGTCTTCTTGAGCACCGCAGTTCAAAAGCATCAATTCTTTGGTGCTCAGTCTTCTTTATGACCCAACTCTTGCATATATGACTACCAGAAAAGCCATGGCTTTGACTACACAGAGCTTTGTTGGCAAAGTGCTACCTCTGCTTTTAAATACACTCTCTAGGTTTGTCATAGCTTTCTTTTCAAGGAGCAAGTGTCTTAATTTCATGACTGCAGTCACTATCCACAGTGATTTTGGAGCCCAAGAAAATAAAATCTATCACTATTTCCACTTTTCCCCCATCTATTTGCCACAAAGTGATGGGCCTGGATGCCATGATCTTAGCTTTTTGAATGTTCAGTTTTAAGCCAGCTTTTAAATTTTGGCTATTTTCTTGGGTGTGGGCACCACTGTGTTTTAACAATGTCTTTCTCAGCTTATCATCAATACTGTTGATGGTCACAGTTTTTAGCTATCCTCTTATCACCTTGGGAAACCAGTGGCCCATTAGCTTTGGGGAAATTACCTTTTTTTTTTTTGCTTTTTGGTACTGAGGTGGTGAACACAGAGCAGAATGCAAAATGCATAAACAAATGACAATGTATGGTAATATTAAAACATTGACAGAAGCCTGATAACCCTACTATCATCATACAGAAAGCATAATAGGCATTGTGTACTCTGCTAAGCCACTTAAAGAAGCTTTTGTCATTTATTTTTTTATGATCTTGTGAGGTAAGTATACTATCCCCTATTACAAATGAAGAAACTGAAAATCAAAAGATTAAAATTAAGCAAACAAAAACCCAGTTGCCCATGGTCACACTGCTATCAAGAAGCTTGCCTAACTCATAAAGAAAGAAGAGACTTAAAAGGCCCACTAAAAATATTATTTAACTTACATAATATATTGGAAGTGTATGTTTCCACCACTGGAAAAGACATTCCTAATCTCAATGACCCTCAAAAGGGCAAGCAGAGGAAAGAAGGTGTATTTCTCAGCATTATCTGTGGCATTCACACAATGAGTTAATCCACTATCAGACCTCAGTCTAACCCCCTTAATGGGTAATTCAGCTTTCATATAGTTCATTATCTTTTACTTTCTTTTGTTTGCTTCACAGATGGAATACTTTAAAATGTCTATGAAGAATTTTCCATCTGGACTAGATCAACCTCAAACGCAAGTCAAAGAAGAGGTATATGTTCCTGTGCATCCACTGGGATCATCAGGATAGGAAGACTTCCAAAAACAACACAAGTTTGGTTTCATAAATTGGGCAGCAGGGAGAACAAATGCAATGAGTAATAATCACTTATGTGCTTTGCCTTTGGTAGCTTCAGGTCCCGTCTTCCTCAGCTTTGTAAGATGAGACCTTCGTAAGATGGCTGTGGTGACAGTCAATGGGCTGTCAGTTGGATTTGGCTTTAAAGTATTTTTTTCCTTTCATCTGCTCACATTCCATATTTATCTTGTTGTCATTCTCCTCTAAGTGATTTCTGGTGATACATTGCCTTTTAATGACACTTTTACTTACCTTCATTCATTTTATTCTCACAAGCACTCTTTAATGGGGAATAAGAAAGGAGATTGAGATGCAGAGGCTTCATTTATTCAACATTTTAAAATCCCTATTATGTCAGGCAGTTACTGAGCTGAAAAAAATGGTCCTTTTCTTTGGAAAGCTTATGGTTATGGACAGAGACACAAGTATATTAAGAGATAATTAGCTACAGATGTAAATATTACTGTATAAGATTTAGGTAAGGAGTATTAGGGAGACAGGAATGAGAGGATGACCAAGGTTAGGTTACTTTCTATGAGTAGCAAGATCTGAATAGAGATACCAGGTAGTCTGATTCTTTAACTAATACTTCTTTCATCAATAAAAATAAAGGTTACTTTTTATAAATTAATTTTTAAAAATATATATGCTATTCTAAAAAATATTTAAAGAGGCCTACAAAAATGTACAATAAGACAAACTATTTGTACATTGATTTTCAACCTTTCCAAAGTGGATTCATGATACTGTCTTCAGACAAACTTGACAAGTATTTTTCTTCTCTCCTTTTCTTATATTTTTCCCACACTAGACTGAACACAAGGATAACTAGATCTATCCCATGATGTCAAGATGCTTGGGAAAGTTTGGTACCAATCCTTACCCTCCTCCTAGCAGCTAACATGTGGAAATTGTGGGATTCCCTATAGGCCAACAGACATATGTCCCATTGCCCTTCAACTTTGTCTAATCTTGATCCACACACCCCTCTCCTCAATTCCAAAATTCTTCATTTTTCAAAACTTGTCATCAAATAGCCTTTACTGTTTACTTTATTTCTAATGTCTTTCCAGGGCAGGCTAGAGGGTAGACAGGGTGAGGGGAGAGGTGATGAAGAGCAATTCCTTGTAACAGTAGGACCCTAGGGACCATTTCATATGCACTCATTTTCATAATCCTTCACTGGAATGGCTTCAGCTACTTGGAATTTTTCTTTAAAGTTTAGTAGCACTCTAGTTTCCATCACTTGGGATCTGGTGTCCAGGAAAGGAGCAGAAGAGGGGCAGGAGGAGCGGGGAGAGGAAGACAAGGAGAGAAAGGCACACTCTGAAAAAGAGGAAACAAAAGTCGGGATTCGGTCTAGTAAAATCTCATGACAATTTTGTATGGGAGTTGGACGTGGTACTTAATCTAGTGGACTAAATTAAACCAAATGAGAACAAGCTGTTACTGAGCTTTTAAGTACAATGTTCAATTTTTGTTATCCTTTACCACTTTCCTTAGAAGATAAACGTATTAAAAATAGCTCCTCTTCTCTTAAAGGAGGTGACTGTTTTATTTTCCGGTTTGGTCTTTCATCCATCTTCACTTCCTATCTGTCTCAGAGCTTTGAGAAATATGTTGCTGCCTGGAAAAACCCATTTCTTCAGCTTGCCATCAGTTTTCCCATTCCATTCATTTAGGCTTCAGCCCCTTGAGTTATGGGAGGCTAGAGTAGCCTTTTAACTGTCGTATCAGACAAACTCCAATTCCAGTAATAAACTATTTGCTGGATTCACTTTTAACATTCATGGAAAATCATTAAAAAAAAAATGGTGTTTGGAACACTCTGCTGGCACTTCAAGCTCCATTTCTGGTATGTTTCAACAAAAATCTATTTATGGATTCTTTTCCTCTTCTCACACCTCCCTTTTCCCTTCCTCCTTAAGAAAGTTGGAGAACCTGTAAGTTAAATTAATGCTTGATGTAATTTCCTGTAATACAAGGCATAAGCTCCAGCACTAACTATCCTTTCATGGAAAAACAGTTCATGGCTCCTGGATGTGGAGTTACACCCTTGAATTATGAGTCGTGATGATTGCTGAGTGGATCACTTTGGAGCCAGAAAACAGGGTGGTAGCAGGGGAAAGGAGTTGGCAGCTGGAGGGGAGAGAGCAGGTTTGCTGGGAGTGAGTGCCAGAACAGTGTTTAAGAAAATCAAAAATGCAGTGGGGCCAAGGGAAGGACCAGTATGCTACGTGGACAGAAGAGAGAAGCCAGGGGAGAGCTGGACTGTTCTGGGCTAGATTTTAGCCTGCCATGTGGTGGAATATTTAATTGAACATTTAATTTCTACTGTGATTGATAAATGAAAAATCTCAGGGTAATAATACTTTTCAAGAGGTGATATAAACCAGTCTTTGAGATGTCAAGCTGGCAAATAAGCTGATGAGGCAAAGGAATTCTGTCGGCTGGCTTAAAAGCAATCTGTATATGTTTGTAGGTCTGTGCTTATACCTCTTGCTAAACTCATCTCTAATCTCTTAGGTCTGGAAATTAAGCCTACATGCCAGACTTTCCTGTACTGATTTACCTGTTTACCTTGACTTAGGTCAGGTCAGGTTGCTGTGTGAATAGGACTTATCTGGTGGTGGATTATTATAGTTTATATTGCTTCCTGACTCAGCCTAAATACACATCCAGAAACATCCATTTAAGTTACTGTGGTTAACTCTCCTAAATTTCCAGGGACTTTGGGTTTGAGTGGATCCAATATTTGAATAAAGGGTCAAACTGGTGGGCTAGGTTTCTTTAGAAATAACCTCAAACTCCATTCTTCTGCTCTATAAGGCAAGATATAGTCATGGAACGCCTACTATGTCCCTGTTACCCAAACAGTAGAGAGTAATAAATCAGACCACACAGTGAGGTATGTATACAGCTGCAAGACAGGGATAAGATAGTCATGGGGGATCCTTGGGATAGTAGTGGATCTTTAATCCACTTTAATTTATATTCTTCTCTAGAGATTGTTTGTATAATAAAGACAAAAGTGCTGCAATAAAGGGTAAGAAGAAGAAACCATGACTTTATCATTAAGGAAAAGAGAAACTTAAGTTTCTGAAGTAATAAAGGATGGAGGAAAACTGGGAAAATAATGGATTTCTGTACAGCAAGCACAAGAACTGGTCTGCAGCATTTCAAGTATGGAGGGGCTTCATTCATGCATACCCCTAGAGCAGTCTTTCTCAACCTCAGCACTATTGACACTTTGGACTGGGTACTTCTTTGCTGCTGTGGGGCAGGGGGCGGTTTATGTACTGTAGGATGTTGAGCAGCGTCCTTGACTTCTACCCACTAGTTTCTAGTAGTACCTCTTACCTTAGCTGTGACCGTTCAGATTGTCTTCAGACATTGCCAGTTTTCCCTTGGAGAGCAAAAGGACTGCTGTTTGAGAACCAATGCATTAGGGCAATTACTAAGACTAGTCTAGAAATTCAATTAGACTTTTAGTTGATGGTATTTCCAGTAAGATAAAATGACAGACAAAACATAGTGGGAAAGACGCAGGTTTCAAAGTCAAGCAAATAAGGATTCTAAACTAAGTTTATTCTAAGCTAAGTTTTACTCAATGAGAGGCACTGGAGATTAAAGAATTGAGTAGGAGAAAAAAGGGACCATGACAAATGTTCAGTATTAAAAAGTGGGTACTCTTTTAAAAAAGAGTTCCATTCTTGTGTTTCCAAAAGAATGTTTGTGTATGTATGTGTGTGTATATAGCTTACCTGAGCTTCTAGAATATAAACTCATTCATAAAGTGAGTTGCTTAAGTCTCCTAGCTTGTTTGGATTATGAATCAATTACTTACCATGTACCATGCACTGTGATAGGCACTAGGGATTCAATGGTTGGAAAACAGATCTGGTCCTTACCTTGCTATTAACCCTAATAACCTTCCTATGGGCTAGATATTGTTTAGCAAAATCTGGGAAGTTCATAGACTGGGTGTAGCACATATGGGTGTTGGGAAAGGCAATCTGCATGGGCTCTAAGTGTTCCTGCACATCCTTTTTAATTTCACCAAGAATGCAAGACCTTGATCCATCTTCACTAGGGCCATGTCTCAGGATTATGTCTTCAGCAAGCAGCCTTCACAGATGAGACAATGTGTCCCTCTAGGACAAGGAGTGGCCTTGCTTATTGTTTGCTATAAAACAAGTTCCTAGTCTCCTGTAAAGCTATTCACTGTGTGCCTGGCATTCCCCTGTGTGTCTACATGCTGCCTCCTTGGATTTGGGACAAGGGGACCTGACACAGCATGGTGCTCATGCTGCTTGCTGCGCTATGATTAGTACAGTCCTTTGTTTCTGACCCAGGAGTCTTGTTTCCTTCCAATAGTCATTTAAACATTAGTAATAGGTCAACGTTAAGCATTAGTAAGGCTTACTTACTGCCTTATAAGGAGAGTAAAATCAGATCCCAGACCTTGATAATGGGGTCCAGTATACAGGGGCTTTAAAACATCAGCAAGAAAAAGAAGTTTCTGGAGTGAATATGAAGAGAGATCTCCATGCTTCCTTTGGTGCAACAAGACTAAGGAGTAACCAGTCCCAAATGAAGCAGTAGAGCATGGCTCCGGGTGTGAGCTCTTCAAGAAAAAACATGAAAAGAGGTTCCTCGATGTACTTACACATAAAGATTTACATTTCTGATGGACTGTTTGAGGGTGAAATATTCCTAGACTTCAAGAGGGTAAGAATTCTCAGTTCACTGAAACAATTCAACCTTAGAACAAAGACCACATTAAAGATGTTACCATGCCATCTAAGTCTCTGGGTGCAGATGGCTTCCAGTTAGTTCCTGTGAGTTGAGAGAGAGAGAAACAGGGGATATAATGAAGTCAGGATTAAGGACCATATCTAAAAATCAATTCTGAAAGTACAGGAAAATGACTGGCAGCAAATAGATTCAAAATCGAATACATTTTTAAGGGAGTTGTATTGTCAAAGACATCTAGATAGGATATCTAGATAAACCTAGCCTCAAAAGGCCTATGACTATTTAGTGAGTCTTGAAGCAACCCCCAAGCAGAAATTGTGTGTAAAACCTATGCAGTCCCCAAGGAAGACATCCATTCACACTTACTTCACGTGTGTCAATGGAAAATAATAGAATAAGGAAGAATTTCCCAGAGGACAGAATAAAGAGGCATGGAAAACAATGGACAAAGGAGTTCTTTCTGAAGAACAGAATCGGGGTCTAAGCGAAGAATATGCTAATACCCAGGAGCTGAAATCCCACCCACCGGATTCCATAATTGCTATATGGCAATGACTGCTCTGTGCATTCTACTCTTAGCTTTCCTCCTCTTTCATTGTCTATTGAGTGTGTGTATTGGGGGAGTGAGGGCAAAAAAACTACTTACATTTTTAGGTCATATGTTCTTAGACCTTGAGGAGTCATAACTGAACCCGACAGCAGACTGTGTATTATCTGAGGATCTTGTTCTTTGATAAGGAAATAGGGACTACTAGGGCTGCGTGGTTGTACCCTAGTAGAAGGACTGATGATGTTTTATCTGTGGGAAGAAGAGTGAAATACATATTGGGATGACAGAGACAGCAGTATGTTCACTGAAACCCAACTCACTTTTAAAGTGTATGCTTTGAATTCCGACAAATAGGCTATGGATGAAATTACGCATACTACCAACTTGTCTTATAGAAGTGTTTCTCTTAGTTGTCTAGGCTTATCTCAACCTAGCATGCCTGCAGATATAAAGAATCAGACAGGAAACTCTAAGACCCAGGAGATAGAGGAGCACCAAGGTGGAAGGAGCAGGAGTTCCTGATTCACCCCAGAAAGGGTCTCCCACCAATTAGGAACACCTACACTGAATTTCTTACTGTTAAGAAATAAACTGCTGCTGTGTTAAACCACTGAGATTTGAAGTTTTCCTTGTTATGTGTGCTAAGTCGCTTCAGTTGTGTCTGACTCTTTGCCACACTATAGACTATAGCCCACAAGGCTCCTTGGTCCATGGGATACTCCAGGCAAGAATACTGGAGTAGGTTACCATTTTCTACTCCAGGGGATCTTCCTGACCCAGGGATGGAACCTGGGTCTCCTGCAGCTCCTGCACTGCAGACAGATTCTTTACTGCTGAGCTGCTAGTGAACTTAGAGGGGGAAAGTGCAGCAATTATTACTAATACCAGAGAAAACAAAAAAGTTGTACATAAAAGAAATTATAATCTTAGTATAATATAATTTAGCATGAATAATACTTGCATACTTGTAATAATGTAAATACTAATTATGGATTTAATCAAAATTTATGCTATAATTTCTTGAGAATAAGTGATAAAAGAGAAGGAAATAGGAGATAGAGAGAAGGAGTGAGAGTGTGGCAAGAGAAGAGTGAAGTGAAAATGAAAGGGTTAGTCACTCGCTCAGTCATGTCTGATTCTTTGGGACCCCATGGACTGTAGCCCGCCAGGCTCCTCTGTCCACGGAATTCTCCAGGCAAGAATACTGGAGTATGTTGCCGTTCTCTTCTCCAGAGGATCTGAGTACAAAAGAGTTAAATACTCATCTTCCGAGGTTGGAAATCTAAAATGGAAAGATCCAGAAATAGCATGCTATTTAGAAAGATGGAGACAAATATCAAAGCAAATATCTTTAAGAGTGGGGAGAGGAGAGCAGGGGAGAATCAGAGGCTGCATTTTGCGCTAGAAGCTTTGTAGGGCTGTTTGTTAAAATTATGTATGATACAACTTTGATAAACATCAAAAGGATATAAAAGAAAAAGAGTAGAACCTGAAAAAAAAAGTCACTGTAAAGTAAAAGCCATTGAGGTTGGAGAAATGCTGTAGACTGTGGTATTCTAGAAACCAAAAAGAGAGCATGTTTTGAGAAGAGGATGTTAACAGAGCACGAAATGTTATTGAGATGTAAGAAGACTGAAAATTGCCCATTGGATTTAGCCTTAGAGATGACCTCAGTGAGAGAAGTTTTAGTGTGGTAGGGTGGGGGCACGGTGTCTGCTGCTTCTCCTGCATTGGCAGGCAGATTCCTCACCACTGCACCACCTGGGAAGCCCCAAAATGGGGGGCAAGAGGGAGGTAAAAAAAATGGGTGAGTGCCTTTGAAACTGCTTTAGAAAAAGCTAAGCTCTATGTATATAACATGATTTAAAGTATTCATTTTCTTAGATCCATGATCCATTTCTGCATTTAAACCTCACATAGATGTGTAAAAAGAGAAGATAAATGAGTTTACTTAACATTTACACAAAATCTTCTGCCATACTTCTGAAACACAGAATTAACGAGTTTTCTACAGTCTTTAGGCAAAACCACAATTTGAGGCCCAAACTGCCTAGAAAACTAGGTTTGAATGTCACATGGCTTCTGGTATGAATGTTTACTAGGTCTTTCCTTCACGCAATTATTTCTTTTATTTTCTATTTAAAGGAAGGCAAGATAGAGTTACATGGAATGCACTCAATAAAATATGACTAGATACCAAACACATCATCCATCTTCTCAGTTATTTGTCCTTATGAGTATTAGCTCTGATTGCTTTTATTAGTAAAAAAGATTTTCAAATCCCTTTCTAAATTTTACACATCCATCTGGGAAAGAGAAACTTGGAAATGGCTGCTTGACATGGAAACAAAGAAAATTTAAAAATTCAAAGAAGAAGATTTGCATATTTTCATAAAGAATAAAAAGTAGACCATAAGTCCTCTTAGTATTGTTATAAAATATGATGCATTTCTCATTGTTTTAAACACATTAAGGGGTACACTTTTTTAACTAAAATAGGGTTACTAACCATTTTCAAGGATAGAAAACTATGAAGGATTTACTTTTTAAAGAAAGTAAAACACAAGTTTCTGTTAAGTGAGACTATAAAGGTAATTGCCCTGATTTAAAAGGTAAAATATTAAGAAGAGAGCTTTTTCAAAATGAACCTGGAGAAGTAAGACAAGCAATTTTGGAGACCTAACTGTGATGAATGTCTGTCTCTCCAGGTGGCCTGTTTCCTTAAGATAAATATTCAAAATATTCTTGCTTTGGGTAACTTGTCTTTACTTAGACACCCTGGGAATCACTTTCCCATATTTACCTTCAGGAAAAGTCCTACATTAGCTATGCTCCTGGGATAACTGTCCCATAAATTCTAGTGCAATGTGAATGAGCACTCATGATGTTTCAGGAACAAAATAAGGTTCCTTACATTCATATTTTCATTAAATTACCCCAACTAATGAGATAGGTACCACCATGCTCATTTTTGTTTTTCCAGTGGTCATGTATGGACATGAGAGTTGGACTGTGAAGAAAGCTGAGCGCCAAAGAATTGATGCTTTTGAACTGTGGTGTTGGAGAAGACTCTTGAGAGTCCCTTGGACTGCAAGGAGATCCAACCAGTCCATTCTAAAGGAGATCAGTCCTGGGTGCTGGGTGTTCATTGGAAGGACTGATGCTAAAGCTGAAACTCCAATATTTTGGCCACCTCATGTGAAGAGTTGACTCATTGGAAAAGACTCTGAGGCTGGGAGGGATTGGGGGCAGGAGGAGAAGGGGATGACAGAGGATGAGATGGTTGGATGGTGTCACCAACTCAATGGACATGAGTTTGGGTGAACTCCGGGAGTTGGTGATGGACAGGGAGGCCTGGCGTGCTGTGATTCATGGGGTTGCAAACAGTCGGACATGGCTGAGCGACTGAACTAACTAACTAACAAGGTAAGAGAGTTTACAAGACTCTGTGCAAGTCAAAGTGTTTGTAAATGTTAGAGCCAGGATTCAAATCAGGCCTGGGGTTCTGAAGCCTTGTGGGCCAGAGCATCCTCAGTGCATCCAGGCGTTGAGCCTTCCCTTCACTCCTATATGGTCCATGTGTCTACAATCTCCATCTTGGAACATGGAAACCACCAACAACCATGCTTCATGTCTTTTTCTCATCTCTACTCCAACACTTGTCTCTACATCCCAAAACTCCCTTGTGAACAGTTTAACATGAGTATATATTCTCCCTTCATCCACTGCCTAAAAAGACAATGGAGGGGCCATGTTCTTCTGGAAATATGATCTTGCCCATTCAGGTGTATGGTGTCCAGCTCTTGCTTGTCATTGTCAGTTGGATTACATTCCTCTCAAAATTCATATGTTGAAGTTCTACCTTCCAGTACCTTTGATTGTGTTCTTATTTGGAGATAGTCTTTACAGAGGTTGCAACAAGATTAGTCTTTACAGAAGTGAAAACAATATTAGAGTGGGCCCCAATCAAATAGGACTCATGTCCTTATTCATTTCAGTTGAGTTGCTCAGTCGTGTCTCAGTCTTTGCAGCCCCATGGACTGCAGCACGTCAGGCTTCTCTGTCCATCACCAACTCCCAGACTTACTCAAACTCATGTCCATTGAGTTGGTGTGATGCCATCCAACCATCTCATCCTCTGTCATCCCCTTCTCCCACCTTCAATCTTTCCCAGCCTCAGGGTCTTTTCAAATGAGTCAGTTCTTCGCATCAGGTAGCCAAAGGATTGGAGTTTCAGCTTCAGCATCAGTTCTTCCAATGAATATTCAGGACTGATTTCCTTTAGGATGGACTGGTTGGATCTCCTTGCACTCCAGGGGACTCCCAAGAGTCTTCTCCAACACCACAGTTCAAAAGTATCAATTCTTCAGCCCTCAGCTTTCTTTATGGTCCAGCTCTCACATCCATATGTGACTACTGGAAAAACCATAGCTTTGACTAGATGGACCTTTGTTAGCAAAGTAATGTCTCTGCTTTTGAATATGGTGTTTAGGGTGGTCATAACTTTCCTTCCAAGGAGTAAGTGTCTTTTAATTTCATGGCTGCAGTCACCATCTGCAGTGATTTTGGAGCCCCCAAAAATAGTCTGTCACTGTTTCCATTGTTTCCCCATCTATTTGCCATGAAATGATGGGACTGGATGCCATGATCTTAGTTTTCTGAATGTTGAGCTTTAAGCCAACTTTTTCACTCTCCTCTTTCACTTTCATCAAGAGTCTCTTTAGTTCTTTTTCGCTTTCTGCCATAAGGGTGGTGTCATCTGCATATCTGAGGTTATTGATATTTCTCCCACCAATCTTGATTCCAGCTTGTCCTTATAGAAAGGAATATTTGGACACAGGTATGGACACAAGCAAGACTGTGTCAAAATGAGGGCAGAGATCAAGGCAATGTGTCTCCCAGGCAAGGATGGTCAGAGATTGCCAGCAAACCACCAAATGGTAGGAGAGGATTATGAACAGATTTTTTTTTCAGAGCCTTCAGAAGGAACTAACCCTTGACACCTTGATCTCAGACTCAGTTCAGTTCAGTTCAGTCATTCAGTCATGTCCGACTCTTTGCAACCCCATGAATCACAGCACGCCAGGCCTCCCTGTCCATCACCAACTCCTGGAGTTCACTCAGACTCACATCCATCGAGTCAGTGATGCCATCCAGCCATCTCATCCTCTGTCGTCCCCTTCTCCTCCTGCCCTCAATCCCTCCCAACATCAGAGTCTTTTCCAATGAGTCAACTCTTCGCATGAGGTGGCCAAAGTACTGGAGTTTCAGCTTTAGCATCATTCCTTCCAAAGAAATCCCAGGGCTGATCTCCTTCAGAATGGACTGGTTGGATCTCCTTGCAGTCCAAGGGACTCTCAAGAGTCTTCTCCAACACCACACTTCAAAAGCATCAATCTCAGACTAAGCCACCCAATTTACAGTATTTTGTTACTGTGTGTGTGTGCATGCTAAATCACTTCAATCATGTCCAACTCTTTGTGACCCTATGAGTTGTAGCCCTCTAGGCCCCTCTGTCTATGGGATTCTCCAGGTGAGAATATTGGAATGTGTTGCCATGCCCTCTTCCAGGGGATCCTGGCAACCCAGGGATCGAAACTGCATCTCTTATATCTCCTGCATTGGCAGGTGAGTTCTTTACCACTGGTGCCACCTGGGGCCCTAGCAAATAAATATACCTGTCCAAATCACAGCCACCGTCGTTAAGTCCCTATCGTTAAGAGAGGAGACACTGGCTCTTCATCCAAGGGCTCTCTGCTGGTCACACTCCCTGCCTTTCCCTCATCTCCTCCTCTGTACTTCTCCTTTAGACACAAGGCATTCAAGACCCGCTATGTCTTCCACCTTGCCTGGTGCCCTGGAGAAAATCTGTCTATGCAGTTCTGGCCTTTTCCCAGAGACTGTGTGTGTGTATGTGTGTGTGTGTGTGTGTGTGTTGGGGGTGGAGGGTGGAAGTGCTAAGCAGGAAGTAGCTGAGTGCTCCCTGGAGAGCATTCCTCACTGTGCGTGGGTGCTAAGTCACTTCAGTTGTGTCTCGCTGTGCCCCCATGGACTATAGCCCGCCAGACTCCTCTGTCCATGGGATTCTCCAGGCAAGAATACTGGAGAGGGTTGCCATGCCCTCCTCCAGGGAAATCTTCCTGACCCAGGGTTAGAAGTTGCTTCTTTTATGTCTCCTGCATTGGCAGCGGGGTTCTTCACCACTAGCACTACTTGGGAACCTGGCATTCCCCATCACATTCTGTAATTTCAGTGGGACTGGAGTTTGGTCTTGAACCCCAGTCAGCTTCACTGAGGCTCTGACTATCAATGCAGTATTAACAGATCTAGCAGGGATATCAGGGGTCTTCCAGCCCAGGAGCCTCATATGATAGATGAGAAAACTGAGAAAAGCAGGGCTGGGAGGAGGGATCAGACTTCCTAAGCCATAACCCTGCTCTGTTTTGGAGATTATGACTGTCTTTTGACTAGAAGCTGGGCCTAGTGCTTGCGGGGCTTGGTTCCATAATTCTTGGTCTATTCCTTTGTCAGGTTTAACAGCAGTTTGGAATATCTATCATCACCATCTCCAGGTTTCTGAAATCTTGTTGCTCTTGCAAGCTGTGGCCCATTTCATAGCTTCTGAAGGGGGAGTCATACTGAAAACCACTACCTGCGAGTCAGGGGTCGGATCATGTCCATGCCCCTGCTCTCCTGATCCATTCAGTTCATTATGTCATAAGTATTCAGAGGCTCCCCTTCATTTCAGTCCATCAAGAGTTTATGTTCTCCGAGAGAGTATGAGATGAACTACTTCCCTATTACACTTAATGTGAAAAAATGCCAGTGGAAATAAAAGAGCTCATACATCTAAATGATTTAAATTAAGTAAAATAAAATTTTCTACTCTTTTGAATTAGGCCATTAAAACCATAGCTTAGTCTAAGTACAGTATTAATGAGCAATATCACAAGAAGAGTATTAATTTTGCATTTCCTGACATAAAAATTTAAAACATGCAATTTTAGCTTTGCTTGAGGTAATATCTTATATCCTCTTGACTGTTATTTGGGGATACCAGAAATTAGGGTTAAAAAATGGGATAGTTCAAAATCAGATGTACTGAGTCCTTATTTTGAGATAGGCTACCCTCTCATGTATTGGTATATTGGAGGCTTAAAATGGATCTAGATCAAATAGCATTTCACATCAAAGCATCAGTGGAGGAGGTGTAAATGAAACATCTTTTAGAGCTGTTGGTTTAATAAATTCAACAATTTTAAGTTTAATGAAGAATGGCTTAATAAAGATAGCCAAGGGTACCAAGATTGTGTGGCATCCTCAAGCAACTAGGACCTCTAGCAGTTAGGTGGTGGTGGTTTAGTCTTTAAGAGTTAGCCTACTCTTTTGCGACCCTATGGACTATAGCTGGCCTGGCTGCTCTGTCCATGGAATTTCCCAGGTAAGAATACTGGAGTGGGTTTCTATTTCCTCTTTGGGGGATCTTCCTGACCCAGGGATCAAACCCATGTCTCCTGCATAGTAGGCAGATTCTTTACCACTGAGCTACCAGGGAAGCTGGATAGCCTATTGACATCCTAGCATTCAGTTCAGTTCAGTCCCTCAGTTGTGTCCGACTCTTTGTGACCCCATGAATCACAGCACGCCAGGCCTCCCTGTCCATTACCAACTCCCAGAGTTCACTCAGACTCACATCCATCGAGTCAGTGATACCATCCAGCCATCTCATCCTCTGTCCTCCCCTTCTCCTCCTGCCCCCAATCCCTCCTAGCATCAGGGTCTTTTCCAATGAGTCAACTCTTCGCTTGAGGTGGCCAAAGTATTGGAGTTCCAGCCTCAGCATCAGTCCTTCCAGTGAACACCCAGGACTGATCTCCTTTAGAATGGACTGGTTGGATCTCCTTGCAGTCCATGGGACTCTCAAGAGTCTTCTCCAACACCACAGTTCAAAAGCATCAATTCTTCAGCACTCATTAACGGGGTCCTAAAGTTTGTACAGTGGGGCATGCCTGCACTAGGCAGCTCTCCTGATCCAATAAGTTATTTGTAAGACTCTGAATCTAGGCTCTACAGAGCTCTGGAAAGTCCTTGACCCTGTGGGAAGACTGTCTGTACCAGTACAGCTGCTTTCAGAAGGCTCATGGTTTTCCTTTGGCTTTAGACACCACTAATCACATCAAATCAGAGGTGTATGATTACACACCAGAAGCCTTTCCAGCCACCAGAGGACCCCAGTCTGGCAATTGCCATCTTGGAACAATAGCCATGTCCTTTAATCAGGCAATCCAATTAGCCACACACAAATGAGGAAGTCGATGTACCTAAAGCAATTTGTCTGCAAAAAATTTAAAACCTCCCATATGAATTTGCAATCAAGGAAAACCTTCTTCCTTCTCATTTATTTTTTAAACTGAAAGTTGGACACAGGACAGAATAAGGCAAACCTTTACAACTTTGAGAATTGCCTCAGAGATTCTAAAGTATCAGCTAACGTTTTGTTTGAACAAGTTGTGAGTATGAGGGTAAGATTGGTAGTTTAATTGCATCATGTTCCCTAACAAGAGATGGCAAATATTGTATTTGATAAAAAGTAGAGGATGTCTTATTTCCATTGTTATCTAGTCTTGCAATGAAAGAGTGCTTGTCATAGCCTGCAGCACTGTCAGTCACAAAGGAGCAAAGATAATCCTCATTTTCCTGATCTCTGCAGTACCCAGCTTCTCTGAGAGCAAAACAGTAACCAAGAGCCTGCAAAGCAGAGCACTGACACTTGCTTATTTTTCCGTTTAACCCATGCATCGTTCTTTACCACGCACAAATCACCTTGAATTCTCCCATATCCTGCTCTTTATCAGAAAGGAAATTCTACTGCCTTACAGAGTTTCCCTACTAGGTTTACATAGTTTTAGAGAGGGAAGAGTTCTGAGAGTCAAGTCCAGACTATTTTATAAATGAATATTCTGTAGCCCAGGAGGTAAAATGATTTAAGATTACATGGCTAGTTATTAGAAGACTAGGGATTAAGTTTCAGAATGCCTGTCTCCATAGCCTGTGCTTTAATTGTGAACCAGAAAATCAGAGATAGCAAAGGAACATTTCATGCAAAAGATGGCCTCGATAAAGGACAGAAATGGTATGGACCTAACAGAAGCAGAAGATATTAAGAAGAGATGGCAAGAATACACAGAAGAACTGTACAAAAAAGAGCTTCACAACCCAGTTAATCACGATGGTGTGATCACTGACCTAGAGCCAGACATCCTGGAATGTGAAGTCAAGAGGGCCTTAGAAAGCATCACTATGAACAAAGCTAGTGGAGGTGATAGAATTCCAGTTGAGCTATTCCAAATCCTGAAAGATGATGTTGTGAAAGTGCTGCACTCAATATGCCAGCAAATTTGGAAAACTCAGCAGTGGCCACAGAACTGGAAAAGGTCAGTTTTCATTCCAATCCCAAAGAAAGGCAATGCCAAGAATGCTCAAACTACTGCACATTGCACTCATCTCACACGCTAGTGAAGTAATGCTCAAAATTCTCCAAGCCAGGCTTCAGCAATATGTGAACCATGAACTTCCTGATGTTCAAGCTGGTTTTAGAAAAGGCAGAAGAACCAGAGATCAAATTGCCAACATCCGCTGGATCATTTCTGCTTTACTGACTATGCCAAAGCCTTTGACTGTGTGGATCACAATAAACTGTGGAAAATTCTGAAAGAGATGGGGATACCAGACCACCTGATCTGCCTCTTGAGAAATTTGTATGCAGGTCAGGAAGCAACAGTTAGAACTGGACATAGAACAACAGACTGGTTCCAAATACTAAAAAGAGTATGACAAGGCTGTATATTGTCACCCTGTTTATTTAACTTCTATGCAGAGTACATCATGAGAAATGCTGGACTGGAAGAAACACAAGCTGGAATCAAGATTGCTGGGAGAAATATCAATCACCTCAGATATGCAGATGACACCACACTTATGGCAGAAAGTGAAGAGGAACTCAAAAGCCTCTTGATGAAGGTGAAAGTGGAGAGTGAAAAAGTTGGCTTAAAGCTCAATATTCAGAAAATGAAGATCATGGCATCTGGTCCCATCACTTCATGGGAAATAGATGGGGAAACAGTGGAAACAGTGGCTGACTTTATTTTTCTGGGCTCCAAAATCACTGTAGATGGTGACTGCAGCCATGAAATTAAAAGACGCTTACTCCTTGGAAGGAAAGTTATGACCAACCTAGATAGCATATTCAAAAGCAGAGACATTACTTTGCCAACAAAGGTCTGTCTAGTCAAGGCTATGGTTTTTCCTGTGATCATGTATGGATGTGAGAGTTGGACTGTGAAGAAGGCTGAGTGCCAAAGAATTGATGCTTTTGAACTGTGGTGTTGAAGAAGACTCTTGAGAGTCCCTTGGACTGCAAGGAGATCCAACCTGTCCATTCTGAAGGAGATCAGCCCTGGGATTTCTTTGGAAGGAATGATGCTAAAGCTGAAACTCCAGTAGTTGGCCACCTCATGCAAAGAGTTGACTCATTGGAAAAGACTCTGATGCTGGGAGGGATTGGGGGCAGGGGGAGAAGGGGAAGACAGAGGATGAGATGGCTGGATGGCATCACTGACTCGATGGACGTGAGTCAGAGTGAACTCTGGGAGTTGGTGATGGACAGGGAGGCCTGGCATGCTGTGATTCATGGGGTCACAAAGAGTTGGACATGACTGAGCAACTGATCTGATCTGATCTGATCTGGATAAGAAAATTCCAGGACCTGTTTTAATAGACATCTCTATGAAGTATAAAGAATGGTTTTGAAAGGTCCTAGGCAGGATGGCATCAAAACCTTAGGGAGATCTTTGGAAAGCAGAGAAAAAATGTGATTTCCTCACTTAGGTAATCAAGGTGTAGCTTTCATGTGTGTTCCAACAGGGAAGGGAACCGTGTTCAGAAGTGTCTGGCATGGAGAAGAGGGAAGAAGTGTGCGTAACTCTGGAAACTCTGCAAACCCATGTCAATCTTGGGATAAAAGTGTGAGACTCTTGGAGTAGACGCCATCTCCTGACAGGACTGAGCCACATATAGTGACCAGCAAGCTTTTCTGAGGCAAGCTGTGGTTTGTATGACATATCTACATACCAAACACCCCAAAATAAAAAGATATACACCCTATAATTATGTTGTATCAGATTTTATCAATTAGGCTAAAGCTGAGAACCATGTTTCTCACAGTTCCCATACCTGTATCATTCTAAGCTAGAGTTGATCAAGAGAAACTTGTGTGATATTGGGAAAGCAGAAATGAAACAGAAACTAATACTTTTGGAAGGTCATCATGGTCACATACTGTGACCATCAAGCAAAAGGTGCCCAGTAAGCCCCAACTTCTTTTTCTCAGGTGTACATCCAGTTCATCATCTCAGTTCAGTTCAGTTCAGTCACTCAGTTGTGTCTGACTCTTTGCAACCCCATGAATCACAGCACGCCAGGCCTCCCTGTCCATCACCAACTCCTGGAGTTCACTCAGACTCACATCCATCGAGTCAGTGATGCTATCCAGCCATCTCATCCTCTGTCGTCCCCTTCTCCTCCTGCCCTCAATCCCTCCCAGCATCAGAGTCTTTTCCAATGAGTCAACTCTTCGCATGAGGTGGCCAAAGTACTGGAGTTTCAGCTTTAGCATCATTCCTTCCAAAGAAATCCCAGGGCTGATCTTCTTCAGAATGGACTGGTTGGATCTCCTTGCAGTCCAAGGGACTCTCAAGAGTCTTCTCCAACACCACAGTTCAAAAGCATCAATTCTTTGGCACTCAGCTTTCTTCACAGTCCAATTCTCACATCCATACATGATCACTGGAGAAGCCATAGCCTTGACTAGATGGACCTTTGTTGGCAAAGCAATGTCTCTGCTTTTGAATATGCTGTCTAGGTTGGTCATAACTTTCCTTCCAAGGAGTAAGCATCTTTTAATTTCATGGCTGCAGTCACCATCTGCAGTGATTTTGGAGCCCCAAAAAATAAAGTCTGACACTGACACCTGGCAATATTGACCAATAGTGACCCCAGGACTGCCATTAAGTAGTTAATTATAGACCCACAGAGGTGACCACTACACTGAGGCAGTGATTGTTTTCATGGCTCTATCCATGAGGTCTTCCATCAAGGTCACATTCTGCTGGCCAGATATCCTTTCATCTCCTCCATCTCCTCCTCCTCTACCTTCCCCTCTCTAGTGCAGATGTTGGAGGCTGTGAATATATTGTGGAGATAATTATGCGAACAATCTGTACTTTCCATTCAATTTTGCTGTAAGCCTAAAACTGCTGTAGGAAATAATGTCTGTATATAAAAATAAGAAAAGTTGGTCATTATGTAGATTTTAAAGTTATAAAATAGAGAATAGAAATTAGGCAGAGATAATCATTGTTGATGCATGCTAAGTCGCTTCAGTCGTGTCCAACTCTTTGTGACTGTATGGACTGTGTCCCACCAGGCTCCTCTGTCCATGTGATTCTCCAGGCAAGATTACTGGAGTGGGTTGCCATGCCCTCCTCTAGGGGATTTGCTTGACCCAGGGATTGAGCCCAAATCTCCTATGGCTCCTGTATTGCAGGCTGGTTCTTTACCACTGAGCCACTGGAAAAGGCCAACCACTGTTGCTATCTTGGGATATTTCCATCAAGTCTTTTTTCTATCCCTCCCTACCCCTACTTTTGTTCATGGTGTTTTTGTTTTAGTTTTCACAAACTGGGGTCAGACTGTATATTCTCTTTAACATCCTTCCTTTTTTAATTTAATACTGACTATTTTAATATCCTTTCACATACTTTAAAAGAGTGCTTGCTCATATGACATGGCATAATTCACTTAAGCAATTCCCTGTGGTTGGACATTTAGGCTGTTTCCTTTTCTCCTTTTGCTATTATAAACAACGTTATAATAAACATCCTTTTCCATAAATATGTCTTTTGTCATATCTTTGGATAAGTCCTGGGAAATGGAATTTCTGAGAAAAGATGTGATGTTTTAAAGACTCTTCATATGTTGCCTTCTACAAAGGTTGCATCTAGCTATACTTTAATCAGCAGTGTGTACAAGAGCCAGTTTTTAGCCAATTTATTGAAATTGTTTGAAATGACAAATTGTTAGTTAGTGGACTATATTTACCTTAACTTTATCATGGTGGTATAAAACACTGGAAAAACAAAGCAAAAATAATTTCTCAAACTCTAGAAGAAAGAAGAATCAGACATATACTAATAATGGCCACTATTATTGTAAAATACTTTCATAATGATCTTAAGTAGAGTATGTCATAGTAGGAAGATTGGCTATAACTTCAGAGGTTGGAGTTAAGGAGAGTGAGAAGGGAGGGGAATAACTGATGAGTGTTCAGAAAAATCTGTAGTATCACAAGCATTTCTGAATTCTAATTTCAGATGCAAAGGTGTCACACTAAGGAATCCCTATGTACCTTGAGCCTGGAAAAGTGAAGATGGAACAGGGATGTTATATGATCCTTAGTCATCTAAGGAGCTTTAACATGGTAGAGATATTGGAAGAGATTCTGGCCAGACTACAGATCTAGGATCTGTGGAGAAAACACAAGGAGATGGATCAGTTCAAACCCAGGAGAGCCCTTTCTAACAAGCAGAGCCATTTCTGAATGGAATGAACTTCCTGTGTGACTCAGAGTTCTTCATCAAAGGAGGCTTAGTGCAGAGGACAGGTGACTAAGGGGTCTCTGGTTAGCATGGAGATTGGGCTGGTTTTGTCCATAGGTTGTCTTAGCCAAAGAAGACTGAAATATGGGGAAGAAAAGAATATTTTATTTAGGAAAATGAACTTTGTCTCAAAGCATGAAAAGTTGGATCATCTGTACATATGAGAAAGCCTGAATTAATAATATGAACTGCTAATGGATGTGATGACAACTAGCATTAATATTTTATCCTTATTACTTTTGAGACACTGTTTTAAATTTACTATGAACACTGTCTCATTTTATTCTCAACCCTCGGCCATATGGCAAATAGAAATATTGCCCATTCCCCCTCCATGATGTCCATGTCCCAAATCCTGGAACCTGACAATATGTTCATTTATGTGGCAAAGGGAGCTTATAGCTGTGGTTAAGTTAAAGATCCTACATGGGGAGATTAACCTGGGTTATCTAGGTGAGCCAGCATAATAACCAGGGACCTATAAATGAAAGAGGGAGGCAGGAGGGTCAGAGTCAGATTAAAAGATGCAACAACGAAAGCAGAGGTCGGAGTGACATGTTTGCAGTTTTGAAGATGGGAGAAGGCCATGAACTGAGGTATCAGGCAGCTTCTTGAACAGAAGTGAGGAAATGGCCTCTCCCCTCAAGCTTGCAGAGGAAATGCAGCCCTGCCGACTCTCTGTAGCCAAGTCAGACCTTTTTCTGACCTCTGACCTTGAGAACCATAAGATGTGACAGCAACAATAGAAATCTAATCCAGGTGGTTGCTATTACCTTCCAGTTTTCAGATGAAGAAAAAGAGGCACAGATAGGTTTTCAGGACCTTCCAACTAGTAAGCAGTGGTAAGCTGCTGCTGCTGCTGCTGCTAAGTCGCTTCAGTCGTGTCTGACTCTGTGTGACCCCATAGACGGCAGCCCACCAGGCTCCTCTGTCCGTGGGATTCTCCAGGCAAGAACACTGGAGTGGGTTGCCATTTCCTTCTCCAATGCATGAAAGTGAAAAGTCAAAGTGAAGTCGCTCAGTCGTGTCTGACTCTTAGCGACCCCGTGGACTGCAGCCTACCAGGCTCCTCCGTCCATGGGATTTTCCAGGCAAGAGTACTGGAGTGGGTGGTAAGCTGGGTGCCTCTCAAAGTTTGCATGTCAGGATAGTAGCATTTCCATTTATGCCTTCATTTTGCTGAGTATTCTCGGAGCCTCAGCAACAAAGTCCTTGTTAGGGCTCTTGAATTTATTTTATAGCCAGATAAAGAATATAAACATAAGGTTTTTTAGAGTCAGACCCAGATTAATCAAATCCAGCTTTCTCTCTCTCTGTGGAATATACCACAAATCACCATAGTTCCTCTTAATCCATTTATGGATCTCATATTCATGAGAAAAAAAAAAAAAACCAAACACATTACTCTTGCTACATAAAATAGAACTTTCCTTTGCTATACCTAATTGTGCCCCTTACAAAGTCAATATGTGTCTCCTGGTACCCTAGAATTTAATGATCAGTGTTCAGTTTATCCAGTATTATCTTTACAGACTGAAGCCCTAATATTTAAGTCTTTCTTCATATAGTGTCCTCCCATGGCCAAATCAGCATGGCTATTCTACACTGAGATATTTCTAGCTCTGTTTCTCTAGGACATGGGGAAAAAAATAAAACTGAGTGAAATGATGGTTTTGTAAATTTTTCTGGACTTCTCTGGCAAAACTGAGAACAAAATCTAAGGCTTCTGATTCTCTGTAAATTCCCCCAACTCCCAGTTACAAGTGCTCTATTATAAAAATGTTCTTTTGGGTTAGTTGTTTGGCAATATGCTAGTAGAGGAATCCAAGTCAAAAATACAAATGTCAATAAACTCAGGATTCAATGGCTGAGCAACGACTTCTAAAATGAATGGAAATTTATTTTGATCTTGTGGTAAAATACCAATGTGTGATGAGGAGGGAAGTGTTTCAGCTGGTGAAGACTGGACAGGAAAATTCAAAGATGAGTGAAGACACTAAGTAACTGTTGTCCTATTGTTCATGGTGGTGTCTTAGGCCTGTGGGAACTGAGAGTCCCCAGTCTTATGAGGAAATACAGTTTTCATTTCCCTCAATGTCTTGGCACTGCTTTTTCTTCCCTGCTGGCTGAGGGAATTGGATATCCTACAAATAAAGTGCTGAGTGAAGATGAGAAAGAACAGTTATGTTGCTGACAGGGATGTTTGAAAAATTGACACCATTTCATAAGTATTCATTGGTGCCAAATATGTGCCAAATTAGGTTCTGGGGAAATGGAGTGAATAAACCACAGGAGTGGCGGCTGCGTGGCACAGGAGAGGCTGAGAGGAGATACCCTACGTTCAAGGTCAGGAGCGGCGGTTGTGCTTTGCTGAAGAGGCGTGAAGAGATACCTCACGTCCAAGCTAAGAGAAACCCAAGTTAGGTAGTAGGTGCTAAGAGGGCATCAGCGGGTAGGCAGACTGAAACCACAATCACAGAAAACTACCCAATCTGATCACATGGACCATGGGCTTGTCTAACTCAATGAAACTAAGCCGTGACGTGTGGGGCCACCCAAGACAGACAGGTCATGGTGGACAGTCTGACGAAATGTGGTCCAATGGAGAAGGGAATGGCAAACCACTTCAGTATTCTTGCCTTGAGAACCCCATGAACAGTATGAAAAGGCAAAATGATAGGATACTGAAAGATGAACTCCCCAGGTCAGTAGGTGCCCAATATGCTACTGGAGGTCAGTGGAGAAATAAATCCAGAAAGAATGCAGGGATGGAGCCAAAGCAAAAACAACATCCAGCTGTGGTTGTGACTGATGATAGAAGCAAGGTCCAATGCTGTGAAGAGCAATATTACATAGGAACCTGGAATGTTAGGTCCATGAATCAAGGCAAATTGAAAGTGGTCAAACAGGAGATGGCAAGAGTGAACGTTGACATTCTAGGAATCAGCGAAATAAAATGGACTGGAATGGGTGAATTTAACTCAGATGACCATTATATCTACTATCATGGGCAGAAATCCATTAGAAGAAATGGAGTAGCCATCATAGTCAACAAAAGAGTCTGAAATGCAGTACTTACTTGGATGCAATCTCCGAAATGATAGAATGATCTCTGTTCGTTTTCAAGGCAAACCATTCAATATCACAGTAATCCAAGTCTATGCCCCAACCAGTAATGCTGAAGAAGCTGAAGTTGAATGGTCCCATAAAGACCTACAAGATCTTTTAAAACTAACACCCAAAAAAGATAGGTGTTAGTTATAGGGGACTGGAATGCAAAAGTAGGAAGTCAAAAAACTTATTTAACTTATACGCAGAGTACATCATGAGAAACGCTGGGCTGGAAGAAGCACAAGCTGGAATCAAGATTGCCAGGAGAAATATCAATAACCTCAGATATGCAGATGACACCACCCTTATGGCAGAAAGTGAAGAGGAACTAAAAAGCCTCTTGATGAAGGTGAAAGAGGAGAGTGAAAAAGTTGGCTAAAGCTCAACTTTCAGAAAACGAAGATCATGGCATCTGGTCCCATCACTTCATGGGAAATAGATGGGGAAACAGAGGAAACAGTGTCAGACTTTAGTTTTTGGGGCTCCAAAATCACTGCAGATGGTGACTGCAGCCATGAAATTAAAAGACGCTTACTCCTTGGAAGAAAAGTTATGACCAACCTAGATAGCATATTCAAAAGCAGAGACATTACTTTGCCAACAAAGGTCCGTCTAGTCAAGGCTATGGTTTTTCCAGTGGTCATGTATGGATGTGAGAATTGGACTGTAAAGAAAGCTGAGCGCTGAAGAATTGATGCTTTTGAACTGTGGTGTTGGAGAAGACTCTTGAGAGTCCCAACCAGTCCATTCTGAAGGAGATCAGCCCTGGGATTTCTTTGGAAGGAATGATGCTAAAGCTAAAACTCTAGTACTTTGGCCACCTCATGCGAAGAGTTGACTCATTGGAAAAGACTCTGATGCTGGGAGTGATTGGGGGCAGGAGGAGAAGGGGAGGACAGAGGATGAAATGGCTGGATGGCATCACTGACTCAATGGATGTGAGTCTGAATGAACTCCAGGAGTTGGTGATGGACAGGGAGGCCTGGCATGCTGCGATTCATGGGGTCGCAAAGAGTCAGACACGACTGAGCGACTGAACTGAACTGAACTGAACAGGCAAATTTGGCCTTGGAGTACAGAATGAAGCAGGGCAAAGGCCAGTAGAGTTTTGCCAAGAGAATGCACTGGTCATAGCAAACACCCACTTCCAACAACACAAGAGAAGACTCTACACATGGACATTACCAATGGCAAACACCGAAATCAGATTGATTGTATTCTTTGCAGCCAAAGATGGTGAAGCTCTATACAATCAGCAAAAACAAGACCAGGAGCTGACTTTGGCTCAGATCACAAACTCCTTATTGCCAAATTCAGACTTAAATTGAAGAAAGTGGGGAAAACCACTAGACCATTCAGGTATGACCCAAATCAAATCCCTTATGATTATACAGTGGAAGTAAGAAATAGATTCAAGGGACTAGATCTGATAGAGTGCCTGATGAACCATGGACAGAGGTTTGTGACATTATACAGGTGACAGGGTTAAAGACCATCCCTGACAAAAAGAAATGCAAAAGAGCAAAATGTCTGTCTGAGGAAGCCTTACAAAGAGCTGTGAAAAGAAGAGAAGCAAAAAGCAAAGCGGAAAAGGAAAGATATACCCATTTGAATGTAGTGTTCCAAAGAATAGCAAGGAGAGGTAAGAAAGCCTTCCTCAGCAATCAATGCAAAGAAATAGAGGAAAACAACAGAATGGGAAAGGCTAGAGATGTCTTCAAGAAAATTAGAGATACCAAGGGAACATTTCATGCAAAGATGGGCACAATAAAGGATAGAAATGGTATGGACCAGAAGCAGAAGATGTTAAAAAGAATACACAGAACTGTACAAAAAAGATCTTCACAACCCAGATAATCACAATGGTGTGATCACTCACCTAGAGCCAGATATCCTGGAATGTGAAGTCAAGTGGGCCTTAGGAAGTGTCAGTAAGAACAAAGCAAGTGGAGGTGATGGAATTCCATTTGACCTATTTCAAATCCTGAAAGATGATGCTGTGAAAGTGCTGCACTCAATATGCCAACAAATTGGGAAAACTCAGCAGTGGCCACAGGACTGGAAAAGGTCAGTTTTCATTCCAAATCAAAAGAAAGGCAATGTCAAAGAATGCTCAAACTCCCACACAATTGCACTCATCTCACATGCTAGTAAAATAATGCTCAAAATTCTCCAAGCCAGGCTTCAGCAATACATGAACCATGAACTTCCAGATGTTCAAGCTGGTTTTAGAAAGGGCAGAGGAACCAGAGATCAAATTGACAACATCTGCTGGATCATCGAAAAAGCAAGAAAGTTCCAGAAAAACATTTATTTCTGCTTTATTGACTATGCCAAAGCCTTTGACTACATGGATCACAATAAACTGTGGAAAATTCTAAAAGAGATGGGAATACCAGGCCACCTGATCTACCTCTTGAGAAACCTGTGCAGGTCAGGACGCAATAGTTAGAACTGGACATGGAACAACAGACTGGTTCCAAGTAGGAAAATGAATATGTCAAGGCTGTATATTGTCACTGTGCTTATTTAACTTATATTCAGAGTACATCATGAGAAACACTGGGCTGGAAGAAGCACAAGCTGGAATCAAGATTGCTGGAAGAAATCTCAATAACCTCAGATATGCAGATGACACCACCCTTATGGCAGAATGTGAAGAAAACTGAAGAGTCTCTTGATGAAAGTGAAAGAGGAGAGTGAAAAAGTTGGCTTAAAGCTCAACATTCAGAAAACTTAGATCATGGCATCTGGTTCTGTCAGTTCATGGCACATAGATGGGGAAACAGTGGAAACAGTGGCTGACTATTTTTGTGGGCTCCAAAATCACTGCAGATGGTGATTCCAGCCATGAAATTAAAAGACGCTTACTCCTTGGAAGGAAACTTATGACCAACCTAGATAGCATATTCAAAAGCAGAGACATTACTTTGCCAACAACAGTCCATCTAGTCAAGGCTATGGTTTTTCTATTCTTTTTTTTTTTTAATTTTATTTTATTTTTAAACTTTACAATATTGTATTAGTTTTGCCAAATATCGAAATGAATCCGCCACAGGTATACCTGTGTTCCCCATCCTGAACCCTCCTCCCTCCTCCCTCCCCATACCCTCCCTTTGGGTCATCCCAGTGCACCAGCCCCAAGCATCCAGTATCGTGCATCGAACCTGGACTGGCGACTCGTTTCATACATGATATTATACATGTTTCAATGCCATTCTCCCAAATCTTCCCACCCTCTCCCTCTCCCACAGAGTCCATAAGACTGATCTATACATCAGTGTCTCTTTTGCTGTCTCATACACAGGGTTATTGTTACCATCTTTCTAAATTCCATATATATGTGTTAGTATACTGTATTGGTGTTTTTCTTTCTGGCTTACTTCACTCTGTATAATAGGCTCTAGTTTCATCCACCTCATTAGAACTGATTCAAATGTATTCTTTTTAATGGCTGAGTAATACTCCATTGGGTATATGTACCACAGTTTTCTTATCCATTCATCTGCTGATGGGCATCTAGGTTGCTTCCATGTCCTGGCTATTATAAACAGTGGTGCGATGAACATTGGGGTACACATGTCTCTTTCCCTTCTGGTTTCCTCAGTGTGTATGCCCAGCAGTGGGATTGCTGGATCATAAGGCAGTTCTATTTCCAGTTTTTTAAGGAATCTCCACACTGTTCTCCATAGTGGCTGTACTAGTTTGCATTCCCACCAACAGTGTAAGAGGGTTCCCTTTTCTCCACACCCTCTCCAGCATTTATTGCTTGTAGACTTTTGGATCTCAGCCATTCTGACTGGCGTGAAATGATACCTAATAGTGGTTTTGATTTGCATTTCTCTGATAATGAGTGATGTCGAGCATCTTTTCATGTGTTTGTTAGCCATCTGTATGTCTTCTTTGGAGAAATGTCTATTTAGTTCTTTGGCCCATTTTTTGATTGGGTCATTTATTTTTCTGGAGTTGAGCTGTAGGAGTTGCTTGTATATTTTTGAGATTAGTTGTTTGTCCGTTGCTTCATTTGCTATTATTTTCTCCCATTCTGAAGGCTGCCTTTTCACCTTGCTAATAGTTTCCTTTGTTGTGCAGAAGCTTTTAAGTTTAATTAGGTCCCATTTGTTTATTTTTGCTTTTATTTCCAATATTCTGGGAGGTGGGTCATAGAGGATCCTGATGTGATGTATGTCGGAGAGTGTTTTGCCTATGTTCTCCTCTAGGAGTTTTATAGTTTCTGGTCTTACGTTGAGATCTTTAATCCACTTTGAGTTTATTTTTGTGTATGGTGTTAGAAAGTGTTCTAGTTTCATTCTTTTACAAGTGGTTGACCAGTTTTCCCAGCACCACTTGTTAAAAAGATTGTCTTTAATCCATTGTATATTCTTGCCTCCTTTGTCAAAGATAAGGTGTCCATATGTGCATGGATTGATCTCTGGGCTTTCTATTTTGTTCCATTGATCAATATTTCTGTCTTTGTGCGAGTACCATACTGTCTTGATAACTGTGGCTTTGTAATAGAGCCTGAAGTCAGGTAGGTTGATTCCTCCAGTGCCATTCTTCTTTCTCAAGATAGCTTTGGCTATTCGAGGTTTTGGAGAGATCACAACAGACAACACAGAAATACAAAGGATCATAAGAGACTACTATCAACAATTATATGCCAATAAAATGGACAACGTGGAAGAAATGGACAAATTCTTGGAAAAGTACAACTTTCCAAAACTCAACCAGGAAGAAATAGAAAATCTTAACATACCCATCACAAGCACGGAAATTGAAACTGTAATCAAAAATCTTCCAGCAAACAAAAGCCCAGGTCCAGACAGCTTCACAGCTGAATTCTACCAAAAATTTAGAGAAGAGCTAACACCTATCCTACTCAAACTCTTCCAGAAAATTGCAGAGGAAGGTAAACTTCCAAACTCATTCTATGAGGCCACCATCACCCTAATACCAAAACCTGACAAATATCCCATAAAAAAAGAAAACTACAGGCCAATATCACTGATGAACATAGATGTAAAAATCCTTAACAAAATTCTAGCAATCAGAATCCAACAACACATTAAAAAGATCATACACCATGACCAAGTGGGATTTATCCCAGGGATGCAAGGATTCTTCAATATCCACAAATCAATCAATGTAATACACCACATTAACAAATTGAAAAATAAAAACCATATGATTATCTCAATAGATGCAGAAAAAGCCTTTGACAAAATTCAACATCCATTCATGATAAAAACCCTCCAGAAAGCAGGAATAGAAGGAACATACCTCAACATAATAAAAGCTATATATGACAAACCCACAGCAAACATTATCCTCAATGGTGAAAAATTGAAAGCATTTCCTCTAAAGTCAGGAACAAGACAAGGGTGCCCACTTTCACCATTACTATTCAACATAGTTTTGGAAGTTTTGGCCACAGCAATCAGAGCAGAAAAAGAAATAAAAGGAATCCAAATTGGAAAAGAAAAAGTAAAACTCTCACTATCTGCAGATGACATGATCCTCTACATAGAAAACCCTAAAGACTCCACCAGAAAATTACTAGAACTAATCAATGACTATAGTAAAGTTGCAGGATATAAAATCAACACACAGAAATCCCTTGCATTCCTATACACTAATAATGAGAAAACAGAAAGAGAAATTAAGGAAACAATTCCATTCACCATTGCAACGGAAAGAATAAAATACTTAGGAATATATCTACCTAAAGAAACTAAAGACCTATATATAGAAAACTATAAAACACTGGTGAAAGAAATCAAAGAGGACACTAATAGATGGAGAAATAGACCATGTTCATGGATTGGAAGAATCAATATAGTGAAAATGAGTATACTACCCAAAGCAATTTATAGATTCAATGCAATCCCTATCAAGCTACCAACAGTATTCTTCACAGAGCTAGAACAAATAATTTCACAATTTGTAAGGCTATGGTTTTTCTAGTGGTCATGTATGGATGTGAGAATTGGACTGTGAAGAAAGCTGAGCACCGAAGAATTGAACTGTGGTGTTGGAGAAGACTGTTGAGAGTCCCTTGAATGGCAAGGAGGTCCAACCAGTCCATCCTAAAGGAGATCAGTCCTGGGTGTTCATTGGAAGGACTGATGTTGAAGTTGAAACTTTGGCCACCTGATGTGAAGCACTGACTCATTCGAAAAGACCCTGATGCTGGGAAAGATTGAGGGCAGGAGGAGAAGGGGACGACAGAGGTTGAGATGGTTGGATGGCATCACCGACTAAATGGACATGAATTTGGGTAAACTCCGGGAGTTGGTGATGGACAGGGAGGCCTGGCATGCTGTGGTTCACAGTGTCACAAAGAGTTGGACATTAGTGAGCAACTGAACTGAACTGAACTTTCTTTATATTAGATTGACTCTTTATGGTTCACGTAACAATATAAGACATTGGCTGACCTGTCTTCAGGTGATGTCAATCAGATCCCAGATTTTTTTTTTTAAGTTCCCTGTCCCTGGATCAAATCACAGCCACCTGCAGTGGAAACATGGAATCCTAATCACTGGACCTCCAGGGAATTCCCTCTAGCTTCTGTCTCTTAATTTTTTTTTTTTTTTAATCTCTTACCTCTGCTTTCCAAAATGTTGACCATTTTTAAGGAAGAATCTTGTAGGGCATGATGCCTGCCACTGACCATAACCTCCAGGAAAGACGCAGAATCTCATGTATCTCATTGGCTGTCATCGGGCCATATAGTCATTCCTGCGGAATGCAAAGCTTTGATGGATTTAGTTCTAGTCCCATCCAAACAACACGGGATCTACAGAAGGAAGTGGCTCTTTAGAAGAATATTGAAATACTGTTACCATATGTATGGATATTGAATTCTATTCTACTTTCCTTGAGGAGAGTACATTCTAGTGGACATTTTGTCATTTCCACTGCCTTCCTACTGAAACTGTAAAGCATTCAGGAGAGCAAGAGGACAGAAGGATTCCAGTGATTAACAGCAACTTAGACATCCACCAGTGGATCACCAGCTGCTGATTGGAGATTCCCCCAAGTGGATACACGAAGAGCATGATGATACTGTAATTATTTGAATCACCCCACTAAAGCAGGATGTGCTCAGTCATGTCTGACTTTTTTGCCACCCATAGACTGTAGCACACCAGGCTCCTCTGTCAATGGTATTTTCCCATTAAGAATACTGGAGAAGGTTGCCATTTCCTCCTCCAGGGGAATCCTCCTAACCCAGGGATTGAACTCATGTCTCCTGCCTTGCAGGTACATTGTTTACCACTGAGCTACCAGGGAAGCCCTGCAAAACAGCACTGTGTCCACCAAATAATCATTGTCAGAAAACTGAAAGTGTCAGTCACTCAGTTGTATCTGACTCTTTGCCACCCTATGGACTGTATAGTCCAACAGGCTCCTCTGTCCATGGGATTCTCCAGGCAAGAATACTGGAGTGGGTAGCCATTTGTCTCTCCAGGGGATTTTCCTGATTCAGGGATCTAAATCTGGATCTCCTGCACTGCCAATTCTTTACAGTCTGAGCCACCAGGGAAGACCAGTCATTGTCTAGGCTCTCTTTGTATGAATATCTCTGCCTGTCTTCTCCCTCACTGACTTTCCAGTCAGTTAATCCAGTCACTCAGTCGTATCTGACTCTTTGTGACCCCATGGACTGCAGCACACCAGGCCTCCCTGTCCATCACCTCTCCTGGAGTTTATTCAGACTCATGATCGTTGAGTTAGTGATGACATCCAACCATCTCATCCTCTGTCGTCCACTTCTCCTCCCACCTTCAATCTTTCCCAGCATCAGGGTCTTTTCAAATGAGTCAGTTCTTCACATCAGGTGGCCAAAGTATTGGAGTTTCAGCTTCAACATCAGTCCTTCCAATGAACACCCAGGACTGATTTCCTTTAGGATGGACTGGTTGGACCTCTTGCTGTCCAAGGGACTCTCAAGAGTCTTCTCCAACACCACAGTTCAAAAACATCAATTCTTTGGTGTTCAGCTTTCTTTATAGTCCAACTCTCACATCCATATGTGACTCCTGGAAAAATCAAAGCTTTGACTATATGGACCTTTGTGGACAAAGTAATGTCTCTGCTTTTTAATATGTTGTCTAGGTTGGTCATAACTTTCCTTCCAAGGAGTAAGCGTCTTTTAATTTCATGGCTGAAGTCACCATCTGCAGTGATTTTGGAGCCCCCCAAAATAAAGTCTGTCACTGTTTCCATTGTTTCCCCATCTATTTGCCATGAAATGATGGGACCAGATGCCATGATCTTAGTTTTCTGAATGTTTAGTTTTAAGCCAACTTTTTCACTCTCCTCTTTCACTTTCATCAAGAGCCTCTTTAGTTCTTCTTCTCTTTCTGCCATAAGCATGGTATCATCTGCTTATCTGATGTTATTAATATTTCTCCTGGCAATCTTGATTCCAGCTTGTCCCTATAGAAAGGAATATTTGGACATAGGTATGGACACAGGCAAGACTGTGTCAATATGAGGGCAGAGATGAAGGTGATGTGTCTCTCAGGCAAGAATGGTCAGAGATTGCCAGCAAACCACCAAATGGTAGGAGAGGATTATGAACAGATTTTTTTCAGAACCCTCAGAAGTAACAAATCCTTGACATCATGATCTCAGACTAAGCCACCCAATTTACAGTATTTTGTTACTGTGTGTGCATGCATGCTAAATCACTTCAATCGTGTCCAACTCTTTATGATCCTATGGATTGCCCTCTAAACTCCTCTGTCCATGTGATTCTCCAGGTGAGAATATTGGAGTAGGTTGCCATGCCCTCTTCCAGGGGATCCTTGCAACCCAGGGATCGAACCTGCATCTCTTATACCTCCTTTATTGGCAGGAGAGTTCTTTACCACTTCAGCATTGGCTGGAATCTTGATTCCAGCTTGTGCTTCATCCAGTCCACCATTTCTCATGAGGTACTCTGCATATAAGTTAAATAAGCAAGGTGATGATGGACAGCCTTGACATACTCCTTTCCTGATTTGCAACCAGTCTATTGTTGCATGTCCAGTTCTAACTGTTGCTTCTTGACCTGCATACAGATTTCTCAGGAGGCAGGTCAGGTGGTCTGGTATTTCTATCCCTTTAAGAATTTTCCACAGTTTGTTGTGATCCACACAGTCAGTGGTTTGGCATAGTCAATAAAGCAGAAGTAGATGCTTTTCTGGAACACTCTTGCTTTTTTGATGATCCAACGGATGTTGGCAATTTATCTCTGGCTCCTCTGCCCTTTCGAAATCCAGCTTGAACATCTGGATGTTCTCGGTACACGTACTGTTGAATCCTGGCTTGGAGAATTTTGAACATTATTTTGCTAGCATGTGAGATGAGTGCAATTGTGTGGGAGTTTGAGCATTCTTTGGCATTGCCTTTCTTTGGGATTGGAATGAAAACTGACCTTTTCCAGTCCTGTGGCCACTGCTGAGTTTTCCCAATTTGTTGGCATATTGAGGGCAGCACTTTCACAGCATCATCTTTTAAGATTTGCAATAGGTCAACTGGAATTCCATCACCTCCACTATCTTTGTTCATAGTGATGCTTCCTAAGGTCCCCTTGACTTCAAATTCCAGGATGTCTGGTTCTAGGTGAGTGATCACACCATTGTGATTATCTGGGTCATGAAGATCCTTTTGGTATAGTTCTTCTGGGTATTCTTGCCACCTCTTCTTAATACCTTCTGCTTCTGTTAAGTCCACAATAAAGGACAGAAATGGTATGGACCTAACAGAAACTGTCTTCCCAACTGTTTAAAAATATCCACGTTTTATTTCTTCCCCCACAGTTCTGCCTCTCCCTCCCCTCCAGCTCTTAGTCAGATTGTTAGGGGAAGCACACTGATTGAAACCGCCCACCCTGGTCAGGCACCATAGTAACCATTTGTATGAGTTGTTTTATGACAGGAGATCCTGATAAGGAATATGGAACTAATAAGCCACCACCAACCAGAGGAGGTTGGAAAAGGTAAAAAGGAGACACCACATGTCTATCCACTTCCCAGAATCCCTCTCGCCAGCATCCATCTTGGCTGAGCAATGCGTGCGCCACCAGGAAAGACTCTGAATTAGAATGGTTGGCCAAAGACCACCCAGAAACTAATCCCATCACCATAAAACCTGAGACTGCGAGCCATACAGCAGAGCAGTTCTCCTGGGTTCTCTTACCCTACTGCTCTCCACCCGGGTTTCCTTTCCCAATAAAATCTCTTGCTTTGTCAGCACATGTGTCTCCTCGGACAATTCATTTCTGAGTGTTAGACAAAAACCCAGTTTCGGGCCCTGGAAGGGGTTCCCCTTCCTGCAACAAGACTGCATGTCTTAATTTTGTGGAGCAGAATTTTACAACAAATTAGAGTGCATTGTTTGCTCTCCTGTTTTAATTCTTGAGAACATTTTGGAAGACAGGCTGTACAAAAGATCTGATGTGCCTTAGAGCTGTAATATATTATCAGGCTTGAAATGCTAATAAGAGTCTATGGAAAGAATAGTTAGTTAAAAGAAATAGTGAACTTAAGTAGGGAAAAAAAAGGCAAATTTTAAAGAGATGTGAAAAGTTCTTCCTCCTGATGGTTGCAGTATAATAATACTGGGACAGTCCAGTATGGAAAAGAAAGAAGTATTTAAGATTCATGTGGGAGGCTAGAGTCAACGTTATTTCCTATAATCAACAACCCCATAGGGCTGTTAAACTAGGCTTGAAGAAAAGTGTCAGTGGCCTGAAAAACAATACCAAGCACAAATGTGTGAAAAGCACAGGTTGCTCACCTCAATGAGGCATTCACTTCAAAGTGGAGAAGGAGACTGGAAACATTATTAAACATGTCAGGATATAGATTGGAACTCATTTTAAGGTTAACATGAACTTTTTTTGGCTGCCTTACTGTTGTTGGGTGCTTTGTGGGTTTTGGCAGCAAGTTTCAATGTGTGGCTCATTAGAAGGAATGGAATGTTGGGATTTCCTGGCTAATACTGGAGAGAAATATCTCCTGGGAAACTTTGAGCTTTGTCCAGAAAGATGGTACTTTGATAAGAATCAAAATATTAACTTGTTTCAGCACCTTCTTTCATGAAAATAATATTACCTTGATTTAAGTTGTGCTCATTTCTTTCTAGGAGCTCAAACTGAGTTGTATGTGGAACATTATTTGTTTATCATCACAAATTCCCTTTGAGGAAAGTAAGGGGTAGGTATTACTGCTGCTATTTTAAAGTTGGGGAAACAGAAGCTCAGAGACTGACTTAAATAAATACCACTGCTTTCACATGCAGATAACAGCTTAATGCAAAGCCAAATACCTTCGTCAATCTAAATAGGCTAAGCCAGCCCCCCAAAGCTATGTGATCATTCTTGAGATTGCCCTCTAAGTTTATAAGAGAACTCAGAACCACCCCCTGCTTTAGAGGCAAGAAAGGAGAAATCTGTGCTAGCATCTTCCACAGCTGGATATGCTAAGATTTTTAAAATATTTTATTTATTTGGCTGCATTGAGCCCTAGTTGCATCATCCGGATTGCCATTGCAGCACACAGGCTCAGTAGCTGTGGAGCACAGGCTTAGCTGCCCCTGCCAGCCCCTGGCACGTAGGATCTTATTTCCCAGATCAGAGATCAAACCCACATCCCCTGCATTGCAAGGCAGATTCTCAAGCACTAGACTACCAAGGAAGTCCCTAGATATGCTGAATTTGTGTCCAATTTTTCAACTGCTTATTTACAATTTTGGTCTGATCTTACAGGTTGGCATCTCCTCTTTGCCCCAGGCCAGTTTTAGCATTAACTCAGAACTCTGAATGCTCAGCTTCCTGATACTTTGTTTCCTAAAGGAACAGGGGAACCTGAGAAAACACTTGAGAAGAGCTAAGCATTCCCTCCTATTTGCTACCACATTTTCTCAACCCTTACGGAGCCTTTGTACCCTACTCTGTGACACTCCCACTGAGAAGCTCCCTGCCTAAGATGGCAGTCAAGTGGAAAAGCATTGTCAGGGAACTCTACCTGCATTTATATAGCCTGACAGACTTAGTAGAATCACCTGCGGCTCAGTGGCTGGTCATCACAAAGCAGCCGATTTCTATTAGGTCATAAATCACACTTGGACTGCAAGGAGATCAAAGCAGTCAATCCAAAGGATATCAACCCTGAATATTCATTGGCAAGACTGATGCTGAAGCTGAAATGCCAATACTTTGATCACCTGATGCAAAGAACTGACTCACTGGAAAAGACCCTGATGTTGGGAAAGATTAAGGACAGGAGCAGAAGTGGGTGGCAAAGGATGAGATAGTTAGATAGCATCAATGGCTCAACAGACATGAATTTGAGCAGACTCCTGGAGATGGTGGAGAATAGGGGAGCCTGACGTGCTGCAACCCATGGGGTCACAAAAAGTTGGACATTACTTAGCAACAGAACAACAACACATAAGCCACAACCAGCAGAGTCTGAAAATCAGTAGTTCTTAGCCTTGACTACCCTTAAGAATCAACCCATGGAGCTTTAAAAACATATCACAGCCTGGGCTCTCTACTCTCCAATGACTGTAATTTAGCTGGTCCAGGGGAAGACCTAGCTCTTAGTAGATTTTTTTCCATTTTACTTTTTTATTACATTTTTAAGAACAGTTTTAAGTTTACAGCAAAACTGAGAGGAAGTTGCAAAGATTTCCCATATACTCCCCTAACATGCATAGCCTCCCCCATTATCAACATCCCCTATCAGAATGGTACATTTGTTGCAATCAGTTAACCTAAATTGACACAGCATAATCACTCAAAGTCCATACTTTACATTAGGGTACATTCTTAGTAGTGTTAGTTGCTCAGTTGTGTCTGACTCTTTGCGACCCCATGGACTGTAACCAGCCAGGCTCCTCTGTCCATGGAATTCTAAAGGCAAGAGTACTGGAGTGGGTGGCCATTTCCTTCTCCAGAGGATCTTCCCAACCCATGGATCGAACCTGTGTCTCCTGCATTGCAGGCAGATTATTTACTGTCTGAGCCACCAGGGAAGCCCAAATATAATGTAAGTACTATGTAAATAGTTGAAGATGAGTGGCAAATTCAAGTTTTGTTCTTTGGAATTTCATGGATCTTTTTTTCAAATATTTCCATCCTTCAATTGAATCAATGGATATGCAGATATGAAGGGTTGACTGTATTTTCTTCTCTCCAAATATCAAATTCCTAGAAAATATATAAATATTATATATCAAATATATAATTGGTATATAATATACCAAATATATAATTTAGTTTCAAATAAAGTTCACCAGTTTTTTTATTTGTTGGATTTTGCTTTAACCTGTCATGTAACATACTGCCGTGAGTCTTTGGATGTGGCATCCAACCAAAAAAGAGCTGCACATTGTCACTCTCTGTATGAGAGGTATAAATATGTAAGGTGACAACGTTTTTGTGGACTATTTTTACAACATGATAAATGGCATTATCAATATTATTCATGATTTAAATATTATGTATACATTATAGATCATCTCCATATCAACAATTATGTAAGAGGAACACTAGAAAATAAAAATTTTATAATGTTCTTATGCAGTGCTTAAGTGATTGAATGTTTTATCTGAAGAGCTATGACGTAAAAATTAGAATCAAAGTTTTGCTCTTTGAATGCATGGGTTGTAACCCACAGAAAATGAGGAGTAAATTGTTTGATCAGGATCTTGTTAGTTTAAGAAGCAAAAAATTTAAGAACCAAAATATGCACACCATTAAAAATACTAATTCTGAAAATTATGTAGCTAAAAATTAAATCACCCGGTCCAGGGTACATACTTGGTGTTGTATATTCTACAAGTTTGGACAAATGTATATATTCACTTTTATAGTATCAGAATTTTCATTGTCCTAAAAATCCTCTGTGTTCTACCTATTTATCTCTCCCTCACCCCAGCCCCTGATCTTAGTATTTTTCAAATGCTTCCTGGAGTTGAGAGCAACAGTCCCTTATGCTCTGTAATAAAATTGATAACATCATGGACCTGGCTCTATGCTAAGCCCTCTGCATGCATTCTTACTGCAGTCTCTCCATATACCCTGGGACAGTTACTATCATTATCCCCATTTTATACATGAGAACCCTGAAACATATACAGTGAGGCTGAAAATGTTGCCTTTAGAAATGACCCTGGCTCCACAGCTGAAGCACATCAAGGTGACCGTAGGCTAGGTCATTGCCTAAGGTAGAATAACAAAGGGGATGGAATCTTAAACCAAGAACCTTTGAATCCATCTGCTTGCCAAGCTGTTCCTCTAGTCAATGTCAGGTAACTGCGTGCTGGGAAGTTCATGTAGGGTGAGTCCTAAAGCCACTTTCACTAGGTAAGGTTTCAATCACCTGATGTACCTCCATCAACATTTGTATATGAGATTTAGTTTGAATAGACATTAAGACCAAGCTTACAGGAAACAAATGTAACCTAACACAAATAGATGAAGAATGGGGTAAGGGAATCTTCTTTTTTCCTTGGGATAAGGAGATGGCATGGCTGGAACACTGGGGTAGTTCATGTGTTGCTGCTGCTGCTAAGTCGCTTCAGTCGTGTCCGACTCTGTGCAGACCCCATAGACAGCAGCCCGCTAGGCTCCTTCATGTGCTGATTGTATTTAAATAGCCCTTTGGTTTCCCTGGTGGCTCAGAAGGTAAAGAATCTGCCTGGAATGCAGGAAACCCGGGTTCAGTCCCTGGGTTGGAAGATCCCCTGGAGAAGGAAATGGGAACCCCCTCTGGTATTCTTGCCTAGAGAATTCCATGGACAGAGGAGCCTGGTGGGCTACAGACCATGGGATCGCAGAGTTGGACATGACTGAGTGACTAACACTTTGGGAAAAAAAAAAAGAACAAAAACTAGTGCTTACTCTTTCTTCTCCTGGAAATACTGACAATATTCTTTTTTTATCCCAGCAGATGAGGTTTCCGCTCCTAACTCCAATTCCCAAAAGTGGTATCTAAGAATGCTCTCACTTTCTGCACCAGAAGAGTTGCTTTGTGTCTAAAAAGCCCTAACTCAGTGGACTGCAAAATACATGTAATCATAAACAGACAGTTTTTATCAGCAAATGCAGGGTGAGCAATCATCCTGGCTTGCACAAGGCTGCCAGGTTTGGCATTCTACATTCCACTTTTGGGGAAATACCTCAGTTCCAGGCAAACTGGTAGGGGTTGTGGATCATCCCACAATGAGTGTGTGCATGCTAAGTCTTTTCAGTTGTGTCTGACTCTTTGCAACCTTATGGACTGTAGCCCACCAGGCTTCTCTGTTCATGGGATTCTCCAGGCAAGAATACTTGAGTGGGTTGCCATACCCTACCTCCAGGGGATCTTCCTCACCCAGGGATTGAACCTGTGTCTCCAGTGGCTCTTGCATTGCAGGCAGTTTCTTTACTGTTGAACCACCGGGGAAGCCCTATCCCACAATGGCAACCTCCTTAATTTTATTCTAGGGATGCCATCACAGAAGAGAATACTTCTGCTGTATATTCACACATATTTGCTGCTCCCTTGTCCAGCTGTTGTATAAATGCTCATGGAAACTTCCCCTGGTCCTGAAGGATCTCAGGGCCTGTACCCTTCTGACACACCTATGAATTAGGTGAGGAGAGAATGATTTCCTGCTGCTAGTTTAGAGCCAGGGCCAATTTTCAGGATAACTCACTCTCTTGCCTCCTGAGACATTTATACAATGGTGTGATTCCCATGAATGCATTTGTGTTGCCCATGGGTGTAAATACCTGTTAGTTCTTGGAAAATTTGAGTTCTCTCAGAAGGTTGTGAAAAACCTTAGCTGCATGGCGGTTGCAGGCAACTGCAATCTTTCCTAATGTAATATGGAAATCATTGTTGATATTTAATGACAAGGCCTTTCCTGAGGAAGAATGAAGAATGAGAAATTCTACTTTCCTCCCCAGCATCCTGCTTCCCTTTCCTTCCTAAATATGTAATTCCACAAAGGTAATTTTTTAATCTCATTTCTGAGGCAAAGAGCATTGTTATAGTTAAGAGTCAAAATGTAACCAGTTGAAATCTGATATTTTCCATCAGAGGAGAAAAAAAGTCTATGGATTGGCTAAGAAATGAAAATCCCATTTTAATAAAATTCTTTAAAAAAAATCAATGCCATTAAAGGCAATTACTGAGCATATTTCGTTTTAATGTAAATCCTTTCATTTATGGCTAATTTCCTCTTGTTTTTGTGGTAAGGTGTAATTAGGACTTAATACTTTTGCTTTCTTCTTATGGAACTAGACTAAGGCAACACTTTTAAGGAAAGCCATTATAAGCATCTCCACCTTGATCCTTGGTGCTCAAGTTACTGATGTGAAGTGTAGCTGAATGTTAAAAGCAGATGTAAGAGCACTAAACATTAAGTTAAGGGTAAATGATAGAGTAAAGAATAGCAAAGCGAGATAAGAAAACCTTCCTAAGTGATCAATGCAAAGAAATAGAGGAAAACAATAGACTGGAGATCTCTTCGAGAAAGAGATACCAAGGGAACATTTCATGCAAAGATGGGCTCAATAAAGGACAGAAACAGTATGGACCTAACAGAAGCAGAAGATATTAAGAAGAGGTGGCAAGAAAACACAGAAGAACGATACAAAAGAAGATCTTCATAACTCAGATAACCATGATGGTGTGATCACTCACCTAGAACCAGACACCCTGGAATGCAAAGTCAGGTGGGCCTTAGGAAGCATCACTACAAACAAAACCAGTAGAGGTGATGGAATTCCAGTTGAGCTATTTCAAATCCTAAAGGATGATTCTGTGAAAGTTCTGCATTCAGTATGCCAGCAAATTTGGAAAACTCAGCAGTGACCACAGGACTGGAAAAAGTCAGTTTTTATTCCAATCTCAAAGAAAGGCAATGCCAAAGAATGTTTAAACTACCACATAATTGCATTCATCTCACATACTAGCAAAGTAATGCTCAAAATTCTCCAAGCTAGGCTACATCAGTATATGAACCAAGAACTTCCAGATGTTTAGGCTGGATTTAGAAAAGGCAGAGGAATGAGAGATAAATTGCCAACATCCATTGGATCATCAAAAAAGCAAGAGTATTCCAGAAAAACATCTACTTCTGCTTCATTGACTAAGCCAAGCATTTGACTGTGTGGATTACAACAAACTGTGGAAAATTCTTCAAGAGACGGGAATACCAGACCACCTAACCTACCTCCTAAGAAATCTGTATGCAGGTCAAGAAGCAACAGTTAGAACTGGACATGGAACAACGGACTGGTTCTAAACTGGGAAAGGAGTATGTCAAGGCTGTATATTGTCACTCTGCTTGTTTAACTTATATGCAGAGTACAATCATGTGAAAAGATTGGCTTAAAACTCAACATTCAAAAAACTAAGATCATGGCATCTGGTCCCATCAATTCATAGCAAATAGGTGGGGAAACAATGGTAAAAGTGACAGACTTTATTGTCTGGGGGCTTCAAAATCACTGCAGATGGTGATCGCAGCCATGAAATTAAAAGACATTTACTCCTTGGAAGAAAAGCTATTGAAAGGTTGTTGTTGCACGCGAAGACACCGGGATTCTTGGCCCCCAGAGGAGAAGAATTCAATCCGGGGCCAGAGACGAGGCTTGATCACTCAGAGCTTTTGTGTAATAAAGTTTTATTAAAGTATAAAGGAGATAGAGAAAGCTTCTGACATAGGCATCAGAAAGGGGCAGAAAGAGTACCCTCTTGCTCGTGTTAACAATGAAGTTATATACTCTCCAATGAATCCAAAGAATGTCTGGAGGTTGTAAAGACCCCACCAGACCTACTCCCATAATTTACATTTTAAGATAACAGAATTAGCCAGAAGGTTTAATCCAGAGACTGTCCTCAGGCAGGATACATCCTTGTAAAGACCAGGTATACTCCCATAATTTACATTTTAAGATAACAGAAGGTTTAATCCAGAGACTGTCCTTAATCCAGAGACTGTCCTCAGGCAGGATACATTATTGTTATATAATCCTAAGGAATGAAGAGAAAGAAAAAAATTTTGTCCTTTCTTCCTCCTTGAGAATTCCAGACCCCTCTCTCCTTGGGGACCCCTAGACTCCTTATCCAGAGAAGGCAATGGCACCCCACTCCAGTACTCTTGCTTGGAAAATCCCATGGATGAAGGAGCCTGGTAGGCTGCAGTCCATGGGGTCGCTAAGAGTCGAACATGACTGAGCGACTTCCCTTTCACTTTTCACTTTCATGCATTGGAGAAGGTAATGGCAACCCACTCCAGTGTTCTTGCCTGGAGAATCCCAGGGACAGGGGAGCCTGGTGGGCTTCAGTCTATGGGGTCACACAGAGTCGGACATGACTGAATCGACTTAGCAGCAGCAGACTCCTTATCAACCTGCCTAGGAAATGACTCTCTCACTATGACCAACCTAGACAGCATATTAAAAAGCAGAGACATTACTTTGCCAACAAAGGTCCATATAATCAAAGCTATGGTTTTCCTAGTAGTCATGTATGGATATGAGAGTTGAACCGTAAAGAAAACTGAGCACTGAAGAATTGATGCTTTTGAACTGTGGTATTGGAGAAGACTCTTGAGAGTCCTTTGAATTTCAAGGGGATCAAACCAGTCAATCCTAAAGCAAATCAGTCCTGAATATTCATTGGAAGGACTGATGCTGAAGCTGAAGCTCCAATACTTGGGCCATCTGATGAGAACTGACTCATTGGAAGACTCTGATGCTGGGCAAGATTGAAGGCAGGAGGAGAAGAGGATGACAGAGGATGAGATGGCTGGATGGCATCACGAACTCAATGGACATGAGTTTGAGAAAGCTCTCGGAGTTGGTTCATGGACAGGGATGCCCTGGCATGCTGCAGTCCATGGGGTCACAAAGAACTGGACACAACTGAACAACTGAACTGAAGTGATAGAGTGGGGTGATTCAGTTGAGTCATTCATTGGAGTTTGAGTCATTGAGTATGTGCTGGGTGCTGTGTGCTGAGCTCAGACTACATGGGATTACAAAGCTGAATAAGACATAGCTTGGCTCCAAGAAACTTAGACCATCATGAGTACATCCATGTTTATCTAATGCAGAAATGGAAATAATATGGCAGACTTTAAAATTAAAGCCAATATTTTCTTTTGGAGTATAATTGTTTTAAAATGTTGTGTTAGTCTCTGGTATACAATAAATTGAATCAGCTATATGGATACATGTATCTCCTCACTCTTGGACCTCCCTCCTACCCCTCTATCCCAAACATCTAGGTCAATCATGATTCAAAAGGACACACATATCCCAATGTTCATTGCAGCACTATTAACAGTAGTTAATGGAAGCAACCTAAATGTCCAATGGTAGATGAATGGATAAAGAAGATGTGGTACATATGTACAATTACTCAACCATAAACAGGAATGAAATTGGGTCATTGGTAGAGATGTGGATAGACCTAGAGTCTGTCATACAGCATGTCATAAGTCAGAAAGAGAAAAGCCAGCATTTTTGTTGTTGTAAAATGGTTTTATGTTTAGAATCAATTTTACTATTAGGTATATTTTAAAATCAAGTCCCTTGAAACATCTCCCTGTTGTGAAAGTTGGTTTGGTCTGGGCTGCTGGAGAAAAGGGCTCTGCAGATTCAGGGTGCAGAAACTGTTGTCATGCCACCTGACTCTGACTCACCTCCAATTAGGCAATTAGTCCCACATTATTTGAGTACCCAATTTACTTTTACATTTTAAAGTTGTAAAATGCATAATGATTTTTTTCACTTCCTAATTATGAGTAATAAAAATTTAAGGGAATATAAAGTTTAACTTGTCTGTTAATTGAGGGGAAAGAGCCATTCTAAATCAGTCAAGAACAGAATGGTCACCGAAGAAACACAGAAGAAACTGCCCGTGAGGATCCTGTTTGCTATTTTAATTAGCGTCTGTCAATTAGAAGCGAATGACAGTGGGGAAGGAATCCTGATTAATGAAATCATCATCCCAAATTGAAAGGGAAGGTCAAAAAGAACATGATGTCTCATTCGACTTCATCTTGAGGGTCTGACACACTGAAATTTTTCGAATCCTCTTTTAGACCTCAGGAGACTAGGCTGTTAATATGACCACTCAATTAACTCTGGGTATAATTAACTGCCTGCCTAGCCCTGCCTACCACCAAAACTCTCTGTCAGCAAGATTAGTGCAGCTGGCACATGTGAGGGGGCTGACATGGTTTTCTCCCCTGCACATTGATGGAGTGGGGACCAGGGAGAGGACGTTACAAGTCACCACTGCATAGAGGACGTGGCTATTCCTCTATGATTTGTCCAGAGCAGGCAGGGGACCTGTGAGCATATTAGCTGCTGTTTGAACAAATTTCACAGTGCTCTAGGCCAATTTCAGCAGCTAGTTTGGCAGCTAAACTAGTCCAAGTCATAAAAGGGGAGGCTTCTAAGGCACATTCAGTCACTGAGAAACAGCCAACCCAGTTTCCAACCAATAACCCCTCCTGTGAAGTTAGTAAGCAGGGCATCTGTCCTCCGTCTTAACAAACAAGGCACAGATGCCAATCGGAGCTCAGCCAGGCTCCACTGAACACGGCTTGCAGGCCACTCTCAAGGCCCTCCTTTCTTGAAGCTCAGCACAAAGCAAAAAATCTTAATTTTTATCCATCAAAATTTTTGCTTCTTGAAGTGATGCCCTGGTTGGAGGAATATAACATTTTTATAACAAAAGCCTCACTCTGTGTCTCATGCCCCTCCATCCCCAAAATCTTTCTCTAAGAGTGTAACATCTAAGGAGAAGCATTCACTGTAAACAACATTAAAATGGGAACCATTTGGAAATATCTAGATTAACGATGAACACTTTTGAGGTCAGAAGTAAAACTGTTTGGAAAATGTTAAAAGAATCATAAACATACAAGTGATTAGTATTTCTGTTTGTATTACTATCTTGGTCATTTACAGATGCAGTCAAGGCCTTTTAGTTATTGTCAGGATAAGTGAAAACATTCTAAAACAAAAATGGTTCAATGGTCATCTCAGTGGAAATAACTATGAAAATAGTAATGTAGGAGTCCTATCATTGAAATGATTTTGTTTTTAAATTAATAGGAGAGAGTAAGAAGAGAAAAAGGATGAAATTAGCAATCAAATGATAGAATAAATCTATTTTAAAACATGAAGATGTGGAGAAATTTACATCATTTATCAATACCCGAACTCCACTGAGACCAACTGCTAAGGAGAATTGGTGGGGTGATGTCTAGAAGTAAGAATATGAAAAAATAAAATTGAAAAGAAAACGCTTCCTCACAGACACAACAAATTCTATTTTTGACTAATTTTTTTTAATGTGTTGCAATTCAGTTGACCTGTAGCATGGTATTAAGGCCAAGTTCTGGAGTGGGACTGTCTCACTGCCAGTCCCTATTTCATACTTATCAGCTCTGTGACTCCAGGCAAGTTACTGAACCTCTTCGTGCTTTGCTGTTCTCACCATAGAATGTATGTGATAATAACAGTCCCTATTTCACAGGGTTGACTCTAGAATTCCACAGGCTAATGTGTGTGAAGCACTTAGCACAGTCCTCCATTAATGTTAGCTTTTACTATTTTATTCAGTCTGGAACTGATGGAACCTAGTAAATCCTGAAACTCAGGAGGGAAAACAATGCATGTGGCTGCTGCTGCTGCTAAGTCGCTTCAGTCATGTCTGACTCTGTGCGACCCCATAGACGGCAGCCCACCAGGCTTCCCCATCCCTGGGATTCTCCAAGCAAGAACACTGGAGTGGGTTGCCGTTTCCTTCTCCATGCATGTGGCAGTAACTATGCAACTCTGCGAATATAATAAAAACATTGACTTGTACACCCTGAATGTGTGAGTTGTATGGTACGTGAAATACATTTCAGTAAAGATCTTTCAGAAGGAAAGTAAGGTAAGGAAAAGCTTTTCCTTCCTTTTTCTAGTAAAAGTTTTCTCATGTGAATGTAATGAAATGATGGAGTCCTGTTACTTTATAGAACAAATGTAATTTTCCTAAATCTGAATTTCAATGTCTCCTTCATCTGTGAGGGATAACTGAGGTTGAAGTATTTTGAACCAGTGTTTGAAATAATGAAAATAAAGACATATACGATAGAATTGTGGAAATAAACAAACAGAGGCTGTTTAGTCAGAGATCTCTATAATATGCCTGCAATGCAAGAGACCTGGGTTCAATTCCTGGGTCAGGAAGTTCCCCTGGAGAAGGAAATGGCAACCCACTCCAGTATTCTTGCCTGGAGAATCCCATGGACAGAGGAGCCTGGCAGGCTACAGTCCATGGGGTCACAAAGAGTTGGACACAACTTAGCACCCTCTTTCTTTCTCTGTAGTATAGCAAGGGAGTCAGTCACCATCAGTTGTGTTTTATTAGGGATTCAAAAAATAGACAGGGGAGTGGGAAAGCTTTAAAGTGAAAAAAGTGGAAGGCGTCAAGTACATTCTGGTTGAGGTCTTTGACATGGAGAAGCTGGAGGTGGGCTACCTGGAAGTGGGACATGTTATGTGACTGGTTTAGGAGCATATTTGGCTTTCTCTGGTTGATTCTAAATTGGAATGGTGGGGGTAAGGGGGGATGGACAAGAAATAGGGAACTGCTTGTTTTTGTTTAGTCGCTAAGTCATGTCTGACTCTTGGTGACCCTGTGAACTGTAGCCTGCCAGGCTCCTCTGTCCAAGGGATTTCCTGGGTGAGAGTCCTGGAATGGGTTGCCATTTCCTTCTCCAGGGGATTTTCCTGACCCAGGAGTCGGATCCGAATTTCCTGTTTGGCAGATGGGGATTCTTTACCACTGGCTTTACCACTGGCAGATGGGAATTCTTTACCACTGGCTTTACCACCGAGCCACCTGGGAAGCCCAGGGAGTGGGTAGTAGTCACTGACTAGTCCTTACTCTTCCCGGCCAGTTGCTACACAAGTTAATATTTAGCTTTCACAACTGATGGCTGCGGGGATTGTGGGCCAGAGTTCTCTCGGCAAATATGGTTTGGCCACTGTCCAAATGGACACCTATTTGGACAAGAGATCACATATTTGGCCAATGATTCCTGCTATAAAGGATGGGAAGTCTTACCAGAATTCTTTTAAGTGTAATAACTTTCTGTAGCTCCAAAGAATGGCACTAGGGAGTATATAGAAAAGGTGTAGGTAGAAGAGAGGAATAAAGTGGAAAAAGAGAGAAAAGCAAATCATCTAAGTTGCAATCAAAAGTTTTAGAATTGAGTATAACCACATGATTGCAAACTAAGAAATTGAGTGCTCTGTTGCCAAACGTTTTCCATCTGGCTTCAAATTGCCCCACGTGGCCCCCATTTCACCTTCTTTCCTCTTCCCTCTTGGACTCTATGACTGATGCTCACAGAAACCTCCAGAAGCTTGGGCCAGGAAGTGGACTTAGTGGTCTTTGAGGATATAGCCGTGAAATTTACCCAGAGGGAATAGGCTTTACTGGCTCCTGCTCCAAAGGAATCGCTACAGAGATGTGATGCTGGAGGAAAATACTTTGAATCTGGCCTCAATAGATTGTGTGATTCAACTTAAAGCCATGAGTCAGTTGTTTGGCAGAATATTCATGGAGAAAAAAGTCCAATAAACAGAAAACAGAAAGAATCACAAAGAATGATTAGTGAGTCTCCATTTTAAGAGAAAACTAAGAATATTATTATGTCCTTGTATTGAATTCTCAGCACAAGTACAAGGAAGATATTCAAAAAGTCATAAGGTGGAGAGCCTCTGTGAATATAATGAATGTAATCTATGTGGAAAAAAACTTTAGCTACTTTCCAAATCTTGCTGTGTTAAAGTGTACCTCTGTTGGAGTAAAATCCTATAAATTCAGTAAGTATGGAAATGCCTTTATGGATCATTTTTCTCTTGAGAATCATGTCAGATCTCACCTGGGTACAAAAGCTATCAGTTTAAGAAGAATGGACAAACCTGCCATTGTCTCTCATATTTAAGGACTTCTCTGAGTATTCATAAGGAAGAGGCATGTTAAATGTGGAAAAGCCTTCTATTGTCCCTCATCCTTTTGGGGTACACGTCAGAGGTCACAATGGAAAATTTCAATATATATGAAAATAAAGAATGTAGGGAAGTCGTTAGTCATTCTTCATATGTGGCAGGCAGACTCTATGATGTCCCCCAAGGACCCCCACTTCCTGGTATTCACATCTTTGGGTAATTCCCTCTCTTGAATTTGTTGTTTAGTCACAAAGTTTTGTCTGACTCTTTTGTGACTCCGTGGATTGTAGCCCACTGGCTCCTCTGTCCGTGGGATTATCCCAGAAAAGATATAAGAGTCATTTGCCATTTCCTTCTGCAGGAGATCTTCCCAACTCAGGGACTGAAACCGGGTCTCCTGCTTGGCAGGCGGATCCTTTATCAATGAGTCACCCTCTCTTGAATTTGGGCTGATCTAAAGATTTATCAATAGAACAGAGCAAAGATAATGGAATATCATCTTTGTGTCCTGTGTTTTAGTCTATTTTGACTACTATAACAAAATACTATAGACTAGGTAGCTTATAAAAAATTCATTTTTCATTGTTCTGGAGGCTGGAAGTCCAAGTTCAGGGTGCAGCATGGTTGGGTGAGTCTTCTGGGTCACAGACTTCTTATTGTATCCTCACATGGTGGAAAGGAGAAGACAGAGAGCTACAGATCTTACTGGAGCCTTTCTTCTTATAAGGCACTAATCTCATTTATGAGGCTTTCACCTTCCTGACTTAAGCCTTCCAGACCCCATCTCCTAATACCATCACCTGTGGGGATTAGGATTTCAACATACAAATTTGGGGGGACCACAAACATTCAGACTATAGCATCTGGCTACATAAGGTTGTGACTTCTATCTTGCTAGCAGACTCTCTCCTTTGCTACCTTGAATGAAATAAGCTTACATGTTGAAGAGGCCAAGTTGGCCAGAAACTAAGGGCTGCCTCTAGTCAATAGTCAGCAAGAACAGAGATCTTTAGTCAAATACCCTGCAAGGAACCGAATCCTGACAACAACCATAGGAGTTTGTTAGTAGATCCTCCCTCAGCTGAGCCTGAAGATAAGACCCCAGCCTGGCTGATACCTGATACCTGATACCTGGCTGATTCCTTGCAGCTATGAGAGACCCTGAGCAGAGGACCCAGTAAATCACACCCAGATTCTTGATTCAAAGAAAATGTGAAAAAATAAAAGTGTGTGGTTCTCAGATGCAAAGTTTGTGGTTATGTTTTTATACAGCAATAGAGAACTAATACATTGTTCCTCAATCAACATTTAAGAATGGGAAGAAGCCTCATGGATGGAAAAATTGAGGGAAAATAATGGGTTTTCAAAATTCACACATGAGAATATACATTGGAGAAAAATCATCCAACTGTAAGAAACAAAGGCATTGTTCCATACATTTTTAAATACTTTTAAACTTTTATTTTTAATTGGAGTATAATTGCTTTACAATGTTGTATTGGTTTCTTCCATACGACAACTTGAATCAGCCATAATTATACATATATCCCGTCCCTCTTGAACCTCCCTCCCACCCCCTGTCTTATATACTCTAAGACACATGAGGACTCACATCAGAGACAATGTATAGAGATATGAAGCAGGGGGAAGCCTTCACTAATGGTTTACATCTTACTGTGTATGTGAGAAGTTATCCTATAGATAAACCATATGAATATACGGAATTCAAGACTATAGGAGAAAAACTTTTTTCCTATTGCCATTTTGGGTTCCCTGGCATGGGTACTATACACTGGACTAACAAAGATAAATTAACAAAACAAAAACAAGCGGAAATGTATTAGCATGTGAATTGTGCTTAAGCTTGGGAGCAGTCAGAGAGGAGTATCTCAAATGGGTGGATAGAACTTGAGCTGATGTAGCCTCTTAACAAAACAACACTGAGCTTTTAACGGAGTGACTGAAAGGAGAACTTTGAGTTTCTTGGGGTGGTAAAATATGAGAAGATAAATGTACAGGAAAACTGGTGGAAGATAAGGGCTAGTTAGTCAAGGTCGTCTTGTGGATTCCTCTGATGTTACCTCTGGGCTCATAAAGGTCTAAAGTGTCCAGTGATAAACTTCTGTCCTTCCTGGTAGAGAGGACAGGGGTCAAACCTTTGAAAATCTACATTCTGATTTTAAGTAAACAGGGGAGGGGAGGACAGAGAGATTGTCTTATATCTGCTTCTTTTCAATTGCCTTTAGCTCAAAATAATCCTCACGCCAGAGTGACATATTTTGGGATGGCATATTCTGCTACCTTACCAGACCATCTGTAAACCTTTTTCTAATCTTTGGCAATGTGTGAGATCTTCCACTATGGAGAGACCCTATAAATGTGGACCATGTAGGAAAGCCTTCAGCTGCCCCTTATTCCTAGGACAGATGGGAGAACAACTTTGGAGGGAAAGCAGTGTGGGAAAAGCTTCATGCACAGCATTTCACCAGTGTACAAGAAAATACTAGGAGGGAACTATTACAGAAGGAGATTCTTCTAAATAGGGATTTCCTTTGTCAGTAACTCATCCTTTAAAAATGGATTGCTAACTCATTAATTTCCACATTTTATATTCAGACGTATATTACAGTGATAAATCTAAGAACCTTTCCAGCTATAGCATATACATTTTGATATATATGGTTTTGGTTATGTATGGGTTATGTGGAGATTATTTTATTGCTCTTAGAGAGTCTTTTGGACCCATAAGTGATTCAAAAAGTATCTTCCTCATTATCTCATTTTTCATGTTTAAAAGTTTTCAGATTATAAAAGAAGTACATATTCATTATAGAGAATTTTAATTTTACATTAAAATATAAAGTAAAATTCATACAGCATCCCTCATCATTAATATTTTGGGTTATTTATTTTCAAACTTTCTGTGCAGAAGTAAGGTTTTAAATGGGTTGTGGAGAGTGAATACAGGGAGAGTTCATTGAAAGGGAGAGAAAGTCTTTTCTTTTATGAGTAAAATAAATTACTCCTTGTAGATGATGGTAGTAAATGGCAATAGAGGGCAGACACTGCACATGTACAATGAGACAGACTACATTTCTAGAATACTAAAAACAATAACAGGTTTTTAGTTATGTATCACTTTGTGAAAGGAGGTTTGAATTTTTTACTTATTTTCTAGGCTGGAAATACCGTGTCATTTTTCTTTCTTGTCATTGTACTTCCTGCCTCAGGATAAACAATCTACCTTTGCTTAGCCCTTCAGAAACCATATTTCAGTCAAAGAAATTGGAGTTCCAATCCTAAGTGTAGCAAACGTCTCTTATTCCTGCTTTTCGGTAAGTTTAGGACCCATTTTAGACGAATAGGCCTCTCCATGCTTTATAATTTAAAATAGATTATTTTCTCTTCATATTATAATAATGACAGAAAAATGCTAGTCTGTTGGCAGTTACTATAGTAACCAGGAACAACTTACTTCTTTTAAACAGGAAATGGACACTTACCTCTAAGGTTTTGCTTCATTTTCGGAAGCCAAAATGCAGTCATATGCTTTGTAAAGATGACACTTTTGAACAGTATATACCATACATTATGTGTGTTTGTGTGTGTGTGTGGTTTGCGTATGTATATGCATTCTAAATATTAATTCAAATCCAAAAGAGACACCTATCATAGCTTTTTCTTTGAGTTAGTTTCTGACAGACATGTGAAATTAATTGAAATGCAAACAATATCCAAGAGATAGATTTAACACATGGCTTCTCTTTATTATAATTTTTTGAAACTTACAGGAAACGGTTGGTTCCTTCCCTTAGAGAACTAAAGGATGCTTAATAGCTCTAAGTCATGCAAACACATTTCTTTCAGTGAAAAAGAATGAACAGTCATTAGTGAGATGACTATCAATATTTACATTATTCAAGGCAGTCTGTACCAGAGCATGAAGGATGTAGATAGGTGGGGAAAAGTCAAGCATTTTTAATTAGGAACAAAATAAACATCAAGGGACAACCTGAAATATAAAATAATTCTGGTACCCACGTATGCCCAACCAGAACCTGGAGATGGACAGATTAGGTTCAGGAAAGTAAATTGGTTCTTGGAAAATACACTTTGAAATAGAAAGCTTTATTATGTAGAATGATTGAAAGACTGAAATTCCAGGCAAATTCATAAAAATATCCCTGCTCTAAAAAAAATCATACTCAAATCTATCATGGCATTTTAAGGAGTGCTGACTCCATAAATTCTGACTTTTATCAACAGCACTTCAATAATGTTCAGAAAATAAACTTCACAGGAAAACCTCGGGTGTTCAATTAGTGTTAAACGTTTTAGGGCAGAAACTGAGATAATGAAATTATGAGGACAATGGCAGCTTAACGTTTTGAGGCTCACAAGAGATTTATGCATTCCAATATAACCTCAAGCTATGCATATGGCATCGTAAAAAAGAATGGATTCCTAACAGGGCAGGGAATTTGACTGTACTTGTCTTAATACTAGTTCTTTGTCTTAATGGAAAGACTAAAATGTCCCTCACTTATTCTCAGCACAAATTCAGGCTTCACTCCCCCACCTTCCAGATCCCCACCACCATTACTCAAAAACATTTAAATGGAATATAGCTTCTTTCTCAAGTATCATTTCCTCTTTAGTGCAAATTGCATGAGGCTCACTGGGGCTCCTATGGGAACTTCTGGTCTAAAAAAAGTCAGTGGAGAAATGCTGGCCCTCTTCCCAAGCTCTGCACTAACAAAAGTGAGTGGTCACCCTCACACCAGTTTTCCAGAATTTCAGCAGGAAGTAAAAGTGAAAATGACTTGTGGCACCAGTTTTCATGCCAGAGGCATCTGGCTGTCCCCTCTTCCTGCTTACTGGTCCTGGCATGAACACACATTTTTTTTGGCAGGTGAAGGGGGGTTGTGTGGGAGGGACCTTCTTAGAGTGTCCTTATGGACTTTTCAGTATTTTTCTCAAGGCTCATTAGGGTAGAGGACAGTTGGAAAAATTGGAAAGCCTCCTGAAACATGGCCATGTCTCTCAGGTCATCTGCCAGCAGTCTGTAGAAATTCAAGGACTGAATGCAAAGAGGCTTGCAGTGGGCTCATTCCTCCCAGACTTTTCAAGCAATTCAACAGTTTCTAAAAAAAATAATTTGGAAACATTGGGTAGCTTTTGTTTTGCCAGTTGAGGTTGACTCTTTCAAGATTAAGGGCTGAGACAATAAGGTAAGGGACCACTTGGATTTTAGAAGCCCATCCTTGGGTAGAAATGATCTCTTGGCTTCAGTGACCTTTTGAAGTTGACTCTTATCTTTTGAATAACTGTTACTCTTTAAGGTGAAGTACATATTTCATACACTGACATGATTATAGTCCATCATCCCAACACCAGCTTTTATGGGGCAGAGGAATTACAATTTACTGGTGATGTATCCTCTGAAATTCCACTAGGAATGAAGTGTAAGGAAGTTTAGAGTCATGGAGCCCTGGGTCTGGGTCTGGCCCCACTACTTGATCTTGAGAATGTTATTTAACTTTTCTGAGCTTGTGTTCTCCTCTATGAAAGGGATAATGCCTACTTCCCATGACTATCGTGAGGATGAAATAAAGCAGCATAAAGGAAATGGTTGGTACAATGCTTTGCACATAGTAAAAGCTTAGTAAATGGATCTTATTTTGTGAAACTATTGAAAGGTGTAATCAGCTTTTGGCAGGAAAAGAGCTCTCTGCAGGATGTCTTGCCACCAACCTTAAACCAGGCACCCCTATGCTCTACTATTTTTGGCTCTAACATATCTTTCAAATCTTTTGATCACACAACACCTCGCCTCCTCTCTTGGTTCTTTCCATAGATCGAAGAAGTAGAAATGAAAGTAATTAACAGATGACCAGCTCTCTTCCCTAGCTTCCCCTTCAGTAATCTCATGAACAAACTCACAAGAAAGTTGACAAATCTGTACTTAGTGGGGGATAGTGATGGCTCTGACCCGAATCTCAATGACTAACTGAGATTAATTCCTAGTTTTCCTTTAAAAGCTTTCATGGTTGACATGTGTACATGTGTTCCCCATCCTGAACCCTCCTCCCTCCTCCCTCCCCATACCATCCCTCTGGGTCATCCCAGTGCACCGGGACGACATGTATACCGGTGTGGATTCATTTTGATATTTGGCAAAACTAATACAATTATGTAAGGTTTAAAAATAAAATAAAATTAATTAAAAAAAATAAAAAAAAATAAAAAGATAAAAAAAAAAAAGAAAATGCAAATGTAAAGTGATCTTATTCAGTCAGGTCCCATGTAAGGCATTATAAATGAAGCCCACTCCAAGCTAGGAACTCTATATTTGCTTTTAATCTCTGATGCTTATGCAAGTCATTACAACTTAGGAGTTCTGTCTTTGTCACTGCAAGATTAGCACAACACAAAGAACGATTTTCTAAAAAAAAAAAAAAAAAAAAGAAAGAAAAGATAAAAGCTTTCATGGTTGAGCAGAATCTTGGGAGATGATTTCTAGGTGACACTGAGTCCACCATCTCCCCAGATTGCTGGCATCCTGATTATAGGCAACTTGCCTTTCTACTGGAGAAGGCAATGGCACCCCACTCCAGTACTCCTGCCTGGAAAATCCCATGGATGGAGGAGCCTGGTAGGCTGCAGCCCACGGGGTCACTAAGAGTCAGACATGACTGAGCGACTTCACTTTCACTTTTCACTTTCATGCATTGGAGAAGGAAATGGCAACCCACTCCAGTGTTCTTGCCTGGAGAATCCCAGGGACGGGGGAGCCTGGTGGGCTGCTGTCTATGAGGTCACACAGAGTCGGACACACTGAAGTGACTTAGCAGCAGCAGCAGCCTTTCTACTAACTTTTGTGAGTATTGATTTTTTTGCAAGTGGTGAGCTGCTAGGGCAATGCTCTCTCTTGAACAGTAGCTGGCAATTGCCTTTGATGATGCCCTCATCTTTAGAATCCTTCACTTTTCCTGGGAAGTGATGATGCTGCATCTTTCACAAGCTCTCCTGGGTTCTTTTTCTTCCTAGTAGGGATGATGGCTCAGACGGTAAGGAATCTGCCTGCAATGCAGGAGACTCCTGGGTTGGGTTGGAAAGATATACTAGAGAAGGGAATGACAACCCACTCCAGTATTCTTGCCTGGAGAACCCCAAGGACAGAAGAGGCTGAGGGGCTACAGTCCTTGGGGTCACAAAGAGTCAGACCAAATTGAGCAGCTAACACTTTTCATACTTTCATAGGAATGAACCTGGCATTCTACTTCCAGTGTCAAGCTTTGGGAAGAATGGGAAGGGGCATAAAATTATAGACTTGAAATAACTTCAAGGGGCCATTCTGCATCTAGAAATATAAAAATCAGTAATAATGGCTACCACTTATGGATTCCTTGTTATGCTTATCAACCTAAGTGTGTTAAATCTCACCCAGTCTTCACAACAATGAGGTGAGATGTCTCATTTTACTCCCACTTTATAGGTTAAGAAACTGAGATACAGGGAAGACTCATGGACTCAAACCCAACTCATTCTCTCAATTGTGATATAAAATTACTCTCTGGCAATCTAGGTAGCTGTCCATTCCCTCTGGAAATGTCTTTAAGGATAAGAGAGACAGTTTCAGTGTTCAGTCACCTTTGTAATCAAGAAATCTTCTCTATATCTAGCTGTGATTTTCTTCCCAACTACTTTATTTATTTTGATTGGTAGTCTTTTGAGACTGAAATAAAAAAAAAAAACATAGCATATTTCTGATAATAGCAACCATTTTCAACTAAGATAAGGTTTAAGTCATCTGTTAATTCTTTTTCTTACCGGTAAACTTCTCCCAGCTTCCCTGGTGGCTCGGTGGCAAAGAGTTGGCCTGCAATGCAGGAGATACAGGTTCGATCCCTTGGTCAGGATGATCCCCTGGAGAAGGAAATGGCAACCCTCTCCAGTATTTTTGCCCGGGAATTCTCATGGACAGAGGAGGCTGGCAGGCTAAGTCCATGGGGTCACAAAAGTCTGACATGACCTAGCAACTAAACAACAACAAACTCCTCCCCATACTTCAGTTGCACATGGAGAAATTCAGGAGACAAGGAGAGTGGGACTTGGAAGGAAAGGAGGCTAAACAAGGGTACACCAGTGATGAAAGTTTCACTTGGTGATTGTGGCTCAATCCAGCAATGGGTCTGGATCAGTATAGATCACACACTGGTGTTTTATCAGGGACTGGCCAGCTGGCTATGGGTGTCTTCAGACCCATCAGTCATGAGTTAAGGGTTATCCTACTGAGGACGTGCATTTCCAAGAACTTCATGCTGTCCGTGGGAACAAAGCAGGCTCCCTCAACCTAAGGACATCCTTCAGATAAACAGTTGCAGTTGTTGGAGCTGGGATGTTGCAGGTGTTGGCAGCAACTTGTATGCTTATACATGGAACGAGGCCTGAGGGATTATGGGTAGAGCACAGACAGCACCTACAGAGGGTCCCCAACTTAAGCAGTCTGACTTCAAGAAGATGCAAAAGCAATACACATTCAGTAGAAACCATACTTGGAATTTTGATTTTTTCCCCAGACTTGTGATATGCAGCATATGATATAATCATATACTGTCTTGCGATCCTGGGCAGTGGCAACAGCCGCAGGATCACAAGGGTAAGCAACTGATCCACTTACAACCACTCTGTACCCAGACAGCCATCTGTTTTTCACTTTCAGCACAGTCCTCAATACATTGCATGAGCTTACTCAACACTTACCTATAAAATAGGTATTATGTTAGATGATTCGCCAACTGCAGGCTTATATAAGTGTTCTGAGCATGGTTTAAGGCAAGCTAAGCTAAGCTATGGTGTTCAGTGAGTTCGATGTACTGAATTTATTTTTGATTTATCATCTTTTCAATTATTCAGGACTTTTAACTTCATCCAGGTGCAATCCATTGTTAAGGAGAATGAGTAATACTGAGGAAAGCAAAAGGATCTCTCCCTGGTGTGGGCATTTAACATTCTGTTAATGCTTCCCAGGACCTAATTTACTTTCTCTCCTTTCAAGCAAAGAGAGGGAATCTTTCCTCTATTGGAGAAGCAGCAGAGCAGGATTGAAAGACATAGGTTTGTGGATGAAGAGTTGGGTCGAAATCTGGCACTCCCTAGCTGTGCCATCTTGGGCAAGTTGCTCAAAGCCTCCTTAAACCTCATTCTCCTCATCTGTTAGATCACTTGCCTCATAGGTGGGTCTCTAAGGATGGGTTGAGGTAATGTCTGTCAGGTGCTTAGCTGAGTGCCTGGTATGCATGAAGTGCAGTGAACATGTCAGTCATTCAGTCGTGTCCGATTCTTTGCCACCCCATGGACTGGGGCCCACGAGGCTCCTCTGTCCATGGAATTCTCCAGGCAAGAATACTGTAGTGGGTATTCCCTTTTCCAATAGAAATGGTAACAGTTGTATTATTGATATTTCTTTTCCCTTCTCCTCCCCATGTGACCACAAAAACGAGCTGATGGGATGCTTCCTGTTAATAACTGCCAACTTTACCAAATTAGAGAACACCATTATTGAGACTTCCCACGTGGCGCTAGTGGTAAAGAACCCGCCTGCAAATGCAGGTTAGGCGTAAGAGACACCGGTTTGATCCCTGGGTTGGGAAGATCCCCTGGAGAAGGGAATGACAATCCACTCCAGTATTCTTGCCTGGAGATCCCTGTGGACAGAGAAGCCTGGCGGGCTATAGTCCACGGGGTTGCAAAGAGTTGGACACGAGTGAGTGACTGTGCACAGCACATTGTTGAGTCAGCTCCTGCCTGTCCCTGTCAGAATGCATTTCATGACATGGAAACAGAAAGTAACTGTTGGGCACATCTGTGTAACTTTAAAACTATATTGTTCTCTTGAATTGTGTCAAGATTGATCATTGAGCTCAGAATTAAAGGCATTTCCAAAAGCTCACTTATATTCCTCAATACTGCAGACTGCTAATATTTGCAGAAGGGTACTTTCTGCAACTCGGGGCTGCAGACTTGTAAGGATGCCTGTCATCAGCTGAGTAACTGCACCCTGCCACGTGCCAGGACCTCCCATAACACAGGTCTGTGCTCATCATCCTCCAAACAGGAGCTGCTTTTTCTTTTCCTTGATAGAGCATGGATGTCAAGGCTGTTCACAAAGTGTTTTCTGATTTGTAAATTACAGCATGACCCTCCAGTTGTTAGTAGCCTTATCGGTTAACATTGTGTAGAGAAAGCACAAATGAAAACGTTATTTGCAAGTGCCTGCCATTCTTAGAGGACCTCCCTGGTGGCTCAGACGGTAAAGAATCTGCCTGCAGTGCAGACTAAGGTTCAATCCTGGGCCAGGAAGATCCCTGGAGAAGGGAATGGCTACCCACTCCAGTATTCTTGCCTGGGAAATCCCATGGACAGAGTCCATGGGTTCACAAAGAACTGGACATGACTGAGGGACTAGGCACACATGCACACCATGCTTAGAGACAAGGGAAGGGCTCCTACAGGCTATAGCCATTTTCAGTGGCTGTCACTCAGGGGATCAAATCTTGACCCAGGGGTCCATGGGCCTACCTTGGGTAGAATCTAAAGTGCATCCTGTATTCCAACTTTCCCCTTCTGGAGTAGGTAAATGAGCCTTGCAAGGAACACCTCTGCTTGGTCAAATCCAAGATGTTTGGATTAGATCATGTTAATTGCTGTCTTTACTTTTTGTACATATGATAAACTTATAATCCTGCAGTGTATGAGAACAAACACCACACACACACACACACACACACACACTCTTTTTTTCACCTCAATGCACATTCATTTTCTCCTTTCTATTTTATATGTGGGTCTTCCCCTGCATTTGTCATATAAGTACATGCATGTGGATAGCGTATAAAAGAGCCCTGTAAAGCAATCTTGGTTTCATTATTTCCTCCATGTACACAACCATCAGACTAGCCCCGTGTTCTCAGTTCACAAGTTTCCAAGATTATGCTCTGGTACGGCTCACTGTGGGGTCTCGGCGTCTTCCTCCCTGTACACGTGTTTGTCTCACTGACACTAATGAAAGTTTTGCATGTGTGTTTTGGGGAGAAAGAGCCCTCTGGATGCTCTCTCCCACATTCAGATTGAAGGCTGGGCTGGAAAACAAAATATTGCTTTACTGCTTATTTTTATCACACCGGTTTTTATTAACCAGATCTCCTGTGATGAGGGCCAGGCATCTCGGCAGCATGATTCTGCTGATGGAGAACATGTGTAGTTAATCTCCACATGCTCTGATCCATAGGCCAGGCTTGGGAAAGCCAGTGTGCCGACAAGTCTTCTAAGCCTTCCACCTCCGCCGTGGATGTGGAATTGTAAAAATCAGGTTTAGATTATTTGGATCACACTGGGATTTGTTCTATAACTGATGAGGATTGTAGAGACTTTTGGCTGGAAAACTGCAAAGGTCTCCAAATGTCCTCAAAAGGCCTCTCTTACTTTCACATCCTGAGAAGGATTGTTTCCAAAAGAAAAATGGTTAAGTAAATTAGTTAACCTTTCCCACTGATTGAATTTTTTAACAAAAATTCTTTTCACTTTCTTCCCTTTTCTCTCCCTACCCAAAAGCTGAAGTGACTCTCAAACAAGCCAGACTTTTTGTAGTAGAAAATCTGATCCTCAAGATGATCTCAAGGGTATAGATTATTAGCTCATTCATCCAATTAGAGAAAATCAATAACTTCTTGATCTACCTCTAAGGCCCCTGAACACTTACATATCATAATTCTACTATTACTCAAGCTACTAGAGACACTTTGTATATTGCTTTTTGAAGAAGACCTTTAAACAGCTACATATAATATGGAAAGAGATCCCGTTATAGTCAGATGGGAGTTATTTGTTTTTCCGTCTCAATGTATGATTAAATATGATTAAAGATATTGTGTTGTAATAAGGTAACCTTGGAAAGCTGCCCTGGGGGAAACCATAGCTGATGGGTTCATTAGTTTAAAGTTGGGAAATGGATGCAGCTGCTAAGCTGAATTCAATGAGTGGAAAATGGAAACAGAGGGCAGGTGCCGGTCCCCATGGCAGGCTCTGCAGTTGTAGCTGAGCTGAGAGCTATTGGTATAGCAGCTTCTCAGGAAAACTAAGAAAATAGAGTCAAATGCCTAGACTTCATTGATTCAAAGTGATAAAATGGCAGCATTAACTTGACCCTATAGAAACTCGAGAAATAAGTTCTACATAGGAGCTTAGCACAAAGAAGCAGGGACAACATGGTTTCATGAGTCTTAAAATCATCTGCACATTGATGTGTTGAGAGAGAGGCAGTCGTGATGTACCAGGAGGCTGGCAGAGCTTGGGGGAGGTCAGGCTTTTTCATTCTTCAGCTTGCCCAGCAGAGTGACCAGCATTGGATGTTCTCATCGGCACTTTATATAGGACATTGTGAAGCAGAGTTAGGGTCTCGTTAGGTAGGAAGTTGTTGAGTCAGGCCTTGAGATATCTAATTATCCCAAGACGCTAATTAGAAGGAGTCAGAAAACAGAGGGAAGGGTTCTCTTGAGAACCAGATTCAGTAGCTAGGTTAAAGAAAGAGGTAATGCGGAACCCACTGCAGAGTGGGTTGCAGAAAGGAAGTCACCATTCTCCTTTGCAGGCAAGGGATCGAGGCAAAGTGAAGGAGACGAGCACATTCAGACAGCAGGTCATGGTAAATTCTAAATCCTTAGAGTCCCCTCCTTCTCTTTTCTCGGGCTATACTCACTAGGTAGTTTCATCTTGTTTCACGGCTTCGATGCTATCTCTATACTAATGTCTAAAGTACATACATTGAAGTCAAAACTATAACCTTGACCTCTCCCTTGCCTGTGTGATCTTCACTTATACAAAGTATACAGTACAATGCCTAACAGGCATCTCAAGAATTTCCACATCCCAAACTGAACCTTTGATTCCAACAGCCTCCATCCCAAACCTATTCCTTACTAGGTCTTTCCAATTTCATTTAATAGCACCAACATCCCCCCAAACTGCTTATGAAATTGTCAGTATCATTAATACTTCTCTTTCTGCATTTCAGTATCAGTGGTTCCTAAACTTGTCCACACATAGGAATCAGCTGGGGAGCACCAAATTTTGAGAGCTGTGTCCTACCCTCAGGATTGTGATCTAATTGATCTGGGGTGTGACCTGAGTTTTGAAGATGCTAAATGATCTGTATCCCAGGAGACTGTAATGTAGAGATCAGTTTGGAAAGCTTGATGTCCATCTCAAACCATGTATATTGCATCGCTTCCTTTCCACTGCTTGGACAATTGCAGTACCTCCCAATTGCTTACTTCATTTTTTAACTCTTTCCCTCCATCATCTACTTTATACAGAGTAACTAGAGTGATCTTTTAAAAGTATAGGTCATATCAAGTCACCTCCCTGTTGAAAAGATCCCCGTGGCTTTCCACTGCAGTTAAGAGTGAGATGAAAACTCTTTACTGAGTCTTCCAGATCTTTTGTTCCCTTCTGATCACACCACTTTCCACCTTCCTTTCTTTATTCTGTGCTATAGCCACATTGGCTTTCTTTTTGGATTCTGTAACAGGCAAGCTTTTTCCCATCTCAGAGCTTCCATATTTGTTGTTTCTCCCGCTTTCAGCCTCTTCTCCCAAATTTTTGCACTTCTGGCTTCTTTGTTATTCAGGGCACAGCTTTAATGTCATTTCTTCAGGGAAAACCTAGTATCTTTCACTATAGCCATTCTCATATTGCCTTCTGCTTATTTTCTTTATAGAACCAAAATAATACATTTGTTTACTCTCTATGTGTTTATGTATATGTGTATGTACAGGCGTATTTCTCTCTCTCTAAGATCAGAAGTTTCATGAACGTGTAGCCCTTGTTTATTTTGTTCACTCCTGTATTGTAAGGATTTAGCTCCTTGACTGCCACAATTACTTATTAAATATATGTTGACTATCTGAATAAGTGAATATCTTATCCAGACAGAGGTGTGATTAGCAATAGATGGCTTTGTCCAGGAGCTTGTTTCATTCCAGATATGTAATTCAAACAACAGTGCTAAGACATGATACTTGAGTCCACCAGCAAAATGCACCTTAAGGCCTAGAACCCAAACCTGGTTTCTATATTCTCTTTCCCTTAACTTCTTTTAAGAAATATATTTAAATTTTTCATGGGCCTCATGTGTGAAATCGAGTAGAAGACACAGTAATAGAAAGTAGTAGAATAAATTAGCCAGGATAGTCTAGTTTATGCTGAGATAACAAGCAGCACCAACATTTTTAGTGATTTAACATTGGAGCAGTGACTTAAGAAGAAGGTTTATTACTCATGCAAAGTCTGCTTTGGGTCTGAGAAACTCATTTTCTTTCTGTGACAGCTCAGTATTCCAGACTCCATTGTTCTCAAGACCGCTCCCTATCAACATAGTCCCAAAGGAGAAGACGGACAATTTTACACAAATTCTCACATTAAGTCACTCAGTTGTGTCCAAATCTTTGTGACCCATGGACATGCCTCTGTCCATGGGATTTTCTAGGCAAGAATTCTGGAGTGAGTAGCTATTTCCTTCTCCAGGGGATCTTCCCAACCCAGGGAATCAAACCTGGGTCTCCTGCATTACATGCAGATTCTTTACTGTCTGAGCCACCTTCCAGTAGTCACATCCTTATGTGAAAGTTGGACCATAAAGAAGGCTGAACGCTGAAGATTGATGCTTTTGATCTGTGGAACTGGAGATGACTCTTGAGAGGCTCTTGGACAGCAAGATCAAATCAGTCAATCATAAAGGATATTGAATATTCATTGGATATTATCAGCATCAGTTCTTCCTGAATATTCATTGGAAGAACTGATGCTGAAACTGAAGCTCCGATACTTTGCCACCTGATGCAAACAGCCAACTCATTGGAAAAGACCCTGATACTGGGAAAGATTGACGCCAAGAGGAAAAGGGGGTGACAGAGGATGAGATGCTTGGATGGCATCATTGAATCAATGAACATGAGTTTGAACAAACTCTAGGAAATAATGAAGGACAGGGAGTCTTGGTGTGCTAATATCCATGGGGTCACAGAGAGTTGGACACAACTTAGGGACTGAACAACAACAAGACATCAAGTACTATTCTTAAGTTCACATCCACTGGCCCAAACAAACCTCATGATGTTCTCAGAGGAGAGGAAAATTGTAAACCTTGGTGAGTAGTAGGAATGTCTACTACAGAAGGTACAGGTCAGGGTGGTACAAAGAAAAGAAACAATGAGGAAACATTTTTAATGGATGAGTCTGGTGTTAGGCTACTGTCTCCACTTCTGATAAATTTTAAGAATATAATGGTGAAACTGGATTTCCAAAACCAGATAAATGTAACAGAAACAAGAAACTCCAGCAGAAATAATTTGGTTTGAGAAGAAACATCCTACTAATTTCCCCATTATTTATCACACTTTGTGGCAAGAAGAATTGAGACACTAAGGCACAGGGAACTGTATTCATTGTCTTTAATAATCTATAATGGAAAAGAATTTAAAACAAAATACATATGTATAAACATATATGTGTATATATCATCAAATCACTTTGCTACACACCTGAAACTAACACAAATATTGTAACTCAATTATACTTTTATTTTTTTTTTTACTTTTTTTTTTGTTTACAAAAGTTTATTCTTAAATGTACAATAGGTTCCAAGACAACACTTCATTCTAGCTATAGGTGGCAACAGATATTATGGCAGGGAATCCAGGGGTTTAAACAGGAATGGAACTAAGGGTTATCATTGCCTCAGGCACAAGGAACAGCTTACTTTTTGCCAGATTTCTTAATTCCACCGGTGGCCAAGGGGCCTTTCCCTGCGGCCTTTGCTTTTAGCTCCTCGAGCTTCTTCTTCTCCTCCTTCTGCTTCTGCTTGAATGTCTTATCTTCCTCCTTGTCCTTGTCCTTGAGTGGAAATGTCCATCTCCTTGGCTTGCTTCTTGGGCTACTTCAGGGGCTTCTTCTTGCCACCTTCGTGGCCCGACATGGCGCCTGCAGCCCCTTCCCCAGACCCTGCCACTGGAAGCGGAGCCTCAATTATACTTTTAGAAAAAAGAAAAAAAAAAAAGGAAGAATTAGGACACTAAGATCTTAAGTGCTCTGTCTTTAGGAGATCCAGTAAGTCATCCTTGTAATGGGAAGATATTTGAAGGCTCCTGACTTAGAAATCCACTTTGTATCCACTGGGTTACTGTGCCAAGATTTCACCATACTGTATAGTATACAAAGCAGAAGAGCAAACCAAATGGGCTCCTGTCAGATGTCTCAAAAAAAGTCCCAGAACTTTGTGGCCTCAAAATTGAATTATGACAATGTTTGTTATCAGGGCCTCTCTTGATCCGTCAGAGTGTAGTTTGACAGCCTCCTAATTGGTGTGTCTATAGAGGCTGTGTTTGAAGACTGTATTTCCTGTCATCTTGCTTCAGGTGCAATTCAACTGAATAACTTTGATCTTTCAACTTACTCAATTTTGTGGGCTACTTTCTTCTTAGGGTTTCTCTTAAATATAGAAGTAAACAAAAAACCTTTCACTGCAAATGCTAACCTGGAAACCCTAGGATGTACTTTAATCCAAACAGATAATATTGGAGTCATGATTTTCAAAAAGAAGTCCAAATTTTAACCTTTCTCATGGATCGGTACAAATTTCTCTGTTCTCTTAGGCTCGTGTAATGACAATATCAGGAAAAAAATTCACTTGGTGACTTACTTTAAAGATACTTTGTAGTTCTAGACAAAAAGGGAAGAGAATAATGCCAGGAATGGTTTCCACTCTTTGATATTACTATTACTATTTGTGTTGTGTTGTGTGCACAGGAATGCCATTTAGTGAATTAATTCAGCCATTCTGTCAATGCTGTCATGACAAAGAGCAATTGCTAGCATTCAACTTTGTCCTACAAACACGTCCCTCACCCAGCAGAATGTGTTCCACCCAATAATTGTGTTGTAACTATAAAAGGTGATTTGAGCTACAGTGTCTAGAATATTCTGTTAGACGTCCATATCTACCTGAATGTCTCACAGTCACATCAAATGCTGCATATCTTGTCATTTATCTATTTCTGTTGCAGTGAGCTGTGGCTCATTCATCCCAGTACCTCTTGTGCCCAGCACATTGCTCCATGCATGTTTATGGAGTGAATGAATACCTATTTGGATAATATAAAAAACTCTTTGATATGTATAAGTATTTACCTTGGTAATATTAACAGTATTATTGTCATGTGCAGACTGGTAGATCAAGATGGTCAAAAGTTACTTTCCTGGACTGTTTCTCCCAACTCTTGAATATATTTCTATGTGCAATTGTTTGAGTGTATTCTGTCAATGCATAGTAAACATGTATTCCTGTATTTCTCTTACAGCTTCCTACCCTATGAGAAGAAATGTATTTTCTTGATAGAACAGATAAAATTCTCCTACTGGTGTTGTGTTGTGTAAACACAATAAGCATCAGTGCCTGATACATGTTTTTCTGCTGAATGGTATATTTTGAAATGTATTTTTAAAAATACATGTATAAATATTTATAAATATATACTTTCTGAAGCCTGGTTTTTAGGTATATATTTATACATTTATTAATATAACTTACCTTATTTTAGAAAGTGTATAAGGTCATTGGACAAGATACATGTGTATATTATAATGTTCAATTAAGAATAAATACTTGAGAAAATCAGGGTAATAGAAAAATAAGGGCAGTCATAAAAAAGGATATCCTTCAAAGAATTTAGGATACAAAAATATATCATGAGTTCCTACTTACATGCTCTAAGCTCTTTAAATCAGAAAGATAAATCTAGGTCTCAGCTATGGCTCAGGTATTCTTGGTACTATAGCCCGAAAAAAAAAAAAATTGTCACATAGGTCCTTATTGAGAGGACACTGGGTAATGCAGTTGATAACCTTAAACAATGATCTCATAGGAAATACAGTGAGTTCCACAGGAGCATTTCTGGTAATGTCCCTCAGTGTAGGCTGCTGATATTGAAGTCAACGTACAAGCAATTTTATAGAGAAACAGTGTGATGAGGTCCTGGAATACAGCTCTCTGCCATCTAACTGAGTTTCAAGATATATTTTCAGAGGGTCAGGGTCATGGGTGGACATCCATAAATTGTTTCTTTCAATTAAGCCCCGGGTAACTATTGGAACTATATATGTGAGTTCATGATGATACAGTTATTGATAGGGGAATGCCCCAGGAGCCATGGATTTCTGAGGTCTCAGGAAATGTCATAGAGACTAATCACAGAGATTCTAGGAAACCCACTGGCTCTTGGAGATCCTCCAGCATTGAGTAAAAGCCAAGACTCAAATATAGCTCTAACTTGTTTCTGTAAAAAAAAAAATCACTATAGTTTCCACTTAAAAACTTTTAAACTTTTTAAAAAATTGTTTAGGGACATGCATATGTCCTAAGAATATGTCCTGAAAATGAAAGGGTAGTAATAAAAAAAAATCTAAAAATGGAAAACCTGCTTTTTAATAAATGATAACTTCTTCTCATTAATTCCAAGATCAAAGTTTCTTACCTGAAAGGTGACTTCAGCATCTGTAGATTCAGAATAGAACCCCAAAGAGTCATAAACAGTTAATCTCATCTCTGAAGCAATGTCCCAGAAGAAAATGTGTTCTATCTTCAGTAAAAATATAGATTTAGAATATACTTACAGGGCAGGTTACATGCATAAGTAAGAGAGAAAAGAATTCTGGAACAGGTACTAGTGGTGTTTGGATGGCTACAAAAAGCATTCAGCCACCATGACCTGTCCATTGTGTAAGTGGTTGGCTGGGGAAGCAGAGAGAGCAGATGGACAGGGTTCACGTCATTTGTATTGGCCTTGCTGAGTAGACACAAAGCTCTTCCTTAGTACTTGGGGTTTTAAAAACCATCAGATGGCACCACAGCAGGCTAATGTGGTGGCATGTTCTGGAGACATTCATTTGTCCCCCCACCTTTTAAATAGTGGGAAAAAGTGAATTTTAGTAATTAATAGGCACTTACCCTTCTTTCGTCATACTGTCAGCTTCGGTTGGTTTCTGTCTTGCCATTAACATGTCTAATGCATATGTCAAGTGGAAGGCTGACATGCTAGTGGCAAACAGAATATTATGTGAAGGCGGCAATGTGTTAAAACAATTGAGCGAACAAGCACTAAAGTTTGCTGCTCAGGCCATATGTTGCAGGGTTTAATTTCCCGTAGTGGAGAAACATGGTTGTCAGAGAAAAAGATGATGAATACATTTACTTTGGGCAACTTATTACAATGAAGAATGACTTTCCAGAGGAAGAGAACAGAAGAATTAGGCTTGCATGGAGAGCATATGGGAGGCATTCAGACGTAGGCAAGGGTAACAGGACTGCGTGCTTTCAAATGAAAGACACTTAATCAATGCATGTGGCTGGTGTTGACATATGGAAGTGAGAAATGGGTTTTGATTTGGAAGACAGGAAGAAGGTTAACGGTAGTACAGGTGGTTACAGAATGATTGATAGCTTGAGTAACTACCAGAGAAAGACTGTGTAACTCTTTCAATTGGGCAACAGACTCCAGAGAACAATGTAATTTAGAAAAATACAGAGCATGGAATGATCCAGGGCAGGTCACTTGGCTACAAGAGGAGATGACAGACACAAGAAGCTGATGATCGAATGGTAATAAAAAGGGATGCACTGGGGAAGGAGCAGTTGGCAGAGGCTCCAAAGGGGCAAATCAGAAATGGCTGAGGCTGGGGATGAACCTTGTCCACACTCAGGAAGGAAGGAGGGAGAATAATCTTCCCAGGCTTAAGTTGGTACAGCTCCAATTTGCTCCCTTATAGCTGACTTGGAGACTCAGAAATTCTGCTTAGAGAAAACCATCATCTGCCAATGTCAAGATCTTGCTGTGGGGGCATGAAATAACCCCTAAATATTGCTTGTAGTTTTTCTCTTCTGAAGCAAGATTTTCTGGGGGAGAAATCCATGTATTCACTTTCTTCTCTTGGTTCCAAAAGTACATAGGAGAAAGCTCTTAAATGACCTTTATCCAAGTTGTATCTAATCCTATCCTTCCAGAGGTGAAAGGTTAGCCCGTGAACTTGATGAAGCAACAGACAATTTGGTGTTTAATTCCTGCAATCTCCATTTGTTTTTTGTTACTTGGTTAGGGACATGGCCCTGGAAAGATAATCTTTCGAGAAAAGTCATTTTGAGTGCTGATGATTATTACAAAGAACACATAATGACCAAATCCTACTCAAAATACCATGAATAACTGCACTCTAGAAATACTGTGTTTGCGAAGACATTATATAAATCAGTGCCTCATAATGGTTCATTTAAAGTGTGATTAGGGTAATGGATTTAACAGTCAAAGGCAGTTGTTCTTTTCTACACTGAAAGCACTTGCTAGACACTTGAAGTGTTGATCTGGCTAACAAGATCTTTCTTTTCTTAAAAACTTCCACTTTTCATGGGTCAAAAAAATTAGAAGTCTCCCTTCAGATGTTTCAAGAAGAAGATATTAAAATAAAGGCTGAATACAAGTAGCTGCTGTCACACTAGTTAGGTGGAAGAGAGAGGACAAAAGGAATATTGAAAATGGAGGATGGGGATTTTGAAAATCAAAAATTTGAAATTTTCCTCTAAGTCAGAGAGCGACCTGATTCTGCATTTTGCCTGTTTATGCTCTTTTAGTCCCTACATTTTTTTTGAAGATTAAGCTTTAGCCAAGGACAGCCTACAAGATGCAGATGGTATTGATTAAATTCTGAGAGGGAGTCTAAATTGATCTAACATAAATTACCCTTGAAACCAAAGAATAAGAATGAGTGATTAGGGATGGGGCCTGAAATGAAGATAATTACATTGAACCACCAGTTAGTCCTCTCATAGAGAAGTCCTTACAGTAGTGAACAAATAATGCCTCAGTTCCCTCTATCAGAAATTGAACAAAACACTTCCCCTTCTCATCAAGTGCTGTGAGGCTCAATTACTTCCTGAAATCTACTTGGAAATCTTCACACAAAAGGTGTTATGGATGTGAAATGAAATGTTAGTATCCAACAGCACATGGGTCTCACTCTCTTTACACCTTTTCAAGTGTCGACCACTTCTGCCACCACCCCCAGTCCCTTGACTAATTGTCTCATGTCTAAAAATTGCAGGAAAGTTGACCACAGACATGGAGCCACCTTCATTATGGTCCTTCAAAATTACCTAAATCATATTTCTATCTGAGCATGTGCTGCACTCTTGGGAGTTTGATGAGTGATACAGAAAGTCAAAGGCCAAAACAATAACCAGTGAAATCATCAGAACATGTATGATTTAAAAATTGGCAAGATGAGCTTCACCAATGACATGAGTGGATCATTGTCATTGTTAAAGGTGCATGGACTATGCACACCCAACGTTAGAAAGGACAAATAAAGTCTAGTCCCTGCAGATCTGAGGCAGGGGATTAGCCAGGGACCTTGACAAAATGGCAAATTTAGATTGGATTCTTTTTTTCAAGAAGTCTAGAAACATGGATTTTTATGTAAACTCTCCAACATTTTAAATGTTGTTGACAATTAAAAAATAACATGGTGTGTCAAGCAAAGTATGGATGGAGGCCATATATGACCTCTAGGTCACCAGGGTGCCACTTTTGATTTGAAAAATATTCCATGGCACAATAATGTAGTTTTCAGATAAATGCTCATTTTGGGAGCAAAAGATTTCTTTTTTTAGTGACTATAGCTGAAATTTCTGCCAGGTATAGAACTATCCTGATCCAGTTCAAAAACAATAATTCCTGGAAATCAACCATGGGTCAAACACGATCAACCATACAGAATGTGAGCCCCATCCTCAAAGTGCTCACAGAATAGGAGATAAGATCAGACAGACTCACTAATGCCCACAGCCTGCTGCTGCTGCTGCTGCTAAGCCGCTTCAGTCGTGTCCGACTCTGTGCGACCCCATAGATAGCGGCCCATCAGGCTCCCCCGTTCCTCGGATTCTCCAGGCAAGAACACTGGAGTGGGTTGCCATTCCTTCTCCAATGCATGAAAGTGAAAAGTGAAAGTGAAGTCGCTCAGTTGTTGTCCGACTCTTAGCGACCCCATGGACTGCAGCCCACCAGGCTCCTCCATCCATGGGATTTTCCAGGCAAGAGTACTGGAGTGGGGTGCCATTGCCTTCTCCGGCCCACAGCCTAAGGAGGAGCAAAACAAGAGCCAAAACAGAAGCACCAACCCAGGGCCACAGGTTCCAAGGAGAAAGTAAGCAATGCAGTTGTGGATTCCAGGGAAGGGACTTCAGGAAATATGTGGCCTTAAATAAACCATGGACTGTGTAGCCCACCAGGCTCTTCCATCCGTGGGATTCTCCAGGCAAGAATTCTGAAGTGGGTTGCCATTCCCTTCTCCAGGAGATCTTCCCAACTCAGGGAACCAAACCCGGGTCTCCTGCACTACACACAGGTTCTTTACCATCTGAGTCACCAGGGAAGCCCTGAAATAAACCATGAGAGTGGATGGGGTTTTGACAGATGGAGATGCTAGAGGAGAGCATTTCTGGCAACAGCTTGAGTGAGGACATGGGTGGGTGAGGCTGGGGAGTGGTTAAGGAAGTATGCACAGCCAAGTTTGGCCACAGCATAGAAGTGGGGGGAACCTGTGGAGACAAAGGTTGAGCACAGTGGTGGGCTCCATATTGTGGAGAGCATTGAATGTTCAGGTGGGGTATGTACACCAATAGTGTGGGTAATAAGGAACAAATGAAGGATGCTGGGGGCTTCCAGATAGTGCTAGTGGTAAAGAACCTGCCTGCCCATGCAGGAGACATAAGAGACATGGGTTAGATCCCTGGGCCGGGAAGATAACCTGCAGGAGGGCATGAAAACCCATACCAGTATTCTTGCTTGGAGAATCTTTTGGACAGAGGAGCCTGGTGGGCTGTGGCCTATAAGGTCACAAAGAGTCAGATATGACTGGAGCGACTTAGCACACACACACTCATGAAGGAGACTGAGGACTTCCCAGGCGGCACAGTGGTAAAGGATCTGTTTGCCAATGCAGGAGACACAGGAGAAGCGGGTTCGATCCCTGATTAGGAATGATCCCCTGGAGTAGGAAATGGCAACCCACTCCAGTATTCTTGCCTGGAAAATTTTATGGACAGAGAAGGCTGGCAGGCTACCATTCATGGGGTCTCAAAGAGTCAGACATGACTGAGCATGCATACATAGATATAGGAGATTGAACTAGATAGACTTATAGCTTGTAAGTTTCTGCTTATCTGAGCCCATCTACCTGGAGATACAGAAAACTCTTTATCCACTGGCACAACTACATTCAAGTCTTGAGTTAATCCTTCCCAGTTGGGCTATGTGATATGAGCCCATGCCCACCAGTGAGTGAGGTCTAAAATTAGTTGACTTTCCTGACTCTAGCATTCCTGATGTCCCTTGGGTGTCCATCTTCCCCCAAACACAGATTGAGGGGCTCAGTCATCCATGAGATGGCATTTTCTCCCATGTTCCTGATGTGTACCAAGGACTAGAATTCAGCCTTGAACACTAATGAGCCTGCCTAGAGTTTTAACCAAATCTCTTTGATGTTTGCTGACTTCAATTTTATGATTGAGTGTGAGAAGAAAGCATTGTGCTCCATTTTATCTCAGTAATTACCTAGAGACCATGTCTAATCTGTGGCGACTATTCCTTACAAAGCAAAAAGCCTTTACCATCTGATTGGCATACCCAAGACTCAGAGATTCCCATTATGGGGCCTTTCTGCTTTTAGTTCAATCAGTTCACTTGTTCAGTCGTGTCCATCTCTTTGTGACTCCATGGACTGCAGCATGCAAGGCTTCCCTGTCCATCACCAACTCCCGGAGCTTGCTCAAACTCACGTCCATCCAGTTGGTGATGTCATCCAACCATCTCATCCTCTGTTGTCCCCTTCTCCTCCTGCCTTCAATCTTTCCCAGCATCAGGGTCTTTTCCAAGGAGCCAGTTCTTTGAATCAGGTGACCAATTATTGGAGTTTCAGCTTCAGCGTCAGTCCTTCCAATGAATATTCAAGGTTGATTTTCTTTAGGATTGACTGGTTTGAGTCTGCTGTTGGTGGCTGCAATTTGGATGGCTGGATACTCTCTTTGGGGCCTTATACCTTGCATTCACATCTTATCTCTCTCCTGCCAGCTTTTCACATTCCAATTAATTTAAAGAAAATCAAACTAAAAATACAATTCTCAGTTGCTCTAGTCACACTGGAAGTCCTTAGTAGCCATAGGTGGCTACCAGCTGCCGTATTGGACAGGACCACCAGAAAACCTTCCAGTCATCTCAGAAATTTCTATTGGACAGCTGTGAAGGCGCTGCTTTGTATCGCTAACCAAATGGGCTCAGTTCTGAACTATGCTGATGCAATTATAGATGCACACACATTCATGCACAAACACACACTCAGCTTAAATGAGCTTTACTATCACCAGCTTTTATCTGCCTGAATTGGAGTAGGAGAAAAGAAAAAAGAAGGTACTGCTGTTCAAGGGACTGGTATGAACACCCAGAAACAGATATTTGGCTTGAAAAATTAATCAAAATGGAATGTAAACTAATAAAACTAAGAAGAAAATAAAACAGAAAGGAAAGGAATGTAGTGATATGTGGTATAATACTAGAGCATTAATAAAAAGCCATCAATGTAAATCACAGGAAATGATTACAACCCTAGATAAGTTATAAGCAAGGCCCATTTTTGGAATAGAGTTTCAAATTATATTGTATTATACACAATAAAAGATATTATGGAACTTTAAAAAAAAAGGTGCTGTTGAGAGAAACCAAAAATGCCTCCAGCCTGTATATATCTTGTTTGCTCATAAAAATCAAGGATATTGAATTTTTGAACTCTGTACCTATGGAGATTTAATGTGCTTGCACTTGAGAGGATATCATAATGAAGCAACACTTGTTGATATGGGTCCTAGAGTCTTTTTATGCTAACTGGGGACCCCTTGCCCTGACCCCAGATGGAAGAGACCCTGGACGAGAATGCAGATTTCCTGAAGCAGAGATCTAGTGGGTCCTGTTCTCATGCATCTCCAGGGCCTAGTATAGCACCTCTGACACAGTAGATTGTAAATAAACAATTGTTGAGTGAAAGACGGAAAGAAGGACAAGTGAGTGAGTGAAGACTCTGGGCATATTAATCTGGAAATCTTAACTTTCATGCTAAAACAGAGACCTGTTAGCATCCTCAGAATCAAACAGGGGGCTTGCCTAATTTTTCTTTGATTTGAAAGTATAGCTTTTGAAAAAATTATATATTTGCATGGTTATAAAAATATAAAGAAACAAACTATTTTATATAGGATGGATAAACCATAAGGTCCTACAGTACAGCACAGGAATATATATATATATATATATATATATATATATGTATATATGTATGTATTGGGCTTCCCAGGTGGGGCTAGTGGTAAGGAACCCATCTGCCAATGCAGGAGATGTAAGAGACTCAGGTTTAGTCCCTGGGTTGGGAAGACCCTCTGGAGGAGGGCACGGCAATCCACTCCAGTATTCTTGCCTAGAGAATGTCATGGAAAGAGATGCCTGGTGAGCTACAGTCCACGGGGTCGCAAAGAGTTGGACACAATTGAAGCAACTTATGCACACATATATATGTATTACTGAGTCACTTTGCTGCATAGAAGAAATTAACACAATATTGTATATCAATTATATACTTCAATAAAAGTTTTAAAAAATAAACAGTGAGAAATTCTGCTGCTCCTGTACCCCATATTCCTAGTTCCTGTGCTCACCTCTTATTAGCAACTGCTATATTTAATTTCTTATAAATTTTTCTAGTTACTTTATATGTATAGTAACAAATTTAAATTTAGGTTCTTATTTCTCCTTTTTTAAATATCAAAAGCATCTTACACACTATCTGCATTTTGCTGTTTTTTATTCAATAAGGTCTCAAAGATCTTTCCATGTTGATCTTTTTTTGTACACAGAGTCAGCTTCACTCATTTTTTTGCTTGTTTCATAGTATTCTATTATTATTATTATTTTTAAATTTTATTTTTTAATTAGTCGAAAATTGTATCTCAATTTTGTGTTGGTTTCAGCCATACAGTAGTGTGAATCAGTCATAATTATATGTGTATATGTATATATATATATATATATCCCTTCCCTCCTGAACCTCCCTCCCCTTCCCCGAATCCCACCCGTCTAGGACATCACAGAGAACCAGGCTGGGATCCCTGTTATTTAGCAAACTCCCAGTATTTTACACATGATAGTAGAAGAAGCCTAGTAGTAGATAGTAGTAGAAGGCAATGGCACCCCACTCCAGTACTCTTGCCTGGAAAATCCCATGGATGGAGGAGCCTGGTGGGCTTCTGTCTCTGGGGTCGCACAGAGTTGGACACGACTGAAGCGACTTAGCAGCAGCAGCAGTAGCAATGTATATATGTCAATGCTACTTTCTCAGTTCATCCCACCCTCACCTTCAATTGCTGTATCCGCAAGTACATTCTCTGCTAGCTTCATCAGTACCATTTTTCTAGAGTCCATATATATATATATATATATACACACACACACACATTAATACAATGTGTTATGACAAAGATAAGATACTTGTCTTTCTCTTTCTGACTTACTTCACTCTATATAAGAGGCTCTAGGTTCATTCACCTCACTACAACTGACTCAAATTTGTTCCTTTCTGTGGCCAAGTAATGTTTCATTGTATAAATGTACCACAGCTCCTTTATCTATTCATCCATCGATGGACATCTAGATGGCTTCCATGTCCTAACGATTGTATATATTGCTGCAATGAACATTGGGGTACATGTGCCTTTTAGAATTGTGGTTTTCCCAGGGGATATGCCTAGTACTGGGATTGCTGGGTCATATGGTAGATTTATTCCTAGTTTTTTAACAAATCTTCATAATGTTTTCCATAATGGCCCTATCAGTTTACCTTCCCACCAATAGTGCAGGAGGGTTCCCTTTTCTCCACATCCTCTCTAGCATTATTTGTTTGTATTAATAGATTTTTTGATGGCCATTCTGACAGATGTGAGGTGATAACTCATTGTAGCTTTGATTTGTATTTCTCATGCGTTTATTGGTTATCTGTATGTTTTCTTTGGAGAAATGTCTGTTTAGGTCTTCTGCCCATTTTTTGGATTGGTTTGTTTGCTTTTCTGATATTGAGCTGTATGAGCTGCTTATATATTTTAGAGATTAACCTGCTGTCAGTTGCCTTGTTTGTAATTATTTTCTCTCATTCTGAAGGTTGTCTTTTCATCTTGTTTATAGTTTCCTTTGGTATGCAAGAGCTTTTAAGTTTTATTAGATCCCATTTGTTTATTTTTGTTTTTATTTCCATTAATCTAGGATGTGGGTCAGAGAATCTTGCTTCTATTGTATTTATACATCACGGTTTATTTAAACAATTTATTGATTTAACAATTTAGGTTATTTCATTTTTTTTTTTTTTGGTCTTACAAATAATACTGTGATGAATATCTTAAACATATGTCCTTTCATTCATTTGCAAGTCCATTTGTAACAGAAATTTCCATAAGTGAAATTGATGAGGCAAAAGATAGATGCATTTGTGAACTTTGATAGATTTTACTAAATTGCTCTCCATATGGGGTTATGCTAACATACACTCCCACAAGCAATGTATGGGAGGGTCTGTTTCCTACAGCCTCATCAATGGGGTGTGTTATCGAATCTTTGCATTTTTGCCAACCTGATAGGAGAAAAATGGTATCTCAATGTAGTTCTAATTTGCATATCTTTTATCATGAGTGAAGTCGAGCATATTTCCAAATGTTTAAGAGCTATTCATATTTCATTTTCTGTGAACTGTTTATATCTTTTGCCCAGATTTTCCTATCAGCTTGTTGGGCTTTGATTTCTCTATTTGTAGAAACTTTTTATCTATTGGAGAAATTAGCTCTTTGTTTATACATGTGTTGCAAATTTTTTTGTAGTTTGTAGATAGCTTTGGACTTAGTTTATCTATGTGTGTGTATTTGTCAAATAGAAGCTTTTATTTTTGTATGTATAAAGATTCATCAATTTTTTTTATGACTTCTGGAGTTTGGATTAGTTTTTTAAAAATCTTTCCATACCATGGATTAAAAATTTTCCAGATTCTTTTAGTAATTTTATAGTTTTATTTCTAACATCAAAATATCTGATCCACTTGGAATTTATCATCACACAGAGTAGGAGGTAAAGACTGAATTTTTTTTTTTTCCTAAATGCCTACCTTTTTGTACCAACACCATTTATTAAATATCCTGTCTTTTATCTTTTCCCTGCTGGTCTGAAGTGCCAGTTGTAACATATACCAAATTGAGGAATGCTCATTGTTGGGTGGAATCCCAGGGACGGGGGAGCCTGATGGGCTGCCGTCTATGGGGTCACACAGAGTCAGACATGACTGAAGCGACTTAGCAGCAGCAGCAGCATTATTGGGTGGAGATTCAAGAACACTTGAACATCTTATTTGCTCATTGTGAAATCTGTTGGGTTTGACTTATGGGGCAAGGAGGAACTACTCCCAGGTCTCCTAGCCTTGTTACAGATCCCCAGTAGGCCCTCTAATGGCTCTAGGAAGACCAACTAAGGATGGCAGAGTTTTACTCTCTTGCCATATGAACCCTTAGGATTTCAGGTCTCTATAGTCAATGCTTCTGGGCTCCAGGCAGAAGCATAGGCTACACCTTCTTAAAGAGATTGCAGGGGCAGTCATTCAGGATGAGAGGAAAGAGGAAGGTGTATAACCTTCACAAAAATCACTTCACCTGAGTTTTTGTCTTTATCTGGGAAAGGATGGAGCTGAAGGAGGTTAATTCCAAGGTCCCTTTAAGCACTGAGATGCCTTGAATCACCAGTGAGAAAGAAGGGTCTGATGGGAGCATTTCAGCCGCCATGACAAGGGGGCTGGATCGCATTCCACACTCGGTCACTGGCTCTACCACATAAATTGTGCCCTCCAGTGAGGTCAGTTCCAGGCCTCTTTGTGTAAATCTGAGACCAAGACTGACCACTTGTGAAATGCCTGGAGAACAGGGGAAGGAACATAGAAAGATTTATGACGTAACAAAAGATTTGCAAGACTGAGGGAGTGAGAGAAGGCATACTCTCTCTCGTTGTGATCTCTAAGCCTCAAATAATCCATCTACCTGCAAACTTTTGAACCTGTCCTATTGCCCTCCTAGGGCTTAGGTGCTTTGACATTTTCAAATATAGTATGAGCTCTTCTAGTGTGAAAGTAAAGATTCTTGCTCATTGCAAGGGCAAATTTCAAGATGACATGATCAAAGATGGAAGAAGGACCAAACGTTGGGAGTAGTTATTTACATCATCCTGAATAAAGAGCCCCATGGGTACCATATCAAAGCTCTGTTTGTGACATTCAAAAACCCCAGCCAACTAGCAGCAGTAGGGTATTAGATGAGCTGGCAAACAGTCTTCTTTTTTATGTAGATCCTAAAAGCATCACATATTTAAATCATAGATCAGAATAACATATCTAAAATGGCTGGAAGGCAAACATATTCGAGTTTAAACGACATGCATAAAAAATACGAATAACCATCTTCCTGTATTAATCATATCAAAATGATTTTGTTTTTCTACCATTTGCAGATGTCTCTCACTAAGCAAAGTAACACATTTCTATTTCAAGGCTATTAACAGTGGAGCAGCTGTACACTACCAGAGAATTTTTAGAAATCATAATGAAATTAAATAGCAGATAGAACAGAAAAAAAAAGATAGTGACTTTAGAGCTATGCTTGGCTGAGGATATTACCATATTAAATATATATTTCAAGTACATGATACATTTCCATAGAGGGATGCTAGATCAATATATTAGAGTTAATTGGAGCCTTGAGGTTTAAATGAATCCCACATTTAAGAGAGCAAAATGCTTGTCTCTGGAGGAGTGAGACAACCTTTTATTTATATATTATGACTCTCTGTTGAATGTGAAAAGTTGTTCTGTGGGTGAAACTGCAACTGATGCTCTGTGAAGTTCCTGATACTGTCACCAATAAACAGCATTTGCTGAATAACCATTGTGCGCCAAATGGCATTCAGAATTCAACCCTGGATATTATTTCTGTTTTATCCATTACTTCTAGGAAGGGGGATGAAGCATTCTTTGTTTTGTTTGGCTTTGTTTTCAGGAGAGAGAATCCTGAGTATAGTTGTGTCTCATCATCCTATGTTCTAAAGTGACTCACTAACCACTGAGTTCTTAAACATGTCCTCCATTTTTAGCTGCGCTTATTTTTCTCACCTCTGAGGAAACTCTTGAAGGAGTCAAAAGGTGCATCTGTGAAGCTATGTCATAACATGACAAGGGGAAAATATCTCAGAGGATATGTTTTTATTAAAGTTTATATTTTTAATTAAATACTGTATAATAATAATGAGGGTATATGCTAACAAAATAAATAAAAATGAAAATCGTATCACTAGCACTACAATTTGTATACATATATATGTGACATCTTAAGAAATAGTTGAATCTGTGAAACATATATGTAATTTTCATTTTTATTGATTATATAAATATAAACTCAATTCCACAGTTTCAATTATTTTTTAAATTAGAGTTGTATCAGGCACATAAAACCCAAATGAAATAATAGCAAATTTTGATTGTTTTGCCTTTGGAAAGCACTATTTTATGGAAAAAATAGTTTCTTGCTGCTGCTGCTGCTGCTAAGTCGCTTCAGTCATGTCCGACTCTGTGCGACCCCATAGACGGCAGCCCATTAGGCTCCCCTGTCCCTGGGATTCTCCAGGCAAGAACACTGGAGTGGGCTTCCTTTTCCTTAGTTTCTTACTAATCATATGCTAATATCACTATCTTTAGTTTCAGAAAAGAAAGGCAATGAGTTGAACATTCAAATATTACAGATGAATTAAAACAGACAAAAAACAGAAATAAAGAAAAAAAAGAATTAAAAAAAATCGTGTGGTGGCTATGAGGTTACAGGTTATTTCTGTTTGTAACAAAGAAAGATTTTTAACTCTCTTATCCATACTACCTGTATGTGCCACCATTTTGTTCTTAAAAAGCACAGCTGAAAACCTGTTCAAAAGCGTTATGACATGTCATAGAATAATTCGTTATTGTTGGGTTGCTTATGAAAGTGACTTGGACTCCTACAGTAGGGATTTTATTAAAAAAAACATATTAGTCTTCTGTTTCACGTACCTGAACTCATCTTAAAATGAACTACTGATTTACTTGTCTTTTGACTTTACAACATATTTTGAATATCACTAAAAATATCTCACTGGTGTTGTACACACTAATTTTACACAAAGCAAAAATAAGGTGTGTGTAATGGAATTGTGTGACAAAGCACACTGTTGGTGAGCTTCCTGGCTTTTCAAAGTTTTGATAAAGCCAACCCATAGAGTAGACACTAATCAAAGGATCCAGTCAATAGCCGCTTTCTCTGGTAGGAGTAGAAGAGAACACGTCTATACATTACATGTCAGTTTGTCCCCATTCATAAGTTATCCAAATTAAAAGCTAAGCACATAATTAATGGACCTCCCTGGTGTCTCAGTGGAAAAGAAACTGCCTACGATGCAGGAGACTCGGGTTCAATCTCTGGGTTGGTAAGATCCCCTGGAGAAGGAAGTGGCAACTCACTCCAGTATTCTTGCCTCAGAAATCCCATGGACAGAGGAACCTGGCAGGGCTACAGTCCATGGGGTTGCAAAGAGTCAGACATGACTGGATGACTAAACAACAACATAACTAATACGCTGGTAGACTGCATCCTTTTTATTTAGGAGGTGCTGGTGTTGCGGACAGGGCCAGTAGGAAATCATGTAAAGCCACCATTTCAGTGTGGGCCCTCCAAGGAAATCAAAACAGGACAGTGTATTTCAATGGATTCCAGATTTGCAAAAGTGTTTTAATTCTCCCTGACATGGTTTTATATTTAAATAAAAAACCTCAGGCTCCAGTCTTCTTTTCCTGCCTAGTTCCAGAAAACTTCTAAAGAAGCAAAGCAAGAGAGGGTTCCAATTATCTCCAGTGCTCTCAGGGAGCCTTTTTAAAGGCAAAATATAATTTGTTTTACAGCAAAGCACCTCCAACACATAGTCTGTAAGAGAACTTTGATGACGTGTGGTGGGTTCTTTTTGCCTATCAGAAATATTCTCTCTTCCTTTTTTCCCCGCAGAGTCAACACACAATATTAAGCGACCCGTCTGCAGTATCTAATTAACAAACTGACTGCAGAAGATCACTTACAATGTAAAATATTAAATCATCGAAAAAACTAATATTCTCCACACCTCATAAATTAAAATAAGCAAGAGACTGGAATGAAATAAAACCCTGATACATATCATGCTGGGCCTTTTCCCCCCAGAGAGGTTCTACTCCTTGAAGCATTTAACCATTTCAAAGGAAAAAAAAAAAAATACACAGAGACACAAGCACACCAAGCAATTTTAAAATGCTTTCTACCCCCAGTCTATACTTCATCGTAGAAAGTCCAACTTGAGACCTCAGTCTGTATTTCTCTTGATCTTATGCTTCACAAATCATTTTAAGTTCGGATATGGAACTCATCAGTTATGTGTCTTTTCATTATAATTGCAACGCAGTCTTAGAGCCCAGTTCTGTTCCCATTGGCTCAATGGTCATCATTTATCTGCTTTGTATATTTAGGGCATTATTTAACAGAAGCAGTGATCTGTTTGAAGAATGCAAGGGCTGTTTGATATTAACACAGAGAATGATTAATCAAAGAGCCCTTGGTCCTAAAGCATCAAGAGAGAGCTGAGGTCATTAGCAGGGCAAAACTGAGAAGCAAGCTTTGACTAAGAAAATGAGACAAGCCAATACTTTGAGGATTTTAAAAAATAAATAAATAAGGGGGTTAGGTTTGTTCATTTCCAGAGCTTTCACTTTAAAGTATCACTGTGTTAGGAGATCTGAAGTAATGTTATATTATTTCTAATGCTAGAAATAATTTCTTCTACAGTAAAATATGAAACTATTTGCATCTAGGTAATAGCTTGAACCCTCCAGTGTCTGCAGCAATAATTATTTCTAATTCTGGAATATTTAGAATATTTCATGTTTTAAATGAGAAATAGCAACAGATGCAGAACCAGGCTTTGGATAGGAGAGAGAGCTGGACTAATTAAAACTGTTACCCAATGGAGACTTCTTTGGCGCTCCAAGGTAAGGGTTCCTCTGCCAAAGAAACAGAGGTTTAATGTAATTAGCCAGACATTATTCCAAATTAGCTCAATTTTCTACATTGTTTTGGCAGTCAAATCCATGAAGCATTTACCCCCATCATATATCAGGGAAAGTGGGACTGAACACCCCAAGAACAATAAGAAAAGCAATTAACATTTTAAATTTGGGTTTTCCTCAAAGCAAATCCTGAGACAAGGTGTATTAGTTTTCTACTGCTTCTGTGACAAACTACCACAAACTTAGTTGTTTAAACAACAATAATTTATTATCTTATAGTTTCATAGATCACAAGTTCTATATGGATTTCTCTGGGCTAAGACCAAAGCACCATCAGGGTGCATTCCTTTGTGGAGATTTTAGGGAGAATCCATTTCCTTTCCTTTTCCAACTTCTACAAGCCATCTGAATTCCTTGGCTCATGACCCCCTTCCTGAAGCTTTAAATCTTGCACGATCAAGCTAAGTCCTTCTCACAGTGCCATCTATTTCTTCCAATTGCCTCTTATGCTTTTAAGGACACTTGTGATTAAATTGAACCCACCTGGCTAATACAGGCTACTCTCCCTACAATGTGATCACCTAACTAACAATCTTCATTCCACTTCCTTAATTCCTGCTTGCCTTGTAATCGAACATGTTCACAGGTTATAAGGATTAGGAGGTAGACATTTGGGGGGCAGTAGTAGTCTGCCTACTACACAACAATTTGTGTATAAGCATTTTGTTTGGGCATTATGAGGGAGAAAGGGAGACACAGAAGGGAGAGAAGCAAATAGAAGGAATTTCTGAGCAAGTTACTATTGTGGGCAATTGAGGCTCAATCTACTGGGGAACTCTTTAGACAGAAGGTAGAACATGCCTTGGAATTATATCACTGAATGATGAGAAAGCTAAAGTATTTATTCACCTACTCCCACTGTTTATTGCTTGAGGGTTATTCCAGAGATATTATCCTCTTGTTGTATGTATCTTTCTCCATGGAGTTAGAAAAGATAGCTGCAGGTAGTTCTAATTTACAGTGTTCTCACAGTACTCAATCCCAGGAGACAGTATCTAACTATTTAAGTTCATTGGATACTCCTGCACAACTTGGGTCAGATGGCTCACCTTGAACCAATCCTTGCAGTTTAGGAGGGATAAAATGCTATGATTGGCTAGCCCTGAGTGATGCACTATTAAGGATAGGATTGCCAGTTCCACCAGAATTGCAGGGGCTGAAGGAGAAGTATTGCAATAGAAAGAGGGGTCTTGTGAAGAAAAAATCATTGATAGTTTCTGGAAGAATGAAGAGAATATACAGGGTTCAGAGAGGCAAAAATCAAAGGACAGGCATCAGGATTGACCCTCTAGCATCCAGATGTCCCAGCTCAGGACTCCATGTCTACAGAGACAAGGAGCATGGCTGCCAGGAAAGAAGAAAGCAAAACACATCACAACACTCCTAGGGCTGAGAGTTTCTGCAATACAAAAGGCAGGTTGTAGACTTGATGTGCACTATAGAGCTGAATCCTAGGAGTTTACAGAGAGAGGCTGCCCCAAAAGGTGGTAGAAAAGAAAGACATGATAAAAAGCAACAAAGATTCATGGAAAAGGGAAAGGAGAATCACAAAAAAAGATGAATAGATATGGAAATGAAAAGAGTTGAAAACCATGGAAATTTACAGCAAATGGGTTTGGAACAATTGTGTTTCTTTTAAGGGAGTAGAGCATGAAATCGGAGAAGGCAATGGCACCCCACTCCAGTACTCTTGCCTGGAAAATCCCATGGACTGAGGAGCCTGGTGGGCTGCAGTCCATGAGGTCACTGAGAGTCAGACAGGACTGAACGACTTCACTTTCACTTTTCACTTTCATGCATTGGAGAAGGAAATGGCAACCCACTCCAGTGTTCTTGCCTGGAGAATCCCAGGGACGGGGGAGCCTGGTGGGATGCTGTCTACGGGGTTGCACAGAGTTGGACACGACTGAAGCGATTTGGCAGGAGAGCATGAAATTAAGACAGGTGAAATGACTGTTTAGGTGTAAATTAGATAACTGGGCCCACATTTGCTAGGTCTCTTATCTATATCAATCTATCTTTTCCTTCTATCTAACCTAATGTCTACCTTCTAGGGTTAGGATTTGTCTCTGAAAGATAATGCATCTAAAAAAAGAAACGGACTCCTAAGTGCTCTGAAAAAACCTTTTATTTTAAAAACACTTTTTGAAACTTTAAATTGGAGGATAATTGCTTTACAGTATTGTGTTGGTTTTTGACATATATCAACATGGAATTAGCCACAGGGATACATGTCTCACTCCCCCTCATTCCCCGCTCCCGCCACCCCGCCCACTAGGTTGTCACAGAGCACTGGATTTGAGCTCCCATTGTCCTACAGCACAGTTTCCCTGGCTCATTTTACATATGATAACGCAAATGTTTCAGTGCTACTCCCTTAATTCACCCCACCCTCTCCTTCCCTGGCCTGTGTCCACAAATCCGTTCTGTCTGTGTCTCCATTGTTGCCCTGCACATAGGGCAACAGTACCATCTTTCTAGATTTCATACATATGTGTTAAAATGCAATATTTTGTTCTTCACTAAACATTGCAAAGGGACAATTTTAGGATCTAACATACTTAAAAGATTCCTAAACATCTTCTTTTTATCCTCAAACTGCCACACTGTCTCAATGTGTCTCTGCCACTTCCCCCTACCACCTGCCCCCCAATTTCCATCCCTTACTGGTCCCCTGGCTCAGGTTTCCCCTTGTTTTCCCATTTTTCAGATTTTTTTTTTCTCTTAAGGGCAGCCCCTTACCTTCAATTAGCTCAGTCAAGCCAGCAGCCAATCAGCAGCATAAAGCATCCTCTCAGGAAGGCAGGGGAGAAAGGCTCTGAATTCTGCACTTTACTGTTCTTGGCTCTGCTTCTCCTGCATCATCTTGTTTAATTCTGACAGTAGATTTAGGAGATAGGACTGATTATCATCATTAGATAGATGGGAAAACTGAGATTTATACTAAGATCTGTCTGATCCTAAAGTTGATGCTCATGAATACTACACTACTATATATCAATGCTTCTCAGATTTTGGCATGAATTAAGCCACCTGGGGATATTAGTTAACTATAAGGATCCTAAGGCTATACCCCAAGAGATTGTAACTTAGTAATTTTGCAATGAAGGTCAGGAATCTGCTTGTTTAACAAGCACTCAGGTGAATCTAATGCAGGTGATTCTAATACAAGTCAGACCCAGAACATACTTTGAGAAACACTGCTAATAAATCCTTCAGTGGGGAGGATTGCTTGGGAAGTAATGTAAGACAGAGCCGTCATATACATACATGAGTGTATATTTCAAAAAAATACAGCATGTGCTACTTCCCACAGATGTATGGACTTTTTGTTTGAATCCTACCTGACCATTTGTGGTCTCTCTTGATTATGTGAACAGTGCACTAACATCATTTAAAACCTTGCACAATATAAGAAAAGAATTCAGTCTTTTTGCTATGATTCAGAAATAACGTGCAGACATACCCCGTGGTGTTTCAGGTTTAGAAACCATTCTAAAAAGGCATTTGTGGTCCCTGACAATGCCTTTAATTAAGAGTGCTGCTTCTCTAGTGGAAGCTTTGGGGGAAGGAAAAAAAGAAAAGGAAAGAAAGTTCAGCTAAATGACAACCCTCAGAGGTTAATAGCTCTGAAGAGTTTTGTCTCTAGATTGATATTCCTTTGTGGAAATTCTACATGTTTTGAAAGTAGAGTAGGGCCACCCTCCCTCAAAAGCAGAGTGTGCTGATTCAGTGGGTTCTGAGAAGCAGCTGAAGTGCCTGGGGGCAGGAAATGCCCCACCACGGCAGAGGTGCAGATTGCTGGAGTAATGAGGCTCTAAAAGAAATGTCTCTCTTCCAGTTTTGTCTATTCTGGGCTTTGGGTGGGAGACAAGTAGGGCTGCCCACAGGGTCACCTTCCTTTACACCTGGGAGCAGTTCTGGTGGGAAGGTCAGGTTCTTTTTCTTTCTCTCCAGTCTTTAGAGAATCTCCCCTCATCTCCAAGATGCTGATACTAGTGGAATGTGGTGGGGAGACTTTGATGCCAGACATATGGAATCCTGGCCATGCCCTTTACCTACCGCGGGACTCGGGCAGGCAGATTTCCATTCGTCCTCTCTAAGCCTAGACGATCAGTCAGTATTTCAGTGTAGGGTGTCCAACATATAGCAAATGGCTCCATGAACATTAGCTCTCATCAGATTTTATTTATAACATTGAACATTTACTCTATGTCATTAAATGCCACGAAACAGCCAAGTGTGCACTTTTCACCTTACTTGGCCCAACAGTGAATTCATCAGACATGGTGCTGCCCTGGGAAATGACATTCTCAGTCAGCTCAGTTCAGTCACACAGTCATGTACGATTCTTTGTGATCCCATGGACTGCAGCACGCCAGGCCTCCCTATCCATCACCAACTCCCGGAGTTCACTCAAACTCATGTCCATCGAGTCGGTGATGCCATACAGCCATCTCATCCTCTGTCATCCCCTTCTCCTCCCGCCTTCAATCTTTCCCAGCATCAGGGTCTTTTCCAATGAGTCAGTTCTTCACAGTAGGTGCCCAAAGTATTAGAGTTTCAGCTTCAACATCAGTTCTTCCAATGAACACCCAGGACTGATCTCCTTTAGGATAGACTGGTTGGATCTCCTTGCAGTCCAAGGGACTCTCAAGAGTCTTCTCTAGACCTCAGTTCAAAAACATCAATTCTTTGGCACTCAGGTTTCTTTATACTTCAACTCTCACATCCATACATGACTTCTGGAAAAAATCAAAGCTTAACTAGATGAATCTTTGTTGGCAAAGTAATGTCTCTGCTTTCTAATATGTTTAGGTTGGTCATAACTTTCCTTCCAAGGAGTAAGCGTCTTTTAATTTCATGGCTGCAATCATCATTTGCAGTGATTTTGGAGCCCCCCAAAATAAAGTCTGACACTTTTTCCACTGTTTCCCCATCTATTTGCCATGAAGTGATGGGACCAGATGCCATGATCTTCGTTTTCTGAATGTTGAGCTTTAAGCCAACTTTTTCACTCTCCTCTTTCACTTTCATCAAGAGGCTCTTTAGTCCTTCTTCACTTTCTACCATAAGGGTGGTGTCATCTGCATATCTGAGGTTATTGATATTTCTCCTGGCAATCTTGATTCCAGCTTGTGCTTCATCCAGACCAGCATTTCTCATGATGTACTCTGCATATAAGTTAAATAAGCAGGGTGACAATATACAGCCTTGATGTACACCTTTCCCTATGTGGAACCCAGTCTGTTGTTCCATGTCCAGTTCTAACTGTTGCTTCCTGACCTGACCTGCATACAGGTTTCTCAAGAGGCAGGTCAGGTGGTCTGGTATTCCCATCTCTTTCAGAATTTTCCAGTTTATTGTGATCCACACAGTGAAAGGCTTTGGCATAGTCAATAAAGCAGAAATAGATGATTTTCTGGAACTCTCTTGCTTTTTTGATGATCCAACAGATGTTGGCGATGTATCTCTGGTTCCTCTTCCTTTTCTAAAACCAGCTTGAACATCTATAAGTTCACGGTTCACGTATTACTGAATCCTGGCTTGGAGAATTTTGAGCATTACTTTACTAGCGTGTGAGATGAGTGCAATTGTGCAGTAGTTTGAGCATTCTTTGGCATTGCCTTTGTTTGGAATTGGAATGAAAACTGACCTTTTCCAGTCCTGTGGCCACTGCTGAGTTTTCCCAGTTTGCTGATATATTGAGTCCAGCACTTATACAGCATCATCTTTTAGGATTCAAAATAGAATTCAAAACTGGAATTCCATCATCTCCACTGGTTTTGTTTGTAGTGATGCTTCCTAAGGCCCACTTGACTTCACATTCTAGGATGTTTGGCTCTAGGTTACTGATAACATCATCGTGATTATCTGGGTGAAGATAATCGTGAAGATCTTTTTTGTATATTTTTCTGTGTATTCTTGCCACCTCTTCTTAATATCTTCTGCTTTTATTAGGTCCATACCATTTCTGTCCTTTATTGTGACCATCTTTGCATGAAATGTTCCCTTGGTATCTCTAATTTTCTTGAAGAGATCTCTAGTCTTTCCCATTCTATTGTTTTCCTCTATTTCTTTGCACTGATCACTGAGGAAGGCTTTCTTATCTCTCCTTGCTATTCTCTGGAACTCTGCATTCAAATGGGTATATCTTTCCTTTTCTCCTTTTCTTTTCACTTTTCTTCTTTTCACAGCTATTTGTAAGGCCTCCTCAGACAGCCATTTTGCTTTTTTGAATTTCTTTTTCTTGATCCCTGTCTCCTGTACAGTGTCACGAACCTCCATCCATAGCTCATCAGGCACTCTGTCTATCAGATCTAGTCCCTTAAATTTATTTCTCACTTCCACTGTATAATCATAAGGGATTTGATTTAGGTCATACCTGAATGGTCTAGTGGTTTTCCCTACTTTCTTCAGTTTAAGTCTGATTTTGGCAATAAGGAGTTCATGATCTGAGCCAAAGGCAGCTCCTGGTCTTGTTTTTGCTGACTGTATAGAGCTTCTCCATCTTTGGCTACAAATAATATAATCAATCTGATTTCAGTATCAACCATCTGATGATGTCCATGTGTAGAGTCTTCTCTTGTGTTGTTGGAAGAGGGTGTTTGCTATGACCAATGCGTTCTCTTGGCAAAACTCTACTGGCCTTTGCCCTGCTTCATTCTGTACTCCAAGGCCAAATTTGCCTGTTACTCCAGGTGTTTCTTGACTTCCTACTTTTGCATTCCAGTCCCCTATAATGAAAAGGACATCTTTTTGGGGTGTTAGTTCTAGAAGGTCTTGTAGGTCTTCATAGGACCATTCAACTTCAGCTTCTTTAGCATTACTGGTTGGGGCATAGACGTGGGTTACTGTGATATTGAATGGTTTGCCTTGGAAATGAACAGAGATCATTCTGTTGTTTTTGAGATGGCATCCAAGCACTGCATTTTGGACTCTCTTGTTGACTATTTTGGCTACTCCATTTCTTCTAAGGGATTCTTGACCACAGTAGTAGATATGATGGTCATCTGAGTTAAATTCACCCATTCCAGTCCATTTTAGTTCACTGATTCCTAAAATGTCAATGTTCACTCTTGCCATCTCTTGTTTGATCACTTCCAATTTACCTTGATTCATGGACCTAACATTCCAGGTTCCTATGCAATATTGCTCTTTACAGCATTGGACCTTGCTTCCATCACCAGTCATATCCACAGCTGGGTGTTGTTTTTGCTTTGGTTCCATCCCTTCATTCTTTCTGGAGTGATTTCTCCACTGATCTCCAGTAGCATATTGGGCACCCACTGACCTGGGAAGTTCATCTTTCAGTGTCCTATCTTTTTGCCTTTTCATACTGTCCATGCGGTTCTCAAGGCAAGAATATTGAAGTGGTTTGCCATTCCCTTCTCCAGTGGACCGCATTCTGCATTCAAATGGATATATCTTTCCTTTTCTCCTTTGCCTTTCATGTCTCTTCTATTCATAGCTATTTGTAAGCCCTCCTCGGACAACCATTTTGGCTTTTTGCATTTCTTTTCCTTGGGGATGGTCTGGATCCCTGCCTCCTGTACTGTGTCACGAACCTCCATCCATAGTTCTTCAGGCACCCTGTCTATCTGATGTAATCCCTTGAATCTATTTGTCACTTCCACTGTATAATTGTAAGGGATTTGATTTAGGTCATACCTGAATGGTCTAGTGGTTTTCCCTACTTTCTTCAATTTAAGTATGAATTTGGCAATAAGGAGTTCATGGTCTAGAATGATATTCTAGGGAGGAAAATAAGACATTGAATTCTGAGCACATTTGGATAATTCTTATACCTTAGATATGACACTTTGATAAGGTAATTCTTCCACCAACTGATAAGGAAACAGAAATTCAAAAGCAGTTAGAGAACTTGGCAAAAAGTTAAGACCTGCATGCACCATATTAGAAATTGGAATACGATTCTGCTTTACTTCCCAGTCCACATTCCACTCACTGCCATGTGGTTTCAGCATAGATGATTTATCTTTTGTCGATTTTTAACCACCTTCTCACTGAAGGGCCTGATTGCATTCTTCATGCTGTGTGTGTAAGCAATTTCTAACTGACAGGAAACTTGGATGATTATGATTTATTTAATGTTTGGGAAATGTAGAGGAGAGGAAAAACTTTTAATTCATGGGATTATTTTGTGTGTGACACCCCGAATAAACAAATCAGACTGGGGAAGAGCAAATGGCTTAAAACATGTATCAGTTATTTTTGGTTATACCTCAGGAAGCAATTAGTAGAAAACTATAAATAAAGTGCTTGATTCTGAAAAGTACCCATCTCTGAACGACCATACTATATAAACATGGCCAAATGTCATAGAATAGATGGAAACGAGCTCTAATATATGTTATGGTTTATGGCTAGATCTGACAGAGCAAACTCCCACTGAATTGCTAAACCAATGAAAGAAAATATTTGAGTTTTCTTAATGTAAGCTTTATAATTGTTTCTGTGGCATGGATAACTTTTGCATATCTAAACAAAATCAGAGGAGAAGCTGACTTCAATATCCATCACAAATGTGGATGTACAATGAAACCTAAAAATAATGGAAAGATTTTTAACCATACTATTGGTTCAACCTTTTTTGGCATCCAGTGCTTTCTAAGGAAGCTGAGGATTTCTTCTTTCTGCTCCCCATCATCCTCTAGTGATAACATAGAGACCAAAAGTAAGGCAGTAAAAAGGAAGTGAGAAGAGAGTAGGAAGAATAAAATCTAACTAGACCAAATGCACCAACTAGATTGAAGGGTAGGAATGAAAACACTTCCATTCACAAAGTCTTTCTGTTTTTATTTTTCTGCTGTCAACTACTATCACTGCAACAAAGAATTTAGCAAAGAGGATCAGAATATAGTAGCCAAATCTATAATTATTTTTAAAAATACTAGTCATGAAAACAGAAGCTCATATCAGGGAAGACTTGGTAAAGGTCAGTGGGACCCATTGGAAGATGCGTTAATTCTTTCCAGGCACCAGAGCAGTTAATTAAATGTCACCCTAAAGGGTCACCCAGAGCTTTACCAGGCTCACACCCAGCTCCACACATCCCAGACATATGACAAACATCCTTTGATTAGTTAAAATAAATCATTTTAATTTTATATAGATTTTTCTACTTCAATAATAAACTCCTTTTGGCATTGTTGTTTGTGTGGATAGTGACCCTCTTCAGAGAGGGAGACCCCAAAGGTCATAGGCCTCCCCAGTGCCTGACAGAGTCCCAGAGTAACTCACAGTCCAAAGGACATATTTTGAAGAGGCTATTTATTCTGCATAAATCTTGAGTGCTTTTGGTTTCAGCAGTTTTCTGTTTAAAAAAAAAAAATCTTGACATCTAAATAGGCAATGGTACATTTTAAGTTTTATCTGAAGTCCTTCTCCTTCATCGTGGATGGATTGCAGATTTCTCAGCTTTTTTTTTTTTTTCTTTAGAGAAGCAGTTCTCAATCTGGACTTTATAGGTTGGCCTGAGGGATCTGCAAGCATCTACAACTGTGTGTGCACTTAGGTACCTTTTTTTTTTTCCCCTGAGAAGTGGATCCGATAACTTTATCAGATTCTTAGATCTGTGAACAAAACATGGTTAAGGAAGCTGGCTTCCCAATCTCTAATTCTTATCTGCTACCCAGAAGTCCACTTACTGTCATGATCCTTAACCCCTTGGCAGCTTCTTTGGTTCTTATAGATCAGTACAGGTCTTTTCTGGATTCCTGATCACCATTCAGAAAAATATTTATAAATCACAGGCTAAAAGATCTGCAGAATCTTGCAAGCTTCAGAAAGCTACAAATTAAAATGCTTGACTCTTGGGTTCTGTCCCCATTTCTGATTAAGATGTCTGTGTCATACGTTAAAAAAAAAGATCTAAAGTTGCAGATTTACATCAACCTAGCCACATTCCCTGGTACAAACAAAACTTGTGTTGAAGTCCAATGCTCTTCTCAATGCACTTTTTTTTAACCTTACAGAGAATAAAGCACTGACTGAAGTCCTCCTATTTCTCCATAAAGCCTCTAGGAGCCTCACTATTGCCTGGGAGGACAGCCCAAATGCCCTCTCCTTCCCTGGATGTTGAGGGTGGCAGCCAACCCCCCGAGAAATTCCTTCCTCATCCTGCAGGTGTCAGTAGAGGCTCACACATCTTTCTTCCCTCCCCGCCCCCTCCCTGTCCATTCAATAAGTGGCGGGTGATTTGTGATGGCCTCACCGTGACTGTAGAGGGAAACAGCCATCTTTGCTTGTCTCCATCCTAGATTTGTTTTTCTAATTTCTTTTTACTTGAAGGTTTACCAGCTGCTTTATTACCAGAGTGCTGCTTCCTTGCAGTCTCTTTTCTTCTTCCTCTCCCCCTCTGTTCCCCTCCTTTTTGTTCCTAGAGACAATCAGTGTCTCTGGTCCCAGCTGCCACTGCTGATTTTTCATTACAGTTTAATTTAAAACTGGGATTGGAATGGAAATGTCTTTTTGCCATTTGGGGTTTGTGAGGCCTGTGGTTTTATTGCCAAAGGCACAAATGTTACTTACTACTGTTTTTCCAGAGTTTTCAGGGGAGGGTAAGGGGGAGGCTGGGAGGGAAAGACAGACAGACTGACTGAGCAGAGTGGGAGGGAAACAAGAGAAAATCCCTCTCAGGGGCAACATAATTCTGCATATTACTTTGTTTGATGTTTTGAAGAATATGAGTTGGGTCAGGAGGCAGGGAAAATAGTGTCTCGTCTCCTTAAATGAATGTTTATGTGGGTCAAATATCTGTCAACATCACACATAGGATTTGGGACTTTACAGAAAGCTTTTTTTTTTTTTTTTAAGAAATAGTAACATCTCCAGCCCTTCAGTTAACCACAGCTTTAAATGGGAACACTTGTGAAGAGGGACTAAATTGTATACAACCTCAGAGGGAGCAAACTATTTATATACTCTCACTTAAGAGGCAACATCAGCCATCTTTCTCCACCAGCTTCTGTTTTCTCTCTCCTGTTACACTCTTGGGCTCAAGTCCTAGGCTTTATTTATGAGTCTCCCTGCAGTCATGAAACCCAGTCCAGCTACACAATTAATGTTTCCCACAGTCTCTTGGCGACTTATGGTTTTGATCAGATTAAAGCCAAACAATCCTCTACAATTATGCTTTTACCTATCATAGTGTAAAATTAAGAAGGCAGGGTCTTCTTATTTAAGAGTGATCTTGAAGGAGGAAGTGGAGAGAAGCTAGAAACTTTGCATGCCTTCATTTAAATATTTAGCTAGTTTCCCAGATGCGGGGGATCAGGGAAGCAGGAATGTCTTATCTGTCATGCTAAAAACAATTACTGTCTCCCCTCCCAGCAAGAATCCTGCTCCACCTGGAGACTCAAGGCTCAGATGTCAAGCTGAAGGCTCCATTATCTCTGCAGATCACGTGGCCTCGTCCTCCCCGGGTGAACCTTTCCAACTCCTCCCCAAGTGGCCCCAGGCAGCTCCCCTCTTCCATGAACCTGTCCTGGGGTAGCCAGCCCCCTCTCACTATCAGGGAGCAGCTCCAAGCCTTGCCAGCTGCTTGGGACCCTGCTGCCAGTGTGCTCTGTGTTGTGCACCCTTGGTTAACGGGGACATTATTTTACCCCAAAGCACAAATTTCTTGTGGCTGGACAGCTCAGCTAGGTGCCCTCTCTCCCTGATTTGCTCCCATCCACTCCTCTCCCACCTGTCCTATGGCTGTTATTTCCACTTGGAAGGGAGGAGGGACATGGCAAGGGGGCCCCAGCCATACACTCCACAGACAAATTTCCAAGACTCTTGCGGTTGTCTTTGCAGCTCACGGAACATTCCAGTGGTTGGAATTTCCTCACAGAAGCCACTCCACTAACAAAAGTGGGGCTCTCATTTCTGCCATTCAGAGTTCAGGACACACAAAGGGAGAAAGAAAACAATAACAATGGAAACCGTGTTTAACCCCAGCAGCTGCCCTGCCTCAACTCCAGCAACGACAACAAAAACAATAAGAACAACAAGAAATCTTCTCCCTAACCCGGGCCCTAATGTGGTTAAGGCTAAGCTAACCATTATAGCCACAGTCACTGGGCCAGAAACCACACTGCTGAACGAAAATATGTGCAGAGGAAATACCTCTGTGACCACTGAATGAAGTCTGAAGAGACAAGGAGCCGATTGACACTTTGTTCTTTTTGCATTCGGGGGCAGTCTTGCCGGATGAAGAAAATTCCACAGTTACCACCTTTGGTTGATCGGCCCTCCCCTCTGAGATGAATTTGGTACCAGGCAGGAGGCTCGCAGGGCTGGTCCCCTCGTGCTGTGAGGAAGCAGACTCTATCTTGCGATGTTTTCCTGCTCTGGGGTACCACACAAGGCCCTCAGCTCCTTGCAAAGCAGACACTGCCGCCAAAGTTTCTTCCCATGTTTACTGAGGTAAATGCAGGGGTAACTATGGATTGAACATTCCTTGTCCTGTTTGACAGGAAAAGTGGGTGTTTGATCTTGTTTTGTGCTCCAGGAATTTCTTCAGAAATCTCTTGGAAAATCTCATAAAGCTAGGTTAGTGACCACATATGGAATCCATTAACTCCTCATTTCTGCTTGTTCTTAGCAAATTTTTGTCTGGTGACAACACATGAACTTAGGGGGTGTTTTTGTTTTGCTTCACACCACGGAACTCTGACTTGCTTTAGTTTTGAGGAAAATTGGGGGAAAAAAGCAAGCTGTGGTTGGGGTGAAATAGCTAATTGCAAGTAAAACTGGGTGGGATGTTTGGTTTGTGAGAAAGCAGGACACTCTTCAGATTTCAGGGGGATTCCAGAGTTGCCAGTGTTCTGGGAAGAATGTTCCTTCAATTTCCTGATGAAATTGAATAAGAAATCTGGATTCTCTTGCTCTCTCCATCCACACCTCATGGTATAATGCTGGTTGAATGGATTGCTTGCCCTTACTTTCTAAATTTTTGTTTTCTAAATATAGGAGAAAACAGCAATGTGCCTTTGCAAGACAGCTACATATCTCCAGCTTAAAAGGCGTTACATAATTACATCACACCAGTATTTAGAACTAAAGTTACTGGTGTATGACTGGAAAAAAAAAAAAGACAGAAGATTGGAAAATGTTAAAGAAGGAAGACAGGCTGAGAAATTTATTTAGAAGATAATTATCTTTTATTTTTTTTGTTTAAAGTAATTAATAAACTAAACATAACAATAAGCCCTTTCACCCACAGTCAGCATCAGGGGACTTCAAACATTGCCTTTGAAGTGGGCCTCCAGTTGGGAAGACCCCACTGTTCAGGCTACTTTATAGTGGTAATATACTGCCTGGAAAAAACAGATGCCAAGAAAATGCACAGATTGAATCTCGGAGCATCTGAAAACCTAAAACTTCAGGGGGCCAAGGAAGGTCCTAGTCTTTTGATTTTTTTTTTTTTTTAAAAAGGCCCAAAGTATTAAATTGAAACAGGCACTTCATTTCTTTCCTTCATTTCTCCCTTCACCTCAGGAGACCTATGTTAAATTCCACTTAGATCACAGCTAGACGTGGGTTTGATGGTCTCAAGCCACCTTTTAACTGTACGTTCATCCCATAAATAGAAGATGAATAAAGACGTCAAACTTCATCCATATAGTATTCTGACATACGTGGCTCCCTGTCAAAGAGGAGCCAGGATGAAGGTGGATTGCAATGGCTTCTAGAGAGCAGAGAACTTCAGCATAACGTGGTGAATTTACACATGTAAACAAGAATGTGTGGGCTAGGAGCCCATAGCAGGTGGGGCTGCAGCTGCCAACACTGTCCTAAACGGACATTTGTGGAAGGACAGAGATTGTGCTGATACAGTATGAGTTCGGTGTGGGCCACTCTCCCAAAGCTATCCTTGTCAAACTTTGTGCTTAAATGGCTCTCTTCCGGGCAAGCAAACTAAAACCTATGCTCAAAGCAAGGTGTCCTGAGACCAGATTCAGTTCTTTATCGTCTCAGTAAAAAAAAAAAAAAAAAAAAAAGATTGTGATATGGGGATTATACTACTAAGATTTATTCATCTCTCTGTGTCCTAAATAGGCAAGGAACCAAATCTAACAACCGGAAAGCAAGGAATACACTGCCAAATATTGATAATTCCTTCCCTGGAATACTCAGGGCTATTTTTAGTTTCTTAATGTAAAAAGCCAGTGAGATGAAAAGTGAAGTGATCCGTTTCCAGAAGAAAAACCGTCGAATCTTCATTAATAATTCCTTGTAGAACGCTCCATGGGCCTTTATCTGACAGCCTGACAAGCTGAACTAAACAACAGAGACTGTAGGAATGTAAAAGACATAATCTTAACACCAAACCTTCTGAAGATGTGGGTGTCATTTTACATTAAAGGCGAGGAGTAAAAAACCTCCATTGAAACAGAAAGAGCTTGCAGCATGATTACAGTGCCAGAATTTAGTGGGGGAAGAAAAGACAGGCATCAGAGTTAGCAAAGGGAGGTATGAAGGGTACTGAATAACAAGCTTCCTTTCCATGTTTGGTTTGGGAGTTTTGAGAGCAAAAGATGAGGCAGGTAATGATGAGATGCTGTTTAACTGCTCCTAGGCCTAGTGGCAAATCTTCTTTATCAATAAAGACTAACAAGGATTGGACTAACCATTGTATAAAAACTAACACAAATCTAGATTCTTCTTATGTTTCTATAGCAATGTACACTTTCCAATGTCTCTTCATATGAAAGAGTCTCACTGGACTGTCATAACACCATGGGGTAGTCAGGATAAACATTGCTGTCCTATTGTACACCCGAGAAACCCATCATTCAGAAATATTAAGGGACTTGTCCAGGGTTAAGTATTGGGGTTGAGACCAGATCCAGCTTTCCTTGCCTTTATGCCTGTGCTCACAGTACATTTTAAATATAAGAAATAAGTGCACACAGCAAACCTTGGGTGATCTGCACAAATTACCGACTGAACAATAACAGCTACTGTCCATCGGAAGCCCAAGGTCTTCAGGAAAGAACTGAAATCAGTGAGAACAGAATAATGTCAGAGAGCAAGGGGCTATGGGAACATACAGATGTTGTTGCCTTTCTGCACTGAGGGTCTTATTGCCTATGAATCGAGCAAAATCAAAGTGAGAAATTGTGTTATTGTGGTATAGTTTCTTTCCCCCAATCATGTTATAATTAGTATTCAGTTCAGTTCAGTCGCTCAGCCGTGTCCGAATCTTTGCAACCCCATGAATCACAGCATGCCAGACCTCCCTGTCCATCACCAACTCCCGGAGTTCCCTCAGACTCACGTCCATTGAGTCAGTGATGCCATCCAGCCATCTCATCCTCTGTCATCCCCTTCTCCTCCTGCCCCCAATCCCTCCCAGCATCAGAGTCTTTTCCAATGAGTCAACTCCGCTTGAGGTGGCCAAAGTACTGGAGTTTCAGCTTTAGCATCATTCCTTCCAAAGAAATCCCAGGGCTGATCTCCTTCAGAATGGACTGGTTGGATCTCCTTGCAGTCCAAGGGACTCTCAAGAGTCTTCTCCAACACCACAGTTCAAAAGCATCAATTCTTTGGTGCTCAGCTTTCTTCACAGTCCAGCTCTCACATCCATACATGACCACTGGAAAAACCATAGCCTTGACTAGACGGACCTTTGTTGGCAAGGTAATGTCTTTGCTTTTCAATATGCTATCTAGGTTGGTCATAAATTTTCTTCCAAGGAGTAAGCGTCTTTTAATTTCATGGCTGCAGTCACCATCTGCAGTGATTTTGGAGCCCCCAAAAATAAAGTCTGACACTGTATTAAAATATAGTAATTCACTCCTATAAAGTACTTAATTTATGTCAGGTAGTATTCTAAGCTGTTTTCATTGATTGGTTAATTTATTCCCTATGAAGGCAGTTTTAATGTTATCCCCATTCTACAGGTAAGAAACACATGACTTTTTCAGATGGATTTTTTTTTTAAGATTTTTTTTTTCTTTTGGATATGGATCATTTTTTAAAGTCTTTATTGAATTTGTTACAATATCTGTTTTATATTTTGGTTTTTTGGCCTCAAGGCATCTTAGCTCCCCAACCAAGGATTGAACCCATATTCCCTGCATTGGAAAACAAAGTCTCAGCCACTGGGGCCTGTAGGGAAATCCCCAAAATTCATCCCTGGGAGCAATTCTGCAATTGGATAAGATGCATTTCAAAAGTCTGTTAGAGCCAGACTTTAAAAGAACCCACATTCCTCAACCTACAGGAGAGTGTGCGGGTAGGTGTTCACGGGGCTGGTTGTGGGGAGGTGTCTTTCTCTCTCTCCACATTCTCTCTCTCATTTTATCAATATTTCCTGAGCACACCCTGTCCTGTGCCCCCTTTTGTTAACCACTTTCCAGTGCTCCCGGAGCAAAGGTTGGCTTGCAGCTTTCTCCCCTTCCTGCTGCCTGTCAGGAGAGGAAATCGCAACTTTCAGAGGGCCCTGCCCCAGGGAGACTGGATTGCACCAAAGGGTCAAGGGTAAGAATGCAGGGGAACAGTGAGAAACCCCTGAGAGCATCCAGCCGGCGCTCAGCAGGAAGGCCTCCTTCCCATGCGTTTCTCCTGTTTTCTGTCTGGTTCCTGCAGGAAAGAAAACCATGGTGGATTTCACTGTGACAGTGCTCACACACAGCCGTCCACACTGCTGGAGAAATGTTGAGGGCTTCGGAAGAGGTGTGACCCTAGACTGTGGGCTTGCCAATCTCCTGGTACAAATAAGCTGGGAAATTTAACTGAAATTATGTAGTATTGGTTAAGGAATGGGCTTCCCCGGTAGTTCAGCAGTTGAGAATCTGCCTGCATTGCAGGGGTCACAGGAGATGCAGGTTTGATCCCTAGGTTGGGAAGATCCCCTTGAGGTGGGCACAGCAACCCACTCCAGTATTCTTGCCTGAAGAATCCCATGACAGAGAAGCCTGGCAGGCTACAGTCCATAGAGTCTCAAAGAACTGGACATGAGTGAAGTGGCTTAGCATTCACAGCACGTGGCCAGTTGAATGTGTAATTCATCACCAAGTCCTATGGCTGTAATAACCTAGATGGCTAATCACCCTGTGTGCTAGTAACAACGGTGCATGGTGAAAAGGCTTCATGGCAAGAGCACGTGGTGAAACCTTCTGTGAATTCATGAAAAGGATTTTCCCTTCCTTGCATCTGATTCCAGACCAGGCTGCTGACACAGTTAAGGATGGGGTGCGAGTCTGCCATGAACACCTGGCCCGGATGAGAACACATCTTCCCCATAAAGGTCGGTGTGTCCTGACGTGATGTCCTCTGAGCCCATGCTGCTCAGGGTTAAAGCCTCCCTAGTTAGGAAAGACGACCAGATATAAGCAACGAAATGACACACCAAGAGGTCACGGGTTAAAGGTTTAGGCATCAATTGTTTGGCTAGTGATGTTTCTAATTCCCATTAACTTTCATTAAGAATTATGTGTGTGGAGCAGGAGGAGAAGGCACGCTTAATACCTGAGTCCTTCTCTCTGACGAGCAATAAATGCTGCTATTTATTAATGAAGCTGCGTGTTCCTAAGGCAGGGAATGGTATAAAGATCATATAATTGTAAACCTAGAATGGGAGTTAGAGATCATTTAGTCTAACTCTTTCATTTTAAAGAAGAGGAAACAGGTCCTGCGAGGCTCATCACTTGCTTGAGGAAGGCCACTTAGTGAGAGAGTCAGGGCTACACACACTGTTTCTTACTCCCATCCCCACCTCTGCCACGCGAACAAATTAACAAGTATTAAATCGCTCCTAACACCTCAGGAACCAGAGGGTAATGTTAAATCTGTATGGCTTCCAGTGTGTGTGGAATTGAAGGCATATTTAGTGGCCAGAGGCTATGGGCAAGATATCTTTTTAAAATGCAAATTGCTATCCACTAAATAAAATGAGTGTAAGTTTGAGGAAGTTAGTTCAGCTGGAGCTAATAGGCAACAGTGTTAATTAGTCCAAGGGCATGGGTCCAATTTCCATAAGGGCCAATTAGCTTCACACAACGGAAAAAAAAAGACTATTTCCTAGAGTTGGTCTAGACCCCAAACTCCACCAGCCAGGCCCCTGGGGGAAGCCAGGTGAGAGAGTGAGGATGACGCAGCACAATCCTCCTCCCTAGCTCCGTGACTGGAAAAGCAGCTCAGGGCATTTCTCAGTGGATCACCTCACTACCTTCAGGGCAGATGTTTTATACAAAGTTTTATTGAGGTTGAAAGATGAGGATTCCTTGGAGCATATTTTCACATCCGTTCTGTTCACATCTTTGGATAATGATCGCAAAAGGGATTTTTATTCCAGTTTTGCAGATTAGGACCTAAAACCCAGAGAGGTACATTTATCTTAAAATATATATATATATATATATTTTTTTTTTAAACCCAGTATCAGGAAATGAGAGAACATTGGATTTAAGACCTAAACCTGGACTTTGCACTGCACTAGATGTAGACGCCACAGCTTCGTACAAGCCCACAGCTACTGCTTTGATGACAAAAAGAGAAAAACAAAGGCATTTTGAGTTGCATCCATGTGTTAGGTCATTACGCAGTTGGAAAGCCAGCTGATCTCCATGACTGGGCCAAAGACCAAAAAGAAACATGTAGTTACAATTCAACCGCAATTTTCTTTGGCAAAATATAAACAGACACCAATGAGAGGTCTCCTATCATCCTACCTGAAAGGCCCCAGCCCTGTTTCACAAGTCAAAATCCAAGACAGGTGGATGAGGACAGAGGCAAGGCAGGAGGGGCCTCAGCTGAGAAAAGAAACAAGGGCAGGCACATCACATAGCTCGTATGTGTCTGTGTGGCCCCTTTGGTCCTTTATTGTCTTATTTCAGGCCACGCAGGTTTGGGCAATGATGACCTAGTTAACCGGATAGACTTTGTCCTTTTTAGAAGTAACTAAGACGCTGGACATATCAAGCACAGGCAGAGTCAGAAAGAGGCACTGGGGGGCTGCAGGTATGAAGTGGAGCCAAGCAATTCAAATAGTAACTTAGACCTCCCAAGGGAATACAGCCAGGCCACCACACACTATCCCCCTCAATAAAACAGATTTTAAGCCAACATAACAGAGATGGGATCTGATTTTTCACTCCAATGTCTTTTGACAACGTGGGCAAGTCAGCCACTGTTCAAAAAGATTTGTACGCATTACTGCTCATTTACCCAGCACTTAGATTAAATTCTGTGTAATCCAAGAATTCCTGATGATGATGCAGAGCTTTGGCAGCTTCTCTTTCATTCCTACCTAAGGTATTTTATTAAGTGCTTATGGTTTCCTTGAGACTTATATTCACAAGTGAACAGAAAGCAGCCAAGACAAGTAGTAACAGCTTCTTGGGGCTTCCCAGGTGGCTCAGTGGTAAAGAATCTGCCTGACAATGCAGGAGATGCAGGAGACACAGGTTTGATCCCTAGGTCAGGAAGATCCCCTGGAGGAGGATATGGCAACCCACTCCAGTATTTTTGCCTGGGAAGTCCCATGGACAGAGGAGCCTGGCGGGCTACAGTCCATGGGGTTGCAGAGTCGGACACAACTGAACAACTGAGCATGCACGTGAGAGCTTCTCAATGGACAGGGTGAGGCAACCTCACCCATTCTTTTTCCCAGTGTCGCACATCCATTTGGGTGGGGGTTGTTCTCAGATAGGCTAGCAGTGTCTCTGTGCTCATACCAGAGGCCTGATCATTGCTCATACCAGAGGCCTACTTGTTCAAGTGCTGAGTTGGTTAAGGTCAGGAATTACAATGAAGAACCTACTGATAGGTTTCTGTGATCTGAGCTGAGGGGGAAACAGAAAGGTAAAAATGGTTGAGGGAATTGCAGGTGTCACCTGCTGCTGCTACTGCTGCTAAGTCACTTCAGTCGTGTCCAACCCTCAGCGACCCCATGGACGGCAGCCCACCAGGCTCCCCCGTCCATGGGATTTTCCAGGCAGGAGTGCTGGAGTGGGGTGCCATTGCCTTCTCCGCAGGTGTCACCTAGTCCAGGCCTTAGTTCTAACCTTCCAGTCTCTCTTCCACATCGCTGACCATGGGAAATTCATTCCCTCCCGAGGAAGCCCATTCCAGCTGGGTCAGTTCTAGTTGTGATCAAGTTGTTTCTTAAACTAGCGATACATCTGCTTCTCAGGTAACCTTGAAGCCCTGGTTCTGCCCTCTAGAGTCAAAAAGAGTAAATTTACTCTCTCTCTTACCTATAGCTGTATTAAAAGCCAGCTGTCTTTAATTTACACATTTACTTCTTAATCCGCTCACTTTGCATTTAGAGTCTCTATTGTATTGTACACAGAGTTGAATAGACCTACATTCTCACTTAAGGAATCTTCAGCCCATTTGGGCACATCTTTCTTTTTTAATGGGGCTTCTCTTGTGGCTCAGCTGGTAAAGAAACCACCTGCAATGCAGGAGACCTGGGTTCAATCCCTGGCTTGGGAAGATCCCCTGAAGAAGGGAAAGGCTACCCACTCCAGTATTCTGGCCTGGAAAATTCCATGGACTGCAGTTCATGGGGTCACATAGAGTCGGACATAACTGAGCGACTTTCACTGCTTTAATCTAAAAATCACTCTGTTCTCTCAACTTTTCGTAAAACATAGAGGCTTCCACAATGGGTATTTCTTCCTCCAGACTTTACAGTGGAAACACTGTTACTGAGAATAGTTGTTGAGGATTTACAGTGTCATAGGTTCTGGGCTAGCTCCTGTAATATTCTTAACTACCCTCAAAGTATTATCAATTCTCAATTAGCCGGGAGGATAAAGTAACTTACCTTGGTTCATATGGTGAGCCATTATATGGTAGGTAGTATGTTTGATAGAGACTAACTCCAAAGCCTCCAGTTTGAGGGTGTTCTTTTTATGAGTAGCTCCTAGAATTGAAGACTGTACTGATATGTACCTTGTCCATGGCAGAAAAAACCATATCTTCCCTTGTGTGATAGCAAACAGCATAGAGGTCTCCCTTTCCTTTGGAACTCCCTATGGTAAAGAATCCACCTGCAATGCAGGATACACAGGAGACACCAGTTTGATCCCTGGGGTAGGAAGAATCCCTGCAGGAGGGCATGGCAGCCCACTCCAGCATTCTGGCCTGGAAAATCCCATGGACAGAGGAGCCTGGTGGGCTATAGTCCATGGGGTCACAAAGAGTTGGACGTGACTGAGCACATGTGCACATACATACCATATAAAACATAATAAACTACGTTGCTAGCCCACATGAAATGTATTTTTTGTTGCAAAATTTCTGAAGGGATTTAAAAAATCATTTCCTTCTGAAATAAAAATTTTAATCCAAGAGTAACTCATTTAATTTATGATTGGCAATGATTTCTTGGCAAGCATCAGGCATACTTAGGAATCCTTATAAAATGAGAGAATCTAACCTACAAATTGTTTTCAAATGTAGTGAAATTTTTATGAACAATAAATGTAACAAATAATGAAGTTGACATCATGTTTCATTTTGTAGATGTTTAATTAAACATTTATTAATTTCAGTTTATCAATTTTGTATTTTGGAAGTAGTAAATCTCTTGAGATCTTAGAGCATTTTTAAAGGTGTTTGAAAGAAGCAAGGCTGAGTTCTGTGTTTTTAGTGACTGAATAATGCTGGGTCTTTTACATTTTCTGGCGAAGATAGAAGAGCCCATACTGCCGTGTTTGTGGCAAAATGCCAAGAGCTTCTTTTGGAGACCCCATTGTTGGTTTTTCTAGTCCGCTGTGGCTGCTGCTTCTTGTCCTATATGCCTACCTTTTACATGCTAGAAACCGGATAATAAGGTACTCTTTGGGGCAGCTTTGTGTATCTTTCCATTTTCCTTGATCAACTTCATCTTTCTTGGTCTGCACCCTATCCACGGTGTGTGGGTCCTTTGTTCCCAATCTTAGATGAAAAGGGACACTGATGTATTTGGTTTCATGATTTGGTTTCAACTGAGGGGCCAGATAACACAATCTAAAAGTGAGGGGTGTTCACTTGGCTCTTGCCCAGTAGGAAACAGGAGAAAGGAAGGAACCAGACGCTTCTCCCATCCTTTTCCCCTTTAGGCACCCCTCCTAGGGATGTCCTCTTGGCCAAACAGACATGTCTGCTGTGCTTCAAGACCGGTGAAGCAAGGCCCGCATGCATGTGCTGATCTGCATGTCTCTTTATCTTCTATCTCTTTTCCTTTCACTCCCAACATCCTGGGTTTGCACTTTTCTTCTTGCCTCTGGTTTCACGTTTTAGGGAACCCAGTCGAGGAGTGCCAAGCCCCAGGCTGTCATCCATGGACCTAGCACCAAGCAACTTTACTTGATCTGTTCTTTAAACTGTATCCTAGATACCTTTCCAGCTTCTGACTGTTGCTTTTTGTTTTTCTCTTGGGTTTTACTCCCAGTTCAACCTTGAATATCACATTTTGTAGGGTAGATGAAGAAAATATTGAACTTCCTATTGACTAAATGTCAAAGCTAAGTCTCTCTTTTATCTTGCCTATATACAGTTTTTTTTTTCAGCCCAGTTACAAGACCTTTTATTTTTCCCTGTTAAATCTGATCATTTTAGTCAGCTCATTATTGCTCTCATCTGTCAAAAACATTTAGAATCTTGATACAGTCAGGATATTCCATATTCCTCACAATTTTGTGTCATCTGTATTTGAATTTTTTTTTTTTTTTGCCTTCAACATAGATTGTACAATCTATGGTGGATGGGAAAGCCTGTAGATAGGATAACCTGTAGAAAACTTCCTAGCCCTAATCCTCACCATTTGAAGTAAAGTCTCTCAGTCATGTCCAACTCTTTGCGACCCCGTGGACTGTAGCCCACCAGGCTCCTCTGTCCATGGGATTCTCCAGGCAAGAATACTGGAGTGGGTAGCCATTTCCTTCTCTCTCCAGGGGATCTTCCCGACCCAGGGATAGAACCCGGGTCTCCCACATTGGAGGCAGACGCTTTAACCTCTGAGCCACCAGGGAAGCCCAATCCTCACCATTTAGGATTTGTTTATTCACTTACTAAGTTAATTATCCTTTGCCTTCAGGCAAAGTAACTCAATTCCATTTCACAAACATACAGTCAATGATTGCCTAATTCGGGCAAACCACAGTGTGGAGTTTTCTTGCTGGGTCACAGAGATAAACAAGAAGATAGAGAATTTTTATTGGTGGGAATTTCTCTTCTTTAAAGGAAGATAGGGGAGTTCCCTAGAGGTCCAGGGGTGAGGACCAGTACTTCTACTGTCAAGGGTGGGGGTCAGTCCCTGGTTAGGGAACTAAGATTCCTTAAGTTGTGTGGCCAAAAGAAAAAAAAAAAAAAATAGGCCTGTGATAGAGATATTGCAGAAGAGACCAGCCTTTTTTTGGACACCTCTCAAATCACACAGGATAGTCGCTACCTATTTCTTCTCCATGAATACTGGCTCTGATGAAAGAGAAAAGAAATGCAGTTTAATAATGCTCTAAGAAACTAGATAAACTAGGAGAATCACTTTCTTCCACTGAAAATTCAGTTTACAAAGAAGGTGTGAATTTAGAAACTAAAATAGCCTCCTTCCTAAGCACCTACCCATGTCGATAAAAACTCTTTGCCAAGTCACAAAGTCCTATCACGGTTGTAAATTCCTCTGTCACAATAATTGTTGCCTCTTAACTTTTAAGGCAAGAGTGAGAGGTTTATTGAATGGCAAGACGAGCATCTGGCATTTCTGGTTTAGTATCTGGAATTTCAGTAAATGTCAAACACACATTTCTGAGAAGGAAAAAGAGAAAAAGTCACTGGGAAAAGAAAACTAAGAGATAGCAAAAGTGTTGGAACATCGCATACGAAATTTCAAAAGTATATAAGAACTTAAACTCATTACTACCATTTAAAAATAAGCGTTCACTGTAGTTTGAGGAAGATGCTGCTTCAAAGTAATTAGTATAAATGGCCCTAAAGAGTAGAAACAGGAAACCATGGAAATCTCTGAAAATAACCTAATAAAAACCACAGATTGAATAATCTGGATTTTAGTAGTTACCACAATGAAAGCCATGGAGAGAAACAGAAGCCAAAACAGAATTCAATATATGAGTCTAAGACTTAAACCAGAATGTCAGCTAAACATGAGGGGAGTAGTACATTATCTTTTGTGATGTGAAGAGCTTGAAACTCAGATAATACCTTTCTCCCCTTTTACTTGCCTCTTTCTTTTTATTTAAATGGCTTGAAATAAGGCTATTTCATATGGCTAACTGATTCTCATCCTTGTTAGAGAAGGCAAGCGATAACTACATAAACACATACATCGATAATACACACACATTTGGAAAGGACAGTTCATTAACAATCTGTTAGATATTGAAAGCCCAGACTCCCCTGATGATGTCTAGACCGTGATAGAACCGAGATGGAGAGACAAGCCTACGTCGGACGTGGGGAAGGTGGTGGGCTATCTGGTCTCAGCAGCTGCCCCCATCACTTCCTGGCAGTGGCCTCATGGGTGGCAGCTAAGCATCGTGTTCCCCCACAGGGAACTGAAGAGGAGGAAAACAGGAAAAATCACGCTGTTTGCAACTCAAATAAATCCCTAAGGATTTATGACTTAATCTTCATGCAGCATCGCTGAAAGAAACACAAGCCAGTTAACTGAAAGTAATTTAAAAAGCAATTTTAATCTTTTACTTGTTCTCTCAAGGAACATTAAAGGGGAGCCAATTCATAATCCCCAGCAATACATGGAAAAATCCCCTCTTTTCTCTTTTCCTTTTATACACGCAACACCCTACGCATGGGGTCTCTGGAACTTCTCTTTCCCTAAACCTCTCCCTCTCAGTCCTCTATCCTTCTGACTCCCAGACACACCTGCACAGTCCTCTTTTTCCCTGGGGCCACCCAGACACACCTGTCTGTGGTCTAAGAATGCTGGAGACTGCAATTCCTTGCTGAAGGGAGCTCAAAGACCACCCCACTTTACTGACTCCCCTTCATTGTTCTAGTTCCTTCTGTGGCATTGCCAGATAAAACACAGGACACCCAGTTAAATTAGAAGCTCTGGCCAACAACAAATAATCTTTCAGTGTAGGTCCCATGCAGTATGTGGGACATATTTATGCTGAAAAAAAATGATTTTTCTCCCATCTGATACTCAAGTTTCTCCCATCCGATACCCTGTGCTTTTATTTTCTAAATCCAGCAATCATATAGTTTTGGAGAGTGTGTTACTCATTCATTTATATCTGACTCTTTGCAACCTGGTGAACTATAGCCCACCAGGCTCCTCTGTCCATGGGATTTTCCAGGCAAGAGTACTGGAGTGGATTGCCATTTCCTCCTCCAAAGGATCCTCCCCACCCAGGGATCGAACCTGGGTCTCCTGCATTGGCAGGTGGATTCTTTACCATTTGAGCCACCAGGGAAGCTTCACCAGAAATTCTTGTTCATGTGAGGGAAACAAATGAAACACCTTTTTAGACACTTTCAGAGCTAATTGAGAGGAAATTGGTCTCGAATTTCCACAGAATGAGACAGACAGAACACAATTTTGTTATCAGAAACATGAGTCACTTTGTCCACCTTCACCCATAAGAAATGCATGGCTAAAATTAATTTACATGTACAAATTTTTTTTCCTATTCTCTATCTAGAAGCTTAGGATCTGCCTAGCATAGCACTTGGTATACAATAAATGATACAAAAGATCTTTTGAGCATAATTAAAAGATTCTTGTGTTACCTAAAAATATTGGGTCCAATGTACATATCAATAGTACTAAATGCATGTGAAATTCCATGAGACTGAATTTGATCTGCATATAAAAGCATTTGATTGCTGATTTGTGAACATAGACTCTCTTTTGCCAAGGAGTCACCTTGGAAGGTGAGGGGTTTTATCTAATAATGTTGCTTCAACATGTTGGATCCTCTGAGGCCACTCTTGGTGCCCGTTTCTGGTCCATGCAGAAGAATCACTCTTCTTGTTTTATGTTCTCCCTTTGTTTTGTCCTCAGACCGTATTTCCCCAGCTGGTCTCCTGCGTGACCCACCCTGCTTGGTTTTAAATGACGTCTGGCTATTTCCAAAAGGTCATAGCTAGCCTCTAAGGATGAAGATTCACAACCACTGGGAGCCTGGTGACACCTCAATTAACAAACCCCCTGGGAGCAAAGCTCTTCTATAATAAAGTGCATGTATTAAAAATGAGATTAACTCCTTGTAAATCAAACACAACAGAGCGCCCTGTGTGTGTACCCTGGACAAAAATGCTTTCTCAAAGAGCTTCGGTTTGTCCCTGTCCTGTTCAAAGCAAAAAGATTGATTCCACTCCAAAAGGCAAGTCAGGGTAGGGGTCATTCTGCCCACTCACTCTTGCAGTTGGATGCCCTCCCCCTCACCCCCTACCCTAAAAGGGAATCTCCTCCTGCCTTCATAACCCATGCCCTAGTTCAGGTCCCCAATACCCTCTCCACACTAAGAGTGTGGAGAATTTACACTGACTGATTCATTGGTTGGTTTTAGGTTTTAGTCACTAAGTAATGTGCAACTCTCTGTGACCTCATGGACTATAGCCTGCCAGGCTCCTCTGTCCATGGGATTCTCCAGGCAAGAATACTGGAGTGGGTTGCCATTTCCTTCTCCAGGGTATCTTCTCAACCCAGGAATTGAACTCCAGTCTCCTGCATTACAGACAGATTCTTTACCAATTGATCTATTCATCACCTAATTATATTTCACTGGAAATTCACTTACTCAGAAATATTTATTAGAGTGAGTTTTAGTCAATGTGCATATTTTAACCAGCAACTTGAATGATAGTTGGCATTAAAGTCTTTGTCCCTGTTACAGGAGAGCCAAGAATCATCAAGTAGATGTGGATATATTTTAGGAAATGAGAATGCATCTGAAATTACTGCCTGCTCCTGAGCAATCAGCCTGATTGGTGAGGGAGTGGAGAGAGGATTGTAAGTGTTTGGTAGTCACATGGATCCCTGTCTTTTGTCTTAGAAGGAGGAAGACAGGCTAAGTTTAGGTTTCTAAAAGCCCTATTTCTCAGAGCATCCAGGAGTAGTGAGAGAGACTTTATAACTGTCTTTTCTGAGAAACTCCCTTGACACCCTATTGTGTCTGAGGAAACAAATGCCCCAAAGTGGTGGAGGGCAAAGTGAGAAAATTATATGGATTTTGGTGAAAGTGTCTTCTCATTGGTAAGAAGGACAAGACAGTAGATGGTCCATCCCAAACCCAGTGAAAGTTCCCTTTTTGCATCACCAGTGACATCATTGTAATTAGGAAAAACTACATGACATCCTAATTTGCATCACTGACATCATTAAAACCAACCATGTCGTCAGCCTTAATATCCTCATATTTACATTCTTAATATTTCTTAACCAAATTTTGGTCAACCATCTGTAAGATGTACATAATTGCCTTAATTCTTTGTCTTAAAGTAAACTTCTAACTTAGTACATCACTGAGAACATCTAGCATTTAAAGGTTCAGGAAAGTGACATGTGGGGGTGATGGTGAATACTTAATATCATTCATTCGTCTATATTCAGGGAGAAGTGGAGGTGTTCCTTCCCTATTCATCTCTCTCTCTAGACCATAAAAGCAGGAATAAGCAAAATCATGATGCATCATTATGATGAACAATAATAATGCAAAATAGCAATACCTGTCGTCAGATTGTGATGGCAATTTCTTAGCCTTTTTGTATGCAGATGAAAAGGTGGGTTTTTGCAGCAAATCTGCCTTCAGCCCAATGCCTTCCTACATCTCACACCCACTCCCAAACACACACTCACACTTCACTTCGGGGTTGGAAAAGTGACTTTCAAATTAGGATGTCAGAAATGATACAAAATTGGTTTGTACTCCTCAAAAAGTTATCCTGCTCATTTTAGTTGGACATATTTATATTATTAACAGGCATTTGTCAGCTGTCAAAAATGATCTACATTGACACTGAGGAAAATGTAGACCAAATGGTTGTGACTTATTTCCTGATTAATGTATCTTCCAAAAACTTAATAGAAATGGGAAAAAACACAAGAACAGAACCTATGATGACAATTTTTTTTCTATCTAAAGGCAAGAAAGAAATGAAAATGCTCAAATATATCATTATATACAATGGGTTTTCACAGAAACTTAATTTTAATTTAATCCCAAACCACTTGTTAATTCAAGTCTCTTCAGAACCTCTAAAAGATATATTCTGTACTGACTTCTCCAAAAGGTCTCTCAAATTAATGTGTTGAAGTAGTTTGAGGGAGGCTGAGAAAAATATCTTAACCTTTCTAGTCATTGGTTCAAAATTCTTTTCTCTGAGGGTCTTTTCTAAAGAGTTTCTAATTTTTGCCTCTCTGGAATTTGCAATCAACACAAACCATTTCCTGTATGATTTTTATGTTTAGTAAACAGAACACCCTGAAGATGACTAGGAAATCCCAGAATGTTTGAAAGTTATCATCAAGTAGACAGGATCCACTTTTTTTTTTTTGGCTGCCTCACTGGGCATGTGGGATCTTAGTTCCCCAACCGGGTTTCAAACCCATGCCCCCTGCAGTGAAAGCCTGGAGTCTTAACCACTCGACCACCAGGAGTCCCAGGATCCACTGTTTTGACTCTTAAATTGATGTCTGAGAAAATGAGGGAAAACAGTTTATGAAGAGACCTACGGTTTTTCCAGTAGTCATGAATGCATGTTGAGAGTTGGACCATAAAGAAGGCCAAATGATCAAGAATTGATGCTGTCATCTCTGGTACTGGCGAAGACTCTTGAGAGCCCCTTGGACAGCAAGGAGATCAAACCAGTCAGTCCTAAAGGAAATCAGCCTTGAATACTCATTGGAAGGACTGACACTGAAGTTCCAATACTTTGGCCACTTGATGTGAAGAACTGACTCATTGGAAAAGACCCTGATGCTGGGAAAGGTTGAGGGCAGGAGGAGAAGGGGTGACAGAGGATGAGATGGTTGAATGGCATCACTGACTCAATGGACATGAGTTTGAGCAAACTCTGGGAGATAGTGAAGGACAGGGAAGGCTGACGGTGCCGTAGTCCATAGGGTCACAAAGAGTCAGACATGACTGAACAACAACGACACTGGTCATAACAAGTTACATAGCCTGATCCAGAGTCAATGTGAGAAGGCACTTCCAAAGATACAGATCCAGGGAGATATGAGAACTGAGGCCATTGATACATCCACTCTATCTTGGGAAATCATAAGTCTTAGATTCCAAAATGGCCAAATAGAGATGCAGAAATGAGGTTAGTCATTGATCAGAATATTTGATGGTGGCTTGTTTTATGAGAAAAGAAAAATTTCCAGGAAGCTTTTAAGCAGGTGACTGTAAGAATATGAAAGAAATTACTCTTCTAATGAACCAAAAAACTTTTATTTTTCTCTAAAGTGAAAGTGTTAGTTGCTCAGTCAAGTCTGATTCTTTAGGACCCCATGGACTGTAGCCTGCCAGGCTCCTCTGTCCATGGAATTCTCCAGGCAAGAATACTGGAGTGGGTAGCCATACCCTTCTCCAGGGGGTCTTCCCAAACTGGGTCTCCTACATGGCAGGTCGATTCTTTACCCATCTGACCCACCAGGGGAGATTTTCTTGATGTGACTTGTGAAGTCACATCATTCATTTAGTGTTAAGAAATCAAATGTGCATGTAAAGCATAAAGTAAGTGAAGCATTTCAGTTGTTCAACAGAATACAGCCCCGTCTACTCATGGGTGCACCGTCTGAGCATGAGATGGGACATTCTTAGTTGCTTTGTGTCCCTCAGAGTGTAAAATGGCAGCCAACAGAACACAAGCTCACTGAGTTAGCTTATACTAAACCAAAGAAATGGTGGCCTGTACTAATAAAGGGGAAAAAACTATGCATACTTGAATGGTAATTTCCATCATGCCCATTTTTGGCTTAACCTCCTGAATTTAGAATCTTGTTTAAAATAAAATTCTATAAAGCACCCTTTAGAGAAAACAGCAAACTTTCTGGTTGTAGTTTGGAAGCCCTGTAGACTCATCACAGGCCATCTGTCTGATGGAAGCACCAGCTCTCTGGGAACCCTGCCCCACCCATGGGGCAGAAGTCAGGACTTTCAAGCTGAACCTGCGTGTGGGTCTAGGCTGAGCCAGTGGGTCAGTGGGTGACACTGAATGACTTTTCATAAGACTAAAAAAAACAAAACCCTACACCAAACTGTTCACCTGGATACTAACTCCAACCTGAATAACTGAACAAGTTCATTTGGGCTCATTGTCAAAAGTGGCTCAAGAGCAGTATCACAAAGTTCTTCAAACTCTTCTCTTCAAGAACTCGTGTACTGCTCAAGTATTGTTTAGGTGGGACATAAATAGGTTGTTATTTCTCTAGATGGGTGTCTGTCAAGTTTTCTCCCCCAAAAGGTGTTATTCAGGGTGTCACATCCAATTTTAAGGCTGTCAGTTAACAGCCTGTAAAATGTTCCTGGGATAACCCCTCCCAGTACGAAAAGCATGTCCTGGGCACTGACAAGTGTGACCTTGACCTGGACACACACCCAGACAGCCACTCAAAGGACGGCAGCCGTTTCTGCTCCTCTCTAAGAGTTCTGAGTGACAACTGTGGTCAGATGAAGGTGGGAAGGGAACAAAAACATGAAACACAATGATTTCCAGTACATCTTGTTCCTTGTCTTCGGGCAAAAAAATTACACCATTATGTCATTTTTGTGATGTGCTCATCAATGAGCCTGAAAACCTCATTTGTCATCTTTTGGTCTGGTAGACAATCAGAGTTTAGGGAATTCAGCTGGGCTGTCAGCAGTCTTCGCTGTCAAGTAGAGCAACTGAAGGAAGGCAGCAAAAATCACAGGGCCAATGAGGCCGCTGGGTGCTGATGCCAAGGCTGATTGTAGAAATCCTCGCGAAGATCTTCTTTTCCTCTGCATTCCCATCCAATTTGCTGGAGCTGTTTATCAAGTTCCCATGCGGACAGGATGTAAATATGCCACTTAAATCTGCAAATACAATAATGAAAACTGATATTTGTAATTGTATCTGTGTGGTCCCACTGCCTCAACAGTAAATGGATTTCCAACCTAATATTGCTAAATGAATCCTTGAAATATGTGAGCTCCATTACAGCGGAAGCGTGGCATCACTTCTCACATCCTGACATGATGGGGACATCTCCTCATTTCACATGATTGAAATATTTTTTATCTGTCTCCTGAAATTGCCTTACCACAGTTTTAACCCCATCTTTTTGTGCTGGAGGAGTAGGTGCCATGGAAGCATTCTCTCCTTTCGTTCTAGTCTATGGAATAGCTATGGTGCCATGACAAAGGAGAAAGTTCTAGATGCTGGAGAGAGACTTCAAGACACTCTATCTCCCATCTGCATTTCAATCATCCTCCCATGGGTGGCCTCCACAAAGTTCTTGTTGTAAAAGGTTTGAAGCCAGATTCTGTCCTTTACCATCAACGTGTGTAGAGAATGCCGAATGTTTGTACCTCCCTGCGTCACCCCACTCCAGTACTCTTGCCTGGCAAATCCCATGGACGGAGGAGCCTGGTAGGCTGCAGTCCATGGGGTCGCTAAGAGTTGGGCATGACTGAGTGACTTCACTTTCACTTTTCACTTTCATGCATTGGAGAAGGAAATGGCAACCCACTCCAGTGTTCTTGCCTGGAGAATCCCAGGGACAGGGGGGCCTGGTGGGCTGCCATCTATGGGGTTGCAAAGAGTCGGACACAACTGAAGCAACTTAGCAGCAGCAGCAGCGTTCTCCTAGCCCTGCAATCTCAGAAATGTTATTTCAGCAGTAAAAGTCATCAAAGGGTTAAATCTTTACTATGTACTCTCAAACAGGTAGAGGGGAGGATACTTTTTTTTGTGTGTGTGTGATGTGAACCATTTTTAACATCTTTATTGAATTTGTTACAATATTGCTTCTGTTTTATATATATATATATATATATATATATAAAAATAGTTTTGTATTGTTTTGTTTTGCTTTTTGGCCATGAGGCATGTGGGATCTTAGCTTCCCAACCAGGGATGGAACCCACACTCCCTGCAATGGAAGGCAAAGTCCTAACCACTGGAGCACCAAGGAAGTCCTGAGAATATGTTCTTAATGACTATCATCTTCGTGTTTACCAGACATCTTTTCCTTTCTTTCCCTTTCGATATTTCTATCACAAGATTTCTTTAGCCATTGCAAACTCCTCAGAACTCTTCCCGAGTCTCAGTCTCATGGGCTGAGACTGGGTTGAGACTCACCTTTTTATAGGCAAATCTCCTATCTTCTTTCCTTTCACACTCTGCTCTTTATTTGGTAGAAGGTCTTGGCTTCTCACTCCCCAGTCCCCCAGTTCTGTGACACAGAAGATCCTGAATACCCTAGGAAGGCAGCTCCTTTCCCCTCAGGCTGAGAGGAGAGGAGGAATGGGAGAGTCACACACATTTTTGACTTCCTTTCTTTTTCTGAAATCTCTATTATACCACCGAGGCTCAGCTTCATCTGTTCAGTGGGTATAGCAGCAGAAGGCCCCATAGTATGAAGCACCTACATAGCTGCTCAATAAAGGTTATCTTCTTCCCCTGCTGCCAGTGATGTTTCAGAAATGTTCACCTTTTATTACGAAGACTCTTCTTTTGTAGATGCTTTCTTTTTATAGCTGCACTCACTTAGGATTATTTTCTGATGTAGTAACTGTTGTTAAATCATGGTACAGGCTATACTATTCCATATTTTTAACCTTTTGAGGGAAAGAATCATTTTGCTTATTTTGCTATCCCCTGTACCAGGCATGCTAAGTCACTTCAGTTGTGTCCGACTCTTTGTGACCCTATAGATAATAGCCCGCCAGGCTCCTCTGTCCATAGGATTCTCCAGGAAAGAATAATGGAATGGAATGCCATGCCCTCCTCCAGGGGATTGTCCAGACCTAGGGATCGAACCCCCATCTGCGATGTCTCTTGCATGGGCAAGCGAGTTCTTTACCACTAGCACCACCTGGGAATCCCTATATCTATTAAAATGCTTTAAATATATTTAGTGCTCAATAAATATCAGACCCAACTTCACCACTGGGTTAGAGTGTAGACTGAATCTCAGCACATTTCCAAGGCATACATGCCACATCTGGCCGGACACAGAGTCACTATAGAAACCCCAGGAAGTGACTAGGCGTAGACAGTGCGGACACTGCCTGACATGACAGCAGTGGCTGTTGATTGAGACTTAGCATCATTCCTTTGAGGAAGAAGATTTCACTTTGGTTATTTTTCTGGCAACTAATGAACCTATTGTCTGGATTCTGTAGTGAACTTGGCAAAACCCTCTGTGAAAACTGATAAAATATAAATTACTCAGACAAGAGGAAACGTTTCATTCTTTTTAGAAGTTTCTATCCAGCATAGTTACGTGTTCCTTTTTGGGAAAGTTAAACTTGGACATTTATTTCACCCATATAGCTCTCTTCTCTCTTCCTGTTAAAGCCTCGCAGTCACTAGGCAAAAAAGAATCCGATGCACAAGTCTTGTTTGAGAGTAGCATAGGCTTTCAGAATTTTGCAAAATGAATTGTTTTAGTGCCCCAATCTATGATGTGATGGGTTTTCTTGTTTTTTGTTAAAACCTGTGTGTGCTCTGGTAAACTTTATCAAAACGTCAATGTACAATTATTCTGTACTGGTTCTTCTTGTGTCCTTCACCTTCTAACTTCCTCGTAGAGGAAAAGTTTTCAGTGTTCGGAATCTGCCCTACACTTCTCACTTCCTGTATTTGCAAGCAACTACTATATAGAGAGGGTTTACCAGGTGGTGCTAGTGGTAAAGAGCCTGCCTGCCAATGCAGGAGACGTAAGAGACACAGGTTCGATCCCTGGGTCGGGAAGATCCCCTGGAGGAGGGCATGGCAACCCACTCCAGTATTCTTGCCTAAAGAATCCCATGAACTGAGGTGCCTGGCAGGCTGCAGTCCACAAGGTTGCACAGAGTCAGACACGACTGAAGTGATTTCACACGCGTGCATTGTATAGAGAAGATATATATCTTAAAGGAATTAAATGGTGAATCCTTAGAACGTGCAACACTGTCATATTTGGGGACTCATATGTAGCCAGCACAAGAAAATTCCATTTCCCTGGAGTGATTTTTGCCTCCCTTGTTAGAGTGCAAGTCTACCAGCAGACAGAGAGATGAGAGGGAAATGACTTGCCACCCCTCCATTCTCCATCTCAGTCTATGTCCCTGAAAGTGACTTTGAAATGGATCAATGGTAAGTCTCTAAAACAAGATGGCAGATGCTTCTAGAAATACAAGTAAGAACTAATATTCTCATGGACTCTCTCTGCTACTTCACTTACCTGTACCAAAAATAGAAGACAATATTAATACTTCTTGTTTCTATGATAATCTTTCTCTAGAAAAATGATTCATGTAAATGAAACATTATTTAATGTCATTGTATTTTTTGATTATATTAGTGATACATGATCAAGATAAAATGATATATGAATTTGTATAACTAAATCACTTTGCTGTAACCTGAAACACATTGTAAATTAACTTATATTCCAATCTAAAATAAATAGGAAATACAGAAAAAAAACTTTCAAATTATAGTATCTTTTAATAAAGTCAGTTATTAACTACAACATCTAGCCTGACAAATGGTGTGTGCATGTGTGTATACACATCCCTGTATTTTGCAATCATGCTAACTTACTTAAATGATCGCTTTAATATAAACAAACGGGAAAACTGCTTGAAATTACATTGCCATTCTCCCCCTACTTCTCTTAACTGTGCTTTAAGAGAAACATTTTTATAAACTGGATGCAAAGTGAGCTTGGAAGGCATATTTTTGGAGAACTAGTAATTTTGGAGCTTCTAACAGCCAGATTTTTTGAATGGTAAGAACCAAAAAAAGCACAGAAGGCAGCAAAGGGTAGAGAAAATGGTTGAATAATCAGCTGTGTTGTTGAAACTGTCAGCGGAGGGAAAGTGTCAGCTTATCGCATCTCAGCCTTATTCAAAGAGAAGTGGGCTCCTCGCGATGGGCAGGATGCCAGAATGCGATAATAAAGGAGCTCTGTAGGACTGCAACATGGTACTCTAGAAATACATTTTCCAATTAGTCATAAGTGTTTATTCATCAAGGCATACCACAATGCTTTTGGTAACTGAGTTGTACAAGCAGCTGTAATTGGCAATTGAGAAACATCAATGCAAATGTTTTCATGTCTAATCCTGAAATTGTTCACACTCCACATTGCCACTGAATAGTTCCTCTGTCCTGCAGTGGTGTGGATAGCATGCCTGTGACGACAGGTTTAGGGCCTTTCTAATCATCAAGCACTAAATTAGGTCCTTCTTGCAGCTTTAGTCTTTTTTCCTGATTGGTTTGAGGAAGAGAAGCTGAAGTGGACTGAAAAATGTTCTTTCAGCAACATTTGGGGAAATTTTTGTTGTTGTTCAGTCGCTCAGTTGTGTCCGACTCTGCAACCCCATGGACTGCAGCACGCCAGGCTTCCCTGTCCTTCACCACCTCCCAGAGTTTGCTCAAACTCATGCCCATTGAGTTGATGCCATCCAACCATCTCATCCTCTGTCGCCCTCTTTTCCTCCTGTCCTCAATTTTTCCCAGCATCATTTTGGTTAAGCCTAAAGGGAAGCTTGAGAGGATGGTCAACTTTAAGATTTTTCCAGATCTTCAGAGGATAAGAGTCTATCCCAGAAAACTTCACTCCCTGTAAATTCCAACAAGGAATTCAGTTGGACATGCCACAGACACCTGCCGACCCTCCTAAGTGACAGCTCCTGATACCTGTTTGGGCGACATCTCACTTTTGCCTTCTGGCTGTTAATCTGGAACAGTTTTTAAGCTAGATAAGAAGCCCTGGTGAAAAGAAGAATCCCACAGGATGTTTCTTGACCTTTAAAAAGAAAACCATCAGGACTGACAGGCTTTCAAATTCAAAAAAATTTCTTTTTGCACTCTTTAGTAGCAGAAAACTGCAAATGATGACTTAAAAGGCTCTCCTTTGTTTTATTCTCCAAAGTTTTCAGATACTTAGTCTGAGAGGCTTGTGACAATTAAATCAATTTCCACCGGAGTCCCCAGAGGCGGGCCTTATCCCAGCTCCCTCAAGGAGACTTACACTAATAAGGAGCTGGCAACTTACCTGGGAGGAAGGTGCAAAGTAGAAAAATGGAATTTCAGGTCAAATAAAAACTTTGCCACAGAATACCAGTTCTTGCAGACTGAAAGATCAACCTTATAATAGAAGGTGAATCTTATTTAAAATGAGGAGAAGAGTGTAACCAAAATTAGGCTTTGAAAATAGCTTTCTGATAATACTATTTGATTCTTGAAAAAAAGAGCTGTTATTAAAAAGAAATTTACTTCACTCTCCCTCCAAGTTTAAAATGTACTTTTTGTTTCCAGAGGTAAAATGTAACCCACTGATTTTAGTGCAAATAGCGATTTATAGGTACACTAGCCTGAATGTTCTGTTTACGGTTACAGAAACTGAGAAAATCACCACCTGATTGCCCTTTGCCTAGTCCAGGTAATAAAGTATGAAACTGCTTCAAGACCACAAACCACTGTCCTCCGCTTCTTCTTTACACGGCTCAGGCACAGCCCAACCAAGGGCCCCAGTACACACCTTCTTCACCAACAGGCTGCCTAATCTGACAGACAGCCATCCCACCCCTTCTTATGTGCCCAATACACATGCCTATGTGCTTTGCACACACAGCCAGGAAAATTGCCGTGGAAGTAAATAACCAAAGGGTTAGAAAATGCAATGTACATTTTTCCTGGGCCACCTGACCATGGAGCTGATCAGTAAGTACTGCCCAGGTCCCCAGGCTACCCTCCCAGGAAGCACCTGTGCAAAATGGGTCACAATGCACGCTACTGGTTGACTGAGAGCAAGCAGGCATCAGAAGCTGTCTGAGCATCTAGGGTGGTAGAGGATCCACTGGGCACAATTGGACTGTGTCAAGAATGGGTTTTAGAAAGCTGAGGACCACAGATGGTTCTCAGAGCCTGTTACTCTGAGGACCTCTGAAGATGTTATAATGCCTTCTTGCTGTTTCCAGCATCTAGCTTTGTTTCCTCCCTCCATGCTGTCTCAGTTCAATTCAGTCGCTCAGTCGTGTCCGACTCTTTGCGACCCCATGAATCGCAGCATGCCAGGCCTCCCTGTCCATCACCAACTCCTGGAGATTACCCAAACTCATGTCCTTTGAGTCGGTGATGCCATCTAATCATCTCATTCTCTGTTGTCCCCTTCTCTTCCTGCCTTCAATCTTTCCTAACATCAGGGTCTTTTCCAATGAGTCAACTCTTCACTAGTCCCCTACAATTGTCCTTTCTTAAAGTCTCCCATTTGAATGCTGCTGGCTTTCACCTGCCACCAAGGAAGTATGGAGATTTTCTTCCTTTTGCACGTGGGCTTGTCCTCTCTCTCCCTCCCTCAGCTGCATACATGCAGAGTTCTCAGATCTGCTCTACAATACCTGGGATCCTACCTGACTGGTGCCCCACATCTTCCCTGGCCACCACCTCACCTGCATGAGCGCTCACACAGATGAATGAAGTTCCCTAAGCTTCTCTTCCCAACTCCAGGTCTTTCCCCTTTCATCCTATTCCTTTCCACATCTCAAGCAGCAAGTCCTAGAGTCAATCGTAGCATGGGGTGGGGTGAAGATAGGCATCAAGCCGGGAGCTGTGTGATCTCAGGCTGGGTCTGGGGGAGGAAGTAATGTCATCACTCCAGACCTTTCCATCCTTCATCTCCTGGGACTCGGCCTCTAGAACCTGCGTATAGAACAATCTTGTACTTTCTAGAGAGGATGCATAGAGATGGGGAAAGAGGAAGGTGGGATCTATGGTTTTCTTGGCCCCAGGATCTCTGACCAGACACCTCCTGTGTCCCTCTTTGCAATGATCACTGTTTGTGTTGACCTTTGTCTCGCCCATCACAAGGGACCTTTTTTGGCATAGGAACCCTGCCTTGTATTTCTGTATCCCAGCATCCAGCTACACTGCTTGGCTCACAGTGAAAGTGAAAGTGAAGTCGCTCAGTCGTTTCTGACTCTTTGCGACCCCATAGACTGTAGCCTACCAGGCTCCTCCCTCCATGGGATTCTCCAGGCAAGAGTACTGGAGTGGGTTGCCATTGCCTTCTCCAGGGGATCTTCTCTGATCCAGGGATCGAACCCGGGTCTCCTGCATTCCAGGCAGACGCTTTAACCTCTGAGCCATCAGGGAGCCCCTGGCTCACGTTCTTGTGTTAATTGTTAAAACAAGCTTTCCTTCAAGACTTTGAATGATTAGTTTGGGAGAAGACAGGTGGCCATATTCCTCAAGGGAGTGGGGAGGTCAAAACTGAGAAAGTTGAACAAAGAAAGAAAGGGAAGGAATCTAGGATCATGAAACACAGCCTACTTCATTGTTTAGTCCACTTACCTTTGACTCATTCAGGCAAAAATGGGTAGGGAATTATTAGGCTTTTGACTAGCTCTCCATTTGCATGACATCAGAGAAGGCTATGGCACCCAACTCCAGTACTTTTGCCTGGAAACTCCCATGGACAGAGGAGCCTGGTAGGCTGCAGTCCATGGGGTCGCTACGAGTTGGACACGACTGAGCAACTTCAGTTTCACTGTTCACTTTCATGCACTGGAGAAGGAAATGGCAACCCACTCCAGTGTTCTTGCCTGGAGAATCCCAGGGACAGAGGAGCCTGGTGGGCTGCTGTCTATGGGGTCGCACAGAGTCAGACACGACTGAAGAGACTTAGCAGCAGCAGCAGCAGCAGCCATTTGCATGACATAGAGGGAATACTGCAGACAATGTGTGCTTGAGCCTTTCATCTGTCTGGAGGTCTATGGCTGGTGGCATGGAAACACAGCAGGAAATTGCAAAGACCAGCCCATGGGTCAGAAACCCTAGGGCTTGCTTCTGGCCCTGCCACCCACCAGCCATTTGATTTGGGATGTCATGATCCAACTTTTTTCTCCTTTTTGAGGTTCGCCTATACAACAGAGATTGTAATACCCGCTTTGCACTCTGCCCAGAACTATTGGGATGGTCATATGAGATAATGCAGGGAACCTGACCAACTAAAAAGCATGAGACAAAGGTGAAGCCCCAGATCAGAGTCTACACCCCTAATTTGCTAAAGTCAGGGGAACGCCAGGCCAGGAGACACATCATCCCAGAAAGATCATGTGTGCGGGGGAGGCAGGTGTGCTGAATTCATTCCAGGAGTTAATTGTGCAGACTCGGGGGGCCCCTGACATTTTCCAGCCCCACTCTGGGGGCAGTGGATTACTAGGGAATTTGTGTTCCTGCCCATGCAGATTCCCTCTTGATCCCCAGGGCTGCTTCCCTCTGTTTTCCCCTCCAAGTAATTACTCACTAATTTCTTTCTCTTTTCGCATTGACTTCTGACCAGACCCATGTGTTTGACTCTAGAATGACTCCTGTGGATGCAGGCTTGGACTCAATACATTTGGTTGGAAAGTCACTCAAAGGTTCAACCACGAGGGATTCTTATGATTTCCAAATACATCCTCTTGTAGCCATTACAATATCTTAGGTCAGAACGTTTTCATACTGCAGGTGTGTGTGTGTGTGTGTGTGTGTGTGTGTGTGTGTGTGTGTGTGCCCAGTCACTGGTTGTGTCTAGGAAAAGAAGGCTCATGGGCCAAATACCCATTTGGGTTTGTTTGGATGACTAAGAAATGATGGGAATTCAGAATGTACAAGATTATAAATATTACAGAGGCTATTCAAAATCTCATTTACTTTAGTCTGACTGCCTCTTTACATATTTAAATTCCATTTGCAGCCACCAACCAGACCCTGATACTCTTAAAGAAAATAAAAACAAGCAAGCCACTGCTAAGGGAAATGTAAATTGGTTTGTTTGCTCCTTTACACTCCTGGGCAGTGAAAACACAAGCAATCATTATTCCAAGGGTCTCATTGAATATACAAAATCTTTGTCTTTCTTAGGAGTTGCTTTAAAGGTTAACCATTTTCTAAAGAGTTCTTTGTGTCTAGAAACCAATTTTATGCTCCTTTTGTCCAGCCACCAAATTCTTACAAACTTGTTCAAGTTTCCCACACAAACACATTTGCGTTCATTTAGAAAATGGAGAAAACAGTTTGCTTTGAAAAAGTCTGTTTGTTGTTCTTCTTGACATTTACAAAGTCCTCATCGTGCTTTGGGAGCTGTATTCAAGCTTCAAGAAGCCAACTGCCCCTGGAGATGTTTGTGCTTGGGGCCCAGGGGTCAGGATTCTGAAACACAGGCACCCTGGTCCCTGGCTGGAGCTGGTGCATACACGACAGTGATCAGTGCAGTAGGAATCTGTGCTCAAGATGTGAGCACATCCATGCTTATCCCACTGATTCCCAGGCCCCAAGGCCCTTCCTTCTTGGATAATTTTTTCCAGAAGCTTGTTGCCTGCATTCAGAAATGTCTCTCCCCATGTGAATTCCTCTTCACCTTCTATTCACTTTTTATTATAAAAGATTATCTCCAAGCCAAGGTGGGGTGTTCTATTGTCTAGTGCTGCCATCCAAGAGAGAAAGTACGATGTCCAATAACCTCAACCTACGTATGTTACCAAAAACAGGGTCTGGCCGCTCATTGCTCAAAAGCCATTAAAGAGGTCATGTTGGCGGAAGGGAAAGTTTGCTTTATTTTTTGATGCCAGCAAGCAGCGGGGGAGGGCAGACATCTGTCCAAAGGCCAACTCCCCCACCACCCCACAGCCAGTGGGCAAGAGCTCTTATAGGCTGAGGGAGGGGGATACATGCAGAAACAGCACAGTCAGTGCTGACAGTCATCTTGAAATTGGTCATAGGTGGTCTGACCAGCATCATCTTGATTGTTTTAAGTACAGTTAATCTGTAGTTTCAGCATCGGCTTGTTTCCATTTCTTGAGGCCAATTTTCAGAATTCTGGTGGCTACAGTCTGGTCATCATGCAGTTAACTTCTCCACCTGGTGGGGTTTCCAGTATCTATAAGACAGCTCACAGGATATGGCTCAGAATATTTCTATAGCCCTTGAGAAGGAACCAAAGGTCCTTGACTATGCTTACTGAATACATCATTATTATTTGGTCTCCTTTGACAGTTTCCTTTTGTTTCCACAGATTCTCACTTCTCTGATTAAACTTATTCTTTGGCTAAAGTTCTTCCATAGACAAAAGGCAGGCTGAGGACACGGGGAATGGGCAAGGACCTTAGGATCCTGCTCTGTTTCACGTGGGGGCCATAAAGGAGCAACAACTTGGCAGTGGAGAAGTCCCCTGCTTGCCCCTAGCCTGAGACAATGTCACACCTAAAATCCAAAACCTAAACTACCAAAAAATTCAATATTTTCATATACACAGATTACCCAGTTTTCAAAAGGATTCTTTAAGATGTGAAATCACTCAATGGACATTTAAATTGGGATTTGATTTACAGAAATTTCATTCAAGAATGAGTGAATGGAAGTAAAATGGTACTGCAATATTTCAGTGGGTACACAAATCTCATATGAAATAGTCACCAAGCATCTGCCAATCCCTGACAGTGGCTGGTAACTCAGTTGGATTTGCCTTCTTAAAATGTTTTCTCAACAATTCCAAGGGAACCCTCCTCTGCCTCACCATATGGAGACTTTTTCTATTTAATCATAATTTAGGCACTTTTCTTTGCCCTAATTTATCAAACATTTTTTCTCAAGATCCAAAATTAGGGTATTGGGGTTTCCTGCCCCCCCTTTTTATAACATACTGTATTTGTTCTTAATTTCTCCTAGTTCAATGATAGACAGCAATTATAATTATAGCCCATATAGGCTATAATTGTTTAACAAAAAGGAATTCAGTGAGGTCAAAAGAGAATGTGAAAGCCATTACAGCAAAGCAGGTTGGGCTGGTGGTGCAGTATGAGCTCATTGCCTTGCTAATTGGAAGGTACAGATGTGGGTACAGACCCCACGAAGCCCCCTTGGCCTGGGTGAAAGACAACCTGCCATCATTAGCAAGGGATCAGCAAGCGCGGGTGGGGCTGGTGCCAGAGCGCCACATGCTGTGGCCAGGGAGGTGGCCTGACATCGGCTCCTGGCTCTGCCATGATCCTTGGTCCCATCTGGACTAAAAAGGAAAAGGAAAAAAAAAAAAAAAAACCCAAGTGTGAAAACCCAACCGAGGTTTTGGTTCCTAGTAAGGCTTTGGTTCAGTACATTCCTGAATGTGCTCTCTTTCCAAGAAAGGTAGGTGTGTGTCACAAATATTACATCACCAACGCGGTCGCTGAAAAGAGAAACTTGCCAACTGCACAATTTGTTGGCATCAGTGTGCATTGCCATGACAATTTTCTAGCTGCAACTGTTGTGATTCATTTGGCTTCTTTTCAATTCTTAGAACCACAGTTCTAAGCCTCAAGTCCTCATGATCCTTTCCACAGGCAAGGAGAAAGGTGGTGTGAGACTCCAAGAACTCTTCCCTGCAACTCTTTCCTCCCAATCTCAGTGACTAGCATAGGGGCAGATGCCTACCTTTAAACCCACTGCTGGGAAAGAGGAAAAACTTGGTGACAGGCTGCAATCAGCCATTGCTCATTCTGGGTGGTAGGAGAGGGAGAGAAGGGATTCCACTCTTCCAGAAAACATTGCCAGTGCTATCTGAATGCAGTTAGGGTTCTAAGTTTTATCCAGTCCCCACAGTATATGAAAGAACGATCACAAGCTACTGAAAACATTGCCTCCTAAATGAAATTGAAGTGATACAGCCTGGTAGATAAATGCTAAATTGGAGAGCTGCTGCTCTGGGTTGCTTTGTCAAATGACTCACTCCCCGCTACGTGTCCTTGGGCAGCTCCCCATGGATCCAGGCCCCAGTGTGCACTTCTATCAAAAAAGAATAGTGCCATTTACCACCTCCTGGTCTCACAGTTGGGTTGTATGATGATTAAAAGGAACCTCACAAGACCTGTGAATTTCTCAGATTAAAGTATAAAGTGCTGAGTTTTCTGAGGATGATGCAAATATCAAATCACTGAGCACAAAACCAGCCTCAACGGGCCTCTCAAAGTGGCCTGGAAGGCACAGTCACGACCTGTGGCTGGGCTCCTCCCCTGACAACTCTGATTTGAACCCCCTGGGCTCCCACTCTCAGCTTTTCTCTGCTACCTCAGAGCCCACCTCCCCCAGAAGCTAGGAGCACAGGGTGTAACGGGTGATGGTTAAGTGTGAGAGTGGAATGAAAGAGTTGGAGGAAGAGGGGAAAAGGAATGCTAAGAAGATCTACTCTGGTTTCCTTCCACTCATTTCAAATCCTGTTCAAGTCCACTCTTTTAACACTTAAACTAGACCATTAAATACATTCATGGCGCCCAAGACTGGCATGGTTTGGTCCCTTGATGGCAGGGTTTCTTTGTGTGTTTAGGGCACAAGCCAGTAGGCACTGGTTTCCAAAGTCACCCTGACTGATGGTGGTGTGATCCCTGGTACACTGAGGTCCAGATAGGCTGTTCTGTGTATCTAGCACATGCTGGTCCTTGGGGTTTTCTTTTCTTTTTTTTTTTTTTAATAATTCTGTTAAAGATGCACTCAGAGAAAACACATTTTTGCTTATATTTTTTTTTTTTAATTTTATTTTTTAAAAAAAAATCACATGCTCCCCATCCTGAACCCTCCTCCCTCCCAACCTCCCCATACCATCCCCCTGGGCCTTCCCAGCGCACCAGCCCCAAGCATCCAGCATCGTGCACTGAACCTGGACTGGCATCTCGTTTCATACATGACATTTCACATGTTTCAATGACATTCTCCCAAATCTTCCCACCCTCTCCCACAGAGTCCATAAGACTGTTCTATACATCAGTGTCTCTTTTGCTGTCTCGTACACAGGGTTATCGTTACCATCTTTCTAAATTCCATATACATGCGTTAGTATACTGTATTTATGTTTTTCCTTCTGGCTTACTTCACTCTGTATAATAGTCTCCAGTTTCATCCACCTCATTAGAACTGATTCAAATGTATTCTTTTTAATGGCTGAGTAATACTCCATTGTGTATATGTACCACAGCTTTCTTATCCATTCATCTGCTGATGGACATCTAGGTTGCTTCCATGTCCTGGCTATTATAAACAGTGCTGCGATGAACATTGGGGTACACGTGTCTCTTTCCCTTCTGGTTTCCTCAGTGTGTATGCCCAGCAGTGGGATTGCTGGATCATAAGGCAGTTCTATTTCCAGTTTTTTAAGGAATCTCCACACTGTTCTCCATAGTGGCTGTACTAATTTGCATTCCCACCAACAGTGTAAGAGGGTTCCCTTTTCTCCACACCCTCTCCAGCATTTATTATTTGTAGACTTTTGGATCGCAGCCATTCTGACTGGTGTGAAATGGTACCTCATAGTGGTTTTGATTTGCATTTCTCTGATAAAGAGTGATGTTGAACATCTTTTCAAGTGTTTGTTAGCCATCTGTATGTCTTCTTTGGAGAAATGTCTATTTAGATCTTTGGCCCATTTTTTGATTGGGTCATTTATTTTTCTGGAGTTGAGCTGTAGGAGTTGCTTGTATATTTTTGAGATTAGTTGTTTGTCGGTTGCTTCATTTGCTATTATTTTCTCCCATTCTGAAGGCTGTCTTTTCACCTTGCTAATAGTTTCCTTTGATGTGCAGAAGCTTTTAAGTTTAATTAGATCCCATTTGTTTATTTTTGCTTTTATTTCCAATATTCTGGGAGGTGGGTCATAGAGGATCCTGCTGTGATGTATGTCAGAGAGTGTTTTGCCTATGTTCTCCTCTAGGAGTTTTATAATTTCTGGTCTTATGTTGAGATCTTTAATCCATTTTGAGTTTATTTTTGTATATGGTGTTAGAAAGTGTTCTAGTTTCATTCTTTTACAAGTGGTTGACCAGATTTCCCAGCACCACTTGTTAAAGAGATTGTCTTTAATCCACTGTATATTCTTGCCTCCTTTGTCAAAGATAAGGTGTCCATATGTGCATGGATTTATCTCTGGGCTTTCTATTTTGTTCCATTGATCTATATTTCTGTCTTTGTGCCAGTACCATACTGTCTTGATAACTGTGGCTTTGTAGTAGAGCCTGAAGTCAGGTAGGTTGATTCCTCCAGTTCCATTTTTCTTTCTCAAGATCGCTTTGGCTATTCGAGGTTTTTTGTATTTCCATACAAATTGTGAAATTATTTGTTCTAGCTCTGTGAAGAATACTGTTGGTAGCTTGATAGGGATTGCATTGAATCTATAAATTGCTTTGGGTAGTATACTCATTTTCACTATATTGATTCTTCCAATCCATGAACATGGTATATTTCTCCATCTATTAGTGTCCTCTTTGATTTCTTTCACCAGTGTTTTATAGTTTTCTATATATAGGTCTTTAGTTTCTTTAGGTAGATATATTCCTAAGTATTTTATTCTCTTCGTTGCAATGGTGAATGGAATTGTTTCCTTAATTTCTCTTTCTGTTTTCTCATTATTAGTGTATAGGAATGCAAGAGATTTCTGTGTGTTGATTTTATATCCTGCAACTTTACTATAATCATTGATTAGTTCTAGTAATTTTCTGGTGGAGTCTTTAGGGTTTTCTATGTAGAGGATCATGTCATCTGCAAATAGTGAGAGTTTTACTTCTTCTTTTCCAATTTGGATTCCTTTTATTTCTTTTTCTGCTCTGACTGCTGTAGCCAAAACTTCCAAAACTATGTTGAATAATAATGGTGAAAGTGGGCACCCTTGTTTTGTTCCTGACTTTAGAGGAAATGCTTTCAATTTTTCACCATTGAGGATAATGTTTGCTGTGGGTTTGTCATATATAGCTTTTATTATGTTGAGGTATGTTCCTTCTATTCCTGCTTTCTGGAGAGTTTTTATCATAAATGGGTGTTGAATTTTGTCAAAGGCTTTCTCTGCATCTATTGAGATAATCATATGGTTTTTGTTTTTCAATTTGTTAATGTGGTGTATTACATTGATTGATTTACGGATATTGAAGAATCCTTGCATCCCTGGGATAAAGCCCACTTGGTCATGGTGTATGATCTTTTTAATGTGTTGTTGGATTCTGATTGCTAGAATTTTGTTTAGGATTTTTGCATCTATGTTCATCAGTGATATTGGCCTATAGTTTTCTTTTTTTGTGGCATCTTTGTCAGGTTTTGGTATTAGGGTGATGGTGGCCTCATAGAATGAGTTTGGAAGTTTACCTTCCTCTGCAATTTTCTGGAAGAGTTTGAGCAGGATAGGTGTTAGCTCTTCTCTAAATTTTTGGTAGAATTCAGCTGTGAAGCCGTCTGGACCTGGGCTTTTGTTTGCTGGAAGATTTTTGATTACAGTTTCAATTTCCATGCTTGTGATGGGTCTGTTAAGGTTTTCTATTTCTTCCTGGTCGAGTTTTGGAAAGTTGTACTTTTCTAAGAATTTGTCCATTTCTTCCTCGTTGTCCATTTTATTGGCATATAATTGTTGATAATAGTCTCTTATGATCCTTTGTATTTCTATGTTGTCTGTTGTGATCTCTCCACTGTCATTTCTAATTTTATTGATTTGATTTTTCTCCCTTTGTTTCTTGATGAGTCTGGCTAATGGTTTGTCAATTTTATTTATCCTTTCAAAGAACCAGCTTTTGGCTTTGTTGATTTTTGCTATGGTCTCTTTTGTTTCTTTTGCATTTATTTCTGCTCTAATTTTTAAGATTTCTTTCCTTCTACTAACCCTGGGGTTCTTCATTTCTTCCTTTTCTAGTTGTTTGAGGTGTAGAGTTAGGTTATTTATTTGACTTTTTTCTTGTTTCTTGAGGTGTGCCTGTATTGCTATGAACTTTCCCCTTAGGACTGCTTTTACTGTGTCCCACAGGTTTTGGGTTGTTGTGTTTTCATTTTCATTCGTTTCTATGCAAATTTTGATTTCTTTTTTGATTTCTTCTGTGATTTGTTTGTTATTCAGCAGCGTGTTGTTCAGCCTCCATATGTTGGAATTTTTAATAGTTTTTCTCCTGTAATTGAGATCTAATCTTACTGCATTGTGGTCAGAAAAGATGCTTGGAATGATTTCTATTTTTTTGAATTTACCAAGGCTAGCTTTATGGCCCAGGATGTGATCTATCCTGGAGAAGGTTCCATGTGCGCTTGATAAAAAGGTGAAATTCATTGTTTTGGGATGATATGTCCTATAGATATCAATTAGGTCTAACTGGTCTATTGTATCGTTTAAAGTTTGTGTTTCCTTATTAATTTTCTGTTTAGTTGATCTATCCATAGGTGTGAGTGGGGTATTAAAGTCTCCCACTATTATTGTGTTATTGTTAATTTCTCCTTTCATACTTGTTAGCATTTGTCTTACATACTGCGGTGCTCCCGTGTTGGGTGCATATATATTTATAATTGTTATATCTTCTTCTTGGATTGATCCTTTGATCATTATGTAGTGACCTTCTTTGTCTCTTTTCACAGCCTTTGTTTTAAAGTCTATTTTATCTGATATGAGTATTGCTACTCCTGCTTTCTTTTGGTCCCTATTTGCATGGAAAATCTTTTTCCAGCCCTTCACTTTCAGTCTGTATGTGTCCCCTGTTTTGAGGTGGGTCTCCTGTAGACAACATATGTAGGGGTCTTGTTTTTGTATCCATTCAGCCAGTCTTTGTCTTTTGGTTGGGGCATTCAACCCATTTACGTTTAAGGTAATTACTGATAAGTATGATCCCGTTGCCATTTACTTTATTGTTTGGGGTTCGAATTTATACACCATTTTTGTGTTTCCTGTCTAGAGAATATCCTTTAGTATTTGTTGTAGAGCTGGTTTGGTGGTGCAGAATTCTCTCAGCTTTTGCTTATCTGAGAAGCTTTTGATTTCTCCTTCATACTTGAATGAAATCCTTGCTGGGTACAATAATCTGGGCTGTAGGTTATTTTCTTTCATCATTTTAAGTATGTCTTGCCATTCCCTCCTGGCTTGAAGAGTTTCTATTGAAAGATCAGCTGTTATCCTTATGGGAATTCCCTTGTGTGTTATTTGTTGTTTTTCCCTTGCTGCTTTTAATATTTGTTCTTTGTGTTTGATCTTTGTTAATTTGAGTAATATGTGTCTTGGGGTGTTTCGCCTTGGGTTTATCCTGTTTGGGATTCTCTGGGTTTCTTGGACTTGGGTGATTATTTCCTTCCCCAGTTTAGGGAAGTTTTCCACTATTATCTCCTCAAGTATTTTCTCATGGTCTTTCTTTTTGTCTTCTTCTTCTGGAACCCCTATGATTCGAATGTTGTAGCGTTTAATATTGTCCTGGAGGTCTCTGAGATTGTCCTCATTTCTTTTAATTCGTTTTTCTTTTATTCTCTCTGATTCATTTATTTCTACCATTCTATCTTCTAATTCACTAATCCTATCTTCTGCCTCTGTTATTCTACTATTTGTTGCCTCCAGAGTGTTTTTAATTTCATTTATTGCATTATTCATTGTATATTGACTCTTTTTTATTTCTTCTAGGTCCTTGTTAAACCTTTCTTGCATCTTCTCAATCCTTGTCTCCAAGCTATTTATCTGTGATTCCATTTTAATTTCTAGATTTTGGATCAATTTCACTATCATTATTCGGAATTCTTTATCAGGTAGATTCCCTATCTCTTCCTCTTTTGTTTGGTTTGGTGGGCATTTATCCTGTTCCTTTATCTGCTGGCTATTCCTCTGTCTCTTCATCTTGTTTAAATTGCTGAGTATGGGGTGTCCTTTCTGTATTCTGGCAGTTTGTGGAGTTCTCTTTATTGTGGCTATTCCTCACTGTGTGTGGGTTTGTACAGGTGGCTTGTCAAGGTTTCCTGGTTAGGGAAGCTTGTGTCAGTGTTCTGATGGGTGGAACTGTATTTCTTCTCTTTGTTCAGTCGCGCTGTGGGGAGGGAGGGAGGGATGCTGCAAGCAAATAACACTGGCGTGCGCTCGCAGTGCCTCAGCCACACTGGGTCTGCCCCCGCTCACTGCGCGTGTAGCCTTCCTGCCCACACTGCTCGGGCTCTAGGTTGTTCCGCCGGGAACAATCCAAGGCTGGCCCTGGGTTGCATGTACCTCCCAGGTCCAAGCCGCTCAGGTTCAGGCACTCGGATAGTCCTCAGAGGCGCAGACTCAGTTGGGCCTGAGTATTGTGCTCTTCCCAGGTCCGAGCAGCTCAAGTGATGAGGTGTTTGGCGAGCGCCAATGCTGCGACTTATCGCCTCCCCGCCACTCGGTTATCTGGGCGCAAAACCGGCGCACCTTCTTAGGCAGATGTTAACCGTCCAGACCCCCAAGAAGTTTTAGTTAGCAAAGAAGCCTGCTTACAGTTTTATAGATAATGTCTCTCTGGGGCTGTGATTGCCCCCTTCCGGCTCTGGCTGCCTATCACCGGAGGGGGAAGGTCTGCAGCCGGCTATCTCTGTTCAATTCTTTGTTCCGTGCACGGGCCTGGCGGTCTTAGGTTGGGGCTGGCTTTTCGCGTAGTAGAACTATATGATCTGGATCCCTGTGTCTCACTGTCATAATCAGAGCACCCTCAAGACCTTGCCTGGAGACTGAGGCTGGAGGCCAAGGATGGCCCAGGTCACATCTCCCATCCTCTAGGAGCTCACAGCATTTCTCCTGTGCCAAGTCTTCAAGGTCGGGAGTGTCTCTTGGCCAGGACACCCGGATGCAGATTAGCCGCTTTTTGGAGTCATAGGCAGCTGGCAGCTGCAGCATAGGACAGCACAGGTCCCAAGATAACGCGTGGAGAAGGCGGCGTTGGAGACCTGATCGGGAGCTCTTATATTTATTTTTTACCCTATTCCTCAAACAAATGGAAGTGGTTTACATTTTTAAAGTACAGGGAGTAAAAGTTTAAAAAATAAGGAGAGCTTAGAAATAATTTAAAGATGCATCAGATGGTGATCCAAAATGAAATAGTATAAAATTTTGCTGCTTAAGCCAAAAAGAAAATCTAATGGGTTATGTACTCCTGATTCTCATTGTTATTCTTGTTTTCTCTCCTTCTCCTCTTTTGCCTCTTTCTCTGTCTCTCTCTCCTCACTTATCTCTATCTCCCTTTTTGAAAAAGAAAAACACTTTTTTGCCTGGAAAGTTAAACTCGTAGCTGTCATTAAATTTAAAAGGAGATTTAATCATGTATATTATCTTAAATTATTCTTGGAATTAGACATAGCAATTGCTTTACTAGTTGGTCAATCACACTGCTTCTTAAAGAAGGGATATTGTAAAACAACCAAGAAGTTTTTTTAACTCTGGTTTGCAGAACATACGATATTTTCCACATTGATGCTGCTTGAGACAATTTTTTAAAAAGCAGATGGTGCCTCTCTTTGTGACTGAATGAAAATATTTCCATAGGAAGCTGGGCTAAGAGAAAGAACCAACTACTACATTTGAACATGAGGATTCATTTTGCGTTCCTGTTCCTAAATGCTTGTGATCCATCTGGAAAACTCTCTGCTCTGCCTTTGGGCCTTCTGTTCCTCAGCTGAATTCTGTGCCTCTCCTTCCTTTGTAAAAGACACCTCTCAGGCCCATTTGGGCAGAAGGTATCCCCTTTAGTCGTGGGGGTGACAGGGCTTATTGGAGAGACTGGAAGCTCTGGAATCAGATGGTGTGGGTTCAAAACCTGCTCCACCATTTAGAAGCAGGAACTTGGGCAGGTTGCTTCACTTCTCTCTGCTTAGGATCTGTCTCTGATAAAACAGCGATCATGTCACTTCCCAGCTTGCCCTGGGGGCTCCACGGTAAAGAATCTGCCTGCAATTCAGGAGCCGTAGGAGATGTGGGTCCAATCCCTGGGTCAGGAAGATCCATTGGAGGGGAGGGTATGGCAACCCACTCCAGTATTCTTGCCTGGAGAATCTGCATGGACAGAGAAGCCTGGCAGGCTACAGTCCATAGGATTGCAAAGAGTCAGACACGACTTAGCAGCAGTAGCAGTCACTTTCCCAATACTTTACTGCCTCCTATTCCTCAGCCACCCCGCCAAGTCCTATTGATCAGGCCCCATCAGGAGCCACAGATCTGAGGATGTATATAACCTGTTCTTATCCTGCCTTACACTTTAACCCATCTCTGTACTTATAGTAACTAGTACAATATAAATGCTATATAAATAGTTGTGAATACAATGTAAATATTATGTAAATACTCTCCAGTATGCAGCAAATTCAAGTTTGGCTTTCTGGAACTTTCCTTCCTGCTTCTGTCTTAATTCCACCCATCATGGTCTCTCCCTCTCTCAAGCTCTCGGCTACCCCTGCCTTTCTCCTCCCCCTCCTCCACTGCATTCTCAAAGCGAACTTGCTAACACACAAACCGAATTGTGTTACTACCAAGTATCCTTTACCTACTTGACTGGCCACTGCCCAGAACAAGTTTCAAACCCCTTCACTTGGATCTCAAGGCCCTTCTTAATCTGGCCCTGCTGTCTCTCTCTGGCTTCACCCACTCATCCCCCCACTTGCTCCCTAGCCACAGTGAACTAGCTCCTATTCTGGGAATCTGGAATAGGAAGCTTTGTCTCCTAACCAAGCTTGCACAAATTTCTCTCTCTGCTTAGAACACCCCTTCTTCCTGGTCCCTGCTGACCTCTTGCTAGTCCCCACCCCTGCCTAGATATCCCTTTCTTCTGCAGAAGTCCCCTCCATTTGCCCACCTCCACGCCCAGTACTGCCCCAAAGCCCAAGGAGAAGGCTTCCCTGCTGTGAGCTTCCTAGGTACCCAGCACCCTCTTGAAATTGATTTTCTTCTCTCTCACTAGCCAGGAACTCCATGATTGAAGAGACCCTCTTTCCCCATCTTTATATCTTCAGGGCAACAACTCTGTGCTTCACAGAAGATACTTCATAAATATAAAATACATGAAAACAAGCTAATGAACATGTTTTAAGGTTATCATGTAGATTGTGCTGTGCTCTGCTGCTGCTGCTGCTAAGTCACTTCAGTCATGTCCGACTCTGTGTGACCCCATAGATGGCAGCCCACCAGGCTCCTCTGTCCCCAGGATTCTCCAGGCAAGAACACTGGAGTGGGTTGCCATTTCCTTCTCCAATGCATGCAGGCATGCTAAGTCGCTTCAGTCGTGTCCGACTCTGTGCGACCCCTATGGACAGCAGCCCACCAGGCTCCTCTGTCCATGGGATTCTCCAGGCAAGAGTACTGGAGTGGGGTGCCATTTCCTTCTCCAGTGCTGTGCTTGGTTGTGTACAACTCTTTGCAACCCCATGGACTGTAGCCCACCGATTTCCTCTGCCCATGGGATTTCCCAGGCAAGAATACTGGAGTGGGTTGTCATTTCCTTCTCTAGGGGATCTTCCCAACCCAGGGTTGGAATGCGCATCTCTTGCATCTCCTGCTTTGGTAGGTGGATTCTCTACCATTGCACCACCTGTAGATTAAATGAGATAAAATAAGAAAGGCACTGGAAACATCACACGCACTCAATAAAGAGGAGTCATTACTGTTGTTGCAGTAATGCTGCCATTGCATGGAATTGGACCGCTTTGTGTCCCTTGCCTGGAGAAACCCATGGGCAAATGTCTCAAAGGTTTTTAACATTTTAAACTCCAGGAATGTGATGAAAACTGCTGTAGCTGTTCGCCTTCATATCCATGGGTATTTTCAACCAACCAGGGATGACAAATATTTGGGGAAAAAATTCCAGAAAGTTCCACAGAGCCAAACTTGAATTTGCTGCATATTGGCAAGTATTTACATAGAATTTGTATTGTAGTCACAACTATTTACATAGCGTTTATATTGTACTAGTTACTGTACAGAGATGGTTTAAAGTAAAAGGCAGGATATGTGCAGATTATATGCAAATACTACACAATTTATACAAGGAACCTGAGTGGACATCTGCAAATTTTGGTTATCCTTTGGGGTCTTGGAACCAACCACTCATGGATACCCAGAGATGCCTGCAGTAGTTTTGTTGAGTCTTTGTTAAAATATATCCCTACCACCATCTTCTTTATTTTCTGGTTTGAGTGCCTCTTGCAACCTTTTACAAATAAGTGGGTTTATTCATTCGAACGTGCACTTTCGCCAGTTGGTTCACTTCTAAGTAACCCCTTGTGTCCCTATTCAACAGAGGCTAGTAATTACCATAGCAACCGCAGCATGTGGTGCCTACACACACTCTCAGAAACAAAGCATTTGCTTGGGGAAAAAAAAAATCACACGCACACATTAATTTGTAACACGAAATTCTACTTCATGGCATTTAGGAAGGCAAATCATGCCTTCAAGTAAGCAGGCTTACCTGCCTCGCTGGCGGAGGGGCTCATGCTGCTATGCTCCTTCCCTCCCACTGCACTCGCCAGGCACACATTGATTCATTTTAAAGATGAAATTTTTGGTGCAACGGAAAAAAAAAAAAAAAGATGGGAAGGATTCGGTTTCAGCAGGAAGGTACAAAGGTCATCGAGAGGGTGCAGAGCCCCATAGAGCAGTTGTTCCTGTCTGAGTGATGACTCTACTACCAAGGGGATTTATTAAAATGGAACCTATTGCTGTTACACCGAATAAGGCTCTCCATAAATTCTGCGTGAGTCTGTCAGTGGCTAAGCCCATATGTAACGCGTCAATACAGCGCCTGCGTCTGCCTGCTGGTGTCTCCAACAACCCAGCCTGTGGCCGCCTCTCCAAGCCCCGAAGCATGTGTATACACGCCCCAACCCAATCAAAAACCCAGGGCCTGAGATGCTGTGCGTGCTCAGAAACGGACACCTCCCATTCTCACGGAGGATGTGCGTGTGTATGTGTGTTTCCAGCAAGACATTGTGTTTTTTAGACTGTGACGGAATCAAACGTGACGCAACCACGCGTTCTGGGTCTTGACGACCTGATGGGGGGATGGGAAGGGGATGAAAAGAGTATGGCCACAGCAATTTCAGGCCATGCGGCACTGTGACCTCCTCACTCTGTCCGCTTACAAAACAGAAGAGGGGAGATACGTGCCAGGCAGTGTTCAAGGTACAGAGAACTGTCAGTGTCATTAGTTATAATCAAAGGGCAGGGGCCAGAGGGTGAATGCCTTCTGGTCTGCCTCCTTAAGTCACCTGAGGAGAGAACACAAACCTGGGGAGAGACTCTGCTTCCCTGAGACCTTTTTTTAGTTGTTGTTTAAACCCAGTCAGTTGGAAGCCTCTTTATGAGTTCTCTCGTTGAAACTCTGATTTTTTTTTTTTTCCTAAATTGCTTTGGTCTGAAGAAAAAATAATACATTCCAGTCAAAGGCTTTGCAGGGCCCCAGAACAATCTGAACCTTTCACTCTGTTCTGCAGGAATTCGGCTAGACAGGCTTCTATAATAACAGGAGGACGTTCTCTCTTAGAAAACCGAGCTCAAGAAGCGAGGGCAGAGCCATGGGGCTAGGGGCTGGCTGGGTGGAGGGGTAGGGGAAGGGTAGGCAGACATCCTCGCATCAGCTTTTATCAAACATCTGATTAAATGCTCTCAATTCGCTCTTTAAATGGGAATTTCTGATTGTTAACCATTATTTCCCTGCTCTGATGGAGATGATACTGACACAGGCAAAAGATAACTTACAGTCCTCTACTAACACCTTGGAGAGTCCACCGAAGATAAACAATTCCCTGGAGCCACTGCCTGTGGCCTTTATGTCCCGCTGTCTCCAAAACCAGGAAAGGGCTATAAGGCTCCTGTGGGTTTGGGTGGTCAGCTTTGAACCTCTAACTCCCTTCCAGCGTCCTTGCCGAAGTCACCACTAGAGGGCGCCGGTCACCCAGCGATCGCTTTGAGAGGCAGCCCTGTTTCTAAAGCGAGCACATTGAGCTGAAAAGCAGAGAAATCAGTGACGAGGGGAATTATCATGCACAGTTCATTTCCTTGTAATTTAACTCTCAGAGTAACAAAAGCATAATGTATAGCCTAGTTTTGGGGTCTGATTTACAACAATTTAAACTCAAAGATGATTTCCACCTCGCCCCACCCCCTTCCTAATCACTTCTGCTGATATCAGCAGCTGAGAATTTTGTATTTCATCCCGCCACCCTCCCCTCCCCAAAGCCACACATCCGGGAAGAGGAACATGTTAAAACAGGATTCCTGTAAGCAAAGCCGGATGCACAGTTTCACTTTCTGCATCAGTCTTATTGTCCGTTTTAAAATACGTCACGTTTTTATTGTGGCGGTTTGGTTTGCAGCCCCCACTGCTTTTAAATATTGTGAAGTCAAATGGACAAAGCACTTCGGTCCTTAAAGGGTTGTGATGTCCATTTCAAACCCGGAGGTAAAAGTCTTGTGCCCCAGCCTCCCCAAGACTCCCAGCTCACCCATCCTCCCCCTTCCTGCGCTGATCCCAGCTTCTTTGATCTCTCCTTTCCTCTGGCTCCTTGAGCTCTTACTGACTCCACCAGCGATTTAGCATTTTGTACCTATTGTCTTGTTCTCTAATTGCTTCATCTGTGCACATTTTCTCCCAAAGGAAAATGAAATAACTTTTTTTTTTCTTTTGAGTCCTCACTTTGTCTCAGGCTTTCTGTTAAGGGTTTCACATGTAATTTTCTTTAATACTTTCAACAACCTTCTGGTTTAGTTGCAATTGACTTCCTTTTACAGATGAGGAAACTGAGTCAGAGAGGTTAAATTACTTACACAAGGTTATACTGGAAATGGGAGGATTCAGACACAGATAATTCCTATTACATCATTCTGGGCCTGCCTCCATGATCAATTGAAATGACCATCTCAGCCCTCCAAACTTTCAGCAACATATAGTGGTAGACTCACATAGGCAGACACACAGAGACGCACACATGCGCTTCTTACAAGATAATTTAAGATCTGTATGAGCTTGCCCTATACCTTGGTAAGGAAGTTAGAATTATCCCTATTTTTAAAATTAAACAACTTGCTGAATATTAGCCAAATTCCCAGCCTCCTTGGACAGAACTCTTTCCACCATACCCTTAATATGTGCATAATAATTTGTCACAGTTCCATTTCCTTGAATCCGTGTTGTTGCTGTTTTTTAGCTGGGCCTTTCCCTTCAAAGGAAGAACTTCATATTACTGCAGAGCTTTATCATCAGCTGCAGAGCCAGAGCCTCTTTTCATGGGGTCCAATCAGCTATGAGAGTCATGGAGTAACTGAGACTCATGGGGTCCAATCAGCTATGAGAGTCGAGCAGGTACTGAGACTCATGTGAATCCAGGGCTCTAACTCCTAGCTCAATGTCCTGTTCATGGCATTTATTATCTTCTTTCCCAACTATGCTGTTCAACCTGCATAGATTTGGTTTTATCTTAGATTTGAGTGTTTTCAGACCCTAAGTGTGCCCCTACCCCAAATATTGGAGGGCAGATCAGGAAGGAGGAAGAAAGTGGACTGTTTTCTTGCAAGTGGACAAAAATAGACTGGCTAGGAATAGGAAGCCATCATTAGGCCCCAAAGCCCTTTAGGTGTGTACCATGTCCCATATGTTTGGGATCAAAACACAGTAGATGAAGGAGACTGAGTCAAAGTGTGTGTTGATATAGAAGGAAAATTCTTCCCATCTGTCCATTGGGATTGGCAAGTGAGTAACAAAGTGGCATCTGTGAAGCAACAAGAACTTATACACACATCCTGGGCTCCTCCCAGGACTCTCAGCTCACTGGACCACTGCAAATCCTCCCAAGCGAGTTAAGATAAAGCCACCGGAAGAAGTCAGTGGGTTGTGCCCAGCAGCCAGTGAGCCAGCTCAAACAGCAGTGGTGACTAATGACTGGCAAGGCAGAGGCCAGGGTGCTCCAGATCAGTGTGGGGCAGGCACTTGGCAGCAGAGGGAAACTGCGAGGCCAGCCATGCTGGTGCCTGAGTGTATAGGTGACACCTCCTGTCCATCCCTCCACCCCTAACCCTGTTGGGCACCACCCGCCAATACCTACCAAGAGGGTGAGACTTTGGAAGTGAGTCGGTAATCCTGCATGTGCTGGTGGGGGCAAGGAAACATAGGGCTGAGAGCACTCTGGTTAATGGAATCTCATTAGTATTCCAAAGATTCTAGGCTTGGGAGGCTCCGAGGAGGCTTTTAAACACCAAGTGCAGACTAAATGCTAAATAGTTGTTAATTTTCTTCCATTCCTTTCTCTTCTCTAGAAGGCTAATATTTGGGGAACTTATCCTAATGTATCAGTGAAGTTTGAAGAGTGTAAGTTCATCTACTATCATTTTTTATATGCTTTACTAAGCAAAAGTAAAGTATTAGAATTCCCAAGGTATCAATATTCCCTAAAGTGTCAGTTCAGACAAAATGAATTCTTTCCGATGCTACTTCCCTCCTCTCTGCTCTACACCATCAGGAATCCAAATTGATGAAGTTCTGGGAAGTGTACCAGGCACACGCCTGTCCCAGAGCTGTTGCACATGCTCTACCCTCAATCTGTGAAAAGAATATTCCAGGTAGTCTGTATGGCTGCCTGTCTTGTGGTCTTTGCTCAAAGGTCACTTTTTTAGTGAGATCTTTCTGGCCACCTTAGTTAAAATTGCAGCCACCCACCAGACCTTTCTTTGCCCCTTCCTGCTTTTATTTTCCCATAGCACTTATCAGCCCAGATACATGTTTTGTTTATAATCTATTTATTGTCTGCCTCCTACAGTAGAAGGACAGAAACTTTCCAATCCTGTTCACCGGTGTATCTGTAGAGCCTGGAGGAGTGCCTGGCACATTGTAAGCCCTCAAATATTTGTGTGAACATCATTAAAATGTCACACCTTTCAGTGAATATTTCTGTCACTCAGTGTTGCTTAGCTTGAAAGCAGCCTTTTATTTTCTTAGCATCTTGATTAACTGAGCATTCTTTTTGCCTGCATTTAACTATGGGGAAAGAAGAAAAGGATGCATAGAGGAATAAAGCAAAAAAAAATGCCTTATCAAAAAGCAGATGAGGGCACACAAAGCCTGGCAACAAAGCCAAAGGAAGATAATTCAGCCCTGGAAAGCTACAGTGCTAATATAACAATAACAATAATAATAGTAATAGTGATAGCTGTTAGTGGGTACCACCTGCAGGCTGGGGCTTCATTTTCCAGACATGTAATTAGTATCATAGAATTGTCTTTCAGGAGCTTAGAATTTCCATGACCTGATTGGGACAGGGGGTGGGGCGCCATGAGGAAACTGACAGGAAGATACATAATAACAGGAAGTAGGAGTAACAACAGGAAGAGCAGGGAGGGGAGAGAGGAGGAAAGTGGAAGGAACCGGCCAACATCCTGGGCTGGCCGCCCGACAGCACCCCTGGAAACGGTCCCTTTGCAACCACCACTGCTCTGCCCTCCACTCCACCACCCACGAGGGCTCCGGCAGCATTCTTTTCCCTCAGGGTTTCAAATATTTATAATCACCTGCCATGTCTCCCTAGAGAATTAGTCACAAATAAGGCATTTTAAAAATTGCTTAAGATACTGTGTTGTAATGCTCTAACATTGTGAGGACCCCCACCTCACCCATAGTTTGTGAAGCTTCTGAACATCTTGGGATAAAGGAGATACTGGAATCCTCCACGCTGGAAGGGAGCTGTGTCAGCAGGGCTGAAAATCTGGCCCTCGGCTCTTGGCAGGAACGTGAGTGGGGAAGGGGCCAGGGTGACTTTGTGCATTCCCAGTGTGGGCGCTCTGGAGCTCACAGCATCATCCAGTGTCCTCCCTGCGTGTTGTGTGAAGTCAAACAGGCTCAGCTGGAGACATACACTGGGAATCTAGCCACAACAACTAAAATGCAACCATGTCTGTCCGTTTTGAATCCGAATGAAACAATGGCCAAAATTTGGAGCTGAGAAACCACAGGGATGAATCCAAGCAACGAAGGGAAGCCTCAAAACTTCTGTTTAGGAAGGGTTTCTCCCCAGAGGAGCAAGAGGGCCACTGCTCTGGGTTCAGATGGAGAAATTACGCCAGGAGGGAGGGGCTGTGATTGGCATCAGACTGCACAGGTGGAGCAGAGTTTTAATAATTACTGGCTGACAGCAACCCTGGCTCTGATTCCATAGCAACCATCAACTTCTGGTCTATTCTGAGTTGATAAAATTATTCAGGCCACAAAGACATTTATTTAAAAACCACAAAAAGAATGAAAAGCGCCTAGTCTATGGCGTCAACAGGGTTGCCCATTTAAAAACGCAGATTCTTCAGCCTTAATGTCTAAGATTCCAAATCAGGTTCTTTGATGCGGAGGCTCCAGAAATCTTTACTGTGACCAGCTACACTTTGAGGAGCACTGCATTCGATGACACCTGTTGTTAGTTCGAACCTCAGGTCCTCCCAAAGCAACACTAGAGACAGACTAGACCAGTGCTATCTAATACGGAAGTCACCAACTACATGTGACCGCTGAGATCTAGATATGTGGTTGGTCCAAACTGAGATGTGTTCTGAGGGTAAAATACCCTGGATTTCAAAAAAGAGTAGATATATTAAAAACAGTATATATAGTAAAAGCAGATGAGTGTAAGACCTCTCACTTAAATATTTTATACTGATGGTACATTGAAATAATATTTTGACTATGTTGTCCTTAGTAAAATAGGTCATTAAAGTTAATTTTACCTGTTGTTTCTTACTTTGTAAATGTGACTACTAGAAGATCTGAAGTTAAATATGTGACTTGGATTCTGTTTTTCGAGCTAATCTAAACACATGAGTTCCAGATCATTGAACAGGCCATAGAAACTTTGCAGAGAAGGAGTATTTCCAGTTTTATTCTCTTTCATCTTATCTATACCCCTACAAAGAAATGGAGGTCATTGAAGCTGGTCTAGCTTGTACAGCAAAGGTTGAAAACAGGCAGCTTTTCAGTTCAATCAAATCCACAGACAGGTTCTGTTTCACCCACAAAATATTGGCCCACATGATGTTTTCTAAAAATATAATGTCATAGACATAAAAGATAGTTTAGTACATATTTTTATGTCCAGCATCTATTGAAAAAAACTAAAGATCCAGAAGCAGCAGTTTCACCATTCCCCATGGAAAAATCCTGCTGGCCCCAGGCAGTACCTGTTTCATCGGGAGCAGGAGGCAAGCCTGTCAGTTTGCCACAATCCCAGCTCAAACCAGTCAGTCCCAAAGGAAATCAACCCTGAATATACTGGGAAGGACTGATGCTGAATCTCCAATACTTTGGCCACCTGATGCGAAGAATTGGCTCACTGGGAAAAAACCCTGATGCTGGGAAAGATCGAAGGCTGGAGGAGAAGCAGGAGGCAGTGGAGTGCATTGCTGACTCAATGAACATGAGTTTGAGCAAACTCTGGGAGATGCTGCAGTCCATGGGGTTGTAAAGAGTTGGATACGACTGAGCAACTGAACAACTGGCTCCTGTGGATCTGGCTGGCAGACAAGGCAAAAAGACAAAGTAAAGATTTGTGTGAGTGACTTTAGGGGAGGTAGGAAAGTGATGTATATCGCTTTGGCTTAGCTTCCGTTGACCAGAACTTAGTTATGTGGACCCATCTAATTGCAAGAGAAGCTGGATATGGGCTTCCTTGGTGCCTCAGTGGTAAAGAATCTGCCTGCAATGTCGGAGCTGCAGGGAGTCATGGGTTTGATCCCTGGGTTGGGAAGATCCTCGGGAGGAGGGCCTGGCAACCTGTTCCAGTATTCTTGACTGGAGAATCCCACGGACTGAGGAACCTGGAAGGCTACAGTCCATGGGGTTGCAAAGAATTGGACACTACTGAAACGATTTGGCATGGCAGGTGTATCTAGTGAGAAAAGGAAATGGATTTTGAACATCCATATCAGCATCTTTGCCTGATTCAAGCTTAATAAGGAATGGAATAGAAAGGAAGAATCACAGATATAAACCCGAAAGTCCATGGATCTTTCCAACAAGGATCAGATCAATCCAGTTTGGTTTAGGGACTTCCATAGCCCTCGGCTCTTTGTCTTTCATTCATCCCAAACTTGGATTCATAGGGCTTACAAATTACTTTCTATAGCTCTGCAAGGCAGCAAAATGAATTAGTCTCCTTTTTGCAAACCCATTTAATTCATAAGAACACAAGGACCTTTCTATTACTCAAAATTCAGTGTTTAGTTCCAGCTAAATGCAACCTGTGCCTCTAAACATCTGCTCTAGTGATTAATATCACTTGGGACCCAGAGAAATATTCCTTCAAATCTCTTGCCTTGTGTCCTTGAATCAAAAGGCAGCAGCATCTGAATGCTGGGAAGGTTTGTGGGTTATTCTGCTGATATCAGAGATGAACTTTGCTTTAAACTCTGGGGAGGAATTGATCCATGAAAACATTTAAATAAGGGTTAAAAAAAAGTGTCAAATTTTCCTTCTCAGGATCATTGAAATAGAATCCTATGTAGTGAAGTAGTCTTCTTAAATTTTTTTGAACATTATCTGCCTCTCCTGTTCCAATCTGTGGTTTCAGAGGTCCTCACAAATTCAGTTCAGTTCAGTTCAGTCGCTCAGTCGTGTCTGACTCTTTGTGACCCCATGAATCGCAGCACGCCAGACCTCCCTGTCCATCACCATCTCCCGGGGTTCACTCAAACTCATGTCCATCGAGTTGGTGATGCCATCCAGCCATCTCATCCTCTGTCGTCCCCTTCTCCTCCTGCCCCCAATCCCTCCCAGCATCAGAGTCTTTTCCAATGAGTCAACTCTTTACATGAGGTGGCCAAAGTACTGGAGTTTCAGCTTTAGCATCAGTCCTTCCAATGAACACCCAGGACTGATCTCCTTTAGAATGGACTGGCTGGATCTCCTTGCAGTCCAAGGGACTCTCAAGAGTCTTCTCCAACACTACAGTTCAAAAGCATCAATTCTTCGGTGCTCAGCTTTCTTCAGAGTCCAACTCTCACATCCATACATGACCACTGGAAAAACCATAGCCTTGACTAGACAGACCTTTGTTGGCCAAGTAATATCTCTGCTTTTGAATATGCTATCTAGGTTGGTCATAACTTTCCTTCCAAGGAGTAAGCATCTTTTAATTTCATGGCTGCAGTCACCATCTTCAGAGATTTTGGACCCCCAAAAAAAGTCTGACACTGTGTCCACTGTTTCCCCATCCGTTTCCCATGAAGTGATGGGACCAGATGCCATGATCTTCGTTTTTTGGATGTTGAGCTTTAAGCCAGCTTTTTTACTCTCCTCTTTCACTTTCATCAAGAGGCTTTTGAGTTCCTCTTCACTTTCTGCCATAAGGGTGGTGTCATCTGCATATCTGAGGTTATTGATATTAGGTAGTGTTAATGGCAGTGCATGTAGTTTCTGAGGAATAGTTTGTTGTGTTAAACAATTCATATTCCTCTTAATTTGCATATATGTAAATCCAAACACATCACGCATGAAAGAATGATGTCAATTCTTTACCTGGATAACTCCATAGACAACATTGCTAGAACAAAAGTAAGAATGTTAGATTGTAACAGCTTTTTGAAGCTGGAATTCACATGCTGCGCAATTCACTCATTTAATGTGTATAATTCAATGGTTTTAAGATATTCACAGAGTTGTGTATTTAACACCACAATCTTAGAACATTTTCATCACCACTGAAAGAAACCTTATTCCAATACAATATTGTAAAGTAATTAGCCTCCAATTAAAATAAATAAATTTATATTTAAAAAAATAAAGGAAAAAATGAATGATTGCAGGCAAAAAATTAAATTAAATTAAAATAAAATAAATATGTATATATAAAAAAAAGAAGCCTTATTCCCCTTAGCTGTCATCCTCAATCCCTTCATCCCTGCCACTGAATCCTTGGCAAATACAAACCTACTTTCTGTTTCTTTAGGTTTGCCTATTTTTGACATTTTATATAAATGTAATCATACATCATATGGTAATTGGTGACTGACCTTTTTCACTAAGTATAATGGCTTCAGGGTTCACCCATGGTGTAGCATGAATCAGCACTTCATTCCTTTTTATTGCTGATATACCAATGATATTTTGTTTTTCCATTCATTAATTGGTGGACATTTAATTTGCTTATACTTTTTGGCTATTATGGTTATTGCTGCTATGAATATTTAGGTACAAGGTTTTTTTTGTGGATATGTTTTCATTTCTCTTATGTATGTACATAGGAGTGGAATTGTTAATAAGATTTAATTAAATTTTCAAAAACTTGAAATAAAAATATCAGCCATATTTAAATAATTTTGACTTAAATTTTTGATATTCACTCATTATAATTTGAATTTATCTTTTATTCTTCATAGATAATTTAAAGTACCATGGAAAAAATAACATTTTGGAAATATGAAGAAGTACATTTTTAAGTTTCCTCTTAATGAAAATACATTTAAATTGTTTTTGGTTTGAATCCAATACACTTTTTAAATCCTTTAGATCATTACTGTTATTAGATTATAAGTTATGTGAAAATCTGGATTATATTAACATGGTGATTTTGCTAAAAAAAGGGGACAAAATTATGTAGAATAAATGTATCATTGTTTTTGAATTGTATATGGATCTTATTACTCAAACTGTCAGCCCATAAACAGAACATATAAGCATGAGCAAAATATTTAAATTCTGTCTTTTAAAACCCATTCATATAAAAATCATAGGTTTATTTGTATCTTCCCATTTTGTTGTCATTCTCCTATTTGCTTTTATGAAAGTACATTTGTCAAGAGAGGAGGATAAGAGCCTATGTTATTTTGTAGTTTGTTAGCTTGATTTATAACTTTTAAATATTAAGTCATATCTTAGTTGGACCTCAATTTGTAACCTTGGCATAGGCTCTGTAGGATTTAAGGCCAGAATTTAAGGCTAGTGTGGGAAACCTAAATGAGGATCACTGAATACTTGTTGACTGATTGGTCTAGTATTGGAGCAAGGGCAAGAGGACTTTTTTTCTCAAGTGATGTTTAAGAATTTTACATTTCCTTACATCCCATGCTTCAGTCTCATGGGGGGACATTTGAGTTCCATGAGCCTGACTGGGGTGGACAGGTGCAGCTTATTGGTGGTGACCACACAAGACACCTAATTCACACTAGCAAAAGGCATGTAATTAAATCCTCCATATCAAACTTCTCTAGTTAGGGTCTCACTGTCGATCCTATGGAATTCTGCCTGCCACTTTAAGAAGTAAATTACTTACTTGAGCATTACTAATTATTTTTTGTTCTACATTCATGAATCTAGGAAGCTCCTGGTCTTGTTGACTCAAGAAAATGACAAAGTTTGTTTTGTATTTTTTATCTTTGTATAAATTGCAATCAGAAACTCTGTACTCATTAGCTAACAAAAATATATTGAGTGAATATTTTGTGTTGAATGCTACACAGGCTTTATGCGAGGAATTGAAAAGTAGGTAATACAATAAGATAGGAGATGAAACACAATGAATATTTGACTTTTTGGAGCATCTTATAACCCTTCCTATTTGGGAAAAGTCCATTTCATCAAACCATTCAGTGGCATACAGCCATATGCATTAATAGTCATCATCATTGCCATCATTCTGTGACTCAGTGCAGCCCCATCCTGACTGTGGGACTGGGAGTCAGCTGGGGGCGCTCAGCTCCATGGTTGCTCATTCTGGGATACAGGCCGCTTCTCATGGCATGTTCCTCCTATGGCGATAGCAGCATCATAGAGAGTTAGTCCCATGGTGTAGAATATTTCAGGACTTTTGCTCATGTAACTCCTGCTAACATCCCATTGGCCAAAAATGTTGCATGGCAGAGCCCACGGGAAGGAAAGAAAAGTCAATATTTGTAGAACAAAAATCAAGCCATCACAACCCCCTAGGGTGAGGCTTGGTGGACGCTGTCCATTCCACCTCCCATCTCAGAAGCTTAAAGAGGCAAGACATCCCCTTCTCTGGCTCTGCCACAAGATAATCCAGAGGGAATAACTCAAAGGACAAGGAACAGGAGGAGAGATCACCCACTCAGCAATGGTGCACTCAAGTGACCAGGGGCAGTCATGTCTTCAGTAGCTTTCTCACCGGATTATTTCGGGGGCAAGGACCTGGGCTACATGTCTCCTTTGTCCAAACTTCCTTTCATCCTTCTGGTTTTCTGAGCTTGGTTCTGCAGGCTTTCAGAGGACTCTGGAATTGATCCAGCTAACACCTTTCTAGTTTTAGAGATAGTTTTGGTTGCTTGCTAACAACTGGTAACAGTAGGCACAGTATTTTGCCCTTGAAAAATATTCCATAGTTTGAGGAAACAATGTTCTCAAAGAAAACTTTTGGACAGAATCGTACATGTATCATATGATATTCTAGGAGTCAAGAGTATGAAGTGTAGGGCCTAATAACAATGATTTCAAATCTCAACTCTGGCACTTCCTTGCTGTTTAACCCTGTGTATATGCCTTAACTTCTCTAAATTTTGGTTTCCTCATCTGTAAATAGGAGAAATACTTACTTCAATAGGCCTTTGCAAGGGTAAAGCAATAATAGATGTTTAATCTCCAAACACAGTATCTAGTATGCAGTAGACACTTAATAGCTAGTATGTAGTTATTACTTTTACTATGACAAGGTGTTATTCAGAGTGGCTTAAGCTTTCTGAAGGAAGGGAGCTTTGAGGAAAGTCTTAAAGAAAATTGGAGACATGGACAATAGAGAAAGGGCAATAGAGAAACATTTCAGGAAAAGTTATATGTAAAAGTCAAAGTGCAGGGGCAAGACTTGGCAAGATATATGTGAGACATATGGAGGAGATTGGCATGGCTATTTAGAGGGGGTGTATCTTCACAGAAGGGAAAAGAAAGTTGTAAAGCAAGAAAGAATCTGATTCTAGATAGAGTCCTTGAATCATAGACAAGGTTTAAATGTGATGAGTTGGTAAGAGGGAGCCCTTACAGACTTTTCGGCTGATGGATAAAACATGTATGTGCAGGAGAAGCTATCTGAAGAATATGGGAGGGGGGTTACATATGGGATAGTTTATGATGGAAATGGAGTCCAGTTAAATAGCAATTACTGTAATTCCAGTGTAGGGTGATCAAAGTCTGGACTATGGTGATGGCTATGGGATCAGAATCCTAGGGAAGAAACCCTTCTGAAGTACACAGTGGGCTCCGTGGTGCTTCATATGCAACAGCAAACAGGAGTGTGGGGTCACTGCTGCATTTGGAAAGAAACTGAACATATAAAGCTAAGATAATTAAATGATTCTTTTTATTGACATATAATTCACATCCTGTAGTAGTCAGGGTTCTATAATGAAACAGAACCAATAGGATTGATTGACTTATGATTGATTGGCTCACATGGAGGCTGAGAAGTTCTACCATCTGTTGCCTGTAAGCTGGGGACTCAGAAACGTGCTGGTGTATATTTCCGTCCAAGGGTTGGAGAAGACTGATGTCTCAGCTCAGACAGGCAAGTACGAAAGGAGAGAATCTTTCCTTCCACCACTTTTTGTTCTATTCAAGCCTTTCAAGGATTGGATGATGTCACCCATATTGGGGAGGGCAATCTGGTAAACTGAGTCCACTCATTAAAATGTGAATGTCCTCTGGAAGTGTCCTCACAGACACGCTCAGAAATGTTTAATCTGGGCACCCGATGGCCCAGTCAAGTTGACACATAAAATTTACCCTCCTCATGTTTACCATTCAGTTGTTTCTAGTATAAGCACAAGGTTGTGCAACAGTCACCATTATGTAATTCCAGAACATTTTCACTAAACCAGAAAGGATCTCATCAGCAGTCACTCCCTTTCCCCTTTCCTTGCAGCCCTGGCAACCACTAATCTACTATCTATCTCTATCAGTTTGCCTATTCAGGACATTTCATATAAATGGAATCATATAATATGCGGCCCTTTACATTGGGCATCTTAACTTGGCAGAATGTTTCCAAGATTTACCCATATTATATTATTTCATTCTTTTTTATGGCTGAATACTATTTCATCATCTGGATATACCACATTTTATTCATCTGTTCACCAGTTAATTTGGGTTCCCATTTTTTATAGTTGTACACAAACATTCATAGCAATATTATTCACAAGTTTTTGTATATGTACAAGTTTTGCTCATATGGTTTTAATTCCCTTGGGTATATACCTTGGAGTGAAATTGCTGGACCATATGGCAACTATGTTTAACCATATGAGCAACTGCCAAACTGTTTTTCACAGTAGCTACATCATTTTACATTTCTACCAGCGATGTATGAAGGCTCCAGTTAGCCAACACTTGTAAGCTTTTTTATTTTATAGCCATCTTAGTGGGTGTGATGGAGAAGAAAATGGCAACCCACTCCAGTATTCTTGCCTAGAGAATCCCACGGACAGAGGAGCCTGGCAGGGTACAGCCCATAGGATTGCAAATAGTCAGACACGGCTGAAGCAACTTAGTACATAGCAGTGGGTGTGAAGTGGTACCTTATTATGTATGTGTTGTATTGCCTTAGTGACTAATGTTGAACATCTTATGTGTTTATTGGCCACTTACATCCTTTGGAGAAATGTCTGTTCAAATCCTTTGCCTATAATAATGAAATTTTTTGCCACATCTCATGACCCACTCTAAGACCAGCTCCACCAAATACCATGTTTGATAGCTCTTTAGGGTATACTCTGCCCTAGGTAAATTTAAAATAATTCTGAGGTTTCCAAGTTTTTTATGGAGCTACTGTGATGCCTCTTTCATTTTATTTGGTCTATAAATATGTGATCAAGAAATTTAAACTGCACTGGGGAACTATTTCTATAATTGTTCTTTCTTCCCCATTATTGTTATTGATATAAACACTTTGGGTTTATTTTTTTAACCTTCCTTCATCTGATACCAAGGACAAACCAAGTAGAATTCTTTACAAAAGTTAATTAATTTAACTTTCTTTGAACCTTCTCCCAAATGGAGGTTGGTACTTTCAAAGGAATGGCATACTACAATGAGTATGAGAAGCAAACTGCACAAAGATTTTCCAAATAGCTTTAAAATAAAGGACTTGAACTATTTTTTCTCAAACTTTTCTTTCACCTTTAACATTCTATGATTCTAAAACAGTTGGTTGTTAACCGAGATGGAATGGGAACCCAGGAATTCTAACTTAAAGCTCCTTTCCCTGGTCAAGATGCAATTCTTATTTGATGAAGTAACATTTGCAAAGTCTTAACTGGTCCCTTGGAGGCTGAAAAGTCTGGAAACATAAGAAATAGGTCATAGAAGGAAAGGTTCAGAAACTAATGTATGTAATTAAGAAAGTGGTCATAGTAATTATTTGGTGGGTGAACTGTACTTATAGATAAAAGTCACAGTTTAAAAATGCAAAACAGATGGTTCTTAGGTAGTGGAGTGAAATTCTTCCTTGGGACCCAATGGGATTTGGAATGACACATTTTTGAAAAGCCCAAAATGTTAACAGAAACCTTGACATTAGACTTTTTTAAGTGTGGAAAGTATTATCCAGTTGCAATCTGCTTCCATCCAGCTATTAGTATGAGATCAAATAAACCTGAAAATAGAATCAGGAGGAAATGGATGCTAATATAGTGCTGTGAGTTGGAGGTAAAACAGGTTTAAGAACCATGGAAAAGTTTGGGTGCCTTAATTGCTATGTGGGTCTGTTGCCCAGACATTATCTGGTTTTCCCCTGGACCTGTTTGAGAGACAAGGGCTGAAGAGAGTGAGGACTCCGAATTTGAATTGATTGGGTGTATTTTGTGCTAAAAGACTTTTCTAGAATTCTTGGACTATTTGAGCCCTAGATATCCCTACATGGAACCCGTGCACTAGTGGAATAAGACAGGATATGATTGAATGTTAAGTGATATATTGTTTGAATTATATGCTAGAGGAAGTCAGAGTACAGAGATTGATCTGGGTCAGAGTAATCAGGCTCAGGAAGAGCATTCAGGACACAGTGACCTCGGACTGAACTTGATTTAGTGAGTGGAATTCAGTCAAGAGAAGCAAGGAGAAGAGTGTCTTCTATCAAATGAATGAAAACTCTAATGAGTGAGTATTGTAAGGAGTGAAGATTTGGTGTTGGAGATGGGCCTAGTATGTTCAGGAGGTAGACAGCAGTCTTCTGTCCCTGGGGTGGAATAGCTTATTAGATGTGAGAAAGCTATAGAGCTAGTTACTTCACACGGGCCTCTGTGTGAGATGCGAAAACTCTTGTTAGTAAAAGACTGAAGGAGCAGGAAACTGGTTGCTGGATGCCCACCCTTAAAGTGTCACAGGCTGTAGTATCAAAAGAGAAAATGTTACCTAGGAAGAATCAGCATTAAGATTTCATTTTTTAAAATGCAATTTCAAATCTTGCCTTCTAATTTCTTGGTAGATCTGTGTTACCACAACATAGAATCATAGAATTGTATGGCAGAATGTAAAACTTAAAACAACATTTAAAATGATCTAATTCATTCTTCTCGTTATATGTGAGACCTAGGAGTTCCAAGGAAACAAATGACTTGCTCAAAGTAGCATCTGGGACATGGTAGGAGCCCCTCTCTCAGACCCTGCCTTCTGTACAACAAACAATACATTGCTTAAGCTTCAGTCCTGATTTGCTGACAGCCTCATGTTTCATCCTACATTTAAATTAGCCAAGTATATGCTTCACTGCTTCCTAGTATCTTTGTGGATAAAATACCATTTTCTATGAAACAGCCTAGAATCATGTCCCTCAAGGTTTGGTTCGTAAATCAATGGCATCAGAACATTCCTAAATCCAATCTTGGAATTATCCACATTGGGATTTCTATGGTTAGGTTCTCAGAATCTGCATTTTAATTAAGAATATAGGTAACTCTGTCTTTCCTGGTGGCTCAGTTGGTAAAGAGTCTGCTTGCAATGTGGGAGAACTGGGTTCAATCTCTGGGTCCAGAAGATCCCCTGGAGAAGGAAATGGCTGTCCACTCCAGTATTCTTGCCTGGAGAATTCCAGAGACTATAGTCGGCTGCAGTCCATTGGGTCACAAAGACTTGGACACAACTGAGTGACTATCATACTTCCTCCATGGGTAACTTTGTACACTGTTTTGAGAGTCACTGCTCTAAAGCAAAATAGAACTCATCCAGAATATTTTTATTTTATTTTTGAGCTTCAAGTGAGTTGTATGACAAAAACAAATTCAGTTCAGTTGCCCAGCTGTGTCTGACTATTTGCGACCCCATGGACTACAGCACTCCAGGCTTCCCTGTCCATCACCAACTCCTGGAGCTTGCTCAAACTTATGTACACTGAGTCAGTGATGCCATCCAACCATCTCATCCTCTGTCATCTCCTCCTCCTATCTTCAATCTTTCCCAGTGTCAGGGTCTTTTCAAATGGGTCACTTCTTCCCATCAGGTGGCCAAAGTACTGGAGTTTCAGCTTCAGCATCAGTCCCTCCAATGAATATGCAGGACTGATTTCCTTTAGGATGGACTGGTTGGATCTCTTTGGGACTTTCAAGAGTCTTCTCCAATACCACAGTTCAAAAGCATCAATTCTTTGGTGCTCAGCTTTCTTTATAGTCCAACTCTCACATCCAAACATGACCACTGGAAAAACCATAGCCTGGACTAGGTGGACCTTTGTTGGCAAAGTAATGTCTCTGCTTTTTAATAGGCTGTCTAAGTTGGCCATAACTTTTCTTCCAAGGAGCAAGAGTCTTTTAATTTCATGGCTGCAGTCACCATCTGCAGTGATTTTTGAGCCCCTCCCCCCCAAAATAAAGTCTCTCACTGTTTCCCTTGTTTCCTCATCTATTTGCCATGAAGTGATGGGACTGGATGCCATGATCTTAGTTTTCTGAATGTTGAGTTTTAAGCCAACTTTTTCACTCTCCTCTTTCACTTTCATCAAGAGGCTCTTTATTCTTGAAGAACAATTTAAATAATTGCTAATTTGTTATATAAGAGTTCAAGAACTGGGGATTATTCATTTTAATGTAAACACACATACTCACATATTCAATCACTGGAATCTTATGGGGAAAAACATAAAAATATGAATTGTTGTTGTTGCTCAGTCACTAAGTCCTTTCCAGCTGTTTGCAACCCCATGGACTGCTGCATGCTAGGCTTCCCTGTCCTTCACTATTTCCTGGAGTTTTCTCAAACTATGTCCATTGAGTCAATGATGCCATCCAACCACCTCATCATCAGTTGCCCCTTTTTCCTCCTGCCTTTAATCTTTCCCAGAATCAGGGTCTTTTCCAATGAGTTGGCTCTTCACATCAGGTAACAAAGTACTGGAGCTTAGCTTCAGCATCAGTCCTTTCAATGAATATTCAGAGTTGATTTCCTTTAGGATTGACTGGTTTGATCTCCTTGCTGTCCAAGCTCTTCTCCAGCACCACAAAAGTGTGAATAAATTTCTACTAGCATAGCTGCGAGACGCTATCTCCAATCTATCCTATAAGGTATTCAGAAATCAACACAAAAATATCTATAACACCTTATAAAAAGTTTGTTAAACTCCTTTAAAAATATTTGGTTAAAAGGCATATCTCATGTATAGGTTGAGATTTATCATTGTGGTTAATTCTTTCCTAATGAATTTATAAATTCAAAAAATTCAAAAAACAAAGATCATGGCATCCTTCATTGCAAATAGATGGGGAAAAAGTGGAAACAGTAACAGATTTTATTTTCTTGGGCTCAAAAATCACTGTGGATGGTGACTGCTGCCACAAAATTAAAAGACACTTAGTCTTTAGAAGGAAAGCTATAACAAACCTAGAGAGCATATTAAAAAGCAGAGACATCACTTTGCCAAACAAAGTTCATATAGTCAAAGCTATGGTTTTTCCAGTAGTCATGTAGGAATGTAACAGTTTGGCCATAAAGAAGGCTGAGCCCTGAAGAATTGATGGTTTTGAACTGTGATGATGGAATAGACTCCTGAGAGTCCCCTGGACTGCAGGGAGATCAAACCAGTCAATCCTAAAGGAAACCAATCCTGAATACTCATTGGAAGGACTGATGCTGCAGCTGAATTTCCAGTACTCTGGCCACGTGATGTGAAGAGCAGACTCACTGGAAAAGACCCTTATGCTGGGAAAGATTGAGGGCAGGAGAAGGAGGCAACAGAGGATGAAATGGTTGGATGGTATCATTAACTCAATAGACATGAGTTTGAGCCAACTCTGGGAGACAGTGGACAGGGAATCCTGGCATGCTGCAGTCCATGGAGTCACAAAGCCTTGGACATGACTTAGTGACTGAACAACAACAGCAACAAGGATACATATCAGATTCATTGGATTGGATACTTGTATGGCAGAAGGAGGAAAACAGAAGTATGGAAATTTAGAAGGGGGAGTAAAAGTACTACAATAAAGTTTGCTAAAGAACCTTTCACCAACTAAGGACAATACTCTCTTAACCTAAGAGTGGAATAAACTTTATGAAACTAGGTTTAAGAAAAAAACATAATAACAAATTTTAGCCAAATTTTTTAATAATGAGATTAAAGATGTCCATAAAATGCACCTTTATTTTTTAAAATTCACCATCCTTCTGTATATATTTACAGATTTTGTCTTCTTTTGTGTATCTTTCTTAGCTCAGTCAGAAAGCTGTGTTTATGGGCATTTTGGAGGAACTGAAGGTTGAGAGGGTTTTGCTCTACTGTTGCTCAGAATGTCATGTCTGACCGAGCTATCTGCTTGGCTATCAGCAACATTAGTCCTTTAGTGAATCAAAATTCTACCGGATGTGGATTAGCATTTAAATGTAATAGGATCATACCAAATAGTGCTGTGGATGAGATGCCGAATGTATTTATTCCCTTAGTAACCAGCTTAGACTTGTATCAATATAACCGAGAGTTTGTTCTTATTCCTAATTATTCTAGCATGGTGCTCGGAACACATTAGATGATGTTGTTGTTGTTTTTCAAATGTTGAAATATACTAGCTCAATGAGTAAAAGCAAAACAAAACAAATCAGGCTCTTGCCTCAAATAAGATTTGAAAAGTTATCACTAAACCATATAAAAATTGCAAACCTTGGAAAACTTGAAAAAGATATAATAAACAAATCTTCCCTTTCTTAGATTAAGAAAACTTTCTTTGCCCTATGGGGGTTCATCTGTCTCCTTGTCTGGGGGTTTCCGAGGTGGCTCAGTGGTAAATAATCTGCCTGCAATGCAGGAGACGTGAGTTCTAAACCTGGGTCAGGAAGATCCTCTGGAAGAGGAAACAGCAACCCATTCCAGTATCCTTACTGGGAAAATCCCATGGACAGAGGAGCCTCGTGGGCTACAGTTCATGGGGTTGCAAAGAGTCAGATACCACTGAATGACTGAGCATGCACACGCTCATCTCCCTGTTTAGTGACTGGAAATGCCTCAGATGATGGCTTAAGCATAAGTGCAAGGGCTGAAATTGTTAGACTAAGAGATCTCAGCTAATCCAAGGATAAAATGGCAAGGGACTAGGGGAGAGTCATAGGCAAACAAGGATTGGAAAAGTTCTGTGAGGTCTGTTGAACAAGAGGGGAGCTGGCCTGGCCCCAACCTCATAGCAGAAGGCAGCTGCTCCTTCCCTGTACGGAAGGTCAAATGAAACTTGGGCCAGTGGAACCAGCATTTTTGAAAAAATCTCTAAACTAAGTCTTTCTTAGCTGTTATCTTCTTTAATCCTTACAACCTTGTGAGGTTGCCGAAGCAGCTATTTCAGTCTTCATTTCAGATGGGATAGCTGAAGGCTCAGAGATCTGAAGTATCTTGCTAAGATCAGATCAACAGTAGAAGTAGAATATGAACTCACATTTTTTTTTTAACCTCCAAAGCATGGGCTATCTCTATAATACCACAGTCTACTCTTTAGCCTAAACTGAGAGTCAAGGCAGGCCAAGGAGAAAATATAGTGTTAAGATCCAGAGGAGAAAAATTTGAGTTCAAATGATCCTGAAAATAGTCAGAAGTGATGATGCCTTAAGTAATTCTTATTTTCCAAACTGGACTAACCTTGACATTATGTCTATGTATGTACCTGGAGCTGTTTACTTGGGTGTAATATTTAACATTTACAAATCATCAAAAACTTTCATAGTGTGTGTTATGCATAGGATACTCTACTAGTTACTGAGCTAGAGGTGGGTTAAGGGTTCAAAGAAACATTCCTCACTCAAGAAGTTTGGAAAGTAATGAGAAAGACAGGATGGATAAAAAAGTGGGTAATACAAGACTTAAAGTGGAACAGACAAGTGTTATCAGAATACAGATGCAAAGATAACAACTATAGAGTGGTTTAGGAAGGGAAAATTTCAAGGATGTACTGAAATTTAAGAGAGGACATAAAAATGAGAAGGGTTTAGATCAGTGGTTCTCAAAGTGTGGTCCCAGACAGCCTTTCAATAAGTTTGCAAGCATAAATCTGTTTTTATACCAATATAAGACTTTGCCTTCTTTGCTGAGCTGATTGTAGTATTGATAATGCCAAAAAAAAAAAAAAAAAATTGCTGGTAAAACTGCAGCGGCACCAAACTGTAGTTAGTAGTATAGAGATACTCGATTACTGTTACACTCATGATTTAAACAGACTGCCGATTCCACTTAAGGATATTCCCGATGAAACAACAAGATAATTTTTTAACTCTCAGCTCTTGAGTATAAGTTTTTTTCATATGCTGTGTGATAAAATGGAAAGTATACAAAAAGCACTTTTGCTGTGTTTTGAAGGATGAGTGTCTTTTTAAAAAGTACTTTATGATTGAGTTGCAACTTGAAATCGCTGCTTTTTCTTCACAGGATAACATTTTTTCTTGAAGGGATGACAAACAGATAAAGTATGGCTATTCAGGCCTAGATATTTGGCAGACATTTTCTTGAAACTGAAGGAAGTGAGCCTGTCACTTCGAGGAAAACAACTGACAGTATTTGTTGGCAAAAATAAAATGAGATTTCAAGTGAAAAATTAGAATTTTGGCAAACCATATCCACCACCATAAGCTTGACAGCTTCCCAAGACTTGATGAGTTTTCTGATGAGATAGGTGATGAAATTAATGAATGCAATATATATACATCATATATCATATATATTATATATAAATACAATGATGAAATGGGCCAAAATTTGAAAGAACTGCATAACTTATTATTTTTTAAATGCATTCAATATGTAAGATAAACCAGCAGTTTTTAATGTAACAGATTATGGAAAGTTTCATGATATGATTTTAGATTTCATATTGCAGCTATCTTAGGGGAAAAAAAGCTACTGCTTGAAGAATTTTGGTGCAGCATCAAAGAAGAATAGCTTGAATTATCTGAGAAATATCAAAATACTTTTTCCTTTTCTAATTATATAGTAGCACGAAGTAGGATTTTCTTCATGTACTCCAACCAAAACAAAATACAGCAATAGACTGAATGCAGACATGAGAATCCCAGTATCTTCTAGGAAATCATACATCAGAGCTATTTGTGAAAGTGTAAAACAGTGCCACTACTTTCACTAATTTTTTTGTTTTTGAAAATAGTTATTTTTCAGAAAAGTATACTGGTCATACTAATATATAATGAGGTTACTATTTGGATGAGGTTACTATTTGGTTACAATTAAGGATGGCTTTCTCACCATTAGCTTCTAATACAATAAATATTAATAGACATAACCCATGTAAAAATGAACTGGGCTTTTTGATAATTTTTGAGAGTGTAAAGGAATCCTGAAACTAAACTCCTTGAGAACCACAGGCTTATATATATATGTGTGTGTGTGTTTCATGTCATCTTTCTTTTCATTAAAGTCAGGTTTAACTTACATAGAATAAAATGCACTCATTTTTGTGTCCAATTGAACCTTTACAAATGCAGCATAGAATCATGGATTCGCCACCATATTCAAATCACAGAACATTTGCACCATCTCAAAGTTCTCTTGTGCCCTACAGTATATTGTAATCTACTGAGATTGCAAGAGCATTACGTTAAAAAAACTAAGTACTTACCTAATTAAAAATACTTATTTGCTGTAAAATGCTCATTATCTGAATCTTCAGTGAGTTGTAGTAGTGACATCAAAGATCATTGACCACAGATCACCATCAGATCAGATCAGATCAGTCGCTCAGTCGTGTCCGACTCTTTGCGACCCCATGAATCACAGCACGCCAGGCCTCCCTGTCCATCACCAACTCACAGAGTTCACCAAGACTCATGTCCATCCAGTCAGTGATGCCATCCAGCCATCTCATCCTCTGTCGTCCCCTTCTCCTCCTGCCCCCAATCCCTCCCAGCATCAGAGTCTTTTCCAATGAGTCAACTCTTTACATGAGGTGGCCAAAGTACTGGAGTTTCATTAGCATCATTCCTTCCAAAGAAATCCCAGGGCTGATCTCCTTCAGAATGGACTGGTTGGATCTCCTTGCAGTCCAAGGGACTCTCAAGAGTCTTCTCCAACACCACAGTTCAAAGGCATCAATTCTTCGGCGCTCAGCCTTCTTCACAGTCCAACTTTCACATGCATACATGACCACAGAAAAAACCACAGCCCTGACTAGACGAACCTTTGTTGGCAAAGTAATGTCTCTGCTTTTGAATATGCTATCTAGGTTGGTCATAACTTTCCTTCCAAGGAGTAAGCGTCTTTTAATTTCATGGCTGCAGTCACCATCTGTGGTGATTTTGGAGCCCATAAAAATAAAGTCTGACACTGTTTCCACTGTTTCCCCATCTATTTCCCATGAAGTGATGGGACCAGATGCCATGATCTTCGTTTTCTGAATGTTGAGCTTTAAGCCTACATTTTTACTCTCCACTTTCACTTTCATCAAGAGGCTTTTGAGTTCCTCTGCACTTTCTGCCATAAGGGTGGTGTTATCTGCATATCTGAGGTTATTGATATTTCTCCTGGCAATCTTGATTCCAGCTTGTGCTTCTTCCAGTCCAGCATTTCTCATGATGTACTCTGCATATAAGTTAAATAAACAGGGTGACAATATACAGCCTTGATGAACTCCTTTTCCTATTTGGAACCAGTCTGTTGTTCCATGTCCAGTTCTAACTGTTGCTTCCTGACCTGCATACAAATTTCTCAAGAGGCAGATCAGGTGGTCTGGTATTCCCATCTCTTTCAGAATTTTCCACAGTTTCTTGTGATCCACACAGTCAAAGGCTTTGGCATAGTCAATAAAGCAGAAATAGATGCTTTTCTGGAACTCTCTTGCTTTTTCCATGATCCAGCAGATGTTGGCAATTTGATCTCTGGTTCCTCTGCCTTTTCTAAAACCAGCTTGAGCATCAGGAAGTTTACGGTTCACATATTGCTGAAGCCTGGCTTGGAGAATTTTGAGCATTACTTTACTAGCGTGTGAGATGAGTGCAATGTGCGGTAGTTTGAGCATTCTTTGGCATTGCCTTTCTTTGGGATTGGAATGAAAACTGAGCTTTTCCAGTCCTGTGGCCACTGCTGAGTTCTCCAAATGTGCTGGCATATTGAGTGCAGCACTTTCACAGCATCATCTTTCAGGATTTGGAATAGCTCAACTGGAATTCCATCACCTCCACTAGCTTTGTTCGTAGTGATGCTTTCTAAGGCCCACTTGACTTCGCATTCCAGGATGCCTGGCTCTAGGTGAGTGATCACACCACCGTGGTTTCTTTCACTCCGCGTGATGCGTTTGAAATTCACTCACACTGTGGTTTGTTCCTTTGTATTGCTGTGTAGCAGTTCATTGTATGGACCACAGTTTGCTTATCCTTTCACCAGTTAAGTACATTAGGGTTGTTTCCAGCTTTGAGCAATTATGAATAAACATTCATATACAAGTCTTTGTATGAAGGTGAGTTTTCATTTCTTTTGGGTAAATAAGATTTTAACTTTATAAGCTGCTTTAGATATTTGAAAACACAAAGAACATTTTAGATAGAGGCCAAGTGTGGGCTAGTTCCCCTGAGTTTGGCCCCATTTAGTCTCTTTTGTGGATATTTCACAGGTGAAATATCATCTCTATCTGTCTCTTTCTCAAGTGCCCACCATTTATTAAGTTCACCTGTAAGAAATGTCACAGCTACATTGCTGCCTGACCTGTAAATATAAGATTCTACATGTACTTCTCCGATATGGTAAATAGACCAGTTTAATTGTTGCAAAAGACTTGTGGAGTCCTGGGAGAAAATCCTGCCAAGATAGTTTGTAGCCAGCTTGTAAAGAGCACTAGAAATAACTTTTTCCTAGTAATGGGTCAGACATAAAGGTCCTTAGGATAGAATAAATACTTCATACTCCTATTAAACAAGCAGCTTTCAAAGACAGAAGTTTGGGCATATAAGGTCTTATGGAAATTACTAGGTGATGGGTAAGAAATCTGTTCTTCTAGGATATATAAAGCACATGTTAAGAGCTCTCTTAGACTTCTCTGTGTCACTGGCCCCAGACCCTCAGCTGCTTGCTCCTTCTCAGCTGTCATCTCTAGCCAACAGAAGACATCTGGGTCTGGGTCATTATTGCTGCTTATGGCTAAATATGTGCTTGCCTGAGAATCAAGAAAGAAGCAGTAAGTTTGGAAGCATTAAACCTAGTTTCTTTTTAATTTTTTTTGCATGGAATTATCTTTTTAAAACATAAAAGTAATTCATGATTATTAGAAAAAGTTTGGAAATTTAGAGTTTAAAAATCCTTTACCCAAATGAAATTACTGTTCATATTTGGGTTATTTTCATCCTAAAATTTTCTATCCTTATTTCTAAATAACTCTGATCACATCCTCCATATTATTTTGTACCTCATTTTTTTGTACTTCTATTCTATCATAATTATTTTCTCCTTGTAAAACTATACATAAAAATAATTTCAATGCATGTTGTTGCATCTTACAGCTCCAGCATCATTTACTTGGTCATTTATTTATGAGAACTGCTTTGTTTCTATTTCATCACCAGTAAAAGTAATGCTATGGTAAACATCTTTATAAAAACTTAAAATTTTTTATTTTGGCCATGTTGGGTCTTCACTGCTGCGCAGGCTTTTCTCTGGTTGTGGCGAGCAGGGGATACTCTTCATTGCGGTGCACAGATTTCCCATTGCCGTGGCTTCTCTAGCTGTGGAGCTCTAGGGCAGCCTTGAGTAGCTGCAGCACATGTGGTCAGTAGTTGCGGCTCCCTGGCTCTAGAGCACAGGCTCAAGGGTTGTAGCACACGGGCTTAGCTGATTCACAGCATGTGGGATTTTCCTGGACCAGGAATCAAAACCTTATATCCTGCATTGGCAGGAAGATTCTTTACTGCTGAACTTTCAGGGAAGCCACCTATAAAAACTTTTTTTAAAAAAATCAAATTTTTCTTTATATTCCCAATATCAAAATCACATGAATGATTTTAAAACTTAAAAAAAAAAGTATAAAGAGAAACATCTTGAATGACTCTGGGAAAAGTTTAAGTTTTTTTTCTCCCCCAAATCTGGCAGCACTGGATGCCTGCCATCTGCTGATTCCTGGACTAGGCGTAGAAAGAAAGAGCTCAAAAGAATTGTAGTTTGAGGTTCAGATTTTGAGTATCCAATTCAGTTAAGCAAATACCGGCTGCCAACTGCTCTCAGCATTGTGGTGGGTGTTGGAATGTTATGCATCATTATGAAACAGCAACTTGTTTCTTCCATTTGGCTTCTAATAAGGAGCTAGGCCTTCCCAGTGCTATCAGAGATCACCTCACTTCACGTCACACCCAGTCCACGATGCCCAAAGTGTTATTAACCCTACTCGATGCCTGAGGAAGTAGAGCTACAGAGATGAACTGACTTGTCCAAGCCATACAGCTCTTAAGAGTCTGAGCCAGGATTTGAACCTGTGTGACCCAGAGCCATTACCCCTTACACTACATTCTTCCTACATGAGAACTTGTGGCTAGAGGAAAAAAGAGTCCACAGAATCTGATATTCCAGAGATCACTTTCCTGCCTATGTTTATGTTCCAAGAACAATTCTGTGGAGGAATAAGCTACAAATGGTCCCAGGACTCCAGATGCTATCAGGAGAAGAAGATCAGCATTCATTACACCATCAGGTTCATCTACCTGCTGCTGCTGGTGCTAAATCACTTTAGTCGTGTCCAACTCTGTGTAACCCCATAGACGGCAGCCCACCAGGCTCCCCCATCCCTGGGATTCTCCAGGCAAGAACACTGGAGTGGGTTGCCATTTCCTTCTCCAATGCATGGAAGTGAAAAGTGAAAGTGAAGTCACTCAGTCACGTCCGACCCTCAGCAACACCATGGACCACAACTTTTCAGGCTCTTCCATCCATGGGATTTTCCAGGCAAGAGTACTGGAGTGGGGTGCCATTGCCTTCTCCGCCATCTACCTAGAGTATATTAAACAATTCCAGGCCACTGGAATGTTCTGCTGCTAATGATTAATGGCAAATTTTGAAATGTACTTACATTAAAAAAAAAAAAAAGTACAAGGAAGCAACAAAGTTTGAAGTGCAGACAAAAAGTTGATGTCCCCTAGTGGTCCAGTGTTTAAGACTCCACACTTCCAATGCAGGGTGCTCGGGTTTGATCCCTGGTTGAGGAAATAAGATCCTGCATGCCATGCAGCATGGCCAAAAAATTCAAAACCAAAATCCCAAACACCAAATCTGGATAGGCCCCGAAATTGATAAATCTCCAGCTGATCTAGTAAGAGAAAATCTGAATTCTTAGGGGGAAAAAGTTCTGACTGGATGAAACGAACATTTCCCAAATGGTTTTATGTGAAAGTAAAAGAGTTGTGTCTTGGCCAAGTTTAGGACATGCTATTGTTTTTATCTTTCTTTTAAAGATTGAGTAGGCAAAGGAGGAAATTTAAGAGTCTGAGAAGTAGTACTACGGTGAAGCAACCAGTTTCAATTCATTTGATTCTAAATTTCCAAGACATTTATGCCCAGAACCCTTCTCTCAGGTGACCTCTATTTGCATCACCTACACTTGAGGAATGGGCTTCCCCGGTGGCTCAGTGGTAAAGAATCTGCCTGCCAACACAGGAGACACAGGAGTTGCAGGTTTGATTCCTGGGTCAGGAAGATGCCCTGGAGGAGGAAATGGCAACCCATTCTGATATCCTTGTCTAGGAAATCCCATGGACAGAAGAACTTGGTGGGCTACAGTCCATGTGGTCGCAAAGAGTCAGACACGATTCAACAGCTGAGCATGCACACACATTTGAGAAAATGGTGGACTGGATTTCTGCTAACTGAGCAGTAATATTCTCCTTAGGTTTGCCTCTGAGAGCAGGATCCAAGCACCATTCATCAGTGGGGTCCTAGAAGTGGCTGAGGGGGCCAGCTGGGCTCTGATGGCTATGTTTTCTCTCTTTCATCACATCTCACCAATGGGATAAAACAGAACAGTGAAACTTGACAATTCTCACCAAACAGGCCAATTTTCCCGTTCTCACTCATTTCCCTTATGCTTTTGAAAACTCCGGAGGCCAAAGAGAGCCAGGCTTCCGAAGCAGAGGAAGGCCTCTTCTCCGTGTGATGCCTTGTTCAAGCGTGTCACCTTTACAGGGAGCACCTGCTGCCCATCCTGAGGCCCAGCAGCCCTGCCAGCTCGCCCAGCTGGTACCCACCCCCCAATCCCCAGCACATGAGCATTCGGGGGGAGTGTGATGAAAATTGGGCCTCAAAACTGCCTCCTACCCTCCTCCCAACCCACTTTAGCTATTGTTTGGATGGAGGTGGTGATTGAATTAACAAAGCTGTTAAAAGCAGCAATGGAGCACGCAGAAAAGGATTCAGAGCCTGAAAAAGGCAGCTTCCTTTGCTCTCCGCTCTGGAGCAAAAAATCATGAGCTGTACTTAAGTGGTACCTGGTGATTATAGTATTAGGGGAGATTTGCTCCTCAATGCCTGTCACTCACTGCTGAAAAGGGGCCTCAACTGGGGAGCCAGCCTAGTGGCTGGGACAATGCACAGCTCTGTAATTATGACGCTAATTCCCCAAAGGTCAGAACTCCTTAATCAAACATTAATCAAACCGTTTTGTAAATGATGATGATTTCCATCCAGGGTGGGAGGTAGAACAGTCAGGGGCTGAGCCCTGAGTCCTCTTGAACTAGAATGGAGTTTGAGGATAAGTGCTGGTAAAAGCAAATAGCTTTACTCAGAAAGAGAACAAATCAGTAGTAGGCTTGTGCTGTTGTTAACGTTTTTTACATTCAAAACAATAATACCTTCTATGTCTTTTTACTTTGAATAACCATGTCGAGGACCAGTTAAGTTATGAGTACCCAAATACGCAGACTGCCCCCCATCCTTTCTAAGCCCATTCGACTATAACAGTGCTTCGATTCGCAAAGCCCACTTCGATTTATGAAACTGAGCATCTGCATTGTCTTGTCTGCTCCTTCCAACAACCTTAAAAGCCAGGCTTAATTCATTCTCAGAAAACTGAGACTTAGATTTATTAGCTTTCCTTTAGCTGGTCAGTAGCAGAGGGAAGATGCAAACCTAAACCTTTGGTTCCAAAATGCAGTCCTTTTTGGACATAAATAGCTTCTATTAGGGGAGCTCTTGGGTTCTTGTATTCCAAGCCATCTGGACCCCTTATTGAGTAACTGGGGTCCCTGTCAACCCTCCCCCAAATAAGAATTCAGGAGCTGATTTTAATGGCTAGGACTCTTCACTGAAAATCTCCCAGTTACAAGTAAATAAATTAAACAAATGAACAAAAAACCCTGTACCCTTTCCAATTTCTGAGTCTGCAGAAATACATTTAAAACACATATACACACACACAAATTTTCTTTCATATTGAAAAGTACACATATTTGTAGATTGGCTGCATGAAAAAGCATCATCTTATTTACTAGCTCACTTATGTCTCATTACACTTTTTTTTAAAGCTTTAACTTTGGCCCATATCAATTTTTTAAGCATTGCTAATCAGTCGAGGTCAAACTAGTGGTCAATTTCTAGAAGGCCTCATTATGCAATTGGTCTTGGTTATCCATCTGGGCAAAATGGGTTTCTCTGTGGTCCTTCGTTGTGTACACCAGTCTGCAAACTCTAGGCAGAGCACATTGGCTAACAGCCTCCTCTTCCAATGCTCATTTTCTCTCCTTCTCGGGGTGTGAGCTCCCCAAAGTGTGATTAATCCATCTATCGATCGCCTCCTGCCATACTGAGGGTGAGATATGGCTAGCAATTGGTGCCAGGCCAGAGATGTGACTGGACTGCTAAGGCGAGGTGAGAACAGACAAGTGCTAGCAGGGGCTTTCCAACCCTGCAGACGGAGAAGGCAACAATAGCCACGCTTCCCATAAGCCTTGCGAAATGATCCCTCTCATCAAAATGCAGCTGATTCTTTTTCGAATGAATTATAATGTCTATTCCCTGCTATCTCTATTGGCTTCACAAAGGTCTAATAAAAGTTTATGGGAAAAGGGGAAGAAGATGAAAAAAAAAAGTAACCAGACAGAAACCTCCTGGATATAGAGCCAAACAAGAACGTGCTGCTTTGATTGAAGCAGTCCAGGCAGATGTAATGGATGACCACGTGCATGCCAACCAAACGGATTAGAAAAATAGGAAGGTATTTATCTAATATCCAGAGGCACTGCAGATGGGGGAAGCTAGGTGCAGATAAGCCCAGGGGATAGGTAAAGACTCGAGAGAGAAAAATCTTCTGCCTGAAAATGAAGAGGGTGAAGTGAAAAACAAGTGAAAAAAGTTAACTCATTCCCAAGGGGAGTTTGGGTCAGTAAAATGAGGCAAGACAATTTGTCAGAAAAATGTCAGAAAAGCTCCCTTCTCCCATTTCTGCCCAAGAGGAATCAAATATGCCTATCCTCAGCCTGAGATACCACACTGCCTTTCCTTCTGTTTCCTAAGTTTGGAAGAAACACTGGTCCACATAGTCCCACCCTTCATTTCAGCAAGTCCTATCTGAAGCAGGAAGTCACCTGGGATGCTGCAGCAACTTCCGTTTCCTGTGGAATTGATTTTTAAAACACCCAAGCCAAAAACAAGTAAGTAGAAAAGTTCATCAGTGGTTTAAAACCTAGTGGCCCATTCTAGGTCAGGGAGAGTAACAATGTAAGTCTTAAGAAACCAGAAGTAGCTCTCCTGTCTCTGACTAATGCTGGCTTTCCGGCTTGTCTGTCCCAAAGGATACGTATAGACTTCTGGGAGAGACAACCAGATTTGACTAAGGATGAAAGAAATGGCCACAAGTGTAAAAATGGCCAAAATTAAACCAAGAACAGAAAACAAGTCAATTACAGAAAATTTTAATAAAAACAAATTAATTCTGACATATGTAGTATATCTATGTAAATTAGATATAAAGAATCTAATAATTTTTAAGTACCTACCTAAGTGTTAGTTTCTTGCTTGGGGCTGAATGTTACACAGTGATCAAGGCACAGATCTTGCACTGAAATAATTTGTACTTTGTGGGAGAACAGACCCTTAGACTACAGGAACAAAATTGTATAGGAAGGTATTCAGCACAGGGTGAGGTGGGAATCTAACCCAGTCACTGATCTGGGTCTTGGTAATTTTTTTCTTAGGGTTCCTGGAGGAAATGATGTATGAACTGACACCTGAAAAAATGGATAGGAGTTTGCCTTATTATAGAAGAGGCAGATAGAAGAGAGGTAAGACAGTGGGTGGGGAAAAATAAGATCATTCTAGACTGAAGGACCATCATCACACAGGCTTGGAGGTGACAGATCAGGGCACTAAGCTACTACACATGACCAGAGCTTAGTGTGTTAGGTTGGAGAGTCAGATCAGGGTCCTGTGGGAAGTTGTAAAGGATTCAAACTTAATTCTGAGGACAATCACAGAGCCACAGATGGATTTAAATAGAATAGTGATCTGAGCAGGGTTGACAGTGTAGGGAAGGGGTTGGAAAAGGACAACACTAGCAAGTAGGGACCAGTTCGGAGAGAACTGCTCTCCCTCTAGCAGGTGGCCTGATCCCAGGTGTGGACAAGGGGACTGGGTGCAGAAGAGGGAGGAAACAAGGTGAGTCTTAGGAAGAAACTGCGTCCATTGAGAATGAACCTAAAAAATATCTTTCTTATTATGAATGGGCTCTAGGAAGACCTTAACATGCCTTAGATGACGAATAAATGTTAACAAAAATGTAAATGAACATTTGCTCTTTGCAGTGGGCTTAGTTCAGTTCAGTCACCTAGTTGTGTCCAACTCTGTGACCCCATGGACTGCAGCACGCCAGACTTCCCTGTCCATCACCAACTCCCAGAGCTTGCTCAACTCAAGTCCATCAAGTTGGTGATGCCATCCAACCATCTCATTCTCTGTCATCCCCTTCTTCTCCTACCTTCAATCTTTCCCAGAATCAGGGTCTTTTCCAATGAGTCAGTTCTTTGCATTAGGTGGCCAAAGTGTTGGAGCTTAAGCTTCAGCATCGGTCTTTCCAGTGAATATTCATGACTGAGCTCCTTTAGGATTGGTTTGATCTCTTTGCAGTCTGAGGGACTCTCAAGAGTCTTCTCCAACCCCACAGTTCAAAAGCATCAAATCTTCGGTGCTCAGCTTTCTTTATAGTCCAACTCTCATATCCATATGTGACTACTGGAAAAACCATAACTTTGACTAGATGGACCTTTGTTGGCAAAGTAATGTCTCTGCTTTTTAATATGTTGTCTAGGTTTGTCATAGCTTTTCTTTCAAGGAGCAAACGTCTTTTGCAGTGTGTTGAATGGGACCAACTCCAGAAGACAATACGCATGTGAGGTTTATATTCTACTGGTAGAACAGTTCCAGAGTATAAGGGAAATCTATGCAGAATTCAAAGGGAAAATGGAGTCACAGGCCACATGTAAGGACCTGGCCATGCCACACTGACTTAAAGTCACTTTGGGCAATTGTGCTGTCTACCACCAGCTGGTGAAGACAAAGTTACATGTGTTGGAGACGAGCAAACCATTTCCCACAAAATCAGTGTCTCAATATATTTCTTGGTACCAACATCACACTGGACTAGAGAAGAATATGGTTTGGAAATAGGCTAAGATTTAATAAATGCAACAGTCTGTGAGAAACACCAGTGTTTCCAAATACAAAGCATAGCCTCTGATAGAAATATTGTTTCTTAGTGTCTTTATTAATAAATTGAAAAGAAGGATTCTCTTATTGATGCAAATCACAGATGCTTCTGAATTAGGCAGCTTTGTCAACACCCAGCAGATCACAATGTCCCCAAAGAGGTTAGAAATGAGGGACAGGAAATAATAAAACAAGGTTAAATTTGGCTACATGGAAACTACATCTGGGGAAAGATAATTCAAAAAGCAGATATTCACTGGGCCAAGGAAATCTGGACCACACTGGTGCCAAAGGAGACCCAGGTGCTATAGCGGATGGCAGATGAGGTGGGGGGTTAAAATTTGCAATGGCAGCCCAAAACCCATTTGGTCCTGGCCTGTCTCTTCTGATCAAGAAAACTGATTTAAAAACAAAACAAAACAAAACTCCTCTGCCTTAGCCTTCTATGCTTGTAGGCCATTCACAAAGAAAATTCTGTCCATTCACTGCTTTGGTTTTTACTAAGATAAAGCAAAAATCATCTACTAGAACTATAAAGCCTCTACCATTATCTCAAGTTCAAGGCCAGTGCTTTTCAGTTAAAGAAATAAAGCATGGTAATTTGCATACAGTAACTTCATTCATAGTAATTCAAGATACACTGCTAGTATTCTTTCATTATTCTCCACTATTGTCTCTCTGTTAAAGGTAAGTGGCTGGCTAGTCACTCATATGCTCCATCCCTGTTTTCCATATTCAGTAGCTGAGGCATGGTTGCCAAGGGTATTCAAGAATGCCAGTTATTGGTTTCTTAGTCTGGTGCTTTGTCCATTACAGGGACATGATCTTTCTAAACAATTTAGTGTTTGAGAGTCTTGAAATGGAAAGGGAAAGTTGTCATCAATACCACCACCAACTCAAAGGGGCATTATTGGATGATTCAAGGAGAAAGTAAATTACATGGCTTAAGGCACTAAATTTTTAAAGTTAATTGATGCATAACTTTCAAATCGTCTTCATGCTAAAATTCAGAACTTTGGATACTCCTTAGTCTAAGCCTTATTATTAATCTACTTTGAATTATGAAAAGAAATATAGATAGGGAATTATCATAATAATTTCAGTGCTAAAGATTTCTTAAGGTCAATATCCAGTTTGGCTAGAAACCCTGACAGAAGGAAAGGCAGGAAATGGAAGTAAACACTACAATTGCAAAGAAAATTATTTCATTATTTCCTTAATTTACTTTCATGACTTATTGATCACACTGAGAGGATGTAAATGTTCTGAGAGCAAAAGCATATGATTTCATCCAGTTGTCAGGGCTCAAATTTAAACAAACCCATTGGCCATGGACATGTGTGGGCAGAGTCCCACGGCTGTTTCTGATGTGCATGCTCAAAGGATCTCCCCAGAATTAAAATTATATTTTGACCTTGACTGGAATCTGGACACTGTGGTTTTAGAGCTTTGTTTGTAGTCAGATTCATTTCAGTCATATTGTCTAAGTGGTGACTCATTATTGCAATTCAAGTAAGGGATCGTTTGTGGCTTGGGTTTTAGTGAAAGATAGTAAATTTTATAGCGTATATAATTTGGAACACGTCTGTGTTCAGCCCATATGTGGAGATCTGCCCGGGTGCTTATTATTATGCTTATCTGCAAATGACCAGATGGCCTTGGCCAAATGTAGAGAACCATTTAGTGCCATTTTAAACCATTAAGGCTATTAACTCTGACTTGAGATAATCCTTTGCCCAAAGGGAACTAGTTTTGCTGTCCTTCAAAGTCATCAAATGTAATTAAATGCCATATTGAGGCCTAGACTTTAATGGATTAAGGAAAAAGCACTATCAACCAGTCCTGGGTCAACCAAAGTAGAGAGAATGTAGCAATAGATCAAAAAGATGGTGTATTAGGCAGGTTATTGGCTTAGCTGCTGTAACAAAGAATCCCTAAAAATACAATGACTCAAAAAAGATAATCTGTTTCTTTTGTAGCAAAAGTTAGAGGTAGGTGGGTGGTTTAAGACATGCTGCTGCTGCTAAGTCGCTTCAGTCGTGTCCAACTCTGTGCAACCCCGTAGACAGCAGCCCACCAGTCTCCTCCATCCCTGGGATTCTCCAGGCAAGAACACTGGAGTGGGTTGCCATTTCCTTCTCCAATGCATGAAAGTGAAAAGTGAAAGTGAAGTCGCTCAGTCGTGTCCAACTCTTAGTGACCCCATGGACTGCAGCCTACCAGGCTCCTCTGTCCATGGGATTTTCCAGGCAACAGTACTGGAGTGGGGTGCCATTGCCTTCTCTTAAGATCATCTAGAGACCCATATTTCTTCTATCTCATTTTTCTGACATCTATTATGGCATTTTCCTTACCTACATGGTTGAACCTATCTCACTGATGCAACTACATTTCAGTGCAGCTATGTGGGGAAAAGAGAAAAAGAGGGAGCAAGCAATTTTGTCTGAAGAAATTAATGGTGAAAATGCATACATCATTTCTGTTTATAATTCCACTGTTATGAACTTAGCTCTTTCATCACCACCCATTGTAAGGAAGACTGGAAAATGTAGTCCTCAACTGGATGGCCCTGGGTTCTGCAAAAACTCAGTGGGGTGGAAAGTTTTACTTCAAAAATGAAAAATAGAAGAATGGATACTGAAGCTGTAGACTCTTCTAAAGATGGCTTTGTTCTAGAAGACACAAAATCCATTGATAAGTATTGGACAACTACCATTATAAGGAGGAAAGAACTATGAGGAAGCCCACAGCTAAGAAAGGGTGGTGTCTGGCCAGTGAATATGAGGAGGACCAGAAGTTATACTATGTTCTAACAATTGCAAGTTTCTTTGTGTACATCAGATCATTTAAGTGTCACAGCAACTCTATGAAATAGTGTGTTGGCCTAGAGCCTCCAAGAAGAAGATACCAAGACAAAATTAAACATGCAAGACATTTATTAGGGGAAATGTGCTTGAGAGAAAATGAGAAAAGAGGGGAGGGTAAGAGAGCATATCTGACACTGAGCAAAGGAGAGAAGAAAGCAAAGATGGTTAGGTTGACACCTTTAAACTGCAGTACAGTTGTAAGGAAAGTTTAGAAAGTTGGTCGAGTTCTTGTGTCAAATTTGCTCATCAAAGGAGATTCATGTCTTCCATGTCTTGTTTTAGACCTACGTCAACCACATCTCGGAGAAGGCAATGGCAACCCACTCCAGTACTCTTGCCTGGCAAATCCCATGGACAGAGGAGCCTGGTAGGCTGCAGTCCATGGGGTCACTAAGAGTCAGACACGATTAAGTGACTTCACTTTCACTTCTCACTTTCATGCATTGGAGAAGGAAATGGCAACCCACTCCAGTGTTCTTGCCTGGAGAATCCCAGGGACAGGGGAGCCTGGTGGGCTGCCATCTATGGGTTCGCACAGAGTTGGACACGACTGAAGCGACTTAGCAGCAGCAGCAGCAGCAGCAGAAGCAGCAACCATGTCTTGGGCTTCCCTGATGGCTCAAATGGTAAAGCATCCACCTTCAATGCGGAAGACCCTGGTTCAATCCCTGGGTCGGGAAGAACCCGTGGAGGAGGGCATAGCAACCAACTCCAGTATTCTTGCCTGGAGAATCCAATGGACAGGGGAGCCTGGAGGGTTACAGTCCATGGGGTCACAAAGAGTCGGACACGACTGAGCGACTAAGCACAGCATACAACCACGTCTTGCTCTGCTCAGTCACTGGTTGGGAGAAGCCCGTGTAAAGTGTGGCTTTGATTGAAGGTGGTGACTTCAGAGAGGTGGAGCTGGGGCCATGGGTCAATTTTAGTCCCTGAGATCTGAAAGGCACATTTTTTGTGTCTGCCATGAAGTAAAGTAAAGTGAAGTTGCTCAGTCATGTCTGACTCTTTGTGACCCCATGGACTGTAGCCTACCAGGCTCCTCGGTCCTTGGGATTTTTCAGGCAAGAGTACTGGAGTGGGTTGCCATTTCCTTCTCCAGGGGATCTTCCCGACCCAGGGATTGAACCTGGGTCTCCCGCATTCTAGACAGATGCTTTACCGTCTGAGTCTGCCATGAGACACTGTTTTTTACCTCCCCCTGCCCCCCCACCACTTTTTTTAAGCACAGCAAGGTTAAGATTTGCAACAAGATGTGATAGCTGATATATGGCTTAGATGAAATTGAGTGCAGAGCCTGTCTGTAAACTAGTCAGTCCACTTACTGCCTTCTGAGCGTATTGGGAGCACATAGTGATCAGTTTGCAGATGTCGTATCAAAATGACCAGAGGACTTGGGCTGTCTACTGATGGAGAAACCAAGGCCCCTGAAATTGCAAGTGAGGGCGGGAATGCTTCACAGAGGAGTTTGTCCTTCACACAAGCAGATTTTGGAGACAAACCCATAGTCACAAGGCTAAGCCCTAAGCCTTTGGCTCAATCTCATGTCCTCTCTAGGCTCCCATTGCACCCTGAATCTTTCCTAAAATAAATTCCTTGGTCTTTAAACACTAGATAGTGAAAAGCTTCAGCAGAAATGTAGATTAGTTCTTTAACTCAAATGAAGCAGGTGGGCATAATCCAGTCTGTGCCATGTGAAATGGATAAAGGCACCCCCCACCCTGGGGTGGGGGAGGAATGTGCAGATACAGTAGCTACAAGGTGAATGGCTTGTGTAAGCAGAGGGCAGGCTCAGTTTCAACTTCTATGTATCCCCTGCACCAAGATATGTAGGGCATAACTATACATAGCAGCCCCGCTTAGCGCCCTGTGATCTGTCAGGCTTGGAAGAAAATAGAAACCCCCAGACTCTTAACATGGAAATGAATCCTGGGAACTTTCAGGGTCAGAGTGCCCATGGTAAGCTGCTCTATGTGCCTGAGCATCCCACCCTCTGGTTCTCCCAGCAGATGAAGCCTGTTTCCTTCGTGCTTTGCAGCCATCTGGGCTCCCCTCTCCCAACCCCCAACTTTTCAGTCCTGTCTCTGCCTCCTGGCTGGCTAATGATGGCCTCTTCTGCTTGTCCATGAGCACATTTGCAATATCTTCATTTAACAGGTTTTAATTGAGCAATAACCAGGTGCTGGAAATATAGAGGTGAAGAAAATTCCGACCTTGCTCTCAAGAGCTCAGTCTAGTGAGAGATCTGCTGTATCAGAGGTCTGCTTGCACAGGTGGTAAAGAGAAGGGATGATGTCATTGTGCCCAAGGGAGTCATGGGAGGTCCCAGTGAAAGATGAATATGGAAAACTAGGTGAGGAAATGAGAAAGATCATCCTTGGGAGAATATCATGTGTAAAGACTCAGAGATACACAAAGCTGTGTGGGTAGAAACTCAGGAAGCAAGGGAAATGGAAGATAAAGCTGGAGATGTGGAGAGAAAGGAGCAAGATCCTGAAGGGATTTGATAAGGAATTTGGACCTTATTCTAGGAGTGCTGGGTGGTCATTGAAGGCCTCTAAGCAGGGAAAGAGTATGTCAAAACTGTGCAGGAAAGACAGCTCTGCTTCATCGTCTTTGGCTGAATCCTTTGCTACTTGGACCACCTGGTCTCCCTAGCATGCCTAGGGAGAAAAGTTTGTCAGGCTGGAAAAAGGGTAGAAGCTTGACAGTCTCAAACCTGAAGAAAGAATGCCTGTTCCTGAATATCTCAACTTTTCATAGAGCAGATCTGTAGGTTGTTTATAACCTGAATGCAAGTAATGTTGGAGCCATTGCTAAAAGTCACCTTTTACTCTGATTGGCTTTAAATGACACCCATTGAATCTCTCAGTTTCAAAAAAGCCTTGTCCATCTATATGATGTCAGAACAAGATGACTTTAATTTGCATAGATTTTTATTATATCTGAATAGAATATAATCCCTATAATTATATTGTGATAATATTAGCTAATGCTATATTAGTAACTTACTGTACCACTGTGCTGCGACTCTCAGTTCAGTCACTCAGTGATGTCCAACTCTCTGGGACCCCATGGACTGCAGCATGCCAAGCTTCCCTGTCCATCACCAACCCCCAGAGCTTGCTCAAACTCATGTCCATCTAGTCAGTGATGCCATCCAACCATCTCATCCTCTGTTTTCCCCTTCTCCTCCTGCCTTCAATCTTTCCCAGCATCAGGGTCTTTTCCAATGAGTCAGTTCTTTGCATCGGGTGGCCAAAGTACTGGAGTTTCAGCTTCAGCATCAGTCCTTCCAGTGAATATTCAGGACTGATTTCCTTTAGGATTGACTGGTTGGATCTCCTTGCAGTCCAAGGGACTCTCAAGAGTCTTCTCCAACACCACAGTTCAAAAGATACCACTGTAGGAGTAGTTAATATTATATACTCCCATTTGACAGAAATATAAGCTTGGGAAGCTTTATCCCATTTGATAAAGAAACCAAGAAAAATAAGTTAAATATTCTGTCCCAAGGTTCAGTTTAGTTTAGTCACTCAGTCTTGCCTGACTCTTTGCAACACCAGGGACTGCAGCATGCCAGGCCTCCTTGTCCATCACCAACTCCTGGAATTTACTCAAACTCATATCCATTGAGTCGGTGATGCCATCCAGCCATCTCATCCTCTGTTGTCCCCTTCTCCTCCTGACTTCAGTCTTTCCTAGCCTCACGGTCTTTTCAAATGAGTCAGTTCTTCGCATCAGGTGGCCAAAGTATTGGAGTTTCAGCTTCAGCATCAGTCCTTCAATAAATATTCAGGACTGATCTCCTTTAGGATGGACTGGTTGGATCTCCTTGCAGTCCAAGGAACTCTCAAGAGTCTTCTCCAACACCACAGTTCAAAAGCATCAATTCTTCGGTGCTCAGCTTTCTTTATAGTCCAACTCTCACATCCATACATGACTACTGGGAAAACCACAGCTTTGACTAGACAGACTTTTGTTGGCAAAGTAATGTCCCAAGGTTAGAAAGTAATGTCCCAAGGTTAGAGGTTAGTAAAAGAACTAGTTTCAAACAGAAACTTGAAATAGGTCTTTTAATTCTAAATGTTTTGCCATATAAGTTAGTCAGGGTTTTCCAGGGAAACAGAAACAATAGGACATATAAAGACATATTTAACAGGACAGTTATTATAGGAATTGGTTCATATGGTTATGGAAGCCATGATCTGCCATCTGCAAGCTGAAGAACCAGGAAAGCTGGGGATATATTTCAGCCTGAGTGTGAATGCCCCAAAACCAGGAGTTCTGATGTTCAAGGGGAGGAGAAGACGCACGTCTCAAATCAAGGAGAGAAAATTAGTCCTTCCCTAGCTTATTTGTTATGTTCCAGTCCTCAAATCCACAAAATGGCTAAGGTTCACCCTCACTGGTAAGAGCAGATCTTCACTCAGTCTACTAAATCAAATGCTAATCTCTTCTGGAAACACCTTTGCAGATGCACCCAGAAATAATGTTTTACCAGCTATCTGGGAATCCCATAGACCAGACAAGTTGAGGCATTAAATTAACCATCACAACAGTAGAGAATGCTGTCTATAAAACTGTTTATTTATATTCTAATTCATTCTGCTTTGGACTTAAGGCTTTCTTTAAAATTGCTTTCAATAGAACAAAAAACTACAAAAGACAAGGGAATAAATAGAAAATAGATATAAGAAAAGTTAAAACGCTAAATAGCTGTAGATTTCTACATAGTAACTGAAACTAGTCTACAAATTGAGGTCTTAGCTTCCAGGCCACCTAAGCAAAAAGGAAAATAAGATTTATGTTGCCTGTAAGGAAAAGACATGCTATATCTTGAAGAAAGAAAAACTCTTTTGGTACTCAGATAAGAGAGAACTTTATCTTGTAGGTTCTTCATGTTGAAGATATTGAGTGATATGGTTTATAAATTTTTCAAAAACACTCCCTGCAAGAGGGCAAAAATAGGGCTGCATGGTGATTTCTTATAGATGCTCTCAATGAACATGAAAAATAAAGACTAACCCTGTTTTTCATAATCTTGTTCATTTGCAACATTTTTTACAGCAATAGGTATGCTGATGTTGTTTTTCAAAGATGAATATGTAAGAAAATGATCTCATAAGATTGTTTTGGAAAAAGGAAAATTTCTGCCTACTGCAGTCCGTATATAGGAGGTCGGTGAAGTTTCTCTCCTCGGAAAAAATCTGTGGAAACTTGGCTTCAATCTTTCAAAGCTGGCCTTGACTAACTCCCTCTTGGGGTGTGTACATAAGGCAAAACTCAATACCAAAGAAATCTATGCTCTGCCATTAACCACTTTACCTGGAAAGATGAAGACAACACGTTTTATTAAGACAAGTTTCCATTGCAAGTTCTGTCAGAAAGAGTGCAGACAACTTTCCTTCACAAAACTATCTCTTGGCTACAGCTGCAACATTTGATACATAATTTTTTTTTTCTCAAGCTTTATGTGGAATAAGTCAGTTTGATGGGTCTTGGCCTGTCCAGAAAGGGAGCCTACACTTGTTCAAAAAGCTACCAGAGAAGATAACAGGGAAAAGAAGAAGATCCACCATGTTATTACTGTTGCTTTTCCCTCTCAGAACTAAGACCCCTTCTACCAGCTTATTTAACTTATATGCAGAGTACATCATGTGAATTGTCAGGCTAGATGAGTTATAAGCTGGAATCAAGATTGCTGGGAGAAATATCAACAACCTCAGATATGTAGATAATACCACTCTAATGGCAGAAAGCAAAGAGGAACTAAAGAGCCTCTTGATGAGGGTGAAAGAAGAGAGTGGAGAAACCTGGCTTAAAATTCAACATTAAAAAAACTAAGATCATGCCATCTGGTCCTGTCACTTTATAGCAAATAGACAAGGAAAAATTGGAAACAGTGACAGATTTTATTTTCTTGGGCTCCAAAATCACTATGGATGGTGTTGCAGCCATTAAATTAAAAGATGCTTGCTCCTTGGAAGAAAAGCTATGACAAACCTAGACAACATATTAAAAAGCAGAGACATCACTTTGCTGACAAATGTCCGTATAAACAAAGCTAAGGTTTTTCCAGTAGTCATGTATGGATGTGAGAGTTGGACCATATAGAAGCTGAGTGGTGAAGAATCGATGCTTTCAAATTGTGGTGCCAGAGAAGACTCTTCAGAGTCCCTTGGACAGCAGGGAGATCAAACCAGTCAGTCCTGAGGAAATCAACCCTGAATATTCATTGGAAAGACTGATGTTGGTGCTGAAGCTCCAATACTTCAGCCACCTGATGCAAAGAGATAACTCACTGGAAAAAACCCTGATGCTGGGAAAGATTGAGGGAAGGAGGAGAAGGGGATGACGGAGGATGAGATGGTTGGATGGCAACACTGACTTAATGGACATGAGTTTATGCAAACTCAGGAAGATAGTGAAGGACAGGGGAGACTGGTGGGCTGCAATTCATGGGTTTCAAAGAGCCAGACATGACTTAGTGACTGAACTACAACAACCTTATTTCCACAAAACCATAGGCTCAGCTCTGCCCTAATTCTGCTTGGTTCAGAGAACTCTGGTCTCCATTCATACTCCTTTTACTCCCAGCTTCCATATTTACAGACAATGTCCTCAGTGGGAGCAGAGTCTCCAAGCCCTCCTCCTGGATGGCTGTGACAATAGAGCTTGATGATTTAATCATGTGTTTTTCAGGCTGCCTGGGAGACAGCTGGCTAGGGCTAGGATGCAATCTGTGACTATGGAACCAAGCCAAGTAAACCAGGGTTGAAACCATGACCTTGGCCTCCTGGGAATCAACTCTAAATCAGTTGTACTAACTGGCCAAAATTATGGCAAGACTGTTAGTAATAATAATGATACATACTTGCATCTGTAGAGTACTTACTAAGTGTAGACTCTTATTAAATGTCTTTATGGGGATTATCTCCTAGGTGTCTCTCAATTCCTTATGCAGTAAGGATGCTTGTCATCCTTTCCATTTTACATGTGAGGGGATAGAAGCTTAAAGAGTATATATAAATTTTCTAAGGGCATAAAGCTAAGAAGCAGTGAAAATAAGAGTCAAGCCCAGGCAATATGATTCTAGAGTTAAAACCATTCCTATTAGATTCTCCATAATTTGGACAAGGCTACAGAGACAGAGAAGCTGTGCCATACTAATAAATTAGCCAGATAGTGGGAGCCTTCAGATTTTCAATATAAGACTCTACTCATCCAGCTTAGAATTGTTGAACTTGTAAGTTGTGGTATTATTGTTTGTACTGTCTCAGAATCCCACCTTTGGTGCTGGTTAATGGCAGCCCCGGGAGGGAAAGGGAGACACCAACCAGGCCCACTCTGACCAATATTCTCGAGGAGTATTTTATGAAAATCTTGGTTTCTGAAGAGCAGATATTCAATCATTGCTGCATTATGTACACACAGCTAGTAGGATTATAAATTATCTGGAAGATGGCTTGGTAATAATGTCTCAAAAGTCTTAACAGGGGATACACACTTGGCCCTGGAATTCACTTTGGCAAACTTATCCAAAGGAAAAAAGGTTGGGGAAAACATGCAATGATGGGATCAGGCAAGAATTTAGTCACACTATTGTGTGTAAAAGTGAAAAGTTGAAAATACCCTAAAGTCTATCAATATGGGATTGATTAAATGTATTTTGCTAAACCCTTACTATAGAATTCTACTTAGCCATTTCAAACAGAGAGGTAGATCTACATTTATGTTTGTGATATGCTGGTAAATTCAAGATATTTGTAATGTATTGATAAGTGAAAAAAAGCAATCATCAAATAAATAATCTGGACCGTATGGTACACTGATTTCCCAGCACTGCTGTAATGAAGTACCTCATACTGGGTGGCCTAAAACAACGTGATTTTCTCATAGTTTTGGAGGCCAGAAGTATTGAAATCAGGGTTGGTTGCTCAGGAGGATGGGTTCCATGCCTGTCTCCTAGCTTCTGGTGGATGCCAGCAATCCTTGGCCTTCCTTGGTTTATAGATACATCACTCCAATGTCTGCTTCCATCCTCCCATGGCCTTCTCCCCCGTGTCTCTGTGTCTTTTCCCTTTCATCATTGGGTTTAGGGCCCAGCCTGTTTCCGCATGATCTCATCTTGATAACTTTAATTATATCTCCAAAGATTCTTATTCCAGACAAGGTCATATTCTGAAGCTCCAGGTATACAGAGCTTCGGAGTTACGGTCCAACACCTTATATACGGCTATATTTTTGTTTTATTTAAAAATAAGTATATATATATGTGTGTGTGTGTAATAGAGCTTCTCTGGCTCAGATGATAAAGAATCTACCTGCAATGCAGGAGACCTGGGTCTATCCCTGGGCCAAGAAGATCCCCTGGAGGAGGGCATGGCAACCCACTCCAGTATTCCTGCCTAGAGAATCCCATGGACAGAGGAACCTGGAAGGCTATAGTTCGTAGGGTCACAAAGAGTTGGACACAACTGAAGCAACTTAGCAGGCATGCACACATATACCAGTTTATTAAAGTTATATTGGATTTTGGAGTCAGACAAATGGGCTTTTGATCTTGGTTTCTTCTCTGTCTGACCATATGGCCACAAGCACATTACTGTAACCCTTGGGGCTTCAGTTTTTATGAGGTACAATTCTTATTTATACTGTAGGTTATTGTGAGAGATTTTGTATAATAAAATTTTGTATACAATTATTGAGTTATTTATATATTTTATAAATTTTATAAAATTTATATAATTTATAAAATTTATATAAATTTTGTATACAATTATAGAGTTATTGTAAGAAATTTTAAGATACAGCATACAAGAAGTGCTTAAGCTGACTCATAGAAAGTTCTTCATAAGCAGTAATTATGATGTAAATAAATAGGAGTTCAGGAAGGATACATCCCAGAATATTAACAGTAGTAATTTCTTATGGGGATTAATTATCAAAGGTAGGTTTTGCTTGCTTTTAAATTTATTTGTATATTTTATAAAAATTCTAACCACATAAATATTACTTTTAAATCAGGAAAAGAAACAAAGTCATTTCTATTTGGGGAAAGAACAACAAGGCTTATTAGATTCTGCATCCCCTTGATACTTAAACTCACATATGAATAAGCCAGACACTGTAAATTAAATTATCCACACAACTCATTAAAAAAAATTTCTCTTAGTGCTCTCCTTCCTCCCTCCACATTTTTCCACGTGCAGAATTTGTGTTGGCTTCCCTGACATTTTTCAGTGCCAGAGCCACAATATGCTGACAAACACTTAAGAAAAGCAGCATTTCTTAAATGTCCACAGTGCAAAGCGTGATGCATGGCATCCTTCGAAAGATGAGCTGCTTGTGTGCAAAGATTTGCTGTCTCAACACAGTGATGCAGGAGTTCTGTCAGAAGTAGGATTTGGCGGAGGGAGGGAGACAGCAAGGTCAAAACCCAAAGGTTTAGGTCAGATCTGAAATTTTCTGATGTTTGTGTCATATTTGAATGTCCGTTTTTAAGGTAGGTGCTCTTTGAGAAAGGAAATGACTTACCAGGAAATATGTATTAAAATTTTCTTTTCATGTTGAAAGCGGTAGATAGCAAATTTAAAAAAATATAGAACGAACACACACATGTGCATACGTGCATGTCCCCATCAACATATGTAGTGCCTGTGTGTGAAATAGAAAAAGACATTCCTCTTTGGGAATCGAATTTTAAAAACATGGCCCCAACTGGGCAGGTGCAGCCCCTTTAGATGCCTGTTTCGGCAAGTAGAGAGTACTCTTATACAAATTAGAAAAAGGACATCCTTTCTTTTGGCCTAAGGCATTCTCTTACTGGGATGTACCACCCTATCCGGGGACAACTGGTACACCTGCATGCAGTGGCCCTGAAAATGAAGGTATATGGCATATACAGTTTTTAGTGTTTTATTATGTGATATTTGATACCTATAAAATAATACATGCATCTTATAAAAATGAAGGTTATAAACACTTGAAAAATGGACCTATTAAGCAACTGAAGAATAGAATCATTACCAGTTCCATTGACTTTCCCACTATGGTCTTCACTCTCTCAATTCTGGACTTTTTTCCCCAGAAAAAAGCTACGTTGAGTTTTGTGTTTATTATTGCCTTGATGTAGCATCTCTCTGTCTATCTCCCTATCTATCTGTGTCACATCAGGCTGAATGTGGCCAATCATCTATGTTTTGCTATTTTAACTCACACTGTTTTATTGCCTAGTTTATCACTTAATTTAACAAACAACTTTTAAGCCCTAAAATTCTATTCTATACCACTGTGTACACTACAAAGTAGACCTTATGTATTTGGGCCAATATTTAACTGTTACTATGCTAAATTAGTTAAATTATGTTAATTTAGCATAATTAGTATTTAACAAAAGGCAGATTTTTATGTTATTTCCAGTGTTGCTATAAAACTTTTCGTGATAGTCTAACTTTCATCTAAAGGAAATCTTGGACAATGTCCTTAATTATTTTCTTACAATAAATCCCTAGACATATAGTTGGTACATCGATAGTATGCTGTGACTATAAGGCTTTTGCTGTATATTAATACTGGTGATACTAAGGTGAGGAAGAAGCTGTGAATGGACAAGTGATACCTAAACCAAGGAAGTTCAGGGTAAACGAAAACATGTACATACTTTCCAGGCCTACTGACCTCAGAAACTCTAGTGGACAGCAAACCCCACAGGCTAAATAATGGTGTCAGTGTTGGGGTGCTCATTTGGGGGTGAGTTCTTCAATAGGAACTGATGAGCATAAAGAATCACAAAACCAATCCAGGGAAACTTCACATTGGATCCAAGTGAACGATAGCAGAAGGTAAAAGCATCACTCCATGTTGTAGTCAAGATAAAGGCAATCCAGGAAGAGGGATTTGTAGAGATACTAGAAGCTGCATGGAAAACTAGACAGGAGGACTCTGAATAACCTGCCATCACCAGTGGTAGATAACCTGCCTGCCAATGCACTGGCACTATGATGGCATCCCACAGGAAGGCTTTCCCTCAGTGAGTAAAGAGGCAGAGACTCAAGAAGGGCGGGAGCACCAACTTTCGCTTCATGCCTAGGAAAGGAAGACAAATCAGTCTTTTCCAAGAGTAGACGAACCTGATTGGAAAAGCTGGTAAGATACACAAGGAGAGACCATCCTCAGGAGAAAATGGTTAAATCAGTCATTGGCTACCTCGGCCTTGACAGGTATTTTACAAAGGAAATAGTGTTTAAATATTAAGTATATTTGTTGCTTTGAAAAACAATTTTAAAAACTTTTTTTTCCCATAAATCATTTCTATTTTTCTGATTAAATTATTCGAATACTATGCCTAAAATCTTTACAATGGAAATGAACATGGCTTCCTTTCTTATGTCTGGAGATCAGAAATTAAATTTGTGTGTTAAGTAGATTGTCAATAATGCATTTCAAAAGGTCATAATGTCTGGACTTAAGCAAAATTGTGTTTTTATATAAGGAAATGTTTTTTGGTCAAAAGACATGCCAGTAGTTTCTTTCTGCTTCAGTCTGAGGCATGAGCTCATTTTGCCATGTGATGAAATAGTGTTTGCTGTGAACAAGCAAACAATAGTAGCAGTTACTACTGTCTAAGCATTGATTACTGGAGAAGGAAATGGCAACCCACTCCAGTGTTCTTGCCTGGAGAATCCCAGGGACGGGGGACCCTGGCTGGGCTGCCGTCTATGGGGTCGCACAGAGTCGGACACGACTGAAGCGACTTAGCAGCAGCAAGCATTGATTACAGCTCAGGCGTGAGTTAAAGCCTTTGTATGTATAAAGCAGTTTCATCCTTTTAACAACCCTTCAAGAAAGCTGTTGATGTTTAACCAAGGAGCAAGCTGAGGTTTAGTGAGGTCACCTAATGGGTCTACAGAATCATACTACAGAGGCAGTGACTCAACATCCACACCATCCATCTGTAACCCTCACCAACTGGGGACAAGGTAGGGAGAGCATTAGTTGGATTCAAACATGGGATGGGGACAGGAATAAGGAGATGGCAGGGCCTGCATTGTGACTTGAATAGGGAGGAATCATTAAAAAGGCTCTACCCTTGGATTCCTTCTCTATACATCTGTGAGGGCTGATCACCACTGTTTTCCCTAAGTTTCTTTTTTTTTTTTTCCTTTAGTCATAGCCTTAACATTGTCATGTTGACATACCAGGTTTCCAATTTGTATTTAAAATTAACAATTATCTTTAGAGAACATATGTAAAGGAAACGATTGCTCCCTTCACCACTGTTTCAGCTTTCAGTTAGAATTATGACCCAGGTTAGAAATAAAATCAAACACTTCCTGAGCTCTAGATTGGAACCTTGAAGAATATGTCTATGAAAAGTTTTTACTTATAGGACTCACTGTAAATTGAATTTATGGACTCACTAAGCTCTGTCAAGGTAGCTCTACTTTCATGAGTATTTCATTTTGAATCTACAAAGAATGCTTGAACATCCACTATATGCCAGGAACTACTGTAGTTGCTGGGAAGACTGGATAAGATGGATAAGGCATTGTCCTTGCCTGTGAGAAGTGAGGAGAAATTCAAAGATTATGAGAAAGTAGGGGCTCTGACTGCCTATTAGAATCATATGGAGAAATTTCTAAAAATACCATGACTGGGTCCCCCCAAGATCAATTACACCAGTCATTTTTACAAGCTTTCCAAATGATTCTAAGGCACAGCCAGGATTCACAATCCCTGGAATTGAGGCATGTAAAAGGACATCCTGGGGAGGTGATCTCAAAGCTTCTCAGGAGTTAACATCCAAGTTAGATTCAGAAGTATGGATGAAAGGTATGAGGCATTCCAGGACAGAGTTGTGGAAGTGTGTGGTGGGAAAATGGAAGACCACAGATCAGACTTCAGCACACAACAGGGAAGGTGACTTGGGGAGTGGCTGGGACACTGAGTGGGTCAGAGCTCTTGGTGAAAGATGAGGTTAAAATGCTGAAGGGGGCAGATGGAGGGGATGGTGCAGGGAGGGATCAGGAGAAAAGGATTGCATGCCATGATGAGGAGATAAAACTCTACTCTAGAGGTGATAAGTGTCCATCAACAGTTTCACACAAATTCCAGTTGCAGTGTGGGGTGTGTGGGGGAGGTGGGGGGAGGGTTAGCAGAGAAGGTCCCTTAAGTGAGTGAGCCTGGTGATACACAGAAAGAAACCCGAGAGTAGATTTTCACCATACTTCTGGTAAGATCTTAAATAAGACGAAGATAAAAACAAATATTTGAGTTGGCCAAAAAGTTTGTATTGGGGTTTTTCCATAACATTGTATAGAAAAACCCAAACCAACTTTTTGGCCAACCCAATAATACATAATCTTTTGTTTGTTTGTTTCCTTGGGATTACTGGCCAGAAATTGCAATTTATTAAAACAAGCATTTGTATTTTTTTGTGTGTGGGTTTTTTTTTTTTTTTTGAGAACATACAGATATTGAGTGAGGCACTGGAGAAACAGAGGTGAATAAGACACACAGACACTGCTATCTTGTTTTTTAACTGGCTAGAGTTAAGATTATAGGTGGTGGATTTTCTAAAGACATTTTTGAAGGAAAAATTTTAGCAAGTGAAGCAGGTTGAAAATATACATAAACTCAAGAGGATTTGGATAAGTGTATATTGTCACCCTGCTTATTTAACGTATATGCAGAGTACATCATGAGAAACACTGGTCTGGAAGAAGCACAAGCTGGAATCAAGATTGCCAGGAGAAATATCAATAACCTCAGATATGCAGATGACACCACCCTTATGGCAGAAAGTGAAGAGGAACTCAAAAGCCTCTTGATGAAAGTGAAAGTGGAGAGTGAAAAAGTTGGCTTAAAGCTCAACATTCAGAAAACGAAGATCATGGCATCCAGTCCCTTCACTTCATGGGAAATAGATGGGGAAACAGTGGAAACTGTGTCAGACTTTATTTTTTTGGGCTCCAAAATCACTGCAGATGGTGATTGCAGCCATGAAATTAAAAGACGCTTACTCCTTGGAAGGAAAGTTATGACCAACCTAGATAGGATATTAAATAAAAAGCAGAGACATTACTTTATCAACAAAGGTCCATCTAGTCAAGGCTATGGTTTTTCCAGTAGTCATGTATGGATGTGAGAGTTGGACTCTGAAGAAAGCTGAGCACCGAAGAATTGATGCTTTTGAACTGTGGTGTTGGAGAAGACTCTTGAGAGTTCCTTGGACTGCAAGGAGATCCAACCAGTCCATCCTAAAGGAGATCAGTCCTGGGTGTTCATTGGAAGGACTGATACTGAGGCTGAAACTCCAATCCTTTGGCCACCTCACGTGAAGAGTTGACTCATTGGAAAAGACCCTGATGCTGGGAGGGATTGGGGCCAGGAGGAGAAGGGGATGACAGAGGATGAGATGGCTGGATGGCATCACTGACTCGATGCACATGAGTTTGGGTGAACTCCAGGAATTGGTGATGGACAGGCAGGCCTGGCATACTGCGATTCATGGGGTCACAAAGAGTCAGACACGACTGAGCGACTGAACTGAATGTGAGGCTATTCTTGGATTTTTAAAGAGAAGTTAAAGACATTTGGTACACTTAAAAAAAAACAAAACCTTTTTATAATTGGTATCATGCAGGTCAACCATGATCTCCTAGAAGACATCGCCTATTGCCCATATCAGAGACAGGATTCTTTAAATAGACCATTAGATACATCCTAGCATGGAATTTCATATGATTCAACTATTTTACTTTGATAAATGTGGCATATGCCATATAAGAAACAAGTTAACTGGAATTGCCCCAATTGCCATAATCAGAAGGAATTTGTTAATTTAGCCTAATGACCATTGCAAGTGTGCACATGAAAGTATTTGAATACTGTACACAGTATTTCCAGCATCCTACAGCCTAACAGAAATATTATCCTTTAAGTGAACTCAAATATGCATGAGATCTCTTACCCTCAAGTATTGTGAAATTGATCTTGAGTAATAAGAATGGGGGTGATAGGTTTATTACGATTTACTAACAAATATAACTTAAAAATCCACTCACAAATATCCATTTGTATGCAAAATTATTGTTCATTATAGTAAATAATTTTTTGACATTAAATTAAATTAGTAGAAGATTGGGTGGAATATGGATTCAATCAGCAATTCCTTGTCTTTTTTTTTTTTACACACAAGCTCTAAAAGTTGATGAGGTGTTTTAATTATTTCGTTTCACATGTGGAAAGAATAAATCTAAAGGAAATAGCTTAGGATTCTTTCCAAGTTTGAATTACAAATTACCCCAGGACCCTGGAGAGAAGCAACAGCAAACAAGATTTTAGGCGGTTCTTTGTCAGGTCAGCCTTTCGATCAATATTGAAAGCTATTTGGAGGACCTAATTTTTTCCTTGTGCTGTTTCCCAGAGTTAAGAGAAGTTTAATCTTTCTCCTCATAGGCCTCTAATATGTGTTGTTATTATGTGGCTGGTGTCCCAGGCCTATATCCTGTGAAATCTGCTTCATATGGCTGCTTCCACCTCGGCTAAGTCCTGTGGCATGAAAGCCCCATTGGCCCTTAAGCTTGAAGCCCGACCTAGAGACAGGTGATGCTGACTGTCCTTCTGTCCATTGACCATCTGGATCTCCATGCACAGGAAGGAGTAGGCAGGCTTGCCCGCAGTGCTCAGAGCAGAGCTGGCTTACAGGCCATCCATAGTGGGACTCCTATAGCAGAGACAAGATTCCCTGATAATCCTCTTTCCCCACACTCCCTCTGGATCAGCTATGTCTTAAAGAAGAGAAGATCTACGTGATGAGAATAGACCACTTGGAACAGAAGTGCTCTAGGAAAGAGAGTCTCAATCTGATTTTATTTTCCGTCTCTTTAATTCTCTCTCATAAGCACCCACCCCCATCTTACAATGGCCAATTTGATCGTCCTGAATAATCCTTCTTCTCTTTGATTCATATCCTTAAATGCAGACTTGAAGGGCAACCTTGACCATTTCATAGGAATGAAAAATGCGCCACTAACCATAATTGAAACCTGGTTTTAAAAATCACAACTTCTATTCTAGATGAGGAAAGAAAAGCACAAAAGGTAAAATAGTACTTAAACATTGTTTAAGTAGCATTTGCCCCCAGTAAAAGACCTTGGGAGACACAGAGCATCTCATAGACAGACTTGGTAAACCCTTAGGAATTTTGTGCTTGAGAAAAACAAAAGTAAACTCAACAAGGATTTAGAGTTTGACTGAAGCTTGATCTGATTTCCATCCTCTTCACTAGTCAACAGGAGAGGTGTGTTTTCTTGGTGCTGGTTTTCTAAAAGTCTTTCCCTGAGAGGATTTTTCCCCCATTTGCACTGATTTCTCTTGACTCTAGACTTGCAGCTCGGAACCCGAGCAATCTCCTCAGGCATTTAAACTGCAAAGGGGAAAGTCCCAGGCATCGAGCACATCGTGTAGTCACCCTGATCTGCCTGGAGCAGCCCTACCTCCCGGAGCACCTGTAAGCTCTCTCTCTCTCTCTTTCTCTCTGCTTGAGGGACACTTCCCTTTGGCATCAACATAGACAATTTTTTTTCCCCCTGGTGCAATGCAGCTTCCACATGAACTGATGCCGGGAGCATTCTGCTGAGAAACAGGAGTAAAAGAAAAAGCAGCAGCCAAATGACTGCATCATTTTTTAACACACTAATTGACCTTGTCAGGACAATCACTGCAGAGTGGGAGACACCGATTCTCTGGCAGGTTAGATGGAAAACTTACTGATTCTGGGGAGAATAGACTAAGAAAAAAGTTTGCAGCGTTGAATGAGAAGCCTCAGGCTCTTTTAAAGGCACATACTTCTTATTCAGAGATCACGAAGCTGAGGGACACACACTTGCTTTAAATGTGGAAGAAAAATTATACTCGTGAGATTGTGTTTTGTCTCACAACCTCAATGTACTTTATGGTCCTAAATTTCTTCTTGGAAGACAGTAGTTTTATTCTCTACTTATCCCAGCTCAGTGATTCAGTTTAAGGTACTGTATTAGATTCTACATGCAATGCAAAGATCAACTGCATACAGTGCCTGCCTTCAAGTAGCTTACACCACCATAAGGGAGGTCTTATCATAGAATTTTCTGGTTTGTATTATATTTATGTCTGAAAGTTGGTTAGAAATGTTAAGTTAAAATTTGGAAAGGGTCATGCCTGAAAATAACTTTGGAATCATTGAACCAACTATTTTATTGGAAATCTTGGATTTCACCAATATTTTTGGACATTTTTTCCAATATTTTTGGAAAGATTTTTAGAAAATCTTTTCCAATATTTTGGAAAGATTTTTAGAAAACCAGCACCAAGAAAATACACCTCTCCTGTTGACTGGTGAAGAGGATGGAAATTAGATCAAGCTTTAGTCAAACTCTGGGAGTTGGTGATGGACAGGGAAGCCTGGGCGTGCTGTGATTCATGGGGTCGCAAAGAGTCGGACACGACTGAGTGACTGATCTGATCTGATCTGATCTTAGTCAAACTGTAAATCCTTGTTGAGTTTACTTTTGTTTTTCTCAAGCACAAAATTCCTAAGGGTTCACCAAGTCTGTCTATGAGACGCTCTGTGTCTCCCAATGTCTTTTACTGGGGGCAAATGCTACTTAAACAATGTTTAAGTACTATTTTACCTTTTGTGCTTTTTTTTTCTCATCTAGAATATTAGTGAAAAAATATTGGATCTTTCACCAATATTTTTCAAGAAACAAGGAACTCTAATCTATTTTTTTAAAAAATCTAATGCAAACTATGAGGATTAGGTTAAGGTACAATTGCCCAGAAACTGCACTGTCAAAATAAAATAGTTGCATTGGTCTTAAACTGTCAGATTACTTCGTCATCAAGTCAACACTGATTTATATGCTTAATGTTCACCCCAGCACTGGTCAAGCCCCAGACTGGAGAGAGGTCATTAGGTTAATTTCATTGATGGTTTGGATTCCTTATAGAAAAGCCTCTCTTGAAATCTTTGATTTTTCTTTAACTTTTTATTTTATATCAGGGTATAGCCAATTAACAATGTGGTGATATTTTCAGGTGGACAACAAATGATTCAGCTCTACATATCCAGGTATCCATTCTCCCCCAAGCTATTCAAGAGTTATCATAAATTAGTCAAGGATGTAGGTGACATACTGGTCATGGCAGACCAACAGATAAATCTAGGAAAGATATTTATTGTGCTCAATGACAGAAAAAAGGCTCCCACACAAGCTCAACCATCTATAATAATGGGTTTGTTATAAAAGAATGAAATGTAATAGCAAAAAGAGTCCAAAGATTTGAGTCCAAAGCTCAACCATCTATAATAATTGGTTTGTTATAAAAGAATGAAATGTAGTAGCAAAAAGAGTCCAAAGATTTGAGTCCAAGCTCAACCATCTATAATAATGGGTTTGTTATAAAAGAATGAAATGTAATAGCAAAAAGAGTCCAAAGATTTGAGTCCAAAGATTAAGTGAATGTGTGCAAATGGCAGAAATGTGGCTGGAAGGACAGCAGGTATGGACATGACCAACTTGGGAGCCATCATTTCTTATAAGCTTAGTACAAACCAACCATGTAAGAAGGCAATCCACAAACTCTAGTACACACTTAGTCTTCATTAATAAAGGAGGGATATTTCAACAAAGGGGCACTGAGCCTCTGACCAGTCTAGGCTGGTCAGAAATTATACTTGGTATATTTTTTTGCCACACTTTCAGAAGATTGTTGGTAAACTATAGGTCATCGAGGTTGGTGAAGGGAGTTGAAAACCATGATATGCAGGAATGTGTGAATGGATATGACATGTTGAGTCTAGAGAAGAGAGTCAGTAGTGGGGAGTATATACATAGGGATTATCTTGCAGTAAAGGACCAACTGCCAAGTGGAAAAAACATTCAAGGTAACCCTGGTGGGCAAAATGAGACCAGTGAACGGAGTCATAGAGAGAGAACTTCTAGCCCAATATAAGAAAGAATTCTGTAATAAGCAGAGCCAGAGTAAAGAAGAGTTTGGTGGTCTTCAGACATAGTGGTCTGTTTGCACTGAAAGCATTCACAGAGCATGTTTAACGGGGGTGATAAGTATGAGATTGTGTATCAGGAAAATAGGACGATGACTGTTGATATCCTTGATATATCAGGGATTTTCTGAGTTTACATACATGGGCCTGGAGAATTATCCTCTGTCTGTATTATCTAAACATCTACTTTCAATCACAGTATTGCTCTTACCAACAAAATCACTGAATAATAGACTTATTTGTCAAGAAGTCCAGAATCTAAGACCTACCTTGTCCCCATGACTCGTACATAGATGATCAACTAGTATTTGTTGAATGAATGAACTTGGCTTGTAATACCAAACAGTTGAGAATGAAACACTGAGCTTTATGAGTAATGCAATATTGGAGTATGTGAATTAGATGCTCCTCGCCACAGTTTGTATTTGTCTGCTTCTTAGAAAAGGAGCAAAAATGATAAAAATCTTAGTTTCTTCCACTTATCTTTCTTGACCTTTTTTCCCCTTACTTGACATCATCTCCCATTCCTTTCTCTAGGGATTCTACTCAAAACCCTTATGTTCCAAACAAGCTTCCCCCAAACTGAAATGAATTTTCTCTCCATCACTTAACCTTGCTGACGGAGAGACTAATCAGGGTGAACGATGTTCAGTCACTGTGTCACTTAGCCAGGCCTGTCTTCCTCTACAATTGTGGCACAAAAGCTCCAGAAAGTAAGCTCAGATCTCAGCAAGCAGGAGGGGGAGGGAGGCAAAAGCTTAGGGAGAGTGTTGGGGTAAATCAGACCCTCCCCCGTGAATTTTCCATTGTGGTAGAAAACTTCTAAACAATGGGATCCATCACTACTGATGTACCACAAAAAGTAAATCAATTCAACTACAGAAATAATAACCCCAAAATACAATTGTTTTAGTACAGTCAAAAATATTTCAACATTAAAAAATTAAATCACATGTTTCTTTTTTTCAGGATGGGAAGACTACCCAGGGGAGCCTCTCTTCTTAACAAAGACCTACTACTGTCATACATCCCAGTAAACTGTCTTACCCCTCCCCCAAATTACTTTTTTGAAGGGGGAATTGGGCATTGTCTGTGTGCATGCACATGAGTGTCTGTCATTTAAACCTTGGAAAATAGGGATGGGAGCAGCAGAGGAAGAGAGAGAGCCCTTGTCAGTCAGCAAAGCTGACCCTGAGGGTCAAGCTAATTCTATCCTTTGCACAGAGCTCAGAATGCATTTCACCTGCTCTTCCTGCCTCCCTGGGTAGGATGGGTCGGTGTTTGGGTGAGTCGTAGCTGCTGGAAGCCTCTTTCCAGCTGTCGGGCTTGCACACATGTCTGTTTGATGCCCGCTGGCACAATCTAGCTCTGGCCTTTCTGCTCTCAAGCGTTTCCTCCCCTTTGGTGAGGTCTCTGCTTTCCAAGTCCTCCAGTCATTTCCCTTCTCCTTTTCTTACCATGCTGAGCACTCCCCTCTCCCAACTTGAATCAATCCTCTTCCCTTCCCTACCTTTGACCCAAGAGATTCAGATGTATGTTTTACATTTCCAGCTCATTTGTTGCTAGCTTAGCTAATTTATTGTTAAAGCTCCCTCTTTCTGACATCCTAAATGCCTCCATGTGTCTCTCTGTGACTTCTACTTCTGCTCACATGGTTTCCGTATCAGAGAGGATATTGTAAGGCATGCTCTGAAATTAATTGAGGTTTCTTTCTGTCAGTACCAGCCCCATCCTTAGACCATCCAGGATTTCATAGGTCCAAGAGAGAGAAATAACACTGCAGTGCATTTTACAAACATTTTGTAAATTCAAAACATTAACACCAGGGCACATCTGATCTTAGCAACCCCCTAGCCTTTGCCACTGGGGAACAACTGCTTTAAAGCAGGAATCATATTTTGCAGGCACATAGAGACCCAGAAGTAGCCAAGTCTGTGCCAGGTCTGGTGAGCATGAAGATTTAGCCTTTGGTTTCAGGATAAACCCTTCTTCATGTCTAGGGCTGCCTTACCGTAATGATGCTTATTGCACCTGCCATTGGAGGGAGGAAGATGAGTGGAAATGAAAACATCAAGTGTAGAAGAGTGTCCGCAACAACCCTCCCAGCTGTGAGATGGGCGGGCCATGTACTTACTCTCTTGACCTGGATACTTAAATCTAGGAACACCGACTGATACCTGGAGCTGGCATCAGGGAAAAGAACAGAAAATCACGTGAAACCCTAGACTAGAAAAATAGAAGCAGGAGGATGCTGATGGAGGCGTTTCCTAGGCAGGTGGTCTCTACTCTGTGCTATGGGTTCTCTTTGATCATGATATTTTGATGACTGACTTTTAGGAGCCAAGGCCACCTGTGAAGCTGCTGACAGAGAATGAATAGCGAAAGAAGCAGAGAGGAAAATTTGTTTCAGTGGAAATGGAGTCATATCCAATAATTCCTGCCTGGGGTTCCATATGGCCTTGGCTGAGGCACTGTTAATCCCACAGCAAAAAGTACGTTTCTACTAAGGGCTGAGACAGCTCCCATTCATGGACTATATAGGGCCTCAGAACTATGCTCCCCAAAGATGGGGTGACCTCCTTAGAGCTTTGAGGACTCCTTTTTATTGACTCAAACCATAAACCTTTTTTTGATATCCAACCAGAGTTTTCTCTAAACTTAAACTGCCATGAGGTCTCACACCATGATGTATTTTGAGAAGGCTTTTGGGTTTGGGTGTCTGTCTGAGTCTTTTGTTCTCACACGAAGCATGCAAAGGAAGCTCTGATTTCAAGTTCTTACCTCAAGGAGACTTGGGAGGCCTGGTAAAGCATTCTAGCTACAGACTCTCTGCTGGAGAAGGAAGAGACTGGGTAGGATGGGAGGATGGATGGGCAAGATCCATGATCCGCATTCCTCACTGTCTTCCCAGGTGGTGAGAATCCGCTTTATTTTTGCCGTAGCTGTGGAGAACTGGTCACCAACATTTATTCTCTCAGCCTATTTCCTTTCGTTTTTCCTTCCAGCTAAAATTCCTTCAGAATCATGTCTGAGTTCATGAGCCATTATTATCAAAGAGAAAAGCTGCTGGGCTTGTGTGTTACCCAGAGGTGTGCCTCTAAGGCAGAGTCTAGCATCCATAAAGACATGGGAAATCCACCCTCTTCTACCTCCAGCTGAGAAGAAATGAGTCTTGTAGTGATTTTCTCCCACATGTTATGCATGTGAAGAAACAGGGGTTCCACATTTGATAGTGAGAGTGGCAGTCATGAAACCATTGTGTAGTAACAATTGTGTTTTGAAGCACTGATATTATAATGCTTTGTAATATTCTTCTGTGCCTTATTTCTTACAACTCTCCTGTCATTGTTCGGTCAGTCATTCATGTCTGACTCTTTGCGACCCCATGGACTGCAACACACCAGGCTTCCCTGTTCTTCACAATCTCCCGGAGCTGGCTCAAACTCACGTCCATTGAGTCAGTGATGCCATCCAACCATTTCATCCTCTGTCACCCCCTTCTCCTGCCTTCAGTCTTTCCCAGCTTTAGGATCCTTTCCAATGAGTTGGCTCTTTGTATCTCCTGCCTCTATATTTTAGAAGTTGGGATGGTGAGGCCTCCTTCCCAGAAAGGTTGGTGGATTAAATCCCAAACCTGAATCACTCACTGGGATTTTCTGTCAGTCCTCCTGGAAACTGGCCAGAGTGCCTCCTTGTAAGGCAAATGCAGTCCACAAATGACTGTCACATTAGCTGCACTTTCCCGGTAGCCATAAAGAGGATCAGTGTCCCAGTATCAGAAACAATGGCGTTAGAGCCAAACCATGCATTTCTCTGTTCCTCCCTTCTGGGTACCCTCACTCCACCTGAGCCTTTGAATTATAAAGCTTGGGATCCATCATCTATAATGAGACTGGTTAGCTATTTGGAAGAAATATGTATGGCCAATTTACCGGATAATAAGGATACTATTACAAATGATAATAATAACAGCAACAATGTTAATTGAGCTCTTACTCTGTACCAGGCAGCATTCAAACCACTTCTGTGCATTAACTCATGCAATCCTCTTAATGGTTTATAGGTACAAAGACACCCCTCTCTGGCTGAGATTTATGGCATGTGCCTTTGTAGGTTTGGGCAGAAATAGACCATGGTAACTAATGTTGAATTTTTCTAAGAGGAAGGTTTCTTATGGAACACATTATATTTGACCAACTTTATTTCTACATCTTTAAAAAAAAAAAAAAAACAACAACTTGAAGAACAACCCTATTATGGTGAAAGAAAGTGTCGATTAGTCAGTCCTTTACTACCCAGACACAGTGCTAAATACTTTCATACACATCTCATTAAATTCTCTCAAAAATTCTACAAAACAGATATCCTCCCATTCATTTTATAGCTAAGCTAGTGGAGGTTCAGCGAGATTAATTATCTTGGCAAAGATGACTCAATGGTAAGATCCTGAGTCAGGAGTTAGGTCCAGCTCTGTTTAAATCTAAGCTTCATGCTTTTCTCCATGATACGGTTTTTACTTTCTTCTCTTTAGCAGAGTCAAATCCTGCCAGACAATTTCTCCTTCGCTCTGACATACTTTTCCTCTTTCATCTCCTCTCCTCTTCCTTGGGACTTCCCTCATAGCTCAGTTGGTGAAGATATTCCTGCAACACAGGAGACCTGGGTTCGATTCCTGGGTCACGAAGATCCCCTGGAGAAGGAAATGGCAGTCCACTCCAGTATTCTTGCCTGGAAAATCCCACGGACTGAGGAGCCTGGTGGGCTACAGACCATGGGGTCGCAAGAGTTGGACATGACTTAGCAACTAAACCACTAAACCACCATCATCTCTTCCTTGATCCCACACCCAGAGTGATTAACAGAAATTATAATGATAAACAGAGGATTAAGTCAACAGTAACATGCTACAGTCCATGAGGTTGCAAAGAGTTGGACATGACTAAGTGACTGAACTGAACTGAACATGCTGAGTCCATGAGGTTGCAAAGAGTTGGACACGACTGGATGACTGAACAACAACAGCATGATACCATTTCAATGCCTTTCCATTTCTGGCCCTTTAGAGAGTATGGTGGCCAAGCCATGCGTTCAGCAGGTAACAGAGATACTGAAGGTAAGGACAAGAAACAAAGGCCAAGGAGCTTATGCTCTGGAAACCAATCATGGTCCAGGATTGGGATCCATCTATATCCTTTTCATTCCCAATTCTTTATATTCATATGTCTCTCATGTTAGTTGTTTCTTTCCAGGGTACGTACTCTATGAGAGGCTGGGAATAGTACAAAAAGGATGGAAACATAGCACAGGCTCTCAGAGCTTGATACAGATTGTTAGGGAGATGAGATGCACACAAGAACTCTCATGGACCACATATATCTTGAGAACAGGAGCTTGTCATCCTCATCTTCACATCCTGTTGGTGATGGACAGGGAGGCCTGGCATGCTGCAGTTCATGGGGTCACAAAGAGTCAGACACGACTGAGCGACTGAACTGAACTGAACTGATGCTTGGAAAGACCATCCCCTCTACCCAAAATTCAGAAAGACTTTTGTGTTGACAATTATTCTCCCCTTGGCTCTTCTAGCCATTTGGCTCACTTTGATCTCCTTTGGACTTCTGGGTCTACTCTGAGTAGTCCAGTTTGGTCTAAGACTCAATCTAATCTGAGAGTTATCTGAATCAGCTCTAGCTGGTCCTTTCCCCATTTTCCAGTTTTCTTTGGGCTAATGATGACTGAAAGAGAAAACAGATGTGACTTTGATAAACTTGATTTAAGCACTTACCACTGTGTTTTGCAATTGCTGTTTTCATGCCCATCTCTGAGATTTCATGCACACACAGAGGTTATACACGCAGACTGGACTATTCACTCCTGTGAGTAGGGACCTTGACCTTCAGGCATGTGTCTTCAGCACAAGCACAGTGCAAAAACGTATAGATGCTATACGTTATAGATGCTTCCCTTATTTGCCAAGTTATACATCAACTTGGCAAATAAGGGAAGTGGCTGGAAATAAAAGGAGCCATTTTGATGGTGATATAGTAAACATACAGGAGTGCAAAACACAAATGAACATTTCATACACAAGGGTGGGCCAACTATGTACAAATGTGATTGGAAAAGACGGGGAATCCCCACAGTGAGGCAAATGCTTATTGTGACTTTTCCAAATGGCCATGATCCCAGCCTTTCTAAAACAGAATACACATCCCAACCCAGACCAACAACAATAAGCATGGAGAGAATGCGCTTTTACTTAGGAAGGCAGAGCACAGAAGAAAAAAGAGATTAAAAATGAGCATTCTGCAGTATAGACATCAGTTATCAAAATACATTTTGTCTAATGTACTAGTCACTGCTGATACATAACATTGACCAGATGAAGGGTACATGTGACCAGCCACCTCTTAGGTTACCAAGTGCAGGAAGGACAGAGAACAAAGGGCCAGGCCAGAACTCACACCCTCTCCATAAATGCTTAAACTTGCAAGGGCTTCGGGAAGAAATGATGATATTGAGGATCAAAATTATACATCAACTTGGCAAATAAGGGAAGTGGCTGGAAATAAAAAGGAGCCATTTTAATGGTGATATCATAAACACACAGGAGTACGTGGTGATACAGTAAATATCCAGGAGTACATGGTGTGATGTATGAGGTGGGATGGCTAGTCGTAATGTTACCTGCTGTGGAACTAGAACAGCCAGTAACATGGCTTATGAAACTATATGAGGAACCCATGCAGGCTTTCCAAGTGATACTGCTTGTAGCAGAAGAGGCTTGGTGAGCCCTCCCTCTGAACTGCCTGTGTCCTGACAAATCCTTCTGACCCGGCAAAATTCCCTAACTCCAACACCCCTCCTGTGAGTGACTGAGAAGAATCAAGAAGCTGTACTCCCTGATAAGACCCTGTCTTAGTATCTTTCAACCTGTATCTGTTTGGCTATTAAATGCATGCTCCGTTAGCTGGAGATGCATCCTTTGAGATTATGGTCAAGAACTGTAATGTTTATAGGAGGAAGTGTGTGCTCAAATGCTTTTTTTTCCTACAAATCTCCAAATCTATCTTTTGTAGACAGTTTCTGACTGTGGACCCAGCAAGGCTAATGTAATCATCATTGCCACCCCAGCATCTAAATGTTACCTTATGGTTTTCAGAATAATTCTATGCACTGTGGTAGACTGTTCAAAATTCTTCCTTCCCTCCCATCCAGGTGATGGCTTTTCTATTACCTGAGACTACTTCATTATTCCATCAACACTGGGCCTGAATATGTGACTTGCTTTGATCAGTGGAATGTGAGCTAAAGTGAGTGTCATTGCCAAGTTTAGCTTTAACAGCCAAAGTTAGGTTCCACTGGCTCTCTTGCATCACAGCCAGTGGCCATGAGAAGAGTATAACCTAAATGACTATGACACCTGCAGCCTGGGTCGTGGAAAGAAAGGCACTGAAGGAGACTGAAAGCCAAACCTAGCCAAGTTCAGCTGAGCCACAGCTGACCTGAAAATCCCCAAGGGAGACATAGTATTGTTATAAACCACTAAAATTGTGGGTTTGTTATGTAGCATTATTATTGCAAAACCTGAACATCCGTTTCTATATGTCTGTATTATCTCATTTTTCTCAAACTAGCTCTAAAAGTGAGTAGGAAAGGGATCATTATTCCTACTTTGCATAGGATGCAACTGAAGCTTCAAAAGATTTTGAGACTCATCAAATATTATGAAACTAATCATTTTGAGAGGCTATGGTTAAACCCAGATGACCTGATGCCACGAGAAGTTTCTTTTTCTATCTCATATGCTGCCTCAATAATGCCCCTCTCTATGGAAAACCTCTAAGCCATCAATAATCGTTTTCTCTTTCAGTCTTCCAGCTAACTAAGCACATACCTAATAGCCATGCAGTTATGAGGTAGGAAGATTCTCTGATAGAAAAATGAAATTTCAATTTGGTTAAATTTTATAGGAAACACATTGTAGAAGTTTTATAAATTATTGAATATTTCCCATCTCAATTGATTCTCACAGTGCACTGCATTTTTCTTCATTTTCTTTTGTAGTTGTTGTTAGAAATGGAAGGATTAGCTTTTCAAATGCTGCCTGGGAAACTCTATTCCTAGTCATTTCCTTCAATCTATTTGCTGGACAATTGCATCTCCCTGCTGGGCACTGGGCAGCATTACAAGAGTTTCCTGAGCTGTAGCAGCTGCAGTCATCTCTTAGCAAAGATCAGACTGGGTACCAACTGGCCTGAGTCCAAATGTCCCACTGACCATGTTAAATAGCTACCTAGACAGGGAGGGTATAAACACAATGCCATTTCCTCAAGATGTGTCTTATTATTACAGTTATTGACATGTATTAAGCACTTAGCATGCCCAAGTGCTTAATGCATGTTAATAACAGACTACCCCCCACACATGTGATTCAATTTGGCTTCTACACCCTTTCTCCTCCTCTGGCGTTTTATCCACATGAGTTCTCTGGGTCTGCTGAACCTGACTTCAGCTTTTATCTGGGAGATGGAGAATGATGACCCAAAGAACTCTACTTTGGAACGGAGCTGAAGGACGAGACATCCAACTCCATGCACCTGTCAGTGACAGTGAACTGGAGAAAATGGGGTCACCAGCACTTTGTGAAACCGAGAATCAGAAATCTGAATGAGTTGAAGGGATTGGAACCAAATGAAATGAAAGACAGGAAGGGCAGTGTCTCAAAATCTGGGCAGCAGGTGAGTAAGGCAGACAAAAGGTATCAATACATGCGAGGCTGATACGGATGAAGAAGGCTCACAGGACTTGAGGGGAACCAGGCAGTAACACTGACTGAAGCGGAGAAAGGAGAGATTGCCACTCCCTACTGAGGACCTCTGATCAGCATACTGCGACCACAACAAAAGAATTATTTAAAAATAGCAATTATTTATTGAGTTCTTTGTGCCAAGCTGAGTGCAGAGCAATATTTGTATAAAATGGTGACCGAACAGCTAAAACATTTGCATATTTGCTTGACTGGATGTTACACTGTGCAAAAGGTTCTCACTAAAGCACTAAAATAACCAACTATTAAATATACCTTTAAAGAAATGTTAACATCAACTATCTGGTTCACCAAGAGACATAAAACCCAAATCTATGAAGCGCTGGGTTCAGAATAAGAAAAAAAATGAGCTTCAAGAACAGCAGAGATTTAAGTTCTTTATAACAATGGCTGATTAACACCGGAAAGAGTTGCAGAAGAGAAGTCAGTGTCAATGTTGATTCAGTTTTGGATTCTATAGATCTGGGGCTGGGCCTGAGAATTCACATTTCTAACAAGTTCCCAGTTGATGCTGATGGACTTGAGGTCACGTTTGAAGAGCCACTGGTTTGAATTTGTTTGCTCGATTTCCCTATTGAGGGCTTCCCAAGGGCACAATGGTAAAGAATCCACCTGCCAATGCAGGAGGCTCAAGAGACACAGGTTCTATCTCTGGGTCAGAAAGATCCCCTTGGTATAGGAAATGGCAACCGGCTCCAGTATTCTTGCCTATAAAATTCCATGGAAAGAGGAGCCTGGCAGGCTACAATCTATGGGGTCGCAAGGAGTTGGATACAAAAAAAATGATTGAGCACACACGGAAACACGCACACAACCAAGAAGCACCTACAAATGTGGAGCTGGGACACTCTTCCTTCACCTCTGTAGGCAAAGTGGGGTTCCTCTTGGTTTACCGCTTGGATCTCCTCCTTTGGAACTGAAGCCAGGTCCAACAGCCCCAGAGAAGCAGTGCGTTTACAATGACAGAGAGGAAGAAGCTGATTAAACATTCGATTTCCTAGGCCCTTCCTCTGGATATTTGTATGCAGTGGAACTAGAGTGGAGTCCAGAAACCAGCATTAGTCTCAAGTACTTCAAGAGATGCTTATGACCAGGTACATCTGAGACACAATAGTAGATAAACTGTAGTTTCCCTCCCATGATCTTATGAAGCGTGGCTGCCAGTTATCCAGTATAACAGAGAGAAGTACTGGTTTCCGCATATTTTGCAACTTAATGGTAGTTAGAAGATAAATGGGAGGGGAGTCAGAAAACTAGATGATATTTGACACTCTTAGCTCTGTGACTGTGGGAAAATCACTCCAAACATCAGGAACAGCTATAAAACACACTACTATCTGTAAAAGAAGGCAAATAATACCCATCTCTACCTGTAGCTCTTCCCATGGCTAGGTGGTTACCAAAGTGCGCTAAGATGGATATGGTCCCTACCCTCATAGACCAACAATCTAGGCAAGCAGAATGTGAAAGAAGTGATATCAGTGAAATGTGGTGAGGTGCCCTGCCTTATTCATGGGAATTGGTGAGGTTTGAGGAGATAGAAAATGTAAAGCACAGCCAGCATAGAGGAGTTTACTTGTTCACCACCATCCTTGTTATTAGCAGGGAAGACAATTCCATTAATGATCAAGGAGGAAAAAAGGAAAGAGGGACCAAGAAATGGACAGCCTAATTTGAAAGTGTTGACAAAAAAATGAATATATAATAGGTGAGGAGACACAGAGTCTAGCATGATAAAAGCTGGGAGAGGAGAGTTTCTAAAAATTTCAGGAGAGGTTGGTCATATGTTCTAGATGCTGCAGAGAGACCAAGGAGAGTGAGGATTGAGAAAAGGCATTTAGGAGGCTGAGTTGGGCCACTGGTCTCTTGGTGGCTGCAGGCAGATGGTAAAACAAAACAGATAATTTTCTATCAGTTTTATTGAGCAGGACACTGAGCAATAGAGAGATCCCTCCAGATAAGTCATTGGCAGAAATCAGATTAAAACACTCCACTTCCCAAAGGTCAAGTTCTTTCATTATAAATTAGAGTCCCAGTTACTTGCCTGCCTTCTCCAAGGACTGATGCCAGCCTGAGCTGTCCTGGGAGACCGTGCAGGCAAAACGACTCTTTTGGAAGGTGGCTTCTTACAGGTTCAGGTGGCTTTGCTGGGTGCAGAGTCCGGGTGGCCTGATTCTTCATTATGCATCTGTAAGGTACTTTGAGGTTTAGGAGGCTGGCACACTATAATTTGTTTTATCATTAATAACAAAACATGCTCTGCAAGAAACCTGTATTGCAGACATGAGAGGTCCGGTGAAAAAGCTATCAACCACAGGCTGAATTTCCTAGAAGGTAGTGAAGAGATGAATTCAGGGAGGCAGTTATCTGAAATGCTGTTTCCTATGCTATAGTCCTCATTTTGTCCCCAGTAAAACTCATGTTGTGCATTTTATGTTCAAGTCAACAACTTAAATGTCTCTCCCCAAAAAATTAACCAAGATTCCCATTCCCAGAGACATCCACATTCTAGAGGGTTTTCCTAAGAGGTATCCAGCAGAGAACCTGGGCATGGTAGGCACTCAGGTATTTGTTGCTGGAGTGCTAATAATAAGACCACAAAGCATGTTTTAGTTTGGAGACTGTTTTCCTTAAAAGCACTTGAAATTTTTTTTTAAGTATTTAAATTTAAAAAAAAATTAGAAATAGTGTTTCAAATGGAGTCCAGTGCCTGGAATTTGGTGTCTCTGCCCTAATACTGAATTTGCTGGCTTTTAATTATTTCAGAAACAATTTCACAGAAAATTTCAAATGTATTAAAAATAAATAGAATCCAATATTAAACCTCTCTATACCCATCACCCTGCTTAAGCGATCAGCATTCTGCTATTTTTGTACCATCTATATATCTGCTGCTGCTGCTGCTAAGTCGCTTCAGTCGTGTCCGACTCTGTGCGACCCCCGAGACTGAAGCCCACCAGGCTCCCCTATCCCTGGGATTCTCCAGGCAAGAACACTGGAGTGGGTTGCCATTTCCTTCTCCAATACATGAAAGTGAAAAGTGAAAGTGAAGTCGCTCAGTCGTGTCCGACTCCTAGCGACCCCATGGACTGCAACCTACCAGGCTCCTCCGTCCATGGGATTTGCCAGGCAAGAGTACTGGAGTGGGGTGCCATTGCCTTCTCTGATCTATATATCTACCTACTCCCTATCTCTCATTTGATTATTATTATTGTCATTTTGCTGAGATGTGTGTATGTTGAAATGCACAAATCTTAGGTGTACATTTTTAGTGACTGGATATATTCATGCAACCCTTACCCCTATTATAAGTCTAATATTTTGATCTCTCCTGAAAGTTCCCTTGTGACACTTCTAAGACATCTTCAATGATTTTTGTGTGTTTTAAAACATCATATAAATGGAATAATACAATATGCATTTTGTGTATCTTTTTTTTCACTTTGCATAATGTTTATAGGATATATCTGTATTCTTGTGTGCATATGTAGTTCACTACTTTTTTTCCACTGAGTATTATTTCATTGTATGAATATATCACAGTTGGTTTATCGATTTTTCTCTTGATGGACCCTTGGACTATTTCCAGATATCAGCTATTGTGAAAAAAAATGCTGCAATAATCATTCTTATACATGTCTTTTGGGGGACATTTGATTTAATTTCAGTTGTGCAAATAAGAGAGAATGAAATTGGAGAATTAAAGAATAGGTACACATTGAGCTTCATGAAAAACTACCAGACAGTTTTCCAAAGTGGTAATATATTTCTACACTCACACCAGGAGGAGTTAAACGTCTAAAATGCGCTGTTGTTTCAAAAAACACATATATTTAAGGTATGGGAAGGAAAATCTGTCTCTAGGCTAGCTCTTCTAATACTGCTGGGCTGTTCATAACCTGAGGCGTATTTACTGAAAAAGTCTGACGCCAACAAAATGTAGATGAGCTGCGGGAACAGACATGAGGCCACAGTGGCAGATCAAAGTGAGGCTGGGAGGGAACAGGCTCCGCTGAATAAGACTAGGCATTACCATAATGAATTCTGTGAGTAAGCAACTCCCTTTAAAAATCGCTCCTTTTGATCTGTTAAGAAGATGTTTACTGTAATCAGGCAAAGGTTTACTTGGCCAAGTGAAGAACAGAGAAAGGGGAAGCCAGAGAGACAGTTTTCGATCTGGTTTTAAAACAATTTTCTTTGCTCTCTGCTGTCTAAACCCTCCTGCCAGATTCTTCTCTTCTTATTCCCTCAACCTTCTTATAAAAGGGAGTTAATTTTAACTAAAGTATTTGCAGCTGTCATGGGGGAAGGAGAGGAGCAGAGATAGAAAAAGGACAAAATCAAAGACATCTTACTGTAAAAAGCTAATGATTGTTTCAAAACAAATGAAACTACACAAGACATAATCACTGATACAATGTGAAAAATATGAAACATGTTAGTTCAGTTCAGTTGCTCAGTCATGTCCAACTCTTTGCAACCCCATAGACTGCAGCATGTCAGGCTTCCCTGTCCATCACCAGCTCCCAGAGCTTGCTCAAACTCATGTCCATCGAGTCAGTGATGCATGTTAAGAGAAAGGCAACTCTGGCCTCGTAACTGATGAGGCTTCCTTGTTCTTTTTCTCTTAGGGGAGGAGGCTGGGATTCCTGGACATTGCTAGGAATGTGTCAGTGGAAGAAATGCTTTTCACCTCCCCTCTTCTCCATCTCAGAATGCTCTCACTATATTGTTTCAGGGAGAGGCAGAGGCCCCTGGAAAGCTAACTGTTCTTCTTACTGGGGAGGGAGGGCGAGTTTTCCTGCTCTCTCACATCTGAGTGTGTGGACAAGTCCTTTGTACTGTGAAGGAACGTGATTAAGGTTCATCTCCCAGACTGCTGGATCAAGTCTCTCAAGAGAGAGAGATCCTCCCACTCTCCCTCACTATCTCCAGTGACCTTAGAGGAAGGAGCTTTGACAATAGTTGATTGGGTCCTCAAACTATGCATCACACAATGTGACATTAGTCATCTATGTCCCCTTATCTACTTATCCATTCACATGATCGCTCTGCACAAAGCTGGAAGGGTGGGTCTTGCCAATTGCATCCCATTGCTGAGAAGGCCATGTCTGGGGATGAGAGACAGGAAAGAACCATGAGCTCAGAACCATCTGCTAAACATACGCTTATGTCCTGTCAACAGAAGAGGCCCCATCCCTTATATTCCCAGAAAACTCTCTTAGGGAAAGCCCTAAGAATATTAAAAAGTTGCTTTGATAAGACAAAAATCCTTTTCTATCCTCACAGGATTTTGGTAAAGAGTACAGGAGTCTGTATGGGTCCAACAAGAAGAACAGCAACAAACAACCAGAGAGTCTGCCTAGGTTGTGGTGACAGCCACAGCCCCAAGGAAGGCCACAGCTGGGGCCAGTCAGGTTCGGGGTAACCCATCCCCTACGTGACCGACTCCCAACACTTTGTCAAATACAAATTGGCACTTGCCAACTGCTCCTTGTGACTAGCAGAAACCCTCTGCAAAACCTATGTGTTTGATGGCATCTATTCCCCCTTCACCAAATCACAGATATACTAACCTTCCCCCAACTCTTTGGAGCAGTTTCTCAGAGCTATCTGAAATGCTATTTCCTATGCTATAGTCTTCATTTTGTCTCAGGTAAAACTCTCACACTGTGCATTTTTTATAAGTCAACAACTTTAATGTCTCTCCAAGAAAACTCACCCAGCTACCCATTCCCAGGTACACCCTCATTCTTGAAGGTTTTGCTAAGAGACATGCAGCAGAGAACCTGGGCATGGTAGGCACTCAGATATTTGTTGTCGGAATGCTAACCCTAAAACCACAAAGCATGTTTCAGCTTGGAGACTGTTTTGTTTTGTTTTTTTAAGTACTTAGTGTTTCAAATGGAGTCCAATGCCTGGAGTTTGGTGTCTCTGTCCTAATACTGAATTTCAGTTCAGTTCAGTTGCTCAGTCATGTCCAACTCTTTGCGACCCCATGGACTGCAGCATGCCAGGCCTTGCTGTCCATCACCAGTTCCCAGTGTTTACTTAAATTCATGTCCATTGTGTCAGTGATGCCAACCAACCATTTCACCTCTGTCATCCCCCCTTTGCCTCCCTCCTTCAATCTTTCACAGCATCAGGGTCTTTTCGAATGAGTCAGTTCTTCACATCAGGTGGCCAAAGTATTGGAGTTTCAGCTTCAACATCAGTCCTTCCAGTGAATATTCAGGACTGATTTCTTTTTGGAATGACTGGATCTCCCTGCAGTCCAAGGGATGCTCAAGAGTCTTCTCCAAAACTACAGTTCAAAAGCATCAATTCTTCAGCACTCAGCTTTCTTCATAGTCCAAATCTCACATCCATATATGACTACTGGCAAAACCATAGCTTTGACTAGATGGACCTCTGTTGGCAAAGTCATGTCTGTGTTTTTTAATATGCTATCTAGGCTGGTCATAACGTCTTCCAAGGAGTAAATGTCTGCTAATTTCATGGCTGAAGTCACCATCAGTAGTGATTTGCTGCTGCTGCTGCTGCTGCTGCTAAGTCGCTTCAGTCATGTCCGACTCTGTGTGACCCCATAGACAGCAGCCCACCAGGCTCCCCAGTCCCTGGGATTCTCCAGGTAAGAACACTGGAGTGGGTTACCATTTCCTTCTCCAATGCATGAAAGTGAAAAGTGAAGTCGCTCAGTCATGTCCAACTCTTCACAATCCCATGGACTGCAGCCTACCAGGCTCCTCTGCCCATGGGATTTTCCAGGCAAGAGTACTGGAGTGGGTTGCCATTGCCTTCTCTGCAGTAGTGATTTAGGAGCCCCCCAAAATAAAGTCTCTCACTATTTCCACTGTTTCCCCATCTATTTGCCGTGAAGTGATGGGACCAGATGCCATGATCTTTTAGTTTTCTGAATGTTGAGTTTTAAGCCACTCTTTTACTCTCCTCTTTTACTTTCATCAAGTGGAGATAGATAGGTCTATCTTCAATAGACCCATCCCAAATTTTAAAATTTTCAGTTATTGTTCTTTCTTACACTGAATTTTCCCTTTGGCTCTTTATAATAGTTTCTACTTCTCTTCTGACACTCCCATTTGTTCATTTAATTTGTGTATATCTCCCTTTAAGTCCTAGAACATATTTATTATTGTCTATATCAAGCTTTTATCTGTTTAATTACAAAACTTGCATCATTTTAAGGTTGGTTTCTAAAGATCATTTTTGCCTTGATGTGGATCACTTTTTAAATTTATTTTTTACTGAAGTATAATTGCTTTCCAATGTCGTGTTACTTTCTCCTGTACAGTATCGTGAACGAGCTGGATGTGTACATATATCCCCTCCCTCTTAATTCTCTCTCCTCCCTCCCCCCATTTCATTCCTTTAGGTCATCACAGAGCACTGAGCTGATCTCCCTGTGCTATACAGCAGATTTCCACTGTCTATTTTACATATGGTGGTAGATACATGTCAATGCTACTCTCTCAACTCATCCCACCCTCTCCTTCCCTCACTGTGTCCACAAGTCCATCTCTTGTGCGTCTGCCTCTCTGTTCCTTCCCTTAAAATATGTTCATCAGTACCATTTTCTAGATTTCATACATATGTGTTCATATATATTTGTTTTTCTCTTTCTGACTTGCTTTACTCTGTATGACAGGCTCTAGGTTCATCTACATCATGACAAATGACCCAATTTTGTTCCTTGTTATCACCGAGTAATATTCCATTGTGTATATGTACCATCTCTTCTTTATCCAGTCATTGGTCAATGGACATTTAACTTGCTTCCTTGTCTGGTTATTGTAAATAATGCTGCAGTGAACACTGCGGTGTATGTTAGATCACTGTGATATAATAAAAAATATTTGATCTTTGGCCCCAGTTCCTGGCATAGAGCTCCTAAAGCCCTAAAAATCCCCTGAGTAATAAGTGTCTGATATGCTAATGAGATAGAGAAGATAGAAGAAGGCTGAGGACTGAAGAACTGATTAATGCTTTCGAATTGTGGTGCTGGCAAAGACTCTTGAGAGTCCCTTGGAGTCAATCCTAAAGGAAATCAACTCTGAATAGTATTGGAAAGGCTGATGCTGAAGCTCAAGCTCCAATACTTTGGCCACCTGATTCAAAGACTGACTCATTGGAAAAGACCCTGATGCTGGGGAATATTGAAGGCAGGAGGAGAAGGGGACAGCAAAGGATGAGATGGTTGGATGACATCACTGACTTAAAGGACGTGAGTTTGAGCAAACTCCGGGAGTTGGTGATAGACAGGGAAGCCTGGCATGCTGCAGTCACAGAGTCAGACATGACTAAGTGACTGATCTGAACTGGACTTCTAATTATAACTTCATAAAAACTCCTAAACAGCAGGGTTTGGAAAATTCCCAGGTTGGTGAGCCCACGAAGTGCTGAGAGGGTGACATACCCAAAGAGACCATGGAAACTGTGTCTCCCCACCCAATAACTTGTCCTTTGTATCTCTTCCATTTGGCTGTTATTGCATGTGCTCAGACACTCAGTTGTATCCAACTCTTTGCGATCCTATGGACTGTAGTCTGCTAGGCTCCTCTGTCCATGGGATTCTCCCAGTCAGAATACTGGAGAGGGGTGCCATTTCCTCCTCTAGGGGATATTTCTGATCCAGGGATCAAACCCTCATCTCTTGTGTCTCCTTCATTGGCAGGCAGATCTTTACCACTACTGCCACCTTTGAAGCCCTGATTGTATCCTTTATAATAAACTGGTACTGGTAAGAAAAGCACTTCCCTGAGTTCTGTGAGTCATTCTGGTGAATTATCAAATTCATTTATAGCTGGTCAGTCAGAATTATGAGTGCCCCCTGGGACTTGTGACTAGCATCTGAAATTGGGGCAGGTTTGAGAAACTAAGCCCCTTAACTTATGACATCTCCTTTAATTATGAAGAGTCAGTATCTAAGAATTGGAGAGTTGGTGTTGGAGAAGACACCACACATGTGGTGTTGGGAGGGAAAAAACCCTCATTCGGTTTAGAAGCTGTGTCTGAAAGAACCCAAGATTCACATTTTCCTGTTTCTTCACATGTTTAGTGACACCACACACTATAAGTGGTATGTTTGTAGAAACCCTGACTTCTATTTTGCTCCTCTTAAGGGCAAACTTTGTCCTATAAGGCAGTTATTTTGTCCAGATTCAAACTCCAATTCTATCTTCTCTGTGTGGAACAGCAGGTGAAATCTCTACTGACTTTCTCATCCTCTAAATGCTGATTGCATTAGCATCTGGACTCCCTGAGGGTTTCCCTGAGGGTTTCTGGTCTCTCTGAGGGTTCCCCTAAAAATAAGAGCCTTGGTCTACAGCTTAGGGGTAGTTTAGATTTTTCATGTAAACTTGAGGTATAAATCTGTGTATGGCTCCCTCCCTTCCATGACTTCCTCCATTGGTTTATTCTGCTGGCCACAAACCTGTAAGGCTTTGGCTCACTAAACTTCAAATCCTATGCTTCACAGTCAGTCAGTTCAGTCACTCAGTCGTGTCCGACTCTTTGCAACTTCATGGACTGCAGCATGCCAGGCTTCTCTGTCCATCACCAACCCCTAGAGCTTACTCAAATTCATGTCCATTGAGTTGGTGATGCCATCCAACCATCTTATCCTCTGTTGTCCCCTTCTCCTCCTGCCTTCTTTGGCCTTCAATCTTTCCCAGCATCAGGGTCTCTTCTAATGAGCTGGCTCTTCACATCAGGTGGCCAAAGTATTGGAGTTTCAGCTTCAGCATCAGTCCTTCCAATGAATATTCAGAGCTAATTTCCTTTAGGATGGACTGGTTGGATCTCCTTGCAGTCCAAGGAACTCTCAAGAGTCTTCTCCAACACCACAGTTCAAAAGCACCAATTCTTCGGTGCTCAGCTTTCTTTATAGTCCAACTCTCACATCCATACATGACTACTGGAAAAACCATAGCTTTGACTAGATGGACCTTTGTTGGCAAAATAATGTCTCAGCTTTTTAATATGCTGTCTGGGTTGATCATAGCTTTTCTTCCAAGGAGCAAGCATCTTTTAATTTCATGGTTGCAATCACCATCTGCAGTGATTTTTGAGCCCCCAAAATTAAGTCTCACTGTTTCCACTGTTTCCTCATCTATTTGCCATGAAGTGACGAGATCAGATGCCATGATCTTGGTTTTCTGAATGTTGAGTTTTAAGACAACTTTCTCACTCTCCTCTTTCACTTTCATCAAGAGGCTCTTTAGTTCTTCTTCACTTTCTGCCATAAGGGTGGTGTCAACTGTGTGTCTGAGGTTATTGATATTTCTCCCGGCAATCTTGATTCCAGCCTGTGCTTCTTCCAGCCCAGCATTTCTCATGATGTACTCTGCATAAAAGTTAAATAAGCAGGGTGACAATATACAGCCTTGACATACTCCTTTCCCTATTTGGAACCAGTCTATTGTTCCATGTCCAGTTCTAACTGTTGCTTCACAGTTCCTCTTTTAAGGGAAGACTCCCTCTAGTTTCTGTTTGCTGTTGGCCATTCAGTTCTCTGAACCTTCAACTAATTGTGTGTTTGTGTTTATTGTTTCCCAGATTTTAAGACTCTTTCTGTGAGAGAGTTAGTTTGACCATATAAGTCCACCATCACCTGTCACTTGCTTGTAATTTGAAAATAAGATATATTCTTGAAAGGAAAAAAACAGCAATGTAAATGCACTATAAATGCTTAGTATGCAGCCTATGGTTTCCATTTAATATCTGGGATTAGCTAGTTTGAATTCTGATCATCTGACCAATCTGGGCTTAAAAACAATTTAAAGAAACTTGCAGCTTAAAGTAGATTATTTTCTTAGCCTCAGATAGAAAGAGGACATAACATTCTCCTCAATTATATAAGAGTGAAAGTGAAAGTCATTCAGTAGTGTCCAACTCTTTGTGACCCCACAGACTCTACTGTCCATGGAATTCTCTAGGCCCAAATACTGGGGTGGGTAGCCTTTCCCCTCTCCAGGGGATCTTCGCAACCAGGGATCGAACCCAGGTCTCCTACATTGCAGGTGGATTCTTTACCAGCTGAGCCACAAGGAATAAGTGCTTGATATTTAATTATTTAAAAGTAAGTTTTATATACCTCATCACACTATTATCAGAAAAGTGAACACTTGGCTAGTGTTGCACTATTCATATGTGACATTGCCCATCACACTACTTGGGAGAGCTTCTGACTCCTCTTGCTTCTTTTGCTCAAAGCCCTTCAGAGGCTTCAAGCTCTAACCATGACCTACAAGACCCCCCCTGACCTGGCCCCTGATTATGTCTCTGACTTCCCTTCCACAAGTCTCTCCTTTGGTCACTCTACTCCAGCCATGTTGGTCTCCTGACTTTTCTTGAAACACGCCAGGTACACCTCAGCGCTTTTCCCTCTGCCTGGAATCCTTCTCCGCAGATAATCTCATCATTAGTTCCTTTTTTTTTTTCAGGTATTTGTTCAGAAGTGACATTCTTAGAGCAGTCTTCCAACTTCACTTCTTTTTACTAAACTCTGGTCCTGCTGCTCGCCACTCAAAGACCAACACTCATGAGAGCAAATGTTGGTAGACAAGAAAATTGCTTTTAATCAGAATGATGGCAATCTAGGGAGATGATGACTCAGAGTCCCCCAAAACCACCCCTGAAGATTCGTCTCAGCCATGAAAGATTCAAAGGGAAAAAGGGAAAGTAATCTCAGTTAGTCATTGAGATGGGGGTCAGTGTTGTCATTCCCCACCAAGTGCAGGCTTGTTGACCGCGAGATTTTTTTTTTAAATGCTATCTTATTCACACAGCTTGTTCGTGAGATTACTGAAGGGGAAGCTAGAGAAGAGATCTGGTCATTTGTTAATTACTTATTCTTCATGTTTACTTCTTTGATCTTTGGAAAGAAGCAACAGATTAGGCAAGGTATTATGTGATCAAAAGATGTGAAGGACTTCCCTGGTGGTCCAGTGGTTAAGACTATGAGTTTCCAATGCCAGGGGTGAGGGTTTGATCCTTAGTCAGGGAGCTAAGATCCCACATGTCATGCAGTGTGCCAAAATTAAAAAAAAAGTAAAAGAAAATAGACTTGTAGGGTATGCATAGGTTAGAGATGAGTAGAGCATGGGGTAGGGGCTGCTTTAAGGATAGTGACATGACAAAGGGACCTCCTGTAAAGACTCTTTACTGCCTTACATTCTCTAAAATTACAACACCCTCCCCCTCTAAGAAAACCCATTTAGTACTATTTCCCTTATTATATGTCTCTCTTTAATATAGAATAACTTTCTTATTTATCTTATTTATTTTCTAGATTTATTTACTAGTCACTAGAATGTTATCTTCATAAAGGCAGAAATTTGTTTATTTTTTGTTCATTCTTATGGTACCTAGAATGATAGCCTGCATATAATAAGTGCTAAAAAATGTGTTGAATGAATAAATATATGAAACTCCCTTGATATTCTTTGGAATCCTGTTAAACATTCACCATCAAGAACTTTCATAGTTGAGTCACATATACACAAGCAGCTTTTGGTATTATAGAAGCTTTCAGACCAGATCAGTCGCTCAGTCGTGTCCGACTCTTTACAACCCCATGAATTGTGGCATGCCAGGCCTCCCTGTCCATCACCAACTCCCAGAGTTCACTGAGACTCACATCCATTGAGTCAGTGATGCCATCCAGCCATCTCATCCTCTGTCGTCCCCTTCCCCTCTTGCCCCCAACCCCTCCCAGCATCAGAGTCTTTTCCAATGAGTCAACTCTTCGCATGAGGTGGCCAAAGTACTGGAGTTTCAGCTTTAGCATCATTCCTTCCAAAGAAATCCCAGGGCTGATCTCCTTCAGAATGGACTGGTTGGATCTCCTTGCAGTCCAAGGGACTCTCAAGAGTCTTCTCCAACACCACAGTTCAAAAGCATCAATTCTTCGGCGCTCAGCCTTCTTTACAGTCCAACTCTCACACCCATACATGACCACATGAAAAACCATAGCCTTGACTAGACAAACCTTTGTTGGCAAAGTAATGTCTCTGTTTTTGAATATGCTATCTAGGTTGGTCATAACTTTCCTTCCAAGGAGGAAGCATCTTTTAATTTCATGGCTGCAGTCACCATCTGTAGTGATTTTGGAGCCCAGAAAAATAAAGTCTGAAACTGTTTCCACTGTTTCCCCATCTATTTCCCATGAAGTGATGGGACCGGATGCCATGATCTTCGTTTTCTGAATGTTGAGCTTTAAGCCTACTTTTTAACTCTCCACTTTCACTTTCATCAAGAGGCTTTTTAGTTCCTCTTCACTTTCTGCTATAAGGGTGGTTCACATTTATATTTTTAATTCAATTCCTTCACTGGGAAATGTTGCTTTTTATTATACTGTAGGGAGTTTATACATTATTATTATAAGACAAATACTATTATTATGAATCACACTGAAACCCAAAATTTAGTCCAATGAAAATATCTGTATGCTCTGACCAATGGCCCATGGTAATAGTACTTTTTGGTCTTGTTATACTGAAATTTTCTCATATATATTTGTGTGTGCAATATGTATATGTAATATCAGTACAATCAGCGTTCTTTTACCAGTTTTGTGATAATGAAAACATCTAACACCTGGCTGTGTGACATAACATGAACTGGAAAAGAAATATAACACAGGGGCGCTAGCTAGTATAGCACAAATAAGGAGTAAAATATGATTCTTCTAAAAAAAAAAAATAACAATGGATTGTAATTGGCCCAATTCTTCGGAGAGTAAGAAAAACCAAAAGGGAAATGTCAAAGAGGAAAGAGGATTGGCTTCTGCAAGAGCACATTTCTGCCTTAGTCTGCATGCTTGGGCAACTTTAATGAACCACCTCATCTTTGAGGGAATTTGGCTCCTGCTTTGCTTTATGTCCAGCCCTTGACCTTAGGGGAATGACCTAGAAGTACTGGCAATGAGATTTCGAATGATGCTGATTACAGTACATTCCAGTCCAGTAAAAGATCTCGTACTTTCCTTCAAGTTCAACATGATGGGATTTGACCTATAATATTTTTACAGATAGCCATAATTGAGCACCAAGGGGACACGTGACTTGCACAGCAGGACTAGTTTTCTCTGATTATCAGATCCTTGACAGTTGAAATTACTTTCATTTTCTAATACTCAAGTGCCCCCAGGCAAGTCAATCTCCCCTCCCACTACCAAGCTCCCCCAACCCTCCCATAAATGTTCCCTGGGTCCCAGGGCTCCCTGTGCCCTCCATTTGTTTGTCAGCTCCTGAGCGATGAAAAAAACATTTCTAAATGGTGTCTTATCCAGGTCACCTATAAATGTCACTCTATTTTCCATATCTGGGAGCACAAGCATGTAGCAACAATTGTAACAGCTACGATATTCTTATTGTTTCCTTTGTTACCAATTCACACAGATTTGTGATTTTATTGAAGGGATTTAGCCAAATCATAAATCCTAGTCAACAGAAATGGTGACAAATTAATAAATTGATCATATGGGTTTAAGATCTGCAAACTGCTGCTTTCAATTTCCACTCTGGATCCTCAACAACCCCAAATTTGATGTCTCTGACTAAACCTTCTTTGCCATCATTCAGACTCTACCCCACTCCTCAAAACATAGCTTTTGATTTTTACTCCTTTCCATCTAGAGGGATGAATTTCTTCCACTTCATTCCTCACCTTACTTTTTACTTGACTACTTAAATATCCCATTCTAAGCAAATATGTTATAATAAATTTCAAATGAAATTAAGCAAAGATTTACTGTGTAAAATATATAATAGCCAAGAAAGGGAAAAAAAGAGTTGTTATTTCTATCACTCAGAGATAGCCACAGATAATTTTTGGAAGATATACATATATATGGAACATTAGTTACATATATGTACTAATATGAAATTATACACATCACTGTATATATTATAACTTTCAAAAGTATCTACTATCATCTTTATATTCAGTTGTGTGTGCTAACTTGCTTCAGTCATGTCCAACTCTTTGCAACCCTATGGACTATAACCTTCTGGGCTCTTCTGTCCATGGGATTCTCTAGGCAAGAATACTGGAGTGGGTTGCCATGCTCTCCTCCAGGAGATCTTCCGAACCAAGGGATCAAACTCTTCTCCTGCAGCTCCTGCATTTCAGGTGAACTCTTTCCTGCTAAGCCATTGAGAAGTACCCATTTATACCATAATTTTCAATGTTTTCTTAAAGATGTAGCATTTGTGGTTTAGAGCGTGGCCTCTAGAGCCAGACTGCCTAGGCTCAATTCTACCTACTAGATGTATGGCCAGGGGGTTAATTACATAACCTCTATGTGATTCAATTTTCTCATTTATAAAATAGAAACAATAAGAGAACCCCCAGATAATCCTCTTGAGTAGATTAAGTCAATTAACATTTGTGTAGAACATAGAACTCTGCCTGATACATAGTCAGTACTATATAAGCATCTCTTTGTATCACCATCATTACTATTCCCTTTGGGGGTGCATTGGGCTGCTAGAATACCACAGACTGAATGGTTTAAACAACAGAATACCACAGACTGAATGGTTTAAACAACAGAATTTATTTTCTTGCAGTTCACAATGCAGACGTCCAAGATCAAGGTTGGTTTCTAGTAAGGACTTTCTCCTTGGCTTGCAGACACCTGCCTTCTTGTTTTGTCTTCACTCGGGCCTTTCTCTGGTGTGTACACTCCTGGTATTACTACTTCTTGTAATGACATCAGTCCTATCAGATTAGGGCTCCATTCTTAGAACCTCACTTAACCTTCATTATCTTCTGAAAGGCCCTCTTTCCAAATATAGTCCCATTGAGGGTGAGGGCTTCCATTTATAAGTTTTGAGGGGACACAACTTAGTCTATGGCAGAGATGTATGCTAATTTAGTTACTGTTAGACATTTAGACTGATTTCTGGTTCTTACCACAAAGATATTCATGCCTCAATGAACACTATCCATTAGTATTTCCTCAGTGTAAATTCATATAAACTGAAATATCAAAGTTTATGTAGAATATTAAGACTTTTGAGACATATTGCTAAATTGCCCTCCAGAAAGGTTATACCAATTTACATGTCCATTAGCCGTATAAGACTTATTTTATTTTCAATTTGTTGAAAGAAATACAATCATTTTAGATATTTCTAAAGCCTGGTTACTCTCCAGCTTACCTTCACTTCCCTTCCCCCAATATACACAAAAGGGCAAGTTGGGAAAAATATTATTATGTGATATTATTGAAAAGTAATATCACAAGAGGACAAGTTGGGAAAAACACATGTTGGCCTACCCAACACCAGTGAGAAGATTTATATCAGTCAGTATCCTATTTACTGGTGTAGACCTCAGCAACTGAAATGAAAATACAATCACAGAAAGCACCTGGACCATAGCAGGCCAAAAAAGAAGAGGAATTTGAAATTTAGATGGCAAAAATTAAAATAAGCATGTAAACAAAGAGTCAGCCCAATATCCCACACCTGTAGATGAAAAAATACTAAAAAAAAAATAAGCAAACCAAAATTGAAAGAGAAAATGAAAACTGAAAATTCATACTTCACAAAAGTCAACTAATTTTTTGATGGTAAAGTAACACAATTTAAAATCCTTACTATGAACATATTCAAAAATACAGAGAAGGAGAAAAGGTTCCACAATGAATATTTTTATACACCCACAACATAGATATGTATATTGGCTTTAACCATATCCATATACATCATTTTCTCTCAGTAATGTGACTGTTTCTTCTTCATTGCTGGATACTACTGTATGCATCTTCCCAAATAAGAATTCTCTCCTAAATACATTACTAAAGCATTATCACACCTTAACAAAATTAGCTGCAGTCCCCTGATATCATATTCAAATTTCTATAATTTTCCCCAAAATACTCTTTATAGCTGTTTTCTTTAAACCTAGATCCAATCAAATACCAGGCATTGCCTTTGATTGCTGTATTGCTAAAGTCCTTTTACAATTAGCAGGTAATTTGGGACCTGATTCGTTGGTGTCATGTGAATGACTAGTTGCTAAGTGAACTTTTCACCTAATGTGCTCAATTTCCAGTGATGATTTGATTGAATTAGCCTATTTCATTAGGGGATGCAGAATGCAATTTCTAAAATTTTAGTTGATTCTGCATTTATTGGCTCAAAATTCTGTGTATAGAACTTTCTCTCATTAGTCCATTATTAAAAAATGCCCAAATGTATGCTCTATTCTCTGTCTTTTGGCAACCACTTTTATATCAAGAAGTTAATGCAAGTCACTTCCATTGGTGGTGAATGCCATTATTTTCCCCAATATTTGGTATCATCATAGACACATACATTTTATTTCAATTTTCTTTCTTTTTTATTCTTAAATTTTCACAGATATGGCCAGTGGGAGCCCTTTCAAGCTCATTATTCTTTTGATATGACCTCATTATTCTTTTCCTGTTTCCTTGTTGCTCCACAATAAGATGTTCCAGCTTCACCCATTTAACATCAGTTTGGTTATTAAATTTTCCTTCAACCCTTTTTCATCTTTATATTATCCAAGAAATGTGAAATAGAGAAGCAAATATGTGACTGTAAGCTAGTGTCTTGATTTTAGCTTGGCATTTTCCAAAAGCAAATCCCAAGTCAGTGATTGCAGTATAGGTAAATCATTTGGGAATTGATCCCAGGAAGCCAAAATGAAGGGATGGGGAAACTGAGACATAAAAGGGAAAGAAGTAAAAGGCATGTGTGTTAGTGACCTAGCTAGCACTGTAGGCAACATCCTCGACCCCACAGGCGCTTGCCTTGTAGAATGGACAGTCATTTCCTCAGAACAGTCCACTGAGGAAAAGGAAGCTGAGTTATCAATTTCATTTTCTCCTTGGTTGAGAAGCATTAACTCTGGAGCTGGAGAAAGCCCTGAGTGGAGAGGCAGGACTCATATGTTTCAGGCAGGAAGTTATCAGTGGGCTAAGGTTACAGATGAGCCACGGAGATGGGGGCAAGGAATTGAGAGCATTTACTACAGTGGGAAAGTCAAGCTGGTGGCTCCTTGACTATAAATGTTCTGTTCCTTTTCTTGTTTCTTGACCCATGGTCTCTACACTTTGAATGCCAACTGCATCTGGATCCAGAAGTGTTCAAGTGGGTACTTTCTCTTGCTTCTTCTGCATCCTAAAAGGTGTCCATGTTCTTCTGTACCAAGTGCAAGGCTATATTGAGCTTAGATTGCTCCCTGAGCTTCTCATCCATGCTTCCAAGTATTCTACTAGGTATATCCAGTTGGATGATGTCCTATCGATTCTTCAAATCCATCATGCCCTGAAATGAAGCTACCACCTTCCCCTCGAACCTGCTCTCTCTTCACTGGTATGTGAATGGCACTACTACTTACCTAGCCATCCAAGCCAGAAGCCAGGCATCATCCTTGATGCTTTGATTTCACCAAGGCTCATTGTCTTTCTCCTTTCAAATGTTTTTTCAATCTAAGTCCCTTTTATCATTACCACTTCTATTCTGTTTCTGGGGGCCACCTTTTCTTACCTTGATTACCATGGCAGTCCTCAAGCTAATTCTCCCGTGTTGTCACTCCCTAATCCCTTCTCCACACTGAAGCCAGGAGATCTCTCTAAAATGCAGCAAGAGCAACTGATCTAAACACTGTTTTTCAGAGTCCTTTGTTGATTTCTGTTTACTTTAAGTGTAAAATTAAGTTTTTAAAGTGGTTGAAATGCTCTTCTTGATTGAACTATTATATTCACCTCTCTTCCTCATAATCTGTCTCCACCACCCACTCCAAGTCCCATACACCCACGCACAGACCTCAAACACTCTGCTTTTGCTGTAGACGTCTCTTGCTTTCACCAAGACTCTTGGGTCCTACAATGCCCCTCTTTCTCTCCCTGCCACCATCACCCCCTCTCTTCCCAGACTGGAACATTCATCCTGCACTTCTTCTCCTGCTGACTCTTATTGCACCTTCAGGTCTCAGAAGACACACCTTTGAGTCCTCTTTTTCATGTTTTCCTAGTACCGTATACTTCTTGTAATCACCCTTGGTCTCAGTTTCAACAATTATAAATTGAATATGATAACAATGTCCATCAGCACTTAGTAAGCACACAATAAACATTAATTATTAATGTTATAGTATATATCATCCCAAATTATAATGGCTTATTTAATTGTCTGTCTCCCCATCTGGACAGAAAGTTCAAGGAGGGCTGCCATCTTGTCTATCTTATTCACAACTGTATCTCCAGCATTGTGTTCATTGTCGCATGGCAGGGACTCAATAAATATTTGTTGTATAGATAAATGGAAGGAACAGGGAGAGAGTAGTCTAAACTAAGACAGACTACCTACTTAGTCGTAGACCTACCACATCTAAGGTGATTTCCCCAAAGTTTAAAAAGATAGTGGAAAAGTGTAAACGACTCTCATGTTGAGAGAGGTGGTTGTTTAGGGTGGTGCTGGCTCAGTTTTCCAGGGACAATCTTCAACAGCAACATCATAAGAAGGGGAACTTAAATGATCTTAATCCTAATGGCCCTATGAAGACAATGGCTCTATTGAAGAGGAAGCTGAGTAGCAGAAGGTTTATATGACTGGTCTGGAGTCCAAAGTAAGAGGCAAAATGAAGCTGTTCAAACTCTGAGCTTATCCCTCTCTAGCTGTGTTCTCTAAAACTCTGGTGCTGAAGTATGTTAATAAATTTTAGTGAAAGAATTGGAGGCATAAATAAGTTTGGGGACCACAGGATTAAATAGAAGTGACTGTTGCGGGTTATTGCCTTTTTGCTGCAGAGATGCTCAAAGCTTTTAATATGCTAATGGTAATTGGGACTGTCCAAGATGAGAAAGTATGCATGCTTCCCCAGCTCACTTGAGCAAAGAGCCCTATCTCTCCAGAGCTTTCTTGGGGAACATAGCCACAGCCCTGCTCATCCTTCTGCCGAGGTTGCCTACCTCCCTCTACCTTCAAAATGTGATCATTTCTGATCCTTGAAGGTTTAAGTCTAGTAACTAGGTTTCAGTGATGAAAACATAACACTCATTTGATTCAACGATAATTTGATAAAAATGTAGGATGTGCTTTGCCTTGTGCCGTATACTATGTGATACCGGAAACCATGAAAATGTCCCTGCTCTTATAACATCACTACTGAGGAAAGTAACAAAAACAATGACAGTGACTGCATAGCCTTGCTGTATAAAACCTTTTCCCCGCAAAGTGCATTCATAGCTTGTATCTCACTTGCTTCCTGATTAAGTTGAGGCAGCAGGTATCCCAAGCAGATATCTACACAAGATGAAGATGTAAACCTCAGGAGACAAGTGAATTCTCAGCTACATGGCCAGTCATCCATTTGGAGAATTTATTTTCAGGTTTCCCTCAACTCGGGGTCTGTTCTCCCCAACTAATATCAACTATGTGATTCTGTGTAATTCTCAACTTTTCAGCATGGTAGATTTCATTTCTTCATATACACATCTAAAGTGATGGAAAATCTATAACAATATCATGTAGAAGGTTGGAAATGGAATGGACCTTGGCAATTTTTTAAACCAACCTCGCCATTTCCTGAGTGAATAAACAGGTACAAAGAGGTCCAACGATATGCCCAAGGTCCCCAGACAGCTTACAGTAGAGTTATAAGAAATCATTTCCACTGTCTATTGTCCACCATCCACTCTGCAAATCACCTCCAATTTTTAATTTTATCACTGTTGGGCTTCCCTGGTGGCTCACTTGTAAAATCTGCCTGCCAATGCAGGAGATGTGGGTTCAATTCCTGGGTCAGAAAGATCCCCCGGAGAAGGAAATGGCAACCCAGTCCAATATTCTTGCCTGGGAAATCCCATGGACAGAGGAGCCTGGCAAGATACAGTCCATGGTATCACAAAGAGTTGGACACGATTTAGTGACTAAGCATACACATACGTGAAAAGTATACTTGATTTATTCCTGCTTTAATGTTGGGCTGAAACCACTCAGCAGATAGGTTTGTTCCCATCTCTGTTATTCTGGGTTATTTTTGTTTACTCTGCTATTGTTTGAGGAGCTTTGCATACAACTAGGAAAACTGTTAAGTCTTCACATTGGCAATGATCTTTAAGACCCATAAAAGATGAATCACCAAGGGAATCTATAACTTTGCATGATCAAAGTAAAAATTCTATTTTTATGGCTGGCTGTGTTTTATCATCTATAAATTTTATAATAATGATTAGGTTCAAAGTAGGAACATAATTTACATATATCAAACCGTCTCACAGTGTCCTTACAGCCTCTGAAGCACCTGCAGCAGACAGGAGGAAGCTGAGAGCTTCCAAGCTCTCAGAGGCATTAATCAATGGAGCCTCTCTAAGGGAGAGAGAGAGAAAGAGCATGACAGCGACGGTGGCCTCTTATAACCACACTTGTGTATCCTGCAGTGTTCACACAGGAATAGTGCTTTCTGCATTTGTCAGAAATACACTTACTTCAGCTTTTTCATCCCTTCCCAAGGTAATCAGTCTCATTTCCCAGAAATGCTTTTTCTCTTACACTGACCAGAAACTCTTTAGAAGTGTCAGCACAGGAAGAACTTTTGAGACTGTAGCTATTTAACACAACTGATTTCTCCCATCTGTGCCCAGAATATGTTCAAGTCTATAGATAGATGGTGTGTGTGTCCCTTGAGTCTCTGCAGCACCTTCCATCTCCTCCATCCTCCCACTTAGTTCTACCTTGGATTGATTTTGCCTCCTAGCAAAGAGTTAAAGGTGATCACGGAGGGATTTAAGTCCAGGCATGCTGGCAGACGTGCACTGAGGCAACAGCAACTACAAATCACGGATGGTGCAAGCTTTCAGAGTAAACATCAATTTCTCCAATTTGCTATAGCCCGAGAACTTTATAAGCCTAGCGAATGAATTGTGAGTGTGGGTTTTGTGCTGGATAGATTCAGCAGGGGTTGTTTCTATAAAGCTCTGTTAATGTACGCTGAGTCTTCAGTTTAAATATCATGAGGGAGTAAAAAGTCACAGCTGTTTCACTCACTGCCCTCCTTACATGTGTCAGTTTCAATCTTCTTGGACAAAGGCTGCCTTGCAATCTTGCACCTGGATTCAGCTTCATACTGATGGGTGTGTTGGCCAGAGCTTGTCTCCAAATACCAGGGCAAGGACTTTCCCCTTATCTCTCTGCTTCTTGAAACGCCCTTTCCATCTTCAAATGCACTACCTAGCCTTCAGTGCAACATATTTTTGGCTGCACATTTAGCCATGTCTCATGTCCTGTATTTAGAAATATTTTCTGTTTCTGTGAGATTCTCCATCGACCATAGTAAGTATTGAGCTCTTTCACATGCTAAGCACTGTGTTAAGTGCTTCTTTACATTGACCATCTTGTTTAATATTTATATTTCTATGAAATAGGCACAATTATTATCCCATTTTACAGATAAGGAAACTAAAGCTGAAGTGAAATAATTTGTCCAAAGTCTTAGAATTAGTAAGGGCCAGAGCTGAGATCTGATCAGACAAACTAAGCTGTTCAGAACTTTGATGTTAATATCTTGCTTCTCACACTGGACAAAGCTCTCAAAGAGGGAGGTGTTAGTTGCGTGTCTTTGTTTTCCTCCTTGTGCCTAGAACACGCAAATATTTGTTCATTTCAAAGAGCCTAGGAAAAGCCAGGATAACAACCAGAACTTATAAAACTAGTAGACCTAGAAATATGATTCCCCCAAAGGAGACCCTGCTTTTATTCCTGATGATGTTAAAAAGCCTAGAATAGGAAAATCCAGTTTAAGGACAACTTTAAATAAAAGTTTCATTAGTCCGAATGAGTATTCCTACAATATTGAGCCCTGAGTTGAATTTTAGAACCCTCTTTATGCTTTGTTAGTAACAAAGCTGTTATAAAAATAATTTGATAAGACAGTCCATTGCAATGGTGTGACTTCACTGTGCAAAAAGGGTGCCTTAGCCCAGTGTCTGAGCATACTCAACTTATGTAATGCTAACATAATGGATTATGCATATTGTATTGGGTTAAAAAGGAAACCCAGTGAAGTATTACAGCAATTTAAAAGATATATATCGGGGCTTGTTCAGCAGAGATATTTAAAATTTAAACCTGTTTAAATATTCAACTGAAACTAAAATAAAATTCTGAAAAATGGAATTCAATAGAAAAGCTCCATTAAGAGTAAAAATGCTTCTCCAAACCCATTTGGCTCTAATAGAAACCCATCGAGTGAGGGTTTCATTGTTCAGGCACCAGCCAAGGGAAAAATTATACATACGTTTGGGTAGAAGAATATCAGTGGGACTTCCTGTGGCATGAGCTTCCCTTAGAAAAGTAAGAGAAAAGAGGGAACTCAGACCAACACTCAAATTAGGCCATGATTTGTTTAAAATGGTCTGGAGAGCTTTCTTAAAGAGCTTCTTTGTATTTGCTCCTTTGCTTCAGTAAAACCTCATTTCACCTTCCACATCAGATGTGATTCTTAAAAAAAAAAAAAAAAAAATTGGCACCTTTTGCTGCAATATCAGGATACTGACCAATTTGCCTCCTGAGAGCCAAATTTTATTTCTCTGATAAACATCCTGCAGGATGTTTTTATTCCATTAATTGAAATGGTGGCTTGCACAGAAATGTACCGCTTTATCAAGGTCTGCTTGAATATCAGGCTCAGGCTGAGCCCCAGCATTTTCATGCTGCCATTCTCCTGACAGCAAACACACGAGGATTCTGAAACATAATTAAAACAATCAGTAAGAATTAGCTAGCTCGGTGACTGCACTCAAATAGCAAACCCAGAGAAGTAAATGGGGAAACGTATGGGTAAGTGAACAGGAGCTTTCCAGAGTTGGAGAGAAGGCTGTTAGGAGACATAAAATGGAGGGTATTATGAGAAGAAATATAGGATAATATAAACAGAGTCTCTAATCCTGAGGACTGTAAATCCCTTTTCCTTAATTGGTTTAGAAACTGTGGTCTGTAATGTGAGACGGAGGGCTCTGGCTGCCTTTCTTCTTTGCTGCCCAGAATCACATTAAGTGGAAAACAATAGCGAGGCTGACAGCTCCCTTTCTGTGGGGCATTTAGAGCTAATCTGCTATTGAGACTAATACAATTACATGGGATTAGAGCACTGCCAATGATATAGAGATTGGGGAATTCTCAGGGGGAGGAAAAACCGGGCATTTTCAATGTGGGGTACAGGGTTTAAGAGGGATAGAGGTTCAAGTCTGCAATACTCCTAATTATTCAAAAAGAGAGAGAAACAACCAGGAATTGGTAATTCATTCAGGATCTTGGTGATGTATTTTAATCCAAATACAATTCTAGTTTGTGATTTCTTCACTGGTGCTGTACACTGCTTCCCAGGTGGCTCAGTGGTAAAGAATCCGCCTGTTAGTGCAGGAGATTCAGAAGACCAGAGTTCAATCCCTGGATTGGGGAAATCCACTGGAGGAGGAACTGGCAACCCACTTCTTGCCTGGAAAACTCCATGGACAGAGAGGCCTGGTGGGCTACAGTCCATGGGGTCACAAAGAGTTGGACGTGACTGAGCAGGTACACATGCTGTACACTGGCTTGCTTATTTTTAAAGATTTATAATTAAATTTAGAGATCCCCTAACAGGAGTGCACCTTTCTACTTGCTGTCTTGATGTGTGAGCAAAGCAGTTAGGCGTTTTTATGCCTACTTTACAGGAGAGAAAACTGGACTTTAGAGAATGTAAGTAATTTGCCTAGACATGCAAACAAAAATGTGAAACTCAGGATTCCAACCTAAGACTTTGTAAGACTGGAGTTTATTCTTTCTATGACCCCATGGTACCTATTCAGCTATTGTGTGACTAGTATGGATGTGTGATGCTGTGTCTCTGGGTTTCCCATATCCAGCATCAATTCCTCTGATTTCTCATTGGGGAACTTTAACACCAAACTAAGGTATGGGCATATGACCAAGTCTTACCCATTCTCAAGTACCAGTTGTGTTGAATTGCCAAGTGCATATTCTGTCTATATAATCTATGTTTATCCATTGTTTATGGAACATTTTGCCATGTCGATTTTGGAAGTGCTTAACTTCAGACTATTTCTTTTCTCGGAAACATAAAACCCCTCTTTAAACAATTAAAACTCTATAATTTGCTGAAAATCTCTTATTTGGCTTTCAAAGTTTGAGGAGAGGAAGCAAGAATTAGAAACTCATACAGTCTTGTATGAGCTGCGGGACAACTGAAGAGATATTACAATCATGCCTTAATTTGTTTCTTCATGTGTGTTCATCATATTTCTTGAGTACTCAACTGTAGTGATGGTATTGAATAAAACACATAAAAAGTGGGATCCTTAAAGACGTAGCTCATTCAGGAAATGGGGAGTTAGAGAGTCCAGGTCTGGCCTTCTGGTTTCTGCCAGAAACTGTGCTCCTGTGGGTTGGAAAGTTCTATCATTTCCAGAAGCTGAAGATCATGGAAAAGATTGCCAGAAAAGAGAGAGAATTTTAAAGATGATGTCTTTTCTTTTCAGGTACTCACTGTGTGTGGGTGTTTATACACCTTTATTTGAGATGATCCCTGCTAGTGTGTGCAAGAACCTTGGTGCATTGACATGCTATTGGGAAACTATGGATATGGGCGTGATTTAAGGACCTCTCAAACAGATGTAGTGGTTGGGTGAGCAGGAGGTTAAATTCAGGGACCCTAAGTCCACTTCTTCTAAAATACTGAGGAGATTTGTTTTCTTTGCAGAATAAATAGACCGTTAGGGCACCTCTGTTATGTAGTATCCTCAGCCGTAGAGGATGGAGCCCTCGAAGGCTCATATCACTCTATTCTCTGATGTAGCCACCACACCTGGTCATTATTTGTTTATTTTTTTTAAAGGAATAAAGAAACAGGCTCTCTACTCCCAGGCAGTGGGGAAAGACATTCCTTTCCTATTTTGATGAAGCTCCAGAGGCCTTTCCCCTCTATAGGGCTATCAAACCCCCAGTTTGAAGGACCTTCAGGTATGTTCATCAGAGGCTGTGCCATATTTTTGTAAGTTACCTCCTGAGGAAGGGCCAGTCTTATTATTCCCATTTTGCACATTTTACACAGTAGATCAATTTCCAATTCCCAACAAGTGAACTTCCCAAAATTTTATACAATGAAACTTAACTCCGATCATATGGGCATAAAAATACGCATACCCACCGGAGCATTGTTAAGATTTCAGGAAGAAAATTTTATTTCACCTTAAAATACGACCTATAGTAGCCTAATTGTGAAAAATGCATTGTGTGTGGGCCTCTTTTGAATATTTAGATGTGGAAGAATGTGAGCAGTCGCCAGATAATATAATTTTCACCCAGGCAAATATCGAGCACTGTGAAGAAAATGCAACTTTTGCAGTGTGATTTATATATGCTTATATACCCTTCATTTTGAGTCTATGTGAAATGCAGACATTTATAGTTCTATAACCAGAGGAATAAAATTTGAATGTGTAGTAAAATGAGAAATGTATTTTAAATGGGCTTTCGAAGCAGAACTGGGGAAGTCGTCAGGAGGCCACAGTCACTAACATCATTGGTTATTTCGCTAGATGGCTGCTCAGATGGAAGCCTGGCAGGCACAGGATTGAATTTGGGTTGATGGGCATGGGAGATGGAGTGACGGCTTCCCAGAAAAGATTGAGATACAGCAACATGGTAATCCAGGCTGGCCAGAATGCATGCCACAAAGCCACTATGAGAAATTCCTCCTTTCCTTGTGATGCATCCTTATTTTTTTTTACTTTTAAAAGAAGAATGAAAAAAAAATTTTGTTATGATTTGACACAGATCATTGATCATAGTTTTCTATTTCAAATATCTCCCAGCTGTGTTCTTGTGTCAAATTTACAAAAGACATAACCATTGTTTCCACAAAACATTGGAATATTGACTGGTTATTTGCCCATGGGCACCTATCGTGCCCAATATAACTCCTAGCATGATAGAAACCACTCATGGGCCCCAAGTGATATGCAGGAAATAGGGAGCTTTAAAGAGTGTTTCTTGCTGTGATGGGCAGCTAGTGTTGTTGGTTGTCCTCCCCTTCAGAGGGGCCCTAACAGAACTCGACATTCCAGGTGGAAATTTGTGTCATGTGGTTTGAATGGAGATGAATCTGTTCTCCCTCCAATCTCTATCACAGAGATGTCATGAACCAAAGCTGGGCCAATCAGAGTCCGCAGAATTTTTCCTGTACTTTAAGGGAGGACTGGTTTATTCCAATAGTCTTACTAAGCTGAGGGGATATGGGCTAGAGGTTGCTGGCAGCCATTTTTATTAAATACCACACAGAGAAAAATATCCTAAAGACTGAGCCAAGCCAAGCTGAGTTCAGAGATGGAGAGAAACCAAAACTTGTTACCTAATTTGAGTCTCTGGATCCAGCCATGCTTGATTCCAGTAACAATCCCCTTTTCCAGTTTTGTGAGCTAATAAACTTCCTCTTTTGCTTAATGGAGTTTTAGTTAGGTCTCTTCTATTATTTACCACCCCCCAAAAGCCCTAATAAAGTTTACAAGAAGACAATGTATTTCATTTATACTTGCCAGCCTTCTCTGTAGCCTAGGTTAGGACCATATGACTAGTTCCTGCCAAAAGACTGTGAGCAGATGTGATCAAAAGTGGAAGCATTCAAGAAATAGTATACCTTGTCCAGCTCTCCTTTTCATTTTTTCAGAGACTTAAAGGCCATGTCTATTAGATCATGTAGCTAGAAGATAACAGAGCCCATATCTGCATGGATCACTTACACCATGCAGAACAGAGCCCCCTGCCAACCTTTGCTGTGTTATATCACCAAAATTTAAGGAATATTTTTTTATAGGCACATAGGGGCTTGTGATAGAAATTAGACTTAGTTATGGAAAAATTAAGCACTTTATTTTTTTCTTTGTTTTGCTGAATTTGTGGCTAAGATCCATGTTCATCGATTAGCTTTATGTAAGGCTTCTTCATAACATAAGAAGTGGAGGTAGGAGATATCTAAGAAAACACAAAAGAACCAAGAATAGGGAGATCATGAGCATAGGAGCCATCCTTGGTGTTGTGCCCAGAGAGTCATAGAGATCATGGCCTCAAAGGAAACCAACATTCACCAAGTCCAACTATGGGATCAAGCACTTTACCTATGTTATTTCATTCCATTGTCACCAATAAACCAGGAGATGATATAAATGCCATTGTATTGACAATGAAACTGAATTCCAGAGAGATTAAGTAGAGCCACAGATTACTGGCTAGAAAAGCTTTGAACTCTATTTGTCCAACTGCACAATGTAGCCTAAATTAGTCTGTTATTACTGCTAAATGTAATATAAATGTTACTTAGAGATAATCCTTTCCAGATGCACTCAAAATACCAGTCTCCCTGATCCATCTTTCAACACAGAGAAAGCAAGATTCTATCACGTCTGGTTTGGGTTCTTGGGTTCAACCAGGTTCTTGGGTTCAACCAGGGTTGCAAAACTCACGCCTCCCAGTCCCCTGACAACTTAATTTCCCTGTCCCTGGATTCTTATATTCCTTGTCTGTCCACCATTGACTATGACAGTCTTTTTCTTCAACACCCTGTCTGGGATATTGCCCTTCTTACGTTAATCAGTTTTCCTATTGGGTTCACAGTCAACTGAGGTCCCTCATTCCCAGCTCTTCATCTTCTCTAACCAATTTCTATTTGCCCTGACAAACCTCCTAACTGTTCGTACCCATTTCTAACTAATTTGTCAGCCAAGGTGCTTCTTTCAGGCTAACATACAGGTTTCCCAATCCAGATCTAATAATTTTCTGCACTTATCAAAGGCTGCCCCATCATTCCTATATCTTTGCAGTATTCGCATCTCAAAAAATATCGGTGACCATCTTCTGGGTCTCTGGTCAAATAGGACTTCAGTTCAGTTCAGTCACTCAGTCATCTCCAACTCTTTGCAACCCCATGAATCGCAGCACGCCAGGCCTCCCTGTCCATCACCAACTCCCGGAGTTCACATTTCATTTAATGGTATTTGGTGAAGAAGACTATTTCTTCTTAAAGGTCTAACTTATCTTTGACTCCATAGGGATATCTTACTCTAAATCCTCATGTATTTTGTGCCAAATAGACATTGCTAAGAAATTGGTCATTGTGGGGTTCCCCCAAAGTAGACACCAAACACAGGAGTACACCCAGCAGTTTGAAGGGGAGTCTTGGGCCTTCAATAATACAGAATCAGGCAAAACTATCTATTGCTTCCTTGCCATAAGTTAAAAACCAAACAAAAATGTAGAAAAATGTGCAACTTTCCCAAAGGTACATCTGGAAAGGAGACCAGGATTAATTCTCTGAACTCCCATGAAAGGAGTTTATGATGTGTGATTATGATGTGTGCACAAGGCATCCATGCAGTCACACTCAAGGGCTGTCACTGTGCTGGGACACAGTGACTTGTTCAGTTGCTCAGTAGACTCTGCGACCCCATGGACTGCAACTTGCCAGGCTTCCCTATCCTTCACTATCTCCCGCACTTTGCTCAAACTCATGTCCCATTAAGTCAATGATGCCATCCAACTATCTCATCCTCTGTCACACAGTTCTCCTTTTGTCTTCTGTCTTTCCCAGCACCAGGGTCTTTTCTAATGAGTTGGCTCTTTGCATCAGGCAACAAAAGTGTTGGAGCTTTGGCTTCAGCATCAGTTCTTCCAGTGAATATTCAGGGTTGATTTCCTTTAGGATTGACTGGTTTGATCTCCATGCTGTCCAAGGGACGCTCAAGAGTCTTCTCCAGCACCACCATTAGGGTTCCTTATGGCCCATCACTGAAGTCAGTATTTATGAAAGCTCAGATGGCAGTGCTTGTCCCTCTGTCCCTCTGTCGTGTCTGACTCTCTGTGACCGCATGGACTGTAGCCTGCTAGACTCCTTTGTCCATAGGATTTTCCAGGCAAGAATACTGGAGTGGGTTGCTATTTCCTCCTCCAGGGGATCTTCCTAACTCAGCAATTGAACCATATCTCCTGTGTCTCTTTACCACTGAGCCATCTGGAAAGCCCCTCAGGCTGCAGATTAACCAGCCAATTCTGGCCTTTTTCCCACCACTGACTAAAATAATGTACCAAAGTGCATATAGTACATCTCTGTGAACATCGCATTGTCATGAACTCATTTCTGAGACAGTGAATTCCTGGTGGCTCAGAGGGTAAAGCGTCTGCCTGCAGTACAGGAGACCCGGGTTCAATCCCTGGGTGGGGAAGATACCCTGGAGAAGGAAATGGCAACCCACTCCAGTATTCTTGCCTGGAGAATCCCAAGAGCAGAGAAGCCTGGCAGGCTACAGTCCATGGGGTTGCAAAGAGTCGAACACTACTGAGCAGCTTCACTTCCACTTTCATAGGTTTTATTCAACAAACATCCATTTTGTAGTCAGTTTTTGCCTCTGACATCTGCCAATTCATTGTCTAAGAAGAAATTACTGAACTTATAGAGTTGTCATTTAAAAAATGAATATGGCTTATTATCTTTGTTTATATCTTTCAGATGGCTCTAAAATATCAATCCAGAAGACCTCTGAAGCTTTTTTGGGGAAAAAAGTGTTTCTCAGTCAAAATGAAACACTACACTTTGCCCATTAACAATGTGTTGATTTTTGCAATAAGGGACGACAGAGGATGAGATGGCTGGATGGCATCACTGACTCCATGGACGTGAGTCTGAGTGAACTCCGGGAGTTGGTGATGGACAGGGAGGCCTGGCGTGCTGCGATTCATGGGGTCGCAAAGAGAGACGACTGAGTGACTGAACTGAACTGAATTTTATTGAAATTTGAGAGTAGGCAGAGGTCCCTGCCATCTGGACCTAAGGGTATAGCTTAACATTGGGGCTTCATACGGGACTGGGTGGGAGGAAGGGAACCAGGTGTCTAGTTTCTTCGTGGCCTGTCCCTCTCTACCTGTCAGGCTTTGGTCAAGGTATCACACCTTTCAGCCTTCTGGTTTCCTCCATTGTTAAACATGGTGGTTGGAGCCAGAGTTTCTCTAAAGTACCCTCCTATTTTGTGACATTCTGTTCCTCTACAATAATTCCCTTTCTTCAAACAGCGTATCATTGTTCTCACTGCAAAGGTTTCTTCCCACGTCTCTTTCAGGCAAACTCTTATTCAGCCTTCAGATCCCAGCTCAAACATTGCCCTTTCTTTGGTTCTCATTAGACTTAAGATGCCTTCTCCTAACCTTACATTTTACATTATAAAGAGGTCACTCCCTTGTATTCTTGAACTACACATACTATGGTAGACAGAATACATCTTTCTAAAACATCCATGCTCTAATCCTAGAACCTGTGACTATGTTATTTTCCATGGCAAAAGGGACTTTGTAGATATGAGTAAGTTAAAGATCTTTAGATAGGAATATATATTATCTTGAATGATTTAGGTGATGGTGGTGGAGCCTAGGTAATCACAAAGGTTTTATAAGAGGGAGGCAAGAAGGTCAAAGTTAGAAAAAGGAGATATAACACTGTGTATGTGCTAAGTTGCTTCAATTGTGTCTGACTTTTTGTGAGTCTATAGACTATAGCCCGCCAGGCTTTTCTGTCCATGGGATTTTCCAGGCAAGAATACTGGAGTGGGTTGCCATTTCCCCCTCCAGGGAATCTTCCTGACCCAAGGATCAAACCCACATCTCTTATGTCCCCTGCATTGACAGGCAGATTCTTTACCACTGAGCCACCTGGGAAACCTTATGTAATATTGGAATGATGCAATCTGAAGGTGTAGAAGGAGCCATAAGCCAAAGACTGTAGGCTTCTAGAAGAGGTGGGAAAGGTAAAAACAAAAATGGCAGAAAGAAAAAAGAAAACAGATTCTTCTTTGTTACTCCCAGAAAGAACACAACTGCTCAGTTGTTAATGCTTAGCTTTAGACTTCTGAGGTTCAGAAATGTAGGAGAATAAATACATGTTATTTTAAGCCATTAAGTTTGTGGTAATTTGTTATAGCAGCAATTGAAAACTAGCACAGAGACTATGATATAGCATACCATATTTTAACTATTTATGTGACTGCTTTTCTTCTTGCTGGTCAATGAACTTCTTGAGGGCAAGTACCAATTTTATTTTGATTTTTATATTCTCAGTTCTTAGACTAGTCCGTGGCATATAGTTGATACTCAAAAGATATTTGTAAAATGAATGAATAGATGAATAAATTTTGTTTTACAAAATAATGTCAAAATTTAAAGGATAAGTGACTTGCTCATGGCTTCACAGTAATGCTACCCAAATGCTGTGCTTACTCTGGGACGTGGTATTTTTGTGGCTAATGTTTTCACTGACAGTACACTACCAGAAAGGTTTAAGTATTGTCACTTTATATGAAACCAAGTTATACAAATCTAGATTCCTGGGTAGAAACTGGCTTTTATTTATTTATTTCAGGAATAATTCTTGTGATTCTATAGGAAAAATAAAAAAGATTCAAGCATTGGCAGAGTGTATTGTAGTATACAGTTTTCCTTGGAGCTCTTTCAATGATTCGATCTAATGCTAAGTAGTCCAGATTTTGAGTAGTAAAAATATTATGTGCACTTCATCTGTTTGTTTAAAATGGGCTTTCTAAACAAAACCTACACTTAGCTGAAAGTTACCAGTGTCAGTGGATGTGAATGTGTATATTTACACATCACAGAATGGGAAAGGGATTGGATAGGGGAAGGGAAGAAAGAAAAGACCACCCCCATCACTTTCTGAGTAAAAGGACAGCTGAACTCCCCCTGGCTTCTCATTATGGCTCTATCCAGGCCATGAGGGGAACATTTTTGAGCAGGAGTCCTTGGAAGAAAGAGCAAACGTGACTGCCATTTAAACTGCAGATGGTCAGTGTTGTCTCAATCTTTGTGTGAACAGCTGCTTGTTGTCCTCTCACCCTTCAAGGAGAGTTTGTTCTGTTGTTTGGCAAGTTTCTTTGCCCAGAAGTTATTCCCATTTGACGAGGAGAGGAGTTGGCCTAACGACATTTTGTAAGAAGAGTTTAACTATTTTCAAGCAAGTCTCCCTGGGAGAGAAAAGTCTACAAATGTTCATGCTAGCGATGCACCTTCATTCAAATGGTTCAAACCTGCCATGAATAACTCACTATTTTATTTTAAAGTAGAAGTTCAAATTCTGCTTTTCATCAGAAAATCCACATTTAAATTTTCATTTATATTTGCAACTAGAGAATTTAGGAACCATCAATCCACAAGTACTTTTTGAATGCCTAGTCCTCAAAGGTGAGACAAAAGAAGAATAAGACACAGTGTGTTGTCACGATTGAACTTTCAGTGTCGCTGAGGAGATAGGAAATTGCCCACACCAGTGAAAAATTAGTGTCCACGGCACATGTACTATATATTTTTTTGTAGTTTTTTTTTTTAATGTGGACCATTTTAAAGCCTTTATTGAATTTGTTACAATATCATTTCTATTTTATGTTTTGGTTTATTAGCCAAAAGGCAAGTGGGATCTTAGCTTCCTGACCAGGCATTGAACCCATACCCCATGCATTGGAAGGTGAAGTCTTAACTATGAGACTGCCAGGAAAGTCCCTGTATGTTTTTATTGAAAAGATACACCAAAACAAATAGTCTGGGGAACAAAAATGCACTTAATCTCCTACTGCTCTGGCCCAACCATTTTCATTTGCATATTTCTTCCTTGCCATATGTGGCCATAAGCACAAAAGCAATATGCAGTAACAATATGTTTTAGCTTCACCATGATCACCCACAGTTTGTTTTTTGTTCCTCATGTGGTATGGGAAAGTGGTACACAATATGTTGGGAAGTTTTAAGAACACATTTTTAGAATTTTCACAGCATAGCAGTTAAGAAACTCATTTTCCTACCTTTCCATGCTTGTCACTTTGCCACTCAGGTCTCAGCTCAAATGTTGCCTCTTCAGGAAGACCTTTGTTGACAGCCCAGTCTAATGTACTGCTCTAACCTGTCACGGTCACATTATACTATTTAATTTTCTTCACAGTCCTTTTTTCAATATAAAATCCCTTTTTCCCATTTATGTGTTTGCCTGTGTGTTCTCTCCTAGCCCACATTAGAAAGAAAACTACATTCTCTGCTGTCACAGTTACATTTCAAGTGCCTAGAATAGCACCCATGGTATTGTGGGATCCCCCACCCCATACTTGGGACTGAATTAATGAAATACACACTGTCAGTCTTTTGTCTAATTCATAATTAATATTACTCATAGAAGAAAACACAAACCAAAATTGACAATGACTAGTCAAGGCTATGGTTTTTCCAGTGGTCATGTATGGATGTGAGAGTTGGACTGTGAAGAAAGCTGAGCGCCAAAGAATTGATGCTTTTGAACTGTGGTGTTGGAGAAGACTCTTGAGAGTCCCTTGGACTGCAAGGAGATCCAACCAGTCCATTCTGAAGGAGATCAGCTCTGGGATGTCTTTGGAAGGAATGATGCTAAAGCTGAAACTCCAGTACTTTGGCCACCTCATGCGAAGAGTTGACTCATTGGAAAAGACTCTGATGCTGGGAGGGATTTGGGGCAGGAGGAAAAGGGGATGACAGAGGATGAGATGGCTGGATGGCATCATTGACTCAATGGGCGTGAGTTTGAGTGAACTCCGGAAGTTGGTGATGGACAGGGAGGCCTGGTGTGCTGCAATTCATGGGGTCGCAAAGAGTTGGACACAACTGAGCAACTGAACTGAACTGAATTGAAAACTTGCACACAGAAAAAATTACTACAAATGAAAAATTGACTGAAAGAATCAATCTTGTTGGTAACATTGAAAATTTAAAAATTGATCTCAGAGAAAATACACTTTCCTGAAATAATTGACACAAATAAAACAGACAATAGCTAAAACTGCATTTATGAAATTTCACCGTTGACTAAAAAGTGGCAGAAGAAACAAATCTTCTAAAGAAAATTTATATCCACAAAATCTGACCCTGGACAATTATGCTTGTGGAAGTAAGGGTCCTAAAAGAAAACCTGTAGTAGCAGAAGATATAATAGGTAACATTTTATATGTTTGGGGAAAAAAAACCTGATGGATAAATCAAATTCTCATCATAAAATTCATGAGAAGGAATTGATTTTGAGAAAAATAATTTCAGTTAAATGAAAATAGAAAAAATGGAAACTGTTTAAATGGTTTATATAGAAGAATTGATCAAATAATGAAATTGCCTTAATGTAGTTTGATTCAAAAAAGTCTTTCTTGGCAATGGTGATATAATTCTGGTTAAAATGATTGTGTTCATAAATATGGAGTCAATGTATTCTTATGGTTGAAATGGTGGGATAACATCTCCCTACAATCTGGCCATTTACACAGCTTTAGACCAATATAATAATACACCAGTAAATTGTGAATCACAATTCACAATGTGTAATATGCTAAGAATAAAACAATATCATCATAAATCATCAGGGGAGTCTCAGAAAACAGGGCAGCCAATAACCAGCTGACCAGCCTTGGAAAAGTCACTCAGGGTCTTAGACATATTCAATAAGAATTTGAGTGACAGATTTAGACTAAAGTCAACTCCAGGGAGCTGACAAAAAGAACATGTGTATTACTGAGAATGGAACAGAAATAGTGGGTAACAGGCTATCATGGGCTAACCTTTAGTGACCACCAACGTTTGGGTACGGAAAGATGACAAAGCCCTGGAAAAGAAGCAGACAGGAGCAAGTAAACCAGAGACAAGGCTGGTATAATGTGAGGGGTGAAGAGCTGAGTATCTTTGAAAGCAGACAATCTGATACTGTTGGGAGAAAATTTCAAAAACAAAAAGAAGGTTCTAGAATATGCCTAGATGACCAACTTTAAAATAGAAGTCTTGGGACACCATAAGAAGAGGTGATCTTTGAGGACACAAGAGTACTAGGAGCTTGAAGGAGAGACCTCTTGGTCAGAGCTTGTTGGTTTCTTGGTGACAGTACCTGAATTGGAGGAAACATAGGCAATGGGGTGAATTCACCACCTCATCTGTTCAAACCCCAGGTGGGGCCTGGGGGTGGTAGCTTCAGGAATGGATATAACCAGGGACCGCAAGGCCTGGGACTGCCAGGACTTTCCTTACTCCATCTCTGCTTCTCTTTTAGTTTAGGCTTCATTTTCTCTTACTGTAGACTAACTTTCTATATTTGGCACAGAGAATTGTGGCTGGTAGCTCTTACACCCCTAGCTTTGCCACCAAATTTCCTTATATCCAATGTGAAAAATCTTGCAGGAATGACTGGACAATCGCTATTGCCAGTGGGACAGACCATATGAGAAGGTACAAGAAAACAAGGCAGTCTCTGAAAGAAAGGAGATTGCTGGCTCCCAGAACACAGAAGAGCATGCGACAAACACAAGCAATGGGTGAATCTGCCCCATTATGTCCCCGGCAAGCAGTTGGGAAATGTATATGCCTTTAAAACTGAACAAAAGAAGAACATGTCTAAAGGCATAAGGCAAGATCACATTGAGAAGGAGAAAAGATAAAAATGAAGAAAAAGGAGATAGGTTGGAATACCAAGCCAATGCCCACTAGTTGAGAAATGAACCGGAATGGGGGTTCTACATGCAGAGGGGTTGGAGGAGTCCTCTTTTCTACTTAGTCCTTCCTTGATTTCTCCATCTCTTACTCCTCTAGCTGGATGATCCCATTGGCTAGTCCACCAGGTCCACTCTTTAGTTCAGAGTTTATCTTCCTCCCTTCTGATCCAGCCCTTGATTCAGACTTCTCCTTCCACGATGGATCTGCAGAACTGGGTAGTGCCACGCACCTTGGATGTGATCTCCTTCCCAGCTGGGCACTAAGAAGGCTGGGCAGGAGAACACTGGGTCTCTCAGGTCCCAGGAAGGGACAGAATCAGGAGCACAGATAGAGAATTCAGCATTTGCAAAGAGGGCAGAGTGGGAATCTTTCTCATAGACAAACTAAAAGGAAAAAACGGTGGATATACTTCTACAGAGACATATTTGGGGAGATAAAGAAATAGGTTAGACTAAAAGAAAGGGTTAATGAGAGATTTAGGGAAGATGATGTCAATCTCTTCAGAAAAGCAGAAGTCTGAACCATCAACTGCTAAGAAGGATGGAAAGAACAGAGGCGTTATGAGTGTGTTAGTTCCCTGTGTGTGTGTATGTTTAGTCGTTCAGTTGTGTTTGACTCTTTGTGACCCCCAAGGATTGTAGCCTGCCAGGCTCCTCTATCCATAGGATTTTCCAGGCAAGAATACGAGTGGAATGAGTAACCATTTGCTTCTCCAGCGGATCTTCCTGACACAGGGATCGAACCCAGGTATCCTAAACTGCAAGTGGATTCCTTACCATATGAGCCACCAGGGAAGCCTGTGTTATTTCCCTAGGCCTGTGCTAATGACTACAAGCCAGGTAGCTCAAAACAACATAAATTTATTCTCTCATGTTTCTAGAGGCTGGAAGTCCAAAATCAAAATGTTGTCAGGACTGCATTCCGTCTGAAGCCTCCAGGGGAGAATTTATCCCCATCCCTTTTAGCTGATATTGCTAGCATTCCTTGCTTGTGACTGCATTTGTCGAAGCTCTGGTCCTGTTCATAAGGCCTTCTGCTGTGTATGTGTGATCTCCCTCTGTCATTGGATTTAGGGCCCACCAGATATACCAGGATGACCCCATCTCGGGGTCCTTAAATTAATCACCTTTCTCCAAGCAAGGTAACAATCACAGACTGGGGGTGAGATGTATATATTTTTTTGAAGACCACTATTCCTATAGTCATGGATAGATGTGAGAGTTGAACCATAAGGAAGGCTGAGTGCCCAAGAATTGATGCTTTTGAACCGTGGTGTTGGAGAAGACTCTTGAGAGTCCCTCAGACTGCAAGGAGATCAAACCAAGTCAATCCTAAAGGAAATCCGTCCTGAATATTCATTGGAAGGACTGATGTTGAAGCTGAAGCTCCAATACTTTGGCCACCTGATGTGAAGAAATGACTCATTGGAAAAGACCCTGATGCTGGGAAAGACTGAGGATAAGATGGTTGGATGGCATCACTGACTCAGTGGACATAAGTTTGAGCAAACTCAGGGAGGTACTGAAGAATAGGGAAGCCTGATGTGTTGCAGTCCATGATGTTGCAGAGTCAAGCACGACTTTGTGACTGAACAATAACAACAACAACCATTCAACCCATTATATGGGGAGTGGAAAAGGTCTGGATTAACTGATACAGAAAGGCAGCCTTGGGGCATGGAAGAGAAGAACAAATCTGAGTGTGGAAGTGGCCAAGTTGGATTTGGACACGTGATTATCATAGGTCAAGACTGCATGATTCTCCAGCAGTTTTGGCAGCCGGGAAGCAGGAACAGAGCAAGCAGACAGAGAGGTAACTTGGAATATGGTGTTTATAGGTGGGATTAACAGAGGGTTAAGGAGATGAAAGATCTTCCCTTTCTTTCTTCCAACTGCAGAATATGTGGTGTCTGTTTATTGGAGTGAAATAGTATATGTTAGGAGGAAGGCATGGCAACCCATTCCAGTATTCTTTCCTGGGAAATCCCATGAACAGAAGAGCCTGGCAGGCTACAGTCCATATGGTAACAAAGAGTCGGACATGACTGAAGTGACTTGGCAAGTAAGCAAGTATATATTAAATCATCTTGTAAACTGGAAAGCATTTAATAAAATAAGGAGGTATGATTTTTATTTGTACTCATCACTCCTCCCTATGCCTAATTCTTATCTCCCAGACATATTCTTTTGTTTTTATTTTTGTTTAAGTATAGTCGATTTACAATGTTTTGTTGCTTTGTACTATACAGCAAAATGATTTGGTTATACACATACATGCATTCCTTTTCACGTGTTTTTTCCATTATGGTTTATCACAGGGTTTTGAATATCATTCCTTGTACTATACAGTAGGATCTTTTTTATCCATTCTCTGTATAATAGTTTGCATCTGCTAACCCCAAACTTCTAACCCACCTCTTCCCCTCCCTTGGCAACCACGAATTTGTTCTGTCTGAATCTGTTTCTATTTTGTAGATAATTTCATTTGTGTCGTCTTTTAGACTCCATATGTAAGTAGTATTACATGGTACTTGTCTTTATCTTTCTGACCTCATTCAGTTTGATAATCTCTAGGTCCATGCATGTTGCTCCATGTGGCATTATTTCATTTTTATGGTTGAGTAATATTCCATTATGTATGTACCACATCTTTACCCATTTTTCTGTTGATGGGTATTTAGGTGTTTTCATGTCTTGACTATTTAAATAGTGCTGCTATGAACTTGCAGAGAAGGCGATGGCACCTCACTCCAATACTCTTGCCTAGAAAATCCCATGGATGGAGGAGCCTGTGGGCTGCAGTCCATGGGGTCGCGAAGAGTCGGACACGACTGAGTGACTTCACTTTCCCTTTTCACTTTCATGCACTGGAGAAGGAAATGGCAACCCACTCCAGTGTTCTTGCCTGGAGAATCCCAGGGACGGGGGAGCCTGGTGGGCTGCCGTCTATGGGGTCGCACAGAGTTGGACACGACTGAAGCGACTTAGCAGCAGCAGCAGCAGTTATGAACTTGTATCTTTTTGTGGTGTATGCATCTTTTTTAATCAGAATTTTCACTAGACATACGCACAGGAGTGGGACTGCTGGATCATATGATCACTCTTAGTTTTTTTTTAGGGATTTCCATACTGTCCTCCACAGTAGCTTCACATTGCCACCATCTGTGTAGGAAGTTTCCCTTTTCTCCACAATCTCTCCAGCATTTATTATTTGTAGACATTTTCATGATGCCATACTGACTGGAGTGAGGTGGTACCTTGCTGTAGTTTTCATTTGCATTTCTCTAGTAATTAGTTGTTGTTGAACATCCAGATATATTCTTATGATCCAACTCTACATTCCTTTCTATTTTCTCTCCAATCCCCCATAAATAAAGCTTTAAACAAAACCTCAATTCCAGTAAACCCAAACTTTTTTTTTTTTTTTTTCCATGAATGATGCCTGAAATGGCCACAGGACTGAACACAGTAGTCACTGAGAAATACGCCGAGCCTCTCCAGGCTCTTCAATACCTTGGTGGCAGTGTTTGTCTGTATCACAAGGTTCTAAAAAACATGTTAGAAATTTTTCATTTATTGGTGGGATCAGACATTGCTCAAACGTCAAGCTTCTAGTTCACATTTCCAGGGCAACGCTCAACAGTTCCACTCCATCCCGGAAGGCTGGCTGGGGGAGTGAAAAAGCACAGGTTACTTCACAAGCTGCTAGAGCTGTGATTTTTAAAGTTCACTTTTCCCCTTTATCTTTGTCTTTCTTTTTTTAAGAAGCAGCAGAGCTCTCTCCTCAAACAAAAGTTTATATCAAATAGATACAAGTGGAGCTGCCAGAGTTAAGGTGGGAGATGGGGACAAAAAAATGCACCCCTCCTCCCAGCCTGCTTCCCCATCCCCTGGGGTCTCTCCCCAGCAGTCCCCTCCTCTGGTAGCTCCTGAGCACTTCTAAGCAACAATTTCTGAGCAGCTGCATGAGCAGTTGCAACGCAGGAGACACAGGTTCGATACCCAGGTCAGGAAGATACGCTGGAGGAAGAAATGGCAACACACTCCAATATTCGGCTACAGTCCATGAGGTCACAAGGGTTGGACATGACTTAGTGACTAAACAACAACAACAAAGTTGAAGGTACAGAGGACAGAAGCAGCCTTTTGGTCCAGAGAAGTTCAAGATCTTGTCCAAGGAGAGTCTGACTCAGACTGGGCTTGCATCAATTAACTTTACTACTTAAACAGTGGAATTGCCAAATGTTAATGGTTACATTGTGAGAGACTTCAGACAACATCCAGTCCTATTCTGTCTTTTTTTTTTATCAGTTCTGGGAATATTCAGTGATAACTCAAGTTCAACTGTTCCTTTCAACAGGAACATGTAACTTCTTTTGTCTCTCTGTGAACCTTGGCAAGAACACCATTTAAAAATACCTAATATGGAAGTTTACAGGATAAATGGTTCTATTTTCATGAATATTGACATCTTACCATTTTTGAGAAAGCTTATAGCCCAGTTAAGGTCTGTGAAGGAAGGGTAAATGTCAGGTCAGGCTCCAGTTTATACTAATAACCTCATCTCATCAAGCTACTTCCTGAAGAATATCCTTGTCTCCTTCGCTCCATCCCTCTTCAAGAGTTTTTTTTTGTTTTGTTTTGTTTACCAAATGTCTTTCTTCTAATCTGAGGGTAAGTTTTTTTCCCCCTTAAACGTATTTATTTCTTAGCCATCTGACATGCCCAAGATAGCATAGCTCTCACAAGATCTGTTTTTACTGCACTGCATTTGGCGATTCTCCCTGCTTGAATAAACTTGCACGCATTAAAAGTTTTACTAGAGGAGTGAGGATTGCAAATAGGTGTTAATAGGGCAGGCCTCCAAAATGAGCCAAGTACAAAGGTATTTGGCAGAGGAATAAGAGTTCACAAACTCAAAACTAACAATGGAGTTAGATTCAGATGCCATTATTTTAGAAAGGCATTCAATGAAATTCCTTAAGACAAATCAACTAATACTTATCCACAGCCTCCTATGTGAAAGAAAATTATGTTGAGCTCAGTTATGGGGGAAGGTGGGGATGCGAATAGAAAGATAAGTAAGATAATTTCCTTTTCCAAGAAAATGACCATGTCACCAGAAGGATTAGTCAGTGAACTGTAACGCAGTACAAAGTTATTTAAGATAGAGGTTCTTTTCACAGTATTGATTCTTCCAATCCAAGAACATGGTATATTTCTCCATCTGTTTGTGTCTCACTTTATTGTACAGCAGAAACTAATACAACATTGTAAAACAGTTACACTCCAATTAAAAAATTAGGAAAACTTAAAAACCAAACACAATGTCATGGACATTTTACAAGTAAAATATACTAAAAGTAAAATGTATAAAAGTGAAAACATAATTTAAAAATAAAGAATTCAGATAAATGAAAAAAGATAGAAGTTCTTTGAGATAGCTATTTAAGTTATTTAAGTGAGAAGTGGGTCATCTGGATGTGGAGAATGCTGGCCATCAGTTAGAATGGAAAGAGAAGATATTCAGGACTGATTGAAAAGGCAAAAGACATATATTAAAATACCCACAGAGAATGGGGGAGAAAGATAAATCACAGATAATGTCATGGTTTAAAGTCTGTATTTGTGAAAGAATGGAATGCCACCAGGAAAGTGAGGCAAAGATAGCTGTAAAATAGTAAGTTTTGCTTTGGAAGGGAAAAGTTTGAGGTGCTAGGAAATCAATTCAGGTACAGATAACTGATACTCATGAAATTGGAAGAACGGTGTCTTGAGCTCACCCTCAGAAGGAATTTAGCTCAGATCATCTCCAAACGATGACTCACAAGACAGTGGATGAGATCCTACAAAACCAAAATTAAATAAATAAGGATAGAAGCAGAAGGGAGGAAGGATTAAAGCATTAGAGGAGGAGAGCTTCCAAAGGAAACACAAACATATGCAAAGCTCAAAGGAAGACCAAGAGGATGAGGACTGAGATGTTACTCGCATTGGTAATTAGCAGCCACTGGGGGCTTTTATGAGAGCTGCAAGAGGATGGGGTGTTTTCCTTACCTCACTGTCCATGTTTATTCATTATCTCTGATATGTCAAAACTGGAGTTTGCTCCTGGTTTCTCTCTATGCAATTTTTCAGCTCCGTCAGATAACTGCTTCCTTATTTCCTCAGAATTTGGCCACAAGTTGCTGGCCAAACCATGGATGAGTACCCCTGAGTTACCTCTCCTGATCCAACTGTCTTTAACAGGTGGCACTGGTGCCCAGCATTAGTGTTCAGCGGGAACTGGTGTGAGGCCAGCACCGAAAGTGCCACGTCTGGTGGACGATGTCCACAGTAACACGCTGTGTCAAAATGTAAGGATTCAAACTCTAGCTGACTCCTGGAATTTTAAATAGTACCTACAAGGGAAGATAAGTTCTCTTTATGCCAATATCTAATTAGTACATAGGTCAATATTAATAACACCTTGTATTTGCATAGCACTTTAAACTTTTCAAATGCTTCTCTAAAATATTATTCTAAAGGAGTTCCAGAGACAGAAGGGCATGTATAAATGTATTCTACAAATGCAGATACTTTATAGCCTTATTTCATGCAAATGAATTAATAACAAATTATGTGATGACAATGTCTCAACAATGCCCTATAACACACACTGTCTGTTGTGTACTTAAAATGATAAAATCTGTCAACCTCCTTAGTTCTGTACTGTTGATGACTCTTCTGCAGGTGAGCAATAGCTATCATTAATTTGGAGGCCAAGGAATTTGCCTCTCCAAAAGCCATTGTTACCACAGAAATTGATATTAGGCTGTAAAGACCCATGTCCCTTCCTCTGAATGTGGTACCCTAGAGGTAGTGTTGGAAGTGGGAAGAAATCTCAGGTCCCAGCAGAATGAATCAATCCAATTCAAAGCATAGTCGGTCTTCTGAAATCTGAAGTAGCCATGAGAAAAACCAAGGCATTGTGAGTTAGTTGAATGAGTTGAAGTCATTCCACTGCTTACGCACATCCGCTGGACAAAATTCCATATCTCCTAACTCTCAGCAGAGTAAGTACTCTTCCCAGTATTTCACTATTGAATAAGTAATGTGGCATCAGAAGATGGAACAAGAAGAGTGGAAGGAAAGAAATATTTTAACTTCTGATCCACTACAGTCTTTGTTCTATTAAATGGACCACTCTCCACTCAATTATTTAAGCCAGAAACATTTCCCTTTGCTTCCATCTGCCTAGTAACAATATCCAATAAATCACTAAGTCCTGTCACTATGTCCAAAATAGACCTTGAATACATTCTTTCTTCCCTGTATTCCTTTGAACTGCAAGGAGATCAGTCCTATAGGAAGTTAATCCTGAATATTCATTGGAGGGACTGATACTGAGGCTGAAGCTCCAATACTTTGGCCACCTGATGTGAAGAGTCAACTCATTGGAAAAACCCCTGATGCTGGGAAAGATTGAAGGCAGGAGGAGAAGGGGATGACAGAGGATGAAATGGTTGGATAGCATCATCGACTCAATGGACATGAGTTTGAGCAAGCTCTGGGAGATGGTGTAGGACAGGGAAGCCTCGTGTGCTGCAGTATGGGGTCACAAGGACTTGGACAGGACTGAGAGACGGAATAACAACAAGACTATTGCAAAAGCTTTAAAATTGGTGCCCTTGCTTCAACACTAGCCCACCTAAAGTCCATACTTCACAGACTGACCAGAGTAATCTTTTTATGCAAAAATTATATCTTGTTCCCCGTACCACCACCTTTTCTTCACTGGTTTCTAGTTTCAGAGTAAAATGGAAACTTCAAGCTCAGGCTCTGCATGATCTTGGCAAGTCTACCAAGATCATTCTCTCTCCCCATCATTGACAACCCCAGGCACATCAGTCTTCTGACAATTCTTAGAATGTGCCAAGTGTCTCCTACCTCAAGACCAGCACACAGCCTTCCATATGCCTGGATTATGCATCCTCAGCTCCTTGCATGTCTGACTCCTTGTTTCATTCTCATGGGAAGCTGTTCCATGACAACTCAATTTAAGTAGCCACCTACATCCCCCTGATTATTCTCTGTTACATCACTGTACATTTCTTCCTTAGAGATTATCACAATCTCTATGCAAATCTTAAATGTATATAGCTATTTACTGTCTTTAGTCCCTATTGCAGTATAACCTCTGTGAAAAACCTTGTTTTATTTGCCACTGTAGCCTCAGGGCAAAGCCCAATGCCTAGCATGCAGCTTTAGCTGACAATTCTACCTCCAAAATATATCTTAAATCTCTCCCCTGATTCCACTGTTACCATCCTAGTCCAAGTCACCGTTATCTTTCCTTGGAGGAAGAACTAATGAAATGACTTCCCAAATGGTCTTCCTGCCTCAACGCTAGCCCAGAACACAATAAATATTTGTTACAAAACAAATAAGCATATCATTGTGGGAATAATACTAAAAGAGATGGAAATACCTAAGAGAGATGGAAATCCAGACCCCGCAGGAAGATTACTTAGTTTTTGTCCAAACCATGAAAGAACATCCAACAATGTCACCAGCTTTTGCTGCTTGAGTGATAGAACATGACACATTTTAGTCAAGCCCAGGCACAGCACAGCATGGGGACTAGAAAGTATTTCATATGTCTGCTGCTGCTGCTGCTGCTGCTAGGTCGCTTCAGTCGTGTCCGACTCTGTGCGACCCCATAGACGGCAGCCCACCAGGCTCCCCCGTCCCTGGGATTCTCCAGGCAAGAACACTGGAGTGGGTTGCCATTTCCTTCTTCAATGCATGAAAGTGAAAAGTGAAAGTGAAGTCGCTCAGTCCTGTCTGACTCCTAGCGACTCCATGGACTGCAGCCCACCAGGCCCCTCCGTCCATGGGATTTTCCAGGCAAGAGTACTGGAGTGGGTTGCCATTGCCTTCTCCGTTCATATGTCTACCTGTGAGCTACTACTCTAGTCAAGTACATGGAGCTTCTAGGCTCCAAAGGAGGTGTAAGAAAATAACCCAAATGCCTAGGATTTCAACCATAAACACTCACAAAAGTCATAACTTAAGAAGTCCTCCACAACCCAATCCTGACCCTGAGCACATCAGAGAAAAATGAATCTGGAAACTTTTCTGTAATGTCTGTACCTATAGGTTGGGGGTGTTATAGATCCCAGACAGAAAAATAGGGGCACTGTCAATTAAAAAGGCAGTTCAAAAGCTTCTGCTGCCCTCTTTGAACTAGTGGCAAGTGGACTGTAGGACTTCGCTAACTGTCCATTGGTTAGGACTCTGCACTTCCACTGTAGGGGGACATGGGTTGAATCCTTGGTCAGGGAACTAGTATTCCACATGCTGTGCAGCATGACCAAAAAAACAAATTTTAAAAGTCATGTATGTGTGAGAGCATGTTCAATTGCTCATTCGTGTCTGACTCTTTGCGACCTCATGGACTGTAGCCCACCAGGCTCCTCTGTCCATGGGATTCTCCAGGCAACAATACTGGAGTGGGTAGCCTTTCCTTCCTCCAGGGGATCTTCCTGACCCAGGGATCAAAACTGAGTCTCCTGCATTGCAGGTGGATTCTTTACTGCTGCACCACTGAGGAAGACCATATGTGTGTGTGTGTGTGTGTGTGTGTGTGTGTGTATTCCTGATAACATCTCCCCATTGTCAGACCCAGAAACATCTTAGCTAAGAGGAGAGGGATTGGGGAAGAGAAGTGTGTGAGGTTGTTTCCATCACATCAGGCATATTGTACAGATTTAACTTGAATCTTACCAATTTCAAGAACCCCCAGGCACTATCTTTAATGTACTCTCACAGAGAAAGTGCAAATACATGTACATCTGGACCGTGGCAGCTGGTTGTGTGGAAGGCTTTGGGTGCTTGAAGCTGGTGCGGCTAGGGTAAGAAGCACCTGCTTCTTGCCTCATCTGAAGGGACTTGGAGGGAAAAATCATCCCGAGGTGACAGAAATAATTATGTCAGTTTGTCTAAAACTGACAAAAAATGCACTTGATGGCACAAAGCAATTAAGGCTGCCCTCATCCGAGCTGGCACAGGGCAATCGCCCCAGGTGAAAAATTCCACAGCTATGGCAGTGAACATTAGCATCATCTCCATAGCACCTCCCCTTCTCTGTTCCTTCCCAGTTCATTCCCCAGGGCTCTGCGGCATAACTGCCGGACGTCCGAGGTAGCGCCTTCTGGATACCACCAGTTAGTCTTATTTGAGATCTCTCCCCATCCCCCATGTAGATTTGTAGGCTGGCCTTGACCTGAAATCCATCCCCGGAGTGAAACCTCAGAGCTTAATCCACTAAGTCGGTCTGGCTTTGAGCCCCAGAGAAAATGGGATTTCTATAAAATGTTCACTTTAAAGAGAGATTTGCTCCCTTCACAGCTCCTTTTCTGCGTCACACACGATTAACTCACAAAATGCTGGCTATCGTCTGCTGCAGAGACTCGAGCCGATTCTGCATAAAGGGGAAAATGCCTGCATTCGCTCCCTGTGTCTCTTCATGAGGCTCCTTCTGACTCATGGACTGTGGGATTCTGGGCCTCAGACACCATATCACAAAACATCCTTAACTGGCTGGCTTTCTTGTCTCCCCGGAGTACCGTAATTTGACACAGTGACAGAAACATGGCATCTCCACTGTGATTTTGGCTCTGCACCATGTCTCCATGTTACAGAAGCTTCAGGAAAGCTCCGCTCACAAACCAGCATAAATGCCCAGGCTCAACCAGGAGCTAATGCTCTCTTCTTTGGGAGCCTGTCATGTGCCTCTGTCCCCAAAATGCATTTCAGAAACACCATTGACTAGACACGACTGGATCCTCTTCTAGCTACTTGGGGAGTCTGGTGGTTATAGTCTGTTAATTACCTCCCTCTATTCATCCTCTACTGTTGTCTATCCTCCCTTGTGGATGGTATCAGCTAGGCTCCTCACCCATTGGCTTCTGCTTTAGGGAAACCCTGGTAGGAGGTCAGAGGTAGAGAGAGTGAGATCAGGGTAGTTCGTTCTTTGCTCCCTCTCAGCTTCAGTGTTGAGTCTCTTGGAGTATCTGTGATCTCCAGGATTGAAAATACACACCAAGATGTGGAGAAAAGGGAACCCTCCTACATGGAGGTGTTGGGGGAGTGTGTAATTTCCTCAGTTGTGTCTCGCCGCAGCAGAGATTTGAAACGGTGGACCAGTGTTACAGCTCGATTAGAGCTCAGAGTTTTATTCAGCAAGCAAAGGAAAGTACACCCTCGAGGCGTGAGGGCGGGCTGATCTCAAAGGAGAGGCCTCAGTCTGTCTTGGCTTCCTCCTTTCATATGTTTGTCTCCTACCCCACCTTGAGCCTGCCCCATGCAAATTGGGCTAGCCAAGAAGGGGGCATGTTTGTTTCACCTGAAGTTCTCACTCTGGTTCATGGGTTTTCTTTTGTTCCGATTTTGCAGGCTTTTCCTTTTCTTTGTCTTTTAGCCACCACCATTTTGGACTCCTTCTTTCTATTCTAACTACTTAACAGAGGGGGATGTGAGTTTGAGTGAACTCTGGGAGATGGTGATGGACAGGGAGGCCTGGCGTGCTGCGATTCACGGGGTCGCAAAGAGTCGGACACGACTGAGCGACTGAACTGAACTGAAGGCTTGTCGGCGGGCATGCAAGTTAGTGCAACAACTATGGAAAACAGTATGGAAGTCCCTCAAAACTAAAAACAGTGTTCTGATAGGATCCAGCAATTCTACTCCTGAACGTATATACAGACAAAACTGTCATTCAAAAAGATACATAGACTCCAGTGTTCATTGCAGCTTTATTTATAATAGCCAATATTTGGAAACAACCTAAATGCTCACTGACAGATGAATGGATAAAGAAGATATGGTATATATAGATACACAATGGAATATTACTCAGCCATAAGAAAGAATGAAATAATGCTATCTGCAGCCACACAGATAGGTCTAGAGATCATCAGACTAAGTGAGGTAAGTCAGAAAGAGAAAGACAAATACCATATGCTGCTGCTGCTGCTAAGTCGCTTCAGTTGTGTCCGACTCTGTGCAACCCCATAGACAGCAACCCACCAGGCCCCGCCGTCCCTGGGATTCTCCAGGCAAGAACACTGGAGTGGGTTGCCATTTCCTTCTCCAATGCATGAAAGTGAAAAGTGAAAGTGAAGTTGCTCAGTCGTGTCCGACTCTTAGTGACCCCATGGACCACAGCCTACCAGGCTCCTCCATCCATGGGATTTTCCAGGCAAGAGTACTGGAGTGGGGTGCCATTGCCTTCTCCCAAATACCATATGATACCACTTATATGTGGAATCTAAAATATGACCCAAATGAACTTACCTACAAAAGAAAAGCAGACTAACAGACTTAGAGAACAGGTTTCTAGTTGCCAAGGGAAGGGGAGGGATGGACTAGGAGTTTGGGATTAGCAGACGAAAACTATTATATAGAGAATGGATAAACAACAAGGTCCTACTGTATAGCACAGGGAAATGTATTCAATACCCTGTGATAAACCATAATGGAAAAGGATATGAAAAAAAATTGTGTATATATATATATATGTATAACTGAGTCCCTTTACTGAATAGTAAAAACTAACACGTTATAAATCAACAATACTTCAACAACAACAACAAATACTAGGAAATTCCCTCCTCCTAGGCTCTATCTCATATTTACCAGTATTTTCCCTCCTTGCCCCTTCAGTCCTGGGTGTGCCTCATCTCTAGTCTGTGTCTGCCTCATTATCCTTTAATTGTCCCTTAATTCTGTCCACATCTATGCAAATAGTCCCTCCATTAAGGACTCTTTGAAGCTCTGGATGAATTGCTTCCCCCAGATGCAGGAAGAACCACCTGTCTGGGTTGAAAGGTCCATTCCTATTCAGAACTCTGGCTTCAATACTCAGAACTCGGTATCAAGACAGTCTTGGTATGGGTCTGGTCTGTCCTTGGATTTTTGCCCTAATAAAGCCTTTCCACATTCCTCTGATCATGCTGTGGCCTCATTCCACTAACTAGACATGCGTCGTTTGGCCTTCATCCTGGTTCCTGGCCCAGACACCCTGTCTGTTACCCCAGAATTTCTAGATCTTGAGCTGTATTTTCATCTTGATAACTCTTCTGCCCCAAATCCTGGCACCTGAATTCCTAGTAAAAAACTTCTTTTCAGTATGCTCCCCTTCTCAGTATTTAGATATCTAAATAGTACCTGCTTTTTGTTTCCTTGCTGCTGTTTTATGACTAGTGATTGTATATCTGTAAAGACAATGGCTTGCCAGTTCAACCAGGACAAGTATCTATTGGTTTATTACACTCTCCAGGTGGTACGTTCTGTCTGCTTCCCTGGACTTCCAACCCTGGATCTACTTCCTAAGACCAGGAATCTCCCCACATGTGCCATTTGGCTCACATTCCTATGTACATCTCTAAAGACAGCTGCTTGCCAGGAAAACCACCCACTTTTCCCCCCAGGTACCATATTATGGGACTTCCCAGGTGGTGCTAGTGGTAAAGAACCTGCCTGCCAGCGCAAGATATGTAAGAGATATGGGTTCAATCCCTGGGTCAGGAAGATCCCCTGGAGGAGGAAATGGCAGCCTACTCCAGTATTCTTGCCTGGAGAATCCCATGGACAGAGGAAACTGGCAGGTCACAGTCCATAGGGTTGCACAGAGTCAGACACGACTAAAGTAAATTCACACACACATACTATTTAGAGAAGATATATATCTTAAAGGAATCAAATGGTGAATCCTTAGAATGCACAACACTGTCACATTTTGGGACTCATGTAGCCATCTCTGGGACCCCATGGTCCATTGGGTCCCAAAGAGTTGGACATAACTGAAGCAATTTGGCACTCACACATCATATTCTACCTGATGCTTGATCAATCAGTGACAACTCACCACGATCTAAATGATCAATGGCCACCCGCTTCACTGAACCCACATCTGAGTGCCAAGTGAGTGACCCTCTCACACTTTTGAGGATCAATCAATTAGTAGAGGAACCGTCATTGGAACTGTCATTCCAATGACAGTTTTGAAACCAAACCAATTAACAAGCTTTTCTTTCCCAAAACACACTTTCAAATTTGATGTCAACCAACTACTGCTATGTTTTTCCAGTGGTCATGTATGGATATGAGAGTTGGACTATAAAGAAAACTGAATGCTGAAGAATGATGCTTTTAAACTGTCGTGTTGGAGAAGACTCTTGAGAGTCCCTTGGACTGCAAGGAGATCCAACCAGTCCATCCTAAAGGAAATCAGTCCTGAATATTCATTGGAAGGACTGATGCTGAAGCTGAAACTCCAATACTTTGGTCACCTGAGGCAAAGAACTGACTCATTTGAAAAGACCCTGATGCTGAGAAAGATTGAAGGTGGGAGGCGAAGTGGATGACAGAGGATGAGATGGTTGGATGGCATCCCTGACTCAATGGGCATGAGTTTGAGTAAACTCTGGGAGTTGGTGATGGACACGGAGGCCTGGCAGGCTGCAGTCCACAAGGTCACAAAGAGACATGACTGAGTGACTGAACTGAATGACCAACTCCTCCAAGAGGTCTTATGCCACATGCTGCACCTCCCAGGTCTGCTGCAGCCAGAGCCCCTGTTCCTGAGGCAGATCACGGCTGACCCGAGCCTCCACGGGAGACACTCAAACACTCAAAGGCAGGACTGCTTCAGTCTCTTGTGGTCACTGCTCCTTTCCCTTGATCCTGGTGTGCACAAGGTTTGGTTTTTCAACCTCTGAGCATCTCTGGCAGGTCTGAGATTTGATTTTAAATGTAGTGCTCCCCTCCCACCGTGTTGTTGGGGTTTCTCCTTTGCCCCTGGACACAGGGTATCTTTTTGGTGGGATCCAACATTATTCTATCAATGGTTGTTAAGCAGGTCGTTGTGATTTTGGTGTTCTTGAAGGAGAAGTTGAGTGCACGTCCTTCTAGGCTGCCATTTTGGAAGATTATCACTTCATAGCAAATAGAAAGGGAAACAATGGAAACAATGACTGACATTACTTTCTTGGGCTCCAAAATCACTGCAGATGGTGATTGCAGCCATGAAATTAAAAGACGCTTGCTCCTTGGAAGAAAAGCTATGACAAACCTAGAAAGCGTATTAAAAAGCAGAAACATTACTTTACTGACAAAGGTCCATCTAGTCAAAGCTATAGTTTTTTCCAGTAGTCATGTATGGATGTGAGAGTTGGACCATAAAGAAGGCTGAGTGCCGAAGAATTGATGTTTTTGAACTGTGGTGTTGGAGAGTCCCTTGGACTACAAGGAGATTAAACCAGTCAATCCTAAAGGAAATCAATTCTGAATAGTTATTGGAGGGACTGATGCTGAGGCTGAAGCTACACTACTTTGGCCACCTGATGCGAAGAGCCTACTCATTGGAAAAGACTCTGATGCTGGGAAAGATTGAAGGCAGGAGAAGAAGTGGACGACAGAAGTTGAGTTGGTTGGGTGGCATCACTGACTCAATGGACATGAGTTTGAGCAAGCTCTGGGAGACTGTGAAGGATAGAGAAGCCTGGCATGCTGCAGTCCACAGGATTGCAAAGCGTCAGATACCACTGAATGATTGAATAATAACAACTACTGCATCAAAACAAGCCTTGACTCCAAACCCCATCTAAGATCAAAATAATCCTTGACCCCAAACTCCATCTAAGATCATCAGACTCCTCTGCAAAGAGAGATTACATCTAACCAGCTAACTCTTTCTTACTTAAGTAATGAATTCAGCTTTTCATTTCAGTTATTGAATACTGATACCTTCCATCCACAATACAAAATAACAGCTTTTAGTAACCTCAGATCAAAAGTAATCTTTCTTAGCTTGATGAAAGAAATGTGCTAGATCTTCAGCAAAGATCATAATTAGTGGTGATACAGTGGTGGCACCTCTTTAAAGACGGAAATAAAGTCATGCCCTCACTATTTAGGTGTGAAAGCAGGGCAGTACAATGAGACAAAAAATACGAAATTCATATTGGAATTGCCATGTTGGACAGGAAATGACAGTTGATTAAGAAAATCCAAAAGAATCCATTTATATCGTTATAACCAAAAAGAAAGTTCAGTAAGGCTATTGAATGCAAGCTCAACACGGTACTACCAACATTAGGTGTGATTGTTAACCTTTATTGAGGGTTTGCCATGTGCTGGGCACCATTCTGAGTGCTTTGCAGGTTTTATTTAATCCAATACTCACAATAACCCTTTGGAGAAAATGCTGTTATCCTCCCTAGTTAAGAGGTGAGATACTGCAAGACTGAGGACATTTCTAAGAGCATCTGGCTTGTACATGATGAGTTTGAGATTTGAACTCAAGGAAATCAATATATAACATAATATTAAAACATCAATATATAATATAATACATTATGCTCTTAACTACTCTGATGGTGGACTCCAAGCTTTATATTCATAGATTGAGTGAAAAAGTTTGAGCAATCATCCTATATATATATATATATATGGAAATATCCTATAAATATATATATAGGATATATATAGGATATATATATGTGTGGAAACACCCTATATATATGTATATATAATGTTCAAATAATTTTTAAATTAAAGACAGAAATGTTTAAAGGAAAAGATAAACAATATTTTAAAATAAATTCTATTTGAAAATAAAATTTTATTTTTCTAGCGGCCAAAATATTCCTTTAGCATTCCCAGAACTAGTCCTGAATATATGTAAGCAATGTAACTGAATATATGTCTTCTGATTTTTTTTAATGTGTAGATTTGACAGTATCAGACCATCCATTTGCTCTACCACCAAATTCAGTTTCTTTTGACACAGGAATAGCATCTGTGAAAATAACTGGACTGGGGAAGCTGATACAGGCAAACTGTTGAATTACATATATTATTTAGATCTTTTTAAAATAAGGGTATATTCATTATTACTCATAGAATTAAAGAAAACTTCAAAAAGAAAAAAAAAAAGCCCAACCTTCAGTTGGTTCCTGTTGCTCTGAGGATAAAGACAAACGTTCTGGATCTGGCCCCTGATTGCCTTTCTAGTTTCCCTGAAACCTCCAAGTTTTCTTACTCTGCTTTTCATCCACACTGGTTTCCTGTTCCTTCAACAGGTAATTTCTCCACCTGCTCCCTGATTAAGGATTTTCACATGCTCTCTTCCTTCTGGGTATTTTTCTCCCCCATATCCATACTTAACCCCAACTCTTCTTTATCCCTCAGACATCACTTTTCCAGGAAAGTCTTCCTAGTCACAGCAGCAGAGATCCAATCTCTGTGATGGCTCCTTTCACTTAGCAGAGATTATAATTATACTTTGATATGGATGTGGGTCATTATTTGATGAATATCTTTCTTATCAGACTCTAGGTTCCACCAGGCAAGAGCCCTCTGTTTTGTTTACCACTGTGTCTTCAGACACTAGCACAATGCTGGAACATTTGGTAGAGTTTCAGTAAACACTTAATGAATTCAGGGTTGAATGAATGCGTTCCCTCTTTGTGATGCCAGCCTGGCTGTAGGAGGGTTAACAACACATTTCTTTTGTGTGTGTTACAATAAAACATTATTTGGAAAACAAAATAATTGGCCAGATTTGTAGTTTAATAATCTCTGATACGGGAGTAGGAAATGGCAACCTACTCCAGTATTCCTGCCTGGAAAATTCCATGGACAGAGGAGCCTGGAGGGCTACAGTTCACGGGGTCACACAGAGCTGGACATGACTGAGCATGAGTGCGCATGCACACACACACACACACACACACACACACACACACAGAGTCTGTGATACAGAGACTTCTAGAATAGATGGAAGGGTGGAGAAAACTTTGGAACCTCAGTAGCAGAAACAGTATCAAGGAACCACAGCCACAGCTAGAGACTACCATCGTGGTTGAATTCTGACTCATCATCTTAACAGCCCATTTCTACACTTGCTCCCCACCCTTGATAACTGGAGAAGGCATCTGCAGGTGCTCCCACACCCCTGGATGTTGGCTGGCTACTGTACCACCTCTCTTGCCAGCTTCCTCTCACTCCCCAGGCCATGGTGGAGGTGACCAGATAATGACCAGCTTTAGCAGCTTGGGTCTTAGATTTGAGAAAGGAGGCATTGAAAAGGATTCATTAATGTCTGAGTGCTTCAGAAAAAACAGACTTGCTCAGTTGGTGCTGTCTGCATTTGTTTTGCCCAGGAAGCAGAGCCCAAGATAAGGACTGAAGGTGAAGGTAGTTTATTTGGGAAATAAACCCAGAAGTAGGAGCAAGGGGGCAGAGAAAGTGGATGGGAAGGAAGAAAAAGCCTATATAAAGATGCGTTATCAAGGTTGCTGCTGTTGGCAACGGGACTCCATTTGGCTGGGATTTCTGAGAAGCACAAAAAATGCTTTCTAGAAATATCTACCAAAGGATGGAGATTAGGGAATTCATCTGTAGGCTCCCATCCTCCCTTGATTAAGAGCAATCCCATGGGCATTAGCTCCTCTGCAATTCCAGTCTGCACAACTTGTCAGATGGCAACCAGAGTGCTGCCCATGGGCGTTCCATGATGGTCCTGGGAGTAGCAGTGAACAAGTGGCTCTGATTTGTAATTGCAACCCAGCCACCAGGAAGAAACCTTCTAGCGCAGCACACTTCATACAATAGACACGCAGAATAGGAAATGAAGATGCTAGATTAAGACACTCTCCCTGTGATGATGATTGCGGCTGTGCTCAAATCGACAATTTAAGTTGGCAATGCTGATGGCTACAGAGCAGGCTGCCCGGCATGTCTTGCCACCACGCATTGATTTTAGTTCTCCCACGAGCCTCTTGACTTCTTTCTCCTCCTGTATCAAGGGGAGTGACAAGTCACAAGCGTCCCAGCGAATAAGGTCAAGAGGAATAAAGAGAGGCTATTTCCTGCCCAAACTTCATATCCTTCATGTGCGATCGCACGCTGGTGGCTGACAGCTACTGTCAACTGAGGGCAAGCGGGGGCTGAGCTCTCAGACAGACTCAACCTGTAACGTGGCCGAGCATTCTCTCACTCACATCTGTAGCTCTGTTCTTTCCTATCTCCTGTAACCTCCCTGCCCTCCCCGCCCCCATAGCTGTCTGATTGCAAAGACAGCAGAACCATCACATTCCTGGATTTAAAGATCACCCAATGACACTCCCAGGCTCTGGCCACTGTCGGTCAGCTTGCTCACTGCCCATCTCACGGCCCCACCTCCCCCCAAATCTCTTTAGCCCCCATGGGACCAGGAATCCTTCAAAAAGCAGGTTTTCAACCTGTTAATATTTGCAAACACTTATGGGGATCTCCCTCCCACTCTCTCCTCTGCTTCTCATTTGATGAGTATTAAAAATCACAAACCCACCCCTTGCCCTCAGGTGATGAATGTACTTGAATCTTTCTGCAAGCAGGAAGTCCTCTTCCTTCAGGCCACAACATTTGATAAAGAAATGAATCCTTGATGTTATTAATTCCCTTGGCTAAGATTTTGTTTAATAACTGTATTGTCAGTGATAGATCTGAAGACGTAGGGTGTGAGTATTCATGTGTTTGTGTGTGTGTGTGTGTGAGAGAGAGAGAGAGAGAGAGAGAGAGATGGGGATGAGGGAGGGATGGGGAAGAAGAGTGGGGGGGAGGGGAGGGTAATTTGATTGTGGCCTAGAGATTAGGCAGGCTGGCATTACAAAGCACCTCTTTATCCAGGGCTGGAGCTCCAGCGTGACAAATGACTGCCTCTCCCCCTCCCCCGCTCACCATCTGATTAGGCCCAAACCAGCCAATCACAGCGGATGATTTGGAAAATATTTCCTCCTTGACATTCCGAAGAACAATCCCTTGCTGAGGAAAAAAAATACATTATAAAATAAATGGAAAAGCATCCATCAGCTGGGAAAATGTATTCTACTGGTTGGAGGCAAGTGATGTTTTTATTTAAATGGGACCAAAGACAGGGAGGTTTGATTTTGCACTAAGATACCAAAACAGAGCAGAGAAGTATTTGCATTGAGGTTGTTACCCCCCAACCTCTCCCAGATGGTAGTTTTATACAGCAAGAAGGGCCAGGGGATAGTTATCAGTAAGGCAGGCATTGCAAGGTAAGCCCATAAATTACCTGTCCAATTTGGTGTGATTTGGATAAAAGTACAAAAGTAATTTCATGGCCAGCAGATGGTCTCTTCCTCTCTTCCTCTTTCTCTCCTTCACACACACACACACACACACACACACACACCCCTCTCAGTTGAAAAAATGGTCAAACTGCAGAAGAGCGAAGCCTTTCCCTTTTGAAATGCATCTCAGCCAGGGTTGTAGCGATTGGCTGGCTTGCAAGCTTTCATACCAGAGAGGAAGCAGGCCTGGCTTCTAAACCCTTGCAGGGCCTAGAATCTACCGAGACAGGATAGGTTCTGCCATGACCCAGACCTGCTCGATGAGGTCTTGAAACATTTATCAGCCCATCCTCCCCCTTCCCCCCAGCTTCCACAGCATAACCTTCTCCCCTCTTCCTGTCCCCCAAGATAAAGCAATAGATGTGTTTATATGACTCATAGGTCCATGAACTCAATCCAGAGGGTAAATAACTCACTGAATGAATGAGATATGTCATTTCCAGGCTATAAACATAATTCACGGCCTCACCTTTTCCTAATGGGGCTTCACGGCCTGGTGCTTTCATCATGCCTGCTTACTGCAGCTGCTGCCTCTGCAGCGTCCCGTCAGGTCTGCTGGTGTCTGTGGTGAAAGACGAAGGGCTTAAAATGCTCTGAACAGCACTTGTCTCCTCCTGGGTATTGAAAACACATATATATATTTCTTTCTATAGGGACTTTTTTTTTCTTACTCATGAATTAATAACAAAATGCAAATATGCTATAGTTTTGTTTTGTTTTTTTCCCTTTCTTAGTTAAAGGACAGAAACTTCTATGAATGAATGTGTATATTGCTAACCTGAACTGGTTCTTGGCAAAATTTTGAGAAAAGCTAAATTGATTGCTCAGTTGCTTTAGTTGTGTCCGACTCTTTGAGACCCCATAGACTGTAGCCTGCCAGGCTCCTCTGTCCATGGAATTATTCTCCGGACAAGAATACTGGAGTTGCCATTTCCTACTCCTGGGGATCTTCCGACCCAGGGATTGAACCTGTATCTCGAGTCTCCCGCACTGGCAGGCAGGTTCTTTACCACTGTACCAACTTGATTATCAGTTGCTGTTCCCTCTGTCTTTCTCACCTTCCATTTGGCCACCTCCCTGCCACCTATCCCAGACTCAGCATTGAGCACATACACAGACCCATCGCTCACATGGTCAAAATCTCAGTTCACACACACCCCTGCCCCCCGTTCAAATCACCCACTACCCTTTCATAAGGGTAAGAATACGCCTGCCAATACAGGAGACACAGGAGACGAAGGTTTGATCCGTGGGTCAGGAAGATCCCCTGGAGGAGGAAATGGCAACCCACTCCAGTATTCTTCCCTGGAAAATCCCACGGACAGAGGAGCCTGGCGGGCAATAGTCCAGGGGCTTGCAAGAGTCAAACGTGACTGAGTGACTGAGCATACACGTACCCTTTCATAAAATGGTCCATTTTATTACCTCACTTGAGGTCTGCCCACTTTCCTAGGACACCTCAGAAAGCCAGACCATTCCAAATTCCTTCCACCCATCCAGAGTCAACTGAAGCATCAGTTTGGTTGTATCTGCCTTCTAACTTTAGATCAGGAAAGATTCTCTCTTCAACTTCCTGAAATGCCTCCAGCATCTACCTCCAATGTTCTAGTTTGGGTAAGTTACTCTCTCAGTGCCTACCCGCAACATTTTTTCACTCTTCAATTTTTCAGACATATAAGTGTTTTACTATTTCCTCATCAGCTTATTTTTTACAGGTTTCTGAGCTCCACTAAAGGCAAGACACATGTCTGCAATTATACGAACACACAGGCTCATCCAAAAATGTGTCATTGCACAGAGTTGGTGTTTTGTAAATTTTTGCTAATACATCTTAGCAATTTCAAGTCCTCTGAGAGGCCTTGGAAGAAGCTATTTAGAGGCAGACAAGAGTTTGAAATCAGACCAAAAAAGAAACACAAAAAACCCCAAAACAAGGGCATTAGCATTTGGCAAGTTCTGTAACCACTCTGATGCTTGGTATTCTTATGTTAAACAGTGATAATAAGGCCTTGTGTTGGGTGAGTATAAGCATGAATAGGATGGGGTGTGTAAGAAGCAGGCAGGGTGGCTGGCACATGGTCAGCCCTTAATAAAATATGGTTAGTAGAAGTCACATTGCCTTGGCTTTTTGGTCCTCATGGGTCAGACTCGCCACTGACTCAGGACTTTGTTCAAGTATTACTAGGTGGGGTGTTGTCTCTGGCTTTATTTCAGTGCCCCAGCCTCCCCCAAGCTGCCCATTCTCAGCATGGCTATCTGCACACGCTCTCCCATGTGTCCACTCTTCCTTCCCTCTCTTCCTAATTTTGCCTTTGCAAATCAGTCACACAAGCACTGTCCCTTCTTTCGAGGACACACAGGAAAAATTAAATATTTGAAAACCTTTCATTCATGACATCAGCCCAAAGGGTATCAAACAAGCGAAGGGGAGGGGGTAGGGGCAGGCACTCTGGCACCTGTGCCTGGTAACCATCTCCCTAGCAACAGAGGTCCCGGCGGCCAGTGGACGTTCTTTAGAAGCACTAACAGAGTTTTTGTTTCCAAAGCATGTCTGCTTCTCCCACTTTTGATTAATCAACATCAGCTCTTTTAGTGTGTTTAAGTGAAATAATAGATTACTGCTCAACCACAGTTGAATGGCAGAGGTTTTGATGACTCTCATGAAGAAAAGGCAATACAAAATAGTCTACAATGGATTTTTTTTTTAAATGGAAAAACTTAAAAACCTCTCTTTCTCCTGTTGCCTGGATTCTTGTAAACAATTATGTTTAGAACAATGATCTTTTGAATCATGAACCATTCCCCCTACCTCACCAAGGCTTTAGGAATGGTTGACTCTTTTCAGCTTTTTCTTCTGCTTCAAACACTTAAAGCCCTGCAAATACAATCCATGCTTGGCTCACAAGAGCAGCACAGCACAGTGTCCAAAGTCATCTCCCAGTGATTCTTCCAATTCTTTTTGAGATTCTGACAAATACTTTGGACTGTGCTTTTTGTTTTCTGGCAGGAAAGGTTAAAATGTGTTTTCACAGATACACTTTTCAGGTAGAAATTTTTTTCTCTCTCTTCCTTTGGACTCCTTTCCTCAGCCTGTGAAAGTTCCTAGAATTCCATGACACCAGGAATTTATCTGTTCCTCCTCTTCTCTGTTTTGTTTTGAGGCTAGAATTCTTGACCTGTTCTAATATATATCTAAGGTCCATTTGACTAAGGTGTTTAAAACAAATGGAGGGACTCCATTAAAAGGTGTCATCCCTTAGTTTCTGACTTTTTCCTCTAAATCCCTAAAAATGTGAAAATGTTAAAATAAGAAAGTGGAATCAGTTCTGCCGTGTATTCATTTCTAAATACTCACAGGATAATTCTTGACTTTTATGTCAAAAGGGTCACTCATTTTGCCTGGTCATTCTTTTAGCCTGGCAAGGAAGAACACGAAAGAAGTCACGTGCTTGATTTCATATTGCTCACATGTGCTGAAAACACATTTGCTTTTGTCTTGCACACATACTCATTCTAAAGATGATTCACAGAGCAGATTGACAATGAATTTCTTTCTAGGGTTTAGAAAGGATGCTAAAATTAGGGGCAGCTCTATGAACAAGCCGCAGGTCTTTCATGGAGTTCTGAAAGTCACCACAAGGTGGCGTACCAACACAATAGAAAGAAAGGAATTGCGTCCCATGGGGCCAACTCCCAGTCTCTGTTAATGGCTTGATTTTCCACTTACAAGCAAGAAAATGCCATGGAAACTTTTGTTTTCCTCTTTAAGTGAAGGAGGAGAGCGAGGGATGGGGGAGGCACCAAGCCCCCTTCCACTGTGTGCTGTGCGTTGCCCCTGAGCTACATCTGGACATTGTAAGTCACCCATTGTGGAAGCCTAGCATTTTCTGATTTTAGCAACAGCACCATTCTGAGCAGAAAAGAGCCCGTATGTTCTCTTCAGCTTAAAACCAACTAAAATCACAAGTAAAGAGAAGAAAGAAAGTCATTTTCACAGAGGGGGGGCGGAATCCATGGAGTTGACTTAGACAGCAGTCCTGGGCAAGTAACCAGACCCTAACGGGTGGCTGGTTCCAGATGCCAATGAATCCTCACCTGTAACTGTTCTGCTTCGAAGACGTAAAACCACATCAGAGTGTTTTACCTTAAAACCTCATCTCTGCTCACAGCCCCTCCCACTGACACCCGGCTCCTAAAATAATCACCTTTTATTACTCTTGCTTTTCAATCTAGGCAATTGCTTGACATTCCACAGAACCTGCTTAGGAAAGGAGCACCCCTGCCTATCTGAATGAGATCACTTTTGGGCATTCAAGCGGCTGTGTTCTAGCTCAGCTGAGCTGATGCCTCAATCTGCCACCTCCTGCATTCCCTAGCTCGTGGGTCTCCATACAAAGTGCCTTCAGACCATGTGCACCAGGATCTGTCTAATCTCATTAGATTTCTCATTTTCAGCATAATACTGTCATGGCACCAGTGCCCCAGATTAGTGGCTTGTCAGAACTGGTGCCCCACTAATGAGCTAATCCAAATAATACTCAAATCCCAAATCAGATTTAAGACGATCCAGTCTGGGTAGAATTAGGGAGTGAGCAGTACTGACTGAAAGAACAAGCTTTCCTTTTCTTTGTTTTGCCTTAAATGAACAGAGGTGGACTGCTGTCAAACTCTAGAGTTGTTTTTTTTTTTTTCTTTGCACGACATTAACTGCCATTACACAATTGGGAATAATAAACAGAAAGGAGTACATCTGTATGGATTGGTATAAATTTACCTTAGAGGATTAGAAAACACATATCCACACACATATGCGAGGTTAATATATTCAGCAGATCCGTGTCCTTCACAGCTTCTAGTTTTCCTGACTTTCCTGTGAGTTTGGCCTGAAGACCTTGCAGATTTTAAATCTGATGTATTTCAATGGCGACCTTAAGGTGCAGGGTTAGGGCAAAAAAAATTTTTTTTAAGCTTATTTGTTTCCTTATTTTCCCTCAGGGTAAAGCTGGGCTCCAGAAATTCCAAAATGCATAATAGCAAAGTTAAGGTCAGACCCTGAACAAAGGAGCTAGGCAAACAGAATGCAATGAGAATCATTGATGTTTCAGGTGTTCTTGAAAAATGAAGCCTTGGCTTAAAAATGGATGCTTAAATGGTTTCTTATTTCTGTACTTGTGCAACCTTTCTGAGAATGAAAGAAATTATGTTGGTCACAGGGCAGTTATTATGATGGCCAATGAGTGGGCCAGCACAGAGCAGGAGGAGGGTGAGCTGTCCTGCACCCTCTTCCAAAGCACAGCAACCCATGTGGCATCGCTGCCATGGAATCTCCCATCTTGCTGCTGGATGAAGCCCAAAGAATGCAGCTGAACTTTTTGAGTCAAGTTCAGCAAAGCATGGCTGTTTGCTGTTGCATTTTGATTCATAAACCCAATGGATCTGATATAGGAATGGTACCTTCAGAATCCAAACATGGGCCATTCCATACTTTGATATTAGTCCTCAGCTCAGTGCTTTGTCATCAGTGTATAAAAGACAAGTTCTCAGAGTCTTCTTCTGTTTCTTTTTTTTTTGAAATAAAAAAATGTTTATTTTTTTTGTGAAGCACAAAGTACGCCAGATTTCATCATTTTTCATGTATTTGTCATTTCCATCAAACATTATATGTTCAGTTTTATAACTGCTAGCCTTTTTAGGTGATAAGCTCCCAAAAGGAAGTCTGGTTTTAGAGTTTTGTGCTTAATAGAGTCATCATATTCCCAGGTGGTGCGAGTGGTAAAGAACCCACCTGCCAATGCAGGAGACATAAGAGACACGGGTTCGATTCTCAGGTTGGGAAGATCCCCTGCAGGAGGAAATGGCAACCCACTCAAGTATTCTTGCCTGGAGAATCCCATGGATAGAGGAACCTGGAGGGCTACAGTCCATAGGGTCGCACAGAGTCAGACATGACTGAAGTGACTTAGCATGCATATTTTGTAACTGATGTGAGCTTGCTTTCACTGACCTCGAACGTGACCACGTCACACAATCACACGAATACTGAACTACTACCTGGAGCTCAGGGTGCCTGTCGAGTGCCTGTGCAAGACAGCACCTGTGTGGTTGCCTGCTCTTTCCTCTATTGTCACATTTTGAAACATAGAATTCCTCTTGTTCCTGCATCTTCGTAGGCCAAGAGCCACCTCCTCCCTCCTTGGCTGGGTGATCAGTCAGAGGGATCTGACTTTATTTATTTCCCTATTTGACAACAGAGGGGAAGACCACCAAAAGAAATGAAAACATGTCTCCACAAAGACTTATACTTTAATATTCAGAACAGCCTTATTCATCACAACCCTGAATCGGAAGTAGCCCAAATATCCATCAACCCGCAAACTGGTAAATAGATCGTGATGACATTCCTACAAGAAGATACTACCCAACAATTCAAAGGAACAGATTGCTGAAACACGCCAACAGTGTACAAGAACTGAAAGAGGCCAGACTCAAAAGGCTGCACTCTATGGTTCCACTCATATAAAATACTAGAAACTAGCAAAGTCAGAATAACTGAAATCAGGCCATTGGCTATCTGGAGGTGGGGGTGAGAGGTCAGGAAGGAGACTGACTCCAAAGGGGCAAGAGGAAACTTCTGGGTAGATTGAAACATTCTGAACATTACTGTAGTGGTAATTACACAAAGGTCTACACGTGTCAAAACTCACCAAATAGCATGCTTAGGTAAATGTTATCGTGTATAGATTACATTTCAATCACAACACAGTTTTTAACATCCATTTTGGACGGATACATTTTCATAATTTATAAAACTGTCATAAAAGGCAAACACAATAGCCAGAGCGAGCCATCTTATAGGCTTTGCCTACAGCACAGGAGCTTTCACGTCGCAGTTGAAGAAAATCAGAATGGCATACTGTAATGAGAAAGCAAATTGGGATCCGTAATAATACCACCGTATTTTGTCATGGCTCCACAGCCTTTGTAAGTTTCCTTACCCGATGCATAAGGAATGTGAATCTATTCAAATTAACTTAGTAGAAGTCGATTAGGCAACAATCTAAGTTTGTTCCATTAACTGCACCCAAGGCAATGGGCCTCGCACCATCCTCTCCCTGCTCTACCTGTACTCTGATGACTCTAGTAATCTCGGTCCTCCTCCCCAGTTTATCCCGGGAGCAGGGCGCAAATTGATGATCATTTTCGTCTTTGAGTTATGACCCAGGCACATGCCTCGCCCCTGGAAGGAAGCGGCCCTGCCAATCCTCCACAACAACCAGGAGAGAAAGGAGAGGCCCGCTAGGGCCCGGTTGCTTCCCTGCTGACTCTAATTACCCAGCCGGGAATTTTACAATCCCTCCTTCCCGCCCGCCCCCACGTTGTAACCACGACCCTGCCGCTCTGCAGACTTCGGCTGGGTCTTTCTTTTGTGTGCCCACTGCTGCCGAGTGGATGGGGCTCCTAATGAGCTTTGACACTAATGGAACTGTGAGACAGTGTGATTATGGATCCTTCCCCCCACGCAGCACAGACCTGGCAGGAAATGACCCGAGACTCTGCACCCTTCCACCCCCTAGTGAATTCTGTTGAAACCATCTTCAGCCGCCAGCTGGAGCGCTACCCACCCCACCCCCACCCTTCCCTCAGTCTAGTTTCCTCTTCTCTCCATCATCCCGCAGGTGGCTGAAAATAAGATTTTATGGCCTGACGCCTGGTGGGTTGGTTGACAGCCCTGGAGAACTTCTCCAATTCGGGGGCAGGGGAGGGGGTGCGTGGAGCATGGAGGTGAGGTGGGGAATGGAAACTGGCGCCCATAAAAACAAAGACTTTCCCCTGCTTGCCTGTTAAAAAGCCTTCCGAGGAGGAAGGGAGCCGGGAAGGTACGGTTGTTTTCTATTAGATGCTTAACAACGTGTGTAAGTGGAGGTAATTTAAGAAAAAAACAACATGTGCTGTTGTAATTTCCATGTTGCGTGTGGTACAGGTGTAAGGGACTGGGGGCCAGCTATTGAGCTGTGAGCTAATTATAGGGAGAAACAGCTGTTGTCCTCTAATGAGGAGACAGAGCCGCGGAGTCTGCTCCGCCAGGGAGCCTGAGGAAGCCTGTTGCAGGGCGCTGTGCGGAGATTGCCTCTTCCTCACAAAATACTCCCTGCCACACACTTGCTCACAGGCCGCTTCTCACATCCACTCCAGCAGGTGATAAGTAATTTTCGCCCGACTGTGTCTGGAGAGAGGACTGTGTCCCCATTTTATTAACCTCTGTGCTCCTTTTATTTTTGTTCCCCACAAGTGTACCACTCCTGACCCCAGCTGTGTGTTACCAGGGTCCCTTTTCTCCCCCCTTGAGTTCTTTCTGTTCATTCCCATTTTGCTGTGTTTCCAGGACAATCAGATATTCCCAAAGCTGTCAGCTATTTATCCTGTGATGTACAGGCTCAGCTAGACCACACTTTCTGTTTCTTGGTGCTGCGTTTTTCTCCCCAAGGTCCCGTAAATGTGACCAAACATCTCTTCAACGACCCGGCAGGTAGAGTTTAGAGGGTCTGCTGGGGAGTAGCTATGCGACTTCCCACTTAGATTTCATCCCAAACAAATAGAGGAAGTGTTTCTTTAAACTTTTTTTTAATTACATTTTTTTCTTTTTTGTTGAAGTCCAGTTGGTTTACAGTTTCAGGTGTACAGCAAAGTGATTCAGTTATATATACATATATGAAGAATAAAAGAATACATTTATTCTTTTTCAGATGCTTTTCCCTTATAGATTATTATAAGATATTGAAGATAATTCCCTGTACTATACAGTAGGTCCTTGTTTATATATAGAAGTGGGTACCTGTTAACCCCAGGCTTCCCTGGTGGCACAGATGGTAAAAGAATTTGCCTGCAATGCAGGAAACCTGGGTTTGATTTCCCTTGAAGAAGAGAATGGCAACCCACTTCAGTATCCTTGCCTAGAGAATTCCATGGACCGAGGAGCCTGGTGGGCTACAGTCCATGGAGTTGCAAAGAGTTGGACAGGACTGAGCAACTAAGGCACACACATCTGTTAATCCCAACTCCTAATTTATCCCTCCCCTCCCCTCCTCCTTTGGTAACCATAAGTTTATTTCTATGTTTGTGAGTCTATTTCTGTTTTGTAAGTCAGTTCATTTATACAATATTTTTAGATTTGGAAAAAAAAAAAAACAGTGGAAATACTAATATAAATTATCACTACTATACATGAAAAAGAAGCTAACACTACAGATTGATAGACATTAGAATACTATTAAGATAATACTATGAACCACTTTATGCCAATAAACCCAACCAGGAAAAAAGTTCTTCTTGTTAAATGTTAATACAATCTTGATGTTCATGTTGATATTGGCGTTACAAACCTCCACACCACTGCAAGGAAGGAAAGCATCAAAGTCCAAGGAAGCTGGAGAAGCAGGTGCCCTGCTCTGCTACTCAAAGCCTCACGTGCTCCTTTATGATGGATGAGGAGGAGGCAATCCAAAGGGACCGTCCACCACCCCCCACTGTGGATAAAGTATTATTTACTGTGCAGTTGAATTAAAAACAAGGACTCGCTATAGCAACCACTCTAACAAGGGGCACTATTCATAGGCTGCCTTGCTGCCTGGGGTCCGGCGCCCATGAAGCATCTTTTTGAAAGCACTTGTGGGCAAACCAGTGGCATATGGGGCTTTTACAGCATGTACGAGGCGGGGCTTCTGCCATAAAAGGCTTCTCTGCAGACTGTATTGCTTTGGGAAGGGAAACGGGAGCGCCAGCAGCTATGTTTTCCTGCAGTTTAGGATTAAGGGAAATTTAATTGAAAATAAAACACAGAGGCACTGTGGTGGCCACTGAAGAAAAACAAAGAGCTCTTCATGGAGCCAGGCCACCACATGGCAGCAAGGGACACACTGCCAGCCTCGTCTGCTTGCTTCCATGGGACATCCGGGGGCTGGGAACAAGCCACTTTGTGATCACCCATCCTGTGGCACCAGTTTAGGGGATCTGAGCATTCCTGAAAGAACTAGGGAGGATTCTGCAACATCACAGAGAAGGGTGTGTCTACTTAAGGTCTCTGTCATTTCTTCTCACCCCAGCAATCTTTTCTTACATCTTCCCCCTGTGCTTTCTAGAGCCTTCTTTGTTTCACATAATATCTCTGGAAATCTTTGTTTCATTGCCTTTTTTTAACCTCAGGGAAAAGAATCATGCAATCTCTCTCTCCCTCTCAATGAATTTTTAAGAAGACAGAGATATTCATTATAACATACTGTAGGCAAAATTAGATAAGAATAAAGGGCTGAGAGGATTTTATCTTCTCAAAGACAGTGACCCGAGGTCTCTGGCTAATCTGAGTGACTCTCTTAAAGCTTACCAGGTATTAGAGAAGAGCAATTTTTTTCCCGCTGTTTGTGTGTGCGTGTTTATCCCTTTCTATCCCCAAATAACAGCTTCTGGTGTATTCTGGCATGAACTCTTCCAGCACCAAGTCTCCATGTCAAGGTGATATCTGTCTTAAGTGTCTTTTCCCTCCTGCTTTCTTCTTTAGAACAGCCAAGTTTACTGCTAAGTATTACCACTGCCTCCTGACAGAGTCTAGAACAAAAAACACCCTCTAGCTTATGACAGCCAAAGAACTCCAGGGGTCAGACCCCTGGGTTTGTGTCAATTACATTAGCTGCCTTGGTTGAAAATGACTACCTTATAAGTACTGTTTTTTCGTATCAGTCTTGATAATTTAAATTCATGCATTCTGCTGTTTTTACTCACTACCACTTCCACACCACTCAGAGACTGTCAGAGCCTAGCATGGTGTTTTGCACATACCAAACCTTAAGTGTTTTGCTGTGAATGAATGGTTGGATAGATAGAGGAATCAAAAGGTTGTTCTGCATTGGAAGACAGTAGTTTGTTTTAACCTAACTGCAGATGGAAGAAAGCAGCCTAAAACATAACTTCCTAAAGTGCCAGCTAACTTTTTCGAGGAGCTAAAACATAAAGGACACTTTGATTTAACTCATATTTTGAGATGGAGGAAATAAGCAAAAATAGCACAGTGAAGCATTCCTAATATTGATAATCCTGCTTTTGGAGAAGACAGATCCCTTACAGAATACAGGCCCCAATTCCTTATCCGTAATTCCAGAATCCAGAGAGTTTTAATAAATAGAAGCTTTTCATAAGATGTCTAGGAGGAAACCTGGCTTGAACTGATACATAGCTATTTGGAGCTTTTGTTTGCATTTATCCTACCAAGAGGGGCTATTCACACACTTCTGCAGAAATGTTAATGTTTGATTATAGGGAGTTCCAGATGTCCCTGGAGTGTTAGGTAGTAGGTGGCATGCTCACGGTATTTATGCCCTTTCTAAAATCTAAAAAATCTTGAATATCAACACATATGCCCTCAAGGGTTTCAGAAAAGGAATCAGAGATCTATATTAGCAAGATGTTGCTTTACTATGTTGAGGTTTATTCAATAACTTGAACAGATTGCCAGCAAGACATCCAGACGTCTTAAATATTGTATACAAAAGATCCTAGGGCTTAGGACTTTACAGCATTGTATTTTTGTGGAATTTGCTCAGTGTTCAAATGATCTTTCAATGAATTTGTGGAGGAGAAAGTGGTCTCCCCATCCTATTCCTCTGCCATCTTAGGACCGCACCCCCCAGCATTGTATTTTTAAAGCACAAATTCTTCATCCAGCGAATAGATCATGGACACAGATCAGGTATCTGCATGATCATGTGGTAAAGGAAGTTGCCACCTCTCCTTTTCTCAAGGAGCTGAGTCTCCTGAATAATTTTATAAGAAGTGACACAAAAATTACTTACCAGAGGCTTTAAAACATGCTTTCATTGTGGATCCATTTGAAGCTTTGCTGCTTTTAATTTTTCACCATTAAGACTTGCAAAAACCATCATGCGATTCCTTAATTGCAACCACATTAACTGAGGCAGACTTTTAAAACCTGGGATGTTTTCTATCACAATGGGGACTGTCTGGGTGCTTCCATCACACCATGTCTTCTGTGGACAAACAGCACCACTGATCACTCAGCACACCAATCGGAGACGGCAGATGCTGGTGAGGGCTTGGATCAAAGAAACTTTGAAGTTACAGCTCAAGCCCAAATACCAGCTCTGGCAGGATGCATTTCTGTTTCTAAAAAGTCACAGTTACTCCTGAAAGCTAAATGGGTTTGAAAAATTCAGCCACCAGCACCAAATCCCAAGTCACTCTTTTCAAAGTGGGTGGAAAAACAAATGGGGAGTTCCTGTGGTGGGGAGGGGGGTTGAGTGAGGGGGGGAGTGAGGGTGGCCCAGCTCACTCAGCATGACTCAGACAGAAGCCTTTGCATCAGGTGTTCAGGCCTTCAAAGCCCAACTTATAACTAGTTTGATGAGTGACAGCTACAGATTTCACTGTATCAAGAAAAACTGATGTTAAGCAAATTCTGTGTCTGGCAGTTGAATGCCATATACTGCAGTCTGGGCCATATTTATTGGGAAGCTTTGTGGTGTTCTGGCACTTAGACATGCAGAGCTTCTGGACAAAGGTGACTTCTGTGTCTGTGTTTCTAAAGCACAGACGAGTCTTGGCATGTACTTAAAGATTTTGGTGCACTGTGATTTGGTGATTTTTTAAGGAAGTGCTTTGGCTGGTGTTTTACTGTTTCCTATAGCAGTAATAGCTGAAACTCCAGTATTTTGGCCACCTCATACGAAGAGCTGACTCATTGGAAAAGACTCTGATGCTGGGAGGGATTAGGGGCAGGAGGAGAAGGGGACGACAGAGGATGAGATGGCTGGATGGCACATCACTGACTCGATGGACGTGAGTCTGAGTGAACTCCGGGAGTTGGTGATGGACAGTCCTGACGTGCTGTGATTCATGGGGTCGCAAAGAGTCGGACACGACTGAGCGACTAAACTGAACTGATAGCAGTAATCTGGCACCCCATTCCAGTACTCTTGCCTGGAAAATCCCATGGGCGGAGGAGCCTGGTAGGCTGCAGTCCATGGGGTCGCTAAGAGTCGAACACGACTGAGTGACTTCACTTTCAGTTTTCACTTCCATGCATTGGAGAAGGAAATGGCAACCCACTCCAGTGTTCTTGCCTGGAGAATCCCAGGTACAGGGGAGCCTGGTGGGCTGCCGTCTATGGGGTTGCACAGAGTCGGACACAACTGAAGCAACTTAGCAGCAGCAGCAGCATAGTAGTAATAAAAGGTCCACAGAACTTGATAAGCAGGCAAGAGGAACCAAGGGCTCAACTAAACCTTGACTTAAGGGATACATTTGGTTTTCCCCAGTATGTCCCACGGCATCTTTGTGAATGGAAATTTTGTTCCACTCGTGGGACCCTTGCAGGCTACTGGCACTCGTATCTCGAGGGGGACAAATTCTATTTCAAGGAAAATAGCTCCTCTTCTCTTGCAACAAGAGATCTGTCACTACTGTAGAGTTTGGAAGATGCTGTGCACACCCCTGGATGGGAAGATGGTGCACTGAGGCCACCCTACAGAGTGTGAATGGTGCACGGTCATTAAGGTGATGACTCCCGTGGGAAACGACCTGAAGAATGTCAGTAATGAAATTCCAGGCAGGAGTCTTGAAAGGCCTGTGAGCACCAATCCATTCTGGAGTCTGGGTTCAGAAAGGACTTCGTCAGGCGTGAAGTTGGGCACTTTCAAGGCATGCTTTGACATGGCTTTAAACAAAGAAGAGCAAGTCTCTACCTCTGACTTTTATTCATTCACAGCATATCTCAAGAAAGGGGACAGACTCATCTCCTTTGTCAGAACTGTCACAGTATTGAATTTCTGACCAGCCAGAGGTCACTGGGGTGATTTTGCAGATGGTGGTCAGGGAAGATTTCTAATCGTGAAGCTTTGGAGGAGACGAGGGGGTAAAGATTTGTATGGAGGTGGGTTTTGGTTTTGGTCTGGTTTTCAGTTTTCCAGGAAGGTGCCAATCCGGAATTCTTCTCAGGGACAAACTTTGTGACCCAAACCAACCACAATTCAGTAACAATTCCTCCTTTGATTTCTATATCCTATTTTCTTAATTGAGTGGGCGGGAAAGCACAGTTTCACATGGAGCGAGTAGGTGGCACAGGCTGTAGAAACCCATACTTGCAATCCTTGGCAGAGATACGTGCTGCCATTATGCCTTCTAAATGTCAGCTGAGGTAGGAACCAGCTCCAGATCTGAGAGGCGCCAGACACCTGCTCCCTCCGCTCCAACACAGGCTTCTGCTGGTATGATCGGTAGCTCGAACACAGCCCTTTCTCAACACTCTCTGAGCCTCTGACTCCAGCAGTAGTTCAGAATTCTGGGTATGTTCAGATTCTCCTCTCAGTTCTTAACTCCCATCCTCCTTGCCCATGCTGCGGTCTCACCCAGAGGAGGAATGGGCCACCTGGGCTTTCATTTGGTACTTAAGTCCTCAAAATCCTTGAAATGCTCCTTGTGCTGTCCTGCCCCTCTGCAGAAGCTGCAACTTTGCAAAGAGCCAAATGCCTCCACCAGGAAGCAGTGGCTTTCAGGACCACCTTCCTTATGGGGAAAAGTTTTTGACTTAGAAGATAAACTAAGCTGGCTGAGTTGCCCATGGAAAAGAACAGTGGGACTGACTTAATTGACAGTGATCATATTCTGGGTTATTTTCACTTCTTTTCATTCACAAGTAATTTTTATAAACGGTTTTGTTCACTTTTTCTAAAATTGAGAATGTGTGTGCTGTGTGTGTGTGTGTGTGTGTGTGCACTCAGTCGTGTATGTCCAACTCTTTGCGACCTCGTGGACCGTAGCCCACCAGGCTCCTCTGTCTATGGAATTTTTCAGGCAAGAATACTGGAGTGGGTTGCTGTTTCCCACTCAAATGGCTCTTCCCCCATCTCAAGTGGGTCAAACCTACATCTCTTGTGTCTCCCGCACTGGCAGGTGGATTCTTTACCACCACACTACCTGGGAAGCCCTAAAATTGAGTATGGGTACAACGATATCTAAAATTAGATGGACCCAGCAATATAAATATAGTTACCAGCCCCCAGATCCATCAAGCTAGGATCTAAGACAATGATAATTAACCTCATTTCAGCATTTACAATGTGCCAGATACCAAGAGCTTAAGAGTATCTCCGTCATACTCATAACAACCTTATTAGGCAGACAAAGTTGTTATCCCCATTTTACAAATGAAAAACACAAGAAATAAGGGCACAGAGAGATTAACTAAGTTACTAGTTAGTTACATAGCTGTATAGTAATCATAGCAATATTCGTAGAGAATTTACTTTGGGCTGAGCACTGTCCTAAGTGCACAAAGTAATTACCATGTACAAACATGTTGACTCATTCATTCTCAGAACAATCCTGGAAGTAGCTTCTCTTCTTGTCACACTTTATATATCTGAAAATGGAGGCACAGAGAAGTTGTCACATGCCCATGCTAGCACAGCTAGCGTGAGGACAGGGATTTGAACCTAGACTGTCTGGTCCCAAATTCTATACTCTTAATGAGTATAAGAAAGCTGAGTGCTGAAGAACTGATGCTTTCAAGTTGTGGTGCTGGAGAAGACTCTTGAGAGTCCTTTGGACAACAGGGAGATCAAACCAGTCAATCCTAAAGGAAATCAACCCTGAATATTCATTGGAAAGACTGATGCTAAAGCTGAAGCTCCAACACTTTGGCCATGTGATGCGAAGAGCTGACTCTGGGAAAAGACCCTGATGCTGGGAACGGTTGAAGGCAGGAGGATGTGGGGTTGACCGAGGATGAGATGGTTGGATGGCATCACTGATTCAATGGACATGAGTTTGAGCAAACTCTGGGAGACAGTGAAGGACAGGGATGCCTGGCGTGCTGCAGTCCATGGGATCACAAAGAGTTGGACATGACTTAGGGACTGAACAACAATTAGGATGCTATATTGCCTCGTATATAGTCTTTATATATTGTTATTTTAGTAATTATTTTTAAAATAAATGCTTCATATTATTAGGATTACATAGTATACTCTATGTGAATATAGCATAGTACCTGACACCCAGGAAAACACCACAATAAATTTAAGTTACTATTATTATTAGCTGTAATAATATTCAGGCTGTAGAAATTTTTCCCAGTGGGAAACAGAAAGAGAAGAATACATTTTTATCTTCCTTAACGCAGTTGTACGAGAGTGCCCAGCTAAAGCTAATAAATAAAACATATTTTTGATAAGTAGAAATATTGATAAACTATATTATTTTCTGCTCTTCTTATGACTGGGAACCATTGCAACCATCTCCGATACCCTTTAGAATGTTCATTACTGACAAGCCTCAAAGCCAAAAAGTCAAGTGAAAAGAAATGATGTCCTATTAGATTTTAAGTAGGAAAAAATGTAATAGCCTCTTCATCTCCAAAATACAGATGATAAGGCCACCTTATCTAGTTCTCAGAGAGGGTATGAAGCTCAAATGAGATAGCAAATATGAAAAACCTTTGAAAAGTGTGCCCCCTGACCACAGCGATATCATTCATGTGAGATGATGGCCTGGAGAAATCCCAGATTTATACAAGTCACAGATGCTGTTGGGCATAAGGGCCATGCTGGGAAGCTCAGACATAAAATGAGAGGCTGTTGAGAAAAGGGAGCCAGTTTGGGGAAGGAAAGAAGAGAAGGTTTGCTTCTGGGGAGGCCAAAAGGGAAAATCCACAGGATAACAATAGCAGGAAGAGAGGTTTCTGTGTAGGGAGCCGGTACCAGAACATCCAGTGTGCTGATGTCAGACACTTCCTCCTGCACAGCTGCAGACAACTCAGCCCTTAGTTAGCTGCCTGCCCTGTAGCTCAGGCTCCCGGCTTGAAGGAAGAGACCACGACCAGGAGCAGTTGCTATAGCAAATAAGGGATAAGCCTTGGTGGGGGTGGGGGTGGGCAAGGCAAAAAGTCAGCAGGCAGCACATTCCTATCCAGCCTCTGAAGCCACCTCTAAGCAAACTGTGGTATGTGTGTCTTCAAAGAAAGGATTCATGTGTTTAAATGCTATGTTAAATTGCTTCAGTTGTGTCTGACTCTTTGCGACGCTATGGACTGTAGCTCACCAGACTCCTCTGTCCATGGGATTCTCCAGGCAAGAATACTGGAGTGGGTTGCCATGCCCTCCTCCAGGGGATCCTCCCAACCCAGGACAGAACCCGAATCTCTTATATCTCTTGGGTTGGCAAGTGGGTCTTACCACTAACACCACCTGGGAAGCAGAAAGAGCCTAGAAAACACAGACGAATGGCTCAAGAAGGCACCGTGCCAGCCTCAAGAGTCATAGTCAAGGAGACACTGACATTTGGTGCTTAGTGAAGCTGCCGAAAGCAAGAGATATAAATAGCTATGTGAGTCCATTGCTGGCCAGTCAATTAGAAAGGATAAAGGATCTGCAGAATGGGATAATTCTAAATCTCTTCAACAACATCACCAACTCAGATCTCATCCCACGGCAAATTCCCTCCAGTCTGTTTCGAGCCAATTCTGGTAGAGGCGTTTGATCAGCCAAACTGGGTATCAGAGGACTTGCAAATAGGCTTATTTGTTAAAATGGAAAATTGTGATTTACTATCCCCGCAACTAGCCAGATTAACAAATGAGAATGCTTTCTAATGATAAATTGTGCTAATTTGGGTTTCACTGGTCAAGTGAGATGTTACTCTGTATTTCACAACCAAGTCTGACGACAGGAATCACTGAAGATGTTCCAATCATATTTGGGGGAGTTTTTCTGCCAAGACTCCAAACAGTTGGGCAATAACAGTTGTCTCAAATTTCCTCTTAATAAGCAAAGTTATTTGGGTGTGTTTATGTGTTCCTTGTGGATTTTTGGAAATCATTTCTAGCTTATTTGGATAAACTGCTTCGTAAGGATTAAAATATCAACACAAGCAAGAAAAACAGAATAGAATATCATTTATCATACTTACTTTTCAAAAGTCTTTTTTCCTCCACTTTTAGAAGAAATATATACACATTTTAGAAGTAATAAAAATTCATAAAAGCTCAAAATTAGTCATTGTTTGTTTGGTAGTAACAAAAACCCAGAGCAAATCAGCTGAACTGGCTCAGTTGGAGGAAATTCAACTGGAGTGGATAGCTTCAGGCATGGTTGGTTCCAGGAATTCTCCCTGTGTCATATGCTGTGGGAGGGGCAGATTAAAAAAAAAAAAAACAAAACACCAAAACAAAATCTCTAGCTTCACAGTTCACTACAGATAGCCAGAAACAAAATAATAGCCCATATTCCAACCCCTCAAAACAATCATGCTTGATATTTTGACATATTTTCTTCCTCTCTCTCTTTTTTTTTGCACTTTTTACGTTGTTCACATGTAAATTTTAAACCAAGCCAGCCATTGCACAATGGAAAATGCAATGAGGACGTGAGTGCATTTGCATCAGCTTCATCAAGATAGGTCCTTGGACAACACTTGCTCTCTGGCTGTCATTCTTCAGGGACAGTACCATCCGAGAAGATTTTTGGCAGTGATAGAAATGTTCTGTATCTGCACTGTCCAACATGCTAGCCCCTCACCACACGTGGCTGATGAACATTTGAAATGCAGCTAGTGTCACTGAGGAAATGAAATTTTCCTTTCAATTAATTTTGACAGATTTAAATCTAAATAGCCACAGGTGGCTAGCAGTCACTGTACCGGACCGCACAAGGTTGACATGACAAATTATACAAGCGGAAGCCGCAGCTTAGAGTTGAATACACACCAACCATAGCCCTCTCGGGATGAAGCGGCACTGAAGGGTCAGGTCAGAAAAGTCTAATTAAAAGACACTTAATGAGCTTCAGGCTCCTTTTGTTCTTGAGTGAAGCCCTTCCGTCTGGTGCAGCCTGGAGCATGGGTCTCCCTGCTTACCCAGGGCCAGTCTTAAGTGCTAGCCTTTCCCCCACACAGAGCAGAGCTCCCAGGAAAATTAGCAGGCTTTCTGGTAAGGTCTTCACTTGCAAGTTTCTTCCTGTTTTGTTCCGAAGAGGAAAATATAAGAAGGTAAGAAGCAGCCTGCCTGGATCTCAGACCTTGGCTGTGAATTCCCACAGCTTTAAAAAATTGTGAAAGAGGGTGACATCTTTGTGATTTTAGGGTTTCCACTGAAACAGAAATGTGTATCATGTCATGACTCTGCTTTCTTTCACGTTTTCTTTTTCTGTTAGTGAAGTTCTGCAGTCCTTTGGCAATTAAAATACAGACCCCCATTACTGTCACTGTGGTATTTATTTTTATCAGCATCAGTGTTGTAAATACCCTAAGTGATGCAGCAGAAAATCCTAACCTTCGAGGAGTGCCAAACAACGAGACTTCAATGGCAAACATACGCTCCAATATGTTAGTCTTAAAGATACAATAGCGAAACCACTTCAGGAAGAGCCGTGATAGTGTGAAATCTGTTATATGCCTTCTGTTCTAGATTTCAAGCTCTTAAAAGGCAGGGGCCCATCTGTCCACTGCCCAAGATGGTACACCCACTGGTAGGTGAGCAGGAGCCTGAAGACAGGGCTGTCTGGCTCTGAAAACATCACGCTTTACCAACACGAGTCAGTCACCTCTCCCCTGGGTGATTCTGTATCATCAGCACTAGGAGGGGCAAAGAATTGAGAGGCTGTGGGCTTTCCAGATGGGCTAATGGTAAAGAACCTGCCTGCCAATGCAGGAGACGGAAGACTTGGGTTCGATCCCAGGGTTGGGAAGATCCCCTGGAAGAGGAAATGGCAAGCCACTCCAGTACCTTTGCCTGGAGAATCCCATGGGCAGAGGAGCCTGGCGGGCTACAGTCCATAGAGTCACAAACAGTCAGACATGACTGAAGTGACTGAGCACACACGCATGCCCCCAAAGAATGCAACCAAGAGGATTACACAGGCTTTGTTCCTTTATATCCCATATCTTCATCCCCAACATGCTTTTGAATCATCACATTTGTGGTGGCTGTTGAATGGTACAGTTTGAGTTTGTGGTTGGGTTTTTTTAGTCCTAATGTGAGGGCTACCTGAAGAATGCCAGGTACCTGCCAGGCCATGTTGCCTAGCATACCTGGCATTCCACAGATCTCTTCCAGGTGAACTCAAGCTCTGTGGTTGTTCCAGCCAAGGGAGAACCAGACCACTCACTCTCCCTCAATCCTTCTGAGCCTCAGTCTTCACGTTTACAATGGGGATAATCATACCACTGTCTCTCTGGATCAGGTAAAGAACTAAGGCCTGGGGAGCAAATACAGCCCTGCCAATTCCTTTATTTATTGTCTATGGCAGCTTTCTTGGGCAGAGCTGAGTAGCTGTGATGGAGACCATATGGTCCATAAGACTACCTCGTTCTTTCCAGGAAAAGTTTGCCAATCCTATTTGTGAGACCTGCTGCTATTGCTAAGTTACTTCAGTCATGTCTGACTCTGTGCGACCCCATAGACAGCAACCCACCAGGCTCCCCCATCCCTGGGATTCTCCAGTCAAGAACACTGGAGTGGGTTGCCATTTCCTTCTCCAATGTATGAAAGTGAAAAGTCAAAGTGAAGTCGCTCAGTCATGGACATCACCATAGTGACCCCATGGACTGCAGCCTACCAGGCTCCTCCATCCATGGGATTTTCCAGGCAAGAGACCTGAATGCACAGGAAATACTACATAAATATGAGCAGCTAATATTATCATTGTCAGGCTTCTCTTCCATCTTGAACCTTTGTCCTTTCCAGTTTTTTTCCCTAATTTCATCTCTTGCCACAAGTTGACGTGTGTGTGTGTGTGTTTTCTCTTCTTCTCCCACCTCACTCCTAAAAGAATGTGTTGGACATTCTTCTTGTAATAAGTTTAAGTGCTGTCCTTTCTCTCTAGATCAAAACTATTCTCTCAACCTGAATTCTCTGGCTTTGATGGAGTGTGCTCACCATGATCAAGTCAGGCTTTCAGTCTCCTCACCTCTGTTGAAGTCATGTCCCTATTCCATTACCCACAGCTTGGGCATATGCTTCTTGAGGACATGAGCAGGAGCTCATTGTGTGTGTTGTATGGATTGACCATTGCTCAGCCATAGTTAGGGTCTCTAGGGCATATGAACACCAGCCTTGGGCTCCTTGTTTGTTCTGCTTTGATTTCTGACTTCCTGTCTGCTTTCCTGCTTGGAGACAAAACCCCCATGGCCTTCGTTGTCTTTCTCTCTTAAGTTTGGATCCCCACTGAGCAACCAACAAATGTTTTCTTTTCCCTGTGGCCTCTCTGATCTGCTTTGCCCTCCTAACCTGAGAGCCTTCCTAGAAGACAGCACATCCAGTCTAAGTTTTTTTTTTTCTTTCTTTCTCTTGTATCTTTTTTAAAAATTCAGGTGTAGTTGCTCTATAGTATTATGTTAGTTTCTGTTGCACAACAAAATGAATCAACTGTGTATATATATATCCCCTCTCCCTTGGAACTCCCTCCCAGTCCCCCATCCCACCCCCTAGGTCAACACAGACCACTGAGCTGAGCTCCCGGTGCTATACAGCAGCTTCCCACTACTGTCTGTTTTACACCTGATCCTGTATATATGTCAATGCTACTCTCTTAATTCATCCCACTCTCTCCTTCCCCTGCTGTGTCCACAAGTCTGTTTTCTAAGATGTAGTATGTGTACACAATGGAATATTACACAGTCATCAAAAGGAATGAAGTTGGGTCATTTATAGAGACATGGATGGACCTAGAGACTGCCATACAGAGTGAAGTAAGTCAGAAAGAGAAAAACAAATGTGTATTAATGCACATCTGTGGAATCTAGAAAAGTGATGCAGATGAACGTATTTGCAGAGCAGAAACAGAGAGGCAGATGTAGAGAACAGCCTAAGTTTTCACTATGTCAGATTAGCCACGGAGGTGAACACTCTGCCAGAGGAGGAGGGAAGGTGGTTTGTCAAGAGCTGCTTTCCCCAGACACTGCTCCATTAGGCATTTCTGGGATTCAACTACAGTCCTGGTGAAAGGGAGACTGTGATTTAATGATGAGGGAAGGAAATGGGTAGCCAAGAGCACTCTCTGGATCATACTTTTAAAATCCAACTCTTGGCTTTCCCTATGTTCTACACCAGGCACATTTTCTCTGTCCTATTATCTCAAACATTCCTGAAATATGTCTCAGTTTAACAGACAAAGCAACATAAATTCTAATCTGTAACATCATGTATTACATCCTCCATTGGGCTGTGTTTCATCCTATCCTCAGAAGTGTTTTTTCTACCAAGTGTTTTAGGCAGAGTAAGGACTTTGGATAGGCTTCCCTCTTGGCTCAGTGGTAAAGAACCCACCTGCCAATGCAGGAGATGTGGGTTTGATCCTTGGATCAGGACGATTCCCCTGGAGGAGGAAATGGCAACCCACTCCAGTATTCTTGCCCAAGAAATCCCATGGACAGAGGAGCCTGGTGGGCTACAGTCCATGAGGTTGCAAAAGAATCAGACATGGCTTAGCTACTAAACAACCACAAGGACTTTGGATAGTGATGTTTCCTCAATAAAAGTAAAGATGATCTCACTGTTCCCAGTCACACAGTGGCAGGGGGTTTGAGAAAGAAGTCAACTTTCAGACTTAAGATAAGGATGTTATTTTGGGGCAGTTGTTTCCAATTGGTCTGTGTTTTGGAGGCTGTAGGTGGAAGAGATAGTGGGGGATCACCTGGGGGACTTTTACAACTCTCTATGGCTACCAAAGGCTCTTATGCACCTCAATTCAGATACATTCCTCTCTAAATTAAAAGCCCTTTATAGATGAATAAGGGCTTCCCAGGTGGCACTAGTGATAAAGAACCCACCTGACAATGCAGGAGAAAAAAGAGACATGGGTTGGATCCCTAGATTGGGAAAATCCCCTGGAAGAGGGCATGGCAACCCACTCCAGTATTCTTGCCTGGAAAATCCTATGGACAGTGGAGACTCATAGGCGACAGTCTGTAGGGTTGCACAGAGTCGGCACAACTAAAGCAACTTAGTATGCATGCATGCATAGTTGAATAAAATGCAAAGACTGTGAATTAAGTCTGTGGGAAGCCAAGCTTAGCTTAGGCAGCTCTAGGTTATCAGAGAGAGTTTTAAAGTCTAATCAGTTGTTTTCTTTGCTCAAGAGACTATATCCCCAGGAGGAAGATGATAAGGTAAGACAGAAGGGCTCAGAGCCAGTATGCAAGCCTGTTTGCTTTTATCAAGGCCATCTCAAAACAATAGCAACAAGAACCAAATTCTTCAATTATGTAATCCGGTTTGATTCAATTGCATTAAATGCCAACTCAAACTGTCCTAGGTATAACTAGACATAAAGAGAAAGTTAGAAGTGGCTTGGCCCTCAGGGAGTTTGCAAGTGGATTGAAAGCCATTTCCAGTGGGAGATTTTCCTCTCATCTTCTAGAAGACATAATCTTAATTGTGGAGAAAAAATTTTTTAAGAGTCTAATATAGTATACATGAAAGATAGTTTGTCCATGGAAAGCACACAAATTGATACAGTCTTAAATAAATTTCCCCTAAAGGGACTTTCCCCTTTCAAGAATTTCTAAAACCTGACCCCACACATTAAGAAATTTGACCCAACCTACCATTAGTCTTGGCTAATCCAAATCCAATTTAGTTCTATCCATGATGTGGCCAATGTTCTCATCCTGTTAAATCCCTGAATAAGACAATTCCAGAAGTTTAATCAAGAGCAGAAAACTGCTTTTCTGCCCACACCAGTCTTATAGGGATTTCTGTATATTGGATATATGTGCCTTTTCTCTAATCAGATGGCAGGTCTCTGAGGTGGGGATGTGTATCTTTTTATTCCTTTGGATGCTCTCTTCTTTCTGCTGCTGCTGCTGCTAAGTCGCTTCAGTCGTGTCCGACTCTGTGTGACCCCATAGACTGCAGCCCACCAGGCTCCGCCGTCCCTGGGATTCTCCAGGCAAGAACACTGGAATGGGTTGTTTCTAAATACCCCCAAAATCTTAGCATATATTTCTTAGTAATAATATTACAAATAAATATTTACTCTTTACCAGGCACAGTGCTGAATGGTTTACAATCATTACTGCTTTTGTTCCTTACAATTACCCTTGGAGATTTTCCATATCCTTGGAAAGGTTAAATTAATTGACATATACACACTGCTATATTTAAAATAGATAACCAACAAGGACCTACTGTATAGCACAGGGAACTCTGCTTAATATTCTGTAATAACTTAAATGGGAAAAGAATTTGAAAAAGAATAGATACATGTCTATCACTTTGCTATACACCTGAAACTCACACAACAGTGTAATCAACTGTGCGTACTTAGTCACTCAGTTGTGTCCGACTCTTTGCGACTCTTTGGGCTGTAGCCTGCCAGGCCCCTCTGTCCGTGGGATTTTTCAGGCATGAAAACTGGAGTGGGTTGCCATATCCTCCTCCAGGGGTTCTTCTAACCCAGGGATCAAACCTGCATCTCCTCTGTCTCCTGCATTGGTAGGTGGATTCTTAGCCTGCTGAGCCATTAGGAATCAACTGTACTCCAATTTAAAATAAAAATTAAAGCAAATGTTTCGTAGGGCATAAAGCAAAAAGTGGAGTATCTAGGATTTGAACCCATGCAGTCAGACCAGAGCCCACACGTTGGCACACTACGCTGCCATGTCCTGCACTGCTCTCTGGTGAGGCTGACCAAAACGCCACAGGTACACGGCGTTTTCTTGCATAAAGAGAACACTTCTCTTAAGAACATTGAGAGGCATCTACAGTGAGATTCCACGATGAGATAATGAACATCTGCAGCCTCCCTGTGCTGAACGTCTGGCTGCATCAGCTTCACTTATTCTACTGGAGATGCACTTGATGCTGTTTTTATGAGATATGTTTTTTTTTTCACATTCACAATCATCCAAGGAGGCAACTCACTCAAAATCTTCCCTTTGCTGATAAATAAAGGCAGATAAAGAAGAGCGGATCACCTGAGATTAGGAAGAAAGTCAAGGAAAGCCAGGGTTTGCCTCTGCAGCCCTCGAATTCTTACCAACTCTTAATCCAAGTTTTGTTTTTCCCTCAAAAAGCGCCCCCCAGACTTGTAATGGTGAAAACACAGGGTTAGGAGACTCCAAAAAAGAAACAAGATAAAACCATGAGGGAAAAAAAGGAACAAGATAAAACTATGCTGGGGAAGAAATTACAGTCATTCACTAGTATACTGGTAAAAATATTTTAATGTATTTGTCTATGTGTAGCAATCATGTTTAATATTCTTGGGATTCAGACTCCATATCAGCTCTTTGTGCTAAAACAGTTTCTAAATTATAATTTAAGATAGAGTTGTAAAAATCCCTCTGCGTAATTTGTTTTCCAGTCTCTTCTTGGAAATATCGAGAGAGTCTTGAAAGATGTCCGTTACACCCAATTAAGCAGCACTGGTATTTATACCATGTTCTATGTGACGTGTCTTTTGCATCTCATTAGAGTTATTACTCATGTGGCCCAACTATTGCCTGATTTAGAAGGTCTGCGTGCAAATGTAGAATATGGAAATGGCCCTAGAATAGGAATAATATATTTAGGATACTTTAAACAGTGTTAGGTATATTTAGTACATCCACTTAATTCCGTTTTGGATGATTTATAGCCTGGGCTATGCTATGCTTCTTAGAAGTTATTCTGGTTATATTTCAAATTTTAATTTGAAAAATGTTTTAGGGAGTATAACACAAACAGAGGTGGGTCCAAGTTTTCTGGGATTACTGGAGCAGCAGTGACAGAATCTGATACAAATTCTGGGCACAAAGTAGGCTCTCGCGCCATCTCTACCTCTTCATAATTTTTTACTATCTCTGGCAGTAAGAGTAAGGAGACAACTTGCTGAATTTCAAATGTCCTTCAGTAACTGGAACATTGCATTCTAATGCATTTTGATGAGTCAGATTAGTTATTTGTCACATATGTTGGTAATGCAAGGAAATGTATTCAGTCCAAAAAATTAATCCAGGCAGCCAGCCATGAGCAGATGAATGAAACTGACCCGAAGCACAATGGAAGAGAAAGCCAAGGAAAGTATTTTTAAGGAGGTTATTCAGTAGCCAAATCCTTTTAATGTTGAGTCATAGGTTTAAAAGGTTGAAATCTCTACCTTTTTGTGAAGAAGGCAGAAATCTTTTCCTGGTTTGGGGCTGGGGAGGAATCAAAGATTTGGAATGAGAAGACTAGATAATTTTCTCTTCCCTGAATGTATATATCTCACTTCCAGGACATATGTGGGTTCCACTAACCTGTGGAAAGAAGGTGAATGGGGATGGCTCCATGGCCAGCAAACTGTTTATTAGAGGTTAGGAAAGAGTTTGGACTCCCTGACACAGCTGGCTGGAGACCCCTTGCCTTGGAGAGCAACAGGAAAGTGAAAAGTCTGGACTAAATTTTGCTCTGTTGCTGGTCAAATTTCTCCCAGAGCTGAAAATGACATCGCTCTTCCCAGGCTGTTGAAATGAGATAGTGTCACATCCCGAATGAGATCACCAGGTCATAATCTCATCCTCAATGTGATTTTGTTGGCATGTGTGAGCATCACTGGGAGAAGGGGGAAAGGATGAGAATGGATTGAACAAAACCGTTCCTTTAATTAAGCTCCCAGCCATCTCACCTTCTGCTCTGATCCCATCAGATCTCAGCAGTTAAACAGGGTTGGGCTGAGGGTCAGCAATTACTTTGTCTCTATGGCATGTACTATCGTAAGGTGTAAGCTGAAGCCTTATGCTCTTGGCCAGGTGTCTGCTGCTTTGTGGGCTTCGCAGAAAAGAATATTAATAAGGCAACATCCAAAATTTTGGCATGGCATAAATGCACGTGATGTGTTTCGCTGTCAAAATACTGATACCTCAATCTAGAGACTCCTGAAGGCAAAGCTTCTTTCATAAATCAGAGAGGATTTGCAGTCAACTGAGAGAAATCCCAGCCTCCTTATTCGTCAGGAGAGTGGAAACCACCATCAGGATTCAGTATTTGGATGAGGGACGGATGGATTGGGAGTTTAGGATTAGCAGATGCAAACTAATACATATAGAATGGATAAACAACAAGGTCTTACTGTAGAGCACAGGGAACTATACTCAATTTCCTGTGATAAGCCATATGGAAAAGAACACGAAAAAGAATATATACTTTGGCCACCTGATGCAAAGAGCCGACTCATTAGAAAAGACCCTGATGCTGGGCAAGATTGAAGGCAAGAGGAGAAGGGGATGACAGAGGATGAGATGGTTGGATGGCATCATTGACTCAGTGACATTAGTTTGAGCAAACTCTGGGGGTGAAGGACAGGGGAGCCGGGCATGCTGCAGTCCATGGAGTCGCAGAGTCAGACACAACTTAGTGACTGAACAACAAATACATATGTGTATATGTGTGTATATGTAGCTTAGCTGGTAAAGAATCTACCTGTAATGTGGGAGACCTGGGTTTAATCCCTGGATTGGGAAGATCCCCTGGAGAAGGGAACCCACTCCAGTATTCTGGCCTGGAAAATTCCATGGACAGAGGAGCTTGGCAGGAACCTGGCCTGCAATCCATGGGATTGCAAAGAGCTGGACACAACTAAGTGACTTTCACTCTCACTTTCATATATATCTGAATCACTTCGCTGTACAGCAGAAATTAACGCAACATTATAAATCAACTATTCTTCAATAAAATAAAGTTTTAAAAAGATTCAGCATTTAGAGGATTGTCTCTGGCAAACAAATCTTTCTATCCTGGCTTAGGAAACAATTGAAAGCCAGGACTTCTAGGTGTGTTTTAGTCACTTAAATGTGACAGAAACTTGCTGAGACTGACTGTGGATATTGCAAATCCCATTAAATGGCTAGGTAGCTACAATGATATTTTGCTATGTCTGCCTGCAAGAGCCATCTTCTCTCGAAGACAAGGAGCTGTCTAGCACAGACAGCTGTGGCTTTGGCCCTTAAACTCAGCGAGAAGCTCAGTAAATGGAGGACCCATTCTGCTTGGCTAGAGAAGATCTAGAAGCAGACCACGCCTGCATCTTTGCCCCCAAGCCTTCACACTGGAATGGTAGCATGAAAGCATGCAGAAAAATCAAGGCCATCTTTGAGAAGGAAAAATAGTAAGGGAGCATCCGTTAACTGCTGCTCCATTTAATGAACGCCTGTGATATGTCTGGCTTCATCATCTCCTTTGATCCTGTACCTCTGCAGATTTCTGCAAGTAAATTCCAGATAAGAGTCCATCCTCAGGGACTGACTTTTAATACCTTTTTTCCTTTCAAGGAAAACAGCAACCGTTGGCATTTTGGTTCAATAAATATCCTTGCCCTTGACTGTCACTCAGTCTTCAGAGAGGAGTGAGGAGGAAGGAGAGGCCTGGTGGAAGGGGAAGAAACAGTGGGTGGTAGCTCCAAGATGTCTTATCCCCAACTTTTGTTCACAGTAGCCCAGCTGGGTACCATGCACAGACCAACAATAAAGTGGGAGATGCTTGTCACTTTACTTTTTCACTTTATTGCTCTTGAACCATTTTGATTTTTCAGCCTTTGGCTTTCTTCCTCCTTTAGTCCTGGCCCTTTAGGGGCAGTTACCAGAACCAGAAGAGACTATATTTAGAGAAAGAGCTGCTTGAAAGGAGCCAGGACTTTATATAGGAATGTAGCCATCCCCAAACTGACCCTAACAAGAGGACAGACTCTTATTCTGGGATTTAATCCAAAGAAATCTAGAGAGGTAAAAGATGAAAGGAGGCGTTAGCGATGATGAAACCAGACATATAGGATAAATACCTGGCCTCCTAATCTTCTTACCCTCTGACCTCCTACCAATGCCTTCCACTAGCCAAAGTCAACCAGTAACCAAAGGACAAGGCAGCCCACAAATGCAGCCCCCATGGGCCAGCCCCTTGGGGCATGCAGCTGGGCGGGGACGGGACCAGAGGAGCAGAGAGAGAGTATCAGTAGACACCACACACTCTGCTGGCTATTTTGTTTGTTTGATTTGGGGATCTGATCTGAGATCCAAAGGGCTATCTTAAAAGCAAAACAATCCAGAACAGAAGGACAATGTTTATTACTCCAGATAAGTATATAGGTTTAACACACACTCAACCCAAAGCCCAGTGGAATTGAGGCAGGAGAGGGGGAGGGGTGTACTCTGTAAAGTTAGCCTTTATTCTTCAGAAGTATTTCTTTCTAACACAAGTTTGCCTACAAAGCTACTTTTACATTCCAAAAAGTCCCAAATGTATGACCACTCGCTCCAGATGTGTTAATACTGTGAAAGCAGATCACAACAGGCTACTTGAGTTATTGAATAAAAGAACTCAACAGGCAGCTAAGTCTTCCAACCACACTTTTTGACCTTTACACACTTGGTGTCAGCTTTCAATAGGCATTAAATTCTCCCCTTGTTTTTATTCTTTGCTACAGTAGCATTAGTGGGGAGACCTGAATAGCTGGACTACAGCTAAGTATCCTTAAATACAGGTATTTGAGAAATCTCTGTGTGTATGTGAGTTCCAGACGTAAGTAATGTTCAAGGGGGAGACTTAAACACTGAAATATTAAAAGAAAAGGTAGGAAGCTTGAGTCCTACCTCTGGTTTATTATTCTTAACTAGTCCCACAGGGTCACCTTAAACAAATATCTTTCCCTTGTAGGATTCACATCTTGCTACTCCAAAGTGGAAAACTGTTCTGTTATTTGGGAGGAGATGTGAACTAGAACAGGTCCACATCTACCATCCTGGGCTTTGCTGAAAGTGGACAAGTCTTAGGGGGCAGGGAAAAATGAATTTTGTTGTGCCAGTTGCTCCTAGTCAGTTGCTTCCAGGGAATCCATGGGTTCACAGTTTAAGAGACAACCAAGCACGAAGATAAAACTTGCGTTCAATGGCACCTGTATTTCTGGTACTAAGACAACCTATGAAGCTGTGTTCCTTGGCTTGGTTTATTAATTTTCACAGCTGAAAATTTTTCCATTGCTCCATTTCCTACTGCAGTTTAGAGTCTTCCCCTGAAAGTATTTCATGGTGAGTTATTTATTTAGTGTGACAGGAAAGGGATTAAAAATATGAAAATCATATCCTCATCTTCTGCCTGTCCGTGCAATGCACCAGAAGCAGCAATAAGGTGATAGCTCTGGGAAGGTAGCCAAAAACAGGTGGAATCGAACCCTCCTTTACCTTTCATCAAGGCTTCAGGCTGCTGAAACCCATTTTCTATCCTTCTCAATGTGTGTCTGGCGGGTGCCTCCCGGGGCACGTTTTTCACAATATGTTCACATCACTAGAAGCATTCAGGGACTTGCTAGATCATTTTAAAATGTTTTCTAATTCAACATCTTTGGTATGGAAAACTCAAAAGCATCCACACATCTTTTAGAACCATTCTTATGATTTATTTCACGTTTGTAGTTTTTATTTTAACTGGGATTAAAGGATATAATGACAGGTCTGGGATGTCACTTCAGCAACTACAAAAGGAGAGAGAGATTGGGTAAAATGGATTTATCCACTGTTAAATGAATACCAACATACCTGCTTCAAAGGAGAAATAATTAACTAAATAGGTACTCATTAAACCTGTTATTACTACCCCCACAGTCAAATAGTCTTCAGAACACTTATCTCTTGGAGGAAGCTCTTATTATTCAGATAAGAGCATATTTTTTTTTTCTTTGTCCATGCTTACATCGAGAGAGCTCCTCTGCTGACTGGGAAAGAGCAAATTAGAAAGCCAAAGAACAGAGACACATATGAACTTGTGTGGGGAAGGTGAGAAAGGAAACAGCACAAAACAAAGAAAGTCGTCAGTCTGTTCAGTAGCTCAGTCATGACCGACTCTTTGTGACCCCGTGGACTGCAGCACGCCAGGCCTCCCTGTCCATCACCAGCTCTCGGAGCTTGCTCAAACTCATGTCCGTCGAGTCGGTGATGCCATCTCACCATCTCATCCTCTGTCATCCCCTTCTCCTCCTGCCTTCAATCTTTCCTGGCATTTTCCCAGTCTTTTCAAATGAGTCAGTTTTTCGCAGGAAGTGGCCAAAGTATTGGAGTTTCAGCTTTAGCATCAGTTTTTCCAATGAATATTCAGGGCTGATTTTCTTTAGGATAGACTGGTTGGATCTCCTTACAGTCCAGGGGACTCTCAAGAGTCTTCTCCAACACCACACTTCAAAAGCATCAATTCTTCGGTGCTCAGCTTTCTTTATAGTTCAACTCTCACATTCATACATGACTATTGAAAAACCATAGGTTTGACTAGACAGACCCTTGTTGGTAAAGTAATGTCTCTGCTTCTTAATATGCTGTCTAGGTTGGTCATAACTTTTCTTCCAAGGAGAAAGTATCTTAATTTCATGGCTGCAGTCACCATCTGCAGTGGTTTTGGACCCCCCCCAAAATAAAGTCTGCCACTGTTTCCACTGTTTCCCCATCTATTTGCCTGGAAGTGTTGGGACCTGAGCCATGATCTTAGTTTTCTGGATGTTGAGTTTTAAGCCAACTTTTTCACTCTCCTCTTTCACTTTCAAGGAAAAGAAATATCCATTCACTAAGTCTGGAGCAGCTTTGTAAAGAAACCGGTTCAAAACCCATTTATTCCTTCATCTGCAAAGCCAAAAGTGTCATCTTTGTTTGGAGGTTGAATTTTAAGGACTAGCACCTTGGAACAATGTCCATGTGCACTGTTTCTCGGCAATTGTGACAGGGCTGGATTTTCAAAACTTCAGCCATGTGTTTATTGCCTTCATCATTTTATTGTATGTGCACAGCGGTGGCCATGAGAACAGACTGCTCAACCCTCTAATTTTAGGGAGGAGGGTTCTAGCTGCTGCCTTTGAAACCTGTAGCCACATTTGCAATGAGCTGGGCTTCCCATGGCTCCTCCCAGCCAATGGCCGAACGCACCAGGGATATTAAGGCAGGTCCACTCCTGGGAGATGTTTCTAAAATGAGAACACAAGAGACAAGGGCTTGGTTGGGAGTTCACTTGGAAAAGTATCCCAGGAAGCAGAAGTGGGTCTGAGAATTTGAAACAGAAAAGAAGGGACACCAATACAAGGATGTGTGATGAAGGCCTCCAAAGATAGTCTTGCCAAACTCTCCCTAGAACTGCTCTATGGGCTGAGACTCGGCTACCTGATTGTCCTTCCATCCTTCTCTCTCTCCTTCACTCAGGGTCAGCCCTGATCTCATCCTGATGGTTCTCAGGCTTTTCTGGCTCCCTCTCCACTTGCTCTTATAAGTCTTTCTCCTATCAAGTTCCTTGTATAATCAGCGTCATTTTGTGTCTGCATCTCAGAAGGACAAGATTAACACATGGAGGTAATACCAGCCGCATTTTGTATGTGATTATACACAATTATGTACAATTATATTCTTATATATAATTACATACCATTATGTATATAACATGTATGTATTTATAATAAACTTTCCACGTCATGGGGACACCTCCAGATCGTTAGTCAGTTACCCTTGGTCCCACTTCTTACTCCAGCCATACTGCTGAAGCAATCAGTTCAAGTAGATTTTAACCATCCTTGTACAGTTACGGCTTGTTTAGTGCATCAGAATACCTGGCAGAACTGCTGGCCACTCATACCCATGCAACCTGGAAGTGTGGGGTGTTAATGCTTATGGGGCCATCCTTGATCAGTGGATGATAGATACCAACGGGGAGATATTTTCTCCTTTCATCCCCTGAGATTCATGCCGTGGGTGCCTCAGAAGGTCCTGGGGATCAAGTGCTAGTAAAGCACTGCTGCTGCTGCTGTGCTGCTAAGTCGCTTCAGTTGTGTCCGACTCTGTGCGATCCCATAGACGGAAGCCAACCAGGCTCCCCCACCCCTGGGATTCTCCAGGCAAGAGTACTGGAGTGGGTTGCCATTGCCTTCTCCATAGTAAAGCACAACAGTGGTCAAATCAATCATGCATCCATCTCTTGGGTTTCCTCCATCACTGTTTTCTCCCCTAGACTCACATCTGCCTCCTAGGTGGTATACCTTTCCAAGTGAACACACTTTGCTGTAACTTTCAGGGGAAATCCATACTTAGGATTTTCCTCAACCATATCATGTATGAAATTACATATAAAAATAAATGCCTAAGTGTCAAAACTAAAAATAATTAGTATAATACCTAAAACTAACTCACATACCTCCTGGTACCCCATAGTTTAGGAACGCTGTAATAAAAGATATTGAGGTATTTATGTTCAGACACTACTCTCTCCTATGGCTATAGTTAAAATTTGTATTATACCACTAGGTAAAACTGTCCAGTGACACTGAAAAAAACTAATGAAACCTAGGGTTCCCTGGTATATTTTGCTTTTGTGTGTTTTAGACACACTCAGTAACAATGGACTTCATAAGCAGTTTGTTCTGTTTGGCTTTGTATAATCTGAGTACATGGTAATTTACTATTTTATAGTCATTTGGTTACAGCTTTGTTTCTTGGAAAGGATTTTTCCAGGTAGCTGGAATTATGGACTGTAGGCTTCTTGATGTGGTAGACAGCATTCTGAATACATCTCCTAAATCCTGTCCCTTGGTTAGTCAGTCAAACACTAAATTATAAACTGCCAAGGGACTTTGCAGATAAAATTAAGGTTATTTTTGTGTGTGAGAGTTAAGTTTTATTTGGGGCAAAACAATGACTGCAGCCCAGGTGACAACAGCTCAGAGAGCCCTGAGAAACTGCTCTAAAGAGGCAAGGGGGGAAAGGTCAGTAATCATGTGATTTTGGTGAAGGGGGAATGCATGCAGTCAAGCACATATTCTTCTAGACACTTTCTACCAGTCTTGTGAAGCTTTTGCTAGTCACCAGGAACAGTAGCCACCATGAAGGATTTTAATGCTTTTCTAGATATGGGGAGATACAAGAATTGAGCTCATAAAATCGGCTCCTGAAAATATCTAGCTATCTGAAGACCTGTCCTGCCAGTTTTTCCCCAAGTACAGAGTGCCTCATTTGCAGATAGAATTAAGGTTATTAATCAGCTGACCTTAAGAAAGATAACTCTCCTGGAATTATTAGGGTGGAGGTAGGCAATGCAATCATGGGAACCCTTAAAAGGAGAAGAGGAAGTCAGAGAAGTGGCAGAAATGGAGCATGGAGGAGAGATGAGGTTGAAGGTAAGCAGCTGTTCTGCATCACCAAGCAATGAAAGCAAGGACAGGACTCAATATGCTCAAGAGGAGTGGAGGCAGCAGAGTCTGTTGCAATGACATCCAGGAGTCCTCTGCCGCCACCACACCTCTCATCATACAAGGGAATCAAAATCCTGTTTGATGAAACCACGCTTGATTAGGTTTTCTATTATTTGTACCAAATACCTTTTTCAGTAACACAAGTCCCTTCCCAAAAGGGCTCACTAATGTCCAACGAGAGTCTCTAGTACTCTTATCAGTAAGATGCTTTAAAGTTTGCTTTATTGTATAATTAGATGTTACAGGGGGCTGGCTAGGGCAGTTTCCTTGGGTCTGCCATGTCCAGACATAAATGCTTGATGATTCCCCCCACCCCCACCAAGGTATCACATGCCCATGCAAATGGCTTTTTTTTTTTTTCACAGTTACATGTATTTACAAATATATTGAGTTCATTTACAAAGGTGGAAAATGTCTACCTCAAAGTAGCAATGAATAACCTGAGATCATTGATTTATCTATATTGAGATTATTTCTCTTTTCAGCCTAAAACTTGTAATTGTTGATTGTAAGTTTTTCCTCTAGCCCCAGTGGTGTGGCATCATCAGGATTTTGCCCATGTGGTGGTTACCTCCTGGGTAAAGTATGCACAGCTGGCACAGAGTTAAATCACTGCAGCCTCACTGTCCCCCTCAGAACAAAAGTACTTCCTGTTCGCGGTCGAAATCACCCCATGTGGTTATTTGTCAGCTAGTTGCAATACGGCTGACAAATCCCGAAATCCTGTTGTGAAAGACAACCCTCTCCTGACTTGTCCAGCACATCCACTTTGCAGCCAAACCATAAATGCCATCCCAGAGGTATTAGGTGGCTCTTTTTCTATGTTCATGACAAGAAACAAGAAAATGAAAAGTTGCACAAAGCTGGGAAAATTGCAGAAACCTGGCAGGGGATGACTTTCACCTGAGCAATTTGTCAGTTCCAAAGGGACATCTGAAGCAAGTTTTAAGAACAAGAAGTATCCGGTTCTCATTCCAACCTGTTTGCCTGGCCATAATTATTGCAATATGGACTAACATTCCCAGCCCTGCAATGCACCTGGGCAGGCTCAATAAATACAACCAACCTGCAGTATTAATTAACGTCGATGACAAAAGTCAGAGAGGTCTTTATTTATTGCAATATGTTCTCTTTTTAACAGGGGACATATTTTGTTTTCCTCGCTCCAGTCTGTCAAATTATCCTCAAATATATACACCTTTCACCTTGAGTGCCACCCCGCAGTCCTGTTCCCAGGCTTTCCATCCCCTGGGCCGAGAGCAGACTAATCCAGCAATGGTGCAAAGTGGTACAAGCCCCTCCAACGGATATGAATCTTCTGGAACTCAAGTCAGTTGGTGAACACATGCCCAGAGCTTGAGAAATCTAATTTTAGTTCCCTCCTGCCCAGACCCCCAATCCTACTGGATTTGTCAGGACCTAACGGATTAAGATAATACCCAAAGTGAAAGGTCAATTTTTAAAAAAAAAGGTAGTGGATTTGAAAAGAATTCAGGGTCAAGGACTGTAAATTCTAATCCTTACTCAGTCAATAGTTTACAGACTTCTCCAAGCCTCTTAATTGCTGTGCCTTTGTGTGAAAGAACTAAAACTGCCCTTTCTTACACACTAATGTTCTGAGGATCCATAAGTGCCGCGAATCCCTCTGCAAATATGAAGTGAAACGTAAATAGTAGCAAGTTGCTTGAGGAGATATTACTGAAGAGATCTTGAGCCAACTGGCCCTTCCCGACTTTGCTCAGCACTTGGAACAGTCACACACACACACTCATACTCACACTCACAATGGGTACTATGGGATTTATCAATAACAATTCGCATGACAATGGATAACTTGAGTGCAAGCTTATCTGATGGTTGCAGCAAAAACCAGTTGACCTCTTGAAGCCTATAATTTCATGTTGATGATGCTAACTTTAATGAATACAGAGTGAAGACCATATCCAAAAGCACCCTTCACAGTAAGGACAATGCTTATCAGGATTACTAAATGCTGGTCTTCATTTATAAAATGTACTAGCGTCAACCATTTTACAAATATATGTTTCCCAGAACTGCTGTGCTATGCAAAACAAACAAAAGAACTGTGCAAGAATCAGTGCATATTATAATATACGGCACAATGCCGAGGGTAAGAAAACAGTTGTATAATTATTCCTAGAATGACATGATGGTACACAAAAACTTTCCCTTTAAACAATGTCTGTCAATTTACCTACATCAGCGAGGGAATCACTGACATGCATCATTTTATCCATCAGTATGATGCCCAGTTATTTGAAAAGGCTGAAGACTTTATGCCACTTTCTAACATGACGGCCATAACCTTTAAATACTAGCAATAGCCCAGATGTTTCAAGTTGCAGATTTTTCTGAACATATCTGTGGGTTTTCTCTCACCATCAGCTTCACTCTCTCTTCAAATTATAAGGTATTAACAAAGTTTTGCTTGTCTCTCTTAAGATTCACATTTGTAGTCACAAAGGATGCTTAATTCTACTAAAATGGTTATCTGATTATGAAGAGAGATTGTGGCATGTGCATTGAAGGATATTTTAAAACATGAGGTTCTTATAGAATAGATAAACAATAAGGTCCTATTGTATAGCACAAGGAACTATATTCTGGAAATGAATATACACACACACACACACACACACACACACATGTATAACTGAATCACTTTGCTGTATACCAGAAGCTAACACAACATTGTAAATCAACTACAATTACAAAAAAGTTTCCTTCCCAGGTGCTTCATGTGTCACGTAGCATGAAGACAGAACCGGGTGTCACATATACTCTTCCAGTCCTATTTGGATGTCTTATTCAACTTATTATTCTCATTCAAAATTCAGACTTAGCCACACATAAAAGTAGTAAATGTCTGGCTCTATGTTGTCTTGAAAGAGTTAATAGTCTTTTCCAAGTGATATACTGAATTCTCAACGTGTAAATTTGCATGGAAAATAATTAAAGCTGCATATTTGCATATGTCACATAATTCAAATGTGTATTTATATGCTTGGAGTGTATATGCAAATGAAATTCATTTCAAATTTTCAGGGCATGGATGACCTCCCAACTGTAATGCCCGATGACTTCTTCCCCCACTTCCTTTATGTCACAGCAACATTTGATGCCCTTCTCTTAGAAATTCTGTCCACTTTTAGTGACCTTGCATAAACGTGGCTTCATCTAGGATTCTAGTGATGGGCATTTGTTGGACTTTCTGACCACCTAACATCTGAATTCTCTTTCTTGTTTGGAGATCCTCACTGCAGACATAGAGAGTACCACACAATTGTTGTTTGGGAACCCTAGCAGATGAGGGCACGTGACCTAAGCTTAGTCAGTCAGATGACCCATCTAGAACTCTGAGCCTGGATGAAAGGATGCAAAGAAGCAAGAACATTTTGCCATCCACTGTGATGGCAGCAGTGGGTCTACAACATGTGCCCTGAACAATGGTAGCATGGAGTCAGGAGTCCAAGAGTGCCCACCAACAATATTGGAAGTGGGCGTAGGAAGTTCTAACCCAATGAGCCCTGCAGCACAGTCAGCTATGTCACAGCATCGTCCATTGCCCATATCCCAAGTCTCCTTCTCAGCCTTCTTGATTCCCTGAGCTACCAAGTATACTTCCAGTTAAGCTCTTTCAAGCTTAAGTTAACCAATTTCTTTGTTTGTTTGCAAACAATAAGTTGCAGTGCTGATTATTTGATGCACTCTCCATCACAAAGAGATGGCTGAATGGCATCACCAATGCAGGGGACATGAACTTGGGGAAATTTCAGGAGATGATGAGGGACAGAGAGGCCTGGCATGCTGTAGTTCTTGGAGTCACAAAGAGCCAGACATGACTGGGCAACTTAACAACAAAAACAACTTTCACAAAGTCATGCCTTGGATCATGTACTAAAGTAAAACTCTCTTTATCCTAGTGATTTAGGAGGCTTGGACATCTTTCTCAATTTAACTTCCATCTCCATTCTTCACATTTTCTACTCTCCAGTCAATACTCTCTGACCACACTTTGTTCAATCAGGTGCCTCCATCTGCATCAATGTCCTTGCTTACTAGAAGCTCACATATCATTCAGATACATATTAATTTGGCTAGAAATTAGACAATGTTTAATATTTGCTGTAACTATACATATTGGAGGTTTCAGGTTTCCCTGATGGCTCAGCAAGTAAAGAATCTGCCTGCAACACAGGGAATACAGGAGACGTGGGGAAGATTTCCCTGGAAGAGGAAATGGCAACCGCTCCAGTATTCTTGCCTGGGAAATCCCATGGACAGAAGAGCCTGGCTAGGTACAGTCCATGGGATCGCAAAAGAGTTGGACACAGCTGAAGCAACTGAGCACACACATTGGAGGTTTCAGATTCTTCCAGATTCTAGCTCCCCTATCAAGATTTCTCTGACTGCTCCCAACCCATGGAAAACAGATGTGGCCTCCATCTTCCTTGATCTCTTACAGCATTTTACATCTATCTTATGTCAAATATAACATTCTGCTTTGGAAAAAATAGTCATTTATTTTGTATTCAGAATCTCCTAGATCATAAGCTCTTACTAATGTCCTGGAAGATATATCTTATTTGCTTTTTTATCTGTACATTTTCTGTTAGAAATCTCATGATTCAAAAATGATGGTTGAAAAACCAAATGGATACACACAGATTTTTCTTACTCAGATGGAGATTATTATTACAACTCTTCAAATATACAACTTCTTATGTCTCTAAAATTCCACCACCCATTCAATTCAGTTCAGTTCAGTCACTCAGTCATGTCTGACTCTTTGTGACCCCGTGGCATGCCAGGCATGCCAGGCCTCCCTGTCCATCACTAACTCCCAGAATTTACTCAAACTCATGCCCATTGAGTCAGTGATGCCATCTAACCATCTCATCCTCTGTCATCCCCTTCTCCTGCCTTCAATCTTTCCCAGCATCAGGGTCTTTTCAAATGAATCAGTTCTTCATATCAGGTGGCCAAAGTATTGGAGTTTCAGCTTCAGCATCAGTCCTTCCAATGAATATTCAGGACTGATTTCCTTTAGGATGGACTGGTTGGATCTCCGTCAGTCCAAGGGACTCTCAAGAGTCTTCTCCAAAACTACAGTTCAAAAGCATCAATTCTTCAGCACTCAGCTTTCTTTATAGTCCAACTCTCACATCCATACATGACCACTGGAAAAACCATAGCTTTGACTAGACAGACCTTTGTTGGCAAAGTAATGTCTCTGTTTTATAATATGCTGCCTAGGTTGGTCGTAACTTTTCTTCCAAGGAGCAAGAGTCTTTTAATTTCATGGCTGCAGTCACCATCTGTAGTGATTTTGGAGTCCCTAGAAATAAAGTCTGAGACTGTTTCCACTGTTTCCCCATCTATTTGCCATGAAGTGATGGGACCAGATGCCATGATCTTAGTTTCTGAATGTTGAGCTTTAAGCCAACCTTTTCACTCTCCTCTTTCACTTCCACCAAGAGGCGCTTTAGTTCTTCTTCACTTTCTGCCATAAGGGTGGTGTCATCTGCATATCTGAGGTTATTGATATTTCTCCTGGCAATCTTGATTCCAGCTTGTGCTTCATCCAGCCCAGTGTTTCTCATGATGTATCCTGCATATACCTTAAATAAGTAGGGTGACAATACACAGCCTTGATGTACTCCTTTCCTGATTTGGAACCAGTCTGTTGTTCCATGTTCAGTTCTAACTGTTGCTTCCTGACCTGCATACAGATTTCTCAAGAGACAGGTCAGGTGGTCTGGTATTCCTATCTTTTGAATAATTTTCCTCAGTTTCTTGTGATCCACACAGTCAAAGGCTTTGGCATAGTCAATAAAGCAGAAGTAGGGACACCACCCATTGACTAACTTAAAAGAAAGCTAACACATTGTATTTAAAATTATATTCTATGATTTCCACCTAAACGCGGAAATAATATTTTAAAAAGTAAAAAGTTTAACCACTAGGCATTTAGGAGGTGAATGAATAACTTAGCTATATTAATTTTGACTTACTTAAGTGGGTTTTTAGGTATTTCCAACATTTAGGTATGTATAGTCGGTGACTACAGGTAGGGTTTTCAGGTGGACATTGTACATCAATGAACAAGTATGGTTCTCATGGCAAACATTTGCCATTATAAGCTTGTTCCTAGCCAATATTATTTATGTATTCTTTGTTGTACAGAGTTTCAGAGATAGGAATAAAGGAACTTAAGACAAATTTAGGGGAGAAAGTCAATGAATTATGTTTGTATATTTTATTTGTCAGAGGAAAGATGTTTGAAAAAAGCATAGTTGTATGCCATTAATAATTAATATGGATAAGATAGAGTCAGTCAGTAGCAAAGAGGAGATAGAAAAAGAACCAGGAGTCCAGAAAGGGCTTCAATAAGATGAATACATAAGGCCTATGTGGAAAAAATTACCAGACATATAATGCATTTCTGGAAGGTTTGGTGAAAAACTTACTTCTTGTGGGGATTTTGTTTTCTTTGAAAAAAGAAAGGTGTTTTTCTCCTAGCTATTTCCCTAAGTGAATGCATTTAGAAAATGGTTAAAGGATAAGTGTATTGGAGCACTCCAGACAGAAAGAGTTCTAGAGAATTTCTTCCATTAATATTATTTCATCACAATGCCTCGATGACAGTTCTAGATTAGACAGTCTGATCACATTTGGGGAAGATTTCCGTACAGTGAGACCAGTTCCTACAATTCTCTCATTCCCCCCGTACCGCCCCCACCCCAGCACTCTAGCTACAAGCGTCTGTCTTTGCTCTTTCCTTTCAGTATGGCTTCCGTCCAGAGCCAATTACAGAAAACAAGAGCTCCTTAGCACTACTGCCGACAATAATCTCAAAGAAAGAATTGCACCTACTCAAGCCTGAGAACATATTCAAGAAGTTAATTATTTTCCTCCCGTGGTTCTTGGAGCAGCCTTTTTTTTTTTTACCTTGTTTCACTATAAAGTGCCATAGGGTATTATTCCTGTGGAACATATGGGGTACTATATAAAACCAAGTTGTTGCTGATTTTACTTAAAATCAGTTTTTATTTCCCATTTTATGTCTGCTTACTTACAGCACCTTGCACCATCCTCCACTTGTCTGCCCAGCTCTGAGGTTCTTCCACTCAGAGCGACTGCTCCCTGGTTCCGAGCCCGCTCACTTCAGGGTGCTACGTGATCCCGCGTGCTGAGAGAAGAAAAGAGGGAGTGCCAGAAACTCATTTTCCAATAAAATGGCAACATGATTGAAATGCATTTCTCTAAATTCAGTATCAATTAAGTTTAATGGTCACAAGTCTTTCATCGATTTATAGAGCTGTGTATATCATGATTTTTAGAGAGAACATTACTCCCGAGACAGCTCTCTAATTGAGAGGAGGATTCTATAGCACAGAGATCTTCGATGAATGTTCTATAGAGATAATTTGTAGCTTTTTGTACGGGTGGTCACTGGGCCAGTTAGCAGGTTTACGAAATGTGTCTGGAATCACAGCAAAGAGACTGATCACTGTATCCTCCATGACAACAGAAACCTGGGGAAAGCGGTCGTAACTGACAGGGCTTTCGTTCAGGCTCATTTTCCATTATGGGCAAATCCTCATGGCAGTATGGAAATCGTGAATAGGAGACACGGAGGCCTGTCCCCAGGAGACACAGTGCAAAAGGAAAAGAAGGGATGTGACATTCGCTTGATCAGCAGCATGCTAACAAAACAGGCAAGGACTTGGGACTGGGTTCTAATGCTAGCCGATGATGCTGTCAGTGTGGACAGGGTGACCTGTTATTAACTATTCCTTCCCGGCCTGGGGCAAGTTATTTAATTTCTCAGATGCTCAGTCTTCTCACCTGTAAAATGAAGTCATAATAATGAACATAAGTAAAGCTGAGCATATGTGTCCTCACATGGTAAACCATCTGAGAGTCAGTTGACTACACTGGTGGGTGTGGTGACTTTGCTATCCTTGGGTAACCAGTTAGAGATCTTAAGAGTGGGAGAGGGTATACCCCTTTACCACCTGCAGACAGTTACATTCTAGTTACCTCTTGGCTTTTCTGTTTTTACTGATGGTCACTAGTGTGCTAGTAGGACCTCCTTGGTGGCTCAGACAGTAAAGAATCTGCCTGTAACACAGGAGACCCAAGTTTGACCCTTGGGTTGGGAAGATCCCTGAAGAGGGAATGACTACCCACTTTAGTAGTCTTGCCTGGAGAATCCCATGGACAGAGGAGTCCGGCAGGCTATAGTCCATTGGGTCAAAGAGTTGGAAATGACTGAGTGAGCAAGCATGAGCATGAGTGTGCTAGTGCGGGACTCGGTGGTTGCCTACAAACTCAGCTTCCCTCAAGAACATCAAGCTAATTTGAGCCTCCCAAGAACGCAGGGTAGATATTAAAATGCCATAGGTATGAGCCAGTTAAGATCTAAAGGTGTCCAAAGACAGAAAAGTAAGAAACTGGGAAAGATGGAAAATCTAGGAACACCTTGAAAGTGAAAGTTGCTCAGTTGTATCTGACTCTTTGTGGCCACGTGGACCATAGCCTGCCAGGCTCCTCTGTCCACGGAATTCTCCAGGCAAGAATACTAGAGTGGGTAACTGTTCCCTCCTCCAGGGGATCTTCCTAACCCAGGGATCGAACCCAGGTCTCCCACACTGCAGGCCGATTCTTTACCATCTGAGCCACCAGGATACCTTAGGATTTGCGATATTTCCTTGGATAAGTCACTCTCCCCCCACCACCCCACTATGTCCCCAAGCCTCTAAGGCCTCACCATGCCCTGACATCCTGCAAGATAAGCAATAAATGGCTCTCTGCTGGGGAGAGTCAGAACAGTGGCCACCACTGAGCACTCTGGGAGACTGGTGCTGACAAAGGCTGTTGGGTGTGTCAGCTGCAACTGGGTTTGGACCATATCTCTGCCACTGGCCAACTGTGAACTTGAGGAAGCTCTTGAACTCTCTGGGGCTTGGTTTCCATCAGTATAAGGGGGCGTTCATGGGATTGTTGTGAGGATAAGGTGAGCAAACGTATTTAAAATGAAGGGCCTGATGATATGAAAGATGTTATAATTAAGGTCATCAATTTAGAGAAGTTCAGAAAAATCTCTCCAAGGTTCCATCTCCCTGCTTTGTAAAATGATTTTGTAATAGCTGCTACTTTTTAAGGCTGTGGGGAGGATTAAATGAACTAGTCAATAAATGGCACCTGCAAATATTCCTGATGTTTATATCCTCCTTATTGGGCCTCCTGGTGGCTCAGCAGTAAAGAATCCGCCTGCAATACAGGAGACGTAGGAGACACAGGTTCAATCCCTGAGTCAGGAGGATCCCCTAGAGGAGGGCGTTGCAACCTTCTCCAATATTCTTGCCTGGAGAATCTCATGGACAGAGGACCTGGCGGGCAACCATAGAGTCACAAAGAGTCAGACACGACTGGAGCAACTTAGCACACATGCATCTTCATTATTCATTCCCTGGACTGTTAGTCTTCCTCTCTTTACCCATCCCTCAGCATCATGCTTCCTCCTATAGATATCTCTCTTTTAATATTCAGATAGGATTCCCCAAAGAGCCTTAGCAACCCTCCAGTGAACACCATGGCTCCCCAGTGGGCTAAGTTGGCTATCTCTGTCCGATAGTCAACGATGAGATACTTTGAAGTTAACTTCTGCCTTTCCTGAGAGCAATGGCCATTAGCCAAGTAAGTAGGACATTTCAACCTTTTTGCAAAAGTGAGGAGCATGCTAAAAACATTACTGACCATTTCACAGTTAATTGGCTACTTCTTGAAGAGATGATGTGTCTCTGTCCTTGTGGGGAGTCTCATGTTCAGTTCTTATCATTTTGTTTTGAGGGAAGGGGCACAGAGATTGAAAAATGCTGGCAAAGGGCCTGACCTCACTTAGAGGTTGAGGAAGACTGATGGACTATGAGAAGCAGCAAAGAATAGAATTAGGTAAAGATAAGGATGAATTTGATAGCAGGACTCAACATCAAAGTCAAGTTGTCAAGTTGCTCGGTCGTGTCTGACTCTTAGAGACCCCACGGACTGTAGCTTAACAGGCTCCTCCATCCATGGGATTTTCCAGGCAAGAGTACTGGAGTGGGTTGCCATTTCCTTCTCCAGAGGATCTTCCCGACCCAGGGATCGAACCCAGGTTTCCCGCATTTTAGGCAGACGCTTTACCATCTGAGCCACCAGGGAAGTCCAGGACTCAGCATGGTGAGGGTTTAATAAAAACTCTGTGGTCCCTCTTTGTCAACATAAAGCAAAATGTAAAAGCAAGTGACTGCTCCACAATCAAAGGGCAGCTAGTGAGAATCCATTCTAGGAAACACTTATTTCCATCCAGTGTTTACTTGTAGAAATCTCTATTGTCAAAGACATCTCTGTAACCAGAATTCTGTCCCCATATTTTAAAAGACTTAACAGTTTCATGCAATAAAAATATGTGATTATGCAAGTATGTCCAATATGGGTAATTAAATTTCATGCTTCAGGAGACAAATTAGTTATTGAGGGATATGTGGAAAACAGTTCTTCTGCACGTGTATCATTTCACAACCAGCCAGCTCCCCCAGTGGGGCTGTGCCTTCCTGCTGGGAAAAGAATGGGGGGGTCTGTCTCGAGGAGCATTTAATAAGACAAATTCTCTTATTTTTTTATTTTTTATTCTTAACATCTCTCACCTTCAATGTGAGTGTCTTTTACCCCTTGGAATCTGAGTCTATTCTAGGTGGATCCCAAACTAAGGGAGTTTGAAGAGACCAGGTCAGTCAGTGTATTTAGTTTTCTAGTGTTGCCTGGAAGATCTATCTAGAGGTCCTGAACTAAAATCCTGAGGTGACCCCAGGAAAATCCCATTTCCCAAGTCCTTTGGGCCTGAATGGGTCAGGCAAGGGCTGTCACTGGGGAGCTTTAGTTTGCAGGAAAGGAGGTCTGGGAAAAGAGCTGGTGATACCTGGATTGTGGACTTTCTGAAGCTCTAGTTAATTGCAGCAATGAAGATGCACATTTTCATTTAGTTATCCTTTGCTGGAAAAAATATAATTCTTCATTAAAACTGAAGAGTGAATTGGCAAGGAATTGGCAATAAGATTTTATTTCCCATGAAAGAAGACTGTATCTTTTGAGGAAGAACAATATTTTGAGAGTCTCTAAAAGAAGGCTCTTTGCAGGGGAGATAGAGCAGAGCCAAATCAGATGATGTTTGGTCCAATAGATGGCATGTTTATACTACTTTATACAGATCAAATAGAAATAAGTCATAAAAACATTTGTCAAAAAGTCATAAAACATTTGAGATGATAACTTTATCTTTCTGATACCTACATTTTCATATTATTTTCCAGGGCTATAAAGGACAGAGCCATTGCCAGTTTTGAACTCACTTTTGTACTGAAGCTGAGTACTAAACTACACTTAGCTTTTAGTACCTCAATGACTTCTGTGAAAAGATCTGTAGATCTAAGGAGTACTGGATCCTATCTGCTCATGATCAGATTTGCGTTCTTGACCCACTCATGTCAGCTGTTATGCTCTGTCTGCCCTCAAGTCCAGGGACACATGGTGGCTATAACCCCATGGCCATCAATGGCTCAAGGAAACTCTTGGGGGCACATCAGGGATGGTAAGAAATAATACTACACTCTGTTGGGTTAGAATCCACACCAAAACCATTTAGTTTTCACAACTGCCCACCATAATATGTATTTATATTTTGTGGATAAAAGTTAAAGCTCAGAGAGACTAAAAACCTTGGCTAGGCACACATAGCCAGTCAATGGTAGAGAGGATATTAATTCTCATCTGAGTGGCTTCAAAGCCCATGTTCTATTCACACTCGGATCAGAGCAGAAAGAGAAAGAGACTATGGCAGATTGTAGTTTCCCAAAATGGCCACAGTAATGTTTCCAATCCCATGCGCTCTTTTATAAACTTGCCCGAGTCATCAGGGGGCAGAGTCTACATCCACTTCCCTTGGACGTGTGTGGGGCTCTGCAGTTGTCCTGATGAACAGTTGTAACAGAAGTGACACCATGAGGTTTTCAAGGTTAAAAATGGCAACCTGCATTCTTTTGTCTCCCTCTGAGTGAACCTTCAGATGATTCAGCTTGCAGTCTTTGAGCTGGCCCGGCTTACACCGCCTGGAGCAGAGATGAGTTAAACCTCACAGGCCTAAATTACAGATTGGTGGACAAAATCAGTGTCACCATTGTTTTAAGCCACTGCCATGTGTTCCGGTGGTACTAGGGGTAAAGAACCCACCTGCCAATGCAGGGAGATGTAAGAGATGCAGGTTTGATCCCTGGGTCAGGAAGATCCTCTGGAGGAGGACATGGCAACCTACTTTAGTATTCTTTCCTGGAGAATCCCATGGACAGAGGAGCCTGGCAGGGTATAGTCCAAAGGGTCACAGAGTTGGACATGACTGGAGCAACTTAGCATGTGTGCATGTTTTGAAGTATTTTGTTACACTCAGAGTAATAGTGACAATCGCAGAAAACAGATCAACTCAATACTTAGAATCATGATTTTAGCATAAAAGACAAGTTCATGCCTCTCTCTTTCTCTCTAAGCATATGCATGTGTTTGCATACATGCATCAGTTCAGTTCGGTTCAGTCACTCAGTCGTGTCCGACTCTTTGCGACCCCATGAATCGCAGCACGCCAGGCCTCCCTGTCCATCACCAACTCCTGGAGTTCACTCAGACTCACGTCCATCGAGTCAGTGATGCCATCCAGCCATCTCATCCTCTGTTGTCCCCTTCTCCTCCTGCCCCCAGTCCCTCCCAGCGTCAGAGTCTTTTCCAATGAGTCAACTCTTTACATGAGGTGGCCAAAGTACTGGAGTTTCAGCTTTAGCATCATTCCTTCCAAAGAACACCCAGGACTGATCTCCTTTAGAATGGACTGATTGGATCTCCTTGAAGTCCAAGGGACTCTCAGGAGTCTTCTCCAACACCACACTTCAAAAGCATCAATTCTTCGGCACTCAGCTTTCTTCACAGTCCAACTCTCACATCCATACATGACTACTGGAAAAACCATAGCCTTGACTAGACGGAGCTTTTTTGGCAAAGTAATGTCTCTGCTTTTGAATATGCTATCTAGGTTGGTCATAACTTTCCTTCCAAGGAGTAAGCGTCTTTTAATTTCATGGCTGCAATCACCATCTGCAGTGATTTTGGAGCCCAGAAAAATAAAGTCTGACACTGTTTCTCCATCTATTTGCCATGAAGTAATGGGACCAGATGCCATGATCTTCGTTTTCTGAATGTTGAGCTTTAAGCCAACTTTTTCACTCTCCTCTTTCACTTCCACCAAGAGGCTTTTTAGTTCCTCTTCACTTTCTGCCATAAGGGGGGTGTCATCGGCATATCTGAGGTTATTGAGATTTCTCCTGGCAACCTTGATTCCAGCTTGTGCTTCCTCCAGCCCAGCATTTCTCATGATGTACTCTGCATAGAAGTTAAATAAGCAGGGTGACAATATACAGCCTTGACGAACTCCTTTTCCTATTTGGAACCAGTCTGTTGTTCCATGTCCAGTTTTAACTGTTGCTTCCTGACCTGCATAGAGGTTTCTCAAGAGGCAGGTCAGGTGGTCTGGTATTCCCATCTCTTTCAGAATTTTCCACAGTTTATTGTGATCCACGCAGTCAAAGGCTTTGGCATAGTCAATAAAGCAGAAATAGATGTTTTTCTGGAACTCTCTTGCTTTTTCGATGATCTACCGGATGTTGGCAATTTGATGTCTGATTCCTCTGCCTTTTCAAAAACCAGCTTGAACATCTGGAAGTTCACAGTTCACATTTTGCTGAAGGCTGGCTTGGAGAATTTTGAGCATTACTTTACTAGCGTGTGAGATGAGTGCAATTGTGTGGTAGTTTGAGCATTCTTTGGCATTGCTTTTCTTTGGGATTGGAATGAAAACTGACCTTTTCCAGTCCTGTGGCCACTGCTGAGTTTTCCAAATTTGCTGGCATATTGAGTGCAGCACTTTCACAGCATCATCTTTCAGGATTTGAAATAACTCAACTGGAATTCCATCACCTCCACTAGCTTTGTTCGTAGTGATGCTTTCTAAGGCCCACTTGAATTCACATTCCAGGATGTCTGGCTTTAGGTGAGTGATCACACCATCATGATTATCTTGGTCGTGAAGATCATTTTTGTACAGTTCTTCTGTGTGTTCTTGCCACCTCTTCTTAATATCTTCTGCTTCTGTTAGGTCCATACCATTTCTGTCCTTTATCGAGCCCATCATTGCATGAAATGTTCCCTTGGTATCTCTAATTTTCTTGAAGAGATCTCTAGTCTTTCCCATTCTGTTGTTTTCCTCTATTTCTTTACATTGATCTTTGCATGTGTGCATAAATACATGCATATGTGAAGGCTTTGAACTCGGCACTGGTCAAACTCACGACAGGGATGCACAAACCTATGCCTCCTGTGCCTTCTCTGTTCCTTGCTCATCTCAGAAATAGTTCCAGGCAGTTGAAGAGTAAACACTCTCACGCATGTGGTAGTTTGGAGCCCTTTTTTTGTCATCGTGGATAATGGCTGCAAGGGCTTTTACCTGCTCTGCATTTTGGTTTCAGGTCCCTTCTTGTTCCACTGGAGAATTCCTTTTATGTTCCGTGTGTCCTCGGGAGGTATCAGTTATGATGCCTCGTCGTTGTCCTAACATTAACACCACCTCTGTAGGATGCACAGGATCACAGGATCACTCAGGCTGACCCAGAGTTCACCATTTCCATTACAGAAATTGGTTTAGGGATGCCCACGCCCTTCAAACAAGGCCCAGTTGTGAGTACCCTGGGATGGAAAACTAAACCCTGGAAAAGAGAGATCTGTGGTCATCTGAATTCATTACTCTTAGTTCTTCACCTGTCTTCACACTCACCTTCTTTGCTGTGTATCTTTGCAGTTCCTCCAATTACCTTGCCCCTCCCTTTTGGACTTGATCTTATGGCTTTTGGTCAATGGAATATTAGTGAACCCACCCACTTGTATCTCTGTTTTGTCCTGAGAAGAACTTCCTTGTGGTAGCTTCTGCCTCTTTACCCTTGGCCGGAGAAGAAGCACACATGGGGCAGTATTCCTCTGGCTGCCTTATGTGAAGCAAAGTCTCTGCATGGTCAGACGTCAAACTGATAAGAAATAAATGCTTCTTGCTACTGCTACTGCTGCTACTGCTAAGTCGCTTCAGTCGTGTCCGACTCTGTGCGACCCCATAGACAGCAGCCCACCAGGCTCCCCTGTCCCTGGGATTCTCCAGGCAAGAACACTGGAGTGGGTCGCCATTTCCTGCTTCTTAGTGTGTGTTATTAAGATCTGTGGATCTTATGCAGCATTTTGGGAAAACAAATAGCTAACTGATATACCTTCTTTCCATGGAGTAGCTAAACCAGGAAAACATAAATTCAGATTGCTTACGGTTGTCTTGCGGAGACAGCTCAGCTGAGAATGAGGCCAGGCAGGGGCCAGAGGAGCTGAGATGGAGAGCAAAACAAATCCATTTGAGCCCATGGATCCAGCTGCTGTCTAAAGCATTTGGATCTACCGTTGGCGTTTCCCGTGACAAGGAAACAGATTCCTTCTTTTGCTTAAGAGAGTTTGAATACAGTTCCTGTCACTGGAAACAAGAATAGCCTAGGCCAGTACATGTGTCACATAGAAACCATGTCTGATGTGTTTGTTCCCTGCCAGTCGAGTTCACTTGTCCCTTCTGCCCACACTCTTTCGAGCACCTGAATAACCTGCTTTTATACAGATACTGTTCCAGAAGATATAAAAGATTTTACAGTTGAAGTGTTCTCACAAGAGTGAATTATCACATCTCTCCTCCCCTCCTCCTGTATAAAAAGTAACAGAGCCTGCCCTGCAAAGGACATGGCTTGGTGTCTACCCGCTGGGGCAGGGTTTGGGTTGTCATTTGAGAAGACTAACTGGGTTCTGACTCTGCTGGGGTCTCTGCAGGACATAAAGTTGTAGCCGAATACAGGAGACTTCAGCTTTCTCCTTCCTGGAGGCAGGCAGCAGCCTACCAAATTTAGTAAACAGAACTGGCAACTTCATGCTTGATTTACAGGTTCTAACCCTACAAAGTTTATTTATGGCCCAGTGGAGTACAGTTCATGCTCCACCATGAACTTCTAGATGAAGAGGCCCCCAAAACTGTATACCTGTCTATTTCTCCCAGTTCTCTGGGTACTTTAGAAATGCAGACTATGAAAGTGAAAGTGTTAGTTGCTCAGTCATGTCTGACTCTTAGGGACCCCGTGGACTTTAGCCCACCAGGCTCCTCTGTCCATGAAATTCTCCAAGCAGGAATACTGGAGTGGGTCGCCATTTCCTTCTCCAGGGGATCTTCCTGACCCAGAGATCGAACCCACCTCTCCTGCATTGCATGCAGATCCTTTACAGTCTGAGCCACTAGGGAAGCCCTGCAGACTGTAAGGTACACCAAACAATTCACCCCTGAGTGAACAGCATGGCCATATTTGAAGGACTGCATTTTCACCAGTATTCAGGCTCCCAGTTTAGTCTCAGGTTATTCTTTTCTCACAAGTCTCTTTCATCTCCTGGCAATCCTGCTCAGCTCAAGGGCTGTCTATCCTACACCTTCCCAGCAAGAGCACAAACCCAGCTTCCCATGCACATACATCTGCTCTGTATGTGAAACGGGAGGAGGGTGCGTGGACAGGCCGAGCGGAGGCCCCAGGCCCCTGCCAGCACCTGAGCCGTGTGCCGTTCCCTTGGTGGCGGCCACACCGCCTGCTAACGAGCGGTCCAGCGGGCTTGCGTTCTTTCAACTTTAATCATGAAGCAGGAGTGTAATGAGGCTGCATGGCAGAGAACCGCTGTGGAGCTTGACGAGGCATTTTGTCAACATGTCACTAATTCAGACATCGGTGAGGCCGGAGGATGACGCGGGGTGCCAGCACCCATGGAGGACTTGGCAGACCAACTCTTCCTGCGCTCCTGGGAGCACTGCCGGGAAGAGAGGCTGACCACCTTGAGCAGGAGACTCCCTGAGTGTCGGGGAGGGGTTGGGAGTGCTGATGGCAGCCCGGGTGCCTGTGGAACCCCTCAGGGTGTGCTGAGCCTCCTCCTGAACTCACGCTCCCATGTCTGCAAGAGGGATGAGGCGCCAGCCCAGTCACGTTGTGAAGGGCCCTTAGGTGCGCTGGGCTTCTACACGAACGTCTCCGGTAATCTTCACAAAGTGCTGTGAAGGAGATGGATGTGCACCCTGCCGTGGCCTCTCACATCCATCCCCCTCTGTTTTCTACCCAAAATAAGAGCAGCTTGCTATTGTTCAGGCTGACAACCTGCCAAGGAAGCCAGCTTGAAACCGCAAGCTTCCTTGCAGCTGTGGGAGACCACATCACATAACCCTGGCTGGTGAACAGTAAGTGTAAGTCTACCCAGGAGGGCTCTCAGGGGAGCTATTGTTGTCCTGACCAAAAAAATAAAAATAAAAAGACACATTCAGCTGGCATATGCTTCTAGCCTATTACCTACCCTTGCTCCTTCTTTCAGCGTGGAAGCAGATCAAGATACCTGGAGAAGCAGTGGCTGTCTTGCAACCAACCAGGAGAGGATGGCAGGGCAGGAAGCTAAAAGGACCTGAGAACCCTGACGAATGCAGGAGAACTGTCATCATCTCCACCTCGTTGCTGTTTAGTCGCTAAGTGGTGTCCAACACTTGGTGACCCCATGGACTATAGCCTGCCAGACTCCCCTGTCCCTGGGATTTCCCAGGCAAGAATACTGGACTGGGTTGCCATTTCCTTTTCCAGGGGATCTTCCCAACCCAGGGATCGAACCTGTGCCTCCTACATTGGCAGTTAGGTTCTTTACCACTGTGCCACCAGGGAAGCCCAATTCCTAGGATAGGGAAGCTAATTAGCAAGCATGAAGGAAAGGACATTAAGCGTGGAGGGCTCAGAGAATGCTGTCACAATAAGATTGGAAATTCCTGGCAATGCAATGAGGTTAAATAAAAGCTACCATAAAGAGAGAATGAGGGGTGTCACTCAGTAGAAGTTATATGTAAATCTAAAGGAAGCAAGTGAACTCCTAATAGTGTTTTAGGAACAACAGAGAAGATTTTCCATTTCTTCCCTACCTCTTTCTTCACCCCATTAAAATGAATTTCAGAAGCACTATTAAACCAGAGAGGAAAAGAAAAAAAAAAAAGTTGGTGTTGAAGATACTGACTTAAAATTTTTTATTCTATTTAAAAGGTTTGGCTTTCTGTGCCCTTTCTACCCAAGTGGGGGTGAAGTTATCTTGAAACATCACATTCTTATTACCTTGAAAATCGGATCTGTAAAAAAGGTGGTGGGAGGGGATCTTGTGAGGGACTTCTTTTCCTTTAATGAGCTGTGGTTTCCTGATGTAGTCTGGATCTGCTTTAAAAGCGTCTTCATTCACATGCAGTTTCACTCAAGGAGAATTAAGCAGGTCAAACCCAAACAAGTTTTTCATTTATACCAAGAATAAATGATTTTCCCCTGGAAGCGCCTGGAGAAGAAAATTCTAAGGAGAGATTTGATACTAAACTCCAGCATCCCATGAGCCCTGAATCCAGGGATATTGTTCCTGCTTTGATCACAGGTATATGAAGGAAAAGAAGAAATAAAGACCCAATATGTTCTTAGCTATGTCTTGTCTTTAGATGAAAAAGACCATATTGAGTTTCTCCCAAGAGGTAAGAAAGACAGTGAAGTTGCTCAGTCATGTCCGACTCTTTGCGACCCTATGGACTATAGCCTACTATGTTCCTCTGTCCATGGGATTTCCAGGCAAGAGTACTGGAGTGGGTTGCCATTTCCTTCTCCAGAAGATCTTCCTGACCCAGGGATCGAACCCAGGTCTCCCGCACTGTAGGCAGACGCTTTATTGTCTGAGCCACCAGGGAAGTCCAAGAAAGACAAGCATCATTTAAAAGTAATTTCTGAAGGGATATATGGCTTAATACCAACTTTCCCCCAATTAATTAACTTAGTGCCATCCTTTCACAATCATCAAAGCTGTCTACCAGCAGTTTGGGACTATCCATGAGGTGAAAAGTGAAAGTGAAAGTTGCTCAGTCGTGTCCAACTCTTTGCGACCCCATAGACTATACGGTCCATGGAATTCTCCAGGCCAGAATTCTGGAGTGAGTAGCCTATCCCTTCTCCAGGGGATCTTCCCAACCCAGGATCGAAGCGGGGTCTCCTGCATTGCAGGCGGATTCATTACCAACTGAGCTATCAGGGAAGCCTATCCATGAAGTCGGTCAGTCAGTCAGTCAGTTCAGCGACTCAGTCGTGTCCGACTCTTTGTGACCCCATGAATTGCAGCACGCCAGGCCTCCCTGTCCATCACCAACTCCCAGAGTTCACTCAAACTCACGTCCATCGAGTCGGTGGTGCCATCCAGCCATCTCATCTATATTTATCTAAATACCACAGTGCAATTGGAATAAACTCAGAGCTATAGGAAATGACAAATATCTAAAGGGATGGTTCCATATGTCAGGATTTCAAAGCCAGTCTGACCACCAGCATCATGACCAGGTTGCATGAGGTCTAGAGCAGGTCATTCCACGTGCCCCTTCTCCTTACTGTAACATTTTTATTTGGGAAAATTCAGATAAAGTCAAATACAGCCTTAAATAATAGAATTTTGAGCAAGGGCTGTAAGCAGAAGTGGCTCAGGGCCCCTGAAACCGTCTGAGGTAAGGACACCACCCTCAAACAAAGAACAACTTGAGAACACAAAAGCTGTTGATACACAGAAGATGTCACCCGCATGCATACCACATAAGACAGTATGAGAGGCCTCAAAGGAATGAAGGCATGGCCTGGACTGATCATTTGTTCAGACATTTTAACTATAATACCAAATAGTGATTGAGTCCTTGCCTTGTGCCAGGAAATGTTTTAAAAACTTTATCTAGACTGTGTTGATTTGCTTCCACATCTCAGTGGGGGTGAAATCTATGGGATTCTTATTAGATCCTTCAATAGAAGAGAACACTAAGGCTTGGAAAAGTTGAGTAACTTGACCAAGTCACCATGGTGGTTAGTGGTTGAACCATGACTCAGATGTGGGCAGCTAGATCCCAGCTCACTAAGAATCAAACTGTCTATCACATGATAGACAGTGTCTTGGGCACTGGGAATACAAACATGATGGAAACATTTTCCCTGGCTTACGGCCACTTTTTTATACTTAAAGATTCATATAATCTAGTTATGGCTAATTTTTTTCTACTCAAAGATTTATAAAATCTGGTTACTTCTTGAGATCTCCCAATGTTTAAAGGCTTTCCCTACCTCCTACCCCCCAATTCTGGAGCTGCTTGTGAAATTTCCTTGACCATGACTGTCTCATTAGTGGTTCTCAATTTGACTGCAAGGGACTCTCAATCACAGTTTCTGAGGGGTGTGGTCAGAGCATGGGTAATTTTTGTAAATCCCCAGGTTGTTCAATGTTTAGCCAGAGTTGGGAAGCTTTGCAGTGGTCCATGGGGTAGCAGATAATCCTCCCTTCTGACTGTGCCCCTATGTCTGTGCTAGCTTTCTGCCCTCAATCTCATTCTCTGTGGCAGAGAATAAGGCCAGATCTCCACGTAGGACCATTTTCAACTCTGGGCTGTCCATTGCTTTGCTTTCTGTTTAGGACATGGTATAGCCAGGGCCTCAATAGCAAATGTAAAGAAACTGAGGTCTGGAAAAATTGAAGAAGCGCAGTTCTTACAGTCTGGTTGCCCACAGTTGGTCTTGGTCAGGGGTGGGGGGCGGGGAGGGGGGGAGATGTCAGGTTGTTAGTAGCAACCCCAGGGTTTTGCTTCTCTTAAACCCCCTTGGGAGGAATGAAAGAGCCAGTGGAAATGAGATGACACTGTGTTAAGAGGGTCATTTACTCCCAATGATAAGATAAACAAAGTAGGTAATTGTTTCCTGACTAGAGAAAGGTCATTTGGGTGACCTTGTGAATGGGTCTTATGAATAGATACTTTTTAACCTCCATTTTGTCTTCCTTATCAATTACCTCTCATTATGAAAATAAAACTTCTACATGGCACATGTTATTTCCCTTTTACAAAAAGATTTCAGTAATGACCATACTTGGCTAAAAAAATAAATTCAAAGAGAGGGGGAGTATTTTGGTGAAAATTACCAGCAACTAACAAAGCCACTTGGGATCATTCTGAGTTATAATCTTTGACTCTCCATGGCCCATTTACTTCTCTTCAAGTATCTTTTCCCAAACATGCCAGTGGTCTATGGACTTCAGTTTATTGGCAAGTGCCAACTGGGTCACCAACTATAGTTATTAAGTGGTTGTGCAACCTAATTTAAGACCGTTGGACCTGCTACCTACCCAGCCAACCCTAGAATGGCTAACAGATGTACAGAGTGCTTAGAAACTATCCCTAAAAGGATTTATTCCCATCGCCACATCCTTCACAAGACACTCTGACCTCATTCAAGGAACACCTGTAGCTATTTCTCAAGGAATTCAGCAAGGACATGAAATGGTCTCAAGTTCAAAGTTATCCCATAGTTTTTATTCTTTTATAGGAAGCTGCTTGACGTCTCAGTCCTATTCACCACGTGGATTTTATAATAATTACCTGCTAGGTCCATGGCTAAATATAAAATACAGGAATAAAATCGTATTTTAAATACAGGAGTATATAAAGCCTGGGCCTTCGTGAGTCCGTTGTGTACTATAGTGAGGATGTAAAAAGTGAGTGAAATGTTAAATAACTAATGGCATTCTGGACCCCTCCACCCTAGAAACATTCTTCAGTGAGTCATCTCGACAGCCTTTGGAACAGTTCAGCCCAAAGAAGTCGGGTCATTGGGAACCAACAGAGATATTCAAGAAGGCTTTTGCCAAATATCCTGTTGCTATTCAAAAGGTATTTTAGCATTTAATAGACTAATTATCCATTTAGTTCCTTGAGAATGTTGGATTTCTGAGTGCCAGAGCCAGGGATACCATCAGTATTCATGTTGGGAATGAGTCTGGCCAGTATGAACAAGGTTTGGAGTTTTCTTCCCCTCTCCAGGACCCCCACCCCAAGAACAAAGGCTCACTTTTCCCCTGCTCCCACTGTCTTAACAGAAACTTTGAGTTATATGGGAGAAGGCAGAGAGACGATTAAAGGACTGGAAAATGAGACCTATGAGAAATAGTGAAAGGAGTAGGGATTATAGAACCCATGGAAGACAAGGCTGAGGGGGCCTTTAAGAGTCTGCTGCTTCTCTCTGGAACGAACTCTCACGCCAAGGAACACGGCCAGCTGTTCAGCATCTCCACTGAAGACCAACCGGGAGGAAACGAGTTCAAGCTACAGCATTAGGGATTTAGGACACAAGAAAGAATTTCCTGACTTTGAGAAATGTTTAACATCAGGAAAAGTTACCCACAAGGGTTGAAGAATCTCTTTCTCTTGGGGTGTTTTAAAATAGGAGATTTTTGTAGCTGTCTTGAATGATTTAAAGGCCCAGCCTAATACTTGGGGGATGGAAGAGATATGACCAAATAATCTCTTTCAGGGGATCTTCTGGTATGAAAAATTAAGAAGGCATTTTTAGAATTGTTTTGTAAAAAATAAGATACTTAGAGACTTATAATCTCTACTGATGCTCATTTGTCAATTTAGTATAAAATTTCTATTGAATTAGTATTTAAAGAGGAGGAAACATCAGGATTTAAGGCCAAAAAAACCTTCCTCATTTACAGTTTCATCTTTTTCAGTTATTTGTGCTTGAGAAGATAGAATAATTACCTCAAGCTCAGTGTTCTCACCTGTAAATTGGAGCCCAAAATAACTGCATTGCTTACATCATGAGGTTACTTGAAGTATCAATTAAGAAATGAAAATGCGTTTCACAGCAAAAATAATTATGTTATGCAAGTGCAAAACATCATTATAAAGGTATTTTTATATAAACATCATATTTCTCTTTCTCTCTCTTTCTTTTAAGAACTGAATCAAGTCTGACAAAAGAAACCCTAAACTCTGAAGGTACAGCTGGCTGTTCTTGCCATACCCCTGACCCACTGTCAGGAGGAAAGTTAGAGAATTTCACTTTGAAGTCAGGCCTTGGAAGATTTCCTGATAGTCTGACAAACACAAGGGCTTCCAACTAGAATTTCAAACCTGGGCAAACATCTGAGCTCCCAATCAACCACTTGGCTCCGTTAGATGCAGGTGAATGGGCTGTCATCCTGCTCCAACCATTCCCAAATGATTTTCTTGCGAGTTGGGGTGGATCACATGGCTTGAAAGGCAGCTAGGGAAAATCGCCCAAGAGACCCCAGTGCAGATTCTGGAAAATGGCTCACGTTACAACATGCTGATGCCGTTTGCTTGGCTGAGAGGCTGTCAGAGGAGACCACAGATGAGCCTCAGAGGCTCAGCCTTTTCCTCTCTCCTCTTGCGGTGTCTCCTTAATTTGGTGAGTGTCAACTAATTGGGAAAGTGTTAAGAAACCACATCCCAGCTTTCGGGTCTGTTCTCAGGAGACCTGTATTTAACACAGAAGAGCTGCCACTCTCCCACTGCTTTATGTGTTCCTGCTGCCACCTTCCCTGTCAGTTTTTTTTTTAACAGTTGCTTTTTATTTACGTATTTATTTTTGGCCTTGCCAGGTGGCATGTGGGACCCTAATTCCCCAACCAGGGATGGAACCCATGGCCTCTGCATTGAAAGCACAGAGTCTTAGCCACTGGACCACCAGGGAAGTCCTTCCCTGCATTTTCCTTTTTTCAAAACTACCTCGCCTGGCGAGATACCTTCCCGGAGCGGTTGTTCTCCAGGTATCCGTGTTGATCTGCTGGAAGAACTTTGTTGAGAATCTACTCCAGAAAAATCCAGACTCACTTATTTTCAGGCCTTCTCCTTGCTAATAGAAAATTTATTTTATGCCCAAAATACTAAGCAAAGAGGAGAAAAAGTCTTTTAGTGGAAGGAGTTGGTTAATAGCTAGAGAACCATAATGAGAATTGCTATTAAATCTTCAAGCTCAGGAAAACTCTGCTCCCTAAAAAAATGGAATTAAAAAATGAAAAGGGCGGTATTTATTTGACAGAAACTGGGCTACATAACCCATCAAATTCAACATGTAAGCAGTCGTGGGGCGAGAACATGCATAACCACATCCTGAAATAGGCAGCAGTGACCCCCAATGTCACCCACCTGCCCTCCAGTCAAAACATGCGTTTGCAGCAAAACATTGAATCTCAAAAGGGAATGCTACTGAGTATTTCCATTTGCATCCTCAGATTAGTTCAACTTTTTCTAGAGCCTGACTCTTAAGAAAAAATTTTTTTTCCTCTCTACTGGTCCCTTGACAATTTCTTAGGTGTGAGAAGGAGAACAAGAGCTAAAACAAATGCTACTTCTGGGGGAAAGCCACATTGCAGATGAATTTCTATTGTTTAGCTCATTCCCATGTTTTCCCTTCTCCCTGGGGTTGAGAGCATTTTTTTTTTTTTTACCCCATTCTACATGCAGCAGAGTTATAACTCATCATAGTGAAACTCACACCAAACCGAGTGTGAGGGGCGTGAAACAGATTTCTTGAGTCATGCAGTTTTAACTTTCGAATTAGTACTTGCAGGGGAAGGTGGGAGGGTCCCCCTCCCCATATAGTTAGCTACCATAGCAAGTTGTTGGAAGGAAATTACATTGATGAAATGCTTAGACAGTGATTAATATGCACCATAACTCATGACGGGATCCCTGTTTCAGCATTCTCCTCATCACAGAGGGATGTCCAATTACTCACTATTGATCAGCGATTCCATTGCATGGAATAGAATGGCAGCCTCAATTCATTTCATCCTGTTGAGTTTCAGCCAATAACAATTGATATTTGGCACATGCTTCCCAGAGACATTTGTCTGCCATCAGGGAGTTGATTAACAGGTTGGCAGTTTGGATGTTTGTGAAAAAGGGAGGAAAAGTGTAAATTCTGCTTGTGAATTTGTTCTCATACCTGATGTGAAGGAAAAGGCAGTGTTCTCCCCTTCTCGTCTAAATTTAGTCTCTACAATCAGCTGTTGGCCCCTGCCAACCTGTTCACATTCAATACTGTTCTGCCCTTATTTTTTATTGATAATCATGTGAATAATTAAAGTCCAAGTACATGAAACCCACATAAATCATCTTCAGTGGGCACGTAGTGAACCTGGGCTCAGCCATTGCTCAGAGCATAAATTAAGGCCAAAACATTCACGGTGTAAACTAAGCAAGTCGTTGCCTGCTGCAGAATTCATATTGACCTGCTTGTCACTCAGAACCTATCACCTTCAAGGGAGTCAGCTAGCAAAGGACCCTCTTTTCCCCAACCGTCACCACAACCACTAACTTTTTTGGCTTCCATTTGACTCAACCATGGATGTTACATAAGCAGATGACATGCTATTTGTTTTGAAAGCCCCACTTGCTTCATTGGCCATGCTTGCTGCGGCCTTAGTGTTTGCTCCGTGCTTACTTTTTTCAAAGCCCGAGCAGCGCTGTCCAGGGCTATTAACCTCTCTCACTAATGTCATCAATCATGTGCTTGGCACCTGGGCTTTGCTAGACAAATCTAACAACATCTGCCATGCATTCTGCAACTTCCTTTTGATTCCTCACACCATATTTTCACTTTCATCTCCTCTTGCTGGTGAGATTTATGTCTGATCCCGTTCAGATGCCAGGGAGCTGGTAACATGCCATTCCTCCACAGGGCAGCATGCCTTGTGAGAACTTGGGGCGGCCGCTAACTAGGGGCCGGCAGGTGTTCCTGTTGCCAACATCCAATGGCCACTAAAGCCTTTTACTGGAGACGCTCCTTGATTAAGAAGATGCTGCAGCCTGAGAAACAGCTCATAAGCATACACAGGAACACGGCACAATTTAAAGCATCTTTGGAAAACATTTTTCAGTTCAGACAGTAAGTTACACACTTCCTGCCCAGACGGAAGGAGCATCTAAGAGCACCATGTCGGCCAAAGCCCTGCTCTGTGTTTCTTCCGATCCCCTCCTTCACCGTCCCCATGGGCAAGTCCCACTTTATGTTTGTGACGTCATAATTCTTAAGACCAGTAGTTGCCTGGCATCACAGGGTCCTACCTGCCATCGTGGTTGTGGCGCTCACACACCTGAGATGGCACCAAGCTGTTTACTCTGATTGAAATGTTCAGGAACCCAAGATCAATAACTGAAGCTCCTCCTGGAGGTGATAATGACTCCTCATCCATTTCCTTATGGCAGACACATCCTCCAGCCAGTGTCCTTAGGACTTCCGGATCAACGATCTTCAAGGAAAAACCAAGGTCCTAAAATCTCAGGTCTCTCATTTTATTAGTCACCTTGTAAAAACTTAAATTTGCCCTCAGCCTTTTGTGGTGGAAGATAAAGAACATGCAGGAGAGAGAGACAGATTGTTAAATAAAAAATATCTGCTTTCATGAAACTGTCACTAGTAATGAAGAATGCATTCAAAGTTCTCTACAAGGCATCCAGGGCTATTTAAATGATCAAGGAAAGTGAGCACTCACACCTCAAAGATTTTTTTTTTTTATTTAATATTCAGTAACTTCACTCTTGGCTTACTAAGCCTAATATTTATCTTTTTCAACAAGAATCATAAATTGTGAATCTTTTTTAAAGAAAAATACATGTTTATTTAGTTTACAAGCCCATGTGTCTTCCCTACATAAAACTTACTTTTTTATGGTAAGGCTATAAAATAAGAGATAATATTTTAAGGTCCTCCTTGTCTTAAAGAATTCAATTGCCAGTGTTTGGGTGAGAGAAGGATAAGAGAGCTGATTCAGTCAATGCCAATGCAAGTGTATCTTAATTCTAAAGAGCTCTCAAATATTTAATAAAAAAAATTGTAATAGGCTTAAGTGAAGTAGGCAGCAAGACACACATCATCTGATGCTTGTGATAAAGAGACCTGTAATTGAGGTGGTGTGAAAGAGCGAGTGCTGCCCTCAAATACAGTGATATTACATTTTTTTCCACTTGGATGCCCTCCCCACATACACTAATCCACAGATCTGAGGGGGAATAATACACTACCATCCAATTTTCTAGGAGAATTTTTTTTTTCCTTCCTGAATGAGGCAATTTGTTCAAGAAGGAGCGTAAGTATTAACTCTTTCTCAACTAGATCGTCCTCACAAAAGAAAGATTGATTCTGGCATGGGAGATTAAGGTCACCAAATCAAAATGCCTAGTCAGCTGCCCTCAATTTCTAGCCATATCCCCTCTCGTTTAGAAAAATAACCAGAGACACTGTGATTTTTCCAGGAAAGCAGAAACAAGAAAATTCACTATTGAACCCTCAAAAATCTTACAGATGAAATGGGGTAGCAGTTCAACCAGACTCTGGCTCTAAATATTTTCTACCTCTGAGACTGAGTTAGAGAAATACACACAGAGACATGCACACACCGAGGTGGTAATTTGACAAACATTTTCTATGATGCTCAATTCAAGGATCATAAAATATGAGCCTAGGTTGCTCAGAGTGTAGTCAGCGAGACACGTTAGCAAATTACAGAAAGCATGGAAATCATTAAGAACCAAGAGTTCAAAAATTATGGAAGTACAGAAAGCAAGCTTGACTTAGCAGACATCAGCAAAGACTCTCTTATAGGGAAGGCAGGCATTTAGAAGGGAAGGCAAACAAGAGAAAAACAAGCATGGCACCACCAGCAGCCTCAGAGAGCAAAATCACAGTGTGGTTGACCTTCTATTATACATTATGACAGTGACTTATTTTGCAAGATCTGGTTCCCAACTCTCAGTGTAGGATCTCCGGTCCCCTCACACTCCCCACCTCACCCCCGACTCTAGTTTTTCATGGTGTCTCCATGGGGAATGGAACATGTGCCCACCTGAGAGGTCCCAGCAGTTATCACCCGCATCCACTGCCTTGACCTCCTCTTTACTCTGGCCTCCCAGGGCTGGGCAGCCTTGAGTCTGCTGGCGCTGCTGTGCTTGTTGGTACCACTGCCAGTGCTGCTGAGTTCCCTGCCAGCCAGTCGCACTGTATCAATGCAACACCTCCTGATTCCCACAAGACAGTGTTGCCCCCAAGAGCCCCATGGCTGCCACTCCCCTCCTCTTCAACTACCCTAGTGTTCTCAGACCTTGGAAGTGTCAGGTCCCCAAAGCTGTGTCAAAAGCTGCACAGAGACCACACTACTATGCAGTCTTGCAGAAGTCGCAGTGAAGAACTCTTTCCACTTTCATTCACAGTTCCTACTCTCTGAAGACTCCAACACGGGGGACTAGGGACAGCCTCATTGTATTCCCAGAGTCACCCCCAACCCTACCCAGGCTTTCTCACCCTCAAGTGGACTTCTCTCCCACGATGTGATTTGGCCCTTGTGCAGACACATACAGGGTAGTTCACTATGTGCCTGGTTATCTCAGTCCTTGTGATGGACGTGACCCTCCAAGCTGAGACCCTCCCCCACACATGACAACAAGCAACGTGACAATGGGAAGTTCCTTTAGAAGCCCCCTTTAAATCACCACAACTAAGAAGAAAAGTCTTGTGTGTCAAAACTCTTAATTATGGGAGGTGGAAAAACTGATCTAAAACAGCTTTTTAAAAAAAAAAAAAAAAAACAGGAAATTCATTAGTTCAGGCACTTGAACAGTCAGATGGATCCACTTCTACGCAGCTTGATTCAGCCCTCAGACAATGGGGTCAGGACTCAGGTTCTCACCTTTTATTTCTAGGCTCCACTTCCTTGGCTCTGTGATCAGGCTGGTTGGTGCCAAGGTAACTGCCAGCATATCTCAGTACTGTATCATTCTCTATGTATTACAAGCAGGAAAAAGACAAGGCAGGGCTTCTTTTTCCCAGAAACCATGGCAAAATATCTTCCTGTATCTCATTGGCTTGAGCCATCATGATGGCCAGAGTAACATCATGTACTGAATGGCTTAGGAATGTGCCTCTTATTCCAGTCCTGGATCTGGAGATAGAGGCCACTCTACAGGGAAGCCCAAGACTGAGTGTGGGTAAAGGAGCTGTCTCCTGGAAGGAAAATCAGAACACTGTTTTTTACATGAGGGGGAGGATAGAAGTTAAGTGACCAAAATTTAAAAATCAGTATTTTACCACAATTTGTGTTCCTAAACTATTGTGGTTGTATTGGCACAAAGGTGATTTAGCAACCTGGAGTAGAGCTATTTGCACTGTTGAAAGAGATCAATGAATATTAGATTTGGGGTTTGAGACATAGTCAAAGGTGTATGGGAATGGGCGAGAGAAGGGAGGTGGCTTGGGCAAAGAGACTCACCTGGAGTTCTGGATACCTGGGAGAATATTAGCAATGACCCGTCTTCCAGGGAATGTGGAAGGTCTAGCACCACTTGAAACAATCAGATCAGAAACCAGAGAAGAATCAGCCATGGGCCAATTAAAACACACGAGATAAAAAATAGTAGAATTTAATATGAAACATAAAAAATATTTCAAGAAAATGTAGGAGACCATATAACCTATGGGGTTTCCCAGGTGGCACTAGTGGTAAAGAATATGGCTGCCAATGCAGGAGATGTAAGAGATGCAGGTTCGATCCCTGGGTTGGGAAGTCTCCAGAGGAGGGCATGGCAACCCACTCTGGTATTCTTGCCTGGAGAATCCCATGGATAGAGGAACCTGGTGGGTTACAATCTATAGGGTCACAGAGTTGGACACGACTAAAGCGACTTTAACATACATGCACACATATAACCTATGGGCTGAGAAGAACTTCCTAACCTATATTAGGAATTCAGAAGCTAGATACGAGAATAGGCATATTTGAATATATAAAAGTCAAGAGTGTTTGTATGGCGAAAGACCCAATAAAAATCACAAATATCAGAATGAAAAAAAAGATGTTTGTACCAGATTTAAAAGAGGTGGTGTCTATAACATGCAAAATCTTAACATTGTCAAGAATAAGTCAAACAATCTGAGAGAAAGTCAGTAAAAGATACAAATAGACAAATCACTGAAGAACATCTAAAATGGCCAAAGGCATTTTTTAAGTGCTCAAATTCACTACTAGTTATGGAAATGCAAATTAAAGTAACAATGATATGCCATTTTATAACCATCAGATGGACAAATTAGTAAGAATCATCATGCCAAGTGATGTGGGCTGGTAGGGATGAAATGCAAGGAGTATTTGTACATACAATGGCAGAAATGTGATGTGTTACAGCTGTTTAGGAAAGCAATTTAGCAATAATTATAAAAATTGGAATTACATTTACTATTCAACTCAGCAATTCTACTCTTGAAAATTTGTTTAATAGAAACAAAAGCACCAATACATGAAGATATTTGTATGGGCCTGTATGCATACCTATGTGTCATCATCATTCAAAGTGACCAAAAATACCCTCTGGAAATAAAATAAATGTTCATCAACAAGAAAATAGCCAAAATGGCATAAAATATTCACAACACAGAGTATCACAGCTCTGGTTGGTTCACTTTACGGTTGTTTATCAGTTGACCTGGTTGATTTCATGGGCAAGTCAGAATGAGGAAGCACTTATACAATAGATTAGAGCATATAACCTATACTATATTAATACAGAGAAAAATATGGACGAGTATACTTTAGATTTTTTACATTGATAACTCAGGAAAGAAATATAGGGGTGTAGAGAGTGAAGGTAACCAATCATTCTGGTTTTCTTAGGACTGGAGGGTTTTCTGCTGAAATTGGGACAGTCTTAAGTACCCTAGGATGGAGAAGGAAATGGCAACCCACTCCAGTGTTCTTGCCTGGGGAATCCCAGGGACGGGGGAGCCTGGTGGGCCGCTGTCTATGGGGTCGCAAAGAATTGGACACAACTGAAGCGACTTAGCAGCAGCAGCAGCAAGTACCCTAGGATGGTTGGTCATCCTAGAGATGTCAGTGTATACAGTGAGGAGGGGAAGGCAAGCAAAAAGAGAGAGAAATATGATTCAAATTATGTAATCATACATACATTCATGTGAAATTCTTTATCTGGGTTCATATTTGTAAAAATAAAGCTGTAAAAATACTTATTTTCACAAATCCTTATGACTTAAGGAAAAATTTAAGTCTTACTTACAGACTCCTAGGATTTTAGAGGAAGCTAAAGATACAAAGGCTAAAGTTATCTTAGATTAAGAATGATTCATTCAGTAAATACTATTAAACATCTGTTCTGTGTATTAATTTATCTGTTGTTAACACAACACATAGAAGGTGATCAATAAATGTGTTGAATGAAAAAGCAAATATCTGACCATAATTATAACACATACTATTCCAGTTGATCTTCATGCAACATGGATTTGAACTGTGCAGGTCTACTTGTACATGGATTTTTTTCAATAAATACTACAGTAGTTCATGACCTGTGGTTGGCTGAACCCACAGATGTGGAACAGTAGGTATGGAGGGCTGACTACAGACCTGAACATGACTATGGGGATCTTCACAGATGTGGCGTTTCCTGGCCCACAGATCCCAAGGCATGACTATTATAACCACAGTATAACATATATACAGCATGTTTTATAATAACAAATGCTCTAATAGAGGTAAAAAGAGAAGCCCATGAGAACACAGAAGAGGGGGCACTGACTTTGACTAGTGAAATCGTGAAAACCTTAAAAGGAAGAGCATTGAGGGTTTGAAGAAACAAGTGAGAGTTCACAGAAGGGAGAAAGGAAAATCTCGAAAGCAGGGGCACCTTGTGCAAGGCCAAGAAGCCTGCAAGAGCACGGTGTATTTGGGAAAGAATGAGAAGTTCCTGGCCTCTGTGTGTAGGGGTGAGGGAACGTGGTGGAGCAGAGGTGAGAAGATGAGCCTACACAATTAGGGAGACGTGAGATGTGAAAGGCCCCCATACCCCGGCCAAGGAGTTTGAGTTCATTTTGAAGACACTAGAGAGACAGAAGAAGCCTCACACCAGGGATGAGACACAATTGGATTTCATTTTTAGGAAGATAACATGAGCACCAAGATGGCAAATTGACTTTGTGTCAAATGCCAGTTCCAATTGACTGGTCATGAGAGCAGGAAAGACAATGCTAAGAAAGACTATGTGGTCACTCATGCCTGGGCTTAGTACTTAAAGTGCCACGACTGATTAGCACTGTCTACTAGGGATTAGGGAGAAGGGAAAGAGTGACAAAGCTGCCGTGCGTGTCCTAACACTGCACCTACCCGCACCGTAGAGGAAGAACCTTATGGAAGAGATCATCATCAGGCAGAGCAGAGATTTTACTCATCTGCACAAGAGATGATAGATGTCAGTGACATCACAGAGCTAGAGCAGAGTAACCAGAGTCAGAAGAGATTTCGGAGGTGAAATCAGTAGGACGTGCTGAAGGAATTTAGGAATGGATGAGATCCAGGCACTGAGGGCATCTCTGGCCAACAAGCAAGTTTCAAAGTAGGACTGCTTTATGATTTTGGAAACAAACCCACTTGGCTTCCACGGATGCCTCATACAAGGGCATGACGACTCAGCAGTTCCGGGAGCCACCAGGGCGCATCCAGTGATCCTTGCCACCAAATCACTTTCCGGTGTCTGTGCCCTGGCTGCTTACCCCAGCAGTCCTTGTGATTTATTCTCCAGGCAGCTCTCAGAATTTGGAAGTTCCTCCTAGAGCCAAAAAACAGGAAGCATCTCCCCTCACCTGGCCAAGGGTCCAGGAAGGAATACGTGTACTCTGACAGGCCAGCAGTGTAAGTTCCCATTATGTCAGTAATGTTTACCATCACCAGGCACTTCCTGTGACATAGCAGCACAGCTAAATGTCTTCCCCAGCAAAAAGGAAATGACTAACTACAGGAAATCATCCCGTCGCCCTCCAGCCCACCCCCTAAAATGGAGACGCTGTTGAACTTTCACTAAAAATATCAATACCATCTAAAAATAAAGTTCCTTGGCTCTGCCCTTGCCCCAGGAAATCCTGACCAAAGCTTCTCTTACATCACCACCAGCCCTTGTCAAGTAGCCTCTCAGAGTCACACCCTACCTGTTCCCTCAACTTAAAGTTCATTTGGAAATCAATCCCCACCTGCCTCCCCCACCAATGAGAGGGTGAAGAATTGCTGGTCATGACTGTATCAAACGTGTCTTCCCAAGGGATGAAAGGTCTTCCAAAATTCTTCCACAAGCCCACACACCCAAGTGGGTTTGTTTCCTGTCTGGTTGACTTCCTCCAGGCTCATTAGGGTTTCGGTGCCATTTCCCAGAGCAGGAAAGAGTGTAGGAACCAGGCCTCTAGCAGCCTGGGGTGGACACGCAGCGGCTGACCTGGAAGAGAGAGGTCTCCACGAAGCCATTTGTTAGGAAACCACTGACAGGCATATAAAGTGTTTGGTCGTGGAACAATTCCCACAGCTGGTTCCTGGGGCACCTGGTTTGCTGCAGAGCTCATATTCAGTCTTGTACCAAGAAGCCAAAGCTGCAAGTTGGTATTTGCCTTTGAGGAGAGGAGGAGAGGGTCCTGATAGGCTGTATTGATCTAGAGGCAGAGCTGGGAAGAAATGCTGCGACCCCAGTCCAAGAAGGAAGGATAGAAGAAATGAGAAAGAATTCTTGAATGCAGGATTAACCCTCAACTCCTACATTGCTGGAAGTTTCCCTAATAAATGAATTATCAGTTTTTCTTCCCAAACAAGGAGTCAGGAAGGTCTCAAATAGGGACCCTGACCCCAAGGGAAATAGCAAAGCATAGTGGACAAAGGCTTTGAAGTTAGACTCCTTGGTTTCCATTCTGTCCTCACCACGTACAGCTAGATGGTATTGAACTAGTTACTTAGGCTCTGTATGACTGCTGTTTCTCAGCTAGAAAAAAATGGGAGTTGCATGAGGATGAATTAAAACAAGAAATGAACAGTACCCCATGCACAGCCAGTGCTCCCTGGACAGTCCCTATCCCATCTCCTTACTGAGTGCCTTACCATGTGGCGCACACAGTACTAGAGAGACTCTGCAGAGGACAGGACAGGCAGGATACCATGCAGCAGGACACCGGGCATGCAATTAATGGATCAGAGTGATCCATTAGTTGATGGGAAGGGCATGTGAGCTCAGCAATGAATCTAAACTGAGAACTGTGTGGAGGAAGACATTCTTTCATTGAGTCTTCTCAATCCTGGCACCAGAGAGCCTTGGAGGAAGAGGAAGGACACGGACCTCAGGAGCCTCTAGGGAAAGGTGGGAGGGGTGCTGAGCATGTGAGACCACCCTGGGCTGGATGATGTACTCTCAGACCCCCCTGTCTGCTGGAGCACTGTTTCCGGAAGGGCTCCAGGCAAGGGTTCAGTAGTCACTGCAGACCTGGCCCCTAGCAACCTGGCAGGCAAAGGGACTCCAGCCACCTCCATGGCACAGTCGCAGCGAGGGGGCATAGCCAATGCCTCTCCAAAGTGGTGATGAGGAGGGAATTACAGACTGTCAGCAGGCAGTGGAGGCGACCGGGAGGTGGTACAGAGTCCTGACACACCAGGTCTGTGGGTTCAAACAGGGCCTTTGCACCCCAGTTGCTGGTGAATTTGGTGGGGCCTCCTCTTAGCAGAAGTCAGTCTGATTCTGCTGACTGCCTCATGGCACTCCTTCCACTGAGGTTTCTTTTTTTTTTAGTAATTGTATTTATTTATTTATTTTGGGCTGTGTTGAGTCTTCCTTGCTGCATAGGCTTTTGTTTAGTTGTGGCGAGCAGGGGCTACTCCCTAGTTGCACTGCATGGGCTTCTCATGGCAGTGGCTTCTCTTGTGGAGCATGTGTTCTGGGGCACTCAGGGTTCAGTAGGAGTGGCACTCAGGCTAGGCAGTTGCGCGTGGCTCCTGGGCTCTAGAGCACAGGCTCAATAGTTGAGGCGCATGGAGTTAGTTGTTCCATGGCATATAGGATCTTCCCAGAGCAGGGATCGAACTGGTGTCTCCTACATTGGCAGGCAGCTTCTTGACCACTGAGCCACCAAGGAGATTTCTTAAAGTTCTTCTCTGTTCCCAACTCCAGGCCTAAGACAAGGATCAGATTCCATGATGTGCTGTAGCACATTCCCCAGTAAAGATATCTACCTACCTACCTATCTACTGATGAATCCATAGATATGTATACAGTCGATCCCTGAACAGCATGAGTTAGTGGCACCCACAGTCCATGCAGTCGAAAATCTCTGTGTAATATATATTTGGCCCTCCCTGTATGTATTACATACACAGTTCACAGTTGTTCAGGAGTCAACTGTATATGATACTCATACTACATCAAAACAACCAATAACAAAAAAATGAACAAGAAGAAAACAAATAGGAAAGAAAAAGAAAACCCCTATTAGGTCACAAGGAGAGAGGGTTTGCCTGTGAGCTGCCTCTGAAGTACTCATGGCACACTGACTGCCCTTGTCTTTCTTTCAGCATCTCCTGGAACCACCGAAGAGGAGACAGCAGGGAGACAAGAGGCATACTCCTGAAATTAATTAGAATTCCAGATCTATGAGAGCAGGGATCTTCATCTCTGATTCAGTGAGAACCGCCAAGTCCCCAACAACCATGCCTGGTACCTGTAGCCTCTCAATAATTATTTGGGGAATGCATTTCGTCATTTGCCAACTCTACCCTATTCTCCCAACGTCTTGATCTGGTGACTTTGTTGTGTGGTATAAATGTATCATTTTCATTCAGTAAATACTGTGTAGTTAAGTTTTCACTTCAAAGGTTGGTTGCCATTTCAGATGTTCATTGAAGTCAATGCCCTTATTCCTAACATTTGAAGGAATGAAACCCAGGTCATATGTATCAAATTCTATTTCACAAATCCTAGTGAGCCCCACCGTGGTGTTAGATTATTCTTTAACATTCATGCTGGCCCAGGAGTAATTTCAAAGTTCTACAGACTGTCACAGTCTGAGGATCAGCCCTTTCCCTCTGAGCCAACTTCACCCACCCCCCATGCCCAGAGGTTTTTCTTGGTTTTGAGGGTCATGACAGAGTAGATCCCCTAGGGGGCAGTGTGTGCATACGTTTCAGCCAAGCAAGCCGCACATTTTATGGCTGCTGAGGTAATCGCCACAGCAACAAGAGATTTGTCTGAGAAACAAAATGCTCTGTACAAAGTTGTTCTTTAGGTAGAACAGAATAAAGGCGGCCTGAAAGAATTGCGCAGTAGAGGAAAACCTGGTGACACAGCAGAAAATTAGGGGATGGTACATTTAAAGGCTCCAGCTGCTGCATTGCTTAGGGTTCAACACAGGAATGATTTGATATGCTTCTTAGCATTTGCTAAACGGTTTCTTTTTTCTTTCTTTTTAAATATTTTTATTTATTGCCTTTTACATTTCATGTTTCTGAAATCCATGCAGAATTGTGTTTCATTTTCTTATCTATTCTGGGTGGCAGTTCAAAATCAATTAAAGTTAACCATTTTTAATTGAGGAATAATAGTTCATACTGTGTCATTGAGGGCTTATAACGTTCTGAGGGTTTTACTGACATGACACGATTTAATTATTTACGTTACATGTGTAAAGCTCCCTCTATCGCTATGAGATGAAGATTCTTATTTAGTGATGCGGAAACTGGTGTGGTAGACATAACTCACTCAAGATCCCAGGCTTCAAAGCTCAGATCAGAACCCACTCTCTTAACTATTTTACCTTCTAAAGCAGTGCCTCTCAAACTTTAGTGTGTACACATATTACCTGAGGCTCTTGTTAAAATGCAGATTCTAATTCAGTAGGTCTAGATAGGGCCCCGGAGAAGGCAATGGCACCCCACTCCAGTACTCTTGCCTGGAAAATCCCATGGACAGAGGAGCCTGGTAGGCTGCAGTCCATGGGGTCGCTAAGAGTCGGACACAACTGAGGGACTTCACTTTCACTTTTCACTTTCATGCATTGGAGAAGGAAATGGCAACCCACTCCAGTGTTCTTGCCTGGAGAATCCCAGGGACGGGGGAACCTGGTGGGCTGCCGTCTATGGGGTCGCACAGAGTCGGACACGACTGAAGGGACTTAGCAGCAGCAGCAGCAGCAGGTAGGGCCCAGGTGTCTGCATTTTAAGGAGCAGCAGATGTTGCCAATGCTGCTGGTCTGTGGACCACAGTTTGAGTAGCAAGAACCCAGAGGAGTGTGTGGGTGGGGGCGAGGCAGACATAAAGGCGTGTATGGTACAGTCCCTGCCCTCAAGAAGGTTAAACTAGTAGGAAAGGTTAAGACAAGGACACAAATAACAATATTGTGAGGGAACACAGATGTCACGATCTATAGAGGTGCACACGCAGAACAACTCATAGGTACGGAGTGGCGGCTAGGGTAGGACAGTGTACCCTCAGAGCTTTGGGAGAGACAAGTAGGATGATGCAGACCCAGCTCCTACCTGCAGGGCACTTGGAAGCTTCGGGGGAAGACCAATGGATACACAGAAAAACCCCAGTGCTGGCACAAGTTTCCGAAAGAAGTTCTCAGGAGGGCTGTTGGGACAGGAAGGGGGAAGGCCCAAGGTGAGGTTGGTAAGAATCTCAAACGTGACTGGAATTAGAAAGCAATGTATTTAAGAAGCTCAAGAAATGATGCCTTTGAGCTGGCCTTTGACCTACAGGAAGGCTTCAGAAAAGAGATTGGGTTAGAGGTAAACCGTGCAAGACAGATAGAGTTTTGATGGTCAATATAGAAGGTATTTCAGAGAGAAAAAAGGCCATTTAAGCCAAATTCTGAAAAGTTAGAGTACCAGAAGCTACACTGAGGATGAGCACGGCATCCTGTGTTCCTGTCTGGACACTGTATGGAAAGTTATTTTGGAAGCCATGTTTTAGAGCAGGGATTCTCAATTCATATTAAAAATCACTTAAAGAGTTGATAATGATTTTGACACTGGGGCTGCATTCCCAGAAATTCTCATTTCATTTGTCTGGTGGTAGAGCTGGGAATCAGTATGTCTTTGAAGCTTCGTATTTTTAAGTACATAGTATAAATGTGCAGTCAGGTTTGAGAACTGGTACCCTTGAGAAGTGGTTCTCACGGTGTGGCTCCTGGACCAGGAACATCAATCACCTGAAACTCATAAGAAATGCACATTTTCAGGCCCTACTCCGGACCCCTAATTCAGAAACTCTTGCAAGGTGGGGGCAGAATTTCAGTTTTAACAACATTTTCTTATAATTCTGTGTGCTGTGTTGCTTCAGCCATGTCCGACTCTTTTTGACTATGGACTGTAGCCTGCCAGGTTCCTCTGTCCATGGGATTCTCCAGGCAAGAGTCCTGGAGTAGGTTGCCATGCCCTCCTCCAGGGGATCTTCCTGACCCAGGGATTGAACCCAAGTCTTTTAGGTCTCCTGCATTGGCAGGCGAGTTCTTTACCGTTAGCGCCACCTGGGAAGCTCTCTGGTGGTTCGAATGCAGGTCAAAGTTGGGAGAATCAATATTCTAGAGTCTTGCTATTCCAAGTGTGGTCCACAGCCTCATTTACAACACTAACATCACTTGGATGCTTACTACAAATGCTGACTCTCAGGCCTCACCCCATGGCTAATTAATGAATCAGACCAGGGTTTAACAAGATGGGCATGGGCATGTAAATGTTGGTAAGCCCTTTTAATTTCTGGGTGAGAAACCTAAAGTTTTTAAGACAGTAATGGGCAGCAGCTGAAGGTTATAGAGTGGTGACATAATTCATTAGGTTCTGGAAAGAACAATTTGATCATTGTATATAGGATGGATTGACTATAACTGATCCTGCACAATACACCTTATTTGATCCTGAAAGATAATCTTAGAAAATACCTCCCTAGACTTTCTTTCCCCTATTCATTCTTCATCTTCTAGGCTCCAGCAGAGAACAGCACACTGGGGTTTTGGGTAGGAGCCTGCATCGCTGCTCAGAGCTCCTTTAATGGTGGATTCCTGCCAGCCATTGATCCAACAGTAGGAGTTATCTCAGCAGTGTGACTGCACTCAGGCCCCGATTCCAACTTGTATAATATTTCTGATAATAAGACAGCCCAAATGAAGCATCCTTTTAAGAGGCCTTCACTGTTAATTTGGCACAGGGAAAAAAGCCAGCACATTATACTGGGTTTTCCAGTCATCCTGCTTGTGCTATATAGACTCTTTGAATAGATGTCCATAATGAGATTATTCAAAATGGAATTCATTACCTGCCTTAAGATTTATTGCTTTTTAACTAGAAATACAAGGCTATACACACTGTGCTCCCAGAGTTGGCTATGTGACCACGCTGCTTCTCTGTTCCAGAACGAGTACAGGAAGTGAACACTAGGAGCACCGGGTCACAGACTGGACGAATGGAACGAACGATGCAGCTCATTAGGATGGGGACACAGGGGCCCCAGGCCTCTGTTGCCAAGTTCTGTTTCCACAGTCTCACCATGGGGACTGTGGATGGGCCAGTCACCTCCCCACTAGCATAATTGGAAAGACTCTAAGGGGCCCAGCAATGCTAAAGTGCTGTAAAGTACTGGTGTTCAATTCTGATGAACATTAAAGGGAGTGTGTAGTTAATTCCTCCGCACATGCTGGTCACAAAGTCTTCCCACTGGGGGCTTTCGGCTTGGAGCATTACAGGCCCATTTGTTCTGCCTGGCTTCTCCATCAGGGCAAGAGCCTCAAGGTGAGTTAATAGGCTTGGCTTCGCAGCACTTTGTTGTAATCAGTATTTACCATTGTCATATATATTTTAACAAGCCTCTGCTGCATGGTACACCATTGAGCCCTGAACAAAACAGAGAAGAGTGGCAGGGCCCTGGTCTCCTTGTCAGAGGACAGCAACTGCATCCAAGGGGGCATTGAGGATGCTCTTTCTTGCCCACTGGCTCATGATGCTGCTTGGTCCCCATGTGGTTTACCATCTGCCACATGTCTTCGTAGGCTTTTGCTTCTTTATACTGTCTTGGGCCACCTCCACCAGACTGGCAGGAGCAAAGGGAGGTCACATCAATGCAGTCTTACAACTGCAACCACTTACATTGGAACCACTGCCTATCTGAGTACCTCCGTCTTCACCCCCTTTCTTCCTCAAGCACTTTCCCTTTGGCCTGCAATGCAAAAATACTGCTGATGGTGGCTCTACATGAGATAATAATCTTAAATAGATGATACTTACATGGATAATAGGATAAAGTAAAACAGGATGGGCAAATTGATAATTGCAGATTAGAAGGAAATATAATTAGCAACCCAAACAAAAGCCAAATTTAGGGGGGTAATAAGCATGATGTGTTAGAATTGTTAAGAATGAGATATTTTCATATGTCTTTATCCCTGAGGTTAAAAACCTAAGCAGCCTCTGTGTGTGTTGTGGAAGTGTATCTGATACGGTGTGTTCTATTTGTTTGTTTCAATATTTCACATTTTAAAAGCAGAAGAAGCTATTATTATGGAGATTTTGTCCTGTAGCTTTGGGAACTAACAATGGGGAAAATGTCATCATAGGTTATAATATTGCCCTGGACGATTGCAGGACAAGCCACCGGCCTGAATTCTTGTTATTATTTTAATTTGTATATAAACTTTGTCAGATATCCAGGCATATTTTTAAAATGCAAACTAATAGCCATCAGCATCTAGTGTTCCTGAGACAAATATGATGATGACAAGGTGCTATTAAAGGCCATGTTTGCACTATCAAAATAATGAGACAGTGGCCCTGGCTGCCTGATCATTCCAGCTATCTTTTAGTCCATTTGAACTGTCACTTGGACAACACGATAGACAGGTCTGGGATTAGCTGTTTCTAAAACTAGAAAATGTCACATTTTTTTCTTTTTTGGTGAATGCAAGATGGTACTAGCTTCTTTGTAGTCCCACAAGTGCTGACTGGGTGCTGGGATGTGCCCACGAAGTACATTTTCCCTGGCTTGAGGCCCATGACTACGGATTCTGTGACTATCCAGGGTGGTGAATTCTAGGCCCTGGATCTCCTTCTGGGAAGCCGTCCTGTGTTCTACCTCCTTTTCCAGTTCGAGTCTCTTCTGAGACGATCACACGGATGCTTTCAGGTCCTCAAGCGAATTGCTAATATTCTCATGCAGAAGTCACGGAACATTGGTCAATGAGTCCCCACATGCTCTTGCCTGGGCTGGGGGCCACTAGAGTCATCAAGAGGATGTTCCCAAATGGTACATTTAGTTTATGAAATGGCTAAACAAAGATCCTAAACTTACTGATTTTCATTATTGTTTGTTGATGTTCCTGTAACATGTCACAGAACAAAACCAAGACTCTTATCTGAAAGAAGTTTTAATCATCCATGGCTGGAATATGCTTGAACTGAAGAAATTGTCTAAAGGTTGGGAAAGGGGTGGGAATTGAAAGGATTTAACAGACTTCTAAAAGAGAAAATCTCTTGTACACTAACATATCCCAGAAGTTTAAGAAAACACAAACATACTCTCGCCAGCTTACTGTGGTTGTCACAATGTCCACTCCTTTTTTTTTTTTAATCCCATAAACCAATAATGAGTTCTTTCTTACTATAAAAGATCGAAACACTTATGTAAACTTATAGAGAAAAATTTGAAAGTTGCCTTTCATTACCCCTTTGTTCTTTCTAAATTCTCACATCCTTTCCAGGAAAGCAGATGAATCCTTCCAATTCTTTTCCTATGATTGTATAATACACATGCTCAGACACCAAGTCATGTCCAACTCTTTGCAACCCTAAGGACTACATCCTACAAGGCTCCTCTGTCCATGGGATTTTCCAGGCAAAAATACTGTAGTGGGTTGTCATTTCCTTCTCCAAATATACATGTACATGCTTACATATCTTTTAAAAAAATAAATTGGATCACACCATACATACATACTGTTCTACAACTTGATTGACCATTGAATATGATTTGAAGATTTTTTTCTATATCAGTACATATGGCACTACCCCATTCTCTTTAACAGGTGCCTAATGTTCCATAGGATATCATAGGATATTTGCATATTATTCTATTAAATATTATTTATTTTTTATTTTATTTTTCTGGTTTCAAACTGAACATTTTAGAGCCCGTATACAAGTATACCTTTAGGTTTTGTCTCGGATTAGAACTGCTTTTATAATTTTTTTGCAGATTCATAGTCAGAGTACTCTTCAAATATATTCTCTTAGAGACAGTAGTCTCAGTACTTTGGAAATAGACCTGCATTTATATCTCAGTCACTTGGCTCCCTGGGCAAGCTCACCAAGCTTCAGTTTCCTTGCCTGAAAAATCAGGATAATAATTACTGATCATTGAAGGCTGTTGGGAGGATAAAGGTGATAACATCTAAAAAAATACTTGGCACTTAGTAGGTGCCTGATAAGTGATATTTATTATTTGTGAGTCCATAATCTGAATTCCATAACTTGAGACAGGTATGGAACCAGTAGTTTGCAGAAACAGAAGTCCAATCCAAAGAGCAGCAACAACAACAAAAATCAGATGAATATATAAATAGAAGCCACAGTTTGTTGATTTTGAATGTTGTCAATGTTTCCATCTCCTTGTTATTAAAACCATGAGAAGCCACTCATTGTATGAGTTTCCTCAACCTTTGATCTACATCTGTAATTCGGTCTCCAGAAGTGAACTCAGCACAGACCACATTCCCAGTTTACTTCTGGATATTTTATATGATGTGGAAGTTTATACAAGGAGTTATGCTTGGTTAATTCTAGGTTCCCAGGTTAATAGTGAGATTAGCTGGCATTCCCTGAGCACACACTGATGTAGATGTCCAACCTAATTTATCACTCTGGCTTGCAAAGAGAGTTGTCTTTCCCTGTCCCACCCCCACTGCCTCTGTGGCCAAATTTATCTGTATAATTGTCTCTAACTCAGGTTCTCAGCTTTGTATTATAGTGTGATTGTTGGCACTGGTTGCTCTTCATATTTAGGGAGAGGGAGCTTCTAAGAGAACACATTTTTAAGTTAATTTACCTCATTTGATTCCTAGCTTTCAGCTGTTTCAGCAAACCTGTTATGCACCTGATCACTCAGATTTATACAGAAATACCTGCTATATCAGCCTAAGGAATAGCTAAGGCTGGGCCACTCATTTATTGCCAAGAAATCATTTAGGACTTATAAATGAGGAGGGGTTTCCAAATCCCCGTGTGCAGTAACATCCGCATTGCCCTAAGCTTTTGTTGTTATTGTTGTTGTTCAGTCACTAAGTCATTTCCAACTCTGCGACCCCATGGACTACAGCACACCAGGCTCCTCTATCCTACACTATCTCCTAGAGTTTGCTCACATTCGTGTCCATTAAGTCGGTGATGCTGTCTAACCATCTCATCCTCTGCTATCACTTATTTAATTCTTTCTCTTAGCTGCCAGCTGCCATCCACAAAGGAAAAGCAGAGGCAAATATAAAAGGATAATTACGGGAAGCCTCTTTTTTTAAAAATGGCTTTTCTTGCTTTTAAAAAGGAAGATATAAATCAAAACCAACAAAATGCAGTTCCAGCAGAACCTCTGGAAGAAGTGTGTTTTGAAAGCTTGCTAGGTCTTGGAATGGCCTGATGGAGAAGAGAGCTTCACAGCTAAAACAGTCTCTGGTCCCACTTGACCTTGCCATTGACCAGGTGGGGGACACTGGGCATGTTACACGGCTCCTGTGTAATTCCTTCATCTCACCAATAAAATTAGGTTAATTTCAACACCTACCTTATAATGTCAATGTGAGGGTTCGATGAGTCTCAAAAATGTAAAGCACTTTGTACACCACAGAATTATATAAGTGTTGGCTATTGGTATTTGTATTTAAGAGTCCAGGGTCTGGGATAGGCTGCCTGAATTCAAATTCTTGGTCTGTTGCATCTTATCTGGGCAACCTGGAGCAGGTAATTTACCCTTTTGAATGTGCTTCTTCATTTGTTAAGTGTGGATGATAACAGTATTCAGGGGATTCTTTTGGGAAGCAATGAATAATACACAGTGTTTGACATTTAGAAGGTATTCATCAATATACAGTATCAGTTCATATTATTTTTGGTGAACTATATGACAAAATATTTGTTCTATGTCCTTAAAAAAATCATTCTGGTATGAGTGGCCATGGATTACTACACTCTCTTCTAGTTTCTCACGGAATCTGGTTTTAAAATATACCTACGTCCACAGAAAACTATCTGGAGACATGGAATGCCATTCATATTAATATGTTGGGATTTTATTGATGAGGCAACATATAACCAGCAGACCTTGGGCATCAGCCAGAGCAGTCATTACTAAAGTAACAAATGGACCTCTTTTTAAGGTGGCTTTACCTAAAAAGATCAGTCAATGCCATGGAACAGAAGGCTGGCATTATGTGAAGCTTATATTGCATGTCAATATTAACACAAGTTCTATTACTGCTCCATGAATGGTACAGTATTTAGAAGCATCAGCTTTTTATTCTGTATGTATAAGCATGCAGGTGTGCACACACACACAGTCACACACACATGCTGTTAGCTGGGACCACTAGTCACCACAAGTCCCACCATTCTGAATGCTGACTTTGTGGCTGAGGGATTCCTATTTTTCAGGCTAGTTGCACAGCTGAAATGAGTCCTTGCTGCTTGGAAGTCTTGTTCCATAATTTCATTTGGCTGAGGCAGGAGACAAGTACCTCATTTTAATTAGAAGTTGAAGCAAACTGCATTATGTTGTTGTGTGTTATTCCAAGAGAATTTACCACATCAAGGACAGCTGTTGATGGAGTAAAGCATTCTGTTTATTCCGCCTAAGAAATAAAAATCTTTTCTTTCACTTCACAAGCTCTCTCATGATGCTGCTTCTCACACATCCCCCCAGCACAAAAAGATGTGCCCTGAGGCTCTCCAAGACAGTCAGTGTGTTAAACAAGATGCCAGGTAATAACCATAGTGCCCAAGACTAGGTGGCATCGCCATGTCATTAGCGGGCAAATTGCAGATCTTATCCTGCTCTGTCTCTGCTGGCTTGCTGCACATCGCAGAACCTTCTAAGGGATCCTCTTTCTGCCCGTTGCCCTGAGAAAGGTCCTAGCTTGTGTTGAAGAAAACTGGAGGCTGCACTGCCTTAGACCTGCAATTAAGTCCCTGCTGCTCTCCAAACCAATGAGTCCTTCCAAGTAGTAATCTGATTTATTTTTCCCATTTTCTAAGTAATGCCAGGGTAAGCACGTTCATCATTTTAGACTCGCTGATTCTAATTCCTAATTCAGACTTGTTTGTTCAGTAGAAGGTAAACAACCCCGAGCTATCACCCACTCCCATTTATTTGGAAAGAGAGAGTTTCAGTGGGAGAAGATAAATAGCATGTCAAACGTGGTTTGGAGGGGCTGTGACTGAATAATTTCTAGTTTCCTTCGCTTGTCTCCAGCTGTTGTGGCCCAGTGTGACTCTGGTGGCTGTGTGCTGGCTTGGCTGAGCTAATATTTGGTCAAATCAGATCAATACTGCTAAGTATTGTCAGATACAATATTCTTAGGCCAGTCCAGGAATTCACACATTGGACCACAAGGATGGGGATGACTTGTTTCTAGTCATCTGTCCATGAACACAAGCTCAGATGGTTGATACCTATAATCTTAAAAGCCCTTAGAAAATTAAAGGCAGGCCACTTTCAGGGGATTGGAGGACCCATGTGCCCCTGGGGATGCATCAGTTCAATTCCACAAACATTTATTGGGTGCTACTATATATATAGAAACATAGGAGATACAAAGTTCAGCAAGATGCAGCCCCAATTCTAATTCTAGAGTACAATTTAATACCAGGTTATAAAAACATCAGTAGTTAATTAATTGTTATTTAGATTTGGCCTTGTTCCAAAAGGATCTAAGGGCTAAGAGTATTTGTAAAAATACATACAATAAGTCAAAATGAAATAAAACAGCTTGCATGAGATGGGATTGGGAAAATTAAGGAGGGGGAATTCAAGTGAAGCTGGAAGTTCAAATATTATATATGATAAGAAATAATGCTTACCAGTGATGAGCCATAAAATTGTCCTGGAGCTTTCTTGAAGCTAATACACAATCAAACAAAATTGGTTTACTGTTCCCTGGTGACTCAGGTGGTAAAGAATCTGCCTGCAATGAGGCAGACCTGGGTTCGATCCCTGGGATGGGAAGATCCCCTGGACATGGGAATGACTACCCACTCCAGTATTCTGGCCTGGAGAATTCCATGGATTGTATAGTCCATGGGGTTGCAAAGAGTTGGACACAGCTGAGTGACTTTCACTTTCACTATTGACAATGTCTATATTGATCTTACTCAGGAAAAGAAGGACTATACCAAGTATGGAGACTACACAGATCTTGCTCATAAAAAGAGGTCTTTGGTTTGTCCTAGTGAGTATTCATGATTTACTTATAGAGAATACAGTCATGATTTTCACGGGGGGGAAGCAAGTACTGTTTGATGCTTACGTCACAGGCATTCCTTGTCACCTTCCTCCTTGCTGTAAACACCCACCCTCTCATACACCCTAGGGGCTGGAAGTACTGGATATTGGTTCTCCTAGACTCCCATGACCCAATAGTGGTAAATGAGACTGAAAGAGTAGAAAGCTGTGAAGCTCCCTACTGATAAACACCAAGTTCAATTTAGTTCAGTTGCTGAGTAGTTTCTGACTATTTGCGACCCCATGGACTGCAGCACACCAAGCCTCCCTGTCCATCACCAACTCCTAGAGTTTACTCAAACTCATGTTCATTGAGTTGGTGATGCCATCCAACCATCTCATCCTCCGTCATCCCCTTCTCCTCCTGCCATCAATCTTTCCCAGCATCAGGGTCTTTTCAAATGAGTCAGCTCTTCACATCAGGTGGCCAAAGTATTGGAGTTTCAGCTTCATCATCAGTCCTTCCAATGAACATTCAGGACTGATCTCCTTTAGGATGGACTGGTTGGATCTCCTTGCAGTCCAAGAGACTCTCAAGAGTCTTCTCCAACACCACACTTCAAAAGCATCAATTCTTCGGTGCTCAGCTTTCTTCACAGTCCAATTCTCACATCCATACATGACTACTGGAAAAACCATAGCGTTGACTAGACGGACCTTTGTTGGCAAAGTAATGTCTCTGCTTTTTAATATGCTGTTTAGGTCAGTCATAACTTTCCTTCCAAGGAGTAAGCGTCTTTTAATTTCATGGCTGCAGTCACCATCTGCAGTGATTTTGGAGCCCCCCAAAATAAAGTCTGTCACTGTTTCCACTCTTTCTCCATCTATTTGCCATGAAGTGATGGGACTGGATGCCATGATCTTTGTTTTCTGAATGTTCAGCTTTAAGCCAACTTTTTCACTCTCCCCCTTCACTTTCATCAAGAGGCTCTTCAGTTCTTCTTCACTTTCTGCCATAAGGGTGGTGTCATCTGCATATCTGAGGTTATTGATATTTCTCCTGGCAATCTTGATTCCAGCTTGTGCTTCTTCCAGCCCAGCGTTTCTCATGATGTACTCTGCATATAAGTTAAATAAGCAGGGTGACAATATACAGCCTTGAGGTACTCCTTTTCCAAGGCTGGATGTATTTATACTTGTTCTTCAACAAATAAAGATACTTTTACAAACATTAATGAGTCTCAAGAAAGAAAATACTACAGTGTAAAAAATGGGAACATTTAACTCAAGGCAGGTGCTCATTCTGGAAGGGATCTACTACAAGACTCAGAAGATAACACCAGGAAATCATTGGGAATCCTTGGAAGAATTCAGGAAGACAGGCCATTACAAATTAGGTGCTAAAGGTGACAAAAAGCTGAGATTAAAATTCAGTTCAATTAACAAAGATACCAAAAGATATAGAAAGGTAATGAGACGTCCACATAAAGATGCAGCTGTGAACTAACATCTCACCCCTTGCAAAACCCTTATAAAAGTACTATATGTCTATCTCTGCATATAGGTACTATATGCATGTAAGTACTATATGTATCTCTCTGTAGTGAAAAACAGAAGAAGAAAAACTGAAAAATTTGAAGCTGAGGTTTATGTGATACGGTAAAATGAAGAATCTCTAGACTCGGGGACACCAACAGGTGCCTTATAGTTCTATACCACAACCAAAAGGGTCAAGTACACACATATATATACTGATGGGCTTCCCGGGTGGAGCTAGTGGTAAAGAATCCGCCAGCCAGTGCGGGAGACTTAAGAGATGCAGGTTCAGTCCCTCGACTGGGAAGATCCCCTGGAGTAGGGCATGGCAGCCCGCTCCAGTATTCTTGCCTGGAGAATCCCACAGACAGAGGAGCCTGGCAGCCTGTGGTTCACAGGGCCACAGAGTCAGACACGACTGAAGTGACTAACACACATAATGATTGCTGAACTCTCGTCTCTTCCTCTATTGGCTCCCAAAATACAGTTCTTCACTTTTCAAGAAAGAAATGGATGAGTCTTCCCTAGGGGATATGGCCATCCCACGTTGCTAAAAGCCCCCAGATATTAACAATGGGGACAGTAAAAACTCTTCATGGATTCACAAAGAATCAACTATACCAAGGCACTTGGAGGACACTCTATTAGCCCATTAGCACTCCCCTGTTAAATATGAGCAAACAACCAAAGTTATTTATTAGTAAAAAAAAAAACAAAAAACCCCACAGTGTAAAAGACTAAGGCAAAAACAAAAGACAAAAGGAAACTGGAAGAAAAAGACAATGTGCAGAGAGAAGAGAACATTAAAAAAAAAAAAAACTGTAATTAATATCACTCCAAAGATAAAAGAGTTACATATGTAAAACAAGAACAACATGCTCTGAAAATGATTCTTAGAAGCAGAACATGTGTAAGATCCTTTGTACAATATTTTTGACAACACAGGGAAGTATAGCCATTACTTTTAAAAACTTTAAATGGAGTATAATCTATAAAAATATTGAATCAATATAATATATATCTGAAATTAATACAATATTGTAAGTCAACTATATGTCAATAAAAATAGATCTTTTGGATAAATGCAGTGAAAAAATGGAATTCACATAGCTAAAATCTGAATCATATGGTGAATCTTTGAATCAGTCATATGGAAAATGAACTTAAAAAGTTTTCCTGGTTTGCAGAAGCAAAATCAGAAAAATTAAAAGGACAGGTACCATATGTAAAATAGATAACCAGTGGGAATTTACTGTATGATGCAGGGAGCTCAGACTCGGTGATCTGTGATAACCTAGAGGAGTAGTATGGGGTGGGAGATTGGGAGGGAGTTTTAAGAGGGAGGGGATATATGTATACCTATGACTGATTCATGTCGATGTATGGCAGAAACTAATACAATATAGTAAAGCAATTAGCCTCCAATTAAAAATTTTTAAAAATAGTAACCTCTATGCCCCTCCCCAAGAAAAAGGACAGATATACAATCCCTTGGACTGCAAAGAGATCCAACCAGTCTATCTTAAAGGAAATCAGTCCTGGGTGTTCATTGGAAGGACTGATGTTGAAGCTGAAACTCCAGTACTCTGGCCACCTGATGTGAAGAACTGACTCATTTAAAAAGACCCTGATGCTGGGAAAGATTGAAGGCAGGAGGAGAAGGATGAAGACAGAGGATGAGATGGTTGGATCGCATCACTGACTCAATGGACACGCGTTTAGGTAGACTCCGGGAGTTGGTGATGGACAGGGAGGCCTGGTGTGCTGCGATTCATGGGGTCGCAAAGAGTTAGACACCAATGACCGACTGAACTGATGCAATAAGTGAGTGTGTGCATGCTAAGTCGCTTCAGTTGTGTCTGACTCTTTATGACCCTATGGACTGTAGCCTGCCAGTCTCCTCTGTCCATGGGGATTATCCAGGCAAGAATACTGGAGTGGGTTGCCATGCCCTCCTCTAAGTGATCTTCCCAACCCAGGGGTTGAACTGTGTCTCTTACACCTCCTGTATTGGCAGGTGGGTTCTTTACCACTAGCACCTCCTGGGAAGACCAATAAGATATTAGATACAGAAGGTATATAATGGAGAGAACGCATAGATCATTTGTTTCCCAGAAAGGAGATCAGTTTAAATAGAAGAGAAAAAATAATCAAAGTTAAAAAGAAAAATGCTTTCTTGATATGAAAAAAAAAAAAAAAAAACCTGTACTTGTAGGTTCAAAGCACCCATTGCATCCAAGTCAAATGGATTTTAAAAGACCCAGTCCAGGCACATTCTGGTCAACTTTGGCACTAAAAGAATGAAAGGAAGAATATGCAAGGTCCTAAGCCAGAAGAAAATATATATTGCAAAAGAATGAAAATGAGACTGGCCTCAAACATCTTTTCTATAGTTTGAGGTATTAGAAGACAAGGAATTAATGTCTACAGAATTTTAAACAGAAACAATGTCATCTCAGACATTTTGTAACCTAGACAAATTTTGTGTGAATGAAGCAGAAGAAAGTTCTTTCAAAAGTGCAATACGCTATTCACAGGGACTTAAAAAAAAAAAAAAAATTGAAGATGTGCTTCTACTACCTGAGAAAGAAAACAAAGTTTTTGAAGTTTCAAAAAGTGAAGGTGATTGTATAAAAGGGCTGGTCACAAACACTGAACCATTTAGAACTGAAAGAGATCCAAATTAATTTTTAAGTGTGGTTATAAAGTAGATGCCAACTTCAAAACTTATTTTAAAATTAGAATATATGTAATGGTTGGGAAAAAAAGGAAACAGTGACAGACTTTATTTTCTTGGGCTCCAAAATCACTGTGGATGGTAACTGCAGCCATGAAATTAAAAGACGCTTGATCCTTGGAAGGAAAGCTATGACAAACCTAGACAGCACATTAAAAACCAGAGATAACACTTTACTGACAAAGGTCTGTATAGTCAAACCTATGGTTTTTTCAGCAATCATGTATGGATGTGAGAGTTGGACCATAAAGAAGGCTGAAAGCCAAAGAATTGATGCTTTGTGGTGCTGGAAAAAACTCTTGAGAGTCTCTTGGACTGCAAGAAAATCAAACCAGTGAATCCTAAAGGAAATCAACCCTGAATATTCCTTGGAAGGACTGATGCTGAAGCTGAAGCTCCAATACTTTGGCCAACTGGTACCAAGAGCCGACTCACCGGAAAAGACCCTGATTCTGGGAAAGATTGTAGGCAGGAGGAGAAGGGGACAACAGAGGATGAGATGGTTAGATGGCATTACCGACTCAATGGACATGAGTTTGGGTAAACTCAGGGAGATAGTGAAGGACAGGGAAGCCTGGTGTCCTGCATGCATAGGGTCACAAAGAGTCGGACATGACTTAGTGACTGAATAACAAAAAATGGTTTGGAGGAAAGAAGAGAGGGAACAGGAGAGGAAGGGAAGAAGGGAGACAGAGGGGCACAGAGAACTTTAGTCATTAAGAATGATATTTAAACATTAATAATGACATAAATGAGAAGGCGAGAAGGTGAGAAGTCAAATTGTGCTTAAAGTTAGTAGTTGGCAAATTTTGCTGTGTGTTGGAATCTCCTGGGACTCTATGAAACACTGATGCCTGACTTCCTCCCTCTGACATTTTTATTTAATTGGTATGGAATGCAACTAAAATCTCCTCAGCTTCTTCCAAAACACAGCAATGTTTGGGAACCAGTGGCTTGACTCATTAAATAGGAAAAAGCAAGGATGGCATCAAGATTTCAGCTTAATTTCCACTCCTGTTAATTGGCATTGACTGCCTGGGGGCTTTGTTGAGGTCATATCTGGGAAAACTGCTCTGATCTACTTAAACTATCCTCCCTGGAAGAGCAGAGAGTGACATTGCATATTTGCCATCCCTGGACTGAAGTAGATTTTCAAATGATGGTGACTATTAGTGGCTTAAAAAAACAGCACAGATCTCTTCCAAAATATGAGAGACAGTGAAAGCAAAGAAAACATAGTCATATGGTATTAATAAAAGGCAGCAAACAAAAAGAGGGAAAAAAGATAAGGAGAAAGATAGGGAAGAGGAGAAAGAGAAAGAAAAAGTAGAAGAGGACTAGGAGAAGGAAAGAAAACCCAATGGGAGAGATCCAAAAATAAGATGGCAAAATATGACCAGATATGTTCATTACGTCTGTAACTACAACTGGGAAAATCTCCTTCATTAAAAAAGTATATCCTTAGATTCTGTAGTAAGAAGAGAAACTCTTCTGTGTGACATTGTCTAAAGACCACCTTTAGATACAAAATTATTTAATAAAAAATTATTAAATGATTATACAATGGGCAAATATATCAGGCAAAAACATTTTTAAAAAGAATCACAATACAAATAATAAATATGATAGAAATTAAAGCAAAAATACTAACTGGAATGAAGAGGTCCTGTCAGAAAGTATATTTCACAATGAAACACAATCCAAAAAGTGAAATCTGCTATAAAGTAGGAGAAATGGACAGAAGTGAAATACTAATGGGAAGCTTTTAATAACGTTTTGGTGGCTGATAAATGTAAATCAAACTTTATACCACACAAGCATAGAATATACCTTTATTTACAATACTAATAAAACATTTCAGATCAGATCAGTCGCTCAGTCGTGTCTGACTCTTTGCAACCCCATGAATCACAGCACGCCAGGCCTCCCTGTCCATCACCAACTCCCGGAGTTCACTGAGACTCACGTCCATCGAGTCAGTGATGCCATCCAGCCCTCTCATCCTCTGTCGTCCCCTTCTCCTCCTGCCTCCAATCAAGTAAATGAATAAAAAGATCACATACCAATAAAATTACAAAAGGCCAAAAGTATACAGTTTACACTCTGATTAGAGAGTAAGGAGTAAGAAAACATTACAAATAATTAGAAATTAGAAATAATTTAGAAACAACAATAGTTTAGAAATTAACAACAGTAAGAATGGTAAATAACAAAATTTATGGGATGTTCCAAAATGGGATTCAAAAAAAGTATAAATTTAAATTATTGTTTACAGTGGAATAAAAGTGGAAATAAATGCCCTATAACTGATGTGACTATGAGAATGTTTCCATCAGAGGAAAGTTAAAAGGTTGCTTTTGAGGGCCATGGTGATCTCATTATATGAGGTCTGGCCCCTGCTTCTGATGTTGTTGTCCAAAGAAAAGTTCTTCAGTTCCTATTCCAACCCTAGAGCTAGGATGATATTTCTCTCCATCTTTTTTCTGACAATCCTGCCATACGTTATTTTTTGTTAAATAAAGCTTATCAGTATATGAAAATTGTTACAAATTAAAAAGTCACTGTAGAACCATTTCTAAATCCATAACAGAAACAAATTCTCTCTGAACTCATCAGACTTCACATTAAGCTAGTCATCTTTTCTGCTTTATCCCATTTGAAGGAAGAAAAACAAACACAGAAAGAGAAATAGGTGCTGTCAAATAAATTACCATTTCCCACAAACCTAACCACCTAAAAAGAAGTTATATCATGAGCAAGTTAAGACTTTAGTAAGATTAAACATAAAACACAAAACTATACAACTTTTAGAAGAAAATGTAGGAGAAATGCACATGGTCTTGGGTTTGGTGATATGTTTTGAAATACACTATCAAAAAATATAATTCATGAAAGAAAAACCTTTACTTGGTACTTTTTAAAAAATACTTTGTATTAAAATTGAACCTCTAAAATCTGGGAATTTTATTAAAATTCAAAAATTCTGCTCTGTGATCACTGTTAATCACATGGGGGAAAAAAGCCACAGACTTAGAGAAAAATATTTGTAAAACACATATCAATAAACAACATATATCCATAATATATAAAAAATGTCTTTTGAAACTGAATAAGAAAACAGACAACATAATTTAAAAATGGGCAAAGATCTGAACAGGCTCCTTACTAGAGAAGATATACAAATGGCCAATACACATATAAAAAGATGCCCAACATTGTTATTAGATCAGATCAGATCAGTCGCTCAGTCATGTCCGACTCTTTGTGACCCCATGAATTGCAGCACGCCAGGCCTCCCTGTCCATCACCAACTCCCGGAGTTCACCCAGACTCACGTCTATCAAGTCAGTGATGCCATCCAGCCATCTCATCCTCTGTCGTTCCCTTCTCCTCTTGCCCCCAGTCCCTCCCAGCATCAGAGTCTTTTCCAATGAGTCAACTCTTCACATGAGGTGGCCAAAGTACTGGAGTTTCAGCTTTAGCATCATTCCTTCCAAAGAAATCCCAGAGCTGATCTCCTTCAGAATGGACTGGTTGGATCTCCTTGCAGTCCAAGGGACTCTCAAGAGTCTTCTCCAACACCACAGTTCAAAAGCATCAATTCTTCAGCACTCAGCCTTCTTTATAGTCCAACTCACATCCATACATGACCACAGGAAAAACCATAGCCTTGACTAGATGGACCTTTGTTGGCAAAGTAATGTCTCTGCTTTTGAATATGCTATCTAGGTTGGTCATAACTTTCCTTCCAAGGAGTAAGCATCTTTTAATTTCATGGCTGCAGTCACCATCTGCAGTGATTTTGGAGCCCAGAAAAATAAAGTCTGACACTGTTTCCACTGTTTCCCCATCTATTTCCCATGAAGTGATGGGACTGGATGCCATGATCTTCGTTTTCTGAATGTTGAGCTTTAAGCCAACTTTTTCACTCTCCACTTTCACTTTCATCAAGAGGCTTTTGAGTTCCTCTTCACTTTCTGCCATAAGGGTGGTGTCATCTGCATATCTGAGGTTATTGATATTTCTCCCGGCAATCTTGATTCTAGCTTGTGCTTCTTCCAGCCCAGCGTTTCTCATGATGTACTCTGCATATAAGTTAAATAAGCAGGGTGACAATATACAGCCTTGATGTACTCCTTTTCCTATTGTTATTAGGAAAATTTAAATTAAAACAACAAAGTAATACTAGAACATTCCTGTGACTAGATGGCAAAAATAAAAAAACCTAATTATCCTAACTGCATAGCAACAAGAACTTATCCATTGCTGGTGGAAATGAAAAATGTACAGTTGCTTTGGAAGACAGTTTGACTATTTCTTCCAAAGCTAAATGTATACTAATACACAATATAGTAATCATGTCCTGAGATATTTACCAAACTGATTTGAAAACATATATTCATACAAAAATATGCAGGAAATGTTTACAGAAGCTTTATTCATAATCACTAAAACTAGAAGCAAACAAGATGTCCTTCAATAGGTCAACTGATAAACAAACTGTAGTACATTCACATAATGGAATATTATTCAGTGATAAAAAGGAATGAGCTATCAAATCAGGCAAAGAAGTGAGTGAACCTTAAGTCAATGTTCTAAATGGAAGAAGTCAATCTGGAGAGGTTATATACTGTTTGATTCCATTTATATGACATTCTGGAAAAGCCAAAACTCTACAGAAGAATTCCAGAAAAGCATCTACTTCTGCTTCATTGACTACACTAAAACCTTTGACTGTGTGGATCAAAACAAACTGTGGAAAACTCTTAATGAGATGAGAATACCGGACTACCTGACATGCCTCCTGAGAAACCTGTATGCAGGTCAAGAAACAACAGTTAGAACCAGATATGGAACAATGCTGCTGCTGCTGCTGCTGCTAAGTCGCTTCCATTGTGTCCGACTCTGTGCGACCCCATAGATGGCAGCCCACCAGCCTCCCCTGTCCCTGGGATTCTCCAGGCAAGAACACTGGAGTGGGTTGCCATTTCCTTCTCCAACGCATGAAAGTGAAAAGAGAAAGTGAAGCTGCTCAGTCGTGTCTGACTCTTAGCGACCCCATGGACTGCAGCCCACCAGGCTCCTCCATGGGATTTTCCAGGCAAGAGTACTGGAATGTGGTGCCATCGTCTTCTCCCACATGGAACAATAGATTGGTTCAAAATTGAGAAAAGAGTGCATCAAGTCAAGGCTGTGGTTTTTCCAGTAGTCATGTGTGGATGTGAGAGTTGGACCATAAAGAAAGCCGAGTGCCGAAGAACTGACGCTTTTGAACTGTGGTGTTAGAGAAGACTCTTGAGCGTCCCTTGGACTGCAAGGAGATCCAACCAGTCCATCCTAAAGGAGATCAGTCCTGAATGTTCATTGGAAGGAGTGATGCTGGAGCTGAAACTCCAATACTTTGGCCACCTGATGCGAAGAGCTGACTCATTTGAAAAGACCTTGATGTTGGGAAAGATTGAAGGCAGGAGAAGGGGACGACAGAGGATGAGATGGTTGGATGGCATCACTGACTCAATGGACATGAGTTTGGGTAAACTCCAGGAGTTGGTGATGGACAGGGAGGTCTGGTATGCTGTGGTTCATGGGGTCGCAAAGAGTCAGACTCGACTGTATCACTGAACTGAACTCCTGTATATATACATGTGTATATATGAAATACCTGACCATTAATTCCTCAAAACTTTCAAGATTATCAAAAACACTGAACATCTGAGAAAGTCTGTCACAACCAAGAGGAGTCTAAGGAGACATAATGACTAGCTGTAATGTGACATCCTGGAACATTAGGTAAAAGCTAACAAAATCTGAATAAAATATGGGCTTTATTTAATTTTGCTTCAATTTTTGTTCATTAATCATGACATATACACTACACTGATAGAGGATGATAATAGGTGAAACTAGATGTTAGTGAATAAGTGGACTCTGCTTTGTGCTGTGCTTAGTTGCTCAGTCATGTCTGACTCTTTGTGACCCCATGGTGGTAGCCTCTTCTGTCCATGGAGATTCTTCAAGCAAGAATATTGGAGTGGGTTGTCATGCCCTCCTCCAGGGGATCTTCCCAACCCAGAGATTGAATCCAGGTTTCCCACAATGAAGGCAGATTCTTTACCATCTGAACTACCAGGAAAGCCCAAGAATACTGGAGTGGGTAGTCTATCCCTTCTCCAGGGGAACTTTCTGACCCAGGAATCCAACTGGGGTCTCCTGCATTGCAGGTGGATTCTTTACCAGCTGAGCTACCAGGGATGTCTTCAAAAATTTTCCATAAACCTATAACTATTTGGAAATGCATCCTAAAGTAAAAAAAAAAAATTGTTTAAGGAATCTTGGGCTTCCCAGGTGGCTCCCTGGTAAAGTAGAAGGATGTGTGCTCATCTTCTCCTGTGAGACCTGCAAAATTGCAACTAACTGCTGAAAAACCATTGACAGGAGAATGTTCGATTCCACCCCAAAAAGATACCCCATTTCCTAGGGCAAAGGAAAAACCCCCAAAAGATGGTAGGAGGGACAAAATCACATTTAGAATCAAACCCCATACCCTCCAGAGATGCTCAGAAGGCTCAAACAAAACCATGTGCTCATCAGAACCCAGGGACCCCACAAGAGACTGAGCCAGAACTGTTTTTGAGTGTTTGAGTGTCTCCTGCATGGGTCAGCAGTAGCCTGCTGTGGGGACAGGGGCTCTGGCTGCAGCAGACCTGGAAGATGTGATGTGTGAGCCCCACCATAGAGCCACTGAGCAGACAACCCACAAACTGTTGTGAAAGTTCTAGGATCCACAACAGATTTCCCAACTTAGGGATCTCAGTGAGACTGAGAACCCCTAGGGAATTTGACTTTGAAGGCCAGTGGGATTTGACTACAGAATTTCCACAAGACTGGGGAAACAGACTCTTGGAGGGTACAAACAAAATCTTGTGTGCATCAGGACCCAGGAGAAAAGAGCAGTAACCCCACAGGAGACTGAGCCAGACTTGCCTGTGAGTGTCCAGAAGTCTCCAGTGGAGGCGTGGGTCAACAGTGGTCTGCTGTGGGGTCAGGGGTACTGAGTACAACAGTCTTGGCATAAGTCCTTTTGAAGGAAGTCACCATTACTGCCATTACTTCTACCATACTTTGGTCTCAGGCCAAACTACAGGGAGGGAACACAGCCCCACCCATCAACAGAAAATTGGATTAGTGATTTACTGAGCATGGCCCTGACCATCAGGGCAAGACCCAAATTCCCCCAGAGCTCATCCCTCCCATCAAGGAGCTTCCACAAGCTTCTTACCTTATCCATCAGAGGGAGGACAGAATGGAAACCACAATCACAGAAAACTAATCCAAGTGATCACTTGGATCACAGCCTTGTCCAACTCAATGAAACTATGAGCCATGCCATGTAGGGCCACCCAAGACAGACGGGTCATGGTAGAGAGTTTTGACAAAACATGGTCCACTGGAGAAGGGAATGGCAAACCACTTCAGTATTCTTGCCTTGAGAACCTGGTGAACAGTATGAAAAGGCAAAAAGATGGGACACTGAGAGATGAACTCCCCAGGTCGGTAGGTGCCCAATATGCTACTGGAGAAGAGTAGAGAAATAACTCCACAAAGAATGAAGAGATAGACCCAAAGCAAAAACAAGGCCCAGTTGTGGATGTGACTGATGATGGAAGTAAAGTTGGAGGCTGTAAAGAATAATATTGTATAGGAACCTGGAATGTTAGGGCCATGAATCAAGGAAAATTGGAAGTGGTCAAACAGGAGATGGCAAGAGTGAACATTGACATTTTAGGAATCAGTGAACTAAAAGAAACTGGAATGGGTAAATTTAATTCAGATGACCATTATATCTACTACTATGGGCAAGAATCCCTTAGAAGAAAAGGAGTAGCCCTCATAGTCAACAAAAGAATCCAAAATACAGTACTTGTGTGCAATCTCAAAAATGACAGAATGATCTCTGTTTATTTCCAAGGCAAACCATTTAATATCACAGTATTTCAAGTCTATGTCCCAAAGACTAATGCCAAAGAAGCTGAAGTTGAACGGTCTATGAAGACCTACAAGACCTTCTAGAATGAACACCCAAAAAAAGATGTCATTTTCATCATAGGGGGCTGGAATGCAAAAGTAGGAAGTCAAGATATACCTGGAGTAACGGGCAAGCTTGACCTTGGAGTACAAAATGAAGCAGGGCAAAGGCTAACCAGTCAATCCTAAAGGAAATCAGTTCTGAATATCCATTGGAAGGACTGATGCTGAAGCTGAAACTCAAACACTTTGGCCACCTGATGTGAAGAACTGACTCATTGGAAAAGACCCTGATGCTAGGAAGGATTGAAGGCAAGAAGAGAAGGGGGCAACAGAGGATGAAATGGTTGGATGGCATCACCGACTCCATGGACATGAGTTTGAGCAAGCTCTGGGAGTTAGTCATGGACAGGGAAGCCTCACGTGCTGCTGTCCATGGGGTTGCAAAGAGTTGGAAATGACTGAGTGACTGAACTGAACTGAAGAAATCTTTAATAAGAAGTGAAATATAAACTTTCACAGTATAAAATTCTCTAGATTCCACTCTATTGATATTGGTTTGCTATAACCTGCCTTCTCCATTGTCACCCAGCCTGGAAAAAGCTCACCCAGGGCCCAGGCCCCAAAGTTCCAGGCTCTGAAATGGAGCCAAATAGGCTAAAAAGCCTTACTCTGCATTCGTATAATGTTTTCAATGTCCCTTGAATCATGCATGTTGAATCTCCATAAACTAAAACCAAGAAAGGCTGATGTCCTGAAATGCTGACAACTGCTCTTGCCTTGGAAAAGGAACTGGCAACCCACTCCAGTGTTCTTGCCTGGAGAATCCCAGGGAGGGTGGAGCCTGGTGGCTGTGGTCTATGGGGGTCACACAGAGTTGGACATGACTGAAGTGACTTAGTAGCAGCAGCAGCAGCAGCTCTTGCCTTACTCCCTCCAATCAGACCCTTCAGATGTAAACAGCAGCATGAATCAGACTCAATAGGACGTGATGATCAGTTAATTTCCCCCATAGCCAGCTCCCTCCTCCTTCCCTGCTGGGAGCTTCTAGCATGCTGTGCTGTGTAGCCAGGGCCAGGTTACTTATGATAAAGCTGATTAACCAAATTAACCAAGTGCTTTGCTGTGCACATTTACCTCCCACTGTTTATTCTTTGGCCATTTTAGTGCTTGTAAACATACATATATCAAAGGCGGCAGCAGCAAGCAGCCTTGAGCCTTTGATATGGAACCATACATTAAGGAACACAAATATATATATGCTGGCATATGCAACAACAACAACAACAAAAAAGCCCCAGAATGAAAAAACATGAAATTGTTGAAAGGAACTGTCTGCTTCTAGGAGGAAGATGGAGGAGGGGATTAGGAAGACAAGTTTGGCTGTATTCAGTGTTTGATTTTTATTTCTAGCTATAAAGACTCTTTTGACACAATTTTACACTGTCTGAACTTTTTTACAATGAAATGCTTTCTAAAATCATACTTTTAATGAAGAGTACATACTGTTGCTGTGCTTAGTCACTCAGTCATGACCCTATGGACTGTAGTCTGCCAGGCTTCTCTGTCCGTGGGGATTCTCCAGGTAAGAATACTGGAGTCGGTTGTCATGCCCTCCTCCAGGGGATCTTCCCAACCCAGGATTCAAACCCAGGTCTCCTGCATTGCAGGAGGATTCTTTACTGTCTTAACTACCAGGAAAGTCCAAGAATACTGGAGTGGGTAACCTATGCCTTCTCCAGGGGTACTTCCTGACCCAAAAATCAAACTGGGGTCTCCTACATTACAGGCAGATTCTTTACTAGCTGAGCTTCTATGGAAGCCCAGAAAAGTCAAATATGTAAAGTCAAAAAGAGCTGTATATCTCCCTTAGGGAAATTCCTCCAATCTATAGGAATAGGGCTCTTCAGCTGTCATGGTTCCATTCCTTCTTACTGTTATACTTAGTAACACTGTTTATTATTACTAATAAAAGGGACATTTTGTTTTTCATCACTAAGAATGATATTTGCTTCTTTTCTTTTTTGACAGATTCCCTTTGTCAGCTTGAACAAATTTCACCTCTTGGAATTTGCTGAAAGATTTTATCATGAATTTGTATTGAATTTTGTCAAAATATTTGTTTCCTGTTTCTATTGAGAAGTTCGTATGAATTTACCCTCCCTCCCTTTTATTCTGTTAGTGGTGAATTGCATTAATAGACTTTCAAATGGTAAGTCAACTTTGCTTATTGGGATAATCCCTGTTTGGTCATGATATATTTTGCATGTAGTATTTTTGCTCTATATCAAGAATATGTCAAAGATGAGTATTGTAAACCTTAGAGAAAACACTGAAAAAAGAAATAGAACAAAGCAGCTTAGAGAATAAGACAATAGAGAAGATGCAATTGATTTTTGAAGCCATTTCTCTTCATATCTTTCTCCTCTTTAGTCCTGTCTTATAAATCCCAGGTGTCTTAGCCTGTACAAACTCTGTCTTTGTCTTTTTAATTTAGCAAGACTACTGCAGTCTGTTTGGATTTCCTTTTTGTGGGCCATGGTCCAGAAATTGCTTTCAAAGAAGGTAACCGTGATTCTTAGGTTCACCTTGTCTGCCTTCTATCATGGATTACAGTCTTGTACTATTATCCAGTGTCTGAAAATGGCCATGTACAGTGAGAAGGCAAGTCTGTACTAGCACCTGCAATATTGCAAAACATGAAAATCACAAGATTTATTGTTGTTCAGTCACTAAATCATGTCCAATTCTTTGCAACCTGTGAACTGCAGCATGTCAGGCTTCCCTGTCCTTCACTATCACTGGGAGTTTGCTCAAATTCATGTCCCTTGAATCAGTGATGCCATCCAACGGTCTCCTCCTCTGTGCCAAACATGAAAATCACAAGATAGTTACTTTTAGATCTATAGTCATTCTACAAGTGTTATTACACAAGAAGGTATTCTTAACACATAAACAGATAATGTTACTGTTTCAGGAAGAACCATATAACATCAATAATTCAGACTCTTTAGTAACAAAGGTAATAAAAAAACATAAAAATTAACTACCTTTGCCCAGATATTGGAACCTTAGCTATAAAAGTAGTGTAGGTGAAATGATGGCTTGATAAGAAAAATTCAACTCAAGATGGGGTTGCTGCTGCTGCTGCTAAGTTGCTTCAGTTGTGTCTGACTCTGTGCGACCCCATAGACGGCAGGCCACCAGGCTCCCCTGTCCCTGGGATTCTCCAGGCAAGAACACTGGAGTGGGTAAATATCCTTTAAAAATCAGTGAAAAGAAAAATCCAGTTGAGAGAGGGAAGACGAGTAAGCCAATTAAAAACATATGCTAATCATAGAGAAACAGTGACAAAGTAGGTTTTTTTTTTTTTTTTAAAGATAAAAGTAAAACAAAAATTGACTACTTTGAAGCAAGTCTCTGAGGAGAAGATGACAATCATTAGTCAGAGGACATTTAGGTTCAGGCAGAGGGTAGAGCCTCAGAGCCCTTGGGAAATTTTCTGGTTTAAGGATTCTATGATCAAAAACAAAAACTTTAAAAACCATTACATTAATAGAGTTCACTTCTAAACCATAAACTAGAGGATCACCTTATATTCTGTTTCTAGTTTTTCAGTAAAGAAAAAGTCCCTTATTTTGAAGTGAATTTATATATTGGTATCCAGGATACCAATGCAGATTGGACAGAGATACCTTCTGTAAAATATTATATAGGTCACATCATTATTATACATACTCCTATACTTTTCTTTGAGTCCCTGGTGGCTCAGATGGTAAAGAATCTGCCTGCAATGCAGGGTTTGATCCCTGGGTTGGGAAGATCCCTTGGAGAAGAGAATGTCACCCAGTCCAGTATTCTTGCCTGGAGAATTCCATGGACAGAGGAGCCTGGTGGACTACAGTCCATGGGGTCTCTCATATTTCCCATATTATTAATTCTCTACTTTCCTGTATTTGAAGAAAAAGCAGAAAGTAACTTTTTTCAGAAGTTTCCATGTCCTAAATTCATACATTTTCTTTTAAAAAGCAATCACACCTGTGAGCAGAAGGTAAGCGACACATCAGTTCAGTTCAGTCGCTCAGTCGTGTCCGACTCTTCGTGACCCCATGGACTGCAGCACGCCGGCCTCCCTGTCCATCACCAACTCCCGGAGTTCGCCCAAACTCATGTCCATTGAGTCAGTGATGCCATCCAGCCATCTAATCCTCTGTCATCCCCTTATCCTCCGACCTTCAATGTTTCCCAGCATCAGGGCCTTTTCAAATGAGTCCGCTCTTCGCATCAGGTGGCCAAAATATTGGAGTTTAAGCTTCAGCATCAGTCCTTCCAATGAACACCCAGGACTGATTTCCTTTAGGATGAACTTGTTGGATCTCCTTGCAGTCCAAGGGACTCTCAAGAGTCTTCTCCAACACCACAGTTCAAAAGCATCAATTCTTTGGCGCTCAGCTTTCTTTATAGTCCAACTCTCACACCCATACATGACCACTGGAAAAACCATAGCCTTGACTAGACAGACCTTTGTGGGCAAAGTAATGGCTCTACTTTTTAATATGCTGTCTAGGTTGGTCATAACTTTTCTTCTAAGGAGCAAGGGACACATGCTATATCCTTAAAAGGGCAAAGAGTTTAAGTCAAGGTTGTTTTACATTTGTACATTAATTTATCCTTAGAATACTCTTTTCTCAGCTAGCTCAGGAATAACAAATAGATTTCATATGTACTACCATCTTCTATGGGCAAGTAGTAGCTGTTTGGAGCTCCGTATTGAGAAGGAAGATGCTCAGCCACATTGATATTCAGTTGAGTCCAGCCCTGAGCAAAGAAGGAGGAAGCAGCACAAGGTGCATTGCCATCTCTGCACAAGTCCCCATATTCTGCTCAAGGGATACCGTGGTATGTAAAACTAGATCCTCTTTCTAAGACTAGTAGGGAGTCATTCCAGCAACAATAACTGTAATAATAACAGCGGATCAATCAGGACTCCTGGAGATTTCATGCAGGAGAATGATTAAATATAAAGCCGTTGCAAAGGCTAGAGGAAAAAAGACCAGGAAAGCTTTACCCTGATCTCATCTTTGCAAAGAGCTTTCAGAGTGAGGGAATTTCAAGAACTTTTGAAAGATGCTGGTGCTGGTCATAGCTGCCTGCAACACTGGAGAATGTGAAGCTGAGCTCCAGAGGATGGAGCCAGACTTGAACTCAGGTCTGACTCTCTTCACTAAACTTTCTGCAGCACAGCCTTGTTTCTCATTAAACTTTTTTTGTTATTGTTCTGACATATGTGCATCTTAAATCGTTTTTTTTGTTTGTTTGTTTGTTTTTTGCCAGTTGTCGCCTCTTATTTTTAAATCCTCGACATGCTTTTTTCAAAATGTTTATTTTTGGCTGTGCTGGGTCTTCACTGCTGCTCAGGCTTTTCTCTAGTTGCAGCAAGCGGGGGTCACTCTCTAGTCATGGTGTATGGATTTCTCATTGTGGTAGACAATGAGAAGAATTTAAATTGAGGACTTTTCCCCAAAAAAGATTACCGAAGATAAATTTTATCTCAATTGCCCTGTCTATATGGCCAAGAAACATCTAATTACCAAATATCTGCTCTTCTTCTTATTGTCCTGTGAATGACCCTCCTGTCCTAGGAAGCTCCAGACCCCTATGCCATTCTTCAGTTCAAGATGGCACATATACCTCATTCTACCTGTCTTGGACCCTCTCATGTATGTGGGGCCCCCTTATATACAAAATTAAATTTGACTTTTCTCCTGTTAATCTGTCAATTTAATTTTTAGAGCAGCCAGAAGTCCAGGAAGAGCAGAGAAAATTTCTCTTCCTCTCCAACCTCATTTCAAATACTAACCTATACCTACTTTTAGGGTAAAAAATGTAATTTTGCTTATGAAATTATTTGGCTACAGATAACTAATTTAATTTGAGATTGGCTAGAATTTCTTGGCAATCACTTTGCAAGGATCTTGCAAAGTGTGAAAAATTTAACTTTCAAATTGTTTTAGGTGTGATGAAATATTTAGGAGTCATAAACATGACAATTAATAAAGTTGGCCCAATGTTACAGTTTGTAGATGTTTAAACATTTATTAAATTCAATTTTGCAGTTTTCTTTTTGGAACTAATACTTTTTTTCAGCTCTGAAGTGCTGCCTCTCTAGTACTGAATAGGCAATGGCCTAGGGTTCTGTATATTCTGTTCTGAGCTGCCTCTCTCTTGATACTGACAACCGCTTGGAAAAAGTGTGATCCCAATGAATGGAATGATTTCCATTATCTCCAGATTCTCTCAGCCCAGGACACATTCTTTAAGGTGAACTTTCTCATCAGTCCTTTCTTAAATCCTCTCACACCATCTGTTACCGAGTCCAACCTCGCTCTGGTCACTGTATGACATGACAATGAATCAGAGATGATGAGCTTAGGGAAGGAATAGGACTTTATGTGGAAAGCAGGCTAAGCCAGCTGACTGAGAGGATGGCAGACTAATGTCTCAGAGTAACCATCTTGTCGGGGTCTGGATGCCAATTTCTTTTATAGCTCAGAGATGAGGGAAGGTGAGGAAATAAAGTAAAAAGGCCTTAATTATTCTTGCAAATATCTCCCTAGAATGGCAAGCCTCAAGCAAAGGATGTGTTAATTTCTTCCTTCCTGCCATCTACAGGTGGACAGGGTTCTTTAGTTTAACAGTCAGACAGAGGGACAGGATTCTCTGAGGCAGACCCTTATGTGTGACTATAGTAACAAAAGCAACGAGAAACACGTCAAAGAAACGGTTCCAACATGGAGTCAATTGGTTTTCCCTGCAATACCTTCACTTGCTTGTAGAGATAACCGGTCCCTCTGCTCTTATGGAAACTAAAATTTGAGAACACTTGTTTTTATGTCAGCTTTGCCTCTCAAGACAGGGATAATTTGAATTTTTGTACAAGTTTATTTTATTTATTTATTTTTTATTAATTTTATTTTATTTTTAAACTTTACAATATTGTATTGGTTCTGCCATATATTGAAATGAATCCGCCACAGGCTTACATGTGTTCCCCATCCTGAGCCCTCCTCCCTCCTCCCTCCCCATACCATCCTTCTGGGTCGTCCCAGTGCACCAGCCCCAAGCAGCCAGTATCGTGCATCGAACCTGGACTGGCGACTCGTTTCATATATGATATGTACAAGTTTATTTTAGCACCGTGGCTCATGCTTGTGGAATCCACTACTAAAACACTGTATATTAATATAAATTCATTAACTAGCTTTTAAGCACCTCCTACATGCAAGACACCTCCAGGGTAACAAGAGAAGTTTTCATACCACCCTTTTCTTCTCGTTATCTTTAATTTTTGTTTAAAGAGTATTGACCTATGAGATAAAAAATATGCCATTTTAAATTTAGTCATGAGATCCAAAATTATGTACTTGTTGTAACTGTGAATGTCTCTAGCATATTTTCATGTGGTTTCTTTTTAAAAATTCAATTAACAATGAGTGGACAAAATAATATGGCATACTAATAATGTGTGTGGTAGGTTCTTGACTATTAAAACTTTATTAGCTTTATTGGACCCATATAAATAATGTGACAAGAGCAGAGCTGGTAATATCATCCCCATTTGACAGAAAAAGAAACAGAGGCTTTAGCAAACTAGTAAGAGGTAGGGTCAGATCTTAGATGGATAACCAATCCTAGTTTCACTCTCTCCCCTTCTCACTAAATACTTTGCCCCAGGTTCCAGAATGTTAAATTGAAGGCAGAATGGTTATAAATTAGCAAGTTGGATAATGCAACAGTGAATGTAAATGAGTTATAAGATAAATGACATTTAGTGACATTAATTAACTGATTAAATTAAACCTGATATTTCAATCAGAATTTGTTTGTGTAAAGTGCTAGATAAAATGAAATGTAGTTTAACCTAGTTACTTTAAAAATTCCAGTTACCATAACAACTTCTTGTGATTTCAATTAAAGGTGGTCTTTTCTTTATATTATTTTTAGAACTTTGGTTACCATAACAACCAGATGCCGTGTATTTGATCAGTTAAATTATTCCCAAAGAGTTAAAATATGGTGTTCTCTTGGAAACAATCAAAACATGATAAGTGATGTGTCAGGAATTAACGCCCAAATGGCGACGCAAACTCAATTTTTCAAGGAGCTCACATGTGAAATACACGACCAATGAATCTTCCTTTGTATGTTAGGCTTATGATGTTCCTCAGTTACAGAAATCAAAAAGAGATTATTTATCAATTGGAGGAAAGTGGAGATGTCAGGTTCTGCAGTAATATGAATTGTCAGAACTACAAAGAGAAATGATGTAAATGATAAATGCGTCTTCACTGGGTTTGGGGGCTTTGCAGGAAATAATATTACCAGCACTTTGGCCAAGCTGGGGGTGGGGAGAAGAGTTTGGCTCTCCACAATAGATTACATCTGAAAAGAGCTCTGCCTTTCTGTGTTTCTTTCCTACCCGCTCCCCTCCCCTCTCCCCTCTCCCTCATGTTGCAGAATGTTAAAGGAGTCTGGTCCTATCTTAAGAAACTGGTTTCCTGATATCAAGGAGAAGAACCACCGCATATTAATAAGCTCTGCAATTAGAGATTGGGGTGGGGGTGGGGAAAGTTCAGAAACAGGAGGATGGCTGACCAAGAAGTCAAGAGAGCTGGGAAAGGGTTAAGGTACAGGTTGAGGCTGACACTTGGAGGAGGGGAGGAGAGAATGAGGTGGCAGGGTAGGAAAAACAGCCTCCTCTGTAGCCAGAGGGCCCTGAGTAAGACAGAATAGGCCTAAGCTAAAAATGCTGATGGCTCTCCACCTCCAATCATGTGGAAATATTCCTGACATAACGCCCGAACGCTGGGCAATGGAATGTCTGGAAAATTCTCTCGCTCTCAGAAATCAAAGTCCTCACCTGCTTGAGGTAAACTGGCCCTTCCGAGTAGATGTCTTGCATTATTTGATGGGCACCCATACACAGTGGAGGTGGCTAAGGACAAAAGGCACATCTGGTTACCCTGGAGGAAGGGCCAAGTTGCCCATTAAGTGATAAATAAAGATGGCCTTGCCCTGGTCCTCGCCCTCTGCCCATAAAATGCGGAGGAGCGAGCTGCCTTTGTGCCCAAAGCTGGCGCATGAGCCACAGACAGATATAGGAGTGTCAGCCGTGGATTCCAGGTTTAATTATAGTCCTCTTGCTTAATGAGGTTTCATGAGGAGGAGGTGGGGGATTGGTGTGCGCTCCTCTGGCTGGGGGTTATTTAATTAAAAAACAATAAAGCTGCCAGCCGCCATGAGTTAACAATCTGGAACCCTCCTCATCCTCCACCCAGATAAAAGCTCGGCACCAAGAGCTGACGCCTCTCTACCTGCCCTTTTCTGACGTTCCGTTGGCACCCCCTCCTCAAACCACCTCCATTTCCTTCCCCAGCTCCTTTTGCTTGCCAAAAACATGGCTATCAGGGAATCAAACTGAGCCGAGTAACAGGGGAAAAAAGTTCTATCTAAAAAAGTTCTATCCAGAAAGAAAGTTCTATCTAAAAAAAGTTCTATCCAGAAAGAGAGTTCTGTCTTTCCAAATGTGTCTCTGAAGTAGACACAGAAGAATTAAGCAGAAACTAGCATGCTCCCCCTTCTCCCCTCTCTGTGTATTCTGAAGACAGAAATGGTGGCGGATGAATCTCCTAGTTTCTTCTGAGAGGAGAAATGGGTGTCTAGTTTCCTGCTGGCAAGGCTGCTAGTTCTGATGACCCAACGATCACCCGGAGAACTTGCTTAAAACTTTATCTAGTAAACACATAGAGATATAGATGTAGCTTCCAGCTCCTCCCTGGAGATTCTAAATACGTTTGTCTCTGAATCTACTTTTAGGCTTCACTGATGGCTCAGCTGGTAAAGAATCCACCTGCAATGTGGGAGACCTGGGTTTGATCCCTGGGTTGGGAAGATCCCCTGGAGAACGGAAAGGCTACCCACTCCAGCATTCTGACCTGGAGAATTCCATGGACTGTATAGTCCATGGGGTCGCAAAGAATCAGACAGGACTGAGTGACTTTCACTGCATCTACTTTTAATAAGTGCCTTAGCTGATTTTCACGGCCAGGAAAGTTTGAGAAATTCTCTCTCACTGTTCATATAGGGGACAGGAGCAGGGATGGAAGAGAAGGGGGTGAAACAGAAGGGTCCCTGATGGGACAGGTGCAGCCTTGCTATATTCAGTTACAAAGGACCAACGCCTGTGTATGATCTTCACTTTCAGTGAATCCCCCATCGCCTGTCTTTAACTCAGCTAGCCAGAAAGCAATAGAACATAACCACGCTGTGTATTTCTATGGGGTAACAGCTATGTACTGATTAGGTGTGGTATCTGACATTGTTCTTATTTTCACCAGAAGCTGAAGGATTCCTGTGGCAAATTATTGACTCACTGGCATGGAACTTAAACCAGGAGGCCCCGCTTGTTAATCCGGTTCACAGCTGACATCTGGTTTCACCCCTTAGTAGGTGATAACCACCCCTATCTGTCTGGGATTATTTGGGTTTTAATGCTGAAAATACTATTCTGGGCAACCCCTTAGACCCAGGCAACCCAGAGTATTTGGTGACTCTGCCTCAAGTAAACTAGAAACCAGCTTGCATTATTAGCACCTGTCTTGGAATTATTTAGCCATTTTTGCCAGTCCAGGTGCACCATGAACCTGGCAGGGGTGTCATGCATCCTGGGATCCTCAGCCTCATGTGTTCATTCTCTGGACTCCATATAGTACCTTGTTCTCAGTGTTCTCTTCTTTAGTGTTTATCAAAAAAGCCAGTTTATTCTCTCCCTGGCTTCCAAGCATCTAATCTCTTGCCTAGCAGTCTTACATGTCTGAAAGTCCTATATTCTCTAAATCAAAATTCTGTGACTTTTTCATTATCCTTAGCCAAATAGGCCAGACTGGGATTAAATCATCTTTGTAATTACATTGTATTTGCATTTTTAATGTACAATTTGCATGACAGTTGTTTATGCCTCAGTCACATTGGTTCTGATTTTATCCACGAGTAAGGAGACTCGTGGGCTGAGCGTGGGCAGTCATTGGCCTTGCCACAGGCAGGGCAGGTTGGTGGGCCCCTGGTGAGTGCCTTCCTGCCACCTTCCTCACCTCGTGGGTTTCTGGCTTGCTGCCAGCATCACCCCGCAATGCCCAGCTCCGTGTGCTCCCTTCCCTTGGGACTTCCCTTGTGACTCAGCTGGTAAAGAATCTGCCTGCAATGCAGGAGACCTCGGTTCAATTCCTGGGTCAGGAAGATCCCCTGGAGAAGGAAAAGTCTACCCACTCCAGTATTCTGGCCTAGAGAATTCCATGGACTGTATAGTTCACAGGGTTGCAAAGAGTCAGACACAGCTGAGCGATTTTCAAGAAGAAGGGGACTGTAATAGGAAAATCCTGGGGGCTCATGGTCAGAAAAGCTGACTCCAAATTCTGGCCTTGATCTTTACATGCTCAGCAACCTTACATCAACCAGTATGATGTGACACATGGTGCTATGGGTTGAATTATGCTCATTCAGTTGTGTACAACTCTTTGTGACCCTACGGACCATAGTCCTCCAGGTTCCTCTGTCCATGGGGTTTTCCAGGCAAGAATACAGGAGTGGCTTCCCATTTCCTGCTCTAAAGGGTTTAATTGCAATCCCCCAAATTCATATGTTGAAGTCCTAAGCCCCAACATGATGGGAATGTGATCTTCTTTGGAAATAGGGTCAATGCAGATGTAACTAGTAAAGACGAGTTTATGCTGAAGTAGAATGGGCCTCTAATCCAGTGTGACTGGTGTCATTATAAGAGGGAAATTTGGAGACAGGAACACATAAGGAGAATGCCATGTGAAGACTGGAGTTTATGCAATCACATGTTAAAAAACTACCAGAAGGTAATTAGTGAGAGACCCGGAATAGAGTCTTTTCTAGAGCCTTCAGAGGGAGCGTGGCCCTGGTGATACGTTGATCTTGGACTTCTAGCCTCCAGAACTATGAGGCAACAAGGTTTTGTTATTTTAAGCAGCTCAGTGTGTGATACTTCGTTATAGCAGCCGTAGCAAACTAATACAGATGGTAACATCTACTTCAGAGGATTTTTCCAATGGTTAAACATTTGATTATTCACGTGAAAGTACTTGGTATATCAGAGTCCTTAATGAATAATAGGAAAATACAGGGTGGTGGGTTACCAGGAAATTACAGCTTTCAGTGTCGGGGTTCAAACTCCTTTTCCCTCTCTGTTACAATTTAGCTGACAACAGCAAATCAATTCAACCTCTCATCTCTTTGATCCTTATTTTCTCATATGTAAAATGTACATAATGGCACAGACTTCATAGGATAGTTTCGATGATTAGGTAAAATAATGTATGAAAGTATATTAACCAGATTTATAAGCAAGGTGACATGGTTTTTGCCCTTGTGATGTAAAAGGCACAAAACTTTAAGCCTCTTCTTTCAGCAACATCCCCCACCTGTGCCTCCTTAGCCCAAAGTCTGAGGCCAAGAGTGATGACAGCTGACAGATGAATGAGCCTGAGATCCTGCCAACCCTTTGTGTTTTGGGGACCCATAAGGACTACCCTTTCCTTTCTCCCTCCCTGCCCACTCTCCCATTTGAGGACGAGTTTCTTGCTTCTTTTCCTCAGGATCAAAAGAACTATAACTCTAATAGCTAAACCCCCTTTCTTTTCTTTTTTGGAAGAAACAATTTGATAGCTATAATTATTCCTGCAGACTCGATTATTTTCACAGAAATTAAATATGTCTGTGGTAGTACTTCAATAGATCAATGTGTTTGTTACACTATCAAAATAACTTTTTTCCCCCTGCTATGTTGAAGAAATGAACAATTGAGTGCCAGATTGCAGAACTGAGGTTTTGTTTAATATTTACTGCTAGCTGGCACATTTGCTCTCAGAAAAAAAAAAAGAAAAAGCACAGAGCAACGCCATTTGTATCCTATAAAACCCATGATTGCAATTCATGTGCAAACCCTCCCCCTGGATTAAGCATATAATATTGGTAATGAAATATTAGCTCCAAAATGAATGTCTATGGCCTTAAAATATAAATGCCCTTTGACCCAGTAAATCTACTGGCAGAAATTTTTCCTGAGGAAAGAAATGTTCAAGTGTTCAACTTTGAAAAGGTTTGTATATCAAGGATATGGGCTTATCTCAGAGACACTGATGACTCAGTTCTAGATCCTGCAGTAAAGTGAGTCACATAAATTTTTTGGTTTCCCAATGCATATAAAATTTATGTTCGCATTGTACTGTAGTCTACCAATCCTGCAGTGACATTATGTCCAAAACAAACATTGCTTTTTAATATGCCATATTTGATATGCCTTAACTGATAGTTGAAGGTATATAACTTAAGTACTTTATTGCTAAAAAATGCTAACCATCATCTGAGCCTTCAGAGAGTTGTAAGCTTTTTGCAATAGTAACATGGAATATCACTGACCACAAATCACCATAACAAATGTAACTATGATGAAAAAGTTTGAAGTCTTGCACATATTATCAAAATATGACACAGAGACAAGAAGTAAGCAAATGGTGTTGGAAAAAATGGTGCCAATAGACTTGCTTGACATAGCTGCCACAAATCTTCAATTTGTAAAAAACATAGTATCTGCAAAGCTCAATAAAACAAGGTATGCCTGTGTTCAGCAGAGATTATTTGTAATATATTTTCTTAAAAGTCCTAAATTTCAGTATTGGAGATTGGTCCAATACAGTGTGGTTTATCTTATTAACTGCATATTGTCTAACCATTAATAGTGGAAAAATAGATTTCTATTGAGATGAGGAAACTCTTAAGTGAGCAAGTTACAAAACAATATGTACAATATTATTCAAGTTTTCGGCTAAATGTTTAAATGTATATGGAGAGAGTATATATATGAGAAAAGAAGAAAAGGGGCATTCACTAAAATATTAATAGTAGTTCTGAGTAGAAATACTGTTTTTTATATTGCTCTTTATGGATTTCTCTTTTTATTTTTTAAGTGAGTATGCTTTATCTTTATAATCAGAAAGGATTATTAAAGCTTTATTAGCCTAGAAACCTTAAGGGGAATTAGTTTCAATCAAAGGAAGCAATAGGCTATAGCATTTCCCAAACCATGTCTTGAAATATGTGGTAGGAATTCTTCAAAGCAAGGGTTCCCTTGTGAAATAAGTTTAGAAAACATCTTTCTTGTTCCCTCTCTTTCTCTTTCTCAGTTTCACAATGAAAATTAGTAGCAGCAGCAAATAATTACCTTAACTTGATTTGATCATAAAGCATCATTTTTCTCGTTTCACCTCTTAGTAATATCCCCTGATAGTTAAGTGCTTTGAGACATTCAGTTTGGGTGGAAAACACTGTTTAAAGCAGGAATCTTTTTAGCTTCCATTTATCAATTTGGAGGGATAGAGGAGACATTTGCTGTTTCTGTATCTGCATGCATTCTCCATATTCCTAATTCCCAACAGCAACCAGACTCACCTTTGTAAAACCAACCTTCCCTACTAAGGGCTGTGTGAATGGGGGCCAGGGATATAAATCAGTAACATGACATCAATCCTTTAACCACAGTGGATGAGCGATGAGTGATAATCCTTAGCCTAATCCACCCAGAGCATAGCATTTCCCCAGCCACAGTCAATGATACAGGTGAGTTCCATTGGGTCAGAAATTAGGACATTTGTTGAATAACTGTGCTAAGTATTGTGCTAACAGTCCCTGGACATGAAAACACAGAGCACCAGTGGCTCTGAGAGCAGCTGTCTTGTGACCACGAGGAGCAAAGCCAGCCTTAGAAAAAATTATATCTGATGCCTGGCACACTTCCGGCCAATAAATCTCCTTTCAGTTTGGATTTGTTTTTCTATTACTTCCAAATGAACAGCTTTTGATTCAGGAGACTCAAGAAGAACTTCAATGAAATAACTAAGGCTAATCAGATGCCTTAAAATTATAGTTCATATGGGCCCAGTTAATCTATGCCTCACTCACCTGTCCAATTCCACAGCATCCTTTCCATTATGCAAATGTTATATTTTATATCATATGTATATATTCACATTTCCTTACTTTTAATTGTCCTAGAATACATATCCACATCTCACCTTGAGATTGGGAAGTCAGGGATATCAAAGTTTCCTCACTGGTTCTCCTCCCTATGGCTGGCCAAAGCCCACATCCCTGGAATGAATCCCACCATAGTGGCAGTCCAGCAAGGAATGGTAGCCATCTCACTAGGTATTATCCTCATGCATCAGTTAAAGTGCCAGAGAGTTATAGCATCAGATCCATAAGCAATTTGCCATCCATCAGTGTCTCTTCCTATTTTTTTTTTTTTATTACCTACTGCTTCCTGGGCTGTTACTGAATCCATACCATGGGATATCTGAAAAGTACAAATAATCTAATAGAAAATGAAAGTTTCAAAGGGATACACTACACTCCTTGACTTAAGTTTCTTTCCAGCAATTTCCATCTCATCAGTCAAGTGACTTCTGACACAAATGATGTCATAAAATCACCAGGAAGAACTTGCCTGAGAATTTAATTGGAAATATCAACCAAAGAAGCATCCGTATTGTACCTATAAACCATGTCCCAAAAGGCTTGAGAGCCTATCTCCTGGTACAGTGTAAAGCTTCTATTGACAAATGGATTTTACGTACACATAAGTGTGGCTGGATATGAAAGGCTGTTTGCCTCTGCATACTCTAGTAAAAGCAGTCCAGAAACAACAGACATCACCCTGGAAACAAGTCACTATAGGGTTGGGAGGAGACATATAAAGGGTGAGTCATATTCTTCATGGACTTGATATGAAGTTGAGGATAAAACCTATGTTAATCTTTTTTAAAAAAAAAATCAAAGTAAGGGCCTTCTGATAATAAATGCATGAAATAGAGGTCAAATATCCTGGACAGGTGCTATGCTCTCAAATGCAGACATACACCACTAGTTCCCACCACCAAATAAACTTAAGCCACGGTTCTCCCTGCTCTATGAAGCTGAAACAGAGTCAGAGCTTGAACATAATTTGTTTACAATCGGTGGTCACCCCAGATCAGGGTTTTTCAACCTAAAAGTGTTGACATTTCGGATAAGATAATTCTCTGCTGTGAGGGGCTGTCCTGTGCGTTCTAGGATAGTTAGCAGCATCTCTGGCTTCTGCACTAGATCCCAATAGCTTCTTCTCAATTGAGCCAACCAAAAACACGTCTCTAGACATTGCCTAATGACCCCTGAAGGCAAAATATCCCAGATTGAGAATCAATACACTGTATTATTCTTATTGTGGTTGCTTTGTCCTCTCTCAATTTAGTTAACTGGGAGCTAATTCCCCCCAGAATTCCTTCTTTTGTATGTTTCCAGGTTGGGAATGAGTGCAAGAGGCATTTTGCCTGAGATCTGTGAAGCCTCAGCTGTTTGGTTATGCTCTGAGGTTCTGCAGAGTGCCAGGCACTGTGACAGCCCACGCACATTGTCACTGACCTGCTGGCTCACCTTGTTGGCCTGCAGGGGACCGAGCCCCTCAGCTTCTCCAGCACGTGCCAAATCTCCTCTGTTAGCTGAGTCCTGACTGAAGGGCACCAGCTTTCCTTCCCAATGGCTAGTCTAGCTGAATTTTAGTGACTTCAGGCTTAACAGTAGCCATGAAGGCAGTGTCCTACACAAACTCCCCACTTCACCAGCTTCCACAATTGAATAAGATCTAATCCCCATAATAAATTCTTTATTCTGTGCCACTCATAGTAACTCTGCCTCTCTGGTTCAACTCTGATGGATACACTTACAAGTGGGGGTCTCAGGGTGTAGCAACATTTTGGAGAAGAACTGGAAGACTTCCCAATATTCATTCCACCTCAGATAATTAGTCAAAGCCAACCCAGGTGGTTCCATCCTCTTGCCAGGGATTTGTTCAGAGGTGAACAGACTCAAGTCAGTCTAAGCCAACGAGATGCACAGAGAGGCTTGCTCTGAGCTTCTGGAAATCAAAAGTCCATCTTTTTCATCCAAATAAACACAAAAGCATGCATGCTGCATCAGTTGCTAATGGCAGCTGTCATGCGACCATATAGGGAACCACTTTTAGGATAAAGTGAAGACATTGACAGAACACCCAAAAAGAACCTACCTAGGTCTGAAAAATTCTGAGCTGTGGAATTAAGAAACCCTAAAGCCTTCCCTATTTCTGAAAGGAAGTCCTTTTGCATGAGATAATAAATAAATTTCTCTATTGTTTAAGCCAATCTGGTTGGGATTGTCACATTCTTAAAGTAGTTTTGGAGTCTGGTTTAGATCTTGGATACAAATTATTCTCACTTCTTAAAGATGATTTGACCTGATCACCCTGGGGTGAAGGCTCCATTATGCTTTCAAATGTACTCTCCTGTTCCTATTCCTCTCAGCCCTGCAAGCCTGGACAGCATTCCTTTGATGCTTCTATCAATTTCAGTTGAGTCTTCACTGCCTACTTCTGTCAATCTCAAAACTTCACCTAACACTTGATTTAAAAGGGATTCCCTGGTGGCTCAGACAGTAAAGAATAAGCCTGCAACACAGGAGACTTGGGCTTAATCCCTGGGTTGGGAACATCCTCTGGAGAAGGGAATGGCAACCCACTCCAGTATTCTTGCCTGGAGAATTCCATAGACAGAGAAGCCTGACAGGCTACAGTCCATGGGGTAACAAAGAGTCAGACATGACTTTTGATTTAAAAGCAATAAACAGAATTCAGCAAAAGACATTCTCCAGGAAATCTGGGCATGTATGTTTTTGCCTCTATCAGGACCAGGATACACCTGAAAACTTTGAGCTTTCTTCAACTATGATCCTCACCTAGCAATCCTAGGCCACCTACATCCAGCAGGAGACAGGCAATTACAAAGGCAATCAGTTAAAACCCTGACTAGAGCCTCAGTGCTGGAGAAGGCAATGGCACCCCACTCCAGCACTCTTGACTGGAAAATCCCATGGACGGAGGAGCCTGGTAGGCCGCAGTCCATGGGGTCACTAAGAGTCGGATAAGACTCAGCAACTTCACTTTCACTTTTCACTTTCATGCATTGGAGAAGGAAATGGCAACCCACTCCAGTGTTCTTGCCTGGAGTAATCCCAGGGACGGGGGAGCCTGGTGGGCTGCCGTCTATGGGGTCGCACAGAGTCGAACACAACTGAAGCGACTTAGCAGCAGCAGCAGCAGAGCCTCAGTGCATTCTGTTATCTGGGGCTACCTTTGTCCACTGTAAGCTTTTAGATCATTATTCTCTACACTTTGGATGCTTGGTCCATGGGGACAGAGGGACAAAATGAAGAGTCCCTCTTCATTCAGCCTCTGCTGCCAGCTGAAGGTGGATATGGTGGATAAGAAGGGTGGAGGCTGGATTTCAACTCTACTCACTCCCTGCACCTGGCACCTCTGCACCAGCACACAACTGGCAGCACCTTGAGGGATGCTCTGGACAGAAATCCTGGAATTAGACAAACTGAGGTTCAAAGATTTGCTGCCCTTACTGGAAAATGGGCCTGTCAAGCAACCTCTTAAAATCTCATTGTCTGATTAGTAAAAGAACAGGAAAATGTCATCGCATATGGTGCATGGTGAAAGTGAAAGCTGCTCAGTTGTGTCCAACTCTTTGTGACCCCATGGACTGTAGCCCCCCAGGCTCCTCTGTCCGTGGGACTCTCCAGGCAAGAATCCTGGAGTGGGTTGTCATTTCCTCCTCCAGGTGATCTTCCCAACCAAAGGACTGACCCTGCATCTCTTGCATCTCCTGCATTGCTGATGGATTCTCTACTGTCTGAGCCACCAGGGAAAGTCTCATGGAGCGTGGTGGAAACTCTATAAACACTACCCTCTTGGTGTGATCCTCTTCCACCTCTTCACTGCTTTAGCTGACATCTCTCACTCCTGCTTCCTCCTCCTAAATATCCATCAGACCCTTCAGCTTAGTGAATGGCTGGTCTGCCCACACTCTGGCAGCTGGAGGGACTTATAGTAGGAAGAGCCTACTGTCCAGGTTCAAGGCAGGCAATGAACATTTCTGGCTCTGTAAATAGAGAGTGGCACATAGCCCCTAGGACCGGGGGGTAGAAATGGAGATGTCAGGAGAACTTGCCTCATGTATCAGTATATTCATGTCATATTCACCATATATTCATGTCAGGACTGACTCAGGCACCTGACCCTAACGTTTCAACCCCACCCACACCAATCACTGTCAAGTTGGCTTATGGACTCATGGTTTGAAAGAGGTGTAATATGCACATGGCTGAGATCCAGCAACCTTGAGCTTAGTCCTGTTCTACTGTTGGTTAACTGTGTGATTTCAGAGAAACCATTTCAGCTCAGTTTCCTGCGGAACCTGATTGGGGGATTATCTCATACAGTCTCAGATCCTGGATCGTCTGGGGCTGGGGATGGAGTGGGGGCATTAAGAAAATTGCCCTCCTCTGGTTTATTTTAAGGATTTGGTGTCTTTTCGACCAAATAATCCCATGAAAGTCTTAGTTTACCTCAAGCATCCGTGTTTGAGCTCACCCGCACCACAGAGGTGTTGCCCATACTTGGCTAATTGAATATCATTAGAAGCTGTGAAACTGACTCTGCATTTCAAAAAGCCTATTTCTTATTAAGAAACATATATATTTATATACACATAATCATTCAAAATTGTGCTATAAGAAAGCAGCTGCCTTAAGAATATTTCTGTGGAGGAGCCAATTGTTTGGGAATTGGGATGCATTCTGCCACTTGTGAAAAGGAGCAGAAAAAAAAAAAAAAGGAGGAAATGAGAAAGAGAGATGCAAGGCACAAATATATTGACAGATGAGAAGAATAAATGTTTTCTTTGCGTGCATAGTGCGGAGGTGTCGCACATACCAAATTATGACATAACTGTTGGAGTAATGGCTGCAGCTGTTGCCTTTGTAAAGTGATCCACAATACCCCACTCTAATAAGTGCAGCGTGTGTCCAAGGCACTCCACACAATGAGGACAGCCTAATCCCAGGCCACGTGAGCTCTGTGCCAAGCGTGATCATATCACAGCAGCAGGAGCAAGCTGGGAATAATCATATCCTTAGGGAAAAAACCCCCTGGGTAACACACTGAAATCTCCTTTAAACAAAGCAAGCATGTGAATCTGCTGGTGAACAGGAAAATTCTGTGATGAATTGCAAAGGAAGGGCACTGGGTAAAAATTCCATATGTTGCCCCCATTTCCGTAAGGTGAAAACTACTAGAAAGAAGAAGTTGACTTTGGTGAACATAGGAAGATGCTGCTGGGTTGCAGTCATTCCTTGATTTCTTCATTTATTCAACAAAAATTTCTTAAGCATGTGTGCCAGGTACCAGGCTGTGAACCAGAAATACAGAGAAAGAGGTAAACATTGAACATGTAACAAAATAAGTCATTAATTCACAGCAGTTGTGACAACTGCCTTAGGCAAAAGGACTGGATACTAGAAGGGTGAATTACAGACTATAGTTTCTCTTTAAGAGCAGGCTGAAATGTACAGATTGCAATCACTATAAGCCTAATTTGAATAATAAGAGACAATGAGTTGGTACCCAGAGAACTAGAAGTTCCATTGATTATTTTAAAAAATCCTTTTTTAAATATTTTATTTGATAGCGTGTTCCTCTCATTGAATATTCAGAATTTGGCAGTGAATGTGTCAGAATCATTTATATTAGCTCAGCAAGTGGTAAGCACTAATGGTAACTGTAGATATGGGGAAAATCCCCTTGATAAAAATATACTTCCCTATATCTGAGTTGGTTCATATCATGCCCAAGATCATAGGCTCTGGACCAACCTGCCTGGGTTCAAGTCTGTCTCTTCTGCTTGCTAGCATAGGTGTCAACTTATTTAAACTCTCTGAGCCATGGTTCCCTTATCTGTAAAAGGGGAATAACTCTTATTATTTCCTTCATAGGGTCATTGTGAGTATTGGGTAAGTAAATACACTTAAATCACGTTAAATAGTACCTGGGTTATACCAAATACTATGTTACAGTTGTTGTTATTACTATTCCTTGGGCTTCTTGATGGCTCAGATGATAAAGAATCTGCCTGCAATTCAGGAGACCTGAGTTCGGGCCCTGGGTTGGGAAGATCCCCTAGAGAAAGGAATGGCTATCCACTCTAGTGTTCTTGCCTGGAGAATTCCATGGACAGAGGAGTCTTGCAGGCTACAGTCCATGGGGGTCACAGAGTCAGGCACAACTAAGTGACTAACACCTTTCACTATTCCTTGGACATAAATTTAGGACCCAACGCTGTAGCTAAATTATTTATGACCTCTCTAAATATTTTATTATTATCTAAGATATTTATACTTGGGTGTTCATTGATCTCAACCCTAAATCTCTGCTTTTTCCAGATACGGAAATCTCTTGACTCTTATATCACCTCTAGTAATTTTCATCCTATCAATCAAAATATGCAGCCAGATATATAGTCTATTTCTATCCATGACTAATCATTTTCCTATTTCTCAGGTTTGACCAGGAATGATTTTGCTAAACCACTTTCTTTCTGTATGAACCAGAAGTCGCATAGCAGAGGTGCCAGTATATCTCCACAACTGCCATTAAATTGTTTAAGAATTAATATTAAGCGGAAGACTTGGCACCTATTTCCCTAAACCTCACTCCATGCCCTAGCCACATGGCCACCTTCAAGGAATGGAAGCAACTAAGAGGAAGTTTGGAGTGGGCAAGCACCAACACACACATCCTTCATCCTTGAAGACCAGAGCAAGACACACTAAGCCCCAAAATGAAATAAAAAGTCTTAGTAAGTCAGATAGATAATAAGTTATTTGGCCTTTGACTTCCACTGTTTGTGGAGGGTAAGGGCACCTTTGACATCTCAGAAGCAGATTGATTTTCTTGAGTAGATGATGGAGAAAATTGTGCTGAGTTTTGATCATTTGTGTATTCCCAAGTTCCTCCGCACAACCAGACTGTGAAGGAAAACAACTCTAAAGACATGTAAGCACTATGGTTAATTGGGTATGCAGTAAATACAATTTACTCCTGAAGAAACAGTTTGCTGTTTATTCACTGGGAAAAAAAAATACTCAGCTTGATAATACTGACAGAACACGAATATTGTGCGGCAGGTTGAAGAAAAATCCTATTTAAAATGCTTGTAAAAGGGCGAATAAAAGCAGTCTGGTTTCTCTTCCTTTTGAAAATCTTGATTTCATTGCCTCATTTGTTCTTTGCTTTCTTTTTTCCTGCTTCCTTTTAATTTTTCCTTCTGCACTGCTGTAGAAGACTTTCCCAAAGAAAGTTTTCTGAGACATCAGTTTATTAAGTATTTTTCAACATTATTTCTATACCTGATCTCCTGGCAGCCCTACAAAATATCTTGTTGTATTCTTTATTCACCCTAGAAAGATTCTGGGAAGAGGTGATTAATTGATAAGTGAAAAAGACTACACTGTCTAGAGACACACAGAGCATATCAAAATCATTCAGAGTCAAGTTCTTGAACCCAATGCTATTTCCCTTCCATGTACAGAAGCCCCATGGGAACCTCATACAGCTTCTGGTTCAACAGGAAGCCTAGTTTAGGTAAAGGCAGCAGGTAAACCTGTTCCACCCCTATGTGCTGTATGTTAAAAATCCACCTCTCTCATCACTTTTACTCTTAGGTTCCCCAAACAAAGTCCTGGCACCACCTGACAGGCATCACTTAGCTGAGCGGGCTGCTGCTGATTCTTCCCCACTGCTGACACTGTAAATTAGCTACAACTGGTATTTGAAGGTGAGGTCGTGCACCTGCTGCCCTCATTTGGTGATAAGAGACTTGTCTTCCAAAACATACTGCCTTGCCTCTTGTCCTTCATCCACCCTAGAAACACATATTCTTTTGATTTCTGAGAGTCTTTCTGATGCAGTGTGTTGTTGGCTATTTTTCTATCCTGGTTTTCCATTTGATAAAATAATTGAAGTGACTTAGATGCTACTAGGTTGGGGGAGAGTAGATAATTTCCTTCACAGGAGTGAAAAATATACCTTCCAACTCTCTACAAGTCATAGGAAGTTATGTCTTTTTTGGTGAATTGAGGTTCTGCCCATGGTGGGTAATAAGTGTCAGCAACCACCAGCAACCACCTGGGCTACAGGTGGCTCAGTGGTTTAAAAAAAAAAAAAAATCTGCCTGCCAATGGAGGAGATGCAGGAAGAGGCAGGTTAAATCCCTTGGTCAGGAAGAACCCCTGGAGGAGGAAATGGCAACCCACAACAGTATTCTTGCCTGGAGAATTCCAGGGATGGGGAACCAGGTGGGCTGCCATCTATGGGGTCGCACAGAGTTGGACACGACTGAAGTGACTTTAGCAGCAGCAGCAGCAGCAGCAGCAGCAGGGCCATCATTATGTGTCCCCTTCAAAGCTGCGTGTTTTGATAATAACAGTTTCCTTTTCTATGGTGGACCCGAAACCATGACCAAAACTCACCACATGGATAAGAAACTGGACGTTTACCTGCTATGGATTGAATTCCATCATAACTATGTCTCTGGCACATTCAATGTATATTGACTCTATAGACATGCCCAACTGGCCCAAATTACTTTGTACACACACAGCATTCAGTGTTCCAACAAACTGAGCTCATCCGTTGAAGCTATAAGGGGTCCACTCTTCCAAAATGTTGCTCTTCATGTGTCCACCTAGAGCAAGATGTTTCTCGTTATGGTGGTATGAAATGGGATTTTTTTTCTCTCTTATGAATAATAAATAGAATCATGAGAGCTAAAAAGAATATAACAGGATCCTGCAATTGGAGATGACATTTACTTAGCAGAAAGTAAAATTATGTTAAAAAAATCAATATGCTTGGTGAAACTTCCCATATTTTTAATTCACTTGCAACAGATAATTAGCTCATATATTTAAATTAGCCTGATGTATTTTATTTAGCAATTTTTTAAGGAGATCACATTCTATTTTATTCCTATATCAATTCAGCCACTAATACAGTACACAGAGACAGCTCTCCTGCACCCCTCCCCCATAAAAGGCTGTTTAGGGCTCCGTTTCCAGCCAAATGATCTGGGGAGTTTTCTCTCAGTGCCATGCATGATTTTGCCAATGAATCTTTAACCTCTGTGAGGGAGGGGACTGAAGATAAGAGGAGGAGGGGGCAGAAAGACAAGGCCCTAAGGGAGCATTTGGAATGCAGACAGAGCTTCACCCTGTCTGACTGTGGGTGACTTCAGCTGAGTGTGCAGGCCTTATTTTTCCCTTCTTCTCCAGTGGGAACACCACACATGATGGGCACACCTTGCCAGGCAGGAATTCTTTTGGAAACATTAGCAGAAGGGGGCCTCAGAGAACATGGTGTTTTCCTTTAAGAACCAAGTTCAAGCCCAATGCATCGTGTAAATGAAAATACACCACCTTTTAGAGGGAGGAGCCGGGCTGTGTACATTTTCTTTATCTTCTTTGCTTTGTTTCTCAGAGCATCCAAGGTGGGGGAAGGTCAAGCTTACTGAGGCCTTGACCTGGCCTTTCGGTCTTACATGGGATTATAAGTTTCACGTATAAATGTCATGCCACATCTTATTCATAGGTAAGGGAATCTCCTTTCTTTTTCATTTTTTTCCTTTTGCCATTATATCTAGTGAATTTCAGATCCTTCTCTCCTGTCATCACTGTTCCTTCCTTCATCTGCAGTGTTTCTCATTCCTCAGCTGAGAGTTTGCTTTCTTGCCTTTTCTGAGACTGGTCGTTCCTTCTGGAACCATCTCCCAGCCTCAACCCATCTCTGATGCGAACATTCTTGCTGACACGTTCTCAGCAGGCTGGGCGCATCGTGACTGCATCTATATTGAGAGGGGGAGGACAAGATTGTTTACTTTCTCAGAAGGCTAAATATCTCGGCTGTGAGTCCTTGACTGTGTATTTAAGGACACAGACAGAAAGGACAAAGGCCAGCAGAAAGAGCTTCTGCCACGGTGATTTGCATCTGAGTTCAATTCAGCTCTGCTTTAAAGAGTCTCATTTGAATACACAGTACATTAGCTACACTATTGCTTCAGATCCAATATGGGAAATACGTTCATAGCTCAGTAACCTCTCCCCCACCTAGTCCAGACAGTTGGGGAAGAGGGTGGGGAGGGGCTCCAACAACTGCAGAGAAACTGTATTTCAAATGAATGTCTTTCATCACCTGCCTATGTATCCCACAGCTGTACTCCCGATAGGAGATTTGCATATTTTTTCTGACTAATGGAAATAAATATAGGATGAAGATTTTGTTTGTCCATTTAAAAATCCTGCTTTGCTCCTCATGCTCCAGGGCTTCTAAATATGCGATAAGAAGAAACGGTTTGTTAGACTAAAGAAAATCAGAAGTTCCAGATCACATGTCTACTGTTATCATCTATGTGAAGGACTGCAGCTAGAAATCACCTCCAGAATTCCTTCTGGCAAAAAATTAGTAAGTAGATTTATAATATAAGGCTATGTGAATGTAGTTACCTAAAGGACCACTGATCTAAACTAAGTTAGCCTGCAGAGAGTCCTAAATTATGCACAAGGTTGAAATGACATTAAATGCACATTGTCTATTCCCTTTCTTTTTAATTTTCATGGGAGTTCAGATATACCTTGCAGTCTTTGTGTATATTTTCTTAATCCCTTGTCTTCTTTTGACCTGAGAAAGCAAAGGGCAAATGAAGGATAAGACTCGTTAAGAGTGTAAGAAGTGTGGGCTTGATGAATGTTTGAATCCTGGGATGGTTCTTTATCTAGCCAAAGTCTATAGACACGAAATGCAATAATAGTAAGATAATGATATTGACTTTTTTAACAAACATACTAGAACTTCTATATAGCCCAGACTTTTATCAATGCCTTAAAACAGTCACCTTAGGAGGCTGAGGTTTTGTTTAATTTTAGCTTTTAGTTTTTAACAGTGGTTTTGTTTTAACACAGCAGCAGGAATTGCTACTAAGGCTGCCCAGCGTTTTCTATTGAATATTGTCAATGGAGAAAGATTTTTGTCACTCGGGGTGGGTTTGATTTTTGAAAATAGTCAAATACTATCTGGAGCCAGGGTAACTAGTGAATGGGCAGCTAAGTGTTAGTTTTTTTTTTTTTTAATTTAAATTTATTTATTTTAATTGGAGGCTAATTACTTTACAATATTGTATTGGTTTTGCCATACATCAACATGAATCCACCACAGGTGTACACGTGCTCCCTATCCTGAACCCCTCTCCCACCTCCCTCCCCATACCACCCCTCTGGGTCATCCCAGTGCACCAGCCCCAAGCATCCTGTATCCTGCATCGAACCTGGACTGGTGATTCGTTTCTTATATGACATTTACATGTTTCAATGCCATTCTCCCAAATCATCGCACCCTCTCTAAAATAACATCCTCTTCCCTAAGTTTGGCTGTAGCAACACAAAATGCCTTCTGAGCTTATTAAGTGCTTGTTGGCAAATGTAAGACATGTGAAAATTCACACTGCCCCTGTGCCTTTAATCAAAGAACTGTAGCATTAGAAGAAATCTTAGAGGTTAGAAAATTCAAACCCTTAGTTGAGAGAAATAAGAAGGTCAAAATAGTGACATTTCACTTAAGACAATGCTTTTTTCTTGACTGTAGAAGTTTAAGTAATTACAATTTTGTTTAGTTCTTGAATACTGCAAACATTTGGATGTTGTGTGTATGTGATCAGTGACTGTGTCTGTATTAGTAGGACCTACTTCCAGAGTGTCTGCCCAGATCTCAGGTAATTTCCTTACTGTGCAACTGTCCTCTTGCTCCACATCTAATTCTTGAAAGCACAGATGCATGACCCTGCTGTCCATGTTGGGAGGGTAACACCTGCCCTTGGAGATGGCTGATTGGACCAGCAGTAACACCTGACCCAAGGTAGACCAGTGAAATCCTCTCTTCTGGGAATTTGAAATTGGCACTTAGGAAGTTGTTCAATACAGCTGAATCTAGAAGATACAGTGTCAGGAATTAAAATTTTCCTCCTTGACCAGAGAGCCAAGAAAGCTGATCTAGAGAGAAAGAAAAGTAATACAGAAGACATGATGAAAAAGGTAAAAATAGGATTAAGGCTCCCAGTTAGAGCCTTCCTGAAGCCTGATTGTATTATTGCCCTGAAGTCTTTGAGTTAACATTTCATCCTCAAATGATGTGGTTTAAATGTTTATTTTTAAGTTAGATTGAACTGGTTTGCTCCTTGCAGCCCACTACATCATACCCAACAGATTGCAAGTAAAAGTCATTCAGTTGTGACTGACTCTATACAGTCCATGGAATTCTCCAGGCCAGAATACTGGAGTGGGTAGCCTTTTGCTTCTCCAGAGGATCTTCCAACCCAGGGATTGGACCCAGGTCTCCTGCATTGCAGGCGGGATTCTTTATCAACTGAGCTATCAGGGAAGTCAACAGATTATGTATATATATCAATTCCCAAGAGGGAAATGAATCTGCCAGCCTCTCTCAAGAACTGAAGGTCCTTTCATGAGGATCTGATGGCTTCTCTGAGAGAAAGGGACAACTTTGAATGTGACCTGCATGAACCTGTGAAAGGTCCTATTTGATCCAGCTCTGGGGAAAGAAGGAAAAGCAACTACAACACTGCCATTCTCATGCATTCAACTCATTTAGAGGCAGCCTCCTCACCCCCATTGCTTAGAAGATAGAAACCCAAGCTCTTAAAGCAGATGCACAAGAAGTAGGGCCTGATCTCCATCTTCACTCTCCTTCCAGCACATTCATGCTTTCTGATGCAGAACCATGAAGCTACTAGCATGCCCCTTCCCCTCTACACACCTCCATGCCTGCGTATGCCAAGTTTCCTCTGCTTGGAATGCCCTGCGTGCCCACCTCTCCTTCCCATCCTAGCTCCCCACTCCCTTAGCCTAGAAAATTCCTATTCAACTTTTCAAACTCTTTGTGACAGTCAACACTGGGAGAACTTCTCTGGCTTTTCTCTACCACAAGATGAAATCAATTCCTGTTTTTCCTGAACTACTTCAGTACCTTATAACACATTTTCACAACCCTCATCTCTTGCACTCTGTTGTAATGATTTGATGATGTTTTTTCATCAACAAACTAAACTGTTGTTTCATTTGTTAAATGAACTGCCACACTGTGAACAACGTGAAAGCAGGAACCATGTCTCATTCACTGTTTTTTTTTTAATATTTTTATTTATTTGGCTACATCAGGTCTTAGTTGCAGCATGCAGGATCTTCTATCTTCATTGTGGCATGCAGGACCTTTTCATTGCAGCATGCAAACTCTTAGATATGGCATGGGGGATCTAGTTCCCTGACCAGAGATAGAACCTGGGCCCCCTGCATCAGGAGTGTGGAGTCTTAGCCACTGGACCACCAAGAGGTCCCTCTCATTCACTTTTGATGTCCAACAACTAATAGTGAGTCCACAATTACTACCCTGTAGCTGGTAGCTACACATTTTGTGTGTTCAGTACACATGGAGAGAAATAAACTGAAATTATGTAGTCATTTTCTGCTGCTGCTGCTGCTAAGTCGCTTCAATCATGTCTGATTCTGTGCAACCCCATAGACGGCAGCCCACCAGGCTCCCCCATCCCTGGGGTTCTACAGGCAAAAACACTGGAGTGGGTTGTCATTCCTTCTCCAATGCATGAAAGTGAAAAGTGAAGTCGCTCAGTCGTGTCTGACTCTTAGCGACCCCGTGGACTGCAGCCCACCAGGCTCCTCCATCCATGGGATTTTCCAGGCAAGAGTACTGGAGTGGGGTGCCATCGCCTTCTCCAGTAGTCATTTTCTACAGAGGTACTAAGATATTTGTTCTAGAGACCTCCCTCACCTTGGTGAAAATGACTTTTGAAACTTCCTGCATTCTTAACTATGCTGCCTGCTGCTTTCCCAGGAGGTTAAGTGGATGTTCTATACATGAGAGCTATTAGAAGCTATGTCGCTCAAGAGGTTTATTTGTGTACAAGGGGCTCATGCTAACCCTGGGGACCATGAGCGTCCACATTTACCGTGAAGGCAAATGTCAATTATTTCTCCTTGGTTCCTATGAACGCTCCTTAAGAGAGTTCATAGGAACCAAGGAGAAATAATTGACATTATTGGAAGAGGTTCTGCACTGGCATAACTCTAAAAACTCTGTGAGGCAGTAATGATATCTGTTTTCTACTCAACATTTTAGGCATATACTATACATGTATGGAATACAGATACAAATGACGCAGTCAATAAATATGTATTAAAAATAAAGGATGGGAGGAATGGAGGGAAAGGAGGGGTAAGGAAAGGAGGAAGAGTAAAGAAAGGAGGGGGGCTTTATAAAGAAAGGTTCTAATTATTGGGAAAAACTAAATTCACCCTGTAAAACAAACCACAAAGAGCAAAATCAGTTAAGTGTAAACATTCACAGTAAATAATAAATATTGTACAGCAATAGTCCCCAGCCTTTTTGGCACCAGGGGCTGGTTTCATGGAAGAAACTTTTTCCATGGATTTGGGGAGGGGGATGATTCAGGCGGTGATACAAGCCATAGGGAGCAATAGGGCACTGCTTACCTCCTGCTGAGCAGCCCTGTTCCTAATGGACTGTCCTACAGGGGTTGGGGTTTATGGATCCCTGTTGTACCGAATGGTTTCATTGTTTATTATACACTATCCCTTCCAACTAGTCAAAGCTATGATTTTTCCAGTAGTCATGCATGGATGTGAGAGTTGGACTATAAAGAAAGCTGAGTGCCAAAGAATTGATACTTTTGAACTGTGGTGTTGGAGAAGACTCTTGAGAGTCCCTTGGACTGCAAGAAGATCCCGCCAGTCCATCCTCAAGGATATCAGTCCTAAATAGTCATTGGAAGGACTGATGTTGAAACTGAAACTCCAATACTTTGGCCACCTAATGTGAAGAGCTGACTCATTTGAAAAGACCCTGACGCTGTGAAAGATTGAAGGCGGGAGGAGAGGAGGACAACAGAAGGTGAGATGGTTGGATGGCATCACCAACTCTACTGACGTGAGTTTGAGTAAGCTCTGGGAGTTGGTGACGGACAGGAAAGCCTGGCGTGCTGCAGTCCATGTTGTTGCAAAGAGTTGGACACGACTGGGCAACTGAACTGAATTGATCCCTTACCAAGGTGATGGTAAAGGTTTTCCTTTAAGTGGTGGCATCAGCCTAAAATTAAGATCCCTGGGTGATCCTGTATCTCCAACCTGAGTTTCTTCCTTGAAGATCCCATCCTGGCCCTGGTATTTGGGTGTTGATTTCAAAATCTTTTCAGTTCCTCAGTTGGAATAACTGAGCAGTCTGTCCATAAGCTCCAGTCGTTCCTAATCCAGTGAACAGAGTTCAGTAACTATACTTGTGTTACTTATACAATGGCTACTTTACTCAAACTTGTTCTTCATCCAAGGGCTTCCCAGGTGACTCAGTGGTAAAGAATCTGCTTGCCAATGCAGGAGACCAAGGAGATGCAGTTTTGATCCCTGTGGGGAGGATACCCTGGAGGAAGAAACAGCAACCCACTCCAGTATTCTTGCCTGGAAAATTCCATGGACAAAGGAGCCTGGCTGGCTATAGTCCATTTGACACAAATAATGAGGTTATTTTCCATACCACCTTCTCAGCTGGAATCGTCCATGATACCATTTCATGATCTAATGTGTCTGTAGCTACCACAAAACACTTAATTGGAAAAGACTTATGGCATAGTTTTATTGAATTATTATCACTTTAAACTGTTATCACTCTAAAGCTAAGGTAAGATTTAAAAGTGATTTAGGAAATAATTATAAAAGAAAGAGAATTTCAGTAAAAGGGACACTCTCAGCCTTAAAGATCTTCTTTATGGGCATGTATCCTCCGAAGCCAAGAATGTCTAAGCCACTTCTTTTGTACAAAAGCAGGAACTTTTTTAGAGAAGACAGCTCTTTGACAACTATATAGCTTTGTAGGACTCCCACTGCTCTAGTTTACATGGTTTGAGGGAAGAATGTGCATGTGTGCTCAGTAGAGTGTAATAAGTGTGCCTACCTCAGACAGCTGTTGTGCAAACTAAATGATAATGCATGTACGCAGTTAGCACAACGTCTACACATAGTAAATAGACAAAGTAGCAGAATTGTAACTTACATTGAACTTGGCCTCATCCCATGTCCTCAACAACTGATCACGAAAAAAGAGAATATAAATATTTAACTTGTGTGGTCACTAAATGAGTGTGCAACCTGAGTGGAGCAGAAGGGAGCTATGACTCTGTGGGCCCTGGGTCAGTCTCAGCGCCTAAGTGCTTCTCATACCACGAGCATCTCATGGCCCCTCAGTAGATCTTTAAAGTATGCATTTGTTCATGCCATGTACCTTAAATGTCAGCCAGCTATTTCATCTGGTGCACACACTGAAGAAACACCAATCTGCTCGGACGCTGGAAGAACAGATAGACATGTTAAGCTCGTTCAGAGTTGTGGTTTCCTGGACTCCAGAATGACTTTCTAAGAAATCAAAGAAAATTCTGATGAAATGTCATTATTGCCTTAGGCTTTGCCTTGCTGTTCTAATTCCTTCCTTGGATACACTGGCACCTTAAACATAGTCATCATGGTAGTTATCATCATCGTCATCACTAATGACCTGTCACAAGTCCCTATTGTCAGTCTGGAAATTCCATCTTTAGGCATTGTCCTCAGTTGTTAGCTGTTGTTGTTCAGTTGCTGAATCACCTTCGACTCTGTGACCCCCTGGACTGCAGCACACCAGGCTCCCTTGTCCTTCACTATCTCCTGGAATTTGCTCAAATTCATTTCCTTTGAGTCAGTAATGCTATCTAACCATCTCACCCTCTGTTTCCCCCTTCTCTTGCCCTCAATATTTCCCAGCATCAGGGTCTTTTCTAATGAGTTGTCTCTTCACAGCAGGTGGTCAAAGTATTGGAACTTCAGAGTTCCCCTCAAAAGATTAAAGTCTCCCCACCACACACACTGTACAAGCAGAACTCTCCCTAGAGTCTCTTGGGGTGGGATGCAGAGGGTCTTTCAGGCTCTCTTAGTTGATCAGCACATAACTCGGGGATCAGTTCTAAGGTCCTGTGAACCTACTCAGGGCCAGGACTAGGGAGAGGCTAGTGACATCCGTCTCAAGCACAAATTCAAGGGGACACAAAATCTCAATAGGTAAATAATATCTTAATGCAATATTTTTTAAAATTAATGCAACATTTTTTAACTAAGCAAAAATTCTATAGGGAACAAAATGTTAAATAAAGACAGGATTGGTGACTTTTTTCCTTTTGCCTTGTACCCAAAATAACTTGGCCTGGCACTGACCTTACTTTCCAGGGTCCCTCACCCTCCTCAGCACACACGCCAAAGATGTGTTGACCCTCAGAGCCCCTTTGAATGACTGTTGAATCATAAAATCAGCTCAGTTTTGTCATATACTCCATACACTGTAATTCTAAATGGAAGGCACTATTGTAGGTGCCTGCACTATTGCAGTAAAGAACCAGATAAAACTCTTGCCTCCATGGGGCTTGCATCTAAGTTGGGGAAACAGCAAAGAAAAAAATGAAAAAAATACAAATAGTGTGTCAGGTGCAGTAGAGCAAGAGAATCAGGAGTTCTATGGGTGGAGCTAAGAAGTGAAAATTTAAATAGGATGGTCAGGAAGAGGGAGGAAGCAAGTGATGGGGTATCTGGAGGGAAGTCAGCCCATGCAGAGGGACCAGCAACTGCAAGCTTTCTGGAAATGGTTGTTCTGGGTGGGAGGTCAAGGTTAAAATAGCAGCCTCCCTGCCAGAACAGAGAGCTTCATGTAGATCAGTTCAGTTCAGTTTAGTCGCGTCCGACTCTTTGCGACCCCATGAATCGCAGCATGCCAGGCCTCCCTGTCCATCACCAACTCCCAGAGTTCACCCAAACTCATGTGCATCGAGTCAGTGATGCCATTCAGCCATCTCATCCTCTGTCATCCCCTTCTCCTCCTGCCCCCAATCCCTCCCAGCATCAGGGTCTTTTCCAGTGAGTCAACTCTTCACATGGGGTGGCCAAAGTATTAGAGTTTCAGCCTCAGTCCTTCCAATGAACACCCAGGACTGATGTCCTTTAGAATGGACTGGTTGGATCTCCTTGCAGTCCAAGGGACTCGCAAGAGTCTTCTCCAACATCACCGTTCAAAAGCATCAATTCTTCGACGCTCAGCTTTCTTCACAGTCCAATTCTCACATCCATACATAAACACGGGAAAAACCATAGCCTTGACTCGATGGAAATGGTAACAATCCATGCCTGGCACCACTGGCAATAGAGATAGCAAATTCAATGACAAAAGGAAAATCTTTCATTTGGGTGGATGGGTGGATACCTGAAAAAGAATGAGAGTTCAGAAAGGAGGAAGGGAAGTTGGTGGGTGTCTGCCTTAGGAACTCACTTTGTAATAAGAATGTGAGATGAAGTGGACTCCTAAAGCAGAGGTCCTCATATGGAGGTGATGGTGTTGACAGGGAAGGAATAAAAGAACAGCATTTGAGTTTAAGGAAAACAGGAACCTCTCCTCACTTTTTTGCCCTTCTTGGTACATAGAAAGTTGTGTCAAGACAACAGTCAGAGGTAGAAAAATTTTTGGTCTGCACTTCAATCTCATAACAAGAAAACCATTAATTACTCTAATGGCTAACAGAGCTTTTCCTTGTGCATGTAACACTGGTCCTAAGATCATAGTATGGAATAATGGGCATGGAGTCCAATTGGAATATCTTGAGGCTTATATCAGCAAAATGGTTAACACAAGCAAAGCTTGTGGTTGTCATTCAAGCTTTATTTAGCTCACTGGCACCAAATTCTGAATATGTGGGTGATGTGAATTGCAGTGATCAGTGCTTAATCATTGTTCCAGACCTCTTCATAGGGTAAGGACTACAGAACCCTTCTGGTGATTAGGCTTCTGATGAATAGTCTTCTTTCTTGCTTCCAATCAAGAAATGCCATAAAGGCTGATAAAGAAACTAATATCTGAAACAGTACTGTTATACCCAGATACTTGATATTGAATTCAGTCATGGTATAATTGCTTTATATCAGTTAATAATAAACGTCCAGAACTCCATGTAGAAGTATCAGTCTACAGCACTGTCAAAGAATTTTGAAGATGTTTACAAGCTTAAAGGATCCTACATTGTTCATTTTTGCTCAAAACAATATTATAATTCTTGAGAGCTGATTTCTTTCTTGACCCAGAAGATGAAAGAACACTGCTAAGATTTTTTCTTGGGCAAACTCTTGGGTTTGTGTTCAAAAGACAGAAACCTCTAAGCTAAAGACAAACCTTAGACTGAGGAGACAGGAGAGATCTAATAGAGAGCCTGAACCAGCGCTTCCAGCAATGGCAGAGGGCAACCTTTTGCAAAATAGCTTTTCTTCAAAAATTGTTTTGTAATGCTTAGATCCTTGGATTTAATTTTCAGTTTATATAAAATGTCATCTCATGAAATTCTAAAATCTTATTTTGTCTTACACATAATGTCTACTCTGAGATAAAAATAAAAAAGAACTCTGCCTGCCTTCTCTCCAAATTTGCTAGACTTGAGAATTATCTCAAAAATTCCCATACTATGAATCTTCTCTGAATAGGAGAGAATATTAGTCAGGATAGACTAAGTTATGATACAGTTACAAATACACCCTAAAGTCTCCATGATTTCATTCATTCCATAAATGTTTATTTCTAGCTCTTGCCTAGTTCAATGTGTGTGAGGCAGTCTTCCTCCATCTTATCAGCATAGCGTCAGGAACATGAGGGATCTAAGACCCATATGGTCCCCATGGCAGAAGAAGAGAGAGCTGGAAAATTAGATGGAGTCATTCTACCTACTTCTAATGACCAGACCCCAGTCACATGACCCCAACCTACTAGGGAAGCTGGGGAGCAAATGCACTAGAGCTTATGCATGATATAGTGAGCACCATCAGCTCTGCTTCAGCCTGATATTTGTTTCGGGGTACCTCTTTGCTCCTTGCTCTCACACACAGAAACCAGTCGCATCACCCCCACCTCCTAGAGTCAACCCTAAATCCACTACATTCAGCTTCAAGTTCAGGGTCTCTGTGCGATAGGCAATAGTTTCTATTAAGTTTGCACGTGGCTTCTCCCAGTCCAGAGACCAATGAACTTTAAAAAGATTATCTCTCTAGCCAGTGGGAATTTGCTGTATGACTCAGAGAGCTCACCCTGTGCTCTGTGACAACATAGAGGGGTAGGATGTGGTGGGGGTTGGGAGGAACGTTCAAGAGGGAGGGGATATATGTATACCTATGGCTGATTCATGTTGTTGTATGGCAGAAACCAACACAAAATTGTAAAAATCAAATTTTTACTATTAAAACATTTAAAAAATATGACAAAAAAGATAAATGAAGGAAAAAAAGATTGTCTTGTCCAAAGTACAATGGTGTAATAAAGACAAATCACCACAACAGATGCTCCTAATTCAAAAAGCAGAAGAAAGAAATACAAAGTAACCACATATCTGGGGTTCTGAAATCCTGCTGGCCAGGCTGGGGAGACTCCACGCAGGGTGAGGGTAGTTCCTTGATTAGCCCACCAACTCAATGGACATGAGTTTGGGTGAACTCTGGGAGCTGGTGATGGACAGGGAGGCCTGGCGTGCTGCAGTTCATGGGGTCGCAAAGAGTCGGACATGACTGAGCGACTGAACTGAACCGAACTGTCCTCTAAAGGGACTTGTATATCCTCTTCTCTGATCACTCCTGAAATGGGGGTGAGAAATCATTTCCTCCTCAATGCTGTGACTTTCAACATTTGCTTCTGTTCATGGAAGGCTGGGGACCAAACATCATAGAACTCAAAATACTGCTCCCTCAAAAATTCAATAGAATTTTGATCTATTTTATTCTCATCATCTCCGTGTAATAACAAATACATCCAAAGATATCTTTTAGTCATTGTTTTCAAGTCTACTCTATTTCTTTGTTTCCTCTTTCCATTCCTATCTTTTTCAACTAAATGGTGGCCACCTTTCAAGTTTGGAAAGTCACTCCTTTAATCTAATCTGTGTTCAGTCACTTTACAGTTTATTGGGTGTTTGCTCCTCAAAACATTTTTCTGCTTCTTGCCTTTTAGAATCTAGAAGCAGTAAGCTTTTCCAATCCTACAGTGCCTCAGATTTCTGGAATCAATTTTTGTTTGTAAACTGGTCAGTTCTCTTCTGAGCTCATCTTTTCTTTATCTCTTCTTCCCCCCCAACCCCCAAAACATAGCCAATTGTAGCCAACACACAATACTATCATGCTGTTTTCCAACATTTTCTCCTAGAGATAACAGCTCACTAAGCACATGGTTTGTCTCCCAAAGTATTGCAGATGGTAAGTTTTCCAAATGTTTTGGCTCACATAACATGAATCAAGATTTTTCAAGACTGGAGGAATCAACCTGCCTGACTTCAGGCTCTACTACAAACCCACAGTCATCAAGACAATATGGTACTGGTACAAAGACAGAGAAATAGATCAATGGAACAAAACAGAAAGCCCAGAGATAAATCCATGCACCTATAGACACCTTATCTTTGACAAAGGAGGTAATATACAATGGAGAAAAGACAATCTCTTTAATGAGTGGTGCTGGGAAAACTGGTCAACCACTTGTAAAAGAATGAAACTAGAACACTTTCTAACACCATACACAAAAATAAACTCAAAATGGATTAAAGATCTAAACGTAAGACCAAAAACTATAAAACTCCTAGATAAAACACTCTCCGACATAAATTATGGCAAGATCCTCTATGACCCACCTCCCAGAATATTGGAAATAAAAGCAAAAATAAACAAATGGGACCTAATTAAAATTAAAAGCTTCTGCACAACAAAGGAAACTATAAGCAAGGTGAAAAGACAGCCTTCAGAATGGGAGAAAATAATAGCAAATGAAGCAACTGTCAAAGAATTAATCTCAAAAATATACAAGCAACTCCTGCAGCTCAATTCCAGAAAAATAAATGACCCAATCAAAAAATGGGCCAAAGAACTAAACAGACATTTCTCCAAAGAAGACATACAGATGGCTAACAAACACATGAAAAGATGCTCAACATCACTCATTATCAGAGAAATGCAAATCAAAACCACTATGAGGTACCATTTCACGCCAGTCAGAATGGCTGCGATCAAAAGTCTACAAGCAATAAATGCTGGAGAGGGTGTGGAGAAAAGGGAACCCTCTTACACTGTTGGTGGGAATGCAAACTAGTACAGCCACTATGGAGAACAGTATGGAGATTCCTTAAAAAACTGGAAATAGAACTGCCACATGACCCAGCAATCCCACTGCTGGGCATACACACTGAGGAAACCAGAATTGAAAGAGGCACGTGTACCCCAATGTTCATTGCAGCACTGTTTATAATAGCCAGGACATGGAAGCAACCTAGATGCCCATCAGCAGATGAATGGATAAGAAAGCTGTGGTACATATACACAATGGAGTATTACTCAGCCATTAAAAAGAAAACATTTGAATCAGTTCTAATGAGGTGGATGAAACTGGAGTCTATTATACAGAGTGAAGTAAGCCAGAAAGAAAAACACCAATACAGTATTAGATCAGATCAGATCAGTCGCTCAGTAGTGTCCGATTCTTTGCGACCCCATGAATCACAGCACGCCAGGCCTCCCTGTCCATCACCAACTCCCGGAGTTCACCCAGACTCATGTCCATTGAGTTGGTGATGCCATCCAGCCATCTCATCCTCTGTCGTTCCCTTCTCCTCCTGCCCCCAATCCCTCCCAGCATCAGAGTCTTTTCCAATGAGTCAACTCTTCGCATGAGGTAGCCAAAGTACTGGAGTTTCAGCTTTAGCATCAGTCCTTCCAAAGAAATCCCAGGGCTGATCTTCAGAATGGACTGGTTGGATCTCCTTGCAGTCCAAGGACTCTCAAGAGTCTTCTCCAATGCCACAGTTCAAAAGCATCAATTCTTCAGCACTCAGCCTTCTTCACAGTCCAACTCTCACATCCATACATGACCACAGGAAAAACCATAGCCTTGACTAGACAAACCTTTGTTGGCAAAGTAATGTCTCTGCTTTTGAATATGCTATCTAGGTTGGTCATAACTTTCCTTCCAAGGAGTAAGCGTCTTTTAGTTCATGGCTGCAGTCACTGTACTAACGCATATATATGGAATTTAGAAAGATGGTAACAATAACCCTGTATGCAAGACAGCAAAAGAGACACAGATGTATAAAACAGTCTTTTGGACTCTATGGGAGAGGGAGAGGGTGGGATGATTTGGGAAAATGGCATTGAAACATGTATAATACCATATGTGAAATGAATCACCAGTCCAGGTTCAATGTATGATACAGGATGCTTGGGGCTGGTGCACTGGGATGACCCAGAGGGATGGGATGAGGAGGGAGGTGGAGGGGGATGGTTCAGGATGGGGAACACATGTACACCCGTGGCAGATTCATGTCAGTGTATGGCAAAACCAATACAATATTGTAAAGTAATTAGCCTCCAATTAAAATAAATTTATATTAAAACGTAAAAAAAAAAAAAAAAAAGATTTTTCCAGACTTCAGTATTAATTTCTTCACTGTCTGCTGATCATCCACTATTCATTGCCACATACTAATACCTTGTGACTTAACAAAAGGTGACTTAGTGATTTTTAATGACTTAACAAAATATTATTTCCAGCTCATATAGTGTATGATACATGACAGATAGCCCTCTCCTGTCTTATAGCTATAACATCTCGATCCTGGCCTGCAAGGTCACTGGATCTGGGGGATACAAAGCCTGGATAACCACACTAGAAAACTTTAAGGGATGTTCTAGAAGTGGTTTACATTATTTCATCTCACCTTTCACTGGTCAGATCCCCATGAAAAACCCTAACCTAAGGATCATGGAAAAAGGAAGAGAGTTCCAGAAAAACATCTATTTCTGCTTTATTGACTATGCCAAAGCCTTTGACTGTGTGGATCACAATAAACTGTGGAAAATTCTGAAAGAGATGGTTATACCAGACCACCTGACCTGCCTCTTGAGAAACCTATACGCAGATCAGGAAGCAACAGTTAGAACTGGACATGGAACAACAGACTGGTTCCAAATAGGAAAAGGAGTACGTCAAGGCTGCATATTGTCACCCTGCTTATTTAACTTCTATGCAGAGTACATCATGAGAAATGCTGGGCTGGAAGAAGCACAAGCTGGAATCAAGATTGTCAGGAGAAATATCAATAACCTCAGATATGCAGATGACACCACCCTTATGGCAGAAAGTGAAGAGGAACTAAAAAGCCTCTTGATGAGAGTGAAAGAGGAGAGTGAAAAAGTTGACTTAAAGCTCAACATTCAGAAAATGGAAATCATGGCATCTGGTCCCATCACTTCATGGGAAATAGATGGGGAAACAGTGGAAACACTGTCAGACTTTATTTTTTTGGGTTCCAAAATCACTGCAGATGGTGATTGCAGCCATGAAATTAAAAGACGCTTACTCCTTGGAAGGAAAGTTATGACCAACCTAGATAGCATATTCAAAAGCAGAGACATTACTTTGCCAACAAAGGTCCGTCTAATCAAGGCTACGGTTTTTCCAGTAGTCATGTATGGATGTGAGAGTTGGACTGTGAAGAAAGCTGAGTGCTGAAGAATTGATGCCTTTGAACTGTGGTGTTGGAGAAGATTCTTGAGAGTCCCTTGGCCTGCAAGGAGATCCAACCAGTCCATTCTAAAGGACATCAGTCCTGGGTGTTCTTTGGAAGGACTGATGCTAAAGCTGAAACTCCAATACTTTGGCCACCTCATGCGAAGAGTTGACTCATTGGAAAAGACTCTGATCCTGAAGAGATTGGAGGCAGGAGGAGAAGGGGACAACAGAGGATGAGATGGCTGGATGGCATCACCAACTCGATGGACATGAGTTTGGGTGAACTCCAGGAGTTGGTGATGGACAGGGAGGCCTAGCATGCAGCAATTCATGGGGTCGCAAAGAGTTGGACACGACTGAGCGACTGAACTGAACTGAAGTGCAGAGTAAGTTAAGAAACATCATAGAGCCCACAGGTTTAGAGATGGAGCACTCTGTCACATATAGCACCAAAATACCAAATCCAAAATAACTACAAAAGAAATCTGAAGTTTGGGCAGGCTACTTTACCATTAAGTCTTTGTTCTCGTTATAAAATGAACTTTATTTTATTTAACTATAAAAGCGCGATTGTGAATATTTAACACCATAACATGTAAAGTTCTAGCATAATATCTGGTTAGAAGAGTGTCTCCAAAAAAGGTTTGTAAAAGCCCAATAGAGTATTTCTAGTTTGTTCTAGGTTTCATGCATTGGGATATCCTATTCTAATTCAGGACTTAGTGTCCTTTTTAAAATAATTACAGAAGGCAGTTTTGACCATTGGCAGCCATGCAAGATCCCTTTCAGATGTCTGTTGATTGCAACTTTAAAACTAGGGGCTTTCCTGGTGGCTCAGTGGTAAAGAATCTGCCTGCAATGCAGAAGATGAAGGTTTGATCCGTGGAAGATCCCCTAGAGAAGAAAATGGCAACCCAGTCTAATATTCTTTCCTGGGAAATCCCATGGACAGAGGAGCATGGCAGGCTACAGTCCATGGGGTTGCAAGAGTCAGAGATGACTTAGCAACTAAACCACCATCACCACTTTAAGATTTAGGGGTTTTGTTGGGAATCTTGGCATTCCTTATGGTGTTGGCTTTCAAAAGCCCCAGTTTACATGTAGTTTTGATAACTTCTGAAGGATCTGATAGGAAGGATGGACTGATGGTCCAGATGAGATGATGTTCTCTTTGGACTGGCTACTTGAGCCAAGGATAGTTTATTTGAGAGGTGACTCCAGGAAGCAGGATAAGTGAGAAGGGGACTGAGGAAGGGACTGAAGACAGTAATGGGTATGTTGTGACTGGGTTACCACAGTGGACAACGGGGAGTTCTCTGGGGCTTTCCAGGATATTCTAGAGAACACGCTAAATATATTTGTATTTATATAAATATTTTTTCCATGAGAGCTTGAAGAACCTGGATCAACTCCTGTCTCTTAATGTTTGACGATCATTCCTGGGATGTTACTCTCCATACCTCTAGCCAGATAGCTCCCCCAGGCAGCAAGAGAGAAGACACCCTTGGAGCATCTGGGAATTGTCTGCAGGTAATCTCTGGAGTGGAGGTGGACCTGGAGATATGAGTGGGATACAAATAGCAAAGAGCGTATATTAAAATAATTCCCCTTGGAATCTCTGAATCGCCAGGCCATGTAACCACAATTCCTTACCAGCATCTCTCTCTCTTATTATTATTGATAACTCTTCAGTGTATCTTAAAATTTTAAAATTATGGCTTCTCCCAAGAAATAAAGAAGTTATACATTTTAAAATTTGCTTCTTTCTCCGTGCAGGGCTCTCTTGCCGCTCTATACTGGATTTTGCCACTTTCTCCTTCTTGTTATATTTTATAAGTGCCAAATTCTCCCTTTTATCACAAAACAATGCCTTTTGTCCACAGAACAATGTTGAAGAGCTCTTGACTAGCCAACTGGTAGGGTTATTGAGAAGAGGAGGGAATTTTTACTGAAGCTGAAGAGATGGCTACCATAAAGGTAGAAAAGTGAAAGCAGAGTCATAAACATAAGCCCAACAAACAAAGAGGAGGATGGGTGAGTTACAAAAACCAGAGAGGGCAGCAAGCAGCTACTTTTGAGGTAGAGTCCAGAACCCAGGATCAGGAAGACCAGAGGTGAGCAAGCATTGGTTGAGTATGAGTGGGAAGAGCGATTGCTTGGAAATGTCTGCTATCTTCAGTTTCTGTTTAGAAGTCAGGCTAAGTGAGCACCTGAGCTTAAAAGTCCAGGATGAAGCAGACAATAGAAACCCTGATACAATTCCTAGACTTTGCCTCCCTAACCACCCAATCTCAGTCACTCCCATTTGCCATTTTATTACATTTGAACTCATTTGTGTTTCTTATTTTTCAGTTTAAAATGTTTCCCTGGGTTAGCGTTCCCTTTTCATTCTGGATTAAAAAGTTATACTCTTCATAAGTCAAACAACAACATTTTGGCAGGAAGTTAGCAGGAACATATGGGCCTCAGCATTTTGATGCCCAGACTGGCTTCTGCCAAAACATTTCTTTGCTGTCATATAGATAGCAGCAATGTTTGGGACTGTTGGGGAATCGTCCCACACAGCTCGGGCTGGGGAGTGCTGCCGCCTGACAGCCTTTGTGCGTAGCTAAGGGGCTTCCTGTCCCTAAGTCTGAGCACTGTTAGGGGCGAGAGGGCAGTGGAGTCAGTCAGCATCCACTTGTTAGAGCCGCACGAGCTCCAGGCAATGTCCCCTAACTTCAGGCATCCAAAGACACTGACAGGAGGGCTGGGACAGGAACACAGAGGGTATTGGTCAGAATCCAAATCAGAAAACAAAAACCACTTTCTTCTTAAAAAGAGGGGATTTAATCAAAGTGATTGGGTATACAGGGAATGGAAGGACTAAAAGTTAACCAGGAGATAGTAAAGCAACCCAGAGATTAGCTGGAAGAGGAAGCCATTAGGAAGTGCACCTTTGAATGGATGAGTCAGTGGAGCTCAGTGGAAGCTGAAACTGTGATGGGCTTATCCAATTGGATCTGGAACCAGAGAAGAAACTCGGTGACTGCAGACACCTCCTGAGGCGGCCAGGTAGAGGGAAATGTCCTGACTTCTCTGCCTCCCACACTCCTGTTTCTTCTGGTGCCTTGTACTAAATGAAACAGAAGATAGTAGGCGTGGGAACCTGGGACACTCTCCTCAGGGAGTAGACCCCTTGAAATATAGAACTGAACAAAAAAGAGCTAGGGTGGATCTGAGAGCAAATAGGCCAGGACTGACTTGCATGGGGTAGGAAATTTTAATAGCTGGAATGGAATAAGCCATCCAACCCCACAGTCTAAGGTAAGTACACCCAAATCCCCACCAATTTTTCTTGGGTCAACTCAGGACTCAGAATGTCACAAAAGAAAAATAACAGTCACATCATCATCATCTGATATTTACACTAGTTATTTGATGTAACTCTTCTCTGTTCTGATATACTATTAATTCTCCAATGAGTACACTAGAAAACTCAGGCAGAGAGAAGTCATAGATTTGTTCTAGGAAGCAATGGAACCAGTGTTATGACAGAGATTGTCGAGTTGCAGAGCCCATTCTCCATCTGATTCCTCACCTCTCCGATGCTTCCTCAACTCTTCTACCTCCAGTCAATAGAGATCTGAACCTCCTCACATACTATTCTCAGAGGGGCCTAAGGGACCGTGACTTAGAAGTCTGTGAGCCCCTTCTGAGAATCCCCCATGAACAGCTATCTCAAAGTAACTTGTAGAAGTACCCGAGGATAAAATGATGTTTCTTACCTTCTTTATTTCTCTATTGCTTAAAGGTTGCTCATTCATTCCTGGCCCCTGTCCTTTGGTGGCAAAGATAAATGATAAGTTTAGTTTTTCCATTTGCTAATTATAAATCCACCTTCTGCTGCTGCTGTTGCTAAGTCGCTTCAGTTGTATCTGACTCTGTGCGACCCCATAGACGGCAGCCCACTAGGCTCCCCTGTCCCTGGGATTCTCCAGGCAAGAACACTGGAATGGGTTTGCCATTTCCTTCTCCAATGCATGAAAGTGAAAAGTGAAAGTGAAGTCACTCAGTCATGTCTGACTCTTCCCGACCCCATGGACTGCATCCCGCCAGGCTCCTCCGTCCATGAGACTTTCCAGGTGAAAGCACTCAAGTGGGTTGCCATTGCCCTCTCCTAAATCCACCTTATTTTCCCTTAAAATCTATGCCAACAATTTCTATTAGATGTGTACCAGCTATCCTAAACCCCCTTTATCATGATCTTTGTGTTATTTTATTTCTAAGCAACTGGGGACCCTAAACATTAATTGCCATTAAGGTAGCAATGGCAAGCTAGTAGGTGACAGAAGATACCTCTTTGAGCAGAAGTTAACTCTTGCAACTTGTAGCTAAGGGATCTCCAAGCTGAAATAAAACAAAAACAAAGCAAAGCTTGAGTCTGGAGATTATATAAGGGTTGGAGTATGGTCTACAAAGAGGCCCAATCTACCCCCCAAGGCCTAGTTCTTCAAAAGACAGAAGGTCTATGTCAGTGGGTGATAAAAAGTCATGTAGGGACCATAGCAAGACTTTTTATATGATTAAACCAGGCCACAGAGGACTAGAGGGACACTGGAGCACCATGTTGAGGCTTAAAAATCCCCCCAAAAAACCAGAGTAGGCAGTCATAGTTATCAGAGTACAGAGCTCAGCTGTGGAAAATGTACTTCCTTCACCTATTTATAACCAAATTTTTTGAGGCTGGAGATGCTAAAGTCCAACTGTGCTTGCCTCTGAGGTATCTACAGTGTAACAGGGAAGGCCTGAAGAAAACACATAATCAAAAAAAAACTACAATAAGTAACATAATAACAAAAGGTGATGAGGACATAAAAGGAGAAGCATCCTAATTCCCAGGAAGAAGCAATAATATGCTAGAAATCTCTTAGATAAGAGAGAATATGGCTTGCTTAGGAAAATGCAAATGGTAGTCATGAGAAGTGCCATTAGAGAGATGAATTGGGGGCTACTTAACTGATTAGGTTTAGAAGTCATGTTAAAGGATGTGTTTCTTTTTCCCAAAGTCAGTTGGAAAGGGTTTTAAGAAGGGGAGGCACATAAAGAAATGTGGGTTTAGAAAGACCATCCTGACACTATGACAGATGATGGATTGGACAGGAATCAGGCTAGAGGCAGGAGAGAGGTTAAGGGATTGTTGCAGTAACAGGGAAGAAATGGAAACATTCTAGAATAATATATTAATAGTGAGAATGAATAGAAAGGGTGGATATAAGAGATTACTTAAGAATATGTAAGTGATAATCATTAGTAACTGCTTGAAAACAGGGGTGGGAGAGAATTATGATTATGGCCAACTTTCAGGCTTGAAAACTTTCAAATACTTCCATTCTCTAAACCAGACAGCACAGAAGTTGAGGTCAGTTTTGGACAGGTTGGATTTGGGCTTCTGTGAGATAATTCAAGTAGAGATCCTGCCATAAATTTAGCAGAAATATCTAAACTAGTAGTAAATATTTGGGGGAATCATTAGCATTGGTTTGGACCTCCAGAATAGAGAAACATCATCACCCAGGAAAGACATTGGCGAGAAGAATGTTGTAGTTGGCTCTTTGGGGAATACCCACATCTAAGGAGATGGGAAAAGAAAACTGAAAAGGAAGGGCCAGAATAAAAGAAGGAAGAGTTCAGTGTCACAAGAATCAAAGGGGAGAATTTTCAAAAAAAAATTTAACATGGCCAAAATACTACCAACAAGATGCTGGCTAAAGTGTTTGTTGGTTTTGACAAGTAGATCACTGACACATTTACAATTCCTCTGGACATTTCCTCATTTCCTTTGAGCTGTGTGACTTTAAGAAAGTAGTTTAATATTAATCCTACTTCACAGAGTTCTTGTGAAAATTAAATGAAATCTCTGCCCAACTAGGACAGGCTTGTCTCTTTCTAGAATTTACCTCCTTTAGGCATATCTGCATCCACAGTGTTCCAATATGTTTTTAAAAATACATGACCTTGAAGAAAAGATAATCTTTTCAATAAATGATGCTGGAGCAACTGGACATCCACATGTAAAATTTAAATAAAAAAAAAAACAATTTAAATGCAAACCTTGCACTCTTCACAAAAATTAACTCAAAATGGATCAAGACATAAATGTAAAATGCAAAACTATAAAACTCCTAGAAGATAGTATAGGAAAAAATTTAGGCAACTTTGGCTATGGTGATGACTTTTTAGATAAAATACCCAGAAGGCACAACCCATGAATGGATAAGCTGGACTTTATTAAAATTAAAAACATCTACTCTGAAAAAGATACTGTCAAGAGAGTGAGAAGAAAGCCACAGCCTGGGAGAAAGCATTTACAAAAGACATATCTAATAAATAATATGTCTTTGCAGAAGACATATATAATAAAGTTCTTTTGTATGTCCAAAATATACAAAGAACTCTTAACACTGAACAACCAGATTTTTTAAGTGTGCAAAAGCTTGAATAGACACCTCACCAAAGAAGATACACAGGGAAGATAAGCACAGAGAAAATTCTCAGCATCATGTCATGCTGCTGCTGCTGCTAAGTTGGTCAGTCGTGTCCGACTCTGTGCGATCCCCATAGACGGCAGCCCGCCAGGCTCCCCCGTCCCTGGGATTCTCCAGGCAAGAACGCTGGAGTGGGTTGCCATTTCCTTCTCCAATGCATGAAAGTGAGAAGTGAAAATGAAGTCGCTCAGTCGTGCCCGACTCCTAGCAACCCCACGGACTGCAGCCCACCAGGCTCCTCCGTCCATGGGATTTTCCAGGCAAGAGTACTGAAGTGGGGTGCCATTGCCTTCTCTGATCATATGTCATAGGAAAATACAAATTAAAACAACAATGAGATACCACTACACACCTATTATAATAGCCAAAATCCAAAGCACCAATCACATCAAATGCTCACGAGGATTTGAAGCAACTGGAACTCTCATTAATTGCTGTTGGGGATTCAAAATGGTATGGCCACTTTGGAAGACAGTATGATTTCTTATAAAACTCAGTTCAAAATGATGCTTTGAACTGTGGTGTTGGAGAAGACTCTTGTAAGTCCCTTGGACTGCAAAGACATCAAACCAGTCAATCCTAAAGGAAATTAGTCCTGAAAATTCATTGGAAGGGCTGATGCTGAAGCTGAAGATCCAATACTTTGGCCACATGATGCAAAGAGCTGACTCATTTGAAAAGACCCTGATGCTGGGAAAGATTGAGAGCAGGAGGAGAAGGGGACGACAGAGGATGAGCTGGTAGGATGGCATATCAACTCAATGGACATGAGTTTGAGCAAACTCCAGGAGATGGTGAAGGACAGGGAAGCCTGGTGTGCTGTAGTCCATGGGGTCACAAAGAGTCAGTCACAACTGACCGACTGAACAATAACAACATGGAGTCAATAAAAAGATTAGCAGTTGCCGGGAGGTGGAGTGTGGAGAGGAGGATGAATAGGCAGAGCACAGAGTAATTTTAGGGCAGTGAAATTGTTCCATATGGTACTACAGTGGTGAATGCATGTCATTATACATTTGTTAAAATCCACAGAATATGCACACCAAGAGTGAATGTAAATGACAGCCTTTGTTTGATTATGATGTCTAGATGGAGTTAATCAGGTATAACAAGTGCACCACTGTAGTGTTAGATGTTGAAAATGGGGGAGAGTTTGACAGGGAAGAGGACCAGAGGATATACGGGAATTTTCTGTACTTTCTGCTCAATTTTGGTATGAACTTAAAAATTCTCTTTTAAAATGATGATTTTTAAAAATCATCTATTAAATACATATATAACTTAATTTTAATGTATTCTATATAAAATTTTTTAAATTTAATTTTTCATTTTCCCCCAAGAAATAATGATTTGCCAGTCTCCTATATCTCAACTGAAAGTAGAAACATAGACAGCATACATCACATTTGATAATATTGCTCCAGCTGATTTACTATATGACCCAGCACGTCTTTCCCTTAAATTTGGAAAAGTATTCAATATTTAACATGAAGTGTTATCTTGATAAATCTGATAAAATTGGAAACAAGTCAAGGACTTTCACTCTCTTTATTTCCAGTTTATGCTGGACTTGAGGTCCTGGCCAGAAGTCAAGTGGGCCTTAGAAAGCATCACTACGAACAAAGCTAGTGGAGGTGATGGAATTCCAGTTGAGCTATTCCAAATCCTGAAAGATGATGCTGTGAAAGTGCTGCACTCAATATGCCAGCACATTTGGAAAACTCAGCAGTGGCCACAGGACTGAAAAAGGTCAGTTTTCATTCTAATCCCAAAGAAAGGCAATGCCAAAGAGTGCTCAAACTACTGCACAATTGCACTCATCTCACACGCTAGTAAAGTAATGCTCAAAATTCTCCAAGCCAGGCTTTAGCAATATGTGAACCGTGAACTTCCTGATGTTCAAGCTGGTTTTAGAAAAGGCAGAGGAACCAGAGATCAAATTGCCAACATCCGCTGGATCATAGAAAAAGCAAGAGAGTTCCAGAAAAACATCTATTTCTGCTTTATTGACTATGCCAAAGCCTTTGACTGTGTGGATCACGAGAAACTGTGGAAAATTCTGAAAGAGATGGGAATACCAAACCACCTGGTCTGCCTCTTGAGAAATTTGTATGCAGGTCAGGAAGCAACAGTTAGAACTGGACATGGAACAACAGACTGGTTCCAAATAGGAAAAGGAGTTCGTCAAGGCTGTATATTGTCACCCTGTTTATTTAACTTCTATGCAGAGTACCTCATGAGAAATGCTGGACTGGAAGAAACACAAGCTGGAATCAAGATTGCCGGGAGAAATATCAATAACCTCAGATATGCAGATGACACCACCTTTATGACAGAAAGTGAAGAGGAACTCAAAAGCCTCTTGATGAAAGTGAAAGTGGAGAGTGAAAAAGTTGGCTTAAAGCTCAACATTCAGAAAATGAAGATCATGGCATCCGGTCCCACCACTTCATGGGAAATAGATGGGGTAACAGTGGAAACAGTGTCAGGCTTTATTTTTCTGGGCTCCAAAATCACTACAGATGGTGACTGCAGCCATGAAATTAAAAGACGCTTACTCCTTGGAAGGAGAGTTATGACCAACCTAGATAGCACATTCAAAAGCAGAGACATGACTTCGCCAACAAAGGTTCATCTAGTCAAGGCTATGGTTTTTCCTGTGGTCATGTATGGATGTGAGAGTTGGACTGTGAAGAAGGCTGAGCACCGAAGAATTGATGCTTTTGAACCGTGGTGTTGGAGAAGACTCTTTTTTTTTTTTTACATTTTATTTTATTTTTAAACTTTACAAATTGTATTAGTTTTGCCAAATATCAAAGTGAATCTGCCACAGGTATACATGTGTTCCCCATCCTGAACCCTCCTCCCTCCTCCGTCCCCATACCATCCCTCTGGGTCGTCCCAGTGCACTAGCCCCAAGCATCCAGTATCGTGCATCGAACCTGGACTGGCAACTCATTTCATACATGATATTATACATGTTTCAATAAAAATAAACAAATGGGACCTAATTAAACTTAAAAGCTTCTGCACATCAAAGGAAACTATTAGCAAGGTGAAAAGGCAGCCTTCAGAATGGGAGAAAATAATAGCAAATGAAGCAACTGACAAACAACTAATCTCAAAAATATACAAGCAACTCCTACAGCTCAACTCCAGAAAAATAAATGACCCAATCAAAAAATGGGCCAAAGAACTAAACAGACATTTCTCCAAAGAAGACATACAGATGGCTAGCAAACACATGAAAAGATGCTCAACATCACTCATTATCAGAGAAATGCAAATCAAAACCACTATGAGGTACCATTTCACGCCAGTCAGAATGGCTGCGATCCAAAAGTCTATGAGCAATAAATGCTGGAGAGGGTGTGGAGAAAAGGGAACCCTCTTACACTGTTGGTGGGAATGCAAACTAGTACAGCCACTATGGAGAACAGTGTGGAGATTCCTTAAAAAACTGGAAATAGAACTGCCTTATGATCCAGCAATCCCACTGCTGGGCATACACACTGAGGAAACCAGAAGGGAAAGAGACACATGTACCCCAGTATTCATCACAGCACTGTTTATAACAGCCAGGACATGGAAGCAACCTAGATGCCCATCAGCAGATGAATGGATAAGAAAGCTGTGGTATATATACACAATGGAGTATTACTCAGCCATTAAAAAGAATACATTTGAATCAGTTCTAATGAGGTAGATGAAACTGGAGAAGACTCTTGAGAGTCCCTTGGACTGCAAGGAGATCCAACCAGTCCATTCTGAAGGAGATCAGCCCTGGGATTTCTTTGGAAGGACTGATGCTAAAGCTGAAACTCCAGTACTTTGGCCACCTCATGCGAAGAGTTGACTCATTGGAAAAGACTCTGATGCTGGGAGGGATCGGGGGCAGGAGGAGAAGGGGACAACAGAGGATGAGATGGCTGGATGGCATCAGTGACTCAATGGACGTGAGTCTGAGTGAACTCCAGGAGTTGGTGATGGACAGGGAGGCCTGGCGTGCTGCGATTCATGGGGTCGAAAAGAGTCGGACACAACTGAGTGACTGATCTGATCTGATGTATATAAATCAATAAAAAATATGTAGAAGATATAAAACTGTTTTTGCATATGATATGATTATATACTTAGAGAATCAAAGGGAATCTACTTTCTAGTAAAATGACCAAACTGACCTATAGACATCATATAATCCCAGTCAAAATCACAGCAAACTATACATATATACATTGAGAGGTGATTTTTAAATTTAAATGAAAATTCAAAAGACTTAGAATGGCCAAGATAATCTTGAAGATGAAGAAATTTGGAGTATTTACACTGTCAGGTTCTAAGACTTCTTCTAAACCTATGCAATTAAACAGTGTGGTGTTTGGATACAAATAAATCTATGTAACAGAATACAAAGTCCAAAAATACACCAGCATGTGTTTAATTTTCTTATTTTCAACAAAGGCCTCAGTGCATTTCAAAGATGAAAGAAAATTCTTTTCAATAAATGATGCTGAAGTGACTGCCTATCTCTATGCGGAAAAAATGAACTTAGACCACTAACTCACACTATACATATAAAGTAACTTGGGATGGGTCACAGACATAAATGGGAAAGTATAAACTATAACATTATAGGAAAATATCATTATAACTTTACAGTAAAGGAAGATTTCTTGGACAGAATGCAAGAAACACAAACCACAATAGAAAAAAATTAGCTGGACTTTGTCCAAATGGTCCACTTCTCATCAAGAGAAATGTTTAAGAAAGTAAAAACTGGAAGCCCAAGGCTTTGGAGAAAATATTTGCAATATGTTTGTCTAACAAATATTTGCAATATGTATGTATCAAGACTATGGAAAAAGACAAATTCCAATAGAGTAATTGGTAAAACACCAAGCATTTTACCAAAGAAGATATTCAAGTGGCCAATAAGCACATGCAAAGATACTCAGCATCATCGATCAATAGAGAACTGAAAATTAAAACCACAATGGAAAATTAAAAACACAAACACAAGAATGGCTAAAATTGTTTAAAGATGGACAAAACCAAGTTGACAAGGGTAGAGAATAATTTGAATGCTCATGTGTAGCTAGTGGAGATATAAAATGACCCACCACTTTGGAAAATTGTTTGACAGTTTCTAAAGAAGTTGATGTATACTCACTTGTGACTAGCAATTTCATTCTCATCTGTATATCCAAAATGAATGAATGCATGTGTCCCAAAAGTTGATCTAAAAATATTCATGGAAGTTCATTCATAATATATCCAAATGGGAAACAGCCTAAACATCCTTCAGCAGAAGAATAGATAAGCTTATTTTGATACATCCATTCGCTGTGTATCCACAGCGAAATACTATGCCATAAGAAAAAAGAAGCAATTACTAAACGTGAAACAACATACACAAACTTCAAAAAATTACATGTTGAGTCAAACAAGCCAACGTGAAAGTGCATGTACTATGATTTCATTTAGATGAAGTAAGAAACAAGTTGAATTCATCTATGAAGATAGAAATCAAATAATTGCTACATTTGGGGGGATGGGATACTGACTGGAAAGGTCATGAACAAATTTCTGGGAATGTCCTTGATATGAGCCAATCTGAGTCATGATTACTTCATCTCTCTGTCCCTCATACATATATACAGGCTTCCCTCGTAGCTCAGTTGGTAAAGAATCCACCTGCAATCCAGAAGACCCTGGTTCAATTCCTGGGTCAGGAAGACCCTATGGAGAAGGGATAGGCTACCCACTCCAGTATTCTTGGGCTTCCCTTGTGGCTCAGCTGGTAAAGAATACACCTGCAATGTGAGAGACCTGGGCTCTATCCCTGGGTTGGGAAGGTTGCCTGGAGAAGGGGAAAGGCTACCCATTCCAGTATTCTGGCCTGGAGAATTCCATGGACTGTATAGTCCATGGGGTTGCAAAGAGTTGGACATGACTGAGCGACCTTCACTTTAACTTTTTTGTATATATATGTGTGCACACACATATATATATGTAATAATACACTTAAGATTTATACTTTTTACTTTATGAAAAAAATGAAAATGAAGAAATAGTGCTAAAATGCATATCTCTTTTCTTCATGGTAGGAGGTTCAAGATGCAGTAATTTGTCTTTTATATTGGAGGGAGTGTCCTGGCACAGTAAGACAATTAGACCCCTAAAAATATCACCAATGTGTGAGGTCCCTAGATCTTCATAAGATTTCTCTCTCACTGTGTTGTGCACATGTGTTTCAGGACATTCAGAGTACTTGCCACTTCCTGCTCAACAGTTCTGGCTAACGTGATAACGTTAGTATGCTGGGTCAACTTCCTATCTTTTGGAATGTCAAGACTGTCAAAACTAGGAACGTATCATAACCCTGGGGCATAACTGTAAATGAACATGTACTCTTCTCATTCCCAGGTGAATCTGAACTTCTTTTGATCCTCCTTCCTGATGGGAATTGAAAAGAATGCATTCACCAGATTAATAGCTGTATTCCAAGAGCTAGAGGCTATTTTGACCTTTTTTTAGTAAAGATACTACATTTGGCACAGTAGCTGCAGCTAGGGCTCCCACTTGTTTAAGTTTGTGATAGTTTACCATCCTCTGCCATGATCCATCTGATTTTTCAGGGACCATACAGTGAATCAAAAAAGAATAGTATCCACTACCTCAGCAACCTGTAAGTCTGGAGAGGAGTACTCAGCTCTGCTATTCATCCAGGATGCAATATCGCTTTAATTTTAATTCCTTGTCGGGTGGAGAGTAGTGGTACAAATTTAAGAGCTTCTTCTATTAGTTTTCTATTGTTGCTATAACAAATTACTACAAATTTAGTGTTTAAAACAACAGACATTTATTATTTTACAGTTTTGAAGGTCTCACTGTGATAAAATCAAGGTATTGAGAGAACTATATTCAGTCTGGAGGATCTGGGGAGAATCTCTTCCCTTGACTTTTCCAGTTTCTAGAGTCTTCTACATCCCTTGGTTTGTGACCTCTTCCTCTGCCTTCAAAGCCAGCATCATATCATCTTCAGATCTCTCTTTAAATCAGATTTTCTCTTCTGCCTCCTTTTTCCATTTATAGACCCATGATTACATTGGGCCTCCCAGATAATCTCGAATAATCTCTTTGGCCAAAGTTCAGCTGGTTAGCAACCTTAACCCTTTGCCATGTACCTTAACTTATTTGCAGGTTCCAGGGAGTAGGACATGGACATCTTTGCAAAGCCATTATCCTGCTGCCATGCTTCCACTAACTTCCTCTAACATAACACTCCTCAGTCAAGTAATGAATGTGAGGGCTCTGTCAACCTCTAGGTAAATTCAGCCTAATTATGCATTTAGGGCTTGAAAAATCATCACTGCATGGCCCACAGATCCACTGTATTCACTGTAAGATGGACTTGGGACTGCACTCTATCATATGACTTCCATAGCACTGCTAGATGATACTCTACCACTATCATCTATAATCCAGTACCCAATCGCCCTTGGAAAATCTGCTTTTCCTGAGTGTGCCGTTATGGGGTAAATAACCATAAGTCCTTTGGGGGTAGACTGGGGAAGTAGCTACTGCTATGACATCACATGCTGCTATGTGATGTCATACTTCTGTGACATCATAGCTCCCTTCCTCCAAAGGAAATAACCTTCCCTTTAACTAGTGGATTCTGAGCCTGAGAATAGTGTGAGGGACTGTGATTTTCCAAAATACAGCATCTGACATCAGTTTTCTGTTGGCTCTCTACTGATTTTTTTGTGATATAAGTCAAGAAACACCTTCATCAGAGGCTCAATTGTCTTGCCCCTAGGAATACCTTGATCTGTTAGATATCTTCACAGATTCCTGTGGGGCATGGGCTCCTCATTGTCATTCTAGCTGTACACCCATTATGGAAATTATATTCACCTTGCTTCTGATGGTTAAATGCTGCCACCTGGCCTGTAGTGGGCTGGAGGCTTATCATCCCCAATGATGCTAAGTAGCCCAGGTCTGTAATAACCTTCATTTCACCCTGCCTGGCTCACAAATGATAACCACCATTAACTTCTCTCCTCCCCTATTGCAATAGTGAAGGGATATCTTCTGGACCCTCTGGGGAACATAGAGAGCTGGGTTTTATTTTTACTTTTTTATTATGTAATAAATCCATTCATAGATGTCCATATCTATGATCCTTTTGACCCTTTCCTTAATATGGTGCCAAGACAATTCTGGCATCTCCACTTTATTTACTCTCGGCCTCCAGAAAATGGGAGGCTTGTGAGTGAAGTTGCCACTGCTGCAGTAGATTAGGCTGGGCTCCAATAGCCTTGCCAGGATGTAGATCCTGCCAGCACTCCTATCAATACACTTTTCCTTATCAAACCTTATATTCCTCTCTGAACAGCTTCAAGTTGCATTCCCAAGTATGTTGCCTTGAAATTTGTTGGTATATATAAGCCCATGTGTGCATACACACGTGCTAAGTTGCTTCAGTCATGTCCGACTCTAGGTGACCCCACAGACTGTAGTCTGCCAGACTCCTCTGTCCATGGGATTCTCCAGGCAAAAAACTGGAGTGGGCTGCCATGCCCTCCTCCAGAGGATCTTCCCAACCCAGAGATCAACCCAGGGTCTGCTGCATTGCAGGCAGAGTCTTTACCATCTGAGCTATCAGGGAAGCCCCCGTTTGTAAGCCCTTTGGTGAATAATTCCCCTTTTCCCATAGTGCCGGACGTTGTGAGAAATTGTAATTTTCCAAGGTGGTACTTGACATGAACTTTCTACTCTCCCACTATTGATGTTCTGATCGTATAAGTCAAGCAACGGAATCATCAGATGCCCAGCTTTCTTGCCCCTAGGAATAGCGTAGTCTCTTAGATACCTTCCCAGAGCGCTGTGGTTCATGGGTCCTCATTGTCAGTCCAGCTATTTTCCTTTTTATGGAAATGACACTCATCTGATGCGTGAACAGTGCTTCATGCTTGCACTATAGTAAGACTTGGCCCTAGTTTTTGTTATAGACCAGAGCTTGGTCCATGAGGGCACATGAGCTGGACACTGAAAGTTGCTGTAAAATTAAAGAGCAGAGCTATGCTCATTTATGTATTATCTATGGCTATGTTCATGCCTACAATGCAGGAGACCCAGGTTCAATCCCTGGGTCGGGAAGATCCCCTGGAGAAGGAAATGGCACCCCACTCCAGTACTCTTGCCTGGAAAATCCCATAGACTGAGAAGCCTGGTAGGCTACAGTCCATGGTGTCGAAAAGAGTTGGACACTACTGAGCGACTTCAAGATAGAGATGTTCATGCTACAGAGGCACAGTTTAGTAGTAGAAACAAGGGCCATATGGTCTGTAAACCCTTAAATATTGAATTTCTGACTCTTAAAAAGTTTGCCAACCCTAGTCTACATCAGTTATATCTAATAGACCTTTCTGTGGTGATGAAACCGTCTAACTGCATTGTCCAACATGGTAGCTCCTAGCCACAAGTATTTACTGAGAACATGTAATATGGCTAGTGACAGAGCAAAGATTCTTGATTTTATTTTATTTGCATTAGTTTATAGTTACATGAGGCTTGTGGATGTTAAATTGGACAACACAAATGTTAAAGCAGTGAAGAAGTCCAGAAAAAGTGGAGATCTCAAGGAGGACAAACACGTCTTGAAGTCATCGTTGCAGGAAAGGACCTTGCATAGTCTTCAGAAAATACAAGACTGCTTTCCTCCAGCCAAGGGGAAAGGCTCACCTTTATTGGTCCAGGGGTCGGAGAAATCTAGGGGTTGACAGAGCTCAAGTACCTCCCCCCAGAAGTCCTCATTCTAGGTCTCAAGTTGTGGATGACTTCAAGAGGCTGACTTCATAGTTCCACCACTTATATCTAAATCTCGGATCTGATTATTAGCACAGCCTTCTGGATCTTTTTAAACAATACCACTGATGCATTTGGTTTTCACGCCACACCTTGAATTGATAGATTGTTGATCTGAGTCTTCTATTTTCTTCCTTCGTTTGTATGTTAACAACAGCAACTAATTTCCCAGTCCTCATATCTTTCTAGCTTTGGAGCTACTGCATAAACCAGTACATCTCCTTCCACAGGATTCCCTTCTCAGTCCAAAATAGGTGAAATCTAAGAAACCAGTGCTTTGCCACACCAGAGGTAATCATCACCCGACTTAAGTGGGGCTAGCCCATCTTTCCCATCGGTATCTCATTCTGAGTGTCTGCTTCCTATAACAACTGTTGGTATCAACGTCCTTAGGCTGGATTCTCCCAGAAGCAGCCTCTGAACAAGGATTTGAGTGTATGTGGTTCATGGGGGGCTGATTCTAGGAGAGAGGGGTCAGGGAATGAGACAGCAAGACAGGAAAGGGTAGGAAGCCAGAATAAGGTATGTTAATAAGCAAGTCACTGTGGAGTGCACCTGGGGTTCATTCCTGCTGGGACCTCTGGGAAACGTTATAGAGCATATCTCAGACTTGTCCTTCTATAGTCCTGACTGAGAGATGCTCCCAATGTGTCAGTTTTCTGGCACTTCCTGCCTGTCCTATTCAGAAGATGAGATAAAAATTCTCAAGTGAAGAGTTGCAGGTGTTTGCCATCTTCATATTCAGGAATGGTGTGTGTTGGGGTGACATGAACAGGGGGGCATCAGTGACATCTGCTACAACACTGACTACGTTAAAAGGTTTGTGAGTTCATAACGAAACTCAAACAAAGAGGAGTGGTCAAAGCAATAAAAGCAAAAATCAAAATGCAACACACACATACCCTCCTCCGTCCCCACTGAATGTCATCGGTATACAATACTTCACTCCGACAATTGGCAATTAAAGAGGAAAATGAAGCATTGAACCTAACTTTCCTGTATGAATTGTGTTTCAGTGTAATCAGCCCTGGTCAATGAGAAAAAAGTTAAAGAAAAATTATCATTTTCACCATTGTTTTGTGGGAGCAAAATAACATAAAGTCACTAATTCACTTTAACATATTTCAGAATAAAAGAGGCAATGGCTGAAACAAGTAATGAGAAATGTTGATAAATGTCGAATAAATGGTGGTTCACTATACATTTTTTTTTTTTTTAACTAAGAGAGAAAGTCCTTTTCTTTTCCCTTCCAGCACTGTCATTAGCCTTGGGTTGCATACACATTCTTAAAATTCTGATTACCCATTATTAAAATAAACAAAGCACTAAATAATGAACTGCAATTGACAGCTTTTTTCCCTAAGATGCAAGTTCCAAATCATGGTGCCCATCCCTGCTTTGATCACACTATAACCTTCACGTTTCCCTAATGAACTGATTCACTTACACAAAAGATGTTATGAAATCTTTGCCATGTACACATCTCATAGGTTTGTTGTGCGGATTTTATTTTGTGTGTGTGTGTGTGGATTTTAAAAACAGTGACTATGGAGCTCCCGTCAGAGCGTTTGGATCAAGGGGAAGGTCCTAAGTGTTGACACTGAATGCTTCCCACTATCTCCTCCTCTTCCCAAATTTAAGAAGGAAAAAGATCCTTTCGGTTCCTCCCAAATGTAAACATATTACCTGAGAAGGGCACTAAGTTAACTTATTAGCACCTTTTAACACATAAGCAGAGTTTACTTTATCAGATTAACTGCAGCAAACAAAGTCCTTAGGCAATGGGACTCCAGCTGCATGAATGTCAACAAGGACAAGGCAGTGGGGAAAGGAAATAAATAAAATTCTATCTTACGTTTGTTTGTGGATACGTACTTTCTGATCTTTCCCAGACTCTAATGTTGGGAATGATTGAGGGCAAGAGGAGAAGGGGGCCACAGAGGATAAGATGGTTGAAAGGCATCAGCGACTCAACAGACATGAGTTTGAATAAACTCCAGGAGATAGTGAAGGACAAGGGAGTCTGGCGTGCTGTAGTCCATGGGGTTGCAAAGAGTTGGACACAACTGAGCGGCTGAAAAACAGCAACAATGTACTTTCTGGGTGGCTATCTCTATGATCTAAATGTTTTCAATCTCATTTAATCATCACAGACCTCTGTTTAACAGAGATGGCTACAGTTAAATCATGGTCCCAGGTTCCAAAAGCTAATAATAACTGGTAGCATGAATCTTCTGACTCTGCAGTCCAAATGAAGAGTGGATGTCTGGAGCCCAGAATGAGAACACGGAAGAACAGCAATCAGCAGAGTGAGGGTTTCTTAAACAAATATTGTATTTTAAAGCATATATATGGAATCAAGAAAAATGGTACAGATAAACCTATTTGCAGGGCAGAAAAAGAGGTGCAGATGTAGAGAATGAGCATGTGGACACAGAGGACAGGGAAAGGGAGGGTGGGATGAATTGGGAGATTGGGATTACATATATACACTACCACGGGTAAAATAGGTAGCTAGTGGGAAGCTTCTATAAAGCACAGGGAGCTCAGCTCAGTGCTCTGTGACCTAGAGGGGTGAGATGGGGAGTGTGGAGTGTGGAGTGTGGAGAGGGGGGCTCAAGAGGGAGGGCATATATATATACATATAGCTGATTCACATTGTTGTACAGCACAAACTAACACAACATTGCAAAGAAAAAATTTAATAAAGCTTTGTTATACTTAAGAAAGGAAGAAAAGGTGGGATATTTGCCCCCTAGACAAGGGGGTCCACTTAGGCCTCCCTGATGTATCTGGGATTTCAGTTTCTGTATTTGTCTCAAACTCAGTTCAGTTCAGTCGCTCAGTCATGTCCTACTCTTCGCAACCCCATGAACCGCAGCACACCAGGCCTCCCTGTCCATCACCAACTCCTGGAGTTCACCCAAACCCATGTCCATTGTGTCGGTGATGCCATCCAACCATCTCATCCTCTGTCGTCCCCTTCTGCCCTCAATCTTTCCCAGCATCAGGGTCTTTTCAAATGAATCAGCTCTCCGCATCAGGTGGCCAAAGTATTGGAGTTTCAGTTTCAACATCAGTCCCTCCAATGAACACCCAGGACTGATCTCTTTTAGGATGGACTGGTTGGATCTCCTTGCAGTCCAAGGGACTCTCAAGAGCATCAATTCTTTGGTGCTCAGCTTTCTTTATAGTTCAACTCTCACATCCATACATGACTACTGGAAAATGTCTCAAACTAGTCAATCCTAAAGGAAATCAACCCTGAATATCAATGAAAAGACTGATGCTGAAGCTCCAAGATTTTGGTCACCTGATGCTAAGAGCTGACTCACTGGAAAAGACCCTGATGCTGGGAAAGATTGAGGGCAGAAGGAGAATGGGGTGACAGAGGATGAGATGGTTGGATGGCATCACTGACTTGATGGACATGAGTTTGAGCAAGCTCCGGGAGTTGGTGATGGACAGGGAAGCTTGGTATGCTGCTGTCCGTGGGGTCACAAAGAGTTAGACACGACTGAGCAAACAAACTGAACAGCTAAAAGCAAAATAAGATATTTCAAAATTTCTTAAATAGTTTGCAAATTATACCTATAGAATATATTATGATTCTGAAAAAAATCTAATTTCAGTTTTTGTATTTTTGACTTCATGCATGCGTGCTCAGTCAGTTCAGTCATGTCTGACTCTTTGTTACTCTGGACTGTAGCCCACCAGGCTCCTCTGTCCATGGCATTCTCTAGGCAAGAATACTGGAATGGGTTGCCACACCCATCTCCCGGGGATCTTCCCAACCCAAGGATCGAACCCGAGCCTCCTATGTCTCCTGCACTGCAGGCAGACTCGTTACCACTGATCTACGGAGAAAGCCCTCTTGACTTCATAAATGATATTTGACATATCTGATTTTTTTTCTCGAAAAACTATTGATAATTACCCCTATTTTAGTCATTTGAAATCCAAGGCTCTGTGAATTTTAATGGCAAAAGACTGCCTATTTTTAACATCCTTTCCTGTGGAAAACACTTTAAAAAGGAAAGATTTTTGCATATCTTGCTGATCTTATAAGCCACACATTTGTAGTTTTAAAAATTCAATCATTAGAAAAATCTATATATGAGACAGTTTCCCTCACAATCCTATTTTTCAGCAGAAACCCCAGTTAATAGCTATATGGCTCTTCTTTCAAACTTTTTATTTTGCAGAGTTTACAAAGCACTTTCACATACTTCATCTCACTGAAACCTCACAACAGCAGTATTCAATTATAAATGTGAGATTGGGGAAATTGTTTTCCAGTGAACTTTAATAACCTTCTCACAAAAGGGAGCTACCATGACTGACTACCTTCTATTCACATTTTTGCAAACCCAGGCCAGGATTTATTTACTGTGACCTTTCATGCTCCATTCATACAGCAAAGAGCAAACTGGGCGGCAGAGAGCAGAATCAATCCAAAATCTGCTAAGCGTTTTGGTTCTATCAGCTACAGCCTCAACTAAACACAAAATGTTTGCATGGATAATAGATAAAGATGAAACAGTGTTCCAAAACACCATCAAGGATGCTTCTTCAAGATCACTCTAACAAAGAAAAATCTGGGACCTGCCAGTCTAAACTGTGGTATAAAACTGAGTTCAAATTACAGTAAATTGTATCTCCTCCCAGATAGACTTAACACACTAATTACCGGTGGAGATAAAGTAACAGCTCTCAAATTAATGGAATACAACAAGTCCCCCCAGGCTAAAGGCACAGTCTTGGGGTTAGCTGCTTAATTAGTAGGCTCTTTGTTCTAATAGATCTTTTAGACAAGATCTTGAAATCAAGTCTGGGTCATGGGGAGGAGGGTATTAGAGAGAGTTGAGAGTCTTAGGTGAATCTGGCCACCATATTTTTAAACTAGACTAATGGAAAGATAGGGACCTTGATTCCAAAAAGAGACAAAGCAATCTGATCTCTTGAATTAGTTTGTATGTAATGAACTGTTTCCTTTGGCCTAGGAAGTAGCTTCAATGAAACCATTATAATGGCAAGGACTAACCATGATTAAATTTCCCTCCAAGGACAAAGGAAAAAATAGTTAATTTTTTTTTTAGTCTTAATCCATTTTCCAAATCATAAAACAAAACCATTTACTAGATTAGTCATTTTTAGTATTGTGGCTTTAACACTTGATGCTTGTATATTTCTCTTCAACTCTTTGGTCTCAACGGAAAGCAGCAGGAAGTGGTGCTGGAATGGATTTGATCCACTGAAACAAACAGGCAACAGCAAGTCTCTGAGCTCCCTGGCCTCAGAGCAAAATGTAGAGTGATCTGGAGTACTGTGACCTAGCTTGAAATGTTGTAATGGCCCTGATAGTGATTCATGTCTACACAAAACAAACAGCTATCTCTCTAACCCATCACAGCTTAGGCGGGGCCTCCACCACAGAGCTGCCTTTGGTCAGCTCTGCTGGCTTTGATGATGAGAATCTGGCAACCCGTCTAAAGAAAAGACATTCAGGGAATTTTAAGTGGTTAGGCTCAGCAGTTGTCATGTACAAATGATGTTCATTTATATTTTACTAGCCAAAATCTAATGCCGCCCCAAATTGGGAAAGAAATATTTCAAATACTCATCAGGCCCAATCCTGCTTTAATGTAAAAAATGAGCTGTCCTACCTTTTTCCATCCTAGTCTCAGAAGGGAGATTTAATATTTCCTGACAGTGCTTTAAATACTTTGCTGTTCAGACTTCAATGAATCCGCAGTAATTATATCAGTTAAACCAGCTTGGTTTTTCCAAAGCTGTTTTAAGCTTAGGGTACTTTTGAACTCCTTATCATGGCATTCTTCCTTTGATATTAGGTTTACTAGAGAAAGAATCAGTACTCAGATTCGTCACTGCTTAACCATTGAACCTATTTACCTATCGGCTATCTTTTTGTTTGTTTGTTTCTTGTTTTCATCTCTCAGTTCAGAGGTCAACAATTTCCCTGCCTCCTCCTCTCCAGGAACTTAATTGCACAGACTCTAGGAGCCATACGCTATTCTCAGTGGAGGCTTTCAAGGAAGGCCCAGTGGTTTTTAATTCCCAGAAGATGAATCAATAAAGACTTCAGTAGATTATCATTAAGAATTGACTTCACAGTTAGTGTCTAACTAAGCCTTTTATAGGAGCTTTTATTTTGTCAGTGCCATGAAGGAGACTGAAGAATTATCTTTGTTTCACAGATGGAGAAAGTGTGAGTTTTTGTTTGTTGGTTTGGTTTTGGTGATGGAGGTCTGGGGAAGTACCAGATTCTTTAGCTGTAGCTTAATGCTACCTACTCCTCACCACTCCCTCAAGAAATCCAACAATTTCATCGTAGTTTTAGCTTCAGTTGATGTACTCATGCTTACTGAACCTCCTTCTCCAGTAAAACAAGACCTTCTCAAAATGTTTTGTTGGCAATCTCCAGCCTTCACCTCCACAGCCATCAAGCAAACATAAGATCACAGTTGAGAGTGATTTACCTAAACAAGAAAAGCCAGAGAACCCTAAACACATTTACATATAGCCATGAAGCACGTGTAGGAACTGAAAGGCTTCCCCTCTGTGTGAGCTTGGCCCCTCTGGGTCTCTGGGCCCAGCTTGGAAGAAGCATAGGAATGGCAGGTGTAGACCCTCTTTATTTCTTCGGATGACCTCTGAATACCCACAGCAGAATCTGTCTTGGCTTCTTCAAAAGTATAAAGCAAGGATCCCCACCCCCTGGGCCACAGGCCAGTACTGGTCCTTGGCCTTTCAGGAACCGGGCTGTACAGCAGGAGGTGAGTGACAGAGAGCAGGAGGTGAGTGACAGAGAGCAGCAAGTGAAGCCTCGTCTGTACTTATAGCCATTCCCCATCACTCGTATCCACCTGAGCATGGGTTGCTGGTTCCTTATGAGGATCATTCCAAAACCATCCCCCTACCCCCGGTCCACGGAAAAATTGTCTTCCACAAAATTGGTTCCTGGTGCCAAAAAGATTGGAGATCATTGGTGTAAACAATATCACTACAAACCGGTAATCATATTTGGGAACTCTTTGTTTGCCCAGAATTTCCTCTGAAAAAATAAATTAGAAGCCATACACAGTGTGGTCACTTATTAATAATAAGAAAAAACTATCAAAGAGGTTAACATAAATGGTTATGAAATCAGAGCAGGCCTGCAAAATACAGACATTGCAGTGTCAAAATAGAAGAGGGATGATAGACAAAGTTTGCTTTGAACTTCTCAGCAACGTTTATCCTGTTTTCTCTTATTTTCTAATAAATGATTTGTTATGTATGCAGGTCAGGAAGCAACAGTTAGAACTGGACATGGAACAATAGACTGGTTCCAAATAGGAAAAAGAGTATGTCAAGGCTGTATATTGTCACCCTGCTTATTTAACTTATATGCAGAGTGCATCATGAGAAATGCTGGGCTGGAAGAAACACAAGCTGGAACCAAGATTGCCAGGAGAAATATCAATAACCTCAGATATGCAGATGACACCACCCTTATGGCAGAAAGTGAAGAGGAACTCAAAAGCCTCTTGATGAAGGTGAAAGAGGAGAGTGAAAAAGTTGGCTTAAAACTCAACATTCAGAAAACGAAGATCATGGCATCCGGTCCCATCACTTCATGGCAAATAGATGGGGAAACTGTGGAAACACTGTCAGACTTTATTTTTGGGGGCTCCAAATCACTGCAGATGGTGACTGCAGCCATGAAATTAAAAGACGCTTACTTCTTGGAAGAAAAGTTATGACCAACCTAGATAGCATATTCAAAAGCAGAGACGTTACTTTGCCAACAAAGGTTCATCTAGTCAAGGCTATGGTTTTTCCAGTGGTCATGTATGGCTGTGAGAGTTGCACTGTGAAGAAAGCTGAGGGCCGAAGAATTGATGCTTTTGAACTGTGGTGTTGGAGAAGACTCTTGAAAGTCCCTTGGACTGCAAGGAGATCCAACCAGTCCATCCTAAGGGAGATCAGCCCTGGGATTTCTTTGGAAGGACTGATGCTAAAGCTGAAACTCCAGTACTTTGGCCACCTCATGCGAAGAGTTGACTCATTGGAAAAGACTCTGATGCTAGGAGGGATTGGGGGCAGGAGGAGAAGGGGATGACAGAGGATGGCTGGCTGGATGGCATCACTGACTCGATGGATGTGAGTCTGAGTGAACTCCAGGGGTTGGTGATGGACAGGGAGGCCTGGCGTGCTGCAATTCTTGGGGTCACAAAGAGTCAGACATGACTGAGTGACTGAACTGAACTGAACTATTTTACATTTGACCACATCTTACAAATCTAAGCTTTCATTACCTGATGCTCTGTTTTTTTTTTAAATTCTGCCTTAATGCCATTTACAATGATGCTCCAAGATAAACAGCAGCAACTAAATTTGCTATTTTTACTTTAAGTGGAAAAATTTTTGATAATAGGCTAACTTAGAATAGGCTACTTCTTAGGGTAAAGAGTTTGGACTGTTTGTAGAATTAATGTCAAGTTGGGATGCAATAGTAGTAAGAACTTTCAAACTGGGGGGTCAGAGGAGCCAAGTCTGATTTTGTCCTTTATTAGTTATATGAGTCGCTTAATAGAATGTGTATAACTTAAACATCCTCTTTAGTTTATACGGAGTATAAAGTTAGGATATGTCAGTTAGCTTAAGCTACACTTGAAGGATGATCATTTGCCCTAATCAAAATGTCAACCCTATGTGTCATCAGTCTTCTATTAAGAAATTTCCTTCTCCAGGGGTGCTACCTAGAAAGGATTTAGTTGTCTTAGCCTTCCAACACCACCACCAGAGTATTCTTAATTAGTAGAATGTCTGTTAAAAATGGATTTTCATTGGTAAAATTAATGACTTGTCAATATGCATTAGGGATGTTAGAAATGGGTTTTAACTGGTACAAATAGTGAATTTAAAGATATACGGATTGTATAATATATTCTAAAGACTCCCTCTCTCATTGTATAAACAGAGTAAAAATCTAGAAAACCATGTGACCTGTGCCCTTAGGGCTATTGTTCCTAGACTGTCCTGTGCCTGGCCATTGGCTTAGTCTTAGTATGCCAGGGCCTGATATCTACTATGAGGTTAATGGAACTCTGCCTCTAGAAAATGGTCATTTCTGCTTCACGTGAACACTGCATGCAACCTAAAAGGCCAACTGCTGAAATTTCATTAAATTTATAAACTTGGTTATATGTGGTGTTTTGTGCCTGCTTCATAATAAATGCTAAATATATACCTTTATGTATGACTAAATTTGGTCAGAAAATTATTTTTAATCTAAACCAGTGAAGAGTTGTGTTCAACACAGTCACTGTTCATTCATCTCTAGTGGTGGTTACATTATCCACAGAATAATCCTTGCAACATTACCCTTCACTCAGCATTGATCTCTTTTTAGCCACCAGGTAGATATTGTTAATGTCACCCAGGTATTTATGGTATAAACCTCACAGGTCTCCAGACTCTAGACCCAGAGGGAGTCAGTGGGATTCAATGGATGCACAAGCTCTCCTGGGTGAGTAGTCCCCTCAGGACTCTATGGTTTGTTCTGTACTGCATGGTCCTTGTCTCCAAGTTCCAGAGGCAATTAAGATTCCTCCACTGCCCTTATGAGAACTGAAGACCCAAGGAGTCTTAAGCAATACTTGCTGCAGATTAAGTTTCTTCCATGGAGTCTTGATCAAACCCTTTGGTAATTAACACAGATGTGGACATCCTAGACCTATATAGACAGAGATGATGATGATGACGATTGTTAATACAATTTCCACAGAGCTAAAATCAATGTCATCATGGATTGTGTTAGGCTGCATGTAAAACAAAACTTCCAGATGTTCAAGCTGGATTTAGAAAAGGCAGAGGAACCAGAGATAAATTGCCAACATCTGTTGGATCATCGAAAAAGCAAGAGAGTTCCAGAAAAACATCTACTTCTGTTTTATTGACTATGACAAAGTCTTTGACTGTGTGGATCACAACAAACTGTGGAAAATTCTTCAAGAGATGGGATTACCATACCACCTGACCGGCCTCCTGAGAAATCTGTATGCAGATCAGGAAGCAAAACAGTTAGAAATGGACATGGAACAGCAGACTGACTTCAAATAGAAAAAGGAGTACGTCAAGGCTATATATTGTCACCCTGCTTATTTAACTTATATACAGAGTACATCATGAGAAACGCTGGGCTGGATGAAGCACAAGCTGGAATCAAGATTGCCAGGAGAAATATCAATAACCTCAGATATGCAGATGATATGACCATTATGGCAGAAAGTGAAGAAGAACTAAAGATCCTCTTGATGAAAGTGAAAGAGGAGAGAGAAAAAATTGGCTTAACACTCAACATTCAGAAAATGAAGATCATGGCATCTGGTCCCATCATTTCATGGGAAATAGATGGGGAAGCAATGGAAATAGTGAGAGACTTTATTTCTGGGGGCTCCCAAATCACTGCAGATTGTGACTGCAGCCATGAAATTAAAAGACACTTGCTCTTTGGAAGAAAAGTTATGACCAACCTAGACAGCATATTAAACAGCAGAGACATTACTTTACCAACAAAGGTCTGTCTTGTCAAAGCTATGGTTTTTCTAGTAGTCATGTATTCATGTGAGAGTTGGACTGTGAAGAAAGCTGAGCACCGAAGAATTGATGCTTTTGAACTGTGGTGTTGGAAAAGACTCTTGAGAGTCCCTTGGACTGCAAGGAGATCCAACCAGTCCATCCTAAAGGAAATCAGTCCTGAATGTTCATTGGAAGGACTGATGCTGAAGCTGAAACTTCAATAATTTGGCCACCTGATGCGAAGAACTCATTGGAAAAGACCCTGTTGCTGGGAGGGATTGAAGGCAGGAGGAGAAGGGGACGACAGAGGATGAGATAGATGGATGGCATCACCAACTCGATGGACATGGGTTTGAGTAGGTTCTGGGAGTTACTGATGGACAGGGAGGCCTGGCGTGCTGCAGTCCATGGGGTTGCAAAGAGTTGGACACGACTGAGTAACTGAACTGAAAATAAAACTCGAGGAATATTGGTTTAAACAACTAAGGTTTTTTCTTTTCATATAATACATCTAGAGTTGGGCAATCTAAAGCTGGTACTAGGCCTCAATGATGCAATCTGGGACCCAAAGCCTATCTTCCTGCTCCATTATCATTCGTTTGCGGCCCTTGCCCCCATGCTTTCAAGATGAGTGGAGTATCTCCAAGCATCTGACGGGGAAGCACAGAGAGCAAAGAGATTTCACAAAATAAGTTTTTGCCTTTTTACTCGGAAGGAAAAGTCTCTCTAGGGAATTAAACTTACATTGACTTTGGCATCCCCTAGCTGCAAGGCAGTAGGGAAATGGAGAGTGACAGGCAACTAGTAGTGCTTACTAATCTTGCTATTTACTGGTCATTTTGTCATATACTCAGGACTTCCCTGGTGGCTCAGTAGTAAAAAAAATCTGCTCATAATGCGGGAGACCTGGGCCTGATCCCTGGGTCAGGAATATCCCATGGAGAAGGAAATGGCTACCCACTCCAGGATTCTTGCCTGGAGAATTCCATGGACAGAGGATGTTGGTGGGCTACAGTCCATGGGGTCACAAAGAGTCAGACACAACTGACTAACAGTTGTCATATATTTTACATACTTACCATCTCTTACATAACCCGGTGACCATTTTCTAGACAATGATACTGAGAGTCAAAGACTTTTCGTAACTTAACTAAGAAAATGGTGTATCAATGATTTGAATCCAGGTCAACTTGATTAATAGCAGCAACAACAACAATAATAATAATAGCTAAGATCAGCTAAATTCAATCTAATGCTTGCTATGTGTCAGATATCCCTCTATATGTTTTATATGCACTGACTTACTTCCTCCTCATAGAAACCCTCTGAGGAAAGCATTTTTATTATCTTTATTGTCATATGAGGAAACCAAGTTTCAGAGAAGTTAAGAAACTTGGGTAGAGTCACTCAGGTTATATGAAGTGAAATTGAGTTTAACCCAGTTCTGTTGTGAATCCTTAGTTTTTGACTACCCACTATGCAGCTGGTGAAAAATCAGATCCCTCAAACTGAACATTACCACCATCTTACATGGGGAATAGAGGCACCAAGCAAACAAGGCAATAGTTAAATGTCAATAAGGCAAATATCAATACTCCAACTTAGAAGAATTAAATAGAGAAGACATGTGAAAATGGAACCTGAAGATTCCAGAAATAGTAAGAAAATGAGTAAGGTCCAAGATGGTGTTTAAGCATATGCCAGAATATCCACTTAATATTTTTCCCTGATAGGAAGGCCTTCTTTCTCTACACTGGTGTGTACTCTTGATGAAGTCGCAAGGAAATATCTACCACAGGAGATGACCATTGCTCATTGCCTGCCCAACAACCATTCTCTATTCTTTACTAATGGAACTTCCCATTTTACTAAGGGCAGGAATAGGCTCAGTTAAAATGATTCACTTCCATAGACTTCCTTGCCTCTATGGGCTGGCCATATGACCCAAGATTGTCCAATGTCTTTTGCTTAGGGCTTCCTGAAAAGTTATTGATTGTTGCTAAAAAAATACAAGCTTGGGCTTGCTTTGGCAATACTAAAAATGGAACAATATGGAGAGTAGCATGGCCCTTGTGCAAGGATGACATACATATTTCTGAAGTGTTCTGTATTTTGCAGAGTTCTCAGAAGATCTGATATTTCACTGGCTAATTCCAAGAGAACAAATGAGTTAAAGCACAACGGGTATACCTGTGGCGGATTCATTTTGATGTTTGGCAAAACTAATACAATATTGTAAAGTTTAAAAATAAAATAAAATTTAAAAAAAAGAATCAAATATTAAAACTGTGATTTTTTTTTTTTCTTCACCAAAAGGAGAGAGAGAGAAACACAGAGGAGGAGGGAGACAAGCTCTACTGGCTCATGTGTGCATGCCTGCTCAGTCACTTCAGTCGTGTCCAACTCTTTGCAACCCTATGGACTGTTGCCCTCCATGCATTTTCCCTTTATTCATTCTTCTTCTCCCTGCCTGAATGTAGTTGTGATGTCCAGTGGGGCAGCAACCATCTCATGAGCCTGGGGATTATAAGTTCTTGCTAAGGATGGCACAGCAGAAAGATAAACAGCTGCTTAACTGTCAAGTCCCTGATAGGTTTGAGAAGTCTCTGTACCAGCCTAAGCTTGCCTATCTCTGGATTTGTGATGATTTACAAAAAATAAACTTCTATTTAATTAAGCTGAAGTAGCTTTATTGTTGCTGTTGTTATTGTTACAGGAAGCTGAAGACAATACCAACTGATAGAGGTAGGCTTACTATTCTCCCCTTTGATCAGGTTTATTCTTTGTTTACTACCAAAGTTATCTTCAGCATCAGTTCAGTTCAGTTCAGTTGCTCAGTCGTGTCCGACTCTCTGTGTCCCCATGAATCGCAGCACACCAGGCCTCCCTGTCCATCACCAACTCCTGGAGTTCACTCAGACTCACGATCATCGAGTCAGTGATGCCATCCAGCCATCTCATCCTCTGTCATCCCCTTCTCCTCCTGCCCCCAATCCCTCCCAGCATCAGAGTCTTTTCCAATGAGTCAACTCTTCGCATGAGGTGGCCAGAGTACTAGAGTTTCAGCTTTAGCATCATTCCTTCCAAAGAAACCCCAGGGCTGATCTCCTTCAGAATGGACTGGTTGGATCTCTTTGCAGTCCAAGGGACTCTCAAGAGTCTTCTCCAACACCACAGTTCATAAGACGTATCATTTTCATTGACCTAGCTTCAACTGTATCAGGGACCAGGTGTGATGTTAATAAGCCTGGAAGGAGAACACTTATGGTTCTGGGACCTTGTACTAAAGAAGGCCTCAAAGTAGCAACATGACATTGTACAGAGCATGGGCTTTGGTAAATCTAAACTTCACGACAATTTTCACTCCTCCACTCTGAGCCTCAGCTTCTTCACCTCTAAAATGAAGACTGTACAGATCGACCTTCAACGTTACCTGAGAGTTGCATGGAATGCCAAACTCAAGTGTTACATATGTGGATATTTTTCATGATTATGAAGTCACCTCTCTTAATAATACAAATATGGAACAGATCATCTCACCCTCTACTACTGTTTCCTCAACGCATCCTGTATTCTTTTGATAATAAGAATGGTTTTGGGAAAAGGATATGCCCCTAGGATTTGGTCTTGGTTTTCATTTTATGTAATTTTTGAGGCTAAAGAAAAAATTGGTGGGGAAGGAAGTGGGAAGAAGAAAAAGGTCTATAGGGTTCATAACCCTAGGCATGTATGACTCTGCTTTCAGGGAGAAGAGACCCCACATGAAGAAAGCAAACATCTCCCCTTTCCTTTCATTTGGGAACTTGCCTTTTTCCCAAATGAAAAAGAGATCTGAGTTTGTGACCAGTATCTTTAAGCTCATAAAGTATAACTGTATTTTTAATTAGGGTTTTCCTTGAGAGCTAAATCTTCCAAATATGCTCTTGGTATCAAGTCATAATCATTCGTACTATATATTTGTAATATGTTCGTATATACATATCACATACATATTTATATGTAACATTAGAGTCTGTTACCATGACAACTATTACAGTACTAACAAATTAAGCATTGTGACTCCACTGTAATAAGAAAAAAAAAGAAATTCAAATGATACACCAAGCATTTGCTTAAGTACAAATAGCTTTAGCAATTAAATACACAGAGACAATACAAAAAAACCCACAAATTAATATTTAGAAGCCTTTTCCAGTGTGAAAATCAGCTTTAATGTTATTTTCCCTTTTTCATTGCACTGCATTGTACATCTTTATAAATTAAGTTTGGCATTGGGTTAATGAGAATAGATCTGCTGTGTTGGAGCCCTCACCCACCCCAAAGCTTAGCTACCATTCTGAATAGTGACACCTTCCATAGTCAGTGAGAAAGATTTTATGGCTCTCTTTATTCATCAGAAAGAGGACTTTTTAAAAAGCAAGCTTAAATGTGAAGTTGGTCTTACATCTCCTGTTTCACTCAGACAACATGTAGAACCACCCCTGGGGTTTTGAATATATTAACATCCTTTTACAATTAACCCTAATGGGACAAGTGTAGCATTTTTCCAAGTAGATATATTCAAAGCTGGAAAATACATAGTGTTTAAATAGATCTCATTATATCAGCTACACCAAATCTCTCCTCTTTATATACAGTGGATTGTACCTCTTTTCACTGTCATGCAACATTAAAATAGGAAGGCATACACAGGGATGACATGGATTTGACAAAAAATTAATGATTTGTACATCACTTTAATGCTTCAAATCTGCAATTCATGTATGCTAATTAGTTCATAATGGGCTGTTGAAGAACAGAGCTGTCATCCTGCTGCTTCACAGGTTTCTGGAAGCTCCGATTCAGCACAGACTTGCCCGGTTGGCTGCTGGATTCTGGGCTGTAACATGGCAGATCTATGAGAGCATCCCTTCCCCCCACAACACACAACACAATTGTTTCCTGGATGTGGTGCTTTAATCTATCAGAGTTACGATGGCACATCTCAAATAAGTGATTCCTGGGTGCTGCAGTACATACCAGGAGCAATAGCAGAGCATCACTATATCTAAATGATTGATTTCTGGATTTTAGGCTGTCAGGCTGTGCCTCAGAGGGCAGCTGTCAGCCTCCTAAATGTATGAAGTTGTATTATGCAGCACATTTTGAAAATGTGTGTACAACTTTTTTTTTTCTTAAACAGATAAAAAGAGCTGTAAAACTTGGGGAGAAGAAACAAAGGGGGCTAAAAAGATCAGGTGTCTTTTTTTTTGCTGTGAAATCATGTCTGTTTTCTCCAAAGCAAGGAAAGCAGCTTCTGGTCCCATTTTCCTTTGGTATTTGTGCTGCTAGGTGTAGACAAAGCCTGTCACAACAGCGGGAGAGGGTGAGTTTAACTGCTTCACAGACCAAATGGAGACACTAGGGCTTGCTGGGAGCTGTGAGATTTGGAAACACGCTACTCTGTTTTTACTGGCAAGAAAACTGATTTTCCTTGACCTCATGATAGAGGCTTGATCACCTCTGCTGATCTGTGAACCCAGCTACTGTGCATGTCTGAAGACGAGTTTACATAAAGAGAACAGACATTGAATTCATCTTCAGATTTGAAGTACCAGTCAGGTTTCTGCTTGCTGAAATTTTGTCTTGAAGACTCTAAAACGAAGATGTATTTTAGTTTTTCACTGGAAAATATGAATCAGAGATGATAATGGAAGAACTGAACTAGGCTAGGAAAAAAAATGTTTCAAATGTAGCTGAGCTATTAAAAGATTTTTAGATGATGATGAATAGACAGGTAATAAATGTGCAAAATAACTGAAAGGGAGTTTAAAAGTGATCAAATTAATTTTTTTTTCAAATTTTTTAAAACATTTTGTTTAGAGCTTTAGTTAAGGCTTTTATGCCTCCTTAAGCATGGAGGACCAAACATTTACTACTCAGAATAGATATTTAATAAATATTGAATGAATGAAGGCTACTCTTCAAATAGTGCTGTGATTTAGGAAAAATATAAAATTATATTTCAACCTAGAGGCTGTATATGGCTCTCCCATCAGCAACAGGAAACCTCACATTGACAGGAATGACAATGTCACATTGACAGAATTTTATCTATGTCAAACCTCTGAATAACACTTTCTTGTGAAGGAAACTAAACCACAAACTTGAAGCTCCCTCCAAAATTTGGGTTACCCAAATGTACAGAGCTAAAGTTGTGTCTTAGAAACTATGCAAAAGTGGGATGGCTAGGTGGTTTAGTAAATGTGTACTTAACTTCTTGAGAAACCGACAAACAGTTTTCCAAAGTGGTTGCACCATTTTACATTCCCACCAGCAGCTTTATGAGGGACGCTGTTCTTCCACATCCTCATCAACACTTCACATAGCCCATCATTTTACCTGTAGACATTCTAATAGGAACATGATTATATCTTGCTGTGATTTTGATTTGCATTTTCCTAATGACTAATGATGCCATCACTTCATGGGAAATAGATGGGGAAACAGTGGAAACAGTGTCAGACTTTATGTTTTGGGGCTCCAAAATCACTGCAAATGGTGATTGCAGCCATGAAATTAAAAGATGCTTACTCCTTGGAAGGAAAGTTATTTTGCATATTCAAAAGCAGAGACATTACTTTGCCAACAAAGGTCCATCTAGTCAAGGCTATGGTTTTTCCTGTGGTCATGTATGGCTGTGAGAGTTGGACTGTGAAGAAAGCTGAGCGCCAAAGAATTCATGTTTTTGAACTGTGGTGTTGGAGAAGACTCTTGAGAGTCCCTTAGACCGCAAGGAGATCCAATAAGTCCATTCTGAAGGAGATCAGCCCTGGGATTTCTTTGGAAGGAATGATGCTAAAGCTGAAACTCCAGTACTTTGGCCACCTCATGCGAAGAGTTGACTCATTGGAAAAGACTTTGATACTGAGAGGGACTGGAGGCAGGAGGAGAAGGGGATGACAGAGGATGAGATGGCTGGATGGCATCACTGACTCAATGGACGTGAGTCTGAGTGAACTCCTGGAGTTGCTGATGGACAGGGAGGCCTGGCGTGCTGCAATTCATGGGGTCGCAAAGAGTCGGACATGACTGAGTGACTGAACTGAACTGAATGACTAATGATCAGCGTTTTTTCATGTCCTTATTTGCCATCCATATAATGGCTTTCTTCCATGAAGTGACTGTTCAAATCTTTGCCAGTGTTTAACTTGGGTTGTTGGATTTTTATTTTAAATCAAGTTTTGAGAGTTCTCTATATTCTAGATATAGGCTTTTTATCAGATACACAATTTGTAAATATTTTCTCCTATTCTGAGTCTTCACTCTTCATATTCTTACACTATTTTTGGAATAGCAGGCATTCTTCATTTGGTGAAGTTCAAGATGTTATGGAAAAACCAGAATGAACTTTATGGCCAACCTAATACATACATATATACATATATACAGACACATACATATATGTGTGTGTGTGTGTGCCATTGGTGTTTTCTTTTCCTAATTAATCTGTCAGTCTGCTAGAAGTTTATTATTTTATTATCTTCTGAAAAATCAAATTTTTTCTTTATTAATTTTATCCATGTTTTTCTGTTTTTAATTTCATTAATTTTGTCTCTCATCTTTACTGTTTCTTTTCAAATGTTCATCATACATTTCATTTGCTTTTATTTTTCTATATCTTAAAGTGGATGCTGAGGTCATTGATTTTAAACCAAAGAGAAATGAAAACATATGTGCATACAAAGATTGTTATATAAATAGTCATTTGATTTATTTTTAATATCCAAAACCTGGAATTTGCTCAAATGCTCATCATCAGATATATAAATACATAAGTTGTGCAGTGTTTATGCAATGGACTAGTACTCAGCAATAAAAAGAAAAGAAATATTATCATGCAAACTATGTGGATGCATCTGAAAATAATTATGCTAATGAAAAAAAGCTACAAAAAGATGTAATACTTATGATTTAGGTATATAAAAGTATAGAAAATGCAAAGTAATCTATAATGACCAAGAAGATTGATAGTTGCCTGGGGATGGGCATGGAAGAGTAGTAAAGCAGTGTTCAGAAAGGGGTATCAGGAAACTGTTGATTTTGATGGAAATGTCCATTAGCTTAATTGGAATCAGTGTTTCATGGGTAGACACATATGTTGAACCTGATCAAACTGTTTATTTAAAAAATGTGGTTTGTTGCATGTCTATTATATCTCAACAACGCTTTTTAAAAAGATATAATTTTAAAAATGATAAAGGTCAAGATGAGAAGAAAATATTTATAATACTTATATTTGACTTATAACTCTTACAACTTGATAATAAGGAGAGAAACAACCAATAAAACAATAGGGAAAAGATTTCAAAAGATATTTCATAAAGAAATATATATGAAGGGCCAATAAACCTATGAAAAGAGGCTCAACAATATTCATCACCAGGGAAATACAAATTAAAACTGCAACGAGATATCACTACACCAACATTAGGATGGCTAAAATTTAAGTGTGAAAATGTAAATAAATTGGCAAAAATGCAAAGGAACTGGGATTTTAACACATTGCTGGAGTGAGTATAAAATGATAAAACAACATTGGAAAAGTATTTGACTTTTTTTTTTTAAGTTGAACTTACATGATCCTTAGGACCCAGCAGTTTCTCTCCTGGATGTTGTACCCAAGAGAATTTAAAGCATACATCCACATATTATATAAATATTCATAGCAATTTTATTCAAAATAGATCAGAACTGAAATCTCTCCTCTGCTTTGGGGATTCCAATTAGATGTATGCTTGATGTTTAAAGTTGTCCCCTCCGTCAAGTGATGCTCTGTTCATTTTATTTTTCAACTTTTAAAAAATTCTCTCAGGATTTTATTTTTCTGTTCAGTTCAGTCACTCAATCATGTCTGACCCTTTGTGACCCCATGACCACAGCATGCCTGGCCTCCCTGTCAATCAGCAACTGCTGGAGTCTACCCAAACCCATGTCCATTGAATCAGTGATGCCATCCAACCATCTCATCCTCTGTCATCCTCTTCTCCTCCTTCCCTCAATCTTTCCCAGCATCAGGGTCTTTTCAAATGAGTCAGCTTTTTGCATCAGGTGGCCAAAGTACTGGAGTTTCAGCTTCAACATCAGTCCTTCCAATGAACACCTAGGACTGATCTCCTTTAGAATGGACTGGTTGGATCTCCTTGCAGTCCAAGGGACTCTCAAGAGTCTTTTCCAACACCACAGTTCAAAAGAATCAATTCTTCTGTGCTCAGCTTTCTTTATAGTCCAACTCTCACATCCATACATGACCACTGGAAACACCATAGCCTTGACTAGATGGACCTTTGTTGGCAAAGTAGTGTCTCTGCTGTTTAATATGCTGTCTAGGTTGGTCATAACTTTCCTTCCAAAGAGTAAGCGTCTTTTAATTTCATGGCTGCAGTCACCATCTGTAGTGATTTTGGAGCACCCAAAAATAAAGTCAGCCAGTGTTTCCACTGTTTCCCCATCTATTTCCCATGAAGTGATGGGACTGGATGCCATGATCTTCGTTTTCTGAATGTTGAGCTTTAAGCCAACTTTTTCACTCTCCTCTTTCACTTTCATCAAGAGGCTTTTTAGTTTCTCTTCACTTTCTGCCATAAGGGTGGTGTTATCTGGATATCTGAGGTTATTGATATTTCTCCCGGCAATCTTGGTTCCAGCTTGTGCTTCTTCCAGCACAGCATTTCTCATGATGTACTCTGCATAGAAGTTAAATAAGCAGAGTGACAATAAACAGCCTTGACATACTCCTTTTCCTATTTGGAACCAGTCTGTTGTTCCATGACCAGTTCTAACTGTTGCTTCCTGACCTGTCTATAGGTTTCTCAAGAGGCAGGTCAGGTGGTATGGTATTCCCATCTCTTTCAGAATTTTCCACAGTTTATTATGATCCACACAGTCAAAGGCGTTGGCATAGTCAATAAAGCAGAAGTAGATGTTTTTCTGGAACTCTCTTGCTTTTTTGATAATCCAGTGGGTGTTGGCAATTTGATCTCTGGTTCCTCTGCCTTTTCTAAAACCAGCTTGAACATCTGGAAGTTCACGGTTCACGTATTGCTGAAGCCTGGCTTGGCAAATTTTGAGCATTATTTTACTAGCAAGTGAGATGAGTGCAATTGTGCAGTAGTCTGAGCACTCTTTGGCATTGCCGTTTTTTGGAATTGGAATGAAAACTGACCTTTTCTAGTCCTGTGGCCACTGCTGAGTTTTCCAAATTTGCTGACATATTGAGTACAACACTTTCACAGCATCATCATTCAGAATTTGAAATTTTAGATAGCTTCTATTGCTATGTCAAGTTCACTAATCTTTTTTTCCTCCAGTGTTTAATCTGCTGTGTATTTTATATCAGATATGGTATAAAGTTGGCCTAAAATTTCATTTGGGTTTTTTGTAAGCTGTTAAGGAAAACTCTAACAAACTTTTTGGCCAACCCAATAGTTTTCCTCTTTAGAAGATAATTTGGGTCATTTTGTGTCTTTTTTGTGACTAGTTTTCATGTGCAATCTTTCCTCTAGCCTCATTCCAGTACTCTTGCCTGGAAAATCCATGGACGGAGGAGCCTGGAAGGCTGCAGTCCACGGGGTCGCGAAGAGTTGGACATGACTGAACGACTTCACTTTCGCTTTTCCCTTTCATGCATTGGAGAAGGAAATGGCAACCCACTCCAATGTTTTTGCCTGGAGAATCTCAAGGACTAGGGAGCCTGGTGGGCTGCCGTCTATGGGATTGCACAGAGTCAGACAGGACTGAAGCGACTTAGTAGTTTGAACTTATGAGATACTGTCATAATAATTTTTTAATGTCTTATCTACAATACCAATTCTATTATATGTATACCTCTTAGATCAATTTCTATCGATTGATTTTTGACCTCATTATGGGTCATACTTGACCTCTTTTGAATGTTAATTCTGTTCATTTCTGAATGGATGTCAGACATTGTGAATTTTACCTTTTCATTGGCTGGATATTGTTGTATTTCTGTAAATATTTTTGAGTTTTGTTCTGGATGCAGTAGAGTTACTTACAAACAGTACTACTCTTTCAGAATTTGCTTTTGAGCTTTGTTATGTGGAACCAAGAGAGGATATTAAAAAGCAGAGACATTACTTTGCCAACAAAGGTTTGTCTAGTCAAGGCTATGGTTTTTCCAGTGGTCATGTATGGATGTGAGAATTGGACTGTGAAGAAAGCTGAGTGCTGAAGAATTGATGCTTTTGACTGTGATGTTGGAGAAGATTCTTGAGAGTCCCTTGGACTGCAAGGAGATCCAACCAGTCCATCCTAAAGGAGATCAGTCCTGGGTGTTCATTGGAAGGACTGATGCTAAAGCTGAAACTCCAATACTTTGGCCACCTCATGAGAAGATCTGACTCATTGGAAAAGACCCTGATGCTGGGAGGGATTGGGGGCAGGAGGAGAAGGGGACGACAGAGGATGAGATGGCTGGATGGCATCACTGACTCGATGGACATGGGTTTGGGTAAACTCCAGGAGTTGGTGATGGACAGGGAAGCCTGGCGTGCTGTGATTCATGGGGTTGCAAAGAGTTGGACATGACTGAGCAACTGAACTAAACTGAACTGATGTGGAACTAGAGCAGACTTTATTCTAGGGTACCTTTGTCTTAAAACTTATGCTAAGACTCTGAGAACTCTACCTGATGCCCCATGAATTATGAGGTTTTCTACTCCATGTGGTGAGAACAGGAACCATTTCTGGCTTGTGTGAGTTCCTGGCACTGTTCTAATCTTTTCAGAGAGCTCCTTCCCCAAACCTTGATAGTCTCCTCACAAACCTGCACTGATCAGTACTTAGTGGAAGACTCAAGCAGGACTCTTTACAGACCTCTGTTCTCTCCTCCGACTCTCTGCCCTGCAAACTCTGTCCACACAAACTCCATCAATGTATCTCCCTGTTATCTCCTCTCTGCCTCAGACAGAAACCCCCTCCAGGGAGTAAATCAGGGCAAGCAAAGGGCTTATGCATATATTTCCCATTTCTCAGGGCTCAATGTCTCTTCACTACTGTGGTGCCATATATATTGTCCAGTTTTTTAGCTGTTTCAGGAAGGAAGGTAAATCTGGTCCCTGTTATTTAGACATCACTGGAAGCAGAAATCCCATCCAATTTTGCCCCACTGCTCAATGATGTCTTTCAATGAGCAGGTTTTAAATTTTCAGTAAGTCCATTTTATTGACATTCTTTTCATCATGCTAAGGACTCTGAAGAATACAATAATAAGTAAGTAGAACACAGCATCTGCTTTTTCAAGACGCCTTCAATCATATAAAGGAGCAGGAAGCTACAAATAAATACTTTGGGGAAAAGAAGGCTCAGGTGGTCAGTTGAGATGAGTAGAGCAGTAAGAGTTAAATACAGAAATGTCTAATAACTTCCAGTTTGTATATAGAAAAGGGTATTGTGTTTGGCAGAATAGCCTCCAGAGATGTTCAAGTTTTAATCATTGAAACTGTGACTGCATTACCTTACATGACAAAGAGGATTTTACACATGTGACTAAATTAATGATCTTGAGATGATCTGGGTTATCTGAGTGTGCCCAATGTAATCACAAGGGTCCTTATAAGAGGAAGAGAGAGACAGGAGGGTTATAAAAGGAGATGTGACAATGGATGTAGGTGTCAGAGGTGTGAGATTGCTGGAAGAGGCCATGAACGAAGGATTGTGGGCAACTTCTAGAAGCTGAAAAAGGAAATGAAATGTATTGCATTGGCCAAAAAGTTCATAACATCTTTCTTACAGAAAAAAAACCCAAATGATCTTTTTGACCAACCCAGTATTTCCTCCTAGAATCTCCAGAAACAAAGTAACTCTGCTGAAACCTTGATTTTTTTTTTTTCCCCAAAAGACTCATTTTGGACTTTGGGACACTAGAACTATAAGATGCTAAGTCTGTGCTTTAAAACCTGTAATGGTGGGGAAATCTGTCTCCAGAGCAATAGGAAAGTAATACAGGTATTGATTAGAAGGGTTGATTTTTGCTCTAGGCACAACACGGAGATAATGTGGGTGAGTAACCTTCTCATATAGAGGCTTCTTCACACACTGGTGATCACTGCATACCTGTTGGTACTAAATTCAAAATGAGGGTCAGTTTCTGTCAGCCTCTGTTGCTGGAATACATATTTGGACTCAAAATGATAGCTTTTTGGTAGGTACTGGTAGTAACACTGGCTTCCTATGAGTCAGGAGTCCCTCACTCTCTACCCTCAGCCCTAGAAGGGATCTAATCAAATAAGGACTGAAGGGAGGCAAGACTTTACAAGACCTGGACTTAGAAATTTTATAACAATTTTAGCACTCTAAATGCAACAGTCTTGTTCTTTTATAAAACTTGTCTATTCTTCAAACTTCTTGCTTATATTCAGAAACACAGCCTTGTGTATATGCTCTGTTATGTCTGACTCTTTGTGACCTCACAGAGTGCAGCCCACCAGGCTCCTCTGTCCATGGAATTTTGCAGGCAAGAATACTGGAGTGGATTTCCATTTCCTACCTCAGGGGATCTTTTTGACCTGGGGATTGAACCTACACCTCCCGAGTCTCCTGCATTGGCAGGCAGATTGTTTACCACTGCACCGCCTGGGAAACCCCGCATATGACTCTCTTGGCCATATTTCTCTTCATCTTGATTTCCCTTTGCTTGAAGGAATTTTCTAGTATTGATCCAGTGAAGTTCTTGTCATAATGCCTGGATACCTTTGTGCCCACTTGAGGTAAAGTCAAAATGCTTCTTTACTAATGAAAATGCCTTAATAACCAGCACAAGATGTCTGTATAAAGAGTACAAGCAAACTCAAGTCTTCCGCTCAGATAAATGCATTAGAGGGTCAGCAGCCAAGGAGATAGAATGCAGAGAGCAGATAAGTCTCCTTCCTGTCCCTGGTGGAACAGAGCCAAGGACACACGGTTGTCACTTTGGATTGTAAAAGTCCTCCCTGCGTGTGGGGATGTGCACAGACAAGCAATGAGCTGAATGTGCACAAGCATTGTATTGGATGAGAACCTTGCTCCTGGCCAAATAGCAAATAGCAGGGTGCATTGTTGAGGCTAATCCCAACTCACTTGGCCTCTCTGTGAGCAGTGAATAACAATCTGCAGCCTCATGTGTCCAGGCATTGTGCTCTGAGTCTGGGCAAGGCTGGGAGGAGACAATGGGCTTAACGACTGTGTTGCTCCATTTTCTGGGGTGCGGGGCAGGGGGAACGCTTCATGAGGTCCTCGTGGAACAAGCTAAGACAAGATTTCAAACCAGAACAGGTGAAACAAGATGTTCACGAGCAGGACTAAGTTTAACAGTGTCTCAAATCTGTTTGGTTCTTTTGAATAATACTTTCAAATTGGACTGTGCCTATATAGGATCAAGACAGCTGTAAAAAAAATCTTTAGATAACCAATTTTTCCTTTCTTGATGATATGACATTGAGGAATTGGTATGACTGATAATTTTCTCTTTTTCTTTTAGTAGATCGAAAGTGTTCACTTATTTCACTTACCTACGAAAGTTTCCATTTAGAAAGGGGTTCAATATGCAGTTGTAGTGTATCCCTGCTTTAAACACACACACACACACACACCCCTTTCTTTCACCTCTTCTTTCCCTCTCCTGACCTGAGAGATTCTCAATATGGCAGAAGCTAAAACAATACTCATAAAATTGAGTTTAAATTATTCTACATTTTTGTACCATCATCTGGCTGTCAGAATAGTATTATCAAAGCCCCAAAATAATAAATTCTAGAGAGGGTATAGAGAAAAGGGACCCTCCTACACTGTTGATGGGAATGTTAATTGGCAAAGCCACTATGGAAAACAGTATGGAGGCTCCCCAAAAAGCTAAAAATATAGTTGCCATATGATCCGACAGTCTCACTCTTGGATATGTACTGGACAAGACTATAATTCAAAAGATACATGTATTCCTGTTGTTCATTGCAGCACTATTCACAATAGCCAAAACATGAAGTGAAGTGAAGTTGCTCAGTCGTGTCCGACTCTTTGCGACCCCATGGACTGTAGCCTACCAGGCTCCTCAGTCCATGGGATTTTCCAGGCAAGCGTACTGGAGTGGGTTGCCATTTCCTTCTCCAGGGGATCTTCCTGACTTAGGGATTGAATCCGGGTCTCCTGCATTGTAAGCAGAAGACCATTTACCGTCTGAGCTACCAGAGCCAAGACGTGGGAACAACCTAAATGTCCATTGACAGATGAATGGATGAAAAATATGTGCCTTATATATCATACTATGTGAAGTCAGTCAGAAAGAGAAAAACGAATACCGTATGATATCCCTTATATGTGGGATCTAAACTATGACTCAAGTGAACCTATCTACAAAGTAGAAACAGATTCACAGACATAGAGAACAGACTTACAATTGCCAAGCGGGAGACAGCATAAAGGAGGGATGAATTGGGAGTTTGGGGTTAGCAGATACCAGCTAGTATACACAGGATGGATAAACAAGGTCCTACTCTATAGTACAGAGCACTACATTCAATATCCTATAACCATAACGGAAAAGAACATGAAAAAGAATATATATACACACACACACACACACTCACAACAGAATCACTTTGCTGTACAGCAGAAACTAACACAACATTATAAGTCATCTACAGTTCAATAAAATACATTTTAACAAAGAATACTGATATCAGGTATTCCATTTGTAGAGCTGCCAATAAAATGGTCTGTTGAGGTTGGAAATAGTGTTTGAAGAGATCTGACTTGGAGAAACACTCAGGGGCAGATGTCTCGTCGAAGCCTGTAGAGCTGGAGGATGCAAATGACGCATGCAAAGTGTGGCATTCATGAAGGCAGGGGAGAACACTCTTAAAGTAGGAGGAGTTCAAGGGAGTTTGGTCCTAAGTGTTAGATGAATTAGTCAAGATAATTTAAAGTAGAAAAACTCTATAGATAAAAATACTGAATTACCGAGTCATGGAACCAGGTAGGTTTTAGAACAATTTTGATGTGAGGCTAGAAGGTTTAGGTAGAATGGACCCTCTTTCCTTAATGGTTACAGAGCTACAAAATACAGTCTAATCTTACAATTGGAAAGAAAACTGAAAATGGAATTCTAAAATTTAAGCCAATTGCCTGCAAGTGGCGCCAATGCTGTTACTTTGTGCAGCAAATGCATTATTTAGCACTTCAATGTGTAAGGCACCCGCTGGTAGTCCAAATGCAGCAGTGGACAAGACAGACGTGGTCCTTATCTTCAGTGGAGCTTCATATTCAGGGAGAACATGAATGTGGTAGGCCAAACAATGCCCCCCAAAGATTTCCACATCCTAATTATTGGACCTTGTAAATATGACTTGCAAAACAGTCGAAGAGACTTTGTAGATATGATTAAGTTAAGATTCTTCAGATGGAGAAATGAGCCTGGATTATCCAAGTGGGTCCAAGGTCATTTCCAGGTCCTTAGAAAGGTAAGAGGTCAAGACTCAAGAGAGATGTGATAACAAAACAGAGTTGGGAGAAAGAGAAGGGGCCACAAGCCAAGGTATGTATGTGACCTTTACCAGATAGAAAAGGCGAGAAAATGGATTTTCCTCTAGTTTCCAGAGGGAAAGCAGCCCTGCTGTCACCTTGATTTCCACACAGGGAAACCCTTTTTTAGCTTTTTAACCTCCAGAAATGTAAGATAATAAATTTGTGTTATTTTAAGCCACTAAGGTTGTGGTAATTCATTACAGCTGCAATAGGCAAATAATCACTCTAAACCCTGTTTCACAATCCTTGTGAGGGCTCCGTGAGGGAAAGCACAGGACACCACTAGTAAGGGTAACAGAGTTGCACTCTAAAATGGGACCTAAGCCCACCTCCCTTAATCTGCACCTTCTGGAGTAGACAGAGGAGTCAGTTGAGCAAGAGAAGATGGTGAAAGTGAAAGTCACTCAGTCGAGTCCAACTCTTTGCAACCCCATGGACTATACTGTCCATGGAATTCTCCAGGTTAGAATACTGGAGTGGGTAGCCTTTCCCTTCTCCAGGGGATCTTCCCAACCTAGGGATCAAACTCAGGTCTCCTGAATTTCAGGTGGATTCTTTACCAACAGAGCCACAAGTGATGCCCAAGAATATTGGAGAGGGTAGCCTACCCAAGGGGATCTTCTCAACTCAGGAATCTAACCGGGGTCTCCTGCATTGCAAGTGAATTCTTTACCAACTAAGCTATGAGGGAAACTCTTTAGAGAAGATGGTGAGTGCTGTGTTTTGGGCAGAACAACCTTGGCCAGCTCCCAGTGCATGAACAAATTTGACACTCTGGTGGGGAGGGGCCTGCATCACAGTGACCAAAGGCAGGAGCATGAAGAAGGAGAAAAGGAGCAGATTCTCTAAGGCTTGGGTAAACACCTAAGAGTCAAACTGCTGGGTCAAGAGGGAGGGGTATTTTAACCTTTTAAGAAACCATTTCATACTCCCTTGGATGATTGATTGGATTGTGAGGGTGGTGCAAAAAAGTCAAGCCTGTTCTTTCAAACTGAACAATATGCCAAGCTCTTTACACAGCTCCTTATTGAGTGTTTCTAGAGACAAAGAGGTGAAGGTCATTATTCTATGGGCATCTTCCCTGAAATACAGAATCCCTTGTTTCCTTGTAAAGGAGGGAAAAAAGCTTCTTACATTATCACCAAGTCATTCAGGGAAATATTTTGCTTTCGAACTTGGTAGAGACTGTATTTCACCAAATCAAATACTAAGATTGGATCAGAGGCTCAAATTTCAGAAGCTAATTGCTCTTAGACTATGTCAGACAGGGAAACTGAGACCTGGAGCTGTTCGGAGATGCTGATATCCTCCTATTAGTCCGTGAAGGAGTGAAGTCACTGAAGTCTGGTCTTGATCTATACTGTGACCTATTCTGTGCACGCCTTTCTCTTTCAGACCTTCCCCACTCCTGTTTTAGCTTCCAAATGTACAAGCTCAGACAAAGACCTCTCCCCTTTCATCATTCATCACACACTAAACAGAGTCCTTTCTGTCAGTTGTCCTTCAAATGCTCCCTCCAAAAAGGAAAGTAATCCAGCTAAGGGGTATCATCCAAACCAAGATTTTGACAAAGAGTGTCCCACCCAGAAAGGACACTGAGATGAACAGGCTCAAATCAGGACTGTCTCAGACAAACCAGTATGCACAGCCACTGGTCTGGAAAACTAAACTGGACTACATAGTAAAGTAACAAAGGAAGCATTATGAAAGGTATACCTACTAGAACGAGAGCTGAATATGTAAAACCTTAAGGCCAAATGGACTGTGAGTTTCAAGGAAGATCTGAGAAGGAGATCACAAATGAATTACGCCCTTAAACAGTTTTGGCCTATAAGAAAACTGAAGAGGCAAGAAAAAGTATCCTACAAAACGCCTCGGTGGGTTGTGAATGGATTTCTTTTTGATTGTTCTCTTACCTAGGGTGTCAGAAATCTTTGAATTTAGAAGAGGTTCAATGATGGCTTCCCACCAATAGATGTGTCTACCCCAAACCTCTGGTGGGATGTTATGCTGAAAAAGAGTCTTTGCAGATGTCAGTAAGTCAAGATGATCTCCAGATGAGATCATCCTGGATTATTTGAGCATGCCCGAAATCCTAAGACAAGTATTCATATAAGAGAAAGGCAAAGAGAGAAGAGGAAAGGGCTATGCGAAGTCAGGGCAGAGGCTTGAGTTGTGTGGCTACAAGTCAGGGAATACTTGGAGCCACCAGAAGCCATAAGAGGCCATGAGGGATTCTCTCTTATACCCTTGAATGGGAGTTCAGTTCTGCCAACACCTTAGATTTCAGACTTCTGGCCTACAGAACCATGAGAGAATGAGTTGCTGTTGGTTTTAAGCCACCCAATTTGGGGTAATCTGTTATGCAGGAAACTAACGTTGGGTGGAAGATAGATTCTTGTTCAACAGGTCTGAGGAAAGGGGGTGGAGTGAGGTAATGAATATGTGAGTATGAATGGGTGTGAAATTCCAGATAAGTTCAGACAGGGTGGAATCTAAGGGCAGAGGCGGGGAAAAGCAGAAATTGTCTACATGGCCAGCTTCTCTTGAGGGGCCACAATGAGGGTGACCCCAGGGCAGCCCTCTCACTCCTTGTTCTTATATTATCCACCCAGCTTGGGAACAAAATCCAGTAAGAGATTGGGAGGAACCTGCTTCCCCCAGCTCTCCTGTAGGTTCCATAAGTACATGCAACTTCTTCAGTTAGTTCAGGCTCATTACCAGTAAAGCAAGACACACAATTCCGTTCTTTTAATCATTTTTCTCATTATTTTTTGTTCTCAGTTTTAGTTGTCTCATATTTCTTCACTTCTGTCAACCACTCCCTTGGTTATACATTTTTCTTGTCATTTGCCTTGGAAAAACAAAACTAAACAGCATAATTAGTATTGCTTGAATGAAAGATATGACTTTTTGTGGGGGGTGGGGGTGGGGGGATGTTACTCTTAATTGCTGATTCACGTTGTAAACATCTTTGACTCCTGTGAGTGTACTGGATTTCTGGTGCCCACAGGCCCTTCATGGGGTCCACAGACTCTGTCCAAAATGATGACTCAGGTGTGACTGTAGCAGAGCAACCTGGACATGGGGATCCAGGGCTAAGATTAGGGTGGTATGTGGTAGGAAGAGACACCTATTCTCAGCCACCACTCCTCCAAACTGGCTGTCTATGTTTAAAACTTCAAACCCAGGATTTTAAAAAGGAGAGCATTTAATCCTGAAAAGTTAACAACTCCCTTTGAAATGTGTTCTCTTTAATCCAGTAACACTTGATGTTTGCATATGGTTTTCTTCTGCAGAGCCTAAAAAGAAAAACTTTCCTAAACCTGTCTCTTGAACCTCACCCCACCTCACCCCCCAGCATCAGAGGATTAAACTGCTAAATTTGATTCAAATTTAAAATTGGGTTTAGAGTTGGGAAAAGTGATGTAAGGGGATGGCTAAGCCTGAGCTTCAGGTAAAGGTGGATCTGCGTTTTGAAGTGCAAACATGTCCAGCTTTGAGACCTGGTCTACATGATAACAGGGCTGTTATGAGCACCAAAGGAGAAATGTCTGCAAAGGCCAGGCACATAGTCATCATTCAACGAACATGTCCATTTCAACAATACTGGGGTGGGCTTGGGGGCTTCCCAAGTGGTAAAGAATCCACCTGTCTCCTGATGCAGGAGACATAAGAGACATCAGTTTGATCTCTATGTAGGGAAGATCCCCTGGAGGAGGGCATGGTGATCCACTCCAGTATTCTTGCCTGGAGAATCCCATGGACAGAGGAGCCTGGTGGGCTAAAGTCCATGGGGTCGCAAAGAGTTGGACATGACTGAAGTGACTTAGCATGCACCCACGGGGTAGGCTTACCCTACCATATGTGTGAGAAAGTGAGATCTACCCCTTTTCTTTTTTGATATCTTTCATGACTTCTATCCTTTAAGCAATTAAGAAAAGCCTCAGGGAGTGGTCCCAGCAATCCCTCCTGGGCCTTCTACTGTAGCCTTTGCTATCCACTGTGCTTGGCCTCCACTGCACCAGCACTGGGCTGTCAGGCTCTTGACTGAGATTCCCAAGGTGGTATGCAGCTTCCAGCCTCTCTGGGACCCAGCAGCCAGCCCTGTTTGAATCCCTCCTACCCTGTGCATGTCCCTAGTGCTCTCAGGGACCATGCTCTGAGAAACTCCTTGAGACTATCCAGCATCAGGGGCCTGGAAAATGACAGATTCTCAGTTCTTCTCAGATCCAGGGACCTGTAAGGCACTGGGTACAAATCCAGGCCACCCTTCCAAGAAGGAGAAAGCATCATTTTCATCATATTCAATTGGTCAAAGTAGTTATAGACTCAGATGAGACGGAAATGCTCAAAGGCTTGGATACTGAAAGGCATGGTTCTTTGGGGTAATCAAGAAACAGTCTATCATATCTATTTTGCAGGTTCTGTTGTACTTACAAAATAATGCTAGGTCTCATGTATACTGGGCATCCCTGGTGGCTCAGATGGTAAAGAATCTGCGTACAATGCAGGAGACATGGGTTCGATCCCTGGGTTGGGAAGATTCCCTGAAGAAGGGAATGGCTACCCACTTTAGTATTCTTGCCTGAGAATTCCACTAACAGAGGAGCCTGATGGGCTATAGTCCATGTCAGACATGACTGAGCAACTTTCACTTGTGTATACTATTGAACCGAACATATATTTATGAATGTATCAGTTTCAACTAACTATACTAAGTTTTGTTTTGGGTTTTGTTTTTATTTATGGAGTAGATGTTTGTTTCTACATTTACCCAGGGATCTCACAAGTGAACAAACAGAACAAATACACAGGTACACAAATTCCAGTGGAAGACATATTATGAACCCTTGTGATTTAAATAAATTGAAAATGAAGAAGATTTAGTGAAAAGAAAGATTATTCTGCAATATGGGATTAGGGGACAGTTCATAGAAATTGCTGAGAATATGCTTTAGAAATTATAAACCAAAATTTAAAAATATAAGATATTACCATCATAGCTATAAAATCACAGCCTCTTCAATAACTATATTTAGGAGCTCCTGATTCCTCAAAGTCTGGTGGACCAATCTGTTCACTTCTCACAAGCATACTGGTGAAGAGTTTGGGCTCTGGAGTCAGCCCACCTCGGTTGAAATCCTAACTGTCTGACCTTGGGCAAGTTATTTAACCTCTCTGTGCCTCAATGTCATGACCTTAAGGTAGAGAGAATAATGTCTTTCTCATAAGGGTTTATGTTTTAATGTGTTTGAGGTTGCTAGAATAATGCTTGGCACACAAAAAATGCTCATGTTAGTATTGTTGATGATTGTGATGGGCTGAATAAAACCCCTCCCCCAGAGATGCCCACCTCCACAGGAACCTGTGAATATGTTACCTTACATGGCAAAAGGGACTTTGCAGAGGTCACTAAGGGTCTTGAGATGGGGGAAGTGTATCCTGGATTATCCAGGTAGGCTGATGTGATGACCACAAGAGGGATGCAGGAGGGATCAGAGTCAAAGGAGATAATGTGATGATGGAAGCAGAGGTCAGACAGATGCAGAGAGTCACTGACCAAGGAAGGCTGGCAACCTGTAGAACCTGGAAACAGCAAGGGACGGATTCTCTCCTAGAGCTTCCAAAAGAAACATCCTTGCTGACCCATTTGGGACTTCTGATCTCTAAAACTACAAAATAATAAATCTGTGTTGTTTTTACCAAGTTTGGGGGGATTTGTTACAACAGCAACAGAAATTAATGTGATGATGATGGTAATGATGATGATCATCTGAAAGTCAGTGCCTCCTACACACAGTCGAGAAACAGAATCTAACCAATCAGAAAAGGTTATGCTAACACTAAGGAAAGATATTAAGTAGGGGGCTTGATAAGACTGTAGTGATTCTGTTCATTGGATTCAATCAAGCTGTCACAGTGGTTTTTTTCTCTTTAGATTTTGAAATCACTAGTTCGAACATCAAAACAATGCTATTTTGTATTTATATTTTATGATTTGTTTTTGAACATTTTCATTAATATTTTATCATGAAGTCATGAGTTTTTATTTAATGATATATTTTATAAAATTTTCATCATGCTGAAGTATGATTTTCCTATGTATTGGGACCATTTGGGGGTTCCTTTTGCCTTTGGGTTACACATCTCTAAGCACATTACATCAGGTAAAGAGACGTGTTCAGCATTCTGAGGTTACTAACAATTCACCTCTGCAGGGCACTTGACACGTTCTTTTGTCAGCCTCATCTCACTTTCCCCTTAAACATTCCTGTGAGTGGTAAGCAAGACTTGGGAAGGTTGAGGATGAATAATGGGAATGGTATGGCTATTAAATAGTAGAGACAGGTTTTAATACAGGCCTCTTGACTCAAAGATCACTATCCCTCGGATATCTTCAAAGAGTTTAAGGAAATATTTCAGAGACTTATTGACTTGGAAAAGAGAGTTTCCCGTCTCTCCCTTCCTCTCCCCCACTGCTCATTTAGTTTGGAAGGGCCTAAAATGTTCCAGATGTGAAGATACACGCATGACATGCAATACAGCTGTCATGGTTAAGTCCAAGTTTTGAACACTGGTCCATTAAAGCATGTGTATTCCCATGATTGAAAGCAAGACTTTGGGGATTGAGTGCTAAATATTTGTTAACACTACCAATGGACGACACATTTCTTAGGGATCTGGGAATGTGAGTGAGGGTTGTGGAGTAAAAGAAGACAATAAGACTTTTTGGCTACCAGCCAGTCTTTCAGAACCATTCTAAGTTCAATTTCAACCTAGTAAGCCAAAGCTTAAAATGTTTAATAAAACTTGGCTGTTGTCTTCCAACATAGTTCCTAGTAAGGAAATCAGAATTCAGGTCTTAGCTCTTTGGATTTGGGAACAAAAAATGTTATTGATTACCATTAAGAACACTGTGAGCAATGCTGGAGATGTTTTAGGAATTTTTGATGCAACGCTTACTCAGCCTATCATATAATAGAACCTTTGGAAATAATTGTGCAGGTAGGGATTAAATAATAGCAAAAAAAAATGCAGAGGAGCCTGAAGGAAGCAGAAATAGCTTGTTGCTAAAAATAATAAACAGACTTAAGATAGTCCCACCAGAAAAATAAGTCTTAAATAATAATAGCAATGAAATCTCACCCCTTTCATGAAGCTTTTCCTTTGACCTTGACCAAGTATCACCTTCCAATTACAAAGTTCTGTAACGCCTACGTTCTAGCACTTTTAGAGCTGAAATGGGAATCCTAGAAAGCATCTTAGGGAAATAATCTAGCCAGCTAGCTGAATACAAAATCAAGTTAATAAAAATATAATAGTTTTGCTACAAACTAGAAAAAACCAATTTGAAAAGGCAATAGGGAAAAAATCCCACTCACAATAGAAACCAAATAATACATAGCAATAAGTTTAACAAGAATATGCAGAACTTATGTAAGTAAAACTAAAACTATTGAAATAAATATGAAAAAGCTAAATAAATATGGAAGATATAAATAAAGGTAGAACTATACTATGTTCCTAAATGGAAATGCTGAAAATTTCAAAGATTTTAATTCTTCCCAAATGAATCCATAAATTCAAAGTAATCTCACTCAAAATTCTACTGAATTTTCACAGAACTTGACAAGCTTTTTTTTTTTTTAATTCATATGGAAGCGAAGATGGACAGAATTAACTAAGGCCTTTAAGAAAAAAACAGAGGCATTACTCTAACAGATGGCAAAACATATCGTAAATCTATAGCTGTTAAAAGAGTGTGATTTTATCATAGAAATGTATTCTAAAAATCAGTGGGGTAGCTTAAAAGTGTAGAAAGAGAATCATGTATCTATGGGCATTTGGTACTTGATATAGGTGGTGTTTAAAATTGATGAATATAAGTTATGGATGCATTCTGTAGCAAGTAACAGACACCTGAAAAATAGTGGCCTCATCACCAGGGATTCATTTTCCTCACATGAGAAGTGGAGGCTTAGAAGATCCATGTTCCCTTCAGCTTGATATTTCAGCCTCCGAACCACATGTTCTTACCTTCATGTTCATTGCCTCCAGGGAGACCAGCTGCCCAAACTTCAGTTTCATGTCTCCATTTTAAGCAGGAGTGCAAAATAAATAAATAAAAGAAACAAGGAATACTGGATGTTTCTTGATAGCAGAACTTTTCCAGAAGTCCCAGTAGGCTTCTGCCTCTACCTCATTGGTAAGAATTCTTGTCGTGCCATCACTTCAGCTTCAAGGAAGGCTAGGGCATAGAGATGCTGAACTGAGAACACTGGCACTATGAACAAAAAAACCCTGTTTTTTTTTCTCTATAAAGAAGAGGCTGGCTGTGCAGACATTCAGGGTTTGGGTTTTCACACATGAATTTTAGGATGCACAATCTACAAAACTAGCTTAGCAATTATGCTGCTGCTGCTGCTAGGTCGCGTCACTCGTGTCCGACTCTGTGTGACCCCATAGACGGCAGCCCACCAGGCTCCCCCGTCCCTGGGATTCTCCAGGCAAGAACACTGGAGTGGGTTGCCATTTCCCTCTCCAATGCATGAAAGTGAAAAGCGAAAGTGAAGTCGCTCAGTCGTGTCCGACTCTTAGCTACCCCATGGACTGCAGCCCACCAGGCTCCTCCATCCATGGGATTTTTCCAGGCAAGAGTACTGGAGTGGGGTGCCATTGCCTTCTCTGAGCGATTATAGTAAAGCATAAATGGAATAAACATTCCAGTCAAAGGAAATGATTGGCAGAATGAGTTAAAAAAATGACTCAAATACATACTGTCTACAAAAAACATACTTTAGATTCAAAGACACAGATACATTGAAAGTAGAATAGTGGAAAAAGATATACTGAAGGTAAAGTATAACATAAACAATGATCATTAAGAGAGCTGAAGTGGCTGAAGATAAAAGACTTGAAGGCAAAAATTACGGCTAGAGACAAAGAAGGACATTTTATAATGATAAAAGGGTCAAGAAAATATTGCATATATATATATATGCACCATATATAGGTATTATTTATTACATACATCACATAGCTATATTATATTGTAAAATATATATATATGTGTTATATACATGTGTATCATATATATTGCACAAATAAATGCATGCTGCTGCTCCTGCTACTGCTGCTGCTAAGTCGCTTCAGTTGTATCCGACTCTGTGCGACCTCATAGACGGCAGCCCACCAGGCTCCCCCGTCCCTGGGATTTTCCAGGCAAGAACACTGGAGTGGGTTGCCATTTCCTTCTCCAATGTAACAAGGTGAAAAGTGAAAGTGAAGTCGCTCAGTCGTGTCTGACTCTTAGCAACCCCACGGACGGTGGCCCACCAGGCTCCTCTGTCCATGGGATTTTCCAGGCAAGAGTGCTGGAGTGGGGTGCCATTGCCTTCTCCAATAAATGCATATATCTTTATATATATTTTATATATATATATATATATATATATAGCGCATGTGTATGTGTATATGTATATATAAAATGTGTGTGTGTATATATATATATATATATATATATATATATATATATACACTTAACAACATATATGCAGGTCAGGAAGCAGCAGAATTGGACATGGAACAACAGACTGGTTCCAAATAGGAAAAAGAGTACGTCAAGGCTGTATATTGTCACCCTGTTTATTTAACTTCTATGCAGAGTACATCATGAGAAACGCTGGGCTGGAAGAAGCACAAGCTAGAATCAAGATTGCCGGGAGAAATATTAATAACCTCAGATACGCAGATGACACCGCCCTTATGGCAGAAAGTGAAGAGAAACTAAAAAGCCTCTTGATGAAAGTGAAAGAGGAGAGTGAAAAAGTTGGCTTAAAGCTCAACATTCAGAAAACGAAGATCATGGCATCCAGTCCCTTCACTTCATGGCAAATAGATGGGGAAACAGTGGAAACAGTGGCTGACTTTATTATTTTGAACTCCAAAATCACTGCAGATGGTGATTGCAGCCATGAAATTAAAAGACGCTTACTCCTTGGAAGGAAAGTTATGACCAACCTAGATAGCATATTCAAAAGCAGAGACATTACTTTGCCAACAAAGGTCCGTCTAGTCAAGGCTATGGTTTTTCCTGTGGTCATGTATGGATGTGAGAATTGGACTATGAAGAAAGCTGAGTGCTGAAGAACTGATGCTTTTGAACTGTGGTGTCGAGGAAGATGTTTGAGAGTCCCTTGGACTGCAAGGAGATCCAGCCAGTCCATCCTAAAGGAGATCAGTTCTGGGTGTTCATTGGAAGGACTGATCCTGAAGCTGAAACTCCAATACTTTGGCCACCTCATGCGAAGAGTTGACTCATTGGAAAAGACTCTGATGCTGGGAGGGTTGGGGTCAGGAGGAGAAGGGGACGACAGAGGATGAGATGGCTGGACAGCATCACCAACTCGATAGACATGGGTTTGGGTGAACTCTGGGAGTTGGTGATGGATAAGGAGGCCTGGCCTGCTGCGATTCATGGGGTCGCAAAGAGTCGGATATCACATTGCAGGCATGACTGAGTGACTGAACTGAACAACAAAGCACCCCAAATACATGAAGCAAAAACAAGCAGAATTGAAGAGAGAATTAGACAATTCAACAATAATGGAAAACTTCAATATATCACTTTCAGTGATGGATAGTACAACTAGCCAAAAGATTAGCAAGGAATTAGGCTTGAATCAGTCTATGAAAAAACTAGCTTTAAAAGACATTTGTAGAAAACTCCACTCAATAATGGCAAAATACATATTCTTCTCAAGTGTACATGGAACATTCTTCAGGACAAGTCATAAGATAGGCCATAAATCTCAAAAAATTAAAAAGTATTGAAATAATACAAAGCATGTGTTTCCCAATCACACTGGAATGAAGTTAGAAATCAATAACAAGAAATTTGGGACATTCACAAAAATGCGGAAATTAAGCAACACACTCTCAATAACTAATGGGTCCAAGAATAAAACCACAAGGGAGATCAGAAAATACTTTGAGATGAAAGAAAATGAAAACACACTTACCAAAATTTATGGGAGGAAGTTAAAACAGTGGAGAATTTTTGCTTAAAATTCTAAAGAATGCATGCAAGGGCAATCAATTTTTTAAAGTTTGTAATTGTTGAAAGCTTGTCAATTCCTCACTTAATGGTTGGATGCCCAGTGGCTCGGAAAGGCTGAACAACTTTCTTACAGTCAGCGCTTGTCAGTGGAGACTCAGCAGAACCCAGGACCCCAAGTCCCTGCATTAATTTTGGATCATCACATATTTCTTCCTTCTCCATCACACACTTTCTTTTTTTTTTTTCAATTGGAGGATAATTGTTTTAGAATATTGTGTTGGCCTCTGCCATACCTCAACATGAATCAGCCACAGGTATACATAAGTCCCTCCCTCCTAAGCCCCCCTCCCATGTCCCACCCCATCCCACCCCTCTAGGCTGTCACAGAGCACTGGATCGAGCTCCCTGTGTCACACAGCAAATGTATACATTGCGATGTGCAAAATATATAGCAGGTGGGAGTTTGCGTCATCACACTTCTGATATCACATTGCTAATATTCAAATCATTCTTTCTTTCCTGCCACAGACTACAATTCTTTGTACATTTACTTTAATCCTCTAGACTATTAATTCATCAAATACAAAGACTTCCTTGTATTTCTCTGGGTGCATTTGCATGGCACTTTGAGTAGTAATTATGAGAGCATATCTTGGACACCCACTATATTGCAGGCACTAGGCTACAAGTGTCTGCAATATAAGGCACTTTCATTGAAGAAGGCACAATCCTGTCTGCTGAGGAGATCAGTCATAGTCTAGTACATGCTCAATAAATTCTTTGCTGATAAAGAAAATGGATTATGAAGCCACCAACTGGGCCATCCTGCCTACTAAACAGCGCTTGCTAGATTTACTGAAATACTTTAAACATCATATTAAAAAGCTCAGAATGAAGAGCTACTCAGATGCTAACTTCTCCAATAATACATTAAAACCACTAGTGAGCATCTCAAGCTCAGATTTTTTCAGATCAAAACAGTCTAAAATAAGGTCTGAGGAAAGCTTTTCCCTTTCAGAAAGGTGATTTCTGCCAACGAATGAGATCATATGCTTCCAAGCAGTAGGTCCCTGGGGATAATTCCTGCACTTTGAAAAATAAACTTAAAAGAGATTTCTTTTTAAAATATTGACAGCAACAATATAAAGTGCATTCCAAGTTTGGAAGGTAAATTAAATTACAGATGCGATGTTAACATACACACACAGAGAAAGAAACCTGTAAGAAACTGGGTTGCATTGCAGACTGGATTTGGTCGGGTTCAGGTCTTTCTAAAGAGCAGTAGGTCCTGGGCCTTTCCAAGCTTTGTAACCACCGGACATACAGAAGTGCCACAGGCAGGACTGTGCCAAGGCTCTGAGGAGCTGGGCAACACTGGTTTTACTTCTCTGTGGGCTCTGAATGTCAGGCTGCTGCAAAATATAGCCCTGGAAAGACCTGGCTAGTCTGCTTTCGGAAGTCACACTACTTCTTGAGGCTTGCTGGATCTTTCCCCTTAGCGAAAAGGAAAGCTCTGTTATTGACCAGTTCAGTGATAAAGGATACAGACTAGAAAGGCAGAAGAATTCATGGGTAACAGCAGGTTTCAAAAATGGGATCTAGAATCAGAGTCAGGGTGATCTAGAACCTAAAGAAGCATTTTCATTGCTGCTTTTTAAAAATTAGAGTATAATCGCTTTATAATCTTGTGTTAGTTTCTGAAGTACAGTGAAGTGAATCAGCTACATGTATACATATATCCCCTCCCTCTGGTACCTCCCTCCCACCACACCCCCATTCCACTCCTCTAGGTCATCACAGAGCACCGGACTGAGCTTTCTGTGCTTTATAGCAAGTTCCCACTAGCTGTCTATCTATTTTACACGAGGTAGTGTCTATGTCCATCCTAATCTCCCAGTTCATCCCTCCTCTTCCCCTCCTACCCCATTCCACATGTCAGTTCTCTACATCTATGTCTATTTCTGCCCTGAAAATAGGTTCATCTGTACTATTTTTAAATTGATGGCTCAAATCACTGAAATCAGATTAAAAAAAAATCTTAACTTAGTATTTATTAGTATTTAGTGAATATTTTAGTCAGACTTGGTTAGGTTATCTTGTTCAGTTGCCAAGTTGTGTCCGACTCTTTGCCACCCATGGACTGCAGCAGTGTGCCAGGCTTCCCTGTCCCTTACCATCTCCTGGAGTTTGCCCAAGTTCATGTCCATTGAATCAGTGATGCCATCCAACCATGTCATCCTCTGTCTCCCTCTTCTCCTTCTGCCTTCAATCCTTCCCGGCATCAGGGTATTTTCCAATGAGTTGGCTCTTCACATCAGGTGGCCAAAGTAGTGTAGCTTCAGCCTCAGCATCAGTTCTTCCAATGAATATTCAAGGGTTGATTTCATGTAAGATTGACCGGTCTGATCTCCTTGCTGTCCAGGTGACTCTCAATAGTCTTCTCCAGCATTACAGTTAAAAAGCATCAGTTTTTTAGCACTCAGCCTTCTTCCATACATGACTGTTGGAAAGACTGTAGCCTTGACTATATGGACCTTTGTCAGCAAAGTGATGTCTCTGCTTTATAGAACACTGTCTAGGTTTGTCTTAGCTTTCCTGCCAAGAAGCGACCATCTTCTAATTTCATGCATGCAGTCACTATCCGCAGCTATCAGATCAGTCGCTCAGTCGTTTCCGACTCTTTGTGATCCCATGAATTGCAGCACGCCAGGCCTCCCTGTCCATCACCAACTCCCGGAGTTCACTCAGACTCACGTCCATCGAGTCAGTGATGCCATCCAGCCATCTCACATCTGATCCTCTGTCATCCCCTTCTCCTCCTGCCCCCAATCCCTCCAAGCATCAGAGTCTTTTCCAATGAGTCAACTCTTCGCATGAGGTGGCCAAAGTACTGGAGTTTCAGCTTTAGCATCAGTTCTTCCAAAGAAATCCCAGGACTGATCTCCTTCAGAATGGACTGGTTGGATCTCCTTGCAGTCCAAGGGACTCTCAAGAGTCTTCTCCAACACCACACTTCAAAAGCATCAATTCTTCGGTGCTCAGCCTTCTTCACAGTCCAATTCTCACACCCATAAATGACCACAGAAAAAACCATAGCCTTGACTAGACAAACCTTTGTTGGCAAAGTAATGTCTATGCTTTTGAATATGCTGTCTAGGTTGATCATAACTTTCCTTCCAAGGAGTAAGCGTCTTTTAATTTCATGGCTGCAGTCACCATCTGCAGTGATTTTGGAGCCCAGAAAAATAAAGTCTGACACTGTTTCCACTGTTTCCCCATCTATTTGCCATGAAGTGATGGGACCAGATGCCATGATCTTCGTTTTCTGAATGTTTAGCTTTAAGCCAATTTTTTCACTCTCCACTTTCACTTTCATCAAGAGGCTTTTGAGTTCCTCTTCACTTTCTGCCATAAGGGTGGTGTCATCTGCGTATCTGAGGTTATTGATATTTCTCCCAGCAATCTTGATTTCAGCTTGGGTTTTTTCCAGTCCAGCATTTCTCATGATGTACTCTGCATAGAAGTTAAATAAACAGGGTGACAATATACAGCCTTGACGAACTCCTTTTCCTATTTGGAACCAGTCTGTTGTTCCATGTCCAGTTCTGACTGTTGCTTCCTGACCTGCATACAAATTTCTCAAGAGGCAGATCAGGTGGTCTGGTATTCCCATCTCTTTCAGAATTTTCCACAGTTTATTGTGATCCACACATCCAAAGGCTTTGGCATAGTCAATAAAGCAGAAATAGCAAGGAACTCTCTTGCTTTTTCCATGATCCAGTGGATGTTGGCAATTTGATCTCTGGTTCCTCTGCCTTTTCTAAAAGCAGCTTGAACATCAGGAAGTTCACAGTTCACATATTGCTGAAGCCTGGCTTGGATAATTTTGAGCATTACTTTACTAGCGTGTGAGATGAGTGCAATTGTGCGGTAGTTTGAGCATTCTTTGGCATTGCCTTTCTTTGGGATTGGAATGAAAACTGACCTTTTCCAGTCCTGTGGCCACTGCTGAGTTTTCCAAATTTGCTGGCATATTGAGTGCAGCACTTTCACAGCATCATCTTTCAGGATTTGGAATAGCTCAACTGGAATTCCATCACCTCCAGTAGCTTTGTTCGTACTGATGCTTTCTAAGGCCCACTTGACTTCACATTCCAGGATGTCTGGCTCTAGGTCAGTGATCACACCATCGTGATTATCTGGGTCGTGAAGATCTTTTTTGTACAGTTCTTCTGTGTATTCTTGCCATCTCTTCTTAATATCTTATGCTTCTGTTAGGTCCATACCATTTCTGTCCTTTATCGAGCCCATGTTTGCATGAAATGTTCCTTTGGTATCTCTAATTTTCTTGAAGATATCTCTAGTCTTTCCCATTCTGTTGTTTCCCTCTATTTCTTTGCATTGATCGCTGAAGAAGGCTTTCTTATCTCTTCTTGCTATTGTTTGGAACTCTGCATTCAGATGTTTATATCTTTCCTTTTCTCCTTTGCTTTTCGCTTCTCTTCTTTTCACAGCTATTTGTAAGGCCTCCCCAGACAGCCATTTTGCTTTTTTGCATTTCTTTTCCATGGGGATGGTCTTGATCCCTGTCTCCTGTACAATGTCACGAGCCTCATTCCATAGTTCATCAGGCACTCTATCTATCAGATCTAGGCCCTTAAATCTATTTCTCACTTCCACTATACAATCATAAGGGATTTGATTTAGGTCATACCTGAATGTTCTAGTGGTTTTCCCTACTTTCTCCAATTTAAGTCTGAATTTGGCAATAAGGAGTTCATGGTCTGAGCCACAGTCAGCCCCTCGTCTTGTTTTTGCTGACTGTATAGAGCTTCTCCATCTTTGGCTGCAAAGAATATAATCAATCTGATTTCGGTGTTGACCATCTGGTGATGTCCATGTATAGAGTCTTCTCTTGTGTTGTTGGAAGAGGGTGTTTGCTATGACCAGTGTGTTTTCTTGGCAAAACTCTATTAGTCTTTGCCCTGCTTCATTCCGTATTCCAAGGCCAAATTTGCCTGTTACCCCAGGTGTTTCTTGACTTCCTACTTTTGCATTCCAGTCCCCTATAATGAAAAGGACATCTTTTTTGGGTGTTAGTTCTAAAAGGTCTTGTAGGTCTTCATAGAACCATTCAACTTCAGCTTCTTCAGCGTTACTGGTTGGGGCATAGACTTGGATTACTGTGATATTGAATGGTTTGCCTTGGAAAGGAACAGAGATCATTCTGTCGTTTTTGAGATTGCATCCAAGTACTGCATTTCAGACTGTTTTGTTGACCATGATGGCTACTCCATTTCTTCTGAGGGATTCCTGCCCGCAGTAGTAGATACAATGGTCATCTGAGTTAAATTCACCCATTCCAGTCCATTTCAGTTCGCTGATTCCTAGAATGTCGATATTCACTCTTGCCATCTCTTGTTTGACCGCTTCCAATTGCCTTGATTCGTGGACCTGACATTCCAGGTTCCTATGCAATATTGCTCTTTACAGCATCGGACCTTGCTTCTATCACCAGTCATATCCACAGCTGGGTATTCTTTTTGCTTTGGCTCCATCCCTTCATTCTTTCTGGAGTTATTTCTCCACTGATCTCCAGTAGCATATTGGGCACCTACTGACCCGGGGAGTTTCTCTTTCAGTATCCTATCATTTTGCCTTTTCATACTGTTCATGGGCAGTTTAAAAAACAAAACAAACAAACAAAAAAACCCTCCAAATAACTTAGTGAGTTAGTGGCTATTAATAAAGTTTTATTTTGTTCTGGTAACATGTCTATTCTAGGTTGGCATAAGCCTCTGCCTATTGCAGACACTCAGAATTCTAGACTAATGGAGCTGTCACGGTCTCAAACACTGCTGGTCATCATGTCAGAGAAAAGGTGGATCTGGAGGGTCTTTTTCTGGCAGATATATGATCTTGCCCAAAGTGACAGATGTCCCTCCAATGACAACACATTTGGCAGAACTAGTCACCTAGCCCCACCCAACCGCAAGAGGGCAGGGAGTGCAAGCCTACCATGTATCCAAAGTCAGAGAGCCAGAAATAGTTGGTGAATAGCAATGACCTTCACAGGTAGGATAGTGATAATCAAAGCAGAACAGAGGTTCCAGCATTCCAGCTAGTAAAGCTCTCCATGTGTACCATCAACCCTTCATCAAAAACATTTCAGCTTTTACTAGGGACCAGGCTCTGTACAACTGTATTCCAGACACTTGCCCCATTATTTTGTGATTGGCCTGGGCCTGTCATATTCAGCCCATCATTTATCCACCAGCAGGCAATTTGGCTCCTACCTTCTATGCTTCCATTGATTGCAGAACCCACCATGTGGATAAGCTGTGACTAAGTAATCGGTTCAACTGAAAATTGCAGGAGGAATCATTTCAGAACAGGTTCTGCTACAGTAGAATATGGGGGTTAATACGATTTGGAGTTTAATATCTGAAAAGACAGAGTTGCAAACTCCACTGCCCGCAGGGGACAGACAGGTAACATAATGGCATGAAGAGACTGGGTGTGGGAGGCGAGGTGTGGTGGGGGCTAAGCTGAAACTGGAAAGAATGTGGCCTATCTGAAAGGCGCAGAGGTTCTCATCTGGATTCTTAGGGGAAATTTTGGTTTGGGATTTTGTTCTCCCCAAAATCAATTTTTTAAAACTACACTCTATGAACCAAATAAAGCATATCATAAGCAAAATTTTGCCTGCAGGCTACCAATTTGCACTCTCCGCTGAAAAGGTTTGGGTTATTAATATGTGTCCCATGACTACACAGTCGAAGTGAGGAATAGATTTAAGGGACTCGAGCTGATAGAGTACCTGATGAACTGTGGATGAAGGTTCGTGACATTGTACAGGAGACGGGGAGCAAGACCACCCCCAAGAAAAAGAAATGCTAAAAAGCAAAATGGCTGTCTGAGGAGGCCTTACAAATAGCTGTAAAAAGAAGAGAGGTGAAAGGCAAAGGAAAAAAGGAAAGATATAAGCATCTGAATACAGAGTTCCAAAGAATAGCAAGGAGAGATAAGAAAGGTTTCCTCAGTGATCAATGCAAAGAAATAGAAGAAAATAATAGAATAGGAAAGACTAGAGGTTTCTTCAAAAAAATTAGAGACACCAAGGGAATATTTCATGCAAAGATGGGCTCAATAAAGGACAGAAATGGTATGGACCTAACAGAAGCAGAAGATATTAAGAAGAGGTGGCAAGAAAACACAGAAGAACTGTACAAAAAAGATTTCACAACCCAGATAATCACGAAGGTGTGATCACTCAAACTTACCTAGAGCCAGACATTCTGGAAAGTGAAGTCAGGTGGGCCTTAGGAAGCATCACTACGAACAAAGCTAGTGGAGGTGATGGAATTCTAGTTGAGCGATTTCAAATCCTAAAAGATGATGCTGTGAAAGTGCTGCACTCAATATGCCAGCAAATTGGGAAAATTTAGCAGTGGCCACAGGACTGGAAAAGGTCAGTTTTCATTCCAATTCCAAAAAATGGCAATGCCAAAGAATGTTCAAACTATCGCACAATGCACTCATTTCACACACTAGTAAAATGATGCTCAAAATTCTCCAAGCCAGGCTTCAGCAATACATGAACCATGAACTTCCAGATGTTCAAGCTGGTTTTAGAAAAGGCAGAGGAACCAGAGATCAAATTGCCAACATCCGCTCGATTATTGAAAAAGCAAGAGAGTTTCAAAAAACATCTACTTCTGCTTTATTGACTATGCTAATGCCTTTGACTGTGTGGATCACAATAAACTGTGGAAAATTCTGAAAGAGATGGGGATACCAGACCACCTGACCTGCCTCTTGAGAAATCTATATGCAGGTCAGGAAGCAACAGAACTGGACATGGAACAACAGACTGGTTCCAAATAGGAAAAGGAGTACGTCAGGCTGTATATTGTGCTTATTTAACTTATATGCAGAGTACATCATGAGAAATGCTGTGCTGGAGGAAGCACAAGCTGGAATCAAGATTGCCGGGAGAAATATCAATAACTTCAGATGTGCAGATGACACCACCCTTATGGCAGAAAATGAAGAGGAACTAAAAAGCCTCTTGGTGAAAGAGGAGAGTGAAAAAGTTGGCTTAAAGCTCAACATTCTGAAATCGAAGATCATGGCATCCAGTCCCATCACTTCATGGGAAATAGATGGGGAAACAGTGTCAGACTTTATTTTTCTGGGCTCCAAAATCACTGCGGATGGTGATTGCAGCCATGAAATTAAAAGATGCTTACTCCTTAGAAGTAAAGTTATGCCCAACCTAGACAGCATATTAAAAAGCAGAGACATCACTTTGTCAACAAAGGTCCATCTAGTCAAGGCTATGGTTTCTCCAGTGGTCATGTATGGATGCGAGAGTTGGACTGTGAAGAAAGCTGAGCGCAGAAGAATTGATGTTTTTGAACTGCGGTGTTGGAGAAGACTCTTGAGAGTCCCTTGGACTGCAAGGAGATCCAACCAGTCCATTCTAAAAGAGATCAGTCCTGGGTGTTCGTTGGAGGGACTGATACTAAAGCTGAGACTCCAATACTTTGGCCACCTGATGCAGAGAGCTGACTCATTTGAAAAGCCCCTGATGCTGGGAAAGATTGAGGGCAGGAGGAGAAGGGGATGACAGAGGATGAGATGGTTGGATGGCATCACCGACACAATGGACCTGGGTTTGGGTGGACTCCGGGAGTTGGTGATGGACAGGGAGACCTGGCATGCTGTAGTTCATGGGTTTGCAAAGAGTCAGACATGACTGAGCCACTGAACTGAACTGAAACAAAATTTTGCCTACAGGCTACCAATTTGTACTCTCTGCTATAAAGGTTTGGGTTATTAATATGTGTCCCATGAGGTTGATTACTTCCTTTTAGGAGCCACTTCCTATTAGGCATATAGGTTCCTACTTTAGGTGCCTGCCACTGGGTTAATGAGGGAAGGGACATCTGAAGTCAGAGCTGTGAGTGAGTCTGCAGTGTTCAGTTTGAATTACTAAAAGAGAGGGGCAGAGAGGGTACAAGGTTACCTTGATGAACTAACAATCATTCACAGAAAGATCAGTCTAACAAATTGAAAGGACATTGTTTAGTAATAGCTAATATTTCCTTTTAAACACAGAATACTAAATACATATTCAAATAAACAGCATCCAGTTGCAGAAAATAAGTGGCTCTCACTAAATTTCACTTCCCTGGTGGTTCAGACAGTAAAGAATCCCCCTGCAATGCAGGAGACCTGGGTTTGATCCCTGGGTTGGGAAGACCCCCTGGAGAAGGAAATGGCTACCCACTCCAGTAGTCTGGCCTGGAGAATTCCATGGACAGAAGAGACTGGCAGGAAACAGTCCATGGGGTCACAAAGAGTCGAACATGATTGAGCAACTTTCACTCACTCACAACATTTCATTATTATTAAATTGTATTGTGATAAATTTCTATTTCATCCAGTGGACCCTCTCAAGATTTTGCCTCAGGTGCCCCTTAGATTATACATGTAGGATTGTTTAGTGGTGCCAGAACTTGGAGTATGGTGTCAAATTAGCCTTCATCAGCTTCATCACCTTAGGTAAGTGGCTGAACTTCTCTGTGTCTCAAATTCTTATCAGAAAAATAGGGATAATAATAGCACCTTTTTCTCTTAAATTAGTTTTTAACACTTTTTTTTTTTATTAACTATAGGAAACTTCTGTGCTGTCACTCTTTACTAGAAAAAAAAAAGATTTTTTCTTTTCCAACAAACTCTGTTCTTGACAGCTATTCTTTGAAGGTTACTCAAAGTCTTTCAAGACAAAGAAATGTCCATACAGCTGCAGTAAAATCTTAGCACCATGGTTCTTCTTTAGTTAGGGTTTTCATTACCATTTCACAAGCTGGTTCTGGTCAGAAAGCCCAGACCTTGTCTCTTTTACTTAGCTGGTGACTTCTATCTCACACCCCATTCCTCTGCAGAAAATTTCAAATGCACTTGAACACTATAGACCAATCATTTACAAAGTAAACAATAATTTCTTCACAGGAGACTCCTAAAGGGATCTGTGGTGTTTTGATAATTTGCAGTCATGGAAACAGCACATAAAGTCTTTGGGTCATTGGAATGCTTTTAATTCACGCTTCCTGTGGCAGAGACTACTAATTGCTTCTCAGTAGCTTTTCTCCCCTTCTTTTAAAAAGAATTTTAGCTGAGCACATTGCTGTCTACTGAAACATTTCTCTGGCAGTTAAATGTTGCCATGTGAAAAAGTTGGCTGAAGAGCTGTAAGCAGGAATGGTGCGAGTCTTCCAGGTATTCTTAAAGGCAGAGTACCAGTCTTTTCTTCAAACTTTTCTCTATTATGACACCTTGAATATGTATATAATGGCTGGAGCTCCAGCAGCTATTTTAGATTATGAGGTTTAAGACAGTAATTCTCAAAGTGTAGACTGAGGACACATAGGCTCTCCTAAACTCTTGTGTGGGAGGTTTAAAGCCCTTTTTCCAATCACATATTTATGTGGAGCCTAGAATTTTCTTCATAGACTTCAACCAAAGTAATACATTGCAAGGGACTGCATGCAATAATAGATATTTGATTCATATTGTATTCTAATTAAGTCAGCTGGAGATTTAAAAACATGTAAAACAATGTTCTTCTCAATAATTTCTTTTGTTTTTGAAAATATCATTAATGTTCAGAAATCTGTGTTATTGTTTATATGCAGTGGGTTTAGTATTATTTTAAAATAAATGTGTAAAAAAATTTCTCAGTTTTCATTTTTAACATAGTAACCCACATTAAAAAAAGCTCTTTGAGAGGCCTGAGTAATTTTTAAGGGTGTTAAAGCTATCAAGGGTGCCCTAAACTTAAAAACTAAAACTATTCTAGTCCCACATTCCAGGAATGGCAGAGAAATGAGCTACAAAGAACTTGAGTTAGTTTCAATTTCCTTGTAGATGAATAAAAATTAAACTTCTATTTTGTGTAAGCCACCATCATTGAAAGCATTTCTGTTATATACAGGCAAACTAATTTTAACAGATAGATTCATACCTTCTGTTATTTCAGTCAAGACTGTGGCTAAGAACACAATAAAGCAATTAAAAGCTCAAGGTGTTTTATGAAGCACCCTTGGTTGAGAGCGCTATTTAAATAAGACAGTGTGAAGTGTGCATTCCTGGCCTTTGTTATGTCTGGAAAGTCACAGATACCTAACTGCAGATTTTGCTGAAGTTCTGTATCCACTAAGTCCTTCCTGTCATCAGACCTAATTAAAAAACAACAACAACAAAAAATCCCCTAGCTTTAAGGGAACAAAACTGACTCCAATAGCTGGGTACCAGTGTAGGCAGGGTGGGGGCAGGGAGATTCTTCTGCATCTGAAGATCAGGTTTGGTCACATGGCTGCCCCAGTGCCCTTGGCAGAGAGCCAAGTGGGGTGGAGCAGAGGTCATGCCACTGCACAAGCTGCCTTCAGTCTCCAAGGCACCTCCTCTGTGTTTCCTGCCTTCAAAATAGACGCGAAGGAAAACCCAGCAGCTGATGACTGCCAGGAAGTAACGGACACAGATTCTAGGGCCGTGGGAAAGGGGGCGGGGGCGGCGCAGGGGAGGCCCTTCCATTCTGAGCACAAACCTAAGGAGCATTGGAGAGAAAGAAAAGCAGGAGCTTCCTGTGATGTGAAACCTACTTTCTGCACGGAAATGAAGAGCCTCTGGTCTGCCATACAAAGTGCGTAGCATTCCCCTTTAGAACAGAGGACTCAGCAAGTGGGCTGTACTTCCCATAATGCACAGGGCTGAAGCTCATTGTTTCTAAAATTCAATTTGCTGCCAAAATTTAAACCTGATTTGTGCTGAACACTGAATAGAAATAAAGCAGAATTTTCTCCATGTATTTGCAGTACATTTTAAAATCATAACTCTCTTGAGAATAATATGGCAAATTTGCTTTAAAAGGCCCACCAACCACTGTATTTTTTCCGTCTTAGATTCTCTTCACTTTCTTTACATTGTGGTGAGTCTCTATCCGGTCTGTCTACCACTATACCTCCAGCACCTATAATAATATTATAGGGCTGAAAATGTTGTCTTAATATCAGTTTGTCATCTACTAAAGGAGTCATTATGTTTCTACAAAAGTGTAGGGTCTTGTGAGACCCTTCAGTATATTCAATGGTCATACAAATATTATTTGGAAAAATTATTTAAACTGTACTTTGGCAGGAATTAAATATTAAAGTGTAATAGTTTAATTGATTAAGGGATTTAGTATCCCAGATGATGTAGTAACTTAAAAATCATATTAGTGAGAATGTACTTTTAAGAATACATTTAAATAATTGATTTCCTGTATGGCTCCCCCTTAAATGGTTTTGTTCCTACTGAATGAAACCATCCAATCAAGGGCTGTGAAATCATGGAGGTGTCTATGAAGAACTCAGCCAGGAAGACCTGTCCTTGTTCAAGCTGGATGCACCTCACCCGTGTGTCTAGAGCCCAGAACTGGGGACAGGGGGCTCTTCATCATTTTCTCCAGCCTCTGAGCTGATTCTCAGATGATGATGTCTGTTGTATCCAGTTGTTCAAGTTGCTATCCTGCATCCCCCCAGAAAGGCCCTGGAGTGCCAACTGTGTGTGTGTCCATGATTTTCTGTGTTGTGCTGTATTGTATACTCAGCTGGAGAAGCAGGACTCCTAGGTTAAACAGGGGTGAGTCATGCTCTTGACAAGAACTTTAAAATAAATGCTAGTGGGCTCTCTGAATTCTTAAATGAAAGATTGAAAATGTCATAGTAATACTGTTGGCAATTAGAAGGAAAATGCACATGTTATCTCATAAATGAAGAAACAGAGTCCTGGAGAGGTTTCATGACTTGCTCCAAACCACACAACTAGTTAGTGATAATAGACCTAACCTGGCTCTTAACTAGTGCTCATTTCCTGTGCCACATCACTTTACTTTAAACAGTAAAGCAAAACTGTGAGGGCATTCTGAATATACTTTCTGTGTTCTTATAGCATTTATCACCATTTATTAAAATTATCTGCTGATATATTTCCTCTACCAAATTGTGAGCTACTCTAAATAAATAAATATGTATTTATTTATTTGCTTCTCCTGTGCCTAGACCCAGTGCCTTACACATAGTAGGCACTAAATAACTTAGGAAGAAAATCCTCATTTAATTAGAATTCATCCTGACCATTCTTACGGGAAGTTACCCAAGTGGCCATACTTGAAAGATGTTTTAGTTAGGGTCCAGCTAAGGAAACAGAAACTACTGCACATGTCTGTAAGGTATATATAATATAGGAAATTAGCTCCATAGCAGAGACCTGTGAAGGCAAACAGTGGATGATGAGGTGAGGATCAGAGTGTTAATGGAGGGAAATTGGGAAGAGATTGTGCTAACAGAAGTACTTAATGGTAACTGGCGTCATGAAAGGACTGGTTGTCCTGCAGGATCTGGGGTCTTTGTGGAGATGGACCCAAAACTGGAGGGGCCATAAGAAGCAGAGAGAGAGGAACAATACCTGTGTCCCCTCCTACCAGCACTTGCTTTTCAGTAAAGGGAGAAGGAAAGAGGACATGACCCCTGGGAACCTGACTCACTCCTCCTGTGTGCTTGGTGGATCACTGCCCCCAACACAGTGGAGGTCCTTGAAGACCATCCACTTCCCCTCATGCTAAGTTAATATTCACCAAGTAGCCCTCAAACCTCGAGCCTAATTCCATTTGCCATGTTGTTATTTCAACCAAAGTGTGAAAAACTTTTTTTTTTTAATAGCTAGTCAACTGCTCTGCAAAGAGGGGAAATTGTCAATGAAAATGACTAAAATTTGTTAGTTTAGGGACTTCACTTTTTTTTGCAAATTAAAAATAAAGGACATAAAGCTTTTTGACTGAGGCAACAATTAAAGCATATATTTTAGCACAACCACTGAGTGTCGATGAGAGAGGGTGGGCCAGGGCACCCCCCAGCAAGAGTCCCGGAGTGGCTTGGATTATTTTACATGGTCCATAGGAGGGTCATCTTTAACAGCTAGATGTTTCTCCTTCCTTTATTTTGGAAAAAGATAGACGTATAGCCCAGAGAAAGAAAGATATCCTGGCCTAGGATTAAGAAAAAGATGAAGAAATAAAGGAGGGAGAGCTGCAGCTACTTTATGCTGAGAACCTGCTGCAGTCTCCGGCAGTCCTGGCCCCATCCCTGAGAGTGAGCTTCCAGAGAAGCCCAGAAAGAACTCCCCTTACTCTTGACTCTCAGATACATGTGCAGTTAAATGTGTAGATCTCAACGTTTGCAGCAGAAGCTGACAGATATTGACATTTAGGGAAAAAATGCTGCAGGCCAGATAAAATTTTGATTAAATCAGAGCAGCTCTGAGGGCCAAAGCTGCCCCTGCTCCCCAAGTCTGGCTGGCAAACACACTGCGTCTCTGCATGTTAGATGTTAATGGGGCACTCTTGCTAGTGTTCTTAGTCATGATACTGGTAGGGTGGTTGGAAGGAGCTTGTGCACAGTCTGCAGAAGTATATAGGGGTGAAGCTTTAATGGTGTTTGCAGCTTATTTTCAAATGGTTCAGCAAAAAATATTATAAATCTAATATGTGTATATATACATGAGTGTGTGCTCAGTCATGCCCAACACTTTGTGACCCCATGGACTGTAGCCCATCAGGCTGCTTTGTCCATGAGATTTCCCAGGCAAGAATACTGGAGTGGGGGGGATTCCCTGGTGGTCTAGAATCCTTCTTGCAATGCAGGAGACACGGATTCGCTCCCTGATCCAGGAAGATCCCACATGCCTCAGAGCAACTAAGCCGGTGCACCACAACTATTGAGTCTGTGCTCTAGAGCCTGAGAGTTGCAACTACTAAGGCTCTAGCATGGCTTAGAGCCCCTGTTTCACAAGAAGCCCTCTCACCACACCTAGAGAGTAGCCCCCACTAGTGTCAATTAGAGAAAGCTCGAGCAGCAATGAAGTCCCAGCACAGCCAACACATAAATAAATAAATATATATATTATTATATTATATATATACTATAATATATAATGGAGAAGGCAATGGCACCCCACTCCAGTACTCTTGCCAGTACATCCATGGAAAATCCCATGGATGGAGGAGCCTGGTAGGCTGCAGTCCATGGAGTTGCTAGGAGTCGGACACGACTGAGCGACTTCACTTTCACTTTTCACTTTTCACTTTCATGCGTTGGAGAAGGAAATGGCAACCCACTCCAGTGTTCTTGCCTGGAGAATCCCAGGGACGGGGGAGCCTGGTGGGCTGGCGTCTATGGGGTCGCACAGAGTTGGACACGACTGAAGCGACTTAGCAGCAGCAGCAGCAGCATAATATATAATATATATAAAATATCAGGGCTTCCCTGATAGCTCAGTTGGTAAAGAATCTTCCTGCAATGCAGGAGACTCTAGTTAGATTCCTGGGTCCAGAAGATCCACTGGAGAAGGGATAGGCTACCCACTCCAGTATTCTTGGGCTTCCCTTGTGGCTCAGCTGATAAAGAATCTGCCTTCAGTGAGAAAGACCCTTTCTTTCTCACAGGTTCAGTCCCTGGGTTGGGAAGATTCCCTGGAAAAGTGAAAGGATACCCACTCCAGTATTCTGGCCTGGAGATTTCTATGGACTGTATAGTCCATGGGGTCACAAAGAGTCGGACATGACTGAGTGACTTTCACTTTCACTATATATAAAAACAAAAGAATACTGGAGGGGGTTGCTGTTTCCTCCTCCGTGGCATCTTCCCAGTCCAGGGATTGAACATGTATCTCCTGCACCTCCTGCATTGCAGGTGGATTCTTTATGCTGAGCCAGTGGAGAAGCCCTGTATACATACATGTACACCTATAAACATAGATGGTTAAATGATGTAAAAATGGAAAAAAAAATGTTACTATTAAATCAAGGAGGTGACTATAAGGGTGTTTTGCATTTGCTAAACTTTTATGTTTGAAAATGCACAATAAAATTCTGGGGAAAATAAAACTGTTATCCATTTGGCAATTATAGTTCCTATCATCCACTATTAACATGGAATTACTTTATTAAGAAAAAATCCTTATCTCGTGAGTTTGGCAAATTTGAACAAATTAACTACAGTCTAAGTGAAATAAAGAATGGATTTTCTAACCTTGGTAAGCTTTGAGTGATCAAACCCTGGACAAGATAGAGTTCACCATGATGAAACAAGAATTAATACCCTTCAAAATACTGTGAAATTCCCACTACTCTAATATGAACATCTATGGTACTTACTCTGACTTAGGGCAGTATTCTCAGCTGTTCATTGATTCATTCAGCATTAAAGCACTTGCTATGGCCCTAAGATTGGGGAATATATGCAGTCTACTCTCTAGGAGCTCCCAGACAATAGAGGAGATGAACATGGAAACAAAGTGGGCAGTGGGGTAGGATCCATGCTATGATTCAAGGGATTACAAGGATAAGAGTGGGGCCAAAGGAAGGAGTAGGCACTTCAACTGGGGTTCAGTGCAGGACCAACGAGATGGTATTAGAAAAGGAAACTTATCAGTTAGGGAGGTTAATGAAGGGATGATTTATAAAAAAGTGGCAGAGTTAGGGAAAACGCATGATGGTAAACCCACCAACTGTGGAGCCATTTCCAGCTCTCAACCTAAAAGGAGCAAGAGGAAAGGGCACTACCAGGATTCAGAGAAAGCAATTATGGCTTTTGGTTGAAGGAATACGTCAACCTGCAGTGACCCAGCAGGGAGGCTGCCCAAGAGGAAATACCCTTGTCCTGTCTTCCCTCCTAGCTCTCAGCTCAACACCAAGGCCTCCCCTTGGCTCAGCCTGAATGGAAGCCAAGAGACCAGAAAGCTTGGTTGATGCAGTCCCCAGGTTCAGCCCCCAGAGGCAGAGGGCAGAGTAGAGGTCAGGACCAACAGTGTTATTTAGCAAAATGGACAACACTGAAGAAGGCCTTGAAGTAGGAGTAGGTGAAGCAGGGTGCGGGGCAGGGGGCGGGGGGAGGGTAGAGAGGTGTCCACTATGAGAAAGCAAAGAACATGTTATACAATGGGACCAGCAAGAGGCAAGGCAGAAGTTAGCCTCACATGCTCAGGAAGTGCAGGCATCTTTGAGTGAGTTTGAACTGTTTTAGGCATCTCCTTCTCTCATGGACACTCTTTTAGGATCAACTTCTACGATTTTGCCATTTTTATATATGCAAAATAAATGAGCTTCAAATTCCTTGAGAATTGTGGCTGGCACCATTCCCTTAAAAGTTATTTTGGCCTGGTGTTGTTGATTTGCATGTCATGTGTATATCCTTTGTCCTCCCCTCCGAATTTTAAGCTTCTTGAAGACAACCATAAGATTGAATTTGTCTTTGTACCTTGTACAGTGCTCTACATATGTAAATAGTGATAGATGTTTAATGATTGTTTCATAGACAAGGTAAGACCTGCATCCATGTTCTGAGATCAGAGAAACTTAGCTCTTAGAATTAACTGTGATTAATTATAATACTAATAGATCACAGATTGACTTAAAATGTTTTCTTAATTTGTTTAAGTATGAAGATCTCCGAGTGTAGATTATTTTTGCAGTACACACACATATTAATAGGCTTCAGTTCAGTGCAGTCACTCAGTCGTGTCCGACTCTTTGAGACCCCATGAATCACAGCACGCCAGGCCTCCCTATCCATCACCAACTCCTGGAGTTCACTCAAACTCATGTGCATTGAGTTGATGATGCCATCCAGCCATCTCATCCTCTGTCATCCCCTTCTCCTGCCCCTAATCCCTCCCAGCATCAGGGTGTTTTCCAGTGAGTCAACTCTTCGCATGAGATGGCCAAAGTATTGGAGTTTCAGCCTCAGCATCAGTCCTTTCAATGAACACCCAGGACTGATCTCCTTTAGAATGGACTGGTTGGATCTCTGTGCAGGCCAAGGGACTCTCAAGAGTCTTCTCCAACACCACAGTTCAAAAGCATCAATTCTTTGGTGCTCAGCTTTCTTCATAGTCCAATTCTCACGTCCATACATGACCACTGGAAAAACCATAGCCTTGACTAGACGGACCTTTGTTGGCAAAATAATATCTCTGCTTTTTAATATGCTATCTAGGTTGGTCATAACTTTCCTTCCAAGGAGTAAGAGTCTTTTAATTTCATGGTTGCAGTCACCACCTGCAGTGATTTTGGAGCCCCAAAAAATAAAGTCTGACACTGTTCCCCCATCTATTTCCCATGAAGTGATGGAACCAGATGCCATGATCTTAGTTTTCTGAATGTTGAGCTTTAAGCCAACTTTTTCACTCTCCTCTCTCACTTTCATCAAGAGGCTTTTTAGTTCCTCTTCACTTTCTGCCATAAGGGTTAGTGTACAGTAATTCGTGAGTGCATGTTCAGTCGCTCAGTCACGTCTGACTCTGTGACAACATGGACTATAGCCCGCCAGGCTCCTCCGACCATGGGATTTTACAGGCAAGGATACTGGGATGGGTTGTCATTTTCTACTCAGTGATGACAAAATTGTTCTGGGTTCATATATATTTGTAATTTATTAACCAAAGCATCCACATTCATTTGACAAATAGTTGTATGTATTATTCAATATATATTTAATGCTTGGGGTGCATGTGGATCTTTAGAAAGCTTCACAATAACTCCATAGTTAAGAGTCTTCAAACTGTAACAGACTCATATTTAGCTTAATTAGCATAAGCAAAAAGGGAATTAATAACTGAGACATTCAAGAGGTGGCACAAGTTTTAAATAAAGCCCTATCCAGGCATTGAAATAATGTCACCCTGCCTTCTCTCCCTCTCTTCACCTAGCAATTTTTGCTTTCTCCTCTGTTGGCTTCAGTCTCCAGCTGATCATCTTTAGCTGGTGGCAAAGATGGCCACAGGAAGTTCAGGGATACTTTGTCCTCACTGCCAGGGAATCAGGAAAAAAAAGAGCAGCATATTTCTCACTCAGTATTCTATCTGTCCTTCAGTGTGGACAGTCACAAACCCTGATTGTGCTAAATGCCCACCTCACTCAAACATAGTAGCCGAGGAGGAAGACCTCTTTGTCATCCAAGATCAGGTGATCATGATGTGAGGGGAAAATGGTGGAGGATGGGAAGTAGTAATAATTAGGACTGGACTACTCCCGAAAGGCCAGAATGCCAAACAGACTAAAAATACAGATGGGTGATACTGCAATTTACACCATGAATAATACCCTTTCCTGCTGCTTTTTTCCCTTTTCCTCATTTATGCATGCAGCATTTTTGAAGAGTCACTTTGTATCAGGTGCTGGAAGAAGAATGAGACCCCATGAACCATGAAGCCCAGTAGTAGTTTATAATCCTTTTCTTGTTGTTGCTGTTGTTACTGTTTGTGACGATTCTTATGTTGCTTAGTCTCTAAGTCACCTCTTTGGTGACCCCATGGACTGTAGCCCTCCAGGCTCCTCTGTCCATGGGATTTCCCAGGTAAGACTACTGGAGTGGGTTGCCATTTTCTCCTCCAAGAGATCTTCCAGATTCAGGGATCAATCCCGGGTCTCTTGCATTGCAGACAGTTTCTTTACCACTTAGCCACCAGGGAAGCCAGATGATTCATATTCCCCTCCCCCTAAAATGCAAGCTCTATTATAATTCTATACTTTGTTTTACTTTTCCTGCATATACATTCATTCAGCCAATAATTTATTGAACAACTAAAATGTGCTAGATAAAACAGTGAATATGAATATAAGATTTAAAATGTTTGGGTGTTTTTATTTGCCAAAATCTAAATTAAGAATTCTTTAAACAGTGAATAACATTACAACTATTCAAAATAAGTTTCCATGCATGTCTATAGCTATCTGTTGATATTAGAATATTGCTGAAGAAATAATACATTATTTTTACCATAAGGAAAGAGAGGAAAATGATCTTTGTGTCCATTTTTAATGATTTTTAAAAAATATTCTGTCTGTTTTAAAATATTGAGTAGATTATTTTAACTCTTGAATAATCATGCTGTACTTTTATACTGGTAATGAGATTTCAATACAGGGTTATAAGTATTAATTACATATTTCGCTTATGAGCTATAGTATTTGAATTTTAATGTCTTAATTTTCTTGAATTTATAGAAAATATTTTACTCTGTTGACCTTTTTAATACTCTGCTTTCTCATTGGCTATCTATCCTAAACTTTCTTTCCATGTTAGTAGCAATTGTTGCAGGAAGAGGAGGAGTGGAAATGCCAGCCAGTCAGCAACCAGAATATTTAAAAGGTCAACATCATACAGTTTTTGGCTATAATTTGTAAAAGTATTAAACATCCAATATTTCATCTCAGGCCCAAGATTGTAATAAGAGCAGAAAATGGCACAACATTAATTCATCTTCATGACAAATATTATAAGGTGAAAGGAAGTATACAAACTATGAATATTTGGTTACCATTTAAAAAAATATAATCCTTTATAATGTAATGAGAGTAAATTTATACTTCCTCAAGTTGAACTCTTTTACTAAATACCTGCTACCTTTTAAATTAATAGGACTCCTCTGGACAATACTGAAATTAGGCTTAATCCCCAAGAGAGCTACTAGTAGCAGTAGTAGCTAATTAAAGACATTTATTATTTTTAAAGAATAAGTAGAAGTTTTATTTTGGCTAATAGTTCACTTTCACTGTTATTAAAGTATTTGGATATAACTAATTTGCTCATCATTTAAATTGTTACTTCATTACTACCTTTATATCAACATAATTCCCAAGTAAAGTAGTATTCCTTCATGATTAATTCTATCATGTGACATAAGTTGCAGTATGTAACTAAGAACAGAAATAAGGGTTTGTATATTCAGAGTCTGAGAGAGCTCAGGCAGTAGTCAATCAATTCAAATCAGATAATATAAACCCCAAATGCATTCAACGCAGTTTTGTATTTGTCTTTTCATTTGTGTGTATGTGAGATAAAAAGGAGTAGAATCAGAGTCCTAGCTCTCTAGGACTCGGAATCCAGCTCAAATCATTAACTGAAAGGACTTATGGCAGAGCTATGAGCAGGGATAAAGAAACCTGCAGGCAGAGACTAGCAACAGCAGAATTTCATTATTGCTGCTAGGAAGAAGGGTAGGGGAAGGAAATGTTGGCTGGAGCTCTGGATGAGAAGCTGGTACTAGGAGCTATAGCATGGAGAGATGAAGCCCCTGGCAAAAGAAAGAAGCAGAGTAGAGAGGAGAGAAGAGGAAGAAATACCTGGACCTCCCTCCTCCTAACATCCCATTGACCAAACCCAACCTAATGCCAGCTGTCAAGGAAGCCTGGGTGCAGGAGGCACCATGGCTAGGCTCTCTGGCTCAGAGGAGGAAAAATGATGGGCAGGAGTACAAATGGACAATAAACAACAGAGATGCCAAGAGGGGATTCTAAGGAGAACTTACTGGAGGCAGTATTTGAGGTCTCCTAATATCAGGAGCACAGTGGAGAGAGGTGAGAATGGCTGAATGACAATAGAAATGAATGGACAGAATGAAGGAAAAAGGAATCAAATATACTAATAGCTGTCTGGGTCAGACTAGAATGTGGGTAAAACCATCTTTTTTAGAATATTATTTGAAAAGCTGCCTTAAATGATGTTAAATCAATCTGCCAAACAGCAGTATAGAATATCTCCTGGTGCATTCATTTTGAAATGAGAGATGATGCTGAGAGACTGTGAACTTCCATCTTTGGTATTTTTCTTTTTCTTTTATGAGAGCTTTGGACATTAAAAAAAAAAATCCTCTATGAAATCTGTCACTTCAAATTCTTTGGTATTCAACTTGTTCTTGATAGAGTGAATGCAACTAGAGTGTTGAGTGACTTGTTAAAAAGAGTATCATCACTGCTTGCCTTTTTACCATACCTTATTTACTACTAGCAAATATCATCTTGCAATGCTAAAGAGTGCCTTTCACCCACTAGATCCCGGAGTGCTTTATGAACTACGAATGCAGGAGCAGCTGAAATAGAGCTCTCTCTGGGGTGGAATAAGACAGCTGTTAGCCTTGCAGAAATGTTGCACAACAGCCTGAGTGGAAACCAGGGAAGAGTTCTCAATCTAATTGAAACTGCAAGAAGAATTTAAGTTGATGGACTAATTGCTGAGGCTGGCATTTATTCAAAAAACCAGGGTTTATTTATCTTCTCTGGTAGTGAGCGAGATACTTCACTTAGTTCTATTTAATAGATCCTGTTGCTTCCATTTAAGAGATGAGGAAACTGAAGTTCAGGGCCGCAAACTGTGCTCAAGAGAATTGGGTTGTGATGTATGCCTTTTGAGTTTCCGGTTACTATTTATCTTTTGAGTCACATGGCAAACAAAAGCATCAGCAGGGAAGCAATGACAGTACCAACATGAGGGAGACAGTACACACAAGGTGGGCACATTTCTGCAGAGATTGGGCTGCTCTGGGAGGGTCACCATGTGATCCTGGCCCAACTTGAACCTGCATAGTTCATCAACTCAGACAAGTTCCAAGAGGTAGAGGGGATATGAATGCAAAACACTCATGTCTTTAAGATACAGCAGATTGTGAGTCAATGAAACTTTAAACTGATTAGTTTCCAAGGGGTGCCTCTTGCCTCAATGCTTCTTTCATGCTGGAATGTCACATTAATTGGTTCTTAATTGAACAATGTGCTTCCAATTTTCAAAACCCAGCAGACTATAAAACAGGAAGTCAGACTCTTGCTCTTTGGAATAGAGAGTCATGGGTAAAGCTACAGTTCATAAAGATTAAACTCTCATGGATGTTGGAAGCTGTCATGCAAGCAGTTCTCTACTTTGCACTGTAAGGTATAGCCCTTCAGGTTGTTGATTTTTACATGGAAAGCATTTTAATGTTACTTGTTTGCAGGAGTCTGTCATCTTGTACTTGCGCTGTAAGATGATGACAAAAATTTCCTCAGTTACTTGATTTCTGAAATACTAACATCTCTGAATGTATCAGTGTATTCATATGACTAATTATCCCTTTCCTCTATAAACAATACTTTCTTTTAATTTGTGTATATAAAATAAGCCATCATTGGATGGTAGCTAGTTAAGTCCTAGACAAGAGTTTCTTATCTGCAATTAAATTTGGGCCAAAAGATCTACTTTCCACCTGAAATTAAAAACCTGTTTGTTCATGTTCTCACTTTGGAAATGTTCCATGTACAGGCAAGTTTATTTTTCTATTCTGAAGAAATATTATTTTTAAACAGGAGCTGTGTTCTGAATTCACATGCTGTGAAAAGTCAGAGATGGAAGGAAAGTTGGTTGCTTGCAACAAATAAACCTTTGTGAGGAGGGGGACTTGTCAAGTTGCTGCATTATTTTTTCCCCCTTATATGACTGTGCCTGGGGGAGAAAATTAAGCAGAGTTCCTTAGCTTAGGATACTTAAGAGTTAGTTTGTTTTTAATCACATCTGGATCACAGTTAGGAGCAAGAGAAGGGTTTTTCTAACATTGATCATTCATCAAAGTTGGGCTATTTCTGCCTCTTGCATCAGAAGTAGAAATTACATTCTATCTCCCCCTTGCATCCTAAAATATGGTCTTATACAGCAATTAGTTAGAAATTAATAATGCAATTGATAGAGACTTTGCTTCTTCTTTCAGGGAGGTACTGGTCCCCTGGTTATTTTAAAGGTAGATAGAAAAGGGAAAAATACCCCAGGAGACAATGACATTTTAACCAGAATCTCGGATTTTACTGTGTGTGTTATGATGATATTTTGTATTAGGATGTAGTTAGATTATTATTTAAACAAACAAACAAACAAACAAAAAACCAAAAAAACCCAGACCTTCCTTGTGGTCCAGTAGTTAAGTCTTTGCCTTCCAGTGCAGGGATTACATACAAGTTTGATCCCTGGTGTAGCTAAGATGCTACATGCTTCTCCACGAAAAAAACCAAACATAAAACAGAAGCAAGATTGTAATGAATTCAAAAAAGACTTTAAAACTGGTCCACATTAAAAACAAGTTAAAAATAAAATAATTAGTTAATTAAAAAATTCCCAAACACCATGTATCACCAAGAAATCAAATACTACTTGCTTTGTTGCTATTGCCTCTCATTAGTAAAAAATTCTTGTGGACTTGCATCTTTGAGAAACAAAGTCTGGAATAAAGGGCAACCAAAGGTGTATCTCCAGTAACCAAAGCTGAAACTCCAGTACTTTGGCCACCTCATGCAAAGAGTTGACTCACTGGAAAAGACTCTGATGCTGGGAGGGATTGGGGGCAGGAGGAGAAGGGGACAACAGAGGATGAGATGGCTGGATGGCATCACTGACTCGATGGACGTGAGTCTGAGTGAACTCCAGGAGTTGGTGATGGACAGGGAGGCCTGGCGTGCTGCAATTCATGGGGTCGCAAAGAGTCGGACACGACTGAGTGACTGAACTGAACTGAACTGAAAGGTGTATCTAAGAAACACATCATGATCTCAATGAGTTAATTCGGAACATCTCCAACTGTGGAAGCCCTCTGACTCTCCAACCTTGTGGCAATTTACTGTGTTGACACCCTGATCACACATCTTCAAGCTAATTAGTCTCATTCTCTCAACACCCACTCCTTCTGCTCTAACAAGACTTCCTTAAACTTCACTGGGGCCAGATCTGGTATCAGAAAAGCAAGCAGGGCAGCAACACCGCCACAAGAGATAAATGTTTCCCTGGGTACAAACTCAATAATAAGTGCAACATCTGACAAAGAAGAATGCCTTTGGCAGCCCTGTTCAATCTGTCTAAGAAATTGACACTGTAGTGTACAGGAGCAAATCCCAGATAATGACAGCTACAAAAAGCTTTTGTAAGCAAAGTCATCAGGCCCATGTCAACCGTTCTCTCCTCTCATGATCTCTTGCCTGAACAGTTGGTAAAATGTGATCAATGAGATATTTTTCAACATCTATGGCAAATCATCCATCAGTGTAAGGTGGGATTCAACAGCAATGACCCAACAGCAACCAAGTAGGAAAGTGTTCCCTAGAGTGAGGAGAGAGTTGCATATGGTAGATTACAACTTGCAGGACTCTTGTCACCGTGGCTCACTCAGCAGCATTCATTCTCTATTTTATGCAAGCAGCTATGCTCAGCTGATTTCTGTGCTCTGTTGGTGCTTACAGCATCTGTATCTTCTCTGCTTCTGGGTGTAGGGAGAGACTAAAGATTTCTCTCTTTAGTGAAACTATTGTGGGGAGTGATTTATCCTTGTAAAATAGAGGTACATGGTGGTTTTTGTTCAGTCGCTCAGACGTGTATCACTCTGCAAACCCATGGACTGCAGCACACCAGGCTTCCCCATCCTTCACCATCTCCTGGAGTTTACTCAAACTCAAACATAAATGGTTACAGGTAGAAATCATTGTTGTTGAATCCAATACTCCTCTCAATTTAGAAATCTCTCCATTAATTTAGAAATCTTCCACTTTCAATAGGTACAATGATGAGGTTCTGTGTCAGCTTCTGTGAGAGTTTGTCACTGTGAGGGTCCTTTATGAACACAAGGAGTTTTCTGTTAGAGTGGGGATAAGCACTGCTTTAGAGGATGATGAGTTCCATAATATTAGTATGATGTGTGAAGGTGATCCAAGGAGGTGTGAAGCTCCTGTGGCAGTAATTAAAAGGAATTAAGGGGAGGGGCTCCTTGGAGGCAGTGGCATTTGAGCTAGGTCTCAAAGGATGTGTAGAATTTTAATCTGTAGAAATAGAAAGTAAACAATGCAAATGAAAAATATCAAAGCAGAGAGGCTCATTACTAAGATGTTTAGGGTGTTTTAGATGTTTTGGCCCAAGGGAGAGGGGTCTGGGTATGACCTGGAAGGTTATTAACAATGGATTTCTTGCTTTAACCTTTACAAAGTATTATACAATAGTCCCCTATTATTTGGTTGGGGGGGGGGGTTCAAGACCCGCCTCCCCCCTATAGATGCCTGATACTGTAGATAATACCCAACCCTATATGTACTATATTTTTTCCTAAAATGCATACCTGCGATGAAGTTTAACTTATAAATTAAGCACAGTAAGAAATTAACAACAGTAACTAAATTTAAAATAGAACTATTATCACAACATACTGTAATAAAAGTTACGTGAGTGTGGTCTCTCTCAAAATATCTTATTTTACAAATTTTATGCTTTTCTCCGTCCTAACCACACACTTATCCTACACTCTGGCCATAACTTTTGCAGTTTGAGGCGCAACAGAAAAACTGGCACAAGTTTCTTTTTCCGTTTTCACAATTTCAAGGATAGAAGATTCTTACTGTAGCTCTTAGCAGCCTCAGCATACAATCTTTTTTTCTTTGCTTATTGGATTGAGAGTTTCCATCTTCTCACTTAAAGGAAGCACTTTATGGCTTCTCTTTGGCATAACTGATTTGTGAGCATCACTACTCTTATGCTTAGGGCCATTACTCAGTAAGATAAGGGTTATTTGATCATAAGCACTGTGATACTACGACAGTAACCAAATCACCTACTAAGTGACCAATGAGCTGGATGCTCTGGACAGAGGAGTGATTCATATTATCCCTAGCAGGATGGTGTCGGGTGGTGAGGGACTTCATCAGGCTACTCAGAGCAGTGTGAAATTTAAAACTTGGGTTATTTATTACTGGAATTTTATATTTAATATTTTCAAACAGTGGTTGACTGCAAGTAACTATTGAAATTATGGAAAGTAAAACCTCAGATAGACGGGGGACTGTTGTATCCACTCAATCTTAGAGGGGCTTGTGTGATACGGAGGTAGAAATGGAGATTTGAAAGCCCTCGTGCCTAGGCTCACAGTTCAACTCCGTCACTAAACTGCTGTATGACATCATTCCCTCCACTTGATAGGGACAGAGTAAAGGGACAAAAGAAAAGAAAGAAAGAAAGTGAAATCGCTCAGTCGTGTCTGATTCTTTGCGACCCCATGGACTGTAGCCCACCAGGCTCCTCTATCCATGGGCTTTTCCAGGCAAGAGTACTGGAGTGGGGTGCCATTGCCTTCACCAGGGGATCTTCCTGACCCAAAGATTGAACCTGGGTCTCCCGGATTGTAGGCAGACACTTTACCATCTGAGCCACCAGAGAAGAGACAAAGGGACAAAGTAGGTAATTAATTAGGAGATTGTAAGTAGAAAAAATATTGGAGGCTCCTGAAGACTTTTGAGAGTCCCTGGGACTGCAACAAGATCAAACCAGTTAATCCTAAAAGAAATCAATCCTGAATATTCATTGGAAGGACTGATGCAGAAACTGAAGCTCCAATACTTGGCCAGTTGATAAGAAGAGCCAACTCATTGGAAAAGTCCCTGATGCTGGGAAAGATTGAAGGCAAAAGGAGAAGAGGATGGCAGGGGATAAGATAGTTAGATGGCACCACCGTCTCAACGGACATGAATTCGAGCAAACTCTGGGAAATAATGAAGGACAGGGAAGCCTGGCGTGCCACAGTCCATGGTATCGCAAAGATTCGGACACAGCTTAGCAGCTCAACGACAACCACCTGCAAATTAATGATTATTGAGAAATCAGGTTTGCTCAACCACAAAACCAAGCAAGCTTGCTTTACAACAAAACCATGCAACAGAAGCACAAGACGTACCCCAAAACAATAAAACAACAGCGGCATGAGACCCACATCCTGCCCAGCGAGCTCAGTAAGTTCATGATCCCTAAGATATGCTCTCTGCACACATAAAAAACAATTTGTGAACCTAGCTTGACCATGTAGGGACAAGAAAACTCCCCTACCCATCCTGGAGGAGGAGCTGATGTTAGAAACATGAGGTTTACTCCAGAAAGACATGAGGTGTTCTCCCCCTCCCAACTTTTCCTTTGATTATAAAACTGTAGCCCACTAAGTTCTCGGGGTGTGGCATTTCTTACCCACATGCTTGTAAGCCTCACAAGCATCCTATTCTAATAAATCACTTCTTATCTATCAGCTTTGCTCTCGCTGAATTCTTCTCTATGCTGAGACGTAAAGGACTATGATACCGGAGCTCTTTGGAGCCCCTGCAATTACAACCAAATGGTTTATGGTCCCTCAGCTCTAAAATGGGGATAATTATAGTATCTACGTCATAGACTGATAGGGGAATTAAATGAATTGATTCATCCAAAACATCTAGAACTGGCCCTAGAACACAGTAAATGTTCATTAGATAGCAATTTTCTATCCTAATTCTCACAGGACTCTGTAAGGATAGGTACTACATAGCAGATGAGGAAACAGTATTGTTCAGAGACTATCTAAGGGACTGGCAGAGCTGGTGGTCCCATCACATCCTCTTGTCTCTCAAACATGTCTCAATATGCCCCAGCAAGCCCCAAGTGAGAGTACTTTTTTATTAAAGTGTACCTGATTTACAGTGTTGTGATAATTTCTATTGTTCAGCAAAGTAATTCAGTTATACATATATATATATATACACACACACACACATCCTTTTTCATGTTCTTTTCTATTATGGTTTATTACAGAATATGGCAGGCTACAGGCCATGGGGTTGCAAAGAGTCAGCCACAACTGAGCATGCTCCTGAGTTCACCTCACTTCATTGACTATAGTTCCCTGTGCTATACATCGGTCCTTGTTGTTTATCCATCCTATATATAATAGCTTGCATCTGCTAACCCCAAAGCCCCAATCTCTTAAACACAGTTTACAACCGCTCTCTGATTCACACTCCAGGACATGTTAACATCTACAGTGAGTAGGATAGCCCCATAACCAAACCGTTTTTAGCCTCAAATTAAAATAGTGCCCACGTTAAGGAAACCTGATGTAGGCCTATCTTCATATTTAAATGTTTGAACAAGACTCCCTTTTGCACACAATACTTTGCTGAAAACTATCAAAGCCAGGGGCAAGTTGTGAAGTCAGTGAAAAACCTTAAGTGTTGATAGATCTTTAGACAGATCTTTAGTTTGATAGATCTTTTTCCTCTTGAATAGAATGCCTACATTAGAGAGTTGAGGGGGGGAATACCTAGCATTATAAGGAAAAAAAGAGCAAATCACCTGAAACCACGCTCTACTAAAAGAAACCCTAAAAAGGAAATTTCAGCTGCTATAAGAGGTACACAGTCCATGCCTTCTGCCTGCTGCCCACAGTGTTTAAAGCCTCCAGCTTCACACAGATACATACTCACAAAAATAAGTTATTTATTTCCAGCTAAAGCTCAAGGCTACCTCACCTGTCAAAGTGCTAGAGAAAAATTTGTCCCCTTCTTCCTATAGTTAATCATCATTCAATCTGTAAGTATCACTCATTCCCTTGATGGTGGCATGATTATACTTATTCTCTTTAAAAGGCCATTAAATCAAGTGTGAAAGACCCATTAATTTTCTACTATAAATAGGCTCAGAAGCACTAAATACTTCATTGTTTAAATTAGTCACTGTAGTTTACGCAGATGAAATTCTCTGCGAAGCTGTGGTTTTATGCCTTGTGTCAGCCACTCTCATCTTTCCCCAGTCCTGGGAACAATAATTCAGTTTCCAAACGCATTAAATACGTTGTAAATAGTACATGCTCCACAGCGCCACCTTGATGGACCTTGTTGCAGTGTCATAAATTTGAAGGCATCTAATAAAAGCTGCCACATGCAGCCAGACATTTTTGTTTTGAGACTCACCAGGCAGTTCAGCAAAGCAACTCACCTTGCTGATTCTTCCCTTGCCATCACTCCCATCTTTGCTCCTGGAGACACACCATTACTACATCATAGTAACAAGAAGACGTCTAAAAATCACATTTGTGTAACATTTTCCAACATATAAAGGACATTAATGAACATTTTCTTTCATCTCCATAGCAATACTTTAAGCTTGGAGTAGCAGCTCTTATAAAATAACCCACATTTGGGTGCATAGGAGAACACTTACTACTGACTCAAGTCATATAAAAACCTCTTCCAAGACCTCAGGTCAGCTAAGACAAGCAAGACATACAGGAGATGTTCTCACGGTGGTGCACAATCTTAGCTTGGTTTCCTCCAGAAGCAGAACCTGAAACATGGATTTGTGTTTAATTGATTTGAGACATGATCCTAGGAAGTACCAGGAAGGGAGTGGGGAAAGAAGACAGGATGGGAGACAGTAAAGGTTGTCCTATGAACACGTGACCAGTGTGGCTGCTCCAGCTCAATGCTACAGGGAGGCTCTTTGGATAGTGTGAGTGGTCCTCCCTAAAAGTGGGGAAACTGGAATATTGATGTCCCACTTCCCATCTATTATCACCTGAAGGCTGTTCTTTGGAGGGCAGATAGGATTAACACTCTGACTCTCTGTCCAGGCTGACAGAAACCCTGGAGATTTAGGTGTTTGATGGAGGACATGAAGATGAGCCAATGAAAGGCTGAGTGCACAAGGGTAGTGCTGTCCTCAAAGCCATTGGTGTCAACAGGGGTAGCACAGTGCCAAATCTGCTCAGTGAGAATGTGGAGATGGACTTTAGCTCTCTTTCTGTGCCATTGTATCCCTGCCACCTTTGTGATTGGTATCTTTTAACTGTAATAGACTCTCTCCTCTGACTTTTGAGGCTTGGTACCTTCAGACACATTTCTCCTCCACCTACTGGTAGGACATCTTCTCCTGTCTTAAAGCTTCTTCTCAGATTATGGAGTTACTCAGACAGGCTTATCTCAGATTATGGATAAGCACTATGCTTAATAACCTCAAACATCTCCCTTCTTAGACAGCAAAGCAGATGAAAGTCTTAATCAATGGTAGTCCTCAAAGATGGGTCTAGGCCTATACAATGGTTGTTGTTGTTGTTTAGTTGCCAAGTTGTGTCTGACTCTTCACGACCCCATGGACTGCAACACACCAGGCTTCCCTGTCCTTCACCATCTCCCAGAGCTTGCTCAAAGTCATGTCTATTGAGTTGGTGATGCTATCCAGCCATCTCGTCCTCTGTCGTCCCCTTCTCCTCCTGCCTTCAATCTTTCCCAGCATCAGGGTCTTTTCCAGTGAGTCGGCTCTTTGCATCATGTGGCCAAAGTACTGGAGCTTCAGCTCCAGGATTAGTACTTCCAATGAATATTCAGGGTTGATTTCCTTTAGGATTGATTGGTTTGATCTCCTTGCAGTCCAAGGGACTCTCAACAGTTTTCTCCAACACCACAGTTCAAAAGCATCAAGTCTTTGGTACTCAGCCTTCTTTATGGTTCAACTGTCACATCCATACATGACTACTGGAAAAACCGTGAAAGTGAAAGTCACTCAGTCGTGTCTGACTCTTTGTGATCCCATGGAGTATATAGTCCACGGAATTCTCTAGGCAAGAATACTGGAGTGGGTATTTTCCAGGGGATCCTCCCAACCGGGGATCAAACCCAGGTCTCCCACATTGCAGGTGGATTCATTACTGTCTGAGCCACCAGGGAAGCCCAAGAATACTGGAGTCGGTAGCCTATCCCTTCTCCTGGGGATCTTCCCAACCCACGAATCAAATTGGGGTCTCCTACATTGCAGGAGGATTCTTTACCAGCTAAGCTACTGTAGCTTGGACTATACAGACCTTTGTCAGCAAAGGTTGGTTTGTCCCAATAATGGCTTTTATATTTTTAATTAGCTGCCATATTTTTTTAATTAAAATATTTCACCTAAAAATTGGAATCCCTATTTCTCCTAAAGCATCAGATGATCTGGCAACCAGACTCTGGTGAAGGACCTGCTGGAGTGGAATGGAGGCCACTGTCTAGACAAGGCATGTCTTCTCCAGTGAGCCCCACACATCCCTGCCACCCCTACATTCAGCATCTCACTCAATCCAGCCACACCTGCTTTTCCAGGCTTTTGAATTGATGTCCCTGACTTATAGTACATTTGAGAAGAGGGAAAAGATTCTTAGAGGTTACTGCTTTTATTTGTCATCTGTCTGCGTCCTTGAAATCACACTATCCAGTGATTCTCAACCTAACCTTCTAACTCTGTAAGAAAGGGTTTGTTGCAATCTTTGTACAAGAAATGACACAGGCCATTATATAAACGTGTATTTAATTTTCATTAGACTTATCCTAGGTAGTGCTTGAACTTTAAATCTTATATAGCAGAAGCAAATGTGTGTTTGAAATAGAAATTGCCAGAAGAAAGAACAAGGAAGACATTTAGATAATTTCCTCTGGACGTGTGAAGTCAGAGCAAGATCCATCTTTGCATTATCTGTAAGTTGGGAGCCACCTGTTCATCATGACTGACTGACGCTTGGAATTTGAGGCCCTGAGTTTAATTAAGTTACACGTGTGGGAGGAAAAGCTTTGTAGCAGCAGCAGTTAGATTATTAATGGACTCCTATATTGAAGTGTTCACATGTTTGAAAGGCTAATTATAATATAATTTTAGTTTTAAAATATTGCTTTGCTAAGGGTGGGAGTTGTATCATGTATTATGAAGTGGTATCTTTTTTTTTTCAATCTTAGGGGAAATACTGGTTTGGTTGTGGTTCTTTCCCTTGCTTTTGTACTTTATGCATCTAACCTTTGGAATATAAAACTATGCTCCATGGCTGTCAAATACCAAAGACACACTGTAGTTTTTTTTTTTTTTTTGCATGTAAAAAAGTGTTTTTAAATTGAAGTACAGTTAATTTACAGTGTTGTGTTAGTTTCAAATATAGAGCAAAGTGGTTCAATTATACATACACATATCCATGCATATATATTCTTTTTCAGATTCTTTTCCATTATACATTATTAAAAGATATTGAGTATAGTTCCCTGTGCTATATAGAAGGTCCTTGTTATTGATCTACTTTATATATAGTATTGCTATATGTGAATCTTAAACTGCTTAGAAATTGAGTAAACTAAATTTCATGTTTCTCTTTGCTACTTAAGACCTGTGATTTTATCAGCTGTACAATTTCACCATTTCTGGGGGAAGATTGAAGTGGCTGTCTAATGAGCTAATTCTGCAATTCATGCTACCATTACTTGGTTATGGATGCACAAGTAGGGCTCCAGCTAATTGTAATGGGAATCACATGATATTTAGATTCAAAGGCCTAATTTAGTGTTCTTGTGTTGGAAGCTCTATTTACTACATAAATGGAAATCAACACACATACCTTCTACCCGCATATCCTCCCAGTGAAAATCATGGTCACTCAGTAAAATTTCAGTTTTACCAGATCAGAGAGAATGAACCTATAGAAAATGAGGATAGTGAGTAATTAGGACTTTTACAAGTGCTGGGAAGAGCCACGGGGAGGCATCGTTCAAGCAGCACCTATTCAGAGAGGTCTTCCACTGGGGCCACGGCTAGCAGGGTAGCTGTGTTTATCACATAGGTTGTCATCAGCACTGGGGCCAGTGGTAAAGAACCTACCTGCCAATGCAGGTAGACTTATGGGATGCGGGTTGGATGCCTAGGTTGGGAAGATTGCCTATAGGAGGACACAGCGACCCCTTCCAGTATTCTTGCCTGGAGAATCCCAGGGACAGAGGAGCCTGGCAGGCTGCAGTCCATAGGGTCACACAGAGTCAGACATAACTGAAGCAACTTAGCGTGCACCCGTGCATGTCATCAGCATTAAAGCTTCCCCCAGCTTGGCATCTCCATGTGGCTGTCAAGACAAATATTGCAGTAGCTGGCTGAATACCCTGCAATGACATGAGGTTCATTTTCCTCCCATTAAATTTTTCTGTATTTTATTTTTTTTTTTTTAAATCATTCTATCTGAAGGGAGTACTAGAACTGAGGAGAAAGACCTCATGTGCTCTGGAAGATCCCTTAGGCCATTCACGTCACTCTCTTGTCTAGAGTCATACTTTCTCCTGCATGACCGGTTCCTAGCAATGAACTGGGATTCTGCCATCTAATCCTTTGTTCAGCCAAGCCCTTTTATCCTGGGAACAGAGGGGTGCCCGTGGAAACTATACCAACATGAAGTATCCTTTTATCTCATTATTCCAAGGCCAAGGGTATTCCTACGTTTTTTTTTGAGCCTGTGGCAGAAGTCCAGTCCTGCACTGCTCTTTGCTCCTTATTGCCAGTGTACTCTGGTGGACAGCTACATTTTCATAAACCATCAAGAGCTAGTGCCATATCTTTTGGTGCAAATCTGCCCTACTGAGACAGAAAGGGGGCAAGGCACAGTCTCTAAAAGAATGACAAAGCCCGAGGACACAATATAAACTGATTAGAGCCAAACAGGTCCAAGATGGCAGACAAGTTGACTTCCACTAGACCTTGAGCCTCAGTCTACTATGATCATTGTAACACACCAGCAAGCTAAATGATACATCCACCTGCACCGTGATTATAAAGGTCAAAGAGTAGATGGTGGCCCAATTCCTGGAAATCCCCACCCCTGCCCCCAAATATCTGGAATACTCCTCCCACTCATTAGATTATGTAACCCCCACCTCCCATAAAAAATGACAACCCCATACCCTGGTGTCTGTCTTGTCTTCTGAGACAGCCCACTGTTTGTCTTCAGAGTGTGTATCTTCCTGAATAAAACGTTCTTTCACTCTATTATTTCGCTCTTGAATTCTTTCCTACACAAAGCCAAGAGCCTACACCTAGCAGCTGTCCTGAGGATCCAGATGTGATCTGGGATGTGACCATCCTCTCATGACAATTCTCTTTTCTGCAACACTACCCCAATTGAGGCTTCCCAAATATCTCAGTTTGTAAAGAATCCACCTGCAATGCAGGAAACCCTGGTTCGATTCCTGTGTCGGGAAGATCCCCTGGAGAAGGGAAAGCATACCCACTCCAGTATGCTGGCCTCGAGAATTCCATGTACCATATAGTCCATGGGATTGCAAAGAGTCAGACGCAACTGAGTGACTTTCACTTTCATCCCAGCTGAAACCTCTCCCAATATTGCCTACATATCTTCACTTCTAACCATAGCAATGAGTTAGCATCTCATCCCTGATTTGCTCTTACAGTTCAGCTCAGTTTAGTTCAGTTCAGTCGCTCAGTCATGTCCGACTCTTTGCGATCCTATGAACTGCAGCACGCCAGGCATCCCTGTCCATCACCAACTCCCAGAGTTTACCCAAACTCCTGTCCATTGAGTCGGTGATGCCATTCAACCATCTTATCCTCTCTCATCCTCTTCTCCTCCCATCTTCAATCTTTTCCAGCATCAGGGTCTTTTCAAATGGGTCAGCTCTTCACATCAGATGGCCAAGTATTGGAGTTTCAGCTTCAACATTAGTCCTTCCAATGAACACTCAGGACTGATCTCCTTTAGGATGGACTGGTTGAATCTCCTTGCAGTCCAAGGGATTCTTGGACTCCTTGCTCTTACACTTTATATTTAATCATTATAGCAAATCCAATCCTCTGATCCCTCCAGCTGTAACAGTTTAACTGCTGATAGAGGAAGGGAAGAAAAATTCGACCACTTTTGTATATCCTGTTAGCAATATTAAGAGGTTCAGAAAGAATAAAGAGTGGGAAAAATGCCAAGGCTACATGCTTGTAAGAATGCCTCAAGACTGGTGAGGATATGATCATAGAAGAAGAAAAACAGCCCTTGTTATGCACTAGCTGTGGACCAGACTCTCTGATCAGGTTCTACTTGGGCTGAAATTTGGACTAGAGTTGGCTGCAGTTAAAGATGAGTCTGTGACCTTGAGAGAGAAGAAAGCCAGGTTTGGACAGAGCCTGAACTCAGAACCTTGTATGCCAGAGGTTAGAGCTGGTACTCAAGCTAGAAAATGGGGAGATGAGCCAAGATGATTGATTTACTCAGGTCCAAGATACATGCAAGATCATGAAACAAGTGATAAAGCAAGGAATGGTTTGATATTAGGTCTCTGGGATTTTATTAGAGTTGCAGAGTTTGGGGGCACAAGAAAAAGAGGTGGCAAGTTTTTAAAAGGCTTTCTGGTTTTCAGTCTGTCTCAGGCAGAAAGTATTACCTGCAAGGGCTGCTTAATGTGTGTATAATTAAGCCTTTAAGCTCTCAAGCTCTTCAAGTCATTTTCCAATGAGGACCCTGATGATTGAGGCTCTTAAGATAAACTTCTTCACTGCCTCAGGCTCTTGGGATGTCTGACTCAGACACTCCACAAGGACCTCCTCAGGACCCTGAGGCCTCACAATTTATGGATTGACCACTACAGGAAATGAGTGATGGGTCTCTTCCTGTGTCCTCCTTCTGGTTTTAGAATTGGAGAACAGTTTGACATAATTCCTTCCTCCTCTCCTCATTCTCGATTGCACTTTTATCCCACAGTCTACACCACCAGTGGCAACCCAATCTAAGGTACTCTGTTGTTGATCAGTCGCTCAGTCGTGTCCAACTCTTTGTGACCCCATGGACTGCAGCACACCAGGCTTCCCCATCCTTCATTATCTCGTGGAGTTTTTGCGTGAATTCATGTCCATTGAGTCAGTGATGCCAACCAACCATCTCATCCTTTGTTGCCCCCTTATCCTTCCCTCAATCTTTCCCAGCATTAGGGTCTTTTCCAATGAGCCAGATCTTCCCATCAGGTGGCCAAAGTATTGCAGCTTCAGCATCAGCATCAGTCCTTCCAATGACTACTCAGAGTTCATTTCCTTCAGGATTGACTGGTTTGATCTCCTTTCTGTCCAAGAAACTCTCAAGTCTTCTCCAACACCACAGTTCAAAAGCATAAATTCCTTGGTGATCAGCCTTCTTTATGATTCAGCTCTCACATCCATACATGACTACTGGAAAAAAAACATAGGTTTGACTATACGGACCTTTGTCAGCAAAGTGATGTCTTTGTTTTTAATACGCTGTCTAGGTTTGTCATAGCTTTTCTTCCAAGGATCAAGCATCTTAATTTCATCTTCAGTCTCCTAACGTACTAAGGTGCATTAATTAGCTCTGAGTAAGGGCAGAAGCCTCAGAGAAGGCAATGGCAACCCACTCCAGTACTCTTGCCTGGAAAATCCCATGGATGGAGGGGCCTGGTGGGCTGCAGTCCATGGGGTCGCTAGGAGTCGGACGCAACTGAACGACTTCACTTTATTTTTTCACTTTCATGCATTGGAGAAGGAAACGGCAACTCACTCCAGTGTTCTTGCCTGGAGAATCCCAGGGACGGCGGAGCCTGGTGGGCTGCCGTCTATGGGGTCACACAGAGTCGGACACGACTGAAGTGACTTAGCAGCAGCAGCAGCAGCAAGGGCAGAGGCCTACATACCTATTGTGCAAAAGCCCAGGTGCCCAAGGGAGGCTTTCTGTACCTATTTGCATGTGGGCACAATGGTATGCTCAACTTTTGACAACAACTTGTCAGTATAATCCTTACCTTACATGGCTCCCATGGAATCTCTTTTCCCCTGGGCTATACTCTGTCACCACCCAAATAACTGAGTTGCTAGGTGATGTCCTCCAATGCATCCTTGGGAGCCATGGCTAACCTCCACCTGGCACCACTTTGAATCTGTAGTGAGCCAGGGGATTCAGGTCAAAAGATAAGAACCTTAGCTCCAGGTGCAAAGGTGTGGTTGTTTGGCTGGGTGAGAAAGAAATGAGGTCAAAGAAGGTAGGAGATTATCAGTTACATGTCATTGTGCCCTCAGGACACAGGCCTTCCTGGGAAATGCCTGGGTCTTCTCAAACTCTTCTCAGTCCTCCTACAACTGCTCTGCTCCCTGAGGATAGTGCAGGCCCTATGTCCCCTCAGGGAGAGGCACACATGCCTCTCTGTAGATCTTTCCTCCCCCTGTCCCCTCCCCTATCATTATGGCTTCCAAACCATTTCTCTTTCCTCCTTAGAAAACCCCACTCAGATGAAGCTCAAGGCATCTACTACCCACTTCAGCTGTTCAGCCGTCACCACTCCTCCCCACATGGTTATGGAGGATTTCAGCACTCAGCTCATTTGAAAAGACCCTGATGCTGGGAAAGATTGAGGGCAGGAGGAGAAGGGGACGATGGAGGATGAGATGGTTGGATGGCATCACTGATTTGATGGACATGGGTTTGGGGGGACTCCGGGTGTTGGTGATGGACAGGGAGGCCTGTTGAGCTGCGGTTCACGGGGTTGCAAAGAGTCGGACACGACTGAGCGACTGAACTGAACTGAACTGAACATCCCAAGGCCTCATTCAACAGTCCAGTCTGTGTGTGGGGAGGGGTGGGAGGTGGGGAGGCCTGTTTGGTCCCTGGCCCAGTGGTAAAGAATCTGCCCTGCAATGCAGGAGATGTGAGTTTAATCCCTGGGTCAGGAAGATCCCCTGGAGGAGGAAATAGCAACACATTCCAGTATTCTTGACTGGAAAATTCCATGGACAGAGGAGCCTGGCAGGCTACAGTCCATGGAGCCACAAAGGTCGGGCATGACTGAGCAGGCACACGTTTGCCGCCATCACTTTCCTCCATCCGCCTCAGCCATCTCTTCACTTGGTTGCTCTGGTCTGTCGTCACTCTTTCTAGATCTCATTCTTAGTCACCATTCCCCGTCCTTCTAGGTCACTCTCTTTCTTTTTTAATTAATTAACTCACTAATTTTGGCTGCACTGAATCTTCCTTGCTGTGCTTGGGCTGTCTCTAGTTGCAGTGTGAGGGCTTCTCATTGCAGCGGCCTCTCTTGCTGCAAAGCACTGGCTCTAGGGTGCGGGGGCTTCAGCAGTTGCAGCACATAGATTTAGTTGCCCTCCCACATGTGGAATCTTCCTGGACCAGGGATCAAACCCATGATCCCTTCATTGGCAGGTAGATTCTTAACTACTAGAACATCAGAGACGTCCTGTCACTCTCTTTTGAGAGAGCTGTGTACCTCCATTTCAACAATTCATCCATATCATGACATCTCCAATTTGTTAGACCCTCCTATTTTTAACTATTCATAGGCATTTATCCTGGTCTTCTTTCTCCAATTTATTCAGCTAGATTCCAAGGTCTTTTCCTGAATCACAGAAGCAGATATCCTAAACTTCTGCCCTGCTTGGCCTTGGTCAGACTGGAAATGGTAACATTTCAACCACCCCCTGGCTTGACACACCCCTGGCCAGCTCATTGTGACTGGAAAATATTAAACAACCAGACTAACTACTGTTGCTTTCAATTTGTGACCACTCAATTTTACTCATCAACTATATTCTTTTTCCCTAGGGATTATGGCTCATCTTTTGAGAGCATGAAACTTTCCCTACTTCTTTCATTTCTCTGCACCCAACTGCTGTCTCTTCCTTCATTCACAAAAATAAATACCATCTGAGCGAAACACCTTTATTCCCCCATCACCAAATGTACAAACCTGCCTGTTACGTTCTATTGTACAGGAAAGAGAGTCCTCGCTCGTGGCCAAGTGGGCTTCTTTCACGGTGATTCTGATACCCACCTCCTCTCACTCCTAGAAGACATCAGTCCTTAGTTATCATTTCTATTTCCTGCACCATCAAATGATTTCTGTCTCTGTTTGGTCACCAAAATATGTTTCAGCAGAGACTATTTATTTAATTTTTGGAAAGGTGATGCATTTATATCATTCAGGTTTTGAAAGGTACAAAAAGGTTTACAAAGGAGAGCCTCCCTTTCCCAAGTGTGTTCAAATTACTTCATTCTCTACTATAGAGACAGGCAGCATTTTCACCATCTAGCATATCCTTCTTGAAATACTTTATGCATAGATGTAGCTACAAATACAAATAAATATGTTCATTTTCCCCTTTTGAAAACAAAGGTAGCATACTAGAATTATTCTGCACTTGTCTTTCTCACTTAAAGGTACACGTCTCACTCATTATGTTTTACAGCTGTATAATTCTATTGTGTAGATGTATCACAATGCATTTAAACCAGTTCTATATTAAATATCTGTTTTAAAATGGGCAAAAACTACAGGCTTCTGTGCACTTCTGTATTCCCCCTTCAGTTACCTCTCATTTCGCTGTTTCTTTTTTCACCCAAACTCCTCAAATGAGTTGCTACTCTTGCTGCACCTAGAACTTTATCTCACATTCATTCTTCACCTAACTTCAGTCTGGCTTCATTTTTACTGTGATTGTTATTTTCTAGGTTACTTAATTCAAAGTCTATTTCTCTGACTTCATCTTGCTTGAATGTTCAGGATCGACGTTAATCACGTTCCCCTCTTCTTCCTAAAACAGCATATACTCATGGTTCTCTATATTCCAGTTCCTGTTGCTTTCTCTACCTATTTTTAATTTTAGGTTTTCTTCTTGTCTATCCACCCACTATTCCTAGAGGAATTCATCCTGACTTTTGGCTTTAAATTCACATGCTTATGGTCTCCTATCAATATTTCAAACCCAGACTTCATATCCACTTCCCTGTTCTTAATATCTTCACTTGGATATTAAATAGGAACCTCAGCCTAGACTTTTATGAGATCCTCTTGATCCTCTTCCTCTTCCCCAAGTCTGTTCCTCCATCAGACTTCTCACCCCAGTGCATAGCAGTGCTCTCCAGCATTACTGAAGCCAAAAACCTAGGGTTCATCCTTGATTTGTCTCTTCTAGTTGTTCAGTCCTTATCCAAGTCCTGTGAGTTTTATCTGCAAACATACTCGAGTATGCCTACTTTTCCCCATCTTCATATCATCTACCACATCAAGCTGCCATCCCCTCTGCCTTGGATGGCCCCACCAATCTCCTGGGGCTCTCTGTTTCAGCTCTTGTCCCCTCCAATACATTTTTCTCAAGGAGCCAACATAAGCCCTTAAAAATGTAAAAAGGAGCATGTAGATCAGATCTCTTTATTACTCAAAATGTTCCCATGGCTTTCTTTTGCATCAGTTCCTTGTGATGGCCATAAAGATACCAGAAGAACAGGCAAGGATCTCCCTGTTGGTGGTGGTTTAGTTGCTAAGTCATGTCCAACTCTTGCGACCCCTTGGACTGTAGCCCGCCAGCCTCTTCTGTCCATGGGATTTCCCAGGCAAGAATACTGTAGTGGGTTGCCATTTCCTTTTCAGGGGATCTTCCTGACCAGGAATCAAACCCGTATCTCCTACATTGCAAGTGGATTCTTTACCACTGAGCCACTAGGGAATATTCCCCTAATTTCAGCCCCAAGTACAATGACCTCCTTTTACTACCTCTACTCACTGTTCCCTCCTCCTGGAATGTGCTTCCATCCATATGGACATTACTGGCTCCCCTGCATCCTTTAAATCACAGCATCAATGTCACCACCTCAGAGAAGTCCTCCCTGACTACCTCCTTTGCCCACCATCCAAATCTCTCACAACATGCTGTTTATTGCCTTCATGGAAAGTATTACGTATTATCATTATCTCATGTATTTGTTTACTATTTGTTTCTGTTTTTCCCATTAGGACATAAGCTTTAAAAGGCAGGACCCATCGATCTTCTTTAGGTTTTGCCTCTGGCACAATGCCTGGAATTTCCTGGAATCTCAGTAATTCTTTGCAGGGAAAAATTTTCCCTAAACTGTAAAATTACTTCAAAATTTTGTCTAGTGTTATGATTTTACCCAAAATCTCATAAATAGTATACATTTCATCCTACTTCTAAAAATGTTTTGTATTTTGTCTGGTAACAAAGTATTTAAGTTTAGGACCAAAAAAATACATATGACTCTTTAAAATCTATAGATTTTGCTTGATTTCAAGGCTTTTTTTTCAGAACATCATAAGCAATACTTGTCCTACAATTTCGTAAAAAAATTTAAATGTTAAAGCTTTTGACTTTTGTAATCTAATTATTTTTATATGATTTAATGAAAAAAGCATTAAATAAAGTTCTATTATTTCATAGGCACATTATTTCTCTAGAGAGGCTCAGAATTTAACAGGGGGAAAAACAATTAAAACTTTCATGGGATTGTTTAGCTAACAGTCGATCCACATGAGGCTACATCTTATCCTTAAATATGTATCTATTGTGATCATGCATTAGGAGTTCTAACCTCAGTTCTTAAAGAAACTATTGCTACTCTGTGATTAATGTTGGCCAAATCACCACTTCCAACCACTTTTCTCTCCACCCCTTGTCTGTTCCCACAAAATGTGGTATATTCTCCCCAGAGCTTTCTTAATGCAAAGTCATGCATACATGTTGGAGTTCAAACAAATAAATCTTTGTCTGTTCACTGTTTACTGTTTATATCACAAAGCTCCCACTGACCAGCTGGCACACATGAAGCCTCTAAAGGTTCCGGGGCTTGATTTATTTTGCAGTTGCTTAATTCATATGTATGATGCCACTGTTGCATATTACAGGGGCAGGGCCATCTCTTCTATAAATTATGCAATCAGTTGGAAAGCCTGATTACCCGTTAGCGAATGTGGGCCCCGTGAACATTAATCTACACACTGGGCTGCAGTCCTGGCTTCAGGCCAAGCCACCAGCGCTGGAGCACTTTGGCCTGCAAGTCAGTTTCACCAAGTCAGACAAGTGTGGAAGATGGATCGCAGAGCAGCCCTCACGGCGCTGGGAGGATGCAAAGGACAGTGGGGACTTCAGGCTGAAGAAACTTGAGAAAGACTCAGCAGAATATCTTCAAGTAGACTGTGACAACTGAGAAGCCACTGCAAAACCCAAATCTTTTTGGCAGAGGGGAATCAGAGATAGAGTGACAGAGACATCACAGGAGAGGGGCGGGCATGAGGCAAAACAGCTCTGGGTCCACAAGGAATCGGGACCTGGGAGACAGAAAGTAGTTGATTAAGGACATGTATGCTGTGCACACTGGGCCTGGAGAGATGCATGTGCATGTGTGTGTGTCTGTGTGTGTCTGTGTGTGTGTGTATGCACAGATGCTGTTGTTGTTTAGTCTCTAAGTCATGTCTGACTCTTTTATAACCCCTTGAACTCTAACCCACCAGGCTCCTCTGGCCATGGGATTTCCCAGGCAAGAAAACTAGAGTAGCCTGTCATCTTCTCTAGGGGATCTTCCCAAGCCAGGGGTCAAACCTGTGTCTCCCTCTTGGCAGGCAGATTCTTTACCACTGAGCCACCTGGGAAGTCCTGTATGCACAGATACATCTACCAATGAAGCCAGCTTCCTTCCATGCTTACCCCATTTGTCAGCCATGTCATCATTTTCAAAGTCCTCCATAAATCTTAGGACTACATTTTAAAATTTTCTATAAAAATTACACATGGCCTTTTCAAAGCACACACACACACACACACACAATTGTCCTGAAGTGTATAAAGAGTATAACATCAAATGCAAAGTGCCCCATTTGCCAACCCCCACCCTTCCACCTCAGCTAACTCTATTCCTTAGATGGCACCACCATGAAGAACTTCCATCCACAGGCTTTCCCTTTGTTCTCTCTCCAAGAAAGGAAACATGCATGGAACTCATGTCTGTATGAGTGAGGGGAACTCTCTAACCTTCATCTCTGCATTCACCTACTCCGCAGCCAGGACTAGAATAGTTTTCCTGGAGTACCATTTTCTCTTAGCAAAGCCCCAGCGGCTCCCCCAGTGCCTGCCATATGGAGTGCAGACCTCCGTCATTGTCCTCAGCCCTCACCTTAGCCACCCTTCCCTGGCAGTTCTGCCTATGCTGTTGCCCTGCCTGCCACTCCAGCACCTGTGTGCTCCATCCCACATTCCTCTTGTGAGTGTTTATCTTATCTCTTTCCATCCTCTTCTTCAACGCACAACACCACATAATTTCTCAAATGCCCACCTCACTCTCTAATTCTTCTATAAAACATGTCTGCCCCTCCAACCAGCAGCTCTTTCCTGTCCCTAAATACTTACAGAGTCACAGGATTAAACATTTCTTATTTTCTAATTATTTTAGAAGTGTTAATTCTCTCTCTCCCAATTAAAAAACAACTTTGAGGTTAGGAAACTCACCTTTACAGTCGGCTGGCCCCACAGAACCTGGTGTCACATGGATGCTTGGGAACACTCAGTGTCCCATAAATGCATAGGAAATGGGCAGATGACACAGAAAGTGTCCCTTTCATTTAAATACTCATCCCCCCACTGGTTTGTACATTGGGCTAGCTTTCAAGCCTGTAACCATCTCTTTCACATGGTCATTAAAATACAGATGAGTTACCTTCAGTGCAATATAACTAATAGTTCTGATAGATTAACTGCACCTTTCCTTTCAAGGATATGAATTTTTTGTATGTGTCCTAGAAACTTAGAAAGATATTTATAGTTTCACAAAACCAGCCCTAAGAGGTACAGCAGGTAGTTAAACCCTACCCAAGGTTTGAGACCCCCTTGATTTTAACCTTAAATGTCTAATCCATATGACATTTTAACAAGTCATGAAATGCTTTCTTTGTTCTCATTTTAGTGTAGAAGAAAACTTTAAAGAAAAGGGTAAATCTTCTGCTGTATGGCATATGGAGGTCAAGATCTTACATAGATTTTCAGCATTAAGGCAGAACAAATGGACTACAAGATTACAAAGAAAACAAATTCAGAGCAGTAACCTTTTGAGAACTGCCAAATTGCTGGCAAGATGAAAATGGGGTTGCATTTCAGAAATTATGCGGTGTTGTGCTTCTCAGAGAAATGTACAGCATAGAGAAAGATATGTGTTTTCATTTGAAACTCTATTTTTAATATTCGTAATGACAGCAACTGAAACAAATCTGCCTATATGTAGAACACCCAGTAAATGGTAAATGGTGGTGATAGGGAGGGGGGAAATATAAATGGAAATAGAGGCTCTGGTGTACCAAGTATATTTTTGAAATATCAAACAGACACCTTCAGCCTGGATGCTGAAGATCACTGTGCAGGGTGAAAAAGAAGTCGAACATTTGCCCAGAAAAAAGTCTGAAATCACAGCAAAGCAAGGGCTGGATTCTCAGCAGTTTGAAGGAAGGGAATATATGAAAGAAAATGTCTCTCTGCATATCATAAAAACAGAAAAATTTCCAGCATATGCTGCTATTTTACTTTTTTATTTTGGCAGAGCATTTGTGACTAGTTATGGGTGGGGTGATTCTCAGATGTATGTTTCAGCCAAGAATGATGAATGCTCAGACTATTTTTCCCGACCTTACATGCATGTACTTCTCTCTCTCTTTTTTTTTCATTCCCCATGTGCCTTCTCCTAATGTTTTTATCAGATGGGGTTCCCAGGCAGCTCCATTCAGGATCACATCAGACATGTTTGGAGTAATTCCATTTAGATATAAGATTGACCCATTCCTGAAATGTGTTCCTTTAGTTCCTACATTTGTTTTGATATAACACAACTGAGCAAGCCAAGGAAAATTTAAGTAACATAAAATTAATAAAGAAGCAAAACACACACTAGTAAAGTTTTAACTCCTATATCCATCTATTTTTTCTAGACTTTAAGTAAATTACACTTAAAAGTTTTTCCATAGTTCATTGTATTAGGTCTTTGGGTTGACATTATAATTCTTCTTTTCACTCACATATTTCTCTATGTTGATAAAGCTCACATATATATGTTTAATACTTGCTTGATTGTTACTTTTCTTAAGATATCACAACTTGTTTTAGCTGTTTCCCTTCTGTAGTGCATCTGAGTTACTGTCAAATTTTTATTATTATATACAGCAATACACCTGTGTAAGAGACGACTTAGTTTGGTCTCTATTAGGTTACATTTTAGGTTTTTTCCAAAACTGGAATTCCTGCATGAAAGAGAGACAAATTATGGTTCAGAAGCTCCCAAAACCTACTACCAAATTGTCCTCCAGAAAGCTGCAGTCAATCTGTTGTGCCCGTTTCTATTGAAAGTGTATCTCTTTCCCCAGATCTTTTATAAAATCGAGCTTTCTCATGTTTACTAATTTGAGAAACTAACTGAATGACTTTTCATTTGTATTTCTCTGATTTCAAAAAAGACTTCTGATTTGCTATAGTCATTTTACCTTTCAGTAGGGACTCTTAAATGGTTTAATTGTATTCAAAGTATCTGCCTTTTATGTCTAGTCACTTAAAACATCCAGCAACAGTGAAAAAAAAAAAAAAACTGACTTAAAACTCAACATTCAAAAAACTAAGATCATGGCATCTGGTCCCATCACTTCATAGCAAATAGAAGGGGGGGAGAGTGGAAACAGTGACAGGTTTTATTTTCTTGGGCTCCAAAATCACTGTGGATGGTGACTGCAGCCATGAGATTAAGACACTTGCTCTCTGGAAGGAAAGCTATGACAAACCTAGACAGTATGTTAAAAAGCAGAGACACCACTTTGCCAACAAAGGTCAATATAGTCAAAGCTATGGCTTTTCCAGGAATCATGTAAGGGAAAAGGCGGAGCCCTGAATTGTGCTGGCAAAGACTTTTGAGAGTCCCCTGGACAGCAAGGAGATCAAACTAGTCAATCCTAAAGAAATCAACCCTGAACATTGACTGGAAGGACTGATGCTAAAGCTGAAGCTCCAGTATTTTGGCCACCTGATATGAAGAGATGACTCATTGGAAAAGACCTTGATGCTGGGAAAGATAGAAGGCAAAAGGAGAAGGGGGCAGCGGAGGGTGAGATGGTTAGATAGCATCACTGACTCAATGGGTATGAATTTGAACAAACTCCAGGAAATAGTGAAGGACAAAGAAGCCTGCAGGCTGCAGTGCATGGGGTCCAAAGACTTAGACAGGACTTAGCGACTGAACAACAACAATCAACAGCTGCTTTCATTGATACCATACTAACTGCAAAATAATGCCGGGAATAATCAAAGTTCAGCTTGTTATACAGACTTCAAATGAAATACTTAATGTATATAAACTATTTAAGCCACAGAATATAGATTCAGAGATTGTTGTCACAATGCTAAAACCAGAAAAAAATGTGAGAAATATATTTTTAAATCTTATTTTTAACACATTATAATAAATACTGCAATGTCTGGAAGCCCCTGACTGTTTGGAAGGAGCTTTTTACTTGCCATTGCATAAGCACAGCTACAGCCTCTGTTTATCACAAAGTGCAATGACCAGCAAATGGAATATACTCCACCAACTGATACTGACAGAATTCTGTCATTGCAAGTGTCTGTTCCATTGACATTATTTGCTATTTTTCAGAGAAGTGAAGGAATAATTACAAGCCGTCTCTTTGGCTTATACGAGGTTTATACACTGATTTCTTTTTCCACCTTTTAGACAGTTCTCCAAGTTCAATAGCTGCTTCTTACTCGATGTGTATTGCTGGACATGGTGCTGGGAAAAATGAAATAAAATGAGAGCTGAATTTATCAATCATATTAGCAAAGATTCTAAGACTATGTATTATGCAGAATATATTGAATATTATGATTTGTTCATCACATTCTCCCCTATTCTTTCCTTTCAAATTTTAATTGGTGTGTTTCACTGTGGGCAAAATTTCCTGGTACTTTTGTTTTTAGTTTATATTTATTTATTTACTTTTGGCCATGCAGTGCAGCATGTGGGATCTTAGTTCTCAGATGTAGGGATCAAACCCAGGGCCCCAGCAGTAAAAGTGTCAAGTCCTGACTACTGAACCACCAGGGAATTCCCTCTCCTGGTACTTTTGAATATGTTGTTGTTTAGTTGCTAAGTTGTGTCCAACTCTTTGCGACACCTTGGACTGTTGACTACCAGGCTCCTCTGTCCATGGGATTTCCCAGGCAAGAATACTGGACTGGGTTGCTGTTTCCTTCTCCAGGGGATCTTCCTGGCCCAGGTATCAAACTCGTGTCTCCTACATTGCAGGCAGATTCTTAACTCCTGAGCCACAAGGGAAGACCCAGTTTTGAATATACATGTAGAAAATATAATACGGGTCTTCCTGTTAGAAGGGCATCCCTGGCCCCCTGAGAGACAGACTAATAAAGCTGGCACATGATGAATAAGATCAGATACATGCAAAAGTCACATGGACAGGGAAGGCGCAGGCTAAAAGCAGTAAGATAAGGTCTTGGCATTGTCTAATCATGGGGTTAACATAGCCTAAGAAAATGTATGTCAACTGTGTGGAATTTGCAGCTTAGAAATCCAGAAAATGAGTGTGAGGGCCAATGTTTCAGAGTTCACGTCAGTCATCTGGGAAGAGGGGCTCATTGGGCAAAATGTGAAAGTGTATTAGAAACACCACAAGGAGCAGAGGGGTGTACAGGGCAAAAATAGAAGGTACGCCTGTCTTCAAATCCCACTTCTTTCTTACCAGTTCGATGACTCAAACCCTATGGGCTTGTTTTCTCACCTGTAAAATGGAGATGGTGATAATAATATTACTTACCAGTAATATCATGAATAAAATATTCATAAATAAAATATGTAAAATATGAATGCATTTCAAACACTGCGCAGCACATAAGGACTATAGAAGTCCATGATGACTAGAGCCCAACTGAGGCTGCACCTAATACATAGTAAGCACTCAACAGCTGTTTGATGCTATTCATCACACATATCATTGTGCTTGGATGATATAGTCACCAACGTGACCCTCTGATGATCAAGCACCTTCCTATATACATTTGCTCAGTGGGACAGGATGTGCTGATCTAGGGAAGTGATTATCCAGTCCAATGAGGTGGTTTGAGCTTTCATGGAAATTAATCGTCTGGTGTAGACATCGATTTGCTATGTGTTTGATTAGTATGAATTTGGCTGAGGAAACAAGATCTGCTTTTCAGACCAGCAACCCCGAAAACCTGACTTTGGGTAGAGGTGACTCCATGGATATATTATCTATGTTATCCAGAATGACCACAGCAAGTCAGAGTCACGTCTTCTAGGAGACTATTAACGAAATTAAACTTGTGAAGCTTGCATGAGAAAGTTCTAAGGGAGCAGCAGGAAAGTTAGTTGATTGGTGAGCATATACACCCTCCAGGCTGACAGTTGAAGACCAACAGGAGTCTCAGCTGCATATAACTTTGACCCTGAGGTCAGATAAACATAAAGAATGACATGCAGTCTAAGTGCTTCCCTGTTAGTATCAGTTATGCAACGAACTGCCTATTCCAACAAAGATGTGGCATTCACAAAAATGCACAGTACTTTTTGTTCTAATAATAATATTTAAATAATTAATTTTGTTGTATCACACGTTGTATTTACTGAGTGACATTAGTTTGACAAGCGTGGCGATATGAATATCCATCAAACACCCCATGGGTTTCAGGAAGTCCTGCAAAAGGTTACTGAGTCTGCTGGAGACTTTATAGAAACTTTGGCTGGAAACCCCCACTGGGAAGATATGTTTTCTATGGTCTTATTATTTTAAAATTTAATAATTTTTCAGTATTTATGGCTTCAACAACAAGCTCCCATTGGAAAGAAAAAAAAAGTAAAAATCCTCCCTCTTATTTCAAACTTGAATAGTTTTATAGGATGCTATTGTCTGAAACCAAATGCCAGGACAATGATGTTGGAGCTGGTGAAAGCTACTGGCTGGACTCCAGGAAAGGGCTCAAGAGTAACTTTGCTCCTTAGTCCCAGAGACCAGGCTCATTGGTAAATAATAGAAATTGACTCCAAGCACTAAGGATGCTTTCATGATTCAGAGAATCATGCCCTCATTGCATGGACAGCATCACGTGGACAGCAAGATCTGGCATTCTTCCTGGCCTTGGAGACAATGAATAGGTCCCCTACTGAATCTCTTTTCTCTTTAGGTTAGACATCCATAATTCACTTATCATCTCTCCCTCTTAAGAGATGGTTTGCGTTCCATCATCATCTTGGTAAGATTTTCCCAGAAGACCCTTCAAGAGGACCAGATCCTCTGTAGGTTTTAGTCCCAGAATATTGGGTATCTTTATTTCAGGAACCAAAGGAAGAAGGTTATATCACTCACACTCACTCTCAGAGTTGTCACATAAGTACTTTTCTGTGTCCATTCAGGATGTCCTCAGAAAGAAACCATGTGCTTGGGTGACTCAGCTTTGACAAAACACTCAAAACTCACCATGAACTTGTCATTCTTGAGACACAGCAAAATTGTGAGAGCATGTTTTTGAAAATTGTCAAAACACAAGGGGTCAACTTAGAGGATAATAAAAATAAGAAAGGAGTAGTAAAACTGCCAACTCCTCATTTCTCTCCAAGCTGTATTTTGGCAAAATTCTATTAGTTCTCTTACAGAAAGAAAGACTGTCAGATTTAAGGGCCCAAGCAAACAAGAAACAGGGCATGTTAATTGAAAGAATTATTGTAATCGAAGTTTGAGTGCAAAATTACATCCTTCATAATTTTATACTTATGTGAAGTATATTTCTTCCCATGCTTGTAAAGACAGAATTTTCCTCATGTCTGACACATCAAATACCAATAACCTTGCTATGCAATAACCAGAGAAGAAGGTTGAAAGAATGTGAAAGCTTACTATTTATTATAGTGAACACAGTCAGTCAGTCAGTCAGTTCAGTCGCTCAATCGTGTCTGACTCTTTGTGACCCCATGAATCGCAGCACACCAGGCCTCCCTGTCCATCACCAACCCCTGGAGTTCACCCAGACTCACGTCCATCGAGTCAGTGATGCCTTCCAGCCATCTCATCCTCTGTCGTCCCCTTCTCCTCCTGCCCCCAATCCCTCCCAGCATCAGAGTCTTTTCCAATGAGTCAACTCTTCGCATGAGGTGGCCAAAGTACTGGAGTTCCAGCTTTAGCATCAGTCCTTCCAAAGAAATCCCAGGGCTGATCTCCTTCAGAATGGACTGGTTGGATCTCCTTGCAGTCCAAGGGACTCTCAAGAGTCTTCTCCAACACCACACTTCAAAAGCATCAATTCTTCGGTGCTCAGCCTTCTTCACAGTCCAACTCTCACATCCATACATGACCACAGGAAAAACCATAGCCTTGACTAGACAGACCTTTGTTGGCAAAGTAATGTCTCTGCTTTTGAATATGCTATCTAGGTTGGTCATAACTTTCCTTCCAAGGAGTAAGCGTCTTTTAATTTCATGGCTGCAGTCACCATCTGCAGTGACTTTGGAACCCCAAAAAATAAAGTCTGACACTGTTTCCACTGTTTCCCCATCTATTTCCCATGAAGTGATGGGACCAGATGCCATGATCTTCGTTTTCTGAATGTTGAGCTTTAAGCCAACTTTTTCACTCTCCACTTTCATGTGCAAAATGCATTGTCACTGTGTTATATAGGCATCTAGGTGTGGGATAATTGATCAAAACCCCTGAAAGTGGGACTTGAGACAACAAAGCATGTAAAAAAGAAGTGTTTTTGTTCTTAAAAAAAGCTATAAGTATATAACTTTTTATATAGTATAACCTTTTTTATATTGTATATTTAAATATTATGATCTAAAGTATTATAAAATAAAAGCCAGTTAAATGAAACCAGGCGCAACTGGATAAATGTCACTGTACTCTGTGCATTTGTGACACAATACAAAATAGGGGTCAGAAAAATATAAGGCACTGATGTTTCTTTTAACACCTATTTTTTTTAACTGACTGGTAGATGCAATCTACATGTATTATAAAATCCTTCAAACATCAGGACTAATTCATACAACAAGGGAAAGAACTCACAAATGAACCAGAATCCCTACGTCAGCTCTGTGGATAGTGCATTACTTTTATACTAAGCACCATAAGGGCTAATGTTTCAACTGGTCCTGGATTTTTCTCTCTGTAACAGCAAAGAACTTTTCTGAGCCATCTCTATGCTTTCCTTTAGTTTATCCTATGACAAATGGCTTCAAGTAATTAAAAAGCAGAATGGCATAGTCATCAGAATGTCACAAGGACATACAGTTTCTCTATGTCAAGCTAAACAATCTTGAAGTCAGCATTCCTTAAGGTGGAGTCACACACACTTATATTAGAATCCCCTAAAAGGCATCTTGTTTATAAACAAGATTCCTAAGTTCTGTCCAAGACTTCATGAATCAGACTCTCCCCAGTCTGGGAACTGGGTTCAGACCTTTTCAACAAGCTCTCCAGGTGATCACCTATACACCAAATCCAACACATTGTCTTGAGAAATAGTCCTTAAAGGAATTGCTCCAGGGACTTGGATTCAATTAGCTGTATATAAATCAGTGGTTCACATCCTTGGATGTGCAATAGAATCATTTGTGGGAGGTTTAAAGCCACAACCATGATTGCACATAATTTCCAGAATATCTAATTTGTCTGGCCTGAGGTGATATCTAATATGTTATTCTAATAAATAACTAGAATTGCATGCTCTTAGTAGCATTATTCACAATATTCAAATATAGGGAGTAACTCAAGTGTCTATCAACAGACAAATGGATAAATAATTAAGACGTGTGTATATACACAGTGAAACACTATTCAACTGTAAAAAGGAATGCCATTCTGATATATGCTATAACATGAATGAACCTTGAAAACCTTATGCTAAGTGAAATAAGCCAGACACAAAAGAACAAATTCTGTATGATTCTTCTTACATGAAACATCTAGAATAAGCAAATTCATAGAGACATGAAATAGAAGTTATCAGGGGCTGGGGGCCGGGGGTGGTGGTGGCGAGGAAGAGAAAGGTTTAGCAGTTAGAGAGCTTCTCTTTAAGGTGGTAGAAAAGTTTCAGAAATATATAGCAGTAGTGGTTACTGATACTGTGAATGTCTTTTATTGCACACTAAATTGTACACTTAAAATAGTTACAATTATAATTAAAATTACAACTAATTTCAGTTATAAACTTCCTATTATATACATTTTACCATGATAAAAATGTTTTTAAAAGGTAAAAGACATATGTAACTAGGATTGACAATTTCTGTACCCCAACAGAGATGAAGCAAACCACCTGTCAAAGAAACATTTGATAGGTGGTCACTGCATTAGTAGAGAGGGAAATGGCAACCCACTTCAGTATTCTTGCCTGGAAAATCCCATGGACATAGGAGCCTGGTAGGCTACAGTCCACGGGATCCCGAAGAGTCGGACATGACTTAGCAACTCCACTTTTCACTTTCATGCATTGGAGAAGGAAAATGCAACCCACTCCAGTGTTCTCTCCTGGAGAATCCCAGGGATGGGGGAGCCTGGTGGGCTGCCGTCTATGAGGTCGCACAGAGTCGGACACGACTGAAGCGACTTAGCAGCAGCAGCAGCACTGTATTAGTTCGGAGGAGGCAATGGCACCCTACTCCAGTACTCTTGCCTGGAAAATCCCATGGACAGAGGAGCCTGGTAGGCTGCAGTCCATGAGGTCACTAAGAGTTGGACACAACTGAGAGACTTCACTTTCACTTTTCACTTTCATGCATTGCAGAAGGAAATGGCAACCCACTCCAGTGTTCTTGCCTGGAGAATCCCAGGGACTGGGGAGCCTGGTGAGCTGCCGTCTATGAGGTCACACAGAGTCAGACACGACTGAAGCGACTTAGCAGCAGCAGCAGCAGCAGCTCCCTAGACCAATGCAATCAGTTTATTTCAGAAGTGGGAACCGAGCATCAGTCATTTTTGTAAACACTCCCCAGATGATTCTAATATGCCAGCAGGGTTGGGAACCACTTCTGCACTTGTTGCTCAGTGTGTGATCTGCTGACCAGCAGCCTTGACATCATCTTGGAGTTTGTTAGAAATGCAGAATCTCAGGACTCATTTGAGACCTACTGACTCAAAACTTACATAGTAACAAGCTACATCAGTAATTTGTGTGCCCATTCAAATTTGAAAGAAAAGTTATGAACAACCTAGACAGCATATTAAAAAGCAGAGACAATACTTTGCCAACAAAGGTCTGTCTAGTCAAAGCTATGGTTTTTCCAGTAGTCATGTATGGATGTGAGAATTGGACCATAAAGAAGGCTGAGCACCAAAGAATTGATGCTTTCAAACTGTGGTGCTGGAGAAGACTCTTGAGAGTCCCCTGGACTACAGGGAGATCAAACCAGCCCATTCTAAAGGAAATCAGTCCTGAATATCATTGGAAGGACTGATGTTGAAGCTGAAACTCCAATACTTTGGCCACCTGATTGGAAGAACTGACTTATTTGAAAAGACCCTGATGCTGGGAAAGATTGAAGGCAGGAGGAGAAGGGGATGACAGAGGATAAGATGGCTGGATGGCCACACTGACTCAATGGACATGAGCTTGAGTAGACTCCGGGAGTTGGTGATGGACAGGGAAGCCTGGTGTGCTGCAGTCCAGGAGGTCGCAAAGAGTCAGACACGACTTAGCAACTGAACTGAACTGAACTGAACTGAACTGAAGGCTCATCTCAGGACTTGAAGAAGCCCTCTCACAGCCACTATAGCCTTGTTAACCACACCTGCCTAAAACATACCTCTATCTATTCACTTCTCCCACTGTACTAGGATTTTGAGATCTTGCATGGGTGCTAAGTCACTTCAGTCATGTCCAATCTTTGCAACCCTATGGACTGTAGACCATCAGGCTCCTCTGTCCGTGGGAATCTGGAGTGGGTTGCCATGCCCTCCTCCAGGGGATCTTCCCAAGCCAGGGATCAAACCCACATCTCTTATGTCTCCTATATTAGCAGGCAGGTTCTTTACCACTAGCACTATGTGGGAAGCTCTGAAATCTTGAGGTTGGGATAATATTTTATCTTCCTATCTCTAATACCCAGCATGGCATCTTCTATGGTAGCTTCCATAAATAGTTACTCGAACTATATTAAAATTTAAAAGCAACATGAAATCTAATAACTAGCATTTCAAAGATAATAGTAACACTCTTAAGTAAAGAGTAAGACACGACAGGAATAAAGGAACCTATGTATTGAGCAACAATTATGTTCCAAGACCTTCAAACATGGTAGGTGCAATCCTCACAACAGCTCCATGGAATAAGCATTTCCATCTATTTTATAGATGGAATAATTGCAGCTCAAACAAGAAGAAATGTGGTCACAGAGCTGATACAGGATGAGAGTGGGATTTGTCTCCAACTGTCTTATTTCACAGCCCATTTTGCTGAGCTTCTAGTAATTTAAAAACTAGCTCTTTTCAGAACCTCCTGGAGGTACCTTTATTCTCTTTTCTATTCCTATCCTTATCTGCCTCTCGTCATCTCTTCCTCTTTACCACGGACTGTGACCTTCTCACTTTGTTCCAAATACTTTCTCCTGTCTCCTTTCTAAGCCTCTGCTTTCCTCCCCCTCAATGACTTACCTGGTCCCTCAGCAGGAACTGAAGTACGTTTAAGACTCTTGTTTTAATTATCAAATGTATTTTCCTTTCCTAAAATTTAATATCAGGTCAATTACACTCCTCAGTAGGTGTTAAGATTTCTGATAAGTCCTCTTCTGATAGGACTTGAAGTAGGTTATAGATTAAAACACAATTTGATGGCAATTTTAATTGAAAGTAAAGGATTTTATTGTTGCTGCTCTTTGGTTTGATTTTAGGTAAAAGATATAAGCCTAAATTAAGTTGTTTTTTTTTTTATTGAAAAGTAGGGCTCCAAGGATAACTCTTATCCTTCCTTGCCCTTCAACAGAGAAGAAACCCAATTCTACTTCACTTCTTTTTCTTCTATGTGTTAAATATCAGACTGGATAGAAACATTAATTTGAGAAACTAAATGTTTTATTATTTATCTAAATTTCATATATAAATATCATCACTTAGAACTATAACAACTGGACACAATCCAGTTAACAAATACATATTTTTTCTTTGAAATAATTTTTTTAATAGAACACTTCAAAAACTTCCTAAGAAAAAGCAATGATAACATTAACTTATGCAAAATGTCAAGACCAAAAAAAACCCAAATTTAATATAGAACAATAATTCCTTTGTTGGAATAGAATTTGAATGGAAAAAAATAGAAGATTTATGTATAACCCAGTATATCCACATGAAGATTGGATTATTTTAAGATAAAGCCAAATGGAATAAAAGTATTTCAGGGTTGAGCCTCCACAGTTTCAAAATAACAAAGTTGCTTTGGTAATTCAATGCCAAACAGTAATGCCTATGATGTTCATTGTATCCTGTTTGAAAGTCTCCTTTATACTCGGTGAGGACTGTACCTGTTATGAAGAGTTAGCCATCACTGCAGAGTGACCAGCTTATCTGGGTTTGTCTAGAACTTTCTCAGTTTTATCTTTTGCCCCTGCCCTCAAAACCCCTCAGTCCCAGGCAAACTGTGATGGCTGATCACCCCATCTGGCAGTCATGTTGTGCCTGAACACACCCCTTCCTATTTGCCTACAGAGGAGTGAGTCTGTCACATGGCTCTCCTGGTTAATCTTCCTTTCCAAAGGTAGGTCTGAACTGAAGAGACGTAAACCAGACCTAGAGCCAGGGCACTGCGTGGTGGAGCTGGTTATGCCTTCTACTCGGGCATCACGTCTAAAGGAAGGGGGGCACCATTCACATTGTAAATGTGGTATGTTCATTTGACATTTTTTTCCAGTGGTAAAGAGTCTTATTACTACAAGATCATCGTATTACGATAATTCTCTGACTGATGGAATTACAATTATTGAAGAAGGAAGCCTATTTCTAGTTGACACATACATGCAATGTGGCCTGGTGGCTGCCCTGGAGGCCACACGTTTAGTGAGATGCTTTAGGGGAATCTGAGTCAGCCACTTGGTGGAGACAAGGGAGGATGAGGAAGCCATTAATTAGTATAAGCAAAGACAAGAGCCCACGTGTGTGAAGACAGGGGAGGCTGCCTCAATTCTTCATTCTAGTTTTCTACTCCTGAGCCTGCCTGCTTCCTTGAGAAGCAGCTCAGAGACCTTATAACAAAAATCTTCTCTTTTATTTAAACCAAATGAATGGATCTTATACCTCAGGATTAACCAAGTTAATTCTGTAATTTGAATCTAAAAGTTGAAGATATGAAAATAAAGCAAATTTATCTGACAAAAATGTTTATTTTATTTATTTTCTGAAATGACCAGAAAGTTCAATAAAAATAATCTTCTTAGCACATTGCTCCATGTGGACATAGCCTCTGCAAAAAAAAAAAAAAAAAAAATTAGAGAAATCCTGCTGGGAAGAACATTTTGAGTGTATGTTGCCAATTACATTTAGCAAATAATAATAAGGACATTTGGGACTGCATTATTAATAGTAAAGTACCCTTTGGATTCTCTGTAAATAGATATTATTAAATCTTAGTAATCTAACAAATTCTGTGTAAGAACTTAGGCTGATTGGGGAAGGATGTTGTTACTGGCAAAGAGATTTAAAATGAGCATCAAATTTGTTTATCTCTCCTTTTCAGTGACGGGCATATAATGCCATTCTTGAGATTGTGAAATGAAGGAAGTCCTCAATTAAAGACTTGATAAGAAACTACAGAATATCCATGCCACTTCATATTCTTTTTATAATTATAAGTCTTGATATTTCCCAAAGCATATTATGTGTGCTCAATCACATGTAATATCTAGAGTCGATCACATAAAATGTAATTTAGTTGTGGGTTTAGTTGCAAGGTTTCTGTTCTGTAATATCACTCATAGCAGTGATACTACTGTGTACTTCTAGAGGGCTTTGCTTGAAAAGTACTTGAGTAAAATAGATGACCCAGGGCAAGTTCGATGCATGAAGCAGGGCACCCAAAGCTGGTGCTCTGGGTGCTCAGAGGGATGGGATGCGGAGGGATGTGGGAGGGGTTTCAGAATAGGGGGACACATGTGTACCACTGGCTGATGCATGTTTATGTAGGCAAAAACCATCACAATATTGTAATTATTCTCCAATTAAAATAAAAGAATTCATTAAAATAATAAAAGTAGTTGAGAGAATTGTCTTCCTGCTCTGTTCCAGTGAGATAGATGCAGTGCTAATGCTGTGCACAGGAAAAAGGAATCTTTCTAATGTATTCTAAAGAAAGTCACTTTCTTCAAATCTTTACTTACCAATATTACGCACTCTGTGATAACAAAGTGAGCTCTGCATCTCCTGGCATAATTGAAAAACTTATTTTTAAATGCCATATGTTGCTGTGATTCATGCTGTGTTTTAATGATTATCACACATGCAAGCAAAATGCTATATTAGTTTTATATTCATGTAATTCCTGATTATCACAAATCCACACAATGAAAGACTGAAATGATATTCGGGTGCCAGAGATGTGAAGAATCTCAAAAAGTTCTCTTAGCTAGCATCTCATCTTTCTAGACAATTGAATTTAAGTCATCCAAGACAAAGGGGAGCATTTCCTTTTTCAATTTAGTAAATGTTTTATGGAGGTCCACAATGTGAACTATGCTGTGGAGAATAAAAGTTGAAGAACCCAATTCTGTCTTGTCCTTAGGGAATACACAGTATTTTTTCCAAAGAAGTATAAAATAAGTGGAAAATAAATAACAGTATATTAGTACTGCATGTCTTGGAATGGCATATAGCACAGGTTCTCAAGTTTTAGCATGCACCAGAATCTCCTGGCAGGTTTGTTAAAACACAGATTGCTGGACTCCTGCCTCCCATTTCTGATTGAGTAGCTGGGATGGGGCCCAACAATCTGAGTTTTCAACAAGTTCCCCAGTGATACTGGTTCCTAGATGATGCTCTGGGAACCACTGCAGTAAAGCATTGGGATTAAAAGTGCAGGCTCTGGAGTTCAGGGGCAGAGTTTGAATCCTGAGTGGATCTGAGTTCAAGTCCTGCTTTATTGAACTACAATGATAGTATAAATTTACAAAGTACTTTTCCTTGGAAACAATTTTCCTTTACTTTAAAATAATATTCTTCCTAATTTGGGGTGTTGAAATATATTTATGCCTGTGAAAATAATGGTAATGGATATTGTCATTTATGTATTAGTATAATAAAACCTTGGCAATACCATAACTGTTTCCCTCCTGCATTATAATTTGGGGATAAAATTTTAAAATACATAAATAAAGGAAAACTGGGATTGGGCCCTTCCCAAGAGTGCCACCAAGACTGTGTCCTGCTGCAAGTCTCAGAAAAGGGATGGGACATTCTTTAGGAATGATACTCAGTTGTAGCATGAATAGCAGCCGTGGGAAGAGGTCAGAAGGGCAGTGTGCAAGAATGGAGTGCACAAAACACAGGCTGGTTCTGTTTGACTCACTTGATGTAACAGAACAGGGAGCTGAGATGTGCTGGGGTGGCCTCCCTGTGACCTCCCTGATAGGTCAGTTCACATGCAGGACACTCATCTCTGTTGTCATAGTAACTTTAGGGCAAACCTATCGTGAGACCTAAAGCAACAAGTCAGGGACCATTTGACTGTCCTGACCATTTGACTGATGACTTTTCTAATACAGGGTTCAATAAAGCAGGACTTGAACTCAAATCCATTCTATTCTGCCAGAGTAGGAATGCGGGAATTATCTCCTGGGCTTTGGGAATGGGCCTGGTGATGGCAGTCAGATGTTTCTATTCTTGCCACTCTGATCATTTTTCAATCATCAAGCAAAACACACTTAAGCCATATGAAGCTCTTAAAGATAAAATACAGGATTTCCTGCATATTTTAGTTTAATGTTTTGACCCGAACCGATTCTTTATGATCCCGTGGACTTCAGCACGCCAGGCTCCTCTGAGCTAGTGCTGCAGTCCACGGGCTCGCCAAGAGTCAGATATGACTTATCAACTGAACAACAACAAACCACATTCTCAAGACTTTAGAAAAAACAATTTTAAGAAAAGATTTCAAAGAAACATTTTCAGTCCCAGTCAAACCTCTTTAGGTAGAGGTCAGGAATTGAAATCAGAGAGGTGGTAGGATTCAGGTGAAGGGTAAGAGTCAGTGATACCTTTGGGGCCCACCAGTAGGTAACGACCAACCCTCTTAATGGTTCAATAATCCCATTTTGAGCATAAAAATGGCTCCCCAAATGAGCCACAGCAAAAGGACCCGCTTCAAGGTAAACAGAGTAAATGTTCTCAGCAACTAAATATCATTGAAAAGTATTGTCTTAGGGGATGGGAGAAAGTAACTGCAAATCGTATATCTGATAAGGGGTTAATATTCAGAATACATAAGGGATTCATACAACTCAATAGCAAAAAAACCAACCCAGTTAAAGAATGGACAAGGGACCTGAACAGACATTTCTCCAACATATAGATGGCCAACGGCCAACAGACATATGAAAAGGTGTTCGGTATCACTCATCATCAGGGAAACACAAATGAAAACCACAATAGATATCACCTCACACCTGTCGGGATGGCTTTTCCTAAAAAATGAAAGATGTTGATGAGGATGTGAAGAAAAGGCAGTCCTGTTACTCTGTTGGTGGAGACGTAAATCGGCACAGTTGTGACTGAAAACAGTGTGAAGTTTCCTAAAAATATTAAAAATAAAACAGCCATATGATCTAACAATCCCAATTCTGGGTATTTATCCTAAGGAACTAAAATCAGAATCTAGAAATTATACCTGCATCACATGTTTATTGCAGTGCTATTCAAAATAGCCAAGAAATAGAAACAACCTAAGGCTTCCATGGTGGCTCAACAGCGAAGAATCCACCTGCCAATGCAGGAGATGCAGGTTTGATCCTCCAGGCTCGGAAGATCCCCTGGAGTAGGAAATGGCAACCCACACCAGTATTTTTGCCTGCAAAATTCCATGGACAGAGGAGCTTGGCAACGTGACTGAGCAACAAAACAACAACAACAAGAACCAACCCAAATGTCCCATCTACAGATGAATGGATACCGAAAATGTAGTATATCTGTATATATGGAGATTTATCAAGAATGGTCATCAATATGGCCTCCTTTGGACTTTATTCACAAGATTAGCTTGATGTCTGCAGCCTGGCTTATGCTCATGCTTCCTCTGGCATGGTTATCATAATTTTACAGTGGGTGGACAGTCCCTCATTTTAAATGAATAAATGTGGGTATGTATCCAAAGGAAATAAAACATGGCTCTCAAAGAAACATTCCCACTGCCATATTCATTGTAGTATTATTCATAACAGTCATGATATAGAAATTACCACTTGTCTGTTGACAAATCAAAGGCGATGGCACCCCACTCCAGTACTCTTGCCTGGAAAATCCCATGGACGGAGGAGCCTGGTGGGCTGCAGTCCATGGAGTCACTAAGAGTCAGACACAACTGAGCGACTTCCCTTTCACTTTTCACTTTCATGCATTGGAGAAGGAAATGGCAACCCACTCCAGTGTTCTTGCCTGGAGAATCCCAGGGATGGGGGAACCTGGTGGGCTGCCGTCTATGGGGTCACACAGAGTCAGACACCACTGAAGTGACTTAGCAACTTAGCAACAGCAAAGAAATCATAGTATGTATGTGCAATGGAATATTATTCAGCCTTTATAAAGAGGGAAAACCTACTATCTGCAATATCATGGATGGAACTGGTGGACATCATGCTAAGTGGAATACACCAGTCACAAAAGGATAGATACTAAATAATCTCATTTATGTGTGGAATCTAAAAATCACTGGGAATTCCCTGGGGGTCCAAGTGGTTAGAACTCTGCACTTTCACTGCCAAGGGCCAGCATATGATTTCTGGTCAGGGAAATGAGGTCACACAAGCCATGTGGGGTGGCAAAAAGTAAAATAAAAAATAAAAATAAATAGTCACACTCATAGAAGCAAGGAATAGAATGGAGACTGCCAAAGGCAGAGGAATGGGGAAATGGCAATGATCAAAGGGTACAAAGGTTCAGTTGTCTTAAATAAATAAGTTCTGGAGGTCTGCTGCATAACATGATACCTAGAACTAACAACTCTATAGTCGTAGTAGTAGTGTTAGTCTCTCGGTTGTGTCTGACCCTTTGTAACTCGATGAATTGTAGCCCACCACGGTCTTCTGTCCACAGAATTCTCCAGGCACGAATACTGGAGTGGGTTGTCATTTCCTCCTCCAGGGGATCTTCCAACCCCAGGGATCAAACCCAGGTCTCCTAAATTGCAAGCAGAATCTTCACTCTCTGAGCCAGCAGGGAAGTCCAAAAACATATGGTGTATACTTAGTATTTGTTAAGAGGGTAGATCTTTACACTATGTTCTTGCCACGTAAAAGGACGTGATAATGATATTCAGGTAGGGACAGGAGGAAACCCTGAGACGTAATAGATATGTCTATAACCTTGATGGTAAAAATGGTTTCATGGTTGTATACTTAGCCAAACTCAGGAGCTGTACATTAAATAGGGACAGCTTTTACATATCAATGGTACTTTTTTTTTTTTTAAGAATGAATGAAAAGCATCGTCATACTGGGGGCTTCTCCAAAAGCCAACCCTGGGACAAAGATCTGGGTGCAAGTGGTTTATTCAGGGAGGAACCCAGGAAGCATGGTGAGAGAATGAAGTGAAGCCAGGAAGGAGGAGAGCCAATGAAAGGGGGGAATTGCAGTGGGCAACTGGGGCTCATCCCTTCTGGCACGCATTGAGGGATTGTGTGGAAGCCACCACACAAGTGCCCCTGGGATTGCTGGAAGTGGGATTCCTAGATCACGCGGTAGTTGTATTGGTAATATTTTGGCGACCCTGGACAATAACTGGATTTTTATCCACTGTTGCAGTCTGGTGAACATGCCTGGCAAACCAGCTGTTCAGGCAGCTCATCGGCTGAGGGTCCAGTGGCCAGTGCTCTGAAATCTTTGCCCACGTTTGTCCTGAGGCCACACTGCTCAGGGGCTGCCCACCAGTGACTGGTTGTGGTGGGGATAAGGCAGACACATTGCCGAGGCACATGGGACTACTTTCTTGGTAACTTTGGCTTGAGGACTTCCTGGCAGCTTCGCCGAACGCTCTTTAGTTCTCATCGCTATGTAAGATGCCTCCGCCCAACTTTCTTGTCAGTTTCCTTCAGTGTCAAACTTGCATCTTCGTCTCACAGCTCTCCTAGCCTTCCATGCCTCCTCCCTGTTTGCTTTCGTAGTATTTCCACCACACAGCTTTTAAATCTTCTCTTAGTATCTGCTTCTCGGAAGACCCAACTGAACACATCCACCACCGCCCAACCCTCCTTGGTTGAGGCTCACTCCTGGGGACCTTAACTCCCCAGCCTTTGCAGTCTACCGCATGCACTGGTTCCACGTGTTCTCAGGCCCAATAGGCCACCTGAGGCAGGGAGATAGGAAGCCTCCTAGGAAGGAACTGTTAGTTGGTGGCCCCAGGGCGAGCATCTGGGGAAGCCATCCCAGTGACAGTGTTTGCTACAAGGATTATAGTTCACTTACCTGCTCTAGTATGCAAATAAATTGTTGTGCTGTATGAATATAACCAGGAGAGAAGGAGGGCTCTAGGCAATAGTATTTCCAGACTACTAAGAAAAGTTGAACCTATCTCTGCAATTCAGGTTAGTTTACTTCCTTTTGCAACGTATCTGGAGGTTTATTTCATTTTCTTCCTGTTATATTTCTCGTGACTTCTCAATCTGATGGGTTGTTATTGATTAAAATGGGAAATGCTTCATGTTCAGAACATTTATATTTCCTGGTAACCAAAAGATGTAAAAAAAGTCATAGTAGGTGTTTAACAGTGTTAGTTTTCTTTCTATTTAGCAGCCTGCGGATGAAGGACCCATATGTACAATATATAAGGTGCTGTGAGTCATACTCCTTGTGTGGCCATAAACAGGATCAAAATGATATAATTATATGAAAGCACTGCTGTAGACTGCAAAGGACAAAGAGGAGTTACTTTGGGGTCTTTGCAACTCATTATTTCATTGGTTCATATGGACCATTGTCAAGGCAAATCCTCAGAAGCAGGACACTTGGAAAGAGGAAAAGCTTCCTATAACATGGCCGGGTGCTTGTATGCTCAGTCGCTCAGTCGTATCTGACTCTTTGGACCCCATGGACTGTGGCCCACCAGGCTCCTCTGTCCATGGGATTTTTCCAGGCAAGAATACTGGAATGGGTTGCCATTTCCTCCTCCACGGGATCTTCCTGACCCAGGGATAGAACCTAGGTCTCTGGTGTTCCCTGCAATAACATGTGGATTCTTTACCACTCAGCCACTCAGCCACCTGGAAATCCCAGAACATGACTAGCGTATAATATGATATGCTAAGTGGCTTCAGTTGTATCTGATTCTTTGCAACCCTATGGACTGTAGCCCGCCAGGCTCTTCTGTCCATGGGATTCTCCAGGTAAGGATCCTGGAGAGGCCCTCCTCCAGGCCCTCCTCCAGGGGATCTTCCTGACTCAGGGATCGAATCTGCATCTCTTGTGTCTCCTGCACTGGCAGACAGTTTTTTACCACTAGTGCCACCTGGGAAGCAATTATACTATAATATGTCCTTCCATATATATTATAATATGGGCTTCCCTGGTGGCTTAGATGGTAAAGCATCCTCCGGCAATGCAGGAGACCTGGGTTCAATCCCTGGGTCAGAAAGATACCCTGGAGAAGGGAATGGCAGCCCACTCCAGTATTCTTCCCTGGAAAATCCCATGAACAGAAAAGCCTGGTAGGCTAGAGTCCACGGGGTTGCGAAGAGTCGGACATGACTGAGCAACTAACACGCACACATGTCCTTACCAATGTGTATTCCACTCTATTAGCTCACTTTAAACACAACTTAAAGCTCTTTTATGATATTTAGACAAGAAAAACAAGTTTTAGCCATTGAGAAAACATTCTGTTCCATATATTAGATGATGTAACTTCTAATTCTAGGATCCCTGAATACTCTATTGTACATTTATTTGTAATTTAAGAGAGTCAGTCTTCTGCCTTTGGGATATTATAGAACAATTTCATGTGTACCATTAAAAAATACAGTTGATATATTCTACAGCCTGACTTAGCTGCAAATGTAGAGAAATTATTGACGCTGCATGATAAAAATGAAGAAACATGAAACCTTAAGAAAAATGAAGAATCTAATTTAAAAGAATGGAAACAGCAGAGATAAAATCAGGACAGTGACTGATCCAGTACCATGCGCGAATGTATCTTTTATCCTTTCTCTTCTTAAACTGAATAATAGAGGTAGGGCAGAATTTGCATTGGTGTGAATCACTCTGATCAAGAGATAGAAGGAAGGATATACATATATTATCTGGTCAATTTTACCTGACACAGTTCAATTGCTCAATGGTCCATCTGTATTTTCCGAGCCAGATTTGAACAAAGGTGACCCTCAGAACTTGTTACAAGATCTTGTTATTTGAGAAACATTTTATTTTTGTATTTTCTTGAGACAGCCTCCAAGATTAATGTCTAAAATAAACTCGGCTGTTGAAAAATTGTAAAGATACAATCAGAAAAGTAATTCAACATGTCCCCAATGCTTTTAACTCCAGTGATGAAATTCTAGTCTGTAACAAACTTGGGGAAAAAAGCAACAACACTCTTGGGTTTTCATACCTCCTTATGTATGTCTTTCAGCTAACAATTTTAGCTTCAATTTCATCTAAGACAAATTAAACTTCACTAGAATTCTTCAGGCATCTTCCTTCTCCCCTAATCATCCCAAGGAATAGAATTGGCACAAATTAAAATAGTAAAGGTGTCCTTAAATCTATCAGAATAATGCAATGCTACCTAAGCAGAAACAAAGGAGGGGGTGGCGTGATGTGGGAAGTGCTTAACTAAGAATTCTATTCTTGGCTGTATTACTCATTTGATATTGACCCAAATTTAGCCTCAACTTAGCTATAAAATGAACAAGTTCTCTACCCTTAAGTTCTAAAATGCTATGTCCATGTACATTTACCTTGTTTTATAATTGCTTATTATCTGTCTCATCATCAGTCTCTTTGTTCTTACACCTAGCCCAATACCTATCACATAGTAGGAAATCAATAAATATGTGTTCGTATGTAATAAATATAAATTTCTGTCTTCGTGACAGTTGCTCAGTCGCGTCCGACTCTTTTGTGACCCCATGGACTATACAGTCCATGGAATTCTCCAGGCCAGAATAGTGGAGTGGGTAGCCTTTCCCTTCACCAGGGGATCTTCCCAACCCAGGGATTGAACCCAGGTCTTCCACACTGCAGGTGGATTCTTTACCAGCTGAGCCAAGAGGTATGTTCACTGACTAACAGTGATAGTTTATATAACTGATGGTCACAGATACTCAACCTGCCTGGCAGCTCAGGAAACAGCATGACAAAATAAAAAGCATGTCTGGTGTCTGGGAGTCTGGGCATTGGATCCTTTTCATATATAGGCAATAAATTTAAGGGACCAGTGGTGAAATAAAGTAAGAATTCCACGCTTCTATGTTTCTGGGGCAGAAGTTCTTTCTACTGAGTGTAAATCCACAACTTGAAGGACTAACTGACTCCATTGAATTCATTAAATATTTAGAAATAGTGCAACGCTCCCTAGGAAAAGACTGGTTAAGTGCTATGTCTTGAATGTTTAATTTGACATCTTGTTGTAACATCAAAATGTTGTGCTAAGCTACCATGTGTTCTTTTGGAATAATAAATTGATAATAGAATTGAGCATCCAGATGAATTCCCAAGTTTTATAAATGTCTGCAGAAAATGACAGTGAAGTCCCACAAAAGTACATACCCTAAACTAGGAAAGAAATACTGGCCATATGCTAAATTAAAATATTTGGCCATATTTGGTGAGTACTTGTGTCTTGTGCATCATATAATTTATGTCTTTGAGCATGAATGAGATAATATTACACACAATATTAAAAGGTGATAAGATACTATTGGAGCTACTCTCCTTAAAGTCAGGGCTGTGAAACTATCCTGTTTGGTACTGTAATGATAGATGGATGACATTATGCATTTGACAAAACCCATAGACAAAGACAATACCCAATACAAAGAGTAAACCTTAATGTAAGCTATGGACTTTGGTTAGTAATCAATAGTGGCTCATCAATTGTAATGAATTTGCTACACTAATATGAGTAATGGGGGAAACTGTGAGCGAGAGAGAGAGGAAGTATATGAGAACTTTGTACTATTTCCTTAATTTTCTGTAAACCTAAAATGGCTTTAAAAGTAAAACTTATTAATAAAAATAAACCACTATTGGAGCTATTCCACCTAAAGCTGTCAAGTCAGCAAATTCCTACATCAACTGTGAGCAAAATGGTTCATTATATCATGAGAGGTGATTATACCCAAAGATGATGATGATTAAAGAAGTAGTATTTTGATATGAAAAACACTTTACTGGTTCCAGAGCCTGTATTTAAAACACAAAAAGTCTTTACAAAGACCTCCATTAATCTTTAAGGCAAGTTCTTCTCACTTTGTACTTTATACTCTGCCAGATTCTATAAACTAAGTAATAGGATCAGAAGAGTATGCCCACAGTCCACGTCTTATCAGATATTTGGGAACTTACAAAACAAAAGCTTTATAATAATAAAGCAAAATGTCAGGACACAAAAAAAGCTAGACGGAACCAAGGAAATGGCCCAGGTCATCCCCCTCATGTTAGTTAGGCAAGAAAAAATAAGGAACAACCATGAATCCCCTGTGACACGAAAAGCCCTATGGAAAAAAAAGTAATCTTTGGTCAAATCGTAGGGCTACTTGAGCTATTGCCTAAGCAAATGATTGGTATTTAACTTGTGATCCACTGTGAAGTTTACAGGCAATTGCATTTCTGTTTTCATTTGGCTACAAGAAAGCTCAGCCCCAAATTTGTGGCCCATTTCCAACAAGTTTATAGGTTAAACCTTACGCTTACTTATCTTGCTTTCTGACTCATCTATGCAATTTTTGGACTTACTGTATTGAATGTCTTGCTGTATTGAATGTGAGGCAGATGACCTTAAACAGTCCCTTGCCTGGCTCACTCTCTAATTTCCTTTTACTCTAATCATGAAGAAATATGTGGATCAGAAAAAAACATTTTTTTACACAGCAGAGATCAGAGAGAAATTATTGTAGAATGGTGCTATTCATATGACCCAGATGTTCTTTCACTAAGAGGTTAGATCTTACAAAGAGTGTTATTATCTTGCAAGGAATAAGATCAGAGTGATGCTAATTGTGAAATAGTCATTTCCCTTGAAATTAAGTGTGCATATACCCCCAGGTGGTATACAAGATAATCTACTAGGATATAGGAGGAAAATACATAATTTTTATTTTTGCATAATTTTTATTAAAGCTCTGCTAATAATATAAAAATGATCATGGCCCCATCATTCTGTCCATATATCAGAATTGGTGTAAGAGAAGGATTCATGAGGAATTATGAGTAAAAAGTAAGAGTTTCATGATTCATTCTTCATACTTATTACAGTTTATCAAGCCCCGCTTATCCACTCACTCTCACCAAAGGGACTTGTATAATGTACTGAACCCCTTGTATTATTGACAAGGAGAAGACCCAATAGCAAATGAGCCAGAGATATAAATAGGCAATTTGCAGAATAATAAAATCCAAATAACACCAACATAAAAAAAGAAGTTCAAAAGAAGTGAGGGGAAAATGAACTGAAGCAATAATGAGAACGCATGCACTGGTTCGACAAAAAATAAGTACCATAACACCTTGGGCAAAAGATTCTTCTTGTGCATTGCAAGTGGAAATGAGAACTATTACAAGCAAGAGGCAGGAAATTATGTGTAATATGATTCCACATTCATAAACTAATACCAAAAATGCCCCTCTGTCTATGCAGATATATTTAGTACTTAAGTGTTTAGATGTATATGAGTGTGGAGAGACATATGGAAGGATATATATATATGTATATACACATATACTGGAATGTAACACAAGTAACACTTGGGGTGAGGAGGTTTAGTGTAGGAAGAATAGGAAGGGGGGGAGGAAAATCAAAAAATGAGGAAAAAAGATTATACCAAAAATAATATGTATGACATGAACACATTTTGAATTTTTGCATAATTTTATATGAAGGAACTTAAAAATAAAGTGGAAAATAAAACTTCTTAAGACTTTCAACAAGCACAGTATATATTTTCTCAAAGGAACTACAGTTGAGATGGCATTCAAAAATACAACAACTTATTTCTTTGGCAAGTCTTCCCAAGTAACAGACATCACCCAGAAGAGTGATAATCCCCACTCCTCCAGGCGAAGGTAGGGGGATAAACCCTCAGTCACATTACATGTGCATTTTATGAAAAGCAGTGAGTCCTTCTGGTATTACATTGAAGATATGAATGAAGAAGTACATGAATAGTTCAGGCTGCAATGCTGACTTCTACCAGCTTCCACCAGCATCAAAATTGGGTTCTAATACACTGAATTATGGGCTCCCCTGGTGGCTCAGATGGTAAAGAATCTGCCTGCAATGCAGGAGACCTGGGTTCAACTCCTGGGTCGGAAAGATCTACTGGAGAAGGGAATAGCTGCCCACTCCAGTACTCTTGCCTGGAAAATTCCATGGACAGAGGAGGCTGGTGAGCTACAGTCGATGGGGTCACAAAGAGTTGGACACAACTGAACGACAAACACACCCACACATACACAGAATTATAGTTGTAGAGTTAGTCTAACCTCTCATGCAGGGGTTGATAGTCTCTTCTAAACCTTTGCTGAATGTGAGGATGGTTTTCTATAACAGACTCTAGGTCTGTCCCATGGAATAAAACAGAACAAATCCTTTAGCACTTCTGTGCTATAACTCTTCACAGAGTTAAAGACAGAAAAACTGTCTGCATTGGTCTTTCTCCAGATCAAAGAGCCCCAGATTTTAAAATGATGCTTCACTGGGTTTCCAGCTATGGTTTGATTTTTCAAAAAAAAAAAAAAAAGAACCAGCAGGGAAGGACTGACTCTATTTCCATTAATTCAGCCCAAGACCACCCAAACATTGATTTTTTTTTAAATCACATTGTTGACTCAACTTGAAGTTGTGATCAATTTTCCAGTTACTTTAAAATGAACTACTCCCATATGAGCAATTGAACTTATATAATTGATTTTAAATATCTAAAGCAGTAACTGTTTAAAACTTTCCTTATGATTTTGACCTAAATTTTAAACTGTTGGATCACTTCAACACGCCAATTCTGCTATCTGTTCTATGAGTTGATATATGGCTGTGTTGCAAAATGCTCCAAATCTTAGCAGCATAAGAGAACAATTAACATCTAGAGTCTCATACAGTTTCTGTGAGTCAGGAATTTAAGAGCAGCTTCACTGGCTGGTTGAGGCTCAGGACCTTTCATGAGGTTTCAGTCCAGGTGTAGGTCAGAGCTATGGTCTCCTGAGGACCTCACTGGGCTGGAGGATCCATGTCCACGGTTCCTTGCTTACATGACAAGGAAGTTGGTGCTGGCTGTTGGCATGAGTACTCAGGCCATGTGGACCTCTCCATGGAGCTTAGGGTCCTCCTACTTGGTGTCTGGCTTCCCCCAGAGTGCCTGAACCAAGGGGAAAGCAAGAAGAAAGCTGCGATGCTTTGATGTGTCTTGGGAGTCTCACAGCGCTGCTGCCGAATTCTGTGGAGAGAATTATCTCCACCTTTTGAAGGGAGAGGCATCACAGAATTGTGGGTGTCCTTCAGACTGTTGTAGTGATTTATTTGCAAACTGAACAAAAGGAAAAGAGGAAGCAAAAGATCACTAAACAGGCTTGGGTTTGAAACCTGTTTCTGCTACTTCCTAGCTCTGCAGGACTTTAGGAAAGTTATTCACCTCTCTGGATTTCTTTCCTCATCTATGAAAGGAACATACAACATTGGAGTGTAGTGGCAGTTAAATAAGAAGAAATGCTTAAAATACTTAGTACAGCCTCTGCAATATAGTAGATGCTCACTGAACTATTCTTATTTCTTCATTCAGTTAATTGATAGAAATGCTGAAAGGACACAGCATTGTGGTTTGAACAAAAGACTGCCTTGCCATGTGCCACAAAATATCATAGGTGCGAGAATGCAGGACCAGATCTCTATGACTGGGGTGCTAGGTATAACAAACAAAACAGAAACCTGGTAATTAAGACCGGGACATCAGATAAAAAGAATCAAAGCCAAAAAGATACATATTGAATTTACATGCTGAGTAAATCTTGTGTGCACCAAGTCATTTGTGTTCAAATCCTAAGTGTCCTTTATGTGTTTTGCTGAAAAACATTTATCTTTGGAGGAGTAGAAAAGTCATCGATGTTCTTTAAACACATCAAAGAGTAGTATAACAAAGTGAATTTTGTTGGAAATGGTAAGTATCCCATTATCTTTAGCACTCATTAAGAGACATAAGAGCTTCTCTAATCCCTAAGCTGTATGAAACATTTGGTAGAGTAAGTTTAGTGTTCTTTTTCTTTTCATATATAAAAAAAAAAGAAAACAAGAACATGGAATAAAATAAACTGATAATTGAACTTTACTGTATCAAAAAGAAAAATCAAAATGTAGATATCTTATCTCTTGTTTTCCTTGCTTCCATAGAGTGATTTCCATTTTCAAAGTTACTTCTGAACATGAATTAATCCTTACAACACCCCAGGACATGGAAACTTGATATCACTATCTCCATTTTATAGATGGAGAAGCTGAGATACCAAAACCAAACACGTCTCAGTTCCTCAAGAAATTAGAATTTGGGACCCAGTCAGAAATCTGGCTTTTGTACTGCTGTGTTGGCTGGGGGGCATTTATAACACCAAGCACTGTAAAATAATTTTGTGTATTCCTCACCATTTGACAAATGGAAATGAAGGTAATAACTCTTGCATGCTTTTCAATATCCAAACTTACAGACCATTACCTAGCAGTTAAAAAAAAAAGACTCTGCCACCAGATTTATGAAGGCTTTCTTGAATCGATGAAAATATAGTTTATATTCCCACCTGGATGAAAGTGCTCTGACTTTCTTCTTCGCAAGATCAAGTTTAAGAGGGTCCAGGTCTGCCTTCGGCATTTGACAGAGGCCTGCCAACGCTCCCAGTGTTCATAGACTGTCACTTATTCATTTATGGCTCGGCATTTACTGTGGTAACAGATCATCAGGCATTCATGACAATATTTGGCAGTTCACAGTTCACGGTGACAATGTGCTCTGAGTGATGGGGTTTACAATATCTACATGGTTATGATGATAAAATTGTGCATGGGCCAGGGAAAGAAAATAACCCAGCAGATTATATTTCAATGCACCCATTAGAGGATCAGCATGAGACACCATCAGCAGTGGAGGAATTCATCAACTCCATAGGCACCCAAGCAGTGTTAAGAGCTTTAACTTTTCTAGAAATATAACAAGTAATAAAAACAGACAAGACCTGAAATGGTCTAACGGACCTAGCACAAATGTGGCAGAAGATTAACAGCACTAAATTCTCAGGCATGGAAACTTTCCCCAATATTCAGTTAGCAGTTTCTTGAAATTCAGGGCCGTCCATACAAACTTTGGTGACAGCATAAATGGGCTAGATGGACAAACCATCTTTGGTCAATATGGTCACACTGAGTTCATATCCTTAAAAACTGTGTTCAAGTTCTTACCTTAAAGCAGTTTACCTTAATGCACTGCTGTAAATCCTTTTCAATCTATCTGTCAACATTTTATCTATCATCAATGAAAGTATTTTCTTCTTACAGATCACACTTAGATCGACGGACATCTCCCAGAGCTGTCTAGACCATTTATACTTTTATTTGAGTACTACATATTTGAGACACATAGAAAGTTATCAGAATAATATAATAAATTCCATCTCACTCACCATCTAACTAAAGAATTGTTTGTCAGTGCACTTGAACTTCTCCCAAATGCACTCACCCTTTTCTCACTCAACAAGAACTCCTTCACTGAAATTGGAATTTACAGTTCCTAATGCCGAAGAATTGATGCTTTTGAACTGTGGTGTTGGAGAAGACTCCTAAGAGTCCATTGGACTGCAAGGAGATCCAACCAGTCCATTCTGAAGGAGATCAGCCCTGGGTGTTCTTTGGAAGGAATGATACTAAAGCTGAAACTCCAGTACTTTGGCCACCTCATGCAAAGAGTTGACTCATTGGAAAAGACCCTGATGCTGGGAGGGATTGGGGGCAGGAGGATAAGGGGACGACAGAGGATGAGATGGCTGGATGGCATCACCAACTCGATGGATGTGAGTTTGAGTGAACTTCAGGAGTTGGTTGCGGACAGGGAGGCCTGGCATGCTGCAATTCATGGGGTCGCAAGGAGTCGGACACGACTGAGCGACTGAATTGAACTGAACTGAACTGAATGCCCTCCTTATGTATAGATAGATAGTGAGTAACTAGTAAATAGATAATATATGTATGGGGGGCTATATATGCAATGTGTGTGTGCTTAGTCGCTCAGTTGTGTCTGACTCTTTGCAACCTCATGGACTGTAGCCCAACAGGCTTCTCTGTCCATGGTGATTCTTCAGGCATGAATACTGGAGTGGGTTGCCATACCGTCCTCTAGAGGATCTTCCCAACCCAGGGATGGAACCCACATCTCCCACACTGCAGGTGGATTCTTTACTGAGCCACCAGGGAAACCCAATATATGCAACATTTAGTATCATTTTCACATTATTTTAAAGTGCTATAGAAATGGAATATTTTAAGTGTACTATAGGTACACTTTTGTAACTTGATTTTTTGCTAAATGTTATTTATGTAAGACTCTTTCTCACTGATAACTCTGGATCCAGTTTGTTCATTTTCATCATATGTAACATTCTTTTCTGTTGTGATGTTAGTCACTCAGTAGTATATGACTCTTTCCAAGCCCATGAACTATAGACCACCAGGTTCCTCTATCCAAGAGACTTCCCTGGCAAGAATTGTAATAGGTTGCCATTTCCTTCTCCAGGGGATCTTCCCAACCCAGGGATCAAACCAGAGTCTCCTGCATTGTAGACAGATTCTTTACCGTCTGAGCCACTAAGTGTACTATAGATACACTTTTGTAACTTGCTTTTTCGTTAAATGTTATTTATGTAAGACTCATCTGTATTAATAATTGTGGGTCCAGTTTGTTCATTTTCATCCTATATAGCATTCTTTTTTATTGTAATACCACCACTTATTTATCCATTCCTCTGTTTTCTATTAAGCAGCTTGTGATTATCACATAAACTTCAAGCACATTTTTGTCATTTTCAGTGTGCACAAAAGCTATTTAAAAAAAATGAATGTATGAATGTTAGTGGGATATATTTTCTGGGGACAGAACTTGAATATATGTACTCCTTGTTTTTGCATGGTTTTTGCTACCCCATTTTTTTGGCTAAGCATATGATATTTGTAATGATCATATTTATTATTAATTTTGGTATTATTATTATTTTGCTCTGAAATAGGTAGCCTATGTGTCTAAGGCAAGTGACATTGCCTTCTAGGTATTCTTAATACCTCATCTAGTGCCATATTACATCCATAAACATTCATGAATGGTCTTCATTTGAGAATAGTATTAACACTTTGTGGATTTATTTGTATGAGCCAAGGATAGCTATGGAAAGAGAAACTTCAATTCAATTCAATTCAGTTGCTCAGTCGTGTCCAACTCTTTGCAACCCCATGAACCACAGCACGACAGGCCTCTCTGTCCATCACCAACTCCTGGAGTCTACCCAAACCCATGTCCATCGAGTTGGTGATACCATCCAGCCGTCTCATCCTCTGTCATCCCCTTCTCCTCCTGCCCTCAATCTTTCCCAGCATCAGGGTCTTTTCAAATGAGGCAGCTCTTTGCATCATGTGGCCAAAGTACTGGAGTTTCAGCTTTAGCATCAGTCCTTCCAAAGAAATCCCAGGGCTGATCTCCTTCAGAATGGACTGGGTGGATCTCCTTGCAGTCCAAGGGACTCTCAAGAGTCTTCTCCAATACCACAGTTCAAAAGCATCAATTCTTCTTTTCCACAGTATAAACCTTCACAATAGCATGAAATATGAGAGTAGACCAAGACTAAGGAGAAAGGATGTAAGTGAGTCATATATGTAGCCTGAATCTAATTTTCTAATTCCTCCAATATATCAAACATTGGCAATTATATTATTTTCCAATACTTACATGTAACAAACACTGATAGTGCTCTTGTAATCTGCCTTCTGTTAGGTGTTTCGAAGTTAAAACATAGGCTTCTGCAAGTGACAAGACAATTGTATACGTAAAAAATGTTTAGGCAGAGACAGAATAATCATATTTCTCAGTCACAATAAATAACTTAAACAAGGGCAGTACAATTAATGCATGGCTACATAGCCACAAATGATTCCTGTCCAACATGTTACTCATTTGAAATAAAATGTATTTTCAATCAATAAGCGAAGTGCACGTTATCTTACAATGCCTCCAGGAGGACAAAGAAAAAAATCGAAAGCAAGAATCAGCCATCCATGGCATATATGATGATTCCTGCTATCTTACTATCTTCCCACATTTTTAAAAAAGATAAGTTACGTAATTCTATTTTGTGTAAAGTAATTTTCTATTACAAAAGTAATACAAGATGTGGAAAATTAAGACTATTCAAAAATTACTAATAAGAAAATAGAAATTCATTACTAATCTTATTTTTCATATATAACCACAGTTAATGTTTAAGTATATATGCATTCTCTTATCTATGCATATATATATACATTTTTTAACAGAACATGAACATGTTATAGAAGCTGTTTTATAACCTTTTTCACTAAGCAGTATATCATGCATATTTTTGTTAGTATTGTTTTTCTTTACCCTCATCTTCAGTAGCTCCATATTATTCCCTAACATGGATGGGCCATAATTTATTTGCCATGTCTCCATTTTTGAACATTTGTGTCTACCCTAGGAGGATGAGATGGCTGGATGGCATCACCGACTCGATGGACATGAGTTTGAGTGAACTCCGGGAGTTGGTGATGGACAGGGAGGCCTGGTGTGCTGTGATTCATGGGGTCGCAAAGAGTCGAAACGACTGAGTGACTGAACTGAACTGAACTAGGTTTTTAACCCTTATCAACCATGTTGTAGTAAGCATCCTTAATGATAAATCTTTGATACATCAATGATTGATTCTCTAACGGTAAATTCTTAGAAATGTGATAGCTAAGCCAAAAGCTACACCCATATAGAATGGTTTTCTTATGTGTTGCCAAATTGCTGTCCGAAGAAGTTGTACCAAGCTGCACTCTCACCATTACAGTTTGAGAATGCTCATTTCTTCAAACAATAGTTTTAGTATCAGTACATTTTCTTGATGACCTCAAGGTTTCGCTACTCCCTAAATCTGTACCCACTGCTCTGTGACTTTGCAGTGGACTCTGCTGTGGCTAAGGCTCAATTCCTTGCCCCTGACCTTGACCATGTGCAATTTCTCTGGACAATGTGATACTAGCAGTAATGATGAATCAGTTGAGGTCAGTTCAGTCACTCAGTCGTGTCCGACTCTTTGCGACCCCATGAATCGCAGCACGCCAGGCCTCCCTGTCCATCACCATCTCCCGGAGTTCACTCAGACCCACGTCCATCGAGTCAGTGATGCCATCCAGGCATCTCATCCTCTGTTGTCCCCTCTTCCTCCTGCCTCCAATCCCTCCTAGCATCAGAGTCTTTCCCAATGAGTCAACTCTTTGCATGAGGTGGCCAAAGTACTGGAGTTTCAGCTTTAGCATCATTCCTTCCAAAGAAATCCCAGGGCTGATCTCCTTCAGAATGGACTGGTTGGATCTCCTTGCAGTCCAAGGGACTCTCAAGAGTCTTTTCCAACATCACAGTTCAAAAGCATCAATTCTTCGGTGCTCAGCTTTCTTCACAGTCCAACTCTCACATCCATACATGACCACTGGAAAAACCATAGCCTTGACTAAATGGACCTTTGTTGGCAAAGTAATGTCTCTGCTTTTCAGTATGCTATCTAGGTTGGTCATAACTTTCCTTCCAAGGAGTAAGCGTCTTTTAATTTCATGGCTGCATTCACCATCTGCAGTGATTTTGGAGCCCAAAAAGATAAAGTCTGACACTGTTTCCACTGTTTCCCTATCTATTTCCCATGAAGTGATGGGACCAGATGCCATGATCTTTGTTTTCTGAATGTTGAGCTTTAAACCAACTTTTTCACTCTCCTCTTTCACTTTCATCATGAGGCTTTTTAGTTCCTCTTCACTTTCTTCCTTAAGAGTGGTGTCATCTGCATATCTGAGGTTATTGATATTTCTCCTGGCAATCTTGATTCCAGCTTGTGCTTCTTCCAGCCCAGCGTTTCTCATGATGTACCCTACCTAGAAGTTAAATAAGCAGGGTGACAACATACAGCCTTGACGTACTCCTTTTCCTATTTGGAACCAGTCTGTTGTTCCATGTCCAGTTCTAACTGTTGCTTTCTGACCTGCATATAGATTTCTCAAGAGGCAGGTTAGGTGCTCTCATATTCCCATCTCTTGAAGAATTTTCCACAGTTTATTGTGATCCACACAGTCAAAGGCTTTGCATAGTCAATAAAGCAGAAATAGATGTTTTTCTGGGACTCTCTTGCTTTTTCCATGATCCAGCAGATGTTGGCAGTTTGATCTCTGGTTCCTTTGCCTTTTCTAAAACCAGCTGAACATCTGGAAGTTCACAGTTCACGTATTGCTGAAGCCTGGCTTGGAGAATTTTGAGCATTACTTTACTAGCATGTGAGATGAGTGAAATTGTACAGTAGTTTGAGCATTCTTTGGCATTGCCTTTCTTTGGGATTGGAATGAAAACTGACCTTTTCCAGTCCTATGGCCACTGCTGAGTTTTCCAAATTTGCTGTCATATTGAGTGCAGCACTTTCACAGCATCATCTTTCAGGATTTGGAATAGCTCAACTGGAATTTCATCACCTCCACTAGCTTTGTTCATAGTGATCTGAGTGTCCTCAAAAAATGCTTATATCATTGGGCTTTCTCTTTTTGCCTCTGCCATCATTATGCGAAGACATTCTTTTACACATGGTTGACCAGTTTTTGCTTAGGTTAATTCACTGGTCTCAGGAAGAGAATGAGAAACAAGAACAGCAAAACCAGCCTTTAGTCAGCCACAAAGTGTGTGATCAAGAGAGATCAGAAAATCTATTCAGTTGAGCCCAGTCATGATTAGTCAATACCCAACAGAGATGAAAACTTGTGAAAAAAATTAATTATTTTCATATTTAGTCACTGATTCTTAGAATAGTTTGTTATGCAGCAAGAGCTGACTGGCATAGCTATCTGTAGTTCTCTCCCCACAACAGTTGACATTCAGATAAAAGATTACTGATTGAAAATTATTTTCATTATATTTCCTTATTCATTACTAACATAATTTTATAGATCAGAAAACCAGAGTTCAGAAGGATTATGATTTGCCCAGATACTCTCAGTTATTAAGTGGCAGAGACAGAGTTCAAACAGAGATCTTATAACCACACATATTTCTCTATTCCAAACTTTTTCTGCAACAAACTAGATAGTATATTACTTAGGTTTTGCAGATCACATGGCCTCTTGTAACTATTCAATTCTGCCAATGTAGCATAAAAGCAGCCATAGACGATATACAAATGAATGGACATGGTTGTGTTCCAATAAAACTTTATGTACAAAACCATCTTGGCCACAGGGAATATCTGTAGCTGGCACTTCCACCCCTCAAGTCAATAGGCAGCAACTGCCTCATCAGTACTAATGAAGGTGATGAAATTTTGGCACCTTATCTTCCAAAGTGAGACCATGTATCTAAATTACATATGTATAATCTAGATTATATATATATGTATATAAGATATAGTGAACAGTGAAGTAGCTCAGTCATGTCTGACTCTTTGCAACCCCATGGACTGTAGCCTACCAGGCTCCTCCCTCCATGGGATTCTCCAGGCAAGAGTACTGGAGTGGGGTGCCATTTCCTTCTCCAGGGGATCTTCCTATATATATATATACACACACACAAAATATAAGTGATAAATATATATTAATATATGTATAATCTAAATATGTATAATTATATATATGCCTAATACTAGTATATATTAAATACTATATAGAGATATATATACATACACACACATATATATACCAAGATTTCACAGATTCAAAAGTGACAAAGATTTATCTTGTTCAATTTCATTTCAATTTTATTTGAAAACTGAAGCTACCAGGGAACCGCAGGCAAAAAAAAACAACTACTGGCAATATACCCCCTTGAAAGCAATCACAGGTCGAAGGCCCACTGCTGCAAAGGAGATGATGGTTGGAAAAATGTATAAGCGGCTGCTGGTCAATCATGAAAATAGAAAATAACCGAGCAGAATCCATCAAAATAGGTGATGTGTGAAAATGAGAATTTCCCAACTTGGTTCACAAAGGAGCGATTTGAAATGAAAACCCATGAATGCATGAATGAATGAATGAGTGATTGAAGAGGTGCTTAGGGAGCTAATGTCAACCAACTCGATCTCAGTAAAGGTTAATTGAGACAAGGCAGCTGTCTCATCTGCTGGGGGGTGCAGCCCATATTGAGAGGCTTGGCAGCGGCCATCATTTGCACAATTTTAAAGTGATCAGAACCATTTTCAGTGATCTCTGGCTTTAGAAGAGCTTAGCTGTGGGACCATCCAGTGTAGAAAGGTGCAAAGGGTCACACTGAATATCAGGATAGAATCCCAGCTCTGCCATTTACTAGCTGTGTGCCCACAGGGAGGTTGTTTAGCCCCTCCTTAAGCCTCTATTAAAGAATATGTAAAATGAACACAATAATAGATGCTGTCTCCCAGGATTGTTCTGCAGATTAAATGAGGCAACACACTTAATGTGTTTCTCACAGTCCCTGGCCATATGGAAGAAATTGATAAATTATTAGCTTTCTGCTAAGGCCAGAGCTTGGTGCTGAAGATAAAATAGAATCTTTGCCCTTGCAGAACTCAGAGTCTAGTGGGAGACACAGATCCATAAACAGGCAACTACAATGTGTAAGAAGTACCATAACAAGAGTATTTATGGGGATCTGAGGGGAAAAGAAAAGGGAATGACAAACTCTCTCTACTGAGAGTCAGAGGTACTGTTTTCCTGTGTATGTGTGTGAGAGAGAGAAAGAGAGAGATTATTATTAATGTTGTTGAGTAACCACAGTAATAAATGACAGTCACTAAACTATAATCTCCTTGAGGGTAGGGATTAAGGACTACCCCTGTAACCAGCACAGCCTTGGAGCTCGATCATGGTTTGATGACTATTTGTTGATTTATAGATTATAATAAACAAAATCATTACTTTAATAAAGAAAAAAATAATTTTATAATTCAATATTTGAAGAGGGAAAGCATCTAGTCTCTGCCATCCTTAGGGTCAAGTCCTATATTTTTGAGGCTCCACTGAGTTTATAATAGTGTTATTGGTAAGAGTTTGAGAATAAGTCAAATATGAGTTTGCATTTCCATTTCAGCCCTCATTTATTGACTGTTAGACTTGAGATACGGAGAAGGCAGTGGCACCCCACTCCAGTACTCTTGCCTGGAAAATCCCATGAATGGAGGAGCCTGGTAGGCTGCAATCCATGGGGTCACTAAGAGTCGGACACCACTGAGCGACTTCACTTTCACTTTTCACTTTCATGCATTGGAGAAGGAAATGGCAACCCACTCCAGTGTTCTTGCCTGGAGAATCCCAGGGACAGGGGAGCCTGGTGGGCTGCCATCCATGCGGTCGCACAGAGTCGGACATGACTAAAGCGACTTAGCAGCAGCAGCAGCAACAGACCTGAGAAAAGTCATGTATCCCCACTAGGGAAGTTTCTTCATGCATAAAATGATGTTTGGTTCAGGAATTAAGAGCATCAGCTCTGCAGCTAGGCTGCCTGGGCCCAAATCTTGACTTTGCCACAAGTTAGCTGTGTGATCATGGGCAACTTTTGGGTTCCCCACAAAAGACCCTCAAATAAGCACTTGGGTGCAGGTAGTTTATATGGAAGTTAATCCCAAGAAGCACAAGTGAAGACAGGGACAAGAAAGGAGAAAAAGCACCTCAAACTGTGCAAATGGAAAGGTTACTGCTGAGGGTGGGGGGTCTGGGGCTTTGCATCCATGACGTTGCGTGAAGAATCAGCCTGAGCTGTCCCACCAAAGGAAGAGGAAGCTGGGTCATTGGTGCACGAACTTGTGAACTTCATTAAAACCTTTTAAAATTTAAATACATTTCATATGTAACATTGTGTAAATTTGACTTACATGTTGATTTGATATACTTATTCAGCTCAGTTCAGTTCACTCGCTCAGTCGTGTCTGACTCTTTGCGACCCCATGAACCGCAAGCACACCAGGCCTCTCTGTCCATCACCAACTCCCGGAGTCCACCCAAACCCATGTCCATTGAGTTGGTGATGCCATCCAACCATCTCATCCTCTGTCGTCCCCTTCTCCTCCTGCCTTCAATCTTTCCTAACATCAGGGTCTTTTCAAATGAGTCAGCTCTTTGCATCAGGTGGCCAAAATATTGGAGTTTCAGCTTCAACGTCATTCCTTCCAAAGAAATCCCAGGACTGATCTCCTTCAGAATGGACTAATTGGATCTCCTTGCAGTCCAAGGGACTCTCAAGAGTCTTCTCCAACACCACAGTTCAAAATCATCAATTCTTTGGTGCTCAGCTTTCTTTATAGTCCAACTCACATCCATACATGACTACTGGAAAAACCGTAGCCTTGACTAAATGGACCTTTGTTGGCAAAGTAATGTCTCTGCTTTTTAATATGCTGTCTAGGTTGGTCATAACTTTCCTTCCAAGGAGTAAGCATCTTTTAATTTTATGGCTGCAGTCACCATCTGCAGTGATTTTGGAGCCCCCCAAAATAAAGTCAGGCACTGTTTCCACTGTTTCCCCATCCATTTGCCATGAAATGATGGGACTGGATGCCATGATCTTCGTTTTCTGAATGTTGAGCTTTAAGCCAACTTTTTCGCTCTCCTCTTTCACTTTCATCAAGAGGCTCTTTAGTTATTCTTCTCTTTCTGCCATAAGAGTGGTGTCATCTGCATATCTGAGGTTATGGATATTTCTCCTGGCAATCTTGATTCCAGCTTGTGCTTCATCCAGCCCAGCGTTTTTCATGATATACTCTGCATATTATTAATATATACATGTGATACATTCGTATATGGTAGTACAATTGCCATTATAGAATAGTCAGCACTCTATCTAGTCTGCACATAATTATCATTTCTATTTTGTGATGGAAATGAGATCCAGATTATTTGCAAGTTTACTGATCATAAATCAATATTGTTGTTTATATTCACTGCGCACTGCATTTGTTCTCCATTTGTCTATTCATTGCAAGTTTGTGTCCATAGACAACATCTCTCCTATTCTCTCACTCCCAGCCTCTGGTAACCACCAGTTTACTCTGTTTTTAGGAGTTTAGCTTTCTAAGATTCTACATGAAAGTTGTCATACAGTATTTTTCTTTCTCCGCTTGACTTGTCTCACTTTGCCATAGGTCTGGAAGATCAACCCATATTGTCACAAATGGCAGAGTTTTCTTCTTTTTCATGGCTGAATAATCTTCCATGGTATAAATATACTACATCTTCTTTACCCTTTCACTCATCGATGGACCTTAAATTGTTTCTGTATCTTGGTTATTGTAAGTCATGCTGCAATAAACATGGGCATGCCTTATTCCTACTTCCAGAGGAAACAAAACTAAACCTAGTTTTGTTTCCTCTGGAAGTATACCCAAAAGTAGAATTGCTAGATCATAGGGTGAACTTCATTGATCAAGAGTTATCCTTGTGGGGAGGATAAAGTACTCAGCTCTTCTAGCATGCTGTATTCACAGGCTGGGCAAGAGAAAGCCTGAAGGCAGTGAGCCTGAGATGATGGACACGTGAAGCAAGAAGCTGTCTTTGCACAGAAAATGTCCACGGCCACTGTAGGTGACATCGCATCTTTAGGTGAGCCAGGGGGACAGGATCAGAGCATCAGGTGTCTGATGCACACCCTGTCTTTTCTTTCTTGTTTGTCTGTATATTAGATCTATTGAGGAGACTTTCTAAATGACAGCTAAATGCAATGCATGATCTTTGATTAGATCCATGATAAAAAGTATAGCTATAAAGAACCTTATTAGGATGATTGAGGAAATCTAAGTATACATGGTCTGCCTATTAGGTAACATGATTGTATTACTATTAAATTTCTGGAGTATGATAATCATGTTGAGGCTATTTAGGAGATGATCCTTATTCTTCAGAGATACATGCTTAAGTATTTATGGGTAAAGCAGAATGATGTTTGCAGCTTGCTTTCATTCGTTTCCAAAAGGAAGAATTAAGCACACACATGCATGCACATGGAGTGAGGGACAGAAAGAAGATGTGGCAAACAGTTGGTGAATGGAGGTAAGGGTATTCAAGTGTTCACTGTACTATTATTTTATGACTTTTGCATAAGCTTCACTTTTTTTTCCCCCAAAATAGAGCAGGAAAAATGTAAAGAGCAGACTCTGTCCCCTAGAACTGCTATGAGAATTAACTGAGGGCTCCTGTAGAGGGATGTGCAGTGTGGCTAAGAGTAAAGACTCGGTCCAGGCTGCCTGAGCCCAAACTCTGTGCCTCTCATTAACTACCTGGGTGACCTTAGGTAAGGGGCTTACTTGGGTTACCTAAGTTTCCTCACTTGCCATCTGGGACTAATAAAAGTGCCTTCTTTATGAGGTTGTTGTGAGGATTAAATGGAAAAATGCATATACAGCACTGAGAATAATGCCTGGCGTGTGGCAAATATGTAACCAATGTTACATATCATATCATCACCACAAGTGAGCATACATCCTGGTTTCCTACTATTCTCTCAAAAGGAAAAGTGTCCCAATTTAGGCAGTAAATAATACACTCACCCTATCATTATCTTATTAATGTGCTGGAGAGCTAGTAAATAAAACTGTGTAAGAACAGTAACACTGTCCTAGCTGGTGCTGTCAGCTTTTTTTATCTTCCCCCAGAGCATGGTCTTGTCTATGTCAAGAGCAGAACTGTGTGGCACTAATTAGCAGGCTGGGAGTCAGGAAGGAGATGAGAGAACAGTGTGGTCCAATACCAGGCATGAAAAGTAGGGATGGATGCCCAACAAAAGAGAGAATACAGGATTCAACCATGGGAACCTCAAGTCCTTGAGAGAGATCCTGGACCACTGGGCAAGCCCCAGGCATACAGTGGAGGGGAAAACTGGGGCTTAGTTATTACAAATGTGACCAGAAGGTGAAGGTTGATCAAAGATAAAGCAAGGCCGATGGTGCAGTTAGTGACAAGCCAGAGCATGCCAGGAGAATGGCCATCATCATGCTTACATTTCCTAGGCTCACATTAGCCCTTCAAAGCTGGTGTGGTACAATACATCCAAAGACCTAGTTTTCAGTCCTAGCTCTGCTACTGACTTGCTGAGAGACCTTCGAACATGATACTCACTCTCTAAGCCTTGACTTTATTATCTATAAAAATGAGGCATCAATTCCCCGCTTGCCTTCTAACCTTGAGGAGTCAGAGTAGTTAAGAGCACAGACTCTAGTATCAGATAGAATGGCTTTCACTCCACAACAACGTGGTGGTGGGCAAATCACTTGGTCCTCTAAGCCTTGATATCCTCACCTGTTACATAAGGAAAATAATTGTATCTTAGGGATGTTATCAACATTAAAAGAGCTAAAGCATCAACTCAGTGTCTGTGATGGGGACCACATGTACTATTCAGGAGTGGGCTCAGCTGTAAGTCATTGATGTACCCCCAAGTAGCACCAATATTGGACTTCCCAGGTGGCACTAGCGATGAAGAACCCGCCTGACATTGCAGGAGATGTAAAAGACACCGGTTCAGTCCCTGGGTTGGGAAGATCCCCTGGAGAAAGGCATGGCATTCCATTCTAATATTCTTGCCTGGAGAATCCCATGGACAGAGAGGCCTGGCAGACTATAGGCCATAGGGTCACTCAGAGTCAGATATGACTGAAGTGACTTAGCACTGCCCAGGGGTGATTTTAAAAGACAAGAGTTTGCTTTTCTTCCAGGTCCAAGCAGTGCACAGGTATCAGGCCAGGGGTTGAGTGGCATTCTGCCATGTTGGGCATTCAGGGACTTTCCATTGTGTCGTTCTGCCCTGAGTGACTTTCCCAAGGTCACCCACTGATTCAAGATGGGCACTGGCAAATATCTTTATGCGCAGGCAACCACCAATTGAAAACCAGGAGATTTTATGGAAAGAAAAGAAACATAGACCTTGAGAATAATTAGTAGTCTCCGTCACAATCTTCAGTAAGTGTTAATAGGTATTTTCGTCATTACTATAGAACTATTTGCACTGTATTATAGTATTTTGCATACATTTGTTATTGTTATTCTAATGATATTACATGTAAGAATTAAATAGCTCCAGGGTCTTGAATTAAAAGGATTAAAGATAACCACCAAAAAGATTATTATAAAAACAGATTCCCATTAGACTTTTACTTTCACCCCAGACGCCGAGAAGCTTAAGGATAGAGAAATGAGTGTCACTGGCATCTGATTTCATATTTATAACAGTATACACACAACAAAATGGATTACGTCCTAAAATGAATGAGAAACTGTGGTTTGGTTGATGAACTAAAGATGATATAGAAGAGAAATCAAGCAGTCATAGCCCCTTAAATGTCTGAGAATAGTACATTTATTTTAATAGCACAAAATGGAAATCCATTCCAATTTCAAATGATGAATATATATGTGCTGGAATTAAATGCTCTTAAAATGTTTACACTTCATTTTGGCTCTAAAAGGAAGAAAAACCTGAACAGCTATATGAAAAAAATAGAGATCCATCCTTCAGTGTGGATTTTTTTAATTGGCACCATTCGAGCCAATAAGACACATGCACCATAATAAGCTAGATATTAGAAAACTGAGAAATAAGCAATAAAAATACATTACCCTAAAGATAAATGTCTAAAAAGGGAAAATATGGAATGTATATACTCAGATTCCCTTCTCTCAAGCTATGTTTAATGTTATTTGAAACTTTTCATTTGCTCACATGTACGTGAAGACCTAAACACCAGATTGGAGTGCTGATAACAAAAGTCTCCAGAGTACAGCAGATCTCCAGACTTTTTTACTTGTTAATTCCCTAATCTTTAATCATGATATAATTTTTGGTGTGTTCAGTGATTTCTCATCTATCTTCCCTTTTGCATGGTCTGACTAAATGCAACAAGGATGCTTGTGGGAAACCACTCCATCCTGCACATCCACCTGGCAGGGTATTAACATGCCATTCAGGGAGCACAAGGAACACAGGGAAACAGCCGCATAATTAAATCATGCCATCAGCCTCTGAAGTGCATTCCCTACTGTGCGGCTCCAGGTGAAAGTGCTTTTAAATACAGATCACCTAGGGGTCTCAGGAGCAAATCGAAGTCTTCCTTATATTCCATCAGAAGAAATAGAACAGGATGTAGCAGTTGAGAGGCAAAGACCCCCAGCTATTTCCTCTCAATGATTTTCAGCTCATTTTGCAAAAATATCCAGCTACCATTTATGTCTACATGATGTTAATATCTGTTTGGAAAGCGGAAAATTTATATAAACGAATCAAGTAGTGAGTCTAATCACCTATTAGCAATCAAACATCTGGTGTCTGCCTTGAGCGAATAGAATGCATTTTCTTGCTTGACCCTGTGCTCCTATAATGGCCCAGTTCTACCATATCCTCCTTTTCTTGGCTTCTTGGACTTGTCAGTTCACCACTGTCTATACAGGCACCTCCAGAGGACTCGGATCTCAAGTGCTTTCTGTAATGATCTAGCTTTGGATTTCAGATTTCCTTTGCTTTTTAATGGCTTGTATTTTAATATCTATGGATGCCCTTGCTGCTTTCTCCACTTTTTTCTCCTCCTTTGACTTATTTTTTCCCTCCCTCTTTTCCACCCCTAGGCTCTGTCTCTCTGCCCTCATCCCCTTCCAGTATTTTCTATTTCCTTGGTGGTGACACAGAGTAAGTAATTTTCTCTCTTGTATTGTTTTCCCTCATTTCAAGGCAAGCTGCTGACTTGGGTACCCCATCACTGGATTCTTCTGCAGCTGCCAGACTTTGAGACATAGGCTGCAGTCTGTGCGATAGGAGGACATGAGCCATAGTCTCATTTTACAGGAAGGGTTAAAAGTGGCTAGAATATTTGGGAAAAGGGAAAAGAAGGGCACTGATGCATAAGGAGAAAAAGCATCTTCTCAGATCACTACATGTTTATCATTCAACACTGAAAAGCTGAGTTGTCTCTATCAGTCAAGATTCCAGCAGGAAAACAGATGACAGAACTTAGCAGGGGTCGATAAAAAGAGTTTGGTTAAGATGCTGTTTACAAAGGTACAGGCATGATTCAGGGGACTCAGCAAGAAATAGTGAAGCATGCTGGAACTGGCAAAGAGTGGGAAGCCAGCACCAGCCTAGGCCTAAATTGCTAGCTGTAAGGATATTTACTCAAGTAGGAAAAGTCCATATAGTCAGGAGAGGGCCACCAGATACAAGTCTGCTAGAGGTACAGGTAGAGACTGTGTGCTGTTACAGAGCCCAAGCCAAACTAGAGTGCCCCAAGAGAAAGACACTCAGAAAATAACTGAAGAAATATTACCCTGACCCCTCTTACCCCCCAGTCTCCTGCTGGCCCTCCCATTGGCCAGACCAAACAGGAAGCCAGAGGGTAAGGAGGTTGATGCTGTCCCTAGAGCATAGAAGCATAGAGGATAATTCTGGAAAGAAAAGAATATTTACTACAATAAGCTGTTTTTACGAATTTGACTTGAGCATGTAGTTTTGTGCAGTGACACTGATGATGCAAAAATATTGATGAGGATGAAGGGGACAAATGCGATGGAAGTAGTAGTGTTGGTGACTGGTAGGGGTGACATCATCCTACTTTCATAGGATACTTCTCACTTCCAAATGGCTTCTACAAGCATATCTCATTGGCCCCAGGAGTAAATAAACTGTGAGGTCCTTGATTCGTTTTGTGAATGATGACGTCTTGGTAAAATGTTAGTTTGGTGGTTGATATGTAACTAAAATAGTTTTTCACTTATTATTATGATATATATTGAAAGCCTACTGTGTGCCAGTCTTCATGTTAGCTCTGAGAGAAAGGCTCCGTTTCTTCCTTCTATACTCTATACTTACCTGTGACTTTAGACAACCAGGCTCAGGTATAATACCATCCAGAGTTATTGCTCAGACTTGGGGTTGAGTATGATGTCTGCAAGCATGATAATAGGGGCTGAGTCCATCTTATACTTTGTACTCTACAGGGGTTTCTGGTTCCTCCTTGTCTTATTTTGCTTGATGTTGAATGCTGGGAGCTTTCTAGCTTAGTGGCTTAGTGGTAAATATTCTGTTTGCCAGTGCAGGAGACACAAGAGATGTGGATTCGACCCTGGGTGAGGAAGAGCCTCTGGAGTAGGAAATGGCAACCCACTCCAGTATTCTTGCCTGGAAAATTCCAAATACACAGGAATCTGGTGGACAACAGTTCCTGAGGGCTCAAAGAGTCGGACATGACTGAACAACTGAGCATGCACTCAGAATGCTGGGAAATGTGGAAATACCCAGTTAAAAGCAAATATAGCCATTATGTTTTGATTTTAATCCCTGGCAAAGAGCAATAGCAATATTGTTTTGTTTCGGTTTTCTGTGTTTTCAGTTTGTTAAAGACCTATAGTATCTCTTTGCTGAGGAAGTTGATTGGTGAATTAGAAAGAACATGGGACTTACAGACAGAAGATGGAAGTTTTAAGACCTGGATCTATTACAGACTGGCTCTTGGGTGTCAGACAAGTCATTTGTTTTCTCTGAGACTCAATTTCTTCATCTATAAAATTGGCATAGTAATGTTCAGCAAACAAGGTTGCTATAAGAATTAGATGAGTATATGAAATTTTTGTTGAAACTACAAAGATTGATCCAAATTTTAGTTCTTAAAAGAATTGGCTGGTGAATTCACTGAAATATTCAAATAGTTTTCTGTCAAAAATTTGGATATTGAGATCCAGTTAATTTTATTTTTCATCTAGATATTTGGCATCAGGCCACATAACCACAAGAACTTTTATAAAATTTCTGTGCAAATGCATTTCCCTGCAAATGAAGAGAATTCTTTCTATGAAAGGATTATTTCTCAATAAGTTCATCTGAAGGTAACTGTTCTTTTAGAATTCAGCTATAACTTCAGCCACAGTCTTCCCCTACCTCAATCCTGCCCCTTTTCTGCTGTTCATTCAGAGGATTTTGACTTGTGCCTACCCTATAACCTACTTCTCTGAAGAATCTTCCAGAGGCTGTGATTTCAAATTAACTGGGTGAGAATGTGGTGAATCCTAGCCCCACCATTTCTGAGCTATGTGACTGGGAAATGGCTTCACCTCTTTGAGCCTCAATTTCCTCATCTATAAAATGGAGGATGCTGCTGCTGCTACTGCTAAGTCGCTTCAGTCGTGTGCAACTCTGTGCAACCCCATAGATGGCAGCCCACCAGGCTCCCCTGTCCCTGGGATTCTCTAGGCAAGAATACTGGAGTGGGTTGCCATTTCCTTCTCCAATGCATGAAGGTGAAAAGTGAAAGTGAAGTCATTCAGTCCTGTCTGACTCTGAGCGACCCCATGGACTGCAGCCTACCGGGCTCCTCCGTCCATGGGATTCTCCAGGCAAGAGTACTGGAGTGGGGTGCCATTGCCTTCTCCAAAATGGAAGAGAGTTTTGGTTATTTCCACTTAGCTCTCGAAGTGGAACAAAGCCCATAGTTCTTTCTTCTCTGCCCTGGGAGTCCAACCCCTACAGATATCATCAGTGCAACTCACTTGGGTCTAGCCATTAGGATATCACTATGTAGAAGAGAGAGACGTTGGGTTATTTCTTAATCCTCTCTTACCTCTCATCATTACAACTCTGACAGTGGCCACAGGCCTCCGAGATCAGCTTTGGACTTGGTACTGCCTCCATGGTGCTAGCAATCACCATCTCTGGTAACGCTGGTCCTCCCCTTTCTCCTTCAGGTCAAAGCAGCTCACCCTTTGCTAGTTCCTGGTGCCTTGCCATCCATATTGGGATGTCCATATACCTGTGTATATTCTCTTCACTAAATTGTCTTCAGGATCATACATTCTCATGCTTTGAGTATTCTGCTGGGACACTTGCTGATACAGGGATTTAATAATACTGGGTACTTTCTAGGGTTATGGATTAAAGAGAAAGTAAATAAAATAAGTAGACACAGAACAAGGGCTGAGATATAAGAGGTCAATAAACATCAGCTCTTATCATCTTGCTCTCCACCCACAAAGCCTTAGTTTTCTGACTTGCTTCTCACCTCAGCCTAGAAATCAACCTTTAGGTCCCCTTCATCCTATGCCTCAGTTCAGTTCAGTTCAGTCACTCAGTTGTATCCAACTCTTTGCCTACCCTAGTACTAACCCCACTCTGGCCCAGCTTCTGAGACCTCATTTTTCTAGATTGTCCAGTAGAGAGATTGAACAAGATCAAACATTCCTAAAAATAACTAATTTACACTCTTAAAGAAAATCAATCTAAAAAGTTACCCAAACAATTGGAAAGTACACTGAGTGGCCATGTCATTAACTATCTTTCTTGAATTATAGCTTTGGCATATGTATGCAGTGGAGTAATTTGTGGAGAAATAGATGAAAAATGAATTGTTAACAGGCGATCCATTCTCAGTAAATCATAAAGGGAGGAACAGATTGGATGATAACACAGACTAGTAATGGTAATAGCAGTAAATTTAAGTTTGTCAGATTAATTGAAGAGGTTTATAAAACACAATAAAGTCCAGTTTTAAAAAATAATTATTAGATTTTGAGGTTTTTCAAAAATAAACAAATTTAAAAATCTCATTTTGCCAGGATACAAAATCTGCCTTTAAAAATCAGTAAGGAAGTTTGGAACATTGTAGAGAAATATAATTAAAATAACTTCTGTTTTATTTTATTTTTTAAATAGCAAACAGTCAGTGTTTCAGTGAGATTATTTCCAAACCTAAGTTGTATAATTTTAGGGGCAACTTCCATAGATATATTTTGGTACTGTACCATTTCTGGCCAGAAAACAGAGCCACTCCAAGCTGGGGCAAAGAGGGCTGGAAGCCTGCAGCTGCTCAAGAAACAGTCACAAACTACTTCCCAATCAGAGCTCTCAGGAGAGCCTTTAAGTTCTGAGAACCTAGCCAGCAAAGCAAAATCACCAACTACAGTGCAGGATGTCTGAGAGGAGGTCTGCAGAGGACTGCAGAGAGGATGCTGCCATGTCTGATCTTTGTTGACACATTATAATCCAGAACCACCTGGATTTTGAAGGGAATGGTTATTGTATCGATGAGCCATCCCCAGACAATCCACCAGAAGTACTACCAGACACCATCTTTAGGCACTTTAGAACCCTGTCTTATTTAATCAGAACCAGAATCATATGCAGTAGGTATATGTATTCCCATTTCACAGATAATTTTACAGATAAATAAACAGAGAGCTAAAAAGACATAGTAACTTGTTCATGCAAATAAGCAATATATGTACTCACACTTGTTCAGCTTTCTGTAACATCCTCCTTTTCCATATAAATTATGAAAGCCCATGATTTTCTTATCTTAATAATACAAATTACTATCAACATAGAACTAACATTTTCTATCATATAAAATTAAGCATATGAGAATGATAAGTTGGGTTAGGTTGAAAGAGTTTTGCAAATGGCTGTCAATAATTTACCAAGTTCTCTCTTTTCAGATTAGTACCCATTGTGTTCTTGTACTCTGCAGTGCACTATAAATTTTACTTCCTTGAGTTGACTTACTACTCAGTCCCAGTGAAATAATACCTTGCTTTTCAGCTGCTGGCAGACAATTTGGTTCTCCCAATGGAGAAGAGTTATGAATTAAAAACTAGTCAAGCAGAAGTCAACCTTCAGGAAGTCTAAGGCTGGGAATGAGTGGGTGTGTGCTCTTAATCAGAACCAGGATTTCATTTCCACCTGCTCACCCCAAGGCCCAAGCTGAGCCCACTCAGAAACATATTCAAACTCTGGGAATTGCCTCAGAATTTAACTAGTCTTATAGGATCAGAATTTTTTCAAATAGTATGAACCTCCCCAAACAGCTGCAATTCCAGACATTTGTCTCTCAACTGTGTGTTTTCTGTATGAGGGAGATGTAGGGAAGGAAAAGGATGCCAATTTCTTCTTGGTGGTCACATAAATATGAGTCTAGAAATGAGCAAAAATTGAACAGAAAATAAGCTGGCCAAGAAAGTATATTAATTCGAAGAAAAGAGAGGTTGAGATATTGAAGATCAAGGTGACAGCAAAGTGAATATTTTGACAGAGAAAAAGTAGGAAGGATGCAAATGAATGAATCATGGTTAGAGGAGAATCTTAGAAAGAGCCTCTAAAGGAAACAGCTTTAAATGAAATGGAAATCTGGGGTGCAGATTAGGTGTTAAGTTAAATTGAAGACTCAGTTCAATTCAGTTCAGTCACTCAGTTGTGTCCAACTCTCTGTGACCCCATTGACTGCAGCATGCCATGCTTCCCTGTCCATCATCAACTCCCAGAACTTGCTCAAACTCGTGTCCACACAGTTAGTGATGCCAACCAACCATCTCATCCTTTGTCATCCACTTTGCCTCCTACCTTCAATCTTTCCCAGCATCAGGGTCTCTTCTAATGAGTCAGTTCTTTGCATCAGGTGGCCAAAATATTTGAGCTTCAGCGTCAGTCCTTCCAATGAACATTCAGTACTGATTTATTTTAGAATTGAGCGGTTTGATCTCCTGGCAGTCCAAGGGCCTCTCAGGAGTCTTCTCCAACACCACAGCTCAAAAGCATCAATCCTTTAGTGCTCAGCTTTCTTTATGGTCCAACTCTCATATCCATACATGACTACTGGAAAAATCATAGCTTTGACTATACAGACCTTTGTCAGCAAAGTAACAAGTTGAAGCCTGCTGCTCTGCTGCTAAGTCACTTCAGTCGTGTCCGACTCTGTGCGACCCCATAGATGGCAGCCCACCAGGCTCCCCCGTCCCTGGGATTCTCCAGGCAAGAACACAGGATTGGGTTGCCATTTCCTTCTCCAGTGCATGAAAGCGAAAAGTGAAAGTGAAGTCGCTCAGTTGTATCCGACTCTTAATGACCCCATGGACTGCAGCCCACCAGACTCCTCCATCCATGGGATTTTCCAGGCAAGAGTACTGGAGTGGGGTGCCATTGTGTTCTCCAGAGTTGAAGCCTACCAACAGGAAATTCAGGAATGGTATGGGAGGAGGGGGCGGGGAGAAATAAATATTGATCATGATGTAACTGGATCCTCTTGTTAACCATTTTAACTATACCCTTACTAAGATTCTCTGTTCTCTGGTCCCCTTCAACTCTTTCTCCCACTCACTTGCTAATCCTCAGATTGCTATTAGGAGAGACCCGTGTAACCATGTTGATGGACTCGATTGGAGATGTATAGGTTTTTCTCTTTTTATTGAAGTATAATTGCTTTACAGTCTTGTGTTAGTTTCTGCTGTACATTGAAGTGAGTCAGCTATACATATACATACATCTTCTTTCCAACCACCCCCCCCATCCCACCCCTCTAGGCCATCACAAAGCATGAGCTGAGCTCCTTGTGCTACACAGTAGCTTCCCACTAGCTATTTCAGTGTATATATGTCAGTGTGATAGAGTATATATATCAGTGCTACTCTCCCAATTCCTCCCACCCTATAGATTTTGAACTTCACTGAGTCCCTAGGTGTGCTTAGCAATCTTCAGTTGATCCTAGTTGATTCCCATTTTTATTCACAACAGCAGCTCTTTCAAAACCAAAGCTATCTACCCTTCCTGCTGGCATCCTCATTCTGAAGAGACAACCTTATCTCCAACCTCAGAGAAAACATGTAGAGGCAACTAGGCAGGAACGTCCCTAAAATCCTTCCCTTTTATATTCAGACTTATTCATCACTTTATCTATCCTTACCTATCCTTTGTTTGCTTAATCCAATCTTTACCCAATTCCCATTAAGAATTTGCTCCACGAGGGACTTCCCTGATGGTTGAGTGGCTACACTCTGTGGAGCCAAGTTCCATCCCTGGTCAGGGAACCAGATCCCACATGCCTCAACTAAGAGTTCTCATGCTGCAGCTAGAAAATCCTGCAAGCCACAACTAAAGATTGCATATGCCATAACTAAGACCCAATGGAGTCAAATAAATAAATAAATATTTTTTTAAAAACCTGCTCCATGAAGTAGCACCCCAAGCTTATATCAAGAATATCTGTTTTTCTACTGCCTGCTTCCTCAAGACCTATAAATAAGGGTAAGTCTTCTTGACACAAATATTTCCTTGCCCATGACCGCTTAAGTTGCTACTGAATCTTTTTCTATAATAGACATATTTTATGAAGCCACACTTTATCCATTTTTCACCAACCATTCACTTCTGCAATTCATTGAAATGTGCAACAAACATGTTATGACAACTAAAATCTGATTTGTATATCTAGTGCTTACCTGATACTCTACTTAAGTAGGCCACTACTAACTTACTTGCCAAGTTCAGTCCTCATCTTTCTGGTCTCTGTTAGAGCTTGTTAGCACACTTCTCCTTATTGGAATCCTCTCCTACAGTAGGCTTAGAAGCACCTCCCTCTTCATGAACTTTTCTTACTTCTCTATTCATTTCTTCATAGATTCCCTGGGGAATCCTTTCTTTCCTCCTTCCCTTGAAATGTTGATTATCTTCGGGATCCATCTTCAATCTCTCTCTCTTCTTTTTGATGTAGCTTCTTTCATGAGTTACATCAAATTCTGTGAATTCAACCATACATGTGATTCCAAAACCTATTTCTATCTCCCAAACCTCCCCTGAGCCAATTTCTCAGTTGCCTAGCAAACATTTCTATCCATTTGCCCTCAAACACTTCAAACTTAAAGCATTCAAAACAGAACTTATTAATTCCCCCATATCAGGTCCTTCACTTTTGTGAAATTTCTCCCCAGAAAAGAAGAAAGAGAAGGATTTAGGTAAAATGAAAAAACCAAGAAAGTCTCCAACATAAGGAATAGGAAAGGAGAAGGGAAAATGGTTAGTAAAAATTACAGCAACATTTTTCGCCTAGTTCTTATATGCTGGGTGCTGTGGTAGGCAGTAGTCATAGATAACATATTTACTCATTGTCTTTAGTGATTTCACAACAACCATATGATATGGTGAGATAGGAAAAATAAGAGCTCACTAAAGATGCTCATGCCATAATCCGTAGAACCTGTGAATATGTTACCTTCTGTGGCAAAACAGACTTTGCAGATGGGATTAAGTCAAGGATCTTGAAATGGGAAGATTATGATGGATTATCTGAGTAGGTCCAATAAAATCAGAGTGTCCTTATGAGAGGGAGGCAGGACTCTCAAAGTCAGAGAAGGGGATGTGAAGATGGAAGTTGTGAGCCAAGGAATGTGGGAAGCCTCCAGAAGCTGCAAAAGGCTGGCAAGGGATTTCCCCCTAGCATCTCCAGAAGGAATGGAGCCCTGCCAATACCTTGATCTTAGCCATGTGAGAACCATTTCAGACTTCTGACCTTCAGACTGAAAGAAAATAAATTTGTGTTGTTTTGCGCTACTAAGCAGCCCCATGTACATATTCAGACTTATTCATCTGAATAAGGAAATTGAAGCCCAAGGAATTTAAATAGCTGGTCTAAGTTCCCACAACTAGTTAGTGATAGAGCTGGGATCCAAGCTCAGGTATTTTTGGCTAGCCACTCTGAGTGTTTAATTGTAACACAGGCCAGTGGGGCTGTCTGAACTGATGAGGGTAATAGGGTGGAGGTTCAAATGCAGACACCAAGAACTGAAGAAAGAGAGCTTGGAGATCAAAGGAAATAAAAGCAGGGTGTGGTGGTTCAAGAATGGTCCTGGGAAAATATCTACAATCAGCACTGCTCCCCAGGACTGGCTTAAGCTCATTCAGTGCTCATAGCTTTAGGAGATATGGTTTTGCTTGCAGGACAAGCCAGGGTGGATTTTTGCTTTTCTCTCCAATTGGATCATCCTCACCAAGCAGTGTGCAAGCTGGGACTATTGGATTCCTTCATTCAAGAACCTTAATGAGCACTTTCTTTGTGCTAGAAGATTTGCCTGGTCCCAGAAATGAGAAATGAAATCCTATGTGCTCATAACCTTCTTTCTACTGTCTCTTCTAAAATCAGCAATTCTTCCTCTGACTTGCTGCCATATTATTGAATAATAGCATTAATTATATTGAAGTATTCAATATAATTATTGAATAATAATAATATGGCAAAATTGCCATATTATTGCCATCTCCGCATTAATATAGTTCATTACCATTATTCTACCTGACTGTGCAAGCAAAGGTAAACGTGAGACTGACTCTTTCAGGAGTTGAGGGCTTAGGGAGATGGACACTCCTATAAACTTCTGGTAGAGTATAATTTGGCAATATGCATAAAGCGTTCTGAAATGTTTATGAAATGCGATACTCAGCAATTCTACTCTTAAGACTTTCTTCTATGAAAATAATCAGATTGACATATGAAGTTAGTCATTTCAATATTATGTATAACAGTGAAAAATTAGACATAATCTAAATGTTAACATTAATGGAATAGGTACACACATCTTGGTGAGTCCAAAAGATGGGAATCTATGCAGCCACTAAAAACATGCTTTCAGATGCTATTTGGTGACATAGGGGGATGTTGATGATATCTTGTTAAATATAAAAAGTAGAACCCGCAACTCTACCAATAGTATGTTAATAGTAGTTAGCTTTGGATAACAGAATTATGGGTTACTCTTATTTTCTTGCCTATAAATACTATTCTATATTTTTAGATTTTTCTACTTGAGTATTTGTTGCTTTTATAATCAAGGTAAGGATATTTTCCTTTCATTTTCCTTTTGATTAGTAATACATACCGTATTTTTAATCTATGAAAAATATAAAAATTTTAAAAGAATACCTATATAGCCAACCCCCGACTGAAAGGGATTCCTAAGACTCTATAAATAGTTTAAAAGAACATTAAAGGAATATGTTTATGTGAATTATTCTCTTACTTTCAGGATTCTCTGCCATTCCTACTTCATGCCTCAGGAGAAGCCAGCCTCCATGGACTGCATCACTAAAGTCATCCTTGCCCGTGGTGTCTAGTTGAATTTGACAAATATTAGTAAGAGGTTCTACACAAGAGAATAGAAGAGAGAAGATGGGCTATTCATTCTCTCTGCTATCTAGCACATTGAGCATCTCTAGAACCTAGTAGGTTTGGAAGTCGCTAGGCTACTTTTTCTGTGGCCACAGATGCTGTCTTATAGCTGTTTGCCATGGCTGTGGCTCTCTCTAGGATCTGGTACCCTCCTTGTCCTCTTGCAGCTTCTGGGCTTGTACCAATAGGCTTCTTGCTAACTAATCTCTAACAGTATCCCTTGTTGGGTCTTTTTACTCTGCCCACATCTGCTAGTTGTCCTTACGTTAACTCTTTTCAGTTAACCCTATGAGTGTACCATCTGTCTCCTGCCAGGTCCCTGACTGGTATGGTGTTTCAGGTGAGTATACAACAGCTGCAGAAATATAGAGAGGGAGGAATAAGCAGACGGCTGGTGTTCAGAGAGCAGAGTTAGTTGCACAATGGCAAGATCATTCTCTGGGAAAGGTAATGGAGATCTCAGTCTGGATACAAAGTGATTTGGTTGGAGACTTTCAAGAAAAGTGATGGTGTTCTCCAAAGTCAGGATTCAGGGGGATAAACAGAGAGTTTTGGAAGAAGTTATGCTTAACAGCATCCTAAATAAAATCTTTATTGGTAGATCTGCAACTTCTAGTAGAAAATTTGGAGAGAGAAGATAGATGGCTCCAGTTTAGAGGATCTCATTTAGAAGACTTGTGGATGCAGAGGTACATTTGTGGACACAGTGCCTTGATCTTTTTCAGAGTTGTTGCCTGCATTTCTTTGGACTCAGAGCACAACACAGCAGAGTATCTTGTCACAACTCTGGTGCTGGGTGACCTTGTACTAGGAGTAACTCTAAGCCTCTGATTCTTGGTCCTGGTCAAATTGGGTGCCTCTTGCTGTATTGACCAGAAATCTAACCCTCAATCCTAGCCAGCACCACTTTTACTTTCTGAACCAGAATTCGACATTCTGCCCTAGGTTTTGGCTTCCCTGCTCTCATCTCAGGGTTGAGAACCCTTAGGGACTCTTTCCTGCCTTTGAGCAGGTTAGACCAGGTGACAGTCACGCTTCTGAGAGACTTCCTCAAAAGCTGGACTTTGGCCTTGGAGCCTGAGTCTGTGGGCGAAGCAATTTGAGCAATAAAACCTTACATGTGCACAGTGTACTTTCTCTCAGGACTTTCAGTTCTATCCCATTTGAGTCTGGATTTTTCCCACCTGGATGAAGGTCAAGGGGGAAAAAGGCAAGGAAAGAGGCCGGAAAGCTGCCACAGAGCCAGATGAAATTACCTGACTTCCCCAAAACTGAATATTATGGAGCAGTGTTTTCTTTTGGTCATAAAGCTGTAGGAATTTACCTACAAATAACTGTAGGTAAATAACTCCCACCCCATCCTGCACCATCCCCCCTCCCCCAGCCTCATCCCCAACAGAAAGGCAGTATTGTCCAGAGGTGATTTCCAAGAATTCCATCATGAGATACGCACAGGTTCTTAGTCTGTTGTGTACATAGAAAGCCTTATCAGTGCCCTGAAATAATGGAGTCTTGGGCAATTGACTCAAGCTAACTGAATTCACAAAAATTGACAAATATGACAAAAAGCACTGCTCTCAATTTTTTTTTTTTGTTTGTTTGTTTTAAATCTCATATTAATTCTCACAGCAATCTTGAAAGGTACATGTGCTAAGAGGCTTTGGTCATGCCTGGCTCTTTGCAATCCTATGGACTGTAGGCCACCAGGCTCCTCTGTCCATGGGATTCTCCAGGCAAAAATACTGGAGTGGGCTACCATGCCCTCTTCCAGGGGATCTTCCTGACTCAGGGATCAAACCCATGTCTCTTAAGTCTCCTGCATTGGCAAGTGGGTTCTTTTTTTACTAGCTGCTGCTGCTGCTAAGTCACTTCAGTCGTGTCTGACTCTGTGTAACCCCATAGACGGCAGCCCATGAGGCTGCCCCGTCCCTGGGATTCTCCAGGCAAGAACACTGGAGTGGGTTGCCATTTCTTTCTCCAATGCATGAAAGTGAAAAGTGAAAGTGGAGTCGCTCAGTCGTGTCCGACTCTTAGTGACCCCATGGACTGCGGCCTACCAGGCTCCTCCATCCATGGGATTTTCCAGGCAAGAGTGCTGGAGTGGGGTGCCATTGCCTTCAAGGTACATAGGTTCAATTATTTTTAAAAATTTTATTGGATGTATAGTTGATTTGCAATGTTGTGTTAGTTTCAGGTGTATAGTAAAGTGATTCAGTTATACATATAAATATATTCATTCTTTTTTAGATTTTTTTTTTCTCATATAGATTAACACTCCAGTACTATTGCCTGGAAAATCCCATGGACAGAGGAGCCTGGTAGGCTACAGTCCATGGGGTCGCAAAGAGTCGGACATGACTGAGTGACTTCACTTCACTTCATATAGATTATCACAGAAGATTGGGTCAAGTTCCCTGGGCTACACTGTAGGTCCTTGTTGGTTATCTATCTTGTATATCATAGTGTGTGTGTGTAATCCCAAATTCCCGATTTATCCCTCGCCACCCCATTTCCCATTAGATTATGAAAGTCTGTTTCTGTGTTGTAAAATAAGTTCGTTTGTATCTTTATAAAAAAATTAGATTCCACTTATGAGTTATATCATGTAATCTCCTTAATACAAGGAAACAAGACACATAAAGGTTGAGCAAGTTGCCTAAGATCCCACAGGTAGGAAGTGGCAGAGTCCAGCTTGGGACCCAGGCGTGCGGTTCAGCAGCCTGTACGCAATGTCCTTAACTGAAGCACCCGGCTTCAAGGTGCCACTTACACTAAACATTCATGAAGTGGTGTTTGAATCTCACATTTTCTCCCTCAGGCAAACAGATGGAAATGCAACCTACAGTCAAGATTGCTTGGTGAATATTAAGTACAAACAAATGGGAATTAGATTTTCTTAATGAAGGGTTCTTCAGCTAAGAGTGCTTGAAATATATTCTTCCCCCTTGTGAGGAGAGCACCAGCCGAGGAGATGACTAGAATCTGGTGAGGGCACCTCTTTCTTGGTCACTGGTTGGGATTTACAGGCCTTGTTCTTGGTCCCCTTCTCATTTTCCACATGCTGCCCCCCACTGAGAATTTTCCGTTAACACTTTCTTCCCTTAGATATGTTAATATCATTGTCTTTGTCACAGCTTTAAACATGATAATTGCCAGGCTCTGAAGAGAGCTATTCTCTAATCTTTTGATGGGAACTTAATCTGAAAGCTCATTAGCCAGCTCTTTCAGACTCTGGTCTTTTACTTACTGTCTCTGGCCTCATCCTTTGATTTGCTTTGTTTAACTGAGTTTTGAGGTGCTTTAATGATCATTCTTATGTATCTTCAAAACTCCCTCCTTTCTAAAGTTGGATGTTCTTACTCTTCTTTCTAATATCAGCCGAAATGTTCTATGTGAACAGTTCTCAAACATGCCCCCCACTGGGAAACAGACAAGGCAACTAGACCTTTGGTGCATTATTTTATTCTGATTGTTTTGCTCAAAGCTCCCTGATATCACCTGTACAGAGATGAAAGACATTTTATTGGTGATCATAAGGAGAACATGAGGTGATATTTAAAACTCTGGGCCCTTCCATTCTAAACAAAACATAGGAAGAAGCAGTGACTTGTCCTCTTGAGCAATCTTGAAAAGTGGTACATTTTAAAAGGGGTGATATGTTGATAAGTTTGTTACAACTGTTTAAAAGATCTTAGGAAAAGAAATCTGAAAATAGGTCTTGATTTTCCACCTATTTTCTCCACCATTACCCACTACCACGTTGAGCCCGAGGACACAAGCTCGAGAAGCCAAATTTCTAACTATCTGCTCATAAATTTGTGTCAGCTACAAATCTGTGTTTGCCAAGGGCATTTGCCATCTGCCTTTGCAGAGACTAAACCATGTGCTGCTGTGGCTGTTGACGTTCAACACCCCCTGAGGGAGTTCAGGGTAGAGGGAGGCACTCTGTGCTCCAGGCAATCTGGTGGAACAGGTCTTTAAGATACTTAGATATTTTCAGGAACCCATCATGATCTCAGTCTTTGCATCTCTTCTTACCTAGAAATACTTTGGCCACCTGATGTGAGGAACACTCATTGGAAAAGACCCTGATGCTGGGAAAGACTGAAAGCAGGAGGAGAAGGAGGTGACAGAGGATGAGATGGTTGGATGACACCATCAACTCAATGGACATGAGTATGAGCAAACTCTGGGAGATAGCAAAGGACAGGGAAGCCTGGTGCGCTGCAGTCCATGGGGTCACATGAGTTGGACATGACTGAGCAACTGAACCACATACCTAGAAAAGCACTAAATCCCTTCATGATAACATCAGCTTCTCTCTGGTGACTAGCAGAAAACCTCTTGTAAAGTAAGCACTTGATTGCCCTGAACTGCCTCTTCACCAAAAACTTATATATTGACCTTCCTCCAGTAGCTGTTTGGAACAGTCTCTCAGAGCTATCTGAGGTGCTGTCTTCTTGCTGCAGTCCACATTTTGCCCCAAATAAAACTTAACTTGCAACTCTCAAGTTGTGCATCTTTTTAGTCAGCATTTATGTCATTCATAAGTTGTTCATAGGTCTGAAACAGTTTATATATTCTATCTGACATGAGTCTAGCACTTGACTTTTATCTTTTAAATATGTATAATGTATAATAATAATACACACACACATTGCTATATATGATAGCAATGCTTAGGAAAAGTAACAATGCAAAAGTTAAGTGGAGTATAAAAAAATAGTCCCTTTCAGTTCGGTGTTCTTATTCAAGTGATGATACCAATAGATGTTTTACATGAAAGTTTGGTTATTCTGCACAACAAAACTGACATCAAGAGAACAGGTAAAACATTTTGAACATCCTCAGTAATTTTTAAATTATTTAGAAAAGGTCTATCTGCTTCAATGGTAATAACTGGCTTTCTTATAAAGTGAAAGTCATGTTTTAAGAGATCAAGCCACAACAGAGTCTATGAGGCCTTGGTGCCTCAAGCAAACTTGATGGATTGGCCAACTCTAGAATGGGTAAAATATCAAAAGGGTAAGTCCACTGTCCACACTATTGCACATTCTAAAGATGCATTATTCATAGTGAAACACTCCACTCTTTTCCACCCTACACTTGGCTCCAAGAGTTTTACTGGCCACCCTTGCCTTCTGTCTTCCAATAGACTTGACCAATGAAATGCATCTGTGGGAGATTATTCCTCCAGCGTCCTTCCTATTACATCTCTGTGTAGGCTACTGTTCATATTTGATGTTCCTTTTCATATTACTCTGCATAGGGTTGGTACCATCTCCCATTTTACTAACTCTGAATTGCTGCACCTTCCACTATTGGTTTGCCTAAAGCTTCCCATGCCTGCAAGTTTTTCTTCTATTTAAGTCTCATCACTTAACCAGTTCAAGTGTGCTATCTGATTCTTCTTAGAACCCTGACTGATACAAACGTTAAAACTAAAAACACCAAAATTCAGTGGTTTCAGGTGAGATCATCTGTAATAAAATGAGAAGTAATTTTGAAAAGTTAGTCAGCTATCCAGATGCATACTGATTAGCTAGGAAATGATATAAGTAGATTTTTCTAATATTGGATTTTTTTTTCCCCAAATATAGAGGATTTATTGTCTTTAGTTGTCAGGAGCACAAAATACAAAAGAGAAAATTGGATTTTTATTTTACTCCAGAAAAGGAGAGACAGAATATCAAGACTAGGGGAGAATCTTAGAAGAGGAGAATGGATTCATTGTTCAACTTATCTTTAAGCTAAACAGTGGCTCAAAAATTTGGTTAGATGAGCACATTTTTTTTTTTTTTTTTGAGAGGGTCTTAGAATCATTACCTTCAAAGCAAAACTGTGTAAGCTCTCAGAGTTTGAGAATTGGGTAAAAAAAAAAAAAAAGATTCTGTGGATTACCACTCTTAATTCTCAAATTTGATGACAAGTATAGATAAAGAGGATGAGACGGTTGGATGGCATCACTGACTCAATGAACATGAGTTTGAGTAAACTCGGAGTTGATGATGGACATGGAGGCCTGGCATGCTGCAGTCCACGGGGTCGCAAAGAATCAGACACAACTGAGCAACTGAACTGAAGTGATAGATTAAGAAATGAAATAAACAATGCTCTCATCAGTCATCGTTCATCACTTAAAATATCCTTTGAGTATTTCTCTAAGGCACACATGAAATTGATGAGGATCCAAAACACTTATCAGCCATTCCATTGTCAGGAGTGACACAACCTCACAGAAGAAAGAGTTACTGAAATTTTCACAAAACAAACTATGAAAATTTGTACTAATTCCCCTCTTGGTCAAATTCTGCTGATCTTAGTCTTCTTTCCATAAAATGTAACCCCTAGGAGAAGAGAGGTGTTATATTTCTTGTTTACCACTGTATCTTGATCTGTCCAGGTGTTTGAATATCATTGACTAGGTGACTTATAAACAACAGAAATTTATTTCATTTTTCATGGTTCTGAAGGCTGGGAACTACAAGACCAAGGTGCCAGTAGATTCAGTGTCTAGTGAGAATCCACTTCCTGGTTTATAGATTATCATTTCTTGTGTTCTCACATGGTAGGAGGGATGGGGAGATCTCAGGGGTTTATTTTATAAGCAGTCCACCCACATCTCCTAAATCACCCCTAAATTCAGTCCAGTTGTGAACCACCCTTACTGAATTATTATCACTGTGGTGTTGAAGCAGACTCTTGAGAGTCCCTTGGACTGCAAGGAGATCCAACCAGTCCATTCTAAAGGAGATCAGTCCTGGGTGTTCTCTGGAAGGAATGATGCTAAAGCTGAAACTCCAATACTTTGGCCACCTCATGTGAAGAGTTGACTCATTGGAAAAGACTCTGATGCTGGGAGGGATCGGGGGCAGGAGGAGAAGGGGACGACAGAGGATGAGATGGCTGGATGGCATCACCGACTCAATGGATGTGAGTCTGAGTGAACTCTGGGAGTTGGTGATGGACAGGGAGGCCTGGTGTGCTGCAATTCATGGGGTCACAAAGAGTTGGACATGACTGAGCGACTGAACTGAACTGAATTGAAGGTTGAGATGGTTGGATGGTGTCACTGATTCAATGGACATGAGTTTGAGCAAGTTCCAGGACATGGTGAAGGACAGGGAAGCCTGGTATGCTGCAGTCCATGGGGTCCCAAAGAGCTGGACATGACTGAGCGACTGAACAAGTCTCTTTTGCTCCATCTTCTGCTAGTCTGCCTTTTTGATTTTTTACAATACATACTCTCTTTAATTATCCATTCACTTTAATCTTTAAATTGGTATATCAGTCATTACCTGAGTCGTCATTTACATGCAAACCATGTGTCTCTAAATTCTCAACAGAGCTCTTTTATTACATTGTGTCTTAGGTTGTGTTATTTGGAGAACACACTGTTAGATGGAGATCCACATGTAGAAATTTATTGGGGAGTATGCTCAAAATAAATTCTTGTGTGGAAATAGGAGGAAATAGGATTGTGTAGTGAAGGAAATACGATTGTGCAGAGAAACGAATTGCATAGAGATGCATTTTCAACAAAGGTCTGCTGTAAGTGGGATGACCATTCAGAGTTCACTAGTTTTAATGCAGAGTATCTGGACCTTCACACGCTACTCCCACCCCATCTCACCATCACAGGTCACTCAATGAGTGTGGGCATGTGGGCTACACCACTATGAGACATGATTTTGGGCAGGGAGGCTCTACTCCACTGAAGAGAAGTTCTTGGACAGAAATTTAGCTGAGAGTCTCAGCTGTCAACAGTTCTAGCACCAGGAGAATAAGTGCTCAGAGTCCTAAAGGGAGATCTGTGTGATGCATCGCAGCCTACACTATTACTATAGGAAGGTTCAATGCTCTTCCAACAAATTCCTCCTAACATAGTGTTTTTCATGAACGCAGTTTTGTTGTCTCTGGGTCTGTTGGCCATATTTACAACCTTCAGATGCAGTTACTTATTTGAGACTTCAGAGGGAAACATTCATCTCTATATTCTGGAATGCAGAAAAGTCACACACTTTGACTCTGTTCTTAGGTTGGCCTTTCCCACCCAGAGTGTCCTTACAAACCCCTGCAAACTAGTGTTCATTTTTTTTTTCTTCAATAAAATTTATTGAAGTATCCATGGACTGCCATGTTACTCCCATTTATAAAGCAGTTCACTGCTAGTATGCCCTGGGTTCATTCTGGCAATCATATAATTTCAGATCCTTGGGTCCATGACTCAGTGTTCATTAACTTATTGTTTATAAACTTATTTCTTCTTTAATTTATTAATATTTGTGTTCTTTGCTACAGATAATTGCTTGGTTTGGATTAAAGACTGGCCTTATTCAGAATAATATAATGAAAAATAATTTGGACAGTAACAACCATTGTGACAATGTCTGTAGTTGGGTAGAGGTCAATGAAAAGCTGAGGCAGCTCCAAAGTGCCTTGTCGTTTTCATGGACCATTGGGGCCTCAAGAATTGAATTGAGCTTATAAGCAGCCAACTCTCTTTGTTCTCCAGCCTACAGACTAGAAAGGAACAAGTTTCATTAGTTTTGCTAATCACCAATTACTTTACCCCTGGTATACTTACCAACTTACAATCACTTTACCAGGTATAGCTCTTACTATCAGGTTATGTCATGGGCCATCATTTAGTCTATGGATGGTTGTCCTTGAATTAGGGGCCACTCTTGGTGTAATCAGTAGCTGTACTAGTTCTTCAAAGAACTTATATGAGAGATACAATAAGGGAACTGAAAGATGGAGAAGCTCTATACAGTCAGCAAAAACAAGACCAGGAGCTGACTGTGGCTTTATCATGAACTCCTTATTGCCAAATTCAGACTTAAATTGAAGAAAGTGGGGAAAACCACTAGACCATTCAGGTATGACCTAAATCAAATCCCTTATGATTATATAGTGGAAGTGGGAAATAGATTTAAGGGCCCAGATCTGACAGACAGAGTGCCTGATGAACTATGGACGGAGGTTCATGACATTGTACAGGAGACAGGGATCAAGATCATCCAAAGAAAAAGAAATGCAAAAAAGCAAAATGGCTGTCTGAGGAGGTCTTACAAATAGCTGAGAAAAGAAGAGAAGTGAAAAGCAAAGGAGAAAAGGAAAGTTATACCCATTTGAATGCAGAGTTCCAAAGAATAGCATGCAGAGATAAGAAAGCCTTCCTCAGAGATCAATGCAAAGAAATAGAGGCAAGCAATAGAATGGGAAAGACTAGAGATCTCTTCAATAAAATTAGAGATACCAAGGGAACATTTCATGCAAAGATGAGCTCGATAAAGGACAGAAATGGTATGGACCTAACAGAAGCAGAAGATTTTAAGAAGAGGTGGCAAGAATACACAGAAGAACTATACAAAAAAGATCTTCATGACCCAGATAATCATGATGGTGTGATCACTCACCTAGAGCCAGACATCCTGGAATGTGAAGTGAAGTGGGCCTTAGGAAGCATCACTATGAACAAAGCTAGTGGAGATGATGGAATCCAGTTGAGCTATTTCAAATCCTTAAAGATGATGCTGTGAAAGTGCTGCTGCCAGCAAGTTTGGAAAACACAGCAGTGGCCACAGGACTGGAAAAGGTCAGTTTTCATTCCAATCCCAAAGAAAGGCAATGCCAAAGGATGCTCAAACTACCGCACAATTGCACTCATCTCACATGCTAGTAAAGTAATGCTCAAAATTCTCCAAGCCAGACTTCAGCAATATGTGAACTGTGAACTTTTAGATGTTCAGGCTGGTTTTAGAAAAGGCAGAGGAACCAGAGATCAAATTGCCAACCTCCACTGGATCATGGGAAAAGCAAGAGTGTTCCAGAAAAACATCTATTTCTGCTTTATTGACTATGCCAAAGCCTTTGACTGCGTGGATCACAATCAACTGTGGAAAATTCTGAAAGAGATGGGAATACCAGACCACCTGACTTGCCTCTTGAGAAATCTATATGCAGGCCAGGAAGCAACAGTTAGAACTGGACATGGAACAACAGACTGGTTCCAAACAGGAAAAGGAGTAGGTGAAGCCTATATATTGTCACCCTGCTTATTTAACTTATATGCAGAGTACAACATGAGAAATGCTGGGGTGGAAGAAGCACAAGCTGGAATCAAGATTGCAGGGAGAAATATCAATAACCTCAGATATGCAGGTGACACCACCCTTATGGCGAAAGTGAAGAGGAACTAAAAAGCCTCTTGATGAAAGTGAAAGAGGAGAGTAAAAAAATTGGCTTAAAGCTCAACATTCAGAAAAGTAAGATCATGGCATCTGGTCCCATCACTTCATGGCAAATAGATGGGGAAACAGTGGAAAAAGTTTCCATGGAAACAGGCTGACTTTATTTTGGGGGGCTCCAAAATCACTGCAGATGGTGATTGCAGCCATGAAATTAAAAGACGCTTACTCTGTGGAAGGACAGTTATGACCAACCTAGACAGCATATTCAAAAGCAGAGACATTACTTTGTCAACAAAGGTCCGTCTAGTCAAAGCTTCGATTTTTCCAGTAGCCATGTATGGATGTGAGAGTTGGACTATAAAGAAAGCTGAGCACCGAAAAATTGATGCTTTTGGACTGTGGTGTTGGAGAAGACTTTTGAGAGCCCCTTGGACTGCAAGGAGATCCAACCAGTCCAACCTAAAGGATCAGTCCTGGGTGTTCATTGGAAGGACTGATGTTGAAGCTGAAACTCCAATACTTTGGCCACTTGATGTGAAGAGCTGACTCATTTGAAAAGACCCTGAAGCTGGGAAAGATTGAGGGAAGGAGGAGAAGGGGACAACAGAGGTGAGATGGTTGGATGGCATCACCGACTCAAATGGACATGGGTTTGGGTGAACTCCGGGAGTTAGTGATGGACAGGGAGGCCTGGTGTGCTGAGGTTTATGGGGTCGCAAAGAATCAGACATGACTGAGCAAATGAACTGAACTGAACTGAACAGCTAGAAAAAGCTCATTAAGTTTGGTAAAGATCATGACCAGCATAAGCTGCTCATCATTTATACCACCATTTGGGGGTATCAAGTGCCAAAATTTTATTATGCGCTTGGCAAATTGATGGAGCTTCCTAGGTGCTGGTAGTGGTAAAGATCCCTCGTGCCAATGTAGGAGACAGAAGAGACGTGGTTCTATCCCTGGGTTGCAAAGATCCCTTGGAGAAGGAAATGGTAACCCACTCCAGTATTCTTGCCTGGAGAATTTCATGGACAGAGGAGTCTGGTGGTTACAGTCGATGGAGTCATAAGGAGTCAGACACGACTGACTACAACTGACACTTAACTTTACTTGGCAAATTGATAGCTCTTTTCATTTGCTGTGAAATTTATTCCTTTTGTGTCTTGTGAGGTACATTGAAGTCCATGTATAACTTATTTGTATTCTTTATTATATTTATATTCCAGTTATATAAAAAGGAGTTTGAAGATAATTGCAAAAAGTTGTAACTAATGGGTCCTAACAAGAGTACTAACATGTCCTAACAAGAGTGCACATTCTTAAAGGAAAAAAAAATTAAATCAAGTTTTCCTGATAGTATTACAATAAAAATCACTTATTATTCATGTAAACACATGGTAAAGTATTAATGGATCTCTCAAATAATTTTATACAAAGGAATCACAAGTTTAAACCCAAATAGTCTTCAAAGCTTCCATCACGAATCCATGGATTAGTGTTTAAAAAAAGCATGTAAAATAAATGAAATATTATCAGATAGCATTGTATAGCCGACATCTTCAGTATTCAATATTAACAGGATTTTTGGATTTGCTGCTTATAGTCCTGTGTAATCAAAACTAAACTATTAATTTGAGTCTGATGACTGAGCAAGAGTAGTAATTTTTTTATTTCTTAGATGATGGAAATTAATAGTTACTCAGCAATCAAGGGAAAGCCTATACATTTCACTGTTAAAATGTAGAAGCACTTTCTCTTGAAAAAATCATGATTTTAACCTAGTTTGGGGAAAATGCTGTTTCATAAATATACCAAATTGAATTGAAATTATTATTAGCATGTTTCTTAAATCTAAAATATTTGTGAGACTTAAAACCTCTATTTATGAATTACTATAGAATCCTGCCAGGAAAGGCCTTCTGGGCCAGTCATTATGTTTGCTCCCAAATATTTCCCCACCCTTCTTGCTAAAACGCTTCCAGCTTGTTCAGCAAGTGGGAGACACTAGTGGAAGCATGAAAGACAGGAGAAAGCGATCCTGGGATATGGGTATTTCTCTGTCTTTCTCCCAAATCTGTCTCTATCTCTGTCTTCTGACCATGTTTCATGATGCAACTCCTTATAGTTCCAGGTTGCCCAGGGACGGTCCCTTTCTCAGAGCTCCCAGCTTCTTCCAGGTAGTCCCTGCTAAGGTTTTAGCTCCTGCCAGGCTGCCCAACTTCTGGATTCAGCTAAGACTAGTACCTCCTCTCTGCATCCAGCCAGTCCAAGAGAAAGAAGCTGCTTCCTGCTGTGGGGAATCTCTAAGTTGCCTTGCATTTCCTGTTTGGTTTTTCAGCCCTTCCATCAACAGTGCAATTAACTTGTATTTAATTCCCTCTGTTTGAGATAAGGTCTGTTTTTAGTTTGCCTGACTAGACTCTGAGTCATGTGGCACCCTCTGCTTCCCATGCACGGAAGAGCAGTAGGGCCGAACATTAGCAATCATATAGTCCGTTACTTTGGATAAGCACATGTACAGGTAGGGATATTCCACACTGTGTGCATATATGATGTTTCACTTCAATATAGTTTTATGCAATTTACTCCAGCATGCTTCTTTTGGATTCTCCCCAACTTCTAGTTACGTACTACGGTAATTCTTTATACAGGAAGATGTCAGAATAACAATCAAATGCTATTTTATGAACATTACACCTTTGCTCAAGCACTAAGAAGATATTTCTTTGGTGAAACAGATCCAGACTCTCTAGTCTATATGTCATAGAAAGTGAAAGTGAAGTCGCTCAGTCATGTCCAGCTCTTTGCGACCCCATGGATTGTAGCCTACCAGGCTCCTCCCTCCATGGGATTCTCCAGGCAAGAGTACTGGAGTGGGTTGCCGTTTCCTTCTCCAGGGGATCTTCCCTGACCCAGGGATTGAACCCAGGTCTCCTGCATTCCAGGCAGATGCTTTAACCTCTGAGCCACCAGGGATGTATCTCATAGTTCTCCCTCAATTATTTCCCTCAATCATTTCCTTCTTCCATATCTTTATAACCTTATATTCTGTGTTGTGCTCTGATGAAGCCTATCCGTTCCAGTCAAACTATCTTGCCTTCCATTTTTAACATTCAATTTCCTGTTCTCCACCATTATGTCTTCACTAGGGCAGCAGCACCCTTTCTTATCACATCTTTGACATTGATAATACTTTATATACATAGTAAAATAGTAACTTATAATTAATAATGCATCATCATACAGAGTGTAACTTCTCTGTATCCCTGTCTTCAATATTGGCATTCTCCAGGGTTCTAATCTAGTCCTCTTGTTTTTTCCTTTTAAACTCCTTTTTTCCCTTTTGGGATAATCTCTATTCTGATGTATTCACCTCCAAAACTATGGTCCCTAAATCTGAATATCTAGTCCCTAGATGGGCTTCCCTGGTAGCTCAGATGGTAAAGAATCCGCCTGCAATGCAAGAGACCTGGGTTCAATCCTTGGGTTGGGAAGATCCCCTGGAGGAGGGCATGGCAACCCACTCCAGTATTCTTATCTGGAGAATCCCCATGATCTTCTTGCTGTCCAAGGGATTATCAAGAGTCTTCTTCAACACCATAGTTCAAAAGCATCAGTTCTTCAGGGCTCAGCTTTCTTCACAGTCCAACTCTCACATCCATACATGGCTACTGGAAAAACCAAAGCTTTGTCTAGATGGGCCTCTGTCAGCAAAGTAATATCTCTGCTTTTTAATATGCTGTCTAGGTTGGTCATAGTTTTTCTTCCAAGGAGCAAGTGTCTTTTAATTTCATGGCTGCAATCACCATCTGCAGTGATTTTGGAGCCCCCCCAAAATAAAGTCAGGCACTGTTTCCACTGTTTCCCCATGTATTTGCCATGAAGTGAAGGGACTGGATGCCATGATCTTCGTTTTCTGAATGTTGAGCTTTAAGCCAACTTTTTCACTTTCTTCTTTCACTTTCATCAAGAGTCTCTTCAGTTTCTCTTCACTTTCTGCCATAAGGGTGGTGTCATTTGCATATCTGAGGTTATTGATATTTCTCCCGGCAATCTTGATGCTCTAAGTAGCATCTCTTCCTAGGGGTCAGCATTCATGGACCTTAATATACTTCAGGGTTGCCCCTGGTGCCTTAGTGGTAAGGAATTGCCTGCATTGCAGGAGACATGTGTTCATTTCCTGAGTAGGAAAGGTCCGCTGGAGAAGAGAATGGCAACCCACTCCAGTATTCTTGCCTGGGAAATCCCACACACAGAGGAGCCTGGTGGGCTGCAGTCCATGGGGCTGCAAAGTTGGACACAACTTAGTGACTAAACAACAATACACTTCAGAGAAGGAGATCACATAATGAGGGAAAACATTTAACTCGTGATCAACCCTAAATGAAACAGAACTGGAACAATTTTCTGACTTTGTGTTGGTTTGTTTATTTTGTTTTTATAAAGAGGCACTCATTTCATGATTCAGGTCTTTTCCAAGAAAACGTAAATCAAAGTAGGATATTAATATTCATAGAGTTGAATTCACTACAAGGAGGGGTGGTCTAGGTAAAACACTGTGGAAACTTACAAGTCTAGCTTACAGAAGAGGCATAAATAAGAATCTCTCAAAAGTGGATAGCCCACAATACTCTCTTTAGGGTGTAAAATATTTATGTTATAAGGAGACCTATAGAAACAGTCAACAGATGAATGCCATAAGGCATTTAGAGATAAACATCTCTTAAGAAAAACTTATTCTTGCCAAGTTAAAGAAAATAAACCAAACCCTTTGATTTTAAACATTGAAGGAAAGAATGAAAAATCATACCCATTTTTCTCTTATGCTATCAGTCTGGTACCTGCCTTAATAAGGAAGCTAAGAACATAATCTATTATATTAATTGCTCCAAGGATCTTCAGAAAAAGCTTATCTCCCATTCAATTAGTTTCTGGCAATAAATATTGCTTGTTATACATAATTTCTTGAAAGATAAAAATATTTTATTTTATTTATTAAAAAAAATTTTTTTTTTCTAATTTTATTTTATTTTTAAACTTTACATAATTGTATTAGTTTTGCCAAATATCAAAATGAATCTGCCACAGGTATACATGTGTTCCCCATCCTGAACCCTCCTCCCTCCTCCCTCCCCATACCATCCCTCTGGGTCATCCCAGTGCACTAGCCCCAAGCATCCAGTATCGTGCATCGAACCTGGACTGGCAACTCATTTCTTACATGATATTTTACATGTTTCAATGTCATTCTCCCAAATCTTCCCACCCTCTCCCTCTCCCACAGAGTCCATAAGACTGTTCTATACATCAGTGTCTCTTTTGCTGTCTCGTACACCGGGTTATTGTTACCATCTTTCTAAATTCCATATATATGCGTTAGTATACTGTATTGATGTTTTTCCTTCTGGCTTACTTCACTCTGTATAATAGGCTCCAGTTTCATCCACCTCATTAGAACTGATTCAAATGTATTCTTTTTAATGGCTGAGTAATACTCCATTGTGTATATGTACCACGGCTTTCTTATCCATTCATCTGCTGATGGACATCTAGGTTGCTTCCATGTCCTGGCTATTATAAACAGTGCTGTGATGAACATTGGGGTACACGTGTCTCTTTCCCTTCTGGTTTCCTCAGTGTGTATGCCCAGCAGTGGGGTTGCTGGATCATAAGGCAGTTCTATTTCCAGTTTTTTAAGGAATCTCCACACTGTTCTCCATAGTGGCTGTACTAGTTTGCATTCCCACCAACAGTGTAAGAGAGTTCCCTTTTCTCCACACCCTCTCCAGCATTTATTATTTGTAGACTTTTGGATCGCAGCCATTCTGACTGGTGTGACATGGTACCTCATAGTGGTTTTGATTTGCATTTCTCTGATAATGAGTGATGTCGAGCATCTTTTCATGTGTTTGTTAGCCATCTGTATGTCTTTTTTGGAGAAATGTCTATTTAGATCTTTGGCCCATTTTTTGATTGGGTCATTTATTTTTCTGGAGTTGAGCTGTAGGAGTTGCTTGTATATTTTTGAGATTAGTTGTTTGTCAGTTGCTTCATTTGCTATTATTTTCTCCCATTCTGAAGGCTGTCTTTTCACCTTGCTAATAGTTTCCTTTGATGTGCAGAAGCTTTTAAGGTTAATTAGGTCCCATTTGTTTATTTTTGCTTTTATTTCCAATATTCTGGGAGGTGGGTCATAGAGGATCCTGCTGTGATGTATGTCAGAGAGTGTTTTGCCTATGTTCTCCTCTAGGAGTTTTATAGTTTCTGGTCTTACGTTTAGATCTTTAATCCATTTTGAGTTTATTTTTGTGTATGGTGTTAGAAAGTGGTCTAGTTTCATTCTTTTACAAGTGGTTGACCAGATTTCCCAGCACCACTTGTTAAAGAGATTGTCTTTAATCCATTGTATATTCTTGCCTCCTTTGTCAAAGATAAGGTGTCCATATGTGCGTGGATTTATCTCTGGGCTTTCTATTTTATTCCATTGATCAATATTTCTGTCTTTGTGCCAGTACCATACTGTCTTGATAACTGTGGCTTTGTAGTAGAGCCTGAAGTCAGGTAGGTTGATTCCTCCAGTTCCATTCTTCTTTCTCAAGATTGCTTTGGCTATTCGAGGTTTTTTGTATTTCCATACAAATTGTGAAATTATTTGTTCTAGCTCTGTGAAGAATACCGTTGGTAGCTTGATAGGGATTGCGTTGAATCTATAAATTGCTTTGGGTAGTATACTCATTTTCACTATATTGATTCTTCCAATCCATGAACATGGTATATTTCTCCATCTATTAGTGTCCTCTTTGATTTCTTTCACCAGTGTTTTATAGTTTTCTATATATAGGTCTTTAGTTTCTCTATGTAGATATATTCCTAAGTATTTTATTCTTTCCGTTGCAATGGTGAATGGAATTGTTTCCTTAATTTCTCTTTCTGTTTTCTCATTATTAGTGTATAGGAATGCAAGGGATTTCTGTGTGTTGATTTTATATCCTGCAACTTTACTATAGTCATTGATTATTTCTAGTAATTTTCTGGTGGAATCTTTAGGGTTTTCTATGTAGAGGATCATGTCATCTGCAAATAGTGAGAGTTTTACTTCTTCTTTTCCAATTTGGATTCCTTTTAAAATATTTTATTTTTAATAGTGCAAAACATCAGAATGGATGACTGATCAACTATATATTAAAAATTATCATTCTTCCTTCAATATATACCCAACAGTACCTGACATTTTATTTATACTTTCCATAACACAGCAGTTTAGTAATATCAGTCAGTATTATTGTTCTCTGCATAACACTTTTTCACCGGCTACTCCAAGGCTTGCTATGTTGTTGGATAACAAATGGGAAAATATCACACCACAGGCAATATTTACCTATCCAACAGGCAAAACAAGAAAATGGAGCCCAGACCTAGAATCCTCTAGTGTTACTCAATCAAGGCAAATTATCTATTGTCTTCTGCCCAGAAGGTCCCACGGGGCATGAAATATTGATTTAGGAATTTGCTGGGCCTGAGTTTCTGTGTGTTGCAACTATGTTCTCTTCTATCACTTCTTAATATATGATAAATCACTTCTACGTATGGTATGACAAAGTTGAATAACAAATTAAATATGGCTATCTAATAAACTTGAAATGTAAACACTAAAATGTTTTTATAATACTAGTTTGGATCATTAACATTTGCTCCATAGTGTGCAGGATTGTACAATGCCTTGTTCACATCTGTGCTCACCTCCACTGCACCTTCATTTCATACATCACAACTTCTGCTGCACTCACAAGACCTGATTCCACTCTTTCTAAAAGTGGGATTTGGAGAACTTGGGTGTTCTTTGTGATTCATCTGGAGTTTCTCAAATCCCTAAGGACAGTGGATCTGGGCTCTAGATATTGAGGAAGGGCTAAAGCTGAAACTTTGTGATGGGAAGAAGAGCAGGAGCTATTCACTGAGCAGAAGAGGAGGAATCTGGAGCAAGTGTGAAGAAGAATTAAAGAAAAAAAAAAAAGCACCATGAAGCATAAAGAATGGTAACATGCAAGACTATTACATCAGTTAAAAACCTTTGCTCTGTACTATCCTAAGTGTCCATATAATATGCAATATTAAAACTGTCACACATGAAAGTCCTGTATTAGTATTTATTTGTTCACTCTGCTCATTTGGAGTTTCGCATATAAGATCAGCACAGTTGTGGCTATGAAGACTCTGGATTCAGATACCCTAGGTTCTAAACTGGTCTCCAGTACTTTCTAAGAATGTGATCTTCACCTTCCTTGGCCTCAGTTTCCTCATCTCTAAAAGGAAGATAAAAAAATATCTCCCTTCTAAGGTTATTGCAAAGAGAAATAAAATGTAGATATATAACATATGATGTATACATATACATGTATGCATATATCTGTACATATGTAACATCGATCATCTATCTACACCTAGAACAGTGCCTGCAATGTTTTTAAATCAATAATGTTCAGTAGAATTATCACATTCATTGTTGTTTTGTAATTTCTATTTAACTTCGCATTTGTAGATCTTGTTGCATCTACTATCTATGAGAACTTTGAGGGTGGGAAACAATCTTACGTTTTGTTATGGCTAATTTTTTATTTTTGTCTCATCTATTGTGGTTCACCATTCTCCTGTTCTTCTTCCGTATGATTTAGCGGCAGGTGAATCAGGCCTGGTTGATCAATGCTGCATTCATCTTGCCAGAGGGAAGGTACGTGACTTAAGCTTGGATATGTAAGTCCTCACCAGCAAAAGGCTAGTGATGTCTGGGATGGCTGCCTATCAGACTGTATAAACTTGAAACAGGGGGTCTGGCCATCTTTGCCTCCTGAGGGACAGACTGTCCGAGAATGGCAACAATGCAGAGGAACACAGAGCCAGCAGATGGAGAGAGATGACCATGAGGACACTGAGTTTCTGGATTTGGTCTTGCCTCAAAGGAATGCTCTTTGGTTTTTCTGATTTTATAAGGAAATAGATCCTCTCTTTAGTTTATTTAAATTAGTTTATATTGGATTTGCAACCAAATTAATACTAATATACATCTTCTTGTGTGTGTAATTCTTTTTAAACTTTTTACTTTGTATTGGGGTATAGTCAATTAATAATGTTGTGATAGTTTCAGGTGAACAGCGAAGGGACTCAGCCATATATATACATCTTCTTAAAATCAACTTCTTAGTCCTCATGATCCTCTTTGATCATGACATTCAAATATACGCCATTGATGTTATATAAGGCCCTGAACACAGAAGACCATGCATGCACACACACACACACATATTGCATGTATGAATGAATTAAAAAATTTAAAACTGCAACCATGAAATTAAAAGACACTTGCTTCTTGGAAGAAAATCTATGACAAACCTAGATAGTACATTAAAAAGCAGAGACATCACTTTGCCCACAAAAATCTGTACAGTCAAAGCTATGGTTTCTCCAGTAGTCATGTATGGATGTGAGAGTTGGACCATAAAGAAGGCTGAGCAGTGAAGAACTGATGCTTTCAAATTGTGCTGGGGAAGACTCTTGAGAGTCCCTTGGACAGCAAGGAGATCAAACCAGTCAATCCGAAAGGAAATCAAACCTGAATATTCATTGGAAGGACTGATGCTGAAGATAAACCTTCAATACTTTGGTCACCCGATCCCAAGAGCCAATTCATTGGAAATGACCTTGATGCTGGGAAAGGTTGAGGGTAGGAGGAGAAGGTGATGACAGAGGATGAGATTGTTGGATGACATCATTGACTCAATGGACACGCATTTGAGTAAATGCCGAGAGATAGTGAAGAACAAGGAAGCCTGGCATGCTTCAGTCCATGGGATCAGAGTCAGTCAAGACTTGATGACTGAACGGTAACAAAAAGAAACTACACCACAACTTTAGAAAAGATTTTCATGCTTAATAAAACTGATAGCACTGCCTTAACGCCACCTGGTAGGCAGTGGAACAAATCTCTTTTTTAGAAAAATACATGATGTAGTCCTGACGAACTTGTTGGATGAGCTGGATTGTGAAGAAAAGTGTGGGGGAGACGAGGGATTGAGTGTTGGAAGAATGGAGTTCCTCTTAGCATAACTAACTCCATGGTCATCTCATTTCCTTAATCTTCCTGGGTACCATTCTTTATGATAAATTGGGAAGAATAATACTTTCCTTAAAGGGTAATTGTTGGCGTTCAAAGGAGCTCATTTATGTTTGAGCTAAAAATGGTACAGATGTTATCTGTCGATTTACCCCACCCCAGAGATGCCAATTTCAATTGGCAATGGATACACATCTACCAAATCATGAGCTTAAAAGTGTTGAAATTTATTTTTCTGTAGCCAAAAGTTCGACCGGAAGCGCATTTCAGAAGGATAAATGTGAACATCCATCATCATATCTGGGTCAGGGATGTGGCCTTTTGAGGGAATATTGAGTGTTCTGCCTAAAAGGAAGATTCCACTACTACGTTTTCTCCAAGAATCCCTTCACTTTTTTCCATCAAAGAGCTTTAGAAAGCAGATGTGATGCTGTGCTCAAGACTAAATTCTTAACAGGTCCTTTGGCCACCGCTGCAGCTCAATATCTGCGAACCTCCACGCCTAGAGGTGTTTTCGGTGGGCGGGGCGAGAAGCACCTGCTCCCGGGCTCTCCTCGAATCTGGCTCCAATCCCTTGGTTTTAAGGGTGTAGCTCTGCAGTCTTTCAGCTATTCCCTGGAGTGTGCTTTATGAGATCCGGTTTCAATCCCCTGGTGGGGAGCTCTGAGGTCCCGTTACAATTCCCTAGAGATCCGTGCGTGTGCGGGAGGGACAGAGCCAGGGAGAGACCGAGGGAGGGGGAGCAGTCTCCGGTCTCCGGTTACCGCCCCGCACGGCCCCCGCCCCGCGCCGCCGACTGCACGGCGGGCCCGGGGAGCGCCGCGGCCCCTTTAAGAGCCGGGCCCAGGCCGGCCCGGGGGCCGCGGGAGCCTAGAGCGCGGCGCGCGGCGGAGGAGTTGGGATCCGGCGCAAAAGTTTCCTCCCAACTCTGGCCCCGCGCGCCGCCGCCGCCGCCGCCCACTCCAGCCCGGGGCTTGGGGCCGGCCCCGCCGCCGCCAGGGCCAGGGCCAGGGCCAGGGCCAGGGCCAGGGCCAGGGCCAGGGCGAGGGCCAGGGCCAGGCCGGCAGTTTCGCTTTGGCGGGCGGGGAGCAGCCGCCTGGGCCGGGCCCGAGCCGGAGCCGGAGCCGGAGCCGGAGCCGGAGGAGCAGCCCGGCCCCCCCGGCTTCCCCGGCCCCCCGCCACCTGGGAGGTAGCCCTCCCCGCTGCCTCCTGCTCTCAGATCGATTCCCGCCCGCCGGCGGCCGCCTGCCCCGGGCAGAGGGGCGCTGCTGCGAGCCCCTGATCCGGAAGGGGGGCCGGGGAGAGGCGCCCCGGGGTCTCCGCCGGCGCCCGGTGTCCCCTGAGAGTGGGGCCGCGCCCGCCGGCCCAGACACCTGTTCGGCCGGGCCCGGCGTGGTCGCCGGGGGCCAGGATGAAAGTGACCGTGTGTTTCGGCAGGACCGGAATCGTGGTGCCCTGCAAGGAGGGCCAGCTGCGCGTCCGGGAGCTCACACAGCAGGCGCTGCAGCGGTACCTGAAGACCCGCGAGAAGGTGGGCGCGGCGCTGGGGGCGCGCGGGCGGGGCGGAGGAGGGGGCGCGGCTGCGGGCTGGCTACCCGGGAGCGCTCCGCCGCCACCGCACCTGCCAGGTGCCCCGAGGACAGGGTGGCGACGCTCTGGGGACGCGGAGCACCTCGGCGACCTGATTTGTCACGACCTGTGGCCGCAACTTTTGTATGTTGCTAATATGAGGGATCTGGGCGTTTGTGGGCCTTGCTTGTTTCAGGGTGGTGGTTGGAACCGCGGCACCCGAATCACTTGTGGGCTCGTTAGAACGGCAACATCTGGTGCCCGGGTCCAAGCTCACGGCCTCAAAATCTGCTTTTCAACAAGCTCCCAGGTGATTGCAATGGCCAGTGAAGTTGGACAAGCACTGCTGTAGAAGTTGTTGGAGCGAACAGACCTCAGGGGAGCACTCGAAGGTGTTGCTCACCTCAGATGTGATTTTTGACCAGCCAAGGCCCGCCCTACTTCTAATCCTTGGGTTAGAAAGTTGATTGGTGTTAAGTAACAGATACTCGGAAGTTACAACTAGTGAGGCCCTTGGAATTTCAGCCTCTGGAGCTGACCTCTCTCAATGACTCCAGCAGGAGGTCAGGTGGAAGGATGCTGTGTGCTGACACCAACCAGTCTACACTTGGCTATTTTTACTTTAACACCTCACTTTCTATCAGCATCTACTAAGTGTGTGGGCAGGGTCAGGTCCGGGGTGACTGTCGAAATGATGACAAAGACTGTTCCCAGCTCTGTCCCTGAAGCCAGGAACAAGTGAAATCTAAGTAAGGTTCCAGAAGTGTTTGTAAGTGTGTAAAGTGAAAGTGAAGTCGCTCAGTCGTGTCCGACTCTTTGCGATCCCATGGACTGTAGTCTACCAGGCTTCTCTGTCCATGTGATTTTCCAGGCAAGAGTACTGGAGTGGGTTGCCATTTCCTTCTCCAGGGGATCTTCCTGACCCAGGGATCGAACCCAGGTCTCCTGCATTGCAGGCAGACGCTTTACCCTCTGAGCCAGTGTGTAAGGCATACTTAAATATTCAGAAGCCGTAGCTAGACTCTAGAACTCATATTGAGTGTTTGGGTAACATGCTGGGCCTGTTTCTTCTTTAAAGAAAAAAGTTTCAATGAAAACTTAAATGAAGTCCTCCAGGGGCATCTTTTTTTTTTTTTTTTTTGAATCCTCCAAAAGGATATCTTGTTTGCCCCAAATCTTCTCAAATAGGACAAATCATAAACTTTTAATTTAGAGGCCAGTGGTTCTCTTAATGTTTGTCCTCATGCTGTGAGAACTGTAGAAATAGTATGTTGGCCAATTTCATGATGGAAAGATGTAGTTTATTTTAATGTCATCTTGGTTATCCAAGGCATGAAAACAATTGTGTTTTCTAAATATATATAGCTGAGGCATTTAAGAAAATCTCTGCATCTCTGTGCCTCCACTTGGAATTATTATACAGGAAAAAATTCCACTCTGGATAAATGCATGTGCATATTTCCTTGAACAGTCAAGAGCTAAAGATGAGCGTAGAGAATGGTCTGTTAATATATTAAATATAATCTCTAAAGCTGGATTTTTTACTAATGGAATTGAGGCAGAGAGAGAAAGTAATCAAAGTAGCCTATATAACTATATAAGTATCTGCCTAATGCTTTTTCCTTTGTTACCATAGTGCCTGCTGTTTATATTGTGTAATTCAGTTAAAAATGAAAAGTAACACAAGTAACCAGTTGTCCTTAAAATCCTATTTCCCTAACTTCTGAAAGTAGTCTAAGGTTAAACCTAACCATGCTATTCTAGACAAATTATTAAAGCAAATTTCACGGGGAGGTTGTTTTATTGAGATGATAAACTTATTTTTATTATTTTAAACATTGTGAAAAATAATTTAATTCTAAAACCTTGAATATTTAGAAATTCGATACATGGAACTGTCCAGGTAATAGAAGTAAGCTATAAGCTTATAAATAGCACACAGGGAATTAACTATAGGATATTTAATGCATTATAATTTGATCTTAAGAGGTGTTAAAAAACTATCAATATTCTGTACTGAAAGCATAATTTATAATATCACAGATCCCATAATGTGATTGTATTGATCAGTTTACCATTATTACCAGACATTACATTTTTCTGTGTTTACATTTATATATTAGTGAATGTGACATTTAAAGGTCACTTGCAACTAATAAATTCTCCCTCCCTTCTTTGGCTTTTAAAATCTCAATTTAATAACTGGAGAGTGATATTTTTCTCCTCCCAAAATACTCCTCTCTCATAGTTTCGTTTTAAATAGCATTGTAATCATAACAAGGCTTTAACTAATATTAAATTATATTCCTAATGGAACTAAAATGTCACAAAATACTCTGATAAAGTCCATGCTTTTATCCATTGAATTTAGAAAATGATGGGAAAAGACCAGAAATATCAAAATTCAATTTCAAAAGCAACTTGGCATAAATTCAATTTCTTTAAATTAGTGAAAGGTTTAAACGGTTTGTTTCTCTGGACAGCGAGGTTTTAATCCCTCGTGTGTTACTCCGTTGGTCGTGTCTGACTCTTTGCAACCCAGTGGACTGTAGCCTGCAAGGCTCCTCTGTCCATGGCATTTTCCAGGCAAGAATATTGAAGTGGGTTGCCATTTCTTCCTCCAGAGGCTCTTCCCCGACCCAGGGATCGAACCTGGATCTCCCGCATTGGCCGGTGGATTCTTTACTGTCTGAACCACCAGGGAAGCACAGACTTAATGAGGGCTGCAGAAGCTGCAAGCCGATGAGGATGGGCTTACTCAGTAGTAATAACACAACCACCGAGAGGAATTGTACTTACTTGGTGCAGGCAGTGTTCTAGGTGCTTTGCTGCTGCTGCCAAGTCACTTCAGTTGTGTCTGACTCTGTGCAACCCCATAGATGGCAGCCTACCAGGCTCCCCCATCCCTGGGATTCTCCAGGCAAGAACACTGCAATGGGTTGCCATTTCCTTCTCCAGTGCATGAAAGCGAAAAGTGAAAGTGAAGTCGCTCAGTTGTGTCAGACTCTTCGCCACCTCATGGACTGCAGCCTACGTATATCAAATGACTAACTCTGTGAATGAGGTACTAATATCCCCATTTTACAGATTGGGGAAAAGCACAGAAGTATGACTAGTATGTGGTAGAACTGAGATTTGGAAACCCAGGAACTGTGTTTCCAGGTCTTTACTCTCAGTCATTAATATGGAGCCTAGTAAGTCATTATGCAGTGGAACTTATCCATCTTATTAATTTGTATACAGTTTGTTTTTAAAAAAATTCCATCTATAAACTGCTACAATAATATATCAACCCAATGATAGCAATAGCTATTGTGTTTCTTGCAAAAGGAGGCTTGCGTACGTGCTCAGTCGTGTCCAACTCTTTGTGACTCCATAGTCTATAGCCTGCCAGGCTCCTCTGTCCATGGGATTTCCCAGGCAAGAATACTGGAGTAAGTTGCCATTTCCTTCTCTTCCCAACACAGGGATCAAACCTGGTCTCTTGCGTCTCCTCCATTGTCAGCAAATTCTTTACCACTGAGCCACCTGGGAAGCCTTCAAAGTGTTGAGGCATCCTCACACTCCTTTCAATTCTATCTGTTACAGTATAGGTCTGTATGTTACAGGGGGAAGTCTGATTTCTGTGAAAAAAATTGCAGGATTTGCAAATCAAGTCTGAAGAATCTTCTTCAGTCTAATTACAAATTGAAAAATTGGGCATGATCTCTGAGATATCTGGGTAGAGAGGTAAGGAGGTAAAGAAACATGTTAAGTGGGAACATGAATGTAAATGAAGCCTGTTTCTTCCGGAGCCCTGAATAATTTAGATGGGAGAAAGGCAGATTTCAAGATTGAGGAGAGAGTTGGGGTTTCTACAGTTTGAAGGGTACATGAAGCCCAAGGAGGACAGTCTGGGTTTTGTGAGCAGAAGAAAACTGGCCACCTCCAACTGAGAAAAACAAAGGAAGCTGGTATTTGTGGAATGTGGGAAGCCAGCTTAATCAGCGTCAGATAAGGCTAGAAGTAGGTAAGATACTGAAGAAACTGAGGGAGCTTTGGGGAAGGCTTTAATTATGTTCTGAATTCTCTCAGACTTTAAGGTTCCTGTGGCCTCCCTGATCCCTGTCCTTTGATAACCTCTACTAGGGAGGTGAGCTGACCAAGGGGCAAGAATTAAGGGATTGCTTGTCTTTGGATCCTGGTAGTTTATCATCATCTGAGGCTTTAAATCCAGTTCAGTTAAGTAGTTAGTGGAGAGGGGATTGTCTTCAGTAGTAAAGGTGGGGATCATTGAGTAATTAGTTAATCATCAAAATTACATGTCACAGGTGAATGGCTAATTGAACCATATCCTGCAGGGCTCTCAACTTTGGTTGATCATTAGTTACCTCTAATTTTAACATTTTAAATAATATATGTTTCAGTCCTTTTCTTCCATGGATTTGGAGTGAAACCTGGGCATAGGTATTAAAAAAAGATACTTCAGATGATACAAATGCCCAGTTAGAATTGAGAACCACTAATCTACTACTACTACATCTTTTGGTGTCACTGAACTAAATTGATTTTTAAAATCATTTGACAGCAGATAATTATGTCTTAGACACCTACGGACCAACTTGTTACTAGCAACTATCTTTCTACTCCTACCGGGAGTGAATTCTCCCAGCAGGTGTTCAAAGAACTTATTAAATTGAGCATTGATTTTATATATAAGTAAATAAGGGGAAGTACTTGTTCAGTAACAAAAGTACAAATAAGAGTGTATAGTGTGTACATGTGTGTGAGTTCAGGAGTCAAATAGTATGAACACTGAGTTTATGGGGTAGTGGGTATGATAGAATTTTTAGGAAGATTTGCAGATCTTTGTGTATGAGGATAGTGTTTTTTTTTTTTTTAAAAGAAACATCTGATTGACTTTCAAAATGAATCTCTTCTGTATTCAGATATTTGGAATAATTTATTGGTTTTACAAGTTGAGATCAGCTTCATAGATTGGAATTAGTTAAGAGCAATGGACTCTCCTGATTGACTGTGAGATCAGTTTTAGAATTTGTACAATGACAAGAATCAACTGGAAGAAAAAATTAGAACTCTTGAATTCCTGAAATTTTCAGCTTTTGATGTCTTGTTTCCAGAGGATAAGTTTCCTTTATGCATAAGCTAGGACCACACTGAATTCCCCAAATGCTTTTCAGTTTATTGGGCAGTGACTGACTTGAGTGCTTTATTTCCTATTCAGTTCTCTCCTCTCCCAATGTGTGAACTAGATGCTCTTTCCAGCATGTAGACAGGACTGACTCACCATCAGCAAGGCACATGCTTCTAACTTGGTTTTGGTTCTGTTACTTGACTTGCATTGAGCAGCCTCTAAGTTTGCAAACACAGGGCTCATGGGGTCTGCTATGACCCACAGAAGTGTTTTTTAAGTTCTGCTCAGTGTTACATTTTGACTTTTGCCATGTTTAAATAATATTGAGATTTCATGCAAAACTCCAGATTTCTGTCTTTTAGGGAAAAAAGAATCAGAAGCTCTGAGACTACTGGGCTTTACTTTCCCACATGGCAGCCTTCAGTTGGAGCTGAGGTTAGACACCTCTTTAGAAGGAATCATTATCCTCTAGTCCCCATTATTACCATCCCAATAGATGAGTGTAAGCTGTTAAGTGAGAGTGCTCTTAACAAGATTATCAGGATATGACAGCTAAGAGCCATGGTTACTTTTCAGTCCTTATTTTTTATGATATCTCACCTTTTAAAACTCTCTCTACCCAGAATTTCTAGACATGTCTCTGTCTTCTGTGTCTTTGCAGGTGCATCCAATACAGTTTCCCTTGTGTGCTGGTGCCTCGGGGTTCTTTCCTTTATTTCAGTTGGATCTCATCCATTCCATGGCTTCAGCTTCCCTCAGGCACACACCTCTAGCCTTGAACTTGCTATCGACCTCAATATCCAGCAGCTTTGGGACTTCACCACCTTGATGTCCCATACATAGTTCAAGCCCAGCTTGTTCTCTGTCTGTCTGCATGTCCCCATCCTCCTGTCCTGGTGGTTCAGATAGTAAAGAATCTACTTGCAGTGAGGGAGACCTGGGTTCAATCCCTGGGTTGGGAAGATCCCCTGGGGGAGGAAATGGCAATCCACTCCAGTATTCTTGCCTGGAGAATCCCCACAGACAGAGGAGCCTAGCGAGCTACAGTTCATGAGGTCGCAAAGAGTTGAACACAAATGAGCGACTAAACACATACACATCCTCCTGTAGCCTCTTTCTTCATTTCTGGTACCACCATTCACCTGGTTGTCTAATTCAGAAACCGGAAATCCTTCGTTCCTTGATGACCTCTCATCCTCCATATTCTATTACTTGTCTGGTTGGTCAGAAAAGTCCTTTGATGCTTCCATGTGGTATTTCTTAGATCTGCTTCCTCCTTTCTGCCCCACACCAGTTCTTTCTTATTCCTACTGTGGGGAACTGCAGCAGACCCGTAACTGGCCTTTCTGCCATTCAGTTCAGTTTAGTCGCTCAGTCATGTCTGACTCTTTGTGACCCCGTGAACCACAGCACGCCAGGCCTCCCTGTCCATCACCAACTGCAGCACGCCAGGCCTCCCTGTCCATCACCAACTCCCGGAGTCCACCCAAACCCATGTCCATTGAGTCGGTGATGCCATCTAACCATCTCATCCTCTGTCGTCCCCTTCTCCTCCTGCCCTCAATCTTTCCCAGCATCAGCGTCTTTTCCAGTGAGTCAGTTCGCATCAGGTGGCCAAAGTATTGGAGTTTTAGCCTCAACATCAGTCCTTCCAATGAACACCCAGGACTGATCTCCTTTAGGATGGACTGGTTGAATCTCCTTGCAGTCCAAGGGACTCTGAAGAGTCTTCTCCAATACCACAGTTATCTCCCAATTCTTTCAAACTGTTCTCCATTGAGGACCTTACAGCTGTAGATCTGATCCTGTCTGGAGTATTGCTGGGATATGTAAATGGCTCTTCACTGCTATTATGTGAAAACCCACTTTGCTTCCGGGTCCAATATCTTCTCTATTCCTTTATACCCTTTAAATTTGCTCATGTGACGTAAACTTTCACATTTTCCCCCACCCCAAGTGAATCCTGCTCATCTTTTGGGATGAAACTCCAACTGCCTCTTCTCTAGGAAGTCCCTTCCTCCCTTTTCCCTCACCGTCACTTAGGGGCTTCATACTTGTGTTCCTATAACTCCCTGTGCAGTGTTTTCATTTTGAAAACCATATCTTACATTATACTGTCTACTCATCAAGGTCTACTAACCTAACAGACAATTCCCAAAGGACAGTGGTTTATCGCTTTCTCAGGGGGAGATGGGGTCTATGACCCATGCAGCCACCTACTGCTGTTCCTTTTGGTTTTGGGGGTTTTTTGTAGATTCCCTGTCCTGTGCCGACTGGTGAGCAAGGAGAGTGTGGAGGATGCCACAGAAGCCTGGGGGCTTGGCCTGGAAGTGGCAGACATCACTTGTGCCAGCATTCCACTGGTCAGACTGGCCATGTGTGCTGTCTAGATGCAGTGGGCCTGGGAAAGAAGTCCATGTGAATGCAGAAGAGGAACTGGCTGGGCTTGACCACAGAGTGCAACCATTCTGTCTTCTCCACTCTAAGTTGAACTATTTAAGAACAAAGAATGAGTCTTATTTATTCTCCTATCCCTGTTTTTAGCACAGTACCAGATATATAGTATGTATACCAGAAATGCTTGTTAAATTGTATCACCTTTCACATTGCTTTCTTTGGTAAAAGTGAGAATGACCTCATATTCAACACTATGCTTTGTATGAAATCTTCATATGTGGTATAGTTTTATAAAGAAAGTCTAAATGCAGTTTTTCTCTTGATTATCTTCAAATACCTCATCAAATCCACATGTGCTGTAGGCAGTAGTTGAGTGGCCCATTATATCTGCTGCACTGATTGTCTTAAATAACAGCTTCAAATTTTGATAGGTTGACTCCCTTCACAGATTTTTGAGGCTAAGTGCTCTGCAGTTCTGGATTTTTAGCAAAGGAACATCATAATGTTTTTGTTTCATGGAGATTTGTACAATGCTGCCCTTTACATTTGAACAGTGTTTGATTTTCAGTGCCTTATTTATTAATTTCATGTTGATTTAAAAAATGATTCTGGACTATCTCCATTTGGGTGGATCCTTTATTTTTGAAAGGCACTGTAACTGCATCTTGGGGCTGCCAGATTAGCTCTGTCTCCCCTCTCGGGCGCTACCATTCTTTTGATTGCTGGACTCTTTCTCTGTGGACTGCAACGAGACAGAATTGCAGGATACCAAGAGACAGGATGGGTAAAAAGGTTTCACTCTCAATTCAGTCTCTGTCAGATTCAGTACTAAGTATCATGCAGGTAAATACACCCTGTACTGTTCTTGTCCTTTACCTCAAGGAAAGGACATATTAAACTTATCAAGAGGTCCTGGGCCCCAGAGGAGGAGCTGGTGGGGCCATTTGGTGATGGAGGCAGATAACAGAAGAGATGTCTGCAACTCTCAGCTAAGCCACCATCAGCATGACTAGAGACCCACACTGGCAGGGGAAGTGATCAGACCCAATCTACCAGCTTCACTTGAGACAGAAATTAAGGGTATGTGGGGGAGCTCTGACAGTACACTTTTGATACCTTTTTTAGGGGGATTTAGAGTGAGTCTTGCTACTATTCTTTATTTGTAGAGACATAAACCCTAGAAAGAGTGACCACTAGGCAAAGATGGGCTTCTGACAAGGGATGTATAGACAGGGTTTGTACTCCTCCCTGTTTATAGGTAGGTGGCCTGTATTGGGAAAGAGGTAGAGAGAGAGTGGGGCACCTGATTTAAGAATGGTGGGTGAAAACTGCATCTCTTAATGCCATCTACATCCCATGAAAAAGTATGTCACATATGCAGTGAGGCCTTGGTCTGACCCCCAGGTAATGGATGCTTTGCTACGGTTGCTTTTGATGATCTGACAATCCAAAGGCCACTTCCGTTACTTCAGAGAAGATTGATGAAGAGTGACGTTGGGTCAAGCATTCTGTTTTACACTGGGATTACAGAATAAAATAAGACATGTGCCCTGCCTCCATCAGGCTAATAAACTAATATGGCAGAGAAAGGAATGTAGATAAGTAACACGGTGTACTAGATGGGTTTGGAGTGGTAGATGGAAGAGAGTGGTCACCTTTGACTTTAGAGCAGGTAGAGATGAGGAAGTCCTGCCAGTTTCACCAGGAGTTACATGTGGGCAGGGTTTAGAAGACAGAATGGCCAATTGCTGGGCAGTAAGGGACGGGAGGGCATTGGAAAGAGGGAGAATGAGATGCTGCCTGCCTCTGACTGAGGATCGGTTCAGTTCAGTTGCTCAGTCATGTCCGACTCCTTGTGACCCCCTGGACTGCAACACACCAGGCCACCCTGTCCATCACCAACACTTGGAGTTTACTCAGACTCATGTCCATGAGTCGGTGATGCCATCCAACCACCTCATCCTCTGTCGATCCCTTTTCCTCCCGACTTCAATCTTTCCCAGCATCAGGGTCTTTTCAAATGAGTCAGTTCTTTGCATCAGGTGGCCAAAGTATTCGCATTTCAGCCTCAACATCAGTCCTTCCAATGAATATTCAGGACTGATTTCCTTTAGGATGGACTGTTTGGATCTCCTTGCAATCCAAGGGACTCTCAAGAGTCTTCTCCAGCACCTCAGTTCAAAAGCATCAGTTCTTCAGCGCTCAGCTTTCTTTATAGTCCAACTCTCACATCCATGCATGACTACTGGAAAAACCATAGCCTTGACTAGATGGACCTTTGTTGGCAAAGTAATGTCTCTGGTTTTTAATATGCTGTCTAGATTGGTCATAACTTTTCTTCTAAGAAGTAAGCGTCTTTTAATTTCATGGCTGCAGTCACCATCTGCAGTGATTTTGGAGCCCCAAAAAAATAAAGTCTGACACTGTTTCCACTGTTTCCCCATCTATTTCCCATGAACTGATGAGACCGGATGCCATGATCTTCGTTTTCTGAATGTTGAGCTTTAAGCCAACTTTTTCAGTCTCCTCTTTCACTTTCATCAAGAGGCTCTTTAGTTCTTCTTCACTTTCTGCCATAAGGGTGGTATTATCTGCATATCTAAGGTTATTGATATTTCTCCTGGCAATCTTGATTCCAGCTTGTGTTTCATCCAGCCCAGCGTTTCTCATGATGTACTCTGCATGTGTGTTAAATAAGCAGGTGACAATATACAGCCTTGACATACTCCTTTTCCTATTTGGAACCAGTCTGTTGTTCCATGTCCAGTTCTAACTGTTCCTTCCTGACCCACATACAGATTTCTCAAGAGGCAGGTCAGGTGGTCTGGTATTCCCATCTCTTTCAGAATTTTCCACAGTTTATTGTGATCCACACAGTCAAAGGCTTTGGCATAGTCAATAAAGCAGAAATAGATGTTTTTCTGGAACTTTCTTCCTTTTCTTGGTGATCCAGCGGGTGTTGGCAATTTGATCTCTGGTTTGTCTGCCTTTTCTAAAACCAGCTTGAACATCTGGAAGTTCTTGGTTCATGTATTGTTGAATCCTGGCTTGGAGAATTTTGAGCATTAGTTTACTAACTAACGCGTGAGATGAGTGCATTGTGCAGTAGTTTGAGCATTCTTTGGCATTGCCTTTTTTTGGAATTGGAATGAAAACTGACCTTTTCCAGTCCTGTGGGCACTGCTGCATTTTCAAATTTGCTGGCATAGTGAGTGCAGCACTTTCAAAGCATCATCTTTCAGGATTTGAAATAACTCAACTGGAATTCCATCACCTCCAATAGCTTTGTTCGTAGTGATGCTTCTTAAGGCCCACTTAATTTCACATTCCAGGATGTCTGGCTGTAGGTGAGTGATCACACCATTGTGATTATCTGGGTCATGAAGATCTTTTTTGCATAGTTCTTCTGTGTATTCTTGCCACCTCTTCTTAATATCTTCTGCTTCTGTTAGGTCCATACCATTTCTGTCCTTTATTGAGCCCATCTTTGCATGAAATGTTCCCTTGGTATCTCTAATTTTATTGAAGAGATCTCTAGTCTTTTCCATTCTGTTGTTTTCCTCTATTTCTTTGCATTGATCGCTGAAGAAGGCTTTCTTATCTCTCCTTGCTATTCTTTGGAACTCTGCATTCAGGTGCTTATATCTTTCCTTTTCTCCTTTTCTTTTCACTTCTCTTCTTTTCTCAGCTATTTGTAAGGCTTCCTCAGACAGCCATTTTGTTTTTTTGCATTTCGTTTTCTTGGGGATGGTCTTGATCCCTGTCTCCTGTACAATGTCATGAACCTCTGTCCATAGTTCATCAGGCATTCTGTCTGTCAGATCTAGGCCCTTAAATCTTTTTCTCACTTCCACTATGTAATCATAAGGGATTTGATTTAGGTCATACCTGAATGGTCTAGTGGTTTTCCCTACTTTCTTCAATTTAGGTCTAAATTTGGCAGTAAGGAATTCAAGATCTGAGTCACAGTCAGCTCCCATTCTTGTTTTTGCTGACTGTATAGAGCTTCTCCAGCTTTGGGTGCAAAGAATATAATCAGTCTGATTTCAGTGTTGACCATCTGGAGATGTCCATGTGTAGAGTTTTCTCTTTTGTTGTTGGAAGAGGGTGTTTGCTATGACCAGTGTGTTTTCTTGGCAAGACTTTGTTAGCCTTTGCCCTGCTTCATTCTATACTCTAAGGCCAAATTTGCCTTAGAGTATTTGTTACTCCAGGTTTCTTGATGTCCTAATTTTGCATTCCAGTCCCCTATAATGAAAATAACGTCTTCTTTGGGTGTTAGTTCTAGAAGGTCTTGTAGGTCTTCATAGAACCGTTCAACTTCAGCTTCTTCAGCATTACTGGTCAGGGCATAGACTTGGATTACCATGATAGTGAATGATTTGCCTTGGAAACGAACAGAGATCATTCTGTCGTTTTTGAGATTGCATCCAAGTACTGCATTTAGGACTGTTTTGTTGACTATGATGGCTATTCCATTTCTTCTAAGGGATTCCTGCCCACAGTGGTAGATATAATGGTCATCTGAGTTAAATTCACCCATTCCAGTCCATTTCAGTTCACTGATTCCTGAAATGTCGACGTTTACTCTTGCCATCTCCTGTTTGAGCACTTCCAATTTGCCTTGATTCATGGACCTAACATTCCTGGTTCCTATGCAATATTGGTCTACAGACCAGCATGGGACCTTGTTTCCATCACCAGTCACATCCACAAGTGAGGATAGACAAGGTTTTTTGGAGGTATGGCAAGAGAACAACAATATGGAAAGTTTCCTAAAGCTGATTGTGAGAGGGAAAAGTAGGAATGAGGCTGTAAGAAGAAGCCAGAGTCCAAGCTAGGGGCCCTTTGGTATGACTGTCTAAAGAGCATGAAGAGTCAGTGGAACATTCTGGGCAGCGTGGAGATAGTGTTTTTCTTTTTTTCTATCGATTGTCCTAGAGGATGGAGGCAGAGAGAGCTGGGAATGGAGGTGGAAAACTGGTCTGTGTCCTGGCTGTAGGAGTGCAGATTAGACATACAGAAGCAGAAGAGGAAATGGGCTTGGGAATTTCAGGGGCAAAGAAATCAGACTCAGTATTTGACCCTCTATGGCAGGGGTCTCTGACATCTGGGATCTAATGCCTGATGATCTGAGGTAGAGCTGATGTAATAATAAAAAAATAAGTTCACAATAAATATAATGTAGTTAAATCATCCTGAAACCATTCCTCCCTCTACCTCCGCTTCCCCTGCTCCACATCTGCCCCCCACTCCCCACCCCTTATTCGTGGAAAAATTGTCTTCCATGGAAGTAGTCCCTAGTGCTAAAAAGGTTAGGGACCACTGCTTTGTGATATGGGAGGCATGGGTACAACTGAGGGAGAGGGAGCCCTCTGAGGTTTACGTCTTCATGGTTTACAGACCGCCCCGTGACCACACCTGTGTTCTAGACATTGCAGCTTGGGGCTCCAGAGATGAGTGAAGCATGGTCTGTGCCCTCCAGGAGCCCCACAGGTGGGGGCTAGGAGAGGCGGGAGGCTGAGGATGGATGAAAGACTTGCCGGGGAGTGTTTGAGGACGTAGCTGAGATCATAAATCATGAGTTCATAAAGGCGCCAATCTTTTGCATCAGCTTTTTGGCATTGGGTTAGAGCCTTGATTCAAGATTGGGATTGGGGGCAGATGTGGAAAAAATGTGGCGTCCAGAAATAAAAGTGATCAGAGTGAGTTGATGAAGGTATGAACTGTATTGGTGGCTTTCAGCCTTCTGTTTGCCCCTTGAGACGCACTCCTGTGACCTGGGAGGCTGAGTGGTGTGGACTGTCTTGCTCTGCGATGTCCAGTTGACATCAACCATGGGAGGAGTCCCAGCAGGAGGCAGCTCCCTTCTGTTGGGTTACCATGGTCTGGCTGCCTCCCTTTACTGAAGGACACAACTTCCATCAGGTAGCCCTCCCTGCATACCTGTCTGCACTCCATTCCCTGGCCCCTTGGGTACCAGATGGTAGCGATCTCACTACTTAGGAGTGCTCTCCCTTAATGTTTTTGTTTAATCCTGGGGAAACCTTTATAAATAGGTTCTTTATTCAACTCCTAAGTGCCCAATTTGGGTGAACCATCTATTTCTGCCAGAACTTGGATTGATAAATAAAGTAGTAATAAGTTTTCCTTTATGACACAGTACCCACAACACACATATACAAATGAAGTCGGGAGGATGGTAACCCTTACTTAACCCTAATGATACCCTCTTATTTTTTATTCTACTGTTGTTTTTTTTTAAGTTGGAATATACTAAATTTATTTCACTGCTCACTGATGGATTAGGCCCATAGTTAGAAAACCAATGGGATTACCTGATGTATAGGGGGCATTGAATGGATCATCAAGTTAGATGGCTCTAGAAATTTTCACAGGTCCAAGATCCCATTGTTTTTTTTATTGATTGAGGTAAAGTGTGAAGCTGAAGGTAAATTCCTAACAGGTATGCATTACAAGGGTTTAAATTGCAGTCTATGGATTTTAAGGCCAAGTATCTTATATGGAGAACACTTAGGTCTTCACCTTTCTGAATAGCCAGCACATGAGCTCGGAGTCATCTTGGCCCAGACTTTCAGGTGGCTTGATAAAATCTTGGAGAAAATGAAAGAGTTTCACTTGTGATCCCATATTTCTTTCATCATGACATAGTCATAGTATTGGTAACTTTAATGTTAGGTTCTGGATTACTTCCTTTTGTAGCAAAGAACTGAGGAAATGCAAGATGGATAAATAATCCTCGTCTGTATTTATAGGCACATTTATAGAGACTTAGTGGGCTTGAGTTTTGACAGCAGTGTTTGATCAGAGACATTTTCTCAGAACCTTAAAAAAAACAAAACTGCAGTTCAGAAATCTCTAGTTAAAAAAAAAAAAAAAACAACAACAACCTTTTTTTTGTTTGTTTGTTTTTCATTAGAAAGAAAGAAAGTGAAGTCACTCAAGTCATGTCCAACTCTTTGCGACCCATGGACTGTAGCCTACCAGGCTTGTCCATTCATGGAATTTTCAGGCAAGAATACTGGAGTGGGTTGCCATTTCCTTCTCCAGGGGATCTTCCCCACCCAGGGATCGAACCCAGGTCTCCCGCATTGCAGGCAGATGCTTTACTGTCTGAGCCGCCAGGGAAGCCATTTTTTCATTGCTGCTAACTAAATTTGCATTTCAGGTCTTTCTGCCTTCCCTTTTACTTTTGTCTGTGGGTGAGGAGAGCTGTGTGGGACTGTGACCATGGATAGCGAAGTATAGTCAGTTGTGTCTGAGTCTGTGCAACTACCCCATGGACAGTAGCCCACCAGGCTCCTCTGTTCATGAGATTTCTCAGGCAAGGAGACTGGAGTGGGTTGTCATTTCCTACTCCAGGGGATCTTCCCTATCCAGGGATTGAACTGTGTCTCTTGCGTCTCCTACATGGGCAGGCGGATTTGTGCCACCTGGGAAGTCCTTATGGATAGTGAGGAGCCCTCTGTTGCTGTGTTAGTTTCCTAGGACCACAGTGACAAAGTATCATGAGCTGGGTAGCCACAATGGGTGGCTTAAAACAAATAATTTTTTCACAGCTCTGAAGGCTAGAGGTTCAAAATTAACATGTTGGCAGGCTCATGCTCCCTTTGAAGCCTCCCAGAGAACCTTCCTTGCCCCTTCCAGCTTCTTTTGTGCCTAGACATTCCTTAGCTTGTGGCAGTGTAACTCTAGTCTCTGCCTCCGTTTTTACATGGCCATCTTCCCTCTGTGTCTTTCTTGTCATATAAAAACAAATACATATGTGTGTGTGTGTGTGTGTGTGTATGTATGTATGTATGTATAGGTGTGTGGCTGAGTCCCTTTGCTGTCTACCTGAAACTATCATGACATTGTTAATATGCTATACTCCCAACATAAAAAGTTAAATAAACAATGCACGGTGCTTGTTAAAAAAATAGTGTTCAAACATTATAAAAGGCACAAAAAACCCAGATCACATCAGATTAGGACTTACCCCAGTGGCCTTACTTAATGTGTTTATATCTGTGAAGACCCTGTTTCTGAATAAGGTTGCATTCACAGGTACAAAGGGTTAGGACTTCAGCATATCTTTTGTGGGGACAGTTAAACTCCTAACAATTGGTATTCAGTTCAGTGCCTTTTTCCTATTTTTAGAGTAAGAGACTTTGAGAAAATTCTGTGAATTCTTCATTACTTTCCCCACAATGTTACTCTTTATTCCTCAAGTTTTTGCTCCAAAATGATCCACAGATAACTTGCTTCCTGTTTTATTGAGAAATAAAGGTCTTATGGTCTGATATCACTTACTGTTACCTTCTGTACTTGTGCATTTTGGCATCTGTGCCCTTGTTCTCAGCTGAGTCTTCAGATGACCTCGTTGAGACACACATTTGTCCTAAATTCTGCCTCATTCCAGGTCTTTTGTGGTCTGGCTTCCTTGAGCAATTGATTGAAGTCCTGGGACTTGTTTGAATTGATCCTGTACAGTTTATAATTAAGCTAGTGTTTTTGAGCACCTATGCTGTCCCATACACAGTCCCTTTCCTTCAGGGCTTCCCAGTTTAGTTGGAGAGACACACATACTTACCGAAAACAGAGCAACAGCCAGGTGCCAGATGAGTTCTCCAGGCATTAAGGAGGGAGAGAGCTCACAGTTGCCAAGTGTGAAAAATGGGTAAAATCTAGATAAATGAAAGAAGGGAGGCGGGAAGTATCATTTGGCAGAGATAAATGAAATAGGCGCCTTGCAACAGTCCTCAGACTTACTGGTCTCAACAGCCTTCTTTACTCTTCCATTTTAGAGGGCCAGGAAGGGCTTTCCTCTGCAGATCGTATCTGTCCATATTTACCATATCAGAAAAACTGAGAAATTAAAATAGCTTATTTAAATGATTTAGAATAGCCAGTCCATAACAAGGTCACCTGTTGTCATGAAAATGACTATTTTTCAAAGCAAAAGAAAAACAATCAGTGAAAAGAGTGACCGTGTGTAACATTGACGCCGTTCTCTTGGCTGCCTGCTTGTTAGACAGTTGGATTCTCAAATGTGTCTGCTTGCTTATTCAGTCTGTTGCAGGGTATTGTTTTGGTTGAAATACTTGAAGGAAATCCTGCCTCACATAGATATGTAACTGGAAGAAGGAGGAGCATTTTAGAAGCTTTTTCAAATAACTGTAGATAAGCTTTTGTATATTACATGCAGATCCAACAAGTGATGGTTTTACCAGTAGTCATGTATGGATAGATGTGAGAATTGGACCCTGTAGAAGACTGAGCACCAAAGAGTTGACGCTTTTGAACTGTGCTGTTGGAAAAGACTCTTGAGAGTCCTTTGGACTGCAAGGAGATCAGAGCAGTCAATCCTAAAGGAAATCAATCCTGAATATTCATTGGAAGGACTGATGCTGAAGCTCCAAAACTTTGGCCACCTGCTGTGAAGAGCCAACTCATTGGAAAAGACCCTGCTGGGGAAACATTGAGGGCGGGAGGAGAAGGGGATGACAGAGGATGAGATGGTTAAATGGCACTACTGATTCAATGGACATGAGTCTGAGCAAGCTCCGTGAGTTGGTGATGGACGGGGAAGCCTGGCATGCTGCAGTCCATGGAGTCGCAAAGAGGTGGATATGACTGAACAACAACAACAACAGCTGGAGGCCACTCGCAGAGGTCACCTTCCTTTCCTGGTGGTCACTTACAGTTCTATATTATGTGGAACTTACCCAGACTTATTACTTCATCAAGCCAGCAAGTAGGATCTCTAAAGTTGGAATCTTATATAACATAATTATGGGAGTGAATCTTAATAAGGATTGCTTTCTTAAAGATTTAATTGAAAAGTGGAATCTGATACCATACTAGTAAAATTTTCATACTCTGTTATGTTATAACCCATTCCTTTGTGTTGTATTTTGAATAAATCTTCTATCCTTTCTGTGATGTTCTAACATCATACATTGGTTATTTGGAAAACACTTGTTCATTGGGTTATACCAGTCTTCCAAATATTGATACATTTCATTATACAATATCAAAAGCCACATACATTGATATTATCATCAATTTCATCAGGTGAAGGTATTGTGAAACTATCAAGCTCACAGTGGTGGATACAGTTTTCTAAAATTTTAATTTTTACTTTGTTATTGGTAACGAATTTTGTCTTTTCTTTTCCATGAAGTACCCAGGTTCACATCATTCATTTTGATGTGAAAAATGCCAAAAGCTCGGGTATAAATAATCCTAGTTTGTCTGTCATGCATTCTTTGAAGTGAAAATGGTGTTCCATGAAAAAAAACAGTGAATTCAGCTCAACTCCATCAGTCACAGGAGTGCTTTTGCCTGAGGTGTCCACTGGTGACCAGTATGAAGAAGTACTTTCTGTGGACTTTCTAATCTTCACATATAATGTCAGAAAAATGTGAAGTCAAGGGTCAAAAATTAATGTGTTTTTTTTTTTTTTTTTTGCTTCATTAAGGGTATTCTTAAGTTCAATTGACCGTCTTTAAAAATGCAGATGAGTAGCACTAAAGAATACAGTGATTTCTAGTATAGTTTATTGCCTTGATTGAAACTAAGGCACTGGCAATTTTACCCACCACTGCTTCTGCACTGGGAATGCAAATGTCAGCACACTTGTTCCAGGGGTGAACCATGAGAGTCCAAAAAATTATTCAACATGTTGACTATTTAAGTGCCTGTGTTTATTTGCATTCACATACAAAAAGCAATTCTTCAGTCAGTGTCAGCACCAAGTAGTCATCTCATAGAAAAGAAACAGCAAGTTCAGTTTCATCTGTAGATGAATCCAGGAGTAAGGCAAAAGTACAGTTCTACAGTTGGGATATTAACTCAGTCTTCACATTTGTCACCAGATGTTTCATTTGAGGAGTTCCAGTATCATTGGAAAGTAGCACTGTCATGCCATTTTTTTTTAACTGACTTATCATGTAGCAGGCATTCAGCTATCTCAATTGTACAAGGCTTTCTTAGTCTGTTATAGTGTGCACTTCAGCTAATGCAATACAGTAGCTTAGCCTTCAAGGTACTTCAGTTGCTTCTTTCATTTCTAGTTTGAAAAGCTGTAATAATGTTTGACTTTTGAAGTGTTCATTACATCTGCATTTTAAAATATTCACTTCCTTGTTCTTCAAATTCTTACTGATTAATTTCAACATGATGCTACAACTTAACTTTTTGAAAATGTTCATTGCATTAGATACAGTAATGTAAATGACCAATTATTATGGTCAAAGAAATGAAAACTTTCATGTCTTTGTCTATTCACAGTTTTACTCCCATTTTTTTTTTTTTTTTTTTTTGGTAGAGTTTTCCCTTCCATGAATCAGAGACCTCTGCTGTGTCAGTTTCATCTTTTTTTAAAAGTATCCTTAAATTTTGGTGGGCTTCCTTTGTGGCTCAGCTGGTAAAGAATCCACATGCAGTGCAGGAGACCTGGGTTGGGAAGATCCCCTGGAGAAGGAAAAGGCTACCCACTCTAGTATTCTGGCCTGGAGAATTCCATGGACTGTATAGTCCATGGGGTTGCAAAGTGCTGGACACAACTGAGTGACTTTCACTTTAAATTTAGGTAGTGAAGCTGTGATGGATTGAGGAAGCAGATTTTTCTAACCCTCCATTTTTATATGTTGAATTTCTTATTGTGGTAAAATATTCCTACTGTAAATTTACCATTTTAACTGTTCGTGAGTATTCAGCTCTGTGGCATGGAGTGCATTGACACTGTTGTGCATCCATCATCCTCCACCCCAGGACCTTTTCATCTTCCCAAACAGAAACCTCATTCCTACTAAACATGAACTCCCTATTTTCCCTTTTCCCCCAGTCCCTGGTAATCACCCATTCTACCTCCTGTCTCAATGAATTTTACATTTAGGTGAAACATACATTTACCCTTTGAGACTGGCTTATTTCATTTAGCAGAATGTTTTTGAGTTTATCTATGTTGCAGCCCATGTTAGAATTTCCTTCCTTTTCAGGTTTAAGTGATAGTCCATTGTAGGTTTATACCATATACGATATTATTTTTGCTTCTTGATTTTTTAAATTTAACTACAGTTGATTTACAGTATTGTGTTAGTTTCAGTTGTACAGCTTTAGATTCTTTTCCCTCTAAGTATATACAACATTTATCCATTGTATATCCATTCATCTAAACAACTTGAGTTGCTTCCATCTTTTGGCTGTTTTGAATAGTGCTCTATGAACATGGGCATACTGCAGATTTGTGAGAGGACAAATGAAATATGTAAATACTTTTCTGGCTTTGGCCTTGTGGACCTCCTTAAAGGTCTTGAGGCCCCCAGGGTTTCACAGTCCTCACTTAAGAACTGTTCACTGGAGTGTAACATTGGGAGATGTCTTCACAGTGGTTTAGGCATTTGGGGCATTCTATTATTAGTATAAGACTTCCCTGGTGGCTCAATGGTAAGCAACCCGCCTGGAAATATAGGAGATGTAAGAGATGCAGGTTTGATCCCTGGGTCAGGAAGATCCCCTTGAGAAGGAAATGGCAACTCAGTGTAGTTTCTTGCCTGGGAAATCCCATGGACAGAGGAGCCCATGGGGTCGCTAAAGAGTCAGACAGGACTTAGCCACTGAGCAACAACAGAAAACAACTGCTGGTTGCTTACAGTAGGAAACAGGAAGGCAGTCTTCCTGGATTACATGATTTCAAGAAGTGATTGAAATTTGATTAACAAAAAAAATTACAACAAAAGCATGGGACATTATTTTGTGTTCTATAACCTGAACATGTCACTATTTAGAATGACATTCCCAAAATATCAGTATTGAAATAGTATTATTTCCATCAGCCATCTGTCGGGAGTGGTGCTGCTTAATTGGAGCTTCACCTGAGTTCAGTGCAGCCTCACGTTTTTGTTTTCATTGCACAGTTTATATATTTAGGCTCTCTTAAAGGGAGCTTCTTTAAACATCATTAATTATCTCCATGTATATAGCTCATGTCTTTTGTTTTTTTAAAAAAAGCCAAAGGTGGTGGTCATTCATCTTTACTTTATAGTAGGACATCTCTTTGCTATGATTTACATGCTGTTTAAAAATCAATCCCAATGCTCTTCTTTAAACTCTGATTCATGGAGAGTAGATTTGTTATATTTAAGTAATATTATACATAAATAATAACATATAGGTTGAGAGGACAAGACAAGATGTGGAGTAGAGCTGTGATCATCAGATGATAGACACCCATGTGATTATTAACTGGAGAATGTGCACCATGGATCTTAGTACAAACTGAACATCTGCATTCAGGTAGCAGACAGTCTTGGGTGGTATGCCTGGCTTTCTTGGTTATGATTATGTTGTTTAGATGGATGGTTGCATAATAAGATATTTAGTATATGTCTTTGTGACATGAGAGAAATTTTAGCTTTTATATCATGAGGAATATAGTTTTGAATATAACTTTAGATTGTTCTGTGGTGATGAAAATGAATTGGGAAGGGGGAGCAAGTGGGAACACTAAGAAAACTACACATTTGGGTGAAAAGTACACATTTGGGTGACGTGATGCTTATTGTGGGAGTGCTTCTGTGAGCCTTGGGCCCCTTGCTGCTGCAGCCTTGAAGATCAGGAAACTAAGCATCATCATTGTGCCATAAAAAAACAAAACCTTTTTCCTGTGTGTTTGCCATGATTTTCCATTGTTGGGCCTGTGATGTTGAGATTTTAAAGCGTGAGATTTTAAAATGTGTGGTGGACTTCCCTGGTGGTCCAGTGATTAAGAATCTGCCTGCTAATTGCAGGGGTCATGGATTCAATCCCTGGCCCGGGAAGATTCCACATGCTGTGGAGCAGCTAAGTTTGTGTGCCACAACTCCTGAGCCCAGGAGCTGCAGCTACGGAGCCCGCATGCCTTAGAACCCGTGCTCCACAGCAAGAGAAGCGACTGCAATGAGGAGAAGCCTATGTACCATGGCTAGAGAGTGGCCCCTGCTCACCACAGCTAGAGAAATCCCACATCCGGCAGCAAAGACCCAGCACAGCCAAAAATAAATAATGCAATTGTTAATAAAAGTTAAATGTGTAGTAAAGTTTATAATGGCAAACTTGATGAATTCATTTCTCCCATGAGGTGATGGAGGTGGGAAGTAGAAACGCTTTGGCTGTGTTTATTAGGTAGGGCCAGACTGTATTCTACCATTAGGGTTGGTATTCGGAAGACAAATACACGGCTTTGTGCCTCCTTTTATGATTAGCCTGGCAAAGAACAGTGGGTAGAGTGAAGTCTGACAGTTTCTTTGTCATCCTGATCAGGATTATTTCCATCTGACTGGAATAGCGGGAGTCCCATTTCCAAGGAAGGTAGTTGAGACCAGTGTGGCTTTAGAAACTTTGAGAATACTGAGTCTTGATTGCCTGAATGGAAGCTTCTGTCAAAGACAAGAGAAAGCAGTGATCACAACGTGGTAAAGACAGTCTTTTCAGTGAATTGACCAGGGTCCAGTATACAGGATGGATTAGAACAGGAACTGAAGGTCAGACAGTTAACTTTTATAACTGAGACACTTAAATCCTGTTGGTCTGAGCTCTGATTTCTGTATGATTTGTTTCTACTTCTTCAGGCAATATTTGGAGTAGAAAATCTAATTTAGACTGGCTGCCCAAGAAAGTTAAATAGATCGATCCAGTGTGGGCTTTTGGGAGAAGCACTGTACTCGGTGTCTGAGGCCCGGGGTATAACCCAGCACTTCTGTGGACATGAACTACCTCTGAAACCATGGGCAAGGCCCTTGAACTCTCTAGACCTTGGATGAAGAGGAGCTTATTTCTAAGGCTCCTCCCTAGTTAATTTTTTTAAGTGTCTCATTTATTACTTGCAAGTATACATTTCTAAGTACTCACTTCTACATGTTGCCAAGGAGTGGTCTTTGAGGGGCCTCTTATGATGAAGTATGATGAATAAATGATTCATGAACAATTAACAGTGTATATTTCCATTCAGACAATTTTGGAGCTGTAACTCTCTCATAATAGTTTTCACTCCTTTAAGTAGAGTTAAGCCCTTGAAATTCTGTTCGCATCCTTAATTTATTTGAAAAATGAATTTTTCTGAGAGAACATAACTCATCTTCCCTAATTAGATTGTAACCTCCTTGAAAGCAAAATGCTTTGTTCTGTTCTGCTTGCTTGTTTGTTTTAATCCATCATAATGCCTTAAAGAGCACTAAGCATACAGAAAGCACTTAATAAAGCACATGAGTGAACGAGTAACTGGAGCATGAATTTCCATTCAAATCAAATTATTATAAACTCTTGAAATATTGAAATGTGAATTAATAAAGGTTTAGGCCCGTGATATTTTATTACTTCCCTGAATTAAATAATGTGTTTGTAATTATCATTGCTGTGGTTCCATGTAGGTGTGACTAAGTGGTCAGGCTGAAGCCAGGAAAGGTCTTCACAGTGGACAGCTCTAGGACGGGTTGGTAGGAGTTAGTTCATAATTATATAATTTTTGTTCTCTATGAAGAAAGAAAATATCATTTTCCAGAAATCAATCTTTGGATACCCTCATGGATCTAGCGCAGTTGGGGAGGGAGCAATAAAGTGGAGTTTAAAAGTGACAGAGGTCAGTTATGGAGAGAACAAAACACTTTGTCAGTTTTCTGGCCAGAAGGAGAACACTTCTTGACTAGAGATGATTTTTCAGATGAAATCTTTTTAAGACATAGGTTGCCTGACATCTTCATTTGGTTTCTATGGGAGTCAGAGACAAGATGACCAAAAGAAAAGGATGAGGAGGAGGATGCCTGCAGTGGTGATGGAGGGAGGTTAGCAGATATTGTTAGGGGAAGGTGGGAGAGGAAACAGCCCAGCTGGAGGGGCTCCTCACTGTGGGAAGAAACTGACCTCTGTCCACATCCCTAGTCCCTGCTGCTGCTGCTAAGTCGCTTCAGTCGTGTCCGACTCTGTGTGACCCCATAGACGGCAGCCCACCAGGCTCCCCCGTCCCTGGGATTCTCCAAGCAAGGACACTGGAGTGGGTTGCCATTTCCCTCTCCAGTGCAGGAAAGGGAAAAGTGAAAGTGAAGTTGCTCAGTCGTGTCCGACTCTTCTCAACCCCATGGACTGCAGCCCACCAGGCTCCTCCGTCCATGGGATTTTCCAGGCAAGAGTACTGGAGTGGGGTGCCATTGCCTTCTCCCTGGACCTTCTTTATTCCTAACCCAGGACAGTCACTGATGTCCTAACGATAAATCTGACCTGCAATCAGTGGGAATAGGGATATTTGACCTATGTTTTAAAACATTACATCAGAAATCAGTTAAAACAGATAATTAAATATTTAATTTTTTTTAACAGAAACACTTCTATAAACACAATAAGTATATCTATTTTTTTTCCCTGACAGTACCTTGGTTATTTGCTCCTCTGAGGTCTGAGCTAAATAGGTGGATACTCCAGAGAGCTGTTTAAATTTTGTCCATAAAAATCATAAAGTCAGCCGTTCATTCATGGAGCCAGTGTTCATTGGCTGGCAAACATGTATCAGATACTTTGCCAGTAAGTGGAGGGATAATAAAGATATTATCTGATTCCTGCCCTCTGGTAGGCAAGTATGATTCTGTGTGATGGTACACATCACCTAGGAAGCATCAGAGAGGATGACTCTGCTTGAGGGGCTGGGGTTTTAGAAGCCCTCCTAAAAGAGATGAAACTTGAGACTTCTCTGCTGCTTTAATTTATTGGTTCAAAAATGATTTTTGGATGAAACCACAGTGACCACTTGTTGACGTATATGACCAGGACAGCCTAACTTGGCTGGATGCTATACCATTCCATCCTGTCTGCTGTTTCGTCCTCAGTGCTGGGTCATTATTGCCTCAAGTATAGTACTGAAGTGACATATAGGAGACACTCTGAAATGGACTTAGGCCTCCCCACTCTGCAATCTCCATCTTTTCTTTATCTACACTGGTTTTCACTCACAGTATCTTTCCCGCTAGATTGTAAGTTCCTTTGTGGTCATGATAATGATCGTGACATTGATGTCAGAGGTGCTGATGATAATTCTTAGCATCCTTTGAGCATTACTCAACACCAGACAGTGTATGCGTTATCTCATCTGATGCCTACAGCCTCTGAGAAGGGGGGTGTCACTTTCTCCTATCTTTTCGAAGATGTCATTGAGACTTAAGAGAGGTTAGATGACTCTCTTATATCAGTCATCATCACAGTGGAATAGGTAGTCACTTGTCTGTCCAGTATTATTTTTTTCTGTGTGTGAATCTATGCATATAATTTACATCCTTCCTCCCTGCCACTTGCTCAGCTACAACATGTTTTTGTTTGTGTGGTAAGTACATGATAAGTGACAGATTCCGCTCTGTAGGGAGATTATGCTCCCTGCTCTCTCATTGTTCTGGTTGGCATGCTGTCAGAGTGGTCCCCACATGCCCGTGGGTGCCAAGGCATTGAAATGTGGGATACTGTTTGTCCTTCAGCCTGCTCTTCTGCCTTTTGTTTTGCCATCACTGGCTCTTTTCTTGTCTTTTGTCTGGAGTCTGTAGCTGAGCACTCTCCCTTGGCTTCTGCTCTTGAGCAGCACGGCTTCCATGCCTAGTCTGTCACTGTGTCTGATCCCCAGCCACGTTCTGCCACTGTGGACTCCGGCTGAGCCCATGTTGACTGCTCCTTTTACTTCTCGTTTACTCTCTTCCCTCTCTCATAGAGTCTTCAGTATGTTTCAGCATTCCCTTCAAGAGGCTGGCAAACTGGGCTTTTGTTTTGCTTATGAACTGACCAGACATTTTGTGTTAGAGAGTCTTATTCTTGGCCTTTCTTCTGAGCTTTATCCCTGGGTGGCTGTGTGGGTGCAGGAATATTACCTGGTCCTCAGATGTGGTTGCTTGTTTGGTTGTTCTGTACAACTCCCAAGTTGGAGTTGTTTAAGAACCACAGTACCAGAGATGATGCTTAACTGTGTTCACAGCTGTTGTTAGGACTAGAACAAGTTATCAGTCACCTAAAATTTTATTTTCATTTCTGTGCTGTCTTTCTAAAAGAACTTATGACAAAGTTCTTTATGAAATTCAGCTAGCAGCTACTTCATACTTTACTCTTAATAAATCTTGCTTGAATATGTGGATTTTGCATTTTAACTCTGATATTGACCAAATTATTCTTCCTTCCAATGGACACTTTGACTCTATTATATGGATATTTAACACAAGCAAGAGGATAAAGATTCCTTGTTTCTACCCAGTGGTTTGATTTTCAGCCCCTAAAGTGGGGACGCATCTATATAGAGAGGAAGAAGTGTGACACAGTTTTCATTTACGAGGACTCAAGTGAGATTAGCTAGTTTCAACTGTAAGCGCTACTGTGTGTTATTTGCATGACCTTGGGCAACTTACACCCACTGTGCCTCAGTTTCCTCATCTGTAAGATGGAGTTATCACCTTAATATGAAGGACTGCATGTGTTCACATTTCTAAAGTACGTAGAGAGTGCTGCCTGAAAATGTCTTCAGTGTAATGTACGTGTTTCTCAGCTGAACTCCAAGCCATGTCCTGCAATGAGGTTTATTCTCAGGACCTAGTATAAGCCCTCAGAAGTTTGCTGACTGGGTAAAGAATGTATAAAAAACATAGCAAATCTTTTGCTAAATCTCATTAGTCCTTTACATTATTTTTATTGAATAAATTTTCGTCTCAGCTTGTTTTCTACTTACAAGTGACTTTTCTACTGCTTTAGCTTTTAGAATTTCATTGATTTGATTAAGATTCATTTGTTGATATTCTTTCTGGCTGTGCTAGGGGCAGTCATTAGCCACAAGAAGATTCACTTGGCAATTTCCTAAGACCTGGCTTTGGTTCTGAGTTGTCTATCAAATATAACTTAAGATAAAAACATGTGTGGTTTTATTGAAATCTATATGTTGTTCACCATGCATCGTTTCTGAGATTATGAAAATGGCCATTCATTACAGTATGTCTCCTAATGCTTTATGTCAAGTGAATTTATTCTTGGTTTACAGAAAGAGTTGTAGCAAGCCCTTAAAATGTTTATTGCATTTTGCTTTTTAAATTCTAGACATAAAAATACTCCCATGAAAACCTAAGTTATACCATAAAGGGCTTCAAATATATAAACTATTCAAATATGGCATGTAGGCTTCTTTTTTTAGTTCAAGGGAAAATGTGGGTTATTGATCCTCTGAAATCCACTGGTGCTAAGAAAGCAGTTCAAATTGGAATCTCGCTTTGGACGTTTGGTGATACAGATGAAGAGGCAGTTCCCCGTTTCTTGTGCAGGATGGACTTAAGTTGGAAAAGCTCTTGAGTGAGGTGGAACTCGAGTCTAGTGTCATCGCCATTGGAGATACAGGGCCATGCCTGCTCTCCTCCCCACCCTCTTTGGCTGTGATGCTCACCAGTGCTTCTGGGAGCCAGGGCTGATTTCAGCACAGTATCTGAGGCCGAGAATAGCTATGCTCACTTGGTTGAACACGCTGTTAACCTGGTTAGTTCAGTTTATGGTCTTGAACAAGACCTGTCATTTAATAGAACCCATCTTTGCTGGCCCCGTAGATATCAGGCCCCATGGAAATCCAGGACTTTTGATCCTACCCCATGATTTATCTGAAAGTCTTGGCCCTTGTTATGGGGAGCCTTGATACCTGACCCTCAGCTCCTCTGTTTTCCCGGTATTGTGTCCCTCATTTTATAGTTTAGGCCATAGCCTCTTCACCCCCACCCCTCATGGATTTATTTATTTATCTTTTAATATATTTTTTCATAGCTCATGGCCCCTTATCTGTTCTTTCTGGGCTCCCCTTTATTCCCAGCCTCTCTAGGGCCCCCAAAGTAGCAACTGGAATGATAGTTAATAACTCTTGTCTTGACACTGTCTAGACTTTGGTCTGATTTTGAATATTTGACTCTTTAAAGTCACACAGTAGCTTGAAGCCCCCTACAGAGAATGGTTGGTTAGGACTTGCCTCCTACCAGCAGCTGGGTCTCTCACAAAGCTGCTGGCTTTGAAGACAGGACTCCCTTAGTCCATGCCACAGCAAAAGCGCTGCACAGGTCCCTTGGGATACAATGTACGATTGAATGTGCCTTTGTGTGATCTCAGGTAAAAGAGGGGAGATGACGGGCGTGGGAATCAGTATCTGAACTTACTTACTTTTCATATAGTGATGTTTGTTTTGTAAGTCCAGGAATACTCTGCATTGTGCAGCACACTTCTTTTTTTAATTAAAAATGAAGTGTTTATGCTGCATATCTGAAGCTGAAGCTATAGGCAAGTGGTACTCAACATGACATCAGCAAGTATGTGTGTGTGTGTATGGGTGTGCATGTGTCGGTGCGGGGGTGTATTATATAATGAAATCACCAGTGATGCTTTTCCAGAATAAACATGTATGGTTTCTACCCCTGCTCACCAGTTCGGCTTGGGGTAGTGGCAGATATTTGAGTCATCTACAAGTTCTCTTGTGCTTTCCATTATGGTGTATTTGGACTATACTTGTGGTGGGTCATAGTTATTGGCAGTGGATCTTAATAACAATAGGAACTATAACTAATATATATTGAGTATTCTGTGCCAGGAACTTTCTTATAAGTATTTTTCTTTTGTGCTGGTTAAGGCATTTGCTCAAACAAAAGCAATCTAGCATGATAATATTATAATTTGAAAAATAACTTGACTGTAGATGTTTATATATCCACATATAAGTTTATATATATGTTATATACTTATTATATATATGTTTTATTATATATCTTCCCCCATCTATTTGCGATGAAACAGAGACATTACTTTGCCAACAAAGGTTCGTCTAGTCAAGGCTATGGTTTTTCCTGTGGTCATGTATGGATGTGAGAGTTGGACTGTGAAGAAAGCTGAGCACCGAAGAATTGATGCTTTTGAACTGTGGTGTTGGAGAAGACTCTTGAGAGTCCCTTGGACTGTAAGGAGATCCAACCAGTCCATTCTAAAGGAGATCAGTCCTGGGTGTTCTTTGGAAGGAATGATGCTGAAGCTGAAACTCCAGTACTTTGGCCACCTCATGTGAAGAGTTGACTCATGGGAAAAGACTCTGATGCGGGAGGGATTGGGGGCAGGAGGAGAAGGGGACGACAGAGGATGAGATGGCTGGATGGCATCACCGACTTGATGGACGTGAGTTTGAGTGAACTTTGGGAGTTGGTGATGGACAGGGAGGCCTGGCGTGCTGCAATTCATGGGGTTGCAAAGAGTCAGACACGAATGAGCGACTGAACTGAACTGAACTGAATGGGACCAGATGCCATGATCTTAGTTTATTGAATGTTGAAGTAGCTTTTTCACTTTCCTCTTTCACTTTCATCAAGAAGCTCTTTAGTTCCTCTGCTTTCTGCTTTTAAGGTAGTATCCTCTGCATATCTGAGGTTATTGATATTTCTCCCAGCAGTCTTGATTCCACCTTGAGCTTCTTCCAGCCCAGCATTTTGCTTGATGTACTCTGCATGTAAGTTATATAAGCAGGGAGACAATATACAGCCTTGATGCACTCCTTTCCTGGTTTGTAAGCAGTCTGTTGTTCCATGTCCAGTTTTAACTGTTGCTTCTGGACTTGCATACAGGTTTCTCAGGAGGTGTGTAAGGTGGTCTGGTATTCCCATCTCTTTAAGAATTTTCCATAGGTTGTTGTGATCCACACAGTCAAAGGCTTTAGCATAGTCAATGAAGCAGATGTAGATATTTTTCTGATTTCTTTTGCTTTTTCTGTGATCCAACAGATGTTGGCAATTTGATCTCTGGTTCTTCTGCCTTTTCTAAATCCAGCTTGTATATCTAGAAGTTCTTGGTTCATGTGTTAATTGAAGCCTAGCTTGAAGGATTTTGAGCATTACCTTTCTAACATGAAAAATGAATGCAATTGTGTGGTAGTTTGAATATTCTTTGGCATTGCCTTTCTTTGGGATTGGAATGAGAACTAACCTTTTCCAGTCTGTGGCCACTGCTGAGTTTTCCAAATTTGTTGGCATATTGAGTGCAGCACTTTAACAACATGATCTTTTAAGATTTGAAATAGCTCAGCTGGAATTCCATCACCTCTACTAGCTTTGTTTATAGTAATGCTTCCTAAGGCCCACTTGACTTCACACTCCAAGATGTCTGGTTGTAGGTGAGTGATCACACCATCGTGGTTGTCCAGGTCATTAAGACCTTTTTGTATAGTTCTTCCATGTGTACTTACTACCTCTTCTTCATATCTTCTGCTTCTGTTAGATCTATACTGTTTCTGTCCTTTATTTAATGGAATAGTGACAGACTTTATTTTCTTAAACTCCAAAATCACTGTGGATGGTGACTGCAGCTGTAAAATTAAAAAACACTTGCTTGTTGGAAGAAAAGCTATGACAAACCTAGATAGCATGTTAAAAAGCGGAGACATCACTTTGCTGACAAAGTGATGTCAGCAAAGTGATGTCTGTATAGTCAAATCTGTGGTTTTCTAGTAGTCATGAACGGATATGAGAGTTGGACCATAAAGAAAGCTAAGTGCTGAAGAACTGATGCTTTTGAACTGTGGTGTTAGAGAAGACTCTTGAGAGTCCCTTGGACAGCAAGGAGATCAAACCAGTCAATTCTAAAGGAAATCAACCTTGAATATTCATTGGAAGGACTGATGCTGGAGCTGAAGCTCCAGAACTTTGGCCACCTGATGCGAAGAGCCGACTCACTGGAAGAGAGAGACCCTAATGCTGGCAAAGATTGAGGGCAGGAGGAGAGGTGGGGGGGCGACAGAAGATGAGATGGTTGGATGGCATTACTGATTCAATGGACATGAGTTTGAGCAAACTCCGTCAGATAGTGAATGACAGGGAAGCCTGACATGGTGCAGTCCATGGGGTCGCAAAGAGTTGGACACAACTGAATGACTGAGTGGCAATTATACATTATATATATATTATATATTTATTATATCTAGTATATATATCTATTATATGCTGTTGCTAAGTCGCTTCAGACTTATTATGTATATTATATATATATATTTCTGGTCATGAATCATCCTTTTCCTAGGCATGGGGTAAAAGGGCTTTTCTAAATTGATCAGTATGTGTTGTTTTTAGTTCTACTACAGAAATCCTTCATTTAATATTCTTAAAATTCAAGCTGGAGCTAACAAATATTTATTAATACTTACTTTCTGCCAGATTCCATGCCAGTTCCTTTCATAGCATTTAATTCTTGCAGGAGCATACTACAAATGGCTCTTGAAAAGCACAGATTTGAACTGTGCGGATCAACTTATATACAGATTTTTTTTTCAATAGTAAATGCTACAGTGCTGCATGATCCAACTTTGTTTGAATTTGTGGATATGGAGGAACCACAGATGTGGAGGGCAGAGTATAAGTTATATGTGGATTTTCAACTATGTGGAGGGCCAGTTCCCTTAACCCTTTGTTTTTCTAGAGTCATTCAACTGTACTTCCAATTTTACCTATAATTTACAGATGTGGAAACTGAGGCCTAGAGGATTTAGAGATACAATGATAGTACAAACTTGTGTTTTATGAGTGCTTACACAGACATGTTCTAAATGCTTTGCGTTGTTAACCTACTTAACCCTCACGACAGCTACATGAAGGATTACCATTATCTTCACTAGTTTATAGGCAAGAAAACAAAAACCTATAGGTTAAATGTCTAGTCCATGGTCACCTGGGTGGCAGAGCTAGGTTCCAAGCCTAGGCTACCTGATCACATTGCACAGCGACCCTGAAGTAGAAAGAGGCTTTGACCCTAGCTCTTCTGTCTCAGGATCTCTTTTTCTCAGAGCTACATGCCTCCAGTTTTTTAAAGTCATAGTTTTTAAAATGATGGATTTTTTAAAATGATGGTTAGCAAAGAGTGACCATTTGTTTAGATCAGTGGCTCAGTTGGGGGTGGTTTTGCTCCCCAGAGTCACTGTGCAATGTCTGGAGGAATTTTTGGTTGTAATCACTAGGTAAAGGCCACGAATGCCGCGCTAACTGTCTTAGAGCACAGAGGACAGCTCCCCCGCAACAAGGAATTGTCAGCTCAAAACGTTAAGCGGTGCTGGGATTGAGAACCCTGGTTTAGAGTGTTGTGAGTAGTACAGTGGAATCAGTTCCTTTTGTTAAAAGTTATGCAGAAGATAGTTTTAGGCTGGAAAGTAAACAGTAAAAGGTGGTGGAGCTGGGAGGGTCTTGGCTTGGAGACTGCTTAGCTGTGATCTGTGTTCATTAGTATTTTAAAAGCTATGCTTGAATGGATTCATAGGATCACAAATTCCAGATTTAAGGACCTCTCACCTTCGAGAATGTAGGAGGATGACCTCTTTAAGTCTATACATATAGTAAGCTGTGCGATGTTGCCTAGAGTGTATATCTCTGAGCATCTGTGTGAAGAATGCTTCTTTTGTACATAGTGTGTGTGTGTGTGTGTGTGTGTTGGGGTGGGGGGGGGGCGGGTATATGAATGACTTCATAAACAATGACTTCTGCCAGAATTCAGAACACAGAAGGCAATGTACATATCGAAGAGGTAAGAGTATGAGTAATTCTTGTCTCATGAGAAAGCTATAAACTAGTTTATTATAATGATGTAATATTTGGGTGCTTGATTTATCATCCCCATTTCCAGTGATGCAAAACCTTTAAGGACCAAACAGGTTATAAAAATTCAGTGTGTGTCTCTGAAGTCTGGCCTTTTCCTCTAAGCAATTCAAGTGTCGCTTTTGTTCTGACAGTTTTCTGTTTGTGGATGTTTCCACAGCTCGTGGTTAAGAACTCAACACATGTCCCCATCGAGGGAAAGTCTGGGAAGCTTTCGATGTTTATTCCATGAGGGAGGTCATAATCTGGGAAGATGTGATTCTCTCAGATAACAAGGCAGAAAAGTATCGTAATAAAGCTGTAGACTCAGGAATGTGGTAACACCACAGAGATGAGTAGTCATTTGTGTGCTGAGCAGTGGGGACCCAGGGTAGGAGGGATTGTGAGGGGGGAAGTGGCCTTTGAACCAGATCTTGTTTTAAGAGAAATTTAAGAGTAATCCGGGTCTAGTAGTACCAGCTGAGGCAAAAATATGGCCTTTTTAGGGCTGGCTGGGGAAGGGGGATGAAAGGAAATCTTTATCACGACAGTGATCAGAATGGCTGCCATTTACTGAGTACTAACTCTGTGAAGGCCCTGGTATAGAGGCTTTTTGATAAACCCATTGAATCCTTACAGCCATCTCTTAGGGTTGGTATTGTACTTTAGAGACAGGAAAATCGAGACCCAGCGAGCCCCAGTGTCCTGTCCACAGGCACAGGGCTCTCGTAGGCCCCACACAGGCCCTGGGCAGAGTCCATGCTGATTTTGAGGTAGAGCAGTTCCCTGTGTGTCTTGGGGGCGCTGTAAGCAGAGCTGTGTGGTGGCGAGATGAACATGCCTCTGGAAGAAGTGCCTGTGACACACCGTTCGGCTCCATTAGGGTAACTTTGGAAACTGGCTCTGTTATACTTGGTCTCATAGGAATTGTTGGGAAATTTTTTGACCTGGACTATTGGACAAGTATGATTTGAGGTGAACTAGTCACAGTGATTGATCTGGGCATTAATTATGAAAGCATGAGCGCGTGTGTGCGTGCTTAGTCGTGTCTGCCTTTGCGACCCCATGGACTGCAGCCAGGCATGGGATTATCCTGGTAAGAGTACTGGAGTGGGTTACCATTTCCTACTCCATATGAAAGCATAAGTGCGGACTAAACTAATGGGAATTATTATCACAAAGCTTTCCTCCAATAGAGTTTGGGGCAAGCCAGTCTGGACTCTGTGGCTCTCTGGGTTAGCTGTGCATCCTTCTCTCTACCTTAGTAGCTTCAGTATGGGGCTGAGGGAGTGAGGGGGAAGAGGTAGCCTTCTTTGCTTGAACATAAAAGCTAAGATTACTGTATACTCATCTCTCTCCTGGATTTTATACACTCCCCTGCCCCCCTCACCTGTCTCCACCCTTATGACAATGAATTGGAGTCTTGGCTTTGGTTAGAAAAGTAACAAATTAATATTGATACTATATCAAAAGTTTTTGATATTGATTTGTGTTTCCTTGAGTGACTTTTCTTTGAAGTTACTTTATTATCAGAGAGGTATCTAACTTGACCTACAGGCGCAGAGAGAATTCAGTTCCAGTCCTTCCTTGTTCATTCATTCATCAAGCGTTTATAGAAAGCCAGTCCTTGACCTGGAGAGGTTCATAGTCTAGACTCTGGAAGAAACAACAGACGTGGGTACCAATAAGCACACTGGTGGGTGTGAAGAGTGACGGGAAAGAAGGTGAAGCAAGATGCTGTAAGTCCCTGGAAGGAGGAGGGGGTCCTGCTTGAGGGAGGGGGAAGGGATGGGAGGCAGTCCTTCGTTCTAGGGAATGTTTTCTCTGTTTTGTTTCATCCTCTGTTGTAGAGGGACGCTCTGCCCTTCACATCTGTGTTTTTCCTCCTCATTATTTCCCCAGGGTGAGTCTCCTGGGTAACCCAGCAAGATGACTGTCCCCCTTCATTCTCCCTGAAGACTCCTGGCTCTGTTCTTCCCCGTGACTCCCACCCAGATCATATCCAGGGCTCACTGCCTTCTTCTGAGCTGGTGCCCTTCTGTAGCCTTGCATCTTTGCTTTTCTCTGTCATCTGACCCTAGCCAGTACTGTCACTTGTCACAGAGGTAGTCAGAAGTGTATGAGATATCAAAAGCACTGTATCGGAAAATACATAGCAAACATATACAAATAACTCCACTGGGCAAGGGAACATTTTGTCATGCTGGGCATCACCTGGCACTTGAAGGGCAGGTTACTGTATACATTTCTGCTTTCTAGATGTTGTCTTGGAGCACCTGTTTCCTTCAAAATGTGCTCTCTAAATATTGTTCACACCTGACCTTGTTAATTTAGAGACTGTAACAGAATTGTGGCCCCTAGGGGAGTGAATGGGGCTCTGTAAGAGAGCTGCGATTTTGTCAAACCTGTAATAATAATTTCTGTGACATGTAAAATGAATCCCTTCCATCGAGAGGAGTTGAAGGAATAGAAATCATAAATTTGAAGGCAAAAAATATCTTTTGTTAAAGTATATTTTTAAATTGTAATACTCTTGTGGAAACTAGATGACATTTCTATCGGAAGAATTTCAAATTTAACCAGACTAGTTATTCTGCTTTGAAAAGCCTATTTCCTTTGCTAACTATCAGATTGTATGTTATAGTTATCAGTCCCTAATTCTAATAAAACCCAAGTCAATGGATGTATGCTGGTACATTTTATCAAACCATGAGCCATTAAGGACTTTATAAACAAAGTATAACCTATTTTGAACCAATTAGTTTAATTAGGAGAGAGGTTTGGAGGAACAGGAAATTCCCTGCTGTTAGTTCTCTGAATTCTGTGGTTATAGGCTGGCGTACTCTGCTGTAATGCATGTCTGCTTTGCTAAGGTCATCTAATCTCCTAAAAGGGGTTTTTAATATTGAGTTGCATTTATAAGCAAGTTATGTCCTATTTTTCTACCTTCTTTAGGTTTTATTTCACAGTCATTAAAGCTTTGCTGTGTTCTTGTTACATGTTGATAAATGCTTTGTAATTACTATACAACTAAAATGTTGAACTTGAATGGTTATATGGATTTTTATTAAAAAAAGAAAAAGAAAAACCTTCTTACTAAAGAAAGGCAAAGTGGTAGGGAAAAAAGAAAACTCTGGCAGAAAAGTGTGGAAAGCAGGAACTTGATATGATGGGACGGATAGAGAGGTTCTAGCAGCATGGGCTGTTAGACACCACAGTTCAAAAGGATCAATTCTTCAATACTCAACTTTCTTTATAGTCCAACTCTCACATCCATACATGACTACCTAGAACCCCTCTAGCAGCTGTTAGACATGGGTCCAATAGCCCATGTCTTGAGTATTTACTATCTTCCAAGTCCTGTGTAAGGGCTTTATGTGGATTCATCCACTCAGTCACCTCAGGAACTCTGATACTGACATTATTTCTATTCCCATTTTAAGGATGCAAAAACTGAGGCACAAAAAGGGTAGTCATCTTGTCCAAGCTGCTAAGTTGTAGATTGAATCTAGGCAATCTGATAGCAGCCTGCAGAGGTATTGATGTGAGCAGTACCTTGGAATTGCATCCATAAGGAAATGGCAACCCACTCCAGTGTTCTTGCCTGGAGAATCCCAGGGACGGGGGAGCCTGGTGAGTTGCTGTCTATGGGGTCGCAGAGTCGGGCACGACTGAAGTGACTTAGCAGCAGCAGCAGCAAGGGCAAATAGATGGGGAAACAGTGGAAACAGTGGCTGACTTTATTTTTCTGGGCTCCAAAATCACTGTAGATGATGATTGCAGCCATGAAATTAAAAGACGCTTACTCCTTGGAGAAAAGTTATGACCAACTTGGACAGCATATTAAAAAGCAGAGACATCACTTTGTCAACAAAGGTCCATCTACTCAAGGCTATGGTTTTTCCAGTGTTAAGTTGAGCATTGAAGAATTGATGCTTTTGAACTGTGGTGTTGCAGAAGACTCTTGAGAGTCCCTTGGACAGCAAGGAGATCCAACCAGCCCATCCTAAAGGAGATCAGTCTTGGATGTTCATTGGAAGGGCTGATATTGAAGCTGAAACTCCAATACTTTGGCCACCTGATGCAAAGATCTGACTCATTTGAAAAGACCCTGATGCTGGGGAAGATTGAGGGCAGGAGGAGAAGGGGATGACAGAAGATGAGATGGTTGGGTGGCATCATGGACTCAATGGACATGGGTTTGGGTGGACTCCTGGAGTTGGTAATGGACAGGGAGGCCTGGCGTGCTGTGGTTCATGGGGTCACAAAGAGTCGGACACGACTGAGCGACTGAGCTGAACTGAACTGAAGTTCCAATCCTACTTACTGCTTCTCAAGTCTGAGATCATGTGTAAAGCTATCTAACTCATTTAGGACTGTTTCTGAGATTTTTTTGTAGCGGGTAGTAATACTTTAGTATAGCATTGTTAAGTTTTAAGTGAGGTAATGCATGTGAATGGTTTGGGCTGTAGAAGGAGCTCACTAAACTTCTCTCCTTTGGATTTCCTATCCTGGGGAAGTGGAAGTGGAAGTGGTGGCTTGCTAACAACTTTGGCTTACCCTGAATGTTTTGGAGGTCTGAGAAACCTCCCAGAATCCTTAGAGCTCTGCACAGAGTGCTTAAACACAACTAAAAACTTTCTACAGTTCCCTTTTCTCCATTCCTTGGTCATTCCAAAGAAAACTTTTATTTCCATATATTCATGTCCCCCTAGTTATACTTTGAACTTTTTATTTTGTACTGGGCTATGACTGCAGCCATGAAACTAAAAGACTCTTACTCCTTGGAAGGAAAGTTATGACCAACCTAGATAGCATATTCAAAAGCAGAGACATTACTTTGCCAACAAAGGTTCGTCTAGTCAAGGCTATGGTTTTCCCTATGGTCATGTATGGATGTGAGAGTTGGACTGTGAAGAAGGCTGAGCGCCGAAGAATTGCTGCTTTTGAACTGTGGTGTTGGAGAAGACTCTTGAGAGTCCCTTGGACTGCAAGGAGATCCAACCAGTCCATTCTGAAGGAGATCAGCCCTGGGATTTCTTTGGAAGGAATGATGCTAAAGCTGAAACTCCAATACTTTGGCCACCTCATGCGAAGAGTTGACTCATTGGAAAAGACTCTGATGCTGGGAGGGATTGAGGGCAGGAGGAGAAGGGGGCTACAGAGGATGAGATGGCTGGATGGCATCACTGACTTGATGGACGTGAGTCTGAGTGAACTCCGGGAGTTGGTGATGGACAGGGAGGCCTGGTGTGCTGCAATTCATGGGGTTGCAAAGAGTTGGACATGACTGAGCGACTGATCTGATCTGATCTGATCTGATAACCAATTAACAACGTTGTGATAGTTTTAGGTAAGCAGTAAAGGGACTCAGTCATACATATACATGTATCTATTCTCTCTCAACCCCCCTCCCATCCAGGCTGCCACATAACACTGAGCAGAGGTGCATGTGCTATATAGTGGGTTCTTGTTGGTTATCCATTTAAATATAGCAGTGTGTACAAGACCATTGCAAACGCCCTAACTATCCCTTCCCCCTACAACCACAAGTTTGTTTGTTAAATCTGTTAGTCTCTTTTTGTCATATAAGTTAGTTCGTTTGTGTCATTTCCTTTTAGATTCCACATGTAAGGGATGTCATACGATATTTCTGCTTAGTTTCACTTTGCCAAGTAGGAGACAGCCCTCGCGGCCCTCGCACTGGTCTGTCTGCTTCCATGTGAACATGGCTGGATAAGTGTGCTTTCCTGGGAGAAGGAAGGGATCCTCACTGGCACCCTTGACTTTTGTTTTTCTTAAGGGAAGACACATGCTTACTTCTTTTTGTTTTGATTTCTTTCTTTGGGTTAATTTTTCCTTAAATCTTTTTCCCCCCTTAACTCTTAAGTAAGAGGAGAAACAAGTGTAGGGGAGAAAAATTCTCTTCTACCACCTTAGGGCCTTTGGCTGGGCCTGAATATTCAACTGATGTAAGACAAATTAACAGGAAAAAAACAAAAAAATTTTTGCATGTACATGGGAGCCCCCACAAAAGAATGAAGACCCAAAAAATAACCAGAGCAGAAGTCTTTATACCTTCTAGACAGAGAAATAATCAATTTGTGAAGAACTGTAAGATCAAGGGGTTGGGGTAGGGGCAGTAGATGCGGAGGTGACCAGAGATATATGGGTAGCTTCACAAGGTGCGTTTGCCCAATTTCTCTTGGCCCCGATTCCTCATCTCTGGTAATAGAACGTTTTCTTTAATCTTGGTACAGGGAGAGCACCTTTACATGGAGTTTTATCTCCTGTTTTCAGAAATAAAAAAGAGGGTCAGAGTGCCCTTCGTATACCTGCTGTTTCTCGAGTGCCTTTAACTCAAAATAATGAATATGCCAGAGCTGTGTATTTTGGGGTGGTATGCTCAGAGCTCCTTTACCAGCTTGAGTGAAAATAGATTGTAGTCTATTCTTGGTTTTTTGCTTAAATTCTTATTTCCCCCAAGGGTCCTAAGAGTAAGAGGTGATACTCAACCTCCAGGTTTCTCTCCTACAGGATGGGTAGTATATGGAGATTAACGTATGAACTTGAGAGCGTGAGCCAAGTTTGGACTATGGGAAAGCTCCTCCCCACCCCATCCTTCCTACTCTGCTTTCCCAATCCCTCACTAGCCTTGTCCCTGTGTGTGCTTGGTGGTAGAAGGAAGGCTTTTATACAGCTGGAAAGAGCATGTAACAGGAGCCTCTACATATCCATATACATGCCATTTGCTTCCTTAAGGACAACAGAAGTACCTGTGACGTGATTCCTAACGTGTGGTCCAAAGACCACCTGCATGAGAATCCCACGGAGTATTTTTTCAAGAAAGAGACTTCTGGCCCCCCAGAGCCCCTGTGTCAGAATCCCAGTGTCATTATTTGTGGTTTTAAAAATATGCTTTTCATAGGTTGATCACGTTTCCCTTTGAGGAAAAGCAGTAGTACAGACTTAATATCATTCAACCAGGTTTCGGTCTTGGCATACGCATTTTCAGGGCTGATTTTCTTTCACTGGTAGCTTGTCACTACCAGTGAGGGCCTGTTTGCCAATGTTCCAGTGTGCTCATCGGTGCGCAGAGCTGGGAGTGGTTGGAGAGGGTGCCAGGGTGACCAGAAGGGAGGGGAGGGGAGGGGAGAGGAGGGCTGTGGAGAGAGGCAAGGCAAGAGGACATGTTTCATGGAGTTAGATTCAAGGCAGAGGTGGGCTGTCCTCGGGGGAGTAGGATCTGGCTGTCTTGGGGAGCAGAGGAGGGAAGTGAGGTTCACGCAGGCAGGAGGCAGAAGTAACAGGTGACTCCTAAGGGAAAAGCCTGGAGCTGGGGATCTGGGGCTGGGGATCTGGGGCTGGACCTCGGCCAAGAGACCTTTGGAACTAATTAAGCTGAGGTCTTTTCCTCAAGGTGTTTATGGTGACTTGCCAGTCCAGCTCCTGGGGATTTGTTTGATAATTGAATAATTAGACATTGAGTAAAATGCATTACATGGATCGAGCATCCATATTGCTTACAAGTGAAGGGTAAATTTTAAGATAGCTAGTTAAGAGCATAGGAAAAGTACTAAGAACAAACTGAGTTAATTTTTGAAGATGTGCTATTCTTACTGTAATCCTGCTATCTTAGAATATTCTAGAAAATGAAGACATGAGCACACATTCTAGCTCACTAGTGTGGTTGTTCCCAAACTTTGCTGTACATTGAAATGTTTTAAAAAATACTTTTACCTGGTTCCTGCCCCCAGACATTCTGATTGAGTTGGTGTGTGGTATGATCTGGACATTGTGATTTTAAGTCTTTTCAGTCCCTCATTTTTAGATGATGAAATTCAGGTCTAGAGAGTGCTTTTTGCCAAGGTCACATGGTTTTAAGAGTAGAGACAGGATGAAATAAATGAAAATCTCCTGACTCTTTGCTCAGGATCCAGAAGCCACTCCAGGCCTTACAAACAGAGGGAATTTAGAACAGGGCAGTGTGCAAATAGACGAGGCAAGAGTCAAGGAGACAAACTGGTGACAGTGAGGCAACTCAGGGACCAGCAACAGTTGGCAGTGGCTGCGTCACCCCTGAGGCTAGAGAGTTGATGGAAGCAGGTGGTGTTTCTGGATCCCAGATGCCAGAACAATCTTATAGGGAGCTAGATCCATGGTGGGGACCAAGGGCTGGCCGGCAGAAGCCAAAACTAGTAGAGGGAGCTGGAGATGCACTGGAAGCAGAGGGGGAGAAGGAGAAACAGCCCCCCTTCTCTGCTGTTTGACCATGCTCTCTAATCTTGCACCAGCATTTGCTGTTGGCCAAGCCAGTTGGGAAATGTGGATCCTTCCAGAGCAGAAGAATGAATGACCCTGAGAACAAACTAGCAGGTGACCTGGACTGTGGTCTTTCTAAAGTGCTGAGGCCTTGTGTTTAAGCAGGTCTCTGGATGATGGTCTCATAAAGTAGGGCCTAAAGGAGTTTCTCAGTAAATTGTAGGTAAAAACAGATAATTCCTTGTATACATTTTCATAAGTGGTGTGATCGAAGGGCTCAACATAGATGTACACCTTTACTTTACTGTTCTCCTTTTCAATTCAGGTCCATGTCTCTTTCCCATTCAACGTGTTTATGTTTTTGCAGTCTGGACTGCAGCCTACCAGGCTCCTCCGTCCATGGGATTTTCCAGGCAAGAGTACTGGAGTGGGGTGCCATTGCCTTCTCTGATTTAAAATATATATCAGTTTAAAAAGACCCATTGGCAATCATTTCTGCGCTAAATCTTAAACACTTGTTCCTTTGGGAGCTAGTTACTTTCTGGATATATCACGAAAGCCTGATGATTCCAAGTATGTATATGAGATGACAGTTTTTGCTTTACTATACCATTTAAAGGTATTTTTAAAGAAAAATGGAGTTATATTAATAGTACACTTCAGTTTATTTGTTCTGCCTGATGGGCCAAGTACTTTGCACCCAGTGGAGCTCAGCCCTGCTGTCCTGCTGTTCTAACAGGTGCTCCCCCATGGAGCCCAGCATTCTTTAGACTTGGATAATGAGTCTGATGTCATAAAGGGAGCTTTATTAAAATAAATACAATACCATATTTCCTTGCGAATAGCACTCTGATTAATTCCGTCATAAATGCATACCTGACAGTCTTATAATCAATAGAGGTAGCCAAGGGGGCTAGTGGCACCACAGGCAACAAGAGGGTTTTCAATAGCATGTTTCTAGCCTGATATCAGTGTCAGTGTTTGGTATTCCTGTAGGTCATCATCTAAAGACCTGTTTCTGTGTTAACCTATCTCCCTGAACTGCTGTGAGAGTAATTACTTAGACTTGCCCCTGTTTGGAGGATGAAGGTACTTAAACATTAGAAATTAAAGGCTTCCCCAAGGCTACCAGCACAGATGCTGCAAGAGTCAGGATTAGAATTGGCTCCTAATTTCTGGCATTTTGCTTGAATTGTCAACCATGGATCCTAGTGGAGGCATCCTGACTTTATTTTTCCTCAGAATTAATCTGTGGTTAATGAAAGCTTTTGGAGAAGGCAATGGCACCCCACTCCAGTACCCTTGCCTGGAAAATCCCATGGACGGAGGAGCCTGGTAGGCTGCAGTCCATGGGATCACGAAGAGTCGGACACGACTGAGCAACTTCACTTTCACTTTTCACTTTCATGCACTGGAGCAGAAAATGGCAACCCACTCCAGTGTTCTTGCCTGGAGAATCCCAGGGATGGGGGAGCCTGGTGGGCTGCCGTCTATGGGGTCGCACAGAGTTGGACACGACTGAAGCGACTTAGCAGCGGCAGCAATGAAAGCGTTCATGATCAAAAAGAGCACACAGGCCTGAAATTTATGACTTCCATTCATTACCTTCTTTCCAACAGGTTCACAAGGAGGTTTTGTGAGGGAGGAAGCTCATGGCTGGCCTATTATTCTTTAGTTAATTGGACTGTTCTCAGTGTTTGGGAGATTTTATTTGTTAACATAGTTCCTTAATTATTTATATAAGTATTAAATATAATCATCTCAAACTTTAAATATTTTGTACCATTTTACCTAATTTTAAAAATACATGTGACCAATGTTGGTAAATATGGCATTATTAAACTTGTGATTATTTTACCTCTATTGTTTATGCCTAGCAGAAATTTGAGTATAGAGTGTATAACAGTTTCTTTCCAAGGTATACAGTGGTACTGGGTAATGGCTCAGTCTGTATTGTATAAGTGCAAGATAAAAATGGAATAGAAACATTTAGTTTTAGGAAGCTACTGACTCTTCATGTTCTGTAAAATTCTGTGTGTGTGTAATTTTTCTAAACACTGGGAGGTATGCCAATGGTTTTGTAGAGGATCTGCCAGTAAGATAGAGGAGACATAACTTATATGGAAAAGCCAGAAAGCTCATTATAAGAGCAATGTTTATGGTATAAATCTTATCTTTTATAAGATATAAGGGAGATAAAAAGCTACTTTATAATGGTTAATTCTGCTCAGATAACTGCATTATTTAAAACTGAGAGAATCTTAAAAAAATTGAATTTTCTATTTTCTATCTACTTTAATTACTATTAGGGGGCTTTTATTCATTGTAGGCAATGAATTGTCCACAGATAAATGGAATTGTTGATAGATACTTTCACTTTGGAGCTCTCCTATAATCGAAATGGGAAGATATTTGGATGGCTTTATGAGGGCATTTAAATACAAGAAGTAGCTTTTTATGTTTTGAATTGAAGGCAAAGAAAACCATTTCACTGATTCTAAATTCATTTTGTAAAGCCCCGGATTACTAAAATTGAGTTCATTCAGCTCAAACATAGTCAATCGTTTTTTGTTAGGCTCTGAGGGAGAAGAGCAGACTGTGGGTCATCTCAGTTGGTTTTTTTATTTGCTCATATGCCTTTCATAATACTCCGAAGGAGGGGATACATTAGAATTATTGTGGTTTTGATTGAAGTAGGAAAAACACACTATAACAAGTCATGGTATCTGACTTCAGACCTCAAACCAACTGCTTCTCATGTTGCTGGGTAGACTTCAGTGAATTGGCCCTGGGTTCTTTTGGTCACATCAGATTTAGAATTCTTTCATGCAGAACAAGCTAAACAGTATGTGAGAGTGACAGGAATCCATTTATCATACACGTAATGAGAGCAGGCTGGCCTGTATTAACACTTTTTTTTTCCTTTTTTTTTTTTTAATATTGAGGATGCTAAACCTTCTGGAGTAATCAGGTAACGTGTGTATTTAACTCAAGGACTGAATCCTAAGAACTCCTTTTAGGAAAGGCCCTCAGCATTATTTAGTGCTAGATTTTTTACTTTGGTTTCTGTAGAAACTTTCATCTCCCAATATTTGAAATGCAAATATCTCCACTGGGCTTTTGGTTCCTTTTATGGTTTTCAAAGGTACTATATCATTATATTTGGTAATATCATTTACTTTGCATAATTGTTCCTAATCTTTATTTTTAGATTAGATCTTATTGTAGAATACTTTGGAGAGGTGCTTTTCTTTTTATATTGGTAATGCATCACTTAAAATGGATTCCTGAGTTTACTTTAAATAAATTTAAACAAAAATTCGATTCTCCAGTTTCTGCAAATAAAGAACAGTCTGTGGAGAAAGTGTTTTTTTTTTTTTTTTTTAAACTAGAACCATGACATCTAAAACTAGAAATTATCATCAGCCCCCCTTCAATGCAGAGGACTTTAACCTCTGGTTTCCAGAGGACACAGAGCTGGGGCACCTCTACTTCATTTAAAAAATCTCCTGTTCCTCCGACATCCCTCCTAAAATGTGGAATGGTTTCCAGATGGCTCATAGCCTTGGTTTTCTCTCTCAAGCTCTTTTGCCTGCCAATTAAAAAAAAAAAAAAACCCTTAGCAGATATAATTAAAAATTTAATATGTTAAGACCAGATACGTCTTTATGAAGCCACACTCTGAGTGCTTGCTATGCTAATGCTAAGTTGCTTCAGTCGTGTCCGACTCTGTGCGACCCCATAGACAGCAGCCCACCAGGCTCCCCCGTCCCTGGGATTCTCCAGGCAAGAACACTGTAGTAGGTTGCCATTGCCTTCTCCAATGCATGAAAATGAAAAGTGAAAGTGAAGTCACTCACTCAGTCGTGTCCAACCTCAGTGACCCCATGGACTGCAGCCTTCCAGGCTCCTCCATCCATGGGATTTTCCAGGCAAGAGTACTGGAGTGGGGTGCCATCACCTCCGCTGAGTGCTTAGGGATGACCTATTCAAGTGAGACCAACTGGGGGCTTTGGATAAGACTCTCTGCCCTAAAAGCATTGCATATAGCTTTTGGGACAATAGCACATGTTCATGTGGCATAATTAGGGCAGAAGAGAAGAGATCCTGTTATTAGGTCCTTTGGTAGCAAAACCTATGTTAAGATATAAATGCAAGAAGCACAGGATTGGGAAATGTCCATAGGAAAGGATAGGGCAGAGCTCAACTTTGACACATAGGTAGGGAGAAAAGGCTTTGAGGTGGGGATAGTTATTGGAGCAGATTTTCAAGGAAACTGATCTGATTGAACTATATTCATGCTGCAGGGTAGCACTAATAAGATGGAATAGAGAAAATAGGACAAAGAGCCAAGAGGCCTCAAATGGCACTGTACTGACATTGAACTTAGTTGTTGTGAGCCAGTGTAGGCTTTCTAGCACTGGTGTGACTGAATGAAGGCAGTGTTCGTATCAGAATTCGTTTGTATGGATGTTTTAGAATACAGTGGAAAGGGAATACCCTGCAGTAGGAAGAGAATAGAAGACAAGATATAGTTTTGTTCATGGTCAGTCCTGTAGGAAATCAACCCTGAATCATCTTTGGAAGGACTGATGTTGAAGCTGAAGCTCCAATACTTTGGCCACCTGATGTGAAGAGCCGACTCACTGGGAAGACCCTGATGCTGAGAAAGATTGAAGGTGGGAGGAAAGGGGACAACAGAGGATGAGATGGTTGGATGGCATCACCGACTCAATGGACACAAGTTTGAGCAAACTCTTGGAGATAGTGAAGGGTCGGGAGGTCTGGCATGTTGCAGTTCATGGGTTCGTAAAGAGTTGGACAGCACTGAGCAACTGAACAACAACAGGGTTCTTAGCCCTAAGCATATGTTTGATTGAACCAGAGAGGTCCAGCTCAGACTGGATGGATCAGAAAGTAAAACATTAGGGTAAGAAGAATGTAAAGGATGTTGGCAGTAGTTTGTGTCAGAGAATTTGGACTTCAGATGACCATGATTTTATAGGTAGGTGGCAAGGGAAATGCCATTGACAAAGTGAGAGTGTTAGGAAGGGAATTATTTTGTTTCATATTTTAGAGCTGAAATAATGGTAATTTATCAGCTGTGTGCTCTTGGGCCAGTCAGCTTGATTATCCTAGATTCTTTTTGGATAAAATAAGCATGTGACCCGTCTAGCCTTAAGATTATGGTGAGGACCAAATGGAGTGTGAGCAAAAGGAGTACAGCCGTCAAAACAAAAAGGTAGAACTGAAAGTTTTTACAAAAACAAGATCATAGTACTTTTGAAGGAAATGGAGTGGTAAGAAATAGGGAAATGGGCCTGATATGAAATATGCGGTGAAGTTATGATTATCCAACTATCTGATAATTTGGTTGCAAGGACAGGGTAGGGTCCTCCAGATCCACCTGCTGCTCTTTGGCCCAACTCATCCTTCTAAACACTAATCTGGTCATCGTGCTCCAAAATGTTTCCTACTCTAGTTTCTCCTTGCTACAGCATGAAACTCTGAAATTTCCTGAGCAAGGCCTAAAGGCTCTTCACATTCTGGCCCCAAAATACTTTAAAAAAATCATATGCTGGACATTATTTAAAGAGCCACCATATGGCAGGCACTGAGCTGAGTTCTTGAGATAACAGAGGTGAGGAGGCACTGTCTCTACCACCAGGGAGCTCACTGGCTAGTGGAAAGTGATAGGTAGATGGGGTGCAGGGGGCACTGCAGAAAATGAAGCAGAGTTCCACTTAATGTAGATATCCTTTCTGGGGATAGAATGGAGGTCAGTATTATGGAAGGTTCCTGGAGGGGGCACCTGAACTGACTCTTTGCGTAAGAGTAGGAGTCAGCCAGGGGAAGAAATGAGGTGTGTGTGGGTGGAGGAGGGTGCTTCAGAGAGTGTGTTTAATCTCTGTTGAATCCCATCACCCAGTTACTGTTTCACATAAATCTTTTAGCAATGCTCAGTTACTCTTGGCCATTTCTCAAACATGGGGGGAAAAGACAGGGTGGGGGAATGGTCCTGGACCATGGAAGGGGAGGGAGGACCAAGCCCAGGACTCCTCCACACAGGTATACATACAACAACCATATCACTTAGGGTTCAGACTAAGGTACTGTGGAGAGTAAAAGAGGTGCTATTAATAATTATCTCTGGACCACGTGTCAACTGGGGCTGCCCTAGGGGCTTCCCTGGTGGTGAAGAGGTAAAGAATCCATCTGCCATGCAGGAAACCTGGGTTCGATCCCTGGGTCAGGAAGATTCCACTGGAGAAGGGAATGGCTACTCACTCCAGTATTCTTGCCTGGAGAATTCCGTGGACAGAGGAGCCTGGAGGTCTATATAGTCCACGGGGTCGCAAAGAGCTGGGCACCACTGAGAGAGTAACACTTCCACTAGGTGTGTCGGTGTGTTTGGTTGTTCCTGTTAGAGAACTTTCTTCTGCCGTGATCACACCGTCACTGCCACTAGGCTGCTCCTGGCTCTAGGTTGGCCTGTGAGCTGTCTCTGCACCCTCTCCCTGTAGGACTGCTCTTTGGGCTGAGCCCAAGATCTAGTTCTGCAGAACAACCTCCTGAGTGAGAAGAGTGAGGATTGTGGACTGGGTGTGGGGCTGAGTACCCTCCCCTGCTGAGGAGTGGCAGCCGTGTTCTGGCTGGGTGAGTGGTGGTATGGGAAGCCTGCCTGGTGGGCAGCAAACCCAACAGGGTCCCTAGTTTCAACAGTAAAGATTGGGGCCCATGGATTAACTGAGGGTGAGTGGAGCAGGGGAGGGGGGACTTGCTTCTTGAGAATCTGAGCCTTGGTTTCGAGGCTGCTGTGGATCAGCTGCTATCCTGGGCAGTCTCGTCCCCTTCCTGTCTCATTGTGCCTATGAAGAGTGTGTGAGAAAGCAGTGAGATGGTCAGATGGATGCTTTCATTTCTGGATGCTTTTGTTCATTCTTGTTGACGCAGGTGCCGGTGCTACTGATCCATCCATCCAGAGTCCTTGCCTCACTCTCTCCCGGTGTGTGGATGGTGAGATTCAGACTTCCATGACTAGGGCAGGGAGAAAGGATCTGGGGACATGCCTTGAGGGCCTCCGTGTCTTATGGAAGGAAGAGAGAAGGCATTGCTTGTGGCCAGAAGATGACTGGGGTCTGTCTCCAGTAAAATGTAGCTGATAGCGACCAGAGCTCCCTTAAGAAGGATTGTGACTCAGCCTTTTTAATAAACTGTCCAAGTCTGTGATCATTTGTGTGTTGAAATACCGCTCATTAAAGTAGAATAGGTCAAATTATCTGCCCTTTAGTTCTTAGGAAGGACTGAAAAAAGCCATTCTTTCCCCCCTGAAACTGAGTATGAGTGACAATAACAAGGATTAAACTGTATTTTGAATTTATATATACAACATAAAATAAGGTTTTGTTTCAAAGATAGGCAGTAAGCTTCTTGTGTATATTGTGGTTTTCTTCGGCATTTTGTAATAACTTTATTATCTCCAGTTGGGGTTCAGTAACTTAAATGGGGAAAAATTGAAATTTTAATAATAAGCACAGGTTGGTTGCCTACTTTGTATTTTGTATTAAAATAAATGTTACAATTGCTATGTATTAATATCCAGTAAAACTGTTCCTTTTTCTTCGGCCAAAAAAAAAAAAAAATGTTGCCTCTAAGCAGGCACACACAATTTATCTGGGTAAATAAAATAATTCTAAGTGTGAATGTATATGTTTATTATGAAGCCATCTTTCCATCTTTCAGAGTGAACCAAAAGGAAAGAGAGGGGAGCTGATTGCCTTTTATTGTGGAGCTGACAGAATGTTTATTAATGGCTATGGATTTGAAATGAGCATCTTACTAAATGGAAGTCTTGGGCCAACCTCTGACCCTTTTGTCTTAAAGGTTTGAGAACAGATAATATGGAAGAATACCAGCTCCTTTCCAGATGGCTGCATGCCTGATGTTCCTTTATGTTTAGCTGTCATTCAAATATGAATGCCCAGTGATTATAAGTGTCTCTTTCTCTTTTCTGGACTGAAATGAAACCTTTTATGCATTGTGTGTTAAAACAGATTAACTGTTTGGCTCGTCAGTAGGGAAATTAGAACAATAGCTGCCAGCTCAATGGTACAGCCAAAGAATGTCCTTTGGGGTTTCGGGGCTAAGGTTCACAAGCAAGTGCATCCAAGTGTCAGGCTTGGGAAGATGGGCGAGTTATGAAGATAATCCTTCTGAATTTTAATTTTACGACTGCCTCTGAATGAAAGTGGTAGTATCCTTCAGAAGCAAGCAGGATTTAGACAAAATTTCCAAAAACTCCTATATAGTTGATCCAATATACTTTTTAGTTGATCATCATTAATTTTTTAGAGTAGTACTGTGAAAGATTTGTTCATATGTAATGATGTTTTATCATGAAGGCGTAATGCAAAATTACTGTATAATGTTTCCGTACCTTTTACTGTGCTAAAGTTATCTTTTAAAAATACAGACGTGTGTGTGTGTATATATATATATATATATATATATATATATATATGTATTTGATAAGAAGCCAATAATGGATAATTTGAATATCATTTTTCTATTAAAACTAGAAATTTTGTGATCTGATAACTGAGTAAAGGTGGACAGTCATCACTTAGATGACTATATCTAAATGGTCTGAAATGCAGACCATATCTAATGCAGACCAGTCTGGAGGGCAAGGGTGTATCTGATGACCCCTCAGTGACCTCTGTGGTAGAGGCCATACAGAAGATGGCTGGAGGCCAAGGGTCTGAGGGAACCAGCTACATCCCTTTAGGAAGGTATGCTACTCTGAAAAATGCTTACCTGTCTTGCACTCTCTCAGCTATGAATAGAAAGGTGACTCTCATTTTCCCTGGAAATCTGTGAAATGAGTTAAATACAATATTTTTATGACCTAGCCAAATAAAAAGAAAATGTCTGATCCATTTATTCAACTCTTACTTAAAATGATTTTTAATAAAAGGTGTGTTTTTGTTGTTTTTGTTCATGGGAAAGCCTGCCATGAAAATATATTGTTTTAGATGACAATTGTGTTTTCCAAAACACCTAATGAGGAAAATAATCTTAAATAAAAGAATCTGCTATTCCACATTTGTTAACTTGTCTTCCTTCACAGAATATTTTTGATGTTTTTATATAACTTTTTTCATGATTTATGCCTCGTTTCTTTTAGAACAGCTTTATTGAGAAATAGTTTACATATTACACAATTCACTCATTTAAACTGTACAATTCAGTGACTTTTAGTATATTCAGAGTTGTAATCTGTTGCCACAATCAATTTTAGAATATTTTAATTACTTCCCAAAGAAACGCCATTCACCTTAGCTGTCATCCTCATATCTCCTTAACCTCTGACAACTTCTAGTCTACTTTTTGTCTCTGTGTATTTGCCTGTTCTGGATATTTCATGTGAATGAAGTCATACAGCCAATATGTGGTCTTTTGTGATTAGTTTATTTCATTTTGTATAATGTTTTTGAGGTTCATCCATGCTACGGAATGTATCAATAGGCTTTCATTTTTATGGCTGAGTAATACTCTGTTAGATTGATATACTACCATGCATTTATCTGATTATTTATTGAGTGGCATTTGGGTTGCTTCCACTGTGTTTGTATTTTTGGTAATTTATATAGATTTGTGTTTGTTTGTTTCTCTGTGACTATTTATCTTACCCATGGTGTGGCTCCTATTAGGTTTTAATAGGTTGAAAAGCTTTGGATGTTATAAGTAAGAGTGTGGTGATTACTATTATTAAAAGAGTACTGTGAAGTCATGGACTGCTATATCAGATGTTGTATAAAACCCAACAAAATGCCATAGATAGTGAGAATCTAAGAACCCTTAATGTAGATTGAGGTGCCCCAGCATGGGAGAAAAACTTATGGTGAGCAGAAGAGTGTGTGTACGAGAGGGTAACGGTGGCAGAGCAACGCAGTGTCTTGTACTATCCTCCACAGCGCCATATTGTATTAGCATGCCATGGGCATCAGTCAATCAGTGCTTGTATTGATACTTACGTTCAACCCCTCGCCAATTTACTGCCTTCAAAACAGCAAATTTTCTAATAGTCTGCTGGCTCCCAGTTTTCCCAAGATATTTAAGTTGGAAGGAGGGTACTAATCTAAGACTGGGGTGATGATCACCCCAGTATACTCAGTAGTTTAGAAATATTTTTATTTGACTTCATTTAATTTTTCTAGGCAAATACTGAGTAGAGCAGGGAGTCATCTCACTTGTCAGAAAACTGAGGAATCATAAATGATATGAATTCACTTCTACTAGCCAGTAAGCTCAAGCTTGACCCCAGGTCTTACAAATACAGAACTAGTGTTTGTTTGCAAATATCTTTATGTCTACACAACTCTGCCTTCTGCCTTTATCTCCCTTATCTCCCTTTGCTAACCATGACCAGCACACTCTACAACATTAGTGGTAGTGTGTGTGTTTTAGTCTGAAACGACCTTACTGAAAACTTTCATTGGGGAACTCAACAATAGTGTTTTGACTGTGCTCTGTCTTAAGGTTCAATATTCATAGTGATTCTGGCACTCTGGATATCACTGAGTGGTCCCATTAGACTTGCCCCCTGAACAAAAGTCCAGGAACTGCACATGTGAAAATGAGCCTGAGATTGAGGATTTAAGTAAAACAGGTATTGAGTAAAAAGGATTTTGTGAGCTTATCTTCATTAAAACATGGTGGGACGAATTGAGAAAGTAGCCTTGAAATATATACGTTACCATGTGCGAAACAGCTAGCTAGTGGAAAGTTGCTGTTTAATGCAGGGAGCTCAGCTCAGTGCTCTGTGATGACCTAGAGGGGTGTGATGGGGTGTGGGATGTGCAGAAGGGAGGCTCAAGAGGGAGGGGACATTGGTATACTTATGGCTGATTCATTGTTGTATGGTGGAAACCAATACCACATAGTTAAGCAATTATCCTCCAATTAAAAATGAAAAAGAAAAAAAGCAACAGTGGGATGAGACCAAATACTAAGGCCAGAAAACTCAGGACTCTGCACGCCTTACTCACTAAAACATTATTTTCACTCATCATGTCTTCCTGTGCATTTCAGTAAAGATGGTATCTATTTATAATAGATTTATAATAGCATCTGTCTAACATGATGAGAAATAGACAATTCCTAGCTTTCCTCATAGCTTAGTCAGTAAAGAATTTGCCTGCAATGCAGGACACCCGGGTTTGATTCCTGGGTTGGGAAGATCCCCTGGAGAAGGAAATGGTAACCCATTCCAGTATTCTTGCCTGGAAGATCCCATGGGCAGAAAAGCCTGGGAGGTTACAGTCCATGGGGTTGCAAGAGTTGGACACGACTTAGCGACTAAATCAACCAACCAACAGTCCTCTCTGTAGTGTTTGCCAACACATTTTTTCACAGTAATAACAATGGATTAAATGGTCCACAAACTCAAAGGCTTAGTGTAGTCAGTGAAGCAGAAGTAGATGTTTTTCTGGAACTCCCTTGCTTTCTCCATCATCCAGTGAATATTGGCAGTTTGATATCTGGTTCTTCTGCCTCTTCAAAATCCAGCTTGTACATATGGAAGTTCTTGGTTCATGTACTGCTGAAGCCTAACTTGAAATATTTTTGAGCATAACCTTGCTAGCATGTGAAATGAGTACACTTATAGGGTAGTTTGAACATTCTTTGGCATTGCTCTTTGGCATTGGAATGAAGACTGAACAACACACTGGAAAATTCTTTATGGGATGGGAGTGCCGGACCACCTTATTTGTCTCCTGAGAAACCTGTATGCAGGTCAACAAGCAACAATTAGAAGCATACATGGAACAATGGACAGGTTCAAATTGGGAAAGGAGCATGTCAAGGCTAAATATTGTCACCCTGCTTATTTGACTTACATGCAGAGTACATCATGTGAAATTCTGGACTGAAAGAATCACAAGTTGGAATCAAGATGGCTGGCAGAAGTATCGACATCTTCAGATATGCAGATGATACCGCTCTAATGGCAGAAAATGAAGAGGAACTAAAGAGCCTCCTGATAAGGGTGAAATAGGAGAGTGAAAAAACTGACTTAAAACACAACATTTAAAAAACTAAGCTTGTGGCATCCAGTCCCTTCAATTTTTGGCAAATACTAGTAGAAAGGGAAAAAGTGGAAGGAGTGACAAATTTTATTTTTTGGGGCTCCAAAATTACTATGGACAGTGACTGCAGCCATGAAATTAAGAGATGCTTGCTCCTTGGAAGAAAAGCTATGACAAACGTAGATAACATATTAAAAAGCAGAGATATCACTTTGCCAACAAAGGTCTGTATAGTCAAAGCGATGGTTTGTCCAGTAGTCATGTACCTATGTCATGTATGGATGTGAGAGTTGGACCATACAGAAGCCTGAGCGCTGAAGAATTGATGCTTTGCAATTGTGGTGCTGGAGAAGATTCTTGAGAGTCCCTTGAATTGCAAGAATATGAAACCAGTCAGTCAAACCAGGAAATAAACCCTGAATGTTCATTGGAAAGACTAATGCTGAAGCTCTAGTACTTGGCCACCTGATGTGAAGAGCCGACTCATTGGAAAAGACCTTGTTGCTGGGAAAGACTGAACGTAGAAGGAGAAGGAGGCGGCAGAGGATGAGATGGGGCATGAATTTGAGCAAACTCTAAGAGACAGTGAAGAACAGAAGAGCCTTACATGCTGTAGTCCGTGTGGCCGCAAAGAGTGAACATGACTTAGCAACTGAACAATGACAACATTAAGATGCTCATCACTCTAAGTAGGGTGTGAAAGGAATTCAGAGAATGTGACAATGTGTGGAGAGTTTGCTGTGTTCAGGGATGGGCTGAGGCCTTAGCCAAATTTAATCCTTACAACTATTCTTTGGGTAGGTAGTCTTATCTCCATCTTAACAGGTAAACAAGCAAGAAGTAAGTTATTTGCCCAGCATTCACTCTAACCAGTGGTGGACCCAGACTGTACCCTGGCCATGGAACTCCAGGGTATGTGCTTTGGATCCAGTGCTGAACTGCTGCCTGTAGCACTTGAATTCCTAATCACCACTGAGTTCTGTGAATGTGCTTTCAAGATGACAGTACCATTTTTCCATCTTTTAGATAGCTCTATTGGTGGTGATTTTATTCCCTGACCTATACAAGTACTTAACGCATGCTTATTGGAGGAAAATATAAGAAAATAGTTTATAAAGAAAAAATAAATACTTGAAACCCTGCAATGTAAACAGCACAGAATTAAAGAAAGAGGTAGACTTCAGCTATGATGTTATCTGTGAGGTGGTTTGACCAGGTGCCTTCATGAATTGTCTTTCATCATCATTGGCTTTAAGTGCACAAGTCTGAATGTCGCCTGCCGTGACCTGGCTAGAGAAATGTCTATTCCTTAGGGTCATGCGTCTACCTTATAGACAGGGCTTGCTCTGAGAATTTTCTGGAGTTGTTTAAAAGTTTGCTCTTCATTTCACAGGTGCTCAGATGCTGGATCGGTTCAGAAAATCCTGTTTGACCCTTGGTGTATCAGAATTATACCTTAGTATGGGGGCAGGAGGAGAAGGGGACGACAGAGGATGAGATGGCTGGATGGCATCACTGACTCAATGGACATGAGTCTGAGTGAACTCCGGGAGTTGGTGATGGACAGGGAGGCCTGGTGTGCTGCGATTCATGGGGTCGCAAAGAGTTGGACACGACTGAGCGACTGAATTGAACTGAACATGGAAGTTTATTTCTATAGGAAAATGGACTCAGAAGGTCCGCTTGAGATGCTAAAAAGAAAGACATCACCTCCCTCTACAATCTCCAAAGGGCAGCAAAGGCTTGTTTGCCCCACCTTATCTCATGCCCCTTTCCCTACTGACAGTGGAAACTGCTCTTTCTAAATCTTTGATGTGGAGCCCATGGTGAAGCCAAGCAGTGAACAGATGAAAAACTGCAATGCAGTCTGAGGGTTTTGGCAAGGATGGGTACCACAGGATATAGTGTGTTTAAGATAGTGGTTAACGGTGTAGCTCCTACCCCCACACCCCCCAGTGCTGGTGCGATTACTGCCTGTGTCGCGGAATAGTGGCGGTGGGGAAATAAGGGAAGCATGGCAGGAAGAAGTTGGGGGAGAAAAAGAAACAGTTTCCAAAAAATATAAAATATTGGTGCTTATTAAGACGTGGGATATTTATATATTTTATCCACTTGACAATAGTCATTTTGTAAGATCTTTTTTTATTATAGTGGTTCTGAGGAAGCTGTTTCAGAGAGTCGAGTATCTTTGTGTAAAGCCACATGGATATAATAAGGGCATATTTTACAACTTTCATGTATTCTTGCTTTGTCTACTGTTTTGTAATAATCAGAGCCCTGGTCAAAATTGAGACTCAGAATTTAGTTTTAAGGGAAATAAGAGAATGCTGTGCTACTGGACTCAATTTGAATTCTTCAGCGAAACAAAGAAATAGGATTTTATTCATTCATTCAGCAAACTTTTTCTTTTTGAGCAACTGATTATTTGCAGATGTTCTGCTAGATGCTGTGAGCAGGATATGTGCTCTGCTCTGAGGAGCTCTCTGACTACTGGGTGTAAAGACAATGAAATGAAAACAGTATAGCACCACAGTGAGTCTTGTGATGGCTTATTTGATAGAGTGAATTTCATAAAGAGTTACATTTAGTATTATGGAATCATGAGATACAAGAACATAAAGTCCTCAAGTTTTTTACTGTCTAATAACTATTGTTTCCTTTCTTATTTTAAAAAAGCTTTATTGTGAAAAATTTCCAACATATGTGTAGAATATATTATGAGCCTCTCACCCCCATGTGTCCATCACCCAGCTTCTAAAATCAGCAACCACTGACCAGTTCAGCCCTATCTTTTTTTCTTTTTCTATTTTGTTCCTAATTGTTTTTCCTTTCTAGAGATGCTGAGAATCTTGAATCAGGGATTCCTGTCTGACTGCCTATTTGAGCATGATCTTCCAAGTCACTTCTTGTATCATTTTCTTTTGTCAGTACTGAAACAGAATGCATGGCACATGACTGTTTTCTAAGTTGCTTGGCACAATGACCATAAAATGCTTGCCTGGTTGACTTCCAGGTTCAAGGATGAATTCTGCTGCTCATAAAGGGGCTCCTTTTGCTGACTTTAGAAATTTAGAGGTTTGTTTGTCTGGTATAAAAGTATGTGGAATGTTGGTTGCAAAAAACTTTTAGCAGATACAAAAACATAGAACACCCTCCAAATAATCTTTCAACTAAGCTAAGCTTAGCAAATTTGAGCAAGCTCCAGGAGATGGTGAAGAACAGGCAAGCCTGGTGTGCTGCAGTCCGTGGGGTCACAAACAGTCAGACATGACTGAGTGAGTGAACAAGAACAATAAGCTTAGCAAGAAAAATAATTGCAGAGAACATTTATATTTGTGGTTTATATTTATATTTGTATAAAAGTGGTATTTCAAGCTTGTAAGGAATTAAGCTGTCTGGAGAATTGGGTATGGGAAATTAACCTGCCTGTTTCAACGGCTGGGTTTCATGGCACTCACAGACTGGTGGGGACACGGCTTTAGCACTGGGTACCACTTCCACAACTCATTTCTGAGAATGAAATAATTTTTCTCATATGGAAGGGGCAGAGGCAGGTTTTTTTTTTTTCCTAGTAGAGATCTTAACCATTGTTCAAGCCTCACTAATAAATATGGTTCCTTTGTGGATGCTATTTATTTGCTGCTGAGTTCCCCTGAAAACACTTTTTTTTTTTTTTGAACTCATCTCTCCAGGCAAAGTAATGGGAACTGTGAGCAACCAGAACAAGTAATAATGTCAATTTAGTCCTAGAATGTGGAGAGAAGGCAGTTGTTTGCTTAGGATTATACTGCTAACATGTGCGAATGTGCTTTGCAAACTCATTTCAGTTCTTAAACATCTCCGTTAGAGACACTGGGGAGCAGGTGATATTGACCATTTTCTGCTCTTGAGTAAACAGGCTTAGTTGGGCCAGTGGGTAATGAGGGGGGACCAGAACCTGTCTTCTCTGTTGTTCACAACCCTGGCTGTCTGTCCCAAGACATTTGGTACTTGTTTGGATGAATGAGGATGAGGGGAACATTCTAAATCATTTCTCCCCCAGATTGTGCTTTATAGAGCTTGAGTATCAGAAATCAGATTGATTATATTCTTTGCAGGTGAAGATGGAGAAGCTCTATACAGTCAGCAAAAACAAGACTGGGAGCTGACTGTGGCTCAGATCATGAACTCCTTAATGCAAAATTCAGATTTAAATTGAAGAAAATAGGGGAAACCCTTAGGCCATTCAGCTATGATCTAAATCAAATCCTGTACAATTATACAGTGGAAGTGACAAATAGATTCAAGGAATTAGATCTGATAGAATTCCTGAAGAACTATGAACGGAGGTTTACAATACTGTACAGGAGGCGGTGATCAAAAACATCCCTAAGAAAAAGAAATGCAAAAAGGCAAATGGTTGTCTGAGAAGGCATTACAAATAGCTGAGAGAAGAAGAGATGTGAAAAGCAAAGGAGAAAAGGAAAGATATACCCATCTGTATGCAGAGTTCCAAAGAATAGCAAGGAGAGATAAGAAAGCCTTCCTTAATGAGCAATGCAAAGAAGTACAGGAAAACAATAGAATGGGAAAGACTAGAGATCTCTGCAAGAAAATGAGAGATACCAAGGGAACATTTCATGCAAAGATGGCACAATAAAGGACAGAAATGGTATGGATCTAACAGAAGCAGAAGATACTAAGATGAAGTGGCAAGAATACACAGAAGAACTATACAAAAAAGATCTTCATGACCCATATAACCACAATGTTGTGATCACTCACCTAGAGCCACATATCTTGGAGTGCAAAGTCAAGTGGGTCTTAGGAAGCATCACTACGAACAAAGCTAGTGGAGCTGATGGAATTCCAGCGGAGCTATTTCAAATCTTAAAAGATGATGCTGTGAAAATACTTCACTCAATATGCCAGCAAATTTAGAAAACTCAGCAGTGGCCACAGGACTGGAAAAGGCCAGTTTTCATTTCAGTCCCAAAGAAGGGCAATGCCAAAGAATGTTCAAACTACCAGACAATTGAACTCATTTCACATGCTAACAAAGTAATGCTCAAAGTTCTCCAAGCTACACTTCCACAGTATGTGGACCGAGCACTTCCAGATGTTCAAGCTGGATTTAGAAAAGGCAGAGGAACCAGAGATCAAATTGCCAACATCCGTTGGTTCATCCAAAAAGGAAGAGAATTACAGAACAACATCTACTCTGCTTCATTGACTACACTAAGCCTTTGACTGTGTGGATCACAACAAGCTGTGGAAAATTCTTCAAGAGATGGGAATACCAGACCACCTTATCTGCCTCCTGAGAAATCTATATGCAGGTCAAGAAGCAACAATTAGAACTGGACGTGGAACAATGGACTGGTTTCTAATTGGAAAAGGAGTACACCAAGGCTCTATATTTCACCCTGCTTATTTAACTTATATGCAGAGTCCATGTGAAATGCCCAGCTGGATGAAGCACAGCTGGAATAAAGATTGCCGGGAGAAATATCAATAACCTTAGATATGCAGATGACACTAATGGCAGAAAGCAAAGAGGAACCAAGGAGCCTCTTGATGAAGGTGAAAGAGGAGAGTTAAAAAGCTGGCATAAAATCAACATTCAGTAAACTAAGATCATGGCATTTGGTCCTATCACTTCATGGCAAATAAATGGGGAAACAATGGAAACAGTGATAGACTTTATTTTCCTGGGCTCCAAAATCACTGCAGATGATGACGGCAGCCATGAAATTAAAAAATGCTTGCTCCTTGCAAGAAAAGTTATAATGAACCTAGACAGTGTGTTAAAAAGCAGAGATATTAGTTTGTTGACAAAGGTCTGTCTCGTCAAAGCTATGGTTTTTGCAGTAGTCATGTGTGGATGTGAAAGTTGAACCATAAAAAAGCTGAGCACTGAAGAATTGATGCTTTTGCACTGTGGTGTTGGAGAATACTCTTTAGAGTCCCTTGGACTGCAAGTGCTGGGAGCTGGCATATTGCATATTGAGTGCATATTGCATATTGCATATTGAGTGCAGCACTTTCCACAGCATCATCTTTCAGGATCTGGAATAGCTCAACTGGAAGTCTATCACTGCCAGGAGCCAGCGTGAGGAACTCTGCCCATGGCAAAGGTCATGAGGAAGGAGGCTCGGCATACACAAAGGCGGGATCGAGCCTCAGGAGTCCCCCTGGAAATTCTCGAGCATCTGCCCCCAAAACCAGAGTCTGCCTACTTTCTGCTTTGTGCTGTCACCTACACCTCTGACTTTACCGGGGGCGGGGGGGGGGGGGAGGGGAGGAGCTGTTCCCCACTACCTCTCTCTGAAAAAAGAGTTAGCTTATAGCTCCAGTTAATAATTCCTGGGTGTGACAGTGTTTCAACCTACAAACTCCTTTGGAAATCCTCTAGCCTGCCTGAATAGGTTTTTCCGGCCACATGTGATTGTTCAGAGCTTCCCAACTGTGAGAGGCAGGAGATGTTCTAAACTGTCTAAATACAGAGTCCTTTGAGCAGTTAAAAGATTGATTAGAAATTGTTTTGGTGAAGGGTTTTTCACTTGTTGGGCCAATGTTTGCTGCTAAGTCTCCATATCCCTTACCTGCTGTGTCCTTGGCAGTGTATTGATTAATATAATTGGCGTAAGTAGTAGCTTTAATGTTTGTAATGTTGGACCCTTGAGTTAATTCTTTTTCTTGTTATAGCCCACCACACCTTTGCTCTGTAGGAATGCAACTTTATCTAATGCTTTTGGAGGGTGGCGCTTGACTAATCACCTTTAGAGAAAAATAAGTTTTCTGAAGAAAGGGTCTTAAAATGTTAACAGGCCTCCGGGCCAGAAGATGATGCAAATCACCTAAACTTTTGCATATGATAAGTTTGTAGGAGGAAAGCCTGGCTTACTGCATGACTCTACCCCTTCCCCCATTATCCTCTATGCATAACTTAAGGTATAAAAACTACTTTGGAAAATAAAGTGCAGGCCTTGTTCACCGAAACTTGGTCTCCCCATGTCGCTCTCTCTCTCAAATTCTGGCTGAGTCTCCATCTGGAGCGCGGAACCCGCCATGCTTACTAATTATGCCTGGGCTTCTAAGATCCGACCGGGGAGGCCTCAGTGTCTCCTCTCCTTCGGGAGAATGGAAGGACGCCTGCGGCCTATGTAAGTGGTGCAAACTTCTTGTCTTGAAGTTTTATTGGTCTCCCGCGTAAACCAAGCTACTCAGCCTTTTTTCTCCACTGTATTTTCCTACTGAGCTATCCTCATTCTATTACTCTTTATATCTTTGATAAATATTTAAATAAATAGGTCGCCTACGCCGTCTCTCCTTCAAATACCCTGGATCAGCCGGGGCGGGACTCCGGCAGCAAGGAGATCAAACCAGTGAATTCTAAAGGAAATCAATCCTGAATATTCATTGGAAGGACTGATGCTGAAGCTCCAATGCTTTGGCCACCTGTTGTGAAGAGCTGACTCATTGGAAAAGACCCTGATACTGGGAAAGATTGAAGGCAGGAAGAGAAGGGGACAACAGAGGATGAGATGGTTGGATGGCATCACCAACTCAATAGACATGAGTTGAGCAAGCTCCAGGAGTTGGTAATGGAGCATGGTGTACTGAAGTCCATGGTGTTGCAAAGAGCTGAATACGACTGAGAGACTGAGCAACAATTAGGAGGAAATCTTTGGAAGAGTGTTTCATGGACGAATAAGTTGGGAAACATTAGCCTCTGGTAGCACCACTGAGGGTTTGTCTTTTGACAATGTAATAATTTTCCTTTTGTTTAATTCAGTGTATAGAACCATATAATTGTGTTACCTTCCTATCATACCATGTCTATTAATATTCCACAGAATTACTTTGTGTGTATGAGACTGTGGACATTTAGCTCCAAATGAATAGCTTTCTAGAGTATCTGACATGTATCAGTTTAGAGCACCTAATTTAAAAGAAAGCTCTGATCTTGGCCTTCTCCTTTTTTCTTATATTCATTCCTTTAGTTCCCATGTTGAAACCCAAACTGTCCTCTCTGTCTTTCTGATTTGCACTTTACATTTTCTTCCCCTAGTTATTTCCTGGGATATTCTTGTATTTGTCTGTTAAATCAAATGTTTTCTTATAAGAATAATACAAGCTTAAGTTAGAAAATTAAAAAATTTAGATAGGTAAAACATAATCTTACTTAAAAGATTATGATTCTCTCCATCATCAGAGATAACTATAACTTATTTACATGTTGTTATAAATATCCTTTAGAGCTCAGACTATAGAGGTTGATTGCCAGGGTTAAAATTTCAGTTCTTCCACTTACTGGCTGTATAATTTTGGATAAGTAATTTAGCCTTCTGCCTCAAGTTCCTCATCTCTAATATGATGATAGTTATAGGATCCAAATAACAGAGTTGTTATGAGGATTAAATGAATTAATATTTTTAAAGTTCTTAGAGCAGTACCTGGCACATAGACTTTATATAAGAGCTAAATTAAAGAACTATGTGTATGTATTATATATGTGTGTATGTGTGTGCATATTCAATAGTACACTGTATGAACATGTCACGAATTATTTATGCAGTGCATGATGTTGGATATTTTCACAATGATGAATAGCTCTGTTATGACCATCTGTCCCTCAAATTTTTTTAGTATTCTTCATTGTTCCCTAAACTTAATTTCTTAAATTGCGACTACTGGGTCAATTGATGTATATGTTTTTAAAACTTTGGTTCAGTGTTCCTACAGAATTTGGTAAGAGATCACACCAGTGCTGTTCACAGCTGTGCTTGAGACTGCTTTTTTCATTTTTGTTAATACAGAGGGTAAAGCATTAAAAAAAGAAACTGTACTAATGAAGTTAGTCTCTGTCATATGGATGGATTGCCGTTTTGTTTCCCTGTGGTTGTGGCTATTTATAGTTTGAAAGAAAAAAATATGGACAAAGGATAGGTTTTTTTTTTTTTTTTTGGTGAAAAGTTTTTTTATATTAAGAGTTTTACTATCTTGTCATTTGTTATAAGTATCCCAGTTTGGCCTTGGAGTACAAAATGAAGCAGGGCAAAGGCTAACAGAGTTTTGCCAAGAGAATGCACTGGTCATAGCAAAGACCCTCTTCCAATAACACAAGAGAAAACTCTACACATGGACGTCACCAGATGGTCAATACTGAAATCAGACTGATTATATTCTTTGCAGCCAAAGATGGAGAAGCTCTATACAGTCAGCAAAAACAAGACCATGAGCTGACTGTGGCTCAGATTATGAAGTCCTTATTGCCAAATTCAGACTGAAATTGAAGAAAGTAGGGAAAACCACTAGACCATTCAGGTATGACCTAAATCAAATCCCTCATGATTATACAGTGGAAGCAAGAAATAGATTCAAGGGATTTAATCTGATAGAGTGCCTGAAGTACTATGGACGGAGGTTTGTGACATTGTACAAGAGGCAGTGATCAAGACCATCCCTAAGAAAAAGTGTAAAAAGGCAAATGGTTGTCTGAGGAGGCATTACAAATAGCTGAGAAAAGAAGAGAAGTGAAAGGCAAAGGAGAAAAGGAAAGATATACCCATCTGAATGCAGAGTTCCCAAGAATAGCAAGGAGAGATAAGAAAGCCTTCCTCAGTGATCAATGCAATGAAGTAGAGGAAAACAATATAATTGGATAGACGACAGATCTCTTCAAGCAAATTAGTGAAAGCAAGGGAACATTTCATGCAAAGATGGGTACAATAAAGGACAGAAATGGCATGGAGCAGAAGATATTAAGAAGAGGTGGCAAGAATATACAGAACTATACAAAAAAAAATCTACATGACCTATATAACCACGATGGGGTGATCACTCACCTCGAGCCAGACATCCTGGAATGTGGAATCAAGTGGGCCTTAGGAAGCATCACTACGAACAAAGCTAGTGGAGGGGATGGAATTCCAGTTGAGCTATTTCAAATCCTAAAAGATGATGCTGTGGAAGTGCTGCACTCAGTATACCAGGAAACTTGGAAAACTCAGCAGTGGCCACAGGACTGGAAAAGGTCAGTTTTCATTCCAATCCCAAGAAAGGCAATGCCAAGGAATGTTCAAACTACTGCACAATTGCATTCATCTCACACGCTAGCAAAATAATGCTCACAATTCTCCAAGTCAGGCTTCAACAGTATGTGAATTGTGAACTTCCAGGTGCACTATTTCCATATATTTAATGAATTCAATGGAGTGAGTGAGTCCTTCAAGTTTTAAAGATTTGTGGATTTACAACTCAGTAGAAAGAACTTCTGTCCCAGAAACATAGAATCATGGATTTCTTACATTGTTTCACCATTGGCCCCTTAAATTTGTTGCCTATATAAGAAAAGGATCCGATACCCAGATACCAGACATTTTTTTTTATTTCATGTTGTCATGGTGTTTCCTGAGCTAGCAGGCATGTTGACTATCTGTGACCATCAGTTACATAAATTATTACTGTCAGTCAGTGAACATACATCCTAGTGAACGTATCCACTTGAGGGCTTCCCTCATGGCTTAGCTGGTAAAGAATCTGCCTGCAGTGCAGGAGACCTGGGTTCAATCCCTGGGTTGGGATGATCCCCTGGAGAAAGGAAAGGCTACCCACTCCAGTATTCTGGCCTGGAGAATTCCATGGACTATAGTTCATGGGGGTTGCAAAGAGTCAGACTCGACTGAGCGACTTTCACTTCACTTCATTACATCCTTTCCCCTTTTTCTCTTAACCTCCTTTCTTAAATCTCCCATTTCTTCATTCATTGCCTGAATCCAGACTTTTGTGCTTTTTTCCCCCCTCATCTAACCTCTAGTATAATTTAAGTGGTCATTTATAAAATGCCACCAGTTATACTCTCTTCATAGTATTTTTAAAAAAGGAGTCTACAGAGATGAAATACCAGTTGTTGAAGGGAAAAGGACAATTTTTAATGAAATTTGTCTAGGGAAGAAATGTCTTTGAATTCATTTTTCATCCTAGAACTGAAGAGATATGCTTTCAGTTTTAAAAGTAACATTCATATTTCATGCTTTTGTGATCTTGACCAGTACTTTATTGGCCTCTCTCTACCATTTTATTTGCAAAATGAGTAATATGGAATGTGTGACTCACAATATTAAGTGACTTTATGTAGACTTACTGAGCTAGGTGGTTGACTCTTTTTGTCCAATTGTTTAGTTTAAAATAAGATTTTTTTTCCTGAATGAATCTGTTAATGATGAACTTGAGGTTTTTGTTTGTCACCCCACTGGATAAGAATGGAGTGGAGAGATTTCTTTCAGGGATTGATCTTTAAGCACACTTCTTGAATATAGACCTTAAGACCTTTATTTTATAATAATGGAAGTAAAATATTTGATGCATTGAATCTTCTCATGCATATAACCTCGTTTTCTACTCCATTTATTTGATAATTGTTTCATCATTTCAAATTCAATTTGTAATAGAAATGAACACTCTTTAATATTTTTCTAATAAGGATTAGTTGGAGAGGTTAATATGGTCAGAAATTTAAAGAAGCCCAGAGTCATCTTAATGAGTGTCAGGTAATTAACCTACATGAATAGATTAAAGAAATCAAGCAGGCACACTGATGGGTTTTCCTTTCAAGTTCAAATTTAGAACATCATCTGTGCAGTGGTTAGGTCTTACACATTAAATGGTGATTGCTATATTGTTTTTTAATACATAAAAACTTAATTGTGAAACCTTATTAGAATTCCTCATCAAATTTGATTAATTGGAGAATGATTGTGAGATGTGATATGAATTTGGAATTCTTATATGTAAATTTATTTTTTTTTAGAAAATAGCCTCCCCCAAATGAATTTCCTCATGAAGCAGAAACTAGTGCTTAAATATGCAGATCTCCTATTTCAAGAAAAAAAAAATCATAATGTAAAACTTAAGCAGTTCATGAACTGCTTAATTTAGGTCTAAGAAACTTGGTGAAAATAGTATGAATGCACTTGTTAAAATCGAGATGAAAATTTTTCTATTCCAGCGGTCACTGTAGAATTAAAAGACAAATTCTGAAAGTAATCCTGAAGGCAAGACTTCACCTTCTATATTATTCAAACAGATGCCATTTATCTTCTTACAGAATTGTAGAAATTTATGGAAATTTCTTCTTTGTTTAGCTAATTACATTAAAGTTGATGTAACCTTTGTGTTTTTCTGGCCCCACTGAAGGTGGTATGTAATTGGTTGCTATGTTTTCTTTTATTGTGTGTGCGTGTGCTCAGTTCTGTCCAGCTCTTTGCGACCCCGTGGACTGTAGCATACCAGGCTCCTTTGTCCATGGGATTTTTCAGGCAAGAATACTGGAGTGGGTTGTCATTTCCTCCTCCAGGGAAACTTCCCATGTATCCTTGACTCCTGCATTGGCAGGTGGATTCTTAACCTCTGAGCCACCTGGGAAACCCATCCATTCCTTTATAATCACAACAATTTTAGACCTGGAAGAGGCAACCAGAGATATTAACGTTGTTCCCCCTAGTTGAGGGGAGTTATTTCTGATCGAGGAGTTATTTCTGATTAGCACCCTTTTGGAGAAAGATACAAAATCTGGGTTTGTATTTCAACCCTGCACTTGCCTTCAGCCCCCGTATTCTATTGTGTTTAACCAGGTCACAAACTTCATCACATGGGGAAGATAAATGAGATATTGCTTGTGAAACACTTTGTGCATCTGCTAAGTAATATAAATATCAGGTGCTTCGTTGTCTGCTTTCTCTGTGATGCTTTTCCTGTCACTCTTAAGTATGTCTTCTCCAAGCTAAATGTTCTCCTTTCATGCAACTTAGTTTTCAGTCCATAATTCTCTTTTGCTACAACTCTTGCCTGATAATTTTCTTAAATAGTAGCACAAAGAAACAGCCAGTGAGACCCTGAGTGGTATTAAGTTCACGGGAATTTAGAATGTTATAATCAGTTCTATTCATGCCATGTCCAATCTCTGATTACTAAAATGTCCATTTAGGTCAGAGGGTTGGGTTTTAATCTGCATTGTAGCCTGTTTGTTTTTATTGTCACAGATTGTATGGCCAACTCTCATCAACAGCGTTCTCTTTTCTAGAGAAAAGGAGACCAAATCAAATCAAAACAAGTCAGTTTGGATTTTTTGTGCAAGCAGCTCTGTGATGATCATTGGTGTGGGTGGGTGAGATTGATAAAAAACCACACGAAACTCTAAAACTTCTTAGTCTGGTTAGAAGATGACATATTACATAAAAGTTAGAAGTTGATATTAAGTGTCTCTCAACCACTCATTGGGTCATTTGGATTTTATAGAATGTGCTCTGTTTCCCCAGCTCTACTGAGGATGCAAGGAGCTATCTTTACCACTTTATACTGCTGTATTGACCAACACAGGTGTTTCCTCTTAGCAGATGCTCAATAAACATTTTGAATCAAGATGTAGAGCCAGGATAATTATAAATCACTCTAGTTTTAGAAAAAAAGTTTGTGCATAGGTATGGCTGACACTAGGTTAATAGCATCCTTTGAAACTCTAAGGAGAGCAGATTTACTTCTCTAAATTATATAGCTGCATGCTCACTTATTTATCTTTCAAAGTGGTCAATAAGAGAGTCTTCTTGCTCAGCATTGGAATGAGGAAGTATCGATGGAATAGTCTTTCAAGTCAGGAAAGTTGAAAATCCTGATTCATACCATATAACCCGAGGCATCCAAGTTAATTTTCTTCTGTGCCTTTATAACTCCTATTTTATTAAATTTGCCGTCTCTCAACTTCTTTGAGAATTTTCTTAATTTTTCTGGATCTGACTTTCTAATAGCATGTTTTGTATTAAAAAAAAAAAAAGGTGCTTTAGCTCTTGCTGAAATAATTTGTAGGTCTTGATTAATTCACCAGCATTACTTTAGGAATCCTCATAAAAAGTGTCTCAGTGGTTATTGTTTGTTAATTTCTCTGCTGGGGCAAATTAAGTGCTGAGAAGTAAGGTAATCCACAAAGTCTGTGTGAACTGCTTGGATCCCTGAAGACCATCAGGGACAGATAATGAAAACATGGAAAATTTACCCTCCAACTTCAGTATTATTTTTCTGTACATCAAGACATTTTTCACTGCTCTGTTAATCATGTGTTACAGAAATGTAGAGCCTTAATGCCTGTTAACTCCTTCCTGATAAAAACTTTGCTTTATAGACTACACTTGATTCACTCCTGCCACAAGTGCATTTAGTTAATTCCAGAAGGAACTCTGCACAGAAAGAATGTGAAGCATGCAGTACAAACCCAACAGGAGTTTGGAAAAACACTTCCAAGTTTGAGTAAGGCTTCCCATTGGTGTGAAAGATCTTTGTTCATGTTGGGGCTTAGTTTTCACTGTAGGAGACAGCCTCACCCCTTTCTAGGCTATGTCCACCTGGGCTCACACTTAAGTGATTCCTACTGGTTCATCCAGCTTCCTCTTTGGTGGAACTTTGGGTGGTTTCTTTTCACCTGACCTACTACTACCTGACTGGTAGGTGGTACTGTCTGCTGGGTGAGTAATAAATATTTATTCAAAAGTACTGGGTCATTTCCATTCATACTTGAATAGAATTTGATGAGTCTGAGAGAATTACATTTATCATTAATGACCTCATTTTCTAATCTTTGAATATTAACAAATTCAAATTTGTTAATATTCAAAGATTAGAAAGAGAGAATATTTCTTTTATAGGAAATGGCCCAAAGTCTTGTGTTTTCGACATCCCGAGTGCTTTTTCTCACCACTGAGAGTCAGACAAGGACCATGCTTTGTTACCAAAGGGGTGGAGGTTATTTTGACTTTTTTGTATACACTCCTAATATTCTTTAGATTCCATTCTGAAATTCTTTGTATGAGGAAAAATGTTTTAATATTAGTTCAGTAAGAGAATGCAGCTTATCAGGTGGAGTGGTCTAGTGAAGAAGCTAAGTTTTTTTTTTTTAATTAAAATTTCCCTTTAAGAGTTGTTTGCAATCCAGTCTTTCCAGAAGATATTTTAAAAGCAGAAATATAAACTTGCTTCTGAAAGTCACATGCTTTAAGTCACATGCTTAAAACTGCTCCATGTTTTAAGATGTACTTTAAGATGTACCTTATATATTTAAAATATTTGACCACAATGATATACATATGCATGTAATTTTAGATATTTTGGAAGGGGGGAAATTCTAATTCTTTCTGATCTGTTTTACACAAGTGGTACCTGGAGATCACTCTGCGGTTTTAGGGAATCAAGCCAAATCTTTCTTTTCTTTTTTGAGAAAAAGTGATTCTTCCTCGAGGAAAGCTTTTTTTTTTTTTTTTTAAATCCCACTCCCCCTTTTTTTGCTCATAAAGCAGTGAAATACTAATGGTTAACTATGAACTGCCCTCTTGCAATCCTAGCTGCCTATTAGAATCACCTGGAGGCTTCTCCCTTGATTGGTCTGGGGCGGGGTTTAGAATTGGGAGATGGTAAAGCCTCCTGGGTGCTGATTCCCATCAGAGTAGAGGGACTGTGGAGCCAGCAGGGGCAGGAGATGGATAATCATGTAAGTTTTCATACCACTCGTGCTGTGGTGAACCTAGCCTTTTGGTTCCATTTTTATTGTGTAGATGGTCTTGATTCTAGTCTTCTCAGATTTCAGTGTAAGACGCGCTAGGGGTGGTGGAACTTGCTGCCTATGGCGGTCCTCAGGCTCATGTGCACACATTCTAACTTGTTTGGAGTGAAGTGAGGCATTGAGAGCTTCCATTGATTTTGATAAAGTTGCCTGAACTTCAGGGTTCCTTTCGTAAGTAATGTGTTACGGTTGTCTATTCCAATCTAAGCATTCAGAAACGTATCATTGTGACATAATTACTTCATTATATCTCATGGGCTGAGGGTTAAGAATATGGCCTGGTTGGGCTGGGGGCTGCCTCCGTTCCACAGGGTGTCAGTTGAGGGACACTTGGTGATGCTCAGCTGTTGGCTGGTATGGAAGGTCCGTGGTGGCTTAATTCAATGCCCCACACCTAGGTTTGGGTCTCTGGAAGGCCGCTGGGCTCAGCCGGGCCCTCCCCATAAACCTTTGGGGTTTTTAAAGAAAGCCTCTTAGCAAGGTAGTCTAAGCAAGGTATTTTGACTTTTTTGTATAGACTCTTATGTACTAATATTTTTTACATTCCATTCTGGAATTTTTCACGTGAAGAAAAAATGTTTTAATATTAGCTCAGTAAGAGAATATAACTTATGAGGTGGTAAGTGGCCTAGTGCACAAGCTAAGTTTTTTAAAATTAAATTTTCCGTTTAAAAGCTGTTGCAAGGTGACTTGGGACCCCTAGTGTTTTGCCTTGGGCTCTAGATGCTTCAAGAGAGCCCAGCAGGTGCTGCAGGCCCTCTTAAGACTGGGGCGGAAGCCTCAGAGCATCATTTCTGCCATAATCTGTCAAGTAGGTATGTGAGAAAGCCAGAGTGGAATTAAACCCACTCCCACTTTAAGAGGAACAGTGGCTGCCCCACATGGAGAGGTAGAAGCCTTATTGCTATGACCATAACACAGGTTTCTGAAGGATTGATTGATTCACATCACTAGTTATTATCTTAAGCAGGCTTTCACCTGCTTCCTTTCAGTGATTTTTTTTTTTTTAATACTATCTCTACCTACACATCAGTCCCCTTTCTTTGGCTCATTTTATATATAGTATAAGTGATGTTCTTGAAGCGTGAAGCTGATTGTCGACTCTTTGCTAAAAGTGTAGATGGGCCTCGTTGCTTGCATAGAAGGTGATCTGAAGTCTGAGAGGTACTCTTCTGTAACTGTGGTTAATGTCACAGATCCTGGAGTAAGAGTAAATGGATTGAAGCCCTGGTTCTGCTACCTCTTTCCTTTTTGACCTTGGCAATGTATTCCCCCTGCACTATGCTTTTTGTCTTTCAAAGAAAAGTATTACAGTATCTACCTCAATGAGTTGTTATGAAAACTGTTGTGAAAGCCCTAAGATGTGTTGGGACATAATGGTGGTTTTTATTGTTGCTGTTAATATTCTGATGATTTGAGGCCTGGCATGGTGTGTTGCATCTTAGATTTCCAACCTTATTGCCTGTGCCTGTTGGAGTTCAAGCTGCAGCCTCACTCACCTGTCTACTGCCTTCATGACTCCCCGTGTTTTCTGCCTTGACCTTTACTGAAAGCTGAGATCTCTTCCCATCTCCTTTTAGAGGTTTGACCACAGGCTTCAGAGGGCTTTCCATAGATGGAAGTTGGAATTGCATTCCTTATTTCAAGATCAAAACATGGTTCTGTTTGGTCTCTCTTGTAATCTCTTCTCTTGAGGGCAATTGTACCTTCTCTCTGACTAATCTCTTGAGTTTCCCATAGGGGTAGCATAGCACTGTGTCTTGTATATTGGTTTTTAAAACTAGCTGTGGTTCAGGAAAGTTTAGGTTACGCTGCAACAACAAAAAATCTGCACACCTCTGTGGCTTAAAGTAAAACTTCACCATCATGCTATGAGCCCCTTGTGGATCATAACAAGAGGTGCTCACTATATCATTCAGCGTCCTGGCTGATGGAGGTTCCAGCTTAAGACATGTTTGAAATTGCAGAAAGTCAGGGAAAATGAGGTGGAAATCCATGCACTGGCTTTTAAAGCTTCTGTGCAGAGGCCCATGTTACACTCACACTTCTCTGGCCAGCTAATGGCCAAACCTAATTCCAAGTGGGTGGTGAAGTGTGATCCTACAGTGTTCTTAGAATAAGAATCAGCAGTTTTTGAACACACCACAGTGGCTACCACAGATGACTCCCTGGTCTCATTACTTATTCCCTTAAGATGCTGCTGGGTTAATAGGACCAAACTGCTACAAAAGCTTCACCTGTGTGCACCTCATTAAGTTATAGTATTCAATTCAGATGACTCTATAGAGACTCCTTTAGATCTCATTGGGATGCTGTCTTACCTAAGGAAAACAACTGCAAAAAATCATGGAGTAGCAGGTTTGTTACCTGCTGCTGTGTTTATGGATTTTTCTTAGAAATATTAAAGCCTCAAACATTTTCATCTTTTTCATATATTTCCCATAAAGACATTTCTTCCCCCTACTCTCCACTTTGATTCTTGCTTTAAAGTAAAAAGCTACTCAGAAAGATGTGAGATATAATGCTCTGGCATTCTAGAACTACAGGTGTGTGCTCAGGCACCTGATGTTTTGCAACCCAACGGACTCTTATAGCCCACCAGGCTCCTCTGTCCATGGGATTTCCCAGGCAAGAATACTGGAGTGGGTTGCCATGTCCTTCTCAAAGAGGGATCCAACTAACATCTCCTGCATTGGCAGGCAGATTCTTTACCACTGAGCCACCTGGGGAGCCCAGAACTACCATTAGGTGCCTACAAAACAGTAATCAAAAAGTTTATTATAGAAGCAGGCTACCATATGTACGAAAGGTGAAAACTATTACAGAAGTTGGGAAGTTTGTTTTAAAGTGTAAGCCTTGCGAAGGCTCAGCATAGAACTTTGCTTTAAGGAGTTCTAAGTAGTAGACTCTAGCAGGAAGCCCAATAGAGTTAGGGAATAACTTGTGAGGAATAAGAAGGGCAAATAAAGGACCGAGTGTCATCACTGACTAGCTGACTCTATCAGCAGGATAGGGTTTCTGCCAAACATGTTAAGTTGGCAGCAGTTTAACTCAGTCTTATAAGGACTAAAAGCAGTGCTTGTGTTTATACATGTCATTTTGTGAATGGTGTGGGAAAAGTACATAGAGTTTAAGAAAGTGCAGTGATCATAAAAAGTATAATAGTACAGTGGAAGCAAAGGATTTGGGAACCAAGGAAATGAAGGGGGTGGGAGCGACTCCACCTGTGAAGGTGATCGGCTGTTCTAAGTCCTCAGAGAACTGAAGTAGAGGGTGTAGGCTCACATTCCTATCCCAGACCTGTATTAAAGGATTTCCTGAGAGGGGAATTAACTCTGAATGGTTGTTTAAAGTTCTATTCCTTAGAAATTTTACGGCAGCCAAACTAAATGACTGGAAGGATCTATTAATATAGATTGTAATCTGGGAATTTTTTTTTTTTTACTTTTTATTTTATATCAGAGTATACCTAGTTAATGAACAATGCTGTGATAGTTTCAAGTAAACAGCAAAGGGACCCAGCCATACATATACATGTACCCATTCGCCCCTCCTATCCAGGTTGCCACATAGCATTGAGTAGAGTTTTCTGTGCTATACAGTAAGTCCTTGTTGGGTATGCATTTTAAATGGATAGTGGTGTGTAGAGAAATAGCATGAGAAATATCATATGATCTTGTATGATATACCTTATATACAGAATTGAAATAGAAATGATACAAATGAACTTATTTACAAAATAGAAACAGACTCACATGTTTAGAGAATGGCGGGAGGGATAGTTAATGAGTTTTGGATTGACATGAACATAAGCCAAGATTTGAACCGCTCTTATAACTAGGACTTTGGGCAAGCCTCTGTCCAGGCAGTGGTACCCCACTCCAGTACTCTTGCCTGGAAAATCCCATGGGCGGAGGAGCCTGGTAGGCTGCAGTCCATGGGGTCGCGAAGAGTCGGACACGACTGAGCGACTTCACTTTCACTTTTCACTGTCCTGCATTGGAGAAGGAAATGGCAACCCACTCCAGTGTTCTTCCCTGGAGAATCCCAGGGATGGCGGAGCCTGGTGGGCTGCCATCCATGGGGTCACACAGAGTCGGACATGACTAAAGCGACTTAGCAGCAGCAGCAGCTGTCCAGAAAGATGCACTTGGGTGTGCCATGTGCTTAATTTCAGGGATGTAATGGGACCCTCAGTTTAGAATCCTGGCAGAAGGGACAAGAAGAAATTTGCAATATAGTTTGTCTTCCCAGCAGTCAGCTACTTGATAAATATCTTGTGGTGATAAAGAGTGGATGTCTTGCTGGTTTTAGATAGGCAATGAGGGGGAATTTGTTTGTTTTTAATTTTAGGAATTTTAAAACAACACATGTGTGTGGATTTTTAAAATATTTGCTTTAACACAACACTAAATATTGTGAGGGGCAGGGAAAGTTTACAGCAAAGCACATTTGCTCGGGGAGAAGGTTTCCATGGCTCTCTACTAGCTGTTATGTGTTTATATCCTCCAAAACTTTCACTCTGGCTTTTTTCCCAGGAAAGAAATAATCTGCCCTTTCCCATTCTTCTCCCTTTGGTGTGTGTGGGTGGCTGTGCATCTCTAGAGGGAGGGCACTGGGAGGAAAGCTGCTCTCAATGCTCCTTTGCTCCCAGAAGCTCAAGCCAAGTGGAGCTGTTCTGAATTGGCTGTGTCCTGCTTTCTCAGGGTTATGCCTGGAAGGAGATGGGATTAGAGTGTAATGTGTCCTGGAAACATAAAACTCTTTATTAGCACAAATAAATCAACTGGTTGGCTCAGTAACTTGGGGAGTGCTGGTAACATCCATAGTTCATTGCATGTCAATTACCTGGAAAGTATTCAGATGATATCCTGACTTTGGCATAATCTCCCCATCCTCCCTTCGACCCTAGCTACATACATATATGACCCACATATATTTGTATGATTGTGGTAATATTGGGCAAGGTGAAAGGATTTCAATCTTTGTATTTCTCAGATTAATTGGAGAATGATTACAATGTTGTAGGTGAAATAAATTTGAAACTCATTTAAAATAAAGATATAAAACTATGAATTTCAATAATCTTGGTCTCCTGGTGTTATAAATAGTTCCAATTATGATGGAAATACAGTTCTGGTAATACCTTGGTATACTGCTCTGGAGTTACACTACTTTTACGATATATCCTGGTGAAAAGTTATCCTTCTGTTTTTAAAGTAAAATTTGAAGTGTTTAAGGTATTTTCCCCAATAAGGTTTTGACTCTATTTAGAAAGCTTTGATTTTATAAATTTTTTGAGAGTGTCAAGGTATAATGTATGATGTACTAACATTTTTTTAGTAACCCACAAATATTTTGCCAGGTGCTTTGCAATTAAAAAATGATATTTAGGAAGAATAAAAGTTCCATATTTTTACCTCTGGAACATCTTCAACATATTGTTGAAGCCTAGCTTGAAGGATACCTTGCTAGCATGTGAAATGAGCACAGTTGCATGGTAGTTTGAACATTCTTTGACATTGCCCTTCCTTGGGACTGAAATGAAAACTGACCTTTTCCAGTCCTGTGGCCATTGCTGAGTTTTCCAAATTTGCTAGTATATTGGGTGCAGCACTTTAGCAGCAGCATCTTTTAGGATTTGAAATAGCTGAGCTGAAATTCCATCACTTCCACGAGCTTTATTTGTGATGATTCTTGTGAAGGTCCACTTGAATTCATACTCCAGGATATCTGGCTGTAGGTGAGTTTTCTGGGTCATTAAGACCTTTTTTGTATAGTTCTTCTGTGTATTCTTGCCACCTCTTCTTAATATCTACTGCTACAGGATGACTAAGTATGGTCTATTTTTTTTTTAGTTTAATGTTGCACATATTACCAAGAATTTATGGAGTTTATCAGTGGAGTTCTGGCTGCTTGTTCCCAGGCCTTTATAGAATCATTCTGATATAGTGGTGTACTTCTCAACAGGCTGTGCTCTCTGGAGGAGAGATATCCTCTCCCATCTGACGGTTCCGAGAACAATACCTGGCTGGTTGGCCCAGTCTGTGTTAGTGCTGCCCAGTAATTAAGTTTGAATTATTCACATAGCTATATTTTTGATCATACAAAACTCAGTACGTGTTTGAAAAATTGCCCTAAGATTTTAAGACCTCCGTGGTACTTTACAATTTATACTGGAAATAGTTAATTTTCCTATAACCAGATGCCTTGATTTTCTGCTTTCCCAAAGCACTTCTCTGATGCCATCTTTCAACAGAGAGTATAGTGGCACCCCACTAGCAGAGTATTTCTGAAACCAGAGCAGAGTGGCCTTCAGAGAGGGCTTTCTTCCCCATACTTCGCTTTATAAACCCAAAACAAAATTTGTATTCTGGCTCCTATATCTGCCAAGGGAGTGGTTAGCTCAGCCAGAACCCAAATGGATCAGTGACGAAAGGTAATAGGATGGGGAGACTTTCTTTACTCCTAGGGCCTGGTAAGAAGTAACTAGTGTCATTCTGAATGTGCCACAGATGAAATCTTTGTTACCCTTTTAGGGTACTCATGTAGAAACATCCCGTTAAAATTTGCTACATAGTTCAAGCTGACATTTTGAACCCTGTCTGAGAAAGTGGGAAACCCTTGTCATGAATAATGCTTTGTAGAGCTGTAGATTAGGACTTCTACCTTTTTATCATGCTTTCAATTCTAATGTGACATTCCATTCTGTCACTGTAGTTAAAAAACAAAATGTTACTCAAGGCAGAGGTCTTTTGGAGATGGTGTTGTGGCATGTAAATAAAACTAATAGGCTTTGTTTTTTAAGTTACACTGCTTCTCCCCTTCTTCCTTCACCCTCATTCTGAGACTGACAACTTGCAGATTTTTGGCATGAATAGGATTATAATATGTATCAAAATCAAAAGTAAAATGAAGAAAATACTGAAGTGGTCTCATTTTTAATATTCTTAACATAATGAGTTACAGGTTAAATTAGAAAAAAGTCTACAGTTATTTTAAAATTTGCTCATATGCCTATCTTAATTTTATCTGAGTATATTATGAATAAATAATATGAAAAATTATGAAAAATGCAAGCTTGTGGGATGCAGCAAAAAGGACTTGAATGTTTGTTTCCTTCAAGCCTATCAACTTTTTTTTTTTTTTAATGGCCTGCTTGGATTATTTCCTTTTTTTTTTTTAAATTTATTTTTTTTTTTTATTATTCATGCCTATCAACTTTTAAACCAGGAATATTAGGTTCAAATCACTGCTGGGGCTGGACAAGCAACTGAAAAAATAAATATCTGCTATTTCATTTAAATAATGGGAATTGTCTTCATTTTTACAGACATACATGCATTATTTCTGATTGTAAGATAGGATGTTCTTGGCCTATCGTCTTTTAGGAGCGGGTGCCCCAAAAGAGAAATAGGTAGCATAGAGATATCTGTGCTATCTGGGAGTGAAGTGAGTGGTGCTCAGTGGGGAAGGCACTGGGCTGCCCTTGCTCAGTTGTTGTTTGTTGCCAAGATGGAACATAGGTTGTCTGTGGCCAGATTTTTGCTTTTACTGGGGAAGATAAACATCTAGGTTATCTTGGAATTCTACTGTGGTGTCTTTCAGCCCAAATAGCATAAATTTGCAGGTTGGGTCAGCATGTGGATCCCTAGTTTAAGATCCTTGGTGAATCATTAGACAGGTGGCTGTCTTGATCTTTTCTTTACATTTATGTCCTGTTGTTGTTCAGTCACTAAGTCATGTCCTACTCTTTGCCACCCCATGGACTGCAGCACGCCATGCTTCCCTGTCCTTCACTATCTCCCGGAATTTGCCCAAACTCATGTCCACTGAGTCGATGTCTAGTTTAAAATAAAACTGGCATCCCTATTCCTGCCCTGCACATAGATTCATCTGTACCTTTTCTCAAGGCTCCGCATATGTGCATTAATGTATGATATTTGTTTTTCTTTTTTATGACTTGCTTCATTCTGTATGATAAGAGAAGCAGATGTAGGGAATGGACAAGTGGACACGGGGCGGGCGGATGGGATGAATTGGGAGAATGGGATTGACATACACAATAGCATGTATAGAATATTTGATAGCTAGTGGGACTTGCCGTATAAGCATAGGGAACTCATCTCAGTGCCCTGTGATAACCTTGAGGGGTGGGAAGGGGTGGGAGGGAGGTTCAATTGGGATGGGTTATAGGTATACATATAGCGGATTCACTTTATTATACAGCAGAAAACTAATACAACATTGTAAATCAGCTATAACCCAATTAAAAGACTGGCAGAATATATACTAATTCAGTTCAGTTTAGTCACTCAGTTGTGTCCGACTCTTTGAGACTCCACGAATCGCAGCACGCCAGGCCTCCCTGTCCATCACCAACTCCTGGAGTTCACTCAGACTCACGTCCATCGAGTCAGTGATGCCATCCAGCCATCTCATCCTCTGTTGTCCCCTTTTCCTCCTGCCCCCAATCTCTCCCAGCATCAGAGTCTTTTCCAATGAGTCAACTCTTCACATGAGGTGGCCAAACTACTGGAGTTTCAGCTTTCGCATCATTCCTTCCAAAGAATCCCAGGGCTGATCTCCTTCAGAAATTTTCTTAGCTTTTTCCTAGGCTGATTTGCTTTGTCAGCAAATTTACAAGCTCCAAATTTCTTTGCAGGTGTCCATTTTTGGATAAATGTGTTTATAAAGTTAAATGTGTATTCCCTATCTATTACTTGATATTTCAGATACTTTAAATTTTATTCTGAACTCATTGAAGTAGGGCATTTTGCACTATATATGTAGTACAGAGTTTTTCACGTTTATCAGCAATTTTGTGTTCCATACCTTCCTACTCCTTAGTGCCAACCAATTTCAACTTTAATTTTTCCTTGTCATTTCTTAGCAATATGCATGCATGACTGAATATTTCTTGATTTTAAAACTATGATGTTTTTGGTTGGTAAAATGATTGACTTTTTTATTCCTTTCTCCTAATTCACATCCTTTAGTCCCTCTCTGTATCTTGGGCTTCATTAGTTAAAAAAATTTGGGGGTGATTAGTATTCAGTTTTTATACTTATAGGACTGGAAAATAATAGTTCAAAGCTGGGGCATATAGTATACTATAATCAATATTTTGTTTATACAGATATTTTCCTGGTTTAAATGGTTTAGTTTTTTTTTAACTATATTTCAAATACCTCCTTTAACTATATTTCAAATGCCTCTAGTAGGTTTCTGAGAGGATTCCTGGGAGAGGATTCTTTGTTGTTGTTCCGACGTTCATGTCTGTAAATATCTTTCTTTCTTTCTCATACTTGATTATCAAGATGAGAAATTCTAGGTTGAAGTTATTCTCCTTTAGAATTTTTATTTTCATTTTTTACTGTTATTGGCTGATAAAAACTGCTTTACATCTTGAAACCTTCTCAATCCCCTATCCCCCATTATCTGTAAGTTTGTGATGAATGTGGTTTTAAAAAATCATTTATTGTGCTGGATGTTTTGTTCATTTGCTAATGTTTTAAGTCTGTAAACTTATCTTTCAGTTTGGGAGAACATTGTTTAGCCTTCTCCCCACCCCACAGTGGCAGAAAGAGGAATTAAAGAGCCTCTTGATGCAGGTGAAAGAGGAAGATGAAAAAACTGGCTTAAAATGTATAGAACAGTCTTTTGGACTCTGTGGGAGAGGGAGAGGGTGGGATGATTTGGGAGAATGGCATTGAAATATGTATAATATCATATATGAAACGAGTTGCCAGTCCAGGTTCGATGCATGATACTGGATGCTTGGGGCTGGTGCACTGGGATGACCCAGAGGGATGGTATGGGGAGGGAGGGGGGGGGGAGGGTTCAGGATGGGGAACACATGTATACCTGTGGCAGATTCATTTTGATATATGGCAAAACCAATACAATATTGTAAAGTTAAATAAAATTAAAAAGACCTCAACATTCAAAAAACAAAGATTGTGGCATCTGGTCCCATCACTTCATGGCAAATAGGTGGGAAAAATTGGAAACAGTGACAGACTTTATTTTCTTGGGCTCTGAAATTACTGTGGACAGTGACTGCAGCCATGAAATTAAAAGATGCTTGCTTCTTGGAAGAAAAGCAATGACAAACTTAAACAGTATATTAAAAAGCAGAGGCATTACTTTGCCTACAAAGGTCTGTATAGTCAAAGCTTAAGATTTTTCCAGTAGTCATGTACAGATGTGAGAGCTGTACCATAAAGACTGAGTGCCGAAGAATTGATGCCTTCGAACTGTGGTGCTGGAGGGGACTCTTGAAGAGTCCCTTGGATAGTAAGGAGATCAAACTGGTCAATCCTAAAGGAAATCTACCATGAATATTCACTGGAAGGACCGATGCTGAAGCTGAAGCTCCAATACTTTGGCTACCCCATGCGAAGAGCCAACTCATTGGAAGACCCTGATGCTGGGAAAGATTGAAGGCGGGAAGAGAAGGGGATGACAGAGGTAGTTGGATGCCATCACCAACTCAATGGATATGAGTTTGAGCAAGCTTTAGGAGATGGTGAAGGACAGAAGCCTGACGTGCTGTGGTCCATGGGATTGCAGAGTCAGACATGACTGAGTGACTAAACAAAAATAACCACCCACAACACACAATTTTTCTTATTTATGGCTTTTCTATTTTGCATTTTGGACTTTGGAGTGCACTTCTAAATTTCTTTTTAAAATTTATTTTCCCTTTTTTTTTTAACTGAAGTTTTTGAGATTTATCTTTATTGAATTAAATTTCTTCTATCAAAATTTTAAGTTGCTTTATGAATATTCATTTTTAAGTGTAACTGTTGCTTCATGAATGCAGTTATTTTCTCATCTCTCTGAGGATATTTAAGTTTTTGAAATTATTTCAGCTATTTGCCCCATTTGTTTTTTCACAAGCGTTACCTTTCATTTTCAGTTGTTTTGGACTCCGAGGTTCATGATAGAGGATTTCCACAAATGTCTGGTGAGCCTTACCACCGCTTATATTTGAGTGAATTTGTGGTCTTACTGACTGGTAGTTTTCCCTGAGGGGTCATATTATGTCCTGTTGGAATCCCTGCTGCTGCTGCTGTTGCTAAGTCGCTTCAGTCGTGTCCGACTCTGTGCGATCCCATAGACAGCAGCCCACCAGGCTCCCCTGTCCCTGGAATTCTCCAGGCAAGAACACTGGAGGGGGTTGCCATTTCTTTTACCCCTACACATCAGTATCTATCAGTTTGATTGCTTTTTTAACTGATCCATTTCCCTATAGAGCAGCAGTTCTCAAACTTTAGTCTCCTGACTCTTTCACACAATTAAAAAATTTTGAGGATCTTATAGACCAGTGCTGCTCAGTAGAAATATAATGCAAATAAAAAAGTACAAGATACATGACATTTTAAATATTTAGTAGCCACATTAAGAGTCAAAGGGTGAAACTAATATCTTATTTAATCCAATAAATCTAAAATATTTTAACATGTAATCAATATAAAATATTCAGAGATTTAATATTCTTTTGATGTGAAGTCTTTGAAATTCAGTGTTTGTTTTACACTGGCAGCATATCTCAATTCCGACTGGTCACACATCAACAGTTTAGTAGCCACATGTGATTCATTGCTACCATGTTGGACAGTGCAACTTATAGAGCTTTTTTATGTGGGTTTTGTCTGAAAGTGAAAGTCGCTCAGTCGTGTCCGACTCTTTGTGATCCCGTGGACTATACAGTCCATGGAATTCTTCAGACCAGAATATTGGAGTGGGTAGCCTTTCCCTTCTCCAGGGAATCTTCCCAAACCAGGGATCGAACCCAGGTCTCCCACATTGCTGGCAGATTCTTTACCAGCTGAGCCACAAGGGAAGCCCAAGAATTCTGGAGTGGGTACCAGCTGAGCTAAGAGGGAAGTCCTGGGTTATGTCTACCAATGCTTATATATTGGAAACTAAAACTGAAATCATAAAAAATACTTACCCATTACATGTTTACATGATTTATTTTTATGTAAAATAACTGTTTCAACAAAATTTAGTAAGATTTTTAGACAGATAACAAATTGACTTTTTTTTCAAATCTTGATGTTTGGCTTAATAGACAACTGTATTACATTTGCCTTTGCTATCAGTCTTGCAAATTTGTTTTAAGTATTGGAAGAAAATTTGACCCCACAAATAAGCAGTTAGCACAAGGTGGAATATTTTAAGTGTTTTCAAATGTATATATTCTTCTCTGACATTATACCAAAAATCGAAAAGTGGTTAGATTCTTAAAGGTTAGTTGCAATGTGGAATCTGAAACCCTATTAAAGAACTCTTAAACCCTATTTGTCAGTATTGCCTTTTTTAATCGAAATTATGCATGAGTTTGTAACATTTTGTAACGTACAGTACATGAGTTATTCAGAAAACACTAGCTGACTGTTATTCCGGTCTTCCAAATGTTGATGCATCAAAATACCACAATTGGTTTTATCACCATCATTCTCATCAGGAAAATCTTTAAGGATGGAAAAATTGTCGAACTTGTGATGAAAATTACTTATCCACCAAATCATGTCAGTGTAATTATGAAACTTTTTTGTTTCATGGAGACTTTTCACTACATCCTCAGTCTGTAGACCGCACTTGAGAGCCACTCTTTTAAAGGAATCCTCTAATCTTATGCCTCAGGGGTATAATCCTGGGCAACCAGTGTCCAGGATGCTGGGAGAAGTCTTACTCATTTTCCATGCATACTTTCTTCTAATTTTCCAGTGTTTATGTGTTCTCAGATGTGCTCATTGTCTGTAACTTTCATATCCCAAGTTCATAGTCTCCATGGCTTTCTCTCCATAAAGAAAACCTCTAAATTCCCACTTAGATTGGGGGAAATGACTGCCAGTGTGGTGTCAGCCAGTTTTCTCTTTTCACTGTTGCCTCCACCTTCACAGTTCTTGGTGCCTCCAGGTCCTAAGTCACCGATCTGCTTCTTACTGGCTCTTTCTATACTGGCTCAGTTATCTGCAGTCTGAGTTTTGTTAATAAGCTGCATGTCACCTATCTATTTGCTTTCAATCTTCCAAACTGCATTGCCATCTCTCATCTAGGTGTTTACCATGTCTATTCTTCGTGTGACTTTATGTTTTAAATTCCTTTTTTTTGTTTTTTTTGCCCCCTCACTGGAGAGGAGACATGGGGAGGTTACCAGAGAAATGCCTATGTTGAACTCATCACGAATAGCTAGAAATCACTCCTTTTTTGGAGTTTGTTTTAGTTTGGATGGATTATAAGCAACACTTATTTTTTCACAATCATGGTGCTGACAGATTCAGTGCCTGGTGAGGAACTGCTTGCTCATTGATGGCTGTTTTTTCACTGTAACCTCTTGTGGTGGCAGGGGGTGCTCTGTGAAGCCCTTCTTATAAGAGCACTAATCACATTCATGAAGACCGTACCCCATGACCCCAGCACCTCCCAAAGACCCCACTCTTTGTACCTTGACTTTGGGTTTTTAGATTGCAACGTATGAATTTTTGGTGGGGGTGGAGTACAAACATTTATTCAGGAGCAGAGTTATTTAAGAAAAAATGTTTGACTCATCTTTGATTTTATATGATTACAAATCCCTGCTCTCCCATGAGTGTGTATATCCCTAATCTCTAGCACCCTGTTTTATTGTTTTTGACATTTCCTTTATCTTACATTTTTACATGGCTTTAAGCATCTTCATCATTGTTTCTCACATATACAAATCTCCCAGCAGTACTGTAGGAGGTCTTCTGATTTGTCACCCTACACCCTTCTTTGAGCTCCCCATTTGCCATTCTCCGTCCGTTGAATGTAGCTGTCATGTTGAATAAGCAAAACTCAAGGAGCATAATCAGCGGACAAGCTTCCTCTTGTTTCCCACTCTCCCTTTAAATTTATTCCTTGTGGATAGTTCTTCCTTTGTTTCTGGATGAAATGTGCAGCAAATCCCAAAACTCTTATGATCAACTTGAAGTAATAAAATGCCCTCTTTTCAGTAATTCAGTCAGTTCAGTTTGGTCGCTAAGTTGTGTCCGACTTTTTGCAACCGCATGGACTGCAGCACACCAGCCTTCCCTGTCCATCACCAACTCCTGGAGCTTACTCAAGCTCATGTCCATCAAGTCAGTGATGCCATCCAACCATCTCATCCTCTGTCGTCCCCTTCTCCTCCCACCTTCAATCTTTCCCAGCATCAAAGTCTTTTCAAAAGAGTCTTTGCATCAGGTGGCCAAGTATTGGAATTTCAGCTTCAGCATCAGTTCTTCCAATGAACACCCAGGACTGATCTCCTTTAGGATGGACTGGTTGGATCTCCTTGCAGTCCAAGGCAATCTCAAGAGTCTTCTCCAAAACCACAGTTCAAAAGCATCAATTCTTCAGTGCTCAGCTTTCTTTATAGTCCAACTCTCACATCTACGTATGACTACTGGAAAAACTATAGGTTTGACTAGATGGACCTTTGTTGGCAAAGTATCATCTCTGCTTTTTAATATGCTGTCTAGGTTGGTCATAGCTTTTCTTCCAAGGAGAAAGTGTCTTTTAACACAGCAGTAATCTTCATTAATACCACTGAATATTCTTACATATTTGCTTTCCCAGGTTGGCTGATGTTTATTCCAACTCTTGTGGCCTTGAGTTCTTTGTGGACATCTCCCCTTGTCTCCTGTTGCTAAGAGTGGCCTGTGTTTCTTTTGTTGCTTGAGCATAGCTCCTTCCTCAGCTGCTGAGAGTCCAGCAGTTAAGTCTCACTCACTTGGTATATTAATGCTTGTCTGCAGAGATCTCCAATCACTAGACTGTTTTTTTCCCTCTTGGTATGAAGTTGTTAGAAGCCATTAAAATGGGTTTTCTGGGAGCTCATGTGATCTGCACTGCACCTTGGGCTGTGTCATCTAGAGGTGTGGGGCCTCCACTGAAGCTGACAGCAACACACCATTTCAGCATTGTGTTCGTGTTTGATTTGGCCAGTTCATCAATATGCAATGTGTGCTAAGTTCTTTCTTAGACTTTGTCATCTCTGAACTATTTTTTTTAACCTTTATATCTTTGTTTCCAAACTTCATATTTCTCCCTTAAAAAAAAAGTCATCTGACCTATTTTCCTCTCTGTAGTCTTTCAGATTTCTCAAGTATTTCCTCCTCCTTTCCAAGATTCCTCTTTTGGAAAGTTGTAGCGCTGTCTTGTGACTTCTTCTGGAAAGCTTGCAAGGTTAGGGGTTACACTAAGGCTGGGGTAAATTCATAGATGAGCCATACCACCTGGAGCCTCCTGGAGACACCAGTTGGTCTCCCTTGCCAGGGCTCTGACCTCACTGTGATTCTTTCAAACCGCCTTTAGCGTGTCATGGTAGTAGACTGAAGTTACAGAAGCTATGATGAACTTTCCCTCTGACTGGCAACTCTTTTCTTCCTCTTGAAGACACAGTTCAAATGCCGCCTGTTTTCTGATGCCTTCCAGGCAAAAACTTGGTCACACCCTCCTGGAGGGCATAGACCAGGTCTTCTGGGCAGGAGATGGATGAGATCCAGTCTGCATACTAATATGAAACAAGGAGGTGGCAACTGTATGAATTAATATTCTTCTGGTTTCTTTAAACCACATAACCATACTTTCCCCAAAGTTATTTTTTCTAGTGTCCATGGATAGAAATTTCCTGTCCATTTTCTCTTTATTAAACTGTTTGGGTGAACTATAGCTGCTTTTACTGGTCCATATTCATGTCTCTGGATTTTTGCCTGGTGTTGCAAACTGGCCTAATGTCTTGATAGGATGTGTGTGGTGGCAAGAACATGGACTCTGGGATCACAGGAGCTTAGATGTGAAACCCAGATCTGCACTCGATACTGTAGTGACTTCTTTTTTTTTCTCTTTCTAAACTTTATTTTGCAGAGGGGTATAGCCCATGAACAATCTTGTGATAGTTCAGGTGGAGAGACTTTTTTTTTTTTTTCCTCTTTTGAACTTTTCTTTTTGCATTAGGGTATAGCCCATGAACCAGAGAAGGCAATTGCAAGCCACTCCAGTACTCTTGCCTAGAAAATCCCATGGATGGAGGAGCCTGGTCGGTCTCGACTGAGTGACTTCACTTTCACTTTTCACTTTCACGCAGTGGGGAAGGAAATGGCAACCCACTCCAGTGTTCTTGCCTGGAGAATCCCAGGGACGGCAGAACCTGGTGGGCTGCTGTCTATGGGGTCGCACAGAGTCGGACACGACTGAAGCGACTTAGCAGCAGCAGCAGCATAGCCCGTGAACAATGTTGTGAGTTGCAGGTGAACAGGGAAGGGACTCAGTCATATGTATACATGTATCCATTCTCCCCTAAACCTCCCTGCTTCTGGAGGGACTTCTGATAAGTAATTTGGAGTCTGTTTCCACAGCTGTAAGATGATACTTTATTGGATTGTGAAGATTAAAGTCATTGAATTAATGTGAGGAACATGTTATTGAAAGTGTTTTGAGCTACCTTTAGTGACTGTGATCACAATTGCGATGAAGATGATGATACTACCTGAAACTTTGGGTCAGTAAGCTATCCTAGGAAAATTCCTTTGGTTTAGGGAGTCCTTTCTAATCAACTTCTTTTAGCATGCTGTTGCTTAGGAGTAAGTTATCAAGTTATTAAATTCCTACTGTGACTTTTCAGAGGATCCCTTACATTTAAGGGAACCAAAGATACTAGACTGTTTTGATGTGAGGCTGTACTAGAAAGTGAATAACAGGCAAAGGGATGGAGAGACTTAAACCCCTTTAGTTTTATCTGGGAGTGTCTAGTGTTGCAGTCTTTAGATTTGTATGTGTTTAACTCCTAACCTGCTGCTTAATGCTGTTAGGGGAATGTATTTTTCTTTTTTGATTGTACTTCTAAAAAATAATGTGTTCATTTGGTAGTTAGGCAATAAATATTTTCCCAAATAAATGATTCTCTTTTCCTCATCCCTTCTTCTGATCACCTCTGTATTAGCTGGTTGGTTTTTCTTGCTCAGTACTTTCTTGCCGAGATGTTTTCTGCCCTGAATCCATCATCAGAGTTTCACCTGTGTCCATGCCCTCTTTGTTTAGAAAGGTCTTCTCCGTCACCTCCTCGTATTCCATTTGAACAGAGAGCTGACTATTGGTTTTGCGGCTGTTTAGCAGGGTTGCAGGCTGAGAGTGGAGGAGGTCACCCTTTGGACATGACTCAGTGTTCTAAACGAGTGCCATCCAGTACCCTCACTGCGTGACCACTGCTGAGCTCATGTCTCCAAGTTCTCCGTGAGAGCTGAGAAACGGTCGCAGCAGAATTAATTGGCAGGCATTTCATCACCGGCTCTTGGTGGCTGAATATAGGACTGTCCTTTTCTAATTCACCTATTTCTTGTTTTGCGAAAGTACAAAATGTCTGGAGTGTGTCTCAAGTATGCACTTGTCACTAGTGTCAAACTGTTGTTTACAGCACTTCTCATCGCAGGCTGAGTGACCTGACGAAAACAAGAGTGAAAGGGCGTTTCGTGCAGGAACCAGTGTGTGCTAAGTTGACTCATTGTGGGGAGGAGTAAGCCAGCATTCCTGATTGTAGTGGTGGTGTTTTATTTCCATGTTAAGTGCAAGCTTAGAATGACCGCCAGAATGCATTTGTTTCTCAGCCATGTGAGCCACTCTTAGGACCCCATCAAGCATGACCTACAATAGCAATCTGTCTACCTCAAAAGTTTGTATTTTTTGTCATTTGTTATACTTAAAGTATGAATGACTTGACAACCTTTTATTTCTAAGAGATGATATTTTTGAAAGATTCTGTATATAATCATTTTCCAGTTTCCTTCATTTGTTCTGTTATATGCTGCCATTTTCACAATTTTCAGATCTCATTCTTGGTAAAGATGGCTTATTTGCTTCTTGAACTCCAAACTATAAGTAGAATCTCTTTATTTTTAATACTTAAATGACCAGTCTTGTCTAAGCCCTCCTTTTACTTAGTATCATTACCTCTGCTCTTTCGTGACAGTCTCCACTTGTTCTCATTTCCTCCCAGTACTAGCTAACAGACTAAGCATTTCTGGAAGCACATATATTCGGTAATTCCCTACAAATTGATTCTGGTGAGTGAAAAAGAGAGTACCAGAACAAAGCAGTGAGCTCTGATATCGCATAGCCTAGCACCAGCTGTACTTTAAGCCCCTGGGCATACCTGGAAGTCTGTATGGTTGGTTGAACTTTATTTTCACGTTTGAAGTCCTCTAATACTTAATAATTTACTGTGGAAGAATGATTACTGTCATGCTGAAGGCTTCTAGAACCCTCTTAGTTTCTGTAATCTCTTTGAACCTTTAAACAGATGTACTTTTTTCATATCTCCCACCTGCTCACCTCCATTTCTCTCTTTATTCTTCAGATTTTGAATAAGTAGCTTAAGATCAGCCAGCTGTAATATTTTACTTAGAGTTGTACCAGTTGTATCCATTGACTGTGTGTCAAGTATGTGGAGAAGGGGAAGGTCCCCTAAGTGGTTAGTAATTTTGATGAAAAAACAAACTTTTTAAAATACAAAATCTGGCATGGTAGGAGGCAAAGAAGTGTAAAAACTTGGACAGAAAAGAAGGCTCTCAGCAGCGGGTAACTGTTCAGAAATAATAGTGTTGCATTAGGATAGTCCAAGTTACTTTTGAATAATAACCCCAAATAATTTATTTCAGCCAAATTTTATTTCTTGGTATTCTAGATATTTGGGCTTCCCTAGTGGCTCAGTGGTAGAGAACCTGCCTTCCAATGCAGGAGACTTGGGCTTGATTCCTGGGTCAGGAAGATCCCCTGGAGAAGGAAATGGCAATCCACTCTAGTATTCATGCCTGGGAAATCCCATTGTCAGAGGACCCTTGTAGCCTGCAGTCCATGGGGTCACAAAAGAGTTGGACATGACTTAGCAACTAAAAAACAACAAAAGGATGGCTGGACAATGACTCTGGGTTTCCCTTTGACAAGGAACCAGCTCTTAGTTGAAGCTATAATATTGAGAGAAAAAAATGCTGTCAGCTATGTGAGTTATCAAGAACACTTCTATCACCCACAAAATTCTCTCATGCCCCATAAAATTTTAAAATTTTATGTAAATAGAATCATACATGTTTTTTCTTTTAAAATTAATAGTTGATTTACAATGTTGTTATATACAGCAAAGTTATTCACTTATATATTGGATTGCCCAAAGAGTTCATTTGGATTTTTCTGCAAGATGTTTTGGAAAAACCCCAACTCTTTGACCAAACCAATATATAAATAAATACTCCATTTTTACTTTCTTTTCCATTATAGATTATTACAAGATCCTGAGTATAGTTCTTTGTGCTATACAATAGGTCTCATTGTTGTCTACTTTATATATAGCAGTGTTCATACATGTTTTTCCTTATTATAGTCTTTCTCTAAGCGTATTTTTGAGATTTATTGTTATTCTGTGCATTAGTAGGACATCTCTCTTTTAGGTAGTATTCCACTATATGATTATACCACAGTATAGTAGTGTGCTTATATATTCTCCTGCTCAATATCTGGGCTGTTTCTAGTTTTCAGCTATAATGATTCAGGTCCCTATGAACATTGCTGTACAAGACTTTTTGGAGATATATTTTTATTTCTGTTTGCTAATGCCTGTAAGTAGGTTTGTAGGGTCATTGGGTAATTCTGTCTGGAACTTTTCAAGAAACTACCAAGAAGTTTTCCAGGGGTGGTGCCACTTCACACACCCAATAGCAGTGAGAATTCTGGGTGCTGCACATCCTCTCTGATGTTTGATGCTGTCAGTTGTCTTTAAAAACTTTTAGTGGCTGTATTGTGAAATGTCACTCAGGAGTGATTGCTTTTAGAACTCTTCTGTTTTTATCCCAGTTATTGCTTACAAGTAATCTTGAAGGATTCCCTGCAAATAGCCTTACCTAATAGCAGGGTAAGGAGGAAGATCTTGGATTGCTTTCCTCCTCAGCAGATAAGCAAAGGGAAGAAAGCAGGTTCAGGAGCTTCGGGTTTTACAGTGAGAAATCCAGTAGTTTAGCATTAGGGCACCCTAGGCACCCGAGACAGATCTAGAGTCCTTAGTATTGTTAGGCTACTATGCGATGCAGGTTCTGATTCTAAAAGCCCTTCTCAGCAGCTCTCTTCTAGAAGACAGCTTCTCAGCATCTCTCTGGATATATGTCCAGGAGTGGGATGGCAGGGTTATATGGTAGCTGTATTTTTATTTTTTTAAGGAACCTCCTTACTGCTCTTCATAGTGGATAGGAGCTGATTTTGCTGCAGACACTTTGCAGACCAGAAGGGAGTAGCATTGATATTTTCAAAGTGCTGGAAGGGAAAAACCTGCAACTGAGGTTATTCTACCCAGCAAGATGATCATTTAGAATCAAAAGAGAGACAAAGAACTTCACAGACAAACAAAAGCTAAAAGTTCATTGATTCTAAACCTACCCTAGAAGAAATGTTGAAGGCTTTTCTGTAACTGGAAGAGAAGAATCTATAGAAAAGGGTAAATCCCATTAGAAAAGGGCAGTACTTAGTAAGGACTGAGTATCAACCACTTAAATATCTCAGTATGAAGATTTAGGCAAAAAATTGTAAATCAACTGTAACTACATTAACAGTTAAGTGATATATAAGAAGATGTGAAATATGACATCAAAAGGACAAAATGTGGGGAAGGGAAGCAAAAATTATAGATCTTTTAGAATGTGTTCAAACTTAAATGATGATCTATTTCTACTTGTTTTAAATGGGTAAATATATATGAGCCTTATAGTAGCCACAAATCAAACACCTGCAATGTTTAGTGATGGCCCAGGCTGGGACCCTGTGGATTTTGAGCAGGAGGCCTTCAGCCTAGACTTAAATTTGTAACTTGTAATACCGGACAACTTGAGCCTGCCTCTCACTTTCCCATCTCCCTCGTACCATGCAGGTGATGCTCTCTGACTTGAAAGACCTGACCCAGCATATCTGTCAATTGAAATTCTGTATGTCCTTCAAAAGCCACTCAAGCTCCACTTCTTTCCCAAAGCCAGCATCACTTCATTGTATCTGAAATGATCTCTCTCCCCTACATTCCCAGAACACTTACATAGTCCTTGTATGGCATTCTCTATTAAGTACTTACAGCCCCTTAATTTCACAGACAACTACATATGACTCATTCCCTTGGTTAATCAGAAGTTTGAGATAAAAATAGCTCACATTTTTCAGCCTTTCTGCATTCTGGTTGTTAGGCTAAACACAGCATATGGATTATTTATTTTGGGATTAGATTATATTGTAATTTAATGACAGTTTGATAACTAATTATAATCTGTTACTTATATGATATACCATGTTATTTATAGTATGTATTTGTAACACTTCTATATCAATATACAGATGGCAAAATAGTCACAGAGGGCAAGTAAGCTGTCCAGGATGTTTGGCAGTGGCCTGTCCAGTGTTTGAATTTAGACTGTCCAATTCTTCAACCTTAAACACTATACTGGGCTTCATCCTATGTTCTACAAAGACTGTTGCATATAGTAGAATATCAGTCAATGTTTGTATTAGTGTTAGAACTTCTTTAATGTATAATGAGCTAGTGGGTAGAAAATCTATAGTTTAAAATTGAAATGTAAATTCTCTTGAAGTAAGCAAATATCGATACCTCAGTTTGATATTCTCAATAACTTTTCATTTGCTTTGACATTGTTTTCAGAAATGGTAGACTATATATTTCATCCTGAGTTCTGATTGTTTTTTGTTATCATATATTAATAGTTTGTAACTGTATGTTAGATGTTAATTTTGTTTTATAGAAACAGAATTCTTAAAAGTTATAGATTTATAGAAAGTTTTGAAAAAATAAAAATAAAAAGAGTTTTGAAGAAAGCACACAGGTCTTGTATACCACTCATGTAGTTACTTTCATTGGTAGAATCTTAACTATCTATAGTACAGTATCAGAACCAGGAAGTTGGCATTGGTATAAAGTATGTGTTTAGGTCTATTGTTGAATCACACATGTAGATATATGTAGTTAATATTGCAATCAAGAGACAGAACTTTGCCGTTACCACAGAAATCTCCCTCATGCATCCCTTTACAGTCATAACTCATACCCCATGCCACCACCCCTACCCCATCCTTACCTTTTTCTATACAACAGTAATCTTTTCTCCATTTCTATGGTTTTGTCATTTCAGGAATTTTGTATAAATAATTCAGACAGTGGGCGACCTTTTGAGATTGGCTCTTTTGTTCCCTTAGCACAATGACTTTGAGATCACTTTAAGATGTTGCATATGTTAATTGTTCATTCCTTCTCACTACTGTGCGGTATTTCATGGTATGATGAATATACATTAATATATTTAACCATTCATCTGTTATAGGCTGTTTTGGCTGTTTTCAGTTTTTAGTTATTACAAATAAAGCTGGTATGAACAATCATGTACAGGTTTTGTGTGGACAACTGACAAAGTTTTCATTTCTATGGCAATAATGTCCAGGATCGTCATTGCTGGACCATATGTTAAGTATGCATTCAGTTTTGAAACTGTCAAGCTGTTTTCTGGAGTTGTTTTACTCTCCTTCCAGCAGTGTATAGAAGATCCAGTGTCTCTGCATCCTCACCAGCATTTGGTGTTATCAATATTGTTTGTCTTGGAAGTTGTATAAGTATGCATACGTGTGCTATCTCCTGTGGACTTAATTTGCATTTCCCTAATAACCAGTGATATTATATGTCTTTTCATATGCTGATTTGCCTTCAGTAAAATGTTTCTTCATGTCCTTACCCTTTCTCTAATTGGATTTTTTTTTTCCATTGCATTTTGAGAATTCTTTATATATTCTCGATATAAGTCCTTTGTTAAATAGACAATTTGCAGATATTTTCTTCTTGTCTGAACTTGTTTTTGTCATCATTTTTAAGATAGAGTTGAATCCTTTGCCAGGGCCATAATCGTGGATTCAAAAAATAAAAATACAGAATGATGCCAGGGCTATGTGTGGGTTAAGTCACTTCAGTCGTCTCTGACTCTTGACAACCCTGTGGACTAGAGTCTGTCCGTGGGGCTCTTCTGTCCATGGGATTCTCCAGGCAAGAATACTGGAGTGGGTTGTCATACCTTTCCACAGGGGATCTTCCTGATCCAGGGGTCGAACCCACATGTATTCTGTCCCCTGCATTGGCAGGCAGGCTCCTTACCGTTAGCACCCCCTGGGAGGCCCTGCATGCCCTCTGCTGTGTCAGAAACTCCTGGACAGCTGTGTCAGAGGAAAGAGTGCCATCTACTGAAGAGCAGGAACCAGTTCTCCAGCACAGTGACTATGTGGGGAGGAGTGAGGAACGGGCTCCATCAGAGTCAAGCTAGAGAGGACTGTGTACCATTCATTCAGAGAAGGTTACTATGACTGTGCAATAGAAAGCCACCACCAGCCCTTGCCAGGTTGAGGGGCTGTTGTTGACTTAGTACACTAAGTCTCTTGACAAATAGGTAACCAAGGTAATAAATAAGAGATGACATGGGTATCAGCTGATTTCAGACATCTCTCGCCTGCCTTAGCTTTGTTCCTTCCAAGTAATTAAATCCTTCTGTCTAATTAAAGCAATACACTGTTATTAGTTCTAAGCATGTTTATAACACGCTCCTTAAAGTGACATATGCAATAGACTTATCCAACCTTTGTTTTTGAATGGATTATCTTACAGATTTTTAGCTTTTATTAAATTTGAATTCTCACGTTGTATAAGTACTTTTTGCATGTAGCATACTATGAAAACTTCCCTATTGTGGGAGGACATGAGGATTCACTGATAGTGCTATCTTATTTTATTTTCTATGCATTTTGGTTGCTGAGAGTATAAATATGCTTATAATTATAAAATTTAGTTGAAATTGGTTCAATTAGATGTGTAGAAAAAGCTATTTTTAATTATCATGGAGTACAAAATTGTAGTTTTCTGTATGTGAGATAAATGGCAGCTTTAATATTTCTGGCATACAGACTTGATAGTCCATCTCAGGAAAAATTAAAGTTTGAAAAAATTTGACTTTACCTTTATAAAACTAATTTGGGAAGTGAACGACTAGAAGTAGTAATGCCCACAGATAGACAATTTTGGTGAGTTCAGGTAAGTGGGCAGCAGAGTTCTGAGGAGCCCTCCTATGTCTACAGAGGAAATTGGCACCATGTTGCATGTTTGGCAAATCAGTTTAGGCATACATTCCTGGCCATTCTCTTTACTCTTATTTTTTCTAGGAGTCTACTTAGAAACAGTGTAACTTTGATTCCACATTCAGTTGCTAGTGCTGTGGCAGATGTTTCCAGGAACAGTGTTTGATATTGCTGTTAGAAGTACTCATGAAGTGGACATGGTAATTTTATTTGGATACAGGTAAAAGATGTATATGATTTACAGATTTCTTCTTTACATATTAGAAAAATAAACTCAAAAGAAAAACATACCTGTTAGCAACATGCAGCTATGAAAGATGTAAAAATCTAGAGTAAATATCCTTTCTTCCTTCTCTGTATTTTTGGATTCTTAAAAGTAATTCTCTTCTCTCAAAGTTTAGTAAATCCAATTACACTTTATAAAAATGAGGGACTTCCCTGGTGGGCCAGTGGCTAAGACTTTGTGCACCCAATGCAGGGAGCCTGGGTTTAACCCCTGGTCAGGGAACTAGATCCCACATGACACAACTTAAAAAAAAACAGAAACAGAACCCACATGCCACAACTAAGACCTGTTGGAGCCAAATAAATAAATAAATTGGGGGAAAAAAACCCTTTTCTGTAATAATGAAGCAAAATTTATGTGCATATTTTGCTACCTCGCTTTCTCTCACTCCCATTTTAGGTTAATCAGATTTCCCCCCAACATTTTCTGATGAAATTATCAAAAGTAGAGCAAAGTTAAAGGAATTTTACAAGAACATCGATATACATCTAGAGTGCATCTATTAATCTATCATATATTGATGTGTTTCAAAGTAAATTGCATATGTTTAATACGCAAATCACTGAGTTCAATACTTTTTTGTTTTCAGTATTTATATATTTATTTAAAGTTTAGTGATAGAATTCACAAATCTTAAGCATACATTAGCTGAGATATGACAAAAGTTTACACCATTTTACCTCAAACTCACCAAGATGCAGAATATTTCTATCACTACAGAAAATTAGCGCATGCTCCTTGACCATCAGTACCCATCTCCCAGAGATTAGTTAGTTCTACCATTTCATATGAAAAAAATTATACAATATATACTCTCATGTGTCTGGCTTCATTCACTTGGCATGTTTTTTGAAATTCTTCCATAATGTCACATGTATCAGTAGTTTGTTCCTTTTTATTGATAGGTGTTACTTTCTTGTATGAATGTACTATAGTTTATGTATTCTTCTCTTTATGCATACATGAGATTCCAGGCTTTTAACCCCAGGAAATTTTAAAGATTGTGCAATAGCACTTCATTTAAAACTATAGTGTCTCTTACTCAGTTATCTCTTGCCTGCAGTTTTGGAAACTCTTTGCTATTCGTAAATTTTGTAATCTCGATGTTTATGTATATGTCTAACTTGTCTGCCTTGAGCAAAATTTTTGGACTTTAAATATCAACCCTTCCTCTGAAGCCCAAGGGACATTGCAATGCGCTCTACCTCCCCTCTTCCCCCACCTTAGGATCATCTTAGGAACTGCCCTGGCTAAGTGTCTATAGTGTTAATACACTTGGACTTAAATTCCAGTCTTTTTTTTTTCTTTACTTTATAGAGAAGAAAATGTAGTTCAGTTTTTAGCCTGTGGAACAGGTTCTGTTGGGACTGTTGGTAATGTTGGTGAACAAGTAGGATTAGCAAATATATTTACAAAAATTTAAAATACCCATAAGAATGATGCATAAATGTATAACCTTAGGAAGGCCAGGAAAACAGCTTTTTAAAAAATGGTTTTGAAGTCTTTCTTCTGATTCTTGTCTATGAAGAGCCATTCAATCAGCATTCTTAAGTTAACTGTACATAAGCGTGTAGCAACTATATTCAAAACTGACCACAGTTCATTTTTGACCATCTGACTTTCAAAGTTAGGGAAAGTTGATCTGTCTTATAATGCCATCATATTTTTGATTCATCTTTATATAACTAAAACCTTTCCAGTGTATATTTTAAGGCTACTAAGATCATCTAATGGGCTTTCCTTGTAGCTCAGATGGTAAAGAATCCGCCTGCAATGCAGGAGACCTGGATTTGATCTCTGTGTTGGGAAGATCCCCTGGAGAAGGGGAAGGCTAACCACTCCAGTATTCTGGCCTAGATATAGACTGTATAGTCCATGGAGTCGCAAAGAGTTGGACATAACTGAGTGACTTTCACTTTCACAATCATCTAACTACTCAGGAGATTGTCTTGGAACCCTTTTCTTTAGAATTTTGAATGTGCATTGGTGATGTTATCTGTGAATGGGAAATGAATATATTGACATCCTGACTGGACAAATTTATGTGGAAGAAGTTGTTTTGTGATTGTTTTAAAAAAAATTTTGTTTTTTTGCTTAGTTGCTAAGTCGTGTCTGACACTTGCGACCCCGTGGACTGTAGCCCGCCAGGCTCCTCTGTCCATAGAATTCTCCAGGAAAGAGTACTGGAGTGGGTTGCCATTTTTTTCTCCAAGGATCTTCCTGACCCAGGGATTGAACCTGTGTCTGCTGCACTGCAGGCGGTGCCCTGGTATTACAGGGGATTCTTACTGCTGAGCCACCAGGGAAGCCCCTTGTTTGTTTAGTAGGAAAAAACATACATCCTGTGTTGTGTACCAGTTGCAGAATATATATCATAGGGTGGTTAGGTATTTGCCTAGCAGTACATATACTTAGAAGATGGATGATAATAATTGGTAAATATCTGTATACAGTTCCAATAGGATGTACTTCTTGTTGTCTGAACTTGTTTCGGAAAGACCTCATGAAGTTGGATAGCCTCCAAAACTTTCAGAGAACAAAAGAGATGATCAAACTTATAGCTGCTCAGAGAGAAGCAAGGAGAAAAGAATAGAATAATGACTTTGAAATCCTAAAGAAAACTTCAAGTAGAGAGATGGTGTCTTTTGAAGTCTGTGAATAAGAGCAGCAACAAAATTAGCTTTCTGTGAATTAGAAAGTTTCCCCCTGCTTACTCTGTTTTACATGTTTATATCTCATGCTCCTGCAAAGTGATTGGCTTTTCTGTTTGTGTGAACTCTTTTTCTCCTTCATGTTTTTGCTTCTGGTTGGGATCACCCCCATGAATTCAGTCATCTCCCAAAACCTTGTTCAGGCACCACGTCTGCAGTCCAGTCGCATGAGTACTCCTTCCATTCCTTCAGAATTAGCTACCGATAGATGACTGTCTCTACTTCCTCTGTGTTGTTTCTGTAACTTTTAACATACTCTTTATTCTCATTCATGACTGGTGTTCCCAGCAATGGTATTGCATTCAGAGTAACTGTAGCAGCATGAATAGTAGCAGCAGGAGCAATAATCCATACCTGTTTGGATCATTCTGGGCTAGATTTCATTCTAAACTTTTTGCATGAAGTATCTTATTCAAGCTCATTCTAATCCTATAATTTAAATTCTGTTATGTCTAATTGTGTATTTCATTGCATTTCAAACATACGCAGAAGGTAGATCAGAGGACAATCCCTGCTGCCTCATCCTACATAATCATTTCCTTACTTTGGATATAAACCATGTCCATCGTTTGGCTTATTTTGAAGCAAATACCAGATGTTGGATTTCATTCTAAATATTTCTCCATGTGTCTCTGAGGGTTCTTTGAAAAACATTACTGTGTCATTATCATCCCCGAAATGGACAAATTCTTAGAAAAGTACAACTTTCCAAAACTCGACCAGGAAGAAATAGAAAACCTTAACAGACCCATCACAACCACGGAAATTGAAACTGTAATCAAAAATCGTCCAGCAAACAAAAGCCCAGGTCCAGACGGCTTCACAGCTGAATTCTACCAAAAATTTAGAGAAGAGCTAACACCTATCCTGCTCAAACTCTTCCAGAAAATTGCAGAGGAAGGTAAACTTCCAAACTCATTCTATGAGGCCACCATCACCCTAATACCAAAACTTGACAAAGATGCCACAAAAAAAGAAAACTACAGGCCAATATCACTGATGAACATAGATGCAAAAATCCTAAACAAAATTCTAGCAATCAGAATCCAACAACACATTAAAAAGATCATACACCATGACCAAGTGGGCTTTATCCCAGGGATGCAAGGATTCTTCAATATCCGCAAATCAATCAATGTAATACACCACATTAACAAATTGAAAAACAAAAACCATATGATTATCTCAATAGATGCAGAGAAAGCCTTTGACAAAATTCAACATCCATTTATGATAAAAACTCTCCAGAAAGCAGGAATAGAAGGAACATACCTCAACATAATAAAAGCTATATATGACAAACCCACAGCAAACATTATCCTCAATGGTGAAAAATTGAAAGCATTTCCTCTAAAGTCAGGAACAAGACAAGGGTGCTCACTTTCACCATTACTATTCAACATAGTTTTGGAAGTTTTGGCCACAGCAATCAGAGCAGAAAAAGAAATAAAAGGAATCCAAATTGGAAAAGAAGAAGTAAAACTCTCACTATTTGCAGATGACATGATCCTCTACATAGAAAACCCTAAAGACTCCACCAGAAAATTACTAGAACTAATCAATGACTATAGTAAAGTTGCAGGATATAAAATCAACACACAGAAATCCCTTGCATTCCTATACACTAATAATGAGAAAACAGAAAGAGAAATTAAGGAAACAATTCCATTCACCATTGCAACGAAAAGAATAAAATACTTAGGAATATATCTACCTAAAGAAACTAAAGACCTATATATAGAAAACTATAAAACACTGGTGAAAGAAATCAAAGAGGACACTAATAGATGGAGAAATATACCATGTTCATGGATTGGAAGAATCAATATAGTGAAAATGAGTATACTACTCAAAGCAATTTATAGATTCAATGCAATCCCTATCAAGCTACCAACAGTATTCTTCACAGAGCTAGAACAAATAATTTCACAATTTGTATGGAAATACAAAAAACCTCGAATAGCCAAAGCGATCTTGAGAAAGAAGAATGGAACTGGAGGAATCAACCTACCTGACTTCAGGCTCTACTACAAAGCCATAGTTATCAAGACAGTATGGTACTGGCACAAAGACAGAAATATAGATCAATGGAACAAAATAGAAAGCCCAGAGATAAATCCACGCACATATGGACACCTTATCTTTGACAAAGGAGGCAAGAATATACAGTGGATTAAAGACAATCTCTTTAACAAGTGGTGCTGGGAAATCTGGTCAACCACTTGTAAAAGAATGAAACTAGAACACTTTCTAGCACCATATACAAAAATAAACTCAAAATGGATTAAAGATCTCAACGTAAGACCAGAAACTATAAAACTCCTAGAGGAGAACATAGGCAAAACACTCTCTGACATACATCACAGCAGGATCCTCTATGACCCACCTCCCAGAATATTGGAAATAAAAGCAAAAATAAACAAATGGGACCTAATTAAACTTAAAAGCTTCTGCACATCAAAGGAAACTATTAGCAAGGTGAAAAGGCAGCCTTCAGAATGGGAGAAAATAATAGCAAATGAAGCAACTGACAAACAACTAATCTCAAAAATATACAAGCAACTCCTACAGCTCAACTCCAGAAAAATAAATGACCCAATCAAAAAATGGGCCAAAGATCTAAATAGACATTTCTCCAAAGAAGACATACAGATGGCTAACAAACACATGAAAAGATGCTCAACATCACTCATTATCAGAAAAATGCAAATCAAAACCACTATGAGGTACCATTTCACACCAGTCAGAATGGCTGCGATCCAAAAGTCTACAAATAATAAATGCTGGAGAGGGTGTGGAGAAAAGGGAACCCTCTTACACTGTTGGTGGGAATGCAAACTAGTACAGCCACTATGGAGAACAGTGTGGAGATTCCTTAAAAAACTGGAAATAGAACTGCCTTATGATCCAGCAACCCCACTGCTGGGCATACACACTGAGGAAACCAGAAGGGAAAGAGACACGTGTACCCCAATGTTCATCGCAGCACTGTTTATAATAGCCAGGACATGGAAGCAACCTAGATGTCCATCAGCAGATGAATGGATAAGAAAGCAGTGGTACATATACACAATGGAGTATTACTCAGCCATTAAAAAGAATACATTTGAATCAGTTCTAATGAGGTGGATGAAACTGGAGCCTATTATACAGAGTGAAGTAAGCCAGAAGGAAAAACATAAATACAATATACTAACGCATATATATGGAATTTAGAAAGATGGTAACGATAACCCTGTATACGAGACAGCAAAAGAGACACTGATGTATAGATCAGTCTTATGGACTCTGTGCGAGAGGGAGAGGGTGGGAAGATTTGGGAGAATGGCATTGAAACATGTGAAATGTCATGTATGAAACGAGATGCCAGTCCAGGTTCAGTGCACGATGCTGGATGCTTGGGGCTGGTGGGCTGGGACGGCCCAGGGGGATGGTATGGGGAGGGGGAAGGGAGGAGGGTTCAGGATGGGGAGCACGTGTATACCTGAAATTTTTTTAATTAAAAAAATAAAAAAATAAAAAATAAAAAAATAAAAGTAATTAACAGTTTAATAGCATGAATTTCTAGGTCAAAGTTTAAATTTTACTGGTGGTCAATGTGGACTTCCCTGGTAGCTCAGATGGTAATGAATCTAGCTTCAGTGTTCGGTCCCTGGGTCAGGAAGATCCCCTGGTGAAGGGAATGGAACTCACTCCAGTATTCTTGCCTGGAGAATTCCATGGACAAAGGAGCATGATGGGCTCCAGTCCACGGGGTTGCAAAAAGTCAGACACTACTGAGTGACTAACAATTTCACTTTTTAACTCATAAATATATTTCTGTAGTTTTCCTGAATCAGGATTCAAATAAGGCCTATGTATCACATGTGGTTCATGTCTCTTAAGTCTTCCATGTAGGAGTCCTCTTTACTTCTCTTTGTTCTAGCAGTTTATTTGTTGAAGAAACAAGATTATTTGTTCTGTTGTTCTCTATAGTCTGTGTTTTGCTAATTTCATTCCCTAGTGATGTTTAACATATTTTTCTGGTCTCTTTATTAATGTAAACTGATATTCAGATCTAGAACCTCAAATTTTTGTGGGGGAGGGAAGGACTATTTCATAGCTGTTTTCTGCACTCCAGGAATTACATAATATAGTTATTTAACTTTGTTAGTGGCTACAGATAACTTCCTAGAGCTGTTTCATTATGGGTTTGCAAAATGGGAGTAGACCATTACTCTTTCTTCTTTTCTTAATGGGGATAGTACTAAAGAGATTGTCATCAAGTATTTGCATACCCTGAGGGACTGATAGAAGACAGGTTGTAGAGGAAAGGCAAATTTAATGCTTGATTATTTTCTTTTTCCACTAGTTTTCAGGAAATTGGATTGGTTCCTTCGAGAATCTGTGAAGGAGACTAGGCACCTTCTCACTGCATATGCATGTTATGAGCACATGGGTATAAACTTTTTTGGTCTTGGTCTGTTTAAGAACTACTATTCTGTTTGCTCCAGTTTCCTTATCTTTTAGCCAGTAGGTGCCACTTCAGGCTGACAGTTTTTGAAGGCTTCCTTGCTTTCTGCTGTGACAAAATCTTCCAGACTCAGCTTGTACATTTCCTTCCCCAAACTAGGATCCACTGTTCTCCATGGAGCCCTGGTTTCTTTTAGTGGGAAATAGTACTTTGAATGGAGAAGGCAATGGCACCCCACTCCAGTACTCTTGCCTGAAAAATCCCACAGACAGAGGAGCCTGGAAGGCTGGGGTCCATAGGGTTGCTGATGGTCGGACACGACTGAGCGACTTCACTTTCACTTTTCACTTTCATGCATTGGAGAAGGAAATGGCAACCCACTCCAGTGTTCTTGCCTGGAGAATCCCAGGGACGGGGGAGCCTGGTGAGCTGCCGTCTATGGGGTTGCACAGAGTCGGACACGACTAAAGCGACTTAGCAGCAGCAGCAGCAGTACTTTGAAAACCATGATTGGAAGCAATTATTATTACTTGGTTGGTCACTGTATCTAGGTTTTTTCCCAATGGAAAAAAAGAACATGTATTCCTCTTGAGTTTATATTGATATTTCTAACAAAAATTTAGGATTATATGGTGTTAATTTCCTTTTATATTTTTTACATCTCTTTTCTTCAACATACTTCCTGAAGAATTAACATATGTTTGGAGTGTTACGTGTTCTTGCTTAAGATAGATAGAGCACTGATTCATAAGTTTTGAAGCCTGGGGAGTGTCCCATGAATCATATCATTACAGGAAGGTGTTAAAGACAGATTACTAGCGAGAGAGAGGAGGGATATGGGACTGAGGTCTGGCTCTGCCAATTTACCTGTCACTTGTTTCCTTGTCTTGTAAAATGAAGGCAATAATTTACCTCCCAGTCTTTTTATGGAGGATAATATATGTGAAAATCTATATAAATTACTAACATATCATAATAGAAGTCACCTTCCCAGCTTATTAAAAAGATTAGAGTCTTTGACTATTGGATTTTGATTAGCTTTTTTGGCAAGATTTGTTTATTCTTGCAGGGTGTGTGTGTACATTTATATATATGGTGCTTGAATATCCTTCTTAATTATTTTATCTCTATAGTTAAATGTATACGTGTGTAGGCTTCTTCTGAAATGACTATTCGATAGTTTAATATTAACTTGGCTTAAATATTACATATTTTTGTTTACAGTGTTAAAAAGGCTTCCCTAGTGGTTTAGCAGGCAAAGAATATGCAAGAGACACAGGGAACGTGAGTCTGATCCCTGGGTTGGGAAGATCCCCCGGAGAAGGGAATGGCAATCCACCCCAGTATTCTTGCCTGGAGAATCCCATGGACAGAGGAGCCTAGGGGACTACAGTCCAAAGGGTCACGAAGAGTCAGATATGAATGAGTCAGATATAAGCACACCCATGTGTACATACTCACAAAATATTACAAAGTGGGTATAGAAAGGAGGATCAAACTAGAGGAGAATTTTACATCAAAGCTTGTTACTTCCCTTGTTACTGATGACTCCTTGTTTCACTTATCCAGTGTCATGGAGCACTGTAGATCCTGGAGTCTACCTCTGTGTGTAAATAACCTTTCCCTTGGTAGGATTTCACTGTAGAGTGTTAACATCACAGCGTGGAAACAAATGGCAAGTCCAGGTCAAGTTCGCTAGCTGATGACAAGTGCTAGGTGTTTGATGCTAGGCTCATCAAGGGTCTTTCTTAGATAAGATTCTAAAAGTTTTTTTTTTGTTTTTTTTTTTGCTGTTATTGACTGTATTTTTTAAGAGCACCTTTTCTATCTTGGTGCCTTGTTTTTCTGCTTGAGATCAAATAGAAAAGTGGCCAGATGCTTTACTAACTAGTACTTCCTTGGTTCTGCCTTCAGGTCCCCGTTTTTATTAGCTTCTTGCCATTTAGTGCTCTTAAGGCCTTGAGTTTAGCCTTAAATTATTCTAGCCTTGATATCTTGTGCTTCACTTCCTTTCTAACTTTTCTTCCCATGTGTCTGTGATAATTTTCTAAAACTCACACTTGATTGTTTACAACTACATTCTACTTCACTTTAGCCAAACTTTGCAGTTGGCAATGGTGTTCTCTATACAGCCTCACCTTTTATTGATAAAATCCTTTTACAGTATCTCTATATAGACATACATAAAGTTCATTTGCATTTTACCAACAACTCTGTTTCTATGTGGTGTTAAAAATTGTTGCTATTCTTAAATCTTTCTAGTATGAAATAAAAGAATAATATTACACAACTTTGAGAAAACAAGGAAATAGATAACCCTGTTACTTTCTATGATCATTGTCATTCATGTGTTTTTTGTCTCCTGATCTCATTTCCATACGTTTTTGTACACAGGTCTAGAGCACATTTTTGTTTTTTAGGCTCAGGCCCAATACATTTGCGATGTCAGAAATACTTTGTATGTCCTTTCATAGAAATTATAAGTAACACTGAAAGACAAATTTTATTAAGTTCATTGCTTTGTTCTCAGTTGGTAAAATGTAATAATTTTTAAAGGTAGAGAGTTTCATTGTTCAAGATTTTACAAAATACCCAAGTATTGCATTCCTGTCCTATGGTTAACAGTTTATTATATTTCCTTCCAGATTTAACATACCTCTAGCTTTAATATAACCATCAGTTTAAAGAATGCATAAGGTCTAAGATATGTGTATAACAAGTTTAACTGTTCTTCTATTATATGTTTACCAACTTCTAAATTTTACCCTTGCAAACACTTGGGGTGAACAGTTTTTTTTTTAGATTTTATTTTATTTTTAAACTTTACAATATTGTATTAGTTTTGCCAAATATCAAAATGAATCCGCCACACAGATTTTTTATATTTTGGATTGCTTCTTTAGATTAGAATCCAAGAAGTAAAATAACTAGGTTATAGTAATATTTTTATAATTCTTGATTTACATTCCTGGATATGAAGGCTGTAATAGTTTATGATACTGTTAGCAAATTGGTTAGTTTTCTCTTTTGTGTAATTTCTCCCCTGCTTCCCTCTTTCCCCTTACAATATACATTGCTCATTTTTTTTTTTTTTTGGAGGCTTAATATTTCCATTAAGCTTCTAAATAGTTGAGATCTCTGCTTTGGAAAGCCCCATGGTTTTTGGACAGGAAACGCAGCATTCTCCTGCAGTGGGGCTAAGGAGATGGATGTAGATGAGGTGTGAGGTCATGAGAGATCCTGGCAGGGAGAAGTGGTGGTTTGCATGTGGCAGAGGAAAACTGAATTTGATTTCCTAGTTTTCTTCTGGCATTATTCCTGATAAAAAGTATCTCTAAGGTATAAAATTTCAAAGCCCTATGTTAAGGAATAAAGCTGGAACTAGATTTTTTTGAATGGTAAAGTTAGATCCTTGGTTATCAAGCAGTGGTCTCAATCTATAAAGATTATGACTTATGTACTTCAGAGAAGATGTTATAGCCAGGTTTCACAGTTGGGAATCTACTGTGTATCAGAGATATACAAATAGATAAGTCTGCTATTCCCTAGCAAAGAGCATGTGTTGCTTAGCAACCCTACAAGTTTACTAAAATGATGTCATAGAGATCATCTACTACTTTATATAGTAGTCATTAGGCATGCCAGTGTTTCTGAATGAATGTGGTCATGTGTAGATAAATAGCTGAGGAGCTGAGACCTAACACTACAATGTGGTGAATTAATTTTCACACATTGAGTATTTTTGCTCACTATCTATTTAAACTGGCTTTAGCTAAGTGTAATTTTGTTATCTAGAAGGAACTGGACTTTGGAAGTGGTATTTTTGTCAGCCGTTTGAGAGAATGTAACAAATTATTATTCCATTGGCTATGCCATCAGAAGCTATGCTGAGATTATTTTGACCTTTAAATGACTATGTGTTAATTATACTTCGTGCTTGTATTCTTTGTAGATGCTTCTTTGTATGATAGTGTGAACCCTGATGTGAATAATCACATATATACATATAATAGCCTGTGTTTTGCAGAATTTCAGACTCCCTTGAGCCCAACAGTATCATCCTTTCATTTTAGGATCCAGTTCGTCATTCTTTATTCGGCCTTTAGTTTCCTCCCTGACTAGTTGGGTGATCATCTGTCAGATGTCCTTGGGCAAGTGTCTTTTAACCCTTTGAGGCTGGCTTGATGATCCATAAACTGGGAATGCCAGTAAATCTATCCTGCCGGTCCTGACAGATTGGTACCAACAGTAGCCCAGAAACACTAATGAGGGTGGGCAGGGAGCCTTCGGGAACCAGGTCTTAGGGTCAGGACTGGGGAAGCTGAACAGCAAAAATCTGTTTATGATGGAGGTCGGAGGATAGCATTTTAAATGCAGTCTTCAAGTGTGATGCAGATAGGCATTTGGAGCAGGAGGTGAGGCAGAACATACAAACCAGGTATTCCCAGGAGTGACTGTAAGTTGAAGACCACAATTTCTAGAACAGAATTTCTAGGATTCATAAGGATGCAAATAGATGTTATTACTGTTACTAATTACTTTTTTACAGTACTTAGTTTGTAGCAGGCACTGTGGAACATACTTTGACATACAATATAATTGTGTCCATGATACTCTTTGTAAAGATAAGTATTATTATCACTTTTATCAGGTGAGGAAACCAGTATCAGAAAGGTTCAGTGGTTTTACCCGAACGGTGGATGTGAGATAGGCATGTAAGCTGTCTGAAGCCAGTGCCTGCAGTTGAAATACTGCTCTCACACTGTCTCAGCTGTCTGTCTGCTGTTTGTCTTTCCCAACACACTCCTTACTTACCCTGTCCTCACCACCCATGTCGAGGAAGGGCGGTGACCCTTCTGTTTTGCCTTAACAGGTTCCCTGGCCCTCCTGGCTGCCAGAACTCTTCAGTCAAGGGGTGGTATACTGAAGGGAGAACACAGGGCAGAGGAAAAGGCTGATTCATCAGTGTCCTGGTTCCCTCCCTGCCAGGCTGGATGGCTGTCTCTTTACCCACTGCCATGTCTCTTACCAGGGAACCCTCTCCTTGCCTTTCAGGGAGAGGTTGATTATTGATACTAGACCTGGCACACTCCGCTGTTCCTTTCTGGTTTCCATAAACCTTCCAAAAAACCATGCTTTTTATAAGTAGACTCTTCACTAAATTCTCTGGCATTACCCCGTTGGAGAATGCCCTCTGTTTGTCAGAACGCTAATTGTTGTACCAGCTCACCCATTTGGAACAAAAGAACTGTGCTGACGGTTCGGCAGTCAACAAATACTAAGTGTCTACAAAGCATGACACGCTGTGAAGGGATAGCACGGTAACTAAAAAAGCTACAGCCATAGACCCTGCCTATTGAAAAAAAAGTTATCTAGGAAGATAGTATATTTAAAATGATAATACAAGGCAGCATGAAGAGTTCAGAGACGAGAGGGTTCTCTGGGGCTGGTCGCAGAAGGGATGAGCAGATACTTAATGCTTTTAAGGACAGGTAACGATTTAGTCAAAATGGAAAAAAGGAATTTGCAAAATGTGTTTTGAGGATAATGAATAGATGAGTCTAGGTGGCGCTAAGGCCTCCTCTGAGGGAATAGTGGGCACAGGTGAGCTACATACCCACGTTGATAGTACTTTGTCTTTTTTTGTTTATAATTTAGATTAAAAAAATGTTTTGTATCCAAATTCATGTTGTATTTATGGTTGTTCATGATTATTGCTTATTGTAAAGATGGTTTGAAGTAATAATGCCTCAACAAGGCCCTCCTGAAGATGAAGTCGGATTTCTTTGCATATCTGTTTACTCCGTATGTCAGGCCTGCACTTGTTTGGACACACCATGATGGTAATTCATACTCTTGGTTTAACAACACTTTCATATAATTATCTTTACTTTGTAATTACAGCAATAAAATCCGTTCTTTGGGAACTAGTCCAGTATTTAGAATACTGAAAATAAGTGTGCTTAGTCCCAGTTGTCACAATGATTTTTCCAGTGCTTGAATTTCTAAGAAATCAGCTCCTATTGTACTTCAGAATAACACTGATGTATAATAAATTCTCCTTATAGAGATGGCAGCTCTTTGTAGAACCTGAAAAGGAAAACTTTAAATCAAAAAGAATATTCACAAAAAGGTCTTATGTTCTTCTGTTTAGAAATATTGAGAGGGAAGAAGAAATCATAAAACTATCTCAGGGAAAAACAACCTGGAGGCTTAAAGATATACTTTACCTTGTTTTGAAATTAGATTGGTTCAAACCTAAGGATGGGACTAAGTTGCAGGAGAAGGGATGTATGTGTGTGTCTGTGGTCCTCTGAATCCTCCGGATTTATGGTATTCCTTGGGAAGTGATACAGAGGTATATCTAAGCTTATCTCTAAGTATCTGTTGGTGTGCTGATCTCTGCTGTGCTTAGGCCTGGACTGAATGGCCCAGACTGAAGCCATCGAACCAAAGGAGGAGAAGGGGCAGTGGAATGAGAATGTGACTAGCGCAGGTGACATGTGTTTAGGTGGCCTTTTACCAGGCAATTGGATAAACCAAACACTGGCTACAGTGTTGCCTGTTATTAACTACACATACGAACATAGTGACATGCTTTTCCCAGTGGTTGAGTAGATATCATCACAGGGAAGCTTAACAGTTCACCACCAATATTACATGGAAAACTCTTTAGAGTTGGTGTGTCATGATGCTAGGGAGATTTCTGATAGCTATTGATGGCAACAGTAGCAAAAGGGCATCTGTATGAGGCTATAGTCATTAAAACATGCCTCTCCTTACTACAAGACTGAGAAATATAGTCTGCCTACTGTGACAAAAAAAGCCATCCTGGTATTCTTCTAGAGTAAGGTAGGATTTCATTGTATCTGTGCATTCACTTCCAGGATTCAGCTCTTTTCTCCCTGTAATGAAAGTTCTAGTCTAGTCCTCATCTCGTGCTTTATTGCTTATCTCCAAACACTTTGAGGAACATTATTGCTTGAATATCTCATTGCCATCTCAAATAAAGCATGTCTAAAGTAGAATTGATCATCTTCCTGCAAACTGGACTCCTTATGTGACTTAAATAGTGGAGGATACCAATCACCTATTTGTTCAGGTTATGAAGTGCAAATTCTTCTGGACATCTTCCCCAACAAAAGTTCAAATGTGCAGGGCTTCGTATGGAATTTTAGGTTGGTTTATTAGCCTTTCCTGGAGCCAGCACAAGGATATATTAAAGACAAAACAACTCTGAGGGGGAGGGGGTGAAGTCAGCAGCTCAGTGTCTTGTGTCTGGGTACTAGTAGACTAACTGCCCTTGGAGTCTTGCACCATCTCCTGCCTCTTGTGAGAATTCTTCGCTTTGGTGACACCAGTTCACTTGTTTGTCCTCTGAGGGGTGCTGTCCCATTCTCTACTGTTTTGGTTACACAGCCCATCCAATCTACAATGCCTTGATAGTTCTCTTTGCTCAATGACCTTTCTTTACCCTTCAAAACCCCAAGTTATACTTCCCCTACAGCTGACTATGTATCTAGGACACCTGTTTTTCCAGTGTTGCATTATAGTGTTTCCATGGGGACACATCTCTCCACGTAGGGACCTAAGTTCCTGAAGGATGAGGACGGTCTTTCCTTTACTTGACTCTCTAGAGCAGCTGCTCCACTTACCGGCATACAGTTTCTTTCTGGACAGTCTCAACTGTGCTGATCACGTCACCTTCATGTGTAGTCTGGGATCTTCTTTACATACCAAGATAGACTCTCTTAATACTTAGGACTGCTGTGTTAAGTGAAAGAGAAAAACAGCTCCATGGACTATTTTAACAATAAACATAAAATATGTTGCTTTTTGAAAAGTTAGAAATTTCTCTTTAAGTGGTATGAATATTATAAATTGTAAAATGTTTTTACATTGGACGTTAATATATACTGATTAATAAGTAGTATTCTTAGGATACATTTTTTTCCTTAGGAATATGCAATTAAAAAAATGTTAGAATCCACTGAATCCCAACTGAGCTTTATTGTATATAACATCATATATTCACACTGAATTGCATGTATTTACATATATTTTTATGATGCTTATATAAAACAAATTATCCCTCCCCAAAGAATCAAGGAACATAAAATGGCAGATATGAACTCCCTTTTTAAAGATTGGGAACTATTCAAATTGTTTCTGCTCTTTGCTCTTACTTCCTTCAGATATGAATGCTCAGTGAAAGTGGCTGACTGATCACATCTTTAAATCCTGGGTGGTTTAGGCAGGAGGTATACAGAGGTGCTGGTGTGTTTAGATTCTCAACAGGATTCTGGGGAATTTTTATTTGAAGTTAAAGCTGTGAGAATGTAAAGGGAGAAAAATTATTTTGTGTATATTTGACAACCACTAATATTCAGTCACTGAGGCTGAGATCAAAGAAAACTGTTACTCCATTGGCTCTATAATAGTATTTGCTTAACTGTATTAAATTGTTCATTTGCTAAGTCATGTCTGACTCTTTGGAACCCCATAGACTGCAGCACGCCACTCTTCCCTGTCCACCATCTCTCAGAGTTTGCTCAAACTCATGTCCATTGAGTCGGTGATGCCATCCAACCATCTTACCCTCTGTCATACCCTTCTCCTCCTGCCCTCAATTTTTCCCAGCATCAGGGTCTTTTCCAGTGTTGGGTCTTCACATCAGGTGGCCAAAGTATTGGAGCTTCAGCATCAGTCCTTCCAATGAATATTCAAGATTGATTTCCTTTAGGATTGACTGGTTTGATCTCCTTGCAGTCCAAGGGACTCTCAAGAGTTTTCTCCAGCACCACAGTTCAAAAGAATCAATTCTTTGGCACTCAGCTTTCTTTATAGTCTAAATCTCACATCCATACATGACTACTGGAAAAACCATAGATTTAACTGTACAGACCTTTTTAGGCAAAGCGAGGTCTCTGCTTTTTAATATGCTGTCTAGGTTTGTCATGGCTTTTCTTCCAAAGAGCAAGCATCTTTTAATTTCATGGCTGTGGTCACTGTCTGCAGTGATTTTTGGAGCTCAGGAAAATAAGGTCTGTCACTGTTTCCAAATTTTGAGAAATCTTAGGCCCTCTGATATAAAATATGCAATTTTCAAGCATACTAACTTACTAGAAAAATAAAAAGACCTGCACCCTTTGATAATTCTGTATAGAATTTAGGCAACAACTACATTTTTTAAAACTGACTCTTTTCAAAAAAGTTTATTCAAGAGAAATATACATACTTTCTATTTTCCTCAAGCACTTCACTAATTATGTGAGGGGGAAATATAATTTTGCTTAATGGGTTTCTTAAGAAACAACTTGTACTTTTGCTTAATATGATATACCATGCAAGGAATTTTCCTGGGTATTACAACTTTGGGCTTCAGTTCAGTTCAGTTGCTCAGTAGTGTTAGGCTCTGTGACACCATGAACCGCAGCACACCAGGCCTTCCTGTCTATCGCCAACTCCCGGAGTTCACCAAACTCATTTCCATTGAGTCGGTGATGCCCTCCAACCATCTCATCCTGTGTCATCCCCTTCTCCTCCTGCCCTCTCAATCTTTCCCAGCATCAGGGTCTTTTCAAATGAGTCAGCTCTTTGCATCAGTTGGCCAAAGTTCAGCTTTAACATCAGTCCTTCCTATGTAAACCCAGGACTGATTACCTTTAGGATGGACTGGTTGGATCTCCTTGCTGTCCAAGGGACTCTCAAGAGTCTTCTCCAACACCACAGTTCAAAAGCATCAATTCTTCGGCGCTCAGCCTTCTTCACAGTCCAACTCTCACATCCATACATGACCACTGGAAAAACCACAGCCTTGACTAGACGGACCTTTGTTGACAAAGTAATGTCTCTGCTTTTTAATATGCTGTCTAGGTTGGTCATAACTTTTCTTCCAAGGAGTAAGCGTCTTTTAATTTCATGGCTGCAGTCACCATCTGCGGTGATTTTGGAGCTCAGAAAAATAAAGTCAGTCACTGTTTCCCCATCTATTTCCTGTGAAGTGATGGGACCGGATGCCATGATCTTAGTTTTCTGAATGTTGAGCTTTAAGCCAACTTTTTCACTCTCCTTTTTCACTTTCATCAAGAGGCTGTTTAGTTCCTCTTCACTTTCTGCCGTAAGGGTGGTGTCATCTGCATATCTGAGATTATTGATATACAATTGTGTCCATGATACTCTTTGTAAAGTATTATTATTACCTTTATACCTAAATAAATTTCATACAATATATATATTTTGTTTATAAAAATGAGATTAGGTTCTTAAATTTCTTTTTTTAAACTATTTTTAAAATTTATTTTTGACTGCACGGAATCTTCTCTGCTGTGCACAGGCTTTCTGGAGTTGTGGTGAGCAGGGTCTGGTCTCTGGTTGCAGTGCATGGGCTTCTCACTGAGCGGCTTCTCTCTTTCTGGAGCATGAGCTCTAGAGCACAGGCTCAGTAGTTGCGGTGCACAGGCTTAGTGGCCACGTGACATGTGAAATCTTTCTGGACCAGGGATTGAACTTGTGTTTCCTTATTAGCAGGCAGATTCTTAACCACTGGACCACCAGGGAAGTCTGAGATTAGATAAACTAACGCCTTAAGTACATACAGTTTATATTGTTGTGAATGTAATCCCAAAAATGCATTGAAAATTTGAGAAGCAGCAGCATTCTCTAAATACCTGAATAGCCTCAAAAAAAAAAAAAAATCATTCCATTAAAACTTAATGATGTATACTTCTTTGTACATTTAATAAAATTGGCCTTACTGTTTTGTAGTATCCAAATACACATAAAAGCTAAAAATCCTTTTCAAAGTATAATTATGTGCACATAATAATAGAGAGTAATGTGAAGAAAGGCTCTAGGGTTATATCATGGAACTTAACTACCAGATCTTCTGCTTTCTAATCAGTCACACTATTTTCACCTTTAAAGGTTTTACAGCTATTAAGTCATATTCTGGCACTCTCTTCCCTCCAGAAAACTGTAATTTAGCATCAGGTATATATCGTATTTAATTACCCACTGTATATTTCGTCTCTGTGGCTTTAAGTTCTCAAGATTGCAACTCTGAAAAGTATTTGTTTATATTTCTAAATTATGTCTGCAAATTACAGTTGGGTATTGCATATGATAATAGTGTAGCTCTCTGGGTTACAGATAATACAGTATGACAATTTTTCTTCCAGTCCTATTTCATATGACTTAGAGTAAATCTAAATTTTTTTCAGTTAATTAGAAAAACAGATTGAAAATACAATCTCCAAACAAAACACAAAACACATACATTACATAAAAATGATATGTTTAAATAAAACTTCTGATTATAAAATGTGAGCAAGCCACAAAGTGGGAACATATATTGGTAACACAACAGTATCCAACGAGGAACAGATACCTAGAATATATCGATATAATGCATGCCTTAAAAAAACTGACAACCCAATAGAAAAGTTTTGAATAAAAAACTTCACAAAAATGATAAATGCCAAGAAACATGTAAGTACTCAAGCCTAATGATTATCAAGGATATAGAAATTAAAACTATAATGAGATACCACTATACATTTATCCAAATATCAAAAGGAATAACTCTAATATTGGGTGTAGACTAGGATGTGGAGGAACCAGAACTCTGATGATGGAAATGTGAATCAGCACAACTAATTTTTCAAAGTATTGTCATTATCTGGTGATGTTGAAAATGAGTATAATCTTCTGATTCAGTCACGTGTTAAGGAAAGTAGTACACATGTGCACTGGGATACATGTGTAAGGATGTTCATTACCACCTTGCTCATCGTAGCCCCAAACTGAGAAAAATGCAAATGATCATCAAGATAATGGGTAACTAACACCTGTTGTACTAATGAGGGAATTTCATACAACCTTGAAAATGAGAGAAGTATACTCTCATGCAGTAACATGAATGCATCTCACATTTTTGAACAAAAGCACTCACAAAAAAATTCCATGAGCGCATTTATGGAGGGCTTCCCTGGTGGCTCAGATGATAAAGAAACCACCTGCAATGCAGGAGACCTAGGTTCAATCCCTGGGTTGGGAAGACTCCCTGGAGGAGGGCATGTCAACCCACTCCAGTATTCTTGCCTGGAGAATCCCCATGGACAGAGGAGCCATGAATTTTGAATTTATGGAAAATTCAAAAAGCTTGTCAAACTAAACAAATATTGAGAACTCTGTGCAGGCAGACATCTTGGAGATATTGTGGATTCAGTTCCAGACCTCTGCAATACAGCAAATGTTGCAATAAAGTGTGTCACATGATTTTTGTTTCTTTATTCACTAAAGAAGCTAATTTCTGAAATGGTATATTTTTCACAGCTCCTAGCGGGCAGAACAGATTATCCAGTACATTCAGAGCATGATTTTTGGAGACCTATCTCACAGAAAAAGATCAGAGATACGCTGCAGTGGAATAGCAACTCGAAGCGAGCAACACATCTTCTCTCCCTGAAATAAATAGGTTTATTGCCTTTACTCTTGGTTGCACTCAGTGTAGCTCTTGTCTGAGAGTGGAAGAGAACCCTCATGTCTTTAGAGGTGTATTTATTATCACTTCATTTGTTAGAAATACGGATCTCCTATTATGTTGATTCTCTTTAGTTCTGTAGCTAAATTCCTTGTCTAGGTATCAGTAAGTCACTCCTCCAAGAGAACTCTCTCTGTTATAAGTCACTTTTACATTCAAGGCTTTAGACTGTCCAGTTTAGTCAGCTCTCACTTCTTCCTAAAGTCATGTAGTCATATTGCCTAAATTTCCATGTCAGAAATACTTTCCCTTCTCTTATTCAGAGCCGAGCCTGTCTCTCCTAACCCTGCTTATCTATTTACCGCAAGATGGACCTCCTTGCCTACATTCTTGCCTGCATTGTGCCTGTGTTGCTTCTCAAGTGGAACAGTCATTTCATCTTGCACAAGTTTTAAGCACCCTTTTCTTGTGTTTTCTGAAGTTATACTTTACTTGCTCATTTTTACTCAACATGTATCAGGCATCTATATACAACATATTAGAAACTAGGGGGAAACAAAGATGATTATGATGTAGTCTTTGAGAAGATCATGACTGAGGATATGCCTGTGCTTAATTAACTGTTCTATGAGGGGATGTGCATTATGCTAACAGGAACTTTGGGAACACAGAAGATGTGGTGAAATCTGTTATTAGAGACTTGAAGGTCAGTGTGTGTGCGTGCTAAGTTGCTTCAGTCATGTTCGACTCTGCGACACCATGGACCACAGCCCACTAGGCTCCTCTGTCTCTGGGACTCTCCAGGCAAGAATACTGGGGTGGGTTGCCCTTCCCTTCTCCCGGGGATCTTCCCAACCCAAGGATCGAACCCCAGTCTCTTGAGTCTTCTGCATTGGCAGGGGGATTCTTTACCAATAGCACTCTTGGGATGCCATATTTCTGTTAGGTGACAAATACAGAACAAAGTATCATAAAACTCTGCAGCCTCAGTTGTTGTCTACCAGTCTTCGGACCAGCTAGGATTTTCTGGTTTTGAGTATGTTTACTCCTGAGTCTACAGTTAGTTACAGCTTGGGAACAAATGTGTTTCTGCATGTATTCACAAGCCCATTTCAGGTATTGAGGGGTCAGCTGGCCATAAGCTGGTCTAAAACAGATTTAACTGGTTTAGAAGACTTATCTCTGGTGGTTTCTCCTCCCTTAGTAGTTTAGTCTGGACTTTTTCTCATGGAAAGTCACCCTTCCAAGGAGCAAGCGGAAATACACAAGGCCCTTGGAGGTCTAGGATCAGAACTGGCACGTGATCAGTTGGCCAGAGCAACTCACGAAACTGGCCAGGAGTCAGAGGGAATGGACACAGACTGTGCCTTTTGATGAAAAGTGCTGCCGAGTTGCATAGCCAAGGTGGTAGCTTTTGTAGGTGAAGGTAGAACTGTAATTTGGGTCACTTTTACAATCAACCTACTATAGTACCACAAAGGAAATGATATTTTAATTCGGCCCTTCATGGGTAACCAGTCTTCCTTGAGGTGGCCTAGATAGTAGAAGGCATTGAGCATGGATATATTGGGAGTTCAGATGGTAAAATATTAATTATGAGCAAATTTTATTTCGAATTTGTTCCTGGTATAGTACTTTGTGTTAGTGTTTTTTTGTTTTGTTTGTTTTTGGTTTTAATAGTTCACTGTTTAGAGTCTGTTTAAGGCTGAAGAGATCTTAGGGCAGTTGTTCATAAATGAGGAAATACTTGGAAATGTGAAGTGAGCCTCTACGTTGTAGTCCTCAAATCACTCTCGACACAAGTGGAATTATTGACTCGAATTTCCCCTTCTGGGCTGCTCTTCAAAAGCACTGTCTGTGTTTCCAATTTTACGTTTCATGTATGGTTTTTCAATGTGCCCTCCCTCTTAACATGCAAAGTATTATTTTGTAAAGTCCCACATTGTAGGCTGACCAGAGAAGCTTGTGCACATAGTGAGGGCGAATACCTAGCCGTTATCTACCACCTCTCCTACTGAGAGCCGATAAGCATTAAACAATGTAGATGGTAGTGGCTTCTGTGTTGTCTCACTCTGCGGGTTCTAGGCACAGTTCTGAGTGCGCAGCCTGCTCTGTCCAGGATAAGAGAGTGACGTCTCTGAATACACAAGTGAGTGCTTTAGTCTTATTAGTAATATTAGAGCTGCTGCTTCTTGAGGACCTGGGTCAAGTGATTGTCACAGACTGAGTTTAGACAGCACTATTTGACCATTTAATTCTGTTCCCCTCACTCCTTGGTGGCTTCTCTTGTCAGGAATATATAGAGAGAGATCTGGAGGAGAAAGAGAGGGAACTATTCTAGGTGTGTTCCTTATTTCACACTTAACCTTTGTTTCCTACTTAGGGGAACTATAATTTGTAACTTAATTCCTTCTGGAGAAACCAAAGCTCAATAAAAGAAATTGGAACTGGGTCGATAGCTTTATGAAGGCTGTGTACTTCAATTTTTTAAAAGCCTGGTTTTCATAGGTCATCCGTTGTCAAGTAATTACGTAAAACAAATGAAAGCATGATCACTTCCTTACATACTGCAAGGAGGTCCAACCAGTCTATCCTAAAGGAGATCAGTCCTGGGTGTTCATTGGAAGGACTGATGCTAAAGCTGAAACTCCAATACTTTGGCCACCTCATGCGAAGAGTTGACTCATTGGAAGACCCGGATGCTGGGAGGGACTGGGGGCAGAAGGAGAAGGGGACGACAGAGGATGAGATGGCTGGATGGCATCACCGACTCAATGGACATGAGTTTGGGTGAACTCCGGGAGTTGGTGATGGACCGGGAGGCCTGGCGTGCTGCAATTCATGGGGTCACAAAGAGTCGGACACAACTGAGCGACTGAACTGAAATAGAAAAATGAACCAAAATACTTCTTCACTATACTTAATTTTAAGTGGTGTCTCTGATCATAATTTTTTGCCATTATATTGTTTCGAAGATATACTTTGCTCAGTGATGGATGCATGCTACTCACTCAAGGAGCTTTACAAAATTCTTGTAAAAAAAAAAATTAAGAGCTTTTTGATAGTGTATATACATATACAGTTGATTTTTGCAGTTTCTATAGTTTTTTGGTGTTCAAGAATTTACAGACACCTCCATGTGCAAAGCCCCTTGTGGAAGCCATGAATGATACAGTGATGACTGAGACCTGAGCCAAACCTATTGGGCAAGGAAAAACAAATGTGCATCTATTACAAATGTTCAACTATGGCAGATCATTTTTCTGACTGATGAATGCCATTAATTTTCTAGTTTTGCATTTGGGATATGCTAGAATTTTATATTTTGACCTTTATTCAAAGACACCTTGAAGGCTGAAAGGTAAAGAGTACCTTAAAATCATGTATACTGTTGCAGAAGAGAGCACGCCAACTAGAGTTCCAGCTAGTACAGAGTTGGATCTTAAGTGTGGAGTTGATTTATACATTTTTATACATTTTCTTTCACTTTCCCACAGATATAAGTGACCTACTTTATTGGATTCTGCAGGTTAAAGAACATAAAAAGGATTATTAATTATTGCTCCTAACTTTTAAGAACATCTCTGGTCTTAGTATATAAGTGGCCTGAATAAAAAATTCTATGAAAGAGTGTCTTTCTTGGCAACTACTATGTGAGCCAGAAAGCCTTTTGTGAAAATTAGTAACTTCTTTTTAGTCACTTATCTCACAGCTGAGGAATGGTGAAGGGGAAGATGTTGAATAACTTTCAGAATATGCATTCAACAGTTTTTGTTTTTGGAGAACTAACACACATGTTACTTAATAGATGCCATTTTCATCATTAATTAATTTCTAGAAATGATGGGCAAAGCTCACGAAATTTTAAAATTTTTATTCATTTCCATTATGTCAGCTTCTTTTGTCTCCAGGATCCAACAAAACCATCATATTTAAAGATTCCTTTTATTTCCAAGTCACAACCTGCTATTACCAATGTGCCCGAGTATTTCGTTCCTTCCTAATAAAGTATGCAAAGAAATAGTCAAGACCCAATCAATCCTTAAGATCTTTACAGACATTTAAAAGTGTGCAGATATTAAAATGCACCACCTTGGTTCCATGTCTTTGATGCTATGTACAGTAAATATATCTCGGTCCTTGAAAGCTTCAGTAGCCAGGCCAGCTATCTTACCGCTCCACATGTTTTAGCATTCTCAGGCTGTAATAGCAGTGGTGAGACACTGAACTCAGAAAATGCAGACTCCTCAATTTGCATTATTCGGCATGTGACTGCTTTATTGAGTTATCACATGTTCTTGGCCTAAAACATGATCAAGGTAGTGATTTTAGCTCTCTGATATTTCGTTGGAAGAAACCTAGTAATTTTGACAAAACTGAACAATTGTTTTCATTGCATTAATGTTTGGCTCACAGAGATAGCCCTAAAGAAGTCAGTAAAGTGTCTGTCTACAATGCGGGAGACCCAGGTTCGATCCCTGGGTTGGGAAGATCCCCTGGAGGAGAAAATGGCAATCCACTCCAGGACTATTGCCTCGAAAATCCCATGGACAGAGGAGCCTGGTAGGCTACAGTCCACGGGGTTGCAGAGTCGGACACGACTGAGCGACTTCACTATTCACTATATATTTTTGCATTCTCAGCCTGCACTTTAGGTAACTGACACTGGTGAGAGGGATCTCCTGAGATAACTCTGTATGAAACATCTGGCCATGCTGGATGCTTTTTAGCTGAATTACCAGTGGACATGGAAATCAAATGAATGAGGTGGGTTGCATGAGGCAATAAGGAGTTGTGGAGACTGGCCAAGTGGAAGGTATTCTGTGTATGTGTGTGTGTTTTGTGTGTGTGTGTAGAGTCATGGATCACATCCAACTCATTGCTTCAGGCTAGAATGCAAGCCCAGTTTTGATAGGTTGTATGATTTTTTTTCCTCCCACAGGAGCTGAAAAACCAGATTTTCTTGTAAAACTTCCCACCTTTAAATTACTGCACATGTCAAAGAAAACACTTATATAAGTCAGGCTGCGTTTGCACCATGCTCTAGACTTCCTATATGTCGATAGTGGCAGTGAGACCATTGGATCATCTTAAAGACTTTCATACATTATTTAATAACACTAAAATAACATTAATCTGTCTGTGTAAACAATGGGTACTACTTACAAAGAAGATTCCAAGACAACCACCTAGGTCCAAGCCAAAGTTTCCATTCACACTAGACATAAGCTGGCAGCCATTACTGTTAATAGAATTCTGGCATTGATGCCACTCCCTTTCTAAGATTGGGAGACTCTGAGCCAAACCTGTTTTCTAAGTGAGGGCCAGAGAGCTCTGTGGTTCTACTTGAAAAAAAAAAAAACCAACCTTATGAATAACTCACCTCTAACCATAAATGTCCTAGCATGAAGAGGTGTGAAGTGCTTGCTGTTAGCTCTCAGTGAGGTCTCTAGATAATGGACTTCCTTTTCATCTCTTCTCCTCAGGGAAGATGGCATTCAACAAATGTTTATTGAGCATTGGACCTTCTAAATTATAAATTTCCATCCCCTGTGTTGTCTCCCTTTGTCTGAAGGTTTTCTCCTTCAATCAATAGTTTCCATTTCAACCATGTTTATTATAGCAATTAACCATCTCCTCCTAACTGATCTTTGCAGTTTTTCAGAAAAGCAGCAAGCAGATACTTCCAAATCTCTTGAAGAGAAGTGTCTTTCTCTCCCATCTGCAGCCATTAAGCATTCAAAACAAATAGTTATTTTATGGAATATTTATTGCTGGTCATCTAATATGCAAAGTTGGAGATGAGTATGAACATAAATAAGATATAGAAATGTATGCTTTTTCCAAAAGGCTAACTTACTATGAGGTCAGTACCGTCTCTGGAAGGAGTGTAGATAATGTATAATAAATCATTAGTGGATCAAGCCAATATCTAGTTAACAATGATCTGCACTCTGTACGGTTACAAAAATGTATTTCTGAAGTGATTACTCCTGTGCTAAATTTTGATCCCTTATGTAAGTTGCTTCTTTTTGTGTTCAGTGTTCCACCCCCACCATGAAATTTTTGTTCTTTATTTCTTTTAGGACTATAATTCATAAATTCCTACTAATAATAGCAATTGTATGATGTTTCATAATTCCTTAAGAAAAATGCTACCAAAATCTAACTTGTTCTTAGCTCCACAACTTTAACTTTAAAGCAGGAATGAATGAGTTTATAAAATGTGCAGTCTCCCTTTGTGGGATATGTCATCAATGAAGCCATTAATTGCCAGATTGTCATAGGACTTAGGGAGCAGTCTAGTGTGAGTTTAAAACCCAATTTCTTTCCTTCCCAGAGCCTGGGTACTCTGGTGGGGCTGAGTGATTGTTGATGCCTTGCCCAGAGAGTACTGCCAGCTAATTGCGCTGTTGCTTTAGGTCAGGACTTGTTGATGTCAGGCTGGTAGTTAGCGGTTATCTTTCTGAGGAAGAACTGGGGGATGCTTTTGTTGAAGTCCTTGGAGTCTCCCTAGTCCACAAGAATGAACTCTAGCTGTGGTTTGCTTTCCCTTAAAAACATCCCTGAGGCTCCAATACTTTGGCCACCTGATGCAAAAAACTGACTCATTAGAAAAGACCCTGATACTGGGGAAAATTGCAGGCAGGAGGAGAAGGGGATGACAGAGGATGAGATGGTTGAATGGCATCACCAACACGAAGGACATGAATTTGAGCAAGCTCCAGGAGTTGGTGATGGACAGGGAAGCCTGGCCTGCTGCAGTCCACTGGGTTGCAAAGTCTGATATGACCGAGTGACTGCACTTAACCGAAAACATCTCTAGACAAGACGTTTAATACTCAAACCAAGTAGTTCATTCCTGGAGGCTGAAGGAGCAGTGAGCACCAGGCCTCCTTCCCTCATCTCCATTTGGCATGCAGTATTGTGCTCAGGGGTTTTCAGACATTTGGTTTCAGAATTTCTTTGGTATTTTATATCCTTGATGTCAGTGGGCTTATATCTGGGGTTTATATTTATCAATATTTTGATTAGACACTAGAAGCGAGACATCTAATGTATTTTGATTAGACACTGGAACCGAGACATCTAATGTATTTTAAAAATTTATTCATAAATGAGCCGATTTCATGGTCAATAGACACTTTTCTGAGAAGTAACTATTTTTTTTAAAGTAACTATATATTTAAAACAAAAACTCTTGTGAGGAAAATATTGTTTTACCTCTCACATATATCTTTAATGTGTAACTTAATGGAAGACAGCTGGACTGTCAGATCTCTTTCTGTGTTTAGTTTGTTTTGGTATGTTCTTTTGGTTCATGTTTATGAAGAAAACCTCACACATATATGTAGTTGGAAATGGTATATATTCTTCTTTGATATTGTACCAAAACTTGACAAGTGGTAGCTTAAATGATTTTTTGCAAGGAGAAAACTGAAACCATATCAATGAACTTTTAATATTGTGCTAAAATCCATTGGCCTATTGTGTATTTTGGATGGATTATTTTTCCTCATATATGATTTCATAACATTATACTTTGTCCCTTGGAAAATATTGGTAGATGTCATGCTGGTCTTCCAGATGTTACCATATCTCATATGATATCAGATGTATCATATTAATATATCACCACCATTATTATCAGAGAAGTCTTTTAAGTATTGGGAAGCTGTCAAGTTTACTGTGGTCAGTATAAGTCATCTGAAACTCTAGTTTTCATCCCAGAGCTGGAATTTCGTTACTGATAGTAAATGCTATTCATTTTCCTTGAAGTGACAAGCTTGCTTTATTTTCAAGAAATTGTCTTCCAAACACTAAAGTCTGAAAATCCAGTTTGTCTATCAGTCATTCTTTCGTGTGATAATTCTGTTGCCTGATAGCAATTATGTCAACTTGCAACTTGATTTCACAAGTTCTTTTCCTTAAGACAGTCATCTGTCAGAAGTGCTTTATGGATGTTTTCTGTTTTGGCACACAAAATATTAGAGATGTATATTCAAGAGTTGAGATTTAATAATAGCTATAATGCTTATTGTATCATCAAGGATCTTGAGGGAAACTGTTTTTCTAAGCTGAGAATGAGTGGTAGTAAAAATAACTATAAGATGTGGGGCCTCTTTACCCATCAATCCCAAGGCCAACACACTAAATAAAGCAAATAACATCATCGAATTATTGTGGAGGTAGCTGTGACTTTCTGTCCCCTGAAAGGTCTGGGGGACTCCCACAAGTGTTAGAACTACTGCTCTGATACATATGTTTTATTTTCTTCAAATAATATATTTGCTTTTTTTGTATTGGACTATAGTTGATTTGCAATGTTCTGTTTCAGGTGTACAGCAAAATGTACACATATATCTAATTCTTTTTCCAATTCTTTTCCCATTTAGCTAAGTATAGGATATTGAGTGGAGTTCTCTGTGCTATACAGTAGGTCCTTGTAAATTCCTAGGTTGTATTATCAGACATACATTCATACCTCAAAACCATTAAGTACCATGAAGAAGCAGAGCTATACTACTTTTTCTCCTTTATCCAAGCACCAAAACTAAGCAAATAGTTACCAATACATTTACCACGTTTTAGTAATTCATCATCTCAGTTTACTGTTTTGAGTAGGTGACATGAGCTTAATCTGAGCTGTTCCCAGCCTGGTCCTGCATGTGGACTTAACACATCCCCTTTTGTCTGTCTTTGCCTATCCTGCCATCCTGCTATTCAGTTGTGATTTCACTCATCTCCTGAGGTTCTCCATAATTTATTTTGAGTTCTGTATCCTTCTACTGAATTTTAATACTTTGGTGAAAAATATCACTCCTGTCCCTGGTTGCAGTATCAGTACTTAACGATATTTGCTGAATTTACATTCATACTGTGAAATAGTGGTAAGGTCAAATATACTTCTGGAAACTAAGTTCATATCTGTTTTTCTAATAGGTCTCATTTCAGTTCAATTCAGTTGCTCAGTCGTGTCTGACCCTTTGCGACCCCATGAATTGCAGCACGCCAGGCCTCCCTGTCCATCACCAATTCCCAGAGTTCACTCAAACTCACGTCCATCGAGTCGGTGATGCCAACCAGCCATCTCATCCTCTGTCGTCCCCCTCTCCTCGTGCCCCTAATCCCTCCCAGCATCAGGGTCTTTTCCAATGTGTCAACTCTTAGCATGAGGTGGCCAAAGTACTGGATTTTCAGCTTTAGCATCATTCCTTCCAAAGAAATCCCAGGGCTGATCTCCTTCAGAATGGACTGGTTGGATCTCCTTGCAGTCCAAGGGACTCTCAAGAGTCTTCTCCAACACCACAGTTCAAAAGCATCAATTCTTCGGCACTCAGCTTTCTTCACAGTCCAACTCTCACATCCGTACATGACCACAGGAAAAACCGTATCCTTGACTAGACGAACCTTTGTTGGCAAAGTAATGTATCTGCTTTTTAATATGCTGTCTAGGTTGGTCATAACTTTCCTTCAAGGAGTAAGCATCTTTTAATTTCATGGCTGCAGTCACCATCTGCAGTGATTTTGGAGCCCCAAAAAATAAAAAGTCTGCCACTGTTTCCCCATCTACTTCCCATGAAGTGATGGGACCAGATGCCATGATCTTAGTTTTCTGAATGTTGAGCTTTAAGCCAACTTTTTCACTATAATAGGTCTACTTATTATCAAATAAGGAAATTATTCCATTAGTTTGTTTTTATTTAAATATATAAACATGAAACTGAAGGCAGATGGGTAAGCTGTAATACACTTGAAATGTTAGGTTAAACCTGAGCTTGTCGTTTCCAGACATGGTTTCATTCATAAGCTCTTGAATCTTCTATGAGATATGCTACCTCTTTGAGCTTTACTTTCTTGTCTGTATAAGATTGTTGTTGTTAGTAAGCTTACCTGTAAAGGTTGTAGTGAAAATTAATCTAATTAGGTGTAAAGCAGCTTCTGAAATGTGTCACACACAGTAGATAACAACTACTTTTAAAATTATAATAATTATTACTATTATAATAATTTGGGACTTAGACATTTAGTAGTCCTACTGTTAGCTGTTATATACAGTTACATTTCTGTAGAATGACGTGATGCTCTTAGAAACGTGTTTTTTGGCATATGTGCATTAGCTAAAATTGTGAAGCACATTTTTAAATGTCCAGGACAGCAGATGAGAAACAAAATGCACACCAATCTTTTTTTTAACATTCAAACATGACAGAAAACAAGCTCATGTTGTTAAAAAATAAGGGCCTTAATTGGATAGAATTTTTCTTTAATAATCTGAGGCTGATATTGTTGCTTTGATGTATTCTAACCTCATTGCTATCTAAAAACTTTGCTCATTGGTTAATCATACCAATAGATTTTTACTCTAAGAATCTCCATTCTTTTTTGGAGATATAACTGATGTATTAGTTTCAGGTATACAACACAATGATTCATTATTTGTATGTATTGTGAAATCACAACATCCAGTTAACATGTACCACAATAGTACAAAAATTTTTTCCTTGTGATAAGAACTTTTAATATCTAATCTCATAAAGTTCAAATATACAATGCAGAATTATTACCTGTAGTCACCATGCTGTATGTACTTGTACATCTCTGAATTATCTGCTCTATACTCAAATCTCAAAAGCAGATGAAAATACAGACAATATTTGGGTTGATAAAATTGAAAATAGAAGAAAGCATCAGTTGCTTGCTCTCAGGTGTTAAAATTGTTAAAGTAATGGAGAAGTACCTATATCATTTTTATCTGAAAGTCTCCACTGTGTTATATACCAAATAAAGTATAGAAGTTGTGGCCGGCAAATACATAAAGCAAAGAAAATTCTTCTCCACCCATGTTACTAAAGGCTCACCACTCTCCCTGTAAGTTAGTCATTAAAGGCAAACTTTTGATCATTTGTGTAATGTATTGAAGAATGCAGATTTTCCTGTTTGACAAGATTGGGAATGCATTGTATAAAAGTACTTATCTTGAAAGGATATTTTTATTTCCACAGTTAAAAATTGATTCTGGTTTTTAAGAAACTTTCTGTACAAGTGCGTATTGGCCCTGCTGAAATCCTTCTGAAGAACTTAAGGCAGATAGCTCCTGAGAACTTAGACTCAGCCAAGCTGATTTCTTTGGCTACGTTTCCTGATAGTAATTTTCCGTAAGATACGTGAATGTCAGAGGGCAGAAGCAGTAGGAACGTGTCTCCCATGCTCCTTAGTAAGTACATACGGGATGACTTGGAATGAGGCCCTCCCGAACTAATCAGTATCTTCCTGTACTCTTCCTTTTACCTTGTTCTTCATCATGTTTATTGGGCATTAGTTTAAAAGCCTCAGGCTTAATAGGAACTTTGGTATATGTAAATATTTGATGTACGTATTTGCTGGGTTGAGTTTTAGCAAACTCATTGCTCTGCTGAAGAAGGCTACAGAGAAAATGTGTGTACTGATTAAGAAATGTTAGGAATTTGGGGGAGTGGTGCCTCAAAGCCCTGCACTGTTAATTGTGTTTATGCCTATGATTGTCTTGGTATTTTTTAACTTTGCTCTTTAATCTAGCCTTTTAAAATTCCTTAGAAAGTACAAAATGTCTCCACTCTTGGATCTTAAAAATGGTTTTTAAAAGCACAATATATTGTATATATAAAATTTTCAAAAGATGTAGAGGCTTGAAGAATAGGCTGTGTAGGCTGTGACTATGGCCCTTATGAAGGGTGGAGACCTGACTGGAAAGCCCCACCCTACAGCTGTTTGGCTCCTGTTAGAAGGTCTGCAAGGGCTCTGCCAGAGGAACAAGGGTTTTCTTCCTGGCATGGTTCTGCTGTGCCATCTGGTTCAGGGCTGTGGCCTCACACCCAGTGGCAGATTTTCTTATTTTGAAAGGAAGGGCCACATTCCTCAACCAGTGAATGAAAAATTCCAACCATTCCAATTATCTATGCCTATGACTCCCTCTATTTTACACGTATCATTGACTGCCAACTTGCTGGTCCAAGACTTAGGAAAATTGTGCTATGATCTTGACTCTGCCACTGGCCAGTGTTTTGAATTCAGGCAGTATGTTCCACTCATCAGGGCCTCAGTCTCCTCATCTGCAAAATGAAGTAATTTGCTTGTCTCTCTTTCGTGAAACAGTCTGTCTCTAGCTGGTAACCTTACGTGTGTACTCATACTAAGGCTGTATTGCAAGGAAGTAGAAATTACTGGGATAAATGAGGTTTAGCTTTGATGGAGAGGACTCTTGAGAGTCCCTTGGACACCAATGAGATCAAACCAGTCAATCCTAAAGGAAATCAACCCTGAATATTCATTGGAAGGACTGGTGCTGAAGCTGAAGCTCCAATACTTTGGCCACCTGATGTGAAGAGCCGACTCACTGGAAAAGACCTTGATGTTGGGAAAGATTGAAGGCAGAAGGAGCAGAGGGCAACAGAGGATGCAGATGGTTGGGTGATATCACCAATTCAATGGTTATGAACTTTGGCAAACTCCGGGAGGTGGTGAGGGACAGAGAGACCTGGCGTGCTGCAGTCTGTGGGGTTGTAAGAGTCGGACACAACTTGGCAACTGAACAACAACAAAGCATTGATTTTGATGGGCATATTTCTGTCTTCTTCCCTCCCTCTCTTCCTTCCTTCCTTGTTGATTTACAATATTGTTAGTCCCGCTGTAGAGCAAGTTGAATCAGTTATACATACACATGTATCCACTCTTTTTTAGACTCTTTTCCCATATAGGTCACTGCAGAGTATTGAGTAGAGTTTCCTGTGCTATGCAGTAGGTCCTTATTAGTTATCTATTTCATATATAGTAATGTGTGTCAGTCCCAAACTGCTAGTTCATCCCTCCTCTCTCCTTACCCCCCTGGTAACCATAAGATTGTTTTCTACATCTGTTTCTGTTTTATAAATAAGTTTATTTGTATCATTTTTTAAAATTCCACATATAAACAGTATATGATATCTGTTTTTCTGTCTGACTTATCTCATTCAATATGACAGTTTCTAGGTCCATTCGTGTTCCTGCAAATGACATTATTTCATTCTTTTCTGTGGTTATGTAGTATTCTATTGAATAGATGAACCACATCTTTATCCATTCCTCTGTTGACAGACAGGTTGCTTTCATGACCCAGCTATTGTAAATAAGTGCTGCAGTGTACATTGGGGTGCCTGTATGTTTTTAAATTATGGTTACCTCTGGGTATATATACACCTTGGAAAGAAAGTTATGACCAACCTAGACAGAATATTAAAAAACAGAGATATTTGTCAACAAAGGTCTGTCTAGTCAAGGCTATGGTTTTTCCTCTGGTCATGTATGGATGTGAGAGTTGGACTATAAAGAAAGCTGAGTGCCGAAGAATTAATGCTTTTAAACTGTGTTGTTGGAGAAGACTCTTGAGAGTCCCTTGGACTGCAAGGAGATCCAACCAGTCCATCCTAAAGGAGATCAGTCCTGGGTGTTCATTGGAAGGACTGATGTTGAAGCTGAAACTCCAATACTTTGACCACCTCATGCGAAGAACTGACTCATTGGAAAAGACCCTGATGCTAGGAAAGATTGAGGGCAGGAGAAGGGGACGACAGAGGATGAGATGGTTGGATGGGCTCCAAAATCACTACAGATGGTGACTGCAGCCATGAAATTAAAAGACGCTTACTCCTTGGAAGCAAAGTTATGACCAACCTAGATAGCATATTCAAAAGCAGAGACATTACTTTGCCAACAAAGGTTCATCTAGTCAAGGCTATGGTTTTTCCTCTGGTCATGTATGGATGTCAGAGTTGGACTGTGAAGAAGGCTGAGTGCCGAAGAATTGATGCTTTTGAACTGTGGTGTTGGAGAAGACTCTTGAGAGTCCTTTGGACTGCAAGGAGATCCAACCAGTCCATTCTGAAGGAGATCAGCTCTGGGATTTCTTTGGAAGGAATGATGCTAAAGCTGAAGCTCCGGTACTTTGGCCACCTCATGCGAAGAGTTGACTCATTGGAAAAGACTCTGATGCTGGGAGGGATTGGGGGCAAGAGGAGAAGGGGACAACAGAAGATGAGATGGCTGGATGGCATCACTGACTCGATGGATGTGAGTCTCAGTGAACTCCGGGAGTTGGTGATGGACAGGGAGGCCTGGCGTGATGCAATTCATGGGGTCGCAAAGAGTCGGACACGACTGAGTGACTGATCTGATCTGATCCCTGACTCAATGGACATGAGTTTGGGTAAACTCCAGGAGTTGGTGACGGACAGGGAGGCCTGGCATGCTGTAGTTCAGGGGGTCACAAAGAGTCGGGCACGACTGAGTGACTGAACTGAGCTGGGTATATAGATGGACATATTTCATACCAAGTTTTAGAGTTGAAAGTCTGTGTGTAATCTATAGCTAGCCTTCTTTATACATGTCCATGAATCCAATCAACTGTGAATCACATTTACTATTGAAAAAAACATGCATATCAGTTTCACAAGGGCTTCCCTTGTGGCTCAGTGGGTAAAGAATCCGCCTGCAATGTGGGAGACCTGAGTTCCATCCCTGTGTTGGGAATATTCCCTGGAGAATATTCAGTATTCTGAATCTCAGTATTCTGGCCTGGAGAATTCCATGGACTGTATAATCCATGGGGTCGCAAAGAGTTGGACATGAATGAACGACTTTCACATGCATATCACTGGACACTTGCAGTTCACACCCATGTCGTTCAAAGGTCCACCATATACATTTAACTTTCCTCCATGTCTTGTTATTGCTTAATAGCTTTTTAGTGCTAAATAGTATTCTGTTGTCTGAGGTACTTGTCCATTTACCTACTGAAGGGTGTCTTGGTGGCTTCCAAGTTTTGGCACTTATAAATGAAGCTGCCATAAACATCTGTATACAGGTTTTCATGTGTTTTAAACTCATTCAGGTTAATACCAAGGAGCATGATTGCTGGGTTAGATAATAAAAGTATGTTTAATTTGGTAAGAAATCACCAAACTATCTTTGCACTGCATCATGCATTGCATCAACAATAAGAGTGTTTTTTGCTGCACATCATCATCTGGATTTGGTGTTGTCAGTGTTCTGGATTTGGGCCGTTCTCATAGGTATTTAATACTATTTTGTTTCAATTTGCATTTTCCTGATATATGATATAGTGCATCTTTTCATATTCTTTTGGGCCATATGAATATCTTCTTTGATATGTATATCTTCTTTGGTGAGGTATCTGTTATGGTGTTTAACCCATTTTTTTTTTTAAATCAGGTTTTTGTTACCTTATTGTTGAATTTGAGTTCTTTGTGTATTTTCCATAATTCCTTTATCAGATGTATCTTCTACAGCTGTTTTCTCCTAATCTATGACTTGTCTTCTGCTCAAAAAAAGATAATGCCAAGAGAACTGGAAATTTTTTAATTAAGTTTATTATTTTTCTTGTGACTCTTACCTAGGTGTTGTATTTAAAAAATCAACAACATACCCAAGGTCATCTAGTTTTTCTCCTCTGTGTTATCTTGCAGGAATTTTGTAGTTTTGCATCTTACATTTAGGTCTGTGGTCTTGTCACTGTTTCCATTTTTTCCCCATCTGTTTGGCATGAAGTGATGGCACCAGATGCCATGATCTTAGTTTTTTGAATGTTGAGTTTTATGCCAGCTTTTTCACTCTCCTCTTTCATCTTCATCAAGAGCCTCTTTGGTCCCTCTTCACTTTCTGTCATTAGGGTGGTGTTATCTGCATATCAGAGGTTATTGATATTTCTCCTGGCAGTCTTGATTCCAGCTTGTGCTTCTTCCAGCCCAGCATTTCTCATGATGTACTCAGCATAGAAGTTGAATAAGTAGGGTGACAATATACAGCCTTGACGTACTCCTTTTCCAATGTCCGGTTCTAACTGTTGCTTCTTGACCTGCATTGTCCTAGCATCATTTATTGAAAAAACTGTTTTTGCTCCATTTCATTGCCATTGTTCCTTTGTCCAAGATCAGTTCACTGTAGTTATGTGGATCTATTTTCTCTATTCTACACCATTGATCTATTTTTCTGTTCTTTTGTCCATACCATACTATCTAATGTCGGTCCTCTACCTTCATTCTTCTCTTTCAATATTATATTGACTATTCTGGGTATTTTGCCTTCTTGATAGCTTAGTTGGTAAAGAACCCTCCTGTAATGCAGGAGACCCTGGTTTGATTCCTGGGTCAGGAAGATCCACTGGAGAAGGGATAGGCTACCCTACCCACTCCAGTATTCTTGGGCTTCCCTTGTGGCTCAGCTGATAAAGAATCAGCCTGTAATGTGGAGACCTGGGTTCGATCTCTGGGTTGGGAAAATCCCCTGGAGAAGGGAAAGGCTACCACTCCAGTATTCTGGCCTAGAGATTTCCATGGACTCTGTAGTCCATGGGGTCGCAGAGAGTCAGACATGACTGAGCAACTTTCATTTTCACACTTGCACAGATAAACTTTAGAATAGTTTGTCAATATCCCTAAAATAACTTACTAGGATTTTGATTGGTATAGATTGCATCTTATCTGTAGATCAATTTGGCAAGAACCAAAATCTTGACAATATTGAATCAGCTTATCTATGAACAAGGAATATCTCTGCTTCTATTCTCTGACAAAGATTATGGAGAAATCTAGCATTCTACTCATACTAAATCATACAAGTGGAGTCAAAATGTCATAGCATTTTTAGGTAGACAAAAATTCATAAGTTTTTTAAAGTATGTATATTATATTAATATTATACATCCTATATATGTATCTATACAAAGAATTTTCTACTATGCTTGATAAAGGCTTGAGAAAGAACATCAAAAAAAGGATGGAGAAATTGGAAAACTAATGATATAGAACTGAATATGAAATACAAAAAGTGAAACAAACTAAATAAAAGTAAAGTCTTTAAACATGGCTGCTCATTAAAAACACATCTCAAGCTTTGGAGGAAAAAAAGCAAAAAAAATAGATATGCAATGATGGACAGAGAGGCCTGGTGTGCTATGGTTCATGGAGTTGCAAAGAGTCAGACACGACTGAGCAACTGAACTGAAAGCAACAAAGGTTTACTGTATAGCACAGGGAATTATAGTCAATACCTTGTAATAAGCTGTAATAGAAAATAATCTGAAAAATGATATATGTGTATATGTATAACTGAGTCAGCTTGCTGTGCCCCTAGAACATTGTAAGTCAACTATACTTTAGTAAATTGTGGAGAATTTGTATAATTTCTTCCTTAAATGTTTGGTAAAATTAACCAGTGAAACTATCTGAGCCTGGTGCTTTCTGTTTTAGAAGGTTATTAACTATTGATTTAACTCATGTAATAGATATTAGGCCTATTCAGATTATCTTTTCTTGTATGTTTGGTTTGACAAATTGTCTTCCAAGGAATTGCTCCATTTCATCTAGGTTATTAAATTTATGAGTGTAGAGTTGTTTATCCGTAATGTCCGAGGGAGCTGTAATGATGTCCCCTCTTTTATTTCTGGTATTCATCATTGAGTCCTCTTTTTTCTTAGCGAGCATGGCTAGAGAGTTCTCAATTTCCTTTTTAAGGAACCCGCTTGGTTTTATATAGTTTTACCCTATTGATTCCTTATTGTCAACTTTATTGATTTCTGCTCTAGTTTTTTCCCCTGATTGCTTTGGATTTAATTTGCTATTGATTTTAACAAATAAAATTTATTTTTCTTCTTTTGTATTACATGCATTCAAGTCCATAAATTTTCCTGTAAGCACTGCTTCTGAGGCATTCCATAAATTTTTTCTATACTTCTCCAAGTATTTCCTGTTTTCCTTGACTCCAAGTACTACCTCTGTACTTTTGATTTACAGACATGTATGTCCTAGTCCTGACCACTTGACCTCTCTCCTGAGTTCCATTCTCATGTTAGTCTGCCTATTAGATGTCTTAACCTGGATCACCCAGATTAATCTTAAATTCAGCACATGTTGTTTTTTTCACTTTCTTTGCTTTTTTCATTTTCTTCTCCTTCATCCATTTTTTCATCTTTGTTCCAGATCTTATAATGGACTCACATATAGTCTTGAATTTTAGTGGCTTTTGTTTTTTTGGCAGCCCCTGGGGAATCACAGATAATGAAAAATCATTGCTTTTGTAGTAGAAAGAGCATGTTCCTTTTATATTCCTACTGTGTCTTATGCTGTACCTTTTATGTTTTGCAGTTTGTCTTTTAGTATGTGAAAGACTTATAAACATTCCAGAGAACTATGATAAAAAGAATGATTAATGAGGTAGTTATAGAGAGTCAAAATTTTGAGTATTCTTGCATAGGAAAAAAGATTTGATGATAAACCTCCAAGTTCATTTTGGAATGAGGTGTAAATAAATAAGAAGCCTTTTCCAAGTCTATGACATGTTATTCACTATGGAGGCTATCTTACCCTAATGCAAAAGGACAAAATAAACAGAGGAGAGGAAATTTGGTTAGCAATACTTTTCCATTGGTAAGTGTGGCTCTGAAGGTCAAATAGGCAGGCTGATGTAATCAGCTGGTGACATCTGATTGATTTTAATTAGTTGGCATCTGTTCTGAATGGTTAATTCTATGTTCAATCCTAAGTTTTCCCTGTATTTTACATCTTTGTTGTATCTTGAACTATTTCAAAACTAATGCTCCTTCCTGGGTAAAAGTCTCTGGAATTTCAGGCCAAAAGTTGAATGTGACTTGACATTTCATGAAGGCTGGTCTTCTAAGTTAAGACTGAAGATACACCTTTCAATTGTTTCATTATCCTAATTTACAACCCCTTTCATTCCTAACACATCTCTGATATAGGTCTTCAAATACACTGATTTTTATTTCTATTTAATTTGGAATAATTGTTAGAACTATTAAGACTTAAAAAAAAGACACTGTGCTATACTTGACCCCTGTGGTAGGTAAAACGGTGGGCTCCTGAAGATGTCTGCTTCCTAGTCTTCAGAACCTGTGTATATGCTATTTGCCAAATGACGATTGAGGTAGCATATAGAATTAAGATTGCTTACCTTTTAAGATGGGCTTCCCTGGTGGCTCAGGTAGTAAAGAATCTGTCTTCAATTTGGGAGACCTGGGTTCTATCCCTGGGTTAGGAAGATCTCCTGAAGAAGGAAATGACAACCCACTATAGTATTCTTGCCTGGAGGATCCCATGACAGAGGAGCCTGGCGGGATACAGTTCATGGGGTCACAGAGGGGGACACAACTCAGTGACTGACCCAAACAACAAGCAAACCTTTTAAGATAGGGAGACTATCCTGGAGGCCGAGTGTAGTCACAAGGATCCTTTTATGTGGAACAGAAAATGCAGAAGAGGTAGTCAGACTGGACTGGCCATTCTTGGCTTTGCAGACGGTAGGAGGCTTTCTGCCAAAGAATGTGGGAAGATTCTAGAAGCTAGCAAGGGCCAAGGGAAAGGATTCTTCCCTAGAGTTTTCAGGTAAGAATTTGACTCTGCTGACACCTTGATTTTAGCCCAGTGAGATGTGCATCAGAGATCAGACCTGAAGAACTGTTTAAGATAAATTTGTTGTTTTAAGCCATTGAGTTTGTGGAAATTTGTTGTAGGCATAATAGGGAAATAATAGTACCCTTCTTTCTTGCTGTTTAGTTATGTGAAGGGCTTGCTTTGCATGTTCTGCATACCAGGCATTTATAATTTTCCTAGAAAAAATTAGCCTTTTAAAAACTTTGTCATCAAAGGCAATTGTGCTCATTCTCATATCTTACCTGTACAAAATTGGACATGCTTTGCTATTGAATGCGACTATATCCACTTACATGTTTGTGGCCATATAAATATATAGTATAATAAGTATATATACCATATAGAGAATAAAAATCATATTTGGGATAAATTATTATATATTGTTATTGAGGTCAACTTTTATAGCTTGCATATCAAAGTAACCCAGCATAATTTTGGGCAAAGGGTAAACTGTATGAAGGAGAATATACTTGAACATTCTTGTTTGAATGGCTTAGAGGTTATGGCAAAGGCGCTGTAAAGAATGACAAATAGTCATTTCCTATTTGATTTGTCAGAGAACATAATTTCCTTGGTTGCCATAAATGTCAATATAGTCTTTTAGCTTTCAGTTTTTGGAATCAAGTTACAGACAAAGTATGGTTGTCATTACGGAAGAGAATGTAAATGTTTTCAACTTTGATAATGTAAAAGTAAAGGTAAAACTGACAAAAATGGAAATTGAAAAGGCAGAAGGAGAGGGAGTAAGAATTATGATGTCATCTTTTATTCTGAGGAGTGAAGAGATGCTGTCTTTAGATGATGGAATTGGAAATAGAAATTTGTTATTCATTAAAGGCAAAAGTAACCAACAGAGGAAATAAGCATATTTGAATAACTACATTATGTGAGAGAAGGATGGGAAAATTTGAGGGGCTCTAAATATACTCAGTTGCCATCAATGATATCAGAAAGTCAAAAAGTTGAGACTGTTAAAATGCTTATTCTTTAGAGAAGAGATTACATTCAAATAGACTGAAACAGATGTCTAGAAGACCTGGAGAACACAATTGGGCTATCCTCTCTACCAAAAATTTTTAAAATCAAAGTGATTCTTACACATGGCTTATAGTGGGAGTTGGTAAAAGTTTTTTTTTGCAAGGGCCAGGTAGTAAATATGTTAACCTTCGAAAGCTGTGTGATCTCAGTTGCAGCTCTTCAACTCTGCTGTTACCCTGTGAAAGTAGCACAAACGGACACAAATGAGCCTGGCTGTGTCCCACCAAACATTCATTTGCTAAAATAGGTGACAGGTATGTCTGGCCAGGTGCTTGTCACTTACCAGTTTCTACTTTAGAGTCAAATAGTGTTGTTGTTCGGAGAAGGCAATGTCACCCCACTCCAGTACTCTTGCCTGGAAAATCCCACGGGCGGAGGAGCCTGGTGGGCTGCAGTCCATGGGGTCCGAAGAGTTGGACACGACTGAGTGACTTCACTTTCACTTTTCACTTTCACGCATTGGAGAAGGAAATGGCAACCCACTCCAGTGTTCTTGCCTGGAGAATCTCAGGGACGGAGGAGCCTGGTGGGCTGCCGTCTATGGGGTCACACAGAGTTGGACACGACTTAAGCGACTTAGCAGCAGCAGCAGCAGCATTGTTGTTGCTGTTCAGTCACTAAGTCATATCCGACTCATTGCGGCTCCATGAACTTCAGCTTGCCAGGCTTCCCTGTCCATTGTCTCCCGGCATTTGCTCAAACTCATTTTCACTGAGTCTATGATGCTGTCCAACCATCTTATCCTCTGTCACCCCCTTCTCCTCCTGCTCTCAGTCTTTCCCAACATCAGAGTCTTTTCCAGTGAGCCAGCTCTTTGCATCAGGGGGCCAAGGTATTGAGCTTCACCATCAGTCCTTCCAATGAACATTCAGGGTTTGAGTTCCTTGAGGACTGACTGGTTTGATCTCTTGCTGGCCAAGGAACTCTCAAGAAAAGGCCCTTAATGAAAAGCAGTGGTCTGTTGACGTCTGCCCACCTTACTGCTTCCAAGAAGCAACCACGCTAAATGCCTTAGCTGCCCTTTTTGGGTATTTATCTCAATAATGCTAAGTTTATGAATCAGGGGATTGCAGTGTACTTTTGTCTCTAAATATGAATTTACCACTGTCTCTTCATAAATTATCTATTTATATCCCATTCAGGTAGTAGAAAAATAATAACTTTCTCGTGGGTTCTTCATGTTTTCTCCCCTTTCATCTTCCAAAATTGTTGTTGGACTTTCGTGTTACATTTATATGCAGCATTTTTACCACTGTGACCACATAGATACTGTTCACTTGGGCCAGTTACAGTGGTTGCTTCCTGTCTTACTGCAATTTTTAATTTTCTTGGAGTTAATGTATTTTATTTGCTTAGTTGTCTTTGAATCTCATGCTTTCTTTTTTCTCCTTCTAACAGTTGTGTAAAGTTTTTGTTAGAACCATTTTTTATGGAGTTAAAACTGTCATAACCTCTGGATTCTGGGGTTATTTGTTTATCTTCACTCCTGGATTCCTTTGTTGTGTTGATTCAATCGGGGGGGGGAGGTGGCTGCTCTCTGGACTCCAGTGTGACCATCTTATTAATCGCTGTCACTTTGTTTTTGGGAATCCTCTTCCCATCTCTTCTGTATCAGGTCCTCTATTTCCTGGGTCCTTGTTTTGGTGGCGCCCTTTGCTCTAATAGCCTATGAGGAGTGGTTGGGGGGAGGTTGTAAGGATCGCTGCTAGCTTTGTGGGTGGTTGGACGGGGTGGTACGGTTGGAATGCATCGCGTGCATCACTCAGCCCCATTTGCCTGTGAGGAGTGGTTGGGGGGGAGGTTGTAAGGATAGCTGCTAACTTTGTGGGTGGTTGGACGGGGTAGTACGGTTGGAAGGCATAGCGTGCGTCACTCAGCCCCATTTGCAGCCTGTAGCCCTTTGTGTTCAGCCCTTCTCTGCGCCTGGTGTCTTGGCATCTGAACCCTACTCTGGGTGTTCAGTGGCACTAGAGTGTATATTTATTGTCTCTTAACAGATGAGGTGTTGAGGGCACGTGGGTGTTTGTTGTTGTTTTTCAGTCGCCCAGTCATGTCCAGCTCTTCGCGACCTCATGGACTGCAGCATGCCAGGCCTCTCTGTCCCTCACCACCTCTGGAAGTTTGCCTGAATTCATGTCCATTGCATCGGTGGTGCCATTCATCCTTCTCATCCTCTGACGCCCTTTTCTTCCACCCTCAATCTTTCCCAGCATCAGGGACTTTCCCAATGAGTCAACTGTTTGCATCAGATGACCAAAATACTGGAGTTTCAGCTTCAGCATCAGTCCTTTCAACAAGTGTTTGGGTTGATTTCCCTTAAGATTGACTGGTTTGATCCCCTTGCTGTCCAACACATAGGTGTTTAACCATTGTTTAAAAATGTTTCAGACCATTTTTATTCACCATTTTCAGCCCTCACCTTCTTTGAATTTTCATGGACCCTGGTGGCTCCAAACTGTGTCCCAAGTGGACTGATTTGTTTTTCATGTGAGCTGCCCCCATCTAAAGGCACTGGGGTTTGACCTTCCTTTTCCAAGAAGTCATTATTTCTTTATCCAACTGTTTCTATTTTTTATATTGTCCTTTGAACTGCAGATTCTTTACTGGTTTCATGAAACAGTTTATTGTACTGTTTTAAAAATTTTCTTATTTGAGGTTGATTTCTAGGGAAGATGGGATGGGATTAGATTTACCCATTATAACCATAGGTATGTGTCAGCTAATAATTTCCTTTCAATTAAAATATTTCTATATCTGCAATGTTAAAAAAATGGATTGAATTTTTTTCTTGGGCAAAGTATAGACATAGTTGTCTCAGCATTAGTGTGATATTGTACTAATAGGTATGTCTAAGTGACTGAGTGCGTGTATGTTCAGTTGCTTCAGTCATGTCCGACTCTTTGCAACCCCACAGATGGCAGCCTGCTAGGCTCCTCTGTCCATAGAGATTCTCCAGGCAAGAATACCGGAGAGGTTGCCATGCCCTCCTCCAGGGGATCTTCCTGACCCAGGGATCAAACCAACATCTCTTATGTCTCCTGCATTGGCAGCCAGGTTCTTTATCACTAGTACTACCTGGGAAGCCCAAGTGAATATACACACACACACACACACACACATACACACACACACACATCAATTTATATACATATATATATGTGTGTGTGTGTGTGTATATATATATATATATGAATGTATAAAATTGATACTGTGATATAACTCTCAGAAAACATTCCCCTAACATTTAATTTTTCTGTCATTCTTGCCATCTGTTTTTATAAGGCGAATTCTGAGTCCACCTTGTTTTTTGGTGTTATTTGTCTGCTACCCAGTTGGCATTTCTTCTTGGGGCTTTTCCCTCCACTATCTTATAACCTGATAGTATAACAATGATACCATAATTTTAGACAAAGCTAGGTAGTTTTTATTGTTGCTGACTACATTCTCATTTACTCTCATGAAATATTGGTAAGGTATTGAGAACAAAGGAAGTCGATCCCTATTTATTAGCAGATTGACTTCTGAAAATTTTTAATAAATTGCTAATTGTTTTTAGAGTTCGGCCTGCATGTTCCTAGATAAATAATATTTAAGTGGAGGTTGTTCTTGTCTGTAGAGGCCTACTTTTCATATGTCAGCATTTTTGTTAATGTCAATGAACTGTCACTTAATTATGATGCCCTAAGACACTGGGTTAGGGGGGAGATGGCCAGTAGATACAGGATTTCTCAGACTGTGGTGGACAACCAGACTGTTTCCTTTGTAGCAAATTGATGCTTTTATAAAATACAAAATCATGTGCTTGAATATTGCAGCAATAAAAAAACATGAGGTAGAAATTTTTAAAATGCTTCCTCTCAATTTCTGTCCTAACTTTGTTACAGAAAAAAGAGCTCATGGACCACATTGGTCTATAGACTACATTTTGCTCAGAAAAATCGAGAAAACTTGGGAAAATGTTTCTTTCTGGCCAAGTTTTGGCTTATTAAAAAACTTGCCTAGCATTTTGAAACTTCTATTTGTGAAATTTTTGCTTGATTTGACTTCATTTTCAAATAAGATTCTTTTTCAAGCCCAGGGGTGTCTCTTTGTCTCCTAAACTCCCAGCGTTGGAGAATTACACAGGCCAGTAATGAATAACAGTCACTGATTTTTTGTACATCTGTTGTAAGGAGAAAACTGCCAGATGCTGGGATTATAGTAGTATGTAAGTTAGAGATGACCCTGCCTTTTGTAGAATTTAAGAATATGATGCTAACAAAGAAAATACTTATAGGTTGATATGCCATTGTAAATGCATGTTTGTGAATATGCAATGAACTTCTCACATTCCAGTGAGAGTTGAGGGTATGTCCTTTTTATGTAAGTGGTACAGAGTTTGGATTTCAACCTAGTCTTAGTGACTTGAAACCTCGCACATTTCCCAGGAAATAGCTTCATTTGAGGGGTGAGTGTAGGATTGATTATCTTTATGTGGCTCACACACAGTCACACTTGGTATGCCTTCCTACCTCAGCAGTTTGGAAGGGAACATCTCAGATGCAAATAGAATAAGGATCCCTTCCTTCACCTCTATGGAAATATTTTCATTTAAAAGAAAAAGTAGTCTTACACATGTTTAATGAGGACATAAAGGGAGTAGAATTGTAATTAATGTTGTTGAGTTAGAGTAAAATTTTGCTTGATATATGGAAAGGCTTTCTTGGGCAGGCCGGACAGGTGGTCACTACCATTTGGTATCTTCTCGGTTCTGCCATGCTTTGTTGACCTGACGAGGAGTTTTCTAGCTCCTATAAGAAGCCCCTTTCTGAGCTTAACTTCTTTTTACAAAGGACTGCAATAGACTTACCCGTGTCTCAGCTGGTAAAGAATCCGCCTTCAAAGTGGGAGACCTGGGTTCGATCCCTGGGTTGGGAAGATCCCCTGGAGAAGTGAAAGGCTACCCATTCCAGCATTCTGGCCTAGAGAATTCCAAGGACTGTATAGGCCATGGGGTCACAAAGAGTCTGAACGCCTTTAACTTTCAAGGGCAAAACCCTTTGTTGGGAGACCTGATTCCTTTCTCCAAACTGCCCCTGACTTGTCTCCTCAAATCTTTGCTCAAATAGCACCATTCCAGTAAGGCATGAACTGACCACCTATTCAAAAATATAAGCCCTATGGACTTCCTAATCCTCCTTATCCTACTCTGCTTTTCTCTCCTATACCTCTTAATCACTTCTAATATTCCATTTAATTTACTTATATATTATGTTTTTAAATACTGTCTGTCTTCTCTCTTCAGTGAATATAAGCTTTACTCTTCCCAAAGTTGCAGGGTTTTTCTCCTATAATTCGTTAACAGATGCTGTGTAAATTATTGCTTTTTTTTTTTCATTGTACAATTACATTTATTTGAAATGTCAAAAAATTTTTTTTAGTTTTGTATTACATGAGTTTTATTTTATTTTTTAACTTTACAATATTGTATTGGTTTTGCCATATATCAAAATGAATCCGCCACAGGTATACATGTGTTCCCCATCCTGAACCTTCCTCCCTCCTCCCTCCCCATATCAGCCCTCTGGGTCGTCCCAGTGCACCAGCCCCAAGCATCCAGTATCGTGCATCTAACCTGGACTGGCAACTCGTTTCATATATGATATTATACATGTTTCAATGCCATTCTCCCAAATCATCCCACCCTCTCCCTCTCCCACAGAATCCAAAAGACTGTTCTATACATCAGTGTCTCTCTTGCTGTCTCGTATACAGGGTTATTGTTACCATCTTTCTAAATCCCATATATATGCCTTAGTATACTATATTGACATAACAATCCAGAGTGTTTCTATTCAGGCTGCCATTGGCCTTATCAAGACCTAGGTCCCATGATTAAACCCCAGGTGGTGCTAGTGGTAAAGAACTTGCCTGCCGATGCAGGAGACACAAGAGATGTTCGTTCAACCCCTGGGTCTGGAAGAGCCCCTTGGAGAAGTAAGTGGCAACTCTTTCCAGTATTCTTGCCTGGAGAATCCCATGGACGGAGGAGCCTGGTGGGCTACGGTTCATAGGGTTGCAGAGAGTTGGACATGACTGAAGTGACTGAGCACTTAATCTAAATGAAATTATTCTCTTTATCAACAGGAAGTCTTTGTATCCTCTTCCTTCTTACTCCTGTTTCTCCTAGCCTTTACTCCTAAGACAAAATCACAGTTTAGGTCAGTTCAGTTCAGTTGCTCAGTTGTGTCCGACTCTTTGTGACCCCATGAACCGCAGCATGCCAGGCCTCCCTGGCCATCACCAACTCCCAGAGTTTACCCAAACTCATGTCTATTGAGTCGGTGATACCATCTAACCATCTCATCCTCTGTTGTCCCCTTCTCCTTCTGCCTTCAATCTTTCCCAACATCAGGGTCTTTTCCAGTGAGTCAGCTCTTCTAATCAGGTGGCCAAAATATTGGAGTTTCAGCTTCAACATCAGTCCTTCCAATGAACACCGAAGAGATACCATAAATAGTTGGATATGGAGATGAAGAAGATTAGTGAGGTTTCTGTAACATGGCACTTATTATGTTCTAGTTGGAGGAGGAGGAGTTGTTGCTTTAGTCTCTAAGTCCTGCCCTACTCCTTTGGGACCCAAGGACTGTAGCCCACCAGCCTCCTCTGTTTACGGGATTTCCCAGGTAAGAATACTGGAGTGAGTTGTTAATTTTCTTCTCCAGGGAATCTTTCCAACCCAGGGATTGAACCCACATCTCCTACATTGGCAGGCGGATTCTTTATCATTGAGCCACCAGGGAAGCCCAGTTGGAGGAGACCAAGTAATAAAAATTAACAAATAATGAGATAAACTCTTTGTGCCTCATATTGGCAGTGGGGCAGAGAATCAGTGCTAGATTGATATTCAAGAAGGTTATTTATGAGTATGGGATCCTTCGTCTTAGCTTTTCTTACTTCCTTTCTATGTTTCATCTTTTTTTTTTTTGGTTGTGTTTGTGATCCATCTGCAGCGTTCTGGAGGAATGACCCTGTTGGAGAAACAAGCGAACAGGAGTGGGCAGTAGTGACCCAATTCTTTTGAAACTCAGACAGGATAATTCTGTACCACTCCTATTACTGCCATGCTGAAAAAAAAAAAATTACAAGTGATTGGGAATAAAGTTGATGAGGTCTTTGTGTTTATCTTAGAGTTAACTTATTTTTAAAAACACTGCCTCAAGTACCGGAGAAGGCAATGGCACCCCACTCCAGTACTCTTGCCTGGAAAATCCCATGGATGAGGAGCCTGGTAGGCTGCAGTCCATGGGGTCGCTAGGAGTCGCATATGACTGAGTGACTTCACTTTCACTTTTCACTTTCATGCACCGGAGAAGGAAATGGCAACCCACTCCAGTGTTCTTGTGTGGAGAATCCCAGGGACGGCAGAGCCTGGTGGGCTACCGTCTATGGGGTGGCACAGTTTCGGACACGACTGAAGCGACTTAGCAGCAGCAGCAGCAGCCACAAGTACCTCCTCTAACGTAAATTAAAATTCTTTTTCTCTATGTCTTAATTTCTTCAATGATGGGGCATAAAACTTTGTGTTAAAGGGCTAGAGGATATGGAGGTTACCTGTAGAATTCTTTAAACCTGTCATTCATTCATATATATCAAGATGCCCACACAATTGGCAGTATCTGTCAGTGTTATTCTTTGGAGTTATTGTAAAAGATGCCAGCATCATAGCAGCAAAGAAAGTTTGGATTTAATTTGTTGTGTTAAGTAAAGCTTGAGTTGTATGAATTTGCGTTCTCAAATTCTTATTAAAATTCATTTTGTAGAAGAATACTTTTTAGGGTTTTATAATAGCAACTAAACAACAGTGAATACATTCTGTAAAAAAAATTATGGCTTGTCCTTCTCTTTGGAGAACTGGCCACTTCCATTCTTTGGCTGTGGCTTTGCATTCCTGTGGACCACACAAGCTTCTAAAACCTTGGCATACAGGGTCTTTGGACTATAAATCTTCATTTGAAAACGATTAATGGAAAACAGGATTTGAAAAAAAATAGCCTTTTAAAGTTATTTTGAAACATTGTATTTCAGTGTTATTGAATTATAATGGTTTAATATTTAAAAGTCTTTCATACTGGCAATCTTTCAAAATAGATATTTCAATTAAAGGTGTAGTTTTTGTTAATTTCAGACTTAAAATTTGATTTTCATGATAAAACTTTTTGTTTTATGATTCAGTTCAGTTCAGTCGGTCAGTCGTGTCCAACTCTTTGCAATCCCATGAATTACAGCATTAATTACAGCATGAATTACAGGAGATGTAACAGATGTGAGTTTGATCCCTGGGTCGGGAAGATCCCCAGGAGGAGGGCATGGCAACCCACTCCAGTATTCTTGCCTGGAGAATCCCATGGACAGAGGAGCCTAGAGAGCTACCGACCGAGGGATCTCGAAGAGTCAGACATGACTGAAGCGACTTAGCACCCATGCACAAATTCATAGGAAAAGGAAATTTCCATATTCTTTTAAAGAGAGTGTGCTGTAATGATGTAGGCAGAAGATTTGAGAGTAATTAAAACCTGTCTTTTATTAAAAAAAAAATCTAGATATCTGGAGCTTTTTTCCTCATGAGTTTAGGTTAATCTCAAGATGAAAAATGAGCCTTTAAAGTTCTTTATATAAAGAAAACTGATGAGATTATGGTTATTTCCAAAAACTGAATGAAAAATGACATGAAGTGTCATTTTATATTTTATTGATTCATGAACTAGCAAATGAAGTTTATGCCTTCATGTTTAAATATTTTTTTTCTGCTTGCAAAGAAGAATGCGTAATATTATCAATACTTGAATTATAAAATAAAATTGAAAATTTCTGTTGGAATTGTGGTGCTCTTGTATTGAGACTGATTTCTTAAGGACTGGATATCACAAGCCAACAAGTACCTTCCTTGCACCTTGATCTTTGTGTATCAAATCCATTGATGATCAAGTTCCTTGTATTGGTGTGATACAGTTGGCCCTTCCATATCTGCAAGTGCTGCATCAGACTGTAATACACAATTCTCCGTTTTTGTTTTTTTTTTTCGGTCTACCAAAACAATTCTTTTACTTTGGCGATGGAAGCCCGTTTCCTTAAATTTGTTTATAAATTAGTGAAATTTTAGTTGCACAGCAAGACACTAGAATAACTGATGCATTGGAATATTCAAGGTGTTTGGCTCATGGACTTTCTGCTTGGAGATTGCACAGTCACCATGAAATTATACCGAACTGCTGAAAGCATTCTTATGATACAGCAGAAATTTCTTCTTTCAAGGAGTTTCTCTAGATGTATATTTCAGAGCCTTAACAGCTTTTGAGTTTCTAGAGGCTGTAGGTTTAAGAGATAGGGTTTTCAGGATCACACAATTTCTCTTTCTTATCCTGTAGCTTCCTTAAGATATGGCTATCTAACCTTTGCTTGACTCTCTATGGGAATGGAGAACTTACTGTTTCATCATACTCTACTCGAAATTTTAATAAGAATTTGGGAATGCATATTCATACAACTCGAGCTTTATTTGCTACAGGCAATTAAATCCAGAATTTCTTGCTGCTGTGATGCTGACATCTTTTACAATCACTCCAAAGGTTGTCTTTGATGGATACTATCAATTGTGTGTGCATCTTTATGTTTGTGAATGAACGAAAAAGATGTAAAGCATTCTGCAAGTAACCGCCATAACCTCTGGCTCTTTACTCTAGCACTCTGCTCTTAGATAGCTCTTTGTAGAAGGTCTTATGCTGAGCTTTAATCCACGTTTCCGTTGTTTGTGTAACTTTGGAGCAGTACAGAACAAGTCAAACCTTTCTTGTATGTAACAGCCTTTTAATTTGAGAGTCTCATAAGGTCGTTTAGATTTCATAAATTCACTTTGTAAAAGCTCAACCAAAGAAGAAGAGGGGGATAAGAAATTGAGTAATGCATGAGCATTACTTGTATGAGCAATGAGCACATATCCCAGAGGAGGCATGAGATGAAAGAGCTACTATCTCTGTCTTATTTCCCATGTGCTTACGGTAGTGAGTCTATCTCTGGTCTGAGTGTGACTCTAAATACTCAAGATAAGCATTCTTACAGAACATGGTCTCCAACATAATCCAAATACTTTGGTGCTTAACTGAAAAGACAATAATATGCTTTAGCCCTGGATAAAAAAAAAAAAAGTAGTAGTGTTTGTCTTATTGAAAGGAGATAGGGTTGTCTCCAACATGTTATCTCCCTGAAAGATTTTCAAGGATAATTTTAACCATAAGAGACTTTTCCGTATTGAATATCTTTGAGAGCTCAGATCAGATCAGATCGTTTGAGACAGTGAAATTTTCCCTTTGTTTAAACAAACCTAAATTATGTGTTATGATAGTCTTGTCTTACCTTCATGACCTATGTAAGTGCTCTCCAGTTTGCTAACAATTATCTCAAGAAATTTTGAAAAATTTCTCTAAATATGGGGGAACCACTTTAGGATAGGATGAGTTTATTACCTACTCTGTTCTGGATACAGAACCTGTATTATCACAGCCTGAGATGGAGGTAACAGGTTTTCAAAGACTTGTCACACTGTTGGCACACTGAAGCCCATGGTCCACTTCACCCCCTCTGTAGGTCTTAGAGATTTTGAGTAACTGGTGGTCATTGAGTTGCCTGTTCTGTTGGTGGGATAACCTGGCTTCCCCATCTTTTGGGAATCCTGCATTTCTTTTATGTGCCTGAGGATTTGTTCTTAAATTTCTAAGGAAACTTGTTCTAAACAGCTTTTTAGTGATCTGCATTTGTTTATCTGTAGAGATGTCTTGTGCGAAGGAAACCAGTAGGTGTTTCAGTTTGAAAAAAATCAGTTTTTGAAGCAAAAAGTTCCTTCCATTTTTATATGAAGTTTTAAAAGTATATCACACAGAAACGTGTACAAATAATTACAGCCAGCATCAGATCAGATCAGTCGCTCAGTCATGTCCAATTCTTTGCGACCCCATGAATCACAGCACGCCAGGCCTCCCTGTCCATCACTAACTCCCGGAGTTCACTCAGACTCACGTCCATCGAGTCAGTGATGCCATCCAGCCATCTCATCCTCTGTCGTCCCCTTCTCCTCCTGCCCCCAATCCCTCCCAGCATCAGAGTCTTTTGCAATGAGTCAACTCTTCACATAAGGTGGCCAAAGTACTGGAGTTTCAGCTTTAGCATCGTTCCTTCCAAAGAAATCCCAGGGCTGATCTCCTTCAGAATGGACTGGTTGGATCTCCTTGTAGTCCAAGGGACTCTCATACACATCAGGAAATAGAATATTGCCCCAAAAGCCCCTTTGTGTATCTTTCACTCACTGCCCTTCCCCTCTCCAGAGGTAACCAATCTCCTGACTTCAGTGTCAATTAATACTGCCTGTTTTTGAGCTTATTATACCTGGAATTATACAGTATGTACTTTTTTTGGTATTAGTCTCTTTTGTTTCAATGTGGTGCTGTAAGATCCACTTATATAGTTTTATAAAATTTGAGTTTAGTCTTGTTGACATTTAGTATTCCATTGCATGGACGTGCTATTTGTCCATTCTACTGGTGATAGATTTTTGGGTTATTTCCAGATTTTTAGGTATTAGGGATAATCCTGCTATGAATGTTCTAATACATGTTTTTTGGTAATTCTGCATATCAATATTCATTTCTTCTGGATGTATATACCTGAGAGTAGAATAACTAAACTATATGAATGTTTATATTCAATTCTTTGCCACGTTTATGTTCAGATACTGCCAGTATTTTCCAAAACAGTTGTATAAATTTATACTCACATCGTCAGTATCTGAGAATCCTGATTGTCCCAGATCCTCACAATCCTAACCCTAACCTTGTTAATTTGAGCAAGATCAAAATCTTTACATTTTTGAATCTTTCCATTCATAAAATACCTCTTTAAATTTCCCCAATATTTTGTGGGTTTTAACATAGAAGATTTCTACATTTTTGCTAGACTTGTTTCTAAGTATATGATTTTATGATGCCATTATAATTGTTACCATTTTAAAAAATTTTGTTTTTTCTTGCTTTGTTTAGTTACAGGTTTACTTTGTTCACTAAAAAGTTATTGTGAACTGGTGGTGAACAGTTTCAGTTGCTTGTGTTGCATCCATTTGTAGTGATTATATAATTTTTATCCTTATTCTTCCTTATTCATTTGGTGAATAGCCTTAGTTGATTTTTTAATTTTAAACCACTTTTGCATTACTGGAATAAATCCCACTTGGTGACTGTGTGTCATCCTTTATATACATCACTGAATTTGATTTACTAATGCTTTATTCATTTAAGTTACAGATATGTATCCATATGCAAAATTTTATAATTTTCTTGTAATGTCCTTCTAAAGTGTTGGTATCAATGTTATGCTGTCCATATAAAATGAGATTGGAAAAGTTTCTTTTCTAGTTTTCAGAAGTGTTTTATAAGATTGACACTATTTCTTCTTTAAACCTTAGGGACATTTTCTATGAAGTAATCTGAGCCTGGCATTTTCTCTATAAGAAAGCTTTAAAATAGTAAATTTTAAAATTGGTTTTTCATGTACAGTTTCTATTTTTTCTTGAAGTATAGTTGATTTACAATATTGTGTTAATTTAACATGTGCAGCAAAGTGATTCAGTTATACACAAACTTTTCAGATTCTTTCCCATTATAGGTTATTACAGGGCTTCCCAGGTGTCACTAGCAGTAAAGAACCTGCCTGCCAATGCAGGAGACTTAAGAGACACGGGTTGGATCCCTGGATCATGAAGATCCCCTGGACGAGGGCATGGCAACCCACTCCAGTATTCTTGCCTGCAGAATCCCATGAGAGGAGCCTGGCAGGCTACAGTTAATGAGGTCGCAAAGTGTCAGACATGAGTGAAGCAACTGAACACACATCCATAGGTTATTACAAGATATTGAATATAGTTCCCTGTGCTGTACAGTAAATTCTTATTTATCTGTTTTATATATAAATGGTGTATATCTGTTTATCCCATAATCCTAATTTAACCATCCCCTTACCCTTTCCCCTTTGGTAATCGTAAGTTTTCCCTGTCTGAGTCTATTTCTGCTTTGTATATAAGTTCATTTGTGTTATCTGTTAAATTCCACATGTAAGTGATGTCTGTTATATGTTGTCTTTCTCTCTCTGACTTACTTCACTCGGTATGATAATCTCTAGGTCCATCCATTATTGCTGCATGTGGCCATTTTTCATTTTTTATGGCTGAGTAGTATTCCATTGTAGATGTATACCATGTCCTTTTTTTTTATCCATTCATCTGTCAATGGATATTTAGGTTGCTTCCATGTCTTGTCTATTGTAAATATTGCTGCTATGAATATTGGGGTACATGGTCTTTTTGAATTAGAGATTTTGTCTTTTTTGAATATATACTCAGTAGAGGGATTGCTGGATCATATGGTAACTCTGTTTTTAGTTTTTGAAGGAACCTCCTTACTGTTGTCCATGTATATATTTTTTTATTGTCTGTATTGGCAAGTTGTACTTTTCAAAGAATTTGTTTACTTTAAACAAGTTTGTTGTAAAAATTTGTTCAATTTTATAAATTGTCAGTTTTGGAAGTCTACAAGTTTTTACAATATCTTCTTTATCTATGAAATCTAAGATGGTATTGTTTTTCTCTTTCCTTAATATGGAAATTCATGTTTTCTCCTTTTTACTTATCAGTAATTTTATCAAGCTTTTTATATAACCAACTTTGATTTGTATTTGTTAACTCATTGATTATTTTTCTCTTTATTTCCTCCTTCTGTCTTTGCTGTTCTTTCCTTCCTTCTTGGCTTTTTGTTGTTGTTCAGTCACTAAGTTGTGCCTGACTCTTTCTGACACTATGGACTGCAGCATGCCCGGCTACTCTATCCTCCACTGTCTCCTGGAGTTTTCAGAAATTCATATTCATTGATACTATCTAACCATCTCATTCTCTGCCATTCCCCTTCTTCTTTTGCCTTCAATCTTCCCCATTATCAGAGTCTTTTCTAGTGAGTCAGCTCTTTGCATCAGATGGCCAAAGTGTTGGAGTCTCAGCTTCAGCATCAGTCCTTCCAATAAATACTCAGGGTTGATTTCCTTTAGAATTGACTAATTTTATCTCCTTGCAGTCCAAAGAACTCTCAAGAGTCTTCTCCAGCACCACGATTAAAAAGCATCAATTCTTTGGTGCTCAGCTGTCTTTATGGGTCCAATTCTCATATCCATGTATGAATACTGGAAAAATGATAGCTTTGACTGTAAGGACCTTTGTCAGGAAAGTGATGTCTCTGCTTTTTAATAGGCTGTCTAGGTTTGTCATAGCTTTAGCTTTTCTTTTAGCTTTAGCTTTTGCTAATATTTGCAGTAAAGGCCATAATTGTTCCATTGGGCACTGCTTTAGCTGCACCCTATATTTTTATGTTATTTTAATAATTTTTAAGTTAAACTGTTTTCCAATTCCGTTTATTTTTTAACCTGTTTTATTCAGAACTTTATTTCTTAATTTCCAAATAGCCAGGTCTTTTCTAGGTCTCCTTTTGTCATTGATTCCACTGTGATTAGAGTGCAAATTCTGAATAATTCCAGACTTCTGAAATTTGTTATTCCATGTGTACTTGTAAAGAATGTGTTTTCTAGTCTTTTGGGGGTACAGTGTTTTGTATATATGTGATATAAATAAGGTCACTTTGTTAATAGTGTTCAGATTTATATTTTACTGATCTTTTTGTTTCCTATTAAAAGTCTCCCACTGATTGTGATTTTGTGTGCATGTATGTGTGTGTTTATTATCTATTTTGGCAATGTATATGTTGAAATTGTATTGGGTACATATAAATTTAGCAGTTTCTTTCCAATTGATCCTTAAATTATTATGAAACATCCCCTTTTACCTTTAGTAATGTGACTTAGTCTCGTTTATCTGATGTTAGTATGGCTATATCAAGTTTCTGTTGGTAGGGTCATAGATTTTTAAAACTGGCCGTGAATTTACATATCAGTTGATTCATCTTCACTTTGTATATAAATTATATGTTAATTGTAATTTTGTTGTTAAATTCACCAGGTATTATTACTTGCAACCCAGTCTAAAAACCCTTGGTTCCATTCTAGTTCTCCTGGTTTCTTTGGAAACGTACTTGACCAAAGTGGCATCAGCTCACATTCTTTTCCTAATTGATTTTTTCTCATGTTTGTGCTTGATTTATCTCAGTAACGTGGAACACTGTTCTGAGTTCAGGGCCAGCTTATAAGCTTTGTAGTCAGTGTTACCCTTTCTGTCTTGAAAAAGTGAAAGTGAAAGTCGTTCAATTGTGTCTGACTCTGCGATCGCATGAACTATACAGTCTATGGAATTCTCTAGGCCAGAGTACTGAAGTGGGTAGCCTTTCCCTTCTCCAGGGGATCTTCCTAACCCAGGGATTGAACCCAGGTTTCCCGCATCACATGTGGATTCTTTACCAATTGAGCTATCGGGAAAGCCCCCTTTCTGTCTTAATTCTTCCTTTCAGGTATCAGTGCTGCTCTGCTAGCTTTTGCTCCGGTATCATTTCTGGGAATAATTCTTCCCTACACTGTCTTTCGGAGAAGGCAATGGCAACCCACTCCAGTACTCTTGCCTGGAAAATCCCATGGATGGAAGAGCCTAGTAGGCTGCAGTCCGTGGGGTTGCTAAGAGTCAGACACGACTGAAGCGACGCAGCAACGGCAACAACACTGTCTTTGATTGGTTATTCGGAGACTCCTGCTATCTGCCTGTCCTAAATAGTCTTCAGCCCTGCTCTGACTGCTCTCTGTTTCCTGGGTACATCTGATTCTGGGGCATCTGATTCTCTTTTGGTCTGGGGTAGAATGGAGAGTAACCCCAGAGGAGTATGAAAGAAGTAGTTAGTTAAAATGTGAATGCACATAAAACTTCCTAACTTTCTATCCAACTTGTGATACCTCAAGTTCCCTTTCTGCTCTTTATTCCATTGCTTCCCAAACCTTTAATGTCATGATCGTGAGCAGTTATGCCCTGAAGCTTCTCACTTGTGAAACAATGGACACACAAAGACTTTGGGGCCTTCCGTTATTGCCCACTGTGTCCTCTATTCTTTGACCTTCACGTGGTTCCCTGTGCAGAGGCCAGGGAGCCTCCTGGTTCACTGATGGGATTCTCCAGCTTGCTTGGATCCATTTACCTAGTACATAGAAATGGGTCTGATTCCCTTCTAAGGTAATTGTGCTTTTTGTTAAGTTCTTTACTCTAAACTATTTTCTGTGTTTAAAAAATGCACATTGTCTCTGCTATCTCATTAGCCTTTGACCTTCAGTAAGTAAGTTCACCTACTGGTGCCTTGCTTTCCTCATCTGTAAAATGGATTGTTAGCTATGATGACTATTTTGTTAACTATGTTGCGAGATAAGCAATTTAACCATATAAAACATGTGGTGTCTGTCGGACCTGGCCTATTATTGGCACTAAAACAAATGATCTGCTGTGATGATGAAGATAATGATAAAAATGGTGAAATCTCATTTTATGGATACATTCTACCAGATTCATGAAGTTAAATTCTACAAGGAAAATTCTAATTTTCCATTAACTTCAGTTAAAGTAGTATTCCATTCCTTGTGTTCCAGGGGCTAAGATTTTTCTTTTGAAAATATGAAGCCACAAAGAACCTAGTTATGTTATTGAGCATGGTAATCACAGCTCACTGATAAACACAGCCCTTCTCTATCCATGGGCTTTTTCTTCACAGCACTCTTCTCCTCGCCTCTGGGCCTTGTGGGCCATGCAGGTTATTTTTTTCCTCTTCTTGTACCAGAGGCATTTTGCTTAGAAACTCTCCCTTGATCATCAGTATAATCCCAGTGCTTGGTAGTCACAGCATCATAGTATCTGGTTTGTCTGTCAACTCCTGTATGTACTGTAGGTGGAAAATTATTGTTCTTCAAAACATTGGATATTATAAATTTTCTAGGGTATGGGGTCAAATTTTATGTCACTGCCCACAGTGAAGAATATTTGTTGCTGTTAATATCAGTGCTTTTTTGAAAGTTTCTACCTCAATCATTAAAAGTACACAGAAATTGTCTTCTCTGTATAATGCATACACTTTCATTTCATTTTCCATTTCATCCTTTTAGATTATTTTTAGTTTTCAGATTCCAGTAGGAAATAAGTTAACTGTGTATTATTTTAAAAATGGATAAGATACTATCAGAAGTAAAGGAAACATAATGTATGTTATTCGTCAATACTTTAATGATCCTAGGGGTATAAGTAATATGAGTTAGTGCATAGCATGTGTACTAGGGGTATTTTCAAAATAATTGAAAAGTAATACATATTATAAATATTTGTGCAATATAAAGGTAGATTAAATGTCACAATTATGAAAAACAGAGTAAACTTTTCCAAGTGATTAATTGGGTGAACCAAGACATATATGTGAACATCTTTTCATGTTGCATCAGTTTTATTCATGATGGTAATAAAACCAAGCAAATGAAATGCAAAATGTTGACTGTGATGTAACGGTGGAAATGTTTACATGCATAAAGGAGTCAGGTTAAATTTATGGCCTTATGATGGCTATATTGGCTGCTAATATTGCACACACATTCTTACAATGATCTATAACACCATGGCCAAAATGCCATGGGGACAAAATCACAGTTGGTACATACTGTGTTGATTTCTCTCTCTTGATGTGCAAAATATTAACTGAGACAGTTTTCGTATAGCTCATTGGCTTTTGTTCAGCATTAGATGTGTGTTTGTCATTAGTTTACTCTTTCTTTGGGAGTGTAGAAAATGGCATTATCAATGTAGAGCAGAGTTAAAATTGCAAAGAGTCTTTATGTTCTGGCACCGTGTAGTTGGCTTAAATTTTTTTTTTCCGATTGAATTTGAATATATGATTTAAAAATGTATCAAATTACTGTTTCACTTGATTTAAGTTTGTAAAACGTAAGTTCTGTATTTTTGAATCAAAACCAGAGATGAATGTCTTCGTTTCAACTCCAGTGCCTGACTTTCCAGAAGGTCTTAGGTACTCCAGTGAGTGAGAGGGAGGCATCCTCCTGGACAACAACCCATCTTGCTGCCTCTTGTCTGCTCGTCCCTTTGCCATTGATCAGATCCTGTTCCCTGCTATTTGCTGAGTTTCCCTGGTTTAAATCTAAGTCTTTGGTTTTCTTTCTCTGTAGGCAGGAAGAGAGATATACTTTAATAACTTCTACCACCAGTTGTTGGGTTGAGTTGTTTACCTTAGTCTTAGGTGATAAAATCCACTTTTACAAACAGTATGAGAAAAATGCAGACAACTTGATGTCTGATTTAAATAATTGAATATAAAATTACTCTTTAGTTTTTTAAAATCAGCAAGTTTCATCTACAGAGCTGTAATATATCGAAAACAAACTCACTGGAAGTAGTGGAAATAAATGAAACTTTTTTTTTGGTAAGAGGAATATTTTTATAAGGAAAAATGCAATATTGTATAGATTTTAGCTAAAGTTCTATGTAGATTTGGAGAAATACATTGCTTGTAGCATGGTGAAAGTGAAAGTTGCTCAATTATGTCTGACTCTGCAACCACATGGACTATACAGTCCATGGAATTCTCCAGACCAGAATACTGGAATACGTAGCCTTTCCCTTCTCCATGTGATCTTCCCAACCCAGGGATCAAACCCTAGTCTTCCGCATTGCAGGCAGATTCTTTACCATTTGAGCCACCAGGGAAGCCCTTGTAGCATAGTCATACCAAAAAGGTAGAATTGCCAAAGATCATGGGGCAGTTTTATTTTGCTCTTTTACATATAGTCCAGTGGCCATTACATATGGCATTTTGTCTGCCACAGTATCTTCCCTATTTAGAATCTAGTGTATTGTACTTAGCTTTAATAGCACAATTAGCCTTGAGTTGTCAAAGCTCTTTGATCAAAGAATCTGAGCTAAGGATGCCTTTCCACCTGGTTGTGTAGTCACTGCTTATATCTTTGTGATCTCTATCTGGCAAAATAGAATTGGGCTGTTTTCTAATAAATCATTCATGTTTCCACACTATAAGTCTAGTAATAGAAGCAAAAAAAAATATCATTCTATTTGGAGTTCCTCTTTAGATACTCTATAGAAAATTTAATTTTGAAGTTTTGAAAGATTATCCAAGGAGGATTCCTTCAGATTTTTTAAGCCTATAATTTTATCAAGTTGGCTTACTGAAAAGCTATGTATTCAGTCAGTAGCCCTCCAAATAGATGCTTTAAAAAATTATTTAATAGTGTGCCCTTGCCTTTTATCAGGGTCAGCTAAAGAGAAGGCTATATAGCAACCTCTTCTATTGGTTTTTGTGAAACTGCAATTGAATTCTGTGGGCTATGTTAGGACTTACCCTTTACAAAGATTCATGTCGTAAAGGCTTAGAGCTTTAGCTTAGAAGAATTCCTATGTCTTCTTACAAACTGGTATCCATTTCTTTAGTAGATACTAGGCGCTCATAGCTCAAAAGTTACCCACACTGAGGGCCTTTCTAAGCATCACAGAACCAAACTGATTATGCCTTGAGTATTTTGGTAAAAACTATTTATTAATGTTTTTCTTCATTCATTGGTTCTTGTTCTTATCGTTATAATGGATAACTACTATATCATTTCCAGAAAAAGGTGGTATAGAAGTAACGGAGCTGAATCTGAGCAGTGTCTAGCTACGTATCCAATTGGGAACGTAATTCCTGAAGCCTTACAGTCTGAAGCAATTTTTTATAAAAACAATACTTGGAAATCCCCTAAATCACCACCCCAATTCAGCGAGCACTCCTACCTGCATTTGACTGTGAACACGGTTCTGGTTTCTCCCATGCTTCGGGGATTGGAAATCAGTGCTGGAGCTCTTGTTTCAGATGCCATTGCCAGTTTCAGAGTCGAGGGTATGTGCACAGCACAGAGATGTGAAAAGTTGAAAAGGATTTTGGTCATCTCATTGCAATTGTGTACCTGAGATGATAGCTATTACCATCACAGATGTCTAACTTTTGATTTTTTCCTACAGCTTTAGGATCTCAGTTTCAGAAAGTACTTTTGAGAAGATCTTTCTTTTCCTGATTATTCCTGGGGTTACCTAGTATTAGTTGCTCAGTCGTGTCTGACTCTTTGTGACCCCGTGGACTGTAGCCCACCAGGCTACTCTGTCCATGGGATTTCCCAGGCAAGAATATTGGAGTGCGTAGCCATTCCCTTTTCCAGAGGATCTTCCCAACCTAGGAATCGAACCTGGGTCTCCTGCATTGCAGGCGATTCTTTACCATCTGAGCCACCAGGGACACCCTGGGTATTACCTAAATCAAAGGTTATTCAAAATTCCTTGAATATGCTGTATAAATGGCTAGGGCAACTTATTTTTCCATTGCCATTTATAACTTCCTGGAAAACTGTTAAAACATATATACTTTGATTTACTGACTTAAACAGGGTAATCTTGCCACAAATATACAGATAAACAGATAACATTTGTGTTAGGTGTTTAAAAGTTTTATTATTGCTAGAGTGTATTTTTTTTTTTTTTTTGAGAAGGCAGTGGCACCCCACTCCAGTGTTCTTGCCTGGAAAATCCCATGGACGGAGGAGCCTGGAAATCTGCAGTCCATGGGGTCGCTGAGGGTCAGACACGACTAACTGACTTCACTTTCAGTTTTCACTTTCATGCATTGGAGAAGGAAATGGCAACCCACTCTAGTGTTCTTGCCTGGAGAATCCCAGGGACGGGGGAGCCTGGTGGGCTGCCGTCTGTGGGGTCGCACAGAGTTGGACACGACTGAAGCGACTTAGTAGTAGTAGTAGTAGAATGTATTTTTAATGAGTCAATTTATTTTTAAAATTAAAATGTATTTTACCTTTTATTATAAAAAAAGGCTTTAGTTATGAAAGTTCTTGGTTGTTCTCCCACAGGATCCTGCCTACTGGGTGAAGATTCATCACTTAGAATACACAGATGGAGGAATCCTAGATCCAGATGATGTCTTGGCAGATGTTGTTGAAGACAAAGATAAGGTAGATGACTCGAAAAGTGTTCTATGTCGTTTTCCTCTATAGAGCCACATGTTTTCCTAGAGACTGAGATCCTTAACAAACTCAGGTGTCAATTATTGTTAAAAGGTACCATCTGTTCAATTTTTACCTAGACAGCCCATAAATCAAAGTTCATCATCAGATGTTTGGAAAAACTTTGTCAAGGTTTGGGAGTCTGTTCATGGTGGCCTAATTAGCAGACACTTCATTCCCAAGAGTTCCTGATATGCCTCAGTAAATTAGTGTCAGGCTCTGAAGCTGTTGCGATTCTCATTGTCATTGCGGGCTCTGAAGTTTATTTGTGGCCTTTGCTAAATATTCAGCTTAATGCTTGGGATTTGCGTGTGGTTCAAAGGAGAGCCTACAATGGGGAGCAAAGTCTTATGAAGAACTATGGTGAAGATTGTTCTTAAGGTAGCTGGCAGCAACTATCTTGAGTGGTAGTCTTTGTCTTTATTGCTAAAGTGAAAAACACTGACTTGAATCTTTCAAAAAGTTTAAACATGTTTTGCCACATATGTGGAAATAATCCCACTGCAAATATCTTATTTTAATGGGATGATTCTTCTGATGCTAAACTGAAAAAGGTATAAACTATTCAAATGGGATACGCTGGTTTACTGCTGTGAAAATTTATTTTGTTACTATATCTGTGTTGGGCTACTGTGATTAATGGCTAATGTGTTCTCCAGAATTGAACTGTAGCTTTCCCTAAGATCCTTACTTCGAATTTTCTTCTGCTATGCATCTTTAGTGCTGTTAGTACTAGGCTAATTGAAGTCTGTAAACATGTTTCTCTGAATTGTTTTTATGCCAAGGGTAGGGGTGTCTGTGTGTTTTAATCAACTGGACTGGAATATAAATAACTGCTTTATTGAACTTATATTACATTTGCATTTTCCTTTTCCATAAGATTTTTTGTCCTGTTGAAATTTACATTAGTCTTTGCACACATTATATGCATTTATTTTCCCTGTTTTCTGTTGTCTTTCAACCCTCTTTTGCTTTGCATTTTAATTAGTTTAGTATGAAACTTATCTCCCTAAATAATTGTAAGCTCCTAGAGGATATGGACTGAGAGATTTTAACTCCTTTTTGTTTCTTGTATTAATAATATCTGGTATACTATTTTATCCAGACTTGATTCTCAAAGAACACTTTTGAATTTGGGCAAAAAAGAAGACTTTTTTTCTCCACAGCTGACTCTTGCTGTATGTGATTTTGATGCACACTTCTTATTGTTTGGTCTCATGGTAAATAATAAAGTGGTATTTACCTTGATACACAAGAGGATTTTCACTTCTGTTTTTCTCCTTTTTTACTTTGTTTCTTCTCTACATCTTCTTTCTTCTTTCCAAATAATCTAGATATTTGGGTGGTATATTAATGAAAAAGGTCTTCCCATTTCAAATTTCACTGATGTCCTCTGTATTAAAATGAAAAGCTGAAATGTGGCAAGTTTAAGTAGAGCCAGAAGAAAATGTCTCACCCCAGCCTCATCCAGGAGCTCATTACAGGCAGGGTGAGCCCATGAGCCGTGCAGGGAAATCATTTGTCCTGTGGACCTCCTTCCTTTTCGAGAATTGTTTTTAACTATCTTGGCATTGCACTTTTAAACCATAATCCATTTGCTAGACATAGAAACCGCTTTATAATCTGTTTTAAAAGGATTCCATCACCATTACTAAATAAGGTAGAAAAGTGAGATAACCAGTTAAAATCCCAGCAAAGAATCAGTGCTATTTGGGTACAAGTTTACTCATTCCTTTAATCTACTTTAACACTGCTATGTGAAACCTAATTGTTATTTTTCTGCAGAGTTGATGAAAATTTACACTTTTGATATTACCAGAAATAATTGCATTCCCTTTTCTTTTTTTAAAAATTATAGAAGTGAAAAAGACAGCATTATTAGTTTTTCTTTCTGACATTCTCTCTGCAATCTTAAAATTTCCTTACAACCCAGTTGTCCAGTGTGGAAAGAAGTCTCTGCCAGACTTTTTAACCTTTCCTTTCTGTCATTTTAGATTAAGCAGTATTTATAACTGTTATTTGTGGATATTTAATGACATTTCAAACTCACCCAAGATCCTTTGAGACAGTACTGAGCTTGGATAAAACTGCAGTTCTACTGTTTTTCAAGTTGATTACCTAGTCATCTCTTACATTTAGAGTATATAGAGAAGGAAGCCCAGAGAAACATGGGTGGATATATGTAATTGCTGTGCTCTAGCCCACACTTCTCAGCTCAAGGAAAGATTCTGACCACAGTTGAGAAATGGCATTAGGAACCATTGATGGCTTAACTGGAAAGGGTGACATAGGAAAAACAGAAATTTAGAATTGGAAAGCAGGAAAGACTGAAGCTGTTAATGTAGTGTATGAAAGAGCCATCCAGTACACTTAAGTAGAAATTAGAGGTTAAGTGGTATTCTACTTAAAAATCAGTTGGGAAGCTAATAGATTTTAATTGATTTTCTAAAGACATGACTTTCAAAATTTCTGGTACCCTAAGTGGTTTGTCTTTGGTCTTCTGTTATTCCTTTGGCCAACACAGTGCATAATGCATATATGATATCTCTTTGGGAGGTTTTATTTTATTTTAAACTTGATTTCCCATTAAAATCCCTTTCAGGAGAACCAAGTTTTTGCTCTGTTGCACTATTTCTAGCCTATATTTTGTCAAAATATTATTGGAGCAGCTTTGGAATTTTGAGTCTTATCATAACTAGTATTTGTGTAAAAGTGAAAGTGTTAGCCGTTCATTTGTGTCCAACTCTTTGCTTCCCCATGAACTGTAGCTCACCAGGCTCCTCTTTCTGTGGAATTCTCTAGGCCAGAATACTGGAGTGGGTAGCCATTCCCTTCTTCAGGGGATCTTCCTGACCCAGGGACTCTCTGACCCAGGGAAGCTATGTGTTATCCCCATTTTTAATTTCTAAGAACAATTCACAGAAATTGAGTCACTTGCCAAAGCTCCCACAGGTAGTAATGTCAGATTCAGCCTCTGGAACTGAGAGTTTAAATCTCCACACTCTATTTTTTTCTTCTGCAATATGCTAAGGCAGTGTGTTTGGTGTTTGTATCTATGATTTCTAACTATGAAAATTCATCAATCATAAATAAGCATGAATTTGCTTTTACACAGTTACTGCCATTGTTAAGAAAAGATACGGAATGGAATTATGGAGAGTAGCAGAATGAATTCAAAACTAATATGCTGTGCATGTACAGTTAACTCCAACTCTCTGTGCCTGCAGCCTGCATCTGATTTACTACAGAGGTCTGCCAGTTTTACCTTTGTTACTTTCTCTTGTACCTCCTTTCCCAGGACCTGGATAATTCAATCCAGTTACAAGTTTGATTCTAAATGGATTTATGGAATACATCTGCAGCCTAACCACTATGTGCAGTTCGCATATATAGTGAACACCATATGCGGGACACTGTGTACTGTGCTATCACAGGTGGGCAGGGCCCCAGAGATGTCTATGTCCTAATGCCCAGAACCCGTGAGTATCTCTTACATAGCAGATTTAATTAAGTGAGAGACCTTAAAATGAAGAGATTGTCTTGGGTTTTTTGGGTGGGCTATATGTAAACATAAGGATCCTTATATATAGAAGAGGAAGGCAGGAGAGTCAGAGTTAGAGAGAGATAGTATGAGAAAGTGTCAGCTGGCCAATGTGTGATTTGAAAATACAGCCATGGAGTGTAGACAGCTTCCAGGAGCCAGAAAAGGCACATCTCCAGAAGGAGTACAGCCCTGCTCACAGCTTGATTTTAGACCAATGAGCCCATTTCAGACTTCTCACCTCCAGAACTCTAAGATGAATTTGTCTTGTTTGAATTCACTGTTTGAGGTGATTTGTTATGGCAGCAATAGGACATTGGTGCACTGTCTTTTACTCTATTTTAAACTTTTAAAGTGATAATGGTTCTCAAGTTTCATACGACTTTGACTTTTAAGATGCTGTAGGACAAGGAAAATATGGCAATGTATAACTTATATTATGTAAACTGGAATACTGCCATGGTTTTATTACATATACAAAAGTATAATTATACTATGTGATAAGGTATATAGGGAGAATGTTTCTATCTTTGACTAGCATAGGGATTCATTCTGGAGAGATGCGAGTAGTTCTCCTGGACTCCACCAGCCGTGGGTTAGCCCCCTCAATCACCCATGAAATCTGGTCCTCAGATACTATAGTTTCAGTTCAACTTTATCCCTTGTTAGTTGTATATGCTTGGATATGTTTTTTCATGTCTTAGTCTTGATTTGTCCCTTTATAAAATGCATATAAAAGTTTTGCAGGGTCAGTATAGGAAAACTATATAGATTATAAAAAGTTTTAAGTCCAGTATGGAATATAGTTAAGCATTCAAAGGATAACTGTTGAGTTCAGTTGCTCAGTCAACTCTGAATCTTTGAGACCCCATGGACTGGAGCATGCCAAGCTTCGCTGTCCATAAGCAATTTCCGAAGCTTGCTCAAACTCATGTCCATCTTGTCAGTGATCCAACCATCTCATCCTCTGTTGTCCCCTTTTCCTCCTGCCTTTGATCTTTTCCAGCATCAGGGTCTTTTCCAATGAGTCAGTTCTTCGCATCAAGTGGCCAAAATATTGGAGTTTCAGCTTCAGCATCAGTTCTTCCAATGAATCTTCAGGACTGATTTCCTTTAGGATTGACTGGCTTGATCTCCCTGCCATCCAAGGGACTCTCAAGAGTCTTCTCAAACACCACAGTTCAAAAGTATCAATTATTCGGTGTTCAGCTTTCTTTATAATCCAACTCTCACATCCATACATGACTGCTTGAAAAACCATAGCTTTAACTAGATGAACTTTTGTCAGCAAAGTAATGTCTTTGCTTTTTAATATGCCTGTCTAGGTTGGTCATAGCTTTTCTTCCAAGGAGCAAACATCTTTTAATTTCATGGCTGCAGTCACCATCTGCAGCGATTTTGGAGTTGAAAAAAATAAAGTGTGTCACTGTTTCCCTGTCTATTTGCCGTGAAGTGATGGGACCAGAGCCATGATCTTAGTTTTCTGAATGTTTAAGCTAACTTTTTCACTCTCCTCTTTCACTTTCATCAAGAGGCTCTTTAGTTCTTCTTTACTTTCTGCCTTAACGGTGCTGTCATCTGCATATCTGAGGTTATTGATATTTCTTCTGGCAATCTTGATTCCAGTTTGTGCTTCATCTAGCCCAGCATTTCGCATGATGTACTCTGCATATAAGTTAAATAACCAGGGTCACAATATACAGCCTGAACTTACTCCTTCCCTGATTTGGAACCAGTCTGTTGTTCCATGTCCAGTTCTAATTGTTGCTTCTTGACCTGCATACAGATTTCTCAGGAGGTCAGGTGGTCTGGTATTCCCATCTCTTCCAGAATTTTCCACAGTTTGTTGTGATCCACATAGTCAAAGGCTTTGGCATAGTCAATAAAGCAGATGTAGATGTTTTTCTAAAACACTCTTGCTTTTTCAATGATCCAACAGATGTTGGCAATTTGATCTCTGGTTCCTCTGCCTTTTTAAAATCCAGATTAAACATCTGGAAGTTCACAGTTCACATACTGTTGAAACCTGGCTTGGAGAATTTGGGGCATTACTTTACTAGTGTGTGAGATGAGTGCAATTGTGCGGTAGTTTGAACATTCTTTGGCATTGCCTTTCTTTGGGATTGGAATGAAAGTGACCTTTTCCAGTCCTGTGAACACTGCTGAGTTTTCCAGATTTGCTGGCATATTGAGTGCAGTGCTTTCACAGCATCATCTTTTAGGATTTGAAATAGCTCAATGGGAATTCCATCACCTCTACTAGCTTTGTTCATAGTGATGTTTCCTAAGGCCCACTTGACTTTGCATTCCAGGATGTCTGTCTCTAGGTGAGTGATCAAACCATCGTGGTTATCTGGGTCATAAAGATGTTGTTTGTATAGTTCTTCTGTTCTTGCCACCTCTTCTTAATACCTTCAACTTCTGTTAGGTCCATACCATTTCTGTCCTTTATTGAGCCTATCTTTGCATGAAATGTTCCCTTGATATCTCTAATTTTCTTGGAGAGATCTCTAATCTTTCCCGTTGTATTGTTTTCCTCTATTTCTTTGCATTGATCACTGAGGAAGGCTTTCTTATCTCTCCTTGCTATTCTTGGGAACTCTGCATTCAGATGGGTATATCTTTCCTTTTCTCCTTTGCCTTTCACTTCTCTTCTTTTCACAGCTGTTTGTAAGGCCTCCTCAGACAAATGTTTTGCCTTTTTGCATTTCTTTTTCTCTGGGATGATCTTGATCACTGCCTCCTGTACAATGTAACAAACTTGTGTCCATAGTTCTTCAGGCACTCTCTCTCTGAGATCTAATCCCTTGAATCTGCTTGTCATTTCCACTGTATAATCATAAGGGATTTGATTTATGTCATAACTGAATGGTCTAGTGGTTTTCCCTACTTTCTTCAATTTCAGTCTCAATTTGGCAATAAGGACTTCATGATCTGAGCCACAGTCAGTTCCCGGTCTTGTTTTTGCTGACTGTATAGAGCGTCTCCATCTTTGGCTGCAAATAATATAATCACAAGCTGGTTTTAGAAAAGGCAGAGGAACCAGAGATCAAATTGCCAACATCCGCTGAATCATGGAGAAAGGAAGAGAGTTCCAGAAAAACATCTATTTCTGCTTTGTTGACTATGCCAAAGCCTTTGGATGTATGGATCACAATAAACTGTGGAAAATTCTGAAAGAGATGGGAATACCAAGACCACCTGACCTGCCTATTGAGAAACCGTATGCAGGTCAGGAAGCAACAGTTAGAACTGGACATGGAGCAGACTGGTTCCAAATAGGAAAAGGAGTATGTCAAGACTGTATATTGTCACCCTGCTTATTTAACTTGTATGCAGAGTACATCATGAGAAACACTGGGCTGGAAGAAGCACAAGCTGGAATCAAGATTGCTGGGAGAAATATCAGTAACCTTAGCTATGCAGATGATACCACCCTTATGGCAGAAAGTGAAGAGGAACTAAAAAGCCTCTTGATGAAAGTGAAAGTGGAGAGTGAAAAAGTTGGCTTAAAGCTCACCATTCAGAAAACGAAGATCATGGCATCCGGTCCCATCACTTCATGGGAAATAGATGGGGAAACAGTGGAAACAGTGTCAGACTTTATTTTTCTGGGCTCCAAAATCACTGCAGATGGTGACTGCAGCCATGAAATTAAAAGATGCTTACTCCTTGGAAGGAAAGTTATGACCAACCTCGATAGCATATTAAAAACCAGAGACATTACTTTGCCAACAAAGGTCCATCTAGTCAAGGTTATGGTTTTTCCAGTGGTCATGCATGGATGGGAGAGTTGGACTGTGAAGAAAGCTGAGCGCCGAAGAATTGATGCTTTTGAACTGTGGTGTTGGAGAAGACTCTTGAGGGTCCCTTGGACTACAAGGAGATCCAACCAGTCCATCCTAAAGGAGATCAGTCCTGGGTGTTCACTGGAAGGACTGATGCTGAAGCTGAAACTCCAATACTTTGGCCACCTCATGTGAAGAGTTGACCCATTGGATAAGACCCTCATGCTGGGAGAGATTGGGGGCAGGAGGAGAAGGGTACGACAGAGGATGAGCTGGCTGGATGGCATCACCGACTCAATGGACGTGAGTTTGGGTAAACTCCGGGAGTTGGTGATGTTCAGGGAGGCCTGGTGTGCTGCGATTCATGGGGTCACAAAGTGTTGAACACGACTGAGCGACTGAACTGAATATAATCGATCTTATTTCAGTATTTACTGTCTGGTGATGTCCATGTGTAGATTCTTGTGTTGTTGAAATAAGGTGTTTTCTATGACCAGTGCATTCTCTGAACCCAATGTACAGTATGAAAAGGCAAAAAGATATGACACTGAAAGATGAACTTCCCAGTTTAACTGATAACAATAATAGTAAGATTTTGATAGTGTTGTTAGTGCAGTATTTACCTGTGTGTTTTGATTTAAACATTAAATATTTAAAAAACTGAAATATCAAACTGTTTTATAGTGCATTTTAATTTTTTAAAAACCCTTTTAAAATTAGTTCAACAGTCATTACACTGTTTAAGTTTTATAGGAAGATTTTTTTTATGAAAAAGCATTTAGATTAATATTATTTGGGGAATGAAAATGCCAATATGACTTATTAAAATGTGAATTCTTTTATCAAGACTTATTGTGTGATAAACCAAGAAGCATTCAGGGTTCTAATGTGGTTTTGAACTGGAGACTGACTTGCATAGTCAACTCGTGACCTTAAACCAGACACTCAGTCCTGAAGCCCAGATTGCTTTCTGAGCGCACTCTGTTGCCCTCTAGTGGAGTCCCCAGCTCCGCAGAAACCAACTCACAGGAGGTATTTCCTGATGATGTATTTTCACTGTATTTCTAGCACAACTCAGAGACACAGTCATGGCTAATACAATCACGGTTCATATTTCAACTAGTGATTGTCATTTTTTTCATGGTTACCAACCATACTGATATTTACATATGGCTTTGTAAGTTTTAAGGCTGAATCAAAATTTTTGGATTTGTAAAACAATTTAGACGTCTTTCCATCTTCCTTTTCACTGGTTGCATGTTTATTGGCTGGTGGTGATAAAGTATAACTTTTTCTATATGTAGTTGAAGAGTTTATGAGATACATTGTATTTTTCTGGGTATAGGGAATGCTAAATTAAGGTATACTCCTTAAAAAAAAAAAAGGTCCTGTATTATTTTTGAGTTCTAATTTTGTCTATAAGAATCCATTTCAAAGAGAAACACCTATTTTAAGCCCTTGACTATTAAGAAGTCAGAATATGGTTGTGGGAGGTTGTTTTTCTTTGATTCAACAGTTGATGTTTTGAAAGTGCATTTGCAAGGAAGTTTGGAGAATGTTTCAGAAATAAGTGCAGAAGCCCAAAAGGATTATCTTGACCAAAAAATTTCATCTTAATCTTTTAAAGAGTGCTCTCTGCTTATAGAATTACAAAGTTACAGAATCATAGAAGCAAAAGAGACCTCAATAATCACGTACCTTAACCCCATCATTTTCCAAAGGAGATTCATCTGAACCAAGGATAATTTACAGGGCTCCATATTTCCAGCTTATTTCTTTCCTGAGTCCATTTCTGCATTTCCTCCCTGGGATCTTGATAGCATCTGGTGTGGATCAGAACTGCTGAATTTCCCACTCCAAGTTGGTTTCCTCCACCGACTTCTTTATTCCTGTCAGTAGGAGCATCTTCTCCTACTCTTTCTTCCAGGCTTGTACTTGTACTTGCAGTTATTTTAAAAATATTTAATCCAATTTATTCTTTGAACCTAATTTATGTATCTGTTCCCCTCTTTCTATTTCTACAGCTTTTAAATTTAAAATAAAACCTCATGCAGGGTTAACTTAGTTGATAAGGAATTGGTAGTCTTTTCTTGCCCTTCATGCCCCTCAAGTGTTCTTTGCCACAGATGCACTGGGACACAAAGTGGCTGCGAGCTTGCATTCTGCAAGGCAGAGTCAGCTCATCTCTTGGCTCTGCTGTCTTATTTGGCTTTGGGCAACTTACTTAACCTTCTTGTCCATAGTTTCCTCTTAGACATTTGGAAGTAAAATAAGTGCTAATTTTACAAGTTAATACATGAAGTGTTTAGGAAAGTGCCTGGCTTGTGGTGAGTTATGAATAAGTGTTATTATCATTAACCTACTACTATTAATAAGGTAGGTTATCTTATGCCTAAAGTATTGCCTAAGGGGTGCCATTGCTTCCAGTGTTTACAAAATCAAGGTTAAAGCTCATGGCCATACATTATATTTAGAGAACTCAGAACGTCTCCAAACTATTTTTCTCAAACTGTGCCTTCTCAAACCTCAAAAGGAATGAAAGGACTATAGTAACTGGTCTCTGAGGTTCCACGTGCTTTTTGCTCCATGGCTTGCCTAACGTTTCACTTGTCTGGAGTGTACTTGTCCCTACTTCCTGCTTATCCAGGGTTCATTCAGTATATTATAGAATGAAAGCTCCATGAAGAAAGGGTCTTTGTTCACTGCTGTGTACCAGGTGCCTGGCATTTCATAACTGCTGAGGTGGTTGTGGAGTAGAATAGAATGAGTGAGTGAATTAGTATATGTATGAGTTTTCTGGTCTTGAGCAAACCATTTAACTACTCTAAGTGCTAAGTTTTTTTTTTTTAATAAAGTGAATGATTAATGATAATGTTTTCACAGTGTCTTTGGGAAGATTGAGAAATTTTATATGAAAATTCAGTGGAAATTAGGATGTAATTTATACATGTAAATAATGTGTATTCCTGCTGCTCGATTCTTTGCTATCTTTCAAGATCCAGGTCAGATTGCATTTTGTTCTAGTTTGTTTTCAGACTATCATAATCCTGAATAAATTCTCTGTCACTCTGTAATTTTATAGAAATCATTAAGTAGTCTTTTAAAAATATATTATCGCTTTATAACACTTATCAATTGCCTTTTTCAAATCCTGAATTTTATTATGGTTTAACTTCTCAAGTCTTAATTTTGTCTCTCCAAATGTCTTGTATACTCCTTTAGGATTGGGATAGTCTTTTCAAATATCTAACACCTGGACTTCTTACCTGTGGCTTGGTTTCAGTTAGTGATAGTTATAACTGGAACTGAAGGTTTAATTGTCCATCTTTTTCCTTCCACTTAACTACGTTGTGTCTTTTAAATTTTTTATCATGATGCAGTTTGTAGGCACGTTCCAACCTCAGAGGAGCACTTTGGAATCGATGCCTTTGTGACCTTACAATGGCAAAGACAAATGGTGTCGGGAGACAGTAATGTAAAGCAAAGTAATCCAGGTGATGCCTGTGTCCAATACATTCTCCCTGATGCCTTCTGCAATTTACTTAGTTGGCAATGATAATGTGTGGGAGTGAAAGAGAATCTGTGCACAGATGTGTGTGTGTGTGTGTGTGTGTCGGAGGGGTGCGTATACACTTGCCCTGAGCATGCTTGTGCACATCTGTGATACAAAGGTTTTACTGGGAGTTGGAGAGAAATGGTCAAACTTGATAGTGCTGTTAGTTTTGCTAGGCATTTGAGTATAGTCGACAGTAAAACACAAGAAAATTTTTGACATATATGTAAAACTTCAAGTTTGGTTGGAGGGAAAAAGGCAATGATACTAGAGATTATAATAATCTTTACTTAGAGCTAAAATGTAGTTCTAAAAGAAAAAAATCAGCATTTCTTCCTTTACAAGCATACCTTTGCTGCTGCTGCTGCTGCTAAGTCACTTCAGTCATGTCTGACTCTGTGCGACCCCATAGACAGGCAGCCCACCAGGCTCCGCTGTCCCTGGGATTCTCCAGGCAAGAACACTGGAGTGGGTTGCCGTTTCCTTCTGCAATGCATGAAAGTGAAAAGTGAAAGTGAAGTCGCTCAGTCGCGTCCGACTCTTAGCGACCCCATGGACTGCAGCCCTCCAGGCTTCTCCATCCATGGGATTTTCCAGACAAGAGTACTGGAATGGGTTGCCATTGCCTTTTCCGAAGCGTGCCTTTAACCATATGTTATTGAACCAATGTTCTCTCTTGCAATAGCTTCTTTTGAGGCTATTTGTATAGGTATATCTATGCCCAAGAGTTATATGACCATAATTAGGATTTTGAAAATACATGTATTTTGATTTATATTAATGTATAAATGGCAATTTCATTAAGGTACCTGAAATTACACCAATACAAAGCTACTTAAGTTATAAAACATCCTCTTTCAAAAATCTAAATACCTCTGGGTGCTAGTTGAACACCACATTGTTAATAGGTAAGTATGTATAGATTTAATCAGATTGTGGTTCCCGCGCCCCCCTCTCCCCCCCAGTATCTAGCTGAGATCAGCTTTACTCAAGGAATATTCTGGAGTGTTATGTGGGTGACGGCTTTAGCCATTTTAGTCCAGGTTTTTCATTGTATTACTCTAACCTCTTTCAACCTCACTTTTCTCATTTTAAAAATCACCTACTACTGTCCCACCAACCATACAGAGTTGGTAGGAGCATCAAATGCAGGTAAGTACCTGGTAACACTTTGAAATATTAATATGTTGTACCAAGCAAATATAGAACTTTTGCCATTATTCCCTGTAACAGGGAGGCATTTAAGCAAATGTTTGCTTGTAATCCGGGAGGGCCTTGCCGTCATGTAAGAACAGTGAACCAGAGGAGAGGAATGTGAGAGAAGTTTGGAGGAAGGAGGCTGATTATGTGGAAAGAAAACAGTCTTCACTTCTTGTCATCCAGTGAGGTGTTTAGTGAGGGAGAAGGGGCCTTTTTAACTGGCGAAGAGGATACAGGGGAGAATTACAGGAAGGGGAGAGGCAAAGTACTGAAAGGAGGAAGATTCAATTTGCCCTTAGAAATTTAATGAGGACAAAGCAAGGATACCAGAGCTTCCAAGAACACACAGGAAGGCATAAACCACAGTACAATGATGGTTTCCCAGCACTTTCACGATTCTGGAACTTTGATAACACTTGTGTGTATGTGTTTGCTGCTTAGTTCTTAATGATTAACAGTAGATTGCTTAAAATGAAAAGGAGCTGGAGCCTCCTTGAAGGAGGTGGAGTGTCTCTTTTAGGATAAGAGAGATCTTAAGAAATAAGATGAAATTATGGAAAGGAAAGCACCTGAATACATGGAGTCCCACGATTTAAGAGAAAAAAAAAGAAAGAAACAGGCCAGCCGGGAGATATTCTCAGTACTGACAAGTGACCCATGAAGCTTAAGCGTCACCAGGAGATGTTATCTATTCAGCAATTTCATGGGAGTAGCTCTGTATCAGACTCTTAATCTTGTATGATGTTTGTTGTTTTCAATTCTGGTTTTTCTATTTCCAGGACCTCACATTCACTGTATATTATTAATTAGCTATATTGTAAATGGGCTGCTCTTGAAATCACATTCACGTTTATAACACTTCTGAGGTCCTTGTTCCAAATTCCATTTGTATTTATAGACGACTTAACATCTGCAGATAAATTTTTAGTAAATAAGAATATTTAATTTCTTTAAACTTTTTAAATTGTAGCTTTTTAAAGTCCTATAAGTATATAATTTTCTGTTTAAAGATAAAATGTACATCCCCACCATGAATACTGAAGCTTAAATAATTTTGGCAGGATTACTGAACTTTATATTTGCTGCTTTAACTTTTTAAGTTCTCTTTTTAGCTTCCCTTCTTTTGATGTTATGAATCAATATTGAAGGATCAAGTGACATTTCCTTAGCAATAAAGAAGAAAGCCTCCTTGTGCAGATTTTAATCAGAGGAGCAAAATAGCACAGAAGCCTGTTCATATTTAATATCTTTATTAATCTCAATTCAAAATACATTACAAGTGAAACAGATATTTACATAATACTTAACCATAAGCAGACCGAGAGACTGCAAAAATAACATGATTCGAGATGTTTCTCATAGCTCACCAGTCTGAAATATGCAGCTGTATATAGACAAAAAGTTGAATCTAATACTTTGTAATTGATAACAGGGTGAAAACTTTTCTAGATGGCTAACTGAGGGTAGCCACTGTATCCATTTGAAATGAACCTAATGTGGTCCTTTAAGTACAAATTTTACAAAGCTCTGGGAGAACTTATTGGAATTAGCTAATATTGCTACTAATGCTGAACCTGGATGCTCTTTGGGCTTCATGGTGGCCAGATGGTAAAAGAATCCTCCTGCAACGCAGGCAACCCAGGTTCAATCCCTGGGTCAGGAAGATCCCCTGGAGAAGGAAATGGTAACCCACTCCAGTATTCTTGCCTGGAGAATCCCATGGATGGAGAATCCCATGGACAGGGGATCCTGGCAGGATACAGTCCACGGGGTCACAAAGAGTCGGACACCACTAAGGGATTAACACTTTCACTGTTTTGGATGCTATTGAGAAGACTGAAGGGAGTCTGCTAACTGTCCTCAACTATCTTGGAGATCATAGAAAAGAAGGACTAAATTCGTTTATTTCTATCACAAGAAGCTGGGCCATTGAAGTTTTAAGGAATTACATTTCAGCTCAATATAACGAATAGCTCTTCAATAAAGTGCATGCTGCTTTATAAAGCGTGAACTTGAGTTATTGAGACTATCTAAGCAAGAGTTGTACAAGCATTTGCCAGGAATTAATTCTTTTAGGTTTGGAGTTTAATTAGAGCATCTACAGGCCAGCTATGAGCCCATGAGGCATGCATTTCAATCTAGAAATATGAGGTAGGCCCTTGTAGCTGATCATTGTGCAGTGTTGTGTGCTTACCCAGTATCCATCCCCATTAGGGGAACTCTAGTTTTGTTCAGGTATCTTTCTCCCTCATGTGACCACCCATGTCAAAGGGTAAGTCTGGGTGGGCCTTTATCTGTGTGCGAGTGTCTATAGTCCAAACCTGCAGGTGGTTGATTCCAGGACCCACCACAGATACGAAAGTACACTATTTCTCAAGTCCTATAGTTGGACCTTCATATCCACAGTTTCATTTCTAAGGATTCAACTAATTGTGGATTTTGTAGTTCACTGTATATTTACACGGGGTGGGGGTTATAAGTGAGCCAGCACAATTCAAACTCTTGTTCTTCAAAGGTCAACTATACTTTGAGAAGGGCGATATGATTCTGTTTGTGCCAAAGATGCTCAAGGAGAGAGGTATGCTGATGCCTTCTGGGAAAACTTTTCTATCTCCTGGGAGAGGTTTCCTCTGAATTCTGTTCTATTCTGAGGCTTGGAACTCCTGCATCCTCCAGCTTCCAGCATGAGGTAGAACTATCGTGGAAGGAGAATCAGCACCCACGGACTTCAAGGACATGGCCTCTGCGCCAGTGGATTTAGTGAACACTAAAGTCCATCCTAATTGGGACATCCAATTACATGAACCATTTACTACTTTATATTTAAGCCTGTTTCATTTGTATGTTTTTGTGACTCACAGATTGAAGTTTCCCAATTGTCACCTACAATGGTAGGAGTTGGGCTCCATCTTTCCACTGTTCTCATTCCCACTTGGTTGGGGTATATTTGTTCTTTCCTCTTTTATTTCTATATGTGGGGTTGGCCAAAAGGTTTGTTTGAGTTTTTCTGGTAAGTGTTACAGAAAACCCCGAACAAACTTTTTGGTCAACCCAATATCTTATGTTAGAAAAGCTGTCTTAATTTAGTTTATAGGTCTCCTAAATTGTTTGCTTTCTTCTTTTCAGAAGTTTTTGAATTGTTGGTGAAAGAGTTAAGCCCCTAAGGTTAAAATGCATATTTCATTGTATGACTTTGATTCAGTAGGCAAGATTAATTGGGAATTTTTCCATTTGGTGAGAATTACATCTCATTTTAAATGAATTACATGGCAAATAGGTGGGGAAACAATGGAAACAGTGATAAACTTTATTTTCTTGGGTTACAAAATCACTGCAGATGGTGACTGCGGCTATGAAATTAAAAGATGCTTGCTTCTTGGAAGAAAACTATGACCAACCTAGACAGCATATTAAAAAGCAGAGACATTACTTTGCTGACAAAGGTCCATATAGACAAAGCTATGGTTTTTCCAGTAGTCATGTATGGATGTGAGAGTTGGACCATAAAGAAAGCTGAGCACTAAAGAATTGATGCTTTTGAACTGTGGTGTTGGAGAAGACTCTTGAGAGTCCCTTGGACTGCAGGGAGATCAAACCAGTCAATCCTAAAGGAAAACAGTCCTAAATTTTCATTGGGAGGACTGATGCTGAAGCTTCAATACTTTGGCCCCCTCATGGGAAGAACTGACTCATTGGAAACGACCCTGATGCTGGGAAAGATTTAAGGCAGAGAGGAAGGGGAGGACAGAGGATGAGATGGTTGGATGGCATCACCAACATGATGGACATGTGTTTGAGCAAGCTCTAGGAATTGGTGATGGACAGGGAAGCCTGGCATGCTGCAGTCCATGGGGTTGCAGAGTCAAACACAACTGAGCGACTGAACTGAGCTGTTTGCATTTTTCGTAGAATGAAATAATTCATGATAGTAAACTATTAGATTTGTGTTTCTTATAAATTCCCACTTTAATAATTCTTTCAGAAGGTAAATACAGCTAATATCTTAAGGATAGGGAAATCAAAGAGTTCTGGTTTGAGCTTTCTTTGATACTTAAAACTTAGTTAAGTAGCTTGTGTGTATGATCAAGGAACACAAGGTCTATCTTTCCCAGAATATTTTCTTGAACTGGTCTCCCTAATTTTTATTTTAACAGCATGGAATAAACATTTGGTGCTAATCTTGAAATATTAGGATTTCTCTTTAACAAATGCAATATTTACATCAAGAAACTGAAGCGAATATTTAAAGCATACAGATTAAAGGGCTTCCCTGGTGGCTCAGCTGGCAAAGAATCTGCCTGCAATGTGGGAGACCTGGGTTCAGTCCCTGGGTTGGGAAGATGCCCTAGACAAGGGAATGGCTACCCACTCCACTTTTCTTGCTTGGAGAATTCTATGGACAGAAGAACCTGGTGGACTACAGTCTGAGATGACAAAGATTTGGACACGACTGGGTGACTGATACTTTCAGTTTTTCATACAGATTAAAAAAACTCAGGTTAAGAAATTTGCCAGAACTTGGAGTGAAGTATAGCAGTCTAAATAATTCTCCAGTGGCATGAGACTATAATGTGGCTAATACTTGAACTTTCTGTAAGCATTGAAGATGTTTGGTGTTTGTCATGGTTTACTCAAATCATCTGGAGAGAGATGACCTTGTCCTGATGGAAGGTTCTCCTCTTCCTAACCCTTACCCAAGTTATAGAGAGGTACCTTGATGTAGCAAGGGCAACCCAGAGACTACCAAGGTTCCTGGAGCCCTAAATAGGACAGATGGGAATTTTTCTTTTTAATCACTAAGGCAGTGAGAGTGTTGTGAAATAGTCAATGCACTTTATATCCATGTTATATAAGAACAACGGTCTTTCTTTTGACATTTAAATCATGGTCATTCTTTTCTTAAGTAGCTACATGCCAGTTAAAATCAAAGTTCTTTGAGCTAGCTGCAGAACTCTTTCCCCAGACTACATGGAATATTTAGGTGTATTTTGGAAGATTGAAGGGAAATGGGGGAAAGGGTCCACATAGATGTGTGAGAAAGTTGAATATGTGCTGGAGGTGGAGGAATGAATGTGCCTGGTTAGAAAAATAATTTGCAGATTCAGTGTGCTGATGACTTGGAACAAAAAGAAGTGTTATGATAAGCGTCAAAATAAAACAAGCAAAAAACAATAATATGAATAATAAAGTCATAGAAAAATGATAAAATAATGTTGGCATTTCCTTAGGGAGGCCTAGTGTCAAAGGCATAAACACTCAAACTATTTAGATATCTCTTCCCCAAGTGGAAACTACTATTTAAGGAAGTTAAGTATTTAACTGCAATGATTGAACATAATGAACGAAATGTTTTGTACTTGACAGAGACTTCAATCTGAGATGTATCTTGTGCTCATATATAATGCATTAAAATATGGAATGGTTGGTTGGCCAAGTTTTTATTTTAAACTTTAGTATCTTTTGTGTATATATATATACAAACAAAAAATTTATCAAGTTGGCATGTTTCAAGAAAACTTAGACTGAGAACTTGTATATTTCTTGCTACATTGTTATTTGAAATGAATATTCAAATAAAAGTAGGATATTAAACATCCTGAGGTACTGGTCTTTAAAACTTTGCAGTTTCTTGGAATTTAGAAACTGAAAATGAACATCAGATTTATTGAAATGAACACTTTTGGAAGTCTGTTTCCTGGTAATTTAGTTCAACATATTGCTTAGATTTTTCTAAAACAAAGTATTTTCCCTTGTAAATGGAAAATGTTTCTTTTATTCAAAAATAAAGTCCCACGGTCTAAATATCATCAAAAATAAACCTAATTTGGGATTTAGAGATTTTTAAAATTTTAGTTGGAACTTTATTTGAAAATTTAATGTTTATACAGTGAAAATAATTATGGTTAGACTATTCTGAGCACCATTTTAACAGTATTATACTTTATATGAAAGAAACAGCATAGATTTAAACAATTTGATAGTTTCTCCATATAAGGAGAGGAATGCAGCCGTGGATTGAATTTTTGACACACAATCTTTTATTATGACATCTAGTTGATTAATACTCCAGCCAAATCATTGTTTTAAAATATCTCCTTTCACTGTCCATTAGATCTGGATCTGCAAGCATGCATAAAACCTGGCATCCACTTCGTACTTCTCACCATTTACTTTGGGACAATGCCAGTGTCCTGGTTATAGTGTTTAAAGTATAGTCTAATTGCTTTAAGAATTTGTCTAAGGCCAGACAGTTTTTACATGTGACTTTCATGCATGTGAGTGACACATAGACAGTGTCAAGACAAACAGCATTTTAAAAATAATAGGTGGTGGGATATAGGAGTTTTGAAGGGGCACATCTGTAGGTTTTTTCCTTTGTTCTAAAGTTACTTAAAGCTGCTGCTGCTAAGTCGCTTCAGTCGTGTCCGACTCTGTGTGACCCCATAGACGGCAGCCCACCAGGCTCCACTGAAAGTGTTAGTACTTGTTAAGTTAAAAACATTTAGAATACAGTAAAATACAAAGAACATCAAAACCTTCTGAAATCACATCAAGTAGAAGGAATCATAATTTTAAAATGGGCATATAAGTTTTTGCATACATAATCAAATATAAATATTAAGTAATTTTCATGCAAAATTGGTGTGGTAACATGCTTTTCTTTGACTTCTTAACACATCATTTTTCTAAGTGTTTATTCTTTGAAGAGTGATTTGTAAAATCAGCATAGTTTTCTCTGCTTGTTTGGGGATTTTTAACATCCTTTTTGCTTTCTGTTTCAGATTTTGCTATAATTCTGGTTAATAATTACTGTAGTTACTGCAGGTAAATTTTAAAAACAAGAAAAATTTTAATTGTAGAAATTGGAGGCTATTGTAGGAAAATGACTTTGCCCTCCTTCCACTGTCACAGAGTCATTCTGTGGCTGAGTCAGGTATCAAACTCGGATCTCTAAAGCCAGAGTTCTTAACCATAGTGCTTTAGACACTGAGTTTGTTTTTCCATGCTCATGGTATTTTTCTAGTGCTCTATGCATTGTCTTTGCACTAGCTCATGGAGAAGGTGTTATGCCATGAATCCTTACCCGTTATGTATTGATAGTTTTTGTAAAACACTGTTAAAGAGATGGGATGTGTGGGGAAAGGGGGTGGGCTGGGGAGTTGAAGAAAGTGACAACTAATTTTTTTCTGTTACTTTATGTTCTTGCAAAAAAAAAAAAAATAGGTTGTGAATTTCTTTACTTTTATGAAATGTTTTAATTTCTGTAGAGTTTCCATGCATTATTCAAGATTGCAAAATGATTTGAATTTCAGGAGCAGACAGATTTTCTGATGAGGATTTCAAGCTGTGTAATTATGAAACCCATATAGGTTAAAAGTTCAGAACTCGTTAGCTTAATCTTTAAAAAATACCCAGTTGATAAGCATAGATTTCATTTCAGAGGCCACACTGTCAATGTCACTTATTGTTTTCATTTTGGACTTGGCCATATGTACAACTATATACTGGTTGATCATGATTTCATACCACATGGCTTGTCTGGTATTGCTGCATAATTTATAAAGAAAATTCATATTTTATGGTGGTAAATTTGACGCCATAAAGAAAGACACATTTCTAGTAATTTCTTTAACAATTTCTTGGCGTCTTAAAAATTCGAGGAAGTTAATAAGTGTCAAATATCCACAAGGCCCATTGGAACCTGTTACTATGATGTCAGAGCATGCATTCAGGAAATGTAAAATTCCTTCAGATAAAGCATAAATGTTTCAGAGTAAAATGTAAGGAAATTAATGTTCAAGTTAGTTAACTCATAAAGGAGAATTTTTATTGTGGTTAAACATCCATAACAAAATTTACATTTTAACTCTTTCTGAAGTCTGTAGTTCCTGGCACTAAATGTATTCACATGGTTGTACCATCATCACTACTGTCCATCTCCAGAACTTTTCATAATAAAAGTTTTTAATTTTAAATATTGGGTTGGCCAAAGGGTTTGTTTGAGTTTTTTCCAACCCGAATGCACTTTTAGCCAACCCAGTAATATAATTCAGGTATCACTGAGAATATGTTTGGGCTTGTAGTGATGCTTGGTACCTTTAAAGCTTTTGACTTTTCAATTTGTGTAAAAATTAACTTTGAGGTTGTAGTTTTTGTTATTTTAGGTAATAACATGACATTTACTGATACAAATGAAATCCTGGCCCATTTTTGAAATCTTGTCAGGGTCATGCTTATTTTCTTTCTTTGGGAGGCAAGGATATTGAGGGGAAAATTACATTCACATAAAAACAATCTTATGAAGAACCATTCAAAATGATTAAAGATACTATGATCATCAGAGAGTTAAAGATAGAAAGTAAAATATGGTATTTGTGAGATTTTTGACTGGCATGAAGCTTTTAATGCATATTATCTTTCTTTGCTAATCAAGGTGATTGAGATGCACTTGCCTGTTAAATAGAAGTTGCTCTCGGCTTTTAGTTATGAGATTTTACATTTATCTTCTCCTCATTTGAATGCTACATAAACCCTCCCCTTGAATCTGAGGGGGTCACTATTTTTTTCTTAGATTACTACTGTTACATTTTGAGAATATATTTTTTCCGAATGCTTAGAGAATGATAACAAAAAAAGAATTTTTTATTGGTTCATTTCATGCTTGGTAAGATTCCAACTATCAAAACATTATAAAATTTTGAACCTAGAGGCACATTTCCTCACCAGAGTACTAATTACTGCAGAGAACTGGAGCGAGTCATTATGTAGTAGTATTTATTAGAGCTGCCCAATTTTAATGTTTTTTGGACCAGAGACACTTAAATAAAAGGTTAAGCTGTTTCGGCACAAAAGTGGGAGGAAAAACTGCACAGTGCGTGCAACACTGTCAAATACAATGCAGGAAGTGTGGAATTAATTGAAAATTACTCATCTACTTGCATTGAGAGATTCAACATCTTTCTTCAAGGATGCCCTGAGCATGGCAGATGCTATTTTTGGTTTATTTTCATTATGTTTAGTATTGGGCCCCTGTTACAGTTAGGCACTGGTGCTATGAAGAAGATACGAAAGACAAGCGTCTCCCTTCATGGTGCCTATATTCTTGAGGGGGAAAAGAGACGAGGAGGAGAGCAACAGAATCATGTAGCAAGCCATGCATGGTTAGTGTTATAAACACCAACATAACAGACAAAGGTTTGGGGCTAAGGGAAAGGGCATTTTAACAAAGTTGGTTAAAGGAGGCTCTTTAGAGGATATGACATTTGAGAATAGCAGTGAATGAAAGTCATTTGAAATTTTAGTCATATATAATTTTAATAGTAAGCAGATGGATACCTCTTCTAAGTATGAATAAAATAACTATACATAAAATAAATGCAAACAGCTATAGAATAAAATAAGCTATTAAATAAGCAGGTATAATATTCTATTTAGTAGATATTTGTTAACATATCCAAGGCACTGATTAGAAAGCAGATTGGAGAAGAGGAAACAAAAGTAGTGTGTCTCTTTATTTGGAAAAGTTATAATTCTGTGTAAATCATGGTAGTTTGCTAAGAGTGGGAGAAATGAGCAGACGCAGTGATGAAGTGCGTGGGGAGCAGCAAGTTCTCTTTGGCTGAACAGCAGCAAAGTCTGTTACATGGTAATTGTGTACCATTTGCCACTTCCTTTCCTCCTCTCTCTCCTCCCAGTGATGATCTTATCTTCATTCTGAGTACTCAGTGACCAGGAAGTATTCAGTAAAAGCTTTTTTGGGGGAATGGATCAGTGAATGAAGACAGACCTTGAGCTTTTTCAAAAGGCACTTTTGAGGCAAAGGAAAGAGAGGGTGGCTTGCATCTATCCAAAAGGGTGGGATTTATTTATGAGTAGGGAAAAACCCATCAATGTCTGGGAAGGAAACAAAGGACAGTGGAGAGGAAGCAGACCAGATGCAAATGAAGAAAAAAGTGAGAGAATAAGACTCTGGAAACATGGATGGAGTGACCTAGAAGAGTGACATTTCCTTCAGAGATGGGAGAAAATAGAAGTGGGGTTGAATAGGTAAAGAAAGATTTGGAGGTGTGTAGGAAGAAGGCAATGGCAACCCACTCCAGTACTCTTGCCTGGCAAATCCCATGGACGGAGGAGCCTGGTGGGCTGCAGTCCATGGGGTCGCTAGGAGTCGGACACGACAGAGCGACTTCACTTTCACTTTTCACTTTCATGCATTGGAGAAGGAAATGGCAACCCACTCCAGTGTTCTTGCCTGGAGAATCCCAGGGACAGGGGAGCCTGGTGGGCTGCTGTCTCTGGAGTCGCACAGAGTTGGACACGACTGAAGTGACTTAGCAGCAGCAGGAAGAAGCTAGGGTGATGATCCTTAGTCACAGTTTGAGTGAAGGAAAAAGGGGGCACCTGAAATCTTTAAAGAGGGGTTGTGGAAGCTCTTAAAGACAGATGAATTTCAGAAATTGAAAATATTCAGATGTTAGGAAGTTAATGGCTGCATGTGGCATCTAAGTATCGCCTGTGCCCCCACATCCCAACTCCTGCCATTGGCCTGGTGCAGTACACTATATTGATACACATAGTGATATGTTTTCATCTTGCAAAACATACTTATACTTAACAGAATAAAGATGATATTTTCTCTTGTCTACTTTTCATTGTATGTACATGTGTAATACTTTTGGACTGTGTTTTCCAAACAGGATCATAATCTATTTTTCAATATTGATGCAGTTTAACATGTACAGTTTCCATTATCGGGGGAGATTTGTGCTAGTTGATTTCAGAATCTCAAGTGAAAACAATCTAAATGCTGCAATTGAATTCTTAATATTATAATTTTTTAGAATGTTAATAAACGGTTTTATCGGGGTGATCTTTCAGGTTTTTCATTTCACTTTGGAAGTATTCCATATTGAAGATTGTAAAGCTCCATGCTGAGGGGCTCATTGTAAAGACCCTGGAGTTTAAAGTCCTCGGGGCAGTGAAGGGACTGCCTGAGACCCAATAAGGAACCTCATCTCATGGTCAGCATTTTCCTGGTCAAAATGCTAAACTCACAACACATCTAGGATATAATTCAAGGCTTACAGTCCTTGAACTGGGAGGAGAAACTTTCCTTTTACAACTGAAGAAATCTGTTTAACTATGTAAAAAGAGGACATATTTTTAGTGTATAGACTTGTTTGTGATATATTTGACTTGTACTTAGGGAAGAGTTAAATATTGCCCAGATAGAACTAATAATATAATGTGCTAATTTTCATTTGACATCGTAAGTCATATATTTAAACATTTTGGTCATTAGATTTCATAAATTATGTTCCATTGTAGACACAGATCAAGATAATTCAGGCTTGGAGAGCCAATGATGAAATCATTGTAATACTGAAATAATTATCCCCTTCACTTACATAAAATACTCCTAAAATTTTCAGTATTTCTGAGAACCTTATTATCAGATAATTTTTTTTCTTTCTAGAGATTAGCTTCCAGTCTAATGCAAAACTGTTCTCCTATAGAATTATATCAGAGCAAGTTTATATGTTAAAATGTCTCCTAGAGGGCATGGCATATTCTTTTATGTTTTCAATGTTGTTTGAGGTCAGAAACTACAAAGTCTTTCATTGGGATATTTCTTTCAAGAAGCTGTAATCAAATATTATCTATGTTGATAGTCATTTCTGTGAAACTTTTAAAATATCATTTTTATTGCTTTAATTTATCCATCTGGACTATTGAATGATAGAATTTCTTCCCAACATTGTTTGGAGCTAGAAACAAATTTTTTAAAAATATGATTCTGGTAGGTGGGTTTTTCTAATATTTTTACACCTCAAATACAGGAGATAGCTGAAATTCAGTTGAAATAGACGTAATGGTTTGGGGCAAGATGCTTAGAAAATGTGCAAATAAGTTTGTTGCATTTCTCTTGTTATATTTTATTTCTAAATTTTCTTCCGCAATAAGAAAAACAATTCAATTTCCAGAATTGTGAAGATATTCTGAGGTGTTTGAATGATGGCTCCATGAGTTTGGTACTAGAATTGGAGAACTTTTAGGTTTGGATTTAAATCATGTGAATAACTAATGAAATATTTTTCACAAGGTGCAAAGCATATTATAGTGCTTTGCATGGAGAAAAAAGTGAACAAGAGGGAACACATAAATGAAATTCTGCTGTATTATTGGGGGTTTCCCGTGAGTTTGAGGCTAACTTTTGTCATTCTAGAATTGAAGTTTCTTGTTTGGAAAGGACCAGTCTTCAGACCTTGAGTCTTAGCTTGTGTATATGTTATTATTCTACTTTACTGTCCTTTCTCTTTGATGATGTTCAGATTGCAGCATCATAGTACATGCTGCTTAGTTCTCTTTGAAGTTCAGCTGCTGTTGAACCCAGTGGACCATCCGCTTATTACCTGGTAAAGCCAGTGACCTCTCTGTGGGTATCTTGGGTCCAGGGTGCTCAATTATCTGGTACATATCTAAGGTTAAGTCCCAATTTTCCAAATGAAAAACACTGGCCAAATTAAAAAAGTCCAGGTTGGAATATTATGGAGTTATAGGCTAAACTTTACGCTTAGTGTCATTGTATCTTTGTATGCTGAGAATTTAGATTTGCGTTAAGAGTAAGTACTTGCTTACTAAGGAATTTTAAATGTTTAAGTGATTGAGGAATAATGGTTAAGTATATTTTTAAAGTTTCATCTTTGTGTTTTGAACAGGCTAAATAAATCATAATTAAATATTTTTAACACCTTGGGAAAATAAGCCTTTCCCAAAAATAGTAAAAAAAAAGAAAACTTTATTTAGTTTTATTGACTTGAAGAGTGATTTTTTTTTAAGGCATGTGTTCTTATATTAAAGTACCACTTCAGAAAAATTCTGTTAGAAAAGTAACTGGGTCTCCAGTCTTAAAGTTGATCTTAAATGGTTGGTTAAAGTATATCTAGGGAGAACTGTCTTCTGGAAAGACATGTGATTGAATTTCTTGCAGATACAAGAAATACTATTTCCATATATTCTGAAAAGAGGGAAAAAATTATGGAAGAGGTCTGTATTATACACTGTATCTTCTAGAAAATGCATTGGTTGATATCTATTAAAGCAAATTCAAAATCTTTGCCTAGAAACTGTTAGACTAGTCTATGTTTTGAGATATATTTGACAAATTTTTTAAAAACTATACTTCAGATCATTTGGAGAAATGTGAAGTAGGCTCATATAGTAGAGTTTTAGATGGATGATCAAAGTCTGAGTACTTATTTAGGCTGTATCTACCCATGACTGAGTGACTCTGATTGAGTCTTTGAGTTTCTCTGGACATCATCAGCCTTTCTCTTTCCTTATCTTCAAGAAGTTGGATCAGCATCACTGACTTCTTTTATTTTTTGCTTTTCTATTGAATGAAAGATTCTTTACATTCTATATTGCTTTATATTGAATAATTTTCAAAAGTTTTAGTGCTTTACAATTTTCCAAAGTTTCACACATATCATCTCATATAATCACATAGATATCCTTTTTTCCTCCTACTTTCTTGCCCCTTTGTTCTTCTCTCTCTCCGCCGATAGCCACTAGTTTGTTCTCTGTATCTGTGAGTCTGCTTCATTTTTGTTTTATTCACGTGTTCATTTTATTTTTAGATTCCCCATGTAAGTTCTCTGACTTATTTCACTTAGCTTAATGCCCTCCAAAGTCCATCTATGTTGTGGCAAATGGCAAAAGTTCATTTTTGTCTATAGCTCAATAGTATTCCATTGTGTGTATATACACCCCAGTTTCTGTGTGTGTATATACACTCCATCTGAGCCACAAAGGCTTTCCTTGTGGCTCAGCTTGTAAAGAATCTGCCTGCAATGTGGGAGACCTGGGTTCTATCCCTGGGTTGGGAAGATCTCCTGGAGAAGGGAAAGGCTACCCACTCCAGTATTCTGGCCTGGAGAGTTCCAGGGACTGTATAGTCCATGGGGTTGTAAAGAGTCTGACTCGACTGAGTGACTTTCACTTTCAGCTTTTTTATCCATTAATGTGTTAATGGACACTTAACTTAGGTTGCTTCTATACCTTGGCAATTATAAATAATGCTACTGTGAACATTGAGGTGCATGCATCTTTTCAAATTAGTGTTTGGGGAACTTTTTTTTTTTGAAATATATCCCAGTGGAATTGCTGTGTCAGGGTAGTTTTATTTTTAGTTTTTTGAGAAACTTCCTTACTGCTTTCTACACTGGCTACACCAATTTACATTCCCACCAACAGTGTACAAGGGTTCTCTCTTCTCCACGTTCTCATCAACAATGTTTGTTATTCGTGTTCTTCTCAGTGATAGACAAAGTGTGATACAATATCTCATTGAGGTTTTAATTTGCATTTCCTGGATGATTAGCAATGTTGAGCATCTTTTCTTGAGCTTGTTGACTATCTACATTTCCTCTTTGGAAAAACATCTATTCAGTTCGTCTGCCCAGTTCTTTAAAAAATTTTTTTTTTCATGGATGTTGAGTTGTATGAGCTGTTTATGTTGAATCTTAAACCTTTATCAGTCTATTATTTGCAAATACCTTCTCCGATTCAAAAGATTGCCATCATTTTTGTTGATGGTTTTCTTTGCTGTACAAAAGCTTTTCAGTTTAATTAGATCTCATTTGTTTTTGCTTTTGTTTCCTTCACTTTAGGAAATAGATCCAAAAAATGTTGCTGTGATTTATATGAGTGTTTTGCCTGTTTTCCTTTAGGAATTTTATAGTATCTGGTCTTACAGTTAGCTCTTTAATCCATTTTTAGTTTATTTTTGTATATGGGTTAGAGAATGTTCTAATTTTATTATCTCCAGTTTTCCTGGCACCCCTTTGTTATAGATTACTGGTCTAAGCAGTCATCCCTTTAGAAGAGGCTGGGTTGCTTACTCAGACAAATTCTTGTTCCATTCTGACTTGGGGCCCTTGACTCTGTATGGAGTCCTATATTGTTTTATTGGTGCCTAATTTCTGGTTTTTTTCCTCCATCATTTTTCACTGACTTGAGTGAAAACTCTTGAGCTGAAATGTAACAGCAATGTTTTAAGTCCTAAACTGCTGGTCTGAAATTTAAAAGCCTGACAGTGATTTTGATGGTGAAGAGGATGATACTAGATTACAGGAGTTTCTCTTTGACCTGTTACAAGTCCCTTTAATCAATGCCTTCAGAGAATCAAGCAGGTCATTTCTCTAAATTTTTTAATTTAGCATTGATATTGTGGTCATTATGACTAAGTAATAAAAAGGTTAGCCAGTTTATTTTCTTCACTACAGCTAGTTCTCAAGATTTCCTTAAGGACTGAAAATTATATATAAGTTTATATGTAAGCACATTCATATATATATATACACACATACATATAACTGAGTTTGGCTCAGTGTTATTAAAAAAAATAATTGTTCAATCACTTAGCACCTATGGTTTTCCTCTTAGGTTTTCTACATAATGATGACAAAGGACTTTATAAAGAAAAATGAAAGCTTTAAAAGACTAGATTGACTTTCTTTACCTTTTAAATAATGTATATATTTAAATTCAATATTAAGTGGTATTTGAGAGAATAGTAAAGTTTTTCTAATAAATGTAGTATAATAATATGTAACAGTTATTAAAGTTATTTTCAGTTAATTGATATAGCTATGCTATAGCTATTATTATCTTTCTGTTACTGTTATTATAAATGTATGTGATTCTATGATTATCTCAAAGTTAACTTGTATCTAAGCATTATTCTAAGGGCATTATGTGTATTACTTTATTTAGTTCTCTTAATTCATTGAGGCAAATACTATTATCTTCATTATACAGTTGGGAAAACATAGATGCAGAGAGGTTAAGTTACATCCAAGTTTTCATAGTTAAAAAATTTCAGAATTGGGATTTAAATCAGAGAATTTATACAAGATTTAGAGTGCTGTGATGAGGAGAGCCATATATATTTGGATGAATAGGAATGGCTTTATATATAGTTATCATTTATGACTTTCTGAAGGAATAGCCTTTTTGATGGGGGCCTCATGGGTTTGGATTGTTTGTGACAAGGAAAATAAAATTACTTTTTCAGTATTTTTCCATTTTAAATATGTTTCCTTCTCACATTCATGCATGTAGGTTTGGCTTATACATTTTCATTGCTACAGAGTATGACTATATTGGGGTTTACTCATTCATATTTCTCTTTTCCTTTTGAAACACATTTGGACTGTATATTATTTTTTATTTCATTTTGTTATTGAATGTACATATTTTGTCTTTTGTAGCACATAGGCAAGAATATATCTAAAGTTTAAGCACAGGAGGGGATTTATTGGAATAAATATTCATTGACATATTTTTGTCATTTATAATACCAAATCATTTCCAAAATAGGGTATATAGTTCTCATTGCCTATATTTCCCCCTTATTTTTATTATGGTAAAGTGTACATAACAAAATTCATTTCTTAACCATTTTAAATGCACTGTTCAGCATTTAAGTACATTCACACTAATTATCTCCACCACACTACTTTTCCCCTAGCTGAAACTCTGTACCCATAAATATTAACTCGCTATTCACTCATCCCCTATCACCCGATGATCACCACTCTACTTTTTGTCTTTATGAATTTGACTCTTCTTAGTTACCTTACATATGTGGAATCATAATGTTTGCTTTTTTGAGGCCTAGCATTTACTTAGCATAATGTCTTTAAGGTTCATCCATGTTATAACTTGTATCATATTTTATCCCACATTTGTTTATCCATTCATCCATTGATGATGTGTGAGGGTCATCTAAAATTTTTTTCTGTCCACCTTTGGAATCAATTATTTCTCCAAGAAGTTCTTGTTCCTTTTGTTGGAGAATAGTATTTGGAAAGGTCCAGGTATTAGTTGTATGGATGTGTTGTTTCCAGGTCCTCTCTGTGTTCAGAGCTAGGAAATACATGTATATCAATACATGTATATACACATGCATGCATGCACATTCATCTGTTCATTAAAATCGCTTAGGTCATCCTGATACCTCTGATTCTAGTCAAATATTGCAGGCCTAACTCTAGCCTTTATTCACTATTTATTTATAATTTATAAATTATATATTATATATATATATTATATATATAAATTATAAATTTATAATTTATAAATATATAAATTATATATAAAATATAGACAGATATTTATAATATCTGTCTCTAAGAATGAGAAATCTGGCTGTCATCATCCCTAATATACATATTGGCACAATGTAGTTTCAGATTTGTGATCAATATCCCTAATAGCATATTCAAAAGCAGAGACATTACTTTGCCAACAAAGGTTCGTCTAGTCAAGGCTATGGTTTTTCCTGTGGTCATGTATGGATGTGAGAGTTGGACTGTGAAGAAGGTTGAGCGCCGAAGAATTGATGCTTTTGAATTGTGGTGTTGGAGAAGACTCTTGAGAGTCCCTTGGACTGCAAGGAGATCCAACCAGTCCATTCTGAAGGAGATCAGCCCTGGGATTTCTTTGGAAGGAATGATGCTAAAGCTGAAACTCCAGTACTTTGGCCACCTCATGTGAAGAGTTGACTCATTGGAAAAGACTCTGATGCTGGGAGGGATTGGGGGCAGGAGGAGAAGGGGACGACAGAGGATGAGATGGCTGGATGGCATCACTGACTCGATGGACGTGAGTCTGAGTGAACTCCGGGAGTTGGTGATGGACAGGGAGGCCTGGTGTGCTGCGATCCATGGGGTCACAAAGAGTTGGACACGACTGAGCGACTGATCTGATCTGATCTGATCTGATTCCTGTGAAATATCCAGGTGACTCAGTGGTAAAGAATCTGTCTGCCAAGCAAAGGATGTGGGTTTGACCCCTGGGTCAGGAAGATCCCCTGGAAAGGGAAATGGCAACCCACTCCAGTCTTCTTGCCTGGGAAATCACATGGGCAAGGGAGCATCATGGGCTATATAAGTCCATGGGATCCTAGAGAGTCAGACATGACTTAGTGACTAAACACTAACCACATCCATGTAATAAAGCAGATTTATTGCTTAGAATGGGCTTCCCTGATAGCTCCGTTGGTAAAGAATCTGCCTGCAGTGCAGGAGACCCCAGTTTGATTCCTGGGTCAGGAAGATCCCCTGGAGAAGGAATAGTCTACCCACTCCAGTATTCTTGGGCTTCCTTTGTGGCTCAGCTGGTAAAGAATTAGCCTGCAGTGTGGGAGACCTGGGTTCTGTCCCTGGGTTGGGAAGATCCTCTAGAGAAGGGAAAGAGTACCCACTCCAGTATTCTGGCCTGGAGAATCCCATGGATTGTATAGTCTTTGGGGGTCACAAAGAGTCGGACATGACTGAGCAACTTTCACTTTCTTTCATTGCCTAGACTATAGTATTTATGTACTTAAATATCCTTTTCAAGCATAACTGTAATATCCTTTTAGACCAGGACAAAACAAATTCTCTAAAGATAATCAATATCCAATGTATTCATATTTCCATGTTTATTTTATAATTTTTTTCTAAGAATCTTTTAGTTTGTATCAGAATCTAAAGAAGATCCCTGCTCCCTTTCTGAGATATTTGAGCCAATAAATTTACTTTCTCTGCATCAGTTTAGGCCTCTGTCACTTGTCACAAATCCGTCCTAACAAAAGCAGGATGATTGATCACTCAGTTCTGCCATTTCCCAGAGACACTGAGAGGAAACTCTTGTGAGTTAAGGAAATTATTTCACAAGAAACCAGTATAGTGAGAGTATAAGTACTTCAGATTATATGAGAACACCCCATTGTATTTCTGTCTAGTTACCTCTATGATATCAGATCATATGAAAGGAAAGCTCTGTTAGCTTCCTTCTTCACTATAATTTACCCAAAAAAAAAAAAAAAGAGAGAAACAGAAAACCTCATCAGGAACCCATGGCAAGTCATCAGTATCTAATACCTAACTCATTTAATCACTTTGCTTGTGGATTCACCATTCACTTTCCAATTTGACAATATGTTATAGTGATGTACTGTAATTTTCATTTTAAGCTATACAACAGAAATGATATTACATTTAATGGCTGAATGGCTTCCATGTTACAATTAGAGGTATCCTAAGCAGTGAGAGGTGGCAAATTATCCTTTAAAAAACGAAATTATAGGACACTCTCAAAGAACCAGCTTCTAAAGGCTTACAAACAAGGCATCCTTGAAGTGAATGTAGAATGTGATTTGCTAATCTCTACTAAACTGTTTGAATTGAGGTTATAGATGCTTTTGAAAGGAATTTTTTTCCATTGTTTTTAAGAAGTTTAGTGTTCAGAGATCAAAAGTGAAGAACTGTTGGAGATAATGAAATAATTAAAATAGATTAGTAGTTATCACCTAATCATTAAAAAAAATTAATGTGGGGCCCCCATCTCTAATGAAGACTTTGTATTTAGTCCTAGTGAAGTTTAATTCCAGTCCTGCTGCTGCTGCTAAGTCGATTCAGTTGTGTCCGACTCTGTGTGACCCCAGAGACAGCAGCCCACGAGGCTCCCCCGTCCCTGGGATTCTCCAAGCAAGAACACGGAGTGGGTTGCCATTTCCTTTTCCAGTGCATGAAAGTGAAAAGTGAAAGTGAAGTCGCTCAGTCGTGTCCGACTCTTGGCGACCACACGGACTGCAGCCTACCAGGCTCCTCTGTCCATGGGATTTTCCAGGCAATAGTACTGGAGTGGGGTGCCATTGCCTTCTCCTAATTCCAGTCCTAGTGAAGTTTAATTCCCTATGACACTGACATATTCCAAGAACGAATTTTGAAATGTGCTTTTGAAAATCATTCATATTTCTGGTGGGTGGATTCTTTTTCCTGTAGATTTTGCTAGACAAGAATTTTAGTTGTCATTGAAAAATCTGCTTTTTAAGCTATTTTAGTTTATTCAACTTTTTAAAAAACACATGCTGTTTTTTCTTTCCATTTCTGTGCTGTTGGCTATGAAACTGCATATTTGCTATGAAACTGAGTATTTCTGTCATTTGATGAATTAAAATGTAAAATGTAACCCAGACTACTTTGTTTTGTAACCAAGCTTCTGTGCAAAGCGTATGGGGAGACCTTATAGTCATGTGCCCCAGTTTGAAATTTGCAAGACATTTTGGAGAAGATGGTCCTCAGTGAAAGAGTCTTTGGAATACTCAGTTCTCTGAAGACTTTCCCTTTGTCCATTTAAATTAGCTTTCCAAGACCTAAAGGGATCAAGTCCAGAGTCATGGGGCATTTGTAATATAGCCTCAACTAAGTCTTTGCAGTTTATTTTCACATATACCCTAATGCCACTCCCCTCCCCACAACTCTGAACAGACTTAGCTTTCACATTTTCTTGGACTTGAGAGCCATGATCCTCATTGTTGAACTTTTATATATATTCCTCTCTCCCTCTTCTCCCAGACACATGCCTGTATGTCCTCTGTGAATTTTCCTCTGGTCAGAGTCTCATCCTCCATTTCCATATTGCATTGTCTCGAATTCAACCTATCAAATAGTTTTTTTTTTTTAATTCATTCATTTATTTGGCTGCCTTGAGCCTTAGTTGCAGCATGCAGAATCTTCACTGCATGACGAGGTACCTTTTGTTGTGGCTTGCAGACTCTCTAGTTGTGGCTTGTCGACTTAGTTGCTCTGCAGCATGTGGGATCTTTGCTCCTCAATCAGGAATCAGACCTGCATTCCTACATTCCACAGCGGATTCTTAATCCTTGGAAAACCTGTGAAGACTCTGTCATATAGTTTTGTAACCGCCTGCTCCACTAGAGCAGTGTTCCTCAGTGTGGACCATTAGAGTTGCCTGGCAAGTGCATTCAGAGGCTTGACCTTGACATACCAAAGCCTCTGTTTCAGGCAGTGAAGCCGTGTTGTTGTTGTTCAGTCTCGCAGTCATGTCTGATTCTTTGTGACCCCATGGGTTGCCGTACACCACACTTCCTTGTCCTTCACCATCTTCCAGAGCTTGCTCAAACTCACGTCCATTGAGTCAGTGATGCCATCCAGCCATCTTGTCTCTGTCGTCCCCTTCTCCTCCTGCCTTCAATCTTTCCCAGCATCAGGGTCTTCTCTAATGAGTCGGCTCTTTGCATCAGGTGGCCAAAGTATTGGAGCTTCTGCTTCAGCATCAATCCTTCCAATGAATATTCAGGATTGATTTCCTTTCGGATTGACTGCTTTGATCTCCTTGCAGTCCAAGGGACTCTCAAGAGTCTTCTCCAACACCACAGTGCAAAAGCGTCGGTTCGTTCGTGCTCAGACTTCATGATCCAAATCTCACATCCATACATGACTGCTGGAAAAACCATAGCTTTGACTAGACAGACCTTTGTTGGCAAAGTAATGTCTCTGCTTTTCAATATGCTATCTAGGTTTGACATAGCTTTTCTTCCAAGGAGCAAGTATCTTTTAATTTCATATCTGCAGTCACCATATGCAGTGATTTTGGAGCCCAAGAAAATAGTCTATCGCTGTTTCTATTGTTTTCCCATCTATTTGCCATGAAGTGATGGGGCTAGACGCCATGATCTTTGTTTTTTGAATGTTGAGTTTTTGAATGTTGAGCAGCTTTTTCACTTGCCTCTTTCACCTTCATCAAGAGACTCTTTAGTTCTTCTTCACTTTCTGCCATAGGGTGGTGTCACCTGCATATCTGAGGTTATTCATGTTTCTCCTGGCAATCCTGATTCCAGCTTATGGTTCATCCAGCCTGGCATTTCGCATGATGTACACTGCATATAAGTTAAATAAGCAGTGCAACAGTATACGGCCTTAGGTACTCCTTTCCCAATTTTGAACCAGTTTGTTCTTTGTTCAGTTCTAACTGTTGCTTCTTGACCTGCATGGATCTACCTTTCTAATGAACACTCTAGAAAACTCTTGTGTATTCTAACACTGGAACATTACTGCATCGAAGTGCCTGCATTAAGATGGGGACCGTTTCTTAATTGTATTTGTATCTCAGTCCCTTGTACTCATTAGATGATCAATAATTTCTTGACAAATATGAAAAAGATAGAAGCCTTATACTATTCCTAAGGGGTAATTATTATCTTCAGTCTGGTTGCTGTTGGCCCACTTATATTTATTATTGAGTTAAGAATGTAGTCCCTTGTTACCAAGAGCATGGTCTATGAACCAGCAACATCTCAATACCCAGAGATGCAGGATCTTGGGCCCCCCTCTTGACTTACAGAATTAAAATCTGCATTGTCACAAAATCTCATAGTGTTTTGTAAACACATTACTATTTATGAAGTGTACACAGTGAATTGCAATGCCTTCTTGGAATGTAGTGGGTAGGATTTTAAAACATTAGATAAGGAGTGGCTATTTAAGGAGACTATGGAACTTTAATTAGTAAAATATGGGTATTGAAAGATTGGGGGCTTTGTGAAGGTAGTGGGAATGGATTATGATAGAAATCATGGTACACTATGGAAGAAGAATGTATGGATAAAGTTATCTGATGTCTTTATATTGATATAGGGTGAACTAGGGCAATAGGGAGAAATTGCATTCTTCTACCTTTGCCTCCAGGATTTTTTAAGAAATTTTATTTATTTATTTGACTGCGCTGGGTCTTAGTTGTCCCACATGGGATCTCTCCCCCCCCCCCCTTTTTTTTTTTTTTTTGACTGTGCTGGGTCTTCACTCCTTCATGTGGATTTTCTCTACTCTTGAGGTGCAGTGCTTCTCACTGTGGTGGCTTCTCCTGGTGTGGAGCACCGGCTCTAGAGTGCACGGGCTCAGTAGTTGCGGTGCCTGGGCTTAGTCGCCCCGCAGCATGTGGAACCTTGCTGGAGCAGGGATGGAACCTGTGTCCCCTGCATTGGCGGACTGAGTCTTTACCACTGAGCCACCAGGGAAGTCCATGCCTCCAGGATTTTTAACAGTGGAGTTGTACTTTATTACCTTAGTTATTGCAGAATGAGCCAGTTAAGATTGCAGGCTTAATAAGATGAACTAAGATTTAAAGTATCTTTTTGGGAAACAAAAACATTATTTAATCCTGTAGGAGACAGATTCAAGGGAAACCTGAGACTTGGATACCCAGATTTGGAATAATTTGGTTTATTATTAAAATATTTATAACTTTTAAAAGTCCTGTCAATATGCCTACATTAGTAAGTAAACACTGTTAATGACTTCCATAGGATTTTCCTCTTAATTGAATCTTCTTGCAAACACTAAGTAAGGAAATGTGAAGTCTTTGCCAGTTCCTCTCCTTTTTGAAGCACTCCTCTCATTTCCCCCGTTATCTCTGCCCTGGAGTTGCAAGCAGGTCGAAGTCGTCTTCCTCTTTTGATTTTCAGCCAGTTTGAGGGTACAGTAAATTCAGTGGTGGCATGGATTAAAGGGGGAATGACTGAGGGGCTAGAGGAGCAGCAATCCATTAAACACCTCAAATAAAAGTGAAAGGTTTAAATAAGTGTACTAGTGTAAAGTGAGCAGAGAGAATTGTAATAATCCTCATGCTCACTGCCAGAGAGCCAAACTGGGAAGCAACTTGAGGGCAGCGGAAGTATTGGGAGAGACGGCTGGGATGGTGACGTGGCAGAAGCGACACGTGTGCCTCAGGTAGCCGCAGCAGCTCGGCTGGGCAGATGTCCTTCAGCCCCTGGCAGCCTGGGAGGCCTGCTTCAGTTGGTAGGTTGCTTCTCATTTGTATGTTCCCTAACAGTCATTGACTGACATTTGTGATGACAGTTCTGCTGAATGGCCTCAGACCAAATTTGCATATATTGCACGTCTTTTGATACTGTGTGATCTCCGTATAGCTCTTTTGGTTTCAGGGGGCAGAATCTCACTCAAACTGACCAAAGGTGTGTTCCTGAGAGCAGCAAAGGAGCCTCACAAGAAATGAAGAGTGGGACCATTTCAGGACTCGAAGCAATTATTTTCTCAGGATTTACACGGCTTTATTCCTCTGTATGTTGCTCTGGGGCAGATGTAGTTTTTTGTTCTATTGTTGTCTTTTTCTTTCCTTTTCCCCTTGATTAGTTTTCCCTGCTTACTGACCTTGCACTTGGCCTCCACCCCCAACATTGTCATGACTTGTTAGGCTCAATATCCACTGTCAACTGGCAATGGTCTCCTGTGTCTTGGGTCAAATCCAAGAGGGAGAGAGATTACCAAATTTTCTTGAGTTTATCTGAGTGCTTGGGTGCCTTTGAGAGATGTGCATGGCTAGTCAATCAGCTGTGCGGAGTTTGGGGTAGGTCAGATGACATGTAAACCTGCTGCCCTTGAGATTGCAGGAACATCAGGCAATAGAATATGTATCACTGCATTTTGACCATGATTACTGATGACATGTACAGTTAACCAACAATTGTGCTGCTCTCTTTTCAAGACACATTTGATGAAATTTACAGTCATTGAATAAAACATACCTTGGGAGAATTTATAGACCAGTGGAGAGAAAATAGCTGAATAACTAAAACAGTTTGCTTTTGAACAGTTTTGAAAATAGAGTATATTTATAGTTGTGTCTTATACTGTTGCAGTTCATACTTATTATCTGACCTAGTTTTGTAAATACATGACTCTAATGAAATTTTTCAAAAAGCATATCTTGTGGATTACTCAGTTGAAGTATTTTGTTATAATAGTTTAGTGCAGTAATTATTTCATGGCAAAAAAGTCTAATGTGAAATATTTATAGACTGAGATATATTTTCAAAGCCTAGTGAATCAGAAAGTTGAGGAATTAGGGCCAAGTGCCTTCAAATGCTTGCCTCTTTAGTTTTGAAATTAAAGCTGAGATTTTAATAGACAGAAAATATGAGTGATGAAAATCTTTGATCATTTTAATAGTAGATATCTTTAAAGTGTAAATTAACTGCTAATCTAATTCACTGTAATGCTATGCGAAATAAGGTGTTTCTACTTAAAACTTATAATTTTAATGAAAATATGCACATTTTTAACCACATGTAACCTTTGGTTTATTTTGTTTTGCCTTTTCACACAGTTTTTACTTGATATCAAACTTTTTTCATTAAACATTTCTTATTTTAAATTACATTAAAATAATACTTCTGGTTTCTTAGATATTACTAGATCGTTGTCGTTTTGACTATAAATTTTTAGTCTTATTATTACTTACTATTGTTACCTAGATAGTTGTCTTTTTTATGACTATAAATTTTTAGTCTTATTATTAGTTTATTACTTAGATAGTTGTCTTTTTTATGACTATAAATTTCAGAATGATCTGTACCGTCTTTTTTAGTGTACTTCTAAATTAGGTACATATTTTTCCTCTTCATAGAAAGTAAGTTAAATTGCAGGAAACAACTACCTGAAGCTTTGTTTTGAATATAAGAACAACAGGTAGCCAAAACTATTTAAATGCTATTCTAAGATTGTGAATAAAATCCAAGGAAAATATGTTCATTCATATCCTACTTCTCTGTTTTTTGTTTCTGTTGAAATAAAAATTTAAGTATTTGCCTGTTGAAGTTCTTTTCTAAAAGTGTCTTTGTCAGTATCTGCTGGAGGCATGTAACTGCTGCCTTTACAGGATTTTTATGAAGGGCAAATGAAAATACAGTTTAACTCTGTTATTTCAGTGCAGTTTAGTTCAGTCGCTCAGTCATGTCCTACTCTTTGTGACCCCATGAATTGCAGCACACCAAGCCTCCCTGTCCATCACCAACTCCCGGAGTTCACTCAGACTCACATCCGTCAAGTTGGTGATGCCATCCAGCCATCTCATCCTCTGTCATCCCCTTCTCCTCCTGCCCCCAATCCCTCCTAGCATCAGAGTGTTTTCCAATAAGTCAACTCTTCGCATGAGGTGTCTAAAGTATTGGAGTTTCAGCTTTAGCATCAGTCCTTCCAAAGAACACCCAGGACTGATCTCCTTTAGGATGGACTGGTTGGATCTCCTTGCAGTCCAAGGGACTCTCAAGAGTCTTCTCAAACACCACAATTCAAAAGCATCAATTCTTCGGCGCTCAGCTTTCTTCTCAGTACCATAGCCTTGACTAGACGTACCTTTGTTGGCAGAGTAATATCTCCGCTTTTGAATATGCTGTCTAGGTTGGTCATAACTTTCCTTCCAAGGAGTGAGCGTCTTTTAATTTCATGGCTGCAATCACCATCTGCTGTGATTTTGGAGCCCGGAAAAATAAAGTCTGACACTGTTTCCACTGTTTCCCCATGTATTTCCCATGAAGTGATGGGATCAGATGCCATGATCTTAGTTTTCTGAATGTTAGCTTTAAGCCAACTTTTTCACTCTCCTCTTTCACTTTCATCAAGAGGCTTTTTAGTTCCTCTTCACTTTCTGCCATAAGGGTGGTGTCATGTGCATATCTGAGGTTATTAATATTTCTCCCAGCAATCTTGATTCCAGCTTGTGCTTCTTCCAGCCCAGTGTTGATATACTCTGCATATAAGTTAAGCAGGGTGACAGTATACAGCCTTGACATACTCCTTTTCCTATTTGGAACCAGTCTGTTGTTCCATGTCCAGTTCTAACTGTTGCTTCCTGACCTGCATATAGGTTTCTCAAGAGTCAGGTCAGTGGTCTGGTATTCCCATCTCTCTCAGAATTTTCCAGAGTTTGTGGTGATCCACACAGTCAAAGGCTTTGGCATAGTCAATAAAGCATAAATAGATGTTTTTCTGGAACTCTCTTCCTTTTTCTGTGATCCAGCAGATGTTGGCATTTTGTGATGATGCTGTGAAAGTGCTGCAGTCAATATGCCAGCAAATTTGAAAAACTCAGCAGTGGCCACAGGACTGGAAAAGGTCAGTTTTCATTCCAATCCCAAAGAAAGGCAATGCCAAAGAATGCTCAAACTCTGTTATTTAGCCATAGGGCAGTGGCACCCCACTCTAGTACTCTTGCCTGGAAAATCCCATGGACGGAGGAGCCTGGTAGGCTGTAGTCCATGGGGTCGCTAAGAGTCGGATACGACTGAGCAGCTTCACTTTCACTTTTCACTTTCATGCATTGGAGAAGGAAATGGCAACCCACTCCAGTGTTCTTGCCTGGAGAATCCCAGGGACGGGGGAGCCTGGTGGGCTGCCGTCTCTGGGGTTGCACAGAGTCGGACACGACTGAAGTGACTTAGCAGTAGCCGCAGCAATTGGTGTTTGGATTAATTATGCAAAGGGATAATAGACTTCTTAAATTTTTAGATTACTATGAGCCAACAAAAATATCCAGATAGCATCTCTTATTTGTAGTTGTATGATAACAGATAGAGGCTACATTGAGTTCCTTGCCACATTAGATTTCCTGTTGCTCTGCCAGTAGGAAATTGGTATAACTTTCATAGTTGCAGCCATAACTTGTTTTGTTTTTGTCTGTGGTTTAGCCTAATCTGAATGGTAGGCAGGCATTGAGCCTTTTAAACTTTAAATGTGCTAAAATAACTCAAACTAAAATATTGAAATGAAGGCAAATACTGCATATTGCTTCAATTCAAACAACCATTGAAATAATCCATCAACTGGAAAAAGGAAACCGTTAAACAACTCATAGTATCATATGGAAAAGGAATTAGATAGTTCATAATTGCAAAAAGAAAAGAGAATGGATTGATGTCTTATATATTTCTTGCATCAGAAGACAAAAGCAAAAGGGAAAAGTTAAACTTAGAATATTTTGTCAAGAGATCTTGATCAGACAGTACAGGGTTGGTTCTGGAAAGCAGGTAATAGGCATAAGAATTTGAGCTAGTATCCTTATGATTCAGAACTGACCAGGTGGGAGATCACTGCTGCCTGTGGTATCTGTTAGGTTGTGAGTAGGTGGCACTGGTAGTAAAGAGCCTGCCTGTCAATGCAGGTAGACTTAAGACACGAGTTCAGTCCTTGGTTCAGGAAGATCCCCTGGAGAAGGGCACTACAACCCACTCCAGTATTCTCGCCTGGAGAATCCCATGGACGGAAGAGCTTGGCATGCTGCAGTCCATAGGGTCACAAAGAGTAGGACAAGACTGAAGTGACTTATGGACATGAGTGTGGGTAAACTCCAGGAGTTGATGATTGACAGGGAGGCCTGGCGTGCTGTGATCATGGGGTTGCAAAGAGTCAGACACGACAGAGTGACTGAACTGAACTGAAGTGACTTAGCATGCATGCATGTAGGAGCTCTGTTTTAGCAGAGATCATTCGACTGTGGCTTGTGAAAGTGAAAGTGTTAGTTGCTCAATTGTGTTAGACTCTTCAGGATCCCATTGACTATAGCCTGCCAGGCTCCTCTGTCCATAGAATTCCCCAGGCAAGAATACTGGAGTGGGTTGATATACCCTTCTCCAGGGGAGCTTCCCAACCCAGGGATCGAACCCAGGTCCCTTGCATTACAGGCAGATTCTTTACCTTCTGAGCCACCAGGGAAGCCTAACAGTGGCTTAAACAAGATAGTTTGTTTCTGTCTCATATAGAAGTCTGGGTTGAATGTGATTTGGGGAGTAGAAGCCAGGCATCTCTACTCTTAGATGACTTTCTCGTCACTCTACCATGCTTTACCAGGAGTCCTTAACCTTGTCTATACGTTAGATTCATCTGGGGAGCTTAAAAAAAAAAAAAACACTCTTGAGCCTGGCCCTATTGCAGTTGATAATTTAATCTATGAGAATAAATACCAACCACAGACCAGAATTGGAATCTTTGCTCAGAACTTAACCATAAGAACTTGCCTGGCTGCAAAGGAGGCTGGGAGAGGTAGTCTAGCTGCAGCCAAGGGTGCAGTGAAAGCCTGGTTGGTTCTATTCCTGAAAAGAGGGTACGTAGTAGGAGATAATCAGTTAAATTAGAGTTTGAGATACTCGATAATGACTTTTGATCAATTGGTAGAGAAGAAAAGACAATGATGGAGTGTGAGGGTAATGAAACAGTGAAGCTGAAGTCACTCAGTCATGTTCAACTCTTTGTGACCCCATGGACGATAGCCTACCAGGCTCCTCCATCCATAGGATTTTCCAGGCAAGAGTACTGGAATGAGTTGCCATTTCATTCTCCAGAGGATCATCCTGACCCAAGGATCGAACCCAGGTCTCCCGCATTGTAGGCAGATGCTTACCCTCTGAGCCACCAGGGAGGTAATAAACATAAGTAAATTGGGATGGTGTTATACTGAGTATATCCAGGAGACATAGCCTGGAGCCTTCTAAGAGTCAGGCGGGTGAAATGGGCCAGGTCTTCCCTAGACTAGAAGGGCTGCTTTGAAGGGACCAGTTGTTGGCTAGTTCAGAAAAGTGAACAAGATTTTACAGATCCAAATAGGAAGCATACCTTTATTGAAATGCCAGCCAAATTTAACATGTCTTTAAACTGGATATAGAGTAAGAGTCACTTAGAAATTCTGACCCAAGTTTTATGGCATGCTATTTAGAATACAAAGCACATTTTTCATAGTGACAAGCTAATGTTCCTCAAAATTTGTTCGAATATTTTTAAAATATATGAAGAAGAAATTTGTTAAAAATGACAACAGTAAAATGTATTGCCTTTTGGCCATTTTAGTAGAACTGTAATACTTTGGTATTTCTAACCACAAACTGTAGAAAATTCTGAAAGTGATGGGAATATCAGACCACCTGACCTGACTCTTGAGAAATCTGTATGCAGGTCAAGAAGCAATGGTTAGAACTGGACATGGAACAACAGACTGGTTCCAAATTGGGAAAGGAATATGTCAAGGCTGTATATTGTCACTGTGCTTATTTAACTTATATGCAGAATACATCATGAGAAACGCTGGGCTGGAAGAAGCACAAGCTGGAATCAAGATTGCTGGGAGAAATATCAATAAACTCAGATATGCAAATGACACCACCCTTATGGCAGAAAGTGAAGAAGAACTAAAAAACCTCTTGATGAAAGTGAAAGAGGAGAGTGAAAAAGTTGGCTTAAAGCTAACATTCAGAAAACTAAGATCATGGCATTCTGTCCCATCACTTCATGGGAAATAGATGGGGAAACAGTGACTGACTTTATTTTTCTGGGCTCCAAAGTCACTGTGAATGGTGACTGCAGTCATGAAATTAAAAGATGCTTACTCCTTGGAAGGAAAGTTATGACCAACCTAGACAGCATATTAAAAAGCGGAGACATTACTTTGTCAACAAAGGTCCGTCTAGTCAAGGCTATGGTTTTTCCAGTGGTCATGTATGGATGTGAGAGTTGGACTATAAAGAAAGCTGAGTGCCAAAGAATTGACGCTTTTGAATTGTGGTGTTGGAGAAGACTCTTGAGAGTCCCTTCGACTGCAAGATCAAGCCAGTCAGTCCTAAAGGAAATCAGCCCTGCATCTTCACTGGAAGGACTGAGGCTGAAGCTGAAGCTCCAATACTTTGGCCACCTGATGTAAAGAAACGACCCTGATGCTGGGAAAGATTGAAGGCAGGAGAAGGGGACGACAGAGAATGAGATGGCTGGATGACATCACTGACTCAATGGAGATGAGTTTGAGTAAGCTCTAGGAGTTGGTGATGGACAGGGAAGCCTGTCATGCTGCACTCCATGAGGTTGCAAAGAGTCGGACATGACTGAGCAAGTGAACTGAACAGTGCACTCATTGTGTGAAAGTTCCGTAGAGATGTCCTCTGCATCTGATTAGGATGCTGTCCTGATGCCACCTTGGTTATTTGAAGAGGAACAGAGGCTGTGATGTCTGCATCCCACTCTCATCTCTGCCTCCTGCTGTTTTGTTTGCCTGAAAATGAGAGGTCAAGGAGAACAGTTGAGAATTAGCCCTGAAAGGGCACTTGTTTCATCAAAAGTTAACAAATGAGGTGCAATTTTTGAGTGTCATATTTTGATTCTCGCCTATCTCTGAAAATAATTAGTTGATATTTCCTATATAAGTATTTGGCCACTTCAAAATGTTAAAATATTTACTGGATCGCTATATTTTGTAGACTGGTTTTAAGGTGACTTAGCAACTGAAAATGATTCAGTTCATTTTATGTTTATTAAGAAATGCATTAAAAATGAGTGATACATTTATGGAGAATTCAGAAATTGCTCTAAATTAGTTGACATTTTTTTCAGACATAATACATATATTTTGTAATTTGTGAAAAAAAATGCAGCTTGATTGTTTCCCAGTAAAACCAAAGATTCATCTGTATTCTCTCAGGTTTGTCAAAGGACAAGAAAGGAAGATGTTGTTATTTGGTTTATTGGATCTTTCATTATTTTCTACAAAGGTCAGGAGACAATAAATGATGTTTTCTTAGCACTTTACTACATATTCTGAAGGGAGGTCCTCTGTTCCATGTTGGTTTAAAGCTAGTTTCTTCTTTCAGGGGAAATCAAAAGTAGTATTGTCTTTCCTATAATTGCTGATGGGCTGGAAGTTGGCAATGGGCAAAAAAGGGCAGTGAGGTAAGTCACTTACTGGAAGGGAGTTAGAATACAGGATGGGGCAGGATGGTAGAATTATCAAGTTCATGATAATCTGTGGGAGAAAGTGGGCATGATGGAAGTAAATTGGTTGACCAGATAGGACTTTGGAGGGAGCTTAACCTATTGTGACTGACTTGTTGGTCTAACCTAATCACTTATATGATCTGAGAGTAAATTCCAAATTTCTTCTGGCAAGAAATAGTGATATTCTTGTTTTCATATGCAAGTAATAGGCTTTCTGACTTTGAGTTCTCATATATAGTCCTTTTGGCACAAAACAAGAACAAGACAGTGCCTTTGCTTAAAACAGGGCTCACTAAGTTCTCTTCTTGGTCAGGATTCCCTTAGGTACTACTTGTACTGGAAACCTTGATAAATTACCTTGGATTTTCCAAAGCACTTTTCTTTATGCTTTGTTTCTGTTCATCTTAAAAGAACAGTTAGTTATAGCTACTTTCATTAAAGAAAGTTTAATGGGCGATTATTCATTTTTCTTATGTATTGTTGCTAATCAGTTTTAATTTTTAGCTTTTTTTTTTTTTGCGCATTTCAGCTTGTCTTTTCCTTACAAGATACTGGGAAATAATTGATACAATATTTAAAAGATGTCCCCCACTCTTATCGTTGATGCAGAATGAAATCTTTTATGGATTTCATGCCTTACATGGAGCAATACTCAGTAATGTATTCACAGTGAGGATGCATTTCAGAATTAATTATTTTTGTCATTCTTCCAGGTATTCCCTCACTATTAAATTATTGCTTTCTTATTCAGTATAAATTTGTTTTCCACTGATTTTGGTGTGACCTTTGTCATCAGTGGATAGTTAAAAATTCCCTTCCAGGAATTCCCTCTGATTATCTATAACATCTTGGTTTGAATAATAGGCTTGCTGCATAACTTGGGGAGGTGGCCCTTTGATATTTGATTTATTAATTATTTATGGAGTGACTGTGGAAATGGAATAGTAGGAGACACAAATTAGTAGAAATATACTGTCCTTGCTTTCATGATCTTATTGTGGAGACAAATTGTATGTGGAAGTCTGATTATGTGCCTGAAGAAGTAACATAGGTCATGTGTGCTACATGATTGGTGTGGATGAGCATAACAGAAGAAGTTACAAAGAGCTCAGACTGATCCAGTCTGTTCCTAATCATCAGAATTTGAGCCATCAGGCAGGGTAAGAGGGAGTGGAATTGACAAATGGTATGTGTCGTGTAGAAGTGCAGTGTCACAGGAGTTTCCATGCTGAGGTCTGAGGAGAACATGTTTAAGAATAGAGTGGATCGAATAGGAGGGAGCTGAATATGAAGAAAGACAAACAAGGTTTTATTCGTGACGGATTCTTTCTTCTGTCTGAACTATGGATATTAAACTTCGTTGTACAATCGCTCAGTCGCAAAAGTTGCTACTCTCTTCGCAACTTCATGGACTGCAGCACGCCAGGCTTCCCTGTCCTTCACTATCTCCTGGAGTTTGCTCAGATTCATGTCCATTGAATCGGTGATGCCATCCAACCATCCTCTGTTGTCCCCTTTTCCTCCTACCTTCAATCTTTCCCAGCATCAGGGTTTTTTCCAATGAGTTAGTTCTTCGCATCAGGTGGCCAAAATATTGGAGCTTCAGCTTCAGCATCAATCCTTCCAATGAATATTCAGGATTGATTTCCTTTAGGGTTGACTGGTTTGATATTTAAATATTTAAATAATTTATTTCAAAATTTCACTCAGGAGAGTGAACTTGTTGGACATAAAGCAGTAGTTTGGCAACTGCAATAAGCATATTACTTAAAGAATACAGGATAGTCTTTCAAAAAAATGTAATCTTTTCATTCCTGAGGAAAAAGCAAGGGAGAAAGTGTCTTGAATTGGAAGTGAAATACATGAAAATGTATTTTATTTTATTTTTTTATGAAAATGTATTTTAATGTTCCCATTTTAATAAACATAGAAAATATAATTAATATGAAGTAAGAAATAAAGTGAATGTAGTAATTTTACTTATTTCATGTGCTGTAATCTGTTTAATTTTTCCACATTTTATTTCCTTCTAATCATTTGAATTCATAATCTTGGCAACACCTTACAATTTAAAAAATACCTTGGAAATATGATCAAGTCTAAATATCTTTTTTTCCTTAATGATACCATTTGATTTAATATCCATTGGACCTTAGTTTAGATTCTATGGAAACTACCTTACATGTTTTATAAACTTGAGCAGTCAGGTACAGAACAGGAGTGAGTTTGAAGCTCTGGAATTTGTTCATCAAGTATTTAGTAAATTATTGCTGTCCCTTATGAGGGCATCCCAATGAGAATGTCAAATAAAACAGCAGAAATCCAAAGAAATGCTCATGTGGTCAACTCTGTAACTGGTGGGAGGTGACGGTAAGTGTTTCAAGGACAATTCGGACATGATCCCCACCATTGTCACATAGCCATAGACATCTGGGAAGTGACAATAGCTGACAGACCATGTTGGCACTGCAGAAGTCAGAGATGGACTAGCTCAGTTGGAAGAAAAATGTCATGCTGACTAGGAGACTAAGGAGCCACATGCGGCAGTGGCAGCTTGCGTTATTAACATTAACTAGCAGACAGATTGAGTCCAGCGAGCGCTGCAGGCCTCCCATCAGTTGCTCTGCCATACTTGTATACACAGGAAGTTCTTTACTGTCAGCAGTAGCTTTTCTCAGTGAAAAGGAAGAGATGTTTGTTTCTTCTTGTGCTCCAGTTGGACAGTGACAGGTAAAGAATGTACCTTGTGTTATGAAGAATAATGCAGTTTTAATGTGAATTTGATCCTGAAGGTACAGGATTGCTGAGCCATCACTAATAACATCACTTACAGTGTATTCCCTGTTCAGCTGTTGGTTCACCCTCACTCATCCCTGACATTACACACTTTCAAGATGGCAGCCCAGGAGTTGCAGTCTGTTTTAGGGCAATGGAATCAAAGGCCTATGGACCATGGAAATAAAATCATGGATATATCCTTTGCTTTTGCTTCTTTAACACCTTGGCTGCTGAGCACCCCTGGAGAAAAATCATCAAACTGAGTGTTTTTATTTGGCTTGCCCCTTCTATATGCCTTCATTGGTAACTAAAACCTCACTGCCCTCATTGGGCTCCAACCCCAACCCTGACCTCTCAGCTCTTAGTTGATGATCATCCTAAGCTACCTTTTAGAAAAACAAACAAACAAACAAACAAACAAAAAACAGAACTTGAGGCTTGAATAAACTGTTTCAATTTTTCATCTTATTGTCTAAAAAATTAATTTCTGCCCTCAAGACTTAGAATTGCTTCTCCTGCCCAGGCTAATTCTCCTACTTACCCTTTCAATCTCGTGTCCTTCCTTCCATCTGCAGAACATTAACTTCACAGGCCCCTCCTGTCTTTAACCTCTACTGTACAGTCTTATCTGAGCTCTGCATTTTAAAACCAAGGAAACAGACAGCCTCCCATTTTTCCTCCTAGCATTCTTTTCTCTGCAATGTCCTAATCTTTCCCCTTTCTCATTTCTTAGACAAGTTGCCTAAATGAGTTGTTTAAAAAGAACATGAGGATCTCACTTCACCTCCTCATTCTGCAATTCAGGTCTGCCCTTATAATTCACTGAAGCTCTTTGACAATTTGAAAGTTCACCAAGGACTAGAGTAAGAGGAAATACTGCATGGAAGATTAGAAGATATTTAGGCAGGATGGAAGATTGTCAGAGCTGATGGGCCCAGAATTGTGAGGTGTGTGAGGTACTTAGTGTTAAGTATTTACTGAGGTACTGCAGTTCATTCACTCAGTCATGTCCAACTCTTTGCAACCCCATGGACTGCAGCACGCCAGGCTTCGCTGTCCCTCACCAACTCCTGGAGCTTACTCAAACTCATGTCCAAATTCCACATGGTTTGGGAAAGATAAAGGCTTCAAGATGGCAAATCGTGAGCAGTGATTTAAGATGCTAGAGGAAAACCTACACTGTGTTCGTGTGGAGTACAAATCGGAGGGGTTTGCTCTAACAGAGTAAAAGATGTTGAGGCTGAGGCAGAAAATACATGCAGCTTAATTAAGAAATTTAGCTGTTAAATAAAGATGTAGGATATTGGTTGGAATGAGTTTGGTCCTATAAAGAATTTGTTGCATAGGACGTTATTTATATTCTACAACTTGCAAAGCATATTCACTTGCATTTTTTCCTTTTCTCCTCCAGAAGATCCTATTAGGTGAGACACTAAAATTGTTACTGCTATCCAGTTTTATAGATGAGAAAATCATTTCAAAGTATGAATTGCTTAGACCACCGAAGTAGACAATAGCTAAGCTGGGATTTGAATGGAGGTTATCCTAATCCATTCCTGTAAGCTTTCTACTTTTATGAGTCATCTTCCCTTTTAATACTGCTGGATAACAAAGGCAGAAAGAAAGGAACTTTTAAAGATAATGATAGATAAGATGTTGAGAAAAGAAGGGTTGATTGTGAGGACAGTCTGTCAGTAGTTGGAAGGAGTTCTAGAATGTGGTGGGTGGGAGCTGCCCTTATCCTTAAAGAGAAAGAAAGATACTCATTCTCTTTAAGGGTTGACAGGTTTAATAGAGGGTCTGGGACTTAAAGTATGTTAAGAGTCTTGGCGGGTATGAGATGAGGGCCTCGTTCCCTGTAGTCCCCAGGTGAGGCCTGACACAAAGCCTTTGATGAACATTTGCTGGTGATGATGCAACATAATCCAATTGGCTGAAAGTTTCAATTGGGTCTTATGTAGTCATGCAACTGTGTATTCGTGACCGCTGTTTGCCAATTTTCATGGATCATTGAAATGTAAAAATTGAGCACTTGGCTCTTAGGTTGGCAGGTTTATCCACACTGATCCTAATGTTTCTTTCAGAACCAACTCTTGCAGGATAAAGAACTTAGAGATTTGTAGACTCTCACCATGTTCCTTGGATTCTTTCCTACCTCTTCAGTGAGAGGAGGCCAATTGTGCTCCTGGGGACATTAACTGGCTCATCCCCCAGGCTCTTGTTTCCATAAAGCTAAAACTCTGGTTTTGACAAACCTGCAAATGATTGTCCTTGTCACAGCTGCTTAAGATGTGATTTTTATGGCATAATCTTGAAATGTGATACCTAGCAGACATCTCCTATATCTCAAAACGTTAATGTTAATATGTATTGCAGCTTTGTTTTCTTCGATTATCTTCTTCAGGTATTATTAAATTATGAGCCTCTAGAAGGGGAAAGATGCATCATTTTATCATGTAACAAAGTACTGTTTAGGCATTTGGTAAATGCTTTGGTCTCATATTTAAAAGTCACTGTTACTTAACTTAATATTTTTATAATCCAGCAAGGACATGCCTTCTTTATTACATACTTGCTGTGGACAATTTTACTCCTTTGGCTAACCATTTTTAGTTTTTTGTGTCTCCTTATTTTCTACTCCAAATGAATATTTGAAAGATCAAATTAGTGATTCGATGGTTCTGACTATTGTGACCACTGATTCCTCATTTTGTTTCTTCTTTTTATATAAATCATTATTCTTTTCATTTTCCAGTTACAGGCCATTTAAAATATGTGCATGTATATATAGTTATACACACAAATACAAATACACACACACTGACACCCAGGTATGTGTATATATTAAGATATATATATATATGTATATATACACACACACACACACATATCTGTATCTATATAAATGATGTTATGCCTTGGGTTTTAAATGGTTAATTTATATAGCACAGTTACACTGCTTTGTAAGCAAGTTTTCAGTACCATAGCATTTCATCATATATAGCAAAATGAGTATGTAGTTTTTTACATACTCAAATCGGTGTTAAAACTGAAGATGAAATCGTACTTAGCTTTCTTTCTTAAACTTATGCCCATCCTCCTAAAAGCAATCTTGCAAACAGATGTAGGGAAAAAATAGTGAGAAAGCTGTTGTCTTTCAGAAGGAAAAATTGCATGGTGATATTCTGAAAGGCTCTCATTGGAGAATAAAGGATGTAATCTCTGTATTAAACACAGATGGAATATTTCAGTCTCAGCTGTCATCGAAGAATCTCCACATTAGTTTGGATTGTGCACCTTTGGGGCATCGATAAATGACAGTGATAAAACTACCTCTTTGCTGAGCAGGAGTACACAACATCCCTTTATCTATGCCATCTGGTGATGCAGAGGATGGCAAATACTCTCTGCCATGATTTTTTTCTTTCTTTGGGATTTATAGCCTTTTTTAGCATAGAATGTGTTTGACCAAAATCAGTCTTTGCTCAGATTTCAGGGGCAACAGATTGAAAAGAGAAAAAGAATTCTAAGATTAAAAGTGTAGGAGGAGCAGAGAAGTTAGTTTGATGTACTGTTGGGATATTTTGGAGGGTGGTGGTTGATTGCAAATATGCTGCTTTGTAAGCCTTGACCATAACTCCCTCCCTAGTGGTGGAAAACAGTTTAAAGTTTTGTTTTTTCCGTTTTTTTTGCTGTTGTTTGTAACATAATAATAATAAACAATTGATGTTCTGGTTCTTACCCATAGGAGCAGTGAATGGTAGTTATTATGCCTTAGAGCTCTTACTTTATTGTGTATTCTAAAAATTGGCTCACAATGCTTTATCACCACTTACTCAATTTATCTATTTTAAGACCAATCAGAATATTTATTGGTTGTTGAGTCTTGTAATAACTTGTGTTCCTTTATTGTCTTCCATTGTCTGTGATTAAAATCAAAACAAAGTTAGATTACATTTTACTAACAAAAGAACATTCCTTGTATGAATTATGAATTAGTGATAGGAGGTTTATAAGTTATTAAGTTTTAATATTTCCCCCCAAATTGGACTTAGATTATGTAAAAGCAATCTATACCCACTTAGCAGTTTTTTATCTAGATTCACTTAGCAGTATTTTTTTTTTTTTTTGTCACAACGTGCCAGTGCTACAGAGGACTATTCTCTGGGTGAGTTCAGCAGAGAACCTTACCAGGCAAAATTTTATAAAGTGTTCATCAATAGGATCACTCTAGAATTGACAGAGTCCGGGATACAGTCATGAGAAATGGGAAGGACTCAAATTTAATCAAATAAAACTGGGAGCTCTTTGAGTTCAAGCGGAATAAAATTAAATGATTTAAATTTATGTTAAATATCCAATTATGTGTGGTCTAGCTGAGAGTTACTTCATTTTTGAGTTCTTAGATAAGTGCAACATGGTTAGAACCTGTCCTGACTAGACTGGTTTAGAGCAGAACTCAGATGAATTGCCTGAACTCTCTGACTCCCTTTTTCGTTCACCAGGGAACTTCTTTTTCATGAGGGGCGCGTAGGTAGAGCAGCAAGTTCTCCTTTTCAGTCTTCACTTGCAGTGAGGTGGTCTGTTTTCTTTAAGCCTCCTAATTTATCCTAACCAGCCTCTTGTGATGTAAAAAATAATTGTATGTGGGTTTTTCTTTTGGTATGGTCAAAATGATGAAGTTGTTGCATCTAGAAACGTGTAACATGGTAAGAAGCCAGGCAAGCACTGTCTTATTGCATGTTCATCAACCCATTGACAGCCACAAGCAGTTGTGCAAAGGAGAGGGACTGAGTTTCAGAAACTTGACCTTGATTCTCAGACACAGTGGGTGGTAAGGGGTAGGAGGGGGGCACAGCACAGTTTCCTGATGGCCGTGGTTTTCTCTGGTCATTTCCAGTGCCCTGATTGTCAGGTGCTGGGTAAGAAACCATTGACAGGAGATCATTAATGTATTACCTCACTCTTAGTCTAACATTCACAAAAGAAGAAAATAAAAACTTCTTGCTCTCCTACTCCCCTCCTTTGGATACTTCCAAATTTAAGCAATTAGCAGAGGCCTGAAAACATGGTAAGTAAAACTCATTTTTTTCTAATTGTAGTGATATATCTACCTTAATTATGGGTATTTGCACTGTGTGTGTGCGTATGCTAAGTCGCTTCAGTCATGTCCGACTCTTTGTGACCCCATGTACTGTAGCCCACCAGGCTCCTCTGTCCCTGGGATCCTCCAGGCAAGAATACTGGAGTAGGTTTGCCATGCTCTCCTCCAGGGGATCTTCTTGACCCAGGGATCCAACCCACATCTCTTACATCTCCTGCATTGGCAGGCAGATTCTTTACCACTAGCGCCACCTGGGAAACATGTGGACTAGGTAGGTATTTAGATGCTCATCTTTATAAACCTGAGTGGGTTTACTGTGGGAGTAGAATATTAGAGATAAATGCCTGATTTAGTACAAAGATTTTCAATACAGGACTACCTGATTTCTGCCTCTTTGGCTCATCTTTACAGTGAGGGAGCACACAGCACCCTAATTATGAGCCTCTCAAGTTCCATCCCATTACTAGCAGGGTGCCTGTCATCATGGTGCCTTTCACGATAATTTTTTTAGTGTAAAATGTTCATTAAGGGTGTTAAAGGAATTCACACAGAGAAGGATATAAGGGGAGCTTGGGAAATCTTATTTACCTAACTTAAATGACACTCTATCTAATTAAGTCACCTAAAAAGGACTCAAAAGCCAGCTGGACAGGACTTCAGTGCTGGGATTTTGAGCATCAAAAATGAATAAAGTCTATGATATATCATAACACTGAATTTTAAAAATTGAGAAAGTAGCATTATGCATAGTGATACACAGTAATGCCCCTAAAATGACACAATATGAAATACATAGGAATATATATGACAATATATGCACAAGATCTGTACTTTGTAAACTATACAATGTTGCTGAGAAAAAGGGCAGATTTCAATGAATAGAAAGTTTTTATAGATCAGACTGTTATTAAAATTATCATCTTCTTTAGATTTAGTGCAACCCCAACAAAACTTAGCAGGTTTTTTTTTTTTTTGGTAAAATTGATAAGCTGATTCTGAAATTGAAACAGAAATATAAAGAAAGTTCCATTGGGCTGTTTACCAGCTGAGCCACAAGAGAAGCCCAAAACTCTTGTCCTTCGAGCTGCATTTCCCTGGTGACTCAGCTTGTAAAGAATCTGCCTGCAATGTGGGAGACCTGGGTTCGATCCCTGGACTGGGAAATCCCCTGGAGGAGGGGACGGTGACCCACTCCAGTATTCTGGCCTGGAGAATTCCACGGACTGTATAGTCCATGGGGTCACAAAGAGTCAGACATGACTGAGTTACTTTCACTTCACTTCGCTTCATAAAGAACCTAGACCAGTGAAAACAATTTTGGGAGAAATTGAAGAGAACTTACAGTACCTGATTTCAAGACTTTTAAGCACCTTAAGGAAAAACAGTGTAATACTGACATTAGGGTAGAAAAATCAATGACTTGAGTAGAACTCAGAAATAAACTATATTTATGTCTATATTTTACAAATTGCCCCCTCCCCTCAGGTAATTTAGTGGAGAAAGGATAGTCTGACCAGCAAAGAGTGATAGTAAAAATTGGATATTTATATTCAAATGCAAAACTAACTCTATCCACATATAAAATTTTATTTTAAATGGATCATAGATTTATAAAATTTTTCGAAGAAAGCCTTCGAGAAATTGTTTTCAATTTTAGATTAGACAAATATTTCTGACATACAGTATATCTAAACCCTAGAAGAAAAGATGATTAATTTGCCTAATGCTGCTAAGTCGCTTCAGTCGTGTCTGACTCTGTGCGACCCCATAGACAGCAGCCCACCAGGCTCCGCTGTCCCTGGGATTCTCCAGGCAAGAACACTGGAGTGGGTTGCCATTTCCTTCTCCTTTGCGTGAAAGTGAAAAGTGAAAGTGAAGTCGCTCAGTCGAGACTGACTCGTGGCGACCCCATGGACTGTAGCCCACCAGGCTCCTCCATCCATGGGATTTTCCAGGCAAGAGTACTGGAGTGGCTTGCCATTTCTGGCTACAAATAACTTAAAATTTTATAGAAAAATTCATCCTGATTAAAAAAAATACTTGAATAGACATATCAAGACAAAAAATATAAATATAGTCAATAAGCATATCAGAAGATGTATTATGTCTCCAACCATTTAGAGAAAGAATTGCAAATTAAAAACTACAATGATACCCTTATACTCATTAAAACAGCTAAAATTTAAAAAGTGAAAATAGCCAAATATTGACAAAGGTGCAGAACAACTAGAACTCTCAGACATTGCTGGTGGTAATTCAGAAAATGGTACAATCATTTTGGAAAACATTTTAAGTTGAAACAATGGTTTCTTAGCCATTCCATTCTTAAGTATCTACCCCAAAGAAATGAAACACATGTTCACATAAATACTTGCATATGAATGTTCACAGCAACTTTATTCATAATAGCCCCAGACTGGATACAACCCAAATGTCCTTCAACTGGTAAATAGATGAACAAATTGTGTGACAGTTATGCAGTGAATTTCTACTCAATTAAAAGGAACAACTGTTTTTTACATGGAGAAGAATGAGTGAATTTAAAAAGCATTTTGCAATGTGAAAGAAGCCAAACACCAAAGACTATATACTGTAATATGATTCCATTAACTGAAATTCCAAAAGGGCAAAACTATAATCATGCAAATTAGATCAGTGGTTCGTGGGGGTGAAGTAAGGGAATTAACTGCAAAGGAGCAGGAAGAAACTCTTTGGTAGGAATGTTCTATATCTGGACTGTGATGTTTGCACAACTGTATACAATTGTCAAAACTCAAGCTTTACCATATTTCAGTTTAAGTTGAATTTTATCATATGTATACTTCAATAAAGCTGTTCAAAAGTAGGAACATAGTGGTGCTTTTAAATTTTAAAAAAGAGGATTAATAAAGCAAAAACATAGCCCTCAAAAGACAAAAAAGACCCTTCAGTAGTCTGCTAACTACACATTTAGAAGGAATTATAGCATTTATAGGACCACCATTTTGAAAATCCTAAAGTAGCAATTGGTTCAATGAAGAATCATCAATAATTGCTAAAACCACTTGGAGAGATTGTAGGAGAACACGACGTCGAGAAAGATTACAGACTTTTAACTGCTTTTATTGGCTAAAATGTGCCTTTCCTGTGGCGTTCATGCTTGTCCCCAAAATATGCATTACCAGCAGTGGGTGACCTGACACCATGAGCTACTTGATGTGCACCTGGATGGAATGTTCTTGCCCAAACTGCTTAACTGGAATCTAATCCAGAGTCTAAATCTAATGTCCAATTTACAGGAAATATGAGGGCTAGAGCAACACTTTCAATGGTGTAAATAAATGATTTGGCCAAATTCTAAATGAAGGACATTCTACAAGACAATTGGATCGGGTTCTCCAAAAAGTTACATCAGAAAAACACAGGCTAACTGGGGAAACAATTCTAGATTTAAAGAGTCAAAAAAGACAACCAAAGGCAGTGTGTGAAACTTGATTAGATTCTGGTTAGGTTATAATCAGAATGAAAGACAAGTTATAAATGACCTTTCGGGGCAAATGTGAAGATTTGAAAATATAAATGGGTCACTAGACAAAATGGGATTTTGTTGATTTTTATTTTTTGTGATGCAGATGTTGTGGTTATGACCAGAATGTTCTTAGGAGGAGAATGGTGTAGAATCCTGTAGTTTCCAACTTACTTTCATTCAGAAATGAAGAGTGTTAGACACCAACACATGGATGAAGCAACTATGACAGAACATTGTGTGCCTAGTCACTCGGTCGTGTCTGACTCTTTGAGACCCTGGAGCCCACGAGGCTCCTCTATGGGAATTCTCTAGGCAAGAAGACTGGAATGGGGTGCCATGACCTCCTCCAGGGGATCTTCCTAGCCCAGGGATTGAACCCAGGTCTCCCGCATTGCAGGCAGATTATTTACTGTCTGAGCCACCAGGGAAGCCCAAGAATACTGGAGTGGGTAGTCTATCCCTTCTCCAGGGGATCTTCCCAACCCAGGAATCAAACCGGCGTCACCTGCATGTCATACAGATCCTTTATGAGAGTTCAATCTAGGTGGAGGTCATATGAGCATTCATTTTAGTCGTCTATGTGCTTAATTCATTTTTTTTTATTCAAAAAGTTGAAAAATGAGATCTGTATTCCCCTTTTTGGAAACAGAGTTCTGAAAAATAGTGTCTCAGACTCTGAAACTTCTAGTTCATAAAAGTATGGTCATTTAAGAAGATCGAGCCCTCTTTTTCTCACTTTTTCAAGCATCAGATCCATTGTGTTACTTGGAATTATATTTCTTCATAGAGGAGGTTGTCTTTGAATACTGTAAGTTTTGTGGTTTTTTTTTTGCCAAAAACTAAAGTTTGACTCACTTTAAACTTAGTTTAATTAAAGAAATCCCAGCATGTTAAAGCATAGACTTTAAACTTTAACCTCATAAGTCCCAATTAGAAAAGTAGATTTAAACTCCAAGGCTAGTTGCTGCCTAATGAGTTATCTGAGACATCACTACTTAAAACCAGACCAGACTGTTTGCTCACAGCTCTGTAGGTCAGCAGTCTGGGAAGAATGAATTGTTTTCTCTGATTGGGTTCTTACAAGGTTGAGCCAGGCTGAGCTCTTATCTGGGAAGCTCTGTTGGAAGAATTCAGTTCCTAGGGGTTATTGTGGTTCTGAGGTCCTTCTCTCCTTTGTGGCTGTCAGCCAGGAGTAGCTCTCTAGTCCTGGAGGCCACCTACACTCTTTCTTCCATGTTCTTCTCTACCTGCAGACCAGTAGCATCATTTTTTTTTCATTCTTCATACTTCACCTATTACTTTCTCCTGCTACCATCAAGAGAAATGTTCTGCTTTTAAAGGGCTGGTGTGATTAGATTAGGCCCACTAGAAAATATTGTAAGGTCAACTGTGTCATAGAACATAAAATAATTATAGGATCCAAGGCAAAATGATTGTCTGAGGAGGCCTTACAAAGAGCTGTGAAAAGAGAAGCAAAAAGCAAAGGAGAAGAGGAAAGATATACCCATTTGAATGCAGAGTTCCAAAGAATAGCAAGGAGAGATAAGAAAGCCTTTCTCAATGATCAGTGCAAAGAAATAGAGGAAAACAATAGAATGGGAAAGACTAGAGATCTCTTCAAGAAAATTAGAGATACCAAGGAAACATTTCATGCAAAGATGGGCTCAATAAAGGACAGATATGGTATGGACCTAACAGAAGCAGAAGATATTAAGAAGAGGTGGCAAAAATACACAGAACTGTACAAAAAAGATCTTCACTACCCAGAAAATCACGATGATGTGATCACTCACCTAGAGCCAGACATCCTGGAATGTGAAGTCAAGTGGGCCTTAGGAGGTATCACTATGAAGAAAGCTAGTGGAGGGGATGGAATTCCAGTTGAGCTATTTCATATCCTGAAAGATGATGCTGTGAAAGTGCTGCACTCAATATGCCAGCAAATTTGGAAAACTCAGCAGTGGCCACAGGACTGGAAAAGGTCAGTTTTCATTCCAATCCCAAAGAAAGGCAATGCCAAAGAATGCTCAAACTACCACACAATTGCACTCATCTCACACGCTAGTAAAATAATGCTCAACATTCTCCAAGCCAGGCTTCAACAGTACATGAACCGTGAACTTCCAGATGTTCAAGCTGGATTTAAAAAAGACAAAGGAACCAGAGATCAAATTGCCAGCATCTGCTGGATGATCGAAAAAGCAAGAGTTCCAGAAAAACATCTGCTTTATTGATTATGCCAATGCCTTTGACTGTGTGGATCACACCAAACTGTGGAAAATTCTGAAAGAAATGGGAATACCAGACCACCTGACCTGCCTCTTGAAAAACCTGTATGCAGGTCAGGAAGCAACAGTTAGAACTGGACATGGAAAAACAGACTGGTTCCAAATAGGGAAAGAAGTATGCCAAGGCTGTATATTGTCACCCTGCTTATTTAACTTATATGCACAGTACATCATGAAAAACACTGGGCTGCATGAAGCACAAGCTGGAGTCAAGATTGCCAGGAAAATTATCAATAACCTCAGATATACAGATGACACCATCCTTATGGCAGAAAGTGAAGAAGAACTAAAAAGCCTCTTGATGAAAGTGAAAGTGGAGACTGAAAAAGTTGGCTTAAAGCTCAACATTCAAAAAACTAAGATCATGGCATCTGGTCCCATGATTTCATGGCAAATAGATGAGGAAACAATGGAAACAGTGACAGACTTTATTTTGGGGGGGCTCCAAAATCACTGCAGATGGTAACTGCCACCATGAAATTAAAAGACACTTGCTTGTTGGACGAAAAGTTATGACCAACCTAGACAGCATATTCAAAAGCAGAGACGTTACTTTGCCAACAAAGGTCTGTCTAGTCAAAGCTAGTAGTCATGTATGGATGTGAGAGTTGGAGTATAAAGAAAGCTGAGCACTGAAGAATTGATGCTTTTGAACTGTGGTGTTGGAGAAGACTCTTGAGAGTCTCTCGGACTGCAAGGGGATCCAAGCAGTCCATCCTAAAGGAAATCAGTCCTGAATACTCATTGGAAAGGCTGATGCTGAAGCTGAAACTCGAATACTTTGGCCACCTGATGCAGAGAACTAACTCATTGGAAAAGACCCTGATGCTGGGAAAGATTGAAGGCGGGAGGAGAAGGGGATGACAGAGGATGAGATGGTTGGATGGCATCACCGACTCAGTGGACGTGAGTGTGAGTCAAGTCCGGGAGTTGGTGATGGACAAGAAGGCCTGGTGTGCTGCAGTCCATGGAGTTGCAAAGAGTTGGACATGACTGAGCGACTGAACTCAGCTGTACTGAAAGAAGAACAATTATTCAAGAGTGAGTATCACTGGGATTGTCCCTAGAACTTTACTTTGATTTCCAGAAGACAACATATTTTATGTAATGATAAATTATCTATTTTATCTGTATTTTTAATAATAGAAAAATATTTTGATGATGAAAGACTTTTCATTCTGATGCTACTTAAATTGGTCAGCTTTGATTTTTTTTTTAAATTATTGGAGTATGGTTGCTTTACAATGTTGTGTTTCTGCTCTGCAGCAAAGTGAATCAGCTATACATATACATATTCCCTCTTTTTTAATGATAAAAATTCTCATCTGTATCCTCTAACTATAATACATATAGAAATACAGTGCTGTCTGTAGTCCTTTGAATTTACTTTGAAGTTATTCCCTAAGTTCTAATTCTTTTTAAATGTTTTCCTTTTTTTTTTCCCCCAAAATTGCTCTATATCAAGCCGAGCTCTAACTTTAGTGCTAGCATGCTCCAAATATCTACTCCTGCTAATGAGCCAGTCCTACCATAATAGTATGCTGCTGCTGCTGCTGCTAAGTCGCTTCAGTCGTGTCCGACTCTGTGCAACCCCAGAGACGGCAGCCCACCGGGCTCCACCATCCCTGGGATTCTCCAGGCAAGAACACTGGAGTGGGTTGCCATTTCCTTCTCCAATGCGTGAAAGCGAAAAGTGAAAGTGAAGTTGCTCAGTCGTGCCTGACTCCCAGCGACCCCATGGACTGCAGCCCACCAGGCTCCTCCGTCCATGGGATTTTCCAGGCAAGAGTACTGGAGTGGGGTGCCATTGCCTTCTCCACCATAATAGTATAAAACAAACTATTTTGTCACGCTTGTTCATTCAGTGATTGAGGAATTCAGGTGGGACACAGAAGGATGTCTTTTCTTCATGATGTCCGGGGCTTCAGTTAGGAAGGATTCTATAGTCAGAGGTGACTTGGAAAACTGAACTCTCAAATCATCTGGAGACCTGTTCACTCTCGTGTTTGTATCTGGGCTGTGATGACTCCAAAATTAGGCTTAGCAGGACTGTCAAATAGAGTGCCTATGCATGGCCTCTTCAAGTGACTTGAGCTTCCTCATAGTATGGTGACATCAGTAGTCAGGTTTCACACGTTAGCTCCAGGCTTCCAGTGCAACTTCAGTGGTCACCTAAAAATGTTCTTTTCCATGTTTTAAATAAGATACAACACAACATTATTTTCTATGTTTGAGAGTTGACACTTTATAAACTATCTTAAAGTGTGTTCTAATATTCTAGGATATGATTTGTCTCTAGAGAAAAAGTATAACTTCCATATTATAAAATTTTAGACTCTTGAGATGGATGGAAAAATATATATTACATATATATGTGTTATTCATAGCTAAGTAGCATTTTTACTTCATTTTGAGATAATTGGCATCAATTTGAATAATAGATAGTTTTTTTACCACTAAGAAGATTGCAGCATCATTAAATATGACAGGGTTTGCTCTGCTTCTGTGTTATCACTGATGAACTAACTAATGTTAGAATTTTTTAGAGAAGCTACCTATCAACTTTTGGAAGTAAGAAGGTAGAAAATGAAATACTGATACAAAGGAAAGGAGAAAAACAAGTTTTTATAAAATCAAATTATATTTCTCCTGTTCTTGGCTTTCTTATAGAATAGAAAGATAGAACTTGTTTTTGTATTACCCAGACTGAGATCTGATGAGGTTGAGTTCTGTATTTATTCCTTTGAAAGACCTCCAGAAATTGACTTCATTCATTTAAATCTTCAAGGGTCTTGAGCTAACAGAAATGTGTTAGAGCAGCCTCCTGCCATACTGACTCTCCTCACAAAACCCCTGATGGTACACCCAGTTAATTATTCAGTATTTTCTGATGTTTATAGGGCTTCCTTGGTGGGTTAGACAGTAAAGAATCTGCCTGCAATGTGGGAGACCTGGGTTCGATCCCTGGGTTGGGGAGATACCCTGAAGGATGGCATGGCAACCCACTCCAGTATTCTTGGCTAGAGAATCCCCATGGACAGAGGAGCCTGGCAGGCTACAGTCTTTGGGTCACAAAGAGTTGGACATGACTGAATGACTAAGCATAGCACATAATGTTTTGTTTAAACTTCAAACCCTGTATTCTTCCACACCCTGTGGGTTATGAAGACCGTGTTTATTCTTACTAATTTGAGAGGGAATGTCTTGAAGAATTTCCTGCAGAAACTTTCCATTTTTGCCAACTTATTAAAAAAACCTTAGCTCTTGTTTTTTGGTTTCTATCCTGTAAGTGTTTAATACCATAGCTTTAATTGATACATTAGGCTCCCTGACACTTAGCAGATATAATGTACAGTCGATTTAGGGAACTTTGCCAGGAGAGACACAAGCACATCTGGCTCCAGGGAAATCCCATTCCTCCTCTCAACAAGTACTATTCTTCCTACTCATTATATACTGGGCTTCTGTGAAAACCACTTTTTCCAAGCATTCAGGGAAAATCTGAACTAGAATTAAGTGATGCTGACACTCCAGGTTCAGAGGTTCTCAATGTGGTCCATAGATCCAACAGCTTCAGTATTGTTACCAGGGAATTTGTTACAAATGTGTGTTCTTAAGCCTCAGCCTAGTCCTGCTTACTCAAAAGCTCTGGGCTTGTATTCCAGTAGTCTGTGTTTTGATAAACCATGCATGGGATGCACAAAGTCTAATAGCTATTTTCTAAGATTTTTGCAGTTCGTGTTAGCATTTAACAATATGGCCAACTTATCCTTCTGCATGCACAAAACTTTCCCTGGTTGCTCAGAGGATAAAGAATCTACCTGCAATACAGGAGTCCCAGGTTCAATCCTTGTGTCAGGAAGATCCCCTGGAGAATGGACTGGCCACCCACTCCAGTATTATTGCTGGGAGAATTCCATGGACAGAGGAGCCTGGCGGGCTACAGTCCATGGTGTCACAAAGAGTCAGACACAATGGAGCAACTAAACATTTATCCTTCTGCAAAAGTATTATCTAAGTAAAAGACAATTTTATGTATATCATTTTTAATAATTGTGTTTATTACATATAACTGTTTATGTATATAGATATTGACCTACATTTTTCTTGATTCTGTGTATTAATTTAAAAACAATGCAAAGAGCTGTATCTCACCCTTTGTCCCCTGCAGAGTTTGATTCAGATAGAAAGATCACATAATGAAGAGAGAAGTAGATCAGGGTAGAATACTATGGAGCTGGAGGTCAAAGGACAAGGGGTGAAAAGCAGGTAAGGAGAAAAGGGTGGAGGAAAAGGAGGACCTAGGTATCTAACTTGTGTTGGGAGTTCAGCTGAGGACATCATCAGAGTAGCTGAATGGGACTATGGCAGAAGCTGATGCTCTGCCACGTGGTTTTAGGCAGGACTGTTCCCTTTCAGGCAGAGGGAGGATGTTGAATCTATGGGCTTTGCTTGGCAGATTGAATATCCCGACTGTCAAGAACTATCTTTGCTTTCGTTGCTATTGTTCAGTCACATCTGACTCTTTGTGACCCCATGAACTGCAGCACACTAGGCTCCCCTGTCCTTCAGTATCTCCCAGAGTTTGCTCAAATTCACGTCCAATGAGTCAGGGATGCCATCCAACCATCTCATCTTCAGCCACCCACTTCTCCTTTTGCCTTCAATCTTTCAGCCCTCTGTAAACTCACTCCTGCAGTAAGATAAGCTGCCTTTTTGATGATTACCATTTTTGCAACAATTGACACTAATTTTATTGTAAAGCTGCATACCATACGTTATAGCCCTGAAATGTTATGATAGTGTTACATTATTCAGAATGCAGTTGTTCTTACTGTTAAACACTGAGGTGGTGTCTATCTAAAGATAGACTTCAGTTGCTTTCTTCAGGAACATAATATCATTGTTTTGTCCAGTAAGAGATTTCACTTACATTGTTTCCACTTGCAAAGCTTTTTCTCAGATTTTGTCTTATTGAATGGAATTCTACACTTTGCAGTAGCTGAGAAACAACATGGCTTTCAGTAAGTTAACTGTATTCTAAATTTATTTCTTTATCAATTTCTTGGAATGATAACTTCTTTATAATATTTTAAAGGCTGTATTGAAATTGTTTAGTTTTGGTATATGTATCCATAGTAGTAGATGCCCACCAAATACTGGTTAAGAAGAAGATTGTCGGCTTTGTTACTTTAAGGATTTTTTGAGAGCTGGTTCTGTATTAGAAAGGAGCTTGGAAATAGTATTTTTTTTTTTTTTTGCTATTGCTCTGAGTTGAGTTTTGTATTATATTTTTGTAGTTAAATATTGATCTCTTTTTTGAAATTCTTAATTGCTTATAGATTTTTAAAGTTGATCTTTATTTTATGGTTCTTTGCTTTAAATGTTCCACTTAATTTCAAATGGAAAGGATTTAAAACAGCTCTAAACTAGGACAGACTGCATGTACATGTTGTGAAAAATGTTATCAAGTTTTAAAGTTGTAATGCCACTATGATGGCATTTACTGGTAAGGTTTCTCATCATGTGCTCAGGGAAGGAAGCAAAGAATCTTACTGTATTGCTTTCATGACCTTGTTACAAAATGCAGGGACTTCACTGGGCTTTTGTGTTTTAAACTAGAAAACTCATTTGGGTATCTGACATTATTTTTATTGTTTCTCCCCATAGCTTCCTGAGTGGCCTTTCAAGTTGTTTTTCTCTTATATCATGATACTCTTACATACCATGCCTTCACAAGAGGGTCTGTCACTACTTAGACACTACCTGTTAGGTGCTCTCAGACCCTTCTGGGTTCCTCTCCCCTCTTCTTCACCTGGCATTTCAGAAGAGCTAGTGTGATGAGGCAACAGAGAGCAGAAGTCCTGCTTTCTTTCATTGAGAAATGTCTTGACTCTTTGGTCGAACCCAGGTCTCCCGCATTAGAGGCAGACGCTTTAACCTCTGAGCCACCAGGGAAGCCCCTTTGGTCATGGTGACTATCAACTATCAACCTTACTTCAGAGTCTAAAGGGCAGGCAATTAATAGCCCTCGCCCTTGCAGAGGGAAGTATGTTATCAGGAAACCTTTTCCTATCCGTATGTCTCCCATTCTTTTCTTCACTTAGCAGTTGTTTTTGGAAAGGATAGCTAAACCAGAATAATTGAATCCTGAAATTACCTTCTTCTCGAGACTGTTATTGCCATTGTTGTTTAGTTGCTAAGTCATGTCAGAGTCTTTTCCAACCCCATGGAGTATAGCATGCCAGACTCCTCTGTCCATGGGATTTCCCGGGCAAGAATACTGGAGTCGGTTGCCATTTCCTCTTCTGGGGAATCTTCCTAACCCAGGGATCGAACCCATGTCTCCTGAATTGGCAGGTGGATTCTTTACTGCTGAGGCACCAGGGAAGCCCTCTTTCTCAAGACTAGGCTTGACTAAATTAAGATCTTTGTTCCAGAAGAGTTATTCAGATTGACAGGATGTGTATTACGTATTTCCTCATATCCAACACACTTCGGATAGGATTGGGGTTTACAGTAAAACAGAGGGTGGTCGCTCAGTAACCCTGTTTCACAGTGAGGTCATAGTTGTTCAGGTTCAAGCTGGGCCAAAACAAAGAAAAATCAAGGTTTGTGGTTTCACTGATACAAACCCTTTTGAATTTTACATCATATTTTCCTAATGATTGATTGCCAGTTTCACATGGAGATTTCTTTCATGTGAAGAAAGAAGAGACAGCTTCTTGGGAGAGGCAGCTGATTTTTTTTTAATCAGTGAGGAAAGAGAAACTGGGAGGAAGCAGCTGAAAGAATGTGAAAGAGAAAGTTTAATAGCTAGAACGAAGTTTAAAAGGATTCAGGAAGAGAGAGGTCCAGGGCCAGTCAGATGTATCTTTTGACCTTAGGAAGAAGAGATACAGTGTTCTCTGGGGCCAGGAAGGATCAGTGTGACTGTGTGTCTGAGTTCAGAGAGTTGGCAAGCTTAATTCCAGAGTAGAGGTTAAGGGTGAGTGATAGGATGAGGTGGGATCTGGAAGAAAATGGTGACGTTTGTGGTGCCTGAAGTGTGGAATAGAACCATGGGTGAGATAAAGGATTTCTGAGGGTAAAACTGAAACTAGCAATTCAGTATCTGTCCAGGGGATACTGCCATGCTCCATTCTCCTCAGAACTTGGCATTAGCCCTTCAGAAGCAGGAAAAAGAGGTGACTGATTAATTTGAGGTGGGCTGTTCAGTCAGATACAAGAGAACAATGAAAGGAAAAAGGTTGACAAAAGATAATTGGCAAGTGAGAAAGTTGAAGTGCTGAGTCATGGGGTCCAGTCTGAGTAGGAAAGGAAATGAAAACATGAAGTGGGGGAAACTTTGAGGACCAGGAAAGCTTTGAAAGACCTCGAGGGTCTTCATGCTCCAAGGTCACAGGAAGTGATAGAGAAAAATGGAGGCTGGAAGACAGAATTCCAGACCTGATGATGTTGGAGCAATGCAAACGTCCAGGTCACAGTCAGTGATTTTCTCTTGATGGTCACTCCTTTTTTGGATGTGGGACTTGAGGGGATCTTAGCTCCCTGACCAGAATAGAACCTATGCTCCCTGCCGTGAACTTGTGGAGTCGTAACCACTGGACCACCAGGGAAGTCCCCAGCAAGTTCTTAAGTAGTCTGATGACCCAGGTCAGAGCTCTCCCTTGTAGAACCATTGCTCTGCAGGCAGGAAATAAAATGAAGCTGGATAGTACTTAAATATTAATGCTAACTATCTAAATTAGGGGAAAGGCTTAGATTAGTTTTTCAAAAATTTCTTATTTTTCATATACCCATGATTTTGTTAGCAGGCTGGGGATAGAGAGTGGGTCCAAAGCCAAATCTAATAGGACTTCTTTAGTTTGGTTGGGATTATTTGTTACAAGCAGATTTGATCTTTTGCATGCTTATAATTTTGTATACTTGAGACAACCCCCTTTCCAGCAATAATAGCAAAGATAAATATTATGTGCACGCACACACGCTCAGTCGTGTCTGACTCTTTGCGACCTGCCAGGCTCCTCAGTCCATGGAATTATCCAGTCAAGAATACTGGAGCAGGTTGCCATTTCCTTCTGCAGGCCATATTCCCTACCCAGGGATTGAATCCATGTCTCTTGTGTCTCCTGCGTTGGCAGGTATGTTTTTTACCAGCTGAACCACTGGGGAAACTCAAATTTCATATAACCTGTGTCAAGTTCATAATTAATTTAAATGCTAAGATTTTTCAGGGAATTTTCCCCCCAAACTAATCTGTTAATTATCTGAAGAACAAAAGTGCAAAGATTCTGGCCTTTACTTTTAGTATGCTAATACCACTGAGGGCCATTTGAATGTAAAACAAGTAATTTCTCCATTAGTTCAGAGTTGTAAAGATGTGATTTCTAAAGATATTGAAATAGCCCATTTTAGTGACATTTTCTCCCCAGTATCAATGGGCCTTTCCTATCAAATTTTGGTCTAGAAGAATACTTGTGGTATATTAATAACACTCTTACTATCTGGCCTTGAGCTCTGAGAAATGCTTTATGGATTTTTGTAAAGCTATCTCACAATATTAGTAAATACTAAAATCCTACAAACTCAATTTTGATGCAGTAAGTCCACACAGTAGGCTTCATCTCTTTTTTATTCCAAAAATAAAGCCAATTTGGAGTCCATGTTACAAGCCAAAAAGAGCAGAGAGATGTGACTTACATTTTTTAATTCTTTGTATGGTTAAAGGATACCCACTCCAGTGTTCTTGCCTGGAGAATCCCAGGGGTGGGGGAGCCTGGTGGGCTGCCGTCTGTGGGGTTGCACAGAGTCGGACGTGACTGAAGCAACTTAGCAGCAGCAGCAGCAGCATGGTTAACGGATAACCAGGAACATGTGTAAGAACTTCATATATTTACCTGATAAAAGTATGCAGGTTACCTGTGCTTGAGAAGTCTCTATTATAATACCCTCTACACAGTAGCTAATAGTTGATAGAGGAACTTCCAGAACATAAATATTAATTTGTGTCCAGCTGATAATCTCACACAGAGTGCTGATGGCTCTGATTTTTCCTTTTTAGACATTGTTTTAATGCCTAATAAGATAAAATTCTACATGTGGAAAATATTAAAGTAATTAAAAACATTTGGCTTTTTTGCATATATTTTCTAAATTTAACTGTCTTGTTAACACTCATCTCTCTTGTCTCTAATTGGGTTGAAATGTGTGAAAGAAAAAGTGCTTTGATATGGAACTATTTTTCAAAGGATGGCTCCACTATGATACACATAGAGGGAGTTAATAGACGAAGCTTTGAGAAAAGTTTCTGATGTCAACGTTCTTACTTTGGTGATACAAGATTTAAATAAGAATTTGCTGCATCCCAATAACTAAAGTTTTTTTTTTTTTTTTTTTAATGTATCATTTGGAAACCTAATCATCACTTTAGATATGAGTTTAAAAGTGACACTCCAAGATTTGATTCTGCAGAAATACTTTATCTTACTTTTTAAAAACAGTTGCAGTATCATATAACTTTCTCATTCAGAAGAGGGATGATATTTAGTAATTTGCTTTTCTAAAGACAGATAAATACTATTATTTCCTTATTTTGAATGTTCTATAGCTGGATGGTTTTTACTGACTTTAAAATTGTTAAAAAGAATTAAAAAAACAAAATTTTATATAATATCTGACTCAGATTAAATTACCGTAATTTGAATAACTCTTCCTAAGGCTTTACATTAAAAAAATTCTTATAGACCATCCATATTCTAAAATTTCGCTGTAGGCAAACACCTAGTGTATTGAGACAGCTCTTAGCATCTTTTGAAGGTTGAATTTTACATAAAAACAAGATTATATTGTATGCCTGTGGAAAAGTTAATATTCATTTCTTTCCTGTCATCCTGTGAGTTTTATTAAAACTGCGACCACCTGTCAGTGAGAGGTAGATGAGAAGCACAATGAAAGGAATTGGTATAGAAGTAACTTCCTGAAGGAAAACAGAAGCAGCTCTTTTTTTTTTTTTTTTTTTAATTGTGCTGTGTACTATTGGGGTCTTGCAAAAGTTTGAGAGAATTCACAATCTTAAAAGAGGAAGGCAGGGACATAACCAGGTTTGGTGGAGTCTGAAACATGTATAATTTGGAGGGTTTTCTTTAAGGGGGGAAAAAAAAAACACAAAAATATTTTCCTTGGGAAATTTATAAAAACCTATGACTAAATGAAAGCATCAGATTCCTCTTAGGTCCCTGAAAGGGTCTGTGGCAGGAGCGGCCCTTAAGTTTAAGCTTTACTAACTTCAAGGTAAGTACTGCCTTTGGGACAAAAAGGAGGAATGGAGGTTTTGCCTATGCACAGGAGTTGACCTCCAAAATTCCTCCCAGAACTGGACATATTTTTCAAACCCCATGGCCAATTGAAGAGAAGTTGTACTTTGTTGCAGAATTTCCATCCCACCTTCTTTAGTCCTGGTTTCCACAGTATCTACCCCAAACCTGGAATCTTCAGTGAAACTTACTGAGTAGATATTTTTTAGCTGGTCAATTAAGACTTGACCACATTCTAGCACTTGGCCAATATTGCTGAAAATTGAAAGAAATCATGTCATGGATATGGTTGGCAATTTATTGACTTTCCCTATATTTTAGTGTAGCAGTAAGTTAACATACTAGCGAGCAAAATACCCGAATGGCATTACTCCTGAGGAGATGTGATTGTTGATTTATAGTTTGCTGTTGTGTTACAGAGGCTCAGTGGGAGAACCATTTGTTGGAACAGCATTTCTATATCACATGTTACTACATAATACGTACTGTCCATCAGATCTCACCTGTCAAGAAGTGTGTATCTACCTTGCTGATCCCAATGTCTAGTGGCCTTACTAGAAACCTGCGTAGTGGCACTGAGACGTGTTGTGTTAAAAAACATAGGCTTTAGAACCTAAACTGTTTGCTAAGCATAATCACCATCGTCTGGGCTATTTTCTTATATTTATTGTGAAATATTTAGTAAATATGCTAATTTTATATATTCACAAGGAAAGATTATCTTTTAAAGGATGAATTTGGGAGCCTGCCCAGTGGTTCTGCGTATGTTGTTGCTAACTCTGTGCCACTGGACTCTGTGTTTGTACTTCCATTTTCTTGTCTATACGTTGGGATTTCCTGAGGTTCTTATAATGATTAAATGGTATAATAAATGTGGGGTGCTTGGTGACATGTCTGGAAGATAATAAGTGCTTCTAAATGTTTACCTATTGCTGCAGCTGCTGTTTAGCCATTGATGCAACATTATACAAGTACACATCTGATAAATTCCTACTTTTAGTAAATGAATAAAAACTGTCATCTTTTTAAGCCTGAATGTTTTCCCTTATCAGAAAATTAGAACTGTGTAACACAACCTATTTTCATTTTTGCCTTAGATATCAGTAAGCTTAGAGCTAAATTCATTATTCTGATGGTGTAATTTGTTCAAGTCTGAGAACAACTACTTTGCTTTCTTCAGTTGATCTCTATTCTCTTTGATCTTTTAATTTCTAATTTTATACCATCTTAATCCATAAATTACTGCCAAGTCTTTTGGAATGGGAATAATTTATATAAAATGGTCTATCTCCCATTCCCCATTAACGTCTTTATCATGTTCAGTTGCAGACAGTTCTCATCTCTGTGGTTTTAGTGGTAGCATGCATTCTTCCCAGGCTTATTTGAGAAAGGGGTCCATCCTTCATACCATCTTTGTTGTTATTCAATTACTAAGTCTAGTCTGACTCTGTGACCCCATGAACTGTAGCACATCAGTCTCCTCTGTCCTTCACTATCTCCCAGAGTTTGCTCAAATTCATGTCCATTGAGTTGGTGATGCTGTCTGACCATCTCATCCTCCACCACCCCCTTCTCCTTTTGCTTCCAGTCTTTCCTAGCATCACAGTTTTTTCCAATGAGTCAACTCTTCATGTCAGGTGGCCAATATTTAGGACCTTCCATAGTGCACCATAAAGGCTAACTTATGTATTATATTTTATGACAGGTTTGAAGAACAAAATGTGAGTTACCTGCTTGCTCAGTACATGGCTTAGAAAATGACTTATTTGGGGGTAACTTTTAGGCAAAACTAAAAGTCCTGTTACATATTTTAGAGCCAAAACTATGTTGGAGATGGTCAAAAGTATCTGGCCTTACTTGCTTGTAGTTTATATTCAAGAGTAAACCAATAACCATTAAATGAGATTTTAGGTTTTGCTAAAAGTGAGATTTCCACTGAGAAGATGTAGCTTGTCGTAGTTTTGTTACCTGTGATTTTGTAAGCTGGAAACACTGCATTTTCTATCTCTTCATCTTTTGTTCCACATTATACCTGGTGGTGGTGGTGGTTAGTCACTAAGTCGTGTCCAACTCTTGCGACCTCGTGGACTGTAGCCTGCCAGGCTCTTCTGTCCAGGGAATTCTCAAGGCAAGAATACTGGAGTGGTTTGCCATTTCCTTCTCCAGATATTATACCTAGGTACCCCCAAATGCATTGAAAACTTTGTACTACTAAATTGTAGTATGAATGAGTCATTATTAAGGAAATATATCTGCTGACAGAAACAAGCCATCCTGCTACTGCTCCTGCTGCTAAGTCACTTCAGTCGTGTCCGACTCTGTGACCCCATAGACGGCAGCCCACCAGGCTCCCCCGTCCCTGAGATTTTCCAGGCAAGAACACTGGAGTGGGTTGCCATTTCTTTCTCCAGTGCATGAAAGTGAAAAGTGAAAGTGAAGTCGCTCAGTCGTGTCTGACTCTCAGCGACCCCATGGACTGCAGCCCTCCAGGCTCCTCCGCCTATGGGATTTTCCAGGCAAGAGTACTGGAGTGGGTTGCCATTGCCTTCTCCAAGCCATCCTAAGTAGAAACAAAACTTTGAAAACTCAGAGTTCTGTGGATTTACAGCTTAGAATACTGCATGTTGTTAGTAGAAAAATTTTCCAACTCTGTCTTAGAAAATTTTAGCTGGCTTATTTATTTATGTATTTTTTAAGTTGAGCATCTACAAGTTACTTAGATTGTGAATGAATGGGTGGCACACATAAAGCAAAAACCCCAAATCTGATATTGGTACTTGAATAGGAGGATCTCTTCAAATAGCCCCCATGGCTTAATACCAGCTGTATCACTCAACAGGTGATTTTGAGCAAAAACATTAATCTCTATGCCTAGATTTTCACATCTGCAGAATGAGGATTGGATTCAATGAATCTCTAATTCCCCATTCAGCTCTGACAACGTTTGATTCTATTGTCACAAAGCAGAATATAATAAAATGCTTTATTCAAAATCTGGTGGTATAGTGTTCTTTAGTCTGGGCCCCTGGAATATATTCACTGGTCAGGGATGAAGTTCACAGTTATGTGTGTTCTGAATTATACACTTGAACCCTTGAAGACAGTGACCAATATCTGTAACATGCTTGTGACACTTCTGTTCCATAATCTGTAAGAGGCAATTGATGGTCCAGTCTGCTCTGTGTATGTGCTAAAAGCAAGCCTCAGGCCACACACACTTGGGACCATGTGAATGCAGGCATCTGTAGAATGCTGTGGCTTTCTGCTTGCCTGCTAGGAGTCCTGCAGTGAGCACAGCCTGGAAACAATGCCCATGTGAGACAGTATCATCTTCATGGAGAAGAAAATTGCTTTGAGAACCTGAAGTGCGGTCCATGCCTTTCTGTGGCCCACTAGGGCCCAGCAAACACTCCACGTATATATTTGGCAGCTGGGGAGGAAAGAAGCAAAGAGACAACTTTGCATACATTCCGCAAATTTTAAATGTTAGTAATTGACACGCAGTATAGCATATTGAATTAAGAATAATTGTAAGAGACGATGGAGCCCATAATGGTTAAGAGAGGGCAGTTGGAAGCTGCTATGAATGTAGAGTCCATGTATCTATTTGAATTATAGTTTTCTTTGGATATATGCCCTGGAGTGGTATCTCTGGATCATATTGTAACTATTTTTAGTTTTTTAAGGACCCTCCATGCTGTTCTCTATAGTGGCTACACCAATTTACATTGACCTTCCGTTTTAAGCACAAGCTTCAGAGGTCACATATGACCTTCTGGCTTACATTTTGTTGACCACTTAATTACAGGGCCACACTAGGCTTCAAAGGAGAATGTAAAGTGCTCATTAATGTGATGAGTGTACAGTGAAGGGTTTGTTATTGAGAATGAGAGTATCTAGCATCTATCCATAAACAGTACATTTTCAAGACTGGAGTCCTAGGTGTTCTCAGTTAAGGTGCAAGTTTGTTGCTAAAATATTTATTTGCATATGATTTACATGTTTAAATATTCAATTTCTGTTATTGCTGTTTTAATTCCTATGTACACAAAAATGGATTGATGTCTCAGATGTGATTAAATGATAAAAATGGAATTAAAATATTAGCATCAGAACTTTAATTCAAATACTGAATTTAAACCTATATAAAACATGTAAGAAGGGATTCTGGTAGTGTCATAATTTACCAGAGGCTTCTGAATAAGGAGTCATGTGAACAGCACGTATGAGAGTAGGTATCTAGCATTCAGATTTCATTGGATTGGTGATCCATCGACTGATAGTCACCTGTTATGAACCTGTTAAAATGGTTTTTGCACTGTGAAGTTGATGATCTTTTTTCCCCTAAAACCAGAATCTAAAACCCTAGAGCTATCACTCATAATTTCAGTCTTTTTTTGTGGCATAAGTCACAGTACTATGATGAAACTTGTCATCTAGCCCAAACACTAATAACAAACGTATGTAGAGGGGAAACAGATTAATTATTGGCAGAATTCCTTTGTTAAATGACACCTCACGCATCAGTGGCCTGCAGTGAGTAAAACAGCATTTGTTATTTTGTGTACTAACCTTTTCCTCACAGTGAGGCAAAAGAATTGAGGTGTGGAGACTGAATCTAGTTTGGAATAAATGAAATATATATATTTATTCATTTATTCACTCACTCAACAAATTTTTTCAGAGCCTACTGTGTTAAGAATTGTTCCAGACAGACACTGGAAATACAGCAATGAACAAAAGAAACCAAGCTGTTGCCCTCATAGAACTTACTTTCTAATGGAGAGTCAATGACTGTTAGCATTATCATTTAAGACCATGTGCTGCAGGAAGTGGTAGTGATTGTTTTGAGAGTTCTGCTATAGACTGAACAAGGTGGATTAGAGTCTAATAAGAAATCAAGAAAGTAAAACAGTTGTTTTGGCAGAGAGCAGGGGTGGGCTGAGGTTGATGTTGCTTTGTAAGTAAGAGTTTAACCCCAGTGCTTTTCCATATGCTGCTTTATTATTGAAGAGTAGTTGCTTGTCAATAATATGTGCCCCACTTGAGGATTCAGGGATGAGGGAACTAGTGAAAATTGTGATTAGGATAAAATTGAAACCACTAAGTATATATCTTAACGTTCTGGGTGAGTAAATGCAAGACTATTTTTTTCCCCTGTAAAAAAAAATGCTTGCTGGCTTCCCAGTGGTAAAGGGACTCAGACGTTTATCTGAAAGATGGAATAAAAACAGAGTTTTATTGGTAATGGATTCATTTATTTAAGTGACTTGCTTGGTTGGTATTTTTTCATGATATTCAGTTTCTTGAATACCTTGGCCCTACCTTTCCATGGGGCTTCTTTGATGGCTCAGTGGTAAAGAATCCACCTGCCAAGCAGGAGATGTGGGTTCAATCCCTGAATCAGGAAGATCTTCTGGAGAAGGTAATGGCACCCCACTCCAGTATTCTTGTCCATGGAAATCCCATGGACAGTGGAGCCTGGCAGGTTACAGTCCGTAAGGTATCAAAGAGTCAGACACCGCTGAGTGAATGAGCACACACTCACCTTTTCAGGGCTGCAATACCAAGCTGTCAATCATGGAGAGTAGGTTATGGGGATTTTGAAGAAAACTGACTACAAATATTTGTCAAGAATTTTATTTTTCCCCATTACTTTTATAATTTTCTTTATTAAAATATTGAACTTGAAAGCCATAATTAAAAATCCATAGAAATCCTGCAGCAGAATATAAAGATTTATTTTTTATGTTAAAAGAGATCATTAGCTTTTAAGTGTGACAAGTGTTTCAACTGACTCTCTGAAAGCATATGTAAATGAGATATCTCTCTGTAATTCCAAGTACATTAACTCCACATATCCTGAAGTCTGAGAGAATTGCCAACCATACCTTCACTCCGAATGTTCTATAATGATAGAGTTTCTAATTTACATGAAGTAGTAAGAAAATTTACTAAACAGACATGAAATCTGACCTTTAGCTCATGTCAGATAAAGGTGCCTTAGTTAAAGATTTAAGCAGAAACGATCTCTTACTGATATGAAATTATTGTTAATTTTTAAATTTTTAATTTTTACTTAAAAATGCTGATGATTTTTCTTTGCTTGTCTAATAAGGTTGGTGTCTGTGTGTGCTAAACTTTTTTAAAGTGGATCAAAGATTCGTTAAGTTTGAGAAAAATCACTGTCTCCAGAGGAACAGAAATAAGACACACAAATAACAAGATGATGAAACAAACAAACAAATTAGTTGGACATGTGATGGACAATGACCTTTTATTTTCTCCTAAGTCTACGGGTTGATTTGTTGTTTGGGGAAGTCACTCCATCTGTGTTAGCTAGGCTTAGTTAGGGGAACTTGATTTTCTTCCATGTGGATTCTCTTTCCAGTTAGTTTTATCTAAAGCATAGCAGTTGGGTACCAAGATGGATTTTCCAAGAAAACTGACCCCAAAGTCAAACAACAGGAAAGACTGATTCAATGGATTGACATTATAAATACCTACTTCTGCTTTCAACCTAGATGGATTTATCTTGGTGGCCACCCCTTCAGCAGAGAGACTGAATGATATGCCTTTGAATGATGCTGCATTCTAAAAATAAATAAATACATAAATAAAATGTTTTCACTTTATGTTTTCGGCTTCTGGAACATCATGAAATACAAGTGTTAACACAAAGGTTAAGGAAGATGATAGAAGACTAAAATAAACTCTTTGGAATCCTGACCTGTTGGCCAAAACTCAACCCCATGAACCTCATTGTGGAAATACAATGATTGTGGACTTAGGGTCAGGTTTGCACCCTAGCTCTGCCTCTAATGAAGTCTATAATCAATGGCCTCTTGGCCAAAGCAAGTTGAGTGGCCATGCCCAGAGTCAGAATGAGAGAGGACTCCACAAAGGAATCAATCACCCAAGTATGTTTCACTGGGACCCACCAATGAAATAATCTGCCACAAATGTAGAAAGAAGCCTCTGATTTGTAAGGTTTATATTTCAGATGATACTTTGAGGAGTTGTTATCTTGAGAGGTGGGATAAGTTTAAATTGTGAAAGTTTGAATTACTCTATGAATATGAGAAGCTGGCTATCTTAGGGCTGTGGTTCTCAACTTCGGCTGCACGTTAGAATCATTGGAGAACACTGAAAATTTCAGGTGCTTGATTGCATCCCAGGCCAATTAACTGAAACTTCCTAGGAGTTGACTCAGGTGTGAATATATTTTAAGGTTCTTTGGCAGCATTGCAAAATTCAGTCACAATAGAGAATCACTGGCTTGAGGGTGTGTTTCTGTTGAGATGTACTAGAAGGAGAATATCTATGTCTTTTCTTGGCATCACTGATGGAGATGAAATGCTTGCCATGTGTGCAGTGAATAAAGGATCAAACATGGCATGCTGTATGGTTTGTCAGGCTCCCAGGTTATGACTTGTGGTTGTTCCAAAAACCTGTTTTTCCTGAGATATCAGCTGGATCTTATTTCTACTCTCCCCAAAACACTAAAGTGGGTCAGTATTTTTCCTTAAGTGACATTACAATGTCTTATATGAATATATCTGGTTTGAGGTCCTCAGTTTTCCATCTCTGATGTTCCTCTTCCTTACTTATGTCTCCTGTAGACTTGTTACCATCCTCCTATGACTTCTCTCCAAACTCTGACTCTTAACCGTCTTTCCACTTCTCAGAGCAGATGTCTTGCTAACATCTAAGCTATATGACAGTCTCCTTCTAACATCTCAGCTATATAGCAGTCTCCCTCTTGTCCTTTCTCCTTGCATTTTGCTCAGACTAATTCTTTATGACTGCAATTCTATTTTTGTTCTTCTTTCCACAAAATTAAAACTTAATTGTATAGGTTTGTCTATCTATGGTTAGCCATACCTTTATTTTTTTATGATAATTTGTTTCAAAATGTAATATATGTACCTGATAAAAGTTTGCACATAAGTATAAAATAAAAACTTTTTTCATGCCCACCCACACTCTAATTCCATCAAAGAAACTCAGTGCTTTATCATATGTCCTTCCAGAAAAGCTCTAGGCATATATGAAAAATTATATACATATTTTAAAATATATAGCAATGGGATTAAGTATAATGTTCTAAACTTTGTTTTTAAATGTAATGGATCTTGGGGATTTTGTCATATTTTGGCTTTTGATAATTTATTGTATGACTATAGCAGCATTTATTTAAACTATCCATTTTGGGTAGCATTTACTCTTTTCCCAGTTAACTATTATTTCCACTGTATATCTTCATGAAAATGTATATATTAATAGCAGGGGAATTGCTTAATTAAATGGTACATGTGCTTAAATTTTGATAGCTATTGTCAAAGTGCCTTCCAAAGAGATACTAATAATTTTATATTTCCACAGTAGTTTATAAGAATACCTGTTTTCCCACATCTTCATCCACACTGGATTTTAACCAACTTATTATATTTTGCTTTAGTTTAGGCCATTATCTTGTATGAACTATTGGAATAATCTATTTTCTCTGCTTACCCTCTACAGAGACATTAGCAGAGTGTGGCATCCATGGAAGATTCCCTGCAAATGTCAGAGCAGTAGACTTGACTGGATGAAAGAACAGATCACAAAATGTCTACTCTTGTTAATCACAGTCACAAAAATCCAATGTAATATAAATATTCCATGGTGCTACTTTGGAACTATACTCTATCCTAAAATAAAAGTAACCAGATAGTCTGTACCAGGCATATATATATTTAATATATTTAAAAAGCTGAACAGAGTACTAGAAATCTACCAGCAGTTCCAATGCTGGACTGATACTTTGTACCCTGTGGGTTGTAGCATTTTTTTAAGAGTTATGTACATGTAATTAACATTTTCTTTAAAACCCTGTTTGAAAATATCTTTGCTTATTTGGATTCTGTGGGGATTTCCTCTTGTATACAGATAATATAGTACATGATGCATGAAAAAGATAGTCTGACACATGGAGTGGAATACTTAGAAAAGTCCGAAAAATTACTGCTTGTATAATAAAAACTGATGTTGAACAATATTATATTGTGATTAAAAAATCATGACTTTATGAATTACATTTTATATCTGGCCACTGTAGTTTTTCTTTTAATATATTGAAACTATTTTATTAATGAGGAAATTTAATATTTTGAAACTTTTATCAAAGGGCAAATATAATTTTCGTGGTTCTTTGTTAGACTTATCTGTCTCTTAAATAACTTGCCATTTTTTAACAGTGATAGAAAATGTGGAAAACTGTATTATGCTCTTTAGGATTGTAAGAGATATTTATTGTATTTGAGTATATTAATAGGAAATTATTTCCTATATATTAATAGGAAATTATTTCCTATATATTAATAGGAAATTAGTGGGTAAAAGATTAGTATGCCTTTCCTTTTCAAAACATTCATTTTTCATCACGGATGAGAGTTAAGTTGTATGTTTAACACGTATTCATGAAGCTGAAAGTATACAATCTCTATCTATTGATAAATGCCTAATTGTCTTCAGGGGTTCTTCTTTCTACCTGTTGAAGAAGAGCTTCTAGCTGCTGCTGCAGCTACTAAGTCACTTCAGTCGTGTCTGATTCTATGCGACCCCAGAGACGGCAGCCCGCCAGGCTCCCCGGTCCCTGGGATTCTCCAGGCAAGAACACTGGAGTGAGTTGCCATTTCCTTCTCCAATGCATGAAAGTGAAAAGTGAAAGTGAAGTCGCTTAGTCGTGCCCGACTCTTAGCGACCCCATGGACTGCAGCCTACCAGGCTCCTCTGTCCATGGGATTTTCCAGGCAAGAGCTTCTAGATAGCTACCTAAATTATTGACTGTCTTCTATATTCTAGTACTTGCACTAGGTATTGCCTAGAGAATGCATTGGTCATAGCAGACACCATCTTCCAACAACACAAGAAAAGACTCTACACATGGGCATCACCAGACCAATACCGAAATCAGATTGATTATGTTCTTTGCAGCAGAAGATGGAGAAGCTCTATACAGTCAGCAAACACAAGACTAAGAGCTGACTGTGGCTCAGATCATGAACTCCTTATTGCCAAATTCAGACTGATATTGAAGAATGTAGGGAAAACCACTAGACCATTCAGTTATGACCTAAGTCAAATCCAATGTGATTTTACAGTGGAAGTGGCAAATAGATTCATGGGATTAAACTTGGTAGACAGAGTGCCTGAAGAACTATGGATAGAAGTTCTTGACATTGTATAGGAGGCAGTGATCAAAACAATCTCCAAGAAAAAGAAATGTAAAAAGGCAAAATGGTTGTCTGAGGAGGCCTTACAAATAGCTGAGAAAAGAGAAGTGAAAGGCAAAGGCAAATGGAAAAAGGAAAGATATATCCATATGAATGAAGTGTTTCAAAGAATAGCAAGGAGAGATAAAGCCTTCCTCAGTGATCAACGCAAAGAAATAGAGGAAAACAATAGAATGGGAAAGATTAGAGATCTCTTCAAGAAAATTTGAGAGACCAAGGGAACATTTCATGCAAAGATGGGCTCGATAAAGGACAGAAATGCCATGGACCTAACAGAAGTGGAAGATATTAAGAAGAGGTAGCCCCAGAACTATATAAAAAAAATCTTCATGACACAGATAACCATGATGGTCTGATCACTCACCTAGAGCCAGACATCCTGGAATGCAAAGTCAAGTGGGCCTTAGGAAGCATCACTACAGACAAAGCTAGTGGAGTTGATGGAATTCCCATTGAGCTATTTCAAATCTTAAAAGATGATGCTGTGAAAGCGCTGCGCTCAATATGCCAGCAAATTTGGAAAACTCAGCAGTGGCCACAGGACTGGAAAAGGTCAGTTTTCATTCCAATCCCAAAGAAAGGCAATGGCAAAGAATGTTCAAACTGCTGCACAATTGCACTCTTCTCACACGATAGTAATGCTCAAAATTCTCCAAGCCAGGCTTCAACAGTAAGTGAACCATGAACTTCCAGATGTACAAGCTGGATTTAGAAAAGGCAGTGTAACCAGAGATTAAATTTCTAGCATCTTTTGGATCATTGAAAAAGCAAGTGAGTTCCAGAAAAAATCTACTTCTGCTTTATTGACTATGCCAAAGCCTTTGTGTGGATCACAACAAATTGTGGAACATTTTTAAAGATTTGGGAATACCAGACCAACTTACCTGCCTCCTAAAAAATCTCTATGCAGGTCAAAAAGCAACAGTTAGAACCAGGCATGGAACAATGGACTGGATCCAAATTGGGAAAAGAGTATGTCAAGGCTGAATAGTGTCACTCTGCTTATTTAACTTATAGGCAGAGAACATCATGCAAAATGCCAAATTGGCAAGCTGGAATCAAGATTGCCGGGAGAAATATCAATAATCTCAGATATGCAGATAACAGCACCCTTACTGAAGAAAGCAAAGAGGAACTAAAGAGCCTCTTGATGAATATGGAAGAGGAGAGTGAAAAAGCTGGCTTAAAACTCAACATTCAAGAAACAAAGATCATGGCATCTGGTCCGATCACTTCATGGTAAATAGATGGGGAAGCAATGGAAACAGTGACAGACCTTATTTTCTTGGGCTCCAAAATCACTGTAGATGATGACTGTAGCCATGAAATTAAAAGATGCTTGCTCCTTGGAAGAATAGCTATGACCAATCTAGACAGCATATTAAAAAGCAGAAACATTACTTTGTCGACAGTTCCATTTAGTCAAAGCTTTGGTTTATCCAATAGTCATGTATGAATGTGAGAGTTGGACCATAAGAAAGTTGAGTGCTGAAGAATTGATGCATTTGAACTGTGATGTTGGAGAAGACTCTTGAGAGTCCCTTGGACTGAAAGGAGATCAAACCAGTCAATCATAAAGGAAATCATTCCTGAATATTCATTGGAAGGACTCATGCTGAAGCTGTAGCTCCAATACTTTGGCCACCTGATGCGAAGAGCTGACTAATTGGAAAAGACCCTGATGCTGGGAAAGATTGAAGGCAGGGGGAGAAGGGGACAACAGAAGATGAGACGGCTGGATGGCGTTACCGACTCAATGGTCATTTGTTTGAGCAAGCTCTGGGAATTAGTGATGTACAGGGAAGCCTGGCATGCTGTAGTCCATGGATTGGCAAAGAGTTGGACACGCCTGAACTGAACTAAATGGATTTTATATTATACATATTCTTGTTTTAAGGTCCTGTTGAAGTGTTACCACATTTTTTGGCTAACATGGTTAAGCCTCCGTTAGATTAAGTAACTTCGCGATTGATTATAGACTTCATTAGCGGCAGAGCTAGGGTTCAGTCATTGTATGTCCACAGTTATTGTGGGATGGAGTTTTGGCCAACAGGTCAGCATTCCAAAGAGTTTATTTTAGCCTTCCATCAGCTTCCTTAACCTTGTGTATCACTTGAGCTTCATGATGTTCCAGAAGCTAAAAAATGGGAATGGTTACACTTTTTGGCTCTTTTTAGAATGCAGCGTCATTCAAAAGCACATCATTCAGTCTCTTTGCTGAAGGAGTGTCCACAAAGATAAAGCCACCTACGTTGAGAGCAAAAGTAGTTATTTATAATGTCAAGTCAGTGAATCAGGCTTTCCTATGGTTTGACTTCTAAGGGATCAGATTCAAGAGAGAGAGAATTGTGTGTGTGGTCATTTTTGAGCTGGCTATTATTTTCCTTTTATTAAATTCTCTCACAGATTTTCTTTGATAAAGGGAACTTTTATTTCTGTGTGAGAACTACAAAAAATAGATTTCATAGTTTCTTTAAAATGTAATTTCTTACCACCACAATTTCAATAATTTTATCACAGTTGAGATGTATTAAAATGGTTTTTAAAAATTTTGTTTGTAAAATATGATTGTTCACTCAGTTTTTGTATGTAAGACAAGGTATTTTTCCTTATTTCAGTTTTAATGAAACACCATGTCAAAAAGAAACTTATCTGGAAAATAGTTATAAGACCTTTAAATTTTGTGATATTTTCAAATAGAGTACATGATATAGTTATAATATCTATGTGAATCAGGCTCTCAGTTTGAAAAATCTCTTGTTTACTCTCTGAGGCTCCTGAGATGGATGTTGTCATTATCTTTATTGTCTGAGGAAAATGTCTTATCTTGCCATTGAGCCCACAATCTTCCTTTTTAATCAGATAACACTTATTAATTAAATAAAGATTTTTCTAAAGCCGAATCAAATAAATTTCTAGAAACCTCACAAGAGGCAGGATTTACATTTATTTATACTTAACATTGAACTTTGAAACATATGTAAATATAATTTGCATTGAGTTAGAAGTGATCTGTATGTTGATTTTTTTTTAAGATGTCAATTCCAGTAGTATGGGCATTGGAGTTTTAGTTTATTTCTTTGATGTTTTGGATCAATGACTTTTTTCCATTTACTACTATTGTTACATATTTTCTTTAGTATGCTTATGAGGGAACTTAGCTGTCAACCACTCCTCTTGCTTTGGTTCACAGGTTCTCTGCACTGCCCCCTGCCTTTCATATTTGTTGGAACCCTATGTGTGAAAGTTGCTCAGCCATATCAGACTCTTTGCAACCCTTAGAACTGTACAGTGAGTGAGTGAAGTTGCTCAGTCATGTCCGACTCTTTGCGACCCCATGGACTGTAGCCTACAAGGCTTCTGTGTCCATGGAATTTTCCAGGCAAGAGTACTGGAGTGGGTTGTCATTTCCTTCTCCAGGGAATCTTCCTGACTTAGGGATCGAACCCGGGTCTCCCACGTTGCAGGCAGACGCTTTAACGTCTGAGCCAACTATACAGTCCATGGAATTCTCCAGGCCAGAATACTGGAGTGGGTAGCCTTTCCCTTCTCCAGGGGATCTTCCCAACCCAGGTCTCCTGCATTGTGGCTGGATTCTTTACCAGCTAAGCCCACAAGGGAAGCCCAAGAATACGAGTGGGTTTCCTATTCCTTCTCCAGGGGATCTTCCTGACCCAGGAATTGAACTGGAGTTTCCTGCATTGTAGGCAGATTCTCTACCAACTGAGCTATCAGGGAAGCCCTGCAACCCTGTACATTGCTGTACTATGTCTTTGTGGATATGTGTCTCTTGGCTTCACTCAGCAGGAGCATCATGCGCTGAAAAGTGCATTTCGCTGTTGACAACACTTCTGCTGTTCCATCCAGCTAAATCTGATCTAGTTAAAACAAAGCCAAAATATTCCCCATGTTAAGTTTCCACATACAGATGAAGATTACTTTGTCCTTTTAATTTAATTTTGTGGATTAAAGGCTTAACTCTCTGCATATTTTGAGTAAGTGCATTTTTCAGGACTGACACATAGGCAACTTTGCCTGGGTAAGTTAGTTTCCTGGCTACATGAGCAAAAGACTCAGAATTCTTCAAAATACAAGAGTTATATTTTTTTTCAAACAGATACTAGTTTTTAGTGAACTGAAGGTGGCTCTTACTGAAAGTAAAATTGATTTAAAAAGGTTTTAGGACTTCATGAAATTCTTTTTTAAAGGAGATAAATGGTACATTCTTACTGTCAATAGTAGAAATTCCAGTTGATGCATAGCATGAGTTTTTTTCTTCAAGATATTTCATGTACACAAATTATACCATGAGCTCTGAAGAATATTTGTGGCACTCTCAAGGATAACCCTGCTTAAATATTAAGTCTCATTGACTTGGTGAAAATATGTAATAGTGTACACCAGGCTATGCATTTTGGTTCAGTAGTTTTGTATTTATAATGGGTAAAGATAATATATATCAGTTGTTTGTTAGACCAGCTTTTCTTCCATGGTTATAGAATAATTAGTTTCTGTATCAACATAATACTTAGCAAATGAGTATTTGGCCTGTACTTAGGCTATTTGGGCTTCCCTGGTGGCTCAGAGGTTAAAGTGTCTGCTTGGTATGCGGGAGACCCGGGGTTCGATCCCTGGGTTGGGAATATCCCCTGGAGAAGGAAATGACACCCCACTCCAGTACTCTTGCCTGGAGAATCCCATGGAGGGAGGAGCTTAGTAGGCTACAGTTCCTGGAGTTGCAAAGAGTCGGACATGACTGAGCGACTTCACTTTCACTTTCTAGGATATTTACTTTTCTAGAAATCGAATTTCTTTTTCTGTGGAAAGATTTCTTCACAATTTTGATAGCTTTTACCAAGAACTTTTTTTAAACCTTGAATAAATGGAGGAACATACCACATACCTGGATGTTGATACTAGATTTTATAATAACTTAAATCTGGGCAAGTAGGCTGCCTGACTTGCAGGCTGAATTTGGCATACAGGGGTATGTGTGTGTGTGGTGAATTTTTCATTAAATTTAAAATATGTTTGGAGATAGCAGACATTCTGTAACTGCAAAAGTTAACTCCATTTCCTCTCATATAACACTGTTTCCCTTCATTCATTTATGTTACCTTCCTGACTTCTAGAATCAGTGGAGGTTCTGACCATTAAAAAAGATCAATTTAGGATGATCTGATGTATTTTATGTAGTGCTAGTTAATATTCTAGTGAGATTTAGTGGGGGAAGAGGATCCATTTAAAGGTCATATCCTAGACCATTTTCTGGGTTATAGAGAGAAAGGGAAATGGAGATTTACCACCAGCCAGCTTTTAATTTTTTCCTTTTTTTGATTAGCAAAGTGAGTTTTAACTGGGAAAATAGCTTATTCTGTAGGATGTAACTGTCTTGACTCTAAGGTAGAATAGGAATAAATTGTTTCCTCTGGGGGAATGGTGATTGTGCAGTGGGTTCTCAGTATATGGGCACCAGAGCAGCATCAGCATCATGTGGTAACTGCTTTTACGGGAAAATACTCAGCTGTCTTCCAAACCTACTGAATCAGAAACTCTAGGGTGGAGACCAACAGTCTGAGTTTTAACAAGCCTTCCAGGGTATTCTGCTGCTGCTGCTGCGTCACTTCAGTTGTGTCCGACTCTGTGCGACCCCATAGACGGCGGCCCACCAGGCTCCCCCATCCCTGGGATTCTCCAGGCAAGAACACTGGAGTGGGTTGCCATTTCCTTCTCCAGTGCATGAAAGTGAAAAGAGAAAGGGAAGTCACTAAGTCGTGTGTGACTCTGGCATGGACTGCAGCCTACCAGGCTCCTCCGTCCATGGGATTTTCCAAGCAAGAATACTGGAGTGGGGTGCCATTGCCTTCTCCGGCAGGGCATTCTGATGCTCTTTAAAACTGGAAAACCATTGGTGTGTTGACTCTTCTTACTGCAGTAAGATTAGTAGAATGGGATATTGTTCCTTGGATTGAAGAGTCTGGTTTTGACTTACCCTGTTGTCACCCATGCAACTGTGAACCCCTGTATCTCTGTTCTTTGATTGTAAAATGAGGGAATTGGATTCTGTAACTTTCTTCCAAATGGTCCAAGGCATTAGTAACTTCAAAACTTTCAACTATATTATTTCTTCTCTCCTGTTGCTGTGCAGTTAAAAATAAAAAGCCTGAAAGAAGTACCATTCAGTCTTCCTTTGTTTAAGGAGCTGTGGGAAATGGAAGTAAAGCATTTGTCAGGTGCCCTTAGGCTACAAAGTAATAACGGAAGAAATGTCCCTGAATCTTCCTAACACCTGTAAACCTTGCCTTAGAAGACACTTGACAAGGGCAGTTGGAATATTTAGTGGTACTTGATGTGCTGGAGTATGAAACCAAGTATCATTTAAGCCATTTAGAGCTCATTGAACTTGTCTAGCTAGTGCAATTGGTATAGCCAACAAATGGTTATGAAGGAAGCAGTTAATATAAATGGCTTCCTGAACTATTCAGCATGTTTTAGAAATGAGTGAATTATAAAACTCCAGTCTCAGTGATGGTTTGGTATGGATTTGTTTCATCACAAACTTGGTATTTGTGTTTAAACTGTGCTTTAACTTCAAATATAATTCCATATATTTTATATTATGGCCAGAAAAGCCTATCAAATAATAGTTTATTAGAACAACAAAACAGAGGCAGAAGTTCTTCTTTATCTGATTAGTACCTGAAAATTTTTGGAAACTTTCTTCTGAATCTCATTGTTTTGTTTTTAAGTAGTATATGTGATTAAAAATTTGTAATATTCTGATCACAGAAGCATCACTACTCACTGTAGAAAATTCACGTATTATAGAGGTATGCAATAAAAAAAAGAAATCCCTTGGAACTCACTTTCCCTACTTTTGCCTACTACACAGAGTAGCCATTGTTTTTGTATATTCCTGCATATATTTTTCCAAAGTGCACTCTTAAAAATATTTTCATGTTATTTGCACAAAGTTTCAATTCTTTTGACAAATCTGGGACAGGACTGTGGTATATTGGTGAAATCTTCAGTTTATGTTCATCCTCCTAAAAGGGAAATACAAATATGAATGCCACTTTTAAAACTAAAAGCCAAGAGGAACTAGATTTTTTTAAAAATGAGGAAATAACGAGCAGACTACTTTGTCTCTAAAACTTATGAAGTAGAAAGGTGCCCTTTTGTAAAATAATAAATTGTTGTTGTTTAGTGACTATGTCTTTTGCGACCCCATGGACCAGAGTCCACCAGTCTCCTCTGTCCATTGGATTTTCCAGGCAAGAATACTAGAGTGGGTTGCCATGTCCTACTCCAGGGGATCTTCCCGACCCTGGGATCAAACCCATGGCCTCTGCATTGACAGCGGATTCTTTACTGCTGAGCCACCAGGGAAGCTCAAAATAGTATATTATAAGATTGTAATAAGGTCTTGGTTGAAGTAAATGATTTTGTTTAGTTGGTTTAGAAATTAATGGTAATATTTCAGTAGGAAAGTCTGGACTAGAGTATTCTCTGTATTGTGGCTTATGTTTTCAAATAATGTGTCAGTTTCTTGAATGTGCTAGGTTAGGTTACATCAGAAATGATCGTCATTCATTGTCAGTTAGTAAATACTTTTGCAAATCTGCTATGCTTCAGGAATGAATTTTTGTGAGAAACTTATGCAACGTTTTTATTCTGCCCCTTCGAAAGAATGGATCTCCCGTTCCCAACTGCTCATACACACCCTGTGATACCGCCTAGAACCAGCTCCCACCGCCCCTCCCCCCTCACACCCCTCCCGCCTTCCACCTGCATTAACACCTGACAGGCCCTTATTTCTCTGTCAGGGGTCTTTGTTGCTGTTTTGTCCTTGACCAAGCCATGTTTAGAGAAAATTTAATCTCTTGTGTAATTTTGGCAAACAGCAGCCGGAGCTCTGCTTTTTCAAACAAATAACTTGCAGATTGTCATGTTTCTGTTAGGAGAAGGAAAAACGTCCAATCAGAAGAGAATTGAAATGATATAAATTAGGCTCATTGTTCAGCAAATCGCTGGTGTTAGGTAAGAATTGTGGATAAGAATAGCCCAAGCCCCCTTCAAGATCAGAGCAGGCATGTGTGCATGCATGAGGAAACCAGGCCTTTGTCAGGATCCTTTCTGGAATGGCTATTAAAGTAATTACAGTAATTTATAGATTTTTTTTTCCCCTTCTATTTCAAAATGGGTTCCATTTTTTGTCTTTTGTCTTGAGTTCCTCAGTTGAAGTGTGTACGTGTGTAAGTGTGTGTTGAGTAGCACGCCTATAGACTCTATGAAGTAATCTGATGAGGTGTGGAGCTCAGAGATACCCAGAGATGGCTTTTCAGTGTTGCTGTCAGGAAGCTCCCAGGCCTTCAAGAGGAATGAGAGAATTGTACTGTACAATACCTACCACAGTGGTTAATTATAGTTTGTCATGGAACCATTTAAAATCACTCTTTGATTTAAAGAGATACTTTCTCTGAATGTCTTTAAAAATACCTCTGTTCACAGCTATGGGTTTTATATTTTTATATTGCTGATGCTTGTGTACATATATACAGGAATACTTTCTGTATATGACTTTTAGAGGGTGACTTTAAAAATCTCTTGACTGTGTAATAAAGTATGTGCTCACTGTGCAAAACTTAATTTTTGTATAAGAGATAAAAAATTATGTTGTAGTCTTTCTGTATTTAATTTTTAAAAACTTTTATAGACTTGATTTTTTTATAGCTTCAGTAATTACAGATACTAAGAATTTCTTAGGATAGTTAATGGTTATTTTACCTTGTCTTTGCCTGAATAAAACAAATTGGTTAAGAGTGATTTTCTTTTTAACAAGTTCATACTGATTATGGAGATTAGGCTATTTTTAAATAAGCCATGGCATCATTATTGTTTACCACGGTAGTTAGTTTTGTTGATATAAAACGTATGTTTTGAATTTCCCTAAATGAGGGTGTTTATCCATGTAATGACAGTTCACAAGGCACTAAGACATAGCATATGTTATATCCCTTCTTAGAGTCAGAACTAAAAGAGTTAAGTTTTTCCTATTCTGTAGATCAAGCTTTGTAACCACAGTAACCAATTTACTGTTATTTGCTTACTCCTAGCAGAGACAGAAAGTCAGTGGTAGAAAAAGTCTACTTCATAGACAAGCACAACTGCAATTGATCCCAGTGGGTTAAGATCCTGAGGTATAACTATTTGCGTTTAAGGCTATGGTTTTAATAGAAATAAATTGTTTTTTATTTTTCAGGTGTTTCAATTCCTAAGCAGCCACTCAAGTGTAATATAAAGGAAATTTATATAGTAGATAGTTTGCACTTTTATAAGGAAACAAGGACTTTTTTTATAAAGCATGACCTAATCACCCCCTTATTAGAATGTTCAACCTTCTAATACCATCCATTGAATATTAGATTTCAGCATATGTATTCTGAGGGCACACAAACACTGTCTATATCAGACAATGTGTCCTCAGAGAAACCTTTCTCCACTGACATGTCTCACATTGCAGCTTTCTCTCTGTTTATTTTCTTACATTTTATTTATTGCCCTTACTACTGCTTGGTATTATATTTTGTTCCATTGTAAATGTTACATATTTTGTTCCATTATAATCCAAACTTTGTGAGGATGAGGAGTTGTTATTTTTTACTTCTCTGGATTTATGGGAGGCATACAATTGTTGATGTAGTTGTTTAAGAAATGAATATTCAAAAGAACTAAGCTTAACTAGGTATAGAAATCACATTTTCAAATGAATGAGGGGAGCAGGCTTAGGATACCAGTAGGGGTGCAGCTTGGGATCAGGAAATGGTGCTTATTTTAAAGTCCTGCAGATCCTTCAGCAGCTCAAGCAACTGTCCCCACTGTTGTCTTTCCTGTTTGTGCTTAAACTTTGTTTAATCCCACTTTTTGATGGCTTGTCTCTTGGAATCACCTTTTAGACAGTGCTTTTTGATGCATAACCTTTCTGATGCATGGCCTTAATACCTTTGCATAAGCCCTACTCTGAAAATTTACCATTTTATCATGTTGTATATTTCTAAAACCCCACCCACAGGTGGAATTTGCCCAATATTTCTTTCATTTTCTGTGTCTACTGAGTATCACTCTTCAGTTATTTACGCTTAGGGGTAAGGAAAGATAGTATGCCTAGTCCTTATGGTAAGAAATCATAGAATTTGTGTACACTTGTAGACATTAGTAATTCTTTCCATTTACAGTGGAATTTTAGTATGAAATATTTAACTGAATCGTCTCTAGAAATCTAAAAATGCCAGTGTATATCCTCAGAATGAGTAATTTCCTTTCTTATTGTCAGTGGAAATGCCTACTGACTGAATTTCTGAATTACAACAAACTTGAGGGTCTCAGATCTGCTTTAATTGTTTATTGAAGATGATTTTGTGGAGTAACTTAAAAATCCAGTGGTTAAAATAATTCAGTTGGTAAACACTAATAAGAAAAGTCTCATGTATCAGCTATCAGGAAATGAGGCATAGTGCATAAAAGCATTTTGGGGCTGTCAGAAATTTAAGCACTAGGATAGTTTCACAAAATGTTCTCTTTTTCAATGAAGTCTATTATATCAAGTACTTATCATAGATATAGCTGATAATGATAGTAATAATAATTGAATGCTTATGTGACAGAAACTAAGACTTCACATAATATCCTCTCTCTTAATCCTCAAAACATTTTATAAAGTCAATCTTTTTATCCTTATCTGGAATTGAGGAAATGAAGATTTAAGGCTAACTTGCTCTGGGTTATGCAGATTGAGTTGGAGGAGACAGAATTTAAATCCAGGGACTTCTGATTCTGAAACCCAGGATATCAGCCCAAGGAAACTCCTGTGACTTGTCTGAGGTTCACAATGATGATCCTATTCTCTTCATCACAGTAGTATGTTGCCCTCAGAGTCTGTAAGCCTCTTTGTTCACCCCCCTATTTAAAACCCCAGATAGTACTTTGGCTGACTCAGCTGTCTCTTCTGGTTATTTCTTAGGGCTTCCGTTTCTGGCAGATGTCCTCAATGCATGGATTCTGTTAGCATTTGAGAAGAGAAATCAAATAACATGATTAAATCAGGAAGACTAATTAGTGCTATTTTAAATCTTTTTGATTTGCAGGTACCTCCATTTCTCTTGGGGAAGATTTTCTGATTGCTTATTTCCCATGCTGGAGTAAGAATGAGCACTATTACATTTAGCTTTTGCAGTAGAAGGTGTCCCCCACCCTACCCCTGCTTGTTTTATCAACAGAAACTCTGGAGTTTCTATGACTTTATTAGCTAAAGAAATCTGCCAGTATCCAAATATGTGATCTGATGATGCTCAAAACAAACTTTTGTTATTATTTAACCTTTTCTGTTAGGACTGCTATTGAATGACACAGCCTCTTGGGAAATTTTGCTGAAATGCTGAAATACCCTTCAGATAGCAATTACAATTGTTGATATGTTTTCTAGCTTTGGGACAAACACGAGTGAGTAGAAGGGGAGTTGAAAGCCTTGAGGGTTTGGAAAAGTGGTTTGATAGGATGACAAGCATTAATTGAATGAGCTCTTGAATATAAAAGTGATTTATTGGAAATAGATTCTGGACAAGTTGTTAGCCACAGAGATGAGGTAATAGAATAGCTGCTTCTTCAGGTTAGCTGTGTGAGCACAGAATAGATTATTCCTGATAGAATATCTTTATTAATTTGTGGTAGTCTGGTTGAACAGTTGTAAAATTTTATTATGTTAGGTCCTAAGTAGGCAAGTGGTCATTTCTCAAATGAATTTCTCAAATATTTATTACTCCTTTTACTAAGTGTATTTGTTTTTTCATTTAGAACAAAATTGTGGAACTTTGCCTTTTGTATAATAAAACTTGGCTACCATTTTAGAGTTAGAAAAATGGGAAGTGTGCTAACCATTGCCTCGGGCCTGAGCAGGCAAACCACAGAGGGACTGTGGTAGGAATCTAAGTTGAACCAAACGTACCAGAGAGCATATTTGAGAGGTCCAGGGTGTGTAGTTCTGAGGTGTTGGGCTTACTTTGTTGAGTGTATCTGAAGTTTCTAGTGTGCTTGAGTAAATAGCAGCTCTACAGGACTGGAACAGTGACATTAGTTGGGGCGATCCCTCTTCTCCTTTGCCTATGGAGAGAAATTTCAAGCCCAGCAGAGGAGATTTATGTTGATATGTATTACTTATGCCTAGACTATGGTCTAGAGATCTCAGGGAGAGAAATGGCAAGTGAAAGGAGATAAAGTGGGATTGGTATGTAACATTGAAAAGGGAAGCAACTAGATGATAATGTCCCAGTAGGAACAAGAAAGAAGCCAAAGGTTTACATCCAAGCTCTGCATGATGTACCTATGGCAGCAGCTTCACCAAGGGGAGATGATTAATAAACCCAATGAGATGTTGATTCTTATTACAGAGAAAGCTGACTTTCAAATTTGTGAAGACTGAGAAGACTCCAAGTCCAGAAAGATATCTATAAGCAAGTTGCACAGAACATTATCAGTTTACCCAGTAATGATCAAATAAATTTGATTATAAAGCATTTTAAATAAAAGTGGAGAACTAATTTTTTCTCTTTTGGAGCTAGAGTTCACCAGAACCTTCAAATACATTGTACTATTTGGTTAGCACACAGGCCTTCTAATTTCAGGCCAGTTCTCTCTCTCTCTCTCTTTCTCTCTCTCTCTCTGTGTATAGGTGGAGACAGGGAGTCAGAGGTGAGAGTAATGGAAACATGAAGGTTTATATATGAATTTAAAGAATGGTGGCTAAAAACATGTCTTATTCTATATCCTTGAAATGGTCATCGTATTATGTCCTGCTTCTTGTGGCTTTATTAAAATACAGTTTTGCTAAACATTTGTTTCTGACGTGCATTTTATCATGCGGTAATTCTACTGATAATGAGAACTATTGAACATTTTGAAGCAGTGAAATAACATAGTTACCTCTGCATGTGGCTGAAAGGTGGAGATGGTATTGGAATTGAGAGAGATTTTAGAGATGTAGAATATTTAGTGCAATTGCTAATAAGAGCCTGGACCAAGGCACTGATGGTGAAAGTAGAAAGGGATGGTAAACCTGAGACATGGCTTTGCGTAGAATCTATATACATTGTCGGATGGTTGACCTTCGATGGCAGGAGTGAATAGTTGAGTGACTATACGAAACTAGAACTAACAATGGCATCTTCTCCTCTCATCACCTGCCAGCAACTCACTGCCAAGTCCCATTGATTCTGGTTCTGAAGTATAGAGTGAGTTCTTCATGCTGACTTCACTTCCATCTCTCTAGTCCAAGTTGAGGTCTCTGCCTGGATTGCTGCAGTGTCCTCTTACTGGTGCCATAGTATCTGTTCTTTCCCCCTTGCCATCTGTTTTCCTTATGACAGTGACAGTGATCCTTTTAATTTGCACTTCTGATCATGTTACTTTCCTACTTCATTCACCTACTCCATGATAAAGACCAAAACCTTTGATGCGACCTACAAAGTGTTAGACTGTGGGCCCTGCCTGCTGTGTCAGGCTCACATCACTCCATTTCACTCTGTCTTCATGTGGCTCCAGCCATTCTTTCCATCCTTCAAAGCATCAAATTCTCTTTGACTTGCTTCTTTGGCACATGCACTTTGCATGCTTGAGATTTTCCAGCCTCTCCTTTTCCTTCGGTCAACTTCATCTCCCCTTCTTTCAGCCTCTGATTTATTTTTTCTTCATTGAATCCTTCCTTGATACCCTTGATTAGGTTTGTCCACTTCCTTCAATAGTCCACCTTCCTCACATAATTTTTCAGTGAATGAATTTTCATCACACAAGGGAATCTTTGCAGTTTTAAAAAAGTTACTATTCCCAGTACAGTGCCTGGTAGACTAGATAGCAGCTGTTTAATGAATATATTCTAGGTAAATGAATAGTGGTTTTAATTGAAGAGATGTGAATTGATCACATGGGTCATTAGAACTACTTAGTAAACTGTCTAGTAATTAGTCATTTCTTATCTATCTCAGGTAAACAAAAGATATACTGTAGGTCATGTTTTGGTTGACAGTTTTTTTGAAGACCAGAATAATATAGTCAAACATGGGAACGTTTCTGATAATCTGATAGGAAAGTACATGAACTAGGAAGCTTAGAGAATGAAGACTTAATATGTCTGGCAATCTTTGTTCTTTCTTATTTCCTACTAACCACTGTATTGATTAACCAGGATTAATTTTGTTTGTTTAGTCACTAAATTGTATCTGACTCTTCCACAACCGCATGGACTGTAGCCCACCAGGCTCCTCTGTCAATGGGATTTCCCAGGCAAGATTACTGGAGTGGTTGCTATTTCCTTCTCCAGGAGATCTTCCTGACCCAGGGATCAAACCTGTGGATACTGCATTGGCATGTGGATTCTTTACCTCTGAGCCACCACGGAAGCACCTAATAAGTCCTAGGGTTATATGACGATGAAAATACCCTATTAATCTCAGGGTCCTATGGCTGATAAATGACGGAGTAAATGGTATTGAGGCCACATGGATTTAATTTGCAGTCCTGGACTCAGTCACTTACTGTGAAAATCAGGTATGAAGTATGCAAAAACTATTTTCTAAATTGTTAAACTCTAAACAATGTGAGGTTTAGCACATTGGTGATGTATTTAACCTTTTCTCAGAAATAACTATAAATTGTATATTTCCTTAAATGGTAGAGAGGAGGATGGTGAGTTCTGTGTGTAAGGTAGCACTGAATGAATCAAGTTGAGCTATTTTGCAAAGGCTTCATTGTGATTGTATGGCTGGATTTGGCAAGCAGAGAAGTCCTAATTTCTTCTGCTGTGAGACTCCCAAGGAGACAGTTATGTTAGTAATACTGAATTTGCAAACCTGCATTTTAAAATTTAGCTCTATTTGTATTCTTTGTCTCTCTGGGTGTTCACTGCATTATGAAATTCTGTGCTTTTACCTCCTGCTAAGGATTTGAGTTCCTAGCCTAATTAATCATTAAGTGTTGTCAGTCTATCATGATGTGGTTAATTATCAGAGAGTGTATGTGTTTCAGTCATGACCCTTTCCTGGGTAGCTATAGAAACCTTAGCAGTACTAGTTATTATCTAGAATTATAGAATTTGGTTTTTAAAGAATTTTAGCCTTTGATAGTTATAGGCAAATAATTGGTTATCATCCAGGAAGAAAGAAAAGCTTGTGTGAAACTAAGATCTTAAAATAATTTATACATAGTGGACATGCGTTCTAAATAATTTATAAATAATAGGAATGTATTTATAGAATATTTCTATATAATATTAGATAAGAATTATATAGAAATTAGATAAGATTATATAGAAATATATATTTATATATAATATTATATAAATAGTCTATATAACTATAGAATTTCTATAGTTATAGAATATAACTCAAAAAGCCTTTGTTAAACAGTTTTGTATGCTTTTTATACAGATTTTTCACAAAATGTATTTTTCTCCAATAATGTTTAGAAGCATCTTAATATAAATGTAAGGTTGTTCCTGATTTTCACTAATACAGTGATTTTATAGTGCATAGCAGCTGCACATCTGGGTGGAAAATAGCTGAATTTGGGGGCTTAGATAAGCCCTGTGCACATATACAGACAGTATTGATATTGTCAAATGTCATTTGAAAGGAACAGAAGTAAAAACAATTGTTTTTCCTATTCTGAGAAATTCCATCTCATCCAGAAAGAAAAACTAATACATACATACATACATAGATATAGATATATATATATATATATATATATATATATTTGCACTGTTAAATTTGAAGCTCAACAAGGATTATAGTCTGAATGGAGTTGAATATTAATATGGAAAGTAGAAATCTGGCAAATATATATTGTCCTCAGTCTAAACACATCATTCAGAGAACAGGTAGCATCTCACCTGGAGAAGGCAGAGTGTTTACAGGCTGTTACTGGGGGAGTGGTGTAGGAAGATGGTGGAGTAGAAGGACATGTGTTCATCTTCTCCTGTGAGAACTCCAAAATTACAGCTTGCTGCTGAACAACTGTCGACGGGAGAATGTTGGATCCCACCTAAAAAAGATAACCCACATCCAAGGTCAAAAGAGAAGCCCCAGCAAGATGGTAGGAGGGGTGAAATTGCATTTAGAATCAAACCCCATACCCGCTTGAGACACTTGGAGGGCTCAAACATACCTTGTGCACATCAGGACCCAGAGACCCCACAGAGACTGAACCAGACATGTGTTTGAGTGTCTCCTGCAGAGGTATGGGTCAGCAGTGGTCTGACACAGGAGCAGGGGCTCTGGGTGCAGCAGACCTGGGTATGGCATAAGCTCTCTTGGAGGAGGTCACCATTAACCCCACCATAGAACTGCCGGAACTTACACAAAACTGGGGAAACAGACTCTTGGATGGCACAAACAAAACTTTGTGTGTACCAGGAACCAGGAAAAAAGAGCAGTAACCCCAAAATAGACTAACCCAGACTTTCCCTTGAGTGTTCAGGAGTCTCCAGCGGAGGCATGGGTCGGTGGTGGCCTGCTGCAGGGTTAGGGGCACTCAGAGCAGAAGTGCATGCATGGGACCTTTTGAAGGAGGTCACCATTATCTTCATTACCTCCACCATAGTTTGGCCTCCGGTAAAACAAAAGGGAGAGGGGACACAGCCCCGCCTATCAACAGAAAATTGGATTAAAGATTTACTGAGCATGGCCCTGCCCATCAGAACAAGACCTAGTTTTGCCCTCAGTCTGTCTTTCCCATTAGGAAGTTTCCATAAACTTCTTATCCTTATCCATCAGAGGGCCAACAGAATGAAATCCACAATCACAGAAAACTAATCAAACTGATCACATGGACCACAGCCTTGTGTAACTCAATGTGTCATGTAGGGCCACCCAAAATGGACGAGTCATGGTAGAGAGTTCTGACAGAATGTGGTCCACTGGAGAAGGGAATGGCAAACCACTAAAGTATTCTTGCCTTGAGAACCCCATGAATAGTATAAAAGGCAAAAAGATAGGACACTGAAAGATGAACTCCCTAGGTCGGTAGGTGCCCAATATACTACTGGAGATCAGTGGAGAAATAACTCTGGAAAGAATGAAGAGATGGAGCCGAAGCAAAAACAACACCTAGTTGTGGATGTGACTGGTGATCGAAGTAAAGTCCAATGCTGTAAAGAACAATATTGCATATGAACTGGAATGTTAGGTCCATGAACCGAGGCAAATTGGAAGTGGTCAAACAGGAGATGGCAAGAGTGAACATTGACATTTTAGGAATCAGTGAACTCAAATGGACTGGAATGGGTGAATTTAATTCAGATGACCATTATATCTACTACTGTGGGCAAGAATCCCTTGCAAATAGTTGTACACGACTGAGTGACTGAACTGAACCCTTTCTCATTGGTCCGGTGGAACTTAGTGGCAAGGAATTCCAGTGATTTGTTTTCTTATTATAACATGAGAACAGCCTTCTTATGGTTCTCTTGTATTTTAGTGCATGTATCCTTTCAGAGCTAATGAACTTTAATCTGCCTTTTAGCTCAATGCTAAATTCTTGGGAATTTAGTAGAGCAGATTAATGACTTTTATATACAAAGTTAGGGATGCATACAGAGAAGGCGATGGCACCCCACTCCAGTACTCTTGCCTGGAAAATCCCACAGACGGAGGAGACTGGTAGGCTGCAGTCCATGGGGTCGCTAGGAGTCGGACACGACTGAGCGACTTCCCTCTCACTTTTCACTTTCATGCATTGGAGAAGGAAATGGCAACCCACTCCAGTGTTCTTTCCTGGAGAATCCCAGGGACGGGGGAATCTGGTGGGCTTCTGTCTAAGGGGTCGCACAGAGTCGGGCACGACTGAAGCAACTTAGCAGCAGCAGCAGCAGCAACAGGGATGCATACATGCTGCATTCCATGGGGTTGCAAAGAATCAAACACAACTTAGCAACTGAACACACATGTACAAAGTATCACAGTATGAATAAATAAAAACTGAAGGTCCAATTTAGTTCTTTTAAAATTCTGTTTTAACAAAAGTGTATATAGAAACATCTGTACTTGAGACATGGACTATGTCAGCTCATTTATACAATACAAGGTTAATTTCCATAGTTGTTTGCAGCACAGAATTAAGTTAAAATCAGTTATTTACTGTTCAGATCAAAGCATAGGTATTTTGGCAATAGGAATTAGCTGCCAATTTAGTTGACAAATAACATAGGCAGCAATTGCTTTTTATTGTTGGCCTTATACTTAAAAAGTAAGTATTTATTTTTGTGAAAAATTCAAGTCATTACAAGGTATTAATGATTGGTTTGAGAAAGAGATGCTTTATAAAGGTTTGTAATCTTGTGGTAGGCTTCCCAGGGGACTCAGTGGTAAAGAACCTGCCTTCCAGTGCAGACGTGAGTTTGATACCTGGGTTGGGAAGATCCCCTGGAGAAGAAAATGGCAACTCACTCCAGTATTCTTGCCTGGGAAATCCCATGGACAGAGGAGTCTGGCAGGCTGCAGTCCACAGGGATGCAAAAGAGTTAGACACAAGTTAGCGACTAAACAAGGATGACCATCTTGTGATAAGTTCAATAGGTGTATGTAATGGATACATTTAGACTGAAGCAACTATTTCCTTTTTTGTTGCTGTTGTTAATGTGTTTTTTCAAATGATTTTCCTTCAGCAAAAGTGCCTAATAGGCAGTTTTAGTTGTTGTGGCGTCATGGTTAGTGCTGTTTTAATTCTCTTACTACATGCTAATAGCTTTTTCTGCTTTGATTATCAGACTCTGCTCTTAATATTTTTCCCTTTTGTTACTCTACAGGTTTGCAGGCTAATAATCAGAAGCAAAAAATTTTCTGAGCTGAGAGTGTTACAACTCTTACGGAGAGTGTAGTGTTATTGGTTTCTCTATGCTGGAATGTTAATCATCCTAATTATCTAAGAATCTTCTGGGTTCTCTAGTATGTTACAGCTGTGACTTTCCCTTTGTCTTTGAGATAGCTGTTTTCCACACTGCAAATGCACATGAGAATGTATTTTTCCAAAAGATAATTTTTTAAAAAATATATTTAAGTGTCACTCCTTTTTGAATAAGGCATTTCTGGTTATTTATCTTATCCAATAAAACCACACCAGTCATTCACTTGTGAAATATTTTAAATCAGATATATAAAAAGGAAATTTAGTGCAACTTCAGTTCCGTTCAGTCGCTCAGTCGTGTCCGACTCTTTGCGACCCCATGAATCGCAGCACGCCAGGCCTCCCTGTCCATCACCAACTCCTGGAGTTCGCTCAGACTCACGTCCATTGAGTCGGTGATGCCATCAAGCCATCTCATCCTCTGTCGTCCCCTTCTCCTCCTGCCCCCGATCCCTCCCAGCATCAGAGTCTTTTCCAATGAGTCAACTCTTCGCATGAGGTGGCTGACTTAAACCATTGCAAATAATTCCTGCAACAATTGCCTTTCTTTACTATATCTTTCTATTTGGCAGTGCATCATCTTTTTTTTTTTTTTTTACAATTTCCTTACCCTCATTAGTTAGGTATGGATATTTCTGGCACAGTTTTAATTTGTTTATTTTTGTACTCTTGGCTTTGTTGTTTTTCAGTCTCTCAGTCGTGTTCGAGTCTTTGCAACTGCATGGACTGCAGCATCCCAGGCTTCTCTATCCTTCACCATCTCCTGGAGTTTGCTCAAACTCATGTCCATTGAATCTTTGATGTCATCCAACTGTCTCATGCTATCATCCCCTTTTCCTCCCACCTTTAATCTTTCCTAGCATCAGGGTCTTTTCCAGTGAATTGGTTCTTCACATCAGGTGGCCAAAGCATTTGAGCTTCAGCTTCAGCATCAGTCCTTCCAGTGAATATTCAGGATTAATTTCCTCTAGGATTGACTGGCTCGGTCTCCTTGCTATCCAAGGGACTTTCAAGAGTCTTCTCCAACACCTTAGTTTGAAAGTATCCATTTTTTGGTCTTGAGCCTTCCTTATGGTTCAGCTCTCACATTTTACGTGACTACTGGGAAAAACCATAGCTTTGAACGTATGGACCTTTGTTGGCAAAGCAACGTCTCTGCTTTTTAATACGCTGTCTAGGTTTGTCATAGCTTTTCTTCCAAGGAGCAAGCAATTTTTATTTTCATGGCTGAGTCACTGTCCATTGTTTTTGGAGCCCACAAAAATAGTCTGTCACTGTTTCTGTTGTTTCCCATTGATTTGTCATGAAGTGATGTGACGGTATGCCATGATCTTTGTTTCTTGATGGCAAGCTTTAAGTCAGCTTTTTCACTCTCCTCTTTTACCATCATCAAGAGGCTCTGTAGTTCTTCTTCAATTTCTGCCATAAGGGTGGTGTCATCTCCATATCTGAGGTTATTAATATTTCTCCTGGCAATCTTGGCTCCAGCTTTGATTCATCCAGTCTGGCATTTTGCATCATGTACTCTGCATATAAGTTAAATAAGTGTGAATATACAGCGTTGATGTACTCTTTTCCAGTTTTGAACCAATCTATTTTTCCATGTCCTTTTCTAACTGTTGCCTCTTGACCTGCATAAAGGTTTTCTCAGGAGGCAGGTGAGGTGATCTGGTATTCCCATCTTTCTAAGAATTTTTCATAGTTTGTTTTGATCCACACAATCAAATACTGTAGCATATTCAACAAAGCAGAAGTGTATGTTTTTCTGTAATCCTTTCTTTTTCTATGACCTCACAATGTTGGAAATTTGATCTCTGGTTCCTCTGTCTTTTCTAAATCCAACTTGTACTTCTGGAAGTTGTCAGTTCACATACTGTTGAAGCCTAGCTTGAAGGATTTTGAGCATGACACTGCTAGCATGTGAAATGAGTACAGTTGTATGGTAGTTTGAGTATTTGGCATTGCCCTTCTTGGAGATTGGAATGAAAACTGGCCTTTTCCAATCCTGTGGCTACTGCAGAGTTTTCCAAATTTGCTGGCATATTGAGTGCAGCACTTTAACACCCTCATATTTTCAGACTTGAAATACTCAGCTGGAATTCTGTCACCTCCACTAGCTTTGTTTGTTGTGATGCTTCTTATGGCCCACTTGACTTCATCCTCCATGATGTCTTGCTCTAGGTGAGTGATCACACTATCATGGTTATCTGGATCACTAAGATAATTTTTATAAAGTTCTTCTGCATATTTTTGCCACCTCTTCTTAATGTCTTCTGCTTCTGTTGGGTTCATACCATTTCTGTCCTTTATTGTGCCCATCTTGGCATGCAGTGTTTCCTTTATCTCTCATTTTCTTGAAGAGCTCTATAGTCTTTCCCATTGTATTTTTTTCCCTCTGTTTCTTTGCATTATTCACTTAGGAAGGCTTTCTTATCTCTCCTTGCTCTTCCTTGCAACTCTGCATTCAGATGGATATAACTTTCCTTTTCCCCTTTGCTTTTTGCTTCTTTTCTCAGCTATTTTGTAAGCCCTCCTCAAATAACCATTTTGCCTTTTTGCATTTCTTTTTCTTTGGAACAGTTTTGATCAACACCTCCTGTACAGTGTTATGAACCTCCATCCATAGTTTTTCAGACACTCTGTCCGTTACATCTAATCCCTTCAATCTGTTTGTCACTTCCATAGTATAATTGTTAAGGGTTTGCTTTAGGTCATAACTGAGTGGCTTAATGATTTTCACTTCTTTCTTCAATTTAAGTCTGAATTTTGCAATAAGGAGTTAATGATCTGAGCCACAGTCAGCTCCTGGTCTTATTTTTGCTGACTATATAGAACTTCCCTAACTTTTGCTACAAAGAATATAATCAATCTGATTTCAGTATTGCCCATCTGGTGATGTCCATGTGTAGAGTTGTCTCTTGTGTTGTTGGAAGAATATGTTTGCTATGGCCAGTTTGTTCTCTTGGCAAAACTGTGTTAGCCTTTGCTCTGCTTCATTGTGGTCTAGGGCCAAACTTGCCTATTACTCCAGGTATCTCTTGACTTCCTACTTTTGCATTCCAGTCCCCTATGATTAAAAGGATGTCTTTTTTTTTTTCTTTTTTGGTGTTAGTTCTAGCAGGTCTTGTAGGTATTCTTAGAACTGCTCAGCTTCAGCTTCTTTGGCATCAGTGGCAGGGGCATAGACTTGGATTACTGTGGTATTGAATGGCTTTCCTTGGAAATGAACCAAGATCATTCTGTCATTTTTGAGACTGCACCCAAGTACTGTATTTTGGACTCTTATGTTGACCATGAGGGCTACTCCATTTCTTCTAAGGGATTCTTGCCCACTATAGTAGATATAGTGATCATCTGAATTAAATGCTCTGATTCCTGTCTATTTTAGTTTGCTGATCTCTAAAATGTTAAGTTTCAGTCTTGCCATCTGCTCATCAAAGTAGATGTTTAAGTCTAGAGTGTGCTTGTGACAATTTGGAACCATCAATACTGACCTGAATGGAGAAAAGCTGGTATAATCATAATCATTGTGTGTAAGTTGGGGTTGGTTTTGGTGAGGCCTCCTCCTCTCTTGCTGTCTTGGAGATAGCCACCTTCTTGCTCTGTCCTCACAAGGCCTTTTCCCTGTGAAATCTCCCAGCTCTCTCCCTGTTATAGGGACACTTGTCCTTGGGACAAGCCCACCCTTGTAATTTCATTTAACTAATGAGATTAGCTGCCTTAAGACCTTATCTCCAAATACAGTCATGTGGTGGGTGCTAGGGTTTCAACATATGGATTTTGAGGGCATATAGTCAGTGTCACACAGTACTATTGCCTATGAAACACTGTGCCAGACACTCATTTATGGACAACTCATTTTACACATGAGGAAACTGAGATCCTGAGAGATTAAGTGTCTTACTCAATATCATAGATAATAAGGGCCAGAGTTGGGATTCAAACTCATGTAGTCTGGCTTCAGAACCCTGGTCATTCTAACCTGTTAGCCGTTCTGTCTTTAATAGTGATGTGTTTACCGTTTTTCCTGGCTGATTTCTTTTGGCTTTTTTATGTAGAATGTATAGTTGGTGTTTACCTTTTTTTATTTTTGTAACTGACTTTTTACCTGTTGTAAGAATTAAAAGGGCAGACTCCAGAGCCAGAGTTTATGGCTTCAAAGGTTTTTTTTTTTTTTTTTTTCCTGGGTAAATAGAGAATTGAGATCAACTACATATTTGGAATGTTGTGATAATTAAATTAGAGAACACTTATTAAGAACTTAGAAGTGAGCCTGGTACACAGTGCATAGTAAATATGAGTGTGTATTAAAGATAGGGCAGTAAATAAAAAATGATCTCAGAGTTATTTTCCCCCCTGTCTTAGGGAAGGCTTACCTTATGGAAAGTGTTTTGTTATAAATCTTACACACCTGCTAACCAGTGGCAGCACAGGGTTCTTCACAAAATTTATATGCCTTGGTAAACTTGCCAGATAGGCAAGTTTTACAAAGTGAATATTATTTTCAGTTTTTTCTCTAAATGCTTTGAAGATAGCATTAGAATATTATTATTTTTGAACTGTAGGTTATTAAATCCCTTTAAGCCAAAAGATCTTTTTAAGTTCCATGCTTAAAGGACAACCCGTGGCTTTCTAGTATAAGAATAACACCCAGAATATCTAAAATATACACATCCTCAGCTTTCATTGACTCCTGACATAGTTGTGCAGCTGACGTGCTCTTTCTGTGCCTGGACACCTTTTAGGTTTCCTTTTACCACCCCAACTTCTTTGGCTGCAGCAACAGAACTCTTGGACCTTGGCAGCTCTTTCCTCTTCCAGCTTACCCCCAGTTCTGGTTCTATGTGAGCCTGCTACCATTCACTTTCTAATGGAATGGAGCTTTGGAAGGGGAGAGAAGCTTGTAAGGAGAAGGCAAGCCCTGAAGATGCTTCCTTCTCTCTTCCTCTGTTTTAACAGGTTGGTCGGCAGCATGAAAGCAGGAAATACTCCCTGGACGTTCCTTAGTGCCCTCAGTAAAAATGTAATTCTGGAAGCCTTTACTAGTTTCTGTGCCAGGATTCAGGCTTAGCCCTGGGTTCAGAGACAGTGAAGGGAAATGGTATGTAAACATTCATGCCCAGTGTGTTCAGTGCCGGAGTGGAGGAACTAATACTGCTTCAGTTATGTTGGCAGTCATTGACACATGGAGAATCATTTGTGTTGGGTCCTTTGGGTTGATTGCCTGGGTTGCTGGTTGCTGGGTATAATTCATCTCATTCGCAGTTGTCTTATGTGGCAAGTAGCCCTGTGTGGGCTAGTCAGGGAACCAAACTGCCAAAGATATTTCTAGGGGGAATTATTTTTGTTTTAAGCAACTGATTGACAGAGGATGAGATGGCTGGATGGCATCACTAACTCGATGGATGTGAGTTTGAGTGAACTCTGGGAGTTGGTAATGGACAGGGAGGCCTGGCGTGCTGCAGTTCATGGGGTCGCAAAGAGTCGGACATGACTGAGCAACTGAACTTAACCTCCAAATGTAACTTTAGTACACAACCCATTTATAAATTGCTTTGATTGTTTATTTTTGTAACAGCTCATATATCCATGCTTCCTTGATAAGATTTCTGGTCAAGTTCACAGTGAGACGTTTTCAGCAGTGATAATGGAGTTATACTAATGGTCCATTAGAATTCTTGCTCAGTGCCTACTTTGACCATTAGCATGCATTTGTAGGACTTGGGTTAAGAACTCAGTCTGGCCATGTGAAAGATTCAAGCTGTGGAACCCACATGCACATCAAACCTACATTGCTGTGACAAACTAAATAATTAGTTAAGTACAATAACTGTAAAACTATAAAAATCAATAGTGACAGGTAGTATATGAAAATAAATCACACCACGATTATAGTGAAAGAATATCACCCAAACTCTGAAAATACTATTCATACTATGGGAAATGATATTTCTAAAAGCTTATCGATTTTTTACTATAAATTTGTATTACTCTATGATGATTCCTTTATATCTTGTAATACTTTTCTCAACATTAGAACTTCTTTCTAATTTACCCATTTCCGTAGGAGTCATGTAACTACTTCTGTTCCCCATGTGATCTGGCTGCTCTTTATCGATGTTTCTTTTTTCTAGCCTCTCCCATGAGTTCTAGATTTCGTTGTACTGAATGAAGTGCCAGTAATTCCTTAGATGAGCCAAGCTCACTCCTGTCTGGTCTTTGGTATCTCTCCTTCCCCATGCCCAACTTGGCAAGTCTTCCCCTTTTGGGACTCAGCTTAAAAGTCAGGTGTCAAAGAAAAAAAAGTCAGGTACCCTTGGCCATACTTCCTTGACGTGACACATCAAGACTAGATAGATGTTTCTGCATGCTCTACCAAACCTACAGAAATACTTGGGTGTGTCCTTGTCACAAAGAGTTATACCTATTAGTCCCCTTATCTAGACCTTGAGACTGATTTTTATACATTATTTCATCCCAAGCATTTTAGCCCAGTGACTGACATTTAGGAGGTATTTGATAAATATAAATTATACATATATATATATATGTTGAATAAACTAGTAAGTTTTAATAATTTTTGCCTCATCTCTCTCCAAACTGTTTTAATTAACTGATAGAGTCTTCAATGGCTATCATTAATGCATCAAAATGTATAGATGTGTGGAACCAACAAATGAATACTTTTTTAATTTGGGTCTTCACATAATCATATGAGGAGCAAGTTATTCAAGTGGCAATAGAAACATGGCATATTGTGACAGGCATAGCTTGATGCTATGACATCTTACATTCAGGAAACTCAAAGTGTGTTTTTAACATAAATTTAATTTACTACTCCTTGAAGCCTTGTGTTTTGGATTCTGTTTGATTGGGACTCATTTTACAAATTGAAGAATGTCCTTCTTGTGCTAAGGTGCTTTGTGTTTGCCTTTTGTTTGCTTGTTTGCTTTTAGTCCTTTCTCTGAATTACTGGAGCCCAGCGCTCCAGTGACCTACATGCACTTCAGACTCTATGCAGTGGCCTGAATTACTGCCATCTCCTTGGATGGCAATAAGCTAAACATTTGAAAAATTACTGCATCTCAGAATACCAAAGGAGGTCACTGGAATTTAGTCCAGCTAATAAGGTTTTTCTGTCCTATTTATTTTCCCTTATCAATGTTGCTCTGGGCTCCTTAGGAATTTATGAAGAGTATGGTATTTTTTTTTTAACTTAAAAACCATCTGTATTGATTTTCTTTAAGGAGCAAATAACAAAATATCATTTCTAAAAATAAGTTGTTTCAGAGATGGTACATGACAGTCCCACCAATACAATGAAAGGTTATATTCATCATAATATAGATACTCTGAGTATTAAATACTGTGAAAATTGCAAGCATTTTGCTCCCATTCTCAATATAATAAAGACAAAAAATAGCAATAAGACTCAAAAACATTTTCCAGCCAGGCACTGTGAAATGATTGTGACTCAGAACTGCTCAGATCTCTGGGCACGTAGGCTGCTAGTGTTCTGTTTCTGCGGAGTCTAGAGCACCTAAACACACACATGTTTCTTGTTTGTTCAGGTAACTTTATAGCTGTTGCATCATTTCAGTAAAGTTAAAAGGAGAATTTTGTTTTTATAACAGCTGAGGCATTTTGAATTCCTACTATGTACCACTTCCGAGCACTGCTCATCTCCCGAGTGCTGCTGCCCATCGTCTAGGGCTGAGGGACCCATTCACCCAGGAGATGTTTCATTTCTGCCTAGGCCCTGTTCTTCACCCGTAAAAGTACCTGATATTATATCTCAGGTTCTGTCCTAATCTCTCCCTTCTTACAGACTTCCCAGCCTTTCTCCATCTCTCCTATGTTAGAGAATCTGTTCCCTAAGTATTGTCAGGTCTTGAGACACTGTTAAAAGCAGTGTAACTTCAGCTGTATTACAAGTGACATAGTCTCAGCATTGTGGCCACTGAGGTATAATAGCAATTCTGAAAGGCCACCCCAGCTCAGTGCTGAGTTTATCCAGTCTAGTCAAACTTGATGCCCCGTAGTAAATAGGATTTCTGGAGAGCAAGTATGATACTAAGAAGAGTACACCTTGTTTTCCCTTGATGACATGAGTGAGAGAGTTTTGCTGTTTTCCCATTTTAGTGTAGCCCTTTCAAGTTCAGATATTAGTATTTTTAATCCTCATTATATTGTTGTTCAGTCGCTAAGTTGTGTCTGACTCTGCAACCTCGTGGACTACAGAACGCCATGTTTCCCTGTCTTTCACTATCTCCTGGAATTTGTTCAAATTCATGTTCAGTGAGTTGGTGATGCTATTAAACCATCTCATCCCGTATCACCCTCTTTTCTTCCTGCCCTCAATCTTTCCCAGCATCAGGGTCTTTTCCAGTGGATCAGCTCTTCCCATCAAGTGGCCTTAGTATTGGAGCTTCAGCATCAGTCCTTCCAGTGAATATTCAGGGTTGATTTCCTTTAAGATTGATTAGTTTGATCTCCTTGCTGACCACAGGACTCTCAAGAGCCTTCACCACCACCACAATTCAAAAGCACAATTCAAATAGTTCTTCCGTGCTCAGCCTTCTTTATGGTCTAACTCTCATATCCGTGCACGACTACTGAAAAAACCATAGCTTTGACTGTACGGACTTTTGTCAGCAAAGTGATGTCTCTGCTTTTGAATATGCTGTCTAGGTTTGTTATAGCTTGTTTTCCAAGGAACACACATCTTTTAAATTCATGGCTGCAGTCACCATCCACAGTGATTTTGGAGCCCAAGAAAATAAAGTCTATCATTGTTTCTATTTTTTCCACATCTATTTGTGATGAAGTTATGGGACCAGATCTTAGTTTTTTGAATGTTGTGTTTTAAGCCAGCTTTTTTACTCTCCTTTTTCACCCGCATAAAGAGGACTCTTTAGTTCCTCTTATATTCCTCATTATATTAATGGGTCTAAATTAATTTTTTCTACTACTTCCCAAGGGGAAAACATGTTTTTAATTTGTCAGTTGTCTTGAAAGTCTTGGGGTGGACTCTGAACGCCAGCTTTACAGACAGAGTTGAATAAATGGGCAGTGATATTCTCTGTGTTCCTTTTCCCTCTTGCTGACCTTGGGTGGGTGCCTCTCCTGAAGTTATGTGTTTTAGCAGAGCATGGCTATCATATTGGATTCAGCCACTGATCTTGGGAAACCGAGTTCCTTTGGCATCATGACTGTCATCGCTGTACTTCCATAGAGTACTTGGAGTGTAGTAGATGTTTAATGGACAGGAATCTGGTGGGTACAGTCCACGGGGTCACAAAGAGTTGGATACGATTTAAGTCCTAAACAACAGCAACAACAAAGATCTTTAACACATGATTTATGAACAAATTTGCTTTTATAATGTTTCGTGACAAGTCAGGGGACAGGAGCATGCAAATGAGCCTCTTAACTTGGGAAAGGCATACACCCTCATCAGAGATTAAACTGATATGCTGATATTGGCCAAAGAAATTAGCCACCCTCCTCTAGCCTGACGTTATACTTGAGCAGAAACCCTAGGACACATTCTTTTGTTACAGCTCTGCTTCAGTTCTTCATAGGGACTGTTAAATTCCCTGCTATATACAGAGGAGTAGAGCCCAGAATGTACTAAAATAATGACAACTTACGAGAGTATTACCATGACGGTTTGCTTTAATTCTGTAATGAATCTAAAACTACCAGGATAGCCATCAGACACAATTCCCTAGTTATTTTTTTTTTTACATGATAATTAAATGTTTAAGCTTTAGCTACAACAGCTTCCTAAAGCTAGTCTATTAATATTTACTCTCAGACGTTTTAATAACTTAAAATTATTGGCGGTGGTTTTAGTGCTCCAAGAGCCTTGTGGCCTTCCCCAGGTCTTTACGTGAGTTCTCTAACTTGGTGGAGGTTAATTTCAGCTCAATCATATTTTTGAAAAATAGAAAGGTCACAGAACAATTTAGACCTCTTGAGTTGTGTCTTTCTACTCGCTCTGTATCTCATGTTAGTTATTTTGCAGTCAAGTTGGGGGTGGTGCCACTCCCAAAACTTTCCTTTTTGTCTTGGGGTGTGGGGCGGAAGTAAAGTTCTACCTGAAGTATTTTATCATGAAGGTTTTACTATCTCTTCAACTGAAGTTATTTCCGTCACATTCTTTTATTTTTTTGACAAACTAACCAAGGCTTTGAGTCATTAAATAAATCTAAACATTGGGAATTTATTAATTTGCAGTCAAAATTCAGAGAAAAGATGAGGACTTGGTATGTTATAGGAGGTCCTCTGAGTTTTGATGTTTACAGTCTGGTCCCAATGAGTACCTGGATAAATTTCCTGACATGGAGTTGACAGCAGCTACTCCCAAAGCAACATCTAAGAACCTACCAATATTAATGAAGCAACTTCCACAATAACTGGTCAGTATAGGAAAGGGTCAGGTTTTCCTAAAGCCATGGCCTCTAGGTGGTTGTTTTTATTTTTTTATTTAGTTTTTTTCAGTGTCCTGAAGGGACTAGGAAATGGAAAGCCTTGTTCTCAACTTTTATGACTTAAGTTTATAGTGTTAGAGAAAATGCTTACCCAAAAGAGAATAGAAAATAGAACACTCTTTATCTTAGAATAGGATGTAAGCTTAAAGGCCTTTCTTTAGTCATTTTATGACTGCTATGGGATTGTGCACCAAAGAATTGATGCTTTCAAATTGTGGTGCTGAAGACTCTTGAGAGTCTCTTGAACTGCAAAGAGAACAAAATTTTCTAAAGGAAATCAACCCTGAATATTCACTGGAAGTACTGATGCCACAGCTGAAGCTCCAATACTTTGACTATCTGATGTGAAGAACCAACTCATTGGGAAAGACTCTGATGCTGAAAAGATAGAGGGAAAAAGAAGGGGGTGGCAGAGGATGAGATAGTTAAGTAGCATCACTGACTCAAGGGACATGAATGTGAGCAAACCCTGGGGGATAGTGGAGGACAGGGGAGCCTGGCCTGCTACAGCCCATGGGTCGCAAAGAGTCAGTAGGACTTAGCAACTGAACAATAACAACATAATGGAATTGTGAACACTTGGGTACCATAGCAGTCAAACTCTAACTTAGCCTGTGATCAGAGTGAAAATGATAGCAATTCACTCTACATTTAGGCCTTGTTTTCTATGTGTGTGCCTGTGCTTAGCTGTTTAGTCATGTCTGACTCTTTGCGACCCTCTGGACTATAGCCTGCCAGGCTTCTCTGTCCATGGGCTTTTTCAGGCAAGAATACTGGTGTGGGTTGGATTTCCTCCTCCAGGGGATCTTCCCAACAGAGGGATCAAACCTGCACCTCCTACATTGTGGGCAGATTTGTTACCTGATGAGTCACAGAGGCAATTTGTTTTCTAAAGTATTCATAATTCATAATTTTCTAAAGCGCTGTTTCTCATCTCTTACCCATATTATATCATTCCTCTCTTATTTGGACATATAAGATAAATGCCTTTCATCATCTTGAAACTTATTTGTAATAGCTCATAGTAATTTATGTATAATAATCTTATCACAACAGTAAGAAAACATTATCTGGTTTTTAAATGAATTTCTAAAATATTTCCCACTTTCCACTCTGCTTCCTGAAAGAATAGTTTTGGAGAATCAGAGGATTTTAAGAGTAGAATGATTCTTGGAAACCATTTTGGATAAGGAGGCTCACTTTGTAGTTGAGGAAAGTGAGACTCAAGTTTCAGTGGCTCACCTGAGAATGTGATTTCATGAGATAGTGCAGTGGTAACTACAAATCTCAGCTTCCTGATTACTTTTCACTGCGTTGGTTCTTTTTTTGATTGTATCAAATGGCTTCACTCTTTTAAACCAAGTTTTGTGCCAGTAGCCAGGTTTTACTTGTGTCAGGTCCATTATATCATTGAGCTTGTCTGTCGTTGTTTTTCATTCATTAAGTCTGTCCAACTCTTTGTGACCCTATGGACTGTAGTCTGCCTGGCTCCTCTGTCCATGGAATTTTCCAGGGAAGAATACTGGAGTGGGTTGCCATTCCCTTCTCCAGGGTTATTCCCGACCCAGGGGTTGAACCTGGGTCTTCTGCAGTGCAGGCAGAATCTTTACCATCTGAGCCACCAGGGAATTACACCCATCTTATTCCAGTGTAGAGGACCAATGGATAGATGTGCATGCTCAGTCGTGGCAGACTCTGCGACCCCATGGACTATAGCCCGCTAGGCGCCTCTGTCCATGGGGTTCTCCAGACAAGAATACTGGAGTGGGTTGCCATTTCCTTCTCCAGGGAATTTCCTGACCCAGGGATGGAAGCCCCATCTCTTACATCTCCTGAATTGGCAGGTGGGTTCTTTACCACTAGCGCCACCTGGGAAACCCAGCATAGAAGATGGAAGTGCTTCATTATGATCCTTGCCTTGGTTTTCTGTATTTCTGCGCCTGTGCTTATGTATGTATTATCTCATTGTACTTCCGCCCTTCAGATCTGAAAACTAGAAACTCTGTGTTTGGTTGCTTTACTGTTCATAATCTTTTACCTTACAGTACCTGAAACTTCTTTTTTTTTAAATCCCACTTACTAAAATGTATACAGGGATATGGTTTCAGAAAGAATGCTGGACTCTTTTACATCTAGTGAAAAGTTCTTTGGTGCTGATGCCCTTGGGATAAATGATAATGAAAGTCAGAAGGGTGTTAAAAATCTAATTTAGAAAGCCTTCACCAATTTGGTAAATAGAAAAATTCTGACTAGTGAGTCTGATAGCAAATATACATTTATTAGACTTTTGATTGGACATGGATATGTGCTGAACTTTATGGGTGAAAGCACAAATATCAGAACATATTATATTCTTCTCTCTTATGTTTTTCCTTAAAGTACTTAAAATATTATCCCTATGAACCTGCTTCACAGTTTTTGCTTGTTAAAGAATACAGCAATAATGGCTTTAAACTTGAAATCGTAAAGCACATTATTTGGAACAGAGCTTTCATATTTTTTATCAAGTTTTATGTTGACCAAAGAACTATAATATATACGCTTTATCTTCATAGTGCTTGCTATATTGTAGAGAAAACCAAAGTCCTGAGTTTCTTCTTAAAATGAGACTGATGTTTTTAATAGCTAGAGAAGATGAAGAAAGATTGATGGCAGGAGAAGAGGATGAGATGGTTGGTTGGCATCACTGACTCAATGGACATGGGTTTGGGTTTGGATGGACTCCGGGGGTTGGCGATGGACAGGGAGGCCTGGCGTGCTGTGGTTCATGGGGTAGCAAAGAGTCGGACACTACTGAGTGACTGAACTGAAGATGAAGAAAAAAATAACCACAAAACTTGGATTTAAAAACTTTCAGCCTATAATTGCACATTCTATGTCTGGCACTGTCCATCCTTCTACTCCCAGTGCTACCACGTTTACCTGACACCCCCCCCCCAACCCCAGCAATAATCTATGCATTTCACATATTACCTAAAATACAAAAGTAGTCCTATGGTTAAGTCCTAGATATTGTTAAGTACTTAATTAGAAAGGCCTATGGTTTCCAATGCAGAGAGTTTACAACCTGGTGTGTTTCAGCTAATTTTAATTCTTTTAGATGTCTTGAACACAAATTACTTGATTACCTCCTACATCTCTCTTAATCTGGGTTACTGAACATAATAATAAGATTTTGCTTTCTTTCTTTCTTTTTTTTTTTTTAAATAGACCCATTCATCACTGGAATCTTTTAGCACTTCACAAGCAGCTGGTGGCAAGCAGTATCAGTGACATTCTTTTAGAGATTTTTGGCTTTTTTTTTCTTTCTTCTGCTTGATTGTCATGAGCTTGAATAAGGAAGGAAAAAGGAAGACCAGTTTTTGTTTAATCCATAGTGATCAAAAGAAGTCCCCAATAATTGTATGGACTGATTTTTGACAGTAACTTGTAAAATATGAGGCTCACTCCAATCTTTTTCTTTTTCCTTTTTAAAAAAAATCTCTTCTCTTTGTTGGGGATGAAGTTTTAGTTTTAGCCAGAATATTTTGTTCATATTTGGGAGGACTGTTCCTTAGCTCTTTTACCTTCATCATCATGGGAGTGGGCTGTGAATTCTCCTCTGCCTTATTTGACTTGTAAAAAAAATTCCTAAATTCTCTTGAAAGTGAGCAGACTCTTTAATTAGCTGTGCATATAATTTGTTTTTGTTTCAGTGCTAATAAAATATACATACATAGTTTTAGGATTATAAATCTTAAAGGTCTTCCTTTAAGTGAGGGTACACTTCAAATATTCCTCAAAAAGATCATTTTATATTTTCTCATATCAATTTTTTCTTTTTTTTCTTTTTTACCATAAAGCCCTCCTTCCTTTTTCATCATTACACGTGTCAAAATACCTTTCTGAGACTGATATATTTTTTTACTTTGACTGAATATAGTCATATGGGGAGCATGTTTGCATGTAGTTGTTATGATATATAACTTTTTTCTGGTACTTTATAACTCTGGAGATCACCTTGGTTTTGTATGATCTCAGTATGGATGTGTGCAAAGGTGATGGAATTTATTTGGAGATGGGGAAATTGAAAGAAGCTAAGAATGCTGTGCTGCAGGTGATGAGTAGACTTGGTTAAAAGTAATGAGGATACTTTGGGATTTTATAAATGTTGTTTATATTGTTCAAAGCAGCATGTTTGTCCTATTCTGAAGGTCAGAACTTATATAAGACTTTTAATCAGTCTTCAATATTAAGTTTCAAATTTTTGTAAATTCTATGTAAGCAAGGAGATGTACTGTTACTTCAAAAAAAAAAAATCACAGCAGTATAAAATTGTTTCCTTAAATTTGGTTTTAGTATTTTAACAAGGGTAACTTACATTCTTTATACCATGATTCACAATACCATGGTGCTCAATTCACCTTGGTTAAATGTCTGCAGTGGTCTGTTGGTAACTGTTTATCAGCCAGCGCTCAGGGCCAGGGTTGTACCACATACCATGGTGAAAATACTCCCTCGGACAATTCCAGCCTACCAATAAAAGGTTACTAAGCAGAGGGTCAGTCAAGGCTGTGCAGTAGCACACCACTATCTAATCTTCCCACCTTGCAGGTAACAACGGTTGTCAGTTTAGTTCAGTCTCACAGTTGTGTCCAACTCTTTGTGACCCCATGGACTGCAGCACACCAGGCTTCCCTGTCCATCACCAACTCCCAGAGCTTGGTCAAACTCATGTCCATCGAGTCAGTGAGGCCATTTAAACCATCTCATCCTCTGTCATCCCCTTCTCACCCTGCCTTCAATCTTACCCAGCATCAGGGTCTTTTCAATGAGTCAGCTCTTCACATCAGGTGGCCAAAGTTTTAGAGCTTCAGCTTCAGCATCAGTCCTTCCAGTGAATACTCAGGACTAATTTCCTTTAGGATTGACTGGTTTGATTTCCTTGCAGTCCAAGGGACTCTCAAGAGTCTTCTCCAACACCACAGTTCAAAAGCATCAATTCTTTAGTGCTCAGCTTTCTTTATGGTCCAACTCGCACATCCATACGTAAGTACTGGAAAAACCATAGTTTTGACTAGACAGACCTTTGTCAGTAAAGTAATGTCTCTGCTTTTTAATATGCTGTCTAGGTTTGTCATAGCTTTCTTCCAAGGAGCAAGCATCTTTTAATTTCTTGGCTGTAGTTACCATCTGCAGTGATTTTGGAGCCCAAGAAAATAAAGTGTGTCACTGTTTCCATTGCTTCCCCATCGATTTGCTATGAAGTGATGGGACCATATTCCATGATCTTCATTTACAAAAACAGTTGAAAATAGGCTCAAGAATATAGTTCACTGTAAAATGTCATAAAACATTTAGAAAGTGATGTGTTTTGAGTTTTTATTACAGCACATTTGTTTTTAACATAATGTATTGAGTTCTAGTTTTATATAATTAGATATTTGATAATGGCTATGGTTTAACATGTGGCTCACAAAATACCTGAAATTTAACAGTCTGCTCCCTTAGTTGGTATAAGCCATCCCTAGAAGACCCTTTACAATGCACTGTGGCCCTGAGTTGTCTTACATGTATGATGTATCTCTTTGATTATTGCTCTTACCTTTGAAAATACTGCTGCTTACTCTTTGTGATAACATATTTGTATCATCATCATTAATATAAATATTTTAATAAATTGGTTTGATATATGTTTGTTTCTACATGAAGTAAGTTACATATAGTTAGTCATTGTTCCTTAGAAACTTAAAACCCAAGAAAGATAGTACTATGCATGGAGAGAATAAAAATATATAAAATGTAAACATTGAACAACTGAATTAAATCTTCATATTTGCTCAGACTTAGGTAATGAAAAGATGTTCCATTCCATTCTGATTAGTCTAGGAATGCCTTTGGTGGATTAAAGTCTATTTTGTTGAGCATTGGCCCTGTCTCTTTCAATTTTTGTATGAATAGATACTGATTTTGGAGACATTCTTTTGCATTCCAGACAGGAAAACAATGTTAGTCATTATACTGCTGTATGTTAGGTTAGCTTCAAAGGGCAAAAGACTCTCCAATAGTCTACTCAGGGTAGACTTCTGAGACTACTGGGCACACATGAAGAATGCTTAGGGCTTGTTGGCAAAGGACAGAGGGAGAGTTTTCCTATTATTAATGAAAACTGCTCAGCAGGCTGGTCAAGGTTGACAGTGACATGCCAGTGTTGTGAATTTCTCTTCTGTTACCAACAGAAAATACTTGGTAGCATCCCAAGCTGTCCCCAAAGAGAGACATACAATAGAAATGTCTAACCTTCTTAGATCATTAGAAGACTTATTAGCTGAGCCTGTCCCGAAATGCATTTCCTGAACTGTTTTCATATTTTTGCTCTTACTGAGAACATTTACGAGCAGCAGTTAAGAATACTTTCCTACTTTATATTTCATATTTCTTCTATGTCAGCCAGTGTGATAAGTTAGTTTTAGAGTTTACAAACAGGAAAGAAAGGCTGGCATGCTGTAGTCCATGGGGTCGCCAAGAGTCGGACACGACTGCATGACTGAACAACAACAGGAGTTCATTTCTTTTCCTTATAGCGCACTTTTGTTTTTCTTAAGGATTCTTAACCTTTGAAATGGTGAATCACTGAACATGCGATGGGCAGGAGGCTCAAGAGGGAAGGAATATGTGTGTACATATAGCTGATTCACTTTGTTGTACAGCAGAATCTAGCACAATATTGTAAAGCAACTATACTCCAATAGAAAGTGGTGAATCACTACACTGTACACCTGTAACATATACTACTGTATGTCAACTACACTTGAATAAAAAAAAGCAAAAACAGACAAGGATTCTATATAGCATATTCATCCTATTATTTTTATCTTGGTGATCAGGAATCGAAAGTTAAATTTAACAGATGTGTACTAGTGTGATTGAAACTTGTTTCCTAATCACTCTACATGTTTGACTTTTCTCTCTTTTGTGTCTGTGTCACTGTGTGCTCAGTTGCTCAGCCATGTCCTACTCTTTTCGGCCCCATGGACTATAGCCTGCCAGGCTCCTCTGTCCATGGGATTTCCCAGGCAAGAATACTGGAGTGGGTTGCCATTTCCTTCTCCAATCTATATCATTATATATAAGCAACTGTAGATCTTCTGACAGAAGGTAGGGTGTAAATAATAAACACTTTAAAGAGTTGTTCATGGAAAAAAGTAATGGCCCTATTTGTAATGGAATATATGCCATGATGGTAGGTGCTGTTGGTTGACTGTGATTCTATTTGCTGTTCCCAGTCACCATTCTCTTCTCCATACCTACTTCCATCAGTATTATCTTGATTTGGGGCATGTTGTGATTGACCTGTTATGTTCAGAAATATTGGGTTGGCCAAAAAGTTTGAGTTTCTCTATAAGATGTTATGAAAAAACCCAAATTAAGTTTTTGGCCAATTGAATACATGATCTGATTGAGTAGTTATGTCCAGAAATACTATTGCCTGGTGCTTCACATGGAGTAGCATGGCACTGCACAAGCAGGGCAGGTATCGTAGACAGGAAGAGATTACATGGCCAGAGGGCGATCATGCCTCTCTTTATCACAGCGGGAAGAACAACACTGACCCGATGTGGATCCAACACACAAGTCAGAGGAAGGAATTACATCACCCCTAACACTAAGAGGGTAACAGGTGGACAGGGAGGCCTGGTGTGCTGCAGTCCATGGGGTTGCAAAGAGTAGGACACGACTGAGCAACTGAACTGAACACTAAGAAGCTATTTCAAAGATTAACAAACTAAACAGCAACTTGTCCTCTGAAAAGTTCAACACAGATCATTCCTCTAATGCTGGGGACCTTGCACATAGTAAACCATTAGGGTCCTTTATTCTCATTAACAGAATTCAGAAATGCAGAGTGTGCATAGCCAGGGAAGCAACATCCTACAATTACTAAGATTAATTGAATCACATGTCAAACAAGACCACTTTGTGAAGCCTGTGTGTTGAATCACTCAGTCATGTCTGACTCTTTGCAACCCCATGTACTGTAGCCCGCCAGGCTCCTTTGTCCATAGGGATTCTCCAGGCAAGAATACTGGAATGGGGTTGCCATGCCCTCCTCCAGGGGATCTTCCCAACCCAGGGATCGAACCCAGATCTCCCAGATTGCAGGTGGATTCTTTACTGTCTGAGTCAACAGAGAAGCCTATGACTACTGGAGTGAGCAGTCTATCCCTCCTCCAGGGGATTTTCCTGACCCAGGAATCAAACCAGGGTCTCCTGCATTGCAGGCAGATTCTTTACCAACTGAGCTACCAGAGCAGCTCTTGTGAAGCCTAGCAGGTGTATTATCTTCCAGATGGTCCCATTCCTGGATTACATTTGCGGTCAGCATGGCAATACAGTTGATAGAATAACTTCCAATATCTAGTCTCACATATTCAAATCCTGGTTCTATGTTTTGAGTAGCCATATGCATTTGGCTAGGCTGTATTTAGATATACTATTATATTTGTATTGTTCATTGATCATACTCCTTTTAAACTATTCATTAGATTTTAAAAATTATACTGTAGAATGGTTGAAACTTTCACAGGAAAATAAGCTGGTTTGTATATCATTAACTATTTAACAACTCACAAAGAGTTATAGCATATGAAGGAATTTTTTCAATTAAAATATAGTTATTTTATAAGAGTCCAAGTATAACATTCTATTCTGTTTTATGTTAGACTACTGAAATTAATTCTCACATTTCATTGGTGAACAAGTTTATTACCTAAAAGAAAGTTTAATGAGTTTTCTTTAATTGCACCAAGAGAACCTAAATATGCCTCATTTTGCATGGTTGTTTTGTTGTTATATTATTCTCATAAAGGAAAGTTATTAAAAGAAATATTGTACCAGGGAAGTATACCTGTAAATAACATAGACTTATGGGAAAGTTATATAAAAAGTGGATGTAAATATGAGAGCTTGGACAAATATATTTAAAAATGATAATATATAAACTGACATCACTATTTCACTACTCTTGCTATTTTATTTGACTTCCTTTATTTGTGAAATAAATATATTTTATATTACCATATGAGCCATCTTAAATTTCTGAGCTTTTTAAAATGAAATTTATTGCCGTATCAGGGTTTCTGAAAACAGAAGAGTTTTTTTGGAAGAATGCCATTGGCCCAATGAGATAGGGAAAATGCTCTGTGTAATTTGAAAACATATTCCTTCAGGTGAATTAAAAGGCTAGGGAAGCCATTTTAAAAATTAATATAATTCTCTTGAGAGAAACCATTACATTCAAAGATACTGAAATTATCTCAAAATGTTGTATGAGAAATTTATTAACTTTTGACTCATAAAACCTCCTGCATGTGAGGTTGCATTTCTATTTGTATTTGTCTTTATTAACCAGTTTTATTTACACTGGGAAAGGTTTTCAGGTTTATCTTTATTGTAGTACTTGAGAAGAAATCACCTGTTTGTATACTCATTTTTGCAGAATTATGTATCCCTTGCATGAATCTATTTGTTCTTTGCATTTGTGTTTGAGGAGTTCTATCTAGGTCTTCCTGGATAAGGAGGAGGGTAATGGGATTTTTTTCTGTTGCTGTAACAAAATATTTTGAAGTACTTAACAAAAATTGCTCATTTTATTCTGTTTGCATATTGCATTGCACTTTCACAATGTTTCAAGTCCTTATTTTATCTCTCAATGTGCCTAACAGAGTGTTGGGAGCAGCTGACAGAAATAGAACATGACTTGTAGATTTCTAAGCACAATTGGACCGTCAGTACTGTGGAATTTGGTGCTGAGATTTTTTTAGGGGCTGGATTGAAGTGTTGGAGGTAACTTCTGAACTGGGGGTATGGAGAAGGGTGGGGTCAGAGTCTGGTCACTGGATAATGGTTTGTATAGAATCTGAGCAACTAAAGGTTTGTTTGTCCATGGACTTCAAACTCTTGTTAATGACCACTGTGTTTCTTTCTATTATCATTTCCCCTTTTAAACAGATGGTGAAAATAATTTGTAAAATTGAATATTTAAATAAATTAGAACTATTGTTCTATTAATATTAATATGTCTTAGTTATAGTTCCTCTTTTATGCTTTCTCCTACTTAAATTAATAGGGTTCTAAACTTACATCTTTTCTTTTTTTGTCTTAACCTGTTTTTGTTTACCTTTTCTTTCTCCCAGGCATTAAATTGAAAGCCTCTAATTCTGCTTCATGCTGTTGCTTTTTCTTTCCTCTCCTTTTCTTTCATTTTTTCTTGGTATTTTCTTATTTCTTTGATACTCAAATTCTGTGTGAAATTAATGCTAGTGAGGTTTAGATCAAAACTTGGTTAAAATGGCAAATTGTATGACATGTATATTTTACTATAATACAAAAATATGTTAACTGTCTGATAGAACACTAAAAGTACTTTGAAGATGGATAGCTCCCAGTATAGCACATAATAAACCTGAAGATGAAAATATAGTAGAGTCCACTCCAGAGGCCGTATCATTGCAAGCCTCAGGTGTTCTCACACGGTGAGTCTCTATCAGTGCTACCAGCCCTAAGCCTGAACAGGTTAAGGGAGTTTTCCTCTAGCTTCAAAATGCCTTTTCCTGTGTGAAGAATCCTACAGGAAAGCATGTCACATTGTTTGATTTTATATTTATTATATAAAATATTGACAGAGGGGTATCGAAATTTGTGGCTCTAATTGTGGGTTTGTCTATTTCTTCTAGTTTATCAGTTTTTACTTTATTACTTTTGAGGATATGCTGTTAGGTACATCATTATGAAATGATCTCTGTGTCTTTATGACATTATCTTTGACAGTATTTCTTTGTTCTGAAACCTACTTCATCTGATTTAATGTTGCCACTCTAGCTGCCTTTTGATTACTGTTGGCATGGTGATTTCCCCCCCGTCTTTTTACTTTTAACCCATCTGTGTATTTATAGTGAATGCAGATTTCATGTAGGCAGCATGTTTTGTTGTTTAGTCACTCAGTCATGTCTGACTCTCTTTGTGATCCAATGAACTGTAGGCCACCAGGCTCCTCTGTCCATGGGGTTTTTCCAGGAAAGGATAGCTGAGCAGGTTGACATTTTCTTCTCCAGGGGATCTTCCTGATTGAGGGGTTGAACCTGCATATCCTGCATTAGCAGGTGGACTCTGTACTACTGAGCCACCAGGGAACCCTCTGCACCATGCATGTACATGAGTTTTAACTTTAAAATTTAATCTGACAATATCTGCTTTTAACTGGAGTAATTAGATCTTCTGTATTTAATGTGATTATTCATATGTTGAGACATAAATTTATCATCTTATTACTTGGCTTCCATTTTCCTATTTTCTGCTTTCTTTTGCATTAATTAAGTGACGTTATAATTGTTTTATCTCTGTGACTGGTTCATTAGGTATAACTCTTTATAATGTTAGTGGTATCTTTAAAATTTATACTTTTCCTCTCCATTTTAACTTATCAGAACCTAGCTTATTAGTGATATTTTATTACAAGTAATTTTTATAGAATGTCAGACATTGTAAGTTCTATCTTGTTGAATACTGGTTGTTATTTTTTTTATCCTGTATATATTCTTGATCATGGTTGTGGCACACACTTTTCTTGGAAACAGTTTAATCCTTTTAGGTATTAATTCTAAAATTTGTTAGGTAGACCAGCACCGTGCTCAGTCTAGGTCTAACTACTCCCTAATAATGAGCCATGAGCCTTCTGTGTCGTCGGCCCAATGTCGAGGCATTTCAGCATGCCTTGCCCAGGAGGAAGCACCGGCTTGGCCTTGCGTGTGGTCTGGCTGTTATTTCTAATCCTTCCAGGTTGTTTTCTAATAGACATGTGCTGATCAATACTCGGCTGAATATGTGAGGGAGACCTTCTGCAAATCTCTGGATTTACTTCTTTTTGTTCAGCTCTCTCCTCTTTCCTGTGAACAATTAGACTCTCAGTTCCATCTTCTAAATGCAGAACTTCTGCTGGAGTTCAATTTGGATGCATCTTTCTGATCGATAGCCTGGAAAATCTATTTACTGGGGCCGTGAGCTGAAGCAGTTGTAGGGTTCAGCTCTTTTGTTTCTTGTGTCTCAGGCATCCTGTATTGCCTGACGAGGATCCTGCAAATTGTTGTTTTGTTTATTTTGTCTAATTTTTTTCCCCAACTTTTAGGCAAGGAGTTTAACGTCTAGTCCCTTTTGTGAAAGTTTCTCAGTTGTGTCTGACTCTTTGAGACCCCATGAACTGTAGCCTGCCAGGCTCCTCTCTCCGTGGAATTCCCCAGGCCAGTATACTGCAGTGTGCAGCTGTTTCCTTCTCCAGGGGATCATCCCAACCCAAGAATCAAACCCAGGTCTTCCACATTGCAGGCAGATTCTTTACCAACTGAGCCACCAGGGAAGACCCCAGTCCCTGTCACTTTAAATTTTGGAGCTAAAGTCTACTAGGGGTATTTTTTTTAAAGGTGAAATTAACTTTAAAGGTATACCCCCAAGCTATCTTATTTTGTTGATCAGTGTAGGTATGTTCTAATGGCATAATCTTCCTACTGCTGAGAATGATCTCAGCAGACATACATAGCACCTTCATTGACATTTATCAACATAGACAGATTGTGGGAAGAGTTATTTAGTAGAGGCTTTCAAATGATTATGAATCCAAAAAATATAAAAGTATAAATTAGTAGTTCTTGACTCAGTAAGAAAATTTAGAGTAAAAGAAATTGAATTTATGGCCTAATTTTCATTTAAGAAGTGAAATGACCTTAAGAGTACTGTTTATTTTACCTATAGCCCTCAGTTATCTCAGGAAATAGGTGGAAATTTTGGTTTAATCTGCTAATGAGCACAAATTAGAGTAGATATTAATTATTCACCCTGATTTTTTATTTTGGAGATATAAGATGTTAATGTACACTACCTTCAAAATAAGGTTTATAGAATCAGAGTTTTCCAGATATCTAGAATACAGTATGTTTTTATGTTGATCTGAATGTGCTAGTGTAGTTTCAGTTATTCCTGTGGGATGATCATACAGTAATTACCAATTTAAGTAGTTCATGTGTCTCAAAACGTTATCATTGCATATATTAATGCTATTCAAAATGCAGTTGTAAAAAGAAATATGAGGAAAAGTATTAAATAATTATCAGAATGAAGTTGAGTTAATAGGTGTGACATCCAATTATAACTTGCCGCAAGAGAAATATCTAGTGAAGGTTGAACATTTCAGCCTTAGCTAAGATCCCTGCTTAGGCTAACTTAGGTGAGGTAGGATTCATAATGAGAAAGGAAGTCTTCGTTAGTATCCTATGCTATTAATACTTGATATAATTTATTCAATAGAGTCGATGTATTATATATGTTGACTAAACTATCAGTTGGAAGAACACTCTTTATTTTAAAATCTTGCTATTTTCTGGGGAGAATATGCTACAGTGTGTTTTAGGATGTTTTGAAATTATATAACCCAGAGTGTGGGAGGTTATAGACAAGCACGGGAGTAGGCTAGAATAATCCATGTGGTAATGGATTAGAGTTGGAGACTAATCAGTATTGGAGTCATGTTTAGCTTACTGTAGATATAAATGGAGATAGATGTGTACACACACATGTATACTCATACCTATAGGCATGTAGATGTACATTGTATATACATTGGTTAGTATACACATTTCATACATTTCCTTGCTCTGAAATCTGACAGTGCCCAGATGCAATATTAACAGACTAGTAGCAACAAACATGCCTAACACCCAAATTTTCTATTAATAATTCCACATGAAAGTAAGAGGAAGTGGATGTTTTAGAGAAATGACTAATGCTAAGCCCAGAAGTGAAAATGCACAAGATGAGCCTGGAGCATCTTGAGGTGCCAGAAAGTAAGTTTGGTTTTAGTATTCAAAAAAATTGCACAATGATATTAATAGAAGTATGTCAAATGAAAGATACCCAGTGGCTAAAGCTGGAATAGTTTGAGCAGCAAAATAAAAATATGCTTTGGGAATAGAGCCCACAGTTAAAAAGAAAAAAAACCCATGAGTCTATACTGATGTAAATGAATTAGTGATTAAATGAGAGAAATATAATCTATGCAGAAGAACTGCAATTAATTAATGTAGGTACTCTGCCATCAAGGGGGTGAAATATAGGTCCTTACTCCTTGAGTTTGAGTTCATGTAGAGATTTCCTTTTGGAGTGGAGAAAACTGACAGACACCACTTCAGCCAGATGGTCATGATTTACATACAGTGATAAGTCATGTTACTGGTTTCTATCTTCCATACGATGTGATGAGGCAAGCACTTTACTTCTGTTGTCTTCTCTCCCAAAGCCGATAAACACAGCCTAATCATAAGCAGTACTGCAGATGAATCCAAAATAAGGGACATTGGTCTAAAATATTTGATTGATATTCCTCAAGCCAAAACCAAGAAAAGTCTGAGAACCTAAAATAGCCAAGAGGAGTCTAGGAAAACATGAAAACTGAATGTAATCCTGAGTGCAATCTTGGAACAGAAATAATACATTAGGTGAAAAATGAGGAAATACATATACAGTGTGGACTGCAGATAATAATATGTCAATACATGTTAATTAATTTTGACAAATGTGCCACACTAATGGGATTCCCAAGTGGCTCAGTGGTAAGGACTCTGCCTGCCAATGCAGGAGACCTGAATTTGATCCCTGGGTCAGGAAGATCCTCTGGAGGAGGAAATGGCAACCCACTCCAGTATTCTTGCCTGGAAGATTCAGTGTACAGAGGAGCCTGGTGGGTTACAGTCTATGGGGTTGCAAAGAGTTGAACATGATTGAGTACACTAAAACATCATACTAATGCAAGATGCTAATTACTGGATACTAGGTATATGGGAATGCTGTCCTACATTCACAATGATTTTATAAATCTGAATCTACTTGAAGTTTTTTTTTTAAAGTACTTAAACATGTTTGGTTTATTTCTAGCCTTTTTTTTAAGGATGTAATTCATAACTATATTGTAGGGGATCACACATAATTCAATACATGTTTTAGAACCCATTGGATATTATTTTATGGTATAGAAGATGAGGACCCAAAAAGCAGGTACTTTTTCAAAGATTATATTGGAAGGCAGGAAGGATAGCAACCTCTGAAAATAACCAGAATGAGTCAATTTCAGGATTCTGAGCAAAGGAAGGTTAAAAGTCAGTAAATCAGTGAGGCCATAGTTCACTTCGTATATTTGTCATCATTTCCTTGCTTGTTTTTTTACTGTTTTAATTGATGTTCAGAATTCCTGTTCAAAGTATTTACTGAAGACACTTGCTTATCCAGTTACAAGTTGAAATCCTAAATGGGAAGAGAGGCTGAGAATTTTCTAATTTTGAGGGTCAACTTCATTTACTGTATATTCAGTTCAGTTCAGTCTCTCAGTCATGTCTGTCTCTTTGCGACCCCATGAACCACAGCATGCTAGACCTCCCTGTCCATCACCAACTCCCGGAGTCTACCCAAACCCATGTCCATTGAGTTGGTGATGCCATCCAACCATCCACTGTATATTAAAAAAATTAAATACACTGAAGTTAACAAATCTCAAGTGACAATACATTTATACGTATATCCTTTAAGCTGAAAAACTTCATATATTGTAGTGCAGATATATTGGAAATAAAAAAATTCTAGCTTTTGCTTTCAATTTGCTTTCATTTTTGAAAGATAAAATTTTCTCTGGAGATTGAATTATATATTAGTAGTTGATGACCTTCAGCTCTTTAAATACATCATTCCATTGTTCTCTACATGCATAAGTTTGGCTAAGAAGTCATTTTTAATTCTTACTTTAATGAGTAAGGTATCTCTGTTAGAGAGGTACTTTTGAGATTTTGTTTTCAGCAGTTTTTCATGTGCCTATGTGGTTTTCTTTGCATTTATTTGCCTGGATAAATGCATAGGTTGGTTATGACTATTATATCTTCAAATAATGCTTCTACCTTGTTCTTTTTCTTCTCTACTTCTGATATTCAAACTACATATACATTAGGTTGTTTTACTATATTCTATATTTCTAGCCTTATTTCAGAAGTTATCAGTTTCTGTGGTGAAACAATATGAGCAGTATACAAATGGACTTTAATGTTCAAATCAGATAACATATTTATTTCAGTGCATTTTTATCTATCTGTGTCATAAATATCTCTCTTAAATTGTATGACTTGTTCCCATTTGTTTTGGGTTGTGTACAACACCCCCCACCTTTCTTTATTGATGGTACTGAGTAAATAATGAGAGAGAACAAATGAGGAAACGGATTTAGCTCATTAAAAGTTGTCTCATGCTGTGTAATGCAAAACATAATTTTTATACTAACTTGCTCGATTGAGAACAAAATATTTAAGCACTTGTGTTGCCTTTTTGAGAATCATTGTGCAACAATGGAGCTGCCCACTGATCTATCCTTTGCAAATACCAACTTTCTTAAATTTTAAGGCAAAAATATTAATTAACTGCATATAAACTCTTCTCATCAGCTTCATTCCCTCTCTTTCTGCATCACTTTGAAATCCTCGTCTTCTTCTGAAGCAACAGAATTACCAGATTTCAAAATTTTTGCCCCTATGTCATCATAGCCAGTTTTTCCTTTAGTTTTATGTTCATCTCTTTTCTGGTGAAGCAGAATGGTATCCTCTGCAGTTTTTGTAGGCCAGTTGGATATCTTGTGCACTTACGTTAGCCAGCTGATCTGGAGTTTGTTGGAAGTAAAACAAAGGATGTGTAATGTTTAGGAACTGTTGTGGAATATCACTTACTGTTTTATTTTTTAAAGGTTTATCATTTATATAAAATATGTACCACAGTAGATATAGAGATAACAGATAACACTTCTGCCTTCATTGACTTTGCAGTCTAGTAGCTAGATACATCAATATAATTAATACATGTTAAGAAAAATAGTACAGGCCAGGAGATGCTGCTTATTGAGTTGCTTGTGCATACTTATTGAGAACTTGTGTTCTTATTGCCACTGATACTTATTTCCTTACTGATGTCAGAAAAAAAAAATGTAGAACTACAGGGAGTAGCAAGTACTGAAAAGAAGAAATAATGAAAGTGAAAAAGATGAAAAGGAGTTAGAGATGGGGATTCTGATAAGAATGTGTCTGTACACATCTGAGCCAAAGCCGTGAACCATGTCAGGGAATCACAGTTTGCCCATCAAATGTCTGTCCTTTTCTTCTCTGGACCCACTATCCACCCTTTTCCACTCTCCTGTTTGCACAGGGCAGTCTAGATCCCATGCTGTACAGTTTCCACTTGCATTTCACTAATAGGGAACCCCAAAAAGAGATGAAAAAGGGAAGGGGAGGGAAATTAGGTTATTTTCCCCTTGTTGCCTTCTGCAGAGGTTCCCTCAGTCTGGCTGTGTCCCTCTACCAAAGATCAGACTCAGGCTAAGCTGGCTGTCCTCTCTCCATCTTGGTTCTGGAAACACTTTCCTCTTGCTGCGTCAGGCTTAGGCCTGCTAATAGCCATTGCACACCCGGGAGTACTGCCTACTGTCTCGTGGTTCTCCTATACCTGCCCACAGCTCTGTAAGTATTCCCTAAATTTGGCTCTTCTTGAATCAGCCTTATTTGAGTGCATCACAGGCTTCCTGACCAGCACACCCAGAAAATCAGAGCCCCAAGAAGGCAATCATCATGCAGCTTTCTTTCCACTTCATTTTATGAATGATGGAAATGAGGCCAGAGAGAAGTCAGCTTTTCCTAAGAATGTAATCTAATGGTAATGACTGGTCTAAAATCTAGACATGCCGATTGCTACTCTTTCTAGTTCTCACTTCCCATTTGCTTTGAAATAATATAAATACTATTTTTTTTTCCAGTTTTCAAATGTAAGACCTGTTGCTTCTCTGCCTTTTGGCTAAGATCAAGTGTAGTATCCAAATGTAAGCCTTTTAAAACTGAGGCAATGAACATTCCAGCATTCTGCTTTTAAACTTGTGGAAATAAATAAAGACCACTCAAATGAGAACAAAGGCTGTTTATTCAGAGATTGCTGTAGCAAGGGAGTCAGCCACCATGACTTCTGTTTGGCAGAGATTCAGTGCAGGCAGGGGTGTGGGAAAGCCTTATAATGGAAAGAAGTTTTAGGTGTGTTCTGATTGGGGGTTGTTGGCAAAGTGGAGCTGGAGACAGGAGCTAAATAGACATAAGACATCCAAGATTGATTTGAAAGCATATCTGGCTTCCTCTTCTTGGTTCTGAGTTGGAAGCAGAGGCAAAAAAAATATAGGGAAGCTGGTAGTCACTAAGTCCTGACTATTTGGGGTGATAACTACAGAGTTTGTAGATCAGAGTTGTGTTGCCACATGTGAGGAGAAGGAAATGGCAAGCCACTCCAGTATTCTTGCCTAGAGAATACCGTGGACAGAGGAGCCTGGTGGGCTGCTGTCCATAGGGTCTCACAGAGTCTGACATGACTGAAGTGACTTAGCAGGCATGCATGCATTGGAGAAGGAAATGGCAACCCACTCCAGTATTCTTGCCTGGAGAATCCCAGGGACAGAGGAGCCTAGTGGGCTGCCATCTATGGGGTCGCACAGAGTCAGACACGATTGAAGAGACTTAGGAGCAGCAGTAGCAGCAGACACGTGTGACCAGCCATTATCAGTTGTATGGTCAGGCTCTTAAGCTTGAAAGCACTTCATTTGCTCTGCAGCAGTTTTTGCTCATCATCTGAATGAATTTTGGCCTCTGAGTAGATTAACTATAGAGTTCTCAGGGTATATAGGAGGAGAAAGTGTGGCCAAATGGTGGAAGAAAGAGGCAGATTTGGCATACTTTGGAACAATTCTGTTGACAGTCTGCTAGACTGGAACAAATAGGAACTATGCTTGCAGTATTTGGGGTCACACACATTTATGCCTTAAAGGTACATTTTTGGCACAGCTGACTTTATGTAGAAGCTTTGTCAATTATTAATGTAATTAGGTTGCATCTTTGCCCATTCTTTTATTATATGGGTGGCAGCAACATTTCTGGTGAGAGCCAGCAGAGAGAGCTTTATTCTCCTCTGAGAATCTGGAGTTGGCATGGCAGCCGCATGTGAGTCAAGTGTTGAGTATAGATGAAATCCTAAATTCCTTATTCTAGTATAGTTTCCTGACACTTACTCACTGCAGCTGATATGGACTTCAACCACACACTTGAAAAAGGCCCTGAGCCCACCTCATCCTCACCCAGATTAGCATACAGAAATGCAGCTCTCAAAGATGTGGTAGCTGGTGGCTACCATTCTCATGCCTTCATGACTCTTGCTCTACAGGTTTTCACTTGTGTTGTTGAATCGCTTCTTTCACAAAATCTTATATATTTGCATGAGATTGGCTGCACAGTGAAGCTATAGAGTCAGCTTCCCCCTTAGGTTCACTCCTGTTGCACTGAAGTCCCCACAGGAACTCCACTTTGTTTCATAGACATTTTAAGAGAAATTTCAGACAGGATAAGTCAAACAAGAAGTTTCATTTGGGAGATAAGGTGGAGGGAAGAGGAACTTCTGAAGGATATTACAGAGATTGGGAGCAAAAGGAGCTGACACGTCTCTCTCCTGATACCTATTTGGCCTTCTGGCTGAGATTGCAGGGACTAGTCATACCTCTCTAATTAGAGTTACCAGCTTTTAGAATGCCAGAGGTAGAAATCTTCCTTGGGACTTAATATTCCATGTGAATTTTTGATTTAGCACAGGGCTGACTGTAGCCACTCTTGTCCAGCAGTTGGCAGAAGTAGAGATTCTAAGCTGTCAAATTGGAGTGATTTCATTCCATTCAATGGTCTGTGGGCTACTAAGGGCAAAAACCGAGTCTTATTTTTACATACCTAGGGACTACCTGGGGTTTCCCGGGTGGCCCAGGGAAAGAATCCACCTGCCATTGCAGGAGACACAAGAGACGAGGTTTGATGCCTGGATCAGAAAGATCTCCTGGAGTGGGAAATGACAATCTGCTCCAGTATTCTTGCCTGAAAAATTCCATGGATGGAGGAGCCTGAAGGGCTACAGTCCACAGGGTTGCAAAGAGTTGGACGTGACCAAGCACAACACAACAGCAGAGGGACTGCCTAATTCATCAACACGTAAAGGGTTACCTGTTACGGCTGTGCTTTTTTTTTTTTAATGTTAAAATGTTGATGCATAGTATTGTCTTTCCCTTGGAAATAAAGACTTTTCTTTTTTCCTCAACTCATTTCCACATATAATGTGAAAAAATATTGTAGTTGTTTGTTGTTGGTTAGTTACTAAGTCATATTTGACTCTTTTTCGATCCCATGGACTATAGCCCACCACGCTCCTCTGTCCATGGGGTTTCCCAGGCAAGAATACTGAAGTGGGTTTGCCATTTCCTTCTCCAGGAGATCCTCCCAACCCAGAGAGTGAACCTGCTTGTCCTGCATTGGCAGGAGGATTCTTTACCACTGAGTCACCAGGAAAGTCTCAAGAAAATATATCTTGATATAAAAATGAAGATAGTATCTTTTATTTTGCCTTTGTTTTCTTGCAACTTCTATTCCTTGCAATATTCTTGCAATATTCTATTCTATTCAACAGCTTTTAGTTGTTGTCTTGTAATGTCTCACTGAGTTTTCTAGTGATTGATCTCATGTAAATAAATTTAAAAAATTGAAAAAGGAATTACTTGTGTACAATTTGAACTAAGCAATGATCCGTATTCACAGTTGTTGAAATATTGTATTCGGAACTAATGTTAGCAATCCAGCATTGGCAACATTATGCCCTGTTTATTTACAGATGTTTGCAAATCAGTATATACGTGACAGAAATGCATGAAATTGCAATACTTACGGAACTTTTTATAATGGAGAAAAAAGCTATGACAGAGGTAGGGATCTACTCATGTATTTCATGGAAATATTAATTTAATTGGTTTCCTTTAAAACTTTTGTAGAAATGGCAGTGATAGTTACAGAAGTAGGAAGATAGTTAATGCTTAGTTAAACAGATCTGGCCTTCTCTTTTGTTAATGAATGACTTCAAAGCTAAAATTTGCATTAAGAACATTAATGTAATAATTTAAAAGTACTCATTAGTCTGACATTTTTAGGATAACAAACTCAATTCTAGTGAAGTTGAACATGTGGAAGAACAGTGGTAGATTTAGGCAAGAAATAATCTGATCACAATAAAAATATACTTTTGCTTGAAAATCTGTCAAAAGGAATTCCAAGTATTTTAAAAAATGCATGTTAAATGGGCTTTGCTACAGTTTTGAAATAGATTAAAATTATATGCAAATTAATGCAAATCATGTGGCTTGAAGATTAAGTTTTGAAGTGCTGTCTTCATTCCCTGGAGTAAATGGCTTTTGAAGAATGGATGTATATAAATATCTGGCTGGCTGGCTGACTGGTAGACAGAGTGGATGAACGAATGATTGAATCCTTTTCTCTGCTTTGAAAGCTGTCATATTTTTCTTTGCCGCAAAACCAGGTTTTGATCATGTTCAAAATAGTCTAGAAAGTGGGAAGGTGAAACCCCAAGTTTTAGTGTAATCAATCCAGTTCAACCCAGTGAAGACCTTTTGCCTCAGAATGTCGCTGGCCCAGCTTAGAATTGCTAAGCTATAGTGTGTTTGAACCTCAAAGGGAGGGGGCCATCTTCTCAGCACTCATTCATTCCCTGAGTGTCCACTTAGCACTTCCCAAGAGCCAGGCATTGCTTTACATGCATCACTGCTGACCTCTTATACAGCAGTTAGTACTATTTTTGCCACCTATTCTTTCTGGAGATTTCTTCTTCCCTTAGATCCTGCCATATTTTATTTTCCTGGCTTTCCTTCTACTTCTATAAAATGTGATTCCATCTCCATTTCCAAACTTGCTTTGGGAGTTCCCTGTGGCTCAGTTTTTGCCTTCTGTTCTTTCTCTGCTCTGGTGATTCTCAACCCTGGCTTTGATCATAGCCTCTGAGGTGAGGCCCCAAGCATGGGCACATTTTAAAAGCTCCATAAACGATTCTGGTGCACAGCTAGGACTGAGAGCCATTTTTTATACTGTAATCCAGGGAATTGTTGTGTCTCAAAACGTCACTTTTGTCTCTCCTGATTAGTGTCACGCCAGCATCTTCTTTCTCTTACATGCCTGTTCTGTGCCTCCAGCTAGCCAAGAGGATGTTTCCATTTAGAAATATCACTTCTCTGCTTCATCTCCAAAATATCTTTACTTCCTGATTTCTTCTTATTATTCTTTAATGCCAGTCCATAAATATTAGTGTTTGACATTCCTCATTGCCTTCATCTATTCAATATCTTTAGCATTGTATATCCACTTAACTCTGAGGCTAGTCTTAGCTAATCCTTTGCCCAAATGCGATTGATTCTTTGTTGCCTATAGGGTCACACTAAACATTTTTATCAAAGAATATAAAGCTTCAAAATCTAGACCCACACGTTGACTTCCACATAGGACGTCTGTTTCAGCCTTTTGTTAGAAGGGCCTGTACCTTTCCCCTTTTTGCCTGAATTCTTCCTTGACTGCTCCATGACATGGCTGTCTTTCCTTTTCAAGTCTTACTGATAGTATAATGCACTGAATCACATAACTCTTATGTTGAAGTTTGGCTATCACCTAGAAGACAAAATTCTAACTGATTTTGTGCCAAAAGTGTCAACATATACTTCCTTTTGTTTATCAGAGACATTTATTAATACATCAGGGGAGGTGATGAGACATGGGTTATATATTATGGCAGCAACGTAAAGAATGTTAAAAACAAAATACCTATAAAATACAATGTGGGGGTTAATCTTCCTATAAGTTAGAGTCAGCACTCTGTATCCACAGTTCCTTAGCATCTGCAGCTTCAACTAACCACAGACTATATAGTACTGTATTACTTACTGTTGAAAAATATCCACATCTAAGTAGACCCTCACAATTCAAACCCATGTTGTTCAAGGGTCAACTGTATTTTCTATAAGTTCATAGTCTATCACAATTAAATGGATGGCTATTGCATGCTAAGGACTTTATGTTCCTATTATTTCATCCTTTTGAAAAATTAAGTAGTATGATCTCAGTTTTATGATGAGGAAACTGAGATCCAGCCATATGAATCAGCTTTGTTCAAATTATGGCCTTGACTGAGAGTCCAGTTTGGCTCTTTGGAACTGAAATCTGGTGCTTTGTCTCTCTAGTAAATTTTTTCTTTTAGAAGGGGTCAGGGCGGGGGGTAGTTTCGAGGGGATAGGAGGTTGTACTTTTATTCCATTAACATTTTCCTTTCCTGAACTCACTGACCATGATAGGTAGTCATAAAGGTGCTAGTGAATGAAATAAAATGTGGGAAGGATCAGAGGATAACCTGGATTTCCTGGGTCTCCCTCCAAAAGCTCTTTTAGATTCAAACTGAAGCAGAGCAGCAACTTTCAGCATTGGGTTGTTAAGAGTTGTTTGAATAATGCCTTGTTTAAAGGATTGATGCTGAAAATGCTCTAAGATTATCTAGCATATGAATTTTCTGAGAAACGATTTTAATAAATAGGATTTGAACTCTACTGTTGTTATCTGAGGGCTTCCCAGGTGGCCCTGGCAACCTACTCCAGTATTCTTGCCTAGAAAATCCCATGGACAGAGGAGCCTAGAGGCTACAGTCCATGGAGTCCCAAAAGTTAAACAGGATTTAGTGACTAAACAAAAAACAATTGTTATCTGAAAATTTAGACTAATGAACATTTCAAGACCTTGTAGACCAGGTGTATTTCTTGCAGGAGAAGGGGTTAATTTTCCCACCACTGTGTCTTTGAAATGATAGATGAAGCTAGTGTTCCCATGATGGCTGTTGTTCAGCTGAGAATGACTTCATGTATCAGTCTCCAGGAGACAGGAGACCATGGATGCCCTCTGTTCTTTATACAGAGAGAAGGGAAGAGCAGGCACTTCCTTGGAATAGCTGCTGTGTCATTAGGTCTCTGTTTTATTTGTGAAATATATTTCCTAATTTGGATCTGATGACTAAATGGAGGTTAGAATACAGAATTCTAGCTATTGGGACTTCTCTGGAGCTCCAGTGGTTAAGACTGCACTTCCAGCGCCTCTACTGCTGGGGGCAAGGGTTTGATCCCTGGTCAGGGAACTAAGATCCCACATGCCACACTGGTGGGGCCAAAAATAAATACATAAATCAATAATAAGCAATGCTTTGTATTTAAGAAAAGAATTGTAGCTCTCTTTGCTGGAATTTACCTATTGTATTTTAAAAATGGTAACTACTTTTATCTAAATGAGTACACTGATGCTTATATTTACTGTTTTGTGATTAATGGAATAAATAACAGGCTTTAGCCATCAAGGTAACCAAATGATGTCTGGACTCTCCATTTCTTAAGTTTAGACCAATAGGTTTATTTCCTTAGATGTTATGTGATTTAAAACTTTTACTTGAACTCTGCCATATTTAATAGTGAAATTAGGAGTAGGAAGTTGCACTTCAAAGGGAAATTAATTTTATTCTTTGAGCTACATTGTTGCTGAGATCAAAAGCATTTGAAGGGTGACCTGGGTGGCCATTATAAGTAATTGGAAAATAAGTACAATTTTTATTACTGCATCTTCAAATGAGGACAGCATTCTTTCAATATCACTTTTATATAAAAACTTGCACAAACTCACTCTACATGTCTTAATTAGAACCTACTATAAAAAGACATTTCATTGTTTTTATAACGTGTTCAGAAATGAACCTGCTCTTATTTAAGTATTACATAGCAGAGACACTAAAATCCAATCTAGAACAGAGAAAAAGTATAAAATTGTGATGTGCTTAATGTAAGAACAGAGTTTCAGTACAGTTACAGGCAAACAGAATTTTCTCTGGTCCTAAACCAAATCTAATGATTTAACTTGGCTTATTTTTTGTACATATGTGACAGCTAAAGGATGAATTGCCTTCCAGACAAAAAAACCTTCTTGTAGTGGCTCATTTGGTAGTCTCTATTATGTACTTGTAAGGACCTTCCTATTTGAGATGGAACTATTCTAATCAACAAACATGTATGAATTTTGTGAAAGAAGCTCCCAGAATCTTGTTTTTCAATATAAATACATTGTATTAAATAGGATTTATGACTGGCTCCATGGACTCATGGGTATATGTAGATGCTAACTTGCAGAGCCACAAGTGGAATGTCTCATCATTTTAATGAGTATAAAAATAGTGAACTATCTGGTGAACTAAGAGTGAACTATTCTGAACTATCTGGATGATTTTTTAAAGGATTCTTATGGAGAATTTCAGTGTCCATGCTTGCCTTCATATTTAGAATCAATTCACTGAGAGCTGATTTTTCTATATGGGCAAGAATTAAATAGCCATTCAAATATGGAAAGTGAGGGAATATTAAATCACCTCATGGCACTCACCTTGCCAGTGTGTACTGTATTCATGTTGAAAGTAGCTTAATTTCACAGGGAAGAGTGGACATGCCATACTAAGAGAACAGGTGGAACAGAAGCTTTCATGCCCTGCTTGGGAGTAGCTCTATGTGGGGAGGTCCAGAGAAGACTGATGAGGAACGTGGAGTGAGACTGATCCGCGAGAAGTCAGTGAATTCTAAGTTTTGAAGGGTGCCCTGGTTTGGGCAGTGAGAAACCACTTAAGCTGTAAGACATAGCTGTGACATAGGCAGAACTATGATCTAGAAGTTTTTTTTTTTTCTTTTAGTGTGAAGCATTTCCTTTTTAATGACATCTCCAACTAATAGTTATTAGTTGTCTTTTTTTAATGAGAACAATTAACTTTTTCATTGTAGTAAAATGTACACAATTAATATTATACTATTTTAACTATTTATTAATTAAATATGTCAGTGGCATTAATTAAGTACAGTCACAGTGTTGTGCAGCTGCCAGGACCATGTATCTCAAGAACAGTTTTCATTTTTCTTAACTGAAACATCAAACCCATTCAACCATAATTACCCATTCCCCTCTCCTGGCCCTGGCAACCACCACTCCACATTCTGTCTCCGTGAATTTGCCTATTTTAAGTACCTCATATAAGTGGAAATATAAAGCATTCGCTCATTTGTGACTGGCTTCTTTTACTGTAAAGTCTTAAGGTTTTGCCTACATTGTAGCATGTGTCAGAATTTCCTTTGTTTTTTTAAAACTAATTTTTATTGAAGTATAGTTTATTTACAGTGTTGTGTTAGTTTCTGATATACAATAACGTGAAACAGTTATATACTTATATTGTTGTTGTTGTTTAGTTGCTAAGTCGTGTCCAACTCTTTGCACTCTCATGGACTGTAGCCTGCCAGGCTCCTCTGTCCATGGGATTTGCCAGGCAAGAATGCTGGAGTGGGTAGCCATTTCCTTCTTCAGGAGATCTTCCCAACCCAGGGATTGAACCCATGTCTCCTGCTGGGCAAGCAGATTCTTTACCACTGAGCCACCTGGGAAGCCCACATATACTTCTATCTTTACTTTTTTAGATTCTTTTCCCATATAAATCATTACAGAGTATGGAGTAGTGTTCCCTGTGCTATACAGTACATCTTTGTGTGTGTGTGTTGCTCACCTGTGTCTGACTCTTTGTGACCCCATGGATCATAGCCTACCAGGCTTCTCTGTCCATAGAATTCTTCAGGCAAGAATACTGGAGTACATAGCCATTCCCTTCTCCAGGGGGTCTTCCTAACCCAGGGATCGAATCCAGGTGTCCCATATTGGAGGCAGATTCTTTACATTTTGAGCCAGTAGGTCCTTATTAGTTACCTATTTTATATATAGCAGTGTGTCTATGTCAACCCTAATCTCCCAATTTAGTAGTTGTTTTTCAATAAATATCTCTTCCTTATATATTAAAGTATCCTGGGAACTCTCAAGAAAAAGTGGCAAATGAATACCTGGTCCCTATCATTAAAGAACTAAATGCTATACAGGAGCTAAGTAGCTGTACAGATGTAAGTTAGCATTATTACTGTAGTAAAAGAAAAAGCATTGTTCTAAGCAGGCAATTAAACTTACAGAAGATTTACAGCCCTGAAGATATCCTCCAAGTCTCCCTTGTTAACTAACAATGTTTTCATTTACTGTGAAAAATGGTGAATGCAAATTATGTACCCTATTACAGTTTGATTATCAGGAACTTTATAGTTACGTACATGGGCACTATGTTATAGATAAATCTTGAAGAGTCAAAATGTTCACGCCTGCATGCTCAGTTGCTTAGTTGTGTCCATTGCGACCCCATGGACTGTGTAGCCCAGCAGGCTCCTCTGTCAATGGGATTTTCCCAGCAAGGATATTGGAGTTGGTTGCCATGCCTTCCTCCAGAGGATCTCCCTATTATAGGTTGATTATCAGGAATTTTATAGTTACATAAGTGGACCCCATATTTTAGGTAAATGTTGAAGACATCCGCATTAAAAACCCTTCAGGTGAGGTCAACAAAAGCGCAAATAAAAAAGTGGGACTGTATCAAACCAAAAAGCCTCTGAACTGTAAAGGAAACCATCAGTGGTTTGAAAGAGTGGGAGAAGATATTTGCAAATCATGTATCACGTAAGGAGTTAATATCCCAAGTATATACAGAACTTGTACAACTCAGTACCAAAGACAATTTGATTGAAAAATGGGCAGAGGATCTGAGTAGACATTTTTCCAAGGAAGACATATGCATAGCCAACAGATACAAGGAAAGATGGTCAACATCACAAATCTTCAAGGACGCACAAATCAAAACTACTGTGAGATATCATCTCATATCTATTATAGTGATTATTATTGAAAAGACAGGAAGTAACAAGTATTGGCAAGGATGTGGAGGGGAAAAGGGAACCTTTGTGCACTGTAGTGTAAATTCACGTAGCCACTGTGAAGAACAGTATGGAGATTCTTCAAAAAAGAAAAATGGAATATGAGGCAGAAATTCTGCATATAGGTATTTATCTGAAGAAAGTGAAAACACTAATTTGAAAAGCTATATGCACCTTTATGTTCTTTGCAGCATTATTTACAATTGACAAGATATGTTATTGCTTAGTCATGTCCGATTCTTTTGCGACCCCGTGGACTGGAGCATATCAGGCATCTCTGTCCATGGGGTTTTCTGGGCACAATTACTGCAGTGGGTTGCCATTTCCTCCTTCAGAGGATCTTCCTGACTCAGGGATCAAACCTGTGTCTCCATGTCTCCTGCACTGCAGGCAGATTCTTTACCACTGTGCCACCAGGGAAGCCCACACCAAGAGATGGAAACAATCTAAGTATTCATCAGTGAATGAGTGGATAAAGAAGAGGTGGACGTGTGTGTGTGTGTGTGTGTGTATGTAAATAAGAGTGTACATCTGTACACTCATCTGTAAACTAGAGTGAACATCTTGCCATTTGTGACAACATAGATGGATTTTGAAGGCATTATGCTAAGTGAAATAAGTCAGATTAAGTCAGTAAGTATGATCTCACTTAAATGTGGAATCTAAAATAAATAACAAAACAACACAAAACTAATAGATACAGAAAAGAGATTGGTGGTTGCCGTAGTATAGAGGGGGTTTGGAGGGAGGTCGGCAAATTGAGTGGAGAAGGTCAATAATTATGAACTTCTAGTTATAAAATAATTCATGAGGATGTAATATACAGCATTGTAATTAGAGTCAATGATGTTGTACTGCATATTTGAAAGTTGCTAAGAGAGTTAATCTTAAAGGTTCTCATCACAAGAGAAAAGACTGTACCTTTGTATGGCGACAGATGCTAATTGTATTTATTGTAGCCATCATTTTACAGTGTATACAAATATCAAATCATTATGTAGTACACCTGAAGCTAATGCAATGTTTTTATGTTGATTAAAAAAAATTTTTTTATATTCACTGGCATCTTTGAATGTTGTGGCTTGGGAGGATTAGAGTTATCCCTCCATTTTTCTCCCCAAATTGGAGGAATGCCAGAAGACATTTCAGAGTAGCCCCTTGTTAACTTGGCTGCTTTAACATCAAAGCTAGAGCTCTTAATAAGGGCCCGGTTTTCTGGACCAATATTGGCATTGGGTTAATTAAACCAAAGCTATACATTTCTCATGTCCTCTCTGTGCTTGGGGCTTCCCTGGTGGCTTAGACAGTAAAGAATCTGCCTGCAATGCAGGAGACCTGGGTTTGATCCCTGGGTCAAGAAGATCCCTTGGAGAAGGCAATGGCTAGACATTTGAACCCATGACTGAGTTACTAATACATTTACTTCATACTCCTCTGTGCTTAAACCCTTTCAATGTCTTCTATTTACCTGGAATAAAATCTAGAATTTTTAATGTGGCCCACAGCTCTGAGAGCCCTGGCGCTGCTACTTCTCCAAATCACTACCACTTCCAGCCTAACAAATTTCCACAGGAATGTTCTACCTGCTTCAGCCCAATCCCCAGTCTTTGCCTGGTCATGACCTCTCTTCTGTTCTCATGTGAAGAATTAATCTCCTTAGGAGATATTTTTTCCTTTCTTAATCTTTCAAACTAAATCAGGGATATCTGGACTCCTAACTTTTCAGTTTTTTCTTTCATAATAACTTTTACTGTTTATATATTATTTGCATTTGCTTTACCTGTGTCCTCAATGTCTTTTGTCCATTGTCTTTATGAGCAAATACACCAATTTTGTGCTATATACTCAGTGCCCAGCACAAAGTAGGAGCTTAATGAGTATATTTTTTACTGGTGTATGGACAAAGAGAGGGAATATACGTATAAGGTTAAAATAATAATTGTAAATAGAAATAATTTCTAAACTTTAAAAAATCAAGCAAATATCTGCTGAGACAGGTTTGAATCGTATAAAGAAACTATGTCACAGCAGTCCTAGACAAGATATATTTAAGTGAAGGGAGTATTACATATATCTGACCGTTACTAAAGCATGAGTAGAAATATGAAGAAATCTTCAAAAATTTTGAGTAGCATATATATTTTTTATTAGTTATTATCCTCATGTGATCAAAACAGTTCAGTAAGAGAAATACATTTCCACAATGGAGAGGCATTTTGTGAATTAATAGACTGGAACTGTAAAAAGACAAAATAAGAGCAAAAGCTTAAAATGGCAGGGAGAGAGGAAATTTTTCCCACCTCCACCCTCCTCCCACAGTTCAGCAGCAAGAGTGTTTATTAAACCAGAAGTGATCAAAATCACTTTTACTGTGTCAGCGTGGGCTGAAAAAGACACCTGCATTTCATGAATTGATGAGTAATTGTTTTTAGTCCTGATTCTGAGTACCCTGTTGATTGCAGAAGTGTGATATGGTTGAAAAAGCACTAGGTTTAGATCTGGAACACCTGGATTTAAGTCCTGGCATCACTTAGCTTTACATTAGACCTGGAATGAGTCACTTCACTTCACCAAGGCTGATTTTCCTTGTGAAATGGTGTCCTGTAGGATCCTTGCATGTATCAAATAAGACAATTACAGAGAATCTCTTGGAGAAGGCATGAAATACTAAAATAAGCTTTTGGGATTTGAGTATATATTTGTCTTTAAGTAACATACTTTGTGCAGATGTCCTGTCCTTTACTCCAGACAAACTTACATATCTCTTGGTGGGTGATACACAAACCAAGAAATGCACTTTGATGCAGAAAGTGCCATAATGCACAGATGAAGGAGCTTATTTTTGCTTCTGCCTACCTTTCTTTCCACACAATTCTGTGGGCAAGAAAGCATGACGGTTGGACAAGGGAGATTTATTGATCTAAGAAGTAAGCAAATTGAGTTTTGGAATAAAATATTCCATTTACCCATGCATTAATTTAAAAAATGTAGTTTAATAATTATCAAAACATATCTGAGAATGAGGTAGAATAAATACAGGTGTTTTTTAATCTATTTGGATATTGCCTTTTTATATGAATGAAGCTTTTAGCTTCATGTACAGTTATTTTTATGGTTTTATTCTATTGACCAATTAAAGATAGTCTTGGATTTTTGAAGGATAAGTAAAGTATATAGGTGCTGTGGCATTTATTAAGGGAGATAGAGTGGATGGTATTATTTTTTAAAAACAGATTATTTTATATCTCTGAAATTATGAAGCACGTTAATCAGAAAAATCAAATATATAAATTCTATTTTACATGTAACATAATAACCATATATAACAGAAACAATGATGATGGTAACCTTTACATTGCACCAGAGAGCAAAAATATGTTATGTGAGTAAGGATGTATGTGTGAAGAGAGTGTGTGTGTATTTGTATACAGACATATGTGAAGAAAATACAATGTTAACACCAGTTATTTCTGGGATATGTGATTATAGATGATTTTTTTCTATAGTTTTTATTTTAGAGATTTTCTATGATGACCATATACTTTGTTGATGACAAGAATGTTATAGAAGTTCAGTTTTACACACTATATAAAAGTAAAATACATAAAGTAAATTTTCTCTCTGAAATTAAAGGCTGTTACAGCGACAGCCTCCCTCACTGCTTTTAAATCACACTTCCGGTGCCCATTTAGATGTTTCATCCTCAGTAACATAAGGCGTTTCATTAGCGTCCAGTGGTGTATGATTGGACCTCCTGAGGTGTTATGCTTTCACATGAATTATTATAATGTATCATACATCTTAGTAATAACAATGAAGTTATCCAGTAAACATTCATAGGTAGTAACACTCTATAAGAATATGTGATTTCTTTTAAATGTTTGTAAGACAGTAAACAAATATTTTGAAATGTACTTTTACAAGTACATTTACATATGTATTTTGTATATTGGTGAATTCGGTGCTTTGGGGTTTTACAGTAATGGTGACTTCTTGCATAGTATCTCATGACTGTATAAAGCACCAAGTCTATGCTCTTACAGCTGCATAACTTCCCATAGGAAGGTTGGCTGTGATAATAAAGCATATAACATATCTTCATATCAATTAACTTCTGTGGCAACAGATATTTTATTGAAATGGTTAAAAGTATTATCTTATTTCTAGTAAGCTAATTTTAAGAAAACTCTTAGCTTAGTTGTGTAACTCAATAAACTCAAACTTCCTGTTGATTAACTCTCTTTTTGTCCATTTTGCTTTTAAAAATGTTTTATCTCAAGCCTTGGTGGTGACTTCTTGCATGCATTCCATGCTTTAATCTGATGTGACTGTGCTGCAGAATTACATCTTTAATTCTCTTTGTGTTCTTTTAGATAGATTTGGGGCTTCCCTTGTGGCTCAGCTGGTAAAGACTCCGGCTGCAATGTGGGAGACCTGGTTTTGATCCCTGGGTTGGGAAGATCTCCTGGAGAAGGGAAAGGCTACCCACTCTGACCTGGAGAATTCCAGGGACTGTATAGTCCATGGGGTCACAAAGAGTAGCACATGACTGAGCAACTTTCACTTTCACTTCAGAGAGAGATTTGTTTTAATCTTTCTCTCCTCCACACCCTGGCAACCCTCTATCTTCCACTCTCTTCATTTTTCTGGCACCTCTTTACTTTTATTTACATTTTTAAGGCAACTCATCATTCTTGCATTCAAGGTTAAGATGGAAGGAAAGTAAATTTAGTATAATCAAAGGGAAAAAAATCATTTTAAGAACTGGCAAGCACATCCTTCATAAGAAACAACTTGTTTTGTTCAGGATAAGTTGTAAAGAGACCTGTCTCATAACAATAAATATTTTAGAGCCGCTAGCAAAATGTATCAATATATTTTTCTTAAAGGAGACGTTCCTTCCCAGTGTGAGTAAATGTTCTCTTTCCCCTACCCGCTACATATACATTCAGAAAGTTAAAGAGTAAGAGCTTAACCTCCTTTTTTCCAACAGAACATCAGGACGTATACACTTACATAATTAATACAATTTAATATTATTAACATAATTAAAATAGCAGCTTATATTAACTTAGTAGTAGTATTTAAATCACAGATAAGAATATAGTTAAATAAAAATTTAAGACTCATAAATTTAAGGATCCAGAAACTTTTACAGATGTAGAGGCATTTCTAAATTCAGGTTATCTATGATAGCTCTGGAGAAATAAATTTAAGACCTTCACAATTCTATAGGAAAAAATCCCACTCTAAAGTCATTTTTATTCATAAAATATAGCAGAAAATGTAAAACGTCCGTGTGTTCAGCTTTCATTCTTTTTCTGTAAAATTAATACATAATGGCATGCTTCCCATAATTACCATTGGCACGTTAGTCTTTGTGGTACTAGTACAAACTAATCCCTTTCATGTGATATTTTAGAAGTTGTACAGAATTTTTTTCCTATTGTTTAATGTTTTTTTAAAGTATGAGTGTCTTTAATAGTTTTCACCTTGACTACAGCTATTTCTTAAAGTTTATTTTTGTGTGTAGTCGCTCAATTGTGACGACCTCATGGACTGCAGCCTGCCACGTTCCTCTGTCCATGGGGATTCTCCAGGCAAGAATACTGAAGTGGGTTACCATGCTCTCCTCCAGGGGATCTTCCCAACCAAGGGATTGAAGCCAGGTCTCTCCCACATTCTAGGTGGACTCTTTACAGATTGAGCCACCAAAGTATGAGTATCTTTAGTGTAATAGTTTTCACCTTGACTACTGGTTTTTCTTAAAATTTATTTTTAATTGGAGGATAATTGTTTTAATAAGTGTGTTAGATTTGCCATACAATTCCAGTCAGCCTTGAAGTATACGTATGTCCCTTGCCTCTTGAATCTCCCTCCCACATCCCACCCCACCCCTCTAGGATGTCATGGAGTATGTGATTGAGCTCCCTTTACTATACAGGAAGTTCCTATTAGCTATCTGTTTTACATATGGTAATGTATAGGTTTTGTGCTACTCTCTCAGTTCGTCTCACCCTCTCTTTCTGTGTTTACAAGTCTGTTCTCTATGTGTCTCTGTCCCTATCCTGCAGATAGATTCATCAGTACCATTTTTATAGGTTCAATATGTATGTATTAATATACGATATTTGTTTTTCTCTTCATTCTGTATGACAGGCTCCAGGTTCATCCACCTCAATAGAACTGACTCAAATCTATTCCTATTTATGCTGGAGTAATATTCCATTGTGTATATGTACCACAAATTCTTTATCCATTCATCTATTGATGGATATCTAGATTGCTTTCATGTCTTTGCTATTGTAATTAGTGCTGCAGTGAACATCAGGGTACGTGTGTCTTTTTCAGTTATGATTCTCTCTGGCTATGTGCCCAGAAGTGGAATTGCTGGATCATAAGGTAGTTTTGGAGAAGGAAATGGCAACCCACTCCAGTGTTCTTGTCTGGAGAATCCCAGGGACAGAGGAGCCTGGTGGGCTTCCGTCTATAGGGTCTCACAGAGTCGGACACAACTGAAGCGACTTAGCAGCAGCAGTAGCAGCAAGGTAGTTTTATTTCTAGTTTTTTAAGGAATCTCCATACTGTTCTCCATAGTGGGTACAAAATCACTGCAGATGGTTATTGCAACTGTGAAATTAAAAAACACTTACTCCTTGGAAGAAAAGTTATGACCAACCTAGACAACATATTAAAAAGCAGAGATATTACTTTGCCAACAAAGGTCCGTCTAGTTAAAGCTATGGTTTTTCCAGTGGTCATGTACGGCTGTGAGAGTTGGACTATAAAAAAAGCTGAGTGCCAAAGAATTGATGCTTTTGAACTGTGGTGTTGAAGACTCTTCAGAGTCCTTGACAGCAAGGTGATCCAACCAGTCCATCCTAAAGGAAATCACTCCTGAATGTTCATTGGAAGGACTGATGTTGAAGCTGAAACTCCAATACTTTGGCCACTTGATGAGAAGAACTCATTTAAAAAGACTCTGTTGCTGGGAAAGTTTGAAGGTGGGAGGAGAAGGGGATGACAGAGGATGAGATGATTGGATGGCATCACCGACTCAGTGGATATGAGTTTGAATAAACTTCGAGAGTTGGTGATGGACAGGGAGGCCTGGTGTGCTGCAGTCCATAGGGTCGCAGAGAGTTGGACACAACTGAGCAACTGAACTGAAATTTGCATTCCCACCAACAGTGCAACAGGTTTCCCTTTTCGCCACACCATCTTCAGCATGCTTTTCTGTATATTTTTTGTAATGGTCATTCTGACCCATGTGAGGTGAAACCTCATTGTAGTTTTGGATGGCATTTCTTTAATAATGAGGCGATGTTGAGCATCTTTTCATGTGTTTGTTGACCATCTCTATGGAGAAATGTCTATTTAGATCTTCCTTTTTTTTTTTCTTTTTTCTTTTGATCAGGTAGCTAGTTTTTCTGGTGTTGAGCTGCATGAGCCGCTTGTTTATTTTGGAGATTAATCCTTTGCAAGTTGTTTCATTTACAATTATTTTCTCTCATTCTGAGAGTTGTCTTTTCATCTTGTTTATAGTTTCCTTTGCTGTGCAGAAGCTTTTAAGTGTAATTAGGGCCCACTTGTTTATATTTGGTTTTATTTCCATTACTCTAGGAAGTGGGTCAAAGAAAATCTTGCTGTGATTTATGTCAGAATGTTCTATGAATTAGTCTTAGTCTTTTATACTTTCTGGACTTACATTTAGGTCTTTATTCCATTTTGAGTTTAGTTTTGTGTACGGTGTTATGCAATGTTCTCACTGAATCTATAGATTGCTTTGGGTAGTATAGTCATTTTCACAATATTGATCCTTCCAACCCAAGAACATGATGTATTTCTCCATCTGTTTCTGTCATCTTTGTTTTCATTCATGAGTGTCTTACAGTTTTCTCTATATAGATCTTTTGTATCCTTAGGTAGATTTATTCCTAGGCATTTTATCCTTTTTGTTGCAACAGTGAATAGGATTGATTCCTTTATTTCTCTTTCTGATTTTCATTGTTAGTGTATAGGAATGCAGGGGATTTCTGTGTATTGATTTTGTATCCTGTGGCTTTACTAAATTCGTTGATTAGCTCTAGTAATTTTCTGATAGTCTATTAAGGGTTTTTGCTCCAAAATCACTGCAGATGGTGATTGCAGCCATGAGATTAAAAGACGCTTACTCCTTGGAAGGAAAGTTATGACCAACCTAGCTAGCATATTCAAAAGCAGAGACATTACTTTGCCAACAAAGGTCCATCTAGTCAAGGCTATGGTTTTCCCAGTGGTCATGTATGGATGTGAGAGTTGGACTGTGAAGAAAGCTGAGCACTGAAGAATTGATGCTTTTGAGATGTGGTGTTGGAGAAGACTCTTGAGAGTCCCTTGGACTGCAAGGAGATCCAACCAGTCCATTCTAAAGGAAATCAGTCGTGGGTGTTCATTGGAAGGACCGATGCTGAAGCTGAAACTCTAATACTTTGGCCACCTCGTGTGAAGAGCTTACTCATTGGAAAAGACTCTGATGCTGGGAGTGATTGGGGGCAGGAGGAGGAGGGGACGGCAGAGGATGAGATGGCTGGATGGCATCACTGACTCGATGGACATGAGTTTGAGTAAACTCCGGGAGTTGGTGATGGACAGGGAGGCCTGGCATGCTGCAGTTCTTGGGGTTGCAAAGAGTCGGACATGACTGAGAGACTGAACTGAATTGAACTGATGTATAGTATGTCATCGGAGAAGGCAATGGCACCCCACTCCAGTACTCTTGCCTGGAAAATCCCATGGACAGAGGAGCCTGGTAGGCTGCAGTCCATGGGGTCGCTAGAGTCAGACACGACTGAGCGACTTCACTTTCACTTTTCACTTTCATGCACTGGAGAAGGAAATGGCAACCCACTCCAGTGTCCTTGCCTGGAGAATCCCAGGGACGTGGAAGCCTGGTGGGCTGCCATCTATGGGGTTGCACAGAGTCGGACACGACTGAAGCGACTTAGCAGCAGCAGCAGCATAGTATGTCATCTGCAAAGAGTGAAAGTTTCTTTTTCTTCCAGTCTTCATTCCTTTTCATTTCTTTTTCTTTCTCTGATTGCTATGGCTAGGAATTCCAAAAACATCTGAGATAATAGTGGTGAGAGTGGGCACCCTTGTCGTGTTCCTCATCTTGGAAGAAATGCCTTCAGCATTTCACCGTTCAGAATGTTTGCTGTGGGTTTGTCATATGTGGCCTTTATTACATTGAAGTAGGTTCTTTTTGTGCCCGTTTTCTGAAGACTTTTTATGATAAATGGGTGCTGAATTTGTTGAAAGCTTTTTATGCATCTATTGAGATTATCATATAAGTTTTCTCTTTTAATTTCTTAATATGGTATATCACATTGATTTGCATGTATTGAAGAATCCTTTAAATATGTCCCACTTAATCATGGTATATGATCCTTTTAATGTATGGTTGAATTATGTTTGCTAGAATTTTGCTGAGTAGTTTTGCATCTATGTTCATCAGTAATATTGGCCTGTAATTTTCCTTTTTTGTAATGTCTTTGACTTGGACTTCCCTGATGGCTCAGATGGTAAAGAATCCAGCTGCAATGTGGAAGACCTGGGTTTGATCCTTGGATTGGGAAGATCCCCTGGAGAAGGGAACAGCTACCCACTCTAGTATTCTGGCCTGGAGAATTCCATGGACTACAGTCCACAGGGTCACGAAGAGTCGGACACGACTCAACCACTTTCACTTCACTTTGATTTTAGTATCGGGGTGATGGTGGCCTCGTAGAATGAGTTTGAAAGTGTTCCTTCCTCTACAAGTTTTTTGGAAGATTTTGAGAGGGATAGGTATTAGCTTTTTTGTAAAATATGATAGAAGTCACCTGTGAAGCCATCTGGGCCTAGGTGTTTATTTTTTGGAAGATTTTTAATCACAGGTTTGATTTCCATGCTTATGATTGGTCTGTTCATATTTTCTGTTTCTTCCTGGCTCACTATTGGAAGGTTGCACTTTTCTAAGAATTTGTCCATTTTTTCCAGGTTGTCCATTTTATTGGCATATAGTTGCTCATAGTAGTCTCATGATCCTTTGTATTATATTTCTACATTGTCTATTTTGACCTCTCCTTTTTCATTTCTAATTTTGCTGATTTGAGTCTTCTCCCTTTTTTTCTTGATGAGTGTGGCTAATGGTTTGTCAGTTTTGTTTATCTTCTCAAAGACCGCCTTTTAGCTTTATTGATCTTTGCTATTCATTTCTTTTTATTTATTTCTGCTCTGATCTTTATAATTTCTTTCCTTCTACTAACTTTGGGGCCTTTTATTTTTCTTCTTTTACCAGTTGTTTTAGTGTAAGATTAGGTTGTGTATTCAATTTTTTTCTTATTTCTGGAGATAGGATTGTATTGGAGAAGGCAATGGCACCCCACTCCATTACTCTTGCCTGGAAAATCCCATGGACGGAGGACCCTGGTAGGCTGCAGTCCATGGGGTTGCTAGGAGTCAGACATGACTGAGCGACTTCACTTTGACTTTTCACTTTCATGCATTGGAGAAGGAAATGGCAACCCACTCCAGTGTTCTTGCCTGGAGAATCCCAGGGACGGGGGAGCCTGGTGGGCTGCCCTCTATGGGGTCACACAGAGTCGGATACGACTGAAGCGACTTAGCAGTAGCAGCAGCAGGGTTGTATTGCTATAAACCCCGCTTTTAGAACTGCTTTTGCTGCATCCCATAGGTTTTGAGTCATTGTGTCTGCGTTTTTTTTTTTTTCCTGGCTTGGTATTTTTAAAAAATGTTTATTTGCACATTTACTGACCACATTGATCCTGACTCCGTGTTTAGGGAAAATCCCTGTGATGCAAGCCCCAGTTTCCACGTTATACCCATTTGGAGAACCAGGCCCACAGCTGGATGGAAGGATGGTAATAAACAGGACCACAAGCCCCATCAGGGATAGGAGCAGTTGGTCAGAGTGCCTGGGATTGGGAGGCAGCACCAGTGAGTTCTCAGAGATGGCTGCTTCTCTGCTATGGGGAGGCGCTGAATGGAATTATTCACAAAACGGCCATCAGCTGCTGTGCTTCCCCTCTTTGATTACAAAATAAAATGTATCTTACATGAAAGAGAGACGTGGGTCTCTGGTGAGCTGCCCTCTTCCCAGTATTGACGCTTGCTTGGCTGCTCTCTGGTGTGGCCTCAGCCTCCCACTAGGACCAGGGCGTCTGGGGATGGGGAGGCGTCTCCCAAGCCCACCCAGGGCTTGGCCTGGCTCAGAGCAGGAAGGAGGGTGGTCTGTGTGCCCTGGGGGGTGTGGGGTTGGGGCTCAGGGGAAGTCTCGGTAGGGCTTCACTGACTCAATGGACATGAGTGTGAATAAACTCCGGGAGCTGGTGATGGACAGGGAGGCCTGGCATGCTGTAGTCCATGGGGTCACAAAGAGTCAGACATGACTGAGTGAGTGAACTCAACTGAACTTTAAATATATCCTGCCATTCCCTTCTGGCCTTCAGAATTTCTGATGAAACCTCAGCTATTAACCTTACGGGGTTTCCCTTGTATGTTACTTGTTGCTTTTTCCTTTCTGCTTTTAATGGTTTTTTCTTCAATTCTTCTGCCTCAGTTACTCTGCTATTGATTTCTTCTAGAGTATTTTTAATTTCAGTAATTGTGTTCTTCATCATTGTTTATACTTTATTTCCTTTAGGTCCTTTTTAAATGTGTTTAAATGGTTAGAGTTAAATAATTCTTGCATTTTCTCCACTCTGATTTCAAGATTTTGGATCATACATACTATCACTACTCTGAACTCTTCAGGTAGTTTATTTACTCTTCATTTATTTGGTCTTATGGATTTTTTCCTTCTCCCTTCATCTGCACAATATGTCTGTCTTCTTTTTATCTAGCTTGCTGTGTTTGAAGTCTCCTTTCTCCAGGCTGTAGTGTTGTAGTTCCTCTTGCTTTTGGTCTCTGCCCCCAGGGGTAAGGTTGGTCTAGTGGCTTGTCTAGGATTTGTGATGTGTAGGACTTGTGCATTCATTCTGGTTGGAGCTGCTGAGTTTTTTTTTTTTTTTTTTTTTTTTTAACATTTGATGGGCAACACTGTGTGAGGTGGTGTTTCGAGGTGTTTGTGGGAAGCCTGTCTGCTAATGATTGGGTTTGTGTTCCTTCATGCTTGTTGTTTGGGGTGTCCTGAACTGGGTGCTGCTGGAAGTTGGATGGTGCTGAGTCTTGGATACAGCTGAAAGTTTTCATGGGAGTTCTCACTGATTAATACTCCTTGGGATCATGAGTTTTCTGGCAGTCTGGAGTTCTGGGCTCAGTGCAATCACTCCAGAAGCTCAGGCTTTACCCCTCTGGTCTGGAAACTATGATCCCCAAGCCATTTGTTATGACAGTAAAGAGAATTAAAACAAACAAAAAAAGCCAAGACACAAAAATGAACCCCAGACAAATGGCAAAAATAAAATCAGAGAAACATGAACAAGAACAAGGAACACACACACACACACACGAAGCCAAAACATACCAAAGAAAACAAAGTACCAGAGTGACCTGGCAAGAAAAAGAAAGCAAAAATGATATCAACCAATTAAGGACAAAACTAACAAAAACACATAACAGAAAGCAAGACCAAAGCAGAGTTCCAAATGAGGACTAAAGAAAATAAATAAACATGGTGAAAAAAAGAAAGGAAGAAAAACCCCAAAAACAAAGTAAAATAGGGGTATTTTTAAAAATATTTAGATATATTAAAGAAAAAACACAAGAGAACTACAAAACAGAACAAAACAAAAAAAAAGAAGAAAAAATATCCGCAGAACTGCAGAAAGCCAAATTAGAAGTAGAAATAGATCAACGAGAGAAAAAGTGTGATTAACGATTAAAAAAAAAAAGTTCCCAAGAGTCTAAATGGAGATAATAATAAAAAGTCAATAATAACAGCAACAGAGAAAAAGAAAAAAAAAATCCAGAACCAATTACAGGGTGAATCAAAATATAAGAGGAATATGTGTGTGTGTGCATGCACCAATGCACATTCAGTCGTGTCCAACCGTTTGTGACCCAATGGACTGGAGCCCACCAGTCTCCTCTGTCCATGGTATGCAATAATAAGAAACTTTTGAGTCTGAACTGTCGGTGTCCCTTCCCCCACTGTGAGCCACAGCCCACCTACACCTCTGTAGGAAGCCCTACAATACTGGGAGGAGCTGACTTCTGAACCTGCTGTGGGTACAGCTCAGACTCTGATCTGACCCTGCTCCTGTGCGCTCTTGCCTCCAGTGTCCACAGCTGCCAGAGCTAGAGCATTTTCTTTTGTGGGAGCACTCATCATTGTTTTATATATTCCATACATACAGCGTCTACCTAGTTGATCGTGTGGATTTAATCTCTATCTTTTACATCTGGTGGGGAAGGTTTTGGTCCTCTTCCTTAGTCACTCCATTTCTGGAACTCAATTGTGGTTTTATACCCACTTTTGCATGTGGGTCATCCACAGGAGTTTGCTTCTGAGGCTGCCCTGGTGGACCTGGGTCCGCCCCAGTGAGGAATGGATGTGGAGGTGGCAGTGCTGCTCAGATCTTGTGAATCTTGGTGGGTACCAGGTGTGCAGCGCAGCCAGTGGCCATGGGTGCAGGTGATATGGCATTACTAGAATTTTTTCTAGCCTCTGGCAGCTCTTCCCCAGTGATGACTGAGTGTAGCTAGGATGGCTGCTTGGATTGCCAAGATTCTGGCAGCACCAGGTGTGCAGGAAAGCTGGCATCTATGGGCCCAGGATATAGGGCACGGTTAGGATTTGTTTTTAGCCTCTGGCAGCTCTGCCTCAGTGAGGACTGAGTGTGGAGGTGGCATGGCTGTTTGGATCATGGGGACCTTGGAGATGCCAGGTCCACTGGGAAGCCAGCAGCCATGGGCACAGAAGATATGGTGTATTTGAGTTCTAGCCTCAGCAGCTGGTGCTCAGAAAGCCACCCTGGCTGGTCCTCTGTTGCTCAGCACATGAGGTGGTCAAAGGCAGTTGTGGTTGGGGTCCTTCTCTGTTACTTGGTGTATCAGGCGCTCAAAAGGCCACCTTCACTGGAGTCTCTCTATTCATCGGTTGCCAGTATAGGATGTGGGGAGGTAGAGGCTAAGTGATGACTCCACCCTCTGTGATTCAGCAGTTGTACCCAGTCTCCATTGCTACCCAGCTTTCCTCTGCAGGCATTCTCCCCAGGGATTTCCTCCCTACTGTCTCCTTGGGAGACGGCTGTCAACAGCAGTTCTGGCCCTGGGATTTCTCTCCAATCCCCACGCTCCAGATCTCAGCAGCAGCCCTATTTGAGATACGTAGGGCCAGAGTACAGATTGTTTTGTACTTCTGACTCCATTCAAACTGTCCAGGATTAGCTGTTTCACTCTCTGACAGCCTCAGATGCTTCCCTTTTGTCCCAACTGGTTGCCCCAGAGGCAGGAATCTCACTTCTGCTTCGCCCACTGGGTACAGGTCTGGTCCCACTCTCTCTACTCTTTTCCCTTCCTTTCTTCCTTCATCCTACCTAGTTTTGCATAGGGGGGACTCCTGCCAGTATTCAGCTGGTATTCTGCCAGATCTTCTGCATCTAGAGATGTTCCTGATATATCCATGGAGAGATATGTACTCCATGTCCACCTACTCCATCATCATCTTGTCTTCTCCCTTGAGTATTGCTTTTGATTATGGTTTTATTTGAATGAAAGTTAGCATATAAAATGAATTAATGCACAAATGTTCTAAAGATAAATCCAGGACAAAATTGGTTTTGAAAGTGGTATAATTTCTCTAGAGATGAATGAATCAATTGAATGAGAGGGTGTGGTTAAGTCCACTAGTGTATATGCATCAAACTTCTTTTTTATTTTCAGAGATTTTATTCCTTCAGATTTATACCACATGCAATAGCCAAAATCAGTGGCTAAACACTAAACACCATTCACAAAAGTTTCAAAATCTAAACACCATTCACAAAAGTGTGCTTTTTCAGCATCTAATTTTTTAAAAATGGAGTCCACATATAGCTGGAAATAAACAGTTCATATTCTTTGTAAAGCATCAGTTCAGTTCAGTCGCTCAGTCATGTCCAACTCTTTGCGACCCCATGAATTGCAGCACGCCAGGCCTCCCTGTCCATCACCAACTCCCAGAGTTCACTGAGACTCACGTCCATCGAGTCAGTGATGCCATCCAGCCATCTCATCCTCTGTCGTCCCCTTCTCCTCCTACCCCCAATCCCTCCCAGCATTAGAGTCTTTTCCAATGAGTCAATTCTTCGCATGAGGTGGCCAAAGTACTGGAGTTTCAACTTTAGCATCATTCCTTCCAAAGAAATCCCAGGGCTGATCTCCTTCAGAATGGACTGGTTGGATCTCCTTGCAGTCCAAGGGACTCTCAAGAGTCTTCTCCAACACCACAGTTTAAAAGCATCAATTCTTCAGCACTCAGCCTTCTTCACAATCCAACTCTCACATCCATACATGACCACAGGAAAAACCATAGCCTTGACTAGATGGACCTTTGTTGGCCACAATGAAAACTTAGTTGTGTGATAGTTACTGACCATGAAATTATGCCTGATCATTTTTATAAAATGTAAACTTTGAATGCCATTTCATCACTGTTGTGCTTTGAAGAACAGCAGTTTATTCTTGATCACCATGGAACTCAAAGATAGCTTTCATTTTCTTTTTAGCTAATGTAAATTCTAGAAATGAAATGATACTGAAAATCTTGCTTATTTATATTCAGAGAAAACTTTTTTTATTTCTGGAAACTTATAAGTGTATGATCTATAAAGGTTGTCATGTATTTTATGGTTGCTAAGATACCTGGAGTAACTAGACCACTGAGTCTCATTGCTCAGGTTGAGATTGAGCTAACTCTAGCATAAGCCATCCAGAGCCTTGTATAGTTGCCCTCTAACATTACCCATTTTAATGTGAGTTTATTAAAATAGGGTTTGGAAAAGTGAAGAAAAATTGTTGAATTTGCCTTTCATTTTTTGCTGTAGTTCTTAGAAAATAGCTTTCTACTTAAAATAGAGTTGGAATAACCTTGGTCATGTTGAGTACAACAGCAAAACAATGAAAAAAAATTGTCCCATCTAACTGCAATAATAACTCTTAGAACTTAATCTTGTAGTATTTTTCTTCCAAATTGTGGATGTTTCTGAATCAGTCACACCTTGTGCACAACCAGTACATTGATGAGGATAACTCAAACTAGTTTGCTCTCAGCTGTTTTCTAACAGTATTGTCACAGTTTTCTACTGCTGCTGATTTTTCATTTCTGCCATGCATTTGTCACTTCTGTTGATACCTTTGGTGTTATGTGATGAGATGAATCTGGTTGGGAGGATAATAGTGCGCAAAAGCTTCCAAACAGAGCAGAATGGAAAATTAGAGCCTCAGAAGTATCCTTGAGGATGGATTCCAGTAGATGATGTCTGCCCACATTGACAGTAATGATGCTAATGCAGAAATACTGGAGATTAGAAAACAGAGTGTATGAATGAGGGCAAGGCAAAAAAAAAAAACTCCACCTATTCAGAAAGAATACCTCACTTCACTTCTTTGTAAAGCTGAAAAATGTCATGAGTGTGTTGAGCTCCAAACAGAACAAGTACAATATAATTCTAGAATAATGTCTTATCAGTGTCAGAGCCTCTCAAGTTGTACCATGATTAGTGTTATGTTGCTGTTTAAATGATTTTGTTTCTAGAGGTGCAGATCTTTAAATACAGTATATAGATTTTTATATGGGAACTGCAATGTTGGTGATGCTTTGTTTTATAATGAGGGCAAATTTCCTATGGTTTATTTTTCTCTGTTTCCAGTGAAAACAATGTTCTCTCTCCTTTTCGTATTGGGAATATGGCAGTTTTAGGTCATGGTAGCAAATTCAGACTGTCAACATTGTGTCACAGCAATAATCCTTTTTTTTTTTTTGCAAAAGAGTTTTTTTGGTGTTAAGACAATTAAAAAATTAAATATAAAATAATGAGGGACAAGTTTTAACATTGTAGGAAATTAGAACATTTTCGAATTTACTTTAAATGAGTAACACTATTTGGTTGCTAATATTCCAGAGGATTCAGCTGTCTCATGGAAAATTGAATATCTGAGTAATTTCCAGTTAGACTAGAAATTATCTGAAAACTTAAAAATTTCCCAAATTTAGATTTCTAGAAATCTAAATAAATGGGAAATTTTTAAGTTTTCAGATAATTTCTAGTCTAACTGGAACCTGGGAGAAGGCAATGGCACCCCACTCCAGTACTGTTGCCCAGAAAATCCCATGGACGGAGGAGCCTGGCAGGCTGCAGTCCATGGGGTCGCTAAGAGTCAGACATGACTGAGCGACTTCACTTTCACTTTCCACTTTCATGCATTGGAGAAGGAAATGGCAACCCACTCCAGTGTTCTTGCCTGAAGAATCCCATGGAGAGGGGAGCCTGGTAGGCTGCAGTCCATGGGGTCTCACAGAGTTGGACACGACTGAAGCGACGCAGCAGCAGCAGCAGGATTGAACCTATAGCAATGTGTGTATGTGTGTGTACATTCAACAGTAATTTTTTTTGAGGGGATAGTCTTTCAAGCCTTTCTCTAATCACTCTAGCATCTAAAATAAAGTAATATAAAATTTCCAGGTGGCTACAAAATATTAGATACATTGATGCTAGCATTGGGTGTATTGGTGGTAGTGGGAGGGAAAATAATGATTATGCATGATTTATATGCTACAGAATTAAAGTGGCCTTTCATTTCCTTTAAAGAATGCTATTTTCTCAAATGAGGAGGGTTAAATAAGAGCCTTAAAGAGAGAAGTGAGACAGTGACATCTGCTATGAAGAGTTACTATAAACAATGAGGGATCAGTGACAGAAAAGAATAAAATATGTTCTTAAAGAATGAAGGGGGGAAATTTAATAATTTCACTTTTTAAACGCACCTGAAAAATTAGAGGGATTTAAAACTCCCTAGAGTAGAGAGAATAGTTTCTGTTAGAATGACTGGTTAAGATTTCTGAGCAAATGTGCCAGAAAAAATGATTCTGAAACAATGTAGTTTTAAAATCTTTGCTTCATCCTGACTCCTGATGAAGGGAATGGCTGTGTAGGACTGGCCTGCACCATGCACTGCTTTCCTAACTCCTCCACAGCTGATTTATTAATGACTGCTACCTTCAGTTCAGTTCAGTTCAGTCACTGAGTTGTGTCCGACTCTTTGAGATCCCATGGACTGCAGCACATCATGATTCTCTGTCAATCACCAACTCCCGGAGCTTACTCAAACTCATGTCTGTGGAGTCAGTGATGCTATCCAATCATTGCACCCTCTGTCTTCCCCTTCTCCCTCTGCCCTTCAATCTTTCCCAGAATCAGGTCTTTTCCAATGAGTCAGTTCTTCTCATCAGGTGGCCAAAGTATTGGAGTTTCGGCTTCAGCATCAGTCCTTCCAATGACTATTCAGGACTGATTTCCTTTAGGATGGACTGGTTGGATCTCCTTGCAGTCTAAGGGACTCTCAAAAGTCTTCTCCAACACCACAGTTCAAAAGCATCAATTCTTCAGTGCTCAGCTTTCTTTACATCCAACTCTCATCCGTATATGGCCACTGGAAAAACTATAGCTTTGACTAGATGGACCTTTGTTGGCAATGGTTGACTGCTACCTTCATTCCTCAAAATTGTTAAATTCCTTTAAGAAAAGCTGAAATATTAGGAAATGTTTTACTAGGATAAGGGGAAATAGACCATTTAGCTAGACTTGGCTGCATATTCCTGAGGTTCCACTCCATGATGGTGAGGCTCTTAAACTGAAGGGTACATCAGAAACCTCTGGAAGCCTTGGTTAATAATTCAGGATTCTGGGATCCCTGCAGAATTTCTGATTCGGAAAGTTTGAACTGGAACTGGGAGTTCACATTTCTAACAAGTTCCCAGGTGATGCTGTTGCTTCTAGTTCTGGGCCCACACTTTGAGAATCTCTGTCCAAATGGAAGCTTAGAGGAGAAAAAACAGCGAGGGGGGCAAACCTTGGCCCAAAGCACAGCAGTCAGCTTCTCACTGGATGCAAAACTCACGGAACTGCCTTTTATTAGTAGATCCTTTACTAGGTCTTGACATGCAATCTTCCATCCAACCTTGTGAGGGATTTTCCTATTTAGATTTATCTTATAAAACCTCTCTGCTGCTGCTGCTAAGTCACTTCAGTCATGTTTGACTCTGTGTGACCCCATAGACGGCAGCCCACCAGGCTCCCCCATCCCTGGGATTCTTCACGCAAGAACACTGGAATGGGTGTAAAACTTCTCTAGGTTTGGGCAAATGATTTCTCTTTGAGTAGCTATTTAGGACTTTTGAGTAAATGTGCTGGAAAAAGTGATAGTGAAACAACATATGTATGTGTATGTATGTATGTGTGTTATATATATATATATATATATATATATATATATATATATAACACTTTAAAACTCTTTTAGTCTTTGTTTGAACCTGACTCTTGATGAAGTAAATGGCTCTGGCGTTTAGCTATGTTGCAAAATCACCTGTACAGAACTCGGTTTCTTTAATTAACTTACCTAAAGTTTGAAGCCAGAGATGCAGTTAGACCTAAATGTCAGTCTTGGCTGTTTGGGTCTGAAGTCTCACCTCTTTGCATCAAAATATACTTTTGTGCTTCTTTCCAAAGAATCTCTACTTCCTTTTCATTTTTTTTTTCACATATTGTTCAGAAGCTCTCAAGCATGCTTGTATTTTTATACCATTTTCTAAAATTAAATTCTGACCTGATAGCCCTCACTGGCAAGTAACACTAATTATTTAATAGCAACTGTGTGTATGAGTCATGGAAAAGTACAAATGTGAGAGAAGAGCTACAAATGGTTTTAGCAAATTAGTGGAGCAGATATAGAAATAACTCTTCAGTGAGAAACAGCTAGCTGGCCGTGAACTATGCTAAGAACAATACAGAAGGTATCTCATCTAATCACAATGAGCCTGTCCCAAAGAAGAGTGTTGCCTTTGGAACGAGCGCACTCATTGTGTTTGTTTTTATCCAAACTGATGTCAGGGAACTGATGTCATATTTCTATACAAAAGTCATTTAAGTGTTCTTAGGTTACTATTTATCTGTGTTTAAGGTTAAATCATTTTAGTACCATCACAAGTTAAAAAGTCACAGGTAGAAAAAAATACAATATGAGTCTCATTCTGAGCTGTGATCATTTAAATTTGTTTACGTGAAAATATTAGTTTAAAAATAATATTTTTCAATTTAGTATTTTAATTTGTGCAAATCATTGATGTGGAAATTTAGCTTTATGAAATATACTCACTGAGATGTCATTTTAGTCATGTTTTATTAAAAATACTAAATTTGCATAAAATTTCTGGCCATATCTTTCAAGCACCTTGATCGTAGGGAATACATGTTACGTATTTTTTTTACATCATGCTTGTAGCTCAGCAAGGTGTCATGTGTGTGATCGGAGTCAGTATTTTTTTAAGAAATGGTAAAGTATTACTTCTGTTGAGTTACAAATTTTTAATTCAAATCCACCTGTGAATTTTTTTATGAGGAAAAAATAAGATAATGGCTTCAGATAAGAACTCGAGCAAGTATGTTACACATTCCATTTTCTATCAGACTTTACTAATAACCTGCATTATTGATTTACCCTTCTAGGTATATTTTTGAATATGACAAGGTTATGATTTTCATAAGTGATTTTATTACTGTTTGACTTCTGACCCCAACATCTCTTAGCCAGCCTTTTTCCCACTGGGCCACATTTCTAGGTCAAATTATTGAAGAGGGGAGAAAGATGTAACATTTTCTAGAGAGAAACTCTCCCAGAGTACACATCTGAAGATAGGAAAATATATCATGTATGCTAAGGATTACCTATAGCTAAATTAAAGTTTAAAATAGAAGCATGTGTTGAATTGAAAGTGAGTTTGGAAGGATATAATAATCTGACAGGTGTTAATGTTACCCTCAAAGGGAATAAACTAGAAGCCATAAAAAGCATACATCTCCCCTCATTATGTTCTATGATGTTCCTGCAGTGTTAAAGGGAAGCATGGAGATGAAAATAATTAGCTTATGTAAAGCTGTATATTCTGATAATCCAAGATTCAACTTTCTGCCTCAAAAAGATTTTCATGTGGAAAATCTTTTTTTTTTTTGCTTTTACTTCTGAGTTTTTTTTTTTGAAATTATTCTTTTTTTTTAATTTTTATTTTATTTTTAAACTTTACAATATTGTATTAGTTTTGCCCAACATCGAAATGAATCCGCCACAGGAATACCTGTGTTCCCCATCCTGAACCCTCCTCCCTCCTCCCTCCCCATACCCTCCCTCTGGGTCATCCCAGTGCACCAGCCCCAAGCATCCAGTATCGTGCATCGAACCTGGACTGACGACTTGTTTCATACATGATATTATACATGTTTCAATGCCATTCTCCCAAATCTCCCCACCCTCTCCCTCTCCCACAGAGTCCATAAGACTGATCTATACATCAGTGTCTCTTGCTGTCTCGTACACAGGGTTATTGTTACCATCTTTCTAAATTCCATGTATATGCGTTAGTATACTAAATAGACATTTCTCCAAAGAAGACATACAAATGGCTAACAAACACATGAAAAGATGCTCAACATCACTCATTATCAGAGAAATGCAAATCAAAACCACTACGAGGTACCATTTCACGCCAGTCAGAATGGCTGCGATCCAAAAGTCTACAAGCAGTAAATGCTGGAGAGGGTGTGGAGAAAAGGGAACTCTCTTACACTGCTGGTGGGAATGCAAACTAGTACAGCCACTATGGAGAACAGTGTGGAGATTCCTTAAAATACTGGAAATAGAACTGCCTTATGATCCAGCAATCCCACTGCTGGGCATACACACTGAGGAAACCAGAAGGGAAAGAGACACGTGTACCCCAATGTTCATCGCAGCACTGTTTATAATAGCCAGGACATGGAAGCAACCTAGATGCCCATCAGCAGATGAATGGGTAAGAAAGCTGTGGTACATATACACAATGGAGTATTACTCAGCCATTAAAAAGAATACATTTGAATCAGTTCTAATGAGATGGATGAAACTGGAACCTATTATACAGAGTGAAGTAAGCCAGAAAGAAAAACATGTGGAAAATCTTAACTTTATTTGGCTATGTGAGTGAGTGAATAATGGTTGCTCAGTCGTGTCCAACTCTTTGTGGCCCTGTGGATTGTAGCCTGCCAGGCTCCTATGTCCATGTAATTCTTCAGGCAAGAATAATGGAGTGGGTTGCCATTTCCTTCTCCATTATTTGGGTATAGTTTGTTCTTTTGCACAATGCTTACAAGATTTTTTTATAAAAAGCTTTATTGTATAAATCATAAAATATAAACTTTAACTATATTTTAATATTGTCCAAATTTTGCTCATAGACTCAAAATTACACTGTTAGGTATTTAAGAGATATCAATAAAATATATTTTTACAATCTTGGTGGTACTTGTTTGTTTTTTATAAAATGTAAAAAACTGGTTCTGAAGATTGCACACATCCATCAAATCTGATTTAGTCTTGTTGAATATAAGAGTATGGCTGATTTCTTTCAATTCTGAGACCCTGTCATACCCGCCTTTGCCTTTATATAGATTAGTAGTGAATAGATTCTGATTTCAGCTGATTTTATTTCATATAAAACTGTAACCTTCACAAGTACACATCAACCTCAAACTCATTAGAGAGGTTTATTATTTTAACACTTTTTTCCTCCGAATTATTTGAATAGATAGTAACTGATTTGAAAACTAAGATATTATCATTCTTTTCATCTGTAGAAAGGTTTGACATATAAGCCTGTATAAAAGTGGAAAACAAGTATGTGATAAAGCACCATACGTAATTAAAAGACAAGAGACAGATGGTAAAGAGTATCTGCTGTGTATTTGATAAAGGATTAATATCTAGAATATAAAAGAAGTCTCTGTGAATCAAAATGGAAAAGAGTCAAAAAAAATAGGAAAGAAATATGACACTTTTGAACAAATTAATAGAAGTAAGTTTATATAAGAAAGGAATAACAAACATGAAAAATGCTCATTTTCAATACTATTTATCTGGAAATTGAAAATTAAAGTCCTTTCTGAAGATTGGCAAAACTGATAAGGATTGATAATATCCACTGTTAACTTTTACACATCATAGGAAATACATTTTAATTGCAAATAAGTACAGGCACACAACTGCAACTAAAATTTTGCAAGCTAAATTTACTATACTATAGTATACTTACATTTACTGTAAATCAACCAGTCTTGTATTTTTTGCCCATTGACTTTATTTCAGAAAAAAATGTAATCTAGTACATTGATTTCATTTCACATGCTTCATAATCTTCATTTAATTGTAGGAATACATCCCAATGTTTCATCTATTTTATTACTTACACTTTGGTTGTTTTCTACTGTCATTTCCTGAACAGTGTGACCATGAAGGTTGTTGTACACATCTCCAGGTTTGCACAAGCTAGGTTCTTCCTGGCAATGCGATTGTGTAGTCTTTGGGTGTGTGCTTGTAAGCTTTATTTGATACCATCAAACTCTTCTCCTAAGTGTTTGGTACTCATATATATTCCCCCAGTGTAAAAAGAGCTGTTCTGGCACACACTAGTAAAGTAATGCTCAAAATTCTCCAAGCCAGGCTTCAGCAATACGTGAACCATGAACTTCCAGATGTTCAAGCTGGTTTTAAAAAAGGCAGAGGAACCAGATATCAAATTGCCAACATCCTCTGGACCATCGAAAAAGCAAGAGAGTTCCAGAAATACATCTATTTCTGCTTTACTGGCTATGCCAAAGCCTTTGACTGTGTGGATCACAATAAACTGTGGAAAATTCTGAAAGAAATGGGAATACCGGACCACTTGATTTGTCTCTTGAGAAATCTGTATGCAGGTCAGGAAGCAACAGTTAGAACTGGACATGGAACAACAGACTGGTTCCAAATAGGAAAAGGAGTATGTCAAGGCTGTATATTGTCACCCTGCTTATTTAACTTATATGCAGAGTACATCATGAGAAACACTGGGCTGGAAGAAGCACAAGCTGGAATCAAGATTGCTGGGAGAAATATCAATAACCTCAGATATGTAGATGACACCACCCTTATGGCAGAAAGTGAAGAAGAACTAAAGGGCCTCTTGATGAAAGTGAAATAGAGTTAAAAAGTTGGCTTAATGCTCAACATTCATAAAACTAAGATCATGGCATCCAGTCCCATCACTTCATGGCAAATAGATGGGGAAACAGTGGAAAGAGTGGCTGACTTTATTTTTCTGGGCTCCAAAATCACTGCAGATGGTGTTTGCAGCCAAGAAATTAAAATACGCTTACTCCTTGGAAGGAAAGTTATGACCAACCTAGACAGCATATTAAAAAGCAGAGACATTACTTTTCCAACAAAGGTCCGTCTAGTTAAGGCTGTGGTTTTTCCAGTGGTCATATATGGATGTGAGAGTTGGACTATAAAGAAAGCTGAGCGCCGAAGAATTGATGCTTTTGAATTGTGGTGTTAGAGATGACTCTTGAGAGTCCCTTAGACAGCAAGGAGATCCAACCAATCCATCCTAAAGGAGATCAGTCCTGGGTGCATTGGAAGGACTGATGCTGAAGCTGAAACTCCAATGCTTTGGCCACCTGATGTGAAGAGCTGACTCATTTGAAAAGACCCTGATGCTGGGAAAGATTGAGGGCAGGAGGAGAAGGGGACAACAGAAGATGAGGCGATTGGATGGCATCACCGATTCAATGGACATGGGTTTGGGTGGACTCTGGGAGTTGGTGATGGACAGGGAGGCCTGGCATCCTGCAGTTCATGGGGTCACAAAGAGTTGGACACGACTGAGCGACTGAACTGGCTCCATTCCCGTGTAATAACATTGGTCTAGCTTTTTAATTGTTGCCAGTCTAGTGGATATGAAATCATATTTCCTAATAGTTTCATTTTTATAGTCTTCTGATTTTCAGTGATGTTAGATATTTTTTATGTATTGAATCATTTCTGTTTCTTCAATGAGATGCATTTTTGACATGTGTGCACTTTTCCTTTGTATTGAAGGATTTACTTATTTCATAAACCTTTTTTCTTATGTCCTGGATATTAATCCTTTGTCTGTGTTTCCAGTGTCCAATCTTCCTGCTTGAGGGATTTTATTTCACATTTCCCTTTGATAAAGAAGTGTTCTCAATTGTAATATAGTTCAATTTGTCATTTTTTTCTTCATGAATAATGTTTTTTAAAAGCCTATACAATAAATCCTTATCTCAGTGTCTTAAAAATATTTAAGAAAATCTTTAACCAATCTACAATCTATTGAATATTATGGAAGTAGAAATTTAATTTCACTTTTTCCATTTGGATAACTCAGTAACCCAGAGCCATTTAATGAAAATCCACTCTTTCCCCTATAATCAAATATGCCATAAATGGCATGGACCTGTTTCTGGACTCTTTGGGTCATTGGCCAGATTGTCTATCGTTTTAAAATTTTTGTTTTATCCATTCATTCAACACTGATTTATTGAGTGTCATTTATATGACAGGTACATTTCTACAAATTTGAAATTAATCAGTGAGCAAAACAAAGATTCTTGTCCAGTAGAGCACATATTGAAACACAGAGACAGACACATAAATAATATTAAATGTTATATTTAATATAATTAAATATGTTAATATAGCATATTAAATATGTTATATTTAACAGACAGCATATTAAAAAGCAGAGACATTACTTTGCCAACAAAGATCCATCTAGTCAAGGCTATGGTTTTTCCAGTAGTCATGTATGAATATAAGAATTGGACTATAAAGAAAGCTGAGCACCAAAGAATTGATGCTTTTGAACTGTGGTGTTGGAGAAGACTCTTGAGAGTCCCTTGGACTGCAAGGAGATCCAACCAGTCCATCCTAAAGGAGATCAGTCCTGAGTGTTCATTGGAAGGACTGATGTTGAAGCTGAAACTCCAGTACTTTGGCCACCTGATGTGAAGGACTGACTCATTACAAAAGACCCTGATGCTGGGAAAGATTGAGGGCAGGAGGAGAAGGGGACAACAGAGGATGAGATGGTTGGAGGGCATCACCGACTCAATGGAGATGCGCTTGAGTAGACTCTGGGAGTTAGTGATGGACAGGGAGGCCGGGCGTGCTGCAGTTCATTGGATCATTAAGAGGTGGACACGACTAAGCGACCAAACTGAACTGAAATACGATACAGAATGTTAAATGATGATAAATCCTATTCACCTCTGTATCAATGGAAAGATTAAAATCAAGGATCAAGATGGACAAGGTTCGGAGAAGAGTTGCAGCATTTTATAAGGCAGGCTACATTGGTAGAGCAAAGCAGGTTCCCTCCTCTCGTTTATCTTCAGGGGTGTATTGTTTGTTACATGTTTACTACATGATTCTCAATAAACATTTCAGTTTGCTTGTCTAGAATCATGAAAATACTGGATTATTTAACTTGCAGAATTAGTAACATATTAACATAGTAAATGTGGCTTCCCTGATGACTCAGATGGTAAAAAATCTGCCTGCAATGCAGGAGACCCAGTCTTGATTCCTCAGTCCAGAAGGTCCCCTGGAGAAGGGAATAGCGACCTACTCCCGTATTCTTCCCTGGAAAATTCCATGGACAGAGAAGCCTGATGGTCTTCAGTCCATGGGATTGCAAAGAGCTGGACATGACTGAGTGACTATCTCTTCACTTTAACATAGTAAATACACTTTTTGTCTCTCTCATTTCACTTTGAGTAAATAGTTTCAGTAGGTATAGCATTGTAAATTGACAATTACTGTAGCACATTGAATAAAATCATTCTACTGTTGGCTTTGTTTTTGCGGGTTGCTGCCAAGATATCAGCTGTTAGTTTACTTACAATTTCTCTGTAGTTGATGTATTTTCCCCTCACTGTTTTGAAATTGTTCTCTTTTGTTAAGTTTCACTGTGATGCGTATAAATTATGAGTTAAAAAAAAAAACTGTATCCTGTTTCAGGTTTTTTTGGATAGGAAGTTTGATTACTTTTGGAATTATGGAAAACTTCACAGTGATTATCTCAAATCATTTTGTCTTCACTACTACCTTTCTGAAACTTTGATTAGATACCTGTTAGACCATCTACCCCCTTTCTTCCATGATGCTTTAATCATGTACTCTTACATTTTGCACCTTTTCGTGTCTATGGGCTGCATCTGAATTGTTGTCTTTAATTCTTGTTATTTAAATCTTATTTCCATTTCATGATGCTTTCAGCAATATCTAATAAGCTGTTTTACATAATTCATCCTGCTTTAAATTTCAGTTATTATACTTTTCCTTTGTTCTACCACCTTTATCATTTTTGGTTTCTTATTCTTTGTTTTTAAAGCTTTCTTTTTATGTCTTTAACACATGAAATACGGGTATTTTACATTCTCACTTTTAACATTCTAATATGCAGTATCTTTGGAGATGATTTTACTGTTTTTGTAGTCTGAGTCTCATGCATACTGCCCGATGTGTTTTTTCTTTTTCTTTTTTAATTTATGTTCTTTAGAATTATTTGTAATTTACTTGAAAATATTTGTGTGTCTGTCTCTTTTTGCCAGCCATTTGGAAACACCACCACCCAGAATCACTTTAAATGAAATTCTCAGTGTCTGGTTATTGGAATTCAGGATGGATATATTCAGATGTGACTTCCCCATCCCCTCTCTCACCTACTGCTGGTGTCAAGATAGTCACATTTGCTTGCTGAGATCTTCCATGTAGTGAATGTATTTTTCAAAACTGTTGCAATGACAGTATGGATTTTTAGTGTCCTAGTTTTTTGTGAATATCAGCTATGAGTATCTGCTATAAAGTCTCTACCTTCAATATTTCCTGTAGGTTGTTTCCTTCTGTACCCTGTGCGAATTAATAATCAATGTTACTAAGTTTTGTCATATACTCTCCAAATCAAGCTTTAGTGCTTACTGATTTCCTGGGTCCCTCTTTCATTTTATTTTAGCCTCTGTGGATTCTTTATTGTCCTTGATTTACAACTTACATTTTTTTAATTGAGAAATATTATCTGGCTTTGTAATATCGCTCATTTAGTGTTTCATTCATCTTACTAGAGGTTGAAATTTCAAGCTCATTATTAACAGTGTTTAAAAGTTCACTGTTATGATTCTTTTTAAAGACTTGATAAGATTCTTTAAGGTTGTTTTCTCATTTATCTCAAGATTGTATCACTCTAGTTCTTTGATGTAGAGGTTGCTTGACTATTTAAATTGACTGTGAAAATTCTTGCAACAGACCATTGTAGGAAGGAAAAATGTCACAAATGAGATGTAGTGGCTATTGGAAAAAAAATATCCACTGAGATTCAAGAGTGAAATTTGGGATCTATTAACCTTGACAGCATAATTAGAATGCTGTCATTTTTCAAGCAGATGGAAAAGTGAATCTTCTGTAGGACTTAAAGGACACTTAGAATCTCCTGAGGATTTTGATTATTTCTAATTCATAAAGTGCTGAATGTATATTATTTTAAAATAGAAACTCTTTTAATAAATGCATTTGCAACTACTAAACTCAGACTGTCTGCTTTGTGTTTCAGCATATGACTTGGCTGAATATTGACCTTCTTGCAACCTTTTAAATGAGTGTAGTTTGAGGTGCTGAATTCTAAGAGGCATGTTGGCATTTAGGGAGTAGTGAAGAGCTAACATCTTTGTAATCTAACTTTTGAACCTTTTCATGAAATTTAAATGTTAGTACAATGATATCATTGCAAACACTAAAGAATCATTTAAAGACTATTTCTGTACATTAGAACTGCATGAGCATCCAGTTGATTAGTGGCACCTTACTTGGCATTTACGAGAATGGAACAAACCTCAGAAAAAAGTTTCCAAAACACTGTTTTTCCTATCCCTGATATTCTTGCCTGGAGAATCCCATGGACAGAGGAGCCTGGCAGGCTACAGTCCATAGGGTTGCACGCAGTCAGACTGAAATGACTTAGCACACACGCAATAGTATATATTTACCTGTGGGTAGGACCTATGTTCAGAAGGCAATGGCACCCCACTCCAGTACTCGTGCCTGGAAAATCCCATGCACAGAGGAGCCTGGTGTGCTGTAGTCCATGAGGTCGCTAAGAGTCGGACATGACTGAGCGACTTCACTTTCACTTTCCTCTTTCATGCATTGGAGAAGGAAATGGCAACCCACTCCAGTGTTCTTGCTTGGAGAATCCTAGGGACTGGGGAGCCTGGTGGGCTGCCATCTATGGGGTCGCACAGAGTCGGACACGACTGAAGCAACTTAGCAGGACCTATATTTGGGCTTCCCTATTGGCTCAGTGGTAAAGCACCTACCTGCCAAGCAGGAGACATGGTTTTAATCCCTGGGTTGTGAAGATACCCTGGAGAAGAAAATGGCAACTCGCTCCACTATTTGTGCCTGGGAAATCCTGTGGACAGAGAAGCCAAGCAGGCTACAGTCCATGGGGTCATAAAGAGTTGGACGTGGCTTAGCGACTAAACAGCAGCAGGACTTACATTTAAATTTACTTTTATTTTTTTTATCAACATATATAATCCTCAAAAATGAAAGTTGAGTAAGTAAAGTATTTTATATACAGATAAATGGTCATTTCATATTTCTGGAAGTAGTGGTGATTTCTCCTAGTGGAGAGATTGAGTATTAGTGCATAGGGAATGGAATAAATCATTGTTTATCTTTCTAATAGCTGAATGGTTGATATATAATACTACATATGCACAAACATCTACATTCATACTCTTTTTGAACTGGCACACGTTAGCCCAGGTCTCAAATGTTGAACAACTACATGGTCATTTTGAACAACTACATGGTTGACTTCATCACAACTCCGGTATTTAGTGCATGTAGATTTGCTGTTTTTGGTGTTTAGTTTGCATTTTGTCTCTTTGTTGCATTTTATTGAAAACAGTATTTTTTATGAGATTTTGAGATGTGATATTCCTGTTTTGATATTTTTCTTTCTTCCAAAGGAAGACTATCTAATTATTGAAGTCATTCTTCCAGTAGCAAAGAAGTAATTGCAGTTTCTGGTCTCCTTGATATGTGCAGAAAGTTAACCTTTATGGTACTGCTGAGATTTATTATTTATTGGGACTGGAGCTTATAAGCTCTCTTAGAAGTGAACCCCGATAAAGCACCTTAATCAAACTTTGCACATGCGTATATGATTAATGGGGTGAATGTGATGAAAACATGTGAGCTGAGGAAGTTGCTGCATTTGGTGATTCTTGCTTAGCAGGAAGTTACTGATATGTGTCATGAGTTCATTGCATTTATTTACTTAATTAGGCAGTGTTGGGAGATCTTTCCAGAGCCCCTGACTCCTTTTTTGGTGCTTGACTATCTATCTTCATCATCTAAGTAACCGCTGACCAAATGCTGAAATATTTGACTCCACTTATGAGTTTGCATTACCTTGGAACTAGGGCAGGGGCTGAGCTTAATGTAGCTATTAGGTTTTGCATGATGTCTTACAGTGCTCCACACATGGTCTGTGCTGTCTTTGTACTGGTAGCTTGGTCATTATGACTGGCAAATTGCACTGAGTGTTCTTCAAAGAATCATATTGTTACCATCTGGTGAAGTAGAAGAAAGGAGTGCAGAAATTATCTGGGTCTCCATACCTCTATGCTAAAGAGTTTAATTCAGCTTGCATTTGGTTACTAAATTGTGCCTATTTTTTGGATAATTCTCCTTAGAGCTGGGAAAATGCTCCTAAAGGTCAGAATAGCTTGAGTAATGTGAAGTCCCCAAATGAGACGTCAGTCGTCTAAACCATTAGAAAATAAAGCATAGTGACTTATGCTAATTTATACCAGTGGACGCCCTTATTTCCCATCTATTCATCTTGGTGAGACATACACTTCCCTTCCGGCTTATCCTCTTCAGTCACCTATAAAGGTTAGTGAACAACAAGAAGAAATGTTTCAAGTCTGCTTATCTGTGCAATTTTGCTATTTGTACGTTCTGAAAGAGTATGTTAAAAAGTAACTGTTCTCCCCAGTGCCCCATGCTAATCCAGATGGTTTTTCTCAAGGCTTTGGAAATAATAGAATATGTGGAGGATAGAACAATATAAGAATATAACTTGAATAGAATTTAACTTCTTGTCATCATGAGTGGTAAGTAAGCATTGTATCAACCTGGATTCTGAATTTAAAAACTTGTTTTGCAGATTTTTTGTTCTAAAATTAAGACAAGATTCCTTGATAGTTATTTCTCTATCAAACTGTATTTGAATTTAACATTCATATTTTATACAGCTTAATTAGATATGTTTAGCGCTAAGAGTCTGACACGACTGAGCGACTTCACTTTCACTTTTCACTTTCATGCATTAGAGAAGGAAATGGCAACCCACTCCAATGTTCTCGCCTGGAGAATCCCAGGGACGAGAGAGCCTGGTGGGCTGCAGTCTATGGGGTCACAGAGTCAGACACGACTGATGTGACTTAGCAGCAGCAGCAGCTCTATATAATTATTCATAAATGGACACATTGCAAAAAAAATTAAAAATGCCAATTGCCTACTGGTCAGCATAAAAATCTCAACAAAATCACATGAAACAAGTATTTGAACTCGTTTTTTACAGATAGTTTTGACTATGAAACCGTTTGAGTATGAAATCATTATGACTCCCACATTGAGATATAAGGAAAGGAATTAAAAAATAAAATGAGAATAGCATTTTACAAGTGGCTGCCCTTTAACCCATTCAGGAAACATTTTCTTTTTTTAGCTTCTTGTAACAAGTTTTGCTTGGCAAAAATTGCTTGCCGTTTTGGGGGCTGTTTTCTTCAGTAGTTTGTTAGGTGATTGCTCTGCTTTTAAATTCCAGTGGAGTGCAGTACTCTTTAATTTTCATAATTGCAATTATGCAGAATATTACATTTATGTATGTATATAGGTATGGTTCTAGTTAAGGCTTGTTAAACTTCTTGTGATAATACATAAAGACAAAATTTAAAGCATGTGATGATTGTGTGTTGCCTTTGGTTCAGTATTTACATGTCCATAGTGAAAAAAAAGAATAATGTTTTTTCCATAAACAAATTGGAGTTGTGTGACGGACATTAAGCACAAATTTTATCAGAATTGAAATTTAAATACTGAAAAAAATCTATATACACAACAAGCTTCTCTAAGCAGGGAATTTCTAGGGATTAATATATTTCCCAAGAGGCTAATGCAACTGTCTCTCTGGTTGTGGTCTTAATGTGCTTGAGACATGCAATAATTCTGCAGAAATGCAATGCTCCAGAGTATATTGTTCTTAATTATAAAAGCCGTTGTAATTATTCCATTTTAAGTGCTAACTTATTTAAGTTTTAAAGGCTCAGTAACTCAGCTGAAAGTTCTTTAACTGAGATGGAATGGGGATCATTGAATCTAGTTCTGTCACTAATAATAATAAAGAGGAACCCACAATATGATTTGATATATTAATAATAAAAGTTAACATGTTGAAGTTCTTTTAGGCCCTTAGTCATTATATTGTATATATCAATTGTTCATCTTCATTCTTCGAAATATTAATGTCTTAGAGTTCTTTGGATTATTTTATTATCAAAATATGCAAGTACTTTCCAGAAAGTTGGAATAATTTTAAGCATGTATGAGAGGCATGGTTGGTTAAGTTGTTGGTTATGGTACTATGTAAAACCTCCACAATAACTAAATAGAAAGGGGATTTTGGCATCACACAAAAGGACATCCCAATCAGCTTGGGAAGTCTTCTGGATAAGTGTCACCTGTGGGTTGAGTTAAGTGCAACAGTTCAGTGTTGGCTTGATGAAGCCTGGATATGTGAAAGAGCAAGGACAGTATTCTATCCCCAAGGCATCTGGGGCCAAGAGTTTAGTAAACTGCAATGTTCATTCAGTGCTGTGCTTGTGTTAAACAGAATAAATCAGACTTATTCTGGAACCTGGAGATGAGAGGCAGTATCAGAACTTCTCATATACTCAAGCTTGGCAAGTTATCAGACAGAGTGACAGCCATAACAAATAACTAAATGAATGATGAATGAACTTTGGAGAGAAACAAAGAAAAACAGCTTGAGAAGACGTTCACTGTTTTATTTTTTTTATTTTATTTTTAACAAGTATTAACTGAGTGCTTTATGACTAAGCATGATGTTAGAAGTTGAGTAAACAGTAATGAATGCAATAAATATATCTTTGCCCACATGGGCCTCAGTCTAGCAGGAGAAACATTTTAATGATCATTGCACAGATAAATGTGTAATTCCAAGTTGTGATAACTTCTAGTTAGAAATGGTGAAGGATATGAGAGAGAGAATGGAGTCTTCTATAAATGTAACTATGGTCAAACGTGTTTTTGAGGAAGGGATATTATACTAAGCCCTAGGAAAACATGGGGTATATCAATGAAAGAGCAAGACATAGAACATTCTGGGTAGAGAGGGAGGGGCATGTGTGAAGACCTGAGATGGAACAGAGCTTGGAAGGAACCAAAAGAAACTCTGAGACTGAAGTAGGGCTAACCAAGAAACCAGTGGTGTAGGATGAGGCTGGGGGAAGGGGTAGGTAGAAAAGAACTCAGGTTAAAAAATGAAGATGAAGTATAAATTAGAACAAAGATGTGAGGAGCCCACTTTGAGAGTCTGTAGGGAAGTGATGCACTTCCATCAGTGTTCAGGGGGAATTATTCTTTTATATCGTTTTACAAAGGAGTTTCTTTAATACAGTAAGGAGGGTGGATGGGTGAAGCAAAAGTGATGAGAGTAATCTATGCTAAGAGTGCTGGTTAGATGAAACATGTATCAGTGATTTTTCTGAGAAAAAAAATGGAAGGATTTTAGGTTGGAATAAGGAGGAGTAAGATCAGTAAGGCTGTATAAAGAATCAAGACAGTGAGAATGAAGTAGAAAATACTGATTTGCAGTAGACGTATCCGGAGGACTCTTAATGATTGTCTTCTACCAAGAATGGGTGGAAAGCCTACTTTAGTCAATATTGAGTAGTGAAAGCAGAATGCTGGACACATGGCAAATGTTTAGTAATTTTCAGAATGGTTGCTGTCCTTGGGACGTAGTGCTAAATTTCTCCCAAAGAGGGATAAATCTATCATTCTTTTAAAAAATGATAATTAGTAAAGAGGGATGTTAGTCTCTTTATCATAATGACAGGTAGACTTCTAACATTTCATTCAAACAAATGGATATGCTGTTACGTGATGTCCATGGTGGTATAATTAAGATGCCTTTCTTTGAATAGTTTTCTTTCTCCCCACCCATCTTTAAAATGTTAAAAGAATAACTCACTCATAAGTTATCGCTAAAGAGTCAGCAAAACTCAAAGTGCTATCTGTTTTGCATCATTATTCCAGTGTAGCATATTGATCTCTGGGTGAACTTTTGCCATTTTTTTCCGCAGCTTTCCTTGACAAGCTTTATGAAAGCACCACTTTCTTCACGAGTTCATGACTTTGCACCAAGCATTTTAGGGGAGAGCTTCTTCATAAGCAAATACTTTTTTACTCCTTTTACTTTATAATAGGCTGGACCTAATACTATATAAGTAACTTTAAACTTAAGGACACTATTTAATCAATCATTTTATCAAACAATTTATTAAGACCATCCTGTTAACCTCATAGTTTTCATCATAGAGTAAATATTGTTCAATTTAAAGTACCAGAGAGAGAGAAACACTTTGACTAAAAATATATTTATTTTGAACTGAATTATAATTTTTAGAAACAACCTTATGTTTCATAACATTTATGAGTTATCAGTTCAGTTCGGTCACTCAGTCGTGTCCAACACTTTGTGACCCCATGGACCACAGCACGCCATGCCTCCCTGTCTATCACCAACTCCCAGAGTCTACTCAAGTGCATCTCCATTGAGTCGGTGATGCCATCCAACCATCTCATCCTCTGTTGTCCCCTTCTCCTCCTGCCCTCAATCTTTCCCAGCATCAGGGTCTTTTCAAATGAGTCAACTCTTCACATCAGGTGGCCAAAGCATTGGAGTTTCAGCTTCAACATCAGTCATTCCAATGAATACTTAGGACTGCTCTCCTTTAGGACGGACTGGTTGGATCTCCTCGCGGTCCAAGGGACTCTCAAGAGTGTTCTCCAACACCACAGTTCAAAAGCATCAATTCTTTGGTGCTCAGCTTTCCTTATAGTCCAATTCTCACATCCATATGTGACTACTAGAAAAACATAGCCTTGACTAGACGGACCTTTGTTGGAAAAGTAATGTCTCTTCTTTTTAATATGCTGTCTAGGTTGGTCATAACTTTCCTTCCAAGGAGTAAGTGTCTTTTAATTTCATGGCTGCTACCACGATCTGCAGTGATTTTGGAGCCCCCAAAAATAAAGTCAGCCACTGTTTCCACTGTTTCCCCATCTATTTGCCATGAAGTGATGGGACTGAATGCCATGATCTTAGTTTTTTGAAAGTTGAGCTTTAAGCCAGCTTTTTCACTCTCCTCTTTCACTTTCATCAAGAGACTCTTTAGTTCTTCTTCACTTTCTCCCCTAAGGGTAGTGTCATCTGCATATCTGAGGTTATTGATATTTCTCCCGACAGTCTTGATTCCAGCTTGTGCTTCATCCAGCTCAGCGTTTCTCATTATGTTCTCTGCATATAAGTTAAATACAGCCTTGATGTATTCCTTTTCTATTTGGAACCAGTCTGTTGTTCCATGTCCAGTTCTAACTGTTGCTTCCTGACCTGAATAAAGATTTCTCAAGAGGCAGGTCAGGTGGTCTGGTAATCCCATCCTTTTCAGAATTTTCCACAGTTTGTTGTGATCCATACTGTCAAAGGCTTTGGCATAGTCAATAAAGCAGAAATAGATGTTTTTCTGGAACTCTCCTTTTTGATGACTTATAGTCTTTGGCACCCCACTCCAGTACTCTTGCCTGGAAAATCCCATGGACAGAGAAGCCTGGTGGGCTGCAGTTCATGGCGTCACTAAGAGTTGGATACGACTGAGCGAATTCACTTTCACTTTTCACTTTCATGCATTGAAGAAGGAAATGGCAACCCACTCCAGGTTCTTGCCTGGAGAATCCCAGGGACGCGGGAGCCTGGTGGGCTGACGTCTATGGGGTCGCACAGAGTCAGACACGACTGAAGTGACTTAGCAGCAGCAGCCTTCACAAAATAATCTGTTCCCTGTTTCCGATATTCTACATGGTTTTGTCTAAGTTTTTCAGGAAAACAAAATATTTAGGAACTTTTTCATTCCAAAATTTCAGTAAAATTGGAATGTAGAATCTTAAATGTGAAGGAAGTATTGTTTTCGTAGAATTTTTGTTTAAAAAGGTATACTTCAAAGCAAAAACTACTTGTGAAATTTAAATTTAAAAGCAGAATTTAATAGCTAATTCCTTATCATTTTCAAGTAGTTATGATATGAATAATGATAGCTATTGTGAAGATTTACTTATATTCACAAATATTAAACTATAATATGTACTCATCCACTATGATTCCAAATTATGGAAATCAAAACAATAAACTTTTTATTACACACACAGGTATAGAAAACATGATATAATTTAAGAGATTGATGAATAGCCATATGTCTTAACATCAAGGTCTGCGATTTATAAAAAATATGTGTGAGTGTGTGTGTATATATATGTGTGTGTGTGTATATATATATATTTAGCTTATGGTGTGAAGGTTAATACAGTTAGAGCACCCTGCACTATTTATGCAGATCAGGATCAGCCATGCCTACAGAGAATATTACCATCTGTTTGTAAAGATTGAGAAATTTCAAATGTTGTTGCTTAAAATATTGTACATTTTCTGACATTTGGGTAGAATGGTGTCATTTCTTATGAGTGAACTTGATTCCTGACATTCACTCAAATGCTAATTTAATTGTTACTAGAATAGCCAAAGGCTTCCAAATTTCATGGTATTTGAGTTATCCTGGGATTCCAGTAAGAGATTGGATATGAACAGGACCTCCCTCTGAAGCCTGGACAGTGATGGAGACATTAAATTCCCAGCAATAGCAAATCTAGAAAGAAAGTCTCTTGAGTGTAATCCGCAGCAAAGCCTGAAACCCTCTTGCTTTAAGGAATTTCCTGGTGGCCTTAGGGAGGATATTAATGGAACTCTCTAGGCTTAACCTTGTTAGGAGACTGTTATTCGGCCCTTGTTGTTTCTACTTTAAAGTCAAGAATTTTAAGTAGATTAGAAGGAAGAACAGTGCAGTGCAGCATAAAGTTAACATTATACTGTTAATAAAATTCAACTGAATTATTAATTCCTACCAGAAGTTGCTTTTAAAATAATCAGGATTAACTGTAAGAATAAGGATTGTTTTCCTCTCTTTGCTTCTCTATCTGAAGGATAATTCTTCATAATTAAGAATACCTTAGACAAACAAAAAGGGAACATGGCCATGAAAAATTTGTTATACTAATGACTGATTCTATTAATGTACTATAACTGTCTAATTCTTTATTGCGACAGGGGAGGGAAAAAAAGTCAAAGGAAAATGCTTCCATTCAAATTGTTGAGCTTTTTGTCCTGTTAAGAAGCAATGGGTTAGAGAACAGGGTTGGGATGATTACCAAGAGTGGTTAAACGTAAAAGGTGCTGGTTTGCTCTTTCTTTCTCTTCTGGTGAAAGAGCCATTTGATAAGCATACAGGCAACACAGCCTGGACTCAGAAGCAGAGAGGCTGGCAGATGGTACAGCAGGATGGAGAAACTGTTGGCAGATGGCGTGGACTATTTGAGCAACAAAGACACTTTTGGCTACCGATGCGAAGAGTTGGAAAGAAAGAAGAAGACAACTTGCCCGATGTTGCCAGCATGTATACAGAAAACGTTTTGGCAGAATGGAGACTGACAAAAGATATTCAATTGTTAACTGCAAGGAAAGCAAAGAGTTGTTGTTATTAAGTTTCATAAAGTGTGTTCCCTCTGGTGTGGTTTGAATGCAGTTTCATATGGAAGAGCCCTTAAAAGATCAGCTAGACCAACTATGCTGAATGAATATTAAGACATACTCATTCTGTTTATATTACTGAAAAGATATCTCTTCAGGATGTTATTCATAAACAGTGTAATGTATGATGTCTTTTCATAAGGTTTTTAAAAATCTCTTATTGCTATCTCCATTTCCCTGGCTTCACATAGTGTAAAATTTTGGTTGTACATTGTAGGGATCAGGAAGGATCTTGTTTGTCACCGTCAAGTACCCTTCAGCCATGTTTCCCATGCTTAGGTAATGTGTTGTGAATTCAGGTTGGGCTATAGATGTATAGACTCAGAGTTTTATCAGCAAAAAGTGTATGTAATTTTGTCACTGAATTACTTAGGGGGTTATAGTTATTGCCACATCTATTGCATTTGTTTTCTGAGGCCTCCAGAGCTACCTGTAACAAATTGGCATTTAGTTCCTTGATTTCATTGGGACTGCTACAATTTTTCATTTGTAGCTTTTCCACCTATTGCTCCCTAATAAGTCTCCCTCTTATGCCACTTGTTAGATATTGTGTTTCCAGAATTAATTAATTCAGAAGACTTTACCTAATAAAACTTGAATCCACAAGCAGTATTTGAAACTGAAATATATAACCTGGTTGTTCTAAAAGGATACTGTTTTCATATATCAACACCAGCATCAAGAAAAAATATTTAAGGATGTTTTAAAATCAAATTTTAAATTGAAGCATGCTGCTAAGAATAGCAAAACCAGTTCCACTGATTTCTAATAATTATTTCTCTCCAGCTCACTGAAGTTTAAACATTTAATATCTCAATTATTCAGAAAAATGCTGAGATTTTGGAGATAATTGAAAGTGCTATTGAACTGAGATCAAAAGAAATAAGATAGATTTTGAATGATGTCACCCAAGATGCCTCTAAGCCAACAAAATTACTGTCATAATGGTTATTTACCTTTTGAGAAGTCCTGCTTTAGAGCTTTTGGTATTTACCTTACACAGTATTCTATCCATCTTTGTGATCTGATTTCTCAGTCTGTGGAAGACTGGAAGTGTCTGATTGGATTTAGAGGCCTATAAGAGGGAAGCATGGGTATATGAAGCCACAGCCTTAGCTTAACATAAGGGAGAACCCATTAAAAATTTCACAATTTACTAAATATTGAAAGAGTACCTTCAAGATTTTATGGGAACAAAACTTATTTCAACAGGCTGTAATTAAGACATTTAAAAAAATTCTCCAAAATATGGTCAATTTTTACCACTTAGTGACAGACATTGATTTTCTACAATACTTGCTAATTTAGAAACTTTCATTCCACACTTAAAGACGGTTTAAATTATATATTTTTTTAACCTATACTTACTTTCATAAATTGGAAGTTGTATTTAAAACCTTTGCTTAAAGGGGTTCAGTTCAGTTCAGTCACTCAGTCGTGTCTGACTCTTTGCGACCCCGTGAATCGCAGCACGCCAGGCCTCCCTGTCCATCACCAACTCCCGGAGTTCACTGAGATTCACGTCCATCGAGTCAGTGATGCCATTCAGCCATCTCATCCTCTGTCGTCCCCTTCTCCTCCTGCCCCCAATCCCTCCCAGCATCAGAGTCTTTTCTAATGAGTCAACTCTTCGCATGAGGTGGCCAAAGTACTGGAGTTTCAGCTTTAGCATCATTCCTTCCAAAGAACACCCAGGACTGATCTCCTTCAGAATGGACTGGTTGGCTCTCCTTGCAGTCCAAGGGACTCTCAAGAGTCTTCTGCAACACCACAGTTCAAAAGCATCAATTCTTCGGCGCTCAGCCTTCTTCACAGTCCAACTCTCACATCCATACATGACCACTGGAAAAACCATAGCCTTGACTAGATGGACGTTTGTTGGCAAAGTAATGTCTCTGCTTTTCAATGTGCTATCTAGGTTGGTAATAACTTTCCTTCCTAATCTATACTTTCATAAATTGGAAGTTGTATTTAAAACCTTTGCTTAGAGGGGTACACCTTCACAAATAGCACCTCCTTCTCACGGGTGCTTGTCTCTTCCTCGTCATTTTCAGGTTTTGTAATGACAGTGGCACTGATGCTGTAATGGAAACTGAGGTCACACAAGACAGGCAGCCCTCACTCAGCCTTAGGCTGGACACATTACTTTATCTCCCTAGACCTCTGTCTTTTCACCTATCAAATATAGGAGTGAGTTGGCTTTTAATGTCCTTTCTCCTTTAATGAATCACTGAAGCCTTTCCCTGGCACTTGAGGGTACAAATTATAAAAAGGAGGAAGAATTGATGTTGACTATTTTGAGGCTATGAAAAGGAAAGTAAGATCCAGAAAGCACAGACTAATAGATGTTTCATTATTGAGCATTTCAGATCTTACTCTAGATTTATAGCTAGACTCCTCTGCATTTCAATGCTGTTTTCCATCTCTGTGAAATGTGTTGATTCAGTAGGATAAAATCTTTGAGGTTTTACCGTATCAAAGACTGTACGATTTTTAGTTAAATGCATGATTCCTTATCTTTTCCTTTTAGAAAAGGAACCTGTCATTAGTTCATTCAAGAACTTCTGAGTAGGATGCTGTCATCTGTTCCAATACCAGACACTCATCTCTGCAACATCGCTTTATTTCCCCTTTACCACTTACTTCCTCTACCACTTTGATAATTCTTTCCATTCTGGAATGAGAGAAGTGGAGTCTGCCTTAATCATCACTACATCTCCAACTTCCAGCCAGATACTTGTTGAATTAATTAACACACATTTCTAACCATAACCTGAATCCCAGTGTTTCATTTACATTGGATTTCTTGTCCTTCCTTCACTTCCTTCCATTGGTAAAGATTCTTACATCCTGATCCCCTTCCTCCTTAGATTAAGCCTGCCACAACCCCTGCTTACTATATAGCGAAGCATGCTTATTCCTCTCATTCTCATGGTAAGTCATTAGGCATTAGGAATTGTTTTCCCCTAGAAGCAATGTTTAAAAATGTCGTTAGCTTTGGTATTTTGGTATAGATGTAGTCTGAGTTAGTGGCTCAGCAGGAAAGAATCTGCTTGCCAATACAGGAGACATGGATTCAATCCCTGGATTGGGAATATACCCGGGAGAAAGAAATGGCAAACCACTCCAGTATTCTTGCTTGGGAAATCCCTTGAACAGAAGACCCTGGCAGGCTGCAGTCTGTGGGGTCACAAAAGAGTCAGACATGCTGCTACTGCTGCTGCTAAGTTGCTTCAGTCGTGTCCGACTCTGTGCGACCCCACAGACGTCAGCCCACCAGGCTCCCCAGTCCCTGGGATTCTCCAGGCAAGAACACTGGAGTGGGTTGCCATTTCCTTCTCCAATGCATGAAAGTGAAAAGTGAAAGTGATATCGCTCAGTAGTGTCCAACTCTTAGCGACCCCATGGACTGCAACCCACCAGGCTCCTCCATCCATGGGATTTTCCAGGCAAGAGTACTGGAGTGGGGTGCCATGGACGTGACTTAGTGACTAAACAACAACAAAGTTTCAATTAGACAAATCTTTATTTCCTGGTTGAGAAATTTAATCATTATTTATAGCACAATATTATTTCTCTAGAAATACATATTCCAGGTTCCAAATGATTTGCAAATGAACTGTTGTAAAGTAACGCACGAGATGGCCCATTGGCAGTAGATCTAGGTACATTGGGGTAAGTATGGTTGTGATATATGTGAAATTTGTAGTACCTCAAAGAAAACACTGTAGCTTGTGACAAAAGAAGAGAGTATTCCGCAGTCAGTCATTGACTTTTCCCACATGTACAGATTTTCACATTATGCAAAACCTTTTCAGAGCATATCTACCACAAGAGCAAAGTAAAGTTAAATTTTGTAAAAACTGAATTTGAACAAGGGCTTCATTATTATAAACTTTGCCAATCTGCACTGTTTACAGTTCAAAAGAAATTTTTAAGTGGATTATTTTCATTTAAGCTGTCATCTATGATTTGATTTTTCTACCGGGTGCTCCATTCACTTTGATAATGCTTCACTGGGGAAATCTTTTTTTGATAGCAAATAGACTGCTTTGTATTCTATTTTTATACCTCTGCTTTTCAGTGTCTCAGAGTCACTATCTTTTTCTAGATGACTATCATATACACCAAAGTCAGGCTTGTGTTTCCCTTTTTGTCCATTCCTAAGGTATATCCCCCATTTTTTAATATAAACTCTCAGTCAGGGGACATGTCTCATTTGTTTCCCTGGTCCTTAGAATAGTGGCTGGCACAAAATAGACACATATGTAAGTGAGTGCTTTTTTTTTAATGCTTTCAATTTTATTTTATTTGTTTTTATTGGGGGCTAATTACTTTACAATATTGTAGTGGTTTTTGCCACACATTGACATGAATTAGCCATGGGTGTATATGTGTTACCCATCCTGAACTCTCCTCCCACCTCCCTCCCCATCCCATCCCTCAGGGTCATCCCAGTGCACCAGCCCTGAACACCCTGCCTCATGCATCGAACCTGGACTGGTGGTGATCCTTTTCACATATGATACTATACATGTTTCAATGCTACTCTCTCAAATCATCCCACCCTCACCTTCTCCCACTGAGTCCAAAAGACTGTTCTATACATCTGTGTCTCCCTTGCTGTCTTGCATATAGGGTCATCGTTACCATCTTTCTAAATTCCATATATATGCGTTAGTATACTGTATTGGTGTTTTTCTTTCTGAATTCACTCTGTATAATAGGCTCCAGTTTCATCCACTTCATTAGAACTGATTCAAATGTATTATTCTTAATGGCTAAGTAATATTCCATTGTGTATATGCATAGCTTTCTTATCCATTCATCTGCCGATGGACATCTAGGTTGCTTCCATGTCCTGGCTATTATAAACAGTGCTGCAATGAACATTGGGGTACATGTGTCTCTTTAAATTCTGATTTCCTCGGTGTGTATGCCCAGCAGTGGGATTGCTGGGTTATATGGTAGTTCTATTTCCAGTTTTTTTTTTAAGAAATCTCCACATTGTTCTCCATAGTGGCTGTACTAGTTTGCATTCCCACCAACAGTGTAAGAGGGTTCCCTTTTCTCCACACTCTCTCCAGCATTTATTGTTTGTAGACTTTTGGATAGCAACCATTCTGACCGGGCGTGAGATACCTCATTGTGGTTTTGATTTGCATTTCTCTAATAGTGAATGATGTTGAGCATCTTTTCATGTGTTTGTTAGCCATCTGTATTTATTCTTTGGAGGAATGTCTGTTTAGTTCTTTGGCCCATTTTTTGATTGGGTCTTTTATTTTTTTGGAATTGAGCTGCAGGAGTTGCTTATATATTTTTGAGATTAATTCTTTGTCGGTTGCTTCATTTGCTATTATTTTCTCCCATTCTGAAGGCTGTCTTTTCACCTTACTTATAGTTTCCTTTGTTGTTCAAAAGCTTTTAAGCTTAATTAGGTCCCATTTGTTTATTTTTGCTTTTATTTCCATTACTCTGGGAGTTGGGTCATAGAAGATACTGCTGTGATTTATGTCAGAGAATGTTTTGCCTATGTTTTCCTCTAGGAGTTTTATAGTTTCTGGTCTTACATTTAGATCTTTAATCCATTTTGAGTTTATTTTTGTGTATGGTGTTAGAAAGTGTTCTAGTTTCATTCTTTTACAAGTGGTTGACCAGTTTTCCCAGCACCACTTGTTAAAGAGATTGTCTTTTCTCCATTGTATATTCTTGCCTCCTTTGTCAAATATAAGGTGTCCATAGGTGCATGGATTTATCTCTGGGCTTTTTATTTTGTTCCATTGATCTATATTTCTGTCTTGTGCCAGTACCATACTGTCTTGATGACTGTAGCTTTGTAGTATAGCCTGAAGTAGGGCAAGTTTATTTCTCCAGTTCCTTTCTTTTTTCTCAAGATTGCTTTGGCTATTTGAGGTTTTTTGTATTTCCATACAGACTGTGAAATTTTTTGTTCTAGTTCTGTGAAAAATAGCATTGGTAGCTTGATACGGATTGCCTTGAATCTATAGATTGCTTTGAGTAGTATACTCATTTTCACTATATTGATTCTTCCAATCCATGAACATGGTATATTTCTCCATCTATTTTTGTCATCTTTGATTTCTTTCATTTGTGTTTTATATTTTCTATATATAGGTCTTTTGTTTCTTTAGGTAGATTTATCCCTAAGTGTTTTATTCTTTTCGTTGCAATGGTGAATGGGATTGTTTCCTTAATTTCTCTTTCTGTTTTTTCATTTTTAGTGTATAGGAATGCAAGGGATTTCTGTGTGTTAATTTTATATCCTGCAACTTTACTGTATTCATTGATTAGCTCTAGTAATTTTCTGGTGGAGTCTTTAGGGTTTTCTCTGTAGAGGATCATGTCATCTACAGACAGTGAGGATTTTACTTCTTCTTTTCCAGTCTGGATTCCTTTTATTTCTGTTTCTTCTCTGATTGCTGTGCCTAAACCTTCCAAAACTAAGTTGAATAGTGGCGGTGAGAGTGGGCAACCTTGTCTTATTCCTGACTTTATGGGAAATGCTTTCAATTTTTCACCATTGAGGATAATGTTTGCTGTGGGTTTGTAATATATAGCTTTTATCATGTTGAGGTATGTTCCTTCTATTCTTGCTTTCTGGAGTGTTTTTATCATAAATGGATGTTGAATTTTGTCAAAGGCTTTTTCTGCATGTATTGAAATAATCATATGGTTTTTATCTTTCAATTTGTTAATGTGGTATATTACATTGATTGATTTGCAGATATTAAAGAATCCTTGCATCCCTGGGATAAGGCCCACTTGGTCATATCTTTTTAATATGTTGTTGGATTCTGTTTGCTAGGATTTTTGTAAAGGTTTTTTCACCTATGTTGATCAGTGATATTGGCCTGTAGTTTTCTTTTTTTGTGGCATCTTTGTCTGGCATTGGTATTAGTGTGATGGTGGCCTCATAGAATGAGTTTGGAAGTTTACCTTCCTCTGCAATTTTCTGGAAGAGTTTGAGTAGGATAGGTGTTAGCTCTTCTCTGTATTTGTGAGTGCTTTGGATATTGACCATATAGGTCAGGATTTCCCTGTCTTGGCACTATTGATGATTGGAACCAGATTAATCTTCTTAATGAGGGAGGCTGTCCTGTATATTATGTGATGTTTGGCAGATTCCTGGCCTCTGCCCACTAAATGCCAGGAGCACTCTCCTTTTGTGACAATAAAAATATGTGACCAGATATTGCCATTGATTGAGAATCATTGATAGAGGTGGAAGGAGAATGAATCCCCCTGTGAATATGTTGGACTGGTGAGAGTCAGGGATATAGGGAATCCAGTTCCACTGTTAAGAGCTCTGTGACCCCACACTCTTGTTCCTTTATCTTTGAACCTTGGCTATCATGAAAACTAAATGACTCCAGATGTCCTGACCAGCATGAAATCCTTGCTTTCTAGACAAATCCTGCCTATGGTCAGAGATCGCTCCCCAATCTACCAGGTCTCCCCACTCATTCTCATCATGGTTATTGAGTCAGAACTTGTACCAGATCATCATGATGAAATATTAATGTATAGCACATAGGTTCCTTCAGATGCCCAGTATTTCTAATATTTTGCTGTGTTATTGTATTTTGCTCTGAATTGCTTGATTATTTCTTATAGCCCTGGGATTCCCTCCTGGTGCAGAGGGTAAAGAGTCTGCCTGCAATGTAGAAGACCTGAGTTCAATCCCTGGGTCGGGAAGATCCCCTGGAGAAGAAAATGGCAACCCACTCCAGTATTCTTGCCTGGAAAATCCCATGGACAGAGGAGCCTGGTGTGCTACAGAGCTACAGTCCATAGGGTTGCAAAAAATCAGACACTACTGAGCGACTTCACTTTCGCTTTCACTTTATAGCCATAGGAGGAAGGCTGAATCGCCAAATGCATTGGAGCCTTAAGAGTCAAATGGATCTAGGGAGTTCAAAGGTTTTTGCATCATTTTTTAACTATGGCTCTGATTGCTATGTATTCTGACTGCTTATTCTCTGTGAACTTTTGGTTACTCTGTGAATTACTATGAAGGTTAAGTGAAATTATGTAAGGAGCTCACCAAGAGCTGGGCACATAGTTGTTGCTTAAAACATATGAGCTCTCTTCCTTCCCCTTAAATTTCCCCACAAATTTATATACAAATTTGTGTTTGTGTGTAAAATCCCCTGGAGGAGGGCATGGCAGCCCACTCCAGTATTCTTGCTTGGAGAATTCCATGGACAAAGGAACCTGGTGGGCTACAGTCCATAGGGTTGCAAAGAGCTGGACATGACTGAAGTGACTTAGCACTCATAAACACATCCATATATTCATACCTCTCTCTATCCATAAATATACATGTAGATAATTTTTCAATAATATGTTAAAAGAAACATTTATTAATCACCTATTTATCAGGTGCCAGCACTATTCTTGGTGCTGGAAATGGAGCAATGAAAATAGTCCAATCTGTAGCAATCATTAATAGTAAAGATATTAGATTATGTTCTCCACTGAGTTGGTATAGGGTGAAAACAGAAAAATTGAAAACCACTCTATGAATAGTCAGTTCATAATTTGAACTATTATATCTATTATTAAAAAGTTTGTCCTTGTTAAGCAGTGTTGTGGTAAAGGACATATTTATTTTTCAGAAATAAATGCAAAATATTGAAAAGCTGAACCTTTGACCTAATTAATTTTCAATTTTTGACCCTGACAAATTGGAGTGGCTTAAGCATTTAAAGAAAAAAGCAAAAAACAAGCCACTTTTCAGTTTGTCCTCCTTTCTAGTTTATTATACTTCTACACATTCTCAACACTCAAATTAGTGCTTGAGGTCTGCACTGGTGGTGAAATACCTTTCTGTATAATCTGGGAATGTTTGTATATCTTCCTGTCTGAGAATATCTGGATTGCACTGAATTTCCTCTCAGGGAGAAGGGTGAAAATAACTTTTTGCAAAGCATGACTGCATCATCCCTAAGCACCATTACAACATGCTTAATGGGCTGTAATAGTATTTTTATTGTCTTATAACTTTGGCTCCCTTAATGTGTTTGAAGGTGTTTAAAATGCACCTTTGAGCATTGTTCCATGTGCTTTGTGTCCCCTGAATAAATATTATACCCCTATTGACTTTTTAATTGTGAAATTTGATAATAGTAATGAAAGAGAAATCCCTGACCATTGTATACATTTTGCCACTTCATTTCACTTAGCTTCTTTCAGTTTCCAGCCATGTGTTTAGCAGACGTGTGTCTGTTTTGAATGGGTTTTATTTGGTTGTTTAGAAAAAAAGAAGAGAGAGGAGAAGAAAATCCCACCACTGCTCTGCTGATCTTTAACTGATGCTATAAGGCAAACTGGATGTGTTTGAGATGTTGAAACTGACTGACATAGACACTCCATGATCAGAAGCATATGAAAGAAAGGACTATCTCATACTGGCAAGACGTTCTTGTGGAATAGGTCTTAGAGAGATCGTTTTGGGCCTTGATGGGATGAGTGCTCCCACAGAGGAAACATTCTAGGTGTGTTTCATCCTAGTTAAAGCAAGAGTATTTTAGAAAACACATCTCCAAATGTCACTCACTCCGGGGGTGGTGATGGGGTTACATGAAGACTTCAGCTTGGTCTCTCTCTACTCCGGTGAGGTATTTATTAACCCTCTCTTTTGTCTTGGCCCAACTGGACTTCATGAAAGTAAAGGGACTGTGCTTAGTTGCCAGTGAATTTGACATACTTTGTTGGGAAACATTTAAAACTATATATGAAATTATATATATGAAATTATTTATTGAGTATATACAGTGAGCCAAAGATAATGATCAATGCTTTAAGACCTTCATTTTATTTAACCTTCACAATAATTCCACTACGTTAGTATTAGGACTGTTAGGATCTTTGTTTTATAAATGGGAGAACTGAGATTTTAGGGATTAAGTAATTTATATACCATCTTTTTTTAAGTTTATTTATTTTTAATTGAGTGACTTCCTTGGTGGCTCATATGGTAAAAGCATCTGCCTACAATGCAGGAGACCTGGGTTTGATCCCTGGGTTTGGAAGATCCCCTGGAGAAGGAAATGGCAACCCACTCCAGTACTCTTGCCTGGAAAATCCCATGGATGGAGGAGCCTGGTAGGCTACAGTCCATGGGGTCTCAAAAATTCGGACACAACTGAGAGGCTTCACTATACTACTATTTTTAATTGAATGATAATTGCTTTACGGTATTGGACTGCTGCTAAGTCGCTTCGGTTGTGTCCGACTCTGTGGGACCCCATGGACTGCAGCCTACCAGGCTTCTCCGTCCATGGGATTCTCCAGGCAAGAACACTGGGGTGGGTTGCCATTTCCTTCTCCAATGCATGAAAGTGGAAAGTGAAAGTGAAGTCGCTTAATCATGTCTGACTCTTACCGACCCCATGGACTGCAGCCTAACAGGCTCCTCCATCCATGGGATTTTCCAGGCAACAGTACTGGAGTGGGATGCCATTGCCTTCTCCCAGTATTGCACTGGTTTCCACCAAATATCAACATGAATTAGCCATCGGTTTACCCATGTCCCCTCCCACTTGAACATCCCTCCCACCTCCCTCCCATCCCAGCCCTCTAAGTTGTTACTGAGCCCCAGTTTGAGTTCCCTGAGTCATACAACAAATTCCTGTTGGCTATCTATCTTACATATGGTAATGTATGTTTCCATGTTACTGTCTCCATACCTCCCCCTCTCTCCTTCTTCCACCCCAGCTGTGTCCGTAAGTCTGTTTTCCATGTCCGTCTCCATTGCTGCTCTGCATATAGGTTCATCAGTGCCATCTTTCTAGATTCCATATATGTGCATTGGTATGCAATATTTGCTTTTCTCTTTCTGACTTACTTCACTCTGTATAATAGGCTCTAGGTTCATCCCCCTCATTGTGACTGACTCAAATGTGTTCCTTTTTATGGCTGAGTAATATTCCATTCTGTATGTGTTTGTGTGTGTATTTATACACACACACACACACATATATATATACACATATACATATATATATATATATATCCATTCACCTTTCAATGGCCGTCTAGGTTGCTTCCATGTTCTAGCTATTATAAATAAACCTGCAATGAACATTGGTTTACATGTGTCTTTTTAAATTTTGGTTTTGTCAGGGTATATGCCTAGTATGGCAAGCCACTTCAGTATTCTTGCCTTGAGAACCCCATGAACAGTATGAAAAGGCAAAATGATAGGATACTGAAAGAGGAACTCCCCAGGTCAGTAGGTGCCCAATATGCTACTGGAGATCAGTAGAGAAATAACTCCAGAAAGAATGAAGGGATGGAGCCAAAGCAAAAACAATACCCAGCTGTGGATGTGACTGGTGATAGAAGCAAGGTCCGATGCTGTAAAGAGCAATATTGCATAGGAACCTGGAATGTCAGGTCCATGAATCAAGGCAATTGGAAGTGGTCAAACAAGAGATGGCAAGAGTGAATGTCGACATTCTAGGAATCAGCGAACTGAAATGGACTGGAATGGGTGAATTTAACTCAGATGACCATTATATCTACTACTGCGGGCAGGAATCCCTCAGAAGAAATGGAGTAGCCATCATGGTCAACAAAAGAGTCCGAAATGCAGTACTTGGATGTAATCTCAAAAACGACAGAATGATCTCTGTTCCTTTCCAAGGCAAACCATTCAATATCACAGTAATCCAAGTCTATGCCCCAACCAGTAACGCTGAAGAAGCTGAAGTTGAACGGTTCTATGAAGACCTACAAGACCTTTTAGAACTAACACCCAAAAAAGATGTCTTTTTCATTATAGGGGACTGCAATGCAAAAGTGGGAAGTCAAGAAACACCTGGAGTAATAGGCAAATTTGGCCTTGGAATATGGAATGAAGCAGGGCAAAGACTAACAGAGTTTTGCCAAGAAAATGCACTGGTCATAGCAAACACCCTCTTGCAACAACACAAGAGAAGACTCTACACATGGACATGACCAGATGGTCAACACTGAAATCAGATTGATTATATTCTTTGTAGCCAAAGATGGAGAAGCTCTATACAGTCAGCAAAAACAAGACCAGGAACTGACTGTGGCTCAGATCATGAACTCCTTATTACCAAATCCAGACTGAAATTGAAGAAAGTAGGGAAAACCACTAGACCATTCAGGTATGACCTAAATCAAATCCGTTATGATTATACAGTGGAAGAGAAATAGATTTAAGGGCCTAGATCTGATAGATAGAGTGCCTGATGAACTATGGAATGAAGTTCGTGACATTGTACAGGAGACAGGGATCAAGACCATTCCCATGGAAAAGAAATGCAAAAAAGCAAAATGGCTGTCTGGGAAGGCCTTACAAATAGCTGTGAAAAGAATAGATGTGAAAAGCAAAGGAGAAAAGGAAAGATATAAACATCTGAATTCAGAGTTCCAAAGAATAGCAAGAAGAGATAAGAAAGCCTTCTTCAGCGATCAATGCAAAGAAATAGAAGAAAACAACAGAATGGGAAAGACTAGAGATCTCTTCAAGAAAACAGAGATACCAAAGGAACATTTCATGCAAAGATGGGCTCAATAAAGGACAGAAATGGTATGGACCTAACAGAAGCAGAAGATATTAAGAAGAGATGGCAAGAATACACAGAAGAACTGTGCAAAAAAGATTTTCACGACCCAGATAATCACGATGGTGTGATCACTGACCTAGAGCCAGACATCCTGGAATGTGAAGTCAAGTGGGCCTTAGAAAGCATCACTACGAACAAAGCTAGTGGAGGTGATGGAATTCCAGTTGAGCTATTCCAAATCCTGGAAGATGATGCTGTGAAAGTGCTGCACTCAATATGCCAGCAAATTTGGAAAACTCAGCAGTGGCCAGAGGACTGGAAAAGGTCAGTTTTCATTCCAATCCCAAAGAAAGGCAATGCCAAAGAATGCTCAAACTACTGCATAATTGCACTCATCTCACACACTAGTAAAGTAATGCTTAAAATTCTCCAAGCCAGGCTTTAGCAATACGTGAACCATGAACTTCCTGATGTTCAAGCTGGTTTTAAAAAAGGCAGAGGAACCAGAGATCAAATTGCCAACCTCCGCTGGATCATCGAAAAAGCAAGAGAGTTCCAGAAAAACATCTACTTCTGCTTTATTGACTATGCCAAAGCCTTTGACTGTGTGGATCACAATAAACTGTGGAAAATTCTGAAAGAGATGAGAATACCAGACCACCTGACCTGCCTCTTGAGAAATCTGTATGCAGGTCAGGAAGCAACAGTTAGAACTGGACATGGGACAAATAGGTTCTTATTGGAACAGACTGGTTCCAAATAGGAAAAGGAGTTCGTCAGGGCTGTATATTGTCACCCTGTTTATTTAACTTCTATGCAGAGTACATCATGAGAAACTCTGGACTGGAAGAAACACAAGCTGGAATCAAGATTGCCGGGAGAAATATCAATAACCTCAGATATGCAGATGACACCACCCTTGTGGCAGAAAGTGAAGAGGAACTAAAAAGCCTCTTGATGAAAGTGAAAGTGGAGAGTGAAAAAATTGGCTTAAAGCTCAACATTCAGAAAATGAAGATCATGGCATCCGGTCCCATCTCTTCATGGGAAATAGATGGGGAAACAGTGGAAACAGTGTCAGACTTTATTTTTTGGGGCTCCAAAATCACTGCAGATGGTGACTGCAGCCATGAAATTAAAAGATGCTTAAGATAGCATATTCAAAAGCAGAGACATCACTTTGCCAACAAAGGTCCGTCTAGTCAAGGCTATGGTTTTTCCAGTGGTCATGTATGGATGTGAGATTTGGACTGTGAAGAAAGCTGAGTGCAGAAGAATTGATGCTTTTGAACTGTGGTGTTGGAGAAGACTCTTGAGAGTCCTTTGGACTGCAAGGAGATCCAACCAGTCCATTCTGAAGGAGATCAGTCCTGGGTGTTCTTTGGAAGGAATGATGTAAAGCTGAAACTCCAGTACTTTGGCCACCTCATGCGAAGAGTTGACTCATTGGAAAAGACTCTGATGCTGGGAGGGATTGGGGGCAGGAGCAGAAGGGGACGACAGAGGATGAGATGGCTGGATGGCATCACTGACTCGATGGATGTGAGTCTGAGTGAACTCCGGGGGTTGGTGATGGCCAGGGAGGCCTGGCGTGCTGCAGTTCATGGGGTTTTAAGAGTCGGACATGACTGAGCGACTGAACTGAACTGAACTGATGCCTAGTAGTGGGATTACTGGGTATATGGTGGTTTTTTTCCTCGTTTTTTAAGGAATCTTCATACTGTTTTCCATAGTGGCTGTATCAATTTGCATTCCCACCAACAGTGCCAGAGGGTTCCCTTTTCTCCACACCCTCTCCAGCATTATTGTTTGTAGATTTTTTGATGATGGCCATTCTGCCCAGTGTGAGATGATATCTCATTGTAGTTTTGATTTGCATTTCTGTAATAATGAGCCATGTTGAGTATCTTTTCATGTGTTATTAGCCATCTGAATGTCTTCTTTGGAGAAATGTCTGTTTAGGTCTTTTGCCCACTTTTTAATTGGGTTGTTTGTTTTTCTGGTATTTGTACACTTGTATATTTTTGAAATTAACCCTTTGTACCTATAAAGGATGATAATGTGGTAGAAGAATATAATATATAAGGTTTAAAAATTATCTATGATCATGCTTCAAAAATAGAACTTAAATCTAGAAAACCCTTAGAAATCATATCATCCAATATTCCCCCCACCACTACATTTCATATGAGGAAGACCCTGAAGTCCTAAGAATTTGAGTTTTCCTTTTAAAATACCCTAACAAAGTTGTTACTTTTACAACTTCCTAGGAGGGCTTGTAGTTTTATTGAATTTAATATTAATACTACTTTGTTATTACTATGGATTTATTTTTTGGATTTTTTTGGATTATTTATTTTTATGGATTTATTATTACTATGGATTTTTAGTAGTATTTTAATAGTGTTATTACTATTTTTAATGGATTATTATTACTGTGGATTTAGACAGGATGTAGATGGAGTATTCTGAATTGGTAATTTAGAATTTCTTAATTTGTTGTGTTAGAATGGGTCACATGGGGCCATTGTTGAGTTGGGTCAGGTTGAGACCCTGCATTTATGGTTAAAATTCCATTCTGTGGTGACTAGGTGGAAAGAGGATGTGACTGCTGGTTGTCAGTTCGTGTTTAACAGCTAACAGCAGAGAATCGGAGTACAAAATGTGAAAATCGTTACTAGAAAGGTATAATGAAATATTATCTGTATCTGACCACTGTGATGCATACTTTTTAGGCTGCTGCTGTGTAGATATATTTTTCCTCTTAAACACTTTTATTTCAACCAGGTATCTGCTTTTTACATTGATCAAGTTTGGTTTGTGTAAACAAGGAGGCATTGTATGATATGATTGTTTGTACTCTATACCACCATTGGAAATGAGTCTTTTTCTATCTTTCTGTTCATTTCATTGTTTTTCAGACTTCTGGGAACACGTTAAAAGATTGATGATGGCCATTCTGCCCAGTGTGAGATGATACCTCATCGTAGTTCCCCATGTTCCACTTGCGGAACATGTTAAAAGATTTTCATTTAAGAATTCTGTGAGGGGTCCAGTAGTCTTCACTGGCTCCCCTGCCTGACCCCAAGAGATTTTGATGCGATTCATAACTAAAATTAGAAAAAATGTTGAATTAAAGGTACAATTCTATTTCTGATCTTTCTAAGATAAAGATTCCCCTAAATATCCTTCATATAAAAAGACAAAGCTGGATCAACAGAAAAAAATTGTTAGGTTGGGGTAATTTCTATTTTTTGCCAAATATAAAATTGAGCCTTGGTTGAATTTGTCTTTAGAGAGAACTGTATTTTGGAATACATAGAACCTAAGAAAACAAAATATTTTCTTGCCTTCTTTGATGTAGTATGAGGTTCATTTAATGTAGACAGCTTTTGTTGGCTATGATTCTTTTTCTTCAGTCTTATAACACTGGACTCAGACATGGAACTGATTAACATCTTTCTTTACAGGAATCAAAGATACTGAAAATGATAAGAGAAAACAAAACTATGTGGGTATTCAGTCTTTTTCTGCCTTAAACATCTTTGTGCTCCCTTCCCTTACTCCTCAAGTCTTTTGGAATTAAGTTTTTAAGAGGCATGTGTGGTATTTTTCATGTTTAGTTCATCCTTAAATATCAAAATGTTCCTTTCTCCATAATAGCTGTAGATGGATAACATCCAGTTGGCTCTCTGTTTTCTGTTCTTTTAATCAGTTGTTAGCATGGTATTTTCTCTCGGGGCTACAGCTGATATGAGAGTTGATTGCAAAAGTCAGTGCTGTACCCTCCCTAGCAGTTTCCACAGCTACCTGGGCACACTGGTAAAGTGAGGCTTTTGTTTTACATGCATAGCTCTACTCTCTCTCTCCTGTTCTGGTTCTCTTTTCTGAGGGCTTCAAATGAGCACTTTCACTGAGGTGGCAGAAGAAGTTCCCTTACTTTGAGAAGCTAGTCAACTAAGTATGCTGTCAGGCTGCAAGCCAACCACAGTGCTAAGCATGACAGTTAATTGGATAACTACCAAAATACCTCTTACTGTAACTGTAACTCAGAGTATCCCTTGCTGAAGTTAAAAAGAAAATAATTAATTGGAATATTTCTAAGGGTACCCACCAAATGTCAGCACTGTTGGCCTGCTAAGTTTTGGCACTGCAGGCAATGGGAGGGACTGGTACGTTGTAAATAAAGCTCTAGCGTGTGCTGGATTTAATCCTCCCCATACAGATTCAGGTAGCCTTGTCTCCACATCATAGATGAGGAAAATGAAATTCACACAACCAGTTTGTTTATATCCCCAAACTATGGGCTTCTCATTACTAAACACTATCCTTGAGTTCTATGATGTCTATCTTGAAAGGCCTGTATCCCAGCGAGAGAGAAAAGCCACACCCACAAATCACAGGGCTTATATATTTTTATTTACAGGCAGGTGAGTAATACAGAGAGATGCTGTCGGGGTTTTGAAGAATGAGACAATATGCTGGGGTAGGGCTATCATGGAAAAATGTCATTATGAGAATAAGAATTGATTCTGATGGACAGGGAGGGTCTTGATTGGCCAGTAGACGTGAAAAAGCCATTCTAGATAAGGAATACACTTCAGCCATAGCAGGGACAGAGTTGATAATCAAAGCTGAAGGACAGGAGCAGCAATGGGGAGATCATAAGATACTCTGGGAGAAACGTGAATGCCAGGCTTACAAGATAGGGTGTTGCAAGGTTGCAGTGGGAGAATTTTTACATTGTTGAACAAACATCAGTTATGAGGAACACCAGGATTAACCAGGAAGATATGGGCCAGTTGGAACTGAGCATGAGGATACTGGCAATTTGCTAAGCCAATTTGGAGACTTCTAAGATAACCTCGCCCTGAGATAAAAGTGTGACCCTGGATAGTAGCATAGAATATAGGTTGAAAAAAGTAGATTTAAAATGAATGAGTGAGTTTAGTGACTGACTAGAACCAGAAAAACTAGTCAACTACAGCAGATATGCTACCACTCAGAAGTGAAATTAATCAATCCATGTTTTTTCTTTTTAACCAAATGCTCATTTTGCTTATGTGCTAAGCATTAAGAAGTTCATCAATGGAATTAAAGCTTAGGGGAGAGTGGAAAAGATTTGCCTGGAAATCATAATTATCCCCATCATATTATATGTCTAGATGTTTACATGGCTGTGTTAGTAGTCCAATAGGAACTTACCTGGAAGCTCTGACCCATTTAATATGTGCTTTATGATCAGAGCTGTCCTAGCTGGTTAGGGTCCCCTGATCACATTCCTAAAATTTGGAAGACGTACATTCATGTTGAGTTTGCAAGAATAATGAACAATTATATACTATTTTTGGAGAAGGCAATGGCACCCCACTCCAGTACTCTTGCCTGGAAAATCCTGTGGATGGAGGAGCCTGGTAGGCTGCAGTCCATGGGGTCACTAGGAGTCAGACATGACTGAGTGACTTCACTTTCACTTTTCACTTTCATGCATTGGAGAAGGAAATGGCAACCCACTCCAGTGTTCTTGCCTGGAGAATCCCAGGGACGGAGGAGCCTGGTGGGCTGCCGTCTATGGGGTCACACAGAGTCGGACACGACTGAGGTGACAGCAGCAGCAGCATATACTATTTTATTAATATATATTGCTGTATAAAACTAAGGTGGAAATTTTGTTGTTGCACTTCAAGGGGACCAAAATAATAAACACTGAGTTTGTTTTTAAAGTTAAGAAAGAAATGTACAGAATTATACAGAATGTTTCCTCTGTGTCTTTTGAATATTTTATTTGGCATCTGACTAGTCAAATTGGGTTAAATGCCAATTTGTTTTGGTTTCAGGGATTTTTATGTTTGAACTTCTCAGGAATGATATTTAGAGAAATGTGAAACTGCCTGTCCATTATTAAAATGTTTAAACTATTTGAAAATATTTTATAGAAACATCACAATTAAGGAATTATGCTGCTGTTTAATTGTGTAATATCAAATGCAGACTCCAATTCCATATGTTTTGATGTGGTATGATTCGATTTGAATTTACTTTGATAGTTCTCTGTTTCAAGTCCATTGTTATTCCCAGTATTTCTTTAGTTAGGACCAAAGCCATTTTCCTATCTGGATTTTCATTAATTGTTTTTTAATTTTACTGACTGCTTATTTTTGTGTTCTTGTATGAAAGAGTCACTTGGAGATTGTTCACAAATTGTAATTACGTTCTTACATAAACTTCTTTTGGAGACTTTGTGTAAATTTCCTTTTGATTTATTGTAGACTATAAACAACTCAAAACAGATTCTATTGTTTAGATTTTTTTTTTAAAGACACTAATCATGTCATATTTCTGCATCATATCCTGATTTATCCTACAGTTTAACTTTGGAAGTGGCTTCCTCTTTGTTTTCCTGATCTCAAGGCAGAATTCAGAACACTCTGAACAATGTATGAGACAGGAGAGAATTTTCAACAGGAAACAAAAGTTTAGTTCTAATCCATTTTCATTTGTCTGTTCTATTTTTAAAACCTGAAGTGCTAAAAAGTAAATAATGATATGAATGATTTCTTTATTTAGAAAATCAACTGTCAATTACCTAATGAATATTCTTTTTAATCAGTGTTAATTGACAAACTTTCTGCACTTATAAACTCAGTGCTTGCATAATAGGTTCATTTTGACTGTTTCTGATTTCCCTTTTATGTTTAGGTAGTCCTGTTGGGTGTAATTCTGTATTATTCCCTGAATTCCCTAGTCTGGAGCTAGATGGAGCTATGAGATCTTTTCTAGTATATGCCAGGCCAGTGGCTCTTCAGGTCTACTTGAGATAATCAGTACCAAAGCCTGTTTTTAAAGCTTCTTGCCCCTTTACTCTTGAAGAGAATGTGGAAGAAAAAGTCTAGACTTTTAAAGCACTGTCATTAAAATGGATAGATATTCCCACAGTTCTCCAATAATCCAGTATTACTAAACAGTTAAAAAAAAAGTCTAACATTAAAACCCCCAAAACAAAAAGAGAAACATGTATGTGTTTCAGATATACCTACCCTTTAACGCTCAAAATCAGATTAAAAGTTTTGTCATAAAAATACACTCCTTGATTTTCTTTTCCGAAAGAGTATAACACTCTGAGAAATCCACAAAATACAGAAAATCATTTAAAGAATAAAGGAACCTATAACCATTGATTTAGAACTCACCTGCCAAATTTTATATGCACATGTGTTTGATAGATGTAATTATATATGTGACATGTGATACAGGTATATATAACTATATAAGTGTATAGAAAATATCTCACCAAGAAAGAGGAGAAGTTTTGCCTGAAAGGTTTTAGTTAGAATTTAGTGATCAGTGACTTTGGGGGTTTCTGTGTGTGCAGGCTGGTTTAGAAAGTCTCATCAGTGACTCTTGCCCATGGCTACAAAATGCTTTGGACAAAAAAAAAAGCTACTGATTTGTGTGTAGTTGTTTCGTTTTGTTCTCAGTTCTCTGTGCGGCCAGCTGTGCTGTTGTCTCCACTTGTTATTCCGTGTGTTTAAGTCCCGAAGAATATGCCTCAGCTGCTGTCTCGCCGCTTAATATCTGTTAGGGCAGAAGTTGTTAAAGGCCATGTGCTTACTCAAAGAAGCTAATCGTAATAAATTCTTTGTGCTATTCTCTAATTGGGTTGGCTCTAGCTCTGTGCTACTCAGATATTTGGATAATTGTGTGTGTGATTTTCATTTACCTAATTTGGCAAGTACTTACTTGAACTCTGCACTTTCTTTGTCTTGTTTTTTAAGTCATTTGTAGACTAAGTCTCTTACTGAGAACTGCATCTCCTAAACTCCATTCTCCCTGTATATATTGTCTTTATTTGCTTTTTAGATCTAGAGAGTAAACAGTGTTCAAACAGTTTCTAAAAGGTTGGGAGGGGTACAGAGGTTTTTCTTGGTTTGACTTTAATAAGCACTAAGAGTATTTTGTCAATCTAGGTAGCTACCTATTAGATAAATAACCAATAAATAGGCATATTATAACCATTACTATAAGATCATAACTGAATAATAAAATCAATTAATAGATAAATAGAGATCTCACATCTCAAAAACCTGAGCATCTAAAATATGCATTAAAAGGGTTACACTGAGAATCTTACTCAAGGCCTACTGGTTAGTTCACACAATGACTGGGCTTCATTAGTAGCCTCTTTCCATAAAGAAGGTTTGGAGCCTATTCAGTCCTCACAGCAGTGATACATGATACATTAAGACATAGCGTCCTTTTAACAAGTGGGGGAGCTCTAGCTCAGAGGGCCTACACCTGTGGTCTGCAACCATCCAGCTTACTGAAGTGGGATATTTAGCCTCAGTTATCTAACTGTCAAATCCCTGCTTCCCCCAGCTATTCATTATTCATTTGTCCAACCAAATACCCTACCCCCGCCCCCAGCACTTTCTTAAGTATATGTTTTGTGCCAGACACCCTTTAAGCTGCTTAGTATTTAATGCTAAATGACACTGATGAAGCCTGCTTGAGTCGGGAGACAGTAACAAACCAGAAAAATCAAACAAAGCCAAAAGAGTATATAATTATAATGTGGTAAGAAAGGATAAAAACCAGGATGCTCTGTGAGAGAGTGACTAGAAATGACATCAGGTGGAGGGATTGTGGAATGTCTTTGCAGAAAATACACCTGAGTCCATGTTATGATTCTAAAGGCAAATAGAAAGAAAAGATAGTAGGCAGCTAGCAAGGAAAGAGGAAATAGGCTAATAGGAAATACGTAAGGCAGAGAGGAATAAAAACAAAGCTACTAGCGTAGGAGCTCTCATGTAGAGCAGACAATAAATAGTCTCCTTTAACACAAATACCTCTCAAGATAGCCCTGCATTCTATCAGGGTACTCTAAGCCCTTAATGATTGAAATTTTGTACAGAAAGAGATGAAATAAGTACATTCTATTTCAGAAAGTAAGCACTTGTGAAGAATTTTAGGGGAAAAAAACAGTAAATATAGAGTAAAAAAGTTTTGGTGCTTAAAAAGAGTAAAGAGCCATTAGAAATTTCACCTGGAAAAAACATTACAAAATTGGAGGTAAGGAGAAGGGAGACCCAGCTACAATATTTTTATTTCCCAGGTTGTAAAGGGCCTCCAGAATATATGGATGTAGTATAATTATCATACAATAGAAGACAGAGATTTAAAAACATCCTCTGTAGCATTTGTTCTTGTCATTGTTCCACATTTTGGCCATTCTAAGGAGAGGGCGATGGCAACCCACTCCTGTACTCTTGCCTGGAGAATCCCATGGGTGGAGGAGCCTGGTAGGCTCCTCCATGGGGTCTCGAAGAGTCGGACACGACTGAGCGACTTCGCTTTCACTTTTCACTTTTGTGCATTGGAGAAGGAAATGGCAACCCACTCCAATGTTCTTGCCTAGAGAGTCCCAGGGACGGGGGAGCCTGGTGGGCTGCCGTCTATGGGGTCGAACAGAGTCGGACACGACTGAGGTGGCTTAGCAGCAGCAGCAGCAAGGATTATGTAGTGGTATATCATTGTATTTTTAATTTGCATTTTAATGACATGTAATCTGGATATTTCATCTATATACTTATAAGCAAGAGTCTCTTTTCCTTGTTGGGGTGTCTGTAACGTTTGGTCCACTTTAAAAAACAAACAATGTGTTTTACCAGATGTAATCACTGGGTAACCATCACTTAAATAAAAAATGTAGAACTTTTCCATCACTTGAATACATTGCCATGTACCTCTTTCTGGTGAAAACCCTCCATCCCCAGAGGCAACCATAGCACTGATTTCTATCACCCTAGCTTAGTTCTAGAACTTCATATCAACAAAAAATTATCCTCTGGGGCTTGGCTTCTGTCATTCCATAATGTTTGTGAAACTTAGTTTCATAGTTGTGTAAAAGTGAAAGTTGCTCAGTCGTGTCCATCTCTTTGCGATCCCATGGAATATACAGTCCATGGAATTCTCCAGCCCAGAATACTGGAGTGGGTAGCCTTTCCCTTCTCCAGGGCATCTTCCTAACAAGGGATCAAACCCAGATGTCCCGTAGTAAAGGTGATTCTTTACCATCTGAGCCACAGGGAGGCCCATAGTTGTGTGAATCAGTGGTTTATTCTTTTCTATTGCAGAATAATATTCCATTGTATGGATATGTGGAGAAGGCAATGGCACCCCACTCCATTACTCTTGCCTGGAAAATCCCATGGACGGAGGAACCTGGTAGGCTGCAGTCCATGGGGTCGCTAAGAGTCAGATACAACTGAGTGACTTCACTTTCACTTTTCACTTTCATGCATTGGAGAAGGAAATGGCAACCCACTCCAGTGTTCTTGACTGGAGAATCCCAGGGACGGCGGAGCCTCGTGGGCTGCCGTCTATGGGGTCGCACAGAGTTAGACACGACTGATTCGACTTAGCAGCAGCAGTATGGATATGTAATAGTTTTTTCATTTTTCTTAGCTATTCTAATGAAGTGATATATTGTGGTGTTTTTAATTTATATTTCCCTTATGATGAATGCTATTTGATCTTTTTATGATTTTAAAAGTTTAGTGTATGTTTTTAACAGTTCTACTGAGACATTACATATCCCACATAAATTTCACCAAATTAAACTGCATTATTCAGTCATTTTTAGTATATATATATAGAGAGAGAGTTATCCAACCATCACCAAAAGTTAATCTTAGAATTATTCATTTCTCAAAAAGAAACTTTGCACTTGTATAAGTGCAAGGTCACTCCCCTCTTCCAGTCTATGCATTGTAAAATGTTTTATATTTTTGTGTGTTCTTTATCCAAGGCCTAGTAAATGGCTCTCTCGGCTTCGTCCACACTGAGCATGAAGATGGCACATTTCTTTTTAGTCTGTCTTTCAAATCGCTTTGCAGAGCATCCTGTGAAAATCTTTAGGTGAAGTGCTCTCGAACGTCATTCACATCACCTAAGGTTGCAGGTTCTGATTAGGTAGGTTTCAAGTAGATCTGAGATTGTGCATTTCTGACAAGTTCTCCCCTGATGCCTGTGCTGCAGGTCCATGGGGCCTCGTTGAACTACAAGGTAAGAGATTTTGGTTGGATGTCTTGAAAGAGGACAGTGAAAGGAAGGCTGTGTTTCTGCTGTAACATTTTCTATCTGGTGATTTATACACAGATGACATTTTTATTCTCAGAGTAGTTCTTATTCCATTTTGGGTGTTTTAAAAGTTCATCACATCTCTTTGTAGGTATGTAAAAAGGGAATGGGCTTTAAGAATTTTAAAGGTAGGATTCAGAAGAAGGCCTTGAAAACCTTATAGCACGTACTAGTTTGTTGATAGCTCACTAAGGATCCTGCTGAACAAGGAAGGAGAAACAACTATAGAGGGAGAATCCTTTGGGGTCCCTGTGAGGACTAGTTTACTAAGAGTGAAAGTGAAGTCGCTCAGTCGTGTCCGACTCTGCGACCCCATGGACTGTAGCTCACCAGGCTCCTCCCTCCATGGGATTCTCCAGGCAAGAGTACTGGAGTGGGGTGCCATTGCCTTCTCCAGGGGATCTTCCCGACCCAGGGATCGAACCCGGTCTCCCACATTCCAGGCAGGCGCGTTAACCTCTGAGCCACCAGGGAAGCCCCAATATATATATTGGGAATTTATATATATATGTTTTTATATATAGTGGTGGTTTTGTTGCTAGGTCATGTCTGACTCTTTGCAACTCCAGAGACTGTAACCACCAGGTTCCTCTATCCATGGGATTCTCCAGGCAAGAGTGGAGTGGGGTGCCATTGCCTTCTCCAGGGGATCTTCCCAACCCAGGGATCGAACCCGGGTCTCCTGCATTCCAGGCAGACGCTTTAGCCTCTGAGCCACCAGGAATTTCTTAAAAGCCCTTTCAGGGCCCTTCCTCAGTTTCTGAAACCACTCCTTTGTTGGCCTTTCCCAAAGCTTATAGAGGACCCAGGGTGAAGAGGGAACTGTACTGAAAGTCGATGCCAGTTGAGAGATGTTGACCTGGATCTGTGAAAACAGCAGTATCCATCCTTGCCTGAGTCAGTAGATTATTAGTTGAGTGGTGAACAAAAGGACAATATTGACTGTATATAGTTATTGATTATAATTGCTCAAAAGTATTAAGTTTGGCTTAAATATTTGTTTTCAAAGTGCAGTAATATGGAGACTTATTTACAGAGCTCTATTTGCCTGAACTCAGTGCTTGATAAGAGCTACGTTTTGGTGCATCTAGTTTAAATGCAACTTTTTTTTTTATTTCCTTAAAAGCTCAGTACACTTTTACTGAGCAAACCAATTTTTTTCTACTATTAGCCAACAGATAACTGAAGATACATTTTATAGACAAAGCGGTTGTTGCATTGAGTTAAAGGACTTTGGTTTTCTGCAAAGCATAAGTAAGTGGCAGTTACCTCATGCTACCTTGGTCCTGGCAGACATGTAGACCTAACAGATAATACGCAAGGAAAGGTACACATTTTGACTTTTTAATTTGACTTCTTTTAACAAGATGTACCTCTGTCTCTATTCTAGGAGATGTTTCATTATGTTTATAAGGATCCCTCTCTCCAGGCCTGGTTGCTTCCAAACACTCAAGTCCACTTATTAAATTTTAAATTCTGTTAAGGTATTAAATTTTACCTAGTGGGGACACTGCCTTAACATGGTCTGAAGTCTTGATTGAAAAGCCCTTCATTTAAAGATAGAGGTTATATAAATGAAAAGAGTCCACTGTAGAAATTTTGTAAGGTGTATCTATTTAAAATGACGTATAAAAATTTTTTTTAATGAAAATAAATTAAAAAATATAATGAAATCTGTAATTGTCAGTTTACCAAAGAATATCACCAAAGGTGTCAATATTTTATGAGGGATCATTATATGACTTTCTGAAAAATACCAATAATGCTTGCAAGTAGTGAGGGTCAGCAAATTAAGATTTATTTAGTAATGATAATAATTGTGGTACATTTGCATATGTGAGAACTCTGTGTTTCTACTAGCCAAATACTTTGTGTCAGTTTGGAAACATCAGTTAGGTGTCCCACATCATTGTTTTGTTCGTTTCAGAGAGAATAATTCTGTTTAGAGAAATTGAAGTATGACTCTATGTTCTCAGAACTGAGTAACTTCCTCAGACTGAACATATTAAATTAGTTTCAATTTCCTGCCAAAATTTATAGACAGGTTGTAAATGAAAAAGCTGCCTCTGCTCTTCATTATCACCATATATTATAGTTTTTTAAATAAAAATGTTACTTACTTGCACCTACTGTCAGATATTAAACTACAGAGGCATCCATCAACAGTTCTGTTGGTGCTGTAAAGAAAAAAGGCATGTAACTGCACACCTGGCTTCAGTGTTACACCAAAGAGTTAGTGTTACAAGGTGACTTTGATATGTCAGAAAAGCTAATTATGTCCCATCAAAGGACTGAAGAAATTGCCTTTTTTAATGAAAAGTATTTTATTGGAGGTGGCAATGATCTTAGGCAAAGCAGTAAAACTAGGTGTGTAATTATATAAATTCTTTAAATTCTTATTAAACTTCACTAATTGACATGTTACTATCCCATATTGTAGAAAAAAATTGGCTAAACATAAAAATCAGAATTTAGACCATAGAGATACAATCTGATCTAAAATTGAGCCTCCGTTTTTTCTAAGTACAGTCTCAATTTTCCTCTGTCACTTATTTATAGTTATGCATGTTTTTATTTTATGCAGAACTAAGAGAATAGCAGATTTTTATAGGAATACACATTTTAGTCAACAAAATGAAAAAGCAACCTACAGAATAGGGGAAAATATTTGCAAAGCATTTATCTGATAAGGATTTGATATCTAAAATATATATAAAATACATATTAAAATATATAAATCATACAACTCAATAGCAAATAAATAATTGGCAAAGAGCCTGAACAGATTGAATCAAAGAAGACATACAAATGGCCAATATGTACCTGAAAAAGATGCTCAATATCACTGAGCATTAGGAAAATGTAGATCTAAACTAGAACAAGGTATGACATCATACCTGTTAGAATGGCTGCTACTAAGAAGAGGTGTTGCCGAGTGCATGGAGAAAGGGAAAGGCTTGTGCCCTGTTGGTGGACATGTAATTTGGTACAGTCATTATTGAAGACAGAGTGGAGGTTCCTCAAAGAATAAAAATAGAGCTTCTATAGGGTCCAGTGGTCCTACTTCTGAGTATTTATCCAAAAGAAATCGGGATCTCAGAGACATCTGTACTCCATTGTTCTTTGCAGCACTGTTCATGGTGGTCAAGATATGAAAACAACATGAGTGTCCCTTGATGGATGAATAAGGAAAACGTGTGTGTGTTTACATATATGCATATATATGTGTGTGCTGTGTGTGTGCATGTGTGTGTGTGTACTTTCCTGGGGGAGGAAATGGCAGCCCACTCCAGTATTCTTGCTGGGAAAATCCCATGGACAAAGGGATCTGGCAGGCTACAGTCCATGGGGTTGCAAAGTGTTGGACATGAACTACTGGCCACACACATGCATGCACACACGTGTATTATAGCCATAGTGAAATATTTCTCATCCATAAAAAAAGATGGAAATCCTGCCACTAGTGACAAGGTGGGTGAAGCTGAAACATTATGCTAAGTGAAGGAAGCCAGGCACAGACAAATATTGCTTGATATCAAATACAGAATATAAGAGAGTCGAACTTGCAGAAGCAGATGGTAGAATGATGGTTATTAGGATCTGAGTGGTTGGGAAATGGGGAGATACTGGTTCAAGGGTATAAAGTTTCTGTTATAAAATGAATAAGTTCTAGGGATCCAGTACACACGTGGGATTGTAGTTAGTGTACTGTATCCTGGAAATCTAAGAGAGTAGAGCTTATATATTCTCATCTCCCCTGCCTCCCCAAAAGGTAGCTATGTGAGGCGAGATGATGGGTGGGTTAATTACCTCAATTGTGATCATTGTTTCATAATGTATAGGGATAGCAAATCATCCCATGTATGCCGTAAATATGTACAATATTTTGTCAATTATATCTCCATAAGTTGGAATAAAAGCATAATCAATTAATATCATATATATGTTCCTTAAAGACACACATTTCCTAGCTAAGGGTAATAAATTACCCAAGTATCTTTTGCTTCTGTAATGTATATAACACATGTGTGTGTATGTTTTCATTTACTGATACACACACACACATATATGTTTATATATGAATTCAACATTTATTTCCTTTCAAGAACCTCATCAAGGGTGATTGTGAAGTAAGTCCTGCTCTATTGTACATCAGGATTAAGAGCAGAACTTTTTATTGCTAGCTTTGACAGAATGTATGTGATTATTAGTGATGTCTTTTTTTAGAAAATTGTAAATTATAGGAATGCTGTGCAGGAAGAAAGAAATGAAGCATACAGCAGTTATTTAGTTTTACAAGATTGACAATGACTTTTTTTTTTTTTTTTTTAGGAAAAGTTCAGTACTTAAAGCAGAAAGCTGTAATTGTTGGCTGCTTTAGATGCCCTTAGCTATTTGGGATGTGGAAAGATGTATGCTATAAATGTTTTACTCCTGTAATTGTCATCACTTCAGAATGGTTTGATTCAGTTGTTCTGTAGGAAAAGTGCATGAAAAAATGATCTCTGGCAGCTTTCCATAATGGTGACCATTGGTTTTTCTTTTTTTTTTTAATTGCAAATGTGAAAGAAATTAAGTCATTTTTGTTAGTAGATGAGCATGGTTTCTGAAACATTCTGTTTCTATGTCTCGAGCAGTAGTCCAAGCAAGGACTGTGACAGGGCAACCAGTAAAGAGCAACTGCTTCAGTGTTTAAGGTGGGAGAACTTCTTAGGGTGTATTCCAGCTATTTGGATTTGTGATTCTGAAATAGTAAAATGAGATTTGAAGGAATGAACTACCCCATATCAGAAAACTCATAGATATGAGTACAGGTAACCAGGGTGTGGGGTTTATCCTCCTCCCAACTCATGTTCTGTGACACTAGTTAAATCACCTTTCTCTCTGGGTGTCCTGTGATGCCATGGTCAGCTCTAAGGTTGCTTAGATTTCGCAGCAGTGTGACATGCATGGAGGAAACCAAATGTAAAAATATACAATTTATAAGAATCTAGGCCAGAGCATTATCTTGGGAACCAGAGGCTTTACTGGGTTGTAGGTAGAGTAAGATTCTTTAAAATAACTCTTGATAGCTACCATGGCATGTTTTTTGTAAAGCTGTTAGAGGTTGTCTCTTATCAGCATTAAACATCTTGGAATTGAATATTTGGTTGGAGCTGGTTTGGTTTTTATACCTACTTATGCCTAATCAACTTTTGTGCTTACAGCTCATAGCTTGATTCTGAAAGAGGTTAGCAGAGTCTAGGTATCACTGAGCATATTCTTTTTGCCACTGCCTGACTGACTGGCTGACAGAAGCCAGGTGCCCGCCTATAGTTAAATGGAAATGGACTCTGATGATTAGTAGAATTTTAGTGGGAAATAAAGTTGAGGTTATTTTCGCTTTGTTTTATTAAGTGTGAAATTGCAAAGCATCCTTTTATATCGATCAGACATGATGTGGCTGTTCTGAAGGATTCATTTCTTTGATGTACCTGGATTGTGCTTCTCAAAAGGAATAGATTGGATCCCAGATTTTTCTTTTCCAGACTGCCAACTTCCAATATGTGGGAGATTGCTCTGTAAAATGACCCCATTTCTGAAGGATATTTCTCACTGTTTTCAAAGGGGGCTGTCAGAGCCCAAGAAAAAAGAAAAGGTTTACTGTCAATGTTCTTTGAGAAAGGTTGGAGGAGTTGTCTGGGCTTTAACATCATTTAGCTTGAAATTATCAGCTGTTCTCCATCTCTATCTTTGGCTGGTTGCCTGCAAGTTCCATATACATAGGGGTTTGGAATACAGCAGAGTAGGCAAAAGCCTTGTTATCTCCCAGAAACGTACAGCTGATGTGGGGCTGCACATAAATGACTTTCCCATGGACAGGATATCTGGTCTAACTACTTTAAAAAATTGCTTGGTCCTATAGGGAAGCCTCGCTAACTAATGCAATAATTATCTAGGAGAGGAGCCAACATCCTGCAATTATATTAGAACAAACGTGCTGCAGTGTTTCTGTTTGTGTATGTCTCTTGGCATCTTGAATTAATATTTTATCGTATTTCATTAAGAAAAAAAAAGTAAGCCAGAGAAGCCTTGGAAACAAAATCATTTGAAATTACCTGTTGTGTGAGGTTAGGAAATTTCTATGAAATTTCTTCCATCTTGACAAAATAATTTCACACCACTTAAAACAATTCATGTTTCCCTCATAGTTAGTAGAGGCAAGTATTTTTCTTGAGGTCTGCTTTAGAAAAACTTGACCCTATTAGACATTATCTTTAGTTACTTAATTTTTCTTTCTATTGTTTTGTAATCTGTGTCTATATTAATTGAATGCATATAGTAGGGTGTTTTTTTTTTTGGTTGAATGCAAAGTAGATTAACAGAGTTCAACATTTATAAGTTGGTAAATCTTTAACTGGCAGTTATTTCTTCAGAACGATGTTGTTTATTTTATGTATAGCTTCAGCTTATATTAATAATGCAACCTAACATGGAATTTTGCTTAATAAAATTTAAAAACAACTAGGAGGATTTATGGAGAAGGCAATGGCACCCCACTCCAGTACTCTTGCCTGGAAAATCCCATGGACGGAGGAGCCTGGTAGGCTGCAGTCCATGGGGTCGCTAAGAGTCGGACACGTCTGAGCGACTTCAGTTTCACTTTTCACTTTCATGCATTGGAGAAGGAAATGGCAACCCACTCCAGTATTCTTGCCTGGAGAATCCCAGGGACGGCGGAGCCTGGTGGGCTGCCGTCTATGGGGTCGCACAGAGTCGGACACAACTGAAGCGACTTAGCATAGCATAGCATAGGAGGATTTAAGCTTTTTTTTTTTTTTTTCTTTTAGTCATAGATGACTCAACATTGTCATTTTCAGTGGCTGGGGAAATGATTAATTTTAAGTTGTATATCTCAATCTGAAAAATAATATCTCTTGAATTTGGTAGACAGTCCCCAACAGTGACATGCTCATGCTAACTGGGGATCTTTCAAAGGCAAATTTCTGGTGGATACCAGGCCAGGGTGATGGAAGAAGATCTGAGGCTGCATGAGTAGTTGACATGGGATCTTAGTCTGGGGTAGTGGTGGTGGAGTGGGTTGTTCAGAAAGAGAATGAGTTTGTAATAAAGAGCCCAGATTACCAATCCTGTGGGTAGTCATCAGTTGTTAGCTAGGCATCAGTCTTCTTCTCCTAAGGTGATAAAGGTGTGCTTTTGCACTGTCTTAAATCTTGAGTATTGTAGGAGGGGCAAAGTTAGACCCAGGCACCAAGATTGGTATTGTACTGTGGTTGTCATTTTTTGAAGGGCCTAGTAGATAGCTGATAGAGCATGTCTGGGACACATTCTACTATCAGGCAGTAAAAACACCTTCTTAGATATACTTGGATATACATGCATGCTTTTTATTTCAGCAAGGGGTGGAACAAGGTCTCACTTGCACTGAAGCACAAAGCTGTGAACTAACTTTCACTACCTTTGGAACACAATGGCTGGGGTTGGTTTTAATTTCCAAACTTTGCATATTCAACAAAAGCAGTTTTGTTAATTTTCCCATGTTTAAAAACCTGTCCCGTTCCTCTGTTTTCCGGAAGTGAGAATCCACTGAGAAATCTTTGTTACCAGTCGGTACTGTCATCCCATTGTACCCAGAGTTATTATCATTGAATTTAGTGTTAAATCGCTCTAAACCTTTCTTCTAGATTGTATTTTCCATGAAGACAACAGCCTGATCATTATTTGATAATCCTTCTAAGATTTAGCATAATGTTGCGTAGTCTAGAAGTAGCAACACTTTACCACTGGATGGATTTATTTTTTTGCAGATGGCTGATTTTACAAAAATCTTTATTTGTAGATTATGTCTTTTATTTCCCTCTCTTTCTTCATGCCTCACAAAGGATTGCTTAGTGTGTTGGTGGTCAGACTCTGACAAAACATCCATTTTGAAGACTACTAGTTGATTCTGTGGACTTCAAAGTAGGGGTCCTGCTGTAGGTCTTTCAATGTTATGACTTAGGTTTAGAATTTTTCTGTTCAAAATGTGGCTTGTGGACAGCATGACATCATCTGCAAGTTTATTAGAACTGCAGAATTGTGCTCTTCCTCCCAATCACTGACTTAGAATACTTTTGAGGGAAATCAGATGATTGTGAATCTCCAAAAATTCAAAACTGCTATGATAGAACCTCAGAGAGTTAACCTTCAGTACTGTAAATACCATTCAGGATGAGTTAGGAAGTCCTGGTGGAATTTGGGGGAATTATTCCAACCTCATTCTTTGCACACCTTTGCAGGGAATAAGAGATGAGACTTTTCTTTGAAGGGAAATGAGTTTCCATTGCTTTTGCAAAGACACCTTGTAGTCCAAGTCTTAATTTTCTCCTGTTTGGACTATCATATAAATGAGAATTTACATTTTTTTCCTCAGTGTCTCTGGAAATGCTAATAAAAATGTTTCCCCATGGTTGTTTCATTACCGGTGTGGTTCTCATTGACTGTTTACTGTGTTGACATTGTGAAGAAGTGGGGAAAATATGGATTTTGAAACCATTGGAAACTGGTTTTAAATCCTGGATTTGCCAAATATTAGAACTATGTAGGCTTGAACAAGTTACTGAATCTTTCTATACCTCAACTTTCTATAATCTCTTTGCTTCACTTTGGTTAAATACTTTACAAAGCAAGTATCTGAGAAGATCCATATAACTCACACATAATAAGAATCCAGGAAATGGTAGAAATTAACACCCTCATCACTGTCTCCTCCTCCTCCTCCTCATCATCCTCACCAACACTTAAGTGTCTCCAGTGGTAACTGTGTTAATGTTCTGTGTTCCAGAATGCTGTTGAGACCTAAATTGTTGTTCTCTGTTTAATTTTCCATCATTGATATGTTTTCTGCATGAAGATACATGCCCACATTTTCTTTGTGGGAATAAATACAAAGTAGTAGTTAAGTCTTCACTTCTTTTAGGCTTAAAGGGAAACTTCTCAACCTTGAGTATTACCAGATAGGAGATAATCATAGAAGACCACTGCAAGTGAGGTTACTGCTAATAGACAAGGGCTGTTGAGGTGAAAAATATAAATAGATGATGTCTGCAAGTTTGAAACGCAGCTGTTGAAATAGATGGAGCAGACCCACTTGAGTAAGGATAAATAAAAAGAAAGCTACATCATTTGAATACTTTGTAAACAGAATTGTGGCTTTGTAACCAATAGGGTGGGATTTTTTGCCTTAACTTTTCTGTATTTTTTCTCCAAAGATATAATTCAATGGCACCCCACTCCGGTACTCTTGCCTGGAAAATCCCATGGACAGAGGAGCCTGGTGGGCTGCAGTCCATGGGGTCACGAAGAGTCGTAAATGACTGAGCGACTTCACTTTCACTTTTCACTTTCATGCATTGGAGAAGGAAATGGCAACCCACTCCAGTGTTCTTGCCTGGAGAATCCCAGGAACACGGAGCCTGGTGGGCTGCCATCTATGGGGTCGAACAGAGTCGGACACAACTGAAGCGACTTAGCAGCAGCAGTAAGCAGAATAGAAATTTTCCTTTTGATGTAAGCACATTTTTCTTTATAAACATAAAGCAACTGAGTGTGTTCCTACATTTTTTTTCAGAGAACTAATATTTATTGAACAGCATTTATCCTGGCCATAGTACATGTTTAATGTTTTGTTTCATCCTTATGAAAGTGTTGTGAGAGAAACTGTGTTAATCATATTTTAAAGAAAAGGTATTATCTTTAAAATATCTTTCAGAGATTAGTGAACTGGAACTTTATTCAAGATCTGTGCTTCTCCCACTTAGAGGTTGACTGTAAAATGGATATAGAAATTGAAGACTAAGTTTGTTGAATTTGATTATTGTGGATAATATAACGTGTTTCAGGTGTTTAGTTAGTTGCATGTGTGTGTCTGATTTCAAAATTGGACTATGAAATCCTTGGAGATTTGGGGGCTCCGGTATTATATCTCAAGTAGAGACTTACCATTACCTTTGATTGCTCAAGAAATGTCTGTGAACCAAATGCTGAATGAGCTACACACTGCTCCTCTGAATTACTTGCTTTGTGTGGAAACAGCTTCTCAGTGACATGGTCATCCTCAGAACAGACTCTTTTCTCCCACCTTGTGTTTTCTGAGTGATGTTGCAGGGCACTCGAACACCTGCAAAGAAGAGATGAATCGTAGAGTCAGTTTTCCAGTTTCCTTCTGTCCACAATTTTGTGGCTTAAAATAATCTTTCAAACTATTGGATTGGCCAGAAATTTCATTTGTTATTTTCTGTAAGATGGCTCTAGTAGCACTTCATTGTCTTTAACTTCATTCAAAACAATTTTGTTAGAGTGTATTGTGACAGCTGTCATCAGTGTGTGTTTACAAAAAAAAAATTGTCAAAATCGGTGAATTTTTGTGTAACCATTTTAATATTGAAGGTGGCAGAAAAATATATTTGGTGTATTATATTTTATTTTTTCAAGGAAGGTAAAAACACAACTAAAACACAAGATTTGTGCAGTGTGTGCAGAAGGTTCTGTGACTGATTGAATGTGGTGTGTGAAGTTTTGTGCTGGAGATTTCTCACTGGATGATCCTCCATGGTTGGGTAGGCAGTTAAAGTTGATAGTAATTAAAGTATGAAAGTTTCTCAGTCATGTCCAGACTCTTTGTGACCCCATGGACTATATATAGTCCATGGAATTCTCCAGGCCAGAATATTGGAGTGGGTAGCTGTTCCCTTCTCCAGGGGATCTTCCTAACCCAGGGATCGAACCCAGGTCTCCCGCATTGCAGACGGATTCTTTACCAACTGAGTCACAAGGGAAGCCCAAGAATACTGGACTGGGTAGCCTATCCCTTCTCCAGGGAATCTTCCTGACCCAGGAATTGAACCAGAGTCTCCTGCATTGCAGGCAGATTCTTTACCAACTGAGGTATCAGGGAAGCCTGGATAGAAATTATCATGACATTAATTGAGAGCAGTCAACGTTATACCACGTGGGAGATAGCTGACATACTCAAAATATCCAAATCAATCAATAAAAATCAGTTGCACCAGCTTGGTTGCTTTTTGCTTTGTGTGGATTCCACACAAGTTAAGCAAAGAAAAAAAAATTTCTTGACCGTATTCCTGATGGCAATTCTCTACTTCACTGTAACAAAAATATTCTTTTATTTTAAAACAACTTTGATATGCTAAGAAAAATGGACACTATGCAATCATGTGGAATGGAAGAGATCACAGAGCAAGTGAAATGAAATGTCACCAACTACACCAAAGGCCAGTCTTCATCCAAAGAAGGTGATGTTGTGTATATAATGGGATTGGAAGGGAGCTCCTTCCAAAATCAAATGATTAATTCCAACAAGTACTGCTCCCAGTGAGACCAACTGAAACTAGCACTTGACAAAAAGCACCCAGAATTTACAGAAAACATCTAACCTTCCCTCAGGAAAACACAAAACCACATGTTTCTTTGACCTGGCAAAAACTGTTAAAACCTTGCCTGGGAAATTCTGATTCACTCGCCATATTTACCAGACGTTGCATTTTCAGATTTCCATTTATTTTGGACTTTAAAAAATTATCCTAATGGAAAAAATTCAAATACTTGAAAGATTATAAAAGACATGGAATAATTCTTTGCTCAAACAGATAAAAAAATAAAAAATAGGAAGATGTAATTATGAAGTTGCCTGAAAAAGGGCAGAAAGTAGTGGGACAAAACAACGAATATGTTATTTAATAAAGTTCTTGGTTAAAGTGAGAAATACGTCTCTCTTTTCAACTTAAAAACTGAAGGAACTTTTTGGTCAACCAATATTTGCAAGACTTCAATTTTGTTTACAAGACAAAGCATTCACCAAACTGAGCCAATTATCAGAGATAGTAGTCATCTAATGAGTGTTGTCTGGGTGGGTGGGTGACATCTTCATGTAGGGATATAAGGAGACAAGGCTTATCCTTGTGCTTTTCGATTATCCAGAGTCAGAAATAAAGTTGTGGGTTTTCAACTTGTTTTTTGAGTTCCCTGCATAGATATGCCATTATAACGAAAGCATTTGGCCCTCATTATGAGACATCAAGAGACCTGTCACCATTGATCTAGCACCAGTGTCTCCAGTAAAAAATTAGAAATACTCTGAAATGTCTCAGTGAATTCCTGGGTGTTCCCTGCCAGTGTTTTGGGTCTTGAGGTTTTGGGAATTATTCTTCAGTCTGTTTATTTCTATCAGACTTGACAGTAGTCTTTAGGCTGAATACTAGTTTTTAACAAAGGAAAATACTTGATATTATTAAGCAGGACCTGCTGAGATTTGCTTTGAGATGCAGAAATTAAACATATTTGAGATTGGTGTCTAGGCAACATACAAAATCATACAAACAAATATAATCAATAACATCTCTTCAGTGCCAGGCAAACCCTGTAAAAACTGGGTTGTATGTAACTATTGAAGAATAAAAATGTTTTCTGTGGACTGAGAGTGATCTAGAGATGAGGGCACTTGGGAATTCTTTTCCTTTGAGGGATTGTCAGACAGTTGGTCTGTTTAACATCAGGGTGTCACACGAAGGCAATTCTTTTTTTTTTTTTTTTTGAGATGGGGCTTTAGCCTAATGACTGTGACTGCCTAACAGTCACTCCTGGTGTCTGACAGGCAGTTTCAACATTTTCAAAGGCCTGCAGGGTATGTATCATTACCCTGAGCATTTTATGGAGCATGCCCATGAAGGCATTATTTTTTAAAAATTAGTTTTCGGTGCCATCTGTTCAAAGGTAGGTAAACTGGATCTCTCTAGTTCCTTTGTTTTTTTGTTTAGGGAATGTTATCTGTTCAATAGAGAGGAATAGTAATTGGATTACATTACTGTAATTCATTTATTAAGAGAGCATTAGAATCCACAGTAGTGTGTTTCCATCTTAGAATCCACAAATTACCAATTAAACACAATCTTCTGTTCTAAAACAATGTGATTATTTTTATTTAAGCCTGTTTTGGAAGCTGAGTCACTCGTCACCTACATATATCTTTGTTTAAAAAGCATTAGTGGAATATTCCTGAAGCTGGGGCCATTCCTTGCTCATTTGTCATTTACAAGGGTAGCTGTTCATCCAGACAAAGCCTGGCTACATTTGGGATATCCCTTCTGTATGTCAGCTAGTTACAACACATTTTAAAGGCAAAACTCTCAAGAAATTATACCACTTTAAGAATAAATTACATTTATTTGAGAATGTGGTAAACTACTCTATTAAAGATAAAAAAGCCAAACTGCTATAAATGAGAAAACTATTTTCTGTGGTTTGGCAGTATTGATTGAGCACTATTCTATACCTGGCTCATTTCATTCCTTTGTGGGTGTTAGCAAATTTAAGATCACATCCTTGCCCTCCAGTAGGGGGGCGACTGTAGACATAGCCGTTCTCTTCTCTGGGCTATCTTCCTGACCCAAGGATCAAACCCAGGTCTCCTTCAGGCAGATTCTTTACCATCTGAGCCAGCAGGGAAGCCTGTAGATACAATGTGAATACACATGAAAAGCTAAATAGTAATGCCATTTAGCTATAAAAGATGAGAGACAAGACGGCATATATTTTAGAACCAAAAGAGGCAAAGGCTTTGAGTGTCCTGAGTTTTGACCAAGAGCTCACTGCTGTTGAATAGCCAGAAAAGTCTTCAGAGAAGTGGGGAAATTTGAGGTGAGTTTGAGGAGTACATGGGGGCTTCAGGCCCCAGTGTTCCAGCTGTAAGGGACTGTATGAGAAGGGCAGGGAGGTGCAAGGCATGGGCACCAGAGAGTTGAGAAGCAAAAGAGTAAATGAATAAATGGCAAACCACCCCAATATTATTGCCTGGAGAATTCCATGGACAGTGGCGCCTGGTAGACTCCAGTTCATGGAGTTGGAAAAAGTCAGACATGACTGAGCAACTAACAATGAGGAGGCTGAGATCAAAAGGGCAGAAGCAGGATGTGAGATAGGAGTGAGCACTGATTTTGCAGAGGGGATAGACAGAAGACTTGAAAGAATTCCATGCTTTTCTAGACATGTGTGGAAATACCCTCTGAACAGTGTGGAGTGTTCATTGGTGTATTCATCAATGATAAAGCAAAGGGTTGAGGATGTCAGGCCTGAGGTCTTCATCACAGAGGAGATTGGGTGGCTGGGGCAGGGAGTGGTGATGAGTTAAAAGTTCAGTAGACTGGGATCTCCTTGGAGAAGAGAAGTTAACAGTCAGAGGGTAGACAAAGCACAAGGAAGGGTACTGTGTCTCACAGCCAGAAGAAAAGATAAGACCTTGAAGTCAGTTTCAGAGGGGATATGGTTGTGTTAGAAGGTATGGAAGGGCCAAGATAATGAGGTCTGAGAAAATTCCTTTGGTTATGACTACAGAAACCTTTTGAGAATCCAGTGGTATAGTAAGAATCAAGCAAAATATTTAGTAGGCTTAGGAGGGACTAGCTAGATGTTTTATGAGACAGTAAGACTGGTAGATTTTATAAGCTAAAGAATTATAAATGGTGCTTTTAATAGATTGTTTATCTCCTAGATAAGCAAAAACAGAGGAGGCATGTTTTGCAAATGAAACAGTAAGATAAATAGAAATGAAATCACTGAATTCAATGCTTCATGAATCTGATGACATTCCCACATTTTAGGGATGTCTTGAGTTAGCTCTGCTTCTGTTTCATTTTGCCTCCCAGCCACTTGAGATTTGCTTTCCAGACCGTTAGCCTCTTCAGGGAGATTTCAGGCCATAGGTGAGCACACCAAATGGATTGTGTCCCATCCCCTTCACCCATAACATTTGGCTCCTTCTAAAGATCATCTCTGTTCGTTTATCATTTCAATTCTTTCATGATGCCCTGTGATGAATGGCCTCCCTACCATATATGGTCTTTCTACCATATATAAAAGGGATGCTGATGTTTGCCAACTACATAATTTGCTGGTCCAGTGCAAGGTGAAAATGGCAAGCACCTTGTTTAAAACTTAGAAGAAATTCAAGACAGTAACAAATCAAGTATTAAAGCAAGAAAGCTCACAGCTCTTTGACTGCAGAGGTTTGAGTAGGCATGAAGCCAGCCCTGTTTATGATGACTTTTCAATGTCAGCAAGATGGCAGCAACCAGTCATCATGTTAGGAAAAAATATGGTACCAAGTATTTGAACAAAAGAGTGAATTTTCTGACTGGAGTTTCTTCATGCTGTCATTTTTGGCTGAATTTACCTCTGATCGCCATTCAAGGTGTCAAAATAGTTACTCTTGTTTTGTCCATCTCCTCCTCGATTGATCCTACAAAAGAGGAATGGTGAAGAGAAACTTGACAGTGTTCAGACTCTCAGCGGAGAAGGCAATGGCACCCCACTCCAGTGCTCTTGCCTGGAAAATCCCATGGACGGAGGAGCCTGGTGGGCTGCAGTCCATGGGGTCTCGAAGAGTCGGACACGACTGAGCAACTTCACTTTCAGTTTTCACTTTCATGCATTGGAGAAGGAAATGGCAACCCACTCCAGTGTTCTTGCCTGGAGAATCCCAGGGACGGGGGAGCCTGGTGGGCTGCCGTCTATGGGGTCGCACAGAGTCAGACACGACTGAAGCGACTTAGCAGCAGCAGCAGCAGACTCTTTCAGAGTAACCTGTTGGCAAGTCTCTTTGCACTAAACTAACAAATTGATTTTCTAACAGCCATGTTCATAAAGGGAAAGTGTTCTATCAGTTACCCAGAATTGCTGATTCTAAAACCATCTGAATGGTTTTTATGTGATGACTTTTCTCTTTCTATAGGAAGACATGAAGAGTTAGGGTTTCCTTGTTGTTGTCATTTGCTCGTTTTCAAGAAGTTTCATTTTAGTTTTGAAATGTATTCTCTAGGGCTGTCTGTTTTCTTGCAGCTGGATGCAGGATTTACTAGGTTTGCTTTGCCTTGTCCGTGTGCTGGTGGGTAGCATTCACCACAGTTCCAATCCATATGGCTCCCAGCTGGCAGCGCAGGTGCCACATTAATGGCTCAGTGGCCCAAGTACGTGTAGGAAGGTTTGCTTTGGTTCTGGATTGCATACGTCATAGTCATTTCTCAAATATTTGTTGAATAAATAATGTAGAAGCTTTATTTCATTTTTTATCCGAGTCTTTCAGCAGATGATGATAGAGCATTGAACAGCACGGTGGTTTAGGGAACCCTTCCGTGTTGACAGTAGAAAAGATTCACTCACTAGTCAAGAAGTTTCATTTGCCTCTATATCCAACAGTAGGTATAGCTCAGTTGATGAAGTGTAAGCTTTGGCCAAAATGTTCACAATTAGACATACATTAAATTCATTGGGTAACTATTTAAAAGATGACTATGTTGATAGATTTTCTATTTTGGGGGTATTATCATTGATTTTTCCCTCCCTCTCATTGTCTGTATTGTTATAAATGAAATTAGTAAGAGAATCCAGGAGACATTCTCAACTGAGAGTGTCACAAAGTGATAACTGAGATAGGTAGATATGTGGCCTAAGGACTGATACCTCCAGGGCGGCGGTGGTGTCCCCGCTTGCCCCGATGCCAATCCAGCCTCCCTAGTTCATTATATTAAGTTGTATCACGTTTTACTGCAGCTATGACAGCGTCTTTGCTGTCTAGAGGATTAGAATGTTTGATGAGGATCTTGTTTTGGATCTAAAACAACTGTGACATTGATCTTTTTCAGTGGGCAAAAAGATATTATCTCTTGCCATCATCCGCTGCCCCCACTAGGATATGCTAGGAATCTGTATCTAATTACCTGTGCAGCTAATTACCACTGCCATGCTAAGCAGCAGCAGTAATCTCATTTCCCTTTCAAGTCCATTTTATGGCATCAAACTGTATTATATTCCCTTTTTAATGACTGCTGACAAAATTACAACACCACCACCCAGGACTTGATGAGGAATCTGCCTGTCCACGACACAGCTGCAGCTTGCGTGTGTGTGCTGTTGATTCCTTTTTTTTTTTTAACTGTGCTATTAAATACCTATATATCTGAATTATCTCCCTTTTGCTCCATTTGTTTGATTAGCATTACGATACTGTGACAAGACACTATATCAGTAGGTAATCGATCTGATTAGCATGGAGATGATATGAACACAGATTGTATTGATGTTTAATAGTGCAGGCATCCAGGTGCTGTAACATTATAGATGTTTTTGTATGCTGTGTGCGAGGTCTCTATAATAAAGACAGCTACCATAGCACATTTTAAAGCTCAATGATTTATTTTCTGCCAAGTAACACGGTGGGTCTTGCATAGTGTATGGCACCCCAGTGCTGGATCCACACAAAATGTTTTAATCAGTGTTGAAAATAACGCAAATATTTTCACTGGACAGTTTCTAATCTTTATTAAGAGATGCTTGCCACATGCAGTAAAAAGCATACTGCAGTCTCATCGAAAACGAGCCACATTCTTCTCTGAACCATATCCTCGGGTTACTTTATTATTATAATGCATCCCATTTTTTAGAAAGACCTGTTGGAGTTTTGTGCAGCACAACCTGTTTTCATTCACACAACATAATCAGGCTTAAAATTTAGCTATCATGCCTGTTTTCACTTTGATTAATCTTTTTCTTTTTTTTGCTAAGGATCACTTATTGATCTGGATTCTGCAGGTGAGGGAAGAATCAGCTGGCCACCATTTGGGAGCTGGCTCATGGCAGTCTGTAAGAATAGCAGGGAGTCTCTGACAAGGAACATTTTGTGGAAATTGATGAACTTTTTGCTGGGATGCAGAGGCAAGAGGACATTCCTAGAAAACGATCTTGCTTAAAAAAAAAAAAAAAATCTTGCTTTGGCATGGCTTTTAATCCTGGTATCTATATATTTCTACAAACTCAGTCTATAAACCCATATAAGTAAAAGGCAGCAGGTTGCTTTTATTTTTTTGAGAAGCACTTTGGAGTTAAGAGATTTTCTCATTTCATATAATCTTGTGTATGTCTAAATTTTCTATTAATATAATCTAGCAATAGAAAGGAGAAGGCAATGGCACCCCACTCCAGTACTCTTGCCTGAAAAGTCCCATGGACGGAGGAGCCTGGTAGGCTGCAGTCCGTGGGGTTGCAAAGAGTCGGACATGACCGAGCGACTTCACTTTCACTTTTCACTTTCATGCATTGGAGAAGGAAATGGCAACCCACTCCAGTGTTCTTGTCTGGAGAATCCTAGGGACGGGGGAGCCTGGTGGGCTGCCATCTATGGGGTCGCACAGAGTCGGACACGACTGAACTGACTTAGCAGCAGCAGCAATAGAAAAATAGTGTAAGTATGTGGTTGTAAACATGTTCCTGAGACTTGTCATCATCCGTGTGTGTAGGTATATATGTATATACAAGTATTATCTATAGACACATACATATACAACTCATGCATACCCCTACATACAGAACCACATGTACACACATATGCATTTGTGTGCACTGTATTTGTTTATATCTAGCCTGGCATGAATGTGTCTTTTTGTCTCTCCTCCTTCTCTTTCTCGTTTTCTTTGCTCCTACTTCTTTCTACACAGAACCTAGTACCAGAGCCAAACGCAATTACTTATTTCTAAATTTCACTATTGTTCATCCTTTGGGCCCCCAGTATGTTCTATTTTCCTTGGAATGTTACCTCCACTCTTGTCATCACTGTGCCTGAGAGCTGCCATTTGCCAGTCAGTACTCAGCTTCAATGGCACCCCACTCCAGTACTCTTGCCTGGAAAATCCCATGGACGGAGGAGCCTGGTAGGCTACAGTCCATGGGGTCCCTAAGAGTCGGACACGACTGAGCGACTTCAGTTTCACTCTTCACTTTCATGCATTGGAGAAGGAAATGGCAACCCACTCCATTGTTCTTGCCTGGAGAGTCCCAGGGATGGGGGAGCCTGGTGGGCTGCCGTCTATGGGGTTGCACAGAGTCAGACACGACTGAAGCGACTTAGCAGCAGCAGCAGCAGCAACTCAGCTTCAAATCTCTCCCTTTGAACAGTTTTTCTGTATTTGCCCATCCTCCAGCCTTCAGTAGTTAGCAATGCCTTCCTCTGAGTGCTCCTAGAACTTCTGTTACCATACTCCTGACCCTGTATATATCCATACTTTTCTGCCTTGGAATGAGGACATCTTTAAGGCAGTAATTAGTAATTAACCATAACTGTGTATATGACAACTAATGAAATAATTAGTATTTATTCTTTATTATCACATGTATTGAATGTCTCTTGGAGTTTACATTCTGGTGAGAGAGAAACAATCCAAACACAATTATATAACAGATGGTGAGAAATTGATGAGGTGCTGAGTTGGGGCAGTGTAAGGAAGAAAAGGCCATCTGATATTGGTAAAGAGGAAGGCCTTCCTGAGAAGGTGTAGTCACAGTGGAGACAGAAATGAGTGCAATGTCCCTGAGACTAAAGAACCTGCAGATTCTTGCAGCAGTAGTGAGGGAATATCTGTGGCAAGAGGCGACTGTGAAGAGGGAGGGTGGTTGTAGCTGTCATTTGAGTGCAGTGGGTGGGGGAGGATCCTTTAGAGCATTGTGGGTCACAGTCAGGGCTATGACTTTTACTTGGAGTAAATCAGGGACTCATTAGATGAGAAGATTTTGAGCAGGGATGTGAAATCATCTGATATATTACAGCAGATATAGTATTGTTCTGGCTGTTGCACTAAGAGCTAATGATGGAGGAAGAATAGTAATGAGCCAGGAATCGAGGTGATGTCAGTGGCTTGGGCCAGTATGATATGAGTGGAAGCAAAGAGATGTGGATAGATTCTGGGTATTGTTTGAAGACAGCCTCAGTAGGATTTAATGACGGATTAGATGTGGGGAAATGAGAAAGAGAAGAAACAAAAGCAATTGGAAGAGTTTGTCTGCAATTCTAAGAGAGAGAGTCTCCATTTATTGAGACGAGGAAGAGTGGTTGAGGGGCTCTGGATTCGGGGCAGGGAAAATCAAAGTTTTCCTTTTAAAGTTTATTTTAATTAAATTTTGGATGCACTGGGTCTTCACTGCTGCCTGGGATTTTCTCTAGTTGAGTCGAGCTGGGGCTACTCTGTAGTCGTGGTGCACGAGCTTCTCACTGCAGTGGCTTCTCGTATTGTGGAGCGTGGGCTCTAGGGCACTTGGGCTTCAGCAGTTGGTGCACATGGGCTCAGTAGCTGTGGCTCCCATTCTCTAGAGCACAGGCTCAGTAGTTGTGGCACAAGGGCTTAGTTGCCCTGAAGCATGTGGGATCCTTCAGATCAGGGATCAAACCTGTGTCTCTTGCACTGGCAGGCAGATTTTTGCCACTGAGTCACTAGGAAAGCCCTCAGGTTCTTGTTATGAGTTTAGTTTGAGATAATTATCAGACATCCATGCAAAACGATCATTGGACAGATAGTTACAAATATCTAGACTTGATAGTAAAATCTGTATAGAAAAATGCATTTAGGTGTTTCAGCACAGAAATGGTTTTTATTTTTATTTTTTTAAATCTATTTATTTTAATTAGAGGCTAATTACTTTACAATATTGTATTGGTTTTGCCATACATCAACATGAATCCACCTCGGGTGTACATGTGTTCCCAATTCTGAACCCCCCTCTCACCTCCCTCCCCATACCATCCCTCTGGGTCATCCCAGTGCACCAGCCCCAAGCATCCTGTATCCTGCATCAAACCTGGACTGGTAATTCGTTTCTTATATGACATTATACATGTTTCAATGCCATTCTCCCAAATCATCCCCCAGATTCTTAGAAAAGAAATGGTTTTTAAATCATGAGACTGGATGAATCAACTTGGGAAGTGAGTGTAGGTCTGTGACTTAGCCCAGGAACATTCCAGTATCTAAATATCAGAGTGAAATTGGGAAAATGGAGGGGTTGGCACAGAAGGAAAATTGGAGGATAGCATGGTGTCCTGTCAGCCAAGAGAAGAATGCATTTCAGGAAGAAGGGAATGATCAACAGTGTGAGATGAATAAGAGGAGGTCTGAGAAGTGGCAGCTGGAACTGGCAGCTTGGGGGTAATAAGTCCTCTCTAGGAGAGCTGTTTTAGTGAAATGATGAGGACAAAAGTGGAGGCAGATAGGAGAGCCTGTTTTCTTTCTTTTTCTTTTCTTTTTTTTTTTTTTTTAAGATGTCACGCTCTGAAGTTGAGTAGAGGAATGGGAATGTACTGGGAGGAGAGTATAGGGTCCAAGAAGAGATTCATGTAGGATAGAATTAAGTAACTCAACAAATGGTATTTATATGGTGGATCAATACATGATCAAGTGAACATCCTTAAAGATTCTAAAGCTGTGCTGTCCAGATAACTTAGCATGTGAGCTGTGTATAGTATTTTAAGTTTTCTAGTAGCCACACTGAAATGGAAAGAGAAACCAAGTTAATTTTAATAATAATCTTTATTTAAGTCAATGTAAAAATATATTGGGATCATTTTTGCTCTGTTTTGATATTAAGTGTTCAAAAGCCATGTGTGTTATATATATATGTATATATAGCACTTCTCAATTTAAGGTGAGCACATTATAAGTGTTCAGTAGCCACATGTGGCTAGTGGCTACCATATTGGATACATATATTCTCAAGACTTCCTTACAAATAAGAAAGAGCTATTGTTATAAGTAAGTGAAATACTTTTATTAAATCATATTTTTCAAAATATATAATTTGTACCAACTGATGGAAAATGAGTATAAAATAAATTCATACAATGATTGATGTCTTGTATTTGTATTACATGTTTCTTTTTTCAATAGGGAATATGACTATGTTCCTTTCAAAGACAATAAGATTTCCTATTAAAGTTTAAAAGTTAATTGCCATTTCAGCCATGTGGTTACAGTAAAATTTGAAATGGGTTTAACAATATTTATAACATTTTTTAAAGTTTTGGGTGATTTAAAGGGCATTAAGGTTTTTTCTTTTTAATGAATTATACATGTTTGTGCTCAGAGATTAATGGTGTCCTTTGCAAAGGATGTGTATATTCTGCTTGAATTTGTTGAAATTATAGTAATAGAATTACATTTTTGCAAGGTTGTATGTTATACAGACATTTTCTTTAAACAAGTAGTTTGAGGTGAGGAAAAACAGAAAAGAATACAAACCAAGGTTGGAATAAGTTCAAACTCAATTTTTTAAATCCTAGAAAAATACAGCTAGAGCCATGTTACATTATAGACATTTTTATTTTTTCACTTTCTGTCCACTAGATAAGTCAAACTTACCGCCTCAGTTTCTCGCTAAATAGAGGAAATAGACTAAACGCTCCTCACAATACAACTCTGTACATCTCTGAAATGAAGGTTTTTCAGTGAGTTGCAAGTCTATAGTAAATTATAATTTACACAATTATACAGTTCTTCAAATGGCTTGCATCCAGTAATGAAAGCATCATATTGATAAAAATGTAAAATATCACTTGGAGGCCACTCCTGGATTGAGTTATTGGTGTTTCAGAAATGGCCATTTAAAGTGGACTTCATGAAAGTAAATTCCTCAATTTATTTTTTTCAGATTTTTCATTATTAAATATACTTATAGACTACATAGATAAGATGTTGACAATTGTGCTTTTCACACAACAATAAAAGAATGCTTTTGGTTCATAAAAGGAGAGATTATCAAAAAGAATGAACTTTATTAGGAGAAATAAAATTTATTCTAAAAAGGAACATAGATTCTATCTGCTTAAGATAGAGACTGACATTAAAATGTTTAGGCTAAATATTCTTTTGAAAAGTAGAGGATTAATGAGAAATACTTTTAAATGTGTAATTCAGGTGTACAAAGGGCAGTATGATGGGAAAGAGGTAAAGTGTGCATTTCTTTGGGGGAAAGTCAAGAAGTGCCTTTAGAAACCGAACTAACTTATGGTAATAAAAATCTAGAAGATTAGGAGGTGCTACGATGTGCTATGAAAGTAGTTTATTTTCCTTTCCTAAACATGTATGTTTTTAGAATCAGTTTTAAGAGGCTAGTTTGGAATGTCTTTTGCAATTTTAAATTGAAAGCCTTTTCTGGAAATTTCAGAAGTTAATGTTTATCGTATTTTTATAACCATATATATCTTCATTGCTTTGCATTATGCAGCACTTTGAAACTCAGAATATAATTTAGATAATTCACAAGATGTTATAGTCCAGCCAAAAATAGTCCATCTTTTTCACTTTATCATGCATTTAAATATTATATATGAATATGATTATTTGAATTTACATTTGTTTATTCTATAAACATTCATACTACATTGTGGTAGTTTTGCAGTAAGAGCTAAGAAGTGCTATTATTCTTGCATTAAATTCTTTAGTAAAAATTTACTGTTTTACGCAAGTAAGTGTATTCAGACTTAATGAATTCCAAAAGAAAAGAACTAATATTAGCTTTGCTTCACTGTGCTTTATCTCCAGGATATTTTATTCTCCTTAGTCAGATTCTACGTAGATACAATCTTTTATCTGTTTAAACTCACTTCTTCTGAAAGCACTTTAAATGTAAGAACTGAAAGAATATATACATGAGAGCAAGCAGTTAGAAGCACTTTAAGAGAAGGATTCTTCTTAAGCTATATAGGGATCCCCCTAAAAGGAGAACCATCTTTCCTTGTTCTGTAAACAGTATCTGAGAAGGTCGATAGGACACAAACAAAAGACAGTACTGTCAGTGTAGCTATCTAGTAAATAGTCCTCAAATATAATCTGAACAGAAGTAATTTATTTCCTTAGGAATTTTCAGCTAGCATTTTGGTTTTGGAATATATAGGCTTGCTACTGAGACTGCGCTGAAACCAGACTTTTCTACTGTGTGACCTTTGACACCGTGCTTGTTTATTTTGTGAAATGGGATTCTGCAGAGGAAAGCCACTGCTAGTATTTGTCTCTACTTTGGAGTAATTACTGAATGAGTATACCAGAGTTTAGGTTTTGAAAATGAGGGTGAATTGGATGTCAGCTAAATTTGGGATTTTTGCATTAATGCAATACTAAAGGTAAGTAAAGGTAAGCCTGAGTTGCCCTTGGCCTCCACTTTGCGCCCATCTTTGTCCCTGGCTATTAACAAAGAGTGATGGATATGCTTTGTATTGATGAGGTTCAGCTCAGGGACTCTGGAGTTAAGCTCCTTGAGCTAAAATAACATCTCTCTCAAAGGTGGCAACTTGTACACTGTCATCTAGTTCATCTTATTTTAGTTAATCATACATATGAAATGGAAGTAATAATGACCTTTCAAACTTACCAAGCCATAGATATTTGAAAGGACTAATTGAAATCATGTATATAAATCACTTAATATAGTGTTTGGCACAATGTAAGAGCTTAATAAATGTTAGCAATTAGCAAAAACAATATTAATGATGATTTTATTATTACCTATAGTGTTTGCAAGAGAGACTAATGACAATGCGACTTGAGAGGGAGTTATTCAGGCATGAATAAAATTCCTATTAATTAGGAAGGGAGTTGAGAAATATCTATTTAGCTGTGTCTAAGACATTAAATAAAGGTTATCTAAAGCTTTAACCATTGTCAACATCCTTGTTATTCTGAGTCTGAGACCAAGGCTGAGACTAATTGTTTGAATGTGATAAAATTAGAAAGGCTTTGAAATTTCTTTGAAATTGCTGCCTGGTATGCATATGATCTCCAACACATCAAAATAAGTGTATTAGTAGTTAATTGCCTCTGCAGAGAAGGACAGAGTTGAAAAGATTTTAACAAGTGAAGAATTATAAAAGGAAATTAATGTACATTATTCAGTATTAACATGTTCAGTGTTGCAGTGTCATAGACAATCCTTTTTTAGTGTTTTTCTTTATTATTTTCATAAATATATTTTTAACAAGTAAATTTATGAGGTTTTTTTTCACAAGTTTTTTAGTACTTCAGTTCTCCAAGGCTTTTTTTTTTTTTTTTTTTTATATAAAGGCTTAGGTATACAAGAATTTGCAGATTTAAGAAGGACAGCTGTACACGTGTCTTTATTAAAATATTTCTTGTTTACATTTCAGTAAAATTGCCTTCAATCAGCTTTGGAGAACAAAGAGTTAAATCATTATATAAATATTAATACCTTCATGCATTTCAGTCTGTAGGCTATGATAATCAGATAAATTTAGATCATATTGGAGAAATGGACAGAAAAGTAAAAGTCAAGAGAAAGGGTTAGTGGTCTGTATCCTCAAATCCTGATTTATTTTTTTAATTACACATTTTTCTGAGCAAATAACAAATTCACATATAGTTATAAGAAATAATACAGAGACTCTGTACCCTCCAATGGTTTCCTCCAATGTTGACATCTTGCAAAAACTATAGTGACATACAACCAAGATGTTGACATTGATACACTCAAGATATAAAACCGTTTCATCACCACCAGTATTCATTTTTAAAACTCCAATTTTTGATGGCTAAGTCACCTCAAGTTCAGTTCAGTTGCTCAGTCATATCCGACTCTTTGCGACCCCATGAACCACAGCACGCAGGCCTCCCTGTCCATCACCAACTCCCGGAGTTTACTCAAACTTATGTCCATTGAGTCGGTGATGCCATCCAACCATCTCATCCTCTGTCGTCCCCTTCTTCTCCTGCCTTCAATCTTTCCCAACATCAGGGTCTTTTCAAATGAGTCAGCTCTTTGCATCAGGTGGCCAAAGCATTGGAGTTTCAGCTTCAACATCAGTCCTTGCAATGATGCCTCCAGGACGATTTCCTTTAGGATGGACTGGTTGGATCTCCTTGCAGTCCAAGGGACTCTCAAGAGTCTTCTCCAACACTACAGTTCAAAAGCATCAATTCTTCAGCACTCAGCTTTCTTTATAGTCCAGCTCTCACATCCATACTCAGCTAGTGGAAAAACCATAACCTTGACTAGATGGACTTTTGTTGGCAAAGTAATGTCTCTGCTTTTTAATATGCTGTCTAGGTTGGTCATAACCTTCCTTCCAAGGAGTAAGCATCTTTTAATTTTATGGCACCTCAAAGGAATCAACTTAACACTGAATGAAGTTCAAAGAAGCAAGCCAGAAATTCATCAAGAGAACATTGATCATTAGTTTCTGGCTCTTAATTGGAATGTTTTGGTTGTCAGTCAAGCAGCAACACCAGTAGAGAACAAAAGACATTTCCAATATCCCTTTAAAGTAGTAAGAGGAAAAAAAACAAACAAAAAACTAATATATCTGATAGACCTTGGTTGAGTGAATGATTAAAGGGTTTTTATAGATAATAAATGGACTAAATGAAAAACTTAACTAAAATCCATTGACCAGTATGAAACGATGAAGGGTTCTGGAAATAAGTAGTGATGGTTGCACAACAGTGATGGTTGTACATTGTGAATGTATTTAATACCACATAATTTTGCACTTAAAAAAGGTTAAGTCTTGGGACTTCCCTGGCGGTCCAGTTTTTAAGACTTTGTGCTCCCAATGCAGAGGGCATGGGTTCTATCCCTAGTCAGATAAAAACCACTAAGCAGGGAAACAACAGCAGCAAAGACATTGGCTCCTTCTTGTCTTTCAACTACAATTCAGGAGCTTTGTTTTATATAATGATGTTTTTTTTAAAAAAAACATCAGCTTATTTTTAAGGTAGAAAAGGTAATTTTCTTTAAAGAGCTATTGAACATTGAAAGCATGCTTCAAGTATTTATATAAATTAATTGATCATTATTCTTCACTCATTTAAATTCTAGGCTGAGGATTTAATTTAAGGATTCAGAGGTACTTTTGAGGAGTTAGATTTTTTTAAGCTTTATAAATCATTGTTTGCTATTTGTTCCTGAGTATTTCTTTAGCTGAAATGCCTTGCTTTTTTCAGAACTTGAGTTTAATTTGTCTCCTTCTACTGTGTTTGGACAAAATGAAGTTATCTTCCTCACAGCAGCTCGGGAATTCAGTGTGCACTTTCCCAGTACTCTAGTTCCATGGTGGGCCACTGGTCACTGGATTGATGGTCACTGTGTATAACTCCTGGAAATGGTCACTGGTGGTGACACAAGGAACAGTGAGAGAGATCCTCTGGCTCGAATGAGGGTTTGAGGCAGAGAACTCATGGGGGATAGAGCTAGTTGAAGTTGTTGAATGAGAGGGCAATATGCACATATCTGTCATTGTCTTAGTCTGGTTCTAATGAAAACACTATAGACTGGTGGTTTATAAACAAAGGGAATTGATTTGTCACTATTCTGGAGGCTGATGAGTCTAACATTATGGTGCTGACAGGTTTGATGTCTGGTGAAGGCTTACTTCCTGGTACATAGATACCAGTCTTCTCTTTGTAACTTCAGGTGAAAGAAGTAAGGAAACTCTCTGGGCCTCTTTTAATAAGGGCGCTAGTCCTATTTACCAGGGCTCCACCCTCATGATATAAGCACACTTTTAAATGCCATCATATTGGGCCATTATGATTAACATGAACTTTGGACACAAACATTCAGTCTATGGCAATCATGACTAAAGAGCCTCTTGATGAAAGTGAAAGAGGAGAGTAAAAAAGTTGGCTTAAAACTCAACATTCAGAAAACTAAGATTATGGCATCTGGTCCCATCACTTCATGGCAAATAGATGGGGAACCAGTGGAAACAGTGACAGACTTTAGTTTTGGGGGCTCCAAAATCACTGCAGGTGGTGACTGTGGCCATGAAGTTAAAAGACACCTGCTCCTTGGAAGAAAAGTTATGACCAACCTAGACATCATATTAAAAAGCAGAGACATTACTTTGCCAACAAAGGTCCATTTAGTCAAGGGTATGATTTTTCCAGTAGTCGTGTATGGATGAGAGTTGAATTATAAAGAAAGCTGAGTGCTGAAGAATTGATGCTTTTGAACTGTGGTTTTGGAGAAAGACTCTTGAGAGTCCCTTGGACTGCAAGGAGATCCAACCAGTCCTAAAGGAAATCGTCTTGGAGGCATCACTGGAAGGACTGAAACTGAAGCTGAAACTCCAGTACTTTGGCCACCTGATGGAAAAAACTGACCCTGATGCTGGGCAAGATTGAAGGCAGGAGGAGAAGGGGACAACAGAGGATGAGATGGTTGGATGGCATCACCAACTCAGTGAACATGAGTTTGAGTAAACTCCGGGAGTTGGTGATGGACAGGAAGGCCTGGTGTTCTGCAGTCCATGGGGTCGCAAAGAGTCAGACACGGCTGAGTGACTGAACTCAACTCATGGCAATCATGCAAACAAGAAAAGTCATTTTCTGTAGACGTTTGTGAGTATCTAGAATTAAAAATTAGAAAAGTTGTGGTTCTTTTAAACTTACTTTATATAGCTATAAAGGCATTTGGGTAATAAGAAATGAAAGAGAAGTTTGAGTTTGAAACCAGTTAGCAACAACTTGAATAAAATATGCCATTCTTATTACCCAAGTGTGATATAGGTATAAATATTACTTTGCTGATTATAATAAGATCAATGACCAACATTTGGTATTTGAATAACAAGCTTCTAGATACATTGTGTTGTGTATATGAATTTCTACACCCTTGTGGGTACTTCTTTCTTGTCTTACATAACCACAAGTTGCATAAAACCATTACACTGTGCTAAACTTATCCATCTCTTTGAAACCTAACAGTGTTTATATCTATAACTTCTTGATGCTGTGAATCTCACAAACCATGGATACTGTAACTTTCACAGAAGCTTTCCTAATTGGTTCACAAATTTTTGGCTCTTTAATTTCCTGAAAAAGTTCCTCATTCTCTTGTTATTGATCTGAAATAAAATGAATAAGTATAATTCTGACAATCTTCATCTCTCTCTCTACCTTTTTATTAAAGGGCAGGCAATCATAGCAGGGTCCTTTTATATGTAAATCTTATTTTGCCTCTAACCATTGTAAAGCTTTATAGAAGCTAAAAATTTAAAAACTCGAGTCAGATAGAGGCAAATACAGAGCTGTATTTTCAGTCTCTGTAGAAACTTTGAAATTAGGTGACCAGCTCTACTCAGTGCTGAGATTATTCATTATGCTGTCAGTGTATAATTATCAGTCTACTATTTGTAATTTCTCTGGGCCAAAGTATCCTATTTGCTATTGAATACTACTTAAAAGAACATCATTGATCTACGCCACACGTTATGAGTTTAAAAGTCTTCTCATCAGAGGATATTACACCCTTACAAATAAAAGAGGTTCTGATTTTTTTCCTTTTTTTTTTTTTGCAAACAACTGCTTTATAGTTCTTTAAGTTCAGTTCAGTACTACCCTTTTTTAAACTTAAAAAGAAATTCTTTTTCTATTATTTTAGAAAAGAAACTCTTTCGGTATTCTTCATCGTCTAGGATGGTTTTTTACTAATTTACTATTGAACCAATTGTGATTAAAATTCCTTATAATCATATTAAGCATGTTAATTCAAATATTGACCTTTATCATTAACTATTATCATGATGGAAGCCTAGAAATGAACCTTAATTTTGCTTTAAAAAAAATTAACCTGTTAATGATGTACATCAGGTATCTGTTACTAATCTAGAGCTTATTTCTGTTTATAGCCTCTTCCAAGGATCTTAACCAAGTACCTTTGGAAATTTTGCAAAATTCACATCCTGTGGGTCATCTTTAGTTCTATTTTATTTACCGTAATTTTAATCATCTTAGTTGAGAGGCAAATTTTCTATCATTCAGCTATACTTATATATAGATTATTTATAGCAATTTCTTTGATTTCTACTTATTTTTAGAATTTCTACTAGGTCCTTAATATATTTTCTTAAAAAATTAAAATCAGAATGTTGATTGCAGTAGTATCTTTTTTATCTTTTATTATCTAGTTTTTTTTTTTAATCTATTTAACTTTTAAAAAGTACTTCAATCCATTTGATGACCTTTTATGTTTCACTACATTTTTGTTCTTCAGCTTCATCTTATTCAGGATGAATGTTAGTTCTACACATTTGTTAGTGTTAATCATTTTCTTTTAAGATTTAGATGTTTATTATGTAGAGTTTGGCTGTGTTACTGAATCACTGTTGCACAAGAGCTGAGTGGTATGATTTTTATTAAAATTAAAGAATTGTAGAGGCGGTGTAGTGAAATGAAAAGAACAGAGGCTTTGGAGTAAGATATAAGTTGGGATTTAATCCTGACTTTTCTACATTCCTAGGGAAAACAAAATCACTTAAACACTAAATTGCTAGGTTGTTGTGAGAATTAACAGAGAGAGCATAGAGAAGTCCCCAGTTCGCAGCAATACTGAACTGTTCCTCCTTCTGCCCTTGAGTTTAACTAAGGAGAGAGAAGGTAAATATTAAAAAGAAGCAACTGGATGAGTAGTGATGTTCTCAGCAGTAGTTATCAAACTGGGTCGGAGGAGGATGCGTTTGGTGGCATTTGGGGCCTGGCCTGGGGGAGAAAGTGAAGAGGGAAGATGGGGAGAAGATTTCTAACCCTTCTGTCTAGTCTCCACTATTATAATTGTCTCTCATTTTTCTTGAAATCTGCTTAATAAATTGTGATTCATTCTAAGACATCTATTGAATGGAAAAAATGGCTTCATCATTTATAAGTAAGATAATTGAGTGGCCAAAATAAGTATTGCATTCAGAATCAGTAAACATAACTGTTTTCAGCGAGTTGTTCAGAATGAATTAATACTTTAAAAAAAAAAAAAGGTAGGATTTACTTTTTTTCCTTCTGGAATAACTTTCAGAAGAGTGCACCCTCAGCCTCAACAAGGCATGGGTCTCAAATCTGTGATGTAGGTAAAGGGCTGAGCTTGTGCTGTGCATAGTGAGAAGAGAGTAGGCATAGTGACCAGCAATGGAGTGCGAATATTAAAATTAGATTCCACTGGGCAGCTGTCACCCACTTAAAGGGTTCAAGGTGAATGAGCTCAGCACACAATGTAAATAGGTTAATAAGTTAAAAAAAAATAAAAAATTACTCTTGAGGGCCAGTGGCTACCTTCCACAGTACTTGGTACCTGAAAACATTCCTGGAAATGAAAACCTTACTAAGTCAATGGGAATAGAGAGGAACAAGGACAACAGGTAAAAGACTAAGACATTTTAAGGGTTAATGTAAGAAAATGAAAATTCAGGTAGCTTTCCAAATCAGATGGCAGGCAAAGGGGACTAGTCTGTAAGAGCAGTTGTGGCCATCACTCTGATTTTGGTTTAAAGAATTTCTGATTGCAATTTGTAAGTCACGTAGCAGTACCTTTTATTCCTTGCCTGAACTGGGTAATTGATTAAATACTTTTTCTGTGGCTAAACTTAGAGGGTGCAATGCATTATTTTGACTGTAACTGTTTAGTCAAAGAGGTGAAAAGGGCCATTCCTCTCTTCTCTGTAAAGGGTTCTAGAATAGGTATCTCTGTGAGAAAGCAGCTCATTTAAGCTCAGATTTTTCATGCTTTGATGGCCACAACAACTCTCATCTCACAGAAAAGTGAAAATTACAGCTAGAATGCCAAAGCCCATTTTCATCCTTTGTTTTCTCCTCTCCTTGGTGAGCATGCAGGGTGTGTATGTGTGTGTGTGAATGAATGAATGAATATCATGGGGAGAGAATTCTCGCACGCCATTTGTGTACATGGCAAGAAGACATCATTATTAACTAGAGAACACGTGGTGTTTGGACTGTTACTGATAATTACTTCTTTTGCTTATTGTGGCATCTAGGCTGTAATTTCATTGCCTTCCCTTATGTTTAGCAACTTTTTTTATGTTTCCCTTATAATTTAGCAACTATTGTTATGCCTAACAACCATAGCTTGAAAGATGTATTAGCTGCCTGACTGATAGTGAGTTCAAAATTTGTTGTCATATTCAGCATGACTTTCAACTATGCCGGAGGAGACTTTCTCTGTAATGTGGTCACCAAGTTGTATTTTTCCCAGGCTTGCTTTTATATTACATTTATATTAGACATTTTACATGGGATTATTTAATCTTTAGTAGTAAAGAACCCACCTGCCAATGCAGGAGACATGAGAGACATGGGTTTGATCTCTGGGTCAGGAAGATCCCCTGAAGGAGAGCATGGCAACCCACTCTAGTATTCTTGCCTAGAATCCTCAAGGACAGAGGAGCCTGGGGCGGGGGGCACTGCAGTCCAAGGGTTGCACAGAGTCGCACACAACTGGAGCGACTTAGCATGCACACATTTAATCTACATGGATTCCTAAATCATTTGAATTGGGGTCCTTAGGGTGATATCTAGGAAAAGGTATAATATTTATAGATAAGGAACATTCTTTGGAAATTTTAGCTTTTCTTTAGAGAACTAGGTATATTGGGACAAATTGAAGCAATTATGATATTTTGTTTTGAAAAGTGAAAAGGCATTTAAGCTTTTTTAACCACTGAGAAAATGTCTGTGGAAGACTTTGCTTACATTTGTGATAGATGATCTGAATCCATGGGGCTGTCTTTATGGTCCTTGTCTTTTAAAAGCTTAAGTTTAGTACATCTTCTACTTTTTCCCTTGAAGGTAAATTATTCTATGTAGTAAAATCCCTCTGTAGGAAAATTCCCAATGCAGCTAATTTCCCTAGAGCATACTGCTGATAATACAATGGAATTCATTCTTTGCAGACAGTTTTCCTCTGTAGGTCTTGATATTAATGCAAAGGACATTTTGGGCTCAGCCAAAGTTTTATTTTCATGGGATTCAGAGGTCAATTAGTGCTTGTCATAAAACTGTGTCTTTTTATTGATATTGAAAGACTGTTTTGATTTACGTGATTTCTCAGACTTGTTTCTATAAAGTTTTTTAAAGTTTTCTTCTCTCTGTTTCTGTCACACATTGGATTCACTGCAAATTATATTGTTACTAGCCTGTCATAATAATTTAAAGCATTTTCTAAGCCCCTTGGTGCTATCCTATACCAAATGAGTTAAACAGATACAATTTCTTCTTCCTTTGAGCTTTCAATACAACAGAACAATGATAGCAAAGGAAATAGTAAGGACATTCAGAAACACGAACACGTGTTAAGACTTCTTAATGCATCATAAAAATTTTGAGCTAAATGGAAATTTAAATATACTTAAATATAATTATCACATATTGAAAATGAAATTGAGTTCTATGTAAATGAGTTGCCCAAGTTCATACAAAAAGCAAGGGGAAGAAATTGAACTAAAATACTAGATCTCTTTCCTTGACCATTGTTCTTGTGAATCATACTTCAAGGATAATAAAATGTTAGCAGTATCTTTAAACTAGTCTGTCAAGTGGGGAAATCTTTTTTTAAAGAAACAATATTCAGACTTGCACATTGAGGGAAATTGCTATTATTCTTTTTTCATAGAAAAATAAGTTACTTTAGCATTTGCACAATATTCTACAGAATATTAAAATCTAAGAGATACAAAAGAATCCAAGAGACTGGCCTAAGTACCAATGAATCAAGACAGAAAAATGTAATAGAGTGTAGATTCTATTGGACTTGATGTTGTCCTTTTCTCATTCATGATCCAGATGAATTAGCAGCACCTGGAAGAATGCTTGTGCTACTACAAAAGATCCAAAAAGTTTGTCCAGCTAGAATAGTTCTTTTCTTTTTCTGTAGATCTGTAAGATGATCCAACCAACAAGTTTCCACATAGATAGTATGTTTGACTTAGGTATAAAGTACTGAAAGATTACAACAACCAAAAAACCTCACAAGAACTTATAGCTTAAGTAAGATTGAGGGCATCAATCTGGGTGACAAAATAATTGAGTTTTTGGATACATATTATCAGTTTTGTTCTTCAGAACTGGTTTGTGATGTTTGTAACTAATTTAAGCCAAAAGGGAATTTATTATCAGGAGTTACCATAGTTCAATAGTCTGTTGAAATGTTCAAATCTAGAAGGGTGAGATGGGGAGAGACATGGGAGGGAGGTTTGGGAGGGAGGAGACATGGGTGTACCTATGGCTGATTCTTGTTGATTTATGACAGAAAGTCACAAAATTCTATAAAGCAGTTATCCTTCAATTAAAAAAAATAAATTAAAAAAAAGGTTATATAGTTGGGAACCATACACAGAATCACACCTTAAAACAAGAAAGGGCACTGCCATATACTTTTGTCAAGGATGTAAATTGGTACAGTTATTTAGGAAAGTAATCTCTCTACATCTGTTAAAATTGAAAATGCATGTATTCTTTCACATAGAAATTACATGGCTAGGAATTTGTGCTACATAAATAAAAGAAAAATATAAAGATAGGCATATAAGGATGTTTGCAATGCTTTAAAAACAACATAAATGCCCATTCACATCACTCATGTTAGAATGCTTGGAAATATATGCCCTATACATGCTATTCATTCTGTCTCAAAACAAGACAAATCTATGAGCACTACTCGTGGAACGTGTCTATCATAAATTTAGAGTGAAATGCTGACAGGCACAGATTGTGGAGCCAGATTTCTTGGATTGGATGAGTATTCCACTTCTCAGCTCTGTGAAACTAAGGATAGGTTACTGAACTTGTGTGTGCCTCAGTGTCTTCACCTGTTCTGTTAGTCAAGATATCCAAGGACAGAACCCACAGGGTGTGTGTGTGTGTGTATGTATAAATAGATTTATTATAAAGAATTAGCTTATGCAGTTATGTGCATGCATGCTAAGTCGCTTCAATCGTGTCTGACTCTTTGAGACCCTATGGACTGTAGCCCACCAGGGATTCTCCAGACAAGAATACTGGAGTGGGTTGCCATGCCCTCCTCCAGAGGATCTTCCTGACCCAGGGACTGAACCCCCATCTCTCCTGCATTGGCAGGCAGGTTCATTACCACTAGCACCACCTGGGAAGCCCTTATGTAGCTATCAGTTCAGTTCAGTTCAGTCACTCAGTCGTGTCTGACTCTTTGCAACCCCATGAATTGCAGCACGCCAGGCCTCCCTGTCAATCACCAACTCCTGGAGTTCACTCAAACTCACGTCCATCGAGTTGGTGATGCCATCCAGCCATCTCATCCTCTGTCTCCTCCTGCCCCCAATCCCTCCCAGTATCAGAGTCTTTTCCAATGAGTCAACTCTTTGCCTGAGGTGGCCAAAGTACTGGAGTTTCAGCTGTAGCATCAGTCCTTCCAATGAACACCCAGGGCTGATCTCCTTTAGAATGGACTGGTTGGATCTCCTTGAAGTCCAAGGGACTCTCAAGAGTCTTCTCCAACACCGCAGTTCAAAAGCATCAATTCTTCGGCACTCAGCTTTCTTCACAGTCCAACTCTCACATCCATACAGCTATGGAGTTGGGCAAATCCTAAGATTTGCAGGGTGAATGGGTAAGCTGGATTCCCAGGAGGAACTGATGGTTTACTTCCAATTTTAATCCAAAATCATGAGATCCAGGAGGAGCCAGTGTTTCCGTTTGAATCAGAAAGCAGGAAAAAAAGCTGATGTCCCAGTTCCCAGGCAGTCAGGCAGAAGAGTCCTCATACTCAGGAGAAGGTCAACCTTTCTGTTGCTATTCAGGTCTTCAACTGATTGGATGAGACTCAACTATATTAAGTTGATTCTGATTCTGCTTTACTTAGTCTATTGATATAAATGTTAATCTCACCCAGAATTACCATCACAGAAACGCTCAGAATAATATTTAACCAAATATGTGATCATCCTGTGATTCTACAAAGATGACACTTAAACATAATCCCTAAAGTGAAGATGGTGAGAGTGCCAACATGATAATTGACATAATTGATAGCAGCCACCTTGAAGTTTGGCGTGTTCTTGTTGGTGAATGAAGTTCAACTTTTTCGAAGACATTTTCAGGTACTTCATATAATTTTAGAAAATGGCAGAAACTTGGGTGATTTTACTTCTGGAATCAAAAATTTAATTTCTTGTACAATATTCCTATGTGTGGAACTGTCATAATTAATGGATTTTTTTGGTTGTTGTTGCTAGACATTTAGATTTTTAAAATTATTTTTCTCATACAAGAGATAGGAAGGCATTCCAAATGAAACTGTAAACAGAAGTGTGTAGGGGGGGATGATCATGATCTAGCTCATTATTGGAAATAAGGGGATGGAGTGTTATGAACTGATTAGATGGTTAATGGGGAGGACTATAGATAAATAATCCTGTGTCAAGAAGACTTTTCATGGGAAATGTTCTTGGGAAGAAAACAGGGAGAATTGCAAGATATGGTCAAATGAAGAAACAGTGTAACAGTGACCTGAAATGAAGAGAAAACAGCCAGGGACTAGGTAAGAGATTACAGAGAGAGGCAAGGTTTCCTAGAGTCTGAAGGTTTTATAAAATAGATTGAGAAATTTGATTATGTTCCTTAGTGTAATGGTTATCTGGGCTAATATATTATAAAATAATAGACAAAACAAACAAACAAAAAACTGGACCTGGGTGAACTCTTTTCTTTTTTCAAGAAGAGAAATTTTTTGCAAAAGAAGAAAATGATCTAAGGAAGAAAATCCAGGGAGGCAGAAAATTGACAGGGAATAAATTTGGAATAGCCATGGTAAAATAATACTGATTCTGTACTTCCTAGGTAAGAGAAGTGGAGGTCTAGATGATAAGCAAGCAATAAAATATTACCAAGATTGAACAAAAATTTGAAAAAGATAACAAAACACTTTGAGTCAAACAACTCTAAGATGTGTGGCTTTTGAGGGAGAAATTACTGTCTTGCCTACATTTATGAGTAAGATCAGTGTAACAATAGGATCTTTATTCAGCTGGGCCTAGTGGTCCGTAAACAGGTACAAAACTAATCATTTGAGATTAAGCAAAGGTGCCAGTTTTAATAATATTATTGCATTGCTCATAAATTATTTCATTTTATGGCATTGTGTTAACATACTTGTTTCCTTGATGTGTCTGTGAGCATTTCAAGCACCAAGAACATGGAGTGTGAGAGTGAAAGTGAAAGTCACTCAGTCATATCCAACCACTTGGGATCCCATGGACTATACCATCTGTGGAATTCTCCAGGCCAGAATACTAGAGTGGGTAACTGTTCCCTTCTCCAGGAGATCTTCCCAACCCAGGGATCAAATCCAGGTCTCCTGCATTGGAGGTGGATTCTTTACCAGCTGAGCCACCAGGGAAACCCAAGGATATGGACATGCTCAACAATGCTTGAAAAAATGAGCAAACAGATGAGTGTACAGACTGATAAGACAGTGTGTGATAGGTAATCATTTCTAGTTGTGCTGGAGCGTGCTGATGGAGTGGATGCTCAGGTGATTCCAGGTGAGGAAGGAAGCCTAAATAGTTCAGTGTGCTCCTGTGTGTGAGGTACCCAGACTGATGCCAGTGACATGCTGTGTGGGAGCTGCTATTAGCATCAGCAACAGCCTTGGCCTCCCCATTATCAGGGGTGTGCACCTGATTCTCGGGAAGTCCAGAGAACACCAATGGCCAGAAGTCATGATTCTGTTGTATTTTTTAATTTTTATAATATTTTATGAGTCAAGCACACATCAATACATCTTCAGTACTTCAGAAAATTTTCTTTTTTACATGTTCAAATATTTCTCCATTTTATAAAGGCAGATTGTTATCAGAACTTTGGTCCTGGGTTCAGAAACTTTCGTGTCAATCTGCAACATTGCTTTTCTCTGATGCAGTAATGCAGTTTTCAACCTCTGATATGTCTACCTTAGGGTATATGTAGCTGTTTGAAAACATCAACAGAAAGACAGTTAAGCACAGGATCTCTGCCTATAACAGCAATTTACTTGAAGGTTTAGGGAAACAATACATATATTTAAATAAATATGAAAACTTGGCTTGAATTTGTTGGTTAAAATATTTAAGTTTACAGATAGCTTGGGATCATGAAAGGCCATTTTAGAAATGCTTCCAGTTTTGTAGACTAGATTTATTTGGGTTGTTCGTTTGGCTTTCTCTCTTGAAGAGACACATGCAGTATTCTGGTTTAAATGTTTTAGAAACATTATATGATCATATCAAAACAAATTCAATAAATTAACGTGAAACATAAAAAATGCATGAGAACTTGAAAGTGATGCTAATTCTTGGTTTATACGCTTCAGTGTAAAATGATTCTAGCCTTTTATTAATCACATATTTTTTACCGTTAGATCGTTTCTACGTTGCTTTAAAGGAGTAACTTGAGTCAAAGTATACTGTTGACCTGAAACTTGCATCTGTTATATCCTGTTAATTATTTTATGAATCATTTGTGCTTGTTTTGTGATTTGTGCTTGTCTTTTCACGGTGATTTTATGTGTTTAAAGAAGGTATTGTTTTTAGTGTAAATATATACATCAATAACACTTTTATCAAATTTTAAAACTATACACACTAAAGGCATTTCAAGCAGTAGGTTTGTTTTAAAGAGAGATAATCTGGACATCCTGGAAGGTGAAGTCAGGTGGGCCTTAGGAAACATCACTACGAACAAAGCTAGTGGAGGTGATGGAATTCCAGTTGAGCTATTTCAAGTCCTAAAAGATGATGCTGTCAAAGTGCTGCACTCAATATGCCAGCAAATTTGGAAAACTCAGCATTGGCCACAGGACTGGAAAAGGTCAGTTTTCATTCCAATCCCAAAGAAACGCAATGCCAAAGAATGCTCAAACTATCACACAATTGCACTCATCTCACACGCTAGTAAAGTAATGCTCAAAATTCTCCAAGCCAGGCTTCAGCAACACGTGAACCGTGAACTTCCAGATGTTCAAGCTGGATTTAGAAAAGGCAGAGCAACCAGAGATCAAATTGCCAACATCCACTGGATCATGGAAAAAGCAAGAGAGTTCCAGAAAAACATCTACTTCTGCTTTATTGACTATGCCAAAGCCTTTGACTGTGTGGATCACAATCAACTGTGGAAAATTCTGAAAGAGATGGGAATACCAGACCACCTGACCTGCCTCTTGAGAAATCTGTATGCAGGTTAGGAAGCAACAGTTAGAACTGGACATGGAACAACAGACTGGTTCCAAATAGGAAAAGGAGTATGTCAAGCTGTATATTGTCACCCCTCTTATTTAGCTTATTGCAGAGTACATCACGAGAAACACTGGGCTGGAGGAAGCACAAGCTGGAATCAAGATTGCCGGGAGAAATATCAATAATCTCAGATATGCAGTTGACACAACCCTTATGGCAAAAAGTGAAGAAGAACTAAAGAGCCTCTTGATGAAAGTGAAAGAGGAGAATGAAAATGTTTGCTTAAAGCTCAACATTCAGAAAACTAAGATCATGGCATCTGGTGCCATCACTGCATGGCAAATAGATGGGGAAACAGTGGAAACAGTGGCTGACTTTATTTTTGGGGCTCCAAAATCACTGCAGATGGTGATTGCAACCATGAAATTAAAAGATGTTTACTCCTTGGAAAGAAAGTTATGACCAACCTAGACAGCACATTAAAAAGCAGAGACATTACTTTGTCAACAAAGGTCCGTCTAGTCAAGGCTATGGTTTTTCCAGTAGTCATATATGGATGTGAGAGTTGGACTATAAATTAAGCTGAGAGCTGAAAAATTGATGCTTTTGAACTGTGGTGTTGGAGAAGACTCTTGAGAGTCTCCTGGACTGCAAGGAGATCCAACCAGTCCGTTCTAAAGGAGATCAGTCATGGGTGTTCATTGGAAGGACTGATGTTGAAGCTGAAACTCCAATACTTTGGCCATCTGATGCGAAAAGCTAACTCATTTAAAAAGACTCTGATGCTAGAAAAGATTGAGAGCAGGAGGAGAAGGGGATGACAGAGAATGAGATGGTTGGATGGCATCACCAACACAATGGGCATGGGTTTGGGTGGAGCCTGGGAGTTGGTGATCTACAGGGAGGCCTGGCGTGCTGCAATTCATGTGGTCATAAAGAGTCGGACATTACTGAGTGACTGAACTGAACTGAATCATAAGGAGCAGTCAAGAATTGATCTTGTGGCATGTTCAAAGTGTGTTTGTCTATTTGTATATAGGTTGTTGTTCTTTGATCCCTGGATCAAGAAGATCCCCTGGAGAAGGGAATTTTTACCCACTCCAGTATTCTTGCTTGGAGAATTCCATGAACAGAGGAGCCTGGCAGGCTACAGTCCATGGGGACAGGACTGAGTGACTAACCCTTTCACTTTTGGTTGCTAAATCCTGTCTTACACTTTTGACCCCATAGACCACAGCATACCAGACTTCCCTGTCTTTTACCACCACCCAGAGTTTGCTTAAACTCTTGTCCATTGAGTTGGTGATGCGCTCCAATCATCTCATCCTCTGTCACCTTCTTCTCCTCCTGATCTCAATCTTTCCCAGTCAGGGTCTTTTCCAATGAGTTGTCTCTTCACCTCCAGTGGCCAAAATATTGGAGCTTCAGCATCAGACCTTACAATGAATATTCAGGGTTGATTTCTTTTAGGACTGACTGGTTTTATCTCCTTGCTGTCCAAGGGATTCTTAAGAGTCTTTTCCAGCATGAGTGTTCAAAATCATGAAGTCTTCGGTACTCAGTCTTCTTTATGGTCTAACTCTCTCTCACATGCCATTTCCTCATCTGGGGCATCTTCCTAATTCAGGGATCAAACCCGCATCTACATGTGTCTCCTACATTGCAGGTGGATTCTTTGCTGCTTAGCCACCAGGAAGATTCTTGATATATAGGAAAGTCTGTCAAATTTATTAAGCAGCAAGGGGGAAAAATATTGAAAGTTTAACCACAGTGTAGCTATATAAAACTATATGAAAAACTAAGAGGGTGAGTAAGGAATGGTTGTTGAGTTCTTTATTTGTCCCCAGCTCTGTTACAGGCCCTGTTTCACTTGAGCTCTTGTTTGCTCCCTTCACCTCACATCTATCAGAATTTTCCTATGTTCTCTTGGCTAATCTGAATACTAACCATGACAAATAGATGTTTGGAAGCATTAGAATGATGACTTTCAAAGAAGCTATTATCATTAATCATGGGAATGAATTCAGCCCACTGATGGTAATTTAGCCTACAGATAAAATGAGCATCATATGTTTATAAGATAAAGTTTCCAAATATTTAAATTTTTTCTCAAGTGTTTTCTCAGGGTATATTATTGCATTTAATACTGTGTTCACAAGAAATACTTTAGTTCATAAATCCCCCAATTCTATGCTTACCCATCATAGAAATATGGCAGTTGAAAAATTCCTAAAAATATTCAATGGGCAATATTTCCTAACCTTTTATGGAAATACTCCATTGTATTCCTCAGTTGAGTCTGTTCTCTGCCTAGATCTGTGACACTCCTGGGCTCCAGAATCAAACTCTCTGGAACTGAATCTAGCCACACCATTTATGAGCTGTGTAACATCGCTTTAATTTCTTCTGATGATGCTAGTGCTGACTTTATATGACCAAGAAAGGATTGTGAGATAATGCGAAAGTGCTTAGACACAGTTCTCATAGTACTCAAACCATGAGTACCCTGAGGGTGCTATAGAAAACTCACAGAGGCACTGCATATTTTAAACTTCTGTGAAATACCACATGAACTACTAATCCAAGGTAGTTTAGTTTCTCTGATTCAAAAGTACCATGTGACTGTCATTGTGGAATAGGAAATTGAGGGAGTTGGTGTCTAGTTTAAGAATTTAAGAACCTGTGAAGTGTGCAGTAGACATGCATCCCATGTTAGTACTTGTGTTTAAGAATTAAATATTTTCTTCATTTTACATGCCTTTTCTCAAATGGCTACCGGGTTTTGTTTTTGTTTTTCGGATATGGATAATTAAATTCTTTGGACTTTACTACTTAGTGAATTGAATTGTCAGACATTTGACTTAGCATGAAGTCACCATGAAAAAAATTAGTGAGACACTAAAGGCTCCATGAACCAGGAAAGTTCAAAAACCTTTGGCTTAACATTTATCTTGTGCATGCAACAAGCCCTCAGTTAAGGTTTGGTGGTGAGAAGTGAAAAGTCAGAAGCCGTATACTTAAATGTACCTGAAGTTCCTCCAGTAATCAGTTCAACTCCTTTCTACTTGTGTAATGACAGCTAGAGCAGGAAGGAGAAGAAGAAAAAAAGAGAACAGAAGGAAGGAAGGAAATGAAATAAGTTAACCTGCTGATTAAAATTGGAGAGCTTGGAAATGAAAGTGACCACCAAGGGCAAGTAGTAGATGTGAGCTGCTTCCTGCAAAAGGGGGAGTGGCTTACCATGTAGGACTTGCTCTAGAGTCAGAAAGGAACCACCGACGGATCCTCCAATCCAGCCTAAAAAGCAGGAAGCATGACATGGTGGTGCCAAGGTTAGGAGCAGTGATGCAGAGAGAGAGGGAGAAGCTGAGGGAGCTTTGAGGGCAGACAGTTGGGCGGGGAAAGAACCTCCAGCAATGGTGTGCGGTGCCCAGGGGCAGAGAGAGCATGTGTGTTCCTGGGGAGAGGCTCCTGCACTCCTGACCGACGGCTTCAGGCTAGCTCTGGGCTCTCACCCACTGCCTAGGAGGCCTTTGAGGGGGAGTCATTGGTCTGGGTTGGAAGTCTCAGAAGTTGTACCAGGCAGCCAGCCAGGGAGAGATACCAAACCCATGAAAACAGATCATAGAGAGGCAGCACTGAATGCCCCCACCACACTTCTCTCACCTGTTTGGATGGATTGGAGGGCTGAGGTACTGAGAAAATTGTCCAGCTATTAATCTGTACCCTTACTGTACCTCTCAGCAGATGGCCTGGGGAAACACTTGTCACATCTGGAAAACATTTCTTTAATGAAAATAGTGAATATTGTTAGATAATTCCTTTTAAATATCCCTATATGAGCATATATTTTTTAAGATCCTTTCTCTCAGCCACTTTTTTGTCCAAGTTAAATTAGGGTACTTTCTTCTCATTTCATTTAACGGCCCATTCTACACTTAATAAACTATCTAATTAATAAAATTTAATTTTAGAAAAGTCCTCTCTCTGGAGAAGTCTTCCCCCAAAATGAAGTTGTATTTCATTCTAAGTTTTTGAGTAATTTCTATCGTTCCTTTGGTAGTAATTATAATGCTGCAAGTTGTTACGCATCATTTAAAGAAAACTTTGAATTAAGGATATTTTAATAGTCATTTTGCCATAGAATTTTAGTTATAATTATGTAAAATATATAGTAATATATATAACATTTTCAGGATTACATGTAGAAAAATGCCACTGAAGTTCAGTTAAATAAACTAAAACTCAACTTTGAGTCTGAAAAAACCTTCAAGTAAACCTCAGAAATGCAGATGGCACCACCCTTATGACAGACAGCGAAGAAGAACCAAAGAGCCACTTGATGAAAATGAAAGAGGAGACTGAAAAAGCTGGCTTAAAACTCAACATTCAAAAACCTAAGATCATGGTATCTGGTCCCATCACTTCATGGCAAATAGATGGGGAAACAATGAAAACAGTGAGAGACTATTTTTTTTTTTTGGGAGGGGGGGTTCCAGAATCACTGCAGGTGGTGACTGCAGCCATGAAATTGAAAGAGGCTTGCTCCTTGAAAGAAAAGCTGTGACCAACCTAGCTGAATGTTCAAATATTGATAACAATATTTGGGGACTTTGATAAAACTTCATCTTCCAAGATTGGCAAGTCATAATTAATGAATACTCAAGATACCCTGTTCACTCAGTTTTTCTGTGGCTTCATTGTCACTGATGCATATTAATGACATCAGACAAATAAAGTACCTTTCATAATTGCTTGTCCCAAAACATTGTAAAAATCAAATATGGAATAATTAAAAATTCATTTGTGGTTTGTGGCTGTGAATTTACTGCCTGAAGGTTGAGTGGTGGACTAATAATAGGTTCTTGATAGGTTTGCATGGTTGATTCCAAGTTCTGTAACTGCCCTGGTCATAATTTATAGTTGGCTTCAGTGAAGGGAGAGTAGGGTGCTTTAAAGTACTCTGTGATCACTGTGCTTATTGGCACAAATCGCTGTTGAAAAATGACTGTAAAACCCTTTAACAGTTATTTTATTTTTCAGGATAGAAAAATTAGGGTCAGGTGGTATAAACTACTCACTTTACATTATTCATGCAAAAATGCTTTCTTTCAGATGTAAGACTGTTTTATGGACTTGTGAAACAAACTATTATTTCACTTACTATGTCACTTTTATTAAAAATATACATATGGTTATTTCAAAATTTATAGGCCATTTTAGATTAAACTTTGCACCAATTCTTAACTGTATGTGGCATTTCTTATGTTGTATTCACAGAATTGTTAAAGATATTCTCTGAAGACACGTAATATTTTAAAATTTCCTTGATTAACCCAAAGCATTGTTAAAGTGATGTAACAATGCTTCAGTTTATATTGCACAGCATATTGGATTTAAAGTGCTTTGAGGATTTATTAAAATTCACATTTTTCCATCAGTGCAATTGCATTTTAAGTGATAACTGATCTATAAGAGTTGATTGGTAAGAAAAGCTAAATTAGAAAGCATTCTGTATCTAACCATGTAGATATTTTTGGTAATAAATATTCCATGTGAGGAAACTGATTAGAATTGATTTATCTCTCTGGTGTTCATAGAGTTCTCTTAAACAACAGGTATATCACATATTCTTAATTAATAGTAATTTTTGATCATTTACATAAACAGTCCTTTTCAAATGTGGGCAGGAATCATGATACTCTTCTGACTGTTAGCATGTGAAATAAATTTCAGTTCAGTTCAGTCATTCAGTCATGTCCGACTCTTTGCAACCCGGTGAACCGCAGCATGCCAGGCCTCACTGTCCATCACCAACTCCCAGAGTCCATCCAAACCCATGTCCATTGTGTCGGTGATGCCATCCAACCATCTCATTCTCTGTTGTCCCCTTCTCCTCCTGCCCTCAATCGTTCCCAGCATCAGGGTCTTTTCAAATGAGTCAGCTCTCTGCATCAGGTGGCCTAAGTATTGCTGTTTCAGCTTCAACATCAGTCTTTCCAATGAACACCCAGGACTGATCTCCTTTAGGATGGACTGGTTGGATCCCCCTGCAGTCCAACGGACTCTCGAGAGTATTCTCCAACACCACAGCTCAAAAGCATCAATTCTTTGGTGCTCAGTTTTCTTTATAGTCCAACTCTCACATCCATACATGACTACTGGAAAAACCATAGCCTTGACTAGATGGACCTTTGTTGGCAAAGTAATATCTCTGCTTTTTAATGTGCTGTCTAGGTTGGTCATAACTTTCCTTCCAAGGAGCAAGCATCTTTTAATTTCATGGCTGCAATCACCATCTGCAGTGATTTTGGAGCCCCCCAAAATAAAGTCAGCCACTGTTTCCCCATCTATTTGCCATGAAGTGATGGGACCATCATGAGAAATGCTGGGCTGGAAGAAGCACAAGCTGGAATCAAGATTGCTGGGAGAAATATCAATAACCTCAGATATGCAGATGACACCACCCTTATGGCAGAAAGTGAAGAGGAACTAAAAAGCCTCTTGATGAAAGTGAAAGTGGAGAGTGAAAAAGTTGGCTTAAAGCTCAACATTCAGAAAACGAAGATCATGGCATCTGGTCCCATCACTTCATGGGAAATAGATGGGGAAACAGTGGAAACAGTGTCAGACTTTATTTTTCTGGGCTCCAAAATCACTGCAGATGGTGACTGCAGCCATGAAATTAAAAGACGCTTACTCCTTGGAAGGAAAGTTATGACCAACCTAGATAGCATATTCAAAAGCAGAGACATTATTTTGCCAATAAAGGTCCATCTAGTCAAGGCTATGGTTTTTCCAGTGGTCATGTAGGAATGTGAGAGTTGGACTGTGAAGAAAGCTGAGCGCCAAAGAATTGATGCTTTTGAACTGTGGTGTTGGAGAAGACTCTTGAGAGTCCCTTGGACTGCAAGGAAATCCAACCAGTCCATTCTGAAGGAGATCAGCCCTGGGATTTCTTTGGAAGGACTGATGCTAAAGCTGAAACTCCAGTACTTTGGCCACCTCATGCGAAGAGTTGACTCATTGGGAAAGATTCTGATGCTGGGAGGGATTGGCGGCAGGAGGAGAAGGGGATGACAGAGTATGAGATGGCTGGATGGCATCACTGACTCGATGGACGTGAGTCTGAGTGAACTCCGGGAGTTGGTGATGGACACGGAGGCCTGGCGTGCTGCGATTCATGGGGTTGCAGAGAGTCGGATACGACTGAGTGACTGAACTGAATTGAACTGATAGGACCAGATGCCATGATCATAGTTTTCTGAATGTTGAGCTTTAAGCCAACTCTTTTAACTATCCTCTTTCACTTTCATCAAGTGCTCTTTAGTTCTTATTCACTTTCTGCCATAAGGGTGGTATCATCTGCATATCTGAGGTTATTGATATTTCTCCAGGCAATCTTGATTCCAGCTTGTGCTTCCTCCAGCCCAGCATTTCTCATGATGTACTCTGAATTTAAGTTAAATAAGCAGGATGACTTGGAGAAGGCAATGGCACCCCACTCCAGTACTCTTGCCTGGAAAATCCCATTGACGGAGGAGCCTGGTAGGCTGCAGACCATGGGGTCACAAAGAGTCGGACACGACTGAGCGAATTCACTTTCACTTTTCCCTTTCATGCATTGGAGAAGGAAATGGCAACCCACTCCAGTGTTCTTGTCTGGAGAATCCCAGGGATGGGGGAGCCTGGTGGGCCGCCGTCTATGGGGTTGCACAGAGTCGGACACGACTGAAGCGACTTAGCAGCAGCAGCAGCAAGCAGGATGACTATACAGCCTTGACGTACTCCTTTTCCTATTTGGAACCAGTCTGTTGTTCCATGTCCAGTTCTAACTGTTGCTTCCTGACCCACATACAGATTTCTCAAGAGGCAGGTCAGGTAGTCTGATATTCCCATATCTTTCAGAATTTTCCACAGTTGATTGTGATCCACACAGTCAAAGGCTTTGGCATAGTCAATAAATCAGAAATAGATGTTTTTCTGGAACTCTCTTGCTTTTTCCGTGATCCAGCAGATGTTGGCAATTTGATCTCTGGTTCCTCTTCCTTTTCTAAAACCAGCTTGAATATCTACAAGTTCATGGTTCACATGTTGCTGAAGCCTGGCTTGGAGAATTTTGAGCATTATTTTACTAGCGTGTGAGATGAGTGCAATTGTGCGGTAGTCTGAGCTTTCTTTGGCATGTCCTTTCTTTGGTATTGGAATGAAAACTGACCTTTTCCAGTCCTGTGGCCACTGCTGAATTCTCCAAATTTGTTGACATATTGAGTGCAGCCCTTTCACAGCATCATCTTTCAGGATTTGAGATAGCTCAACTGGAATTCCATCACCTCCACTAGCTTTGTTCGTAGTGATGCTTCCTAAGGCCCACCTGACTTCACATTCCCGGATGTCTGGTCCTAGGTGAATGTGAGTGATCACACCTTCATGATTATCTGGGTCATGAATATCTTTTTTGTACAGTTCTTGCCACCTCTTCTTAATGTTTTCTGCTTCTGTTAGGTCCATACCATTTCAATTTCAGTCCATTCTTTTTCTGGCAAATACTTACTGAGTGCCAACAAGGTTTCAAGTATTTTTATGTGTAGAGAATACACAGTGCAATGAGAAAATGGATAAAAATCCCTGTCCTCTAGTTTTAGTGAGGAGTGTTCTCTCCTAAATAAGAAATAAGTAAATGCATAGCATGGCGTAGGTTTCTAAGTGTTTTAGAGAAATAGAATTGGGAGAGAATGTTACAAAAGCCAGGGGAGGGCAGCTTAACATAGGGTCATCAGGGAAATTTTCTTAACAGGGTGGTATTTGAAGCCTGGGAGGTAGTCCATGCTTGATGGATGGGTGGACTCAATATGGCCTTGTAAGTTGCTCTAAGAACTTGGTTTTTGTTCTTGGCAGTTGTTGAAGTCAGAAAAATCTTTGGAGCTGAAGAAGGACATGATCTGACTGTATGTTGGGGAGTAGAGGCTGGGCTAAATAGGAGGAAAGAGCAGTCAGCGAACCTGTAATTCAGGGATGATGCAACAGTGGCTTTTATTCTGGTAGGTCAGTATTGATAGACTTATTGTTTGGAGAGTGAGAGAAATAAAAGCTAAGGGCAGGGCATTTGGAAAGATGAGTTGATTTACTGGTCACGTATGTCTGTGAATTATGGATTTGGTGAAAACTGTCAGAAGTGTGAAATTTGGAATAGAAGTGAATGCTGTGATGTAGTTTTGAGAGTTCTATTTTTTTAGAGTCTAGGGATAAAATACAAACATTTTATAATTTTGTTTCTCATTTAGATCAAAATGGTATAATGTAGACAATTAAATATATTTTCCTTTTACTCAAGGCATTTCATTTGTTGTTCAAATAGAAATTAATTGTTTTAGGTTCTGAAAGGTTATTGTGGATGATTATTATGATTCATGGATACTGACTAGTGTAAGATATTATTTTTGTTTTTAACAGTGAACCTTGGCAATAGTAATACTAAAAATGATTGCATTTTCATGATTTTAGTCCTATTAAGTATTAGAATGTACAATTTGGAATAGTGAAAGCTTTTCTCTTAAATTTGTTTACAAGAGCTTGCATTATTGGTTAAAACAGTTAAGATAAAGATTACAAAGTTAAGAAGAGTGTATATAGCATGACATGAATAGCCTGATGCATTTTATTAAGATTTGATGGACATTTTGACTTCGAGGGGCTCCCCTGATAGCTCAGTTGGTAAAGAATCTGCCTGCAATGCAGGAGACTCCAGTTCAATTTCTTTTTTTTTTTTTTCTTTTTTCTTCTTCTTTTTTTTTTCTTTCTTTTTTTTTTTCTCTTTTTTTTTCATTTTTTTTAAATTGTATTTTATTTTTAAACTTTACATAATTGTATTAGTTTTGCCAAATATCAAAATGAATCTGCCACAGGTATACATGTGTTCCCCATCCTGAACCCTCCTCCCTCCTCCCTCCTCCCTCCCCATACCATCCCTCTGGGTCGTCCCAGTGCACTAGCCCCAATCCAGTTCAGTTTCTGAGTCGGGAAGATCCACTGAAGAAGGAATAGGCTACCCACTCCCGTATTCTTGGGCTTCCCTTGTGGTTGATCTGGTAAAGAATCCACCTGCAATGTGGAAGACCTGGGTTCAATCACTGGGTTGGGAAGATCCCCTGGAGAAGAGAAAGGCTACTTACTCCAGTATTCTGGCCTAGAGAATCCCGTGGACTGTATTGTCTATGGGGTTGCAGAGTCAGGTACAACTGAGTGACTTTCACTTTGACTTCGAAAGGTTTTGTAGAATCAAGTTAAATCAAGGAGATATATTGTTACTTAAATGGGTATAAGAAAATGTAATATATGTACCTTCAAATTCCTCCTTTGAGAACATTCTTAATGTAAGATGAAAGCTGTTGGATTTTAAACACTACAAACAGATAATTCGTTTTTTAAACATCATAATGTTTCATACTGTCTTCTCCTAAGGGAGAAATTTCTTTGCTAGACTTGCTTTGAAACTTCATGTAGAAATTACTCTGTTGCTTTTTTGCTGAGATGTAAAACTTGCAGAAGCTATAGGAAAATACTACAGTTTTTAAAGATCTGACATGTCGTTTGTTCTTTCTGAAGGATTCTGTGATTTTTCTGTTTTTCCTTGTTTCGTCCTTTGTCCTACTGTGAAGGGTGTCTAGCCATTGCTGCTGCTGCTGCTGCTAAGTCGCTTCAGTCATGTCCGACTCTGCAACCCCATAGACGGCAGCCCACCAGGCACCCCCGTCCCTGGAATTCTCCAGGCAAGAACACTGGAGTGGGTTGCCATTTCCTTCTCCAATGCATGAAAGGGAAAAGTGAAAATGAAGTTGCTCAGTTGTGTCTGACTCTTTGCGACCCTGTGGACTGCAGCCTACCAGGCTCCTCTGTCCACGGGATTTTCCAGGAAAGAGTAAGCCATTGCTAGATCCACCTAAATAAATCCAAAGACTTCACAGTACTAGCTCCATGCTTCTGACTTTTTCTTGCTCTATAATCCTTGAGACTTCCCCCGTCTTTGTACCATACCCCCCATCTTTGCACCCTACTCCCCATCTTTGCACCATACGAGTAAAACTAGTGCTCATTACTTCCCCAATCCTTCACACACCATTTTTCCCTACACTTAAAAAAAAAATGAAAATTTTCAAATATAAAGAAAATTTGAAAAAAATTTTACAGTGAAGACCCATGGACACAACAGTTAGGGTTTACAGTTAACATTCTACCCCGTTTGCTTTGCTTGTTATTTCTGAACACATGCATCATTATGTTCCTCTCCATTCTTCAGTCCATCTTATTTTTGATGCATTTCTCAGTAATTACAGATATGCATGCATGTTACTTACCCCTAAAACTTTAGCGTTCATATCATTAACTAGAGTTCATTATTGTATATGGATCTTTTCAAAGTAAAATTTACATACAATGCAGTGCTCAAACCCTAAGTGCATCATTTGATGGGTCTTGGCAAATATATACACCTGTGTGATGTAAACTCCTATGGAAATAGAAAGCATTATTATTATCCTTGAGTGAGTGACTGAGTGAAGTCGCTCACTTGTGTCCGACTATTTGCGACCCCGTGGACTGTAGCCCGCCAGGCTCCTCTGTCCATGGGATTCTCCAGGCAAGAATACTGGAGTGGGTTGCCATTTCCTTCTCCAGGGGATCTTCCCAACCCAGGGATCGAACCCGGGTTTCCTGCATTGCAGGCAGACGCTTTATCCTCTGAGCCACCAGGGAAGCCCTAGTAGCCTTTATTATCCTTGAAAGTCACCTTTTCCCAGTCTCTACCAAACCCCTATAGCAGCCACTTGCTAGTTTTCTACCATAGATTAGTTTTGCCTGGTTTAGGACACCATGTTAATCCAGATTATACAGTATGTATTCTTTGGTATAAGGTTTTTTTTTTTTTTAACTCACCATAATGCTTTTTTTTTTTTTTTATTTTTAAACTTTACGTAATTGTATTAGTTTTGCCAAATACACCATAATGCTTTTGAAATTTACTTCTTGATGGATATATAGCAGTTAACTTCTTTTTAATGTTGAGTAATATTCCATTGAATGAATATTCTACAAATTACTTGCCTGATCTCCTGTTAATGGGCATCTGAGATATTTCCATTTTTAAGTTATTATTAATGAAATCAATATGATCCTTCTCTCTTTTAAATACAATTCATCTTTTATCTAATAAATAATACCCTTTGAGTCTTAGTTAATGTAATCTATATAATATACCTTGTATACGAGAAAAGGATTTTTTTTTTTTGGAGATGTTTAATGAGAGGTTTAAGTGATGTTTTTGTGCCCTGAAATCTTTTTTCCTTAGCAGCATCTTCCAGACAGTCACTTATTTTCTTCCATTTAGACAAGCACATTGAATTTCTCCTTCAGATTCTGTTCCTTGGCTTTTATTTGTTCCCAATTTAATTAATTTGGGGGCAATAGAAGAGCATTTCCTCTTTTCATAATAGCAAGAATGCAATTTTTAGATGTATGTTTCAAGAACAATTAGAGGGTCCTGGGTAATGCCCTGTTCAGTTTAGAGCATGAAAAGACAAATATATATATATCTGGTTCATCCAAGTCTTCATTCTGAGATTCGGAACCATCTTATTAAGTTGACAAATAAAAAGGAATTTCGAATGTGACCTTGATATTGCCTCTGGCAATCAATTTTCCTGGAGTCAGGCTATAGCACTATAAGACTATATAATGACTATAACCACTTAACAAAGTACCACAAGACTCTACTTTGACTTTTGCACATCCTCTTCTCAGAGTCATCAAAAGCAAACCATTTTGGGATGTCCTTTTGTCCACATACCTTTTCTGACTAATGGAAAGCTCGGTGCAACTTGACGGTCTTATGCCCTCGAGTTCTAGGGCTCTACATTTGAGCCTGGGAAAAAGGACCTATATAGAAGGTGATAGAATATATTCTGCAATGAAAAATTCCTTTCAAAGACCCTTGTGGTTCATACCAGAGAATTATTGTACTTGATTAAAAGTGAGGCCAAGAATCCAATTTTTGCATTTTCCCTCTTGCTTGTGTTTTCAACTAATATTGTAGAGCCTTTTATTTACTCAGCCAGATTGACAAGATTATAAATGAGAGCTGTGTGTGGAAGCCTCTAATTTTTCATAAGTAAATGAATTAATTTATCATCGCTGTTGTGTTTTATTGCTGTCTCCATGCCAGACTGCCCTGCTCCTTTCTTCCCCCTTTTGCCTTCTAAACATTGGATCCATGTCATCGTGTTTGACAGGTTTCTGATTCCCCTGTCAGATGCAATTTGGTGCTAATCACATTTCCTTTGCTCAATGTCAATGATACAAGCCATGCATAATATTCCTATATGTCCACTCGCTCGCTTGCAGTGCAGCTGGAATATCTTGGGCATTAATCTGATAGAATGCCACATTGAAATGCAAAAATGATGCTTAAGCACTAAACTAATGTGGTCAGGCAGATGTGCAATAGATAACTGAGGCTAAACTGGTGATCTTTCCTAAGGTTTGATGAATTTTATTTCATTAATGAATATCTCTTTACAAACCTGAGACTATGTGATCAGTGCTGGTTCATTAGACCTTCAGCATTTTTAATAGAATTCATTCATTGTCCATGTATGAAACAATGAGGATTATTCTTCCTATTAAAAAGCAAGTTATAGGTAGTTATTTTTAATGTTGAAGAATATCCCTGTCTCAGATCATGTACTTTATCAAATATATGAAAGTAGCTAACAATGTAGAGAAACCTATTTACAGAATACTGTGCTAGTTTCTAGCCTAGAGGAGATCCCAAACAACAGAGCTTTCGTAGATTTTTTTAGAGAATCACAGAGTGTGATGGGAGGATTTTGGCAAATTTGAGAAGAGGGGATTGTTTGTGTGAGGATGTTTTGTCTCTCAGAAAGGGAGAGAGGAAGCACTCAAGAAAGAAGAAACAGCATGAAAATCAGAGACATGGCGGGGGTGGGGGGCATTGTTCAGTGAGGCGGCTGACATTTATTGTGGTAAATAAGACTAGAAAAGTAATTCAGGAGCAAATGGAATGGTCATGATTTTGTAAAAAGAAAGGATAAACTGTTTTTTTAAAAGCAATTCTGTCATGTTGAAATTTGAATTTACAAAAGTTAATAGCAATAAAGGAGGATTAGAGAAGAAACCAAAGGGATATCAAATAGGAAATTCTTGAAATAGGACAGATAAGAGATCAGGGTCCAAACCAAGGATAATTTTCAGTGGGATTAGAAAAGACATGATGCACGTTAAGAGGCATCACTAACTAAAATATGTAGTTTTACACTTGGGTTGGATATGGTGGATGGGGGATGCTATGGAAAAGGAGAGAAGAAGGAACAAAAATATATTTCCCAGTGTCTACATGAAATAGTGGAAAAGGCAATGGCACCCCACTCCAGTACTCTTGCCTGGAAAATCCCATGGACGGAGGAGCCTGGTGGGCTGCAGTCCATGGGGTTGCTGGGGGTCAGACACAACTGAGCGACTTCACTTTCACTTCTCACTTTCATGCATTGGAGAAGGAAATGGCAACCCACTCCAGTGTTCTTGCCTGGAGAATCCCAGGGACGGGGGAGCCTGGTGGGCTGCCGTCTATGGGGTTGCACAGAGTCGGACACGACTGAAGCGACTTAGCAGCAGCAGCAGCAGCAGCAGCAGATGAAATAGAGTGTTTCTGTGTTATGATGCCTTTTATATGAAAAGACCATAAGTATAGGTAGGGTGTGATAATGAAATTAGTTTGGATTATGTGAAATTTGAGTTTCCTGTGGGACAAATAGCAGTGAACAGGAGAGAGATATTTGGTAGTTATTTTCATTCAATAAATTATTGAAATCATAGAAAGAGTTGCGGTTGCTTTAGAAGGAGAGCATATAAGCAAAAAGAAGCAACTAAATGATGAAATCTTGAAGTTCAGACTATATTTACAGGAAAAAAAAAAATTGTACCACAGTGAACTGAGAAAAGACTGAACTAACCAATTATCCAGAAAACAGAAGTATTGTGGTAGCTGGTATGGGGTAGGGGACGGTGAATACTCTCAACTTTACTAGAATGCTTAAGCCAGAATACCAAGGAGATATTGTTGAGTGAATAAATATAGAAGGTCTTTTTCCATTTAGAAAATATATACTAAGTGTTTAGCAAAAGCCAAGGCAGTATCAGTGGAGCGGTAGAACAAGAAAGCACATTGTATTTGGTTGAGGAGTGAATGAATGGTATGGGACTGCACATAGCTCATGTCGACAGAAAAAATTGGTGCTGAAGAAAAAAGGAAAGAGCATTAGTTTATAGCATCGAGAGCACGTAATTACATAAAATGATTCTTAACTACAGCAAACATTCTCAGTGAGGGTGATATTGCCCTCAAGTGAGTAAAAATTGGTTCTTGGAGAGCAAAAAATATCTTAAATTTTACAAAGCCTTATATCCCTGGAAAGTGCAAACTATCTGACAAAATCGTATTCCTCAGTGTTTCATTTCTCTTGTTGGGTTTTCTTGGGCATCATAAAAGCAACATCATCTGAGTTTATGGAATCTAGGTCCGTCTAGTCAAGGCTATGGTTTTTCCTATGGTCATGTATGGATGTGAGAGTTGGACTGTGAAGAAGGCTGAATGCTGAAGAATTGATGCTTTTGAACTGTGGTGTTGCAGAAGACTCTTGAGAGTCCCTTGGACTGCAAGGAGATCCAACCAGTCCATTCTGAAGGAGATCAGCCCTGGGATTTCTTTGGAAGGAATGATGCTAAAGCTGAAACTCCAGTACTTTGGCCACCTCATGTGAAGAGTTGACTCACTGGAAAAGACTCTGATGCTGGGAGGGATTGTGGGCAGGAGGAGAAGGGGATGACAGAGGATGAGATGGCTGGATGGCATCACTGACTCGATGGACCTGAGTCTGGGTGAACTCCGGGAGTTGGTGATGGACAGGGAGGCCTGGCGTGCTGTGATTCATGGGGTCACAAGGAGTTGGACATGACTGAGCGACTAACTGAACTGAACTGACACATTGTGTACAAGATCAGGGCTATAAAATTAGGGAAAATATGCAGCTGCAACTGAAGGACTTTTGATCCATTGTTAGATCTCAAGGTTGTAACAAGGTCACCTATGTCTGCTTGTTAGCGGCTATCGGCTGACTTGCGGATGGTGTATATTTTGTTCCTCAGTGCTTTTGTATGTGACTTGAACTTTGGAAATTAAGGCAATTTGTAAATATAAGCTATTATAACTATTAAACTGTATATATAAGCTATATATTATTTAATTTTATAAAAATTATTCAACCCACCATTAATTGCATCAAATGTTAAGGATAACAGTATCAGAATGATTATCTTGCTGCCAGTTAAAAATTATTTTCTTAAGGAAACTTTAAAAGTTCAGTTCACTGAAGATATATTTTAAGAACCAATTAAAAATTCAATCATTATACTTTTGTTGGAAATATAACAATTTTGGATGATTTTTAGAAATTTGGTTAATTTCTGCATTTATGTAAATTAGTTTCATAAATTTAATTGCAATTTATATGTTTGTTTTATTAGAGATTGTTCAACAAATACAGTTTCAAAGCTAAGTTAAATATTATAAACTTTCTAGTTTCTAATTAGACTTATAACTTAAAAAATTTAGTCATTCATAACTAAATTGAATAAAAATTATAAGCTGTATACTTTTTATGTATAAAACATAGATATACATACAGTATATAAACAGATACACAGTATATTAAAATTTCCTGTTGGATGGCAGTTTATAATGTCTTAAATGCCTCCTTAGCGAGACAATTGTGAATAAAAGATTGAGAAATACTGGGATAGAGGATTCTTAATATTTTTTGAGTTTTTGTTTCTCTTGCAATTGAACAAGACTTCTGTGAGATTTACTCAATGTGTGAAACCACTGATAACTAAATTTACAGAAAAACACCTAATCTTTCTGAGGCACAGTGCTTATAGAGGATATGCACTTAATGATAGACTTTATACATACAGGTAATTTTGATTCATAGAAAATGGTGACCACAAGTTCAGAAGTTGAAATGTCTAAAATTGTTAAGTCAGGTTTTAATGATCTGAACTGAATTTCAGCATAAGCCAGACAGACTTTCGATGGCACCAAGGATGTGTTATCAGTGTATTACTTGCCTTGGTGATAAAGGACTTGATGAGTGATGTGGCAGGAGAAAACTTACGAAACTCAGAAACACAATGGACTGCTTAATGTAGTCCATAGCCATAACACGATGGACTACAGCCATTGTTAGTGAAGGAGAGTCTTGAGCAACCAGATTCCATGAGTCCTGTCTTGAAACAGTTAAAAGGTAGAAAATGTGTGGATTGACTGTACAACCAAAACAGTGGTCCTTTTGGATATTAGTCTGCAGGGAATTCTCAAAGGGTAGAAAGACTACTCAGAGACAACCTGAAACAAAATCATCTCAGCTTTCCTTGGGGGAAGATGCTTCCATTTTCAAGCTGATAAAAGTGTTGAGAGAGTGAAATATTCCCATGCAATTAATAATGGATCATTGATACACAATGCTGGTTGCTGCTTGTAGCCTGCTTTGGTCTCAGTCATTGTATAATTTTAAACTGGCATTCTCAAATAAGTGGGCTTTATTTTCATGTATTCTTTTTTTTGTTGTTGTTTAGTTTGAACATTCAAAGGGAAAAGTTAAAAGCATATACATTCACAGTAATTCCATGTATTAAAAATCTATCAAGATATCAGTTAGATACTATTAAAGTTATTAAAGTCATCTGTGAATAGTCTTTTCCAAGATTCAACTCCCTCTTAAATATCTTCTTAAAATCTTTGTGAAAACAGTTATTCAACAGTATCAATCCTTACTGTATGTAGAACTCTGTAATAAAAACACCGAGGATTAAACATACACATCCCAGCATTTAAGGAGCTTGAAATTTAATGGAAAAGCTAAAACATACACATTCCTAAAACTGTTCACAAACTGAAGTAGGTGAAAATGCAGTGCAAATGATATATGTAAGTGTCGAATTAGATATACAGTAATGGAATCATCAGTCAATGAGGTTAATAAAAGACAACTTCCCAGAAACTGTATACTGAATGGGGTTTTCAATGAAGAGAGTGTAAATTAGAATAGAAGAAGGAAGAAATTCTGTCATGTATAAAAAAATTACAGGTGAAGATATAAGAAAGCCACCAATGGATGCAGATACAAGAATAATAATGTCTTCCCTGAGTAGTAGATAGGTAGAAAACCTTGAAATAAGAACGGCAACATAATTATTCACTACATCTACACCCTGGCAGTTAGAAGTAGTGATAAAATTGGATTTCCTTTTTTATGGTAAGTATGAAAAAGGAAATAATTGATTTTGATTATTTTATTGAGTATACTGCTTAACTTTGTAGTTGGCATTGAAACCAATCCCCACTCCTAAATACCTCACTCCACTTTGATATGTAATATTCATTTATTTTTATATAATTACTGTAACAGAATTCCTTGATTCCAAGGAACATAGCCCAACCCTGGCTACCTCAAACAGCAGGAAATATATTTGAAAACCATGAGTGTTCCTAAAATCAAAGGGAGTCTAAGAACTGAAAATTTATAAATGGGCAAGGAGTCAAGGTAAAGTGAGGAAGCAGCAGTTAAAACTGCTTTTGAGAAGGAATGATCTGGGACTTCCCTGGTGGTCCAGGTGGATAAGACCCAGCGCTTCCAATGCAAGGAGCGCAGGTTAGATCCTTGGTCAAGGACTAAGGTCACAGATGCTACATGGTGCAGCCAAAAACAAAAAAGTTAAAAATTAAAAAAAAGAAATGATCTAGTCAGAATGCAATTCTGCAATAAGCAAACACTGAGCTTTCTCATCTTGTATCACTTCAGTGAGATTGAAGTTCCAGGAGAATATTATTACTTGAGCTTTGGTCTTATTACCATCCCTATGCTGTATGGGCTTCCCTGGTGGCTCAGATAGTAAAGAATCCACTTGTAATGCAGGATAGCTGGGTTCTATACCTGGGTTGGAAAGATCCCCTGGAGGAGGGCATGGCAACCCACTGTAGTATTCTTGCCCAGAGAATCCCCATGGACAAAGGAGCCTGGTGGGCTACAGTCCATGGTGTCGCAAAGTGTCAGACACGACTGAGCAACTAAGCACACACACATGCTGCACCAGGTCAGAGAGAGCGGTGATATCTAGAACGTTTGTCTTAGGTAATGAGCTCCTGGCACCTGGATGTGCCATTCAAGCAGGACAACACACAGGGCAAATCTTGTAGAGAAAATCAGGGGCCTTTTAGGTATGAGGAATGGATATTGGTTGGCCAAATACTGAGAAGTTTCCCTCAAGTCTTTGGAACTTGAGTGGTGAAATAGGGGCAGTTTATCCTAGACTCCTATCACTTCATGGCAAATAGATGGGGAAAGAGTGGAAACAGTGGCTGACTTTATTTTTCTGGGCTCCAAAATCACTGCAGATGGTGATTGCAGCCATGAAATTAAAAGACGCTTACTCCTTGGAAGGAAAGTTATGACCAACCTAGACAGCATATTAAAAAGCAGAGATATTACTTTGCCAACAAAGGTCCGTCTAGTCAAGGCTATGGTTTCATAGCCTTGACAAGATGGACCTTTTCCAGTGGTCATGTATGGATGTGAGAGTTGGACTATAAAGAAAGCTGAGCATTGAAGAATTGATGCTTTTGAACTGTGGTGCTGGAGAAGACTCTTGAGAGTCCCTTGGACTGCAGGGAGATCCAACCAGTCCATCCTAAAGGAGATCAGTCCTGGGTGTTCATTGGTAGGACTGATGTTGAAGCTGAAACACCAATACTTTGGCCACCTGATGCGAAGAGCTCATTTGAAAAGACCCTGATGCTGGGAAAGATTGAGGGCAGGAGGAGAAGGAAATGACAGAGGATGAGATGGTTGGAGGGCATCACCGACTCAGTGGACATGGTTTTGGGTAGACTGGGAGTTGGTGATGGACAGGGAGGCCTGGTGTGCTGCAGTTCATGGGGTTGCAGAGAGTCGGACACAACTGAGCGACTAAACTAACTATCCTACACTCTTTAGCATTAAAAGTAGTCATTTATCAGTTTATTCAAACTATTTTTATATTTATCAAGTGATTTCTTTTTCTCTAAAGAAGTCCCTAGGTGAAATAGTTCTCCATGGAAAATAGCACACCCTTCACCACTAAGAATAGAATATGGGTATTACTAATTAAGTCCCCATTCCAATTATGTTAGTGAAATGGCCAAGGGACCAAACAGCTAGAAGTCCCAATACAGTGTCATGCCATGCCATGCTTCTACAGAATTTCTTAGCATGTGAGTGCTATCTCTGAAGGCATTTTGTTATTTCTGTCTGAAACAAACCAGGTCTCGATAGCAGTTTTTAAGTTTCTTCAGTTAATAATCTGTCTATTTTGACCACTGAACCCCTTGCTTCCAACACATTCCAGAACCCAAGGATAGATCTTAACAATTTCTGAATAGTCAATTGTATGGCATAATTTTTACGTAGTTTTCCCATTCCATGAGTGATAAATATGGGCACATATGCCATTCTTTCTATGTTAAATATTACTGTTATATACATTAAAGTTTCTAAACTGTAGCATCTAAACATAAGTGACAAAAGATTTGTATCCGTTACCTGAAAGCCAAGCTAACATTGAAATGTTTTCTGTCACTAGAAGGGAGATAATTAATTTCGCTCGTGTATTTGGGATTCTTTCTTTGAAAAACAGTAGTATTATAGTGTAGTCAGAATAATTACTAATGATCCAAAGAAAGTCAAAAAATTAGATTAAACAGAGGTTGAGTTTTCACCAGTGTTTTATCAGTGAATGCATAGCTCTCTTTAGAAGAAGAAAAGCATGTTTTTGGAAATACTGATAAATGAATAACTACAGAATATGCACTGACTAATAATATAATTATATGTTAATATAATTGTATGTATATTTGGAGAATTACTACTCTAGTACTTTCAATTATAATTATAACTTTAAGAACCATATATTATTGGTTTGAGTTGTTATATGAATCCATTCTGTTAGGATGTATAAGCACAGCAAGATATTGTAAGTCGGAAGTTCGGTCACAGGATTTTTCTTGAGCTCATTACTTTTGGTCCTTAGTAACACCTAATAAACCTTTGGATGCTATGTAGCTAAAGCATGAATAGAAATATATAGATAGATATGGATACATATATAAGTGTAAATATAATATATACATACATATTATACATGTGTATGTTTATATATTGGACATGAACTTGGGCAAAAATCCAGGAGATGATGAGGGACAGGGAAGCCTGCTGTGCTGCAGTCAATGGGGTCGCGAAGAGTCAGACATGACTTGGTGACTGAACAACAACAAAAGTGTTTATATATATGTTTTAAAACATAGTTTAGGGTTAAAATCATGTATCCATTATCTCTTGCTACTATAATACTGTGTAATGCTTTATCATCAAAATAAGTGATCTAAAACAAGCAGTTTTTCATTGCCAACAAGTCCACAGGTTAGCTGAGAAGTTTGGGTTCTGTCTGGGTTTAGTCAGGTGTGTTTAGGTAGTTGTGGGTCAAATAGGCAGATCTGCTGATATTGTGTTCATTCACATGTTTGGTAATTATAACTGTCTATTGAGTGATCTAAGATGCCCCTGACTAGGGCAACTGGGCTCTTCTTCATGGGACCTTTTACCCCCCAGAAGATTAGCCTTTGTTTTCTTAGTAGTTCAAAGTTCAAAGGAACAAGAAGAAACATGCATGCTTCTCACAGCCTAGACTTGGAACAGCACTCGATTCTGCCAAATTCTACTGAATAAAATAAGTCACAAGGCCAGGTTGGAGTCAGGGAGTAGGGGCATTGACTTTAATGAAGGAGCTTCAAAGTCACATTGCAAATTGAAATGATCCAAGGAGAGGAATCACTGTGGCTATTTTTTTAAAAAATCAATTTACCACAAAGTCTATGTATATACACACACACACATACCATAAAACTGAAACTCTGAAAGAGTTTTATATCTGGTGTTTTAAAAAAGTGGGGGTCTAAGTCATTTTCAGAACACTCATTTCACAATGTAAGCAAGGTGATACTCAAAATCCTTCAAGCTAAGCTTCAACAGTATGTGAACTGAGAACTTCCAGATGTACAAGCTGGATTTAGTAAAGGCAGAGGAACCAATTACCAACATCCATTGGATCATAGAAAAAGCAAGAGAATTCCAGAAAAACATCTACTTCAGCTTCGTTGACTACATCAAAGCCTTTAACAGTGTGGATCACAACAAACTATGGAAAATTCTTTTTTTTTTTTAATTTAATTTTATTTTTTAACTTTACAATATTGTATTGGTTTTGCCATATTCTTTAAGAGTTGGGAATACCAGACCATCTTACCTGCTTCCTGTGAAACATGTACGTAGGTCAAGAAGCAACAGTTAGAACCAGAAATGGAACAAGGGACTGGTTCCAAATTGGGAAAGGAGAACATCAAGGTTATATATTGTCACCCTGCTTATTTAACTTACATGCAGAGTACAGAGATATGCATACATTTAACTTATTAAGAGTACATACATTTATTATTAAGAGTAGATATGTCTAACTTATATGCTGAGTACAGACATATGCAGCTGACACCACCCTAATGGTGGAAAGTGAAGAGGAATTAAAGAACCTCTTGATGAAGGTGAAAGAGAAGAGTGAACAAGCTGGCTTAAAACTTAACATTCAAAAAAATGAAGATCAAGTCATCTGGTCACATCACTTCATGGCAAATAGATGGAGATACAATGGAAACAGTGACAGACTTTATTTTCTTGAGCTCCAAAATCACTGTGGACGGTGACTGCAGCCATGAAATTCAAAGACGCTTGCTCCTTGGATGAAAAGCGATGACAAACCTAGACAGTGTATTCAAATGCAGAGACATTACTTTGCAGAGAAAGGCCCATATAGTCGAAGCTATGGTTTTTCCTTGTATGGGTGTGAAAGCTGAACAATAAAAAAGGCTGAGCCTCAAAGAATTGATGCCTTCGAACTATGGTGCTGAAGAAGACTCTTGAGAGTTCCTTGGACTGCAAGGAGATCAAACCAGTCAGTCCTAAAGGAAATCAACCCTGAATATTCATTAGAAAGACTGATGCTGAATCTGAAGCTCCAATACTTTGGCCACCTGATGTGAAGAGCCAACTCATTGGAAAAGACCCTCATGCTGGGAAAGATTGAAGTCCGGAGGAGAAGGGGACAATGGAGAAAGAGATGGTTGGATGACATCACCGACTCAATGGACATGAAATTGAGCAAGCTCTGAGAAATAGCGAAGGACAGGGATATGCTGCAGTCCTTGGGGTCACAGAGAGTTGTACATGACTGAACGACTGAACAACACAAAACAAAATGTCACTTTTGGACAGGAGGTTCATGAAAGGTCAACCTCGTCATCTAAGTGCCATAGTTGAGTAAGGATTCCAACCCAAAAAGGGAGAAAAGAACTTTGCCTAACTTTGAGGTCAGTGAACTGTGGGCAGATCAACTTACTCTTTTCTTCTGTTTCTTCTCTGTTTCTTTTGGGAACCTGTCTTTAGCATTTTAATTCTCTCCTCCTTCAGCAATAACAGTGGTTAGAGAGGAATGCCTGAGATTGTAACTGGTCAAGTGACCAACTGGAGCAGCTAAGCATGGTATAGTCTCCCACCCATGTAGTGTTTCTTAGATGAAAATATTCAGCTTTGAAACTGGGGATTAACCTACATGGTCTCTGTCCTGGCTGCCTTTTTATGATGGAGACATTTGATTATTGTTCTAATATCTGCAACTGATCCCAGCTCACTAAATCCCCATCGTTCTGATCAATGGCTGCCTCACACAACTGGTTAGCTTGATCAGAATACTTAACTTTTTCGTGATCCTGCACTCAACCAAAAATATTTTCCAGAAGATTACATGGACATCTTTTCAGTATACTTCTGAGAAGAATTTGATTATAATAAAATATGACTGTGTGTACCATGGGCTTCCCCAGGTGGTGCTAGTGGTAAAGAATGCACCAGCCAATACAGGAGACATAAGAGACACAGGTTCAGTCCCTAGATCGGGAAGATCCTCTGGAGGAGGAAATGGGTTATCCCCTGTAGTTTTCTTGCCTGGAGAATCAATCCCAAGGACAGATACGACTGAAGCGACCTGGCACACATGCATGCATATCATAGGTGGGTACGGATTTGAGAGGAATCTATGCTGTTGTTTGAATAAAAGCATCAGGATCTTCTTATTGGATCAAATAACATGCTAATGGATACAATAACATTTAATTGACATTGAATGCTAAAGATTTCTGGTAATATAAGCTTCAAACTTGCCAATATTAACAACTTGAAGAGTGGATCAAAATAGCTCATTTGTTGTTCCTTTATATTAAAATAGCTTATTATTTTATACTAACTAAATTTTATGAATTGATAAAAAATAAGTTAGAAATGACTGAGAAACTGTTTTTAAGTATTAAGATGAAACAAATACTCTTTCAGGGTTAAATTTTTATACTGAATTGTATTTTCCAGTAATGGTGAGACTATGCATCAATCTTTGGAGATTAAAATTATTTCCTTTTGATTTTATAGATTATCAGAAGATCAGCTAAATGAAAAACTTAAATATGGTTCTTCACCAGGACATGGGCATTTGGAAGAAAGTTCTTATCCCTAGAATGCTGGCAAAAGAGAAAATGAAAACAAATGTTGCATCTCAGCTCATAAGACATAATTATTTTTATTATTCTCTATTTGACTACCCCAGACAATTTAATTCTTCCCAAATCCGACTCTAACCCTACTCCTATTATGGTTAGCAAAATGACATTAACTTTTAATTTGCTGAGAATATTGAGGCTACCCAAGTTTAGCTTTCTTAATTCCCGCGTCCCTGGAGATGAAAATCTCGGTTTGTTTTCATGTGCTTCTATTTACTGTGTCTGACTAAGAAATAGTCTTCCTTTTTGCCAAAACTAACTCTTTAATTTCTGGTTTTAATCACAATCCCCCATCTTCTTGAGTCTCTGGTACTTTTGTTCAAACAATCATATTTTTCTTAGAGTTTACTAAAGAAATATAAACAATGATGTTTTCCTTAAAAAGAGTTTGAAAACTCTTTTGTTTCTAATTCCTCTTTGTATGTGGTTTGTTCTCCCTGTTACTTATAAACATACTCAGTTTTTCTTTATATTTTAAAAAGAAAACCTGTGCAGTCTTTTAAATTCCATGTTGTTTTGATCCTTTTCACTTCCTTTATGAAGTTCTGGAATATTTTGTGCTCACCAGCTCAGCTATTCTTTATCTCCCATTCTCTCCTTAACCCAATAAACCAACCTTCAGTTTCCATGGCTGCTCTCTCAACCCTTTAGGAAAACTACCTCCTTAAAATAGTCACCATAAAGTAGTTGAATCCAGTGACATATCTTTATACTCTTATAACCCTCATCTCATTTACCATATTCTCTTTCTGAAGCTCTGGTCTCTAATTGCTTCTGGGCTCAACTATCCACTGCTCCCAATGGCTTCTTCAGATGGTTCTCTTTATTGGCTGGCTCTAGTTCCCTTGTTTTATCTCCTTGGTCAATCAGTTCAGTTCAGTCCCTCAGTCTTGTCTAACTCTTTGTGACCCCATGAGTCGCAGCATGCCAGGCCTCCCTGTCCATCACCAACTCCTGGAGTTTACTTAAACTCATGTCCATTGAGTCGATGATGCCATCCAATCATCTCATCCTCTGTCATCCCCTTTTCCTCCCACCTTCAATCTTTCTCAGCATCAGGGTCTTTTCCAATGAGTCAGTCCTTTGCATCAGGTGGCCAAAGTATTGGAGTTTCAGCTTCAACGTCTGTCCTTTCAATAAACACTCAGGACTGATCTCCTTTAGGATGGACTGGTTGGCTCTCCTTGCAGTCCAAGGGACTCTCAAGAGTCTTCTCCCAACACCACAGTTCAAAAGCATGAATTCTTTGGCCCTCAACTTTCTTCACAGTCCAACTCTCATATCCATACATGACTTCTGGAAAAATCATAGCTTTGACTAGACAGACCTTTGTTGGCAAAGTATTGTCTCTGCTTTTTAATATGCTATCTAGGTTGGTCATAACTTTCCTTCCAAGGAGCAAGCATCTTTTAATTTCATGGCTGTAGTCACCATCTGCAGTGATTTTGGAGCGCCTCCCCCCACCCGCCCCAAAATAAAGTCTGTCACTGTTTTCATTGTTTCCCTATTTCCCATGAAGTGATGGGACCAAATGCCATGATCTTAGTTTTCTGAATGTTAGCTTTAAGCCAACTTTTTCACTCTCCTCTTTCACTTTCATCCAGAGGCTCTTTAGTTCTTCTTTACTTTGTGACATAAGGGTGGTATCATCTGCATATCTGAGGTTATTGATATTTCTCCAGGCAATCTTGATTCCAGCTTGTGCTTCATCCAGCCCAGCATTTCTCATGATGTACTCTGCATAAAGTTAAATAAGCAGAGTGGCAGTATACAGCTTTGACGTACTCCTTTTCTTATTTGGAACCAGTCTGTTGGTTCCTTGTTCAGTTCTAACTGTTGCTTCCTGACCTGCATTCTCAATGGCCTATCGTAATTCCTCTTCTTTTCTTATTACTATAAACTTTTCTGAAAATTAAGTTTAATCCTTGCATATCTATTTTATCACCTCAAATAAATTGTGAAGGCCTTTAATAATAAAGATGATATCTCATATGTTTTTGTTTTCTTGTTCTGACACAATAAACAAAGTTCTCTAGATTGAGGACATGGTCTTTGATTAGGAGCATTTGCATTTTTTGATTGGATGCTAATGAAAGGAGTGGCTTAGCTTTAACACAGAACCATAGCAGAAATGGTAGATCTTCAACTACATTTATGTTTTCAAGTTAAGAGCAAGAAGGAGAATGTAAGATGAATTGAGAAAATAGTATTAACATATATATACACTATCGTGTAAAACAGATAGCTTGTAGGAAACTGCTGTATAACACAGGGAGCCCAGCCTGGAGCACTGTGATGACCTAGAAGGGTCGAAGAAAGGGGAGAGCAAGGCTTATGAGGGAGGGATATATATATATATATATATATATATATATGCATACACACACACACACATTTAGTTATGGCTGTTTCACGTTGTTGTATGACAGAAACCATCATGACATTGTAAAGCAATTATCTTCCAATTAAAAAATTTTAAAAATAAATTTAAAGCAGCCTTTACTTCAAAAGCAGCCTTACTTCAAATCCCACTTCCAATATATTAACTCTTGAAATGCCAGATTTCTTCACTATATTAAGGTTCTCTTTCTTTTCTGTAAAATAGAGATAATCGTGGCATATGCTATTGGTGTAAGGAGATTATCCTTGAAAAGTTCTTAGCACAGTGCCCGGCATATAGAGGACAGTCAATAAATGCTGTTCAGCAGGTCAATTTCTGATCAATTTAGAAGTATTCATTTGGGCATTTGGGGAAAGCCCATTTAATGGTAGTTTATTTTAAAATTGTATTATCACCTTGAGATTTTTCTATAGATTGGGTTTGAAAACTTTACAATATGAAGTGGTCATTATTTTTCTTATAATAGAGGACATAATTTACTTTGAATCATACGATGACATAAAGGCTTGGGAAGATTTTTTTTTTTTTTTCCTCTGAAGGAAAAAAATAATACTGACAAGTTTTCCAGCTTTTGTTACCTTTCCAAGACCTTTTAGATACTAACTGTTGGTAGTATCTAGACCTGATCTACCTACCAAACCTGTTACTGGACCAATGACTTTGGTTGATTCATTTAAATCCCTTTTGAGCTATACAAATTTTGGTAAATAAACACTAAGAAGAGAAAAAGGAATTTCAATCAGGTTGCTAAATTTTCAAAAAGAGTCAATTTGTACCTCACTTTGCCTGTCATCTTAGAACAAATGAATCTGTTGCAGATACCCAGAATCAGCACTTGTTTTTAATGTTTGATTATAAAAACAGTATTTAATTCTAGAGCTGCAAAAATCTTATGACATTTGATGTTGGAGGGAGACATTCTGATAAATATATATTTTACCCTTTTATCTGGATTTGCTAAATCTAGTCTTGTATCCTTGTAGGTCAAGGGGTAAGCTATTGATCTAAGTATTATCTTAATGACCTTTTAATATTTGTATATTTAATAGATCACGATGTAGTATGATATAATGTTTCAGTAGGGAGGATGATATAGAAAATTTTAAAGCAGTTTTTATATCCCTTTAAAAATCATAGCTCAAAGACATTTTTCAAGCTTGGGTGGGAGACATTCTTGTCATCATCTAAATTTTAATTTTAGAAAGTATCATCCTCAGTATTTTGTTTCATCTCTTTCATGATCCTAATGTCTGATTCTTTTTTCCTTTAAACCAAAAAATAAATGTTTTTTCTTAAGTTCTCCAGAAAAAAAAAAAAATTACCATCTGTCTTTAATGTCTCCCTCTGTTCAGTGTTCATTCTAAAATTTTATTTTGCTTATGAGCAAGTGCCACTTTTCTATAAAGTGAGGACATAATTTCTTGAAAATATTTTATTCTTTCTGTGTATGATAGATACTCACTGAAGTGTATTTGCTGATTGTACAAAAAATAAAATTTAAGTGACAAAAGGAGAATAGAAATCTTAATTTTGTCATGAAAGAATACATTTTTAACTAAGTTAATATTCTTTCACTGAAAGTTACATGGTTTATACCAGTTTAGTGTTATATATTTTGTGATTGACAACAACAACAACTAAAGTCCAAGAGAATGAGAACAAGCTGCGGACTGAGAGAAAATCTTTGCAAAAGGTACATCTGATAAAGAACTTTTGACCAAAATATATAAAGAACTCTTGAAAATCTACAGGAATAAAACAACCTAATTAAAAAGCAGGCCAAAGACCTTAACACATCAGGAAAGAAGATACAGAGATAGCAAATAAGCATATAAGAAGATGCTCCACCTCATGTATCATGAGAGAAAGGCAGATTAAAAAGACACTGAGCTACCACTGCACACGTACTAGAATGGCCAAACTCTGAAACACTGAGAACAGCAAATGCAGAGAAGAATGTGGAGAGGTAAGAACTCTCAATATCTACTGGTGGAAATGCAAAATAGTATAGCCACTCTGGAAGACAATGTTTCTTCCAAAACTAAACATAACTTTTACGAAAGATCCAGCAATTTTACTCCTTGGTGTTTATCCAAAGAAATTGAAAACTTATGTCCAGACAAAAACCTGCACACAGATGTTTACAACAGCTCATAACTACCAAAACTAGGAAACTACCAAGATGTCTTGAACTCAGTAGATGAATGGGTTAGTAATAAACTGGTACAGCTAGACAGTTAAAAATCATTCAACACTAAAAAGAGCTATCAAGCCATGCAAAAACATGGAAGAACTTCAGATGCATATTACTGAGAGAAAGAAACCAATCTGAAAAGGCTATTTTACTGTGTATTGTATGATTCCAACTGGATGACACTCTGAAAAAGGCCAAACTATGGAGATAGTAGAAAGATCAGGAATTGGAGAGGGGATGGATGCATAAAAAGGCAGAGGACAAAGGATTTTAAAGGCAGTGAAAATACTCTGTATGATACTGTAACAATGGATAAATGCACATCATTCCAAATAGGATGGAGAATACTGAGTGCACCATAATGTAAACTGTGGACTTTTGGTAATTATGGTGCATCATGTAAGTTTATCAGTGGTAACAAACATACCAGCATGGAGCTGAGGATGGTTGCTAAGGAGAGAAGCTGTACACTTGTAGGGGTAGAAACTATAGGGAACATTTTTGTATCTTCCCCTCAGTTTTGCTGTGAACCTTGAACTTCATTAAAGTAAAAAGTCATTAAAAAATAAAAAAAGCATGTTTATCAAAGGGAAGGTAGATTAAATAAACGTGTAAATAAAACCCATCTGGTCTTATCCTAAAAGATCTGTGGTTAAATCTGTGCTTTGATGTTTACATTTAGTCCATGATATTTTATTAAGGGGCTTGCACTTCCTGTTTGTCAGGCTATTGTTACTGGTGGTGGTACCTTCAAGGTGATGCAGCTATTTTTGTTCCTAGTTTGTTTGCCTTGTGAAGAATAATTGTACTGGTTATGCATGATTAAATTAGTCAAAGTTGTAATTCCTGTATGGTGAAGTTCAAGGCTCTCAAGCCATGAGATACGTTAAGTGATCCATCTCAAGCCTATTAGCATGATTTTAGGTTAAGAATGGACTGCTCTAAGGTGTCTGTAGGGGACAGTACTTGAAGTAGTTTAAAAGAATAGCTGTTTTCATCATTAGAATTAATAGCATTTATAGGACTGTTGTGTATATCTGCCTGGAGTAAAATCACTTTCTAAGGTATTGATAAATGAAACTTACCCAGAAACTCTTAAGAAAGAGTAGAATATTGGCTGATGAAAATTGTGTGGGTTTAGGGATCTAAAGCCATAATTAATTTACAGTTGATTTTAATTGATGACACCCTGATATATCAGAGGTTCTTTAATTAAGAAATAAAAACGTAAGCAGATTGGAATATTGGTAATTGGAACTAGAGGAGGTGTAACTAATGAAGTGTAGCTTTACTAAATGTTTTGTTCATTTTATAGAAAACATTTTGTGGAACTGATTAACAATTATCTTTCACTTAAAAGAAACACTGATATTTGGAGGATTTAGATTATTTATTTGAAAATATGTGCTGTGTTAGAAATAATGGTTGTGGCTGTGAATCTCCAAATTGCTTTTAATGTTGTGCATGGAGTACTAAACCCCCATGCTTTATTATAAGCTATCAGAGTTCATCTTTTAGTGACTTTTGGTCCAAACCTACATTTAATAAATGGCTCTGCATTGTAAAATTTCCAGTGTAGCTTGTCAGATCTCTTGCATCTGTTCAGCATCTCACTAAGAGTTTCATCTCTATTTTATTATGTCTCTAATGTCATTGCCTAGAATGATAAGTGTCTGAAAAATGACATAGATTGTAATTTGCAGTATTACCTTTGCTGTTGCAAATTATTCTCCCTTATAATTACAGCTTAGACAAAAACCTGCTTGATACTTCCTTGTAATCAGAGTAATATTACCTTGTATTTATGCAATCTTTTCTTTTGTGAGCTCCAAGCACTATTATAGGCGCTCCTGTTAATTGTCATGACATTCCTATGAGCAAAGCAGATGGTTGCAGAAAGGGAGGCCGAAGTGTAACAAGGTTAAATGACTTGCCTAGGGTAAAGCCATAATCAGTGACATTGATGGGAAGGAATCCAGGTCTCCCAATTCTAGACCAGTTTTCTGTCTTCTGCATCACTTTGCCTCCAAGTTTTTTACTCATGACATCTGTTTCCATCATTGTCATGCTGTTAATTACTTAATATCATTTTACTGCAAGATTAGCTAAAGGGAACAGATACGGCTCTGAGTGTTTAAAAATGTTTAATGCAGCATGACAGAAAGAGTGACACTTCATGGGGAGGCCAGGGAGAATGATTTTTATGGGATTTTGGTTGGTTGATGAGTATCACTAGCTTCAGGGCTTCTGGAGATACAGGTTGACGTAAATGGTGCTTTCCGAGTGATGCAAATGCCGAGAAGTTATCGGTCTAGTTTTCCTGTGTGCATCAGTTGAAGCAAAACATGACTCATTAGTTGATTACTGGATTATACTATTTATTCAGTGAAGTGCCCGCTGAATTAGCAGATATGTCTTTTTATGCTCAATGATCCACATGTATAGTCAGTGTTTTGAAGCTTGGGAAATGTATATTTAAAACTTATTTTATTAAAATGTAGATGAAGGGTACTCTTTCTGCCCCCTTCTGATGCCTGTGTCAGAAGCTTTCTCTGTCTCCTTTATACTTTAATAAAACTTAAAAAAAAAAATAAAATAAAATGTAGATGAAATTGCAACCCATTAGCCATGCCTTTTTAAATGTGTGTGTGTGTGTGTGTGTATATATATATATATATATGTCCTCTGAATGAAAGTAAAATGGGACCTGGGGTGGATATTTATTCGTTTGTTTTTTCAGAGGTCTTTAGTGGCAGGACAAAAAACTTGAAGGCTATATCCATCAAAGTTTTCCCATGATGTTTGGGTCTAATATATATGAGTCATTGACTAAATAGTAGAAAGAACTGATTTAATTGTTCTGACCATAGATTTATTGACAATGAAGTATAATTTGGTGACCAGTAGATCTTATTATTTTTACCCTCTTGCCCTTGTTTAGAAAGCCTCATTTATTATGCGATGCTTGATTATAACCCAGTGATCAGATTTCTATTAATCACTTTTATTCCACATTTTCACTTTTTTTCCTTCATTCAGTATTTTTCATATTTTCTCATATACATGTATTTTTAACATTCTTTGTTCCTTTCACAAGGTCACCATATCTCTGGTGTTAGCTTTCTGAAAATATGTTAAAATGCATTCTAAAAATACAGACTCACTTGTATCTTTCTCTTCTTTTAGGAAGTAGGCTTTTTTTTTTTTTTGATAGAGGATGTCATGTGTTTGTTGTTTAGTTTCTGTCTTGTCCGACTCTGTGACCCCATGGACTGTAGCCCATCAGGCTCCTCTGTGCTACAGATGTTATCATGTGTTATCATGTTACCATGTTACATGTTATTATGTATAACATATATATAAATGTATTATGTATAATAATTATGTATATTATTCTTTAGAAATAAGCTACTTCTCCAGACACGGGCCTTTATCATTTAAACTATAATGTCTGTAATACCTTGAGTGTCTGTAATTTGAAGGAAGCTTCTAGTTTCTCTGGTTTAAAATAACAGCATTAGTATACTTTTCATAATTCCGTGAATACTGGTTGTAAAGTAATAGCTGATTATAGGTTATTACAAGGCTTACAAAATTCAGAGAAAGACCCAATTAAAAACAAATTTTGAGGTATTTAGTATTGAATATACACTGTGTACTAGTTTCTGGGAAGGCCATAAATGGAGCTTTTATTTTCTAAGCAGAAAGTAGGATTTTGCTCAGAATATTCTTTGGGGATTATTGTATTAATAGATATTCTGTCTCACTGGTCTGTTTCCAGAGTGCTCCAGGAGTAAGGGACTGCATGCTTTGTGACCATTCAGCCTCAAGTCCCAGGACAGAGATCTACTCCATGGCCCATGAGAGCCGTGCATGCCCTGCTTCATGCTCTGAGCTTACTCAGCTAATACTCTTCCTGGGCCATGTGCCATATGGTCTGGGAGTCACACTAGAAACAGCTGGTGACTTCTCTGTTTATTAGTAGCAGTGGTGTCTGAGTAAGGTAGATTCTTCAGTTTTCTCTTCATCCGTGATTTCAAAACAATGCATTGCTTATACATAAACTGATGAAGGTAAAGTTTTTAGATTATCTATTAAAATATTACCATCATTCTTCCTTCTCATGTCCCTTGGACTGTCTACTCTGGCATTTTTCTTTTTTCCTCTTGCTTTTTAAAATATTACACTACTTAGAATTCACAAGATTACAAATACTGTGCCTGTCTTATTTAATTCTAATAATTTTTCTAAAAATTTATTTTATCGTTCTAATTTTACTGATGAAGAAGCAGAGGTTTATATATCTTAGAAATGTGCCAAATTGTGACAGCTAATGTGATATCATTCTGTCGTTTTCAAGATTGCACCCAAGTACTGCATTTTGGACTCTCTTGTTGACTACAAAGCCTACCGTGTTTCTTCTTCTTGCTCACAGTAGTAGATGTAATGATCATCTTAAATAAATTCTCCCATTCCAGTCCATTTTTAGTTCAGTGGTTCCTAAAATATAGATATTCACCCTTGACATCTTCTGTTTGGCTATTTCAATTTACCTTGATTCATGGACCTAACATTCTAGGTTCATATGTAATATTGTTCTTTACAGCATCAGGCTTTACTTCAATCACCAGTCACATCCACAACTGGGCATTGTTTTTGCTTTGGCTCCATCTCTTCATTCTTCTTGGAGCTATTTCTCTGCTCTTCTCCAGTAGCATATTGGGAACCTACCGACCTGGGAGTTCATCTTTCAGTGTTATATCTTTTTGCCTTTTCATACTGTTCATACTTTTCACACTTTCATACTTGCATTCTCAATGCAAGAATACTGAAGTGGTTTCCCATTCCATTCTCCAGTTTTGTCAGACCACGTTTTGTCAGAACTCTCCACCATGACCCGTCTGTCCTGGGTGGCCCTACACGGTATGGCTCGTGGTTTCATGGAGTTAGACAAGGCTGAGATCCATGTGATCAGTTTGGTTAGTTTTCTGTGATCATGGTTTTCATTGTATCTGCCCTCTGATGGATAAGAGGCTTTTGGAAGCTCTCTGATGGAAGGGACTGGCTGTGGGAGAATCTGGGTCTTATTCTGATGGGCAGGACCATGCTCAGCAAATCTTTAATGCAATTTTCTGTTGATTGGCAGGGCTGTGTTCCCTCCCTGTTGTTTGGCCTGAGGCCAATCTATGGTAGTGGTAATGGAAACCTTCTTGAAGCTGCAATCCTTTGGCTACCTGATGTGAAGAACTGACTCCTTTGAAAAGACCCTGATGCTGGGAAAGATTGAAGGCAGGAGGAGAAGGGGATGACAGAGGATAAGATGGTTGGATGTCATCACCGACTAGATGGACATGAGCTTGAGCAAGCTCTGGGAGTTGATGATGGACAGGGAAGCCTGGCGCACTGCAGTCCATGGGGTTACAAAGAGTCAGACACAACTGAGCGACTGAACTCAACTGAATGTGATATCAAGTCAGGATTTGAACTGAGGATTTTCTGATTTCACATCCCAAACCCCTAACCACTGACATAAACTGCTTACTGTTTGCTTTAGTGTGAGTTTTAAAAATACATTTATTATGTTTTGAGTTTCATTTGAGTAGCTACATGAGACCTTATCAGGGAATTAAATAAGCTACAGTGATGATTTTTAAAACTGTCGTATTGGGTATATATATAGTTTGATAGATCAAAGAAAGAATAAAAAGTAAAGGAACTGATGAAAAACAAAACAACAAAAGAAGGCAGGAGTGTAGTATCTGAGAAATTTCAGTTCAGTTCATTCTCTCAGTCGTGTCCGACTCTTTGCGACCCCATGGAGTATAGCACTCTGGGCTTCCCTGTCCATCACCAAAGGTAAACACTTATGAGTAAAACTAGTAGTTAATATGTATTATGTTCTTACAAGATGATAGGTATTGTAATAATATATTCAATCGTGACTAGTCAAAGGGTTTAGGTAATATCCTCAAGACAAGAAGTGAATATACTCACTGCTTGAATAATTTGTGCAAAGTCATATAAACTAAAACTTTCTGGGGCCCCTGATAACTTTCTGGTTTGTAAAGGGAGCCACTGCCATAGATAATGCCAGATTCAGGATAAAGAGAGACCGTGACTTGCTCATGTTACTCTTCACTGATTGTATTTTTTTTTATAATTTGTTTTTCCCCCCTTTGATTGCTTCCATATGCTGACTCTTTCCCACCTTTTTGTTGTTGTTGTTTTTAATAAATAGATATATTTGTATCACAATTGCCCTCCCCATCCATTCAGCAGGCCTTAGGATCTTTGGTACTTGACACCGTAGTTTCTTGGGTCTCTTTTCTGGAAAGATTGCAAGTGTGTATTTGCATGTTCCTTTTTTTACTTAATGATTGTTTTCTTTGTCAACTTAATGGTAGCAGTTGCTTGTGTGACATTCTGCCATTTGCTGGGGTACCCAGGATTAACCAGCTTCATGAAAGACTGTGTAAGCTTTCAGGTGCCATCACCCAAGACATTACTACCAAAAAGTTAAGCGGGACCCTGATTCTTGAAATATGCCATTGCTGCTTCCTGAATATGCCTTCCTGATGAGTATGTGTCAGTCTGGCTCAGAGCTGTTGTGGGACCAGCAGATTCTTCCTTAGCCACAGGTACATCTGCCTCCTCTATGGCTGTTACCAACTGTGAGTCTCCTTGGCTTGATCTATTCTTTGTCCTTATTTTATCTTCTTTTTATTTATTTTCATGATATTGAGATTATATAGGCAATTTCATAAGTTTAAAATCCTGGGTCCCCAAATATATAAATTCTAGTTCTCCTTTGTAATTACAAAGTAGAGCAGTTTCAATTATAAGAAGTTTCTCTTTGGGGAATCTACCTTTTGGCAAAGATAGCTTGGTTAAAAAATTCAATGTCATAGTCAAAGTTAGAAAAAGTGGAAAAATTCTTGTAATAGAGATACATGAGAGAAACTCACTGTGTGAGTCCCAGGCCTGCCCTCAGATTTTACATGTTATTATCATTGCTATGTGCCAGGAGAAGATGAAAATGATACCTGATAGCTTTTAGAGTCTTGTCCATTTTCTGTCTGGATCTAGATTTTTTTAAATAAACTCTTAAGTTAGTAATATTAAATAAATCATTGTACCCGCCTGTGATCTGAATGTCACTTTTTGACGAAATAATAACACATCAAATAGCTTTCCCTGCACTTAGAGTGAAATCCACAATCTTTCACCCAGTCTTCCCTGGGCCAGGAAGGCCAGGCCTCTCCAGCCACTTTCTGCATCACTTTTCTCTTGCTCACTGCATTCCAGCTGCACTGTCTTTGTCGGTGCTTTTCCTGCAAACCAAGGCCTCTTTGTCCTAAGGATTATTGCACATGCCATTTCCTCTGCCTGGAATTCTCCTCCAGTACGCTCTTGCTTTTCCAAGCCCTCCATCTCTTTTAGCTCTCAGTTTGAATACCCTTGCTTCAAAGAGGCCTTTTTTGACTAATTCCCCCAGCTCCTCGGTCTTGTTAATCAATCTCATAGCTCCTTACACGTTTCCTTTGTAGCACTTATAAAATGTTATGATTTTATTTTTATCTTATGCCTCTCTTGTTCAGTAGATTAGTGCTTCTCAACCATGACTGTGCAGTGAAGTGACCTGGCATCCTAGACACATTGAAGCAGAGGCTGGAGCTTGATCATCCGTATTTTTCAAACATTATTCACATGATTCTGATGTGCAACCAGGGTTGAGAACCACTGGGCCTGATCAGAAGCAACAGAAAGGCGAAGATGATACTGACCAGTGGGTATACCCATGCCTAGCACAGTGCCTTCCATATGGAGAGCTCATACATGGTGCATAAGGTATGGATAAGGCCCAGCCAAATTAGGTATAACCGCCACTGTCAAGTAAATAACCAGGCCCATCCGTGGATGGAATTCTTGAGGCCAGAATACTGGAGTGAGTAGCTATTCCCTTTCCAGGGGATCTTCTCAACCCAGGGTTCAAACCCAAGTCTCCTGAATTGCAAGTGGATTCTTTACCATTTGAGCCACCAAGGAAACCCACATATAACTACCACTGTCCTCTAAACCAAAAATGTTAGAAAGTTTTCTTTTTAAAAATATCTCATGTAAGAGTAATGCCAGAGTCTTTCTCCATTAACCTAAATAAAATGAAAGAATGGATGATATATTGTTTCCAAATGGGCATGGCATTGTCCTTCAGAATTGTTGAACTCTGGAATAGATCCCTAGAAGGAAAGTAATGAAATTTAAGATAATATGTTGCAGAAGTCTTTTATTCAGTATGTCTATACTTAAATAAACCAACAAAGTAACAGAGTAATCAAGAGATTATGCTGTAAAAATAAATATCATGTTCTGTTTTTATATTTAAAAATTAACCTTTATGATATGTATATCATTTCAGAAATTAAATTTATTTTAATAAGATCTCATCATTATTTTGGAAAAGGAAATGCCAACCCACTCCAGTAGTCTTGCCTGGAGAATCCCAAGGAAGGGGGTGCCTGGCGGGCTGCTGTCTATGGGGTCGCAGAGTCGGACACGACTGAAGTGACTTAGCAGCAGCAATGGCATCATTATTTTTGTCATTCAAAAAGCAACTGAAATCTGAGGCAAAGAATCCAGCGTTCCAGTAGTGTGTACTCCTTTTTCAATATTGTATCACTTAAAGACACTTACATATAAATACACTGTGTAATGAAGTACTTACATTATGCTTAGGAAATGAAAAGAGGTATTGTAATGCCAGTATTCTCTGTATCTACAACTTAAGTGAGTTTTACAAATAGGATACAGTTTGTTTTAAATTACTGATAAAGTATTTCTTCAGGGAAACTCCAACACTTATCAGAAATTTATAATAAAAGTTGTTTCCTATTTATTTTCATGCCATTCTTCCTCAATCAGCATGTTTTTCTCTGGCCATTGAGTGTCCCCAAATATACATAAATTTATCATTATCCCTGTGGTTTTCCGGTATTATTTCTTGATAATAGCATACCTGCTATTTTACCTTAGAAATAAACCTGTAAGTTGAATTATTATAACTCTTTTCTCCTGAAATAGGAAAGACCAGTATTGCTTTTACATTGATCCTTTTAGAAAAGTATTTATAAGAGAGCATAGAAGCCTCTGTGGGGAGTTTACCAGACACTTTGGGTATTTGTATCATAATCTCCCTACATTACCTTCTGAGGATATTTGTATCATAATATCCTCAGAAGGTAATGTAGGGAGATTTATGCTTTCAGAGAACTGTTCAGAAGTGTTCAGTGACTTGTGCAGCTTAATCATCAGGCCAATTGTAAGACAAAGAACTCCAGCTCTACTCTCTAACAAATTTCATCTTCATCTAAAATATAGCCCCCCATTTCCTCAAATGCGACACTATCCTAGTGGCATGGCCGCAATACAGGAATTAAGTGAAAGTGAAAGTCGCTCAGTCATGTCTGACTCTGTGACCACGTGTATATAGTCCATGGAATTCTCCAGGCCAGAATACTGGAGTGGGTAGCCTTTCCCTTCTCCAGGGGATCTTCCCAACCCAGGGATCAAACCCAGGTTTCCCGCATTGCAGGCGGATTCTTTCCCAGCTGCACCATAGGAGTTAAGAGGTCAAATCAAAAGTGACATATGTACACACCGCTATATGTGAAATAGAAAACCAACAAGGACCTGCTGTACAGCACATTGCAATGTTCTGCAATGACCTAAATGGGACAAGAATTTGAAAAAGAATAGATATTTATATTCATATAACAGAATCACTTTGCTATATACCTGAAACTAATACAATATTATTAATCACCTGTACTCCCATATAAGATTTTTCAAAAAAAAAGAGAGATAAGTAGTGATAGTTTTCTGGGATATACTGCTATCTCCAGCTTGTAGAGTCATAGTTAAATGACTACAGATGTATAGTTGGTTTAATTTTTTCTTTTTAGTTATGCAACTTAAGAGTTTTTTTTCCCCCTCAGTCATTTGTTCTATCTACAAGTTTTATGTCTAGAATTGGTTCCATTATTCATATACATGAAATCACACCAATAAAATTATGTTGGGGCAATTCTGTGATATGTAGGGAAAGTAACTAGTGTACTTAATAGAAATTGCCACTTAGGAGCTTGTAAAATTCCATGGCTATAGACATAAATGGTTGGGACATTTCTGTAGGTGGGTCTGTTGACACTGTGGTTTTGAGCACCCTGGAGAAAGGATTGGCTACCCACCCCAGTATTGTTGCCTGGAAAATTCCAAGGACAGAGGAGCCTGGTGGGCTATAGTCCATGGGGTCACAAATTGTTGGACACAATTGAGCACTTGCTATTCCAGTAACAAAAATACATACGCTGGGAGTACCTGCTGCATTCAAAGTGTGGGTCTCAATTTTTCAGGACCACTAGTATTAATAAGAGAGTGACCCGGGCCTCAAGTTGCTTATAGGAATGAAGAGAAAAAACAACTGTAGTGCAAGGAAAAGTGGAAGAGCTGTGACGCATGTGTCGCAAACAGTAACCTTCTCAAAATTAGTTGGCTGAGTAGGAGATATTCAGTGTAATGTGCTATTCAATTAACATGGGAGAGTTCAAAACTAACGTCTTTGTCACCGATAAATCTTGGGATTTGTTAAGTATTTATTTCGATATGGTCAGCTTTAGCTGTGACGTTTTTGTTCTATATCATAACCTTGAGAGCTATATCTTTTTGCCTTTTCATACTGTTCATGGGGTTCTCAAGGCAAGAATACTGAAGTTGGTTTGACTATGCCAAAGCCTTTGACTGTGTGGATCACAACAAACTGGAAAATTCTGAAAGAGATGGGAATACCAGACCACCTAACCTGCCTCCTGAGAAATCTGTATGTTGGTCAAGAAGCAACAGTTAGAACCAGGCATGGAACAACAGACTGGTTACAGATTGGGAAAGCAGTACTTCAAGGCTGTATATTCTCACCCTGCTTATTTAACTTATATACAGAGTACATCATGTGTAGTGCCAGGCTGGATGAAGCACAGGCTGGAATCAAGATTGTTGGGAGAAATATCAATAACCTCAGATATGCAGATAGCACTACCCTTATGGCAGGAAGTGAAAAGGAACTCAAGAGCCTTTTTGATCAAAGTGAAGAAGAGAGTGAAAAATATGGCTTAAAACTCAACATTCGAAAAACGAAGATCATGGCATCCAGTCCCATCACTTCATGGCAAGTAGATGGGGAAACAATGAAAACAGTGACAGTTTATTTTGGGGGCTCCAAAATCACTGCAGATGTTGACGTGCAGTCATGAAATTAAAAGACACTTGCTCCTTGGAAGAAAAGCTATGACCAATAGACAGCATATTAACAAGCAGAGACATTACTTTACCAACAAAGGTCTATCTAGTTAAAGCTATGGTTTCACTAGGAGTCATGTATGGAAGTGAGAGTTGAACTGTAAAGAAAACTAAGCGCCAAATAATTGATGCTTTTGAACTGTGGTGTTGGAGAAGACTCTTGAGAGTCCCTTGGAATGCAAGAAGATACAACCAGTCCATCCTTAAAGAAATCAGTCCTGAATATTCATTGAAAGGGCTGATGCTGAAGCTGAAGCTCCAATACTTTGGCTACCTGATGCGAAGAACTGACTCATTGGAAAAAACCCTGATGCTGGGAAAGATGGAAGGCGGGAGGAGAAGGGGATGACAGAGGATGAAATGGTTGGATGGCACCACTGACTCAATGGACATGAGTTTGTGCATGCTCCAGGAGTTGGTGGTAGACAGAGAAGCCTGGTGTGCTGCAGTCCATGGGATTGTGAAGAGTCAGACATGTCTGAGTGACTGAACTGAACTGAGAGCTGTATTCAGTGTTCTGTTTTATAGGAGTTAATTTTAAATTCATCTGGTTGTGTAAATGAAAAAAGACTTTAATATCATACATTTCAAAGAGCACAAAATATTTTTCAAGTTTTTTTACATAGCTAAATTGATTAAATCTCTGTCTTGGAAGATCTAAAGCTATGATCTCTTAGGATGTTAAATAATGCCCTCAAAACATTGTCTAACAACATAACATAGCTATCAGTAACATGAAAGAGTTAATGAACAAAAGCTGGTGATATTTTGTTTTGTTTTTCCCTCTTAGACTTCCTAGCAGGACAAGATTTATGACTTCTGCACCTTCCTATGGAAATCAGGTTTTCTAAATGGGTAAATTAAAGCTCATTGTAAATAGCTTAAGGTAATATTGGCATCCTTTGTGCTTCAGGGCTTCCATTGTGGGTCTTTTAACCTTTGGTTCCATTTAAAGGAAATTTTCCTGAAAGATTTATTTTCCTTTTGATGGCATTTTTAAATGCTGTACATGATGAGTAGAGCGCGCAGAGTGGTGAAGAAATAATTTGAGATTTTCAAAAACTGAATTTCACTTGATTTTTTAGAGCTCTCGTTATTATCACCTTCTGAGTATATTTAATATATGTATATATGTGTGTGTGTATATATATACATATCCATATCCTGTGTATCTTTTAAATGTCGAATGGAACTACTGGAATATTTGATCTAAAGTCGGGTACAATACAGAACTTGAATACAGCCATTCCTAAATGTTTATCTACATTGGTTTTATATAATTTTGATTCAGGGAATGTCCCAGTGTTTAGATTTTTTTGGACATTCATTTCAGGTAACATTCAAATATGTGGAAAAAAAAATCTGAGTTGTAATTATTTAGTACTTACCGTTTTGTACAGCTGGACGAAGTTGGATTCTTCCAAATGTAAGTCAGTCTTCTGTAGGATGTAATAAGCAAAGCAGAATATGTGTTACAAACCAATTACTAAAATGAAAGGATTTTTTTTGTTGTCAGTTGCTGTTAAAATTAGCCGTCTCTGGAAATATAACTTTTACTTTCCCTATTTTTATAGTAACGCTGCATTAAGATGTCAGGTCAGAATATTTTTGTCTTTCTCACTCTGTTTTGATATTTCATTCGAGAACCAATATTTCAAAAAATGTAGTGATTTAGTACAAATTCCTTAGGTCCAGTCAGATAAATAAACCCTACCAGATTCTGTGAACTGATTTATTGATAGGACTCTGAAGGATCACAGCCTTTTTGAGAACATTTGAAACATTTCTGAATTCTGAATTTTATTGAAGTTGTTCTCAAGAGAGGAGCAGAGTGGGAGAAAAGCCCTCTTCTCTTTCCACCTACTCGGACATCTTAACAAAGCTTTAATTTTCTTTTTTAAAGGTCAACATTACAAAAACAGCGCACCTAGGACAAGTGGTAATACAAACATCGTGCTGGTCACCAGAGACTGCAGATAGAAACAGTCTTCTGTGTCCCATTGCCTATGATCCATGGTAATAAGATTTAAGACTGGCACAAATATTTGGAAAATATATATAGAAAAATACGTAAAAAATATCCAGATTTCTTTTTACACAACATTTGACTTCTTTGCAATGTAATTTTATTATATTTTTGTTAAACAACAGATTAAGAAAATTTACATTTTATATACATTTATATAAATGTACCTCTTTTAAATTTAAAAATTATATTTGACTTTTTTTTTTTTGGTGAATAAGTGCATTTGTTTGGAGATGATCACAGATCCAGTTTCTCTCTGCTGTTCTCAAACCCAAATGGCTTCTCTTTGAAAAGGAAAGTGGCTTGAGATACCCCATATGCTGAGTAGATCTTCCTGTGACCAGGGATGAGAAAATTACAGGTTAGAGGTGGTTGGGTGGCTACACAAGAGAATTCATGATACTACCTACCCTGAGCTCTGGATTGAGCCTTCTGCCTTGGAACTGCCAGTGGTACTACAGCCACCCTAGGGAGTTGATTTAGTATCCTTTCACCAGGGGGATGCTCTGGTTTAATATTGCCCCTTTCCCAGGAGTGATATGTGCTAGCTTTTTAGATCCTACCACTGCTGATAAGGAGAAGGCAATGGCACCCCACTCCAGTACTCTTGCCTGGAAAATCCCATGGACCGAGGAGCCTGGTGGGCTGCAGTCCATGGTGTCGCTAAGAGTCGGACACGACTGAGTGACTTCACTTTCACTTTTCATTTTCGTGCATTGGAGAAGGAAATAGCAACCCACTCCAGTGTTCGTGCCTGGAGAATCCCAGGGACAGGGGAGCCTGGTAGGCTGCCGTCTATGGGGTCGCACAGAGTCGGACATGACTGAAGCAACTTAGCAGCAGCAACTGCTCATAATGGGCTTCCCAGGTGGCACTAGTGGTAAAGAACCAGCCTGCCAATGCAGAAGACTTAAGAGACATGAGTTTGATCCTTGGGTTGGGAAGATCCACTGGAGGAGGACACGACAACCCACTCCAGTACTCTTGGACAGAACTCCATGGACAGAGGAGCCTGCCAGGGTGTAAGTCCATGGACTCACACAGAGTCAGACACGACTGAAGCAACTGAGCCTGTGGCACAGCTCATAACGGAGGTGAATGATTTGTCCTGTGAGAAAACAAGCAGTAAGATTTCTTAAGTTCCCTAGTTTGGAATATATTGTATTTAATTGGACGCCATATTAACAGAAGCGTTTGAAGGATTCAATAAGGGAGGTAAAGAGACTGCTTTGGGCAAGTGGGGAGAAAATCCATCTTGGAGAGAATGTTCTCTTTGTTGCTATCCCTATACTGTCCTTCGTATCTGCAGGAGTGCAGAAGTGACAAGGTAAAATACAACACAAGAGGTTAAGATTTCACAGGAAAATATTACAAAATTGAGGTTGGAAAGTAAACTAGGAAAAGGACTTTAGAAAGAATGCTAGTAATAAGCTAGTGAAAGTAGAAAAGGAGGTTACACATTTAACATTATGTCACCTAAAGGAAACTTAGCTAAGAGTAATGCAGATACTTTATGTTGCTGTTATTCAGTCACTAAGTTGGGTCTGATTCTTTGCAACCCCATAGACTGTAGCCTACCAGGCTCCCTGTCCATGGAATTTTCCAGGCAAGAATACTGGAATGGGGTTTCGTGCCCTTCTCCCAGGTACCTTCCTGACCCAGGGATCTAACCCGAGTCTCCTGCATGGTAGGAGGATCTTTACTGTCTGAGTCACTGGGGAGGCAGGAAAATACTTTATAAACCAGGATTGAAAAGAAAGAGAGACAATAGGGAATAAAAAGACAATAGAAAGTAAACACAACAGAAAGAATAAAACAGTTGACACAAATTGAAAACGAAATCACTCAAACAACCAACGAGAGTGAAGCTGGCTGACTTTTTAAAGTTATACCCTTGTTAGGAAGTGTAAATAGTAAAAGAGAAAGCAGGGTGCCGTTTTCAAATTGGTCCTATGAAATAAGGCAGCGCCAGTGACTGGGTGCTCTGTGATGACCTCTGAGGAAGAGAGAGAGCTGCACGGTGCAGGGGAAGACAGGACTCTTGGGGGGTCTCCCTATCACTGGCTCCCCCAGATACCCCTAGGATACCTGAGAGGGCAGGGAGGTGTGCCCTGCAGTAAGCAGCCATCCATCAAGCTGCCAGATGCCAGCTTCCCCCACCACTCCGCGGGCTTCACACTTGCAGGAGAGCTGTCTGGTCATCTCCATCCCTTTGTGAAACCTACTCTTTGAGAGAAGGACTCACATTTAGCCCAGTGTTCTTCCTGGCAGGCAGTCAAGGCAAAGTGCCTGGCTGACCTCCCCATCATAATCAGCTATTTGGTAATTGTATCTTTTTACAATCCAAATGTTTAAGGTTGATAATACATACCTAGTTATATTTCAATTAAAATAATAGCTTTCTAAACATAGACAAGCTGTATTTTGAAAAGCTTTTTCAGTTTCTGATAGAATGATTTTCACATAATGAGGCCTACCTGCCTGTCTTTCTCCTCCTTCCCCCACCATCTCTTTCTCTCTTTCTCTCGCACACACCCCATAACTCACACAGGCAGTCCATCGGGAGTAACTCTTCAATTGCATATGTCAGGTTACTCAAAATTCAAGTACCCAGGCTGTGTATTTACAAGAATCCAAACTATATATGAGGGAGCTATGCATGCAGGATGCCACTTGTGCAGAGTGTTTTCTGTTTGTATCTAATCTTATTACCCAGAAGATTTAAGGTGAAATTCTTCATAGGGTCATTGCTAGGACTGAAGATCTAACAGGCATAGGCAAATATTATAAAGTCATAAAACCTAGTACACACTGTGGGAAACATATCCATGGGCAAGACAGTGAAGGTCCTTCATTTCCTGTCTCTAACCTTTCAGTCCAGCCTTTGTTCTTCTATTTCTTTTCCTCTCAACCTCCAGGGACCTGCACTCTAAACACATCAAACTAGTTGGTTGGCATTTCACAAATGGTGAATTTGCAATTTCCTCCACCCAGGCTTTGTTTGTGTTGTTCCCTCTGCCTTGAAGGGCTTCCTGATCTGCCATCCTATGAAATCATGCTAATTAAGGCTCAGCTTAAATGTCATCTACCCTCTATACCTTCTTTAACAGCTTCCTAGCCAACATACAGAGACTCTTCCCCCTCTCTTCCTGTCCTGGCATTTTGCTCATTCAGCTATTTCATCACATGTCAGCGTTTATATTGACCTTCGTGTCCATCTGCCCTTCTTACTACTCAATTGATAGGTTCTTGAAAATGGGGGCTATGTCCTCCATTTTTAATGCAGTGCTTGGTGTGTTATGGGTGCTCAAAAAATGTTCCTTGAAGGTAGGAACAGACACATGCTACATAGGTTTTTATTCTGCTCTACTGAATGGAATAGAATCTTTCCCTACTCACTGTGGCAGAGTTATGGCTAGGAACATGCCGCTTATACATCTCCTTTTGAGTGTGGCTCTATTTCCTTTTAGCTCAGCTTTCCGTAGTTTGAATCTAGGAGGTCTTCTATTTCTTGCTATTTTTTCCCTATTAATCAACTCTAGCTTGGAGATTCCATAATTGATCATTTTAAAAGCTGTGCATCATTGCAAAGAACTGAGATGGCTTTTTTGCTTCTAGGTCTTAGGCTTTGTCCTAAAACATTGATTTGGCTTGACTTCTGGGTGAGGAAGCTGTGTTAATTTAAAGTCAGGGTTCTCCAGAGGAACAGAACCAATAGGGTGTGGGTGTGTGTATACACACATATACATATATACGTGAAATTTATTATGAATTGGTTCACATGATAACAGAGACTGCAAAGTCCCCAAGCCTTTAGTTGACAGGCTGTAGACCAAGAAAAGCCAATATGTAGTTTGAGCCCAAGTTACAAGGCCTAAGAATCAGGAGAGAAAATGGTATAAATCCCTGACTGAAAGCTGGCAGGCTGAAGCCCCAAAGAAAGCAGATGTTTCATTTCAAGTATGAAGGGCAGGAAAGACTAATGTCCCAGATCAAACTGGCAAGAGAGAGGGATTCTTGCAACTCAGTCTTTTTAATTCTATTCAAGACTTCAACAGATTAGCTGAGGCCCACCCACATTAGAGACAGCAGTCTGCTTTACTCAGTCTCCTGATTCCAGTGTTAATCTCATCCAGAAACACTTTCACAGACACACCCAGAAGTAATGTTTAACAAAATATGTGGGCACCCCATGGCCCAGTCAAGGTATTACATAAAATCAGCCATCGCAGGGCATTGTTCTGCATGTGTATTTTGCCAGTATTGCCAAGCAGTTGGCTTAAGGAAGGAATTCTATCTATAAAAAGCATCATATATTTTGTCAGTGATAATGAATTTATAGTCTTTACAAGAAGTTTATTGTGTTATTTGATAATTGCATTTTAATCATGGGAGAAGTATAGAGTGGATAAAACAAACACATGTATTCTATTCAGACATAGGACAAGGAGTCTCAAGTTTAATGATTTTAGAAGCTAGGCAAACTGATAATAAGTTTAGTATGTTGACTATACACCAAGCCAGAATGGTGGAAACTGGTGCATAGGAAAACTCAATACCTAGTTTAATAATATGCAAGTCTTTTTAAAGCTGTAACTTCAGATGAGCCTTTGAGTATAAACCCTTGTTTAGCTATTAACTAGCTGTAAGACTTTGGATATTTATTCAGTTTCTCCAGCACTCAGTTATTTTAAAATAATCAGTTATTAGAAAAATGACTAATCTACTATCTCAAGATTTTCTTTTCTGTGTTTTACCAGCCAGTTAAGTTTGTGAGGTTATGAAATGACACCTTTGTTGATTTCAAGAGTTCTAACAGGAATTCTAAAGAAAAGTGTCATGCCATCTTCTAAAGCAACATAATCTACTTCCCAGTGACACTGTAATGAATAGGTTTATTAGTTTGTGAAATATCAAGAAGAGAAATACCCTAATCATATTTTATATCAAAACCTATTATTATATATACTCATGTACTTCATAATGCCGTATTTTGAACAAATCTCTTGATAATTAAGTAGCAAGTCTATATGGGTATTACCAAGTCCATATCTTCTAAAGCTTGAGGAATGCTTTCTGTTGTAAAATAGAATGACTTTCAGTACATATGTGTTGGTGTGTGTTAATTTTTCTTGTTCAAAGCCTTTTCATATAGTGCTGAAGCCTTCAAACTATAATTTAAATCAGGACAGCCTATGTGGATTTATGGAGTCATTTTCCCTTTGGCTAAAGCTCTCCATGGTCACAGACCACTAGATTTAAAAAGGCAGCCGAACCCATCCAAAGACCAACATAAATTTTCAAAGGTAGGGAAAATGGTGCCTGCTTATTAAATTAGTGAGGACATAGTATTTGGCAGCTACGTATAAATGATATTTCCCTCCAGTTAGAAGCAAGACTTTTAGAGATGTGTGAGATGTGGTTCACGTTTGTCAAGTTTAGCTATATTAGTTGAAAATAATTTGCATATTACATCCTGCACTTACTTTTGACTTCTGTTTGGATTTGACTAGATAAATGGTTCACCTTTGCCAAAAAGCTCTTAGTTATGGACAAATTTAAAACAATTTTTCTCTAGTACACAGAGACTGAATGTGAATATTAAAGAAAAAAAAGGATGCCGTCGTCTCCCCAGACTCTTCCCCAGTACTCCAGTATTTGAGCCATGGGGTTTCCTAAGTGCAGAATCAGGCGTCCTCTACTAGTTGCTTGCCTCCACCTTCCATTTATCCTCTTGTTTCATAGAAATTATGAATTTCAGTCCAATAAAAATAGGGCTTTTTCATTTGGTGATTCATTATTGGAAACCATTTTCACTGACTTTAAGGGCTTCAGGGAAGAAAACATGTTTATCCTTGACAGATCTTGGTACTTTTCCATGTCTCACAGGAACATTTCCAAGTCTTTTTTTCTATAAAAACAAAATAAATTATAAGAGTGGAGTCTTTCTAAAGCTGATTAACTGTACAGACTTTCTAGGGTACTTTCTGAGAAATGCTGCACAGCATTTCCAGTCATGAAACCTGTGTGAAGGATACTAACAGAAGACAGCATCTCCATTCCATTTCATCCAAACATGCTGTTACGAAATACAGTTTCTGCAAGCAGTTTCTGTCTGAATTATGTTTTACGGGGCTCCAGAGGATGAGATGGTTAGATTGCATCACCGACTCAATGGACATGAATTTGAGCAAACTCTCCTGGACACAGTAAAGGACAGGGAAGCCTGGCATGCTGCAGTCCATGGGGTCGCAAAGAGTCAGACACGACTTAGAGGCTGAACAACAACAACAAAGATTATATTAATATTTCTGTGGAAGAGAATTATTTCTCCTAGTCCTAATGTCAATACTCTGTGAGTAGAAACTAGATACAAACCGTGAGATAAATGGTATGCTATAATTAGTAACTTCTAAATCCTCATCAACATCTTTGTTTTTCTGTTAATTTTTCATTTGATGCTTATCACTTGTCATGATGATACACCTACTAATAACATATCTTTTACTTAATATATATATATAATGTTGAAGAAAAGTCACATTTTTCAGATATTGGTCTGTTGTTATTGTTGCTAAGTCACGTCCAACTCTTTGTGACCCTGTGTGTTACAGCATGCCAGGTTCCTCTGTCCTCCATTATCTCCCAGAGTTTGCTCAAATTCATGTCCATTGAGTCAGTAATACTATCTAACCGTCTCATCCTCTGCCCCCACCCTTCTCCTCCTGCCTTCAATCTTTCCCAGCATCAAGGTCCTTTCCGATGAGTCAACTCTTCACATCAGGTGGCCAAAGTATTGGAGTTTCAGCATCAGTTCCTCCAATAGTATTCAGGGTTGATTTCCTTTAGGATTGACTGTTTTTATCTTGTTGCAGTCCAAGGAAGTCTCAAGAGTCTTTTCCAGCACAACACTTTGAAAGCATCAATTCTTTGGTACTCAGCTTTTTTGATGGTCCAACTCTCACATCTGTATGATTCATCCACATACATGACTACTGGAAAAACCAGTAGTTTTTCCTTTTAGTTTTTCCTTTGACTATACAGAACTTTGTCAGCATAGTGATGTCACTGCTTTTTGATATGCTGTCTAGGTTTGTTGTAGCTTTCTTTCCAAGGAGCAAGTATCTTTTAATTTCATAGCTGAAAGTTTTATAAATCAAGTCTATATTATTAGTCAAATATTCAGTCCAGTATTGCTCTGGGTGGGAATTATTTGGTCTCTTTCCATTGACTTTGTTTTTTTCTAATTAGACAATGTTAAGGTATATTCTTACATTAGGCACATATTTAATCTTTAGATACCAGATATTATTCAGGATACAAATTGAATTGGGTGTTAAGTATGAATAGGGATTTTGATCAATAATAAAAATAATGATAACAATGATAATTGTAATAATAGCTAGGGGCTGGACTTTATTTTTTGTGGCAAAGGACTCTGCAAAGTTGTGTCTCATTTATCAATAATGCAACAACTCAAAAGATAGGCTCAGAATAATGAGGAGATGCTGAAGTTGGATGGGCTTCTGATCTTGGCTTTATTACATAGTGGGCAGGTAAGCCATCTAACTCTTCAGTGTCCCCAGTTATGGGAAAAAAAAACAATGTAACTTAGAGACTAACCAACAGAAAACAGCAGCAACCTCTAGAGGGATATGAAAAACACCTGAGATAATACAGTTTGCTATTATATGTTTAAAAATAATAAGTGCTCAATAAATGTCCACTACTATCCTCCTCATTATTCAAGATAGATAAATGCTTGAGGCTCAGAGAAACTACATAACTTCCCTACATTTAGAAAGTGGTTTGAACTCACATAGTCCGGCTCCCTGGTGGCTCAGACGATAAAGTGTCTGCCTACAATGCAGGAGACCTGGGTTCGATCCCTGGGTCGGGAAGATCCCCTGGAGAAGGAAATGGCAACCCACTCCAGTATTCATACCAGGAAAATCCTATGGACTGAGGAGCCTGGTGGGCTACAGTCCATGAGGTCACAAAGAGGTCGGGCACGACTGAGCAACTTCAGTCTGGCTCCAGAGTCTAGATTCCCAACTACTGTGGATTCTGAGAAAGGAATTTATACAATGTTACTTTGATACATTTATTTATTGTAATATGACTGCCATTGTAATGACATTTCTCACATTACATAGTTATAGTGCTCTCATTTAAATGAAAAAAAAGAAAAAACATTCCAGCATTTCCCTTTGATTTAAGCTATCTTCCAAGCCAGTATTGCGTTTAAGTGAATAAATATGAACTAGACTTTCAAATGGAAGACTGTTTAAAGAAGAGGGAGTTTACAGAAGAGTTTTCTCCAGAAAGCGTATAATACTTGAGTCTCCCTCCACTCCCAGCCCCACCCACCACAACACAGGGTCCAGGCACTGCAGTTCCATAAACTATGCTTTCTCACTGCTCCAGACTGATTTGATTCAAGGATTCTGACTTCAACTAGGCTATAAACAGACTCAGGACTATAAACAAATGTATAATTCCTGCCAAGGGAACTAGACATTGCATATCCACTAGCCAGCAGATTTTCTCTCTGTTGAGAGAATAACGTGGAATATCAAATTGCAATCAGATTATGTGGGAAAAACGAAACCAGAATAAGTTTAGAAAGGTCTATGATTCCAGCAGGGCCAACTTTATGGGTATGTGACCCGTGTGCTTCCTCAGGGCCCCATGCAATTGCCATCTTGGAATTCTTTCAATGTTTTGAACAGGGCCCCATGCTTTCATTCTGCACTTGTCCCTAGAAGTTACGAACTCGGGCCTAGATTCATGAGTTTAATGATCCCACGCTGTAATCCCCAGGTCTCACCCATTCCACAGTAAAAGTATCCTCATAGCGGGACTGCAAACTTGTTCCGTATTCCAGTGGATCCCTTAAACTGGATTATACTTAAAATGACCCTGTTCGTTTATTCACCTCTGACATCATTTTCCTGACTTCTATTACTATCTTATTGACATGCCACTTATTTAGCTTATCTATATGATGGATTGAATTTGCCCAGGTTTATATCTTTAAGTTAATTGTGTGTATTTATAAACAGACCTTTTCATATTTATTTAACAAATTAACTCTCTGAGAATTTTTGTTTCCTGACTCATTAAGAAGTGCCATGCAGCTTCCATGTTGTAGATGAAATGAATGTCATTAAGTTTGAAATTTATTTGAAGGTGGTATTAACTGACAGAACAGATTGGATGACAGAATATAACAGAGTATGTTGGTAAGATAGAGAAATGGAGCTACCTAGCCAGTAGTCATTAGGGCAATGTCAGCTTACCTATGACAATTACGCTTCTAAATAAACAACGAAAAGGAGACTTGGGTGAGAGTTAAAGACATGCATACTTTATTTTTTACACATTATTACTGTAAATAATTATTTTCTAGAGTTTTTGATCCTTGGCAAAATTAGGGACAGGGAGACAGTTTACAGGAAAGCAATAAACATAATTGATACCTTGATGGTGGGTGATATAGAATACAGGTTAAAGGATATTAAAGCTAAAAATATCTCTTGTCTGGGGGATAAAAAAATAAGAGAATTTTAGAGCCTTCAATAACATAAAAATTTTTGAACAACTTTTATTATATTTTTACATTTTAATAACAAAGTAAATATGGAATTTAAACATAAGGATTTTACAAAAATAATGACAGACATTTGGATTATAAAATCATTGAAATATTAAATTTTATTTGTGATTTCTTCATTGTAATAGCTTCTGTCCATCTGTATTTGTTTAGAATATGAATGATGATTTAAAAACCAAAGGCCCATCAATCAAAACATTTCCCACCTGCTCTCTCTTAAGGGACTATCAAAGTAGTAAATTAAATGAAACCAACATTGTTTTACTATTTGCCATCATAAAGTATTACTGGTTCCAGATGAGTACCTATTTACAAGGGACCTTTGAAGATTTAAAGGAAGGTTTTAAGTAAATGGAATACCATACAATGAAAAAAAAAAAAAAGATAAATTACCAAAAAGAAAATGTGAAAAGTTAAAAAAGACAAACTTAATGTATTTAAATAGCTCAGTTATTTTGATAAGAAACAATAATAGGAAAATGAAAAGTATAAGATATGAAGAGAGAATCCATTGAAGAAACTAAACTAGCTTATAACAATATTTTCAATATAACTTATAATCAAAAAAATTGACCTTAAACAAGAGGATATGATTTTTGTCTGCAAAATCTTCAAAGACTGAGAAAATGATAGTACTCTGCTTTCATGCATCCAGAATGGCTGAATAAGCTAAATTATAATATGGCTAATTATGCTATGAATTATCCAGTCATGAATTTTCTTCATTTTATTTATTTATTTATTTGCAAACTAAAATTAGAGAAGATTGCCTACAAGAAAATGCTAAGTGAGAATATCAGAAAATGGAATTGTGTGCTATGGGGTCACTAGGAGTCGGACACGACTGAGCGATTTCACTTTCACTTTCATGCATTGGAGAAGGAAATGGCAACCCACTCCAGTGTTCTTGCCTGGAGAGTCCCAGGGATGGGGGAGCCTGGTGGGCTGCCGTCTCTGGGGTTGCACAGAGTCAGACACGACTGAAGCGACTTAGCAGCAGTAGCAACAGCAGCAGCAGTATGGTTTATGTAATGTTAAGGTGTATCTATCTGTGTGTGTGTGTGTGTGTGTATATATATATAAATACTTCAAAAAGAAGACCAGAGGAAAAACAAACATTGTAGCAGTAGTTTTCTGGGATTTGAGCTGATCCTGTGTGTCTTTTCTACTGTGTGTTTGCAGAAGTCTTGGAACCACATCCTTTGAAGTTTTGTTTATTTTCCCTCTGTCCCTTCCCCACCACAATCCCCAAGATATACATAGCACATACACAGTTGGCTGGAGGGCACTGGTGGAGGCTATGACCCCCCAGTGCCTTCTTGCCCCCATACTTTTCTTTATCCCTGGAAGTGGCAAGATGTAAACAAGAGACCCTTGGTTTAGGAAGTATTGGGATGAAGACTGATTTTTGAAATGAAGTTATTGTGGATGGTCATAGCAACCTGGATTTTTGGGGCCAGTCCTCATTTCAAAACTTAGATTCCATTTTGGCCAATAAGTAGGCTCGGTACATATTAATTTTTGACTTAGCAATCATAGTTTTTATGCCTACGGAATACGTTTTAGATATTTTAGGAAGGCGTTTTGCACTAACATTAAAATTTTACAACTGACTGACAAAGACCATCTTTCCACAATTAAAGATAAGACCTAGGATGAAACTGCTCCTGGAGGAGGTAACACACCTCCTGTGACTGTAAGCAAAGAACAAGGACCCCAGGCTTCCTGTCTTCAGGCCCCAATTAGCGAGGAATCATTCTTTGTGATTTTAATACACCCACAATCATAATTACAAATCTTGACATTTAGAGGCTCCCAAAGTCAACACCCATCCCAGCAGGGTTGGCCACATTATCACGAGTTAAGGAGATGTAGGGCAATTAGAAGCTAAAGGAAAAGGTTAGCTCTACCACTTAGACAGAAGGCGTGCAGGAGTTAAACCCACCTGCGACTGCAGTGTTAATTTTTTTTTTAAATATTGGCTTTGAAGCCTTGTCACCCGTGACAAGGAGGATCTGAGTCTAAGTGCAATGTTTAAGGGGAGTGTTTCCTCGTCCCTCAATCAGACTGCACACTGACCTTTCTGTCATCTCCACCAGTTGCTTACCTGTCTTGAAATCCCAGAGAAGGTAGAACATCATCGGACCTGTCACGAGGTCAGTCAGCCGGGTCTCAGGCCAATTTGCTAAATGTGTCCGTGCTGAAGAGTCTGTTCCCTCCCAGCCTGATGAAATGAAGCACCAATTAATCACCGGCTAATTTTCAGAGAGTTGTGAAATTAGCTCATATTTGTAGTCCACTCACAACTTTGCCTAGCTTTGAGGTTCTAAGAGCAGGACTGTGAGGCCACCTCAGGGGCAGGTGAAGCTGCTGAAACTTGTGTTTGAGGCCACAAAGGTGACAGGCTAGGGTGTACCTGCCTCAGGCCAGCACTGACCTAGCTTATTTAGAATATTCTGTGTGGTTTACAACTCCTAAACATATTGTGTATAGCTCAAGTGCATGCAAAAGCATTCTCTGTTTGAAAATTTTAGGTCTCATTGTTTTTTCTATCAACCTATCAATTCTATATCTGTCTTCAAAAGATGATGCCTTTGCCATTATTCTCCACCAAGGTTTATTATCTAAGAACACAAAAGTTTCTTTTCTTTTCTTTTTTTTTTAATGAAATAGACTGCCTATTTGTAGCCAAGTCACATGAATTAAAATACTTGTCAAAATAAATGAATAATATGTTTGTTAAAATCATGACTTAAAATCACATTTGATTGCTTACTCATTAATCCACAAAATTAAGCAATACACCCTGGATTGCAGTCATTAGCACAGATGAGCAGGGTTCTTCTAACAGTCGAATGTAATGGACAACACTGTACAGTTATGTTTGTTTCAAAACTAGGTATCAGTCAGTTCAGTTCAGTCGCTCAGTCGTGTCCGACTCTTTGTGACCCCATGAATCACAGCACGCCAGGCCTCCCTGTCCATCACCAACTCCCGGAGTTCACTCAAACTCATGTCCATTGAGTCAGTGATGCGATCCGGCCATCTCATCCTCTGTCACCCCCTTCTCCTCCTGCCCCTAATCCCTCCCAGCACCAGGGTCTTTTCCAATGAGTCAACCCTTTGCATGAGGTGGCCAAAGTATTGGAGTTTCAGCTTCAGCATCAGTCCTTCCAATGAACACCCAGGGCTGATCTCCTTTAGAATGGACCGGCTGGATCTCCTTGCAGTCCAAGGTACTCTCAAGAGTCTTCTCCAACACCACAGTTCAAAAGCATCAATTCTTCGGTGCTCAGCTTTCTTCACAGTCCAACTCTCACATCCATACATGACCACTGGAAAAACCATAGCCTTGACTAGACAGACCTTTGTTGGCAAAGTAATATCTCTGCTGTTCAATATGCTATCTAGGTTGGTCATAACTTTCCTTCCAAGGAGTAAGTGTCTTTTAATTTCATGGCTGCAGTCACCATCTGCAGTGATTTTGGAGCACCCAAAAAGATAAAGTCTGACACTGTTTCTACTGTTTCCCTATCTATTTCCCATGAAGTGATGGGACAAGATGCCATGATCTTCGTTTTCTGAATGTTGAGCTTTAAGCCAACTTTTTCATTCTCCTCTTTCACTTTCATCAACAGGCTTCTTAGTTCCTCTTCACTTTCTGCCATAAGGGTGGTGTCATCTGCATATCTGAGGTTAGTGATATTTCTCCCGGCAATCTTGATTCCAGCTTGTGCTTCTTCCAGCCCAGTGTTTCTCATAATGTACTCTGCATAGAAGTTAAATAAGCAGGGTGACAATATACAGCCTTGACGTACTCCTTGTCCTATTTGGAACCAGTCTGTTGTTCCATGTCCAGGTATGTTAATGTGCAATCTGTTTTACAGTTTCTTTTAAGGAATATCAAATAGATAAATGTAGTCCACCTGGAAACAGGATTGTGATTATGATGAACTAAGTGGATTTTAGATGGATAAATTGTACAATCAAGTGTTTGATTCAACCTCAAGGATGGGCCGAAATTGTTTTACCCTGTATATAGGAGCATGCATGTTAATGGAGGTTACCTTTATTTCCACGTGGATGGAAAATTAGGCCACAGGGAGGTGGTACCCACACGAAAGTGTTGACATCCATATAAGAGAAGTTTTGTTTTTCCTCTCAAATATAGCAAGGCATTCAAATCACTCATTTACCTGACCTCTTTCTCTCCGCCATGTACCATAGTAGGAGCATGGCATATCAAGTCAACTGTACTTTCATTCTCTGATATGTAGAATGGGAAAAATGGTGCTTTTCTCATAGGATTTCTTAGACTCTTAAACCATATATGTAAGCTCTTCGAACAGTGCCTAGTGCATGGTGGTGTGTTAGTCATTCAGTCATGTCAGACTCCTTGTGACCCCATGGACTGTGGCCTGCCAGGTTCCTCCATCCACGGAATGCTTCAGTCTTGAATATTGGAGTAGGTAGCCATTCCCTTCTCCAGGGGACTTTTGCGACCCAGGGATTGAATCCAGGTGCAGGCACATTCTTTACCATCTGAGCCAGCAGGGAAACCAGTCAAGAATACTGGAGTGGGCTGCCACCTCCCTTCTCCAGGGAATCTTCCTGACCTAGGGATTGAACCAGCGTCTCCTCTGTCTCCTGTACTGCAGGCGGGTTCATTGCCTGCTGACCCATCAAGGAAGCCCACCTGCATACTGAGGGCTATAGAGTATTTGTTAAATATATTTTAAATGATGTGACCCATAGTTTCAAGTAGCTTGCAGTTTGCTTTTAGATAGAGGCAGGTAAGTCAAGGATCTTTGTATCATGTGATTGGTGATGATGAGACAAGGATACAATATTATGGAAACATCACAGAACCTGGTGGAAGGTCTCATATGGAAGGCTTGAAATTCATTTTGAAAGCCATGAGAATATATAATGAAAAAAAAAAAGAGCTGAGGTAGACCATTCCAGATCTGTGTGATGGAAGACTTCTCTGGCAGAAGTGTTGTGGGTAAATGTCAGGGAACTGGACTGGAAATCAGAAGTGGATTGGGGCCCTGGCAATGGATATGCGAGTACCTGGCCAGAGGGAGCATGGCATTTTGTTGTAATGGGATAAGCCCTGCAGAGGGATAGCACCCTTACATTTCAGCAAGTGGCTGCCTTCAGGGATCTGTTGACATATGTATCTCTGATGGTCGTGATAGCACTGGATCTTGACTAAGAGACTGCCAAACTATATTTCTGAGACAGTTACAGCTTTGGTTTGGCTACAAAAAATGAAATAATAGTGTCAATGTTACAACATTGTAAATATGTATATGCTTTATAAATGACAAAATATTTTCCGTATGCTATTATTTTATTTTTTCTGGTGCCAGAGGTAATTCGTTTCAGATAGAATAATCTTTCAAAAATGCAGATTAAATGTGTGTGATTTAGATGAAAATAGCTTGAAGAGAAAGTCGTTTATGTGTGCACGTTTTAAAACAACCCAGGTTGTATCTTCATTTCTAATGTGTACTCTCCCAAGACTGTCAGAGTTCTTGGGATTGGATAACATTAGTGAACCATCTAGTGATTGGCTGGGTAAATGGCGAGCAAAGCCATCCAGTGGATTGGCATCACCCAACACATTTAACCCAAGTATTTTCCACTTTCTTTGTCTGTTATGTTTAATATGTATAATTCAGAGGCAGTGGAAATATTACTGACAAGGCAGGTATATTGAATATTTTTATACTTCTGACTGACATCAATCTGACATCCTGATGGTGATTGAGACTTTCTTCTGGTTTTTGTGGCTGTTTGCTTTTTCTATAGCTGCTTCCAGGTTGTCTATGGTTAGGGCATGTTGACTGCCAGCTGACCTCCGCTGAGACCTTTTGCCTGACCACTGCCAGAGGAAGGGGCTTTGCAGGCTTCCCTTGTGTGTATTAGATATGAGTACTGAATGGTGTTTCATGAATGGTGAGCTGTTATTACTAAGGAAAGTAGAGAATGCAGCAAAACAAATGCAAGAGTCTCTTAAACTTGTCAGTAGTAACATCATCTTGGAAATTTTAATTCAAGGTAGTTATAAGAAAAATATGATTCAGTATAAAACGTGTTTAATGTATACCTGAGTTTTTAGTAACTTACTACATAATTAGAGTAAGCAAATGTATTTTTGGCTGATATATGGGTGACTTTATTTAGGCACATTTTTGTTATTTTCTTTAGAATGAAACTTAATGCTGTAAAGTTTATAAAGTTCTCTATTATTGATTTTCAGTTTGGAGAGGAAATGAAAATTGGTTTTATCTCATTTACTGAATGTCGTTTGAAGTTTCTGAGAATCAGAGGTGTTACGTACTTCCTCTGAGGTTGCTAGACCTCATAGTAGCATCTGATGAAGATGCTAATGTGAGCCTGTTAATTTTTAAAATCCAGATTAAATGCATTTAGCTGGCTGTCAAAAATCCTATGAAGGAAAAAGATCCATTTTCAAACTTTTAAGTGGCATAAAATTAGCTCAATAGCCAGTTGTTATTTAGTTATAAGCAGATGCATACATTTAAATGAGTTCTGCAGTTTCACTCTCTTCCCAAAGGTGATAATGTGTTTTCCTCTACTTGTGAAATTGTTGTAATTTCACAGTCTTACTTAGATTTAATTGTGTTTATTAAGATTTGAGACAAATGATTCCAATTTTATTTTGTAGGATGCTGCCTTTGTTCTTTGTCTTTTAACTCCACTTGACAGTTGTTGGTAACATGGAATATGTATGAAACAGTTAAAAAAGTAGTACGTTGTTAAATTCAACAGTTGAACCCAAAGAACTCAATATGGCAAATAAGCCTTTCTTAGTGGTATGTTAGTTCATTTGACATGTTATAAAATAGTCACATATTTCTCAATGTAATTACTAATCTGAAAAAATATTTTGTAAATATAGCTTATTATGTTCTGTGAGAATTTAGATCACTTTTTTATTCTCTGTGTAGACTATAATATCATCAGATTATAAAAACTCAGACCATAAAAGTGACAGAATGCTATAGGCTGTCTACAGAGCAAACCACATCATGAATATTGAGGGACTCTGTTATAAATGCACTTGGTGACATTTATTATTAAAATATTTACTCATCAGGGTAAAAACTAAAGGCATTGGTATATTGCTTCAAGTTATGGTAAAAATAGAACAGACAGCGCAAACCATGTACTGCTAGGTGGGGAACTGCACCGCATGTCTAAAGGTTGTGTGTTCTTGTGTGATGAAGAGCAAGGAAAAAAGAAAAACAAAAATTACCTATTTGATGTGTTTGATCTTGATACTTTCTCTGTTCCTCTGTCAATCCTGTGATGAAGAGATTAAAGAGAAGCAACAAAGTAAAAGCAGAATAGGAATAAACAAGTCAAGTGGGACGCAGTCTGGGAGTCAGGGAAGGCTCGCTGTGAGAGGAAAAGGAATCAGCGTTTAACCTTCCCTTGTGTACCAGGCTCTGTGCTAAGCATTTAGGCATGTTAGGGATGTCATCGAGGGCATTCATATTCTACTTCCACCCACCACCCCACTCACTCCCAAAACATACCTATGCCCGCACACACACAGCTTTACCTTGTTTGAGTATAAAAATAGGTCTGAGTCCTTGAAGAGATGTCGATGATGTGAGATTGTGCAGAGCACGTGGCTCTTTTGATCATGTCTGTTATTCCAGGTCATGGATATTGCAAATTACCCAAAGCTCTTTTATTTCTTTTTGATCTTTGAGGTAGTTGTTGTTGTTGATTTTTATAATACTTTGACCTTTACAAGTTAAACATGAAAAAAGATTGAACTATGTTTTTCAAATAAAGCTTATACATGATATATCTTCTAGGCAAATTCTAATTTCAGATGTTCCTTCCTGATACCCACTGGGGAAGGAGTAGTCAGGGGATACTTGTGGTTACCAAACTAAACCTAGTCTTTGAATTAGGAACACATCATCATTAGCAGTTGAGATGTAGTTATTTTTTTTAAAAAATGTGCATACCACGTTAATGGGTCTATTTTCATGTGTTTTCGTCAGTTCATTTTCCAAGGTAGGTATTTACCTGAGAAATACACTCCAGTTTGACCTCTCAAAAGCAGGTGCAAAACACGAGATCATTGCCTTATTGTGTACATGTGTGCTAATTTGCTTCCGTTGTGTCCAACTCTTTGGGACCCCATGGACTGTAGCCCACCAGTCTCTACTGTCCATGGGATTCCCCAGGCAAGAATACTGGAGTGGGTTGTCATGCCCTCCTCCAGGAGATCTTCTCAACCCAGGAATCAAACCTGTGGCTCCTTCATTGCAGGTGGATTCTTTACTGCCAAGCCATGAGGGGAAGTCCTTGCCTTAGTATTACTGGCAATTAAAGAGAAAATCTTTTCCTCTTAAGTCAAACATGGAAAGCTGGTAAATATTTACATGAATTTGTAAAATAAAAGCTGAGTGCTTCAGTTTTGAGCTTAATGGCAGTTCAGGCTGTTCTTCCACTCCCCTGGAGATTTATTCACATTTGTTTTTAAGCTACTTCTTGGGACACATTGAGAAGCTTCACACCAGACAAATCAAAGTTGCCCATTAGAAAAAACCAGACAAGGGCAAGTCTGGGGCCACACTGCTAACCCTGCCCATCTCTCCATCCACATCCACCTTTCAAACTTCCACTCCTTCAGAAACCAAATCAGCAAATTTTCCCTTTGAAAAATGAGCATGAAAAGGAAAGAGAAGACACATAATCTCCATTTCTAGAACAGAAGCAATTTCCCCTGGTGTTGACTAGAAAATAAGGAATGTCTTCCCCATACAAACAAAATGGAGACATTAATAATAATGGTGAGAATGCATTGAGTGTCATATGGGCTTATATTTGTCACTTATACTCTTTCATTAATAAATAATTTTAGTGTTCTAAAAGCACATGAAAAATCTAGCTACCTTTCATTGCTATATTAGGTATCATTTTTTTTTTTTTTTGCTTCATTTCACTCATTTTAACAAATATATGTTGGGTGCCTAGTATGTCTAACTCACTTTTCTAGGCAATGGAGTACAGCAAACAGCGAAACTGACAAAAATCATTGTCTTCTTTGAGCTTACAATCTAGCAAAGTTTTCCTAGGGAGTTTTACAGGGAGATGGGCAATAAATAAGACAAATACGAAAAGACATAGCATTGAGGGGTGACAAATGCTATGAAGAAAAATGGAGCATGCGAGGTGTGGGAGTAGATTTCAATTTAGATAGTGTGGCCGGTGAAAGCCTGACATTTCAATAAAGATGTGAAAGATCGAGGAAAAAGCCATGCAGGTATCCGGTGGAAGACCATATCAGGGAAAGAGAAGAGCAAACATAAAGACACAGAGAGGGATAAAGAGGGCAGAGCAGGATAGAATCCTGAGAACAAGGGAGAGCTAAGAGGTCAGAACCTTCACTGGGAGCCCGTTACCATGCAGAGCATTGGGAGGACTTGGGCTTCATTCTAAGTGAGGTGGAAAGGTTCTGATCAGAGGAGAGATGCAATCCACCTTATGTTTGAGCACAGTCATGCTGGCTGCCATGTTGAAAGTGGGTGGAAAGGGAGCATGTGTGTAAATAAGTAGCTGGGTCAGGAAGCCCTTGCAGTAACCCATGGGAGAGGCTGTGATATCTGGGTCCAAAGAGGTGACAGTGAAGGTGGTGAGAAGTAGTCAAGCTCTGGGTATATTTTAACATTTATTGACAAATTGGATGTGTGTGAGGTTTATGAGAAATAATGAGAAAGGGGGATGAGAAAGAAAGAGGGATTAAGGATTACTCAGTCTTCATGTTAGGTTAGGCAATTGACCACGTGAGGCTGGAGTTCAGAGAAGCTCTTGGTTGGAGATTTAAGTTTGAGATTTACCAGCATACTGTTATATCTTTGCCATGAGACAAATGTAATCACCATGCAAATTTAGGGGTAGCCTTTTTAACATTTTTAGAGATGAGGAAAAGGAAACTGAATGGAAAGGCCAGGGTATTGAGGATAAACCTGAGAAGTGGTATCCTGGAAGACAAGTGAAGAAAGTCATTTAAAAAGAAAGCAATGATCGACTGTGTCCTAAAATCAAACCAGAGACATGACTTTGAATTTAGCACTGTAGAGATTGTTTCTGATCTGATAAGAGTGGTTTCAGTGAAAGAGAGGGGTGAGAGCTTGGCTGTAGTGGCCTCAGGAAAAGAATGGGAGGGTGGAGATCAGAGACTGCTCTGTGGACAACTTTCAAATTTTGCTTTAGATGGAAAGTGAGAAATAGGGTGGTATCTGTAGGGGTGAGTCCTGAAAAGGCTGTTTTGTTTTTTCGATGGGAAAGTTAATAGCATATTTGTAGACTGACCTTCTTGTGTGTATCTGGGGATTAGATGCCTAAATGCTGAGAGAGATCTGCAGGGATGGGAGTTTTGATTGGAAGTCAAGTCTGTTTGAACATATTATTCTGGACCATGGGGTCTTAGGGAAATGTCAGTGCTGTACTGGATGACATGAGAATACTGGCATCACAGAAGGAGAGCAGACGGGGCACCAGAAGATGGATAGAGCAGCAGAAGAGGAAGGCCTCCAAATTAAATATTGCCTATTTGCATTTTGCATAAAGTTTAGATTACTGCAGTCTCTATAGAGTTGGTGAAAAAATCTTCCACATGCTACCGAAATTCAGTCTAAATGGAATCTTTACAGAATTGTTTTTAATAAAAATATAAATCACCTTTTAATGTTCAGGTCATCTCTGTGGGAAAAGTCATTTTGAATGGGTTCAGTGGTGGAGGAAGGCCTTTTTCATGAACTGGACAATTTGAAGGTCAGTCTGCCTTCTGCTGAGGGACTAGAACAGTGGTTTATGTTAATTAACATATCTCTGTAACACTGTTACCAGGAACTGGGTCACCAGTAATGTAGGTGTTCTGATAAATCAGCAGTCCAGCTAACAAAGACCTACAACATAGAGTTTAAATTGATTGTCAATGTGGAAGCAAGTTGAAGACTGGGTATATTGTAGCTGTTGAGATGAAGACTGGATGGAGGGTCTCTTATCACCCAGCACCTGTTGTGCTGGTGGCTTTGTCTGGATGCCACAGATTCAGGAACTGATTCTCTTCTTTCCAGGAGGAGAGACTTTATTTCATCCATTCATACAGACATCCAGAGGAGGTTCTGCAGAGATAACTCCTTTCAATCATGGGATTGGGAGACAGACTAAGCAATTAATTAATCAGAGAGTTGATGAGAGTTGGGGAGCCTCCAGGTCTCACTGTCATCATCTTTGAGAAAGCCACATATTGCCCGTATCTCTGAAGAGTAGAATACACATTCTTCAGGGCGTAGCATCATCCTGGACAAACTGCAGATATTTCACAATGCAGCCTCTCTTTTTATAGCTTTTGTTTCAGAAAATGCTTACAGTGGTCTGAATCGGTGGAATGGCCCTTAGTACAAATTACTGTTTGTAACTTTGGGAAACAAATTATCTACCCTGTGGTCCTACTAGGCAAACGGGTATAGAATTGTTACTATGTATGCTGTGACCTAATGTAGATATAATAATAATATGGAAAACAGTGAAGAAGCTTAAGGAGAGATGATTATGTAAGAGACATAGATAATGATTTATTTATGAGTTATCAATTTTAAGCTTTTGGATTACACTACTGATTGATATTCTGTGTCTCTGTTCCCCATCATTTCAGGTGCATAGGATACGCTAAGATGTAAGGATGTAGCAAGAAGAAAAACTTACGCAAAACTGTTTGTAGTACTAGTAAAATAAGCCACTTTGCCTTGTTGATTAATATATTAAAATGAATATTACAAGTATGTGATAGAATTCACCAGCATGCAAAAATTGAAATCATGTCACCAAAATAGTGATGAAAATAGCACTTCTATCACAGTTTAAAAGTTGGTTTTATTTTTCTTTTCAGGATTTAAAGTGTTAAACTCTTCATTTTGGACAGATGATTAGAAAGATATAGTTCTCCTGATTATTTTTATACTAGAATAATCTTTCATTATTAATCCATTTAAGTCTTATCTCAAATCGGTTCATCAGTGCTACCAATTAAAAATAGAAAATGTATGTCTTCAATTTCAAGAATTAAAAATAATGCCTTGGGAGTAGCATTTTTTTCCTGTGGTGAGAGGATTGTTGGGTTTTCCAATTAAAGAAGTCTCCATACTGGAAATGAGTAGTCAATTATGAAAATTATTTTTGAATAGCCAATTTGCATATCCCTAATTGTATTCATTTCTTTTGAAAGGCTGAACTTGAATTTATGATGTTTTGATTGGTTAACCCTGCACTGGTGTTATTAATACTATTGCCAACAAGGTTCCCTTATGAATGGGGCTTTGAATGCCTTACCTGAAAAATGTTTGAATGATAAGTAGGTTTGTTTTATTTAATGAATGAAAATATCTAAGGATTTACTAGCAGTTTTCTAGATTTGCATTTTGTAGACTACATTTTATTGGATTGACAGTAACTTCCCTGAGCCACTTACTGCACTCGCATTTGGACTTTTCCACATCAGCTTTGGACTTTCCCACTTTTCCAATGAGAGACATTGGAAGTTTCTATCATGATGCTGTTTGCTGGCCAAAAATGTAGATTCATTTGGGGCTGTCTTTGCCATTTATATGGCAATGTTTGCACAATTACTTGGTTATTGAATGTTGCCTGTATTTTAAAACAAATGACTTGAAGACTGACAATTAAATGTTTTATAATAATGATGAGACACCTAGTTCTTCTGTGAAATAAATTTGAGATGAAGATTGGAATAAATAAAGTCCTGACTTTTAGTTTCATTTAGTTTCATTTAGTTGACTTAAGCCAGTCAACACGGAGTTAGTCATGAAGGAAAAGACCAAAATTACAGGCATGAATACAAATGGGAAAACTATGTGTACAAGATAAGCACAGATTGCATATAAATATACATGTGTGTGTATGACTCTGCTTATTATGGTTGTATCTAAAAGGACAATTAGCAGTTTTATCATGTCTTTAGCTCTTTGACACTGGAATGTTCTCTCCTACCATGTAAGTCTGTTGTTCACATTCTGCATATTCAGCTTTCATGTTTGACAATACTCTTAAAAGAAAGAGATGCTGATGTCCTGTTAGGCACATTAGAAAGGAAAGTGAGGGGAGGAGTGGGCCATTTCATTCCTTCCAGAAGGTTAGCCAAAAGTGGATCTCTATTGCAGGAATATACAAGCAAACTGTTAATTATTTCCTGACCATGACCCCTTCAGACATAATATTGAATTAAGAGTTGTGATACAGTAACATTAAAGTTTTCAGTTTTAAGAGGTCCTTTATTAGGGGAAAAAAAAGCAAATAAAGATCACAACCAGCTAGATAGTGTCCATGTGGTATGCATGTCCTACAAAGTAATTAGTGTTACTGGATTTGTTTGTAGCTGATTGCTGTGTTTGACGAACAAGAACCACTCCACAAGATTGAGAGCCCTAGTGGAAACCCGGCAGGCCAGCAGAGCCCAGATGCTTTTGAGACGGAAGTGGCTGCCCAACTGGCTGCATTTAAACCAGTCGGTGGGGAAATTGAAGTAACCCCTTCTGCTCTGAAATTAGGTAGGTGTGTTTTTTAAGTCATCTGCTTTTCATCTGGTTGAAATACATCATCTTGCTGTCTATGAGTTGCTTCCACTTTATGACTGACCCTGTTAATATTTGCCTTTAAACCTGGACTGTCTTTCTCTAAATTATTTTTCACATAGATGTTTGCAGCTGCTGATGCTCAGGCAATGGATGCACTTCCTTCTTGAATCGCGGGTGAACCTGAATCGCGTATCCTTGACCTGACAGGTCAGGAGTTAGACTACATGCGGAGCTTCATCTGTAGCGTGTGTGTGCTCTGTGTCCTCAGTTGCTCAGTCGCGTCCGACTCCTTGGGACCCCATGGACTGTAGCCCCCCAGGCTCCTCTGTCCAAGGGATTCTCTAGGCATGAATACTGGAGTGGGTTGCCATGCCCTCCTCCAGGGGTTCCTTCCAACCCAGTGATCAAACCAAGGTCTCCTGCATTTCAGGCAGATTCTTTACCGTCTGAGCCAACAGGGAAGCCCATAGTATGTGAGGACCATTTAAATGTTTTTAAAAGTCCCTGAAAAAAAGTCACTTGGAAAAAAACTAAGCGTTATCAAGGATTCCAGGCTAGAATAAAAGATCACTTTCTGTTTTAGCCACTTTCTTCTCCACCAACTGTGTATCTCAAGATTTGGGGAGAAACATTTTGAAGTTAGTTTTTTTATTTCTGTCCTACTGATTTATTCCAGGCAAGTGATTCTGTTCAGAATGCTCATTTGTTACATTTGTTTTGAAGGTGTTGGAAGAAAGAGAAAATAAACATTCTTCTAAAATTTTAGTGAATTTCTGACTCCAAGATAAATAATGTCAATTTTGGTAATATCTCTTAAAGATAATTTTAGGTCAGTTTAAAGCATAAAGTTTTGAAAATCCACTAATATTATGTTACTTAAAACCACTTTTTATTCGTATTGAATGTATGCATACATTTTGAGAACACTCTTAAGCACCGGTTATAGGTTAATTTTCAAGCTAGAACAGAGGTTGTTTTTTTGCAAAACATATGCTTAAAATTGTAAAGACTGTGCATAGTACAATTTTTGCCATTTGAAACAAAAAAGATTGTAAAGTTTATTTTATATGCCAGGATACCGAGTATCTATATATTTTGTACTGATTTTCTGGAAAGCATCTATAGTACCCCTTTTAAAATAAACCAAGTGGAAATGAATGACCTGTCATCTTCATAATTTCCCTCTATCTTTTGGAAATCAACCTAGCAGAGCAGTTTCTGCTGGACCGCAGACATTGAAGGGCTTAGTGGCAGCTTCTTTTCATCTGGAGCGAGGTTTGTGGCAACAAGCAACCTCACAGCCCTATCATTCATTTGCATAATGGATGCCTTTTTATCCATTATGCAAATAGTATGGGAGGAAAATTAGGCAATAAGGGAAGACGAAAGGAGAAAATTGCTCTTGCTTGTTTTAATATACTATTTATAAGCAAGCTCTGGGGTCTTCAAAAGTCTCAGCCTCAGAGTACTGCCTGTGCCTGAGAATTTGTTTTTTCACCTTTCTCTTATGAGCTTTCTCAGGTTAAAAAAAAAAAAAAAAAGGTTATTTTTCTTTAGCTTTTTTAGCTTCTTTTATTGAACCATCTGAGCAATTCAATGTTCAATGTAGAAAGAAAAGCAAGTTGAAATTCCATATCTTTGAAAGTGGACTTTCTGCTTCTTCAATACTCATTTTGGATCAGACACAGAGAATAATATATATTCAGTAGTAATTATATTCTAGGCACAGACCTCAAGGCAGTGCACCAAGTATTCTAAACCCTGTACTCCTGACAACTTATTCGAGCCTCACGATACTCAGTTGGGTTCTACCATCTCCCTTATTTAAGAGATGAGGAAACAGGCATTGAGCAGTTACATAACTCCTCCAAGTCACATAGCTGTTAGGTAGCGAACTTAGCATTTGAACCCTTGCTGGTTCCAGGTCAGGAATAACTGTGCTGTGCTGTCTTTCATATGCTATTTGTAAAAGAATATATTGATATAATCTTCCGTAGAGTCATTTTGTGAATATATGCCAAATCCTGAAAATGCTTTACCCCTTGGCGTCAAATCCTGTTTCACTGAGTGTCATAGATGAAATGGTGAAATTGGCCAGCCTTCACTATTGGGTGGTCAGTGTTGCCTTCCAGCCATTTAGTCTGAAACGGTGGAGATCGCTGCTGTTTCTCCTTTTTCGTCTTATCATCCACACTGTCTTTAGCCTTCATGTCCAGGAGCATTGAAGCAGACCAGAGCTTTCACATTGATCTGCACTAGGCTCATGATACTGCAGAGGCCTCAAACTGACCTCTTTCTGTACCACACCTGCTTTCCCCAATCACTGCCTCTCCAGAGTGGCCTTCCTAAGTCACAAATCTGATTAGATAACTCCTCTGCTTAAACAACTTCCAGCAGCTTCCCCACTGTGAGGAGGACCGCGTCCAAACTCGTTAGCGAGCTGATACAGATGGTCCCTTGGAATTAGATGGAGAAATCTGGGCAGGGATGAATGACGAAGAAATCATCCCTTGTCTACTCTCATGGTTCTCTCAGACTCTGCACTTTACATTTCTAGAATTTTAAAAGCAAAGAAAAAAAAAAAGATCATGTGTTTCTCAGAGAGAGAAATAAAAGACAGAAGCAAAGCCACCAGCTTTGGTATCTGCCCATTCTGTTTTCCCTTCACTGTCCTCAGGGCGGGGTGTGGTTATGGCTTGGGCACAGAGAGATGGGGGCTCTACTTGGGAGCAGATACAGGGTCCATGAGTAGCTCTTCTGAGAGGTGGCCTGGTTGTACTGCCAGGTCCACCCTGAGACCTTGTTTAGAAGATGAATTGGGCAGGGAGGGAGGGCTGTAGTTGGAGGAGGAGTAGCAAGTGCATTCTAAGTATTCATCATCACAGAAGGCAAATAAAATGCCAAACCCCAGCCCATCCTCTCTGCTTCCTACTCACCTCTCAGAGGCTACTGGAACTGGTTCTACTTCTCACGGGACTCTTTGGCCCAGGCTGGTACAACAGACGTGGGGCTGATTCTCCCTAGTTTTCTCACTCTTGAGATCCATTCTTGACAATGAGGAATTTAACCATGATTGGTTCACATGCTTATTCTTACTTAAAGAGACACAGTTTAACCGATTTTGGGAATCAATACAGTCTTCTCTTATTGGTGATTGTTAATCACCAGTAGTGTAGGTTTTACTGATATTGAAATAAAAATGTACTCAACATTCAGTATAATTTTTATATCTCTTTTTCCAATACAAGTTCATCATCAACAGTGTCCTACTAAAGATTCACAACCTTCCTCACATACATGCAGACAGTGCTTGGCCCTACCTTTTTTTTTCTTTATCTCCCAAGATGAAATAACTTATACACAGAACATGCAGAAAGTTCGTTTTCAGGAACTCATACAGATCCAGCCCCTCATTTTCTGCCCACTTTTATTACTGGCCACTCTTCCACAGTCACTTTGACCTACAGCTTCCAGAAGCCACTTCTTGTTGTTTTTAATCACTGTCATGTCTGACTCGTTTGCAACCTCGTGGACTGTAGCCCACCAGGCTCCTCTGTCCATGGGATTTCCAAAGCAAGAATACTGGAGTGGGTTGCCATTTCCTCCTCCAGGGTTCTTCCCAACCCAGGGATCAAATCCATGTCCCCTGTGTTTCCTACTTTGGCAGGTGGATTCTTTACCATTGAGTCAGCTTGGGAAACTCCACACATGGCTTGCTACTTTCTTTCAAACTTCTGTTTTGTAGTTAGAATTTCCTTCCCTGGCTCTCACTCTTTTGCTTCTTTTTAACTTGGTGAAATTGTATGCACTTTAAAACTCAGTTTCAAATATGACCTTGTTTGTGAAACCTCATCCAAATCTTCAAGACAGTATGGTAAGTTTGCCATAAATCTATTTGTTAATTCTTCAACAAGGGATACAAAGATGAATAAACTTTCTACTGACCGAAAGGAATTCATAGTCTTGCATCCTATGTAAGCTAATGGGGTACATATTAAAATTTTTAGTTTGTAAGACAAATGTTAAATCAAGTGGGCAACCACATAATTCCAACTTCATTCATCTAAATTATTTCCTACTATTTATTTTCTAATGGATTTTCTAATGTAATGCTAAATGAATAAGTCCTGACTCAGCCCTACCCAGCAAATCTTTCTAGCACTTCAAGACTTTAATGTTTCTGAAGTTGACCAGTGCATTGTACTGTGTAGACTAGAGATTGCTAACCTGAGAGTCTATTTAATAAAAGGGAATGTCAAACAAACACCAGATAGAATAGCAAAGAATCATATCCACAGGGTCTTCTAGACTTTCGAATCATCTAGTTTAGGAATTTTCCAAGTCTTATATGCAGAACCCTACGGTACTTAACACATTTTGGAATTTCAGCAGACATTTGATTCTAGTTAATAACATTTATTGGGCACTTAAGTTCTGGATGCTATTCTAATGTATTTGCATTCACTCTTTGAACACATATGATTGGTTATGCTAACAGGGCAGAAAGGGATGCAGAGGGCTGTTGAGTAGGCAATAGAGAATTCTAATACTACTTAGAAGTCTTACAGCAAAGAAACCTACCTTCACTCAAAAGAATTGTTAGCACCTTTTAAAGCAACTTTTGTGAAAAGCTGGTCTTCTAATAGAGCTATCCCACATTGAAGGTCAGGAGGGGTGGTGGTGAGGAGATACCACTTGTCCAAGATAAGGAGCAACGGCTGTGCTTTGCTGGAGCAGCCATGAAGAGATACCCCACGTCCAAGGTAAGAGAAACCCAAGTAAGACAGTAGGTGTTGCAAGAGGGCATCAGAGGGCAAACACACTGAAACCATACTCACAGAAAACTAGTCAATCTAATCATACTAGGACCACAGCCTTGTCTAACTCAATGAAACTAAGCCATACCCGTGGGGTAACCCAAGACGGGCAGGTCATGGTGGAGAGATTTGACAGAACGTGGTCCACTGGAGAAGGGAATGGCAAACCACTTCAGTATTCTTGCCTTGAGAACCCCATGAACAGTATGAAAAGGCAAAATGATAGGATACTGAAAGAGAAACTCCCCAGGTCAGTAGGTGCCCAATATGCTACTGGAGATCAGTGGAGAAATAACTCCAGGAAGAATGAAGGGATGGAGCCAAAGCAAAAAGAATACCCAGCTGTGGATGTGACTGGTGATAGAAGCAAGGTCCGATGCTGTAAAGAGCAATATTGCATAGGAATATGGAATGTCAGGTCCATGAATCAAGGCAAATTGGAAGTGGTCAAACAAGAGATGGCAAGAGTGAATGTCGACATTCTAGGAATCAGCGAACTGAAATGGACTGGAATGGGTGAATTTAACTCAGATGACCATTATATCTACTACTGCGGGCAGGAATCCCTCAGAAGAAATGGAGTAGCCATCATGGTCAACAAAAGAGTCTGAAATGCAGTACTTGGATGCAATCTCAAAAACGATAGAATGATCTCTGTTCCTTTCCAAGGCAAACCATTCAATATCACAGTAATCCAAGTCTATGCCCCAACCAGTAACGCTGAAGAAGCTGAAGTTGAACGGTTCTATGAAGACCTACAAGACCTTTTAGAAATAACACCCAAAAAAGATGTCCTTTTCATTATAGGGGACTGGAATGCAAAAGTAGGAAGTCAAGAAACACCTGGAGTAACAGGCAAATTTGGCCTTGGAATACAGAATGAAACAGGGCAAAGACTAATATAGTTTTGCCAAGAAAATGCACCGGTCATAACAAACACCCTCTTCCAACAACACAAGAGAAGATTCTATACATGGACATCACCAGATGGTCAACACCGAAATCAGATTGATTATATTCTTTGTAGCCAAAGATGGAGAAGCTCTATACAGTCAGCAAAAACAAGACCAGGAGCTGACTGTGGCTCAGACCATGAACTCCTTATCGCCAAATTCAGACTTAAATTGGAGAAAGTAGGGAAAACCACTAGACCATTCAGGTATGACCTAAATCAAACCCTTTATGATTATACAGTGGAAGTGAGAAATAGATTTAAGGGCCTAGATCTGATAGATAGAGTCCCTGATGAACTATGGAATGAGATTCAGACATTGTACACGAGACAGTGATCAAGACCATTCCCATAGAAAAGAAATGCAAAAAAACAAAATGGCTGTCTGGGGAGGACATACAAATAGCTGTGAAAAGAAGAGAAGCAAAAAGCAAAGGAGAAAAGGAAAGATATAAACATCTGAATGCAGTGTTCCAAAGAATAGCAAGAAGAGATAAGAAAGCCTTCTTCAGTGATCAATGCAAAGAAATAGAGGAAAACAGCAGAATGGGAAAGACTAGGGATCTCTTCAAGAAAATCAGAGATACCAAAGGAACATTTCATGCAAAGACGGGCTCAAAAAAGGACAGAAATGGTTTGGACCTAACAGAATCAGAAGATATTAAGAAGAGATGGCAAGAACACACAGAAGAACTGTACAAAAAAGATCTTCACGACCCAGGTAATCACGATGGTGTGATCACTGACCTAGAGCCAGACATGCTGGAATGTGAAGTCAATTCGGCCTTAGAAAGCATCATTACGAACAAAGCTAGTGGAGGTGATGGAATTCCAGTTGAACTATTCCAAATCCTAAAAGATGATGCTGTGAAAGTGCTGCACTCAATATGCCAGCAAATTTAGAAAACTTAGCAGTGGCCAGAGGACTGGAAAAGGTCAGTTTTCATTCCAAGGCAAGGCCAAAGAATGCTCAAACTATCACACAATTGCACTCATCTCACACGCTAGTAAAGTAATGCTCAAAATCCTCCAAGCCAGTCTTCAGCAATATGCGAACCGTGAACTTCCTGATGTTCAAGCTGGTTTTAGAAAAGGCAGAGGAACCAGAGATCAAATTGCCAACATCCGCTGGATCATGGAAAAAGCAAGAGAGTTCCAAAAAAACATCTATTTCTGCTTTATTGACTATGCCAAAGCCTTTGACTGTGTGGGTCACAATAAACTGTGGAAAATTCTGAAAGAGATGGGAATACCAGACCACATGATCTGCCTTGTGAGAAATTTGTATGCAGGTCAGGAAGCAACAGTTAGAACTGGACATGGAACAGACTGGTTCCAAATAGGGAAAGGAGTTCGTCAAGGCTGTATATTGTCACCCTGTTTATTTAATTTATATGCAGAGTACATCATGAGAAATGCTGGACTGGAAGAAACACAAACTGGAATCAAGATTGCTGGGAGAAATATCAATAACCTCAGATATGCAGATGACACCATCCTTATGGCAGAAAGTGAAGAGGAACTCATAGGCCTCTTGATGAAAGTGAAAGTGGAGAGTGAAAAAGTTGGCTTAAAGCTCAACATTCAGAAAACGAAGATCACGGCATCCAGTCCCATCACTTCATGGGAAATAGATGGGGAAACAGTGGAAACAGTGTCAGATTTTATTTTTCTGGGCTCCAAAATCACTACAGATGGTGACTGCAGCCATGAAATTAAAAGACGCTTACTCCTTGGAAGGAAAGTTATGACCAACCTAGATAGCATATTCAAAAGCAGAGACATTACTTTGCCAACAAGGTCCATCTAGTCAAGGCTATGGTTTTTCCTGTGGTCATGTATGGATGTGAGAGTTGGACTGTGAAGAAGGCTGAGCACGGAAGAATTGATGCTTTTGAACTGTGGTGTTGGAGAAGACTCTTGAGAGTCCCTTGGACTGCAAGGAGATCCAACCAGTCCATTCTGAAGGAGATCAGCCCTGGGATTTCTTTGGAAGGAATGATGCTAAAGCTGAAACTCCAGTACTTTGGCCACCTCATGCAAAGAGTTGACTCATTGGAAAAGACCCTGATGCTGGGAGGGATTGGGGGCAGGAGGAGAAGGGGACGACAGAGTATGAGATGGCTGGATGGCATCACTGACTCGATGGACGTGAGTCTCAGTGAACTCCGGGAGTTGTGATGGATAGGGAGGCCTGGCGTGCTGCGATTCATGGGGTTGCAAAGAGTTGGACGTGACTGAGCGACTGATCTGATCTGATAGAATTTCATAATAGCACTTTTCTATATAATTAGCATTATTTTACAAATGACCAAGTGAAAGCTTAGAGAGATTGGTGTGTGCTCTGATGTCAAATAACCAGTTGGTTAAAAGAGTAAAATTGGAACCCATAATACATTTCTCGGCTTTCAGCTCCATGACATTTTTTTAGATTAATTTTGTAGGTTTCAATTATCTGATTATTCTCATACTAAATGAAATACAATAACACTTTATGTCCTTTTTGAATTGAGATTGAGTATACATTACTAAATACATACTGAATAGCTGTAAATAAAAAGGCTAATAAGGAAATAAAGTTTAGAAAATTAAGATGAAGGAAATTACTTGGAAAACCTTCTGTGTCAGAAATGAATTTTCTCCTGTTTCTTCACTCCAAGTGTGTTCTCACACATGTGCTTGCATATGTGTGTGTGTGTATATATTTGAGGGGGGAAGTTGCACTAAAACAAATATGCTAATATTTGGTACATGTGGGTAATGTTTCCCCATATTGTGGATACTTTTGTACTTTTTGACATTTCATGTATTTTCCTGTAGAACCATCTGCAAATAAGAAAAATTATTGAGGACAGTTAACTTGATGTTTGGAAGAGTAAGAGTTTTAGCCTTTCAGCTACTAATCCTTATGCTGACTTTATGATCAGTGGTAATTGACCTTCTGCTGTTTCCCAAAAGACCCCATGAGGCCGTAGTCCAAGGTTGACCCAATTTTTGTCCCTTGAAAACCAGTGTTATGGAGTCAGTCCCAGACTACAGTATTTGATCTTTGTGTCCAGACAAGTCATTTATCGTGCTTTTCCAAACCAAGAATGAACCGGGCACGTTTGATATTCTATAGACATGAATATTCTGAGCTGAGACCACACGGGTTACTTCTTTATGTGTCACTACTGGAGCTCCCTGGGCCATAGTTTTCTCATCTATAAAATAGGCCTTTCTTTCTCTAATGAGCTATGACCATCCCAAAAGTGTTTCATTAATTCCAAGCTGAATTTGAATCTGATTCCACGCCCCTGTCAATTTCTATCCTATGGCTGCAGTTAATTGGGCTTCCCTGGTGGCTCATTATTTTGGAACTTTTGGTAACATTTCTTAGTATTCTTGACTGAAATTTGCAGTAAGCTTCCATGGGAAAATCTCTCTGTAGTTGTAATTATTTTAGTAATGCAATTTAAACAGTGTATCGGGATAAAAAGTACTTTAAACTTTGTTGTTGCCACTCTTATGATCTACATTACCCAGATATAAAGCAACCTGATTAAAATTTGGAGTTGCAATGAGTATTCGCTTTATTCTCCTCTTGTACGTTAAACTTTGAAGATGAGATACTTTCTATTTGAAAGTGATTCTTGCTTTCAGACTTGAAAGCTGAAAGGTGCCTCAGATGTTTTATTGTTTCCATGTGTGTTTGTGCTTCAAAACTGAAATGAAAATTATGATTGTATGTTTGTTATGATATAATTATTTTCAAAACATTGAGTTCTCCCTTTGCTTTCAGTAGTTCCCAGATAATATGGTATAGCCATAGATTAGGTTGGAAATTGTGGCCATTTTCTATCCGATTTTGACTAATTTAGTGCCTAAGGGAAACATATGGGATCGTTTGTATGATTTTTTTTTAAGGAAACCAAATCCTTTTATGGCACTGATCTTCAGGAAAAAAATAAAGAAGGAGGAAGTTTATTCCTTTAATTAGACTGCAGTGTGTAAGTAGCTGCTGTGTCCATAATGTGAGTTTAAGTATTGGCATCTGACCCTAGACAAACACAGTCACACCACACACATAGCAGAATGAAAGCTCAATGCTGGGCCATGCTTCTGCCCGAGCCTTTGAGTTCTGACTACAAAGCACCCAAGTCTGTGCGGGTTCCTTGTTACTGGAAGCTCTCTGCTGTGGGTGATGAAACCCCAAGTTGAAATGACCAGGGAACTGAGGTTATTTGCTTGGATGAATCCATAAGTCATCATTTGGTCGTTGAGTTTCATCCTGTTTGTTTCCTGTTGGGGCTGATTATTCAAAAGTTAACAGCTATAGAATAGCTTTCTTTTCTCTTTTGTCTTCCCTGGGAGCTGGGTATTTTTTCTCATGTAGGCTTAGATGAATGATGTCGTAATAAGCTATGGTAACCTTGCCAGGCTATCATCAATCAGTCATAGCCATGTAGTCTAGAAAGCGTGTGCATGCTTTTCTGCTATTACGGTAACTAAATCAGGACTAAGGAGGTCACAGTGTTCTAACCATTTCTGGCACCGTTATTCTTTTGCTGTTGTTTTGGATTTTATTATAGTTTGTCTTCAGAGTAGGTGAAAAGTTGCTGGAGAAGGAGGTGGTACTGGGAAAGTCAGCTTAAACACTGATTTTTTTTTTTTAATTTTAATACTCTGGAAATGGCCTGAGGTATTTGGTTAAATGAAAGAATTAAATAAGTATCTAAAGACAAGCAGCTGCTATCAAATATTAAAAGGTAATTACTACACAGGAATAATTTCTGTTGTGTTAGTGAAGTACAAATGTGAATAATAGTTGAAATATGAAGTTTTCAATATGCCTGGCATTGCATTTTGAGTAACAGCAGATGAATGGTCTATGTGAACATACTTCATAGATGAGCAATCAGTTCATAGCATTTTGCAAAAATAGCATATGAGTTTTGCTTAAAGATATTCTATATTCTTATGAAAGTTTTAAGTGAGTCATTATTTATTGAATTATTAAATGTTAAGTGAGGGAAAATTTTAAAAATCATTATCCTAATAGAACTACTTTTATTTTTCTCTATTTTCTATCCAATTCATCTTTTAATTTTATTCTTTTTTTCACCTGCTCAGTTCTCCTTCTGTCTCTTTTCTTTAATTTTGTGTGCTATGTCTAATGGCTAAATTCAGTACCTAAATTGGTAGTAAGTTGGTAAGTAATAAAAAAATATTAAAGGGAATTTGCATTTAGCCATTTATCCCAAAAATGTAAGACAGTACATATAAACCAAGCTTTCCTTCTTGTTCTTTTCTGGCTGTGTTTTCTAAGTTGATTATATGACCTCAAAAAACAAACAAACAAAAAAACCCCATTGAGTTCACCATCTCCCCTTTGGCCTCTTGCTGATGCTGGGCCCACACTGAGACAGTCTGCAGATCCTCTCATAAACAAATGGAATGAAAGGTCACCTTCCTACTGCTCGCTTGATATTAGACCCCTGGGTTTTCAAGCCTGTTTTGCAGATTGCTTTTAATAGTAAGCCCAGTGAAACTCTGTTTGCAGAGGCCTAGTCCCTGACTAGTGAGAATATTTTCAGCCATGCTGTCATACTCACCTTGTGGTTCCCTGGACCACTGATAAAGTACTTTTTGGTTTGGCCTTGTAATAAAAGAAACAAAATCTCCTCCTCCTCCTGCTTCCCAACACACAGATCCATAGTCTTTTTTTTCCCTCCCTTCCCCAACCCTTGCTACAACTCCCATCTACCTTTCTTGAAACCACTTCTCAACTCTCTGCTATTCAGGTGCTTTGGGACAGTCAACAGGGCCAAGAAGAATGACCCTCATTCTCTCAATATAACTGCTGCGTTTTAGAGCCTAGTTGGGTTTCACATGTCGGTCACAGAATGCTTTCTAATTATTCATCTGTATTAAAAATTTCTGAACAATGTGACTCAGGTTTTTATAAATAGAAATCTTTGTGGCCATAAAATAGATTACATTTCTCATACATTTCTAATCACACTTAGGCAAATTATTTATAATAACCCTGCTGATTTTCTTTTGCAATTAGAAATTCAAGAATCTTGCTAACCATTTAAAACATGGTAAAGCTTTTTTTGCACCAACAATTTTAATACATGGTTTAGACTTTGGGACTTTGTGTGTGTGTGTGTGTGTGTGCACACCCGCTCACATGCACTTTTTTTTTCCCCCTCTTTCCGCCCAGATGGATGGGGCGAGGAGGGGGGAACCCACTAATTTAATTATTTACAGAAGATCCATCTTAAGGACAAGTCACTCAGAGTTGGACACGCTTTCATGACTGGCTCAGGATTTCTCATTTGCTTTATCTGATAAAGCCATATGATGAATTACAACCCAATATACACACATTTGCTTATTTCCTTGCTTATACCCATTCTGAAATTTTACTAAGATCTTGATTTGGCCCGATGAAAGTAGGAAATACTGAAACAGCTTGATCTGTTCATTCTCACATCCCAAGGTGATAAGGAAAGGTGACAGCCTTTGCTTAGCAATTGCCTTAAGAAAAGCTATCTCTCTTGTGTTTACCCTTTTTTAAATGTTTACTAGATAAAATAAGACAACCTCCCAGATATCACCACCACACCCTGTCAATTTATCATTGAAACCATGCATCCATCACATGGTACACACAAAATGGTACTCATTTTGTTTGTTCGTAAGCTTAATGAGAAGACCTTGATAGTTATCAGAAAATACAGGTGACCTTTTAAAAGTATCAGAAAAGTTCTGATTGCTTTTCTGTAGAAATATAAGACTCTTCATTAAATTCCTCAAACTCCTTTACAGATGGAAGAAATTTGGGGCTTTGTATTTTTTTTTTTTTCTGTGTACAAAATTAAAGTACAGGAAATTATGTGGTACATCTTGCTTATTTTCTTTTTGTTTATATGGAAGACTTGACTATGATTACTTAATACATGTGTACAGAATATGCCATGATTAAGGAAAATAAGTGAGAGTAGATTTTTGCCTTACCACAACCTATGTAAAACCATAACACTTGTATTTCATGTTTTAGGATAATATTGATTAAAGAAGCCATTACTTCAATGTCATATTTCTTGATACTGTTGATAAAAATGGTGTTTCCATATTCTTTTGCGCTATTTGTTCTGAAAAATGGCGTGGATAACAGCAAGCTGAATGGCTTTGTGTCATCTGGTTCTGCATAATTGTGATGATCAATTAAACTCTCCTTATGTTTTTAAAACAAATAGACTTTCTGCCCCAGAGATCTGAAAGCATGAGGCAAAGTTCTTATTTTAGTCACAGTTCAGGAATAATGTCCTTTGACCTTGTGACTTTAGTTGGGTATTACAGTTAACTGCCCTTATGGCAGAGAGTTCAGCATTTGCACAACTGATGTCTGCTCTTTTTAGATGACCGTTCTTAAGAGGATAGCAATAGAAATCAGTCTGGCTCATGCCAGTGCTCCAGAAGATGGTAGTGTGCCTGTCACTGACTTCAGTTAATCAAGAATTATTTATTCCTGGCCTAAAAGATGAAACGTATTATTAGGCTAGGCTACCAGAATAATATAAAATAGAACAAGTCATGAACTCATTCTCAAGTAGCTTACAATCTTGACTTAAGAGAGACTGACTTAAGTTGACTTAAGATATTTAACTAAGTGAGTCTCTTTACTTGCTTCAGTTCAGTTCAGTAGCTCAGTCGTGTCTGACTCTGCAACGCCATGGACTGCAGCATGCCAGGCTTCCCTGTCGATCACCAACTCCCTGGAGCTTGTTCACAGTCATGTCCATTGAGTCGCTGATGCCATCCAACCATCTCATCCTTTGTCATATGCTTCTCCTCCTGCCTTCAATCTTTCCCAGCATCAGGGTCTTTTCCAATGCGTCAGTTCCTTATATTAGGTGGCCAAAGTGTTGGAGTTTCAGCTTCATCATCAGTCCTTCTGATGAATATTCCTGACTGATTTCCTTTAGGATGGACTGGTTGAATCTCCTTGCTGTCCAAGGGAATCTCAAGAGTCTTATCCAACACCACAGTTCAAAAGCATCAATTCTTCTGCACTCAGCTGTCACATCCATACATGACTACTGGAAAAACCATAGCTTTGACTAGACCGACCTTTGTTGGCAAAGTAATGTCTCCATTTTTTAATATGCTGTCTAGGTTGGTCATAGCTTTTCTTCCAAGGAGCAAGTGTCTTTTAATTTCATGGCTGCAGTTACCATCTGCAGTGATTTTGGAGCCCAAGAAAATAAAGTCTGTCACTGCTTCCATTGTTTCCCCATCTATTTGCCATGAAGTGATGGGACCAGATGCCATGATCTTAGTTTTCTGAATGTTGACCTTTAAGCCAACTTTTTCAGTCTCCTCTTTCACTTTCATCAAGAGGCTCTTTAGTTCTTCTCTTTCCGCCATAAGGGTGGTGTCATCTGCATATCTGAGGTATTGATATTTCTCCCAGCAGTCTTGATTCCAGCTTGGTTAGGTTTCCATTTTTATAATTTACAACAGTTATAGTAACACAGAGCATGCAATTACAAAACCATACAGTTAAGAAAATACTTACGGTATAAGTAAATTTAGATGTGCACAAAAGCTTCTGTGTGTGCCATTAGTCATGTGGGATATCTCGTTATAGCTTGGTTAATTGTCTTTTGTTTGAGTCTTTGGTTGATAGTTTCACAGAGATAATACGACTTCAAGTTTGTAGTCTTATGTTGTGACTGTTTTTATTGACTCTCTATTTTGGGCAGTGCTAGCTTTATCTTCTATTAGATGACCAGAAATATTTTGGCTCCCAGTCTTTCCACTACCACCAAACATGTCCTGAGCTGCTCAAGTGAGGTCTCTGAGGTCTCATTAATGGGTCAATGGATAAATATTTATTTATCTACCCATTCATCTATCCTTCTCGCCAAAGACGCTCTAGTCAAATGTACTAATTTAATTCTAGATAGTGATGTTGGAGACCAAATTTCTTCCCTGGCAAGTTGAGCTAATTCACAGTCAGAAGAATTAGATATGCTGGAGCCAGGAAGTAGAGTTCATAGATCTACTCTTTCTTTTTCACGGATGACCACATAAATTACTGATTAGACCCCAACAGTAATCTTTTCTGCTCCCAATCTATAGGCTATTCTTCAGCCTAATTTATGTACATGATGCAGAAAGTTTAGGGAAATTCTGTTTTCGGTCTGTTTATTTCCTGACTCAGAATACCACCCTCCAGGTGAGTGCTCAAATTGTCTAGACACAGTTGTCCTATATGTGAATCCTTCTACATTGTGGATTGTACTTAAGAAAGAATTTGACCATGTTGGAAGATTTCATTAAAGAAGTTTATAGAATGAGTTTGGTGTTGTTGTTTGTTTGTTTGTTTTTTCCTTTTCAGACCTCTTTTAAAACTGACTCAAAAATTTTCTTTAAAAGACCTTCCTTGACTGCTTTCTTAATGGTCTGTTTTAAATAGTATTTTAGCATTTGTTTGGTAGCTGTCATAAGTTGTGTATAATAATCTGTCTTTATAATGTGAAAGGTTATGTGAGGTTAAGCAAAATTCGTGTCTATAATTCATATCTTCTGAAAAATAGTTGTTTTCTCAGTATTAAAAATGTAACCTAATAAATTTGATTCAATATCTTAATTAAGCAAGTAGGCAATGCGTTATTTCCAGAAAAAAAAAAAAAACAGAAAAAACAAGAAATGGAAAATGGAAAAGGATATAGACTATATGTTGTTGTTTAGTCACTCAGTCCTGTCCGACTCTTTTGTGATCCCGTGGACTGTAGTCCGCCAGGCTCCTCTGTCCAGGAGATTTCCCAGCCAAGAATACTGGAGTGGGTTGCCATTTCCTTCTCCAAAATGCAGTGGGTTGCCATGCTCTCCTCCAGGGGATCGTCCCAGCGCAGGGATTGAACCTGCATCTCCTGTGGCTTCTGCATTGCAGGCAGATTCTTTACCACTGAACCACTGGGGAAGGACTTTATAACATATAGTGTAGAAATTAAGAGTAGAAGTCATGGAGCAAGACTACAGAAGTCAGATATACCTCTGCCCTTGCAAGCTGGGTGATCATAGGCAAGTGTTTAACATCACCATGCCTCAGTCTTCTCATCTATAAACTGGATAATATTAGCAGTGCCAAATGGAGTTGTTGTGAGCATCAAAAGCACTCATATGTATGTAAAAATAAAACACTTAGAATAGTGCCTGTCATAGAAGAGGTAAATACTAGTCACTAATGTTTTTATCATTATATTTATTATTGATCATTTAGAACAAAATTTCCTTGGCCTTATGTAATTGATATTCTGATCTGGCCCTTTGTTCTCCCTTTTTCTCATTTTTCACTTTCAACCCATAACTCTATATTCTCTCTTTTTTATATAAACATAGATTCTGGTCATCTTATGCCTTTCTCTAAGCCACAAAATTAAATGAGATTTTCCTCTCTTCAGGCTTACAAGATAAATGGTTAAATGGTCTATTGCAGCCAAAACAATACCCAGGGATGTTAATCAGAGTAATGTAATTGCTTCAAAGTTTTCAAATAATACCTTTGTGCTTATTTTTAGGGATTTGTAGCAGGGTAGTTGCTTTGATTCTTTTTTATCCTTACTGAACTCAAGTACTTACTTTCATATTCTCACCCTGATGCAGCATATTGTTCATAAGGATTTTCTTTTAGAATTGGTAAGTGCATGCTCTTCATGTTTGGCAATACTTTTACACAAGGGAATAAGAATACATTTTTGATGCTGTTACCCTCATCCAGCTGGCCTAGAGTACTGGATGTGTTGGGGTGCCGTCAGGAAACAGATTAAATGCTCAAAGGTGTAATTGAGAGAATTTAATAATGGGATTATTTATGAAAGGGAGGCACTCAAATTCTGAAAAAAAAACTGAGAGCTCTTATCACCCCAGGCCTGAAAAAAGAGACAATTTACCAATCTGGTAAGAACCACTGATGTGTGAAAGCGGTATTACAGGATCAGAACCTATGCCCTAAGCTTGTCCTGCCACCACTTTCAAGGGTGGAGCTGGCAAAGAGGGGAATAAACAGCCTCAGATCCCCCTCTTCCTACCCTTTTCTACTGGTCCTTCCTCATGCCCAAACCCTACAGGTAGCCAAAGGGCAACTGGTCTGTGTGATGCACTGAGTTGCTGAGTAGAAGTCAACCTCCTGGATCCAGAACAGGGCTAAGGAGACCAGGAAATGGCTCCAGACAGCATCATGAAAATCACCTAACACAAATACTTAATCTGTGTATATCTGAGCTGACTTTTTGCTGAAGAAGAACAAAACAGAAGAAGACAAAGGATGAGATGGTTGGATGGCGTCACTGACTCGATGGACATGAGTTTCAGCAAGCTCTGGGGAGTTGGTGATGGACAGGAAAGCCTGGCATGCTGCAGTCCATGGTGTCTCAGAGTCAGACACGACTTAGCGCCTGAACTGAACTAAGCTAACTTTTTATAAGATGCTGTGGTGCATGAATAATGCTAGAAAATTAAGGAAAAGTTGATTATATATTTGGCACGTAACTAGCTACTGGAATATAGAAATCATTAAAAATCTACAGTTTTTCATCAAGGTGTTCACAATTCAGTGCCATAATTCTCATCATTTTCTTTTTAACTGAGACATAGCATGGAGATATTTCTGTCTACAACACACTGAAATGCAGTGTCTCCCTCTTTGTAAGATTTCTGTTGTGCTGACTATAATTCCACTACCTTTGGAACTCAATTAGTAATGCACATCAGCTTTCAGTTTACAAAAAAAGTGGATTGAATATATTAACAGTTTTTTCATGTCTCTTCCTTTCCAAACTTTCATACAAATGACAGCTGAGGTAAAAATAAAGGTGGGGAGCAGAACTTAATTAAAAAAAAAAAACCTAGAAATGGAAAGGGGGAAATGGAAAATGAAAAGAATCAGATGAACAGATGACTTGCACTTCAGGCTACCCTAGAGGAAGGCCTTCCTTCTTTTGGCTTTGAGAAAATACCTGGGGTAGAGGTGAACAACCTGCCTGCCTGCTTCTTATGCAGGTTTGTTACAGTTATACCTGTCAGCAAACATGCTTTATCATGTCACATGCCTAATTCAGAAGAGAACTTTGTTCAGGAAAGGCCAACGTATTGTCAAGAAAAAGGGAAGCTGCTTGTTCTTAATCATTGTATTGAGAAATATGAATGGACAACCACCACTGACCAGACATTTAAGGGAGCAACAACTAAAAAGATGGCACTAGGATAGAACTGACAAGACATCCTTGGAGAAGAATAAAAAAATGAGAGGATATCAAGATTACCAGATATCAAGATTTATAAAGTTATAGTAATTGACTCAGTGTGGTTTGGCACAAACACAGATGAATGGCATAGAATAAAATTTCCAGCAACAGACCCTCACAGATAGAGCCATTTCTTTATATGTGATTTGACACTGTTTTGCAGTGGGGAAGGGATGGTGCCAAATCATCAGGTATACAGAAAACATTAATCCCAACCTCACACTTTATAAAAATTCAATGCTAGACAGGTTGTAGACTTAAATATTAAGGAACAGGGGAAAAAAACCATGAACTATGGAAGACAGCATAGGGGAAATGGGACTATGTGCATAGATTTGGAATTAGGCTTATTTGTGAAATAGGACATAAATGCTAGCCATAAGAATAATTTTGATGAATTGGATTATGTTAAAGAACTTCTTGATGAAAGTGAAAGAGAAGAGTGAAAAAGTTGGCTTAAAGCTCAACATTCAGAAAACTAAGATCATGGCATCCAGTCCCATCATTTCATGGCAATTAGATGGGGAAACAGTGGCTGACTTTATTTTTTTGGCTCCAAAATCACTGCAGACAGTGATTGCAGCCATGAAATTAAAAGACACTCCTTGGAAGGAAAGTTATGACCAACCTAGACAGGATATTAAAAAGCAGAGACATTGCTTTGCCAACAAAGGTCTGTCTAGTCAAGGCTATGGTTTTTCCAGTAGTCATGTATGGATGTGAGAGTTGGACTATAAAGAAAGCTGAGTGCAGAAGAATTGATGCTTTTGAACTGTGGTGTTGGAGAAGACTCTTGAGAGTCCCTTGGACTGCAAGGAGATCCAACCAGTCCATCCTAAAGGAGATCAGTTCTGGGTGCTCATTGGAAGGCCTGATGTTGAAGCTGAAACACCAGTATTTTGGCCACCTGATGTGAAGAGCTGACTCATTTGAAAAGACCCTGGTGTTGGGAAAGATTGAAGGCAGGAGGAGAAGGAGACAACAGAGGATGAGATAGTTAGATGTCATTACCAACTCAGTGGACATGAGTTTGAGTAAACTCTGGGAGTTGGTGATGGACAGGGAGGCCTGGCGTGCTGCAGTTCATGGGGTGGCAAAGAGTCGGACACGACTGTGCGACTGAACTGACTGACTGAAAGAACTTCTATTAGTGAAAAGATACCATTACAAGAGTGAAAAAGAAAAGCTGTAGACTCTGAGAAGACACTTGTAATACATAATATCTAACAAAGGGCCATGCCCAGAGTATATGAAGAACTCGCCAAAATGATAGAACAGACAACTCAATAGAAAAATGGAAAAGAACTCTAATAAGCACTTCATAAAATGAATAGCCAGTGAATATACAAAAAGGGTATTCAGCTTAACAAAGGGCCATGCCCAGAGTATATGAAGAACTCGCCAAAATGATAGAAGAACAGCCAACTCAATAGAAAAATGGAAAAGAACTCTAATAGGCACTTCATAAAATGAAACCAGTGAATATACGAAAAGGATGTTCAACTTAATTAATCTTCATAGAAAAGCACCTTAATTAAGACCACATTGCAAATTTGACATCAAAATAAATTGTATAATACTGGCTTATAATCCAAAACATAAATTTACAAAAGTCTATTGTGGTAGAAACAGATAATTGAATAGCTAAAGGTGGTAGAGGTGGGAAGTTACAAATCTTTTTTGCAGAAGAGTTCTGTAAATAAGATATGTAGATAACTCCCCTTTGTGCATGGGCTGGGCTTGGTGACTCACTTCCAAAGATTGGAAATGGAAAAAGAAAATTAATAAGTGTGTAGTGAAACCTGGCCAACACTACCTGAACCAACTGATCACGATTACCATCACCAGGGAGAAATCAACTGAGGTCGTATTTCCTGATATGATATGATGAAAGCATTTCACTGTCCTGCTACTCTTCCCAAAATTCCATCACTCCAGCCTAATCTTAAGAAACACATTAGACAAACCTAAATTGGGGGCTTTCTACAAAATGTCTGACCAGTTCTTTTCACAACTGCCAAAGTCATGAACAACAAAGGAAAATTGAGAAACTTTCCCCGACCAGAGGAAACTTGACTAGAAAAAAAATGTGGTATCCTGAATTGACCCTGAAACAACAACATCAAAAATAGTTGGAAAACTGGTGAAATCGAAATGAAGTCCTAACTTATTAGTCATGCTCCAATGATAACTTGTTAGTTTTGACATAGGTATCATAGTTGCCAAAAATGTTAACATAGAGACTGGATATTCTCTCTACAGTCTTTACAGCTTTTTATAAGTTGAAAATCCAAAATAAAAGCATGGTTTTGATAAATCTTTAATGGAAGAACACTGTAAATCTACCAGAAATTACTAAAATGAGAAAGACAGTATCAAATATTAGTGAGGCTGTGGAGTAACTAAAACTTTCAGACTCTACTAACTTGAGTTAAATTGGTTCAACATTTTGGAAAACTGTTCAGTAGTATCTGCTAAAGTTGAACCTATACTCTGTGATTCTAACTGTAAACTAGATAATTCTCAGCAGCAAAGAGCACATATATTCAGCAAAAGACATCACAGCATTCCTAACCTAATAGTTGCCAAATGAAAACAACTCACATGATGAAATGGTAAATAAATCCTGGTGTATTCATACAATGGAGTGCGTTACAGCAATGAGGTTGTGTAACTGTTGCAACAACAAAAACGACAAAACATCATAGAAGAAACACACAAAACAGAATGTGTGGGCTTGTTGATCTCCTTATCTTCCACTGGTGAGGTGGTGAGAGATACAAGCCAAAGTTGATGGGGCAGGCAAGTGTCGATATTGAAAATAAAAATGGCTGTTGAAAATTCATTCATTTAACAAATATTTATTGAACACTAAACAAATCCCAGGCTGATCACTTTTTGGTGTACACAGATGTTGAACTAAGTTGTACACCTGAAACTTACAAACACACACATGCATACAGATATTATAAAACATTTTAAATGGAGGGGTGGGCATTAGGATACAAATAGTAAGCAAGATGGAAAAGGACACGGCCACCTACTCCAGTATTCTTGCCTGGAAAATCCTAGGGATGGAGGAGCCTGGTGGGCTGCCATATGTGGGGTCACACAGAGTTGGACACGACTGAAGCGACTTAGCAACAGCAACAGCAGCAGTAAGCAAGAAGATCTCCTTGGAGAGCAGAGATCAAAGTCAATCTTTAAAGGAAATCAACCCTGAATGCTCACTGGAACAACTGATGCTGAGGCTAAAGCTTCAATACTTTGGCCACCTGTTGCGAATGGCCTACTCATTAGAAAAGACCCTGATGCTGGGAAAGACTGAAGGCATAAGGAGAAGAGGGCAACAGAGGATGAAATGGCTGGATGACATCACCAATGAAATCTACATGAACTCGGGCAAATTCTGGGAGATGGTGAGGGACAGGGAGGCCTGGTGTGAGGCAGTCCATGGAGTCATGAAGAGTTGGACATGGCTTGGCAACTGAAAGAACAGTAGGCGAGAAGTATGAGGACCATTGTTAGAGAAACTTGAAACTACTCTATATTTTAAAGATAAATCATTTGCAAAATTATTTATTAGTGGTAAGGAATTGCTTTGAAACATACCTGTCAGCTATTTAGAGGGGTTGCTCACTCTCTTTTTTCCAATTCACAGACATAGGTGGGAGGCTCAGGAATGACTATGACCAAGGTCAGCTCTGAGAACAATTGCACAGTCCCCCCAGATCCACCAAGTTAGGTACACCAGGGCAGGGTCTTGGTAACATGTTTCAGCTGTCACCATGACAGCTTTCATGAATCATGAGTGCTGGTGCATAATCCACACCAATGCCAATTCACTTCACTACTCACGGTATTAAAAACCAAGCTTGAGGATTTCAATTAGGTGTTTGGAAGAGAGAAGAAAAGGTTTTCTAATTAAACCTATTGAATTGGGGGAAGAACTTTATCATTGCCTGTAGATGATGAATAACAATTAAGTAGCAAATAGACTGTGTATATGTACTCAGGGCTTAAATCACTGGAGACTTGGAAAGAAATTAGTCATTGTATGCAATGAACATTAGTCTGTCTTATGAATTGTAATATAGTCCATAGGGCTTGTATTTTTATTTGTGTGTTTGAGTCTACTTAAGGGAAGATTTTCAAATTGTGTGTGTCTATAATGATTCTGGTTGCAATTATCTAAATCTAGAACAACTAAAAGTATTTCACCTGATGTATAAAACAGTGGGGATACTTTTTGTCTGTTTTGCTTGAATTATCTGGATAATTGCCTCCATTTTCCACCTGACTTAGTGTAAGTAAACACAGCTTGAGTATTTTCCATAAGATTGTTACTTCAGGTTGAGCACTGGCTTGAAGCTAGAGGGGTTGATACAGAGAAATTCAGCCAGGGCAATGCATTTTTGACTGTCCAGCTGATTGTTGGGTCTAATGACTGTTAGGCATTACATAGGAATTTCCTTGTTTGGTAGTTTCATTCTGAAATAATATTGATGTTATTGAATCTTGAGCAAATATATTTGCTATCTCTGTACCATGATCCCAATCAACTTGAGTGTGTATTGTGGGCTAAAACTCATGAAGTTTCAGATTGAGGTTTTGGTAAAAGAATACATCCAAAAATGTGTGTGTGTGTGTGTATGTGTGTGTTGTACGGATGGAGGGCAAAAGTAAGATGGCAAGGGAGGAAGTTAGTCCTTTTTAAGGAAAGTAAAAATATAGGAAAGTCAAAGTCTGATATTCAGTTCAACCAAAGGATATAGTTGATAATTTGGAGGAGAAAATTCAGCCTGTGTGGAGAAAATATTCAATTGTTTTACTACCCATTAAGCATCTCAATCATAATAACTTAATTTTTTTTCTGGATCTGAGAAAATTTTCATTGTATTTACAATGTAATGGCCAAACTAGCAAAAGAGTTAATAAGAGATACGTTTCCTTTTCAAAGATCTTGACTCACATAATTGGACAAGTATTAATAGATCTTTGTTAAATGTATTAATATCAGTCAAGATTTTTCAATCTTCTCATTTTTCAGTTGAGAATAATTAAAATAGTTTTCACATATTTTTGATGTATAAATGCTACTACTTTATCACTGAAATTGTTGGATTTTCACATTGAGGATGGAATGGAATTAAAATTGGATAAGACTCAAGGGAAGATGTAGAAAAATGATTTCATGGAGATTCAAATTTATATCAGCCATAGCCGGTGCCCCTAGGAGTGGTAGAAGTTCTCTTTCTGTATTTAATATGAATAACATTAATATTAAAAATAAATGTGTGTAACAGGTAAGCCCAAAAGTGATGCTAATGGATATGTGAGTTGTCAGTTTTTCTGGGACATGTTTAATTGAGTAGCAGGAAATGGAGTGGGCCTGGAACTTGGAGGATGGGCTTTGTATTGAGGACTCTGATGTGATTAGAATGAAAAGGACCATTTCTGCATTACAAGTCTGAGAATGTCTCCCTTTCATCCAGTTATACATTTAGACGGCGGGTTTAGTGGTGTGGATCCATAAGCTGGGAGCCCTGTGTAAGCTAGTAGAAGTGATGTCTGGAAGCTTGGACTAACCATGAGGAAAAGAATGTTCCTACTTTTGCTCCATCCTTACCCCATGGGACTTTTGTAGTGTCTTATTTCACCAAGTGTTTTTCCCTTTCTTTTTCTTTTTTTGTCTCAAGTCTTCTTTTCCTATTTTTTTTTTCCTCTCTCTTTCCCTTCCATCCTCTTTGTGTCCCCCTCCTTTCTTTCTTCCCTCTTGTCATCTCTCTCAACTTTCCTTTCTTTGACACTCATACATTAAATCCCATATAGCAAAATTAGGTAGTTCATAATGCCCATCTTTCTGAGGAATGATAATCTCAATGAACTTGGACACCAAACCTAAAGCCTAAGTGGTTGAGTAGACACTATTGTTATCTTGTGTTGGAAAGACAGGTTTCACACTTGATTGTGAATATGTGAAATCATTGAGCACAAGGGAGTATGCACAGTACACCAAGAGCTGGTAAGAAAAGAGGAAGAAATTTCACAATGGCTGCATTCATGTCATGCACCATGAATATGGACATGGCTGGATTGACTAAATGGGGGAAGAAAGTCTTGATGTAACTGAACTGAGTGTCTACTCCCCTGTCTTAGTTCAGTAACAGACCTTTCTCATGCATAATAAATATATAAACAAGTCACATGAAGGAAGTAGAAGCAAGTGATGCATCCCCATGTGCCAGACTGACTTCATTTCAAGGGAATATCTGAGCAGAGTTTGGGAGGTGTACCTGTGACAGAGGATGCATGGAGTGGAGAAGAAGTATCTGGATTGTATTGAAAAGGGCATAACTGGGGCCATGGGCTGGAAACCTTCTTGGACATACCAGATATATTGTGTCTTTTGCTAACTTTGACAGGGGCTTCTGTTGGCAAATCAAGTGTTCCTGGATTCCTTTACTTCACTAAGCACTGGCAGGTGCCATTGCTGACTTAAACGGCCTCGGAGGCTTCAGATATATGTCAGCAAAGTACACAGGGAATAATGGCCTCAAAATAAGCTTCTGAATCATCGTTCTTTAAACCGTGTCTATGGAACTTTGAAGTGTATAGATAGCCTAAGTCGGCCCTAAATTGTGATTTATTTAAGCATTGGCAATTATTAATTTGTAATAATCATCACTTTCTCTATTATAAATCATATTAACCTTTCTCTGAGCTCCTAAATCTAGTTTTGTAATACATCAAACTAAATGTAAAGACTAGTATGACAACCCATTGAATGGTGACTTTCTTTTCTTGTGGGTCTCAGATAACTATTTCTGAGTAAAAGGAGATCATCCACCAATTAATTACTATCTTTAGAAGTTTCTGTTTCTAAAGTTTGTAATTAGTATTATATGTATTCTTATTAGCATTCTGAAGTGATTTTTTTTTTAATTTTGTAGATAAGATTGTTCAGTTTCTTAGGTATTCTCTGAAGTTTCAAAAACCTTTCTGGTAAAAATTCTTGATATAATAGCAGCTGGAAGAATAATTGTCATTGGAATGACCTTTTCTTGGGTAATTTGACAGACAACTTGATGGACAGCCTTCTCCCATCTCTCTGCCAGCCTTTTAGAGCCTGCCATAAAATGCAGGAGCAAAATTTTAACACAAGAGATAAGATTCTCAACAGTCATTTGTTGTGCATCTCCCTCAGTGCAGTTCCTCAAAATTTGAAAGCTCCCTCTCTCTTCAAGGTATTTTTCTCATTACCTGCAGAAAATGTGTCCTTTGGGAAGAAATTCTAAAACAATAGTGCGGGTGCTGAATCAAATTTCCCAGGTGTGTTAGGGACTCCGTTGTAAGGTTGCTAAATAGTACTGGCTCGGTGCATTAAATGGCACTCTTGTGTCCTATTGTAAAAGTTAATACAACTACCAAAGGTACTTTTCCTTGCAACAAGAGAATAGCATTGACTTTGAAGAAATATAGACTATGAAAGTACCCATTTGAAATATCCAAAAAGAAAAAAGAAAAGCACTTACTGGTAAAATGAAGGCAATTAATTAAAATATTTTCAGGGAAGTTTGTTTTTAAAATGTGGCCCCAGAGTGACATGTAAATTCAAAAGACTAATATTTTCTCTGGGAATAAAATCATTTGAAAGATATTTTCCTGTGAATTCTGAGAGTATCCCCACAAAGGAATGTTCATTGATGGATAAAATATGTATTTTATCAAGAATATTTCACTCACAGTATTATCATTGTCAAAGAAAAGACTTGTCTGCAGTTTTAGAACACATATTATGAAGGTGACACATACTCACTCATGTATTTGTTTTCACCTCTTTCCAAAAGGTATATTGCTTGAATTCTGGGATATTGTGTATTTTGTTCACTGCTGTATCTTTAACCTGTGAAACAATGCCTATAAGAGTCAGGCAGTCAATATCCACTGTATGAATGCATGGACAAATTAAATAAAGAGCCTATAAATATATTTTCATCTCTCTCTCTTTTTTTTTCTTTTGGTTTTTCTTTTTTTTTTTTTCCAGTGTCCCAAGATTGAGGCCTTTTCATTCAGTCTTTTCAAGTTGGATTCTTAATCGCATTTCACTGCTTTTCATTCAACAAGAATGTTAAGTACATGTCAAGAAAAGCTGGAAACATTATCTATGATCCCATAGAGGGGAGTGGTTGCATTCCATTAGCCTATTTCTGGGGACTTCATAGATTTGTCTCTGTGTTAATCCAGCTGACAAACAGATACCAAAAACTGGTGTTTAAAAGACTAGAAAGAAAGAAGAGGGATTGTTGAAGTGGAAAGGAAGAATTCAGGTAAAGAAGTGATTAGCAGAAATTCTGGGGTTGTGGGAGAGAGAGAAAGAGAGAATACCTAATGTCCAGTAAAAATTATACTTAACATTGAGCATGGTGTTGAATATAGATGTCTCATATAGAGCCTTTATTATTATATGTTCCTTCTATGCCTAATTTAAAGGTTTTTTATTATGAATGGCTGTTGAATTTTGTCAAATGCTTTTTCTGTGTCTTTCAAGATGATCTTCTTTCATTCTATTAGTGTTATATCACATTTGTGTATGTTGAACCATCCTTGCATCCCAGGGATAAATCCCGTTTCATCATGGTCAGTGATTCTTTTAAATGAGCTGCTGAATTCAGTTTGCTTTTTATTTTATTGAGAATTTTTGCACCTACATTCATTAGGAATATTGGCCTATAGTTTTCTTTCAAGTAGTGTTGTTTTCTGGTTTTGGTATCAGGATAATACTGACCTTGTAAAATGAGTTTAGGAGTGTTCTGTTCACTATGATTTTCTTGGGAAGAGTTTGAGAAGGATTGGTATTAATTCTTTTTTAAAGTTTTAGTAAAATTCACCTTGCTACCTTGGAAGAAAAGCCATGACAAATTTAGACAGCATATTAAAAAGCAAAGACATCACTTTGCTGACAAAGGTCCATATAATCAAAGCTGTGTTTTTTTTCAGTAGTCATTACAGATGTGAGAGTTGGACCATAAAGAAGGCTGAATGCCAAAGAATTGACGCTTTTGAATTGTGGTGTTGGAGAAGACTCTTGAGAGTCTCTTGGAAAGCAAGGAGGTCAAAGTATTCAATCTTAAAGGAAATCAACTCTGAATATTCATTGGAAGTACTAATACTGAAGCTGAAGCTCAAATAATTTGGCCTCCTGATGTTCAGAGCAGACTCATTGGAAAGACCTGATATGCTGAGGAATATTGAGGGCAGCAGGAGAAGGGGTGACAGAAGATGAGATTGTTGAATGGCATCACTAAATCAATGGATGAGAGTTTGAACAAACTCCAGGAGATAGTGAATGACAGGGAAGCCTGGCGTGCTGCAGTCCATGGAGTCAAGAAGAGCTGGACACAATTTAATGACTGAACAACTGAAAGTAGCAATTACCTCTGTTTATTTCTACAGAATGGATTATACATTGTCTTGTATTTTCACCTTGAATCTGAGACCCCAAATCACCTGAGACACAATGGAATAGTACTCAGCCATAAAGAAAGAATGAAATAATGCCATTTGCAGCAATATGGATGGACTTAGAGATAATTATATTATGTTAAGTAAGTCCTTGGAAGAAAACTTATGACCAACCTAGACAGCATATTCAAAAGCAGAGACATTACTTTGCCAACAAGGTCCATCTGGTCAAGGCTATGGTTTTTCCTGTGGGCATGTATGGATGTGAGAGTTTGGACTGTGAAGAAGGCTGAGTGCCGAAGAATTGATGCTTTTCAACTGTGGTGTTGGAGAAGACTCTTGAGAGTCCCTTGGACTGCAAGGAGATCCAACCAGTCCATTCTGAAGGAGATCAGCCCTGGAATTTCTTTGCAAGGAATGATGCTGAAGCTGAAACTCCAGTACTTTGGCCACCTCATGTGAAGAATTGACTCATTGGAAAAGACTCTGATGCTGGGAGGGATTGGGGGCAGGAGGAGAAGGGGACGACAGAGGATGAGATGGCTGGATGGCATCACTGACTCTATGGACGTGAGTCTGAGTGAACTCTGGGAGTTGGTGATGGACAGGGAGGCCTGGCATACTGCAGTTCATGGGGTCACAAAGAGTCGGACATGACTGAGCGACTGAACTGAACTGAACTGAACTGAAGTAAGTCAGGCATTGAAAGAAAAATACCATACAACATAACTTATATGTGGAATCTAAAATATGCTGTAAATTATCTTATTTACACAATAGAATCTCACTGGCATAGAAAACCAGTTTATGGTTACCAAAAGTGAAAAAAGCAGGAGTAAGGATAAATTAGGAGTTTGAGATTAGCAGATAAAAACTACCATATATAAAATAGATAAACAACAAGGTCCTACTGTATAGCACAAGGAAATTATACATTCATTGTCGATGGATGACTTTTCTTTCTGTACTCGAAGATAGATCTTTTAAGTCTTCATCTGAGGCCAGTTCATAATCATCAATTATGTACCTTGATCTGTGAAGGCAGTTCTAGCCTAGTGTGATCTGAGTGAAGTTGCAGAGAGATGGGGGCAGATTCTATATAAGAAATAATTTCTGTAACTATTAGGTCTCTCCAGTAGTGGAATAGATCTAACAGTTAGTACTTCCCTGGTGGCTCACACTGTAAAGAATCTGCCTGCAACGTAGGACACCCAGGTTCGGGCCCTGGGTCAGGAAAATCCAGTGGAGAAGGGAATGGCTACCCACTCCAGTATTCTTGCCTGGAGAATCCCATGGGCAGAGGAGCCTGGTGGGGTATAGCTGTTGGGGTCACAAAGACTTGGACACGACTGAGCAACTACCACTTTCACTTTCACTAGTGAAAGGAATGTGTGCATGTGTGCTAGGTCACTTCAGTCGTGTCCACTCTTTGCAACCTGATGGACTATAGCCCGCCAAGCTCTTCTGTCCATGGAATTATCCAGGCAAGAATACTGGAGTGGGTTGCCATTTCCTCTTCCAGAGGATCTTCCCCACCAGAGGACGGAACCCACGTCTCATGTGTCTCCTGCATAAGTGGGAGAAATGGGCTTCTACAAAAAAGAATTAATTCATCTGTTTGTTCATTTATTCACCAAGGAATATTTATCATATGCTCCCTATATTCCAGGCACTGTGTTATCTGGTAAACTTAACAATGGGCAAATTAGCAATGATTTTTGCTGTCACCACACATATAGCCTATTACGGGAAAACAGACAATGGGAGCAATAAAAGATTAAGTGTAATGAGAAGGTAAATATAGGGGCTCGATAAAGGACAGAAATGGTATGGACCTAACAGAAGCAGAAGATATTAAGAAGAGGTGGCAAGAGTACACAGAAGAACTGTACAAAAAAGATCTTCACAACCCAGATAATCACGATGGTGTGATCACTCACCTAGAGCCAGACATCCTGGAATGTGAAGTCAAGCGGGCCTCAGAAAGCATCACTACGAACAAAGCTAATGGAGGTGATAGAATTCCAGTGGAGCTATTTCAAATCCTGAAAGATGATGCCGTGAAAGTGCTGCACTCAGTACGCCAGCAAATTAGGAAACTCAGCAGTGGCCAGAGGACTGGAAAAGGTCAGTTTTCATTCTAATCCCAAAGAAAGGAAATGCCAAAGAATGCTCAAACTACCGCACAGTTGCACTCATCTCACTCGCTAGTAAAGTAATGCTCAAAATTCTCCAAGCCAGGCTTTAGCAATAGGTGAACCATGAACTTCCTGATGTTCAAGCTGGTTTTAGAAAAGGCGGAGGAACCAGAGATCAAATTGCCAACATCTGCTGGATCATGGAAATAGCAAGAGAATTCCAGAAAAACATCTATTTCTGCTTTATTGACTGTGCCAAAGCCTTTGACTGTGTGGATCACAATAAACTGTGGAAACTTCTGAAAGAGATGGGAATACAAGACCACCTGATCTGCCTCTTGAGAAATTTGTATGCAGGTCAGGAAGCAACAGTTAGAACTGGACATGGAACAACAGACTGGTTCCAAATAGGAAAAGGAGTACGTCAAGGCTGAATATTGTCACCCTGCTTATTTGACTTATATGCAGAGTACATCATGAGAAATGCTGGACTGGAAGAAGCAAGCTGGAACCAAGATTTCCAGGAGAAATATCAATAACCTCAGATATGCAGATGACACCACCCTTATGGTAGAAAGTGAAGAGGAACTAAAAAGCCTCTTGATGAAAGTGAAAGTGGAGAGTGAAAATGTGGACTTAAAGCTCACATTCAGAAAACGAAGATCATGGCATCTGGTGCCATCACTTCATGGCAAATAGATGGGGAAACAGTGGAAACAGTGTCAGACTTTATTTTTCTGGGCTCCAAAATCACGGCAGATGGTGACTGCAGCCATGAAATTAAAAGACGCTTACTCCTTGGAAGGAAAGTTATGACCAACCTCGATAGCATATTGAAAAGCAGACACATTACTTTGCCAACAAAGGTCCGTCTAGTCAAGGCTATGGTTTTTCCTGTGGGCATGTATGGATGTGAGAGTTTGGACTGTGAAGAAGGCTGAGTGCCGAAGAATTGATGCTTTTGAACGGTGGTGTTGGAGAAGACTCTTGAGAGTCCCTTGGACTGCAAGGAGATCCAACCAGTCCATTCTGAAGGAGATCAGCCCTGGAATTTCTTTGCAAGGAATGATGCTGAAGCTGAAACTCCAGTACTTTGGCCACCTCATGCAAAGAGTTGACTCACTGGAAAAGACTCTGATGCTGGGAGGGATTGTGGGCAGGAGGAGAAGGGGACAACAGAGGATGAGATGGCTGGATGGCATCACTGACTCGATGGCCATGAGTCTGAGTGAACTCGAGAAGTTGGTGATGGACAAGGAGGCCTGGTGTGCTGTGATTCATGGGCTCGCAAAGAGTTGGACACAACTGAGTGACTGAACTGAACTGAACTGATGGGAACTCAGCAGAGGTTTTCTTAAGAGCTGGGGAACGGTGATTCTCGGAAGGTTTCTCAGAGGACTTAAGGCATTGACTAGCCTAGTGAAATTGTAAATAATATTCTAGACTAAATGAGTAGTATTGTATATTCAAGGAAATGTAAAGTACCAAGTAGGACTGCCATGGGAATGTAAAATGGGGACAGAAGTATGGAAAGAGATGGCTGGAAACTAAGAGACCAGGTCCGTAAGGGCCATGAGAACTAAGTAAGGAGCCAAGACAATTTCTTAGAAGCCATTGAAAGTTACTTTACTTACCAAGTCTTGAGAAGATTTAACAATATAATAACTTTTTAAAAAATTTTGTGTTAGGTATGAAGTGTAAAAATGCAGTGAGCACCACATGTACCTAACACTTGATTTGAAAAGATGGACATTACCACTTATCTTTAGAGTTTCCTTGCCAATCTCATCTATTTCACTTTTATCTCAAATAACTATTCCTTTAATTTTCTGTATAATTTGACCACATATTTTTATATCTCTAAGAATGGTATTGTTTAGTTTCATAAGATTTTTAACTTTATGGATGGAATTATGCTGTAAAAATTTATACACACTTTGCTTTTTTTTTTAGCATTTCTTCCTGAAAATCATCCATTTTGTTAAATGTACTTATAACCCATTCATTTTCAAAGTTATATAATTTTCCATTTTTATTTTAATGGACATTTGTATGATGTCCAGGTTTTTACATTGTTGTTCAGTCACTCAGTCATGTCAAACTCTTTGCAACCCCATGGACTGCAGCATGCAAGGCTTCCCCGTCCTTCACCATCTCCCGGAGCTTGCTCAAACTCATGTCTGTTGAGTCAGTGATGCCATCCAACCAGCTCATCCTCTGTCGTCCCCTTCTCCTGCCTTCAATCTTTCCCAGCATCAGGGTCTTTTCCAATGAGTCAGCTCTTCACATTAGGTGGCCAAAGTGTTGGAGCTTCAGCTTCAGTATCGGTCCTTCCAATGAATATTCAGGATTGATTTCCTTTAGGATTGACTGGTTGATCTCCTTGCAATCCAATGGACTCTCAAGAGTCTTCCCCAATACCACAGTTCAAAAGCATCAATTCTTCAATGCTTAGCCTTCTTTATGGTCCACCTCTCACATCTATTCACGACTACTAGAAAAACCATAGCTTGGACTATATGGATTTTTGTCAGCAAAGTAATGTCTCTGCTTCTTAATGTGCTGTCTAGGTTGGTCACAACTTTTCTTCCAAGGAGCAGTCATCTTTTAATATCATGGCTGTAGTCACCATCTGCAGTGATTTTGGAGCCCAAGAAAATAAAGTCTGTCACTGTTTCCATTGTTTCCCCATCTATTTGCCATGAAGGGATGGAACTGGATGCTATGATCTTAATTTCTTGAATGTTGAGTTTTAAGCCAACTTTTTCACTGTCCTCTTTCACCTTCATCAAGAGGCTATTTAGCTCCTCTTCACTTTCTGTCATAAGGGTTGTATCATCTGCATATCTGAGATTATTGATATTTCTCCCAGCAGTCTTGATTCCAGTTTATGATTCATCCAGCCTGGCATTTCACATGATATAAGTTAAATAAGCAGGGTGACAAGATACTCCCTTGACATGCTTCTTTCTCAATTTTGAACCAGTCCATTGTTCCATGTCCAGTTGTGACTGTTGCTTCTTCACCAGCATACAGTTTTCTCAGGAGGCAGGTAAGGTGGCCTGTTATTACAATCTCTTAAAGAATTTTCCAGTTTGTTGTGATCCACACAGTCAAAGGCCTTAGCGTAGTCAATGGTGCAGAAGTAGATATTTTTTCTGGAATTCTCTTGCTTTTTCTGTGATCCAAAGGATGTTGGTAATTTGGTCTCTGGTTCCTCTGCCTTAATAGCATGACTATAAACCTTCTTTTCCATGTAGTCCGATGAACAACTATAAGAGTTTCATCTAAGAATTATACCTTGGGATAAAATTGTTGGTTTATACATATGCCCTTTTCAAGTATATTACTTTGTACCAGATTATTTCACATATCACGTTTCCACATTTTCTTGACTACTGGGTATAAACAAACTGATATTATTCCTCACTTTTGTAAAATTTAATATTGCCAAATTTTAAAATTGTGCCAATTTTATGAAATATTTCATCATGTTTGAGCTTAAGCATATTTTAATATAATTATTTTACCATTCATATTTACTCCTTGCTGATGTTTTCAATTCAAAAATGTTGCCCAGTTTTCTACTAGGTTTTTACTTATTGATTTATGGGAATTCCTTTACATTTTCAGAATACTAATCATTTGTGTTGTACAAATATCTTCTCCCACTTGGTGACTTGTCTTTTTATTCCTGTATGTCTTTTGATGAACAGGTATTCTTGATTTTAGTAGAATATATCAGCTTTTTATTTTATGTTTGGATAATTTGTGTTTCATTTAAGAAATTGACCCCTACTGCAAGGTCACATGTGGCAGATTCATTTTGATATATGGCAAAACCAATACAATACTGTAAAGTTAAATAAAATTAAAAAAAACTTTATATAAAGTTTTAATTTACTTGGTATAAATATGTTTTACAAATGGTGTAAGTTAGGGATGCAGTTTTCCTTCATACACTCAACAGTCAATGTGTTACTTGCCCAGTCATGTCCAACTCTTTGTGACCCCATGGACTGTAGCCTGCCAGGCTTCTCCATCCATGGGATTCTCCAGGCAAGAATACTGGAGTGGGTTGTGATGCTCTTCTCCAGGGGAATCTTCCTGACCCAGGAATCAAACCCAGGTCTCTTGCATTGTATTTGGATTCTTTACCATCAGAACTACCAGGGAAGCCCCCAATTGTCAAACTAGTTATTATAAATTCTGTCTTTTTGCCAGTGGTCCTCACAGCTAGTTCTGTCAAAATTCTTTGTATTTCTGTTATCTTCTCTGGATGTCCTAAGCTATTTCATTTGTATTCTATTCCTGCCCTAATTCTATTCATTTTTAATTATTATACCTTTATTATACTCCAAGATCTCTGTCAAGACAGGTCTCCCATGTTGTCATGATGTTCAGGAATGGCTGGACTGTTTTTGGTTCATCGTTCTTCCAATTAAATTTTAAGATTGACCTGCTGAGTTTCGAGAACAAAAACCTATTGCAGTTTGAGATTTAATTGAATCCATAGATCAGTTTTGGGGGATATAACATCCTAAGAATATAGTTTTCAAATCAGTGATTTTGCTATATCTCCATTTATTTATATCTTCCTTGCTGCTAAGTCACTTCAGTCATGTCCGACTCTGTGCGACCCCATAGACGGAAGCCCACCAGGCTTCCCCGTCCCTGGGATTCTCCAGGCAAGAACACTGGAGTGGGTTGCCATTTCCTTCTCCAGCGCATGGAAGTAAAAAGTGAAAGTAAAGTCTCTCAGTCATGTCCAACTCTTAGCGACCCCATGAACTGCAGCCTACCAGGCTCCTCTGTCCATGGATTTTCCAGGCAAGAGTACTGGAGTGGGGTGCCATTGCCTTCTCCATATATATATATAGTTATATATAACTGCTTTTGACTTGTGATTACATGTGTGTGCATGTACATAAACACACATGTATGTATATATATATTATGTGTGTTTATGTACATGCACACACATGTAATCACAAGTCAAAAGCAGTTATGTGAGTTCTTATTTTCTTATTAAGATTAGGAATAAGAGGCCCACTCTTGCCACTTCTGTTCAACACTATAGTAGAGGTCTTAGTAATGTAAGAAGAACAAACATAAGGATTAGAGAATAAATGAAAAAACAATTTCAGGTTCAAGAAGTTTCCTTGGACTCCTAGTTCACTAAAAGTTTTTGATGTGAATGAACGTTAAGTTTTATTAAACATTTTTGTTCTCTGTCCACTGAGGTAATTAAATATTTTCTACTTTAATCTATTAATGCAGTGAACTATATAAATTGATTTTTCAAATTTAAATCAAACTTGCATTCCTGCAGTAATTCTAAAGTGAGAATAAAATGTTACTTTTTTTTATACGTTGCTGGATTTAGTTTTCTAATTTTTTTTTTTTTTTTAGGGCTTTTACATCTGTGTTCTTGAATCAGATTGTCCTGTAATTTGCATTCTTTCCCTGACACTAGTCTGGTTTGAAACTTTTGATCAGGGGTAGATGGGTTCCCTGGTAGCTCAGCTGGCAAAGAATCCGCCTGCAATGCAGGAGACCCCAGTTTGATGGTTCAATTCCTGGGTCGGGAAGATCCCTGGAGAAGGAATAGGCTACCCACCCCAGTATTCTTGGGCTTCCCTGTGGGTCAGATGGTAAAGAATCTGTCTGCAATGTGGGAAGCCTGGGCTTGATCCCTCGGTTGAGAAGATCCCTTGGAGGAGGGCATGGTAACCCACTCCAGTATTCTTGCCTGGAGAATCCCCATGGACAGAGGAGCCTGGCAGTCCATGGGGCTCCAAAGAGTCAAACACGACTTATCGAATAAGCACAGCACACCAAGGAGATGTTCTTGGTTTAAGATTTAACTCTAATATGGAGCTCAGTTGGAAGTGTGAAAATGTAGTTATCTTTCATCCTTAGACAAGTATTATTCATAGACTGGATGTGGTAAAGATAATTCTTGGTTATCAAATGGTCTACAAAATTCTTCCCAACTCTAAAATGTGATAGTTCTGTAGCTCATTATCTTTGCCATTATGATTTTCTTTGCTTCTTGAGAAGTACTGGAAAAGATAGCAAATGGAAGAAAACCTGATATTGCCCTGTTAAGTAGAAATAGATTTCAAAATACGACACTGTCATAATTTTTAAAAATAATTTCTTAGATTTTCAGTGATTCCATATTTTCTGAAATTAATATATGAAACATTCTGTACTAGTCTCAGAAATTTGCTGTAGAATGTGCATCAGTTCAGTTGCTCAGTCGTGTCCGGCTCTTTGTAACCTCATGAATCGCAGCACACCAGGCCTCCCTGTCCATCACCAACTCCCGGAGTCACTCAAACTCATGTCCATTGAATCGGTGATGCCATCCAGCCATCTCGTCCTCTGTCATCCCCTTCTCCTCCTGCCCCCAATCCCTCCCAGCATCAGGGTCTTTTCCAATGAGTCAACTCTTCACATGAGGTGGCCAAAGTACTGGAGTTTCAGCTTTAGCATCAGTACTTCCAGTGAACACTCAGGACTGATCTTCTTTAGAATGGACCGGTTGGATCTCCTTGCAGTCCAAGGGATTCTCAAGAGTCTCCTCCAACACCACAGTTCAAAAGCATCAATTCTTCGGCACTCAGCCTTCTTCACAGTCCAACTGTCACATCCACACATGACCACTGGAAAAACCATAGCCTTGACTAGATGGACCTTTGTTGGCAAAGTAACGTCTCTGCTTTTCAATATTCTATCTAGGTTGGTCATAACTTTCCTTCCAAGGAGTAAGCATCTTTTAATTTCATGGCTGCAATCACCATCTGCAGTGACTTTGGAGCCCAAATGAATAAAGTCTGACACTGTTTCCACTGTTTCCCCATCTATTTCCCATGAAGTGATGGGACCAGATGCAATGATCTTCGTTTTCTGACTGTTGAGCTTTAAGCCAACTTTTTCACTCTCCTCTTTCGTAGAAACTATTTAAACTTGAGTTTTGAACTTTGAGCATGTCCTTTTTCAATCTCACCTGATAATAATGCTGAGTGCACCAAATCTCTTCTCTCCACTAGAGATGAGAACATTTCCCCTGTGAAGTTAAAACTTAATTCCAAAGTTTCAATCCCATGGATAATCATCCCCCTTTCCTCTATACATTAAAGTGGTCTCCTTAATTATATTCACAAGGAGACCATTGGAACTGGAGTGCTCTCAGTTGAAGAATAGTACCGTAGGTAATAAGGATAGAGTGGTATTGAGAACTACCCAATTTCAGTGATTTCAGTCTTAGGAGGCAAGCAGTACATGATACATTTACCTGAGCTTTCAGAGCGATAAGGAAAATGTTTGACGTGTTTTCAGGACCACTGAAACTTTTAAGGTTTATCTCAATGGAATAGTGTTCAGAAAAATAGTCTGTATACTTCCAGGATACAAGAGCAGTATATATTTCAAGTTCTTTCAGCCTGGGGGTTTGCAGAATTGTCACCAGTGAGAAATATAAGTACTACTAAAGTCAAAATACACTTTTCCATGCTCATTTTGCCTTTGTAGAAAACCTGTGCATCTATGGGGGTAAATTGGAATAGCAACTCAGTTCTGTTACCGAAACAAGATCGTATAAATCACAGACCAGCCGGAGCAGATGCCACAAGCTGAAGTTCTGGACAGTACAGCATTAGCCACAAGGCCTTTCCTACCCTAATGGGGCCAGAGCTGCACTGCTTCATTTGCTGTGTTTTGTTAAATTATGCTTCCTGTGTAGCCATGGCCTTGTGTTTTATACCGAGTGAGCCTGCTCAGGTGTCACATATAAAAATCAGTTCCTGATATTTATTGAGTGCCTGCAGTGGTTGGGGGACTAGATAAGGTTTCTGCTTGTACCTCATGTCAGACAAGTAACTTTTCCTTCTTTGTTCTGGTTTTCATTACATTTCCCTAAAAAAATCCATGCTTGTTATATTAGGTACCATATATGCCTGAATATAGGCTTCCCTGGTAGCTCAGAGGTTAAAGCGTTTGCCTGGAATGAGGGAGACCCGGGTTCGATCCCTGGGTCGGGAAGATCCCCTGGAGAAGGAAATGGCAACCCACTCCAGTACTCTTGCCTGGAGAATCCCATGGAGGGAGGAGCCTGGTGGGCTAAGTCCATGGGGCTGCAAAGAGTCAGCACAGTCAAATGTAAGGTGACTCCTATTTTCCCAATGAGGATATGAAAGCATTTAAGGAAATAAGCAGGATAGCTAGTGTCCACATAAGTTTAATTAACTAACTCCAACATGCATTTTTATAATCACATATATAAAATTTGTTAGTGATACTAACACCTTGCTATCACAGGAACTTTTACTTATTTATTAATTTTGTCTTTACACTAGTTTCCTGAACACAGCATCTTTACTCTCCCACTCTTACTTACTTTTTTTTTTTTTTTCTTTTTGAATGCAGGCAGTTTATTTAGGAAGTGGCCCCAGGAAATGCTAATTTGGTTGGGGGATAGGGAAATTAAAAAGGAAAGGAGAGCAAGCTGAGAAAAGGAGAGTGGTAACAACAAGTTACCACTGTGTGCAACTAGAATTTAGTCTTCAGCTGGGGACTCTGGGAAGCCTTGCAGAACACTTGCAACCTTACTTTCTTGTTTGAGATTCCAAACTTCTTGAATTTCTACCTACTATTGTCACTAGAAATTTTATCCTGAAGTATCCTTTGCACAACATTAAGGCTATTAGGGGTGTTTGTTTTGCTTTGCTTTGTTTTTTGGCCTTGTCGGTATGAAGAGAAGTGAAAGTCACTCAGTAGTGTCCGACTCTTTGTGACCCCATGGACTGTAGCCCCCCAGGTTCCTCTGTCCATGGAATTCTCCAGGCAAGTACACTGGAGTGGGTTGTCATGCCCTTCTCCAAGGGATTGCCCCGACTCAGGGATCGAACTCAGGGATCGAACCCAGGTCTCCTGCATTGCAGGCAGGTTCTTTACCATCTGAACTAGCAGGAAAGCCCCTATAGGTATAAATGTGTGCTATTCACTTTATTGATTTTTCTAGTAATATTTAAGCACCAGTTTACAAGAGTATCCAGAACTTACAGCTTTGAGATGCACCCCCAGGAACAATGATTCTGTTTTAAATTTCTTTTGTTACTTATTAATGGTTATTTGGGTTTGAATAGGCTAACCCACTCCACCCTCATATCTTGGGGATTGACAAGTTACAGCTCAGTTACAACTCAAGCAGATAGATCTTTTATTAAACAGATACTCCCCAATACATGGGAGCAGACTGACCCCAAAGGAGTTCTCATAAGGATCCCTCTTGGCTTCCTCCTTTTTATACTTCCTATCTCCTCCTTTTGGTTGTGCCCTGTGCAGAATAGAGCTTGTACCCACCACCAATCCATGAAAAGGAATGCAAATGGGCATAGGCTCAAGGCTTCAAGGCCGAGTGAGGATTGCAAGATATGTAACAGCAGGTTCTGTTGCACATGTCTTTCCCATAATTCAGTCTGTTATAATCAGATGTATGTATGTGTAGAATATTGATGAACCCATAATGGGCTCCTAGCTGCCTAAGGTACCTGAGGAAGCCTCTGCATATCCACTGTGTGCCTAGGGTGCGTGTGCAGGGTTTGGCAAATTCTCTGTGATTATTTTGTAGCATATCTGTGAGCTCCTCTGAGCATGTCTGGGATGGGGTTTAGAGATCAGTTTTTTCAGCTAGGTCACCTCTCGTTGCTCATGCCTAACTTCCTACCTAACAATCAGAACTCATCAATGAACATATCAGTGGGGTATCATAATGGGTCCCCCTACCCCAAAGTGCTAGGAAAGTGAGAATTAAGTCGGGGGCAAGCACTACAAGGCTAAAACCCAAGAAGAGTAAAGCCTGAAGTTTGCTTTAGGCCAAAGTGGAGCTTTGTTAAAGTAAATGAGAGTGGCCCCAGGAGGTGAGAAGCTTTTAAGTCTTGAGGACTAAACTGGGAAAGATGCTTCACCAAATATATCACATATACAGTAATGAAGGACGAAAAGGAGAAGCAGAAGTATATTAAAATTTATTTGTGCTCTTTTATGGATTAAATTTCACAAGAAATGTCAAGAAAGTCTTCCTAAACAAAAATATATTTACCATGTTCTCTAGGAAGTAGCTACTAGTAACATTCATATTACTCACAAGAATAGTTTAAAAATCAACCACCCATCAATTGCCTTAAAGCTTGTCAATAGTCATATGAGGTCAATAGTCATATGAGGTAGATAGTGTTTATAAGGTGAAGGTGTATATTTCTAGACTACCAGCCAAAGAAAGGTGAAGTTGCTCAGTCATGTCCGACTCTTTGTGATCCTATGGATGGTAGCCCTCAAGGTTCCTCTGTCCATGGGATTTTCCAGGCAAGAATACAGGAGTGGGCTGCCATTTCCTTCTCCAGGGGATCTTCCTGACTCAGGAATTGAACTCACGTCTTCTGCATTGCAGGCAGACTCTTTACCATCTGAGCCACCAGGGAATCCCAACCAACCACACCATAAATAAGTCCTGACCATCTCTCAAGCAGTTCTGTCCCTACCCTGTTACGACTGTAAACTGTTTTAATGAATGAAATCCAAACCCTTAACAAATCATAGTCTGGCTGTGACATTTCAGACAGACCATATCACTGAATGGTCCCCATATTGAACTTTCCAGCTCTGTGCCCTTAATATTCTTCCTTCAAAATGAAAGATTTCCTATACTCACCCCTGAAGAGCTTACTCCCCCATTGACATTTTTTGCCAGAGGAAAGCGTTTGGTCTTTCTTTCCAAGTCCAAATCAACTACTTCCTTTTTCAGGGAATGGTCTTTTGAGTCTTCTCTGAGATATGAGAGCAACATCTTTCCAGCATTCTAATCAGGCAAACCCGTTGTTACCTCCAGCCACCTCTTACTCACTGAAGATCTGAGCCTCCATCCTCTCTCCGTCTGAAACCCTTCTACTGCTCTCTGGCCTCCACCCTTGTCATTCCAAGGTCTATTGTTGCAACAAGAGCAGATTTTTAAAATACATGTGTGTGCCCTCAGTCGCTGGATGATTTGGAGCAGAGGAAAGGCTTGATCTGATTAATATTTATCTCTTAAAACATAAATCAGATCAAGTCTTCCCTCTGCTCAAATCATCCTGTGGTTCCCCATTTTATTCAGAGTAAAGATCAAATTCCTTAACGTGGACGGACTGACTGTTTTTCTATTGATGATGAAAGAAGTTACCACATGATAGCTTAAAACAGTATAAATGTATTGTTCTGTAATTCTAGAATTTTTTATTAGGCCAAAATCAATGGAGTTAACAGGACTGAGTTCCTTTCTGGAGAGATTCTAGGAAAGAATCTGGTTTCTTGCCTTTTCCAGCTTTTGGAGACCACCTACATTCTTTGGCTTCTTCGTCTCTGTCCATCTTTAAAGCCAACAGTGGCCCATGGAGTTTTCACGTTCCATCACTCAGACATTGACTCTTCTTCCTCTCTCTCTTATCTGTAAAGTACCCTTATGATTACATTGGACCCACCAACGTAATCTAGAATGCTCTTCCTCCGGTAAGATTTTCAGCAGATCATCACTTTTAAGTTCATGTGTGACCTTGGTTTCGCCTTGCCATCTGCTATAACATATCCACTGGTTCCAGGGATTAGGACATGGCTATCTAGATGGGAAAAGCCCATTGTTTTGCCTGTCTGTGTATTCCAAGACCTTTATGATACAGCCCCTATTACTTCTCTGAGCCCTAGTACTTGCCTGTATGCTCCCATTGTGCTGGTCTCACTGGTCTCCTTGCTGTTACAGATTCAGGAAATGCTTTCACTTTCAAGCTTTGCCCTGAAGGTGTCACCCCTAAGTATCCACATAGCTAACTTTCTCATCTTCTTTAAGCCTTTACTCAAAAAAGCCCCTTTTCAATGAGGTTCAAGCTGACCACCCTATTTAAAATTACAACCTGCTCCCAGCCCACACTATACCGTTTTTCCCCGTAACATCTGACATCATAAACACCTTGTTTTTGTGCTTGTTATCTATAATGTTTATGCTAGTTCTCTCAAAGAACTCAAGTGTCTGTTTTGTGCTGTTATATGCCCAACACCTAGAATAGTGCCTGCATATTGTTGGGCTTCCCAGGTTACTCAGTGGTAAAGAATCAGCCTGCCAGTGCAGGAGATGCAGATTCGATCCCTGGCTCAGGAAGAAGCCCTGGAGGAGGAAATGGCAACCCACTCCAGTACTCTTGCCTGGAGAATCCTATGGACAGAGGATCCCTGGTGGACTACAGTCCATAGGGTTGCAAAGAGTCAGACATGACTGAGTGATTGAGCACTCATGCATAGCTGGCAAGCAATAGATATTTGTGGCATGGATGAAATCACTCTGTTATTTTTTTTTCATTTTTATTGAGGCACAACTTAATATATAAAAATATACATATTTAATATCTTATATTGATGAATTTGGACATATGTATATATCTATGATGCTAATACCACCATCAAGGCAACAAATACATTCATAAACTCCAAGATTTATGGCGTCCCCTGATTCATGTTCATTTGCTTATTTATTTTTTATGGTAAGACACTTAACATGAGATCTACCCTCTTACATTTTTAAATGCACGATACCGTATTGTTAATTGTAGGCAGTATGTTGTACAGAACTTCTGTAGAATTTATTCATCTCTGTAACTCTAACTTCATATCTGATTCTAGGACAAGTCCACATTTTCCCTCCCCATCCCCTGGCAACTATTTCAGCTACTTCAGTGAGTTGGACTATTTTAACGTTTGTGCAATAAATATAATTATTTGAAGTGCCCTTCAGCACTTCCCCATAGCCTCCATGAAGGGGCCGTGATAGGGCTTGCTTCGGGGTCTTCCATGGTTTCTAGCTTGGGAACTGGCTTGTTGTAGACACTTGGTATATGCCAAAGTGAATTATCAAAACAGAATCCTAGAGGGGGAGGTATGAAACCCATTTCATTTTATGAATCTAGAGTGGATTTCAGAAATGGAGTTAAGGAGAGTTTCAGGCAGTTTCATAGTCAGTGTAATTGAGGAAATGGGCTAGGTGAGCGAGGTAGTGGAAGAGTGGCTGAATTCTTATTAACACTTGGGGTATCACTATATTGCTTCTTAAAATTACCCCCTCTAGGTCTTCAGCCCTGAGGGTTCTTTTGTTCTTGTCTCATGGAGGGAGCTATGGAAGAGAATATTTAATCACTCAATGCATTGTCAGTCTGGATGATGAGAAATATTCTGTGTATTCCAGCCTGTGCTTTTGCTTCTGAAAGAAGTTCCTCTCCCTCTGAGTGAATGAATTGAGGCTTGAGGATTTGGGAGGGCAGGTTTTTTTTTTTTTTTATATATAAACAAGGTTTTGTTATAAAAATAAATGCAATCTATATTTTATCATTTCAATTCAGGCCCTAAGCATGCACGGTAGTTACCTTTCATGAAATGTTCTTGCAATAATGCTATTTCAGTGGGCTTTGTAATGAAGCTTTGATTTGCATCGCTGTCCTGAGAACTTTCTGACAATGCTCAGGTAATATTATGAAGGCAGAAGGAAATGAAATGAAATGATGGTAATGCATGTCCATTGTGAAAAATGTTAAGTTGCCAAGGCGATGTCATATCGATAATATTTTCATAAATTAAATTAAGATACATATGGCAACTAAATATTGCATTTCTCTTTACTATCACTTCAAATACATGAGGATAACTATTAGGATGAAAACCAGAAATTAGACATAAAGCGTCTCAGCCAAAATGAGAGATGTGCTATTCATCGGTTCAACCTGATGTGCTCTCAAGATTCCCGTCACGTTCACTTCAGGCTTGCAGCCTCTCCCCCTCCGTGTTCTCCAGCAGCCTCTCTGCTGTGCTCCCCTGCTTCCTGAAGCAGAATTGCTGTTGAGAATTAGTGAGAGTCAGAGTAATTCTATTAAGCCTCACTTCCACGCTGCAAAAGCAACCCTCTGGTTTAAGTTCTTCTATTCCTTTTAAGGATCAAGCTGGTTTTACTTTCTTTCCTTCCTTCCTTTCTTTTACAGGGAGGTATTTATTTTCAGATTGTTAATGGCATTACTACTTAAACTTGCCTGCTTAGGGCAAGGTTACTGTTGTTGTTTAGTCACTAAGTCATTTCCGGCTGTTTTGCAGCCCCATGGACTGTAGCCCGCTAGGCTCCCCTGTCCATGGGATTTCCCAGTTAGAAATGCTAGAGTGTTGCCATTTTCTTCTCCAGGGGATCTTCCCAACCCAGGGATTGAACCCATGTCTCCTGCATTGCAAGCAGATTCTTTAGCACTGAGTCACCAGGGAAGCCCCAAGGTTACTGTACTCACTCACTAAAATTAAGTTTTCCAAGGTGAGATAATGCACTTCTGTTGTCTCAGTGAAATGGGAACAGATGATATCTACCTTATCAGTCATTCTGAAGGGCAAGTGTGGTTCTGCATGTGAACAGTTTACCACAGTGCCTGGAGTCAGTGTAAACAATAGTATTTAACTTGGGCTTAAGGATCTGGATTCAAATTTTATACCTTTAAATCACTTGTTTAAAAATTAATTGGTTATATAGAGCAATATATGCTCACTGTAAGGGAATTTTAAGATAATGGTAACCAAAAGGAATAAAGTAGAAGCTCCTCTGATTCCCACCACCCACCACTAAGCATGCACACACCATTTTCTTATTTTGATGTATATACTTCTAAACTCTACTTTTCAATAGAAATGGGATCATAATGCATGTACTTTATATACTCTCTCATCCCCAGTAAGTATATTAAGATTTATTCAATATCAATTTATTCTTCTGCAAAACTTTTTGGACTAGCTGGCATAGAACATTCCATTCAATAGTCATAACACAGTGTTAAATATTTAGACGGTACCAATTTTATGTCATTTTAATTAGGATGAATACCCCAAATGCATCTATTTCATTTTAAACGTTACATCAAAGTATTTAGCTCTAATCCTACAATATAAAAACATGATGTCATATAAATCTATTTAATCTGCTTTATATAAATAAATTCACTCAGTAAATGTATGTACTCTTGCTGTATGTCAAGAACTATCTTTTACTTTTTTCCTGTTTGTTTGTTTGTTTTATCCCAATGAATCATAATATAGTTTGGATAGTAATATTTATTTCTGAGACTTCTTTTATGTACTTCTTTACTGTAACAATAGCTCTGTGACCTACTTAGAAGCTGTTTCATCTTGGAAAAATCACTTAACCTCACTGATACAAGGAATTGTCAGCTCTAAAATAGGGACTAATGTTCAGATATCTCACAGAAATAATGTATGTGGTGTACTATTACAACAAGAAATTCTAACTGCTGACTTAATTTCATTTCTACCATGTCTGAAATTGATTTGCTTGAGAAATAAGTTTTGCCCTGTTTTATACTTAAACGATTGTTAGCTTTTATATTTCTCTTTTGTCTCTCAGTTTATTTAGTCTAAGGATGAATAAAGCTGATTTCCATTTATTGTTCAGCACTGGAAAATACAATAGTAGAGCAACCAAGTGGAAGGCAAAGGGGAGGAAATGGGTTCCTCAAAAATGCATTTCTAAAAATATTAATAGTAACATTGAACGTCAGTAGAGGGATGACAAAGAGAGGCACGTTTCTTTAAAGACAAAGGGCAAGTTTATTTTGAAGGTAGGGAGGGGGAATTCACCACTTTCATCAAAGACTATCAAATATTAAAGAAAGCTCAGAAACATTCTCATTGGAAGAGCTGGTTTTCATGTGAATGGTCTTTTCCCTTCAGTGAAACAAAAAGACTATGCCTATATAGTTATGGCATTCCTTTACTAAGACTATTCAATGCTCAATTTATCAGACAAACATACAGCAGGTTGAAAAGGAAATATGTTACTTAACACTATAATGTACCACCAAGTTTGAAGCTAAATCTCATTCTTTTAAAAAAATGCATAAGAATGCGCTACAGCACCTTCTACTTTCCTTTTAATTTATTTAAAAATATAAATAGAACTCTCATGTGCTTAAAAAGTGATATGTTTTGGTACATATAAGATTAAGATCAACATGTCTGTTCTTTTAGTGGGTTAGTGGGGAAGGGGAAAGAGAGGGAAGTAGAGCTTTTATTATCACCTAACATCCTACTTCATCATGTTTAGTACTTCTAATCTTATATTCACCTTCGTTTATTTGAATATCATCATTTCTGCTTTCAGTTTGTTTGATTTATATCTCTTAACCCACTGCTTGTTATTTTTGTTCTTGAAACTTTATGGATAATAATGTACAAAAGTTAAAAATCCAGTATTGTATCAAAGTATTTTGTTAATGAAAAAGTATAATCCTGGCCCTAATTCCTACTCTCTAGACAACCATTCACAATTTTTTGCTTGTTTTTTCCTAGTGCTGATCTATTTCTAACTAGAAACCGTGTACTCTTTTTGATACTAATTTTTCAATTTAGGACATTAGCTTTTTCATCCTTATTTATGAAAAATGAGGATTTACTCTCTTACACTAACCATGCTTCACTTTTTTTTTCTCATTTTTCCAAAATACTTATAATAAAATTTTAGTTCAATCTGTGCTTTGTACTTATATTATTATTTACTCTGTGTGTGTATCTGTGTATATATATTTAACATATATATGTAAAATATATGTGCATGTACACAAATATATATATAACATATATGTATAAATATATATGTGTATATATATAATAGTGTGTGTCTGTGTGTACATATACTACAGAGAGTATGATGTATTGTAACTTTATTATCCTAGTTCTCTAAAGTTAAGTGATTAATACATTTGTGGTTGTTTAGTCACTAAGTTGTGTCCAACTCTTCTGAGACCCCATGGACTGTAGCCTGCCAGGCTCCTTCTATGTATGGAAATCTTCAGGCATGAAGACTGGAGTGGTTTGCCATTTCCTCCTCCAGAGACTCTTCCCAACACAGTGATCTAACTCATATTCTGGGAAGCTCAGTTAATACATTTCAATCAAAAGTTTCTGTTAAAAACTTCCAGCAGAAATATAAAACACCCACAAAATAACCAAGTGTGTATGTCAGTGTAGTGGTTTATCTTTTCCTTGAAGTTATTCCTTCTGCCATCCTGTCTGAATCCTCTTCCTTCTATGGTATCAATACTAGTTTCTCTAAAGGCCTGTATGTGCTCAGTTGGATCTGACTCTTTGAGATCCCATGAACTGTAGCCCTCCAGGTTCCTCTGTCCATGGACTTTTCCAGGAAAAGAGTATTGGAGTGGATTGTCATTTCCTTCTCCTGAGGATCATCCTGACTCGGGGATCAAACCATCATCTCCTGCATCTTCTGCATTGGCAGGCAGATTTTTTACCACCGAGCCACCTGCAAAGCCCAAAGGCCTGTGTGCAACTGTAATACTGAGAATTCCCTTTACCTATCTCCTAGTTTGAACTCCCCCTTCATTGGGGTTTCATATTTTCCCATTTGGGGCTTATTTCCTCATTTTCGTAGTGTACACGTTTCAGAAGATTTCTGAGAAAGATTACCTGAGAGCAAACTTTGTGAGACCACATATTTTTGAAAAACGCTTTCATACTACCATCACCCTTGATTTATAGTTTAGCTGCATTTATAACTGTAGGCCGGAAATCTTTCTGCTTCTGAATTTTGAAACTATTGCTTTTTTGTCTTCAGTCCTCAGTGTTGCTGTAGAGAAGTACAATGTTGCTCCTCTTCTGGATTTTGTACATGGAGTGTTCTATTTGGAAAATTTTAGGATTCTCTTTATCTCCAATGTTTTGAAAATTTGGTGATAGTCATGATCAAGTCTATGCATTTTCAGTGAGCTAGGCCCTCAGTAGGATTTTTTTAATCTAGAAAGTCAGATATCTCAATTCTGGAGACTGTTTTGTATTATTTATTTGGTAACTAATGCCCTTTTCTATTTTCTTCTGTATTTTTCTTTCTGGAATTCTGTATTAGTTGGAGGTTAAAAGTCCTGGTTTAATTCTCTAGCTTTTTCTGTTTTCTCTCTTATTTTACATTTGTGTCTGTCTCTATAATACTTTTGGGGTTACTTCCTCAATCTATCTTCTACTACCTTTGTATTTTTATATATATGTATGTGTATATATATATTTCCACCATTGTACCCTTAATTTCTGAGAACTTTTTCTCATTTTCTGAATGTTCCTTTTTAATATCATGCTATATTTATGTTATGAGTATGGTACCTTACTTTTGCCTTTGAATTCCAATATTAATTCTCCAATTCTCCTCACATCATATTACTTCTGAATTTCTTCTATCTGATTGTTTTGGTCATTTGTTTTTCTCAATTATCATTCTCATTTGTTCATATTTTTATTATTTTTTATTGGAATATAGTTATTTTACAATGTTGTGTTAGTTTCTGCTGTACAGAAAGATAGACATATCCCCTCCTTTTTAGATTTCCTTCCCATTTAGGTTACCACGGAGCATTGGGTAGAGTTCCCTGTACAATACAGTACATTCTCATTAGTTACCTATTTCATATAATAGTTTATATATGTCAATGCCAATCTCCCTTTTCCCCCTTGGTATTCCTAAGTTTGTTCTTTATAGCTGTGTCTCTATTTTTGCTTTGCAAATAAGTTTATCTGTACCATTTTTCTAGATTACGTATATAAGCAATATTATTTTTCTTTCTGACTTACTTCACTCTGTATAACAGTCTTTATGTCTTTCCACATCTCTGCAAATGGCACTATTTCATTTCTTTTTATGGTTCAGTAATATTCCATTGTATAGATTACCAGGAGAAACATCAATGATCACAGGTATGCAGATGACACCACCCTTATGGCAGAAAGCAAAGAGGAAATAAAGAGCCTCTTGATGAAGGTGACAAGATAAAGTGACAGACTTTATTTTTTTGGGCTCCAAAATCATGGAGATGGTCAATGCAGCCATGAAATTAAAAGATGTTTTTCCTTGCAAGAAAAGCAATGACAAACCTAGACAGCGTATTAAAAAGTGGACCCATTACTTTGCTGACAAAGGTCCCTATAGTCAAAGCTATGGTTTTTCCAGTAGTCATGTATGGATGTGATAGTTGGACCAAAAAGAAGACTGAGCACTGAAGAACTGGTGCTTTTGAACTCTGGTGTTTAAGAAGACTCTTGAGAGTCCCTTGAACTGCAAGGAGACCAAACCAGTCAATCCTAAAGGAAATCAATCCTGAATATTCATTAGAAGGACTGATACTGAAGCTGAACCTCCAATACTTGAGCCACCTAATATGAAGAGATGACTCATTAGAAAAGATCCTGATGCTGGGAAAGATTGAAGGCAGGAGGAGAAAAGGGGATGACAGAGGATGAGATGGTTGGATGGCATCACTGACTCAATGGACAGGAGTTTGGGCAAGCTCTAGGAGATAGTAAAGAACAGGGAAGCCTTGTGTGCTGCAGTCATGGGTTTGCAAAGAGTCGGAGATGCCTGAGCAACTAAACAACAAATATTCCATTGTTTGTATATACTGCACCTTTTTTATTCATTCCTCTGTTGAGGGGCATTTTAGTTTCTTCTGTGCCCTGGCTATTGTAAGTAGTGCGTGTATCTTTTTTGAATTATGATTTTCTCCAGGTATGTATATGCCCAGAAGTGAGATTGCTGGGTCATGCAGTAGTTCTGTTTTTAGTTTTTTAGCAAATCTCCATGCTGTTCTCCAAAGTAGTTGTACTAATTTACATACCCACCAATAATAATGTAGGAGGATTCTCTTTTCTCCATACCCTGTCCAGCTTTTATTGTTTATATATTTTTTGATGATGACCATTCTGATTGGTGTGAAGTAATATCTTGTTGTATAGTTTTGATTTGCATTTCTCTAATAATTAGGCATATTTTCACGTTTTTATTGGCCATCTGAATGTCTTCTTTGAAGAAATGTCTGTTTAGGTCTTCCACCTATTTGTATATTTTGAAGATAAATTCTGTGTCAGTTGCTTCTTGTGCAAATATGTTCTCCCATTTGAGTGTTGTCTTTTCATCTTGCTTATGGTGTCTATTGCTGCACAAAGGTTTTAAGTGTTAATTGGTCCAATTTATTTTTGTTTTTGTTTTCATTACTCTAGGAGATGGGTCAAAGAAATCCATTTGTATTTAAGGGGGATCTGGTGATGATGAGTTCATCCCCAGGCTAGCACATCCCTTAATCTTATTGGACAGAGATTTTGCTGTTTCAGTGCCGCTCCGGAATGTCTTTCCCAACAGATCTTGTGTTAGTTATCTACAAATAACTCCAAACATAGCATGTTAAAATGCCAATATTTGCTATCTCCCACAGATTCTCGGTGTCAGTAATGCTGGAACAGTTTAGCTGAGTGATTCTGTTTCAGGGTCTTCTAAGAGGTTGTAGCCAAGCCATCAGCTGGAGCAGTGGTCAACTCAAGGCTTGACCAGGTCAGCAAATTCACTTTCGTGATTGAATTTACATGATTTTGGCCATCCTTCATCACTTGGGTGGGTTGATGAGGCTGCTTACTGTTTGGTAGCTGAATTCCCCCAGGAGTTATTCAAAAGAGAAAGCATGGATGCAGGCCTGCAAGTCAGAAATCCAATTTTATATAACCAAATATCAGCAATCTGTTGTTCCGTTGCTCAGTCCTGTCCGACTCTCTGTGACCCCATGAACTGCAGCACGCCAGGCTTCCCTGTCCTTCACTATATCCCTGCGTTTGCTCAAACCTCATGTCTGTTGAGTCAGTGAGGCCATCTAATCATCTTATCCTCTGTCTCCTTCTCCTCCTCTGGCCCTCAGTCTTTTCCAACATTGGTGTCCTTTCCAGTGAATCAGCTCTTTGCATCAGATGGCCAAAGGATTGCAGCTTCAACATCAGTCCTTCCAATGAATATTCAGGGTTGATTTCCTTTAGGATTGACTGGTTGATTCATCTCCTTGCTGCTCAAGGGAATTTCAAGAATCTTCTCTAGCACCACAATTTGAAAGCATCAATTCTTCAGTGCTCAGTCTTGTTTATGGTCCAACTTTCACATCCATCTGTAACTACTGGATAACATACCGATATTGCTGCCGTATTTTACTGATCACATAGACTAATTCTAGTACACTGTGGGACGGGATTACCAGGATGTGTGAATCCAGGAAGCAGAGATAGCTGGAGGCCATCTTAAATACAATGATTTAAGGTTGTAATCTTTTTGCTGATGGACCTAAAGTCTAGGTAGTGTTTTCTGAAACTCTGACTCTTGCTCATATTCTGCCTATCAGACAGACTAGGCCCCTGCCTCTCCCTTCTTGATTCCAGCTACAAGTTTAGAACCAAATGTGCTTTCCCTCAGTCAATTGACCACTTCCTATCCAAGATCTCCCCAGGCAGACACAACACCATCATCCCAGGGTTGTTTGTATTGTCTGTGCTTCAAATGCCAGTTCTTACTTTCTATGGTCTTTTTGTTCATCTGTCTTCCTCCAGTATTCATAATTTATAGCTATAGTTTAATTATTCAAAATAGTTATTTTTAGATGTTCAAAAATTCCTTCCTTGCACTGTATTGTGTATAAATGTCATTATCTCCAATGAGACTGTTTAATTTTCAGGAGTCAAGAATCTCTTCTCTCGCCGCTTTGTGTATCTTGTGCTGTCGTGCAGAATTTCTGATTCTCGGCACTCACGACTGACACTTTGCACTGGATGAGTGTTTGCTGAGGAGAGCGTGTCGTGTGCATTGCGCACTGTAGGTTGTTGAGCAGTATCCTTGGTCTGTACCCACCACACACCAGCGATACCCCCATCCCGACCTCCACATCAGTGTCCATGAGATTATCTCCAGTCATTGTCAGATATCCCCTATGGGGTTGGGAACGGGTATTCCTGCTGGTGGAGTGGAACTTACCTTAGCAAAAGACTTGAAATGAGTTGCTCAATACTAGAGGTGGGGAGTGGATAGGTGGAGAGGATTCAAAGATCTAATCTTGCTGCAAGACTTAGACATATATAATGGAACTGAGAGAGCAAAATGTGAAAAAAAATTCCCACCTGCTCTTTGAGAGGTGATTGACGGTGCTGTGAATTGGCATCCACAGGACCATGGTTGGCATCAGAGGTTGAAAACCACTTTAAGTGAGCAACTGCTGAGGTACCACAGGCAGCCAGGGGCAGCGTGACCTGTACTGTCTTAGTCACACTTCCACCATCGATGGAAGGAAGCAGTGTGGCAATTTAGACAGTTTGGGGCCCAAGGCGTCACCCTACTGTGAAATCCAGAGACAGAGAGGGCATTTCATCTATCATTTTATCTTTCCATCCTTGTCTGCGTGTGTATAAAATCACCTTGTCAACAGCCCAGCCTCAGACTCGGCTATCTAAATTGTCCTGCTACCCAGCCTCACTCCTGGAACTTGGAGAATTCTTAGGAAAGACGTCCCGTATTTATGTTGGCATGCTGCTACTTTAAATTAAATGAAAATTAGAGTTGAATCATACCCTAAATAAAATTAAAAATAGCTTCATTTGCATGCTGCCACTAATATCATCCTGACTCCTTGTGTCCTTTTCAAATAAGTCTGTGAAAACCAGGAATTTCCTGACAGCTGGACTTCGAGCACAGCTGTTTTAACCTCTCTGCAGGTGCAGGTTGATTTCTGTCACTCTGCGTTTGTGATCCTGATATCTGACTGTCACATGTATGGTTATTGAAGTCCACAGGGTAGAACTGCCTTCTTATCTGTAGTTCTCAGGTACAGAGCATGAAGGGATGGCTGCAACAAAGGAAGTGATATCTAATTTACCACTGGGATGCTCCACTCTGCAGACAGAGGAGAAAGTGCCTGAGTAATATTGTTCATCAACATCTCCCTCTAAGCTTCAGCAATCAAGTTTTCCTGTCAGGATATTTAGCATGTTCTGATCAAATGTGCCCAGAATTATCTTGGTTTTTTTAAAAAAAAATGACTTGCCTAACAAATATTTCTTGGGCATCTCCTCTGTGCCACACACCGTGATAGCTGTAGAGAATGCAGTAGGGAGCAGGGAACACACAGCCCTGCCCTCACACAGCTTGTCATCTAGTGGAGGAGACGGGCAGTTCACAAACATCGAACTTGAAACTCTGAGAAGTGCTGAAAAGGGCATAGTATTCAGAGTCTCCAATTTAATTAGAGAGTCAGAGAAGATGTCTGTAAAGAAGTGGAATTTGAGACTGATGGAGTGCTCTCGTCTTAGAGACTTTTTAAAAATGTTTAATTGCGAGATATTTGCTCTACAATATCGTGCTGGTTTTTGCCATACATCAGCATGAATCAGTTGCAGGTGTACATGTGTCCCTTCCCTCCTGAACCTCCCTCTGATCTCCCACCCCATCCCACCCCTCTAAGTTGTCACAGAGCACTGAGTTGAGCTCCCTGTGTCACACGGCAAGTCGCCACTAGCTGTCTGAGCTATCTGTTTTACATATGGTAATATATGTGTTTTCATGCTACTCTTTCAATCCATCCTACCCTCCCCCTCCCACACTGTGTCCATAAGTCCGTTCTCTATGTCTGCATCTCTATGACTGCCCTGCAAATAGGCGTCTTAGGGCCTTTATGTACGTAGGCCTCCACTACAGACTGCACAGGTCACATTCTATGCGTCCCATGAACATGCTTTTATTTTCAGCTTCCCTGGTGGCTCAGATGATAAGGACTCTGCCTACAATGCAGGAGACCTGGGTTTGATTCCTGGGTTGAGAAGATTGCCAGGAGAAAAAAATGGCTTTTATTTTAGCACCTCACATTAACTGGCATGTATACACGTCTTTCTCGTCAGCAAGATGCAGTTTCTGGAAGATACTGATCAGGTCTTATTTATCTTGGTATAATTTAGTCCTGGGTTTTACAGCTGAATCATATGGAATATTGACTTGAACACTGTTAGGAAAGTGAATGAGTGAATGACAAAAATATAGGAATTAATGAAGGAGCAAATACAAGGATAGAATAAAGGAAGCTGGAATGTGTTTTTGTCCTCTGCATTTATTCCTCTGCTGGAAACCCCTTCTCATAAAATGGGATTCCTGAAGTTGTCCCTATTCGACTTTGGATGTCCATTTAGCACAGGGCCTGTCACTTAGCTGTTCAGAAAGTGAGAGGTGAATGAATGAGAGAATGGGTGTATTTTCCTGATTGTGAGCCTTACTTAAGCCTTCTTGCTGACCTCTGAAACCCAGACTTGTCTGCCTGCCCAAAGCGTTTATATATGCTGTCTGTATCCTCCACACCCCCAACAGTTACACTTAAGTTAATTTGTCTGGAAATGAAAAATCGGTTTTACCTTTAGACTATGTCTCAAAACTGGCTCTCTCTGCTTAGGCCAAACCACAGTCATCTCTCTCTAGTACAACTATCATTATCTCCTCTTCTAGCTCTCTACAATCTATTCTCCACAAAGCAGCTTTAAGTATCTTTTAAAATGTGAACTATAAATATACATGCAGAATTTAAAGCATTCTATATATCAGATCATGGCTCTGAGACTCACAGTGACCTTATGGTACATGGAATGAAATTCAAACCCCTACCCTCTGCCAGACCTCCTGTTCTGATCTGACCCCACCTCCCTCTTTGGTTGTCTCATGCCATTCACCCTCTTGATCTTCATGCAACACACACAGCAGTTTCCAAGCACGTTGTACACGTAGCCAACTCCTATTCCCTGGATGAGGATCTGGCCCAGACAGGCACACAGGAATTACTGGAGACACAAATGGTTATTTAGTCTACTGGTTTTCAGCTGCTATTTTACCTATGGGATTATTTCTTTCCAAGGAAATTTTATGCAAAATTCTAACATATCAAGGAAATGAAAGTGATGTTCCTCTGATTCTCATGGGAGCAAAAGAGCAGGAACTGCTGGGTGCCAGTGCTACTTCTAGAAAGGCAAGGTCCCATCAATCATGATCTGCAAGGCATTGATCCTGTCCCATGGTGCCTGTCTGCTTTTTGTATTTACTGTCTCCAGCTTCTCTTAACTTGGACCACTGTCCTTTTGGGCGTGTAGAATGTGTTTCCTGTCTAGGTGAACTTCTGACTGTCTCCCGGTTAAGCCTGCCTTCCTACATGACCAAACACTCTACTCTTGAAAAGTTAAAACACTTTAGGTAGGAAAATAAGATGGATGTATGAAAGAAATAAAAAGCATTTATATGAGTAAATTCCAAATAGTTCCCCGAAGCATCATAAGAGTCTGGAGAAGCAAGAATTTACTGGGGGTGACTGAAGTTCAGGAATAATTCATGGAGTTGTTGGGACATAAGATGGGGATCAGAAAATAGTGAAGAGTAGAAAGAAATGACCTGGGTAGTCTCCTGTACATTATAATCTGAGCAAAAGTTTAAAGGGGGTGAGAAAGTTGTAGTAATTGAGAGGGAGTTTGTATCATCCTTGCCCACATTATGAGATAGACTTGAAGGTATTTGACATCCCATTGTAAAAGGCATTGTGTGTCGTACTGTGGAGGAAGATCCAAAGATGTAAATGAATTGGGGCTGTAAAATTATGCACAGTAGTTGACGGAATAGTAACATATGGCTAAATGTATTGTATGAACACTGTGGTTTAGACACTATTTTAAGTACTTTGTGTGAATGTCTTCTCAATTTCATTTATATATGAAGAAACAGTTTCAGAGATGTTATACTACTTGCTCAAAGCCCGAAAAGCTTCACAAGTGTGGCAGACAGGATTTGATTCCATGTCTTTTAACTTTCATGCTAAAAGAAACCAGAGTGGGAAAACCAACTGGATATTTTCTCCATAATCAAAGTCAAGAAGTAAGAAAGGTCTAAACCATGACTTATTACTTTGGGCTGATCACAGAATATACACTGTTTGGAATTCCCTGCTCTATATATAATTGAACCTAGAATGGTGTTAGTGGAAATGGAACAGGGTTATATTCAAAAGATATTAACTTCATTGTGGCATAGAGTCAGTATGAAAGCCCTTTGATCACTGTAAAGTTCTTTATAAATGAGCCCCTCTGCTTTGAGGGTTCTCACATACAATTTTATTAATTCCCCCAAAGGTGAACAGGCTCCAAGGGTCAAAACTCATGAGAGATGGATTTGTGAACCTTACAGCAGTTGATCACTTTCCTGTAGGGAAAATACCTGTCTCAGGAACGGGGTTGGTAACCTACTCGAGGAAGTCTCTTCAGGAGACCAAATCACAGGGCACAGGTGACTCAGTGCAGAAGAATTAAAAGAGCGAATTGATTATTCATAAGGGATATTTCCATTAAGCTTGGGCAGCATAATGAATTACCCTTCTCTATCGGAGAATTTTTCTATCTAAATATCTGAGATTTTATGTTTAGAAGCAGAGCGCCTGTCTCCTGAGAGCTGTGTGGACAGCCTGTGAATTCTTCCTCTCCTGTCCCTGCTACCCCAATTCCCCACTTTCCTTTTTAGGGGGAAGTTGTGTTCTGAAGCCATGGTGACACAGAGGAAGGAGCTCAGGCTTGGGAGTTGGACCTGGGTTCTAACTCTGGCTCTGCCACATACATAGTACCTTTGGGATCTTTGCCAGATTATGTATCTTTCTCTGTGTCTTGGATTCTTTCTCCGTCAAACAGAATATTTGCATGTACCTTTGCAGAGTTTGTCAAAGGAATGTAAGTGTGTAGAGTACCTGGCTTACAACATGCGGTGTAAGGTTGCAAATACTTACCTGAGCTGGGCCATTTCCATTGCACAAGCAGAGCATTACACCCTCACTAACATATGCAAATCTAGTAGTTACTGTTGTGATAAATATCATGTCCAGCCAAGATAAAACTATTGAATGAATTAAAATTTTTTTTTTTAATTTGTCACTTTTCAACTCTTGCTTCTAAAGATGCATCTTGGTTGTCCCCATCCTCGGCCCAGGACATTTCAGCAGATCACTAAACTCATTTCTTATAAATTGTTTGTTTAGACAAAAATGAAAACAAAACAAAAACCCATGAAAACTGTAAACAGTAAATGTTAAGTTCCAGCATCATCTTACCACTGCCTCATGTGCACTCAGTGGTTCCCACTTCTGTGAACACCTGCCCTGCCCTGGATCACTGTCTACAATGATCTCTCACCATTTTGCCTGGCTTTGCTTACTGGTCCCATCAAGGGAATCTCATGTTCACCCAATCCCTCCTTCCCAGTCCTTACCCTTGTCAGTGTCTGGCTTAATGGTTTTCTTAATTTCTTCTCAACCTCAACTGACTAAATGAAGTGAGCCTAGACTCTACTGAATTGTCCTGTGTAGGTACTGTCTAAATCCTGGCCTTGTCACTGGGTGACTAGCAAAAAAAAATAAAAAGGTATCATTGACAGAAATAGAGGAACTGACAGGAGGGAAAAGATAAGTGGAATTTACAACATAATTAGTCTGGTACTCAGCTGGTTAGAGATAAGGGACTAGAACTCTAGTGTGGAGATCTGTTTTTTGGTAATACTGGAAGATAAAGTTCATTCTTCAGGTATTAATTTTAGTCCTTAAATGTTTAGCAAGCACGTGCTGTTGCAAGGCACCCTGCTCAGTCCTGGGAGTAAAACACAAAGTGATTTGGAATTCTTTAGGGCACTTAATCTCTGGAGTAATAAACAAGTGTGATGTATCTATGTACACAGATACATCGATCTACTTATTTATCCATAGCATAATATTTCACTTTAATACCCAGAATATGAAATATGATCATTAACTGTGTAAAGAAGGATGAAAGTTGGGAAAGTAACATTCTAAAACTTATTAGCCAGATGACTAAGGCACCTATTTTGAGCCTTAGTTTTCTCGTTTGCTACTAAGACTGTTGGACAAAATTAAGTGCATTCAGCTGATCTCTTCTCAAATCAGTTTTGCAACTATTTCAGAAACATTTGGCTTTAAATGTGTTTGAAAGATGTAATAAAAATAATATGCACAATTAAATATATTATATACCTAGAATTTTGCCTGATTGGAAGAACCTCCTTGTTCTTGACCCAAACTTGTAATTAAAAATTAAATGTTACCAATTTGACTTAGCTATGTAACTAAAAAATGCATATGCAAGCTAATAAAATATTACCTTTTTTTCTGTTTTACTTATTGTTTCATGCTGTATTTTGCTTGTCCAATGAGTTCAGTTTTTAAGGAAGTTTCGATCACTAGCTCATACCTATAATACCTACCTTAATTCTAAGAAGCTAGGACTTTTATGGCTCTTATAATGAAAGTGATTTTTACCTGAAATCTTCAGAAAGGATCGTTCTTTTTCATATAACAGCTCATTGAGATGTAATTCATAACATACAATTCATCCATTTATAATGCAGAGTTCAGTGGTTTTTAGTGTATTCACAAAATTATGCAACTATCATCACAATCGATTTTAGAACATTTTCATCACGCCACAAGGAAACCTTGCACCTCATAATAATACCTCCTGATCCTCCCACCGAGTCTCTAGCCCATTTTCAGCCTCAGGTGACCACTTATCTACTTTCTGTCTCTGTAGATTTGCCTATTCTGGACATTTCATGTAATTTGAATCATACAATAAGTAATTTTTTATGACTGGCTTCTTTCCCTTAGCATAATGGTTTCAAAATTCATCTATATTGTAGCAAGTATCAGTACTTCATTTGTATTTATTGCCAAATAGTATTCCATTTTATGTGTATACCACATTTTATTTACCCATTCATCAGTTTATGGACATGTGGGTGGTTTCCATTCCTTGGCTATTATGAATAGTACTACTCTGAATATTCATATACAAGCTTTTGTGTGGACATATGTTTTTATTTCTTTTGTATTTACACCTAGGAGTGGAATTGCTGGGTTATATGATAACTCTAGTTTTGCCATCTAAGGAACTGCCAGCCTGCTTCCCATAGATGCCAGAGCACTTTACATTCCTACCAGCAGTATATCAGGGATCTAGTTTTCCACATCCTCACAAAGGCTTGTTATTTTCTTATTTCTTGATGACTGTTATCCTAGTAAATGTAAAGTGGCATGATTTTTGATTGCATTTCCATGAATGTTTTTGATTTGCATTTTCCTCAAGGTAGGATGGATAGTTCTTAAAAAAAAAAAAAAAAAAAGTATTGCAGTGAAAAAGAAATTGGGAGGAAGTACAGAGACAAAAAAGAATTTCAGGGATGGAGACATGGAGTCAGAGTTGCTTAGAGAACTGCCCAAGAGATAGGGCCTGGTAGGCAATGCTCCATAGAAACAGTTTTTCTGGATTATGGCCATGTCCCAAGCCTCGGTGGTGGTGAAGTCATGACCCTTCAGGGAAAGCTAGGGGTGAATTTGTGTGTGGCTCTTTCTCAAACACAATATTCCCAGCAGAAATCTGCTTATTCAGTTTAATCAAAACAATGTGGTATGTTTACTTTCCTACCCACCACCTTCCCAACTCAGAGTGCTCATCCCTGTCACTCCGTCATCAATTTTGCATTTCCCGTCTCTGAGAATGACTTCCCCTGTTTTCTCTGTCTGTTCTAATCCCATTCTTGACACCGGGGTTAACACCTGGCCCATCCCTTTTTTTGCATACTCCCCTGACCTTTCGGACAACACTGTCCTAATCCTTTTGAGTCCTTGCTCTGAACTTAGGAGGTTTGCACCACTCAGCTTCATACTTAATGATAAAATTGTCTTGCACTGTGTGCATTGTTGTATGTGAGGTTCCATGTGTCCCAGTGCGTTTCTTAAAGGGAAAGAATGGATTTTTACTACTTAACATTGCCTATCAATCCAGAAACATGGGTGGTTAGTAATGATATAGGTGCTTAGTGCAACTCATACTTGTTGAATTAGATCAAAGTGTTATTCTTCCATTTTCAACTAATGTCTTCTTAGAATTTTATAAATGTGGACAGATTCTCTCTGGCCTTGGGGAAAAAGTGCCCATCTTGTAAATTTATTCATACAACACAAGAGGAAGAGTTTATTTTATGTTGTTGTTCACACTAAGTCCTATCTGACTCTGCAACCCCATGCACTGCAGCACCCCAGGCTCCTCAGTGATTCACTATCTCCTGGAGTTTGCTCCCATTCATTCCACTGAGTCATTGATGCTATCTTACCATCTCATCCTCTGCCACCCCACTTCTCCTCTTGCCTTCAATCCTTCCCAGCATCAGGGACTTTTCCAATGAGTCAGCTCTTCACATCAGGTAGCCAAAGTACTAGAATTTCAGCCTCAGTCCTCCCAGTGAACATTCAGGGTTGATTTCCTTTAGAATTGACCCCTTTGATTCCTTGCAGTAAGTTTTTTCCAGGTCAGATTACACTTACAATGATAACATTTCTTTAAGGAATTCCTAACTTATAGAAGATCTGTGGAGTGTCCTCGATGCTTGTTATATTTGGGGAACTTTTCTATATACAAAATTATTTTTAGAACTTCTATTTACATGTTGTCAAAATCAGGTGGGCAATAGGGACTGAAGTGACTTTCGCACTAAATGTTAAACCTTAGCACCATGGCAGTGAGGCCCTTAAGTTTAGAGATTCTCTTGTTGAGTTGTTGAATCTTTTGGAACATTGTACTCCACTTTTGTCCTTGAGTTCTCATTCCGAAATTAGAGATGGGCAAAGTCAAGCAAACAAGGCAAAGGTTAATACAGGCAGGCTAATAGGAAACAGATGAGAGTCATCAGCCTGAAGTGAGGTCCCATTCGAAGCCTTCTTTCAGAGACCCAAGAGGACTTGAACTGGAAATTTGACCAGGAGGAGACTCCCCAAGCGACCTTGCTTCAGAGCACTGCACATAAAAGGAAAGCAGAGTTCAGGGAAAGGTGATGGGTGACAGAAGGGCAGAGAAAGCACAATTACCTGTGGGTTGCCTCAAAAGTACAAATTTAGAATGTAGCAAATAAAGCAAATATGAGTGCTTTCATGAACCTATATAGACAGGTATACAACTGGAAAGATGTTCTGAAAAGGACTACTTGAATAGTTCAATAAAAATACATCCACATTGGCTGAATCCCCATTTTAAAACTCCCCTGAGGATGAGGGAACAGATTCTGAGTAACTGGAATGTAGGATAAAATAATTATTTAGAGTTTGTTATGACACAGTAAAATTTATTGTAAATGGTAAGCAAATTATGTACTATAGATTTTCCTGATTCTGGACAAGTATCAGAGCCATAAATTACTGTGGCTCACATTTTAGGGTTAATTTTTCAGCGTCTGCTTAGGCTGCCTCTGGAAGTGGTAAATTTGGAGGGACTGATAACAAAGTGGAACCAGAGTCTGTAGGGTTGCTATGTGGCAAGCAGGAGGGGACAATATTTACTGAACACCTATTATGTTGCAGGCATTGTGCTGGGCATTAATATGCATTCACTTGCTCAGTCTTTTCATTGACCTTGTGCCTTTCTTTTAATCCTTACTTTAAATATGTGGAAACCGAGACCCAAGGAAGTTAAGGAACTTGACCATACATGAGGTAAACTATAGCAACATAAGAATAGGGTCTTTTGGATTCCTTAGCATACTACTTTTTTTATTGTATTTTTTACTTAAGATACATTGTTAAAATGCCTAACACTTTTATTTGATCAAATTCCTTTAGATTGTACGTTGAGAAAATAAAACATAAAAGAAAATTCAAATTATTCAGAAGTTACCTTTTCATATAAACTCAAACTTTATTTTTATATCCTTATTTCCATAAATTTTTGTCTTTAGTAATTACCTACTTATTTTATTGTTTAGTTGAACAATGTAAATAGATAATAAAAATAAATAATAAGAAACACTGGGCTGGAGGAAGCACAAGCTGGAATCAAGATTGCCAGGAGAAATATCTATAACCTCAGATATGCAGATGACACCACCCTTATGGCAGAAAGTGAAGAGGAACTAAAAAGCCTCTTGATGAAAGTGAAAGAGGAGAGTGAAAAAATTGGCTTACAGCTCAACATTCAGAAAACTAAGATCATGGCATCTGGTCCCATCACTCCATGGGAAATAGATGGGGAAACAGTGGAAACAGTGTCAGACTTTGTTTTTTTGGGCTCCTAGATCACTGCAGATGGTGATTGCAGCCATGAAATTAAAAGACGCTTACTCCTTGGAAGAAAAGTTATGACCAACCTAGATAGCATATTCAAAAGTAGAGACATTACTTTGCCAACAAAGGTCTGTCTAGTCAAGGCTATGGTTTTTCCAGTAGTCATGTATGGATGTGAGAGTTGGACTGTAAAGAAAGCTGAGCGCTGAAGAATTGATGCTTTTGAACTGTGGTGTTGGAAAAGACTCTTGAGAGTCCCTTGGACTGCAAGGAGATCCAACCAGTCCATTCTGAAGAAGATCAGTCCTGGGTGTTCATTGGAAGGACTGATGCTAATGCTGAAACTCCAATATTTTGGCCACCTCATGTGAATAGTTGACTCATTGGAAAAGACCTTGATGCTGGGAGGGATTGGGGGCAGGAGGAGAAGGGGACGACAGAGGATGAGATGGCTGGATGGCATCACAGACTCAATGGACATGAGTTTGAGTGAACTCTGGGAGTTGGTGATGGACAGGGAGGCCTAGCGTGCTGCAATTCATTGGGTCACAAAGAGTCAGACATGACTGAGCGACTGAACTGAACTGAATGAATATATTCAGCCAAATTAGTTAAAATTTACGTGGTATATTACTGTGCAACAAAAAGTGGCTATGTATTATATACCATATTTAATATCACTTGAACATATTGTCTTCAATGTGTAATTCTATTACTTTATTAAATAACCATGCCAGAATCTTCTCAAACTAGTTCACTTTTAGACACAGTGTCTGTGCCTGAATTCTAACAGAAATCAGAATTTGCCAGCCAACACTGAATTGGAAAATGCCTCCATTCAAAATTTCCTACAAATGATCTTTAGAAATGTACTTTAAATTTCATTCTCGTGAAACCAAGAGTGAATCTTAATGGGCTAAAACAAAATAGATTTTGGATTGATTTTTCCCATAAAATATGCAAAGCCCTATTTTTAAATAGATTTTTTTTTCCGTCTGCAATATTGCTCTTTTTCTCTATTTCACAATGAATTTATCTAAAACTTTTTTTTTCAGACTTAGATTACAATAGAATTAACATCTTAGAACTATCAAGGTGGTTGGAAAATACAGAGAAAGACCAGATTTTAGACCACGTTGACTTTGAGCCAGTGTTTTGCCTGTTGTTCTCAAGAATTATGTGCAAGTTTTACTGCCTTTAAAATGGTTTTCAGCTTCAGTTCTTCAGAACATCATCATTTGTTAAGCAATATAGCCATGCACAATTATAACAAGCCAGAACAGTGTTGTTCCCTGCCCGCTTACTTCACAAGTATACTAGGCAGACTGTATACACCAGACAACATCCATGTAAGATGTCCCTCCACATCTTTCTCTTTTGCTTGCATCTTGTTAGTTACAAAGATACATACTGTGCCAGGCACTAAGCTGGTTTCAACAGCTATTTATTTAGATTGTGTGAACTGGAGCTGAACTTGAACCCAATTAATAGCAACTGAACTTGAACAAACTGATATGAAATCATTACAGGCTCAGTTCCCTGGTCCATTATCCCTGAAGAGATCATCCAACAGCACTCCAGGTGCCTTTTCTATGCCAAATCTTGGTGCAGTGCCCAATCAGAGAGTGTCAGGGGATTACAAGTTCAGTTGCATCGGAGTTAGCTCATTACCACATTTGTGATCACTTTCACAGAGAGGAGAGGTGGCGATCCCACTGGGCGGGATTGCAGAAAAGGCTTTGTTTTCAACACCATCTGGCACATGGTTGGCACTCATTAACACAGCACAATGTCGATTAAAATAATAATTGTACACGGCAGCGACACTGCTTAGATAGGTCCCCACCTTTGGCCTCCCAGCAAAGGAAATGGAAGAAAGAGAAAGCTGAGAGATGTCTCTGGTAACCATGGTCACTGAGTTTGCATCTGTCTTGGTTCCTATACCTTCCCCAATTCATCTACCTTAGTTTCATTTTCATGTATTTATTTATTTTTAGCATAGTGACCTTTTTCTTTTTGGACTGAGATGACGATGAGTCTGACTTTGTTCCCAGTTCATAGGCACCCTAATTATGGCTCTCCAGCTATATAACTAGACAATCCATGCTGTAGTGCAGCCAGGAATATTTGCAAAAGGGCATTTTATAGAGTGATAGTTCTTCTGCAACTCAAATTAAATATAATTGAGGGTTTTAGGCTTTCCCCCTTTAAAGTTTACATGAATGGACTCAACCATTCAGGTGATTAGTAAGACTGCGTGGGGTCGCAGAGAGTCGGACACGGCTGAAGTGACTGAGCATGCATGCATGCATTGTCCTTCCTAAGATAGCACGTGTGGATTTATTTACACTAGCATCTCTCAGACTTGGGTCTGGCAGAATCTGCTTTGATTTGTTCCTAGGAGTTTCCCTGGAAGGCTGCACACTGCGGTTGGGCACAGGAGTGCAGGCTTTCAAAGGTATCTTCTTGGGTTTGAATCCTCTCTTACCGTGTGCTAGATGTGTGGCCAGGACCAAGCTTCCCTTCTTCCTCACCTATGTATGTGTGTGCGCATGCTAAGTGGCTTCAGTTGTGTCTGCCTCTTTGCCACCCTATGGACTGTAGATTCTTTAGGCAAGAATACTGGAGGTGAGTTGCCATGCACTCCTCCAGGGGATCTTCCCAACCCAGGTATCAAACCCATGTCCCTTATGTCTCCTACATTGGCAAGAATGTTCTTTACCACTATAGCCATCTGGGAAGCACTTCCTTAGCTATGCAATGAGATAAAAGACATCATCAAGCTTTGAATCACTTAAACGGCTGTGAAGACTATCAAAACACTTAGAATTGTGGCTGATGCTTGGTAATCTCTTGATCAGGTTTAGCTTTGCTCATGGATGCATCAACATCATTCTTCTGCAAGGGTTCTTTTTCCCTTGTACCTACTTAACTTATCCCCCCACCCCACCCTGCCAAATGACAGCACTTGCTACCTGTTGTAATGGAGGTGATGGTGAGGTAGACATCTGATCAACTCTTTCTGATAAAACATGTTAATTACTTGTTGTGCCAGACCGAGGTGAGAAGAAACCATTTGATATGGGTAATTTCCTATAGATATTTAATAAGAGAGCCCAGTTAGATTTCTGGATCAAAAAGTTCCCATGGAGAAGGGATAGGCTACCCATATCAATCTTCTTGGGCTTCCCTGGTGGCTCAGAGGGTAAAGAATCCACCTGCAATGAGGGAGACCTGGGTTTGATCCCTAGGTTTGGAAGATCCCCTGGAAGAGGATATGACAACCCACTCTACTATTCTTGCTTGGAGAATCCCCATGGACAGAGGAGCCTGGCAGGCTCCAGTCCATGGGGTCAAAAGAGTCAGACATGATTGAGTGACTAAGTGCCACAGAGCACATGTTCATACCATGATTGTTCATAAAGTAAATCATTTGTTTCCTGGGCAGATTTTGCATATGTCATACCACAGAAATTAGTTGTCTATTTCAAGGCTGTAGGTGAGTGTTATCACAAATGGTCATGTGGTGCTCTCTGGTTCTGGAACCATCAACAGCATGCCCTCCAGCAACCTTTGTGTCTTGTGATATTGAGTGTAGCCAAGATTTATTTATTTATTTATTCTGTTTGCCATTTGGAATGTGGAAAGTCTTCAAGAAACTGGCTTGCTGCAGGAGTATTTAATAAATGTCATTCATTATACCAACAGAAGATGACAGACTTTTCAGATGCAGGAGAAAGATTAAATGCATTTGGTTGGAGCAGCAGCACTAAAAAGGGCTGTATCTGTGTATTGTTGCTGTTTATCTTCTCCCCAGCAGTGGAATATTGAGCTTCCACAGGCTGTGATTCAGGTATTAATGCCGAGTTTAGGTCGGGCAAGAATGTGTTCAGTCTGTGACACTTAGATAGCAAAGGCAAACTGCTCATGGCCATTCGTCAGGAGTTTCTGTGTGCCAGTGACTGCATGCGTGTGGCTCATAATCAGAGTGATTCACAGCAACCGTGAGAAGGGCTCACTGGGGCCGTGTTTTCCTTTTGGAGTGCTGTCATTGCCAAAAATGTCATTGTTTCTCCTACAGACCTGCCCATTTGACATACGCACTGTGCCCTTTTGCTAGGCTAAACCGATTGCTGCTAACATCGTGGGTGACTTTTATCTCTTGAAGGTTGTGTCTCCCACCAGTCACTTGAAGAATAAATTGGAATAAATGCTCTGTTTTCTTTTTTCTTCAGTGATACTCAGAGACAGTTGACAGAATTTGTGATAAGATGTTCTCTCAGGAAGCCTGGTTTCTAGATGCTCAACCTTTGTTTTACTATCTACACACTTGAGAATCAACAAGGAGATGTCATGTTATTGGTTTCTTGGTTTCCATGGAACTGGATCCATGGTCTGGGTTACTGTTGAACACACGTGTAAAAACTGCAGAATGGCTCTGAGTTTCATACCAACCTGGCTCTGAGATCCAAGGGTATCTCCCATCCCTCCTCTCTCATCTCTCAACACATATATGTTTGTGTCTGACCTTGTAATCAGCAGTTGATATTTCTGATACTATACAGAAAAGTACTTAATGACCTGGGTAACCATGATGGTGTGGTCAGTCATCCAAAGCCAGACATCCTGGAGTGTGAGGTCAAGTGGGTTTTAGGAAGCATTACTACGAACAAAGCTAGTGTACTTGATGGAATTCCAACTGAGCTATTTATAATCCTACATTATGATGCTGTTAAAGTGTTGCACATAATATGTCAGTAAATTTGGAAAACTCAGTAGGGCCCACAGAACTGGAAAAGGTCAGTTTCCATTCCAATCCCAAAGAAAGGCCCTACCAAAGAATGTTCAAACTACTGCACAGTTGCACTCATTTCACACACTAGCAAGGTAATGCTCAAAGTCCTTCAAGCTAGGCTTCAGCACTATGTGAACTGAGAACTTCCAGATGTCATACTAACTGGGTTTAGAAAAGGCGGAGGAACAGGAGATCAAATTGTGAACATTCACTGGATCACAGAAAATGGGAATTCAAAAAAATACATACACTTCTGATTCATTGACTACACTAAAGCCTTTAAGTGTGTGGATCACATCAGTTCAGTTCAGCCACTCAGTCACGTCCAACTCTTTGCAACCCCACGAAGCACAGCTCGACAGGCCTCCCTGTCCATCACCAACTCCTGGATTCCACCCAAACCCATGTCCATTGAGTCAGTGATACCATCCAAACATCTCATCCTCTGTTGTCCCCTTCTCCTCCTGCCCTCAATCTTTCCCAGCATCAGTGTCTTTTTCAATGAGTCAGCTCTTCACATCAGGTGGCCAAAGTATTGGAGTTTCAGCTTCAACATGAGTCTTACCAATGAACACCCAGGGCTGATTTCCTTTAGGATGGACTGGTTGGATCTCCTTGCAGTCCAAGGGTCTCTCAAGAGTCTTCTCCAACACCACGGTTCAAAAGCATCAATTCTTCGGTGCTCAGCTTTCTTTGTAATCCAACTCTCACATCCATACATGACCACTGGAAAAACCATAGCCTTGACTAGACAGACCTTTGTTGACAAAGTAATGTCTCTGCTTTTTAATATTCTGTCTAGGTTGGTCATAACTTTTCTTCCAAGGAGTAAGTGTCTTTTAGTTTCATGGCTGTAATCACCATCCACAGTGATTTTGGAGCCCAGAGAAATAAAGTCAGCCACTGTTTCCCCATCTATTTGCCATGAAGTGATGGGACCAGATGCCATGATCTTAGTTTTCTGAATGTTGAGCTTTAAGCCAACTTTTTCACTCTCCTCTTTCACTTTCATCAAGGGGCTCTTTAGTTTTTCACTTTCTGCCATAAAGGTGGTGTCATCTGCATATCTGAGGTTATTGATATTTATCCCAGCAATCTTGATTGCAGCTTGTGCTTCATCCAGCCCAGTGTTTCTCATGATGTACTCTGCATATAAGTTAAATAATCACATCAAACAGTGGAAAATTCTGAAAGAGATGGGAATACCAGACCACCTTACCTGCCTCCTGAGAAATCTGTGTGCAGGTCAAAAAGCAACAGTTAGAACCAGTCATGGAACAATGAACTGGTTCAAAATTGGGAAAGGAGTACGTCAAGGCCGTATATTATCACCCTGCTTATTTAAATTATATGCAGAGTACATCATGCAAAATCCCGAGGTGGATGAATCCCAAGCTGGAATCAACATTGCTGGAAGAAATATCAATAACCTCAGATATGCAGATGATGACTTTCTAATCGAAGAAAATAAGGAACTAAAGAGCCTCTTGATGAAGTTGAAAGAGGAGAATGAAAAAGCTGGCTTAAAACTCAACATTCTAAAAGCGAAGGTCATGGCATCTGGTCACATCACTTAATGGCAAATAGATGAGGAAAAAAATTTGAACAGTGACAGATTTTATTTTCTTGGGCTCCAAAATCACTGCAGAGACTGATTACAGCCATGTTTGCTGCTTGCAAGAAAAAGTATGACAAACCTAGACAATATATTAAAAAGCAGAGAGATCACTTTGCTGACAGAGGTCCATATAGTCAAAGCCATGTTTTTTTCCAGTAGTCATGAATGGATGTGAAAGTTGGACCATAAAGAAGGCTGAGCTCTGAAGAATTGATGCTTTTGAACTGTGGTGCTGGAGAAGACTCTTGAGAGTCCCTTGGGCTGCAAGGAGATCAAACCAGTCAATCCTAAGGAAATCAATCCTGAATATTAATTGGAAGGACTCATGCTGAAGCTCCAATCTTTTCGCCAACTGATGGGAAGAGCCAACTCATTAGAAAAGACCCTGATCCTGGGAAAGGTTGAGGGGAGGAGGAGAAGAGGGCAACAGAGGATCGATGGCATCACCAATTCAATTGACATGAGTTTGAGCAAACTCTGGGAGATAATGAAGGACAATGGAAGCCTGGAGTACTGTAGTCCGGGGAGTCGCAGAATAGGAAATGACTTAGAGACAGAACAACAGTCTTGGTTCCTGCTTACCTGTATTCCTGCTTGTTTTCTCAAGCTACATCTGTCCCAACTCTCTGGATTATTTACTGCATTGAACAGACATCTATGCAGTGCACACAGTGTTCTAGAGTCTGAGCATACAGTGGTAAAAAGCTATATATGTCTCTGCTCTCAGGAAGCTTCCATCCTGGCTCAGTCACTAATTGTACATAAATGATAGTGTCACAGGAGAAAGAAAATTAAACAAGTTAAAGGAACTCTGAGAGGACTGCGTTTAGAGGAGAGGGAAAGGCAGAGGAATCTTCAGAATAGAGGGATAGTTCAAAGGTTCTAGGGCACTTTGGATGTATCAGGGAAGATCCAGAGAGAAAAAGATCACATGACTGAAGTGTAGCGAGCAATGGGAAGGGGAGTCAAGTGAAAGAAAAAGCCATGTCACCTAGAGTCTTATAGGTTGTACAAGATGAGAAGAGTTGATTTTAATCTAATGGAAATTATGAAAGATGGGAACCTGAGGCAGGATAGTGCCAAAGTCTGATTTGTTTTATGTTTATTTCTGCCTCTTTGAAGCTTCACTTCTAGTGCCAGAATACTAGCCCTGTCCTAGCTTCTGCCAAGCGTTTTGACATTTAGCCTTAAAAATGTTCACAAATGTGCATGTGCTCGCTTCTCATTATTATGCTGTGTCTAAAATATAGACCGTCTTTGGGTATCAGAGCGTTCCTCCACTGCCTAGCATCATCTACCACCACTCATGCCTCTTCCTGTTGGAGGCATTCTCTTACTGCAGCAGGCAGAGATAACCCCACTTCGTCTGTAGAGTCTCTGGGCCTGGTCCCCACCACTTCTGTTGCTCTTCTTACCTGGTCCTGTGAGTCTTCTGTCCTGTGGGCTGGGAGCTCATCCAATGTAGTGTCCTTGTCTTATTCATGTAAGCTTTTTTCAGCTTGTACTTTAGTACCTTGAACGTAGTGGGAGCCAGATGACTGGATGAATACCCACTAAAACCTTACCCACTAAGATGTCACATCTCCTGGGAAGCCCTCTCCAACCCTATTAATATAGATCTCTTTCTTGGCTCCTGAAGCACTTTGCAGTGACTGCTTGGATATCTTAAGTGGCATTGCCTCATGCGTTATTGTGTATAAGTCGGTCTCTTCAGAGCCCTTTGAGGGCCAAGGACTATGTCATACTCATTTTTGTTTCCCCAGGACTTAGCACAGTTCCTAGAACTTAGCAAGTTTCTATAAATGCCTGCACAATATAAATGTTAAACAGGCTATAAAGCTCCAAAAAAACATATGGACTGTAGAAGTAGATGATCAGACTGATTCCTGGGCTAGATGTGTTTCCTTTAGGAATTTGTAATCTCCCAGAGATTTCCCAATCAGTCCAGTTTAGAAGGTTTTGTTTTTTCCTTTCAAGTAATTTTGACCATGACTCAAAGAAAAAACAAAAATGGATTTTACAATGCAACCCAGCAAACACGTGTGGCCTAACTGTTCTAACAGTGTAGCTTTACTATGTGTAATAGTCTAGTATTTTCTATATTGTTCTCTATACAGGGTTTAAAATGTTGATTGTGACCCCTTAAATTGATTTCAAGGCTCATGAATTAGTTGTATCCTACAGAGTCAGAAAATCCTGCTTTCAAGGATCAAGAAATTCTTCTGAGGTCAATTTCAGAGAAAGCAACATAGACTTTAATGGCTCTTTGTTGAATATTTGCACAAAACTATCAGTGATCATATGGTAAACAAAGAAAAAATGCTGCCATTGACAAATACTTAGGCTGTTTACTGTAGGAGATACCACTGCCATTTAGAATTATATTGTTGTTGAGTGCTGAAAAGTTAGCAGAAGAAGGTCTCTTAGTGACTCAGTCCACCATATTTGTATATAACATGGTGAATGTTTTAGGTAAATTTGTTGCTTCTAAAATGAAACCAGGGGCCCACTGAAATGTAGGGAACTTATCATTTCCTCTGCCAATATGTTTATATAAATATTGCCATCGTTAAGCATGCTCAAATAGCAGAACTATTTCAGTTGTTTTATCTCTTTAAAACTAATTTAAATCTGAACCTTAAAAGACTGTTTGATACCATATGTTTGTTTTAGATAGAAAACGAAATCTATTCTAAACATAAGGGTTTATGAAATCTGTATTCTAAACATAAAGTCTTATGAAATTAGTGTATAGTCTGTGGTAGATTGCTTCATGATCACAGATCCCTCACATCTTAGTCCATAAGACCCTTTGTAATGTGACTTTGCTACTCCTCCCTTTCAGAAGGAGAAGGTATTTCCTTACCCCTTCCTAAAATATGTTCTCAAAGCTTTGCTAAAAATCCAGCATTTTCTGGGTAATAAGTCTTTTTCTTGTGGTGGGTAAGTCTAGTCTGAAATTGATGGGTTTTCTCTTCAAAGACCATTAGAAAGCTACTTTTGAAAATGCCCATGGGCAATGGACAAAGAGTATCACGGGCTTTTTGTGAAAATGTTGGGTAGTCTTTAAGAACACAAACACCAAAGACAGTCACAAATTGAAGAGATATCCATCATACATCCTGTGTATACGGAAGGAACACATTAAACAATTTAGCAACGTCACTGGCATCGCCAAACATTGTGTTTCATTTTGAGGCCCAAACACCAAATACCTCAGTGGAAGGAACCTGTGTGTGTGCACTTTTCTAATCTATATAGATAACACAACTATTGGATGACCTAGACAGGCGTAGTACAAAGACAGTTCTGACAGCATCAAATCTTTCATGGATAGTTTATAAGGGCAGTTCCTTCTTTTCGATGTCAGCCTTTTTGGAAAGCAGCACCGTGTATTGCTTTGCTTGCCCTGAGACGACCTGAAGTTGAGATTATGATCCTTCATCTCAGATTAAAGAAGGCTTGTCTCAGTAGCCATTTGACAAGTTCAAATACTGGCTGATTTAGATACTGGTCTCTTATCAGCACCTGTAAATTAATGCTTTTCATAGGTTGGAGGTCTATGTTGTTAAGTTTTGTTATCAGATTCCCTCTGATCTTGGTAGATTATGCTTTAATTTGCTATTCGTGACTTCTCATTATTTTCTATTTCATGCTATTCAGTTATAATAAATACTAGGGCTTCCCAGGTGGCTCAGTGGTAAAGAATCCACCTGCTATTTCAAGAGATACTGGAGACACTGGTTCAATCCCTGGGGCAGAAAGATCCCTGGGAAAAGAAAATGGCAGCCCATTCCCAGATTCTTGCCTGGGAAATCCAATGGACAGAGAAGCCTGGCAGGCTACAGTCCATGGGGTCGAAAAAGAGTCAGACACAACTTAGTAACTAAACAACAACAAAAACCTAATATAATACAGTATTTATCGATATCATGGGCTTGTGATATAAGCTAGATAAAACAGGTATCACCTTCAAGTTAATAAACATTTCACAGTCTGGCATAATATGGTTTATTCTTAGGACTTGTAAAAAAAAAATAGTGATATAAACTTACTTTTTCTGTCACGTATAATAGTCTTAGATTTTCGGTCTTTGGCCAGTTATTTTATGTGATTGAAACCCAGTCATTCCTGTGACTCTCAAAAATACATTTGTAGAAAATACTTTAAATTTAAACCAAACTGTATTTCCCATACTTAGGATTAGCGAGCCCTCTGTGTTCAGATATCTTTTCCTTGGAGGTTAGGGCTTTAATACTATTAGCAAAAGTAGTTTGCCCCTTCTCTTGAAGAATCATAGAAACACAATCTTGCTTTGTACTTTCGGCCTTTGAATTTTGATGCATGTTACACAATGCCAGGAGTTACACAGAAAAGTCAATAATGGTCCGTGGATCACTGCCTCGCTATGCCACTGGGTGAATTAGTCTGCTGGTAAAATGTGCTCCCGCTTGTGTAATGGACCTATTTAGTAGGAAGACAGCAGCCATATGAAACACCTGGGTGGTCTTCAGGGTACTTTCAAGTGGATTAGATTTCAGTTGCCTAATGTGAGGTCACAAAGGTTTGGACAGCTGGGGCCAGTTCCACATGATGAGTAGAATATGACCCCTGGCTACCGGATGCATAAGGTAAAAGGTGCCCGAGGTCACTGCTGATCCTTGGGCTCCAGGAGTAACTATGGGTCAGCAAGGGAGGTCTCAAACCACAGTCACAAATGTTGGAAATGTCTCCATGCAGGACAGGACAGAAGAGAGTCAGATTTTCCTCTGGCACTTTTATTAGACATGCTCCCTTCCAGGGGAGCCCAGTTTCTGTGTTTTCTGGATTGAGCTTCAGTTGAGTCTTGTTTAGAATTTTAAGTGCTATTAAGTAGAAACTATGCCTTCCACATCAGAGGAAGTAAGAGAGGCATCAGGTCCCTTTGCTACCACACAGCAGACAGCATTTGGGGCACATAGGCATTGGCATAAAACTATCTTTTGAATGTTCCTAAGAGATAACAATGACTCCATAGCACCCCACCTTTTCCAGTCCTTCCAGGAACTTTGAATGATCCAATAAAATGTAACGACCAAAGGTTTCAAATATAGCTGATAAATCATATAGATGTGTGCCCAGGATGCCTAAAATTGACTTGTGGATGTTTCTCATCTATCATGAAGGACTTATTGATTTGAATTTACTACTTTGATGTTGCCGGTAATTGTTTGCAACTGCAGCTCAGTGGCCTGAAGGCATTGCTTGATTTTTCCCTTACTCATCTTGTGAAGCGGAGAAGGCAATGGCACCCTACTCCAGTACTCTTGCCTGGAAAATCCCTTGGACGGAGGAGCCTGGTGGGCTGCAGTTCATGGGGTCGCTAAGAGTCGGACACGACTGAGCGACTTCACTTTCACTTCTCACTTTCATGCATTGGAGAAGGAAATGGCAACCCACTCCAGTGTTCTTGCCTGGAGAATCCCAGGGACGGGGGAGCCTGGTGGGCTGCCGTCTATGGGGTCGCATAGAGTCTGACACGGCTGAAGCAACTTAGCAGCAGCAGCAGCAGCAGCATCTTGTAAAGAACTGGTGAAGTGGTCTTTCAGAGGTTGTTTTCAACTCAATGGGAGCCCTGGCCTAAAATCTAGGACAAAAGAAAGTTTCCATGAACACTTCCTGCAGACCAATATAATTGCCCTAATGAACCATCCCAAATGTGCTCCCTGCTGAGGAAAACAATCCTCCCAAACCCAAACCCCCTCCACTGAACACTTATCCAAATTCACTTTATGGCTTTTATAAGGAAATTGCTAAAGAACCCATTTGGAAAATATAACTTCACTTACTTTTTTTAGTCAACATATTTAATATATTTATAAGCTACAAATGTCTTTCCAAAATGTGTTTTAATCAATTCTTCAGTACTTGAATAAAATGCTGTAGATTGGCTCTCTTTGGAAGCCTTAGTCTTTTTCAAATTGGATCAAATTAAAACTATCCCAGTTTAAGACCTTCCTACAGGAATGATCTTCTAACCAGATCACTCAGTCACTTTCTTCTCTAGTTGTTTGATTCATGCCTGTTTTCAGGCTGAGCAAATTTTATTAGTATCCATGCAAGGAGGTTCATCTCTAGCCTCTAAAGTCATATGCCCCACTGCCTACTATAAGTAGGAGTCGTCATTTTATACCAGTTTATCAATTCATACATGCTATGCATTTCAAAATTCTGTTTAAAAGTCAACTCTATCAAGTATGTAAGATTGTAAACTGTAGAAAACTGAAAAGTCAACTGACCAGGCAATAGATTCCTTTATAAACTGCAGTAACTGACAAGAGTGTAATTAACATTTCAGAGCCTCTACTGAAATTATTTAGCATTGATGTTGATGTCACTTTTATGGTCATTTTTCATTAAATTGCACGGGTGATAACATGCTGCCTTAGTGCGAATAGTATTTGTTTTAAAGTAAATGTTGATGCTGAGGGAAAAAATGTGTTAGGTGAAAGGAAACAACCCTGACAATAGTAATTTATTTACTTACTGGGGGCACAGACCCCTTTCATGAACCAAAAAGCCCCCTGGTCTGAAACATCTTAGAATCCCAAAGATTTCTGAATTTAGAAGTTATCTTTGTTCTTCTCGCTCTGTTTGGTTCAATTCAGCAGGCGTCTGGTAAGTACCCAGCCTGCTACATGGTTGTCTAAGCTGAGTTGCTTGCTATCTGAGCGCTTACAATATAATGTCACCCTACCTTCCTCTCCTCCCCATCACTTTCTCTCTTCTCATATTCCTGTTTAAGAACTTGCTTTATCCCTAACTTAAATGCCCACGTTTATATATGTGTGTGTTTATTATCTGCCTCCCTCTAGCTATTTACATGTACTGCAAGATTAAGACCTTTGTGTGTTCTGTGCTGATGTAGCCAGAATGCCTAGAAGACGGCTTAGTATATTTTAGGCATTCAGTAAAGATATGTCAGATGAATACATTAAGAGGAGACGGGAAACAAAATACAACTTTATACATAAGACAAAACAGTATGTGACATACCCTAAAAAGGCGCAGAAGCAGAACCACGTTTTGTGGGACTCTCAGTATAAAAAACTTGGGAAGGTTGCATTTAAGAAAAGGAACATACATTTTATGTACAAAAATATAAAGGACTGCTTATTTTAAATGAAGGAAAAAAATCACAACAATCTTAAAAAATTAATAAAGCTAATATACTAAAGATGTAAGATAATATGAAAAATACTTTATTAATGATATTTAATTGGCTGCATATTAATCAATACCTAAAATAATTATTACACTTTTTCCTACAAATTTGACTGCATAATCTTTGACAGTCCTTAATACATGATATTATTTTTTATATATTGAATGAAAAGATAATACAGTCCTTGCCGTAGCATGGTAATCAAAATGTTTTTTGTCTAAATAATGTTTAGCATGTATAAACATGAAGCTGCACACACATATTTTTGTAATCTGTAAAATGGCTACAGGTCTGTGTCTTACTAGCATAGGAATTTTAATTCTACGCTACATTTTCAAATATATTCCATAAAAGAGGACTTCCTATTTGTCAAGTTATCAATGAAAATGGAATTATCTGATTAGTGAATTACATACGATTTTATACATGGCGTGAGAGACTTAGTGCCTAAGACATGGCATTAACTGACTTTAAATAACATGAGAAATTTGGTATTGCCATGTGGTTAACGATATGAAAAACTATAGTTTGGTGTATATCAGCTGGATAAAATGTGAAAACTTCAATATGAGAAAAAGCATATACCCTCAGGAATACAGCAATGATATACTTCAAGTCAGAAGTATAAGCATCCTCAGAGAAAAGTATAATTCCCAATAAAAGTCAGTTACAAAAACCTTCACTTGTTTTTATAGAAATGTTACTCTCATCGAAGCTTTCTAAATACTAAAAATATCTTATCGTGTGTCTGCTCATTCATAACTATTGTGTCACTAGACAGTTCTGTGAATTGCTTGCATTTGTCGCATTGTGTGTTGAACAGACTTTAGGTTTTGCAATCCAAAAGGAAAGAAAAATAGTGCTGTTCATCAACTTGAACTTCTTTTTTCTTTTATGGCAATACTGGGAGTCACTTTGTTAATGGAGTGATATTTAAGGCTGAAGTATTTGGAAAATTGAAATTCTACTAAAATGTGACTTGGTTTCTCTCATGTGGTTTTTCCATCACGATATCTGAAAGCATGTCACAGCTGCTGCATTCATCACAGGTTGGGCACAAGACCTGCTCAGGCACTGCTATAGTGAGAGTGATCTCTTTTCGGGGCTTTGCCATAAATTTCACTGCTATTCAGACATTCAGTTCAATTAACTTGCTCAGTTGTGTCCAACTCTTTGCAATCCCATGGAATGCGGCATGCAGTTCTTCACCAACTCCTGGAGCTTGCTCAATTTGTCCATCCAGTTGGTTATGCCATCCAGCCATCTCATCCCCTGTTGTTCCCTTCTCCCGCCTTCAGTCTTTCCCAGCATCAGGGTCTTTTTCAGTGACTTAGCTCTTCACATCAGGTGGCTAAAGTATTGGAGTTTCAGCTTCAGCATTAGTCCTTCCAATGAATATTCAGGACTTATTTCCTTTAGGGTTGACTGGTTGGATCTCCTTGCAGTCCAAGGGACTCTCAAGAGTCTTCTCCAACACCACAGTTCTAAAGCATCAATTCTTTGGCACTCAGATTTCTTTATAGTCCAACTCTCTCATCCATACATGACTACTGGAAAAGCCATGGCTTTGACTAGATGGACCTTTGATGGCAAAGTAATGGCTCTACTTTTAATGTGCTGTCTAGGTTGGTCATAACTTTTTTTCCAAGGAGCAAGTGTCTTCTAATTTCATGGCTGCAATCACCATTTGCAGTGATTTTGGAGCCTCCCAAAATAGTCTCGCACTATTTCCATTTCCCCATCTATTTGCCATGAAGTGGTGGGTCCAGATGCCATGATCTTAGTTTTCTAAATGCTGAGTTTTAAGCCAACTTTTCACTCTCCTCTTTCACTTTCATCAAGAGGCTCTTTAGTTCTTCTTCGCTTTCTGCCATAAGAGTGGTGTCATCTGCATATCTGAGGTTATTGATATTTCTCCCAGCAATCTTGATTCCAGCTTTTGCTTCATCCAGACCGGCATTTCTCATGATGTACTCTGAATATAAGTTAAATAAACAAAGTGACAGTATACAGTCTTGGCATACTCCTTTCCCAATTTGGAACCAGTCTGTTGTTCTATGTCCAGTTCTAACTGTTGCTTCTTGACCTGCATACAGATTTCTCAGGAGACAGGTAAGGGGGTCTGGTGCTTCCATTTCCTCAAGAATTTTCCACAGTGTGTTGTGATCCACATAGTCAAAGGCTTTGGCGTAGTCAATAAAACAGAAGTAGATGTTTTTCTGAAACTCTCTTGCTTTTTCTGTGATCCAACAGATGTTGGCAATTTGATCTCTGGATCCTCTCCCTTTTCTAAATCCAGTTTGAACATCTGGAAGTTCATGGATCACGTATTGTTGAAGTCTGGCTTGGAGAATTTTGAGCATTACTGTGCTAGCATGTGAGATGAGTGCAATTGTGCAGTAGTTTGAACATTCTTTGATATTGCCTTTCTTTGGAATTGGAATGAAAACCCACATTTCCAGTCCTGTGGCCACTGCTGAGTTTTCCAAATTTGCTGGCATATTGAGTGCAGCACTTTCACAGTATCATCTTTTACACCTCAACTGGAATTCTATCACCTCCACTAGCTTTGTTCATAATGATGCTTCCTAAGGCCCACTTGACTTTGCATTCCAGGATGTCTCTAGGTGAGTGATATCACCATCCTGATTATCTGGGTCATGAAGATCTTTTTTGTGTAGTGCTTCTGTACATTCTTGCTTTTCTTAATAGCTTTTCTTAATAGCTTCTGCTTCTGTTAGGTACATACCATTTCTATTCTTTATTGTGCCCATCTTTGCATGAAATGTTCCCTTGGTATCTCTAATTTTCTTGAAGAGATCTCTAGTCTTTCCCATTGTATTGTTTTCCTCTATTTCTTTGCATTGATCCCTGAGGAAGGGTTTCTTATCTCTCCTTGCTGTTCTTTGGAACTCTGCATTCAGATGGGTACATCTTTCCTGTTCTCCTTTGCCTTTACCTTCTCTTCTTTTCTCAGCTATTTGTAAGGCCTCCTTAGAAAACCACTTTGCCTTCTTGCATTTCTTTTCCTTTGGGATGATCTTGATCTCTGCCTCCTGTACAGTGTCACAAACCTTCTTCCATAGTTCTTCAGGGACTTTATCAGATTCTAATCCCTTGAATCTATTTGTCACTTCCACTGTATAATTGTAATGGATTTGATTTAGGTCATACCTGAATGGTCTAGTGGTTTTCTCTACTTTCTTCAATTTAAGTCTGAATTATGCCATAAGGAGTTCAAGATCTGAGCCACAGTAAGCTCCTGGTCTTGCTTTTGCTGACTGTATAGAGCTTCTCCATCTTTGGCTGCTAAGAATATAATCAGTCTGATTTTTGTATTGCCCATCTGGTGATGTCCATGTGTAGTCTTCTCTTGTGTTGTTGGAAGAGGGTGTTTGCTGTGACCAGTGAGCTCTCTTGTCAAAACTCTGTTACCCTTTGCCCTGCTTCATTTTGTACTTCAAGGCCAAATTTACCTGTTACTCCAGGTATCCCTAGTCCCCTGTAATGAAAAGGACATCTCTTTTGGGTGTCAGTTCTAGTGGGTCTTGTAGGTTTTCATAGAACTGTTCAACTTCAGCTTCTTCAGCATTAGTGGTTGGGGCATAGACTTGGATTATTGTGATATTGATTGGTTTGCCTTGGAAACAAACAGAGATCATTATGTCGTTTTTGAGGTTGCACCCAAGAACTACGTTTTGGACCCTTTTTGTTGACTTATGAGGGCTACTCCGTTTCTTCTAATGGATTCTTGCCCACAGTAGTAGTAAAATGGTCATCTGAGTTAAATTTGCCCATTCCAGTCCATTGTAGTTCACTGATTCCCTAAATGTCCATGTTCACTCTGGCCAATTCCTGTTTGACCACTTCCAATTTCCCTGATTGATGGGCCTAACATTCCAGGTTCCGATGCAATACTGTTTGTTTCGGCATCGGAATTTACTTCCATGACCAATCACATCAACAAATGGGCATTGTTTTTTCTTTTATTCTGTCTCTTCATTCTTTCTGGAGTATTTGTCCACTCTTATCCAGTAGCATATTGGGCACTTACTGGCCTGGGGAGTTCATCTTTCAGTGTCCTATCTTTTTGCATTTTCATACTGTGGATGAGGTTCTCAAGGCAAGAATACCTAAGTAGTGGTTTGCCATTCCCTTCTCCAGTGGACCATATTTTGTCAGAACTCTCCACTATGACCCATCCATCTTCGGTGGCCCTACACAGCATGGCTCATATTTTCATTGAGTTAGACAAGGCTGTGGTCCATGTGATCAGTTTGATAGCATTATGAATTTCTTTTTTTTTAAATAGTTCTCCAGATTTCAGTTCAGGGGAGTTTGTTAGGCATCAGTTGAAAAGCCCTATCTCATGCCCATAAACACACATACACAATCTGCTTGCCTCCAAAAACAAATAATGTGCCACTTTCACTATTTTTTAAATCTAATTTTATTTTTTGTTTGTACCAAATGGCTTGGGGGCTCTTAGTTCTCTTACCAAGGAGTGAACCCATGCCCTCTGTCGTCTAAGCATGAAGTCCTAACCACTGAACCAACAAGGAATTCCCACTAATCTTTTTTTTTTTTTTTTATCTATTTGTATGGTTAATAGGAAAAGAATGTTTAGATCATTTATTAGAGAGACCATGCCCTCTGTGACATGTGTTGGTGGGCCTTGACTCATGGTGTCAGCAACTTGCTGTGTGATATGGGTTGCTATTTGCCTTTTAGTCACTCAGTTCCCAGCATCCTTTCCTTTTTTCTGTATTTTCCTATCCACATATTCCTATCTGCTGACCTTTTTTGATGAAAAGAATTGCTACCGCACTGAAGAGACACCACTCTTCTTACTTCCACGCACTCACCCACATGGAGGTGTGACCCTGCAATGGAAAAATGTCAAGTGAATAAAATGGGAGCAGAAATCAAGTCCAAAAGACTTAGGAACTTAATTTCTCTGGACTTCAATTTCCTTATTGGCTATATAAATCACAGAACTATCTCTTTTCAGATCTGGAATGGGCCTTGGGTATAGCTTATCAAACATACCTCCTGAGTTAACCAGGAAACCTTGGACTCTGAGATGCAACCCTCCTGGAGGGCTCACAATGCCAGGGGCACCTGAAGTACTGATTTCCTAACACCTGCTCTCTCGTCACTGTATGTTTGAAGGCCATTTCTATTTTGTAATGTCAAATGCACTCAACAAGTGTCATAGTACAAGATAATTAGCATCTAGGCAACCATGATGCAATTTACGCATCCTGTTAATATTATTAACATACTATTACTATTGCTTACCAGGCAGAGCCTTTTTTCCCCCTATTTATCTCTTTTTAAGCCCTTAAAAAGGTTAACCATTTGCAATGCATTTTCATCATCAAAGTGAAATATTAATATTTATCAATTTAGGGCTTCCTGGTAGTCAGATGGCAAATAATCTGCCTGCAATACAGGGGACCTGAGTTAGATCCCTTTGTCAGGAAGATTCCATGGAGAAGGGAATTGCTACCCACTCCATTATTCTTGCCTGGAGAATTCCATGGACAGAGGAGCCTGGCGGGCTACAGTCCATGGGATCACAAAGAGTCAGACATGACTGAGCAACTAACACACACACACCAATTTAGGTGTATTTGAATAACATTTTCCCCCTTTATATTTATCTTGTCATCCTAAATGTCAGTAGCATTGGAAAGAGAATGTATTCTCTTTCTTCAAATGAGGTGTTTCTGTGACCAATAATTCAATAGCACAGAAGTAATATCTTAGCATATTCAAAAGCAGAAACATTACTTTGCCAACAAAGGTCCGTCTAGTCAAGGCTATGGTTTTTCCTGTGGTCATGTATGGATGTGAGAGTTGGACTGTGAAGAAGGCTGAGCGCTGAAGAATTGATGCTTTTGAACTGTGGTGTTGGAGAAGACTCTTGAGAGTCCCTTGGACTGCAAGGAGATCCAACCAGTCCATTCTGAAGGAGATCAGCCCTGGGATTTCTTTGGAGGGAATGATGCTGAAGTTGAAACTCCAATATTTTGGCCACCTCATGCGAAGAGTTGACTCATTGGAAAAGACTCTGATGCTGGGAGGGATTGGGGGCAAGAGGAGAAGGGGACGACAGAAGATGAGATGGCTGGATGGCATCACTGACTCTATGGACGTGAGTCTGAGTGAACTCCGGGAGTTGGTGATGGACAGGGAGGCCTGGCATGCTGCCATTCATGGGGTCACGAAGAGTTGGACACGACTGAGCGACTGAACTGAACTGAACTGAATATCTTAGAGCAAAGGGAAACAACCTCTGCAAAACCAGCCTTTACCCCTATTTCTACAGAACCAGTTTATTATGTTAATTTCAGCTCCTTTCTTCTTCCTACCACCCCACCTTTCCTCTAGGCTCACCTCTGTGGCTTTGTTAACCACATGTTATTCTAGACACAGTGTGAAGATACTCCGAAGACTCTGTGAGCATAAAACCCTGCTTTTCTCATCGGTTTGCCTGCAGTGCTGTTGGTTGGCGTGTGCTGATCTTCCTCTTTTCCTCGCTTTACCTCATGTTTGTCTCTGTCAGTCATTCTGGAAGCCAGTACGATTTCTAGTATGAACTTCATACGCACCTTTATAAATGCCCAACTGAAAAATCTCATCTTTGATTTCTCATGCATGTCAAGACATCTTAAATTAAAAGTAGATCATTCAAAACTTTGATGGGCTAAAGTCAAGATTCTTGGTGATGGATTTTTTCTGGAACAAATCACAGCAATTGATAAAACTTCCTTTTTGCTTGTCCTTCCTCAAGGAATAAATATAAGCATAGTTTTCGGTTTCTTTTGGACACTCCTTCTCATTTGCTTTGTATGTGGAGTCGTTGCTAAGTTCTCCTGTGTCTTCTAGTTGCTCACTCTGTTTTTGCCTGTGGTCACTGAGTCCCTCTTTACCTTCTTCACATTACCCTCCCAGCCTCTCCATGCTTGGGGCCCCCCAGTTCTTACAGAAAGCCTTCTTGGCACCTTAACTGGGACCCCCAGAGCTTTCCAGGTGTCAATGGCCCTGGAATCAAGTACTTCTGATTTTGCTCAGGAGAATCATTAACCATTCTTAAATAAATCCCGGCTCCTACTCACCATACAATTTTGAACTTGTGCCTTTGTGATATTTGACATTGGAGATCACAGTTAAAACCACTGTTTGTTTTCTCTGCCCACTGCATCATCATACGGATGATTCTTCTGGATCTTGGTTTCAGTCTCTGTAACTGCCTATCTTTCTGAGACATCTTTCAAAACTCTATAAACAGAATTTCATATATAACACATCATCTGGCATTTAAGCTGATTTCTTTCCAAGCAAATCATCTATCTAAACAGGGGAAAAAAAATCCCCCCAGGGATGTGTGTGCATGTCATTTATACTGAGGAGACAGCAACTTGTGTTTATATAGATAACACCTTCAGTCTGGGTTGGCCTTTGTATCTTGTATGATTCATTGATGTACCAAGCTGAGCCTTTTAACTAGTTGCTGCCTCTTTCAAAATTCCTTTACCCAAACATGCTTAGATGACCCTTCTCTGACTTGCTATAATTATATTTATAAGGGTTGTTGTTGTTCAGTCGCTCAGTCGTGTCTGACTCCTTGGGATCCCATGGTCTGCAGCACACCAGGTTCCCCTGTCCTTTACCATCTCCCAGAGTTTGCTCAAACTCTTGTCCATTGAGTCAGTGATACCATCCAACCATCTCATCCTCTGTCATCCCTTTCTCTTCCTGTCTTCAATAGTTCTTAGCATCGGGATCTTTTCCAATGAGTTGACCCTTCGCATCAGGTGGCCAAAGTATTAGAGCTTCACCTTCTGCATCAGTCCTTCCAGTGAATATTCAGGGTTGATTTCCTTTAGGAATAATTGGTTTGATCTCCTTGCAGTCCAAGGGACTCTCAAGAGTCTTCTCCAGCACCACAGTTTAAAGGCATTATTGTATTTATAAGGCACATTAGACAATCACCTCTAATTCTTTGAATTTTGCATTTATCATCTTCAAAGTGGTGATTGCTTAAGAACTGGAAGATGCACCCTCTTCATATACAACTAGGAACCAACTCCAGTGCTAGTTCACTCTAAGCCTAGGAGAGCATGATGAATCTATCCATCTTCTTAAGGGGAAGAACAGTGAATGAGTGTGTAAATTTTTTCCTGAATGTCCCATAAGCCCTGAATATAGAAGTACAATGATCCAAAAAGTATTGAGCTTCCCTGATGTGGCAGTATTCTGTCCTGTAAGGACAGAGTTACCAGCAGCTACACACCCGATCAGGAATTCTACTCTTTTGAGGGATGCTGCTTGTCTGTGGCTGTCTCTTTGGCTTCCATTACGCTCTGTGCATCTGGCCAGTTAGCATGGGACTTGACCCAGTCTGCACTGTTTGTTCATTGGCATCAATTCTCCAATAAGGCATACATACCGCCCCTAACACTTCACTGAGACCCACTTTTCTGTATACTGAAGTTTTTTTTTTTTTGCCCACACATCCCCATCTTTAAAAGATATACCTAGAGTGAGCACCATGATTATTCATCTTAATGATTATCCACCTCTTGTAAAGGTTGATGCATAGTGGGGCCTCCAATATTTAACTGAATAGAGAAACAAAGTTGTATAAACACTTTATGCTTTAAAGTACTTAGTATTTATTTTATTTGGCTCTTCAGCCAGTGCATTTTAAACTATGATATCAAGGCATGGTGTTGTTCCTTGAGCTGAATTGAGAGCTTTTGCATCTGAAATGTAATGAGTCTTATCTCAATTAGTTGAAAATCACCAATGAGTGGTACTTCTTTTCCACTTTTGAAATTCCTTTCCACCTCAACTTTTTTTTTTCTTAAAAGCTTAAATTTCTTTCATAAGGCTATACCTGTTTTTGCAGAGAATTATGTTTTACTATTTTCATTTACATAGTATCCCAAGAAAATTCACTTGACTACTGGGAGTTGAGCTTTTCAAGCAGATAAGGTAACATTGCTCACGAGAACAAGTGTTATACTCTCCTTTTTCTCATGTGTGTATATCTGGGGAGGAGGTTGATTCCTATATAAAAATTATTTGTCAGACAGTGGAGTGTCTCATACATGCCTTATTTTACTTCAGCTTTCCATCAGCTCTGTGATGCAGTGTCATCACCAGGTGTTAAATGATGAACCTGTGTCACAGAGCAGTCCAGTGTCACAGAGCCAGGAGAGGTGAAGTTCAGTTTGTTTAATCCAAAGCCCAGGTCCTCCCCACTGTCCTCACATTGTTGTTTTTAAGAGTCTAATCTTTAGTAAACTCCTTCAAGCAGATGTTATATTTTAAACTCTGCACCCCCACCCCAGGAATTTACATAAAACTGAATATAGTTGACTCTCTCTCGTTTCAGCTTGGCTTACAAGGTCTGCCTTCTACCCTATTACATACATTCAAAAAGTGTGTTAGTTCTTAGTCATGTCTAACTCTTTGTGACCCCATGGACTGTAGCCTGCCAGTTTCCTTTATCTATGGAATTCTCCAGCCAAGAATAGTGGAGCAGATAACCATTCCCTTTTTTCAGGGGATTTTCCCAACCCAGGGATTGAACCCAGGTCTCCTGCGTTGCAGGCAGATTCTTTACCATCTGCTGCTGCTAAGTTGCTTCAGTCGTGTCCGACTCTGTGCGACCCCATATACGGCAGTCCACCAGGCTCCCCCGTCCCTGGGATTCTTCAGGCAAGAACACTGGAGTGGGTTGCCATTTCCTTCTCCAATGCATGAAAGTGAAAAGTGAAAGTGAAGTCGCTCAGTCGTGTCCGACTCTTAGCGACCCCATGGACTGCGGCCCACCAGGCGCCTCCGTCCATGGGATTTTCCAGGCAAGAGTACTGGAGTGGTGTGCAATAACCTTCTCCGTTACCATCTGAGCCACCAGCAAAGCTCCATATGCATCCAAGGATTTGCTCAAATCATCTTCAGTGCTTCTGATTACTTGCTTACTCTTATACCCTGGAATGTGTCGTCCCTTGTTTTTAAACTGTAACTCTCTCTCTTCCAGACAGTCACCTTTGAATGGGGTTGAGAATTTAAAAATTATATTTTAAATTGCCAAGTGAAAGATTGTTTAAAACTCTGTCACTTTCCTATTCAAAAATATTCATTGGAGACAGCCAAGGAGAAATTAAGTGACTTAACAGGAGGCGTTTAAGATGGAGGTAGAGAATAATGTAGTTAAGTATACCTATTAATAAAAAATAAATAATGGAACATGAACTTGGACTTTATTATACCTTTTGGCATAGTGTTTCATCCTCAGTAGCACATTGATTTCTTATTATAAAATAAGTTTTTTTTAAAAAAGCAAATTATAATTGAATAAGGGTGAAAGGTGTTAGAAATTCTATGTTTTGTACACAGAATAAGGATGATAAAGCACATAGAAAAATCAGATCTGTAAATAACTTCAAAATGGATTGACTTTTTGTAACTGTACCATATAGAATGAAGTATGAAAAATGTTATTTTAAACTGTGATAGCTTGAATTACTTTCAGAGTATTGATAAACAGAGAATTGCATTTCTACTATTTTTTCTCTAGAGGCACACAAACATAAAGTTAATTTTTATAAGAGCAATTTTTAAGTCACAGATTTTTGGAGAGTTTCCTATATAGTGGTCAATTGTGTATGAAACAAATTATTTTTAGCCTAATTGCAGGCAGAGTAGTTAAGCCACTCACTCTGTTATGGTTGAATTTCATTTGAACTTTCTAATAGTATGATTTGTTTTCAGAATTTAATAACTGACTCAAATATTTAATAGTGGAAGCTTTCATTAAATTTAAAAGAAATCAGGATATATTTTTAGAAGAGCTAACTTATTTTCCTTATCAGTTTTATCTACTTTAGAAGAAAAGAAAGAGAATGAAGCCCATCTCTTTGTGAACTTAAATAGACATTAATGCTATAACCCCAGCAAATAATTTATTTCAGTATATATCATCATTCAGAACAGTTGGGAAGCACCAAATGGCAGTAATAACTATACTTCCAGCTCTCCTGAATAGCAAATTGCACTGACTCTGTGAAACTCTTCACTTGTCTGCTGGATAATCATTCTTTTTAAGACTCAAATATATTTTCGAGACCAGTTTTCGATTGCACATTGTCTACTTTTGCATTGCCTAACCGTTTTCTGTTGAGTACAATGACTTATTTTGAAATGCGAGTGGGGAAAGCTAAGAGTTGAAAGATTTTGTCTCCATGTGTCATCCTAGAAATAGATGACAAAAAGATCATTAAATGGATTAATTTACAGGCATCCTTAGAATAGAATGTTTTTACATTAAAGCCTGTTATAAGCCTTTTAAATAAATTGCATTGTACCATACTTTCTGCTCCCCCCACCCCAGGGGTCTCTTGACCTTTCACCTCTTATTTTGTCCTATAGGCACTCCACTGCTGGTGAGGAGAAGCAGCGACCCAGCGCCAAGCCCACCTGCTGATGCCCAGTCAAGCGCTTCACACCCTGGTGGGCAGAGTCTGAAACCTGTGATTCCAGTAGGTATCCTGTTGTTTGCATATCTAGTAAAAGATCAAAGCGCCTTACACATAAACTAACTGGGACATTACAGTCTTAAGTAAGTGAATAATTAGAGACCTTTTGATAGGATATGTGATATTACGTATAAGATTAATAATAACTAATATGAGCTATTGCTAGGATACAGTTATAGTGAGAGCTATTATTTATAGAGCACCAGTTGTGTGCCTGGGACTGTTTAAAGGGCTTTACATTGTCATCTACACTTCCACCTCAAAGTACCAACTTGCCTTTGTCTCCATTTTACTGATGATGTAATTGAAGCAGAAGGAGGTCTAATGATTTATCCAAGGTCACAGCTAGTAAGTGGCCAAGTCAAGACTTTAACCCAGGTGGTGGGCTGCAGAACCTGTGCTCTTAACTAGCACACTGTACAGTTGGATCCCTCATCCTCTCGCTTCATGATGCTCCAAGAGATAGTTTACCTGTTTGTGGTATGTTCATGCAATGCTGTGTGAAGTCATATAATGGTGAATGGTTTCACACTATTGATATCATAGACATGTGGTACCACTACCCAGTTTCTACATCTCAACATTCAAATGAAGGCAAAGTGAAATTAGATACCAAACTGCTTACACCTAATAAAGCTTACAACAGCTTTACTTCTAACTGAGAAGTGAAGAGGAGAATAGTTTACTAAGAGACCATGTGCTCTTTCCATATGAAACTGTGGGATTTTTCTGCTAAATCCCAATCTTCTTTGAAGAGTTGTAATTGTGTTTCATCCTCTGAAATAGCCTAAGAGTTAAGTTTTCGATGATGGCTGTATATCATTGCAATAGGTGATCTTCCATAATGGCACCCTATTTTAAAAATTTTCTGAAAGTGAATCTCTTCTCCACTTTAAGTCTCACTGTGTATGATGGCTTCAGAAAAAAAGGCAATGTTTTTGGTATATAGAGATGCTGAATGAACTAAATGGATTCTCCCAGGGTGATATAAAATATTCTTAGTAAGAAACTGTTAACGTGTAGGATGGCTTCCCTGGTGGCTCAATGGGAAAGAATCCACCTGCCAATGAAGGAGATATGGGTTTGATCCCTGGGTTGGGAAGATCCCCTGGAGAAGAAAATGGCAACCCACTCCAGTTTTCTTGCCTTGGGGAGTGTTATGGAGAGAGAAGCCTGGTGTTCATGGGGTTGGAGAGTCAGACTTGACTTAGCAACTAAAAAGCAATAATATGTATGAAGTAGGGGTCACCATACTAACTCATGGGGTAATTAAATAGGTTTACAGGAGTATTTTGTATGTTTCTTTTTGTATGCCTGGAAGTGTCCTGAAAGTATTTTAGATGTAATATTTTCTCACTTTCCATCCTTATAAGGAAACATATTTAATAGAACATTATTTTAATAAAAATCAGGTGTATGTGTTCTGCTCTAATGATGAGTATAAACAGAACCAGTATGTGGTGTGGCATTTGTATGTGTGTTTAATGCCCACTGATTGAGCCCACGTTAAGCTTAAATATATTGGATTGGAGGAAGAGAAGAACCATAAAAATGAGAGAATTACATAAAAGAGAAAAACTATAATTTACTGCTTATTTTTATGAAGTTAATATACTCCCAAACCAAAGTGTGATCTGTGTTACCATGATTTACATGTAGAAACCCCACCAATATTAGGTCCATGTTTCTATCACTTAGGCTCTGTGTTGAGATCAACTGAAAATACAACAATAAAGCTTTCCCTAGACAAAGTGAGGGCTACTATCTTTCTGCTACATTCTATATCAACAAAATATGATACCACTATGTTCCAAGCTGGGGTAATCAAATAGGACTATTCAGGACTGGTTTCCTTTACGATTGACTGGTCTTATTTCCTTGCTGTCCAAGGGACTCTCAAGAGTTCAACACCACAGCTCAAAAGTATCAACACTTCAGAGCTGTTTTCTTTATGGTCCAACTCTCACATCCATGCACGACTACTGGAAAAACCATAGCTTTGACTAGACAGACCTTTGTTGGCAAAGTAATGTCTCTGCTTTTGAATATGCTGTCTAGGTTTGTCATAGCTTTTCTTCCAAGGAGCAAATGTCTTTTAATTTCAAGGCTGAAGTCACCATCTGCAGTGATCTTGAAATCCAAGAAAATAAAGTCACTAGGTGTCTAAATGAAGACATTTAAGTGTGTTTATTTTTACCAAGAAGAAAAATGCATTTGTGTGTGTGAAAGTGCACACACACGTGTATTATAGCCATCTCCCTTTATCTCTCTACATCCTAACTCAAATGCTAGTTACACCTGCTTGTCCAGTATCATAACCACTGGCCACATGTGGATATTGAGCACTAGAAATGTATTTCAAGTGTGACATACACACTGAATGTCAAAGATTGAAATATGAAAAAAGTAATATAAAAAATCTTATTGACAATTTTTTATTGACTCCACATCAAAATGGTATTAGGTTTGGTAAATTCGGTTGAATAAAGTATATTTCAATTGTTTTCACCTGTATCTTTGTACTTAAAAAAAAAAAGACACAGCTACTGAAAAATTAAAAATTATGGCTGTAGTTCACATTGTATTCCTATTGGACAGAGCAGCTCAGACCTAAGTAAAATTGGATATAGCACTAATGAAATGGTTGGAGACCCTTGAGAGAAAGTTCTTTGAGTTGCACATCATCTCTGGGGTAACAGTATGATTAGGTTTGCCTGGGGCAGTCTGAGTTCATGTGGCATATTTATTAATAGCGTCCCTGCTAACTCTCAGAGGTATCCATGCATGGATGATAAATTATGTGGCACCCTACACATAGCCCTGTAGTCACTTGTAGTGTTTGCTCAGTGATCAGAGGAGCAGTCTTCCAAGGAAACCATGGGAACATAACAACCACAGCTCTTACATGGGAGCACACTGCCCAGAAGGTTTTGTGTGTCTCAGACCTGAGCCCAGGTGGTACAGAATTGGAGACTACAGATTCCCCATCTCTCAGACTCTAATTCTATCTAATGCTTCCTCTACCACTTCAGCTGCACTGTAGTTGATTTCTGTGGTTTGATAAGGGATGATGAAAATGGGGAGTATATGATAATGCACACATGTAGCCACTGATATGAAAAATAATTGCTTAAAAAGCTCTATTCTATTGCATTTCATTTCAATATCCAAGAAGAAAAGCAACTACAACAAAATTCCCACTCTTAAACAGTGTTCATATGTAAGTAATTCACAGATGGCAGAGCCCCAAGTGGGTTATATTCAATCATTCCCAAGAAATGAAACTTACTTAAAACCCACAGCATAAGAAGCTGTAAGAATGAATATTTGACACATTTGATTATGTTGAAATATTGCCTCTAAAACCACAGTTGATGATTGTTATTTTTAGTTGTACTTCATTAGACTTGCTCTAGAAGGGAGATTTTTCTTTGATGTCCAGAGATATGTTTTTTGAAATGCTGGAAAAGTCACACTTGTTTTCTGGCTGGTGAAGTTATTACAGATTGGTTATTTAAGATGTACAGCTTCGAACAAGTTGGAGGTTTTAAAAGGGTTTAAAGTAGAAAAATCAGATCGCAAATTTCTAATTCTGTGAATATTACAAAGCCACTAAACCTCAGTATTTGTCTCTAAGAGTACCATCAGATAAATTTGTTTCCTTCCTTCCTCTTTTCATAAACCTATCCAGTTAATCAGAATAGCATGATTATTAATGTGCAAATATTATATGACTATTTATCTTTCAAGGAATAGAAAATTCAATTCGACTGACTGCTTGTGAATCAAAGAAAGAGAATCCTGGGGGCAAGATAGTGTAGTAAGAACCTCGTTATGGCCCTCTTACCTTCCTTGCCTTGATTGTAACCTGGTGTTCTTGGCTTAAGGGCATGCCATAAAGCCAGGTTCTTGAAATTGATGTTCCTGAATTTGCGGATGGAAGAGAACTCTAAAACAGATGTGATTTTCCCCCTTAATATCCGGTTAACTACCATGGTTGTTTTGTGTTTTAATGACTGTTTATGGTTTCACGTTTAACCCTAGGGCAAAATGATCCTGCAGGGTGAGTAAATTAAAAAGTGGATTCCTGAAAACGATAATGCTGTGGTTGTTCTCTTTGTTTGTTCTAAAACTATTACTTGTCTTGATTCACCAAAATCAATTAAGAAAATACTGGTCAGTTTTTAAGGCTATATCTAAAATATATGCATTTTATTTCAAAAAATAACATGGTCATCTTTGAAGTTGTTAAATTGAAAGTCCATGGATGGGTTACAGAGGACCTGTTAAGTCCCTGAAGTTTTACTCATGGCATAGTGTGTGTGTGTGTGTGTGTGTGTGCATGTGTGTTTGTGTGTGTATGTGTGTCCTGTGGAGAAGGCAATGGCACCCCACTCCAGTACTCTTGCCTGGAAAATCCCATGGACGGAGGAGCCTGGTGGGATGTAGTCCATGGGGTCACTAAGAGTCGGACACGACTGAGCAACTTCCCTTTCACTTTTCACTTTGATGCATTGGAGAAGGAAATGGCAACCCACTCCAGTGTTCTTGCCTGGAGAGTCCGAGGGATGAGGGAGCCTGGTGGACTGCTGTCTATGGGGTTGCAGAGAGTCGGACACGACTGAAGTGACTTAGCAGCAGCAGCAGCAGCAGCATGTGTGTCCTGAAGGTGCTTTATCACTCTTACCATATGTTACAAAGAATACAAAAGACCAAGAACGGTTAGGATGAAATAATGTGGGGAAGTCACTAATTCTGAGAGTATGATGAAGGATAAAGAAGTAAAGCGGAAATTACTGCTGTCCTCCAAATGTGTATTAAATAATTAAGGTTATTTCATCATATTATTGGGCTTCCCTCATGGCTCAGTCGGTAAGGAATCCACCTGCAATGCGGGAGACCTGGGTTCAATCCCTGGGTTGGGAAGATTCCCTGGAGGAGAGCATGGCAACCCACTCCAGTATTCTTGTCTGGAGAATCCCCATGGACAGAGGAGCCTAGTGGGCTACAGTCCATGGGGTCACAAAAAGGTGAAAATGTGTATTAAATAATTGAGGTCATTTCATATATTATTACCTTTCCTCACGAGCATATAATATATTAATATATAAATCCAAGATGTGCAGATAAATGGGAGTTTTTGAATTGTCTCATTGAGAGGTCAAAAATAGCTCCTAAGTCAGTAGCAACACAATTCATAGCAACAGTAAGATTGAGGGTAAGGGGAGCCAATTCCTTTGGGAAGACACCCTGAAGAAAAGTGTTTCCAGTGGTCCTGCTTTCTCAATAGGATTGAGAAGGGAAAATGTAATATCAGTTCTTCGGAGGTTTTGGTACTTCATCAGCAAAGATAATGACAGGTAGCTTCCAGTGAGAGAAAATCTTTCCGGTGAGTAGTGTCTTTGTGTCTTGCATGTATATATATATATATATATATTGGTTAGAAAATTTTCCCTTGGATGTCACATACATTGAAGTTATTATAGCCAATGTTGCTCTTAGATTAAACATTTTCATATCCATGAAAGGAATTAATGAAATATTACAGAGAAAGTTAAATAGCTTAGCTTTTAGGATTAAAATCATCAAATTGTCACTGACATGTCAGAGGACATTTGGTTGTGGGTTGCTGACTGTCGACACCCATCATAGAAACAACAAAAATTCTGAATGTCCAAATCATTTTTTTTTATCCATTAGATATGTAATTAAGTAGCCATAGAAACAAGGGAACAAAATAATTATTGTAGACGCTGATGTAAATTAGAAAGAAAACTCTAGTCATTGTCTTCCAAGGAGGAGAGATGGATACTGAAGAGTGAAAGGGAGGGAGAAATAGCGTGTAATATATAATCATATTATTTAGAGATACTGAAGCCTACAAAAGGTTTTCCTTTTTTTTTCCTCTCCTGACACAGTGATTTAATAATAGTCCTGGTGTTTGTAACTCCAGCTGTTCACGCTGTGTGCTGATAAGACCAGAGCTTGGAGACACATTTCAACGATGGTTTTCATATGGCTTTGTTTTTAAGAGATAAAACTGCCATCCAATATTTCATGGGGCCAAATGTTTACTTAGTTTGGCAAGTTTAGGCAGCTTAGTTTCTGAAACAATTATGTTTGTAAGACTCAAGTTCAGGTGGGGGAAATCTAGAAGCCCAATTTATTCTGCAAAAGAATTTTTCATCAAACCTTTCAGGAATAGATGAAACAGATTTAGACTGCATTAATGTCTATGCCATGACTAATGAAGGAACCTGGGGATTGTGCCCCCTGTTTAGGAGGTGCTCCCCCATCATTCTTTTTGGATCTAGTCCAGAAAATCTAAAAGAAGTATCCCTATTCAGAGTTCAGTCTCAGAAATTAAAGAGGTAACCATGACATGGTGTCTCTTGCTGTTTAAGTTGATCTGCACATAATGAAAATTGATGGGTTTGCTTTTATGTCAACATAAATTGATTAATCCCTTAGATGTCCATGACCTCTGCCATGTGCCATCCAGAAAGCATAAGGCATGGTCCCTGTCCTCAGGAAACTTACAACCTCATTGTGAAGACCAGAGCTAAAGCAATTAACCCTAGCAATCTGCCTGCAAGTATCAAATCATTAAGTCATACATTTTTAACCAATAAAACCAGTGTCCTTTGCCTTTGGTCTATACTCCTCTCAGCCTCTCAAGGGAATTACCATGTGTACTATCTCTATTAGCTCTTATGTCACTCAAATATAACTGCTTGTTTACATGTCTGTTACAAGACAAGGCTCCTTAGAGGCATGAGCTGATGTATTCATTTTTGTATGAAAGCCCCCAGGCGCAGTGCCTGACACATTAATATGATTTAGATGATTAAAACTTTTACTTCCAAGAAGGGCAAAATGAATTCCATTCAGCAGCTTTTAACTATTTTGTAAAGATGTTTGTATTTGTGTGTATGTGTTTACATAGGTATATATATACACAAACATATGTATAAATGAATTAGAATGTGAAAACTATGAAATTACCTATATAGCATACTGTTTTGCTCTCTGCATAGCTTAGGTTATGATTTTCTGCTTTAGGACAGTGTGTTAACCTATGTTTTTCAGTGTTGTCAAGGGGAGAGAGATGTTTAAACACAAGTTCTCCTCTTGGAATTTAAAATGTGGTTGGGTAGCTGAAGTCAGCAATTTCAAGTGAGATCCAATTTATCTTCCTACCATTCTAGCAATGACTCCATCAGAGAAATTGAATTCTGAGAAAGAATAGAATTTAAAGGAAAGAACAAACCTTGGTAATTCTAGAGGTGAATGTTTATAAAGCCTGATTTTGTTACTGTCTATGAAATGTGAACAAAGGAAATAATTTAGTATGCAATCAATGAAGTCACTTATCTGAGTTCTACCTTTTTGTCAATAAACCTATGAGTTCTATAATCAGAAAGTTAGTAATCTCTGTAGTTATAGCTTTTTAATTTTCTAATAATTGTTCAAAGAGCTTACAAAATCCTTGAATAGACTAGAAATGTCTGGACAAGATAGCGCTCTTATACCCATCACATTTAAAGAGTTCCCCTTCTAAATTTTTCTCATATTGCATCTTCAAGAAGTTCTTCTAATTTCAAGAGATTTGGAAGAAAATAAAAACCACAATCTTGATATATGAATTAGTTCAAGAGCATGACAACATTTATAAGGTGTTTCATAGCAAAAATCTCATCAACATCTCATGTGAACAGCATGACCGTGTTTGAAATTTAGTAAAGATGAGGTTTAAGGTAGCCTTATTCCAAAGGTCAAGATTGTGTCCTGACTGCATCAATAACTCTCTACTCCTGAGAAAATTATTTAAATCATGAATGACTTCCACAGAAATTTTGTATAATTGAAAGGAAATAATAAATAAAAATCCTATATGAACTACTGTTAAGGACTCAGACCCCCAAACTAGCATCTGCACAGTTCCAGATATAAATTATTACCTTGATTGGTATGAATTCATCTTTAAATTTCCTTTTCATGTCTCAATATTCATAAGTGCTCATAGAATGAGGCTGTATTTCTGTGTAAAACACCAAGCTTTATTTTTATTTCTCAAGGTAATAATATCTATGTCTATATCTATATCTATCTATATATAAATATAAAGCTAAGTATACACACAAAGGCAGCAGCATAGAAACATACATATATCTACATATACACATTTAAATTCTTTGGGGGAGAATACTGCTTCAATCTGGAGACTACAGTACAAGTAGATCATATTACTTTAAAGTGAAAGCTCAAGGGTATGGACTGCGTCTCTTGTAAGTTCTGATCTGCTGTATGTCCCTTCCATGTTTTGGACATTTACTGAAGATTGATGGCAAGGAAGAAAAGGGTTAATGAGTGTTCACCTTGAGAAGTAACAAGACAATCAGTATTAAAAGGAAGGAAGGTTTTTTTTTTTTTTCCCTGAGCATGGTGCAATTCTTAGAAATCTCTTCTGATGGGAAATTTTTTTTTTCCCCTCACAACCTAAACTCTTCTGAAGAGCAGGCTTCATTTTTTTTTTTCTTTCAAAATCTATTCGTCGAATGACACTGTACAGACATTTAAAAGAGTTTTCTCTTTCTCGGGAGGGTGGCCCCTTTCCTAATAGCTCTGTACTTTAAAACAGAGTTCTGATTTAGATGAATCACACTTTAAAAGTAGCTACTGTGTGTGTTTCACGCTTGTGGAAACTTACAGCGTCCTCGTAAGCAGCATGTGAGCTTGTCACCATACAGCTTTTGATGTCTGATTAGATGATCTTTGGGACATCTGGAGTGAGTTAGTTTTGAAGTCACTGGTGTGAGGCGCTAGAGAATCCAGAGCCTTCTGACAGACTTGAACCAGTGAAAACACCACTACTTTTAGCAAATCTTTTTTAACCTGCAACTAGCTGACAATTTTCTGACTGACATAGCCCTGATATTTTCCAACTGACTTTCCAGCCCCCTTTCTCTACAGAACTCCCCACCTTTCAAGCAAAGAATGGGTAAGTGGCATTTGTTGTAAAAATCATAAAGGATTATTCCCCTTTGACAGGAAAAGGTAGATTCTTAAGTATCACAAGTCAGAATTGATGAACTTGCTTAAAGAAATTGTATTGTCTCGTTTTTCTTTGCCTTTAATTTCAGTCACTGTGTCAATCATGCATGCTTCCTTAATTTTTAAATAAAATATATTTGACACTCAGCTATGTTCTATGAAGATCCAAAGATAAATAGGCATCCAAAGCAATTGATATCGCTGCGGTGTAATACCTCAGTTTTAGAACATCTATTAAAAGTTCATACATTTATCTTGTCAAAATGTTATTTGAATAGTCTCATTAAATACAAACATTGTTTAGTTAGAGGTTGTGTAATTTGTCCGATGAGGTTTTACTGGTATGAGATGATTTCTCACTATTTCCTGAATAAAATTATTATATACCTATAAATATCTGACTATATTTACAAAATTTGATCATGTCCCTCTCCTTCCCTGAAACAACTGACCACTTCCCAGGATATATTTTTAAATTTCTTGGTGTGGCTTTTTTTTTAATTGTAGTGAAATACATAGCATATAGTATTTACCATCTTAGTTATTTTAAATAAATGGTTAAATTTCGCTAAGTACATTCATATTATTGTACAACCATGACACCGTGAGTCTCCAGAGCTCTTTTCATCTATTACAGCAAAACTGAAACTCTATACTTATTAAACAATAAATCCCGATTGCCCCCTCTCCTCAGCCCTTGGCAGTTACCATTATACTTTCTGTATCTATGGTTTTGACTACTCTAGGTATCTCATATAAGTGAAATCATAAATATTTGGTTTTTGTGACTGGCTTATTTAATTTAGCATAATATCCTCAAGGCTTATTCATGTAGCCTGTACCAGAATTTCCTTTTTTTTAGGGTGAATAATATGTATGTGAAACATTTTGCTTATTTGTTCATTCATTGATACACACTTGTGTTGCTTCTATCTTTTAGCTGTTGTGAATAATGCTGCTGTGGACATGAGTGTACAAGTATTGTTCTTAGACCCTATTTTCAATTATTTTGGGTATATACCCAGGAGTAGAAATTCTGGATCACATGATTATTATATATGATATAATATATATATATATATATATATATATATATATATAAACACCATAATGTTTTCCATAGTTGTTGTAGCACTTTATATTCTCACCAACAGAACACAAGGGTTCCAATTTCTCTACATCCTTGCCAACACTTGTAATTTTCTGCTTTTTGAAAAATAGCCATCCTGATGGATATGAGGTGTCATCTTGTGGTCTTGATATGCATTTCCCTAATGATTGGCGATGTTGAGCACTTTTTCACGTGCTGGTCAGTCATTCATATATTTTCCTTGGAGAAATGTCCATTCACATCCTTTGTGCATTTTTTAATTGGGTTGTATGTTTTTTGTATGCTTTTGCTGCTGTTGTTGAGTTTGGGGATTTCTGTATATAATCTGGATATTAATCCCTTATTCAGGTGATTTGCAAATGTTTTCTTCCATTCTGTAGGTTGCCTTTTTACTCTGTTGACAAGTGTCCTTTAATATCTCTGAATTATTCATTTTCATGAAGTCTGGTTTGTCTGCTTTGTTGTTGTTGCCTGTTTGTGGCTGTATCCAAGAAAGCGTTGCCAACCTCGGGGTTGTGAAGTTTTTGCCCTATGTTTTCTTGTAAGAGTTTTATTGGTTTAGTTCTTATGTGTAGGTCTATGATCCATTTTGAGTTAAATTTTGTATATGGTATTGGGCCAAGGTCCAACTTCATTCTTTTCCAGGTGAATATCCAGTTTTCCCAGAACTGTTTGTTGAAAATACTATTCTTTCCCTGCATCCTTGTTGAAAATCATTGACCATATGAGTAAGGGTTTATTTTTGCCTTCTCGGCATTACTTTTTACAGCCTAACCTCAGCCTATATGTTTAGCTTCATCTCCAGCCACAGCACATCATGTACTCCATGTGTGCTGCGTGAAGTTTCTCACATGTGCACAAAACGATCCTGTGTTTTGCCCAGCTGTATCTTCTGCCAGGCAAGTGACAAATGTCATTCATCCCCCTAGTGAATGTGCGGTTTTCTTTCAAAACCCAGTACAGTGGTCTTTTTCTTTTACTAAATCCCCCCTCCCCCCAATTTCTTTCTGTTATGTACAGAATTAACCATGTCCTGCCCATGGTGCACTGATATCTTCATTGTAATTCTTTCTACCCCATGTTATAATTTCCCACATTTTCTATCTCCCTTACAATACTAAACTCCTTGTGAGTGGATCAAATTTTCTTTCACATACCCAAAATGAAATATCTTTCCTAAAGAACAGGGGGCACTTATAAAAGGTTTATAGAAAGAAAAGAATGAAATACATTTTCCTAATAGCCTATTTAAACCACAAAGCACTTTAATTGCAGTTTTAATAGCATTAATCTGTATGCTAGGTCTGCCAACAGATGGCCACGTAACACTACCCAGGATGTCAAGGAAGGAGGGCCTTTCTTTGCTCAGTTCCAAGTTCATGTCAGATGTGGACACTTCATTATTTATATTTAAATATGGTATTTCATCTCATAAAAATCTGTAAGTTCCACTTTATTTACCCTCTTTCATAGATGAAGAAGCTAGTGCTCAAAGAAGTCAATTCATCTGCCCCAGATTATATAACTAATTAATAGCAGGGCTAGAATTTTCAAATATGTTTCCATCCAAAGTATAACCTCTTTTCATTCTACCAAAGGTTAGCCTTGGAAGTAGCACCCTAGAGTCCATACCTTTGTCCCATTGATGCTATCTATCATTGTTCAAATGCTTAGGGCAATCTTCATTTGAAACCGCCTTAAAGCCAGTTTATGAGCTGCTTCCTTAAAAAAAAAACATTTCACTATTTTATACTCATGGATTATTTTTCTCCCATAAATGGTATTCTATTTGATGCCAAAATTTATATTGTAAAGTTCATCTCAAGTAACTTGGCTGTTTATACAATTTAAGTATCTCTATGCAGCAGAAAGATATGCTACCATAAAAAAAAAAAAAGAGAAGAAAAGTAAAAAGAAAAAATCTGATTCAGGCATGAAGAACATTTAAAGGACATTTATAGAAGAATAGATTCAAATGTGGTTTAGAAGCAGAGTACAGAGTTTTATAGCCATTCTTTGTTTATCCAGTTGTCTCATGGTTAAGACAACCAGTTTTTATCCCTAAATCATCCACTGGCTCTCTGTCAATGTAGACAAGTATAATTTTGTTCTCTGTCTGGAAAAGAAGATTATCTTCTCTCATGCTCACAGTGGAATTGTGAAGTTAATACCTTTTATCTTGAGTATAGCATTTAGGAGAATGTGGGTGCTTAATATATGTTAATAATAGTGATAATAATGAATGTTGATAATTAAAGGTCTTTTATAATTATCAAATTTCTAATGTGTGTTAAATATAATTAAAGGGGAATGATTTAAATTAATATGCACACATGCAAAAACTAGAGCTAGCCACAGATTTTATTTTTAGCTTCTTAATATCATGAATATGAATCAAGTATTAAGAAATCCAGTTATGATTCGTGTTTCACTCTGGTCATGATGGAGAACCCAAGCAGGATCTGGAAACTAGAATGGCCTCTGTTTGAGTTGAAAAATATAGTCATGAATGGGGATTTACAAAGAGCTGTTGTGATTGGAGCTTGACCACATGAACTTGTGAATCAGACATTATTATTATAATCTATCACTATAACACTGAGTTCCATGAGAGAAAGGCACTTTTCCTAGAAACTGGACACCATTCCAGGAGTAGGTAACAAACAAATGCCTGGAAGGGCCCTAGAAAATGTAGGTGGAATAGAGGAAACAATAATCATAAATAATTTCCCATGAAATTCATCTTGGAGATTCATTCTTCAAACTCAATTATTTCATAAGGTACAAGAAAGGTAGGTGAGCTGAGGATTGTGAGAGGCAGCAAGCTGAAATAATTGAGAACATGGACTTGTAAGTTTGAATGCCTGGTTCAAATCTGCTTCTGCCACTGAGTAAGGAGTTGATTTTTGTTAAGTATGTCCCTTCTTTTGGCCTCTCTTTTCTCATCAATAACATGATAATAGCAGTATTTACCTTACAGCAGGGATACCCGACTTCCAAGATCTAATTGCTTGATGATCTGAGATGGAGCTGATGTAGTAATAATAGAAATAAAGTGTGCAATAAATGTAATGTATTTGAATCATCATGAAACCATCTCCCCTCACCCCCAGTCTGTGGAAAAATTGTCTTCTACACAACTGGTCCTTAGTGCAAAAAGGCTGGGGAATGCTGCCTTACAGGTTCATCTTGAGAAATAAAATGAGTGGTTATTTGTAAAATTTCTTATGATATATAGGAAGAATTATTTGCACTTCTTAAGTAAATATATGTGTTGGATTTAAGTCATGCATGAAGGAGAAATGGGTGGTAGTGTAGGTAGACTCTAGAAGCAATTGTGAGTTTTATTTTTATTTTTTTAAGCTGACTTTTATAAGGTTTAGCTTTAATTTAAGGAAGGAATTTCACACAGAGCTAGGAAAATTTAAAAAAAAAAAAAAGAACTAATTCCAAAGTTGAACTTTAAATGTACGTGAATAGTAAATATACGTTGAGTGCCTTTTGTTTATAGAAACTCTTCCAATTTCTTTTCTTTTGGGTGGGGTAAAGGAAAAGAAAAAAAATTAAAGAAAGATCTCCAAAGACCAATTCAGTTCCTAAAGCAGTATTGCAACTGCATCAATGAATTCACCCTAGTTTTCCTCCCTTGATGTGAAATTCTTCTCTTCCTTGTAAACATTTTGCTAAAATTGAAGACCGAGAAGGAAACAGGAAAGGAGGGGTTATTAAGAAATGGGGCAATTTCAAATGGCTCAAACTTGTCATTCATCTCCTGTGTTTTTCTGAAAGTCCTGCCCTCTGGTGTTTCCGTTACTTGCTCTTCTGCCCCTCTGTCTTGAAATCACCTTTCTCATTTGTCTGCATGGCAGACACTTTCTCATCTGTTAAGGCCAGTCTAAAACATCACCTCCTTTTAAAATTTCTTTTTGAAACCCTATTACCTGGCAGAAATTTGGTGCCATTTCAGCAATAATTTTTAAAGTGCTATATGACATAGCATTTGTTGAGATCATGATGATAATAGTTTTTTGTAGGAAGCAGTATTAAATATAGGACCGAAATATCAGCGGCCAAACAAAAGCTACCTGGAGAGCGCAGTATGGATGCTTGTCATATCACACGCTTGTTCCCTGACTCAGGCATGCTCTGCTGTACTTGGAGTTGAGCAAACTCTTTCTTCCTGGTTCCACTTCCGCCTCCCTTCTGTGAGAATGAGCCATGCTTCTGCCATGAACAGTGCCATGAACCCTTATTTTATTGTATGTCTCCCTCCTTCCTTTGCAGTGGAGGTGTTCTGAGGGCAGATGATGTACTTTTTATCTTGGTAGTCTAGCACTTATCTTATGGTAGCTATTTAATAACTGACCGACTGAATACATGGAGTAGTAAAATAGTGGACAAGCAACTGGAAAGAATGAAAACTGAACAAATTCACAGATTCTGATGGATTAATGTTTTTTATAGATAAAATATTTTAAAGGCAGTGTTGAAAGAATATAGTATTTTAACTAGTAATATATATTATAAAGGCATATAAATATTATACATATATATAGTATTTTTTGGTGTGTCTTCTGCATTCACTGTTAAGTGATGAACAAATTTTCAGTCAACATGAAAATTATTTATCTCTATATCACAAAATGAAACAGAACACGCATAGAGCTCTGAGAACATGAGGCCATTTCTGCATTTTTAATACAGTTCAAACTCAGTCTCCCCAAGTCACTTTCAGCTTCTTTCATTTTATTTTTTTTTAATTTTATTTTATTTTTAAACTTTACATAATTGTATTAGTTTTGCCAAATATCAAAATGAATCCGCCACAGGTATACATGTGTTCCCCATCCTGAACCCTCCTCCCTCCTCCCTCCCCATACCATCCCTCTGGGTCGTCCCAGTGCACCAGCCCCAAGCATCCAGTATCGTGTATCGAACCTGGACTGGCAACTCGTTTCTTACATGATATTTTACATGTTTCAATGTCATTCTCCCAAATCTTCCCACCCTCTCCCTCTCCCACAGAGTCCATAAGACTGTTCTATACATCAGTGTCTCTTTTGCTGTCTCATACACCGGGTTATGTGTTGGCAGTGGTAGGGGAATGAGTTTGTTTGGAAATGATTATAGTCACTTAAGTTCAGCCTCTGATCATTGTTTTTTTTTTTTTTAATTTGAAAAATATATAATTTAATTTAATTATCTGTGTATATTTGGGGAAGTAATTACAAAACCTACCAAAATAACCATTTAATGTCAAAATTTGAAGTTTTCTGGATTTCTAAATCTCTTTTGGTGGATAGATAAAGTATAAATTGGAGACTTTGTGGAGGTATTTCTACTTCTATCAGGAAATTTTTGATCTGGGATTGGATATGATTTATTGAATATCCATACATTACTTTCCATAAAATATCAAGTAGTTCCTGCTTCTAATTTTAGTCAGCTTTAGTACTTACACAGAATAATTGTTATACTATACTATATCCATTTCTTGTGTGGCTACACCCCATGTGATAGAAAATCTCTGGGTGAAAATTCTGTTTTATTTTGCTACTGCTGCTGCTGCTAAGTAGCTTCAGTCGTGTCTGACTCTGTGCGACCCCAGAGACAGCAGCCCACCAGGCTCGCTTGTCCCTGGGATTCTCCAGGCAAGAACACTGGAGTGGGTTGCCATTTCCTTCTCCAATGCATGAAAGTGAAAAGTGAAAGTGAAGTCGCTCAGTCATGTCCAACTCTTGGCGACCCCATGGACTGCAGCCACCCAGGCTCTTCTGTCCATGGGATTTTCCAGGCTAGAGTACTGGAGTGGGGTGCCATTGCCTTCTACTACCACATAGTGTTAAACTGACTTATTGCATCACATAGCCTGGAAAAAAGTATCTTAGGAATTGCCAAACTAATTTTTTAAGTTCTGGCTAATTTTCAAATTAGTGGGCCAAAGATAACATGTAAAACTAAATATTTTAAGGCAATGAATCTAGGCATCAATTTTAAGATAAAATTCTTCTGGCCTAATTTGGCAAAAAAAAAAGAATTGTATGCTTTTAGCTCATTACATTCCTAACTAATACGAAGAGAAGTGAAAAGCAAAGGAGAAAAAGAAAGATATACCCATTTGAATGCAGAGTTCCAAAGAATAGCAAGAAAAGATAAGAAAGCCTTCCTTAGTGATCAATGCAAAGAAATAGAGGAAAACAATAGAATGGGAAAGACTAGAGATATCTTCAATAAAATTAGAGATACCAAGGGAACATTTCATGCAAAGATGAGCTTAATAAAGGACAGAAATGGTATGGACATAACAGAAGCAGATGGTATTAAGAAGAGGTGGCAAGAATACACAAAAAAACTGTACAAAAAAGATCTTCACAACCCAGATAATCACAATGGAGTGATCACTCACACTCACCTAGAGCCAGATATCCTGGAATGTGAAGTCAAGTGGGCCTTAGGAAGCATCACTACAGACAAAGCTACTGGAGGTGATGATATTCCAGTGGAGCTATTTCAAATCCTAAAAGATGATGCTGTGAAAGTGATGCACTCAATATGTCAGCAAATTTGGAAAACTCAGCTGTGGCCACAGGACTGGAAAAGGTTAGTTTTCATTCCAATCCCAAAGAAAGGCAATGCCAAAGAATGCTCAAACTACCGCACAATTGCACTTATCTCACACATTAGTAAAGTAATGCTCAAAATTCTCCAAGTCAGGCTTCAACAATACATGAACCGTGAACTTCCAGATGTTCAAGCTGGTTTTAGAAAAGGCAGAGGAACCAGAGATCAAATTGCCAACATCTGCTGGATTATCGAAAAAGCAAGAGAGTTCCAGAAAAACATCTATTTCTGCTTTATTGACTATGCCAAAGCCTTTGACTGTGCAGATCACAATAAACTGTGGAAAATTCTGAAAGAGATGGGAATACCAGACCACCTGACCTGCCTCTTGAGAAACTTGTATGCAGGTCAAGAAGCAACAGTTAGAACTGGACATGGAACAACAGACTGGTTCCAAATAGGAAAAGGAGTTCATCAAGGCTGTGTATTGTCACCCTGCTTATTTAACTTATATGCAGAGTACATCATGAGAAATGCTGGTCTGGATGAAGCACAAGCTGGAATCAAGATTGCCAGGAGAAATATAAATAACCTCAGATATGCAGATGACACCACCATTATGGCAGAAAGTGAAGAAGAACTAAAGAGCCTCTTGATGAAAGTGAAAGAGGAGAGTGAAAATGTTGGCTTAAAGCTCAACATTCAGAAAACAAAGATCATGGCATCTGGTCCCATCACTTTATGACAAATAGATGGGGAAACAGTGGCTGATATTATTTTTGGGGGCTCCAAAATCACTGTAGATTGTGATTGCAGCCGTGAAATTAAAAGATGCTTATTCCTTGGAAGGAAACTTATGACCAACCTACACAGCATATTAAAAAGCAGAGACATTACTTTACCAACAAAGGTCCATGTAGTCAAAGCTATGGTTTTTCCAGTAGACATGTATGGATGTGAGAGTTGGACTGTAAAGAAAGCTGAGCTTGAAGAATTGATGCTTTTGAACTGTGGTGTTGGAGAAGACTCTTGAGAGTCCCTTGGACTGCAAGGAGATCCAACCAGTCCATCCTAAAGGAGATCAGTAGTCCTAGGTGTTCATTGGAAGGACTGATGTTGAAGCTTAAATTCCAATACTTTGGCCACCTGATGCGAAGAACTCACTCATTTGAGAATACCCTGATGCTGGGAAAGATTGAGGGCAGGAGGAGAAGTGAACAACAGAGGATGAGATGGTTGGAGGGTATCACCGACTCCATGGACGTGGGTTTGGGTAGACTCTGGCAGCTGGTGATGGATAGGGAGGCCTGGCGTGTTGCGGTTCATGGGGTCTTAAGAGTCCGACACGACTGAGCAACTGAACTGAGCTGAACATCTGGAGACTGCTATGAAAGATAAAGAGTTTGTCAAACTCTCATAATATTTTCCCACTTTTGACTATGTGAACTTTCTAGGATCTTCCATTCATAAGTTTGGGCTGATTCTACAAACGGTTCATAATGCCTTCCTTCAGTTAACAAACATTGTGCAAGGTACCATGGTTTGGCTGAGGTTTAAAGCACAACACAGGCCCCTCCCCAGGGAGTTCTCCTTTATGTGTCTCTCTCCCTCATACACTGAGAAGCACAGACATATAAATAGAACTTATGATACAATGCAGGTGCAATAACTTTCTTATGCATAAGGAAAATCGATAGAAAACTGACAGGAGAATTTGAAAATAGCTCTCAAAGCTGAAAGTTTCATGGAAATGTTGAGTCTTAAAGGATGGATAGGAGACAACCAAGCCAAATCATGGAAAAATATGTTTTAGCCAGAGGGTTACAAAAATAAGTACAGAGATGCAAGAAATAGTTTTCCCAAGGTTTTCTGGAGGAATTGCCTTGTTGAGGGACTTTGGAGAGATGAGAGGCCAAATCATGAAACACTGTATCTGTCATATTAGAGAAACTTGACTTTTATGTACTATACAGTATTAGTGATGAATTTGAAGTAGAAGGGTTACAGATTCAATTTTGCACAAAGCAGAGATAAGAAAATACTTAGGAGTTTGTTATTGTATGATTGAGGACAGAGCTGACAAAGACCTGAATCACACCATGATCCTTTTGTAGGCAGGACTCAGTGATTGGTTGATTCAGTAATAATTACAAAACATCTACCACCACCCTTTCTTTGTGCCAGTCAGTGTTTTAAGTGCTATAAATATATTATTCTCTGTAATCCTCACAACAAACCACAGAACAATGATAGCTACCATGTACCACTTTATGGATAAGGAAATTATGCACGTAGAGACTAAGGAAAGATCAAATTGCTGGTCATAAAGCTAACAAGTCACAGAAATATTTAGGAAATAAAATTCACAGATCTTGGATGAGGCAATAGAACATATAAGAGATGTCAAGAAGAATTTCCAGGGTACACTTTTGTGTAGTGAGGCAAAGGAGTGATCTACCATCTAACATACGGAACTCAAAATTAGTATGTGGGCAAAGATACAAACAAGTAGATGTGATTAGAAATCAAAAAATTGGTGTTCATACCTTAAGTCCTTGATGATCTTATTAAGAGCAGTTCCAGTAGCGGAAAGTGGGGTGGGGACATCTGTACTGTTGGCTGAGAAGGAAATTGGAGACAAAGAAATAGAAATATCTCTTACAGAACTTACGACATTTGGGAGAACACATCAAGATTTAAATGTTATATGCCAGTAGCCATTTAAGGACCCTTTTAATTTCAAGCAACAAAAATACAATGTAAAATGGCTCAGTCAAAAAAATGAGACATACTTATTTTCCTGAGAATTCTGCACATAATCTGTGAGTGTGCTGAATAGCTGTATTTTGGTGAGCCAGAGATACAGCTGGGCTTCAGGGAAAACTGGAATCAAAGATTCAAGTAGTTGTCTCTGTTTTATTATTTCATAGATTTCATCAAGTTTATATGTACACTAGCTTCCTCAACAGAGGGGAACGCGTCTGCTAATAATTCCAGTTTTCCCGTGTCCAGAGAGGCAATATTTCTTTTTCTGGACTCCAGGAGAGAAGTCTGGCAACTTTCAGCCGTGGCCACTTTAAATCAGCCATAGCTATGGTGGGTGGCAGGAGTGGTCTGTAGCCACATGACATTTGGCACAAGGTCCGTAGAGGAAAGAGCAGTTTCTAGCCTGAAGAGGACTCAGCAGATATTCCTACTGATACAGACTCAGAACCAAGGCCAGGTGTGAACAACAATAAGGACAGTACTGTAAGTTCAAGAAGAGCTCTTTCCCAGAATGACCAAGGCAGATTCAAGGAGAAAGATAGCTTGATGTGGATCTTAAAGGAAGGGTGAGTATTAGCCATAGATAGTTCAATGAGCAAATTCAATTTAACAAAGATATGTAAGTAGTATTTGGAGAGAAGTAGACCTTACTGAGCAGAGTAGAATTCTGAATGCACTGTTTCTCAGAGTAATCCAAAGACAACTCTTAGAAACGTGTGTGTGTGTATTCAGTTGCCCAGGCATGTCTGACTCTTTGAAACTCACCAGGCTCCTCTTGTCTGTGGAAATTTTCAGGCAAGAATACTGGAGTGGGTTGCCATTTTCCTTTTCCTGAGGATCTTCCTGACCCACGAATTGAACCTACTTCTCTTGCATCTCTGTCATTGGCAGGAGATTCTTTACCACTAGCACCGCCTGGGAAGTCAGAAACAGCTGAGAAGTTTGCAAAAACACCTGTTCCTGAGCTACCTCTGAGTCTGATGAATCAGAATTTTGAGAGTAGAGTCCAGGAAATCTGCATTGTGAATCAGTACTGTTTATGAAATTCAATTTCCCGTGAGATACGGCAATGCCATGAATTTTTTTTTGTAAGGAGAGATAGGACCTGGTCTATCGAGGACAAGCTGCTTGAGCACCAGGAGATGTGGTCAGCTGCTTCAGACATGGAAGAAGTGCTTGGAAGCATAATTTTCATGAATAATTCAAAGATTTGGCAGATAGAGTGAAACAATCACAATATATTTGACAAGTTAATACATACTGGAGTGTGAAAAACTAATTAACTGTTACATTTTGCATGAAATTGTGAAGTTGTAGAAACCAAAAAGACAAAAAAGGAAAAGAGGAAAGTGGGACAGACATTCTGTTGAAGAAGAAAGTGGTGAAACACAAAGGAGTTTTTTTTTTTAAATAGGGTAATTTGATGGCACCATAAAGGTACCCTGATGTGACATGTTATTTAAGACACAACGGTATATTTTTATTCAGCCCCCATTTAACAAATTATATTTAGTATCATTAGAATCAGTGAACAGCAGACAAGAGGGGAGAATAAAATCACCTATCTCCCCAAAAAGAGGAGTTTTGTCTCAGGCACAGAAGCAATAATTTAGGACCCAGACTCCTTTGGGTCTGGAAAAGTTAATGTATCTCAAGTAGCTAACTGACATTCACTGAATCTTAGAGTTGATAAAGTTCCCCCCAAAGATCCTGTGCACATTCTTCTGCTCCCATTTGGCTGAGGCACTAATCTTAGATCTGATTGTGTTGAACAGAATAACCCACCCTTTTAGCATTTCTCTCTCTGGCAGAATTCTGATACTTGGTTACATGGTTAACATCACACATGAAAAGAAAATGGTTTCTGGTAAAGCAGTTAAAAAAAGCTGAGACATTACTTTGCTGACGAAAGTTGATCTAGTTAAAGCTATGGTTTTTCTGGTAGTCATGTATGGATGTGAGAGTTGGACTATAAAGAAAGTTGAGTATTGATACTTTTGAACTGTGGTGTTGGAGAAGACTCTTGAGAGTCCCTTGTACTGCAAGGAGATCAAACCAGTCAATCCTAAAGGAAATCAGTCCTGAATATTCATTGGAAAGACTGAAGCTGAAGCTCCAGTACTTTGGCCACCTGATGCAAAGAACTGAATCACTGGAAAAGACCCTGATGCTAGGAAAGATTGAAGGCCGGAGGAGAAGGGGACAACAGAGAATGAGATGGTTGGATGACATCACCGACTGGATGGACATGAGTTTGAGCAAGCTCCAGGAGTTGGTGATGGACAGGGAAGCCTGGCATGCTTCAGTCTATGGGGTCACAAAGGATTGGACATGACTGAGCAATTGAACTGAACTGAAAGCAGTTATGATAGGTTTTCTGCCTCATGGAAGGCTATGCTGATGGAGAAATCAATAAAGCAGATAATTTTATTTTTTCTACTTGAGTTAAGAATCCAAGTTTAAGTTGCAGATAGCAGCAAATATGTTGTGGACCAGGAATTGGGAGACCCACCTTCTGGTCTGAGCTGAGAGACTGAATTGCAGAGCCTTAGAGAAGATACTTAACTTCCTTGGAACAGTCTCTTCAGCTGTAAAATGAGAAAGATTAAATGTAAAACAGTATCTCCCATCAGGAAGCGTCAATAAGCCTCTTCTCCTTATCCATCAGAGGGCAGAATGAAAACCACAATCACAGAAGACTAATCAAACTGATCACAAGGACCACAGCCTTGTATAACTCCATGAGACCGTGAGCCATGCCATGTAGGGCCACCCAAGAAGGATGGGTCATGGTGGAGAGTTCTGGCAAAACGTGGTCAACTGGAGAAGGGAATGGCAAACCACTTCAGTATTCTTGCATTGAGAACCCCATGAATAGTATGAAAAGGCAAAAAGATAGGACACTGAAAGATAAACTCCCCAGGTTAGCAGGTGCCCAATATGCTACTGGAGAACAATGGAGAAATAACTCCAGAAAGAATGAAGAGACAGAGCCAAAGCAAACACAATGCCCAGTTGTGGATGTGACTGGTGATAGACATAAAGTCCAGTGCTGTAGAGAACAATATTGCATAGGAACCTGGAATGTTAGATCCATGAATCAGGGAAATTGGAAGTGGTCAAACAGGAGATGGCCAGAGTAAACATGGACATTTTAGGAATCAGTGAACTAAAATGGACTGGAATGGGTGAACTTAGATGGCCATTATATCTACTACTGTGGGCAAAAATCTCTTAGAAGAAATGGAGTAGCCATCATGGTCAGCAAATGAGTCCGAAATGCACTACTTGGGTACACTCTCAAAAACGACAGAATGATCTCTGTTCGTTTTCAAGGCAAACCTTTCAGTATCACAGTAATCTAAGTCTATGCCCCAACCAATAATGCTGAAGAAGCTGAAGTTGAATGGTTCTATGAAGACCTAAAAGACCTTTTAGAACTAACACCCAAAAAAGATGTCCTTTTCATTATAGGGGAGTGGAATGCAAAAGTAGGAAGTCAAGAGATACCTGGAGTAACAGGCAAATTTGGCCTTTGAATACAGAATGAAGCGGGGGAAAGACTAACAGTTTTGCAAAGAGAACACACTGGTCATAGCAAACACCCTTTTCCAACAACACAAGAGAAGACTCTACACATGGACATCACCAGATGGGCAATACAAAAACCAGATTGATTATATTCTTAGCAGCCAAATATGGAGAAGCTCTATACAGTAAGGAAAAACAAGACTGGGAGCTGACCGTAGCTGAAATCCTAAACTCCTTTTTGCCAAATTCAGCCTTAAATTGAAGAAAGTAGGGAAAACCACTAGACCATTCAGGTATGACTTAAATCAAATCCCTTACTATTATGCAGTAGAAGTGACAAATGGATTCAAGAGATTAGATCTGATAGACAGAGTGCCTGAAGAACTATGCAAGGAGGTTCATGACATCATATAGGAGACAGTGATCAACACCATCCCCAAGAAAAAGTACTGCAAAAAAGCAAAATGGTTGTCTGAGGAGGCCTTACAAATAGCTGAGAAGAAGAGAAGGTAAAGGCAAAGGAGAAAAGGAAAGATATACCCATTTGAATAGAGAGTTCCAAAGAATAGCAAGAAGAGATAAGAAAGACTTCCTCAGTGATCAATGCAAAGAAATAGAGGAAAATAGTAGAGTGGGAAAGACTAGAGATCTCTTCAAGAAAATTAGAGATACCAAAGGAGGGAACATTTCATGCAAAGATGGGCATTATAAAGGACAGAAATGATATGTACCTAACAGAAGCAGAAGATATTAAGAAAAGGTGGCAAGAATACACAGAAGAACTATACAAAATAGATCTTCATGACCCAGATAACCATGATGGTGATATCACTCACCTAGAGCCAGACATCCTGGAATGCCAAGTCAAGTGGGCCTTAGGAAACATCACTAGAAACAAAGCTAGTGGAGGTGATGAAATTCCAGTTGAGCTGTTTCAAATCCTGAAAGATGATGCTGTGAAAGTGCTGCACTCAGTATGGCAGCAAATTGGGAAAACTCAGCAGTGGCCACAGGACTGAAAAAGGTCAGTTTTCATCCCAATCCCAAAGAAAAGCAATGCCAAAGAATATTCAAACTACTGCACAATTGCACTCATCTCACACACTAGCAAAGTAATGCTCACAGTTCTCCAAGCCAGACTTCAACAGTACGTGAAGCATGAACTTCCAGATGTTCAAACTGGATTTAGAAAACTCAGAGGGACCAGCCAACATCTGTTGGATAATCAAAAAAGCAAAAGAGTTCCAGAAAAACATCTGCTTTATTGACTTTGCCAAAACCTTTGACTGTGTGGATCACAACAAACTGTGAAAAATTCTTAAGGAGATGAGAGTGCCAGATCACCTGACCTGCCTCCTGAGAAATCTGTATGCAGGTCAAGAAGCAACAGTTAGAACTGGACGTGGAACAACAGACTTGTTCCAAATCAGAAAAGGTGTGCTTCAAGTCTGTATATTGTCACCCTGCTTATTTAACTTATATGCAGAGTACATCAATGCTGGGCTGGATGAAGCACAAGCTGGAATCATGATTGCTGGGGGAAATATCAATAACCTCAGATATGCAGATGACACCACCCTTATGGCAGAAAGTGAAAAAAAAACTAAAGAGTCTCTTGATGAAAGTGAAAGAGGAGAGTGAAAAAGTCGGCTGAAATGTCAACATTCAGGAAACTAAGATCACAGCATACGGTCCCATCACTTCATAGTAAATAGACGAAACAATGGAAACAGTGAGAGACTTATTTTTTAGGGCTCCAAATCACTGCAGATGGTGATTGCAGTCATGAAATTAAAAGATGCTTGCTCCTTGGAAGAAAAGCTATGACCAGCCTAGACAGCATATTAAAAAGCAGAGACATTACTTTGCCAACAAAGGTCCGTCTAGTCATAGCTATGGTTTTCCAGTAGTCACATATGGATGTGAGATTTGGAATATAAAGAAATCTGAGTGCCGAAGAATTGATGCTTTTGAACTGAGGTGCTGGAGAAGACTCGTGAGAGTCCCTTGGACTGCAAGGAGATCAAACCAGTCAACCCTAAAGGAAATCAGTCCTGAATATTCATTGGAAGTTCTGATGCTGAAGTTCAAGCTCCAATACTTTGGCCACCTGATGCGAAGAACTGAGTCATTGGAAAAGACCCTGATGCTAGGAAAGATTGAAGGCCAGAGGAGAAGGGAACGACAGAGGATGAGATGGTTGGATGGCATCAGTGATTCGATGGACATGAGTTTGAGTGAGCTCCAGGAGTTGGTGATGGACAGGGAAGCCTGGCATGCTGCAATTCATGGGGTCACAAAGAGTTGGACATGACTTAGGTGACTGAACTGAACTGAAATGTAAAATGAAAAATGATTAAAATGAGAATTCTCATCTAAGAGACATAAATTGGTGTAACACGTGAGAAAACTATCAATGATCTTAATTCTCAGTTTATGTATTTGTAAAAAGTGAAGTTTTTACTACCTCCCGCCACTTTTTTTTTTAGTTTTATAATTTTCCTTTAGTTCATAATTTTTCTGATTTCAAGGAGTGTCTAACTTTTATATTCATTTTTTCATTATTTCTCATAAGTAGCCCAGATGACACTGAAAGATTTAAAAGTGGCTTGGTTGGCTTTCTCTAAACCCCATGTGATGGTTGAAGTTATATACCTGAGCAAAACTGGTGATTCTAAAGGAAGGGAAATCAGATGCAGTGATCTTAGTGGAAACAAACACTTCTCTCTCTGGCCACCAAATATTTCTTTGCATTCATTTTTTTCTATTCTATTTTCTTATTCTTATTCTGAATAGTGAGTTTTTTAAAATTTTTAAACATTAGAAATATCTTTCCCAGTGTGACCTGTCTTTTTGCTTTGCCTTTTTTTTTTTTTTTTTTTTGCTGAGTTCAACTTATTTATATTTCATTTAGGATGTTATCGTCTGTGTCAGTGGTCCCCAACCTTTCTGGTACCAGGGACAGGTTTTCTGGAAGACAACTTTTCCACAGACTGAGGAGCAGGAATGGTTTCAGGATGATTAAAGCACATTAAATTTATTGTGTACTTTGTTTCTATTATTATTACATTAGCTCCACCTCAGATCTTCAGGCATTCGATCCCGGAGTCTGAGGACCTTGATCTACGTAACTGAGAAGGTTCTTTGTTTTAGTTTATGTTTGGTTTTGGCACTATGCCTTCCATACCTTATGAAAGCTTCAGGAAATGACTAGGGAAGCTTTCATTGTTCTCCCCCCATTATCTGAAACAGTTTTGTGATTTAGTATTGTGAAATAGTATTGTGAACAGTTTTGTGAAATACTGTTGTGAAACAGTTTTGTGAAATACTATTGTGAAACAGTTTTGTGAAATACTATTGTGATTGTGTTTTTATAAACTCATCTGTTCAGTTTGGGACTATGTATGTGTGTTGTTTACTTGTGGGTAAGGTAGGGCATAGAAGGAGGTATGTTATGCAGATTTTCTGTTTTGTCTCCTTGCATTTCTGAGATGTTGCCAATTTAAAAATTTTCCAGAAAATTATCTATACCATCTTAGATATTCAAATTTATTTGTGTAGATAGTCTTAGAACTTTGAAATAGTATCTACTCTTTGTGAATTTACGTTCTACATCATCCCTAATATTATTAATATTTACATTTTTTATTTTTCCCTTGATTAGTCTTAGTGGAGATCTGTCAGTATTATTTTTAAATTGGTTTCGAAGAAACAACTTTTGGTTTGTCTATCTGTCTTTTTCTGTTTTAGTAACTCCTGCTTTTAGTTCCTTTTTTCTGTTCTAGTTTCAAGGATGGTAGAGTAGAGAAACAATAATTCTGAGTTCTTTCCTAATTTTTTATTTTGTTATATAGTTCACTTTATTGCTTTAAGTATATTTACAATATAAATTTGCTTCTCTCCAAAGTACACCTGCAATTGTAGCTGCATCCTTTAATTTTTGCTTCATGGCACCTTCATTTGTCATTCATTTCAGAACACTTTGATTTCCATTGTGATTTCCTCTTTACCATGTGAGATAGTTCAGTTCAGTTCAGTTCAGTCGCTCAGTCATGTCCAACTCTTTGCGACCCCATGAATCGCAGCACGCCAGGCCTCCCTGTCCATCACCAACTCCCTGAGTTCACTCAAAGTCACATCCATCAAGTTGGTGATGCCATCCAACCATCTCATCCTCTGTCGTCCCCTTCACCTCCTGCCCCCAATCCCTCCCAGCATCAGAGTCTTTTCCAATGAGTCAACTCTTCACATGAGGTGGCCAAAGTACTGGAGTTTCAGCTTTAGCATCATTCCTTCCAAAGAAATCCCAGGGCTGATCTCCTTCAGAATGGCCTGGTTGGATCTCCTTGCAGTCCAAGGGGCTCTCAGGAGTCTTCTCCAACACCACAGTTCAAAAGCATCAATTCTTCGGCACTCAGCCTTCTTCACAGTCCAACTCTCACATCCATACATGACCACTGGAAAAACCATACCCTTGACTAGACATTTTAATAGTACACTTAAAGTCAATGCATATAACACTCTAGACTAATTGCTAATTTAATCTTGATGTTTATAAAGAGACTTATATGGTACTGATTTCTTGAATTTTGTGATATTTTGTAATCTGGTGTATGGTTAATTTTTGTAAAAAAATGTGTAATTACATAGATTTTGTCAAATTATACTTCCAACTTTGTGAAATCTTGTCTTCTGGATCCTGAGGCTGTTTACAACTTACGATTGTTACATCTTCTTGATGAGTTCTTCCTTTTGTTTGAAGTTTCTGTCTTCATCCACAATAGTGATTTTATGGTAAATACTATTTTATGTAATATATTTGTAACCACCAGCTTATTTTGGTTATAGTCTTCCTGATGTATTTTCCATTCCTTTGTTTTCAGTCTCTGTGTGGTTTTACTTTAGGCAGGCAGATAGAGGCATAAGGGACATATAGAGTGTTTTAAAATCCATTCTATGCATTTAGATAGTCTAATAGATTTAAAATTATTGAGAGTTGAGCTCTGCTTGGTCTGATTTCTGATTACCATTGGACTACCTTTTTTTCCTTTGTTTCAAATCTATGTACTTTTTTGTGTTCTTTACTTGTTGCTCATAAATATTAAAATCTCAAAATGCTAAAGAATTTTGAAGTAGATTTTAAGCACTGTGATACAACAAGCAGAATTAGCTGAAATGGCAATGGGGTCTCCCTCTGGGTTGCCTTAAGAATAAGCTGGCTAGAACCAGGGCCCTGCCCCTCACCCTGAGAGGGAAAGACTGCCCTTGAACTCATCTTCAGTGGGGTGTGGCTCCCTGGAACCAGCAGCAGCAGATGCAGCAAATTCCCACATGTGTCAAGATCTCCAGGCTCAAGGCAGCTGGCCTCTGCAGAGCACCTCAGTAAACAGCTGGTATCCACGTGCCGCACTGCCTGATACCAAGCTTCTTGTTTATTCCTGCCACTGACAAGTCTACCTTCATACTCTTCCTATAAAAAGTAAGAGTAATGGGGAATGTTCTGTGACACCTAACCATGGTATGTCCAGCAGAACACCCTGATCTCTGCTCAACTCTGAGGCTAGTGGAAAAATAAAGGAATCTGTGTCCTCTCGTCTTGGTATCCTCCACCCTTATCCACCCCTACTTCAGTTTCCTCAACTAGTTGTGTTCTTTATGAGATTGTGAAGTCATTTTGAGCCCTGTTGCCTGGGAGATGGTGACTGTTAAAATATCTGCTTGCAAAACTGAAAAAGCTACAGGTATATCTGCAAAAACTTAGAGATGTATCCCAAAAAGCAAAAATCTTTTCCTACATTATAAATATAACATGATCATGCTTGATTAAATTAATCATTTAAATATCATGTAATACCTGCTACTGCTAAGTCATTTCAGTCATGTCCGACTCTGTGCAACCCCATAGACGGCAGCCCACCAGGCTTCCCCGTCCCTGGGATTCTCCAGGCAAGAACACTGGAGTGGGTTGCCATTTCCTTCTCCAATGCAGGAAAGTGAAATGTGAAAGGGAAGTCGCTCAGTCGTGTCCGACTCTTCGAGACCCCTTGGACTGCAGCCTACCAGGCTCCTCTGTCCATGGGATTTCCCAGGCAAGAGTACTGGAGTGGGGTGCCATTGCCTTCTCCTAATCCATATTAAAATTCCTTTAATGGTCCTCCAAAGAGTCTTTAAGTTAGGATTTAACACAAGACCACACATTTCATCCAGAACCATACATCTGACTGCTGTAATTTAGAATAATCTGTATTATACTGACTTGCAGAAAAACCAACCAGTTGTCCTTTAGTGGATCATTTTTTATGGATTGTATTTCTTCCTTGTGAAGTAATTTGATTTCTCCAGTCCCCTATGGGGTTTCCCTGGTGGCTCATATGGTAAAGAATCTGCCTGCAATGCAGGAGATGCTGGTTCAATCCTTGGGTTGGGAAGATCCCCTGGAGAAGGGAATGGCAACCCACTCCAGTATCCTTGCCTGGAGAAATCCATGGACAGAGAAGCCTGGTGGGCTATAGACTATGGTGTTGGAAAGAATCAGACACATAGGTTCTCTTAACTGAAGTTGGATCTGAAGGCTTGATTATATTTAAGTTAAATGTCTTTAGCGAGATTACATCATAGGTGATATGCACTTCTTATGTATCTGATCAAAAAACACATAATATGTATTTTGTTTCATTTTTCACCATTACTAACTTAAATTTTGTTATTATTTTAAAGTGATAACCTCATTCCTCATTGCAAACCTGAATTTGTTTCACTTGCAATCAGAAATAATCATTTATGGACCAGTTTTGGTACTATGTCTAGTTACTATCAATAGTTTTTACAATACTCTGTAATTTTATCCTGAAACAATAAGTTGTCTAAGTACTATAGTATGATGCACATTTCAATAAATTGCAATTATTTCTGATACATTAGCTTTGGTGAGTGGGAAACCCCTTCAGAGTAACTTCTGGGTTTTGACATCAAGCTTGCTTTCTGAAACAGAAAATATGTTATTTCTGCATAATTTTCTGGCCAGAGTTAGAAAATATATGAATATATGTATTCAAAATCTTGAGTTCAAATCAATATCTCTAATTTAGTTTTAGCACTGAGTTTGCTGTCTTTAATCTTATCCTTTTTAAAATTTCTTTGATTTGCTAATTACTTCTCTTTCACTCTGAAAGTCATAGTTGCTGTTAACTTTAACATAACTACTCATTTGATTTATTCTACAATTTAAAAAAAATCCAATACAGTATTGATGTTAATGTAAATAACAAAAGATGTACCATCAAAATGTGTTAATCTAAAATCATTTGCAATACATTTTTTTCTTTCTATAGTTTGTCATATGTATGTGTATATAGAGATGCATTCATATGCATAATTTTTAAATGAATATTTTAATTCAGAATTTCTATCTTTCTAAACATGACTGTCACTTCTACACATTCCATTACTGATAATATTGTCATGCTTCCTAATTACTGTTTTGTCTGTAGATTTAAGTTTTACAATATTATAAAGTTTAAAAATAAAATAAAATTTTAAAAAAAATGCAAAAAAACCCACAAAAACACTGGCCATTAGCATTTTCAAGTCAATAATTCATTGGATTTAGCAGCCTGTTTCAGCAGTTGTACTTGTATGATTCATGCTTTCTCATGATTTTTTTTAAAATTATGGAGTACTTCATGATTATTTCTACAAGAGGATATGTGAAACATAAACTATGAATTTTCAAGATGTCTTTGATTTGCTGTAACTCTTGGATGATAGCTTAGTTGGGTATGTAATTCTAGGTTCCCAGTTATTTTCTTTAAAGATTTAAAGATCTTATTCATTGTCTGCTGGCATCTATTGTTGCTGATAAAGTTTGTCATTCTTTGGTGGATTTTATGCACTTTCTCTTTGTTCTTGGTGGTTTTTTTCATTTGCAATTTGTGTTCTTTGGCACTTGAAATGCAATATCAACCTCTGAGTACTAATGTTTTCCTTCTGTTCTGAAAATGTATTGGCTATTATCATTAAACTATAATGATTCTTCACCATTTCCTCCATTTTCTTCCTCCATTCTTTTAGACAATCACTGGGATCTCTCAACATTTTCTTCTCAGTTCAGTCGCTCAGTCATGTCCAACTCTTTGCGACCCCATGGACTGCAGCAAGCCAGGCTTCCCTGTCCATCACCAACTCCCAGAACTTATTCAAACACATCCATTGAGTCAGTGATGCCATCCAACCATCTCATCCTCTGTTGTCCCCTTCTCCTCCTGCCTTCAATCTTTCCTAGCATCAGAGTCTTTTCCAGTGACTCAGTTCTTCTCATCAGGTGGCCAAAGTATTAGAGTTTCACCTTTAGCATCAGTCCTTCCAATGAATATTTAGGACTGATTTCCTTTAGGATTGACTGGTTTGATTTCCTTGAAGTCCAAGGGACTCTCAAGTGTCTTCTCCACACCACAGTTCAAAAGCATCAATTCTTCGGCGCTCAGCCTTCTTCACAGTCCAACTCTCACATCCATATATGACTACTGGAAAAACCATAGCTTTCACTGGACAGACCTTTTTTGGCAAAGTAATGTCTATGCTTTTTAATTTTCTTCTAGAGTGCAGCAAGTTCAGGGTTTGGGCCCTACTCACCACTTTGCTTTTATTCAGTTCAGATATATTGTGCTATTTCTCTTGCTGGATCAGGCTTACCTTTTAGGATTTTTTTAAAAATATATTTAATCTATTTTTTTCTATGTATTTTGATGAAGTAGTATCAGATCATAACTCTTTGTTATGAAGACTGTGTTTGTATCATTAGTAAATCATGCACATTGAATGATATGTTCAAGAAGTCTACATTTTAAAATGCTTACAATTTTGTAAACTTTGAATTTAATAAGTAATACAATGCAGGCTACTTATTAAAGCATAAGAAGAGATATTGAAATTCTGTTTCCTATCACTGGCTCACAATTGTAGTTTACAGTCTAGATATTTTGAATTCTAAATAATATTTTTCTAATTTAAAAATATTTCAAATAGAATTGAATATGTAAAGAAAATAGCATCCTTCTCAGTAACTGTATTTACTGTTAAAGAATAATATTACTTACTATGGCCACATTTCTTAGTTTAATTATATATATTTTAAAATATATATTTTATTTATTTATTTATTGACTGGGCTGGGTCTTCATGCTATATGGGGCTTTCTCTAGTTTTGTCCAATAGGGGCTACTCTCTCGTTGCAGTGTGTAGGCTTCTTATTTTGGTGGCTCCTCCTGTTGCTGAGCACAAATTCTAGGCATGCAGGCTGCAGCAGTTGCAGTATGTAAGTCTGTAGTTGTGGCTCGAAGGCCAAGAGCATGGGCTAAGTAGTTGTGGCCCATGGGCTTAGTTGCCCTACAGTGTGTGGGGTCTTCCCAGACCAGGAATAAAACTGGTGTCCCTTGCATTGCAAGGCAGATTCTTAACCACTGGACCACCAGAGAAGCCCCAGTTTAATTATATTTGGTAACAGTGATGATATAAGTTTTTGAAAAACAATATCAAATCAGATATATTAAAATTTTAATTTTATGTATGGAGTTAAACTTAATTCATTGAAGATAGAAATGTTGCCATGTTCTTTGATTTGCTTAATAAATGGTAGACAGTAACTGCTTAGTAAATATTGAATTGCAGATAGTAAGTTTCAGAGTGATTAAATGCTTTTACCAAGTTCTGAGCACTTTTATAAATGTGAAGATGTATCTCCTAAATATTTTAAACTTTGTCCTTGAAATTTAACACAGATATTAGCAAGAAGCTAATTAGTTGAAAATCAAAAATCAAGATTTAGTTTTCTTGGGTACAATTCCAATTATCTTTCATTGACCTAGAGTTGAATAAATGGTTATTTTTATACATGAAAATTGGCTACTTTTGAAAACAATTTTAAAGTGTGAAGTAAAGCTACTACTTCATTCCCTTCCTACATACACAGCTTTTTAATCAATCAAGATGTGTTCATCTAAAAATCATCATCTTATAGTTTAAAGTTATGTTGTTCTATAAAAAAAAAAAAAAAAAAGACTGGCTCTGGCATTGTCCTACTGTGGTAAATTTTGAAAAAAAAGTAAAAAAAATTATTTGCTTTGAAGTAAGAGATCAAGATAAAACTAAAATAAAATTAAAAGAAGCTTAGACAACATTTCATCTCATGCTATTTTTGAGGGTGGAAAAAAAAGTCCAAATGTATATAGTAACCTTGTGTCTTGGTAGTAATTCTGTAGACATTATCAGATCAATCTAAATTGAGTTAGTGTATATGTGGTAGACAGAAACTGGTAGAAATTAGTTTATCTTCCCCAGACTCTTTCTGTTTTCTTTGTACAAAATAGGATAAACTCATTTTTAGACCTGATTAGGTTTCTTTGTTGCTTTTTACCCCCTTTTTCCTAAAAGGACAAGGATTGTCCATACTTTGTTTAGATTCACACCAACTATTAAAACCAGAAACCATTTAAAAGCCCTAGGCACATGTATGACGTCTGTAGCTACTATCGAAAAGATATGTTTGAGTACAAAACCTGAACCATTTCCAAATGAAGAATAAAAATACCTATCCTTAATGCTTTTTAGTTTCACTGATTATAAACAACATATTGAAGCGATAACATATGATTCACATGGTAGCCGTATATGCAAGTGATCTAAGTTGTGAATATTCCTCTTTATTTTATCAGTAGGGTCTGTAGAAAATGCATTTCAGTCTCATCAAACTGAAAAGCTGTTGCATGGCTAATTTTAGTGGACATTTTAGGAGCTTGTTTGTTTTAAATACCCACTGTTTCTTTAATTTAAATGTGGACTTCTTTTTCCTTATTGGAGCCATTTACCCATGGGACTTATTATTTATAAGCTTAGATTGTATTCAGAATGGTTGTGTCCAAAATGCTTGACTTATACACTGCCTTTTGCAATACTTTTCCTAATCTGCAAATTGTCTATTTGAATAAAAGCAAAAACTTACTAGTTACAAAGAAATATTTTTGAAAGGACTTAACTGATTTTCTTGCCAAGAATTAAGTATATTGTATAACACATTTGCATTTATCAAGGGTTGACTACTCACTTGAACTCTTAAATGCTCCTAATTTGTGAGGGAATTTCTATCTTGAGGAATTTGAAAGCGGAGATTTATATTGTTTGTGTAACTAAGAGAAAATATCGTGTGTTACCTATTTTATCCAGAATGATCAGCAACTTGCCTTTATAGAAAATGGTGCTGATTTGGTTGTTCTGCCTTCTGTATCATTTCTAGTGAAAATACTGGTTAGGTACGCTCCTAGTAATTATAGGTCTCTGATGTGTCAAAGAGGTTTATTAAAACTCAGCAACAGCTGTTGCATAGTAGTGTCCTCTAACTCATTGTACATCACAAAGTGTACAAATGTTCGGAGCTTGGCTCCTCTTTAAGCTGTAACTGATGACATGCAAAGACTCAGACTGCCCTTTTATTTCATACACACTCAAAAAATAAATAAAAATCCAGCTCTCCAATTTATTCCTTAATAATAGCAATCTTCCAAGACTCCATATTTTTCTAGGTCATTTAGACAAATGTTGCTGTACATCAAAATATAATTAAATGATACATTATCAGTTTAAATTGCATTTTTGGTGTATTGTTTCAGAATAACTGTGATTTATGGTGCTGCTGACTGCTTTTATAATTGTTAAGTGTTCTATAGCTCACTGAATGTTTTTAACTTTATTCCAGTGCCCACAGGCAAAAATTGCAATGGGTACAATTTTATAAATCAAACTCATTAATAAATAATTTTTCCATTATGACTCTGGCATAAAGAGAACTATATGGGATGGTCTTTTAAAAACATTACTACTTATAACTTGATGTGGCTTTAAACGGGGCATTGAACATAATATATTGTAATGAAACAATCTCTTCTAGCCCTACAGGTATTTTAGACCAAATTTCACTATGAAAAACTGTTCAAGAGCTTCAAGGAAATCAGAAAATGAATTTTATCTTTTACTGGGTTTTTTTTGGTCATTATTGTTAAATTTAGAAAGTCTGTACTAGTAAGCTTTTGTTTACATATTTGTAAAGTTTTCTTCTCACTGATTATGATGGAAAGATGAATTATTGAATAAAATGACTGAACACTCTTGGAAGGAAAAAATGTTTAAAATTTATATATAGAAATTCTAAGTTAGCTATTCTAAGTTATTATATATAGTAATTATATATACTAATAGTAATTATATATACTAATTCTAAGTTAGTGTATTTTAATATACCCTTAAAAAGGATAGAAAAGTCCCAAAACATGTACTAAGAAGCATTCCTATGCCTCTGGGAATTTGTTCAACCTCTCTCCAAGAAAATCAGAAACTACCTCTTTCCTAGGTTACAAAATTATTTCTATATTTACTATTTTTTAAATAAGAAATACACGAATGGTTGTTTGCCTTAATTGCCTTACCAATTTGAGAGTGCTATATAGACAGTTTTTCTGATATAATGGTGAAATACCCAAGAGGCTATCCAAAAGTAACATTTTACTCGACCTCTACAGTTGAACTTTTTAAATAAGTACAAAATAAATACACATATTTTTGCTTTGAATGGTTTTGAACTAAGGATCAAATTTTTACCATGATTGCAGTCTTCTTACTTAAGAAATGTAAAAACTATAAATGTAAATGTAAAAACAGTACATATTAACAAGATAACCCATGACAACAATGAACAGTTACTTATATTTTTTTAAACTACAAAGTTATGTAGTTTGTTATATATAATTTGTAAATGTTTTAATATAATTAGCAGCGAATAACACAGCAATTAATTTTAAAGTATCCTGTATTTTATGAGAGAATTTTTTTTTAAACCTTTGATTTTACCTAATTTGTGACACTGGATGGTTCTGTTTGTAATTGTCTTACAACATTTTAAAAAGGGAAACAAAGAAGCTAAAAATTTGAAATATGACCTTCAAATTAGATTCTGAGTAACCCTGTTATGCAGTATAGATGTAAAGCTGTATGGTTAATAGCAATCTTAGAGGGCTAATTCGTGTAGCATATGAATAGAATCATGCAACTAACAAAGGAAGTCAATCAAAAGAATTGGTCACTAGTGCATTAGCAATTCCAAGTTATTGACTGGCATCAAGAACATATAAAACTATTGGCTAATAAATTGCTGTTGTTGTTCAGTCACCCAGTCATGTCCAGCTCTTTGTGACTCCATGGTCTGCAGCACACCAGGCCTCTCTGTCCCTCACCATCTCCCAAAGTTTGCCCAAGTTCATGCCTGTTGCATCCTTGATGCCATCTACCCATCTTATCCTTGACACGCTCTTCTTCTTCTGCCCTCAATCTTTCCCAGCATCAGGAACTTTTCCAATGAGTCGGCTGTTTGCATCAGATGACCAAAATACTGGAGCTTCAGCTTCAGCATCAATCCTTCCAGTGAGTATTCAGGGTTGATTTCTCTTAAGATTACTGGTTTGATTGCCATGCTATCCAAGGGACTTTCAGGAGTCTTCTTCAGCACTACAATCCAAAGGCATCAATTCTTTGGCACCCTGCCTTCTTTACAGTCCAGTTAACACAACTGTATGTGACAATTGGGAAGACCATAGCCTTGACTATACAGACCTTTGTCACCAGAGTAATGCCTCTCCTTTTCAACACACTGTCTAGGTTTGTCCTAGCTTTCTTGCCAACAAGCAGTTGTCTTATTATTTCATGGCTGCAGTCACCATCCACAGTGACTTTAGAACCCAAAAAGAGAAAATCTGTCATACTTCCACCTTTTACCTTTCTATTTGCCATGGAGTAAGAATGCTCAAACTACCGCACAATTGCGCTCATCTCACACACTAGTCAAGTAATGCTCAAAATTCTCCAAGCCAGGCTTCACCAATAAGTGAACCCTGAACTTCCTGATGTTCAACCTGGTTTTAGAAAAGGCAGAGGAACCAGAGATCAAATTGCTAACATCTACTGGATCAGCGAAATAGCAGGAGAATTCCAGAAAAACATCTATTTCTGCTTTATTGACTATGCCATAGCCTTTGACTATGTGGATCACAACAAACTGTGGAGAATTCTGAAAGAGATGGGAATACCAGACCACCTGACCTGCCTCTTGAGAAACCTATATGCAGGTCAGGAAGCAACAGTTAGAACTGGACATGGAACAACAGACTGGTTCCAAATAGGAAAAGGAGTACGTCAAGGCTGTATATTGTCACCCTGCTTATTTAACTTACATGCAGAGTACATCAACGCTGGGCTGGAAGAAGCACAAGCTGGAATCAAGATTGCCAGGAGAAATATCAATGACCTTAGACATGCACATGACACCACCCTTAGGGCAGAAAGTGAAGAGGAACTAAAGAGCCTCTTGATGAAAGTGAAAGAGGAGAGTGAAAAAGTTGGCTTAAAGCTCAACATTCAGATAACGAAGATCATGGCATCTGATCCCATCAGTAGATGGGGAAACAGTGGAAACAGAGTCAGACTTTATTTTTTTGGGCTCCAAAATCACTGCAGATGGTGACTGCAGCCATGAAATTAAAAGATGCTTACTCCTTGGAAGAAAAGTTATGACCAACCTAGACAGCATATTAAAAAGCAGAAACATTACTTTGCCAACAAAGGTCCATCTAGTTAAGGCTATGTTTTTTCCAGTGGTCATGTATGGATGTGAGAGTTGGACTGTGAAGAAAGCTGAGTGCCAAAGAATTGATGCTTTTGAACTGTGGTGTTGGAGAAGACTCCTGAGAGTCCCTTCGACTGCAAGGAGATCCAACCAGTCCATTCTAAAGGAGATCAGCCCTGGGTGTTCTTTGGAAGGAATGATGCTACAGCTGAAACTCCAGTACTTTGGCCACCTCATGCGAAGAGTTGACTCATTGGAAAAGACTCTGATGCTGGGAGGGATTCAGGGCAGGAGGAGAAGGGGACGACAGAGGATGAGATGGCTGGATGGCATCACCGACTTGATGGACGTGAGTTTGAGTGAACTCTGGGAGTTGGTGATGGACAGGGAGGCCTGGCGTGCTGCGATTCATGGGGTTGCAAAGAGTCAGACACAACTGAGCAACTGAACTGAATGTCACCGGATGCCATGATCTTAGTTTTTTCAATATTTAGTTTTAAGCCAGCTCTATCACTCTTCTCCTTCACCTTCATCAAGAGACTCTTTAGTTCCTCTTTGCTTTCTGCCTTTAGAGTGGTATCACCCACATATCTGAGATTGTTGATGTTTCTCCTGCCTATCTTGATCCTACCTTGTAACTCATCCAGCCCGGCATTTTTCATGATGTGCTCAGCATATAGGTAAAACAAGCAGAGTGACCACAGACAGCCCGGTTGTACTCCTTTCTCAATCTTGAACCAATCAGTTGTTCCATACAGAGTTCTAATTGTTTCTTCTTAACTTGCATACAGGTTTCTCAGGAGACAGGTAAGATGGTGTGGTATTCCTGTCTCCTTAAGAGCTTTCCAGTTTGTTTTTATCCACATGAAAGTGAAAGTGAAGGTCACTCAGTCATGTCCAACTCTTTGCGACCCTATGGACTACAGAGTCCATGGGATTCTCCAGGCCAGAATACTGGAGTAGGTAGCCTTTTCCTTCTCCAAGGGATCTTCCCAACCCAGGGATCAAACTACATAGTCAAAGGCTTTAGCATTGTTGATGGAACAGAAGTAGATGTTTTGCTGGAATTCTCTTGCTTTCTCTATGATCCAGCAAATGTAGGCAATTTGATCTCTGGTTCCTCTTCCTTTTCCAGCTTGGACATCTGGATGTTCTTGGTTCTCCTAATGCTGAAGCCTAGCATGCAAGATTTTAAGCATTTTACAATTTAATTTTAATAAAGTATATCTTATGTTAATTTACCCTGTACATATTTGGAACCATAGTCTAAGAGAACTCTAGATTGGATTCTGTACTATTTTCAGTTCAATAATTGTTATACTTCATATATAACAATATATAAACTACAAACAAATGTAGTTTAGGTTTTCCCAAACTGTGTTCCACATATTTCTAGTCTTCTTGTTCAATCGCCAAGTCATGTCCAACTCTGCAATCCCATGGACTGCCACACGCCAGGCCTCCCTGCCCCTCATCATCTCCTGGATTTTTCCCAAATTCATATTCATTAAATTGGTGATGCCATCCAGCCATGTCATCCTCTGTCATCCCCTTCTCCTCCTGCCTTCCATCTTTCCTAGCATCAGGGTCTTTTCCAGTGAGTTTGCTCTTCCCGTCAGGTGGCGAAAGCATGGAGCTTCAACTTTAGCTTCAGTCCTTCCAATGAATTTTCAGGGTTGATTTCCTTTAGGATTGACTGGTTTGATCTCCTTGCTGTCCAAGAGACTCTCAAGAGTCTTCCCCAGCACCACAATTCAAAAGAATTGATTTTTCAGTGCTGAGACTTTGTGGTCCAACTCTTACATCTATACATGACTACTGGAAAGACCGTGGCCTTGACTACATGGATCTCTTTTTGGCAAAGTACTGTCTCTGCTTGTACATCTTTTGAGTCTTCTAGATGATCCCAAGTTAAGGAAGACTGGGAAATAATATATACTGTATCCTCTCTATGCATGCTCAAAATATAGCAAATTAAAGTTTCTGCGAGACACAATGTAAATAACTTTGTGTAATTTAGTGTTTGTCAAGTTTATTTTACCACAGAACTCTGTTGCAAGCACTGTCTACTAATAACCCACAGAAGACATTGTGAGGAATATTAGAAATACCAATCTTATAGCAACAGAAGTAAACTCTAAATCTAGCCTGACAATTGCACATGATTTAATTAAGTTTACTAAGAATTTAATTAAGAATTACTAAATTTTTGTTTGCTCAGTTTTAAATATCTAGATTTAGTTAACACATCAGTAGGAAGAAAGGGAAGCAAGCGTATGTTATTTCTGAGAAATGTCTAAAATCATTGTGCTTAAAAAGGCATAGGAATCTGGAGTTTGGCTTCTTTTGGGACCTGGAGCAAATTGCAATATGTTTTTTGTTCTTGTTTTGCTGGTTTTTCAGTTTAGGATGTCAGGCAACCTCCTTTTGGATTCTGAAATTCCATGTCTAAAGACTAAATTTTTATGTCTCTTCTGCCTCCTGAACCCTTTTTTATAAGAACCAAAATTAAAAGATATACCATATTGTATAATATTCTTAATATTTTGCTAGCAGTTTGTAGACAGTTTTGACATTCAGTTCAGTTCAGTTGCTCAGTCGTGTCTGACTCTTTGCAACCCCATGAATCGCAGCATACCAGGCCTCCCTGTTCATCACCAACTCCCGGAATTCACCCAAACTCATGTCCATCAAGTCGGTGATGCCATCCAGCCATCTCATCCTCTGTTGTCCCCTTCTCCTCCTGCCCTGAATCCCTCCCAGCATCAGAGTCTTTTCCAATGAGTCAACTCTTCACATGAGGTGGCCAAAGTACTGGAGTTTCAGCTTTAGCATCATTCCTTCCAAAGAAATCCCAGGGCTGATCTCCTTCAGAATGGACTGGTTGGATCTCCTTGCAGTCGAAGGGACTCTCAGGAGTCTTCTCCAACACCACAGTTCAAAAGCATCAATTCTTCGGCTCTCAGCCTTCTTCACAATCCAACTCTCACATCCATACATGACCACTGGAAAAACCATAGCCTTGACTAGACGGACATTTGTCTTGACATTAGAGGCAGCCAATGAAGTGCCTTTGTTTACCATTCTCTAGTTGTGTGATTTCTCTTATTTGAAGAAGCCAAGAAAGAGGAAACATCCCCTCTAACATTGAAATCTTTTTCTTAATCAAATGTTAAATGATTTCCAAATAAATTGAAATCACCTCTAAGATCTCTTAGATGATGAATGTTAGGGATGATTGAGAAATAATAGTAACAGAAAAGCTTCGGAATTCCCTTGGGAATTCTTCATTTGTAGAAAATAGGAGTATTAAGTAATAACATTTACTAAAAGAGATTGTTCTGTTGAATACCCATGTTGTTAATAACCATCTTCGCAGCTTCCTGTATTCTTATTTAAACAATGAAAGACAGTTGGCTGTAGAAATTTTAGTGGTGGGAATTGAGATGTACCTAACCAGTAGGACATATAACTTGCTCAATGTCTCTTTTAATGGAAAGTAATTATTTGCATTTCTCACAAATTAAGCTCATCTAATCATTAAAGTTCTACCCTCTGATACTTGGCTTAACAATTAGAAATAACTTCACTGAGATTTTAATCCCAGAGAATTAGTTAATATCTGTATAACATACATGATTTTCCAAAAAGGCATTTTATGTAATTAAGAATGACATATAATTTATATAGGAAACAATGCTTTTTCTATGGCTAAATGTTTAACTTAAACTAATTAGGAGCCATGAGAATCTTAGTAAGCAAGTTAAGGCATCAAAAATTCTGATCTTGTCTTCATAATTTAACTTTGCTCCTTTTATTCAAAGTGACAGGGCAGTTTAGTATTTTTAAGTTCAGTGGCTACTGCTGCATAATTCTCTGTGATTTTTATTGATTACACAATTTTCCTTTTATGTTTTCAGATGAGAGTGTTTCTTGTCTAAAGATGTGTCAAGTAGCCACTTTTTCTTAGTAATTCTCTTTACTCCTTCATCCAGTGAATATCATTTAATCTATATGGTTCATACGAGTATTCTGCTAAGGTAGAAATTCAAAGTAAATGTGACTTCATTACATTCAAATTGTATTATTTTGCTGAAATATGCATTTTTAGTCCATTGAATAGTGTGGTGATTGTAAAACATGTATATCAAGTCTTTGACACTCCTTCCATCCAGAGCAGGGTTCTGTCTGCCCTCTCTATGAATCTGGACTGATATTAGTGACTCAGTTGTAACTAAGAGCATCAGTAGCCTTTGTGTGGCTTCTGAGACTAGATCATAAAAGGTCACACAGCTTCCACCTGTTTCATGAGAAACACTGGACTGGAGGAAGCACAAGTTGGAATCAAGATTGCTGGGAGAAATATCAATAACCTCAGATATGAAGATGACACCACCTTTATGGCAGAAAGTGAAAAAGAACTAAAGAGCCTCTTGATGAAAGTGAAAGTGGAAGGTGAAAAAGTTGGCCTAAAGCTCAACATTCAGCAAACTAAGATCATGGCATCTGGTCCCATCACTTCATGGGAAATAGATGGGAAAACAGTGGAAACAGTGGCTGACTTTATTTTTCTGAGCTCCAGAATCACTGCAGATGGTGACTGCAGCCATGAAGTTAAAAGACACTTACTCCTTGGAAGGAAAGTTATGACCAACCTAGACAGCATATTAAAAAGCAGAGACATTACTTTGTCAATGAAGGTCTGGCTAGTCAAGGCTATGGTTTTTCTTGTGGTCATGTATGGATGTGAGAGTTGGACTATAAAGGAAGCTGAGCACCGAAGAATTGATGCTTTTGAACTGTGGTGTTGGAGAAGACTCTTGAGAGTCCCTTGGACTGCAAGGAAATCCAACCAGTCCATCCTAAAGGAGATCAGTCCTGGGTATGCATTGGAAGGACTGATGTTGAAGCTGAAACTCCAATACTTTGGCCACCTGATGAGAAGAGCTTACTCATTGGAAAAGACCCTGATGCTGGGAAAGATTGAGGGTAGGAGGAGAAGGGGACAACAGAGGATGAGATGGTTGGATGGCATAACCGAGTCAATGGACATGGGTTTGGGTGGACTCTGGGAGTTGGTGATGGACAGGGAGGCCTGGCATGCTGCGGTTCATGGAGTCGCAAAGAGTCGGACATGACTGAGTGACTGAACTGAATTGATGACTGAAAAAATGTGCAACTTGAAAGTTCAGAATTATACTTTATTTGGTGCACATTCTGAGGACTTAACCCTCAGATACAGATTCTCAAATAGCTCTGAGGGGCTGTTTTGAAGGAGTTAGGGTGGAGCCAGTGTTTGTAGAAATTTCTGCAAAAAAAAAAAAAAATAATAATAATAATAGTAATAACAAAACCCAGATAGTACATCAAAAGATTCAGACACATCATGTAAATGTATTTAGCACTTTTATGTGTATAAGAAGATACAAGAGTCTAGACTCATTGAAGTCCACCCTTTGATATGCTTTTTTTAAATTTTGTTTTATTTATTTATTTATTGCTGCACGGGGTCTTTGTTGTTGCATGGACTTTTCTCTAGTTGCCATGAGTGGGTGCTGCTCTTCCTTATGATGAGCTGGTTTCTCAATTTCAATGGCTTCTCTTGTTGTGAAATACAAGCCCTAGGCACACAAGCTTTGTTAGTTGTGGCGTGAGGGCTCGGTAGTTGAGACTTGTGTAATTGTGGCTCTAAAGTGCAGGACCAGTCGTGGTGCCTGGGCCCAGCTGTGCTGCGGCATGTGGAATCTTCCTGGACCAGGAAATCAAATCTGTGTCCCCTACATTGGCAGGCAGATTTCTATCAACTGTACCACCATGGTAGTTTGATGTTATTTTTTTAACTTTTTATTTTATATTTTTTTATATTAGAGTATAGTTGATTAGGGATTCCCTGGTGGCTCTGAGGTTAAAGCGTCTGTCTGCAATGCGGGAGACCTCGGTTTGATCCCTGGGTTGGGAAGATACCCTGGAGAAGGAAATGGCAACCCACTCCAGTATTCTTGCCTGGAGAATCCCATGGACGGAGGAGCCTGGTGGGCTACAGCCCACGGGTCGCAAAGAGTCGGACAAGACTGAGCGACTTCACTTTCATAGTTGATTAACAATGTTGTGATAGTTTCAGGTGTACAGAAAAGTGACTCAGTCATACATAGACATGTATCTATTCTTTTCCCAATTCTTTTCCTGTGGTTGTTACAGAATATTAAGTACAGTTCCTTGCATGGTACAGTAGGTCCTTGTTGGTTATCCATTTTAAATAAATCCATGTCAATCCTAAACTCCCTAATTATCCTTTATCCATTCCTCTGTTGATGAACATTTAGGTTGCTTCCATATCTTGGCTAATGTAAACAGTGCTGCAATGAATTTGGGCATGTATTCAGACCATGTTTTTTTCTGGATATATGCCTAGAAGTGGAATTGCAGGATCATAAGTTAGATCTGTTTTTAGTTTTTCTTAAGGAGCTTCCATACTGTTCTCCATAGTGGTTGTACCAATTTGCATTCCCACCACAAATCAATCTGTGTGAGATACCACATCAACAATTTGAAGAATAAAAATTGTATGATTGTCTCAGTAGATGCAGAAAAAACTTTTGAGTCAATCATTCCTTTGATATACAGGTTACCTGTCTGGAGCTAGTATCCTGCTTTTCTCCATCCTGAATCCACTCAGAGTACACCCCTAGGGCGGCTACAGTGGCTAATGGCTTGATGGGTACTGGATCCTGTTTACTGATATGACGGGCAACATTCTTTATCCATACCACCTGAGATGGAAAGACCATATATAGGCACTCTGGTTCAAACTCATAGCAGGGCTTCCAGTGCCCAGGTCACATCATTACCAGACAGTGAGTGTGCCATCTTGAATGGCTACAGACTTGTGCAACCTTGACAGCCCCCTTTGCCTAGATCTGACATCGGACTTGCAAGAGACCCCATGTGAGAGGTGACAGTTTAACTCTTCAGAATTCCTGACCTAGGGACCTGTGAAACATACATATGTAAACAAGTACACATATTGTTTATAGCATTCAATTTTGGTATTCTTTGTCATGCAATAATAGCAACCAGAGAAATGAATTCATTAAATTACTTAAATCTATTCTTACACCATATTATATATTCCAAAAGATAATCATGATTTTTAAAAATTATTTTGCCTCAGAGCTAAACCCATTATATGAATACCTCATGAGTCAGTCTTTACAAATTAGTAATATATTCTTCTAATTAAACATTGGTTATTATGTGTTGAAAATATAAATCATAAATTCATATTTCAAAACAAAAACACTGAATTGGATTATGCTAGTGAAAGTTAATGTGCTATAGAGTTTGCTGCTGCTGCTGCTAAGTCGCTTCAGTTGTGTCTGACTCTGTGTGACCCCATAGACAGCAGCCCACCAGGCTCCCCTGTCCCTGGGATTCTCCAGGCAAGAACACTGGAGTGGGTTGCCATTGCCTTCTCCAATGCATGAAAGTGAAAAGTGAAAGTGAAGTCACTCAGCCGTGTCTGACTCTTAGGGACCCCATGGACTGTAGCCCACCAGGCTCCTCCATCCATGGGATTTTCCAGGCAAGAGTACTGGAGTGGGGTGCCATTCCTATAGTGCCGGGGTCCAGCCCTGGTGGATCCAGGGAATTCGAAGCGGGGACAGCGTCGGTGATCAGGAAACTTCGGCTTATTTAAATGTAATTAAAGATATAAAGAGTGGTTAAATAAGGATAGCTCAGTGAGGAAATTCAGTGAAGAAAAGAGGCTGAAATAAGGATAGCTCAGTGAGGAAATTCAGTGGAGAAAAGAGGCTGAATAATTCAGCCAGAAGGTGAGAGAAAGAGCAACATGGGGAGACCAAGTTTCGGTGAACAAGGCCCACACTTTATTTTCCAAAGTAGTTTTTATACCTTAAGTTATGCATAGAGGGTAATGGGGGAAGGGGTAGAGTCATGCAGTAAGCCAGGCTTTCTTCCTGCAAACTTATCATATGCAAAAGTTTAGGTGATTTGCATCATCTTCTGGCCCAGAGGCCTGTTAACATTTTAAGACCCTTTCTTCAGAAAACTTATTTTTCTCTAAAGGTGATTAGTCAGGCGCCACCCTTCAAAAGCATTAGATAAAGTTGCATTCCTATAGGGCAAAGGTGTGGTGGGCTATAACAAGAAAAAGAATTAACTTAAGGGTCCAAGGTTACACACATTAAAGCTACTACTTACACCAATTATATTAATCAATACACTGCCAGGGACACAGCAGGTAAGGGATATGGAGACCTAGCAGCAAACATTGGCCCAACAAGTGAAAAACCCTTCAGAATCTGTATTTAGACAGTTTAGAACATCTCATGCCTCTCACAGTTGGGAGGCTCTGAGCAATCACATGTGGCTGGAAAAACCTATTCAAGCAGGCTAGAGGACTTCCAAAGGAGTTTGTAGGTTGAAACACTATCACACCCAGGAACTTTATTAACTGGAGCTGTAAGTTAACTCTTTTGTTCAGAGAGAGGTAGTGGGGGACAGCCCCCCGTAAAGTCAGAGGTGTAGGTGAGAGCACAAAGCAGAAAGTAGGCAGACTCTGGTTTTGGGGGTAGATGCTCGAGAATTTCCAGGGGGACTCCTGAGGCTCGATCCCGCCTTTGCGTATGCCGAGCCTCCTTCCTCATGACCCTCATGACCTCCTTCCTCATGGGTGGAGCTCCTGCTCCCGGCACTATAGAGTTTAATTCTCATCAAATTATAAAGTCACAGGCAATTGTCTAAGTTTGTATTCTAGTATTCTGTGAGCTTTTGTACCCTGCTGCCACCATTACCAGTAAGCTCAACTTGCTGAGTTGTATCAAGAGAGCTAGAACTCCTCAAGCCTTTGCTCAGAGGCCTTTTCTTAGTTTGTATATATTTCCTGGTATTTATATTATGAAAGTAACACATGCATGTGCTTAAAACTTAATACAAAAAAATAAAGTAAAATGAAATAGTGGCCTCCCTGCCTCATATTCAGTCCCAATCATCACAAGAAACATTTAAATTAAATAGAATGTATATGGCCCCCTCTTCATTATATATACATATATATATAATCGATTATATGTATGTATGTATTCTCCTCTATTGATTTGTCAGTTTTACATAATGTCTGCTCTTGACTACTTACCATCACAGATGAAGGATTTCATACACTGACATTCACCTACCACTTCTCATTCACTTCCTCTACTTCCTGATGGTTACATATAATTTTCAGGTTAATGGTGATTTTTTGACTAATAGTTGCATTTATAGCTTTAAATAGTACACTTAAACATCAGTTTCTTGATTTATCTACCCTAAGAATTGATGCTTTTGAACTGTGGTGTTGGAAAAGACTCCTGAGAGTCCCTTGGACTGCAAGGAGATCCAACCAGTCTATTCTGAAGGATATCAGTCCTGGGTGTTCATTGGAAGGACTGATGCTAAAGCTGAAACTCCAGTACTTTGGCCACCTCATGCAAAGAGTTGACTCATTGGAAAAGACTCTGATGCTGGAAGGGACTGGGGGCAGGAGGAGAAGGGGACGACAGAGGATGAGATGTCTGGATGGCATCACTGACTCGATGGATGTGAGTCTGAGTGAACTCCGGGAGTTGGTGATGGACAGGGAGGCCTGGCGTGCTGTGATTCATGAGGTCACAAAGAATCGGACACGACTGAGTGACTGAACTGAACTGAACTGAGGCAATATTCTAATCCTTCTTATGATAAATGAAGGAATTCAAAGTTTTTCTCTTACTTAAATTTTCCTTGATTCATCATTCTGACTCCATATTATTTTTCTCTGAAAATTCTTTATCCATTCTACTGTTGATAGATATTTTGATTATTTCCACTTTTGAAACTATTATTAACAATGCTTCTATGAGCATTCTTGTATCGCTATACTGAGCATGATGGGCTACAGTCCGTAGGGTCGCAGAGAGTCTGACAAGACTGAAGCAACTGAGCTGGCACACAAACATACATATATCCCCTCCTTCTTGAGCGTCCCTCTCACCCTACCTCCGTCCACCCCTCTAGGTCATTACAGAGGACTGAGCCGAGCTCCTTGTGCTATATAGCAGCTTCCCACTAGCTAGCTGTTTTACACATGGATATATATGTTTTGTGTATTCACTTTTTAAGAGCCCTTTTATTGAAAATGAGTGTTGCAAATATCTATTTATAGACTGCTTTTTTCACTCTCTATATAGTGTCTTTTGATGAAGTTATTTTTAATGTAGTCCAACTTACCTGTATTTCCCATTATAGATATTGCTTTTGTGTCATGTTAATATGTCTTTCTCTATCCCCAAAATGTGGACATATTCTTTTTTGTTATTTTTGAGAAGCTTTATTATTTTTGTCATTCATTTTTAAATTTATATGAAGTACTTGAAATTTATTTTTTCTGTGGTATAAATCAGAGGCACATTTTCATCTATTTATACAGATTTTACCCAGAATCATTTATCATTTTTAAAGAAAAATGATCATTTTACTTACTCCTTTCCAGTATCTGTGCTTTTATGTCCTTTTCTTGCATGACTGCATTGGCTAAAACATTAAATAGAAGTGAGAACAGATACTTCTGCCATATTCCCAATCTTTGGTAGAAAGCATTCAGTCTTTTGATATTAAATATGATGTTACACCTAAGTTTTTCTTAGGTACACTTTAAAGTTAAAGAAGGTTCCTTCTGTTCTTAATGTTCTGAGAGGTTTTAATCCCCAAACTACTTCTTTTTTAAAATCTCTTTTGTTCTGTTAACATGGTGAATTACACTGATGGATTTGTGAATGTTAAATCAAGCTTGGATTTTCAGGAGAACTTCATTGATCAAGATACATTATTCTTTGTATATTTTGCTAGATTTAATCCTCTAATATTTTATTAAATATTTTAACATTTCTGTTCATGAGGGATATTGGTCTCTAGTTTCTTTTTTGGGGAAATGTCTTTATATGATCTGAGTTTCAGAAAAATGCTTTGAAATGAATTAGGAAGAATTCCCTGCTTCTCTCTTTCTAAAAGGGACTTTATAGGATTGGTGTTATTTTCTTTTAAAATGTTTCATGTATTTAGTCCTCTGGGCCTGAAGTTGTCTTTGTGAGAAGGTTTATAATTATAGATTGAATTTCTTTACAGAGCTCTCTGAGTTCCATCTTTCTTACTGAGTCAGTATTGGCAATTGGCATCATTAAAGAAATTTCAATTTTATTGAAGTAGATGGTTATATTGTCATAAGTAATATTGTCTTTTTATTTTTCTTTTACCATCTGTGGAATCTGAAGTGGTGTTCCCTCTTTCATTCCTGACATTAGTAATCTATATCTTCTCACCGCTTTCTAGATATTTCTGGCTAGAGATAACCTTTATTCATCTTTTCAAAGTATCAGCTTTTTATTTAGTTGATTTTTCTCTATCATATGTCCATTTTCTGTTTCATCAGTGTCCACTTTTATTTATAGTCTTCTCTTTCTTATACTAACTTTACTCTTCTTTGGGTTTTTAAAATGGAAGCTTAATTTATTTTAGAAATGATTATTATAAACAACTTCAGACCAATACGTTGAAATCTTTGCTTTACTGGACAATATATTTCTTAAGCTTTTTCAAGAAAAAATAAACTCCCAGATTAGATATATAAGTATACAAGAAATTATAGAGAAAAAGGTAAAATATATCCACTTTTTAAATGGGTGGGGGAGGACCTCACAGACTGTTGTATAATATACTTCAAGATCCTGAAAGGGCAGATAACCTCAATGGGATAAAACATGGCTCCAAAGAATGGAAGAAAGAAGAGAAATACTCCCCGACTCATTCTGATGTTAATACCAAAATGAGGTAAGAATGGTGTAAAACGGGAAAGTTACACATCAATTTCACCATGATAGAAAAAAGGGCAAATTATGGTTTTAGAAACCTGAATAGGTTCATAACCAGGCCACCTCTTCCAGTCTTCATACTGTTTATGGTGCCTGCTCTCCTTCATGTTTTCCTCCTCTTCCATCTTATCATTGACTTTTCTGTTTCTTTTTTCTTCTTATAAAGAATCAATTTTGGTCTCTGATGCTTTCAGCTGTAGCTTTCTTTTATATATATATATATATATATATATATATATGTATTTGTTTTTATATTTTTATGTCTCATTTTTCTTTAGACTTATTTAATTTTCAGGCTCTTTATTCACTATTTAAAAACATTTTTAAGCTCTTTATTAAAATTTTTAAGCCTACATAAATTGGATTGGTGTAATGAACCCCCATGAAACTGTAAACTTTTTCCATAAACAGCAATATATCATATCTTGTTTAGTATTCTCTCCCTTTTTTAAATTTTGCATTAATACAGCAAAGCAACTTTCAGACATCATGCCATTTCATATGGAAATATTTCAGTGTGCATTTCTGACTGATAAGAACTGTTTAGCAAAATCCCATTCTGTCATCACACCGAACAAAGTTAATAAATCAGTATTTAAATATCACCTGATACCCTGTCCATACCAAAACTTACTCAGATAGCTAAAACATTCTTTTAGTCAGTTTGTTTACAGTAGGATCTAAGTTGTGCCCTCATGTTACATTAATTTATTATGAATCTTTAGGGTTATTTTCTAACTATCATTTATCTCATTTTTTAATTTCTCTAACTTCAGTGAGAAACCAGGTCTTTATTTATTTATTTTTTTACTGTTCAGTTCAGTTCAGTTCAGTTGCTCAGTCGCGTCCGACTCATTGCAACCCCTTGAACCGCAGCACACCAGGCCTCCTTGTCCATCAACAACTCCTGAAGTCTATCCAAACTCATGTCCATTGAGTTGATGATGCCATCCACCATCTCATCCTCTGTTGTCCCCTTCTCCTCCTGCCCTCAATCTTCTCAGCATCACGGTCTTTTCAAATGAGTCAGCTCTTTGCATCAAGTGGCCAAAGTATTGGAGTTTCGGCTTCAACATCAGTCATTAAAATGAACACCCAAGACTGGTCTTCTTTAGGATGGACTGGTTGGGTCTCCTTGCAGTCCAAGGGACTCTCAAGAGTCTTCTCCAACACCACAGGTCAAAAGCATCAATTCTTCGGTGCTCAATTTCTTTATAGTCCAACTCTCACATCCATGCACGACTACTGGAAAAATCATAGCCTTGACTAGACAGCCCTTCGTTGACAAAGTAATGTCTCTGCTTTTTAATATACTGTCTAGGTTGATCATAACTTTCCTTCCAAGGAGTAAGCATCTTTTAATTTCATGGCTGCAGTCACTATCTGCAGTGATTTTGGAGCCCAAAAAAGTAGTCTGACACTGTTTCCACTGTTTCCCTATTTCCCATGAAGTGATGGGACCAGATGCCATGATCTCAGTTTCCTGAATGTTAAGCTTTAAGCCAACATTTTCACTCTCCTCTTTCACTTTCATCAAGAGGCTATTTAGTTCTTCTTCACTTTCTGCCATAAGGGTGGTGTCATCTGCATATCTGAGGTTTTTGATATTTCTCCTGGCAATCTTGATTCCAGCCTGTGCTTCTTCCAGACCAGCGTTGCTCATGATGTACTCTGCATAGAAGTTAAATAAGCAGGGTGACAATATACAGCCTTGACGTACTCCTTTTCCTATTTGGAACCCATCTGTTGTTCAAGTCCAGTTCTAACTGTTGCTTCCTGACCTGCATACAGGTTTCTCAAGAGGCAGGTCAGGTGGTTGGTATTCCCATCTCTTTCAGAATTTTCCACAGTTTATTGTGATCCACACAATCAAAGGCTTTGGCATAGTCAATAAAGCATAAATAGATGTTTTTCTGGAACTCTCTTGATTTTTTGATGATCCAGCAGATGTTGGCAACTTGACCTCTGGTTCCTCTGCCTTTTCTAAAACCAGCTTGAACATCTGGAATTCACAGTTCATGTATTGCTGAAGCCTGGCTTGGAGAATTTTGAGCATTACTAGTGTGTGAGATGAGTGCAATTGTGTGGTAGTTTGAGCATTATTTGGCATTGCCTTTCTTTGGGATTGGAATGAAAACTGACCTTTTCCAGTCCTGTGGCCACTGCTGAGTTTTCCAAATTTGCTGGCATATTGAGTGCAGCACTTTCACAGCATCGTCTTTCAGGATTTGAAATAGCTCAACTGGAATCCCATCACCTCCACTAGCTTTGTTCGTAGTGATGCTTTCTAAGGCCCACTTGACTTCACATTCCAGGATGTCTGGCTCTAAGTGTATGATCACACCATGGTGATTATCTGGGTCGTGAAGATCTTTTTTGTACAGTTCTTCTATATATTCTTGCCACCTCTTCTTAATACCATCTGCTTCTGTTATGTCCATACCATTTCTGTCCTTTATTGAGCCCATCTTTGCATGAAATGTTCCCTTGGTATCTCTAATTTTCTTGAGATCTCTAGTCTTTCCCATTCTATTGTTTTCCTCTATTTCTTTGTATTGATCACTGTAGATTCGTATATTCTGGAATTAGCAGATTGCTGCCTTGTAGATTCATTTAGCTTGTTTTTTCATTCCCTGAGTTTTCGTTGGTTAAATGTGATGATTAGATTCAGATCAGTTATTTTGACAACAATACTCCATAAGTGGGGCTATAAACTTACTACCTACTTGAATCACATGGTCAGGAACATGGCATCTAGGCTGTACAATGTCCTTATCTCTTCTCTGTAAAATCTTCCATTATCTTTTATTGTGGTATATTTACCATATATTGTGGACTTTCTTTTTTAAAATAAATGCTCAAGTTATTAAAAATTATGTACTTTTTAGAAATCATATGATTGTACATGAAATTTCCATTGTGATTTGTGGTTTGATTTATGTGTTATTTAGATAGAGCCTTTTAAAAGTTTTTTTCTATATATGTGTAGAGATTTTTTGTTTGTTTTTAGTTTTCTTATAGTTTGTTTTTCTTTGTTTGATTGTTGTTGCTATTTTAACTTATTAGTCACACTGTGGTCAGAAAATAAGGTGTGTTTTTATCACCTTTTTGGATTTATTTAGGTTATACTATGTCATGGAAAATTTCAGATTTTTTTTTCATTTGTATACTGCTTTACATATATGTTCTTTGTATGTCATTTCCTTAAAAAAAAAATTGTCAGATGCCCATTTATGTCCATTTGTACATGATACCAAACTTTGCAGTTGTCATATTTAAATATCATTTATCCTCTCATTTGCAATTGCCATCAGTTATTGAGAAAAGTGAACTAATCTCTCATTATAATAGGAGATGTGTGAATTTCTCTCCATCTTTTATATAAAGACGCTGTGTTGTTGAGTACATAGGTTGATAATTATTACATTTTTTCTGGATTGTTCTTTTTGTGATTATGTAATTAATCACTTTTTAACTTCCTGATATTTTTTAACTTATTCCATTTTGTATTTAAGACAGCTGTGTTACAAGTTACTGCTTTTTGTTTATTTTAACACAGTACCTACTAATATATATTTCTGTCATTTTATTTTAAATATTTCAGTTTTTTCATGTTTTAGATATTTCTCTTATGGAAGATTATAGTTGGATTTTATTTTTTAAATCAAGAATCTCCACTTTGAATTATTCTTTCATTAAAAAAAAATCTTTAGAACTTTTATCCTAAAGTTAAAGAATATATTGTTATTGACACAAAGTATTTTAGCCACAGATAGATTGTCTATTTCTATATAAAAACTTATTGCCATTAGAAAAGATTATTTCATATATCTTGTAAATTATCCATGACAAGATTCTTTTTTCACTTTAAATTACTAGTGTCTGCATTTATCATTCATTTCTCCCATTGACATTTACATATTTTAAACAATAGTCATTGGTATTTTCACATCTTTGAATTTTCTGTCTTAAATTTCATGTCAAGCGTAAACATTTTATTTGAAGTGTTTTCTATCATAAAATCTTTACTGCTATTTCAATATTGAGTTTATTTTTCCATGTTCTATTTGTACTATATTTGCTCAGAATTGTTCATTGCAAAAAAGAATGTGGAATTCTGAAAAACAGTAGAAGGTCAAGTGTAATAACTGTACAACTTGTGATGATGCTGTTTTAACACAGAACATACTGCTCTATTAGCCATATAGCTTTATTGGTAAGGGCAGGTTACTATCACTTGGTAATGGTTCTGGACTTCAAGTGAAGAAGAGCTGGTCTAATTAATTATGGCATTTCTAACCTCAGTTAATTTGCTATTTTAGTGAAGACTTCAATAAGATCTACTAATGTTTTCCTCCAGGTGACAATAAATATTACAGAAAGAATAGATTTTACCAAATAGGTTTTGAATTATAGCTCTTTAGAAACCCACATAGTGCAGGCATGTTTGCATGACAGGAGCATTCTATGTGGGCTCTCTTGTGACCTTTTAATTTTCCATGAAAAATACACATAGAATATGAAGGAACAGGCAATAAAAACATGGTCTACATGGGAGCAATCACAGAGACTTCTCTTTACATTTCCTCAGAGACCAAGACATCCAGTGGCACCTAGTTCTACACAGTTTGAATTGCCTTTGCAGCAATTTTGTTCCAGTTTTGAAAACTTTAGTTGCTATAACTGTAATTTGACTATCATATATTTTTCTCATGTTTTAAAAATGCTACTTTATTTCACTACATTAGAGAGGGTCTTTGGGAGCATTCCTAAAGTATGGAGAGAGATTAATCTTTATTCAGAGTAGGGTTTGTTGCAGTTACAAAAGAGAAAGGAAAGTGAAATCACTCAGTCGTGTCTGACTCTTTACGACCGCATGGACTGCAGCCTACCAGGCTCCTCCATCCATGGGATTTTCCGGGCAAAGGTACTGGAGTGGGTTGCCATTTCCTTCTCCAGAGGATCTTCCTGACCCAGGGATCGAACCCAGGTCTACCTGTACTGCATGAAGACGCTATACCCTCTGAGCCATTACAGAAGCTCGCTTACAAAAAAGAAGGAACAACTTAAGATCAGCCCCTGGTTCCACTATCAGTTTGAAAGGCCCAGGATGAGTAAGTCCACAGGTATTGTTGTGACTTGTCTGTATATCCAGCCCCTACAAGGACTGGGAGTGAATTAAATGATGTAATTCAAGGAACACAATAAACTGTGGAAAATTCTGAAAGAGATGGGAATACCAGACCACCTGACCTGCCTCTTGAGAAATCTGTATGCAGGTCAGGAAGTTAGAACTGGACATGGAACAACAGACTGGTTCCAAATAGGAAAAAGAGTACGTCAAGACTGTATATTGTCACCCTGCTTACTTAACTTCTATGTAGAGTACATCATGAGAAATGCTGGACTGGAAGAAGCACAGGCTGGAATCAAGATTGCCAGGAGAAATATCAATAACCTCAGATATGCAGATGACACCACCCTTATGGCAGAAAGTGAAGAGGAACTCAAAAGCCTCTTGATGAAAGTGAAAGTGGAGAGTGAAAAAGTTGGCTTAAAGCTCAACATTCAGAAAACGAAGATCATGGCATCCGGTCCCATCACTTCATGGAAAATAGATGGGGAAACAGTGGAAACAGTGTCAGACTTTATTTTTTTGGGCTCCAAAATCACTGCAGATGGTGACTGCAGCCATGAAATTAAAAGACGCTTACTCCTTGGAAGGAAAGTTATGACCAACCTAGATAGCATATTGAAAAGCAGAGACATTACTTTGCCAACAAAGGTCCGTCTAGTCAAGGCTATGGTTTTTCCAGTGGTCATGTATGGATGTGAGAATTGGACTGTGAAGAAGGCTGAGTCCCGAAGAATTGATGCTTTTGAACTGCGTTGAGAGTCCCTTGGACTGCAAGGAGATCCAACCAGTCCATTCTGAAGGAGATCAGCCCTGAGATTTCTTTGGAAGGAATGATGCTAAAGCTGAAACTCCAGTACTTTGGCCACCTCATGTGAAAAGTTGACCCATTGGAAAAGACTAATGCTCGGAGGGATTAGGGGCAGGAGGAGAACGGGATGACAGAGGATGAGATGTCTGGATGGCATCACTGACTCAATGGACATGAGTCTGAATGAACTCCAGGAGTTGGTGATGGACAGGGAGGCCTGGTGTGCTGCGATTCATGGGTTCGCAAAGAGTCGGACAAGACTGAACGACTGAACTGAACTGAATTCAAGGAACAAAGAGTCGGACACGACTGAGCGATTGAACTGAACTGAACTGAGTTCAAGGAACACAGCAATTCAAACCAGATGCTTAGACCACTAAGCCATCCCTTCTGGCATGTCGTAAAGCATCAAGTTGTAAATATAGCAGATAATTGAAATTAAGATTTTGGATAGGGGCATTGTTAGCAGCCCTCCTTTAGCTTTCACTGCTTAAAGACTTTTAGAAGTTTATTTAACAGTTCGTTTTAATGCAGTTGCTGTCAAAATTAATTAAGGCTTTTCATGTTTTTTTTTTCTTTTTCTTGTATTTTTTAACTCTTCTTTGATGAGACTATTAATAATAAAATGTGTCTGAACTTAAAAGTGCATCCAAACTGAAGATGGAAAATATTCCCTATTTTGGGACATGATATTTTGAGCTCTCTTTTTAGTTTCCTTTAAATTTTAGCTTAAAAAAAAGAAAAACACACAACTTGTTCCTTCACTAATTAAAACTGCCATTCTTTGTCCATCAAACAATATACCTTCTGTAAACTAGATGCTCTATTTATTTTTTTTTCAATGCTAATTAAATAACAGAGGTTCTTAGTCTGAACTGGGGCATGGAACTTAACGTTTTTTAAGCCTGGCATCCCATAACTAGTCTTTTTTTAAAAAGTCATTGACCATGACCATTTGATGAATAAATTGTCTCTACTTTTTCTTCCTGTCTTTAGTACTATGGTCAAAAATGGTCATATTTTAACAGGTTCTCATTTCATAAAATGGCATTTGTAGTGGGAATATTTGAGAAATGAAAGAGATAAAGAATCTATTGAAACATTGCTTTATCCAATAGTATGTAGAGGGAAAAGTAAAAATCTGTGAAAAGTAGTATTTTGAAAAGCCATCAATGTGAAATGAATGTCATCATTTCATCAGTGTTAATGTTAAAGAGTTTCAGATGGAAAATATCACCAATGAAAATATCATTAAAAAGCAAAAAACTCCACCAGGTTTAAAGTATTGCTAATCACAACAGCTTTACATGTTGCAATAAGAAAACTAGGTCTAGACTCTGTGGTGGTATTATCTGTTGACTGGATGCCCTACCTAAGAAACTGCTAAAGAATGGCTTCAAATCTGGCAGTGGAATTGCAGGGAAGGATAAAATTAGGGGGTTCCCTTGTGGCCATTTCCCTCCAGCCGCCAAATTGCTATACATTTCTCTTTGGGGTGAGATGACAAATCTGAACCTTAAGTCTCATGGAGTCTCCTCTTTATTTACTGGAGCAGAGGGTAAGACTGCATCAATTATTTTGTTCATACTCTTTTTTTCATCCATTGAGCATTCTAACCATTATGCTTTCTGCATGCATGCATTTCTGTCTTTAAGAATGAATTAATACCAAGCTTTTTCTTTGTCATCATATTTGTGATCTGACCATTCCTTAGAAGAAGGTGATCCACAGAAAAGTAATCAATAATTTGATTATATAGACCTATTATTTTTGTTTCCTGTTGCCATTCCCTTCTGAAGAGCTGTTAAATGCTGTGATTTTAATCTACTGTGATTGGCTCACAAGTGGATAGGCCATTTGCTGTATTCTGTAGAGATACATCACCTGAGGGTCCTCAGCTACTGCAGAAGTATTTCCCTTGTAATAAGAAGAGCAGAGAGAGGTTTACATCACCACTCAGTTTAAAAACCCTCATCTGTCAGGAAGCATGCACTTCTCTGTGCCACCCTGGTTGTTCACTAAAAGTGTGAGGTTTCATCACTGATTAGGAATGGCTGAGGGCCGGGGTGATGGTGTTGTGACAGACATCTTAACAGAAACTGGATTAGAAGAAACTCTCTATTTTGTTAAAGTCCAGGGAATCTTTCATTAGAGAACTTCTTCTTTCTTGTTGGGGGCTCTGTTTTGTTGTGTTACATGGAATTGAGTAAGTGATCTGTAATATACTGAAAAATAACTGCTTGTTCCTTTTTAAACCATTCTCTTCTATTATACGTATCATGGTAGAAAAATATAGTTCAGGGAACATTCAAATATTACAACTATTTATAAATTTATATTTTGTTAAGAAGTCACTCAGCAGAAAGGTACAATTTTTCTTTGGCTTGTTATTTCTGTATACAGTTATGAAAGAGTGCACTGGCCTATGTTTCTTTGGGAGGAGGCATGAGAATACAGTCTGGCCACAGTCAGACATCGGGGTAGGTGGACTGGCTTGCTCACTGATTCATTCATTCACTAAATATAGACACTCATAATAAGCTAATAAAAATAAATATCACAGTAATCCAAGTCTATGCCCCAATCAGTAGCACTGAAGAAGCTGAAGTTGAATGGTTCTATGAAGACCTTCAAGACCTTCTAGAACTATCACCCAAAAAAGATGTCCTTTTCATTATAGGGGACTGGAATGCAAAAGGAGGAAGTCAAGAGATACCTTGAGTATTTGGCAAATTTGTCCTTGTGCAGAATGAAGCAGGGCAAAGGCTAATAGAATTTTGCCAAGAGAACACACTGGTCATAGCAAACACCCTCTTCCAACAACACAAGAGAAGACTCTACACATGGACATCACCAGATAGTCAATACCAAAATCAGACTGATGATACTCTTTGCAGTCAAAGATGGAGAAGCTCTATACAGTCAGCAAAAACAAGACTGGGAACTGACTGTAGCTCAGATCATGAACTCCTTATTGCCAAATTCAGACTTATATTGAAGAAAGTAGGGAAAAACACTAGACCATTCAGGTATGACCTAAATCAAATCCATTATGATTATACAGTGAAAGTGACAAGTAGATTCAAGGGATTAGATCTGGAAGACAGAGTACATGAAGAGCTATGGACAGAGGCTCGTGACATTGTACAGGAGGCAGAGATCAAGACCATACCCAAGAAAAAGAAATGCAAGAAGGCAAAATGGTTGTCTGAGGAGGCCTTACATATAGCTGTGAAAAGAAGAGAAGCAAAAGGCAAAGGAGAAAAAGAAAGATATAGCCATTTGAATCAAGTGTTCCAAAGAATAGCATGGAGAAATAAGAAAGTCTTCCTCAGTGATCAGTGCAAAGAAATAGAGGAAAACAATGGAATGGGGACGAATAGAGACCTCTTTAAGAAAATTAGATACCAAGGAAATATTTCATGCAAAGATGGACACAAGAAAGGACTGAAATGGTACAGACCTAACACAAACAGATGATATTAAGAAGAGGTGTCAACAATACACAGAAGAACTATACAAGAAAGATCTTCATGACCCAGATAACCATGATGGTGTGATCACTCACAGACCCAGACATTCTGGAATGCAAAGTCAAGTCGGCTTTAGGAAGCATCACTGTGAACAAAGCTAGTGGGGGTGATGGAATTTCAGCTGAGCTATTTCAAATCCTGAAAGATGATGGTGTGAAAGTGCTGCACTCAATATGTCAGAAAATTTGGAAAACTCAGCAGTGGCCACAGGACTGGAAAATATCAGTTTCCATTCTAATCCAAAAGAAGGGCAATGCCAAAGAATGTTCCAACTACCACAAAATAACACTCATCTCACATGCTAGCAAAGTAATGCTTACAGTTCTCCAAGCCAGGTTTCCACAGTATGTGAACTGTGAACTTCCAGATTTTCAAGCTGGATTTAGAAAAGGCAGAGGAACCAGAGATCAAATTGCCAACATCTGTTGGATCATAGAAAAAGCAAGAGAGTTCCAGAAAAACATCTACTTCTGCTTTATTGACTATACCAAAGTCTTTGACTGTGTGGATTACAACAGACTGTGGAAAATTCTGAAAGAGATGGGAATTCCAGACCACCTGACATGCCTCCTGAGAAATCTGTATGCAGGTTAGGAAGCAACAGTTAGAACTGGACATGGAACCACAGACTAGTTCCAAACTGGGAAAGGAGTACATCAAGTCTGTATATTGTCACCCTACTTATTTAACTTATATGCAGAGTACATCTTGCGAAATACCAGGCTGGATAAAGCACAAGCTGGAATCAAGGTTGCCAGGATAAATAACAATAACCTCAGATATGCAAATAATACCACACTTATGGCAGAAAGTGAAGAAGAACTAAAGAGCGTCTTGATGAAAGTGAAAGAGGAGAGTGAAAAAGTTGGCTTAAAGCTCAACATTCAGAAAACGAAGATCATGGCATCTGATCCCATCACTTCATGGCAAATAGATGGGAAACAGTGGAAACATTAGCAGACTTTATTTTGGGGGGCTTCAAAATCACTGCAGATGGTGGCTGCAGCCATGAAATTGAGAAATGCTTGCTTCTTGGAAGAAAAGCTATGACCAACCTAGACAACGTAAGAAAAAGCAGAAACGTTACTCTGCCAACCAAGGTCCATCTAGTCAAAGCTATGGTTTTTCCGGTAGTCATGTATAGATGAGAGATGGACTATAAAGAAAGCTGAGCACTGAAGAATTGATGGTTTTGAACCGTGGTGCTGGAGAAATCTCTTGAGAGTCCCTCGGACTGCAAGGATTTCAAACCAGTCCATCCTAAAGGAAATCAGTCCTGAATATTCATTGGAAGGACTGATGCTGAAATTGAAACTCCAGTACTCTCACTGCCTTATGCAAATAACTGACTCATTGGAAAAGACCCTAATGCTGAGAAAGATTGAAGTCAAAAGGAGAAGGGGACGACAGAGAATGAGATGGTTGAATGGCATCACTGACTCGATGGACATGAGTTTGAGCAATCTCTGGAAGTTGGTGATAGACAGTGAAGCCTGGCATGCTGCAGTCAATGGGGTGGCAAAGAGTCAGACACAACTGAGCAACTGAACTGAACTGAATAAAAATCAAGCAGAGACCAACATGAACTGACTGGCTTGCTTTCTTCCAACTTTGTATGATGGGAGCCATGTCAGTTTCATGAGGATTTCAGGTGACATTTATTATACAGTGTTTCCTGAGCCTGTGTACTGTGTTCTTGAAGCCTAGTGAACACAGAGGTGGGAGAGTTGGTAGTGATGCACATGCTGTGCTGAAAGAATTGTCCTGTGTCTTCAGTACAGTCACTCAGTTGTGTCCGACTCTTTGGGACCCCCTGGACTGCAGCACGCCAGTCTTCCCTGTGACCTGGGGGAAATCTTTATGAAACTGGTTTATGGCTCTTCTGTTAGAGGAATCAGAACTTTTAAGCGATCTAACAGTTCATCCTCTATCAGTTTTCATTGCCTAAATTTCTCATCCTGCAGAATTGCTCCACTAACTATGCCCATTTGGTGAATCTGAATGGGTTTCAAAGATTAATCCAGAGATAACGTTTGGATTAAATAATCACCATCCAATATGAGCAGTTTTAAGAATGTGAATTAAGAAATCTAATTAGAATGTAACCTTGCCCCATACTTGTAGTAATTTTCTGGATCAGAGGTTGAAGGAAGAGATTTAAGCTGAGAGGCTGAAACTTGTCAGTCCCAGAATAGACGACAAATGAACTAGTACTCATCAGGAACATCAGACCTTTAGCACTCACACATTCAACATTTGAAATTTCGTACATACTGCATGTAAGCCAAAGGTCCAGAGTATGTGATAATTTGTAATTTTGCCACAGCACGATGTGACTAGGAAGTTCATGTGTAGGACTGACTTAGCTTGTCAAGGAGGTTTCAGAAAAGATCACAGTATTTGCTGACAGATTTTGAAGGGATGTCTGTACTGCACCTCTCGCCTCCCCAGAGGATCTCAGGAAAGTGACGAGCAGTGTGGTTGGTGATATATCCCCCTACGTCCACTCTGGTTTTTTATCTGTAGCAGCCACCTCTGTCCCTATTCAGTTATTGTCCCTTATACATAGCAGTCACTGTTTAAAGATGTGTCTGTGAAAACATGTATTATCATTTCTGTGGGACCAATCTCTTATGATTCTGTCAAAGATATGGGCTTGGATTAACAGCTGAATATCAGTTCTTAACCTTGAGATCATAACAAGACTGAGGAATGTAGAAAGCCTGGATGTTTTGTGCAGAATTCGGTATGTGTGTGCATATATACATCTATATTAGGAGTGTATATACATCTATACATTATTGTCATTTGTTTTGTAGGTGACTGTGACTTGGTCACAAATGATAAAAAATTTTAGAAACACGGTTTTAGATGGAGCATAGCTAATTTCTGTTAGTCTGTTGGCTTATACCTGCTGTTGAACATGGAATGGGGCTGAGGTTGGAGAAAGACTAGCAGTGCAGTTGGGATCTGTCTGGTGTTCAGTGGAGTTGAATTATGGAGCATGTGCAAGGGACCAGTGCAGAGAACAGTCACTATCAACTCCTCTCCAGCCTCTCTGTTCTTCCCTCTGCAGAATAAGCTCTTTAAGGTGAAGAATATATATTTTACCCCTAGCACTTGACACAGTGCCTGGAACAAAGGGGACTTAAATAAGTGTTTGTGAACTGAATTATTACCATTTTATCCATGGGTTCACTAGTCCTGAGCAACCATATCATTTAGTATATTTTGATTCTCAAGAACATCTCTTTGGCAAATAATGAGGACTTAGCTTAGAATGCTTCCTTAGATGCTTATGTTTTTGCTTTTGGTTAGTTTCTGAAACAGAAGCAAGAAGGTACTGAGTAAAGTCAAGGTGTAAAAGGGAGTCAGCTGGGATGAGACTTAGAGATACAGTATAGAGAGGAAAAGATACATGAAGTGACATGATGGGGCAAGAGGAAAGGATGGAGGACTAGCCTGGAGATTGGTGGGTAAAGGCAGTGAGCAGGAGATGGGGAAGCAGAATGCTGTGGCAGTTTCCAAAAGAGGAAGCATTGCATCTCTATCTAGAAGCAACTCCAGGATGGGGTTTGGCAGCATGAAGAAAATGATCATGTCCTGCTTCAGAGGACTGCTGAGGAAGTGGTTTCACTGAGCAAAGTCAGTTTCCATTTAAAGCAGAGTGGCAGAGTCAATACTAGAAGAAATTCCTGAATTTGTGAAAGAGTTTCAGAACATTCTTGAAAATAGTGGGAAAGGAATGGTTGGAGACATTTAGGAAGGGATATACTCTTAAAGGATAAAGGATGCCCAAAAAGGGAAAAAAACATGGCAAAAGACAATTGATCCAAGAAATTTTATTACCTTGACCCAAGTTTGGATGTAAAGAAATGAGAAAGCATGAAGAAAAGAGGAATATTGAGCAAAAGTTTCAAAACGGCTTTGCTGCGATGATGGGCCCTTGCTCCCAGTCCTGCCTCAGGTGGAAGGTCCCCACCATGATCAGTACTCTCCAGTCTGGAGGTCCAGGATGTTGGGGTTTCAATAGGACAGGGTTCCTTTCCCAGCTGACCAAAGCCTGACGAACTCAAGCTTCTAGCCACTGTAGGACTTAAATGGTTTTAAATATTGGTTTAAATACATTTTATAAATAACAAGTCATTCTAAATTACATTATAAGAAATAAAATATAAAAGCTCATATTGGAGAAAAAAATGGCAACCCACTCTAGTACTCTTGCCTGGAAAATTCCATGGAGAGAGGAACCTGGCAAGCTACAGTCCATGGGGTCGCAAAGAGAGCCACGACTGAGCACATCATAAAAGCATATATAAAGAAACATAAACAGCCAGGTACAAATTGGTGCATCCTCTTTTACTTCAGTTATTTCAATCCATAAATAAAGATTAGCTTTCAATTCTGCTTTAATTTCTCTTGCCAGAGATGGCTCTGGTGATGATTCTAGCTAGCTTGCAGCTTTGAATTCAAAGACTGTTCATATTCATCTTTGATTTCTAATCTCCATTCCTCTCTCCCTCAAAGCCCAGAGTCATGCATAATGACTCAGCACATTTTACAGGATTCATTAATGTTAGGATATATACATACATACATACATACATATATATATATATATATGAGAAGGAAATGGCAACCCAGTACTCTTGCCTGGAAAATTCCATGGATGGAGGGGCCTGGTAGGCTACAGTCCATGGGGTTGCAAAGAGTCAGACACGCCTGAGCAACTTCACTTTCTTTCTTTCTATAGTTTCTTTCAGAGAAGGAAATGGCAACCCACTCCAGTGTTCTTGCCCGGAGAATCCCATGGATGGAGGGGCCTGGTGGGCTGCAGTCTATGAGGTTGCAGAGTCAGACATGACTAAGCAACTAACACACACACACATACATATATATATATATATATAATTTTTTTTTTTTTTGTCTACCAAATGTTCCCTAAGAGCCATTAAGGGAAAGAATTTCTAGGGAAATGGTTTCTATATCCAGTGAACTCCTCTCTGGAGTGGAATATTTGTCATATTTCAGTCCTGTGCTAGGTGATAGGTATACAAAGATGGAAAAGACACCTTCCACATTCCTCATCTCAAGAAGGGAGACAGATCACTTACCCTGAGATGAATGCCATTGTAGAGCTGCTGTGTGGCACACAAGTGGCCTGAGGAGGGAGACTAAGTCTGTGCACAGTGTTCTAGGGAAGAGCACCCACTCTGCTAAAGGATTTTCAAGAATGGATGGAGGTTTGCCAGGCAAGCAGAGGTGTTCTAGACAGCTATTAATGGCTCAGTCGGTGAAATGTTCTTAATTAAGACAGTGGTTTCCACCCACTCCTCAAACTCCGTAAGCAGTTTTAAGTAGAAGGCATTTGTATTTGAATAGAAATGTATGTTGGTTTCCTCACATGACTTGAGGAGGTTCTGGTTTGGTTATAGCTACTTCTGCAGCTTTCTTCTGCTGAGAAAGATTGAAGGCAAAAGGAGAAGGGAGCAGCAGAGGATGAGATGGTTAAATAGCATCACTGACTCAATGGATCTAAGTTTAAGCAAACTCCAGAAGATAGTAGAGGACAGAGGAGCCTGGCAGGCTACAATCCATGAGGTCTCAAAGCGTTGAGCATGACAGCAATTGAACAATTTCTGCAGCATCTCTTCCAAATCTCTGTAGTATCTCCACACCTAAAAGCACAAAACATAAAACAAACCTTTTGCAGGCTGCTGCCCATGACTACAGCCATCCTTCATGGGTCATACCCCCACACTTTATTTAGAGCTGCTTCTACATGCTGTTAAAACCCAAGATGGTGCACCCTACTCTGGATTACCCCACTTCTTCTCTCTGTACAGGACTTCTGTCTCTCCTGCTGTTCTTCATCCTTCACACACATCATGGTAAGGATTGCTTCAAGAGCATCTTAGGTTGTCTGAGAAAAATCCTTCCCCACGTTGTTTATTTTCAGTAGGTCTTATAAGCTAGTGAGATAGTTTTTGAAACCAGAGGCTTCCAATAAAGGTGTCACAAAGTGAAATGCAAGAATGGCAAAGTGAATGGCAAAATGATTGTGTGGAAAGATATATGGAGGCCATAGGAGAGAAACTGGTACACACGGCAGTGTGGGGGGACTTTGATGAGGGGCTAGATGAGAGTGAAGTGTCTAGAAAGATAAAGACTTAGGAGGCATGGTAAAGACTGTTGGGGAAAAAAAAAGAGTCCTTGAACTTGCCTTATTCATGGACCAAGATAAGTTGTAAACTTAGTTTTCCATCTGATAATTGTAAAAGATTTTTCAACACAGAACTTTGACTTGCTACGTCTTGAGAATTTTGGGGAAAGTTCTTACTAAACAAAGTATACATGCAAATCCCTGTGCTTTTATCCCCTCTCCCCACCTCTTTCCTGTAGTTCAGATGGTAAGAATCTACCTGCAGTGCAGAAGGCCCAGGTTCGATCCCTGGGTAGAGAAGATCCTCTGAAGAAGGGAATGGTAATCCACTCCATTATTCTTGCCTGAAGAATCCCATGGACAGAGGAGCCTGGCAGGGGTGGCAAAGAGTCAAACATGACTGAGAGACTAACACTACTACTACTACCTCCTAAAACAAGTCTCCACGGACTTGGTTATGGATTCAACATTTTCTGCAGCCTATTTTCATAGGAAAGACTTGTAATGCAGACTGGCAGAGGAGTGTGCCTGTACTGGCATTAGTGAAATGCATGTGCAAATGAAAAAATATTCCTTTAATAATATGTTCTTTTATCTTTACACTCTCCTAACCAAGCCTGGAATTTGTGTAGCTTTGCTTCATTGCATAAGATACATTTACTGGAATCAAACCTGATTGAAATATATTTCAACCACAAGAAAAACAGTTAAGCTAGAATTTTTTGTAATTGCTGAATTATCCCAGCTCCCTCAAGTCTTTTTATATTTGCCAGCTGTAGGTGATGGTTTGTAGTTACAAATGAAACCCTAGTGGCATCAAACTGTCCATTTGGGCAGATTTGTATTCTAAATATTTGAGAAGGTGCTACAGTTTCAAGAGAGAGAGTAAATGGAAGAGAAGCAGGTATTTATAATGCCTTCAATCTTGTTTTATGATGAGAGCATGATCTGAAGCAGACCTTCATGGGAGAGTGTGCTGTATTGTTCAAGATCTTCACCTTTTCATGAGTAAACAGCACTGTCTTAGTGTTCGTAAGCATTGGACTCAAGAAGTTTTGATGGATTCAGTGATACAGAAAGCTAGGGGGAAATTAGCTGTAACTGAATTGTGGAAGTAATCCAATTATAAACTGAAACTGAAAGTCACTCAGTCGTGTCCAACTCTTTGCAACACCATGGACTACACGTCCATGGAATTCTCCAGGCCAAAATACTGGAGTGGGTAGCCTTTCCCTTCTCCAGGGATCTTCCCAACCCAGGGATCGAACCCAGGTCTCCTGCATTGCAGGCAGATTCTTTAAGCTGAGCTACAGTTCAGTTCATTTCAGTTGCTCAGTTGTGTCCGACTCTTTGCGACCCCATGAATCGCAGCACGCCAGGCCTCCCTGTCCATCACCAACTCCCGGAGTTCATTCAGACTCAGGTCCATCGAGTCGGTGATGCCATCCAGCCATCTCATCCTTTGTCGTCCCCTTCTCCTCCTGCCCCCAATCCCTCCCAGCATCAGGGTCTTTTCCAATGAGTCAACCCTTTGCATTAGGTGGCCAAAGTACTGGAGTTTCAGCTTCAGCATCATTCCTTCCAAAGAAATCCCAGGGCTGATCTCCTTCAGAATGGACTGATTGGATCTCCTTGCAGTCCAAGGTACTCTCAAGAGTCTTCTCCAACACCACAGTTCAAAAGCATCTAGCTTGGTCATAACTTTCCTTCCAAGGAGTAAGCGTCTTTTAATTTCATGGCTGCAGTCACCATCTGCAGTGATTTTGGAGCCCAAAAAAATAAAGTCTGACACTGTTTCCACTGTTTCCCCATCCATTTTCCATGAAATGATGGGACCAGATGCCATGATCTTCGTTTTCTGCATGTTGAGCTTTAAGCCAACTTTTTCACTCTCCTCTTTCCACTTTCATCAAGAGGCTTTTTAGTTCCTCTTCACTTTCTGCCATAAGGGTGGTGTCATCTGCATATCTGAGGTTATTGATATTTCTCCTGGCAATCTTGATTCCAGCTTGTTCTTCTTCCATCCCAGTGTTTCTCATGATGTACTCTGCATATAAGTTAAGGGAAGCCCAATTGTAAACTGAAGCGATCATTATAATCATGTTTGTGTCAGTCTTGTATTTGAAATATATATATATTTGTGCATATATATATATATGCTTGTGTGTGTTTTCCAGATTTCTTTTTATCACTTTTGGAATGTGTTATTTAAGTCTGAGTAAGAAACAGTGGATCTCAAAACAGCTGTTGCAGGATTTCCTTGTTGAACTTCTGAACTTTCACAGTTCTAAGGTTTTTAAAGCGGCCTTTTCAATGAATATATTTGCTTGGAAAGCAGCACAGCCATAGGTGTTGGTGTTAGGTTGAAAAGTCAACAGATGCTGATCTTGACATCAGTAATGATTTTCCTTTTTGATACCTAAATAAGGCTGATCAACCTGGTTGGTCAACTCAGATCTCACAAACAGAACACAATTCCTCTCCTCCCACTTTTTTTTTTTTTTTTTTTTAAGTATAATAGTGTGTTTTAACTGCCTGATATCAGGTTTAGTCAAGGTCACCGTATAGTTTTCTAAAATAACAAACAAACAAAACACAAACGAACAATAACAAAATCTCAACAGGTAAAATGTGTAAGTTATGCATTAAAAAAAGATTTTTTTTAAACTATGTTCTCAAATCTAAGTCAAAATCCTGGAAAATCTTAACAATGAACTCTTAATTCTGCTAGTTGTTAATGGTAAGGAGGAAAGGGAATAGCCAGGAAAAAAATCGTAGATGAAGATAAAGAGAATGAGGCATGGAGGGAGCATTTTAGTTTTATTTTAAGTAGATTTTTACCTCATGTCATATATTTGTTCCCCAAAAGTTATTCAGAATCAGTATGTGAAGAAAGTACGCAATGTCTCCTTGAGGGTTGCTTCACAAGGGAAGCTTTCCAAATAAATTTGTTCACCCCTTATTTTATCTGTTGAAATTTTTTTTATTTTTCTTCAGTGAGGACTACTTGCTGTCCCTTTACTAAGTTATGGGATATTTTGTACCTGGAATAGACCTTAGAACTCTTCTTATCTTTATTTTACATATAATAAAGGAGAGGGCCAGGAGATTAGGAGACACCACCAGTCAAAACTATGAGAGAACTTCTGTTGGAACCTTTTGCCTTTGTTCTCCTTCTGTCTCCTTTGTTTCAGAGCAAAGCTTAATTTTACTATAATACATTAATTTGGTCTGTCTTACTTTTATTAAAGCAATTAAAACCAGGCAGTATCTCTTGAACACAAGCCAGATGAGGAGAAGGTGTGACTAAGTCTGCGTGTGTGGAGAGTCAATGGGAATGCACCCATGCAGTGCATCATCTCATATATCACAACTGCATGAGACTGTCAGCTGGAATAGCATTGACTTCCAGTGTACCGTATTCACCCAGGCTTCCCAGGTGGTACTAGTGGTAAACCGCCTGCCAATGCAGGAGACGGAGGAGACTCAGGTTCCATCCCTGGGTTGGGAAGATGCCCTTGAGGCAGGCATAGCAACCCCCTTCGGTATTCTTGCATGGAGAATCCCATGGACAGAAGAGACTGATGGGCTAAGTCCGTGGGGTCACAAAGAGTTGGACACTACTGAAGCGACTTAGCACATCATTGTGTTGTACAAAATCCAGAATTGTTTAAACTCAGTCTAGTGTTTGCCCTATAAGCATTAAGGTAACTCCTGTTGCTTAGCAGTGAGTGTATATGTATATGTATATGTGTGCACATGTACCTCAGAAGCCAAAGCTTTGAGATTAGTTAGTAGATTGATCTACTTTAATTGTGTTCTCAAAAAATAACTTTATCTTAAAATGCAGTTATTAGAGCTCATCTCTAGATTAATGAAATGCTTGACAGTTTTTCACATAAATCCTTTTTTTAAGCTTCATAATATTGTTTGCTCACAACATTTGTCTAAAATCAGCAGCTAAAAGACATCACAAGGTAAATATGTTTAGCATGCTTGCCTACAAACTTCAATCTTAGGACATGCGAGTTCTAAATATTCTTGGTTCTTTTTTTGACCCTTAGTTTCACTTTGAACAAGACATTAAGCTTTTTCCCCTTCAATATGCCCATGTATAGAATTGGATAGGAATGCCTACAAATTATTTAGGGTTGTCGTGAATATGCCTCTGGTTATACAGAAAATGTTGTGAGATCTTTGAAAGATGGGTAAAGTATATCCAAGATATTATTAGTCATTGAAACAAAAAAGGAAAAAAAATGAATACTAAGAGCAGCATTCATAAGTCAACAACTGTTTACCATGGTACACAGAAAGACCACTGAATTAAGAATCAAGAATCCTGGATTCTGCCTCTAACCTTAGCACAGTTAAGTTGAAATGCTTGCCACTTCACCCTTCTGGGTCTCAGTTTCTTAGCTATAAAATGAGTGGACTAGACTAACCTTTCAGCAACATTCTTTCCAGGACTTTCTTAATGTTGTCTAGGATTTCTGAAGATCTACTTACTATAACGCAGTGCTAATTTCTATTAATATGCATATATATGGATATACAATCTAATATACATTATATATAATATTTGCATTTGTTTTACATGTAGAATGAATAAACACATCTAATATTTATATGAAAAATTGCAGGTATATTAAATTGCTAGAACTGAAATATTTTAGGGTGGGATCTATGAAGCCAGCTGAGATATTTCCCATGGCAAGGCATTGCCTAAGGCCTGAAGAAAATGGATTAGGTCAAGCTTCAGTAACGGTGTTTGACTACCGAAATGCATGTTCATCTCATATGTGTGCGTATCAAATACAACTTGTTTTTACTCTAGCACAGATATTCTTGTTCTAAAAAGTCAAAACAAATATTCTGAAATTATGCCCAGAATTTTAATTTTAAAATTTACATGATGTTTTTGTATGAGCACCAGGCACATAACCTAGCATTCAAATCGTCTCAGTATAATTTTTCTATTACTCTAAATTTCATGTGCAATTTCAAAAGAAACTTGCAGTTGGCTTTTCAGAATGCAAATCTTGTTATAAAATACACCTGAGCTTTGGAAACATAGCTTCTGGAAACTTGGGCTTCCCTGGTGGCTCAGAGGTTAAAGCGTCTGCCTGCAATGTGGGAGACCCAGGTTCAATCCCTGGGTCAGGAAGATCCCCTGGAGAAGGAAATGGCAACCCACTCCAGTATTCTTGCCTGGAGAATCCCCTGGATGGAGGAGCCTGGTAGACTACAGTCCACAGGGTTGCAAAGAGTCAGACATGACTGAGCGACTTCACTTCACTTCACTTCACTAGGAAACATAACGGCAGTTAAAATTTTGTGGGCAAATGGTTTCATATGTGGCTAAAATGCATGGCTGCTGCTGCTGCTAAGTCGCTTCAGTTGTGTCTGACTCTGTGCGACCCCATAGAAGGCAGCCCACCAGGCTCCCCCGTACCTGGGATTCTCCAGGCAAGAACACTGGAGTGGGTTGCCATTTCCTTCTCCAATGCATGAGAGTGAACAGTGAAAGTGAACTCGCTCAGTCATGTCCGACTCTTAGTGACCCTATGAGCTGCACCCTACCAGGCTCCTCCGCCCATGGGATTTTCCAGGCAAGAGTATGAAGTGGGGTGCCATTGCCTTCTCCAAAATGCATGGGGTGGGGGGACAAAAATCAAGGCCATATATTTTCACCTGTAAGTCAAAGGAAGCTATCTATAGATTATGAGACATCTATTTCAGTTCTCATCTGAGAGATGAAAAGCTGAGCTATAAAGCTGTTTTTAATATTGTTTTATAGCTGCGGTTGACTAGGAAGAAGTGATGAGAATGTGGGTAACGTTTTCTTCCAAAAAGTTTTATCAAGAGTGTTAAGTTTATTTGGAGATATATATCTTAATGAGGCTACATCATGAATACACTTTCCTGTACGAAATCAGTGATTTATGCCCACCATGAACTGCGAAAGGATAGCCTGGTGCCAACACCAGGATCACCCTGGAGAGAGGAGTGTCCCGCCTGGTACATGGCCCCCTCCACACAGCCCGTGAGCACTCGCCATCGTGAGCACTGGCGCTAACTAAAGTAAACACCTTTACTTTCCAGCTGCTGCTAATTGGTTTGGGAATATTTATGTAAGTGTTGATTTTAAAGTTAAAAATAGCACAGTGATGTTTAAATCCAGCTCATTCTGGCTGTCAGAAATGCTCCTGTGATCCTGAAAGTGTTGCTAAAAATGTTCGCTTTTTAAAAATTGTACTAATTAAACTTGTCTGTTGTGAGAGCCACATACGATAGGTTCCCTGCTCTGATAATCAAAGAGGTAAAGGACAGACTTCTTAAAGGTCTTTGCCTGGCTAGCAAGACAAAACCTCCTGCTAAACTGTATTAGGGAGCAAAGGATTGTAATGCGAACAAAAGAAAGAGTAAATTTCAACATAGCTTCATTCCTTTATAATGCCACTGATCGTATCTATTTTAACATTAAAATAAATAGTATAATCATTTTACCAGTAAGATTGAGGGTAGAGCTTCACAAACCATTGTGTTTTCTGGAGGCAAGTTTGAGGATTTGAAGTCACATAATTAAAATTTCTCAAGCCTGAAGTTGAAGAAATATAGTGGCTATTCAACACTCATTGTTTATTCCCTAGCTCTTCATCATCAAATTATTTTTGCCCCTTTATTACCAAATTTAAAAGTCATGATTTTACAGATTTGTCTCAAAGTTATTCAAATAAGCTGTGAGAAAAAAAAATATATATATATATATAATTTTCAATTTTAAATGTGTGATTTTGTGACTCGTCATTTCATTATGTTATTTAGTATAGGAAAAGTCTAAGTGCTCTTAAATCATTGTTTGTTATTCATTTGGTAAGTAAAAAAAAAAAAAAAATGACTTTATAGACCCTGTCAAGAGATAAGCTGCCTTTGTCTAAGCCTTGAAGCACTGCACCGCTGCAGTGCTGTTGAAGTCAGTTTGAAACTGGCTTTGTTTCCTTATAGGATGCCCTAAGCATCTGTCTGCTGGCCCCATCTCTAGAGAATATGAAAGAATTCTTCCACTGCAATATGTAGAAATGATTTTGGCAAGTGACAAGCACTGCCTGTTAGTTGAGATGATAAACTATAATTACTACCTTCTTGATAGCTGTGGCCAGGCGGAGTTTTTGCTGCTACTTTTAAAATAGTAGAACTCTTGTCTTAGACATATGTCTGTGAATGTTGTTCCTTAAGTCTGTAATGATTGACGTGATTGCTATAAAACTGTAGTCAGTTCAGAATTACCCTTGAGCAGATTATCACAGTGCAATTGGCCCAATATTGCTTTCAAATTCTAACTGACATTTTCATATACTTGGAGCATTAAGTACTTTGTTGACATAAATAAAACCTTTACTTACTATCTAAGCAGAACTAGAAAAAAGTCCTTTGAACCTGGCAGAATGTTGATTTGAACCAGAAAATATGTTATTTTCTTACCCTGGCATGGGATCAACAAGAAAATTGTAGTTGGAATAGGAGCAAAGAATCAAAAATAGTTAAAACCATATTACAAACATCCCAGTTTTTTCATTGACATTTTGAGGATATATGTTTATATAGAATTACAAAGCCAAAATGAATATTTATTTTAATAACTGCCACTGTTAACTGTTCATAGATTAGACTTCATTTTAAGATGGTAATACTCTCTAAATTGAGCTACAGGTCCAGTGTGATCCTTATCAAAACTCAGCTGGCATTTTTGCAAAAAAAAAAAAAAAATGATGCTCAGATTCTAAAATTCATATGAAAAGGCAAGACATCCAGAATAGTCAAAACAAACATTTTTAAAAAAGGCAGAATTTAGTACAAAGCTACAATATGCAAGACTATGTAGTACTAACACAGAATGCAGATCAATGGGATAAAATTGAGAGTCCAGAAATCAACCGTGCATTTTTGGTCAAATGAGTTTTGATAAGGGCATTAATACAGCTAATGCTGGCATAACTTAATATCTGCATGCAAAGAAGAAATTGTATTCCCTACCTCACACCATGTATGAAAATTAACTCAAAATAGTAATAGACCTAAATACAAGAGCTAACACTATAAAACTCTTAGGAAAAACAGGAATAAATCTTTGTGACCTTGAATTAGGCACTATTTCTTGATACAACACCAAACACAGTAACAGAAAAAAATGTAAATTACACTTCATTAAAATTCTAAACTTTTGTGCTTCAAAGGGGCCATCAAGAAAGTGAAGTCAGAGCCCATAGAATGGGAGAAATTTTGGATATCTGGCTTCCCTGGTGGGTCAGATGGTAAAGAATCAGCCTGCAATGGCAGGAGACCCAGATTCCATCACTGGGTTGGGAAGATCCCCTGGAGAAGGGAATAGCAACCCACTCCGATATTCTTGCCTGGAGAATTCCATGGACCGAGGAGCCTGGTGACCTACAGTCCATGGGGTTGCAAAGAATCAGACACAACTGAGTGACTAATATTTCACTTTTGCTTTCTTTTCAAGGAATTTGTACACAGAATATTTAGAAAAATCTTACAATTCAATAATAAATATACAAATAACTAGGCATTTCCTCAAAGAAGATACACAAATGTCTTACAGTCATGTGCAAAGATGCTCACCATCATTTATCATTAGGGAAATGAAAATCATTAGTTTTTAGGTATACACAAACAAAAACTTCAATACCCACTATGATGGCTAATTTTTGTTTAAAGAAAAGCAACGAGTGTTGGCAAGGATTTGGAGAATTTGGAACCTTCAGATATTACTGATGGGAATCCAAAATTGTGCAGATATTTTAGAAATACTATATCTGTCCTCAAAATGTTAAGCATTTAGTTACTATCTGACCCAGCAATTCCACTCCTCAGTATATACCTGAGAGAAATGAAACATATTGGCATACACAAGAACTTCTCATTCTTAGCTTTATATCAGAGTTGAACACTATTTCAAATGGTCACAGCAACATAATTCATAATCATAAGCAAGTGTGGAAACAACTGAAATCAATTCAGTTCAATCACTCCATGTGTCTGACTCTTTGCCACCCCATGGACTGCAGCATGCCAGGCTTCCCTGTCCATCACCAATTCCTAGAGCTTGTTCAAACTCATGTCCATCCAGTTGGTGATGCCATCCAACCATCTCATCTTCTGTCATCCCCTACTTCTCCTGCCTTCAATCTTTCCTAGAATCAGCATCTTTTCCAATGAGTCAGTTCTTTGCATCAGGTGGCCAAAGTACTGGAGCTTCAGCTTCAGCATCAGTCCTTCCAATTAATATTCAGGACTGATTTCCTTTAGGATGGGCTGGTTTGATCTCCTTGTAGTCCGAGGGACTCTCAAGAGTCTTTTCCAACACCACAGTTCAAAAGCATCAATTCTTCGGCCCTCAGCTTTCTTTATAGTCCAGCTCTCACTACTGGAAGAACCATAGCTTTGACTATATGAACCTTTCTTGGCAAAGTAATGTGTCTACTTTTGAATATGCTGTCTAGGTTGGTCATAGCTTTTCTTCCAAGGAGCAAGCGTCTTTTAATTTCATGGCTGCAGTCACCATCTACAGTGAGTTTGGAGCCAGAAAAAATAAAGTCTCTCACTGTTTCTATTGTTTCCTCATCTATTTGCTCTGAAGTGATGGGACTGGATACCATGATCTTAGTTTTGTGAATGTTGAGTTTTAAGCTAGCTTTTTCACTCTCCTCTTTCACCATCATCAAGAGTCTCTTTAGTTCTTCTTTGCTTTCTGCCATAAGGGTGGTGTCATCTGCATATCTGAGGTTATTGCTATTTTCCCCAGCAATCTTGATTCCAGCTTGTGCTTCATCCAGACCAGAATTTTGCATGATTTACTCTGCATATAAGTTAAATAAGCAGGGTGACAATATACAGACTTGACGTACTCCTTTCCCGATATGGAACCAATCTGTTATTCCATGTCCAGTTCTAGCTGTTGCTTCTTCACCTGCATACAGATTTCTCAGGAGGCAGGTAAGGTGGTCTGGTATTCCCATCTCTTTAAGAATTTTCCACAGTTTGTTGTGATCCACACAGTCAAAGGCTTTGGCGTAGCCAATAAAACATATGTTTTTCTGGAACTCTCTTGCTTTTTTGATGATCCAACAGGTGTTGGCAATGTGATCTCTGGTTTCTCTGCCTTTTCTAAATCCACCTTGAACATCTGAAAGTTCATGGTTCACATACTGTTGAAGACTGGCTTGGAGAATTTTGAGCATTGCTTTGCTAGCATGAGAGATGAGTGCAACTCAAATGCCCATCGAGTAATGAATGAGTAAACAGAATGTGCTACATACATACAGTGGAATATTACTTAACCAAAAAAAGGGAATGAAATATTGATACATGCCGCAACATGAGAGGGTCTTAAGGACATCATGATAAATGATAGAAGCCACATATCTTATGATAATGTTTATAAAAAATTGTTCAGAACTGGTAAATCCTTAGTGACAGACAGTAGCTTAATGATTGCAATGGGCAAACAGGAACGATGCACTATTCTGGCTAATGAGTATGAGGTTATTTTGTGGAATTTTGAAATTACTCTAAAATTAGATATTGGCGATGGTTGCAAAACTCTGTGAATAAGTTTAAAAGGACTGGATTGTACTATTTTCAAAGGGTGAATTTAATGTTATGTATGTCATATCTTAATAAAGCTTTTATAAAGAAAAAATAAGTGAAAGTGAAAGTGTTAGTTACTTAGTCGTTTCTGACTCTTTGTGACCCCATGTACTATAACCTACCAGGCTCCTTGGTCCATGGGATTCTCCAGGCAAAAGTACTGGAGTGGGTTGCCATTTCCTTCTCCAGGGGATCTTCCCAACCTAGGGATCCAACCCTGGTCTCCCACATGGCAGGCAGATTTTTTATCTTGGCTCTGAAAACTCCATTTGCTTGCTGCTTTTGCTGCTGCCTTTGCTGCTGCCTTTGCTGCTGCTGCTGCTAAGTCACTTCAGTCGTGTCTGACTCTATGCAACCCCATAGACGGCAGCCCACCAGGCTCCCCTGTCCCTGGGATTCTCCAGGCAAGAACACTGGAGTGGGTTGCCATTTCCTTCTCCAATGCATTAAAGTGAAAAGTGAAAGTGAAATCGCTCAGTCGTGTCTGACTCCTTGCAAACCCATGGACTGCAGCCTATGAGGCTCCTCCACCCATGGGATTTCCCAGGCAAGAGTACTGCAGTGGGTTGCCATTGCCTTCTCCAAGTCAAGTCTTTAGAAGACTGTAATTGCAGCCCAAAGGTCCATCTAGTCAAGGCTATGGTTTTCCCAGTGGTCATGTATGGATGTGAGAGTTGGACTATGAAGAAAGCTGAACACCAAAGAATTGATGCTTTTGAACTGTGGTGTTGGAGAAGACTCTTGAGAGTCCCTTGGACTGCAAGGAGATCCAACCAGTCCATTCTGAAGGACATCAGTCCTGGGTGTTCTTTGGAAGGAATGATACTAAAGCTGAAACTCCAATACTTTGGCCACCTCATGCGAAGAGTTGACTCATTGGAAAAGACACTGATGCTGGGAGAGATTGGGGGCAGGAGGAGAAGGGGACGACAGAAGATGAGATGGCTGGATGGCATCACTGACTCGATAGACATGAGGGAGGCCTGGTGTGCTGCGATTCATGGGGTCACAAAGAGTCGGACATGACTGAGTGACTGAACTGAACTGAACTGAATTGCAGCCCTGCTGACACCTAAGTTCTACCTCAATGAGAGATTCTACCCCAGAACCACCCAGCCAAGTCAATTCTAAGTCTCTCACAGACACTGTGGGAGATACACAGATAACACCACCCTTTTGGTAGAAAGCTAAGAAGAACTAAAGAGCCTCTTGATGAAAGTGAAAGAGGAGAGTAAAAAGATAAGCTTAAAACTCAACATTCAGAAAACTAAGATCATGGCATCCAGTGCCATCTCTTCATGGCCAATAGATAGAGAAACAATGGAAACAGTGAGAGACTTTTTATTTTTTAGGCTCCAAAAGCACTGCAAATGGTGAATACAGCCATGAAATTAAAGGACACTTACTCCTTGGAAGAAAAGCTATGACAAACCTAGACAGTATATTAAAAAGCAGAGACATTACTTTGCCAACAAAGGTATGTCTAGTCAAAGTTATGTTTTTTCCAGTAGTCATGTGTTGATGTGAGAGTTGGACTGTGAAGAAAGCTGAGTGCTGAAGAGTTGATGGTTTTGAACTGTGGTGTTGCAGAAGACTTTTGAGAGTCCCTTGGACTGCAAGGAGATCCAACCAGTCAATTGAAGGAAATCAATTAAAGGAATTAAAGGAAATTAAATTAAAGTCAATTAAAGGAAATCAGTCCTGAATATTCATTGGAAGGACTGATGCTGAAGCTCAAACTCCAGTACTTGGTCAGCTGATGTGATGAACTGACTCACTGGAAAAGACCCTGATAATGGGAAAGATTAAGGCAGGAGAAGGGGATGACAGAGGATGAGATGGTTGGATGGCATCACTAACTCAATGGATATGAGTTTGAGTCAGCTCTGGGAGTTGGTGATAGACAGGGAAGCCTAGCGTACTGCAGTCCATGGAGTCGCAAAGAGTCAGACATGACTGAGTGACTGAACTGAAGTGAACTGAATTTTGAATTTATTGCAGATCATTAGGAAACTAATATAATGTCATTCAGCTTATTTCTTCATTAACATTCACTAAATTAATCCTGTGTATTGTGTGCTTAATATAGAGAGGACTAGATACAGCCTCCACCTTTATAGAGCTCCCTCTTGTGATAGATGAGAAAGTTAATGATTTTGACATAAATGCAGCCATCAAATGTCTTGATATGGGCTCTAGTCATATCAAATGATGATATGATATATTTTATTAAATTTTCTACTCAAGTGTTTTGTAACCTCCCCAATCCAGTGTCATTTCAATGTAAACATATATCAAGCACTTCATAATAAGGTGAAGGTTTGAAAACTTTTAGAACCATTCATCTTTTAAGATTTGGTGCCTTCAACTAAAATGTGTCCTTTAACTTTTTGGATTTTTTTTTCCTTTCTTCATGAAGAGGAGAAAGCAAATAAATGTTTAAAAATTTAGTGCAGATCAAATCCTTCACCAAACTCTCAACCCCTAAGTTTGAGGTATTGGTTTTCAATCTAAAAATGAAATACATTAAAAAAAAAAAAATCAAGTCACAGTGACATACTGCTTGATTTGTGCCTGTATGTCCTGTTTTCTTCCAAATGTTAACCTTATTCCTTTATGTCCAACCTTTTAACTCATCTATTGTGTTTTTTTGATTGAAATTGCATCTTTAGACCCATGAACGTTCCATGTGATCATTCACTGAAACTCAAGTCCTTAACATGTGCTATCTGTGGCTGGGATCCTGAAGAGCGGTGTGTCTGCAAAATTACTCTGTTAGAGTTCAGTTCCAAAGCCTAACAGAGAACTAACGTCTTACTTAAATGAAACCCTAAAGTGGGCTGGCTTTCTAGAATCTATTCTCTCCTCAATGTAACATCCAACTCAATGTTGCCACCGTCCTGGAGTGCAGGACCTCTCTCACCCTCTTCCTTCTTTGTAGTAGAAGACTGCTTACCATTTTAGAAGTTAAATGGTTAATTTTAGTTTCTCTGCGCTGAAGAGCATCCTCAGAATGAAAGTCTTAAGACAAGTGAGAACTCCAGATTTCTTATCCTGCACTTTTCCTGCTATACTTTTGATAGAAGTGACCTTCCTAGGCAACTGTTTTTTTCATGGATTTTGCTTTTTATTTTGTGCCACTGAGGTGGGTACAAGCAAGTACAGTACATTAAAGCTAATACATCACCCCCTGTCAGTGGCACCTTCCCTTTGGTACCCCTTTTCCTTGCTGATTTAAAACACTCAGTCCCCAGTGCTTATGGTTGAGTAGCAGGAAGCTAAATGATGTATTCCAAAGCTCTTAACATACTGCCTGGTGTAAATGGTCCATGTGAGTATTTCAGAAACGAAACGGAAGAGAAAAGAACATTGAAAACACTGAAAAGATTAACACCTTTTTCCAGCCTTCAAAGAAATCAGAGTGCACTGTATATATCCAGAATAAAACCATTTATTCTCTCCCGTTGAGACTTTTTATTCAGATTTTCAATTCTATGTGCATAGCATCCACATACTTATGGTTTGTTTCACTACAGAATTCCACGGAGGAATTAGAAGATGGAGAAGTTATGAATGGTATGCAGACAGAACTACTGACATCACCAAAAACTATGGATGTGTTGAGGTATTCTATTTATGTGAATAAGAATATTTTATTTCAATTGAATGTTTTTTTAACTTATAGTTGTTTTATTTTATAGAAAAGATCAAGATAAGAATACTTGAGTGAAACCTGATTCTAAAATTAATTGCTAAATTACTTTTCTTTTTTTACATGAGAAATTCCTGACAAACATGTACAAATGAGCCTCAATCCTTCCAACCTTTTTCTGCAACCTAGATTTCTTAATTGTTTTTTTCTTCTGTTTGAGCTACAGCTTAAAGTGAACATTTCAGAATTCATTGTGGTGTGGTGTTCTACTTTGACATTAGCTCTTTGAATACTACTTTGCACTGCATTTTAACAATCTTGCAATATTTACTCTATGTATATAAAATGAACCTAGCCTATCAACCCAGATTTTTATGTTTTTAATGTAAGTAATTTGTATACAAAATCAGTTGTTCTCATGGTTATGGGCACTTGCTTTGCTCTGTGATAATTTTTAGCTCATCCCTAGCTACTGCTTGGGTTCAAGTCCCAGCTCTGCAGCTTATTAATTCTAGGAGCTTAGGCAAGTTGCTCGTCAATCTTTGCCTTAGTTTCTGTTACATAAAATGGAAATAAAAATAAAATAAAAAGGAAATAAAACTCCTTCAGAGTTAACTGTTAACTAACTGTTACCTAAAGACAAAGTTAGTTAATAAAGTGCTGTGAACAGTGCCTGAGGCAGAGTAAGCCCTGTTGCTGTCGTTACCAATTTCAACATCATCATCATCTCTGTTTTCATCACTGTCATCATCATTTTTAAAGTTGCTTCAAAATTTGCATGAAAATTTTGTGTCTAATAGACTGTTGGCTTTAACACTGGAAAGTGATGCTTCTGAGATTGGTGGTCATTCATTCATTCATTTAGTCCACATACTTCTTTCATTCAATCCAGTTAGTTATAAATGCCAAGCATGTTACCTGGAATTAATGTAAGAAAAAAAAATGTGTGATCATCTTTTATCCCACTGCTTTACTGTGTAGATTTTCCTCAAGCTTATAATTTATGGCCATATGACAGTTACTCTTTATTTAGATTGTGTTTCTTTGATTAATGAGTTGCACAATATTAAAAACTTGATGCAGGAAATCTCTAGGGCCCTGTGTTTTTAGAAGCTTGATAAGATTATTTTTGGAGGTAGACATAATGAATGCAATACTCTTATTCTGTTTGCCTTTAATTTCATTTTTCTTTACATGTTAGCTTTTTGGAAAGTTTGCTAAAGTCCCTACTAAGTATTTATAGAGTAAACAATTGTTTGCTTTACGGCTGCATGAAAAAATTAGCTAAGCTTTCTCTAGATACAAGGGATTCAGAGGAATGGAGTACAGGATTTTTTAAAAATAATATTTAGTTAAAATATGTATTTGATTATCCCAACGGACTTTTTGTATGAGTTTTATTATCACTTTTAGCAGGCTAAGGAATTGTAATTGAGAGCAATTAACTTCTAGAGACCCAATCTACACCCCCCACTCTTGTCTCCAAATCCTGACTCTAGTGTTACATGTTGTGTGTGCCTTCTCTGATTCCTGGGTGTTTTATTTCACTTTGCCTAACCAAGACTAGGAAACTTCATGTTGTGAGCACCAGTGTAGGAAAAGTCATCTGAAATTAAAGGCCAAGTTCAGAAAGTAGAGTGAGTGACTGAAGTCACTCAGTCGTGTCCGACTCTTTGCGACCCCATGGACTGTAGCCTGCCAGGCTCCTCTGTCCATGGGGTTTTCCAGGCAATAGTCCTGAAATGGATTGCCATTTCCTTCTCCAGGGGATCTTCCCAACCCAGGGATCGAACTCTGGTCTCCCACATTATAGACAGACGCTTTACCGTCTGAGCCACCAGGGAAGTTGAGTGAGTGCAGACTCCATTAAAGACTCTTGAATGGAGGGAGGATGAGAAGAAATGTGAAACTAAGGGAGGGGTCAGGAAGCTGGGGTGGGCAGGTGACTGCAGCAGGAAGCCTAGAGATTAAATTATAGGGGAGAATTCTTTATGTGTATAATGTATTTGTATAATGTTCTCTCTTTGTTTCTTTTATGCCAACAACTCTATTAGGAACTTATCTTAATTCCCTCATTGTTCAAATGAGGAAACATACTTTGGTACTTACCTTAAATGATTTACTCAGACACCTGCCTCAAAGCCAACAAAAGGATGCACTTTGTCTGTAATTTCATAAGTTAATATTTCCTCCCAAAACAAAGCATCTCCCTCTTCCTGCCCTCAGTTCTGTCTCTTCCTTACTTTAAACTAGTGGCCAATCACTGGATTGACTAATATTAAAGACACTGTGCATTTGTCTTCTGTGGAGAAGTTAGACTTACAGCCATTCATCTGCAGCCCCTGTTGTATTTTCTTTCTCAGGCTTCATGCCTTTCTTCTGGAAGGAACCAAGTGAAGCACTTTCCATCTAATTCTTGCCATAGCCATTCACAACAGGCTCATTTTAAGCCACTGATTCTGTACTTTCACTCATGAAAGTGAAAGTCGCTCAGTCAGGTCTGACTCTTTGCAGCCCCATGGACTGTCCATGTAATTCTCCAGGCCAGAATACTGGAGTGGGTAGCCTTTCCCTTCTCCAGGGGATCATCCCAACCCAGGGATCGAACCCAGGTCTCCTGCATTGCACGCGGATTCTTTACCAACTGAGCTATTAAGGAAGCACTAGGTAGCCACTGGTTCCAGTAACTATTCAAATAAATTTTGTCAGTCAGACCTTAGAACATGTAACTTGCTTAACACTATTCGACCTAATGCTTGATGACTATCTGCATTTGTGTTGGTAGATCTTAGAAAGTCCTATAGTTAGCTATTTTGAGTTTAGTGAAAGTTTCCAACTTTTCTCTTTGTAACTGAAATATTTTTTTTCCTTTGCCCTAGAGTTCATTTTTTGTCTCTTTTTCATAAGTCCTGCCGATCTCTTTTTTCTTTCCACTGCTCAAATAGCCTTCTCACCTCATTCTCTACATTTTCTATTTTCAGTCCACCTCCAAAACATAAGTAAATGTGTATATACCCTGCTCACTCATCCTTGAACTCTTTTCTGCTTTAACAAATAACTTTAATAGCATATTTTCACATCTTAGTAAAATCTCATTTTATGAGATGTGTATTCAGGTAACTGTGTCTAGCCCTCCTTGCTTTGTTTATCTTCCATGAGGGTCTTTATACAGAGATTTCCATAGAACACCACTGAGTATAAATAACACTGAGTGGTTTTATTTTTCCCCTTTTAAAATAAACTTAAAACATAGACTTGTCTATGATGTTTCCTTTTTCATATGGCTTTCCTTACCATCTTGAAATAAATAATGGATAGCAATTTATAAAGATCTGGTAAACATAGTCTGTAAAACTTGTAATGGTTGTCTATAGCACTAATAGATCTAATTCTCTAAGTATCTACATATTACAATCAACAAAATTGAAAGTCTTTTATGCTCCTTTTTTTGGGATAGTAATATTTTTGTGATAGTAATTTAACATGTGTCAAATATTATGCCAGCCAAAATAATTGTGACTGTCACATATAAAGAGAGCATAAATGTTTATTCTGAAATACTGAAAAAGAGAATCTTACAAAGTTGAAATGAACCTTAATACTGCATCCCCCAAAAAAGTTTTAGTGTTTTGAAATAAGATTGATTACTTTAACAAATTATAGAATTTGCTTTTAAGTGAATGTAAAAATGCAAGGTTGATGATTACTAAAGAGTAGGTATCTGTCTGATACATAGAATTTATTATGTCTTACTCATTGGAAAAGATTCTGCTGCTGGGAGGGATTGAGGGCAGGAAGAGAAGGGGATGACAGAGGATGAGATGGCTGGATGGCATCACTGACTCGATGGACGTGAGTCTGGGTGAACTCTGGGAGTTGGTGACGGACAGGGAGGCCTGGCATGCTGTGATTCATGGGGTCTTATAAGTCGGACACGACTGAGCGACTGAACTGAACTGAACAGGAGAGGTTATGAGTGGGATAAAGAAATAGTTGCAAACTAGAAAAAAAGAATCCATAAAGCCATCCTAATTTTTTTAAGCTGAAATCTTATTGTCTAGACTAAACATTTATATTCCAAAACCCTCTGTATAAAACATATGAATGCTATCTATCAGCATGTGGATATTTAATGCACTTATTAAGAAAGATTTGTATTATGTTCTAGGTACAAAACTGTAAAAATATATTATAAAAGGTAAAGATAATAAAGTTTCAATGGTTAAACAATGTTGTAGTCTGTTTTTAAAAGTCTTTGCAACATTATAGTAACCCTAGAATGTGAATGCTTTGGTTTTAGTGTTTCTCACATACCTAAAAATGTACTATAAATCTGTTATTATATAAAAGTTATTTCTTTATGGTCCATTGAAAGGTACAGAACCTTCTCTTCCCACCAGACATTTTATATTCAGGACCTATAATGCATACTTATATACATTCATATAAATAGTATTTCATATACATATTTTTCATATGAAATATATACATATACTCACACAGGAAGTATAGAGAAGAATATATTTTATTCCATGATACTAGCACTGTAAGATTTATTTTTTTTCCTAACTTTTATTCTAGGGTTCTGTTATAACCTGCTTGACTGAACAAATTTTAAATATATCAGCAATATCTGAGCAAAACTCATTTGAAATTTATTATCAATTTTGAAATTCCATCATATTCCATAAATGTTGGAAGCTAACAGGCTCTTTTTTGCAGTTCTTAATGATAATAGGTTTGCAATGAAAACACATTAAAAATAAGCCTAATCCACTGATGAGAATATATTTAATGTATTTATTTTAGATTGCTGATAATTTAGGGAGTACTTCATGCAGAGTGAATTCATCAGGCACTTTGCGTTCTTAATGCTGTTCTCAACTTTCCAGCAAGGAGCCAAAATTTCCCCGTTTCAATTTGGAGCAGAAAAGTATTTGTAGCAGCTGTAGCTCTTAATTTGACATCTAGTTTCAGGTCATTTTCATGTAAATAGGAAACAATAGACACCTACTTACAATTTCCATAATGGGGATGTTTGCTTCAACTTATCATTTTTCCTCTGGCAATTTTATTTTCTCTCTCTGGGATTACAGGAGCCAATAATTGTTCACGGTTATTATTTTTCATCTTTATAAACACTTGTTAGTTCCACTTTCTATTACTCAAAAGCTCACAACGCCTTGTATATTTCAGTCATATACACTGTCCATTAATGTTTCTGGCTCATCCTTTCCTTAATCTGGAGTAGGTTAGGCAGGTCAGGCTTTCTATTTCTTTCTGTAATACATTTTCTCCAGGCTTTGCAACTTCTTTTTGTACCTCTAAAAAAAAAAAGTAGAAGGTGAAAATTTGGAATTGTTCTATTGAATACAACTGATGCCTTATTGAAAGGCTAGTTCAAGTTTTGATGTATAAAGCTTTGAACATGCCAATATGTATTACCAACTGTGGCTTCACAGTTGTTTAAAATGTAATTTTGTGCTTTTTCTAATAAATACATATTTTATTTCATTTTTCCTCTGTTCTGTAGGAAAAGCCATACTTTATATTTAGACATAGATATGCTTGATTCCATGTATTTTATCCTCTATACAGTAATTTTCAAGTGTGTCTCAATAGGGAGAAATTTCATTTTTTGTGTACATCTTTTAAAATATGTTGATTTATGCAGATTAAGTTAAGTAGGAAGTTATTTTTGTAGGTAGTCATTTCCATTTGTTCCTCTTCTAGGAGAAAAAATAAGAAATCAGATAGCCTTTTAAGCATTTTATTTCCTGGATCTTCTGAACATTCCAGCAAATCATGTACTCCTTTGATTTCATCTCTGCTGTTAAATTTACAGTAGTTGTTAAAATCCAAAGTTTTTTTTGGTTTTCTTTTTAATATGCCACATCTGTTGTTTTGTTTTTGTTTTGGCAAAGACTCATTTGTACTCTCTTTTTCTTTTTTTCTGTCCCAGTGATATGACAAGAACGGTGGAGATTTCTGGGGAAGGAGGCCCCTTGGGAATACATGTAGTGCCTTTCTTTTCATCTCTGAGTGGAAGGTAAGATGTTTTCCTTATATCAGAAGCTCATGCTAATGAAAAACTTGACTTGAGCTCATTTTCCCAAACATTTTTTAGAAGAGGATTAAGTGTATGTCTCTGTTATTTAGATGGACACCTCAGTACATGCTTCTATTGGCCACTTATTTGTTAGAAACAAAATAATATCACTTACTTCTAGGATACAATGGAAAAGAAATCATATTTTCTGTATTTACAATTAAGTAAGAAGTACTTTCTTAAAGTATTCTTATCAGTAACACATATAAACAGAAATCGTGGAAAGACTTTAACATGTGGTTAGATAAATACAGCAACTGAATTTTTAATGTTCAAAAATGCACTTAAAAGAAATATAATAATTCCAAATTGGTATTTCTTGATCTTCTTCATGTTTATGGAACTTCTAATAATAAATATTTTAATATTCTAAATATATATCAGAAATTCAATATATTCTGATTAGCTAAGTAGCAAAATGCCTTTATTCTGTTTATTTTGTTCCAAAATATAATGTAATCAATCAAAAATAATTTGATACATCCTTTTGAAATTTTAAAGACAAATTTATAAATTCATGCTAGTAAGTGGTAATATTATTGTGTCACCGTTTCTTGAAATTCATGTCTACTTAACTGGATGTACGGAGAAGGAAATGGCAACCCACTCCATTATTCTTGCCTGAAGAATTCCATGGACAGAGGAGCCTGGCAGACTACAGTCCATGGGGTCACAGAGTCGGACACGACTGAATGACTATCACTCACTCCTCGCTAACTGGATGTAAAACTTGTTTTACTGAGGAGAATTAAAATGTGTGCCTGAGAGTTAACGTTAGTACCATTTTAACGACCTTATGAAACTAGTATTAGATATTATATTAGTTTTCAAGAGGATGGCTACCTTGAGGACTAGATTGACACTGACAAAGGCTGTCAAAAACTTGAAGAAAATCAGTTTCTCCCTGTTTGACATTATTTAAATTATTTTGTTAAATTTATTTTCTTAAATGTATCATTAAAAAGGCAAAGCACCTGATTTTAGTTTAAGTGTTCGAAGACCAGAAAAGTCAGTTGATTTTCCTCAAGGTCATACAAAATCCAAAATCTCCTGACTTGTCCTCACTCCATTGTTCTTTCTAGAATAAAACTTTCCCCAAAGGTTATATGTACTAATTTACTGGTTCTGAATATTTATTCAATTTGGTCTGCCATATAGTGGCATGAGCAGATTTAGTCATGATATTTTGGTTGGCATCATTTTCAGCAGGTAGCCATCTGCTACCTGTAATTGCAAAGTCATCACCTTTTTTAGCAAATAACATCTGATGCCAAGCTCTTGCTGGAATGAATGTCCCCTAAAAAGAAATGAACTGAAAAGCTAGTGGCTCTTATTATCTCATTTCCTGTATGTGTTAATAAGCGTGTTTATAAATGTTATGGGTTATGGCACAGGACAAGCTGAGGTTGTTTTTGATAGACAGAGCAAGTATTTACCCAGTTGTCACAAGAAATTCTAATGGCTTTTGGCAGAAGTGTACTGATAGAGCTTTGTGAAATACCAGCGTGGCTAAATTACTAGGCCCTTTAGCTTAATGAGGCCGGAATAGAACACAAGATCATCCCAATTTTCAAACCATGAAGAAATATATAACATGACAGTCACCCTACTTCAATTTCAGTCGTTCAGAAAACAAGTTGACCCTCTAGACTAGAAATCACCTTCTCTCACTTCAAATAAGGAAAACACTACAGTGTATTGATTTGCTCCCTGCTCCTTCCTGGTCCTGATTTCTAGCATAAGCCTTGTAGAACAGGAAGAAGAATATTCGACTTGGACTTGAAACAATTGGATTTGGATCTCAGTGTTCTCTTTTGAATAACCTTGGGCAAGTCCCCTAAACTTGCCTCTTGTGAATATTTACTTCACATCAAGATTGTGGGGATTAAATGGCATTAAAAATATTAATACTCCTTGTAAAACATACAATCTATGAATGTGTAAATTATTAGGATTATTACTGTTTTGTCTAAAACAGAACAGCCTGGTGCAGAAATGAACTTTTATAAGTTCATGGTCAACTTTTCAGTAACTTTGTGAAATGATTGTATATATATATATTTTTTTTTTTTTTTGCTATCCACCAGTATTACAGAAAGGAAATTTAATTAAAAAACATAAAAAAATAATATGGAAGTGGAGACATGAGCCAATAAAAGTTAAGAAGTAATGAGTACAGGCTGAAACAGCACACTTAACTCAACCCATGTGTCTAGAAGCAACTGCATATAGAGCGTGTCAGACAAGTGTCTGACTTCATCATGCCATATGGTCACCCTGTGTGAGCACAGAGGGTGGGGGGAGTTAAGGTCATAGTGGTAACTTAGTTCTTAATTTCCTTCCATTTATTGGTTTATGTCATTATTTTAAATTAGAATTTACATTTAATTATTTACTAAGACTACTGTAATTGGCTTTGCCTTTAATTTCTTTTTTATTTTTTTTCTTTTACAAAAATAGAGCCACACCTGTTTTAGAATAAGATCCCTAATCAAAGTTAGAACACCCTGAGTATAACACACTGACTGTTATACTAGACAAGGCCTCGTTGGATTCATTGGGATACAGAATGCTGCTTAAATGGAGAAAAATTGGCTTGCGCAATAAAAACAAAAAAATGTAAAAGAAAAAACACCGAGAGTCCCTGCAAGTAAAAAGCAACTTGATTTCATTAAAAAAAGAAATATATATATATAGTTTTATTTTAGAATTTAAAGCATGAAATCTAATTGTCAGTACATAAAGATAGCATAGTATACCTGCTTCACAGTAAAAAGAGCTAAATATGAAACAGAAGAAGGAAGGAATGGATGAAGAGGGACTTATAATGTGAGGAGAAGATATGCTCAGGTAAAAAGTCTCAGCTGGTGAGCGATCAAGGCGGTGTGATACTGTGGGGAGAAAGGAGGAGGCAAGCAGTGGGCGGGTTTGTGCCTACATGATCATTAGAAGCACAAGAAGCAATTGTTACACTTCTCATTCTGCTGGGCTGTGGACTTCAACCTCCTTATCAGTGGTCCTTAATGCAAATTAGTTCATTTCAGCCTGTAACTCTTCCGCAGTGTTAATTTTGAAGTCTCAAAGGGCCTTGGTCCCAAAGGAGATAGCGCCCCACAGCCCACCCATCAGGGACAAAGAGGAAAAAGAGAGCCTCTCTTCTGTGCCTTTTCATACTGGTCTGGATGAAATCAAACTGGAGGGAATCCACCCCTTCCATCGAATAAAGAAGGCAGGAGTGGTTCGTTGCCAGGGACCAAACTAATAAAATCAGCCAGTTTTACATTTTACCAAAATTACCTCTGACACATGGGTTTTACAGTTGGGCTTATTCTGTCAATAAATTTTTCATGGAAAGTTAGGTTATTTAGATGAGTGAGGTTCACATAGCATACTCCAGCTGTAATATGCCAGCTAAATTGCAACCCAGTGGCCTGAAAGAATTAATTCATCTCCCAAAATGTGAAATTAAATCCTAGGGAGCAACATTACATGACTGATGATGTACTGAATTAAATTAAAGGAAGACTTGAATGCTTGTTAAAAAAATATCGCTTACATAAACTAGTTTATAACCACATGTGAGCCTCCTAATGGATCGTGTTATTGTGAATCCACCATAACAAAAATCCAGAATGTGAACTATTAGGGAGTTGTTTAATTTAGGAGAGAAACACTATTTTGTTCTATTTCTTTCTCCCCCCCACCCCTTTTTTTTTTTTTTGACATGTCAAATAGTTCAATTCTTAATATTATGTTATGAGATTAAGGTGGGATTAGTACCTTACAAATATTAATTTAAATCTCATATTCTTTATCACATAGTAGTGTTGTCCCCTATTCTCCTCCACACAGAATATGACTAGCTCACTAACCTACTAGAATTCGGAAATGAAGCGCCAGTACACGCTTGGCTTGTGACCCAGAGCCTTCCCCTCAGTAGGAGATGGCGTGACTATTTGCTCTCTCATGTATCAGCCCACAGTGTTCATTTAACTGTTTTGCAGTAGAAATCTAAACAGCCCTGCATTTGCCTCTCCTCTGGCCTTCTTGAGATGATTCAGGCTCATCAGATGAACTGAATTCCTGAAGGCAGAGGCCCCACCCTTTGGCAACTCCAAACAGGAAGATGGTTTCCTCCTCCATTTTCATTAAAGACTCCTCTTTTTCCATGGCGGACCTGACTATTCACACATAAAATGTGCTCATGTTTTATTTAGATTTGACTTAATGCAAAGGGAATACGTAATAGCACGTAAGACACGTGTATGGAAGAGTATGACTAGGTAAACAAGAGGATGAGGGAAGAAGAGGCTGGGGGTTTGCTATATCTAGCAGACTCCTCATGGAAGATGTTATCTGTCTTGTCCTGAGAAACCTGGGACCCTTACATGCCACAAGGAACAGGGAAATCCCTCACATGAGAAATGGCTAAAATATACACAAGTTTGGTTTCTTTTAGTTTTCTTTTCTTTTTTTTTTTAATACAGGGATTTTTTTTTATTTTATTTTATTTTTAAACTTTACATAATTGTATTAGTTTTGCCAAATATCAAAATCAGTTCAAATACTACCAGTATGTAATAGGTGCATCCAGGTACACACATATACACACAAAATTCTTTCTTGTTATTGCTGTAGTTTTCTTTTCTCCTGTTCTTTTTCTCCAACTCCCTTTTCCTTCCTCCTATTTTAAGTCACAGCTGTGAGGCACCAATAGGCATGGGATATCCTCTCTGAATGCAGATTCTTCTTGGTTGAAATTTTAGACAACTCTATCCAAACTCCTGCTTTCATCTGGCCACTGTCTCAGAAGTGTGGACTACTCCAGCCTCATCAGATAAGTCCATCAGCTAGCATTCAAGGCCCCTCCACGTGGCACTGGCCTCCCCATCCAGCATGAGCTCCCATCCTGCTTCACTTACACAGACACACCCGGTCACCCCATCTCCATGTGTTCTCTGTCTCCTCTGATCCAAATCCCATTCATTCTCCTGATCCAGTTTATATCCTACTTTCCTCCCAAATTCTTCTATGAAGACTCGGCCTATGATAACTCCAGATTTTTTTGGTTTTTTTTTTTAATTTCCCCTGCACTCCAGGCCAGTACTGAGCTGTCGTCCTGGTCCTATAGCCCTGTTTCATATCCCTCCATCCAAAGTGAGTAGAGAACACTCAATACACACTTAATTCAGTGACTCGAACACATGGGACCAAACTTTTTTCTAAATTGAGTAATGTGGTCTGTGCTAAATGTTTTCTTCTCAAAATGCATATAATTAAAAGAGGTAGGAAGATTGCAAAAAGACTATTGTGAAACCTAATCCTCTCCTGTTATCAAATGTCAAGTGCTCCCTCGACACCAACTCAAACTTACTTATTACAGTCAGCCCTTCTGTGATGCCCTCTCTAAACCACGAATCCCGTGTGTCCTCAACTCCACTAAGCGACACTAGCCTTTTCTAAGTTTAGTAAAAGCATGAGGAATGGATCTGTTGATCAATGTGCTCTGGGTTGGTGTTTATGTATATTTGTCTTAGGGGGTAGTTTCTTCTTTTAGTGAGCTGTGAGGGTAGGTGTGTTTTTCTGATTTTGTTTTGTGTTTTACTAAAGATTTAAATAGCAAACAGTTGCCTGGATGTAAAGCATAATTTCTTTCATAAGGAGGAGTTAGTACTCACTTCTGAACAGTTGCAAGTGGAGAAACAACTTGCATATTATTATTCAGTCATTCTCTTCGATCTAAATGTTGCATTCAGGATTCTAGGACTCTTCATTCGTGGCATTGAAGAAAACAGCAGGTCCAAACGGGAGGGACTGTTTCACGAAAATGAATGTATTGTAAAAATCAACAACGTGGACCTCGTAGACAAAACCTTTGCTCAGTAAGCATTTTTTTTCTTTTTTTTACTTTATTGCTTCCTAAAATGCTTATTATAATCATTACTGTACTCATTATGATCAAAACTGTAGGTATAATTTCTGGTTAGTTTCCTTTGACTCCAGAACATCCATTTTCAAATGCATCCTGTGTTTGAGCATACTCAGGAGTGGCCTGCACAAGTCCCTGACAGCCCGGAGAAAGACAAAGTATAGAACGAAGCAAGCCTTCTGCCTAGCTGTCTTTTCTGTGACATCGATAGACCGGCTTGTTTTTCTTGGGATACGGGTCAGTTAGACTGGTATTTAATGACTCTTTTCACAGACTGTTAGTTCGGCTTATTAATTAACTTCCTTGGTGTCAGCAGTCTTCCTTAAACTAAATATCTGTGAGAGATGTTTATGAGGACTCACCGAGTAATAGAAACAAATGAAAAAAAAATGTAAAATACTCTCCCTCAAGAAATTATTTCTCTGCATGTGAAATGTTATAGGAATAGGTCTTTATACCTAAGAATTAGACTATGCAGCAGTGTACATACTTTTTAAAATGTATATTGGCATTGCAATGGAATAAGGGACTAATTACTAATACCCTTTAGTAATAATCATCGAACTCTACTGTTTCAAACAAAAACAACTCTGCCTTCTCTGTGACCATTAGTTGCCAATATTATGTTGGGTAGAAAGGGTGAGTAGTTGTGGACGGAGTGGCAGTGGGCACTAGCTGCTTCAGTGTAGGAAAAAATGAAGCCTCTAGAGACTATTTCTTAAAATAATGAATAGGCAAAATTATAATTATTATCAATAATGATATTATTTTTATATGTCACTGTGCTTTTTACCAAGACTTAATAGTAATGCAAGGCAGACATTACTCCCTGTATTACTGAGGTGGAAATCAAGGCTTATAAAATTTCGATATGGACTAGGAATTGAATCCTAGTCAAAAATCTACCAGAGGAGTTGGGCTGTCTGTATGAAGTCTTCTCCCTTCTCCACTAGCAATGTAAGCTCTTCATTAATAAGGTGAGGAGGAGCTTAGATAGCAGTTGGAATTGTGATTAATTTTTATTTGGTGTGGCTGCTAGTAACAAAGACCTGAACTAAAGGTATCTTAAACAAAATTTACCTTTTTTAAGGACAAGTAAGTGTGGAGGTGGAAGTCTAGACTTAGTTTGGAGGGCTCACCATCATCAGTGAATTAGGCATCTTCCGTCTTTCTGCTTGGCCATCCTTCTTATGTGGCTACTATCTTTAAGCTATCTCATGGTCACAAGGTAATTGCTTGAGTTCCCTCCATCACTTCTGAGTTTCAAGAAATAGGAAAGAGAAATAGAACAAAAAAGTTCCTGCCTCCCAACTGAGCCAGATTCCCTATTGCCCTTCATCTCATTGATAAGAAAGCTGGGAAAGATTGTTGTTTTACCTGGTCATAAGGTATAAGGAGGCATAGGAAGAAGGAAAGAAAAAGTAGTAGGAAATTTGAAGAAAAGCACAAAGTACTAAAACAAAGAAAGTAAAAAATGCAGGTACTCTTTAGTGAAATAAATAACAGAAAGTATGCATTTTGCGTTGACAGTCCACTGTGATATTTGGCACAATCAACATACCTACTAAATGTCACCATGGAGAACTGTCTGTGTCAAAATTGAGCTTCTTGAACACAACCCACGTTAGAAAAGACCTGTCCTACAGAATAAAGTCCTAAAAGGAAACCAAATATTAATCTGATGACCACTATCAAAGATTTTTTTTCTTTCCATTTAAAATTAGAGCTTTCTTTTATGTTGAGTTCAATAAACACTTCTGCATAGAATTTCGGATTTAGAAATGCTTAAAAGCTGTGGGTCGTTAGACCAGTTAATCTCTCTGAGCCTCAGTTTCTTCATTTTGCAAAATAAGACCTAAGTATACCTACCTAACTGGAGAAGGAAATGGCAACCCACTCTAGTGTTCTTGACTGGAGAATCCCAGGGACAGGGGAGCCTGGTGGGCTGCCGTCTATGGGGTCACACAGAGTCGGACACGACTGACACGACTTAGCAGCAGCAGCAGCAGCATACCTACCTAACATCGTTGTTTAAAAAAAAACTGAAAGAGAGCATCATGCAGGTTGCTAATGCACATATAGCCCAGTGCAGTGGCGCCTCATAAGCAGGGCATGCGTGGTAACTAGCACTTAGTTAGCAAAGTCATATTGGTAGTAACAGTGAGAGCACCTCCTGTGCGTATGCTCCTGGGCTGCTCCCATAGCTGTGACTCTGGGTGCTTTAGACAGCATGCTGGGACATAGGATCACTATACATTCACTGTCTTTCAAGGGCTCAGGACCTCTTCCGTCAGGCAATGAAATCTCCAAGTGTGCTCCTCCGCGTGCTTCCACCTCAGAACCGGGAACAGTATGAAAAAGCAGTCATTGGACCTCTAAGCATTTTTGGCAACAATGATCACGTGTTGAGAACAAAGGAGCCACCTCCTGTCCATGGAAAATCAGGAATAAAGACAATAAATCTCACAGGAACAAGCAGTCCTGAAGAAGATGCATCAACTTCTCTGCAACAGAGCAGGAGCCCCCGAGTACCAAGACTAGGTAGAAAACCATCCTCTCCCTCACTCTCCCCACTCATGGGGTTTGGCAGCAAGAAGAATGCAAAGAAAATTAAGATTGACCTAAAGAAAGGTAATTATTAAATTATGCTTAATAGCATTCTATTATTGTAACATGTAAAATTGGTTAAGAGAAATACATTAAGGCTAATTTTGTTAATTCTTTCATTTAATTGAATCAAAGAATAAATTGAAGTGTATACTGCAGTAACTTAAATTTCTTGAAATTGTAGTATTTCCTTTTTCTTTTTTTTTTTCTGGAGAGTATAGATTATTTGAAACAAGAAAGCGATAAAGACATGCTGGGAAATAAAACCATTACAGACTTGATAGGAGGAGAGTGATACTGTATCACAACTTAGACTAAATAGGCACTGAAATTCAGTCGTCTCTGTTTTGAGTGAGATTAGGCTTCCCTGATAGCTCAGTTGGTAAAGAATTCACCTGCAGTGCAGGAGTCCCCGGTTCAATTCCTGGGTCAGGAAGATCCGCTAGAGAAGGGATAGGCTACCCACTCCACTATTCTTGGGCTTCCCTGGTGGCTCAGCTGGTAAAGAATCCTCCTGCAATGCAGGAGACCTGGGTTTGATCCCTGGGTTGGGAAGATTCCCTGGAGAAGGGAAAGGCTACCTACTCCGGTAGGGTCACAAAGAGTCAGACACAACTCAGCAACTTTCACTCACTCACTCAGTGATTTTTGAAGCATCCTTTAGTCCAAGTCTGAAAAGCCCGTATTTTTGTTTCTGGTTCTCTAAGATAGTATTATACCAGCAAAAATTATTCCTCAGCAAATACGGGGTAATTAGTGATTTCACAAATTCAACAATGCAAATAATGTTTCAAATATTTTTAATTTCAAAAGCATATATAACGTTTTATTTTTTCATCTTTTTAAAAGTTTTTTTATCCGTTTCAAGCCCAGATCAATGACTAGATTGTGTGTGTTCATACATATTTATACAGTATTATACATGCACACATACACATTTATGTATTTCTGTGCTTTTATTTTGTGACTCCTCCTCATAGTCCCTTCACCCACTGAACCTTCTGCAATCCACTGGGATCTTTAGGACTTCATTCAAAAGAAACCAATATTTTATGGATTCCTGTTGGAATTAATAGAAAATATAATGATCCCAAGGTAGTTTTTGAATACATATTAACATATATTTAAAGCATGTAACATATGCATTTAATCAGGATATAGAGATTATTCTGAAAGATCCTCTAGTCAAAATTTTGTCCTCCTATAAGAATTTTATACTGGGAAGAAAATGTATTGACTAGGATACACAATTAGGCTTTTTATATAAATGCATCACTTGTACTTTTCATACAAATTATGCAGCTATGTATAAGGCATGGGGTTGAGTGCTTTGAGGATAGAAAAGTTAGACATGGAACATGACCTTAAAAATCCATCAGAAAGCTTTGGATGCAAAAATAAAGGATATTACATCCCAGAGCTGTGTTTTAAGAAGATTAATCTGACAGCAAAAAGATATACTAAAGGAGAGAACAGATAACAAGGGATCAGTAAAGGGTGCCCAGTGTAATATTTATGCCTAAATCACTGAGTGGGTGTAGATGGAAAGAGAAAGGAATTACAGTTATTGTTGGTTTTCAGCCAAGGTGGCTTGCACGATGGGGATGCCATTACAAGAAGTTAGAATTTTAAGTGTAAAAGGCCAGGATCTGGGATGGAGAAGGAAGTTTGCAGTGAAGTTTAAAGTGCTGGTGATAGCCTGGAAACTGACACCAGAGAGATTAGAGCCAAACAAATAGATGTCGGTGTCATCTGTAGAGAGATGGTGTTTGGAGACAGGAGCCAGGCAAGGCAGAGTCTAGAGGACAAGTTGTTCCAGATCCTTGGGGAACATCTGTGTTTACATAGGACATCAGTGGGTAAGAGAAAGAGTGACAGATGTGTTGTGATCAGAGATGTAGAAAAATAGAAAGTATAAAGAAAACCAAGTATATGAGTATATGAAAACCAAGAGGGGAGTTAATTTCAAGAAAATGGTTGGTGAGAAGTGTCAAAGCTAGAGAAGGGGAAAGATCAGGATAGGAAAAATGACTGATATGGTCACAGATAGGTCATCGGTAGTGGAAGAGTGAAGAAGCAGTAGGACTGAAGTAAGGATTCTTTAGGGCAAAGAAAAATCTAAGCATGTCACAGAGTACAAAATCTAAGCATTCACACAGAGTAAAAAAACAAAACTCAAAAGAGATTGGCCGTGTAAGAGAACAGAACAGGAGTAGCAGGAACCAGTGGTGTGGCGATGTGATGAAGTACACAGAAATGGAGATGCAGGTGGGGAGAGAGCCATGGGCTGGCTAGTTGATTGAAAGCCAACATGTCAGATGGCCTCTTGCTTCTCAGGAAAGTGTGAAGTCAGGTTACGGTTTATTAAGAAGTCAGTCCCCCAGGTGTATGGATAACATGTGGCATTTCTTGTAAGACCTTAATAAAAGCAAGTGTTACACATCTACCCTGGCCCTAAATTCATGGTAATATAATCATGGCCTGTCAAGAACTGTAATCTGTATTTAAAACTAGAAACTCAAGCATATTTAAGATATTTGATAGAATGTCACTATTTCACTTTTTCTATGTTAGTCTAAATTAGGTTGGTTTAACTTATAAGACTGAATATAATATTTCTCCAGCTGAAGGTGATCATGCATTTTCTTGGTCTTATACATTAGGGCCTGAAGGACTTGGTTTCACTGTGGTTACCAGAGATTCTTCCATACATGGTCCGGGTCCCATTTTTGTAAAAAACATTTTACCAAAGGGAGCAGCGATAAAAGATGGCCGTCTGCAATCAGGGGACAGAATTTTGGAGGTAAGAATTAGAATGAATATCTTCAATAAAATATTTCTTTGTGTTTAAGTAAATGAAATTTATTAAATTTTGAATTAATTATATTGAAACGTGTACTTGTAGACAAGATAAGGACTTTAATTAGAAAACTGGTTAATCAATAGCTAACTTTGTAAGTCCTCAATAAGGGCAGTGATATGGAGTCAAATATTGAAAAGTTTTTCCTATCTCCTCTTTTTTACTTCCACCTCTTAGAGTTCCTGGGGAATTTGAGTCATATCCATCAGTTCATCATATATTCAGTTAGAGCTAAGAATTGCAAAGTTGCACTTAAGTGCTTGTAATAGTTTCTTTAAACTTCTCTAAGAATGGGCCAGTTGGTGTTAGTTCAGTCTATGCATATGGAGAAGTATTTGGGATACTCAAAGGAAGAGGCTTTCTTTTTTCCATTTATTTTTGTTTAATAGTATTATCTTCTTGTCTACATATATTGTCAATTTACCTTTCAAGAAATCATCTTCATGGAAACTGGTTCGGTTTAACTTGCCCATGGCATGGAAGCAACACCAGAGCTTTGTTATAGTTCTAGATCATGAAAGAAAATGGTTCAAATGATTAATGTAGCCCCAAATTAGAATCTCCAATAATGTATGGTAACCTAGTTACCATAACTTTCTAACATAGAGAACACTGTAGAATTATAACAAAAACTCATGTCTGCAAGAATTGACCATGTGATAAAAATCCATTTCTCCTGTTTATATTCAGTGGAGAACGGTACCAGTTAAGCATTTGAAATCAGCTTACTCCCTACTTGAGGAATGATTCTCTGGTATCTGTCAGTTTGATTTGTCTTCTCTAAGAATGTGATGTCTTAGGGAAAAACTGCCGATGCCAATTACTGAATGTCTGAGACTGTCCAGTGCCATAGTAATGATGGCTGGCATATTGCTAGTATCATAAACATGATTGGTTTGGACTCGCATACTCAGTTTTCAGCTTCCCAGAATTTCCTTGATCATGAGAGCCCATTTGCTGCATGCTTTCAAAAACCATCTAGGGCGGACAGGCTGGCAGTGTTGTAACTTGGCTGCTTATATGCTTGTCTGCATTAGGTCAATGGCAGAGATGTCACTGGACGAACTCAGGAAGAGCTTGTGGCCATGCTGAGGAGCACTAAGCAGGGAGAGACTGCATCGCTGGTCATAGCCCGCCAAGAAGGAACTTTCCTACCCCGAGAGCTGGTAATGTTCAGATCACAGTCATACTGAGTTTTCAGCAAAGCACATCATACACTTACTGAATTCATAATAGCTGAGAAATGAGTTCTAAGTCATAGGCTTAATTTGTTGGGGGGAAAAAAAAAGAGTGAATCACACAGAGAGTTTTGCCCCATTTGGAGTATCACTGTTTTAGAAAGATGATGCAGCAAGATGGGTAAATGCAAACAGTGCTTCAAATATATGAATATGAAAACACACTTCAAGGAAGCAATTTAACAATATTCAACTTAATAAAATGCACATTGAGTATATGCTATGGCCTAGGCCCCATGCAAAACACCATCAGCAGAAATGTTCATGCTCCTACCTCAGTGCAGTTTGCAGTCCAAAGGGAAATTAAAATATAACCAAATATTTTAAATGGTGATGAAGATTATGAAAGCAAGTTGCAGAGTGCTACAGTAATACCTTACAAGGGAATTAACTTCATCTTGAAGCCTGGGAAAGACGTCTCAAGAAAGAGAACTTCAAGTCTTATTAAAAACGTGTATCCTTTGACCTAGTAACTACAATTTTAGTAATTTGTCCTAAACTAATCATCAAAGATGTGGGAAAAATTCTTCTACATTGATTTTTTTTCTCCAGTCCTATTTATTGCAGTGATATATTGAGCACAGTATGACCAGGAGGTATTGGTTAAATAAATAACTAGATAGCTTTCCAATGAAATATAATAAGTACTTAAATCATCTCTGTGAAGAATTAATAAGAATATGAGAGAATGTACAGGATATATTAAGTAAAAAGTTCGGCATGAAGTGATATATACAGTATGACAATAACATTAAGAATCTTTATAAAATATCTGGAAGGAGATGCACCCAGATTGTCAGTGCATTATGCCAGATTTTCATTTTCTCGTTTTTTTTTTACTACTGACACATAATATTTATTGTTGAAATATTTAAGGATGATTTAGAAAATTCAGAGGATTTTTATGACTAATAGTAAAGAAGAATAGATATGAGAAAAAGGAATTTTAATTATCTTTTAATTTTTATTTTCTTTGAATCTATGTAAGAAATGGCAAAGGCACATATGGGTAATATGATAGGTTTTCCTTGAGTTAGATCATCAGAACAGTGAGTGTTAGTTGACAAAATTGAGTAAGGCTATGGTTTTTCCTGTGGTCATGTATGGATGTGAGAGTTGGACTGTGAAGAAGGCTGAACGCCAAAGAATTGATGCTTTTGAACTGTGGTGTTGGAGAAGACTCTTGAGAGTCTCTTGGACTGCAAGGAGATCCAACCAGTCCATTCTGAAGGAGATCAGCCCTGGGATTTCTTTGGAAGGAATGATGCTAAAGCTGAAACTCCAGTACTTTGGCCACCTCATGTGAAGAGTTGACTCATTGGAAAAGACTCTGATGCTGGGAGGGACTGGGGGCAGGAGGAGAAGGGGACGACAGAGGATGAGATGGCTGGATGGCATCACTGACTCCATGGTTGTGAGTCTGAGTGAACTCCAGGAGTTGGTGATAGACAGGGAGGCCTGGCGTGCTGCGATTCATGGGGTTGCAAAGAGTGAGACATGACTGAGCGACTGAACTAAGAACTAAGTATAGTTAACTTGAAAAAAAAAATTTAGTACTGATAATTGCTATCACATATATAAAGAATTATTATACAGATTAGAAAGTAAATTTTAACCTGTTGCTTCAGATAGTTTATGTCCATTAATTTACTTACCTATTAATCCAAAAAACAAATTGTTGAGCATGCATTGTGCACTAATTTGAAGGTTCTGGGGATAAAAAAATAATAATTAAGACTAATTTCCTGCCCTTTGTGAGCCTGTTCCAAAATAAATGGCTGGAAGTGATAACATTACAAGCGCTTTCTAGCTGTTAGAGCTGTCCAAGAAGGAAATAGATTATTTAGCATACTGAAACAGAACCTGCCTCACCATCTGTCAAAGATGCTCTAGAAACAGTTCTCCCATTGGTAAGATGATAAGACTAGACAATGTCTAAGACACCTACTCTGGGTCTAATATTGTGTTGCTGCTGCTGCTGCTAAGTTGCTTCAGTCGTGTCCGACCCTATGCGACCCCATAGACGGCAGCCCACCAGGCTCCCCCGTCCCTGGGATTCTCCAGGCAAAACCACTGGAGTGGGTTGCCATTTCCTCCTGCAGTGCATGAAAGTGAAAAATGAAAGTGAAGTCACTCAGTCGTGTCTGACTCTTAGCGACCCCATGGACTGCAGCCTACCAGGCTCCTCCGCCCATGGGATTTTCCAGGCAAGAGTACTGGAGTAGGTTGCCATTGCCTTCTCCGAATATTCTGTTACATGTGTTTAAATACAAGTTTGAATAGACAGCCTTCCTGAACCAATGCTCATATATTAACCCTCCTTAGTACTAGCCAAAGGCACCTCTTCTTTCTATGTTCCTGTACCATAGAATTTCTTTTTGATCTTCCTTCTCTTTCCCATCATCTTACCCGTTTTTCCTTGTATCCTATTGTATGCTTTGAGAAGATCCATGATAAAATAGGGAAGGGTAGATGCACTTACCATCTCCTTTCTGCTAGTTGACCCAGCCACTTTGGAAGGCAGAATCTTGAGTTTCTGCCTCATCTCACTGAAGCGCCTTACAGTTCCTAAAGAGATATGCTGTCAAAATTTGAAGTCTTGCCTGGGAAATCCCATGGATGGAGGAGCCTGGTGGGCTGCAGTCCATGGGGTCGCTAGGAGTCGGACACGACTGAGCGACTTCACTTTCATTTTTCACTTTCATGCATTGGAGAAGGAAATGGCAACCCACTCCAGTGTTCTTGCCTGGAGAATCCCAGGGACTGGGGAACCTGGTGGGCTGCCATCTATGGGGTCGCAGAGAGTCGGACACGACTGAAGCAACTTAGCAGCAGCAGCAGACTTTTTTAAATCTAAATCCAGATAGATTTTTTTCTTCCATCTTTTATTTATCCAAAGACCTTGATCTTTTTTCTAGAAGGGTCAGAGTGAAAGGGAACAATATAAAAAGGGGCTTCCCTGACAGCTCAAGTGGTAAAGAGTCTGCCTGCAAACAGGAGACTGGTCAATCCCTGGGTCAGGAGTATCTGCTGGAGGAGTAAAGGGCAATCCACTCTGATATTCTTGCCTGGAAAATCTCCTGGACAGAGGAACCTGGCAGACCCCAGCCCACAGGGTCACAAAGAGTCAGACAGGCCAAAGGAGGCAGCATGGATATATAGCAGGAAGCCCTTATACTTCTTGTTCAGTTTTTGGTTGCTGGTGATAAAAACTCAGAACAAAACAAAACAAAAACCTCAGTAGGACTATATACTTGTTTAAGGGATAGGAGAACAAGGAAGGAACTTTTGACTCTGTATTCTGATGAGCTATGGTCCTGGGAGGACTAAAATCCTGAATGTAAAGAGAAATATCTCAGGCAGTCCATAGGCATGAAGAAGAACCCAACAGCAGAATTCCAACTAGAAACTCAAGCCCTAATGAGTCCCCTCATTCCCAATTGAACAGTTCTTTATACCCTTTTCCCATATGTCCATTAGAATTCCCAAATGCACTAATTCCTTCTTCCTAGAAGCTCTCCCCATCCCTCAAACCCCTACTCTCCCCGTCCCAATAAGGGGGAAAAGGATGTTGATCTTAGTCCAGTTTGGAACTCTGAAAACATTTTTAGTTTAGTCAAACACATTAGTCAAATTTAGTCAAACACACTTATATCTAGAAGTTAGCAAATGGAATAATAGAATTTTTGGACTAAAGGGAGCTGAAAGATACACACAATACTCAGTGATGTTTATTTCTTCTAGTACATTACCACTTCTGTAGTATTGTAAACACAGTACTATATAGGTATTATGGGGTAAATAGATTTGGGCAGGCTTACCTGGGACTAACAACTACTTTGAACATTGTTTTCTTCTTCATTGTTTTAAAATGTACTCTGGTGCAAAATACTGAATTACAGACAAAACTTGTATAACCAACCAAATTTACAAGCCAGGCAGCCTGTACATATTCTTTCACTCTTATTTAATATAATTTCGTGAAATTGGATTTCTATTCCAGAAAATGATATCGTAGCCCAAGCCCACCAGGGAGCATATTAACTTTATTGTGCAACTATGAGATAATGAGTGAAAATAAATTCTGTGTTCTCATCCTTTTCCGTGTTACACAAAAATTGGAGGGCATGTGGTTAGTATCCATTCTCTTGGAATCCCCTGGCAAATAGTCTTTTTAAAAATTATATGACTTCTAACTATCCAAATATGTGGAATATGTAACCACAGCAAAGCAAGCGCCTTTGAGGCTTACTTAAGTAATGGGGACCCAGAATCTTTGTTTTGGAAAAATATGGAATAATATTATTTTTCCAGCCCAAATACCTGTCTTGAATGCTAAATAGCAGGAACTCTGCAGGAAGTTTATAAAGCAGTCACGTGTGGCATGCATGGGGCTCTTTCAGTGGGAAATATTCAGAGTGTGGAATTGGACTCTTCGAAAGCACAGAATGAAGAGCGTGTGATGTGATGCATCTTTGTGTTTCTCTTTCAGAAAAAAAGCAAAGGTGGTATCATTTCAGTCTCTTCTCCCTTATTTTGAATGATGCACCCACTTGACTTTCCATTAAAAACCTGGCAGGATGAAGGAAGGACAGCACTTCCTGCTTTTGTCTGATTCTGTCTCCTTTGAAGAAAACAAACTGTTTATTGGTTTCCTGTTCTGAGAAACTGTCCTCTCGCTTTTGTTAAGCCGTGCTATTTCGTGAGCTCTGTACCCTCTTAACAGCACTGCTCTGCCTGTTTTCTGACAGTTAAATCTTCCTTACTTCCTTGTTATCATTAACTTCCTGTGAAGTCTTAACTCTCACCGCCAAGGGAGCGTGTGGTCAGCAGTTCCACAGGAAGGCCCAGTATAGGATGGTCTCTCAGATGTGACCCTCTGTCATTCCAAAGGCCCCAGCGTTCATTTCCTGGTCATTTCTCCTGACTTGCCACATAAGAGAACAGTGCTGAATTCCTGTGTTTGCTGGTCCAAGCCTTCCTTCCTGAGCAATTTGGTCAGTATCACAAGTATGATGGCACATTTAGCCAACTTTCCAACCGCCACAGGCTGGGTTGAAAAGCAAATGAAGGGAATTTATATAATAGCATCATCACTATTTAGCTCTCTCTAGTATCTTTACCAAAAGAACTGTGCTTCAAAGGTGATCTTGGTAGAATCCTAGTCCAGAAGATCCTTTGATGTTCTCATCCTCTTACTGGGTGAGAGTTTATTAAAGAAATGTTCACATGAGGAACATTTTTGCAAAAGGGACTTTGAGATTAGTATTGGTAATAGAATCAGAAGGTAAATCTGCTGTGTTTGTGATCGTACTTGAAAACTGTGCTACTTATTCAGTGGTTCGTTTGGTCTGTTCTGTGAGAGACATGGTCTACAAATTTTTTTCCATTCTTGATACCTGAAATTCTTTTTGTCTTTTGCCAAGTGTCAAATAAAGCTAATATTCCATTTAGAAAAAATCCTGAAAATGAAAAGTTTTTTGTGTATTCCTTGACTTTATTTTTAAGGACTTCAGAGAAAGAGGCATTGGCTTATTTGCCATGTATGTATCAGGTATGTGGCTGTCTCGTTTCATTTACTGGGGGAAAAGAACTATTCTGCCATTTCATTGTTAACCTCTTTAACATTTCATGTTCTGACCTGCTGCCTTATCTTTAAATTATCCTGAAAATCACAGCAACTCCTGGTGGGTAAAACAAGCTGAGAAAATTTCAAATGTATTTATAATTTCTACCTGCCAAGTTTGCCTGCTATTAAGCGCTGGCCTCTGCAAGGGGGATTAACTGTATTTCAAGCAAGCAAGTTGCTCCTGCTTGGAATGATTGAGATCCCAAAGTTAGCCATGTTTGTCATGCTGATCTGACCTTCACTTAGGAACATTGCTTTTGCTGAGAAAAAAAAATGATGCAGGCATATGTGGAGGCTCCCCGAATAGCTGCTGAAATTCCAACACTACAGTATCTACCAGTCCCTGTATCTACCTTCTCAAATGACACATGGCCTAAACTTCTTCATGGTCCTTCTTCCTAAGTAAAAACTTCATATCTCAAATGTCAAATTATTTAACGTCATGAATCATATAAGAATTTTAGTTTGAAATTTTAGATGAACCTCATTTAACTGATACATTATTTTATTTCCCTTTGGCTATTTGATTCAAAATGACCCCATGCTTAATTAACCAAGGTACTTAAGGAAGAATGAATATTATAGTGGTTATTTGTGGAAAAGGAGCAGAAATTGAAGGATGGTTTCAGAATGATTTTTCTACCCAAACCAAAGTGCATGAGTTATGTTTTAGAATTTAAATAATTACACAGAAACCAAAATGCATTGCTATATTTTATAGATTCTCCAAGTAACTTGGTTCTCTGACTTCAGATGGAGTCCTGGCTAAGACACAGTCTCCATTTCTGCCTCTTTCTGCAGTAATTTCTGTTTACTTCTTCCTGCATTTCCACTTAACCAGTAGTCCAGACTCTGAAAGATGAACTTCAAAGTCAATAAAATGTGTTCCTGTCTTCAAAAAGGGTCTAGCCCATAAAGAAAAAAAAGAGTGGGTTCATCAAATTATACAACTGAAGGGTTTGGATTCAAAGTTGGGGACCAAAAAAACTTATAAAAACATAATGGTCCTTGAGAAGAATTTTGATGATTGAGTAGGATTTCAAAATGCAGAGCCACAAGAGAGAAGGAAAAAGCAAATTTAAATACTGAGATTGAAAAATACAGAATATATCAAGGAGATACTAAACAGCCCACCCTAGTAAATTACTGATCAAGGAGCTAACATGAGAAACAGTGTTTGAAAGGGGCAAAGGGGTATTAGATTCCTGCTTAAAGCTATTCCAGTTCACTAGAATGTGATGGTTAGGAGCTTGGGATCTGATACTAGCCATTCCTGGGTTGGATCCTGATTGACTGAGTGGCCTTGGGTAAGTTACTTCCCTGTGCTCCCACTCCTCATTAAAAAAATGGGGATCAGATTAATATCTACTTAAGAGATTGTCTATTAGCATTAAATGAGATACGTATGTAGTACTTAGAACCAGGCACATGCAATGGGATTCAGCAAATGTTACTTGTTATCAGCATTGCTCATCTCAATGAGAGATAATTAAGTGCACAGTTAGGACACCCCAGTCATTGGGAATGGAGATAGAAAACTTCGGCTTTGGCATCTGATAGACGTTGGGTTAATAGAATGAGGTATATCAGAAACTCCCAAGTTTTGAATTTGGGTGGCTAGAAATAGAAGATATATAAACAGGTTTGGAGAAGAAACAATTATTTTTGGCCTAGAATTGTATTCCTTTTATGCCTCCCAAGCTGATCTATGAATTGTCACTGTTTTTCCTTCTCTCTACTCTCGAGCCATGCCAGGCTTTTTTTCACTTGTTTAAGATGTTACCAGAGCCCTCTCCATGCCAAATATTTCCTGTGAGACTCCCCTCTGCTTAGAACACCCCTTCCCTTCTCTTTCACCATTCAATTCCTTAAGATATTTACTTAACAGAACCTGCTTGAACCCCCTAAGTCTGGGATATGGGGCTCCAGTTAGGTTTGCGTTTATATTCAGAACTCCCCTTACCATGTCTCTGAATCACCTTAAGAACAAATAGCAATTAAGAGTCCAGGTTTGGGGGTCTCATGGCCTCAATGTGAACCCCTCTCTCACAATCTTAATCTCTCAGTGCCTTAATTTCTTCATTTGTTAAATAAGGACAATGATAGCACCCACTTTGTAGGGTTGTTATGAGAATTAGTTGAACATAGATGCTAACACACAGTCCAATAATGTTGACTCCTGTTGTTATTTCCTGTGTCTGGTGGACACTGTGTGCTCAGTAAATATTTGTTGACTGAATAACTGAAAGCTACGCATTATTAAAATAGATGATATAGAAAGCTAGAAAAGGTATCACTGAAAGAGCTATTACCCCTAATCTATACCTAATCTGTATTTCATGCATTATCCATCCTACTACAGTCATTTTAAACCAAAAAAAAAAAAATATTCAGTGATTTCCCTAGACATCAGAGCTCTAGCAACTTCTAACTACACATAAGACAATGGGGGTAGGGATAGTATTAAATGTAAGTGACAGTTTAGGTCGTTTAAATGATCATGAAGACATCTGCCTGATCTAGTTGTACAGTTTATTTGTAAAGGCATATAAAAATAAGTAGCAGTATATTTTATTTTAAAATATTAAAGTCATTTTTGAAATATTAATGTAGTTTAAAGCACCTTCAAAATGTTTCAGTCTTGGCTACCATAACTTGTTAGAACAGTGGTCCTCAAAGCATGGTCTCAGACCAGCAGTGTAGCACCACCTGAGAATTTGTTAAACATGCAAATTCTCAGGCTCCCTGAAGACTTAAGAAATCAGAAACTCTAGGGGTGGAGCCCAAAGATGGATTTTACCATACACTCCAGATGGTTCCGATGCCCCCTCAAATTTGAAAACCATTAGTCATAAAGAGTTATAAGGCCTGTAGGATGACTTAGTACCCATAGCTGACTAGCTCCAATAATCACATTTTCAACTTAATTTTTTTTATTCTACAAACAATTTCTTGCTCTGTGAAAAGTATTCAATGAAAATTTCAGGCCCAATTGAGTTGCGTCCTTTTGGCCACATGCCCCTCATTTTGGCAAAGGGCCAGTGCTCAGCGCAATCCAGTTACTCAACTCAATTACACCTGATCCATTTAGGCAAACTCAATTGTGCTTGACTTTTTCAGGCCCAACTCGATTGTGCTCTAAAATTTCCACACTCAATTTGATTGTGCTCAAAATGTGTTATGTGCCATCTTGTAACTTGTAGATTTAGACAGATACCAAAGGGAAGTACTTTTAGAGAAGCTTAGAAGATTGGGTTATTGACACTTGTTTGCAGTTACACTTGGTTTTCCCCATCTATTTGCCATGAAGTGATGGGACCGGATACCATGATCTTAGTTTTTTGAATGTTGGTTTTTAAAATAGCTTTTTCACTTTCCTCTTCCACCCTCATCAAGAGACTCTTTAGATCCTCCTCAAGATAGGTAAAAAGTGGAAACAGTGACAGCTTTATTTTGGGGGGGCTCCAGAACCACTGTGGATGGTGACTGCAGCCTAAAAATTAAAAGACACTTGCTCCTTGGAAGAAAAGCTATGGCAAACCTAGCCAGTGTATTAAAAAGCAGAGACATCACTTTGCCGACAAAGGCCCCTTTAGTCAATGCTGTGGTTTTTCCAGTAGTCATGTACAGATGTGAGAGTTGGACCATAAAGAAGGCTGAACAATGAAGAACTGATGCTTTCAAATTGTGGTGCTGGAGATGACTCTTGAGAGTCCCTTGGACTGCAAGGAAATCAAACCAGTCAATCCTAAAGGAAATCAATCTTGCATATTCATTGGAAGGACTCCTGATGAAGCTGAAGCTCCAGTACTTTGGCCACCTGATGTGAAGAGTTGACTCACTGGAAAAGACCCTGATGCTGGGAAAGATTGAAGGCAGGAGGAGAAGGGGATGACAGAGGATGAGATGGTTGGATGGCTTTACCGACTCAATGGACATGAGTTTGAACAAACTCTGGGAAACAGTGAAGGACAGGGAAGCCTGGTGTGCTGCAGTTCAGGGGGTCACAAAGAGTTGGACATGACTTAGGGACTGAACAAGAACAAACTTTATCTCCAGCGTGAAATGCTACAGGGAAGGTGTCGTGGGCCATACTCTACCATCCCCATTCTGCTGTGTTGAACACAGGTCAGACTTTACAAAGCTCCTAAGAAAGTGATCCTCACGTCCTGTCACAAAGCCACCATGCTTAGCTGTTCCCATTCATTTCATTTTAAAGATGGCAGAAAATGAGTCATAGAGATATTTCTCCTTACCAAAAGATGTTTGTTTGTGAAAATCAGAAATATTTTTAAAGGAAGACTTCCACCTCGCTGAGATAAGCATAACACCTTCTCACTCATGCTATGTACTAAAAGACCAGGCTCTTAATCTCTGCCAGTTTTTAAAATGTGTTCAAGAACCCACAAGCCTGAGGGATTAATAGTCATCAGCTACTCCCTGGGCAGTACTCATACCTAAAAGAATTCTACTGAACCCTTGTCAGCAAAATCTAGTCTTGATAAAATAGATGATGATAAATGCTCTGGTTCAGCATTATTAAAACAGATGGAGGAAGTGCTGGCCATTTTGCCAGGTTGTATGACTTCCAGGTGTCAGAGTGAAAATACTTAATGGGTTTTATCACAAGGCTGGTTTTGTTGGAGTTTAGAAGATGGTGGAAGGAGCATTCTGTGCTGAAAAGAAGCTCTCCTGACATTTCAGAGGACCAGGGCCTAATTACATTCTCTTGCAAAGTTAAGAATGAAGAGCCATGAGATCCAGCTGTACTCTCATGGCATAAGACATATGTCTTATTAGTGGCCACTGAAGCCATGATTAGGCTTCTGGAGGCTAGAAAAAAAGAAGCATTTTCTGAATATACATGTTTAAACAGCACAGAAAAAGGAATCTTGTGACCAACCACGGACTATATCCTTCTTATTATCCAGTTAGCCAAATGTTACCAGTAATTCATGCCAGCTGTTGATATGGAGCAGCTGGATAAGAAGGTGGTTACAAAGCTCAGGGGATGACCTTGATTTGCCTAATTACCCCGATGCCTGTGATCTGTACATTCGTTAAGGTATACTCAGTGTAAGATAAGGAAACGCGTTCATTTTGTAAAGGATATTTAAAGATTAAGGGGGAAATATGTACTGCCTTAATTGATTGTGGTTGACTTTTCCAGCTGTTATCAAAGTAAATACCACACATGTGAAACTGCCACAAGAGTCCCTTTCACTTTGAAAGTATACTGAGAGGTTTGAACACATTTCATCTGCCTGTTTTTCAAGAAATTGTGTGATCTTTATCGTTAAAGAATATCAGCTTAAGATGGTTACTTTTTTTTTCTCTTCCTAAGGGCTGATAAAACAGAGATAGATGCTTAAATAACAATCTGTTGCCTCTTACCTCTTCCCATGCCCCATCCCCAAAGATTGTCTGGGCAATGACTTTTAAATACGTTCTCATTATTTTTAATGAGTACGCAGAATGTATGACGCATAATGCACCAGTAGATAAGTGCCCTTTAACTGAACTTGTCAGATATAATAAAACATTGAAGGAGTTAAGATGCGCTTTTCTTTAAGATATTATAATTATTTAAATTAAGATTCCCAAGTACATATCATGTACTATTCAATACCTTTTGCTGCCTTAAGAGAGCACTAGCTCCAGTCTTAGTTCGCTCTGTAAAAAAGAATGTTTTATCACAGCAGTGAGAAGACAAATGAACGTTTAATATTGTTATGTCTCTTTAAGTTTACCCTTCTTTAAATCTGCCCCAGTGGCAGGATATTCAATTATAAATGAGTTCAATTATGTTTCCTGGCCACTTATTGAGTTATATGAAGGACTTTTATCACCGAGTCTTTCTGTAATTAATTCTTTGCATTTCTTAGAGGCTTAGGACCTAAGGAAGGATTGTTTAACAGCTTCAAATGTTTCCATTTTATTATACTTTTTCTTTTCTTTTCCTTCCTATCTTTTCTTTCTTGCTCTAGCCTATCATTCTGCCTTTCTAGAAGCAAATAACACTTAGTATGGTATCCCTTAATTGCAGAATATTTTTATTTCTATATTACATTAAAACACCAGGTGGTGACGAAGAAGAAGATAATAGTACATTACATTCAATTACATTAAAATGCCAGTAGTAGATGAAGATGGTGGTAGAATGGAGAAATATATCATCCCCAAGAACCGCAAAGCATCCCCTTGCCAGTCTTTGTTGCAGAAATATCAGTGCCTTGGCTCCTGGTTTATGGAGCTGTCAGCCTTAGCACCCTGCTTGTGAGTTACAGAGTTTCAACCTGACTCAAACGGGCTCCCTTATCTCCTTCCTAGAAAATACATATTTCATCTATAGACTCTTGACTTCCCATTGGAGGGGAAAACACATAGAAACAAACAACCAAAAACATAGAAAGTGACAAAATACAAAAACACCCAACCACAACATCTTACCCTTGCTTACAGTCCATCTCCCTGAGATCAGATGCTTCTCATCCATGATACACAGAGACTGATGTCAGGAGATCCATCTTCTTACACCTCCATTTCTCTCTATTTCTGGGTCCACTTTGATTGTTGTTGTTGTTTAGTGGCTAAGTCATGTCTGACTCTTTTGTGGCCCTATGGACTGTAGACCACCAAGCTCCTCTGTCAATGGGATTTCCCAAGCAAGAATACTGGAGTGGGTTTCCATTTCCTTCTCCAGGGGATCTTCCTGAGCCAGGGATTGAGGACACATCTCCTGCATTGGCAGTTGGATTCTTTACCACTGAGCTACCAGGGAAGCCCCCACACTGATGATCAGTTCAATTCAGTTCAGTCGCTCAGTTATGTCTGACTCTTCGCAACCCCATGGACCACAGCACACCAGGCCTCCCTGTCCATCACCAACAGCCAGAGTCCACTCAAACTCATCTCCATTGAGTCGGTGATGCCATCTGCCATCTCATCCTCTGTTGTCCCCTTCTCCTACTGCCTTCAATCTTTCCCAGCATCAGGGTCTTTTCAAATAAGTCAGCTCTTCATATCAGGTAGCCAAAATATTGGAGTTTCAGCTTCAACATCAGTCCTTCCAATGAACACTCAGGAGTGACTCTCTTTAGGATGGACTGGTTGGATCTCCTTGCAGTCCAGGGGACTCTCAAGAGTCTTCTCCAACATCACAGTTCAAAAGCATCAGTTCTTTGGTGCTCAGCTTTCTTTATAGTGCAATTCCATATCCATACATGACTACTGGAAAAACCATAGCCTTGACGAGACAGACCTTTGTTGGTAAAGTAATGTCTCTGCTTTTTAATATGCTCTCTAGGTTGGTCATAACTTTCCTTCCAAGGAGTAAGCGTCTTTTAATTTCAAGGCTGCAGTCACTATCTGTAGTGATTTTGGAGCCCCCAAAAATAAAGTCAGCCACTGTTTCCGCTGTTTCCCCATCTATTTGCCATGAAAGTGATGGGACTGTATGCCATGATCTTACTTTCCTGAATGTTTAGCTTTAAGCTAACTTTTTCACTCTCCTCTTTCACTTTCATCAAGAGGCTTTTTAGTTCTTCACTTTCTGCCATAGGGGTGGTGTCATCTGCATATCTGAGGTTATTGATATTTCTCCTGGCAATCTTGATTCCAGCTTGTGCTTCTTCCAGACCAGCGTTTCTCATGATGTACTCTGCATATAAGTTAAATAAGCAGGGTGACAATATACAGCCTTGACGTACTCTTTTCCCTATTTGGAACCCATCTGTTGTTCCATGTCCAGTTCTAACTTGCTTCATGCCCTGCATACAGGTTTCTCAAGAGGCAGGTCAGGTGGTCTGGTATTCCCATGTCTTTCAGAATTTTCCACAGTTTATTGTGATCCACACAGTCAAAGGCTTTGGCATAGCCAATAAAGCAGAAATAGATGTTTTTCTGGAACTCTCTTGCTTTTTTGATGATCCAGCGGATGTTTGCAATTTGATCTCTGGTTCCTCTGCACTTTCTAGAACACTGATGATAACAGGACCCAATTGTTCAGTGAATATTTACTGAACATCTATTTCCAGTTCAGGTAATCAAATACTCATTGTTTATTTGGGCTAGATATTGTGCCAGGCACTGGGTATTCTCAGATGTACTTTGTCATGATCCGTGAACTACAGGAGCTTATTGAGTGCCATCAGAGAAAAAGGATAAGAATATGGCATGATGTCTACCATCTGTGTGGAAAGCTAGTGGGAGGGAAATTTAAGGAAGAAGCTGAGAGATTAATAGTGAACTAGAAGTTACAGAAGGAAAAAATGTTAATCAGGACTAAAAGTTATACAAAGAAAGTTAAAATCATGAAACATTTCATATATGAGGTTGGACATGGACTGGACCATGGATGAATTCAAAGAACTGAAGAGAGAGAAACTAAGAGGAATATGGAGAAGCATGAGCCAAAGACAGAAAGGAAAACTGAGGAAAAGGAAGGAGAAAAGAAGCATCTTGATTATAGTGATATTATTGTTGACCACTAATGCTATCACATGAGCAAAATCTGCAAGTCTGTAATAAGACCAGTTCTAAGGATAGAAAATCCATCAAATATGAATTTGATATCTCTTTTATTACCTCTTTTATAAGGTCTCTGTTTAGAAGTTCTGTATTTCGGCTTATTCATTCAACTTGCATTCAGCTGGAGCATCTACTGGACTGGAAAGTCCAAGAAGGCCTCCCCTACAAGATTTTCAGTTGTTGCTGGCTGTTGGGTGGAGTACCTTGGTTCTCCTTCATGTGCCTTCTCATCCTCCAGAAGGCAGTGCATCTTCTTACATGACATTCTCAAGACAGCAAAAGAAGACTATTAAGGCCCAGTGTCAAAAGTTGCATAATGTTACTTCTGCCTCATTCTCTTGGTCAAAGCAAGTTACACAGTCAATCAAAGTTCAAGAGAGAGGTGAATAGGTTCTACATTTGGACAGAAAGAGCAGTAGTCATGTTTCAAGGAATTCACTGGGGCCAATACTACAATCTCTCACATTAACTTAGGGAAGTTTGAAAATACACTATTCTGTAGCAGAGTGAGTATTGGATGTAAGATTCAGTTACTGACCCAGGACTTCTATAGCATGGTTGAGGTTTTAGAAAAGCCATTTAACTTCTTGGGTCTTATCTTTCTAAATTCCATTCACAGACATTTTTATTGTGTCTCAATGCAAATAGAGTGCAAGAAATAGAAAAGCAGATAAGTCATTCCCTTTCCCTACTTTGTTTAGCAACGTTTTAACCATGACATAAATTTACTAAACATAAATTCATGTCCCTATTCTGGATACTTTTCTCCCTGAATGAGGGATATGCTTTTCCTTTTTTTCCTCCCATCCCTTATAGAGATTTACTCTTCTATAGTAGATGCCCACTACCTGGCTTGGGGGCCATGAATCAGAGGTGGGCTGTGTAGACAGTGAAAAACTATTAAGTACTAAAATTAAATTATCAGAATAAAAAGTAATTTGTCAGTAAAATGAGAGATTTTTCTTATCTATAAAATGAGAAGACTAAACTACATGGCTGCTTAGATTGCTTCCTACTGGAAAATTCTATTCTATGAATTTCTGTGCATCAAATCTTGGCATGACATTCCATACAGATAGTGCCTGAATTATGTATGATCTGTATATATAAATGGAGTTCTCTGAGTGGTGTTCCACAGTTCTGAATGCCATGGGAGCTTTGGATCTAAAGAATACGTTCTCCTAAGTAAATGTAGAGCTAACAATTTGCCAACAGATATCTCTCTTCTGGCTATCTTTTCAGCCCCCTGCCATGTGGTGCCTGTTGCCATAGTATTTAGTAGATACAGAGGGCCCCCTTTCAAAACTCTCTCGACACCACCATATGGGTACCACCACAGCCAGTTCAAAAGAGAATGTGTTCCTTCTTTCCTAAATATGAAATTCAGATATATTTTCCTGTAGAACATCCTTAAATATGGTCTATCCAGTGGAATGTAAAATTACTATATACTATTTTGGAGATACCAAGGAGTGAGCAAATCATGCTGGCTAATTGAAGCCTACACACAGTCTACCAGCATTTCTTTTGAGGAAAAAAAAAAATTGAATTCCAAGAATCAAATTTACAAAGAGGCTTATAGCATAAAAGCTTTTTTCTAACTAGAAATTGCCTTTTCTGTACCCACCATCACAGTTTATTTAAAGCTTATTTCCATTATACATAGAGAAAAATGAATGAGTTACAAACACTATTCATTACTGTTTGGGATAATATTCATCCTTAATGCAATTAAAAAAAAGAAACCTGGTTTCTGGATTCTTCTATTAGAAAAATATGACTGTGTCAACAATAACAACTTATTGAAAACTTGGCAGATATTTTCAATGTTATTATTAATGCAAGGCACCTTAGTTCCTCTTGGGTACTAGATAGATTTTAAATAAATTATATAAATATTAATGAAATTATTAACTTGATAATTTTATGTGCTATCTCGGCACACAAGAAAATTAAACAAAGATGAAGGCTGCTGAATTGTTCATGTGTGAGAACATACATAACAGTGACTTCTTTCCAATATTGTAGGGAGATGGAAATGCGCTAGATCGAGCCTTGTCTGCAGCTGCATAACTGAGTACGATTGTAAAATATATGTATGCAATTTTTCATGTTGGTTAAGTTAATAACATGCCACTATAATTTGTGTACCTCTGAAATAGGAACCAAATCATGTATATCCTAGCTGGAAAGTAAAGGCAAAATGCCTATAAACAAGCTAGAGGCTTATTTTTTTTTTTCTTTTTTTAAGCCCAGTCTTTGCCATCAATAACAGTTCAGAGGTTCCTCTTTAACCTGTAGGGTTTCTTTGGAAAAGAATATGTAAATGTCATACTTCCTTCACAAACCTTTGAAAACGTAACCCTGAGATCGCATTGCCTCTCACCCTCAGTTCTCAATAGCTCTCGAGGGAATGGGCACTTCTTATCAGACAGGAGCAGCCCGGCAAGGGCAGCCAGCACATTGAGAGGCCAGGGCAGTGAAGTGGTCAAGGCCACTGGGCAGGTAGTGAAAGGCCTCTCGCTGTGTTAAACAAATGCGGTTTCCTTCCTGTCTTCTGCAGGAGCTAATTTTGTTTTTCACTTCTCTTCTGGTATAAGAACAATAAGGATTCATAAGGCCATTCAGCCTGTGAGGAGATGTGCATTAGATTATCATAAATCCGCAGATAAAAAGTGCAGTGGTCAATGAGAACAGACATTCTTGGATGAAATAAAAGGTTTAATTGAAAGTACTGTCCCAAGGGAGATAGATGATTGAGCATGGTATTGAGTCGACATTAATTACCATAGACCAGAGAGTGAAAAAAATAAAAGACCATTCTATATTTTTTTTTAAGTTCCCAAATCTGTTTCTCTTTAAGAGGACTTAGGAGATTCTCATAGAATGCTAAGGAGAAAAGGTGAGTTTTTGTTCATACGCAGCGTTCTTAGAACACCGTTAAAGTTTCTTAGGAAGTTGCAGCTGAATTCTGTGCTAGTACAAATAGTTTTTGTTAGAAGTCGGAGATCTAGACAGAGTACAAAGTGAACTGATGATGAATAATGGTTAAAATTGATCAATATCTGTTATGAGCTATGGCACTAGTCAATGATTTGCACTTATTATATAATTTTTTTTGATTCTTTGATTATGTCTCTCAGCTTAATTTTTTTTAGTAGGTTGGGTTTCTATTCTACAATGTAACAGAAAAAATAAATAAATAAATTGAAGAGGCCTCTCTGAGCATAAGTTCCCCGTTAAACACTAGACGGCTCGCTTTGTATCACTAAAATATGGCTGCCTTTATAAATCATGCATATTTGTTTAGCCAATGCCCTACTCTTGATGTGGTTAAAACAATGAGATGAACTCTCCATTCACAGAGACAAAGGCTGGGATCAAGGACTGCCTTAACCAGAAAATAATTGGTCAGGTGTCTCTTTTACCAGTCATTAACGTTTTAGAATTATGACTTTGAGTCTCCCTTTGGGTCAAGTAGAGTATAAAAACATCTTCTGGATTATTCATGCCTAGTGTGCAATGCATTTGAAAGAACAAAGACAGGGAGATACCAAATATATTTTAGTGTTTTACACAATGCTGCCAACTTTTAGTTTATTTGCTTTTCAGTTTTATTTAGAACAAATGAATTCACTCAGTAAGAGCATTTAAACTTCTTAGCCAATTGTTTGGGAGTAGACATAGGCACAGTCTTAGTTTAAATGTGAAAAATTGCTTTTTTAGGGTTAATTTGAACAGGGTAGTTGCCAAATAGTACCAGCTGTCATAATAAAGGAGAAGTGAGTGACAGGTTTACTCCACCCCATATCAAAACCCAAGAGCGGATATGCTGATCAGATGAGCCAAAATAAATGGAAGTTCTTAGAAACATTTGCAAGCTATTTTCTTGCAAAGCTAAGCCCTTCATAGGCATCAAAGTACAAACGGGTCGTGATTAAGTTTAGCACGATTATAGAAATGAGAAAGTGGGATCACTCTGTTGCAGTAGGGATCCCAAATGCACTGCCTAATACTCTAAAATTTCCTATGATGACAACGGTGATAGTGGTCTATATTACAAAGTATTGGAACTTGAATAGCAGTTTTTAAACTACTTTTTAATATTAATGAAAACGTGGCCCATTCGAGCTACAATTGAGGAACTGATGCAGCACTTGTCAGAAATGCTGTTTTACATTCACGAACCCTTATTCTCAGACATGCACTGGAATAGTTGCTAATGGTAAGAATAGAAGTGGAATGGTCCTTGTTTCCCTTGAAGATTTATATAATAACAAATAAGCATAATATAAAGTGATTAGTGCTATAATTTAATTAGGTAAGGAGATACAGGTGAGGTCTCAGCCACAGAGCAGGTGACAGTTGAGATGGATATGGAGGAGTTTGATGGATATGTAAGAGTTTGCAGCGTCAAGTGGGGAGGAGAGGAGAGAATGATTTTTAGACAGTGAATCCTGCCTAAAAAGTAAGAGAATCTGTTCATAATTTTTAATTAATTAACTTCAGTACTATGTAACAAACATGTTAGAAAGTTTAGGGCAGAAGTATTAAAGCTGTATTTTTATAGATAAGATGCAACACATCGCTGATACTTTTCTTTTTGGCCTTTTAGTGCCATTATTTCAAGAAGGGCATTATGGCAGAGAAGAGGCAACAAATTAATTTATGAAGTCATCCTCTAACAATTATTTTTATACATATGCATTCTATCAGATTTAAACTGGATTTAAAGTTGAATTAAACGCAAATCTTGCCTTTCATTAGATTATAGTGGTATAGTGGAGTCAAAACAGGCACACAAACAAAGGATTATAAGAATAGAAAGAAAGGAATAGGAAGAAAAAAAAGAAAACAGAAGAATGGAAAGGCCAATTGTTTCCCCACTGATAAAATCAGAGAAGGAAGAGGCAGCTTATATGCTGAGACATAAAACCTGGGTGTTTGGAAATATTAAGTAAGGGGACTTTGATTCCATTATATCTTTGCAATAAAATTTCTTTTGAGATGAAAGTAATTCCTACACTTATATATATATATATATATACACACACATATATGAAATAGAGCTGTTTCCCTATGAATGATTTCATTAAGTATCATGAAGTGTAGGTTAGTACTGTCAGGAAAATGCTTAACTTAAAAGATTCATTCACTCTTTATGCTTAGATGATTCATTTTTCCAAGTATCAGCAAGTAAAAATGGACTTGTGATGGATTAATTTAAAAAAAAAAAAAATTCCGTAGGAATGAACTAAAACTGAGATAATTCTTGTTTATTCTTTGAAGCATACTTTGTTGGAAAATGAAGATCCATTAGTTCAGGGAAGAAAGAGTCCTGCTAAACCTACATCTAGGGAAATATTGATTGGAAGTATGCTGAACTTTTAAACTTCTTGTAATTACACACTGATTTTACAGGAATTAAGGCCGTAGAAATTGCTCCCTTACCCTTGGCCTGCTTTCGTGTATATATATATATATATATATATATATATATATATAGCAAAGGAGGAGACACATATAAGTTAAAGGCAATATTTGGCAGCTCAAGCCAGTTACTAGGCCTCTGGGGCCACTTGAAGAGTCCCTCTTAAGAACCTGGCAGAAACAGTGGCAGATGTAAGAGAAGGAGTCTTCCCAGATCTAGACCAGCTACTTCGTCTGTCTTGGGGACATCTCACAGATCCAGAAACCACTCTGAAGTCCAGACTGTAGGATGACTATAGGATGATGTCTTAGTCTGGTAGGTTTGCTGTAACAGTACCATACCTTGGATGACTTATAAACAGCAAAAACGTATTTCTCACAGTTCTGGAGGCTGGAAGTCCAAGGTCAGGATGCCCGCATGGTCGAGTGAGGGCCCTCTTCTGGGTCACAGTCTTCTTATTGTACCTCTAGATGGTAAAAGGGCTAGGGAGCTCCGTGGGGGTCTCTTTTATAAAGGCATCAGTCCCACTCAATAGGGTGCCACCTTCATGACCTCATCACCTTCCAAAGGCCCCACCTCTTAAAACCGTTGCCTTGTGCATTAGGATTTCAACATATGAAATTTGGAGAGACAAAACATTCGAATAGCAGATGCGTATATGTGTCAAACAGAAGATGTGATACCAAAAGAAGAGAAAGACATGATTAACAGTGATATAAACCTGATGATATATCATTAACCCGGGAGGATATCTCCTGTGTGTGTGTGTGTGTGTGTGTGTGTATGATACATATATCATCCAGTTGGTGGATGCGTTTATTGATCTCAATTCTTCACTTCCAAATAGTAGCATTAAATATCTATATTCTGATTATGGTCTCATGTGTGGAGAGTATTTTCCAACCTTGGCTTGTAGACTTGCACATATGAATTCATTTGGCCAATGAGATGTCAGTAGATGTTTTGTGGGCAAAGGCTTTAAAATTAATTTAATTTTCACATTCCTGCCTTTCGTCATATGAGAAACATGTTTCAGATATGCAGAGGTCTAAGGAAGTTGAGAGATCTGGGGAGCAGACATGTACCTGATCCATAGCTTGGAGGCCAGCCTACCTGAATCCAGCTGAGATTAGCCAGATACCAGTCAACGTGAGAAACATGGGCTGGAAATAAATGCTTTACAGTTCATATCACAATTTTGGGATGATTTGTTATGCAATATTTGGGAGGCATCAGCTGACTGATACATTCTTTCACTTTTCCCCGTTAATTAATTTCTGAGTAGATTTCCCTCCCTTCTCCCATCAATTTGTTTGTAGTAGTGAGGACAGGAAGATATATCTATATTTTAAATTTAATGGGTTTCATACTGTACAGAACCCAGATGACTTCTTATTTTATAGCTATTTTTATCTGAAAATTAATGTTGACAGGATAATTGATTTAATTATTAAGATAAGAGGCAAATTATATGTCTTTATCTACAAATGACATATTATATATATGGTAAGAACATTCTCATTACAACAGCAAACATGTACTAAGAATTTAAAATGATGTTTCCCACTGAGATTTCTCAATCTCTATTTGGAATTTAGGATTATTTATCATTAATAATATACTAAAAGGGATCGGTTTCCAGCTGGAGTCTCATTAGATGCAACTAAGACCTCAGACAAAAGGGGAAGGTTAAAATGGTTGTATTTCTATTATGTAATTTTCTTATAAGTCTTAACCAACAAATAAACTCTGCCTTCCACAGCCCCCGTGAAAATATTACTTTCTTGAGGTCATGGTGGTACTGTTACTTCATTACAACATGATTTAATAACCATGATTCACTTTGTTTTAAAGTGAAGGAACATCCAGTGGGTCCTCTAGGGAGAATGTAGGTATCTGAGATATAATCCCTACGTTTAGAATTCTTAAATTGGGAAGAAAGCTATATTACCTTTGTGCTTAGTCACTCAGTCATGTCCGACTCTCTGAAACCGCATGGGCTGTAGCCTGCCAGGCTCCTCTGTCCATGGGGATTCTCCAGGCAAGAACACTGGAGTGGATTACTATGCCCTCCTCCAGGGGATCTCCCCAACCCCAGGATCGAGCCAAGATCTCCCACATTGCAGGCGGATTCTTTAGCAGCTGAGGGGAAGCCTATCTTTATTAAAAGCATTTGTACCCTAAACAATGACACATAGATTGAGAAGGCAGGGTGTATGTAGAACATTCTTATGTATTTACTCTGATAAAAGATTTTATTCGGTGACTTCACAGTTTCTAAGAGCCCAGTGAAAACCACCTATAATTCTTTGTCTTTACACTATCTTCAGAAATCTCTCGATCTCAAACAAATGTAGTTTTTTTTTTAAATGTCACATCTGGAAACTAAACGTCATTTATTTCCCCTTTTGAACTAAGGACTCCCTCATTCTAAGAGCTTCAGAATGTACTTGTTGTCCTGCATCATTTGAAGCCTGTCATGAGACTATACTTTCCTTCCATGAGTCTTTGTTGTTGATGATGTAATTATGACATATGACATGTACCCAGAGCGTGATGCAGCAATAATAGAGCTGAAAGTCTGAACCATGAGCTTGTGTGGCATCTCTAGGACCTTGTTTCTGACCTACAAGATTTCCCTCTGGAACCTTCTCTCTTTTCTGCTCCATTCCTTTCCAGCCTAATCTTCCCTGTGTTCTCTAACACAGTGTTTCTTTAAATGTACGCTAGGGAAGTGTACTTTCCTATAATACACTTCTTGCAAAGATGTGTTCCATTGTCAGGTAAATTAAGGAATATGTATTAACTTTTAAGAGCACTGAAAAGACCTAGCATAAACCATTTCCTTGGATTTTTCATCATGGAAACTTTTTTTTTTTCCCTCATATGCACTGATTGTGCCCTTGTGTATTAGACCTTAGATCCAAGTCTTAGAAGAGATCAGTTTGTTGGTTACTGAAGCAAGCCCTATTTGGACATGGCCTTGGGCCAGACATCCTCGTGAGGCTTCCAGTAGCCTGTAGACTGATCGTGTTACGGGGTCAGGGGGCACTTCCAATTCAGTCAGTGCCAGCCTCTTCCTGAGTGGTGGGCTGGGCTGAGCTGTGGGTGGAACAAGTACCATAACCAGGCATTCACTTCCTGAAGTTCTGTGTATTTTTATTGTTGTTTAGCTTTTGTCCTTGATAGTCGTGTTGTCTTTTAAAGGCATTAAGTGCAGGTAGCCTGGTGTGCAATGTATCTGTGATAGCAAAATACTTTTAGAAGTATGTCACCCAGGAGCCCAGTTTCTCACATGGGTCTTCTCCTCTTAGAATCAGGCCCATTCTGCTTCCTTTTAGACCACTGGATTATTACAATCATAACATTTGTTCTTAAATCTTATATTCATATAAAATCATGTATTCTTATATGTTAGCTACTGAATTATTGACTGTAAAGTACTTTAAATTCTTTAGACTTTTAACAGGAAAGAGTAAATACAAAACAAAAAGATGGATTGTTTCTTATACATGTATCAGAAACAACAGAATGTGTATATATATATGGCTGAGTCCCTTTGCTGTCCACCTGAAACTGCCACATTGTTAATCAACTATACTCCAATATAAAATAAAGTTTTTAAAAATAAATATTATTATAAAAAAGATCTATTGTTTCTTGATATTAACAAAGCAAGTTCTAGTTTTATAAAACTATGCTATCTGAATTATAAAATATTATTTATATTACCTTTCATAACACAAAATATTATTTTTACTTCTTTAATCTATGTCGGAATAGGAAAAAAAAAATGATTCCCTGTGTCCTTAAACTGTTGCATTTGCTGATCTTTCAAGGATATGTATTGTGAGTAGGAGGAAAACAAGGTTGCTTTAGGAATGTTGACTCTGACTTACTTTACTTTTGTTAGTTTTAATCTCTGACTTAGTATTACATTAAGGTACTTTTATATTGAACAAGCAATAAAGAACGGACATTTTTTCGACATTTGTTTTCTGGTATTAGATGAATCTTTTACTTAAAGAAAATTGCTTTTGGATAAGTTCAGTCAGAGATAAGCTCTTGACTTCAGTTTTCCCCTTCTACCTCCTTTCTAAGGAATGGACTTCAAAAAACATGAAAAAGTGTCTCAGTTACAAATACTTTATAGTATTTTCTTCTTGTAGGCCTTCGGTTTAAAATTACTTTAAAATGAATGAATATGTACTTTAAAAGATCACATAAGAACATACATTTTAGATATTGATTACTGAGCTAACTATGTGAATATGATTTAAAAATTTTTCTTTCATTAAAAGTAAAGAGCAGTGTTGCTTATGTGTAGTTTTGTGAAGCTTTACCCTACTTACTGCAACATTAAGTTACATTTTCCTCTTCTATATGATTAATATATAATATTGAGTTTGGGGTTAATTTCAGCCACCTGTAGTATAATTCATAGTTTTAAAAAATTATCTGTTCTATTATCTCTGATGCTTTTTGGTGGTGTGTCTATGTCATTCAGAGGGCAAAAGCCTTTAAAAGGTAATCTGTCTACTTGTAAATCACCAATTTAGCAGCAGTGGTGGGAAAGTCCTTTACTGTTCATCACAGTGACCATCCTTAGATCACACTTACCTATGCACGTGCCAGCTCATCTCTGGTTGTCGTCTTTTCTTGACTCTCTGTAAAGTACGATCCAAAATAAAGTGCCTCCCAGCTGTTGGAATGAGTCTCTGATCTCCACTCTAGGGCAATATTCACATTTTGAATTCTATATAATCCAATTGGCCAAAAACCTTTCATGCTTATAATAGCTACCCATGCTTTTTTCAGAAGATTAAAATTTTTCAGAAAATTAAGTGTCTTGCAGGTGTCTTATCCTTTCATTGCTGTGAAAATTTACTTAGCTATAACACAAGTTTTATCACCTTAAATTCCTTAGAATTTATTTAGGTAAATTTATCGGTGGTTAAGCTAATTATAAAATATCCTGGCAGAATTGCCAGGTCTGGCTTTTCCTATATATAATATGTGAAAAAAGCGACTTTTTTTTTTCTTTTTTTGCCGTAAAGCTCCTTTGTTTGAGTTTTGGGTTTTGGGTAACTGACAAAATGATTGCGTGTAAAACATAACTCTTGCATAAAGTAAGCTGCTCTCAACACAGACTAATTACGCATTTGGGAGGCAAGGCAAAGACATCCAGAACTTGCTCATGCTGAGCTAAGAGCGCAGCATTTAATGAAATGAGGGCCATAAAAGGTTCAGCATGGATGCTTTCAGGTCTGACCTGGGCTTCTGGGAAATTGAACATTGGTTCTGTGGACTGATAGATTCCCCCAGGGTTTGAAAGGCTGGGTTATTACCACTTGTGTGTGTGAATCAAAACTGCTTTGCAATACAAGAACATTTGTGATTCCAGAGATGGCCCGATTTGGAACACTCTTAAGCTAATAATAAGGATGCCTACCTAGTCATCCATCTTCTTGCCTCTCTTTCCTCCTCTCAAGTAATTACTTTTGATATTTGTTTCATAAAAATGGTTGTATATCTGTCAAGATCAGACTGTGTAAATTCCTGTTTCCTCTTTGCTATTGTTAGACTCTATTCCTTTCTGTCAGATAATACTATGAATGAAACAGAAAGGCACTCTTATGTTGTTTAGTAACCTTTTAACAATTATGTTCTGTGTAGACTGGTTATTTCACATTGCAGTGTTGATACATAGTAGATGCTTGATAAAAATGTGTTGATTGACTCTTGTCACTCAGGCCAAGATGGGATAGTCTCATATCTGAATTCCAACTGTGACAAGTTATCCATTATGCTTAAAAACAGAAATAGTATTTCAGGGAACAAAATGAGAGAACAGAGAAATAGAAAATGAAATAGTTGAATGGGAAGGAGAGGGAAGAGATATATAATTAGAATGATAACAGAACAACATCTGTAAGAACTTGAAGAAGGGTTGTGTAAATGAGAATAAAAGGTTAGTGAAGGCTAGAGATAGGCAGGATAAAGCTACCATTATCTAGTAAATAACCATTAAAATGGCTTATGACAATTAGGAAAGAAAAGCAATTAACATTTTACTCACATTTGGTTCTGCATTTCATTTCTTTTTAATTAATAAAAATAATGCCTTTATATATCACTGTGGTGTTTTCCAAGTTGAAAACTATGATGCTTTATTGGATTATGAAATTAATGCAGTGGGTTGTGACAATTTTTAAAAAATAATGAAACAGAATAGAAAACATTAGAATGTGTTGCCCTCTTGGTAAGTATTGTCTCATGAAATTTTTATTTAGATATGTCTATGCGCACACATATATGTATATATGGACAGATGAGGAGACGGACACATAATGTAACTCTGGGTACTTAATCACAGTGCTTCTCAAACTTGATGAATCTTCTTTACAGATTGGTAGCTATCATGCTGCCTTCATTGAGAATATGATGCTGAAGCTGAGCTGGGTTATCACCTCTCCTAGTAGGAAGTATGGTATGAAAAGGGAAATTGGATGAGGTTACTTTAAAGTTTCTTATAACTGTGATACTTTAACTTTTTACAATTATTTTTAATGTCAAAACTAATTTTATAAACACTTATAGTAATAAAATCCAGAATAATAGGAACCAAAGGCGGTGCCAGCAGTTTATTCATTTTCTTATATATAAATATGTATATATAATCCCAGAAATACACATTCACAGATACACATATATACATATACACAATCATGTACTATTGGACACTTACTCATTTTTGTTAACTCAGTCATTCAACAAATATTTATCCAGGGCTTATTTTTGAGTCTGGCACTGGCCGGTTTAAGCATCAGTGATTCACTGATGGGAAAAAAACAGAGCAGTATTCCTGCATTCAAAAGACACTATCAAAAAATAAAAACATAAGCAAGCACATATATGGTATGTGATAAATGCTATGGAGAAAAAGTAAATCAGGATAATAGACAAAGGTAGGATGGTATTGCCTTAAAAGAATTTTAAACTGAGTGATCAGGGAAGGGGCTTCCCTGGGGGTTCAGAAGGTAAGGAACCCACCTGCAATGTAGGAGACCCAGGTTCAATCCCTGGGTCGGGTAGTCCTCTGGAGAAGGGAATGGCTACCCTCTCCAGTATTCTTACCTGGAGAATCCCAAGGACAGAGGAGCCTGGTTGGCTACACTCCATGGGGTTGCAAAGAGACATGACTGAGCAATCTAGGAAGACCTCACTAATAAACTGGCATTTGAACACAAAATTGAAGGCAGTGAGGGAAGGAAGTCTGTAGGAATCTAAGGAAGGAATATTCAAAGCAGAGGGAGGAGGTGATGCAAAGGATTGAGGGCAGAAGTTAGATAAGGTAACTTAGAAAGTGAGGATGGGAGAGAAAAGTCAGATGATTGATTCTTAGGACACTAGTATTTCGGGATAACATGAGGAAGAGTCTGCAAAGGGGATTGGAAAGGAGTAGAGAGTGAAGTAGGAGATGAATACTTAAAAGTGGTGTCCTGGAACCAAGGGAAGAAAGTGTTTCAGGACGTAGGGCTCGATAAATGAGGTCTCATGCTACTTGGACCAAGTAAGATGAAAACTAAGAATTGACCATCACACTTACCAACATGATTTCCCAGGTAAGAATACTGGAGTGGGTTGCCATTTTCTTCTCTAGGGGATCCTCATGACCCGGGGATTGAACCCACAGCTCCTGCTGCATCTCCTGCATTGCAGGCAGATTCTTTACTACTATAGGCTATATAAATACTATATCTAGTTTACACGATATTAGTTACAGTGTGTGTATATATATGTGTATGTGTGTGTTTCATTAGAAATGTGTTTAGAGTTACTCTCAGGGGTTTTCCTGGTAGGTTAGTTGGTAAAAAATCTGCCTGCAATGCAGGAGACCCCAGTTCGATTCCTGGGTCAGGAAGATCCGCTGGAGAAGGGATAGGCTACCCACTCCAGTATTCTCGGGCTTCCTTTGTGGCTCAGCTGGTAAAGAATCTGCCCACAATGCATGAGACCTGGGTTCAATCCCTGGGTTGGAAAGCTCCCCCGGAGAAGGGAACAGCTACCCACTCCAGTATTCTGGCCTGAAGATTTCTATGGACTGTATAGTCCATGGGATTGCAAGGAGTCAGACACGACTGAGTGACTTTCACTTCACTTCACTTTACTTACAGGCGCTCTACATCATAGTACAACACTACAACAAATGGTTCTTATCTCTTCATAAATTCTTTTTAAAAACATTTATTATTTTATAATTTACAAGTGTCAGAAAACAAAAACATTATAGAGAAGAAAAAATTGTCCATATTGCATTGGAAGAATATAACCAAGTTTTCTTCTAGCAAATACATGGGGTACGGGTGGAAGAGAGGCAGGTAATAGGTAGATGAGTAGGTGTCTGAATTGTGTATAAATTATATGTTATATATTGAGATGTACTGTATAATAAGCTTTTATATATAATATTATGTCACAGTCTCACATGATTAAAAATCTTTGTGTCCACACTATTTTATATAATTCTGTGATTCTTAATAAGTAAAACACTATAAAAACATCTTATATATAAGCATATTTAATATAACAAACATGACTTGGTAGCTGCATTTTTCTCCTAGGTCCTTACATAAGACAAACAGCCTGAGGCTCCTCTGTCCATGCAATTCTCCAAGCAAGAATTCTGGAGTCGATAGCCATCCTCTGGAGAAGGCTGGCTCCAAGGATCGAATCTGGGTCTCATACATTGCAGGCAGATTCTTTACCATCTGAGCCACCAAGGAAGCCCATACATGTATATATATATAAATATATACACACACCAGTAACTCAATATTTATCACTTTTTATACTGTGTTCATCCCATGAAGTATTCATTCCTACCTCTGGAAAATTAGTGCCATATAACCAGAGACACAGCTAAGACATCACAGACTTCCCTAGGAGTTCATTCTGGTCATCTCCAGGGTCTGTCACAAGTCTTTAAGCATGAGACCCAATCAATTGCAGGGACTGTTACTGCCTCCCCTTCCTGGTACTTAGGAACATGTCATCAGGCAGTGCTGTAGTCCCAAATGACTCTCTAGACCCTGGTTACCTAGAACTTGACTGCATCTGCCAATTGTTGATTCAGGGCAGTGATGTTCACCTAAAGGTGATTTTGACCCCTGGGGCCATTTGACAATGTCTAAAGGCAGTTCTGGTTGTCACAACTGGGAAAGGAGATCAGTTCAGTTCAGTTCAGTCACTCAGTTGTGTCCGACTCTACGACCCCATGAATCGCAGCACATCAGGCCTCCCTGTCCATCACCAGCTCCCAGAGTCCACCCAAACCCATGTCCATCAAGTCAGTGATGCCATCCAGCCATCTCATCCTCTTTCGTCCCCTTCTCCTCCTGCCCCCAATCCCTCCCAGCATCAGAGTTTTTCCAATGAGTCAACTCTTCGCATGAGGTGGCCAAAGTACTGGAGTTTCAGCTTTAGCATCATTCCTTCCAAAGAAATCCCAGGGCTGATCTCCTTCAGAATGGATTGATTGGATCTCCTTGCAGTCCAAGGAAAGGAGATACTACTGGCATTTAATAGGTAGGTGCCATGGAGAAGGCAATGGCACCCCACTCCAGTACTTTTGCCTAGAAAATCCCATGGACGGAGGAGCCTGGTAGGCTGCAGTTCATGGGGTCGCTAGAGTCGGACACGACTGAGCTACTTCACTTTCACGCATTGGAGAAGGAAATGGCAACCCACTCCAGTGTTCTTGCCTGGAGAATCCCAGGGACAGGAAGCCTGGTTGGCTGCCGTCTATGGGGTTGCACAGAGTCGGACACGACTGAAGCAACGCAGCAGCAGCCAGGGATTCTGATAATATCCTCCTGTGCAGTGCACAGCCCCGATATGGAATTATTAGACCCCAGTCATCAGGGGTGCTGAGGTTAAGAAAGCCTGAGTTGATCCTGTATGGCCGGCCCTGGGCAGGTTCAGAGGCATTAGACCTGGACACAGGACATCTGAGCATCCCTCTTGGGCCTGACTCTAGGGACCTCAAGGACTTGGTATCTAAAAACATAGCATCTAGTAACAAAGACAAAGAAATAATGGAAAGACAAAAATTAATGAAGTTCACACAATTTCTCTTCCTGTGTCAGCCTCTGGATGTTTCCCTTTCTGGATATTTGTAGGTAGAAAAAGCAAGGGATATACCTGCCATGGGCGTCTCTGGTTGTTCGGATGATAAGGAATCTGCCTGCAATGCAGTAGACCTAGGTTCAATCCCTGGGTCAGGAAGATCCCCTGCAGAAGGGAATGGCAACCCCCTCTAGTATTCTTGCCTGGGAAATCCCATGGACAGAGGAGCCTGGTGGGCTACAGTCCATGGGGTCACAAAGAGTGGGACATAATAGTGAAGAACACACCTAGCACAGTGAGGAAAGAGCTCTTGTCCTCAAGACAGGGAGAGTCCAAGGTAGGAATGTGCTGCTGCCTTTGGGCTCATGCTCTCAGTAAGGGCCTTCATTCAGGGCCCTTACAAGGACTTTATTCCTCTTTCCATCCTGCTATAAAGTGTTGTGGTCTTCCCTGGTAGCTCAGTCAGTAAAGAAACTTCCTTCAGTGCAGGAGACCCAGGTTCAATCCCTGGCTTGGGAAGATCCCCTGGAGAAGGGAATGGCAAACCACTCCAGTATCCTTGCCTGGAGAACCCCATGAACAGAGTAGCCTGGCGGGCTACGGCCCACGAGGTCGCAAGAGTCGGACACGACTTAGTGACGAAACCACCACCACCACAAAGTGTTGTATGGCAAGATTTGAGTTTAATTTTAAGAGATACTAGTTGAACCAATGTTATCAGAGGCATTCAGCATATTGATTTTTTTTTTTTTTTGGTACATTAGATAAAGGGAACATTTATTTCTAACAGAGGACATGGCTGTGTTAACTACTGTAATGGCTTCCCTCACCATTGAGAAGTTTGCTATTATTAGAGACTACTAATTATGACTTGCACTTCATACAACATAAGAAAGATGAAACGTAAATGTAGTTAAGTGGAGAGTGTGAAATTGAATGACATCTTACTGCCACTGTAGAAATATATCTTGGGATTTCATGTGGCTAGGTCTAGTCACGGTGGCCTGCAGAAGTTGAGAACTACAGCAGTTAAGAGTCTATCACAGGCACCATACTGCCTGGACTCCACAAGTTCCAACATGGATAGGTCTTTTGAACTATAAGCATGATACTTATATGTTGCATACCTCAGTTTCCTCATCTGTAAAATGGGCCTCGCAATAAACCTCACAGGATTGTTCTGGAGAGAAAGTGTATTGCTGTGTGTAAAGCACTTGGCACAGAACCACTCAAACATTTTTAGCCACTACTTTGTTTTGTAGTTACAGTTCCAGCTCTCAGACATTAGAGACTTTAAGAGAATAAATTGTTTCACATGAAGAGATAACCATAATACCACCTAATTTCTATTTTGTTTTTACCACTTATGTAATAAATGAAAGGCATTAGTACAAATAGTGGCCCTCAGTCTTATTGGGAATGAAATACAATCACCAAAAGAAAGCTGATTATAGAATAGGGTGGTTTGAAGGTGTTACTCAAGCGAAACTTGTCCTCATGTCACTTTTTCGCTGGATGAAAACCAGAGAAACTCTCTAGTTTTTCTCTAAAGTGGTGTTCACAAACTTGTAGTGAGAAGCCGTTCTTTAATTTATACTTTAATTCAGCAGAACTTGATTAGATTGAAATTAACCAAATTCCAGAGAGACCTGTATACATAAATGATTTTGAAAATGTTATGGATTCTAAACTGGACGTTTTGGGAGGCACAGATAAAGGCTAATAGTTTACATTTAGTATTTAACTCTGGCATTCCAATGGAAAAAAAGACAGCTACTTGGTGTTGAATAATGGGATTTGTTGGGTTTTTTTTTAAGATAATAATATACTGAGTTAGTTAAAAGAGCTAACTTGTAATAGGTTTATTAAATTAAACAATAAAGTTCATTTCTTGGAAACTACCCATTGTCAAAATCTTTATAGTTAACTTCATTTACAATGAAATTAAATGAACGAACTATTTCTCTAAAGCTAGACATGGGATTTCTCTTCATTGGGAGGAGTTAGAGATGTCATGTCAGTAGATCTGGCTATGATCAGACCTCTTAATCCTGTTTTAATTGTGGGTTCTTTGCTACTTCTGATTTTATAGTTGTTATTTTGTGACTGACATTCAGACATTCGTGGTAATTTTTAAAATATATAATTCTACATAAGCATCCCTCAAAGTGACCTTAAGATGAGAGTCTCTAAACATAATTATAGAGAGGAAGGAACTACCGACCTAGAATGAGTTGATGGTTTCCAGGGCTATCTCATTTTCAAATTTTTCATTTAAATGCTGGGGCAGAGTTTCACATTTCTGCAAGCTTGGGAAGAATGCAGAAGGGGGCCCTGTACTCTTTGTCATGTGGACAGCACTTTTCTGTCCCTACTCTTGTATATTTGAAAACACTATGGACCAAGTATGATAAAGTGTGTGTTTTCCTCTGGAGACCTAACCCCTGATTATGCCTTTTGCCACCATACTATGTGTGTGTGTGTGTGTGTGTATGTGTGTATGTGTGTATGTGTGTGTGTATATATATATATATTTTTTTTTTTTTTAGAATGGCTAGGCTTGTGGCTGGGTGTCATTTGTCGAAGAGACCATGAATATTTCTGTGCATTATCATTTTTGTTTAGGTTCCAAAACCAGATGCCAACAAGTTATTTTATCTAAAGAAGCAAGCTTAAGGCATGAGTTTTGACAAAGTGAAATTCAATTCAGTGATATGTATTAAGAATCACATCTTTAACTTTAAAATAAACATTTTTTTCAGTGCTCTGTGTCCTACTGACAATCTTTATCAATAGGATTGCTTCCATGGTAAATGATATGTTTTAAATTATATAAGCCAAATATTCCCCCAAATTGTAACAGGTTTCTACACTAAGCTCTTGTTTCTTCATCTGTAAAATGAAGGTATTGAGATTACATTATCTCCAATGTCTATTCTAATACTTAAGATTCCCTAGTTAATATCCAATCTCTTTAATTATTGAGAATATTCTACTGAATTTCCAAATATTTTTGGAATGTTTCAAATTGCCTTGACCAAAGATCCTGTCTGTTGACCATCACCAAATAATTATTCCCAAGAATTATCTCCTCCACTCCATGCATGTGATGGAGGCCCCTGCAGAGAGAGAAGACTGCCCTTTGTCCACTGGGGGCAGGATTACAGCTGTTAAGCAGGGATCCAGTCATCTTGTCTCACCAGTTGCATCTGTGTTTGACCATCTGAGAATGTGAATATTGATATTCAGCTGCTGTCTCCTCCTTCATTCTTTTCGTGTACTCTTCCAACAGAAAGGAGAACCTGACTGTTGTGCATTCTCCCTGGAAACAACTGAGCAACTTACCTTTGAGATCCCATTGAATGATTCCGGTTCTGCTGGTCTGGGGGTGAGCTTGAAAGGGAACAAATCTCGAGAAACCGGAACAGACTTGGGGATTTTTATCAAGTCCGTCATCCACGGAGGTGCTGCTTTTAAGGTAGGTAGGAATGCTGTTTCCCTATCAGTGTAAAGATACTTAGAAACGTTAACTGTTCTGCTTGGGGACTGGATAAAGAAAATTTCTGAAGACTTGAGACCACTGAGGCTTTCTTGCCAGATTCAGGAAATGTATATGTGAACAGATCTGGGTAACAGTTTGTTTTCATACTTTATATTATTTTTATTACTGTTAGGATTCTTATGAATTTAAAACCTAACAAAGTTGAACCTAATAATACACAATTAGAAAAGTAAAACTGAAAGCTAGTCAATATCAAAGCAACAAATAAGAAACTCTATTCCTTGTGCTTGCAAGAATGAAAGCTCAACAAAGACAGAAATATAGATCAATGGAACAAAATAGAAAGCCCAGAGATAAATCCACGCACATATGGACACCTTATCTTTGACAAAGGAGGCAAGAATATACAATGGATTAAAGACAATCTCTTTAACAAGTGGTGCTGGGAAAACTGGTCAACCACTTATAAAAGAATGAAACTAGAACACTTTCTAACACCATACACAAAAATAAACTCAAAATGGATTAAAGATCTCAATGTAAGACCAGAAACTATAAAACTCCTAGAGGAGAACATAGGCAAAACACTCTCCGACATACATCACAGCAGGATCCTCTATGACCCACCTCCCAGAATATTGGAAATAAAAGCAAAAATAAACAAATGGGACCTAATTAACCTTAAAAGCTTCTGCACATCAAAGGAAACTATTAGCAAGGTGAGAAGACAGCCTTCAGAATGGGAGAAAATAATAGCAAATGAAGCAACGGACAAACAACTAATCTCAAAAATATACAAGCAACTCCTACAGCTCAACTCCAGAAAAATAAATGACCCAATCAAAAAATAGGCCAAAGAACTAAATAGACATTTCTCCAAAGAAGACATACAAATGGCTAACAAACACATGAAAAGATGCTCAACATCACTCATTATCAGAGAAATGCAAATCAAAACCACTATGAGGTACCATCTCACACCAGTCAGAATGGCTGCGATCCAAAAGTCTACAAATAATAAATGCTGGAGAGGGTGTGGAGAAAAGGGAACCCTCTTACACTGTTGGTGGGAATGCAAACTAGTACAGCCACTATGGAGAACAGTGTGGAGATTCCTTAAAAAACTGGAAATAGAACTGCCTTATGATCCAGCAATCCCACTGCTGGGCATACACACTGAGGAAACCAGAAGGGAAAGAGACACGTGTACCCCAATGTTCATCGCAGCACTGTTTATAATAGCCAGGACATGGAAGCAACCTAGATGTCCATCAGCAGATGAATGGATAAGAAAGCCGTGGTACATATACACAATGGAGTATTACTCAGTCATTAAAAAGAATACATTTGAATCAGTTCTAATGAGGTGGATGAAACTGGAGCCTATTATACAGAGTGAAGTAAGCCAGAAGGAAAAATACCAATACAGTATACTAATGCATATATATGGAATTTAGAAAGATGGTAACAATAACCCTGTGTACGAGACAGCAAAAGAGACAGTAATGTATAGAACAGTCTTATGGACTCTGAGGGACAGGGAGAGGGTGGGAAGATTTGGGAGAATAGCATTGAAACATGTAAAATATCATGTATGAAACGAGATGCCAGTCCAGGTTTGATGCACGATACTGGATGCTTGGGGCTAGTGCACTGGGACGACCCAGAGGGATGGTATGGAGAGGGAGGAGGGAGGAGGGTTCAGGATGGGGAACACGTGTATACCTGTGGTGGATTCATTTTGATATTTGGCAAAACTAATACAATTATGTAAAGTTTAAAAATAAAATAAAATTAAAAAAAAAACTAAAAAAAAAAAAAAGAATGAAAGCTCAGTGGAGTCTGAGAGAAAGTAGCATAAATTAAAGGTCATTTATCACATTTTATACACTAGAAGATCCATGTTGCTGGGAATGCATAGTTGCCTTTGAACTTAGAGAAGCTTATAAATTTCCAGATAAAAAGAGAAGAAGATGATTCTGCCCTTTCATACTGGGGTGGGCAACATGAACATAGCTGTTACCGTAATTTAATGGTTAACTAGATTTGCCTGAGTTCCAATGCAACCCTACCACCATATGCTCCAACTAGCACACCATTAATAATAATACCTAGCATATAGGGTTCTAAGGATTGAATCAAGTAATATACACAATGTGATCGATGCAGTTAAGTGATTACAGAGAGAGGGAAAACAAGTGTGTGCTTATTGTCAGCAATCCTGACCATCATCTTTATCATCTCATGCCAGCCGTGAGACTTCCTGAGCTTAAATCCTGCCTTCATTGCTCTCACCCTCAGTGAATGCAGGCAAATCAATTGCCTTTAGGGTGCCTCAGTTTCCTCATGTATAAAATGAATAAATTAGTAGTGCCTGCCCCCAGAGCTCTTGTGAGTACAAAAAGAGATAATGGGTATAAAAAGCCTAGCACCATGCCTATGATAAACGTTGAATAAATGTTAGCCATTTTTAAATCATCTTGATATTACTCACGTGTGCCCTCTCCCACTCAAAAGCCAGGAAGGCATAATTAGAGTTTATAGGTCCTAGGATCCTGGCTTTATTAAAGCATTTGTCTCCTCAAACTTATCATTTCACTTTTGCTTCAGACCTAGACACTGAGCTAGTGTCTTTTTCTTTGGAGAAGAAGAAATGCACTGGGGATAGACAACTTTTAATGCACTCCTGGATCAGTTAGCTTCTGTTACATAATAAGTAATGACAACATTTCAATAACATACCTCTATAAGCCATTATTTCCCCAATGGCTCTGTACAGTAACTAAAAGGGCTCTGATTGAGGCTGACCTATCTCTATCACACAACAGATCTACAGATCTGCGTGTACTCCACACATTATAACTACACCCTGGGCTCCCAGGCTAGCTGATGTCCAAGACTCACGAAATCTCCTTACGTCTGGTTTCCAAGCTGGCCTACCGTCACTTCTCACACATATTGGTGGCTAAAACAAGTCATATGACTGAATCCATGGTCAATCCAAGGCGTAGAAAAATACAGTCCACCCACAGCGAGCCTATGACAAAGGTGTGGGTCTAGAGAAGCCGGTGAGGAATTGGGGCCATTCATCCAGTCTATGACTGTCTCCATCAGGCTCAGAAATGCAGAACTGGGAGCAGAAGGGTAGTTGTTGTTCAGTCACTCAGTCATGTCCAACTTTTTGAGACCACATGGACTGTAGCACACCAGGCTTCCCTGTCCTTCACCATTTCCCAGAGTTTGCTCAAATTCATGTCCATTGAGTTGGAGATGCCATCCAACAATCTCATTCTCTGTCACCACCTTCTCCTCCTGCCCTCAATCTTTCCCAACATCAGGGTCTTTCCCAATGAGTCAGCTCTTCACATCAGGTGGCTAAAGTATTGCAGCTTCAACTTCAGCATCAGTCCTTCCAGTGAATATTCAGGGTAGATTTCCTTTTGGATTGACTGATTTGATCTCCTTGCTGTCCAAGGGAATCTTTAGGATTCTTGTCCACCACCACAGTTAGAAAGCATCAGTTTTTCAGCCGTCGGCCTTCTTTATGGAGCAGGAGGAAAATGATAATAGTAATTACAGTAATATTATCAACTAACATTCATTCTGTTTTATGCTTAATATCTGTTGGACCATATAATAAGTATTTTAGGTGGATTCTCTAAATTTATTCTTCACATCCATACTGCATTATTACTGTACCATCTTGTCAAGGAGAAATTACAGTTTTCAGTAGTTAGTGCCTCTCCTTTATTCACAAGGCCAGAAATCACTTAAACCAATGTGTGAACCTAGGCAGTCCGACTTCAGAGTCTGTGCTTTGCTGTCCTGTGATGAAGGCTCTTTGATCTCATCTATTTATATTTCCAGAGATCAGGGGCTGTTGCCCTGGAGTTGTCTTATATCACGTGTATCATCCTTAGCCAGGGCATCTAAACATGTGCTGTATTTAAGAATCAGTCTTGGTCATGTTTGTGGATACCAGCTCAGCATTATTCTTATTCCTCATGACAGCTCTATTTACAGAATTTATTCCAAGTAAAATTGAAACTGAAATGAATTTTTGGAAATTAAAAGCAAACATCTTAGCTTTTTTATGGGCAATAACTTCAGCTCAAGCAGATATTGGAGAGCAGGTTTAATATGTATATCCATGTTTGTGTAAGTGAGCATCTCCTTACCTAAGCAATTTCTAACAGGGCTGTTTCTTTGCAGGAAGATTTCACTTTCCATTTATGTAAATTTCTTTCCTGACACTGGTCTGCTGAGTCAGACAATCACACCATTAAAAACTACTGGACAGCATATTTATAGCTGATCTTAAATAGTAAGAGGCATCCATTATGAATTTAGCCTTATTGTGAATGTTTAGTATCCATTTGTCTTGTTTACTTTCTGCAGTGCAGAGGGTGGAGGCCTAAAGCTTTGCTCACAAGAAATCTGATTAACCAGGAAAAAGGAAAGTATATTTCAGTTCTCCTTCTGCTGTTCCAATAATCCACTGTTGCTCCTCAGAAAATTGCCACCTGTTCTGTGATTCAAGATTAGGTCTTAGAAAAATTGTTTGGAGACTTTGTTCCCATCTCTGTTCAAAAGATACACATGTGTCAGACCGCTCTGTCCCTGGGGCAGAGAGAAGATAAGCATGGGGAACATCTACTTTAGCATCTGGCCCAAAGTTTTTTAGGTGAAATCAACAAAATAATCTTTCTGCCAGAGCACTCTCTTTTTCTCCTGGCCCTTCCTACCACGAATTGGTTCTCAAGGTGTTTTCCCCTTTAGGGAAGGTGGAAACGAAACTACTTTGAAAAGTATGACCAAATTCTTCCTGTGGCTTCTCTATGCTGGATTCTCCTGGGGATTTCCCTTGGTGTAAACAAAGATAGGCTACTTCTAACCAGATGTAAAACCCCTGGATAACTGTGACTATAATTAAGGGCCTTTTTTTTTTTTTTCCTTAACTTTTTATTTTGTTTTATCCTAGATGGCGCTAGTTGTAAAGAACCTACCTGCTAATGCAAGAGCATAAGAGACATGGGTTCAATCCCTGGTTGGGGAAGAACCCCTGGAGAAGGGCATGGCAACCCACTCCAGTATTCTTGCCTAGAGAATCCCATGGACAGAGGAGCATGGTGGGCTACAGTCCATAGGGGGTCACAGAGTCAAACACGACTGAAGTGACTTAGTACATAGCACAATAGCTGGTTAACAATGTTGTGACAGTTTCAGGTGACCTGCAAAGGGGCTCACCCATACATATAACAAGAGCCTCTTTCTTTTTACCCTCTTACCTCTCTGGCTGTTGCTTTCTATCATTCCGTCTCTCATTTGTGTCATTTCTAAGAGATGTAGTCTGTGGAGTCACTTGTAGACCCCTCAGAAGCATCCTTTTGAGCTATTCTTTTCAATGTATAGCCAAAGTGACCACTGACCATAACAGCCAAACATAGCTTAGAGTGTTGCTACTGCACTGCTTAAACAGTGAAAGTGTGAAAGTGAAAATGTTAGGCGCTCAGTCGTGTCTGACTCTTTTGTGACCCCATGGACTATAGCCCACCAAGTTCCTCTATCCATGGAATTTTCAAGGCAAGAATACTGAAGTGGGTAGCCATTCCCTTCTCTAAGGAATCTTCCCGACCCAGGGATCAAAGCCAGGGCACCTGCATTACAGGCAGATTTTTTACCATCTGAGCCACCAGTAACATGCCTTAAATGTTTGAAATTCAATTTTAGTTTCTGTCATTCTTCCTGGGCATTTGCCCCTGAAGTGTAGTATAATTGCTTCCAGGGCCAAATATATACTAGATACAAGTTTGCATGTTGTATGTTTTATATAAACATACATTTATACATACATATATACATATATAGTATACATACATCTCATGAACTGAGAACTATGAGTGGAATGTAATTAGGATTTCATGCTTTTCTAAAATTTCATTCTTGTGACTGGAATTTGAATATTGTGTTGTTATTACTGGTAAATTAAACAAAATATTATCTTTGTACAGTTAGAAAAATTAATAACTTAAGAAAAAGACTATCCCAAAATCTACATAAAAATGAGCTTTTCCTTTTTCCAGAGAAGCACATATAAAGTCTGGATAATCAGTTTGAAGACCTCACATACATTCACCCTCATTTGCTAAACATTTTGAACTCAGAGATGAGTTTTCTTTTCCTTTGCTTTTGATATACTCTGTTAATTGAATTTTTTAGAGAAAATGCATTTTTAAATCTATTCAATTCAGTTCAGTTCAGTTCAGTTCAGTTGCTCAGTCATGTCTGACTCTTTGCAACCCCAGGAATCACAGCACGCCAGGCCTCCCTGTCCATCACCAAGTCCCGCAGTTCACTCAAACTCACGTCCATCAAGTCGGTGATGCCATCCAGCCATCTCATCCTCTGTCGTCCCCTTTTCCTCCTGCCCCCAATCCCTCCCAGCATCAGGGTCTTTTCCAGTGAGTCAGCTCTGCACATGAGGTGGCCAAAGTACTGGAGTTTCAGCTTTAGCATCATTCCTTCCAAAGAACACCCAGGGCTGATGTCGTTTAGAATGGACTGGTTGGATCTCCTTGCAGTCCAAGGGACTCTCAAGAGTAGACTATACTAAATCTGCTTTGTTTTCTTCTATCATAAAAATTAATTACTTTTAGAAAATATATAACTAAAATGGTGATATTTTTAAAAATTCATGTAGAATATTAAAATCCTTTATTAGAAAGAATAAAAATTCCATACAGTCTGTTCTATCAATACTAATTATGAAAGATTTCTTTTTATTTGAATATTTAATGTGTTCTATTGAAATTTTGAAACAATAATGCAAAAATTAAAATTTAAAGGAAGCTTTTACTAAGGGAAAAATGTCATATATCAGGTAGATTATTTAAGGGCTCTTAAAGAGAACGAATTTAAGAATACCTGTTATTCTCTAGAAAATTAATTAGCCAGGTTTGTGCTTAATAAATACTACTTGATGATGATGAAATTAAATGAAAGAAAAATGCCTGACATAGCTAATTGCAAATGCATGCACTCAGAATATGAAATAGACATAATTTAAGTAATTTGATTCTTGTGTGGTTAGGAAATCTGGAATACAACCTCTGCAGAGGTTGCCTGATGCAGAATTGCAAGATCTATACCATTTCATAATAGGTTAAAAAATTTAACTAATACAAGCAATCCCTCTATTATAAAATGACCTAATTATGAATTTTGGGAGATAATATGCACAGTTCTAGAATTTATGGGAATACAATGTTTGATCCTGAATATCCATGTCTCTTTGTTATGGGGAATGTTGGTTGAATAGCATCTAACCTACTTAAAAGGAGTCCGGTAGGAGTTCCTAGCAGAAGTAATTTCCACCTCCAATTTCTGCTTGTATCTATAAATCATGTGGTGGATCTATAATTAATGAATTCAAAGGGAGATAAAAAGGATAGCATTTTAAGGAACACGAATGTTAAATGATTTCTTCAGCTATCCATTTTTCTTAAAATTGATATTGTTTTTTACTGGAAGAGAACTGTTAAGATCATTACCTATAGTCATGTCTTCCAGGTTTCTACCTCTTACCAAAAACACCATACAATCTGGGTATAAACAGCTTCATTGCAAATCCTCAACTGTTAGAAGCCAAACTCTAATATTTCATACTCACCACAAAAGTGTGATATTCTATGAACAAGTAAAAGCAGGAATTCTGCCTGGAAAAATTCACCATCACTATAAGAACTCTGCTTTAAAAAATAAAACAAGTAATTTAAACAACAAAAAAAAGAATTATCAACTATGTTATGCCATATATTTTAAATACATTTCCTTTTTTAGGGAAAAAACGCCCAAAATGTTAATATGCGTTAATTAATACACTCAAGCTTATCATTTATGGGTTTTCTGCAGTAGTAAGTATTTTATAGAGATATAACATTACTTTAAAATTTTCATAATACCAGTATCAATCATTGTTTTTCTTGCTAAGTTTTATCATTTTCAGATATTTATTTTATTGATGGAAATGCAAATACATTTGTATCATCTGGATAAACTTTTAGAACTCTAGGTCTTTTTGATGTGTACTTTGAATTCTATTATTGTCTTCAGAGGCTTAAAAAAATATGTTTTTAGACCTAATCAAAAATGAAATTATTATCTACAAAAGTTGATATAACATGATCATGTTACTTTGACTCTGAAAATAGTATCTTTTACCTGAAAACCTATATTCACCTATATTGTGGGTATTTATAAGAGATATTAAGTTCATAATGTGGTCAGAGTTTTGGTCTAAGCATTCTGCTCTGGGTCCATTTTTTTAAGAAACCAGATTTTTAGCAATCTTAGCACAAGCAAGAACAGAGCTTTCTTCTTCTTCTTCTTCAAGTGAATAAATAAGATCCTTTCGTTAAGTTGAAAAGGCTTCTGAGATTCTAATCTAGTTAGGCATTCATGCAGAATCTTCTTGATGCATACAACCCATTCACCTTAATAAGCTTCTATTATCCAATTTTCTAGGCCAAACTAAACTGAAAACAGAAAATCAGGAAGGAGATAGGAAGGGATAGAGAAGAAGCTGAAAGGACAAGAAACAGAAAAAATGTAAAACAAGCACTGCTGCTGCTGCTGCTAAGTCGCTTCCGTCATGTCCGACTCTGTGCGACCCCAGAGACGGCAGCCCACCAGGCTCCCCCGTCCCTGGGATTCTCCAGGCAAGAGTACTGGAGTGGGTTGCCATTGCCTTCTCCAAAACAAGCACAGATTGCTGCAAAGTAGACGAAGGAATACTAGTGAGGCCTCTTCAGTCAGTGCTTCTGAAACTTCTTACTAAGGAAACTGTAAAATTCACTCATGACTACAGTGAAAGCTGTAAATTGCAATACGTTTATTTATATCCCATATGTTTCCAGTAGGTCTTTAAAAGAAAAGAATTATAATACATTATATCAAAATGGTTTAGATTATATATATTCTGAGGTTCTAAAAATACTCTTCAGTTATCTTTAATTAAACAAGAAGTCTCACATGCCACAGATGCTGAATAAATGGTACATTGCTGGAACTTCACTCATTTGCTACATAAAATGGAGTGAGGCTCTTAAGATAATAACTGAATTAGATAAACTTAAAATTTTGCAAGAGCTAAATAAGAGGATACTGAGCCAGTACACCGGAGAAGGCAATGGCACCCCACTCCAGTACTCTTGCTGAAAAGTCCATGGATGGAGGAGCCTGGTGGGCTGCCGTCTATGGGGTCACCCAGAGTTGGACACGACTGAAGTGACTTAGCAACAGCAGCAGCAGCAGCAGCAGCAGCAGAGCCACTACACAGACAGTAATCAAGCTTCACTTTTAGAATATAAAGTTTCTCTGAGCATGTGCCAGTATAGCCAAGCCAGCCTGGGCTCAGGAATTGCTCATAATTACAGTTTGTATATTATTGAATTTGTCCATTGGAGATGAAACTTACACCAGGTCAAAGCACCTGATGAAGATGTTTCTAGTGATTCCGTTTAACAAGGATTTCTACAACATCTACAGCTACCATAAGTTATTCAATATGTAATAGAATGGATACAGGAAACAGAAAGACTCATTCCATAGTACAGGAAGCTGGTAGCATAATAAACACATAAAAAACCGTGTCTAGATTAGTCCAATGAAAGAGCCTTGCAAGCCACATTAGAACATCTGCCTTACTGGTTTCCCCAGGGAAGGAAAAAAATAATCTTCTGCCCTTGTTTTTAAGTATTCATCTTTAGTTTTGGAAAAATGTTAAGTGTTTATTTTGAGGTCAAAATAAAAACTAATTTCATACTATTAAAAAAAAAACTCAAATATGGTAAGGACTGTGGTAGACCTTCTGTCAAAGAATGTTCAAACTACTGTACAATTACACTCATTTCACATGCTAGCAAGGTAATACTCAAAATCTTCCAAGGCAGGCTTCAATAGTTCTTGAACAAAGAATTTCCAGATGTACAAGCTGGATTTAGCAAAGGCAGAAAAGCCAGAGATCAAATTGCCAGTATCCATTAGATCACAGAAAAAGCAAGAGAATTTCAGAACAACATCTACTTCTGCTTCACTGACTACAGCAAAGCTTTTGACTGTATGAATTACCACAAACTGTGTAAAATGCTTCAAGAGATGGGAATACCAGACCACCTTACCTGCCTCCTGAGAAACCTGTATGCAGGTCAAGAAGCAACAGTTAGAACTGGACATGGAACAACAGACTGGCTGCCAATCGGGAAAGCAGTACATCAAGGCTGTATATTGTTACCCTGCTTATTTAACTTATGTTGAATAAGTACATCATGTGAAATGCAAGGCTGGATGAATCACAAGCTGGAATCAAGATTGCTGGGAGAAATATCAATAACCTCAGATATGCAGATGATTCCACCCTATGGCAGAAAGCTTAGAGGAACTAAAGAGCCTCTTGATGAAGGTGAAAGAGGAGAGTGAAAAAGATGGCTTAAAACTCAACATTCAAAATACGAAGATCATGGCATCTGGTCCCATTATTTCATGGCAAATAGATGGGGGAACAATGGAAAGAGTGACGGACTTCATTTTCTTGGGCTCCAAAATCACTGCAGATGGTGACTGCAGCCATGAAATTAAAATACACTGGCTCCTTGCAAGAAAAGCTATGACAAACCTAGACAGCGTACTAAAAAGCAGAGACATTACTTTACAGACAAAGGTCCATAGAGTCAAAACTATGGTTTGTCCTGTAGACATGTATGGATGTGAGAGTTGGACCAAAAAGAAGGCTGAGCACTGAAGAATTGATGCATTTGAACTTGGAGAAGATTCTTAAGAGTTTCTTGGACTTCTAGCAGATCAAACCAGTCAGTCCTAAAGGAAATCAACCCTGAGTATTCATTGGAAGGACTGATGCTGAAGCTGAGGCTCCAATACACTTTGGCTACCTGAATCAAAGAGCCAACTCATTGGAAAAGACCCTGACGCTGGGAAAGATTGAACTCAGGAGGAAAAGGGGGTGACAGAGGATGAGATGGTCTGATGGCATCACCAACTCAATGGACATGAATTTGAGCATTTGGGAAATGGTGAAGGACAGGGAAAACTGGCATGCTGCAGTCCATGGGATCACAAAGAGCTGGACACAATTGAGGAACTGAACAACAACAACAAACGGTAGACAAAAGTAAAAGTAATCATAGGTGTTGAGATGGAACAATTCTGCCTGAGGGGAAGAAAGTGGAAGGCAGTTGCTGAGCCTTATTTTGAAGGATTGATATAGAACCAGTGAGCAGGAATGCAAAGGGCATTTTGGAGCAAAGGAAAAGTTTGGACCACATCACCATAGTGTGTACACCAGAGTGCAATGTATTGTGTCTGGAAAATAGAGCTCTTATTTTTGAAGAACGGTGCCATTTGTATTGGTTGAAATTGTGTTAGGACAGATGAAGTAAAACATTGATGTACATAGGTGCCCTTCAAGATAAGAATTCACATGCTTCTGGTCTTACCAACTTTATTCCTTTTCTTTACTTTAAAAACTATACTTTAAAATCTTGATTTATTCTTTTCCTTTCATTGTTATTGTTTGAAAATGAAATTAAATTATTTCAGTCTGGAATACAAGGCTCTTTCTAGGTTGGATTTTTTTCCAAAAAATACAATGAGCAGATGTTATCATGGAGTGATTTTAAGATCTTGGGAAACATTTGTTCAGGACAGTCCTTTTCCTCAGTCAGGTGCCATCTTGCCTGGAGTCCTGCTCTACTCCAAGGAAATGGTGCTATGTAGCCTGAAGTCAGGGTTTGGGATTTGGGCCCAGAGTGTTGATGTCCCTGAAGGCTTCACCAGGGACCCTATTAGAATCAGGCACAGGAAGGAGTCAACATCCGGTCATGATTAATCCTCTGAACACCCTGGCCTAATGATGTAGACTGGCCTTGGGCCCCAGCCAGCTGCCCCTGGATTAGCCAGCCTCCTCCTTCATGCTTGACTCATGTTTTTCAGAGGCTCATTCTGTGCCGTGGCTTTCTTCTCTTCCCTCTGCGTTCATTAGAACTTTAGAGGTAAAGGGACCTACAAAAAATTGGCCCCAAGAGGTGGATTAAGGCTTGCACTGTCACTGCTAATCATAGCAGAGGCACAGCAGGGACTAAACTACAAGGCCACTGGACCACCGGAAATCATGGACATGCTTCAGAGGGCACATGCAACATCCTAAAAAGTACATGAGTGCTCTCTGTTACAAAGAATTGTCTGGTCCAAATGTATAGCTGTGGAGGAACCATCATGGAAATATTTATTTTTAAGAGCTGACAATCCTTTGCTTTTATGAGATTCTCAAAGGAGTCTAAGAAGAGCCCATAAAGGTCAAGAATCACTAGCAAAGTGGTTGAAAATATGGACTTCAGAGTAACCCAGACCTAGTTCAAATATTTTGGTTTTGGTCATGTGACTTGTAACAATGCACTTAACTCTCCTGATCCTTGGTTTCTTCTTTTCTAAAAGGGGACCTGTGGTCCCCAGTGTACAGGATAGTTAGAAGTATTAAACTGTCTAGTGCATATAGACAAAGGGTTTAGCAAAAGAACTGCACAAAGGAGGAACTCATTAAATAATTATATTCATTAATCACTGTAGTGAAAGAAGGTGAAAGTGAAGTCACTCAGTGGTATCCGACTGTTTGCAACCCATGGACTGTAGCCTGCACCAGGCTTCTCCGTCCATGGGATTCTCCAGGCAAGAGTACTGGAGTAGGTTGCCATTTCCTCCTCCAGGGGATCTTCCTGACCCAGGGATCAAACCTGGGTCTCCCGCATTGCAGGCAGATGCTTTACCCTCTGAGCCACCAGGGAAGCTATCGGGCTTTCCCAATAACTGTAGTACCTTTAAGCATCTCTAGAAGCAACATAGCACAGTGGAAATGTATCTGACTCAGACAGGTGGACCTGGCTTTAACGGTCACTTCATTTCCCTGAGCCTCCATTATTATATCTCTAAGTGGAGTGTGCTGCTTGTATCACAGGTTTGTTTTGAGAAATGAGAACATATGCAAGATATTTGCACAAGGACTGCCCTGTATTAGGTGTTCAATAAAAAGAGATATGAACTTCCTAGGTGGCACTAGTGGTAAAGACCCTGTGTGCTAATACAGGAGACATAAGAGGCACAGGTTCAAAACTGTGTCAAGAAGATCCCCTGGAGTAGGAAACGGCAGTTCACTCCAGTACTCTTGCCTGGAGAATCCCTTGAACAGAGGAGCCTGGTAGGCTACAGTTGATAGGGTCACTATGAGTCGGACACAACTGACGTGATTTAGCACAGCATAGCTAAGAGTCGGACGTGACTGAGTGACTTCACTTTCACTTTTCACTTTCATGCATTGGAGAAGGAAATGGCAACCTGCTCCAGTGTTCTTGCCTGGAGAATCCCAGGGACGGCGGAGCCTCGTGAGCTGCCGTCTATGGGGTAGCACAGAGTCGGACATGACTGAAACGACTTAGCAGCAGCAGCACAGAAAGGAGATATAACACTCAAACATCTTGTCCCCCAGTCCAGTCTCCCTCCCCCTGAATTAGAACCTGGTTAGGGCTGATGAGACTTGAAATCTCCCCAGGACATGGAGAAGACCTAAATCTTATACCAGTTTTTATTTGTCCTAATGTACCCAGAGGAAATTTTTGTCTATTTTTATTCTGTTCTCTTTCCTCTTTTTCTTATTTTTCTTCCGCTTTGGGAATTTCCTTTACTTCCTCCTAGCTTAAGGATAGATAAGAGTTGATTACAGGGGTTGCAAAAAGTAAGTGATGTAGTTGTGGGTCTTTTGGTTAGGGGTCTGATGGTCATAAAGTAGAAAGAAAAATGTCTTTGTTCAGGCTGCTAAAAGAAACTTCCATAAATTGGGTAGCTTTTAAATGGCAGCAGTTTATCCCTCACAGTTCTTGAGTCTGAAGTTCAAGATCAAGGTGCTGCAGAATCCATCTGGTGAGAGGTGCTTAATAGTCAGCTGTCTTTTTCTTGCTGTAACCCTAGATGGCAGAGAAGACAAGATATCTGTCTCAGGACTCTTTTATAAGGGCGCTAATTACCTTCCAAATGTCCCCTAATATCTTCATGTTGGGGGTTAGGATTTCAACATATGAATTTGAGGAAAACACATTCAGTCCATAGCAGAAAGGGCATTGGCTTTTCCTTTAGCAAAGGAAAGAGTGATCCAGATTAGGATAAAATAAATATCCTAGAATTACTGGGTAACATACCTGGATAGTTGAAATCAGTCATGTAAAATCAGTTGAGGAGAGTCACTATTCTCATGCTGAAGTACATACTTAAACATAATACTGAAAGAAAAAAATAAGACCGTAAAAAGCTACTTTCTTGGTAAAAAACCATTGCAAAGTGGAATTGTCATTGTTGTTTAGTCTCTAAGTGGTGCCTAACTCTTTCATGACCCCATAGACTGTTGCTTGACAGGCTCCTCTGTCCATGGGATTTCCCAGGCAAGAATACTGGAGTGGATTGCCAGTTCCTTCTCCAGGAGATTTTCCCAGCTCAGGAACTGAACCCTCATCTCCTGCATTGGCAGGCAGATTCTTTACACCAAGCTACCGGGGAAGTCCCACAAAGCAGAACAGACATATGCAATTGTGATCTTTGCTGAGTTTGAGTAATGAGCTCTTAACTAAATTGACTTCATTTTAAATAAAGACTAGACATGCATACACAGTGTGTGTGTGTGTGTGTGTGTGTGTGTGTGTGTGTGTAGCTAGGTAGGTAAACAGTCCCCCACCCTTCCTGTCTCCACATCTTCTGTAGTCTGACTCTGGCTTTCATATATAAGGTTCTCTTCCAGGAGACATCTGGTGTCATATTGTTCTCTCTGGATTTGAACGTCTTTTTTCTTGAAGCATGATCCCTTGAGGGACTAGTCATTGTCATCTATTAGAACACAGAATGGGTAGTGAATAGGGAGTGATGAGAAGTCAGGCCTTGGACTATTTAATCCAGCTCTGACCTTAACTAGCTGAGCAAGTTCGAATCTATGTGGAAGTACCTTCTCTTTAGAAGAGGTATTCAGTAAATGGTTTCTTATCCTCTATGTGCATCACATTATTTATCTATAAACGGAAGCAGTTGGACAAGATAATCTCTAAGGACCCTTCCAGTTCTTAATTCTAAGATTATCTTCTCAATGTTAGGACAATGTGGTGCTTACTGGCACCACCATTAATGAAATTACCCATCATTTATCTTATAAAGGGAAAGCAAAAAACCAATAGCAACGAGCCAGCTAAGCCTTAAAAAGAGAGTATGTGGATTTTTTATCATACCCGCAGCTCTGCAGTGATGCTTGCGATGAATGTGAATGTCTTAAAAAAAAAAAAAAAAAAAAGTTGCCCTGGGGTGACCTGACTTGCCTTATTGTTTGGACTTGGATACAGCAAACACATTCTACTTTAGTGTAGTTATGTATGCTTGAGACTCAGAATATAGCTGAAAATAAAAGTCTGTACTTAATACTTGTTGGTAAGAGATTATCCTACAAAAAAACATTTTTTTTCCATCCCCTTATCTTTTATTTACCTCTTCACTCAGACCTTGCCTCATACTCCACAGAGAAGGTTCGCAGGAGGTTACCAGGTGGCTCTCACTCAGATTTCATTCCCTCAATTCTACAAGTACCCATTAAGTTTCAATCTTTATCTTTCTTCTTCCTGTCATAGAGGATGAGGTGTCCTGCCAAGACTAAGCGTCTACAGGTCCAGTACTCGACCTCATTTCCTATTCACAGGGCTAGGATCCTGATCCAACTTTTGTGCTTCCTCCCCATCTTTAAAAACCACACATCTGTTTCCAGTCCTCCCCAAAACATTTTTAGTGACCGTCCCAACTGCCTGTGAAAGGTCCAGCCCAGAGTCCTGCTTCCATTAAATGTCACAACAGAAGAGCATAATTCCTAGAGTAAACTGTCTCACTTCACTTATACACAGCCATTAAAGTGGCTTCCGTTTGACCCCATTTCGTGTAGCCTTAATCTTATCCTTTACGTGCCTCTCTCACCATTAGATAACAGAAATGAAGTGATTTCTTTTGTGTTTGGCCTTTCCTGTAAATCTCATTTCCAGATTTGCTCCAAATTATGGGAAAGATTAAGTGGAATGGGAAAATGAGAGGAAGGCAGAAGACATTAGGCTCTGTTGAGGCAGGGCAGTCAAGTTTTACAGCTTGATTTTACCCCTGGCGAAACCGAGAGGGCGTGGCCTCCACCATCCACGGGCTGACACCCTCTGCAACAGGAGGCGTGGGCAGTGCATCCCCACCAGGGCATCCGTGCCCCATAACAGCTCTCGTCACTCTCCCCCTTTCCCCAGCTGTCAGCAGAGGAACTTCCTCTGACCACTGCTGCTGCATTAGTCAAAGTTTGTCAACTTGTCCACAGGATTTCTCTCCCAAATCTGTATGGCTGCCCTATTGTTCATTATATGTCTGGTTTTCTCATTTCTTAGGAAAGTTCTTTTTTCATTTTACATTTCATTCTGTTCCTTTGAACATAGGTCCCAGATACTTCTGACTGCAAAAAGTTGAATACTCCCCTCCACCTGTTTTAGTGTGTACAACTGTAGTCTAGAGATGAATAGCCAAGGAAGCCCTAGTACAGAAACTGAGAAGAACCAAGGTTCATGAAAACTGAACTTACGTCAGTTTATCTCTGACTCTCTTTTGTGACCTGCGGCATCTAACATCACTTTCCTGCCTCAGTTTCCTTATTTGTAAAATGTGAGCAAAAGCATTAACCTGTCGAGCTTCTTGAGTTCTATAAGAGCTATAGATAATTCATGGAAGAACTACCATGCTCACCAACTGTTATTTCTGCTAAATGTATTAGCAGCAGCACCAGCATCATGACACTCCTAAAACTGCATCTGTGCCTCACAGCAAGAACTTCCTATCCTAGAAACAGGTATAACCCATGTCCCTAGTTAGACTGTCAGTATTTAAGCATGTTTTCTCCCAGACTGTCTGTTGGGGGAGAAGGGTGTACTGTGATCCCCAGAAGTTCTTTTGCAGGTAGAGATGGTGTCCGAGTTTGTTCAGCTACCACCATCGACTCCAGGGACATTTCTAGCTGAAGATGACTAGTACCTAGAGGTGATTTAGACTAGAATCTGGGCCGCTTATCCATGTGCCAAACTTCCCAGTTCTCTGTGGTACGTGGTGTTTCTTCCTGAAGGTGCTGGGTGAAAGTGCTTCTCAGTCAGAGACTCCTCACAAAAGGCTTGACAGTCCCCTTTGTCAAGACTTTCCTCTAGAAGACACGGTACCAGATTGGACCTGCATTACACACCTCTGCATCCTTTTGCAGACTAGCAACTTTTTGTTGCGTTAGAGAAAATAACGTGAGAATTTTTTTTCACAGCACTATTCAATAGAGCTAGCTATGAGATCCATTACTATTGTCAAGCACATAACATTTAAGCATGGTGTTTCTCTGTGCCTGAAAAGGCAAGCAATATGGCCACTGTCTTTTGCTTCTAAACCCCCTTTCCTTGAGTCAGCAACATGGTAGCTTCCAGAGCAAATGGCAGAATCAGGTTAGCCTAGCACACTTGCCAAAGGTTTAGGTAAGAGATATTATACAAATGTCTAAGTTATTGTAGTTCTGGACTCCATGATTTCTAAAAGTCACTTTCACACAATTCATTATTATTAATATTTGTGACTATTTGATAAAATCCAGAACCTTTTTCTGCTGTGGAAAATAAATCATCCCTAATAGCTGAATTTTTTCCTTTATTTTAAACGTGAACTTTTGCCTGACAGTCACATGGCATCACATGCTTTTCTCTGCTTAATACTGTTTTTCTTACCTCCACCCTAGGATGGCCGTCTGCGGATGAATGACCAGCTGATTGCGGTTAATGGGGAATCTCTTCTGGGAAAGTCCAACCACGAAGCTATGGAAACACTTAGACGATCCATGTCCATGGAAGGAAACATCCGAGGGATGATCCAGTTGGTGATTCTGAGGAGGCCAGAGAGACCAATGGAGGTGATGCAATTTGTTATTTCCCTGTGCAAACTGCCCAAATGGCCACCAGAAAACTCACACTTCCATCACTAGTATGGTAGCTAAGCTCATACTGGTTTCTGAAATTAGAAAAATATGCACCTAGAGGTGCTCTGATGGGATTATGTGGCAAATAGGTGGTTATATATTTTAGGTATAACTAGAAATATAAAAATGTACATATAAATTAAGTCATGTATCCAGTATAACAGGTCCATAATTTCTAATTTTTCCCCAGAAATTCCTAGAGCTCTGGACTTTATGAATTACACTTTATTCAGATTAGGAACTTTAAAGCATATAACATGCTTATATACTTTTTGGATGATGTGCTAGCATTGTCCATACCTTATTAGGTTCCTAATAAGATGTCTATAATGCTTACTGTGAAGATCATTATAATGCAATTAGCTCTCTATATTCTTCCCTACAATGTGTGCTTGGGTAATACAAATCTGGGGCTTCCCTTGTGGTTCAGTGATAAGAATCTGCCTGCCAATGCAGGAGCCATGGGTTCAGTCCCTGGGTTGGGAAGATCCCATGGAGATCATGGCAACCCACTCCAGTATTCTTGCCGGGAAAATTCCATGAACAGGGAAGCCTGGTGGGCTACAGTCCATGAGGACTCAAAATAGTCAGATAAGACTTAGCCACTAAACAACAACAAATACAGATCTGCAACTTAACTAATTTAAAATTTGATGTATTAAACAAGCTTCTTGTTTCATATTATTCAGTTCAATTCAGTTCAGTCGCTCAGTCGTGTCTGACTCTTTGTGACCCCATGAATCACAGCACGCCAGGCCTCCCTGTCCATCACCAACTCCTGGAGTTCACTCAAACTCAAGTCCATCAAGTCAGTGATGCCATCCAGCCATCTCATCCTCTGTCATCCCCTTTTCCTCCTGCCTCCAATCCCTCCCAGCATCAGAGTCTTTTCCAATGAGTCAACTCTTCTCATGAGGTAGCCAAAGTACTGGAGTTTCAGCTTTAGCATCATTCCTTCAAAAGAAATCCCAGGGCTGATCTCTTTTAGAATGGACTGATTGGATCTCCTTTCAGTCCAAGGGACTCTCAAGAGTCTTCTCCAACACCACAGTTCAAAAGCATCAATTCTTTGGTGCTCAGCTTTCTTCACAGTCCAACTCTCGCATCCATACATGACCACTGGAAAAACCATAGTCCTGACTAGACGGACCTTCATTGGCAAAGTAATGTCTCTGCTTTTAAATATGCAATCAAGGTTGGTCATAACTTTTCTTCCAAGGAGTAAGAGTCTTTTAATTTCATGGCTGCAGTCACCATCTGCAGTGATTTTGGAGCCCCCAAAAATAAAGTCTGACACTGTTTCCACTGTTTCCCCATCTATTGCCCATGAAGTGATGGGACCAGATGCCATGATCTTTGTTTTCTGAATGTTGAGCTTTAAGCCAACTTTTTCACTCTCCTCTTTCACTTTCATCAAGAGGCGTTTTAGTTCCTCTTCACTTTCTGCCATAAGGGTGGTGTCATCTGCATATCTGAGGTTATTGATATTTCTCCCGGCAATCTTGATTCCAGCTTGTGCTTCTTCCAGGCCAGCATTTCTCATGATGTACTCTGCATATAAGTTAAATAAGCAGGGTGACAATATACAGCCTTGACATACTGCTTTTCCTAATTGGAACCCATCTGTTGTTCCATGTCCAGTTCTAACTGTTGCTTCCTGACCTGCATATAGGTTTCTCAAGAGGCAGGTCAGGTGGTCTGGTATTCCCATCTCTTTCAGAATTTTCCACAGTTTGTTGTGATCCACACAGTCAAAGGCTTTGGCATAGTCAATAAAGTAGAAATAGATGTTTTTCTGGAACTCTCTTGCTTTTTCGATGATCCAGTGGATGTTGGCAATTTGATCTCTGGTTCCTCTGCCTTTTCTAAAACCAGCTTTAACATCTGGAAGTTCACAGTTCACGTATTGCTGAAGCCTGGCTTGGAGAATTTTGAGCATTACTTTACTAGCGTGTGAGATGAGTCCAATTGTGCAGTAGTTTATATTTTTGAAATATATTATTATTATTATTATTTATGGAGTTTTTTAATGTAAGAAATATTTTTATGTATACATGAAGTATAAACAAAATATTATTGAATGCTGATATTGCTAAGTATTTCACTTACATACAATTATATTTATATAATTATTATATTTTACAATTATATATTATATCAATTATATTTACCATAAAGTATTCCTAAAACATTACTTTTGCTAATATATAGGCAATAGTTATTAAATTATCTTACAAATTATTTTAAGAAAAGATAAGAAGTAAGTTGATAATAGTTAAGAGGTGAGAAAAACATGAGAAAATCACATATATATTCTCTAAGGACAAATAATGTTTGTGTGATATATTAATACAGGAAGTTAAAATAGAATTCTATTAAAACACTGTTTTAATAATAAATTCAACTTAAAAATGGTAAAAGATTTTCAGATTAAGAATAGAAGGTAGTTGGGACTCATAGTGGTTAAAAGTTTGGGCTCTAGAGTTTTAGATTGAGTTGGGTCATTTCCTGGCTATGTAAAGACATACATAGTTGAATGCTCAGGACTTGTAGATGGCGATACTATTGTCTGCCTTATCCTTTCATCTATCTTCATTTACCAGCATCTAGTAGAAAGCTGGGCTTCCCTGGTGGCTTTCCTGGTGACTCAGATGGTAAAAAAAAAATCTGCCTGCAATGCAGGAGACCCAGGTTCGATCCCTGGGTCAGGAAGATCCCCTTGAGAAGGAAATGGCAACCCACTCCAGTATTCTTCCCTGGAGAATTCCACAGACAGAGGAGCCTGCCGGGCTGCAGTCCATGGGGTCACAAATAGTCGGACACGAATGAACAACTAGCACTTTCTGTTTCAGTAGACAGTTATTATACATTGTGTAATAAATGAATAAAAGTTTCATATAAGGCCTACTTCATCTGAGAGGATAAGCTGAAGTAAACTTAGCTGTATCTTCTATGTTAGTCACTCAGTCATGTCCAGCTCTTTGCGACCCCATGGACTGTACCCCTTCAGGCTCCTCTGTCCATGGGATTTTCCAGGCCAGAATACTGGAGTGGGTGCCATTTCCTTCTCCAGGCTGTATCTTACTTTGTCACATTATCGGCTATTGGAAAGAAGGAACTGTACCTTTTTACTCTTCTATACATAACCTTCTAAATGTTAAATAAATGTAAATTGGCAATTACTGAAGACTATATATAATGAGCCAACTCATTTTCAACATTTGTGTCTGCTTAAGTGACATAGAGGTTTCCATGAATATTTAATGGATTTCACTTATGTACACAGTCATAAAACCCTTATCTGTTGCTTCCTACTATGAGAGAATCAGCTCCTTTTTAGTTGAATTTCATTCTTACTCTGGAGCCCTAGACCTCCATGGAACCCAGTTGTTGGAGGCAGGTATGAAGTAAGGTCTGTGGGCCCCTGAGTCACCCCTTCCATGCATCTGTGTTTTAAATCTCCCTTAAGATGTCTTGGAGCAAAGATTTCTCAACTAATAGAAAAGTCGGAAATACACTGCTCAAGATTTCCATATCTGTGCAGAAGTAATAGATAGCAAATGAAAAAAAGAAAAAGAGAAATGAACACTGCTAAAAGAGTTCCCTCCCCACTTTTCATCTTCCCTAGTTTCCAGTCTTTCTCTCCAATATATGAATGCCTAGTGGATAAATGCTCGTTGTTTTGCCTCAACAAGTTGACACTTTATTATTTGCATTCTCCTTTACCGCAGGTATTTTCATTTTAATTCTCACGCTCTGGGCTGGGCTGACAATTATTCCATCAGAAGCAAGTACTAAGCCTTCAGTTTGTTGCCCATCTTCAGAAGTGTCCTGTTGATATGGTTCACTAGGAAATCGATTAGGAATAAGAAATGGGACAAAAAAATTTTTTATGAGGACATTTAAACAAGATTCATTTTTGGTTTCCCTAATATTTACATGCTTTCCATGGGGGATGAGCAGGCACTTGGCTCTCTCAGCTAGTGAGAATCTCTGTGGTACCCATGAAGATTAAAGAGTATTATTTTTTTTCATATAGCGACAGCCGCCTAATGTACAGCTAATCTTTATTAAATTAAAAAGAAAAAAAAAGGCTGTGGCTATTTGATCTCCCAAATCTGTTTTACTGTGTCAAAGCATATGTTGTGTGCTCATGTGTTTGGAAGATTGTCCTCTGGAGCAGCAATCACCCTCAGGTATGATAAAAAAGAATCAGTAACCTAGAAAAAGGCCTCAGCACTGCTCATATATTCAGCGAAATCAATTAGGTTTGGAAAGAACACCAAAATGGTTACTTGAACATGATATTGATATTTAAAAAAAAAAAAAAAAGAAGATGCTACTTAAGAAAAGTCAAAATATATAGTCTTTGTGGTATTTTCCCACATTACCCAGATGTACAAGATACGTAAACAGTTTTGATGAGAACCTTGTGAAGAATACATAATGAGCCCTTGATTGAATCAAAATCATTTTAAACAGAAACATGTTTTTCAAAGGATGAGCTTGAGGTTCAGTTGTAATTCTATTTGAGCCTAGAGACTTGGTATTAAAAAATGGGTTATGACCTGTTTTTTTCTTTTTCCTTCCCCCAAACATTTCCCTCCCCTGAGTTGTAAGCTCAGCTTGGTAGAAGCAGAATATGTTTAAAAATCCATTATATTTTTTATTGGCTGGGACACTAATGGAAGGCTCCTCGACAGCTCTAGTTTACAGGCTGAATACTTTAATTAGGCTGGTTACTGATCAGTTGTTGGGATATTGATTGTGTCATTTATCAAAGAGCCAGGAAAGCAGCAAAAAAATTTGTTGTTGTTGTTAAAGCCCTTGCCGACATAAGGTAGGTCCTACCTCACCTTCCTGCCAGGGCTCCAGCTTAAATTTAGGAGTAGCTTGCACCTGGTTTGGTTGAGTAGTGGTACGGGGCAAAGGGCACCCCTGGGGTGTGGAAAAAGTGTTATAGACCTTGACAAAAAGCAAAGGACCTGTAGTAGCTGAAAACATCTTAATTATGAAGAATGTATGCATTGAATGCTGTGAATATTTTGTTTAACTAGCAGGATGCCAAGTTATTATAACTAAAAGGAGTATAAAATCAAATGCATTGTTTGGGTCAAATGCTCTTTTTCAGAAGGAAAGAGCTTTGGAGATCAATTTTATGTTTCTGTCTGGGGCATGTTCTTCTCACCAGTGGTCAAGGGAATGGTCCTGAGATGGCTTTCAGTTCACTTCTTTGAATCTATTAGGATGACACGTTATGTGAACCCAAGCAAAACCCAGTTCTCTGTGCCTTGTTCCTCTTGAATAGCGGCTAGAACTCCCTGCAGTCAGCCCCTTCTAATGTCTCGGGGGCATCTGGGGCACAGGCCATATGGGGGCATGATTATGAAGATAGCAGTTTTAAGTCTGAATTTGTTTACAGACTGTCAAAATAGAAGGGGGAAATATGGTAAAAGAGAAAACTCTCAGGAGAACCACTGTCTGGCAGTGTCACAGAAGTTTGTTACAGTTCCTGGCCGAAAAGCCTGGTGTCTGCAGTGGAGCTCTCCCGTGGCTTTTCAGTGGTAAACCTGTCTGGGTTCTGACTTGTCCTAAAGCATATGCACTTAGTCGCCAAGCGGGGGAGAGAGAGAGGGGGGAACCATCTGGTTGGCAGAGAAACACCCTTGGCATGAACTGTATTCTTATGTTGACATTACCACAAGCTGCACTCCCAGATGGAAGAAAATGTGAAAGAAGACAGTTGTACGTGGCGGGAAAGAATCATAAAGTTAATCCCCTTTCGTACTGGCTATCAGCACTCCTAAGCCTTAACACCACAATGTCAGTAGTTTTTATTTCTTATTCAAAGATGTTTTAACTGATAGGAACATTTTGATTTTCCACTGTCCAGGATTTCCATGCCAGAGAATCTTGAAAAATTATTTGAAAGTTGATCATTCTTTCACTTTGCTTTCATTGACAAAGTTGGGACATGTTACAAAAGTGAATGTAGTTCTTGTTTTCATTCCTTAGGAGCCTACAGAATGTGGGGCATTTTCTAAGCCCTGCTTTGAGAACTGTCAAAATGCTGTAACCACCTCCAGGAGAAATGATAATAGTACATTGCATCCATTTGGCACGTACAGTCCACAAGACAAACAGAAAGGTAAGGCTCTCTACTGAAAATTATCTACTGCAAGTGGTGTGAGAAAACACAAGTGTTTATTTAAAAAAAAAAAAAAAGAGGAACAAAGGGGAATTAATTAGACTAAGTGCAGACTTCGTTACTCTGAGTCCTGAACACTGAGAGAAGGGTGGGGGAGCTGACTCACAAGTTGTGAAGCAGATTCCTGGCATTGCCTCCAGTTTAAGTGACAGTTTCTGTGCTTGCTGCCCCAAACATGGAGGGTTATGTATAAAACAAACCATGCCTGCAGAAACAAAATGACAAACCATTATTTTTGTTTAAGAATATTTTAATATTGGAAGTTACCAAGTGTAAATAACAATTCAACTCACAATATATATGGACTGGTATTAAACCATGGAGTGATCATAGCACAATTTGCAGATTTATGCTTATTTTTGAGTGGTAAATGCCATGAACCATGACCATGATTATCTTGTACACGTCACATTTCTAGTGGAGTTTTACATGTAAAAGCCTTAGATTTTCCTCTTTCTGTTTTCAAAAATTATGCTTTAGGCCACCAAGAAATTTATTTCCCTGCTTCTCCTTTCTGTTTAGTAACTTTAATTTTTTTTTGTACTACAAAAGCAATAGATATTCATGACAGAATATTAAGAGAAAGGCAATAAAGAGAAGATTTAATGTTTCTCATGTGTGTGTGCGCTAAGTTGCTTCAATTGTGTCTGACTCTTTGTGACTCTGTGCCATAGCCTGCCAGCCTCCTCTGTCCATGGGACTCTTCAGGCAAGAATACCAGGGTTGGTTGCCATGCTCTCCTCCAGGGGATCTTCCCAACCCAGGGACTGGACCCACATCTCTTATGAGAAACTGACTTGACTTTCTGTCAGTATGTCTTTTCCCATCTTAATACAATTAAATATTTTCTTGACAAAGCAGGATTTCCTTCTGAGTCCTTCTGTCACAAAGGCAGGAAGAATCTGGGTAAGGAACAGCAGGTTCCCCTCACACCAGAAATGCCTTCTCTTGACCATGTCCCAGTAATGACCAAGAACGTTTCCAGCCCTTATATAACTTGACTGGCATTTAATTCTCAAGCATCACATAGTCCAGTGACAATCCAAATTCAGGGTTTTATTCCTTGTTTAATATGATGTTCAAAGGAACATTGGACACATTCCCTCCTATCTTGTTTCATTTTCAGTGCTTGTAAAATATTTCGCTGAAGTGAGAATTACATGGTATATTTTTAGAGGACATTGAGACACTCAAGGAAATGGGATAATATCTCTAGGAAGGCTGGCAGAGGCAAACATAATGAAACTATAAAACTAGTTAAAGTGTAAGGATACACCCAGAAAAAAAATATTTAAATAATAAAATCCATTCAAAACACATGCTGAAAATAAGATGCAGTGATACTTTGGAACTTCAGTAGAATGTTCTAAGTTTGTATTTCCCTGAACAATGAGAGTCCTTTAGGCACAGAACCACTGGAAGGTTCTGTCTGTTCTCTTCCTCCTGAGACATGGATCCATGGTCCACCAGGTACCTGCTACACTTCCTCCTCCTACCTCAACTTTCCAAGGTAACATTAAAAATCCAGCTCTTTTAAAATTCTATTAGACATTATTTCTTTAAAAAGCACAGAAAATCCATTATTATTTCCTTGTGGTTCTGTGATACAATACTCATTTATAAGAATTTGACCTATCAAAGCATAGACTTGTTAAATTTTAACTGTAATAGGCCAGTAGATGGAACACTCTTACTTTTTATATAAGCTTATTGACTGAAAGAGAATACTGTAGAAGAATACTGTGCTCGTCACTTCTTTGTAGTATTAATAACATTTTCAGTTTTGAGAACCATTGAGAGTTCCTGAGTTTCAGATGCACATGAGGTGGTCATAGGCCACTGAGACTCATGAAACATGAGTGATGTTGACTTGCCACCACCCAGGTTTCTAAGGAGCTCCTTTAGAAAAACAAGATTGACTTGACAAAATGTAATGTCTAATGAGGAGAGGAACTGTTACAGCCAAAACATTAACTTTTTTTTCTTCCCTTCCTCCTTTCCTTTGTATATTTAAAAGTCCAATGTTGATATGCTGTGTTCCATCTATTTTTGTAATAATAGTACGTACCACCCACTGTTCTACTGTTATTTTTTATATATATACATAATCCTGTCAAGCTGTTAGAGAGAAAAGGCATTCTTAAAACTAACATTTGTAGAAATTATAACACCAGAAAATTCACATTTGTGTTGGAGAATTGCTCACAATGCCTGCAGCGGAATGAGTGTGGGGCTCCAGGGTGGGAATAATGATGGAGGTTGTCTCCCAGGGGTTCACTATAAAATCCGATTAGGCATTTGAATGGTAATGAAGTGCACACACACTACATTTTCTGAAGATTCTTTCTGGCAGATCTCACCCTGGGCCAAGTAATAGCCGAAGTACAGTTTACCTCTGGTTTGTTCTTCCCTCTCCTCCCGTTGTTCTCATCTCCCTTTTGTGCTCTACTCCTGCTTCCTCCCCACTTTTAGTTCCTGAGAACTCCAGCCCTTGCCCCAAGCACTTGTGGCCCCAAGGCGGCCCAGGATCACCCACTGAGGTCTTCTCAGGCCTTTCACCCACACTCCAAACCAGATGTTTTAATTCTGTATCCTGTCCCACTGAACCCATGTGCCTCGGGGTCCTTTGAAGAGACACATAAGAGTGCGATTATGTACAATATGTCCCCTCCTGGGAACTTGCATGTATCCACCCCCGAATAGCATGTAAGGCACTGCCTCTGCAGTGATGATCAGAAATTGAATTATACTTTTCAACTTGACTGATGATTATGGGATAACTTCATTGTGTAGAATGTGCTAGGCTGCAACGATGAACACAATGTTGTTATTGTTCTCAACAATAGTCTAAAGCAGAGGTCAGCAGACTTTGTCTGTAAAGGGCCATAAAATACATTTTAGGCTTTTTGGACCATAGGATCTCTGTTGTAGCTCCTCACCTCTGCCACGGTAGTGTGCAATCAGCCATAGACAGTATGTTCATGATTGTGTTCAATGAAAGTTTATGTACAAAATCAGTAGGTAGGCTGGTTTGGGGCCAGGGCCATAGCTTGCTGCTGCTGCTGCTGACATGAACCCTTTGTCCTTCTTTTCTGATTTGCCCTTGCAGAATGGATCCTATAAAATAAGTCACAACAATAAAAGATGGAGATTAAAATAAGGGTCATTTGGTCATAAATGAAGTAGTAACTAGATGTACAGTATTTTATAGGCAATATATAAAATATCCATCAAGACCTACCTTGTATATTCAGTGGGATCCAGAAATACTGTTTTTAGGAGACAAGAATTGTAGATTTTCACGATGATAAAGACCTTAACAAATGTGTTTGGATGAAGAGGAAAAAAAAATTCTTTACAGCAAGTGGATCTGTTGTTAAAAAGTACTAAGGATAATCACAACATTGTTGATCAACTATACTCCCATATAAAGTAAAAAGTTAAAAAAAAAAACTACCAAGGATAGAGAGTCATCAAAGAAAACACATCTGCACCTATCATCACTTTAAAAACACGCAGATTATTCATGTGAATAAAATAAAAATTGAAGTTAATGATCATAATAAACTTGAAGTAGCCAGTTCAGTTCAGTTCAGTCGCTCAGTCGTGTCCGACTCTTTGCCACCCCATGAATCGCAGCACACCAGGCCTTCCTATCCATCACCAACTCCCGGAGTTCACTCAGACTCACGTCCATCGAGTTGGTGATGCCGTCCAGCCATCTCATCCTCTGTCGTCCCCTTCTCCTCCTCCCAATCCCTCCCAGCATCAGAGTCTTTTCCAATGAGTCAGCTCTTTGCGTGAGGTGGCCAAAGTACTGGAGTTTCAGCTTTAGCATCATTCCCTCCAAAGAAATCCCAGGACTGATTTCTTTCAGAATGGACTGGTTGGATCTCCTTTCAGTCCAAGGGACTCTCAAGAGTCTTCTCCAACACCACAGTTCAAAAGCATCAATTCTTCAGCGCTCAGCCTTCTTCACAGTCCAACTCTCACATCCATACATGACCACTGGAAAAACCATAGCCTTGACTAGACGGACCTTTATTGGCAAAGTAATGTCTCTGCTTTTGAATATGCTATCTAGGTTGGTCATAACTTTCCTTCCAAGGAGTAAGCATCTTTTCATTTAATTTCATGGCTGCAAACACCATCTGCAGTGATTTTGGAGCCCAAAAAAATAAAGTCTGACACTGTTTCCACTGTTTCTCCATCTAGAGGACATGCTAAAGAAGAAGAATGAGAGGCGAAAGAGGAGGACATGGATGAATTTATATGTAGTGCAGTAAGAGAAATAAATATAGACAAGTAGATGATAGATTGATAGCTTATTGCAAAAGCAGTACGTGGTAAATGTTACACAAGAATTAGTTTTTGTAATATTAACAGATAAACTGAAAGTGTCAGTGGATAAAGATAGTGAGGATGTATTTCTTGCTAATATCACAGCCCAGTGAGAACTGAGGGACCTGGGCTCTTTCCATTGGAAGCTGGCCATCTTCTGGTGCCTCATCCACTTATGGTTGCAGCAGGCAGATGGGAAAGGGGGAGAAGTTGCATTTACCCTTTCTTAAGCATTGAAACTGGACACAACATTGACCATAGTAACTTACTTTCTATTGTCCAGAACTGGTCTTGTTATAAAAAGGGGTGGAAAATGGGGTTGATGCTCTAGATGTGTACGAGGAAGAAAGGAAGACCATAGGTACTGGGAGCACTAGAATTCTCTGCCACTGTTGTAAAAATACCAATAGATCCCAGAAACCAACAGTGAAGGTTTCATAGAAAACGTGATATTTGAGGTGGACCTTGGGAGAAGGGTGGGACTTTTAATGGATGAAATGGGTTTTGCAATTATATGAGCAAGTACACTGGGGTAGAAAAGCCTGGCCTTGGGGTCTAGAATTGTAAATGGTCTCTGGTGGCTAATGTGTAATAGATAAAGTTAACTGCCAGGGACAGAGACTTTTATACTCTAGGCAATTGTGTGCAACTGAAAATTTTTTGATCAGGCAGTTATATGATCACAGCTATGTTTGCCACTAGTGAAAAAATGAACTGAGAAGTTGAGGATAAAAGATCAGAACTGATAGAAAAGATGTGGTCCTCATATGTCCTTTATTCCAATTTACCTTGTAGACTTTCTGCTCTGTGTGCATGTGTGCTAAGTTGCTTCAGTCGTGCCCAATTCTTTGTGACCCTATGGACTATAGTCTACCAAGCTTCTCTGTCCATGGGATTTTCCAGGCAAGAATACTGGAGTGGGTTGCCATGCCCTCCTCCAAGGGATCTTCCTGACCCAGGAATCAAACCCGAGTCTCTTATATCTCCTGCATTGGCAGGTGTGTGTGTGTGTGTGTGTTTTCTTTTTTACCACTAGCGCCATCTCTCAGCAAATCTTTGACTGCTGCATATTACCAGGTCACTGGAGGTGGAGGACAGTGCTGACCGCTTTGTTCTTCGTGCTTCTGTACTCTGATCATCTGACTTATCAGATTCCTGCTTCAAGTCTCATTTTCAGGGATATTTCAGCAGTGCTAGAACTGCCTCCATTTTATACTAGTCTGTGATGCAGAGCTTTGAACAAGTCCTTCCCTGGTGTATTCATCAGGGTTCTCCAGAGAAACAGAACCAATGGAATGTATATGTGAGTATATGTATGTCTCTCTGTGTGTGTATTACATATACATACATATGTAGAGATTTATTGCAAAAGGTTGGGTAACATGATTATAGAGGAAGGCAAGTCCCAAGACCTGCAGGGTAAGTGGGCAAGCTAAGACCTAGAAGAAAGAGCCAATGGTGTAGTCCCTGTCTGAAGGGGCTAGCAGGATCAAGAACCAGGAAAAGCCAGTGGTTCAGTTTGAATCCAAGGGCAGGAAAAAAGCCAGTGTCTCAGTTTGAAGGCAGTCAGGCAGGAAGAATTCTCTCCTACTTAGAGGAAGGTCAGCCTTTTTGTTCAGGCCATCAACAGATTGGAAGTGGCCCACCCACATAGGGGCAGTTGCTCAGTGGTAAAGAATCCACCTGTACTTCAGGAGCTGCAGGAGACTCAGATTCAATCCCTGGGTTGGGAAGATCCCCTGGAGGAGGACATGGCAACCCATTCCATATTCTTGCCTGGAGAATCCCATGGACAGAGAACCCTGGTGGGATACAGTCCATACGTCCACAGAGTCAGACATGACTGAAGCGACTGAGCATGCGTTCATACCCACATATGGGAGGGGTGCAATCTACTTTGTCTGCTGATTTCAATCACTATCACTCCAAAACAACCAGACAGAATACCGAGTGTCTTGGCACCCTGAGCCCAGTCAAGTTGACACATAAAATTAGCCATCAAACCTGGTGTGTGGGCAGGTCAGAGCAGATTGCTACCAGCAGCATTTCTCAAGGACAAAGAGATTATTTCCTTGTTCCATCAACAGAGTCAACTTTCTGGTAGAATCTCACTATAACAGATCCATAGCAAGTTTATGGCATACAGATTAATAATCCTTTTTTGTGCTTATTGGCACTTTGTGTTTATAAATCACTGTTTGAATATGCACAGTCTTATATAATCCTGTGCTCTTCCAATGAAAGTATTCGTTTCCCTACTATGTAGATTTAAAAACCAAAGTTTATAGAAGTTGAGTAGTTTTCTTAAGTTCATACAGCATAACAGGCCGTGATTGGAAATATGTAGTTTTGCAACACAAACCATACTCTTAACCATTATGCATACAATTTTTTCATACATTATTTAATAATTTATTTTTTGATAAGGGTTAAATCAAGCTCAACATTCATAAAATGAAGATCATAGCATCTGGTCCCATCACTTCATGGCAAATAGATGGGGAAACAGTGTCAGACTTTATTTTTGGGGGCTCCAAAATCACTGAAGATGGTGATTGTAGCCATGAAATTGAGAAATGCTGCTCCTTGGAAGAAAAGTTATGACCAACCTAGATAGCATATTGAAAAGCAGAGACATTACTTTGCCTACAAAGGTCCATCTTTGTCAAGGCTATGGTTTTTCCAGTGGTCATGTATGGATATGAGAGTTGGACTGTGAAGAAAGCTGAGCACCAAAGAATTGATGCTTTTGAACTGTGGTGTTGGAGAAGACTCTTGAGAGTCCCTTGGACTGCAAGGAGATCCAACCAGTCCATTCTGAAGGAGATCAGCCCTGGGATTTCTTTGGAAGGAATGATGCTAAAGCTGAAACTCCAGTACTTTGGCCACCTCATGTGCAGAGTTGACTCACTGGAAAAGACCCTGATGCTGGGAGGGATTGGGGACAGGAGGAAAAGGTGACGACAGAGGATGAGATGGCTGGATGGCATCACCGACTCGATGGATGTGAGTTTGAGTGAACTCCGGGAGTTGGTAATGGACAGGGAGGCCTGGCGTGCTGTGATTCATGAGGTCGCAAAGAGTTGGACCCAACTGAGCAACTGAACTGAACTGAAATAATACTTAAAGCTAAACTCAATGCTTGGTACACAGAAAGATCTCAAAAATCCTTGTTATTAGTTGTAATATTCAGTATACATGTCTATTTACTTTTCATATAAAATAGACTGAGAAGTAAACAGTTTTTGTGGGTAGGAAAACCAGGATTCAGACCCTAGTCTTCTGCTCCCTAGGCCCCAAACTTAGGGTTTTCCAATACAATGCAGATGCAAGAAGAATTTTTTTTTTAAACCTCTACGGTGTCTAAACGGTGAGTAGATATACTGTATCTCATGATTTTTTAAGTACTTTTTGTCACTGAGGCCAATGCTTAAATCACCATCTAATCCACAGCATTCATTACAGAATCTTGTTTACCAAAATGTTAAGTCATTAAAAAAAATGGCTTGTTAATCTTCTACAAATCACAAGTAATGAATATGTGTCAGCCATTTTGAGATGGGAAAATGTAGTTAAGATGCACGGACTTCACTTGCCAGGGGTTCCCAGCGGGTCACCACCGTAAAAGCATATTAGCAGGCTACGATTTCTTCATACAGGCTGTATTAGTGCACATATGAGCCCTTCAGTTCTGTATGAGGACTTATTTATTTCATGGTTGGTTTCTGCGTTGGTGAAAATTATGTCTGAGAGATGGACTGGAACAAATCCAGGCACCAAACAGTTCTGCCTCCAGTTTCCTACAGCTTTATTTGTTCTTTGTTTGTAGACCTATTGCTTCCCAGTGATGGATGGGCTGAGAGCGAAGTACCACCTTCTCCCCAACCACATCCCGTTCTGGAATTGGGCCTTGAAGATTACAGCCACAGGTATCGATAAAATGATATATTGTAAATGTTCCCTGTTATGGTTTTTCTGGGAAAACCCAGCAACCTTATTTTAACTCTATTTCTTTCCAGAATGGAAATCTCATAGTATCTATAATTCCTTTCCAGTGAAAACTTCTTATAGCTAATATTGACACCTCAGATGGTTCATTTTCGCCTCCTGGAATTTGAGATTCATCATATATTATTAAAATATATGGGGAAATTGTTGAATCTTTTTTTTTTACCAAGTTAAAAACTAGAGAGATGGAACTCAAAAAAAGTTATATGGGAGGGTATAAAACAAAACTGAGAAGACATAAAGCTCCTTTTTTTTTAAATTTGTAATTGGCAAATTCTAAAAGTATCTTAAAAATATATGTTCCAAGAAAGTTAATGGAATCTAAAAATTAAAGCAACAGCATATGTAATCTAAACTATTGAAAAGAATGCCCAATATTATATCCATTCTGTAATAGAAACAAAAAAATCAATAATATTTAGACTCACACAAGCATGAGAAAGAGAGATTTACTAAGCATACACACCATTTGAATAGTAGAATTCATAGATTTTGTTCTTCTGATGAGTTTTAAAAATCATTAACTTGTCCCTTAGCTATTTTCTATATTTATTATGGCTGTTAAAAATTGGATATTTTATTCCATTGTTGCCCCATGGTAGTCCTGTGAGATTTTTTTCATTTATCTTGCAGCAAGGCTGGTGTCATCACTATTATGTTTTTTATTACAATCTGCTAAAAATAAAACAAGAGTATAGCTACCTCTATTAGCCAAAATCTTACGCTATCTCCTATTCCTACATTTCTGAAGTCAAATATCTTACTCAAACACAATTTCTTCAACTAGACTGATAATCATAATAATGTTCTAGATCAATATCTCTGGGGGTTTATTGAGCAGAAATCTGGACATATTTGATTTTGCTTGTTTATTTCCATTGCCTGCCTTTAGTCTGAATCAAAAATGACAGTTTGGTAGCATTAAAATCCCCTGTTGAAAATAATTTCACTCACCTACCTTATTGTTTATCCAGGGTATATGCACAAAACTGCTAGAACAGTGCAGAGTTAAATCAGATATAAACCTGTCATGGTGTATTTATAATAAATATTTATTTGGTCTTAATCCCATTTCTGGCACTGACCCCTAAAAACCTTGAAATTTCCCAAGTATTGAGAGTGATAAAGGTGTCTTATGTAAATGAAGTGGCTTTTGGAAGCATCTAAGGAAGGAGATTGGTTGCCAGTGGAGCCAGTCTTGTGCTTTGAGGGTTGGAACTTCAATCCCATCTAGAGAAATGGGCCCTGAATCAGTTGACCATGGCCAATGATTTAATCAGTCTTGCCTTAGTAATGGGGGCTTCTTAGGTGGTGCTCGTGGTAAGCAACATACCTCCCCACTGCAGGAGACCTAAGAGATGAGGGTTCGATCCCTGGATCAGGAAGATGCCCTGGAGAAGGAAATATCAGCCCACTCCAGTATTCTTGCCTGGAGAATCCCATGGACAGAGGAGTCTGGTGGGCTGTGGTTCATAGGGTTGCAAAGAGTCAGACACAACTAAAGCAACTTCGTGTGTAGGCATGCCTGTTTTATGAAACCTCCATAAAACCCCAGAATGACAGGGTTTGGAGACCTTCTGAGTTGGTAAATATGTGGAGATGTGAGGAGAGGGGTGCATTTAGAGTACAGAAGCTAGGAGCCCCTTCCCACATACTTTGCCTCATGCAGCTCTACATGAGGCAGTTCCTAAGTTTTATCCTTAAACAATAAACCAGTGAGCTAGGAAGTAACATGTTTCTCTGAGTTCTGTAAAGTGAAAGTGAAGTCGCTCAGTTGTGTCCAACTCTTTACAGCCACATGGACTGTAGCCTACCAGGCTCCTCCATCCGTGGTATTTTCCAGGCATGAATACTGGAGTGGGTTGCCATTTCCTTCTCCAGGAGATCTTCCTGACCCAGGGATTGAACCTGGATCTCCCGCATTGTAGGCAGACGCTTTACCATCTGAGCCACCAGGGAAGATAGAGTTCTGTAAGCCACTCTCAAGTACTGATCAAACCCAAGGATAGAAAGGAAAGAGGTAGGATGGGCAGTTTAGGTTAGGAAAAGCAAATGAGGAGAGAGGGAAAATGCAGTGTGTTCAATGTGGTGAAACATATAGTATCTGGGAAAGAAGTTATGGCAAGGGCATGGCCAGCCATTCTCCGTGAGCACCATGCTTCTCCAGAGAGCTGTGGAGAAGCATTGAAGGGTTTGAAGGCGGGAGGTGACAATATCACGATATGTGAGTACAGTCGTGGAGGATAAATGGATAAGGGAAGCCAGAGACAGGGATACTAGTCTGAAACCACCAGCAAGAGAAGAGAGGGGCTTGAAAAAAAGAAAGAGCAGCATAGCTGGAGTCAAGAAGGGACAAAGTCAAAGAAATTTTTGAAATGGAATGAACAAATCTAAAGCTTTGAATCACTCAATCTCTCTTTCTCTCTCTCCCCCTACCCCCCTGGGATTCTGTGACCTGTACCATCCTACAAGCTGCTGTGTTGCCTAGGTGACCAGCAGCCATGGGGATTTGGATGTGTGAAACTTAGAGTGAAGGAAGCCTTGGAAGGGAGCCAGGAGGGTTCAGCAAATGAGGCTGTCCTATCTTTAAAAAAAAAAAGAAAGAAAAAAGGTAAAAGCCCTCTGAAAGGAAAAAGTAGTGCTTTAAAGGATGGAACCAGTCTTATGAAACAGAAAACTATTAATTCGCAAGGAGTGAAAAACAAATTTCATCAGGCTAAATTTGTGCCTATACTCTGAACCCAGATGAAATCAGGAGTTGAAGTCACTTGTTTGTAGTGATATGGTCTTCCCAGGTGGCACTAGTGGTAAAGAACTCACCTGCCAGTGCATGAGATGTAAGAGATGTGGGTTCAGTCCCTGGGTTGGAAAGATTCCCTGGAGGAGGGCATGGCAACCCACGTCAATAATTATTTGACAAAAATTCAGAATGTGTCTAAATTAAAAACATACATATGTGTGTGTGTATATGTGTGTGTGTGTGTGTGTGTATATATGTATGTATGTACATATATCGGAGAAGGCAATGGCACCCCACTCCAGTACTCTTGCCTGGAAAACCCCATGGACAAAGGAGCCTGGTGGGCTGCAGTCCGTGGGGTCGCTAGGAGTCGGACACGACTGAGCAACTTCACTTTCACTTTTCACTTTCATGCATTGGAGAAGGAAATGGCACCCCACTCCAGTGTTCTTGCCTGGAGAATCCCAGGGATGGGGGAGCCTGGTGGGCTGCCCTCTATGGGGTCACACAGAGTCGGACACAACTGAAGCAACTTAGCAGCAGCAGCAGGTACATATATATGAAAGAAATATATTATCTACCATGATGTCTCAGAAAGAGATTAAGGCAAATCAACAGCAGACAGAATATATTGAATGTGGTTAGCTGTTCACAGCACTTGGTTATTCCCTATGTGTTCACAGTTTCTCCCCCTCTTGGTTCTCTCTGAGTTCTGTCCCTCCTTCCGTGTCTCTTCCCATACACGTGACCTACGTCTACCCTCATAGTAACCAAACGCTAAAGATAATCCATGGCCACCTGAGACTTTAGACATAATTATTTTGGCATGCCCTTCGAAACCTCCCCCTGCCTTTTTATTTCAGATGGTTCTCCTTGAACGTTCATGGCAGGTCTTGTAGGTCTTTCACATTCCTGATTTGTCATCATGTTTGGGACACTGGCATATGTTTCGTGCTACCTTTATTTATTCATTATGCAGCATCATCTGACATCGACTATCATTTCTCTTTGATAGATTCCCTGGTTGTTCATGCTGAAAACACAGTCTTTATCTAGGATATGCCTTTGGCCTGCTGTCAACTTGCATCTTCCACTGCGGCCCACTCAGCCATGAGCACATGCTAACTGCTTTCAAAATTAAAATATGTCGTACTTTATAGTTAATTATTGTGTCACTGTCTCACACCAAAAAATTCTAATATGTAGCATAAAATTACAAACTGTTTTACTAGTCTAATGAGTCTAATGTTATTTTACTAGTCTAAGTTATTTTCCCATTAGTCAATTCAATACTACACACATTTAAGTACAAGTTCATATTAGCTCGAAGCCTACCGTGCCTCATATAACACCTCCTTCCTTTCTTCCTTACATATATGCCAATCTGATACCAGCCTAATTTCCATTTTGTACCATGGCAAGAGAGGTCCTTTTATTGAAGGCTTTCAAAGTGTATACTTGTCCATGTTCAAAACAACAGTAACAGAAGTATATATCATCATGACTAATGTAATGGACATATCCAGGTTTGCCTGTGTTTATTACATATATATATATATATATATACATGCACATATATGTGAATATATGTTGCATTCATATGTACATATTTACAAAGCAGCTTTTTATTTCTCTGATCATCTTTGATGGTATCTCTGCATCTGTACAAAAAATTCACTTTATTTAGACTGATCCTTACTTGATGTTACTATATTGCTGTCTTGTTTTTTCAATGGAGAATGGGGTTAATTGTTTCCCGAGTTTGGGAAAATTTGAGTTCTTATTCTTAATTTGACAAATAATGCCTAGTTTGGTAAAGCATTCTAAAACAGTAAAGTGAATTAACCAAAACGTTACACAGTTGGGTGGATTCCCATAGTCTGCCTTGAGCAGAGCACTTGAAATGCAGCGTGATTTCTTTTAATGAGGAATATTCATGTTGTTCTACATTTTCTCCCAAAAGGTTTTCATTATAACATGTGGCATATGTTTTGATTAACCCTTTAGTTTTCTTTTATTTCACAACATGTACCACTCTGTTGAAATTAAAAAAAAAAAAAAAACCTAACCTAAAATGCAAGCTGCATAAGAGCATGTGTGAAACTGTACTAAGAGGTAAAGGATGCAGTTCTATGGATGCAGGATTAGCAACAACCTGCATCCCAGGCTGGCCACCATTTTAGACAAAGATCTTGCGGCTCTGGGAAAAGTTCAAGTAGCCACAAGCTGGTCCCGACTTCGCCAGTGGCCAGCTGTTGTGACCTTGGAATATCAGTCTCCTCTTTGGGCCTCAGTGTCTTACCTACAAGATGAAGAGTTAGATGAGGTGACTTTAATGACTTCCAACTCTTCGATTCTCTGGTTCCATGAAGGTCATGAGTCTCTCTGACACTAAAACCATATCATCACAAGAGATCAAAGGATGAAAACTAAGTGCAAATAAAGGTCGGATAACACATTTAAAGGCAAGTGCTTCCAAAACATCAAGGTTCAAAGGAAAGCTCACATTCACCATGGCATCTCAGAATTCCTCTTTAAAGTGAACTAAAACAATCAAAATATTCTATTATGCCAGGCCAGTCAGTAGCACTAGTGGATCAGGATTTATGTTTGCAGTTAACGTATTTTGCCACCATCACTAGATACCCCATCTAATATGTTTGACATCAGTAGCTTTCTTGGCTGAGAATGTAGCCAGACACCAAGAAAGAAGCCAAAGCGGGGAGGCGGGGAAGGAGAAAAGAAAAACTTTCATAATTCTAAAGAGTAGCTTTAAACTTCTTGAGCAGTTTTCATGAAAAATACACAGTTGTCTCTCGGTATCCATGAGGAATTTGTTCCAGGACTCCCAGGGGTACTAAAACCTGCAGGTGCTCAAGTCCCTGGTATAAAATGGTATACTGTTGTATACAGCATCCTCCCATATGCTTCAAACCACTTAATACAATGTAGATGCCATGTAAATAGTTGTCAGAGCATGGGAAATTCAAGTTTTGCTTTTTGAAACTTTCCAGAATTTTTTCTTTTCTGAATATTGTTGGTCCCAGGTTGGATGATCCTTAAATGCCATGCTGAGGATACGGAGGATAGACTGTGTAATTTTTTTTTGCTGAAGAGTTCCTTAGACCCTCATTCAAAGACCAGGCTAAGCTACAGAAACAAAGGAAAGGATTAAAGTTTACTTTTGTAAGCTTTTGTTGAGCTCTTACTGTATATTAGGCACTATTGTCAGTATTTAACATATCATCGTTTATTTCACCCTTATGACAACTTTATTAAGTAAATTCTATTACTGTCCACTTCTTAAAAAGATTCTTTTCTGTTATGGTTGGCTACAGGCTATTGAATATAGTTTCCTGTGCTATATACACTGTCCATTTTATGCATTAGGCCACCTACCCTGGCATCTCACTCCCAAGCGCGTGGCCTTAAACCTTATTGTGTATTTGTGTGTGTGTGTGTGTGGTCACTAGTGTCCGACTCTTTGCGACTCCATGGACCGTAGCCCACCAGGCTCTTCTGTCCGTGGAATCTCCAGGCAGGAATACTGGAGTGGGTTGGCATGTCCTTCTCCAGGGGATCTTCCTGACCCAGGGATAGAACTTGGGTCTCCCGCATTGCAGGCAGATTCTTGACCATCTAAGCCACCAGAGAAGTCCACAAATCTTATACCACAGCTCCTTCTAAATAGGAGAGAAGGGCTTTTAGTCACAAGCCCACGGAAAGTCTGACGAAAACAGAGAAGCCAAAAAAAAAAAAAGCAAACTGTAAAAAAATCAAGTAACTTGAAAAGCAAAAACTTAACAGTCATTTGAAAAGCAAAAGCAGGTCTATTTATTTATCTGCTTATTTCCTAAATGCTCCTACTGTATTTACTCTGCCCCAGACCCTAGTCTCCTTATTTTACAAATCGTTTGTAAAATAATCATTTGTAACTCATTTTATCTGTTATTAAAGATTGTTACCCATGGGAGATAAGGAGTGTAATTATACCCATTTTATACACACAAAAAATTGAAACACAGAGAGGTTCAGTAACTTGCCTGGGTCCCACAGCTAGTAAGGAGCAGAGCCAGGATTTTAAACTGAGCAGACCTGCTCTGGACTTTGTGCTTTTGAATGCTCTGCTGTATTACACTACATTACAATAGCAGAGGCTCATTCACTCAGCAGTATTATTATTGCTGCAAGGCAGTATTAAATATGCATGACTAATAAGTTTCAAGAAAGATTGAACCTTTTTTGATATATTTGGTTAAGAAAGTGAGATTCCCCAGTACATTTTAGGATTCTCATTCATAATGGTTGAGTTTTTGAGTTGTTATTTTATTGTTTACAGTGTCAAATCCCAACTGTTTGAAAAAAGTCAGTCCTTTCTGATTTACCAAGAAGACTTCATTTTATTTTTTCCTGTATTTAAGATTAAAGTTGTGCTGAAATGAGCTGCCATATTTACTTTCTAAATATATGTACCAAGGGAGAAAGGGCTCTAAGTTAATGTATGAAAAGTATATAAATATAAATTATTTCTAGATCAAGAAATGAGGTATTGTCTGTAATTCCCTTATATAATCCCCTCCATCCTCAAGCAAATAAATAAAATATTCAGCAGAAATGAAATTCTTTGAGATTGAATACAAGTACTAGGAAGTCTGTAATGGGCATTTGATGTATCTTGTGTCTAAATTGTCAGCTGTGCTTTTCCTGTTATTTCCTGTTGGTATTATTGATGAGCAGACTATTTGGTCAGCATTAACATTACTTTTAGAAAATAGACCTAAATAAAGTAGAAAAGCAAACTACCACAGCCATTACTCATTCAACAGGATGGTTTTCTCAAAAGGATACAGCCCTTTCACTTGTTTTAAAGGAAGAGCGTGCTTAGCCCACGGATCTCTCTTAACCAACATTTAGGCTCTGCTACTATCCAGTGACATCCTTTGAAGCACTAGTGGTTCCCAGGTTCACTTTATCCACTTAAAGTTCTGTATTGTACAGCAGGATCCCAACTAGCAGAAATCAGTGAAGGGGAAAACACGATATTAGCCAGAGAATATTATTTAAATTGCAGAATATGATAAAATGCAGGAATACAGAGTTGCTCCATCTCGTAAGAGATACCTGAGGTTCACCAACTGGTTGAAAATGCCTGGTTGGGAGCTACAGAGGGAGTGATGAGCTCTGTTCAAAATGAGAACTGCTGCCTTTAATTTTTTTTTTTTTAATTCTAAACCTAAATGTGGCGTATGGCTTCTTTCTGCAGCTCTGGGGTGGACTCAGCAGTATATTTTCCAGATCAGCATATCAACTTTAGATCTGTGACACCAGCCAGGCAGCCTGAATCAATGAATCTGAAAGCCTCAAAGAGCATGGACCTCGGTAAGTGCGGGTGAGGTGACATCCAGGTCAGCTGTCTAGCCTTAGCCCATCTGTCTCCCTGAATGTCCTGCCTTTGTTTCTTCAACTCCAACCTTAGGGGGCAAGGTCTGCTGAAGCATGGAGGAAGGGATAATAGTCATCCCATCTTTCTGTCTCCTACCACACATTTAATCCTAATTACTCCTTTTTAAAAGAGAGATAAGTGACATTTTTATAAAGTGGGCCATATAGGTCAGAAAAGTAGGAGTATCCGTTCTGGAAGATCTGAATGCATAAGCGTCTTTAACTCACCTGCCTTTGCGTTTGTACTTTCACGTCTGCCGGTACCTTTCCATTTCCCGAGAACATCCATATTGCAGGGCCTGGGAAGATCATGAAGTTCAATGAATCCTCTCCCACGGAGCATCCCATCTCTGTGTGCAATGTTTGGGGATGGTGGCAGTGAAGAAACTTTCTCTCTTTAAATGCCCCATCTCCAAATCCATCCCTGGGTTTGCCAGATTGAGGGTATCTAAGAACCCAGTTTCATGCCCAGACAACCTCAGTGAGGTTCTGAGTCCTACAGAGAATTTCTGGGTGAGTGAGTGAGTCCTACAGAGGATATCTGGGTTAGTGCTGGTTGCCAGGGCAATCAAGAACTGCTGAAAACTGTATTCTCCAGGCTCTAGAATGTGAAACCTATATCTCAGACAACCAAGCACATTGCTGCCCTTGCATGGGCCCTTAGAGAGAGAATGATTAGAATAGGATGCTAGTGCAAAATAAATTCTCAGCAGCATATTCACTGATTCCTGAATGCTCAGAGACCAAGCCCTGCCAATCCCCCTCCCCTGTCCTCCGAGGAACATTACATATTTCATTAGTAGCACCAAGAAAATAGAATAATCAAAACTGCGTGTTCCATGAAACAATCTGATAAATAGTGCTTATCTGTTACTCATTTACAAGAGTTCAGAAAAATGTTCAGTCATGATGAAACAAGAAAAATTGATTCTGTTTTCTATAAATGAACTAGATCACTAGGATACATTTGCTCTAATCATCTATAGCAAGAGACTGATAGAAACCTTAATAAGGAAGCTGTCTTGAGCACTGGTACAAAAGGGGTATTTTCTCTCAAGTGTGAACCCCTGACAGACCAAAGGAATAATGCGTGACAGTGTCATAGGTTATTACTAATTATGAAGGAGCAATTTGTTTTTATAGAGTGCTTGATAAATATTTCCTGTTCTGTCTTCCCAATTTCTCTATAAAGAAGATGAATGGATAAAAACTGCTCTTAATTTGGGATAAGAAATATATTGCTCTTTTCCTCACTTAGTTTAAAAAAAAAAAAAAGGCCAGCAGTACGGTTGTTAAAAGTCTCTGCAAAAGGAAAAAAAAAAGCAGCCATTTATAAAAAAAAAAAAAAAAGGTATCAGATCTATAAAAATAAAACCTAAACCATGTCCAGAAACTGTATTTCTGTTTAATTTTTTTGTTACTGAAAGCTTTGTTTTTAAACAGTTTTCTCTTTTAGATTGAAATAGCCCTTGCAAAATATGAACAGTTAGCAGTCACCCATTGCATTTTAGTGTACTTATCCCATACATGACAATAATGTTTGTTCAATTTTACATAAGTAGGGCAAAGGTCATGAGTTATTTTCTTCAGGACACGGGTATCAAATTAAAGGCATGGACTTAAATGCACGATGCAGCACAAGTGGCAAACTATGCTATGAAAACATTTTTAAACTAATTATGAACGTTTGGTCCCTTCCAGGAAATGCCAAATCAAAGCTAACAGTCTCTCAGCGAGCTCTGAGGTCAATATTCTAGGGCCATTCTGAACCCCTATTCCCAGAACAATTGAGTGAGCTCAATAAATATGTGATTTTTCTCAATGAATAAACTTAGATGATGCCAGAAAGGTAAACATTTGGAAGTGCCTTCCTTGTTTGATTAGATGAAAAAGATACTGTAAGTAGTTTAGCTTTCCATATATAGCACTGGGCCAATGTAAAGAATTAATGTATTTGCTAAAAAGGTTGGTGACTGTACTTAGAGGGATAATCCTCCGAGCAGGGTCAAGATCCATTCTTCAATTTTTCTTTTTTTTTTTTTAAATTGAGGTATTTAGGCTGAATAGCAAATTAGTGCTATTTGATTATCTTTGACCTAGAAAAACAGCAATTTTATATGATTCAAAATAGAAGAAGATAAACCTCCTACTTATTGCATAATTTATGTTGAATATTCCTCCTTTAGAAAATCTTCAAACTTCTTCAAAGATTAATAGACGTCATTGGTACCTTCCTTGTTTTTGTTTCTTTCATTTTTGCTACTGACTCTAAGCCAGTTTTTTAATTTGCATATTATGTTCAAATTATTTTAAAGGTGAATGAGTTCCATTTGTTTATTTTCACTTATGTTTTTAAAGACAGTTCTTACTGTGAAAAATAAAACCACCTCATTCCCATCTCTTTCATTTTTCACAAGATACAAACATATTTTAAAATATTTTGCTACCTATTTACCATACATCTATATTCAAACATCTCTGTCACACATTTTGTTTCTTTATACTAATTGTATAGTGTTATGTTATATGAAGGACTCTTACTTTTCCCTTTTTGATTAAATTTGGGCTTAATTTTTAGTTGGGATTTCTGGTTTGGGTGAGTGGGCTTGGTCCATTTGAATTTCTTATTCTGTGATTTGTTTATTTATATTCTTTGCCAAAAATGTTTGCATTTGTTCATTTTTTTCATCTTTTAGAATATCATTATATATGTTGTAAATAACTTTTTGCAATCTATTATTCATCTTCTTAGTTTGATCATGGTATCCTTTACTATAAAAAATGTTTTAGTCTTATAGAGTCGGACACTGAGCGACTTCACTTTCACTTTTCACTTTCATGCATTGGAGATGGAAATGGCAACCCACTCCAGTGTCCTTGCCTGGAGAATCCCAGGGACGGGAGAGCCTGATGGGCTGCCGTCTATGGGGTCGCACAGAGTCAGACACGACTGAAGTGACATAGCAGCAGCAGCAGCAGTCTTATTGTCAGATAATTCCATCTTTTCCTTCATGACTGGTTTTATTTATATCATTTATTTTCTTGTACTTTTAAAGGCTTGGATCTTTTAATGTTTAGCAATAATATGCTTTTATTCATCATTTATGAAGTGGGAAAAATTTTCTCCATGTAAATAGGCAAGTTATTCATAACGTTTATTGAGTTTTGCATTTTCCTCCCATTAATTCGGAATGCAGTCATGTTGAATTACTAAATTCCCTTCCCTCCATAGGATGACTTCTGAGTGCTTTTCTACTCATGTATTGGTCTGTTCCATGCCAGAGTCATCCCGTTTCAGATGTCACCCTATTACATTGTATTTTGATAACTTACAGAGCAAGCTTCCCTCTGTTTTCTCTTCTTTTGTAAAATTACTTTGGCTCTTCATATGCTTTATTCTCCTACATGAACCCTAGATCAGCTCATCAAAAAATTAAACAGGAATGCTTCTATTGTGTTTGTGTGCCCATTAATTATGAAGTTTGCCATTGGTTGCTGATAGAAATGTTTTTATCAGTTTAAATTGTGTCTTTGTATTCCTGGCTTCTTGAAAAGTTCTTTATTTGCTCACTTTGTTTAATCAGAAATGGATATTGAATTTTATTAAGTGATTTTAAGGATCTATACAGGATGATTGTGTGTAGTTCGTTCTTTATTACTATAGTGAGTTATAATAATAGATTTCCCAATATTAAATCTTTGATTTTTATGAATGACTCTCCATTTTACTCTGCATTTGAAGAAGATAGAAATGAGTAACACATTTTATCTATGTGATCTAAAAGGTAGGTGTAAGACCCCGATTATAGTTTTATTTGGTGATATTAATTCCTATATATTTAAAGGTATAGATTTTTTTTTTTTTTTTGAGGCCATTCTGCGTCAGTATTTGTGGATACTTTTGCTGGCATGAATGTGGCCACATTTAAGTCAGATCAGAAATGATTCAAATGATGAATAAAAGGAATTTATTTTTAAGTAATTAGTTGTAACTACGCTTATTCAAAGGGGTTAGGGTGTCATTTTCTGGGTTTTCCAGAAAATCAATCTTTTCCTACTAATTGTAGACTTTCCTCTATTTATTTAAATTACCAGAATTACTGTGTTCAGTCTGGATCCCTTTAATTTGTTCGTAATTGAGCTTGTGTGGGTGTTGAGTTGGAAGCTCTCAGGAGCTGAATAACACAGCTGCCTCTTTGGCCTTTGGCATAGGGTTTTCCCCCAAAGAGCTGCCCTCATTGGCAGTGTGCCAGAGAGTCATAGTCAAAGACTTTTTGATGAAGTACAAACATCTTTCACATCCAGGCCTGGTGTTTTATGACCCTGTAATAGTTTTGAAGAATTAGTCTAAATTATTCAAGGAACGGCCCTTCAGTATTTTGGTCCACTCCCTGACCTACTCTACAGCCCCATTCAAAGTTAAGTTTAAAATGCTATTTCCCACAAGATTTTCTTTTTCCTGAGCATTTTCTCTCCTGTTTCAAATTGGCCTCCTCCTCCCATTTCAGAAGGGTGTTCTGTAACACAGTAAGAGGAAGGCTGAGGGCAGTGCAGATGGAAGATACTGACCAGCTGTCCTGCCTCTGTTCAATGAGAGGAAATGAGCTTCAAGTGATGCATGAGGCATTCAAATGAAATTTTAGGAAGTTTCCTGACAATGAAGGTTGTTAACATTCCATGTCTCACAGTCTCTTAAAACAGTGCAAGTGTCTTGAATGACTATCCCTAAAATCAAGACGATAGATAAATCGGTTGATTTTCTTTCAAGATCTGTGATTTAGCAATTTAATTTTCTGTTAGTTGCTTGCTGGAAATTTGTATTAAGGTAGAAGTACTGGTAGACATTCACAGTCAAAGTAAATTCTTAATCAACTGATTTCTCAAATCAACAAAAGATTTGGGTCAGCCTTTGAATATAACCCTTGCATAAACATCATACATTCCTCTCAGAAAACAGTCAGGTATCTCTAATATCCAATGGAAAAAGGGCATGAAAAAAGTTAATTAAACCCATTCCACTGTTCTAATACTTTCTTTTTAATTTTTTTGTACATTAAGGAACTTTCATATGCATTCCCAGAAATAAGACAAAAATCCTGAACATTGAATATATAGAAGAATTTTCATAAAACTACACTCTGATAACTGAGGCTGATTTATTAATTAATATATATCATATAATACCATATGATATTTGAACATTTTTAATGTTTTTATTTATATCCATGGATCTTCTTTATTGTCCATCAATAACTGACACCTCTGAATCTGGTGAAAGCTGAATTGAGTACCACTATTTAAAATATAACTTTGACTTATTAAAAACAACAACAACTACCTGGTTGGTAAAGAAAAATTAATGGTAATACTAAAAGAATCTGCTATCTCTAATAGATGAGGAAGAGCTCAAGGACATAATCAGATATATTCCCTAAGCTTTAGGAAGTCAAAATGAAGGAATTACAGAGAATATTTGCTCATTCATTGCACAAATGTTTCTTGAGCACACTACTGTGTGCCAGGAAGTGCATTAAATACTGAGGATTCGGCAGTGAGAAAAATGGAACTTGATGTGGGCACCTACATGAAAACCCTAGCAAGAAAGGGCAACTGAAGAGTGGAGATTCCCAGAAAGAAGTACTGACATGATGATGATGACTTATCTCAGGGAGAAGAAATGGGAGAAGCACCTGAAGCGCTCTTGCGGCTGCTCTAAGAGCTAACTGAAAGCCTTGGCCAGGTGGAGAAGAGAAAAGTGAAAAAGCAAAAGTCACTCAGTTGTGTCTGACTCTTTGTGACTGTATAGAAGAAGACTGTATAGTCCATGGAATTCTCCAGGCCAGAATACTGGAGTGATAGCCTTTCCCTTCTCCAGAGGATCTTCCCAACCCAGGGATCGAACCCAGGTCTCCCACATTGCAGGCAGATTCTTTACCAGCTGAGCCACAAGGGAAGCCCAGAGAAGAGAAAGAGAGAAGCAAATGGTATGGGGGAAAAAAAAAGTGACAACAGTCTTAAAAGAAGCAATGTAGAAAGAGCTAAAGAGCTGCACACAATGAGGCTTGCAAAACCTTTAGGAGTTAGACAGTCAAGCTATTTTTAGAACATGAAAAAGAAAGTGTGGTGGCCCACTGTTTAGAGCAGGTAACAGCTGTCAGGTAGAAAGCAGAGCTACCCAGTTCCTGCGTTAATTTTATCTTCATGCACACAGAGAAAGATGTTCAAACATAGCTGCCAGCACGCAGAAGTCTGGATGGTTTGCATCCCTGTGCACTAAGGGGATTGCGATTATAAAGCCACCATCCCTTATCATTAGAAATGAAGAGTGGGCCTCACACTAGAGGGCAGGAAGCAAATTAGATGACGAATTCCAGAAACAACTGGTGGAACTAGTGATCTCAATGCTAATTCTCAGAGGATTTCTCTTTGTAAAACAAAAAGAAAAAAAAAAAAAGAAGTGGCCGTTAGCCACCTGCAGAGGAGTCTCTGAAGCAACTGGTGTCTCCTTTTGATGGGAATTCTAGATTGATAATCATGGAAATAGTATAAATACAGTTTACATTGATTTTAGTAAAGGTATTTCCATTTGTTTTTTGATTGAGACTTTTACCAAATTACACACTAAGGTAATAGCATTAGGATGCCCCCTTCCCCAAATGTGCTAATTAAGACTCATTGTCACTCTGAAAGGAATTAAATAATGTATACTGTAAGACTCTGTACTTGGCCCTTCTTGTTATATTCTAACAAAACAACAGAATTTGATGAAGATTGAGTAGATACAACTTGGATGAAGACATGAAAGGCATTCTTAACAAATTGTTAATAAATGTTATCTCAGAGAATTAGGTAATATGTTAGATTGACAGAATTAGCATTCAAGTGATTTATTTAGAGTTGAAGATGGAATTTATCTAATAATGATTAATTAATTGAATAGGCATTATTGGATACTTTCTATGTGCCAGGCAATAGCTAGGTGAAGACGATAAAGTCTCTACTCTTATGGCATTGTCATTCTTGTTGGGTAAATAGATGATAAAGTTGCATAGCAGTAAATAATCAAATTTCAGATAGAGATGATTTCTCTGAAGCCAAATTCAGGTACTGATGAAGACTGAGGAGAGAGAAGCCTATTTTAGACACAGTGGTGAAAGATAAAGGCAATGTCCTGAAGTTGGGTTAAAAGAAATCAGCTGTACAAGTATAGAGTTTAGGCGACCTGGGATAATAACAGTTACTGAAGATGTTTCTGGATTTTGTCTCTTACCGGACATGACCAACTCCAAAGCTCCTTCCACGTTATCAGGTCAAGGACAATAGCAGATCCACTATACACCGGCTTGGCCATAACCCACCTAGAGTGCTGTATTTAATTCTGGCAACAATATTTTAATAGAGACAAAAACAGTGTAGAACACATCCAGATACTGATGAGAGGCCTCAAAACCATGTCTGATGAAAAATAGTTGAAATAAATAAAAATACTTTGCCTGAAAGGTAGGTGACTTAAGAGACATATGAGAACTCTCCTTAGATATTTTCATGGCTAACATTAAAAAAACTCAAATCTGTTTAAAATTTGAATCTGCCCCCGAAATGTATCAAGCAATGATAGCGACAATCAGAAGATACATCAAGTTTACAAGCTTTGAAATCTAGAAAGCTAATAATGATGGAAAATTAATTCTGGTTTGTGGCATGTTTGGTATGCAAGGAAAGAATAGATATTTAAATTGAAACGACTCACAAAGACTGAGAAGCAAAATTCATCAGGAAAATGGAAAAGGAGTCTATGTATTTTTCATTTTTAGATAAAAGTTTTTTTTGTTTGTTTGTTTAAAGTTAGTCTACCTTAATATGTTTATATAATTAAAGTAACCACACAGGTTATAACTAAAGTAGAGTGACTAGATGAAAACAAGCTAAATGAGTTTAGAGAAATTATGTATCAGGACTCAGGCTGAATTCTTCTCTGATGAAAAAAGAGAAATCGGTAAAATTTTGAATAACTGACCTTGCACATCCAAACACAGGCCTCTTTCAAAACATTAAGGAAAACCAACATTTATTGACTAAAACACATAAGTAAATTTTAGACAACTGCACGTTTAAAACTGAAATTATGGAATAGTGTAAATATTACCTAAATTATAGTGATATAGATCAATTTTCTTTACCTTTAACTAGATCATTATATTGGATGTAGCAGAGTCTGTTTGAAATTAATTAGAAAAACTATTGCAGTTGGAAGTAAAGGTACAAAAATGCTTCTCTCTGTAAAGGACCTTTTTTCTCGCCCTGTAATTCCATAGATAGCTCTTCTTAAATTGAAGTGGTTAATTTACAGTGTTGTTCTAGTTTCAAGGGTACAGCAGAGTAATTCAGTTATATATAGACACATATATATTCTTTTACAGATTCTTTTCCATATGGATTCTTTTTTTCCTGCCTTTTAAATTTATGATTCCTAAGAAATATGTTTTCAAGAACTGCATTTTCAAGACAAATTTGATTTCATGTTCATTATTACTATTAACTGGAAAAGGATGTCTTTTGTGTAGAAATTGTATGTGTATACTACTTTGTATGTTGTAGGCTTGTCTGGAAGTTGGGGCACTTTCCACAACTTTCCATTCTCATACTCTGTCTGATGAATGAATGCTGGTGAATATCTTAAACACAGTTGCTCTCATTTACCATTTATTGAATGAATAAGAGGCACAACTCTCTCATAACTCCCCATCTGGGAAAGAAAACCAGCCTTCAAAGCAAGGATCATCCATTTTATATAAAAATAGTTAACATACTGCCTAGAAAATGAGACATTCAGTGATGTTATTAGTCATAGCAGCAGTCATGGAGAGGGTAATGTTGGTAGTGGTATTAAAGGTGAGCCTCTTCATCGTCTATACATATTTTTTGTAATTGGTGACTCACTTCAGCTGTCAGTATAAGTAAATTCTCCACAAGTCAATATTGTGAAATACTGCAGGAAAGGGTGTATATAATCTTGTATATAGATTCTTAATTCAATCTTTGAATCATACATGGTTTCAATTATTACCATGGTTTTTCACTAAGATTAGGTTTTCTTAAGCTGTGGTATTGTGTAATAGCATATATAGATAGAATAAAAATTTAATGTCAGAAAGAGAAACCCATGGCTCTGTTTTCCCACAAGAAATATGAAAAAAACTATACATTTGTAAATGTTTCTAAATGAACCTTAACCAATGATGTTAGGCCAATAACAAACCCATGTAGATCATTCTTACATTAGACTCTGTATATTTAGAGCATTATTTATGCTCTGATGGGAAATCCTGATCAGTGTAGAAACTGCCTCATCCTTTAGACCTGAAATATTCTGTATGTATGTGAAAGTCATTCAGTTGTGTCCGACTCCTTGTGACCCCATGGACTTTTCCAGGCAAAAATACTGGAGTGGGTTGCCATTTCCTTCTCTAGGGTATCTTTCAAACCCAGGGATTGAATCCAAGTCTCCTGAATTGCGGGTAGATCCTTTACTAACTAAGCCACAAGGGAAGCCCAAGAATACCAGAGTGGGTAGCCTATCCCTTCGCCAGGAGATCTTCCTGACCCAGGATTAAAACTGGGGTCTCCTGCATTGCAGGCAGATTCTTTACCAGCTGAACTTCTAGGGAACTACCTTCAAAAGGTAGCTACCCTCCTACCATAAGTGAGGAAACTGAGGCGTTCATGCTAAGTCACTTCAGTCATGTCCAACTTTTTGCAACATAATAGCCATTCTGAGTTTCCCTGGAAATCGCTCCCTGCGTTGCAATGGCTGTGAGCACAGTTAGAAAGCGTAGGTCCACCTGGAGAAGGAAGGCGAAGAAGGATGGGTGTCTTGACTCCCCACACAGGGCAGCATCTGGGCTTTCCTTCATAGGACACCATTGCAGTACTTGACTCCCAACCCGTGTCTGTGATTCACTCACAGGTATTGGTGGTCAGTATCTGTCGGCATCCACTAGAGAGTTAAACTCGACATATTCAAACTACACTGGACACCTCTGAAATTGTAGCTTGAGTTTTATTTCTTTTTTTTTTCTTTCTTTCTTTTTTTGCAAATTTGAACAGATAGGATGACTGTTTATCTTAAAGGAATCATTGAACATCTAGAACTATGACCCCTTTTTACTTTACCACGACCTGCCTTGGATAGTGAAAGCGGATGCTGTTTTACAGGAACAATGGCTAAATCCAATCCACTCCACTCTGATCCAGCCTAGCTGCCAAAGTCTCAGCTCAGAGCTGTTTCTCCTCCCCTCAGTCCCTCACTCCATTGTGTATTTAGTCGCTTGGGTCACCAAGGGGTCAAAAGGCATGTAGAGTCTGCCCAAGCAATTAGGCTTATGGACCAAGTGCTGACCTTTTGTCCGACAAGGAGGATGGCCAACATTTTGAGCCACCTTCCCTTCCACAACACCAAACCCATTTGGAAATTGCTAGGTGTCATTCCTTTGCAGGCCGCAGTGTTTCTTAACAACAATCTCCCTGTGATCAAAACTGAGCCAGCACGCCCTGGTAAAATTTGATTCAGTAAACATTTATTAGCTACTTAATATGTGCTCAGCATGATTAAGCGTTCTGAAGAAGTACATAGTGCTGTATATGTGTATGATAAACAAGTGGAGAGCAATAGGAGAAAGAATACGATTAGGACTCAAAACAAGGACTACAGTCAACGGAATGCTGGCTGTCAGTAAGAACTTTCTGGAAGCTGTGCCAGATGAGGAGGATTATTGGAGAGGAAGAGAAGAGAGTGACAGATGGCCTTAGGGTTGGGCTGTTAGAGCTCATTCTATGGAATGCTCTGGAAGTTTCGAAGGGGTCTTTCTCCCTTTCCTGTCATCTGCTCAGTAACGTCCTTCTCAGAGCAGAGGCTGGTAGGACAAGCTAGTCTCAGAGCTAGGACAGGCTTGTCAGCAGGTCACAAGGCTACCTACCATGTGTCATGAAAGCAGTCCTTGCTCTAGCATGGAACTAGCGGCTTGGCCTCCCCTGGGGACCAGCACTGGACCGGTGTGTAGAGCAAGGGAGGATTACTCCACAAAAGCTGCACGTCTTATTCAGAAGGAAAGCAAACAATAGTCTGAAAAACTGCTGCAGGGCATCCATGCGACTGGAATTTCATTCCTGGTAGTGATAATTTCCCACGTGGTCTCCTGATGGCTATCAGCAAAACCTTCCTGGCAGGGCTCCCTCCAAACAGCAGAGATCACAAAAGGTTGCCATGCTTCTCAGCCAGCCTGCCCTTAGGAAAAATGCCCCCTACGTCCTGATGCCTCCCTCTGCCAAGAATGAGGACGCTCTGGAACTGTTTATAGAAGTTGCTTGGATGTCTAGAGTGAAAGGGCAAACCCCCTCCCAGCCCAGAAAGTCCACCAGGGCCTGGTAATCTTCACAAGGGCAAGGCAGTGTCCATTTCATCCTGACGCTTAGCACAGTGCCTGGTGCTGTGCTTGTGCCTAGAATATGGATTTCTTAGGATGGATGGATGAGAGGAGTTCTCAATTATGTTATGCTTATTTTCTTCATGTCCTTTGTTGACTCTAATGAAGGAGCCAGCTGCCTCACCCACTGAAGCACACACACTCTAAACAGCCTCTGAGTCAGTACCTGGAGATACTCCTTGCTGGAGTCCAAGTTGGGTGTCCAGCCATTGTCGTCACCATGGAGCCGGCTTTGCTGAGGTGTCCACCTCCCATCAGAGTACATAGATGAGGCACTGATCTGTTCATTAGCAATCCGGCCAGACTCCATTCCCAGAGGGACATTGCACTGAAAGTCTGGCGGGTAGAGATGGTCAAGGGCAGAAGTTAGGTCTCATAGCCTTAAACCCCCGAGACGCCCAAAATGCTGCTCTCTTCAAGGGGTGAGTCCTTTCAGGCACTCCTTCATCTTAAAGACCTAATTCTACACTCACATTTTACAAACAATGATGCCAAGTCACAGAGCTTGACAGCCCCTCTTGGTCTGAAAGCAACTAAATTTGACCTAAAAGAAATTGGGCTGTGGATAAATAAGAATCATCATAGAAATTAAAAATACAATCTAAAGCACAAGAACTGTTAGTGCTGCAGGCTACGGATGCTCCCAAACTCCAGATGCACCATTATTGAAATAACAGGTAAACGTGTGATAGACTTGGGTGGGCTGATACGTCGTGGGAAGCCTGCTTTATTAATAAACACCCAGGAGGCACTTTTGCTTCTTTCTTTCACTCAACTGTCTCATGAGTTCTGGCACCAAAGACAGACATTACAAAGCAATAAATACCTGTCTTTGGGAGTCCTCTCTGTGAGTACATGCGTGTCATTCTATATTAGCCTGCACCACCTGTCTGGGCAGCTGGCCTCAGAAGTCACTTCCTCTGGCCTTGTGCCGTCAGTTTAATTGCTGTCCTTCCCGTGATCCCTCAGACACTGGTCAATACATGTGTGTGCACGTGTCAGATAAGGACCAGCAATCTCTCTCAGGTATCAAACCCACTCTGTTGCTCGGTGACACACTGACCACCTGCAGAACTCGGTTAACTCGCAATACCGTTCTCTTGTCTCTCAACCTTCATGAGCTCTTTGAAGAAAAAACAAAACCCAGAATGAAACCCGTCCCTTGGCCAGGCTGCCGTGTGGTAAACTGTCAACAGCCATGGCAGGATTCGCCCAGCTCCAATCATCCTGAAAGTGTGCCTCTGGTCATTCACGTGATCATTTAGGTTTCTCAGTGAAGATGACAGCACCTCTGAAGTCCACGCCCAAGAGGAACTGATTTAAAGATACAGCTCAGAGCAAGAGACTGATGGTCTGGATGGCAAGGTCCATGACTGCTGGGGGCTGGATTAGATCTTCTATGCTTTTCACAGTGCCCGTTACATAGCAGAAGCTTAAAAAACCGTGTTTACTGGCAGAACAAAGTGAAAATCCAGCAGTGTACCAGCCTAGTGAGAGAAACTCTAGTCAGGCCCAGAGAGATTTCATGTTAAAACACATGTATATAGAGAGAGGTTTAAAATTTCTCCATTTCTGAGACTTCCCTGGCTGTCCAGTGGTTAGGGCTCTGAGCTTCCAATGCAAGGGGCGTGGGTTCAATCCTTGGTTGGGGAACTAGGATCCCACATACATGGTGCGACCGAAAGAAAAAAAAAGTTCTATTTTTCTGACAGTGGTCACTGAGACTTGGAGAGTGAGGAAAATGACCCCAGACTGAAAGAAAAGCACATGCATGTGTGTTAAGTCGCTCAGTCGTGTCTGACTCTTTGCCTGACCCCATGGACTGTAGCCCACCAGGCTCCTCTGTCCATGGGATTTTTCAGGCAAGAAACTGGAGTGGGTTGCTACTCCCTTCTCCAGGGGACCTTCCCGACCCAGGAATCGAACCCAGGCCTCTTTCATTTCCTGCATTAGCAGATAGATTCTTTACCACTAGCATCTTCTGGGCCAATCTTAAAAATTGGATTAGTACATGAAGTACTTTCTTCTTTATATTTTGCACCTCCGTTGAGGCTCTACATCTCAGATACTAAGCATTTTAAATAAGGCCAAATATAAACCTTTCTTTCCCACTTGCTTTTGTTTTCTAAACCATTGTTCATATTTAAATGAAATTCTGTGTTCCTTTTTAAAAGAACTTTTGTACTAATATAAGAGCATCTTAAAATATGAAGCCAAGGAAGCTGTTCAAGGCTAGACAAAATACTTACATTTTCTTTGCAAATATAGACCATTTTAGTTGTTTTGAAGTGAGAGTTCCATTATCCAAAAATATATATATCAGTATATAAATATAGCATAATAAAATATATGATATAATAAGTACATGTTAATGAAGTTCAACAGTTTTATAGTTGTCTCTTCCAAATGGTATTATATTTAGATAAATGTAATATTCATGATATCTATAATGATAAATAGTTGTTATTGGCAATACTTTATACATAGATTAAAACTACTGTAGGAAGGTACAGCTATCTCATTTTTAAGTGCAGAAGTTTCAGTTTGTTCTTTAAAAAGTGAAACATCTTGGTCTTGCTTATTTCTTTTCTTATACACAGATATTCGTATTTTTATATTTCAGTTTTTCCCTAAAGTGATTGTACTCAGCATATGCTTTTAAATGTGGGTCCTATAAGAATAATCTAGCTTAAATATTATTCTCTGTGTCTTTGCTTCTATATCTTTTAATTTTAAAGCTTGCTCTTGAGTAAATGTAGCCTGATTTATTTGCCTAATATTGTTTCATTTGGTCACAAGAGTTGTTTCTAATTTTTTGCTGTTATAAATGGCAATGCATTGACCCTACCACTGCATAAACCTTTGTAAGCAATCATAATTGTTTTATCATTGTAAATTTGATATGTATAATCCTTTGGCCAAATTCGTATAAAGATTTAAGGTTTTTTGGTATATGTGACCAGCTACCCTCCAGAAAGGAAATTTCACTCTTCCCAGCTGTACATGAAAGAATCTGAATATCATCATTTTTATTTCATTTTGCCAATTTTGTAGGCTCAACAGGAGTATTTTTATTTCACTTTTAAAATTACCACTGTGGCTAAACATTTTTCACAGATTTATTTATTGGATATTTTCTATTGTGAATCATCTGAGCATTTCCTATGTAAGGCTGAAAATTTCTGAATTAAATATCACTTTTTGGAAGTAAAATGTTAATCTACATTAAAGGTCAAATCTCAGCTCTTGCTTGAGGCAGGAAATAGATATTTTGCTTTTGCTTCCCTAAAGCTAAGAATGTTTCTCGCTCCAAAGTACATATTAATTACTGCATGTGTATCTTTCATTGAATGATTAGAAAATATCTAGATAAACATGAATCAGAGGCAGAGTCAGAACTTGGACTTATTTATGAGAAGAACCTCTTAATCTAGGGTTTGTCAGTTAACCTTACTAAAATAATTTATTTTTAGCTCTTCACTGGAACACTAAAACTGCTATACCTTGTACATAGTAGCTTTGGATGCTTTAGAAATCATTAGTACAAGGGTTGTGTCACCAGAAACACCTATTGTGTTTTTATAAGATAGAGAAGTTGTCCAGTGCTTGAAAATATAATTTCAGTCCCATGAAAAATTTACCCATCCATCTCTTCCTTCCTTCAACAAATATTTATCAAGTGCTTTCTCTGTGCCTGGCTTCCCTGGTGGCTCAGAGGTTAAAGCATCTTCTTGCAATGCGGGAGACCCAGGTTTGATCCCTGGGTTGGGAAGTTGCCTTGGAAAAGGAAATGGTCAACCCACTCCAGTATTCTTGCTTGGAGAATCCCATGGACGGAGGAGCCTGGTGGGCTACATTTAGTCCACGGGGTCACAAAGAGTCAGATACGACTGAGCGAATTCACTTTCACTTTCTTTTCTCTGTGCCATGTACTATTCTAAATAATTGAGACTTATCAATGACAACAGACAACAATATCTTATTTCTGTAGATTACCCTTAGAGAAAATAGTCTCATGAACAAAGTTTGAGAGATTAAGGACATAAACAGTAATAATAAGTGAACATGGGCTTCCCAGGTGGCACTAATGGTAAAGAATGTGCCTGCCAAGGCAGGAGACTTAAGAGACATAGGTTTGATTCCTGGGTCAGGAAGATCCCCTGGAGGAGGGCATGGCAACCCACTTCAGTATTCTTCCCTATAGAATCCCATGGACAGAGGAGCCTGGAGGGCTACAACCTATAGGGTTGCAAAGAGTCAGACATGATTGAAGAAACTTAGCATGCAAACACTGTAAGTGAATATACACCAGAAAGATACAGTATAAAAACATAGACATCTACAAATTGTGGAAAGAAGGAACATGACTAGAAAGGCTAATGTTTCAATCTCCACTTGGTTTCTAGTGTTCATAAGAAAAGGTTACTACGAGCTCTACCCAAGGAAAGTATTAAAATTAAAGCAAAAATTGAAATAGAGATCATATTGGAAATTGACTAATCATAAGTGATGATTTCAAGCGAGCTGAGAATAGCTAATCTACTCTCTGCTGATCGAAGAACTAACTGACATAATCCCCAAGCACATCAGAATTGTCCTGAAAGAACTGTGAAACCTGCAAAGGTTCCAGCTGATGGGTTAAAAGTAGAACAAGAGTATACTGAGGAAGTGGAAAACATTTAGCCCTTTTTCTAACTTTGGAAAGAAATATAGTAATGCCCAAATTGAGTGAAAAATTAGTTACATCAAAGATTTCCTATTTCCCCCTTTCATAAATCAGTAGATTCCCAGTAAATAATCTTAGTACTTTCTGTTTTTCTTCCCCCTCTAGAGGAAAATCTTTAGTGGAAAGGTCCTCGAACTATAGACAAATAATGAAGCCATATTAAAGGTTAAAGAATGTGTTTGTCAATATAAAAATAAGTGAACATAAAATTTAATTGAAACTGGATAGGTTGAATGTCTTAGTAATGACTTGAATGATATATTAAAGAATGGTTAAACAGGTTTAGAAAATTCTGAGTTAAGCAGCTTTCTAAAATACACAATTGTTCACAACCTTAATGTGATTGATACACATTGCCGGGCACTGAAGGGTCCCCACAAGTCTTCCGTGGTAACTCAGATGGTAAAGAATCTGCCTGCAATGTGGGAGACTCGGGTTTGATTCCTCGGTTGGGAAGATCCCCCGGAAAAGGGAATGGCAACCCATTCCAGTGTTCTTGCCTGGAGAATTCCATGGACAGAGGAGCCTGGAGAGCTACAGTCCATTGAGTCACAAAGAATTGGACATGACTGAGTGACTAACACACACACACACACACACACACACCTACCTTCAAGATTTAATAATGTGCAGCATCTTCCAAACTCATTTGATCACAGAAACCTTAAGTACAAAGCATCTCACAGGACTAGATCTCTGACAAATGTTCTTTGGCAGAAGAGTTGTGTTTCTGAGGTTGAAAGGTGATGTGCAAGACCCAGAGTAGGGTGAGGAAAGAAAGAATTGCCAACAAGCTGGGACATGTGATCAGTGCTGTGAAGCAGAATGCAGTCTAGGAGAGAAATCTCCAGGGTAGAGAAGTGTCTTCAGTCACTAAGTAAGCAGGAATTAACTGCAGAGCAGCATGAAAGAACAAGGCTATACCTAAGCATGAATTAATAATGGATTATGATGACAGAATGTGGCTGACTGCATGCAATGTACCTCAGAAGGAATAACACAAGTTTGGTAAAATAACATCTCATACATTGCTAGATGCCTGTCTATCCAGTTGCCAGAAGGTGTTGACTTTCCTTTACTCCTAGTAGAAAGAGCACATTCTTCAGCCTGATATTCAGGGCTGTGATTAATATCTATTAACCTAGGATATAAAGACAAAAAAAGAGAGAAAACAGTAATACCTGTAATGGTAATGGTAGTAAGTAATGTTTTTGAGTACTTGCTCTATGCAAGGCATGTTTTTTTCCATAGCAGTTCTATAGCCATTTTACAGATGAGTGTAACAGGCCTTAGAGTGATCAACTTCTGTAAGGTGTCACAGCTGGTAAGCAATGAAGCCAGGATTTGAATTCAGTCACACCTAACTTCGGAGAAGGCAATGGCACCCCACTCCAGTACTGTTGCCTGGAAAATCCCATGGATGGAGGAGCCTGGTAGGCTGCAGTCCATGGGGTCTCTAAGAGTTGGACACGACTGAGCGACTTTGCTTTCACTTTTCACTTTCATGCTTTGGAGAAGGAAATGGCAACCTGCTCCAGTGTTCTTGTCTGGAGAATCCCATGGACGGAGAAGCCCGGTGGGCTGCAGTCCGTGGGGTCACATAGAGTCGGACACGACTGAAGCGACTTAGCAGCAGCAGCAGCAACACTTAACTTGGATGCCTGGGCTCTAAACCATTAGGCCTTTCTTTGCAAGTGAGACTTATTAATTTTCCATTCTCAACTCTAAAAATAGAAGACCCATCATTCTTTCTTCTTCCCTATTTAAAATTTAACTTTCATTCAGAACCCACTCAACTCTTGCCTGCTCCAGAGAGCTGTCATTTTTTTTTCCCTAACTCTTTCTCTGAATTCTTAAAGCAATTACTTTTGGTATCACCAGTTTTAGCACAGAATCATATACCCTTTTGGGTACCTACTGAGTGAGAACTTTCTCCCACTCTAATCAGATTGCAAGCCTTTGCAGGGTCATACCTTATACATCTTTGGCTTCCTCCTCACCACTTAGAACGTGTAGGTGTGGAGTAAATCCAAGATGGATGATGTGGATGGATAGCATTAGAGAAATCTGGCTGCAACCTCAGAAACACATTGATCTCCATGATTGATTGGACTGATCTTACAAAGTAGGCAGGTTCACCTTTCCTACATCAAAAGATTGAATGAATGGATGGATAAAAGTACAAATGAATACTTCAAGTATAAATGAATAAAACTGCAAATAAATGTTTGATTTAAGTAGCACAGTAGAATGGGGATAAAAATCTTTTAGGAGAGTGTAGAATATAGCATTCTATATTCACTTTCACTTACCCAAACTAGTCTTTCTCATTTGAAAGTGCTTGGAGAAGTTTCATAATAATGAACAGATTTAAGAAAAAGAGTCAAATGCAGAAAATACAGAAGGGCCAAGGGCTTTAATTTCATTACATAGAAGACTGAAAGCAGTTGTTTAAAACTTGAAGAAAAGGGCTGTGTGCTTTATTTCCTAATTGGAGGAATCTATGAATAAATTAGGCAATCACTTGACATAATTGATTTAGATCATGTGAATTCCCTTGCTCTGCCAGAGAGGGTTAATTAGATCAGATTGTGTGGCCCTTCCTAGTCTTCTATCACTGACATGTTCCCCCCTTTGTATTTTTCTATCATTTCCCTTTGTTATTTTTTTTTTCATCTCAAGAAGTACATCCTTTTATCTATATTTTAATTTATAAAAAGTTTTTTTTCCTTTTGTTTGTTAGATTAGAAAAGTTGAAGATAAATATTTCTCTAACAAAAAACTGTTCTTATTTATGGATCCCCTTTTCATTTTCCATAAATCTATTTGCAGAGGAGTAGTGTCATCTGTGCATAAACCTCGTGCCATGGGAATTATATTCAAAACACACTTGAACTGCTTGCTTTTACCTGTAACAACACAAAATTGAATTGCATTAATATAGAGCAATTTAGGAGAAGGCAATGGCACCCCACTCCAGTACTCTTGCCTGGAAAATCCCATGGATGCAGGAGCCTGGTGGGCTGCAGTCCATGGGGTCGCTAAGGGTCGGACACAACTGAGCGACTTCACTTTCACTTTTCACTTTCATGCATTGGAGAAGGAAACGGCAACCCACTCCAGTGTTCTTGCCTGGAGAATCCCAGGGACGGGGGAGCCTGGTGGGCTGCCCTCTATGGGGTCGCACAGAGTCGCACACGACTGAGGCGACTTAGCAGCAGCAGCAGAGCAATTTGATTGCATGTGACTTGTCACAAAAGTTGTGTAACCTTGCTCACCTTGCATCATATAGTATTAGTCATTGTGACTAATACCTCAAAGTAATACCAAAAAAAATACTGAACCAAAGAATATGACTGACTTAGAATAAATTGAAAATATTCTACATAGTTGTAATACTTGGTACAGGCTCACCCAATACAGCTTAATAAATTATGCCCGTTTTTACAAATTATCCACAAAGCAGATTGTGTATTTAGGTTTAATCAAAGACTTTATTAATACAAGTGCAATCTTCTACAGCTTTGTATGTTAAGACAATTGTGGAGCCTTAAAGAGTTCCATAGTCACATAACCTAATGTAGACAGTATCCAGCATAGGTACTTGGTAGTGTTAGATGTATTAGTTAACCCATTTCAATGGGCTAAATTAACTAACCTCTTAGATATCTAAATCTATATCCATGTTAAAAAAAAAATACTTAAAGGGCTTATCTATGACCTTGCCATAATTTAGAGATGATGTTATATTGAAAATGTGGTCACAGAGTCATTAAGGGAAAGAATTTCTAAAGACAGTTCAGTCTAGTTGTCCGCCCTGCTAGACAAAAATGATGACAGGCCTCATCATTAATGGGCTGGGAATATTATATTTGTAAAAGAATCCAATAGTCTTAAACAAGTGTTCAATATATTGTTACCATGTACTTTTCTAAGCATGTTTTGGAAGGTTCATTCTGAAAATAAAATGCTAGTATTAAAAGAAATATGTAGAGAAGATTATTTGAGTGGAAAGAAACTCTCTGTTTTCTTAATGCTGGAGAAGAGATTAGCTATGGATAATATGTGTGAAACCAGGAAGTTCATTTTGGATTGCATACATGCTCAGTCACGTCTGACTCTTTGAGACCCTTTGGACTGTAGCCTGCTAGGCTTTTCTGTCCATGGGATTCTCTAGGCAAGAAAACTGGAATATGTTGTCATTTCCTCCTCCACAGGATCTTCCCAACCCAGGGCTTGAACCAGCATCTCCTGCATTGGCAGGTAAACTCCACCACTGAGCCACTGGGAAAGCCCCTTATTTTGGGTTACATTGTTCTTTTTTAATTCAACATCTTGAAAAGTTAATTTAGAAAATCCAGCATTCTTCCAGTTCCAGTTCAGTCGCTCAGTCGTGTCCGACTTTTTGCGACCCCATGAACCACAGCATGCCAGGCCTCCCTGTCCATTACCAACTCCCAGAGTTCATCCAACCTATGTCCATTGTGTCAGTGATGCCATCCACCCACCTCATCCTCTGTCATCCCCTTCTTCTCCAACCATCAGTCTTTCCCAGCATCAGGGTCTTTTCAAATGAGTCAGCTCTCTGCATCAGGTGGCCAAAGTATTGGAGTTTCAGCTTCAACATTAGTCCCTCCAATGAACACCCAGAACTGATCTCCTTTAGGATGGACTGGTTGGATCTCCTTGCAGTCCAAGGGACTCTCAAGAGTCTTCTCCAGCACCACAGTTCAAAAGCATCAGTTCTTCAGCACTCAGCTTTCTTTATAATCCAACTCTCACATTCACACATGACCACTGGAAAAACCATAGCCTTAACTAGACGGACCTTTGTTGGCAAAGTAATGTCTCTGCTTTTGAATATGCTGTCTAGGTTGGTCACAACTTTCCTTCCAAGGAGCAAGCGTCTTTTAATTTCATTGCTGCGATCACTATCTGCAGTGATTCTGGAGCCCAGAAAAATAAAGTCAGCCACTATTTCCACTGTTTCCCCATCTATTTGGCATGAAGTGATGGGACTGGATGCCATGATTTTAGTTTTCTGAATGTTGAGCTTTAAGCCAACTTTTTCACTCTCCTCTTTCACTTTCATCAAGAGGCTCTTTAGTTCTTCTTCACTTTCTGCCATAAGGGTGGTGTCATCTGCATATCTGAGGTTATTGATATTCCTCCTGGCAATCTTGATTCCAGCTTGTGCTTCCTCCAGCCCAGCGTTTCTCATGATGTACTCTGCATAGAAGTTAAGTAAGCAGGGTGACAGTATACAGCCTTGACGTACTCCTTTTCCTATTTGGAACTAGTCTGTTGTTCCATGTCCAGTTCTAATTGTTGCTTCCTGACCTGCATATAGGTTTCTTAAGAGGCAGGTCAGGTGGTCTGGTATTCCCGTCTCTTTCAGAATTTTCCACAGTTTATTGTGATCCATACAGTCAAACCCTTTGGCAAGATACTTTATTTAAAAGATACTTGATAATCTCACTAGTATCCACATGTTCTGTGTTCAAAGAATAAAGGAATAATTAAAATACATGACAAAGGATTAACATCTTTAATATAAGAAGAATTCTTATTAGTAATTAAAAGACACAGATGTATAGAACAGTCTTTTGGACTCTGTGGGAGACGGGATGGGGGGGATGATTTGGGAGAATGGCATTGAAGCATGTATATCATATAAGAAATGAATCGCCAGTCCAGGTTTGATGCAGGATACAGGATGCTTGGGGCTGGTGCACTGGGATGACCCAGAGGGATGGTATGGGGAGGGAGGTGGGAGAGGAGTTCAGGATTGGGAACACATGTACACCTGTGGCGGATTCATGTTGATGTATGGCAAAACCAATACAATATTGTAAAGTAATTAGCCTGTAATTAAAATAAATAAATTTAAATTTAAAAAAAAGCAATTCAGGACAAAATTGGAAATATACATGATCAGACAGTTCACAAAAGGAAAGAGAAATTTATATTAAATATATTCAGCCTCACAGTAATAAGGAAATTAAGATTTTATATTGTCATACCTTAGAAAATGTTGAAAATACATACACAAGCCTGACAACAGATGTGTGTTGTATTTTTAAGCTGACGCTTCTTTACTGCAAGGCAATATGGTAATTTTATAAGGCACCTTAGCACCATTTTAATCTTTTATCCAGTAATTCCATTTTGAAGAACTATCCTACAAATAAATAAAGATTTGAGCAATAATTAAGTTCAGGTTTTTTCCACTGTTGTTTTTGTTCAGTCGCTTAGTCATGTCTGACTCTTTGTGACGCCGTGCACTGCAGCATCCCAGGCTTCTCTGTCCTTTACTATCTCCCTGAGTTTGCTCAAACTCATGTCCATTGAGTCAGTGATGCTGTCCAACCATCTCATCCCTCTGTCATCTCCTTCTCCTTCTGCCCTCAATCTTTCCGAGCATCAGGGTCATTTCCAGTGAGTCAGCTCTTCACATCTGGTGGTCAAAGTATTGAAGTTTCAGCTTCAGGATCATCCTTCCAGTGAATATTCAGGGTGAATTTTGTTGACAATTGACTGGTTTGATTTTCTTGCTGTCCAAGGGACTCTCAAGAGTCTTCTCCAGTACCACAGTTCAAAAGCATCATTCCTTCAGTGCTGAGCCTTCTCTATGTTCCAGCTCTCACATCCATACATGACTACTGGAAAAACCATACCTTTGACTATATGGACCTTTTAGACAAAATGATGTCTCTGCTTTTTAATATGCTGTCTAGGTTTATTATAGTTTTTCTTCCAAGGAGCAAGCGTCTTTTAATTTTGTGACTGTGGTCACCATCCACAGTGATTTTGGAGCCCAAGAAGATAAAATCTGTCACTGTTTCCACTGTTTCCCCATCTGTTTCCCACTTTTCCATGAAGTGTTGGGACTGGATGCCATGATCTTAGGTTTTTGAATGTTGAGTTTTAACGCAGCTTTTTTACTCTCTTCTTTCACCATCAAGAGGCTCTTTAGTTCCTCTTTGCTTTCTGCCATAAGGGTGGTGTCATCTGCATATCTAAGGTTGTGGATATTACTCACAGTAATCTTAATTCCAAATTGTGAGTCATCCAGCTCAGCATTTTGCATGTGTACTCTGCATATAAGTTAAATAAGCAGGGTGACAATATACAATCTTGATGTACTCCTTCACCAATGTAGAACCAGTCTGTTGTTCCATGTCTAATTCTAACTATTGCTTCTTGACCTGCATACAGGTTTTGCAGGAGGCAGGTAAGGTGGTCTTATATTCCCGTCTCTGTAAGATATTTCCACAGTTTGTTGTGATCCACACAGTCAAAGGCTTTAGCATAGTCAATGAAGCAGAAGTAATTTTTTTTTTTTCCACTCCCTTGCTTTTTCTATGATTGAGCAGATGTTGGCTATTTGATCTCTGGTTCCTCTGCCTTTTGTAAATCCAACTTGCACATCTGGAAGTTCTCGGTTCATGTGCTGTTGAAGCCTGGCTTGAGGAATTTAGGGCATAATCTTGCTAGTATGTGAAAAGAGTGCAATTGTTCAGTAATGTTTAAGTTCACTAGTGAACTTAATTTTCCAGCAATAAGAGGTTTAATAAAACTATAGGCTGATAGATATGATAGACTATTATGCAACCAATAAAAATCTTCAGACTAATGACATGAGATGTTAATAATAAAATATTTGAAGAACACAATGTACAGTTTTGTATGTGTGCATTTATAAATATGTGTGCATCTATACATAAGTAATGCAAGGATATTTGTCAAAATGTAAACATTGATTTTTCTCCTAGTGGAAATTTCAGGGATCATTTTTATCTTATTGATATATTTCTGCATATTTTAAATCTTCAAATATGTATTATACTTACAATTAGAATAAAATCAATTGGCATCATTAAAATAATTTAAAAATAGAATTTAAAAAGCAGGTAATGGTGTCCATGATAGAAATAGGGATTTTAACTAGGAAAAGGATGAAGAAGATGCAGGGTATATTGGCTGACCTCACATCACTGAGGACTCTCATATGAAAAGGAAGAAAAAAAAATTATGAACAGAGTGATATTTATTAACAGATTTTGGGTTGACACAAAAAGCTATTTCCTGTCAGTTAAAATGGTACTCAATAGAGCACATTCTACTGCAATGCTCATAAAACTCTACCAGCAGTGATTTTATATATATATATATTTATATTTATATTTTTTTAGTCATATATAACATGAAGTCCAGATGGGGTAATTCAGTGTCACAGGAAAGCCATCAGAGACCCAGACTCCTTCTCTTTTTCCAAGCTTTCATTCTCGATTTTTTGGCCTTTGTCACCATATTTGTTACTGCAATGTCCAGATGGCCACTGTATCTTTAGAAATATTATCCATGTTCCAGGCCCCTACCCCAGCCCACCCCAAATAAAAGATGAAGGATGGGGAAAAGGCAAAAGAGTGTACCACCTTTCTTTATATCAGGATATCCAGATATAAAGATAGATATAAAGAAAGATATCCTTTCTTAGATATCAGGATGTCTAAGAAGTGCTGCCCAGAAAGCTTCCCCTTTTAGCTCATTGACCAGGCTATGACATGTCATATACCTTGCAACCAGAAAGTAGCTGGTGAGGACAGGGTTGTTAGTGACACTGGATCAGCTAGCCTACAGTGTCTGCCTTAGCCATCCTGTAAGGCCGTATGCTTCTGGTCACTGCTTGCATACAGAAATGCAAGGAAGCCGCGTGTGAGTTGGCAGAAGTTCCAAGTTCTTTTTTTTAGAGAGTATTATTCCAGTCTTATTCTGGTAGAATTGTAGAGTCAGTCAAAAAGTAGTAAGAGAGCAGTGACCTGATTCCCTACCTGTGGTCAAAGTCAAGTCTGACCAACTATTTTGAAGCTGAAGCAGAGGATGAGGAGTCAGAGTTGCTTGGGACAATGATGGTGCCATTTTCAAACTGAAAAATCTAGTGAAGGCACAACATACGGAAAGGAGATGCCTATCACTGAACATCAATACATCAATTTTTTTTCATTTTAATAGTTCTAATATGATGGATTTTAAGTTTATAGTTTCATGTCCAGAATTGTTGAAACAGTTCCTCTGATTAAAGCCAGCAATAGTTTTGTTTTGTTTTGTTTTTTTCCTATCAGCCATTCTAGGCACAAGGCTTAGAGCCTGTGTGTTTTACAAAGACCTGCCAAAGTATCCTGGACTGAAAAAACTACTGTCTTTAAATTATAAGAATAAAACCAGAAGTTTGAAATTATTAAAGACTATCTCTGGAATGTAAAATTATGCCAGTGTTATTAATTATTACATTTAGAATTTATTTTTAAATATCAATAATTGCATTTGTATTGGAGGATTTTTTTCCCCCAGTTGACAAGAAATTCTAGGTGTGCACAAAGCTTGCTTAAAAGAAAATCAACCAGTTGTTACTAAATGAGAAATTGACACCTAAATGATTTTAAATCAGTTTTTCTAAATCTCTTCTGAAGTTTTATAACAAGAAGCTGTATTTAATATAAGAATTGAAGTAGCAACAGCAGGGAGGGGAATGACATACTATAGATTAAGCCCACTGCTTTTCCTTTTCCCTTCATTGGTTGGTAGCCACTGAAGCCTCCAAAGAAATCCCTGGTCTAAGGGAAAGAGGTTAAAAAATCACTTTCTGTGAAGTCACTTTGGAGTGTGGGTCTGGCAACTTTCTATTTTTCCTATTAATGTTTTCTATTAGCTCAACCTTGTTCAGGATTCTTAATAAATTTCAATATCTTCCAAAAGATAGTGAACATTTAATATCTATGTATAATCACCCGTTCTGCAAAGAGGAGCCTGATTTAAATGAGCTCATCTAATAGACCAGTATAAAATACCAGATCATTTCACTAGAGTGCACGCACAACTTTGTGATCTATTTAAGTGAACGGTTGTATGCTCTGAATTGGAGACACAGCACATAAACCCCCAAATTAATATCCTCTAATAAACAATGAGTCTGGATGACAACTTTTCAAAATCTATTACATACTAGTAGCCTTGGTTTTGCACAGTTTGCATATTAAACAGATGATAGTAGCGTCTGGGCAGAAATATATTTCTGTTCATGCCAGAACAGAAATCTTTTGATAGTACTTATTGTAGCCAAGAACAGAAGCAACTGTGCAATCCCCAGCAAGAAGTCACATGCCAACATTAATTCATGCACAAATAAACTGAGTTTCTGTCCTAATGTGAAGTCCATAAGCTCTAGGGGAAATGCACATGAAAATCCTAGGTAGCTCAGGTTACTAGATCTTGAGGGTTATGTTTCACTTCTGGGCTGGCCAGTGAACTTTACAAGAAGAGACACTGCCTAGAGATGGGAGAGTAAGCCAACCCGCAAGCACCTAAAGAGAACAGGGGTGGTGTTCAGTAATGTAAGCTCTGAGCATGACTCGGGTGTAGAAGGCTGACTTATCAGATGTATAAGTGACACACAGCTCAGTGGGTTAGCTAATGTGTGGATGACAGAATAGGGATTCAAAAAGATCTCAACAGGGAGAACTGATGAGCTGCAATTCAGAAGATTAAATTTAATAGGGATAAATGTAAATTCCTGAAGCAACTTCCTTCTCCTGTCTTACTCCCATCCAATTCATTTTCCACGCTGCAGCCTGGGTGATCGTTTTAAAACATAAATCCGATCATGTCACTTTCTTGCTGAAAATCCCTTAGCAGTGTCCCATTGCCTTGAGGATAAAGACAAAACTCATTAATGTGGCTTCTGAGATTCTCCATGACTGACTCATTTCTTCTCCTACACTCAGTCTCTCACTAGTCACCCTCTGTACAGAGGAGTTTTAGGTTCTATGTGTGGGATCCTGTTTTGGGGTTTTCATGTTTCCTCTGTCCAAATACTAGCTTCATCCATCTCTGTATATCTCCAGGTCTCAATTTAAAGCCATCAGGAACACTCAGTCTATAAACTAGGTCCAGTCTCTGCATTTCCCATTGCCCCAGATCCCTGAGCATCCTTCTTTCATTCAACAGATATTTATCAAGTGCCTACCATGTACCAATGAGCTTCCCTCATAGCTCAGTTGGTAAAGAATCTGCCTGCAATACAGAAGATCCTGGTTCAATTCCTGGGTCAGGAAGATCCCTTGGAGAAGGGATAGGCTACCCACTCCAGTATTCTTGGGCTTGCTTCCCTTGTGGCTCAGCTGGTAAAGAAGCCGCCTGCAGTGCGGGAGACCTGGGTTCAATCCCTGGGTTGGAAAGATCTCTGGGTTGGAGAAGGGAAAGGCAACCCACTCCAGTATTCTGGCCTGGAGAATTCCATGGACTGTATAGTCCATGGGTTCGCAGAGAGTCAGACACGACTGAGCAACTCTCACTTTCACATGTACCAGGCACTGTTCTAGACCTTAAAGACAAATCAGTGAACAAAGCAAAGCCCACATTCACACGGAACTTTTGTTCTAATTAGGGAAGATGTGAGTGATGAGTGCTTTTAGGAAAATGAACCAAGGTGAAGAAACAGTAACAGAGTTGGGGTTTGTAACAGTTAGAGGCCTCCGGCCTTAGTAGCCAGGGAACAGCTCTGTGATGATCCTTTGTCTGTAGAGATGTGAGTGAAGGAAGGCATTGAACTACATGGGGAAAACCCCCTGATGAGGGCCGCACTTGGCATATTTATGAAACTGCAGTGAGGCCACGGTAAGTGAAATACACTGAGCAAGGAGAGGGCCATGCAGAACAAGGTTGGAAAGACCCCTGCGGACCAGGTCTTGGAGAGTCTAGCAAGTTTTCAGATTTACTTCTAAACGTGATCAGATTGGGAGGCTTTTAGTTAAGAGACTGTCATGATAAGCTTTTTGTTTTGTCTTTTGTCTTATAAGGATTATAATAGTTTCTATGTGGAATAGAGACTGAGTACAGAATCTCAGAGTTGAGTCAAGGGTTATTACATCTGTCAGGGAGAGAGCTGAAGGTAGCTTTGATGAGGAAGGTTTGCAAAATACCGCATGCATTATCTGTGGTTAGTTGTATGGTAGAAACCCTGCTGGTGCAGGGCTCACGACTACCATGTTCACTTCCACAATCCGCATGCCCAGCATGATGGCTGGCATACCACTGACTCTATAAATATTTGTTGGACAAAGATACTCAACAACAGTTAATGTAAAAAGGACTTCAGGATTTTTGTTAACTGTACATGTGATGAACTAACAATTGTCCTATTTGGCTGCCAATATCTAATACTGTCAGGTTGCATCAAAAAGTTGGCAGGGGGAGGTGAAAAAGAGATGTGAGTCCCCAGCACCGTGCTGCTTCTACTTTATCCATACTATCGACCTGATCCTACACCATTTTTCCCTCTCTGTCTTCTAGTAATGGTGGCCCTCAGTTGCAAGACCACACACTTGATTCATTTGTGGTTCCCTCTTTTGCCTCATTCCTGTGTTCAAGCAATAAATTCTCTGTGATGTCACTCTAACCTTTCTTCATTCCTCCCTTTTCTACTGCTGACATTATCTGAACAATAGTCTATGCCTCTCCTTGGTAACAATTTCCAGGTGTACAAGAATTGAAACAACTTATGACAGCTCTATTTCTTTCTTTTGAGAGCATCCACAACCATTTTTAAGAGACACTATGTGCTCTTTCTCCGGGTTTGCTATGAAATTCTACTTTAGGTGATAGTGGTGGCTAGTGAAATGTGTAGTTCTTGGTGGTAAAACTATTAGCAAAATCCTACCTCTCAGACTCACATAGTAGAAGAAATGTGTGCTTTGAAGTCAGAAACCTTCAGATCCTGGCCATCCCACTTGCTCACTTTATGACACAACTCCTCTGAGCATCAGATTCCTCCTCTGTAAAGTGAAGGTAATAGTGTTTACATGGCTTTTATGATGATTAAATAGGATAACATGTATTGAAATGCTTGGCATGATTTCTGACACATATAAGTAGGTAGTAAGTTTTAGTTTCTTTCCTCCTTATCCCTGGTAAAGATGAATCACTCTATGGAAATATACATTATAAATAGTGGAATGAGAGGTGTGTTTTTCCACTGGTTAATAGTGAATAATGGCCATTTATTGTGTGACTTAAACGGTAGTCTCTGCCCTTTTTTTCCCTATGGTTTAATCAATATTGATTTCTTGCTGAAAACAGAAAAACTTATCAAGGTTCTAGGAAACCTGAGAGTTTCCATAGTCTGAGTAGTGGAAATAGTCCAACCCTAGGGTCAGTTCAGTTCAGTCACTCAGTCATGTCTGACTCTTTGTGACCCCATGAATTGCAGCACGCCAGGCCTCCCTGTCCATCACCAACTCCCGGAGTTTACTCAGACTCACATCCATTGAGTCTATGATGCCATCCAGCCATCTCATCCTCTGTCATCCCCTTCTCCTCCTGCCCCCAATCCCTCCCAGCATCAGAGTCTTTTCCAATGAGTCAGCTCTTCGCATGAGGTGACCAAAGTACTGGAGTTTCAGCTTTAGCATCATTCCTTCCAAAGAAATCCCAGGGCTGATCTCCTTCAGAATGGACTGGTTGGATCTCCTTGCAGTCCAAGGGACTCTCAAGAGTCTTCCCCAACACCACAGTTCAAAAGCATCAATTCTTCGGCACTCAGCCTTCTTCACAGTCCAACTCTCACATCCATACATGACCACAGGAAAAACCATAGCCTTGACTAGACAGACCTTTGTTGGCAAATTAATGTCTCTGCTTTTGAATATGCTATCTAGGTTGGTCCTAACTTTTCTTCCAAGGAGTAAGCGTCTTTTAATTTCATGGCTGCAGTCACCTAGGGTAGATCCTGAGAATTCACAGGGAAGGAAGTTTCCTGGGAGGGATCCCACACAGCCATCTTTTTCCTGTCATAGATTAACAAATGAGAGAGAGAGAGACTTCATACAACTAACTTGAGGACCTTTGTAATTTGTAAAGATGAATAAAATAATATCTTTGCCTTCATTGAAGTTGCCCACAAATCAACATAACACCATGTAGAAAGTGGTACATTTGCTTGGAGGCAAACCTAAAGCGTTTTAGGGAGGACAGAAATAGAATATCCTACAAAGAAATTGATATGGTGGGGAGCTGGACCCAGGAGAAATATAGTATTTACAAATGAGAGGTTTAAGGCATTTTCAGCTAAGGATAAAGACAATGGGCAGAAATAAGGAATCATTCTAGAGAATGTGAATAAAAAGTGAATAGAGGAAAATACAAGGAGAAGGGTAAAAAAAAGAGTTGAAACTTGAATTTAAAGACTAAGGAGACTTATTTTCTAGGCAGTTGAATTTAGTGAAAGTTTGGTTATGAGGACTCTTGGAAGGTGGTTCTGTGACAGTTGCTCATGAAGGTAGTGAGTGTGCTATCAGGACAGGGGAATAGCCTGGGCCTAGATATGGTTTCCTTTTAATCCATCAGCTTAGCAGCATTCTGTTCATGGTCCTGTATTTCAAAAAAATAATTGTTTTTAATTCCTTATATTCAGCACTGATTCCATGATATCTTTATACAGGAGACAAATGGGTAAACAGATTTTCAAAGAATTATAGTGAAATACTTTCCCACAAAGAAAACTCTCTCTCCATGTGGCTTTTTTGGTGAATTCTGCTAAGCATTTTGTAGGAGGAAATAATGGGAATTCTATAGAGACATTTCCAGATAAATAAAAAGAAAGGAATGCTTTCCCAACTATGATACCAAAGCCAGACAGGGACACAGAAGAAAGAAAACTTTAGATTGATGTTCTTCATAAACTTGTATAAAATTCTTTTAAAAAGTTTAGCAAGTTGAACTCAACAATGTGTAAAAGAAGATTATGATCAAGTAGAGTTTATCTAGGAATGTAAGGTTGGTTTAACATTTGAAATCAATCAGTGTAAGCCACATATTAACAAACTAAAAAAGAAAAATTGTATGATCACATCAGTATACACAGAAAAGTGTGTAACAGAATTCAGTATCATTTAATGAAGGATACAAATGTAAATTATGTTATTTGGGGATGAATTTTTGATAATTTTTTTAAAGTAAGAAAAGCATAAAGGGCAAAATTCAGGATTGTGGTTACATCTGAGTGAGGGAAAGGAGTCAGATTGGAGTGGAGCAGCCACAAACCTTCAAAGTAAAATAATATTCTTTTCTCAAACTCACTGATTAATAGACCATGTTTGCTTTATTGTTGTTCTTTGTATCTTAAACATATAAAGACTTTAATGATTCAGTATTTCATAAAAGCAATTTTTAAAGTTATGTTTTCTTTTTGTTTTTGTCTGAAATTTTGATGTAGCAAAAAGACATCTATTTATTCTTTTTTTTTAATTTCTTTTTTTTTAATTTTATTTTATTTTTAAACTTTACATAACTGTATTAGTTTTGCCAAATATCAAAATGAATCTGCCACAGGTATACATGTATTTACAGCTTTGGAAATTCATATTTGTGTACTGAAAGGAGTACCCTCTATGCTAAGTGCTCAGTGTTTTTGTTAATGTAATGTGAAATTTTCTGTAAGCACAATGAACTTCTCTTTCAAGTGTCATTACCACATGAATAACAATGGTGAAATTAGTGCCAGCAAGCCCAAAACTAAATATAAAAGCACTAATAACACATTTATTAAAAATACAAAATGAGTTGTGATTAGACTACCAATTATATTTTTTCTACACTTCACGACTCAAAATTTAAGTAAGTTTATATTTATTCTAAACATTTCTACTATGTTGTGGTCTTTATTAGATCTATCCCAGAATCTAACTCCAGTCACCTTCTTCTGACCTTTCCTTGCTAAGAACATGTCTACAAATTGCACCATAAGAATTTTACTAGGTATCTATACATTTTTGTCACAACATTTATATAACCATGTGTATATCTTGATAAACATATTTCACATTCATTGGTCTAGAAGCTTTTGCTGAAAGGATATATCCAAATTGCTGCTTCCTTTCCTTTATTCTTACAAATGATGCATTTGTTCACTCAGCAAACATCAAGAGTACCTACTAGAGATTGGGCATGATTCCATGCCTACAAGGGTAAAAACAAGACACACCCTTTCCTTAAGGTGTTCACAGTTTAATGTGAAAAGAATCATGCACAAATAACTGAGACATTTACAAATTGAGTCCCTAAGTTCAAACTGGAGATGTGAGAAGATGATGTGGAAAAGATGACATTTGAATGGAATCTTAAAGCATGTTTTCCTAGAAGGATAATGGAAGCATTTTTGTTTTGAGTCAGAAGAAATTGCATGTGCTGTGTATACATTGTACAGATGCATGAAGTTACATAGCCTGTTCAAAAACATACTTGTGATATGATAGAGTGCAGAGCACCCAGCAGAAGTGGTAGGGTGTGAAAGACAGGCATTATCCATCTTTGAGTACTCGCTTCTACTGGTGTCCGTGATAAGTTTTTGTATTCTCTAAGTTGTCTCATATTCTCTGGTAGGGAGCATTATCTGCAGTTTACAGATAAGTTCAGAAGATTGAAAAAGACTAATTAGTCCCTGGACACACATATAATTATGGGCTTCCCTGGTAGCTAGAGACAGCAGTTTGGTTCCTGTGTTGAGAAGATCCCCTCAGGAAGGAAATGGAAACCCACTCCAATATTCTGGAAGTTGCCCTATAACATTAGAAGAAAACTTCAGTTGTTGTATTCTGATTAGCTTACTGTCAGAGTAGCAGCACATCTAAGGATGAACAGGGTGCTTTGCAGGCAGCTAACTAAGAGAGATGGTGAGAATATTTGTGTCATTATCTCCTACTGATCACCTTGCCCATTTTTCAGCAGATGCCTTACTTTGTTTTTTTTTTTTTATTTCACTTGTTTTTCAAGAGTTGGAAGAATTTTTCAACACATAAGAATTTATAGTGCTGAAAACCCAAGAAAGTCTCCCTAAGGAGAAGCAGTATGCCAAATAGTCATCGACATAAGAAAACAGTATAAATTAATGCAGCCATACTTCATGGTTGTGAAAGAGGGAACTTAATTTACAACTTGAAACAGGTTTGTGTTCCTTAGAAATTCTGGAAGGCAATGAGTGGCACAGAAATTGATCTGCTGAAGGAGAAGAAAATTGATTCTTAATATTAGCAACTACATCATTTTTTTTTAATTCTGAAGGAATAACTTTTAGAAACAAGTTTATTAGCTATTAAATAATTATTTGATATTTAGTTTCCTAGTAAACTATCCAAAAAGACATATTTATGGCCTCTTTAGAAGATGGATTTTTATTGTGCCAAACATCATCTTCAAAACAGCAGTCTCTATTATGTCAAAGACAGGGAAATCCAAAGTTAAATGAAATAGAGCTGTCTGTGTGAAAGACAAGCATTGTATCATGTTATAGAACTCTGCTTTGCATCAAAGTATCTTGATATGAAGTAGTGGGAATCTGAACACATTTGCATATTCCCCATTTATGACATAGTGTTGGCATCCTCAAAAAGAATAACTGTAGCTGATGGCAATTTTTATCTGAAAAGATTTGTGCATGTTAGTAATATACCATCTTCTGTCAGCATAAGAAGAGCATATGGGGTCCATTAGCTCACCAAATCTGCCACTGTTCTGCAAATTTTTATTAAGCAAGTGAAGTCCCTAATAGTCACTTATGTTATAAAATGTGTATCAAATACTATCAATAAGCAAGGAGATTATTTTCCCCCAGTGAGAATGCATTTGAAGTGTATAAGAAGGCTTGACAAAAGAATAAAACACTTTAAGTGATCACTATATTAATATAAATATGTCCTACTGGGAAGCCAATGTATGTCTTACATGGACTTTAATGTTTGCCACGAAGTTCTCAAAGCACCATATTTTTCAGATTTTCTTCCCATATTTTCTTTCTTTATGGTTTCTCTCAACTCTAACAGTGAACCTAGTTGAAATTAACCAAAAGACACTGTGTGTTTATCCACATTTTTAAAAAAGGTTCCATTAGTGATGGGTAGCTGGTAGACCTTTGATTGGCTTCAAAGGTCTACAACCAAAGGAACTGGAGACATAGGCTGTCAGGTCGCTGTGTTTCCTCAGCAAGTCTTCCTGAACCAGAGGCCATGCCAGGAAATTAACAAGCATCCAAACCGAAGAGTGCCTGCATTATGAAAACCCTCATAACAATTCAATCAAATGGTGTCCATTGATCCTGAGTCGAATACCAGGAAGCAGGAGCTTAATATAGAAATCCCATTATCTAGAGAAATCTCAAGAGACACCAAGTCCACAGTGCCCTCTAAATATGTAATAGCAGTTATAATAAAAATATCTATGAATTTCGTCTTCAGAAGGACTCAGCATTTCACTGGTACTTCTTTAACCACTATAGTACCGTTTAGAGTAATCAAGAGCAAATAGTACCAGTCCTTGGGTAAAAGTGAAGGATAAGAGAGGGAGAATAATACGCTCTAGAAACTTCAAGGAAGAAAGAAAGGAAGAGGAGAGGGAGGAAGGGAGGCAGAGTGAGGAGAAGGGAAAAGGAGAGGTAGGGAAAGAGAAAGAAAGGGAGGAAGAGAAAGCAATCTATCATTAGAACAAGAACAAGAAATTTTGGCATCTGTTCCATCATCACCCTCTTCCTTGATACTTTTGGTACCTTACTTGCCATTTTGGAATTGAAGACTTTTCCACCACCAGGCTCACTCATTTTCAGCCTTTTGTAAATAAGCTCTTTGTTTAAAATGACATACCTGTCATATTAGTATTGTAACTAATTTTGTTCCCATTGCTATGCTATCTAAATAATATGCAAGAAATGACTAGACTTAAGCTTCAGCTCTAAGAGAGAACTTTTTAGTAGTTTTAAGGTGGTGTAAGTGATAAAGGAAGTTGAGTATTAATTATAACACTTGTCATTAAAAAAAAAAAAAGCTTGGTGGTATATGTAATTTTACCTCATTTTCTCATTTGCTACTGTTATTTAAATCACTTCCCAGCACTAAGCATGTGCATAAAAGATGATTGTTCCCAATTTAACCTTTTAAATAAAATGTATTCTATTAATTAAGTCATTACAGTTCCCTCCATTTTCTATTATGTTCATTCATCTATCTTCTGTCCTAAAGATAGACATCTGTGTCAGTGAATATTTGGAGAAAGACCCCTAATTTTTATGCCTGTCACCCATTTGGATGTTCTACACTGTTTTTTGAAATAGTTTGTTAGTGTTCTAAAGAATTTCAAATTGTCAATTAAAATAATAAGTATTCCTACTAAAAATAGTAGATAGTATTCAGCCAAAAAGTTATCATGTTCAGCCTAACATGGCTGGTGAACTTTCAGTACTTATATTGGCTTAGATTTAATGGTATAACTTATGGCTGTTAAAAAAAGATAAAAACAAAAAATAAGATCTTACCCTTGTGTGAATTCCTGATACAGGATGCTTGGGGCTGGTGCACTGGGATGACCCAGAGGGACGGTATGGGGAGGGAGGTGGTAGGGGGGTTCAGGATGGGGAACACGTGTACACCCGTGGTGGATTCATGTTGATGTATGGCAAAACCAATACAATATTGTAAAGTAATTAGCCTCCAATTAAAATAAATTTATATTAAAAAAAAGAATAGCTGCATAAAATGAGACCGTATATATATTGCCTTTTTCGACTACAAAATAAACTCAGAGCCAGATAAACTGAAAGGTGAAACCTGTTGTAAGTGTTGGATTATCCATGAGATGCAACTGAAAATATCCTATGAAGTCTTTTCCTTTATAATACTTGGCAGGTTAAGTCATAAACACCATCAGCATCATCAAATTCACCACCCTTCCCACTCTCACAGTTTCCATTTATCAAAAGTTTTCATTTATTGAGAAATACATACCTGAAACTGTGCTAAGTGATTTTGTAAATGTTTTTCACTCAGTTTTCACAATTCTTTGTATAGTGTTTTATATTATTTTTCACACTGAGAAACTGAAGTTTAATGGAACTTACTAACTTTCCTGGTAAATCTGGAATTTAAGTCACATTTATCCGATTATAAGCTATCATGTTATTATGTAAAATTATGTAAATTTTTCTATTTAGTTTATCATTACTGATGATTTAATAACTAATATTTATTAAGCAGTTACTATGGGCTGCCCTCATGGCTCAGATAGTAAAGAATCTGCCTGCAGTGTGGGAGACCTGGATTCGATCCCTGAGTTGGGAAGATCCCCTAGAAGAGGGCATGGCAACCCTCTCCAGTATTCTTGCCTGAAGAATCCCCATGGACAGAAGAGCATGGCAGCCTACAGTCCATGGGGTTGCAAAGAGTCAGACATGACTGAGAGTGAGCGACTAAGCACATGTGATCTTCTACATATTTTGCATAAACTTACAATATATAACGTTCACTCTAAGCATACCTGGAAAGCAGTATCATCCTCATTTTATAGATGATGCGACTGAGGCACAGATAGGTAAAATAAATTTACCTATGAAGCTCTGGTTTTTACATTTATTAATAAAGTTAATAAATATATTAAAATAATAAGTCAAGATTTTTATCTCAGATGATTTCTCATCTGTATAATGGAAATGAATTATTTTGGCTTGAATCCATTAAAACTGTAGAATTCTGAACATGTTAAACAAAATTATAGCTAACACTGTTAATATTGATCATGATAGAAAGTTTCTATTCATAAGATGTATTCTAATTTAAAAGGTAATAGTATTCTAACATAAGAGTGTCTGTCAGGGCTTTTCTTACATTGGATTCATATTGTCAATAATTTGAGAAATATTATAACTCTTCTATGATTCATCACAACTATAGTAGAGTGATTAAAAGTGCTTTGTTTAAGCCTTGGCTCCTCCACTTATGAGGTGTGCCTCAGTTTCTTTATCTGTAAAGATAATAACAACCATCATCACAGGTTACTGTGAGCATTAAATGAATTAATAGATATAAAAGGTAGAGGGTAGAACTTGTATATCATAAGTGCTAAGTATTAGCTACTAGTAATATTTTTTTAATCGTCATCCTTGTTTTCCACTATTTTTTCCATTTATACAACAGATTCCACTTCAAGTTTTTTCAGAACAGGGTAAGACAGAATTTGGCCCACAACTGGAGCCTGATACATAGCGACTGGCATCTCCTCCTGGAAGCACAAAGTCTAACATGATTTTTAAGCAAGTTAATATTAATACCAGGGTAATCACAAACATGTAATGTTTCTATCTAGAAAATAAAGAAATGCTTAGGAAAAGAGGGCTAGGTGGGTGTGGGAAGATTTATGAAAATTTTTGTATAGTGACCAGATCAGTGAAATAGACTGAATGTTATAGGTAAAGGAAGGAGAGGCCTATTACTCTGAGACCAATCGAATGTTTGGGGAAATGAAGGAGATCTTTCTGTTAGCAAATTCCCCCTTGCTTTGCGCCTACCCTTGAGCCACCAGAGTTTCACAGACTAATATAGACTATGACACATGGTGAATATTGAATGGCTGTTGTTGAATATTGAGGTGATAATCCATGCAGAGTTGCCTAAGGGTTAAGAACACTTTGATTCTACGTTCATGAGAGATACTGGTTAGTAGCTTTCATAGACTTCCTTTGCTTGATATTATATCAGGGTAATGCCAGCCTCACAATGAGTTAGGAAATGTTCCCTCCTCTGAATTTTCTGAAAGAATTTCTGGAGAATTGGTAGTATTTCTTCCTAAATTTTTGGTTGAATTCATCAAGGCAGTCATCTGGGTCTAGAGGTTTCTTTCTCAGAAAGTTTGAACTACAAATCCATTAAAAAAAAAAAAAAAAAAAAACCAACAAGGTATGGAGCTGTTAGATTATCTCTTCCTATATAAGCTTTGGTAATTTGTGTCTTTCAAAATCATATCCATTTCATGAGAGCTATGTTCGCTTACATTTTTACTCACTGCTGAAGCAATATCCTTCCTCCTATTCTAATGGATACCCCTAAATTATGAAGTTTTTCACTCTGGGTATTGGGAAGGGGAACTTTATTCCCAGCCTTATGAGAACTGCAGGCACTGTGTTCTTTCCTCTTTGGGGTAGTTTTCGCCCAGGTGTTGGGTAGTTTCCTCACATCATGTGATCATTAGCAATTAATTAAATACCTGCAGGGATCCTCTGCAGATCTCAGAAAGAATTCTGTATACCTCTCTTCTCTCTAATTCTCTGATCTAAGCTCTGTCTGCCCTGGTTTTCCCTGGATTTCCAGCTTCGCATCCTCAGACTGGCATATTCCTGGGCTCTGCCTATGTTCCCCTTCTTACACCACAATCTGAAGACTTTCTCCAGACAGTAAACCTCAGCAACTGTAGGAATCACCCTACTTCCTTTCCATCTCTACAGAGTCACTGTTCTGTTGCCTGATGAAGATCTTATCTTTTGAATGCCATTGTTTCCTGTTATATTTATTTTTAAATACATTTTTCAGAAGGAATTGTAAATTTGCTCCCTTTTGGTCTGTTTTGACCAGATACAGAAATTCGATCCTTGGGGACTGAGCATATATATTGCTGTTATGCACAAAGAGTCTTATTATATATTCTACAGCCCCAGATCCTTGAGTTTAAGTTCTGTTTTTGTGGCTACAGAAACAACAGTCCAGTTAAAATAAGTGAAAATATTAAAACAATTCAAAAGAATGAAATTCTATTCAAAGAAGATTTAATGAACATATATTTCTTCATAACTGTCTTTAAAATACCTACCAAGAGAAATGAGATGCCCCAGGCAGGCTGGGGAAACTTTTTTCTCAAATCTTTGCCAGTAAAAGATTTCACTTACTACAAATCTATATTAATTTATTGTTCAAAAACTGGCTGATTTACAAGTTGATCTGATCCTCGTCTCTTTTATTTCTTTGCAGTGCCAGATGAAAGCAAAGTCCATTCATTGGCTGGACACAAATCGGGTAAGAAATTCCTTGTCACTGACTTTATATTCTCCTTCCTGGAAATCTCTGGCTGTGTTTGAGTAGTAGTTGGAACCTGTTTCCATCCACTTGTCACTGAAAGGCTTGCTCATTAATACATGAGATGTCTCTGACTTCCACAAAGATGAATTATTGCTTGGCCGTCTCAATAGTAGCATAATGTATGCTGACTCAAATGTTTAAGAAGGAAGAAAGATTTCCAAAAAATAATTATAAAACCAAAAATCTTTAACCTGTACACCAGCTGAACACTTGCAGTCACAAAAAATTACAAAGAAAACCCAAGAAAGTTTGAATTTTTTTTCTGCAATGATTAAAGTAGCAGGACAAAGATGTTCCAAAATAAGGAAAACGTGGCCATTTCTTCCTTCTCAAAAAGGAATCATCTTTCTACCTGTCATCAAATGGGATTGGGCCTGAGATGATTTATGTATGAGCTCCTTGGGGGTGCCCTAGCAAGTCCATAAGGATCTCTGAGGGTCTTCAGGCTCTTTCTGTATTTTGTGTGTGATACCGTCAGGTCTAAAATCCAAGCTTTCCTTTCATTGCCAAGTGACCTACCTTCTATTCCTTTGCACTTCCTTCAGCATCATTTATTCACATTATTTGAAAACACTTTAAGCTAGTAAGTACAGGGTGCATTATTTGTGGGGATAGTATCCATTTTACTCTTAGAAATACCGCTCTAAACAACAGGAGGGTTATGATGTGTTGGCATCCCTTCATTTTTGAAACAAAGAAGTTGTTCCCATCACCAAGTATCTCCTGTGTTTATGGGCCAATTATGTTCTCAGCAGTAAGTGGCCTTGATGCCTCATTACTTCCATCATGTTCCAGGGCAAGATTATGATTTTTTTTTTCCCTTTTCTTCTTTCTCTAAATTCACTAGTGATAACAGCAGGAAAGGGCTAGTTTGCAACTGTTAGATGTTTTCTTTTCTGCCCCTTCTAATAAAGAGCCTAAGAGGTTAGATCACTGTGAAAGAAAAGATTTCTGTAGGAGTGATAAATTGCCACATGCTGCTTGTTCCCATCATCTTCGTCCATTAAACTCTCTACCACGGGAAATATTTTTAGGAGTCTGAGAAGGAAGTTCCCATGACCAAGGAACTCCCAAGGATAGTCTACATTTTGTTCATCTTAAATGCCTGTTACTACTTGTCCTTGGGCTTCTCTGGTGGCTCAGTGATAAAGAATCCGTCTGCCAATGCAGGAGATGCAGGTTCAATCCCTGGGTTGGGAAGAATCCCTGAAGAAGGAAATGGCAACCCACTCCAGTATTCTTGCCTGGGAATTCCCATGGACAGAGGAGCCTGGCAGGCAACAGTCCATGGGGTTGCAGAGAGTCAGATAAAACTTAGCAACTAGACAACAACTACTTGTCCTTAGTTCTCTTACACATATTAATACTTGAAGATATAAACTCTTCTGTGAACTGAGATGCACTTCAGTGTAAGTAGAGGAAGCATTTTTTAAAGAATGTTTATCAACTTGAGTTTTGAAAACAACTGATTAATAAATGTTCTGCCTTTTTCCAGGGAATCAAATGTTATTCTAATCTTACTTTGTTTCCAAACAAATTACTGTTAGCTAGTAACTAAAAATTATTGTCACTATTTTTAAATGCAAACATTATCTGAGTATATTGCTGTAGTATTTTAAGTAAATTTAATGGTATATTTTTATGTAGTATGCTGCTGCTGCTGCTACTGCTAAGTCACTTCAGTCGTATCCAACTCTGTGTGACCCCAGAGACGGCACCCCACCAGGCTCCCCTGTCCCGGGGATTCTCCAGGCAAGAACACTGGAGTGGGTTGCCATTTCCTTCTCCAATGCATGAAAGTGAAAAGTGAAAGTGAAGTCGCTCAGTTGTCTCTGACTCCTAGCGACCACATGGACTGCAGCCCACCAGGCTCCTCCATCCGTGGGATTCTCCAGGCAAGAGTACTGGAGTGGGGTGCCACTGCCTTCTCCATGTAGTATGAAATAAAGATATTAGTAAAGAAGTACTCTAAACATGAAATAATCTTCCAAATTGAAAGAAAATGGCAAAAATGGCATAATTTTAAAACTCTCAGTCAGATTAATTATGAGCTTCACATGGCAGCTTTATTTTAGCTGGTAATAGAAATATTACTAATGATCTTCATATCCCATGAAGCACTGTTTTAAAGAAGATTTTCATTACTGATGAGCTATTATTACAATATTCACTATTCTTATAGTTTAAGTACTTTTTTATCCTATCACAACATCATCAATTCTTTCATTGGCTCTCTGTGGAACCAGGGAAAATGCTGAAAACAACCAGAAACTTGATAATTTTGAATCAAAAGTGGCATACAATTAAACACAATAAAGAGAGCTAACCAATCACCTAAAATTGTGTGCTGTAGAGTTCCATTAAATGAGAGCACTCTATAAAACATTCAAGACAGTACTGAGAGAACAAAAAGCAGCCTTAAAGAAAAAGTTGCTACTAAAGTCTTAAATTATAGTAATCCTCAAGAATTCATCCCTCCTGTAAAGGGCAGCTCTCTTCATTGGCTGCACTTGGGTAGAACATTTTCCATGAGGCCCTGGTGGTAGCAGCAGTTTAACAACAGTGAAAGAGAATTAAGGGTCCTTTTGATTCTGGCAACTTCTTTCTGTCATTTTTAACATTCCCCTAATACAGAGCTGTATTCTCCATCTGCTACAGTCTATACTACTAAGCAAGTTGCCAGTTTGGATTGTAATGTACAATGTTGCCTAATCATTTACACTTATCTTGCCAATGTCAGCTTCTTTTCCTTTCATCTTTCCCTTCCCCTAATCCTTCCTCCAGAATTTTCGGGTGACAAAGTAGTGTCTCTTTTACTAAGAAGAAAGAATATCTCTCCCTGTCTCTTTTTAATTATAAAAATGTGGACAGCTTTCATACTGTCCAAGACCATCAGGAAGTTAAATTAAATTGTATGTGCTGACCTAAATCTATCATCTATCCTCTTATTTGGGATGATATTCAACATTTTAATAAATTCATCTGAGTTAAAATTTCTTCTGAGTCAGCTACTTAGTGGGTAGAGAGCTGTTTCATGCCAAGTTCCATCTGTTGGCCTGGCTTGGGTACCTCCCAAGTTTGTGACAGTGTTTTTGGCACCCTTTCCTTGGCTTATTCTTTAAATGGTTGATCCCTCAGAGCTCAGATCAAATCAAAGTCTTAGATAAGATAAATCTTTCTAACATTTTTGGCCCAAAATATAGTATTCCCTCACCTCTTCTGGAATCAATCCAGTATTCTTGAGACCTCTCTAATCATCTGCCTCAGGGGCTTTCCCCTGGCAGTGCATGGCATCTCACACCTTGGCAAGTAAAATGCCAGGCTGGTACTCCTGTTTATAATCTTATTAGATCCTCCTCCACATATGAGAGGCATTAATACTTATGGGATGGCGAGACTTACTCAGAGACGTTAGGAACAAAATACTTTTTGTTTGGTTCCCTTAAGAAAAAAGTCATAAGTTTTAGAGAGTCTTAGAAAACCAAAAAGCTGTCTTTCACCTTTTCCCTTAACTGTCTCACTGATTTAATTCTGACAAAACTCAAGTCCTAGCAATGCGGGAAGGGATATAACTTCAGCAAAATGTATATTTAAAAAAATAAAACCATTTTTTTTAATGACAAACATTCAGAAGGAACATTAGAATCCAGAGGAAATGACATCAAATTTGTTATAGCTTTTAAAAAAATTGTGCTTTGATTTTTGCTATACACAGACTCGGACAGTATGTCTGAGAAGGAATCCTTTTCTTTTGCCCAATTTACTGAACTGACACTGAAACCAATAGTTTAGTGCTCCTCAGCATTCAGACAGAAAGGGCTTATAAATTTTACTTTTTTTAAACTGTGCCTTCATATTATTTTGTTTTGATTTACTGCTTAGAACGGTTTTAATATGTATTGACTGTCTGCAGAGATCCTTGCTGACCCAGCTCTTTAAGATGATGCAGTGCTGAAGAAAGCCGATGAGTCCTTTTTATGAGCTCTGACATATTAATTAGCAAAATGGACTAAAAAGCTTTCCTGTTTCTATTTTAATTTCTTATAGTCTCAAACACCTGTCTATACAGCTGTAAAACAGGCAAGTCTGTAAAAGTAATGTTTGGCAGCTAGTGCAGACCTTTCCTGAGCTGAGTTTATCAATTAATGAGCAAGATTCATCAGCAATCTAGGGGGAATGTTTCCAGATGAGATGCCTTGCAACCACTAAGGACAGTGGGTACACACACTGCTGTTGAGAAGCTGAAGCTCAAGACACAAGTCCTTGTTCTTGCGGTTGGTAACTCTTGGGGTTAAGATATAAATCCAGATATGGTGTGGCAGATGCCATGCATTGGCCATTTTATTTGCCACCAGCTTATGCCTAATACCTCACCATCTCAAGAACTGAGAAGAATACAGGAGTAAGACACAGTCTAGTTGGAAGGCATGACACACATGTCAAAATACCTATAAATCCTTACTTTACCTTTTGTAACATCAACTAGCTGAACTAGGAACACAACAGGTATAACTTCTCTAAGGCAATTAATTGAGCAGAAGAGTATCTAATCTTGATAATTTGTGCATTCTTTTTTCTGCAATGCATGTGTACATGTGAATGTGTGGGCCAAGTGAAGAGATGTGTGAGAGAAAATATGCATGTGATGTACATACATTATGCATAATTTATAGCAAATGTGTATGTGATATATCCTATAGCAAAGGCTGAGAGCTTAATATGCAAGTTGCTAGCTTGATAGATCATACCTTCTGCTTTAAATGCATTATGTGTAAACTTCAAATCTAGAATGTTCGAATATAGCTAAAGAAATTGCTGGATCTTTGTGAAAGAACAGATAAAACATAAAATGACTGGATAGTCACTTTAATATGAGTAGTGGGCTATTAAATGATGTTCCATAAATTATGTTGAGTCTTAGTATTTCATACTTTTATTGAATATCTAAGTTAAAATATGCATTTAAAATTTGGAACACCAACCATGGTCATTTTTCATGTTTGAGTCTTCTAATTGAGTTACTGCTTTTTATTACTTTTCATTGCTATTGTTGATGAGGAAATAATATCTTGGAGTAAGTGGGGAGTGGACTTGAACTATCTTTCTTTCCTCATCAGTTGGTTGAGGTAATATTGCATGGTTATTTGGGATATTTATTTCTAAGCTTTTGTCACGTGTTATATCGGATAACTATAGCTTTAGACACAAGAAATGTATATATTTCCTACCTGTGTCAGCTTTGGTTTGCATTTCCATGGGATATAGGATGTTATCATTAAGGAAATTAATGATAACATCTAGGATTTTTTTCTATGGAAACTTGATTATGGAGCAACCCTGTATCTCCTATATTGCAAACTGTTAGTGGTTTATCTCTAAAATTCAATGAATCAAAACAAATTAGAAAGAAATATATCATAAGATAAGATTATTTACCATTTGAATATGGTGTATGTGTGTGCATTTCTTTATTTCATGAGTAAATAGAGATTACATTTTTTTTTTTTACAAATCACATTTCAAAATTATTTCTGTTCCACTCATGTTTTTTAAACACCCACTCTGTAACAGGTATTCTGTTGTGTGCTGGAGATACAAAGTGACATGTATCAGAAAAGAACTGCTTCCATAGTAAGATCTGAAAGATAAATAGAAGGTTGGCGAATAGAAAAAGTCAGTGAACTAACACATTTCAGGCTCATGGAAGGTTATGAAAACCTGAAACATCATGGTGTGTTCAAGAAACTGTAAGCAGTTTGCATGGCAGGAGTGCAGAGGGGAGAGGGACAAGCTAGGAGGTGAAGAAGCCGGCAGAGATTAGATCACAGGGAACTCCTACCAAATGGAAGAAAGTGAGTTTAATCCTGCAGACTCAGAGAATCTAAACAGATTAAAGGAGCAGAGTGGTCAGTTTTATAGTATAATGATATCACTCTGTTGGTTGTGGGGACTTGAAAGGATTTTAAAAAAGGAGAGAAGCAAGAATAGTTAGGAGACCATTGCGGTAGTCCAGATAAGAGGTGATGTGGATATAAAGTTAAGTGATTAAATGGAGGAAAGAAAAGTAAGAAATATTTAGAGAATAAAACCTAGAATTCTGATTGTTTTTTGTTTGTTTGTTTTTGGTGTTTGTTTTGTTTTTAATCAAACTGAGAAAGAGGGTCCAATGAGATTCTCAATGTGTCAGTCAGCTGTTGCTACAACCATGCTATGAAATAGCAGCTAAGCCACAAGGGAAGCCCAAGAATACTGGAGTGAGTAGCCTATCCCTTCTCCAGGGGATCTTCCCAACCCAGGAATCAAACCCAGGTGTCCTGCATTGCAGGCAGATTCTTTACCAGCTAAGCTACCAGGGAAGCCCATAAAACCAACAGTAAACATTTATTTCTTTGTCATGTATCATCAGGTGGATTAGGAGTTATAGATCTCAAAGTGTTTGACTGGGTTTGGCTCCAGTCTGTAGTTCAGGTCCAGGTTTACTTCCTGTGTCTCTCATCCTCCTTGGACCAGTGGTTTCCTAAGGAAGTACTTTTGATAACAGTGATAAGATGTAAATAGAGTAGACACAGAGGGAACCCATAGGCTCTGTGCCAGTGTTCATGTATTAATGATGAGAGAGTGAAGGTGATGGAGAGAATGATAAGTGGAGTAGAGGGAAACAAAGCAGGATGCATGGGCTCCCAAGGAGACAGGATATTATATAAGGGTAGAGGGAAAATGCAATGGCACCCCACTCCAGTGCTTGAAGAAGGCAACGGCACCCCACTCCAGTACTCTTGCCTGGAAAATCCCATGGATGGAGGAGCCTGGTAGGCAACAGTCTATGGGGTTGCTAAGAGTCGGACACGACTGAGTGACTTCACTTTCACTTTTCACTTTCCTGCATTGGAGAAGGAAATGGCAACCCACTCCAGTGTTCTTGCCTGGAGAATCCCAGGGATGGGGGAGCCTGGCAGGCTGCCATCTATGAGGTCGCACAGAGTCAGACACTACTGAAGTGACTTAGGAGAGGGAAAATGTACCTGAAAATATAAACAAGAAATAAGGAGACAGCTGAGTCTCTTCCCAGCCCTGACTTGTATAATATGGGTAAGAAAGAACAGTTGCAAATAAGGCCTGCAGGAGAAGCAGAATTCTTAGTGGAAAGCTAGATGTCAGTGAAGGCTAAAATTGGGGGTATTCCCTTGGAGAAAAAGTGGAAACAGTACAGATTTTTTCTTTGGCTCCAAAATGTCTACCATAAAAAAAGATGTACAACTTGAGAGTTGCTAGTTAAGTTTTATCTGGGGCAAAATGAGGACTACAGCCTGGGAGGCAGCATCTCAGATAGCTCTGAGAGACTGTCCCAAAATGGCAGTGGGGGAAAGTCAATATATAAGGTTTTGGTGAAAGGGGAGTTCAGGGCCATGAAGCTCTCATTTTACAAAAGTTTTCTGTTGGTCATGAGGATCTGCTGTTACCATGAAAGGATTTAGTGCTTCTCAAAATATGAGGAGACGCAAGGATTGAGATCATAAAATCTGTTCCTAAAAACATCCAACTATCTAAAGACCTGTCCCACCAGATTCCCTGGAGCACAGAGTGTCTCAGTCCACCCTGAACTCCCTCAGGAATTGTTGAAGGTCAACAGCTATAGCAGCAAGGGATTCATTCTCCGTAAAGGCAGATGGCAGATGCCTTTGTTGTTCAGTCGATAATGCTCTTGGTAAGTGTCAATGTATAGGTGACAAAAATCACTGCAGACAGTAATTGCAGCCATGAAATTAAAAAACATTCGCTCCTTGGAAGAAAGGTTATGACAAACATAGACAGCATATTAAAAAGCAGACATCACTTTACCTACAAAGGTCCATATAGTCAAAGCTGTGGTTTTTCCAGTAGTCATGTACAGATGTGAGAGTTGGACCATAAAGAAGGCTGAATGCTGAAGAATTAATGCTTTTGAATTGTGGTGCTAGAAAAGACTTTTGAGAATCTGTTGGACTGCAAGGAGATCAAACCAGTTAATCCTAAAGGAGATCAATGCTGAGTATTCATTGAAAGGACTGAATGCTGAAGCTGAAGCTCCAGTACTTTGACAACCTGATGCGAAGATCGGACTTATTGGAAAAGATCCTGATGTTGGGAAAGATTAAGGGCAGGAGGAGAAGAGGGTGGCAGAGGATGAGATGGTTGTATGGTATCACTGACTCAATGGACTTGTGTTTGAGCAAACTCCAGGAGATGGTAAAGGATAGGGAAGCCTGGTGTGCTGCCATCCATGGGGTCACAAAGAGTTGGACACAACTTAGCAACTGAACAACAAAAGGCAGGGGAATTTTCAGAGAAGAGGTTAGAAGCGAACAGCATTTTGTCAACCATGGAAGGATAGTGGAGACTCAAGAAGACAAGATGAAGGAGTTTGGGATGGAGGAGAGAGTTGGAAGGTGAGTCACAGATGAACAGAGTGGTGTAAGGTGACAGCACAGGGAGGAAATAGATGACCAAAAAGCTCACACCTTGGAAAGTGACTAAAGATGGCAGGAGTGATGTACCTGGTTTATTTAGATGGCTCTCTGCATTTGCCAGAGAACCAGTTTTCACTCTTTGGTAAACAGAAAAAAAAGTCTGGAGCCAATTTAGACTCATTGGTAGCCTGGATGTAGTATTTCTTGTAGAGAGATCTTATCTTGAAGGATGAGGAGATAAAGATTTTCCAAGAAGAAACGGTCCCAAGGTTATAAGTTTTGAGAAGATGCTTGCATTTTACTAGGTTTGGAGACTGAAAAATGGCCATGGGTAGTCACTTCTGCTGGACAGGAGACGGATAGCCAGATCAAAATGAAGTGAGGAGAAATGGGAGGTAGAAATAAGCATAGCTGATCTTTCTAGAAGTTTAATATTAACAGAAAAGAGAGAGGTGTATCTAGAGAAGAAATTGTCATTGTTGTTCCATTTCATGTCATTAATGAGAAACACTGGACCAAGTTTGTGGACTGAGAAGAAAGAGATATTTGTAAGAGAATAAAGAAAGAGAAAATTATTAAAGGGATAAGAATGATTGTAGTTTTATAGCAGTTGACTTTGAAGAAGATGAGCCAAGATCATGGGGAAAGTAGCAAGGATACATGTGTTATAGATAAATGTGTAGGTAGAGGGGTAAAGAATTAAAGATGTTAATGGGCTCAATTTCCTTGGTGATGTCAAAGTCTGTACACAGTTGTGTTATAGAACTGTTCAATAGGCTGGCCAAGAATATAAGAAACACTATAAATAATAGGTAGCCCATATTGGGATGTGTTTAAGTCACTGAAACAAAATTGGATGGGAAACTGTATAACAATATATTTATACATATGCATGCACATACTGCATTCAAGAGTTGATTTGCAAAACAGCTGTGATTTTTCCCTGAACTAAAATGTTCTTACCTTTTGCAGTTATATTCTCAATTCTTTATTTATGGTGAAATTATAGAAAGATAGGACTAAGTGGATCATTATATATGTCTAGTACAACCAACTTCTTTTAAGGAGTGTTACTTAGGGAAAATCACTGCCCACCAAAGCCCCAAGTAGTCAGACCTATTGACTTCTCTTCCACAAACTCTTGCTTTGTGAATTCAGATGTCACTGATACCAGTTTTGCCTGATTTAATAACCTGAACTATCATTAAAATCCTCAAAATTTCCCCCAACCCGCAAGGATAACAGAAAGATAGAATAATTTAGCACAGCACTAGTCTTTTCTCCTTTTCCTTTTCTCTCACTGAAACCTACCAGAATGATAAGCTTATGTATACAAAAATCTGTATTTTTTTCAGTTTATGGCAGACTTTGCACACAATTTGTATCTGTTTATAGTTGCTATTCATTATACTTTATATTTGTATTATAGTGTTCTAGTTATTTCCCCCTAAATATGAATATACAAGACAAATTATTCTATTCTGAGCTCCAGTAGGCATTCGTTAATATGGTGTAGTTGGTACATATTTTTTCCCCTATGCCTTTATATATTGATATTTACATTATGAAATTCTCAGCAGTGAAAATCTTTATTATCCTGTTTTTCTTATAATTTATCTAAACTAAAGGCAGTTTATCTATGCAGATAAAATTTACTATGTTTAAGTGTTCATTGATTTATAAAATCTATTGTTTAAGTTTTAACTTTTTGAACAAATTAAAAATTATTTTAGAAAAAGAGCCTATTCTATGTATGCCAAGTTCTTCTAATGTGACTGAACTCTCAAGCTTCAGCTTCCATGGGGATATGGATCTTGTATATTTGGAAAACAGTGGTTTGGAACTGAGAATTCTAATAGGGTTTCTAAATGCCAGAGTGAGCATCTGCAGTGAAAAATAGTATTAAATGATGACATGTAATATCAAATGGTTGATAAACATAAGTTAAATGTTTAACATCAGAACTTTACTGTAGGCTGAGCTATCTGTACCCAGTTCAGTTCAGTCGCTCAGTCGTGTCCGACTCTTTGCAACCCCATGAATTGCAGCACGCCAGGCCTTCCTGTCCATCACCAACTCCCGGAGTTCACTCAAACTCATGTCCATTGAGTCGGTGATGCCATCCAGCCATCTCATCCTCTGTCGTCCCCTTCTCCTCCTGCCCCCAACCCCTCCCAGCATCAGAGTCTTTTCCAATGAGTCAACTCTTCGCATGAGGTGGCCAAAGTACTGGAGTTTCAGCTTTAGCATCAGTCCTTCCAAAAAACACCCAGGACTGATCTCCTTTAGGATGGACTGGTTGGATCTCCTTGCAGTCCAAGGGACTCTTCAACAGTCTTCTCCAACACCACAGTTCAAAAGCATCAATTCTTCGGTACTCAGCCTTCTTCACAGTCCAACTCTCACATCCATATATGACTACTGGAAAAACCATAGCCTTGACTAGACGGACCTTTGTTGGCAAAGTAATGTCTCTACTTTTGAATATGCTATCTAGGTTGGTCATAACTTTCCTTCCAAGGAGTAAGTGACTTTGTACTTATTCTGCAACTGGAGAGGAACAACAGTAGGAGCCACAGGAAACAAGTGACTTAAAAATTACATAGGAATGCCATCATCAGTCAGACTCTTACTGTATGGACTTGGATGTGTTATGGGTAAAAACAAATCACATTCTTGAAAACATTAGAACTATAAATGTTAAGTTACATTTATGTTAAGAGCCCCAACTCTGTTCTCTTTCCTTTGTATTTAGTTTTAGGATGTTTTAAGTAAACTTTTTGCAGTGAAACTATTTCAATAACACTATTGGACACTATAACTAAATGTTGACAATCCTTTATCCAGAGTAGGTTTGGCAGGGGCTAGAAAGCTTTTCTGTTTCTTTATAATTATTTCAGAAAGGTTTACACTGAGACCCGGAATTTAACACCACTCTTCTAAGGAAGGTTATGTTACATGTAAATCTGTGTGGAGAGAGAAAACAGAGACATTCTGATTCCGATGACCGAGAGGGGTTACAGCTCCCTGTTTGTAAGGCCTTTTATTTTAAACTTTTATGGGTAATCTAGGTGCCAGTATCAAGTGAATAGATCTTTAGTAGTTCTGGCAATGCTTTTAATTCTGAAATTTTCCCAGATAAAAAATTAGCCAACATATGATATTGAAAGGACAAATTTAAAATCCAACCTGAGACATCTGAAAATCAGCCCTTACATAACAGGTACCCTATCTGTGTTGAATAACATAAAATATCTCAAAGCCTAATTTTTTTTTTAATGTTTGATGAGTGGTAAAAAATCCACCTGCAATGCAGGAGACATGGGTTCAATCCCTGGGTCAAGAAGATCCCCTGGAAGAGGAAATGGCAACCCACTCCATTTTTCTTGCCTGGGAAATCCCATGAACAGAGGATGCTGGTGGGCTCCAGTCCATGGGGTTGAACGAGTCAGACACAACTGAGCTTGCGTGCACAGAGATATGACATTGCAGAGTAATGGTGAAAAACATTTAGAATATATTGGCTTTGATAATGTTGGTATTTAGATAAGGTGTGTCTGTATACACACATATGAATTTCATAAATGAATACTGGGTTGGGAGAGGGAAGCATTAAAAGACATGTATATTTCAAGAAAGTTTTTGCCTACTTAAAAAACATTCATATGCTCCTGTATTTAGGCTCTATCAGCAAGGATACATTTCAATACTGTTAACAAATCATAGCGTGTCCTCTATCCCTTGTCTTGAGCTGCCCTTGCAGCCTGTCTCATGCCACCATCACCCTCCATTCCACCCTATCAGCCTCATCACACTTGTTCCCAATTCACAGAGCTGCTCACCATGCCATCTGATCAGATCTTGTTCTTTCATGTCTCTAAGCCCCAGTGGAACTCCCTGAAGGCCTACTTCCCTGAGCAGCCCTCCCAAGCTTCTTCACACTGGGGTCTCCTCTGGTATCTAGCTTTGTTTAACTTCAGGTGTCTTTGGGCTCTGTCTTTATACTTTTGAATTTCTCTCACCCTTTCCTTCTCTAGCTCATACTTCTGCTCCAGAGCCAGTTAGTCCCCGAGGAATTCCACAGGCTGCTTCTCAATCTCCTTTGATCAATAGTCGTGACTTCCTTAGACCATCAAGGATCCCAAGTCCTACCTTTTCCTCATATAGGTGGGAGGACTCTGTTATCTACATTCTACAATTTTACATGCTGAATCTAATCATTGAAACATTGCATAAATGAGGTGATTTAGCATGGGGACTGGCACAGAATATGCACAGAAGAACCACAGGAAAAGGGATAGTTTCTGGGAAGGAAATGAGAGGGCTGAATCCCACAATCACACTGGGAACTATTTGGGAGCCAAAAGTATTTCAGGAGGAAGGGAATAGAGAGAGACTTAACCATGAGATACCTCATTTATGGGTTGCTGGAAAATGTGCCAATGAAAAACATACTTAGGGTATGTTAAACTCCCCTGTCAATTTTTGATATCCTAGAAGGCAGGAACTTAGTCTTTGAAATTGATTCAGTAAGGCATCCACTTCATGCTAGGTACAAAAGTTTCTTTTTCTTTTTTTTTAGAGATTCATGTTGCCCAACTGTGTCCAATAAAAGCTGAATTATTAAGAGGGCTCATGATGAATATGTAAAAATTAAAAAGAAAAAGCAACCTAGATTACTCCTTCTAGCTAAAATAAGCAAATGCAAATTCATTCTCACTCTATGGATAATTAGAAACCACACACCTACAGAAAACAAGTTACATATTCCACCCCATTAGAACAAAGCTGTTCAGAGTTACCATTTGAATAAAAACCCTTTTATTAACCAATCCGATTTTTAAAATGTGCCTGCCTTTTCAACCAGGAAAACTACAACTGCAAAGAGAGAAGGAAAAAGGCAGATAGTTCTCTAAAATATCATGATATGACCATCAGGAATTTGTTAGAGGAATTAAAAATGTTGGTGTCAAATTGGTTACGAAGGCGTCTTGTTGTACTGTGCTGTGCTTAGTTGCTCAGTTGTGTCCGACTCTTTGCGACCCAGTGGACGGCAGCCTACCAGGCTCCTCTGTTCATGGGGATTCTCCAGGCGAGAATACTGGAGTGGCTTGGCATGCCCGCCTCCAGGGGATCTTCCCAACCCAGGGATTGAACCAAGGTCTCCCACATTGCAAGTGGATTCTTTACCATCTGAGCCACCAGGGAAGCCCAAGAATACTGGAGTGAAGTTATTATTCTAACAGACCTCAGAGAAAATGTTACTATTGGTTTGGATTACTGAGCTAGTGGTTCATGAAATATTTCAAGTGATGTATATGAACAAACACTTTTTGTTTTTTTAAAGTGTGAAGCATGTATAATATCATGTATGAAACGAGTCGCCAGTCCAGGTTTGATGCACGATACTGGATGCTTGGGGCTGGTGCACTGGGACGACCCAGAGGAATGGTATGGGGAGGGAGGAGAGAGGAGGGTTCAGGATGGGGAACACATGTATACCTGTGGCAGATTCATTTCAATATTTGGCAAAACTAACACAATATTGTAAAGTTTAAAAATAAAATAAAATTAAAAAAAAATAAAGTGTGCATCTATATTAATGGGTATTAATAAATGAGATTTTAAAGAATATTGACTATGCCAAAGCCTTTGAATGTATGGGTCACAATAAACTGTGGAAAATTCTGAAAGAGATAGGAATACCAACCATCTGACCTGCCTCTTGAGAAACCTGTATACAGGTCAGGAAGCAACAGTTAGAACTGGACATGGAACAACAGACTGGTTCCAAATAGGAAAAGAGTACGTCAAGGCTGTATATTGTTACCCTGTTTATTTAACTTATATGCAAAGTACATCATGAGAAACAGCAGGCTGGAGGAAGCACAAGCTGGAATCAAGATTGCCAGGAGGAATATCAATAACCTCAGATATGCAAATGACACCACCCTTAATGGCAGAAAGTGAAGAAGAACTAAAGAGCCTCTTGATGAAAGTGAAAGAGGAGAGTGAAAAATTTGGCTTAAAGCTCAACATTCAGAAAATGAAGATCATGGCATCTGGTCCCATCATTTCATGGCAGATAGATGGGGAAACAGTGGAAACAGTGGCTGACTTTATTTCTTTGGGCTCCACAATCACTGCAGATGGTGATTGCAGCCATGAAATTAAAAGACGCTTACTCCTTGGAAGGAAAGTTATGACCAGTAGACAGCATATTCAAAAGCAGAGACATTACTTTGTCAACAAAGGTCCGTCTAGTCAAGGCTATGGTTTTTCCAGTGGTCATGTATGGATGTGAGAGTTGGACTATAAATAAAGCTGAGTGCCGAAGAATTGATGCTTTTGAACTGTGGTGTTGGAGAAGACTCTTGAGAGTCCCTTGGACTGCAAGGAGATCCAACCAGTCCATCCTAAAAGAGATTAGTCCTGGGTGTTCATTGGAGGGACTGATGCTGAAGCTGAAACTCCAATACTTTGGCCACCTGATGCAGAGAGCTGACTCATTTAAAAAGACCCTGATGCTGGAAAGACTGAGGGCAGGAGGAGAAGGGGACGACAGAGGATGAGATGGTTGGATGGCATCACTGACACAATGGACATGGGTTTAGGTGAACTCTGGGAGTTGGTGATGGACAGGGAGGCCTGGCATGCTGCAGTTATGGGGTCCCAAAGAGTCGGACGTGACTGAGTGACTGAACTGAGTACGGAAATTTCGTATAAACTGATATGTGAAAATGGCAAAATATCCTGAATTCGAGTGACAGAGATTGCCGAAGTTTGGAAGATAGTGATGAACTTTGGAAGTTTCCATCAGCATGTACAGAATCATCATCATTGTTATTTTTTGCAAAGCTCAGAAAATCTTAGTTTGATAGTTTGAGATATGTGCCTCCACTCTGAGGTTTTGGGCTTTGTAATACTCACAATCTGGTCCCCATTTCCTGTCCATGGACCAATGCCTTCAATTCTGGTTGAAGGCCCTTTCAGTTCAGTTCAGTCGCTCAGTTCAGTTCAGTTCAGTCGTTCAGTCGTGTCCTACTCTTTGCGACCCCATGAATCGCAGCACGCCAGGCCTCCCTGTCCATCACCAACTCCCGGAGTTCACTCAGACTCACGTCCATTGAGTCAGTGATGCCATCCAGCCATCTCATCCTCTGTCGTCCCCTTCTCTTCCTGCCCCCAATCCCTCCCAGCATCAGAGTCTTTTCCAATGAGTCAACTCTTTGCATGAGGTGGCCAAAGTACTGGAGTTTCAGCTTTAGCATCATGTCCAACTCTGCAACCCCATGGACTACAGCATGCCTGGCTTCTCAGTCATTAATCAACTCCTGGAGCTTGCTCAAACTCATTTCCATTGAATCGGTGATGCCATCCAATAATCTCATCTTTTGTCATCCTCTGTCAGCTCCTTTAGCAAAGAATTGTCCAAATTGTTAGCTATTTCTTACTATGAACTGTCTCCATCAAGTTTAACTTGGGTTACATTTTGATGTACATTCTGTTAGAGACCATCTTCATCTAGAGGAAGCATAACAGATACAATGACACCGTTCTTTGTGAGCATGGACAGTTTTACAAATGCAGAATCAGCCTTCATGGGTCACCTTTCTTTACCTATCCCATAAATCCAGCAGGAAATCAGGCTGGTCTCATGGAAATACAACCCAGAGCTTTCCTCTCCCATCCTTGCCCAAGCCTCCATCACGTCATGCCTTGAGTAACCTCTGAACTTCTCGACTCTCTACAGTTTCCATTTTCCCCACAAAACCCAGAGAGACATCTGGAAAACATGAATCAAATAATGTCCTCAAATGGTCAAAACCCTCTCATGGCTTCCCATCATTCACAGAAAATGATCTTCATTTCTTACTGTGAGCCCCCAAGACCCGGCCTCATCTTCCTGCCTACCTTGCTGAATTTGCCCCCACTACTTTTTCTCTTTGGGAGCCCTTTGCACATACCTTCCTTCTGTTCAGAATGATCTCCCAAACCTTCATGTGGCTGATTCCTTCTGATTCAGTTCTTAGGTCAAGTATTCTTTTTTCAAAAATACCTTACCTGACCACCCCATCTAAAGCAGACAAAATAAGTCAGTTTCTGTCACTTCCTCTGTGTATATGTGTCTTTAACCTACTGACTGTCTCCTCTACCTATGGAACATGAGCTCGAGCAATAGTCAGCATTTGCTGAGTCTTTTTCTTTTCTTTCTTTCTTTCTTTTTTTTTTTTTTTTTGCATATTTTTACTTTCAAACTCTTCTTGTATTTATGTTTTTTGTTTGTGTCTTAATTTTTTTGTTGTTGCTGTGTTCGGCCTGACAGTCTGAATTGTAACTGAAAATTTGGCACATTTACATGTATTGAGATTACTAACATATTTAGGTTTATGGTTATCATCCTATTTTATGGGCTTCCCTTTTGACTCAGATGGTAAAGAATCTGCCTGTAATATGGGAGACCTGGGTTTGATTCCTGGATTGGGAAGATCCCCTGGAGAAGGGAGAGGCTACCTACTCCAGTATTCTTGCCTGAAGAATACCATGGATAGAGGAACCCGGCAGGCTACAGTCCATGGGGTCACAGAGAGTCGGACATGACTGAGCGACTTTTATTTCACCCTATTTTCTACACAAGCCACTTCTTATCCTCTTAGGATAAATTCCTATTTCTTTTTGTCTTTAAGTTCAATTTTTTTCTTATGTTAATTTGAAGATTATATACTTCACTTTTATGAAATATACTTAACAAAATATGAAATTAATTCATACTTAATCCTTTTTCTAAACAACACAAGGAACTTTACTTTCATTCTCTTTCATTCTCCTTGCTCCTTCTTAATTTCTGTACTATGTTCCATTTTTTCTTATTTTTTGATCCCACAGATTATATACTAATTTTAATGTTTTCTGTATTTACTATTTGTTCAAACTTACAGGTGTATAATAAATTTATTTTATCATTCTTTCTTATATCTCAGATCTTCCTTCTGGGGTCATTTTCCTCCTCTCTCAAGTATATTCTTCAGACATTCCTCTAATGATGGTCTATTGATTATACTGCATATTGTTTATCAGAGAACATCTTGTTCTTGGCAACTAGTTTTGCCGAGTGTACAGTGTTAAGCTGGTAGCACACCAAAGATGATGTTTCTGCTGTCTCCTGGCTTTTCCCATGAAAAGTCCACTGTTGGTCTATTTGGCCTCTCTGTACCAGCGGTCAGTCTCTTCTCTGGATAATTTTAAATTCTCTTTGTCTTTGATATGCACTTTCACTACAGTCTAGGTCTCGCTGTAGGTTTCTTTATATTGGGTTGGCCAAAAAGTTCATTCGAGTTTTCCTGTCGCATCTTACGGAAAAACTCAAACAAACTTTTTGACCAACTCAATATTATCTTTCTTCATATATGATGTGTCGCCTACGGTTGTATATTAATGTTTTCCACTCCCTCTGGGAAATTGTGTTAATGCTCCTGTTCCCCAGTAGACCTCTTACTAGGTGTGTGTTAGGTCTCACTCTTCAGTCATGTCTCTTTGACATCTTTCATACTTTTCTGTCTCCTTGATTCTGAATTTCATTCTGAGTAATTTCTCCATATCTACCTTCTAATTCCAGTGTTAGAATTTCATGTTTCATGTTTCTGCTGATTCCATCCACAGTGACTTTCTTCATAATTTCTCTGGGATGTCATATTTGGTTGGATTTAATGTGTGAACATTTGGGGGAGGCAGATTTGCATGTACTTTTCTCAATAGAATATTTAGATTTGCTTCCTTTGGGGTACAGGCAGAGTATGACTAACCTGAACCACTTTCGTTTAATTTCCTGGCCGACAGCTTATTTAATTGGGAGAAAATACGCTTGATTAAATACCTCCAAGAGGACAGTTCTGTGGTTGAAAATTCTCAGAGTTAATGATTTTTTTATTTTTTTTCATTGTTATTTCCCTTTCTAGAGTCAGAGTTAAGAGACATTTTCTTGAATTCTCTTTGCTGAGGAAAGTGTATTTGAGGATTGAGGTTTCTTAGTCCCCCTTCTACTAAGATTGTAGGACCTTTTGAGGGTTTTTTTGCTTCAGAATTTCCTTTAATTTCCTATTAGCTAAGCAATGCATTTGAATTAATACTCTTTTAAAATTTATCCAGGATCTATTTCTGTTTTATTATCAGGATTTTGAGAATTAATACATAGCTGGAAACAGACATCTCAAGTCTAATAATTGCTGAATGAATGAATGGTTATCCTTTGTAAATGGCTAAGTTCAAATAAACCACTGGGCTCAATGCAGATTAGAGCACATGCTCACCAGATATGGCTTTATCTCTCTGGATCTAGGTTACTTTTGACAAAATACTTTTTAGAAATATATGGAAACCAACATGACATAGGAACAAAGTTGAGAATGCTGTCCCTAATATGCTGAGAAAGTTTGAAATGGAAAATTGACTTCATAAGAAACCGTGTAATAAAAAGTTCTGGTTATATTTGAAATTACAAGTAAAAGTCACTCAGTCCTGTCTGACTCTGTGACCCCATGGACTATACAGTCCATGGAATTCTCCAGGCTAGACTACTGGAGTGGGTAGCTGTCCCCTTCTCCAGGGATCTTCCTAACCCAGGGATTAAACCCAGGTCTCCCACATTGCAGGCAGATTCTTTACCAGTTGAGCTACCAAGGAAGCTTGAAATTACAAGCAATGGTTTATTACACTGTCTAGAGATTATTATTATAATGATTCATTGGAAGAAATAAAGTAGAATTTACAAAGAAGATTTTATCAGATTATCATGTGTGTCAAGTAGGGAAGAAGAGTCTTACCTGGCTACTTGACATTACCTATGTGGGCATGGATCAGATGCTAATTAAATTTTTTTTTCCTGAACTCCTAGAACACTCTTCAAAGTGAATTCATTGTCATAACCACACCCAAAGAGTATCTTATGAAAAGGCTGTTTGGTAAATCCTTTAAGTACTAAAAGAAATCAAAACCAGCCCTATTCATTCCAGCAAATGCTATCCTTCCACATGTTCTCCTTTTTGTACCAAATGCTCTTTGGTTTTTCTCTTTCTGAAGTCCAGAAATTCTCATACTTTTTTAAAGAATTTTTGTGCAATTTATCATTTATGCAAGACTCGTGTTACTATAGAATAGGAGCTGAGATTGGGCAAAGGAATGACGTAAGAATGTGGATTACATCAGCTCACAGATCTATTACTGAAGAGCTATCTTTGCTGTTGGAGTCTACTAGGATTACAGATACCCCATTAGTTCTCTAGAATGAAAATACTAGCTTGGCCAGCTTTAGTAGAACAGATAATGGGCTAGTTATCTGTCATGGATAAATAAATTAGTAGACTTTTCTTTTTCTTTTTCTATGCCATTTAATCCTTTGTTTCTATGAGTTAGAATTTCTGGATATAGCATCCAGGGCTGACATCACACGCACAATACCCTTGGCTCCAAGGAGGTCATGAATTTGGATCATTTCCCAGATTAAACATCTGCCCCTCTAGCTTGCATTTCAGAGCATATGGCTGTGGCAGAGGGGGCAAATTAGAAATCATCCCTGCATTGCTTCTGAAGTGTGAGAAAGAGGAAGCACCTTTTCATCTGGTCATGAAGTTGTTACTTGAGTGTTAGAGGGTATGGGTAAAGTTGTTTTCTTGTAAATTCCCTTTAATAAGTTAAAATGCATTCAATATGTTGCAGTCATAGAAGTCATATAGAGTACCATATAATAGAAACACAGAATACACACACATACTCAAAAAAAAAAAAATACTTTTTGTTAAGGAACTCTATGAAATGTGTACAGCAGTGCCTAAAAGAAAGGACAGCTTGAAATGGTCCATTTATTGCTTTACCTTGTATTCACTTCTCAAGTGCTAACAAATAATTTTTCATAAAATATTTATTTCTACATGCAGGTACTTATTAGAGTAGTCAATTTATTTCCAGGGATATCAGCCATTAGAGCTTGTTTTGAAATTGTGAACATTTAAGATTCTGCAGACTAGGTAGAGAATGCTACCAAAAGGCAAGCTACAGCTAATGTGAGGCCCAGGGTTACTGGTGAGCTGCTGTAAGAATAATACTTTGTGGATCTAGAGAAAGAAATAACAAGAGTAAGAGGGTAAAGAGGTGGATGTTGGAAGAGATGCATCATTCCCTCTCCAAAGCTAAGCAGTCACTTGTATGCTGAATTCATTTCTTCCAAGGTCTTCTCCAATCAATGAATAGCTTTCTCTTCCATCTTCATTTTCTCCCTCATCTTTGGCTCCTTCCTTTCATCCAAGGAGGAGTAATCTAGGTGAAAAAGGAGTAGTGGATGGAAACAGTAGCAGTATATGAAAGCAGGGAGTAACAAAAGGAAGGAGAATCTAAACAAAAGTGATGGATAGTAGTAAGTACAGATAGGGGCTATGCCATAGAAATTTGTTTTCCTTGCCATATGTCTCACAATATCATTTAAATGGCAGACCGAATGACCATCTTAAAATGAAACATGAAAGTGAAAGTCACTCAGTCGTGTTTGACTCTTTATGACCCCATGAACTATACAGTCCATGGAATTCTTCAGGCCAGAATACAGGAGTGGGTAGCCTTTCCCTTCTCCAGGGGATCTTCCCAACCCAGGTCTTCTGCATTTCAGGCAGATTCCTTACCAGCTGAGCCACAAGGGAAGCCCAAAACTGAAACCTAGATAGATCATGTCATTTTTCTTCTTTGAAGCCTTCGACGAGGAATAGCTTGATAACCAGAGAAGGACCTATACCTGTGCTTTACATTTGATAAGAAATCTATTCAGAATGACTTATAGATCTAAATGTAAAAGCTAAAACTATAAAGCCTCTAGAAAAAAAATAGAAGAAATGTTAGTGTTAGTTGATTAAGCAGTATTTCTTTTTGGACCAACTAGATTACTGAGTTATTTTATGTAAGCAGTAATGGGAGGTTGAAGACAATTGTTAGAGTAGGATAATCAATAAATGTGTTATTAAAAGATGTTGCAGACATAGGGTATATAGGACTTGAGAATTTCCTATATTTGTGTACAAGAGTTAGGGAGGTACTCAACACTTATCTGAGACTTTTAAACTTGAAGATCAGGAAGAAGGTTGGTGCCTTTGATCAAAAGAAAGGAACCATGAAGAAAATCCAAATTATGAGGAAGAGGCATTTGAAATAAGCATTTGAAACTCAAGAGAGAGGTCAAGGTTAGCAATACAGATTTAGAAGTCATCTGCTTAAAGGAGATATTGAAACTTGGATTTGTCCACAAGATTGCACAGATTAAATTAAGTAATAATTCTTTAAAAGTGTTAGCAAGTATTAATTCATTTGGTTAACTAAAATCTTAAGATGAAGGGAAAGGCAGTTGCTAGAGTTAATGTTCAATCTCATTTTTGCTATTATCATGTTCAATGGCTTGAAACGACTAGAATTTTTCTCTGAAAAGTAGCAGCTGTATGGAAATGCAAAATTTTTAGCAGTTACAAATTCTATATCAAGTTAAATCAATTTATATATTTGTATTTTTCAGGGATCTTAAACAGAAAAATGAGATTTCTGTTCAAGTTTTTCAATATTAGTTTGATATGAGTACATAGAAGTCATTATGAAATGAAATTTGCACTGACTTTCCCATATAGTCTTGTGTTTTCCTTTAAAATGCAATTTTATGCTTGTTTATCATATTAGTTGTCTGTTCTGATCAGTTGACAAAAGTCAGTGCATACACATATTTCCACTTAGTAAAAATAAATGTTGAATGAATGATGATATGTTCTTCCTAAAGTAGTTAATTATAGAAATACACTGTTTTCTCTTTTTTCTACTTTTCATCTTCAGAGATTAATAGACACATTTTCTTATTACTTCAAAATACTTTTTTACACACATACAAAATGTGAAGATTTTCAAAGAATGACTTTATTATATCTATAGTTAATTAGTAACTCATATTACATACATAGATAATCTTATTTTCATTTGCATAATCTTTATGCGTGTGTTTGCCCATATTAATGTTGAAATTTTCACAAAAATTGCTCTAAGCTTTACTGCCCTCAGAGTAAGCAGGGAAAAAACCTCAATACCAAAACTGGTTGAAAATGGCACAATGACTTACTCTAACTAACATAATTAATATTTCTTTTTTTTTTAAGCTTAGACAAAGAAAAGACTTCCAAGGGTGAAAATAAAATATCTATTTACATGCTGGCCTTTGGGGACTATTGGAGTGGTATGCACTTTCAAGAGTAAAAATCTGATATTCAATCTCTAAATGTTAGGAACATTATGGAATATTTACTTTTAAAATTACATGAAAAGCTCTGCAGCTCCTTTTTCCTCATTGAGTTTTGATATGCTTATGTAATGATGACTGTTTTTCTCCCTACAAGTGGGATAATTTCCTATATGTGTGGATTAGGATGGCCTCTCAGGTGCTTTTTGATATGCTACTTTCAATATTGCTGCTGACATATTGAAACTTCATAGAAGAGATATTCAATTCAGTGTAGTTATGTAGATGTCACTTTTCATTGTTTTATTCTCAGAAATGAGACAAGCTCTCTTCTAGAAAAACATTGGTAACAAGGGAAATATTTTTAGTTTTTAAATTAATAGTGCTCTTTTTAAAACTTGATATTCATTAATTATAGTAGTTGCAAGTCACATGCTAGTATAGAAAATTAAGAGAGTCAATCATTGGATTTTTCAGAAGTGAATTTTATCAGATACATATTTATTAAATTAAACAGGCTATCAGCTTAGAGCCTAGAAATTCTCTATTCATATAGATTTTTATCATCTTGGAACTTTGGTGACATAAAATGTAAATCTTGAGAGAAAGGCCTTTGATTTTTATTAAAAGTAACTTGCATATCACATAAGGCATCAATCAGAAGACTCATTAGAAACATCTTACCAAAAATTTAAAGTATTTCTCCTACTAAGATCATACTACTATATCCTTGAAAAATACATAGGTCCTTATCTGAATATGCTTTGCCTTTTAGACTTCCATTTCATGGAAAGAAAATTAAATTTTTATAAAATATCTATTGATTTACTATTCCCAAACCCACCGAATAGTTTATCTAAGACTAAAGTGCAGCTACTTCTAGAATAAATTTTAGCATCTTTAATAGAATTTGGAAACTGTGTAACTAGACACAGAGAATCCAGTGAACTTAGAACAAAAATATGCTGAACACTGTCTTATCTCATTCAAGATGTAGTGGTATTTTAAGGAAGGATAATAATGATATGATAACCCAATATATTAATAATAATGAAAATAAATTTGGTTTTATAGCTTATAACTTCATGCAGGATTATAGACCAAAAATACAATTATTAGACTCTGTTGGTGTCATAAGCAACTGTTGCTTGGTAATTTCTCTTGAGGCACATGTGCTAACATCCAACACTGAGAGTTAGGTCAAAGGAAGTGCTTAGTGTAGCACCTAGAGAGTATTCAAAATGTTACCAGGCAGTATGCTTTTGTTGCTGTTTTCTATACCAGCCTGTGTCTCTCTCCACTTTTCTCCTTTCACTGGGACTAATTTCATAAAGCATGATTTTGGCTTTCCTCGGTTTGAACTAGTCATGCTATTCTTTTGACAATGTGTATATGTGTTAAGTGGCTCAGTTGTGTCCGACTCTTTGTGACCTTATGGACTTCAGCCCATCAGAAGCCTCTGTCCATGGAATTTCCCAGGCAAGAATGCTGACCCAAGGATCGAACTCACATCTCTTGTGTCTCCTGCATTGCAGACAGATTCTTTACTGCTGAGCCACAGGGGAAGCACCTCTTTTGACAATAAAAGGATTCTTTTCAGTATCTTGCTCTATCTATGTCATCCATCATTGAGGAAAGAGGAAGAGGTGAGCTATGGTAGGGGGCTTTCCCCTTGGACTTAGCTAGCATGTGTGGTTTTCAGAGTTGGATTGAAGGAATATAAGTGATTATCAGTGAGACATGCCACTTTTCAGACTTGTTATTGAATTACCATTGCAGTCCAGGCTATCAGGAGCATTCTCAACAAAAAGAATCCTGTCTTCAATCTTAATGATACTAAAGAAAAAGTAGGAAAGGGGGCATTTCTCTCACAAAATTTAGAATATCTGCTGTTATTTTCCAAAAGGTTTTTATTTATTTAATTTATTTGCTAAAATTAAAGCTAAGCTAATGCATTTTGAAATTTTAATAATGCATACTTTGGATTTTTAAAGATGAGAATTCACTCTATGTTCCCTTTTCTTATATGTTCCCTTTTCTTATATGTTCCCTTTTTCTTTTATAGTCCCAGTTATATTTCTCCATTTCTGCCAATACTGATAACAGAACTTCTTTAACATTCATACACTCATACAAATTATGACATTAGATAGTAACTCTTGACTTCTTGCCATGTCTTGATATTGCATGAAATACTGTGAGAACCCAAAAGAAGTAAAAGGCATAGGGAGCAAATTTTCAGAGAAAGTAAAACTTATACATATGAAACAATTAAGAACAAGTGATTTATAAATACTAGACTGAAATAGAAAGTACCAGACTGTGTGACACAAACAAGAGGGCAACAGGGTTTAGAGACAGGCAAGAGCAGCGTGGGCTGTATTCATCAAGGAAGGATTTAGCCTGAGCTTTGAAGGATTGGCTGGCTTTGGATCATGACAGAAGAGAGAGGAAGGCGTTCCAGACAACAGGGAAAGCAAAAGCAAGCTCAGAAGCAAAAATGTCATGCAAATGTCATAGTATGCCCTAATTTTAATGATCCTGCAGTCCTCAGAGGTGACTTTGATCTCATTGTAATTTATATCAGCAGTAAAATATTCCAGTTTAGTAGCTGGCTTCATTAGAGAGAAGGAAGATTGAAGACTGAATACTGAATAAATCCATTTAACAAATAATGATAGTAAACAAACAAACAAAAAGAATGAAAAGACTGAAATTTTAGTTTTTAGCAATTCCTAGCATGTTCTTTAGTCCATGGCTTGATTTTAAGAGGACAGAAAATTCCTGGGTATCCTGAAGGACCTCAGACATTCAAGATAACTAATTTAATCTCTAGATTAAAGGAAGAATGTTTTTCTTAATACTGTAAGGAAAAAGGCTGCCGCCATATTTTATATGGTACCAACTCTGTTGGTTATGAATCAAACTCTTAAGGCTAAATGGCAGGGCCGCTCTCATCCCGGGTCTTTTAGTGAGAGAGGCCTAGTGAACATAACCATCATTCTCCTTGCCTTCTCCAGCAAGAAAGAATGCTGACACCGAAATGTTTTAGAGTCAACTGCAAGAACTCATTAATATTGTGCCAAAGTAGGAACTGCTGATCATCAGGGATTTGATCACAAAGTAAATTAGAGGTTGTGCATCACCATGTCTTGTGACAAACATGCATTAGTAAAAGTAAATAAGCATGAAGACAGACCGATTAAGGTCTGCTTGTATAATTGGTTCTTGAAAACACTTTATTCCAATATATTAGGAGAGAAATGAGCATCAACTTGGAAATCAAATTGACTCTGTCATAACACTAGGAACAAAAGAATTGTTAGAGATTTGTAGTAAAAGATCCTGGCAGAGGCCAGTATTGATTCAGATTACTGGTCAGCACTCTTAAGATGCTATACTTTTCTGGGCGTTAAGAACACCCTGGGAAAACAAGAGAAAGAAAATTGAGTTTCAAGTGCACAGAAACATTTAATTTGAAATGAAGTGTAAAGAACCTAGTGCTCTAATGTCACGAGTGTTATAAGGCAGTAATTTGTGAATAAAAAAGTAAAAAGGAAGGTCCATAAGTAATACTAAAATTTTAATTCTGAAATGTATGCCCAGTCCAAAATAAGCAAAAAAAATTAATATATATATATATATATATAGTTTCAGGGAATGTACTAGAAGTTTGGCAAAAGAGACCTCTTAACTCTTTGGAAACATTTTTGAAATGAGTGAAGGTTTAAATATGATCATGACTGGAAAAGAAGTGGAAAAAGAACAAGAAATCACATCACTTTAACAACCTCATTAATGAGATGATAACAAGAGACTCTCTTAGAAGTTATTTCATTTGTGGACTGGAATTGCTCAAAAGGAAGAAAATGTAATGTTCTAATAAAAAAAAAAAAGAAAAAAGACATGCTCAAGTGTGAATTACCAAGCAAGTGGTTCATCTTATTAATAAAATATAAATCATCCCATTTCAGAAAACCTGTGAGATTGGAAGAGTGGGTATTATTCCATTTTATAGATGAGGAAACTTGAGATGTCAATGCAAATAGTAAGGGTTCTAGATGTGAACCTAAGTCACTTTAAACTTTTTAAAATAAATCACTCAAAGTTTAGAATTAATTGCATTTGACTTCAGATGAACAAGGTAGATAAATTCCTACCTAGATAACAACTTATTTTATTATACTTTCCTAATTCCTTGAATTCAAGTTCTCGGTGATTAAAGGTCTCGAGTGTTTTTAAAATAGCATTTAGACTTTTGTGCTAAAAACTTTTTGATACTTATTCTTATGAAACTAATGATACCCTAAGTATACTACTTGCAAGTTATTTTCCAATTGCTGGTTTTTGTCATCAGTAGTATAATTCAGACATAAAAAAGGAAGTCTTTCTCAGGTCATGTTTCATGTGTAGGAGAGAGAAATCAATGTTCACACCTTGTTAGAGTTTCTGAGAACTTTTGTGTTCAGGAATTTATATTTAGGAATTTCATTGATTGTTTTTAAGTTCCCCCAGGGGCAATTGAGCTCCTGGGCTGCTAATTCTCAATAACCAAACTCAGACCTGACAAACAAAAATGCATTAGTCTGTGACAAGGCATAATTAGTAATTTCCCTCTGAACAGTAATAATCATTTTAACTGTCAGAAATATTTTTTTCCTAGTAAAAATATTCCCTTTCAAAAACCAAATTAAAATATGAAAGATATTTGCCTAGTTGAGCAAGCAATGTGAATTGGATCACCTGAAAGGAAGCTATATATATCTCCACTTTTGGAATGCTTCATAGGCTAAATATTTTCTAGAATTCCTCCTGATACTTTCACCAATCTCCTAATTCACAAATAGCAGTATTATATGTAGTTTTCTTCCTGAAATAAACCAAATAATGGAAGGTTTTAAGAGAATCTTCGGGTCCTTCAGACAGTAATGCTCTAAGTATAGGACTAAATTAATTAATAATACTATTTGTGTCAGTTAGAAATGCTCCAAGCTACAAGTAACAGAAAGCTCTACTAAAGAAGTAGGATTTATATTTATATTTTTTTATAATAGGTAAATGCACCTGCTGGCAGGGAAGAGGAGGAGAGGGGAGTTCCCTGGGTTGGTTGTATCTTTTGCTGTCTTAGCTTCTCCCTTTTGACTCTCTCATGGCAACTCTGGGCATAAACCCCTTGGTGAAGACAAGAAAAGGTTAAAAGGAGTGGAAGGATAGTGCCACGTTTGTCTTTGCTATTAGTAAAAGCTAAGGCCTTCCCCCAGGAGGCTCCAACCCGCTTCTGCACATAGCTTCTGGCCCAGAGTCAGCTGGGGTATAAGTATTTGATTTTCTAGCCTCTATTCCAGTTGCAAGAAGAAAGAAGTTGGCTGGGAATGGGGTTGGAAGAACCAAACAACACCAATTGTCACACCACTGTTGTTGTTGGGCTTAGTTGCTCAGTTGTGTCCAACTCCTTTTGACTCCATGGACTGTAGCCCACCAGGCTCCTCTATCCTTGAGGGTTCTCTAGGCAAGAATACTGGAGTGGGTTGCCATGCCCTCCTCCAGGGGATCTTCCCAACGCAGGCATCGAACCCAGGTTTCCCACACTGCAGGCAGATTCTTTACTATCTGAGCCACCAGGGAAGCCCTTCACACTGTGAAAAATAATAAATGCTGCTATTAAAATAAATTTGATCATAAATTACATTACTCCATTATAGCTTACCTGGATCTAGAAAATGATCACTTGAGATGCATTCCTATATATCCAAAGACAAGTGGAGAAAAATCATGCTCTAAAGGTTTCAGAAGCTGGACTTTGTGCCATGTGCATTTTCTGCAGTGATTCAGATTCATGCCTCAGCAAAATATCAGATTGCTGCCAGACAAGGGCCTTCAGAGTCACTTGAGAATATATGAAACTCCAGTGTCAAGCATTTGCTACTGAGGATGATAGCTGGAAACCCTCATAGCCTCAATGTTGGAAGAATTTCCTTCATGAAAAAAATAACATTGATAAGTAATAGTGATTGACTGGTTGATGATTCAGTCTCTAATTATTGACATATAAGTAAACATGCCAGAAAAATATAAGTAAACATGCCAGTAACATGTGTGTATAATTTTAACCCAAAGAAAAAGTAGTTTCTCTTTTAGGATGTTTCTGAGCTTACTAAAATGTACAGTTGCTAGTCATCATCATATTGATATTTAGAACTAACTCACAAATCCTCGTTAATGTTGCCTATTGTTTTCTTAAAGCGACCCAAATATAGACCAGAAATCCCAGGTTGGTTTCCACTAATGCATTCACATTGGTTTTGAAAGAAAATGTTTTATAGTATTAACTAGATTAATTGATTATCTCTTAATGTATACAAAAAAAAGTCATGTTTCACACCTGAAACTAATATAATATTATATATCAACTATATTTCAATAAAAAAGATTATATTGGACATATAAATTATTTTATCTTAAATTGGTTTTATTTTAACACTGTATTAGCTTCCTCTGTTAAGATTAGTAACAAGATGTTCCTATTTTGTCTGATTCCTTGAATGAAAGGCAAGGAGTTTGATTCTGGTAAAGTTTTGCTTAATTAGATTTCTCAAAATGTAACACTGCAATATATATTTATCACCTTGTCACACATTTTCTTAGACAGTCCTGTTTTAGATCATATGTCCCCTAATCCCTCTGATTATTTTCCTCAAAATTATATTTATATTGGATAGACCATACTTACCATAAATCTTTCCTTTTCTCCTTTGCCTTTCGCTTATCTAATTTTTACAGCTATTTGTAAGGCCTCCTCAGACAACGATTTTGCCTTTTTGCATTTCTTTTTCTTGGGGATAGTCTAAATCACTGCCTCCTGTACAATGTCATGAACCTTTGGCCATAGTAATAGCAAGGAGAGATAAGAAAGCCTTCCTCAGCGACCAATGCAAAGAAATAGGGGAAAACAATAGAATGGGAAAGACTAGAGATCCCTTCAAGAAAATTAGAGATACCAAGGGAACATTTCATGCAAAGATGGGAACAATAAAGGATAGAAATGGCATGGACTTAACAGAAGCAGAAGATATTAAGAAGAGGTGGCAAGAATACACAGAAGAACTATACAAAAAAGATCTTCATGACCCAGATAATCACGATGGTGTGATCATCCACCTAGAGCCAGACATCCTGGAATGTGAAGTCAATTAGGCCTTAGGAACCATCACTATGAACAAAGCTAGTGGAGGTGATGGAATTCCAGTTGAGCTATTCCAAATCCTGAAAGATGATGCTGTGAAAGTGCTGCGCTCAATATGCTAGCAAGTTTGGAAAACTCAGCAGTAGCCACAGGACTGGAAAAGGTCAGTTTTCATTCCAATCCCAAAGAAAGGCAATGCCAAAGAATGTTCAAACTACTGCACAATTGCACTCATCTCACATGCTAGCAAAGTAATCCTCCAAAATTCTCCAAGCCAGGCTTCAACAGTACATGAACTGTGAACTTCCAGATGTTCAAAATGGATTTAGAAAAGGCAGAGAAACCAGAGATCAAATTGCAAACATCTGTTGGATTATTGGAAAAGCAAGAGGATTCCAGAAAAACATTTTCTGCTTTATTAACTATGCCAAAGCCTTTGACTGTGTGGATCACAACAAACTGTGGAAAATACTTCAAGAGACTGGAATATCAGACCACCTAACCTGGCTCTTGAGAAATCTGTATGCAGGTCAAGAAGCAACAGTTAGAACTGGACATGAAACAACAGACTGGTTCCAAATTGGGAAAGGAGTACGTCAAGGCTTTATATTGTCACCCTGCTTATTTAATTTATGTGTGGAGTACATCATGTGAAATGCTGGGCTGGATGAAGCACAAGCTAGAATCAAGATTGCTGGGAGAAATATCAATAACCTTTTATATGCAGATGACACCACCCTTATGGCAGAAAGTGAAGAAGAACTAAAGAGCCTCTTGATGAAAGTGAAAGACAGAGTGGAAAAGTTGGCTTAAAGCTCAACATTCAGAAAACTAAGATCATGGCATCCGGTCCCATCACTTCATGGTAAATAGATGGGAGAAGAATGGAAACAGTGTCAGACTTTATTTTTGGGGGCTCCAAAATCACCACTGCAGATGGTGACTGCAGCCATGAAATTAAAAGACACTTGCTCCTTAGAAGAAAAGTTATGACCAACCTAGACAGCATATTAAAAAGCAGAGACATTACTTTACCAACAAAGGTCCGTCTAGTCAAAGCTGTGATTTTTCCAGTAGTTGTGTGAGAGTTGCACTATAAAGAAAGCTGAGCGCCGAAGAATTGATGCTTTTGAACTGTGGTGTTGGAGAAGACTCTTGAGTCCCTTGGATAGCAAGGAGATCCAACCAATCCATCCTAAAGGAGATCAGTCCTGGGTGTTCATTGGAAGGACTGATGCCACAGCTGAAACTCCAATACTTAGGCCACCTGATGGGAAGAACTGACTCTTTTGAAAAGACCCTGATTCTGGGAAAGATTGAAGGCAGGAGGAGAAGGGGATGACAGAGGATGAGATGGTTGGATGGCATCACCGACTCAATGGACACGAGTTTGAGTAAGCTCTGAGAGTTGGTGATGGACAGGGAGGCCTGGCATCCTGCAGTCCATGGGGTCGCAAAGAGTCAGACACAACTGAGTGACTGAACTAAACTGTCCTGAACTTATCATGAACAAACAGCACCAGTAGCAGGAAATGTGTAGAGTTTAACATATTACATGTAAGGACCATTGTATTTTCATAATTAGTTGTTTTTACTAGGATGTGTTTGTTTCAACTAGTGGAGTCAATGACAATGGTTTCACCAAAAAAGAGTTTATTTTTCTTAGGCATCAAGAAGGGCAAAAGCAATCTGGCCAGGATTGGTATAGGTGCTCAAACAAGTCACCATATCTCCAGGCTCCTTCTGACCTCCTGTTGCTTCATCCATACTGTGTGGCTTTCAACCTCATATTTGCAAAAAGGCAGCTGCCCTTCCCTGTTCCAGGCAGGGTGGAGGATAGATGAAGATGCAAAAGACATAATAGCTGTTTCTGCTTCTTTTATCCAGAAAACAGTAGCTTTCCAGAAATTTAACCTCAGAAGATTTGTTTACATCTTATTATTCAGAACTATTACATAGTAACCTAGAAGTGCAAGAATGCATGGGGAGATGAGTGCTTTGAACTGGTCATGATGAGAAAGGATTCTGGATAGAAAACAGGTAATTGGACTTAAGACAGATGAGTTAACCAATTAAAAATTGTCCCTTTTATTATATATCAGTTTTTCCCCTAAATTTAACTTAAAATGCCTAACATAATTGAAAATAAAGGAGTCTTACAATGTAGACAGTAAAAATTACATATAAACTAGTTCAGTGTTCTCTGAACAGCAACTAACACATACATTGCAGGAATGTAATGAATAATAAATTGTGTTGATTGCTTCAGTGATTTTCTTTAACCTAAATTTTCACTTTAACAGTTACAACTAAGTATTTATATATACAATCAACTCTCAATTACTAAAGAGTGAATACTGTGAATTCCCATTAATGTTGGAAAAATCGAGCTATCCATTTCTTCTTTGCATTGTTACCTAGTGGAAAGCTTTCATTCCTTTGTTAATCTTAGGGTGAACTCTGCTCCTTCTGAGGGTAGCAAAACACAACTGGAGTGGAAGCAGATGGAAATTCCCTCTCTACACTTGGGTCAGCTTCCATAGAGGCTCTTTCCTTCCCATGACCTTCTCCTCCTTCAGTAAAGATGTAAACCCACAAGCAGTGATCTAAAAAGCTGCTACTTTGAGGCCAGTCTTCTCCATCTTGACTATGAATCCAGGAGAGAAATATTCAGTAAAAGTATAAAATACACTTGCCTAAGAGTTTACCAGTTCCTCCTAGACTGAGTATCTACTTTCTTGTTTGAAATGTTGTGAGCTTACATTTTGGAAAACACTCACTTTATTCATTCAGTCCATCATGTATTCTGACCATGCGCTGTGTATCATGCTGAGCCCACAATGCTTATAGTCACTCTGTATTCTGCAGCCATATTAAATGCTATTTGTAAGTGTAGCTTGAAAAGCATTACTTTTGTGAGTTACCTATGTTGTTTAGTTTTAGTTACTCCATAGTCTACCATGTTGCCCAGCTCCCTGTGGGAGTGGGAGGGGGCTATTCATATCAACTACCTATGAGTCAGGTTAGTGGTGTCCCAAGGGCTACAGAGCACACAACCCATCTGAGTGTATGAAGTTACTTTGGCTACTTTACTGCTTTTGAGGATTGGTTCCTGGTTTACATTATCCATATATTAGCTTAGATAATTTATACTTGGACATTTACAGTATTTTTAAAAAATCAGGCAGTTTTCCCTCATATATGTGTGTGTGTGTGTGTGTGTGTGTGTGTGTAGATCTAGATCTTAGAAGGCTTCCCTGGTGGCTCAGATGGTAAAGAATCTCCCTGCAATGTGGGAGACCTGGGTTCGATCCCTGGGTTGGGAAGATCCCTTGGAGAAGGGAATGGCAATTACTCCAGTATTCTTGCCTGGAGAATTCCATGGACAAGGGAGCCTGGCGGGCTGCAGTCCATGGGGTCAGAAAAAGTTGGACACGACTGAATGACTAACACTACTACTACTATTTTTTTTTTGCATTTAATTTGCAATCTTAAATAATATTCCATTTAATTTACATAAATATTAATCTTAAAAGAATTTTATATCTGCATTCTTTATTTTCTTACTCTTTTGAAATAGCATGTGTATGTGCTTTTTCTATGGCATTTTGGGGTTTAGTATACATCATAAATTTCCAACTTTGTACATTCAGAAGTTACCAGCCTACTAATTTCATTCTCTGATGTGTAGAGAAAAATGCTTCATTCTTCAAGCCATCTTAGACATTTCTATTGCAATTTCTTTTAATATTACTTCCAAAAACAAAGCCTAGCCATCTTGGTCACTCCAGTGAGAAATGTTTATTATTAAACATATATGATATATAACATTTGTTTTTATTAACACCTACTTTTTCTATATTCCTTATTTTACATATTTCACTTTTACATCGACAATTTTTTTTAATTAGTTCTACTTAAATTTTATCTGCAATTTTTAGGAAGCTATGTCAATATACCTTTGACTTTTTCAATATGTCTTTTTATTAAATACAATATTTGTCTTAATTAGTAACAAATATAAATTTTGGCAACTTTCAAGTCCTCTTCAGAAATCATTATATTACTTTGAAGATGATCCATAGCATTTTCTCTTCTTGGTTTTTCAACAGGTTGTCAATAATATGTATATCTTAATATTACCTATGTAATTTAAACTATTAAAAAATCTGTGGTAACATGAGGAAGTACCATTCTGCTAAATATTCTTTTACTATCTTGAAAGCAGTTCCATTGTTACTACAGCCTTGATTTTTATTATCCTTTATTATAGAGTTGTATGCTATTTCAAAGGGCTTTTAATTTTATTCTCCACTCGCATCTAGATTTCTAACTGCTTGTGTATCTTTTGAATACACATTTAGACATGAGAGGGAAAAAATATGAGTAATGCTTGCTAACTATGGAATGATTGCAGACTGTTTGAGAAGAAAGTAAGTGAATAAAGAGGTAATGTATAATCATAAATCGACTCCGAGGCCCAGTGTTAGCATCTTTCAGTGCCCTATTGGAAAGGGAAAATCCCTTGAGTTTCACGGATTAGCAAAAACGTCCTTGTATTTACCATCCACTGAAAATACAATTAGCAGTGTGTTTGGGGAGAAGAAAGATAATGAAAAGAGAAATTAGTCTCCAAAAGGCACATTCTAATAAGACCATGAAATACAAGTTCGTGTGTCTTCTCTCCACATATTTATTTAGGAGATACAGCAATAGAAGCCAGGAGCTGCCTGCCTCTTTGGATCACCCAAAACAGGTGATTGTGATTTCACAATAGTATTCAAAAAAAAAATCTAGGGTCAGCTTTGTTATTTTTGATCCTGAATTCTTTTATCAGCAGAAAAGTTGTTGTTTTTCTGGTTGCTAAGTCGTGCCCAGCTCTTTGCAACCCCATGTACTTCCCACCAGACCCCTCCAAGCATGGGATTTCCCAGGCAAGCATACTAGAGTGGGTTGCCATTTCCTTCTCCAGGAGATCTTCCTGACCCAGGGATCAAACCCACATCTCCTGCATTGGCAGGTGAATTCATTACCACTGAGCCACCTGGGAAGCGCCAGCAGAAAAGAGCTGTAGACAAAAAGTTCAATTTGATGTCCTTAGGAGAGAGAAGCTTAACAGGAATTTTTTTCACATCAGTGCAAATAGAAATGCAAGTGCTCTTAATGCTTGTGAGCCTGGTGTTTACATTCATGGAAGTGGAAGTTATCATCTCAGGTATGTTGGTGAGGTTGTCATTGTTTAGTCTTAGAACTCTTGTTTCCTGAGAGAGTCTTGATACACGTTACGGAAGCTGTTTTCCTCAATAGGGTGTTATCTCACTGAAAATTTGGAATGTACAGAATAAACTGTATAGTTTACATTACCAGAGAAAGCAGTGGCACCCCACTCCAGTACTCTTGCCTGGAAAATTCCATGGACGGAGGAGCCTGGTGGGCTGCCATCTACGGGGTCGCACAGAGTTGGACATGACTGAAGCAACTTAGCAGCAGCAGCAGCAGCAGTTTACATTACTGTCTGAGCCACCTGGGAATCCCTAGCTAGTGGTAAAGGACTCGCCTGCCAATGCAGAAGACATGAGACTTGGGTTTGATCCCTGGGTTGGGAAGATGCCCTGGAGGGTGGGTGGGTGGGTTAGTGGCTCAGTCCTATCCGACTCTTTGCGACCCCATGAACTGTAGCCAGTCAGGCTCCTCTATCCATGGGATTCTCCAGGCAAGAATACTGGAGTGGATTGCCATTCCCTTCTCCAGAGGATCTTCCTAACCTAGGGATCGAACCCAGGTCTCCTGCATTGCGGGCAGATTCTTTACCATCTGAGCTACAGGGAAAATCTCCCTGGAGGAGGGCATGGCAATTGCATGGAGAATCCCATGGACAGTGGAGCCTGGAGGGCTATAGTCCCATAGGGTCACAAAGAGTCAGACAGGACTGAAGCTACTTAGCACACATGCACACTGTCTACATTAACTGCTGACAAAAGGAAGTTATATTTGAAAGGAACAGAGGGGCAGAGGAAATTTGGATGGGAGAACATTTCAGTAGCGTCCTTTTCAGGTGAGCCAGCAGGACATGTGCTGCTGGGAGACTTTGGCAAAAACAACAAAGGCCTTCAGCTTCTTCGAATTTATACAGTATTTATGGTATTTTCTTTTTTCTCTGCTTATTCATCTTTAGTAGAAGAAAGGACAAAAAGACCGGGTGAAAAGCTGCACCAAGAAAAGGTCTTTTGCAAGAATTTAAAAGAAGACAAAGGAGTCAGAGCTCAGTGTTCCTTGTGGAGGAACTGAGGGAAGAAGGGAGTCACCAGCAGGGAACCCAGGTGGGGCCTTAGGTAGTGGGAGAGCGGGCAGCACCCACAGGCACACAGACTGCCCCTCTGGGAAACACGGGGGAGCGTTTCTCTTGGGAAAGTAAGAGGGATTCCCAACCGTGGCAGGCAGCAGTTATCAGCAGCAACCACACAGCAACTTGTGCCTCTGGACTCTGTATGAAACCTCAGAAGGAGAAGCCCAAAGACTTTGGCTGGTAGAAAATGTGCCGTCCTGCTTGGGGGACCTGCCTGCAGTCGTCACTTCTGGTTTTGGAGCCCCAGCTCCACAGCTAGTTCAATCTGTGACCCTGAGTCACTCTGAATCACAGCTGCTTTATCTGTAAAACATAAATAATAATATCAGCCTCATAGGTGAAGAAGGATTTAGATGATTCTTACAGAACACCTGGCACAGTTTCTGGCACACAGGACAACCTCCCTGTGTGTTAATAGTTATAGGTGAATGATCCATGTAATTGCAACAACAGGGAGGCAGTTAAATAAGAATCCATGCTGTAAGTAATCAAGGAGGGGAAATCTTTAAGACTACACAGTAAGGAAAGCTCAGTCAACTAGTCCAACAACAAATAATGGTTCATTGTCCGCTCTGCAGGGCAGTGATAAAAAGCTGACCTTGACTCTGTACCTGCTTTCAAAGAGTTTAGTAAGGAAGACAGATATATGACTGCCAATGTACAGAAGATGTGTAATTTATCAGAGCTGTGGTATTGTATCATGCTGTTTAGGACACTGACTCTGGAAGCAGATTTCTTGAGTTCAAATCTCACCTCTGTCGCTCAGAGCTGTGTGACCTGGGATAAGGTACTCAACCTCTATGTGCCCAAGGTTCTCTTTCCCTGGATTGGGAAGATCCCCTGGAGAAGGAAATGGCAACCCACTCCTGTATTTTTGCCTGGAAAATCCCATGGATGGAGGAGCCTGCTGGGCTACAGTCCATGGGGTTGCAAAGAGTCACACACGACTGAGCGACTTCTCTTTCTTTCTTTCTTTCCCTTTATATAAGTGATGGTAATAATAACACTTGCATCCAAGACTTATGGTGAGGATTAATCTTGTGAATAATGTACAATGCTTAAAGGAATGCTTGACAGTCAATACATACTAGTTTTTATGACATTGTAACAGAAATGAGGAACCCGACTGCTTCCCTGTCTCTTCTTTCTTTTTTATTTTTTTTTGGCATAGAGGTTATTAGAAAAGGCTCCTGCTGGAAGTTGTGTCTAAGAAATCAGGTAGAGGCAGAGCTGTCCAGGGAGGAAAGAAGAGAATCCTAGAGAGGGAGACGGAATGTACAAAGACCCAAAGGAGAGAGCTAGCATCTTTGAAGTACAGCAATTAGTTCAAAATGGTAAGATTTGGAAATATGGGGGAAAGAGCAAAGGAAGGGAAAGAGAAGTGAGGTGAGAAACCAGATCATGAAGCGTTTTGTAAACCATCCTAAGGAGTTTGGACTTTCTCCCAAAAGCAGTGGGGAGCCTGGAGGAGTAATTTGATCAAATGATCAAAACTCCTGGAAACAGATGCCCCGAAGGTGAATGTGAATACGTAAAGACAGCACTGAGCTGAGGGTTACATCTCGGACAAGGCCCACATTTGGCAAAAGGGGAAAGAAAGGGCATCAGTAAAGGAGACTGAGAAGAAACGGCATCTTATGAGAATAACCAGGTAGCCCTGGGCCTGGACACAGCGGGAGGATAGGATTTCAAGTAGAAAGAGTTAAGCAAAGGATCGAGTGCAGCAGAGAGATCAAACAAAATAAGGCCTAAGAGAGGTTTATTGGTTCTGGCAATTAGGAGGTAATTGGTGACCTTGGAGCACTGAGGAAGTCCTGGAGCTGGATGCCATATGGCAGAGGAAGCAGAGGCTGGGAGAAAGTAGGCTCTTTGGATGAGGTCTCTGGATGCACCCAGCCTGGCATTAAAAGAAGGGAAATGAGAGGACTTAGAAGACCTGCAGGAGCTTCTGAATAGGAGAGACCCAAGAGATAATCTAAGTGAAGAGGAAGAATCTCTAAAGAGATGGAGAGAGCCAGGATGACTGATCGGTCCAGAAAGGAGAGGGAAGGGGTCTCCTTTAATTGGGCATGAAGTTCAGAAGACAGGATGGAAGCAGAAACAAAGACTGTTTCTGAATCTGAGAAAGGAGAGACTCCGAATTTGTTTTTTGTTTTTTAAGTTTTGGGAATGAAGGGAAATATATAGGAATAAGGGGACTTGTTATAATGGCAGGTTTTGAGTCAGCTGCTGTGTGACAAGCTTTAGCTACTTAAAGAGAAATGAGTAAAACAATTGCTGGGCACTCATGAGGCTCAGTGAGACTCTTTCTCAATAAATTTAATAAATTTGATTTTTCTATGAGCTTCCTGCAGTTGTGAGAATGAAAAATTTTGGCCATATTCTTCCTTAAGAAACTTGAATTGAACTCCAATTCAGAACTTCCAGAAGCTACTGAAATTTATAAAGTGACAGTCACTTTCTAACTCCCTTAATTCTACTAACCTTTTTCCAAAATTCATCATCACCTTTGAGAAGAACGGCCAAAATAAATAGTAGCAGCATTGCCAGTCATCCTCTCCTTCCACTTTCAGGATTAACTACATTTTAGTTTTTCCTTTTTAATGTTTTATTCAGACTTTCCAAAACATTGGAAACCCGTAGTTTCTCTAACTTTCTCAAGTTGTAACTCTACCTTACTTCCTACTTCTGCCATCCTCACCACCTCCAGTGTTGGAGGCCTCATCCCATGCATGTATTTCCTCTCTTACTGGTTTTCCTCATTGTGGTCTAGTATATTTTCAGTTTTTTGCTAAGTATGTACATTTGTCATAATTTCACATTGGCATTATTTAAATATCCAACTCATTGGAAAAGACCCTGATGCTGAAGAAGATTGAAGGCAAAAGGAGAAGGGGGCAGCAGAGGATGAGATAGTTGGATGACATCATCGATTCAGTGGACATAAGTTTGAACAAACTCCAGGAGATGGTGAAAGACAGGGGAGCCTGGCGTGCTGTGGTCCATGGGGTCGCAAAGAGTCAAACACGACTTAGCAACTGAACAACAGCAACAAATATCCAGTTATCCGAAGGGCAAGCTAAGTGATTGTCTTACCACATGGAACAGAATTTCTCTTTAAATCACTGCTTTTATTTGTTTTGAAGTTTAGACCTTAGAATTTATTGTTGTTGTTCAGTCGCTAAGTCATGTCCAACCTTTTTGTGACTCCTTGAACTGTAGCCTACCAGGCTCCTCTCTCCATGGGATTCTCCAGGCAAGAAAACTAGAGTGGGTTGCAATTTCCTTTTCCAGGGGATCTTCCCAACCCAGGGTTTGAACCCGCATCTCCTGCATTGGCAGGTGGATTCTTTACCACTGAGCCACCAGGGAAGCCCCTTTATCCCAGCATACACACAGCAATTTAAAAGTAGCTGACCGCTGCTAAACACAAATTTACCATTGGCGACTTCTAGAGTGGCATGTTGTTTTCTATTCAGAAAGACAATTTATAAAACAGTACTTTCAAATCTGATTTTTAAAACAACCAACAAATGTGGAGCCTTCCCCCAAAACTCTGAAAACTTTTGAATCATTTCACAACGTGCAGGACCCCTCCGAGGATGAAGGCTGCTTTCAGGGGCTCAGCCAGTACCCTTTCAGTAAAAGGGCATCGCTTCCCTAAAGTGAACCCCTGCTTAGAGAACATTTCTCATTTCCTGATAGTCAAACCAGACCAGAGAAGCCCATTCTGGGAAGTAAGTTCTCCACAGTGTTTCTGACCATAAAGCTGGGTCTCTGCAATCCAAAATTATTCCCAGCAGGGAGTCTAAATACAGCCTGAAGCTACGGAAAAGAAGAGTCCCTTTTTTGACCTGTTATGTCTATAAACTGTGATCACTTATTTTCATTCCAGAGCCTTACTTCGTGCTGAACCATGAAAAGCAAAAATACATTTAAAATATTAAACCGTAAGCTATTAGAGAAGGGTAAAAGCGTCCCTTTGTGTCAGGATTTCTTCTGTCTGAAGGGATGAATAGCAGTCGCCTCTTTCTGACATAAATAGCTTTCATATAATACCTTCCGGTGCAGAGGGCGGGGGGTGGGGATGGCTTTAGGACAAAATACGGTCACCACTCCTCTTCCCCATGCATGAACTTTTGAACAGGAAAATAACATTAACAGATTATTAAGCTACTTGTCACCAAAGGAAAGTAGATGGCATTTTTGTGCCTTAGATAATTTGTAGCATAAAAGAAAAGTCATCAAAAGGATAGTCTTTCCTTCCCCTGCTTTTAAATTCACTATTTTTTTTTCCTCTTTCCAGCTTAATCTACATTGTCCTAAGCTTTCTGACTTGTTATTTTGTTCCTTATTGCACATGGCTTAATTTTCCATTCTAAAAATCTAGATTAGGTTTCAGAGTCCAGAGTGAGAGAAAGGAACTATTGAAAAACACTTTTTTTTTCCTTCTTTTTTCTTTCCTTTTTTTCCTAAGGGAAGGCTTTGGTTCTCAGGGGATATCAAATTTCAGTGTCAGTTTTGTAAATAAGTATCAGGAAATCTGCTGTCTACCCACGCCAGGCTGTTTGTCTTATTTGTGTGTTTGGAGTAAACTCATCTACAAGTGTTTCCCTGATAAAGTTAACACTTAGTTAATTACCCAGAGCCTTGACATGTCCTCTAATTGCCATTTGGCTAGCAAACGTTTGATACTTGTCTTGGATAGAATTTGTTGAGGCCTAGAGAGGCAAGCTCTTGATGGATGGGGAACAAACCAAATAAATACAGTATTTTATGTTCTTTTAATTCAGGGCCAAGTGGATTTGGATGAAGTGTTTATTTAGTTTGCTGGCTGTTTCAAGATGCTGTGGTGTATTGATTCCTTTTATTACTAGCAGCCGTTTAACCTGACCTCTTCCAGATCCAGTATTTTAAAAGCCATAAATTTTAACTTTACTTATGAGCACAGGCTGAAATGCTGTGAAAGCCTTTTTATTAGTTGAGCTCCACCATTCTCGATGCTCTCGTGTCACCCGTGGCAGCAATATTTAGGGCTTCTTAAATGAGACTGGCTGCTCAACTGCCAGGGAGGGGTGCACACAGCTATCAATGAAGTCATAAACATTTCAAGTGTACAGGATTCCATGATGCGAGAGCAGACAGGTGCAGGAAAGAAGGGGCAGGCCTAAGGAGAAAAGGACTGGGGTTGATCATGTTAAATAAACATTTACTTTAGCATCTCAGATACTAAGCACAGCTGGGAAACAAGGAACAGAATACCAGGTAACCAAAGAGCAGGGTGGAGTCAGAGACTGACTGGCAACGCCACTCACACAACTGCCCTGATCTGCATGTTCCAGGGTCTTAGGCACAACCTTAATTTCTGGAATTAAAACAAACCAAGACTGACTTTCTCACCTATACTGTGAAAATATATGCTTTCCGTCACAGACTGATTTGAACAAGATCTAGGAGAGACTCTAGAATGTCAGTTCTCAACTCTTTGAAGATACCACGACCTATCCTCCAAGGACAGGGAACTGTTTTATGTCATTCCGCAAATCAAAACCATTTCATCTTGAAATAGCCCAGTCATAAACCTCCTGGCCAGGTGTATACCCTTTAAAGAGTCTAATTTTCCATAAAAAGAAGAAAAGGATAAATTATATATGAGTTTATTCCTGAAATGCATCACTAGGTAAGAATGCCTTATATTTGGAGTTGAGGAAGAAACTTAATTCTATGTTGTGGCTTCCTGGTTTTAACTTATGCACACCAGTAGCTTTGGTCTGCTTTGTAGAAAATTTCCCATCAGTTTTCTCATTATCAGAGATGCTTGTTTAAACAAGTTTTCTTTTCTCAACCCTTAGACCTCTTTTTATTTGATCATGCAGCAAAACTCTAATACAGCATTAGTGAGGTTATCTAAGCAAAAAATTATCATTTTACCATAGGGAAAAAAAACTCGAGCTACAAAGAGAAAAACTCATATTGAAATAATTTAAATAAAAACACCTCTGACAAAAGAGAAATGAGATCCCCTCCATCTTCACTTTATATTTGTTTGCAGAGGAATTTGAACCATAATGATATGTGCTTGGAACATCTTTCTCTGCAGAAGAATTTAATCCAAAATGATATGTGTTTGGGCTTGGTTTGTTATTTTACTTTACCAATCTCTGCCTTTTTTTCCTTAATGAGGGTCTTCTTAAGAATCATTATACAACCTCTGGCCAGAGACTTCTGTCCAAGCATTTTAAGAGGACAGCTATTTTCAATAATCTGAGTGAAACTTAAAAGATAAACCTTAATATTTGTCTCTTCTCTGGATATTTCACCAACTTAAGTAAGAAAAATGGAATAGATTTAAATGTCTTCTTAAAATTAAGTTGCTTCCCCAAATCATATTTCTTAAATCTCTAAAATAGGAGAAATGTTCTTAGTAATTAAAAAAAAAAATCAGGGTTAAAAGAACATCAGAATTTTACTATCTTTCAGTTTAAGAAATTGCCTAAACTCAGTTGAATAAAGGCCCATTGTATCCAGAGAATTGTTTGGTCTTCATATTAAAGCCAAAAGCCTTTAGAGTGTGGGATCTTTACATGACTGTGGCCAAAGACTTCTGCCCTAGCATTATAAGGAGCTAGGCTTTCTTATTAATTCTGTTCCCTAAATGTGATTGAATTCAGTGCACTAAACAGCAACAAAACTTTTACTGTGTTCTTTTTTAAAAACCTTTTTTAATCAAGGTAGATCTAAACATATTCTTTATCCAAACTGTCATGTGACCAATACCTTTTTTTGATAACTATGCATCAAAATTTTTTTAAAATTATAGTAAAATGTACATAACATGAATTTACCATCACTCTCTTTAAGTGTTCAGTTCAATAGTATTAAGTACATTTACATCCCTATGCACCCCACTTCTAGATATTCTAATGAATTTCCCTGCAGTAAGCAGGCCTCTTCTGCAGCCAGACAGCCAGGGTGTATTTAATGATCTGGGTGGACTGTTTTCCCCTACACCCACAAGAGGGAAAGCCGTTGTTACCTTGGGGAAGTTACTCAGATTTCTAGAAAAACTTTCCATTGGGTTGGCTGTCATGGTGTGAATTAAAAGGTTATGTCAGAGGTTAAACTATGCAATTAAATCAAGAAAGCAGATTATTTTAGTCTCTGACATTAACTTTTGAAAAGAGACAGGATTGGCTGTACTTAGTCGCATATAAACTGCACAAAGCAAGCAACAGGAAAAAAAAATTATGTCAGAAGGTACATCCCTTGAAAGAAAATAGTTCCCTCTCACACCTCTAATTTTTCATCTTAATTCTGTTACTTCATGAGGCTCCTTATCCTTTGCCAGATCTGCACACAGTGGCTGATGTGTTGTGATGGGTTATTTTTGTTTTTCTGCCTTAAAAAACATTCCCACACTCCCTTGATAATTATCTGCAAATTAACCTTTTCTCTAACTGGAATATTTAGTGGGATAGAGTACAGAAAATAGGAGTATGTAAGTGAGACTCTTTGGACAGGAGATAAATTCTTTGAGGCCACAAGGCTGTCATTTATTAAATGACGGCTACAGTCCACTAAATGGGCCCCTTTTGACCTGAAAGAGTTAATGCTGTATTGAAAGTGTCTGGGTTGTCCCCACCTCTTCTCCCTTGGAAGGCTCTGACCCACTAATGGTGGTAATAATAATAATAGAAAACAATCCCACTTGGCCTCCATTGCTCTAAAGCTGTTAATGGTATCCTAATGTTTTCTCTTCTATAAGTCTAACTGAAAACCAACGTTCTGCTCAGCTAAAATTTCTAATGTGGTATTTTTTTCACTGAAGTTTTTACATCCTGTGCAGGGTGCTGAGTAAGGAATAAGGCAAAGGCTTATAATTGGTCTTTTAAATCACCATAAACACTTATTTCATGCCCCCCCATGGCTATATCTAGTGCCCATAACTCAGTCATAAGATGATGGGAAAAACTATTTAATGATGCACCACAAGCTCCTTCCTAAATTCTTCTCCAGAACTAGGCAGGGAATATAAAAATATGACAGTGTGCTCAAAAATTGATTTAAAAATAAGGACAAAAGTAGCTGTTTTTGGTTGTTGTTGTTATATTATATTATATATTAGCTGTGAACCAAGTAGTGCTTTCTTTTTAGACATAAGCACTTTTTAGAAAAGCCATACTTTTTTGTTTTTATTATAATTAATTATTAAAAGTAGAAAAGGATTCTGTCATGTTTGTGGTGTTGGAAAAGAATCTTGAGAGTCCCTTGAACAGCAAGGAGATCAAACCAGGCTGTTTTAAAGGAAATCAACCCTGAATATTCAAGGACTGATGCTGAGACTGAAGCACTGATACCTGGGCCATGTGATGAAAGAGCCAATTCATTGGAAAAAACCCTGATGCTGGGAAAGATTGAGGACAGGAGGAGAAGGGGACAACAAGGATGGTTGGATGGCATCACTGACTCAATGGACATGAATTTGCGCAAGGTCCAGGAGATGGTGAAGGACAGGGAAGCCTGGCGTGCCACAGTCCATGGGGTCACAAAGAGTCGGACACGACTGAGCTATGAAGAACAACAATGTTTGGAACAGAACTGGGGCTTCTGGTCTGGAAGACTGACTTTGGTGAAAAGCGAAGAATGATCATACCTCCTTGCTGGGGCATTGTTCAGATGACAAACATTTGGCACAGAGCCTATCACATAATAAGTTCTAGATAAAGATTAGCTACTGTTATTGTTGTTGAACCAAAACAAAAAATCCATCCCAGTTTTAGGTCCTTAGGCCATACACACTAAGAGAAAATGAGTCCCACCTAATATGTGGTACAGTTCGAAATCCCCTCCTTGTTTATCATCTGTAGCAAAGAACGAGTGTGTTCAAGGAACTGTGTTTGGGCACAGGGCCTCAGACTTCAGAGACTTCATGTCTCTGATCCAGTGGGATCAGTCATGCGCCTGGTCACCTGGTTGCTTCACTCACTTTGTGCTGTCTCTGTCCTTCATCTCTGTGCTCCCCCAGCCCCTAATGACTTCTCTACAGGAGACTGATCGGTGGGCTTGCCACCCCTCCATGGGCCTCTGTTGTCATGTCTCACCCATGTTGTGTGTGTATATATATATATAGATAGATAGATAGATATAGTATGTTGCAGCTTTGCTACTTTCTTGAACATAGGTAATTACATCTGATCACAATAAAAATCCATGAAATTAGCACCACTGTTAACTTAGACAGGTTAACTTCACCTGCCTGTGCTTCAGTTTCCTCAACTCTACAATGGAGCTAACCATAGTATGTACCTCATATACTTGAGTTAAGGAATATCTTTGTAAAAGTACTCAGAACATGCCTAGTATAGTGACAGTGGGTGTTTATACTGTCACCATCATTATCACCCTCAATATAATCTTTTTCATTTTTCCACTTTTACTGATGAAGAAACTGAAGCCCAGAAAGGTTAAACAGCTTGCTGAGACCCAAGGTCTTCCAAGTCCATACCCAAGATGCCTCTTACGTCAAAGTCTTTATTGCTAACCACCCAAGGCCATTTGCTTCTAGTCCATCATTTTCTTACTCAGTTTACAAAAAGTGAAAGTGAAAGTCTCTCAGTTGTTTCTGACTCTTTGCGACCCCATGAACTATACGGTCTATGGAATTCTCTATGCCAGAATACTGGAGTGGGTGGCCTTTCCCTTCTCCAAGGGATCTTCCCAAACCAGGGATCTAATGCAAGTCTGCCGCATTGCAAGTGGATTCTTCATTAGCTGAGCCAAAAGGGAAGCCCAAGAATACTGGAGTGGGTAGCCTATCCCTTCTCCAGGGGGTCTTCCCAACCTGGGAATCAAACCAGGGTCTCCTGCATTGCAGACGGATTCTTTACCAACTGAGCTATGAGGGAAGCCCCACTCAGTTTACAGAGAAGTTCCTAATTCACAGTTTAGAAATTCTATGAAAGAGAAGCTTAAGATAAACACACCCATACAGCACATGCCCCCCTCCAGAAAGAAACACCTTCTCCCTGTGGGGCAGCTCTGCCTCTTCCCAAATATGAAGTCTCTGTTGAGTGGCCCCAGGAATACAATAGAAGGACAGGCGCTTAAAAGTGATATCACATTTACTCTTATATTGTCAAAATCCAGTTGTAGGTACCTTGTTTGAACCCTTGGTCAACCATAGTAAGAATTGATTGTATTCAACTTTTGGAAGCCTTTCTGTTTTTTTTCTAAAGTGTATAACAATTAGTAATAGGCCTATAATTATTAGTAATCATCTAGAGAATGGTCCTCTCTTTATGGAGGAGTCAGGGGCCAAGCTGAACAGGTGAATCTAATGCAACTCTTCTCATTGTTGGGGGATTTGTCCCTCCTAAAACTCACCCTAGAATATGTCCACCAACAGACATGCTTCTCACTGCTGTTACCAACTCTGTACTTATGTTCCCTTCACCAGTGGTATAGCCAAGAAAGAGTCTTCCCTGCTTCCCAAGTATCTGTCAGAAGACCTGAGTTAGAATAACTAGCACGTGTTTATATGAAGGAAAAATTGGAGAATAGAGTGTTAAATCAAGACCATAAGTTACAATTGAAAGAAACAAATTTCATTCTGGCTCTTGCAAGGAAGCTAATTTGTTGACACAAGTAACTTAAAAGTTCAGAGGAGCATCTACATAAAGATATGGGTGGATCTCTATGCATTGGAGATGGAAATGGCAACCCACTCCAGTGTTCTTGCCTGGAGAATCCCAGGGACAGAGAAGCCTAGCGGGCTACCGTCTGTGGGGTCGCACAGAGTCGGACACAACTGAAGCAACTTAGCAGCAGCAGCAGCAGGGCCTATATGAACAATACTCTCTCTCACACACACAGTTTTAGTGCATCTCTTTGTAGAAAAACAAGATGGTTAACAGCAGCCCCAGGTTTATCCTCCCAATAATCCCAGTAGCAAACAAGATGACTTTTTCCTAATCATTCTTCAAGGATTAGTTCCAAGTATTCCAACAATATACTCCTGAGCCAACCAGAGGGATGAAATGGCTAGGCATGCCTGGGTTAGAGGCACACTTCTGGGTGAGAGTAGGGGAGGTGTAGTAAACCAAAGAAAATCAGGATACTCCTTCTAGGTGGAATAGTGGATACAGGGTAGGAAGAAAAAAGAATGGATATCAATAGTAGGGGGAGGTAGAAAGGACAGATCAGAATAACTGGAGAAAGTGGTGCTCTTTCTCCATGAGCTTCTCTGAGTCAGTAAAACAACATTTCCAGGTACTCCTGACATTTCACTACAACCCAGCAAGAATTTCAGTACAAAATAGATTGATCATAGATTTCCCCAAGAGAGAGTTATTAATGGAAATACCACCTTCTTGTAACCTTGATTCCTGCTGGCAAGGGCTCCTCAAGCTGAGTTACAGGGAAACTCCAGCGTGTTGTCAGATTTCACAACAATATTAAATGGGACTTCCTTTTCATATTTGCTACCTCATTTATTTTGTGTGTCCCCATGTTATTAGTTTTACTGCCCATTAATCATTATATATTACAAAACATAGTAAAGTGTGCTAAAGAAGAGAGAGCACTGGGTCTGACTGTGACAGTCACAGCTTAGCCATACGAGGAGGAGGCTTAGGGCGACAGGCAATGCTCCTTCCTACCCATCCCCAGAGGCTCAACCATGAGCACCCCTCACCTCCCAGTAGACTGGTATATGTTTCTTTAGCCTTTCCCACTTGATCAAAGAAAGATCTGAGGACAGTAGTCTGTTCACTGTGAGGACAGATGACTAACACACTAAAAATGTTTCTGAAGAAATTGTTTCACAAAAGCCTGAAGTTATAATTGTAAAAAGGAAGAAAGTAAATAGAAAGGTATTTTATGAGCAGTGAGTTCTATTATTGTATAATACTTCAATCTTTCCTCTAATTTGTCCTGTAAGCTTCTTCCAAATTATCTTTTCTCACAATAACAGTATTATCAAGCCATTCCTCTGGTGAAAAACTTTAAAAAGCTTCCGATTGCCCCCTGCTCTGAGTCTAGCCTTCTTAGCCCAATTTTGAGGCCCTTCTTATCTCACTTCCTCCTTTGTCCCCACACTTACTTCCTGTCAGGTCCCAGTTTCCCCTTGCTGATCATTCATCCTGTGTTCCACAGCGGGCATGTCAGGACTTCTCCTCGTGCTTTTCTCTTGCAGTAGAGTGTCCACATCCTACTTTCCCCATGTATTCGATCCATCTTTGAGGACATTCATTCATGAGGACGGGCTTCCCTGGTGGCTCAGACAGTAAAGCGTCTGTCTGCAATGACGGAGACCCGGGTTCGATCCCTGGGTTGGAAAGGTCCGCTGGAGAAGGAAATGGCAGCCCATTCCAGTATTCTGGCCTGGAAAATCCCATGGATGGCGGAACCTGGTAGGCCACCCTCTGTGGGGTCGCAAAGAGTCGGACACAACTGAAGTGAATGAGGACACTTCATTCATGAGCTTATCCTAAGACTTGAGATCACAGTGTGCTTTCTCTTCTCTCGACTTCCCCAAGTCTAAACTACTCCAGCCCTGAGCCCTGCTGTATGTCAGCTCTGTCATTTAGAGAGATGCCTATTGACTACTGATCCCCAAAACCTATAACCTCGTCTGTTTTGCCATCGTGTTGATGGTGTCATGGGTCAGTCTGAGAGAGAGGAATCACTTGGCTGGTGAAAAAGACTTACTGGCTCTTTATTTGCTGTCCCTGACATGGTTCTTTTTATCAAGTTATTTTAACATCTGGCTTCTTTTTGGAAAATGCCTCTTAAGAAATAAGCTTACTGGGGCTATTGAAAGTGGAAAACAATTAAACAATACAAAACAGAAAAGGTAGAAGTTTTGAATAAAGAGTGAAAATTCAAAGCTAATGATGACTTGGGCCCACAATGTATGGATATAGAAACAGAAATTTTCCTGGCATCATCTTGGTTGTAGATAATCCTCCTAATGACTGTAAACATTGCTCATGAAAGAAGGCATATGGTACAAACTAATGTTTACTAAATATTTACTGCATGCCAGGTTCAAGATCTGTATCAGATAACCTAACTACCATGTGCTTGCGTGCATGCTAAGTGGCTTCAGTCGTTTCTGAATCTTTGTGACCTTATGGACCAAAGCCCACCAGTCTCCTCATCCATGGGATTCTCCATGCAAGAATACTAGAGTAGGTTGCCATGCACTCCTCCAGGGGATCTTCCTGACCCAAAGACAAAGTGATGTCTCTGCTTTTTAATTCACTGTCTAGGTTTTTCATAGCTTTTTCCCCAAGGAACAGGCGTCTTTAATTTCATGGCTGCTGTCACAGTCTACAGTGATTTTGGAGCCCAAGAATATAAAATCATGAAAGATAAAAATCTTAAAACCTGAGAATTACACTGTCTCTGATAAGATACTCATAGTAGGAACAGCAAGCAGAGACCATTACCTCATAACTGTTAGAATGGCTGTGTGCACTAGTCTGGAAAGCAGTATAGCGGTTTCTCAAAACATTAAAAATAGAACTATCATGTGACCCAGCACTTCCACTTATGGATGTATATCCTAAGAAATGAAATCACTGTTTTGAAGAAGTATTTATATTCCCACATTTATTGCAGCTTCATTCAGAATAGCCAAGATATGGAACAACCCAAGTGTCCATCAATGGATGAATGGAAAAAGAAAATGTGATATAGAAGGAAAATTATGACCAACCTAGATAGCATATTCAAAAGTAGAGACATTACTTTGCCAACAAAGGTCCGTCTAGTTAAGGCTATGGTTTTTCCAGTGGTCATGTATGGATGTGAGAGTTGGACTGTGAAGAAAGCTGAGCGCCAAAGCATTGATGCTTTTGAACTGTGGTGTTGGAGAAGACTCTTGAGAGTGCCTTGGACTGCAAGGAGATCCAACTAGTCCATTCTGAAGGAGATCAGCCCTGGGATTTCTTTGGAAGGAATGATGCTAAAGCTGAAACTCCAGTACTTTGGCCACCTCATGTGAAGAGTTGACTCATTGGAAAAGACTCTGATGCTGGGAGGGATTGTGGGCAGGAGGAGAAGGGGATAACAGAGGATGAGATGGCTGGATGGCATCACCTACTCGATGGATGTGAGTTTGAGTGAACTCCGGGAGTTGGTGATGAACAGGGAGGCCTGGCGTGCTGCGATTCATGGGGTCGCAAACAGTCGGACACAACTGAGCGACTGAACTGAATACATACACACACACGCACACATACATACATACATTTATATGCACACACACATATATACATACACATGCATGCACACACATAAATACCTACATATACAGTGGAATGTTACTTCACCATAAAAAAAGACAGAAACCCTGCCATTTGTGACAACATGGCCTTGAGAGCATTACGCTAACTGAAATAAATCAGAAAGACAAATACTGCATGATCTCACTTATATGTGACTCTGAAAAACCCATACTTATAGACACAAAGAGTAGAATGGTGGTTGCCAAGAGCTGAACGATGGGGAAAATGAGAAAGGATGTTGGTCAAAGGCTACAAACTTAGTTATAAATGCTGGGGATCAATGTACAGCATGGTAACTGTAGTTAACAACACTGTATTATATACTTGAAGGTTGCTAAAAGAGTAGATCCTAAGTGTTCTCATCATACATACACACAAGAGGTAATAATGTGAGGAGATGAAGGCAATAATGAACCTTGTTGTGGAATCATTTTACAATATATACATGTATCACATCAAGTCAAAATGTAAGTATGTATGTATCAAAATCAAATATGTATGTATCAAATATTGGGTTGACCAAAAAGTTTTGTTCGGATTTTTCCCTAAGATGTTAAAGATGAACCTGGGGCTTCCCAGTGGTGCTAGTGGTAAAGAATCCGCCTGCCAGTGCAGGAGACTGAAGAGATGAGGATTCGATCCCTGAGTGGGGAAGATCCCCTGGAGAAGGGCATGGCAACCCACTCCAGTATTCTTATCTGGAGAATCCCATAAACAGATGAGCCTGGAGGGTTACAGTCCACAGGGTTTTAAAGAGACACAGCTAAAGCAACTTAGCATGTCCTTGATACATTGCATCATTAAACTTATATCATTATATATCAGTTATATCTCTATTAAAAAAATAAAATGTTTACCCAGGGTAAAAAAAAAATCAGAGATTCACAGGAACAATTCATTTCTCTTGACTTCCGCCCTCTCCTAGACACATACTGGGGCACACTCTCATTGAAAGCAATGGTGAGTATATTTTATGCAACCCTTCCTCCTTCCTCTCCTTCTTTGTAGCTCTCTCTGGACATGAAAAAAACATTTGAATTTGAATAAGATCAATGGTGTAAGATGTGGCTTCATTTTGTACAGGAAAGAACTTTATAAATTATAAAGCAACAGGGAAATGTTAGTTACTATTTCACTTGCCTTCTATTCCTCTTAGGACTTAGCACAGTTCTGAGTGACAAAAACTAGTCAGTAAATACTCATTGATGGCTGACTTGATTTTTAACTTGAAGTTTTACCAGTAGATTGAACCTAGGTTGAAGTGCACCTCTTAAGAGGTTGTTATTCATATTACTGGGAGTTTCCCTTGTGGCTCAGCTGGTAAAGAACCCGCTTGCAATGCGAGAGACCTGGGTTCCATCCTTGGGTTGGGAAGATCCCCTGGAGAAGGTAACGGCTACCCACTCCAGTATTCTGGCCCGGAGAATTCTAAAACCTGTATAGTCCATGGGGTCACAAAGAGTTGGACACAACTGAGCAACTTTCACTCACTCACTCATTTGTATTACTGAATATTCTCATTACATATAATCGTATAATTGTTATTCAAAGGTATAAAACCTTACTTTCTATCAGTTCTGAAAATAGTAATTGAAAATTTCAGTTGTTTTTTTTTTTCTTTTTAGTGCAGTCCATTAGCTATAAAAAGGGGAGAAATGAATAAAGCAAAAGTATAAAAATAATTTCGGGCCCTCAAAAAATACAGGTACCCAGTTTATACAACATCATGTAAAAATATCTTCATGTGGGTACCATCCAAGAAATCAATCAGTTTGACCTTTTTGGTATGCTAATAGTTTTTTAAGAAACTTATTAGAATTCTTCTTAGTGTACTTTATTTTGAGAGTATGGCATTATACAACCCACGTAAGGCATAAACCACTCAACAATCAAAAGCAGAAGAAAGAGGTGCTATTGAAGTAAGCCATACAAAGAATAAGTGGTAAAAAGAATGAGGTGGGGGAAAAAAAATCACTGAAACCATTTGTGTTTGGAATGAAAAGCCTGTTAGCAAGACATACAAGGAGGACTTGGAAGGAGAATAAATGTATTCTTGGCAGTGGGGAAAAATAAGACTATTCAAAGTGTGCATAAGGACAGGGAAATAGCAGAAAAGGTTAATATCACAAAGAGAGAAGTTAAGTTGAAAGGAATGACTAGTAGAAAAAGACAAAGCATAGAGATGAGAGAGTAATTATAAGGAGGGTAGAAATAATTAGATCCTTGAAAATAGGACCAAAAAACCTAGGGTTATATTAGTGAAAACAAGAGGCTGTGAGTGAACGTTGAGGGAGTAAAGCAATCATGGGGTAAACTCCCTGTAGCGTCACAGCACTAGGGTGGAGCGTGGTCCCCATGCTCTCACGCCTCTTCACTTGTACCTTCCTTTATCCCTACAACAAATGTTTATTCAGTACTTCTCTGCACTGAGGATACCAAGATCAGCAAGACAGAAAACGGTAGGTGGCGTTCATCCATCCTACTGATCCCATTCCACAGGTAGGAAAGCTGGCCTCTTTAATCAGTTCATTTGACTCTTAAGTGAGGTGTTTTTTTTTTTTCCCCCACTTAAATAATAAAAGTTATGTTTTTTTTCTTCTTTAAGTATTCACATTTCCTTCCAGACAACAATGCTGTTTGTATAATTTTTAAACTTGTTATTATCCTGAATGCCAGTTTGGGGGTACTGTTGTTGTTTTTAATCTGGTAGAGTTATCCTGACAAGGCAGAGAGAAAACAAAAGATTACAACAAACCAGTCTGTGGGCCGTGGATTTGACTGAGTTCTCCAGGTGCCTTAACAGAATCTCCTCAGATATGGTTTTAAATATATGTATTTTTTTAAGAGTTTGCCTACTAAATTGAACCACAGCATCCATTTTCTTATCCACAAAGTTAAAAAATAAAAAGACAGGAGATTGTCATCAGAATATTTTAAGTATAGTAAATTTACCATTTATTACATTTGTTGGATGTAATTTGAGTCCAGGAAAAAAAAAAGCAAAATATGGCATCAGGTTTTGACTTTCCATTTATAAATAAGAGAGATTTTTTAGTGAAGAAAAGTAAAGTGTACAGCAACACTTAGTGTAGATGTGGAGTCACTTGGAGGGCCATGCCCACATTTATAATCAAATCATTTGTTGTATTTGTCCACCTAATCTTCCCATAATTTTCTCTAGATCTTTTCACTTTAAAATAGACAATGTTTAGAGTCAGAGTAGGAGAGATTATACAAATATATAACTCTTAATGAGAAGTTCATTATTGAATATTTTGACATGAATTTCAGGAAATGATTAGACCCCGAGATTTATGAGACTTAAAAGGAAAAATAAAAAATAAACTCTTCTCCTAGAGAACTTGGAAATTGCCAGTAAAAGAACTGAGACCCAAATGTCAGCAGATAACATATAAACCAGATTACATTATGCCCTGCAGTAATGAATAGGAAACAGGGCACTGCGATAAGCTTGGAATGATGATCAATATTTGGAATATTGAGATAGGCAAGAAGGTAATTAGGCCCATTATGGACACAGCACAGATAACATAATTTGGGAAATTATACATTTATATATTATGGGAATTTTTTTTCTGGGCTAATGGATTTGCAATGATATCTATTAAAGCATATAAGGCATTTAGCCTCCAGGGGAAACTACTAAAAAAAACACACACACAAAATTTTCAGTAAGTTTAATCTAAAATAAAAAGACAAAGAGATATGTTGGAGAATAAAGTGGTGGTGTGACTTCTACTTGGAATTTGTAATAATTTTTCATTCAAAGAGTTTTAAGGCTATTAATTTCACATCACAACTCTCCATGAAGCAAGTAAAGCATTTTTATTGTATTTGCCCAAGTTCATTGTTCATAAGACAGCAAAGCCAAATTGTTAATGGAAGCAAGCTATCTTGACGAATCATGGCCTTCTCAAGTTTCATGCTGAGTCCCCTTGATAACATTGCAATCATTTTGATCCCCAGTTTACTACTAGGCACAATTCCTTTGTTTTAGGGGGAGGGGCTCAAATGTAATTAATTTTCACTAAATGCCTTAAGGACTATCGATGTTACTGAAATGTGCAGATTAATACATTATTTATTGTTAACTATCATAAGTATCTGTTAATTATGAAGCTCTATCATGGAAGAAAACTTGCCATGTATCTGAAAGTGAATACCTTCCCCTAAATAATTCTTTATGTTTTAATAAGAATGTATTGGAAGCAATTTCATCAATAATGGAAGATCCAATTACTGGTCTTCTAGATTAAGGCATTCTTTTATTGCAAGATTTTAATGCTGGAATGGGAAGTTCAAACATTGTCAATGAAATCTCAGACTAATTAAATGATTATAGCCTAAGGAGAAGGGTATCTAAGACTCCACTATTAATCTTCCCAAGAATAGCCTCTATATGTGATGAACAGATGGAGATACACACACACACACACACACACACACACACCTTATTTCAAAAGAAAAAACTGTAAGGAGTTGTTTGAAGGAAAATTAGTTTAACTTTTGAATAAAAAAGGAAGGATGATACTGTATTTCTTTATGGAGCCCTTTTTCAGCTTCTTGCAGGGGGAATAGTTGTATTTTAAAATGCAGTGGTGGACTGCACCAAATGAACTGTCCTAGAGCTTCACTTACTCAATGTTTAGAGTTGATGTAAAAACACCAATGACAATAATCATCACCAATGCTTTATGAGTACCTGTCATACGCCAAGCACTCTTCCATCCTCATTTTATCCAAATTTTACAGATTAGGAAGCAGGCACAGGAAGGTTAATAACTCAAAAAATAAGTGGCAGAGTGGGGGGTATTGGAATGTCTCACTGCCTCTCCACTTCATCATTCACCATTAATCCCTACTCTCTATAGAGTGTTTTATTCTCTATTATCTGTTGCAGCACATGGTCTTAGTTGCTCTGCAGCATGTGGGATCTTAGTTCCCTAACCAGGAATCAAACCTGAGTCTCCTGCATTACAAGATGGATTCTTAACCATTGGACCACCAGGGAATTTCCATATTCTCTATTATCCTAATCATCTGCCTTGCAGGGAACCAGCAGCAGTTCTCAGCCATAGGGAAGAGGCAGAAACCTATCCAAACAGTCCTCCAGAAAGGACTTTTTGTTTTACAGTGAGTTGAAGTGAGTGGACTTCCCAGGTGGCTCAGTGGTAAAGAATCCACCTGCCAATGCAGGAGATGTGGGTTCAGTCCTTGGGTCCCACTCCAGTATTCTTGCCAAGGAACTCCCATGGACCAAACATCTTGGCAGGCTACAGTCCATGGGGTCTCAAATGAATTGGACACAGCTTAGCAACTAAACAAGAACAACAACATGTTGAAATGGGACTTTCTACTTAGAAGACTGAGGCAGTGGTTTCAGTATTTTAACTCTATTTTGAAGAGGTACCTCTCCACTTGGACACTAGCTCTCTACTGCCCTTCTCTTCATTTGTTTCACGACCATGGGAGACGTGGTGGCAGAATTCCTTTAAATCTTTAGACTTGGTGTATGTGTTCAGTGTCTTCATAACACTGCATTTTTTCTGGATGGTGAGGAGGAACAGGGGATATGTCTGAGGATTGATGGAGCCAGAAAACATGGCCCTGAAATTTCCCTCTATTCTATATGAGGAAGGCTTGCAGGTTCAAGTCAAGCCCGTCCAAGTCAACTTGGAACAAATAAATCTTCAAAAAAGCTATAGCATCTTTTCAAAAAATCTTTCTGTGATATTTCTTTTGGAGACATCTAAGGAAAAATTTAGCACATGGAACTTTAAGAATACTTTTATTATCCTACCTTAAATATAACATTTCTCATGCAAGATCCCTCTTTTGGTACCTTTGATAAACATTGTATCATGTTTCTAGAAATTTGTGAATGTCAAGTTCATGTTTCTGATGGGAAGATAAGTTTATCAGTATCTTAGAGAACATGGTGACTGAACATAGAAGTCATAAGTTTAAAAAAATAAAGCCTTGCTACTAAAGTTTGGGAAAAGATCTATTTCTTGGCATCTGCAGCTAATCTAAATGGGCCTGGAAATCATTGAAAAATTATATTCAGTTTACATTCAGATACTCAAAATGGGACAAGTAAATGCTCAAATTTGGACATAGTCCATCTCATGACTGATACCATGTGGTATTCAGAGATCACTGTCTCAAACAGTTGCTTAAAATCAGCCACAGTATCACATCAGCTACAGGTGAAAATGTGAGGAGTCCTCACTTTGGAGATGACTTCAGTGGGATGGAACTACTGAGGTACTGATTTTGATTAATTACTCCCTTCGTATCATTCCTTCAAGGAGACCTCTACTTTAAGTGGGAGCCTAAGAAACAGTATGATTTGTATAAATGGTTAGGCTAAAAATACACAGAAAATCTTCCCCTTTTGAAAGCTACAGGATTCCCAATGCAATGGCAACCTAAGCTGGAACTGCGGAGAATGGGGGTGGGGAAGAAGGAATGAATGTGACAATTTATTGTGCTCACATATAATCTTTATGTGCTAAAACCTTTATTCCAAGTGTTTGGTTGGCATTTAGTGCTGATGCCATCAGTTGACTTATAATAATCCCTCGTAACCAGTAACCTCAACCTTCCCTCAGACATCTTGGACATATAAAGGAAATGAGAACCCTAGCCAAGATCCTTTCACTCAGAGATTCAGTTCAGTCAGTTGAGTGCACCTATAAGTCCTTGTAAGGATTTTCCTGATTTCAAATCCTCATCTCTAACATCAGTCTTTTTTTCCCCACCACTGTATCCTGTTTATTCCCTAGAAATAAATAAGAAAGTTGTTTTCAAGCCTGAAAATCGCTGAGTCCACATTTACAACCAAGACTCAAATGCTTTTCTGCTTTTGTTTTTTTTGTTTTTTTTTAACCACATCCAGTAGAGTTAGGCTATAATTTTGGCCAGCATCAGTTGACACTTCTAATTTGTGACTTCTATTTATGTAAAGTGAATTAATTGCCAGTTCTATTAATCCTGCAAAACCCATGAATCCCTAATGTTCAGTTTGCTTCAAATGAGTAACAGTGTATTTGTTCCTTCTCAAAGATGACTTCTTGCTGAGCTCCTTTTAGATAACATGCCTTATATCTTGGATGATTTATTCACTTTCATGTTCCCTAGAATTTATTGCTAAAGGTTGATGTGAATACTTACAGTTTGGGCTCTAATATAATCTCCTGAATGGCAATTAATAAATAAAAGATGATTACTATTGTTGATAGAGGAACTAGGCTTCCTCAGATAGTTTTCATCTTCATGTTTTTCCCAAACTTCATGTCAGATCCCTAGGGAGAGATGGTGTAAAATATTTTCTGTAAACTCCAAAGCTTTTACTGTTGCTTTAATACTCCCACACCTCTCTGTTGCTTTTTGTTTTCTTGTCAGAAACAATCTTATTCAGTTTCTGTTTCTTGCACTAACTTTCCTTCTTAGGACTATAAGAAATACACCTCTTTGTAGATTTGGTAGCAGTGTATTCTTACTATTTACTATTTGCAAAGTAGCACCTGAAATTTGTCCCTGAAATTTCTTATTTTTTTTCCTCCTTAATCCCATCTATGCTGCGTATCTTAATGATACACTGTTACCTATAAAATGGAATGTTTATTGTCATCATGTATATTGTTAAAGTGCAAAATTGCCTCCTGTAAGGTAATGGCAACCCACTCCAGTACTCTTGCCTGGAAAATCCCATGGATGGAGGAGCCTGGTAGGCTGCAGTCCATGGGGTCGCTAAGAGTCAGACACGACTGAGCGACTTCATTTTCACTTTTCACTTTCATGCATTGGAGAAGGAAATGGCAACCCACTCCAGTGTTCTTGCCTGGAGATTCCCAGGGACGGGGGAGCCTGGTGGGCTGCTGTCTATGGGGTCGCACAGAGTCAGACACGACTGAAGCGACTTAGCAGCAGCAGCAGCAGCAAGGTAATGGGAAGCTGGAAAAACAACATCCAGTTTTTGCATTTTTGTCTGTTTAACTACACCCAGGGCTAATCGAGACTAATGGTCTTAGTTAGAGATAAGGAAACGAGAGACCATTTGAAGTCGCTTCACCATAGTCAAGTAGAGGGTGGAGGCCAAGTACAACTTTGGACAATATAGAGCAGAAAAGGCGCAGTGGGGCTTCCTGAAAACAGTTCCCAGCTCTGATGCTTATTAAGCGTGTATCTTTAGACCAGGTATTTCTCTGCCCTCTGCCTGCGTTTCCTCATCTGTAAAATGGGAACAATATTGGCAGTAGCACTACTTCCCTGGTGGCTCAGAGGTTAAAGCATCTGCCTGCAATGTGGGAGACCTGGGTTTGATCCCTGGGTTGGGAAGATCCCCTGGAGAAGGAAATGGCAACCCACTCCAGTACTCTTGCCTGGAGAATCCCATGGATGGAGGAGCCTGGTGGGCTATGGTCCACAGGGTAGCAAAGAGTCGGACACGACTGAGCGACTTGACTTTCACTTTCACTTTCAGTACAGGTAAACCACTTACAACTGGGCTAAGCGCTCTCTGCATTGTTCGCTATTAGCATTATTGTCATTATTTTGACTGTTTTTAACATATTTACAATACATGGGATGGTGTATTTTGTTTTTTAACTCTATGCATGTCTATACAGGCATGACGCCTTTGCTGTACTTCTTTTCTATTCCTTGTACTACCTAGTATTTTCTTAAGCAACTAGTGATAATATTTATGGCAGCAGCATTAGTAGAAGCGAAAATAGTGATCATAGTCAGAAATGATAGAGCTGTTTACTGAGCCTTACTATGTACTAGGCATTGAAGTACCTACTTTATGTTCACAATCCATAAGATGTACTCAATCTGTATCTACTAAAAACTGTAAGGTAGTCTATTTCCAGAAATGCAAGTGTAGCCCCTTCATGACAGTAATCTTTGTAACTGGAGACGATTGTGAGCTTTGGCCCTGGTGGAAAAGAGCCCTGCTAGAATTCCCTCCATCTTTAAAATAATCCTTGTGCTGCTGGTATTTATATAGCATAATCCTGTTACACACAACTGCGAGCCTGACTGTGGGTGGGAATGGAGATCAAGGCATGAGTGAAAAGTGCCAGGTAACAGAGCAAGACAAACCGTACAAATGAAAAATACTATATATCAAAACACAAGTTATTAAACTCCACCTAGGCTTTTTTGGAATATTATATCATGCAAAGAAAATTACCCCATTTCCTAGATAATCAAATAGAAATACATATGGAACAGTAAGCATTGACACAGAAAAGTTGTTTTCTTTCCTTGCTTTGCTTTTTCTGTCGACTAAATAAATTGCATTTACTATACAGGAATAGTGCTAGAGTATGATAAAGTGTTTAAGGACAGAAATTAAAATCACTTCAATGCTGTTTGATTTTTGTGCATATTACATTCCTTAATAACTGTAAGAACAATTTTGGAAATAATAAAAGCTACAATGTATGGGAGTGCTTAGAATGAGAACCGTGAAACACTTAGGTACTCGATGTGTGTGTGGCTATGTGAGTGTGTGTATACACACTCTCATACGTATAATCTCTAGAGAGTGCTACAGCTTTTCAAATTCATGTATATGTGTATGTGTGTGTACATAAATATATATATACATATTTATTCTGTATATAACATGTATTATCATTTTAAATCTTCCCACATCTTTATAGAAAAGCAACTAAGGCACTAAGAAGTCAAATATTTGCTCAAAGTCACAAAAAGTGGCAAAGATGAGGTTTAACACCAAGTCCCACCCCCTTAACATCCCCACCCCTGCCTTTTGAGATAGAACAACAAGCCTTCCTACTCCATCAGGCTGCCTTTAGGGGAAAGGTGACCTTTTGCCCTTTTTTCTTTTTTTTCCAGATTCTCCAAGCAAAGATTTTGGTCCAACTCTGGGTTTGAAAAAGTCCAGCTCCTTGGAGAGCCTACAGACCGCAGTTGCCGAGGTCAGGAAGAATGAACTTCCCTTCCACAGGCCTCGGCCACACATGGTCCGCGGCCGGGGCTGCAACGAGAGCTTCCGAGCAGCCATTGACAAATCTTACGATGGACCTGAAGAGTTAGAAGCCGGTACGGCGACACGCTTGCTGAAATGGTTTCTTCCTCTCATTATTATAAGCGAATCATAGGCACGAATGGGTGCTCAACCACAAGGAAAAATGATTTAAGGATCACAATTATATTTTTGATATTAAAAGTAATTCATTTTCCTGATATGTTTTGCCCTTTGGCTTAATGAACACGGAATTGGATAACGCAATATGCAATTTATTTTACAGGCCAACCACTGAAGAATTGTTCTCCTTCAATTTCCTACAAGGACCAACTGTCATTTGCCCTTAGGGTAGCAGCACTAAGTATGCATTTCTTGACATTCTTATTCAAGTCATTAGAAGCAGCCTCAACCCAAGGACTGACTGCATTAATTGCATTGAAACAGCCGGGTTATAGCTGCACTCAGAAACTTCTGGAAATAAACTCACCCTGTTTGTTTCCCAGCATGTCGGCATTCTGAGCTGATCAAGGTTAACAAGCTGCTTTCAGAGAGATCAGCGTTTCAGTCCATATCAAACCTTTTATACTCATGGCTAAGCAACCAGGGCCCTCCACTCCCAACAGCAAAAGCCCTGCGTAACCAGATTTAGGCAGTTGTCTCTTCAAAGGGTACATGTAGCCACGTGGCAGGGTAGAACTCCTGAGTGCTTTGATTTGTTCTTCTCTATTTTAACTTTTCTTGAAATACTGACAGAGGAGCCCCTGACTGCATTGATTTTTTTTTTCCTCTTGTGCAGATGGTCTGTCTGATAGGAGCTCTCACTCTGGTCAAGGAGCTCTGAATTGTGAATCTGCCCCTCAGGGGAACTCTGAGCTAGAAAATGCAGAAAATAAAGCCAGGAAAGTCAAAAAAACGAAAGAAAAGGAGAAGAAGAAGGAAAAGGGCAAATTAAAAGTCAAGGAGAAAAAGCAGAAAGAGGGAAATGAAGATCCAGAAAGGAAAATAAAGAAGAAGGGATTTGGTGCCATGCTAAGGTAGGGACCTGCTTTTGAAGGCAAAGTTGGGTTACTTTGCTTTGGTTTGGTTTTTTCTCTCCTGATGAAAATACTTATTTGTGTTCACTCAAAAAAAAAAAAAAAAAAAATGCAAGCTTTCCTTCCTTAACAGCTAGATGCCTAAAAATATTTTTTTAATTGAACTATACTTGATTTACATTGGTGTGTTAATTTCTGCTGTACAACAAAGTGATTCGGTTATAGAAGAAGAATATATATATATGTGTATATATATACATATATATATACACACACACATACACACAGACACATACACACATTCTTTTCCACGATGGTTTATCACAGGGAATTGAATATTATTCCCTCTGCTGTATAGTAGGCCATTGTTGTTTATCCATTCTCTATATAATGGTTGTATTCACTAACCCCAAACTCTCAGTCCATCTCTTTCCCACCCTCCCTCATCCTTGGCAATAGCAAGGATGTATATGAGTAACAGACTCTATGTACAGGAGTCTGTTTCTGTCCCATAGATGAATTCATTTGTGTCATATTTTAGATTCCACATATACATGACATCATATATCTGTCTCTCTCTTTCTGACATACCCTGCTTAGTATGATAATCTCTAGTTCTAGCCATGTTGCTGCAAATGGCCTTATTTCATTCTTTTTTATGGCTGAGTAATGTTCCATTGTGTATACATAACACATCTTCTTTATCCATGCATTTGTCAATAGACATTTTGGTTGTTTTCATTCTTGGCTATTGTGAATAATGCTGCTATGAACATAGAGGTGCATATATCTTTTTGAATTATAGTTTTGAATAGATATATGCCCAGGAATGGGATTGCTGGATCATATGTAGATGCTTAAAAATCTTAACTGGTGATTTTGCGTGCTCCTTTTCTGCAAAGACAGAAGGAGCCTTCTTGGTTGGCTTCTGACACTGGTGATGGCAGGAAGCTGCCATAAACATGTTTTGCTGGAGGCATGGGTAGTGCCCAGAGCCTTTGGTACCAGTGCATTATTTGAGTAAAGAAAATGCTTCTTCGTCAACATAGGGAAAGCAAGAGGCAAAGGAGTCTTTTACCTGTGACCTCTAGAATACAGCCTTTGAATCAGAGACGACAGGGTAGATGAACCATACCCTACTCCCACTATGATTCCAGGTGTGTCCGTGGCCAGGTCTGTGGGCACATCAGCCATCACCTACAGAGGCACTGTGGTGTAGTGGAGAGGGCATTGCATCTGGAGTCAGAGGGCCTTCGTCTGAACCTATCACCTTCCTACACAAACTGCTGGGCATCACACATGTTAAGTACCATCATACATGTTAAGGCTCCTTGAGCCTTGCTTTCCTCAGTTTCAAAATAAGACTGGTCCACTGCTGTCTAACTCAGTGAGACTGTAAGACAGATGTCATAGGCAGCCAGTCTATTGACTAGGCATGGCTCAGCCGGGTGCAATCAGAAACCAACTTTAATTCTTCTCCAACAGCTACCTTCATATATGCCGTGTATATGCTGTCAAGATGTCCACAATTTGATAAAGAAGCACCTCTTTCCATTACTGCCTTTACCTCTATAATATCCCATCTAAGAAAATCTCAATCTCTACCTTTCTGTTCCATGGGCTGAAGATGATCATGGGAGGTGATTGTTGATGGGCAAGTTTTGCATCTCTTATTAAACCCTTAAGAGATGCCTTTCTTAAGAATGCTGAGTGGTATTTGTCATCAGATGTTCTCAGTTAAGGATCTTCAACTGAAATTTTAGTGAAACAGAAAGTTCCATTCCATATCTGTTATTCATATATATATATATATATATATATATATATTCTCTCTCCCTCTCTCCCTCTCTCCCTCCCTGTTTGTGTGTGTGTGTGTGTGTGTATACGTACATGTGACCTTGAAACTGCAAAGTGACATTTAGGGACACACATAATCTAGACACGGGACAAATCTCTAAAAAACCCTTGTTTTCCCTGATGGTTTCTATGGTTTTATCTATCCATTTACCAATTAAAATGTTAAACTTGCCCTTATTCTGGGTAACTATCATGACTGCTATTAGATAATCATCCTTGATAATAATGATAACACAGAACTGTAGTATATTTAGATGAGAATCGCCTTTGCAGTCGTGGAGTTCAGAGATTAAAAATGCAGACTGTATTTGTCACTCTGATGCCAACCCTGGCTTCTGTGCTTTCTCTCTAGGTAACATTGGGCAAGTTACTTAATCTCGTTCTGTGTCATCTAAAAAATGGGAATAACAATAAAATCTATTATTAAGAGAATTATAGCTGCTTAATTATACGTAACTTGCTTAGAACAATGCCTGGCAAGTAACAAATATTCAATAAATGTTCATTATCACAGTAAGTAGAATAATGGCTTCCCTAAAGATTTTCATGTCCCAATTTGTAGTACCTGTGAGCATGTTATATTGCCTGGCAAAGGAGAAGTGAGGTTGCAGGTAGAATTGAGTTTTCTGTTCAGCTGGCCTTAGGATAAGGAGATTATCCTGAATTTCCACCAGTGGGCGTATGGCAAAAACAAGGGGTCTTAAAAGTGGAAGGGCTTCCCCGGTGGTACAGTGGATGGCAATCCACCTGCCAGTTTAGGAGACATGGGTTCAATCCATGTTCTGGGAAGATCCCACATGCTGCAGAGCATCTAAGCCCACACAATGAACCTGAGCTCCAGAGCCCGGGAGCCACAACTACTGAAGGTCAGCACCTAGAGCCCATGCTCTGCAACAAGAGAACCCACCGCAATGAGAAGCCCGCATACCGCAACTAGAGAAAAAGCCCGTGCAGCAACAGTTTCAGCACAGCCAAAATTAAACAGATAAAAAAAATTTTAAAAGAAGATGTGACTGTGGAAGATACAGAGAAATGCAATATGTAGCTGGAGGGACTGTGAGCCAAGGACTGTGGGCAGCCTCTAGAAGGTGGGAAGGACAGAGCAATGGATTCTCTCTGGAGAACTTCCAGATGGGAACACAGCCTGCCAACCCATTAATTTCAGCCCATTTTTGTTGTTTAAGCCACTCAGTATATGGCGGTTTTTGCAGCATCAGTAGAAAAACATATTGCTATTATCATAATTATTAATACTTTACAATATTAATTTATAAGGTTAAAAAATCCTCTTTAAAGTGCTAAAGAAAAATACTATAAAGATTTAACTACAGTAGTCTGTAAATAGAAAAACTATTATAGCTTCACATTTCCCATTTTCTAGAATATTACTAAATTAAACTTTAACTCTGTATTTTATTTCAGATGATGTGAGTTGGCAGGTTCATACTCCACTGCCCAGAATACAGAGCTGGCTCTTCCTGTCGTTGTCCAATGTTTGCTGTGTTTTCCTCTGATAGAAATCACAGGTCCTAGATTCTTGAGACATCTAGTAATTCAGATTTTATTTCCTTGCCCTATTTTAGAGAAATTAAGATCTGAAAGATGGTGTTTGATTTTATCTCCGGTGTAAAAATAGCAACTGTTTTCCGTAGCCTTTTGCATCCGAGTTTGTGAGCATATTGGAGATGCTGCTACATGCACATTTTCAACAAGAAAGAACACAAAAGCTGTTACCATTAGCCAACAGACTTTGCTTTAACTCTCATCTGTTGTTCAGATGCTATTGACTTAGTTACTTATTTAAAAAAAAAAAAAATTGATTGCTCTAAGGATCTCAAGGAGTTAGATATGTGGTTTAAATATGTATAATTTTGTTCCGGTATCTGCACTTCAGACACCCTCCAGAACATGGGGCTTTAGTATAGATTGTGTAGCTGTGCCATGTACAATGATACTTGGCCAAGGGTGTGAGCAGGGACCAAATTTCTGCCTCCCTGTCCTTCCCTCACCACACATCATGGAAGTGTAATTGTGGTAGCGGTAGCTTTGCTCTTGCTCGTGGGAAGTTAAGTGTCGTGTGCTTTTCTGCTATTCTCTGGTCGCTTTGTGTTGATGCCATGTAATAGCACAGTTTAGCTCAGTTAATTTAACCTATTTCCTATCATTTTGAAAAAATTATGGGAGATCTCATTAATTCATACCTTTATATGTATTGTCCGGCTCTAGTATGCTTTGTTGATTTCGGAATTAGTTCCTTGCAATTTCACCTATGGCTCTTACATAGGCTATGACTTATTGTGGGAAAATATGCAGCTTAAGAACCTACCAATTTTGGTAGTTTCCCTCTATACTCTGTTTTACCTGCTGTTGAAAGAGAATTTTAGAGGATCAAGGTGCTTACATTTTTTTCATTTTGTGTTTCTTGTATTCTTCATGGCACTACCCTGCAGAAAAGACCACCAGTGAGTGGCTCCTTGCAACCAAAGAGTGAAGTCCAAAACCCCTCAATAAACAACCTCATAGCTATCAGCCCTATCCACCTTCCTGGGGTCTAACAGATATTTTCTAGCACTAAAAACATATATATATAATATCCTTTGGCTAAGAAAATCTTGCCCTGTTTATAGTAAAAACCCAAAGTCAGTCCTTGATTTCTTAATTATTTAATAAGCTTGTCAATCCTTATATTCTTGAAACTGAATTCTGTCAGTTTAATTGTGTTTGAAATCCATTCCTTTACATCATAGCCACTATCATCTACTCTTGGTATTATAGACCACTCACTTTAAAAGGCTTCAGATGGTCAGCTTGTTCTGGACCTAAATGGAAAGATTCAATGTCCATCAAGTACCTTCTTCTATACCATTGGTGTGCCCAGGAAACTTTTTTGATTGATTAACAAAGAACAAAGAGTAAAACCTGCTACTAAGAATTTCATTTCTGTCTTTTAGTATTTTGCCCATACTCATTTGATCACTAACATCGTTGAATGCCTCCTCTTTGTCAAAAGCGTTCATAATTATTCTTCACTTACATCAGATCAGATGAGTTGCTCAGTTGTGTCTGACTCTTTGCGACCCCATGAATCACAGCGCGCCAGGCCTCCCTGTCTATCGCCAACTCCCAGAGTTCACTCAGACTCACGTCCATCGAGTCAGTGATGCCATCCAGCCATTTCATCCTCTGTCATCCCCTTCTCCTCTTGCTCCCAATCCCTCCCAGCATCAGAGTCTTTTCCAATGAGTCAACTCTTCGCATGAGGTGGCCAAAGTACTGGAGTTTCAGCTTTAGCATCATTCCTTCCAAAGAAATCCCAGGACTGATCTCCTTCAGAATGGACTGGTTGGATCTCCTTGCAGTCCAAGGGACTCTCAAGAGTCTTCTCCAACACCACAGTTCAAAAGCATCAATTCTTCGGCACTCAGCCTTCTTCACAGTCCAACTCTCACATCCATACATGACCACAGGAAAAACCATAGCCTTGACTAGACGAACCTTTGTTGGCAAAGTAATGTCTCTGCTTTTCAATATGCTATCTAGGTTGGTCATAACTTTCCTTCCAAGAAGAAAGCATCTTTTAATTTCATGGCTGCAGTCACCATCTGCAGTGATTTTGGAGCCCCCAAAAATAAAGTCTGACACTGTTTCCACTGTTTCCCCATCTATTTCCCATGAAGTGATGGGACCGGATGCCATGATCTTTGTTTTCTGAATGTTGAGCTTTAAGCCAACATTTTCACTCTCCACTTTCACTTTCATCAAGAGGCTTTTGAGTTCCTCTTCACTTTCTGCCATAAGGGTGGTGTCATCTGCATATCTGAGGTTATTGATATTTTTCCCAGCAACCTTGATTCCAGCTTGTGTTTCTTCCAGTCCAGCGTTTCTCATGATGTACTCTGAATACAAGTTAAATAAACAGGGTGACAATATACAGCCTTGACGTACTCCTTTTCCTATTTAGAACCAGTCTGTTGTTCCACGTCCAGTTCTAACTCTTGCTTCCTGACCTGCATACAAATTTCTCAGGAGGCAGATCAGGTGGTCTGGTATTCCCATCTCTTTCAGAATTTTCCACAGTTGATTGTGATCCACACAGTCAAAGGCTTTGGCATAGTCAATAAAGCAGAAATAGATGTTTTTCTGGAACTCTCTCGCTTTTTCCATGATCCAACGGATGTTGGCAATTTGATCTCTGGTTCCTCTGCCTTTTCGAAAACCAGCTTGAACATCAGGAAGTTCACGGTTCACATATTGCTGAAGCCTGGCTTGGAGAATTTTGAGCATTACTTTACTAGCATGTGAGATGAGTGCAATTGTGCGGTAGTTTGAGCATTCTTTGGCATTACCTTTCTTTGGGATTGGAATGAAAACTGACCTTTTCCAGTCCTGTGGCCACTGCTAAGTTTTCCAAATTTGCTGGCATATTGAGTGCAGCACTTTCACAGCATCATCTTTCAGGATTTGGAATAGCTCCACTGGAATTCCATCACCTCCACTAGCTTTGTTCGTAGTGATGCTTTCTAAGGCCCACTTGACTTCACATTCCAGGATGTCTGGCTCTAGGTCAGTGATCACACCATCGTGATTATCTTGGTCGTGAAGATCTTTTTTGTACAGTTCTTCTATGTATTCTTGCCATCTCTTTTAATATCTTCTGCTTTTGTTAGGTCCATACCATTTCTGTCCTTTATCGAGCCCATCTTTGCATGAAATGTTCCTTTGGTATCTCTGATTTTCTTGAAGAGATTTCTAGTCTTTCCTATTCTGTTGTTTTCCTCTATTTCTTTGCATTGATCGCTGAAGAAGGCTTTCTTGTGTCTTCTTGCTATTCTTTGGAACTCTGCATTCAGATGTTTATATCTTTCCTTTTCTCCTTTGCTTTTCACGTCTCTTCTTTTCACAGCTATTTGTAAGGCCTCCCCAGACAGCTATTTTGCTTTTTTGCATTTCTTTTCCATGGGGATGGTCCTGATCCCTGTCTCCTGTACAGTGTCACAAACCTCATTCCATAGTTCATCAGGCACTCTATCTATCAGATCTAGGCCCTTAAATGTATTTCTCACTTCCACTGTATAATCATAAGGGATTTTATTTAGGTCATACCTGAATAGTCTACTGGTTTTCCCTACTTTCTTCAATTTAAGTCTGAATTTGGCAATAAGAGGTTCATGGTCTGAGCCACAGTCAGCTCCTGGTCTTGTTTTTGCTGACTGTATAGAGCTTCTCCATCTTTGGCTGCAAAGAATATAATCAATCTGATTTCGGTGTTGACCATCTGGTGATGTCTCATGTATAGAGTCTTCTCTTGTGTGGTTGGAAGAGGGTGTTTGCTATGACCAGTGCATTTTCTTGGCAAAACTCTGTTAGTCTTTGCCCTGCTTCATTCCGTATTCCAAGGCCAAATTTGCCTGTTACTCCAGGTGTTTCTTGACTTCCTACTTTTGCATTCCAGTCCCCTGTAATGAAAAGGACATCTTTTTTGGGTGTTAGTTCTAAAAGGTCTTGTAGGTCTTCATAGAACCGTTCAACTTCAGCTTCTTCAGCGTTACTGGTTGGGGCATAGACTTGGATTACTGTGATATCGAATGGATTGCCTTGGAAACGAACAGAGATCATTCTGTCGTTTTTGAGATTGCATCCAAGTACTGCATTTCAGACTCTTTTGTTGATCATGATGGCTACTCCATTTCTTCTGAGGGATTCCTGCCCTCAGTAGTAGATATAATGGTCATCTGAGTTAAATTCACCCATTCCAGTCCATTTCAGTTCGCTGATTCCTAGAATGTCGACATTCACTCTTGCCATCTCTTGTTTGACCACTTCCAATTTGCCTTGATTCATGGACCTGACATTCCAGGTTCCTATGCAATATTGCTTTTTACGGCATCAGACCTTGCTTCTATCACCAGTCACATCCACAGCTGGGTATTCTTTTTGCTTTGGCTCCATCCCTTCATTCTTTCTGGAGTTATTTCTCCACTGATCTCCAGTAGCATATTGGGCCCCTACTGACCTGGGGAGTTCCTCTTTCAGGATCCTATCATTTTGCCTTTTCATACTGTTCATGGGGTTCTCAAGGCAAAAATACTGAAGTGGTTTGCCATTCCCTTCTCCAGTGGACTACATTCTGTCAGATCTCTCCACCATGACCTGCCCATCTTGGGTTGCCCCATGGGCATGGCTTAGTTTCATTGAGTTATACAAGGCTGTGGTCCTAGTGTGATTAGATTGACTAGCTTTCTGTGAGTATGGTTTCAGTGTGTTTGCCCTCTGATGCCCTTTGCAACACCTACCGTCTTTCTTGGGTTTCTCTTACCTTGGACGTGGGGTATCTCTTCACGGCTGCTCCAGCAAAGCACAGCCTTACCTTGAACGAGGGGTATCTCCTCACCGCTGCCCTTCCTGATTTCAACGTGGGATAGCTCCTCTAGGCCCTCCTGCGCCTGCGCAGCCAGGGCTCCTTGGACTTGGGGTACTTACATAACCACCATTTAGTAAGGGCCTTCTTTACATCAGACTTCCCTGATACAAACAGAGACCTGCAATGCGAGAGACCTGTGTTTGATCCCTGGGTCAGGAAGATCCCTTGGAGAAGGGAATGGCAACCCACTCTAGTATTCTTGCCTGGAGAATTCCATGGACAGAGGAGCCTGGCAGGATACAGTCCATGAGGCACAACTGAGCAACTAACACTTTCACTTGCATCAGGCACTGTTCTAGGCACTGGGCATACAGCGATAAATCGCTTCTTTAATGGTACTTTTTTTTATCTTAAAAAGGGAGGGAAGAATCAGAGACTTTTTAATTTCTTGTGGTGAGTTTAAGTCAAAACAAAACAAAACAAAACATGTGAACTGCCTGTAACAGTGAATTTCCCATGGAGTGATGGGATGTTTGCCTAGGATACATACAACTTGAAGGAATCAGCAGTCAATTTATATCGTGCTGAACAAGATCTCCAGGCCATGGCTCTTGTGGAATTTATATCTCAGTGAGGGAGAGAAAAATGAACAACTCACTCAAAATCACTGAGATTATTTCAGGCTGTATTAGGTGCTAAGAAAAAGGTAAAATCAGAAGAGATGGTATCATTGCACCTTCAGCCACTGTCTACCAGCCTGACAGAGTATGCACCTGCCCAGGCCACACTGAATTTCCAGCAGCTACATTATCAGAACTTAGCACACCAGGGTACTCATGCCAGATCACTTTATGTCTGCTTTTTTTTTTTTTTTTTTTTAGCATATGAGCATGGGAAGATTATTTTTAAACCAATTTCATATAAAGCTGTAACAGAGAGTCAACCCAAATTGTATCTGTTTTAGTACATATGATACCTGAAGTATCATTTTGAAGGTGATGATACTTCATATCTGATATAAACATTTTGAAGGCAGGTGGTCTATGATCTGAATGGTGAACTTGATTTGTAGCTGTTTATATTAACTCTGTTTCTCCCAGCCCACCAGTTGGATATTTTTTTATTATTTCATCTTAACCCAGCTAATGCAGGTATACACTGGTTTAGTTTCTACAACAAAATACCTAAATCATGAACCCTAATGACAAAGGTATTTTTTAGAACACAGAGGAAAAACTTTTATTTCTATGCTTTGGAAATGGGAAAGCATCTGTTTCATCCATTTTGTACCAAAATAGACTACAAGCATGCCTCGTTTTATTGTACTTCACTTATTTTGCTTTGGAGATGTAATTTTTACAAATTGAAGGTTTGTGACAACCCTGCATTGAGCAAGTCTATCGGTGTCATTTTTCAAATAGCATTTGTTCAGTTCATTTCTTTGTGTCACATTTTCATCATTCATGCAATAGTTCAGGCTTTTTCGTTATTATTTATCTGTTATGGTGATCTCTGATGATCGTTAGCCTATTTTAGCAATAAAGTATATTTTAATTAAGATGTGCATTGTTTCTTAGACATAATGCTACTGCACATTTAATAGACCACAGTATACTATAAACAGGGCTTCCCTGATAGCTCAGTTGGTAAAGAATCCGCCTGCAATGCAGGAGACCCCGGTTCAATTCCTGGGTTGGGAAGATCCACTGGAGAAGGGATAGGTTAACACTCCAGTATTTCTGGGCTTCCTTTGTGGCTCAGCTGGTAAAGAATCCGCCTACAATGTAGGAGACCTGGGTTGGGAAGGCTACCCACTCCAGTATTCTGGCCTAGAGAATTCCATGGACTGTATAGTCCATGGGGTCACAAAGAGTCAAACAGGACTGAGTGACTTGCATTTTACTTTCACTTTCATACTATAAACATAACTTTTATATGCTCTGGGAAGCCAAAAAAGTTGTGTGACTTGTTTTAATGTGATATCATTGCCGTAATCTGGAACCAAACCCACAATATCTGCCTGTAAATATCTTATTGAAACTAGGGAAGCTCTATATTATGACATCTGCTGTGAATTATTTAAAAGAGAATACTCCTACACACATACACACACACACACAAACACACAGACACCCTCGTCCACCACCACAAACAACCCAGACATCACCACCATCAAATTAACTCTTAACTGAGTTGAAAATCTGCCAGTTACAAGCTCTGTGGCCTTCATTAATCCCTTGGAGTCTCAGTCTACTCATAAGTAAACTGGGGATAATAATGTATACTCTCTGAATTGTTGTGAAGTTTAAGTTCAGCAGTTTCTGTGAGCAAAACACTCAGTGTGGTTCCTGGCCTAGTAGATTTCCTTTCTTGTCTTCCATCAAGGGACCAAACCTCAGACAGCCAACCCTCAGATATTGCCTTTCACTTGTAACCCACTAAATTTTGCTTTCATTTTTCTCTTTCCCTCTAATTGCTGTTGTGTATTTCAGGCAGACATGCTGTCTTAAGCCTGGACAGTTTTGTGTAGGAAATTCTAAGAAGTAATGATAAAACTGAAATCATTCACTCATTTATATTTTATAAACTTTGGGTCACCCTCTTCTAAATGTAACCATAAACTATTTTCAAAGGTTATTTCATCTCTTAATGATGAATAACTTCATATCAAATTAAGTCAGAGAAATTATCTACTGCTAAATACAAATAGAAAATGAACTCAGATGGAGAATAATTATTTTGTTTTGTTTTGCTTTCCTTTTTTTTTTTTTCCCTTGTCCAGTATTTCAGACCAGAATGTATGGATGGGTTTCAGACTTGATATTCTTAACCCATGGCTCAGAGTTATTTCATTGGACTGCCTTGGAAGTTGTCTTATAATACATGACCCATAAAGATACATTTTGACTTGATTTTTAAATTAGGTTAGATAGACTGAATACTTAAGTCTCCAGGGAGCATGACATACCTGTCATACTTTCTTCTCCTTACCTTGATCCCATAATGGCTGTTACAGGTCTCGTGTACAATAACTGTAATGCACTCATGCCCGTCATTACCTCTTTCCAGATACTGGTTGTGAAGTGTCTGGTTATCCCTGCAACTTTATGGGTGTGAAGGGTAACCTAGCTTATGCAGCCAGGCCAGGGAAGTTGTAACAGTCATTTCCCCAAAGGCAGAAGGCCCACCACAGACTAGCGTTAAGGTGCTTGGTTTCATGAAGTAGAGGCCAGTTGGAAACATGAAATTTCAGATGAAAAATGAAAGCCAGAGTAGGTCAGAGTTCATAATTCAGCTTCCAGCTGGATATAGAAATACATTGAAAACACAGAGATTTGTACATCAGGGTAAAATGGCTGCATATATTAAATCTGAAAGAAATATAGGACTGTGACAAAAATAAATAAATAAATTTGCATGTCAAAGGCTACTCCTGGTGCAGCCATCCATTCTCCTCCATGGCTGCCTCTGATTGCTGATTGCCGAGGGAAAGAAAGAGAAGCTGAAAGCACATTGGAATGTGGTTAGGCTCACTTTTTGCCTCTTTGGTAACTCTGAATTTTCTCACCTCACCATCCATCTTAAATTATTTAAGTTTCTCTTCCACAGTATGAGCCATGAATATTTCGTTTCTTGGTTTGTTAATTTGCCAATTTTCCTTTGAGCTAAGTGCCCCAGCAATTTTAATTTTTCATTCAAGTTGGGAAGAGCAATGACCCCTTTTTTTTTCATTATTATTATCACAGGCGTAGACTCAGAATGCTCCTTTTTACGGCCAGCAGTGTTAAGCCCATAATGGAATTGCAAAGTAGAGAATATAATATACTGATATTGACTTCCATTAAACCCAGTGGTGTGATAGCTGATAATATTTATATATTTATGTATCATACATCCTAGCTTTTGTTCGTTTGCAACTAAGCACCAGAGGGGAAAATTAGCATCATAATATGAGTAGATTGTGAACAGGAGAATACAAAGAATTGGAGAAGGGAGTCTTTATGAATAGGGCAAATGATATAAGATGATGAAAAAAGATGCAAGCATGGTACGTAAAAAGTATAAGTGCAATTTGGATCAAACACATTTAGGACTGCTTGGTCAGCATTTATTTCTTAACTAAAAGACAACCCAGAGACAGACAGGCTACTCTGATAGACTGAGTTCAGACAAATGAGCTGCTATGGTGCCCAGCATGCAGTTTGTTTGGTGTCTTGACTTTAATAATTTTTTTTTGACTGTTATGTATGTCTGCAAATATTTGTCATTCTTTTTTTCTGGGGGAGGGTGTGAGTATGTGTTCAGTGGAGGAGTGAGGGGCATTGATGGAGTTCATTAATATAAAAGTGCACGGTTAGCTTGTTTTCAAACTCATTTTAAAAGCTGATTGCTGTTATCGCCTTCCCCTCCTACCCTATGTAAGTTTGATTACTTGGTAGTTCTGTTTATGGGTGTCCAAGGCAAGATGATTTTCTCATACATATCACAATAAAAAATGATCACGTAGAATGTCAACCAAAAGGCTACTTGTTTAATTAGGGTTCCCTTCTCCTCTTAATGTGCATGCATAGCGCCCATTAACGTTAATGTGAATTACAAAAGAGTACTGAAGAAGAATAGGCCGTTTACCTCGGTCCTTCTCTTGGATAATGAGGTTTAGATTTGTTAACAGATCAGAACAAAAGTCCAGTGGAAAAAATTGGCTTAACTTTTAAAGAAATTGATATGCTAAAAAGAACTTTCACAAGCACTAAAGTGGAAGCTACACGTTAATAAACTTCATTAGCATCTCAGGTGAAATATAATCATTTAAAATGCTGGATTAATAAAATGCAAAGGATTTCCTAATGGACTCATTTGCATATTCATATTAAATAACTAATAAAACATATTAACAACAGTTTTATTCATGTATATAAACACTGGTAAGTTCCTCGTTGAGGCTGTATTTGCTAATTTGCTTTGTACCATGTCCAGCACAATGTCATGTCCTTGCAGAATGTTGACTTAATACTATTAGATAATGACATGTATAGATTTAATCATTTGCATGGAGGAAAAATGGAATTAGTTCTTTACTTAGCACCTTTTATCTGAGCACCTCAATATGATTTACTAACATCTATCTTCCAGATGCATGGGAGATGAACTGGGCAAGCAGTAAAGAATGAGACTGGAGAAGTGAGACAGCCTACCTGGAGACAGACTTTGAACTGATAACAATACCAAGACCCCTCTTGATCACTGCTTCTATTGTATTAGCATTTAAACATTCGTTGACACCAGCCATAATTCTGTGTATACTTTCATACACGTGAGATATACAAGTATTATTAGGTCCCACATCTAGAATTTTCATCTTAACCATGCTAAATAGCATCTACCAGAATTTTGGAGACAGTCCAGTTTTGTTTCTCCAGCTAGCTGCTGGTCATTTCTGCATGGTGGCCCAGCCTCACCTCAGCTTCAACATGTCTGAAATCTATTTCATCATTCACACATCTAAGTCACAAGTTCATCCTGACTCCCTTGAATCTGTCTGAGATTCTGCCAGGAATCCCATGACATCCGGGATGCCTCCCTCTTCCTATTCCCATTCTTCCATCATCCAGCAATCCTGTTGATACTCACAAAATGCTCTCTCTTCCATTTGGGTCTGTTTTTTTTTTTCCATTTCTACTGCCATACTCTAATTACCACGTTTGTTTGCTGTGGCTAGACTGCTTTCATAGATGCCTAACCAACTTGCGTGCTTTCTTCCTTTCTTCATTCCAATTCATCCCAGGCATGACCACCAATCATTCACTCATTCAGTTATCAGACCTTCAATGAACACCTTGTGCCCTCAGGTATGATATAGAACAGTGGCAAAGAGCAGCGCCTCCAGAATCATTCTGTTTAGGTTCAAATCCCAGCTCTGCTTCTTTCAACAACTACTTAACCACTCTGCACTTCAATTTTCTCCTTTGTGTGATGATTCCCAATTATGTGCTGCTGCTACTGCTAAGTCACTTCAGTTGTGTCCGACTCTGTGCGACCCCATAGACGGCAGCCTACCAGGCTCCCCCGTCCTGGGGATTCTCCAGGCAAGAACACTGGAGTGGGTTGCCATTTCCTTCTCCAATGCATGAAAGTGAAAAGTGAAAGTGAAGTCGCTCAGTCGTGTCTGACTCAGTGACCTCATGGACTGCAGCCTACTAGGCTCCTCTGTCCATAGTATTTTCCAGGCAAGAGTACTGGAGTGGGGTGCCATTGCCTTCTCCGTCCCAATTTTCTAGTAGTTCTCAAAAATCCAGCTGTACTCTAGAGTCATCAACAGAGCTTGTTAAAGTTATGAATCACTGGACTTCATCATCAGAGATTCTGATTCATTAGTTCTAGACTAGGACCTGGGATTCCCTGATGCTTCTTTTGCATCCAACCCCAGGAACCTCCATTTGGGAACTACTGACTCATTAAAATAAAATTAGTTTGGCATTCAGTAGCCTCTATATTCTTATTCCAATTTCTTTTTTTCCTATTAAAAAATGTTGGCCACCCTGCCTGGCCTGCAGTTTCTTAGTTTCCCAACCAGGTTTTGAACCTGCACCCCCCTGCAGTGGATGGGAAGAGTCTTAACCACTGGACTGCCAAGGATGTCCCTCCAGCTTATTTTTCCATCATTGATTTTTCTTGTTCATTTCTGCAAACTCACCATTCCAGCCAGATTGCTCACTGTTACCCTCAAACAAGCTTTATGGAGCCCTAAGTTGCCCCTCTCTTGAGCTGATCCCTCTTCCCTCTCTCTGAGTCCTCCCAGGCCTCTGAACACACCTTCAGCCCCATTTCCATGGTCCTTCTTTGACCTGCGTGTCTCTCTTTCTCATCAATACTTTTATAGTCCGTGTCTCCTCATTCAGTACTTCCCATAGGCTGACTCGGCTTTTAGTTTGGGTTTTACATGTTTGTCTCATGTTCTCAGTGGGATTGTAAATTCCTTTAAACACACGGACTTTCTCATCATACTTTTCACAGTGTTGGCCTTTAATAAGGTTGTGCTGATTGGCTGGCTTATATGATGTGCTAATTGGAGTAGACTTATTTGAATATTAATGTGTAGTGCCCTTTAGTCATTCTAGATAATAGTATTGAAAATAATGAAAATAGTGGAAGTGGCCCAAAAATAAGAAAGGGGGCAAACTGTATTAGGATTTTGTTTTTTTTTTCCTCCTTGAAGTAAATGTTGAAGGATGAGTTACCTGGTAATAATAACCAACTGTTCACCATTGCCATTGAGGACAGGGCTAGAGATACTGAGCCAAAATCACTATCAGAAAAACACATGAGGTTAGATAGAAAAAGAAGATGATCGTTAAGCACTGGAATGAGGTTTCTGAATAGGTTATGGAATTGACCTCCCTAACAGTAGGAAAGATGAATATCCATCTAAAATGGTATGAAAAAATTAGCCAATCAGTTCATTACTTTAGTGTCTATTAAATGTTACTCTGGGGAAATTCAGAAAAAGATATACAACATGAACCCTTTACTTAAACTTACTATCTAATTAAGATAACCCATAAATATGAAATTACTAGCCATGAAAATAGGATTTAAAATTAAAAGCCAAATTGTGAAGCTAGGATCATAGTTGTGGTTCGAATTCAGCTGTATACCTCGAACCCCTGTCTACCTCTCCATTCCTAAAAAAACAAACCCAAGCCTTTTTTCAATAAATAAGTTTTGAACATATCTTTCTTTTTTTTTTTTTAATTTTAGAGTTTAGATTTATTTAGGGCCATTTGCACATGTTCACAGAATAGTTTACCCCCACAAATGACAAGACAGCTCCCCTTCAGCGAGTCCCTGTATTCTGCTTTACTTATAGCAAGAGGATAACATTAAACGTGGAAGCTTTTGATTTGTGGCACCAGATGATGGTCTACACAGGACATCCTTCAAAAACTACAATTAGGGATCCACCTAGCTTTTTAGCAGTACAAGCTCGATTGAGGTTTTCTGGCCTATTTGCTTGACATTTGTGTTTTATGCCTTGGAACTTCCTTCTGATGGCATCCTTGGAGCTCACATAGATCATTTTACTCTTCAGAGGAGACAGTTCTGGTGCCCACAGGAAAAACATCAACTCCTCTTTTCTGGATTCCTTTGTTTCAAAGCCTGTATCATACAGAGCATATCAACAATCTTTTTCAGGAAGCATCTCCACAAAATGCTTCAAAGGATCGGTTTTGGTGACACCAGCATCTCCCACCAAGAACATATCTTTCCATACTGATTTTTTAGGTTGAGTGGAGCAGTCCCCAGTCTTTTTTGAAATAATTTATTCAATGCTATCGACCAAGCAACAACAAGGAACACAACAAACATGTTGAAAGTAAAACCAATCTGTTATTTCTTTTCTTTCCTGAGATTTCTTTCATTCCTACAACAAATATTGATTGTCAAATGAGTGTTGTTTTCAGTTTGAAGATAACGACAGTAAACAAGTCAGATATGTTCTCTTGTTACACTTTCCTTAAAGTGTGGAAGGGTTTTATTAAAGTGACAGAAACTTCATTAAACTCCTTTTAAATAACCAGAGCATCCCTGAATCCCATAAAATTATGGTTAACACATTTGCAGTGTACTTAGTAAAAATATCAAAAATGAAATGTCTTAATATCTGAACTTAGCTGTGTAACTGCCTTCTTGAATGGAAGTTTTTCTCTGCCTGAGAGATATGTACTTTTTGTTGTTGTTCAGTCACTAAGTCATGTCCAACTCTTTATGACCCCACTGACTGAAGCATACCAGGCTTCCCTATCCTTCACTGTTTCTTGGAGTTTGCTCAAACTCATGCCCATCAAATCAGTGATGCCATCCAACCATCTCATCCTCTGTGGTCTCCTTCTCCTCCTGCCTTCAATCTTTCCCAGCATTAGGGTCTATTTGTCATATATATTTGCAATACATGTGTAAATTATCATTGTGATCATCAACTACTTGACTGTTGGCTGAAAATGATTAAAATATATGTCTGTAGACTTAAACAGATAAAGACTGAAATCTGAAAAGTCAGTTTCACAGGTGAATTGGAGGAAATAGCCCAAGACTGTTAACCTTTACCCTGCCAAAGTAGGAAATCTAATTAGAGGCAAACAGAAAAATTTGCCCTTTAAACATTTTCATGCTCAGTGTGGTTATTTGGTCTATGTTGAGGTGTCCAGATTATTCTAGTTTGAGCACTGAGAAACCCACCCCAGGGAATCTCCTCATTTTAAGCAAATTGGGTGAGTGGATCATCCTAGTTTGCATTCCCATTAGATCTGGTGATCCTCACTTTCCCTCCCCACCTTTTGTTTATGTGCCGCTAGGTAGTCATAACTACATAACATAGTGAGAGTTGGACCATAAAGAAAGCTGAGCACTGAAGAATTGATTCTTTTGAACTGTAGTGGTGGAGGAAACTCTCAAGAATCCCTTGGACTGCAAGGAGATCAAACCAGTCAATCCTAAAGGAAATCAACCCTGAATATTCATTGGAAGGACTAATGCTGAAGCTGAAGCTGCAATACTTTGGCCACCTGATGTGAAAAACTGACTCCTTAGAAAAGACCCTGATGCTGGGAAAGATTGAAGGCAGGAGGAGAATGGGATGACAGAGGATGAGAAGGTTGGATAGTATCACCACCTCGATGGACATGAGTTTGAGCAAGCTCCAGGAGTTGGTGATGGACAGGGAGGCCTGGCATGCTGCAGTCCACAGGGTCACAGAATCAACACAACTGAGCGACTGAACTGAACTGAACTGCTATAGTCATAAAAGTTCTTTGAAAAGCAAAACTGAAAAGTAATTTTAATACTACTCATTTAAAATATTTATGCTACAAATAGAATATGTATATAAAAGAGCAAAAGCTATAAAAGAAAACTTGAGTGTACTCTTCATTGTCTTAGTTTTTTGTGCTTGTCTATATCTGAACCTCTCTCTAGTCTCCTAAGGCTTTCTCAGTGTCTGAAAAAAAGCCACTTAGCCCCAGAAATCAAAGTAGAAATGTTTCAGCAGAGAATGACTAAAAGCAGCGCCCCACGTGCCCACAAAAGAATTCTTTAAACCATTATGTAATTCAAGACTCAAGAGAAAGCTGGAGGGTACATCGACCAGAAATCACGGTTTGCAACTGTGATTGCTGACAAAATCACCAGTGAACAGTAAAAACCCTAATTCTGGGGCTTTTGGTATTAGTTCCTCCCATTGGTAGGTTTCTTCTCCCCCAGGGACTGTAATTTTCCACTTTAAATTTGAACGCTAGTCAATGTATAGTAGAAAATCAATAACATGGATTTGTTCTGCCTTCCTTTTTGCCTCCTGGAATTTTCAGAGTATGTGAAAGAAGAGGTTTTATGATGAAGATGGACTATAAAATGAAAGCAGTGACTTTGACCAATATTCTAGATTTTTGACCAAGACACATACCCTAGACTACCCATCTCCTCTATGCTCCTGCCATTCCCTCTTTATCCCCACTCTTCGAGGGTATTTAATGTCCACTGTGATATGATTACTGACGCATTTTTGTAAAGACTTTCCAGCAAACTAATTGGAATTTGCTATCTAAATATCTTCCTATTTATTCTTCCTTCTCCATTTACTTTTGTTTTACTATTTTCAGTTGCAACTTCCTCCCCCATGTTATGACTTGAGTAGAGAAAAGTAAAGGAAGAAACTCACAACAACACAAGCATAATCCATAAACCTAAGCATTCAGTGTATACAGATGATCGTTTTTGCGTTGTTAAAAATTAGCAAGATTGCCAAGGAACCTCGGCAGCAAATACAGATGTGGCGACCCAGTAGGTTGCCCTCACTTTCTCAGGCAGACTCAGCTCCTTCCCCTGACAGTTTGACTCCTTTGGTCAGCCTTCTGAAGCTAGCTCACCCAGCTCCTTTTCAATCTCAACATGCTAAGGCCGCACTTTGTGGAAAAGTCTGATTATTCTGGACTTGCCTTGCAACGGTAGTTTCCACAGGTCTTGTATCATCTTGGGCACGAAAGCCACCTCCTAAGAATTATTCTTTTCCCTGTATCTCTGCCTTGACTTCATTCTCCCTCTCTTTCTCTTTCCTTTGTGTCTTCTCATAAAGGTAACCCAGTTCTCAGGTTCCTCCAGGTCCTTGTCTCCTGAATAAAACCCAGAAATAGATTGATTATCAGCAGTCTCTCCTCCATCCCTGGTCAGCTTTGTGTAATTGTTCTTCACTTTGGGTTTCTGGTAGCCCCACCACAGAACTTAGTAAACTATGGAGCTCTGAGTAGCTATGACTTTTAAACGAAGTGCTACCTTCCCTACCAAGATAACCTTACTCTGGAGTCTGCCTGGTAGCACTGCCTCATATATTTGGTGCTCTGTAGAGCCCATGGCCTGATGGGATTCCAACCCCATCATCTTAGACATCCCTGGTATAATGAAACTTAGTTTCTCTGATAGGTCACACCCGCAACACTAGCTCCCGGCTCCATCTTCAGCCTCATATGTCTCAGATCAGATCAGATCAGTCGCTCAGTCGTGTCCGACTCTTTGTGACCCCATGAATCGCAGCATGCCAGGCCTCCCTGTCCATCATGAACTCCCGGAGTTCACTCAGACTCATGTCATTGAGTCAATGATGCCATCCAGCCATCTCATCCTCTGTCGTCCCCTTCTCCTCTTGCCCCCAATCCCTCCCAGCATCAGAGTCTTTTCCAATGAGTCAACTCGTCACATGAGGTAGCCAAAGTACTGGAGTTTCAGCTTTAGCATCATTCCTTCAAAAGAAATCCCAGGGCTGATCTCCTTTAGAATGGACTGGTTGGATCTCCTTGCAGTCCAAGGGACTCTCAAGAGTCTTCTCCAACACCACAGTTCAAAAGCATCAATTCTTCGGCACTCAGCCTTCTTCACAGTCCAACTCTCACATCCATACATGACCACAGGAAAAACCATAGCCTTGACTAGACGAACCTTTATTGGCAAAGTAATGTCTCTGCTTTTGAATATGCTATCTAGGTTAGTCATAACTTTCATTCCAGTGAGCAAGCGTCTTTTAATTTCATGGCTGCAGTCACCATCTGCAGTGATTTTGGAGCCCAGAAAAATAAAGTCTGACACTATTTCCACTGTTTCCCCATCTATTTCCCATGAAGTGATGGGACCGGATGCCATGATCTTCGTTTTCTGAATGTTGAGCTTTAAGCCAACTTTTTCACTCTCCACTTTCACCTTCATCAAGAGGCTTTTGAGTTTCTCTTCACTTTCTGCCATAAGGGTAGTGTCATCTGCATATCTGAGGTTATTGATATTTCTCCTGGCAATCTTGATTCCAGCTTGTGTTTCTTCCAGTCCAGCGTTTCTCATGATGTACTCTGAATACAAGTTAAATAAACAGGGTGACAATATACAGCCTTGACGTACTCCTTTTCCTATTTGGAACCAGTCCGTTGTTCCATGTCCAGTTCTAACTGTTGCTTCCTGACCTGCATACAAATTTCTCAGGAGGCAGATCAGGTGGTCTGGTATTCCCATCTCTTTCAGAATTTTCCACAGTTGATTGTGATCCACACAGTCAAAGGCTTTGGCATAGTCAATAAAGCAGAAATAGATGTTTTTCTGGAACACTCTTGCTTTTTCCATGATCCAACGGATGTTGGCAATTTGATCTCTGGTTCCTCTGCTTTTTCTAAAACCAGCTTGAACATCAGGAAGTTCACGGTTCACATATTGCTGAAGCCTGGCTTGGAGAATTTTGAGCATTACTTTACTAGCGTGTGAGATGAGTGCAGTTGTGCGGTAGTTTGAGCATTCTTTGGCATTGCCTTTCTTTGGGATTGGAATGAAAACTGACCTTTTCCAGTCCTGTGGCCACTGCTGAGTTTTCCAAATTTGCTGGCATATTGAATACAGCACTTTCACAGCATCATCTTTCAGGATTTGGAATAGCTCAACTGGAATTCCATCACCTCCACTAGCTTTGTTCATAGTGATGCTTTCTAAGGCCCACTTGACTTCACATTCCAGGATGTCTGGCTCTAGGTCAGTGATCACACCATCGTGATTATCTTGGTCGTGAAGATCTTTTTTGTACAGTTCTTCTATGTATTCTTGCCATCTCTTCTTAATATCTTCTGCTTTTGTTAGGTCCATACCATTTCTGTCCTTTATCGAGCCCATCTTTGCATGAAATGTTCCTTTGGTATCTCTAATTTTCTTGAAGAGATCTCTAGTCTTTCCCATTCTGTTGTTTTCCTCTATTTCTTTGCATTCTTTGATCGCTGAAGAAGGCTTTCTTATGTCTTCTTGCTATTCTTTGGAACTCTGCATTCAGATGTTTATATCTTTCCTTTTCTCCTTTGCTTTTCACGTCTCTTCTTTTCACAGCTATTTGTGAGCCCTCCCCAAACAGCCATTTTGCTTTTTTGCATTTCTTTTCCATGGGGATGGTCTTGATCCCTGTCTCCTGTACAATGTCATGAACCTCATTCCATAGTTCATCAGGCATTCTAGCTATCAGATCTAGGCCCTTAAATCTATTTCTCACTTCCACTGTATAATCATAAGGGATTTGATTTAGGTCATACCTGAATGGTCTAGTGGTTTTCCCTACTTTCTTCAATTTAAGTCTGAATTTGGCAATAAGGAGTTCATGGTCTGAGCCACAGTCAGCTCCTGGTCTTGTTTTTGCTGACTGTATAGAGCTTCTCCATCTTTGGCTGCAAAGAATATAATCAGTCTGGTTTCGGTGTTGACCATCTGGTGATGTCTCATGTATAGAGTCTTCTCTTGTGTTGTTGGAAGAGGGTGTTTGCTATGACCAGTGTGTTCTCTTGGTAAAACTCTAGTAGCCTTTGCCCTGCTTCATTCCGTATTCCAAGGCCAAATTTGCCTGTTACTCCAGGTGTTTCTTGACTTCCTACTTTTGCATTCCAGTCCCCTACAATGAAAAGGACATCTTTTTTGGGTGTTAGTTCTAAAAGGTCTTGTAGGTCTTCATAGAACCGTTCAACTTCAGCTTCTTCAGCATTACTGGTTGGGGCATAGACTTGGATTACAGTGATATTGAATGGATTGCCTTGGAAACGAACAGAGATCATTCTGTCGTTTTTGAGACTGCATCCAAGTACTGCATTTCGGACTCTTTTGTTGACCATGATGGCTACTCCATTTCTTCTGAGGGATTCCTGCCCTCAGTAGTAGATATAATGGTCATCTGAGTTAAATTCACCCATTCCAGTCCATTTCAGTTCGCTGATTCCTAGAATGTTGACATTCACTCTTGCCATCTCTTGTTTGACCACTTCCAATTTGCCTTGATTCATGGACCTGACATTCCAGTTTCTATGCAATATTGCTCTTTACAGCATCGGACCTTGCTTCTATCACCAGTCACATCCACAGCTGGGTATTCTTTTTGCTTTGGCTCCATCCCTTCATTCTTTCTGGAGTTATTTCTCCACTGATCTCCAGTAGCATATTGGGCCCCTACTGACCTGGGGAGTTCCTCTTTCAGGATCCTATCATTTTGCCTTTTCATACTGTTCATGGGGTTCTCAAGGCAAGAATACTGAAGTGGTTTGCCATTCCCTTCTCCAGTGGACCACATTCTGTCAGATCTGTCCACCATGACCCGCCCATCTTGGGTTGCCCCATGGGCATAGCTTAGTTTCATTGAGTTAGACAAGGCTGTGATCCTAGTGTGATTAGATTGACTAGTTTTCTGTGAGTATGGTTTCAGTTTGTCTGCCCTCTGATGCCCTCTTGCAACACCTACGGTCTTACTTGGGTTTCTCTTACCTTGGACGTGGGGTATCTCTTCACAGCTGCTCCAGCAAAGCACAGCCATTGCTCCTTACCTTGGACGAGGGGTATCTCCTCACTGCCACCCTTCCTGACCTTCAACGTGGGATAGCTCCTCTAGGCCCTCCTGTGCCCACACAGCCACGGCGTGGGGTTGGTCCTCCCAGCTGCCGACCCTGGCCTTGGGCGTAGGGGCGTGGGGTTGCTCCTCCTGCCTGCCGCCCCTGGCCTCAGGCTTAAGGGCATGGGGTATCTCCTACCAGCCGCTACCCCGACCTCGGACATGGGGTAACTCCTCTCATCGCCGCCCCTGACCTCGGACGCTGGGTATCTCCTTCGGCCGCCCCCCCTGACCTCGGACGTGGGGTAGCTCCTCTTGGCCCTTCCTGCGCCGTCGCAGTCTGGCACTCTTGGCCGCTGCCCCTGACCTCGGACATGGGGTAACTCCTCTTGGCCGCTGCCCTTCGGGCATGGGGTCCTCCTGGCTTCTGCCCCTGACCTCGGACGTGGGGTGGCTCCTCTCGGCCGCACTTAGTGCGCCCGTTGCAGCCGCCTAGTTACACAATATTTTTTCTTTGAATCTTTGGCATCTTATCTGACTTTTGCGAATTCATCTGTCATTTGCTTTCCTCACTACCATTGTTATGCCAAGCTCACTGTGCTCGCTGCATGACAGGCCAATGAATCCGAGAGATGAGGTGTTGAGGCAAGGAAGAGACTAATCAGGGATCCAGCAGACCAAGAAGATGGCAGGCTAGTGCCTTAAAATAACCATCTTATTGGGGTCTGGATGCCAGGTTCTTTTATAGACCAGAGAGAAAAAAGCAATGAGGAACTAAAGTCAAAAGGCAGAATAGAGAGGGAGAGGCAGTGAGGAAGTAAAGTGAAAGGGTCTTCCGTCTTGCAAAACATCTCCAAGGGAATGGCCAGCCTTTGGAAGAGGGTGTTAATCTCTTCTATTCACAGGTGGGCAGGGACAAACTATCTCTCCAGGAGCTGAACAAAGGCACTTTAGTTTACAGTCAAGCAGAGGGGCAGTTTTTTCCAGGCAAGCCAGTGAGTATGATTATAATAGTAAAAGCAACAAAAAGCAAGTCAAAGAAACAGTTTGCAGCATGGAGTCAGAATTGGCTGCCTCCCTGCAACACCATGACCTGTGCTGCTGCTGGACTATACCTTGACAGACCACTTCTAGACTAGTTGGCTGACCTGTCTAAGGCAGCCTCTGTGTCATTCATCCAGCCTTTATTCATCCTGGTTAGTGGGACTCTATCTAATCCCCAGTTAAACAATGACCGTAGGGTATTGGGCATATCTGACATCAGTTTTGCTATTGCTTACTGCCTAGATCATTATACGCATTCAACAATGGGTTCCTGAGTTAATTCTTGACTCTAAGAAATCCATTCTAAAAGTAGTAACTAACAGTTTCTACTTACAGAGGCTTTCATAGGCTGACTTAATTTTGAAATGATGATACATTTTACTCTTGTTTTTTTCTTTTAAATCTGAAGTTTTCATTTTGAAAACTTCAGATAGTAATGCTGAAAGAGAGAAACAAATCCTTTGAATACTGGACTCTCTAACAGAAGTAACTCTTCATTTTGGGAATACAGGTTAGCTGATAAGCTCTACTCTTATGTTTTGCATTTTCAGTGTTAAACTTTAAATCTATCATGTTTTATTCCAAAAGAGATGTATCAGCATAAAGAGAAATAGTGGTAGGTTATAGGATGTAATAGAAATTCTAGTAGACTGTTTAACAATAATATGGCAGTCAGATACTATTTTAATCAGTATTGTCATTAACGACTATCAATAGTGAGGATAAGATGTTCTTTGTGAATTATGATTTATGGCTGGCACAAGCAGTCACACTGAAGTATATTTATTTTATAATATAGAGACATTGATTAAATGCACATAGCATCTCAAATACAGTTGACATTTTAAGTCAGAATTATTACAGACACACAGCCATTCATTTAAGCTGTTGCTTTAAAAATGTGTCTCAACTGATTGTTAATGGAAGAAAGTCTAGCTGGGCCAATATTTCAATAAGTTGATCCTTTATTTTACTGACATACATGGCCTGGGGGAGATTTGTCTCCTTTGGGCAATGATATTACTTTGCTTTATCTGGTGGATAGGTCACCAGATGAAAATAGTCCCTTATATATATATACACATGGGTTCAAGGTTGCTCAGAAAGCTTTTTCTTACTAGGATAAAGTAATTTGGGGTTTTCTTTCCGTAATTCTCCCTTCCCTCTCTGAAAAATCTTTCCTTCTAGCCTTACCAACCTGCTTGGGAAGTGAGTCTTAAATAATTGATGACAGCTGAGCTGAAACATTAATATCGTTTAAGGATGATGGTTTGTGTAATGTATATTGCTGCATGTTGCCAGCAGACCAGCAATTTTAAACAACATAAGTGTTTGAGTATTGATTGTTGATTTACAAGATCAAGCCAATAGTACATGTGTCTTAGAGCATCCTTATATACTAAGTCTATAAATTCTTTGATCCACTTTCTCATCTTTTTAAATTCAGAAATTACATTTTTAAACTTATTATAAAATAATTTTAGACTTAGAGAAATGTTACAAAATATAAAGGGTTCTTATGTACTTTTCATCTAGATTCCTTTCCTCGGATGTTAACATATCTCTATATTAGCTCAAGTGTTATTTTTCTCTCTCACTTTTTTTTTTTCCTCTCTGTATGGATATGTGTACAGAGACAAGCATGCATTCCTTTTTTTTCTGAATAATCTGTAAGTATATGTAAACCTGATACCCTTTTTCCCTAAAAGACTTGGAAGCTAGTACTGCATCATTCTATCATTTTTATGCTGTATTTGAAAAGAGTAAAGAGCTGGCCTTGCTTCAACCTCAAATCAGTGAAATTAGAAGTTATAAAATAAGTAAAGTGCTGATTGCAAATAGGATTATAAGTTAAAAAAAAAAAACTTCCTTATGTGTGTGGTTGTTTTTTTTTTAATTTTTGTGGACACCATCTAATCTAAAAACCTAAATTAAGTGAGTGTCCACTTGTGGTAAAAGCGTACACATTTCCAAGAGTGAAATGTCTTTTACAATTAAGGAAACTTCAAAAGTAAGACATCTGCAAAAAGGTACAAATATCTCATCCTTATGATGAGGCCTCATTAACTATTGAATTTAGCACAATGTGCGTGAATGAGATGGTAAATAGGAAAATGTCCTGCTGATTATTATTAAAACCGTGTTGCAAAAGGATTCTTAGAAATCTGATATCATCTTTTTCTCATACTTTTTATCCTTTCCATTTTGCTGCAAATGACTTATTGATAAGACTGGAGGGGATCCCGGGGAAGCAATACAGTACCAGTCTGATCACCTAGGGCTTTTCTTACACATATCTGGGTATTTGATTTTGAAAACAAAAATATCCAAAGATAAATGTCATATGATAGTGATAGTGAAGTTAAATTCATCCGTAAAGTTTACAATTTGCCTCATCAGGAATTGGCAATTGGAGAAATACGAGGTATTCTTCCAGCCTTTTTAATTACATTTGTTAGGTATTGAGGATCTTTAAATGGGAGAGACCACTCCAGGGGTATCTCACTTTAGTAAATCTCTTGTGTCTTAAAACAGAAAGAGAGGCATTGTAATATCATTGTGGTATAAAATACATATAATACATAATATTGTAGAGAATATAGTGTATAATATAGGTGTAACCGATAGAGGGTATGGAGATATACATCTGTTGAGAATCAGTACTTAAGAAAACTACAATTCCCTGAGCATTCAGTCCAGCTTTTATAGAAAATAAAGGAGCGATACCTGAGTGTGTTCCTTACCACAGGTCTGTCCCTAAATTACAGGAATGTCATGATAACAACCTCCCCTGCACATGGCCACATATGGCTGAGTTTGTCCGTATTGCTAAATGAAGACAGCTTGATTCTGGATAAGACTGTTGCAGGAAGGAGGACCCCTTCCAGGGCCTGAAACTGGGCTCTTGTCTAACACTCGGAAATGAATCGTCTGAGGAGATACATGTGCTGACAAAGCAAGAGATTTTATTGGGAAAAGGCACCAGGGTGGAGAGCAGTAGGGTAAGGGAACCCAGGAGAACAGCTTTGTTACATGGCTTGCAGTCTCGGGTTTTACGGTGATGGGATTAGTTTCCGGTTGTCTTTAGCCGATCATTCTGACTCAAGAGTCCTTCCTGGTGGTGCACGCCTTGTTCAGCCAAGATGAATGCCAGAGAGGATTCTGGAAGGTGATCAAACATGTGGTGTCTCATTTTGACCTTTCCTGAACTATTCCGGTTGATGGAGGCTTATTAGTTCCATGTTCCTTACCAGGACCTCCTGTTGTAAAACAATTCATGCAAATGGTTACTCTGGTGCCTGGCCAGGGTGGCCAGTTTCTATCAGTGTGCCTCCCCTAACAAGACCATAAAGGATCAAATAGTGTAAACACTCTACAGAATCCTCTTTTTCTTTTTGTATGTCAGGATGTAATTAGAGCAGCTGAAATCTACTGCGTTCTTCTTGTATGTCTTCAAATGTCTATGCCCCAAATATCTTACAGGTGAAAGATACTGCAACTTTATGAAGCACTTTTAAACTTTTAGCCAAAAAGTAGTTTGTATCACTAGTATCTTTTTTTTAAGTTTTTAAAAATAAAATTGGTAGGTTGCATTATAAGTAATTTTTAAAAATTCATATGTCTTGTTTTACTCTATAGGTTAACTATATCAAGTTTAATGGTAAAGAATTTCCAGAATGTTAATTAACATGGAGAACCCACGTGCCATGACACAGTGTTTATGAAGCACATATTGAGTGAAACTTCTAAGGCACAGTCCTTGAAGGACTGTGCAAAATTTTTACTATAAATGAGTGACTGTAGTTTTGTGGAGGAAGGATCCATATTTTCCTTCTGATTCTCAGACAGGTCTGTTACACAAACAAACAAATAAACAAACAAAAACTAAAAACTACTTTATAACAGAGTCCAGCCTCTGCAGAGCCATCTATGTTTCTGCCTGACACGTGGCTGACAGTCTTACTTCTACTCGCTGACTCCTTGTACTAATGTATTCAACACCTAGTTGGATACAACTATCATCGCAAAAGGAATGCAACCCTCTGTAAAGAATTATTAGATATAGAGTGTTCCTCTCGGCACTTTTTCTATCCCAGAGACCTCCTCCAGATGGATCCAGGTTGGAGATGATCACCTAAGTGCAGCATCATGGGAAGCAATACTTCACTATGGAGGGGAGTTTCTTAATGAATTTCTCCTTTCTAATACTACAGTAGTTCCTCAGTATCTATTAAGGAGTGATTCCAGGCCCCATGGGGCTTCCCAGGTGGCACTACTGGTAAAGAACCCGCCTGCCAATGCAGGAGACATAGGTCAATCCCTGGGTCAGGAAGATCCCCTGGAGGAGGCATGGCAGCCCACTCCAATATTTTTGCCTAGAGAATCCCATGGACAGGGGAGCCTGATGGGCCACAGTCCATAGGGTGGCAAAGAGTCAGACATGACTGAAGTGATTTAGCACAGACTCACCAGTCCCCATGCCAAATACCAAAATCTGCAGATGCTCAAGTCCCTTATAGAAAATGGTGCAGTATTTGTACATAACCTATGTGCATTCTCCTTTATACTTTAAATCATCTTTAGATTACTTGAAGGGGTTCCCTGGTAGCTCAGTGTTAAAGAATCTGCTTGCCAATGCAGGAGACATGGGTTCGATACCTGGGTCAGGAAAATACCCTGGAGAAGGAAATGGCAACCCACTCCAGTATTCTTGCCTGGGAAATTCCACGGACTGAGGAACTTGTTGGGCTACAGTCCAAGGGGTCCCAAAAGAGTTGAACACAACCTAGTGATTAAGCAGCAATAACAAGATTACTTAAAATACCAAAAAACAATGAAAATGCTTTATAAATAGTTGTAAGTGAAATGTAAACGCTATGCAAATGGTTACTTGCTTAGCAAATTCAAGTTTTGTTTCTTGATACTTTCTAGAACTTTTTTCCAAATATTTTCCATCCATATGGTTGGGTCTGCAAATATGGAACCCATGGATGCAGAGGGTACTCTCTAGCTATGCTCCATTAAGTACAAACCAGTTGAGCTCTGCTCAATCTAACCAAGAAATGACTCTTTTTAGTTAGGATGCTCTATGTCTGTATTTCCCTGTGCTTTTTAGCTGAGGTCTCTTCTCTGCTGTCACAACTCAGACCAACAAAATTTCAATTATGTTTAGGTAGCCCATTGTGTGTCCTACTCCTGGAACTGTAGCCCTCCTTTTCTGAGGGTCTTTACAATGTCTATTAGAACTAGGCTTCAATTCATACTTGGCGATTAGATGTTGCTGTATCACACAATACACTCCAAACTGAAAAGTGACTATTATCTGGAGCCCGCAAAGCTACAAAATAAATTTTTCTATTATTGTATTAGTTCTGTACATTTAAAATCTTTAACATGAATGTGGTTAAAATAAGAAGTACTTGTGATAAATAGAATGTGTAGATAAAGTTTACCAAGATAACTTAAATGTTTTTATCGTTCAGTCACTAAGTTGTGTCCTACTGTTTACGACCCCATGAACTGCAGCATACCAGGCTTCCCTGCCTTTCACTATCTCCTGGAGTTTGCTCAAACTCATGTGCATTGAGTCAGTGATGCTGTCTAACCATATATCCCCTGCCACTCTCTTCTCCTCTTGCCTTCAATCTTTCCCAATATCAGGGTCTTTTCCAATGAGTTGGCCCTTCACATCAGGTGGCCGAAGTATTGAAGCTTCAGCATCAGCAGCAGTCTTTCCAATGGATATTCAAGGTTGATTTCCTTTAAGATTGACTGGTTTGATCTCCTTGCTGTCCAAGAAACTCTCAAGAGTCTTCTCCAACACCACAGTTCAAAAGCATCGGTTCTTTGGCACTCAGCTTTCCTTATGGCCTGACTCTCACATCTGTACATGACTACTGAAAAAACCATAGCGTTGACCATGTATGTGTTCAATTGCTTGATCTGTCCAACTCTTTGGAACCCCATGGACTGTAGCTCATCAGCCTCCTCTGTCCATGAAATTTTTCAGGCAGAAATACTGGAGTGGTTTGCCATGTCCTCCTCCAGGGGATCTCCCCAACCCAGGGATCAAACAACGTCTCCTGCATTGCTGGCGGATTCTTTACCACTGAGCCACATGGCTTTGACTAGACAGACCTTTGGAAACAAAGTGATATCTCTGCTTATTAATATACTGTTGTTTGTCATAGCTTTTCTTTCTAGGAACAAGCCTCTTTTAATTTTTTGGTTGCAGTCCCTGTCCACAGTGATTTTGGAGCCCAGGAAAATAAAATCTGTCACTGTTTCCACTTTTTCCCCATCTATTTACCCTGAAGTTATGGGAATAGATGCCATGATCTTTGCTTTTGAATGTTGAGTTTCAAGCCAGCTTTTTCACTCTCCTCTTTCACCTTCATCAAGAGGCTCTTTAGTTCCTCTTTGCTTTCTGCCATTAGAGAGATATCATCTGCATATCTGAAGTTGTTGATATTTCTCCCGACAGTCTTAATTCCAGCTTGTGCTTCATCCAGCTTAGCATTTTGTATGATGTACTCTAGCTTGGCGGGCTACAGTCCATTGCAAAGAATTGGACATAGCTGAGGGACTAACACACACACACACACACTCACTCTGCACAGAGTTTAAATAAGTAGGTGACAATATACAGCCTTGATGTACTCCTTTACCAGTTTTGAACCTGTGCATTTTTCCATGTCCAGTTCTAACTGTTGCTTCTTGACCTGCATACATTTCTCTCAGGAAACAGGTAAGGTGGTCTGGCAGTCCCATCTCTTGAAGAATTTTCCACAGTTTGTTGTGATCCACACAGGTTTAGCATAGTCAGTGAAGCACAAGTAGATGTTTTTTTGGAATTTCCTTGCTTTTTGTGATCCAGGGGATGTTGGCAGTTTGATCTCTGGTTCCTCTGCCTTTCCTAAATCCAGCTCGTGCATCTGGAAGTTCTCAGTTCACATACTGTTGAAGCCTAGCTTGAAGGATTTTGAGGATTACCTTGCTAGCATGTGAAATGAGCGCAGTTGTACCATAGTTTGAATTTTCTTTGGCATTGCCTTTCTTTGTGATTGGAATGAAAGGTGACCTTTTTCATTCCTGTGGCCACTGCTGAGTTTTCCAAATTTGCTGGCATATAATTTTAATGTTATAGTCAAATAATTTATAGAGCAATACTCATTTTTATTAAAATTTTTTTAAATTGATACTTCCTCAAAAAACAAAGACACAAATTATTATTCAAGAAAATATCTAATTTCTTTTCTTGAAAGGTCAGGCAATGAGCAATATAAGTCAAGTTGCAGTGTAATGTATAAGCCTTCCTTTTAAAATTAGTAATGTTTAAAAATGAATTGTCTTGACTCTGCATAAATTACTTTAACTGTACGCTGCTAAGTTGCTTTAGTTGTGTCCAACTCTGTGTGACCCCATAGACAGCAGCCCACCAGGCTCCCCCATCCCTGGGATTCTCCAGGCAAGAATACTGGAGTGGGTTGCCATTTCCTTCTCCAATGCTTAAAAGTGAAAGTGAAGTCACTCAGTAATGCCCAACTCTTAGCGACCCCATGGACTGCAGCCTAACCAGGCTCCTCCATCCATGGGATTTTCCAGGCAAGAGTACTGGAGTGGGTTGCCATTGCCTTCTCCCTTTAACTGTATACCTATTCCCATATTCTGGGATATTGCTCTCAAGGTACTCCTTTTAGCTTTCTAGCTGCTGCCTCTAGCTCCTCATCCTAGCCTCTTATGGAGAGTTAGCATTCCCCAGTTCTCTATGTTCAGCTGTTTCTTCTTACCCTTCTGCTGTTTTTTCTTTCTCTCCTTCCTCTTTCCCTTTCTTCTCACCCCTCCCTACCTCTCCTGGCAATTTCAGCTATAAATCAGACATTTACCCAAGCTCTGGATTCATAGACACAAAATTTATTAAACAGTTTTCTCATATGCATCTGTAGGTACCCCAAACTCAACCTGTACATTGTGAACTTAGCTTTGCTCGTCTGCCCTTACTGAGGCTATCCAGGAGGTCAAGAGAGTGATGCATTCTTTCCCCTCCCCCTCAAATTCAATCCATTACCAAGTCCCTAAGTATCTAAATTCTTTCTTTTTACCCTTTGTTGTACTCCCTTAGTTCAGCTTCTCCCCAGATTAAAACAGTGGCTGTCTGAGCAGTCTTAAGTTTCTCTTTCAACCACCCTCTGCAGCATTACCCGTATGACCTCCCCAAAGATAAATCTGATCCCCTGCCAAAATGTTCAAAGTGGCTATATACAGTGCCTTGAAATGCTGAAATTTCCAAGATGTCATGCAGTGCCTCACCTTTATTCTGTCCTGCAGCCATAGATAAGTACATGCAAGTGTCAGACTGTACCGTGAAAGCATTCAGCCATCAATATTTTGGAAGTCAAATGTATTACCCAGCCTTGAACCCACTCTATACCAATGGCCACTCTATATCTATGGCCAATTCTTAGTCTTACTTAAGTGTTAAGTTCAAGGATCACCTTGGGAATCCTTGCTGACGACCATCCTCCCTTCACTCAAGGCTGGCAAGATAGTTTTCATATCAGCCCACTACTTTGAATAGTTAGACATCCTGTATTGAAATGAGACATTTTTTCTGTTCCCACTTTGGAGGTATCTGTCTACCAAGAAGGCTACATGAATGTGGTTAAAATAAGAATTGCCTATAATAAATATAGGTTTATATTTAATTGCCTATAATAAATACAGAGAAGGTTATTGAATTTCATAGTCCTTTATTATAATTTACCTGTAATTATAAAAGCAAATAAACACAAAAACATACTATTTTAGACTTCATTGCTCATGTATCTAAATGCAAAAATCATGTGGTATTTTATGAAGCTTTAAATCTGAGGAAATAGGATCTGTGAAAACTGCCTAATTTGTTGATTTGCATGTGAAGTGTGTTGTTCCCAGTGGGTGGTGGAAACTGAGTTGTCATGTAGCTTACTAGCCCTGAGCAGGTAACTGGTGTTAGTTCCCGCTGCTGTAACAAAATAGATTTGGCCTTTATTACAGCTCCTATTTGAAAATTGCTATTAAAAACTGTCTGCTGGAGATAAGAGAGTGCTTTGCAAAGATGGATGCATTTTGCGTAGCAAAGCAGGAAACAGTGACACCATGTCTTAATGGCACTTTATATTCTGCCAATGTATTTAGCACAACTTCCTCAATTGCATAATCTAAAGTAAACAAAAATCATATTCCATTAGAGACACAGCTCATCAATTGAATTTTGGAGGTGAACTTTTGGCATCCATTGAAAGAATTGGCTCCAACCTCAGAGAGGGGGTTAATCTTTTTAGGGCATCATTGCCTGGAAAGTGGAAGAAAGAGATGACCAAGTCAGGGAATAAGAGTAAAAGCATTATCTCTGAGAGCTAGAATGAGGGAACTATTCAATAGTTACCATTCTATGACCATATTTTATTCAATCATAAGAAAAGAGAAAGGATATTATTTTACAGAGGAAAATTAAAAAAAAAAAACATAATCCCAGTAGGCTGAGGCTTGGTATAATTAAATAATGTAACCTTTTACCTTTGCATTTTAATAATCCCCTAAGGTCTCAGGCCAAATCTGTACAGAAAAACATTGAATACCCCAGTGCTGAGAATATTTTCTGTAGCATCTACCTGGCTTGTGGAAATGGGCTCTTCATTCTTATACAGTAGTAAATACTTAGTGAGATAACTATCATGTAGCAAGACAGAATAAAAATCAATATTAATCAGACCAGAAAAATGCTTCTGTTGTTAGCTGAAAACCCACAAGCTCTACATGTTCTTTTCAGTGCCTTTTTTCTTCTTGCTACAACATTCTATGCTTCTGACACCACATGTTTCCTAATTTAAGATCTTTAACTTTTGATATCTTAGTCTGACTATCAGAACACCCAGCTCTGTCTGTGTGTCTTCACAGACAGAGTATGAAATGTCTCTTCAAGGATCTCCAACATATACACAGCTGCTATTTCTTACTTGGGTATCCCAAGATTAAGCTGCAAGAGGGGATTGCTAATGCTTTGACCTCATCCATCTTTCCAAAACATTGAATATTCAGCCCATAATTTGTACCTATATACTTATTTCCCCACTTTTATGAGGATATGAGCATCTTCCAATTTTTATAACAAATGGAGATATCCCCACTCTTAATACTAAGGTTGCACCATCTCTGGTATGGTATAGAGGCAGTAATAACAACTAGCCCTTATATGTATTATTGGAGGAGGAAATGGCAACCCACTCCAGTATTCTTGCCTGAAAAACCCCATCAACAAAGGAGCCTGGCAGGTTACACAGTCCATGGGGTCACAAAGAGTCAGACATGACTTAGCGACTAAATAATATGTACTATAGTACTTGGCTGCTGTGTAAGTATTGATACTGTTCTTAGTACTTTACATGAATTAATTTATTTAATCTTCACAATGAAGATTAAATAAATATAAAGCAAAGCCTATGAAGCGGGCTTTGCTTTATACCCATTTTACAGATTTAGAAACCAAGACATAGGCAGTATGACTTGCCCATTGATAACATCAATTCTAAATGGGCAAAACTGCTGGGATTTGACCCAAGCAATCTGGCTCCATAGTCCTTCCTCTTTATACTGTCTGACTCCTTGCTACCTGGGCAACTTTGGGCACCTTAAAGGTATTTGATCACTCAGTTTTCTTTTCTGAAGGTTTAAAAAATGACAAAAATAAGCATTATTTCATAGGATTGTTGTTAGAATTAAATGATACAGCATATCTGAAGTGCTTGACTCAGTGACTGATACATAAGTAATACATATTCATGTTATCTACCCTTATTATTGTGATCATGGATCAATAAGTGTCAGATGAAGGAATTAACATAGAGGCATAACTCAGAATCACTAAGTTGGATCTTGGAACTTGCAATCATTATTCCAAGTTCCATGATTTCTGTTGAGAAGCTCATTTAGAAAGAATAGATTCAGTTGTCTAGAGAGATAGAGCTTGGGCTCTTTCCTGAAAGTATTGTATGTAGGAATCAAGCACACTCATGCCTTCTTCTTCCAGTTAAAGAAAGAGCTATTATGATGAGAAAAGATTACTTTTTATAATAGCAATTATACCACTAAATTAAAAAAATGTGTAATATATAGGATAATCCATGGGATGTTTTAAGTTGTCAAAACCCCCGGTATTTCCAAAGTATGTACTATAAGAAGAGTGGAAGAGAAACCTATTTTATCATATTTCAGTGCTCATGCTCTGCTTTTCTCTTTATTGCATTATGAGATTGACATTGTATCATTATCTCTCATTGTCACCTTAGCCTTGTGAGCTTTAGATGCTGCTAATGTTATGGTAATAACTGTGACAATTTGCAATTTTCAGTTGTATTAGACCTTGATTCAGTTTTTTTTTTAACTACCTTGTATAACCATCACTGATTTTTCTTGCAAATAATAAGCAACTTAATGGTTTTTATAAATGAATATTGGTGTGAAATTATCAGAGCAGGAAAATCAATATTAAGAAAACTTCCTATATGAACAACAACAAAAATAGAGTAGTATTAAAGGAATTGTAAATATCCCCAAATCAAATGAATTTGTTATTTTGAAGCTAGTGTTAGAATATTTATAGTTTAAAACCTGCCAGTTCACTGTACTTTTTAAATTTCACTATCCTTTAAAAAATTATAGCCTTCCCTCCTCTTTTTTAAATTAAAAATAACACATCTGGGATCACTGCAGAGCTGGTTTTTCAGAATGCTTTTCTATATTTCACACAAACGATCTCTTTCCCTGTGATTGGAAGTTATATAAAATCAGGATCTTGAAGGGAATCCATCAACTGTCTCCTGAAAGGTCAGTATATTTATATTTTCATTTGTTTGTTTTGGCTAAATGGGCCCTGGAGATTCATCAGCTACTAGGAATATAAAGTAGCACAGCAGACCATGAAATGGTACGTATATCTTTTCTCAAACCTTTCCCTCTATGCATTTCCACTACCAGTCACAATCCTACAGTTTCACCTCCTCTAGGATATTCCATCTCCCTAAATAATCCTAATGGCACAGCTCCTGTACTTCTCATTCCCCTGCCCCTTCTCTGGCATACCATTCATTCACTTGATAAATATTTGTTGAGCAACAGGTCTGCACAGGCACTGTGTTCAGTGATAAATGAAATGCAGTCCTACCCTCAGAGAACTTACAATATAGTAGTTTGTCACTAATTACCTTATTTTTGCTACTATTCATCTGTCTTATAGGGAAAAGGCTACACAATTATTTTTGCTTTCTGTGTACTTTTCACCTAGCAAGTGCTCAAGGCATATTGAGTTAAAGGAGTGAAGTTACTCTCCATCCATGGGAGAAGAACAACATCTCCATCCATGGGAGAAGAACAACAACATCCATGGGAGGGGGATAAAGTGGCTTTATCCCACCATAAACCAGAATTAGCACAGATGGGGTATGTCTACGACTATTATCCTATCTCACTGGGCTAGTTGCTTAGCTCAGACAGTGGATGACTTTGAAGTAAGTTATTACATCGCACATCAGGAAGAGTTAAGTGTTAATTTCTAAACTACAGTTATAGTTTTTTCCCTGAAACGGATGTTTGATCCTGGGGTATTGATGGACAAACCTAGACGAAAGCAAGTGACTTCTCTCAAATGATGTTTGATTATTTCTTCCTCTGTCCTCCCCTATTGAGAAGAAATAGGGGAGAAAGAGGTGAGAAGAGATGAACATGCAGTCTGTCCTCAGATTAGAAACGATTAATAATTAACTCATGAATATGGTTTAAATTTTTAAAACAAAACAAAAAGATGTCCTTTAGTAAAGGACTTTTATGAAATCACACACTGCCCCAGTGAAGAGAAAAAATAAGAGGGACTAAGTCCCCTGGGTAGGTGAGAGCAAAGTGGAAACATTAATGATCCAATATGGTAACCATTAACCACGTATGGCTTTTGAGCTTAAAATGTGACAGGTCTGAGTTGAGGTGTGGTGAAAGTGTAAAATAGACACCTGATTTCAAAAACTTAGTATTAAAAAAAAGAGTAAACATCTTAAAAATTTTATATTGATTATATGTCGGAATTATAATATTTTATACATGTTGGGTTACATGTTGGGTTAGCTAAAATGTATTAGTAATCTCAGCCATTTCTTTTACTTTTTAAAATGTGGCTCATAGAAATTTTTAAATTACATGTGTAACTCACATTATAGTTCTGTTGGACTGCAGCGTTCTAAACCACAGATATTCAAACTGGGTTCCTGATGACCCTGGCCTTCTTCCTAGTGTGACAGCCAGAGGCCATGGAGAAGGTTCATAATCACTTCCATTAGAGAAACTCCTTATTTATCAACAGGTTTCTGACTATGAACATCTTTGAAAGAATCTGCAATCAAAATATTTGCCAGCTCTAGTCTTAGAATATTTCCCATCTACCCTACAGATGCAGAATGAGAAGGACAAATTCAAATACCTTTCTCCATCTCCTATCACTGCACCACATGCATTAACATGAGGGGGCTACTAGGTCTTTCTATGATTCTTTGTTATTTGGGGAGTTCCTCAAAGGTTTATTTGTTAGTGAAATTTTACCCCCTTTCTGTAAGTTACAGAAATTTATTTGCAATGGAATGTCTTTTAAGTATTCCTAATTGATAGCATGGAAGGCCAAGTTACAGATGGTCTTTATTAGGAATTCTTTTTCTTCTGGAAATTGTAGACCCCTTCCCCCTACCCCCTTAGCAAAAGTGATCAGAGGATGATTGAGTGGTCTCTTGTGGAAATATGTATTTACCTATGTAACGATCAGTTTCAACTCAGCACATTCTTCTGTAACCAGTGAACTAACCTGTAACCTCTAAGGGGTGTTGACATCTCTTCAGCTCATAACCCTGTGTGTGTGTGTACACATGTATTTTTTAAACTACAAATACAGTTGCTAATGTAGTGAAGAGCTTTATAAGTGACTCTGTAAATTTCATTTTCTTAAGGATAAGTAATAATCCTGACAATTTTAATTACCCCCTTTTGCAAATAAAGTTAACACATGGTCACATACCTGATTGTACTCTGTGAATTAAAGCTGAGACTGGTAGAAACAAATAGAGGAAAGAAAATAACAAGTAGCAAGATTATTTAAAAACAAACACACACACAAAATATTGGTTTCCCTGACACTCACTGGGCTTCCCTTGTGGCTCAGATGGTAAAGAATACGCCTATGATCCGGGAGACCTGGGTTTGATCCCTGGGTTGGGAAGATCCCCTGGATAAGGGAAAGGCTACCCACTTCAGTATTCTGGCCTGGAGAATTCCATGGACTGTGTAGTCTATGGGGTTGCAAAGAGTAGGACACGACTGAGTGACTTTCACTTTCACTTTTCACTTTGACATTCATTATAACCAAAAGTAGCCATGGAACCTCACGGGATATTTGTATGTGTTTGTGGTCAGAGAATTGATACAGGAACCCAAGATAAAGAACAGACAATATCCTGGTTAGAATATACAGTCTCTGCTGTTTGGAAGTTTATAGATTTTATTCCTCTGTGTGTGACCTTTCCAGTTGGTCCTCAAGAAAGCCCGTTGATTTTGCTCTGATGAGTTTTACATGTTTTATTGAAAGGAGGCATTCTGATGTGAGAAAGTTTGCTTATCATTAGCTGAATTCATGTTCACGCAAAATGTTAATCCATAGATCACACCAGAGGGAAGGACGGAGCATAAGTGAGAACTGTAAATCAAGTAATGTTTTCCTCATGTATCTTTTTTACCTCAGGCAGATGTGCATACTTGGTGGTATAGCGTGATTGACATGTTCCTTCCACAAATGTGGGTTTTATACATTTCCCCATGATCAAAAAGGAAAGAATTCTATCTTGAAATTACAGATGAACCATTTATTTTCCATCCTTTCAAAGCAAGAATATAAAAAACAAGCCCAAACTTTATGCACTGCCTGCCTGGCTTCCTTCCTTCCTTCCTTTCCAAAGTGCCGATTGTGCCAGGTGTCATGGGAACTATAGACAAATGAGACCCTCTCGTGGACCTTACCTTCTGTGTAATAATCATAATGCAAGCATCACTAGCCATGCCACAAAATAAGTCAATGCACATAGTCATGCGTGCCCCCACTTCGGGATATGATAGGAAGCTGCAGAAACAGACAACAGATGCCTCCCATGTCCCCTAGCTCTTGTTTGTCTTCAGAGATTGCCATCATGCTCTTGAAGCCCTCTAGTCTCAGACACCAATTATGCTAGGTGTAGAATTGTCACACATATGAATAGTGCCTTTACTGTGGGTATGTGTTCAGCATATAACATGACTCTCAGTATCATGCCATGTGAACCATGCATTCCTCTGTGTTCCACTGAAGTACAGTGAGATGTCAGGGGAAGAATCTTGGCCCTAAGAAACAGAAGATATAGGTTCTAAATCTGTCTATTCTACCAACAAATCGGGTCGTCTTGTCAGATAAAAAGTCTCAGATTTAGAGGTATCAGATTTGTAACTAGTTTAGATTGGATCATCATTATGCTTCTTCCAAACTCTAAATATCTAGGGTTCTGTGAAAGATGGTGAACAGAGGTTTCACTATAAGGTGGTGACCTCTGAACCTGACTCCACCTTGAAGACTCAACTCAGAGCCCTTGTCTTTGGTTAAGAATATTTCTTTAAGAACCAGCATAAGTAATTAGTAGACAGTTTCACATGAGTGAGAATATATGTGAAGTCTGAAACATGACCATCTTATCATTTGGCCATGTGTTCACTTTCAAATCAGTATCATCAGAGTTCTCCAAAGAAACGGAGCCAGTAGGACACACACACATACACACACGCACACACATATATGTGAGGAGACTATTATGGGAATTGGCTCACATTATGGAGGCTAAGAAGTCCCACAGTCTGCTGTCTGCAAGCTGGAGAGTCAGGACAGCCTTGATATATAATTCATTCTGAATTTAACGGCCTGTGAATCAAGGAAGCAGATGGCGTAAGTCCCGGTTCTGAACCAAAGACCCAAAAACCAGGAGAAAATGGACATCCTAGCTCAAGCAAAAAACCAAACTCGCCCTTCCTCTTTTTCTTCTATTCAGACCCTCAGTAGATTAGACGATGCCTACCACATTGGTGAGTGTGATCTCTTCTGAGGCTCCCAACTAAGGAGCACCCTCAGAGACAGACCCAAGAATGTTTTACCAACCATCTGGGCATCCCTTAGCCTAAGATGACATTTAAAATTAGCCACCACCATCTGCAAGTCAATATACAGTTATTTCTTGGGTTTTTTTACTTAACTATAGAAAGCCTGTGCTCAAAATGAGCAGTTCCATTTCCGATTTTTACCCTGGACCTACACTGTCTCCTCTCATTTCCCAAAAAGGCTGAAATACTATGTGGCTGAAATTCCTCTCTCCCTCTCTACATTTCTTCCCTATGCCCGCTGTAAACTTTCACTTAAACTAATACCCTGTTGTACTATCGTTTCTTCAGCCTCTCGTACAAGAGAGCTATCTAGTTGCTGACTTCCACACCCTGATGAATTTGGGAAGCGTTCATTCATTCATTCCCTCATTCACTAAACATTTCCCTAGTGCCTATTATTTCCTAGGAATATTATTCCCTGGGAAATGTTAATTAATAATCCAGTCTTTGCTGTTGAGGAACTTATTTTCTATTTGAAAAGGTGAATAATAAGTAATTATGCGACAGTGCATAGTAACCATTAAGAAGAGAAGAACACATGTCTGAAAGCCTCAAATCCATAGTTGAAGGAAGAATGGCCACTTAATCAGACCCAAGATGCATATTTAGTCCTAGATGCAGAATTAAGGCCCAGTTCAGCTTACTCTTTCTCCATTTTGTCAGCATCTTAAGAAATGACTTTATGGTTGGCTCTTTCTTTAGTGGAACATTTTTGTTAAATGATCTGCTATAAAAAAAAATTTAATGTAACCTAACCTTTTATAATTTAACCTAACCCTTGTCATTAAAAGAAAAATGTCATTATTAGCTTCTTTGTAACTCTTTCAGTCTGTGCTCAGGCAGTGGTGTCCTAATTAGATGACTTGGATTTCCAACTTTAAAAGAAATCCAACCAGATACATGATTCACAGTGCAAACACTAGTGACACCTTGCAACAGCAGAGCTTGGTGAAAGCGTCTCTGTATGACACTGTCGACGTGACATGGAGCTCATTTAAGCTAATAAGCAGTAATCATTTGCTGACTCGGAATATGATTCCCAATTTTGGCATACTTGCATCCTTTGTGTGCTTCTGTGTACTTTAAGTTCCTAAGTGAGTGCTCTGAGATGAATTGAAACATATTTTCTAGGTATTGTCTCAATTCCCACATGATCTTTACGTCTGTTAGAAAGCACGTTCATTTGGAAAAATGTTTTGGCGTCAGTTAATGTTTTTGTTGACTATAAAGCATTAGGTGAAGTTTTGTTCAAGTTGAAATGACGAAGTTGATCTGCTCTATCCCTGTTGACTTTCAGTTGTAGAAATGAGAGATTTGCTAGGTGGGAGTACTAATTCTACTTAGATTTTTTTTTTTATATGATAACTATTTTATTCATTCTCTCTCAATTTTATAGCGTGGCCACTTGAAAATGCCCTACTCTTACTTTCATATTAAAGGTAATGATCTTCTGTGTTGCTGTTTGTGATATATATGAATAAGTTTCTTTTTGTAAATGAGATAAATGGCTCAAGACTTCTAGTTCATTTATTTTTGATATAATTGTCAAATTAGTGTTCTACTTTTTTTTTTTTTTTCAAATAACAAAAGGCTCTGTGAAGGAGCTTTGGCATATTATATATGGTGGAGAAAGATTGTTTATTTCCCTTTTACACATTCATGCATATACCCAGAGTTATAAAGAAGACTCTGTCATAGAGATATCATGGCTGTAGATCAAAACTTTCCTCCCAATGTGTAGTTGTAGATATTTTAACTCGTCTATTTCTTCTTGTCTCCACATTCTCATCTGTTTCATTCTTTTATATTATTTTCATTTTCAGTTAAATTGTTAAACTCCAGTTACATGGAGAATATTATCATGGAAAAGCATAAGTTTAACTTATATCACATCTAGTTCTGGCAATAGCAGTGATATATCACAGTGCTTTCTCAGTGCTTTTAGTCTTGTAATTGAACTAGCTTTTATTTTCACTTACTAAACAATGTACTCTAGATAAGTCATTTCACTATTTTGTGTATCATTCTTATCATGTAGCAAATCAGTTCATGGTAATTATTCCTGCTCGGTTCACAAGAATTCTAAAGGGTGTATAATAATCTAGTGTTTGGCCCATGAAATACATTTCTAAAAAGGAACTGGCCACAAGCAAGCATTTCCAAGTGGGAATAGAATTCTATAGACCTAACTTTTAAGTAATTGATCTTTGTTGAATTGTAGTGAGTTTCCAGATAACTTTAATTCCCAGAGTATGTGGAGTGAAGCTTTACAGCTGAGCCACTGTTAAAGATCTTACTTCTTTATTTTATGTATTACACAAGGAAGAAGACTAAAATAAATTGAACAGGTGTTCCTGGGAAAATAAGTCTGGAAAGAATCCAGAGATTTGAGAATGGGAAGGATAAAATTTAACAAATGTTCTGGCAAAATGTATATACTACCCTAAACAGTTATGTATCTCAAATAGCTTCTAACAAATTGTAAAATTTATCAAATTAATTTGAAGTTTTTTGAACACCATTTTATTTCAAGCTAATGTGCTGAAATAACCAAAATTGAAGTATTTCTTAGTTCAATAATTTATGCTTATACAGGACAAGAAGCGAAAGGCAAAGAAAGAAGAAAAGGAAAGATACACCCATTTGAATGCAGAATTCCAAAGAATAGCAAGGAGAGATAAGAAAGGCTTTCTCAGTGATCAACGCAAAGAAATAGAGGAAAACCATAGAATGGGATAGACTAGAGATCTCTTCAAGAAAATTAGAGATACCAAGGGAACATTTCATGTAAAGATGGACACAATAAAGGACAGAAATGGTATGGACCGAACAGAAGCAGAGGCTATTAAGAAGAGGTGGCAAGAATACACAGAGGAACTATACAGAAAAGATCTTCATGACCCAGATAATTGATCGCTAACCTAGAGCCAGACATCCTGGAATGCAAAGTCAAGTGGGCCTTAGGAAGTATCACTATGAACAAAGCTAGTGGAGGTGATGGAATTCCAGTTGAGCTATTTCAAATCCTAAAAGATGATGCTGTGAAAGTGCTGCACTCAATATGCCAGCAAATTTGGAAAACCCAGCAGTGGCCACAGGACTGGAAAAGGTCAGTTTTCATTCCAATCCCAAAGAGGGTCAATGCCAAAGAATGCTCAAACTACCACACAATTGCACTCATCTCACACGCTAACAAAGTAATGTTCAAAATTCTCCAAGCCAGGTTTCAATAGTACATGAACTGTAAACTGGATTTACTGTAAACTGTAAACTGGATTCAAGCTGGATTTAGAAAAGGCAGAGGAACCAGAGATCAAATTGCAAACATCCATTGGATTATTGAAAAAGCAAGAGAGTTCCAGAAAAATATTTACTTCTGCTTTATTGACTATGCCAAAGCCTTTGATTGTGTAGATCACAATAAACTGTGAAAAATTCTGAAAGAGATGGGAATACCAGACCACCTGACCTGCCTCCTGAGAAATCTGTATGCAAGTCAGGAAGCAACAGTTAGAACTGGACATGGAACAACAGACTGGTTCCAAATTGGGGAAGGAGTACGTCAAGGCTATATATTGTTACCCTGCTTATTTAAATTATATGCAGAATATATTATGTGAAATGCTGGGCTGGATGATGCACAAGCTGGAGTCAAGATTGCTGGGAGAGATATCAATAACCTCAGATGTGCAGATGACACCACCCTTATGGCTGAAAGTGAAGAAGAACTAAAGAGCCTCTTGATGAAAGTGAAAGAAGAAAATGAAAAAGTTGGCTTAAAACTCAATATTCAGGAAACTAAGATCATGACATCTGGTCCTATCACTTCATGGCAAATAGATGAGGAAACAGTGTCAGACTTTATTTTCTTAGGCTCCAAAATCACTGCAGATGGTGACTGCAGCCATGAAATTAAAAGACGCTTACTCCTTGGAAGAAAAGTTACGACCAACCTAGACAGCATATTAAACAGCAGAGACATTACTTTACCAACAAAGGTCCATCTAGTCAAGGCTATGGTTTTTCCAGTAGTCATGTATGGATGTGAGAGGTGAACTATAAAGAAAGCTGAGTGCTGAAGAACTGATGTTTTTGAACTATAGTGTTGGAAAAGACTCTTGAGAGTCCCTTGGACTGCAAGGTGATCCAATCAGTCCATCCTAAAGGAAATCAGTCCTGTACATTCATTGGAAGACTGATGCTGAAGCTGAAACTCCAGTACTTTGGCCACATGATGTGAAGAACTGACTCATTGGAAAAGATCCTGATGCTGGGAAGGGTTGAAGGAGAGAGGCGAGGGGAATGACAGAGGATGAGATGGTTGGATGGCATCACCAACTCAATGGACCTGAGTTTGAATAAACTCCAGGAGTTGGTAATGGACAATGAGGCCTGCCATGCTGCAGTCCATGGGGTCGCAAAGGGTTGGACACGATTGAGCAACAAAACTGAACTGAACTGAGGACATTCTCCACTTAGCATGTCAGTTCATCATCTAAGAGGTATCTTAAGGCAAGTATTAATCCATTTTGCCATTAGAGAAAGATAAAGTCACCAGTCATAGAACTATGAGGGATATATTATATGCAGAATTTTCAAATCAAGGTTCAAAAAATACAAAACCATGAATAAATTCTAAAAAGGAGCATTTGAGTAGGATCAAATAATTTCACAAAATTGCAACTCATATATAGGCTTTAGGGGTTTGGCCTTAAATCGTTTAGTTTTCTGCTACTGAAAGTGTGTCCTGTGGACCAGCAGCTAAGAGCATCATCAGAGAAGTTGTTAGAAATGATCTCAGGAGCCATCTCAGGCTTATTGTATTAGAATTGGGGTTGTGATCAGTTCTCCAAGTAATCCATGTGCAAAAGTTTGAGAGGTGTTGGTTTGGTAAAATGTAAGGTTAATTCTTGCCAATAGGGTGGTATGTCTGCCAAGAAAAATTATGTGAGCCTAGACCACATTAATAAACAGATGATATCCAGAGAGAGAAAATGATCAGACTTCTTGTCTTGATTGCTCTGTTCAGTTTTGGGCACTGTCCTTTATACTGAAGAATGTATGTCCAGGACACTGACCAGGATGGTGAAGCAGCTCAAACCAATTTCAAGGATAAATAAGAAATAATGGAAGAAACGGGAAAAACGGAGCTGGAGGAGAGACATCCAAAGGGCAGTCCCTTGGAAGAGGGGTGGGAAGGCGGCAGGAATAAAGCAGATAATAGAGTGAATGGAGCAATATATCTTTGCTAAATACAAAGTAGAGCTTTGAAACAACCACCTGTGTCCTGGAATGCATCTTCTTTTTTCCGTAAAGAGAGAGATATATTATTGGAGGTTTTCAAGCAGAGACTGGAAAACCACTGACTGTAATAAGTCCACCTGCCGAATGCTCTCCAAGCATCTTCTACTTCACCCTTTTGACACTTGTCACATTACTTCTGCAATTTTAAAATAATCTTCAGAAGTATTCTCTGTTTGTTCCACCCGGGAAAGGGCCAGTGTGTCTTAGTCACAGACTTTCCTGTCCCTAGCCTCAAGCACAGTGTCTGACAAAGTGTTCTTCTGTGATAAAGGAGGAAGGAATACATGGCAGGGATTGACTAATGTATTCATTAGTATAGCCAATTAATATTTACTGATTGCCTTTGATAGGTCAGCATTCAGAAAACTTAAGTGAACAAAACAGATTAATATTCTGGCTCTGAAACTTCATTTCCCAGGACTTCCCTGGTGATCCAGTGGTTACGACTCTGCACCCTCAAGGCAGAGTCATGGGTTCAATTCCTGGTCAGGGAACTAGGATCCCACATGCCACACAGCAAGATCATACATAAACAAGTTAATTAATTCATTTCCCCATGGGATTGTCATCGCAAGAATTTATAGGCAGTTCATACAGAAAGAAAGAAGAACACAAATCAGGTGTCTTTGCCAGAGTAGCACCTCTTGGAAGAAGTTAACACCTTCAGAATATCTCAAAGACAAACCAGACTACTGTGAAGTGTTTGGAAGTTGAGATAAAATAGAGATCTCGCTTGGTTATTTTGAAATTACCTTGGGATATGAAGTTAAAACTCCTCACGTGCTATGAGACTGGTGAAAATCTTGGACAAATTAGTAGAACTTCAGTGATTAGAAGACTCCAAATGGGAACAGTATGTCTGTATTACCAGAGTACTTCAGAGAACATGCTCTGTTTCATGAGCAGTGTCTTATTTTGTGATTTGTCTGGATTATAGCATGGCAATATAACTAATACATTAATATTTGCTATTAGAACTATTTTTGACCTAAACATTTTACCTGAAACACATTCTTTTACATGAATTACTCTAAATTCTTTGAGCTTTATTCCATCCAGGTGCCCAAATTTTTTCCTTATCACCATGCATCTTTGATTTTATAATATAAGTCAGTAGGAAAACAGGATTCATTTAACAGAAAATTGCTTTTCGCAATCTTTTCTGGAATCTCTTTTGTCTGTTACCCAGGCGATATCTGAATTATTACTTTGTCCTCAAAAGCTTTTACCAATTTGGCAACACAGAATGACTAAATCTCTCTCTCTTTTTTTTAAATCTAGCTTTTCATTAGGAGAGAAACTCCCCCAATTCATTTCTGTCTGCCTTTGCCTCAGTGCTAAATCTTGGGTGTCTCTAGTCTATTTATAATAAATATCCTCATTATGACTGAGGTCATTTCAGTTCTCCATAGTACTTCTAATGAAAGTGGTGCCAAATGACCAAATGGATAAAGCTTCCCTTCTGGATATTCCTGCCACCCCAAGAAAGCATTCCCATCAAATATCTCCTAATTGCACTCCATGAATCAGCTTCAGGCATAGCCTTATCTCTGGTTGCTTCCCCACTCTCTGCTGATAGCCAATAACATGCACTCAGAGCATGAAGGGGATAACGATGGTGTGACTCCCAGAAAGCCCGCCTTCGAGTGGAGTTAGAGAGCTGTGTAGATTCTTCCCTTTCATGGCTCTGACATGATTTATTTTAACCAATTTGCCTCCAGACATGGTTGGCTATCATTGCTTCAAACACTTTAACTTTGGATCCTACGGGGATGCTTGGACTCCTCCCATCATTTCTTCTGCCTTACACGTTGGTCCCTTGTTGGAACATCTTGTATTAATCAGCCTTCGGTGGTAACTGTAGGCAAGTAACATAAGCACTTTCTCTGACCGTCTGTAAAATTAAGAAGTAACTACAAAGCCTCTGACACATTCCTTATGAAAGCACAGTCCGGCTACCCTGGCCTGGCTCACAGCTGTGGCAAACAGCACTTTTGCCTCTCAGCCTCCTGACATCTGTTTTCTTTTCTGTCTGTCTGCCCCTGCTCTCCTAACGGACCCTGTATCTCCTCGCTCTCTCCCTAAGCAGCCCCCCTCCACCTTCACCCCAAGACCTGACCCCACTCCTCACACCTGCTTGGGCCCCATCTAACACAGGATGTTTAATATGCTATATCCATGGAAGAGAAAGGAAATTGAAGGTGCCAGCCATGAGCTTTCTTCTCTGCTCTTTTAAACGGGGAAGAATAGCACCAAGAGCAAGGAGGCTCTTTTCTTTGTGGCAGCAGAAGCATGGAAGGGGTTAGGGAAAGAACACTTAAGGAATTAGAGCTTCCAGCAGGTACACAACGTTTGATCTTCTAATGGTGTTGCCACTGGGCCTGATAGATTTTTTTTAACGTGGGAGATGGTGAGAAATCAGAGCTTTGGAAGTGGGAAATGTGTTCATTGGTTTTTGTTTTCTGTTGTAACACAGAGAAGCCCACCGAGACCTAAAGCTGTGGAACTGTCAGAAGAAATAGAAATAGGGGTGTGTCGATTCAGAGTAAATGAGACACACAGAGACATATTCAGTGAGGACCTACTAGTGACACCCTGAAGAGGGGAGAGGGGCAAACAGGCGTGATTCTAGAAGGAGAATGACAGTGGGTCAGTGAAATGATTTCTAGGCAGCTTTCGAGTCCTGCACAGGCTGTGAACAACACACAGGCTGTCAGGTCAACATGTCTCCTCCTCGGTGTGACTGTCAACAGAGAACTCACCTGTTGCAGGTGGTCCTTGATTTTGTATGTCTGACTTCAGGCTTTCTCCATGGGTATTTCTGAGAAACGCTGAATATAGTCTTCAGTACCTCAACTGACAAATGAGCATTTCTGTCCTCACTCAGGGACACGTCCTGGGAGCCACCAGTTCCCTTTCTGCAGTGTTGTCATTATTGTCTTTTCCAGTAGTGTTTGGGTATTTATTTGAAATTTTTAGGACATTTTGCATTCATTTGAGCTACTTGGACTATATGTAAAATTCTGTGGGTGTGGTGGGGGAGGAGAATGCCAAAGAACAAAAATAAAATATTCTAAACTCTGGAAATATATTGCAAAGTTTGTCATCCAAAAGTTGGGTAACTGGGAGTTTTATCAGTTAATTCTTTCTCCTCTTTTGTAGTATATAACAATTGTTTGACTGTCATGTTCAAAGGGAAAATGTTTTAAATATATTTTTCAAAACCTTAGTTCTTAAAAGTGTACTACAAATGAGGGCCAGCATCAGCTTCGAGTTGAAAACAAATGATTTCATTCAATGTTTCCATATGAAGTAAGACATACACCCAACTGCTTGAGAAAGTGTCTCCACATTCTCAGGAGCCTGGAAAATTTGAACTAGAGAGGATTTGGGTTAAGAGACAATGAGCAAAAAAAAAAAAAAAAATTTGGAGTGTGACTGAAGCAAAGAAATCATACAGTCTAAGATCTAACATTCTTAATAGATGGGTAAAAAATGGAAATAGTGACAGATTTTATTTTCTTGGGCTCCAAAATCACTGCAGACCATGACTGCAGCCATGAAATTAAAAGACGCTTGCTTCTTAGAGGAAAAGCTATGACCAACCTAGACAGCATATTAAAAAGCAGAGACATTACTTGGCCGACAATGGCCCGTCTAGTCAAAACTTTGACCATAACGAAATCTGGGCACCAAAGAACTGATGCTTTTGAACTGTAGTGTTGGAGAAGACTCTTGATAGTCCCTTGGACAGCAAGGAGATCAAACCAGTCTATTGTAAAGGAAATCAGTCCTGAATATTCGTTGGAAGGACTGATGCTGAAGCTCCAATACTTTGGCCACCTGATGGAAAGAGCTGACTCATTTGAAAAGCCCCTGATGCTGGGAAAGATTGAAGGTAGGAGGAAAAGGGGATGACAGAGGATGAGGTGGTTGGATGGCATCACCGACTCACTGGACATGAGTTAGGACAGTAAGCTCCAGGAGTTAGTGATGCAACTGAGCAACTGAACTGAAAGATCTGTAGCTCCAGTGTGTTCATTCAAGAGCATTCTTCTGGAGAAATCAAAGAGTCATAGAGAAAAGAGTTACAGATGGTATTAGTGAAAGTTGATCTAACAACAAACCTAACTTGACACTCAGTTAGGCTAATAGATCACCAAGATCCATGTGCATCACGGAAAGTCTACTTGGCCTTTTAGTGATACATCAACATATTAAACTGCAAGAATATCCAACCAGTCCATTCTGAAGGAGATCAGTCCTGGGATTTCTTTGGAAGGAATGATGCTAAAGCTGAAACTCCAGTACTTTGGCCACCTCATGCGAAGAGTTGACTCATTGGAAAAGACTGTGATGCTGGGAGGGATTGTGGGCAGGAGGAGAAGGGGATGACAGAGGATGAGATGGCTGGATGGCATCACTGACTCGATAGACGTGAGTCTGAGTGAACTCTGGGGGTTGGTGATGGACAGGGAGGCCTGGCGTGCTGCGATTCATGGGGTCGCAAAGAGTCAGACACGACTGAGTGACTGAACTGAACATATTAAAGAACAACCACAGATCACCAGATATTTGAGGAAGGCTCTCACAGGAAAGACACTGAAATCAAAGACATGTTCAGTCGCTCAGTAGTGTCCAACTCTTTGTGGCCCCGTCGACTGCAGCCTACCAGCCTCTTCTGTCCATGGGATTTTCCAGGCAAGAATACTAGAGCAGGTTACCATTTTCCACTCCAGGGGATCTTCCTGACCCAAACATCAAACCCATGTCTCTTGTACCTCTGGCACTGGCAGGCAGATTCTTTATCACTGTACCACCTGGGAAGCCAAAATGAAAAATAGATGCATGAATTAAAAGGAAAAAGAGACAATGTGTAAGATCAAAGACATCATCGAATAGTTACAACGTGATCAGAAAGAAAAGTTTTGTCTTTGAGGCAAAACCAAATGTACTAATAGAAGAATAGTGATAAGTTGTTAAGAAAATTTAGTAGGATTGGAAAATAAAGCTGAGGAATTCTTCTAGAAGGTAGAACAGAAGGTCAGAACATGGACACTAGTAGGGTGAAGGTTATTAGAAGATCATGCCAAGATGCTCAACCTGTGATAAATTGGGATTTTCAAAAAAAAGAAAAAAGAGTAAAAGAGAATGTGTAGCACAGTAAGGCCATATCCTCATATAATTTCAGAACATAAAGACTAGAGAAAATATTCCTAACATTTCTAGAGACGGGGAAAAAAAGAAACAGATATCCTAAGAAAGATGAGGAATTAAAACAGTGTTGGATTTCACAACAACAATAATGGAAATAAGAGGGCAACAGTTAAATGCCTTCAAAATTCTGTGAAAATTGTATTTTCAGTGTAGAATGCTTATCTGGCCAAATATCAATCAAATGTAAGGGTAAGAGCATTATTAGATGAGTAATCAAGCAGTTTTTCTCTCATGCTCTCAGTCGCAGGAGGAGGGTGTGCTCCCCCAGATTGTTGTTGTTCTTTGAGACCCCATGAACTGCAGCATACCAGGCTTCCCTGCCCTTCACTATCTCCTAGAGTTTGTATAAACTCATGTCCATTGAGTTGGTGATGCCATCCAACCATCTCATTCTCTGTCACCGCCTTTTCCTTTTAAAAAAGAAAGAATTCTTTTTAAAAAAATAAAAATCTCTCTTGAATTAATAACATAAACATAGATACCTGGCTTCCCCTAGAAATTTAAATCACTTAGCCGCCTTGGAGCCATTGTCAACCTGACAGGAAGATGTGCCCCATTTAGCTGAATCCCATACTCTCCAATTTGCCGGTCTCTACCCTGTCCCATTGTCTCCCTGAACCAGAGGCTAAGTGTCAGGTGTTATTTGGCACTGTGATTATGCAGTCATTTTACATGCTTCAGAATTAAGAAAATCAAGGGACCTCATTTTCATCTCATGCCGTCATCAAAAGTGTGACAGTGAAAGAGATTCTGAGAGGGCTTTGGGTTTCCTGGCTTACTGTACGAGGTTATCTGCCCGGCTTCCTAGCTATTCACATTTTCTGTTAAAAATCCATGATAATATAGTATAAGCTTGTGTTAGGTCTGAGCATAGACCACTTATCATATGGTCACCTGTTCATAGAAGTTTTATAAACTTTGTCACCTTGCAGCTATTTCTTCTCCATATTACTGTTTTCAAAGACCTGTTTTTGTTTTATTTCTCTGATGATATCCACACACTTGATCTTCTTCACATTTTTCTTCTGCACGCAGTGAGGGCCTGATCAATGAGGAATGACTATCTGTTGATTACCTCACAGCTTTCACCCACTGTATTGCAGTTCATGCATCCTGCTGTCCTGCTTCCTTTTTAAATAGCACCATTATCCTGATGGCTCCTGCACAGTGGGTGGCCTTCTGTGACTCCCTGGTATGTTTCTCCCATGGTCGAACACAGTGAATACATTTCCATCTTGTACTTATGCACTGGTGTTTTCCTCCTTAAGTGCATTGCCCTCCATTTATTTCCTTTCGGTTTTGTATTCCTTATTCAGAAACACTTTTCAAATTGGTCAAAGCACATTTTAATTTTTCTACTGCTGTCAAAGGTGCTGGTTACCTCTCTTTGAATTGTTGTAATTATCATACTTTATAATGATGCCATTTTTTATTCAGATCATTGGTTTAAACATGCAATTACATAGACTCTATGGCCAATCTCTACAGAATATTAGGAAATGCCAACTCAAGATTACCCTTGAGTCACTGAAAAATGTTGTGCTTTTTTTTAAACTTCGAGCAATTTAACCAGTTACGTAAAGTAGTTAAGTAGCCTGAATTAAGCCTAATCTGTAATTTATTGTTAAGTAAACATGGTTAAAGCCAACTTTTGTACGAACACCAGGATGTAAAATTTCACAATGTTTGTTACTGTCGTATACACAAGTTCCAAATAACCTGAAATAAAAAGTCATAATAGAAGAGGGACAGTGGATCAGGGCCAAATCCTAAAGATCTTTTATTTAGAGTTGTTTGTACAGACAGCATTAAAGTAGTAAAATTAATGATACTTACTCTTATCAAACTTAGCACAGTCTGAGAAGCTGCAAGATTTGCATTTCATTTGATGTCCTGTTAAACATACCAATATGTGAGTTGTTTCTGTCTTCTTATATAAAATAAGGTTTGTTTTCAAGCTCTTTGCCTAGTGATTTAGGAAGAATTGGGAGTTGTATCTAAGCAAAGGAGCCTTTGCAGAGCTGCTAATGGTCATTAGAGTTTGTCAGTTGGGTCCTCAGAGAAGCAGTAGCTAAGACAAAGTCAGAGTAAATTGAGAGAAAAATTTTTAAAAGGGAGGGAGCAGGACTGGGCAGGGAGAGCCTTGACCACCTCACCAATCTGACAAAGTTTTGGCCAGCCCAACATGAGCTCCAGAGCAAAGATGGCCCATTAGCAGAGTCCTTGCTAGGCAAAAACAGCCAGGCCCTTGAACCCTACCTTCACTGGTGTCTACCATGGAAGGATGTGGCCTCAAGTCCAGTGCTGAAGAGTATCCTAACAACAGGAATAGCTAGAGGCTGTCCACGGTGGCTGCACTCTGTGCTGCTGAATGACAGGTTCTTTCTTGAAGGAAGATGTTCGCAATGCATCTTTATCACTGTATGTAGAACATTCCCCTTATTGCTGAAAAGCTGCTAGAGATGGTTTTGCCATTCTTCTTCTGTTATTGTCAGTTTTTCAACAGCACATGAAAATTCCACTCTTCTATACCAAAGTAATACTGTCACAGGAGACCCAAGTTCCTAATACCTAAGGAAGCTCCCAAGCATTAGATAAAGGAGTCAGACTGGGATGGTCAGAAAATAGCACAGAAGTTGGATAGGAAAGACACTCACCAAGCATTGACCCTACCTGAAAATGAAAAAACCATGATAGGCAGATGACCAAGGAATCAGACTTGGGTCAGGGTTACCTAAAATACTTTTCCCATTCATTTCACAAAATGATTGCATTTGCCTCTTTGAAAATGATTAGCTCCCAGCTGAAATCATGGAGAGGAAGTTGATTGGGAATTTTAATAATCCAGAATCAACCCTCATTTTGAAAGACACGTATGCCCTTTCGTTCTTTTAACAATGACTCTTGCCTTTGAATATTGTCCTTTAACTGCGAGACAAAAGCAGTTAGATGGGGAAATTTTCATTTTACAGTAGAAAAGATAGAGAATAGTACAAGCAAAGGATACTAATAATAAAAATTCTTAGGTGGTGTTACAAAGTGACTTTTTGAATTCTGGGAAATACAAACAAAATGAAGAGGGAAATTCAGGTAAAATAAGAAAAAATACATACAAAGATAGAGAATAATCTTAGTATTGGTATTGTATATATACTGGCTCATTACCCACTGCATCAAAGATCATAATGTGTTTATTATACGATTTACCAAATGATAGCTATTTCCTGAACAACTGGCCTCTCCTGTCCTTTGTTAATAATGATGCCTGCACTTTAGGGCAGAAAAATTGAAAAAGTTATCTGGAAAGACTCTGCGGGAAATAAGAGAGGAATTGGTAATCTTTTCAGCTTTGCTTTTTTTTTTTTTTTCCAAACACTGTTACATTGGCTTTTGGGGGAATCTGAAAAGTGTCATGGGGACTACAACTAAATCTTCAAGGTAGAATCCAGGAAAGGAAGAAGCAAACCCTAAACACAGTCATTTCATATGTAATCACCCTTTATCCTTACTTGGTCTGTCTCTTCAAATTCCACTGGCTTGTAAGAGGTCTGCCAAGGTCAGATAGTAAATATCAACCAATTTGTTGTTTCTTGTTGCAACCATGTTTTCCCTAAAGCAGATAAATAGTGAAGAGAAATCTACTTCCCTGCCTCACACAGCCATCGCTGTAACACAGGATTTCTTAAATGAAACAATTCCACAAAAGAAATATGCAGGTATTAATTATTCATTTGTATTTAAGAATTTCTTCCATTAGCATTTTACAGAGATAAGAATTGAAGATATAATTAAACTTTGAAATGAAAACCAAGGTTTAATTAGTGAGTAGGTAGCACTCAGATACCTGACATCTTCCCAATCATATAATAAAATGTTATGAAAGAAATATTTTAGCCAAAAGGAGAGAATTGTATCTTTCTTTTTCTTTTTATTAGAAAAGGAAGAAAGAGGGAAGTGTGATATTGTGTTCTGTGCTATTTTTTTAAATTATGTCATTTGATGGAGTGCAGACCTGTGAAAGTTCATATTACCCAGAGTTCTTTTTACCATGCACCGAGACACGCCCAAGCCGGCACCAAGCAGCCATGTTTTGTGGTGGTTCATCTGGCTCCCCTTCAACTCTATTCCGACCCCTGGATGTTTCTTGAGTTAGATCAGTAGTCTTTGTACACTGCTGTTTATCAGAAAGCCCTGGGTTTCTGGATTGGTTTATGAAGATTTGGGTTTAGGTTAAAAGCACATCATAGGCAAACATATGTTGAGCATTATTCAGTGTGTGTCGACTTTGAAGAGCCTCCCAGGTATATGTAGGATTTCATATGATGAGGAGATGAATTCACTTCAAGGTACTCAATCTTATTGCCAATCTTTTTCAATAAGAAACCATCTCTAGCCTCCTTACTTTGCACATCTGTGTTTGATAACATAGGAGAATGTCTTTGATTAGACTTTCAGGGTAATCATTCAAACGCAACTTTCTCCTCTGCTTTGCCACATCTTATAAAGTTAGATTTTGCACATTAGTGATGCAGCTGATTGCACTGAAATAATATTGACTTTATGAGAGACTGTAATCTTGTTCAAAACTTCCTCCCTCCCCCAAAGTGCTGCTATTTTGGTGTCAGGTTCTCCTCCGTCACCACTTTTACGAGCACTTCCCAAAATACTATTTTCTTTTTGTTTCTTTTCCTTTATTGTATTTTTATAACTTTTAATCATGTTTTTATGATACCTTAATAGCCTAAGGCAAAGTGACAAGTGGCATTTCTCTTCCCTAAATCATTTTTCACTTTTATGTAACCCTAATGGCATTGAAAGAAAAGAGGTCTCTGGATTGTGACCAAAATACTTACTTATAATTTTCCACAATATACTTTATGTTTCTAAGCATCAACATCTCTTAAAGCATCTGTACTATTCATTTTTGCTCAATCTCTGTAATGATTTGTTTCTAGCAATTACAAAAGTAAAATCTTGGCCTTTCTCTTTTTTTAATTATTTATACAGTTAATAACATTCCTGTTTTATTAAAAAATTAGTTATTAAACTATTTATTTAAAAACTATTTACATCTTATTTGCAATTAGTACTCCTATTGAAAGTGAAAGTGTTAGTTGCTCAGTTGTGTCCAACTCTTTGCGACCCCATGGACTATAGCCCAGCAAGGTTCTCTGGGAATTCCATGGAATTCTCCAGGCAAGAATAGTAGAGTGGATAGTCATTCTCTTCTCCAGGGGATCTTCTCAATCTAGGGATCAAACCCAGGTCTCCTGCATTGAAGGCAGAATCTTTACCATCTAAGCCATCAGGGAAGCCCTTATTAATTGCACATTGAATCAATAACAAGAGAAGTTTTTTAAAAATCTGTATTCTTTGTTCATCTTTCTGGTTTTCTCTTTAAGTGAAATTGTTCTATTGTCATTTTTCAAAAGGTGAATGTTATTTTGTGGAATAAAATAGAAAGTTGAATTAGAAACAGAGGCAATCAGTGCCTGGTCATTATTAAGCTATTATTGTCTCTTTTCTCACTTTGTACCCCTGGCTCCCCATTCATGTTGTGAAATTAAATATATCTTTGAAACCAGTGTTTTTGATGAGATCGTTCCTTGGAGGAATTGTATCTATGATTAATCTCTTAATCCTAGTTGGTCACAGTCTTTTTTTTACCCTTAAAGTGTCTGCCTGGAATGCAGGAGACCCAAGTTTGATCGCTGGGTTGGGAAGATCCCCGGGAGAAGGAAATGGCAACCCACTCCAGTACTCTTGCCTGGAGAATCCCATGGAGGGAGGAACCTGGTAGGCTACAGTCCATGGGGTCACAGAGTCGGACACGACTGAGTGACTTCACTTTCACTTTCACTGATCTTGATAGATGTAACCCGCATCATCTCCTTTGGGCAAGGAGTGGTGGATTTGTAACCGTGAAAGGATGACCTCGGGCTGGGTGCTCTGGAGGGGGACAACTTTGACAACTGTGCCAGGTGCTGAGTTAGTGGTAGACTCTGAAAGCTCTGAAGTTTGGACTGGAGTGAGAAAGAAGAGCAGAAGCTATAGCAGAGGCTTAGTAGGTTTTAAGAAATGAGAATTCAGCTGACCAAAAAAGAAGTTTCTGTAGACAGATGTCTTTGAAGTTCTGTTGCCCATCAGGAGCTTCAAGGTAGAAGTGACCACCTTGGAAACTGAAGGCACTCATTTAATTTCCAGTGATGTTTTCTGATTCTTGACATGGCTTTAATTCTAGAATTCCTAAATGTAGCTCTAGGAGTAAGTTGAGTTTACTAGTCTATCTCAAAGTTAATAAAACAGGTGAAATGAAGGGCAGAAATGAGGGAAAACATTGATTTCCAGAGACCAGAGATTTCCCTTAAAGAAGTGTATGGTGGCTTCTGTTTGTACATATAGCATCCCAGTGTCTGTCTGTCAAACTACCTACCTCCCAGAAGATACGTGTTGTACAGAGGAAATACAACTAAAGTCAACAGTTTACAAGAAGACCATTCTTTATGGAGTACTAAGCTCTTTTATAGGACTAAGTCAGATGTGGGGAATTTTTAGATAAATAGCCTTACAGCTGCTAAATTCTACCCAGTTTTCTCTCATTACGTAGATATCCATAACAGCCTTGGGTTTTGTGTGTCTGTAAGGATAGTGTTCGTAATTGAGCTTTGTACTGTTTGTGGGGTTGGCCTGTGATAGGTTCCCCTCATAACAATAACAGAATCTTACATCTAGTGAACATGTAGGAGTGAATATTTAAACCATGTGTGAGGGAGGGGGAAAAAAAAACATAGTGGAGCTTTTCTTTATGCAATACAGTTATGGATTATCTTTGCTGGCTGGATATTTATTTCAGATTTTTGTGGTCTCTCATGTCCTGGATTATAGGGAGTCTTTGTAAATGGGTTTCATATGGTAGCTGGTGACTCTGAAGGACTCTATTTTAAGATAATTAACTTCACAGTTTTAAGTTAGATCTATGCTGCTCCCTGAATGAAGTCACCTTGATTAAATTAGGTATGATTTTATTAAGTTGGTCAATACCTATGGGAACACTAAATATTTGCTTTGATTTACCACTGTATCACCTTCACTTAAATATTGCACAAGAAAAACAAGGACATAAGAGTAACCCTTCTGGATCAATGCACAGGCAGCATTTGGTGTCTGGTGTGGCAGCCAGTGACACGTTAAGGTCTGTGATATGAAACAGCAGAGATATACAAACGGTACCAGACTTCCATAGCCTTGGGTTTCCCTTACTCCCTCATTCTTCATCACCTAAGTGTGCTCATAATTTTGCAGTCATGAGCATCCTTTGTCATGCTCCTGACTTGTTGCCTGTGACTGCTGATTCATCTAGTTTCATTGCTCTCATGAAAACCAGTCTGCACTTTATCATATCATTCAGAAGTGCCCTATTTTGGTAGAAAAAAGTAAATCACACACCCCAAGCAGTGGTGACATCATAGAGAAAAAAAATTCATTTTTTCTCTTTCTAGTCTTTAAAAATCTCCCCAGAGTGTATTGAGGTAGGAATCAGAACACAATCTACTTACCTCCAAAGCAATTAAGTTTTGCACATACAATATGATAAGCCTTTGTCTAGAGGAGCATCTTACAGATTTACAGCTTACAGTCTTACAGATTCCTACAGATTCCCTAAAACCATGGCTATGTCCACCCTGTCCCACTCTTTTGGGAGCAGTGTGCTCCACAGTCAACTGTAAGTGAAGGAAGTCATCAGGACCAGAGAGAACATAAGAAGATGTGTTCTTGACAAGAGCAACATTTGCTGCAATTTATCCAGAAAGCCTTCCTTGGACACACTCTTCCCCAGCTCCAGCCCTGCCCTGGTCAAGGTGCCTTTCTTTTCTGCTCTTATGACTTATGAGTAAGCCTCTAAAGAATAAATTATCACAGAATATGGTAATTTTCTATTTATGTGGCTAACTAAGAATAGTGGCAAGAATACACAGAGCTGTACCAAAAAGGTCTTAATGACGCGGATAACCATTATGGTGTGGTCTTTCATCTAGAACCAGACATCTTTGAATGTGAAGTCAAGTGGGCCTTAGGAAGCATCACTACAAACAAAGTTAGTGGAAGTGATGGAATTCCAGCTGAGCTATTTCAAATCCTAAAAGATGATGCTATGAAAATGCTGCACTCAATATGCCAGGAAATTTGGAAAAGTCAGCAGTGGCCACAGGACTGGAAAAGATGAATTTTCATTCCATCCCAAAGAAAGCAATGCCAAAGAATGTTCAAATTACCATATAATTGTGCTCATTTCACATGCTAGTAAGGTTATGCTCAAAATTCTTCAAGCCAATCTTCAACGGTATGTGAACTGAGAAATTCCAGATGTATAAGCTGAATTTAGAAAAGGCAGAGGAACCAGAAATCAAATTGCCAGCATCTGTTGGATCATAGAAAAAGCAAGAGAATTCCAGAAAAACATCCACTTCTGTTTAATTGACTATGTTAAGGCCTTCAACTGTGTGGATCATAACAAACTGTGGAAAATCCTTGAAGAGATAGGAATACCAGACCACCATACTTGCCTTCTGAGAAAACTGTGTGCAGGTCAGGGAGAAACAGTTAGAAACAGGAAATGGATAAACGGACTGGATTCAAAATTGGGAAAGGAGTACGTCAAGGCTGTATATTGTCACCCTGCTTATTTAACTTCTATGCAGAGTACATCATGCGAAATGCCAGGCTGAATGAATTACAAGCTGGAATCAAGATTTCCAGGAGAAATATCACAACCTCAGATAGGCAGATGATACCACCCTAACAGTAGAAAGCAAAGAGTAACTAAAGAGCCTCTTGATGAGGGTGAGAGAGTAGAGTGAAGAAGCTGACTTAAAAATCTGCATTTAACAACTAAGATCATGGCATCTGGTCCCATCACTTCATGGCAAATAGATGAGGGAAAAATGGAAACAGTGACAGACTTTATTTTCTTGGGCTCTAAAATCACTGTGAACAGGGACTGCAGCCATGAAATTTAAAAAATGCTTTTTCCTTGGAAGAAAAGCTATGACAAACCTAGATAGCATATTACAAGGGAGAGCCATCACTTTGCTGACAGAGATCCCTATAGTCAAAGCTGTGATTTTTCCAGTAGTCGGGTACGGATGTGAGAGTTAGACCATAAAGAACGTTAAGTGCCAAAGAATGGATGCTTTCAAACTGTGCTGCTGGAGAAGGACTCTTGAGCATCCCATGGACAACAAGGAGATCAAACAAGTCAGTCCTAAAGGAAATCAACCTTGAATATTCATTGGAAGAACTGATGCTGAAGCTTCCAACACTTTGGCCTCCTGATGCAAAGAGCTGACTCATTAGAAAAAACCCTGATGCTGGCAGAGATTGAGGGTAGGAGGAGAAGGGGACGACAGAGGATGAGATGATTGGGTGGCATCACCAACTCAATGGACCTGAGTTTGAGCAAACTCCAGGAGATAGTGAAGGACAGGGAAGCCTGGTGTGCTGCAGCCCATGGGGTGACAAAGAGTCAGACACAACTTAGTAACTGAACAACAGCAAATCCCTCTTGAACCCCTTGAGTGTGTACAGCAGATCTTTCTCATCTCTTTTTTCACTAACAGGAAGCCCAATTTTTGAAACATGGCATGAAGTGAACATGGCATCTAGTGAACCCCTTGAAGAAATGGTCTTTCTGCTTCCCAAGGACTCTAGGTTATTACTTGATACATGGGAGGAACACAGTGAATGTTTTGTCAAAAAAGTCAGTTGAATAATATAAAATTACTTTAGAATCATCAACAATCTTGGTGATCTGATTGAGGCCTTTTGTTTCATGGATGAGAAGACTGGGATCGGGAAAGGTGGAGTCTGTCCATCCTCCCGCAACACATTACTAGCAGCTGAAATTACAGCCAAGTGCAGTGATTTATGGCTCAATGTTCTTTTCACTGCAAATTGGTGGCTGCCTGGTGTTTACTGGCATTACAGAAACAAACACATAATGAAAATCACCAAAATAATGTCCTGTGTATGCAAAGCACTTCAGAGGTTACAAAGCATTTCAATAAACACTTTCTCACTTGCTTCTTGTGTTAGCTCAAGTAGGTCAATAAGGAAGGTTCTGTTTATGTTTAATAAATAAGGAAGCTTAGATTCAGAGAAGCGTGTGACTTGTCCAGAGTTTAGGACTCAAATCCTTACTTTCTGATTGTGGTTCGTTCTCTCACATGGTTGTCTTCTGGTGCTTTGAAAACGAATGGAAATTTTCAAGGAGATTTTATCCCAGTGACTTTACCATCCAAAAAAAATTAGAACTGGGCAAGGACCTTTCCAGAACACTCTAGAAATGAAACTTGTGCAGGATTGGATTGGCTGTGAATATGAACTGGGAAGGAAAGTAAGCTGTTATAGAATGTTAGTCACCTGGGATAGAATGAGGATAAGTAAGGTGAGAACTTTTAAAATGGAAAAACAACAACAACACCAAAACACCAATACAGAGAAAAAGCACATGGCTAAGAAATGATAGGTTTGTGTGACTGGGGTTCAAAAGTGAGAAGACATCTTTGATATAAAATAGTCTTAGTTTTTCTCGGGAAGGTACTTTTCGGCTTGGTGTGTCTCATTCTTCCCATTAGCTCAGACCTTCACATCTTTTACACCTAAGAGCAGCAGCATAGGGTCTCACAAATAAAAGGACTGCAGTTGGATTAATGTTCCTCTCCAGAAGGTCTTCATAACTTTTGAACAACAGGTTCCACATTTTCACTGTAAATGGAACCCCACGAATGATATAGCTGGTTCTGGTTAGGAGACTGGTGGCTTTGCCATTTTTTAACAGTTATGTGGGATTCTTTTCCTCTTTTGCAGGTGATTAATTCTTCAGCATAGAGAAATCTTTGAACCATAATGCATACTTTCTATTTAAAAAGTAGAGAAGATTGCAAAGGTAGTAGCAGAAATGAAAAGTAGGCAAAAAATGATAAGCCTAATGACATTCTGTTCAATCTTTCCTATATGATCAGTTACTTAATGATCAACAAATGATTAAGGGTCAAGAATTAAGATTTTCGAAAGGATCAGTTAAGTCTCATATCTTGAATTATTGTATGTTGTTTTAGTTATGTGGGGCTTCCCTGGTGGCTCAGACAGTAAAGTGTCTGCCTTCAGTGTGGGAGAGCCGGGTTCGATCCCTGGGTCGAAAAATCCCCTGGAGAAGGAAATAGCAACCCACTCCAGTACTCTTGCCTGAAAAATTTCATGGACTGAGGAGCCTGGTAGGCTACAGTCCATGGGATCGCAAAGAGTCAGACATGACTGAGCGACTTCACTTCTCAGTTATATAGGGTAAGTGATCACTCTTTCAAATTGAGAAAATGATTGTGACTGAACAATCCTGAGAGCTTGATGTGGGTGAAAACATCATTTTTCTTTTAAATAACTTGAATCCTTACCCAGAGATTTGGAAGAGCCAGTATAAAACCTATAAGAACCCATAAGTTAGCACAGCTGCCCCTTCTTGCCAACTACCTCAAAGCTCTGCCTCCTCCCAATCTTCCTACTGTTTCTGGATGATGGATTTTTTTTTTTCAAACTGCATATTACTTCTCAGGTCTCTCTTGAAATGGTTTGACCAAAAAAAGGAAAAAAACTTGAAGAAAATTGAAAATCTGCTTTGTACATCTTTGTGTTTTATCTGTCCTACAGTGTCTATTAGGATGATAATAGGGAGAGTGCTTGGTGAGATTATATCTAATATTGATTTAGATATTATCCTTCATTGGGAAGCTCTGTTGAGTGTACACATAAAAAAATATCACTTTATTAACAATAAACACAAAAAACTTCAGGGGAAAAAGTTTCTCTAGATGCAAATGATAAATAACTGCATTTCTTCTTATTTATTGATTCACTTGGTCATGCCAGGCCTTAGTTTCATCATCATCGCAGCATGGGAACTCTCAGTTGCAGTATGTGGGATCTAGTTCCCAAACCAAGGATTGAACCCAGACCTCAAACACTGGGAGTGTGATGTCTTCGTCACTGGACCCCCAGGGAAGTCCCAATACTACATTTCTTCAGTTCAGTTCAGTCGCTCAGGCAGGTCCGACTCTTTGCAACATTTCTTAGTTGAATAATAATTATATCCCTGCTTTCCACCTCTTTTCCACTGTGATCTTTTCTCTGCCATATCCTGTAATACCGAATTTGAACCAATGTGTGTTCATCTGTTCACTCATTAGTAAAACAAAGAAAAGTATGCTAAATAGTAGGAATGCTTCGGCAGGGGAAGGAAGGACATATTATACTACTTAATCATGATTAGTCTTGATAGCTCTATAGGAGTTTCAAGTGTGTGTGTGTTTGAATTTCTTTGATGATGTTGAAGCATTTGAAAACAAAATGTGCTTACACACTTTGGATATAAGGAACAGAATACACACTATGAAAATTTCCTGGGTTGAATTCAATTTGGAAGAGAAGCTGAATTATTTTCTGGCTTATAGACATTAAGAACTCAAGGATATGCTTTAGGGAAGAAAAAATGCTGACACAGGCACCGATGTGTGTTTACTAAAAGGTGGAGGAACTTGCTTGTTTGAGTGAAATCAGAGGATGGTTTTAGCATGGCCCATAATGCCAGAGAACAAGTAAGCAATATACCTGTAGAGAGAAGAAACCATTATGTGAAATGAGAGATCCTGAAATTTTAAAGGAAGGTTTTAGGCAGGGAAATGAAAGAACATTTCAGAGTTCTATGAAAAAATAAATCATAGGTTGTAATTATGCAGACTGCTCTAAAGTCAGACAGAGACGGTAAACGATTATGTTTCCAGTAACTGTGAGAGTAAAGATAAAGGAAAAGACTACAGGGCTTAACGGTCCTCTTTTGTCAAAACGTTGGAAAGCCTCAAGTAATCTTGCTGCTAAGTCGCTTCAGTCGTGTCCGACTCTGTGCGACCCGATAGACAGCAGCCCACCAGGCTCCTCCGTCCCTGGGATTCTCCAGGCAAGAACACTGGAGTGGGTTGCCATTTCCTTCTCCAATGCATGAAAGTGAAAAGTGAAAGTGAAATTGCTCAGTTGTATCCGACTCCTAGCAACCCCAGCCTACCAAGGCTCCTCCATTCATGGGATTTTCCAGGCAAGAATACTGGAGTGAGTTGCCATTGCCTTCTCCAGAGAAATAGAGATAAAACAAGAAACCATAATGCAGGAATGTCAGTGGAAAAAAAAAAATCCCACTGTAATTGGATCTTTGGCTTTGGCAGAATCCTAACGCAGTTTAACAACTCTCCTACACCTGGATGAACCACAGAATCATCTGGTGAACTTTTAAGAGTGAGAACCTCATCTCATATGGTGAGTCTTTAAGAGACAGGAACAAGGTATTATTAGCGAGTCCCTAGCAATTACCCCATTCTCATTATTTTTTTCTTGAGTTTCTACAAAACATCTCTTTGGTTATTTATCCAACAACTTGAAAGTCAATATTCTGCTGTCTTCAATATGTGTATCTCCCTCTACCCGCCTTTTAAAGCCAGGTTGTTTGCCTGGACCTGCTCTCCTGCACCCCTGCAGTTTCCAGGTTTGCTGCAAGAACACCACAGAAGTTCTCCAGTCACGTCTGTGAGTTCCTTCCATGAACTTGGATGAGATTCATTTAGGCCTATAAATATGAACACATATAAAACAACGTGATGCTCTTTTTTGGTTTTATCACCTCTCTCAGGCTTCAGTTCCTTCTAATCTGTTGTTTTGTGGCTTGGTTGGAAGATCCTTCTCACTGATAAGGAAGGTAGGAGCAAACAGAATGCTAACAGTCTCTTGTTCGCTCTTCCTATCATCTGCTAATACTATAATATCAGCCCCAAGGGGGATGTGAATCATTCCTTGCATTCACTCTAAACATACGTTAACAATTCCTTTTATTATCCTCTGCATTTTTCTCAGACTTGAGCTCATTCTCAGATTTAACCCCTCCTGACACGATTCTTACCTGATCTTTAGTTTTTGATTGTGCTTTTTTTTTCCCCCTTCTTTTTTGTTGCATTCCTGTTCCGTCAGCCACATGCTATTCTTTACATGCCCAGTTCCTCTGCTGCATCTTTATTCATCTGTGTAATTTTCAATTCTGTTGTCAACATTTTATTGTTGAATACCTCTCTTCTCCATTAAGTCATCTTCTTTCCTTAGACTCTGGTCATGGGACTGTATCATTCTTTCTTCTGATCTTTCAGAAATGTGTGTCCCCAAAGTCTTGAGAAGTGTGGTCTGTGACATAGTTTGCTTTAAAACTGCAAAATTTTCTGGGTCCTCCCTAGGCCTGTGGAATCAGAAATTCTGGGGGCAGCTCCTGGGAATATGGTGATTGGAAAGTTTAAATGTTTGAGAGTGATTCTTCCTCACATTTCTTTCCCTGACTCTTAATGAAAACCAAGTAGCACTTTCTTTCAAGTTTTCCATCACTATAACTTTGCTTTATTGGTCCAGAGTAATAGCTTCTGTCATTAACCCCTCCCGTATCTGAAAAATTAAATTGTCAACAAATTAATAATTCATCTGTTGTTCTGCTTTTAAGAGAGTACAACTTTTGAAGATAACTTGTGTTTCTCAAAACACCACTATATCTTACCTCCATGATAAGATATAACATACAGAAGTGAAATATTATGCTTGTCCTCTGGCTGGCTAGGTTGTCTGTAATGCATTTCCATTAGAATCATAACACTTGAGTTTGGTTTGGTTCCTTTTGGACAGAGTGCGAAGAGTTGAGTGAACAACAGTCCTTGTTTATAGCTCTATCATCGTTTGTCCACAGACAACTCATTCCTTGTTGAGTTTCCGTAGCCTTCTTTTACCCCTAATCGGTGCCCGTTTTCCTTTTTCCACCACATATTCTCACTATAAAGTATGTGGTATGTATTCATAAATAATTAAAGTTTTTGTATAGCTATTTTAAATTCATATATATGATATTTTGTTCTAAATATCATGCTTTCTTCTTTTCCACTCAGCATTGTTTTTAAAGTCTATTCCACATAATTCTATATCAATCTTTTCCTTTAATTATATTTTAGAGTATGTACATACTGTATTTTACTTCTATATTCCCTGGTGCTTCCAACCCCCTTTGCCACACAAAAATGTTAAGAAACATCCTTATCAGTTCAGTTCAGTTCAGTTGCTCAGTCATGTCTGAGTCTTTGCGACCCCATGAATTGCAGTATGCCAGGCCTCCCTGTCCATCACCAACTCCCGGAGTTCACTGAAACTCACGTCCATCGAGTCAGTGATGCCATCCAGCCATCTTATCCTCTGTCAACCCCCTCTCCTCCTGCCCACAATCCCTCCCAGCATCAGAGTCTTTTCCAGTGAGTCAACTCTTTGCATGAGGTGACCAAAGTACTGGAGTTTCAGCTTTAGCATCATCCCTTCCAAAGAACACCCAGGTCTGATCTCCTTCAGAATGGACTGGTTGGATCTCCTTGCAGTCCAAGGGACTCTCAAAAGTCTTCTCCAACACCACAGTACAAAAGCATCAATTTTTTGGCGCTCAGCTTTCTTTATAGTCCAGCTCTCACATCCATACATGACTACTGGAAAAAACCATAGCCTTGACTAGACGAACCTTTGTTGGCAAAGTAATGTCTCTGCTTTTGAATATGCTATCTAGGTTGCTCATAACTTTTCTTCCAAGGAGTAAGTGTCTTTTAATTTCATGGCTGCAGTCACCATCTGTCGTGATTTTGGAGCCCAAAAAAATAAAGTCTGACACTGTTTCCACTGTTTCCCCATCTATTTGCCATGAAGTGATGGGACCACATGCCATGATCTTTGTTTTCTGAATGTTGGGCTTTAAGCCAACTTTTTCACTCTCCTTTTTCACTCTCATCAAGAGGCTTTTTAGTTCCTCTTCACTTTCTGCCATAAGGGTGGTGTCATCTGCATATCTGAGGTTATTGATATTTCTCCCGGCAATCTTGATTCCAGCTTGTGCTTCTTCCAGCCCAGCATTTCTCATGATGTACTCTGCATAGAAGTTAAATAAGCAGGGTAACAATATATACAGCCTCTATGTACTCCTTTTCCTATTTGGAACCAGTCTGTTGTTCCATGTCCAATTCTAACTGTTGCTTCCTGACCTGCATATAGGTTTCTCAAGAGGCAGGTCAGGTGGTCTGTATTCCCATCTCTTTCAGAATTTCCCACAATTTATTGTGATCCACACAGTCAAAGGCTTTGGCATAGTCAAAACATCCTTTTACATATCCCCTAATGGATCTGAGGGAATTTCTTTGGCTCAGAAGCATGAGAGTCACAGAATAATGCACCCTTTCTTTACTAAATGTTGCCAGGTTGTATTCCCAAATCACAGTATTGATACATATTATGTTTTTATCTCCCAAGGTCTTCACCTATATTTGATATTATACACCTTTCTAATTTTTGTCATTCTAATGCATATTAAGTTATATTTCATTGTATTTAAATATGGCTTTCATTGCTTGTGAATATGGGTATTGTTTTATATTCTTCTTAACTCATAGGGCTTCTTATTTGGTGATTTCTTTGTTAATATCCTTTGTCCAATTTTTTGTTAGACGTCTCATTTATTCTTTTGGGTTTTCATTTTTCTTATCAATTCATAATTTTTATTGAATTTATTAGTGGCATAGCTCTTAAAACAGAAATCCTTAATTTTATAGTTGTTCAGTTCAGTTCAGTTGCTCAGTTGTATCTGACTCTGTAACCCCATGGACTGCAGCACGCCAGGCTTCCCTGTCCATCACCAATTCCCGGAGCTTACTCAAACTCATGTCCATCAGGTCGGTGATGCCATCCAACCATCTCATCCTTTGTCATCCCCTTCTCCTCCTGCCTTTGATCTTTCCAAGCATCAGGGTCTTTTCATATGAGTCAGTTCTTCACATCAGCTGGCCAAGGTATTGGAGTTTCAGCATCAGTCCTTCCAATGAATATTCAGGACTTATCTCCTTTAGGATGGACTGGTTGGATCTCCTTGCAGTCCAAGGGACTCTCAAGAGTCTTCTCCAACACCACAGTACAAAAGCATCAGTTTTTTGGTGGCTCAGCTTTCTTTATAGTCCAACTCTCACATCCATACATGACTACTGAAAAACCATAGCTTTGACTAGACAGACCTTTGTTTTTAAAGTAATGTCTCTGCTGTTTAATGTGCTGTCTAGGTTGGTCATAGCTTTTCTTCCAAGGAACAAGTGCCTTTTAATTTCATGGCTGCAGTCACCATCTGCAGTGATTTTGGAGCCCAAGAAAATAAAATATGTCACTGTTTCCAGTATTTCCCCACCTATTTGCCATGAAGTGATGGGACCAGATGCCATGATCTTAGTTTTCTGAATGTTGAGTAGGTGGTAGGTGGAAGATCTAATATAGTCAGAGACATATACGTACTATAAAATATAATGTTCCATGGTGAAGATATATTTACCTGCCAAGCAGGGCATAAAACTGTAGAGTCACCAGACCAGCCCTTCCTCTGGACAGTGATGAGGACATGCTGATACAGTCTTCCTTGCCCGCTCCTCTCTCTGTCCCTGCTCTTGCATACAGTTCAGCAGTCATGTTATTTCTCACACATTCAACCTCAGGTTTATCAACACCATTGATTAAGCCTTAGCCAACCTCCTACATTCCAGCTACACACACACCTTGATTAGATTTAGCCATGTCTCATCATAAGGTAGTATCTTCAAGTAGCTAATCTCATCCATGTGGGTGGATTGTACCAGGAAGACAAGGCTTTTCTCAAGTTCAGGAGATAACCTGTTGCCCATTTCAATTCTTTCCATGTCATACATTGTGGCCAAGGGGTGTTTTATCTGGTTACTTTTCACTCTCTCCTTTAAGGTCCGCTCTGGCCAACAAACTTCCCAAACACATTCTTGCTCATGCCTTTTAGTTGCTTCCACCCTAATTCATCTTCCTAACCCCTATCTTACCAATGCTCCCTCCCCAGGCCTTGAACCAATCTTTCTCTATTTTTAATTAGTACCCATCTGGTGGCACTTTAGTATCTTGGAGGGACAAAGAGTTGTGATCTTTAGAGTAATATATTTCTTTTTTAGGTTCAAACAGCTAAACCTTTCTTTGAATCCATTTAAACCCATTTGTTACTGGCAGCCATTGGCTAACCTATGACCCTGGGCATTTGTACAGCATCAAAATTTATTTCCAAAGATTCTTCTCAGAGGAAGCTAGTGACAATAAGAAGCAGTCCCTGCTGATTCAGGTATTTTATATCAATTGTTTTTCTGACCTGACACACAAAATTGAGTCACAGCATTAAATATAGGTATTATTATACAATTAATGTCAGAACAAAGTAATAGCCTGCTTTATTTTGATTTTCACATTGCCATTGTACTTATAGCTATTTATTTCTGTTGTTCAATCATAACTTACTTTGACTTCATGTTCAATAGGTTCTGTAACAAATTTATGGTTAAATAACATTATATGTCTCATCTCAATCAGTCATAACTGTAACTGTAATAAGTCATGCTGTAACTCAGGTAAGCAAGCAGTAATGGAGTAGGCAGAGCACAGAATTTGTGCTCAGAGGGCATCTTGACAAACCGGGTCATGAATGAAAAAGCCCTAGCCCCCTGTTTGTTAATTTTCCATACCATCTGAATTTGGAGATTAATAGTCTCTTAAGTAGTCTATTTAGACACAACCAGGGTCTGTAAGTTTAATCATATCAGTAGCTTACACTTACATACTTTTAACTTGTCAAAGTGGTCACCTTCTTTAGCTCACACTAGCTAGTTTATGCAACATACATTCAAAAATGAATTGTTATTGTATTTGACATTGGGTGGATGGAGGATAAAGGGGAATAAGTGGCCTGCCTAAGGTAGCAGAGCAGGAAAACGAGAAGCCAGTCCTGCCTTCTGCCCCTCCACTGTGCCTCTACACTAGATTCCTGGTGATGGAGCTCTTCTCTCAAGAAATGCTGTGATTCCCAAGCGCTGCAAGACCACATACATGACAGTGCTAGAAAGGTCTAAAACAACCTTCCTCGTAGATACATGTGGAGGAAGTAGGTCGACTTCCACCAACTACTGACACTGGGAGAGTCTCTAACCCTTGCCAACGCTGTGGTTCTTCACATTCCCTGGGGGCAATCTCCCCTCACTGGGTCCTGAAAACTGCTGTTTCAGTGCTGTGTTCACTGCCAGTTGAATACAAGGAGCTGTCGGCCACAGCTGACAAGTAACTTTCCTTTAGGCTGTGAGATCACCTCAAGCTCAGCTGAGAACTCAGGGACCAGGAATCAGGAAAGATTTAACACAAGTCAGGGCATCACGGAACTTCCGGAGCACAGACCTGCCCCAGCAGGGCCACCACAGTGGGATGCCTTGATGGGAAGCCAGGCAGTAGGACTGTGAGCGTTGGTGAGAAAAGGGGCCTCACCAGCAAATTTCATGGCTTTTTCCAGACTGGTATCGTTAACTACCAGGATCTACCAATGTAAAAATGGTAGGAAAGGGTCAATTAGGTCAATTAAAGGAAGTAAGACGTGGAAAGCATTTAGTGTGATGCTGTATACATAGTCAGTTCTTAGTGTCTCTTGGCAAAAGAAAGCAAAGCAGAGGGTATAAAGGCACAGAAATTAGATTTCAGCTTTAGAAAAACAAGCAAAGACAGAGAAGCAAAATCTGCCTCTTTTCTGGAGCCTCTCTCCCTCCTGTCTCCCAGCCCATCTTGTGCACACAGCCTAGACACCCTTCCTGGGAGTCAAATGCCTCTGTCAGTTCTAAAATGGAGTAGAAATATGGAATTCTTAAAAATCTTCAAGTACATCAACCATTGCCAAAAAAAAAAAAAAAACAGAACAAGGAAGAGTATTTTGCATTTGTTCATTGACTTTCAGGAGTTAAGGCACTCGTAGGCATTCAGAGCTAAATAAACTGAACTTCAGACCAAGCTTCATGATTGTAAAGCCCCACGGGTTAGCGATTTCCTGCATGAACTTCCTCAAGAACCATTCATTTTCAGGATCTCCCCGTCTCACTTCTCTTTTTTGTTAGCCATGACGTAAATAAGAGACCTGACATTCCCCAGAGTACTGTTTTCTTTGTCCCCTATTATTGAAGCCTCGAAATTATTACATCTGAGTCCTCGTTACAGGTGACAAACAGCATTTGTTTTGCATTTTGATGCAGTCAAATTCTCAGGTTCCAACCTGTCAAACAGGCTTGGACCAAGCTGGTAATCTCCCAGACTTTAATCCTCTCCATCTTTTATTTGTGTGGAGGCAGCTCAAGGCATTAGCCCTCTCCAAAGCAAAGCCTCATTTTGTTTGCAACTCTTGAATATCGTATTACAAGGCAGAGTGTGATTTTTATTGTCAACTGGAGTACGCTTAAATGAAGCATATGGATGCCTCAAGAGGGGCCACAAATTCCCTCAACACTTAACATGGGCTCTGGGAACGAAGACACTTATTGGCTAGGTAAGAATGTCAAGTGGCCGTGGCTGCATTGACGGAGGTCTACAGTTAGTTTAATTATAATACCTACTCACATACTCATTTCCCAAGAAGCGTGGCATGCTGCTGACTCTATTGGTTGTTTTTAAATCTTTTTCACTCCGAGACCTCTCATAGAAAGTCTGCTATAGCCTAGCAGATCAAGACGTTCTTCGCCACGTAGCATCAGACTATTTTGTAGATAACATGCTCACTTTCCCTTCTTGCTGCCCTCCAGGTATCACATCAGGGCTATGTCTGCTCAAAAACTTTTTCTTTTTAATCTAGAGAAAAGGGAAAAGCAAAACTAATATCATTTGAAAAAAAAAAAAAAACTTAATGATAGTTGGCTTTCATTAAATGTATCTTCTTTAGGGACTTGTGCCCAGGCGTCTTAGAGACAACGAGGAGCATTTATCTTTCCAGAAGGAAAGACATTCCAAGCGTAGTGTGTTGTTACTTGTGTCATTTGTTATTTTCCTCTTATTATTCACACTGATGTATTTAAGATAGTCTTTGGGTGAATAAATTAATAAACTCTGTTGAAGAAAAGTGACATTTTGCTCTATTACCACACATAGTCATCACGGGGTGCTAATTCAGTAGTATTTGAAAATAGGATTTGGAAAGAGGTAGAGGAAAAGTGGACACAATTGAGCAACTAAGCACAGCACAGCACGGAGGGAAAGTGAGTGCACCGAGTGGCCAGGACACGGTGGGAAGGAGTCAGTGACACCGTCACTCCAACAAGTAAAGCAAGAGATTATCTCTGCCTCTGTCCTGTCTGTCTGTCTGTCTCTCTATCTTTATTCACCTGGAACTCTGCAGAATTCATTTAAATTCCTGTTTTTCCTTTCCTCATGATATTCAACTCTGGAAGTATTGAAATTAGTTTTAAATTCCACAAGCACCCATATAGTGATGGAAAGGAGAAAGAACTCATATTTTGGGGTCAGAGGAATTAGAATTTTAAATTTTTCCTGAATAATCCCCATAGGCTAATAATCAAGTGTTGACTCAACTCTTGAATTTGCTGTGCAGTGCTTAAATAGGCAGCGGTGAAGGATTCCCTACTTGTATATGATGACACCCTAATGTTTTGTTCTATCAGTGGTTATTACCGCAGCTTATATTTATGAAGTGTCTTTTTCTGAAGAGTTTAAAAGATCCTGTGATTCCCTGCCTTTTACACGTGGGGACCCAGAGGAATAGAAATGTCACAGCATGCCTGAGAGGCGGAGCTAATGCCAGAACACAGCTCTGTTGGCTTCCAGGTTAGTTCTTTATCTTATCGTGCAGCCTGTCAGCATACAGATGACACTCAAATCTGTTTCCTTTCAATGCTAAATTCACAGTTTTTCTTTTATAAACTGTGATCCTGAGTGGACAGAGACAACCTGGAGATCTAACACTGAGTCACTAACCATATGGATTCCACATCTTCTTGAAATTTTGTCTGTTCACCTCGGGACATTTGAGGTGGCCCTGGGGCCCTGTGGTTTCCTTGCTAATGACTGGTTGTACTGTAATCAACCAGCAATAACCGGGTCTAGCTTTTAGTTGCTCTCACGATCCCTAAGGGTCTGGAAGCTGAACCACCACATTCAGTCTGAGAAGCTGTAACGACAGAACCTGTGGTTCCACATAGCCATCCTCTTCTTTATTGTGAGCATCCCCCAATATCTTTGTCTACCAGGAAGTCTGAGCTCTCCTCAAACTCCTCAGTGAAAGCAGTGGCTTTTAGAAAAATGATCTCACTGCCTCTAAAACCTTTACTGATATCTACTTTTAGTGCCTTGTATCTTCATGAATGATTTGAGCTGTGTAAAACTCATAAAATTTGGAGACATTTGAAAAGAGTGCCGTGAGGATGATTCAGTGATTTGTAAATCAGTTAGGACCTGCAGTCTTCAAAGATGAAGACACCAGGGTTACATAGTGGAGAGAAGAGAAAGCTAAGAAAAAATATAATAATCCTCTGCTAGTGGTGTTTATGTGATGAGTTTCTCTGTAAACAGTGGTAATCAGATGATTTCCATTCCTCTGTAAATGAGAGAGGAGTGGGAGGAAACAGATTTAAACTAAAGCATAGGGGATTTAAGCTAGATAAAAGAGAGAATTTCCTGACAATACAACTCTTAAAGCTTGGAATGGTTATCAAGAGAGGTTATGGAATCTTATCTAGAGACCTTTAAAAACAATGTAGATTCCATCTGTCTGAGATGGCTTAGAGCAGGCAGCCCTAAAAGCCTCTCAAAGGATTAGATTAGCTTTTAAGGTGTGTTCTAGCCCTATGATAAACAAGGGGACTTGGAATATTAGTAATTGGCCAATCAGTAAACATTGCAGTGGCAAAAACCATCTTGACCCTCCAAATAACCAACTTCACAATTACCATTTAAGTGGGTTTGTCCTGAGACCTGCCTAAAAGTTTCACCAGAAGTTCAGCATTTCTCCCAGTTCGTTGCTATTTTTCTGGGTTTATTTTCTTTATGTACAGAGTGTTTGAGTTTACATAGTTGTCAGTTCATCCTTTTCTTTTTTATTCCTTTTGTTACTTTAATATTAAAACTTTCACAACTGAATTATTATAGTTTGGCAAAGTGATTTATAAATAAGGACTGTCATTAAGGTATTTATATTAGTAAAATACTGGAAACAACGTAATTATCCAACATGAGGGGATTTGTTACAATAATTTGATATATCCAAATGATGTGGAGCTGATGTGGTATGTCCAAATATTGTTGAGCTGGTAAAATTTTTTAATTTCAGGAATATTTGCTTACCTGAGAAATGCTTTATATGGAAAAATAAGTATTTAAAAAAAAAACTGTATCCGTAGCATGATTTCAAATGTCTTTATACAAGAAAATGGAATTCTGGAAATGAAATACGCTAGTATTAGTGGAATATTAGTTATAAAATAATAAGGGCTTTTATGCTTTTACTTTAAACTTTTTTCTTTTTTTAGTCTTTCAAAGTTTCTGTAGCATATATGGATATCTCTTATTATCAGGTTAAAAATTTAGAAGATAAAATCAATCCAAATCTAAAAAATAGACCATCACACACTTCAGTTACAAAGCTGACATAATCACTATGGTCTTACCTTTAATTACCTCTCATATTTCTAAAGTACTTATGGAACATTTGACTCTAAGGCTTGCTGTGTCTACTTGTCATGCAAATTGTGTGTCATTCTCAATGCAGGAAGCTTGGGTGAATAAAAACAACTACAACAAAACATCCCATAATGTCGAAGAGCTCTCATAACTCTCCTTTATCACTTGTCTTCCTCCGGACTCAGGGAATGAATCAGAAGTTAGTGTGCTCCATAGCCCATACTTCAGTTCTTTCTCCTGGCAAAACATTCTAAAACATAAGTTCTTGTGTTGTTAAGTTTGATGGGACTCTGTTGCATATTTCAAATGTAGTCACAGCTTTACCTACTCAAGCGCTTGCCCTCTCTTCTGTGGCTGCAAGAGAAATTAGATGGTTTAGAAAGTGTGTAGCTATCAACTGGCAGTGTGAAATATGTTAGTATTAACATGCACTGCCTATGAAGAAATTTAGCATGGACAAATTGTGACTTTAGATTTTATTCATATCCAGTTCTTACTATATTACATAGGCTGGGTATCTAGCCACCACTACCAACCACCATTATTCTACTAACTCAATATACTTATCTCACCTGGGCTTGGCCTGCCCACATCTAGGGGCCCAACTGGTCTACCAACACCCAACATCTTTCCTCTCTATTCCATCTTCCAGCTGACAATAATAATGATCTTTCTCAATTCCAGTGGTCATGTCACCATCTACCGTAGTTCACCTTCACGTACAGGGTGAAATGTAAATTCTTTAGATAGACTGTGACTTTCATTATCTGATCCTTGTCTTCTTATCTCATCACATCTTCAATTTATTCTCCAGGTGCAAATTCTATTTCTTCAGTCTGAAACTGTCTCTTGAAAGCAGAGTTGAAATAAAAATCATTCTCCTTTTTTAAGACTCATGTCAAGCCCTCCATTCCACCCTATAAAGGCTTCTTCAGCGTACTCAGTGACACCTCAGTGCTCCTACCTTCCTCTATTCCAGATCACAGTGTATTGATAATTGTTTGTATAACTTTCTCCTTGTGGAAAGTGAAGTCACTCAGTCATATCCAACTATTTGCGACTCCATGGACTGTAGCCTACCAGGCTCCTCTGTTCATGGGATTTTCCAGGCAAGAATGCTGGAGTGGGTTGCCATTTCCTTCTCCAGGAGATCTTCCCAATCCAGGGATTGAACCCAGGTCTTCTGCATTGTAGGCAGACGCTTTACCATCTGAGCCACCAGGGAAGTCCATGACTTCCCTTGTGGGGCACTGTGCTATTTAAGGGCTTAACTTTTATATCCTTAGCACCTTGGACAGAGGCCGGAATGTATTAGCTGAGAAGCAAAATTTTTTGTGGCACTAATTCCTTACCTATTGAGGGCAGGAGGAGAAGGGGACGACAGAGGATGAGATGGCTGGATGGCATCACCGACTCAATGGATGTGAGTTTGAGTGAACTCCGGGAGTTGGTGATGGACAGGGAGGCCTGGCGTGCTGTGATTCATGGGATCACAAAGAGTTGGACATGGCTGAGCAACTGAACTGAACTGAATTCCTTACCTAATGAAATGGCATAGAATAAAATATAGGCATACCGTGTTTTATTGTGCTTTCCTTTACTGCAATTCAAGATGCTGTGGTTTTTTGTTTTGTTTTGTTTTTTACAAATTGAAGGTTTATGGCAACCCTGAGTTACCTGATAATGGTTAGCATTTTTTAGCAATAAAGTATTTTTTAGATTAAGGTATATACATTGTTTCTTAGACATAATGCTATTGCATACTTTAAAAACTGGAGTACAGTACAAACAACTTTTATATATATTGGGAAAACAAAAAATTGATATGACTTTATTGTAATATTTACATTATCATGGTGGTCTAGAACAGACCTACAATATCCCTGAGATATGCCTGTAGAAATTAGATGCTTTTAAAATAAACAGGCAATAAATGAGCTCTAGTTATTAGCAGCAAGTTATACCATAGACTTAACTTCTCTTGGCTTATGGGAACTCCTAGAGACTTTGTCCCTTGAGTCCTTCCTGCTGGACTGCTCCCAAGAACATCTTTTCTTCAATACCCTGAGGATGTGCCTTCAGAGTGGCATGGCAAACCTTGCAAACAAGGAAGAGGTCTGTAGGGAGAAAAAGACGGAAGACACTTAGTCATTTTTCATCTTGCTCTCTAGTTGTCTTAATGATGTGGTGAAATTAAAATTATACGTTGTTTTCTAGAAGAGTAGCTCCCAGACTTTCTGTGGGCTAATCAATGTTATAAAAATAGAAGTTACTATAAGGCAACCAAGTTTTTATTTTGTCAAGTAAAAGCATAAACAAAGCTCCCCATTTGCTATAATCAGTGTTTCATAAAGAAAAGCACATTTACGTATTAACAAAATAGAAAAGATATAATCATAGAATGTGGGAGAATTCTTCAAATTAAGCAAATGGAGTTAGACTTTCCCGAAGTGGAGTTGTACTTATTTTTCTCATTGTGTTGCTACTTGGTAAGAACTTATCCTAGACCAGCATGGAATAATAAGCAATAAGCACTGTTTTTGAGGAAGGGAGGGATGACTGCAAACTGGAGGAAAAAGAGTAGGAGGAGAAGCAAGGAGTTACTCCCTGCTGCTCATAACCGACCTTGTGGAATCACCAACTGCCCAGAGGGAGACTCAGTTCATCCTGTCCTTCTCTTGATGCTTCTGCTGCTAAGGATTGCTCTTGGGTTGAGTAGTGAAAGTGAAGTCGCTCAGTCGCGTCCGACTCTTTGCGACCCCATGGGCTGTAGCCTACCAGGCTCCTCTGTCCATGGGATTTTCTAGGCAATAGTCCTGGAGTGGATTGCCATGGAACCTATATCTTGAAAACTGAGTTCAAGCTGTTACTTAAGAATTTCTGAAAATATTGACAGACAACAGCAGTACTTTTAACTTTGAGGAAAAGAGCACTTTAAGTGCATTCTGTCATCTTGGTTACTTACTGAAATCTATCAATGGTGAAGTGGGTAATAAGCCATTGTTTGCATTGGCATGGCAACCATCTACTTAAAAATAATTATATCCATGTATGAGTTGTCATGTGTTGCTTCAAGCTTGTGGGTGGTCTACAGTCCTTATTTCTTACATCATTTCAACCACAGGTACCCCTGGATGAACAGCTGTGAGCACTTGGTATTGCTAAAGTCCCCCCACCTAACTTTTATCGCACTGCCTAGCTTTTCTGTTGGCACCTTATCTTACCAAGATCAAGTGCTTGACATCCTTAATCATAGATCTATGTTCTAGTGATTTTTATTCTTATAATTGAAAATCATCTCAGAAAAATGAAACTCTCTTCCATCACTCTATTAGCAATTCTCTATTAGCAAACATCAATGTATCCAGAGAGAAATGAGTATTCAGTTTTAATATCTAACAGGGAGCAAAGCCACAAATAATTCAGCCTTCACCTTGGCATTGTAAATTTAACATGTTAACATAATAAAGCATAAATAACCACACACAGTGAAACTTGCTATGTATAGGGCCAACTCTTTCTGGTGGTTGAATTCACTAAACATGGTAGATGGACAGATTCTTGTGAGTTTTGAGCTATGGTCTGGAGAACTCAAAAGCAACTTGTAGTTGCGATACAGTCCTTGTTGTTTATTGACTGGCTACTGTTTTGGCATGAAATTTGAAAATCAGAGTCAGGGCTTGATTTAGGTATATATTCACATACTCTAGGATTAGCCTCTGGAGGAAGTAGCGATATTGAAAGTTTTTTTTGCAGTTTTTTCACTTTAGATCTTAGCTTCTAAAAATCTTAAACTTCACAGTAACCCAGTCATTTAATTTTGGGAAGAACAGTTCTATTAAGACATGAGTCACAGGCCATTCAATTCACTCATGTAAAGTGTACAGCTCAGTGGTTTTTAATATATTCACAGAATTGTGCAATCATCACCATAATCAATTTTAGAATATTATATCACCCTCAAAAGAACCCTGTACCTGTTAGCAGTCATTCCCCATCCTGCTATCCTCTAGCCCCCTCCCCCGCGTTGGGCAACCGCTAACCTATTTCCTGTCTTTGTCTATCTGCTGTTCTGGGTATTTCATGTAGAGGGAATCATCCACTGCATGGTCTTTTGTGACTGGCTTCCTTCACCTAACGCACCATTTTCAAGGTTCATCACAGTTGTAACAGGTATCAGTACTTCATTCCTTTTTATTGCTGATGTGAGTCTGGGTGAACTCTGGGAGTTGGTGATGGACAGGGAGGCCTGGCATGCTGCGATTCATGGGGTCGCAAAGAGTCGAACATGACTGAGCGACTGAACTGAACTGAACTGAATATTTCATTGTATGGATAAATACCACATTTTATTTACCCATTCCTCAGTTTATTGGCACTTGGGTTGTTTCCACTTTGGGCTACTACAAATAATGCTGCTATGGGTATTCATGTACAAATTTTGGTGTGAATATATTTTCCTTTCTCTGGATATATCCTGAGGAGTGGAATCACTAGGTCATGTGGTGACTCTGTGTTTAACGTTTTGAAGAACTACAAAACTGCTTTTCAAAATAACTACACCTATTTACATTTGTACTCAGAGTCCATTAAAGTTCTAATTTCTTCCCATCCTCACCATTTGTTATTTTCTGTCTTTCTGCCATAGCCATTTTAGTAGGTTTGAAGTGGTGTCTTCTGATGGTTTGATTTGCATTTCCCTAATGACTTAATATTCCTGAATAATTTTTTCTTAGATTTACTGAAAAGCTGTATATGTTTTTGAAGGGAACGTCTATTCACATCCCAGTCATTTAACTGTAAGACCTATTTTCAAATATAAATGAATCCAAAGGGTAAGGAATTGGAAAATGAGGACTGTGAGAATAAAAGAGGAAAGACTTGAGTTCCTATAAAGTTTCCTCCCTTTTTGTATAGTCTGATCTATTAAATGACTCTTATAATCTGTTTCTTACCCATACTGGATAAAATTTAATAGTCTTTTAAATAACATAATTTTCTTCATTTTAAAAAATTTTGTTTTTCCTTCTGAGTGAGATCCTTTGTTAGAAGGACCAAGCTCCTATGTGATAAACAGGCATAGGTGATCAGTTCTAGATACTAGGATAGAATTCAAGGTGCTAGATGTTTATCTGATTCTCCAGGGGGAATCAGAAGATGAAAACAAAATCTTCATCCTGCACCATTTCAGAAGGAAGAAAAGATCTGATCAGAAAACCTGCTCTCTTCATCACTCTGATCCTGATGTACTCAGCAGACACCTGTTCATTGTGGAACAGAAGGATGATTCTTTAAGTTGTGAAATGTTTTATGGAAAAGAAATATCTCTTAGAACACTTTTTTCAGAGCAGTAGACTATGATGTGCTTTTTTGCTGTTTCTGCTATTGCCTTTCCCATGTTTCTTCCAGAAGCAAGAGAGAAACCATTAGAATTCAAACAGATTCAGTACAATCTTCCAAGCCATTTCAAATGGAAGGAAAATCAAGTATGAATTAAATAATCAAAAATTTTAAAGTTTTATTACAAAAAAGTAAAGGAATATCAAAAAGGCATAAAGCAGAAGTCTTAACTCCTTGGCAATATTTCCAACCCTCAGTTATACTGGATACTTTTATGCTATAAGAAGAATTAATATCTAGGCCTTGAGAGCATTGATGATTATTCTGATTGATCATTGTGATCCTGTTTAAACCCAATGGCTATCCACTGAGGTTGCCTTCTATCAATCAATGTGTTAGCTAAATGCCTTCCCCTTAGTTCCATCCCTTAGTTCTTATAGAATCATGTAATGAGATTATTATTTGTGCATGCTCAAAAGATGTAATGTTTAGTCATTTCATTTTTTTGTAGTATTAAACTTTATTTTCAAGTCTATTTTGGGATCTGTTTTCAAGGCTCTATTTTCTTCTTCTGTCTTCTATAAACTTTTCTCATAATTAATATTTACTCAGCATGTCCAGGTAAGAGGCAGAATAACCATTAATAGTGATCTTTATGAGAGTCTTCTATTATTTTAATAATGTTATACTTTGCCAAATATATCCAAAATATTATCATTTTGATATACGTTACAGTTCCTTTGTAGCCACAAAATATGTTTGTTGAAGCCCAAACTCCCAGAACCTCAGATTGTGACCATATTTGCATACAGGCTCTTGAAAGAGGACATTAGGTTACAAATGAGGCCATTTGAGGGAGCTTTACCCTGTAAGACTTGTGTATTCACACGAAGAGGAACCTGGAATACAGCTACACACAGCAGGGATACCATATGATGACAGGAAGATGATAGTCATCTATAGGCCAATAAGAGAGGCCCCAGAAGAACCCACCCTTGCTGATGCCTTCATCTCAGACTTTTAGCTTCCAGAACTGTGAGAAAATTAGTTTCTCTTGTTTAAGCCTTCTAGTCTATGGTACTTTGCTATGACAGCCCTAGCAAGTATATAATTAATAGAAAAATTATCAATTAGGTATTTTGTATTTTTTTTAAACCATGTTCTTGAACTGTATTGTTTATTTTTTGCTTACAGCACATCTCAATTTGGACTAGGCACATTTCCAGTGCTCAGTAACCATATGTGACTAGTGGCTACTTCAGGGGTCAGAAAATATATCCTATGAGAGTCTTAATGTTGGGGAAAATGTGAAATGTGAAGGCCAGGAAGCTAAAGAGAGGTTTAGTGGGAAAAGAGTAAGAAGACAGTTTCAGGTTTTTTTTTCCTTTTGAAATTAATAACCACATTACAGAAAACTGGGGGAAAATAAAATAGAAGATACCCACTTCCCCATAATCCATTCCTATAACAATACCACCTTAACTATTTTTTAGCTTTTTATCCTATATATTGCCTTATTTTGCGTGTAAATTTGTTTTCTGCCTTTATTTCATGCTGATGCTGGGAGGGACTGGGGGCAAGAGGAGAAGGGGACGACAGAGGCTGAGATGGCTGGATGGCATCACTGACTCGATGGACGTGAGTCTGAGTGAAGTCCAGGAGTTGGTGATGGACAGGGAGGCCTGGCGTGCTGCGATTCATGGGGTCGCAAAGAGTCGGACACGACTGAGCGACTGATCTGATCATAGCCAAGTTTACACACTGCTATAGTTCTCATATCCATCATTTTTAAATGGCTGTGTAATACTCCATCAAGTGGTAGCAACAGAATTTAATTAGTGTCCTTTACTATGACAGTGTTTAGTTTGTGCAAAGAAATAGATTAAAAGTATAAAAGTAAAAAGAATCAGACCATGAAAATTTTAGGGAAGAATTTCTTCTAACTCTTCAAAGGTTGGGTAGATCACCAGGCATGAGCACAAAACACAAAGAAGACTGAGCATAAATGATAAATAGGTTATTTTATAAGGGAGTAAAATATTAAATTAACGTAATACATTTAATTATATGCAAAAATGTAATGGCTCCTTCTGGTAATTAGACATGAATAGTAAATGTTGACATAGGCAATCCCATAATATAATTAGGAATACCTTTACATGGCCAAACAGAATTTTCAATTTTCCTCCTCTCTTAGTTTTCTTGTACTTATAATCAGTTTTGGTATTAAGTTTCACCCTAGTATTTGTCTTATCCAACTCTGCTGAATCGTATTTTCCTCAAAATGAAACTTCTTGTATGTATTTATTAGAAATTATTATTTAACACTCAGAGTGGGCAAAGCACTGTGGGATATTGGGTTGGCCAAAAATTTCATTTGGGTTTTTCCATAGAATGCTATGCAAAACCCAAATGAACTTTTTGGCCAACCCGGTACAATGTAAGAGACACAGATAATTGAGATATATTCCTGATTTCAAGTGACCTTAGAGATGAAAACCTCATTTATTCATTTACTCATTCATTCATTTATTTCTTGAGAGAGTAATACAAAATAAGGCTAAAGAAGTGAGTTGAAGAAAGGCTGAGAAGAGCCTTCTGTGTCAAGGTCAAGGGTTTGAACTTGATTTCAAAGACAGTATGGAGTGAACGGAGAATTTTGATCAAGACTTCAATACTCCTACACATTTATAAATATTCTTAGCATGAATTCTCTGAGGGCTATGTGGTGAATGGACTAAAACAGAAGAGAGTTGTGGCAAGACATCTAGTTAGCAGGAGACTGATGGAAAACCTAAAAGGCACTGGCAAAGAGAGGGAACTGAGAAGAAATTTCTATGTTTGTAATACAGGAAATTGGGGATGTGCTGTGAAAGTGAAAGTCGCTCAGTTGTGTCCAACTCTTTGCAACCCCATGGACTATACAGTCCGTGGAATTCTCCAGGCCAGAATCCTGGAGTGGGTAGCCTTTCCCTTCTCCAGAGGATCTTCCCAACCCAGGGATCGAACCCAGGTCTCCCGCATTGCAGGCAGATTCTTTACCAGCTGAGCCACAAGGGAAGCCCCAAATGTGCTGTGGTAGACTACAAAGGAGGAGGGGAAAGGGCTTAGAGAGAAAGATAATGAATTTTTGTACTAGAGTTTGTGGAGCATCTAGACACACTGGTGGAGATATCTTGTTTTAGGTTCTGGTTTGAAAGGGAGCTGGGGAAAAAGAAGACCTTGTGAACAGTAAGGAGGAAAAGACAGAAATATAGGCATGACAAGAGAACTTTCTCTGTGAGCAGTGAGAGACTTTGACAAAGCTTAGAGTGCTGATTTCACAGGGTAAGGTCTGAAAATGTACCACAGGAGTCCTCTGTGATCTTTGCTGTGCTGTGTGCTTAGTTGCTCAGTCGTGTCCGACTCTTTGCGACCCCATGGACTGTAGCCCGCCAGGCTCCTCTGTCTGGAGAATCCATGGGGATTCCCCAGGCAAGAATATTGGAGTGGGTTGCCATGCCCTCATCCAGGGGATCTTCCCATCCCAGGGATCAAACCCAGGTCTCCCACATTTCAGGTGGATTCTTTACCGACTGAGCCATCAGGGAAGCCTGTGATCTTTGCTAGGGGAGTCTATATAAGGAAGTTGTACATATGCACAATGGAATACTACTCAGCTATAAAAAAGGAATGCATTTGAGTCAGTTCTAATGAGGTGGATGAACCTAGAGCCTTTATACTTAAACAGTGAAGTAAGTCACAAAGAGAAAGACAAATACTGTATACAAACACATATATATGGAATTTATAAACATGATTCTGACCATCCTACATGCAGGACAACAAAGGAGACACAGACATAATGAACAGACTTTTGGACTCAGTGGGAAAAGGAGAGCCTGGGATGATTTGAGAGAATAGCACTGAAACATATGCATATGTAAAACAGATGACCAGTGCGAGCTTGATGCGTGAAGCAGGGCACCCAAAGCCAGTGCTCTGGGACAGCATAGAGGAGTAGGGTGGGGAGGGAGGTGTGAGGGGATTTCAGGATGGGGAGAACACATATTCCTATGGCCGATTCATGTTGATGTATGGCAGAAACCATCACAATATTATAAGGTAATTATCCTACAATTAAAATAAATTAATTTTAAAAATTAAAAAAAAAAAAAACTTCCCTGAGGTAAAACCCAGAGGTTAGAGCAGATGCTTATTGAGCGTTTTCTTTGTGCTGGAGGCTATTGCAAGCACTTAAGCATATATTATCTCATTTAACTTTTTCTAATCCTGTGATGTCTTTTCCTTTTTTTCAGATTTATTTTTTATTGGCAGATAATTGCTTTACAGTATTGTGGTGGTTTCCGCCATACATCAGTATGAATCAGCTATAGGGGTACATACGTCCCCTCCCTCTGGAACCTCCCTCCCACCTCCCACCCCGTCCCACACCTCTGGGTTGTTGCAGAGCACTGGTTTGATAGTTATCTCCACTTGACAAAGGAGAAAGCAGGTTGGAGGGCTGAGTAACATGGAAGGCCCCTGGATAACTAGAGACTGCTGGGGATCCAAGCAGGCAGAGTCCACAGCCCTTGCAAGTCCTCACCACATGGAGGAGTGAGTCAGAGAACACGTGGGAGGTGAGGAAGCAAAGAAAGCAGGATTTGACGGGTTTGGGCCACAGAGGCTGGAGGAGCTGTTAACACCCCAGGCAACCTGGGAGACACTCGAGTGGCATTGATGTCTGAGACCAGGGGACAACCAAGCAAAGCAAGAGGAGAGAGAACTGATGACAAGAAGGACTGGGAGGGGCAGAGGATGGAGCATCAGCTTAGGTGATCTGCTCATTGCTGTAGATAAATCTGAGGGTGATACAGGGACTTAAGGGAAATCATGGCTGATGCATTCAAGTACCACAGGCCACTGAGAAGGAAGTGGTGTCCATGTCATTTGATAGCAGCATGAAATCTGGGTTCACTGCCATGGAGAATGTAAATGAGAGCTGAGGAGGGAGAAGTACAATCAGTACTGAGCAGTTCCAAGACAGGGAAGTGAATGGGAGGTGGGTGTTGTCTGTAACTTTGTGGGCGTGGCCTGTAGCTTTATAGAGGCGGTGGAGAGCCTAGGGAAATAGGTGTGAGTTCCTGGGAGTCCTGGAGGCAGGAGAGGTCTGCAGGGAAGATGGAGGGGCGGTCTGTTCTCTCTTTGGTTTTGTTCTTTAAAGTCTGGAAGTAGCTGTCTAAGTAGTAGAAGCAGGAAAATGCTGGAACATCCTCCAGGCCCAGAGATGAAAATAATAGCTAATATTAATCAAGCATTTAGGACATGTTGGACCTTTTCTGCACACTTTACAAGAAGCCTATGAAATAAGAACACTAGGAGGGTAACTGGGAGAATTCACAGCTCCCATTTGTGAGGGCCACAAGTGAAGCAAGGTTCAGTTAAGAGAAAAAATGTTTTGGGGGAAGTTTCAGTGAATTAAGAAATTGCTATTTTACAGTAAGAAGAAAAAGTTTAATGGATAGTCCAGAGGTCAGTACTTCCCATGCCTGCTGGGGTTCTTTTTTGCCACATCGCTTGGTATGCAGGATCTTAGCTCCACCACCAAAGGTTGAACCCGTGCCCCCTGCAGTAACTGCACAGAGTCTTAACCACTGGACTACCAGGGAAGTCCTAAAATATAGATTCTCATTCTGGAAATTTTGATTCAAAGTTTGTGTGGGTCCTAGAGTCCATTTTTAATAAGCTCTTCTTGGTTATAGAAGTTTGGAACACTACCAAGGGCTGTGATTGCCAGGGTTAAGAGTGAGATAGGTAGAAGAGGATGCCTGAAGTAAGGATGGGACGGGAGAGAGAGGAGAAAGAACCAGTACCTGAGTGAGAAGGCCATGTAGGGGGTCCTCAGTTCACACCCTCTGTTCAGAGGAAAGGGGCTCCAAGTCTCCATTTGGCAGAAGTCTGCAGAGTACTAAGAATGGGTCCCTACCTCCAACCAACTCCAGTAGCCAGCTGGGGACCCCTGACTCATGTCTTTCACAGATAACCTGAGAACCCACAGAACTCTGGGACCCTTTAATCCCTTTGACCTCAAGGCCAGGGTCACATTAGTGTAATTCAATTTTAGAAATAAAATATGTCTTCATCTAGATCACTGTCTCACTGTCCCTACTCTCCCCACTCCCAAACAACTTACACCACTTGCAAACCTCTAAAATCCCTTGCTGAAGTATCAAGGGTTTAGCATTTGTTTATGGTTTTACCATGTTTAAAATATAAAAGCCAGGAAGAGAGGATGCATTGGAATTCCTTAACAGTACAGCGTAACCCATCAATCAACCAATGTAAAGGTCTTAGTGACCCAAGCAGACCATTTGAACAAAGAGATTGGAGCCTATCAGAGGCCCTGGAGAGAGCCACCTCCCTTACGGAGGTTTCGAACCTGTTTCATTTTCCTTTGTTTTACCAAGAAGGCCCAAGGCTGACCTGTTTGTATTCAGAATAGGAAAACTAAATGGGAGTTCCATGCTAGGGTGTTTCTGTGTTTTCAGAGATCATCCAGATGTGGCTTCTGGGGAACAGCTTGCGAGCGCTCAGAGGGCTGGGAGGTAGTAGAAAAGAGGCAAGATTTTTTTTTCAAATAATAAGAGGATAAGAGAATGATCTCAGGGTACTTCTAAGGCAGCTGCTGATAGGCTATAGTTAGGAGTTATCAGCGGATCCCTTCAAAGTCTTGAAGCAGGAGGCCATGAAAAAAACATCCCAGGGAAAATACAGAAGAGAGTTTGAGAGGCCAAGTACTGATCCTCGTCGACTTTGATTGAAAAATTGTAGTGAATTTGAAGCATATGAGCAACGGTTGTTCTCAAAGGCTCCATAATTCAGCTAGTTCACTACAAATTCATTGAACCGCCTCTGGTGTTGCTTCAAATCCCTGCCACCACCAAAACTGTTAGAGGCAATCAAATACACGGTTATAATTTACAGCTGCCGTATTGACAGGCAGGCAGATCTCTCCTCCCAGAGCATCATGGTATTGGTCTCCAGTGGGCCTGAGCTTTTGAAAAATGCTATTGAGTGAAGCTATGTGTGCACGCAGATCTATAGGGATGATTTTAGAATGTACCTAAGCTCTAGGAATGTAGCAATGTCTGAAATGATTTTTGGAATTCTTTAAAGCAATCATAGAATCTGATTTTAACCAGTATTCTGGCAAAAAGATACCAGCTATTATATTACTATTTTAAAGTATAATTTCACAAATGACTACTGCATTATTCCATACCCTGTGCAGTTCCTCTGTCAAATTTTAGTAATTGGCAAAGAAAAAAAATGGCAGCCTCTTCAGTGATTTGGGCTTCCCAAGTGGTGCTAGTGGTAAAGAGCTTGCCTGCTAACGCAGGAGACATAAGAGACATGGGTTGCATCCCTGGATGGGGAAGATCCCCTGGAAGAAGACATGATAACCCACTCCAGTGTTCTTGCCTGGAGAATCTCTGTGGGCACAGGAGTCTGACGGGCAACAGTCCATAGGGTCACAAAGAGTCGGATATGACTGAAGTGATTTAGCACACACTGATATGTTTTAATTGAGAAGTATTAAAGTGAGGTCTCATATTTGAATCCATTTGCTTTTTTAAAAAATATGTGTGAATGATTATGGCATACTTGTGGCATAGTGTACACAAAGAATTCAAAATCAAATTTTTTTCAAAATGACAACTGTTAAAATTTGCCTTTCTTCAATACTTAGCAGTCAAAATCAAGTTTTTATTATAGATCTACTAGTTACAGATGTCCTAAATAGTAACTTCCGAAAAGGGCAGTGTTCAAAGTAGACAATGCCAAAGCTTTGGGAGGTTGGTAGTTACAGTATGTTTATGGCTTGTGTATATTTAATCATTTATCTCCTTCCATTTTAGCCATTTCTGCTCCTTATCTTCACCATATCTTTGTACTGTTTTAGGTTAATACTCTCATCTGGCATTAATGCCAGTATTCCCACCTTCGTTGCTTATGCTTTAGCTTCACTTCCTTTCCATTTTGATTCTAGTAAATTCCCAGCAAAGAAGTCCAAGATGAATCAGCATATTTTAGAAAGGGAGGGAAATAAGTGAACCTGTTTCTGGAAGTTTCAGAAACAGATAGACTATCTACCGATTCCTGTTTAGGGGAGGTCTGCCTTTGATTATAGGAAAGGGATGAATAACAGGTCCCTCAAGAAATAATAGGAACAAAAGAGGATAAAGTCACTACATTTCCTTCTACCCCCTCTTTGTTAATCATCCTTTACCTTCTGCTTGTCTTTCTTTTTATTTTAAAATTGTTTGTTTTGGGGGATTTCCCTGGGAGTCAGTGGTTAGGAATCTGAGCTTCCACTGCACGGGGCACAGGTTCCATCCCTGGTTGAGAAAGTAAGATCTCCCAAGAGGTGAGGTCAAAAAAAAGAAAAAAAGAAACATGCAATTACCATAAGACCCAGCAGTTGCATTCTTGGACATTTATTGCAGAGAAATGAAAATTTATCGGACTTCCCTGGCCATCCAGTGGTTAAATCTCTGCTTCTATTAAGACTCTGTTTCTACTGCAGGGGGCACAGGTTCCCACATACCTCTCAACTTGGCCAAAAAGCAAACAAACAACCCCCCTCTCCCTCCCGAAGAAAAAGCTGTTTATTTTGAAATAATTTTAGACTTACAGGAAAGTAAACCTTATTTGAACTTCAAAAGTTTTTCCATGTTCTTTTTCTGTGTCAAGGTCCATCCAGGATTCCACATTGCATTCGTTCTTATGTCTCCTTGGTTTCCAATGTTCTGCATAGTTCCTTAGTCTTTCGTTGTCTTTCATGACCTAGATGCCTTGAAAAGTATTCATCCATTATTTTGTAGAACATCCCTCAGTTTGGGTTTGTCTGATGATTATCATGATTAAACTCAAGTTATGTATTTTTGGCCAGAATACTACAGAAGGGACATGCCCTTCTCATGGGGTCCATGATGTCAAAATGTCTTATAATTAATGATATTCATCTTAATTGTATCATTAAGGTGGTATCTGCTGGATTCCCTTTATAATTAACACATCCCTCAAGGATATATTTTGAGACTATGCAAATATTCTATTTCTCTTCAAACTCTTACCCACTAATTTTAGCATCCATCCATGATTCCCCTCAGTAACAACTGTTACTTGGTATTCCAGTATTGTTTTTACTTCATTCTTTCCTTCTACATTCACTAGTTAGAATTCTTTTCTAATGAAGAGCTATCCTCTCTCCTTCTACTATTATTTATTCAGTTATTTATATCATTATAGATTCATGGATATTTATTTTACCCAGTCCTGTTATAATTTTGTTGCTCAGGTTTTTCCAACTTTGACTATTGGGAACTATTTTGGGTAGCTCCTATTCCCTTTTTATTTGTCCAAGCTTTTCTAAGAACTTTCTTTTTGGTTCTATAAGAAGCTCTAGAACTATTTCATATTTTTCTTGCCATACCCCAAGAATAAACCACTTTCCCTTGGAGGCTTGATTCCTTTTATTAAGGACTCCTACTCAAACCAAGATCTGGGCTCTAGGAGTGCTCATTACTGTAGTTTCAGCAGACAGAACTTGGATATAAATAGATACATAGATAGGTAAATGAATGAATAAATAAATAAGTCTATATACATACTTGACTACAGATACCTCTATACTTATTTCCAAATCTGTGTATACATTTTAAAAATGTGTTTATCCTGAACCTCCAGTCCTAATCCAACACCAGTGTTCACTGTCACCTTCCCCCATCCTTATTTGTAATTACATTTTCATGCTGTGAAAATGCTGGCTTTCATTATCTATAATGTATTTAATTCTTTGTTCAACTGGTCATGTATGGATGTGAGAGTTGGACTGTGAAGAAGGCTGAGCACCGAAGAATTGATGCTTTTGAACTGTGGTGTTGGAGAAGACTCTTGAGAGTCCCTTGGACTGCAAGGAGATCCAATATTCTGAAGGAGATCAGCCCTGGGATTTCTTTGGAAGGAATGATGCTAAAGCTGAAACTCCAGTACTTTGGCCACCTCATGCAAAGAGTTGAGTCATTGGAAAAGACTCTGATGCTGGGAGGGATTGGGGACAGGAGGAGAAGGGGACGACAGAGGATGAGATGGCTGGATTGCATCACTGACTCTATGGACGTGAGTCTGAGCGAACTCCGGGAGTTGGTGATGGACAGGGAGGCCTGGCGTGCTGTGATTCATGGGGTCACAAAGAGTCAGACACGACTGAGCAACTGAACTGAACTGAACTGAACTGAATATACACATAAAGTTGTTTCATAATTGCTAACCCCTACCCTTGTAAAACCAGAGATCAAATTGCCAACATCCGCTGGATCATGGAAAAAGCAAGAGAGTTCCAGAAAAACATCTATTTCTGCTTTATTGACTATGCCAAAGTCTTTGACTGTGTGAATCACAATAAACTGTGGAAAACTCTGAAAGAGATGGGAATACCAGACCACTTGATCTGCCTCTTGAGAAACCTGTATGCAGGTCAGGAAGCAACAGTTAGAACTGGACGTGGAACAACAGACTGGTTCCAAATAGGAAAAGGAGTATGTCAAGGCTGTATATTGTCACCCTGCTTATTTAACTTATATGCAGAGTACATCATGAGAAATGCTGGACTGGAAGAAGCACAAGCTGGAATCAAGATTGCTGGGAGAAATATCAATAACTTCAGATATGCAGATGACAGCACCCTTATGGCAGAAAAGTGAAGAGGAACTCAAAAGCCTCTTGATGAAAGTGAAAGAGGAGAAAGAAAAAATTGACTTAAAGCTCAACATTCAGAAAACTAAGATCATGGCATCCAGTCCCATCACTTCATGGGAAATAGATGGGGAAACAGTGGAAACAGTGGCTGACTTTATTTTTCTGGGGTCCAAAATCACTACAGCTGGTACTGCAGCCATGAAATTAAAAGACACTTACTCCTGGGAAGGAAAGTTATGACCAACCTAGACAGCATATTAAAAAGCAGAGATATTACTTTACCAACAAAGGTCCGTCTAATCAAGGCCATGTTTTTTCCAGTAGTCATGTATGGATGTGAGAGGTGGACTATAAAGAAAGCTGAGCACCAAAGAATTGATGCTTTTGAACTCTGGTATTGGAGAAGACTCTTGAGAGTCCCTTGGACTGCAAGGAGATCCAACCAGTCCATCCTAAAGGAGATCAGTCCTGGGTGTTCATTGGAAGGGCTGATGTTGAAGCTGAAACTCCAATACTTTGGCCACCTGATGTGAAGAGCTGACTCCTTTGAGAAGACCCTGATGCTGGGAAAGATTGAGGGTAGGAGGAGAAGGGGATGACAGAGGATGAGATGGTTGGATGGCATCACCGACTCAATGGACATGGGTTTGGGTGAACTCTGGGAGTTGGTGATGGACAGGGAGGCCTGGCGTGCTGTGGTTCATGTGGTCACAGAGTTGGACATGACTGAGCGACTGAACTGAATTGAACCCTTGTAAAAAAGCTGGCTTAAAACTGAACATTCAAAAAACTAAGATCATGGCATGTAGTCCCATTACTTCATGGCAAATAGATGGGGGGAAAATGGAAACAGTAACAAACTTTTATCTTCTTGGGCTCCAAAGTCACTGTGGACAGTGACTGTAGCCATGAAATTAAAAGATGCTTTCACTTTGAAAGAAAAGCTGTGACAGACCTAGACAGCATATTAAAAAGCAGAGGATCACTTTGCCGACAAAAGTCCATCTAGTCAAAGCTATGGTTTTTCCAGTAGTCATGTATGGATGTGAGAGGTGAACCATAAAGAAGGACTGAAACCGAAGCTCCAGTACTTTGGCCACCTGATGCCAAGAACCAATTTATTGGAGAAGACCCTGATCCTGGGAAAGATGGAAGGCCAGAAGAGAAGGGGTCAAAGAGGATGAGATGGTTGGATGGCATCATTGACTCAATGGACATGGGTTTGAGGATACTCCAGGGGACAGTGAAGGACAGGGAAGCCATGAAGTATGCTGTAGTCCATGAGGTAGTAAAGAGTCAGACACAACTGAGCGACTGAACATCAGTCCCTGTACTAATCAGAGTATAGTGTTTATGTACAATATTTTAACATATACATGTATCTTTTTTTTCAAATTCTTTTCCCATTTAGGTTATTACAGAATGTTGAGCGGAGTTCCATTTGTTATACAATAGGTCCTTTTTGGTGTGTACAATGCTTTTTGTCTTTATCCCTATAGTATCCTGTCAAAGTATTTTTTTCCAGTGTTACTTGGGTTAATTCCTTTATCCCCCAAGTCCTTCAATGTGGTTATGCTAATATTTTACAATATAACTAGGTTTACATGTTATAGTTGTATTCTTATTTGGAGTTCCCCCCATATCTTGGTTGGTTGTTTTTAAAATACATACAGTAAAATTCACTCTTTGTTGTATGCAGTTCTAGGAGTTTTGGCAAGTGCAGAGAGTCACATATCCATGGTCATAATATGCAACAGATTCATATCTTCAGCCCTCTACTCCTGACAATCACTGATCTGTTTTCTATCTCTATAGTTTTGCCTTTTCCAGTATGTCATAAATAAAATCAGACAATACTTTTGGATCTGGCTTCTTTCATTTAGCAAAATGCTTTTCAAATTCATCTGTATCATTGTGTGAGTAGTATTCCATCATGTGGATATTGTACCTCCTTCTTATGATACAATTTGTGATCCTTGTCCATGCAGCTAATGTTTACATTCATAAATTTACCCAGTGGGTTGATGCTTCTAGGGACTCTGAAACTGACTTTTAAAGTATGTTTTTCATCTTTCCTTAGTACTGAATTTACATCACTTCATTTTGTTTACTATGATTATTTCCTACAATCATCAGTCATTTTAACATTCCAAGGAGTGTTAGAACCAGTCCTTAATTATTTTCGGTAAGATTAACAAGGAGAATATGGACAATAGAAATACATAATGTACAAGCCTTGTAATAGCTATGTCTTCTTCCCCCAGCTACTTAAAGGCAGGAAAATTGACTCCTTTTAAGTTTTATATCCTTTCCCTTCCTTTACTCATCCTCTGGTAGAAGCACTAATGAGTCCTCAGGTGACTATAAAAATGGAAAGGCAGAGGAAAAGGGGAAGCACATGTTATGGGTAATCTACATAGTAGATAAAAAGCCTCTGTGTCATTGAGAATTGATTGCACTCTAGTAAAATAGATGAAAGTAGGGATTATGTATCAACAACTTTGACATATTTTAGATTTCCTTTTAATGCTTAGTACTTGTTGATTCAATGATAGATGTCAATACAGTTCAGTCACTCAGTAGTGTCCAACTCTTTGTGACCCCATGGACTGCAGCATGCCAGGCTTCCCTGTCCAGCACCAACTCCCAGAGCTTACTCAAAATCATGTCCGTCAAATCAGTGATACCATTACAACCACCTCATCCTCTGTCGTACCCTTCTCCTCCTGCCTTCAATCTTTCCCAGCATCAGGGTCTTTTCCAATGAGTCAGTTCTTTGCATGAGGTGGCCAAAGTATTGGAGCTTCAGCTTCAGCATCAGCCCTTCCAATGAATATTCAGGACTAATTTCCTTTAGGATAGACTGGTTGGATCTCCTTGCAGTCCAACAGACTCTCAAGAGTCTTCTCCAACACCATGGTTCAAAAGCATCAATCCTTTGGCATTCAGCTTTATAGTCCAACTCTCACATCCATACATATGGAAAACCATAGCTTTGACTAGACTTATGATAGACTTATGGTCAGTCCTTAAAGTCTACCTAAAAGAATGTATTTCTACTCAGAAAATATCAGCCTCCCAACTCTGTTGTCTCTTGAAGCTACCTAGGTGTTCTTCACTATCAATACAAAGCATAGCATTCATTTGTGGCACCAAGAAAATCTTAATTGCAATAAAACAGATATTTGTAACTGTCTATCCAGGGATAGACACACATGGGTCGTCTTTTAGGAATCTGTGAACTTCTAGAACTTCTAGATAGGAGTTTTTAGTTTATTGATAATGTAAGAAATCTGACTAGTCCATGCTATCTGTGAGACAGATAATTTAACTAGTTTACAGGAATTCATTAAGTTTTCATATATCAGTTAATCAGCTAGAAAATCACTAGTGCTAATAAATATATGCAGTATGTTTTCCTAATACTGTTTATACTTAATGTGCCTTCCTTTCCTAAAGCCCTGTGGCCTTCATTGGTGACAAATGAGAATATATTTTCCCCTTTCTGTTTGCTGCTTTAGGAAGCAAAGGGTTTAACTGATTTTGAAAAGATCATTCTTGAAATCTTGAAAAAAAAAGTTTTATTTTAGCTTTTTTTAAAAACTTTGAGTACAAGGTCTAAACTGCAAAACTGTGCTGTTATACAGAATTTACTGTTCTAGTTCTGCTGATTTGTAACTTCCTGTAGAGGGCTTTCTGAAGAAGCATTGTTAATTCATGTGTTTACTATTCAAAAAAAAAAAAAAAATACTTGGCTGAGTTTTGGGAGTCTGGGTGATCCTACCTCATCTACAAAATTACTGCCAAAAATTCAAGTCCATGGTATTCTCTCTTAATCAAATAATGGTACCAACCATGGAAAAGTATCACATCTTTGTTTTGTGTATATCAGTTCTGACTACCTTGGTCCAATATTAGTTGAAAGCTGATCAATGGGTCTCAATCAATGAAAAGCTCAATGAATTATATTTATTTAAGGTAAGGTCCATCTAGTCAAGGCTATGCTTTTTCCAGTAGTCATGTATGGGTGTGAGAGGTGGACTATAAAGAAAGCTGAGTGCCAAAGAAATGATGCTTTTGAACTGTGGTGTTGGAGAAGACTCTTGAGAGTCCCTTGGACTGCAAGGAGATCCAACCAGTCCATCCTAAAGGAGATCAGTCCTGGGTGTTTATTGGAAGGACTGATGTTGAAGCTGAAACTCCAATACTTTGGCCACCTAATGCATAGAGCTGACTCATTTGAAAAGACCCTGATGCTGGGAAAGATTGAGGGCAGGAGGAGAAGGGGACAACAGAGGATGAGATGGTTGGATGGCATCACCAACTCAATGGACATGAGTTTAAGTAAACTCCAGGAGTTGGTGATGGACAGGGAGGCCTGGCGTGCTGCAGTCCATGGGGTCGCAAAGAGTCGGACACGACTGAGTGACTGAAATGAACCAAAGGTCGCCACAACCATTAAAATACATACGTAGATAGATATAAATATATAGGTACTTAGATATACCAGTGTTTTCAAACTGGGATGCTACTGTTAAATTTGGCTCAAAGATACCTTATGTTTGAACCTCAGGCTAATTTTTTTAAGAGTCAGTATTTAAAAATCAAGATATTTTACAAACATAGACCAAATTTGGTAACTTTTTAAAATCTGGTAGAAATCACTGGCTCATGTTTAAAACACTCCCTGCAAATCTCAAATACTTCCTTAAACTTAAGTTTTACCATAGACTTTCCTGTTTTCTAAAAATTTCTTTTAATATGCTAGGTTTGCAGTTCAGTAGTAGTATAAAATCTGGAACCACGTTCTGTCTTTCACCTGTGAAAATGTTACTATTAACCCACATATGTTCAACAAAACTGGCATTGAGCTGTTTTTCTGGGAGAAGTGATGGATTTATGCTGCTCTGTCCACACATTCTTGGCAAGTGCCCTTTTGACCACTGGCATGTATTTGTAAGACCATCTGAGTTAGAAGTAGAGTCTGTGGTTATGGACTAGGTCCAAGTTAACTGGCCCACACAGGGGAGCCAACCCATGACCTTGACCCCATTACCACAGTGTTCTAACCAACTGAGCTAAATAATTGAGTAATTGTTTCTTAGCAACCTGATCAAATCAGCTGGCATATATTAAGAGTCTGTCTGTGTACAAGGGTGAGGATGTCAGTGAACAAGGGAGCTTAAGATAATGAGAAAGTTATCAAGTCCTCATATTGGTTGGCATGTTATATTTGGCCAAGTAGTCACTAAATTGGACTTTGTCATTAGAGTTAATTGCATTTCTGGGCAATTGGAATTCATTAAAAAAAAAAAGCTAAGTTTTTATTGAGTTGGGTTCCTTTTTAGAATTCAGAATTTTGGTGAATAATTCATAACATCTGTACAAACAATTGGGGATCATAGCAAGATAGAAAGAACTTTGTACTGAATTGAGGGGGTCAAGTCTCTGGTTCTAACTGCCAGTATGGCCTTAGGCATGTCACTTGACTTTCTGAGCTCTAAGCAGGATTAGATAAATATGATATCAAAGAGCCTTCCACCCCAAGAGAGTTTCTGTAACTACAGTTTTTAAACCAGCAAGAACACTTTGCCTACAAAGCTCTTTAAAAATGCAACTGGAATATTTTTCATAAATAGATAAATATTTCAAAAGCACTTACTGAACAAACTTATTTTTGAAATCTATTAGTATTTGCATAAAACCAATATGTAATATACACCTTTCACAAGGAAATCCACTGTAAATTCAGTAAACAAATAAATGCATAAGCCATGGTTTTATATATTACACGATAGGATTTTAATGGCATTTTACATCTTAAAGCATCTATGAATCCCCTGAAAAATTTGCTCCCTTATTAAATAATTATTATTTTAGATGCAAGTTGTTGACAAATTTCTTTGGGATTATTATTTGTTAATCTCCTGACTGGGGGTACATTAATGTGGCCCATTTAAAACTATCTTTCCTCCCCCTAACTTGCCAAATTTAGATTAAACATGTTAAGCTCAAGCTTTCCTAACCAAACTATAAATTTTTCTAGTTCTTCTTTCTTTTCTTTCTTACTAACTCACTCAAATACTACATTTATAGAACTGAGTTAACGGTAATATTTTACTGTTCTTTTATCCAAACTGATTCTTCCACCGCCGGATGGGCTGGACCAGAGAATCTATAGCTCTCCGTAGAATGGGTCCTAAAGAATGTTAGGGTTGGTATAAAATGAATGACAACAGCTTAGTCACACTTGAAATAATAATATATTGGCTTGGGTTTCCGAATAACCTTCCAAAATGAAAAACACAAATACTGTGGGTTTCTGCAGAATCAAATATAACTGTAATGTTTGTAAAAAAGATTAGTTATCAGAAGTCACTTTAATATTAGGTGGTGATGTTTAGAAATACCAAATCTGGGGAGGCCAGAGGCATTAAACCCAAAGTCAAATACAGGTTGCAGATGCGCTGAGTGATGCCAGCTCAGTGAGTGATGCTCCTGAGCCAGCTCAGCCATCTTTTGAGTGATGCTACTGGTGCACCTTGTACCACCGTCCAGAGCCGCAGTGGCACAGGCTGCCAGTACACTGAGTGGAGTATATGATACCTCTGTCAGCTGAGTACATGCAGAGCTGGGCAAAAGTGAGGTTTCCAGTATCACTCCTTCTATGTCATATGATCCAAAATTGATCTGATATTTTAAAATAGCCCCAAAGATAAGGAAACACCTTCAGGTCAATTCACTTAATTGAATAGCCTACGTTTTTTAAAGAAATGTTTGTCAAAAATCCCACGTCATATGTTCTGCTTACAGGTTCAAACCTTTCATTTATCTCATCGTGTACTTTATAGGTTGATGCCTTTAATTATATGTACACGAAATTTTTAGCATTGATTGATTATTCTGTGAGAATACTGGCAGCCATTTTGAGCTGTATTAGGAATTTATGGGAATTATTCATCTGTGGCATTGAAGAAAGGAAAAATTAGCCATTGGTACAGCAAAGGGAGGAACAAGCAAATATACTCGCATGGCAGAAGAGTGGTTTCACAGTCTAGTGGGCAAGCAAATACGGGCCTGATACTTTGGACAGATTATAAATCAATTTCTGATTTCTTTGGTCAAACTGTAAATCACTGGGCTAAGCTACTATGAATTTCCAGGTGAAACCTATTTTGTGATTGTATGTTACTAATAATAGCTCTTTCTGAATTACAAGCGATTAGAAAACCTTGTCAGAAATCACATTGTTCTTGTTGTGTAAGCATGGATATATTTTCTTTAGTGATATTAAATTGCTGGAGAAGGAGATTATATTCATTCATATAAAGCTGTATTAAAATGGGAAACCTATTCCTATGGGTTTTTTGTCCAGGTCCCTCTGAACAAAGGGAAACATTATTGATTGATGGCTCTGTAGTGACTGTCACCTTGCCCGATTTCTTTTGGTATAAGGTGTGCTCGACCTGGAAGATGCCTATAATATCCCCTGTGCACTTCAGTGAATAAACAGCAACTCTATTTAAAATAATAAATTATTACTCCTCTTTTTATTGTTGGCAACCCCATATTATTTATGGGTTCCAAGTTTTAAAAATTGAGAAAAGCTAAGGAAAGGGAGTTTTTAGACATTTTAAGAAAAAGTGCAGACACTTGCAGGCAACACAGGTTTGAAACATTTCAGAGACTTGTGACTTTTCTGGGAGAGTCAGAGTGTGATCTAGAATTTCACTTGAGATATTTAGCATAGGTATATTTTTTCCTCCTAGCCTATTTATAGTTGAGAATCAGTTCAGTTTTATGGTCTACTGTTAAGGGACTTAGAGAATAAAGAGGGATGCTAACTTTAAATCTAACATAAAAATACTGATCCCTTGCCTTACAAAGTGAAGGCTCAGATTTTTTAAGTTAATTTTTTTTTTTCCAAAAGAACTCTTCAAGAGAGAAAGTTACAGACAGAGGTATTGTCATTTGAAAGTCTGTTTAAGGACAGAGTGAACTAATGACAAAGATGGGTTGTGTCAAGAGAACCCAGTAACTCCCTAACATATATCTTTATTTGAAACCTAAGATTAAAGAGGTCAACATTTCTGAAACTCTGAAATTAAAAGCCTAAGTACAAGATAGACATCATGTTTTTTCTAGATGACATCTTGGAGATTAACCACCTCTAATGACACCTTTGGGTTTAAATTTTATTTTAGGGTTTAGCCTGGTATTTGAAAATAGAGTGTTTGCATAACATGAAAGAACTAGTCATCGTGAGATAGAAACCCAAGGTGACTCAGGGCCCCCGTGGCCCTCGAGAGCCAGGTATTTATTACCTTGACCAGGTGAGTAACTGTCACCTCTTTGGTCTCACTGTGCCTGCAGACATCCAAGGCTGTGACTGGCTTATAAGTCATCACACCTAAATTAGGCTATTTGGGTGATTTGTGCATTCATCGGGAGAGCATCTTCCATGTTGGAGCTTTATGGAGCGATAACATGCTGAGTTATGAGGGACAATGGCACCCCACTCCAGAACTCTTGCCTGGAAAATCCCATGGACGTAGGAGCCTGGTGGGCTGCAGTCCATGGGGTCGCTAAGAGTCGGACACGACTGAGCGACTTCACTTTCACTCTTCACTTTCATGCATTGGAGAAGGAAATGGCAACCCACTCCAATGTTCTTGCCTTGAGAATCCCAGGGACGGGGGAGCCTGGTGGGCTGCCGTCTATGGGGTCACACAGAGTCGGACACGACTGAAGCGACTTAGCATGGGGCCCTTCTTCTAGAATAGAGGCTATGAAAAATGGGTACAATTGACATAATTCCTGAAATCCTGACCTTTAATTCAGCTCAGCAGCAGTTGTTGAATTTTTGCAATGCATCAGGCATGAAGAATGAGACCATATTTGATGAATCGACTTGTATTCCTTAACATCCACTAGAGGATCTGGCTCAAAGTTGGTGCTGAACAAGCATTTGCTGAGTGGATGCTTGATGGCATGTATACATAAATAAGAGAAACACAGAAGGGCCTAGCCTTAGCCCTAGCCCTTGAGGAGCCCTTGAGAAACCATTTTAAGCAATAGTTAAAGCAGTGCCCTACCCCCAGTACCACTGCTCACTTCAGCACAAGCCCTCCACGCCTAGGGATCCCCTCCCTGAGTCTACTCTGCATCCTATCTTGGCTAAAGATAAACATGCCCATCCAGGTTAGTTTTGTTTAGTGAAACTGTTATGCACATTAAAAAAAAAAACATGAAATATTCATTCTAATGAATTAAGACAACCTAGAAATTAACCCTCAACAATTCTCCCTTTTTCAAAATTGCTTTCTCTGCTACAGAAAAAGGGAAGAAAAAAAGTCCAAAGTTAAGAGAGCTTCTACCTTTTAAAAACAGTTTCAAACTTAGTATCACTTATTAAGAATTGATATAATAACTCCTTTCTATTATTTAAGGCTCTCTTACCAGCTCCATCGTGCATTAATTATTTTGCTTCTTTTGTATTTGTACAATAAATGCTTGACAAAAAAAAAGTGACATAATTTAAATTCTTATGGCACAATGAAAAAGTTTCCCACCCCCAGGAAGAAAAAGAAATTCTGTGATGTTCTCATTGTCTTTTCAGTGAAAATTTTATACATTAAAAAGAAGATTGTGAAAAGAAAAAAAGAGTCCTAGTTATACTTCATGTGACACACAGAAGGTTTAGAATATAGAGAACATGAAAAAGAGTACACGAGCTATAGAGGAATAAAGCTGTGTGTTCTTAATTTTAAATTTCAGATAAATATGATTTCAGCTTTGATCCTACATGAACTAAGTCTTTTGTCACTCCACTAATTAATTCAGTATGCTAGAGAAAAGATGCTAATTTGAGCATCAAAGAAGTGATAATTTTTTTTTTGTTTAATCAGATTTATAAAGATAAGTTTCACTCCCATTAGACTGGGTATGGCACTCAGTTTTATTTTATTTATTTAATTCTTGTTTAGTGCAGATGAAATTTGACTTGTTTCTCTTAACTTCTGAATATGGAGCAGTAACACCCTGGATTTCCTTTAAAATGGTCCTTTGCATAGTCACTGTGCCAGGAGGAAAAAAAAAAAAAAAAACACCCGAATCAAACCAAACAAACAAAAAAATCCCACAGTTATTTCTTAATACTCTTGTCCTTTTGTTCTTTCCATGTAATGAGTTAGGCACCATCATCAATTCTTTCTGATAATGGACTTTATACAGAGTACATGGATGTGAATTTGTGACATTGAATAAGTTGTATCTGACATTTTATTAGTGACTCTAAGTGAGACCTCCCATTTCCATGGAGCTTTTAGTTAGCCCTCCCTGCATTTCTTTTCATGGATGTGAGTCAGTGTTTCCCTTCCCAGGCAGTTTGCCGAAATGACCCACACCTGCCAGTGAATGGACCTCAGAGATATTTCCTGTGGAGGGAGATTTCCTTCTGCAGGATGAGTCCGTGGTCAGTCTGGAGTGAGCCCCAACAGGTTGACCTCAGGAAGGCCACGGGAGCTGGGAAATCGCCCGTAGTTGGTAGAAATTAGGACATGAGATATGATGTGTTCTCAGAACACTTTCTTTGCCTAGATTTTGGGTTTCTGGGACAGAGGAGAGAGAGAAAATGAAGAAAGGAGGAGAAAGAGGATACCATGGGCACCCAGATGAGAAAGCGTTATCTGGCTGTTGGCCGAAGTCTGAATTCTAGCCGTGTGGTCTCTTTGGATCCATATTAGGGTTTTATGCAGACAATCAGTTGCACTCAAGCAGCCTTCAGAGACATTTAAAGATCCACTTAAAAGTAATAAAAATAAAAAGGAAGAAGCCACATATTCTGCTGCTTTGAAATAAGTAAACATTTAATAAAAGAAAAGCCTTTCTAACTATTAAGAAAACATAAAAATGCAAAAAGATCTATTTCTTTAATGCTCCTGTTAAATATGGTTCCCAGAAATCAGAAGCATTTAAGTCTGAATCACTAAGGCTCTTGCCTGCAATGTCTTAAAGCCCGTGAGTGCGTATGAAAGCAATTAATCAAAGTTCAGTGTGCTCCTGAAGAGTGTTTCGTCTTCTGGAAAGCAGAGGAATGGAATAACTTAAAACCCAGTGTGGTCATGACAGTTAATAAGCTTTTTATAGTCCCCGTGTGGATCTGAAAATCATACCTTATTAGTATCTTTATCTTTCTTCCTCACTCATTTATGCTTATTTTCATTTAATTTTAATTTCTGGCCCCTTTTTCATATTTTTTTTCCTTTTTTGCTAACCAAGCACTGCTTTAATAATCTCAGTTTTCAGTTGCTACAAAAGGGTTCTGCAAAAGTTAACTGTCCAATGGCTCACCAACTCCTTCACTGGTTCTCACAAGTCTTGTCTCCTAGAGGCCTTTGTCCCTGGTTTGTGTGTTTATTTCTAGGAAGACGGGTTATTGGTGATACACATTTTGCTTTGCTTTCTGGACCCTCTAGAATTATTCTGAATATAGTTGGTGTTTCCAAACCCATTGTGTTTTCTTAGCTCCTCAGTCTGGGAAAGCAAAGTATCAATAGTTCAAAGATTCCCAGCTGCTGAATTGAGCCAGAGAACTGCTGAAGACTCTACCAGATGTTTCATCCACTTAGACAGAAATCCTAGAATATTCCAGGACCTCCCTGCTTTTCAATCCTGAAAACAAACATCAACACATCTGAGGTCTGAAGATTCCTCACTTTGGAATGAAGGGTCGTCATGACCACCCGTTTAGGAATCACATCCTGGGAATGAGCAAAGTAGCTGTTTTAAGGGGGAGGAGGGATGGAAAAGTTGATTTCAAAGGAAGTAGTAGATATATCAGTGGAGTTACACCTGTTTGTTGTTTTCATACAGCTTGTGTTCATCTTGAAAATATGTAAATGCCTCCAAAATAAATGTCTAAACAATATTAAAATTTTACTTGGAAATCTTTTTTTTTTTTTTTTTTTTAGTTTTGACTCCTTGATTCAGTTAGTGTTAACAAGAAAAATTTTTTAGCCTAAGTTTTCCTTCAGTTACTGAATCATCAAACCACTCAGTTTCTGCTTGTGAACACCTCCTATAAAGCAAGTCCCTAACTCCTTTTGTGAACTACAGGGTGAACCTACAGAGTTTAAAGTACAGCCCTCTGCTGGGGAAAGCATAGGGAGTTTTAGAGCATTCCACCTCCCTCCTGAAAAATCACAGGCATTAACCATGACAATAATACATACTGTGGAACACTAAAAATAAAATGAGAATATCTTTTTCTTTCTTCACTAAGACTGGTTTACAGTAAACACATATCTGTACTTTCTTCTATCAGCATTAACATAAAAGTAGGCAATGGCCTTAGGTACCCCCCCCAAAGGAGGGAGAAATCTCTCTATTTGGTCAATTTTCATTGTATTTTTATCAAATTCACTAATTCTTAGGTACGATGGGAACCATCTAAGGTAAACAAGTAAAGACATTTGTGACATACATTTTAGAAGTGCAGAGAAATCATATGAGATTGCAATCCATGGATGTTAATTTTGTAAGCATATGCATATGCTAATTCAGAACCCAATTTGGAATATATCAGACAACAGAAACCTTTTATGGGTGAATTTCAGAATAAACTATAGAGACATAGTCAAAGGTCTGTGAACTTCTCTGCTCCCATATTTTGCTTAAGCTCTTTCAAGCTATATAATTTACACCATGATAAGGCAATATCATGTGTAATTTAAAAGTAAACTAGTTATAGGGAGAATGAAACATTATCTGAGTCCAGAAAATACTACGACTGTGAGGTTTGTGCATTTTCATATCTGACTCCATTCCATAGATTTTTAATATTATTGATGACTGGGTCTTATAGCCTTTTCCAAATGCATCAATGATATCCAAAGGTATTTCTTAATTGTAGGAGAAATACATTAGGTTTCAAATTTTCACCTCTCCTTGAATTCATAGCTCACCACTAATTTGGAATAAGAGTGTCTGAACTTTTCCCTTGCCTGACTTTTTAGTTCTCCTAAGCCATCGCTCAGGATTGTTTTCATATAGTCTGTGCCAAGAGAAAGAAGAGTGGTCACTAATACCTACATAAATTGCCCAATGGGATCAAGGAAGAAAATTGTAGACCCATACGACTTAGCAGAATGAAAAAGTGAATGAAATATGAGACTGGAGGTAGAAACAGTCAGAGATAGAGCTATAAATTTGTGAATTTGGATTATTAGGGTACGTAGGAATCTGGGGAGGATTTGAAAGTCATCTTTATCTAGAAAGCTCAAGGAAAGAAATAGAAACAAGAAAATATTTGCTGAGAAATTAGGGAACCGATACTAAGAATTGGGTTAAAATCTTTCCAGTATGGAAACCAATAGGATACTGGAACCTTATTTAATTAGTTGGATGGAGGAGTTAGAGATCTACCTAACAACTCACCTTATTAGTGGTTGAATGCCATGTGCCTAACCCATATGATATGTAATGGCTACACAGTAAATGTTTGAATGACTGAATGAACCATTATTAAATTCTACTTCCCCAGATAGTTATTTAGGACTTCCCTGCATAGCACATGCTTTCGTACTCAGTTGCTTCAGTCATGTTTGATCTTTGTGACCCTATGGACTGTAGCCCGCCAGGTTCCTCTGTCCATGGGATTCTCCAGGCAAGAATACTGTAGTGGGTTGCCATGCCCTCCTCCAGGGGATCTTCCCAACCCAGGGATCGAACCCACGTCTCCTGCCTTGCAGGCTGGGTCTTTACCACTGAGCCACCAGGGAAACCCCTTCCCTACATAAGCCAAATAGGAATACAGGTGAGGTCTGTTTCAGTATTTTTCTACAACCCTCCATGAGGTTCTTTTCCACCTTGGATATTCTATTTCCTTTGATTTATTAATTTATACCAAGAAATCTCATTTTATGGATAGGAGTCATTTTTCTTATATGTGTTGCATCGCATTAACGGATAAATTACCCAGGAACACCTCCACTTCCCTTTTATCAGTTCTGTGAAGTTTTATCTCCTAGCTGCTACTTTTTCTGAGTTTCTTGCCATTATCAAGAACTTTGTTCTCCTATACCAAAATCCATAGCAACATTAATCAGGAGAGGAAAATGGTGGAGACAACACCAGTGTCCATTGACAGATAATGGATAAACAAATACAGTACTCTACATACAATGGAATATTTTCCAGCCTTTTAAAAAAGAAGGAAATTCTGATACATGTTACAAAATCGATGAACCTTGAAGACATACTGTTAAGTGAAATAAGCCAGAAGCCAAGGGACAAGTATTGCTTGATTACATTTATATAAAGTACATGGCACCCCACTCCAGTGCTCTTGCCTGGAAAGTCCCATGGACGGAGGAGCCTGATGGGCTGCAGTCCATGGGGTCGCTAAGAGTCGGACACGACTGAGCGACTTCACTTTCACTTTTCACTTTCCTGCACTGGAGAAGGAAATGGCAACCCACTCCAGTGTTCTTGCCTGGAGAATCCCAGGGACGGGGGAGCCTGGTGGGCTGCCGTCTATGGGGTCACACAGAGTCGGACATGACTGAAGCGACTTAGCAGTGTGTAAAGTACCAAGAACAAATTCATATAGGCAGAAAGTAGAATAGTGGTTACTAAGGGCTAGGGGAGGGAGAAATGGGGAGTTGTTGTTGAATAGGTACAAAATTTCAATCTGGGATGATGAAAATGTTCTGGAGAGATGGTGGTTAGTGTTTGCACAACAATGTGGATGTACTTAATGCCACTGACTGGTTACTCACAAAATGATTCAACTAGTAGATTTTATGTTAAGTATATTTTGTCATGCTAAAAAAAAAAAATGGCAGTATTCTCTTCTCTCTTTCATCTATAAATACTCTCTGGCGTTTCTTCTTATCAGCCAACAAAAGTCTTCGGAGATGAGCCAAATTGAAAACCTTCATCTTCAACATTTCACCCCATTTCCAGAAACCACCCTACCAGCCAAACCTCTCGAAATGCTTGTACACACAAAGACACACACTTTTGTACTTACCTGCCATTCACTGTTAAGATCACTCCCACCTGGTTTCTGCTCACGTCACACCCTTGAACTTTGCCAGGGTGATGACTGGCTTCAGATTGCCAAATCTAATGAACCTTTTCAAGTCGTCAGCTCACTGGACTTCTCAACAGTATTCCCATCTGTTGACCATGTACTCCTCCTCCCAGCCCTCTTCTCTCAGATGTCTTACACCACATCTTCCTAACTTTCTTCCTGTCTCTCTCACTGTGCTTGTTCTGTCTGCTTTGTATACCATCCAACATTTAAGTGTTAAAGTGCCCATAGCTCAGTCCTTGTCCTCAGCTTTTTCATCTGGATTTCCCAAAGGCACTAAAATAACTGTGCTTAGAAGTGAACTTCTGATTGTCTCTCCATTGGCCCATCATTTCCAAATCACTGTCTTCTCTTCTCAGCAGCCTCCAGTCATCCAAGCCACCACCATCTTTCACCCACACTCCTGTAGCCATTCCCAGACAGCTTTCCTGCTTTTATGTGGTACACATTGTTACTTCAGCAACCAGCATCATTTTTTTAAATGTGCATAACTTTGTAGCACTTCTCCTTAAAATGATTTGATTAGTCATTTGTTGCTCCTCTACCAATTCTTTAAATCAACCAATTTCCTTACTAGCGTCTCTGTTCTTTGAATCACTAAAAAAATGACCTACTGTCATTCCTATAATAAACTCTAAGCATCTCTCAGACCTGCACTCCAAGGACCTTGCCCTTCTTTCCATCCGAATCTTATACAAAGATCCTTTCTGTTCTCCTTGCTTTGGAGACTGGCCTTCTTTCACTGCTTGGAATGCACCAGGCATCATGCTCCTCATGTCCTCTGCATGTCCCCTTCCTTCATCCACAGGCTTATCTCCTATCTCTACTTGTCTGGAATCTGTCCCCCTTATTGTTATGGTTTTAATGTCATTTCTTCATTAAAGACCTCCCCAAACAGTCTCTTTCCTGTTACTCTCTCTCCTAACTCCCTGCATAGCACTTTTCACAACTTATATATTGATACTTATTTGGTGACTGTCTCCTCTATCAGAATGTAAATTTTATGAGGGCAGTGTCTGGTTTTGTATCCCAATAAAATATCAACCTACATCCAGTACTTATGACAATGTCTGACACAAAAGAGATGCCTAAGAAATATTTTTTAAAACAAATGCATGAATGAAAGAAGAAGAAAGCAAGCAAGCTAGTCTTCCATGAAGCTGATTCATATAACCGCTCTGTAAAAATAAACAGGAACAGGTGTTTGAAGCAAACTTATAATTCATGAAAATCTAAATTTACATAAAGAGTATGTTGAAAGGTGATTTTTCCACTTTACGAAAAGATCCATCATAAGATTCTTTAAACAGGCTTTCCAGGTACATGGAAAGTACGATTTCATTGATTAAAACCATATGTTTGCACAGAATTCTTCAGGAAAATATCTTTTATATAAAGCAAGGTTGACCTATAAGCAATTTCCTTAAGGCACCTAGCCCAGAATGACCAACTCTCAAATTTCCTAGGTAATAGATAATGGAGGTCTGGAATGCAGTGGATATTTGAAACCTTAGAATGCAAAGCAGTAATTTCAACCATTTAAGGTCTGCATGACTTTTCTCACAAAAATAGCTAATGGAGAGATGAATCAATGTATTTGAATCTCCCCAGCTCTTCTCTCTTTATGTCAGTGGAAGTAAGAATGGATATGAAATGACCCCCAAAAGAGGCTGCATGAAAGGAGAACAAGGACCTGTAATATTCACTAAATTGAGGCTTTTCTCCCAACTCCCACCACCACCACTGCCACCACTGATAATTAAGTTGTCTGACTGCTATACTGGAAAGAAGAATTCAGTGTGTTAATAAATAAAAGGCATTTAACTTCTCTGAGTCTCAATTTCCTCATCTTAACAATGTGGGAGCCCTTTTGAAGATTATTGTCTTAGAATTCTGTTCTTGAACCTACCCAGACTTTACAAAATAAGATAATTGGTAACTGTTCTCTCTGTCTAACGAAATAAATTTCACAGCTTTCTGCTCTTCTTACTAGAAACTTTAATAAATGATCATGAACTTTAAATCAAAACATTTATAATATTTATAAAATTGGTTGAGTTGAATATTATTGATGGTTCTTGCTTAGAAGAAAATGCTTGGCAGAATTTACTTACAACTAACTTGGTCACTCCAACAGTAGAGAATCTGCCTGCAATGCAGGAAACCCAAGTTTCATCCATGGGTTGGGAAGATCCACTGGAGAAGGGAATGGCTATCCATTCCAGTAATGGCTACCTTACTTGGAAAATTACACGGACACAGAAGCCTAGTGGGCTACATACAGTCTGTGGGGTCACAGAGTTGGACACGATTGAGTAATTAACACTTTCACTTTTTCAACCTTTTCTTTTTCAAACATATCTCACTCTAATGGAAGCATAATAAGCTGTTCTCAAACTGCAGTGCAAGTGAATACTTCAGCCACAGGAAGGAAAAACAATATACCGGTTGTGATACTAAAAGTCAACTAGGGTATAAGTTCGTTTTACCCTTCAAAAATGACACTACTTTCATCTCAGAAAATCTTAAAACCTCAAAATTTAGAAGAAAATATTTGAGATGTAGCAGAAAAGCAAGCCTAAAATCTATAGAGATCTTGGCAATCTTGGCCTTCATCAACTTCCTGAGGCATTGTTTTACCCTCACTCCCCACAATTCTGATTTTTTTTTTTTTTTTGCTTCACTATTACTTTATTTGGTGACATTTTGAGGGAAAACTATTTTACTAAGTGATGTACTAAAGTATTAACTTGTCACATAAAGGAGTTTAGAGTAATAATGTTGATCCTAAGACTCTTCTTCATGGATCCAAAAAGCCAAAGAATGTATTCATGGAAAAACATTATTTAGATATTCCTGCTTTGTAGGTTAAAGAGAGATCATGAATATATTAACAAATCTGAATGATCTGAAAGTTAATGTTCTTATATTTTGTCTATTTTTTCTGTCTTCTCTATTTACTCTTATGAATGGGATCAGGTCATTTCTTCAGTGAGAAAGAGGAATAGATTCAGAAAAGGATGCAAGAAAGAGGAAGAAGAGAAAAAAAATAAGGCCAGGAATGATGGAATTAAAGCTGATGGTCAACCAACCCAAGTGCTCAGACTAGACTGGATATATAGCAAAAGCACTGCAGTAGGAGCAGACACAGAGAGACGGCAGTGGGGAGACAGGAAACTCATGAAAGACAATTTGCTCATTGAAATTATAATGAAAAAATATACAGAGGAGTCAAAGCTGGAAGAGGCTTCTGCGGAAAGCAGGATGCAGTCCGTTCTTGAATGACACCATGACTGTGAATGTTGGCAGTGCCATCTTCCACGTGTCATACTCAGAGCTGCCACTTGACCAACAACCTCTGCTTTGGTTTGAAACACAATCCAGAAAGAGACAAATGTTAGGCCACTTCTATGAAATTCTGAAGGAAATGAGTTTCTTACAAGTTTATGATTTAGGTCCTCCTGGGAGGAGATTCTGACTCTCTATGGATGTGTTGAAAGGCTGGGGCACAGGGATGGGAGTGGGGGAGGGGCAGTCAGCCGAGCATGTGTGTAATTTGACAAGTGTCCTCAGGTTATATAGCTGGAAGGATGGATGGATACATAGATACATAGATGGGATGAGTAAGCTAAAGATATGAATGCTTACTCACAGAGTTAAACTTTGTAGCTAGGTAGTAAGAAACAAGGGACAACTGGGATTCCCTAAGATTTAAGACGAGTCTTTACCTTAACTGAAGTCTGTGCATAATAGAGAAGGCAATGGCACCCCACTCCGGTACTTTTGCCTAATCCCATGGACGGAGGAGCCTGGTAGGCTGCAGTCTATGGGGTTGCTAGAGTCAGACACGACTAAGCAACTTCACTTTCACTTTTCACTTTCATGCATTGGAGAAGGAAATGGCAACCCACTCCAGTGTTCTTGCCTGGAGAATCCCAGGGACGGGGAAGCCTGGTGGGCTGCCGTCTATGGGGTCGCACAGAGTCGGACACGACTGAAGTGACTTAGCAGTAGTGCATAATAGAATGACTTTTATCCTGGTTCTCAGCAGAGTATCAGGTCATTTTCATTTTTCATGTGTGTTAATACCAAGGCTATGGGAGACTGCTTTCAAAGAAAATATCTATTAGGAAAAATGCCTGTCTTTTAAGAATATGAAAGACCAAAAATTAATTGTAGCTGTTTTTTTAAATTTAAAATTGGCAGTTTCATTTTCCAAAAAATGCTAAGGAAACACCAATTATTTTATCATAATTGCAGGGAACTCTAGTGTATTCTTGTTTGGAGTGTAAATTAGTACAGCTACTATTGAAAACAATGAATGGTTCCTCAAGAAATTAAAACTAGAACTATCATATAATTCAGCAATCTCACTTTTAGATATATATCCAAAAGAATTGAAATTAGGATCTCTCAGAGATATCTGTACTCCTAAATTGGTTGCAGCATTATTCATGATAGGCAAGATACAGAAACAATCTAAGTGTTCATCAACAGATGAATGGATAAAGAAGATAGGCTTGATACACACACACACACACACATATATGGTTGTATGTATTTATACACACACACAATGGAATATTATTTAGTCATGAGAAAGAAGGAAATCCTACCATTTGTGACAACTTGGATGAATCTTGAGGGCACTATACTAAGTGAAATAAGTCAGAGAAAGAAAAACACATAGCTGTATGATGTCACTTTATGGGGAATCTAAAAAAATCAAACTCAGAGAAATAAGTAAAATAGTGGTTATCAGGGGTTGGGAGATGAATAAATGTTGGCCAAAGGGTACAGACTTCCCGGTGTAAGATTAGCAAGTTTGGGGATCTAATGTACAACATGGTGATTATAGCTGATAGTAGTGTATCAGGCAGTTAAAAGTTGCTGAGACAGCACATCTTAAATGTTCTCACAACAAAAAAGAAATGCTAACTATGTGACAGGATATGCTGCTGCTGCTGCTAAGTCGCTTCAGTCATGTCTGACTCTGTGCGACCCCATAGACGGCAGCCCACCAGGCTCCCCCGTCCCTGGGATTCTCCAGGCAAGAACACTGGAGTGGGTTGCCATTTCCTTCTCCAAGGCATGAAAGTGAAAAGTGAAAGTGAAGTCACTCAGTCGTGTCCAACTCTTCGCAACCCCATGGACTGCAGCCTGCCAGGCTAGGGTGTAGCTAATATTTTGGCTGTAATTCTTTTTAAAGTAATATATATCAAATCAATACATTGTAAACTTACACAATGTTGTGTGTCAATTATCTCATTAAAGTTGGGGCAGAAAGTAAAATTACCACTGGCCAGTTAACTACACATATGCCCAGCACCAAGAAGTATTCAGAGCACACTGACTCAGGGCTGAATTGGGAATCATGTGGCTACATGGAGAGTGAGTGTAGCCTAAAGATATATGTTTGGTGTAGGAGGTGAGCCACATGCTAATCCCAGCCCTGCCTTGAACTTGGGTTTGTTTAAGGAACAAGGCCTCTCTGAGGTTTTGGTTCTTCATTTGTAAGGTTAGAACATTGAACTATGTGTTTGGTAAAGTCCTTTACCAGCACCATCACTATATAACCTCATGAGTTTAATCTTCAATGCCGATGCCACCTGGAATTCTGGAGGCCTCTTTAAGAGATTGATTAGGTTTTAGCTATATATTAATGACAACTTTTCAATTCTTTTAATCACCACTGAATTAATTGTTTGAAATTTTTAGTCTTTAATCACATGATTTTGCACAGACTGTACAATCAATAGCCAAGTAGAAAGAAAGAGGGAAGAGAGAAGTGGGAGGGGACTTCAGTAACTGTATTATTTTTCTGCTCTAAGTATCTTATTTTTACTTCCATTGTATGTGAAATGACTTTTTATTGCTTAGAGTAAAGAATTGTACTTTAATGAGTTCATCTCATAAATATCTACAACTTACCACAAAAAGAACATGCTTATCATTAACAATCATCTTCTCCATGTTTCATTAGATTTGGAAAGAAGAAAGATGATAAGGGTGGAAAGGCAGAGCAAAAAGGTCCTCTGAAGCAGGGTGGCCTGAGAGAAGAGGAACTGGAAAAAATGAAAGAAGAACGTGAGAGGTGAGTAGAAATGCTAAGCCTCTTGTTTTATTTTTGTGCAGGGTCTATGTTTAATTTGGTTATTCTATCAGTCAACTGGAGAAATCTTATTTTATAATGCATAGGGGTTGACTGATGCAAAGGAGAGATACCCGATATAAATGGAATCTGCCTTTCTGGGGAATTTTTATTATATTTTGAGAAGAAATTGACTTCATGTTTTTATTTTATCGGTACTTATAATTCCAAAATGTGCTACCCCTAGTTTTGACTCTAAAAATGCATATGTTCCCTATGGTTTAAACAAGGAGGTTTTTGATTTTTTTTTTTAAGTCATTTGAATATTGATGTTTAGAGCTATCAAATTTCCATAGTCTGTTCCTAATTTTTGTCAAGCTGTTGTATGCCTTCTTAATTTTAGTCTGTTAAACCCATTTGGGTGCTATAATTTGAAAAGTACATGCCCTTCATTTTTAAAAAGCCAGTGTCTTTTATTATGCCATCAGCAAGTTACAAAGTATGTTGCCCATCTGTGAAAGGGTCGGTTTCATCTACTGAAAAAATGACAGTTTGCAAGGGCTGAATTCTCCTTTTTAAGGAGCTTAATGTTCCATTTAGACAAGAAGTCCTTCACATATCTTTGATGTTAACTCTGGCACTTACCCGAAGTAGATGTATAAATGTCTGACTTTGAAATATGTAATTGAATATTCATACTTCTCCTGAAAATTCTTTGCGTTCACAACCAGATGAAGCTTGGAGAAAGACTGAGATTATTCTATAACTAAGTATTTGATACTGACTTGATCATGCCTGACATCAGATTTGTGCAACTTTTTTCCTTGCCTATTAGTAATAATAGTTGTTGCAGTTTTTAAAAAGTCAGTACTTGTACTTATTTTAATTTTCTAGCATGGGTACTAAGAAAATCATACTTCTTATTCATTGTGTTTTCTAGTGCAGAGCATGCTAAGAGTACCAACTGTTAACCTTTGACCCCTATCTTGTGGTCTATTCCCATTGAGAAGGCTCACTTTATCAATAGCAAGAAAAAAATGCTATTTAGCCCTTTCTCATTTTTGAGAGGTTGATAAGCTCAGTTTCAGGGTCAGTGGAGCAGATAAAAGGAAATCAAGTGCTTTCCATTGTTGTTGACTATTCACATGTCAGAGTTGCCCCAAAGAGAAGAAACATGAATTTTCCATCATAATCCAAGATTCAGTAATCCTGTAATGTAAAATGTAATTCAGGCGAAGATTTTAATGCATTTATTGGCAAAGACATCTGTGTGGTGAGTCCCCATCGTAGATCTTTGCTGCTCCCCTGATTTCACTTACTGAAGCACCACATTCTTGCCTCATCTTCAGGAAACTAAGCTATTTTCTAGAATGCAGACTTTACATTTCTTGCAGCTCAGTGCTGGCTTGGGGTTGAAGAGGGGTGTTCCTCTTAGTAGCTAGGGAATCCTGTGCCAGATAGAAAATTGATAACTCATAAAATAAGGTGAGTTGTCTTTAAGCAAAAGTTCATTTCCTTTCTGGTTTTGCCTTTAGGAAACAGGTGCCTGAGGGAGTTTTGTTCTTAAAAGTGGGACCGTAAATTTACCTCAGCTGGTTATATTGGTTTCAGGTCCAATTTTCTTAAAATATGTCTGGTCAAAATATTTAAAGAGCTATACTATTAGCCCCCACTTAGTCCACTTCCCGCACGTGAACACATAAAACACATCTGATATGGGTTTCCTAGAGACAACAGTGTCTCAATCATTTATGAGGGGAAGAAGGAGGAGAAGTTGATTTTTTGGTTGGGTGCTATAGAATTGATGACCAAGGACATTTCAACAGCTCAGGGGCTGAAGACCATAAAGGGCAAAGGTGAAGGCTGAACATTTGGCATCGCTCTCAGCCCTGGAGTCCCATTTCTTGGCTCTCTATCATCCATAGGAAACCAATTCACAACTCTTAAAGAACTCAGCAAACATATCACTCATCATGGCCTGGCCACAGGAAAAATATATAATAAAATAGGAATAAAATAAATCATAAAATAAAATAGGAAATAGTGTATACAAATTCACAAAGTTGAGTTTTTCCTAATACATTTGAAATTTATTATGTAAAGAAGATTTAAGCCATCCAACTGCTTACTTGCTTTATCCTAGCTGTCATAGATATAATAGCTTTTCACTAACATATCTCTTTTTCAAAGAGTTTAAAGCACTTAAGTAAAATATATACTGTACATTGCTTAAACCAGCCTGCACCAATTTGTGAAAGACAATTATTAAGCTTTCAAGAATTACGCGAGCTTCTTGTTAAACCATTGGTAGCTTGAAATTGTTCATGGTGGAAGTGTTTACACCACAGAAATTGGCAAATGATGGTAAATTGGGTTTGTTTTCTCAAAGAGCCAGTTTGCTAACACACCCCTGAGGGTATATACCAATTCTATTTAGTGTATAGCCAGAAGAAATTATCAAAAATAGAGGGGAAAAAAAAACACCCATCCAAATCAAAACACATGACTTCTTATAGACAGCTATGTTTCTCGGATTGGCCCATGGGACACCTAAATCAGAATGAATCACCTGGGGAGCTTGTGGAAAAAAATGAGAATTTCTGACACACCAGATTTACAGAATCAGAATCTTGCGAGTTAGAAGTCAGGAATCTAGGTTTAATACTTACGCTCAATGCGATTCTTTAGCAGTCTGAGAAACACTGAGTTTGGGGGACAGGATTTAGCTGGAACATTAGATTAAGCTCTTCTCATTCTATAATAATATACAGATTTTTTTTTTCTCAAGAGGATTGAATAACTCAGTCTAAAAATGTTGCTGTCTTTCTTACATGCCCTCTCTGAGGCATCATACCTTACTTGCATGCTTTATGCAAACAAAGGAGGAACACTTGCCAGTGCTCATTCACCTAAGAGAATATGAATCACTTTCCCCACCTATACCACCATGCACATAAAACTTACAAAGACAATAAGTTTATTAAGACATTTTTGGAAACATAAAAAGTGTAAAGAAGATTATTAAAACAGGCAAAATTCTATCATAATTCCATAACCACTGTTAATAATTTTATGATCTTTTTACTATATATTTTTTATTTGAAAACTTAGTATTCATACCATATATATTTTACTTTTTTCACAGAGTTCCTATTATGTTGAGCATTTCCCAATGTCATTGATGTTTTGAAATTATGTCATTTTGATGACTGCCTAATATCCTGTGAGATCAATATATCAAAATATATTTATCCTCTTTTATCTTGAAATGTACAGACTGTTTCCATTTTTTCAGTGTTCATACCTTGGTGAGCATCCAGGTACAAAGTCCTCATAGGTTACCTCTTAAACCACATAATTGGAAGGTTCAATTTCCTTGTAACTATTTGAACCAAGGGTTAATCTAAACTAATCAACTCTAAACTTTAGAGTTATATCATCCTTCTCCATTCCTCTCACTATTTTTCTTATGATTTCCATATCTTGTTTTCATTTGCCTGTGTATCTAGCTCCTAATATGGAACTGTGTTGGTGATATATATGAATATCAACTATAAGTGAAAGTGAAGTTGCTCAGTACTTTGTGACCCCATGGATTGTAGCTTGCCAGGCTCCTCCATCCATGGGATTTTCCAGGCAAGAACTAGAGTGGGTTGCCATTTCCTTCTGCAGGGGATCTTCCCAACCCAGGGATCGAACATGGGTCTCCTGCATTGCAGGCAGACTCTTTACTGTCTGAGCCACAAGGGAAACTCAGTTGTAGCTATCAAAAGGTCAAAAACCTACAACTGGTGGATTGAGTTATTAAAGAGTCTAGAACAGTGATTCTCAGTTCTTTGGAGGAGGGGTATGAAGGATGGAAATTTGCTTCCCAAGGAACGTTTGGGTGTATCTTGAGACATTTTTGATTGCCAAAGCTTTGGAGAGGGGTGTGGAGAGTGAGTTGCTACTGCCATGTACTGGGTAGAAGCCCAGAATATGGCTACATATCATACAACCATAAGACAGTTCCCATCCTCAAATGATTAGTTATCTAACTCAAACTGTCAATGGTGTGGAGGCTGAAAACCCCTGTTTGTACTGCAGAAAGAGTAATGATACTCCTGGACATTAGTATTGCATTGTCTCACAATCTGTGGCTAATACAGAGAGATATACACTAGATCATGTAAGCCTAGAGGATTATTAGCTATTTGAGAAACTACACCCAAAGATTACTAATGAATATTCCAACAATATCGGAGAAGGCAATGGCAACCCACTCCAGTACTCTTGCCTGGAAAATCCCATGGACAGAGGAGCCTGGTAGGCTGTAGTCCGTGGGGTTGCGAAGAGTCAGACATGACTGAGCAACTTCACTTTCACTTTTCACTTTCATGCACTAGAGAAGGAAATCCACTCCAGTTTTCTTGGCTGGAGAATCCCAGGGACAGCGGAGCCTGGTGGGCTGCTGTCTATGGGGTCACACAGAGTCAGACCCGACTGAAGCAACTTAGCCACAGCAGCAGCAGAATTCCAACAATATAAGCTCACAAGAAAAACGTTTTCCTAAAAATTTATTTTAACTCTGGCTTGCTGAGCATTGGCATCAGTGATGGTGCCTATTGATCAAATTTCAAATTCCAAAAAGCTGCAGGGGTTGACAGTGTGTCCGATGACAGAATCATCTGGAACAATGGACTGAATCAAATATAAAGGAACTTAATAGGAATAAATGTAAAGTCTTGTGTTTAGGTCCAAAAATGAGCTGTACAAACACAGGATGTAGAAGGTTTGACTTAATACCGAATATATGAAAATTTTGCCTGATGGTTTTAGTTGAGGGTAAGCTTTGCAAGAGTCAGTATGCGGATATGCCTGCCAGAAACTTAATCCAGCCTAGGCTACAGAAATTCATGTATGAAAGTGAAGGAAGAAACAATAATTTCTATTCTGCACTGCTCAGATCACACCTGGAATACCCTAAGCCTCTCTCACTCACAGAAAATGGCAGTATTAAAGCCATGTCTTTTGAAAAATATGGAAGGATGTGGGAACGCACAGCCTGCAGGTTCAGACTTAGTTGACATCACATGATTAAAGAACATTAACATAAAAGAGGAATTAGATGTATTTTATAGCCTCCATTCTCTTACCATTCTCTCTCTCTCTCTACTTATTCATATATTCATTTATTTTCTTGAAGATTCTAATGAGGAATTATTTTTAGAGAGGTAGCCATCAGCTTAATAGAGGGGAAAACATCCTGACAAATTAGAGTGTCTCATGCAGCGGCAAGTGTATTGACACTGGAAATATCTAATGATGATTACACTGAGAAGGGATGAGTGCATCAGGAAAGGACTGGACTGGAATCACTTTCATAAACTTCAGTCATTGATATATTATCTTCACTGTCTTGTTTGTATCTGTACACATTCAATTAAATAAAAAGTTACATCAATGCAAAACCATGTAAATTAATGTAGTTAAATACATCAAGCCACATACCATCAAAACTCTTGTGTCATTGATGCTGCTCATGTCCTTAGATGATCTCTATGGTCTCTCCCAGATCTCAGGGTCTGAGAAATTTATAAACATCTGAGTAGAGAAGCATTTACTTGGCACTCCCTAGCGTGGCCTTCTGTGAATTGGCTATGTACACATGGCAGTGTGTGCACTATTTCCATGTCAATGTATAAGCCCAAGTTTCTTGCTCCTAATTGCATGTTAGGATTTTCTTAGTCTCCTATTCGATTTCCTGAGCTGATCATGTGTCCCCTCTTGACACAAGTCAAACAATCCATGGCAGTGAAGCCCTGTTTTAAATAAACTCATCATTTTGTTCATGCTCCAGTGAGACTGGCCATAATAAGACATTACTTCCAAATGCTTATGTCCATTGCTAGAAGGATGAATCCAATATTATATTCAAAGATTATTTCTCCTAGAATTCTTTATCAAGCTAAATTAAATTAGCATTTTCCAAATGTTCAGATTATGTAAATTAGTATGGTGAGCTAAAAGCAAGAGATGATTTTAGCAAGTCAGTAAACCGTGTGCTTTTGTTGCTATTGTTTGATACTTAAGGCTTTGAATTTGTAACCTTCTGCAGAGTTTGAAATTAAACAGATTCTCTGGCCTAAAAAGTACCTAACATGCATGCTGTACTTGTTAATACCTTCTCAAAAATCGGGTGGAGATTTAAGTTAAAGAAAAATATGTTCTCCTCATTTATTTAAGACTATTGTACTGGGAGAAGAAATCTCCATTGACTAAAGGCTGTCTTCCATTAAATCACATAGTACTGACCCTTGGGAATCTATGTGTGACTCAGGGAACTCACACTGGGGCTCTGTGACAACCTAAAGGGGTGGGATGGGGTGGGAGGTGGGAGGGAGACTCACAAGGGAGGGGACATATATATTCCTATGGTTGATCCATGTTGATGTATGGCAGAAACCATTACAATATTGTAATTATCCTTCGTTTAAAAATAAATAAAATTTTAAAATAAATTAATAAGTTAATTAAAAACAAAAAATCCCGTATTACTAATCCTGAATTAAATTTTCCAAAATGAAACTTCTTACTACAATTGGGGAGGAGGCGGCAAGGAATGAAGTTGCACTCTAAGATCTTCTATTACTCTTATACCCTGTCAGAGTTTATTTTGCAAGGGAGCTTATTTACCGCGTTAGTGAGATGTTATTTTTGTAGCTCTTGTTAGAATCTTAGGATAAATGAGATGAGGGGGGGAAGTGGCAACCTCTTTAGCTTCAGCATAGAGAAGTATGGAAACATATGGCTCTTGTTTTCAACAACTGGCCTGAATGGAATGTCTAAGTGAGAGTGAAGCTAAGATTTAGGAAAGTTAATCTGCTTCAGTGTCTGAATTTAAAGTTCTTAGTTTTCTTTCCTTTAGGAAGCCTTCCAAGAGCTGAGACTTCTCCCTTGCCTTATCAGCTGAGCTGCTTGTGGCCTGTTCCCTTCGTTTAAATCGATACATGTGTTTTTGATATTTGGCAAGCCAAGATTTAATTATGCAGCTGCAAGTTCCCTACATAAACGAAATGCATCTTAGAGAAATAAAAACATTCAGAAACCGTTTAGAGTTTGAGAATACAAGTGGGTGAAAATCTATTCCCAACCTCTCAGCATTTTATTTAATTATGGGAGATTTTTATGTTACTGGAAATTGAAATGAGAACCAGAATAAGCTAGGGTTTATCCAACATTTGTGCATACTGAAAAATAAAGATGCTTATTGTACTCTAAGAAAGAAAGGAAACGTATATTTTGAGTTACTATTATATGTTGTAACCTACCTAAGCATTACACTCCTAAATACATAGAGCAGCAGTTGAATTGATAGGATTTTGTCATTATTGTTTCCTAAAAAGAGTGTATATTTTACTCAAGGAACCAGAAGGTTGATTTCTTTAATTTGCCAAGAGACTCTCTATAATTAATTATTTACTGAACTTAAACTCTGGCACTATTTAAACTGTTGAAAACACCCATCTTTTGGCATGATTACACACAAATGATTAATTCAGCCTGGTTTTACTCCTCTCTGAATATCCCTGTCTTTTGCCATAGAATTTGCTAGGTCCTGTGGTGTGGGCAAAATAAAGTGTTGGAATGATTCCCAGTTTTAATAGTCCCAATTTATTATTACCACTGAACCCTGATCAGATCGTGGACTGGATTAGATCCCAGTTTTTCAGAACGCCCCAATTTATGGTTCCCTTAGAATCCTGATAAAAATATGTCTTTAATAAGGTTTTGGTTTGCTAAAAGAGATCCAGTTAATTACTTTTAGATTCTTATTAGATCATCACTGCATGGAAGTTATGAAAAATATTACTAAATGGTGTTTCTCAGGACAAGGTCACGTTCTCATTTTATGCTGACAGAAAGAAGCTATCAGATTTCTGTTTTTCATAGTACTAACCATCTCAATAAATGAAAAGAGATTTGCCATATCCCAGTAATTACTATTGATGCTTGTGTTTGGGTAAAGGTGGCCTTTTTTCCTGGAATAATAAGTAAAATCAGAGTGTGCACACATGAGAGAGAGCAAGAGCCAGCACTAAGCCAAATACCGGGCAAAGTGGCTACATCCTCACCACCCTTCTTTCAAGATATATCTCTTATTTAGAGAAATGAGGGTATGAGACACAGGGGGATGTAGGTAGTTTTAGCAGTTGTATGTTTATTTGATCTTCATAACACCTATCTTCCCAGAAATGCTTGTGGTCACCAGCAATATTTGGCCCATGACTGTATTCCTAGAGACAAGAGATGGAAACATCTACATCCTTATGCCATGCCAGCATTTTTATGAGCCAAATCCTTTTATGGGACTTGAATCAATGTTAGAAGTGCTGTATTAGCAACTACTTGTCAGCTGAGCTGGATTAATACATAAAATGAATCACTTGACTGGCATGGTTTCTAATAGTCATTTAGACAAACTTCTAAGATTAAAGTACACCAGCTCTTTTAAAGAGTGTTTTTTAAAGATACTTTTATATTCAAATATCCTGGAGTGACATATTATATTATTGTATTTGATTATAGTGATATTTAAATATATTCTGAAAAGGAATTTATTAAACTACCTACAGTGAGCCCGTAGAAATGTTTAAAATATCTGATCTGATAGATCTTGGAAAGAAATTCTAAATTCTGTTGATCCTGATATTTGGTTTTAATATACACACAAAAATATATGCCATATAATCACCAAACCTTGGTAATTCCCTGGATTTTATGCCAGATACAGATATATTTGGTTCAATGGAGGTTATGGACAGCAGAGGCAAAATTTGAGAATTTTCCATGAAAGCTTTGAGCAGCTATAGAAGGCCTTTGGTCATGAGAACTTAGAAATACTCATTTTTTCAATTGTTTTTATAACTTTATATAAACAACTTTTGAGCATGTATCTTTAAAGTCCCTCTTTTTATTACCATGATGAAATGGCAATAATAATTCTTTAAGGCCTGTAAAAAATATGGATAAAATGCTTTTTAACTGCTAAGTCCCTTCAAAGAAGGAAATTTCAGTAAGTAAAAGTTAAGAGAATCCATAATATTTACTGTGGACTATTCTGGAGCTGGTCAGTGTAAACTTAATTTTCTAAAAATGCTCTTAAAAATGTGTACAAATCAAACTGTTGTAAATCCAATGGTATTTTCTGAATTTCTAAAGTATCTCATCATCATTTGAATATACGCTATGTTGTATCCTGCTTTGGAAAACTTCCATGACAACACATACACTCAAGAGGCCAAGATTAGTTATTGTTCCAATAGGTTGGTAATACTGTAAGTTGAAAGGATACTCAACCTGTTGTCTCCTAGATCTGCTTTTTTCCCATCTCACACTCGTTATGTAGAAGACCTAACCTAGGCGTGGGGACTTCCCAGGTGGCGCTAATGGTAAAGAATCCACCTGCCAATGCAGGAAATGCAAGAGACACGGGTTTGATCCCTGGGTTGGGAAGATCCCCTGGAGAAGGAAATAGCAACCCACTCTAGGATTCTTGCCTGGAAAATTCCATAGTTAGAGGAGCCTGGTAGGCACAAACAGTCAAACACAACTGAGAGACTGAGCACATACACATATCGTAAGCATGTGATTCATAAACAATGAACTTTGAATATGCTTTTTCCAAATTGCCTTGGCAGTTTTTTTGCATTAGTGGTTTTCAGCCAGGAGCAGTTTTTCCCCAGAGGCCATGTGACGATGTCTGAAGACATTTTAGTTGTCACCCTAGGGGGAGTGCTGCTGGTACCTGAAAGTGAAAAAGTCACTCAGTCGTGTGTGACTCTTTGTGACCCTATGGACTATACAGTCCCTGGAATTCTCCAGGCCAGAATTCTGGAGTGGGTAGCCTTTACCTTCTCCAGGGGATCTTTCCAAACTAGGGATCGAACCCAGGTCTCCTGCATTGCAGGCAGATTCTTTACCTGCTGAAACACAAGAGAACAAGGATGTCCCTCACCATCCTGCAATGCAGAGGACAACTCCCTTACAGTAAAAGCTTACCCAGCCCAAGATGTCAATTGTGCTAAGGTTGACAAACCCTGTTTTGGACAAATTGATAATTAGGTTAAGTAGATATAGGTATAGATATAGATAGAAATATGCTGTAGACATTCAGTACCTTTGTGGTTGGGCGCAAGGATATGTGTTTTAAAACTGTTTCCCAGGTGTTGTTTATAGCTATGTTTGGGGCCAAGTGGCCTGGGTGGTGGCCCAGGGGAGGCATGTGGCCAAGTAGAAAGATTACAAGACCCAGGTGTGGGTCAGACCTGGGTTAAAGACCTGACTCTGCATGAGCACACTGTCAAGCTACTTAACTGCCTCAGGCCCCTGTGTTCTCATCTGTTAAATGAGAAATCTGGCTTTCAGATTGTTCTGAAAAGTTTTATTTATGAAGCAAGCAGTTGGTTCACTTTAGGTGCTCAGTGTTATTTTCCGACCAGCTCTGGGGATTAAAGACCCCAGGTAATCTGTTTAGTATCCTTTGGGAGCCCAGAATGCTCTGAGATGCACCATCTGTGAAAGTTGCTGAGTTGGATACTATCATGATGAAGAAGGCCAACTTGAACGTAGACTTTGCCCAGCTGGGAGTCGTGCCAGATCCCCCCATTCAAGAGGCTTCTCCTCATTTTTTATCGATCACCAGTTGGAAGTTGCTCCTCAAGCACTGTGTGCTTGGCATAAGATGGAAGCATGGTAGTGGGGCGGGGGTGTTGAGGGAGTGCTGGCTGCAGCCAGTGCTTGGCAGTCATGGAAACAAATTCAGAGAGGAGGGGTACAAATGGCATGGGTGAGTGCCAGCCTCTCAAGTTCACAGGGTATGTGACTGCAGAAAACACTTGTAACCACAGTCATTAAATTCACAACATCCTCACAACATTAAATTCACAACATTTGCATTTCTGTTAAATTGATTATATTAAAGGAGAAACAATTCTGGTCTGCTAATATTTCAAATTCAGTTTGTAGAAATGGAATGAGAGTGTCCTTTTCTTCCTTGTTCACCATCTCCCACCCATCTGTCTTTGCTCTGTGGTTTAATTACTTAATGACTTTGCAGTGCACCCAAATTAACTTCAGGTTGGTGTCCAAAGGAACCTGACCCCTTTCCCAGGTCCAGACTCCAGCCACCTTCTACTCTGTGCCCTTTGTTTGATTTTAGTATTGTAAGTTAAGATAGAAGTGGTTTGAGCTATGGCACAGAAGTCTGCTCCTCTAGAGGTCACTTAAAAGGGCTTTTTATTTTTTTAACAACAAGAATAACAATTGGCTGTTTAGATGGAAGCTGTAAACATGTTCTTGGAGGAACTTAACAAATTATAATTTGTAAAATCATGATTTCTGCAAACAGAGCTTATTAACTATGCAGGCTATAGAAGAGCAGATCAGTAATAATAGCTTTGATCAAAGTCATTCTTCTCTCCAAACTTTCAATGGCTCTCTCTTGCCTACTGCACACAGTCCCAACAGTGTGACCTAGTGTATCTGACTATGGCCTCACTTTCTTGTCAGAATCTCCACTCCGGCTATTGTGACCCATGTACTCAGCCAATCTGGAATCCTCGCTTTTTTTTTCAAGTCTCTGTGCCATTCCTAATACCATTTCATTTGCCCAGAACACCTTCATCCTGCCTCAGTTGGTCAGAATCATGGAAATTCATTGAAATCCTATTTATTCCATTATACCTTCCCAAACTACCTAAGATTAAAAAAAATTCTTCCACTAAATAACTTGGCCGAGTTACTTAATTGTGCTAACCTTCATTTTCTTTAACTACAAAATGGGTAGATAACCATTGTAATAGCATAATATTGTTGTGAGGACTAATTGAGACATTAAAGTGAAGTATTCAGAGTAGTGCTAAGCATAGAGATGTTCAATAAATGGCAAACTTACCATTTTCCTTAGAGACTGTGTTTATTTGAAAAAGAATGGACATTAATATCAAATAATGTTGGATTTGAAGCCCAATTATTCTGTGCACTAGCTGTGTGATTGTGCATGTTTTGCTGAAATCTTCTGAGCCTAGCTCACTTATTTGGAAACTTCTTTTAAAGGAGAAATAATACCTAGCCTTCAGAGTTCCTATGAAATTTACATAAGATCAAATGCTTAAAGCATCTAAAGCAGTGCTTGGCACAGGATAGATACACATTGTTATTATTATTGTTGTTATTTTGCTCCATTGAATGGTAGATGTCAGTGATTACAAACATACCTTCTCTCCATTACTAGTGTGTAATTTCCTTAAGGCAAGAACCACATTATAATTATATTCCTTTTTCTCTCAGCATCTAATATGTTACGTTTCACAAGTAGGTACTCAGTACACAGTTGTTGAATAATGGATGAATGAATGAAGGAACAAATATAAAGCTGCACGGATTTTATTTTTCAAGCAAATAACTGCTAGAATGGAACCAAGAGGCAGAATGGGCTAAATCAATGGTTGACAAAACTATATAGTTTAAAAAAAAGAAGTCTTTCCCCTGGGCTATGAAATAGTATCCAGAAGCATGAGATTAGTTGTAACTGGTGGTATAATGGTGAAGATGGATCGTTGACACATAGTGACCAGCCCGTCAGGAATATCAACACCTGTTTCCCTGTCACTAAACCAGATCCTGAGACAAGACCTTAAAGTGAATGAAATTCATCCATTTCACAAACAAATGGCAATATCATGGGTCTAGAGAGTTGGTTTGTTTGTTGTTGTTGTTGTTTTCCTTTTAATGGGCTTTGCCCCTGTTCTCTTCAGTTGGCTTAAATTTAACCAGTTGAAATTATTTTTAAGTACCATTCATTTCAACCTTTTAAAAGGAAAGATTTGCCTTTATGGGGTAAAGGAGATTTGATTGTATAGATGAGACATACTGCCCTTGGCTTATTCTCTATCACAGGAGGATCTTTCTTGTGCTGCATGTTGAGCCTATTCAATCAGAATTCTCAGTGCAGATTGCATTTCAGGGGCAAGCATAAAAACTATAATGGAAATGGAGGATCATGAAAAATAGCAACAGTCATTTGTAATATACCAGATGCCAGATAGCCACTCACTCAGGGAGGCAGCATTACTAAAATCCTAGTCTGTAATTAGGAGTCCATATCACCATTAAATTAGAGTTTGGCTTATAAAATAATTCTTTCTTATATACTGTCCTGCAATTTCATATTTTTCCTTCTTGCCTAGACCCTAGTTCTCTTGAGGTGTAGATTATAACTTCTGCTTGTTTCCTTTCCTTACATCTCAGTAAAAAGAAGTATTTAGTAAAGTCCTGGTTAACTTTAAAGTATAAAATAATATCAGGTCTAAAATAAGTTATTTATGTAATTTTTTTAAATGGATAAACTTCTAGTAATCATGGGAAAATACTATGTATTAAAATATCTTGCCAAAAATTCCTGCCTATTTTTGAAACTATAGTGCTCTGTTTAAAAATTATTCTGATTATAATAATAAGCACCAGTTTTAAAAAATAACAAGTGGTAAAGGAGTTACTTAGACAAATCATCTTTTAAAAGAATAATATTGCACTCTATTATTGACAGTATCAACAGCTAATTAAAAATTCTATTAGTGAAGATGTAAAAGATGGCACATTTCCAATTCAGATTGACACTGAGGACATAGACATAATTGATATTTGTTCAATAATCCTAAAGTGTTTCATGGTCTCTAATAGAAGTTGTGATAGCCAGAGAAAGTTTCAAGTGCTAAAAATATGTATTCTAGGCACTTAAACATATTTTCAAATCAAATAATATATCTTTGCAAAAAATATAACATTTTTAACTGAATGAGAATCAAAGGATATTTTAGTGTGTTGACTTTGTTTAAAGAAAAAAAATCTCCAAGTCAAGAAAATGCATACTATAATTCATATGTTTTTAATCTTCTTATACTGGATGTAATAAGAAAGCCAAAAGAGGATAATTTACTAGTTTGGGCTTTTAAATTTCAGAGCTGAATTTTGTAACAGTCACATAAATGCATATTAAAAAAAAAATCCTGCAATGACCATTAAATATTCTGCTTTGGAAAAACAAGATCATAGCTTTAACAAATGGTTCAGCATTACAGTTGGCTTCTTTGGACATTATTAAACCCAGATTGAGTATGTTCCTATATTTTACACAGCAGATTAAAAACTAGCTTTAGTAATTTTTTGAGGTTTTAACAATCAATTCTTTTCACAATAATTATGTATTTACTTCACCAATTTCAAAGGATGAACAAGTAAGTCCTGACAAAGAAACATTAAATTGAACCAGAACATTTTGCAAAGTGTTAAGAAATGGGCTGTCAATTCTTGAAGAAGCCTAATTCTTTTTACCAGCAAACAGAAATTCAATGCCAAGAAAACTGACATTATGCTAAAATATTCCCTGCCTCAAATATGTATGTGACTTAAGATAAAAGTGGATGCTTAATATCAATGACCAATTCATATTATCAAATGAAAACTATTCAGAGGAAATAAATGGACTACTCGAGCTAGTCATGCAGCCTTCATTGATCAATCTGAAATAACCTCCTGCAGATATCAATTACTGTGGTTCACACTACTGTAGTTTACATAAGCTTGGCTCCGCTTAAGTTCAAAGAATTTTTTTAAGTTACATAATAAACCAATATGGTGTGTGAATCAAGTTGGAAATTAAAGTTCCCAAAGATATACTTAGAGGTTTTGCTTCAAAGCAGGAAAAAGGAACACATTTTACTAACAGCATGCCAATTAAAGAGGGGAAATTGAGGAAAATCTCCAAGTATCACAAATTAAAAATAAAATGGGTAGTATGTTTTTTCAACTTTTGTGGAACATTTGAAAACATACAAAACTATGTAGACATGTTTATGATTCTGTTTACACATTCATTTTTACATTGCCTTATAATCAGATAATGTAAGAAAAGAATTTTTTCATCTAAAGGAATATGAGAAACTATCAGACATAGACTAGCTCAGAAGTGCTTATGTTTTATTTTATTCCTTTGTGGCATCTGAAAGGATCTTTCTGGTGTTAAGAGCGCTTAGATGGCTGGAAGTTTTACTGGTTTGTGAGACCATCTATAATTGTGTGTGTGTGTGTGTGTGTGATAGTTACATAGGTAAGTAAATCACATTCAGGTTTCATAGTGCCCAGTAGGGTAGTTTACTTCTCAACCCCATCTCAAGCATTTACTAATCATTCCTTGACTGATTGGAAAATTAGCAGTTTTCAGATTAAATGAATTGTTTCACACCATCAGTTCACATACTGTATAAAAGGATACCACGAAGAGAATTGGTTAGTTGGAAGGAGGAGGAGGTGTTGAAAGGAAACAAGAAAACATGTCATAGAGGGAAGGGAACACTCTGTGGGAAAAATAACACACTCACCCTTACACTTTATCGCTGAAATGCTACTGAAGGCCTGGCCTGCAGGTGAGTGCACCATGCAGGGAGATTTGTTAATTTATTTCAATGCAGACAGCTGTTTGGCTCAAATAGTAAAGGCAATGTGCTAATAAGGGCAATATTATAAAAACCATACCCCTTTATGAACTATTGATGCATTAAATACTCAGTTCAGCACTTATTGTGATCCAAGTTCTGTAATAGGATCTAATGACTCATATTAATTTTTTAAATGGATCAAGAGGGGATCTTTATCATCAGGCAACTTGCAGTTCTTATAAGTAGCCCAAAACTGTATCTTCAATCCCAGGTGAACATCTAAAAATGTATTCTCTTAGAGAAAGGCCTTCAAGCTAAGGGAACACCTGAGAGGACCATCAAGCACGTCATCTCTATATATGGAAGATGGTGTGTCCCATCTCATACAGAGTTTATTGAGCACATCTCTGCACCAATTCTTCATGGCCTTCCAGCTTGATCCCCATATGCTTCAACCTTTCTTAGATGATCAAGCCAACCCGTTTTACCTTTTATTGAAGTGCAGAAATATTTCTGAATCTGTTCTTGGTCAACAGTGTCTAGGTACCATTCAGACAGGATGTATGCTAGAGGCTGGCCTTCTCCATGGGCCCTCCACTGAGGTCCTTGTGAGTCCCACCTACTTCCTGTGCATTTTAACATCTAAGAGCATGTTTTTTTCTAACCCAATAAACCATTGCTAATCCTTACCATCTTCTATTCACTTTTTTTCTTTTCCCTTTTTTATTTTTCATATTTCTCATGTGAAAGATTAACTTTATTTGGTCATTTCAGTTGAACAGTTCCCAGTTTGAATTCTAAAAGAAAGATTTTAGATGTGAGAGAAATTTGTATATTGATGAATTTTAATATTTTAAATCATTTCCTAGAATTCACAACCTATTTTTATGTCCCTAGATCTTTTTTCTCAAGATATACCTTTGATATATCTAAGATACATCTTAGGCCTTTGAATATGAGGTCAACTAGAGTCATAGAAAGTGTTTCCACTTAGAAGATTTGGGTAGATTCTTTCTGCTGTGATTCACTTTGGACTTTTTAATTATTTTTGGACTGAATTTTTCTATAATTCGGCAAACATTAATTGAGCAGCTGGGCACTTAAGGAACTGATGCTGAAGCTGAAACTCCAATACTTGGGCCACCTGATGCGAAGAACTGACTCATTGAAAAAGACCCTGATGCTGGGAAAGATTGAAGGCAGGAGGAGAAGGGGAAGACAGAGGATGAGATGGTTGGATGGCGTCACTGACTTGATGGACATGAGTTGGAGCAAGCTCTGGGAGTTGGTGATGGACAGGGAAGCCTGGCGTGCTGCAGTTCATGGGGTCGCAAAGAGTTGGACACGACTGAGGACTGAACTGAACTGAAGGCACTTAGTAACAAAATGAATAAAACACAAACTGGTCGGTACCCTCAACAAGTTCATGATTAGGAGAGAGGTGAGAGACCAATACACAGCCAATCACAGTAAAGCTAAGCTGCGGTAAGCACTGTAATGGGATATAAAAATACTGTATGATCACAGAGAAGGCAGCCATGAAAAAATTGTGTTATAGCTGGGACAATAGAGCAGACTTTCTTTATCATCCAGTATTTCTAGACACTTGCAACAAAATCATTAAAATCAGTTACAAAGTACAACTTAACTGTGCAGCAAATTGAAAAAGACTTAAAATTTTAAATTCTTAATCCCATCAATAATATATGATATTTTTGCTGCTAACTAGAGAGGAATTTAAAACTGAGGGAAAAAAAATTTTTTGAAATCTAAGGGAATTTCCAAGCAGTTAGGGACTTCTATTATAGTTTCTTCCTTTAAAACTGAGAAAGAAGGCAGCTGAAAAGTCTATGGCAAAACTTTCTGGGAAAACAGCAATTAGTTGAGTCAGCCAGGTAACTACAGATAATAAGTTGATATTACTGAAGACCCAGTCTGCAGAAAAATACAAAATTTCTTTACATATTTTAAGTATGAAAAATAATTTTAGTTGTCTGGAAGATATTTGCCAAAATACTTCTGCTGATAAGTGGGTTACCAACTATCTATTTGTATATGGGTCTATATGCTACATATGAATAGATGATAGTATAACACCATCATCAAAAGGGAAAGCAAATTGAACTGTTGTTATAGTTCTAAAAAACTGGAGAAACCAAGTAGGATAACAAAAGGCCCTTCTCCCCCCACCCCACCCCCACCCCAGCCCATGGTCACAAAATTTGCAAGTGGAAGAGCTTGGTTTCAAGCCCAGGCCTTCTGGCTTCTCCAGACCTCCTGCCTCTCCATTTCAGAAACAGTAGTGATAACGGTATCCATCAGCCACTGCTGGTCTACTCAGAAAAAGGCCTTGCTTCTGTGGAGCTGTGTGGAGGATGCTGCCTCCCATGAAGATCTTAAGACAGAAATATAAATGTAAATTTCACTCATTAAAACCATAATTAATTTATTGGAAGTGAATTGTTATTATTTCAGGGACGAATGCATATTGGAATATGCTGATTATTTTAATGAACCAAGAGCCTCTTCTGGGATACTCCACGGTATTATTTGCAAGCAGGTCACTGTAGATTTTCTAAGAGGAGGAATAAAAAGATCACTGCTCATTTTTGAGTTTTTCTTCATTAAAAATGCAAAAGAAAATGTGTGCTGTATAATGTATTTGGGGGAGATGATGAGATATATTTGTTTAGGAAAGGCCTGACATCATCTCTTTTAAATCCACAGTTCTCCTTCTGGGCAGTCATTTCTTGTGTTACAGATGTCAGCTGCCAAGACCAGTTTGTGTAGGTGCTGTACGCTCAGTAATGTCTCCAGTATAATTGTTATGTTTGACATTCAGAGACATTTATTTAGGTTCCTTCTCCTACGTTCCACAGTGAACATATTTTCAATCTCTTCATGGCATAGAGTATGAAAGCTTCCAGAATTTGGCTTATTTCTTCTCTTTATATGCCGTAGGGTGTGGAATTGGTTTCATTGCTTATATTCCAACATTGCAGAAAAGATTAACCTTGACACACCAACCTGAAAGAAAATAGGTCATGCCTAGATACTTTTATTTAGGGACCATCAATTCCATTTATTCATGATCTGTATTCATTTCCTGTTGCTGCTATAACAAATTATCACAAACTATGTGGCTTAAAACAGCACGTATTTATTCTCTTACAGTTCTAGAGGCCACAGTTCTGAAATCAGTTTCATTGGGATAAAGTCAAATCAGCTCAGCTGATTTCTTCTGCAGCCGTAGGGGAGAATCTGTTTCCTTGCCTTTACTCAGCTGCCTGCATTCCTGGCTGAGGGTTCCTACTCCATCTTCAAAGTGCATCTCTCCAGTCTCTGCTTCCATTGTCATGCAGCTTCTTTCTCAGACCAGGCTTCCCTCTGCCTCTGGTGGTAGTGCTTTAGTCACCAAATTGTGTCTGATTCTTGTGACTCCATGGAGCCCTCAGGCTCCTCTGTCCGTGGGATTTTCCAGGCAAGAATACTGGAGTAGGTGGCAATTTCCTTTCACAGGGGATCTTCCCGAAACAGGGATAGAACTCGGGTCTCCTGCATTGCAGGTGGATTCTTTACTGACTGAGCCACATATTCATATAACCCTCTGCCTCTATCGTCACATTATTGAATACCTACTATGTGCCAAGTACCATTCTAGATATATCAGTAGCCAGTAAGTTCCCTGCTCTTATGAGGCTTACATTCTTGTAAACAGATAAATGAAAAAGTGAAATCAAGTAGTGATAGAACTATATAAAAATAGAATCAAATAATATGATAAAGAGACAGGTCTGGGATGGGTGTATGAAGTTCAGTTCAGTTCAGTTCAGTCACATAATCGTGCCTGACTCTTTGCGACCCCATGAAATGCAGCACGCCAGGCCTCCCTGTCCATCACCAACTCCCAGAGTTCACCCAAACCCATGTCCATTGAGTCGGTGATGCCATCCAACCATCTCATCCTCTGTGGTCCCCTTCTCCTCCTGCCCCCAATCCCTCCCAGCATCAGCGTCTTTTCCAGTGAGTCAGCTCTTTGCATCAGGTGGCCAAAGTATTGGAGTTTCAGCTTCAACATCAGCCCTTCCAATGAACACCCAGGACTGATCTCCTTTAGGATGGACTGGTTGGATCTCCTTGCAGTCCAAGGGACTCTCAAAAGTCTTCTCTAACACCACAGTTCAAAAGCATCAAGTCTTCGATGCTCAGCTTTCTTTATAGTCCAACTCTTACATCCATACATGACCACTGGAAAAACCATAGCCTTGACTAGAAGGACCTTTGTTGACAAAGTAATGTCTCTGCTTTTTAATATGCTGTCTAGGTTGGTCATAACTTTCCTTCCAAGGAGTAAGCATCTTTTCATTTCATGGCTGCAATCACCATCTGCAGTGATTTTGGAGCCCAGAAAATAAAGTCAGCCACTGTTTCCACTGTTTCCCCATCTATTTCCCATGAAGTGATGGGACTGGATGCCACGATCTTCGTTTTCTGAATGTTGAGCTTTAAGCCAACTTTTTCACTCTCCACTTTCACTTTCATCAAGAGGCACTTTAGTTTTTCTTCACTTTCTGACATAAGGATGGTGTCATGGGCATATCTGAGGTTTTGATATTTCTCCCAGCAATCTTGATTCCAGCTTGTGCTTCCTCCACCCCAGCGTTTCTCATGAGGTACTCTGCATATATGTTAAATAAGCAGGTGACAATATACAGCCTTGATGTACTCCTTTTCCTATTTGGAACCAGTCTGTTGTTCCATGTCCAGTTCTAACTGTTGCTTCCTGACCTGCATACAAATTTCTCAAGAGGCAGATCAGGTGGTCTGGTATTCCCATCTCTTGAAGAATTTTCCACAGTTGATTGTGATCCACACAGTCAAAGGCTTTGGCATAGTCAATAAAGCAGAAGTAGATGTTTTTCTGGAACTCTCTTGCTTTTTCGATGATCCAGCGGATGTTGGCAATTTGATCTCTGGTTCCTCTGCCTCTTCTAAAACCAGCTTGAACATCAGGAAGTTCACGGTTCACATATTGCTGAAGCCTGGCTTTGAGAATTTGCTAGCATGTGAGATGAGTGCAATTTTGCAGTAGTTTGAGCATTCTTTGGCATTGCCTTTCTTTGGGGGAAAATATGAAGTGCTAAGACTCAAATCACAGTGGTGAACCAGCCGCAGGAAGACCTGAGGGCAGCCGGTTTCAGGCAGAAAAAAACAGCAAGTGCTAAAGAAGCCTGAGGCAAGGGATGCCACAGGATTAGAGTTTGGTAAGGAGAACAGAGAGTGGCCTAAGCCAAGTCACAAAGGAGTAATGTCTAGTAATATAGCCTCCTTGTTCATTGTAAGGAGATTAGATTTTGTCTAAGTGTAAAAGAAAGATATTCTGTACAGAGCAGTAGTTAAACATCTCTTCTTTAAGAGATCAGCTAGCCTGGTATTTAAAAAAGGATATGTTTAGCCATATCCTTCCTCTTTTTTAAAATGTATGCTTCTTTACTGCTAGTAGATGGAGCCTAAATAAGATGTAATTGAGGGAATTGAAGGATATTTCCTCACATCTTAAAATTCAGACCACTGCAGTACCCTGCTAACCACAATAAAATATGCCAATCCCTCCCTTCTTCCCAACACTTTACAGGCTTTACTTTTTACTTTACTTTTGCAATTTACAGTTCCAATAAAAGAGAAACCAAGCCTCTTTTTAATATTAAGAAGTTACCTCTGTTAATGATAAAACCTGGAGCAAAGGGTCCTAGTTGGACCAAGGAATAGGGAGTCAGTCGAGATGAGTGCTGTGCTTGGAACTGAGAGTGAATGCTCCAAAGAATGTGGCTGGTATAGTATCTAGTGGTCTTTTTGGAGGAATGAATGAGGACAAGTCAGTAGACTCCCTTGTCAAGGGTCCATTGCCTGTCATGTCAAATAAAAAATCTTTGCTGTAATTCCCAAGATCATGTACATATAGAAGATGGTCCTTTTAAAAGCCCTCCTCCAAGCTCCACACATGCAAGTTGGAACCAGTGGTTGTGGTTGAATATTTCTCTTCAGTCCCCGTTGGAGAAAGCACAGGGTCGTTTCTAGTAGCTGTCTTCTTACCTAATTGCCCAACGGTTTTTTTGCAGAATCACCCTAGGCAGCAGGCGCCACGTGGATTAGTTTTTTGGATCTTCTCTCATGGCTTAATGATGGGGATCATCTAAAATGGTTTTTGGCCTTTTCCATGTTCCATCCCTAATGTGTACGTGGGGGAAGGCCAGTTGCAAAGGATGCTTCTGGCGCTGGATCATCTCTAATAAGCAGACCTTACTCTCTAATAAGCAGATCCTGTTCCTTCGGGGATTAGCAGGAGACTTTGATTTTCAGACCTGATGGGCAAGCCTGTGGGTCTTCCACCTGGCACTCAAGTGTCCTCTGTCCTTTTTGTCTAGTCTAACATAGCTTTTAGTACGTAGTCAACACTCAGTAAACCTGGGAACCAAAGCAACCAAATTGACTGAAGGGCCTCCTTTTAGGCATGTATCTGGACTTCTGAGAATAAAATCTATATGGTTTCTCTAGGACAGGGTCATATCTTTAAAAGCCAAAAGTGACAATCCTAATAAGCACTGCAGAAAATAGAGTGGTTAAGTAAAATATTTTACTGACCTTTGAAAAGTATCTTGCATAAAAAGGATAGGAAAAAGACTGTACTTTATGCTTCTTAAAACTCTCCATCATTGGGGGAACACAGGTTGGCTAGATGGAGGTAGTGGGTCTAAAGCATGTGTTTATCCTTGTCTCAAATGCAGTCCAGGGCTCCATAACTAAAACAGTCTTCTCCAGGCCCTGTGGAGGCTGGTAGTATTTCTGGAGTTCTTTGTGAACGCAGAATTCTTTTAAAGAAGATTCTCTGTGACCTGGGAGTGGGCTTCATAGTCTTGAGAAACCTGGCATCTGTGACTAGGAAAACAAAGGAAACAGAGCAGTGTGTGCTGTGTGGGTGTCCAGTTCCCAGCGCTTCAGCACATTTTTGTGTGAGTAAACTTAGAGAGAGAGAGAGAGATCAAAGACATGTCCAGGAGGGCACTGTCCAGGTGTGAAATTCCAGGTGACAAAATAGAAGGAAAAGAAGAGTTAGAAGGGAATGGAAAGGAAATGAAGCTAATTTCCTTTGATTCTCTGTATTTTTCCTGTTTCCTCCCCCAGGAAACTTATGCAGACTTCCAAGTACCCCAAAACAGTCAACATTAGGGACTCAGCCCCATTCTTTTCCATATGATGACAGCCACCACTATGTCAAAGGGCAGCCATTTATTTTTGCTGATATCACCGCTGGCAGTCCCTAGGATTAAAAGTTGCTGTATTCCTGATTATTTTAATACAAAACATTTACTTTCCTCTTGATCCCAACGTGCTTACAAATAGTGGACACATATGAACTGGGAGAATTTAAAAATAAATAAGGGTATTTTTGTAAAATGTTTGTAAATGCTTTGTAAAATGTTAATAAGAATAATAAAGAAGCACATCAGGTCATGAACTTTGTCCTACCAGCAGACCCCCTCAAGGGCAGATTCTTATGCCTCACTTTTCAGCATTAATTTGGCCAGCAACAGGGAAACGTCTTCCAGTGGCTTCCGTGCCTGATGGCAGCGTTTGTAGGGGCCCAGTGTAGGATTGCTGCAGGAGACCCAGGCATTGTCAGAGCAGACAGTGTGCACATGCACTCTTGCCACGCATCCTCATCCTCTCCTCCCCCAGCCTCTCCTTGGGGCTGATTTCCCATGAAAACTAAAGATGTTTACTAAGCACTTCTGAGAAATGTGTCCACATTATGAGAATACAAATTACAGGAACTCAGTACATTAGCAATGGAGAAAATTTAATGGGTCTGGGAAAGGTATAAATTTAGGGAAAATGTAAATGGCAATAATAGGAGAACCTTCACTGAATGGCAGTTCTCTTGAAATGGTAGAATTTAGTAACAGCAGGAAGGGACAGAAGAACCTTGCCACCTAACATTTTTAAAAAAGCAGCTAATAGGTAGGAATTGGAAATTACTGCCATGATTTTAAACTGTGAAATATATTTATTCTTGAATAGATTAAAAAAATTTGATTTGGGAAATCTAATTAGTTCTTGGTTATGTGGGTTAATCTTTGCTAGAGTCATTCCACCTAGGCAAAGAACCACCTAAGATCCCCAGAATCACAATGGTCTGAAACCACACCTGACTCACAGGCTTTCCAAACTTCAATGTTTGATCTGCTTTAATAGGCATCAGTGTGACCTTTGCCCCATGATATTTGGCAAACCACAGGCACAAAGTCATGTGCAATACTCAAACATAATATCCATGATACATAGCAGTATTTGATTTTGAAAACCAAGAAGGACTCCATGGGCTACATGTGTGTGCAAAGAGAAAACCATGAAGAAAAATTCTAAGAAGATTCAACTAACAGCATTAAAGAATTTGCATATCAGTATTACAGAATACAAAACTTGCTGCACAGAAATATATTTATATCTCTTTATTTATTACGAGAGAGGTGATAAATTATCCCATCAATCTAGTTTCCTTAGACATCAGGTCTGGTTTGGGCTGACAAGAAAAATGGACAGGACAAAAGGAGATCATTTTGAAAATGTTATAGGCACCTGGGCAGGAATGAGAAATATTAAAAATATTAATAGTTAAAATAGCTTTGTCGAAAAGAAGAAGCATTGATCACAAAGATTGCATGCAATTGTATTGACTGTTAGAATAATAATGATGGTGATAATAATAATAATAATTTTTAGAAAGCCTGTAATTGTTCTTGGTCAGGTATACTTGCAGTCTTGAAATGGCATTCATAAGGAAAAGCTGAAGAAACTGGGCCTGTTCGCTGGAACAAAGGATAATTGTACTGACCTAATTGCAGCTTCTATTATAAAAGCAGAAAGGATAGCAGGACGAATTATCTCCACTGTCAAAAAAGAAAACTGAACAGCAGGTAGTTTATAATCTCTTTTAATGATGCTACTTCTTTTACCCTATAGCTCTCCCCTGAAAAACCTTTTCTGACCTCGAATACTGGTACCACTACAGGCAGCAACCTCCTCTTCTACTATCTATTCATCTCTGGCTCTGTTGTTCAGACTCACACAGTAGCAACAAAGACAATTCCAGCACCTACATCTTCCTAACACTGGTCAAGTCAGGCAGTTACACTGTTGACACATTCCTCATGACACAAATCAATCAAAAAATTGTCTGCAAAAGTAACAACAGTTTACAAAGCTTTTGAAGGTAAAGTATAAAGTACGAAATACTAATGAATAACTTTTCAGTGAAATTATAGAAGGCAAATGACCAATTCAGAAAAAATATGCAATTTATATACAAAGAGCTCATATCACAACTACACAAAGGTCTTTGAAAAACCGAGGGGAAAAATGACAATCTGATGGAAAAATCAGCAAAAGATATGGACAGCTCACAGAAGAGGAAATGAAAATGGCCCTTAAACATATGAAAAGATACTCAGCATCACATAATAAGAGACAGGCTAATTAGAACTTCACTGAAATATCACTTCTCACCCAGGTTGATTACATGTCCCAGAGTCTTGTCACTTGGACTATAGAGAAATGGGACTCCTCCTATACTACATGTGGTAATGCAAAATAGAACAATCACAGAAGGAAATTTGTTATAATCTAGGAAATTTATATGTGAGTTTCTCTTTGACCTTGCAGTCATACTGCAATGGCAAAAATATTTTGCAAAGATTCATCATTATAACATTATTTATAATAGCAAAAAAGTTTGAAATACCCAAATGTTCAAAAATATGTGATTCATTAGGGAAACAAAAGTATGTCCACACAGTAGATTACTGTGAAACTTTTTTTTAAGTGAGAAAAATCTCTGTTTACTAATATGGTATTGTCTTTTAGATACTGCTGTGTAAAAAAGCTGAAGTATAGGAGAAAATGCTTCAAGTAATCTACCTTTTATGGGTACAAATATATAATACTGGTTTTTTCACTTGAAAAAAATAAATATATGTTTTTTAAGATAAGGAAGACTTTTGAAAGCTCTAAACCTACATGTTATATACAGCTGAATTTGGTAATAGAAATGTTTTACATAACTTATCAAACGAAATTAAACTCAAAGAAACCCAAAAGAAATCCCTCAAAATGGAAAGCGAACCAAAATGAGTAACCTAATAACCTAACATTGGTTGCATAATGATTCACAAAAAAGAAATACTTGAAGTAATATGGAACACAGCATTTTGACTCTACGTATTTTGTGGGATATATTCTGACAAAATATAGAGCCACTGGGAATTCCTTGGTGGTCTAGTAGTTAGGATTTCCATTGCAGGGGGCGCAGGTTCAATCCCTGGTTAAGGAAGGAAGATTCTGCAACCCAAGAAACAACAAGAACAACAAAAATAGAGCCATGAAAATCTTAAATTTCTTTCAGTAGTTTGTTAGTAATATTGGTATTATTGTTTCAAAACTATATGTACTTAAAATCATATATATGCACTTCAAGAAGCAACAGTGAGAACCAGATATGGAACAACGGACTTGTTTCAAATTGGGAAAGCTGTACTTCAAGGCTGTATATTGTTACCTGCTTACTTAACGTATAGGCAGAGTACATCATTTGAAATGCTAGGCTGGATGAAGCACAAACTGGAATCAAGATTGCTGGGAGAAATATCAATAACCTCAGATACACAGATGACACCATCCTTATGGCAGAAAGCCAAGAAGAATTGAAGAGCCTCTTGATGAAAGAGGAGAGTGGAAAGGCTGGCTTAAAACTCAACATTCAAAAATCAAAGATCATGGCATCCAGTCTCCTCACTTTATGGCAAATAGATGGGGAAACAATGGAAACAGTGAAAGACTTTATTTTCTTAGGCTCCCAAATCACTGCAGATGGTGACTGCAGCTGTGAAATCAAAAGACGCTTGCTCTTTGGAAGAAAAGCTATGATCAACCTAGACAGCATATTAAAAAGTAGAGACATTACCTTGCCAACAAAGGTCCATCTAGTCAAAGGTATGGTTTTTCCAGTAGTCATGTATGGATGTGAGAGTTGGACTGTGAAGAAGGCTGAGCACCAAAGAATTGATGCTTCTGAACTGTGGTGTTGGAGAAGACTCTCGAGAGTCCCTTGGACTGCAGGAAGATCAAACCAGTCCATCCTAAAGGAAATCAGTCCTGAATATTCATGGGAAGAACTGATGCTGAAGCTGAAACTCCTATACTTTGGCCACTTTTTGCAAAGAACTGACTCATTTGAAAAGACCCTGATGCTGGGAAAGATTGAAGGTGGGAGGAGAAGGGGACGACAGAGGATGAGATGTTTAGAAGGCATCACTGACTCAATGGACATGAGTTTGAGCAAACTCTGGGAGTTGGTGAGGGACTGGTAACCCTGGAATGCTGCATTCCATGGGATCACAAAGAGTTGGACATGACTGAGTGACTGAACTGAACTGATCAGATCAGATCAGATCAGTCGCTCAGTCGTGTCCGACTCTTTGCGACCCCATGAATCGCAGCACACCAGGCCTCCCTGTCCATCACCAACTCCCGGAGTCACTCAAACTCATGTCCATCGAGTTGGTGATGCCATCCAGCCATCTCGTCCTCTGTCATCCCCTTCTCCTCCTGCCCTCAATCTTTTCCAGCATCAGTGTCTTTTCAAATGAGTCAGTTCTTTGCAAAAAAGTGGCCAAAGTATAGGAGACAATGAATGCCACAAAGAGAGTAAGCAATACAATTGATTGAAAACCTTTAATCTCTATTTTTTTAAAACCCTAAATCTCTATTTTTTAAAAAACATCAGCTTTTTAAACACCAGAAGTCTAAAATGATATTCACAACCCTTTATCTCCCCTAAAAAGATATATTCTGTCTTCTTTATACTATGTATAATTCAGGGTAATCAAAAATACCCAAAATTTTGAGGCTGTTTTTCTTTGTATACTAATCCCAGCTAATAAATGTAAGAGGGATAAGGACTTTTAAAATTACCATTTTGCAACCCCTAAAGAAATCATTAGTTCAGGCAAAAATCTTCAATGGAAGAAATAATTAAATGAGTAATTGATTAGGGAACTTTGCAGTGGAGCCATCAGGATCACCCTAAGCATCATTAAGTAAGATGTGAGGTCATATGCCCCCTGACATGGCACAATTCAAAGCACATGCTTCCTGTAAGGTATTTGTATCAGTTTCTTAGGCTTGCTGTAACAAATTACCACAAACTTGACTTAGAAGAGAAATATATTCTCTGTTAGTTCTTTTGTAAACCAGAAGTCTAAAATGAAGGAATCAGCAGAACTGTTTCCTTCCAGAGGCTCTAAGAGACAATCCCTTCCATACCTCTCTCCTGGCTTCTTGGTGAAAGTGAGTGAGAGTCACTCAGTTGTGCCTGACTCCTCTCTCCTGGCTTCTGGTGCAAAGTGTTAGTCACTCAGTTGTGTCCAACTCTTTGAGACTCCATGGACTGTAGCCCACCAGGCTCCTCTCTCCACTGAATTTTCCAGGCAAGAATACTGGAGTGGGTAGCCTTTCCCTTCTCCAGGGAATCTTCCTGACCTAGGAATTGAACCCGAGTCTGCACACTGCAGGCAAGTTCTTTACCCTCTGAGCCACCAGGTGGCTCCCCGCAATCCTTGACATTCCTTGGCTTATAGATGCTTGACTGTAATCTCTGCCCCCACCTTCAGGATGCCTTCTTTTCTGATTCTTCTGTCTTTCCTCTTTAAAAGGACACTTGTCATTGGACTTAGGGTTCATTTGGAGAATCCAGGATGATTTCATCATAGATGTTTAAGTATACCTACATAGACCCCTTATCCAAAACAGGTTATAATAGCAGGCTCCAAGTGGATAAATCTTTTGGAGAACCAATATTCACCCACTACAGTACTCTTTCCAAAAAGGTTGAACCTAAATATCTCAACAGCACTGTCTAGGGTGGTAGCCAATCACATGTAGCTGTTTAAATAAAAAATGTGTACCTTAGTCACACTAGCCAGATTTTAAGTGCTCAGTAGCTGCATGGGGCTACTGTATGAAACAGCCCATATATAGAACATTTCCATCATCGTGGAAAGATCTATTGGGCAGTGCTGCTCTTGAGCTACTTTTCATAAACAGGAAATATGGGGGATGTAGGAATAAGTTAAATCACACTGTGAAGATGCAACCAAATCCAGCATGTGGGACCACGTATAGGACAATCTGCCAGGTCTCTGTAACAATTCAATGGCATGGAAAAATAAAAAAGCAAAAATGAAAAAGAATACATGTCTGTACAGGAAATGGGACTTAAGATACATTAACAAATTCAAGGTGTAGATAGATTTTGGAACCTGATCCAAGTAAGTTCAATGGAAAAGACAGATGTTTTTAAGACACTTGGGGAAATTTGTTTATGGACTAGGACACCGAGGAATATTATTAATTTTTAAGTGGGCTAAGTAATAGAATTATTGTTGTATAATAAAAATGTTTATGATTTATTTGATATACCTTCTGAAGTATATAGGAGATAAATGACTGGGTTTGGTTACAGAACACTTAGCAAAAAAGTTTGAAGGAAAGAATAGATTAAAAATGTGCCTAAATCTTAATAATTATTGCAGATAGAACTGGGTATAGGCATATGGGGGGTTATGTCTCCATCTGAGTACCTGACAGTTTTTGTTATAAATTTTTAAGCATGCTCATGTTTAGACTTTTTGTGGTTAGTATAAATGAAAGAAAATTTAATATTGAAGTAGAACACCTGGGTGGAATTCAGGAATCCAGTTCCTTCCACTTAATAAATATGACCTCTCAGACAAAATACTGAACTTCAGTTTCCTCGTTTATAAAGTTGGGACTTTTGTAGCTTGTGAGAATCAAGTTATACGATCATGGGGGGGAAGTCACAAATATTATTAGTATCTAATAATAAGAATAATCCAAAGGAGTTATGCCGTCTTATACTTCCACTAGTCGTGTATGAAAATTCTAGATGCTCCTCGCCTAGCTAACATTTGGTGTTGTCATTCTTTTTCATTTTATTAGGTGTATCTCATTGTGGTTTTAATTTAAATTTCTCTAGTGACTTACAATGCCGAGCACTTTTTCATTTGTTTATTGGGCATTTCTAGATCCTGGTTTGTAATCCATCTGTTGAAGCCTTCTGCCAAGTTCTAATTGGGTCATTTTTTAAAATTATTGAATTGCTATTATATTTTTAAATGTATTTGATACAAATCCTTTGTTAGATATGTGTGTGCTGTGAGGAGTGTCTCTCATTTGTCTATTGTTTTCTTGATATGTTTTAATGAGAAGGTTTTAAATTTAATGAAGTCCAGTTTACCAATTTCTTTTATGGCTTATGCTTTCTGTGTCCTCTCTTGACCTACTCCAAGGCTGTGAGGATATCCTTTTTTATTTTATTCTAAAAGTTTTATTGTGATTTCCTTCATGTTCAGACCTGTCTTCCATCTTGAATTGATTTGTGTTGTGGTATAACACAGGACACAAGTTTCTTATTCCCTTTATGGATATCTCGTTGTTCCAGTACCAATTGTCAAAGGAAGTGTCCTTTCTTAAGTGAGTTTTTTGGTACCTTTATTGTAAATCACTTCACCAAATACGTATGAGTCTGTTACTGGACTCTGTTTTTCTGTTCCATTCATTTATGTGTCTAACCTTTGGCTTGATTATGAAAGCTTGTAGTACATCTCAAATTTGGTAGTGTAAGTCGAACTTTATTTTTATTTTGCAAAATTGTTTTGGTCTTTCTTGGCTCTTTAGCATTCCAAATAAATTTTTAAATCATACAAATATGAACAATAAGCCTGCTAGGAGTTTGATTGAGATGACATTGAGTCTGTAGAACAATTTGAATGAATTGTAATGTTAATAATTGAGTTTTCTGATCAACATACAAGATAAAACTCTCCATTGATTTAGATCCTCCTTAATTTCTCTCATCGGTATTTTATTGTTTTCAGTACCTCCTCTTAAATTTATCCTTAAGTTCCTAATAGTCTTTAATCCCATTTTAAGTGGTATTGTTTTATTACTCTCACTTGCTGATTATTCACTCAGTATATAAAAATACAATTTATTTGTTATGTTCGATTTGCATCACACAACATTAACAATAAAAGCTATAATTCAAGAAACTCACCTGGTATAAAATTTAAAAGTATATGTAAAATACTGAAAGAGTTATCAAACCAAAATGATTTTTCTAGTAATATTCAGTTCAGTTCAGTCATTCAGTCCTGTCCAACTCTTTGCAACCCCATGGATTGCAGCATGCCAGGTTTCCCTGTCCATCAACAACTGCCACAGCTTACTCAAACGCAACTCCAAGGAGTCAGTGATACCATCCAACCATCTCACCCTCTATCATCCCCTTCTCCTCCTGCCTTCAATCTTTCCCAGCAGCAGGGTCTTTTCAAATGAGTTAGCTCTTCACATCGCCTGGCCAAAGTATCAGAGTTTCAGGTTCAGCATCATTCCTTCCAATGAATATTTAGGACTGATTTCCTTTAGGATGGACTGGTTTGTTCTCCCTGGAGTCCAAGGGACTCTCAAGAATCTTCTCCAACACTACAGTTCAAAAGCATCAATTCTTTGGTGCTCAGCTTTCTTTATAGTCCAACTCTCACATCAATACATGTCTACTGGAAAAACCATAGCTTTGACTAGACAGACCTTTGTTGGCAAAGTAATGTCTGTGCTTTTTAATATGCTGTCTAGGTTGATCATAACTTTCCTTCCAAGGAGCAAGTATCTTTTAATTTCATGGCTGTAGTCACCATCTGCAGTGATTTGGGAGCCCAAGAAAATAAAGTCTGCTACTCTTTCCACTGTTTCCCCATCTATTTGCCCTGAAGTGATGGGACTGGATGCCATGATCTTAGTTTTCGGAATGTTATTATTAGATTTTAAAGAAAAGCAAACAATTTGCCCCAATAAGCAAAAAGAACAAGTTGTATAAGTAATTTATGACAATTAAAATTAAATTGTCATCCAACTTTTCACCATCAACACTTTGTCACAAAAACTGGAGAATGGCATTTCACTTCCTAGTTTAAATACTCAAGGAAGAAAGGAGAGCCAGTAATTTTGTATCCAGTAAAACTGGCTTTCATATATATGTTGTCAACTTAAGAAGCATTAGCCATGAGTTCTTCCTGAAGAATTTAGGAAACCAGTGGTCCCCAACCTTTTTGGCACCAGGGACCAGTTTTGTGGAAAATAATATTTCCCCAAAGTAGGTCATGGGGATGGTTTCAGGATGATTCAAGCCTATTGCATTTCTTGTGCACTTCATTTCAGTTGTTAATACAGCAGTTCCTCCTCAGATAATTAGGCATTAGATCCTGAAGGTCGGGCACCCCTGTAGTACATGACTGCATCTTCAGGGACATAAAGTTGTGGTCTGAATAAGTTACTTGTGCACTGATGTGTGTGTGCTCAATTGTGTCCGACTCTGTGACCCCACGGACTGTAGCCCTCTGGGGTTCTCTGCCCATGGAATCTTCCAGGCAAAAATACTGGAGTACATTGCCATTTCCTACTCCAGGGGATCTTCCTGACCCAGGTATCAAACTCCTGTCTCTTGCATCTCTTGCACTGGCAAGCAGATTCTTTACCACAAATGAGTGAATTATAGAACTAAAAGTTAAATGGGAGTTGAATAGAAGTATAGCATAGAGCAGCTCTATAGTTCAAAAATGTAGGTATAGAACTACACAAATGGACGGATGAGGGGAAGACATTTATAGAAAAGAGTAGTTTAACTCTTTTTAATAATCATATTGGTGGTGCTCATGGTATTCTTAGCTCAAAACTATTGTATGTGTAATATAGAGTAAAGCAAGTTGTAACCATGTGATATGTAGTTCCAGAGTTTTCTGTATCTTGAGAAGCAGGATTCTTAATGTGGAGGAAAGGAGATATATATAAATCAGACATGCCTGTGATACAGAAGGAACACATGGAAACCTTCTGGAGTATCCTGCAAAAGTTGAGTTCTTGATCTCGGTAATCATTACAAACATGTTTGCTTTATACCAGTTCTTTAATCCATAGACTTGTTTTATATAAATCTCTGTATCTTTCTTTTATTTTATAATAAATGGCTAAACAAACAAAAAGTTGTAATAGGATTTTCCTCACCAAAAACTTTATTATTAGGCAAAACTTACATTATGCAAACCTAATAGAAATTTGCCAATAATTTTTATTAAATGTGTTACTTTTGTTGGGAGCTGAAGGTGGGTACCTTGAACCAGTGTGTTCTACCACATCAGACTTACACCCCAGTGTTAAGTAAATCATGGGTTTCTGTGCCTCTTGGCTTGCCTTCTCTCTGAGTGCCTCACACTACTTACATCTATCTTCCGTCCTCCTGGAGCAAGTTCCTTCAAAGCCCTGTTCATGTGGCACTGCCTTCATGATTCTTCCTCGAGATCATTAGGGTGAACTGACTCTTACCCTTTGTACACACAGCATCTTTGTTTTACCAATAAATTGTTATTACTTGTTTATATCTCGTTGATAGTGAGCAGGAGTTTGATATTGTTCCTTTTCCCTTTCTGGTATACAGTTAAATATCAACAATATTAGTCAATAAATCAATCAGCCAAAATTAGCAGAAAGAAAAACATGACACTCAAGAAGCTTGTAGTTTAGTTATGGAAGCTGAATATCCAGAAATGCATTAATGAAAGATTTTTTATTTTGTTTTGGTTTTTTACAAAGTAATATATAACAATTGCAGATAAATAGAGAATTTACTGGATTCATGAATTGGAGAGGGGGAGAATTATTGAGGTCTATGAGGAGCTGTAAATGAGTGAGTTCAGCCTTCAATCTAGAGAAAATTAGAATCAAATAGTTGATTAGTGGAAAATGGGTACATTAGGCCAAAGCAGTTGATTTGCAAGGGACCAAACAAATGTTCAATAATTTGAAGAAAATTATCATCATAACTGAGTTGGCAGGAGTCATCACAAGTCATGTTTAGAAAGAAAGAATGTCCAATGGTACCTGTGTAGTTCTGTTTCAATTTTGGTTCACTACAACAGTCAGTAAGTAGTTGTAAGGGACTTTTTGTATTTTAAATTTTTTAAAAAATAATCCTAAAATTATATGATATAATAATTCAAATAGTATACCTTTAATTCTACTCTCCAAGGGCAATCAGTTTATGAATTTTTTGTGTATCCTTTCCAATGTCTCCTATGCATGTATAAAGATAATTTTGTGTCATACAAATATTTATGAATACCTAGACCTATATTTTAATGGCAACCCACTCTAGTGTTCTTGCCTGGAGAATCCCATGGACGGAGAAGCCTGGTGGGCTGCAGTCCATGGGGTCGCACAGAGTCGGACACGACTGAAGCGACTTGGCAGCAGCAGCAGACGTATATTTAGGAGAAGGCAATGGCACCCCACTCCAATACTCTTGCCTGGAAAATCCCATGGACGGAGGAGCCTGGAAGGCTGCAATCCATGGGGTCGGTGAGGGTAGGACACGACTGAGTGACTTCACTTTCACTTTTTACTTTCATGCATTGGAGAAGGAAATGGCAACCCACTCCAGTGTTCTTGCCTGGAGAATCCCAGGGACGGGAGAGCCTGGTGGGCTGCCGTCTATGGGGTCGCACAGAGTCGGACACGACTGAAGTGACTTAGCAGCAGACCTATATTTATATTTTATCTCTCTATAATACAGGAATAGTATGACCTTATCTTTAAACTGCAGAGTACTTCATTTCCCCTATTAATGTACATTTAAGCTATATCTTATTTTTCATCATTATTATAGCATACAGTGTGTTTTTCCTTTTGATCATCTGGGATCCTTTCAGTCGCTCAGTCATGTCCAACTCTTTGCAACCCCATGGACAGTAGCACTCCAGGCCTCCCTGTCTATCACCAACTCCCGGAGTTTACTCAAACTCATGTCCATTAGGTTGGTGATGCCATCCAACCATCTCATCCTCTGTCATCCCCTTCTCCTCCTGCCTTTAATCTTTCCCAGCATCACGGTCTTTTCAAATGAGTCAGTTCCTCACATCAGGTGGCCAAAGTATTGGAATTGCAGCTTCAGCGTCAGTCCTTCCAATGAACACTCAGGACTGATCTCCTTTAGGATGGACTGGTTGGATCTCCTTGCATTCCAAGGGACTTTCAAAACTGTTCTCCAACACCACAGTTCAAAAGCATAAATTCTTCAGCATTCAGCTTTTTTTATAGTCCAACTCTCACATCAATACATGACTACTGAAAAAACCATAGCCTTGACTAGACGGACCTTTGTTGGCAAAGTAATCTCTGCTTTTTAATATGCTGTCTAGGTTGGTCATAACTTTCCTTCCAAGGAGAAAGTGTCTTTTAATTTCATGGCTGCAATCACCATCTGCAGTAATTTGAGAGCCCAAGAAAATAAAGTCTTTCACTGTTTCCACTGTTTCCCCATCTATTTCCCATGAAGTAATGGGACCGGATGCCATGACCTTAGTTTTCTGAATGTTGAGCTTAAAGCCAACTTTTTCACTCTATTCTTTCACTTTCATCAAGAGGCTTTTGAGTTCCTCTTCACTTTCTGCCATAAGGGTGGTGTCATCTGCATATCTGAGGTTATTGATATTTCTCCCAGCAATCTTGATTCCAGGTTGTGCTTCATCAAGCCCGACATTTTGCATGATGTACTCTGCATATAAGTTAAATAAGCAGGGTGACAATATACAACCTTGACATACTCCTTTTCCTATTTGGAACCAATCTGTTGTTCCATGCCAGTTCTAACTGTTGCTTCCTGACCTGCATACAGGTTTCTCAAGAGGCAGGTCAGGTGGTCTGGTATTCCCATCTCTTTCAGAATTTTCCATAGTTTGTTGTGATCCACACAGTCAAAGGCTTTGGCATAGTCAGTTATCTATTTTCCACTCTATTATTGGGCTTTTGTTTTTTGTATTTCTCTTCTGCCGAAAATTTGTTTTATTTTGTTTTTGTTATTGTATTTCATATACTTATTAACTTTAAGTGGTAACTGCTGATGCTTTCCTTAGAAAAATGGGGAAGTAATACATTGAGTATTAATACTTTCCCCTAAATTACCTACTTATTAGTATAATGATACTACTTTTATATTAGCAGAGTTTATAATATTTACATTTTTCTATAATGATTTGTCCTACAAAATGTTTAGCCTTCATTTTCTATTTAAATGAATGTTTTTCTCACCTCCATGTCTGTCATTCCCCAGCTTTGCTGGGCTGAATTCTTAATTTGAATTTAGTTCTTGGCTGGATGCTTTTCATTATTAAGTAATTTTTCAAGATAGGTCAACAAGTGTTGCATTCTTTTCCGAAATATTTTTTGGAATGTTTTCTGAGATGTTTTCTCAGATGTTTTCTGAGATGTTTTTCTTTTTTCTTTATTCATGTTCAAGGACAGCTTGAATTTGCCTGGATTTTTAGATGACTTGGTTTTTCTCTTGACACTATACTTACGCTTACTGCATGCATAACCTCTAATATTTTCTTTTACTATATTTAATTTTTTAAATACTTATTGTGATCCATTAAGTTAATTTCATGTTTTATGGTATTTAGTTTTTTTTAATCTATACTAAAATATAGTCTTATATGACAAGGCATAATGAGCTAAGGTTACCAGCCACTTCAGTTCCATATATTCTCTCAAAATGTCTTCAGGCCTGGTCTGAGTGCACTACCTTGACAGCTTTTCCATGACCCGACATTTTGGGAGAGCAGATCGCTGTAGCAAGAGATCAGCCTGGACCCTGATGCTGGGAAGGACTGAAGGCAAAAGTAGAAGAGGGTAGCAGAGGATGAGATGGTTACATAGCATCACCAACTCAATGGACACGAATTTGAGCAAACTCTGGAAGGTGGTGGAGGACAGAGGAGCCTGGCGTGTTGCAGTCCGTGGGGTTGCAAACAGCTGGACATGCCTTAGCAACTGAATAACAACAACAGTGAAGTCTCTTAGATGATTTAAGGTTTTATTTTGCTAAGTTTGTCTTTGTTTATCTTGCTCTGGTCATCCTGCCTTATCAGCTACAGAGTGGACTGATGTTCCTTTCTCTTCTCTTCATTTACCTCTATGAAGTTTCTTCAAAGTAGAAGGAAATTTCTCTCTCAGTGGAAATTTCTCTCTTTTAGCTCTCTCTCTCCTCCACTTTCAAGTTGGAACCTCACAAAGATTTACCCTACAATTCCAGCATCATACCCCTGTCTTTAAACTCTCTTTTTTAATCAAAAGTTTGTCTGTAATTCTCTGGTCTCTTTCTCTTATTTTCAGTAAAATGTCTACCCTGCTAGAGATGAAGCTATATATGGACTCTTGACATACTACCTGTTTTGGATGGAGTTCAAATTTTATTGCATGGTTTGAAACTATGACTGTATCCTAATTCTATGGTAGATGGAATTTCTTCTCAATTTCTCAATCATTCATTCATTTAGAATTCAAGGAACAAAGTGGAATAACCACACTCTTGCTCCATCATTTGTCACATTCTTTTTTTAGAAAACCTTGATCTGACAGTGATGCAATAGAAATACTCTTTGAAGAAGATTATTCTAGTACCTTTTAAGGTATAAATTGGGACGTGGTGACATACAAAAAAATCTTAGCATAATCCCACCAGCACAACCTAATAGAACTTGCAGTGTTAGAATTAGCCTCCATTTGGACTGTCCAGTATAGAAGTCCCGAGCTCATTTAGCTGTTGAGTACTTGCAATGTGGCTTATGAAACTGAGAAACTGAATTTTAAATATTCAAAAATTGTAATTAATTCCAGTTTAAATTTATGTAGCCTCATACAGTTAATGCCTACCATGCTGGATGGTGCAGACCAGGCAATATAAAGGCTGGACACTACTCTATGGCTATAGAAATGGAAATAAAATAGGCTATCCATGAGTTAGAATGGAAAAAAGAAACAAATGTTTTTGTAGGGGAAAAGAGAGGCAGGAGACTGACACAATTCAAAGGCAGTGTGCTGGGAAGAATGAGGAAGCTGGTGGTACCATCCAATAAAAAGGGAGTACTATCCAGGACTATTCTGAAAAATAGATATTTTAACAGGTTGAGTTCCCAGTGGTAAAGAGACGTCTATGTGGAAATGACTATAAACAATTAGAATTCTCACACTGAATTGGGACAGAGGGAGGTCAGAACAACCAAAAAAAGATCTATTTCCTTGACATTTCTCTCTGGAGAGAGTCTTTTCTGCTTCCATATAATGGCACCCCACTCCAGTACTCTTGCCTGGAAAATCCCATGGATGGAAGAGCCTGGTGGGCTGCAGTCCATGGGGTCACTAAGAGTCAGACACGACTGAACAACTTCCCTTTCACTTTTCACTTTTCACTTTCATGCATTGGAGAAGGAAATGGCAACCCACTCCAGTGTTCTTGCCTGGAGAATCCCAGGGACGGGGGAGCCTGATGGGCTGCTGTCTATGGGGTCGCACAGAGTCAGACACAACTGAAGTGACTTAGCAGCAGCAGCATACCCCTTTTTAGAGATTGCCTTGTCCTCCCCCACATGGAGAGATCCTGATATATGGCATAATAATGGCGGTTCAGAGAAATTACTGTTTCACCTACTGAGTGATTAATATGAAATTAGTTACTGAAGCACTCAGTGGCACAGAAAAGATCAAGGAGAAATTTCGTTTTGTTTTAGAAAGAAAAGTACAAGATAAAATACTGCTTTGCATATATGGAGTACTTTTCATCTGAGAATCTTTACATACTCAGCAAGCTTAATTAATGAGAAAACCTCTGAGAAAGAGAGTGATAAAATAAGGTATACAGAGTCTTGTGTTCTGTTTCTGTGATTCTTTGAAAAATCAAGCTTGGTGTTTTCCTCTTTCATTAATGCATAAGTGTAGCCCCGTGTGGCAACCATGAGATGTTCATCTTTCCACTGAGTGATTTATCTAGAAAGTCTCCCACTTAGGCGGAATAGCAACCACACAACCCCACCCCCCCGCCCCCGCAACTTTATTGATGTCCTATGCTCTATTTGCAATGGATATCCGTCCCTGCCATCACAGTGCAGCAAGCATCCTGATAATCCAGTCTGCACCATCCCTAGAAAGATTGTTTTGTTACAGAATGGGGCATGTTATCTTCTTCATCAAAAATTATTCAAAACAAACATCCGTGAATCTGGGACTAACATGCATTGAAAGAGGATAGGCAGGGCCTCTTAACGGGTATCCTACTGTGTAATCTTCCTTTCATCTTCATTCAACATCCCTTGGAGATTCAAGCTCCCCTTTGCACAAAATATAAATTCGTCTCATTACTTATGTGTAGGGTACATAATTTGACCTAGTCAAAAGAGATATGCAATAATATATCATGACATTTATTTTCATCTGTTGTGACTTGACGATACTGTTTTTATGTCCTATACCTTCTTCTTCATATTTTTATCTTTTCTTCCTCCTCTTTACTCAAAGGGGGGGAAAAAAAAACCATTCTACCAAAAGGAAAATACCTTGAAAGATCATGGCTTTTAAAGATTTTTACAAAGAGTTTGATGTTCTGTAAAATAAAACTAGCTGCTGTGTGCAAAAACAGCTGTTTTTATTTGAAGAGGAAAAGATAGCGAATTCAGTTTTTATTTTTTCACTCATGTAGGCATTCAATATATATTTCTAGGCAGATATAGATCTTTCACTTTTAGCCCACAATCCTTTCATATTCTCTGAGCCCAGGTCTTCAGATCTATCCCCATCCTTTCTTGAGCCCTTCTTTCACCTCCTGGGCCAGCATTGGCTTACTTTTCTCCTCCTGTACTCAATGCACCTTATTTGCCCAGCTGTATGTGGTTGCCTTCTTTCCCCTTTAGTGGAGAACACCTCCTGACACCATCATATCACCGTCATCCACTAAGATGCCACAGTGACTTGTCCATTTTAACATGTAACTGGGAATTTAGGAGATCCAATCTGACACTTTCCAGATTAAATGTCAAATTTTCAAAATTCAGATGGGTTTGGAATACACTGAGCTGTATTTTACTGCTCTCATTCCCGGTAGTCTACACGGTACACTGATTAGCAGTAGCATTTTGTAATATCACTAAAGGCTTTAGTGCTGTGGAGTTCTGCCAGTAATGGTGTTTAATTCACTTATATGTGCCAATTCGTCTCTGTCAGGAGCCTATTAATTTCACTATTTTACTCTGTCCCTAGTCTCTGTATAATGAAACACAATGATCCCCATTTGTGTAACCAAAAACTTAGAGTCTCTTATAAATTATCTCTGATACCACTGCTTTTAGTGACCAGAAAGCCTCTGTATTTCTTTTTCATAGTTAAATCAATTTTTGCAAGCGCTTTTCTTTAGAAGAATACACTAAAAATCAAAGGCACCAAATAAGAAAGTCACAGACAAAGTATAAGATTCTGATGGGCTCTTTGACATGCATCCCTTTCCCAAGGTAGGCTTCTAGAATATTACACCAAAGATGGACTGTTCCCATGAACACAGCCCATTTATAGAGAAGAAATGTTAATAAAAATCAGCCTCTGACTCTGCAATCAGCCTAGTCATCAACAGACAAAATGTTTAAATAACTATAGCATTGCTATAAAAGTAAAGGTGGTGTTGTTTAGTTGTTAAGTCGTGTCCGACTCTTTTGCAACCCCATGGACTGCAATCCACCAGCTCCTGTGTCCGTGGGATTTCCCAGGCAAAAATACTGGAGTGGGTTGCCATTGCCTTTTCCAGGAGACACTGTAACAAATAAAATGTTAGTCATTCAGTCATGTCTGATTCCTTGTGAACTCATGGATTGTAGCCAGCCAGGCTTCTCTGTCCATGAGATTTTCCAGTGAAGAATACTGAAATGGGTTGCCATTCCCTTTGCCAGGGGACATTCCCAACCCAGGAATTGAACCTGAATCTCCCACATTGCAGGCCAATTCTTTATCGTCAGAGCCACTAGGGAAGCATATGTAACCAATAAAAGTCAGAAATATAAAATGAATCCTGTGGAGTTTGCTATTAGCACTTCTGCATGATGTGATCTTCAGTATCCAGAAAAGTGGCAGTTAAATAACTGACAAGAAGTAATTAACATGGATTCAGGAGAGTCTATCATTGTATAAGCATTTAAACTCACATATATCTTGTTCTACATTTTTTAGGATTGGAGCAAAACATCAGGAGCTAAGGGAAAAGCAGGCAAGAAGTCTTATTGATTATGCTACTGGTGCAATTGGGTCACTGCATGATATGGACGATGATGAAGTGGACCCCAACTATGCCAGAGTGAACCACTTCCGGGAACCATGTACATCAGCAAATGTCTACAGGTCTCCATCTCCACCTCGGGCTGGACCACTGGGCTACCCTCGAGATGGCCGTCCACTGTCTCCAGAGAGAGACCACTTGGAGAGTCTCTATGCCAAGGTCAACAAGCCATACCATCCACCAGTGCCAGCTGACAGGTAATGTAACTTATTGAAAGATGAATGTGGTTTTAATTCAGTAAGTTTCAAATCATCTCCACTGCTAAAGCAGATAAAAATATATCCTTCAACCTATTAAAACTGAAATGACATAGTACCCTTGACAAGTGCTATGCTTTGACCTACCCATAGGGTATCAGCCATCAAAAATAAAACAATTGCCAGTTATAAGGTGGCATGAATGAATAGCAGTAGTTGAGTTCATGAGGCAACAGGGAGCAATTTTTGAAGGAATGCTATAACAGAGAACTAGTGATGAAAACTTTGAAGGCATGTTATCCTTTCTCCTAAGAGTCCTACTATAAAAGACGGATTCTAGAAGATGGCATGACTCTTGAAGGTGAGGGATCAGAGAAGAAAGTGTTGATTTCTAAGTCGGTGTAATTGTAGATAACCTCTGAATTGCAGAAGACTTTGAAAAGATTGAGATTTTCTACTGAAGGCATGTGTGATCCTGTATAGATATTCCTGGGTGATCAGAGGTAGAAAAGGAGATAATCTTCGCAAAAGGAGTTTGATGAAGTAGAGGAAGATAAGAGGTGACAAGGCCAAGGATCTTAAGGTTTAGCAGCTGAGGAAAGAGATAATAGGACCATCTGTCAGTACAATCAAAGTAGGTAGGGAGCAGGATGATTCCAACCCCACCTCCTGCCAGAAGCAAAATGCCTCATTTCTTGAAAGGCTGGTATAAGAGAGTGTTAGTCAATATACATTGTTAGGTGACCCTTGGAATTACACACACAAGGAATGAGTTGACTGACCTTGGTTTAATCTGCTGTAACTTGAAGTCTGGAGGGAGGAGGTATGTGTGTGGTGGGGGAGGGGGGTGGCTGGGTGGCAAGCACAAAGAACTCTCATTCTAGATGAAAAAAAAAAGACTTGTTTTCCAGATTCCCTTTGGTCCTGACAACCACCCAGTCCCTATTAGTAACCAGCTTTTGTGTGATAGCATGATATATTGTATATGTTTACCGTTTACATTTCCCCAGCTGGGTGATATTATGCACTTTCAATTAGGTTGGGGAGAGGAAGGAAAATCATGGTGTTTTTATGCAGACTGTAAAGTGCAGCTTCACAAGACTGATTACCTTTCAGAGCCTTTCCAATAACCAAGTGGGAAGGAAGGAGCAATTTTTAATCCTTACTGTCAAGCTTCCAGGTTGATAGTATTAAAGAAAGATGGTCAAGTTTTTCTTTGGGATAAAATGAAAATATAAATTCCTGTGACTGTGTGAGAGGGTGTGAGACAGCCATAACAAAACTGTTAATTCAAAGGACTGATTAAGAGCTGGTCTTTTTCTCCCAAGCCTTTATAAAGGGTTGAATTTTTATCACATAAATGATGGTACCAAGCATGAGTCTCTTCTGGCCCAGACAAAAGCCAATCTTACCTTCTCTGAATCAGATAGGTCTTCATTGCAAACCCATTGACAAGTGCCCTCTGCTAGAATTCCAGTGCACAACTGTTTCTATGAACCTCCAAAGCCAATGTTTCTGATTCTAATTCCATGAAAATAAATACTAAGCATTCTAATTAAAAAAATTTATTGTTCAAATGCATGTGAAAAGGTCTGGGTTAAGCCATATTGAATAGGTTTTCTTACTTCTGTCTTCTTATCCACAATAACTAACATACCTTGTAAGTTTCTAAGAGGAGCATACACAGTTAGCACTTCTACTCAAATTTTGTCACCGAAGGCTTATTTTTCTTTCTAGATCATATGGCTATTCTTTGGAACACTGGGAGACTCTACCTGATACTAATTTTCACCCATGTAGATTTGACCTGGACAGAAATTTCTTAGGATAATTGTAACTGTAGCCACTATAGAATGATATTAGGAAAAAAAAAAAAAATATATATATATATATATATTTTTTTATTATTACTGCATAGCCCAGACATGTGTAAAGAATATTCTTTCCTTTGGCTCTAACCTCTCTGTATTAATAAATGATCTAAAGTTCTTTAGGTGTAGTTTTAGACAGTTGTCATATTTTGGGGTAGCATATCAAAGTGTAACTATGCTCAGAATTATCTTTATTCTCTTCTTATCTTTAACCATATTTAAGATTTGTTCTGCTCCTTGTTCTTTAAATCTTAAGCAGTTTTTGCCTCAGCACATAATAAGCATTCAATAATGTTAGCTATCATCATCATCATTATTACTTGTTTTTATCAATGAAATTCTGAACTCTCCAACATGCCTGGGTCCTAGTAAGTCTAAGAAAGTTGCTGTGGCAATAGTGCTCATAGGCAGGAACTCTGAGCTCTAACCCTATCTTATTTACAGTTAGAGACCGGTCATTCATTTAGTCATCTATCCAGTCTTTCAGTCACTCAGTGAGTATTTGTGTTCTAGCTACTGTTTCAAGCTCTAGGAATGTTACAACGATGACTAAGAGGTGGTTCCATTCCAGAGAAAATTATATTCTAGGGAGGAGATCGACACATATAGAAATAGATAATTACAATTTAACGTAAACAGAAGAAAAAGACGCTTTTCTAACTCTGCTGCTCACGAAAGGTCTCCAAAAGGAAATAATATCTGAACTGGTTCTGGAAAGATTCATACAAATTGATCAGATACAGAAGAAAGATTGTTTTCCTTATAGACAAGTTAGCATGCACAGGGGTGAAGTGACCGGAAAGAACAGGGCACTTTAGGGAAGCTCAGAACATGGAGAGTGGATGGGAAGGAAAATGACAGAAGATGAATCTGGAAAGCAGATTGGAGCCAGGCTGTGCATGAATAGGTTCCATCCTGTATTCACACCTTATGATTGGTAGTAGCTGTCTGCAGATCTATGGTAAGAAGGGTTCTGAGGTTATGCTTGAAAAGTGCTGCCTTCCCTGGGCTACAGAAGAATGAGCAGTAGTATGTGGGTAGTGGGGAATCCTGTGTACAATGGGAACCATCAAAATGCCATAACTGGAGAATGAGCTAATAGATCTGTATTTGGAGGAAATAGCTCTGCCAGTTTGGTGGCAGACAAACAGGAAGATGGTTAGATGGTTAGACAAATTAAGATATGATTACAGTAGTGAGAGATGGCAAGAGTCTGGATTAAGAGAGTAGCACTGAAGACGGGAGAAAATAAAAAGCAGCCAAAAAACCGAAGCTTACAACTAGGAGACAGTTGTTTAGCAGAGACCAGAGGTAAGATCAACCTACCTAGACACAGCATCTAAACCTCACTTTTAGCCCTTCAGATCTTTGACATGGCTGCTATCACCTTCATTCACAAATATTTGTCGAACTCAAAACATGAGGCAGGCTCTGTGCTCAGAGCTGGCTTTACAAGGATGAAGAAAACAAGCACATAACCTTGAAAAGTATAGTCATTTCTTCAATATAAACTCCTTTGGCTATTTTAGTCTTATAATGCACATCTTTAGCCTTCTTAGTAGCCATATTCTGCCTACACTCAAGTCTCCTGAACTTATAACTGCCAACTGCCCTCTGTTGAGGATGCCATGCACAGTTGGGTACTGTGTTTCAGATACGGCCAGGAAAACACAGAAATCTTTGGGACTCTTAGATCCTTTGGTCTTAGTCCTTTACACTTGTTAATGCAGCCTAAACTTTTTTTATTAGCTGTCATTATTGGCTATATTGCACCAAGTTAAATATTTGCTTGTTGGGTTGGCCAATTTTTGTAGCCAATAAAGATATTTTAAAGTATTGATTTTTGTCCTCCAGTATATTAGCTAGCCTTGCTAGGTTTATACTATTCTCATATTTAATCAGTGTGGACTCCTGTATGTCATTGATAGGATCATTGATCAATGTCAAGTATAATCCCTGCAACTCATCACCTGAGACCTCCATTAATCAATGCTCTTTCGTATGTTCAGTTAACTATTAATCCAGTCTACTGTTTATCTGGTGTGCATTCTTGGTTCATCCATGAACATCATGGAAGACTGTCAGATATCTTACTGATACTAATGTACACTGTTTTTGCAAGAACCCTTGATTTACCAATCTAGTAGCCCTGACAAGAAAGGAAATTAATTGTTCTTGGTAAATCCTAGAGACAAATTTTTTCCTCTTCCAGGTTAGTGTCCATTTAGACTTAATTATGCAATAGAAAATTTGCTGTGGGCCACGTGATCAGTTCAGTTCAGTCGCTCAGTCGTGTCTGACTCTTTGCGACCCCATGAATCACAGCACGCCAGGCCTCCCTGTCCATCAGTATCTCCCAGAGTTCACTCAAACTCACGTCCATCAAGTCGGTGATGCCATCCAGCCATCTCATCCCCTATCGTCCCCTTTTCCTCCTGCCCCCAATCCCTCCCAGCATCAGAGTATTTTCCAATGAGTCAACTCTTTGCATGAGGTGGCCAAAGTATTGGAGTTTCAGCTTTAACATCAGTCCTTCCAAAGAAATCCCAGGGCTGATCTCCTTCAGAATGGACTGGTTGGATCTCCTTGCAGTCCAAGGGACTCTCAAGAGTCTTCTCCAACACCACAGTTCAAAAGCATCAATTCTTCGGCACTCAGCCTTCTTCACAGTCCAACTCTCACATCCATACATGAACCAGGTACTTAATATCTATTTGTTAAATACGTATTTGTTGACGGATAATATTGCAGCTGTGAAATTAAATTGACAATGCACAGTTCCTCAATATTCCAGTTAAATGACCTTGATTCCCCAGCAGATCTTCATCAATTTCTGTATGAAATTTTATTGAGCATCTGTTGTATTCTATAGGTCATACAAAGAAGTTTAGAGACTATCTTTGCCCTAAAGAAACTAAGTCTAAAAGCTGAAGCTGTCTCATAAATAAATAATTATATTAGCTTCTCTGGGGACTAAGATGGTAAAGAATCCACCTGCAACGTGAGAAACTTGGGTTCAATCCCTGAGTTGGGAAGATGCCCTGGAGGAGGGCATGGCAACCCACTCCAATATTCTTGTCTGGAGAATCACCGTGGACAGAGGAGCCTGGCTGCAGACCATGGAGTAACAAAGAGTTGGACACAACTGAACGACTAAGCATAGCACAAGCACAGTACATATTCTATTAGGGTCTTCCCTGGTGGCTCAGATGGTTAAGCATCTACCTGCAATGTAGGAGACTGAGGTTCGATCCCTGGGTCAGGAAGATACCTTGGAGAAGGGAATAGCAACCCGCTCCAGTATTCTTGCCTGGAAAATTCTGTGGGCACGGGAGCCTGGCAGGCTCCAGTTGTGACCCCAGTTTATGGGGTCACAAAGAGTTGGACATGACTGAGTGACTAACACTCCTTTTATAGAGATGGGAATACTAGACCACCTGACCTGCCTCTTGAGAAACCTATATGCAGGTCAGGAAGCAACATTTAGAACTGGACATGAAACAACAGACTGGTTCCAAATAGGAAAAGGAGTACGTCAAGGCTGTATATTGTCACCCTGCTTATTTAACTTCTATGCAGAGTACATCATGAGAAACGCTGGACTGGAAGAAGCACAAGCTGGAATCAAGATTGCTGGGAGAAATATCAATAACCTCAGATATGCAGATGACACCACCTTTATGGCAGAAAGTGAAGAGGAACTCAAAAGCCTCTTGATGAAAGTGAAAGTGGAGAGTGAAAAAGTTGGCTTAAAGCTCAACATTCAGAAAACGAAGATCATGGCATCTGGTCCCATCACTTCATGGGAAATAGATGGGGAAACAGTGGAAACAGTGTCAAACTTTATTTTGGGGGGCTCCAAAATCACTGCAGATGGTGAATGCAGCCATGAAATTAAAAGACGCTTACTCCTTGGAAGAAAAGTTATGACCAACCTAGATAGCATATTGAAAAGCAGAGACAATCACTTTGCCAACAAAGGTCCGTCTAGTCAAGACTATGGTTTTTCCTGTGGTCATGTATGGATGTGAGAGTTGCACTGTGAAGAAAGCTGAGCGCCGAAGAATTTATGCTTTTGAAGTGTGGTGTTGGAGAAGACTCTTGAGAGTCCCTTGGACTGCAAGGAGATCCAACCAGTCCATTCTGAAGGAGATCAGCCCTGGGATTTCTTTGGAAGGAATGATGCTAAAGCTGAAACTCCAGTACTTTGGCCACCTCATGCAAAGAGTTGACTCATTGGAAAAGACTCTGATGCTGGGAGGGATTGGGGGCAGGAGGAGAAAGGGACGACAGAGGATGAGATGGCTGGATGGCATCACTGACTCAATGGACGTGAGTCTGAGTGAACTCCGGGGGTTGGTGATGGACAGGGAGGCCTGGCGTGCTTCGATTCATGGGGTCGCAAAGAGTCGGACACGACTGAGTGACTGAACTGAACTGATGTATAGGATATATTATAAAAAATCATATGAAAATGCATATGCATTCAATTTGGCAAAGACCTAAGGCTATGGATTGGTCTTTCTAGCACCTTGTTTCAAATATGTTAATTTTTCAAAGGCTCATTTTCCTCACTGTAAATGGAAACAAAGGTATACACTGTTTCCTATTCATTGTTTGTGAATTAGATGAAATTATCCCAGTGCCTGGTACAATAAATGTTGACTATATTTAGGAATGTTATTATACTATATTACTGTATAATATAGTATTATACAGTAATTTTTACTGTATAATAATTTTGAACTGTATTTTACATTATTGGGCTATATATCAACAAGTTTATTGAATTAAATATAACTATTTAGGAGGGTTGTTGATTATATCTGGCTATTGACTCTTCAAAGTCATAGATTTGGAAAACTGTTAAATTCCATAGTCACGTGGTCAATGGTTAATTCCTAATTTCAGTCCGAACTCCTGCTGGCATGTTTCAGTCATCAAAAACAAAAAGTAGATGCAGTTATAAAGAGTGTGAGGAGAAAAGACAAAAAACTAGAAAACAGTTAAGATTCTCTTAGCTCAGTCTTATCACCAGCATAAGTGAAGAATGTACTTAGCTACTTTTATTACACAATTTAGCTACTATATCAGCTGTTAAATATCATGACTCATCAGATGTTCCTAGGCTTCCCTGGTGACTCAGATGGTAAAAAATCTCCCTGCAATGGGAGAGACACAGGTTCACTCCCTGGGTCAGGAAGATCCCCTGGAGAAGGTAATGGCTTCCCAGTCCAGTATTCTTGCCTGGAGAATTCCATGGACAGAGAAGCCTGGTGGACTATAGTCCATGGGATCACAAAGAAACTGAGCGACTAACACATACGTTAGATGTCCCAAAGTTTGTCATCAGAACTAATGCTATCTTCCTTACCCCGTTATTCCTATGTTCATTTGGTTCAAAGTTGGGCTCAACATTGTCCACAGAATGGAGTAGCTGAATTTCTAGGGGCCTCAGAAGAGCTGTCAATAGCAATAGTGGATCCAGTCAGATCCTGTTTGGCTGTAAACAATAGAAAACCCAACTGATACATTTGTCTCAACTTTTAAAGAATGTAGGTGGTCCTGGCCCTCATAAAGTAGCCTGTTTTCATTTTTTTTTTTTTCTCCAATAGTTAGGTCTTTTTCTCATGTTGCCTCATAATTCTCAGATGGCTGTTGCAGCTCCAGACTTTATGTCCACTCTCCAAGAAGAAAGTACAGAAAAGGTATAAATGGCCAATGAAATGAGCCAGTCAGGTTCATCCCTTTGAAAATATTTCCCAAAAGACCCCAACAAATTCTCATTGTCAAAACCTGTGTTTATAAGTCTTTGAAGTTGCAACATGGTACTAAGAAATATTGTTTCATATTTCCAGTAAGCAAAGGGAGAAAGGAGTTTTAGTGGCTTTTAGGGAATCACTCCATGGAAACCACCACAGATTACCTCTAGATTATTTCTTTTCTTTTGTTTTTTTTTTACTTCTCTTTAATAACGCAAAAGTTATAGATTGCTGCTGCATAGCACTCTGTTCAAATATATTCTTTCTTTAAGTGAAGTCTAGTTGAGTTACAATGTTGTGCTAATTGCTGCTATACAGCAAAATTACTCACTGTATAACCCCCCCCAAAAAAATATTTTCATTAACTCCTCCTGGGAGGCTATTCTTATTATGTAGGTCCTCCTTTATAGCTGAGACAGACAGATCTCAGTCTGAATAACTTCTAATACCACTGAAGTAAAGCAAGGGGGGACATACACTCTTAGTTTCCTGGAAAACTAAAAACATACAGAAAAAGTCTGTTTGGGGAAATTCTAAGATAAGGATGATGAAATATAGAAAAAGTATTAACCGGAAAGCTTCCTGGCCAGCTATGAACTTTTCTTGCGCTCCTGGGACAATGAGGGATCATTGATGTCTCTTCCCCAAACAGTTTCTTGATATCAGAGGATTAATATTTCCCTGAGTCGCAGCTGTATCATGCACAATTGTTACCTCTGTTGATGTTTGTCCCCAGTCTTTCTCTCATGATTTTTCCTGTTAAATTTGCTTTCATTTCACTGCTTTTTTTTTTTCTCTCACTTCTGTTCACAGCTTTGTGAGGCTGTGTGTAGGGATTTGAACAGTGAACACAGTAGATTACTTGGAGATGTGCTTTTTAGTTTCTGCAAACAGAGCCAAATCAGTTTGGGAATCCCAGTGATAAATGCCATATCCATAGAGAGTTAAAATTCATCAGTTGAGCAAAGTAATCAGATTTTTTTCTTAAAACATATTACCATCAATTTTTAAGTGACTTTTAAAGAATAATGAGAAATCTCTTAATGAAAGAATCTATGGCCAGATAAGTGCTAATAGTAACTGATATACCATTAACTCTACTTTGCTCTATCCCCTCTCTTTCAAACTTGATGTCCTCATTAATTTTTTTTTTTTTTTCCATCTCTGAGAGCCCTACTCTTGGGACTCTGCTAGACTTATGTCTGCCTAAGTTGTCAGCTTCCAGGAGTGACAAATGTAGACAACATTCCCCTTTATTATGCATGAGCTAGGCAAGGAAACTTGGTACTCAGTGCCCATCCATTTCCAAGACCTCCACCTCCGTGCCATCCTCAATCACTGCTCGTAAGGGAGCACATTTGAGGAATGCTTGGCAAAGGGCTACTCTGATTTCTTAAGGCTGTCATGTAAGCACTGACTTGACTGCTTTTCAAACAAATGTCCTGATCCTTAAGATATATTCATCTGATTTATCCTGTTTACTAAGAGAGATGTGAGGGAATATACATAATTTTTAGACGTATAGATAACACAAATAGAATAGATAGAATTCAGAATCGTCTGTCCTCTGAAGGGATGCAGCTGACACATTAGTAATAGTGATGTGCTACGAGGAGGGTGGGCCAAAGGGGCTATAGAAGCCCCAAGAGAAGGGCACTGAGTGCAGATCTGGGTGGTCAAAGAAGGCTCCTTGGAATCTATATTGTGACCTAAAGAACAGGTAGAAATTAATCCGGCAAGCAGAAGAGCATACACAAAAGTCCAGTGAGAAGACGTGGTACATTTAGGGAACCGCATGTATCAGAAGAGCTAGAGTGTGGTATGTAAATTAGACTGCTGCTGCTGCTGCTATGTTGCTTCAGTCGTGTCCGACTCTGTGCGACCCCATAGACGGCAGCCCACCAGGCTCCCCGTCCCTGGGATTCTCCAGGCAAGAACACTGGAGTGGGTTGCCATTTCCTTCTCCAATGCATGAAAGTGAAAGGGAAGTCCCTCAGTCGTGTCCGACTCTAGCGACCCCATGGACTGCAGCCTGCCAGGCTCCTCCATCCATGGGATTTTCCAGGCAAGAGTACTGGAGTGGGGTGCCATTGCCTTCTCTGAAATTAGGGTGAGCTAGAGGAAAAAGATGCAGGTGAACTCAGGCCATGTTGTTAAAGGCCATATAATCTGAGATGTAGCATTTAGACTCAAGAGCTACAAGCAACCCTTGAAATGGAGATGGCTTGTTCATATTTATATTTTGAAAGATAACAGGAATTCTGTAGAGTAGGTATCTCTTTCAAGTGTGAAACTAGCAGCTCAGAGAAATTAAGAAACTTACCTGTAGTATTATGGGTTATACATTGACAGAGCTAGGATCCCAGCTCAGTTCTGACTCCAACATCCATTCATGAGCTTCCTGCTATGCTAGGGATTTTCAAACTGCAGGATGTAACCTGTTTGTACACCTTGAAATCAATTTAGTGGAATCAGGCAACATTTTTTTTTAAGAAAATAGGATTGACAAGAATAGAAAAGAGCATCATAGATTGTAGTAATAATTATTTCATAATTTCTTTAAGTTATATATGTGTGTAAATGCATATGAAAGTGAAAGTGTTAGTCGCTCAGTCATGTCCGGCTCTTTGCGACCCCATGGAACGTAACCAGGCTGCTCTGTCTATGGACTTCACCAGGCGAGAATACTGGAGTGGGTTGCCATTCCCTTCTCCAGGGGATCTTCCCAACCCAGGGATTGAACCCAGGTCTCCTGCATTGCAGGGAGATTCTTTCAACTCTGAGCCATATGTATACAGGGGATGTATGTGGGTGAATACTGGGACATGATGCAAAATACACTTATCACTGTAGATTGATGTTTAAAAGGCTGGAATTCACTAAACATGCAAAGAGCATTCATGTAGCTCCTCACCTGCCAGACACCCTGCCATCCTTCTCTCCCTCATTTATTCATTCCGTTAAAAAATATTAGATGTCCCATAGGTGCAAAACATCCTGCTCAAAGGTATGGAGGAACAAAGACGTATCAGAAGCCTTAGGTTTTGACCTACTTCTCTGCAGTAGTGCTAGATTTGTGTTGATTTACCACACTTAGCCCAAGCCTCTTGTGACCTGTGGTTTGCATTAATCTTTTAGGCGAAGCCACATACCTTTTCATTATATAATCTTTGCTGATGCTAGAGACAGAGTCTTCTTCATAATTTCTGTATTTAATGCAGTGAGTAATCAAGAATAGGCCATTGTTAGGTCAATTGCTTTCCTGTATTTATCCTTTCAAACAATAAATAATCAGTGGGATGAGAAAGCACAGTAAAAGCTAGTTTTAATGTTAGTACTTGTAAGTGTCCAACATCTTAAAGAGATGTTTTAATATTTATACGTGGTGGAACACTCTCCTCTCTGGAGAGCTGACTGGGAATTGATATGAACCCAGACAGAAATAAAATTCAAGAGCCATTGTTTTGCACAGATTTTCAATCACACCTGAGCAGCACTCTGGATTCCCTCAAACTTGGCCATTACTCGCCCTCTGATTTTCCCAATTGCCAAGACCTCTGAGCACAAGCCTAGGGGGAAGATTCTCTTCAGTGCAGATGGAGTAGATTTTCTATGTTAAGGTCAGTAGCTAGACTGGGCCCAAGCCATGCCCATTCTTAGAGCAAAGCCTGGTTGAATATCCTTATACCACTCCTTTTTTTCCTCATTTATATATTTTTATTTGGAAATGTTTATATCAGTACAGTTGTATATCTCCTTTTTATCTTTTTTCTGGTGTAGTATCCTCACCTATAGAATGAGCATGATTGCAGTACCTACATAACGCTGTTGTTACAAGAATTGAACTGAGTTTATACATGAACACAAAATAAAACAGAAATCAGCATCTGGCAGTTAATAAGGATCATTAAAGTTTAAGCTAATATTATATTTGTTATTATCTGGGCATTTATACCATTCTGCAGTTGAGTATTATTAATCCCCTAGGAATGAATTAAAATTGAGTGGAGGGCTCCAAATGTTCTTACTTCTGCATTTAGTAAATTTCTTTTCAGCTTCGGTGAACAGTTCTTGCCAGCATGACCTCATGTAGTTTTGTTTGCCTTTTTCATAACCATATGCTTATATTTATTATGTATAGCCATATTTGCATGTAGTTAGGATTACTTTTTAACTTTTTATTTTGAACTTTTTTTAAAGTAACAGGAAGTTAAAATATAGTTCAGAGAAGTCTCTTGTACCCTTGACCCAGTTTTCTCCAGTGGCTTCATCTTACATAACAATATGAAAATCAAGAGTTTGATGTTGGTACTATGTGTGTGTGTGGGTCTATTAATTTTACCACACATGTAACTACTTCTGTAATCAAGATGCAGAACTAATTCATCAACACAAAGTGATCCTTCTTGCTACCCCTTAATAGTTATACATCCTTCCCTCTGCCATCCCCAACCCCTGGAAGTCATTAATCTGTTTTGCATCTCTATAATTCTGTCATTTCTAGAATAATGAATAAATGGAATCACATAAATGGGGAAGTTCATGACTTTTTGAGATTGGCTGTTTTCACACAATTCTGGGAGATGGTGGAGGACAGAAGAGCCTGCTGTGCTCTTTGTGTCCATGGAGTCACAAAGAGTCAGACACAACCTAGCAACTTGTGGTCCATTCGAGTTGTTGTGGGTATCAGTAGTTCATTCCTTTTCATTGCTGAGTCTGTGCAATGGATGTACCACAATTAGTTTAATCATTCACCTAGTGAGGGACATTTTAGTTACTTCCAATATGGTAATAGAGCCTCAGTGAAAAATCACCAATAGATTTTTTGTGAGAACATTAGGTTTTCGTTCTTCCTTTCCAGTCTGCAAGTTTCTAACTTTATTTTCTTATCATGTCTTATTACAATGACTAGAACTTCCAGTTCTGTGTTGAACAGCAATGGCAAAAGTGAACTCCTTGACTTGTTCCTCATCTTGGCAAAGTGTTCAATCTTTCAACATTAAGTATCATGTTAGCTTAGTTTTTTATAGATGTCTTTATCAAGTTGAGGAAGTTCTCCTTCATTCCTAGTTTTCTGAGGGTTTGGTTTGTTGTTTTTTTTTTATCATAAATGGGTATTGTGGTTTGGGTAGTATTTTTTATTTTTTTCTGTTTCAGTTGATATGATATTATGACTGTTTTCTCTAGCATGTTAATTCATTGGCTTGCATTTATTACTTTTCAAACAGAGAATCACTTTGCATCCTGGAGTAAAACCCATGTGGTCATGGTATCTAATTCTTTTCATATATTACTAAGTTTTATTCGGTAATATTTCTATAAGAATTTTTGCATTTTATTCATGAGGGATATTGGTCTGTAGTTTTGGAGTGTTTTCATACTTTCATTGGGTCTGGTATCATGGTCATACCAGTTTCATTGAATGGGTAAAGAAGTGTACTTCTTTTTCTGGAAGAAATTATATAGAAATGATGTTAATTCTCCTTTAAACATTTGGTTTCAGAATTCTCCAGCAAAACCATCTGGACCTAAAAATTTGGGGGAGGTTTATAATTATGAATTCACTGTCTTGATAATTATAAGGCTGTTCTAATTATATCACGTGAGTTGTTATAATTCTTACTTTTCTAGGAGTTGGCTGTTTGAATTGTCAAAGTTACATATATGGAGTTGTTTGTAGTATTCTGTTTTATTCTATTGATAGTATATTTCCTTATTGAACAACAGAGTCAGTAGTAATATCCTCTGTTTCATTGCTTATTTTAGTATCTTTTATTTTTTCTTTGTCAGTCTGATTGGAAGTTTGTTAATTTTATTGATTTTTCAAAAGATTGATTGAGGGTAGGAGGAGAAGGGGACGACAGAGGATGAGATGGTTGGATGGCATCACTGACTCAACGGACATGGGTTTGGGTGGACTCCAGGAGTTGGTGATGGACAGGGAGGCCTGGCATGCTGCAGTTCATGGGGTTGCAAAGAGTCAGACACGATTGAGCGACTAAACTGACTGACTGAGCTATTTTATTTTATTTCCTCTATTACTTTTCTGTTTTAAATTTCATTGATTTATGTTCTTCATTATATCTTTTCTTCTGCTTAATTTATGTTTTTTTTTTCTCTCTCTCTCTCCCTTTTTCCTAATATTTTGCAGTGGGATCTTAGATTATTTGAGACTTTTTTTTTCTTTTCTAGTGCAAGCATTTAATTCTATAAAATTCCCTCTCAGCATTTCCTTGACTATATCTTATAAATTTTGATATATTGCATTTTCATTCTCATTCAGTTCATTTACTTTTTTCAATTTCCTTTGAGACTTTCTCTTTGATCCATGGATTATTTAGAAGTATATTTTCTAGTTTCCAACATTAGGAGATTTTCCTATTGTCTTTCTACTCTTAATATCTACTTTTACTCTTTGATCAGAGAACATGCTCTGTAGAGTTTTTACTTTCTGTTTTAAAGTTAAAATTAGCCTCCTAATTGTAGATTTATATTCTTGTCAATTTTTGCTTTATGCACTTCGAAGCTTGTTATTAGGTACATACAAATTTAGGATTGTCATATACTCCTAGAGGACTAACTCATATTATTTATGACTCATCTCATTTTATTTCTAGTAATTATTGCTGCTTTAAAGTCTACTTTGTCTGATACTGGGCTTCCCTCATAGCTCAGTTGGTAAAGAATCCACCTGCAATGTAGGAGACCCCAGTTCAATTCCTGGGTCAGGAGAATCCCCTGAAGAAGGGATAGGCTACCAACTCCAGTATTCTTGGGCTTCCCTTGTGCCTCAGCTGGTAAAGAATCTACCTGCAATGCGGGAGACCTGGATTTAATCCCTGGGTTGGGAAGATCCCCTGGAGAAGGGAAAGGCTACCCACTCCAGTATCCTGGCCTAGAGAATTCCATGGTGTATAGTCCATGGGGTCGCAAAGAGTCAGGCACATCTGAGCAACTTTCACTTTCACTTCACTTTCACTTTGTCTAATATTGATATAGCTATATTATCTTCCTCTTGCTTAGATTTTGCTTAGGATATTTTTTCACTTTTTTACTTTCACTATTTCTAGATCCTTATATTTAAAGTTGCATCTTTAAATATATTTACCTATATTTATCTATTTTTAGATCCTTATATTTAAAGTTGCATCTTTTGTAATTTTGTTTTCCTATCCAGTCAGATAATATCTGTATTTTAACTGTAGTATTTATGCTGTTTATATTTAATGATTCTGCCTATATAATTTGATTTAAATCTTTATTTCACTCTTCATTTTCTATTTGTTCCACCTATTCTGTGTTTATTCTTCTCTGTTTTCTTGCCTTTTTCAAGATTATCAATCATGCATTTTGTGTGATTCAGTTTTTTTACTTGAGTTTTTATACTTTCTTTTATTCTTCTTTTAGTACTCAAGAAATGATAACACACATTTTGATTTATTATAGTCCAAAATAAATTTGTACTTTTATCATTTATTGAACAATGTATGGAACTGGGAACACTTTTATCATAATTTACTTTTTAGGCTATGTTTTCATGTATTTTAAATCTGCACATATTTTGAACCCTGCAATACAATGCAACTTGTATTTTATATATTAACTATTTGTGTACTTTATTTCTTTTTGTCCTTGTTTCTTTTTGAATATCTTTGTTTCTATCTGTGACACTATTCCCTTTTCCCTTTATAACTTACTATGGTATTTCTTACAATGTGGCAAAGCCTCTCGGTTTTTGTTTTTAAAAAATGCTTTTATTTCACATTAATTTTTTAAGGATTTTTCTTTGGGTATGTAAGTTATCAAGGGCTTTTTTTTCCCCTGTTAGTTTTTAAAAGATATCATTCCATTATTTCTGGCTTTCCATGTTTTCATCAAAGTCTGTTGTCGGACTGCTGTTACTCCTTTGAAAATGATCTATTTTTTTTGTCTTTTATTTATTTAAAATTTTATGTCTTTTGTTTTTCACCAGTTTTACTGTGATGTGTATGTATCTGTGTGTGTGTGTGTAGTTTTGTTTAAACAGGGTTAGAATATGTAGAGCTTCCTAAATCTGTAATTTAATGTCCTTCATCAATTTGGAAAATCCTCAGCTATTGTCTCTTCAAATGTTCTCTGTGCTGTTTCTTACTTTCTCTTTTCCTTCTCAGACTCCAATAACACAAAAATATTAGACTATTTTGTGCATGTACATATTCCTTGCTGACTGTTCAGTGCTTCTTTTTTTTTCCCCTGTGTGTTTCAGTCTGGTTATTTTTGAATGCTTTGTCTTCCAAAATAATAATTTTCCACTTGGTTTTCAGTCGTTTGGCCCTATCTCCTGGTATGCATTAATCAAATGCTAGACATAGTGCTTGGAATATTGTAGAAATAATCTCAGGTTGATGTTATCTTTCTCCAGAGAGAATTTGTTTTTGCTTTCTGGCAGGCAGTTACAATGGAGGCATAATGCCTTAATCCACTCTTGGATTTAGGTGGCTAGAAACTGGAATTTTAGTTGTTGTGAGTGTAGTCTATTTGTAGTTTATCCTTAGCCTTTCTGGGATCTGAACTGGAAAGCCAGGTTGTTTACCAGGCCGTCCTTCTTTAGCAGACATAAACTCTAATTTCTGTATTCTCAACACTATGAGAATGTCAAAATTTCTGCTCAGTCTACGAGTCTCTTAGCCACTAAACTCTGCTCAATTTTTTAGCACTTGATTCTGTGCTACTTATGAATTAGCAAGTGACTTGCAGAGAAAAGTACCACAGTTTATTGGACTTAATTCAATGTGCTCATTTGCTTTTCAGAATCAGTCTTAGCCCCTCAAGTTCTGGCTGCTTTGGGAGTTCTCTGATGCCACAATGCCATCAAGTAGGTTTTTTCCCCTAATTGATCCAACTTCTGTAGTTTCTCTTATGAAAATGAGACTACAACAAGCTATTTCATCATTATAAAAAATGGAACATCCTTTTTTTTTTTTTTGATGTTGGTGTTGATAATGTCATTTGATGGTTAATAGTCATTGTTGTTAGAGGATTAAAAAAACTAAGATATATGATAACCACATGTAAGGGTGTGATACATATTATAGCACTCATAAATGATTTGACATTTGAACCTAAATATACACTGATTTTGAAAAAGTTATAGAAGAGATTGATCATCAGTGTTCAGTTTTTTTCATGTTGTTCTCTTTCGCTCAGGCCCCAGAGAACAGCCAGCATCACTGTTGTGCTCTTGAGTGTTGGTCTCATGAATTTTATATTAGTGGCATTTCTAAAGGCTACTTCTCCTTACCATGCTCTCACTCAGAGACCCTGCAGGCCATCCTCACCATTTCAGTGACCATATTTAGCAAGTGGGAGGATGGGTTTGTTTGCTTCTCTTGCAGCTCATGCCTCACTATTCTTCCATAGAAAATAACTAATCTGTTGGTGCTCAACTTGAGTCCTTTCTCCTCTTAACTATTTTCCTGTATTCTGCCACAGTTTTCCGCTCACTGAAATGTTGCTACAGCCTTTTTCTTCTGGCAGTGAGACCAGTGTTGGAAAAAGCTTGCAAGTATCTTATGAATCGGATTCTCTGGGCACTTATGTGAGTGAAAACTAAAAAATGCCAAGAAGAAGAAACAGAACTAGATCTAAATGTTTCAGAAATTTAGGACATTATAGTACCAAAAGGCTTGTATATGCTTAATTCTAGTTTAAAGTCTGGAAAACAACTTTTATGAATATATGTGATTTCCAAGTCTTAAAATTAATTCACTGGAAAGCAAAACATGTAAAGCAGTAGACATCAGCAGTAATTTTTAGATGACATGAGTCTACATGCAGTTTTGAAGAGGCTCTGTTTATAAATTCTCTTTGGGTCATTTTATTTTTCTGAGAAGGAATTTCTTCAAACTTAGCTACATCAGATAGAGTATGTCCAGAATCTGCTCCAATGTGGGTTTTAGGATCTAGAGGCATAATATATATAAGGATTCTCAAGACTAATGATGGTGATAGTGATGATGGTGATGATGATAGCTAATAACAGTGTTTACTGAACGCTTAATATGTGCTCAGTACTGAGATATTTACGTGCATTGTATTGCCTCTTGAGAAGTCTCTGTCTATTCGTTACTACTCTTGAGGTTATCCTCTCTCTCCTAGTGTTCAATAATATGGAATTTGAACTTGGGTGTAAATGATAGGTATAAATCCTAACTCTACCACTGTGTGATCCTTGGTCATAGTATGTGACATCCTTGAGCCTTCACCTCTAGGGTGAATGTGATACCATGTCTCATAGGATTCTTGGATATTTGAAGAGTTAATACATGTTAAACCCATAGCACAGTGGCTGGCTCATAGGGAGCGCTCAACAAATTTGGGCCATTAGTTTTTTTCTCACTTTTTTAACCAGTGTTGGTTAGGATGCCCTTCCCTTCACTAGATCAGTCAGCTAGAGAAAACAGTGAATAGAAATTTCTAAAAATATGAGGAAGGAAAGGAGATTATAGGAACGTTTAAGGATGTTAAAGCTAACCTCTCAGGCCAGGGCTTAGGAAACATGGTTCTTTTACTCTTCTTTGAGTTACATAGAATTTACTAGTTAATGACTCTCTATTTATTCAACCAATATTGGTTTTACCATAGTTCCTACTATCATGGAAATTAAGATCTACTAGAGGAGACAAATATTAAATAATTTTAACTACTTCTTGAGTATACCTAAGGAAAAATACAATGTACTGTGAATGTATTTGATGTTATGAAGGATTAACTGAGAAAGTGACATTTTAAGTTGAGACTTGGAAAAGTGGAGTAGTCGGAAGTTTGTCAGGGAGAAAGGACTGAAGGGCCTTTCAGACATAAGAGCAACGTAGGAGAAAGCCCTGATGTGGAAAGGAACTTGGATGAAGCTTGTGAAGGAGCTTGGGAAGAGGTGAAACAAGGTCCTCTTACCAATACCAGGCAGAGAACCAAAGCTTAGTAACTGGATGAGTTAATCATTCTGCATTCTTCATTCTCTTCATCATACCAAGAGATATGCCCCTGCACAGATCACAGCATAGAAAAGGTGCCCCCGTTTTCTTCAACATCACATCTCAGGATACCCATTATTATCAGCCTATTCAGGAACGTGCACCTCCTAGCTCCAAGAAATCTGACCTATTTCCCACCCACCCTATATCACTCACTCACAGGGCTATAAGATGCCTTATTAATCTGATAAACTTAAGTCCTACAGTTAAAGATCAACTATTAATTTCATGCAAAGATGGGCTCAATAAAGGACAGAAATGGTATGGACCTAACAGAAGCAGAAGATATTAAGAAGAGGTGGCAAGAATACACAGAAGAACTGTACAAAAAACCAAGATAATTCACAACCAAGATAATCACGATGGTGTGATCACTCACCTAGAGCCAGACATCCTAGAATGTGAAGTCAAGTGGGCCTTAGAAAGCATCACTACGAAAAAAGCTAGTGGAGGTGATGGAATTCCAGTTGAGCTATTTCAAATCCAGAAGATGGTGCTGTGAAAGTGCTGCACTCAATATGCCAGCACATTTGGAAAACTCAGCAGTGGCCACAGGACTGGAAAAAGTTAGTTTTCATTCCAATCCCAAAGAAAGGCAATGCCAAAGAATGCTCAAACTACGGGACAATTGCACTCATCTTACACGCTAGTAAAGTAATGCTCAAAATTCTCCAAGCCAGGCTTCAGCAATATGTAAACCATGAACTTCCAGATGTTCAAGCTGGTTTTAGAAAAGGCAGAGGAACCAGAGATCAAATTGCCAACATCCACTGGATCATCGGAAAAGCAAGAGCGTTCCAGAAAAATCTCTATTTCTGCTTTATTGACTATGCCAAAGCCTTTGACTGTGTGGATCACGAGAAACTGTGGAAAATTCTGAAAGAGATGGGAATACCAGACCACCTGACCTGCCTCTTAAAACACCTGTATGCAGGTCAGGAAGCAACAGTTAGAACTGGACATGAAATAACAGACTGTTTCCAAATAGGAAAAGGAGTACGTCAAGGCTGTATATTGTCACCCTGCTTATTTAACTTCTATGCAGAGTACATCATGAGAAACGCTGAGCTGGAAGAAGCACAAGCTGGAATCAAGATTGCCGGGAGAAATATCAATAACCTCAGATATGCAGATGACACCACCCTTATGGCAGAAAGTGAAGAGGAACTAAAAAGCCTCTTGATGAGAGTGAAAGAGGAGAGTGAAAAAGTTGGCTTAAAGCTCAACATTCAGAAAACGAAGATCATGGCATCTGGTCCCATCACTTCATGGCAAATAGATGGGAAAACAGTGGAAACAGTGTCAGACTTTATTTTTTTTTTTTGGCTCCAAAATCACTGCAGATGGTGAATGCAGCCATGAAATTAAAAGACGCTTACTCTTTGGAAGGAAAGTTATGACCAACCTAGATAGCATATTCAAAAGCAGACACATGACTTTGCCAACAAAGATTCGTCTAGTCAAGGCTATGGTTTTTCCTGTGGTCATGTATGGATGTGAGAATTGGACTGTGAAGAAGGCTGAGTGCCGAAGAATTGATGCTTTTGAACTGTGGTGTTGGAGAAGACTCTTGAGAGTCCCTTAGACTGCAAGGAGATTCGACCAGTCCATTTTGAAGGAGATCAGCCCTGGGATTTCTTTGGAAGGAATGATGCTAAAGCTGAAACTCCAGTACTTTGGCCACCTCATGCAAAGAGTTGACTCATTGGAAAAGACTCTGATGCTGGGAGGGATTGGGGGCAGGAGGAGAAGGGGACGACAGAGGATGAGGTGGCTGGATGGCATCACTGACTCGATGGACATGAGTTTGAGTGAACTCCGGGAGTTGGTGATGGATAGGGAGGCCTGGCGTTCTGCAGTTTATGGGGTTGCAAAGAGTCAGACATGACTGAGTGACTGAACTGAACTGAACTATGCTGATTAATGGTCCAAGGCAATGGTTCTCAAATTTGAGTTTGCAAAAGAACCTGAAGGGCTTGTTAAACCACAGATCTTGGCTCCATCCCAGAGTTTCAGATATAGTAGGTCTAGGATGGTGCCCTAAAATTGACATTCCTGACAAGTTGCCTGGTGATACAGATGCTGCTGGCCTGGGTTCTGTACTTGTTGAATCACTAGTTTAAAGTGTCGTTCTTCTTTCAGCAGGTTGCTGTTATTATTGTTCAGTTGGTAAGTCATGTCTTTGCAACTTCATGAACTACAGCACACCAGGCTTCCCTGTCCTTCAGCAGGTTAACAATCACCATTAGTTCCTTAACTCAAATCAGACCTATACATTGTGTGTCACTGCTGCATTTGCCTAATGAAACCATACCTTTCTGTAGGCAAGACTTACCTTAAGTATCTGTATTCACAGTGCTTGGGACATCATAGGTACCCAATGCATGCTGATTAAATGAGTTGGTTAATGAAGGAATCACTCAATGGATCTGGTTCAGTGGATTTTATACATTATCCTTTGGAAAGCTCACATGATTCCTTTCAGTCTGAAAGGCCTTCTTGGAGAATAAATTATTGCCATTCTCTTTGAATATAACCTCAGAAATTCTGGAGTCAAAATATGCTTGCATTTTAAGTACCTACTTGGATTAAAAACTGAATTGCCGACAGGATTACATAATGCCAAGTTTGCTGAGGCCCAAACTGCTTATGTGCAGGTTTGGTTCTGAGTTCTTTTGTCAATCAGTACATTTCTGTGTCTAATTGCAATCTTAAATGTTTTGGGTTTTTGTGGGGTTTTTTTGACACCTGCACATGTTATTTTCAGTCAAAACCAGCTTTGGTAATTTGCACAGGTATAATATAACTAAAATGAGACTCATAACCACCGATGTATCACCTACATCATATGGGTAATGAATTCAGAGGTGCTGTACCTCAATTCACATTGTGATTCAGAAAACGGTCTGCTCTTTTTCCCATTTTCACTCCTACAGTGTTGTAAAACATTTTTAATGAACACTGTAACATTTTTTCTCATTCCAGGAACATGGAGTTTTAGTCGATGATGCAACATAATTTTCATTTGGAATTCTTTATATTTGTCTTTCGAATCCTTATATTTGGATAAAGGAAAAAGAAAAATGCCCAAGATTATCATAATTCTCCAAAATATTATATTTATAATCTGAAAGCATATTACTGCCACCAATCAAATCATAGTCTAGTTCCTGAAGTTCGGAGCTGGTTTTGATGTGGGCCATCCATCAAATCTCAGACATGAGCCAGGCCCTGGCTTATGGATCAAAGCCTTCTATGAACTATGATGAGCCAACCTGAACAAATTCTGTGCCCAGGTTTTAGCTTAGACTTTGACCTCCGTGGACACCTGTAACATTGCAAATTACTTCTCTCTAGGTACTAATAGAGTACTAGATAGAGAAAAAGGTTTTTTTAGCTTCAGCTGACCTTTAGTTTTTTGTTCTATCCCCTTATTTGTTTTGAATGTATTCACCTAATTCAGGCCAACTACCAAAAAACGGGTGTGCTGCTGTATTTGTTTGGTGCTAGTTGCCCAGTGCTAAAGAATAACTCAGAGAGGACATTTCCTATTCTTCTTGAAACATAAAAGTTGAAGAATTTTAACAATGGATCCAAAATATCATTGCAAAAGTGTGCTCACTTAGGGGAACTCAGCTGAGAGGATGCGCATTCCCAGACACATGTCACCTTTGAGCATTCAGGGTAGCTGTGGCCTGGCCAGGCACTACCTTGCGGCCTTTCAAGAGGCAGCTGAATGATGCTAGTGTTAACATTTTACTGTGCATTAATTCTTTATTAAAAAAAAAAAAAAACTGTCATTTAGCTTTAAATGCTAATATGCATATGGTTAATTAAGAACCCAAAATTGGCTATAAGCTTGGTGAGCTCTAAGAACAGGGAGAGAGAGATCATTACACTTCTGCTCATAGTTAGCTATTTGTGAACCAGCTGATAATGTGCAAAATTAAGATTTCGTAAGTGGCATTTGAAATGAATAGTTAATGGCTGAAGATTAATTAAACAGTCAGAGTTGCTGAAGAAAAGCTGTTTAAAATTATGTTTATAGGCCAGTCACTTGCACACTGCAACTGAAATTCTGATAGACTCTGCCTTTTCTGTTTACCAAGAGCGTTTTAACAAAATAGGCCTTGCCAACTAGGGAAGCCCACCCTTCTCACACACCTTACAACCTGGTCATAGCTTCAGGGGACATTCCTTTGGAGTAAAAGCCTCCAAGTGGGAAAATGGGCCAGCAAAGTATCTTACTGAAGAAATCTTCACTAACGCCTTCATCCCAGGTAACCAGGTATATTTTATTTCCTTCCTGTGTGCTGCGTGATTCTGAGTTAGAGTAGGCAGAACCCATCGGGTTTTTAAGAAGCTACTCTTTAATTCTGTGAGAGAGACAAAACAAGTGCAGTGTATTGTTTTCCACCTGTAGTGGGTATTTCCTGTAGTCTGAAACAGTAGACATCTTGGTATATGGAAACACCTATTTTTTTTTTTTTTTTTTAGTGCATCTGTCTCTATCATAGGTTCCCTGGGGTAAAGGTTTGCCTTGCACATAGCAGGTGCTATAGAAATATTTGTTGAATGCATTTGTCATCAGTTCAGTTCAGTCGCTCAGTCGTGTCCGACTCTTTGCGACCCCATGAACAGAAGCACGCCAGGCCTCCCTGTCCATCACCAACTCCCAGAGTCACTCAAACTCATGTCCATCGAGTTGGTGATGCCATCCAGCCATCTCATCCTCTGTCATCCCCTTCTCCTCCTGCCCTTAATCTTTCCCAGCATCAGGGTCTTTTCAAATGAGTCAGCTCTTCGCATCAGGTAGCCCAACTGTTGGAGTTTCAGCTTCAACATCAGTCCTTCCAGTGAACACCCGGGACTGATCTCCTTTAGGATGGACTGGTTGGATCTCCTTGCAGTCCAAGGGACTCTCAAGAGTCTTCTCCAACACCGTAGTTCAAAAGCATCAATTCTTCGACGCTCAGCTTTCTTTATAGTCCAACTCTCACATCCATACATGACCACTGCAAAAACCGTAGCCTTGACTAGATGGACCTTTGTTGACAAAGTAATGTCTCTGCTTTTGAATATGCTCTCTAGGTTGGTCATAACTTTCCTTCCAATGAGTAAGTGTCTTTTAATTTCATGGCTGCAGTCACCATCTGCAGTGATTTTGGAGTATCTGTCATGCTATGCTATGCTATATATATGCTATGCTATATAAGTTAGTCGTGTCCGACTCTGTGCGACCCCATAGACGGCAGCCCACCAGGCTCCCCCATCCCTGGGATTCTCCAGGCAAGAACACTGGAGTGGGTTGCCATTTCCTTCTCCAATGCATGAAAGTGAAAAGTGAAAGTGAAGTCACTCAGTCGTGTCTGACCCTCAGCAACCCCATGGACTGCAGCCTTCCAGGCTCCTCTATCCATGGGATTTTCCAGGCAAGAGTACTGGAGTGGGGTGCCATTGCCTTCTCCAGTATTTGTCATAGCTCAGCTCAATAACTATTGAATAAAGAAGTGAAAGGGCTACTAAAAAGTTTGGTAGCAGGATTTCAAAGGCTCTTTTAAATGTCTTTGCATCCATCCAACTAAATGGTCACCTACTCTTCTGTACCAGCTGTTCATGAGTGGCTGTGCATGACAGTTCTCAGGGACCATAGTTTAGTGGAGGAGACACAAACACAGGAACAAGTACTGTAAACCTATCGCAGCCGCACTGAGCATGGAGTAGCCAAGACAGGGATTTAGGAATCTCAGGGTGTGGGTGGGGTCAGTCAAGAGCGTATTTTCCTGTAAATTTCAAGTAAAATAATTCTAGTGATTTAAAAAATATATTAACATTAAAATGTGTGTTTTTCTTTTTGAGTGTATTCAGTTAAATCCCCTGTGACTAGGCAGAGGATTCAAATCCTACAGGCCAGACAGTTGTGGCTACTGTTTGAAAGTTCCCCAGGGATGGAAATCCTGCAGCCTCCCTTGGTATTCTGTTCTAGTGTTTAGCCACCCTTCTAATCAAGAAGTTAATCCTATTTCCTCTTTTTCAGCCTTCTTTGGGTTGGTAGAACCTGTAAATGCCCATGAGACCCCTCGGAAGCCTTGAGAAGTTAATTAGTCAACACCAGGCTGCTCTTGGTTCAGCAAGATGCCTTGTAATTTGAGACTTGTACCTACACTGTAGTGCTGAGATGACTTTGTGATCTCTCTAACAAGTCGAAATCAGTTTGCTCCTGGTTTAAAGAAAAGGAGAGCAATTTGACATTTTAGCATGTTTTTAAAAGGTTGCCTTTATTACATTTTCATCTGCATTGTCTACTTAAAACAATTGAAGTTTAACTTAATGTCATATAACACAGAAAGCAAATTGCAATGGTTGGTAAGAAATAAAATCAAGAATTATTAATAATGATTTGTTGTTTAGTCGCTAAGTCATGTCTGAATCCTTTTGCAACCCTATGGACTGTAGTGTGCCAGTCTCCTCTGTCCATAGAGTTTTCCAGGAAAGAATACTGGAGGGGGTTGCCATTTCCTTCTCCAAAGGATCTTCCCAACCCAAGGATCAAATTCATATCTCCTGTATTGGCAGGTGGATTCTTTACCACTGAGCCACCAGGAGATAGCCAACACTAACATTATTGAGAATTTGCTGTAGCTGAATGCTGTATTCACTGCTTTACATGTGTCATTTAACCTTCTGACCATCTTTACTATTCCCAAAGTACAAATGAGGAATCTTATTTGCAGAAAGGGTAAGGAACTGGCCTGATGTCATCAGGGGAGGGGCAAGATTTCTACCTAGTTAGCCTGAATCCAGAGCTGTGATAGACACTCAACCACCACCCTGCTATGTTGACTTTTGTATTCTTTTTTTTTCTTTTAAGTTATTTTTCTTTCCCTAAAATTCTTTTTCATTATCTAGACTCTTTTATCCCCCACGAGTATAAAGCCCAAATCTATAAACTTTCCTTGAGGACAGTAATAGCACTCTCCTGAATAGCAGTCCCCAGGTCACCGGCAGCGCTTGCTGTAATTACGGGCGGCTGAGTGGCAAGTCATTCTACTTTAAGAAAGGCAGTATCGGTTCACTTTAGAAAAACTGATAATTCAAAGCTTTTTCCATTCTGGTGAAAATCGAATGATGCAAAAGGAAAGAAAACAGGTCCTTCTGGGAGAAAATCTGCCCTGTTGAAGGAATGGGGTAAAAACTTGTGTGCAGATGTCAGAAGCATCTGGGGAACAGTGATATCCAATAATTGCAGCTAAAAGCTGCATTAATTGACCAGTGATGGGTTGAAAGCTGCCTCCAACGAGGATCCCTAACTCGCTGGTGCTCTTTTCATAAGCAGGGTGAGAGGCGGGAGGTCACCCTCCGTGGGGTTCTCCAGATAAGAAGTAAGCAGCTATGACAGAGAAGTCTATTTCTACAGAGGAAAAGCTTGGCTTTCCAACTGCTGCCTTCAGATCACCTGGGGATCCTGTTAAAAAAAAGGTTTTGACTCCAGAGGTCCAAGGTGAGGCCTGAGATTCTGCATTTCTGACAAGCTCCTGGGTGACTGATGCTCACCCAGCTGGTCCAGGGACTACACTGTGATGAGCAAGGGCATGGGCTAGAGTAAGGCAGTGGTTCATTATTGTTGGTTTTAAAAATCATTTCCATTGAATACGTGGCAGATCTTTTTATAACCTTCCAAAGTTTCAGCTGTCATTTCCTCACGTCGGGGAGATGTGTGAGAAAGCACATTCATGTACAGGTCAGAATATTCTTGGCTCTGTTTGGGATTCTGTTTCCTGGAAGGGAGAGCATGACTTTCTCTTTGTCTTACTTGTATTGTAAAAGCTGCAGTCTGCGTCACTATCCCTGCTTTGACCTCTTGCTGCACTCAGAGTAGTTTGGACCTTCGCTTCATGCTTTGTCTCCACAATTGAATAAGCATAAATTTTAATTTCTTCCCCAAGCACTGTTACAGATCTGCCAAGATTAGTTTTATCAATACAAATAAGTAATCCATTTTTCCCACCACACCCCATTCAATTAAGAGTCTCAGTGGTTCTGTTAATTCCATCATTTGCTTTAAAGCCAGTTACATTAAAATCATGTGGTTTATGCTCATATTTGTGTATTGGTGTTACTTTAACTAAATACTGTATTTTCTCATAAGAGTATCATCCTCATTGAATTACATCCTAAACAAGACAAAAGTTTCTAGGGTATGTCCTTTGCCACAGTCTTGTTTGAATGCCTTTATTTTAGATTAAATTATTTATTTCTTTTTTGAATAACAAAAAGAAGTAGACATCACTGGAGCCATTTGCAACTTAGTGAGAAGAGAGGATAAAAAGCGTTTTTTTTGTGGGAGTTGGGTCACATATTGATGTGTTTATTAATTATGTGAGATGCTACTGAACTGTAATAAATGGGAAAATGTTCTGAATTAAGGAGACTTTTCTTTGTGTGGGGAACAGTCAAAATCGGAACAGAACCACAAGGCCTGGTATCAGGACAGTGGAGCTGTTTGACTTCAGGTTAGAGCAGCTCTGTCCAATAGAAATATAAGGTGAGCCACACATGTAATTTTAAAAATTTTGTAGCTCCATTTAAAGAGGTAAAATTAATTTCATAATGTATTTTACTTGACCCAATATATGTAAAATGTAAGTTCAACAAGTATTCCAAACAGTTTTTACAGAGCTATTTTATATTTCTTTTTTCATACCAAGTCTTTGAAATCTGCTGTATTTGTTATACTTTACAGCTCATCTCAGTTTGACTAGCTGCATCTTAAGTGTTCAGTAGCCCCTTGTGTTTATTGGCTGCCAGGTTGGATAGCATGGAATCCCTTCAACATTACTCCCAGTGATGGCTGATGCTTCAGTTTGAAGTTTTTCAGATACTAGCATCCAGAGTAAGGGGAGAACCTTCTCATTTTAGGTAGTTCTGATGGCAGAAAACATTTCTTTAAGTTTAACCCCAAACTTCTGCTAGATAAGACTGACTGTTCCTTCTCTCACAGAGTTTACAGACTAGAGTAAGAAAAAGACATGTAAATAACGCATTTCGCATTCTAGGAAACAGACAAATCTGTCAGCCCTACCTTTTCCATCTCTAGAGGAATGTACCCCAACTTGGGGCCAGTTGCTGCAGTGTTATTCAGTCACTAAGTCATGTCCAACTCTTTGTGACCCCATGGACTGCAGCACACCAGGCTCCCTGTCCTTCATCATTTCCTGGAGTTTGCTCAAACTCATGTCCATTGAGTCAGTGATGCCATCCAACCATCTTGTCCTCTGTCTTTCCCTTCTCCTCTTGCCCTCAATCTTTCCCAGCATCAGGGTCTTTTCCAGTAAGTAAACTCTTTATACCAGGTGGCCAGGATATTGGAGCTTCAGCTTTGGTATCAGTCCTTCAGTGAGGTTAAACCTCAAAATGGACTTGGCTAGACAAGATGCTGGTCTGACTATATTCCAGATCTGTCCTTGCTTTACCTGGAAGTAAGATAGAACCAAAAATCTTGTCGAGCTTAAGAAGCTTCTTCCTTGAACAGGAGCATGGAGCCTGACCTGCAGATATGGAGTGTGTATAGTCCCCTCGTATAAATGTTGTCATCAGTTGACTCAGGCCTGTGTATGACCAATTACAACAGTTTAACTCCCATGTGATTCTCACTCAACTACAGTCCTTCCTTCCTTCCCATTAGTTATTCATTCTAGCCAGGAATGGTGAAAGGCAGTGCCTCGGAGCAGAGCCTTCTCTTTCCTTGGATTACACTCTTACTATCAGTCAACTGATAATCCTGTCAAGATGGCATGTCTCTTGTTTTAATACACACTTTTAATTACAAGCCTTTCTTGCCAACCATTGCTGCTATTTTTGTGCCTGTGACACCTTCATATAGAGCACTATTATCCACCTAGATGCTCAGCCAGAAATCTGGGTCCTTACTGAGATTTCTACCTCCCTGAGCCAAACACCCAGACTCTTTCCCAGGAAGAGGGAACAAGTGGGTCTGGTTGTCGTCTACATATGACATTTCTCCTTGTGAAAATGTTGGAGCCAGCATTCTTCAAACACTTTTTTTGGCCCCTCATGCTTTCCCTTTGGTGTTGCGCTAATCTAAATAAAGCTCTTTTGGGGATACTACGGTGACTGAGCCAGGAAGTCTTGCCCTGTGCTCCCTATATAAAAGTGAAAGTGTTAGTCACTCAGTTGTGTGACCCTTTGTGACCCCATGCTCATGTAGCCCATCAGGCTCCTCTGTCCATGGGATTTCCCAGGCAAGAATGCTGGAGTGGGTTGTCATGCCCTTCTCCAGGGGATCTTCCTGACCCAGGGATCAAATCATGGTCTCCTGCATTAATTACAGGCAGATTCTTTACCACCTGAGTCAGGTAAGTTTTCTATATGCATTACCTTTTACAGATGACTCTCAACATACAACTCCCTCTTCAGCTCTCTTCTTGCTAGGGCTCTCCCCATCCTCCCAATTTTCTGAGGACCCCCAACCTTAGCTGCATGATCCAAGACTGTTGCTCTAACTGACTATGGTGCAGTTTCTCCCTGTGCCCATTTTTGTTTGTTTGTTTTCTGAGTGAAGCCCTATGTGTTACTCAGGATTTAGCCCAGACTCCACCACTCAAGGACTGGCTTCCCCTGAGACCTGTACCACAGAATGATCATGTGTTAGAATTAACTGTCTCTTGTTTGCTTTCTCAATGAAATCTTGAAGCAGAAATACTCTATTTCTAATCCCAGCATCTATTCCTGAGGCATCTGATAATCAAAAAGTATGCTTTGGAGGAATCAGTGAAGCCAAGTGGCTCTACTCTTAACTGGGAGGCTTCAAGAGCACACAGCTTTCTGGTCACTCTTGGACTGACCAGCCTCCCAAGTTAATACAACTTGTCTGGCTTCCTGGTCAGCACAGTCTCCCTCTGGCTGCCTCCTCCCTCTGATCTGCTGTGAATTTTAGGTTTCAGTGATTCTGCTAGTTTCTACTAGTCTTTGGCTGCCACTACTGGGGCAACACATGCTATTCCTGTTCCATCAGGAAATGCCTCCTAGCCTAGCATCCATAGATGAAAGTCTTCCCCAAACACAATAGGTCACCATTTCCTCCATCGAGTCTCTGCTTCAACCATTTCCTAAGGGTACATGATAGTATTTATTGTTCAGATGCTACAGTCAGCATGGTATGGCCACTATGCCAAGAGATAAGACTCTTCTTGGCAATTATTTTTTCATAAATCTCCTCCTCTCAACTAACATTTGTTGCTAACTCCTTTTGATGATCAGGAAATGGCAACCCACTCCAGTGTTTTTGCCTGGAGAATCCCAGGGACGGGGGAGCCTGGTGGGCTTCTGTCTATGGGGTCGCAGAGAGTCGGACACGACTGAAGCAACTTAGCAGCAGCAGCAGCAGTCAGCTCTACTGCTGTATTCCAGAGAATCTTGCTAGAAATGAGCACCAAACCCTCTGTCCTCTACTTTTTCTAGAATTTGCTTAAGCCATTTAAAAAAATACAACTGTGATTTGCTCACCTCAAGTGTCTGGGCACATCTTCCATTTTCTATAATTTCTCAAGGATACCATCTGCACTTGTAGGGGCACTCTTTTCTGTTTTTTCAAAATCCTGGATGTAATTTGTGAGCACCAGCAACCGGAGTGCCTTTTAAGCATCCTGGATTGTGTATTTTTCTCTCCCCTCCCACCATCCTTTCCTGCCTTTCTTCTGCCTACTTTTGGAGATATCATAGGAGTCACTTAGTATCTCTCCGCATCTTTCCTCATCTGCAAAGATGGAAGGGTGGGACTAAGTGATTTCAGCCTTTCTTCCTGGCTCCAAAATTATATGGTTCTGTGATTCTTTAATGGAAGCAAAATAGAAGTTCAGGTTGCTCTGCCTTTCCTCTGGTGCTGTTATCATGTCAAAGCATTTCCTCCCAGAAGTGATCTATCCTTTCTTATTCCTCTTCAAAGTAGCTTTAACAATTAAAGAAAAAAGAAATCTTTCATATCATTATCATTTGTTTCCTCAGGCCCCTTTGCTGCCTTTGAGTCTCATTTCGCTGCCTCATACCTCTTTGCTACCTTCTCTGTTAAACAGTGTTCATGGGTCCACCCTCAAAACTCTTTCTGCTTACCCTTGCAGTGATACTCTCCCATAACCCCAGATTTTAGGAATTAGAACATTACTCTGAATCTCCCTAAACTTCATATTGGAAATCTCTCTTGTCTATCGTTCAGGTGGTCTTGTCCTTAAATAATGAGAACTTGAGTTATGAGATTTGTCAAAAAAATTTTTGGCAATAGAATTACATCTACATACATACATATATCAGGCTTCCCCAATGGCTCAGTGGTAAAGAATCTGCCTGCAATGCCTGAGACACAGGTTTGATCCCTGGGTCAGGAAGATCCCATGGAGGAAGAAATGGCAACCCACTCCAGTATCTTGCCTGGAGAATCCCATGGACTGAGGAGCCTGGTGGACTACAGTTCATAGGGTCTCAAATATGACTTCAGTCAGATACGACTGAAGCAACTGAGCTTACACTCACATACACATATACATACATTCATGCTTTAGCTGTGATTTTTCCTTTGCTCCAATTTAATATCAAAATTTGCAATTAGGCTATTATAAATGTTATTGCTGTGTAGAAATGTTCCTTAAAAAAAAGATTAAAAAGAATCTCTCTTATTCAGAATAGTACCCAAACTTTTAAAGGCAGGGCAAAGACTATAGAAGAAAGGAATACAGGCAAGTCACTATTAGTATTTCAGGATAATCTCCCTTCCCATTTAGATCCTTTGTCCCAGAATCTACTGAAGACCTACCTATGAATCTAATAAAATTTAATACAGATGTGAGTCATCCAAGGCTAGGAGTTAAAGAGATAATTTGTGAAACAAAGCCAAGAAAGTAATGTTTGGATGTATGTTAAACAGTGTGGGATAATTGTATGGAATTTACTCTAGAATCATGGGACTCTCAAAGAGTGCTCTGGCCTATGATAGATGGATGAGCATGAACGTATTCTTTAAAACAAAGTCTGTTGTGATTTTTCAAGCCTAAGAATGATGTGTATCAGACATAGAAGGAAGGATTGATCCTTTTAGTCTGACATTTGATGAATTGCAAGTTTTGTCCTGGCTCATGCCCTTTGATTCAGAGACTAAAAGTATGTTGTTCACAGTTTTGTCTTTGTAGGTGGATCTATATTGATGTTTGTTGTTAAGGTGGGTTCCAAATATCAGGAGTAAACTAAAAACTCTTATGGTAAAATTGCCCAGATACATCCATGGATTCATATATGGAAGCATTCAGTTTACATAACCAGAGCTAGGTTTTCAAATTGATATATCCATATATCTTTTTCTACATAAATGTTTTCCTTCAATTACAGGCATTGGATTATTTTAAAAAAATCATTATCAATGAAAACCTACTTTTATAAGTTGAAACCTCATAACCTGTGAGAAACTCATTAGAAAATACTTTAACCATTAACTGAACCAAATGATAACATGCAAGATAACCTATTGTATTGTCCATTTGCCTTCTAAGTGAAATGAAACTCTCTTTTGATCAGGACTGTCACAGATAATTTCTGCACACAAAATACATCTAGGGACGGCTTTCAAATGAAGTTGTCACTTTTTGTTTAGCAGGCAGGAGACTCTCCATTGTTGTCAAACCTGTTTTATAGAAGAGTCACTAGCCCAGGGATACACACAGTCATAGAGAAGAGGGAATCGTCACTCAACCTACTTGGAACAGAAAGAGCGAGGTTGGGTGCTGTCAGCACTCAGGGTGTCTGAGGGCTCTTTTGTTTAGCTGGGCTTTCCTCTAGCCAGCAATGCTTTTATAGTCTTGGAATTAGATTTCTTTCTCCTGTGCTGGCTTTTGAGAGGTGTGAATAGATGAATATTGTTATTCTCTGAAGGTAACACAGGATATGTAAACTGTATAATTTGAGTTTTCTGCTCAATTCATGAGGTCATGGAAAGTTAAGAAGAAAAACTAAGCCTGTAGATTTACACAGACATATACTTTCTCTTTAGTGTCTTTCAAAGTTGTCCTGGTTTTCTTAAGATTATAGCCAAGTGGTTCACTTTTTCAACAATTAATCAAACAATGTAAGTTAAATTTTGTCTGTTATTATAACAGTGAAGTTTTATTTTTAGAGTGATAGGGACCATCACCTTGCATTTTATAATAATAAATATTTTGTATATCATATAATATGTAATGATATATAATACATGACATAGTAATTTATATCATAAAAGAGTAGGCTGAAGAATATTATACTGATTCTCATGTGTTTGTCTCTCTCAAGACTTTACCTATTCCCTTCCTAAGGATTAATAATTTTCTATTCTTAAAACTTACTTGGCACTTAAGTCCCAGAAGCAGCAGCCATGTAGGGCAAAAACAAGATGCTGAAAAGTGGTCCTCCCAGTTCTCGGGTTCTGTAGAATCCTTTGAAACCTTGCACAGTCATCAGCCTTGTGTATTTATAATCAGTCAAATAAATAGAAGGGTGAGCTCTAGACGTCCTTTCTAATCCTGGGATTGTGTGGCTCTCAGAAGGGATAAGAGAAACAAATGAGAGTATAGGGAGTTGACTACAGGAAGAAGAAAGAGAACTTAACAAGGAAATGGGCAGTCACTTGGATTAGATGGAAAGGCAACTGATGACCAAGAAAATTAAAAAAGAAAGAGAATTTCCAGAAATGAAGTGGCTCACTAGAGCATCATTCCCAGGTGGTGCTAGTGGTAAAGAACCCACTTGCCAATGCAGGAGACATAAGAGACGCAGGTTCCATTGTGGGTGGGGAAGATCCCCTGGAGGAGGAGATAGCAATCCACTCCAGTATTCTTGCCTGGAGAATCCCGTGGACAGAGGAGCCTGAGGGGCTACAGTTCATGGGGTTGCAAAGAGTCAGACATGACTGAAGCAACTTAGCACACGTGAGCCAGAAGCTTGGTATTCTGCATTTGCCAGCAGCTCTTCCAAGAATCTCATAAAAGAAAGCTCTGGATGAGGAAGTTTCAATACCTTCCCTACTATATGGTCCCCAGATAGTCCCCCTCTATCACCATCTCCCATGATCACTTTCAACTACCAGACCTCTCAAAACTCTCCTTTTTCCATTAATAAAAGGAGGCTTGCTTTTATGAATTTAAGATATTACCCATTGCATATTAATCACAGGTTTAATTCTTCATGGATCAGTTATGAAAAATACAAGCAAACTTAAAATTCTATTTATGATTCAGATGACCAACATAGTAATGAGATTCTGTGTTGTGGGGACTGTCACATCTTGTGTCAGCCCTGTTGTATCTAAATGTTAGCTCTCTCATTAAGCTCCATTAGAGGGTTTTACAATTCCAAATTGTTTATACACTACTGGTTTTCTGCTGCCTGACAGTGGGGCATGTTTCACTCATTAATGTTGGTGATACGTTACATTGTTAGTGAAAGCTGAAATACAATTCAGCAGGAAGGAGGCATGCGCCAACTGAAAGGCTTCTTTCCTATATGTTTCCCAATATAATATCCTGTGGATATATTTTTAAATTTGCAATTCAGCCTACCGTCTTCTGAGTAGGGAAATACCCTTTTCTTTGTTAAATTTAAATGACCCCTCCACTAACCAAATTATATTTTTGTAAACTTAATCTTCAACCTCTTATATCCCCTGTGAAATGCTTTCTTGCTCTTTTTCACCGTGTTCGATTTAAAGTAACTCATACTTGTAGCTTTCCTCTGGGTTACAAAGCACTTTCACACACACATTCCCGTTTTCCTCTTCACTATAACCATTCTTTCTAGTAAGGAAGAACAGGAAGCTAAAGCTGATAGAAGAGAAACTCTTCCCTGACTACCCAGTGAATAAATACTCAATTTCTACTCCATTCTAGTTAGTTCTGACTCTACTACTATATGCCTTCTCTTTATATGTTTGTTATTTAAAGATAGACTGTTACTTTCTAATTTTTCTATAATAAGTATTTTATATTAAACTTAGTTACCAGACTAGAAAATAAAAATCAAAACACCAGTTATCCTGCAATCCAGAGTTAACCGTCCTTCACATTTTAGTGTTTCTTACCGTGTTTTTTTCTGTGTATATCACTCTATATAAAATACATAATTTGTGTGTATGGTGCTCATACATTTATATACACATATAGTAATTATATGAACATATAAATTTTTATATATGGCCTTCCTACCATTATATGGTGATCTCTTCCTGTGCCAATTAATCTTTTCAAAATTATTACATTCCACGGTTACCATTATGTAACTGTACCTGAATTTATGTAACCTTTTTCTTAGTGCTAGACATTTAGGGTGTTTCAGAGTTTACAATATTATAAATTATACCAGATAAGCACCTCGGTATACACATCTTGCTGCACAGCTTGGATTATTTCCTTAAGATTCCTAGAAGGAAAAAAGTTTGAAATATGTTGCCAACAATTATCTAGAAAAATTGAAGCAAATAATGCTCCCACCAAGCAATGTAGGAGAGAGTTCATTTCACTCCCACCTAACAACCCTGAATATTATCTCTTTTTCCCCCTAAATCTTTGCTAATTTGGTTGGTGAAAAATAGTACCTTATCATTTTACTTTGAACTTCATAGCTTCTTAGTAAAGTTAAGCATTTTTATGGAAGTTGATGCCTGTTCCAAATTACCATTAGAAGTTTTCATTCTCTCTCAGCTCTGTTCCATTACCAGGAGGAATAGTTATTGGAATCAACCTCTGCTTCCTCCCTTAGAAAATCTATTTGGATTTATCAAGACATATTTGGATGTAGGTTTTTATACCCCTCTTCACAAAAATGAATGATTACACACCTGGGTCTATTCAGGGAACTAAGCCACATCTGTTTGGATCTTGTTTTGATCGACTCAGCCTTACCCCTAATAGAATAGCATCCCTTTGAATGGGCGATATTAGAAAAATAAGACCCTCCCAGTAGATAGTGAAAGAAATGTCACATCAGGGTCTGGGCATTGCTATGACAACCCAGGCTCCATCAATCACCACTCCCATCAGCATGTGTTGCAAAGGAAACCCCTTTGCAATGTTTAATCTGAGAATTTTAATATTAAATATATATTTGACATTGAACGCTCACACCTTATTTGCTATTGTCAGGCTCACTTGATAGACAGCTAAGTTAGTCTCCTTTTATAATCCATTTCTGAGATGAACTATAAATTTTGAAGCTGGGCTTCATCATTGCAGAGAGAAAAGCTTTTCCAGCCTATTGTTGAAATATAACATTTTATACGATTTATGAGGTCCAGATTCAGGAAGACCATTTGCCAAGCACTTAAGGCTGGTTTTGCTGCCCTTTGCTTTTCTTCCCCCTCGCAAACATATATAGGGGGAAATCCATTAGGAAAGAAAAATTATGAAGAACTTACTTGATTCAATACAAACTCCAGCCTAAGAAAGAAAAAGTCTCGAGCGTTTCCATGAGGAACCTTGACCACATGAAGCTGTTCCTTGGGCTTAGGTATCCTGTTTGCTTCAACAAATGAAGTGACATCATATTTGTCTTGATATTAAATGAATGCCTCTGACTCAGGGAAACAGTTTGAATTTATACATTGTATAGTACAAATCCTCTCCAATACATTTCCCAGGTTCTTTTTGAAATTCCATATGATGAGTGCTGTGATTTGGTCATATTCCACTGAGCTTGTTTTATTGCTATTAATTTTACCCAGGAAAATAGATTCTCTGAAACTTGTGATCCCAGTAGCTGTCAAGTGGTAGAAAATGAAGAAAACCACCAGACAGTGTCAGATTTATTAAGCGCTCTAGAAGTACAAAATTAATGCAGTTCTTTGTCTTTGGAAGGTTCAGTGTCTGCAAGCTGGATTTATCCTAATGGACAAGCAATGGAAGGAACAATCGTCAATTAGCTATCTCTTTAGCCAGACTACACGTGGTTGGAAGGCATGTAGGTCTGCACCTAGGCAGACCTCCAATTTGTTCATTTTGACTGCAAATGACTTAATTTAACATTTTTCTAACAAATGCATTAGGTAGAATGCTGCAGTTTCCTTTAAGCATTTTTTTTTTCTTAAAAAGAATCATCAGTGAAAAACCATGTTAAGTAGGCTTCTCACTCCATTTGTTTTCCATCATTATCCTTAACACATGAATTTCTGAGGCGCCTGTGACTCTTCCAAGCACTGAACTATATAACAGTGAAGGTGGAATGGAAAGTTCTGATGCTCCATCTGTTGGACCTCCACTTGGTTTGAGAATGTTTTATACTCCTGTACTAGATCATCTGCCTGTAGTCCTTTTTTTTTTTTAACAGCATGAGTGAATTTTGCATTATCCTCTTATTAGAGTTACAGTGTGCAAGACTTTGAAAGTAAAGTCTTGATTTGGGGGTCCCTCATGAGTCATTTGTGTCTCCCTATAAGACTTAGGAGTCATTTCTCAAACTTACTAGCTGAACAATTCATCTCCTAATCATGCCATTTGTTTCATGTTATTTACAGCATTAACATTTTTCCCCTCAAAAATATTAACCTTTTGCCTTGCGTATTCTGGTGGTGTAATGAAAACAGCTGTTACTTGTCGTGGCACTGGTATCTTCACATTTCTTTTTATTTGTGTGCGGATTCCAAGCCAGTTGTATGTGAAGATGAACTTCAAACAAAATTCAGTAACTGTGTATCTGGCCTTTTGTTTGTCAATTGTAGGGTTTCAAGCCTTAAATGTGAAGCTCTGATGTACAACTTAGTCCTGAACTGTGCAAACATTTGTCTTTACTCTTTTACTGCATTTTCCCCTTTATGTACAAGCAATATGCTTCAGGTTATTATATAATTAGCTATACAAAATATTTTATGAGCAGATAAGCACACTGACGCTCCGTCTGGCTTGTATAGTTTTATATCAACTCTGTGAATATTCTCTTTGGTACAGAGTAGAGGATGTGTATAGAAACATTACTCCTGAATTTTTTATAGGTTCGCTCTCTTTGCCATTCTATCTGCTGTCTCCCACAAAATTTGAGTCATACCTCAACTGTATGAATCCTCTTTTAATGCTCAGTTGCCCTGAAGTGTGCCATTGTGGAATATGTTTCAATGTCTCGAGTGAAGAAATTGGAGGCATTGGTTTTAACAAAAGCAATAAAATGGCAACAGCTGAAAAGATTTCTAGAGGTAAACAGACATCCTCCCTTGTTGTTGGACTCTTGCTCAGCACAAACATTTTTAAAAGCACGTGATTTTAGCCTATCATTCTTGCTTTTGTGTCTAGGGAGGGCAGAAGGAAGGACTCCAATTTTTATGGTCCCTAAGATTTCAGAATAGAGCACTACAGTATGGGAAACAATATCCACATTATCACCCTAAATTATCATTGTTGAACTGTGAATGTGTTTGCAAGGGGGTGGGTGTTCATGAAACAGATGGAAAGGAAAATCATAAGCATGAGAAAGGCTTTTTGTTTTTTCTAAAATAAGTATCATAATTTTCTTCCTGAATCTTCTCACCGAAGCAGGCTGTGTGAAGTACTTTTTTTTATTTTTTGGCCATCAATGACTGGTCTTCAGTACCACCATTAGTTCAGTGCACAGCTAGACGTGGAGAAGAATGTGGAGCATGGAGAGGTTTTAGATGGGGAAGCCCCACTTCAGCACAACCAACCCCACCCCAAGTCTTCCAGGCCCTCAGGTTCACCAACTTTGCCTTCTGGTATCAAAGTCTTCCATCTAGTCAAAGCTATGGTTTTTCCAGTAGTCATATATGGATGTGAGAGTTGAACTATAAAGAAAGCTGAGCACCAAAGAATTCATGCTTTTGAACTGTGGTGTTGGAGAAGACTCTTGAGAGTCTCTTGGACTGCAAGGAGATCCAACCAGTCCATCCTAAAGGAGATCAGTCCTGAATATTCACTGGAAGGACTAATGCTGAAGTTAAAACTCCAATACTTTGGCCGCCTGATGCGAAGAAAAGACTCATTTGAAAAGACCCTGATGCTGGGAAAGATTGAAGGCAGAAGAAGAAGGGGATGACAGAGGATGAGATGGTTGGATGGCATCACTGATTTGATGGACATGAGTTTGAGTACACTCCGGGAGTTGGTGATGGACAGGGAGGCCTGGTGTGCTACAGTCCATGGGGTTGCAAAGAGTCAGACATGACTGTGCGACTGAACTGAACCAAAGCCTTCACTCATATACAGATGAATGGTGTCTTATAGAGACAGACATCCAGCACCATCTGTATTTTAATGGAGATCAAAGCCTTGGACTAAATTAAGATTGAATTTCTGTCATCAGCCTGGGGGCAATGAGTGGTGCTTAAAAGCTTCCCAATTACCCTGCAGTAGCTTACCTACTCGTCCCTCTACTCCAGTCATAAGCCCTAGTTTCTCCTGAAAATGTTAATTGCAAGCACTTTAAATTCTAAATTAATCTGGAGCATTAGCTTGAGTGGGTTTTCATGGTTTTCTAAGTCTTCTGCTGGACTGGCTTCATAAATAGTGACCATATCCCATTTCTAACATAGTCCGTTCTCTTTTACCCAGAGCTGGGCTTGACAATAAAAAGAATGATTGTACTGGACAGAGAATGTATCAATACTGTTTCCATTTGGCAGTTCTCCCTTTAGCCGTACTCAAGATTTCAGCTGCCTCGGCAGAGTACTAGAAAGTGATATGCTTATTAGAAAACTTTATTAATCCAAGTAGAGTGCTATTTGGCAGTTAGATTCTAATAAGGATGAGAAGCTAAATTTAATTCAAAGCTAAAACGTCAGCAAATTATACTGGCCTACCTTCTCTAAAGTGTGCTAGCTTGGACATTCCTGATTTCCAGATAGTTTCACCTGGAAGCATGCATGCTATATTTAGCATGAAATAGCACAGAAAAGGTTTCCAATAACATCATTTCAGCACACATAAATTCCACTTGCAGTAGCAAGCCATGTGCATCACCATTGGCTAGTGTGTCACCATCACCCATTCCTTATGGGAATGGATGGCGCTGAGACATTATAGCGATACCTGGCTGCAAATAGGAGGCCATGAAAACATGATGCAGCGAAGAAAACTTCAAAACCTGTAGAAATTTCTTTAAACGGTGAGCTGTCTGCGCCATACCTAGAAATGGCAAAAAAAAAAAAAAGCTTGCCCCAAACCACTTGGGATGTACTCACAGTATTTCACTTATGAACCTGGGAAGGAAAAAGACAAAAAGGAAATCATTTTCAAGGCAGCAGTTAACAGGGTCACTGAGTCATTGTGGCCCTCCCTCTGCCTCCATACACCCCGACCCCCAGGAACAGACCCTTACTCACCCTTATATAGCACCAATGCTTCCTCCCTTTTTCTTCCCACTTGTCATTGTACATTTTCTTAAATCACTTTCTTGTTTTCAATTCCCGTAAAAATGTTTTTTAACATATCGTAGATGAGGACAATGTAACAGGTTCTGCAGAATACCTAGAATGATTAAACTCCACACATTGCTTAGCTGCTCATGGTTGGGGATTAAATAAAGATTTAAGCTCTATAAAACATGAATAATCATAATGCCCCAAAGACTTCCACCTTTCCTTACTTGGACTTCTGCAACAATTTCTATTCTGTCCTCTACCAAAAGCTGGAATTGTCTTCTAAATATTTAAATTAGATCATGTTTCTTCCTGCTTTAACATCTTCTAACATGGTCTCAGGGTAAAAGCCGTTTCACTCACGGTAAAATCCAAAGATCTTAACAGGCCCTGCAAAGCATCTGTGGTCTGCCTTTCCTGCCTATATGACCTTATTACTCACCTCTATTGCTTGGACATTAAGCTCAAACCACACTTTCTTTAACTCATCACTTTAACTTCCTTTAAATCATCACATTCATTCCCTCCTTTGAGCTGGTTTCTCTTTCTAGAATGTTCTTCATAGAGCTGCCTCTGGATAGTTCCTTCTTATAATGCAGACTTGAGCTTAAAAGACAAAGGTCTTCCTTGACTACTCTGTCTTAGGTAGCTGCCCAGTCACTCTCTTATCACCACACTGTATTTTAAGGGTCTGAATGGCACTTAGCATTGCTTGATATCCTTTTCCACTGATCTGTGTATTGTCTCACCCACCTACTAGAACATAAGGTCACACAATCGTGTGTCTTGTACTCCCCCCTGTATTCCCAAGGCCTAGAATCATTGCAGTGAATAGTAGGTGCTCAGTAAGTATCTGCTGACTAAATATAAGAACCTTAAAGAATTTCACACAAGTGGAGAATCATTCCTTTAGCTAGAGTCCCAGACTGGAAAGACAGCTGCAGACAGGCCATGGAAGGTCTCTGCTCTCACACATCCGGTATTCTTGTAGGGGTCAGCAGAAGAGAAAAGTGAACAAGTACATAGTGAAGATGTGTTCACAGAATGATCAGTGCACAGAGGAAACAAGCAGGAAGACCGGAAGGGAGGGACTGAAAGGGAGGGACTGGAAGGGAGGGACTTGAAGGGTCTAAAGATGAGGTGGCAAGAGAAGTCCCCCTGAGAAGGGAGAACATGCCTGGAAACACTCGAGGCGGACAGTTTCAGGCAGGAAGAACAGCAGGTACAGATTCCCGGGGCTGTGACAAGCTTAGGTTGTGCGAGGAACAGGGGAGAGTAAGAAAGAAGCTTCCAGGCACAATAGAGAATGGTCAGGAAGAGGTGCAGAGGGAGACGGGGCCAATTGGGGGAATTGAGACCCCATGAGAATTAGTCTGCCCATAATTACAAGGCAATGGGTATTTTAAAAGTAAAGATGGATATCATCTTAATTATATTGTTTAGATATAAGGGGAAAGAATTACAGGTAAAGAGGTGGTGTGGACAGAGGCATGGAGGAGGGGTGTGGGTGAGAACTGAGGATAGGCTTAGGGAACAGTTAAAGTTTCACAGGAGACTAGACTGCAGGTGAGGCTGGAGACAGAAGCATAGCAAAGGGAAGAGAGCCAGAGGCTTTTAGAGCAGGAGAGTTACGTGAGCCAAACCGTACTTTAGGAAGGCCCATCTGGCAGCACGTTAAAGTGGGGTTAGGGTGGAGAGACAAGTCACCTAGCTGCTATCATGGTCTGAGCAGTGGGTGTGTGAACTAGGCTTGTGAAAGAAAAAAAAATATATGAAGGAATAGTGCTAGAGGCAATTGGTTAGGACTCAATAGATGTAGAATATGTGGGAGAAAAGATATCAACAATAATATAAAATATGATTGACAACAGCAGTAGCAGCTTTTTAAATTGAATTCTTATTATGTGCCAGGCACTATTCTAACTGCTTTAATGTGGGTTTTTGGTTTTTTTTTTTTTCCTTTCCTTTTTGGCCACACTGCATGGCGTGTCGGATCTTAGTTCCATGACCAGGGGTGGAACTCACATCACCTGCCTTGGAAGTGTAGAGTCTTAACCACTGGACTGCCAGGGAAGTCCCTATTCTAACTGCTTTAAATACAGTAGCTCATTTAATCCTCAAAGCAATCCTCTGAAGTCTAATTATCATCATCCATATTTCACAGATAGGTACTTCCCCCAAGTAGGCGGGAGGGCAGTGGCAGAACCAGGGTCTGAACTCAAGCAGTCTGGCTCCAGAGCCTATACTCTGAATGCTGGTCATTATGTTAAGTCTTGATGAACATGGAAAAGCAGTGAAAAAGCCAGGAAGATAGGAGAGAAAGTAGATTTCAGGAAAGAGATGAGGAAATTGTTTTTGAACAAGTGGAGTAATAAGGCATTGGTACATTTTAGGTGCAGATGAAGAGCAAGGGATGAGCATGGTCCTTGGAGCTCTTGTGAGCTGTCCCAGGCAGAGATGGGTGTCTTCATGGGTGTTGAAAACTTGCCCCATCTGCTCATTCTGGTACTTTTTGAATGGATGGATGAATAAATGGATGACCACGAAAAGGAATGTGTTAGAGTCCTGGGAGTGAACAGTATCCCCAGGAGTGAAAAGTATGGACAAGAAACAGAGAACCTTAAAGGAAGCTCATGTTTAGAGAACAAGGGGAGGGGCAGTAAAGGAAACCAACTCTGAGACTGAGGAAGTAGGAAGAAGCAAGGAGGAGAGATTCACAAGGAAATTGCTGCCCAGTGTCTAACCCTGTAGAGGCCAGGGTTTGCTCAGCCTCCAGAGGACAGTTTTAAGAGCAATGAGGGTGCAAGCCAGATTGTCATCTGGCCAAAAGAGAGGACAGCAGATGAAGAAATGAGACAACAGGTGATTCCTTTTTAGAGTTTTATGAAAGGGGGGCAAGAGAGTCAGGAGGCAACAGCTTGAGGGCAGAGGAAGGGCCCGTGGATGGTAATGATTCACAAAGGTCCTAAAATTGCTCCCAAGAGAAGAGAATGAGGAGCAGGGTCTCCTGGGCCTCGGCAAGGGTGTGTATGTCTGTCGCTGTAGGCGAGCAGCAGAAGCCCAGTCTGCACAACAGCAGGGTTACCTCAAGCCTTAGACACCACCTGATTTGAGGCCATGCCCTGGCAGAAACGCTCCCTGGATGGGTACGTGGGAGAATAGTTAGTTGGACTCATTTGGTGACACCCTCATTTAGAGGTGGGTAGAAAGTATTGACGTCATCATGCTGCTGATTTTATAGAGAAGCAAGAGTTATTTCCCACTGACAGGAATTTGTGGCACTCAGCATCTGTTTAAAAAAAAGGAAAAGATTCCCCCACCCCCTTCTTCAGACTTCTCTGGACTTGCATCTGTCTTGCCAGCTGTGAGCTGCTGAATTCCAGGGTGCAAAACCAAGGGAGACAAGTGGGAGGGGCATAAAATAATGATTACATGCTACTTCAGTATAAATCTGGGTTTATTGTGTATTCCTGGGCACATGCCGTCAAATTCAAGTGTGTGCCTCTCTCTTTCAATATCTGTCTGTAAACCTTGATGGTATTAAGCATATGTTTTAATAAATATTTTGTTTGCTGTATTTTCATTAATATTCATAGGGAGTGGAGCACTTTGGGTTTTGTGATTTCTAATAAACATTGATGGTGTTACTATTTGTACTGAGCATTCAGTATGCTCCATCAAAATGGCAGCTCTAATTAGGTTCCTTGAATTAGCTAATGGATTTTGAGAAAGATAGCTTAGAAAGCTCTTACAGCTGTCCAAGATACTCCTGCCATGGCAGAAAGACAAAAGGCCCCTGGAAGCTACAGACTTCAGAGCTTTAGAAATGCAGCTGACAGTTAAAAAGATAAATTACATTCATATTTTTCCACTGAACGTCCTAATACTGAATTAATGTTATTCCTGTAGTGAGCATCCATTAAGAAGCTCATTTTATTATAAGGATGCATTTTGACCATTAGCTCTTTTTCTTTGGCTCCTCCTCTCTCCCCACTCGCCTTTTTCTCCCTCCAATTCCCCAGATAGATTGGACACAGTATGAAAAAGCTTCTTTGAAGAAGAGGAACTAATTTCCCTCTTTTTGTAGGTTATAAATTTAGAAACTCTCTTAGCTATATAGTAAACATTCAGTTTAAGGAATGTCAAAGTAAGTAGTACATAGAGAACTAATATATTGATTCAATTCGAGCCTTGTGGGTTATATTTTATGTAGAACTTGGGGTGGGGGATGAGCTTCTAGCTAGTGGACTTGCTTACACTTGGGTAAAACATGATTTTTGTTGTAGAATAGGAATATCTCAAAAACAATGTGATGCTTTCTTTTTTCATCTTGATGTGGGATCACAAAATAATGCAATGCCACTCAACGTGTTCTTCACTTTTCCTTCCTAAGAACGAGTTTCTTTAGCAAATGATGAACTGATAATATCTGAATGACTGTACCTAATATGTCTGCAAATAGGGAGGGAAAAAAATAGTTCTTAGTGGAATGGAGAGTAATAAAGTTCATGACAAATAGCCGAATGCAGGAAACACAGTCACCCACAGGCTTCTTTGAGCTAGATATGTGAGTACTCATTAACTCTATAACTGTGTTCACATAATGTTTGGCTCTTATTTGTCCACTTCGAAAACTAATACCTGTTACTTTTTAATCTGAAAGGTTACAACTCTCTAGATACCTGGTAAATCCTTTAGGGGAATGTTTCCTGGGTCGTTAACTCTCGGCCATCCAATTTCTGTTTTCCCCATTTCAGTCTTTGCAGTGCCTCTGTTTTTCTAAGTCCTGCCTGACTTTGGCCTTTTTTCTGCTCATTAGTACCTTGACCAAACAAGGGGCTGGGCAAAGAAAAGAATCAAGTCAATTAATTGGAGGATTGTTTACAGCTCTGGGAAAATACTTTTGGGAAGGAAACTTAAGTTGTTGGTTTAAATAAGAGTTTTCAAAATCATCCCCAGTGTCTTATTTTCCATGCCCTTCGAAACCTATTTCTATGCATAACTGAGAACCAATTTAAATGCTGTTGCTAATAAAGCTGTTGGAAATAGGGAAGAAATGAAAGTGTTTATGTAATGTATAGATTACAGATCAGACAGCTTGTTTTGCCTTGGTATGATAAAAATAAAAAGGAAAAGCCTTTTTATATGAAGTGCCAAAAAAAAGAAATACTCACTTCTTCCCACACATGACTTCACCATGATGAATAAAAGGCATAACTGACATCATGTTTATTGAAAAAAACAGCAACTGTCATACTGTCGAGAGGCTACTGAAAGCTGGAAGAAGGCATGTTGTTTATTCATTTTCACTGTGGATTATTTATAGAGTTCAATTGTCAGCATCAACCTCATGCCTAATTTTCCCTCTTCTTGGATAGCCCGTAATTCATTCACTTTTCAGATCAAGAAGACAGCTACAAATTGCTCCAGGGCAGGTATTCGGGCACCACTGTTACCTGGCCTGAATGGAGCAATGGCTGTTTATTCACTGAGCTTCTGTGACTACTTTCCGTAAAGTGCCAGTGAAAATAAAAGTCATTGTCAGCCCATAATGGGTTGGTTTCATTTGTTTTATTTTTTTCACTTTTTGCCCTCTGATTTGGCAGCCAGTGCTCTCTTCCTAAAGGGAAGTTTATCACTCTGTTAAAATGCATCATGCTTCAGCACCAGTTAATGTTACTGGTTAACCAAGAGCTCTAGTTATAGAAAACATTCAGTTTTCAAACTGAAGTTCTCACTGTCCCATTGCCTCCAACTAAAGTGCAGGTACAGTATTCAACAAGCGGGGAAACAGAGATAGAAGGTGACTTTTGCCAATGGTTGGGTCACCCATTTAGCTTGAACTGTACACGTATCCAAGAAATCATTGAATATGGTGCAAGAACGTCCCATAGAGGTCAACTGGTTCATTTCATTGCTTATGATATGTGGAAAGAGAAGGGTCTTTTTATAAAAGATAGTTATTCATTGACTTCTATATTGGCTGCATTGAGTCTTAGTTACTGCACACAGGCTTCCCTGTGATGCATGGGCCTCTCTCCAGTTGTGGCTCATAGGCTCTGGAACACATGGGCTCTGTAGTTTGTGGCACACAGCCTCTCCAGTTGAGGCACACAGGCTCAGGATTTGCAGGACACAGGCTCAATTGCTCTGCCACATGTGAGATCCTAGTTTCCCGACCAGGGATCGAACCTGCATCCCCTGCATTGGAAGGCAGATTCTTAACCACTGGACCACCAAGGAAGTCACATGGGTCTTATAGAGTTATCGTGATATAAAGAATAACCCTGGAGCTGCTCTACCCAATGTGAAATCGATCCAGGATTCCACATCATCTTCCCTTTTTGCAAGATTGGCACATGGAGCTATTCAAGTCCTACCAGCTTTACTTCCCAGAATTCTTCATCCACTCCCACACTTCTGCCATGCCTAACCAGCTGCCCTTTTATGTTGCCACCACTTAGCATCTGATGCTCCTTCCACTGGCATGCCCAGTACCCTCTCCTTGCTCTCCCTTTCTCCTTGAGGCCTTTCCTAGCCTCCCCAAGCATAGTTAATCACCCTCTCCTCTGAGCTACTGCAGGACTTCATTATGCTTCATGATACTTCTTCATAATAATTGCTACATTGCCCAACAATTATTTATTTATATTTCCACCTCCCTCCATAAGACTGAAATCTCTGAGGGTTAGTTCTGGGTCTTAATCACCTTTACATTACCAGGGCCTGGGACATGGCAATATTTAAAAATAAATAAAAGCATAAATAAATGTACACAGCTGAAAACATTCAGAAGGTTATTGTAAAACTTTTATAAAAGCAATTGATGGTCCAAGTTTGATGCCAGCTTATTACTATCCAGTCTGTTCTACAGAGAAAGTCACCATTCTCCTAGAAAAGATGTAGAAGTCTGAACATCTTTTAAAAACAACTGAAACAATCGCTAGGAGATGATACTATAAACTGTCTCTATCCTGTAAATCCCCGAAGGTCAGAAGGTCAGCATGAGGTTACAGGGTCACCAGTGCTCACTTTACACCCAGGGAAATGAAGGCTGTGGGGTAGTCTTAGATTTGACACGCGTTGGGACCTAGTCAATGTTAACTTTTTATGTGGCTCTTTGGAGTTGAGAACCTGTTTGGATTGGATCATTATTATAACCCTATTTAAAATTGCAAGAGCATTTGTGCATATATGTGTAGAAGAAACAAAAGGAATCAAAGCATGTTCTTAATAAATTCTTAGGCTGAATTATGCTAATCACATCAGAACACTGCATATAGAATTCTATGTTTATGAGATAATTTGATTTAACATCATATGTGTGATAATTAAAGTCTGGCCCATGCATCGCTTCTGGGTGTCTGGACAGTTTATTGTATATTTCTTCCCGTCAATGGGTATGGAGGTAACAACTAGTTTACATAGCCTATGTATTTAGAACACTTTGACTCCACAAACATTTAGTATTGAGTTCCTAATCAAAATCTTTAGCTTCTTCCAACTGAAAAACATGTCCTTTTTTCTTTGAATATTTTTTCTCTTTCTCATGTTATTTTCCCAACCTCATCCCCTTCCATTGGAAGGCAAAAAAAAGTGTTATGGGAGGAAAAGTTGACTTACTTTAATCTACTGACCTTTTTTTTTTTTTTTTTTTTGCTAATCTACTGATATTTGATTAGCACAGGCTACCATAGTCTATCTTGACAGATATAATCCTTTAAATTAAAAATATAAATAAAAAACCCGCCATCCATGCACTAACTCATTTAGAGTCTCCTTTTTTCCTTTACATTGTGTAGTCAATTTGACCTTATTTCCTCATTGTGTAAAATAAAGACCTAGGTGTCCAGCTGTTGGGAATCAGTGGTCTTTGATGGCCTTCCCTGGTCCCTTGGGAGAAGACAGAGGTTCTATGTTTCCTCTGAGGAAGAGGGAATTTCACGGAGGCCTAGGAAATTCCCAAGGTTTTATGGCCTGCAGCCCACACAGGCTTATTTTTCCCAGAATTGACCCTGAAAGTTTAATCCACATCTAAATGTCAGATATGTATTTCTGAAATTCAAGCTGTGTTTGATTTAAGCCTAGAGGATAATAATTTTATCTCACAAGTCCTGCAGTTGTTGGTGAGAACTTCTTTGAGAAGGTGTGTGTGTATGTCTGTGTGTGTAAGATATTAATGTGTGCGTGATATCATCAAAATAATACATATTTTTAAGGTTTCTTCCATTTATCTTTTTGTCCCTATTTTGCTCATTTTATTTTGAGCCGTAAAAGTCTTTGAGAAAACTTATAAAGTTCCAAGTGGAATCATGTCTTAAGGTTAAGTTTCTGAAGCATCATGTGAGGCAAAAGTTGTGTACAGTCAGAATTTACCTTGAAAAACAGTTTAGGGGGATGCTATAACCCAGGTGGCTCAGTGGTAAAGAATCCTCCCAATGCAGGAGATGCAGGAAATGTGGATTCGACCCCTGGGTTGGGAAAATCCCTTAGAGGAGGAAATGGCAACCCACTCCAGTATTTTTGCTTGAAAAATGCCATGGACAGAGGAGCCTGGTGGGCTGCAGTCCATGGGGTCGCAAAGAGTTGAACACAGTTGATTGGCTGGATGCGTGTGCATGCAGGACCTACCTATGATCTCTCACTAAACCCACACAACACTCATTCTTTTCATTCTTTTAGTGCAGCATCAACTTGTTATTCCCTTGTTTGAGCACCAGCTGAAGTAGCTGGTTTGCATTTGGTGGCCATGTTGTACAAGTACTCATAGCTTGAAACACTGGGATCATGTTCAGTACAGTGTAAAGCCTATATTATGAGAGGCACTTAGGAACTGCCCCAACCAAGGGAAAATGACTCAGCTTGTGTCCAGGGCCCTACATTCATTACATGGAATGGCCAATGGGAATATTGTCACTACTTAAATTGCTGTTTTCCCCCAAGCCCCCATTTTTGTCTAAGCTCAAATATTGAAGCATCACTTAAAGATGGTTGTGATGCAGTGTTGCTATACTTCAGCCATGTAAGAACAGCTGTAACATGAATTACAGGATTTGTTTATCATCTTTAACAGAAGACACAGTGAATGCACAGTTTCAAATTGGTCTAAATCTATTTTTCTTTGCATCTTCATATGCTCGGTTAGCAAAGATGTAGAATAGAAATGAAGGGCTAATTTTGCCGCCAGCCAGTGTGAACTTTTCAACTATATTTTAAAATCCTCCTTTAAGAAACAAAAATTACCATGTGAAATACTTGATAAATTCTTTTGGTGACTCCCACCTACTTTGCGTTGTTAATAAAATTGGGACAATGTCTCGAGACAGTATGTATCATATGTTTATATGAAACTTTGAATGTGCCCAATATTTGTGTAAATTACTTAAGGCTCAAAAATACTGTACTGCATTGGAGGAAAGATATTAGAATACTATTCAAAATATGAATAACTCAAATGGATATTTTATGACTAATGGCAAAACTAGCTTCTGAAATTTGAACACAGCCAGGAGGTCAGTGCACAGTATCAGAATAATGCAATTATGTGTTACAGGCTTATAATGGTGAGTTGAAGCCGTGAATAATAACCCGTGTGTTGTTGACTTGTGAACAACACTGTCAGTGTCACTCCTAAGAAATTTCTACCTTCTCTGGAAATGGAGACAGAGAAGCAGAATGTTCTGATTAGGGAATGGCCTCACATTGTCTCAAGTGATAAAGCGCAAAGGTAGAGCAAAACCTTTTTATCAGAAGAGGAGATGACATTGATCTGGTGAGAATCTCCATCACAGCAATTAATCACGTAGGAGAAAGTTGCCCTTCATGCATCAATGAGATTACTTTTCAGGGGTAAATGGCGGCCATGGTATGAGTGGAAATGCTTGCCGTTATGCGATCAAAAGTGTCAGGGGAAGGGGGACCATCTTTTTCCCTCTAAGACGTGATTCATTGGGTTCAAAGTCCATTCAAGGGTTAAGATTTCCAGGACAAATCTTCCAGCTATAAGAGTCAGAGGGTCAGTTGACTGAGCTACGGCTGGAAATACCAAGATAAGGATCTCAAAGGGAGCAGATGCTTAAAGCAGGAAACATGTGAAGAAAAGCAAAAGGTCAGACTCAGGTTGCCATGGCAAAGTCAGGAGCCCAGGTAAGCCAAGTCACATTGTCAGATTATCGTGTCTGGGTCAAAATGCCACTGGCAGCTCAGGATGGCTCGGGGAAGAACCACATTCAGAATTGCAGGCTGCACTAATACATAGCTATGCTTTGTGGGGTCCGTCCTTCCTTATGACCCTAACTTACACATTGACCTCTCTGGACCAGTTTTTTAGCTTCCTCATAGTAGCCTGCTGTAACGAGTAATTTTGTTGAATGCTTAGAAATTTATACAAATACATGCTTTTCAAAATAATGTATTAGCATAGAATATAGCTTTTTTCCCCTCAGTTTCTGCCACCAATTTTTCATGCAACATTATATCATCTCTTAAGATATATAATAAGCATTGTTTCTTTGCCTACTAGTAAGAAGTATAATGTCAGAGATAATTGACAAAAGTAGTTCTAGAAATAAAGAGAGATTCAAATGTGAAAAATTTGTTTCATCTGTTACTGTATTCACTCTTTCTATAAACTCATAGTCTTAATATAGGAAGTCATAGGGAGTCATTGTAAGCAAACTAATTGTTTTAATTAACAAAATAACTGAAATATATAGATATTAAATGCCCATATGAAGAAAGTCATAGTCTTATTTTGGGGGGAAATTATTTTAATCAAAAATAATTGGCAAGGGGGGTCACCATCATAGTGGTGATGCATTGGGAAAGAAATTAGAAAACTTCCCAAGTGTTGTTCATGGCTAGTCAGTTATATATTCCAAAATTTCACTGGACTAAACCACAAAAAATCTTATTTGTCAATATACCTTTGGAAAAAATAGATACTTTGTACAAAATTAGGAACAAGGAGAAGATAATTTATATAATTATAATTTTCACTGAATAGTAACACGATAATTTTCAGAGCTGTCCAGTATGAAAATGCCATTTAAAGAATTTTATAGAATTTAGCCCCATTAAAAGCCATTATTTATTATTAAATCTCATTTATCACATATGGACACACTATATAAATGTATTTGCATTATGGAATGTTAAATCTGTAGAGTGTTAGTGCTATTGGGCTATGGTTTCTATAAATCTTCAAAATGCTTTTGAATTAATGATCCTGAGTACATTTATAAGAATGTCTCAAATTTTTTATTTGACAGAAATCTTTATCACCAACAGAAAATCAGTTACAGTTGTGTCTATGACTGCCTTCAGCTGAATATTCTTTTACAGAACCTAGTCTGGGATTTGAAGTATAATTAGTAAGGGAAGAGTGCATATAGATAGTTAGATTTCTTTATATTCATGTTATCAAGAGTGTGAATATCACAGAATCTCAGGTATTTTGAGAGCTCTGTTCCCACTTTGGAAAAAAGTATGCCCTGTTTTCGCAGAACTGTGGTACTGCTATATTTGAAGTTTTAGACTATATTGATTCTTTAGGTCCTTAAATGCAAAAAGATAAAACAATCCTTCCCTTTAGGGGAAAAAAAAAAAAGGAAATAGCATATTGTCATCACTCCATATCTTTCAAAAGGAGAAAATCTTTTTGATAAAACCTTTAAAACTTCACACTTTTGTGAATATAGAAAGATGAATACCATGTTTACTTAATTTAAATATTTTATTGTTGTTCAGTTACTCAGACATGTCGTACTCTCTGCAGCCCCGTGGACAGCAGCATACCAGGCTTCCCTGTCCTTCACTATCTCCTGAAGTTCGCTCAGACTCATGTCCATTGAGTCGATGATCCATCCAACCATCTCATCCTCTGTTGCCTGTCTTCTCATCCTACCTTCAGTCTTTCCCAGAATCAGAGTCTTTTCCAATCACAATAACGTTTTTACAGTAACATCATAAAAAAAGTGAATAATCAAATCCCAAACTTAAAAACAACCCCTATTCTACTGATTACTGTTGACATACATACATCTAATGCCAACAGTTTTATTCAGTGAATTTGTAAGGGTTAGCTCATCCAGGTAGAAATATTCCTGTTAAGGTTCCATTATATAGAGACTGTTCTTAACTGCATCACTGAATCTGGACCCCAGGCTGGTACCTACTGATCAAAGGCAGACACCTCTCCTTAGCAGTGAAGAGCTACATGACTTGAGGCTACCTGAAAATGACACAGCTCTTTGGAATTAACTGTGTATATTTTAATCATAGTTAGGGTGCTGTATTTACTTGTATGCCTGCTTAGACATACACACAAAGTCTCAACAGATGAATTCACAAGTCAGACAATGGTTCGCTGGCAGTGACCAGCTCCCTCTCATTCGGCCCCCTCAGCCAGTGATGAACGTTACAAGCAGCAGCCCTGGCTGTTTGTCAGCCCTGGTCCTGATCCAGAGTTTCTTTCTCTTTCATGTGGACCTTTGTCATATGTTGAGTCTCTTTTGCACCCCATTCAGTTTTATACCAGTTTCCCACATAAGCCTGTTAGAGATGTAATGTTAATTACCCAGAAATCTCCGTCTGCAGTTGCTCCAGCATCATTCTTTAATGAATACAGACTTCATTGCATGTATTCTATTACTTTAGCTGCTTCAATTTCTATTTTTATTGCAAAGATCTGTGCAAATAAAAGAATATCAAAAGGTATGGCTATAAATGTGCTCTGCGAACTTCCCTCTGCCTTGAAATGCAACGGCTGCTACCATATGCCTGCTGCATTTTAATGCCTTTCTCATGAGGCAACAAGGTAACACTGGCTTTGGAGTCACACACTCCCTGGTCCACCATTCACCAACTGTGCTACTTATTTGAGCCTCAGTGTACTCATCTGTGAAATGTCAATGTCATCCTCACAAATTTGATTGGGGATGAAATGAGATGAAGTGTGTAAAGCATAAATATTATGTTTAAGGAGCTTAATAAATGTTACTTTTCTCCAGCCTGTTGTAGTAACGGGAGGGGACTATGGCATGCACAAATGAACACTCATTTTAAAATGTTTTTCAATTGAGGTAATTATGAACTAGGAAGAATAAGGTTAGATTCCAGTGGAGCAGATAATGCCTTACTGTGATGTGTATTGCATTTGGGAATATATTACTATAGGTGACGATGAAGAAAATGACATGGTTTCTGAATTTCATTACAACTTTAAAACTCTGTCCAGCTTTAAAGTGTTATAAGAAAAGCCTGTTTTACTATACATCTGCTTTTAAAGGCGAAGGCAGCATAATTTACAAGAAATCACTACAATATAAATCTGTTTTGTTATACTGCTTGAGTTAATTTAAAATAAAATTTCAGCACATTGAAAGTGCAGGAGTGGCAGTGATCACCTACATATGTATATAGCTACAATAGGAACTTTTTTGGTAAGAATGACTGACTAACCTCTACCTTATCCAGTGAACAAATAATACAGCAAGCCTAAATTTTCTAACTCGCAACCTGGAGATGGGATTACTGATACTTTACCAGATTTTATATGGTTGCAAGAGTAGGTGAGTTACATCATAAGCTGATATAACTTCTGAAGCTATCAGACAAAATTCTTAGAATCTCTACTACTGAGTTCCATAAAGCCAGGAAAATAGAAGTTAACATGTAAATAGAGGAAGGAAAAACAGAAGTCCTCAGAAAGTAAGTCCTCAAAGCTAGGCTTAGCTTTCATTCTGGTCCAGTATATTGTTAGAGGACCCAATCTTTAAGATACTAATTAGATGAAGGAGGAGACACAGGTTGAAAGGTATTAAACAATGATAGAATGAGCCTTCTTTAAAGTCAGACCTTGTATATCTAGTAGTCATGAGCCTCAGATTTCTCATGTCTATGGAGCAGAACCATAAAAGTTATCTTTATTCTTCTGTGATTTTGAAATATTTATAGCACCTGTTAACACAACTATATAACTCAACTCAAGTGCCAGCTCCTATAGATGGTAATAGCTTTCTAAAGTTTTGGGTTAAGAAAGATTCTAAGACCATGTCTAGGATTATGGGGAAGGAATGCTATAATTGATTAATGATATCTGTTCTGAGCAGAACTGATAGTAAGTGAAAGTCTGTATCAATATATTTTCTATACAATGTCCCATAAATTATAATTATTATGATTACTGCTTCTCTTATGACAAAGGCATTTTTATGTTCCTCAGATTTCTACCTCTTCAACACAAAACGGAATCAATTAACTGCTTTGGGTACAATAGCTGTGTATATCATTTTTATTGATTTGATGGTAAACTTGTGTGTGTTATCTGCAGAGAAGAGCTGAAAGATAAAACCAGAATTTACTATTCCTCATTTTATTATATAAACCAACTACCTGGGAAAAAGTCTGGTATAGTTACTCAAAGTAGAGTGAAGGTTAGACAGAGAAAGAAAATGAATGTTGCAATGTAATCCCTGCTTATCATGAAAGGTTTGCATGGTGTCCTGTAACTTCTCTAAAATATTCACACAAGGGAGAATGTTTTGCACTTAGATGGTCACTGAATTTCTAGACTTTTTCCTGTTTTTCTCTGTGGCCAGATTTCTTCTCTGGGTAAATAGTCATGTTCCTGTCAGCCATAGGGGATTTTCTGAATCATAAACAGCTGATTTTGTATTCTTGCCCCATTCCTTCTATTTGAGAACTGAAATCTGATCAAACCCATATTTTTAAATTTATTTATTTATAGGCATATGGAAGAATAGTTTACGGTCTGAGTGTGATTATTTTTTCCCACAAATGCAGGAAAATTATGGGGATTTTTAAAACAGTCCCTTATCAGTTTCTTTTTTTTTTTTTTTATTACTGATGATTTCATTCTGCTTGAATTCAATGCTTCGGTTTCTTTGGGTAAACTAATAGATTATGTATGCTGTGTTTGCACCACATTGATTGAACTCATCTGGTGAGTTTGAGCGTGGCTCATGCATGCACGAAATGGGCAGAAGCCTGCACAGTGGATGCAGGCCCGTAGGCAACTCAGAGTACTTAAGACCAAGGAGTGCTCTTCAGAATTAAGCTCAGCTGTCTTTCCCGCCTTCTGTTGTTCAGAAAAGTATCAGACCTTCCACTTTTTTTGTTTTTGTTGTTATCTTTATCAAGTTCTCAAGAAATACTTTTGTTCAAGAAAAGTATAGTAAGGGAACAAAGTCAGAACTATTTAAAGAGAGTTTTAAAATACATATTGAAGAAAAATTAAGGTAAATGATCTGTAAGAAATTGTTTTTTCTCGATCAAAGGCATCAATTACTTAGTGTCCATAGAGCAGGTAGGAAGCCAAGAACCCCGTGCTGATTTTGTACAGAGGATGCTGAAACACGTGGGCCCACTTTCAGTTAGTTTACGATCTAGCGGTAGTTTGGGAAGAATGTTTTCCTTCCAAAAAATGTTTACTCACCATTTTCTTTTTATAGTTCAAGTGTAATTTTTAAATGTTTTAACAAAATAATAGATGACTTTTTTCTACTGCTTTTAGATGTCTCATTTAAACTTAAAACTCAGTGTAGTACTTGAGGATCATTCTGGCATGTAGAGGTCTTGTCCGTGGGCCTCCTCCCTACTTCCCTCGGTCTCACTAGTCGCTCTTCCCAGCTCCCTCCCCTACACCTTGTATACTAGAGCCGTGTTTCTCACATACACATGAAATATGAGTATCATTATGGTTAATTGTTACAAATTGAGTTAAAGTACGAACATTTGCAAATCATCTATTTTGTCATTCATTAGAGTAAATTCAAAATATCCCTAAAGGACCAAACTCTTTTATTATAATCTGCTTCCCAAATGAGAGGGGGAAGGAAGCGAATGTCAGCTACTATGTCTATGAGGCAGGACAAAAGAAGTTGAGGACCACTGCTTGCCAAACTGACTTCCTTGCATTCCCCCAAAGCAACATGCTTTCTCATTTCTGTTCTTTGCATTGTCCTTCCTTCTGCCTTGAATTTTCTCATCTCACTTGTTCAGTTGTTGAGCACCTATGAATCTTTCAAGATTCAGCTATGATGTCACCTCCTCTTTGGGGTCTTCTGTGATCTCCTTCCATGGCTCTGTTCTCCCCTGTTAAAGTTTAAGCAATCCATGTTCCCTCAACCCCTGTGCAGACCTGGAGCATCAGTCACAGTGGATTGTAGTCTTCCATATCCCTTTCAGTTCCCTAACTCCCAGACTGTGTGTTTTTTGTGAATAAGTTCTGTGAAAGTGTTTAAGATCTCTGTGTCTTAACATAAGGTCTGGCACAATAGAGCACTCAGTTATGCCTCAGATCAATCAGAGAAGTTGATCAGCTGTAGAGATCTGGCTAGCATCTTCCTCTTGCTTCCTAGCCCTGATTGTATCACATAATGTTGATTCTGTTGAAAAGGTGGTGACAAATCTAAGCTAAAAGGGAGCCACCGGCTGACCAGTGTGGGGCTGAATGGATAAGTTACTGGAGAAGCTGTAATTCCTGAGAGGAAGAAGTAGCTAAGAAGAGAAGAAAACCTTGGACATGTAGCCAAGATGGCATGTTCTACTATGACCAGCTTTCTATTTTTCTTTTTACTTCTTGGCAAGACTTCTATTTTCTTTTCTTTCTCTATATCCTGCCTGTACCCATATAATGACGTGTACCCCAGCCCCACTCCAAAAATTCACAAATGTCATTGAACTGAACATGCCATGCTACTCTGCATCACATTCAAGCTTCAGGTCAAACAACTGGTCTCAAATAGGCAACATTTATGTAATAAAATGAGATAGCACATAAAAAACTAACCAAACTCTGTTCATACAATTTTAAGAAAAAGGTGATGGCTCTTTTAATTGCTCTAGGTCAGGACCTTAAGTTCTCACTCAAAACACACTTATTAATCCCAAGTTAGAGCTAAACATATGCACATAAAGAGTAGTTTTGATTTATTTTTGTTACCAGGATTTTCACAGTTTTCCTAGCATGTTTGTACAATATTACTGAATCTTCCAAATTTGAATGTCAGATGTTTTAACAAAATAAAAAATATCAAGAAGCAAGTTTCTAGAATGTTGTTCACCATGTGACTACTTGTCTGATTATGTCCTGCAGTGGCCGGTCCATGAGTGGAAGTGCTGACCGCATCCAAAAGCTGCGGAAAGAGTATTATCAGGCTCGGAGAGAAGGTTTCGCTTTATATGAGGATGACGAAGGAAGAGCAAGACCTGAGTATGATCTTCACTGGGTAAGTCCATGCCTGAATTCATTGCACTCATCTTTACTGATGTAGTTAAGAGCAGAAGAACATGGCTAGGAATGTCCTATACATATCAATGTATATTTAGGTTACTTGGGTTTCATGGATATGAACATTACCTAAACCACAGCCCATTTTCTCCTACAGAAGTTGTTTCTATAAATCAAACCACACTAATGCACAGTAGTTCATTTTAATTGCTTTCATATTTACTCCCTCTTGGACTTGTATGCCTGCTTGTTTGGATGGAGCAGATGTTAGTTATTTTAAAAAGGGCAAGGAATGTTGGTCATTATCTACTGAGCCTTAATCCTTACCCTCCATCTCTTGAGTCCCAGACATCTGGTCAAGCATTGACAGACCATGCAATAGAAGTCATCTCTCCTTTGGAAAACAGTTACTAGAAATAAATTTCAGAAAGGTCTGAAAGATATCCATTCAAAGATATCAAGTGTTAGTATATTGTATCTGAACACTTTACATTTTGCTAATCTTACCAGTACACTAAGATCATTTTATTCTGAGACAAGGGCAGTTTCTTATTAGAGGGTTCTTTATCAAATCATTCCACATTCATGAAGACAAAAGAATATTGTGACCTCTAAAGAAACATTTTTCTGGGTTTTTTCAAAATAGCCTAATTCATCCTGTTGTCTTTTTCAAGAAGGCAAGCTCTCTCTCATCCTCTTTGATGATTACTGCCTTTTTCTACAGTTTTTAGTGCTGTCTTGAAAACCAGGTAAGGAACCATCTTATCCATGGTGACCACACCATCTCTTTTGAAGGACTGATCTTTTAAAGGAAAGTTTCCTTTCTTGATTTCCACACCCACACATGTGTTCCTGAGGTCAGGGTTGGGAGAGTAGATTCTGATCTACCACTGAGCTGATTCTCTCTAGTTTTTACTTGGATAGTCTGGTTTCTCATGCGTGAAACCTAGTGCTTTTACACAGGGGTCCAAAAGTCAGTTTCAGCATCTATCACTGTTGTGCACAGCAACTGATATTTCGTAGCCCAGTAGATTCTACCTTGTATGGCAGAGTTTAAAAACACTTATCAGAAGTACACGGTATGGACTAGCGATCGCCAAGCAAATGGCTTCAGTCTTTTCCAGAGATAAGCATCCTGTGACTACAGATCAGAAGAAATAACTATTTATTGGTTTTATTACCAATATTAGGATTAAGCAGAATAGCATTGACAGTGATGGAGCAACTAGTTCTTTAGACTCTCAGTAACAGAAGCAAGATTGCCGAGAGAAATATCAATAACCTCGGATATGCAGATGACACCACCCTTATGGCAGAAAGTGAAGAGGAACTCAAAAGCCTCTTGATGAAAGTGAAAGAGGAGAGTGAAAAAGTTGGCTTAAAGCTCAACATTCAGAAAACGAAGATCATGGCATCTGGTTCCATCACTTCATGGGAAATAGATGGGGAAACAGTGGAAACAGTGTCAGACTTTATTTTTTGGGGGCTCCAAAATCACTGCAGATGGTGACTGCAGCCATGAAATTAAAAGACACTTATTCCTTGGAAGGAAATTTATGACCAATCTAGATAGCATATTGAAAGGCAGAGACATTACTTTGCCAACAAAGGTCCATCTAGTCGAGGCTATGGTTTTTCCAGTAGTCATGTATGGATGTGAGAGTTGGACTGTGAAGAAAGCTGAGCGCCGAAGAATTGATGCTTTTGAACTGTGGTGTTGGAGAAGACTCTTGAGAGTCCCTTGGACTGCATGGAGATCCAACCAGTCCATTCTAAAGGAGATCAGTCCTGGGTGATCATTGGAAGGACTGACGCTAAAGCTGAAACTCCAATACTTTGGCCACCTCATGTGAAGAGTTGACTCATTGGAAAAGACTCTGATGCTGGGAGGGATTGGGGGCAGGAGGAGAAGGGGACAACAGAGGATGAGATGGCTGGATGGCATCACCAACTCTATGGACGTGAGTTTGAGTGAACTCCAGGAGTTGGTGAAGGACAAGAAGCCTGGCATGCTGCAATTCATGGGATCGCAAAGAGTCGGACACGACTGAGTGACTAAACTGAACTGAACAGAAGCAAAAGATTTTCATAGAATAACAATCTATAACAATTCACTTCATTTCAGCCTTAATCAAGACTGACTTATTGACTTTGATGGAAGACTCTATACATAAGACTGTCCTCTCTCAATCAATCAGATGATAAAGGGAAGTTGTTTCCACCAGAACCAAAGCAGAACTCCATGTCCAATGCATTGAAAAGTCTTTCTTCTCAAAACCAATATGAATTCCTATGAGCAAAATAAGATAAATAATTTCGCAATAGATAAAGTAGTCCTGGTTGTTTGAACCTTATTTTATATGATCTCCTTACATCAAGTTGAAAGGATGAAAATATTAACAGTCATGAGACTTAAAGTTTCCTCTGGTTTACCAAGCCTGAGCTGGATGACTACGCACTCAGGTCCTCCCTATTTGATTCTGTTTCTGTGCCAGGCAAATGTGTAACCAGATGAACAATCTAGTGAGTGAAAGAGTATCTCTCTAATTTGTGTTTCCCATGCTCAGGTGTGTTGAGCTTTGCCAGAAGTGACTGATTTTACATTTCCCAAACAGTTGGGGACTACAGCTTCCCAAAAGGATTCTTGGGAAATGCACTGTCATAAAAGCTGAGTGGCGGCCCTTTGTGAGATTGGCTGTGATATTCCAAACCAGGGATGAGAATATCAGCATCATTTCCTGTCCTTTCCACAAGCCATGGAAAAACACTATTACCTACTGTCCAACATGGACCGGAGAATCACACCATTGTCTTGCTACTTTTTGAGAGATCCAGGAAAGCATGTTTAGAAATTTAGTCTTTCATTTCTGCCGGTCAGCCAGACCCAACAAGACAGCTTTTATGAGACTGTGGTTCCTAGATTGGCTAGTCTTCAGCATCACCAAGGGTGCCTGTTAAAAACTGAAAAACAGTCTATGAAGAGGAGGGATGGAGCCCCAAAGAGGGCTCCTAGATGCTTCTCCATCAGGCTTTCTGACCCACAAGTTTTTAAAAATAGGACTTTGATTCCAGTTTCTTCAGTAAATACTGAAGTAGTTCAACTTCTCTAACAAAATCATTACATGGACCAGCATCATCAAAAAATACTTTCATGGACTCAGAATTCCTCTAGCTCCCAATACCTCAGATTGAGACGTCTGAGAGAAACTCCCAAGAGTCACACTATACTGGAGAACTTTGGATCGATTGAGAAAAAAATTAGAAGAATAAGTTACCTAATAACTACTTTTAAGATAGGCCAGAAAGAATGAAAGAATGCTCACAAAAGTTTTCAAAGCCAAAATGATTAAAACAATCATGGAAAGAGTATTAGGATCTATGAATCACTGAAAGAGATGATTAGTTTCTATTCATATTTTTGGTGGTTTTATTTTTTTTTTCACATCTCTGAAATTAGGATGCAGTTTGCAATGACTTTTCACCAGGTGTCATGATATAACTGTCCATTTCTGAACAAGAAATGTTCAGAATTGGGCAGGTTGTTTTTTAGAAACTTGAGAGAAAATCCTTGAGAAATTTTGGAGCATGCTTTTAAGAAAGGCTGCTCCTTGATATTTTTTTAATGTATTTGTATCAGGGGGACTACACCCCTTGCTTTGGTCCCCCCTCTGACTTTCTGAATCTTCCCAGCCATCTTGTGGGTAGTTCTCTACCGATGTTACACCTGCTCAGTGGCCCAGAGCCAAGGATTTCTCTTAGTGCTCTCTTGGGTTCTCCCTTGCTCTTACATCTCTCTTTTCCTTTTCCTTTTTCTGTGTCTCCTATTCAATTTTAACCAACATTTTCTCAGTCTTGGTGTAGGCCCAGTGCTGGTAAACAAAAGTGTATTGTCTCTATTGGAGGAACTCACAGTCTAGCCAGGAATACAGACATCTAAGCCAAAACCAAGAAAAAGGACATTAATCTACGTGAGAAATGCTCTCGTGTAGAGTGATACTATCTTCTAAATGAGTGCAGAGAAAGCAGTTAATTCTGTTGAAGTCAGGGTGTGTGTGAGGGGTGCTGGGAAAGCAATAGAGAGCATTTGGAAGTTGCCTCAGTCCTATATTTTGTTCTTTTCTCCTCAAACACACAGGTTTTTCTTTTTCCCAAAGGAGTTCTTGATTTATTCACTTCATTTGTGTTAAAATAAATGAATACACACAGATTGCAAGGTTTGTAAATATGGACATGAGACCTTAAAAAATCCTTTCAGCAAGTCTGTTTTGTATCTGTGTTCCCATCTAGGCTCTGAAAAGCTGTAAAGAACAAGTAGAGGGAAATTCAATGGCTGTGAGTGAGATGACTGGCGAGTTTTTATAGGCCCAATTAAGTGAGCCAGATAGGCTAGCTGAGAACTTTTCTCTTCTGCCAAAAGAAAACATAATAACATAATACCTGATATCTGCCGGCATTTTATGTTCTGTAAAACTTGTAAAGACTGTCACAGTCATCTGGCCACAGGCTATGGTTTATTGTTGTTGGGCTTTTAAACAGTATTATTATTAGCAGATAAAAATTATCTGCTTATTTAACAGCAGCGTGAATATCCTATAAGTAACTTTGGAAATGGGATGGTTCTAAAGTTTTCTAAAAATTTTAATACCATTATTACTATCTTTTTTCAAGAGTTACATGGCATGTATTATATCCCTTTCCTCTTTTTAATTCTTTGGCTAAATTGGAAGAATATTTACCTATAAGAGGGTGGGAGGGAGGGAGGCTGGTTTCCATTGTCAAAGACATAGCACTCTGTGTTTTGACAAAGGGGATTAGTTCACGTAGGTCATGGTTGGAACAGAGATGGTTGGGTGAAGAAATAAAAACATTCTGAAAGATTTGTTTCTTCTAATATGAAGATGATTTAGAAACCAACTCAAAGGAACATACTTGGCAGCTGTCTTAACAGTGAGGGACACATCTGGTGAATCCTGTAGTCAGAGGAAAGGGAGGTCAAGATGCTAAGATCGTGCTAGCTGGCTTAGGAGCAGATTTAAGATGGAATGTGTAATAGCCACACAAGTACAAAACCCATCAGAAGGTCATGTTCTAAACAAGGGATAAGAGAGATGAGCTCCCGCTGTCTAGTGGTCCGATACCAGAACTGAGACTTGTTCATATTTTTCCTTCTCTTTCTCCTGGCGGGCATCTGTTAAAAACTAGGGACATTAAAAAACAATTATGGATTAGTCAGTGGCTGTTAAGTTGCAACAGAAACCTCATTCAAACTGGCCTAAGCAAAAACAGAAACTTTGTTGGCTTACATAACTTTAAGGTCCATAGGTGTATCTGACTTCAGGCAAAGCTGGGTCCTACTCCTTCCCACAGGCCATTAGGAGCTCGTTATTAGGAGAATAACTTTTGTGCTTCTCTCTGTCGGGACCATTGTCAAGGGACTCCCCTATAAGACAGCCTCAGCAGCCTCAACCCAGCAACTCTATAGAAAGAGATTGTCTCATCCCCAGTATATCCAGAAAGTCCTAGAACTGATGTTCAATACAGTCCTCAATGGCTTGTTGACTCAGCCTGGGTCACCTGTCCACTCCTGAGCGCCCATGGCCAAAAAGATGTAGTATTCTTACTGGTCAGAATTATATCACAAGGCCACTCCTGGAACCAGAAAGTAGAAACAGTCCTACATAAATTCGATGAATGAGTGTAAGTGAAGAAGTGGTCCCCAAAAGAAAATCAAGCTGCTGTCACGAGGGAAAAATGGATGTCGGGCACAATTAGGAGTTGTCTACTATAATTCCTAGTTTTTAAAATGACATAAACTTTATCTTCTTAGATTATCAAGAAAAGAGAGATAAAGACTTTTCCCTTCACATATTTTCAAGTTTATCATTAGAAAAGATGATTCTATTATCATTCTTAAAGTTGCTGCCATTGTTGGCTAGGTAAAAGGAAGATTTCTTTTTGTCTACTAGTTCAGTATCTTTGAGCTACCCCAAGAACACAGCTGGCTTCACTGAGTTATTCATGAAAAATAAACAGACCATTGGCTGTTTGTTCAGATAAGCAAGTGACATTTTGATTTACCCAAGACCTAGGAATTTGCCTTAGAAAGAAGCAATAGAATGCTTTGAAGAGATAAAAAGTAACTCATTTTCCTTGGATAAGAATTGCTTTATCTGTATAAATCCGCATGGATTGTTGTTTTGTGACAAGTACATATGCTATTCTGAAAAGCTTCACAAGATGGAATGAGGTAATGAATTAGAACCATCAAATGTGTGTATCCACAAAGGTTGTAGTTTGGCTCCTACCAGAGTTAACCAACCCCTTCTCAGTTGACGAGACCCTCTTGAACTCCATAAACACACCCTTTCCAACATGTCCCTCCATCAACAGTTGAGTGTTTCCCCTGATTTCCTAAAACAGCTGAACTGAGGAGTTTAAGAAGTACCAAGGCAGATACTGTCTACAAATTAGGGGGATTTTGGAAGGGCTTGAGTTTTGATAGAATGTGACACTGGTAAAACTTCAAATGCCACCTGAAAGATTGGGACTCACTCATCTAGATTTCAGGAAGTAGTGAAATTTCTAGGAAAGAAGACAAAATTGAAGATCCTTTTTTTCTTTTGGTTGGTAGCATTGGTCCTCCTGTATTTCAGTGTGGCTTTCACAGCATGATGACATATTAGCCATATGGAAGAAGATTATGTGAATGAATTTCTAGCTTTTAAACATGTATTACTTTGAAAGAAGGCGACATGTTTACAGTCAATCCCCAACATAAAAATAAACTATGTTTCAGAAAACCAGTAAGAAATCGGTGGCTGGAACCTGGGAATGATTTTCCCCATAGGAAAAAAGATTACTGGTTGTAAGATACTGGACTAGCCTAAAAAAAGTACATTAAAATCCAATAACTTTGTACTAGTCACAGAACGGGCTTCCCTGCTGGTTCAGTGGTAAAGAATCAGCCTGCCAATGCAAGAGACTGGGGTTCAGTTGCTGGGTCAGGAAAATCCCCCAGAGGAGGAAATGGCAACCCACTCCAGTATTCTTCCCTAGGAAACCCCATGGACAGAAGAACCTGGTGGGCTACAGTCCATGGGGCTGCAAAACAGTCAGACACAACTTAGTGACTAAGCAGCAATGACAGAACATGAACCCAGAAGTGGGAGCAGGGGAACCATCTGAGCCAGTGGCCAAAAAAGAAGTTTCCTTCTTCCTTCTTTTCTGGACACACTTTGGAGATGTTCTATAGCCCCTCCCTGTCTCTCAGTCTTCAAGGATGTCTCCCCAGGTTTCCTGACCCATAATCCCTCCTACCTCATTATCATACTACACTTAAGTCCATGCTTCCCTCCAGAGAGCTCAGGAGTCCAAGGTGACCTCTCTTCATGGTCCTCCATTTAAGTACCTATTCTGCTGTAGTTTATTTTCATCACTCTGAGCTGGGGGAGGTGGAGCTGGGGCAAATAATTGGATCCATGAAGGTTCTTCCCACTCTCTGAAAGACTTCTCTTTCTAAAGCAGGTATTTGATTTAACCCTAATAAGGTAAAAATTAGGCAGCATAGGGGAAGTCTAGAAGGGAACAGGAGAGAGGTCAATAGAACCCATCCTTAGAAACAGTCCCTTGGTGAAACCGAGGGGCAAGAGCGCCTTGGCTGTTAAGGCATTTTCTCCACACCTTTTTGCTGCTGCATCATGGCCTGAAGCTCCTCCAGCACCTCTCCTCTATGTACAGAGCCCAAGTTACCCCACATCTCCCAGTCAAACTGCTTTCCTGTGGGTAATGACCTGATCCTAGAGGTGGCACTGATTTCTCCAGCAGCCTGGCCCTCAACTCCCTCAAAAGAAGTCTTTTGTTTCTAAGTCTTCCCCCAGTGGCCTAGGGCCAGTTGCCACAACTTACACAGTCCATGACTCCTCAGTCAGCACTGTTTGAAGTCTCCCCTGAAGATGCTACTCCAAACTAATGCCTTCTCACCCAGTCTTCCTAAGCCCACAGATAGAGGTCCTGAATTTTAGACCCAACACCCAGCAGGTATGGGAAGCATTTTAGAGCATGGGCCCTGTGTTCATATTCAGGCTACACCACTTGCTAACTGGCTAAATTTGGCCCATTTATTTAGCCTCTCAGTCTTCTTTAAAATTTGGACACTAGTAGTATCTCATATAGTATTGTGACCATGAATGAACTATTACATGCAAAGCACTTAGAATGGCATCTGGCATGCAGTAAAGTGTTCAAGAAACGTGAAGAATTTTTAAGTGGTGCATGTACTGAGGTATTCAGAAATAATATGTTCCATTAGCCAGACAACTGTTCTAAGTCATTGCTGGAGTTGAACCTCTTTGGTTATTCCAGAGCTCTGGGACATTGCACAGCACACAGAGCATTTGGAAGGTCTTCCAGTCGTGCTCACTCTGGTTACCCCTGAGGTGCCCACAGCCCTTTCAGGTGGTAACTGTCAGGACCGGTTATAAGGCACTTTTGGCAAAGTCCATGGGTCAGGAGGTCAATATCTATTTCCCTGTCTCCCCCACACAAACTTTTCCTTCCAAAGTGTGTTCCTTTCATCCCTGACCCCAGGGGCACACCTAATCTCTTTAATGAGCTTGCGCTAAAATCAAAGACCAAAAAACGAAAAGAACGTTAGAAGCTTCTGTTTTCAACTCTGCAAAAATCCTGAAGCAAAGAAACACTTTGACACGAGAAAGAAAAAAAGAAAAAAAAAGCTTACAGTTACCAAAGGGGAAAGCCAGGAAGGGATAAATTTGAAATTTGAGATTAAAAGATACACACTAGTATACATAAATTGATAAACAAAAAGGACCTATTGTATAGCAGAGGGAACTATATTCAGTATCTTGTAATAACCTATAACGGCAGAGAATCTGAAAGAGAATACATGTATATATATATGCATAACTGAATCACTTTGCTGAAACATCATAAAGCAGCTATACTTCAAAGAAAAAATAAAAAATTTAAAAAGAGAAAAAGAAATACCTGGGTCTAGTTAAGGACTTAAAATAGGGAGAGAAGAATACAAAGAGAATATATGTAAATTATTTACTCAATAAATGTTACTACAGCCAGCTCAGTAATAACAATGGCATCAACACTGATTCTATAAGCAAATACCTTATATTACTCCAGACAACTCCATGTGGTAGGTGTCTTCAATTCTATTTTACAGATGAGGAAACTAATGTTCTGAAACTTTGTGCATAGTCACATGATCCGTAGCAAAGCTGATACTCCAATCTGTGCCGACTCCCTGTGGAACAGAAGAAAGGAAGGCCACTGTGACAGCTGTTGAGATGTTTTTTCTACAAGAGATGTTTGAAAGAAAGAGAATCTCTGCTGAATTATCTTTAATTATCACTCATGATTTGTTTTTAACCCAATAGAACTGAACCCAAACCAAATGCTGGTATCATTTCATCACTTCTCTCTAAAAGTCAAAATAAAATCATTCTTTTTATGCTATAATCAAATAAGTTAGGCTATCTCTGGCTCAAACCCAAACCTAAATACCAAAAATCAGAAAAAGAAAGTTCAGAACCACATTATTTTTCCATAATATGTAAAAAAAAAAAGCCTATGCTTTAGTTACATTAGAGTGAAAAAAGAACTCTTTCTGCTTCTAATGAGCAATTAATTCCAGCTCAGGATGTTGAGTTTAGAATAGGTTAAGTTCCCTCAAACCACAGCCGTTTGTGTTGGATCATGGTTAAAAACCCAGAATTCCAGTTTCTACAATAATCACATTCTTTTCTTCTACTGCAATGGGAGAAATGACGATTTTTATGTAACATAGGAAAAACCATAGCAGAAACGCCTATGAATTCCAGATTTCCTAAACTGTTTTCAAAGCTGTTTAAAATCAGTTGAATACATTTTATTTTAGCAGAGCTCAAAATTCTGAAATAAACTTTGGGAACTGAAATTTTTTAAATGAATATGTTTGGAGGAAAAGATATGAAAATTCACTTAATTAGCATGTTTAGCACATGAATCACTTAACTTTGATGACAATGAAAACTCCATATGAACCATATTTGTGTTCAGAGCCCAAAACCCAGAACCACCCCTTGCACAGCTTCCTAACTGTAATTAACCAATCAGGTCGCTGTGGTAGCCATCTTTTTCTTTCAGCTTAAGAAAAATTTTGACTCAGAGTCATTCTGAAATTTAACATCATTTGGTTCTTGTTAAGTAGTGACTAGTCTGGTGTTATGATGGGAAAAAGAAAAGTCAGAGAAAGCTCTTCTCCGAAATAAACAAGAAGAACACTTGAGTCAAAGAAAATCCTAAAATGATCACAATCACAACAGCAGTATTGGAACTGCCATTCTCCACAGGAAGAATGACCCCTTTTGAAAGATTGTAATGACACAGACTAGAGTCTGTGACTTTACAGTCCTCCTATGACTCTCATTAATTTCTCTGTCTCATACCAAGCCTTGAAATCATGGTGCTAATTCTCAGAGTGTTTATGAGAAAGTGCAAAAGTTGACACCACTGACTTCAGCTAGGCTGACAGGAAAACTTTCCATTTGTTCAGTAAATGAACTAAGAAGAGAGGGTGTAATGTTATTATTATAAACGACTGGTAAATTATTCCTTTTCTGTTTTGATACGACTTTCGTAAAGCAATGGAGTTCTTCGGTTTTTATGTCCATGAAGCTTTCTTCTGATAATTTAGATAATTTTATGTTACCTCTCAGCCTGTTCCCTAGACAGCAAAGCCAAAGCAGCAATGAAGAATAGTTTTTCCACAGTCATTCATTCCTTTGTTGATTTATTTATCCACTGAATATTTACCGGTTTATACATGAGTATGCATCAAGCCTAACACTTGGATCAACGCTTACCAACAAAGAAGGAACACCTCAGTGGTGTGTGTGTGTGTGTGTGAAAGAGAGTGAGAGGTAGAAGCTATTATTGTTTTGAAGTTTCTCCTTTAGGGAAGCAGTAGGAAATATTGTGTGAGAAAGAGGTTCCCTGGCATTATCTGATGTCTTTCACCTAATGAACCTTCTTGCTCACCCTGTGAAAATGGAGACTCCCAAGCCATGTGGAGATACTTCCATGTTTCAGTTTTGTTTTCCTATCTTCATCAATTATCAGAGTCCCAGATTGTTTCTGAATAGCAACTCTATTTTCATTGTAATTTTTATACATATCAATTACTTTTCTTTTCCTCATCTATTTGGCATGGACCAGGTTTCCTGTTTTCCATACAATTCCCTTTACAGTAATTTCCCAGGTTTAAATTGTCAGACAGCACTTCAGCAGCAACGTGCTCTATGCATCTGTGGTTGTAAAGGAATCAGAAATTTACATTCCAGAGAAGGAAATCATGGCCCCACAATGAATGTGAATGATGGCAGGAAGAAATCTTTTAACAGTACTTAAATTGGTCATTGAGAAAAACTATGAGATTTAGAGTTTTGTGGTTTACCTGGGGTTCTAGGACTATTTTTAAATTTCCCAATTTCAGAAGTGGGTACTTTCTCCTTTCTACATATGGTTGCATAGATGTAAGGTTTAAAATGTCTTGAATACATGATGATGAAAGAATTAAACAAGATGACAAGCAAGTAGGAAGGAACTGACATTTTGTTTCCAGCATTCCATATTTCCACGTAATTTATTTTTAAGTTTAATTTATCAGAATGTTTTAATCCTTTTGCAATTAGAAGCTCTTAAAGACTTTTCTTTGCTTGGAGGTTTCCTCTACAAAAGAAGAAGAAACCCTGTTAATGTCCCTGATCGATTATCCACTTTCACTCATGCTGTGTCACTTTGGTCCCAGGACTGAAGAATAAAATTTCAAAGTGCATGGTAGTTTAGTCATACATTCACGTATTAATTAGTTCCTTAGAACTTTATTTCAAATCTTGAAAGATGATGCTGTTAAAGTGCTACACTCAAGATGCCAGCATATTCAGAAAACTCAGCAGTGGCCGCAGGACTGGAAAAAGTCAGTTTTCAATAGTACATGAACTGAGAACTTCCAGATGTTCAAACTGGATTTAGAAAAGACAAAGGAACCAGAGATCAAATTGCCAGCATCCATTGGATCATAGAAAAGCAAGAGAATTACAGAAAAACATCTACTTCTGCTTCATTGACTACACTAAAGCCTTTGACTGTGTGGATCACAACAAACTGTGGAAAATTCTGAAAGAGATGGGAATACCAGACCACCTGACCTGCCTCCTGAGAAACCTGTATGCAGGTCAGGAAGCAACAATTAGAACTGGACATGGAACAACGACTGGTTCCAAATAGGAAAAGGAGTACATCAAGGCTGTATATTGTCACCCTGCTTACTTAAACTATATGCATAGTACATCATGCAAAATGCCAGACTTGATGAAGCACAAGCTGGAATCAAGATTGCCAGGAGAAATAGCAATAACCTCAGATATGCAGATGACACCACCCTTATGGCAGAAAACAAAGAGGAAATAAAGAACCTATTGATGAAGGTGAAAGAGGAGAGTGAAAAATACTGGCTTAAAACTCAACATTCAAAAAACTAAGATCATGGCAGTCCCATCACTTTATGGCAAATAGATGGGTAAACAATGGAAACAGTGAGAGACTTTATTTTCTGGGGCTCCAAAATCACTGCAGATGGTGACTGCAGCCATGAAATTAAAAGATACTTGCTCCTTGGAAGAAAAGCTATGACCAACCTAGACAGCATATTAAAAAGCAGAGACATTACTTTGCCCACAAAGGCCCATGTAATAAAAGCTATGGTTTTTCCAGTAGTCATGTATGGATGTGAGAGTTGGACCACAAAGAAGGCTGAGTGCCAAAGAATTGATGCTTTTGAACTATGGTGTTGGAGAAGACTCTTGAGAGTCCCTTGGACTGCAAGGAGATCAAACCAGTCAATCCTAAAGGAAATCAGTCCTGAGTGTTCATTGGAAGGACTAATGCTGAAGCTGAAGCTCCCATACTTTGGCCACCTGATGCAAAGAGCCAGCTCATTAGAAAAGACCCTGATGCTGGGGAAGATTGAAGACAGGCACAGAAGAGGACAACAGAGGATGATATGGTTGGAAGGTATCACCAACTCAATAGACATGAGTTTGAGCAAGCACCACTCAGAAAACTCAGCAGTGGCCACAGGACTGAAAAAGTGGTGAAGGACAGGGAAGCCTGGCGTGCTGCAAGCATAGGGTTGCAAAGAGTTGGACACGACTGAGTAGCTGAAAAACCACAAAACTTTTATTTGGTGGTAACTCTGTGCCAAAGTTGACTTGACTCTGAGGAATTAAGAGTTGTGTCTGATGGGAAAGGCAGATAGGAAGCATGATTTCAGACATTATGGGATGTTTAGGAGTAATTGTACAGGGAAAGATTTACATGTGAATGCATGGTAAAAAGAGATTAACCAAGAATGAAGAGGCTAGATGCTTTTATCCTATAAAACTTCCCAGTGTGTGTTTAACCCTTCCTTTTGTCTGCATTTAGGGCACTGTGCCTCCAAGTAAGCTCCTCCGAATGTCCTTTGGAACGTCTGCTTAGTTGCTCAGTCAAGTCCGTCTCTTTGCAACTCTGTGGACTGTAGCCCCCGAGGATCCTCCGTCCATGGGGATTCTTCAGGCATGAATACTGGAGTGGGTTGCCATGTCCTCCTCCAGGGGATCTTCCCAACCCAGGGATTGACCAGGTCTCCCACATTGCAGTTGGATTCTTTACCATCTGAGCCAACAGGGAAACCCTTGTAATGTCTAAGCAGATATAAAGTGGCTTGTGTGATATTTCACAATCATACTTTTCTATGGACCCAACCTCTCATTTTAAAGATTTGAGTGTTTGTGCATCATGTTTGTCCCGGTTACTGACTGAGATCTTCCCTAGAGGGTAGATTTTCTGTGTGTTACAACTTATTAGATGTTCATAAAACCAGTTAGTCACAATTGACATTTTCAAAGATTTGGAGTAGAATAGAATATTTCAGAGGAATGGCATATTTACTACTGTAAATATGAGTATTGGTGGATGGAAATTTTGTTTCACAGCCAGTGTGCACACATACATGTACGTGCTGGGTCATGATGTAAAGTAGACTTCTTCCTATGGGTCATGATTTTTTAAAGGCTGAAAAACTCTAGTCTAGACTTTAAGTTCCATATCTGGTTGGTTTGCCATTTCATTTATAATAACTCATATAGTATTTGTTTCAGACTAGGGGCTCAAGAATTTTTTTGAGTAAATATTGTTGAATACATCCTACCACATAATTTAAGGCACAATTTTTTCTTCTGGATTATATCCATAGTATTATACTATGTATAGATAATGATGGATATGTACAGTTTGCATATACATTAATTAATTTACTTTAGCAGCTGATGTAGCTCTTAAATGGACATTTTAAGAGTTTAAATTATACAACTAGATCAGGTGAATATAGTTGCCATTGTTGTCATTGTCCAGTTGCCAAGTCACGTCCAACTCTTCGCGACCCCGTGAAGTGCAGCATGCCACTTCCCTGTCCCTCACCATCTCCCAGAGTTTTCTCAAGTTCCTGTCTACTGCATCAGACATAGTCGGCATACTCTAGCTTTTTTTTTGTTTTCCAAAAATGACTGTTTTTTCTTTTACATCAAAAAAAGTTTCATTATAAATATAATCCACGCTCACTATAAAAAAAAGTAGATAATTGTTAAAAAAAAAAGGGCTACAACAGAAATTTCAGTCACCTTTAGTTGACCACACAATAAGTGAACACTGTTTTGGAGGACTTTCTTTTGTATACGCACATACACACACACACACACAAATACACGTACCCATGCATCTCACATATAGTAATTATATTGGAATCCTACTGAATGTACTGTTACTTAAACTACTTTTTTCACTTTTTATTAGATGGTAAGCATTTCTCATGCCATTAAATACCTTCAAAAATATGAATTTAATGCTTAATGCACAGTATTTTCTAGAAGGGACTTTCCTGGTGGCTCAGATGGTAAAGAATCTGCCTGGAATTTTCTAGAAAGGATATTCCATAACTGAGTAATCACTATTGTTGTTGGATGTTTAAATTATTTTTATCATTTCTTATATAGGTAATAATGTACAAATTAGCTTTCTAAATAAATCTCTGCATCCTTATGTTATTGTTTTGGTATCATAAATCAATATATTTGTTATTTAATATAAGGCTATGAAAAAAAATTTAATTGATCCAAATAACCCAGCTTGCCCTTAGAAAAGTTACTAAATTTATATTCTTATTAACAGCATAATTATTAATACATCCAACACATATTATTGCTCCATCTTATATAGGTTTCATAGCAGCCCTATTAAAACTGAGTGTTTTCATTTATCTTTTTATCAACTTGATAGGAAATATCAAGTACTTTGTTTTTTTTGTTTTGTTTTGTTTTTTTGTTTTTTTTTCTTTTTTTTTTTATCTGTTATTTTTTTTTAATTAATTTTATTTTATTTTTAAACTTTACATAATTGTATTAGTTTTGCCAAATATCAAAATGAATCCACCACAGGTATACATGTGTTCCCCATCCTGAACCCTCCTCCCTCTTCCCTCCTGATACCATCCCTCTGGGTCGTCCCAGTGCACTAGCCCCAAGCATCCAGTATCGTGCATTGAACCTGGACTGGCATCTCGTTTCATACATGATATTTTACATGTTTCAATGCCATTCTCCCAAATCTTCCCACCCTCTCCCTCTCCCACAAAGTCCATAAGACTGTTCTATACGTCAGTGTCTCTTTTGCTGTCTCGTATACAGGGTTATCGTTACCATCTTTCTAAATTCCATATATATGCGTTAGTATACTGTATTGGTGTTTTTCTTTCTGGCTTACTTCACTCTGTATAATAGGCTCCAGTTTCATCCACCTCATTAGAACTGATTCAAATGTATTCTTTTTAATGGCTGAGTAATACTCCATTGTGTATATGTACCACAGCTTTCTTATCCATTCATCTGCTGATGGACATCTAGGTTGCTTCCATGTCCTGGCTATTATAAACAGTGCTGCGATGAACATTGGGGTACACGTGTCTCTTTCCCTTCTGGTTTCCTCAGTGTGTATGCCCAGCAGTGGGATTGCTGGATCATAAGGCAGTTCTATTTCCAATTTTTTAAGGAATCTCCACACTGTTCTCCATAGTGACTGTACTAGTTTGCATTCCCACCAACAGTGTAAGAGGGTTCCCTTTTCTCCACACCGTCTCCAGCATTTATTATTTGTAGACTTTTGGATCGCAGCCATTCTGACTGGTGTGAAATGGTACCTCATAGTGGTTTTGATTTGCATTTCTCTGATAATGAGCGATGTCGAGCATCTTTTCATGTGTTTGTTAGCCATCTGTATGTCTTCTTTGGAGAAATGTCTATTTAGATCTTTGGCCCATTTTTTGATGGGGTCATTTATTTTTCTGGAGTTGAGCTGTAGGAGTTGCTTGTATATTTTTGAGATTAGTTGTTTGTCAGTTGCTTCATTTGCTATTATTTTCTCCCATTCTGAAGGCTGTCTTTTCACCTTGCTAATAGTTTCCTTTGATGTGCAGAAGCTTTTAAGTTTAATTAGGTCCCATTTGTTTATTTTTGCTTTTATTTCCAATATTCTGGGAGGTGGGTCATAGAGGATCCTGCTGTGATGTATGTCAGAGAGTGTTTTGCCTATGTTCTCCTCTAGGAGTTTTATACTTTCTGGTCTTACGTTGAGATCTTTAATCCATTTTGAGTTTATTTTTGTATATGGTGTTAGAAAGTGTTCTAGTTTCATTCTTTTACAAGTGGTTGACCAGATTTCCCAGCACCACTTGTTAAAGAGATTGTCTTTAATCCATTGTATATTCTTGCCTCCTTTGTCAAAGATAAGGTGTCCATATGTGCATGGATTTATTTCTGGGCTTTCTATTTTGTTCCATTGATCTATATTTCTGTCTTTGTGCCAGTACCATACTGTCTTGATAACTGTGGCTTTGTAGTAGAGCCTGAAGTCAGGTAGGTTGATTCCTCCAGTTCCATTTTTCTTTCTCAAGATCGCTTTGGCTATTTGAGGTTTTTTGTATTTCCATACAAATTGTGAAATTATTTGTTCTAGCTCTGTGAAGAATACTGTTGGTAGCTTGATAGGGATTGCATTGAATCTATAAATTGCTTTGGGTAGTATGCTCATTTTCACTATATTGATTCTTCCAATCCATGAACATGGTATATTTCTCCATCTATTAGTGTCCTCTTTGATTTCTTTCACCAGTGTTTTATAGTTTTCTATATATAGGTCTTTAGTTTCTTTAGGTAGATATATTCCTAAGTATTTTATTCTTTTCGTTGCAATGGTGAATGGAATTGTTTCCTTAATTTCTCTTTCTGTTTTCTCATTATTAGTGTATAGGAATGCAAGGGATTTCTGTGTGTTGATTTTATATCCTGCAACTTTACTATAATCATTGATTAGTTCTAGTAATTTTCTGGTGGAGTCTTTAGGGTTTTCTATGTAGAGGATCATGTCATCTGCAAATAGTGAGAGTTTTACTTCTTCTTTTCCAATTTGGATTCCTTTTATTTCTTTTTCTGCTCTGATTGCTGTGGCCAAAACTTCCAAAACTATGTTGAATAGTAATGGTGAAAGTGGGCACCCTTGTCTTGTTCCTGACTTTAGAGGAAATGCTTTCAATTTTTCACCATTGAGGATAATGTTCGCTGTGGGTTTGTCATATATAGCTTTTATTATGTTGAGGTATGTTCCTTCTATTCCTGCTTTCTGGAGAGTTTTTATCATAAATGGGTGTTGAATTTTGTCAAAGGCTTTCTCTGCATCTATTGAGATAATCATATGGTTTTTATTTTTCAATTTGTTAATGTGGTGTATTACATTGATTGATTTGCGGATATTGAAGAATCCTTGCATCCCTGGGATAAAGCCCACTTGGTCATGGTGTATGATCTTTTTAATGTGTTGTTGGATTCTGATTGCTAGAATTTTGTTTAGGATTTTTGCATCTATGTTCATCAGTGATATTGGCCTGTAGTTTTCTTTTTTTGTGGGATCTTTGTCAGGTTTTGGTATTAGGGTGATGGTGGCCTCATAGAATGAGTTTGGAAGTTTACCTTCCTCTGCAATTTTCTGGAAGAGTTTGAGCAGGATAGGTGTTAGCTCTTCTCTAAATTTTTGGTAGAATTCAGCTGTGAAGCCGTCTGGACCTGGGCTTTTGTTTGCTGGAAGATTTTTGATTACAGTTTCAATTTCCGTGCTTGTGATGGGTCTGTTAAGGTTTTCTATTTCTTCCTGGTCGAGTTTTGGAAAGTTGTACTTTTCTAAGAATTTGTCCATTTCTTCCTCGTTGTCCATCTTATTGGCATATAATTGTTGATAATAGTCTCTTATGATCCTTTGTATTTCTGTGTTGTCTGTTGTGATCTCTCCATTTTCGTTTCTAATTTTATTAATTTGATTTTTCTCCCTTTGTTTCTTGATGAGTCTGGCTAATGGTTTGTCAATTTTATTTATCCTTTCAAAGAACCAGCTTTTGGCTTTGTTGATTTTTGCTATGGTCTCTTTTGTTTCTTTTGCATTTATTTCTGCTCTAATTTTTAAGATTTCTTTCCTTCTACTAACCCTGGGGTTCTTCATTTCTTCCTTTTCTAGTTGCTTTAGGTGTAGAGTTAGGTTATTTATTTGACTTTTTTCTTGTTTCTTGAGGTGTGCCTGTATTGCTATGAACTTTCCCCTTAGGACTGCTTTTACTGTGTCCCACAGGTTTTGGGTTGTTGTGTTTTCATTTTCATTCGTTTCTATGCAAATTTTGATTTCTTTTTTGATTTCTTCTGTGATTTGTTGGTTATTCAGCAGCGTGTTGTTCAGCCTCCATATGTTGGAATTTTTAATAGTTTTCCTCCTGTAATTGAGATCTAATCTTACTGCATTATGGTCAGAAAAGATGCTTGGAATGATTTCTATTTTTTTGAATTTACCAAGGCTAGCTTTATGGCCCAGGATGTGATCTATCCTGGAGAAGGTTCCATGTGCGCTTGAGAAAAAGGTGAAATTCATTGTTTTGGGATGAAATGTCCTATAGATATCAATTAGGTCTAACTGGTCTATTGTATTGTTTAAAGTTTGTGTTTCCTTGTTAATTTTCTGTTTAGTTGATCTATCCATAGGTGTGAGTGGGGTATTAAAGTCTCCCACTATTATTGTGTTATTGTTAATTTCTCCTTTCATACTTGTTAGCATTTGTCTTACATACTGCGGTGCTCCTGTGTTGGGTGCATATATATTTATAATTGTTATATCTTCTTCTTGGATTGATCCTTTGATCATTATGTAGTGACCTTCTTTGTCTCTTTTCACAACCTTTGTTTTAAAGTCTATTTTATCTGATATGAGTATTGCTACTCCTGCTTTCTTTTGGTCCCTATTTGCATGGAAAATCTTTTTCCGGCCCTTCACTTTCAGTCTGTATGTGTCCCCTGTTTTGAGGTGGGTCTCCTGTAGACAACATATGTAGGGGTCTTGTTTTTGTATCCATTCAGCCAGTCTTTGTCTTTTGGTTGGGGCATTCAACCCATTTACGTTTAAGGTAATTACTGATAAGTATGATCCCGTTGCCATTTACTTTATTGTTTTGGGTTCGAATTTATACACCATTTTTGTGTTTCCTGTCTAGAGAATATCCTTTAGTATTTGTTGGAGAGCTGGTTTGGTGGTGCAGAATTCTCTCAGCTTTTGCTTGTCTGAGAAGCTTTTGATTTCTCCTTCATACTTGAATGAAATCCTTGCTGGGTACAATAATCTGGGCTGTAGGTTATTTTCTTTCATCATTTTAAGTATGTCTTGCCATTCCCTCCTGGCTTGAAGAGTTTCTATTGAAAGATCAGCTGTTATCCTTATGGGAATTCCCTTGTGTGTTATTTGTTGTTTTTCCCTTGCTGCTTTTAATATTTGTTCTTTGTGTTTGATCTTTGTTAATTTGATTAATATGTGTCTTGGGGTGTTTCGCCTTGGGTTTATCCTGTTTGGGACTCTCTGGGTTTCTTGGACTTGGGTGATTATTTCCTTCCCCAGTTTAGGGAAGTTTTCAACTATTATCTCCTCAAGTATTTTCTCATGGTCTTTCTTTTTGTCTTCTTCTTCTGGAACCCCTATGATTCGAATGTTGTAGCGTTTAATATTGTCCTGGACGTCTCTGAGATTGTCCTCATTTCTTTTAATTCGTTTTTCTTTTATTCTCTCTGATTCATTTATTTCTACCATTCTATCTTCTAATTCACTAATCCTATCTTCTGCCTCTGTTATTCTACTATTTGTTGCCTCCAGAGTGTTTTTAATTTCATTTATTGCATTATTCATTATATATTGACTCTTTTTTATTTCTTCTAGGTCCTTGTTAAACCTTTCTTGCATCTTCTCAATCCTTGTCTCCATGCTATTTATCTGTGATTCCATTTTAATTTCAAGATTTTGGATCAATTTCACTATCATTATTCGGAATTCTTTATCAGGTAGATTCCCTATCTCTTCCTCTTTTGTTTGGTTTGGTGGGCATTTATCCTGTTCCTTTATCTGCTGGCTATTCCTCTGTCTCTTCATCTTGTTTAAATTGCTGAGTTTGGGGTGTCCTTTCTGTATTCTGGCAGTTTGTGGAGTTCTCTTTATTGTGGCTTTTCCTCACTGTGTGTGGGTTTGTACAGGTGGCTTGTCAAGGTTTCCTGGTTAGGGAAGTTTGTGTCGGTGTTCTGATGGGTGGAGCTGTATTTCTTCTCTTTGTTCAGTCGCGCTGTGGGGAGGGAGGGAGGGATGCTGCAAACAAATAACACTGGCGTGCGCTCGCAGTGCCTCAGCCACACTGGGTCTGCCCCCGCTCACGGCGCGTGTAGCCTCCCTGCCCACACTGCTCGGGCTCTACGTTGTTCCGCCGGGAACAATCCGAGGCTGGCCCTGGGCTGCATGTACCTCCCAGGTCCAAGCCGCTCAGGTTCAGGCACTCGGGCAGTCCTCAGAGGCGCAGACTCAGTTGGGCCTGAGTTTTGTGCTCTTCCCAGGTCCGAGCAGCTCAAGTGATGAGGTGTTTGGCGAGCGCCAATGCTGCGACTTATTGCCTCCCCGCCACTCGGTTATCTGGGTGTAAAACCGGCGCACCTTCTCAGGCAGATGTTAACCGTCCAGACCCCCAAGAAGTTTTAGTTAGCAAAGAAGCCTGCTTACAGTTTTATAGATAATGTCTCTCTGGGGCTGCGATTGCCCCCTTCCGGCTCTGGCTGCCTGTCACCGGAGGGGGAAGGTCTGCAGCCAGCTATCTCTGTTCAGTTCTTTGTTCCGTGCGCGGGCCTGGCGGTGTCTTAGGTTGGGGCTGGCTTTTCGCGTGGTAGATATCCCACAGTCTGGTTTGCTAGCCCAAATTATTTCGCTCAGATAGTGCTCAGGGTATTCAGGCCAGATTCTTACTCTAAGCGATGCAGCCTGCGCTGTGCCTCCCTGCCCAGCCCCCGCTTGCTAATGGCGCGTGCAGGCGTCTGCGCTGCTTCTCTGCTGGGGGAGTTACTGTAGGACTCGCAATCTTCGAGTTTTAATTGTTTATTTATTTTTTCTCCCCGTTATGTTGCCCTCTGTGCTTCCAAAGCTCGGCACAGATTCAGCAGTGAGAAGGTTTTCTGGTGTTTGGAAACTTCTCTCTTTTTAAGACTCCCTTCCCGGGACGGAACTCCGTCCCTCCCTCTTTTGTCTCTTTTTTTGTCTTTTATATTTTTTCCTACCTCCTTTCGAAGAGTTGGATTGCTTTTCTGGGTGCCTGATGTCCTCTGCCGGCATTCAGAAGTTGTTTTGTGGAATTTACTCAACGTTTAAATGCTCTTTTGATGAATTTGTGGGGGAGAAAGTGTTCTCCCCGTCCTACTCCTCCGCCATCTTGGCTCCTCCTCTCCCAAGTACTTTGTTTTCGTTAAATTACAACTGAAATTGAGCAATTCATGTGTTTATTGGCCATATCAACTTCTTCTTTTCTATGAATTTTTCATTTTTCCATTACAACATTTTCCTTTTTTGCTCGAGTTGTAAATGTTCTTTGCTATCAAAAATTATTGAGAATTTTTTTCCACATTTATCAGTAGTCTATTAACTTTATGATACTTTAAAGAGAGAAATGTTTTCATTTTTATGTAAACAAGTCAGAGACTTTTATTAGTTTTTTCAAGTGGCATTTTAAATATCAGATCAATATGGTCATGTGATTTTTTCTTTTTCTATTAATGTGATGATTAATATTAATAGAGTTTCTAATATTGAATAGCCCTTGCAGTTGTGAAAAAGTAAATCTACATTCCTATGCTGTCTGTTTTATTCTTTTAAGACAGAGCCGGGCATGAGTTGCTAGTCTTTTATTTGTGATTTTGTATATATATAATTGTAAGTGAAATTGATATCTAAGGTTTTGTGTTTTTTCCTAACTCTAATAGCTTTAAATAAAAGGGATATATTACCTTTATAAAATAATTTGAGTGGCTTTTTATGTTTCTATGCTTTGTAACAATTTCTGTAGTCTAGGAATTATTTCTTTTTTAAGATTTAAAATAACTAATCCATAAAGCCATCTAACCTGATACTTTTTTGTGGATAATTCTGTGACCCCTTTTTCAGTCATTCCCATAGATGGAGATCTTTAGGAAAGGAGATGTTTCCTCCTTTACTGAAGTTTGGAAAGTTGCTATCTTTTTTCTATTAAATTATTTCATTGATATTTTCAAACTTTTAATACATTTTATGTTTTTACCACTTAATATATTTAATAATCTTGTTTTTATGCTCTAATATATTTATTTCTTCATTAACTTATTATTTCTCTTTCCTTAAGAAAGGATAAAGCAAACTTTTAAAATTACTAAGCTTATCTTTTTCAGTCACTTTTTAGTTGTGGTCAGTAACAATATAATTTAAGGCAGTGAGTTCACTTTTTAATTTAGTTCAGTGAACTTCCAGAAGTGTTAGTATCAAATATTCTTTTTATTTCTTTTCTAGGTAATCTGAAATTTAAAATTCTTCTTTGATCAAGAGTGATTTATAAGATCACTATTTTAAATTTTAATAATTTAGGGTTTTTTCCATCTGAACTTTTATTAATATTTGGTTTTAATACTTGATAGTCAAGGACAGTGACTTCTGAAATTTCTGGCATTTATTGAAAGTTGGTAAAATATATGTTACTTTTGTTATTTAAAGATTTAATTAAATTAAAACCATTTTTCTGTAAGTGAAAGTGAAGTCGCTCAGTCGTGTCCGACTCTTTGTGACCTGTGGACCGTAGTCCACCAAGCTCATCCGTCCATGGGATTCTCCAGGCAAGAATACTGGAGTAGGTTGCCATTTCCTTCTCTAGGTCATCTTCCCAACCCAGGGATCGGACCCAGGTCTCCCACATTGCAGGCAGGTGCTTTAACCTCTGCACCACCAGGGAAGCCCTTAAATACAAGAATACAGTCTCTCAGAAAACTTCCTATAGAGACACAGAACTTCAGATCCAAGTACTAACATCAAAGATTTCAAAGGGAGGAAAGGAAGCCAGGTTAAAAGAAGAAGGGGGAGGAGGCAGGAGAGGTGTGCGAAAGGGGTGGTCTTACAGACATCTCCTGCCGCCTGCACATACCCAGGCATTATAGGACTTTTCCCTGGGCCTCCAGAGAAGGGAGGACTGGAATTCCGCCCTACCAGAAATCAGACCAGACCAGAACCAGAATTCGAGCTCTCTGCCAAGAGGAGGTGATCAGTCTCCAATCCTCAGCTCAGGCTGAGGGCCCTTCGACCAGATTCCTGCGTCCAGGACCGGGGGACTAGAAAAACGGGGAAGGATAGGAAGGGTTAAGGAGAGGAAAGAGAGAGGGAAGGGGAGAGAGGTCAATAAAATCTCTTGTTCCTTACCGGTCGGGGCACTCTGGCCAGTTGTCCGCATCAGGAGGAGACCAGGGACAAAAGGGTCCCAGTTGTGGCCACTGGGTGTGGTCCATTGGCAGGCAAGCTGGCCCCTGAGTACCCCAAGTGGTCAGGATATCAGTCTCAGCAAAGAAGAGTCCCCACCAGAGTTGCCATTTGTTGCAGGAAGGCGGACGCCTTCCAGGGCCTGAAACTGGGCTCTTGTCTAACACTCAGAAATGAACTGTCTGAGGAGACACATGTGCTGACAAGCAAGAGATTTTATTGGGAAAGGGCACCCAGGTGGAGAGCAGTAGGGTAAAGGCACCCTGGAGAAGTGTTAATTATTTAATAAATGTTTATTGAATGCCTAATATATTCCAAGACTTCCCTGGGGGCTCAAACGGTAAAGTGTCTGCCTATAATGCAGGAGACCTGGGTTCAATCCCTGAGTCAGGAAGATCTCCTGGAGAAGGAAATGGCAACCCACTCTAGTATTCTTGCCTGGAAAATCCCATGGACAGAGGAGCCTAGTAGGCTACAGTCCATGGGGTCGCAAAGAGTTGGACATGACTGAGCGACTTCACTTTTTTAATATATTTCAAGCACTGTTAAGGTGCTGGATATACAGCAGAAAGGAAAGCGGACAAAGTCCCTGACTTGGGGTTCAGTTCAGTTCAGTTCGGTCGCTCAGTCGTGTCCGACTCTTTGCGACCCCATGAATCACAGCACACCAGGCCTCCCTGTCCATCACCAGCTCCCGGAGTTCACTGAGACTCACGTCCATCGAGTCAGTGATGCCATCCGGCCATCTCATCCTCTGTTGTCCCCTTCTCCTCCTGCCCCCAATCCCTCCCAGCATCAGAGTCTTTTCCAATGAGTCAGCTCTTCACATGAGGTGGCCAAAGTACTGGAGTTTCAGCTTTAGCATCATTCCTTCCAAAGAAATCCCAGGGCTGATCTCCTTCAAAATGGACTGGTTGAATCTCCTTGCAGTCCAAGGGACCTCTCAAGAGTCTTCTCCAACACCACAGTTCAGAAGCATCAATTCTTTGGCGCTCAGCCTTCTTCACAGTCCAACTCTCATATCCATACATGACCACTGGAGAAACCATAGCCTTGACTAGACGGACCTTTGTTGGCAAAGTAATGTCTCTGCTTTTGAATATGCTACCTAGGTTGGTCATAACTTTCCTTCCAAGGAGTAAGCATCTTTTAATTTCATGGCTGCAGTCACCACCTGCAGTGATTTTGGAGCCATGATCTTCGTTTTCTGAATGTTGAACTTTAAGCCAACTTTTTCACTCTCCACTTTCATCAAGAGGCTTTTTAGTTCCTCTTCACTTTCTGCCATAAGGGTGGTATCATCTGCATATCTGAGGTTATTGATATTTCTCCCGGGAATCTTGATTCCAGCTTGTGCTTCTTCCAGCCCAGCGTTTCTCATGAAGTACTCTGCATATAAGTTAAATAAGCAGGATGACAATATACAGCCTTGACCTACTCCTTTTCCTATTTGGAACCAGTCTGTTGGGGTACTTGCATTTTAATATATATGTATCACTGTATCCTTAAATGTAAGGCAGCATAATTGTTATACACACAATAAATTTTATGACAGAAATAAATTCTTATATAAATTTAATATAAGAAAACAGAAAAAGAGACTACCACCACATTAAATGTAAATCCTATACTATGCTTGGAAAAATGTGGTAAAATAATCTTATGAATTACATTGTTTCTGACATTGCATATATTTATTTAACATCTTCTTGATCTGTCAAAGATAACCATTGGGTGAAAGTCCCTATTTACTATCTATTACTGAAACTTTCAGTTTTTTGGGTTTTTTTTTTTAGGTCTGTCTCTTGTAAAATGTTTACTTGTGGTGTTTCATTTTAAGGCTTTCTCTTCCTAAGAAATGTTTAGCTTATTTATGTGTTATCATAACTGGCTTTCTTATTCTTTCTGTTATTTTTAAACTTTGTGCTTTGTATACCTTTTTCTGGTTCCCTTTCTTTAGCTGTATTTTCTTTGATTATTTTATTTAATAATTTTAATCATACTGACTTTATAAATACATTTTTAGCCTAGTTTCTCTATCAACATCAAAGATGAAATCATCTCTATTGAGTTCCTTCCAGGTCAAAGGAACAAGGTAAAATGACTGTGTGTTATCACAAATTTCCCTCACACTTTTTAACCTGTTGTATTTTAGATCTACTCATATTCTACAGAAAAATGTATATCTTCTTTTTAATATTTTGTATGGGGTATGTTTCCTATCATCCAGAGACTACATTCCAGGTCTAATGGTAGTCCTTCTTTGCTTTAACAATTCCATAATTGAGTTCTTTATCTTGACTCACCTGCTTACCTTTTTGAGTAATTTTAATTTTACTTCAAGAGGCATGCATAGTATATTTTGAATCCTGGAAATCTGATAATGTCATTTATATATAAATCTCAACACCCAATGCCTGCTGCTTTGAAGTGTATAATAAATGTTTGTTGACTCAATAACATATCTGCTTCCCAAGGAAGCAAATAACATATCTGCTTTTTTTTTCCTTAAAATTCCATTGTCTTTTGATTTTTAATATTGGTGAAAAAGAGATCTGAGGCTGACCTGATTTTTCTTCTTTGCAAGTAACCTGTTTTTTCTATCTGGATCTTATGGGATGCTTTCCTTATTCATGATATTCAAAATTTTCATCTGAATTTCTCTGGATATTGGCCTCTTGTCTTTGCCTGGTTTTTAATTGAGTCCTTTCTGTTAACAGCTTCATGTTGATTTATTTCTGTTTTCTTAGTAGAAAGAGTGAATGTTGTACCTTAAAGGAGATGAGTGAAATTCCCTTGCTTGGTAAGGGGGAGCTAACTAATGTAAATTCATACGTGCTATTGAGAGATGAGATAACTTGAGGTGACTGGAAGTGAACCAAAATCCTGACCAATACCTAGAGGAGAACTTGGCTTCTGCTTAGTTTCTCAGATGGTTTTACTGAAATCCTTGGGCAGAGGATCAGCTTTCTGTGCCCCTGGTCTGCTCACCCAGCCCTGTCGTCCTGTATTACCTGTGGCTGTGTCCGACTTTCATCCTCATACCATTGCCCATCTAGTCAGGAGAGTATCTTTTATCTCTTGGACTTTTTGTTCCCCCTGCTGTTTCCACTTCAAGAATCCTGGGCTCTCCAGATGTGCTATTTGAGAAGACATGTTTGTTTTCTAATACATTTTGTTTGCTCTAATACATCTTTTTTTTTTTTTTAACTTCATTAACTTACTATTCCCTTTCCTTAGAAGGGATAAAGCAAACTTTAAGAGAAAATCCATATTGGTCTCCCCATTAGCCCCATAACCTCTCCTGCTGAGCCCTGGGGCAAGTTTAACCTATTTTATGTGCCTTTGGTCATTCCAGCAGGAATCTGGGATACCAGTAGTAAATTCTGTCTCATTGCCATTGAATCCCAAATTCAATACCCAATGTAATGCTTGAATTTCTCCAGAAGAAGGAATTTCTAAATGATGAATCAGAGCAAGACCCAGGACAGTTTTACTGCAGTGCGAAGGCCACTTTCCTAGCATAGCTTTTTCTTATTCACACACAGAAAATTCACACACAATGCGCATCTAGTGGTACAAGTGGAAAATATGGCTTTTTTCCCCTCTTATATTGTTGACTCCTAATTTTTCTTTAAATGGTTGTGCACAAGTGTGACATGGTATAAAACTTCTAAATTGGTTTCCTTACTGTTTGGAAGGAAAAACCTTTGCAAAATGTAGTAACAAAGCTGATTTTCTAGTTGCACATCCATATAACTCCAGTGAGGCTAAGTTGAAAAAGCCATAGAAACTTAGAGGGTTGAGTTATTGTGGATTTTTTATTTACATTGAAGATGTGAAAAATAATTAGAGTGCAATGCTAGGTATTATGTATATGCAGTTACCTGAGAATATATAAAAGTTTCATTTTCTACATTAAACTGCATTGTTATAATTCTTTAAAATGAAAAACAAAGTTCCCTCCACAGACCTAAAGTTACTGGTCCTTATTTACAGTTACTTTCTTTACAATAAAGATACTGGTTGCATGACTTCAGTAGTTCCTAGATTGAGTGTTATCCTAATAAAGAGCTGCATTTATGGTACAGGAGAAGATCCTCATTATGGGTTTAAAATGGTGGACGTGAGACTCAGCACTATTGAAGACTTGTCCCTTTTCACATTGAAGTAACATTCACCCTTCATTTCGGTGAAAATTTCATCCAACTTCAAAAAATGCTTGGCCAACTCCCAGCCCCTTTACCTGTGCAGGTGTGGTTATTTGTTTTTCTACAGGTCCTTGATTTGGGACCACTCTCAAGAAGGTAGAGGAAAGTCTGTAGAATTATTTTTCAAAAGTACTCAGAATTGGGTCAGTCCTACTCTGACTTTTGTGACCTCCTTTCTTTTGGGATCTGGGACTCCACCGATCCATGAATATCAGATTTCCATTGAGTCTAATGTCTCTGGTATCCCTAGAACCCTAGTGTTACGGTTCCTATCAGAATTCCCTGACCTGGATTGGTTACCCCTTTGAACTTGACACCAACTTGCCGACCTGTCAGACAATCTTGAACATAAGTTAGTCTAATCTCTCTTTTCCACTCAGTCATCTTCTTATGTCTGTCCCCATGTGTACTCATTGCTACACCTGAGTGTTGGTTGTAGGGTTGTGGTTATGTGCATCTACCCACCCTAACGCAGCTGTCTCTGGTCTGGCCCATTCAACTGATGTCCATGTATCTGGTGGTGTCAGCATCTTGACTTCAAAATTAGAAGGGTTGGTGGATACAAAGCTCATTCCAACATTGTAAGGTAGAATGCTATGAAAAGTGATTGGTATTTATGACTTCTTTTCCTAAAATGTTGGTAAATGTGTGCATCCAGAATATGCCAGTCAGAAAGCCGGCAGGACCTCTCAGGCTGCGATTCCATACATGTGTTTCCCCATCTTGATAGCAAGCTCAACTTTGATGTCAAACTGTTCATCTGTCTGTGGCACTTACTGCGTAACCATATTTCCATTCTTAACTTGGAAACAATACGATAGATGCCACATTCCACATTGCTACCTTTTTTAGTTCTAGGGAGGAAAATGCTCAATTAATTGACATGAGAAAATTTAAACTTAAAAAAGTCCCTCTGAGTTTTGGCTTGGTGCTTTGTCTTTAATGATTATTGCATTTTTTTCTAGTTTAACATTCTTGAGTTCTGCAAACCCAAAGCACAACTTCACTGGTTTGATTTCCTATTCTTTAGAAATATCGTCTAGGGGTAGCACAGAGTAGGGGATGCATCAATAATGAGAAGTGATTTTAAAATAATTTGAAATGATTTCTCTATTCATACGTCCACACCCCCTTTCCAAGTAAATCTCAGTCAGGGATACAAGTGGTGATTGAGACTCCATTATCTTCCAAGATAGTGAAGAAGTCAAACAAAAGATTTGCAGCTCTAAATAAAATAGCACAAGTGTAGGACCATCACTAGACATGCAAGTGTAACTACAATGAAAATTATCTTAAACAAATCAGTTCCCAGGACGACATTCAATTCTTTTGATAAATATGCCTGATACGATGAAGTACAGCTTCCAGAAAGATAATGGAGCAGATAATTAATCTATTTGGAAATATAAACACACACACTCATACACACACACTCACACACACATACACACACTGCAGGGAGACAAGGACTGTTGGTTAGCAAAATCTTGTCGGAACAACCTAAATGTCCTTCTCTAGAAGTGTGTGTAGCCTCAGACAAGGGGAAAAAAAATAGAAAAGACATTTTTGACTGCAGTAACGTTTTTGATTCTGTGGTGTAAGGCCAAAATCAATAAAGGACAAAAGAGCCAAGCTCTCACTTCTTTTACATATGTGGGTGGTGTTTGGGAGCGCTGGTAAACAAGTCATCAATGTTTCAGTTTCAGTTGTCTACAGCACACCAAATAGGGCTTCCCAGGTGGTCCGGCAGTAAAGAATCTGCCTGCCAAGGCAGGAGGCGCAAGACACACGGGTTCGATCCCTGGGTTGGGAAGATCCTCTAGAGAAGGAAATGGCAACCCACTCCAATATTTTTGCCTGGCAAGTCCCATGGACAGAGGAGCCTGGCAGACTTTGTGATCATGGGATCACAAAGAGTCAGACACGACCGAGAGCACGCACACACACGCATACCAAGTAGTCTTCTCTCTAGGGATAACTGATCAGTTAAAGAAGGGGCTGTTCAGGTTCCTTCTTCCATATAAAGCCTTCCAGAGTTCCATCATTAAACCCTTCTTGTTTCTGCTTCTGTGTGAGGGCAGGTGCTGGACGTACCTTTCATCCCAGTCTGTCTCAACCTCCTCCTCCACGTGCCTCCTTCCACTTTCAGCACCCCACCCCAATGCCACTGTGGTGGTGACTCCAAACCTGACCAAATGCTCGCTGAACTCTGTACCATTTCTCTCAAGAAAAGGAGGAGGATCAAGACACTTTCATCGTCATGTTAAGAGCAACACAGAAGTTTCCCCATATGTGAAGTCCAGTTCCCTCTATTACAAGATGAAGCATAGGCCTCATCTCACTACCCTTTCCAAGTAACTGACAGCTGCGTGATGTAGTCAGAGATGGGTTGGCAGCTTCTAAGTGGGAATGTCTCGTGGTTCACAGTAAAAAGAAATTTTCAGTCAAACTAAAATAGCCAGTGACTACAGTCACCAGCCAATGGTCTACCCGGGTGATCTGGAAGACAGGTTCCATACTGCTCCCATTAGCCATCCTATAGGAGGTTGTGCTCCCATTTTAAATATCTGCACCATCACAATAACTCTTGTGAGGCCTTCCCCCGTTGCCCCAGCTACGTCACCTTTTCCCTGGTGGTGCTTTCTATATCAGGAAGTAAAATGTAACCATGTCCTACCTGGTGCCGTCACACAGCTTAGTTAAGAACTTGTGGATTTTTGAACCCCACATCTTGCCCAGCCTCACACTGAGGGCCCTACTGCCCCTAGACAAATGCTTGCCAGGTTGAATTCTCAATGACCCAACTGGAAAAACAGGCAGGGTCATCGAGTCATCTCTAAACACAAGGTACAGACCTTCTGACACCTGTCCTGTGCTCTCACCTCCAGCTTCTTCTCTCCATGTCAGAGATAACACAAACCTAAATATTCAACAAATTAGCATAATGAGGAATTCCAGCTCATGGGTCACTACTAACATCTTTTGCCACAAAAGTTAACTTGGTGAGTGCTCTTAACAATGTTCCAAGCAGCTACCTGACATGCAGGCAATTACACCCATAGGATGAGCACCTCATTCAAGTCTTTTTATAGATGAAATCAGTGTATGTTCATGGATTTTGAAATAATAGATATGGATAAGGTGGCACGACCTCACTTGAGTATGAAAAAAATTAACTTCCAACACATTTTAATGCAAATGTTACCTTTGTAAGTGGATGACCTGAAAAGAAAAAGTGTTTCCATAGTAACCTAAGGGAACACATAACCTGTTTATGATAACTTCTCCATGAAGAGAGCCAGGCGTGGATTGGGGATATGCTTTGATGTCTGCTGGAAAAAAATAACTGACAGCCTTGTGTGAGTGAATGGTTAGATTTCACTTTATTTTCAGTTAATTTAGAAAATAAACTTTCATAATGAACTGCTGAAATACACACTTGAAACAACCAGATGATCTGTCAAGATATTTTCTAAAATGTAATTTGTCATAGGTGACAGCTGAGGCATCAGTTTAAGAGGACCAGATTAGGAATCAGGACTTAGGTCCTTCCCGTCCCACTCGTCTCTTTTTACCTGTGCTCTTGTGTTCTTCCCTAGGAATCACTGAGGTCTTTTCAAGCTCTTAAATCTCTTCCTTTTTTCTTTTTCCTCATTTTTTACCTCCAAAAATGTTATGTACAAGCCACCCTTCTGGAATTAAAATTCTATACTGCGAGGATATCACAGAAAAGGATCATATTGATTATACTTCACTTTGTCACTGACATGGCTATTGGAGTTGGTGGCTTTTGGGAAGTGCCATTAGCTAGAAGTGAGTCTGACATGCGCAAGACACTGTATGCTTATATTCCCTTCTTCTTACAGATGTAACATCTACTTAAAGGCTTGTCTATAGGAGATTTTTTTTTTTTTGAGGGTGATTAGGGAACAGATGCATACAGTTTTAAGAAGTATTTCTTTGAAGAGCCATTGTTGAGCTGGCTCACTGACAGGTCCATGCCCATGGGCTCTGGTGTGGACCTGGGGCAGAGGCCCTGGCTACAATTACCCATCTGGTATCCATCTGGTCACACAAATGAAAGATAATACCAGATCACAGAGAAGCCATACCAACTGCCAACTCAGTATAAGCAGGCAAAGAAAGGTGCCACCCAACAGCGCTGTGAAGAGTAAGAAATGCTGTCCATAGAGTCTGCACATTTCCACCCCAAGATGGAAAAGAACAGCACGCAAGAGCCTCTGGAATGGAAATGCTGCATACATCTCATTTACAGCTGCCACTTATTAAACATTCCACCAGGTTCTCTCTGCAACATTAAGTTGCTAGTGGAATTTGGGAGAAAAGGTATTCTAATATACTTGAGACCTGCCTTTTGCTACCCACGTCCATACACAACAGGGTTAACAGGACTTGAGGACTTCTAAATGAGGAGTTAGTACCAGCTTCAAAAGGGCATTGATTTCACTTCCATGTAATGCCACTTTGCCGTAGTCAAAGATTTTGTGCTTGCTGTAAAATGATTTCGACATTTATCGATTCATTACTTTCTCCTTATTTTTCCCCCTTTTTTCTGACTTTGTCTGCTTGCCTCCAGAATACAGTGTGCTCTGGTTATTACAGTGGCTAATAGTTGAGAATCTGTCTATCGATATAACCATCAGAGATATGCCATCCTCAGATAGCACCCTCCCACCCAGTGGAGCTACAAATGGAAATGCTGTTTCAAGATGGGAGCGGGGAACGGTGTACTTGCCTATGAGGCTGATCATCCACAGTCACCTTTCCTGTTCACTCACTCCACTTGCTCTGCAGTACTGGTCCCTGTCTTACTCTTTTTTTCCTTTTAACTTTTATTTGTTTGGCTGCTTTGGGTCTCAGTTGTGGCCTGTGGATCTTTCCTTGCATCATGTGGGATCTCTCTCTATTGTGGCATAGGCTCAGTAGTTGTGGCAGGTAGGCTGAGTTGCTCTATGACATGTGGGATCTTAGTTCCCTGATGAGGGATCAAGCCTGCATCCCCTGCACTGGAAGACAGAGTCTTAACTACTGGACCACCAGGGAAGCCCCCATCACCACCACCACCTTGCTCTTTCTCTATGTAAATATCAGCTGTGACCAAATAGAGTAAGAATTTAGTGACCTTACAATCACCTAGACAACAGCAACGCATTCTCTTGTCTTTTCTATGCATTAAAAGGGTTATCTTCATAATAACATATACATGGTAGTTTATATGTTGTTGTTCAGCTGCTAAGTCATGTCCAACTTTTTGCGACCCCATGAGCTGTAGCACACCAGACTTCCCTGTCCTCCACTATCTCCTCGAGTTTGCTCAAGTTCATGTCCATTGAGTCCATGATGCTATAGTTTATATACTGCCATATATTTTGAAGTACATAATCACACACTCTTATCTCTGAATAATCTACTGAAGACAGGAACCCATTTCTACAGAAGAGAAAACTGAGGCTAAAAGAAGTTACATAGATTGCTTATGATCACATCATTAAGTGTGAACCCAGATCATCTGTCCCAAAGTCTAAAACTCTTCCACTTGGATTAAGGTTTTGGTTTTATTTTTTTATGTCTCTAAATTTGTCTTCCCTCTTTACATAAGGAAATATTAACTCCATAAGGATCATTGCAATTTCCCAAAATATGAGGCAGCCAGAATCAGAGCTAGAGATTCTGAGTAGAACAAAAACTCCCACCCTGTGGATAGCTAGAAGGATGAGAGCTAAGTTGAATCTCTTTCTTTCATAAACTCCTTCAAAACGTTTCACATACTTCCACTGAGAGATGAAGCAAAGGGAAAGTCTCTTCCTGGATTGGCCACACAGAAACTCATACTGAACAATTCAAGAAGATGAAGTGGGGAAGAAAGAAAGGTTATAATTTAGAAGCACAGATTACCTGGCTGAGAATTGTTGTAAAGTAATTAAATCATACAGGATCACTAGGAAAGTGCCAGGATGGAGGTGAATGAACGATAGGATGTCAAAGGAAAGAGGTTATGATTCCAAAGATGAGATTTCAATATTGACATCTACCTTGACCTGTGCACAAAGCCAAAATGAACTTAAACCTGACTCCATGTGGAAGAAGTAAATTGCATACTCTGAAAGAAGATAGAATATTGTAAATTCACTTGCTTTTCCTCCTCTAACTTATGAGACTCAAGTTCTTTTACCATAATTTATACTAATTAGTCTTTCCACTTAAATCAAGAGGGAAACTGCAAATGTAGCCATCCCTGGTCTGCTCCTCATTAGAGACAATTAAGAGTTAGAAGAACAAAAACACATCATAGGATTAATGATAAGAAAAACCACCCAGAGAGAGAAACACGAAGCAGGAAATAATCTTACAGAGCTGAATAAAAGAAACTGATAGCCTTCAAGAACAACCGCTCTTCCAACTAAGGTCTAAATGGGGTCGAAAGAAGAATCACTGGGTCATGTTAGCCTCCCCTGCTGTATTTTCCTCTGTGTTTTTCCTCCCTCCTGTCATGTTGCATTTATTAATAAATGTTCTCGCTCTCTAAATCCAATTCATTAGTTTCCCTCCATGCATAAGAGGTACGTCATTACTGATGAGAGAAAAAGAAGTACAAAGCTCATCAGCCTTGGTAAATTTCAGCCTTACACATTATTGTCATGGAAGCTTTATCCCAGCATTCAGCTGGGGCACAAAGACACAGGAGAGGGACTGGATATGAGGGGGCCTCACACCACTCGCAGAGTCCTGCTGCTTACATCATTTTATACTTTCCCAAAGCGGGAAGGAGGAGATTGGGGAACATTTAATTGCCTTATAAACTGATTGACAAATTGGTGATCTGATGCATATGGATGATCTTTTTAGTGCAATGGCTCAGAAGCCGCTAGCAGAGATCATCAGAAGCTATGATTTGCACACCCTCCACAGGGTTATTACAGAGAAGCGGAAGGATGGGTTGATTATTATCTTTCCTTCTTTCTGTGCTTTTTTTTTTCCCCTCAAATGTTTTCTTCACCTCCAGGGAAATGCATTCTAGCAGCATGAGCACCACTATTAATCAACACTTGCAGCAATAATCAGTGAGTGAAAAATGGTGACCAGAATCCGAGAATGCACTGGCATAACTGTCTTCTGAGTTTTCCTTTGTGATCATGCCTTGGCATTCTAACATGGATAATTTATACAAAATTAATGTTGGCACCTTCTGAGGTGCAAAGATTTATAGAAGCAGTGCTTCTTCACCCATTAAAAAAGAAAGGGAAATCATTTCTGGTCATGATGAGTAATATCTTAGAGCATTTAAAAATATGCTTGCTATCTTCATGTTTCTTTGTGTTATGTTTAGCCAGCCAGCCAGCCAGCCCCTTCACTTTTGAACACGGATGCCATGAAAGGCAAAACTGTTAGAAGTTCTTGCTTCCAGTTTTCCCAGAATTTTCACCCAGAGGAGGTATGAAAAATAGTCAAAAAATCAAAAATAATTTAGGTCCCAAGATCCTTCTGAGGGCTGTTTGGTGTTATTGGCAAATCAAAAAGCAAAAACCAAAGCTGAGCAATAAGAGGAGCAAGATGCTGTTGCCACATCTAAGAAAGCAGCTGTCAAAGTAGAGTGATTTGGGGCTGGTGATGGCATTATACATACACCCAAACCCATTTCAAAATTCAGCCGCCCTTTCCGTTCCACCAAGTTACCTTTCAGTTCATACCATCCTGTGATCAAGAGGATCAATTCCGAGGTGTCAACACTTGGAGAATTTCTCTGAAACTTGGCTAAGTTGGATGGGCTTGCCTGGAGCCCAAAGAAAGTCACGAAGGTGTAGGACCACATCTTAAAGAGTGAATGACAGACCAGGACTCATAGGAGCGTGACACCAGCCCCTTGTCTGCAGATCGCTCCTGTCATTAAAATCAATGCAACTTAATTAAAGCAAATTACAGATAGATACATCTATAAATAAGATATTAAAGTGTGCTGCTGAATATGATAATTGCTGCATATTTAGCAATCAGTGTGTGTGTTCTGCTTTTGCCAGGAGGAATGCCTTTCAGTGGAATCAATGGAGCTTTATTAAAAACCATCCAAATTAGAGGGAGAAATGATGAGTGTTATAATAACACAAAATAACTGTGTCAACTTTCATTGCAAAGAAAGGAAAGCAAAATATGTCCGTCCCTCTTTTTTCACTCAAGGAAAATATTAGACATATTCTCTTTAAGATGCGGATATTTTGAATTTATAAATTTTAATTTCTGCATTCTCTTCTCCCAGAAGAAGGCAGAGGGAAAGTAATGATCATAAATAAAACAATTCAGCAGTGGGGCTGAAGTGTGAGAAGTACTCTGGTGCCTAGATATACTGTTTTATACCTTGATGACAGAAGACAAATAAATGAAGTCCATACTCTAAACAGACCTTTAAGTGGCTTTTTTATTCTTCTAGCTACTAGATGTTCCTTCCGTGTGTGGAAGTTTTCATAGGTTAATTCAAAATAATGAATGTTGGAAATAAAAACTCATTTTCATCACCTTCCGTAACTTCTCTCACTACCTTACCCCTGTCACCTTTTATCATAAATAAGAATTAAGCTTGTGGCCAAGAAACATCTTTTTCTTCTCAGGTTAATTTTAAAATATATGTTAAAAATGTCTTTCATCACCCAGTTTAAAAATCAATAATGGAAAACATAAGGGTTAATTAAATCACTCCCAGGTGACCAGAATCATTCTCAAATTTAAGAAAATAAATACTTAAATTACAAAAAGATTTCCATGTAGAATGTTCTAAGAGATGAAAAAAGGAGTCACTAGACAGCCAGCCACTTATGTAGAGCCTGGTAAAGGCATTTAGGATTTCTTCCACTGAGTTGCTCTGTATGCATCTGTCTCTAGAAAGTGAAGGAGGAAGAGAAAGAGAAAAAGTTAAAAGAAGGAAAAGGGGAGGAAACAAGAAGAGAAATGGATGTTTGGAAAGTGATTTATAACTCTTTCACTTAATCAAATGATGACATGTTGAATATCTTCCCGGCCCTGGTCTAGGTGATGGGGAGAGAGGATCATGTCTTGACTTCTATGCAATTTATGTTTGTGAGGAAAGAGAGACAGGAAACAAATGAAAAATAAATTCTGGGCCATGATTATTCTCACAAAGAAATAAAAGCTGGGCTAAATGCCTGAAGCATGGTGCCAGGCAAGGCACACTGTTTTATGGAGGGCAGTCAGGAAGGCTTCTCTGATAGAGACATTTATGCAGACACATAAGCAAAGGAAGGGCCAAAAGCATGTGGGTGGCTGAAGGGTAGGCATTCAAGGGAAGAGAGCAAAGTGCCTACCAAAGCCCTGAGATAATAACTTGTTTGGGAAGCCTCGGGGGAGGGGCAGGGAGGAGAGCAGCATGGCTGAAGTCATGGAAGCAGGTGGCGCATTGGAGGGATCAAGACAGGGAGGTGACTAGGTGACAACTGGGTGAGTCTTTAGAGCTAAATAATTAAGCCCACTGATGCTCACTGATGGTTGTTATTCCTAGTTTTCTACGACGCATATACAATGCATAATACTCATGCTTGGGAAACAGTCAAAAGGGTTGGCATTGGATAGGTTACTGTGTTCTTTTTAAGTCCCAAATCTAGTGAATGATTTTCAGATGAGGTGACCTATGATTTCACTCCAGTCTGCCTATGCCAGAGGCCACCACTGTCACAGATGGCCCCTATTATGACACATGGGTTTCCCACTCTCCTGAAGGGTGTATACAGATGAGAATGGAGTTCCGTGGTGCCTATCTTAGCCCCAAGTCTATCGTGCACATGTATTGCCCCCATAATCCAATCTGCTGTGCTTCCTTATGAGTTAACTACAGGCAATACCATGGAACCACACCCACCTCTGAACTTTGCAGATGATAGAAAGAGGAAGTAGCCACAGCCCCTAATCAAACATCACAGATATCTAAGTTTTCCTTTCCTTTCACACACACACCATCCTTGTGTGTTCCACAGAGTTTGTTGTTGTTGTTTAGTTGCTAAGTTGTGTCCAACTCTTTTGCAGCACCATGGCTCCTCTGTTCGTGGGATTTCCCAGGCAAGAATACTGAAATAGGTTCCATTTCCTTCTCCAGGGAATCTTCCAAGACCAGGAATCGAACCCACATCTCCTGCATTGACAGGGTGATTCTCTATTACTGAGCCATCAGAGAAGCCCCAGAGTTGTCCCCCATCAAAACATAGAGAAAGGGGTGGAGTTGTGGTCCTTAAGCTTCTGACTGAGGTACTTTTTCTGTGCCTAAAGATGTCATAGGAAAATTTCGAAACTAAACTATCTTTTGAGATATGTCCGAACAGTCATTTACAACTTGGATACACAAAACAGCATGACCACTGTGGTTCATTCTAATTAGTGAGTATTCTGGTCAAACTAAAAACTACCATTCAGATCATACTATAGTACTCCCATTATTGGGATATTTGTTTATAGCATAGAAAGAAATGTATTTGCTTTGGAAATCTCAAAAAATTCAAACATAGTACCTGATTTAACAGGACTCTTTAATTCATAATACTTAAAAGAATGAGGTATTTGAATCCATTATTCCATAAAAGCTTTCCCATTCTTATGAAGTAGATGAGTTCACTTCTCCACCTTTATAACTTCCTCCTTTGTGTGGGATGGGTCTGGCCTCCTGCTGCTTTGCTGCGACTCCTCAAGCAATAGTCAAGCTCATTCATTTTCAGGGTCCCCAGTTTTCAGGACTCATAGAAATTAGTGATTAGAAACACATTGGCAGTGTTGGGTCATTTTTCTTACAGGTAGAGAATTATACTCCAAATCACTTTTCTGGGTGTGTTGTCCTTTCTGATTGTAAACAGGCTAACCCACCAGGGTAGGCAGAGAAGCAATCAGGGTGAGTCTAATAAACACTTGGCAGCAGGCCTAATGAAAAGAGGAGTGGACCTAAAAACCTTTAATAAGCACTTTCTCTTTTTGTAGGTTCTTGCAGTATTTGGTTTTCAGGAATATCTGGGCAATGGGGGACTTTTAAAGGCATTTATTCTGGGCAGGTATTTGAATTCTCATTGAGTGAGAATGACAAGGTAGAGCGTGTGTTTGGTGGCTGTTAACTGAGTTATGGGTCACTGAAAATATTGTGTGCAGAATTAGATTTTCATTTTTTAAAAAAATGAATTGGTTAACTTTTGGACCATATATTCCTGTGTCCCCAGGAGTGGAGTGAAAGGGGCTCTAATGTTCTTCTCAAAGCATTGCAGTCTCCTGCTCACACTCAAGTTTTGCTGCTCTTTCTGACTTATTTTGTTTTAGGGTTTTGTGTTTGTTTGTTTTATCTTTTGCAGGGCTTCCCAATTTTTTGAAGTATAATTGACTTATAATGTTGTGTTCATTTCTTTTATACCCCATATTTATATGCATATATATTCTTTTTCATGTCCTTTTCAATTGCAGTTTGTCAGAGTATTGAATTATGGTATTTGTAAGGACAGAAAATTCTTCCCGTTCTTTCTTTGGATGAGTTGTTCCCAGCGGATGACCCCCAGATTGAAAATGATGTTTCCCCTGGGAACATCCTAAGTTTCAGTTGTGTTCTTCATATGATCAGTGACTCACGTGTATATTGCTAGGATAATTTATATAGTTTTGCTGCCTGCAAAGTAAAAGTTTCTCATGGCCCTTGGGGAAGATGCTCAGAGAGACCATCCCATAGACTGCCCTGGACCAATTGACAGAATCAGGAGATGACGATCTCTCTGACTTGGATTAATACTGGTGTTATTTTCCATACCAAAGCCCAATTACATGATGGAAGACTTTTAGTAATTGGGCCCTTTGGATCTTAAATCCTCTCAGGTCAGTGCCTATGAGGAAAGCCTTCAGTAGGAAGGACCCTGGGGCTTCGCACAGAAGGTAAATCTGATTTATAGATGGGCATGGCCTTACGTATGTCACAGATACATTATGAATGGGCATTCTACATTTTCTAACATACAAATCAACTCCCCCTGGGAAATTATCCCTCCTCTTAATGGATTGCACCATTGGAATTTATTTGTAATATTCATCCTAAATTTTCACTTTTCTTAATTTCATTACATTGATGAGTTGAGATCCCTGTGTATCCTTTTTCCTACATCTTAGAGCTGGAAGGAGTATTAGGCTAAAGTTTATAAATCACCTTATAATTTTCTATGTGGTAACACTAAAGTAGTAAAAGACAGTTGTGATAATAAATAGATGCTGATTTCTATTCAACATTTATTCTATATTGGGGCATAAGGAATACAACTTTAAATATATCAACGTTTTTCTTACTTAATACATTGAACCAGCATTCCAGTTATTTGTTCTTATTCTTTAGTTGCTAAGTCATGTCTAGTTCTTTGTGACCCCATATAGCCCACCAGGCTCTTCTGTCCATGAGATTCCCCAGGCAAGAATACTGGAGTGGGTTGCATTTTCTTCTCCAGGGGATCCTCCTGACCCAGGGTTTGAATCCACATCTCCTTCATTGGCAGGCAGGTCCTTTACCACAGAGGCACCAGGGAAGCATTTTAGTCATTTAACTGCCATTAAGTTAGGATTTTCTTTGCTTAAAGAGAATCATGTTCAGTGTTGGTTTCTATTTTCTTTATCTTTTCCCTGTCTGCCAACCTCTTGCTGCATGAGGCTTCCCTACAGACTCTGAATCTTCACTTCTCAGGAGAAACTGTCCCTGGGCTGTCCCTTCCCTCTACACCGAAGCCACGGATGCTTCCAACTTAAAAACACAATGATGGAACTTCCACCACAGTGCAGCACTAAATCTGGGAGTGCGCTTACCTAGGAAAACCGAAGATAGACTGTGATAGGACCTCTAACAGAATGACTGAGGTCAGCAGTAGGAGTGAACTCACTCCCTACCTGTGCACTGAGCCTGTTCTGCCCTGAGAACAGATGGAGCTGCCCTCCTCTCCCCATCCAGGAGTGCAAACACAGGCCCTGGTATTTATGTGTGATCCCAAGCAGTTCAATAATGTTGTAATAAAATGCACACTTCACATCTGTACTGTGAAATGCCTAAACCATAATGAATACTGTTTCTTGACTTTACTCCATGCGGTGGAATTAATGTTCCCTCATGAATTGGAGCATTGTACTCACTTGTTAATAGCCTCTTGAGGTAGGCCAGCGAGGTTAATCCAAGTCTCTTTTCTGTGGATAGTTTAGGATTACATGTTTCTCTGCTTGCCTTTGTTACATCTCACATTCAGGGTTACTTTTTTCATTTAAGTCATTCATTCTTTTCATCATCCAGCCTTTATTGAGCATGAAATATGTGCTAGACAACAGGTGTTATCAAACATCATTGTACAAGATCATTTTAAGATAATCTAGATAATTATTTTTAAAAAAGTAATCTAAACTCTTGGGAAATAAGAAATGAATAGCTGGGCTGAGAGCTTCCCTGAGGGCTTGGTGGTGGGAAAAAAGGGCAAAGGGGAAAACTGAGGCAGGGTACGAAAGTGTGAGCGCGCATGCAGGTCAGCAAAGGACCAGTGGTCAAGAAGGCGCATGTAGGGGATGTAAGGATGAAGTTGCCAGGAAATGAGACTGCAAAGATGATAATAATGATGACAGCCATAGACTATGAAAGACTTGGATATCATGTTCAGGAATTTAAACCTTTTGCTAGTCATTGAGCAGTTTCTGTGTAGAGCAATAAGATGATTGTATGTGCACATGGCTGTAATGGTTTAGTCTCTAAGTCGTGTCCGACTCTTGCGACCCCATGGACTGTAGCCTGCCAGGCTCCTCTGTCCATGGGATTTCCCAGGGAAGAACACTGGAATGGGTTGCCATTTCCTTTTGCACGGGATCTTCCCGACCCAGGGGTTGAACCCAAGTCTCCTGCATTGCAGGCAGATTCTTTACCAACTGAGCCATCAGGAAAGCCCCATATGTGTGCGTATGTGTGTATAAATATATATACACACATGTGTGTACACACACATGCATACCTACGTTCATCCTTTTAAATGGGATATATCATTCCAGCCACTCATCCCGTATATACATATATATATATATATATAAATGCAGGAAAGAGACTCTCTGCATGTGCACTCTCTCTCTTCTCTTTCTCTATACCTCTCCTACTCTCTTCCCCAGAACTGTTTTCGGAACAGTAGTACTAAAAAAGCTTCCATTAGTTTATCCAGGACAGGTCAGAGGGTCATGGAAAAGCCTCCTACAGAGCAAGAAAGAGATTTTCTCTAGGTATTTTTCTTACAAAAAGAAAGGAGGCCAGGTTCACTTAACTGTAACAACAATGTGAATACCTACAATTTATTGAACATATAAGTGTGCTGTACATGTATGATATGGACTCTGTGGTCTACATGCCTCATGCAATTTAATCCTTACAGCAACGATCTGAGGTGGGTACCATTATCAACCCCATTTTATAGGTGAGAAAGCTGAGGCTCAGAAATTAGCTTGCTCAGAGCTACACGGTCACCAGATGATGGAGTTCAAGGCCAGCCAGTCTATTCTGGAGTAAGTGCCCCTAACCACCACACCACACATCACGCAGGCCAGGGACCATGGCCTCTCAGTGTCCAATTAGAAACTCTTTATACAAGTCAATTTCCAGCTAGAATGGAGGGACGTGGTGCACTGTATGAATGATGGCACTCTCTAGGATTGTCTTACTGTTGTGCCACCCTCTTTGAGCAAAACAGTCTTACAAAGAATGTATAATACCTGCCTTTCTCTTGTGCAGGGTAGTGGCATGGATGAGTCCAATGATGCATGAGTATGTACCTGGATCTTTACACAATCTTTTGTTAATGTAGTTTCTGATGATATCATTCTAAAGATATGTAGGAACTAGACCATGAGCACATCTACAGACAGGAGAGATATTTTGAAAATTGGTATTGACCCTGGAGGGATCAACCTGGAGAATAGAGGTGTACGCAGTCCTGCCAAGCCCAGGGTCCAGTGCCCATCAGCATCCAAGCCCTGAAACCAGCCCCAGCTGATGGCCCTGCCCTTCCAGAGTTTTCACCAAGGGGTAGTGCAGCTGTCACAGTTATGAGCAGCTGTTTTTATTTTAACAATAGCTATTAAAACCCACACGTGAGTATTGTTTCTCTACCCTCCCCTCAGCAACTTTGGTACCTGGTTCCCAGGCTTTAATCATTTCACTGAACACAGTCGCCAAACCTGAGCCCCACCCCACCCCCTCCCCCAGGTCATCGCACAGAGCAAGTGCTTCCTGCTCAAGTGGCACTGTCAGATCTCTGCTGGGTGGACTTCACAGAGAAGGCAGAGTAAGGTTAGATGTGGCACAGGTGGAGTTTTTTTCAAAGCCATCCGAGGCAAAGGAGATGAAGCTTTGATGTAGACTTTCACTGTTTCTGAAGCAACTCGGGAAGACAGAGGAAAACAATCTTAGCACTGGTCCCCTTGTATCTGAACTTTCCTCATTGTAGTCTCAGTATTCAGCATATGAGGGACATCCAGAGAGGGCTTGTAGAACCCCAGTTAACCACAGACTTGGTGCCTCCTCCCTGGTATGGGACTACGGTGGTGCCATCATGCTGCATTCATTTCTTGGCTCCTGTAAGAAACCTGAGCTAATTTTTATTGTTGTTGTCGCTCTCTGTATATTTGCATAATTTTATATCCGAAGCTGAGTTCTTGATTTTGCAACAGCATAATAAAAAATACTGTGAATTGGCAGATTTGGGGTATGATTTGCAGCTGGTCTGTCACTTCCTCTTACTGGAAGCTTCAAAGCTTCAAGTCTGAGACAATTATCATATTTTACAGGACCTGAGCTTATATTTGCATCTGCTCATCTTTTTTACTGTTTTTTTTAATACTCTCTTTTCACATTTATTTTTTGGTAGATGAATAGTCCAATATACTCATTCTATACACTTTTCTCTTTCTGATATAAATTCATATGGTCTGGTGCTATTGAAGTCAGAGTACTGAGGTCTAAGCCTTGTGGACAGTTTTGGAGATTGAAAATGATGACCAAGCAAATGTAATCCCAAGTTACAGTAATATCTCTAACCATCCCCCTTTCACTCGTTGTCATTATTTAGATTAAAATGTGTATGGAAGCCACAGTGGTTTTCCAGGATGCAAAAATTATTACAGAAGCTTCCTCTATTAGTGGAAATTATTAGAGGATGGAAATGGTACTCCAACAGCAAGAATGACATTAATTATGGGAAAAGCAATCGTATCTGGCAGTTGGCAAGCATGCATTATTCTTCAACACTCTTGCACGGGTTTGTGTCCAGCCAGCACTAGAAATCTAAAAGCTTTTTATTTTGGCAAAGTTTTCATAGCACTTGGACTTCCAGCATCTAGATAAAAGATAATTTGGAAAGAAATTATGTTGATGAAATTGAAGAATTCAGTAATGAGTTCTGTGTAGATGAATCAATGCCCAATTAAATAATTATATCAAATCCAACTTTAAATGTTGACTTAATCACATTTTAAAGAGTTTGAAAGTAACATGCTATATATACATTCAATAAGAAGAGCGACATTGAATTACTAAACCTGGTAGGGGAATGGGGTATTCTGATTGACCTGAGAGTTTGGTTAACGGGACCTTGAGACAGGAATTACCTGTATGCTGAGAATGAGAATAGCTTGCAATAACCTAGCTCGTTTTCATCCCATAGTTCCGTTTCCTGTTTGCAATTTTTCTTTCTTTGTGTTGTTGTGTTTTTTTTTTCCTTTTCCCCTGTCTACACCTGTGTTTCAAGGCTTTCTTCTCTGTTTATCACTATTGTAATGTTCTTACCACCTTCTACACACTCTGTTTTTCTTATCCACTGCTTGTTCTCTTCTTATCTTTTTGCCTTTTCATACTGTTCATGGGGTTCTCAAGGCAAGAATACTGAAGTGGTTTGCCATTCCCTTCTGCAATGGACCACGTTTTGTCAGAACTCTCCACCATGACTGGTCCAGCTTGTGTGGCCCTACATGGCATGGTTCATGATTTCATTGAGTTAGACAAGGCTGAGAGTCCCTTGGACTGCAAGGAGATCCAACCAGTCAATCCTAAAGGAAATCAGTTCTGAATATTCATTGGAAGGACTGATGCTGAAGCTGAAGCTCCAATACTTTGGCCACCTGATGCAAAGAACTGACTCATTGGAAAAGACCCTGATGCTGGGAAAGATTGTAGGCATGAGGAGAAGGGGATGACAGAGGAGGAGATGGTTGGATGGTATCACTGACTCAAAAGACATGAGTTTGAGCAAGCTCCAGGGGTTGGTGATAGATAGGGTAGCCTGGCGTGCTTCAGTCTATGAGGTCGCTACAACTGAGCAACTAAACTGAACTGAACTGCTTGCTTTCTTCACCTCTTCTTGTCCCTTCACAGCAGTGAATACAACCAACAAAAGCAACATGTATTGCTTCATTCACTCATTCAGCCCTTGCCACATTTAAGCCACTCATCATCGTTTATTCACTAAATAGTGTCCAACTCTTGCAACCCCATGGACTGTGGCCTGCCAGGCTCCTCTGTCCAAGGGATTCTCCAAGCAAGAATGCTGGAGTGAGTTGCCATTTCCTTCTCCAGGGCAGCTTCCTGACCCAGGAATCGAACCCAGGTCTCCTCATTGCAGGCAGATTCATTACCAACTGAACCACAGGGGAAGCCCCAAGGGGATGCTGTGGCTGCATGGGCCAGGAACTAACATGACCATAAGAAGAACTACCAGAACTACAGAAGCAGATATCCTGCCATAGGCACAAAAGTTCATTCTGCCTGACTGATTATGCAGTGATTGAAAGTCACTCAGTTATATCTGATTCTTGGCGACTACATGTACTATACAGTCCATGGAATTCTCTGGGCTATACAGCCCATGGAATTCTACAGGCCAGAATATTGAAGTGGGTAGCCATTCCCTTCTCCAGGGAATCGTCCCAACCCAGGGGTCGAACCCAGGTCTCCCACATTGCAGGCGGATTCTTTGCCAGCTGAGCCACCAGAGAAACCCATAAGAAGAGCTACCAAAACTACAGAAGATATCCTGCCGTAGGCACAAAAGTACACTCTTGGGATGCATAAAATGCGCAGTGCAATCAGATCATTGAGCATATATGAGAGGAACAACATAAAGCAGGAAAGTTAGATGGCTGTCAGGTACTGAGAGCCTTTATTCACTGTATGTGCTTAGTCACTTAGTCATGTCCAACTCTTTGCGACCCCCTAAACTATAACTCACCAAGCTCCTCTGTCCATGGGGATTATCCAGGCAAGAATACTGGAGTGGGTAGCCATCCCCTCCTCTAGGGGATCTTCCCAACCCAGGGATCGAACTCAGATCTCCTGCATTGCAGACAGATTCTCTTCTGTCTGAGCCACCAGGAAAGACCCCACTAGTGAATTAACTATTCTATTAACTAGTGAATAATAGTGCCTTTATTCAATAGTTAATAGAAAACCATTGACTGGGGTATGGTGTGTTTGATTTGGTTGTTCAAATATTTTGACAGAACATCAATTTTCAGAAAGTCATCTGTTTACTTCTTACTTTCTCCTCCTCTTTTCTTCATTTGTCTTCTTAGAACTAAATTCTGCTGGAATAGCAGTCAGTTGCAAGATAATTTGGTTAATATATTGGGTTGGCCAAAAAGTTTGCTTGGGTTTTCCAGTAAGATGCTATCAGATCAGATCAGATGAGATCAGTCACTCAGTCGTGTCTGACTCTTTGCGACCCCATGAATCCCAGCACGCTAGGCCTCCCTGTCCATCACCAACTCCCGGAGTTCACTGAGACTCACATCCATCGAGTCAGTGATGCCATCCAGCCATCTCATCCTCTGTTGTCCCCTTCTCCTCTTGCCCCCAATCCCTCCCAGCATCTGAGTCTTTTCCAATGAGTCAACTCTTCACATGAGGTGGCCAAAGTACTGGAGTTTAAGCTTTAGCATCATTCCTTCCAAAGAAATCCCAGGACTGATCTCCTTCAGAATGGACTGGTTGGATCTCCTTGCAGTCCAAGGGACTCTCAAAAGTCTTCTCCAACACCACAGTTCAAAAGCATCAATTCTTCGGCACTCAGCCTTCACAGTCCAACTCTCACAGCCATACATGACCACAGGAAAAACCATAGCCTTGACTAGACGAACTTTTGTTGGCAAAGTAATGTCTCTGCTTTTGAATATGCTATCTTAGGTTGGTCATAACTTTCCTCCCAAGGAGTAAGCATCTTTTAATTTCATGGCTGCAATCACCATCTGTAGTGATTTTGGAGCCCAGAAAAATAAAGTCTGACACTGTTTCCACTGTTTCCCCATCTATTTCCCATGAAGTGATGGGACCGGATGCCGTGATCTTCGTTTTCTTAATGTTGAGCTTTAAGCCAACTTTTTCACTCTCCACTTTCACTTTCATCAAGAGGCTTTTGAGTTCCTCTTCACTTTCTGCCATAAGGGTGGTGTCATCTGCATATCTGAGGTTATTGATATTTCTCCCGGCAATCTTGATTCCAGTTTGTGTTTCTTCCAGTCCAGCGTTTCTCATGATGTACTCTGCATATAAGTTAAATAAACAGGGTGACAATATACAGTCTTGACGTACTCCTTTTCCTATTTGGAACCAGTCTGTTGTTCCATGTCCAGTTCTAACTGTTGCTTCCTGACCTGCATACAGATTTCTCAAGAGGCAGATCAGGTGGTCTGGTATTCCCATCTCTTTCAGAATTTCCCACAGTTTATTGTGATCCACACAGTCAAAGGCTTTGGCATAGTCAATAAAGCAGAAATAGATGCTTTTCTGGAACTCTCTTGCTTTTTCCATGATCCAGCGGATGTTGGCAATTTGATCTCTGGTTCCTCTGCCTTTTCTAAAACCAGCTTGAACATCAGGAAGTTCACAGTTCACATATTGCTGAAGCCTGGCTTGGAGAATTTTGAGCATTACTTTACTAGCGTGTGAGATGAGTGCAATTGTGCGATAGTTTGAGCATTCTTTGGCATTGCCTTTCTTTGGGATTGGAATGAAAACTGACCTTTTCCAGTCCTGTGGCCACTGCTGAGTTTTCCAAATTTGCGGGCATATTGAGTGCAACACTTTCACAGCATCATCTTTCAAGATTTGAAAGAGCTCAACTGGAATTCCATCACCTCCACTAGCTTTGTTCATAGTGATGCTTTCTAAGGCCCACTTGACTTCACATTCCAGGATGTCTGGCTCTAGGTCAGTGATCACACCACCGTGATTATCTGGGTGCTATGGGAAAACCCAAATGAATATTCTGACAAGCCCAACAAGTGTAGGGCTGCGGTGTGTCTGATCCAGCATTAATGGTAGCGTGGGTCTGGTAACTTTATGAATTTGCATGTTGAGGTGCATGTTTAGATCAACACTAGTTATGGCCAGTGTGCCCAATAACTTGTTCTGTCAGATAAGCTTCTCCTACTGATGTACTAATATTCTTTTGAGTTATTAGAATCTTTTCTAAGCAACTACATATTTAAGGTTCCTAATGGTTTTGATTTATACTCCAGGTCCAAGTTTAAATCTAAACTATAAGAATATTTCTAGTTCTATTTTATTTTTTTTAAAGAAATGAAAAAATTCAGGACTACATTAAAAAAAAGAGCTTGAAAGGGGCAGTCTTAATGGAACTTAACCAAAGGACAGATGTCATAAAAACTTCTTTAAAAACATTTTGATACTATGTATCATATAATTTAACACGTCTGGTTCAAAAAACTAGTTAACCTTTAGGGAAGCTGATTAATTTTTTGTGTGTTAACTGCCACTGATTAGATGTTTATGACTTCTGTTTCATTGACTCAATAAATATTAATCAACAAGATGATATACCAGGCCTTAAGAATGCAATGGCTCAAAAAAGAGGCATTGTCTCAGTTCTAATGAAGCTTACAACCTGATGGCTTATGTAAACCAAATTAGCAGACTGACAACTATGCATGAATACTGAAAAAAAAATGTTTTAATTAGTGTATGTAATACAGGATATTTTAAATAAAGCATGCTGCTGCTGCTGCTGCTGCTAAGTCGCTTCAGTCATGTCCAACTCTGTGTGACCCCAGAGACGGCAGCCAGCCAGGCTCCCCCGTCCCTGGGATTCTCCAGGCAAGAACACTGGAGTGGGTTGCCATTTCCTTCTCCAATGCATGAAAGTGAAAAGTGAAAGTAAAGTCTCTCAGTCGTGTCTGACTCTTTGCAACCCTGTGGACTGCAGCCTACCAGGCTCCTCCATCAATGGGATTTTCCAGGCAAGAGTACTGGAGTGAGTTGCCATTGCCTTCTATGAAATAAAGCATAATCCTTTATTAAAAGTTATTTTAATAAAAATTACTTCTGCTATATCAAAAATTAGCACCCATACATATATTAATGCCCCCAGCCCTTTTAAATAAATATTGCTAGGCAACTGAAGTTCAATGATATGGCTTTGATGACCCTAAGTGCATTCAGAATGCTCGGTTCAGTTCAGTGCAGTCGGTCAGTCGTGTCCGACTCTTTGCGACCCCATGAATCACAGCACACCAGGCCTCCCTGTCCATCACCAACTCCCAGAGTTCACTCAAACTCACGTCCATCGAGTCGGTGATGTCATCCAGCCATCTCATCCTCTGTCGTCCCCTTCTGCTCCTGCCCCCAATCCCTCCCAGCATCAGGGTCTTTTCCATCAAGTCAACACTTCGCATTAGGTGGCCAAAGTATTGAAGTTTCAGCTTCAGCATCAGTCCTTCCAATGAGCACCCAGGACTGATCTCCTTTAGGATGGACTGATTGGATCTCCTTGCAGTCCACGGGACTCTCAAGAGTCTTCTCCAACACCACAGTTCAAAAGCATCAATTCTTCAGTGCTCAGCTTTCTTCACTCTCACTTCAGTCCAACTCTCACATCCATACATGACCACTGGAAAAACCATAGCCTTGACTAGATGGGCCTTTGTTGGCAAAGTAATGTCTCTGCTTTTTAATATCTCAGACAGTCATAATTTCACAAATTCCATCCCATTGTTACCATAGGTTCATATGAACTTTCAGGTCTGATGCCTCAGTTATTTGTTTAAGAAATAGAGCAACAGAAACTGTAATGATCCCTGCCAACATGTGAGACAGCATTAAGAGTGAGAGAAACACTACTTTGGGGTCAGGCATATCTCAGTTCAGATATTGGCTTTGCCACTGTATGACCCTTTGGCAAGTTGCTTTAAGATCCTCTGAATTCTAGTTTCCTCATGTGTAAAATCAGAGAAGGCAATGGCACCCCATTCCAGTACTCTTGCCTGGAAAATCCCATGGGCGGAGGCGCCTGGTGGGCTGCAGTCCATGGGGTCGCTAAGAGTCGGACACGACTGAGCGACTTCACTTTCACTTTTCACTTTCATGCATTGGAGAAGGAAATGGCAACCCACTCCAGTGTTCTTGCCTGGAGAATCCCAGGGACGGGGGAGCCTGGTGGGCTGCCGTCTCTGGGGTCGCACAGAGTCGGACACAACTGAAGCAACTTAGCAGCAGCCCCAGCAGCATGTGTAAAATGAGGCAGAAGTGGAAATGGTCTCATTGATTATAACTCATGATACTGATTGTAGAGTGTTCCGGAGAATGTTCTCTTCCTAGTAACTGTAACTGGGAGTAATTTGAACTTGCCCACTGGCTAAACTACAAAAAAAAAAAAAGAAAGAAAGAAAAATTCTTAAGACCTTAAAATTTTGCGTTTACTTTGTTTCATTTTTATAAATGCAAGTGTATTTTACATATACTAAAGAGCTTTAGACAATGAATATCTTTTATTCATTGTTTAATAATTTAAAGAGATAATATGAACTCAAACAAATACTGTGAACAAACTATTACCCTTTTAAGATTTAGTCATATTTTGAAGGTCAACTTTATTTCTTTTAAGATGAGCAAAGAAGGTTGTCAGAGAGTACAATAAACTAAAACAGCACAGGAATAACTAACTCACATATTATATCCAAGGAACAATTAGAAACCAAGTTCAATAAGTACTAGATACTAGAACCTAGTAATTAATGTAAATAACCAAAACTCCACCAAAGGGCTTTTATTCTGTTCTTGAAAATACAGGACAGGTGAACAGACAAATTTCTTGGGGAATTCTTTTCCTAATACTGTTTTTCTCATCTTTTCATCAGACCTTTGTCATCTTCCAAGTAAGAGTTTATATGTCAGCCAGTGTTACAATGTCTCTATTTGTAGGTAGACAGATGGGGAAAGGAAATGAGGAGTGGTGTCTGGCTCTTTAATTAAAGACACAGAGCCAGAGTTTGCTCTTCAAGCTTATTGGCAAGACACATATGGACATGTACCCACATACACACACACACACACTCTCACACACAAAGTGCATCTGATGGATGAAGCCAAATTTGTAAATTGTATCCACAATCATAGTTTCTATGGTAACTGTATCTTAGACCCGAGACACAAACAGAGCTGGGCAGAAGATGTCTGATTTTATTTTCTCCGAAGATAATCAGAAGAGAGATTGTTGAGGCTATGTCCCCTGTACATATAGCTAGGACTTGGATGGTGCTAGCATGAGGTTTAATGTTTAAATCCCAGTAAATGTTTTATAACTTTATAATGTTGCAGGTTGCTTTACTTTGTTATTCAGCTTTAAAATAATTATAATTATGTAACTACATTTGGGTACTTATTAATAAGGTGTAATTGATTAACATAATGTAGAAGTTATATACAAGGTAACATTTATAAATGTGTGTAGATTAGAAGAGACTTAAAGATTTGTAGTGTTAACTCTAACATTTTACAAGGAAGGAAAATTTAGGCACAAAATGGTTAAAAAGGCTTATCCAAGAGTTATTTTTAAAATATTTTTATTTGCTGTAGTTTCTAAACTAGCAGATGTTCTAAGCAAGTCTATAAGCTGAATACCCAGTTATTTGACAAAATTACTGAAATTAAATTAGAGAAAATAAACACTTCAGAAATAATGGTTTGAACGAGTGTGTGTACTTTTGCTTCTCTGGATACGTATTCGTAAATACATATTTCAGGAATAATATACTTCACATTGCAAAAGGAAAATAATTGAACAGCTTATTTTGATTAGTTTCTTTTTGTTTAGATGGGATATTGTCAGTTGCCTTTCCTCTAAACTTGTAGCATTTTAGCAGAATGTCTTAATATGGGAAGATTATCAAAGTCAGGTTCATAACTTTTTAGATATTTTTATTGAGTTGATTTATTTAAAAATCTTCCAGCTAAACCTATAGCTAGGTAAAAGCAATGTAATTAAAAGAAAGCTTCTGGAAACTGCTCACAAATATCTGTCATGACACCAACTTGAAACGAAAGGCAGATTTCCTAAAATGGCATCTAAATTTTTATACTTTGCATTTTAATCTTATGATGTGTCTGGCAGCATGAAACTCATTTTTTGGTAATGGATCTGAGTAAGACATATTTGTAAATGAGGATGTTATGTATAGGTGAATAAGCTGTATTGCAACTTTGCACAGTCTTTCCATCACAGCAGCTTTTAAAATTTCCTCAGGAAAATTGACTGATGGGACATAAATTACAACATTGGCAAAAATGTGTCCTAACCTGTGGGAACTGGAAAACATGTTAATTTTGAATTGTTTCCGCTTTTGACCGTCAGACATTTGCAGAAAATCTTGTGTGATTTATTCTTTTATTTATAATGAATTGTTAAAAAATGTTTGAAAGGGCATTAAATCTTCCTCTCTGCCATTAATCTGCAAGTGGGGGAATAAGGGGGGTTAAATGGCCTCTTTAGTATATTGCTTTACGAAACTGCTGATTCTTGCAATACCAGGCTAGAAATACATACTAATTTAAGGAACACAGAATGTAGGCAGCAAGCTCCTTGCTTTTGTAGAGAAAAGACTAATAGCTTTATTTTAACAAGGCTCTTAACACCCCAGCCAGCAGCAGGCATTGAGTGAATGAAATTGGGAGAACTCCCATGGACTAAAAGCATCTTAATTCAGCATTCCCTCAACTTGCCCCCTCCTCAAACCCCAAGCCCTCCTGATAGGCTGCCATGGGCTGTCATAATCCAGACAAAAAAGATCACCACGTGCAAGGCACACCAAGGTATTAGCTTTTCAACTTGTTTTGAATAAGCTCTCTGAAGTTTCACTTCCTGCGCAGTAGAAAGATAGATATGTCCCAAATCCAAGCCTAAGTTCTAACATTACATTGTTGTAGAAAAATCTAGGTTTCTGTTATGGTTTAAGTCAAGATTATTTCTATCAGACATATATTTAGGTCATTACATTAAAAAAAAAAAAAAAAACCTGCATGATACCAAGTGAGATAAAGAGCTTCTTTAAAAAATTAATTGGATCAAAGCTGCTGACCTTATTTTTTTTATGATAAGAGAAATTACCTAATAAGGAATTCTTCAAGGAGGAACAATTCTGAGTCTTGTTGAGCATAGAACAAAATGAGGAATGAACTTATAAATGCCTCTGCCAGTTCTCTCTCCCTTCACTCCCTCCAAAAGTGGCTTGACTTCCTAAGGACCTGACTAAAACTTATAATTAGTGCCTCTTTGGCAACCCTTCTATTTCCTACTTTCAGTTCACAGCTATTTGCAAGAAGCTTTGTCCCCAGCACAATAATTTGTATTGCCGCCATTTCTGAAATAGTAAAAGTGATCAAATCACAAGAGGAGACTAGATAAATTATGATTTATCCATAAATCAGATATTATATTGCCATAAAAATTCACATTTGTAGAAATATACCTGCTAGCACAGGAAAATGCCAATAATAAACAGGTGGGAAAAATTCTATATACCACTAAAATATTTATATATTTATAAATGTTAACAGAGGTCATCTTTGAGTAATTTAGGGAGGAAAAAAAAACTGTTAAATCTGTTTTTTAAATAATTGAACACAAATGTATTCCTATCATCTCCCTTGACTAACAGGTGTTTCTCTGAGCAGGAAATGGCTTTTCTAATCTCCGTATCTTAGAGTACTTAGCATATGGCTCTCTACTTAAGAGACACTAACAAATGTTTATTTACTTGAAAGTATTTCTCTCATTTTCTGAGCATGATAGAATAAGACAGTATATCCAGTGGTTGTTTATTTATTAGAATACTATAAAGATTTTCAACACCGTAGAGTCTGGCTTCCTCTCCCCATCAATCCTTTGAAATCACGCTCAATAAAGCACCAATCAGCATCTCATTGCCAATTCCCACATACCCTTTTGCAGACTTTATATCAGTCACTGTTCAGTTGCAGAGAACAATATATACTCTGGCTAGTTTAAGCAGGAACAAATTTATTACACCATATTAACGGGCTTACAGAATTATAAGGAACATTAGGAAGCAAATTCTTAGAAAAGCTTTCAGGAATGATTTCCCAAGCCACAGGACAGAACCAGGCTATCCAGGGAGCTTCTGCCATTTCTTTGAGGAAACTTTTGGCTCCACGGGTTCAATCCCTGGATCAGGAAGATCCCCTGGAGAAGGAAATGGAACCCACTCTAGTATTCTTGCCTGGAAAATCCCGCAGACAGAGGATCCTGGAAGGCAGGCTACAGTCCATGGGGTCACAAAGAGTCAGACATGACTAAGTGAGTAACACTTTGGCTCCACAAGTCACACAGTAAAGGCCTGTATCAGGAGCCACCATAGCTAGGAAGGTAGAAGGTACCTCAAGCAGGGATTCACCTTTAGTGCCCCAGCTCCAAAGCTACCTTAGCAAGGGGGAAGGATCAGGTAAAGCTTGTCAACACACTGTGGATGCCTTAGATCTTGTCTTATTGAAGCTCTTGGCTGCTTTTGACACTGTGAACCACACTCTCTTTCATGGGACTCTTTCCATTAGTTCCTAAAATAACACTCTCTCCGCATTCTCTCCCTGACCAACTACTTTTACTCAGACTCCCTCCTGGGTTCAACTTTTTTTTTTTGCCTGTCCCTTAAAGTATAGTATTTCTAAGACTGTTATTGGCATTCTCTCTTTTCGTTGCATGTCTTTTCTTTTATTCTGTCTGTAGATGCCTCCTGGGCATTCTAATTCTTTTCCAAGGTTTCAGGTACCATCTGTAGGCCGAAGCTTTCTCAATTCTACATCTCTAGTCCAGATTTTTTCTTCTGTGTTGCAAATTTGTATACTCAATTATCTCTCAGACATTTCTATCAGATGTCCCAACTCAAGCTTAATATATCTAAGTGTTCCAGTGTTCCCTCCTCCCACCCCTACCCCTAAATCTGTTCTTTCTTTAGTCCCATCGTGGCAACAGCTGAAAAGCCCACCTAGTTGCTAAACTCAGAAAACTTAGGCACAATTCCAAACACATCCTTCCCATTAATTCTCAGTCAGTTTTATTGAAGTTACCATCTTAACATCTTTATGTTGCTCCCTTATCTCCATCTTTTTGAATAGCCCCTTGGTTAGGCCTCTATCCTCTCTGACTTAGACTGTCACTGGAACTCAATACTATAACAAAAATAACCTCTCTACCCTGTCAATATGTACTATCACGTATAGAATATCACTTCTCAGTGTCTTCATCAACTAGTGGTAAAATCAAGTTCCTTGGCACGAGCTCCTCCAAGATCCAGTCCATGTCAGTTTCTCCAGAGTCTCGGGTGACAGACTTGAATCTTGTCTCAGATATCCCACGTCCTAGCTTAACCTTAACCTCCCTAACCTTAGGCAACTGCCCAATTTTCTCATCTGAAAAATGGGACAACCATTGAAGACAATTGGAAGGAATGTATGCTGCTGCGGCTGCTGCTGCTAAGTCGCTTCAGTCGTGTCCAACTCTGTGCAACCCCATAGACGGCAGCCCACCAGGCTCCCCCATCCCTGGGATTCTCCAGGCAAGAACACTAGAGTGAGTTGCCATTTCCTTCTCCAATGCATGAAAATGAAAGTGAAGTCAGTCAGTCATGTCTGACTCCTAGTGACCCCATGGACTGCAGCCTACCAGGCTCCTCCATCCATGGGATTTTCCAGGCAAGAGTACTGCAGTGGGTTGCCATTGCCTTCTCCGAGGAATGTATGGGCTAATGCAAATAAAACATTTAACCTTGTTCTTGACACTCAGGAAGGGTCAAATAAATGTTGAATTATAGTAATCAAAGAAGAACTAAAAAAAATGGAGAGATAGTCCTTGTTCTTGGATAGACTTAATATCGTCAAGCTGTCAGCTCTTCCCAGCTTGATCTACAGAGTCAATGTACCCCCAGTCAAAATCCCAGCAAGTTATAAACTGATTCTAAACGTTATGTGGAAAGGCAAAAGACACAGAATAGCCAACACAATATTGAAGGAGAAGAACAAAGTTGGAGGACTGACATTACCCAACTTCAAGACTTACTGTAATGCTACAACAACCAAAACAGCGTGGTGTTGGTGAAAGAATTAACAAATAAAGCAATGGAACACAACAGAGAGCCCAGAAATAGAGGAATATAAATACAGTCAAGTGATCTTTGACAAAGTTTCAAAGACAATATAATAGAGCAAAAATAGTCTTTTCAACAAATGGTACTGGAACAATTGGACAGAGATCAGATCAGATCAGTCGCTCAGTCATGTCCGACTCTTCGCGACCCCATGAATCGCAGCACGCCAGGCCTCCCTGTCCATCACCAACGCCCGGAGTTCACTGAGACTCACGTCCATCAAGTCAGTGATGCCATCCAGCCATCTCATCCTCTGTCGTCCTCTTCTCCTCTTGCCCCCAATCTCTCCCAGCATCAGAGTCCTTTCCAATGAGTCAACTCTTTGGCATGAGGTGGCCAAAGTACTGGAGTTTCAGCTTTAGCATCATTCCTTCCAAAGAAATTCCAGGGCTGATCTCCTTCAGAATGGACTGGTTGGATCTCCTTGCAGTCCAAGGGACCTCTTAAGAGTCTTCTCCAACACCACAGTTCAAAAGCATCAATTCTTCAGCGCTCAGCCTTCTTCACAGTCCAACTCTCACATCCATACATGACCACAGGAAAAACCATAGCCTTGACTAGACGAACCTTTGTTGGCAAAGTCATGTCTCTGCTTTTGAATATGCTGTCTAGGGTGGTCATAACTTTCCTTCCAAGGAGTAAGCGTCTTTTAATTTCATGGCTGCAATCACCATCTGTAGTGATTTTGGAGCCCCCCAAAAATAAAGTCTGACACTGTTTCCACTGTTTCCCCATCTATTTCCCATGAAGTGATGGGACCGGATGCCATGATCTCTGTTTTCTGAATGTTGAAACAATTGGACATGCATATGCAAAAAAAAAAAAAAAAGAATCTAGACAAAGACCTTACAGTCTTCACAAAAATTATCACAGACCTAAATGTAAGAGGTAAAACTATCTTCCAAAACTCCTAGAAGATAACATTGGGAAAAAATCCAGATGATCTTAAGTTTGGTGATGACTTTTTAGATATGACACCAAAAGCACAATTCATGATGTATTAAATATATGGGAACTCTCCATACCTTCCTGTCAATTTTGATTAAAACCTAAAACTGCTCTAAAAAATAAAATTGATTTTAAAAATTGCACTAGCGGCAATAACCATAATAGTAACCATAATAATATTAATTGTACCAGTGATATTGTTGCTACATTACTAATATCCTTTTCCTTACAGTCTCTCTTCTTTTACCAAAATGTTGACATTCCCTGGAAACACAGTGCTCCTTTTAGGCTTCCGTGTTGTTTCGCTTTTGTTCTCTCTACCAAGAATGCCTTCTCCTGCTACTCCCACCCCCTCCTCCTCCTAAAAGATTCCTCCTCATTCGTATTCAAGTTTTAGAGGAAACTTCAACACCTGTATGAAGCTGTCTTCAACTCTCCCGGGTGGACTCTGGTATCTGTTCTCTCAGACTCCCATTGCCTCCTCCTTCAGACTGACACTCCAGCAGTGATCTCATTGCACCATAATTGTTTGCAGGCCTGTGTCCTTTATATTTAAAGCAATGACGAATTCAAGCCCCTGTTCATTGCTCTGAATGTGGTGCCTCGCATGGCATTAGAGTAAAGAAGGTGTTTAATAATTACTAATTGAATGACTACATTAAAGATGCTTCAGTGTCAACAGAGAAGCACACAAATACATATGCAATTGGAGAAGAATGGAATAATTTTTTAATTGAAGTCTAGTTGCTTTACAACATTGTATGACACAGGGATACAGTGATTTGATTATACACGTATAAGTGTGTATCTATTTTCTCCAGGCTCCTCCGTCCATGGATTTTCCAGGCAAGAGTACTGGAGTGGGGTGCCACTGCCCTCTCCGAATTTAGCTTATTATAAGATATTAATATAGTTCCCTATGCTTTACAGTAAATCCTTGTTTATCCTAATTTCATACTCCCAATTTATCCCTCCTCTACTTCTCCTTTGGTTGCCATAAGTTTGTTTTCTATCTCTGAGTCTGTTTCTGTTTTGTAAATAAGTTCATTGGTATCATTTTTTACATTGTGCATATAAATGATATCCTATCCTATTTGTCTTTTTCCATCTGACTTACTTCACTTAGTATGATCATCTCTAGGTCCTTCTGTGTTGCACAAGTGGCACTATTTCATTCATTTTATGACCAAGTACTATTCCAGTGTGTCTGTGTGTATATGTGTTTGTGTAAGTGTATACCACACCTTCTTTATCCATTCCTCTGTCTAGACAGTTAAGGTGCTTCCATGTCTTGGCTATTGTAAACAGTGAACACTGGAGTGCCTGTATCTTTTCGAATTAGAACTTCCGTCTTTTCCATATATATGCCCAGGAGTAGGATTGCTGGATCATATGGTAACGCTATTTTTAGTTTTTTGAGAAATATCCATTCTGTTTTCAAGAACAGGGTAATTTCTGATGTATAAGCATCCCATCCATCTTTTGAAGCCTGGCCTTTGTTCTTCTACCTCCGTGAAGTATTTTCCTAACAACTTCATCTGTGCTCCTGGTAGTAACATCCTGAATAACATTGGTTCATACATTGTCCTACAACATTCTTTAAATATTTCATTTCTAATCCTTGTTTTCCCAACAAGACTAAAAGTTTCTTAAAGATGAGCATCATCCTACATTTAATATAATCTAGCATGCCAGTAGCTTACCAGACAAACCACTGAATATGGGCACAGTCTCTCAAGACACCAGAATGTTAACTGCCCCCATTAGGCCATGCCAGATCAGATAAGAACCCTGAAAATATTAACTTGAAGTTTGGTGACCACTTGAAAAGGATTAGCTGTAAATGTCTAAAGTCACACTAATACATAAGCACAGTGTTTTTCTAACAACTAGAATTAATAATCTTCAATGCAGTTCTGGTATTTACATTAATTCTTCCTCCATAAAAAATAGGTCAAAACAAACCTTAGATAGGCGTGTCTGAGAACAATACTTTAATCAATCGCTTCTTTTTTAGTGCCATTTATTTATCCCCTAATTGTCTGATACCATCCTTGCCCTTAGTCTTTGTTTAAAAGGTCAGCCATTTAAATCAGGGCTTTATCCTAATGCAGAGATTTCTGTCTCTCTGTAGCTGCTTCCAAGTCTATATGTACAGTCTTCATCCTACCTAGGTAGCTACTGGGCTGTCATCCTCTCAAATAATTCCAGCTCCTCCTGTTCCATATATTGATAAAAATATAAAGAGGTTTTACATAGGCACTCTTTAAGTGCCTCCTGTAATCATTTGACACCAGAAATCATCTTTCTTACTCTAAATGTGAGTATATGCTTATTTTGCAATATCTCCCCCCAACAAACCCTCCCTCCACACACCACCCAGGCTGGGATGGTGGTTTCCTTGAGATCTGGGACTGCTGGTAGGAAGAAAATAATTCCAGATTTAGTACTACCTAGAAAATTTTTCTCTACAACCTTGACACTGTGACTTCCTGTGTTTTATGCTTCCCCCTTCCATACCCATTAGATGAGGGCTGCCCCAGCACAAGAGCGAGCACACAGGTGGCCAAAACTCCACATGTGTTGACATAGACAGGTGAGGAATTGATCAGTCAACAAGTACCTTCAAAGTACATGTATGTGTTTATCCCATATGTGTTTTTAGTTATTAGAATAGATATGCAAAAACTATATGTAAAGTCATATTCATGAAGCTAACACATTTTATTGAGAACCCACTGGGGCCAAGTCACTCAGTGCCCATCAGAATCTGAGACTTGTGGAAGAGACCTGAAGAGAGGTGGACACAGGGAGTATAATACATTGAAAGGGACAAAACCAACAAAGACCAACACTAGATAGAAAAGAGTTTGTCACGTCTCTGGTTGTTCGTCATGTCTCTGACAGAGCTCCGGGAGGTTCAGATGATCAGAGAGGGCTTCAGAGAATCTGTGGAAGAACTAGGTGGTTGCTGCCAGTCCCGGGCAGTAAAGAAAGGTTTCATGAAAATGTACTTTTAAATATACATTCTTGTCCCAGCCAAGAGAAGCCTAAGGAGACATGATGACTGTGTAATATGGTGCCCTAAATGGGATCCTGAACAAAGAAAAAAAATTAGGTAAAATCTGAATAAACTATGGACTTTAGTTATCAATACAGTGTTACTATTGATTTACAAATTGTAAGAAATGTACCATATGAATATGAGATGTTAGTCATAGAGAAATTGAGTTTCAGATATGTGAGAACTCTCTGTACTATCTTCTCAATTTTCCTGGAAGTCTAAAGCTGCTCTGAAAACTAAAGCCTATTTTAAAAGGAAATGAAAGTGGTCATAAAAATCTACAGAATACCCCTGGCATGGTGACAAGGAGGAGTCAGTTTGACAATGACCCTTTTTTGAAAGAAGTGACTTTGTTGTTAAATGCCATGTTTGTGGCTTGATCATCAATTCCTATAACGATACTGAGTTCTTGCTTGCTTTTCCATGGTTGATTTTTGGCAGGCAGCAGCAGCATTTGTGCGCTGATTATAATTTTGAGATGCATTGTCAGTAACCAGGGTGCATAATGGATCTTCATCTCTAATTACTTTTCTCTCCACAGGTGTCTGGAAAGGGTCCAGATGGGAACGCACACAACCTCCGCTTTGAGGGGATGGAGCGACAGTACGCCTCCTTACCCAGGTACATCACCAAGGGGTCTCCCCTCACCTTCTCACCCACACATAAAGTCTTTAGAAAAATCTCCATGAAATAGAAATCTGGCTTTGTAATAAGGAATATGTTATAATTTTGCCTTACCACCGCCTGCCGCAACCCTCGTGCCATCCTCACAACTGTGCTAATAATTGAAACACTTGTGGGTTATTTTTTAAGGGAAGAAAATAGTATATCATTGCAATTGAACATGTCAGCAAGAATATTGGATTCTGAATGGAAATCCTAAGCCATTGCTATAAAAATGGTATTGAACAGCCTGCACCCAGCTTAGAGACAATAAAATAGTAAATCCTCTGTCCTAGGAATTACCCATGAGGAAGGGCATGCCAACTTTAACCTTGGAGCTTCCTGTGGGTGTTAAAAAGCAGGAGAGAAATGTGAACCTGGGAAGGTGTTTTTCGCTTGATTTAGAACCTTTCTGAGTTCTTTGGGGAAAAGGCAAATATTGCTGAGAGGCACTGACCCATTGAAGGGAAGAGACATCTGGGTGGGAAAGTTCGCTTGGTGGTTCTGGCCTAACAGAAGCCACTTATGCTATAACTAGACACCCTGAAAATGAGATACCATTCTCAAAGGTTTGTCCTCTTATCGGGGAGACGAAGAATAATTTTAGTCTGCAATCAGTGACACGTGACAAAGGAGAAGGCTTTCCAGGATGACATAGCCTTCAGTGACCATGGGAGTTAAGTGAGTTGAGTGTGAGAATGTGTGAGTTTGAAAAACAAAAACAAAGAAATGTTAATGCCAGCCAGAAAACTAAAATAGTACAGAATGTCCCCTTTTATTTATTTTTTTGTTTTATTTTGTTTTTATTTTATTTTTTAACTTTACAATATTGTATTGGTTTTGCCATATATCAAAATGAATCCACCACAGGTATACATGTGTTCCCCATCCTGAACCCTCTCCTCCCTCTTCCCTCCCCGTATCATGCCATCCCTCTGGGTCGTCCCAGTGCACCAGCCCCAAGCACCCAGAATGTCCCCTTTTAAAAACAGGGGTGCAGGTGGACCCTAAGGAGAGCTTTTCCATCATCAAACTGCATTGTTAAAGTGCTAGCTCATGGCTGGGTTACCGTTTTGAGTTGCGTGTTGACTATATTTCTGTGTGTGAATTGACAAGAATAACATCCTGAATATTACAACAGGCATAGCGTAAGTGACCATCTGCTCTTATAAATAGTATGTTGATTTTCAAAAGTAATAAAATCTCAGATCTAGCAGAGAAGCAATGTTGAACACTGATTGAGCAGGATGCCCAAAATACGATATTTTAAAAGCTTCTGTACAACTATATTTTGTCTCCCTGATTTCTCTTTTTATATGTTGTCTCATAAGTTATTTTTCTCATCCTCAATTTCTTTCCTCTTCTGATTTTTTTCCCCTGGCCTAGTATTTTGTTTTCATTTTAAAAAATAGAAGTAGTCTCCAAAACTCATTTTAAATATAAAATTTCTGGCTTTCAATATTGAAGTGTGTGGAAATTGTGGTTAAAGCAGATGGAAAGTACTGTTCTTAGAAAAGGAAGAAAAAGGAAAACTGGAAACAGTTTAATGTCTTTCCTGGCCAACTTGTACTCAGACTGCGGAAATGGATTTTTTTGGGTACAAACCAAAAGCACAGAAATAGCATTTATAAGTACAGAAATTCTGTAAATTTCACTCATTCATTCCTTCCTCAAGTATCTATTGATCATCTACTACATATAAGGCCCTGAGAGTCTGGAGACTGGAGACACTGTGACCAGTTCATCCTCAGGACCCACTGTCTAGGACAGGAGGTAGCAGATCCACTTTTTGTGAGAGTGCAACCAATGCTTAGATAAGTAATAATGAACATAAAGTCCTCTGAATTTCCAACTCCTATTTAGGTTTACTAATAAGCCCTGAAATGTGCAATCATGGCTGACTCTAAACACGTCTGTTTTAGGATTAAATATCTTGGAGGAAGTTTTTTGACAGAGGCAATACGTTGATGCTGTTTGTGACTCTGGGGGCTGCCATCACAATATATGGATCGACAACATCCTGCCAGCCTTAAGAATATAACTGTAGCCCAAAGCGAAACATCTTAGACTGAAAACAGTTTAGACAAACAGTCCACTCACACACGTAACACAGTGGCAAAAGTGGTGGGCTGCAGGTGCTGACGTACCTTTTTAGGTTCCTGGTAAGAAGGAGTCATGATGGAGAATAAATAAGGCTCAGATCAAGTGCGTGAGCTGTCCCTGGCACCGTTTTTTTTTAATGCAGGGGCTCAAACTTGAGTTTCCATCTCAACATCTAAGGGAGAGATGCAGAGAATCCCCACCTGTGTGCTCTAATCCATCGAGGGGGCTCCATATTTACCCAACAAGATGCAAATGCCTAAGGCAGGAGACAGACTACGGCTTCAGTGTGCCGGTGCCCTTTACCCTGGTTTCCTCAGCCCCCCGGCCCCCAACCTGCCCCAAGAGATTTTACTGTCCATTCAATTGAATCATACCAGCTCCACTGCTCCTTTGTCAGGGGAGTGAGGGGACCACATCTCTGTAGGCACCGCATCCCCTCTTAGTCACAGAGGTGGGGAGCTTTAAAATATTTATGGAGCTAAATTTTTAATTAAAAATAGGAATAATTCTACTTATGGGAAGTCAGTGGCCAACCTTATTGGGGACTTAACATGCTGCTTACTGATTCGGCTCCTGTGCTGTTTGTGGAGAACATCACAGGAGTTTTAAGATAAACTTAATAGTGTTGATTTATATGTCAGATTTGGAGCCATCCACGCAGAAAATGCCCCCCAGTGCATGGAGTTGGTGAGGAGCCCTAGTCAAGGGGCACCCTGGTATGTTTTCATGGAACTCTCATTTTAAAGGAGGCCCATACAGCCTGCTGCCAGGCTCAGTGACACTTGACCAAATAACGCAGGTGCCCCAGCCTGCTCAGGAAAAAAGACGGTTCCCAGCACTCGGTAGTTACGGGGTTGCCTAAGGCTAAGGGCTAAGCGATGTTAAGTGTTATTGTTAAGCAATGTTAAATCTTTTACCTCTGAAGAAAAATGACTTTATTTCTTTTCTCCTGAGGGTGCTGTTTTGGAAAGCAGAGCGTGGTTGTAATACAACCTCGTTAGAGAGCGTCAGGCTTTTCCCAAGGCCAGCGTTTTACCCAGGCCGTCCGGCCCCCACTTTTTTTTGGTAGTAAACAGAGGGAAATCAGCCTCCCCCTATTCTTGCCTGACACAAATTATTACTCACCCTGGGTGAGCAGGGAAGTGGCTGTTTCCTGGGCTGCTATAACGTGTGAACAACAATGTATGTATTTTTGCAAACAGCTTCTTTTTCACTTCAGCCTCCCAGCCTCTTTCAATTCTCCCAGGCCCCATTCTGATTTTACAGACCTCCTCCTGGTCCGGCCGTTCGGCAGTAAACTCTCTCCTCTCCCATCTCCAGCCTCCATCATTCCCACCTGGCCCATCCCCGACCCCCACGGGACCCCATTATCCCTTCTCTGCAGATGGCTCAGTGCATCAGCACATGATGTTGCTCTTCCGGGCTTGTAATCGAGTGTTGAGTCCTGAGGAGGGAGCGAAAAGGCTCTCCATCTCTTCTGTGGTCCTGCATGCAAGGGCGATGAAAGGTTGCTGGAGAAACTCAGAAAAGCGTTCATTGGTTCCACTACAAAATTCACATTATCCAGCCCCAGCTGGGCCCCTGCTGCTGTCCAGAATTCCTTTTAGTCGTGCTGTCAACTCCCTTGACTGTCCCACAGTGGCCGTTCCAACCCTTTTCTGCTCCCGTTAAGTTCTGCAAAGATGACTAAGCCCCCCAGGCCCAATCTCTAGAGATGATCTCACTTCCTTTTCTTTACGACCTTGAGACATTCAACCTTAGTTCCTCAGCTTCAGCTCCCTGCCGGTCAGACTCGCTCTGTCTTCACCAACACACACTTCCCAAGGGGAGATGCAAAGGCATGGACTTGGAGTCAGGCCATAATTATAGCCCCATCCATCACTTCTCACCTGTGGGATCTTGGGCAAGTATCCAACTGGTCCAGGCTCAGTTTTTTAATCTGCAAATTGGGGATGATATTAGGGACTCTGTATAATGCTTGTATGAGTATTAAATTCAGTGATTCGAGCAAAACCCTTAGTGAAGAAGCTGGCTGACGAATTTTAAGGATTTTTTTTTTTAATACTGTTAGTTCTTTTTAATTTTCTCTCTGGGAATGATGTGTTCCCTTTTTTAATGAGTCAGACCTGTATGGCAGAGCTCATTCTCACTGGCTTTTCAGGGACCCTACATCATCAACTACCCTTCTCTTGTCTATATCATTAAGCCCTTGGCAGTGGCTTTCCTCCCTGTGCTTACAACTGTGAATGCAGAGGCTCAGCTGCATAGTTCGCTGGGAGTTCCCCAGCGTGCAGAAAAGGAGAGCCAATGGCTTAGGGAGATATGCTGGGGGCATAACTGAGGCTGAGATATCAGCCAGCTCGTAAAGAAAGACCCAAGTCCAGATGATCATGAAGGGGACATTACAAACTAAAGTGGCCTGCTGTTCTTATAGATAGGGAGCTCACGTCAGGGACATGGGAGCTAACTCAGGTCTAGGTAAGAGGCCACGGCCCCTGGCCAACAAGGCTTAGATTCAGACCCAGTGTCTCCTGAGTGGTAGAGACCCACCACTGTGAATTAACCAGCAAGGCTGGACATGATGCTCTTGTCACAGGACAGATATGGTAAGGGAGGGACCCGCTATTGACCGGTGGGGGAACGTCCTGGGATATGACAGAGATACTCCTGTCGGCTCAGGACCTGACACGCTGACCAAGCCTCCAGCTGTCAGGACTCGTAGCTGAGCCAGGCTCAGGTGGCAGACCGACCCCATGAACTTGATTTTATTCCATCAGAGAAAACAGAGATCTTCCCTCAACCCTCCTTCCTCCTCAAATCCTCATTTTGCTACTTTTTTGGGAAAGAATTGGCTCTCTTTCCACACCAGCCTCTGAACTCTCACCTCTTGCCCCAGGCTTCTGACCATGCCACTGATGCTCCCAGCTGACTCTGCCTCCAGGTCTTTTCTTTTTTTGTAATATTGGAGTGTAGTTGATTTATAATATTGTGTTAGTTTCAGGGGCACAGCAAAGTGATTCAGTTATACATATATTTATTCTTTCTAGCCCTGTTTTCTATATAGAGTCTCTCTGAGCTGCCTCCTCCATTCTCTTTTTTTTAAACTTTAATTTTTAAATTTTATTTACTTACTATTTAGGCTGCACTGGGTCTTTGTCACTGTGTACAGGCTTCCTCTAGTTGCAGCGAGCAGTAGCTACCCTTTAGTAGCGGTGCACAGGTTTCTCATTCTGGTGGCTTCTCTTGTTCCAGAGCACGGCTCAAGGACATGCAGGACGCAGGCTCAGTAGCTGCGGCACACGGGCTTAGTTACCCCACGGCATGTGGAATCTTCCTGGACCAGGGGTCAAACCCATGTCGCCCGCATTGGCAGGTAGCTTATCTACCACTGAACCACTAGGGAAGTCCCTCCGCCATTCTTATAGATTCAATTCTTATCACTATGACGATGAATCCACAATGAACCTGGCCAATCTTCGTATCTCACTGCCTGCTTAAGTACCCGTCCTTCTATCTCCAAGATACCTCAAAGTGCACGCATGTGGGCTCAGTCGCTTCAGTCGTGTCTGACTCTTTGCAACCCTATGGACTGCAACCAGCCAGGCTCTTCTGTCCATGGGATTCTCTAGACAAGAATACTGGAGAGAGTTGCCGTGCCCTCTTCCAGGGGATCTTCCCAACCCAGGGATCGAACCAGCATCTCCTGCATTGCAGGCAGATTCTTTGCTGCTGAGCCATTGGGAAGCCTCTAATACCTCAAAGCCCCCATGCTAAAACCCAAGCCCTCTGCCATCTTTCTTTAGCTCTTCCTCCTTTTAACTTCCATAACATTAGTTTACCACTTTACCAGTGCCACTGAAAACATCTTAGCCTAGATTTTGATTCTTCACTGACCCTTTCCACCACTATTAGATTATAAATTCCTTGAAACAAAGGATATTGTTCTATACCCATCATTTTTGCACCTATCAACAGGACCTAACATAGGACCATGTATACAGTGGGTTTTAATTACACCAGTACACAGATGAGATTTTGTTTTTATAGATTTGTTTTTATATAACTAAGTTGCAGGAAAGAATGCCTCCCTTTTTTTACCATTTATTTCAGAGCACTATTTTCCAAAGTATTGATTTTTCTATGAGGATGTCCCTTTTCCCTAGAGTCAGTAGAAATCCAGAAGTCCAAATAGTTACCCACTGCTGAGCACTTACTATGCACCAGGCCCTGTTCTAAACAGTTTGTATCCACTGACTGATTTAATGTGCACAGCAATCCTGTGACTCAATAGCATCCCTATTATTGTCTTCATTTTATAAGCAAGGACACAGGCAGAGAGAGATTCAGTGAAATTGCCCAGGTTCAACAGTTAGAAGCAGCAGAGCTGAGATTTGAACCTGAGCAGCCTTGACTGCGAGTTTGTACATTTAACATCTAAGGGGCTTAGATCATTCAGCTCAGAGTCAGACCCAAACTCTATGATTATTACACACTCTGTGTTATTTACTCACCTGCTTGTCATTCTCACCAAAGTGTAAGAGCCTTCGAGGACAGGGACTGTATCTTATTCATCTTTGCATATGACACGGAACATTACTAATAGAACAGTTTAGGTAATGCCTTTCAACCATCTCTGCAATGCTGTCATAAAATCAATTTTTTTCCTGTTCCCTGGGGTCCTTCCTCTGAAATATGAACAGTTTAATGCATAATTGCTAGATGAACATTAAGCAATAGACTTTGCCCACCAAGAGGGGAATCCTGTTTTGTTAGAACACTCCTGAGAGTTGAAAAAGCAGTGTCTGCAAATTGGTACTTTGGTTCTTTAAGATTAAGAATAATATCTACCCAGAAGAAAAGAGATGATGATAAATTTTCTGATGCAAAGCTTCATGAGCACTCCCGAGGAGAGAGTCTCCCTTTCCGGGATTGATGTGGGACAAAGACCTGCTCAGGCCGGATCTGCCTTCAGTCCCGATGGTGCTCTCACCCGTATTACAAGAGTTACTTAAGGGGGAAAAAAGTTCTCTCTGAACAGTTGAAGCAGCCTGAGTTTAGTGTGAGAAGTTACACGCTAGAACTGATTTGAGGTAGAAAGAGCAACTCTAGAAGGAGCAAACACCTTATGTGTGCTTCCTTGGAGCCCAAAATAAACCCGCCTTCTAAGTTTGTGCTGGGTACGATTGTGTCCAGACTAGAAGAACGCATCATAACAGCAGACTTACGCTTTAACGTGTCAGTTGGTTTCTTGATGGGTTTCAGCTTTCTCACCTGCATCCGCCTTTGCCCAGCCCCAGGAAGACTGAAGTCACAAGCGCACAGCCAACTTGGAAGCCTGCAACATGCACAGCACCCACTAGGTTATAATATCCACAGAGACGTTTACCTCACTGCTTAAAGACACTCTGACTTTGCCCGTTCTCATCTCCAGTTAGCCTCTGCTCTGTTCACAGCTATTGAATCTTCCTTTGCCAACCTTGCCTCACTTTCTGGCCCTTGCTAAGCAGATGGCAGTGACCCTTGAGTTCTGCAAAGACCTCCACCAATGCCACAGTCCTGGTCTTTGCTGAGGCTGATGGTGAGTTCAGTGAAAACTTGAGCCACAGCACATTAGGTGTGTATGTGTGGGAGCACATGTCCATTGCAGGTGGAGATTTGGCCACCTGGATCTGCATAAGCTGACAAAGTCTCCACACTGCCTAATCGAGTACTGCTCTCTGCCACAAGGCCAGTTTGTCAAATAGGATGCTTCACGAGAATATATGTCCTGCTCGCCACAGCCCTGGCAGCCAGTCAGATGTTCACCTGGGGTTTGAGGCCATTTCAGCTACAAATACTTCCTCTTCACAGGTCTCTCTCTAGACAGAGCCCTTTGTCCCTCATCTAGATCCAAGGAATCATGGCCAGTCTTCCTGTCACCTTTCTAGTGACACAGCTTTACCTGAATAGCCCATTCTTGCAGTGAAAAGCTACCTCTCAGCACCCCAGGCTGTGACTATGGCTCTGACTTTGCAGGAATGCTAACCTGGGCTGAGGAACTTGTCTCCAGTGTTTTCCACATTTGCATGTGACAGAGTTTAATGCTTTTGAAAATCAATGAAGCTCTTTTACCCCACCAGACTCAACTTTCTCATCTTCTCTCCTCAGTCCCTGAAAATCTCATCTCTACTTCCCCTGCCCCATAGAGTCAGCTGCTTACTTGACTGGCCCCTCTGACACCACCTCACTCTTAATGCAGGGGACAAAATGATGAATTAGCAGCAATTTAGTTCTTTGTGAGATTAAGATGTCTCCATTGTCAACTCAAACTTCCTGAAAAATGCAAAAAGCCCTAGTGTGTAATACCGTCTTAAAGATGCCAAGCCGCTGAGATCAGGGGGTTAATGCTGCTGCCATATCATTTTTATGTCACTTAGTTCCTCAAATAAAAGTCCATTTTAATCAAACTTTTTATCATTTCCTCATAGCCAATATATCCTTGATGCCAGTTGGGATATTTGATATTAATTATTCAGTCGAAGGGCTCCATTATAAATTTAGTTAGAATATTAGTGATTTAAAACACGTTAGGACCCATTACAGTCCTGATATCCCCAGAGTCATTTTAAATGAATCTTTTTTATTGAAGTATAGTTGATTTACTATGTTGTGTTAATTCCTGCTGTACAGCAAAGTGACTCACTTATACACATATATACATCCATTTTTTGTATTCTTCTCCATTGTGGTTTATCCCAGGATATTGAATATAGTTCCCTGTGCTAACAGTAGGATCTGGTGGTTTATCATTCTGTATGTAATAGTTTGCATCTACTAATCCCTAATTCCCAGTACATCCTTCCCCCACCACCCTCCCCCTTAGCAACCACAAGTCTAATCTCTATGTCTATGAGACTGTTTTTGTTTCATAGACAGATTCATTTGTATCATATTTTAGATAACATATATAAGTGATCTCATATAAAATTCGTCTGTCTCTGCCTGACTTAACTTCACTTAGCATAATAATCTCTAGTTGACTTCATGTTGCTGCAAACAGCTATATTGTATTCTTTTTTTAGGACTGAGTAGTATTCCATTGTGTATATGTATCACATCTTCTTTATACATTCATCAGTTAATGGATATGTAGATTATTTCCATGTCTTGGCTATTGTGAATAATGCTGCTATGAACATTGGGGTACATATATATTTTTGAATTGTAGTTTTGTCCATATTTATGTCCAAGAGAAGGATCATATGGTAATTCTACTATATTTTTAGTTTTCTGAGGAACCTCCGTATTATTTTCATGATAGCTGTGCCAGTTTACATTGGTTCACCACCACACCCTCTGCAGCACTTGTTATTTGTTAGTTCAGTTGAGTTCAGTTGCTCAGTTGTGTCCAACTCTTTGCAACCCCAGGACTGCAGCACACAAGGCCTCCCTGTCCATCACCAACACCCAGATTCCACTCAAACTCATGTCCATTGAATTGATATTGCCATCCAACCATCTCATCCTCTGTCATCCCCTTCTCCTCCTGCCCTCAATCTTTCCCAGCATCACGATCTTTTCAAATGAGTCAGCTCTTTGCATCAAGTAGCCAAAGTATTGGAGTTTCAGTTTCAACATCAGTCCTTCCAATGAACACCCAGAACTGATTTCCTTTAGGATGGACTGGTTGGATCTCCATGCAGTCCAAGGGACTCTCAAGAGTCTTCTCTAACACCACAGTTCAAAAGCATCAATTCTTCGGTGCTCAGCTTTCTTTATAGTCCAACTTTCACATACATACACGACTACTGGAAAAACCATAACCTTGACTAGATGGACTTTTGTTGGCAAAGTAATGTCTCTGCTTTTTAATATGCTGTCTGCTGCTGCTGCTGCTAAGTCGCTTCAGTCATGTCCAACTCTGTGCGACCCCATAGATGGCAACCCACCAGGCTCCCCCGTCCCTGGGATTCTCCAGGCAAGAACACTGGAGTGGGTTGCCATTTCCTGCTCCAAATATGCTATCTAGGTTGGTCATAACTTTTCTTCCAAGGAGTAAGCGTCTTTTAATTTCATGGCTGCAGTCACCATCTGCAGTGATTTTGGAGCCAAAAAAAATAAACTCTGCCACCATTTCCACTGTTTCTCCATCTATTTGCCATGAAGTGATGGGACCAAATGCCATGATCTTTGTTTTCTGAAAGTTGAGCTTTAAGTCAACTTTTTCACTGTCCTCTTTCACTTTCATCAAGAGGCTCTTTAGTTCTTCTTCGCTTTCTGCCATAAGGGTGGTGTCATCTGCATATCTGAGGTTATTGGTATTTCTCCCAGCAATCTTGGTTCCAGCTTGTGCTTCATCCAGCCCAACATTTCACATGATGTACATGTAAGTTAAATAAGCAGGGTCACAATATATAGCCTTGACATACACCTTTCCCGATTTGGAACCAGTCTGTTGTTCCATGTCCAGTTCTAACTGTTGCTTCCTGACCTGCATATAGGTTTCTCAAGAGGCAGGTCAGGTGGTCTGGCATTCCCATCTCTTGAAGAATTTTCCATGATATTTTGTGATCCACACAGTCAGTGGTTTTGGCATAGTCAATAAAGCAGAAGTAGATGTTTTTCTGGAACTCTTTCGCTTTTTTGATGATCCAACGGATGTTGGCAATTTGATCTCTGGTTCCTCTGCCTTTTCTAAAACCACCTTGAACATTTGGAAGTTCACAGTTCACGTATTGTTGAAGCCTGGCTTGGAGAATTTTGAGCATTACTTTACTAGCATGTGAGATGAGTGCAATTGTGCAGTAGTTTGAGCATTCTTTGGGATTGGAATGAAAACTGACCTTTTCCAGTCCTGTGGCCACTGCTGAGTTTTCCAAATTTGCTGGCATATTGAGTGTAGCACTTTCACAGCATCATCTTTTAGGATTTGAAATAGCTCAACTGGAATTCTATCACCTCCACTAGCTTTGTTCATAGTGATGCTTCCTAAGGCCCACTTGACTTCGCATTCCAGGATGTCTGGCTCTAGGTCAGTAATCACACCATCATGGTTATCTGAGTCGTGCAGATCTTTTTTGTATAGTTCTTCTGTGTATTCTTGCCACCTCTTCTTCATATCTTCTGCTTCTGTTAGGACATTTCTGTCCCTTATTGTGCCCATCTTTGCATGAAATATTCCCTTGGTATCTCTAATTTTCTTGAAGAGATCTCTAGTCTTTCCCATTCTATTGTTTTCCTCTATTTCTTTGCATTGATCACTGAGGAAGGCTTTCTTATCTCTCCTTGCCACTCTTTGGAACTCTGCATTCAAATGGGTATATCTTCCCTTTTCTCCTTTGCCTTTCATGTCTTTTCTTTTCTCAGTTATTTGTAAGGCTTCCTCAGACAACTGTTTTGCCTTTTTGCATTTCTTTTCCTTGGGGATGGTCACTTGATTACTTTCCTTTAGCATACCACTAACACTGACAAGTTAGGGAGAGGTTGGAATACCTCAGCTTTTTTCGTGAGTAACATAAGTTCCTGGGAAGGAAGATAACTTAGATGACATTAAAAATGAATCCATGTTCATTGTCTTTTCAACACTTTGAAACCCTCAGCAGTAAAAATTATAATAATAATACAATTGTTGTTTAGTCAGGAAATTTATGAGAGAAAAGAAAGTATTTTTGAGGTATATAATTTTGAAGTATGTAAGTATATGTTTCTATTTGGAACACAAATAAGGATGTAAATAGCTCAGCCTAGAGCTGTGTATGCAGAATACCTACAAACCCCAAGTGTGTGGATCAGGACTCCAGACGCACTTTGCACTGCTCTTTCACAGAATCACTTGTGTGGTGGTGTGGGGTGCAGCCTATGTATCTGCAGTATTTATTATGCTCTAAGAATTCTATTGGGCATTTTAACTGTTTGACTTCATTTATTTCCTATAACAATCCTGAAATAAAGTCTTATCGCTATTTGATGGATGAAGAAACTGAGTCTCAGTGACACAAAGTTGTATGGTCAAAGTGCCATACAGAATATGTGGCAGATGGTGGATTCAATTCACCTCTTTCTACTTCTGAAACCTACAGGGTCTCTACAAGTCACGTTGTCGAGCTAGGCTGGCTGTGAGTAGGCTGGAGAGATGCATTCAGTGACCATCCTTTATTAAGGCGGCTCTCGCTGAGCGGAACCCACCCTAAATTACAGCAGTGTATAACTCTGGGACATTAAAATGAACAAACTGCTAATGGGCTTCAAAATTACTAGGAGCAGCATCCATGAACCACAGAGCTCCCCTTAGAATATATAAATACCCCTGTCCTCCCAGCTGAAATATCTTTTAAACAGTACTGTTTTTTAAAGACTGCTTCTTTGTCATGCTAGCATTTCAAAAAAGACACTCGTTGGTTCTACTTCAGCAATTTTCATAGCCAGGAAAGTATCATTGCTTCTTTTCCAATATAGTTCCGGCAGATCCTCAGGGGACATGGTGAGATGGAAGTGCCAGATAACCGTAGAGGGAAGGCTTCCATTGACTCTACTGCTTCAAGTCCAGAGAAGAAAGCTTTGGCAGTCGATTACTGTGGAGGTGCCACACGAGCCCATCTGTGCCCTGGATTTTATGTGACATGGGCCCCATGACCTCAGTCACTATGCCAGGAAACACCTTGGTCCAGCTCCATTATTTCTAGCAAAGGCAAACATTTGTGGTACAAATGTGGGAAGGGCTGGTACAAAAAGAGAAGCATCCAGTATGTGTTCTTGCTTATATTCCAACTCTTTAATTAAGCCTAGATTGAAGTGGTTGGGGCTCATCCCAATAGAAGGTTGTACAACTCGACAGTCAGCAAAACTGACACTTATGGTTGAAGATGGAATCACATGTTAAATAGGTGGGAACCTGGCAATTCTCATTGGCAACTCGCCACCAACAATATGTTCTAGGGCATCATTAAGAGCCTTTAAACTTGACCATTGCTTGGAAATGAAGACAGGGTGGTGACTGCTCAGATAATGTTTCTGCCCACTAATTGCTTGCATGTATCTGAGGCAAACACAGACCCATTTCTAGAAATGAGAGTTTCTGACAGCCTGGGTTTTGCGAGGTTTTGCAAGGTGCTGGAAAGAGCTGTAATTGTCACAGCAGAGGTTTAAGATGGAAAATAAGCATGCTGAGCTATTTTGAGAAGAAGTTTGCCACAGTAAAGTTTTTCTTCTGGAAATAGTCTTATAAAATCGGGATTGGAGTTTATGGTTGGTCACTTTCCACTGATATGTTGGTGCCTTTGACAATTTATGCTACATGGTCTGGACTGTGCAACACCCTTTCACAGTTTTTTCCAGCCTCAAAATCATGTCCATGTATAAGACAGAGCTTCAAGCCCATGTTTTATATGAGTAATTTCCGGATGTGCTACATGTAACATGGCCAAGATAACGTGATGACTGCCTTCTCTGGGTTGGTTATAGGCGAGTCACTTAAATTTCCACCTTGTCAACAATTTAAATTCCTTAATTTATCCTTTTACTGGTGACTCTTTTATTTTCATATCTCTTTTTTAAAAAAACAGAGATCAGTTATGAATTGTTCAGAGCTAGCTGTGCAACTGTATTAGCCTAAACAGATGAGCTAAGGAAGTTGTCTGCCCTTCTTTATTCCTTCATTCAACAGCTATTTACTGGCTACCAAGTTCAATATACTCTGTAGGCATTGAATATAAGCATTGAAGGACAAGGCCCTGGACCACAGAACTTGTAATCCACTGGAGGGGTAATTGTACAATCACAGAGAAATCATAAAATTGTAACTCTGCCCATTAAGAAAAAGGAGAGACAAGTCATTCAAGAAAATATAATGAGAAATTGGACCAAATCAAGGGAGGGAGGGAGCTTGGAGCTGTGATCTGAAGAAATTAGACAGAAGAAATAAGAAATATTCCAGACAGATGAACAACATGTGCAGAGACCTTGGTAGGAGGGAACGTGGTGAACAGAGAGACTGAAAGAGGGCAGCTTGGCTGGAACAAAGACTGCAGAGAAGAAAGTAGAAGTCAGACCCATGGTTAAGAATATTCAGATTTATTCAAATACTGATGGGAAACCATTTGTGAGTTTTAGCAGGAGAATGATGTGATCAAACTTGCATTTCAAATCTATAGAGAAGAGATTAAGGGGAGGCTGGAGCAAAGGCAAACCAGGTCAAAGGTCTTTGCTATGTAGTTGAGGCAAGAGATGGTGGTGGTGATGCTGGTGGAGATGGGAGAAAATGGTGGGAAGAACTGACAGCACCTAATGATGGGTTGCACACGGAGGTGTGGGTGGGGGGAGTAAAGCCAGGTGTCAAAGTGAATCCACACAAAATAGTGTTGGTGATGGTACCCTTCCCCCAGAGGGGAAAGGCTAGGAGAGGACTCCTTTGAGGGGAAGATCATGAATATAAGCTGGGATATGCTAGATCTGAGGTGCCTTTCAGACTTCCAGCAGGAGACCCTGAAACGTAGAGATGGCTTAGCACAAATGGGAACTACAGTGACTCAACCAGGATGCCAGACCAACATGTGTTCATCGACACTGAACAGAGAACCCCAGAGCATATCAGCAGTGATAATGTAATGAAGCACAGAGTCTTCTACTCATAAAGTACAAACAGAAGAAGTGGGGCAGGACAGATTGCTAGGGCCTGGGCTCCATGGTGGTGACTTGTCTTCACTGCTTCTGTGGACAGTAGAGGCTTATCTATCACTGTCTGTGTGAGTTAATTCTGGAAATGATATTGTTCTCAAGTGGGAAGAATTGGTGACTTAATGCCATCTGGCATTCTGTGGCTAAGCATAGCTCTGACCCCAAAAAGCGTAAGCATGAAGGGAAGAAGGAACAGTGGAAATCATTTTGGTAACTGTGCTGTGCTTATAAAATAGAATACCCTTGTTCTTCAGAAATATGACTGAAACACTTATGGGTGAAAAGGCACAAGTCTCCAGTTCACTCTCAGATGGCTCAGGAAATAATAATATGTAGATACATATGTGCTTAGTTGCTCAGTCATGTCCGACTTTTTGTGACCCCAAGGACTGCAGCCCGCCAAGCTCCTCTGTCCACGGGATTCTCCAGGCAAGAACGCTGGAGTGGGTTGCCATTTCCTTCTTCATAGATGTGTATAATAACATGTATATATGTTATGTATACATACATGGGGAGACCATGAGAGGGGATGGATGGGGAAGGGAACGGAATGAAAGAAAACAGGAAAAGTGACAAGGTAAATGGGGCAAAACATGAATAATTTGTAGATCTGAAAAAAAAAATAGGAAGTTCTTCATACTGTTGTCTCAGTAGCAACAGCAGCAGTAACAAGGGACAGTGGAAGTTCTCATCCTAGTACAGACTCAAAAGTAAAAAATGTGCTCATTCTGGAGCCTTAGACTGGGTTTGAAGACCCAGAGACAAAGATTTTGGAGCGAGTAATTTTATGTGTGAAGCAACCCCATGAAGCCCTGGAAGGGGAGTGAGAAAGGGAAGGGAAGAAAGCTGTTACCAAGTATAGTGTACCAGCAGCTTAATAAGCAGGGTCCTGCTGGGGGCAGCAGACAGAAATCAGTTCTTCTAGGACCACTGGAAACAGTACAAATGCACTCACACCTTGTCCTGTCCTTGTGAGAGGCAAGGATGCCGCGGTATTTATCTTTCAAGTCCTGTTTGTCATTGGCTGAGGGTTGCTGCTAAAGAAGCCAATTCCCCAGCAGGTCCCAGGCCCTGGTAAGAGGATGCTATAAGCCTCAAAGCACAGTTCCTTATAGAAAGTCCTGCAGTGGCCCCTCAGAGCTAAGGAGCTCTGGGTGGGTCCCAGCAGCCCAGCTCCAGCTCATGTCCAGTCTCCAGAGTCAGAGCAGATCAGTCCTGGTTGCCTTTCATGAAAGAAAAATTATGTAATTATTAAGTAGCCCTAGACTGTCTTGATGCCTTCATTTTGTTTTTGGAGGAAGTGTTCTGTGAATTAGTTGCATCTCATGTGGAATACAATGAATAACGATAGCATCAGCAGGGCAGCCCAAGAGCGTAACCCCAGAAGAATGCATTTCTGGTTTCTCTTCACTCAAATATGCAATTCATCAAAATGATGTAAAGTCTTTGACAAGTTCATTTTCTGTCGAGCCCATGCTCAGAACATCACTAAAATACAGCGGCACCTCTGGGAATACCCCCAGGATTGTGGAAAGCCTCAGGAAAATGGAAATTTGGTAGTACGGTACCTAAATCAAAGATGCTTTTTAATGAATGTTTGAGTGTCTGCAGTGACTTTACTTATGATCATGGCTATAAACACACACCAGGTCAAGTTCTGCATGGATTTCAACACACCACCTTTGCTCCAGTTAAGAATAGCAGGACCTTAGCCAAATGTAGGGACGAGTCATATAGCCCTAGTTATGACACTCCTTTGAGCTCCACGGTCTTATCTTAGCCTTAGACTTTATGGTAAGATACCAGTGTTATGTTGTGAAGCCTACAAAACTGATCAGTTACATCCAGTTCAATTAAGATGCTTAGGTTCATCTTCCTAAGAACAAAATATATATAAGTTAAGCAGGCTTCAGGATAAATTCCTGGCATGTATTACTAGGTCAAAGGGTGAATATTTTTAAAGTTCCTGATGTATACTTCCAGACTGACCTATGAATAGGTTGTACAAGCTTACACCCTCACCAAAACTAAATACAAAATATTTTCTAAACTGTGTCAATTTAAGAGATTCAAAAATAAGAATTATGATCACCATCTGTTTTAATTTGTTATTGCCTTGCTCTTAGGGAAGTTGAATTTTTCTCATATGTTTATTGAAATTTGCATATTTTTAAAGTCTGTGGTAGCTTATCTGCTTGCTATCATTTCTATCTAGGTTTATCTTTTTCTTCTTGATCTACTAGAACTCTTCATATATTAAGGACATTAACACTTTGTCACATGTTAGCATTATTTAATGTTATGTTAAAATTATTTAATGTCATGTTAAAATTATTTAATTTTAAATAATTAAATATTTAAATGTTTAAAATTTAATGTTAAAATTATTTTTAAAACATGTTAAAATTATTTAGTGTCATGTATGGATGTGAGAGTTGGACTATAAAGAAAACTGAGCACTGAAGGATTGATGCTTTTGAACTGTGGTGTTGGAGAAGACTCTTAAGAGTTCCTTGGACTGCAAGGAGATCCAACCAGTCCATCCTAAAGGAATTCAGTCCTGAATATTCATTGGAAAAACTGATGCTGAAGCTGAAACTCCAATACTTTGGCCACCTGATGCGAAGAACTGACTCATTGGAAAAGACCCTGATGCTGGGAAAGATTGAAGGCAAGAGGAGAAGGGGACGAAAGAGGATGAGATGGTTGGATGGCATCACCAACTCAATGGACATGAGTTTGAGTAAGCTCCAGGAGTTGGTAATAAACAGGGAGGCCTGGCGTGCTGCAGTCCATGGGGTTGCAAAGAGTCAGACACAACTATGTGACTGAACTGAACTGAACATTATTTAAATTTAACTTTATATTTATCTGGAGAAGGAAATGGCAATCCACTCCAGGACTATTGCCTGGAAAATCCCATGGACAGAGGAGCCTGGTAGGCTACAGTCCATGGGGTTGCAAAGAGTTGGACACGACTGAGCAACTTCACTTTCACCTTATATTTATAGTAAATAGGAATTTATAATTTTATAAGTTAAAACTTCAGTCTTTGGTTGATGATTTATTCTTTGCTTTTGTATGTAAAAAATTGTCTCCCGTCATCAGATCAGATAAATACTATTTGTTCAGCCACTCAGTCATGTCCAACTCTTTGCAACCCCATGGACTGCAGCATGCCAGGCTTCCCTGTCCTTCACTGTCTCCTAGAGTTGCTACCAGGGTTCCCTGTCCTTCACTATTTCACAGAGTTTCCTCAAACTCATGTCCATTGAGTTGGTGATGCCATCCAACCATCTCATCCTCTTTTGTCCCCTTCTCCTCCTGCCTTCAATCTTTCTCAGCATCAGGGTCTTCTTCAGTGAGTCAGCTCTTCTCATTGGGTGGCCAAGTACTGGAGCTTCAGCTTCAGCACCAGTTCTTCCAATGAATACCCAGGGTTGATTTCCTTTAGGATTGACTGGTTTGATCTCCTTGCAGTCCAGGGGGTTCTCAAGAGTCTTCTCCAGCACCACAGTTTGAAAGCATCAATTCTTTGGCACTCAGCCTTCTTTATGGTCCCACTCTCACATCCATACATGACTACTGGAAAAACCATAGCTTTGACTATACAGACATTAGCCCATATTTTCTTCCAGTTCTTTGTGATTTATTTTTTAATTTATTTATTCTACTGAATGAAAGTTTTGAATGTGTGTCATTTTAAGCAGTAATGTACTTTCATAACATAGTTTCAAGTAATTTCAACCATGATGTTGTTATTATCATAAAAAAAAATACATGGCAGCCTAGACACCCATGCTAAATGGCTTTGTACAAACACAGTGGAAGATATCTGTGCAGTTTATCGACATGCATTAACAGTCAGTTTATATCTTTCTTTCACTGCAGTTAGGCCCTGTGTCAGGACATGTGTCCTGAAGCATATTCTGACCAAGACCCTTTTAATGTGGTATAACACCAGGTCTTCAGTGTCGTGGGGGTAGTCGGGATCACCTAAATAGGCTTCTTTCTTAAGGTGCACTTCCTCTTGTAAAATGTGTTCTCCTCTGCTGACCCTCTGCCAGCCTCCATGACCCTCTGCAGAATGGGCAGGTGTAGGACCCTCCTGGGTCCTCAGATGCAGACCACTCTATGTGGTCCTTAGATCTGCTTGATAAGAACTCTATGTGCACTCCTCAAAGGCAGCATTGATATTATTGGAAGTTTCTCATTTAATTTCTTTGACAGTTTTACTGGAAGGAGACTTGTGTTGAGACAGTATGTGTGTCAACCTGGCTGACCCCAAAGGAACTGTGAGAAGGAGGGGTTCTTCATCTGGGGTCCTGATCTGACATATCGAAGCTGCCTACCACTGGGCTTCAAGGGATCTTCAAACTCCCTAAGATTACATGTCAAGCTTTTTATGAATGATATTCTGTACATATTTCTGAGGGAAGGGGTAAGCAGGAGAGTTCTGTGATGTAGTAAGTTTTAAGACTCACTAAGTTTGAGGAATTTATTGTAAACTCATCTTAAAGAAAATCCTCACATTGTGGTTCCATTGACTATCATTTTTCTTTCAATGAAATGTTAACTAATGCCTTCAGAGAGAATACTTCATTTGTAAATTTTATGAAAAAAAAATACTCAAATACTAGCTTACTGTGTTGAAAGGTGCCCTCAATATTAGAGTGGATATGATAGTTTTAGCAAAAACAAAACAAACAAGCAAAAAGACTTATTTTGGTCTACCTCTCAGCCTCACACAGTACAATGTGTATAGACATCTGTTTTGGACCCTGCATTTTTTGTCTGCTTTTTTTTTAGCAAGAACAAAATCTTTCCAGCATATAAATCCCAGAAAGCAGGTTGAATGGCATTGAACTCTTGGCTCTGTGTCCCCATTCCCCTCCCTGCTCACACTCACCAGCAACATGAAATACAGAACCTGCTTAAGTTTCCAAGGCCACATTTATGTGCTCACCAGTGCTTCCTAAAAAGGATTTACACATTCTACTATCTTCCAGCTTTTGAAAAATAACATTCTGTTCTCATCCCCAGAAAATAGAGAGGGAGTGGAAGCGACTCATGGGAATGAGCAGACAGCAATCTTCTTTGGAACAAAAAGTACTGCGTAGATCCCGCTATAAATTATAGCTGCATAAAACTTCAGGAAAACCAAAGAAAGTAAAATATTAACATTAAACCATAGCAACCCCTGCTGTATATAATTTAGATAAATAATCTATTTAATGTACGCAGGATATTGTGATATCATTTTTCATATGCCACTGGCAACAGTTTATATTTGAAAAGAATAGAGGCATTAGTTGCTGGCATATGGCAAATGTGTTCTATTCATTCTTATTCTTAAAAGTTGAATGTCCTCAAATAAAATACTGATCAAGGGCTAAAAATTTAAGGCCTGCTGTATCTTTGTCTCATAATATGGATTTGTGGCCTCATCTAGCCTTTCCTTGACCTTTTTGCATAATGGTAGGATATTAGTAAGAGAAAGATGGTTACATAAAACATCCTCTGAATGTGATTTTTTTTTCACATTGAGTAATTTCAGGTGGCTAAAAATGGAATGAGCTAACCTGAAAGTAACAAGCTGCTCACTGTCTCAGCCAAATTAGGCCTAATGTTGAAAGGCATTCCTTGAGAAGTCAAGAAGGCTGGGGGTCAAGCCATCAGGCCAGGGGGTGCAGCTGTTGGACCACCTTTGTGGTCTCTAAGGAAGCAACCAAAGAAAATCCAGCAAGGAAAATCTCTCAAAGAATCAACAGGGTGAGTAAAGCAAAAATAACCAGATGTCCCAGAAGATTCTGTTGGTATTATGAAGAAAGCTAGAGCAGAACTAACAGGGTTTGGATTTTATCAACCTTACTAATAAAAGTCACTTGGCTTTCCATCGAGAAGAGCAGTTGGTACAATATGGAAAGGTTTTAAAGACCATTAATTTCTTGAAATGAAACAGCTGGCCTTATTGGCTATTAAATAATGAGCCAGATTCTCCCCAGTGCCTAAGTCACTCTCTAGTAGTAAATTAGTCATTTAGGGAGGCACATTAACTCTTTAAGAAGATTAGAGTTTCATTTAGTGCACTTTATGCGTAGGAGGAAAAGTTGTAGGGAATCTGGCTGAGGCTGAGTAAAGAAAAGATGGAGGCAAGATGGAATCCAGTGAAGAAAGTCAGCCTATGATTTGTGTGAACATGACAGCTGAGATAAGCATAGGAAATTGGGGATGTTGAGTTGTTGAGGGACATTTAATCTAGCATTCTACACTTGGAAGAGGGTTTCCCAGGTGGCACTAGTGGTAAAGAATTCACCTGCCAATGCAGGAGATGTAAGAGACACGGGTTCAATCCCTGAGTCGGGAAGATCCCCTGGAAAAGGAAATGGCAACCCACTCCAGTATTCTTTCCCAGAGGATCCATGGACAGAGGAGCCTGGCAGACTACAGTCCATAGAATTGCAAAGAGTTGGACACGACTGAAGTGACTTAGCACACTTGAAAGAGATCATGGTGGTGGAAAGTGTTGACACTTCATTGATTTACTCCTTCATCCACTCATCCAGTGAGCTTTTGGTTGGGCAGTGCTGTGTAGCTGGCACTGAACTGGGCACTGAGGGAATGGTCTTCAATGAAACACAGTAAAGCCTTTGTCTCCAAGGCTTTACTGTCTAGTCTCTGGTGGCTTGGGTAGGGAGTGGGAAAGAGACTGGTAGATAGATAGCACTAGAGTATGTAAAGTGCTAGAATTTTATTTGCATACATTGAATTTGAATTGAGGAAGTCACAAGATATGTAACCTCTTGTACAACAGGTGAAGAAGTTTGATTTTACTCAGAAACCCTCAAGCTATTGAAGCCTTTTAAACAAGAGGTTGGTTTAATCAGATTTGCATTGTAGAAAAGGCTCCTTGGCAACTTCATGGAGAATAAATTGGAGGGACAAGACTAGAATCATTTCAGTTCAGTTCAGCTGCTCAGTCGTGTCTGACTCTTTGCAAACCCATGGACTGCAGCACGCCAGGCCTCACTGTCCATCACCAACTCCCGGAGTCTACTTAAACCCATGTCCATTGAGTCAGTGATACCATCCAACCATCTCATCCTCTGTCGTCCCCTTCTCCTCCCGCCTTCAATTTTTCCCAGCATCAGGATAAGAAAAGACAAAGGGAAGCTGTTGATAAAATCTTTATAAGAAATGCTGAGGGCCTAAAGTGAGGCTGTAACAGTGGGGAATGCCAGGAAGAAAAGAAAAGCCTGTGCTTTTAAGAAGACAAACTGATGTGACTTGATGGCTGATTAGATGTGGTCACTGAGGGAAAGGGTGGTAACCAAGGTAACTCTCGAGTCCAGGCCTTGGCCAGCTGGGTGGGCAGAGGTGCCATTATCCTTGGTAGATGATAGAGGATGGGGTGCAAGGTCTGGTGGGAGTTCTGGTTCTGAGGAGGAAGATGAGATGTCACATAGAGAACTAGAAGTCATCCCTGGTGAATCACACAATGAGATTTGAAAAGTACATAGGGAAAGAAAACTGAGATGTACAAAGCTGCAAAATGCCTCAAGCTTAAACAGAATCCTTGAGCAGTGTTTTGCTTTGGTTTTTCTGCCAGAGGAAGGGATTTCTAAGTTGCAGACGTGTCCGCACTAAAGCTATGTCATTGCTCACCATGAATAGAATGCAAGTGCTAGGAAAGTATAAATAGGAAATAATAATCTTTAGAAAACCCACCTCTCCTTTAACCCAGCACATCAGTAGTTAATAAAGCATCAATATGAATATAGGGAAAATTTATGTTCTATATAAGAAGTCGAAAACTGTACAGGTTGCAGACTAGGCAAATTAACAGTTCTTTCTCTGTCAGCACTTAAAATCTATACCGTGGTTTCTCTCTATGGTATGGGTGAAACGTGCCAACAAATTGGCTTAGATGATGTAAGTATCTGAAAATATGGAAGAAATTATATATGGGAGGGAAGAGGAAATTCTTATGTATTAAAAGGTGTTGACAACTTCACCACAGAATAGCAAAAAATGTCCTTAAAGATAAAACACTTATTATTTCAGAATTTCAGAAACCACAGTTACAGTGTTATACCATGTGCAGCAAAAACTGTCTTTAGAAAGAAAAATTGACATCAAAGCTTACTAAAACCAATAACTCTTATGGCAACTTCATGATGAGAACCTCATTCTTTAGGAATGTGAAAAGCATCAAATTAAGAGGGTGGAGAGTTCATGGATGGCCTACAGAGGACTTAGCAGAGGAGGGCCGCATACAGGACTAAACATGTCACTCGGTGTTTTTTCGGTCAGTCCAGGTGTCATTCCAGTGCCAGTTGTATGATGGTTCCCAGGGGGAGGTTTCCCAGGGAGACGGGCAAGAACTACCCCATCACTATTCCATGTGCATCTTGTTTTACACTGTTATTCACACACTCAAGCTATCGTAGGTAGTTGCTCTTCTAGAATAATTCCAAAAATACCTATACCAACAGTTCTCATTTGTGAACTCTGTTCTTCCCAGAGAGACCTTCTAATCATTCCTGGTAGTAAATACTGCCCCCTCACCCCCCACCCATCTCCTAACAAATGCCAGAATCAGTAAAGACTCGTTGACTTTGTGCCCTAACTGGGGGCAACGTCACATCATTCTAACAGGTTGCCTGAAACAGGAGGCGAAGTCCTTCTCCTCAGAGTGACAGTAATGAGTTTAAAAATGGGAATTCCTGGGATAAAATATATAGGATAATATTTTGTTCTTTTCTGTGTTGGTAAGGAGAGGGCCCTGAGACCTGTAGGAGTTCTAAGGTGACAGAACCACTGAGGAGTTAACAAGAGATGCCCTCCCAAAGGTAACATTTACAGACTTGAAACAAGAGCCTGTGGCTTCATCTGTCTCTGTCGATGGCCCATCTCAAAAGTAACTTTAAGAGGTGGGGGGAAGGTCACTGGCTGCCTCTTTAACTGTTCTTTGGCTCTGGTAAGAGCAAAGCATGTTCCACATCAGGATACATTTTTGAGTATCCTGTTTGCTGTTTCAAAAACCAACCAAACAGAAAGAGTATCCATTGGAGCCAAAAAAGCAAATGTTTGGAGAAAATGCTTTTTCTGAGGTTTAGGTTTAAAATGTGCCAGGGAAATGGGAAAAGATTATAAATAGGTGCTAATTCAAAGGATTTGATGCACAGTGGGTGATAGGTGAATTTTTTAAGGAGAAAACAAATCTACATGGATTTTATATTTAAATCCCATCCTGGCCAAATTACACAACAAAAAACAAAACAAAACAAAAACCTAAGGAGAATAAAAGTAAAGCGGATAACAGATATTTAAATATTTCACAAAGATAGCTTAAAGATAAATAATGTTTGCAAAGAATTTTGTTTCCATGAGATCAAAAAACCATATGGAAATAACTATTTTAATAGGAGCCTTTCATATGTTTGAGTGAGTGAGTGAAGTCACTCAGTTGTGTCTGACTTTTGGTGACCCCAAGGACTGTAGCCTACCAGGCTCCTCTGTCCATGGGATGATTTTCCAGGCAGGAGTACTGGAGTGGGTTGCCATTTCCTTCATTCATATGTTTACAGTGTCTCAAGTCTCCTTATTCTTGACATATGGTTTAATACAGTGGCTTTTGAAGGTACCTGGGTAACCTTCTGGGTTCTTGACCTGCTTTGTGGGTTGGTTCAGAAGCAGCTATTACTTTCCAAAGAAAGATATTCTTTATTTTGTGGACTGTTCTTTGACATTTACATCTGAACATTGATAAGAGTAATGCTGATAAGAAGCGGCCCAGGCCCTAGACAGATACCAAGCCTTTGCAGGAGCCACTTCACTGAATTGTTCTCTGCATCGATGACCATCCACCCTTTAGTAAGTTCTAGATAGTTTCTCACCAGGGCTACTAACAAAAGCCCTACATCTATTAACCACAGAGCAACTGCTCTTCCACCAGTTAGGCCTAGAGGTCGGTTTCCTGCAGACTCTCTTCCTCTCCCTTTTCTTACCTTATCTTGACAGGTGTTCTCAGTGCATTAGACCAAATAAACTTCCATAAGTCAATTGACTGTAGACAAATGCCAAATAATACTATGTTAGGTAAAGTTTCATTAGCATCATGTCATTCAAAGCAAGTGTTTAAACTCCTTGTCAACTCTTTAACCATGTGCCTTCAAAGTAGAAGATCCTCCCCCAGAAGCAAGACCATTCATTCTCTTGCATGCATTTGTGACATTTAAGAAGTTAGGAAAGGTACATCTATAACCTTTACCATCACTGCGGCACGTATATGGAAGCTACACTGAAATTACTGACGAAGTACTTAAGCAGATGTCGCTACTGTAAAACATTAAGTATACACCTTTACAAGATGCGTTGCATAATGTAGACCAGAATCATAAGGATGATAAAAGTGAATGAGGAAAACAATATTGACACAATGTTGTCAAATAAAGTGGCCCAACGTCCACCTTTCAAGCTGACCTCATTACCATCCAGATTTTACTGTTATGTAACAATTATGTGATTGAACTCTGTAGTAAGTTCCAAATCTATGTCATTCTTGCATGAATTTGTGCATTGACATAGCCTGTGAAATTATCTTTTTTTAAACACACTTTTATCTTATCTACCAACTAGAAAGTGTGAAAATTTTGAAGGTAAACATATGTCTTAAACTTTCCTGTCTCTTCTGCAGTACCCAGCTAGATAGTAGGCATTTGGTAAATATTTATATTTTAAAATTGATCATAATGAGCTATATCCCTAGGTCAAGAAGTTTCCATGGAGAAGGAAATAGCAACCCACTCCAGTATTCTTGCCTGGAGAATCCCATGGACAGAGGAGCCTGGCAGGCTACACCCCATGGGGTTGCAGAGAGTCAGACACGACTGAGCAACTAATACACACACGTTATAATAAAGTATATCCACTGGAAAAGTAACATAATGAATAAAGCAGTAAAATATAAAAATGCAAATATTTCTGTCAAACCTCAGCTGTAAGAAAATACTTCTCTTTCTAGCACTCCAATATTCCAGTTGTTTATTTTTAAGGGCCCTGAATTCTCTTTTCAAAACAGAAAAGAGAGTCATTATTTCTTATATCTAGTTGTTCAGAATCTACATTTTTTGGGAAAAAATGTGTCTGGCATGGGGAGAGGGGCAGATAGGGGCATGTGGCAGCAGAGAAAAATGTCAAAGTCAAGGAATCAGAAAAATCCGAGTGATCTATATAAGGGAGCAAAAAAAGTCACTGTGGCTTAGTCAGTTTTTCCTGGCCTCTCTTGTCCTGCTTGGTGACACGCTTTTCCTTGTGACCCAGTGGTACTTTTCCATGATGGGTTCGAGAATTCTAATAAATGAGCTGAAGAACAGGGTCCCCAAAGGATATCTTTGTGCCAAGAGGGAAGGCAGCTGTGGTTATGAACCAGCACATGCCAGAGGCCGCCAATCTGTTGGGGACTTTGTGTGAATGGATGACAGTTTTAATTTCACTCCCCAGCAGAGGTGGTATCCAGCCAGCACTACTTCAAACCAATTTTGCAAATCACATTTTGTGGCTGAAAATTGGTTTACTGCGCCCATCCCATTTTGGAGGCCAGACTTCGCTGGTTTAAGCTGGTACCTTCGCTGAGTTGTTAACAGCTAAAGGATGATTCTTTTTCCTTTAATTGAAATGACAGCACAGTCTTCCACAGATTAATTTTAAATTACTCCTGTTTATATCCTTTAATCAAGATGATAAAAACAGCACAGATAATTTTCCGCACTATTCTTTTAATTTTTTTGAGACTAATAATAGCTGATTGGCTTTTGATATTTACTGCCTCACATTCAGAAGTTTTACTGCATGCGCACTAGCTTGGATTGTTTATCACTGTGTTATTCATTCTTTTTAACCTTGATTTTGTCCTATATTAAAATAAGAAGGAATAAGGTTTCAATTGTAAATTCCACTGAGATTCCTTTTGTGAACATAAAGATGACGCTTTCCTGAAGAGATTTGCTCCCTGGATTATATCTCACCCAGAAATAAGGGCCTTCTTCCTGGAAGAAATATTTCTTTAAAATGAGTACTTGCAAGAAGTGTTCATCTGTGAACTTTTACCAATTAGAAATGGCTCTGTACTTAAGACTCTTTAATAATGTCTGTTAAGCAGCATTTTAGCTCATTTTTATAACACGTGCAGGTTTGGTGATTTATATTAAACATTAAACGTAATAAATTTAGATCTTTTTTCAAGTATGAGGCTCAGCATCTCTGAATCACCCATTTAAGCAGAGTGCCCCGTGGAAAGTCCAATCTCTTGCTATCATTCACGGGTGTAATAAAACAGGTTTCTCCTGTCTCTTTCTTGACGTCTGTAATAATGGGGATGACATGTGTGTAGTGACACTTTAACAAGAGAGCATGTTGATATTGCTTCATGGCGAAGACTAAAGGTCCATGACCAGAGGGTGAGCCGAGAACATGCGTCAGTGACCGCCATCTCGGATTTGGTTCCAAACAAAATTTTATTCAAAGAATAAGTTTCGGTGTCTAAAAAAGGGGGCCTTTAAATGTCTCACTCTACATGGCTAGATTTAGTAAAAGAATTAGTCACCAAGAATGGGACTTTGAGCACAAATGGACCTACTAATGATAGTCACATAAGAAAGATTTACAGCTTCCCATTTTTCAACCGTTCCACAGATGGCCATCCCATTCTTCATTGTTTGAATCACAGAAAGGCATAAGACAGTAAAGTTCCTTAGAAAAAAGCTTCTGTTTGTGATGAAGCAATAATTAAAGTAGCTTTCTTTGGAATTATCATGTCAAGTTTAGCTCTAAATGATTGTATTTCAAACTGAAAGTTACCTATCCGTTTGATTGCAATTTATGTATAAAATACCTGGATGCTTTTGGAAATATGTATCTTAAAATGAGAAAAGGCTCACATTTCAAGCATTTGAATAGGACTGAGAATTAATAATATTTTCAGTTAAAGACACCTGAACAGTCTAAAAACTGTCATTTGATTTTTTTAGGAAGAAAAAGATGGTGGAAGAATACATAACTCCAGTTTTCAGGCACATAACTCACTGTGACGTGGCTTCTATGAATTGAGTTTAGACCATGTCCTGGCCCCCAGATGGTGGGCCCTGGTCCCACTGTCTTGATTTCTGACTACCACTTCAAAATCACTCAATGAGAAGACACAAATGAGCCAGCCGTAATCCATCCCCCATGCAGTCAGTCCTCAATCTCAAATGAGTTGTGTCTCTATAGTCTGGGTATAAACCAAGTGTCCTGGAACTTGGAGTGAATTTTTCATAGAAAGGATGTTCTGTCTGGACAGCAGGTTGCCAGGCAGACAGTCATACAACCCTATTTAGCCTGTTACATAATCGAAGTGCTGTCCACATGAAAATCATTTTTAAAGTATTGCTGCTATGGGATGTTGACATACCTACCAGATAATGGGCCCAAAAAAACTCACACCCTCTTGCCTTCTGGAGTAACACACTGGAGTCTGAACAAAAAATGAGAAGTAATGAAAGGAAACAGAATGAAAAAAAAACATTACTTTGAAGAATACCATTATAATGTTGATAATTAGAGCAGAAAAATATAAAATTGAGTAAGAAGTCATGTTTCATTTATTTTAATAGTGGTGCTTGAGAAAAAGCAGGTTCAGTCAAAGAAGGATGAGGAATTAGCTGGAAACAGTTGTTGAGGTTCTAAAGGAGGTATCTGTCCACTCTCCAGGTTGATGGCTTTTCTGCCTATGGAATTTTTTTATCTAGAAAATTCTCTAAACTAGTCTACATTATTGCCTTTTTCTCAAATGCTTTGGCAGTGGAAGGAACTAATAGAAACAAGGAAAGTTTTTCTTGAAGTGTCTGGGGATGAGTAGGAGGGGAGGAGGAGGAGGGAGGGATCTGTTAAAGGGAGTGGTATTGCCACTCAAGAAATTAGCCAGAGTATTTATTAGTGACACTTAGAGGAAAACTCGGAGAAGGCAATGGCACCCCACTCCGGTACTCTTGCCTGGAAAATCCCATGGACGGAGGAGCCTGGTGGGCTGCAGTCCATGGGGTCGCTAAGAGTTGGAAACGACTGAGCAACTTCACTTTCACTTTTCACTTTCATGCATTGGAGAAGGAAATGGCAACCCACTCCATGTTCTTGCCTGGAGAATCCCAGGGACGGGGGAGCCTGGTGGGCTGCCATCTATGGGGTCGCACAGAGTCGGACACGACTGAAGTGACTTAGCAGTAGCAGAGGAAAACTGGGCATGCTCAATTCTCTTGCTGGCTGATGCAGGGGACTGAAAATAGAAGGGATGAAGAAGAAATATTTTGGTGTGCCTTTGGACAACTAGTGAAAAAGGCATAGAACTCAAGATAACTAGGCTGTTGAACGAATATTCTCAGGATAGTCAGGAAAGAAATAAAGAATGGGTTACCAGTGGGCAGGGAGTGATGGGGAGGTGCAGGCGTGTAAATGTGTAACCTAATTGTATAATATACTTAATTGTTACATATGTGTATGTAACATTCTTGATTCAGGGGGTATTTATACCAGAAAGAAAATATATGTTCTCCATGGATTCTCTTTGTGAAATGAAAGAGCACTACAAATGGCTTTAAACCTTCATTTAACCAGTCCTCAGGCCAGTGCCTATTGTCATGATCTTTACGTCCATTAGGAATGATGAGAGAATCAGAGATGTTCGCATTTGATTTCTGCACTTCCTTATCTGAGTGCATGGCAATGATGACTGAAGGGGTGGGGAGAGGCTGGAAATCATATACTAAGCAGAAGTAAGTCATCTCTCTTCTCCAAAGCTCTATATGTGTGTATGTGTGCACATATATATATGTGTGTGTACATACATATATATGTCTATGTGTTTGATAGATGCATATTATTCTGGAATGACTTAACAATAAATTTCATGATAAAAATCATGGTGATATTGATGATTAAGAGGACGATCATAGCAACAGATTCATTGATAGCTGATTCTGTGTAGGCACTGTATGGAGTGTTTTAACATGTATTAACTCATTTAATTCTCACTACAGCACTATCAAATGAGAACCATTGTTTCTCCATTTTATAGTTAAAGAAAGGGAATTTCTTGAGTTTCTTACCAAATTTTAGTTCAGTGATCCCCAAATGCAACCAAGATGAATCATACTTTCTATTACAATGACCTTAAAGCCATCTCACCCGGATAAATTGGAACAACTGTTTAGGTGTGTAACAAGGGACAATGCAGACCTGCCACAATCTAGGGTCCATTGCCTTTTCCTAAGCACCCTACTTCCACCTCCATTCCTATTCTAGCTACCCCTCTTCTGTCTACACAGCTTATGCTCTCACTTCCAAACCTAGTCCCAACATGTTCTTCATAAAATGCAAAGAGGTAGGAACAGATTTTCAACATTTTTCTTTATTTTACTGGCAGTGCCTATTATGAAGAGTCATGTTAGCCAAGGACAACCCCTAAGACACTAAACAGAATTTTCAGATGTTCTTTCCTTGAAATCTGGTTGTGTAAATATTCAGGGAAGTGCTTAAAGGTTAAAAACCTGAAGCATTTAATCACAGTTCAAAACAATTCTTTATAGACCTACACTTTCCAATATGGTAGCCAATACTACATGTGATCATCAAGTACTTAAAATGTGACTAGCCTGAATTGTGATGTGTTTTAAGTGTAAAATACACACTAAGCTCCAAAAATTTAGCGCAGCCCTCTCCCGAAAGATGTAAAATAGCTCATTAATTATTTTTATATTGATTACATGTTGAAATGATAGTATTTCAGATAATTGGGTTAAATAAAATAAATTATTAAAGTTAGTTTTACCAATTTCATTTTACTTTTTAATGTGGCAATTAGGAAACTGTAAATTATATAGGTGCCCGAGTTATTTTCTATTGGGCAGCACTGCTATAGATCCTAAAATGAAGAGGCTCCATAAAGACAGAACAGTGATAGCTTCTCCTGAACCACCTCACTACAGTCTGAAGGGTACGTGTTCAACCTGAGTCTTCTTTTTTGGAAAACACTTTTTTTTTGCCCTTTAAATTGTGCATAATACCAGGCACACCTGGATTTCTGGATAATTGCACCAACAAGTGGCTACATGCAGACACAATTAGGTGCTTGCAACTTGTTTGAAGGCACAGGTGTCTAATTGCGCCCACAAATGGCCATTTGGCAGGCACCAATCATTGTGCACACAGCTGATTATAGGCAGAAAATGGCAACAACCAAAATGGATGCCTGGATAATGGAGGCGTGAAAATAGATCCTGAGTAACCCCACTGGCTTGGTGGGATCACTTCTTCCTGGTTCAGTCTTTTTTGTGGAATGCCCACTTAGGTGTTTATGGCAAGAGGCATATTTGAAATGCATAGGCTGGGATATGAAAATGCATAGGCCCATCTCACAAAGTAAATGCTGTCTTGAGCTTTTAAGTAAATTGGGACTAACAAAACCCATATTGTCAACCTGAGTAACCTTAAAGTGGATTCCACCCTGCTGGGATCGGCTGTTTATAATAGCTAAAAATGATGGAGTGTGTGAGAATCCCCAGGGACCCTTTGGTAAATAGTAGTGTTTAAAGGGTTAATTCAACCTAATGAATCATCTGGTGGGGCTGGGAAGGCCAGAATGGTTACCTCAGGAAGACTCCAACAGGCAGGCATTTATTGAAATGTAGGGCAGTTAGAGAAGGGGGAGGCCAGCCTCGAAGCCTGGAGCTGTTGTGCAGGTCAGCGTCTCCAGGCAGGGAGTAATTGATACCCCCAGCTCTCAGGGCAGCTGAAACAACAAAGCTGGACATGGAAACACGTTCGCTTACACAGATTTCAATGTCCAGGGGAAATGTGGGGAGACACGGAGGCCCAGCCTCTTCAACTTTTAGGGCAAGTACGGGAATAAGGAGTCTGCTGGTTTCCTCCCCTCGTATTTCAGGAAGGCTTTGTAGTAGATTTCAGTAGCTCTGTGGTCTCTCGAAGAAGGCAAGTTTAATCAGCACTGTTGATCATAAGTGTCGACCCTCAGGCCACAGCAGATTCAGTGTTCAAAGAAATCCACACCTTTTCTCCATCAGAGTAGCCTATGTTCACCCTAAAATGGAGAGCTCAGGCATTGATTTCTGAGTTCTAGAAAGATCAAGGGTTCCTTGGACAGGGTAGGAAATCCAAATCAGCTGCTGGACTTGGTTTTTCCAGGGCATAAAAAGACTTAATGAGAGATTGCTTTAGTGGTGTGCATTTATTTGCAATATGAGTTCATGATTTACCCACCTTGACGATTCTTTTTGTGTCTTGGATCGTCACATCCCTTTGTATCTGCTCTTTATTTATGATGATAGCTGCCTATTCTTGAATGGCAATGCTATTGTAATAAATCTCCATAAAAAGCCAATTCTCAGTTCAAGTTATTTACTGCAGGCTGAATATGAGGAAGACGGCCTAAAAACACACCCCGATGGCCCTCTTTAGAAACTGACAGGCTCAGCTCAGAACTTCTTTCATTGACTGGACTGCAGCTCAACCTAATGTCAACTTACCATAATTCTTTTATGTGGAAGGTTATTATTCCATTATGATTTTCTCTCTTGTTGCATAATATCCAAAGAGGGTTGGTAAGAGATTATTGAAGAATTTTCTTCATCTCAGGTAGTTCATTCCGTATGATTCTTCTTTATTTTAAAGGCACAGTAGAAAATGTTCTGTTTCCTATTATTAACCTGCTTTATATGTAGCCTTGAGATATACATGAAATTTTTTAATTTTTCTAAGAGTTTGTTGTAAAGATAAAAATGATTTTCATTTCACAGTTTTACAAATTTTAAGTCAAAAATTTTCTCCACTTGATTCACTGCCCTTTATTTGCTGCTTAGTTATTGGAGAAAATTTAGCAATAACGGAAGGGAATAATTAGATAGTTTTCTGTTGTAAAATGGGATTTACAAGTTCTCAGTCTTGGCCAGGTATCCCTGTGCTTTCTTATCATGAATTTAAAAGAAAGAAAAAAGTTTTCACAAGTTGTAAACTTTGCTACCAAGTACATGATGGAGACTTCCAGTTTCTGGTTCTGAATGTAAGGAGCTTGGAAGTCACCACATTGTCCTCACAAGTAAGGAGCTAAACAGACTGAAAAATCAGCAACGCTTCTTGGATTTATTAGAGAGGTGAGGACACAGGGCCAACCACTGCCCAGAAATTGGAGAGACAGACAGGCAAAAACAGGGAGTCCTGGCTCACTGGAGCAGAGTCAGGAGTGGCATGGCTAAGAAAGTGGCACCGGAGTAGGAAGCCCTGACTTGTAAGTGATGAACTACTGGAGGTTCAGTGGGACAACTGCAAGTTATAAACCTCAAGGGGACCCTGTCATGGGTGGGAGTAGGGTGGGAGGGGGCGTGGCAAACTGTGAGATTTACCTCCAGGGGCTCCACCAGATTCCCAGAGTCAATATGGAAGAAAAATGCCCTTGCATTTCTAGTAAGGGGAGCAGGAAAGGAGCCATCCAGAAATACTTTGTTCTTCTTAACAAGGCCTGCCTTCAGGGAGAACTAGGTAACAGAGCATAACTGACCTGGGGCAAGGAAATATCCAACCCCTACCCACTGGCCAGCCTGTCCCACATAAGGGGAACAAAGAAACTGAGAAACACTGGTGAAGTCCACAGCCCAGAGGCATGGGCTCACTCAGAGACTGAGGCCTGATCACAGGACTATGGAATGCTTCCCCTTCCCCTACAACTCACCACCACATCATTAAAGGCCTAGTAGTTTTAACATCATATCAGCTATCAAGAAAAAACTGCAAAGCATACTAAAAGGCAAAGAAAAGAAACAAAAACAATTTAAAGAGACAGAGCAAGCATCAGAACCAGATCAGACAGGGATGTTGAAATTATCATACCAGAAACTTAAAATAAATATGATTCACATGCTAAGGGCTCTAATGCATACAGTAGACAGCACATAAGAACAGATGGGAAATATAAGCAGAGAGATGGAAATCCTAAGAAAGAATCAAGTACATGGTGGCTAGTGTAAAGCTATGCCCTTTGTCTGTTTCAAATTTCTGATAACAGTGTGCACTGTGAATTTCTTGAGCCGTTCTTCTAAGCCAAGAGCAGTGGGCTTCTATGCCAACACATCCACTTCCATCCTTTGATCTCAAGAAGTAAACATCCATTCTTATGAATTGTTTTCATTTCCTTATAAACCACAATTGTATTTGTAGTATAAATTTGGTTTTACTTCTCATATTTTCATAAAGAAGCCACTTAATTGGAAAGGATTCACAATCAGTGCTGGAATCTATCAGAGTTAGATTTGGTGGTGGACTATCACACTATATTTAATAACCCACTGTGCCAGTGCTCTGAATAACAATACCACGGCCATCAGAAGCCGTTTATTCTCTTCTCCAAATTTCTGACATGTAAGAAATTCAATAATTATTGGAAGTTTCTGGTATCTCATTGTATTGGCATTGACTTGAATTTCTTTCTGTGGCTTTTTCTTTTCCTAATATAGACAGAGTTGCTGAGGGAGAGCTCTGTGTTTCAGGCAAACACACGGGTACTAGATTGTTCTCAATGGTTTTTTGCTTTTCATTGATTTGGATTTTTAGAATCTTTTTCTGCCATGAACCCCAGTCATGACAAATAGTGGGAGAATAGAATTGCTGGTCTTCATCAGTGAGAAAAGGTACTAGGCTATTTTTCTTTTTCCTTTTTCTGCTCCCCTGTCTTTTCCCAGTTTCCCATTTACAGCCATGCTTTGCAAAGAGCAACAGACTCACAAGAAGTGGAATGAGAATGGGACAGGGTTTATGAGATAGAGTGAATTAAGCCAGAAAGAAAAACACCAATACAGTATAATAACGCATATATTTGGAATTTAGAAAGATGGTAACGATAACCCTGTATGCGAGACAGCAAAAGAGACACAGATGTATAGAACAGTCTTTTGGACTCTGTGGGAGAGGGTGAGGGTGGGATGATTTGGGAGAATGGCATTGAAACATGTATATTATCATATGTGAAAGGAATCGCCAGTCCAGGTTCGATGTATGAGACAGGGTGCTCGGGGCTGGTGCACTGGGATAACCCAGAGGGATGGGATGGGGAGGGAGGTGGGAGGGGGGTTCAGGATGGGGAGCACGGGTACACCCGTGGCGGATTCATGTCGATGTATGGCAAAACCAATACAATATTGTAAAGTAATTAGCCTCCAATTAAAATAAATAAATTTATATTAAAAAAAAAGAAAGAAATCAAAGGCCATAGATTCCTTAAGGACAGAGTTGCCTTACCACCACTGGAACGTCAGCCCTGGAAAGTACCTGACACAGCAGGCATTCATCTAAGTTTTAAGCCAGAAAAAGAGAGGCAAAAATACAGGAAGGAATTTGCAACTGAGGGAAAAAAATTCCAGAAACTTTACTGGGAAGATGTCAGGAAGGACAGGTCTTTATTTTCAATCATCTTGCGTTTACATGGAAATTCTATTTGTATTAAGTTTTCTGGACTTCCTAATTGGGTTCTAAAAATCTTTATTTGAAAGCAAATTATTTTTCAGTAAGTTGTATTTTGCCACTAAAAAAAAAATGTTTTCTGCTAACAGAAATGCATAAAGCAAAAGAATCGTTGTGATTGAGATGACATGGCGTGTTTTCCCAAGTTTTAATTTTGAATAGTTTGTATATCCATCCCAGAGAATTCTTTTCAGAACTCAAATTTCTCATTTTTGTTATCCATCCAGACCTTGATTTTTTTTAATACATTCAGCAATTTTTATAAAACATGAGTGATTGGAGTTTTTCCAGGCAAATAATGAATTTTCAAGTGTAGGATTTTCTTTGTGTCTTCTGTGGAGTGGTGGAATGCTCAGTTTAATAGCTGGTAAAGAAAAACAAGCAGCTAAACCCAGTAAAATAAAAAGTCACCCTTATCCTTGGTTCTGGTGGTGGTTCAGATGTACACACTTATAAAACCTCATGGACACATCTCTTTTACATTAATTAAACCTCAATAAATTTGAAAAAGGAAAGAAGGAAGGAAAGGAGGGAAAAAGTGTTTCTTTGTTATCTGGACTCCCAGGTCACATCATGGTCACTTCTTAGAAAGTCTTTGATTGCTGCAGCTGTTGCTGGTCCCCAGCAAATTCCATCTCTCAGACACCCATCCCTCGGATGCCCTGACTTATACTTACCACACTTTCAAAAGCACAGGAGAAAGCCCAAGCAAGGCTGGCTGCCTTGTGCTGCTCCTGAGAAACAAGTTTCCATGTTCTTAGGCAATAGTATCATCTGTTTGCCATTCAAATAAACGTCATGCAAAGTCAGTATTCCATAGGATGAGGTGACAATTTCAGGAAAGGCAAGCTCTCCAGACCTCTTTTCCCAAAGCAACTCCAGAGCCAGTCTCATCTCCGGTGGTTTATGTGGACAGAGACGCTGAGGGAGGTGAGGAAACGATAGACTGTTTCTGTGGCGGGAAGGAAGAGGAGGCTGGAAGACATGGTTACCATGGGAAGGTCATTTTGGTATCTTGCTTTTTATTTACACCCTTGGGTTGGAGCAGACAGGATTTCCCTGGCGTGGTTTACATATATACAACCAGGGGCTAATTATTTGTGTACCCCCATTGTCACCTATTGGACACTTGCTAGAGGACGAGAGTTTGAGATTATTCACTTCCTGAGAAATAAACTAACATAACTGCATGTCTAGTTATGGAAGTTAGTTACAGGCACAGGCATCTAAGCCTAAAGGAAGTTTGTGAAGGACCAGAAAACCATCAGGCATTCTCCCATACTCCGTGTCTCTTCTCTTTCCCCACCGGACATCCTTTCTCATCACAGTTTAATGAGGGAAGTATTCTAGGCCTCTTGCTTTTCACCTTCTCCACCCTGGAGATGTTGGGAACGGTGCCAAGGTGAGGCAACATGAGCTACAACAAAGCTTTTCTCTCTCAGGTAGTTGCTACCGTGAACGGCCATCTGCCCTTTCTAAGTATGGTTCCTGTAGACAGGTGTTCATCCCATTAGGTGCCCTCCTAACAAAAGGTAAGCAGTATTAGTCTCCCTCTGTATCCCCCATAGATTTTTCTGTATCCAATACAGAATGAAAATCTCCTGGAAAATATAACTGAAAGGAGTCCAAAGGTAGATTTATCTTTAGGTGCAGCTACCCAGGAACTTAGAGGATGCCATCGGGAATTGGCTTCCTTTCCCCCCATCTCTTGACTCTGCCGCCTTCTGTTTTGGCTCTGTTTTTAGGCACAGTCTCCCACCCTGGGGTGGAAACAGTTGCCCACATCACGAGGCTTATTTCTTATCATCTGAGCCACTCCAGCAAAAGTGTGATTGTCTCATTTCAATATGTTCAACAAAAGTCCTAAAATTGTCTCAGTTTGCCGTGATTGAGTTACCTTTGTAACCATAAGCAATCACCGTGTCCAGGGGTGGAGTGCTCTGATGGGCAGGTCTGGAGTCCTGGGTAGACTCACTCCACCTGAACCACTGGGACAGAGAGGGGACCATGGGATGATTCCCAGGAGGACAGAATATTGTCACCAGAGTAGGATGGGACAGATGCTAGACAGGAAAAGAGAGCAACCTTCCACTGTCCCAACACTGATGACAAGGGCAGAAGGAAAGCTAGAATCACTGATGAAAGAAAAAAGTAAAAGCTCTTGTCACACACCTATAAAAACTAGAATGAATGCTAAACCCCTAAAAAATTACCAGACCAGTGCACCAAACTGTTTTCTGTTTCTGAATCCAATTGTCATCTGACTCTCAGGCTTCAAGAATACTTCCTCCAGTAAATATTATCCAGTGTTTCATCCATCCAAATAGTCCGATAAAAAAGAAAAAACAAGAGATATGGGGGTATTATGACTCTTTGATGGTCTTTTGGCTGCTTCTCAAATTCCTTTGAGTTCAACGCGTGCATCTATAACTTACTTTATAGCCGCCCGTGCAACTGTGTTTGTCTCTGAGAACATAATCCTGAATCCAAGTTTCCCAGCAATTCTCCAAGAGGTGGCATCTATATGGACACACTAATAAGTGGCAATTAAACGTCAAGACTGTTGCCAGGACGACACACAAAAAAAAGAACAACTGTTTAGAGAGAATGTACGTCTTAGTGTATTTTGTGTAAATTTTTTATGAACATAGCCCATAAATTTTGGGAAAGTGGTGATAACTTACCTCATTTCCATCTGGAGGAAGCAGATTTTTAGAGAAGAAAAAGGCCTCTGTACATATTTGAATATTTGGAAGACAGAAAAGCATGTAAGACACTATGGAATCAGGAATAAACAATAAAAAGTTGGAACATGGAGAAAAATAATTCCAATTTTCAATTTTTATGTATTTGTCTATGTTGGCTGTGCTGGGTCTTCATTGCTACTCGGGCTTTTCTCTGGTTGTGGTGCACAGGCTTCTCATGATGGTGGCTTCTCTTGCTGCAGAGCACAGGCTCTGGATGTCTGAGTTTCAGCAGTTGCAGCACATGGGCTCAGTAGTTACGGCTCCTGGGCTCTAGAACACAGGCTCAGTAGTTGTGGTATATGGGCTTAGTTGCTCCTTGGCATGTAGGATCTTCCTGGATCAGGGATCGAACCCGTGTCTCTTGCATTGGCAGATGGATTTTTTACCACTGAGCCACCAGGGAAGCCCTGAAAAATAATAGCAGTTTAAAAAGCAGATCTTTATCCATCACTTATCATGCCCAGGCACTGTGCTAACTGCTTTACAGGCATTCTAGCTGAACCCTCCTAACTACCCGGTTAGGAAGGTAACCATTACTATTCCAATCTTACAGATGAGAAAATTGAGACTATGTATGGAGAATAAGAACATTCTAAAGTCATACATCCATTAAGTGGAAACCCAGCCCTATTTCTGCTAAGTGTTCGTCCCTCAGTTGCGTCCTACTCTTTGCGACCCCATGAACTGTAGTCTGCCAGGCTCTGCTGTCCATGGAATTCTCCAGGCACAAATACTGGAGTGGGTTGCCATTCCTTTCTCCAGGGGATCTTCCTGACCCAGGGATCATACCCAGGCTTCCTGCATTGAAGGCAGATTCTTTACTTTCTGAGCCACCAGGGAAGTTAGTTCTGCTAAGGCCTCTGCTGTTTCATCCCTTGGTGCTCATAGCAGGGTCTGTGTTGATGGTCAGGATGGCTCAGCTCAAAATTGGCTGAGACCTGAACACAGGCACCCCTGGGGGTAGAAGAAGGGATCAGGAGGGCCCCAGTAGACTGAGGTAAGAGAGGACGCCTGGTGGTGGAGGCTATCAGAGGCAAGGAAGTCTATCTGGTTTGGATAAAAATCCAGTATCCCAACAGGCAGAGAAGAGCACAGACAGAGAAGGAATCATAAAAAACCAAAGGCAAAGGTTCTGTTAACATCAGGAAGGTCCAGTAGCAAGTGAAGGCACACAGCCTTGGACATTAAGCTTTCAGGAGTAGGAGCTCATCCCCCATAAGATTTTAATGGGTGGGGCAGAATCTCAAGCCAGGATAAAGTGGAGGGGTAATACTAATACTATCTTGTAACTGAGTAGGACGCTGTCCGTTGCACTTTTCCGTCCATCTCTAATTTGATCTATTCCCAACAACGCCATGAGCTTGGCATTATAATCCCCACTTTTAAGTGAAGAATATAAAAATGGAAATTGCTCACTCCAAGCCAGTGGCAGAGCTGGAACTTGAATCCAGGAGTTTTGACTCCAAGCCCAATACTCTTGTTTACCATGGAGCAGCTGAGCCGACCATCACAACAGAGGCTCATTTACCAGAGCCAGTGTCTGTGATGGGAGCGTGATCACTAGGCAACAAGCAGGATGCCAGTTGCAGAGGAGAAAGGGCTGAAGCTGAAACTCAGAGCATATTTCTTTCTTTTCAGTCGGCAAGTATTAGTCCCATTCCATTTGAAGAATAGAGGACCCTTTCTTCCACACTAGGAGTCTCCAGATAACATTCATATAATAAATATTGTATTGAGTCCTACCATGTGCCAGGCACAGGGAGTCAACAGTGACCTCAGAAATAGTCCTTATTATTACAAAGTTCATAGTTTATTGGGGGACAAATAAGAAAACAAGTAATTAAATAGAGTGGTTAGCAATTCTGTAGAGCCAGAACTTGTCCTGTGCAAGTGTAAAGTCTGCATTAAATTAAAGATTTTCCATGACCTTATATAAATGTAAACCAGCCATGACTTAATTTTCTGATATTACTGATATTTCTCTATACATTCTTAAAAAGGGCATCCATTTCAGAAATAGGGGAGCAAGAAGAAATGGTATCTGGGACAGGACGTTTTGACACTTAAAACTAGAAGACTTTCTTGGCCTCTGAGCTTTTTGACCTCGTATCCTGAAATTTTTCAACGGCCTCATTTATAGGGTCGTCATCTCTCACTGTCCCCTTCTCTCTGCTTGCCCACATCCAACTCTTCCTTCAAGGTCCCCTTAGCCCACCCCCTCATCAGAGCCCTTAGCCATGGCAGGCGTCCCCTGGCACTATGGCAGGCGTCCCCTGGCATACGTGCCCTGTCTTGTCTTTCACTTCTTTCTTCTCCCCAAATAGGTTGTAAGGTCCTCAGGGACAGAGTTGGAGGCTCATACCTTTTGGAAGCAATCGGGGGTTCATTTAGCATATCACCAACCAAGGAGTAAGATAGCCCTCTGGGCTAGGTTAACATCAGTTTTGTCCGTCCAGATTTAGAACTACAGAGGAAAGAGGATTATTTTTTAAGTAAACATTTGGCTTCTAAAAGCAACTCTGATTGCTTTTCCCTGACAAATGTAACGTTCCCCTAAAGCCATTTCTTTCCACCAGAAAAAGCACCCGGAGAAGACGTAGATTAAATTTAGTTATTTTTCCCCATCTTGATTTTCCATTATTATTTTTTAATGGTGGTAATGAAGGTAATTAACATTTTAATCCATTTATTGTTGTTGTTGTTGATGATACTCTTTTTTAACCTCATTTGAGCATGTTCCATCCACATTTACAAATGCCTGTAAAATTGCCTGAACTCCAGTGGGTATTTTTCAGCTTCTGGTTTTACCAAACTGTAGTTCACTAAACCTCACTTAAATTAATCAACTAAGTAGAAAATTCCCCAATGGGATTTTAGAGAAGGATAAGTGTGTTGTAAATAAAACAATTAAAGGGCTAGTTCACACCTCATCAAATCGCTTAATCACCTGATAGTAGTTAACTACATACAGTCCTCATAAAATGCACAGGGCACAGATGTAAATCTGAGTGCAGTTTTTCTAAAATGGGACATACCTACCTGTAAACTGAGGTCATATTATGCTGCCCAGGGCTAGGATGAAGCTTGCACAATCTCAGCTTATTGGCCAGAACAATTTATGCATCCTGCCTCTAATGGGGAATGTTATATCAGATCTAGAAATCCCATTAGGTAAGTTTCCCTTCATAATTGCAACCTTTGAGATACAAGAGTAGTATCAGATCTTGGATTCTTTTTACCCCAACTTTCTTCCAGTAACGCTTTCACTCATATCATTACATTCTCTCTTGTGAGAAGAAAAGCACATATTACTTTACAGATGGAGAAACCAAGGCACAGATAAGTGGAGAAGTCCAGCCAGGGTCACATTTGCAGAAGCCAAGCTGAAATGCAGCAGTGTGACCCAAGGTCAATTTGGACTGGAGCCTGAGTGGTTTCCTGGTGGGGTCATGAAACTGTAACCTCCCGTGACTCACTGGGGGCCACCTGTTCATTTTACAGAGTTGAAAATAAGGCCTGAGAAAGTGACATGACTTATGAGAACCGCCCCCACCCCCAGGGTGTGACCCAGTCTCTGCGTCCCTTCTCCATACTGCAGCTCTCTCTAGCAGAGGTACTGATGGGGAATTTAAAGATTGAAAGGTGGACCAGGTATGGTGATAGAAATTTTAGTCAGCTTCCCATGGCATTTTTCCCCAGAGAGATAGCATACACCTATAAGTGGACAGAGGAGACTTGTGCACGCCAGTCTACAGGGTCGCAAAGAGTTGGCCACGACTGAGCATGAACATGGTACGTGGAGGATGCAGACTGAATGTGTTCATGAGATTTATTCCTGTGGGGCAGGGGCTGGAGACCTAAATAACCTAGTTCCCTCCTACGGGGCAGGTGGAACTGTCAAGAAGAAAGCAGAAGGAATAGAGCCAAAGGAGGACTTTGTCCCTGCCTCTCGTGAATGGCTCTGGCTGATTGCTGTCTTAAAAGAAGGCATGCATGCGTGCTAAATTGTTTCAGTCGTGTCTCACTCTTTGCAACCCCATGGATTATAGCCCCCCAGTTTCCTCTGTCCATGGAATTTTCCAGGCAAGAATGCTGGAGTGGATTGCCAGCCCTTCCTCCTCCAGGGGATCTTCCTCACCCAGGTGTCGAACTCACGTGTCTTAAGTCTCCTGCATTGGCAGGTGGGTTCTCTCTCTCTAGCGCTACCTGGGAAGCCCACGCCCCACTCCAAAGAAAACAGGAAAGCTGAGTTTTTATGTGAAAGCCCTCAATGTTCAAATGTTAGCAATTAGTTGAAAAAAAAAATTAAATTGATTGTGACTTCAAATTCAACAAGTATTAAGGACCCCTCTATGATTGTTTGTTTGTTTCTTCTTTCTTCTTTTGATTCCATCACAACCATTCAGGGAGAGGAAGGCAGTCATGATGTCTCCATTTTACATATGCAGTCCCTGAGGCTCCGAGAAAGTTAAGTCCCCTGGATCTTATTTCTACAAGGTGCCTTGCTCCACCAAGTCCAGTCTTCTGCCTCCATGTCCCAGGCCCTCCCCACAAAACAGAGCTGCTGAAATCCCTCAGCACTGAAATCCCTGAGAGTACCTCCCACCCTCACAGACAAATGAAATCTACTTCCAGAACAAGTTGGCAAACTTGGAAGCTCAAAAGCCACAAAAGCAAAGGGAGAGCCTAGCATCCCATTTCTCTCCTGACGTTTAAGAATGAGGTGGCATGAGGTAAATGGTAAATAACGTTTTATTTGGTAATGGCTCTTTAGTTTTAAATCACTTCAGCATTTACTTTTAATTAATTTCTTTAAATTAGATGACTCACACTTGTAAATATTTGCTTTTCTACGATAAGCTTTATTTAAATTATTAAAGCTTCAGCTTCGTGACTGATTTTAAGAATTGAGGCTGCCGCCTTGCTGATAGCAGAATGCATGTGCTTAAAACAGGGGGCCATCGTTTCATCGGGTACAACTGCCAGCACCAAATAAGGCTGAAAGCAAGGAGCACTCAAAGAAATAGAAGAGAAGGCGGATTTACAGTTTTCTTTGAATTGTTCAAGGAATAAATCAATAAATGAGGGAGTTAGAGAACAAATGCAGGATGAAATAACATCTGAAGAACTCACTCACAATGAAAGTTTGTCTTGCTGTGTCTTTTTTAAAAGCACTCATCAATGGCTCTGGATCCACATATTAGTTTGCTAAAGGGAGTGGAAGTGGAGGCCTGAGAAGGGGGTTATGGAAAGGCTCAGGACAGGAACTGTACCAAAACACTGGAGACAAAAAAAAAAAGAAGTAATGATGAGAGCTGAGTAACTTCATAGCCCCAGTTGGGATGGGCTATTATAAGCCTAGATTTGCTAGCTGCTCCATTTTACTAGCATCAAAGGCAAGGATGGAACTCGAAGGAACAGGGCTGACAGTCAGGCTGTATTATAGCAGAAAGAGAAATGACAAAAGAATTCTCTAATTTCAATAAGTGGGGATTTGAAAGTAAAAGGTTTGTAATGACATTAATAACCAGTCTTTACCAGCCATGTCATGAGCAGCCAGAGGATGAAGGGACCAAGATGGGATGGGGGAGCTCAGAGCTAGTCATCAGCACCTGAGACTCTCTTAATAACTTTTATTATTTCTCAAAAATCATTTCGACAATACAGTTGAGTAACCTTTGTGCTGTAAATCCAATTCATCTGCAAAAATGAAAGCAGAGTAGAATGTGATATTATGTAGAATCTGTCATGCTGATGCTATCTCCAAAGCACTCTGCCAAATAATGAGCTGGAATCAGGATGGGAGGGCTGAGTGGGGCCAGCGGCTGAGCCTGGTATGTGCCCACCAGGTCCAGCCTGGACTTTGGAAACTGCTTAGTGCAGATAGCAGGTAAAGACCCAGGGTTACCCTCCACATGAGTACCATGAGGTGCCTCAATTCCACATCAGAATCTATACAGAGGCCAAAGTCCTTCCATCTACCATCTAGTGGAAATTAGAAAAGGGGTTGGTTCAAGCCTTGGTGCTCAGCATGAGGGAGACTGTTGAAATATAAATCTTCAAAATACACCCGTGCAGAACTGTGCATGAACCAGTTATCAGAAACCTAGTCCCACCCCTAGTGGAGCTCTGGGGCCAGGCTGTACTTCCTGCAATGTGCCCCCTCCAATGGAGGGTGAGACCAAGGAGCTCATGTCACTGTTGAGGGGATGAGATCAAGTCAGTGTTCGGACATACTGATGTCAGATCCTTCCTACCCAAAAGTGAACTTCGCGTGCGGCATTTACTCAGTGGTCCCTGGTCAATTTGTCCTTATAAATACTAGAACTAACATGCTCACTTCTTAAGGCAGAAAGTGAACTCTGAGGTTTATGAAATATGACCTATGAACTTCATTTTGTCTTATAAATTTGAGACAAAAGATTACCTGATATTTTTTTTAAAGGGCATTTGGCCGATCTCATGTTTAGACATAAGCAACACAAACTCTTAAGCCAATCAAACTGTCAGGATTTAATTTTGAGACTCCCAAAATGTAAATGCTCGTACAGTCTCCAAAAGAGAACTAAGCTCGCTGTCTTCACAAATTATGCCATGTTTTCATTTGAGAATAAGTATGATGTGCTCAAAATTGCTTCGACATTAGTGGCAACTGGCTCAATGGTTACGGGATTCAGGGTCCTTCAGGTTCACGCATGCTGGCTTCTGTGCTGTTAAATTGCTCTGTTGTGAAGTGGGCCCACAGCTTTGCCTGCCTGTTGTTATCCCTGATATACTATTGCTAGTCTGGTTAAAACGGGGCTTGAGCCTAGAGCAAAACCACAGCCGTGAGGATGGACTTGAATATTTAAGAGAGCATTTTCTAGAACCCAGTGTCTGGCTGGAGTGGGGATAACAAGAGGATCTAGGTTTCTGGCATGGCTGACTTGTCATTCTCTAAAGGGACGCTCAATGAGCAGCAGGCTTCAGAGAGGCCATTGTTTAATTTTGTACTTGTAAGGTGTGAGGTGCTTACAGAACCTCCATGGGAAGCTGTCCCACAAGGAATTCACATCACTCCCCTGCTCTAGTCCCTACCATTCCTTAAGCCTCCCCAGATGAACTGCTTTCCACTCACCCACTGTTCACAAACGAGCATCAGAAGAATGCCTCTGCTTTCTCTCACCTGCTGCCAACAGGCACGTGGGGAGCAGCTGAGAAGCAAAAGAGATGAGAGGCTGCACACTCTAGCTGAGTGGTCAAGCATGCTGTGACCTCTGGGTCAGTCTGCCTGGGCTTGAATTTAGGCCCTGATACTTCCTGTATGACCTTGGTCAGGTTACTTAACCTCTCTGTTCTTCCATAGTCTGCAAACCAGGGATTATAATAGTGCCTATTTTGTGGTGCTGTTGTGGTGACTTTGTTGTTGTTGTTCAATTACTAAGTCATGTCCAACTCTTTGTGACCCCAAGGGCTGTAGCACAACAGGCCTCCCTGTTCCTCACTATCTCCCGGAGTTTGCCCAAGTTCACGTCCATGGAATCGGTGATGGTATCTAGCCATCTCATCCCCTGCTGCCTTCTTCTCCTTTTGCCTTCAGTCTTTCCCAGCATCAGGGTCTTTTCCAATGACTGAACTTTTGAAATGGAGAAAATGCTTAAAATGGAGCCTGCCCTGCTGTAAGCACTCAGATAAGGAGCCTCTGTGCTCAACAGGCTTCAAATCTTTGCAAATCTAAATCCAGCTTTCAAAACTTGCTCCCGAGTCCATCACACACAGGAGTAGGACTCTTCCTAGCATTTGTATTTCTGCTTCTGAAGTTCAGAGAATTGCAGTGGCAGGATTCTCTCGGGTCTTAATGAAATCATGGTATGGATGCCCTTCCTGATATACACACATGAAGGTGGAAGCATTTAAGATTCCTTCCCTGTGGTTCTTGACCATAGAGAAGAATTCTGATGATCTAAGACCATGGATAGTTGACATAAAAATCCTCCTATTGCCCAGGCTTTAGAAATTAATAGCAGAGGAATGGAGGTAGATAAATATGTGGCTGCAATATGAATATAGGAGTATTTTTGGATAAGATACATGAATATCTTATACAAAAAGTGTATGTATTACTCTAAAAATAAATATAAATTGATCAGGGAAAAGCAGCTCTCATGAACAGTATGTTTTTCCCCTAGAAGGTCCTGTCTCCAGGCAGTAACCTTGGACAAGAAACCGTGTAGCCCTTCTCCTAAGGGGCAGGCGCAATCGTCATTAGAATTCAGGACCCTACACTCTCTAACCTCTTGGCCCTCCAAGTCTGACCTTGAAATTGAACTGTTATCTCTTGCATGGCAATCGGATGAAATCCTTTGTGTTTAGCTATTGAAATTCCAGGACTACTGTTACAATACAAAGAGAGGGAGGGATGATTTTAGAGACCTAACAAATTATGATGGTTTGTTTCCTTTGGTTGCCATGCTCTTTAAATAAACCTCTGCCGTGGTTAAAAAGACCATGGGTAATTATATGCAGGTATCGCTCAGATGGTCTTCATGACCTTGCAGCAGCCACTCACAGCAGTTTTGGTTTCCCACAACATTCCTTCTCTCTGAATGCTCTCATGCTGCCCTTTCTAACTGTCTTCAGCACCGATTTTCGGAACTGCATACCCCCTCGCAAAGGAAATTATTTTAGTAGGACCATTTTGAGAGAATACCTCCCATCATCTGATAATGAGGCATAAAACATTCTGAAGGGCCATTTTCCAGATAACATCTGCCAAAGGGTAGGAGCCCATCCTCAGCACACATGCAGTTTGTTAACAACTAAATTGTTGTGCTTGTGGTCATTGTTGAGAAACATGAAAGAAGGAATCAAATGTGGGTGATCAAAATAATGTCTGTCTGAAACTGTTTTAGAAATGTCTTCTGAGTACTCTGTCATTATCATTCCTCTTTCATAGTCTCTGCAAACATTTCCTTGGTGGTAACAGGGGCCAAAAGCATCTGCTGATAAATCTGTTCCTACTCCAGTTCTTAGGAAAAAGCAAGAGCCATCTCTTCATAACACCAGGGAAATGTAATGAAAATAGGATTTCCACCCCCCCAATCATTTCTATGATATAGGCCGTCAAATGATGCTTCTATTTTATGATTCTATAAAATCTGCAAAATCAAAGCTATGTAACATACATTGCAGAGAGCTTTGCTAATCCTGGCCAACCGCATTCATGCCTGGACAAAGGATAAAGGCCTGGTAACTAGAAACCTGACACGGAAAGAATTCCAAACACAGACTAAAGGCATCTCTGTCCACATAGCGTGGGCAACTCAGGCTCCTACGGGTGTATTAGTTTGTGCTGATCTTTTTTTAGCTCTCCCATATTTGTAGAAAAGCAAGAGGACCAAGCACCAACATCAGCTCAGCCAGTAAATAATTTGCGCATGGTGTGCTTGGGAGGAGTATGGCTATGCCAGAGGTCCTCTGGCTGCCAAAGGCTCCAAGTACTTCTCTTAGCACCAGCAGTTTTACATCATCTGCTTCCTCCCCTTTGAACCCCAAATCTGGTCACAGTCAATTATTACCAAAAAAGGAAACTCATAACAGCTACCTTGGAAGTTAAATTGTCTGTTTGGGCTACTAATAATAGCACAGGTAGTATTTTACAGAAACTGAGAGGAACGGGATTCTGCCCTTTGCAAGCTTTTCCTGGAATCAATCCAGTGCTTATGCCCCAGGTGGAGGTGCTTATCTTTGCTCGTACCTTCCTTATGGCTTTCACACGTTTTACCACATACCTTATTTTTATGCTTCCTAAGCTCATCTCCTTGCAAAACAAACTCCCTTCTAGGCACTGATGCGTCTCAATCTTAGCTGTTTTCTCCTGTTATTTTTCACCTTCACCTGCCCTTCCTCTTGCTAAAAAGAACTCACTGGCTGAGAGACAGGGGCGCTTCTTAAATTCAGTCTCGAGATGTATTGATGAATCATGATCAGCTCTATATTGTAAGGATTTGTCACTGATATGTGATGAGCTGAAGGCTACAAATAATTTCTTCTAATAAATTACAGCAGATTCAAGTTGTTCTCCCTTCATAATGTGGCCAACACTCACATCAGTGCATTTGTTCTCTCTCGGGTGGGAGGGAAAGGCGTTGAGATATAGTAGATGATAGAGAATGTGGTATAATCGTAGCTTCTACCTCTCTTGGGCATGTGTGTCTTGTATGAAAGCCATCCATCATGTGTATGCAAGTGGAGACAAAGTTGGGAAGCGCTGAGACAGAGGGGAACTGGACCTCCCCTCTACCTCTGGCTCGTGTTCACCAGTCCTCAAGCCTAGGCACGTGAAACGGGTGATCACACCAGCTTTTCACTTTGGACATTGTCTCCATAAAGTGCTATGTAATATTTTAGACTCTCTGTACCATAATTTTAAATGCATAAAGATGCTCCTAGATTATCGTGTTTCTGACAGAAACATTTTTTTTTCCTGTACCAAATTAATAACAGTTCTTATAACTGATTTTGGGGGTCATATTTTTTCATTCTTTCTATTGAAGTGTAGTTGATTTACAGTGTTGTGCTATTGTTCTTCAGCCTCTCAGTCATGTCCAACTCTTTGCGACCCCATGAAATGCAGCATACCAGGCTTCCCTGTCATTCACTATTTCCCAGAGTTTGCGCAAACTCATGCGCATTGAATTGGTGATGCCATCCACCCATCTCATCCTCTGTCATCCCCTTCTCCTCCTGTCTTCAATCTTTCCTAGCATCAGGGTCTTTTCCAGTGAGTCAGCTCTTCGCATTGGGTGGCAAAAATATTGGAGCTTTAACACTAGTCCTTCCAATGAATATTCGGGGTTGATTTCCTTTAGGACTGACTGGTTTGATCTCCTTGCAGTCCAAGGGACTCTCAAGAATCTTCTCCAACACCATAGTTCAAAAGCATCAATTCTTCACCACTCAGCTTTCTTTATGGTCCAGTTCTCATATCCATACATGACTACTGAAAAAAACCATAGCTTTGACTATGCAGAGCTTTGTCAACAAAGTGCTGTCTCTGCTTTTTAATATGCTGTCTAGGTTTGTCATAGCTTTTCTTCCAAGGAGTAAGTGTTGTGTTAGCTGCAGGTATAGAGCAAAGTGATACAGTTAAACATCAGTTCAGTTCAGTCGCTCAGTCGTGTCTGACTCTTTGCAACCCCATGAACCGCAGCACTCCAGGCCTCCCTGTCCATCACCAATTCCCAGAGTCCAACCAAACCCATGTCCATTGAGTCGGTGATGCCATCCAACCATCTCATCCTCTGTCATCCCCTTCTCCTCCTGCCCTCAATCTTTCCCAACATCAGGGTCTTTTCAAATGAGTCAGCTCTTCACATTAGGTGGCCAAAGTATTGGCATTTCAGCTTCAACATCAGTCCTTCCAATGAACACCCAGGACTGATCTCCTTTAGGATGGACAGCTTGGATCTCCTTGCAGTCCAAGGGACTCTCAAGAGTCTTCTCCAACACCACAGTTCAAAAGCATCAATTCTTCGGTGCTCAACTTTCTTTATAGTCCAACTCTCACACCCATACATGACCACTAGAAAAACCATAGCCTTGACTAGATGGACCTTTGTTGACAAAGTAATGTCTCTGCTTTTTAATATGCTGTCTAGGTTGGTCATAACTTTCCTTCCCAGGAGTAAGCGTCTTTTAATTTCATGGCTGCAGTCACCATCTGCAGTGATTTTGGAGCCCAGAAAAATAAAGTCAGCCACTGTTTCCACTGTTTCCCCATCTATTTGCCATGAAGTGATGGGACCAGATGCCATGATCTTAGTTTTCATTTACACATATATATTACTATATATATTTTTTCAGATTCTTTTCCATTATAGGTTATTGTATGGAATATAGTTCCCTGTGCCTTACATAAACCTTCTTTATCTTTTTTATACATAGTAGTGTGTCTGTTAATCCTATACTCCTAATTTATCCCCCTCCCTTACCCTTTGGTAACCATAAATTTGTTTTCTATGTCTGAGTCTATTTCTGTTTTGTAAACAAGTTCATTTGTATAATATTTTTAGATTCCATATATAAGCAATATCATATATGTCTCTTTCTGTTGTATTCCTTTTTCTTTTTTGCGTGTATATCTATCATCAGTATTTGGTTTGTGGTTACCATGAGGTTTTCATACAGCAGTCTGTATATATATTTGATTGTTTTAAGTTTCTGATCTCTTAATTTCAAGTGCATTTTAAAACCCTGCATTTATACTCTCTCTGTTTATTATTACTGTTTTATTTTATATCTGAATTGGTTTGTGTATCCTTTAACTGCTTATTGCAGATACAGATAATTTTACTACTTTTGTCTTCTAACCTGCCTACTAGCTTTGTGTCTAGATGGCTTCCTATGTTACTGTATGTTTGCCTTTATTAGTAAGCTTTTTTGTTTCATAGCTTTCTTGTTTCTAGTTGTTTTCTTTTTTGCCTTGAGAAGTTCCTTTAACGTATGTTGTGAGGCTGGTTTGGTGGTGCTAAACTCTTAGCTTGTGCTTGTCTGTAAAACTTTTGATTTCTCAATCAATTTTGAACAAGAGCCTTGCTGGGTAGAATATTCTTGATTGTAGGTTTTTCCCTTTCATTACTTTAAATATATTATGCCACTCCCTTCAGGTCTGCAAAGTTTCTGCTGAAAAATCAGCTGATAGCTTTATAGGTGCTCCCCTATATGATATTTATTACTTTTCCCTTGTTGCTTTTAATCTCCATTTATTTTTTGTCACTCTTTAAATTACAATGTATCTTGATGTGTTCCTCTTTGGATTAATCCTGCGGGAGACCAGGGTCCCACTAGTCCAAGAGTAGGGTCTGGCCTTCTGTTGGCAGACTCAGCCTGCTGGCTGAGAGATCGTAGTTTTCTTGCTTCTGCTGTCTGCCCCCTTGGTGGGTGAGGCTGGTCTAGAGGCTTCCTGGTGGGAGGGGCCTGTGCCTGCCCACTGGTGGGTAGAGCTGGGTCTTGACTCTCTGGTGGTCAGGACTGTGTCTAGAGGCATGTCTAGAGATGGCTATGGGCTCAAGAAGCCTTTAGGCAGCCTGGCCCCTCCCAGTTAATTGTCTGACCTGAGGCTTTTGGGTGGGTCATGTCTTGGCACTAATGAGCCAAAATGGCAGTTGCCAGGATTATTCACACCATTGAATGTTCCCAAATATGTCTGCCACCAGAATTTATGTCTCTAGGCTGAGCTTCAACTGCTTCCACACCGCCCCGCCATCCCCTAACCACCACCTCTCCAGGAGACCCTCCAAGACCAGCAGATGGGTCTCACCCAGGCTCCTATAAAGTAGCTGCTTTTGTCCATGTGAGATTTTGCATGTGCCTTTAAAAGTTTCTGTTTCCCCCAGTCCTGTGGGGCTCCTGCAATTAAGCCCCACTGGCCTTCACAGCCAAATGTTCTGGGGGGCTCGTCTCCCTGATGCTGGATCCCTGGGCTGGGGAACCCAACTTTGGGCTCAGAACTCTCCCTCCTGTGGGAGAACCTCTGCAATATAGTTATTCTCCAGTGTGAGGGTCTCTCACCTGGGGGAGACCTCCTACCGTCTCATTGTGGTTTCTTCTCTATGGTTTTAGCTGTAGAAGATCTTTTCTGGTAGGTGGCAGTCTTTTTCACTGATGGTTGTTCTGTGTTGTGATTTTGATGTGCCCATGAGAAGAGGTCTTTCTACTCCACCATCTTATCTGCTCTTTCTTAACTGACTCTTGAGTAAATACACTTAATATGAACCAGTTCATCAGTCATGTTGACCTCACTAGTAAGTCAAGGCAATTAAATTTGAGTGCAAGACTCATTAAGCACCTACTATGATTCAAGTTGGGACTTCCCTGGTAGCTCAGATGGTAAAGTGTCTGCCTATAGTGCAGGAGACCCGAGTTCAATCCCTGGGTCGGGAAGATACCCTGGAGGAGGAAATGGAAACCCACTCCAGTATTCTTGCCTGGAAAATCCCATGGACGGAGGAGCCTGGTAGGCTACAGTCAGTCCATGGGGTCGCAAAGAGTCAGACACGACTGAGCAACTTCCCTTTCATTTTCATGATTCAAGTACTATGCATAAAAGAAGAGATAAGGCTGTCTACTTTTGTTCTTGGCAAGAAAGACAAATATCAGATCAGATCAGTCGCTCAGTCGTGTCCGACTCTTTGCGACCCCATGAATCGCAGCACGCCAGGCCTCCCTGTCCATCACCAATTCCCAGAGTTCACTGAGACTCACGTCCATCGAGTCAGCGATGCCATCCAGCCATCTCATCCTCTGTCGTCCCCTTCTCCTCCTGCCACTAATCCCTCCCAGCATCAGGGTCTTTTCCAATGAGTCAACTCTTCGCATGAGGTGGCCAAAGTACTGCAGTTTCAGCTTTAGCATCATTCCTTCCAAAGAAATCCCAGGGCTGATCTCCTTCAGAATGGACTGGTTGGATCTCTTTGCAGTCCAAGGGACTCTCAAGAGTCTTCTCCAACACCACACTTCAAAAGCATCAATTCTTCGGCGCTCAGTCTTCTTCACAGTCCAACTCTCACATCCATACATAACCACAGGAAAAACCATAGACTTGACTAGACGAACCTTTGTTGGCAAAGTAATGTCTCTGCTTTTGAATATGCTATCTAGGTTGGTCATAACTTTCCTTCCAAGGAGTAAGCATCTTTTAATTTCATGGCTGCAGTCACCATCTGTGGTGATTTTGGAGCCCAGAAAAATAAAGTCTGACACTGTTTCCCCATCTATTTCCCATGAAGTGGTGGGACCGGATGCCATGATCTTCGTTTTCTGAATGTTGAGCTTTAAGCCAACTTTTTCACTCTCCACTTTCACCTTCATCAAGAGGCTTTTGAGTTCCTCTTCACTTTCTGCCATAAGGGTGGTGTCATCTGCATATCTGAGGTTATTGATATTTCTCCCAGCAATCTTGATTCCAGTTTGTGTTTCTTCCAGTCCAGCGTTTCTCATGATATACTCTGCATATAAGTTAAATAAACAGAGTGACAATATACAGCCTTGACGTACTCCTTTTCCTATTTGGAACTAGTCTGTTGTTCCATGTCCAGTTCTAACTGTTGCTTCCTGACCTGCATACAAATTTCTCAAGAGACAGATCAGGTGGTCTGGTATTCCCATCTCTTTCAGAATTTCCCACAGTTTATTGTGATCCACACAGTCAAAGGCTTTGGCATAGTCAATAAAGCAGAAATAGATGCTTTTCTGGAACTCTCTTGCTTTTTCCATGATCCAGCGGATGTTGGCAACTTGATCTCTGGTTCCTCTGCCTTTTCTAAAACCACCTTGAACATCTGGAAGTTCACAGTTCACATATTGCTGAAGCCTGGCTTGGAGAATTTTGAGCATGACTTTACTAGCATGTGAGATGAGTGCAATTGTGCGGTAGTTTGAGCATTCTTTGGCATTGCCTTTCTTTGGGATTGGAATGAAAACTGACCTTTTCCAGTCCTGTGGCCACTGCTGAGTTTTCCAAATTTGCAGGCATATTGAGTGCAGCACTTTCACAGCATCATCTTTCAGGATTTGGAATAGCTCAACTGGAATTCCATCACCTCCACTAGCTTTGTTCGTAGTGATGCTTCCTAAGGCCCACTTGACTTCACTTTCCAGGATGTCTGGCTCTAGGTCAGTGATCACACCATCGTGATTATCTGGGTCGTGAAGATCTTTTTTGTACAGTTCTTCTGTGTATTCTTGCCATCTGTTCTTAATATCTTCTGCTTCTGTTAGGTCCATACCATTTCTGTCCTTTATCGAGCTCATCTTTGCATGAAATGTTCCTTTGGTATCTCTGATTTTCTTGAAGAGATCCCTAGTCTTTCCCATTCTGTTGTTTTCCTCTATTTCTTTGCATTGATCGCTGAAGAAGGCTTTCTTATCTCTTCTTGCCATTCTTTGGAACTCTGCGTTCAGATGTTTATATCTTTCCTTTTCTCCTTTGCTTTTTGCTTCTCTTCTTTTCACAGCTATTTGTAAGGCCTCCCCAGACAGCCATTTTTCTTTTTTGCATATATAACAACCCATTTACAGCCATTCTAAGTTGGACCCTTTTTTTTTAGCCCACCATCCCTCGCTCCTTCTTTAAAACTTAGAGTCCAGTCTTATCTCAAGCCTTATCAATATCTACTTCTCAATGAGAGTCCACATTCTCCTTTCATCTCTCTACCTACCTACTATTTCCAACTCCTACACACATCTGACCCTCTATAGTTACCAAGTATGTTTGTGGGTTTTCTCTTTACTTTAAACTCTCTTGAACGAACTCAGTATACGTTTATGGAGCAGCTGTGATGTGCAGAGCTGTGTGGTAAGCTCTGAGAGAGATCACTAGATACATGAGACTTGGTTCCTTCCTTCAAGATCTTGGTGCTTCAGCACAGTGTATACCCAGCCTGAGGCAGGGCAACAGGCAGATGAGGTGAGAATGAACTACTGCAGTGAATCCAGAGGAGAGAGATTTTCTTTGCAGTTGTTCCAGAAATGGAGATGCAGTAGGGAGATGAGAAGATTCAAAGTTACTCGTGCCTATACATCTATCCCAGGGGCTCACGTCTCTTCATCTGTTCCAGTAAGTATAGCCATCTCATTCCTAGCTAAAAATTTTGCCAGTGACTCAGTCCTTCTAGTACTGAGCCTTTTCCCTCAAAGGATTATCCTCATAGGTGTAGAAGCATTCCTTCCCTCCTTCCATAAAATTAAGACAGTCGGTACCCAAGAGCTGCCATCTGACCCACTCTGCTGGTGTTCACTCATTAAGTTGTGTCCAACTATTCGCAACCCTATGGACTACAGCATACCAGGCTCCTCTGTCCTCTGCTATCTCCCAGAGTTTGCTCAGATTCATGTACTTGAGTTGGTGATACTATCTAACCATCTCATCCTCTGCTGCCCCATTCTTTCCCCTTCAGTCTTTCCCAGCATCAGTGTCTTTTCCAATGAGTTGGCTCTTCACATCAGGTGGCCAAAGTATTGGAGCTTCAGTGTCAGTCCTTCCAATAGATATTCAGGATTGATATCCATTAGGATTGACTGGTTTGATCTCCTTGCTGCTCAGGAGGCTTCTCCAGCACCACAATTAGAAAGCATTAGTTCTTTGTCACTCAGCCTTCTTTATAGTCCAACTCTCATATTTGTACAAATTTTCCAATCAAAATCTGAATCCTTTGGGTCTCCAGAAATGACCCTAATCAAAAATAAAATAGAAAAGAAAACATAGTTTAAATTTGGGAAAAAATAAGTAAAATTTTTCAAATATCGATATTGTCATGACAGCTTTTGCAAAGAGTAAAGAAAGCAAATATAGACATGTTCTTCTTAAGTAAATATGGCTCCTGGGTGAGGTTTTGAATTAAAAGTCTTATAGGAAAATTAATAACACATATGAATAAAAATCATAGTGATGTGAAAAATGAGGGGTCTTAAAGTGCTGATACATTTGCATTTGGATCCTTGTTTTCATTAAAATCTTCAAAGAAAGCTGCCCCTGGATTCCTCAAAGTTGGCTCAAAACATGCAGCATTAGTCACTATGATAAGCTTTTCTTTGGCCCCAGAATATATTGCATTTTGTGCTTCCCTATAGATACTAAATGTCACTCAAATAAAGGTACTCTGAAAAGGGAAACCCAAGACTAACTGAGATAAAATATCAGGTCCCTATTCCACTTCCTTTATTCTATCAAATTCTGTAGTTAATAATCTGGGCATTTTTTTCTTGCAAATTTTTTTTTTTAATTTTATATTGGGGTATAGTTGATGAACAATTTTGTGTTAGTTTCAGGTGTAGAGCAGAATGATTCAGTTATATATGCATGTATCTATTCTTTTTCAAATTCTTTTCCCATTTAGGTTATTAAAGAATACTGAGTACCCTGCGTTATACAGTAGGTCCTTGTTAATTATCTATTTTAAATATATTAATGTGTATATGTCAATCCCAAACTCCCAATTTATTCCCCCCACCACCATCTTTCCCCTTTAGTAACCATAAGTTTGTTTTCTAAGTCTGTGAAGCTGTTTAAATGAGTTCATTTGTATCCTTTTTTTTTTTTTTTAGATTCCACATGTAGGTGATATATGATATTTGTCCTTCTCTGTCTGACTTACTCTGACACTTAGTATGGTAAACTCTAGGTCCGTCCATTTTGCTACAAATGGCATTATTTCGTTTTTAATGGCTGAGTAATATTTCATTGTATATATGTACTAAATCTTCTTTGTCAGTGGACAAATCTTCTTTGTCAATGTCATTTGTCTAAATGTCAATGGACGTTTAGATGCTTCCGTATCTTGGCTATTATAAACAGTGCTGCAGTGAACATTGCGAGGTATGCATGTATCCCTTTGAACAAAGGTTTTTTCCAAATATATGCCCAGAAGTGGGATTGCTGAATATTAATTTAAAAATAAAGCTAAAGTAGGTAGTTTTATTTTGAGATTTAAAGGAACTTCTGTACTGTTCTGCATAGTGACTGTAGCAGTCTACATTCCCATCAACAGTGTAGGAGGGCTCCCTTTTCTCCACACCCTCTCCAGTATTTATTTCTAGACATTTTAATGATAACCATTCTGACTGGTGTGAGGGGATATCTCACTGTAGCTTTGATTTGCATTTTCCTAATGGCAACCCACTCCAGTGTTCTTGCCTGGAGAATCCCAGGGACAGGGAAGCCTGGTGGTCTGCTGTCTATGGGGTCACACAGAGTCGGACACGACTGAAGCGACTTCACAGCAATGATTAGTGATGTTGAGCACCTTTTCATGTGCATCTAGGCCATCTAAATGTCTTCTTTGCAAAAATCTTTATTTAGGTCTTATGCCTATCTTTGACTGGCTTGTTTTATTGACATTGAGCTACATGAGCTGTTAGTAAATTTTGGAGATTAATCCTTATCAGTCACATTTTTTGCAAATATTTTCTCCCTTTCTGTGGGTTGTATTTTCATGTTTTTAAATGGGTTCCTTTGCTGTGCAAAAGCTTTTGAGTTTAATTAGGTCACATTTGTTTTTGTTTTTATTCCCAATATTCTAGGATGGGGACCAAAAAAAGATTTTTGCTATAATTTACGTTAAGGAGCGTTCTGAATTTGTTTTTCTCTAAAAGATTTATAATAATATCAGTCTTACATTTAGATCTTTACTTCATTTTGAGTTTATTTTTGTGTATAGTCTTAGAAACATTCTAATTGCGTTATTATACAGGTAGCTGCCCAGTTTTCCCAGCACCATTTAAGAGAGAGTCTTTTCTCCATTGTACGGTCTTGCTTCCTTTGTTGTAGAGTAATTGACCATATGTGTGTGGGTTTATTTCTGGTCTTTCAATACTGCTCCATTGATCGGTATTTCTGTTTTTGTGTCAGTACCATACTGTTTTGATTACTGTTGCTTTGTAGTATTTTCTGAAGTCAGCAGCCTGATTACTCCAGGTCCATTTTTCTTCCTCAAGATTGCCTTGGCTCTTCAGTTTCTCATTTCCATTGTTGTTGTTCAGTCACTAATTCATATCTGACTCTTTGTGACCCCATTAACAGCAGCACTTCAGGCTTCTGTGTCCCTCACTGTCTCCCAGAGTTGACTCAAACTCATGTATATCGAGTCAGTGATGCCATCTAACCATCTCATCCAGTCAGCAGCTTTTCCTCCCATCCTCAGTCTTTCCCAGTTTCAGACTCTTTTCCAATGAGTCAACTCTTTCCATGGGGGGCCAAAGTATTGGAGCTTCAGCTTCCACAGAAGTCCTTCCAATGAATATTCAGGGTTGATTTTCTTTAGGATTGACTGGTTTGATCTCCTTGCTGTCCAAGGGACTCTCAGGAGTCTTCTCCAACACCACAGTTCCAAAGCATTCTTTAGTGCTCAGCCTTTCTTATGGTCCAGCTCTCATATCTGTACATGACTATTGGAAACACCATTGCTTTGACTGTATAGACTTTTGTCTACAAAGTGATATCTCTGCTTTTTAATACACTGTCTAGGTTTGTCACAGCTATTCCTCCAAGAATCAAATGTCTTTTAATTTCATGGCTGTAATCACCACCTGCAGTGATTTTTGAGCCCAAGAAAATAAAATCTGTCACTGTTTCTATTTTTTCCCCATCTATTTGCCATGAAGTTATGAAACCAGATGCCATGATCTTAGTTTTTTATATGTTGGGTTTTAAGCCAACTTTTTCACCCTCCTCTTTCACCCTCGTCAAGAGGTTCTTTAGTTCGTCTTTGCTTTCTGCCATTAGAGTAGTGTGATCTGCATGTCTGAGGTTGTTGATATTTCTCCAACAATCTAGATCCCAGCTTGTAATTCATCCAGCTGGGCATTTCACATAATCTACTCTGTGTATAAATTGAATAAGCAGAGTGACAATATACATCCTTGACATACTCCTTTCCCAGTTTTGATCAGTCTGTTATTCCATGTCCAGTTCTAACTGTTGCTTCTTGACCCATGTACAGGTTTCTCTGGTGGCAAGTAAGGTTGTCTGGTATTCCTATCTCTTGAAAAATTTCCACAGTTTGTTATGATCCACACAAAGTATTTAGCATAGTCAATGAAGCAGAAGTAGATGATTTTTCTGGAATCAGTTCAGTTCAGTTAGTCGTGTCAGACTCTTTGCAAACCCATGGACTGCAGCATGCCAGGCCTCCCTGTCCATCACCTACTCCCAGAGTTTATTCAAATTCATGTCCATTGAGTTGATGATGCCATCCAACCATCTCATCCTCTGTTGTCCCCTTCTCCTCCTGCCTTCAATCTTTCCCAGCATCAGGGTTTTTTCCAATGAGTCAGTTCTTCTCATGAGGTGGCCAAAGTATTGGAGTTTCAGCTTCAGCATCAGTCCTTTCAATGAATATTCAAGACTGATTTCCTTTAGGATGGACTGGTTGGATCTCCTTGCAGTCCAAGGGACTCTCAAGAGTCTTCTCCAACACCACAGTTCAAAAGCATCAATTCTTCAGTGCTCAGCTTTCTTTATAGTCCAACTCTCACATCCATACATGACCACTGGAAAAACCATAGCCTTGACTAGACAGACCTTTGTTGGCAAAGTAATGTCTCTGCTTTTTAATTTGCTGTCTAGGTTGGTCATAGCTTTTCTTCCAAGGAGCAAGCATCTTTTAATTTCATGGCTGCAGTCACCATCTGCAGTGATTTTGGAGCCCCAAAACATTAAGTCTGTCACTATTTCCACTGTTTCCCCATCTGTTTGCCATGAAGTGACGGGACCAGATGCCATGACCTTAGTTTTCTGAATTTTGGGTTATAAGTCAACATTTTCATTCTCCTCTTTTACTTTCATCAAGAGGCTCTTTAGTTCTTCTTCACTTTCTGCCATAAGGGTGGTATCATCTGCAAATCTGAGGTTATTGCTATTTCTCCTGGCAGTCTTGATTCTAGCTTGTGCTTCATCCAGTCCAGCATTTCTTATGACGTACTCTGCATATAAGTTACCCTTGCTTTTTCTATGATCTAATAAATGTTGGCAATTTGGTCTCTGGTTTCTCTGCTTCTTCTAAATCCAGCTTGTACAACTGGAAGTTATCCGTTAACATACTGTTGAAACCTAGCTTGAAGGATTTTGAGCATTAACTTGCTAGTGTGTGAAATGAATGCAGATGAATGGTAGTTTAAACATTCTTTGCATTGTCTTTCTTTGGGATTGGGATGAAAACTGACCTTTTCCAGTCCTGTGGCCACTGCTGAGTTTTCTAAATTTGCTGGCATATTGAGTGCACCGTTTTAACAGCATCATCTTTTGAAATAGCTCAGCTGGAATTCCATCACTTCCACTAGCTTTGTTCATAATAATGCTTCCTAAGGTCTACTTGAATTAACACTCCAGGATGTCTGGCTCTAAGTGAGTGACTATACCACTGTGGTTATCTGGATCATTAAGATTGTTTTTGTATAGTTCTTCTATTCTTGCCCCCTCTTCTTAATCTCTCTGCTTCTGTTAGGTCCTTGCTGTTTCTGTCCTTGTTTGTGCCCATCTTTGCATGAAATATTCCCTTGGTAGCTCCAATTTTCTTGAGATCTCTAGTCTTTCCCATTCTATTGTTTTCCTCTATTTCTTTGCATTGTTCACGTAAGAAGGCGTTCTTCTCTCTCCTTGCTATTCTCTGAAACTCTGCATTCAGTTGGCTATATCTTTCCCTTTCTCCTTTGCCTTTCACTGCTTTTCTCAGCTATTTGTAAGACCTTCTTAGATAGCCATTTTGCCTTTTTGCATTTCTTTTTCTTTGGGATGATTTTGGTCACCACCTCCTGTATGCTGTTACAAACTTCTGTCCACAGTTCTTCAGGCACTTTACCTACCAGATCTTATCCCTTGAATCTATTCATCACCTCCACTGTATAATCATAAAGGCTTTTATTTAGGTCATACTGAATGGTCTAGTGATTTTCCCCCCTTTCTTCAATTTAAGCCTGAATTTTGCAATAAGGAGCTCATGATCAGAGCCACAGTCAGCTCCAGGTCTTCTTTTTGCTGACTTTATAGAGCATTTTCATCTTCAGTTGCAAAGAATATAATCAGTCTGATTTCAGTGTTGACCTTTTGGTGATGTTCATGTATAGAGTCATCTCTTGTGTTGTTGGAAGAAGGTGCTTACTATAAGCACTGTGTTCTTTTGGCAGAACTCTGTTAGCCTTTTCCCTGCTTCATTTTGCACTCCAAGGCCAAAGCTTCCATACAAAGTGTAAAATTCTTTGTTCTACTTCTCTGAAAAATGCCATTGGTAATTTTATAGGGATTGCATTGAATCTATAAATTTCTATGGATATTGTAGTCACTTTGATAATATTGATTCTTTCAGTCCAAGTGTATGGCATAGCTTTTTTATCAGATTGTGTCATCTTTGATCTCTTTCATCAGCGTCTTGTGGTTTTCAGAGTTCAAGTCTTTTGCTTCCTTAGGTAGGTTTATTCCTAGATGTTTTATTCTTTTTGATGTGATTATGAATGGGATTGTTTCTTTAACTTCTCTTTCTTATCTTTCCTTGTTAGTGTATAGGAATGCTTTAGATTTCTGTTTATTAATTTTATATCCTGCAATTTTACTGAATTCATTGATGAGCTCTAGGAGTCTTCTGGTACCATCTTTAAGATTTTCTATGTATAATATCATGTCACTTGCAAACAGTAACAGTTTTACTTCTTGCCCAGTTTGGATTCCTTTTATTTCTTTTTTTCCTCTGATTGTCAGGGCTAGGACTTCCAAAACTATGTTAAATAAAAGTGGTGAGTGGACATTCTTGTCTTCTTTATGATCTTGGAGGGAAGGCTTTCAGCTTTTCACCATTGACGATGATGCTGGTTATGTTGTTGTTGTTCAGTCACTAAGTTGTGTCCAACTCTTTTCAACCCCATGGACTGCAGCATGCCAGCCTTCCTTGTCCTTCACTATCCAAAGTTTGCTCAGATTCATGTCCACTGAGGCAATGATGCTATCTAACCATCTCATCCTCTGCCACCCTGTTCAACTCCCACCCTCAGTATTTCCCAGAATCAGGGCTTTTTCCAATGAGTCAGCTCTTCACATCAGATAGCCACAGCATTGGAGCTTCAGCATCAGTCCTTCCAGTGAATATTCAGGGTTGATTTCCTTTAGGATTGACTGGTTTGAAGCTAGCTTTTTCATTCTCCTCTTTCACATTCATCAAGAGGCTCTTTAGTTACTCTTCACTTTCTGCCATCAAGGTGGTGTCATATGCATATCTGAGGTTGTTGATATTTTCTCTCAGCAGTTTTGATTCCAACTTATGATTCATCCAGCTTGGCATTTCACATGATGTACTCTGCACATAAGTTAAATAAAGAGGGTAACAATATACAGCCTTGTGGTACTCCTTTCCCAATTTTGAACCAGTCAGTTGTTCCATGTCTGGGTCTGTGTTGCTTCTTGACCCACATACAGGTTTCTTAGGAGAAAGGTAAGGTGATCTGGTATTCCTATCTCTTTAAGAATTTTCCACAGTTTGTTGTGATTCACACAAAGGCTACAGGTTTGTCATGCACAGCCCTCATTATGTTGAGGTATGTCCCCTCTTGGCCACTTTCTGGAGAGTTTTTATTGTAAATGGATATTGAATTTTGTCAAAAGATTTTTCTGCTTCCTTTGAGATGATCATATGGTATTTATTCTTCAATTTTTTAGTATGGTGTATCACACTGATTTGTGGATACTGAAAAATCCTTGCATCCCTGCGATAAATCCCTATTGATCATGGTGTATAATCATCTTAATGTACTATTGAATTTGGTTTGCTAATATTTTGTTGAGGATTTTTCTATCTATGTTCATCAGTGATATTGGCCTATAATTGTGTGTGTGTGTGTGTGTGTGTGTGTCCATGTGCATATTATCTTTGCCTGCTTTTTGTATCAGGGTGATGGTAGACTCAGAATGAGTTTAGGAGTATTCCTCCCTCTGTAATTTTTTGGAATAGTTTCAGAAATATTAAGTATTAACTCTTCTCTAAATGTTTGATAGACTTCACCTGTGAATCCATCTGGTCCTGGACTTTAATTTGTTTGGAATTTTTTAATCACAATTTCGATTTCAGTACTTACAATTGGTCTGTTCATATTTTCTACTTCTTCCTAGTTCAGTTTTGGGAGATTGTACCTAAGAATTTGTCCGTTTCTTCTAGGTTGTTCATTTTATTGGCATATAGTTGTTTCCAGTTGTCGTATGATTCTTTGTGTTTCAGTGGTGTCCATTATTTCTTTTTCATTTCTAATTTTATTGATTTGAGCCCTCTCTCTTTTCTTCCTAGTGAGTCTGGCTTAAGATTTATCAATTTTGTTTACCTTTCAAAAGAGCCAACTTTTAGTTCCATTTATCTTTGCTATTATTTTCTTTGTCTCTATTTCATTTCTTTCTGCTCTGATCTTTATATTTTTCCTTCTGCTAACTTTGGATTTTGTTTGCTCTTCTTTCTCTAATTGCTTTAGGTATTCTTTATTTGAGATTTTTCCTGTCTCCTTGGGTACAATGGTATTGCTAAAACCCATAGGTTTTAGATTGTCATGTTTTCATCTGTCTATACGTATTTTTTTATTTCCATCTTGATTTCTCCAGTGATTCACTGGTTGGTTAGTAGCATATTGTTTCGCCTCCATGTGTTGTTGTTTTTCTTTTTTTTTTTTTTTTTCCCTGTGTCCTGGTGTGCATGAGACCATGTCTACACCAAAAGTGGAGTCTTGCTTCCCCTGCTACTGCTACTGCTGCTGCTAAGTCGCTTCAGTCATGCCTGACTCTGTGTGACCCCATAGACGGCAGCCCACCAGGCTCCGCCGTCCCTGGGATTCTCCAGACAAGAACACTGGAGTGGGTTGCCATTTCCTTCTCCAATGTGTGAAAGTGAAAAGTGAAAGGGAAGTCACTCAGTCGTATCCGACTCTTAGTGACCCCATAGACTGCAGCCTACCAGGCTCCTCCATCCATGGGATTTTCCAGGCAAAAGTACTGGAGTGGGGTGCCATTGCCTTCTCCCTAGTCTTATGGAATTCCTGTGATCAAACCCCACTGGTCTTCAGAGCCAGATTCTCTGGGGGCTTTTCCTCCCGTTGCTAGACCTGCCAGCTGGTGAGCCTGATGTGGGGCTCAAAACTCCTTGGGAGAATTTCTGCAATATAATTAATTTCCAGTTTGTGGGTTGCCTACCTACCAGGTATGGGCCTTGATTTTATCATGATTACATGCCTCCTACCATCTTGTTGTATCTTCTTCTTTTTCTTTGGATGTAGGATATCTTTTCTGGCCAGTTCCAGTGATTTTTTTTTATCGATGGTTATTCTGCAAGTTAGTTGTGATTTTGGTATCTTCATAAGACCAGGTGAGCTCACATCCTTCTACTCTGCCATCTTATCTCCCTAAAAACTTTTGTTTTAAATATGTGTGTGTGCACACACAATATTTGCAATCACTGAGAAGTTCTAGTAAAAGCCAATCCTCAATTTTGAGCAAAGAGTTTTTATAAACAACAGCAACCCACTCCCCCACCACCGAAGAAAGAAAAATCCTTCCAGCACTCTTTGAACCTTAAAGAGTGTTTTTATAGGCCAGCTCATTGTTTGTCTTCTCTCTGAAAAATTAGAAAGGATAACTGCTTTGATGAGTTCTACAGAAAAAGACAATTTCCATGATTTCATTTCTTGACAAAGAACAGCTACCTCACTTGGTTTCTGCCACATGTAAGCAAATTCCCAGATGTAAAATCTCCCCTCAGAGGAAGCAATGTGAGTCCGCAAAACTGTCTTGAATTCTGCCCCCAGATTCCCCTGGCCGTGCAAGGTGACCAAGTGGCAGGGCGAGGCGTGGGAGAAGAGGCTTGACCGTGTGCACGCAGCCTGTGCGGTGGCTGTGGCTATCAGGGTGGCTTCTGCTCTGTCACCGCTTGATCTGGCTAGTCTCTCCACCAAAAAAAAAAAAAAAAAAACAATGCCTGCCTGTCTTTTATAATATTCTGTTTTAAAAGAGAGAAATCTCCAGGGAGAGAACAGGACCCTAAAAGTCCAAGGCCTGGAATTCCTCCTTTCTCTCTTTCAATTTTAAACAGGAAACATTCATGCTAAGAGGGTCCGGAGGGAGCATTGATTGTATGTTCGTTTTAAGGCAGATAATGTTTGTGTGTTGCAAATGTCAGTGATTTATCCCAAGGGCTTAAAATGAGTGCAGAAAAACCACATGTTTCACTTCATGCAGAGAAATATCATCAGTAGATTCTGAGAGAAAACACAAGTTAGGGGGGCTTTTGGGGTTTTTTTTTTTTTTAAGTGTTTTGAAAATCTCTAACATGAACCAAAAGGAAGTAGAAATGAGCATGATGGGAGAGGGGGGAAGCTTAAAATATTGTACAATAAAAGATATAATGAATGCTGGAAGTTTTATAAATTAAAAAAAATTAATAACATTCTAAAGGAAAGAGAAGATGAAATCCCCATCCTTTATTTCCCAGTGCTGGGGTGACAGATTACACATTTGTGCTCTATTTGTCATGGGCAATTTAAAATAGAGCAAAGCAAACTGCACTGAATAATAACAGTTGATGCTATAATAACTTATACACAAACAATTTAATTTTTTTACCTGAAAACTCTAACTAAATTAACCCAGGCTCAAGTATCTAACTTTCATTATTATACATAGCCAAATTAAGACATAAAAAAGTAGAGAAAAATTCTATTGTTCATCCTTATGAATGTGTTCACGTGCTGCTTTCCACATGGACTCAAGCTTAGAGCTTGTCAAACCATCATTGATTGGGGAATTTACAGAGCTGTTTTCCCATCAAACTCTGCAGATTACAGGGTGATTGTGACCCTCATTGACAGTGCTTGATTAACCACAGACACCGTATTCTACAGCCCTGTCATTTCTTTCAAGTGTCCTACCAGGTTGTACTCTAACATTGGAGAGCTTTCCATTAATTGTTACTGTTGCTCTTTCCTTGAAAAAGAAATAATAAAAAGAGGAATGGTAGAAAGTGGGGAGGATTTGGGCATGATGTTAGGGAATATGTGCACAGAAGGTTTATGGGATTTTAAGAGCTGCAAACAGAACTCATCTGTTTAACCCCAGGCTAGATAAGATGCAGTCATCTGTACATTGTTTAGAGATGTATTGCTTCTGTTATGGCAAATGGATCAGAAGATGCTTGTTGTCTTAGCAGAGAGATCCAGACAGGGTCGCTTTATGTTAGTGTTTATTCTTGCCCTGGACCTTTCTGTGTGCCTACTCCTGACACAGTGCAACTTAACAGCTGGTTTGACTTTTCCTAATCTGCTACCGGCTGGGTGGTACTTCCTGACTTTGCAGTAGAATGGCTTCATATAAGTTATAGGTGGATAACTCCAGACTCTAGGTTGGGACTTCCTCCAGGAACTGTGGAAAGAGGGCATACTAATCTACACAGATGTGTCACAGAAGCCAACCAGAGTTAGACCAAGACTGTGGCCTGTGTAAAGAATAGCCCACAGACCAGGAGAGAAGTGAGTTCACTCCCTGGGAAGTTTATGACTCCAGATAACATGTGCATTTCTACCACCATGTCAGGATTCAGGAAGGTGGAGAAGGAACGGGGTGAACAATTCTAGTATTAACAGAGCCAAACTCAGCCTTGTTTAGGGAACTCGCTTGGTTACTATAATAAAGGCCAACATATCAACAAGATAGAAGAATATTTCTCTCTTAGGCACCTAACTGACATGGTGGCTTCATGGTGTAGAGGAACCAGGCTCTTTCCTTCTTCTTCTTCTGCCTTCCTCAGCATGTGGCTTTCTCCTTATGATCTTTATTATGGCCACTCTTAGCAGACAACAGAAAGGAGGGAAGAGAAGAGGGTCTCTTTCTTCCTTTTAAGGGTATGCATCATGGCTATTCACATCCCATTGGCCAGATCCAGTCTGTGGGCACACCAGACTACACGGGACGCTGAGGGCTGTGGTCATCAGCTGGGCAGCCAGCTAGTGGTCACTGATGTGTGTCTTGTCTTCTCTTTCCAGGGGAGGACCAGCAGATCCTGTAGACTACCTGACAGCCGCGTCTCGAGGGCTCTACAAGGAAAGGGAGCTTCCCTATTACCCAGGGGCTCATCCTGTGCATCCACCCAAAGGAAGCTATCCTCGCCCCCCAGATCTGAGAGTCACAGATCTCCGGTATCCCCAGTACTACCCACCCCCGCCAGCCCCCCAGCACAAAGGACCTTTCCGACAAGATGTCCCGCCTTCCCCTCCTCAGCACCACAGAGTACCAGCCTACCCAGAAATGGGCAGACCAGGGCCCCGAGGGAGCAGCCCAGATCAGTACCCCTACCGAACCCAGGATCCTAGGCAGAAGAACCCCATGACTGCAGCCGTGTAGCTCAACACCACCAAGCTCAGCCCAGCCCAGGACGGAAGACATCCAACATCACCTTTGTTCTTCCTACACCTTAAGGCCTTCTTCCTATCGAGAATTCTCTGTGGTACAGATTAGATTTTTCTCACTGAAGCTGCAGCACTTGACCACTAATCAGAAAGAATGGAGTAGGAGTTTGGGGAGGGAAATCAGAAGGAAGAGGAAGGATAGGGTCATAAAAACAAAACTGCCTGATATTTGAAATACGTTTAGAATTGTTCAGTTCACCGAGAGTGGCAATTGAACAGGCAGAGAGCAGTGGAGATCTACAGCATGGCCACCTCTCTGGAACACAGACATGCATAGCATTGGCGTCATGGCGGGGAGAGGGGCCAGTCTCTGTCTGGGACATCATCCATTCAGAGGCTAAGCTTCAGCCACCTCCTTAAGTTGTTAAGTCTGTGAAGAGTAGCTGCAAATATGGGCATCCTAAGAGAGTAGTCTTTGCATTGAGAAAACAACAACAAACATGAAGAGTGAGCTCCTTGAAATGTTTTGTACCCAGAGGAAGGCTGCATTTATTTGTAGAATTTCTCAGGTTCTCAGTACCACTCACTTGGTATAAGCATTTCATGTTTCCTCGATTTTTATATAAAAGATGTGAATGCAGTATTAGTGTCCTGGGAGAATTCACAAAGCCAGTCAGAACTTCCAGAAGAACTCTATGCCTAGGATCAAGGCAATCAAGTTAAAAGGCTAAAATTCCCGTGGTCCTCACCTTCCTTTCTCCCACATCCCAGGCAAGATAGCATAGAGATATCTGGCTTCAGACTCATCCCCAGATCTCCTGCTTGTCATTATTGTAACTGGGGCCTTTACTTTAAGACTCCCACTTGAGAGCTGAGATGTACTCAGGAAAGAGAGGGCCCTCTGGTTAGGTCACCCAGGAAGCAGTGCTCTGGAGATGCCAATTCTAGACTCAGTGCCAACCAGCACCATGTGCACCCAGGGTCAGGAAAGGGCTGACGGTGCTCTTTGGGAATGATAAGGAAGCAGTAGTAGTGTGTGCGTATGTGTGCGTGTGTATGAAGGTGTGTGATTACCAGTATGGAGAATGGAAAATAAAAATACTTTCTGGAAAGTTTGATGAAGAGAATAAAAAGGAAAACAACAAACAAAACAGAAGGGAAGGGAGAAGGAGCATAAAACTAAATCATTCTACATCTGCTATATTTCATTAACACGAGTCACAGCAAGACCAAGGCCAAGGCCTCCAGTTGGAAAAAGGTCTTATGGCTTTGAAAAGCTAAAACCCCACCCTCCAAAATCCATCACAATTTCTTTAGAGCTTTGCACATATATTCTACTTATTTCAACATAGATTAGAACCTCTAAACCCTGATCCAAATGAGAACACAAGAGAAGATGAGAAACAGCAAAGCATGGGAGCAGCAACTCAAATTGCTCAGTGACCCTTGCAGTCCTCTAAGCCTTTTTACATTCCTTCTTCATTCCCTCCCCCCAAAAATGCCTTGAGTTCAGTTCAGACATATTCTGTCTGAGATTAGAATACCTCTGACTGCTAGGATTTCATAAATTATAGTATTGATGTTATTGAATACATAGAGTATCTATCCTGCCCAGTTTAGTATTTTTTTAAAATTTTAAAATATAGTTCTGTTACCAAGAATGATGCAACTGCTGGGTTTAGACTTAACTAGTGTTATTTACTGAACTTAAAGAGGTATCATTTTCTAAACTACAGTTTACTTACGGCCCTCTTGAGAATAGGTTGTCGAGTTGTCTTTGGCCCTCTGTCATCTCTTTTAAGCCAGGCACCTTTAGATTCTTTGCAATTTGTTCTGAGGTTGAGGACTGGGCCCTTCTCACCTCAAGGTGGAGTGTAGGTGAGCCATAGGGTTTCCCTGCCAACAAGCTGCAAGCTGCCTTCCCTTGAGCTAAATAAACCTTCAAGAAGACAATGGTGAGATGAGAGAAGTATGATGTATTTTGAATAAAAGCCAGCTCTTCAGGATGTTCCATAGTTTAACCAAATTTCTGTAGACTACTGGATATAGCCAAGCCAATCCAATTCCTTCTGGATTAAGGCCAAGTTCCCCTAAGGGGCAGTGATGGAAGGTGAGACACTCAGAGCAGCCCCAGTAGAAAGAATGCCCATATTTTCACCACATTGCCAGCTTGTGAGCATGGTATCTCCTGCACTAAGGCTCAAGGAAAGCTGCTCCAAGCATGGTTTTGAGTGTGTGTGTGCTCAGTCGTGTCCTACTTTGCCACCCTATGGACTGTAGCCCACCAGGCTCCTCTGTCCACGGACTTTTCCAGGCAAGACTATTGGAGTGAAGTTGCCATTTCTTCCTCCAGGGCATCTTCCTGACCCAGGGATCGAACTGGCCTCTCCTGCAGTGGCAGGTGGATTCTTTACCGCTGAGCCATGTGGGAAGCCCTTTTGTGTTGTATACACAGGCAGTAAAGCAATTGCTAATTCTGAGGGGCAGCCAAGGATGTGAATGTACTATTAAAAGTAATGGGAAAAGATTATAGCAGTTTTCTTTTCTTGCTTGAAGTATAACACATGACCTATTTGACCTTACCCAGAAGAAGCCAACATTGTGTGTATTACAGTCTTCATCAAATCGAGTAACAATAAAGAACAGCTTGAATGTAAGCTTTATAAATGCCTGTGATCCAACCCAATTGTCACCACCCAGAGGTTATGGAACTCTTTCCCAGTATTTAGAAGAACAGGTTGTTTAGAGTATTTCGAAGACCAGGATATAATCAGTGGGCTCCTAGTAGCAGGAAGTAGTTCCTGATTTATTTTTGGCCTTGGACAAACTCAGTCTCAGAATGCAAATAGCCCCCCAGGAAAAGGTGGCACTGAGAGCTTGGTGAGCTGAAAACCCACCAATGTACACCTGCCTGGCTCCTGATCTGACCACTAGGTCATCCAGAGCTTGAAGTGATGTGTTGACCCCAAGTCACTAGATATTTTAAGGAGCTCTTTTTCTGTCCCTTTTTGCAGGAGTAGAGAGATGCGAGAGAGCAGACCACAGAATGCGTTTAGATGCAGGCAAACTCAGTCCTCTACAAGGGAGAGAAGAAACACAGCGTCTCACTAACCCTTCGTGGCCTTGGGCTGTGTCAGTATCACTCTTGGTATAATATTGCTTCCCCACAATATCACGTCACTGGATGAAAGGAAAGTCCAGAGTCAGGAGTATTTTCTCAAATCAACAAAAAGTGGGGGGAAATTTACTGTGAAGCTCCTTATTAGGTTTTTAGATCTGTATGTGTTGACTTCACAGTATATTACAGAGCAAAGATCTTATAATTAACAGCACCGTCACCCCGAGGAGGAAACTCTGTGCACACGAACTGATAAAAGGAGATTCGAGACTTCACCATAGCTTGATTTTTGGCGCCAATAACAAAATTAAAACATGGTTCATTATTCCTTCCGAAGATTTATGAACTTCTTGAATGAAATCTATTTTCTGAAGGAAATCCACCTGATGAGTTTTAGAGTTGCCATGCATAGGGTTGGTATGTCCCTTCCTTTTCTTTGGAGGAGCATCTTAGCATTTCAGGGGGACAGACAGAGCTGGAGAGTTCAGTGTGGACAGCAAGGTATGTCTATAAAATTCCCATCAGCATTAAACTCTGAAATTTACAATCAACAGCCTTCACATTGGTGCTAAATTGGGTAGACATCCTGCTGCTTTCTGAGTCCATGAGCAAAATATATCTCAGATCTAGTGCAATTAGGCAGGAGGGTGTTGGGAGTCAGAAACAGCCCACGATGGTATTTCTCTGTACTCCCAGTTCACACCGACTTAAGTGGAAATGATGCCACAATGAGACCAGAAAGAGAAGTCTCCGTAAGATATCCCTACAAAGTCACCTTTCTGATAAAAAAGAGAATGAAAGTGAGGTATCTAAAATAAGCCTAGAATCTCATATGCAGCTCAGCTTCTAAGGGGAACTCTTTCTCCCTCGTGTCCTTAAATAGTACTAGAATCTCACACAGCCTGACTTTTGAAGGTGGGCTTCACTACAGCACAGAATGGAGAGTGAGCTAACCACCGAGACTGTCTCCTGACTCAGCTTTTTCAGAAGTGTTACATTCCATCTATGCTGACTGCAGTGCTGTTTACTACTGGGAACATACAAACAAAACCTGCTGTTTATACAGTCACTTTTTCTAGTGTTTTCCTTTGCTTATATGATACCAAGTCTGTTCATAAGTTCTGAAGATAAATTATGTGAAATCATATTTTGGCATATGATTGAGGGTGGAGAATGAATTCTTTACAGTCTTTTTTGGATGATCCCATTTGTACCACAGAAACATTTTGGATATTGTTATATATGAATATATAAATTTTTCTTGTTTATTTTGCATTAAAATAAAGCTTTATTCAGTCAGTAAGAGAGTCCTGGTTTTCACCCACCACTGACTTGTGTTAAGATTTGATGAATGAATGGGTAGGTCTGGTCCTGCCCACCCTAGAATAGCAACGTCATAGGGCCAAGGACACAGGGAACTAGTGTCTGTCGTGTGCTGTTTTTCAGTCGATAAGTAGTGTCGACTCTTTGCAACCCCATGGCTGCTCTATCCATGGGATTTTCCAGGCAAGGAAACTGGAGAGGGTTGCCATTTTCTTCTCCAGGGGATCTTCCCAACCCAGAGACAGAACCCACGTCTCCTGCATTGCAGGTGGATTCTTCACCACTGAGCCACCTGGCTAACCACATGCTGGGCTCCCCCAAAGCAGATGCTGAGATGGGAACGAGCAAGCAATGTGTTTATTTGGAAGAGCACTTGGATTCAGTACCTACAGAAGGCAGGGAAAGAAGATAGGATGGAGCAGAGAGGGAGAAGCTGAGCTGTGTGCCCTTCCAGTTTGGGCTCAGCCAACTCCACAAGGAAATCTGAAGCTTCAGTGGCCCCATAGAGTTGTCCCAAGTGTGGACACGGGAGAGGGGCATTTATCCCACCATCTCTGTCAGGGGTATGGGCTACCCCTGAAAGAAGAGGAGACCCAGAACCAGGCAGTTTTCCTCAGGTGAGGCAGTCCCCAAAAGAACAGAACTGAGGGGTCATCTTTGGGCCATATTCACAGTAGCTGGGGAATGGCCTTTCATTCCTGAAGTGGGATTTGGGCAGCACATCACAGAATTCACAAATGCATCCGACACAGTTGACCCCCTCTCTCATGCCAGGATCACTCTCACCCTGTCTAAAGAAACAGGATTCTGAGCTGGTTTTCCTTGAGACCATCCGTATGTTTCCCAAGCAACTTTACTGGCTTATTCCCAGCCCTCTTCACACTCCCTCTTCAAGTTCATCCACAGCCTTTCAGCTACCATCCTAGACTGATTTGCTCACAATCTCCAGCTCTGATCTGTCTCCTGAATACAAGCATTTCCACTTTCCTACTGGACATCCCTCCTTGGGCTTTCCAAAGGCCCTTTGCACTCAACTTGTCCAAACTGAAAACAAGCTTTCTCCAAAGAAAACCGCTTCTCATGACTCTGTGCTGACCAAGTGCACCACCATATTCATAGTTAAAAACCAGAAACTCCAGAAATAATCCTTGACTCACCACATATAACTCTGCTCCTTGCCCATAACCATCCCCATCTGATGAGATGGAAGGCCAGCAATTCCACCCTCGACTTCTGTCAAATACATCCATTCTTCTTAACATGCTGCCATGGCCTTCATTCAGCGCCATCACTTCTCAGCTGCTCCCCTCGGCAGCCTTCTATGTGATCTCTGCCTCTTATTTAGCTTCTTTCTGACCTACCTCTGTTCTATACAGACCCTACCACCTTTGTAAATAAAATTTTATTGGAACACATAGACACTGATTCACTTAAACATTGTCTACTCTCTCACACTGTGATATCAACCTCTGCCCTGCACTCCCACAGGAACTTTTTTGAAACAGAGAGCTGACCAAATTAGTCTGGAGGCAGCATTGTCTTGTTGAAAGAACACTGGCTTTGCACACAGTCAGTCAGTTCAGTCACTCAGTCGTGTCTGACTCTTTGCGACGTATGGACTGCAGCACATGAGGCCTCCCTGTCCATCACCAAATCCCAGAGCTTGCTCAAACTCATGTCCATCGAGTCGGTGATGCCATCCAGCCATCTCATCCTCTGTTGTCCCCTTCTACTCCTAAAATTAGGTTCAACCACTAATTAGCTACATAACCTTGCATAAAATGCTTCTCTCTCTAGGCCTCAGTTTTACCATTTGTGAAACGAAACTACTATACATCTTATGGGGTTGTTTTAAGAATCAACTTACAGGCCAAACATAGGAGTTATGGAGCCCGTTTGAACTAGCTCCCAGGAGCTAACTGTCTGCATTTCTTCCCAACTCCACGTTCAGTGATGTCACATTGGTAGCTTGAAATAGGTCATGTTCGAAGCATTCACAACACAGGAATTAGCATACCCTACAAATCAGGACTTTTTCCCTTCTGGAGAGTCAGTTGTTAAACAGGACCAGCACACCAGTACATAAAACATAGTTATATGTTTACTAGAATACTGCTATATATATAACACACATAGCTGCCCAGCAGTCAAGGAAAATGAATCCTTGCCTCCATTCTCTCTCTTTCTCTCTCTCACACACATATACACATGAATCCTTGCCTCCATTCTCTCTCTCTCTTTCTCTCATACACACACCCCCTCACTCCTCAAAGCCTTTCTGTGGCTAATACTTATGGCTTCAAGTCTGAAGTCCAAAGCCCTCCAAAATCAGTCCACTGTGCCTCTCTCTCAAGTCTCATTACTCCTAATTTTACATCTTGTGCTAGTGTTGTTTCAAATTACTTTCATTTATTTGAGCCAGGGGTGCATTTAACACCTTTGCACCACAGCATTACGCAGTAAATGCAGCAAGCAGATCCTCCGCTGCTCAAAACGCCCTCTGACCTGTGGCCCCTCGGTCCTCCTTCAGATCCCAGACCAACTGACTCTTTCTCCATGAAGACCTGAAGGCAGACACTAAAGGCTGGCTCCTTCATATACATCTCGCCCTCTTGGAGCAAGACTTACTGCAGGTCAGAGGCATGAAACCTAGAGACCACCTTTTCCAGATTTCCTCCCAGCTTGGGCACCACATGTGACCCAGCCTCCACTGAACACTCTGGAAGACGGAACTGAGGCCCAGGAGTGCTTCTGTGGGCAAGCATAGTACCAGAGGCATTTGGTTTTACCGGAGGGGTGTCTGGTCTCCACCGTCCTGGGTCAAGAGGCCATGTGAGAGACATCCACTGTTTTAGGAAGGATCACAGCTGAGGCAGCGTAACTCTGTTGCCCACAGATGGGGTAAGGCTTGTAAGGCCCTGACTTTCTGGGTAGCAACTCCTTCCGTGGGCCAGTTCTGTAACATTCTGAGATTTATTCCTGGAAGCCCTGCCTGAAGCATTCTCTAGCCCTTCCAACACATTGGCAAACAACTGTGCTGCGTATGCTGCGCATAGTCTCTTCAGTCACGCCAGACTCTTTGTGACCCCATGGACTATGGCCCAACAGGCCCCTTGGTCCATGGGATTCTCCAAGCAAGAAAACGAGTGGGTTGCCATTTCCTTCCCCAGGAGGATCTTCCTGACCCAGGGATCGACTGGCATCTCCTGCAGCTCCTGTATTGCAGGCAGAATCTTTACCGCTGAGCCACCTGGGAATCTAACTCCCCACATTAAGTTCCTTTCTGTTTAGCTTGGAGGGACTCAGTTATCAGCAACTACACCAACCAAGTTACCTGCTGCAGCCTCCTCCCAAGACAGAGCTGGCAATTCCATCCAGTATTACTGAGATCCTTTCTGCAGATCGTCAATAAAACTTTTATTACCTCTATTACAGTGATTGGTTTCCATGTCTGTGTGGCCTTCTAAGAGTATCGTATTTGTAACACATCGCCTGGCTCTGACTATGCACTTAAGAAATATTTGTTGAATTCATTTGAATGAAGAAATGAGGTGTGAGGATTCTTTCCCTGAATTGCTGCAGTGCTGACATTCCAGCTCACAGTCCAAACCATATATTTCCAAGTCCTGTTGTTAAAGATCACCTGGTATTATTCTCAAGGTGAAAGGTGTTAGCTCATGTGAGCAGGCCAGGTTCCAACTTAAAGCATGAAGCAGGCTAGGAAATTATAAATGCAATGGGCAATGCGTTCTTCAGAGAGCAAAGAGAAACTTGAGTAGAGAGAAAATGTATTACTTGCAACCTACCAAGATGGAAATACTTTTTTCTAGTGACAGATGACTACTATTATTATTGTATAATTCCTTGGATTTTAGGCAAGTGCTTTGCAATCACTTGCATTGCTTGTTCCTTTCAACAACCATAGGTGGTGAGTTGGATGGTCCCCTGACTTTCTGTAAGGAGTCTTGCATACAATAGTACTAAATAAGAGGTCTAATGAACACTACTTAGGCATATCCAAAGAAACTAGAGATTACTTCTGTAAGTGTCTTGACAACTGAGATTTCTTTTTTGATGGCCATGTTTATACTAATTGTTATTTACTTCATTGGCTGACTGGTTCCTGATAATAGTGATTTTTGCTTCTCATATAATCAGAGAACATCAGACTCATTCTTATTTTACAGCTAAAGAAACTGAGGCATGAGAGAGTCACCCAGGTACAACTTCCTTTATTCATGAAGTGCTTTCTGAGACCCTACTGTGTTCCTGGCACACTATGCTAGTCCTGAGTGAGCTCTCTGCCATGTGAGTGGGTACGTCACCAGCTTACATCAGAAGCTTCTTCCTTAGCATGTTTTGGCTACTGCGCTTCATCTCTGTACCTTCCAAATCACTGGACTCTCAGAGGTCCTCGGTCATGGTTAAGAAACCCGTGTCCTTTGGAAGAGGAGGGGAGATGCTTCACAGCTGTGAACACATTTAACATTCAGCTATCATCCTTTTGACCTGAACCTTTATTTGGCTGGTGGTTACCCTCCTCAAACAATGCCAAATACCTAAGTTTGCTGCCTAATAATGAATGTGCATGCATGCGTGCTCACTTGTGTCCGACTCTTTGCAACCCCATGAAACACAGTGCACCAGGCTCATCCATCCATGGGATTCTCCAGGCAAGAATACTAGAGTGGCTTGCCATTTCCTCCTCCAGGGGATCTTCCCAACCCAGGGATCAAAGTCACTTCTCTTAACATCTGCATTGGCAGGCTGGGTCTTTACCTCTAGCACCACCTGGGAAGCCCTAGGTGGATGAATGTGCAATACCCTAAATATGGTTTACCTGGTAACAACCCTTGACCTTGTAGCTCTTCTGCTTAGTCACTCCAATGACATTCAAAAATAAAGAGAGATTAATTGTGGCCCAACAGATACTTCATGTAAAATGCAGCAGAGGCCCACAGACATGGAGGAGTCTTGGATTTTGTTCTCAAGGACCTGAGGAGGAAAGAAAAACAAGTATACAAAGAACCAAAACTCAAAGCTGAATGTAGTGAGTTCTTGAGAGAAGTGCGCTCTGCCAGAGAAGCTGGACTTCTGACTTTGGGTGTAGACAGGATCAGTAGGTCTGATGGATGATGTGATGTCTGAAATACAACCTTCAAGGACAAGAATACAAACAGGCCAAGCAAAGAGGGATGTTGGCTTTCTAGGTGAAGAACAGAACACAAGTGTCTGTACAGAGATAAGAAACTTCCCAGTACGTATGATTTGAGGGAGACGGTGAGGACAAGTTGTGTGATGGGATTAGGAAGGGCTGTAGGTTAATCATTATAATAGCCAATATGATTCGGTTCTTAGCAATTGCTAGATACTAGCCTGAATGTTTTTCATATCTTATCCCATTTAATCCTCAAACTTTATGAGAAAAGAGAGCCTTAAATGAATTAAGTAACTTACCCTTGGAATTTCAGACCCAACTAGAATAATTACTTAGGGGCTCTAGGGATTTGGGCTGAAAGAATCACTCACACAAATGGGTAAATGAAGCTGGCCAAGAGATGTCCCTGGTGGTCTAGTATTTAAGACTCACCTTCCAATGCAGGGTTTGATCCCTGGTCAAGGAGGTAAGATCCCACATGACTTTCAGCTACAAAGAAAGTGAAATTAAAAGTGTTGGTCGTTCAAACGTGTATGACTCTTTGCCATCCCAGGCACCGTAGCCGGCCAGGTTCCTCTGTTCATGGAATTCTCCAGTCAAGAATACTGGAGTGGATTGCCATTTCCTTCTCCAGGAGATCTTCCCAACCCAGGGATCAAAGCTGGGTCTCCTGCATTACAGGAAGATTCTTTACCATCTGAGCCAGCAGGGAAGCTTTCAACTACAAAACCAAACCATAAAACAGAAGCAATACAGTACACATTAAATAGACTTTAAAAATGGTTCATTTCAAAAAACTCTTAAAAAAAAAAAACTGTCCCAGTTGAAAGCACTATGTGAGTTGAACTGGAAAATTCATCAAATCATCAGCCCTTACTAGAATGGAGAGGGCTGATATCCGTTGAGTTATGAACTAACATAAGAGCCATGCTAGTTGCTTCCCTTTTATTTCTCTCTCCATATCTATTAAAATGGGCATTATCCCCATTTTCGAGGTAAGAAAACTGAGGCTCTAAAAGCATTAGAACCAGCTATCACTAGTAAAGTGGCAGCTCTGATCTAAAATCCAGCTCTGAGTCCACAGGGTTCCTTGTTACACCCATGAATAGTAGGGATTAAAGGTAAATCTCTGCAATTTCTTTTAATTCTTCATAGCTTACATTGTGATTACTATTTAAAGCGTGTGCAACGTGGAAGAAAATTCAGAACGTGTAAATGCAGATTTTGACATTTCAGACTCAAGAAACAGGCAGCCTTGTGTTAGTTCCACTATATATTAAATTATAATCTATGTAGACAGCAGTTTTGAAAGGTATCCAGGCAAATAAGTTGTACTTTGGGCTGAAGTCAGACAGGTAGATGAAACTTTGATGACTTAATTCCCCCAACTATTAAAGGTATAAGCAGTCCAGGACCCTGAGTTGGAAAGAGGCTGCCAGGAAATTTATTGAGAGCAGTAAAGTGCAGGGCAATAATTTCAACAGGTTATCTTGCTTCTCCGGCTAATTGTTTTCCAAGGTTTCTCGGCTCAGAAGCATTCAGCATTCTTATCACCTGGGAAATGTGCGTGCTCCTCGGGATATTTTCCAGCGTGCAGCCACCTCTGTCCTCCAGTCACGGCTATATTTTTGCTCAAAGAGCCGTTGATTAGATTTAAGAGCCGTCCCAGCCCCACAATGCGCTGTCTTGCTGATCTTCAGAGAGACGGTGGTGTCACCCTTTGATTTATGGAGAGAGCAGCTCAAACCCAGCCCTGTGCTTTATTAAAGCAGCATTTTAATCACATTATACCTTCCCAGTTTCAAGCTTTGAATGCCTCCACCACCTAGGAGTCCAAATCCCTTTGATAAACAGCATTTGGGATGATGGGGAAAGAGGCCTTTGCCTTGTACCCTCCCAGTATCTGCCTCCCGACCCCCCAGGTGTGAGATGGCCGGCAGGGAGGGGGCGATGGAGACCCAGTCAGAGCCCTGCTCTCCAGGTGGCCTTTCAATATCCGTTTCTTTCCTGACCCTCTCCTGACCTTCTCAGTGTGACAGTGTTTGGCCTGGGGCTGTGCCTCTTCATGGTGATTTTTTTCCTATCCAGGGTTTAAAGGGGAAGCCTCAGAGAGGTGCAGCCACACTGCTTTGGGACCCACTTTCAAAGGCTCCTGTTCTCTAGGCTGTGTTCTGCAAAATCAAGCGACAGGATGCAGGCCCCCAGCAAAGAACACAGTGGAGCAACTGGCATATGAATACCTGCAGGTAAATCAACTGTCTTATAGGTGTCTGTTGTACGAAACGCGGCTTTGTCTCAGAACACAGAACTTTGCCTCTACCGTAATATCAGTCACCTTCCCCAGGATACAAACCAGGCCTGTGCCATGAATGGCTGGGGTGGGGAAACCTGAGTATCCGTGGCTACAAGTGCAAGCCATGCTCTACTGAGAAGACTGAGGTCTCCTTCCCAAGGACCTGGCATCAGGATATCCCCACACTTCCTTAGAGGTGTTCCCAACTCCCTCCCGGGTCTTCACTAAGGCATTACTGCTCTCTGCCACTTGGATCCTACACCATCACCCTGCCCCAGCCAACTCACTGGAGAGGGGTTGATGAACAGAGTCATCCTGGACCAAGGTTGAGGTGTACTACCTGGCAAATGTCCTCTCCACCCTCCCCTACTTCTCGGTGGGGGGATGGACCATCTGAGAGTCAGGCACAGTGGTGGATGGGTTACAAGTGGCTCTTGTATTGACAGGCTGGGGGACCCAGATAGTTATTGACCATCTCTTGTCTTCAAGTGTCTTCAGCTACCTGTATCTAAATTGGTGATGATCATACTGACCTCATAAGATGATGTAGAGAGTATGTGACAATGTATTCGCCAATAGACACTCAGTGCTATTTACCATTATTAGCCCTGACTTTTGCAAATAATCAAAAATTATTTGATCACTGTGGATAGTGACTGCAACCCTGAGGTTAAAAGACTCTTGCTCCTTGGAAGGAAATTTATGACAAACCTAGATAGCATACTAAAAAGCAGAGACATCACTTTGCTGAAACATGTGTGTACAGTCAAAGCTATGGTTTTTCCAGTAGTCATGTATGGGTATGAAAGTTGGACCATAAAGAAAGCTGAGTGCTGAAGTATTGATGCTTCCGAACTGTGGTGCTGGAGAAGACTCTTGAGAGTCCCTTGGACAGCAAGGAGATCAAACCAGTCAAACCTTCAGTAAATCAACCCTAAATATCCATTGGAAGGACTTGTGCTGAGGCTGAAGCTCCAATACTTTGGCCCCCTGATGCGAAGAACCAACTCACTAGAAAAGACCCTGATGTTGGGAAAGACTGAAGGCAAAAGTAGAAGGGGACGGCAGAGGATGAGATGGTTGGATGGCATCATCAACTCAAAGGACATGAATGTAAGCAAATTCCAGGAGATATCAATGGACAGGGAAGCCTGGCATGCTCCAGTCCATGGGGTTGCAAAGTTGGACATGACTTAGCCATAGAACAGTTACAAGAATCTGACTCTAATTAGGACTCATGTAACACACTGCCACTTTAAGAAAGATGATACCGATGAATTTATTTGCAAGGCAGCAATGGAGAAACAGACAGAGAACAGACTTATGGACATGGGGTGGGGGAGGAAAGAGACTGTGAGATGTATATGTAAAATAGATAGCCAATGGGAATTTGCTGCATGACTCAAGGAACTTAAACAGGGGCTGTATCAACCTAGGGGGGTGAGATGGGGAGGGAGATGAGAGAAAGGTTCAAGAGGGAGGGGACATGTATACCTATGGCTGATTCATGTTGACATTTAACAGAAAACAAAATTCTATAAAGCAATTTTCCTTCAATTTTAAAAAACTTTAATTTTTTTTTAAATTAAAAAAAGAGAAAGTATTTCCCTTCCAGTTCTCTGCTTCCTACAAGAAGACTGAGTCAGGTGCTTGTATGATTTCAACATGCCTTCACAATTTGTTAAGCTCTTTTATTAACAGAGAGCCCACTAAGGTTCTAACATGAATTTTATAACTTTATTGTATTTATTACAAATTCTCTTCTATATAGTAAAAAATTATCCTGGCTTTTTTCCACTTATGGGAATGCAATAAGTTTTCATTAAAAGCAAAATGACTTAAATATTAAGTAAATAATGCTACAGATATATACAATAACAATCACATCATGATTCCAAAAGAGAGGTGGGGATGTTCAGAAACCCTGGGCCAAATTAAGCCAGTGGAGTGGTGCCACGGGGCCTCTGAGACTTCCAGAAGGTAGGGCAACTTCTGTAGGATGCAAGCATCTGGCTGAATCCTAGGACACCAGAATGAGTTACAGAGTAGTGAAATGAGGTGAGAATGTTCTGAGATAGAGATTGTGCTGACCAGGTTGATTTCCCTTAACAGGGCCCTTGCCCAGCCTTCACCCCTCCTTGCTCCTGGCCGGGATTCCAACACTGCTCCATGGGTCCTTTCCTTTCTGTCACCTCCAGCAGTGGTGACTGCAAGGCCATTTGGATGATTCATCTCTAGTGCCAGAGACAAAGCAGTCTGAACCGAGGAAAAGAAAAGCTTTCCTTTTCCCCAAACTTTAGGATTACATCAGCGTTAAAGCAGGCTTCAATCCCTGCCTCCATCATTACATGACATCCTACCTGAGTATCTCTGTGCCCAAATTTCACTCTTACAAGGATGCCAAGCAATGGATTAGGGTAATCCAATATAGCCTCATTTTAATTTCACTATATCTGCAAAGGCTCTATTCCCAAATAAGATCCTGTTCACAGTACCGGAGTTCAAGACTTGACCATACTTTTTGGAGATTCACAATTCAACCCAAGACTATCCTCTGTATGGAGGGTCTCTCTCCCCCTATCTCTACACCTCCCAGCAGCCCCCCATCAAAATCTTTTCCCAGTGTATAGCTAAAACTAGTGCACATGAAGTCCCGATGACAGACTGCAAAGACCCTGCCAGTGCCTTCCTGCGTTTCTCCCACCCGCCATTCCTGAAAAGGTCACCATTTTCCAGGGCCTGGGGATAAGTCAGCCAGAGATGGGTACGATGTGTGTCTGCCCATCCAGATTCCATATTGTATTTAAAAAAAAAAACAAAACTTACTTTCCTACACTCTCCTTCAACATAGATGAGGTCATAAGTCATGGTTCTAGCCAATGAAAAATAAGCATAAATACTGAGTGATTAATTTCCATATACAAACAGCAAACCTGCCTCCTGCTCCCTCATTTGTCCCTTCTCTTTCTGCCTGGGACCTGGATATGATGGCTAGAAGCCCAACAATCATCTCATAACCATGAGGTGATAAACTGAAGATATTTTGTCAAAACCCAGCATGCTAAGCATGATGATGCAGAAATAGTATTTAAAATAGTCAACAATTATTGAGCACTTAACACACACCAAGCATAGTTCTGGGCACATTTAATGTATTAATTCATTTACTCCAACAGCCCCATTGGCGGAGTATATTACCCCTATTTGCAGAGAATGAAATTTGTAAAAACCCACCAATGTGCTACAGGGTCCATGCTGTAAACTATTGTTGTGTTCTCACTCAATAGGCAGAAAGAATCTAGAAGTCCTGATGACATCACTGAGCTCCTAGATATACCCTTTTCAAGTAATAAACCAGCTTTTGTTGGGGATTATATTACTTGCAGCTGATTGCATTCTTGGATGACACTGATATTAGCTCATAGGCTCACTAAAGACTTAAATGAGAAAATATATGTCTGCAGTTGGAGAAATAACAGTTAATATTGTCTAAAACACAATTCTCAAAGCGTCTCAATAAATAATTGGTTTTAATGTTTAACCATTCAAAGAGGCAAAATAATTAAGTCAATAATGTTGTAGGCAGAAGAATGATCTTCCAAAGCTGCCCTCATCCTCATCCCAGGAAACTGTGGCTACTTCATATTATTTGGCAAAAGGGAATTTGCAGATGTGGTTAAGATTAAGGACCTTGAGTTAGAAAAATTATTTTGAGATTAATATGAAAGTAAAAGTCGCTCAGTCGTGTCCAACTCTTTGTGAACCCATGGACTATATAGTTCATGGAATTCTCCAGGCCAGAATACTGGAATGGGTAACCTTTCCCTTCTCCAGCGGATCTTCCCAACTGAGAGATCAGACCCAGGTCTCCCGAACTGCAGACAGATTCTTTACCAGCTAAGCTACAAGGGAAGCCCTGAAATTAATATGGGTCCCATGCAATCTATCACATGAATCCTAGAATCAGAGAACCTTTCCCGACTGGAGCAAGAGAGAGATTCAGATGTTGCTGCTCTGAGGTGTGAGTCTACACAGAAAGAGGCCGCTAGGACAGACAACCAGTGAGGAAACCGAGACCTCAGTCCTACAACACAGGGAGCTGAAGTCTGCCAACACCTGAGTGAGCCAATAAACAGATTCAACGATGGAGCTGCTGGAAAGGGACACAGTCCTGCCAGCACCTAGACTTTGGCCTGAAGACTCATACTGGACTGCTAACCTTCAGGACTGTAAGATAATAAACTTGCATTAAGCCATTATGTTTGTGATAATTTGTGATAGCAGCAATAGAAAACTAACACAAAAAATTTCAGGCAACATCCAGAGTGTTAGCTTAGAGGATTTCGAGAACAAGCTGAAGAGCTGCACACCAGGTTAGTGAGAATCCCCCCAAAGCATGGAATTAATCATGATGATCTTTGTATGAAATCTTCTGACCTGGTTGTGGGAGACCCTGGTTGCATGCACCAGGCAAGGCTCCCCTGACACACAACTTAAGGGGCACCACTCGCATAGCCCTAGGGTGGCATTTGTACAGAAAACAGTGTAAACAGCGCCTCCTACAGTTGTGTGGTGCAACGGCTCTGCTAGTGAGAGGGGCCTTGTGGGATCACAAGGGAATAAGACCAGAGCTGGGTGGGCCAGGGATAACCAGGGTAATGTCTGTACAAGATATTTTACAGGAGCCACTCTAGCCATCCAGTGATTCTGGTATGAGATAACGAGTGTATTAATAAAATGCTACCTTGTAATGTCAAAAGCTCCATTTTAAAAGAGAACAAAAAGGAACACTTTGGGGTTTTCTTCATTCAGCTGAGCCTCTGCAGTCAGAAGAGCTGGTCGACGTGGGCCTTGTGTGGCCATGTCACTGTTTCAGCTAATGAGGAGCACGCCTCGATAGGAAGCCAGTGAGGTTTACACCTGAAGCTTAAGTTGAGGACAGAGTTGGCATTCTCATGACAAGGGTCTATATTTTGAATAAAAACCTGGCGACAGAAATATTTGAGCTCTTGAGACGCATCTGTCCATTTTAACCCTCTTCCTGAGCAAGGCGTGTCATCCGAGTCAGAGCTGCAGAGACGCACTGGTGCTCACGGCCTGCAGGGGTCCAGATTCCAGGGCTACTGTGTCAAACACGGTTACATTTGCTGACAAGAAACCAGTTATGTAAAGATGTGAGAAATGGAAATGCTGCACCAATTTTCCAGAACAAACTGCCTCTGAGAAGGTGTAACTTCACGCAAAATATGCTTCATCATTTGAATAACAAAATAAGATAGGCAAGAAAATGAGACTTCTCAAAGAACTACTGTATTCAAGTTACAGTGAGTGCAAGCAATATGAGGACTCTTTCTTGTGCTATATTTAAAATGTTTTCTGAGAAAATAATGTGGTTTAGAAGTAGAGCTGAGATAATGCCACAGACTTTGTTTTAGTGACTATCAAATACATTTCCAGGCTGGTTTTTCTGTTTCTTATGGATTCCTGGAGGTAATGGTGAAAGCTGCCGTTAAAATTCATCAGATGAAAAGTAAACATATTACAATTTATGACATTCTCCTCTAAATTGTTAGCCCTATTAGTAAGAAACGTCTTGCCTGCCAAACTCTATCTGTGGTATCTGCTTTGCTCTAAACAGTTCTCTTGCATTTTAATCTCAGGAATACTCCTCAGTGTCAAATTTCTTCCATGCACCATACACCACACAGGGCATTCCATGAACTGTCCAGAGAAGCTTCCCAACTTTTAGAAACAGGATGCTGAGGTTACAAGGAAATTCTCCTAGTCCAGGCATCAAGGTTGGAAAAATTACTTAAGGAGGACAGGAAAAGGGTTTGTTTTTTTTTTAATATGCCCAGTTACTAAGGTCTGAAACATCAGTCCATTCAAGCTGAAAAAATTCCTGTGAGCTTCTCTCAGAGCACATTAAAGAGCCACTGCAAGGCCTCTTTTTGGGGTCAAAGCAGTTTAAGAGCAGAAGCAGAGGGGAGGCTCTGCCCCTGCCTGCTTGATCTTCAGACCTTTGCAGTCAGATGCCTCCCTGCCATCCTTCCCAAGGCTGGATCAGGAGGAGAATAGAATGTGACCAGAACTCATCTCATTGTTATGGTGACTCCCTATTATAGACTGAATGTTTGTGTTTCCCTCACCAAAATCAAATGTTGAAGCCCTGGTGGCCAGTGTGATGGTACTTGGAGGTAAGGCCTTGGGAGGTAATTAGGTTTCACTGGGTCATGAAGGGATTTCCCAGGTGGTGCTAGTCATAAAGAACCTGCCGTCCAAGGCAGGAGACGTGAATTCTATCCCTGGGTCAGGAAGATCCCCTGAAGGAGGGCATGGCAACCCACTCCAATATTCTTGCCTGGATAATCCCATGAACAGAGGAGCCTGGTAGGCTACAGTCCATAGTGTCATAAAGAGTTGGACACAACTGAAGCAACTTATCACAGAAGCCATGAGGGTAGGACCCTCAAAAGGCAATCAGAGTCCTTATAAGAAGACAGGAAAGCGCTCTCATGTCCTCTCTCTCTGTCTTTGCCATGTGAAAAGGCAGCCATCTCCAAGCTAGGAAGAAGGGTTTTGCCAGGATTCTAATATGCCAGCACCTTGATCCTGGATTTCCCAGCCTCCAAAACAGTGAGACATAAATGTCTTTCCTTTAAGCCACCCAGTCTATGGTATTTTGTTATCACAGTCTGAGCTAAAACCCTTCTCATCCACAAAATGTGGCTTGTGCTGTGACAATCAGCAAAGTGATTAACAAATCTGCAGAGTGCAGTTTGGCAAGAAAAAAATTCTATGGGTCAAAATTTTTCTCCAAAACATAGAGCTGGCTCACAAAAATGCATCATTCAGCTTGGTAAGCCCTAAACTCCCTGGCTCTCTTCATGGAAAAGCCAATTTCAAGCTATCCCAAGAGAGGCAGGTGACATCAAGCTCCTTCTCTGTTCCCCAAACCTGGCTGCACCAAGAACTGTGGGCACAGAAATGGAGCAGAAAGACGCTTTCCTGTTCTCCTGACTGCTTTTCCATGGACTGGAGGGACTCACTCAGCAGGCACCAGTGGGTCAGAAAAGGCTGCACTTCTCAGTCAGTTGGGCTTGGGCTGGAATCTCTGCTGCACCACCAACTCATTGTATGACCTTGAGTAGATTATCAAAACTCTCTGAGACACAGACTCTTCTTGAGACACAGACTCTTCATTAATGAGGAGATGGTAATAATTCCTACTTCATGGGAAGTTTAAGAAGATGAATAAAATACCTATATAAGCCCACCTAGCACAGCAGCCAGCCAGCTTCCTTCCCAGGGCCACTCCCTCCTGGCCTCAACATGGTTTAGAAGTCCCCAGAATCAGTGCAGCATCTCAACCTGTATTATCAACCCTCACTCTTTCCCAGGCTATATCTGAATGACTCAGGGTTTGAGGCTTTGTGGCAGAAATCTAGTGGCAGAACTAAGAACCTTGATAGCCAGCCTCCCCGCAAGGAGGAAGAACCTAATGTTCATGGTGGGGCAATCAAGAAGATTGGAAAAGACCCAGATGCTGGGGAAGATTGAAGGCAGGAGGAGAAGGGGACGACAGAGGATGAGATGGTTGGATGGCATCACCAACTCAGCGAACATGAGTCTGAGCAAGCAGCAGGAGTTGGTGATGGATAGGGAAGCCTCGCATGCAGTAGTCTATAGGGTCGCAAGGAGTCGGACGTGACTGAACTGACCTGAATCAAGATGTGCTGGCCTCAATCCACCTGAGGTTTCGTTCTGGAGAAAGTAGCATGAACATATACCACACTGAAGGGGAACAGAGTTGACCAAAGTAACTGACAACGACAACAACAAAAAAGCCTCAAGCTTATTTTTTCTAGCTTCAAAACAGAAAGTTAAATATAGGTGAATCATTTCTGCAAATTAGAGCTTAAAGTTAGTACTTTGCTTTCTCCCCACTGAGACTGTTGAGAAGTGTGGGCCCGTGGTATCAGCTTCATGCTGGAAATAAACCTGACCTAATCTATTCATAACCCAGCTCTGAATCTCTTCCCCTCAGAACTTTCAGCAATAAAATAGTAATAATAATAAAACCAGGGAGAGAAGGGTGAAGCAATTCAACTTATTTCATTATCTTGGATTTTACACGTCTTGTTTGCTAGCTTGGTAAGGGATGCTATAATCTTTTATGATATCAACATCCTTTTTTATTGCACTAGATGGTAGGGGAATTGCCCCCAAATTAATAAAAACCATATGCTGGATTTTGATTAGAGATCACTTTGGAATAATGGTTGATCTGGCTTGGGAATGAGAATAACCTTCCCTCCCTCCTTTTCTTTTTTAATCACATGCCTTTCACGGCCCCTCTTGCCTCCTTCCCACCCCCTCTTGCCTCCTTCCCACCCCCACTTTTGCCTTTATCTGCAAAACCAGGGTAATGAAAAGGTCTTATAAATCTCTGGTGTATATATTTGTTACCAAAAATTTCACTGTAATCTGAGCTATCGGCCTATCCAATGCTGTCTCGTCTCTATCACACCAGGGATAGTAATAGCGGCCCTTGGTGGTTGTGTCTGATATATGTGATGAGATTAGTCCTCTGAGAATGTGACGTGTGCCATTGGTAGGGACCCCATTGATTCCTCAAATCTCTAGAGAAAATGGGAAAATTCTGTTGCATTAAGAACAAACATCCCTGGCTAACATAACCTATTCTCCAAGCAATATGAAGTCACCCATTTTGCCAGCATTTTGGAGGCTGTTCTCAGTCTGACAATGTTTCTTTTCAACAACATGAGTAATTGGAATCTAAAAATAGCCAAAGTGAAAAGGAAAGTGAAGTCGCTCAATTGTGTCCGACTCTTTGCAACCCCATGGACTGTAGCCTACCAGTCTCCTCTGTCCATGGGATTTTCCAGGCAATAGTACTGGAGTGGGTTGCCATTTCCTTCTCCAGGGGATCTTCCCGACCCAGGGAACGAACCCAGGTTTCCCGCATTGTAGACAGACGCTTTACTGTCTGAGCCACCAGGGAAGTCCAAAAATAGCCAAGATGGTCCATATTTGAAAATTCATTTCTTTATTCTCTACTTCAGAGTATAGGACAACTATGGAATACATAAAGATAACTGGGAAACCTGTTAAAACCGATGGATCCAAGGCCTGTTTCCAAAAATGTAGTTTCATGAGGTTTGAAGCTGGACCCAGGTATCTGCATTTTTAACATGTACAGAAGGTAATTCTGACATAGATGGTCTACAGACCACCCATGAAGAAACACTGTCCTTACAGGGACCTTCCAAATATCTTAATTGTGTTGAAGAGCTTTGGAATAAAAATGCACTAGGTATAAACCCTAACTTTGCCATTTACTAACTCTGTGATATTGGCTACATATTTAGCTAACTACTGTTAGCCTCAGTTCTCTCTTCAAGAGAATAAAGATAATAATATCCATATCATAGTGTTGTTGTAAGGATTAAGTGAAATACTATATACACAATGCTAAGCGCTGGGCCTGGTGATTATAAACATTCTGCAAAGAGCTATTCCTAAGGGGAAATATTTCAAGGGGAGCCATCAAAGAGTTAGTGCTGTCTTATTGATAAGTTGATTTTCTACCACAAAAACTATGGAAATAAATCAAGAGGAATATGGGTCTTGGAAAGACTAGTGGTAGAGATTTGAAGAAAATGCAGGTTAACAAATTATAAAAGAATAAAAGTAAAAATGTGAAAGGTGAATGGAGGTATATAAACTTCACAACTCTCTTCAGTCGTAAGCTGGATAGTTGTACCATGTTAGATGGAAGTGTGGCTTAGCTGATGTTTTAATTTGGAGATTACGTGTGATTTAAGGAGTCATGTATCCATGCCAAGTTGACAAGAAGTAAACTACGATATTATAGTAACTTTTTAACGCATCAACTTGGTTTAGCTACAGTCCCCAATTAGCTCAATCAAATGCTAATCTAGGGGCTGCTGTATAGTGATTTTATAAATATTATTAAAGTCCCTAATCAGTTGACCTTAATTAGGGAGAGTGTCCTGGTGGGCCTGGATTAATCAGTTGCTGCTAAGTCACTTCAGTCATGTCTGACTCTGTGCAACCCCATAGACGGCAGCCCACCAGGCTCCTCTGTCCCTGAGCGTCTCCAGACAAGAATACTGGAGTAGGTTGCCATTTCCTTCTCCAGTGTATGCATGCATGCTAAGTCGCTTCAGTCATGTCCAACTCTTTGCAACCCCATGGACTGTCACCTGCCAGGCTCCTCCATCCGTGGAATTCTTCAGGCAAGAATACTGTCATGGGTTGCCATTTCCTTCTCCAGGAGATCTTCCCAACCCAGGGGTTGAACCTAGGTCTCCTGCATTGCAGGCAGACTCTTTACCATCTGAGCCACAAGGGAAGCTAAGCTAATACCCTGTACTAAATCTATATCTCTATATCTACACATACATGTTACATATCAATATACCTACATATATAGTCCATACATCTAAGTCAATCCATATAAATAAAATCTGTCCTTCTGTCTGTCTATCTCCCTTCCTACCTATCATCTTCTACTGGCTGTTTCTCTGGATGGACCTGCCCGATACAACTCTTTGCCAGGTTCATGTTACAGAAATTGGATCTAAAGTAGAATTAAATTATATGACTTGTAAATAGACACCCCTCCTCCTCCTTGTCAATGTCTAACAGAAGAGATGAGAAATGTCTCTTTTGCCTTTTAAGTGCTTAATTTTTTTAAAAATGGTTTTACAGAACAACAGCTGGGAATTCTATGATAAGTACTAAGGAAATAACAAGTGTCTTGATTTTTTGTTTATCTCTCTCTCTCTCAGTAATCCAAAGAGATTTGCAGATTTTATCCTAATACAACTCTGGAAATATCTCCATCAGCGTGTTAAGGGCAGGTGTGATTAGTCTCATCTTAGAGATAAAGAAACTAGAGAGGAAAGAAGGGACCAGCCTTTCTCAAGTTGACTCAGCAAGTCAGCAGGTGAAACCCAACAAAACCAGGGAAATTAATTGCCAAACTTTCAAGCCTTGCTTGCCACCTGATTTGTGAAGGTAAAGTAAAAAAAAAAAAAAAGAAAGAAAGAAATGGAGGGAGGGATGGGGGGAGGGAGAGGATAAAAAAGTACGTCACTTTGTTGGAGGAAGCAATGTTAGAAAGAAGTCACTCATAGATAAAGGATTTTAAAGAGAGAAATCCAACAGGCTATCATTAAAATGTATTTTGGAGGAATGTAGTTGCTCAAAAGAGAAATTTCCAGTGCATTGTGGAGTTTTCTTTAGAGTGTTGACATCTTATTACAATCACGCTTCCATTTGTTTTCCTAAAATGCATAGGGAAAAACATCTCAACACCAAAATGTTGAGCATAAATTATAGGTGAACGTATCTTGATTTTGCTTCTGCCTTTTCTCAGTTTCTCTATTGAATACATATGTGTTACTTGTATTTTTTCAAAGAGTTAAACAAATGTTCTATTTTCTTGTGATGCTTATTGCTCTATTGAGATTCAAAGAAAGAGCAATTGGACATAGGGACCAAACACTTCAGCTGCTCAGTGGGCCCATGTCTCAGCTGTGAGCGTGATAGATGCCAATTCCTGGGTTGCCCCCACCCCTCACCCTCCAGACCTGCGGACTGAAGAGAGCTGGAAACAGCCTCAGAATCTACAAGCTCTCAAAGTGATTCTTTTATAACCAATCCAGGGACACCTTGAAAAACACTCTGATATGCCTTACTCCCTATCGAGAAGATATCTCTTCTAAAGGTTACAAAATGCTCAGTGTGTTGAAATTGGATAAATGTGGGAAAACCAAGTGCCACCTTGGTCTGCCTCCAAACAACTGAAAGCATTTTTAACAATTCTGAATAAAACGTGCCCTCACAGCTGCGGCCTCAAGCCCCAACTCCTCACTTCTGTACCTCTACGTTTGTGCCAAGCACATTTTGCCATCCAAAGAGTGGCCCAGAGCCACTCTTATTACAGCAGCATTACCTGGGAACTTGTTAGAAATGCAGACTATCCAATGGCACCCTAGACCTAAAGAGTCAGAACCTACATTTTAACAGAATTTCAGAAGTATTGGAGGAAAACCTAGAGCCACTGGAAATGAGGGCCACCGTCCCCACTTACACACTCTCCAGACAGTCCCCTACTCAGACCCCCGTGGACAGACTCTAAACAAGCACAGCACATTCTCCTTGACCGCCAAAGTGCACGCCTGCAGGAGCCGGACCTTGGCCTGGGGTTCAGAGGCCTGCTCAAGGGCATCCTTCCTGTGTTAGATGTGCTTGTTGTCTGTCTCATGCCAGCGGCTTCCTCCGATGGTCTCCCTCACCCGACCAGCCTAGGAGCTCTTGGGAGTGAGGTCCTGTGACTAAGCAGCCTCCGTCCATTCATTTCCTTAGCCCCCTCATTCCCGCCTTCTAGAAAAACTCAGACAGTTTAAGTCATCCTTACCATCATATTAATAAACGTGGCAGTGTGAGGGCAGAAACACAGGAAAAGACCAAGACGAGAAGGAAAAACAAAAGCCAACACCACACACGAATACAGCACACACAGAGACTAGTCTCTGCAAAGCCGGATATTTCTCTTCCTTGCCTAGCAGGATATGGCATCTCCGGCATTTTTTTCTTCCTATTTGTGCTCTTTTCTCTTTTCCTTTTTAAATAGACACATTTCAAATGTCAGTGGGTGATAGTGGGGCCAAGTCAAATTGGATTCAGGAGACCAAATAGCAAAAGGGTTTGATCTCTGCAGCTGCGTCTTCAAGGAAGACTCCAGGAGAGGGACCAGTGGGGGTGAGCGGCCGATAAGCTCAAGTGGGCATTCATTGTGCTAACTGGGGCTCCCTCTCAGTTTAACCTTTATTTACAGACTTGAACTGAAACTGTCGGCTTGAAAAGAAAAGTAGTCTTTCCCTCTCTTCCCCTCCTCCCCTCCCCCTATCCCCAGAGGGGATGGAAAAGAATCAAGGCAGAGGTTAAGTGATAGAGACAATGAAAAAGGAGGGATTTCTTATCTAAAATCTGAGTGACTGACAGTGAGTGGCAGCTCTATGGCCAGTTTTCGTGTTTTTTTTTTTTTTTTTTTACACCTTCCTCCAGAAACCCCAAGAGAGAGACTTAGTTATATTGGTCCCCACCTTTCCAAGTCAGCTAAATGGAAAATTAGACTCCAAACATGTCCCTACCCCAAAGGGACCAGGGCTAATCAGATATCCTCTCAGAGGGACTGCACGTCCAGGGACATTTCATATTTTAGGCAAGTAATTCAGACTTACTTTCCTAATGCCTTACTGAATCTTGTCATCACAGCAGCCAAGTAAAAATTATATCTGTGTGCCATGTGGAGCTGTAAATCCTGAGGCTGCATTCTCAGTCATTCCATATTTCAAGACGGGGAAGCTTATTTCTACAAGGCCGTTAATAACTGAAGTGACTGGGTAAGGAAGGGGAAAGTTTGTGTCTGCCGTTGGCACCCTCACAGATCTGTCCTGGGGACGGGAGGGGAGCTTATGGGGCACCCTCTTTTCATGGAACTTGCAGCTGGAACTGTTCTGTGATCCAGCAGAATGTCCAGGGAAGGAGGCCCCAGTATTCCTGTCTGAATGGAGACAGGAGGTGCTTCTTTGTTTTCTACGAGAGACTGAATGGCCTTTCAGTTTTAAAATAACCCTGGGAATCAATGAGGTTTGCCCGAGGGCAGTTGGAGCTTGAGGATGGGAAGTGGACCCCCAGGCCAGGGCATGTAACACGGATGGAGTTGAAGACACTGGAGAAAAGCTAAGCATCTGGAGAAAAGGCTAAGACTCCAGCCAGATTCTGGACAAAAAGGAATGTCTGGTGTGACCCAGGCAAGCCTTTCCCAGATCCCATAGGAAAACTGGAAACCAAGATGGACTCTCCCATGGTCCCCCATACCCCCCATCCCCATGATTCACAGTGCTGAAGCCTCAGAATGGCCCAATGTTATAACAGGAGAGGATAAGAAAGAAGACAAAAGGAGGGAAATGATGGAAGGGATGGGGGTGGGGAGGGCGGAGAAGATAGAGAAGCAGCAGAAGAAAATAAAGAGAGAAAAAAATCTATTTAACCTGGGGCTTTCCAGTTTTATTAGACTATGAAGTCATTTTCCCCTCATTATTTCTGTTATCATTACACTGATTTATGTGGGGTTCACATGAGTGTCCCTAAGGGACCATATTTGGGGAATTAATTCTACATCTTATCAACATTTTTTCCTTTTATTCTAAAATGTATAAAAACTATAGTGTATAGTGTATACTATACAACTACAGTGTATACTAAAAACTATAGTATAAAAACTATGTATCAATTTATTTGAAGCAGAATCTGCCTGCTTGAGTGTGTACCTTTAGTTCACTTAGCTCATATTCTCACAACAATGTGTTAGATTTTCCCATAACAACTGCTCAGTTAAATATCAAGTACTGACCAGTTTGGGTTACTCAGGTGGCCCTAGCAGTAAAGAACCCACTTGCCAATGCAGATGTCAGAGCCTTGGGTTCGATCTCTGGGTTGGGAAGATCCCCTAGAGAAGGGCATGGCAGCCCACTCCAGTATTCTTGCCTGGAGAATCCCATGGACACAGGAGCCTGGTGGGCTACTGTCCATAGGGTCGCAAAGACACAACTGAAGTGTCTTAGCACGCATGCATGACCAGTTTACATTAGAGTGTGAAACACATAATTCACATTAAGGTATAATACATATTAATTAATGTTTCTGCATGCTCCTTTTATTCTGTGTGTGGGCTCTTTTCAGGGTTAAGTATTTAATTAATTAAAGCTTTCTGTACAGACTAGAGGTGTTCCCCTTGAAATGTTTGCTTAGTCAGGGATAGCAGACCCGGCAGCTCCGGCCTAGTATCTCTCACCCTCAAGCTGTGTGACCTTTGACAAGTCCATTAGCCTCTCTGGGCCTCAATTCCTTCAGTGGTAGGATGAGAGTATTGAACCAGATAATCTCTGAGGCCTATTCAGTGTCAACATTTATATTTCAAACCCTCCTCATAGCAAACCTCACTAACCATTACTGCCTCTCTATGATCTAAATATTAGACTTGTAAAATGTGAACCGATTTAATTTACTAAAAGCCTTTAATCAAGACCAAAACCTTTTACTTAAACAATTAGAAAACAATTAGCTTGGGAAATAGAAACAATTTTAATTTGCTAAATGGGCTTCCTCCCTCCTAATAGATATGGATAAGACCCTAACTAATGCTTCTGACCACATGGAAACCACACGGGCATCGCGGAGGCTGTGGGCAGAGGCACGGGCTGGCTCGATTTTCTATTAGGGAAGTGAAAGGTGCTCACATTAACCTCAGTTGTCTTGCCGTGATTCATGTTTAAACATATACCTAATGTTTGTGGGCCTTAGTGCTCCCTAATCATTGATCTGTCTTGATGCTTAAGTGCAGACGGATCTTGCACAAGCCCGAGACCATGCACACCTTTGTCATCAAGTCTCTCAAACCAACATGAATTGCTGTGCCTCTTCTCAAGACCAAACCCGTCCAACATGCTTCCAAGCACATTGCTATATGCAAGAAGAGCCTCCTTAATTAATGAAATGTGAGAGCATCTGGCCCCAAATTCCAGTAAATTTCAGCTAGAAAACTGCTTGATTACACAGTGCTCAAAGGGATCAATCAATAGGCAACCCTTCCATTTTTACCACTACACAATCGCAGTAATAGAGACCACACTTCATAAACTACTCTTATTTAACAGAAAGTAATTTCTTGTTCTATTCATAACACAAAATGGAGCAGTCTCCATTTTAGGAGTTAATTCAGGCTAGTTCCTCTCATTTTTTTGTTTCTTTACCCTCACCCTCTTTGAAATACACTTAATCTTGGGCAAGTCATTCTGTCCCTCTAAGCCTCTGTTTCCAATTAGAAAGCAAATCAAGGATTGCACCATCTCCATTTTAGAAGTTCTTTTAGTTTTTATTTTGTTTTCCCTTGCTGTTGCTGCTGCTGCTAAGTCACTTCAGTCGTGTCAGACTCTGTGGGACCCCATAGACGGCAGCCCACCAGGCTCCCCTTTCCCTGGGATTCTCCAGGCAAGGACACTGGAGTGGGTTGCCATTTCCTTCACCAATGCATGAAAGTGAAAAGTGAAAGTGAAGTCATTCAGTCGTGTCCAACTCTTAGCGACCCCATGGACTGTAGCCCACCAGGCTCCTCCGTCCATGGGATTTTCCAGGCAAGAGTACTGGAGTGGGGTGCCATTGCCTTCTCCGTTGTTTTCCCTTACCGTCTCAAAATACACATCTTTTGTTATTTTGGGCAAGTTTCTCACCAATCTGGGCCTTAGTTTTCTCTTTGGTAGAATGAGGAGATAGATGCTCTGTGGTCTCTCCAGCTGTATAGAGCAGAGGGTGATGGGGTGATTTCTCACGCAAACATGGTGAACTAGGGAACCAGCTTGTTCTTTTGTCTCTCCTTTTACATTACTTTTCTGCTCATTTCTAACTTCTATGTTCTCCTCTTTTTTCCTCCTCCCTGGCCTACATCTCAGATTCAGTCCAAGGAGGGCTAAGAACACTCATATGTGAAGAGCAGCTCTATAATTCACCAGGCATACGGCCTGAAGCAGATCTCTGAGGCCCTTTGAACCAGTTTCCAAGTTCATAAAATGTAATGATCACAGGAGCACCTAGCTCACAGAACTGTTGGAAGGATTCAGTGGCTGAGCTCATGTGAAGTAGTTAAAACAGTGTCCAGTTCCATAAATGTTGGCTTCTGTCATTCAGTTTGGACTAGATTGTTGGATTGGCTATTGTGAAGTCAATCTGCATGAGCAGGAGGATAGGAGAACTTCTGGTTGAGGGGAGGTTTGAGGGAGCGTGGGAAGTGGGGGGAGGGGGGCCCCTGGGGTGGGAAGGTCACCCAAGTGTCTGTGTCTGGAGTTAGCCCCTCAGTCAACCTCACAGAGGCCCATGGAAAGAGAGGATGCAGCCAGTAATGGAATGTGAGGGCACATAGAGCTCCTCTGAGACAAAGCATGACCCAGAGTGAGCAAGAAGTCTTCTTGACACTTCTATACAGAACACACAACTGCTTTGTGCAGTGAGGCCTGAAGAGAACCCAACAGACCCTGGACATCACAAGGATGGGAACTTGAGGAGCTCCCTGAGACAAAGCATGACCCAATTGAGAAGTCTTCCTGACACTTCTATACAGACCATGCAATCGCACCTGTGCAGTGAGTCCTAAAGAGAACCCAACAGACCCTGGACACCACCAGGAGGAGAACTTGAGGGGCACCTTGAGAGAATTCCATCAGGACAGATATCAGCTTTCCCTTGGGGGACACCAGCCCCCTGGGTGATCCTGAGGAATTATATAAGCTGGGATATCACGGAAGCAGACGCTGCATGTACATGAGCCAAGGGTGAGAGGAAGAGAGATGCCCCTTGATGTCTCTCTGACTTTCAGGGAGGGCAATTTTGGATAAGACAGGAGTCCTCACATGCAGGTAAGGGAACATGGGTCAGGGAAACTGGGACCCATAGATGCGCACGCATCCATGAGAACAGGAGAATGTCAAGTAGCACTCGTATAAGATGGCTGTTCCCGAGCTAGACGTACATCAGCACGTGAACTACATACCAACTGTAGCTAGCCTCCACTACCAGAACCACCACTCCCATCTTTTCTGAACCAACCTTCAGGATACCCGATGGAAATGACAGCATGATCACTTATAAAGCCAACTGAAAAACGTGACTTGAAACTGCAGCCAAGGACTTCCCGGGTGGTACAGAAGATAAGAATCTGCCTGCCAAGGCAGGGAATATGGGTTCAATCCCTGGTCCGTGAAGACTGCACACACTCCAGGCAACTAAAGCACACATGCTACAGCTACTGAAGCCTGCACACTTAGAGCCCATGTTCCACAAGGAGAGAAACCACAACAGTGAGAAGCCTCTCCGCAACTAGACAAAGCTGGCACGCCGCACCCAAAACCCAGCGCAGCACTCCCCTACCCCCGCCAAAAAAAGAAAGAAACTGCAGCCATTTCCACTCACTAAACTGTCAGCCCTGCTGGGTGCAGACAGTGATGGGCAACCTACCTGACTGGTCTCCTCTAGGGAGAACCCTCACCTCTGGGTTAGAACAGAGACATTAGGGATCTTCCTGTAGCTAAGCACATCTAAAGATGGAGGGGCTGAGCTGGGCATACCTGGGTCCTTCTCCCAAAGTTACCAAGTCAGGGGAAGGAGAGATGCACGGACTGTTACTTGAAACTTTCTCCACATAGAAACACAAAAGTGGGGAGATGCGGTGTCCACCTTAACTACCTTACCTGCAGTCACAGATTCAAATACTTTCCCATAGTGTGGCTATGTGAACGTAAGAGTGTAAGGAGATCAAGGGCAGCAGTGGGCACATGTAGGGTCTGGGAGAAGAGGGGGCGGGGCCAGAAGTTGTGTTTAGAAAGCAGGAGCACCCACCACCCCACCCAAGGTAGTGCCCCTACTCATCTCTGGCCAGTTGTAGAACCAGCAACAGGCTGGGCTTCTGAATGAGGATTCTTTTTTAAACAATGAAACTTCTTGATTGTTCAATGATGACACAGAATTCAGCTTCACATGGTCCATCTGAGAGCTGCCAGCTTGTGGCCTACTTTATAGTAATAAGGTAATGGCCTGGGAAAGGATGAATTTCAGGAAAAATGGAAAACCAAACCTGAAGGCATTTGCTCTCTCTAGTAAGAGCAGAAGAGAAAGGAGGGCTATTTCCTCCATAATAAACAGGAAGAGCCAGGGCACTGGGACCCAAAGACAGGGTCTCACTGGTACTCCCAAGTCTGGGGCATCTGAGAGACTGCTTTGTGGCCCCAGTGGGAGGATTATAGCCCTTGATCCACAAATATGGGAGGATGAAAGGCTCCCATCCAGGAAAAAGGGAGATCCTGCCAGAATCCGCCTTGTTCTCCAAGACCACGCCCTCTACTGTTCTCAGTCCCTTCAAATGCCTAAGGAGAGGCAAACCCAGCCGCCAAGTGAGTCACCCAGTCTGGGAGGACGACTTTCTTCCGTCCTCGCTTCCCTTTGGCTCCCTTCCCCTCAGTAATTGTTTCCAGGGCCGGCGCTGGGGGCAGACACCATCCGAAAGGCCTGCTCTGTTCCTCCCTCCCCCTCTTGAATGGGCCTCACAGGCTGCCCTGTGTTGCTAGTGCCCATTCATCTGGAACTAGCTGTTCACAGCCCCAGCTAAAAAGGCCTTTCATCCACTCATTATTCCTCCACCAAAGCCTCAAACGGGAGGAGACTTCAAAGTATGAGGGCCAAGCTTGATTTCCAGTCTGCGGCAGCTCTCCCGCAAGCAAAGGTGGGGGAAAGGCAGCCCACCGTCCACTGGTTCTACCTGGTCCGGCAGAGTTGTCATCTGTCCCTAGTAACAATCAGCTGGGTCCCCTCCCCTTTTGGACCCTCCCATTGTTGTGTCTCTTAGAGAAACAAAGGCTTCAGAGGAAGGCTCTCCCACAGTTCTGAGCCACCCCCTTGCTTGTTGAGTATCACTTCTGCCAGCAGAAGCTGAAATGCTCCGCCTTGGGGTGCCCAGTGAGTTGTGTCTTGAAACAAGAGGCCCCTGACACAGCTCCTGGATTTCTCCCTCTTGTCCTCCTCTTCTTCCTCTGATTTCATTCCTGATCAGAATCATATTTCTAAAATGAGGCCCTGAGTAGCAAGTGGAATGGCACAGTGGCCATTTCCCCATCGTGATTTTAAAGGTCATGCCAAAGCCAACTAGTCTTTTTTTTTTCTAGTTATTAAATTGAGGTTGGGATGTACTTTTGTAGTTTATGGGTCTTTGAGCATTTGTTGTATGATCCTCAAGTCCCAATAGACCCAAACGTAAACCTAGGCTTCTTCCTTCCTGACCATTGCCACCTCATTTTCTTGAGTGAGACACACCCAAGCTGGTTGGGGAATATTCCTAGACAGAAACATTCTTAGTCTGCCAACCGCCTATACCAAACATTAATGAAAAGTCTTGTGAAGCTTTGAGCAGGGGCCTACAGGCTGTCCACTGACTGACCTTAGGCGTGGTGGAATCTTCAGCAACCAATATCTGACCTGTTTGGTAAACTGAGACTTGAAGGTAGCCAGTCACTTAACAGAAATTTACTACGTGCTTCATGAGCCAACTACAGGCTAGAACACAGACTTTGGACTTCTTTCATATATTTGTCTCTACCTCGAACCCACCCCACCCCCCATCCTAAATCTAGCCCTTAGAATTTCTACTTGGGCATACCCACTGACCTTGAATTATATGGCCCTCCCTTGCCACAGAACAGTTCCTATATACTTCTGCTGCTGCTGCTGCTGCTGCTAAGTCGCTTCAGTCGTGTCCGACTCCGTGCGACCCCATAGACGGCAGCCCACCAGGCTCCCCCGTCCCTGGGATTCTCCAGGCAAGAGCACCGGAGTGGGTTGCCATTGCCTTCTCCAATGCGTGAAAGTGAAGTCACTCAGCCGTGTCCGACCCCCAGAGACCCCATGGACTGCAGCCCTTCAGGCTCCTCCGTCCATGGGATTTTCCAGGCAAGAGTACTGAAGTGGGGTGCCATTGCCTTCTCTAGCACAAGCTAAAAATGCCCCAAGTCCTGAGGACATTCAGCACTATTACTCTCTGCCCAGGCTTTAACCACCGGTGCTTCTCCATTAAAGGCAGCAGTTCTGTCCCCAGGCATCCAGCCAGGCCCACAGTGAAGGGAGGGTCCTCACGTCCCCATCTACTTCTATTGCCTTTTCTCTCACACCAGTTTGGATGATTTGACTTGAGGAAACAACTCTATAAAAAGGGGTGAGGATTCAACCCTTAGCTCCAAGACTTAAACTGATGAGTGCCTCGTGCATTTCATGAGCTGGCAATCAGTCCCCTTCAGCTTTTCAGTGAGTGTGTCCAAGCCAGTCTAAACCATTGTTTGATAAGTTTAGAGCTTAGACTTATGAGTGGGAGGGACTAGAGTCTATGTTCTCAAATGGTATGGGAATTGAGTGTTCAGCTCAGAGATGCATTTGGGAGGGACCCTCAAAATCACCAGATATACACTGCACAATGTTGTGATAATTTTATTCAAAGACTTATTCTTGGAAAAGTAGTTCATTAATAGAGATATTACAGGTTTAGAATGCAAGATGCTTCATGAGTTGTTAAGCTAGAATTTGAGTCTTGACCAAAAAAAAAATTATAGGCCAATATCTTTGATGAAGATAGATGCAAAAATTCTCAACAAAATATTAGCAAACCAAACCCAATGACACATAAGATCATATATCACAACCAAGTGGGATTCACCCCAAGGATGGTTCAACATACACAAATCAATGTGATATACCACATCAACAAAAAAGACCAAAACACACGATCATCTCAATAGATGCAGAAAAACCATTTGACAAAAATTCAACATCCACTCATGGTAAAAATTCTTACCAAAGTAGGTATAGTGTAGTACTATTAGTCACTCAATAGGGTCCAACTCTATGTGACCCCATCGACTGCAGCCAACAGGTTCCTTGCATGGAATTCTCCAGGCAAGAATACTGAAGTGGGTTGCCATTTCCTTCTCCAAAAGTAGGTATAGAGGGAACATATCTCAATATAGAAAGGCTATTTATGATGTACACAAATCGGTTGCATTTCTTTACACTAACAACAAAATATCAAAAAGGGAATGTAAAAAAAAAACTATTAAAATTGTGCCCCTCAAAATAAAGTACTTAGGGAATAAACTTGACCAAGCAGGGGAAAGGATGACATGCTAAGAACTATAAAACATTAATAAAGGAAACTGAAGATAATTCAAAGAAATGGGGAGATATCCCACGCTCTTGTGTTAGAAAAATTAATGTAATGTCATTAAACTGGTCACAATACTCAAAGCAATCTACAGATTTAATGTAATCCCCATAAAATTATCCATGTCATTTTTCATAGAACTAGAACAAATAATCCTAAAATTTATATAGAATCATAAAAGACCCAGAAGTGCCAAAGCAATCCTAAAGAAAAAAATGAAGAAGGAGGAATAAACCTGCCGGACTTCAGATAATACTGCAAAGGTACATCTATCAAATATAATGGTATTGGCACAAAAACAGGTGTATGGAACAGAATAGAGAGCCCAGAAATAAACCCATACACCTATGGCTAGTTACTCTTCAACAAATGAGGCAAGAATATACAATGAGAAAAAACAGTCTTTTTGCAAGTGGTGTCAGAAAACTTGGACAGTCATATGTAAGCCAATGAAGTTAGAACACACCTTCTCACCATACATAAAAATAAACTCAAAATGGCTTAAAGACTTAAACACAAGACATGACACCATAAAACTCCTAGAAGAGATCTAGGCAAAACATTCTGACGTAAATTGTATTGACGCCAATGTTTTCTTAGGTCTCCCAAGGCCAAAGGGGGAAGAAAAAAAAAAAAACCCAAAACAAATGAGATCTAATCAAACACACAGCAAAGGAAGCTATAAACAAAATGGAAAGATAACCTACAGACTGAGAGAAAATATTTGCAAAGGATGCAATCGACAATGGCTTAATTTCCAAAATAAGTAAACAGCTCAAGCAGCTCAGTTATCAAAATAAAAATTTTTAAATGAACAGAAGATCTAAATAAACATTTCTCCAAAGAAGACATACAGATGGCTGAAAAGTACATGAAAACATTGCTAATTATTAGAGAAATGCAAATGTAAACTGCAATGAGGTACTACCTCACACTGATCAGAATGGCCATCATTAAAAACTCTACAAATAACAAATGCTGGAGAGGATGTGGAGAAATGGGAAGACTCTTTCACTGTTGATGAGAATGTAAGTTGGTACAGCCTCTGTGGAAAACACTATAGAGGCTTTTCAGAAAACTAAAAATAGAATTACCATATGGGCAATATGTCCAGACAAAACTACAGTTCAGAAGGATACACACATCCCTATGTTCATAGCAGCACCATTCATAATATCCAAGACATGGAAACAATCTTAGGGTTGTTCATATGTCCATCAACAGATGAATAAAGATATGGTACCTATATACATTATGATATTACTCAGCCATAAAAAAGAATCAAATGATGCCATTTACAGCAACATGGATGCAACTAGAGATTACCATATTAAGTGAAGTCAGTCAGAAAGAGAGACAAATGTCACATGATATCATTTATATGTGGAACTAAAATATGGCACAAATGAGCCTATCTATTAAAAAAAAAACAGACTTAGGAACATAGTGAACAGACTCAAGGTTGGCAAGGGGGAAGGGGCTGGGGGAGGCATGGAATGGGAGGTTGAGCTTAGCAAATGTAAGTTTTATATACAGCAGGAATAAACAACAAGGTCCTACTGTGTAGCACAGGGAGCTATATTCAATACCCTGTGAGAAACTATAACAGAAAACTATATTAAAAACTAGAATGTATATAATGCATAACTGAATCACTTTGCTCTACAGTGGAAATGAACAAAACCTTATAAACAAACTATACTTCAGTTAAAATAAGTAATTCTCTAATTTAAAAAAAATAATAATTTGAATCTTGAAAGATATTTTCCTGCTTGGGGCAGAAGATCCAAGAAAAGCACTTGGACCCCCCAGGCCCACTCAGCTACTTTGCTAACCCTAGGGTTAGAAGTCTGGGAAAGCTTGATAATCAGGTTGATCACAGAAACCTGTCATCAGATTCTAAAAGTACCTCCTCCTCTTCTTTCCTGGGGCACTTATTCTTTCCAGAGGTGAGACAAAGACATTCCATGAGGTGAAAACTACTTCTCCCCATGTTCCTGTGGTCCCATCCAAACAAAGAGCCACCCAGATGAGACACCGTGAGAACTGTGCATTCAAGGACACATAAAGCCCTGGGTGGTGAGTCGCCAAGGTCGCTGGAACCAGACTTCTGCTCACCATCGTCTGACATCACTTCACAAGGAGCTACCACTTCTAGCTGTGTGACCTTGGGCATACCCCTTAATCTTGGCTGTGTCTCCGCTCCCTCATCAGCAGAATGGAGATAATGATAATAGAAAGCACCTCTTTTGGTTGTTAGAGGATTGCCTGAGTCTATAAAGTGCTGGGAGAAGTGCCTGGCATACATCAAGCTTTATAAAAGTGTTTTGATGACTAAACAAAAGTTAGTTTGGATCTGTTCCTTTCTCAAGATAGTTTAAATTTTTTAGTTACAATAAAAAGCCTGCCCTTACTTACTGCTCCCACAAGAATTTCTGCAGCAATTATTATATGGATGAATGGTAAAACAGGGTTCTTATTGCCTGTCACCATCAACACTTTTCCCTCTCCTTACAGGGTGGGGAATTTGCATGTTATCTTGTGCTAGTTACTCTAAGCAAAGCTAGCCTTATTAGCAAAAGAAAGATGTGTTTGCCATATAGATGCTTGTGATAGGCTTGAATAATGACCTCCGAAAGATGTCCACATCCTAATCCTCAGAACCTGTGAATATGTAACGTTATATGGTGGATGTGATGAAGTTAAGGAATTTGAGATGGGGAGATTATCCTGGATTATCCTGGTGGGCCCAGTGTAATCATCAGCATCTTTATACAAGGAAGGCAGGAGGTCAGAGAGGAGAGATGCTGCATTGCTGACCTTGAAGATGAAGGGAGGGACCACACATCAAAGAATGGTGGCAGGCTTTAGAAGCTGTCAAATGGTAAGAATTTTTCTGTCACTAAATTCTGAGCCATAGTTCTTGCTTATGTGAAATAACAATGACATGAAACCACTACAAAGTATATAAGAAAAAAAAAAAAGAAGAAGCTGTCAAATGCCAGGAAACAAATTCTCCCCTGAAGTCTTTAGAAGGAACGCAGCCTGATTTGAGACTTCTGACCTCCAGAACTAGAAGATAATAAATTTGTGTTGCTTTAATATACTAATTTTGCATTTATTTTTACAGTAACAACTGGAAAATAATACAGTGTCCCAAACATTTTTTTCCAGATGGAACCTGGAAAGTTCAGAGGCCTTGACCTTGCAGCAAGGTGTCCAGAGTGAACTGTAGCAGAAGAGGCAAAAGAACTCAAGACAACTTTTTTTTAAAAAAAGAATGATTGGGCATCATCCTCTGGACTCTGCTTCATGATCAGCTAAGAACAAGCTCATTTACCATCTGGTCACGAATTGTACCTGCAGGTGTTTCCAAACGTAGCAGGAAATTTTTTCCTTAGAACATACTTGAAAAGTTCTCAGTTTTTTTTGTTGTGCCATTTTTCTCATTGTCGACTGTTGCCTAAATCTTTTCTTTACAATTTTACTTATTTATATAATAGCACTGACAATCACACAGCAGTGCTATCTTGTGCTATCTTGTCCCTCATAACAATGAATTTCCAAAGGGCCAACACCAAGTATTATTCTTGTTCTTACCTCCCCCACTCCCCATCCCATCAGGCCTAGACCATTTATTGAGCTCCTGTTATTGCTAGAGCTGTGCAGACACTTCCACTTACATTACTTCCCATAATCTCCACTATAAACTCAAGTGCTTTGTCCAGGGCCCTACAAATACTAAAGTGAGAGAATCCCAGCTCCATGCTCTTTCCAAACCATCACATTGAATTATAGCAAATGAGAGCACTGAAGTGCTCTCTGATTGGAGCCTTAGCTCTTTCGCTTATTACCAGATGTGCCAGTCTTGTCACCATTTGAGTGTCTGTTGTGTGTGTGTGTTAAATCACTTCAGTTGTGTCCAAATCTTTGCAACCCCATGGACCATAGCCCACGAGGCTCCTCTGTCTATGGGATTCTCTAGGCAAGGATACTGGAGTGGGTTGTCATGCCCTCCTTCAGGGTTGGGTTGCTGTTACTTCATCTCTAAAGCCTACCCTGTAGGCATTTCAAGCTCCTTCTGGGAGGGGCTGGAGGCACATCAGAGCTGGGAAACAGAGCTGGTTCCCACATACCCCCAAAGCAGCAATAGGTGTCTGAGGATAGCTGATGGAGCAAAGCTCTGAAGGGTGCTCTACCTTTTACCCAGTGAAGCCCAGTTCTGGTCCTCCTTCCCTGCCTTCTCCAAAAGGAGCCATTATCTGGCTGGAGAGGTTGGAGATTACTTCCTCCCTGGGAGCATCACTATGTCACCTACCCCAGTCTCCATGACTTTCATTTGGTGCAAATGCTGTTTCTCCCTCCCTCCACCTCCTCACCAGTATCTTGCTGCCAGAGACACATTCAGCAACAACTTAGAGAGCCTCACTGCAGGCAGGCAGAAAGCTAATGCCATATCTGACCCTTTCCTTCACCATAGTTCCGGACACTTATCCAGGCACTGAAGATTTGAAGATGAAAGGGCCATGCGACCTTCTTGTCTGAGATGAGCAAGCGGGTCCCTGTGCCTGAGAAACAGATATGCCAACTGTTTCCACTACTTCTCCAACCCAAGGATGAGGGAGAAAGAAAGCAGACCAGAGCAACCCCCAACCACAATTCCAGGAACCAGGAAAGAGTCTCAGCCACCTACCAAATTATCTAAAATGTAATTCAGGAAAGAACAGCCAGGATGGCAGAGGAGAAAGACCTCACCTCACCTTCTCTCATGGGCACATCAAAAATCACAACGCAGAACAGCCATTGGGGGGGGGGGGGGGGAAAGACCAGAATTACCAGAAAAGATCTTTTACAACTGAAAACCTTAGGAAGAAACCACGAGACACAAAGCGGGGTGGACTTGAGAAATAATCAAATCCCATTACTGACTGTGGGGTGGCGACCCACAACAGGAGAGTAATTATATTGCAGAGATTTTCCCACAGGAGTGAGGGTTCTGAGCCCCATGTCACTCTCCCCAGCCCAGGACTCCTGCCCCGAGAAGATGAGCCCCCCAGAGCATTTGACTTTGAAGGTCAGTGTGGCCTAATTCCAGGAACCCCACAGGACTTGGGGAAATGGAGACTTCACTTTTAAAGGCACACACAAAATCTCATATGCACTGGGACCCAGGACAAAATTAGCAGTTTGATAGCAGCCAGTCCTACCTGCTGGTCTAGAAGTGTCTCCTGGAGATGCGAGGGCAGCCGCAGCTCATGCTGGGGCACTGGTGGCAGCCATATTTGGGAGCTCCTTCTTCAACATGGACACTGGCAGGTGCCAGATGGGCTCCTCCTTCTTGCTCATTAGCTCCAAATTAGCACCAAGACCTGGACTCGCTTAACAGCCTGTAGGCGCAGGTGCTGGGACACCTCAGGCCAAAGAGCTATCTGGCTAGGGACACAGCCCCAGACACCAGCAGATGGGGAGTCTAAAGACCTCCTGAGTCCACAGTGTCCTCTAGACACGGCCCTGCCCATCAGAGGGCCCAGGACCCAGCTCCATGCCCCCAGGGGGCCAGCACCAGTCCCAGAATCCCTTGCACTTCCACTCTGCCCACTGGCGGGCCAACAAGATTTCAGGTAACCCCAGACCCCACACCCAGCTGTGTCAGGACCTGCCCCTCTCCACCAATGATCTGACACCAGCTCTTGGATCCCTGGGCCCTGCAGCCAGACTCCAGTACCTAGCTCTGGCTGCCAGTAGTCTGACACTAACCTCAGGCCCTGGCTTCACCCTCCTTGCTCATTAGTGCCAAATTAGCACCAACACCTGGCCCTGCTCAACAGCCTGTAGGTGCAGGTCCTGGGATGTCTTAGGCCAAACAACTAACTGGGTAGGGATATAGCCCAGGGTGTTGTGTAGGGAACAGCCCCAGAGTCTTCAGGACTGACTCCATCCATCAGTGAGCCAGCACTAGCCCTGGGGCCCCCTAGGGTTCTTCAAGCAGTCACCTCATAACCAGGCCCCACTAAACAGCAGCCAAAAGTATCTACACAAGGCAGGGCCTGGCAACCAACTGAGCTGGGGACCAACTATGCCTACAGAGCACCCACATAATCAGCCCACTACAACAGAAGGACTCACGCAGGCCTCTTAGGCAAATTCCTAGAGCGTACAGCTTGAGTGGTGAGAGGGGAGTACACTGCTTGGATGCACAGGCCATCTCTTACAGAAGACCACTTCTCCACGGTCAAAAAACACAACTAATCTACCACATACATAGCAACTTAGACAAAATACAGCAGCAGAGGAACATGTTCCAGATGAAGCAATAAGACAAAACCCCAGAAGAAAAACTAAGTTCAGTGGAGATAGGCAATCTACCCAAAAAAAGAGTTCAGAGTAATGACTGTAAAGATGATCGAAAAACTTGGTTGAGGGGGGGAAGTGGATGTACAGTTAGACATTTTTAACTAAGAGAAAATACAAAGAACAACCAAAGATGAATACAATAACTGAAATGAAAAATGCACAAGAAGAAATCCACAGCAGATGAAAGGATACAGAAGAGGTTCAGTGAGCTGGAAGACAGAGTAGTGGAGAACCCTGCCACAAAACAGAAAAAAAACAAAAAGAAACTTTTTAAATGAGGACAGTCTAAGAGACCTCTGAGACAACATGAAGTGCACTAATATTCGCATTATAGGGATACCAGAAGGAGAAGAGAGAGAGAGAAAGGGCCTGAGAAAATATTTGAAAAGAGTAGCTGAAAGCATCCTTAACCTGGGAAAGGAAACTTTCATCCAAGTCCAGGAAGCAGAGTCCCAAACAGGATTAACCCAAGGAGGAACACACCAAGATACACTGTGATTTAAAAACGACAAAAATTAAAGAGGGAATATTAAAAGCAGCAAGCAAAAGCAAAAGCTCCCATAAAGCTATCAGCTGATTTCTCAGCAGAAAGTCTGCAGGCAGGAAGGGAGTGGGACAATACATTTAAAATGATGAAAAGGAAAACTCTACAACCAAGAATACTCCACCCAGCAAGGCTCTCTTTCAGATCTGATGGAAAGATCAAAAGCTTTACAGACATAATTCAGGATTTTAAATTGTTTAGCTCTCTGGACATCGTAATATGAAATTCTTTGGCTTACTTTTTTGGACATTTTACTTTGAAACACATTCTCAGTTCTCATTACATGTGAATTAAAATAGAAGATTGCCTCTGCTATATCAGGCAGGTGATCCGTAGCTACTCATGAGCTTTACAAGGGCCGGCTGTAATCCCTTGGTTACAACTGCTGTAGCAGGAACAATACTGTCTGGCTCAGTGTTTCTCAGGGCTTGCCACATGTAGAATCACTTGGGAAGACTAAACCAATGCCCCGATCCCACCCTGACTAGCAAAATCAGAATCTCTGAGGCCAGGCATGGATGCATTAAAAAAAATTCCTCCACTGGTATTAATGGGCAGCCAGGATTGGAATTTCTGGTGAGGAGCTCAGAAAGGTATTTGCAATCTGAAAGGGTCGCATTATTCCTCACTAGTGGTAAAAAGAAAGACAAGTCACCTGAGCATTCTTCACCTTAGTTTATTCACCTGGGGGTCAATAAAAAGAGCAGCACTTTCCAATTATTTTTTTCATGTCATGGAACACAGAGAAAATAAAAATATGCATAAGAGCATCCCAGGAACTCCTGGAAAAGGAAATGGCTACCCACTCTAGTATTCTTGCCTGGAAAATCCCATGGACAGAGGAGCCTGGCAGGCTACAGTCCATGGGGTTGCAAAGAGTCAGACATAACTTAGTGACTAAACACCAACAACAGTCCCGGGAACTCCAGGAACCAATAGACAAATGAAGTGTGTGTGTGCGTATGTTAGTCACTCAGCCATGTCTGATTCTCTGCAATCCCATGGACTGCCAGAGGCCCACCAGGCTCCTCTGTTCGTGGAATTCTCCAGGCAAGAATACTGGAGTGAGTGGTTATTCCCTTCTTTAGAGGATCTTCCTGATTGAGGGATCAAACCTGTGTCTCCTGCATTGCAGGCAGACTTTTACAGTCTGAGCCACTAGGGAATGAAGGGAGGCGACTTTCTTGGGTCCTTCGACTCTCTCAAGGGCTGAAGGGGTCAATGGAGAAGGCAATGGCATCCCACTCCAGTACTCTTGCCTGGAAAATCCCATGGACAGAGGAGCCTGCAGTCCATGGGGTCGCTAGGAGCTGGATATGACTGAGCGACTTCACTTTCACTTTTCACTTTCATGCATTGCAAAAGGAAATGGCAACCCACTCCAGTGTTCTTGCCTGGAGAATCCCAGGGACGGGGAAGCCTGGTGGGCTGCCATCTATGGAGTCGCACAGAGTCGGACCCGACTGAAGCGACTTAGCAGCAGCAGCAGCAGCTACCACACTCTGTCTGCTTCAAGGCAAGCCCGTTGGAAGGCTTTGCAGAGAAGAGGAAGTAGGAGAGATTTTTACCGAGTCATCCTACCACGGATTGTTCAAGCTAAAAGGAAACCTAAAAAAATGATCTGTTCTAACTCCTTTATTTCAAAGAGAGGGAACTGAGGCTAGAGAGGTGGGATGACTCACTCAAAGAGTGTACCAGGTCTGTATGAAGGATTGCCTTTGGTCAAATCAAGCCCCTGGGCAGGAGTGCTATCCCCTTCCTTTGATCAGAGGGCGGTCACAAAACAATGCTTCCATGTCTTGTCAGGCGATCTGACTTACATCACCCTAGTTGATTCATCACATTGATTCATCGGCCCCACGCTCTCCTTGCAGCCCAGGAGGCTGGCTGAGGGACAACTGTCTTAAAGCACCGGTGCCTGTGCAGAATGACAGCAAGCAAGTTGCTTTGCTCTTTTCCTTTTCAATCTGAAAAGCTGCAGTCAATGAATGTGTGCAGAATTAAAGGCAGGAGTACGGGAACAGGGGTCTAACCGGAGAGCCACTCAAGACTAACAAGTCCATGGCTCAGCATGTTGAAATCCTTTGTCTAGCTGGAGGACTGTCTTCTCCCTTCAGGTTTATTTCAGTTGCAGAAGGGCTGGAGATTGGGGGAGCTGTTTGGGTCCTGACACTTGAACTGCTTCTGCACAGCTGATTTCTAACAAACCCTTGATTCTGGAAACACTGGTTGCCTGGTTTACATGTGACTCAGAACTCCCTGCCCCCAGTCACCCCCTCAATTCCATTTCCCCATGCTGCATGGCGATGAAAATCCAGAATGCAAAATAGAAAATGTGCTGGTGACAAAGAAAGGCCAAGAAGCCACTGGTTACACAGGCTTGGAAGTGGAAGCCAGGTGCTTCTCTCCAGTATGACGGCAGACTGTCTTTGAAACAGATGTCACCCACTCCTTCGTCATTCTCTTTGCGAAAGGGAGGTGCTGAGCTCCAGAATGGGAGACAATAGGCATTAATATCCATTGGAATGACAGCTGTTTATGACTCGCTTTGCTCAGGACACGTGTCCCCCAAGCAAAATGATTAGCGCTCCGGCAGAATACAATATTTGTGGATAATCAAAAGCGAATGGCGAATCGTTTGGGCTAATGGGAAGCAGGGTCCTCATCAGCCTTTCTGGAAGTTCTCACCAAGAATAAATAATAAAGTGAGCTCCTAGCAGTAGCCTCCTTCCTACTCATAACATAGTGGATTTGTTTAATGTGTCCTGGGAAAACTTACCTACCTCACCAGGGTGTTATGAGGATTAATTAATGTTTATAAAGTGCTTGGAATTCCACTGAAGAAATGTACCTTGTCGATGCAAATTATCATTCTACAGTACCTTTCATTCCAGAATCTCAAAGTGCTTCCCCAACAATTAATTAAGTCTCACTACAACCCTGTGAGGGAGGAGAGCATCCTTCTGCCCTTACTAATACAGCAGAGTTTCTGCACCTGAGTTGCAGAGTCTAATGTTCCAGTCGCCCTCCAGGAGGGAGAGAGACCCCATTAGCAAGCATCCCTAAGTGCTTCATAATACATGAGCTGCTAACAATGCGAGGCAAAGCACTATACCCAATTCTGATGGCCATAAGGACTTGTTTAATTTTGTTTGGTCCCTAATTGTCTGGGCTGCTTGTTTTATTTACATTTTTTTCTCCCTCTCTTGTAAAGCAATAAGGTGCTTGTCAGATGAGAGCCCAATTAGCAGCTGTAACAAGTTACAGTGTTCTGACTGTACCATCTAATCCTATTCCTTAGCATCTGCAATTCTAGTAACAGGTTGTACCTCTCTCCCACCGTACATACCCCAGAAGTTGACTTATCCTTTGCAAACATTTTAATGGGATTATTAACAGGATGGACAGTTAGATGCCACGTTAGCCATCTAGAAGCTGCAGGCTCGTCTAACACATGAACATCTCAAGCATGTACTGTAATTCCTTTTTCATTACAAGTGCAGTGATTCATACGCACAAATCTCTTGCATTGGCTCCTTTTAAAAGGAACCTGGAAATCGAGTGAGCATGTGTAGCATTCCAGTGAGTGCTGGAGACAAATCAAGCCTGCAGAGCCCTCACCAAAAGTGTTTTAAAACAGAACTTCTGGCATCAGATCTGGACAGGTTTTAAGTCAGGAATTTCCTCAGGAGGCCAACATTCTAGTCAAGAAAACGTGGGAGGAAAATCACGATTTCTACCTCTAATCCAATCTAAGGGGCTGAGTTGCTGTGTGATCTCAGAAACATTCCCAAAACTTGCATAAAACTCCCCATTGCTCTGATGTTCAGTTCAGAGTTGGAAGACCTGTGTTCTCAGATGAGTTGACCACTTATCAGTTATTTTTACCCTGGACAAGCCACTAACCTCCCCGAGGCCCCATTTCCTCATCTATAAAATGGGAATAATTATGTCTGTTTATGTACTCTTCATGTTGTTGTAAGGATGAGCTCTTTTTATGTGAAAGTGCTCTGTAAACCATGAAAAGTGCACAAATGTAAGTGGCTGCTAAGAGCAGGGAAGTCTTCATAAGAATTTCACAGCTATGTGATGACAAACTTGTTCATAACCATAAATCACACAGAGATAGGTATAGCATACTTACTATTATCCATGCTAAGCAGGCCTGATAAGGGAAATTGAAGAGTTCAAAGACTTGAAATCCTTGAGTATTGTCAGAAGGATTGTAGCATTTACTTTCCTGTTGATCTAGCTTCTTCCCCACTGCGCCACACCAACCACCCTTACCTCCTACTCTCTTAATTCTGTTGAGGATTCCTTCCCTACACTGTGTAGTCATACCAGCACTTTCATGAAAGAAGTCTTATCCACACCCTGCTAGGAAAGGGAGCAAATGACACAGGCTGGCCAATCAGAATACTCCAGCCTCTGGCCTAAGAAATGAACACCAGCTCAGGCATGGCTAATTAGAGCCTTTTCAATGATGTTAGGAGAGAAAAGTCCTATTTCCACTGAGATTGCAAAGCTGGAAGAATGTGGGTTGCCTGCCACTTGAACAAAACCTGTTTTGGAACGTCACAAAGCAGAAACAAGGTGATGCAAGAGAGCAACATTCCACATAGCATACGTGTGTACTATGAGGCAATGACAGTGCTTTGACCTCATCAGCTGGATCCCAGAGCTATCTGTGCCCAGGTGCGTAGGGAGACTCCTAGCTTCCTAATTGTATGAATCAACAAATTCCCATTTACCTGAGCTAGTTTAGGTTGCATACCTGTTCCTTGTCAGATTAAGTCTTGATTAATTCAGGCACAAACTTACCAATAAAGAATGGACAAGATTTATCAATTTCCCCTCAGAAGGAAGGTAAACCTCATAACCCCAACCTCCTTGATTGGTTGAAGCAGGTGCTTTGTGAATTCACAGCACTTACAGAGTAGATAGAAAGGTAATTTTTAAATGACCATTTTTAAAGAGAACGTAAAGTTGGGCATCTTCAGAAGTTTGGAGATCTTATAATTTAACCCAGATGGTCAAACAGTAACTATTCTCCTGATAGTAGGCCTCTGTTTGGACCTCCCTGTCTCTTCTGCTCTTACCCCATCAGAAGTCTCTGTTCTCTCTACACTGACATTTGCATCATATTATTCTCAGTCGGGCTTGGTGCTGTCTGGTGACTAGACTGAAAGTTCTTTGGGGACAAGGTTGGAGCCCCCAAATACATAGCACACTGCCTAATGGGATTTTACATATAATAAGTTGATATTATATGATATGCCCCGACCAGTAATGCTGAAGAAGCTGAAGTTGAATGGCCTCGGAGTACAGAATGAAGCAGGGCAAAGGCTAATAGAGTTTTGCCAAGACAACGCACTGGTCATAGCAAATACCTTCTTCCAATGACAAGAGAAGAGACTCTCCACATGGACATCACCAGATGGCCAACACCGAAATCATATTGATTCTATTCTTTGCAGCCAAAGATGGAGAAGCTCTATACAGTCAGCAAAAACAAGACTGGGAGCTGACTGGCTCAGATCATGAACTCCTTATTGCCAAATTCAGACTTAAATTGAAGAAAGTAGGGAAAACCGCTAGACCATTCAAATATGACGTAATTCAAATCCCTTATGATTATACAGTGGAAGTGAGAAATAGATTTAAGGGACTAGATCTGATAGACAGAGTGCCAGATGAACTATGGAGGGAGGTTCATGACATTGTACCGGAGACAGGGACCCAGACCCTCCCCAAGAAAAAGAAATGCAAAAAAGCAAAACAGCTGTCTGAAGAGGCCTTACAAATAGCTGTGAAAAGAAGAGACGCGAAAAGCAAAGGAGAAAAGGAACGATATACCCATTTGAATGCAGAATTCCAGAGAATAGCAAGGAGAGAGAAGAAAGCCTTCCTCAGTGATCAGTGCAAAGAAATAGAGGAAAATAATAGAATGGGAAAGACTAGAGATCTCTTCAAGAAAATTAGAGATACCAAGGGAACATTTTATGCAAAGATGGGCTCAGTAAAGAACAGAAATGGTATGGACCTAAAAGAAGCAGAAGATATTCAGAAGAAGTGGCAAAAATACACAGAAGAACTATACAAAAAAGATCTTCACAACCCAGATAATCACGATGGTGTGATCACTGACCTAGAGCCAGACATCCTGGAATGTGAAATCAAGTGGGCCTTAGGAAGCATCACTACGAACAAAACTAGTGGAGGTGATGGAATTCCAGTGGAGCTATTTCAAATCCTGAAAGATGATGCTGTGAAACTGCTGCACTCAATATGCCAGCAAATTTGGAAAACTCAGCAGTGGCCACAGGACTGGAAAAGGTCTGTTTTCATTCTAATCCCAAAAAAAGGCAATGTCAATGAATGCTCAAACTACCGCACAATTGCACTCATCTCACATGCTAGTAAAGTAATGCTCAAAATTCTCCAAGCCAGGCTTCAGCAATATGTGAACCGTGAACTTCCAGATGTTCAAGGTGGTTTTAGAAAAGGCAGAGGAACCAGAGATCAAATTGCCAACATCCACTGGATCATCAAAAAAGCAAGAGAGTTCCAGAAAAACATCTATTTCTGCTTTATTGACTATACCAAAACCTTTGACTGTGTGGATCACAATAAACCGTGGAAAATTCTAAAAGAGAATTTTTTCCTGGCCTGCCTCCTGAGAAATCGGTATGCAGGTCAGGAAGTAACAGTTAGAACTGGACGTGGAACAACAGACTGGTTCCAAATAGGAAAAGGAGTACATCAAGGCTGTATATTGTCACCCTCCTTATTTAACTTATATGCAGAGTACACCATGAGAAACACTGGGCTGGATGAAGCACAAGCTGGAATCAAGATTGCTGGGAGAAATGTCAATAACCTCAGACATGCAGATGATACCACCCTTATGGCAGAAAGTGAAGAACTAAAGAGCCTCTTGATGAAAGTGAAAGAGGAGAGTGAAAAAGTTAGCTTAAAGCTCAACGTTCAGAAAACGAAGATCATGGCATCCGGTCCCACCACTTCATGGGAAATAGATGGGGAAACAGTGGAAATAGTGGCTGACTTTATTTTTGGGGGCTCCAAAATCACTGCAGATGGTGATTGCAGCCATGAAATTAAAAGATGCTTACTCCTTGGAAGGAAAGTTATGACCAACCTAGACAGCATATTCAAAAGCAGAGACATTACTTTGCCAACAAAGGTCTGTCTAGTCAAGGCTATGGTTTTTCCAGTGGTCATGTATGGATGTGAGAGTTGGACTGTAAAGAAACCTGAGTGCCGAAGAATTGATGCTTTTGAACTGTGGTGTTGGAGAAGACTCTTGAGGGTCTCTTGGACTGAAAGGAGATTCAACCAGTCCATCCTAAAGGAGATCAGTCCTGAGTGTTCATTGGAAGGACTGATGTTGAAGCTGAAACTCTAATACTTTGGCCACCTGATGCGAAGATCTGACTCATTTGAAAAGCCCCTGATGCTGGGAAAGATTGAGGGCAGGAGGAGAAGGGGATGACAGAGGATGAGATGGTTGGATGGCATCACCAACTCAATGGAGATAAGTTTGGGTAAACTCTGGGAGTTGGTGATGGACAGGGAGGCCTGGCATGCTGCAGTCCATGGGGTCGCAAAGATTCAGACATGACTGAGTGAACTGAACTGAACTGAAGTTGATATTGGCTGTTACCTACTGCTCACTAGGTTTAAGGGAAAGTTAAGGCACAAAACTCTTGCCTGGAGACTCCCATGGACAGAGGAGCCTGGTAGGCTGCAGTCCATGGGGTAGCTAAGCATCGGACATGACTGAGCGACTTCACTTTCACTTTTCACTTTCATGCACTGGAGAAGGAAATGACAATCCACTCCAGTGTTCTTGCCTGGAAAATCCCAGGGACGGGGGAGCCTGATGGGCTGCCGTCTGTGGGGTTGCACAGAGCTGGACACGACTGAAGTGACTTAGCAGTAGCAAGGCACAAAAGAATGACTTGTTTATTCTGAGATCAACCTGATTAGTTAGACTAGTCAGACTATTAAAGTGTAACTGGTGTGTGTGTGTGTGTGTGTGTGTGTGTGTGTGTGTGTGTAACTCATAGGCTTTTTGGTGACTTGATTGGAATCTATGTATACAAGGGTACATGGTTATACGCTATGTCTCTGGTTCTAGATGGCCTGAGTTTGAATCCTGACACACACCTTTATTATTTGGGGCTAATTATTGCCCCTCTGTATCCCTCTCCTTGGGCTCCCTAGGTGGCTAATGGTAAAGAAAATTCCTGCCAATGCAGGAGACATAAGAGATGCAGGTTTGATCCTTGGGTTGAGAAGATCCCTTGGAGGAGGGCATGGAAACCCCCTCCAGATTTCTTGCCTGGAGAATCTCATGGACAGAGATGCCTGGAGGGCCACAGGGTCACAAAGAGTCAGACACGACTGAAGTTACTTAGCTCACATGCATCCCTCTCCTTATCCGTAAAAATAGGCAAAAAAATAAATCCACCTCATTATTGTGAGAATTAAATTCATTTGCACCAGTAACCTGGTCAGGACAGTGCCCAGGTCATAGCAAATATTTAATAACTGTAAGCTAGTATGAAAAGTGAAATCTGGCCTGTAATATTCATTTATTTGTGGGAGGGTGTGTGGCTCAGATGGTAAAGCGTCTGCCTACAATGCAGGAAACCCGGGTTCGATTCCTGGGTTGGGAGGATCCCCTGGAAAAGGAAATGGCAACCTAGTCCAGTACTCTTGCCTGGAAAATCCCATGGACAGAGGATCCTGGTAGGCTGCAGTCCATGGGGTCGCAAAGAGTCGGACACGACTGAGCGACTTCACTTCCGCTTTCACATGTGGATGCAGAATTGATCAGTGCCTCACTACTACACGGAGGGCACTGAACAGTTCTTGTGACTGTCTTGCCTGTGAACTCAGGTGCTTGTTTCTCCACACTGAATCACTATCCTGTGGGGCTGGGCAGCAGGTGGTATTGCTTGACAACCTACAGTGGTGTGTCACCACCACTGCGAGTCACAGATGGCGTCTGAGACGCAGTCCTGGAACCCAGCAAGAGGAGACCCATCAGGTTTCAGTTAAGAACCACAGAGCTCTTCTCTCTGTGCTTGTCCATATTTTTCTGGCTTGTTACCTTCACAAACATTTCTTTTTCTTCGTCATGTCCCAATGGTAAGTGTTTGCTCTGTTTTTGGACACATGCTTTTACTTCTTCGCCAATTTCCCTCCCCACTAGCACTAATCTGATCTTCATTTGCATCCCCTTGCTTGCGTGAGAGACATAGTTGTGCACGAGTGTCAAGCAGACAAAAAGACTCATAGGGAAAGTTTATGTGTCTTTGGAGGCCTCCCAAAAGGTAACTGTTGACCCCCATGCACCCCATTCATAGAGCTTCCAAATTTGTTCAGCTTGCTAACAAGTCAGAGAGTGTTTTGAGAGGAGGGATGAGTCAAATGGGGACCATGAACAGATGGAAAAGAGCCAGTTGTTATGCTCCAAGTACATTTCCCACATTGGAACACGCGCATCAATGCCTGGCGGTATATACTGCATGCAAGGCACCCACGTAGGATAAAACTGGGTTAATTTACTACCAAGCGCTTTGTTTCTCCATTGCATAATCACAAATGTGCCCCCAAAGAGGCAGTGTTGGAATGTAAGCCAGGGCAAGGAGCCAGCCAGACAGGAGTTCCTGTCCTCATCAGACAGCTTCTTCCGCTTTCCTGCCAGTCCTCCGGGGCCATTCTGGTCTGTGACAGGGACACACCTGGATGCCACTCATGTCTGTTGACTTGTCTTCCATGTACCAGGCTGGTGATGTGTGTGTGTGTTGCCAGCCAGATCCCAGAGCAAGCTGGTGACCTATAAAGGGTAAGAGACCTGGTGCCTTTGGGTGTGGAATGACTCCCAGCTCCCCCACCCTGTTGCTGCCTCTTGTCTTATGAAAATTGCTGCTCTGAAAACAGAACTCAGTGTCTCTTGAGAAGGGCCTGGAAAGGACAGCGCTCATCGTGTTTGCCTCCAAGGCCTTACCATTAAATCTCCCACAAGCTTGAGGAACAGATTGTCAGAGACCCACTTAGCAGGCCCCAAACACCTCAGTTGCCTCTACTGGGTGAGGAAATTGCGTTCAGGGAAAGATGCATCTCAAGAAAGTTGCCTATAGAATGGGTTTCTATAAAGAGAATTCCATTTTCTTCTGGCTTCCATTACAAAATTGGAAAATTTATCACACTGGGGGAAAAAGTCTCTCTGGAGACTAAAATGAACATTTGGGGTGAAAAAAAAATGACTGTAAACCCTCAGCAATGGCACGTCTCTCGTTGCAATGAACCAGGAACTGCTGAGAACCACCTAATGGTTCACTTTTCCTTTGAATCATTTCCAGCATTTTGTTGGCACTCATGAACCTCACCTACACACGCCGTCAATCTTTTTCCCTCCTCGCCCAAATATATGAGAACTGTCCCCATGACTGAAGGTCCCATTTCCGTGTTCTTGCACCTCTCAAAATGTGGACTGTTCATTCATGTTAGTCTGAATCTGGCATTAGGCTGCAGCATAAGATTTTATTCATTCATTCACTTATTTATACCCTGCTTCATTCCTGTAAATAATTTGATGTAGCTTACAGGGATAAAGATGATGACATGGTATGTTTGCATTTCAGATTTACTTCTACTTGTTTGCCCTAATTAAGTCAATTTTGACATTTTAATGTCACAAGTTATAGCATTAAATAATAAATATTAACCTATTTGAGTTGAAAGAGTTTGAGGGGGTAGGTAGCCCTACCTCTCTCCCAATATAGCTTCTGCCACATCCTAACCAAGTAAATAGGAGAAGGCGATGGCACCCCACTCCAGTGCTCTTGCCTGGAAAATCCCATGGACGGAGGAGCCTGGTGGGCTGCAGTCCATGGGGTCGCTAAGAGTCGGATATGACTGAGCGACTTCACTTTCACTTTCATGCATTGGAGAAGGAAATGGCAACCCACTCCAGTGTTCTTGCCTGGAGAATCTCAGGGACAGGGGAGCCTGGTGGGCTGCCATCTATGGGGTTGCACAGAGTCGGACACAACTGAAGTGACTTAGCAGTAGCAACCAAGTAAATGGGGAGATATTTCTACCTCCTCTCTGTAAGAGATGACTATCATGTGTCACTGTAAGGCTTCCATGGTAAGGCCTCACTTAGGACATGAAGCTTGGTGGGCTTCCCAGTGAGTGAAGAAAAGCTTGAGTCTATCTGGAAAACTCTGACACAAATAACCTTTCTCACTGCCACCATCAGACGAGAGCATTTATTTTGCTCTCAGTATTGACACCTGAGGCATTTCTAGCTTCAGTTTCTCTTTCTTTTTAATAGAGACTTCTGGAAAAGCAAGTCTTTGCTATCTGAATCCAAGCTCCAATCTCCTCCCACCACCACCTGACAAAAACTGTTTCTCTTATTGTCATCCACTGTCTGACTCAGTGGAATTTCCTGAACTTTGTCCACAGAATCCCCCTTCCCCAAACTTCCCCTTTTCTGGATCAGTTCCCCCAGTTATTTCTGCTTTAAAGACTTTGTAATCATGAATAAGACACCGGGGTCCTTCTCTTGGCCCCACAAGGAGTGACCACAGGTCCCCTTTGGGGAGGGGACAGGAACATTGATCTGACAGCTGAGCTGTTGGGCTGGTAGCCAGACACATCTCCTGATCACCCCACCCACGTTGTAGGGTCAGGCCACCTCCTTCTGCAAGGACACATTCTCCCTCAGAACTGTAGTAAAGCCCCCTCCTACACTGTTTCGGGATCACAGGGCATATCCTCACGAGGTCCAGTGGACTTATAGAATCTGTGTTCACCCGATTCTACTGTTGTAACCCCAAGATCTCCATGACTTAGAGTGCAAAGGTTTGTGTCCCACTCAGAGCATATGTCAGCACCAGTCATCTGAGGCTCAGCTCTGCTCCTGTGCCCTCTTCATGCTGGGATCCAGGCCTATGGGCAGCCCTTGGCAGGCACATGCCCTTCTTGCTCATGGCAGAGGCAAAGGCCAGTGGCCAAAGCTGACATTGGCTCTCCAAGTGTCTGCTTGTAGGTGACACAAGTCACTTCCCCTCACTTCTCAGAAGCCAAAGCACATTCATGGCTGAGTCTGGGATGGAGTCATGTCAAACGGGTGGAGATGTAACCACACTAGTGAGAAGGCACTGCCTACCACAGACCAAAGAGGGATGTATAACAGTTTTGCTGCAAATGAGGTGAATAACTGGGACAATCATACAATCCATCATGGTGCCATTAAAGTTTGGGACAGGCCCCCACAGAGGAGCTAACTTGTTTATTCCAACTAAAAAGTATCATAGAGTTTCACTTTACAGCTTTTGGAGGCATCAGCTCATATGTCTTCAAGCAGTATTGAGTGTCCTCCACAGAATCTCTTGTCCCTCCTTTACACTCTTCACTCCCTCCCTCCTTACCACACACACACACATACACACACAAACATATATACACACACACACACACGTCTGGGTCTTTTTTACTTACCCCAGTTCTCTTCCTCCCCTTCACTCCCAGGCTACAGTCCCCCCCACAGCTGCCTCCTGTGCCTGGAAAATTTTTAGGGGTACAAAGTACAGATGCTCTTGCCTTGATCCGGTTTCTCTGTTGGTTGAGGTAAGAAAGCCTCAGGTCCTGCTGAAAGAAGGAAGGAAGGACCTACTATGGGCTAGCCTCTAGGATATAGTTTGCTGTTCTTTGCACCCTCTCTCTGAGTGTCTTTAGGTATGGTCCTTTCAATAAATCAGGTATCTCCAGCTGCAAGAGTTCATCTTCTGCCAATGGGATTCCCTGAGTTTATACATGAAATTCATATCTTTCCCGCTAGAAAATCTTTTGTACCTTTTTAGACTAAAAGGATATCTGTCTCCTTCACAACTGTGGTTACATATAAATTATGTTAACTTACCCTTGAGAGTTGTGCCCGGTATTGCACTTTTAAGATTTCTGAGTGTGTCAGTGCATATGTGTGTGCATGGGCTCCTTTTTGTTGTTGTTGGTCATTTGTCTTCAGCAGTAAGTGAAATCCCTTCTGCCACTCGATCAACTGGAGCCCAGTGCTGGGAACCATCCACACCTGTTGACCTGCCTCACCCCTATGCCACCGTCATGCTTTCTCCTCTCTGCCAAGAGTGCCACTGTTTTCTTATTCTCTTCTGGACCTCACTCCTATCCAGAAGTTGCCAGGTACAGTTGAGCATCTTCAGATTCCTGAGCCCACAGGAACTTCTCTCAGCATTGCACCATTCCTTGTCATTCACCCAGGACCTCACATCACTGGTTGCTGCTTCTGCTGCTGCTGCTAAGTCGCTTCAGTCATGTCCGACTCTGTGCGACGCCATAGACAGCAGCCCACTAGGCTCCTCTGTCCCTGGGATTCTCCAGGCAAGAACACTGGAGTGGGTTGCCATTTCCTTCTCCAATGCATGAAAGTGAAAAGTGAAAGTGAAGTCGTTCAGTCGTGCCCGACTCTTAGTGACCCCATGGACTGCAGCCTACCAGGCCCCTCCATCCATGGGGTTTTCCAGGCAAGAGTACTGGAGTGGGTTGACATTGCCTTCTCCCACATCACTGGTTAAGTCCCCACATATTTTAGGCAAATAGCCTGGGATTGTAACCACCCTCTCATGCTTCTAAATCATCTCCTGAACAGTGCATATGTCCACCAGGGCTTTCATTTTTCAGTTTGCCAAATTTTCTTTCTAAAGTCATGTAAAGAACTCTAGTCTAAACACTGCTTACATCACCCAGTCTCCCCTGAGGCAGAGTCCCTCATACCCAGAGTAGAAAGCAGCCTTGAGACTGGCCCAGATCAAGACCCCAGCTCCACTCAGGTAGACAGTTGTCTTGATTTCCATCCAGAAGGGTCATGACCTTTGACGTTCATGATGTTTGCATCCCTGCCCCTATGCCTAATCCTGCTGCTTTGGGACAAAAAGTGCTAACCTATAAATTGCCAGACTTATAAAGGATGGATGACCATTTAATATCATGTAAAGCCAACTGCTTTGTGAAAGAACGTGCATGGAGAAAGGGTTGTTGATACAAATGTCCAGTGAGTGAAGGCTTCATGGACTCAGGGAGTAGAAGGAAGGCGAATCTTTGAGGGAGACCAATCTATTCCAATCCCCCTATTTTACAGAGGAAGATGAAGATATCCAAAGCACCAAGTAAAACTGTGTGCAAGGCTGATAAGTGACAGAAAGTAGACTATTTATCCATTAAAGCAGCACTTTCTGTTTTCCCATGCCCTCTCCTTAAGCTAATTTTTTTCAGTGATTTCTTTTCAGCCACAACAAAAAGGGATTTGAGGTATTTCTATTTTTGAGAATGTTACATGGGCTGTATATTGTCACCCTGCTTATTTAACTTGTATGCAGAGAACATCATGTGAAATGACAGACTGGATGAAGCACAAGCTGGAGTCAAGATTGCAGGGAGAAATATCAATAACCTCAGATATGCAGATGATACCACCCTTATGACAGAAAGCAAAGAGGAACTAAAGAGCCTCTTGATGAAAGTAAAAGAGGAGAGTGAAAAACCTGGATTAAAACTCAACATTCATCTTTCTAAATTCCATATATATGTGTTAGTATACTGTATTGGTGTTTTTCCTTCTGGCTTACTTCACTCTGTATAATAGGCTCCAGTTTCATCCACCTCATTAGAACTGATTCAAATGTATTCTTTTTAATGGCTGAGTAATACTCCATTGCATATATGTACCACAGCTTTCTTATCCATTCATCTGCTGATGGGCATCTAGGTTGCTTCCATCCCTGGCTATTATAAACAGTGCTGCGATGAACATTGGGGTACACGTGTCTCTTTCCCTTCTGGTTTCCTCAGTGTGTATGTATGGGGAGGGAGGAGGGAGGAGGGTTCAGGATGGGGAACACATGTATACCTGTGGCGGATTCATTTTGATATTTGGCAAAACTAATACAATTATGTAAAGTTTAAAAATAAAATAAAATTAAAAAAAAAAAAACATTCAAAAAGCTAAGATTGTGGCATCTGGTCCCATAACTTCATGGCAAATAGACGGGGAAACAGTGGAAATAGTGGCTAACTTTATTTTGGGGGGTTCCAAAATCACTGCAGATGGTGACCACAGGCCTTGAAATTAAAAGACGCTTGCTCCTTGGAAGAAAAGCTGGCAAACTCAGGTATCATATTAAAAAGCAGAGAGATCACTTTGCCAACAAAAGTCCATATACTCAAAACTATGGTTTTTCCAGTAGTCATGTATGGGTGTGAGAGTTGGACCATAAGGAAAGCTGAGCACAATAATTCTTCAATTAATGCTTTTAAACTGTGGTGTTGGAGAAGACTCTTAAGAGTTCCTTGGACTGCAAGGAGATCTAACCAATCCATCCTCAAGGAAATCAGTCCTGAATATTCACTGGAAGGACTGATGCTAAAGCTGAAGCTCCAACATTTTGGCCACCTGATGCAAAGAACTGATTCATTGGAAAAGTCCCTGATGCTGGGAAAGACTGAAGGCAGGAGGAGAAGGGGACGACAGAGGATGAGATGGTTGGATGGCACCACTGACTTGATGGACATGAGTCTGAGCAATCTCCAAGAGTTGGTAATGGACAGGCAAGCCTGACATGCTATAATCCATGGGGTCACAAAGAGCTGGACATGACTGAGCGACTGAACTGAACTGAACGTGATGAATAGTGGCAACTTGTTCACATTTAGACAGGTGTTGGTTTATTTAACCTAGTTTCCATCAGAACTAGTAGAAAAAAATGCAGTGGTTCTTTTCACCCAAGCACACCTGTCTGCTTGTTCCTGGAGCGATCTATCACACCAACAAGGGAAAAGTTATCACTCGGTGGGCATGTGTGTCTTACTATCCATGACTACCAGGTCTGGATCTTTCCTTGTCTTGCTCAAATATAACTCTGTGTCATATATAGACTGAAGGACAAGTTGTCTCTTCTCATGACCCCAACTAGAGAGCAGTTAGGTGCATTCATTTCAGTTCAATAACTCAATCATATCCAATTCTTTGTGACCCCATTGACTATAGCATGCCAGGCTTCTCTGTCCATCACCAACTCCTGGAGCATGCACAAACTCATGTCCATTGAATCAGTGATGCCATCCAACCATCTCATCCTCTTTTGTCCCTTTCTCCTCCTGCCTTCAATCTTTCTCAGCATTAGGGTCTTTTCCAATGAGTCAGTTCTTCGCATCAGGTGGCCAAAGTATTGGAGCTTCAGCTTCATCATCAGTCCTTCCAATGAATATTCAGGACTGATTTCCTTTAGAATGTACTGGTTTGATCTCCTTGCAATCCAAGTGACTCTCAAGAGTCTTCTCCAACACCACAGTTCAAAAGCATTAATCCTTCAGTGCTCAGCTTTCCTTATGGTCCAACTCTCTCATCCATACATGACTACTGGAAAAACCATAGCTTTGACTATATGGACCTTTGTTGACAAAGTGATCTCTCTGTTTTTTAATATGCTGTCTAGGTTTGTCGTAGCTTTTCTTCCAACGAGTAAACGTCTTTTAATTTCAAGGCTGCAGTCACCATCTGCAGTGATTTTGGAGCCCAAAAAATAAAGTCTCTCACTTTTTCCATTGTCTCCCCATCTATTTGCCATGAAGTAATGGGACCGGATACCATAATCTTCATTTTCTGAATGTTGAGTTTTAATCCAGCTTTTTCACTCTCCTCTTTTACTTTCATCAAGAGGCTCTTTAGTTCCTCTTCACTTCATCCAGCCCGGCATTTCACATGATGTACTCTGCATGTAAGGAGAAGGCAATGGCACCCTACTCCAGTACTCTTGCCTGGAAAATCCCATGGACGGAGGAGCCTGGTAGGCTGAAGTCCATGGGGTCGCTAAGAGTCGGACACGACTGAGTGACTTCACTTTCACTTTTCACTTTCCTGCATTGGAGAAGGAAATGGCAACACACTCCAGAGTTCTTGCCTGGAGAATCCCAGGGATGGTGGGGAGCCTGGTGGGCTGCTGTCTATGGGGTCTCACAGAATCAGACACAACTGAAGTGATTTAGCAGCAGCAGCAACTCTGCATGTAAGTTAAATAAGCAAGGTGACAATATACAGCCTTGATGTACACCAATTAGATGCATTGGTGCTTAGTAAATGCTATGGCATGGTGACATACTTTTACTACAGTGGTGGTAATTGTTTTGTTTTTTTTTAAAAATCAACATCCTGGTGACAGACCCCAGTTTGGCCAGCTGATGTTGATTCTTGGTATGTTGCAAGATTTCTTTTGGAATCTATTCCCAAGCTCTTCTATAGGCATGTGAGTAAACAGACCATGTGGAGAGAGATGGGAAGGGCTGGCACTTGGACTCTTGAGTATTGCCCTGTGGTGAAAGTACAGAGCTTGGTGTCAGAAGTTTAGAGTTTAATTTCCTGCTCAGCCAACAAGTCTTTGTGTGATAAATAGACTGATGTGCTATACCCGTAGGCAGAAAGACTGTCTACACAGCTCTGGTGCAGGGAGATCTGTTTATTTTGCAATTAGCAAAAAGGTAAAAGGTCTTGTCTGAAATGTTTAGGAAGGATCCCAGACTTGACAGTCCTTCCACAGACTGTTACTGTTGTCTTCCTCTTAAAACAACCCTCCTGCTACCACATTTTAAGAGAGTTTGAGAATTTTTTTTTCCTTATCAACTCTAACAAATATCACAGAAGCATTTGCTCACATTAACTTTTTTAAATTGTTTTCCTTGAATCTGGGATTTCTCTGAATATATTCCCCTTGAACAAAAAGGATCAAAATACAGAAGCGACGGTAACAGTATTTCTCATGAAATCGCCTGGGTGAGTGTTTTAAAAATAGCAGCAGAAAAGGCTTTGATTTCTTCCCATCATAATGTTGCAAAAGAGTCTAAATACAGCTTTGCATTTGTTTAACTGAAAGCTGCCATTTCTCCATGTCGGTTGGGTGTTACATCTAAAATGATGAGTGCAGTTAACTTCAGCTACTGTCATTGCTAAAATGATTCTATGAAAGATTCTACAATGAGAAACTCTGTAAAAACTGGAATTACGTAGAGAAATATTTGGGATGGGTTTGCATTTGATATGACTTATATATGGCAAAAACAAGAAATGTGAATATATTGAATTTTCCCAACCTGGGAAAATTTGTCATTAATTGCTCAGTCATTAATTGTTCAGTCACTGTCATATCCAACTCTTTGTGACCCCATGGACTGCAGCATGCCAGGCTTCCCTGTCCTCACTATTTCCTGGAGGTTGCTCAAACTCATGTCCGTTGAGTCGGTGATGCCATCCAACCATCTTGTCCCCTTCTCCTCCTGCATTCAATCTTTCCCAGCATCAGGGTCTTTTCTAATGAGTCAGCTCTTCCCATCAGGTGGCCAAAATATTGAAGATTCAGCAGCAGTCCCTCCAGAGAATATTCAGGGTTGATTTCTTTAGGATTGACTGGTCTAAACTCCTTGTTATCCAAGGGACTCTCAAGAGTCTTCTCCAGCACCAGTTTGAAAGCATCAATTCTTCTGCACTCAGCCTTCTTTATGGTCCAACTCTCACATCCATACACATCTATTAGAAAAACCATAGCTTTGATTATATGGACCTTTGTTGGCAAAGTGAGGTCTCTGCTTTTTAATATATTGTTGAGGTTTGTCATAGTTTTCTTCCAAAGAGCAAGTGTCTTTTAATTTTGTGGCTGCAGTAACCATCTACAGTGATTTTGGAGCCCAAGAAAATAAAATCTGTCACTGTTTCCACTTTTTTAAAATTTGTCTTCAATTTATTTGTCATTAATAAATTTGTCTCATTAATAATGAGTAATAGCAACAATAATAACAATACAAATAAAGATTACCATAACATGATGCAAAAGCTTTCCATGATTTTTACACGTTTTGATCTAAGCAGTAGTAGTTTCAGAACCTATTCCAAACAAATAGTTCCAGGTCAATCTACACTTACTGAGTTGGTCAACACTAGGACCCTTATTCACTTAAACAATATAGACTTCCTTCAATTTAGTGTCTTCTTTTAGATTGTTCATAACATACTTTGATTCACAAAAATGTGATTTGCTACAAGCTAGCTCAAGAGCACATTTTTGCATGAGTCAAGTTGCCGCATGATGGAAACACAGCTCCATGGACATTATGTTGACCTGCACTGGGTAAGCAGCTGCAGTGTGACTGGGATGCCTGGATGCCGGTGTTTCTTCTTGGTCCATGTGTATCTGCTCTGCTTCAGGAAGGCAGGAGGGGATGGATACAGAATATTGAGTGTAAAAATCCTAAACTCTGAGTCAATTTGCCTAGCCACAGATTTTCAGGCAATTAGGTAAATGGACTTGAAAATTAACTCATGGGCATGTTCAATGGGCCCTAAGCAGGTCTATTGGTGCTTTCCTTTCTTAAGGATGATGTATCGTTGATTCCTCAATGGGATCGCCTCGGTCTGGTTCTCCCATCCCAAAGAATGTCAACTAGGGTTCTAGGCAAGGAAGGATGGAAGAAGTGGGTCATCAATTTCTAATCAAATGCATAATCTTAAAAATTATTCTGAGACAGAAAAGCGTACTACTTAAGCCACAACTAAGGGGCGGGGGGGAAATGTGTGTTAAAGTAAGTTTACAGCTGCTTTGAAAAAGGTGACTTAAATGAAGACTCGCAAGACTAGTTTTAGGAAGGCAGAATTATCTGAATCCCCAGGGACAAAAAAAAAATAGAAAAACTTCCTCACTAATTCTTTTCTTTCTTTAAACATTCTAAAAGTTTATTGAATTACAGTTGTAAGTAAGAAGAAGGCAGTTTGCCCTACTTGGGAGAAGAACTTGTTAAGCTCTTTTAAAAAAAAATTGTAACAGAGTTTCTGAGAATTCCAAAAAAAGGCAATTCCTAGCACCATAAGCAGAGAAGGCAATGGCACCCTACTCCAGTTCTCTTGCCTGGAAAATCCCATGGACGGAGGAGCCTGGTAGGCTGCAGTCCATGGGGTCGCTAAGCATCGGACATGACTGAGCGACTTCACTTTCACGCACTGGAGAAGGAAATGACAACCCACTCCAGTGTTCTTGCATGGAGAATCCCAGGGATGGGGGAGCCTGGTGGGCTGCCATCTATGGGGTCGCAAAGAGTCGGACACAACTGAAATGACTTAGCAGCAGCACCATAAGAGCAAAGTAATTTTGAATTTGGTTCACAACGTTGGCATTTTGGAAAAATGTAATACATTGTGTTGATACTTGGGTAAGTTATTTGGTAATTCGTGCTGCTGTATTTACTTTAAGACCCAATGCATAAATATCACATTTCCATTAATTCAAAAAGCATTTATCTAGCACCATTTATATGCCTGAAACTGGGTTAAACACTAGGATTCTCTGATGAACAATACTACTATTTATTCAACAAGTAAAATCAAGCAAGAACTCTGTTCCATTGGAGCCTTGCTATAAAAATTGAACAGAAACACAGAATTTGAGAACTTGAAAATATGTTAGAGATCACCTAATCCACTGAAACCCACAGAAAGTAATATATTTTTACATGTGACCCAGAACACATGTGTGTGTTTATGTGTGTAAGAAATACATAAGTGGAAACAACTGTTTCATGAAACAATATACAATCTTATTTTATTCTGATCTGTTGCATTTTTAAAACGTTGATCGCAAATTTCTAAGTTGATTTCATAACCCACTAATGGATCTCAACCTGGACTTTGAAAAGCACCAGTGTAGCAAAACTCCTTATCTTAAAGATGAGCAATTAAGCCTGAGTTAGGTTATTAGCCGATGATAGTCTTGGTTAATGGAAAGACTAACTTAGATTCCCTGTCCCATGTTTACTAGTCTCTATCACATTATCTTATTTTGTTTTTCTCTTAGAACTCCCTATCATCACCTGAAATGACCTTGCTCCTTGTTGACTTGGGTGTTATCTGTCTCCCCTACTAGGAAGTAAAGCCCCTGAGAACAGTCGCCTTCACTGACGTAGTCACCATTATTCCAACCATGCAGGGCTCAGCATACAGTACCTGTTCAATAAATATATTTTGATTCCATGAAGGCTCTAAACTGGACCCTGCTTTAGATTCACCTGAATAGTTGGTAAAGTCACTATTTTGGAATAATAACATGTTCTAATAAGTGAGGAAACAGAATCACAGAGAAATGAAATGATTTGACATAAAGCATCCACATGGCATCAACAAGAAAGCAAGAACCAGAAACTAGGTCTCCTGACCCACTTCAGAGCCCTTGGTTTCCTCTGACATGTCTGTCAACCTACATTGCTAATCCAATTATTAAGTTTATTAGACTGACTTGCCCTCGAATACTCCTCACCCCCAAAGTGCAACTTTTCCATTTTCCAAGGGCTAAGGGAGCTCAGTGTTGGAGAAGATGAGGTCTGTGAAAATACTGTCAGTCGGGTATAGCAACAGGAAAACATGCTTCCAAATGTGTTGAAAGGTCAAAAATTACATTTCCTTCTTCTAAATTATGATCAAATCAAATGGGAAATCAAATGCAAAGTGTTTTTACATCCTAGATCCTAGCCAAATTCTAACAAAGAGACAAACTTGCTTTGTCATTTAACTTTGGGAGGTGCTTGTGTAAAGGGAAGCAAATTGCTTCTGGTCAGAGAGGTTTTTATTTGGCAAAGTTTCCAGTATGACTTTTCAAACTTGTTAGAAACTAAACTCCAAGACTCCATGTCAAAGAAAAACAGAATGAGAGAGAGAGAAAGAGAGAGGGTTGAAGAGAGCTTCTGACTTTAGGCTACAGATGAAAGCCCAACAACCACTGCAAAACAACCACTTTTGAAATAATCATTTTGCAACTCACTCCAACACATCAAACTCCATTGCCCACTTGACAAAGCCCAGCTTCATCTGGCACAGGGTTAAGAAGCTCCCCATGGCAAGTGCATGCCAGGCTTTCTCAGAATTACCCCAGCAATCCCCAAGTGTCTCCTGTCCATGCTGGGTCTTCAGTAAATCCAAGAGTCTAACATCAGAGGTGAGTGATTGAGAACAAGTGCCTTTCATCCTAAAAGGAAAGTTTCCACTGGATTTTAATGAGTGACATTGGGTGTAGAGTTTGGGACGGCCTGGGAATACTTTGTCTTCTGAATCAGACTCAGCAAATAATAAATACAGGATGCCAGGCACTCCATGCTTTATCCAGTGACCCTAGACCAGGGTTTTGACAAGTTTTTATTGCCTATCTTAATGTTGGGGAGGGGAAGTTTGGAGATTAAATGAAAAGTGATCAAATTTATTGTGCTCTAGAATCAACTTTCCGTTTCATATTATCCTAGCATAAACGTTGCCCCTGCATTCCAGCCACAATGAAAAACATCGGGTACAGAACTCCCAAGAGGGCTGGTTTCTGCCTAATGTACCCAGAGGGAAGAGCCTAGAAAACATTAAAGCAGTAGCTAGGAGCTTTAATGAAGTTAACCTGCTGAAACCAGGGGAGGTTTGCCTTAACTACACTTGAAAGCACTTTGATTATGGCATTGGCTTCAAAAGAAACGTGGTCCCTCATTTCTGAGCTCTGCTGCATTGAGAAACAGAATGGCACCTTTATTTTCAGGCTAATTTCGCTGCCTCACTGAGAGCTGAAAGCATGCTCAGGATGGAATGGATGCGGGATGGCCCTCCCACCCCCATCCCCATCCCCCACATCATAAGTCCAAATTGACAAGGGATGGAGCTCTGTACCCTTAAGTTTGGAACAGGTCCTAAGAATGGAAAGTCCTGCATGAAAAATGCCTTCCGGTTCAGATAAAGATAACCTTCCACTTTCTGCTCAAGTTGAGCTAATCAGGTTCTACAGGTTGGCTTAAAAGAACTTTTTTTTTTTTCAAATAATCCCTAGCCTTTATAAATTTCCCCTCTGTCAACACATAAACTCCCTTTAGCTTTTTAATATTACAACTTCCTTTTATTTTGTGATGTTTTGAATTTGTTAATTTCAGCTTTCTTTTTCATTTTTCTCTTCTGCTGAGCTCTCTCCTAAATTCCTTTCCTTCCACATATCTTCCTCTTGGATTTTAGCTCTGCATTTTCTCCTATTGTTTCCTTTTCTGGTCACAGCTGCCCCCTAATGGTTTTCAAGATCATTACTGCTTAGGCTAGGAGAGAGAGACAGGGAAGGGAAAAGGGCTGGAAAAAGGAAGCTGAAGAAAAATATAAAATATGTTTTTGTTTTAAACTTCGAACATAGTCTCAGTATCTCTGAAGGATACCCAAAACCCGTATCAATGGGGAGATGAATTGGAAAGGTGAACTGCAAAACTGGGAGACATTCAATGAAACAAGTTTTCATTGAACACTTTTGCTTGGAATTTTTAAAATGATGTCCAGTTATTACTTACTCTCTTTTTTAAATTTAGAAAATAAATAGAATTCAAGTCTGGAGATGGAAAAGGAAACAGCCTTTACAATTTATCTTGGTGCCTGCAGAAAGCAAGCATCAATCCAAGGTCCTCCCCATTCAGAAACTCAGTTGATTGGCAGCTCAGTAAACAGTGTAGGGGTAAATATGAAGGGAGAGAGTGGGAACAAATGACTCTGGTGGGTGTGAATTAACCCACTCCGGAGTATCCTCAATAGCCAAAGGTCAGCTCCCTGACTCTTGCCTTTCCATCAGGGCTTTCACGGTCAAATTAGCAACTATTGCCATCATAATGTAGCGATCATTTGATAGTGTAGATGTCTAATTAAGGCACTGTAAGTCACAGGTTGGGCTTCCCCGGTGACTCAGCAATAAAGAATCCACCAAGCTTTGGGTTCCATCCCTGTGTCAGGAAGATCCGCAGGAGAAGGAAACGGCTACCCACTCCAGTATTCTTGCCCGGAAAATTCCATGGACAGAGGAGCCTGGCAGTCACTAAAAGAGCTGGACACAACTTAGCAAGTAAACAACAACAAAAAAGTTACAAGTTACAAATCTGAAAACAGCAATAAATAACAACAACAAAACCCCTTACAAATCAGTGGGGGTTTGAGAGGATATATACGCATGTGAAAGAAGGAAAAGGAATACATCTCATGGATGGAAGATACACATTTCCAAGAATTTTAGTCTATGAGTTTAGCAAGAGAATGGGAATCTTCAGCTTAAAATAAGATTTTCCTGAATGGTAGAAATTTCATATCATAATCCCCAAATTTCCCATCCCATCACCTATAAATGCCATGAAGTTACAAATAAGTTCTTGGCCTAATTGTCAAGTGGAATCTGTATATTTTTTTTAGGAACTAGGAAAGGTCTTTGTCCAAAAATCCAAAAATATATCTTCTGAAAGCCCTACCAAGATGCCTAACATACTTACTATTACTTACGCCTTGGGAAAAGGTACCAAATGAAATGGGCTTCCCAGGTGGCTTAGTGGGAAAGAACTCCCCGCCAGCACAGGAGACATAAGAGACAGCGGTTCAATTCCTGGGTCGGTCGGGAAGATCCCCTGGAGAAGGGCATGGCAACCCACTTCAGTATTCTGGCCTGGAGAATCCTGTGGACAGAGGAGCCTGGCGGGCTACGGTCCATAGAGTTGCAAAGAGTTGGACACAACCGAAGCAACTTAGCATGCACGAACCCAATGAAATGTTGGGTAAACATTTTATATAACATCTTGTAGGAAAACCCAAATGAACTTTTTGGCCCAACTCAATACTATGAAAATGGAATAACCAGTTAAGCCTCATCCATGCATTTATATTTTCTTGGGGTATAAAGGATTTTCAATTTTAATAACTGATCATGGCTATGAAATTAAGACTAAAACCAGCTTTAAATTCACAAATGTGGATGGAGTCCTGGAAGAACCCAAGCCAAATTAAAAAAACTGAAAAAGGGTGGATGTCATGGAAGAATATTGATTTGAATGACTTTTCCTCCTACATGTGAGGAAATTGGTTCCAAATTGGTTATCAGACTTTTCAAGGACACCAAAGGGCAGTGGAGAACTAAAGTCCATCTGCCCTAACCTCAGGTTTCTGCTGCCCTAACCTGCTTCTTTCCACTGAGGGCTTGAGTTGAGGCCAAGAGCCCAGAGCACTGGGAAAGGCCTGGTTCCTGGTCACTGCTCTGGAAAAACTGTCCAAGAGAGCAGAGAAGGGGCACAGGGTGATAGACAGTAATATAAGCCAGCCCTTTTCTTCCTCAACAGGTAGAAACCAAACATTTTCAAATGTTTCCTCTGCTGATACTGGGATTCCCTTTTGGATGAACAAGTCGAGAGAGCCTTGGAGACTAACAAGGGGGTGAATTTCGAGGGCTTCTGTGGGAAATGTTCAGCTCTGGTCTTTTGATTATCTAAACCTCAGTGGTTGCATTTGTTTAATAGCCTTAACATTATGCGGAATCTCTTTTTTTTTTTTTTCTTGAGGGAATAGGAAATTAGAATCTTTTAATAAAATTAAATACAACTTAAAATTCTATTATCAGTCACACTAGGAATATTTTAAATGCCTAATGTTGTTCAGTCATTCAGTCATGTCTGACTCTTTGTGACCCTGTGAACTGCAGCATGCCAGGCTTCCCTGTCCTTCACCATCTCATGTAGCTTGCTCAAACACATCTGTTGAGTAGGTGATGCCATCCAACCATTTCATCCTCTGTCATCCCCTTCTCCTCCTGCCTTCAAACTTTCCTAGTATCAGGGTCTTTTCCAATGAGTCAGTTTTTCACATCAGGTGGCCAAAGTATTGGAGCTTCAGCTTCAGCATCAGTCCTTCCAATGAATATTCAGGACTGATTTTCCTTAGGATTAACTGTTTTGATCTCCTTGCAGGCAAGGGACTCTCAAGAGTCTTCTCCAACACCACAGTTCAAAAGCATCAATTCTTGGTGCTCAGACTTCTTTATGGTCCAGCTCTCACATCCATACATGACTATGGAAAAAAACATAGCTTTGACTAGATGGACCTTTGTCGGCAATATCTCTGCATTTTAATAAGCTGTCTGGGTTGGTCATAGCTTTTCTTCCAAGGAGCAAGCGTCTTTTAATTTCAAGGGTGCAGTCACCATCTGCAGTGATTTTGGAGCCCAAGAAAATAAAGTCTGTCACTGTTTGTATTGTTTCCCCATCTATGCCATGAAGTGCCTAACAGCTACCTGTAAAACATTGTTACCTCTTTCATTGCAGAAGGTTGTATTGGAGAACACAGCTTTTATAAAAATATGTGGCTGTACCAGGTCTTAGTTGCAGCATGCTGCATCCTGGAACTTCACTGTTGAGGCAGGTGGGACCTTTAGTTGAGGCATGTGGAATCTAGTTCCCAGATGAGGGATTGAACCCATGCCCCCTGCACTGGGAGCACAGCGTCTTAGTCACTGGACTGCCAAGGAAGTGCCTGGAGAATGCTGCTTTAAAGTGAAGGATCGATGGAGTCCTTTTTGAGAGTGATGCCTCAAATGTATAAAAAGGAGTGTATCAGAGGGAGAGTAGACCCATGCTTAAACCACAAAGAGCAGCGAAAGCAATACGACTTCTTTAGTTTTCTTTGCCAAAGATTCTGGAGATGTTTGGATGAATTTTGCACATTTCACTTGATTTTTTTTTCTTCTTTTTTTCATTCGTAAGTCTCCCTTCTACCCGATCTAGTGTCTGCGTCTGAGAAAGAGATGAGAGACACATACAGTAAAGTAAAGGAGATCTCAATGCTTTATGGAAATCTGTGAGGATTCTGGAAACACACCAAAATAATATCAAATAGTAACTCCATGGTAGTGTTTAAATGTATTGAATAAAGAAGAATGTTGATTGCTTAAAGAGTGAATAGTAAAAAAAAAAAAAAAAAAAAAAACTTATTGACCAGAAACCCAGACTTCAGCTTCAAACAAAAGAGAGAATAAAAAATGAAGACCTATTACATTTTAACTGAAGCTTTGCCTCTGAGACAGATGCAGCTAAACATTAACCAGGGCAGTGTGGTGAATTACAGATTAAGACTCAATTATGTCTCCCATCTCCGCCTTCTGGGGTGAGAGCCTGTCGATGTCAGGGCTCAGATAAGGGGAAGCACCGTGTGACAGGTGGCATCTACTGTGGAAGCTTGAAACTTCTGGAACTCTTAGATCCTGTGTTCCCAGGAGACAGGACCCCAATGTCTTACTTGCTTGCACACCTCCTGCAGAGTCATGCTTCCACGAGCATTTAATAAGCACAATACAATGAACACAGATGGAAAACTACACCTGAAACAAACCTCTAGTGACAACCAATGGTTCAGTGGGTGGGTGGTGAAAGGGCTGGATCCAGCTCCATAAACCCCACCAGCTGGCACTTTAAACATGTTTTTGGAAATCCCTTGCACCCATGAGGTGAGGTTTGGTGTTTTCAAAAGGCTCTTTGCTACTGCTACTAAATAAATGTCATAAGGCAAAGCTGGAAATACCACCACTCTGGCATTTTTAAGGAATATGTTCTTGGGGACTTTCCCCAGAAACTTGAATCACCTGCTTCCTATCTGAAAACTGCCTGGAGAGGAAATGTGAAGAAATAAATACCTGCCCAGGTCCTTCGATGGAAGTGCATATAACTAAGATATGTGCAAACAGTGTCTCAGAATAGAGCTCCTCAATTCTGGTCTAATGAACATTTATGTAGAATCACCTAAAACGTGGGTTAAAAAAGCAGATTCCCAGATGCAAGAAATCTGATCTGCAGGAAGATGGTGCCCAGGGATCTGAATTTTTTAACACTCGCCCTAGGTGATTTGGATGTAACCTTGGGTTGGGACTATCGAACAGGAAACACCCATCTCTCCTTAGGGGTGTGGCTGCTACAGCTTTCTCTTCCAACCTTTTACAAACCTGTTTTTTGTTCCCCACATCCCTTCCTGTCAAAGGAATGGAATGTGGGATGGGATTATCTATTATTATTCCACAATTAAGGATAATGATGTAAAAGGTCCTAGGTGAGTCAGTCATTCTACCAAGAATCTCGACTTCACTAGTTAGCTGTTTTCTCATCAGTTTACTGTTTCTGTTAACTACTGCATTGTTTCTGTAAATGCCACTAGTCTTTAGTAAGCAAGTTTCTCTATGACAGGGGTCCCTAACCTCAGGGATCTAATGCCTGATGATCTGAGGTGGAGCTGATGTCATAATAATAGCAATAGTGTACAATAAAGGTAATGCACTTGAATCATCCTGGAACCAACCCCTCTCAGTCCATGGAAAAACTGTCTTCCATGAAACCAGTCCCTGGTGCCAAAAAAGTTGGAGACTGATGCTCTATGGGACTCAAAAGAGTTAAAGATGTGGACTCACAAAATAATGAAAAGTATGGTGGCTGGCTCACCCCTGCACTTCTGGTTGAAACCCAACCAATTGCAGCCAAACCCCTGAGATTCCAATCCAGACAAAAACTGGGGCTGGCAGGTCTGAGCCAGTCCTGGTCTGGAGAATTTCCCTAAAGATTGGATTTCAGAGGGCACTGGTAAGATTTGTTTTTTTGTTCCCAAGAGTCCTAGGAAGTCCTGAATCAAAGCAATTCTGAGTCCTCCCTGAGTCCATGGGCTCTTGTTCACAGTGGACTGGTGAGATCTGGTCTTATCCTGAATCTCCCGTGGTCTGATAAAGGGCTGTGGGCTCCTGGAAGTCTCATAAAAGCTCCACCAGAAGAGCTACTGCAGGTACTGTTACAATTATTTATTGAGTGCTGCCCCCTAGAGGATTAAAAATGGCCTGGCTGCGCTGGGAGTCCCCAGGGCTCTGAACCAAAGACTCACCCTCTACCCAGCTGAAGGAAGTCAAGACTGGACTCAAGTGGACTGATTAGAAGTCTTGGAACACTCTTTCTGAGGACTCCCAGAAAGTGAGTTAGCTCCTTCTTAATGATACCTCTGTAAAATTAAAATCCATGACTGGAAATCAAGTCCAGGAACAGAACACTGAAACTGACCCTTCTGCCTGCCATACCAGACCCTCAAAACAGCCTCATGGGGACCTTCAGCCCTGAGACTCTAAGAGCAGAAGTCCAGAATTTCATTCTTACAGTTTCCCAATGGGCTTCAGTGTACTTTTACTTTCTGTCTCCCCTTCACCTGAACTCTGGCTATAATGTTCTCAGAAACAGAATTCTTCCCTGTTGAGCACTTGCTAGGTTGGTTGGTAGGGGGACATGATTCTAAATGACTCTCTTTATTGGGCCTCTGTCACTGTAGATAATGTCCCTAAGTTAGTAACTTGGCAATGACAGAAACTGAGATCTCAAATTGAGGTTCAAACTCCAGACTGCCTCTTTACTCCATTAAACACTGGGGGAGCAGTGGTCTTTCTTTACAATTGACATTTAAACAGGAAAAAATAGTAAATTTGGAGTTTTCAATAATATGGATGTGCTCTCAAGGCCAGGAAGAAAGGAGGGAAAGAAGGAAGGGGAGAGAAAGAAAAAAAAAAATGAAAGGAATGAGAGGTAGTCTTTGGGCCAGTCTGGGGATATGCACTTTGGAAGAACTCACCAGGCCTTGGTTAAATGCCCTTTCAAGCCAGGCGTCTAAGATTAACAGTGTGATATGCAGCCTGTGGATTTACACAGCACGGTAAAGTCCTTGCACGGCTTGGCGCAACTATTTGCAAATGACTTCTGATTCAATTTTGTTTTGGTTATCTCAGTGTAAATAACAGTTAAGTGGGAGTTACAGATTTTTCAGACACTAAAAGTGATAAACAAAGCTAATGGCAAGTCCAGATAAGGAGGAAAACCACCCAGAAGAATCCACCAGCACAGGCAAAGAAATAAATGGAATAGTCAGATGTGTGTGTGTTTCTTGTCACCAAAACTTTATTTTTCTTAATCTGCAGAGTGGCAGAAAAGGTATACGCAGAGTGTTTAGACTGTTTCTGTTAGAGTCTTTATGATACTGTAGTAATAGGTGCCCAGTGAAGCAAGACAGTTTGGAACCCACAAAGACATCCTTCGAAACAAAAATACAAGTGTTTTCCCAACTGCTAGCTCGAGGCTCCCTCTAAACAGTTTTCACGCCTCCATTTAAAAAATAGTTGGCATAATGCTGTTTTCTTTCTCTCGGCGGTGTGACCACATTACCACGGGGAAATGTGAAGAGAAGGTTTCTGTAGTATTTTGAGAAGTCTTCCTACCTGGACATTTTTGGAGGGCTGGCGGAATCCAATTTAATTTTACTGAAAAATTGTTTTGAAGAACGTCTTTCCTCTTCTGATAGTTACAAGTTAGGGACGCAGGAAAAACTAAATCCTCACGCAGAGAGGAGAGGAGTATGTTTGGGACAAAACAAAGGATCTGAGTAGTAAACGCAAGGAGTGTTTGGGGTTTTATTCAGCCAGGGCTGAACGTGTGTGTCGCCGCCACGCACTGCTGCCGGTGCGAACGCATGGCTGAGCTGCTGCCGGGTTCCCTGCTCCAAACACCGAACGCCACCCAACTCCTCTTGTAACGCCATTGCGCGTGGCATTGTGCTGGGCTCTACGTGTGTGGCACCGGAGTCGGGGAATCGGGGGAGGGGGGACAAGAATTTCCTCCGTTTCCCGCGGAGTCTCCCTCGGACGGGGGCCAAGCGGCCAAGGGCAGCGCGCCCGGGAGGTGCCTGGGGGCGCTCCTTCTGCAGGGCATTACGCACGGGCGGCCTGGCGAAACCCTGCCCCGGAGGTGCCAGGGTGGGCGGGAGGTGCTGGGTGGGAGATGGGTGGCTTGAGGGGGGAGCTGCCTTAACTTTGATCCGGCCGCTGCCGGGGGAAAACCGCCGCCGCCCCTCCCAAGCTGGGTGCCGCGGCACTCGCCTCTGCGCCGCGCGTCTCCGCGGCTGCCTCTTTAATCAGGAACACAGAAGGGGCGGGCCCTGAGCCGGCGCGTAATCGGATAGCTCTGCCGCGGCTCTGACATCCACATGCTGCTCGGCCTGAAAAGGCAGCGGGGGGAGCCGGAGGGGAAGCAGAGAACGCGAGCTAGGCACCAGCCCGCAGCCCGCCCCCAGCACATCCTCAGACGCGCAGACACTCTGCCGGGCGCTGGGTGAGGTGGAGGTGAGGGCGGGCGCGGGCGAACTCGGAGAGGGGCTCGCTCACTCCCAAGCGATCCCAGCCGCCGCCGCCGCCGCACCACCAGCAGCCACAGCAGCCGCAGCCGCAGCAGCAGCAGCTTCCTTCCTCAGACTCCCCTCGCGAGGCTGGCCAAGCGGGTGTAGCCGTTAGGGGAGGCTCCCGCTAGGGGAACCCGGCGAGGGCAAGAGCTTGGGCGGCCGCCTTGCGCTCGGGCCGTCCGGCGGTCTGTGCCTCCGCCCGCGTGCGGGTCCCCAGTGCCGAGGGATGTATGTCAGTGTACGCCTCTGAGATCACACAGCTGCCTGGGGGCCGTGTGATGCCCAAGGCAAGTCTTGGCTTGTATTTTTATTCTTTTATTATTATTTTTTGTTTTTACGCTTGGCTAACGGGAAATACTCGGGATGTTGTAGGATAAAGGAAATGATACTTTGAGGAACTGGAAAGGACATAGATGCGTTTTGTTTTTAAGAGAGGAAATCCATCCTCTCTTCCCGGCTTGCTCCCTCTCTGCTGATTTCAAGAGCTACCCTCCTCCTGGTGAGGTGGGGACCCAGCAAGAAGAAAGGTGACGACAGGCCGCCAGGACTCAGAAGGGAAACACTGACCGGTAGGAACCTTTGCAGAGGACACTAAGGAAGAACACAAGGGAGCGAAAAACACAAAGACTTACCATTAAACAACAAATCTATAAAAACAGCTCTGGAGAAAACCTTCTCCAAAATGGATATGTTTCCTCTCACCTGGATTTTCCTAGCTCTCTACTTTTCAGGACATGAAGTGAGAGGCCAAGCAGGTAAGCCCCCCGAAAGTTTTTTTTTTTTTTTTTTTTATTCATTTCAGCATGCCTTTACCTTTAAAAACAACTGCTAACGCAGGGGGCCACACGCAATGGCAAGAGAAGGAGGATCGCTCAATACTGAATAATTTAGAGAGAGATCCCAGTCGGCCCTCCCTATACCACCACTGCTGCGAAAACCCAACTTTTCTTTCCTGCTAGGAGTATGTGACTGTGTGTGTGTTTTGAAACATAGACAGAATTTGGCGGTGTTCAGATGTCACATATGGACTGAATCAAAGGTTTAAAAATACTACAAAGCCTTTGCATTACAGTTTTGGGGAATTTTTTTTCCCCTGTCTTGAAGCAGAACACATCTCCCATGAGTTTCTTCAACCTAGCCAGCGAAATATAAATCATTTGCATTCCCTCCACTTAGCTACATTGAGCAATGTTAACTGAAGGGCTTGGGAAATACAAGAATCTAGTTTGGGTTTTCCAATGCTGTGGCTTCTTTGCAGAATGTGTGGATGAGCCTCCGAATCATTGGGCTCAGGCTGATGGAGCAAGTTGTCTTGTGGCTCGGTTCCGGGCTGGGCGCTGCTGCCAACGGAGGCGGTTGGTCATCCAGTTCTCTTTCCTGCCTCCGTATATTTTCTGGGGGAAGTAAATCGTATGTTCTTTTTAAAACTAGTATTAGATAGAACAAACTGCGTGGCCCTCAAAGGTCTCTCACTCTTGTGAAGTGGTTAGAAACTTTTGGGTAGAATTTGTTCTCAACCACTGCCAAAAAGGGTGTGTGGACAGACTGCAGAGATAAGCACTGCAAGGCCCAGAATGGTCTGGAGCAAGCATTTGGGGGGTGGGGGGAGTGGAGGCTGGCCAGGGGCACTGCTCTTTCTGAGAAGGGCTCTCTGGTTCCAGAAAATCTAGTGGGGCACGTTCTTGCTTCCCCACACCACTCTCTCAGGGCTGAGCCTCTCTCCCCTCTGACAAGAGTCTTTGGAATCTGACAAAACTCTTAAAAGCTGCTACAGGTGACTGAAAGTGGGGAAAGCATCCCTGGAGGAAATGGAGAAAAGAGAGAGGAGAAAAACGCTTCCTGGAGTGCCCTTACCCGGAGGCACGTCTAAGGCTGCCACCGCAGCGGTAGCATGAACCCCTGACAGCCTCCCGGGTCCTCCCCATGACAGCGGGTTAGCGGATCCTGCGGGAGCCGGGGACTCTGATTATCACTCCCCAACACAGGCACGCGCCCCACTTGAAGCTTGGGTGTTTATTTGAGGGAAAGAAAGATACGTGAACGCCCTTACTCTCCAGACACACACGTTTGCTGCTTTTTTCTCTGCCATAAATGGTCTTCAGAGCAGCTGCAAATCGTATCAAAGAGACGGGTGCAGGTCCCACTTGGGGAAATTTCCTGTGGCTTCCAGTTCCCTGTTCTCTTAATTCTAAGTTCCCAGCTTGAGGCGAAATTAAATTACCTCCCACAGACCTGAAAGCGGCATAAATTATGGATGTTTGTGTGATTCGCTGTGTGTGTGTGTCCGCGTGCGCGCGCGGCGAGGATGCCCACGGTACATTATGTATTCAGGCACGGACTCCGGTAGGCCCGGGTGCGCGAGTGCGCGCACACTGGCGTACACATCGGCACGCGCGCACACACGCACACACACACACACACACACACACACACAACTTCAGGTTCTGTGTGCTGTGCGGAGTGGGAGGGGTGGTAAAGACTCAGGGGCCATCTCGTACCCCAGATGTTCTCACATCTGTCCCCGAGCGCTGCGCGGAGTGTGTACGTGTATGCGCGACACCCGCTCAAACCCACTCAGGCTCTGCCACCTGCCTCCCGCGCTCTCCGCAGAGCCCCCTCCCACCCCAGCCCCGGGCCGCGCTGCGTCACTTCTAGAGAAGCCCAGAGGCGGGAGCGCGGGCCGGTCACCCTCTCTGAGGCCTCAGGCAGCCTCGGACCCAGGGTGGGACGTCCCTATGGGACGCGGAGCTGGGACCCGCCCGGGATGGATATTCTCCAGTCCCTAGAAAAGGCGATCGCGAACCGCGGGCTGCTAGGGCTTTTGGTCGGAATAACCGACTGGCACCGGGGGAGCTGGCAGCGAGTAGCAAAGGGCGAGGCCGAGCTAGACCTCTGACTCACCCGGTGCGCGCCGGCCGAGAGGGGGCCGGGCCCAGCCTGCAGCGACGGTTGAAACCCACTCCGACGAGTTGGGGTGGGGTTGGGGGGAGGGCGGAAGGAGCAAGCGAGGGAGCAATTGAGCAAATAACCTCGTGGCCACGGCGCGTGGCCTCTTGCAGTGGTTGGCGGCTGGGAGCTGAGTGGGCGTCGCACACTAGGCTGCCCCAGTACTTGCCTCGCCGGCCGCCTTGCCGGATCACAGCGCCGCCGCCCTCCTACCCACGCTCGGGGATTTGGGGGACGCTCCGAAGGCCCTGCGGGGAGCGCCCCCTCCTGCACTCCACTCTGCGCTGCAGTTCCCGCGCCGCCCCAAGAGAGCCGGCTCAGAGGGGTTGGGGGCCGGAGCGCTGGCCGAGCTGGTGGAGGAAAGCCGGGGTGGGATTCGGACCTGAGGTTGGAGGCAGAAGGGAGGCAGCTTGAGCCGCGGGAATGCGCGCAACTTCAGTAGCGCTGCGCGCCGGGCGCCCGCCAGTGCGCGCGAACAGGTGAAGAGCACGCGGCGTGTGGGCATTCCACGTGGTGGGGACGTGGTGGGGACGTGGTGGCCCCCCAGCCAGCCCTCCCCACCCCCACCCCGCGCTGTCTCTAACGCCGCATCGATTTGTTTGGGCTACGCAAGAGAAACAGAGCCGAGAGATCCATAAACATTCTATTAGGCAAAAATATTCCCAGAGAAAGCAAAACCGAAGCTCCAGCCCGGTTAAGTGGGCCGCCTCCAACTCCTCTAGCTTTGTCCCCTCCTCCTCCACACTAAGGACACCCCCAGGGAGAAGCCTGCGGCATTTCCTCAGCACTGCCCATTGCCAGAAAGTTAAGTCTCCGCTGCGGTCTTCGGCCTGGGAGAATCCTCTGCAGTCGCCGGCTAGTTCCGCCTCCCCTCCGCCGCCGCCTCGCTCTTTGCTTTTCCACTGGAGAAAAAGAAATAGTCACGGCCAAAGCTCCATTTTCACTGATTGATTTCTTTTTAATATCAACAGAAGTTAATGGAGGCGAGGCGAGCTGTGATTAACCGGCTGCCGCCGCCCTTCGCCTGGGGCTAGCGCACAGCCGTTTTCCCCACCAGGTCCCGCCCGGGCGCCCAGCGAGGGTGGGGGGCATCCACGGAGCTAAGGTCCCGGCGGCTTGGTGGGGGCCATCTGTCGAGCTGAGGTTCAGGGCTGCCGGGGTCGGGGCTGGTGGAAGGAACCGTGCGCCCCTCCGGGAACCATGGGGTTATGGGGATGGTGATCAGCTTTCCCAGCCAAGCTTAGGGGATCCAGCTCCACCTTGTCACCGCTTCTGCGGCTCCGGCTGAATTTCTCTGGAAAGGGAAGGAGATCGGCGCTCGGGTTGATTGGCCGGTGCTCACCGCTCGCCTCCCTCCCACCATCTCCCCTCCTTTCGGTTTCAGACAGCGAGGAGAGCCCCCTGGCGCTGACCATTCACGGTCAGCGCTTGGCCACGAAACTCCCCTTGGCTAGACTTAATCTCGTGGTCTGCGGGGAACTGGGTTTTGCTCAGGAAATCATCAGGCCCTGACAATGGGTTCCTTCAGATGATGGTAACTCCCAGCCCTGACGTTTCCCAGCCTTCGGGTCTCACCTCCTGGGGCCAAAAGAACCCGGACCCTGTAACCATCAACCCCGCCAAGCCCCACCCCCACCCCCGCCTCCTACCCCTACCAGCCCCTTGCCTGGAGAGCTTTGATCTGTGGTCTAGTTTTAACACCATTGCCGTGGTCCCTGGCAGAAGCGGTCAATTCAGTCTTCTGTCTGGACAGGATGATCAGATAAGAGGTGTAAATTGACTGTGGGAGACAGGTCTGGGTTCAGACAAATTCTGAAAGAGGCAACCACGCACGGTCTAGGCTCGGGAGGAGAGGAGTTTGAAGAGGGTTTTCGTTTTTGTTTTCTTCTGTCTCCCTACATTGCCCGATGGCTGCGGGTAGGCATAAACATTTGCAAGTAGAACTATAAACTCCTGGATTTGGCACAGACGGCCTGCTCTAGACTTTTAGGGACTGGTCTCTTGCTGGCTTTCAGTGAGTACCAAATCCACTTCACCCCATAAACAGCCACTGGAGGTAGTGAAGTTAGTGCTAGTTGCCAGCAGAGCACACAGTGCAAAACACTGGAAAGAAAACGCTCCCCACGAGGGTTCCAGGGCAAGCCCCTTCTTGTCCAGGTTGTGCCCAGTACAATTATTTGTGACTGCCCAGGCAGCCCCGCAGCTCTGGACTCTTATATCACGCTGAGGAGACCTCAGATTAAGCCACAGAGCACCCAGTTGGCAAAATGAAATGTTGGAAGGCTGCAGTGACTAGAACCCTGGGCTATCAAGGCAGGACTCCTGCTGTCTACCAAATGGCTTGCATCTCCTACTGGATAGATCATGTTCTGCACCTGAAAGGCCAGTTCCTGCCTTCACAGTGCAGAGGAGACTGAGGGTTCAAGTGCCAATTCATAAGCAATGAGGCATGAAAGCGAATAACAGCTGGGGAGAGGCCCGTGGGGGGTCAGTTGGGAGAGACACTAGGGGCTGCATGGTTCTGGGGATCCTGTGTGGTGGTTGTCTTTTCCCTCGATGCTTATTAAAGCAGTCAAGAGAATGAGCTGTCTTTGGGTAACCCAAGTGTTGAGACACTCTTCCGAGCTGACAGAAGTCAGAGGCAGGTTCACTGGTAAAGAGTTTTCAGAATATATTCCCCAAAAGTCCTGTTGGGAGAGACTTTAGGAAAGTAGAGACAAGACTTTCTTTTTGTCAAAAATGGAGCAGAAGTATAATACCTTTTTAATGTCTTGCACTGACGAGAAACGACTTGAAAAGTGATGTCTGGGCAGTGGTTTGTAGTATCATTAACATATTTGAGGTATTTTATCATCTGACCATCACTTGCCACTGGATAATCTTTGAGACACGCTCCTTGTGTGTCATACTTGTGTTTGATCCCTGAAAGTTTTTGTATGATTCCTTCCAAGTAAGGCATTAACTTTTTTTTTTTTTTTTAATTAACTCATTCCTGGAAGATATTGTGAACATTTGTCCTGGAGAACCTACAGCCTTTTCCAAAGCTTTAGCTGCCTCTATGAGAAATGGCTGAAGGGCTTAATGGGCTCATTACCTAATAGGAATCAGTAGAGTTGGATTCCAGGACACAGTGGCCTTGTAGTGTGGCTGGCCCTCCAGGAGAAAGCATCTTCTAAAGGTTTAGGAAGCTGTCAAGTTTAGATAAGGCTGAGCTCCGATCCTATGGGACCTTGGTTGTATTAATAAGGAGAAATTAATTTTTAACCACTGGGAACATTGCCAAATTATGTGACCTTTGGCAGACCAGCTGTGCTATAAAAATAAATCCCCCATCTCTGAAAATGCTGCTCCTCTCCAGTAGAACAATAACAACCGTGGCATTTAGGATGGAGAAGACTAGGGTTGAGGAGACAGGAGAGAAATGGAAACTGCTAGCAAAAAAAAAACCCTCTGATATTGTGACACATACTTTCAGACTTGAGTGATCTACTCACACCCCCGCCACACCCTCCCCCCAAACACACACCCTGGTTTCCAGGAAGCAGGAAAGAGGGCCAGGATGACAAGGAACAGAGTGCCTGTGTGTTGGGAGTGAAGAAGGTGTTAAGTGCCTCCAGCCCACTCACACCCCAGCCTCAAACACATCTCTCATTGTTCACACACAGATTTCTGGCACTGGGAGAGAAAAAGGAGTTTTCAAACAGGCAAAACATTTGTCTGTCTCTAAATGCTATTGAATAAGTTTGTCACTGAGAGGTTCAGGGAGACCTTCATTGGACTTCCTAGCTTCTGAAGCATTAGAGCCAGACCTCTTGTCAGTCACCTGATGGCTCAGTGATCCTGAATCCCTAATTTCTCTCTACCTCAGTGTCTCTATCTGTAAGTGTGTTTGATCCTAATAGCTGACTGATTTCTAGGATGTTGGGCTATTTCAGATTACATAGAGTACTGTTGAGTACATATTAAGCTGCCTGTTCGGAAGTCATTTACTCTTCAAAACAGCTTCAATGGGGTTAATAGCATCTAGTGACCATAGAAAGATAGAAAGCACACTAACACCCTTGAGGTAAGTTTATGTTACTTTTATGAGTTTGTCTTTTTTAAAAAAATCAGTAAATGATTACTCATTCCCAGCTCTTACCCCACTAGACCTTTGTCTGGTTTTATAAGCATCAAATTAATCTCTCGGCACCCTGTTCTTCAGAGGTGCATGTTCTCTGCTGGATTCTCATCTTAGATTTACATCAGTTCTTTACACTTTTTTTTTCGCCTTGGTTTTCCACTTTCAGAGTTCTCGCCTCTACTGATTTTTCACATCTCTCTCCTTTCCTTTCCTCCTCTTCCATCCTTCATCCCTGAAAGTGTGCTCAGCAGGAACCGCCGCATGGAAGGGGCTCCCCAAATGTGTAATAACTTCTACTCTGGCAGTAAGGCCCCTCAGCAGCTGAACTCAAAAAAAGTCATCGTAAAGACAAAATAGCTTTTACCCAGCAAGACTCTTAATAATCCCATTTCCCTCTGGGTCTTCATAAAAGAGTCATGATCTAATCCAGGAAAAAAAAAGGGGGGGGGGAGGGCTGGGAATAACAAAAGGAAAGCATGCCTTGGATGGGGCTGCTGGCCAGTCTAATGCACGCAGCCAGTGAAACCCTGTTCACTGCCTCTCAAGATCCTGTGATAGCCAGGGATCTGGGTTCTGGCCAGTCTTTCAGTGAAGAAGATAAAGGGAATTGCAAATGACTGGACCAAGCAGCAAAAATAATTTATTTTGATAAAGGGGAAAAATAAAACAGATGTGCCTAAAAGGCATATTGGGGGCCAGGGGAAGAGAGCTGATGGGGGAGGATGGGTAGAAAGGAGTGAACTGAAACCCAGCAAGAGTTTAGGGATAAAGTAGGACTTTGAAGCTTCTTGGTGCTACTGAAAATAAATATCTAGAACTTGCCCTTGGGAGGATGGGGGGATGGAATGAGGGGGTAAGAAAGCCCTCACATAAAATTAATTTTACCATTATTAGATTTAAAGTGAAATGTCCTTTGAAGTTCGTCATCATTATCTGAGGTTACTGTGTCCTATGAGTTCACACTAGCTCTACCTTGATCTATGACTAGGTATTATTATGACAAGTCCTCTAAACTCCTGGTTCACCAATAAAAAATATTTGCATTTAATAGCAGCTCTGAGTTGGGAAGGAAGGGTGGAGGCTGGACACGCAGAATACTTTGTGATAAGGCTTTCTTAGAATTTGTGATACCTACTGATACTTTGGGTATTACCCTGCTGAGTCAGTGTGCATGGGTGCTCAGTTGTGTCTGACTCTCTACGACCCCATGGACTGTAGCCAGCCAGACTCCTCTGTCCATGGGATTTTCTAGGCAGGAATGCTGGATTGAGTTTCCTCCTCCAAGGAATCTTCCTGACCCAGGGACTGAACCCACATCTCCTGCATTGGCAAGTGGATTCTTTACCACTGAACCACCTGATGTTACCTAGTCAATTATTAACTCATTAATTCATCAAGCCTCATTGAGTGTGATCTTTGGCAAAGACCCTGGGTTTGATGCCGTAAGGTTTGCCAAAGATGAGCAGGTGGTCCGGCAGCATGGATAAGGTTCTTTCACACTTTAGAAGATGCTAAAGAGCTTCAGCCTCAGAAGTTGGAAGAGGTTACTCCTGGGAGATCAGGGAGGGTGGAGGTGGCGTGTGAGCCTGTATTAATAGTTTAGATGGGTTTACAGCTGGGAAAGGCATAGCAGGGGAAGGGCAAAAGGGAGCAGAGAAGAAACACTGGGAAACACTGAGTGTTTGGGGAACACTCAGAAATGGCCATTTAGACAATGTGGAAGCAAATAGTTGCAAATAAGTTTGGAAATAATAGCTTGGGCCAAATACAAGGTCCAAATTGCTAGGCCAAGGGGTTTGGATTTCATTTACTAACCAATGGGGAGCCATGAATGTTTCAACAGAAGCCTTCTGTTAATCAAAATAAATGAAAACAATTATATTACCTTTTGGAGAGACCCTAAAATTATTCTTCTTCTATTTCCTTCCCCAAATGTCTGTTGAAATGGTCAGGAATTGTAATCCCAGATCTCTCATCAATGGCATCAAAATTGCATTTGCAATGAGGGCTGGGAAAGAGTGGACATAAATATCAACTAATGATATTATATTGGCTGCCCTATTGGAATTGCATTTGTTTATGATATAAGATGACAAATAACAAGGTTACCACAGGTGGCATGATTCGAGGTCAGGGGAGGTAATCGCATCAAACTTACATTTTAACGATTAAATGAAGGTTCATTTTTAGCATCCAGATTGAGGAGAGACGTTCCAAAGGCCCTGTTTCCAGACCAATTTCCAGTTCTGTCCTTGGTGAATTCATCAGAGGTGTTTTAGAAGAGGAAGTTTGCCTCATTCCTCACTCCTTTTTCCATGCTCAAGTGCTGCCTTCCTTTCCCTCTCTCCCATTCCCTCCTTCCTGCCCTCCCAGACAGTTCTTTTATTCAGATTTTGAACTTTCTCATTGCAAAAGTTCACAGGAATTTTCATTTGCTGTGCCTTCAGGAGTGGATCACTCACTGCCACCCAGCCCCATAAATTGAATAGATTGCATCCCTTCCCAGTTGCCTTAGGAAGTGGTCAAACAGCCACATTCCTGGGCTGATGGATTGGCTCATTTCTTCCCAGCTTAAGCCAAGATACAGATTTTTATGAGACTGTCTTGTGACAGGCTGAAGTCGCTTTGAATAAAACAAAATCCAGGCTCAGCCCACAGAGATCACTTTAAAAGAAGCTTATTCAAGGTTAGTGAGCAAAATGTGGTTCAAACCCTGAGCACAGGACTTAGAAGATCTGTGTGAGAGATTGGAAAAAACTCCTCCTCTGTTTTCTTTTCATGCATCTTTGTTGAGAAGCTCACACACAGAACTGTGTATGCCTTATATTTATAAATATACAGCCACAGACTCAGTTAAGAAAAGAAGCTCACGTCAGTAGAGCTAATGTGATTGAAAGAGACATTTAAACTCTCCATAATGCAAGACAGATGCATTCACTGAAGAATCCTAGAGTTTTGTTTCAGGCTTACCAAGCAGATGAAATAAAATCAACACCTTGCAGAAATACCTAGTTGTCTAGGAGGGTAGAGAATCTTTTTAATTAGAGGTTCATCTGCGGGTTATAGGATTTTCCCCTTCCATAGTTTTACAGGCTATGAAATTTAGAACTGGAACTGACCTGTAGCACCACTCCCCTCATTATAGATGGGAAAATAAAGGCTCAGAGTGGTTTACTAACTACCCAAGATCACACAGCTTTCCAGTGGCGAGATCACTCTTGCATACAAGGCTCCTGACTAGTTAACAAAGTGACGGCCTTCTCTCTTTTGAAGTCATAGAAATGGCTTCTTCTTTTCTTTCCTACTAATAAATAAAAACAATGCTATGGTCATAGGATGAGACTGTGCTATGAATGTATTATTTGGGGATGAAATGAGACTGTTTTCCTCCATCAAGTGCCCTCAGGTATATATGTAGTGTCTTCTAATCCTTGTACTTGTTCTCTTTTCTGTGGCATTTGAAAGTAACAAGGGAACTGAGATCTAATGGGTTTCAAACCCAGTTCCAGGAAGCCCCGAAGTCCTTATAGAGAAGCTCCATCAGAAAGGCAGGGAGGGGCTTCAAGGCAGCGTAACGCACTGATTCTGTTACCCTCTGTGCCCACACCCACGAAGAGCTTCACTTTTAGTGGCTTTGCACTTTGGAGTTCTGGGTCCAGTTTTGATCAAGGGAAAAACAAACACTTCCAAAAAGAACTTTGAAAACGACACACTTAATTCCGGCCACTTGCAGAATTACAGTTTAGGAAACTGATTCACAGGAAGGTTACCGGGAGTTAAGAATCCAGGCGCTTGCATCCCCTCTTTGGCTAACATCAGCCCCGCCCCCTCCTGGTAGGCTGGTCCCCTTACCCCAGGCCCACCTTTGACAACAACCTGATGCTCCAGTCCCATATCCAGCCAGCCTAAGTTCCCCATTTTTGATAAGGACTTTTACCTTCAGTTCAGTTACACTGAGTGATCTGATTGTGCAGAACAGCCCGAGGTTTGTAGCTGCTATCACCTGGCCATTGTGAAGTAAACCACCATAATCCGATTATTTTCAAGTTCTGGCCATACAGTGTTCCTTTAAAAACAACTCCAGCTGAATTTCCTTAGGAGGCAGACCAGATTTTTTTAAAAGATCTGCTCCTCCTTTTTAATAAATACTTCCTAAAAATTGTATTACCAAGGAACCAGTGCTTTGTCTTAAATTGGGTCCTATAGGAGGGTGAGTTCCTTCTGAAACTGCCAGAGCGCCTTAGAATTGTAAGTGGACGGGTCCAGAGTCCCTTTACCTGATCCAGGAACAGGTACCCCTAGGCAGCATCAGATGGTACTTAGCTCACCAGCAAACAAGTCTCTTCAGTCATGTCTGACTCTTTGCAATCCTGTGGACTGGAGGATCCTGCCAGGAGCCTCTGTCCATGGAATTCTCCAGATAAGAATACTGGAGTGGGTTGCCATGCTCTCCTCCAGGGAATCTTCCCAACCCAGGGATCGAACCCCTCATCTCTTATGTCTCCTGCATTGACAGGTGGGTTTTTTACCACTAGTGCCACCTGGCAAGCCTCAAACAAAAGCACATGCGAAAAACCAACAAAAGAAGAAACAGAAAGATACGAAGGTCAGAAATAATCTGACCTTTTATATGTCAAATTAAAACACCTAAGTATTCGTTATGGGAGTAAATCAGACCTTTGTGACTTTAGACCTTAGCAGTCCCTTGATTTTAATCATGTCTAGAGGTGTCACTTGAATCCTTTCATCCATGGTCCAAAGACCTCTGAGGTCTTTATCTGACCTGACCTCGCCCATCCCTTAGACTTCCCTCTCAGATGTAGGAGAAAACCTGCTCTGAACTGTCCAGGCTTGGGTTCGCCTGCTTCTCTTTGGGCATGAATTTGCCCCAGGTGTAAGGTATTCACCAAATACAGAAAGAAGTCACTTGTCAACTTGCCAGACAGGCTCAGTAGCTAAAATTCAATGGGGTCAACCTCAGCCTCTATATGTGGAGATTGGCCTAAAGGCATTTGCCCTTGAGTTCAACTCCCTCTTGGCTGGGCTGGACTCCTCTGAAACACATAGAGAACATTTATGCTGTTCCTTTTGGCACGTGACACAGACCTCCTGAGCCCTGGGTGGTGCAGCTCTTCAGAAGAAAGTACATGCTCTTTCTCTTGGAGGCATGTTTGTATTTCAGACAGACCCTTCTGAAATACAGAAGGGTATTTCAGTATTTCAGAAGGGTCCCCAAACCTGGAAATGAAAGATCAGTTATCAAGAGGAGGTGGAGAAGGATTAAGTGTGTTTTCTTTACAGTTTTTACTGATGATAGATTTCAAGAATTCAGATCTCTCCAAGAAAAATAGAGATGGAGATTCTAGTATTTATCTTGGTGGATATATGGCTGTGCAAATGATGTGTGATATTTTATGAGAGGGTGTGAATGTGTGTATAGGACTGAAGTGTGAATTTCTAATAATTATGTGTCCCGGATGTGTGTTCAATATCTGTGTGTGTGTGTGTGTGTTTCTGAGTGTGCGTGCCATCCAAACAAGATTGTGAGTTTATAAATGTTTGGATATTGAAAAGGTTAACTCCATGCAAGCAAAGCAGATGTTTTAATGAGTTCTTAAATATTTTAATAAGTGCCTTGGTTTTTCTTCAGATAAAGAAAGAACAGGAGAAAAGAAATGAGTTACTCCTATTTCCTCAGGTTAAGTGAGTTTTAACAGCAGAAAATGTAGACTGTCCTCTATGAGATATATATAGCTTAATTTTTTTTTTTTTAAGTGGGAAATGATTACTCCTGATGTGGGTGAGAAACAAAACCTTCTTATGAAGAAGTTTCCTGTCTTTATTGCTGGTTATGTGTGCCTGTCTTAGTACTAAAAGCTTAAACTTGGGAGGCAGGGAGTTGAGGAAGAAAAATTCCTCTTTCAGGAGTAATGGGAGGGGAACAGGGAAGGGATCCTGAAAGGAGGGAGGGAGTTTGGATGACCAAACAGGAGCTCAGCTCAGATGCCCTGTGATGAGTTTTGCGTTAAAAGGTGTGGTTTGGCCAGGAGCAGGGCTGTAGTTTCAGCACAACAGCTGGCAGGGGAGCTGCACCCAGTAGAAAATTTCCTCTCCTGCCAGTTTAGTCCAGGCAGCTGGTGATCTAAATCCGGACAGCTCCATTTCCTCAGAGGGCCACTCTCAGCCCTATTTCCCACAAGTGAGCAAAGCCCAATGGGCCACAGTTTGACCTTGTTGGAAGACGCTGGGTGCCCAGCATGGCTGAGTGGTGTAGACCCCTGGAAAGCCTGCAGGATTGCTGCAGGGGGGACGAGTGGCACCCAGCTCCGCCACTGGCCTCGTCTCCATCTGGGTGGGAAGGCTGGGCCCATTGTCCTCCTGGCCTGGGGAGGGCGAGGGGTCATTATTTAGAGGATGATGTGGTCTCTGCTAACCAGAGGAAATGGCCTGCTTTTGTTTTCCACCCAGTAGGAAATGGAACCTGAATCCATTAGATTCTGGGCAGCTCGACTGCGGCACAGTTTGAGCTTGAGGTGCGATGCCTAAAAGGCTACTTGCGTGGATTTGTGTGTCCCAACCACCATTGTGCAGCATGCCCATCTTTTATGCATTTAAAGCCTGTCAGGCTGGTAATCTAAAGCAGAGGTCTGGAAGACAGTAATACCAACCGACACGGGGAAGAGGAGAGTGCACCTGTAGAGTTAAAAAATGCATGACCCTTTCCTCAAAGAGGGAACACAGGAGAAAGCCCCCATCCTGTCGGGTAGCTGCTGAGCCGGAATGCATAATTGACGGACGCGTGCTGCTCCATGCAGATGGCGATATTAAATCGTGATTGATGCTAAGAGAGGCACACATCTTAGGAAGGTCTCCGAGAGGCTTCTGAATATTTCTAGGTCTCTTGTGCCTTCCAGTCTTCTGTTCTACTGTGGGATTAAGCATCCCCCTTTCTCATTTCCCAAGAACCCCTCCTGGGGATGACAGAACTTCACTCCCAAATATAAGATGCATCAAATGTCACCACCCACCTTTCCTGCCTTTGAAGATTGCCTGCTTCCCTCCTGGCCCCCACAAAGCTGTTTACCTCCAGCCGGGCATGCTGGCAGGTGGGGGTTGGCAGTTACTCCCCTGCAGCTGCCTCTCCAATGGCTGGTCACCCCTGGACAAAGCAGCAGCACACTCTGCTGGTGGTGACCAGGCAGGAAGGACAGTGGATAGAAAGCTCAGAGAAAACACAGGCGTCCACTCAGCACAAAGCACCTTTGTCAAAACTCTGAGATCAGAGCCAGTGGATTCCCTAATGCAGATTTTTCCACTCAGTGTGTAATGAAATAATAAATCAAATTTGTGGTGCATGTGGAATTAAGTGTTCGGGGGTTTTGCTTTTTCTTTCTTAAAAAAAAAAAAAATGCTGAAATCACCCTCCAGGGCCTATTCTGGCCCAAAACTGAATATGCTTCCTCCGTATCACAAGTAATTGTTAACAGGCTCACTTGTGGGTCGGCACCACAAAACCACTATTGTCGGTTCCGGAGTCTTTACTTCTGGCTGCTGGGCTGGGCTGGGCTGGGCTGGGCTAGGAGACACCATCAAATAACATAAAGGATTTATGAGATAAAGATGGAGATGCAAGGTTTGAAGGAGAAGAAAATGAGCCAAGCAGGAGAGACAGGAACAGGAAGGGAATCATGTTAAGTTTACAGTTTTTGTTTTTGTTTTTTTTTTAATATCAGCCCATGTAATTGGAAATATTTATGACTTCTGGAATATTTTCATTTTGGAGACAGTGTGTGTGTTGTATGTGTGTGTGGCTGGGTGAGTTGGGGGGAGAATGAGCTGAAATAATCTCTTCCACTGAATGAGTAAGTAGGTTAGTCTTTTGGACTGCCATAAAAGGTCTGTAAAACAGTGTTAATCAGCCACTGGTAGAGAAGAGAAACAAGGAGAGGAAAAAAACAGACTGTAACGTATTTGAAGTTCTTGTCTGCCTTCTCTTCCAGACCAACCCTGTGGAGGTCGTTTGAATTCCAAAGATGCTGGCTACATCACCTCCCCAGGTTACCCCCAGGATTATCCATCCCACCAGAACTGCGAGTGGATTGTTTACGCCCCCGAACCCAACCAGAAGATTGTCCTCAACTTCAACCCTCACTTCGAAATCGAGAAACACGACTGCAAGTAAGCGCCGCCCTGTGCCCTGTACATCGATGAGACACACCCTCCCATCCCCCTCCCCAGGTTCCTGCCATACCCGCCACCTCATGGCAGCACCCCCTGGCCCCAGGACCTGCAGAACAGTGGTATATCCTGGCCCCAGAGAGGAACCTCAAGAGGTTTATTTCTTTCAGGGGAAATCAAAGCCTAGTTGACCCCATAGAATGGAGGTAAGAGACTTATTGAGTGAAGAGTATAAAGAATACACCCTAAAGTCAAAGGCTTGCAGAGGAGGAGAATTCCACGTAGGGGAAGGGGGTGGACTACCTCATGCCAGCTCTTGACCTTAGGAGTGACTTTTCCCTCAGCACACTGAGTGTGTGCTCAGTTGTGTATGACTCTTTGCAAGGCCAACCAGGATCCTCTGTTCATGGAATTTTCCAGGCAATAATACAGGAACGGGTTGCCATTTCCTTCTCCAGGGGATCTTCCTGACCCAGGGATTGAATCCACGTCTCCTGCATCCCCCCGGAGATTTCCCCATTTCTACTGCTGTTCCCACATGAAGGAACCCCAGCAGCTTCCTTAATAAAACAGTAGCCAGTCCCCAAGTGGAGACTTCCTCTGCATCTAGCCATGGAGAGGCAGGCTGTTGTTTTATGAAGCAGCAGCTGGTCCTTACAGAAAGAGAGTTAAAAATCTAAATCTATACTGGTAGGCCTGAGATCCACCTTGATTCTCAGAATTTGTGCTATACAGGTTAGAAGCTGGTATTCTGGATTTATTTAACAAACACTCTTCTAATTTCTTTGCAAATATCAATCCATTCAGTTCTCACAAGGGTCCTGAGAAGTTGGTATCATTATCATTATGACTTCCATTTTGTAGATTAGAAAACCAAAGCCCAGAGAAATTAAGTAAGTCACCCCTGGTCACTCAGCTGGGCTCACAGCACTGGTTCTACCATTTTGAAAGTGTGTGATTTTAGGAGACAGCACGCAGACACTGACATCTGTGAGTGGTTTAGAAATGGCGTCTTCCTAGCCTCTTCTTCTAGGGAATCCGTCGGTTCTTCCACCTAGCCTTTCCATGTGAGCGTCAGAGGGAATTTCTTTTTTTTTTTTTATTTAATTTTTAATTGAAGGATAACTGCTTTACAGTATTGTGTTAATTTCTACCAAACACCCACATGAATCAGCCGTAGGTTTACCTATGTCCCCTCCCACTTGAACCTCCCTCCTATCTCCCTCCCCATCCCACCCCTCTAGTTGTTACTGAGCCCCAGTTTCAGTTCCCTGAGTCATACAGCAAATTCATCAAAGGGAATTTCTTTTCACAAAGTTTCTAATTTTTGTAATCTCTATCTCTTTATTGCTTTGGTCACAGTAAGGAAATGGCAACCCACTCCAGTGTTGTGCCTGGAGGATCCCATTGACAGAGGAGCCTGGTAGGCTACAGTTCATGGGATCGCAAGAGTCAGACACAACTTAGCATTCTTTTTTTCTATGGATACGTGTAGCTACAGAAGCTTACATAATAAGATGTTCTACTTTCCACCAGCTATTGAAGTATAAAATATTGGCATTGGGAACTTCCTAGTTATACCCACATATAAATTCCTACTGACTGTGAACCAGTCTACATTTTCTATAATTTTATAGCAGTAATCCCTTTAGTTTCCTATCAGGTAAACATATATAAAATCCCATTCAGAATGGTATTATTCCCTATTCAGTGTATATGCCTATGACAAAAATCATATATAGAATAAAAGTCTTGGATGATTTCAAGAAAAAAAGCAAAAACAAAAAAAGAAATGCTATGTTAACATCAAGATCCCTGTTAGTTAAACTGAGGTGGGGAGCAGCATTGTATTATAATGTCAAAGAGTGTGAATGCCCTTTGTTTTGTCTAGTGGGCTCCACCTTAAAGTCTTTCTTCACTCAAACAAAAATGAGAGTTTTCTCTAAAGGACAGAATGTGCCAACAATCACTTGTTGTTGTTAAGTTACTAAGTCATGTCTGACTCTTTGCAACGCCATGGACTATAAGCCCACCAGGCTCCTTTGTTCATGGGATTATCCTGGCACAAATACTGGAGGTGGGTTACCATTTCCTTCTCCAGGGGATCTTCCTGACTCAGGGATTGAACCTGCATTGCAAATGAATTCCTTACCACTGAGCCCCCAGGGAAGCCCACCAACGATCATGTCTCGCTCTAAATGAGTGCCTAGAACTTGCCATGGCTCTGATGAGTTTTCAGTGGCCCCTTATGATTAATAAGTAGTCTGAGCATTCCTTGTGACCAAGGCACTGTGAATACTGATGAATTGACAGAGGACACAGCTAGCAGGAAGTGTACCAAGGACAGGCCTCAGTCTGGGCCCTCACTTCCTTGTGGAGGAGACAAGGCTTCTCTATAACCAGAGCTAGATTGGGAGATTCAGTGAGGCAGTGTCATTGTTATCATCCTAGGATGTCTTTGCACCTCCATAACAGTTCTTTCCTAACAAGAGATAGTCTTAGTTGAAAACCGGAGGGTTTCCCAGATGGACGCCTCATGTGATGCAGAGTCATAAGATGGAGTTCTAATCCTAGATCCACTCTTGACTCAGTGGATGACACCGGGGAACTTATTGGTTCCTCTTTGTCCAAGTTAAATGCACAGCCTGCATATATTTGCACAGCATCTCAGGGCTGCCAATTCTCTGCCAGTGAATGTTACCAAAAATTTCTGTTAGAAGAGCTTCTTTCTAAGGTATAAAGCTTCCTGTGCCTCTGGCTGGGATACAGAAGGTTGGCACAAACTGAAGCATGCTGTACTCAGAGCTTGGGTCTGAGCTCAGAGAAATTTGACTAAGCACCTCTCTCAGATGAGGGCCAAAATCTGTTATGCTTATGCCAGCAAATCTCCCAGGGAAATTGCAGAGAGGTCATCTCATGTATATGCATAGTGGCACAGAGAGAGAAACCAGGTTTTTGAAGGGAAAACTCAGGAGCTGGTGAGCATGGCTTAAAACACGTTGGAAGCAGGAAAAGCCAGGGAAATATGCTTCTGCCCTGTTTGGGGCTGTGGGGTACCATTTCCCCTCAGGACTCAGCCCCAGGGATGGGGCGAGCACAGGTCTCTGAAGCCACTGGTGGCAGAGGATCCAAGATGGTATCTCTGACTGGAGCTGGAGTAGGGGAAGCAGGCAAGTTACAGGTTATTCTGAAGTTTCTGGTGCTTATCATCCATACCAAGTAGCTTCCTGTTCTTCTCCCCACTCCTCCACTCCTTGCTTCCAGCTTGAACCAAAAAGTTCATGGAGGTCAGAAAAAGATCTTTCTGGAGTCTCTTTGCCCTAGTGCCAAAGTGTCAGCAAGACTCTGTTGGGGTCATGCTGCTTCATCCGGTGCTTACCTCTCTTACTCCCCCGCCCTTTCTAACTGGATTTGGTTCTCAGGGTCCTTTTGTTGTCGTTGTTCAGTTGCTCAGTCATGTCCGACTCTTTGCGACCCCATGGGCTGCAGCATGCCAGGCTTCCCTGCCCTTCACTACCTCCCTGAGTGTGCTCAAATTCATGTCCATCGAGTCAGTGATGCCATCCAACCATCTCATCCTCTGTCATCCCCTCCTCCTCCTCCCTTCAATCTTTCATAGCATCAGGATCTTTTCCAATGAGTTGGCTCTTCATATCAGGTAGCCAAAATATTGGAACTTCAGCTTCAGCATCAGTCCTTCCTATGAATATTCAGGGTTCTTAGGGTAAATACTCACCAAGAGAAAACTTCCCAAAGATCTTCTGAGAAGAGCATAGAGCAGCAATACCCCTGCAAAAAACTGGAATTGAGCAAGAACATCAGAAAAAAAAACAGAAAAACAGCCTCCCTGTGGAAAAAGGACAGTGGTCACATGCCCGCCGTCTTCTGTTTTTCCTGTCTTCCTTCGTGCAGGATTAACTGCAAAGATGGCCTGTGACCTGGGAGTGGGCCCTGCCGTGAGAGGATTAGCCTGGTCTCTGGCCCCTAAGCTTTTGGCTCTCTATCTCTTGAAATCCACAACCTAAAGGCGGAGGCCATTGGTGAATAAACCCCAGACAGGCAGACCTTTTCCCCTAACTTGCTAATTTTGTTCCATTTAAACTTGCTGTCTGCTTGGAAACTTTCACTCACCAGCCCCGGTTTTGCTTGAGTCAGTGCAATCCAAGGCCACCGTCTGCAGTGAACTCTCCACCTCCTCCCTCTGGCCATCCTCAGGAATCAAAGCCCCCAGCATCCATAGGCCGCTCTGAGGCCTGGTTACCCACTGCAAGCAGAAACCAGAAACCCCTGTGGCCCTGCCAGGTCAGGGTGGCTGACAGACGGAAAGGCAGGACTCAGGGCTGACTGAGCAAACAAGGCAAAGCCACTTCATTCCCTGTGGTGGGGAAGAACGTCCTGCTACTGCCTTTCACTTGAGTCATTGGCCAAGTAGCTGAATGTTAGGGCTTTAGAAACACATGCACGCAAACTTGAATATTCTTTCCCTTTCTGAGATCTGAAATAGATGTATTCTTGAAAACCCCCACCTGTGTATGATACAAAGCTTATTCACGAGCACTCGCACAGGCCTGGTGGAGGCCCAAATGAAGCCAGAACCAAGAATCTAGGTCCATTTGTGCTGTGCTTAGTCACTCAGTCGTGTCTGACTCTTTGTGACCCTAGGGACTGTGGCCTGCCAGGCTCCTCTGTCCATGAAGATTCTTCAGGCAAGAATGCTAGAGTGGGCTGCCATGCCTCCCCCAGGGAATCTTCCCAACCCAGGGATCAAACCCAGGTCTCCCCCACTGCAGGCGGATTCGTTACCATCTGAGCCACCAGGGAAGCCCCTGGTCCTTTTAAGAACTGGTTATTTCCAGATGGTGTCTTGAAAAACACACTTCAGAAAGTACAAAAACCACTAGGAAGACTTGAGAGAATACTTAGGCTGAAAAACCCAGACCCAAACCCACACTAATAATTGTATGTGTGTGCTCAGCAAAAGAGATCTCCTTTACCATGCCACACTGAAATTTCCAGATTCTAAAACATCCTGCTTTAAAGCTCCAAACGTTCCTCTTTAGAAAGATCTCTGATTGAAAACATTCTATGTCATGTGCCACACTTTCTTGTCTTCTGAAACAGAACAAATAATAAGGTGAGTTAACTTTTTCTCAGTGACTCAGGCTTTTAATTCTAAACTTGACTTTTTGCAACAGAGGCTGGGTAATGTCATGTTTAGATCAGATAGACTTATATATAGTTTTTGTTGACCTTTTACACTTCGCAGGCCTTAGTGTCTTCATCTGCAAAACTGTGTCAGTGATGCCTACTTTGCAAGATTTCGGTCTCCTGTTTATGTCGATACACGATACATTATCGACCATGTCAGCATCTTTGTACTTTGGGGAAGTGTGTGACATTTTTGCTATCTATACGCTTGCTGTCATAGCGCTTCTAAATGCGCTCCTCTGATCTGTTTTCACCCTTTTATTTTGGGTAGGATTTTGCCTCGAGAGGTTTTGGTGTCCACTGGGACCTCTTTAGTCCTGGGGTCTAGCTTTTGTCCCAAGCCAGTATAGTCCAGGGCCAGCATTCTGGTTTGCCTTGGTCAGCCTCACTCGTAGCAGAGCAAGGACTGGGGTGCTCTCCTGGGGACAGAGTGCAAGAGCACCAACGCGTGGGGTCCTCAGCAGTAGTTGAGCTGCTCACCATCTTTTCTTTTGAAACCATCCCCCGACCCCATACTGGATATTTGAGGTTTGGGGATATTTGGCCTCTAGCTAAGTGTGCTTGGTAAACAAAGTGTTCTTGTGTTTATCTGTGGCCAGAGGAGCCCTCTAAATCTTAGATGTGTCTGTTTTCCCCAAAGTAGGGGATGCTGTCTTAGAAAGAGAGCATTCTCCTAGGTTGACAAGTTGACTACAGAAAACAGAGGGAACGTACCAGACTTCAGTCATCTGACCCCACCCCACCCAGCCAACGAAGATTACATGCACTCAATTAACATCCTCCACATACAACCGCATACAACCTTACTTCCGCAGACCCTGTGAGGGCAGAGGCTCAGACTCACCTCCCTCTCCCCTCCAGCACTCCCTGCTGTGTAATACCCTCCCCTCCCCCTAAGAGTCCTAGATTCCTCCAGCTCTTCTAGGGCCTCCTACTCAGAACTCCCTAATCATTGCATATTGCCTTGATCTGCTTGCGTTTTGTTCATGTGTGGACATCCTGTGTTCTGAGCATGTACATTCTCTAAGGGCATGGACCACATGTATCTTGTCTCTACCCTCTATGGCCACAAAAACCAGTGAAGTCATTGTTACTCTTCCCATTTGACAAATGAAGAAACTTGGGCTCAGAGAAGTAAGCAGCTGGCCTAAGGTCGCACTCTTTGAAAGTGGCAGAGAAGGGATTTGAAGCTGGAACACCCTGCTTCTTTGCAACCTGAGCTGTTTACTCCATGCTTTATTGTCTCCACCATCACCATGGATTCTGATTGGGGGTATGATATGAGCCCTGGGATCCAGTTGGCTGAGGAGATCAGGGAAGGCTGCTTGGAGGAGGCGATGGCTATACTGATCCTAAAGAAGTTAACCAGGCAAAGGAGGGGCATGGGTATGGCCGGTGGCCCGGGCAGAGAGCATCATGTCCCAGACAAGAAGGGAACCAGAGTAATGAAAGGCCATCTTTGTGTCTTGTTGATACAAACCCCCTTCCCAGTGAAGAGATTCCTGGGCAGTGCTATTTTATTTTATCTCCTGGCCACATGACTCCCAGCATCTCAGGGAGGGGTTGAGGTCAGGAAAGACAGAAAGTGGGAACTCTCTGCTATCCCACTCTCCCAGGTCAGAGCTTCTACAGTCTCATATCCTCTATCCAGGGACCTCGCCCCCAGTTTAATGCCTGAAAGTGAGATTTGGCCTGGGGAAGTCCAGGTAACACTCTGGATTAAGCTCCGTACACAGAGTACTCCTACACAAGACTCGCTCTGAACATACTTCTCTTTCCTGTGAATAGAGGGCACAAGGGCCCAATGCCCAGTTAGAAGTGTGGCTTCAGCTGGTTTCTGCCTGAGCCTCTGGAAATCCAAGCAGAGAGTGGGTTCTCTGTGGTTGAACAGGGTGTTTTATACTCAGGAGAGACCCTCAGGTTGATTACTCATGACATTATTACAGATTTACTGCCTGCCCAACCTCAGAAATATTCTGATTCCCCCAAGGAGCCCATGAGCAGCAATACTTGTCTGTATTGCAACAACCCTGCTAATGACAGAAACAGATTCCCCTCCAGGTACATGGTGCAATAAACGGGAGCGGTCTGCTGACTGGAGCTCAGCTGGCAGCCGACCCCACACTCACCAACCTTGACCAGCGACTCCACCCAGCAACTGAGCTTGCTGAAGAAGTGGGAAAACACACCGCAGATTGTTCTCCTCCGCCTACCAAGGTTAAAGAGCAGTTGGGACAGCAGTTATTTTTGGCAGTTTGTTTTTAAATATGCGATGTTGCAATCGTAACTCTCAAAATGCAAGCTTCACTGTGGATGTCCTTCCTAACAATGCGTTTTTATCTTCTGATTGAGAAAATCACTAGAGATTTTCTAGTACACAATCCCACTTGTTCTGCCTCTCAACCCTGGCACATTCTCTGAACCCCAGAGGTCCCAGAGGGCCAGAATCTCATCCCATGTAACTCTGTGTAATTCTCCCATCTAATTACACTGGGTGAGAGTCTGTCTTAAGAAATTCAGTGGGAACTCTGGGTGTGGAGGGGATAAAGAGGAGAAGGAAATAGACCAAGTAGAGAAATTAGATTTTTCTAAAAGGGGAATTCATGTGTTCTCTGGTAGTCATGAGTCCTTTAGAAAAATAATGTATTCTCTTTGTTTTGTCCTTTTTAGTGGCAGGGCGATTGAAACCTTTGGATAAGAGAAACTCAGCAGATATTGTAATTCCATTCTTCTACTTCTGCCTGGATAAATCATCCAGGAAAAAATATATATATATTAGGTGCCCTTGTCTTTCCTTCTAGAAAAGAGCTTCCATAATCGTCCTTCATTATAAGACCTATGCCTCACAACTCATCTCAGTTGATTGCAGAGTAGATGGTTGTATTTCATTTACATAATAAAATTTTTTTTTTCCTAGAAAGAAAATCCCTGAAAATGTGAGCTGGTTCAAAATAAAACTTGACAAAGAAGAAGAAAGGAAAAATGTGAGCTAGGCTTAGGTTTAGAAGGGCCGCAAAAATCTCTAACACAGTAAAGGAAAATTCACATGATTTTTATATGCTTTTTCCCCTGGCTTTGTAGCCAAGCATCTCAGCAATCTCTATAAATTTTTTAGCTCTGCCCCATTAGGGACTCCATTTTGTTTATAGGTGGTATGAAGGGATTGTCAGTTGGACAATAACAGCAAATATATATTGAGCTCTCGACAGGTCCCTGGTGCTACTACACCAAGAACTTGCCATATTTTACTCTCATAACAACCCTCTGGGGCTGGGACTGCTGTTATTCCCATTTAACAGATGGCTTTACTGAGGCCCAGAGAGATCACACGGATAGTAAGGGTAGGGCTGGGATTTGAAGCCTGCTTCAGCTGCCTTAGGATACCTGTGCCCTTGTGCCCAGAGCTCTCATCTGCTTTCCTAAGGCTTAGGTATTTGGGGCCTCTCTGATTTCCTAGGATATCCTGGACACGGATTTTTTTTTTTTCTCTTATACCCTTTCTTTGCCTCTTCCTGCCATCTGCTCACCTCCGGATGCCGACAGGGCAGTCAAGGAGAGAGAGTGATTTTTCTGTGTCTTTAAATACAAGCTGAGAGGCCTGACTCTCAGTCAATTGTTTCCTTCTGCTTCCTTGTCATCCACCTCCTCCCCTGTCCCCTCCAGCCCCGCCCCATCCTCTTCAAATTCCCTGCCATTCCCCCACACCTCACTCTTCATCTGGAATCCGAAGATGTGAGGGCTAGTAATAGAGTGTCAGCGGAAGTAATTGATTCCTCACACAGAGAGAATTCTCCTGCCTTTAGTGTCAATGGAGCTGAACCGGAGTCTTGGAGGGTGAGCGAGACATGTAAACAGTCCATGGCTGAGCTGTCAGGGCGAAGCCAGACACACCAGAGAGTGAGTGAGAGGGAAAACGGTGGAACAAATAATTGTTTTATTGGAAAGGAAAGGAGTAAATAATATTTCAGCCCAGGAATTGGCAGTTTGAAAGAGAGGGTTGAGAACTAGGAGCAGAAGGAATCCGTGATGTGGGTTTTAATGGGGGGGTTCCATTGTCTTAAGGTAGGAGGTTTCGTCCCACCTGACTCCTTCCACCCATTATCATCATTATTATCATTAAAATAATTACCGTAACAATTACAGTTGATGAGACCTCGGGTTTATAGAGCACCTTTCATCTAAAAGTTCAAAGTGATTTATCTGTGCGTCATCCCTTTGAGAGCGGTAGGAGGGTAGGAAAGTATTGTTATTATTTTTTTTGGTCTTATCTGCTGGGAAAGCGAGGTCCAAGCAGATAGAGGATTTAGTCCTAGCCTCAGGGTAGACTGCTGTTAGGGTACTGACTCTTCTTCTGGGCATCTCCATTGCCCTACTGCCCATAAAGGCCCTTATGCTTGTGTGGCCCCCACAGCTCATCCCTGACACTGATGCTCCCTCCCAAGATGTGAGGGTCCCACCGGCCACTGCAGTGTGATGGCCATCTCCCCAGCCAGCCAACTGCTCCATGCACACAGCAAACAGCCTGCTCTGACTGTGGGATAAAGGTCCTTCAAGGTCTGACTCACACTGTTCCCATCCTGTGCGGAGACTTCCTGCAATCTGGTTCCCCTTCTTGTAGAAGCTGGTGACCTTTCTAGCCATATTTCTTCCCGGTCTTACTGAGCCTTCAGCCAAGAGCACCCGTTATTCTGAACTTCACAGCTTCTACTCCCCCACAAATGGCAGCTGATTCTTTCAGGATAGAGGGATGTGCTTCTGTGATGCAGAGAGGCGAGCGCTGTAATGTGCCCTGAGTGGACAGGCCTGCTTTTGCTCCAGCAGCTACGGGGCCTTCAGAATACAGTTGTCGAAGAAAGCTGTTACCCAGTGGTGGTTTGAGAGGCGGAAGCGGTCCCAGCTGACTGGCCACCGAACGCTCTTTTCAGAATCTCCAACCCGGCGTGGCAGCTGTCCCTTCCTGCCTGGACATTAGTGCAGGCCCCTCATGTCCACACCCCAGTGCTTTTTGCACAGTAGTGACGAGTTTGCCCCTGGAGCCAGGAAGAAGCTCTGAGCTCTGTAACCTGAAGCTCCAAGTAAATGAAATGCAAAGACAGCACTCTCACGCCTGCCCGGTCACACCTGCTCCTCAGACTGTCCCCTGCTTGGATTTCCGCATGGCACATTTTTCAGGCAAGTTTTGTATTTTCTGACTTTTGTTATGGAGGCTGGAAGCCAGCAAAGGAAGACAGAAAAACCTTTGAGAGCTCCCTTGGTTCCTGGAAAAAACATAAAGGATTTTTTTGATGCTGACAGATTCCCTGGAGCTCAGCACTCCTCGTTCCCAGCAGGCTCCCATTTTTCGGACAGATGGAAAGGTTATGATTCACTCTCACAATTAGACCCACTGGGAGCCAGGGTGAGTGAGCACCCATCCCAGAGGGAACCATTCACCCGGCCAAGTTCAGGGATGCTGCCTGCACACCAGACCCAGGAATGGTGCACTCTGATTTCCTTTCAGTGGGTTCCAGTTACCTTCTGCCCCTACCTGTCAGCCCTAAGAGGCACAGAGACATCGTCCCTATACCCATTTATGAGATGAGGCAAGCTGAGGCATGTGCAGTTGACCCAGGCCAGCTTAGAACAATTCAGCAAGCCTCTGGCCCTTGGCCCTTGGGATTGGAAGGGGTTCACCTTCCCATCCAAGCCCCAGTCTGCTGGTGAATGGAGACGAACTGTGGGCAACTCTTACCTACTTTCTACTCTGGTATTATTACACAATGCCAGCATGGGGTATTTTAAGCTGATGGCAGAGGATGAGGATTTTATAGACGCAAAGGACAGACAGAAAGAAACACTCAACAGTCATGCTGAAAACAGCCTGCCCCAAAACCTTAAACTTCACACTGGCACTGGTTGCCTCGAAAATCCTTCCTTACATAAACAAACACGTCCTATCCAAGCCAGTCTCCAGGAACAGAGCAGATTTGTGGCCTTGGGGCCTGAGGAATGTGCTTGCTGGGGAGTCCGTCAGTGGAGAGAGGGGTGCTAGGCCAGAGGGTCAGGGGAGAGACGCCACAGGCTTTGTCGTGCGCCCTTGATTCTCTGAAAGTTCATCTGCAGTGAGACTTATCAGACACTGTCTGGAGCGGCCTCCTTCCTCACGTTGCAAGGCGTTCTTGGCAGCCTGCTCTGCCAGAAACAATGAGACCGGCGGGCCCTTTCCCTCATCCCTGGGTTTCTGCGGAAAAACAACCAGTAATTATAAATAGATGTTATTTGTAGTTTCCATTTTCTTGCCTTCAAGGTTTTTTGCAATAATTCCTCCAGTTTCTTTTGGGTTGTTCTCTTTGCATACTTCCTTTGCTGGGTGGTCGGATTTCCTCCCTTCTGAAGAGCCCTGGTGACCTGGGCTCTGAGCGGATTGTGAAGAAGCTCAAAATATCAGAGTTTTGGGGTGGGAAGAAATAAAGGAAGAAAATGAAAGTGCCAACTACCGGTTTTAAAACGGCACTCGGCACCAAGGCAAATACCCAAACCGATGCAGTGTGTGAGTCCGTGGGGTTAGATAGCAAATAATAAAGGAGTTAGATAAGACATAACAGGGATATGAAGTTAGACAACAACAGATAATAATAATAATGACAGCAGCAGTAACAACTAACGTTTGTTTATTGAGCATTTACTATGTGCCTGGCCCTGTGCTGAGCTGTTGACATGTATTAACTCACCAAATCTGGGGGTTCAGTGCCTAGTTGTTCAAGACCCAGCACATGTGAAGGGCAGCGGGGCTGGTTTTTGAACCCAGCCTGGCTGGCTGGTTCCAGAGCCTGGGCTGGGAAACAAGACTGAAAAGAATTCTCACCAGCTCAAGTGATGAAGCACTGTGGATGGGTTTGTACAGGAGGAGGGTGTTTATAAACCACCCTCTATAGCACGGAGGTTGGGTGGCATAGACAGTCCCTAAAATTATGACTTTTCATTTCATTGTCACCTGTTCAGTTTCCAGAGCATCATGTGTGTGTAACTCTTCTCTCCCCCAAGTCTCCCACACTGTTTCGTAGAACAGTAATAATGAAAATAGCCAGTGCCTCTCAGGCGGTTTCTAAGGCATCCGGTGCTATATTGGGCCTGTGTAGACCTTTATGAACCTTTCAACAATCCCACAAGGTGGGGAAATTATTATTTCCATTTTATAGATGAAAAAACTGAGACTTAAAGAAATGCCTGAAGTCATAACACTAGCATGTGCCAGAAACTAGCTGAATCTGTCCACAAAACAAGAGTATACGTACAGAGTATGCATTTCCCAGACTATACACACCCTTGTAGACAGCTATGTTTCTATGCAGTTGAAACTTTTTTTCTCTGGTCACAGACCCCATCCCTAGGAAAATGTGCACATACCCAAACCAACAAAATTTCTGCATATGATTGTAGGGGTTCCCCAATCTACTAAAATTCATCTGTGGACCCTACTGGAAATTCACGGGCTTAAAAATGTATGCTCTAGATGGTACTTAAAAGCATGTAAGTACACAGGATACTGTTTTCTCACTCGGGCCATATGTTGACATATGGGTATATATGTGCTTATAAAAATACTTCACTTACAAAAATTAATATGTTATCCCATCTGAACACTTAGAAGCTGGATTTCTACTGATGAGACTCAAAACCACGAATTCCAAATCTACTCCCTGCTTCTGTGGGTGATTTGTCTATTAAATTTGGCATTGTTAAACAAAACAGCTAAATTAAAAGACTGAGATTCTGTGAAGTCTCTAACTGAGATGCAAAGGGTGCTTTGCATCTGCACCTTCTAATATTGTAGTGCTCTGGCAATCTGGCATGCCCACTGCTCTCTGATCTTTCCTCAGCACAGAGGACAAAGGATGGAGGCAATGTCAATGTGCCCTGGAGTGGGACTGCGTGGGCCAAGCCTGCCTCTGACCTTTCCTCATCTTGTGACTTTGGGCAGGTCAGTTAGCCTCCCTCAGCTTCACCCTGTACATCTGTGAATGGACAGTTACCGTATCAGGGTCTGGTGTGTATTAAGTGAGGGTTAAAGGAAATAGTAAATAAATGGAGCGAGGATCTAGCCCATTAGGAATGCTCAGTAAGTGGGAGTTCTTCCCATTGATATGCCAGCTTCTTCTTAAATGTGTGTGTGGCACCAGTGAAAGGGGGAAATTCAAGGAAATGAAAAGACTTCTTAAAAAACCCAACCTGACAGCTAGGTAATTTCTACAGAAAAGCTGAGTGTCCCAATTGAGCTGGAGACCAGGTGACCTGGCTTTAGACCTGAATTGACTAGAAACTTTTGCATCATGCAGACCTGCTCCACAGCCTCTTAGGATCTCAGGCAGCTTCTTTGTTGGGAAAGTTGTGCATGACAGTATTGTTTTTTCCTATTTTCCCTGCAGGTTTTAATGTAAGGATTAATAAGGCAGTGTTTGTAGATGTCTTTGAGCTTCCTAGAAGAAAGGCACTCCAGGAGGTGATAAATTCTCTGGCCTGGATAATCTACTCATGAAATATGGAACTTTGAAAGTGTGAGAAAAATCTCAAATCACTTTGACAGCATTTTAATTATAGTTGATTTGTTTGCTGCTAATAGTGAAAATGCTGTCAGCATGATTTGAGATGTTTCTTCCACTCAAAATGTTATATTTCGTGTTTTCAAGTCACGAGGCAACATTTTGGTTTCCAGATACAACCAGAATAGCTCAGTGAGTGCGCTGGCACACAAAGGCAGAGTAGAAAACAGACCAACATATCCAACCCCTTGGAAAGCAGAGTTTATCCTTTTTAACATATAACATCAACCTTAGGTTCCCTCATTCGTTTATTCACTCAGCACAAAGTTAGTGAGCCCTCCTATGTGCCAGGCACCATGCAAATATGGGGTTGGCCCAAAAGTTCATTTGCGTTTTTCCATCATATGAAAAACCCAAATGAACTTTTGGCCAACCCAATATTATAAATTCATCCGTGAAAAGGTAAGTTTCTCACCCTCATGGTCCTGGTTGTCTAGTGCAGGCCCCATATCCTAAACAAATACAGTATATTGACAAGACCTTTCCAGATTATGGTTAACAGCCATAAAGGCAATGAAAGCAGGTGAGGTAGAGAATAAGGGCATGCCAGCTGAAATGGGATGGTCAGGGCAGGCTTCTCTGAGGAGGTGACATTTGCACTCAAAAGAATGAGAAGTTACCAGCCAGAACAAAAGCTAACAAAGAGTACTGCTGACAGAGGGAAGAGCAAGTGCAAAGGCCCAGGGGCTGGAAAGAACTTTCCATGTACAAAATGTGATGGCTTAGACATTTCATGATGCAAGTAGCATGAGAGGAGGCATCGCCTGCTTGGCAAAGGTTATGGCTTCAGGACTTGGGCCTATAGGTGCTCAGCCATATAGACAAATCCCATAGAATGGACACAGCATTCTTCCTTGGAGCAGCTAAGGACTCTGCCCACAACATAGAAATCCCCTCACAAGCAGTTCTGTGTGGCATCCACAAAGGTAGACTCTGGATGGAGCCACACGTCATCCAGCCCTGGGAGAAGGGCCTCCACGTGGTGAATTTTCCAGCACAGACTTGGTCGGCTGACCCAGCCTTTGGTGGCCTGCTGGGCAGCGTCACGCGTGGAGAGAGTTATGGAAAGTAAAAGTCTTTCATGTTTGCCTAGTGATGAGAAGAAGAGATGAGACTGATGCTTTTTCACATCTCTCCTGTTGACTCTTAAAATTAATTCCACCGTCAACATTCCCATGGCCCAAATGTGGGTTTGGGGAGAGGAATGAAGACTTTGAAGTTGAGACAGAAAGTACAGAAAGCATTCTCTAGACAAATGCTCTACATGCAGATGTCGGAATCTGTGAAAAGAAAAGTAAAAAGGTACGTAGGGAACCATTTTAGATAGGAGAAGGGAAAAAAAAAAAAAGAACTGGCACAGAGATGGCTACTTCAGCTTAGGAAAGTAAATAAATAAATAAAATTTGAAAAGGTAGTGTTAAAGCTTTGAAAGGAATTTTTTCATTTGAGGGAGATTAGGAATAATGAAATGCAAACACAATAGTTAATATGTCTGTGAGCTGGTGTCTGTTTCCTTCCAGAAAATGGATAAGAGGAATGGCTTTTCAGGTTATCCTACTTGACTACCATTGGGGTGAGCTCTGAGTTTGCAGCCCAGATTCATTTAACCAACAAATGCTGGGTATTAGATGCCAGATGCAAAGTCATATTTATTCCAAGGCCACAACTTCCTAAGTCTCTGCTAGCTCTTCATAAAGGAACCTGACAACACTGAAATTTCTAGAGAGATTTACTCCAGGTGTAGCAAATCCCTAATAATAAAAAATTTCCCCAAATGAGTCAATCTCACAGGAGGTAAATGAGACAGTCTGTGTGCAGTCAGCATGTCATTTGGAGTATGCCCTTTATACAAAAAGCCCAGCCAGAAGACTTGGTGGTGAGCTGGAGTTGGTCCACAGGGCAGAACCCCAGACGCTGAAGGGAAGGGGAATTTTAGCTGCCAGATTGTAACTCTGGGTTGTTTTCCCCTCAAGTAAACCTGATAGGAAAATCCAGTTTTGCTAAGAAGTTCAAGTAAGGGCTGATTATTTGCTTCAAAAAAGGATTCACCAGAGGGTCCTTTAAATAACAGGCTCAGAGAGAAGCTGTATATGACTGATTTGTGTGAACCTTTTTCAAAAATGCCTCCCTTCACTAACGTGTATGTAGATATGTGAGGATGTATTTACAGCTAGCCATGTTACCCAAAAGGATTTAGATGATATATCTGTTGAGTAAATTGAGGCAAGTTTGCAGCTATGACATGTTTTGGGTACTTCAGCTTCATTGCTGATTCTGTTAATCCCCTAAATGACGTCATGGGTGATTTGGAGATGAAACCCTCCACTTCTAATGAACAAGCCAGGTGGATGTCAGGGCCTCTCTGTGTCCTTTATAGAAACTGGCAACACAACGACTGGAAGTATGTGATGGTCTCTTTAAAATTGTTTTAAAATTTTCATTGAGTGCGGGCCATGTCCCTGACACTATTCTAGGTGCTCCAACAAGCTATGTCTTATTTAAGTCTTATGGATGATGGTTGTCATCATGATGGTGGCACTTTTTATCTGCAAAATTATGAGAGCTGGGTTATTTTTCTCAACTCTTCTACTTGGGAAAAAAATTCTTAATAGAAGGATCTTTATGTATTTTAAAGAAGTGAAGACTTATTATAAACAATTCAGATAATATAAAAGAAGAAAGCAAAAAATTACAAATTATCCCCCATCAGTATATTTTACCCACCATCAATTTATTTCATCACAGTTAATATTTTAGTCTGTAGTCTTTCAGGCTTTTTCTGTGTGTATATGCAAGGAAATTTATATACTTACATATATTTTAAAGAATACTTTTAAAACAATCTACTGTTTTTCAGCTTAATTATATACCATGGACATTTTTCCTTAAAGGCCAAAAAAAAAAAAAAAACACCTATACCTACAGTGTCCAAAACTGATTTACCCACCACTGTTGTCAGACATTTAGACACATGCTTTTTATAAACAAAGCATGTTTTCACGTTTTCCGTGCTTTTTAAAATATGCACACACACACAAAGATGCATATACTTCTTTGCACAATTGTCTGATTATTTTGCTAGGAAAAATTCCTAGCAGTGGGATTGCTGGATTAAAGAATATGTATATATTAACTTTTGTCATATTTTTGCCAAAATGCCCTCCAAAATGAGCAGATGCACATTCCCCCTTAGACAGCACCTCATTCACTGGCTCTCTCTCTTCAGGAGAATCACTTCTGCTCTATGGCTCAGCCTCTTCCCCTCTGAAATGGGCTTGGAAACACAACAAATCCCTGTGAACAGTTACGAAGTCCACACTCATGCCAGTCCGTGTCCTAGACACTTTCTATAGATTGTGTGTGTCCTTTAAATTTCAGAAGAACTGAAAGGAAGGTTCTAGTATCCCTATCGTGCTCTTATTTTTTCCATTTCTGAGGCTCAGAGAGGTTGAGTGACTTGCCTGAGTGACTCAGCTAGTAAGGCTGAGCTGGGTTCTGCCTCCTTCCGGAATGAGGTGGGGGTGGGGGTGCTCTTGCCCTTCCAGGCAAGCTGGGTCCTGTCTCCTCAGTGGGTACAGTTGTGCTCCAGCATTGTGCACCCTGCGAAGGAAGGCATTGCCATTACTCAGCTGAGAGTGACTGTCCAGCGGTGCTTATCTCGATGTGGAAATAACAAGGAGGGATTTTCCAGAAGGTCTGGGGGAATTTCCTTTGAGAAAAAACTGTCTTTTCACTTATGTTTTGGAACTGAGGAAGCACACTTTCAGTGTCAGCATCATCTCCCACACTGAAAGCACAGACCTAACAGATTCCCCACCCCTGCAGCCTTTCCGAATCTGTGGCCATCTCTCCGGAGCTCCTGGGGGAAAACCCTGCCATCTCCCTTCTCCAGACTCTAACCAACTTCTGTGATTCTTTTGACTGTAGAATTCCAGCCCTCTGGGGTCTACAAATGAACTAACCCTGGTCCACTCCATATACTCCCTTCGAAGGCCTATTTATTTGGAAGTGGCTGAGCCATCTGAAGTATGGCTTCTGGGGTCTGCAAGGAGGCCTCAGACCACTCCGGTTCAGACAGGCCACTTCTGCAGGCCACCAGCTCCCCCAGACCCCGTGCGTGTGGCAGGAGCAGGTGGGTACATCCCAGGGAAGGTAGCCTTTCCAGTCCCTCTCTTTTCCCCAGTGGAAGAGATTTTGTACATGTTGTTTTAACAGCTTGATGCAAAATACATAAACAGGGTGGAGAAGGAGATGGATGGCTTTCATTAAATAATGGTACAGTGACCAGCAATTTGAGGGAGTTAGTAGGGAAGAAATTTTCCACGTCAGCAGTTGTGACAGGGTGTTCCCCAGGAGCCCAGATGAAGACCACAGACTTGGGACAGTGAGGCTTGCCAGACCACATGCTGAAGCTGAAAGCATGCATCTGTACAGATAAGATGGCACAGTACCTGTGCAGTCCTGTGAACCTAGCCAAGGATGTCTTTGAGGTGTCTCCCCCTGCCTGGGCCAATTTGATTCTGTTTGAAATGAGCTCAGGTCTTCAGGGTAAGGAAGGCAGCCCGCTCAGCCTCTTGCTGAGACTAATAGTTATGTGCTCACAGAAGCTGGGTCCCCTGGGATTCACCCCCTGCTTTTGGAAAAAGGTTTTTATTGCCTTATCTAATACGGTGCTGATTCCTTTTAAAAAAACGTGTTGTTGACCAGATAGACACTGCTGATGTGAACTTCTCAGAGTCATCTCAGGGAGGGAGATAGCCCACGACTGGGGAGTCTTTATTACTAACAGTTAAAGAAAAGAAGGGTTGATCCCTTCAGTTCAGGAGAGAACTGAAACTTGGAAAAGAGGCAAAAAAATAAAAAATAAAAATCTCTGAAACATCCCCCAGTGCCTGACTCGGTGCCCAGCCCTTCCTTACATTTTTTTCATTCCATCTCTGTCCCAGTCCCCTGAAGTGGATATCTTTATCCGCATCTTACAGATGAAGTAATTGATGCTCACAGGGGTTAAGTAACATGCAGAGACACAGAGCCAAGAAGAAAAGACTAAGATTCAGATAGATCACGATGAAAATAAAAATGGTGCTACCGAATGGAGAAAAAAAAATGAGACATTTGATGGAATGACGCTACTGCTCTTATGTGAGCAAGAGATAAGGCCTTAAAGTCTAACCATGCACAGAGGTGCTCATTCTCTGTGGCTTTAGTAAAGCAACTTCCTGTATCTGTGTTTGCCAGTCTCTACAAGTAAACCTAAGTGCCCTTTGTTTATCCATCCAGAACACCTTAATGTCTAGAAGTGGATGGAGAGCACCTGAGCTGGAGGGAGACAGTAGTCCATTTCATCTCCTAGCAGTGATCTTTTTTCATATGTGCCCCTTTATGCTGTCTGCACCCAGGTATGACTTCATTGAGATTCGAGATGGGGACAGCGAATCCGCAGATCTCCTGGGAAAGCACTGTGGAAACATCGCCCCACCCACCATAATCTCCTCGGGCTCGGTCCTCTACATCAAGTTCACCTCCGACTACGCCCGGCAGGGGGCAGGCTTCTCCCTGCGCTATGAGATCTTCAAGACAGGTCAGTGTGGTCGTGAGTTGGGGCAAGCAGGGACTCCGCCATCGCCAGCTGTGTTTTGGCCACCAGGCACTGTGTATCGGATCTGCCTGATAGTTATGTGTTCATAGATGAAGCCCAGTGGGTTGACCTACGTGGTCAGGGTTCCAGTTTTATCCAGCCTGAGAGAGTTGATGGAGGGAAGAGTGTTCAAGGTGAGCCTGGAGACTGTCTAAGTTGAAAAGCCCATTTAAGTTTCCAGCCAATTTAAGAGGGCAAACTGCAGGGTTAGTGTTTGGGTGATTGCGACAACAAAAGAGTAGGGACATCTATTATATTGAAAAACACATTTGGAAAAAATCTGATATGTGTGTGTGTGTGTGTGTGTGTTTAATGCAGTAATCATGGTGAAAGCAAAACTTGGTTGAACTTCCTCCAAATTACTTCATAATTTAATAGCCTTTCTTTAGAACCACATGGGGAGGAAGGACATAATCTTTTCAGTGTTTGGAGTCCCTAAAAATCTTAACTGTGACCCCACCACCAATGGGATCGTGCAGTAATTTTAGATACAAATATGACTCCTAGAAATTCCCCCTGCTGATCCACTGTATCACGTCTAACCATTGAACCCCCACTTCCTAAGTGGCAAAGAAGCTGACTCCCTGAAAAAGATAGAAGAAGGAGAAGCAGAGAACTTTTAAGTTGACTGCTTGCTTTCCATTAGGTCCCCCTTAGATTACTTTTAGACCCTGAGAATATGGGCTAATGCTTATTCTCCCTAGAGTCGAGACAACTTTGATTCACAAGACGCTAGTTCAGCATCTCCACGGAAGCGCTCAGAGCAGCGTATCCTTCCCTCCGATGTGTGAGCTCATTAACTTGAGGCTAAGTGAAGCCTGTCTTCCAGTTCTCCCCTCCCCCCTGCCTATCCCCCCACCTCGGGGGCTCCTGCCCCATCCAGGACTGTGTTTCCCTCTCCAGCAGCCCACGTTTTACAACTCGTGGGCAGAGTCTGCTGAAAGGGGAAGCTGTCAGCCTTGTCATCAGGGAGCCCAAAGCCCGGCGCCTGTTGAGTTCAGTGTGAGGGGAACTATTCATATATATTTTCTTTTTCGCCAAACAATTCTTGAAAGGAAGTGGTAGCTGCTGAAAGCACTTTTTATATCCACTCTGTCTAAATATTTGCCCGATTTGTCTGCCTGAGAACAAGATCGTAGGATCCAGTAAAGGGGTGGGGCTGAAGGAACCGTGTGGAGCCAGAGTGGGAGCTGGGACTGTCCCAGAGCACGAGTCCTGAGAAGGTCCGTCTGCCATGGGTGGTCATGCTCCTGAGTACTTGATGTCATGGGGACTGACGATCTGTGCGTCGGGCGGCTAGGGACTGGCCCAAGACTGGCAGATAGGCTTATCCACATTCCGTTGAGTCCTATGCGAGATCCAGATTAGTTAGTGCCCCCAGCAACGACGGACTGCTCATTATACCATCATCTGCTGGGGAGCAATGGGGAGATGGAAGAGAGAAGGAAGGAAATGGGTGTTGGTGCTCTTCTGGTGGGGGAGACAGCACATAACAGGTGCATAGTTGATGTTATTGAATGACTATGTGTAAATAGATACGTAACTTGAAAGGTATAAACTATAATATGAGGCAGAGTAAGGATCAAGTTATGATTAACATGCTATGGACGCTTCCTAGGTGGCGCTAGTTCCTGCTAGGCAGGAGCCCGCCTGCCAATGCTGGAGACACGGGTTCAGTCCCTGACGGGAAAGATCCCCTGGAGGAGGGCATGGCAACCCGCTCCAGTATTCTTGCCTGGAGCATCCCATGGGCAGAGGAGCCTGGCAGACTACAGTCTGTGGGGTCGTACACAGTCACACACAGCTGAAGTGACTTAGCACACATATGTAACATGCTGTGGATTTGTACTTAATGCACTGTGGTGACCTGAATGGGATAGCAGTCCAAAACGGAGGGGATATGTGTGTATGTATGGCTGATTCATTTTGCTGTACAATAGAAACTAACACACATTGTAAAGCAACTATGCTCCAATAAAAATTAATTTCAAAGAAGAACGTGCTCTGGATATGAAAATGAGGAAGCCATCAAGTGGCTTGGACAGCGGGGAATCTGGGAATTCCTTTAGATAACTAGGTCCCCAGTGCTAAAGCTGCCACTCAGCCCTACTGGGTTGACCATGAAAGCTGCTCCAAGCAAAGGCTTCCAGAGAGCTGGCCACCAGAAGTCAGAACAAGAGTGGGGAGGACCATTACAGCTCAAATATGTTTCATACTTCCCAACTTAGTATTTCACAAAGGACAGTACCACATCCTCCAGAAATCAACATAAAAACGTGAATATTAGCTCTATGCCTGCCTGCCTGCTAAGGTATTCAGTTGGGTCCAGTTCTTTGTGACCCTATGGACTATAGTCCTCCAGGCTCCTCAGTCCATAGGATTCTCCAGGCAAGGATACTGGCGTGGGTTGCCATGCCCTCCTCCAGGAGATCTTCCTGATCCAGGGATCAAACCTGTTTTCTGCATTACAGGCAGATTCTTTACCACAGAGCCACCAGGGAAGGCCCCGTTAGTTCTATCCATCATGCAAATTTGAAGGGTCGATATTAAAAGACAAAATACACAGAGCTCATCATAACTCAGCATTACTGTTTTGAGGGTAGGCTGATGTAGGATTTTGAATGAGGCAGCAAATCTGTGGACTGCCTAGAAACAAAAGAGGCAGCCAAGCAGGTGACTTGGGCATGGGGAATTGGGACAGTCTACTCTAAGGATGGGGATTGCCTAGGAAGGAAGAAAGAGATTAATGCAACAACAGGAGATAACAGCCCTGCCAATAGCAATCATTCTTCTGGGGATTGTAAGAAAGAAAGTGAGAGCCCAGTGGCCCTGGAGCCATTCACACGTGCTATCATGCCCATTGGAAAGAGCAACTTATCCTCAATAAGGCACACACAGGTGCAGGGGTGGGGGGGCGGCTGTGTCAAATTCAAAACTGAGAAGTTTAGGAAGATGAGCGTTCTTCCAGGTCCCTCACCCAGATCTCCACTGTTGGAGCCCTGAGAGAAAATACACAAAGTTACGTCATCCACAGAACATGAAAGAAACGCATGAACATGCTGAGGAAATCCAAACAAACACAGTTGTGTTTGCTAGTCAGATTCATAAAGAGAGAGAAGGGGGAAGTATAAACACAGATACACAACTGTGCCGAGGACTCAGGAAGCCTTCAACCGCACATCACCCAGGCAGGGCTCTGCTGCAGAGTTATACCCACAGAAATAAACCCACGATTCAGTACAGATGGGACCAAGAGGCTGGAGGGGGAGATTCATGTCTGCCCTGAATGAAGTGGTTTATGAAAGAGTCTACGTATGTCCACATACAAAAGGGTGATCCCAAATCACCAAATCATAAGCATAACAGAGAAAGGAATTTTAAAATAATTTAAAAAGTAACATCGGAAATGGAATCACTGGAAAACATGGGGTTTTTGTATGTTTGTTTCCTGATTGTCTTCTGACCAAAGTACAAGATCGAGTTTTCTTTCCTGGGGCCCAGTGAAATTTTAGAAACTGAAATCTCACTTTATCCACAAACGGAGAAAACCTGGGGTGCCCCCTACTCCCACTTCTTCAATTGAAGAACTAGATTTACCTTTTGTGGTTAGACCCAGCTCAATTTTGGATAAATGCACCATGTTTTCAACAGCCTTGTGCTTGCAGATTCTTCTTCCGCTTGCAGAGTTATTATACAATTTACAGTGAAAAACCACAGGATGGGCATTTTTCATACCAGAGTCCTTTGGTATGAAATCATTCACGGTAGCAAAATCCCCTAGCTACTATGGACAATCTTTCCATTGCATGAACTTGAGTATCTGTTGACTGAGCTATTTTCTTAATTTTTAATTCATTTAGCACATTGCAGAAAAACATCTTGGTTTAGGTAGGTATCTGCAAGACTCAACTCTTGCCCCAGGAATAGTCACCTTTCCTGAGATCTCTTCCCCACATTCGATATTCGGCTGCCTACTTTCTGACAATGACCATAGTCCAAACAGCAAGATGGCGCCATTATAAATGGATAAACGATTGTAATGGACAGGCTTGATTTTTCTGCATAAAGAGGATAAAACTGTTTTTCTCCCTCAATCAAAATAAGCCACAGGATTTGTTGATGTTGTTCAGTCGCTAAGTCATGTCCGACTCTTTTCAACTGCATGGACTGCAGCACACCAGGCTTCCCTGTCCTTCACAGTCTCCCGAGGTTTGCTCAGATTCATGTTTGTTGAGTCAGTGATGCTATCTAACCATCTCATCCTCTGCCTCTCCCTTCTCCTTTTGCCTTCAATCTTCCCCAGCGTCAGGGTCTTTTCCAATGAGTTGGCTCTTCGCATCAGGTGGCCAAAGTATTGGAGTTTCAGCCATAGGATACACCCATGCTTTCCAAGTGGCTCAGCAGTAAAGAATCTGCCTGCCAATGCAGGAGACACAAGAGATGCGGGTTCAACCCCTAAGATCCCCAGGAGTAGAAAATGGCAACCCACTCTAGTATTCTTGTCTAGAAAATTCCATGGACAGAGGAGCCTGATGGGCTAGTCCATGGAGTCGCAGAGCGGACACGACTCAGAACACACACACACACACACATATAGCCATATTGAAAAATTCTCTCCAGTCCATTACAGGACCACAGAACCTTGGAAACTGTGGGCACTTTAGGATCTTACGTTCTCCAGGCCTCCTGGGGCTTTCTAAGTCTCCTTTGTGTCCCTTATGGATGACAGGGACCAAAGAAAGATTCCTCTATAAATTCCCACGCCCAGGGGGTGGGGATTCCCCTAGCCTTGGAGAGGAATGACAATAGGCAAACTCCAGGAGGGACTGTCAGGAGGCCTTTCCTAGTTCTGGAAGCAACTTGTGAATAGAGTTAATTTCCTCTGGCTAAGTGGCCCAGCAGCCATAAATGCTAACCTTTTGAAAATTCCTCTCTGCCCCCTGAAGCCCTGCCAGCTGGCTTGGCTTTCCTAAACTGCCTCATCCTGAACCACTGAGGAGGCCCTCAGAAGCTGGGGTCCTGATGGTAAACAAAGCTGGGAATACTGTGGTAAACAAACTGGGGGAGAGGTCATCTCAGCTGCTGCCTCCTGGCCTTGCTGCCCCATGGACCAGCTTGCCTCTGAATGATGCAGTGCAGAGCTTCTGGGATGCCACATTAGAGAGGCTGAGAAGAATCCTGAAAAGATTAACTCTCACCCCAGGTGTGCCGGGTTCCCACCCTGCCAAGGCACAGTGCTGGCTGGAAGGGCAGAGGTGATGGACAGGTGGGTAGGGATATTGGAACTTCCTGTCTGATGCTAAAGAAAGTTCCCCTCCCCCCTCCCCCGATTATTTGCATGGCACCTTTTCCAAGTCAGACGTTTGCCGCTTTCCAGATAGCCGTCATCAATAAAAAGACTCGCAGAGGGGCTGCAGCAGGAGCCACGGATAAAGACATCGCTGCGGGCTAGGATCAGTGTATTGACATCACACAGTTATATTTCAGTGGGATCCCCAGAGAACACTTCCTGCCAGTAAACACCTGGTTTATCTAGTATTTCTCTGTTTTTTTCCTTCATGCTTAAAGTGCCTGTTATTCTCCTCATAAATCCTGCTCCCTTTTTAAATTTTAAAATCAGAACATAGTGAAATCAATTCTAATTGTGCAGCATTTACATTCATCACATTAACTTGCAACACTTCTGGCTCCGAGCAGCTCCCTGGGCCCCGCTCCTGTCCTGGGACTGTCCCAGGCCCGCCCTGGCAAATGGTGGCTGGGTTACAGCACATGAGGGCCCGTTTAATGTGACTCCGCCTAGAGGCATTAGGGGAGAGGGTAGCTGTAATCCTTTTAGGAGCTCCCACTGCGGTCCAAGCCTGCACTGGGAGGCGAATGTGTGTGGCATTTAATAAGACGCCTCCATCGGTCCTGAGAAAGCAGACATAGGAGCTTAGGGGAGAAACAACGCCATCCCTACCACAAAAGAGCCAGAAGCCATCCAAATGCCAATGCACTGCCACATTTTTTCCAAACTTTCTGCAGGAGTGGCCTTTAACATCCCCAAACCCTGCTGTGATCCACCGGCTGCAAACCTCAATTGTTCATTGTCTGGCCACTACAGAGCCACTCGTTTTAATATAGTCATGACATGAATGAGACCCGAGCTCCCCTTTGCCCCTCCCCTGAGGCACCTTGGATCTTGGAGGGAGACGGGGGCACCGAGTTGGCTCTGGTACAATAGGGGCTAGTGTTGAGGTCAGCAGTAAATAAGGGGTCACATTGTTTCCCCTGCTGGCAATCAGCAAGCCTTCCTTAAGGATTGAAATAACTTACATTTCTGGAGCAAACAGCTGAGTAACTGAGAAAGAAGACTCTGTTCCTCTTTTCAAGGGAATCCATCTTTCTCTCTCCCTCTCTCTCTGTCTCTCACACATGCTTCTTTCTACACCACCCGTCCTCCCAAATCCTTAATTGCCACTTTTACTCTAATATGTAGAGCAAGCCTGCTCGCCTCCCTAATTTCTCCCCTAAAGATGGTCTGGCTTAAGGGCTTGAAATGTGGATGTGAAAAGTCTGTTGCTTCAAGGGCCACTCCAGTGGAAACAAAAACTTCTTGAGTAAGGAAATTTTGGCCCAAACATTTAAATAACCTGTGTGACAGACACAACAGAGAAAGGCATCCTCTTCCATTCTCTTAAGGCTCTGCTTCTCTTTCACCTACAGGCTCCGAAGATTGTTCAAAGAACTTCACGAGCCCCAATGGGACAATCGAGTCCCCCGGGTTTCCCGACAAGTACCCACACAACTTGGACTGCACTTTCACCATCCTGGCCAAACCCAAGATGGAGATCATCCTGCAGTTCTTGACCTTTGACCTGGAGCATGACCCTTTGCAGGTGGGAGAGGGAGACTGCAAATACGATTGGCTGGACATCTGGGATGGCATCCCCCATGGTGAGTGATGGCGCCTCACCAGGCCCTTCCCAGTAGCTTCATTGCCTGTTAATTGCTTTAGTGGCAATAAAAAACAGAGAACAAAGAAGTTAAAGCTCTTCAGAGTTTATCTGTGACCCATGATGACTTTCTCTTATCCTTCCCAGGGATGACTTCAGAAAAACTGTGGAAAGGCAGTTTCCTCACTTGGGGATACTTCTTTGCAGAAGGATAGGAGACTGGAGGAAGGCATGGCAACCCACTCCAGTGTTCTTGCCTAGAGAATCCCCATGGACAGAGGAGCCTGGTGGGCTAGAGTCCATGGGGTCGCAAAGAGTCAGACACAACTGAGTGACTAAGCATAGAAGGAGACTGAGTGATACTTGGATGAGGATGAGAAAACCTATAGGTCATATTTTCTTCTGCTCTGTAGAAAGTGACTCAGTGACCACTCTCTATGTCCAAATAGGACTCTAAAGCGAGACTAAGTTTGAACTGTGGCTCTGATCTTAGCAGCTCTGTGTCTTATTAATATCTGTATAAATAAGCTGCTATCATCATCATTATAATTACTATAATTTTATTATCATTTATATAGTCACAGGCTTCCCTGGTGGCTCAGATGGTAAAGAATCTGCCTGCAATGTGGAAGCCCAGGTTTGATCCCTGGGTCAGGAAGATCCCCTGGAGAAGGGAATGGCAACCCACTCCAGTATTCTTGTCTGGAGAATTCTATGGACAAAGAAGCCTGGCAGGCTACAGTCCATAGGGTTGCAAAGAGTTGGACCCAACTGAGCCACTAACACTAACCAACTAACTATAGTCAGAGATGTTAAAAAAAAAGTTCATCCCCCAAGCCAAGAGGCACCTGTGCTTCTCATGTAGAGACCAGCATGAGTCTTGGGTATATAGTATCGGTGAGGAAACTCATCTTTCACTTCTACCATCATTCTAAGTATTTTGCACTGTAAGGGAGACTTGATGTCTAAGCAATTTCATTTCCTCAGACAAGCATAAGATTTAGTCAGGAAATGTGTTGGAGTCCCCGCTCTGCTATTTCCTGGCTGTATGCACAATGAACAGTCATGTGCCCTCTCCAAACCTCAATTTCTTCTTCTGTGGAACAAGCATTATAATGATACCTTTCCAGCCCATCTCGCAGGGCTGTGAAAACAGAATGAAGCCAGGTCAGTGAAAATACTGTTTAATGTGCAGGAAAAAAATATTAGGCATTGTTCTGAAACTGTATCTCTGGTTGTTTTGTGCCAAGGCATCCCGAGTGATGCTGTGTTGAATGACTTGGAATTATGGGAAGGAAGAATGTATGGAGATTGGGGTCTGGCGTGTTCATGTCTGTGACCTCTCTTTGTCCTTCCTGTCCAGTTGGACCCCTGATTGGCAAGTACTGTGGGACCAAAACACCTTCTGAACTCCGTTCGGCCACGGGGATCCTCTCTCTGACCTTTCACACGGACATGGCGGTAGCCAAGGACGGCTTCTCTGCACGTTACTACCTGGTCCATCAAGAGCCACTGGAGAGTGAGTTGGCTGGCTGGGAAACTGACCTGTCCTCCCATGGGGGCTGTGAGGGTGATCTCTGCAAAAGAAGGAGGGGGGAAGTCAGACCTCAAGGGAATGGAGCTGCAGCCTCTTGCTGGGCAGAGATGAATGAAAATAGAGTAAATGTCAGTCTGGGTGCTCATTTCTTTAAAGAAAAAGTATGTATGCCAAGAATTAGTTATCCCCAGGGAAAGTCACAGGACCATCTCAAGCCTCAGAATGAAAGGGAGAGTACTTAAGGTATCTATATTGAGTCCCCCATGTGCTATTTTTGGTGGGTTTCCCAGGTGCTGCTAGTGGTAAAGAATCCACCTGCAGGAGATGTAAGAGATGTGCATTCGATCCCTGGGTCAGGAAGGTCCCCTGGAGAAGGGAATAGCAACCCACTCCAGTATTCTTGCCTGGAGAATCCATCCCATGGACAGAGGAGCCTGGTGGGCTACAGTCCATGGGGTCAGGCAAAGAGTCAGACACGACTGAGCGACTTAACACACATGCATGTGCTTTTCTTTCAGTCTGGGGTCATTTTCCTCACTCTCCAAGTCTCAGTGACCACTGTCAGAAAAATAGAACTTTTTTTTTCTTTCGGTCGCACCATGTATGTGGGATCCTAGTTCCCCAACCAAGGATTGAACCCACGCCCCTTGCATTGGAAGCTCAGAGCCCTAACCACTGGACAGCCAGGGAAGTCTCAGAAATGGAGAAATTTTAAACCTCTCTCTATATACATGTGTTTTAACATGAAATCTCTCTGGGCCTGACTAGAGTTTCTCTCACTAGGCTGGTACACTGCTGGATTTTCACTTTGTTCTGCCAGTAAACACGGTTTTTTAAGCTTCTGCTATGTAACGGGCACTGTGAAAAGCATAGAAGATCTAATCCAGCCCCCAGCAGTCATGGACCTTGCCATCCAGACCATCAGTCTCTTGCTCTGAGCTGTATCTTTAAATCAGTTCCTCTTGGGCGTGGACTTCAGAGGTGCTGTCATCTTCACTGAGAAACCTAAATGATCACGTGAATGACCAGAGGCACACTTTCAGGATGATTGGAGCTGGGCGAATCCTGCCATGGCTGTTGACAGTTTACCACACGGCAGCCTGGCCAAGGGACGGGTTTCATTCTGGGTTTTGTTTTTTCTTCAAAGAGCTCATGAAGGTTGAGAGACAAGAGAACGGTATTGCGAGTTAACCGAGTTCTGCAGGTGGTCAGTGTGGTCACCGAGCAACAGAGTGGGTTTGATACCTGAGAGAGATTGCTGGTCCTTATCTGACACGTGCACACACATGTATTGACCAGTGTCTGAGGGATCACGGGAAGGACAGCAATTAAACTGACGGCACAAGGCCAGAGGAAGTGACTTCTGAGGCCAGCTGCCCAGACAGGTGGTGCAGGCTAATATAGAATGACACGCATGTACTCACAGAGAGGACTCCCAAAGACAGGTATTTATTGCTTTGTAATGTCTGTCTTTGGTGCCAGAACTCATGAGACAGTTGAGTGAAAGAAAGAAGCAAAAGTGCCTCCTGGGTGTTTATTAATAAAGCAGGCTTCCCACGACGTATCAGCCCACCCAAGTCTATCACACGTTTACCTGTTATTTCAATAATGGTGCATCTGGAGTTTGGGAGCATCCGTAGCCTGCAGCACTAACAGTTCTTGTGCTTTAGATTGTATTTTTAATTTCTATGATGATTCTTATTTATCCACAGCCCAATTTCTTTTAGGTCAAATTTAGTTGCTTTCAGACCAAGAGGGGCTGTCAAGCTCTGTGACTTGGCATCATTGTTTGTAAAATGTGAGTGTAGAATTAGGTCTTTAAGATGAAGGAGTGCCTGAAAGGACTCACCCCTTGAAGAGAGCAGCATTTTGGGCGTCTCGGGGGTTTAAGGCTATGAGACCTAACTTCTGCCCTTGACCATCTCTACCCGCCAGACTTTCAGTGCAATGTCCCTCTGGGAATGGAGTCTGGCCGGATTGCTAATGAACAGATCAGTGCCTCATCTATGTACTCTGATGGGAGGTGGACACCTCAGCAAAGCCGGCTCCATGGTGACGACAATGGCTGGACACCCAACTTGGACTCCAGCAAGGAGTATCTCCAGGTACTGACTCAGAGGCTGTTTAGAGTGTGTGTGCTTCAGTGGGTGAGGCAGCTGGCTCCTTCATTAGAGTCAACAAAGGACATGAAGAAAATAAGCATAACATAATTGAGAACTCCTCTCATCCATCCATCCTAAGAAATCCATATTCTAGGCACAAGCACAGCACCAGGCACTGTGCTAAGCGTCAGGATGAAATGGACACTGCCTTGCCCTTGTGAAGATTACCAGGCCCTGGTGGACTTTCTGGGCTGGGAGGGGGTTTGCCCTTTCACTCTAGACATCCAAGCAACTTCTATAAACAGTTCCAGAGCGTCCTCATTCTTGGCAGAGGGAGGCATCAGGACCTAGGGGGCATTTTTCCTAAGGGCAGGCTGGCTGAGAAGCATGGCAACCTTTTGTGATCTCTGCTGTTTGGAGGGAGCCCTGCCAGGAAGGTTTTGCTGATAGCCATCAGGAGACCACGTGGGAAATTATCACTACCAGGAATGAAATTCCAGTTGCATGGATGCCCTGCAGCAGTTTTTCAGACTATTGTTTGCTTTCCTTCTGAATAAGACGTGCAGCTTTTGTGGAGTAATCCTCCCTTGCTCTACACACCGGTCCAGTGCTGGTCCCCAGGGGAGGCCAAGCCGCTAGTTCCATGCTAGAGCAAGGACTGCTTTCATGACACATGGTAGGTAGCCTTGTGACCTGCTGACAAGCCTGTCCTAGCTCTGAGACTAGCTTGTCCTACCAGCCTCTGCTCTGAGAAGGACGTTACTGAGCAGATGACAGGAAAGGGAGAAAGACCCCTTCGAAACTTCCAGAGCATTCCATAGAATGAGCTCTAACAGCCCAACCCTAAGGCCATCTGTCACTCTCTTCTCTTCCTCTCCAATAATCCTCCTCATCTAGCACAGCTTCCAGAAAGTTCTTACTGACAGCCAGCATTCCGTTGACTGTAGTCCTTGTTTTGAGTCCTAATCGTATTCTTTCTCCTATTGCTCTCCACTTGTTTATCATACACATATACAACACTATGTACTTCTTCAGAACGCTTAATCATGCTGAGCACATATTAAGTAGCTAATAAATGTTTACTGAATCAAATTTTACCAGGGCGTGCTGGCTCAGTTTTGATCACAGGGAGATTGTTGTTAAGAAACACTGCGGCCTGCAAAGGAATGACACCTAGCAATTTCCAAATGGGTTTGGTGTTGTGGAAGGGAAGGTGGCTCAAAATGTTGGCCATCCTCCTTGTCGGACAAAAGGTCAGCACTTGGTCCATAAGCCTAATTGCTTGGGCAGACTCTACATGCCTTTTGACCCCTTGGTGACCCAAGCGACTAAATACACAATGGAGTGAGGGACTGAGGGGAGGAGAAACAGCTCTGAGCTGAGACTTTGGCAGCTAGGCTGGATCAGAGTGGAGTGGATTGGATTTAGCCATTGTTCCTGTAAAACAGCATCCGCTTTCACTATCCAAGGCAGGTCGTGGTAAAGTAAAAAGGGGTCATAGTTCTAGATGTTCAATGATTCCTTTAAGATAAACAGTCATCCTATCTGTTCAAATTTGCAAAAAAAGAAAGAAAGAAAAAAAAAAGAAATAAAACTCAAGCTACAATTTCAGAGGTGTCCAATGTAGTTTGAATATGTCGAGTTTAACTCTCTAGTGGATGCCGACAGATACTGACCACCAATACCTGTGAGTGAATCACAGACACGGGTTGGGAGTCAAGTACTGCAATGGTGTCCTATGAAGGAAAGCCCAGATGCTGCCCTGTGTGGGGAGTCAAGACACCCATCCTTCTTCGCCTTCCTTCTCCAGGTGGACCTACGCTTTCTAACTGTGCTCACAGCCATTGCAACGCAGGGAGCGATTTCCAGGGAAACTCAGAATGGCTATTATGTCAAATCCTACAAGCTGGAAGTGAGCACTAATGGTGAGGACTGGATGGTGTACCGGCACGGCAAGAACCACAAGGTAAAACCATAGCCCCACCACAGGGGCACGCATGGGGCGGAGCAGGAGGGGTGGGTCAAGAGGGGCTGCAAACCCACCCCACATGGACAAGGCAGCCTTGTTCCCTAAGGCTCCAGTAATTGATGGAGGCACCGGAGACACTGGCCCTGAAAATATTCTTTCTTATGCTAAAGTGATTGGAAGACACCGTTTTCTCCGACAGCCTGGCTGCTGTTGTATCTTGTACAGCAGAGAGAGAAAGAGCTTGCAGAGTGCTCTCTGACTACAAATGAAGGAGAGAATGTGTTCCTGGCCCGTGTCTCCCTGTGCAGGATTCATTGAGCATTGATGGCCTGAGTCCCTTCCACATGCTGCGTTAACAGTCACAAAACCCCATGAAACTGCAGTTCGGGGAGTTACTGAGGGCTGGAAATAAAAGGGCACAGATCCTAAAAGGGAATCTCAATGTCCCGAAGGAAAAAGAGGACAATAAATAATGAGGAGAAATTCGGTTTGTTGGGGATGAGATCTGAACTGGCAGTCATGCTTGGCAGTAAGGCATTGAATCTGCAAGGCTGGTGCCTTCAGCGTCTGGGGCTCCCACAGGCGTGTCCTCGTGGGTGATGTGAGGCTTTTGTTGTATATATGGATGAATGTCTGGTCTCAGCTTTCTACAACACGTGGCATTCTGGCAGTGAACAGGTCTGCAGCTGGCGCTGGCAATGTACATACTAGTTATAAGGTAGACTCAGTGCGTGGAAAGGCTTATTGGAAATGGCCAGTGGTCTCACCTGGGCAGGGCAGGAGCATTGCTCTTTGTGGGCTGACTCTTGGGTCTCAAAGGAAAACACTCATCCTTCTCTGAATGGAATTGGGGAGTGAGAGAGAGTATCTCTCTCCCTGTCTGTCAGGCTGTGAGTTATCAAAAGGGTAGATAGGTGGCCCAACCTTGAGAGGCCAAAGGTCTTTTCCAAACAAGGTGCCCTCAGCCTGTGTCACTGCCCCAAGGCAGCTTGTTCTTGCTGTTGTAACAGGAAACCTTGGGCCCAGAAAATCCCAAACTATAATGTTGGCACTGCTTCACTCGGGAAATGTGAGTTTTTAAAGGAGTGGATTTTTAAAAATTAAGATCGCCATAGTAACATGGCACCATTCATCTGAAATCATGGCTTCTAGATATTACCAGGTCTCTCTCTCTCTCTCACACACACACACTCCCCATTTCACAGATAAAGAAAGTGAGAGACTTAGCAATTGAAAGACTTCCGCATTTTGATGTGTTGATCAGGTCTGGTTTCTCATTGCCTGCTTTTGTTTCAGGGAGAGTTACTAAATGTGACTTGGACACAGCAAGCCAGAGTCGGCATGGGGTGCTGGGAGCTCTGTGGATGAAGTCCTCATCCCAGCCCGCTCCTTCTCATGCCCTCTCTTTCCACCCTCCCTTTTCCATAAGAAACTGCTAGAACCCAGAAATTCAGCCAGGCAGGCAAGGGCCAGCATCTGGCTTGGGGTGGGTACAGGGGAGGAGGAAGAGGTTCCCTAACCACCTCCCTGTCCAGGCTCAATGACTAAGCAGCGCTGGCCAGAGGGATACTGTAGCATAAGCCGATTTTAAAAGCACGCAGATGGACTGGGATGCTATTTAAAACACCATTTGTAGGAAATCTGCTTTTGGAAATACCTTAGCACTGCACATTTTGATAGAATGCTGTCCTCCCTGGCTTTATCCCTGGTATTGGTTCTGCAGGGAAGATATTCCTGACAATTAAATGTAGCTTTCTGGACTCCTTTAGAACCATTCTTCTCCACTTTTTCATATGGGATACATTCTCATCTCTTTTATTTTCTCTCTCTCTCTCCCCTTTGCCTCCTCTTCTCACCCATGACTAAATTTCTTTCCCTAGAAACCATGGGGTAATTTCCTTCTTGGTACCTAGAAGGAGGCAGAAGAATGGAAAGGCTGCCAATCAAGCATTGCCCCCTCCCTGTGCTCCCTTGTCCCCACTCTGGTGTGGCAGCCGAGGGAGGAGACCTCCGGGTCCTTGAGTCCATGGATGATCTCTGCTGCTCCTTCATTATCGGATCTGCTCCCAGACGTCTGTATTTAATGTGCAGATTCCGCACCGTTCATGGTGTGTCAGCGCAGCTCTCTGGCTGTTCGGGCTGAAATAGTTGAGTGAACCGTGCCAAATAGATTTGTCAAGTCTGCTGCAGTTTGAGTTGATGCCATGAAGGGGAGGTGGGGTGAGGAGGGGACCAGGGGGCAGTGTGGGGAGAGGCTTCATCGACCCAGGACACTACCACTGTTTCCCTTTGTAGCTGCCGGATGGTGGGCACCGTGCCAAGCACACTGGCACTAAGTGGACTCAAAAGCAGAATTCAGCCAGCAGGACCTGTGAGCAAAGCCCAACAGAGGTGGAGGCAGGAGTGGGCTCTGCTCTGTGGGCAGTTGGGAGGGGTTGCAGATGGGACCCAGTGCACGGGGTGTGCAAGGAGGGGATGGTGATGTTTGGGGCAGAAATGTGGGGACTGATTTCCATTCCCTGGTCTCTGTCAACACCAGTGCGGTATACCAAAGGCCAGGGAATTGGGGAAGTTGGAGGAAAACAAGATTAACGAACACTCAGGGTGGTGGGGGATGGCTGTGCTAGTCGCTTGCAAAACACTCTCTACAGTTTGAACCCAGGCTGGGCTGAGGCAAGGCCTGAGCCTATGGTGGGGGAAGACTTCCTTGAGGCTAGGAAGTGAGGGGGACTGACTGAAGAGCTCTTTTCCAACCTTCCACAGCCTGGAAGCAGCCTCTTCTTAGGCCCTTTCCATCCAACAGGTAACGGTGAGGCTGCGGATGAGAAAGGCATTACCCTGTCGCTGGGGATATTGCAAGGATCCTCCAGGCAAAATGCAGCCCGGTTACACAGGCACGTGTACAGCACATCCCCAAATCCTTACCCAACTCCGCATGCCATAAAAATGGAACCTATGATTTTCCTACAGGGGGACCTTCTCATGCATATTTATTGTGTAACCACAAGGCAGAGAGCTCTTCCACCTGTTAGAGCCCGTAGCCAGCCTGTGTGCTCTTTTAGATTATACAAATTGCTTCACGTATATTTCTTCAGAAACCACAAGCATAAAACTACTGCCTTTGGTTTCACCAGCTGTATTAATAATACCCCAGACACAGACATAGCATTGTAAGTACAATAGTGGAAAGTTACTATGTATGTCTATAATTATAGACAAAATTATGTACACACAGGCCAAGGGAGGGGCGTGGAGAAAGATGGAAAGAGCTGGAAGGCACAAGGCCTTGGCTAGGCTCCTGCTCACCTCTGAGATGCTGGTTCTGTGAGTCTGCACTGGAGGCAGTGAGACCGAGGCTGCTGTCAAGCCAGGAGGACACAGGCCATGCCCTTACAGGTCTAAGCAAAAGCCTCTAATTTCAATTGTCCCTTATTGGGTACATGTGAGCATCTTTCTTGCTGATGTCACTCGTGTTACATTGTTCTTAGTCACAGTATTGCTGGGCTGTTCTGAAGTGTTTGGAAGAAATTTGGACTAAAAGAAAAGGTCTGTTGGGTGCTACCTGTATCCTGATGGCCAGATTGAAGATGGAAAGGTTAGGACAGGGATTGGGTAAGGTTTGGGTCCAAGAGTTTTCAAAATTACCCGTAATGAGCGGCAGAAATGCACTAAGCTCATTCTTATTAACGTAATGATGACTTCCAAGGGGCTCGGGGAACCCTCAGGCGCTGGCTTATTTGCTTCAGAATTTAACAGTGTTTAAGACTGTGGAACTGAAGCTCTCGGGCAAAGTAATTTGCCCCAGGGACTTGGCGGAACTGTGGAGTCCCTGTGGAAGGCACCGGTCTCCATGCTTTTGAGTTCAGACCAGTCTTCTCATAATCATGATGGCTCACCATCTTGCATTCAGAGGGAAATTGGCTTCCTCAATGTTCCATCCAGCGTTCAAGAGAGGTGCACATTCGTGGAGCTCTGAAGGCAAGTTGTGCTTTGAGGGCACTGGGCTCATCATTTTGGATTTGGGACCCCATCATAGAATCCTGAGCTGGAACTTGAATGAAGTCACTTTGGCCACATCCCTTCAGAACGAATAACCACTCCCCCATCACTTCAAAAATCCTCAGTTCTATATTTATTTTCCAAATTAAAACAAATCATTGTGAGAGCCATCTGAGAAATTTAAAACCCTTTGTGAAGCTTTCAGAAACTTAAGAAGAAAGACAACCCCCCCCCACCACCAAATTAATTGGCTAAAGGTTAGAATCACGTGGTGTCTCTCTTCAGACCTTCTCGGATGATGCACTGCGTGACCTTGGAGATTTCTCTTTGCAGCTCCGTGCCTCAGTGTTTCTGCTGGCCCAAATGGAATGGTGCCTTTTTTGCTGTAGGCAGAGCACCTTGGGATCCATAGATGGAAGGCTCTCTGCAGATATAATTAATGTATTAGACCCACAGAGCTCTTCTTGAGCAGAAGCAAGTTATCAATTTAAAAGTAACAAGGCCCCATGGGATATTTATCTGCCTCTCTTAAAACCATAGGTCTGGAAGGGACCTGATAAGTCATCCAGACCTCTCCGTGCATCTGATGGGGCCTGTACGTGAGCTGCCACAGGTAAACCGTACCCCTCAGGCTTCAGTTAGGAATGCAAATGAAAATTTGGGTTTAAAAAAAAAAAAAAAATATATATATATATATATATCTTTTTTTGAAGCCTCCTGGTGGATGACTGGCTTTCCTTTTCCCTTTTATTGTAGTAATTTTACTTATTGTGTATAATATTCAGACAGTGACTCAAACCATCAGCTAGCAATGGACATCTAGAAGTCATAGATATGATTATATTGTCCAGGGTCATGTATGTTCAGAAGAGGACTGATGTCCTCTCCGAATTCAAGTCCCCCAGTTTATCTGCCCCCCTCAATTATAACCAAGAAGAATCGAGGGCCCTTGGTAATTAAGTTTGTCCCTTATCCATTTGCCATGGGATGAGCTCAGACCTTTAGCCTCTCCACTTAGGAAGCTCCAGGGAAAATTTCATTATACATAAGCTTGGAACCTTTTCTCCATCAGGCCCCCATGGCTGGCTTCACCCAACTCCCATGGGTGCTGAATTGTCTCCAGGACTGGAGGCCAGCCTCCCTGGCGCTTACAGCCTTGATGCTAAATTCCTTGTGCTTTCCAGACCCACGGCCAGTGGGACGGAGCAGACAGCAGGAAATGTGAAATGGTGCCGTGATTTTGCTTGGGCAAAAGCCCAAGCATCTCCGGATGAACAGTGGGGTGAGCACTTCGCCAGGTAGATTGTCGGGTTCTTTGCTGTCACCGGTTCCCTGCTCTGTGGTTTCCTGAGATTTCTTCTAGAAAAAGAGTACAGTTGGCAGGTAGATTTAGCAACCTCATTCCCTGTATGCTTTTTGCTCTCTTTTCCCCACCTGGAGATTAAAAAAGGTGCCTTCTTAAATAATGTGGCAGTGTTCTTTCAGGAGGTATTCAGTTGGAGGCCCTTCCCACCCAGGTAGAATGTCTATTTCTGCCCCACCTCATGGGAATACACCCTCATGGCTCTGATATTCCACTCTCTTGCAGCCCATCTCTCCTCCAGCCCCCAATCCCTGAGCTGTCCTCTGCTCCTCTCCTCCCTCATGCTTTCCTGTCTCAAATCCTGAAACCCTAATCCTGTTACTATGCTGTGTTCCAGGGCTCGGCATCTCGATGGGGGTAACTTGATCCCGCAGTAAATCTAACGGGCCCCTCAAGGCACACACAGATGGGGATGTGTACATACTACCCACCTCCGCCCCCCACCCCCAGAAAAAAAAATCAGCTTTCCTTGCCCTACACCCCACAATAAGCTCCTGCTCTTCTGTCTCCTCCTTCACATCAGCAATGCTGCCTGACGATCAAAACAGCCCTAAAGTAAAGGAGGAGGAGATAGGAGGGCATCGTGGTGGTAAATGAGCATTTGGTGGTTAGGGAATTTCTTTGCCCTACCCCCATCCCTTCCCGCCCTTAAATTCTCTTTCTCAGTGTCTCTCATAGATATATATTTATACAGGAGAGAGACATCCCTTCTGATTCTGTATCTGGCTAAGTTCCCACATTCACTAGAATGAAAGCAGCTTTAAAAAAAAAAATTTATAGTCTTGAAGGAAGAGTTTTAAGAGAGAAATGTCAGGACCAAGATTTACAAACAAGAAAAAAAAGTCCATTACCTTAACATCATTTTCCCCGAGTGCAGCAGGCCCCCATTCCCACCCCTACCCTTGCCTGTTTGGTGCAACAAATTAATTAAGCAGGATGGTATTCATTGATTAACCATTTATTTCCTGGTGTAGCCCCGATGGCTGATTTTAGAGAAAATGCAAGGGAAAGCGGGTGGGAGAGGGAGGACCAGCATTTGGTCCTGAGTGAGGATGGGTCAGTGTGGTGGTTCCTGAGAAGAATGTTTAAAATGTGCTCCTGTTTTCCCCCATCTCTGCCCTCCATTCCTGCCACCTGTCTTCTCTGCTGGCTTTGTTCTGCTCCTTGAGAGTCTGTGCCAAGTAGATTGAAAAGGAGAACTTTGGATGCAATGAAACATTTATTAGTGAAGAGAAATATTTATTTTTAAAAAAGAAAGGGAGGAGAAAAAGATCTCCTGCACAGTTTCTACCTCAGGGCTCCAGCACTGTGTTGTCTTTGAAAAATTTTCTGCTCTCTGGGCAGTTCCTGGAGCCAGTTGCATTCACATATTTACAGCAAAATAGAAGTAAACTGTAGGTCACACTATAGGTAATGAAGGGACGGGCATGCACAGACGGAATGAATGAAGCCCAGGCAGGTGGGAGGCAGTGCACAGAATGAGAGTCTGCATCTGTGGACCAAAGGGCCTGCCTGACGGAGGAAGGTCAGGCAGCCAGGAGCACCGCGAGCCTGTGCTTGTCTCTCCGCCGAGAGGCTCAAAGACTGTTGAGTGTCTACCCTGGCCTGGGCACCCGGATGTTGATGGCAGGGATGAACAGCGTATGGGAGAGAGATTTAGGGCTGGCAGAGAATCCACCCTCAAAGAGGACTCCCAGGGAGGCAGTGAAACAGTAACTGTTCTCAGTGGCACCTGAGTCACTGCATGTTCTTCAAAGAGATCTTTGGGAGGGGTCAGCAAGAAGTGGTGGCTGTGACTGGAAAGGGTGAAAGACAAAGAACAGATGACCTCAAAAACCAAACATGATGCTTTCTGGCTAGATGTTTCTTATTACAGTATAAATGTATATACATACACATACATATGCATATATATATATATACTTTTCTTTTTTACATAGTCCATGCCTTATGAGCTCACGGAAATGGTCGAAACGTGTTGTTTCCTTTTTCTGGGTGGGAGAAGAGTGATTTGTAGATAATAACCAAACTGGGATATTGGATAGCAGCCAATTTAATTGGCAGATGCCCCCCTCTCCCAGAGGTGCAAATCAAAAAATCCATGAAGTGCTGCCGGTTTCAGATTCTGTCTTACTGAAAATAAACCAAAGGTCTCCAGAATCAATTGGCAAGTGTTGGATTATGTTCGGAATTCAGCAAGGCACCAAATGGATTATCTAAACCACTTCGTGCCCTGAATTGTTTTTCAAACTTGGTTTACAGAAGTGCACTTGAAGAACTCTATATTCAACATAGCTTCATACATTCAGATATATATATACATACACACACACACACACACACACATTAGTAATTACAACATAATCAATGCTATCCCACCTCTTTAGAAAGCTAGGATCACCTTGAACACACTTCTTTTCACACTTTTTCCTTTGGGTGGGGAAGCAACCATATTAACTTTTTTTTTTTAGTTAACAAAAACATATACCATCTGTGACATCCAGCTTTTAAAGCAGATGTTAAAATGTGATCGTCACATTTTATATACATCTATCTGGGTGTGCCATACGCTGACAAGTCACTGAGTTTTCTCAACAATGTGGACTCCTCACTGTGAAGTTATGGCCTGAAAATTCTTGGCCTCAAGGTGGGACTTGAGAGTTAATGGCTTTCAAGGCTTGAACTTTCCCAGTTAAACAGAGACCTATTTGTTACTCGTGCTGTAGCTTCCCGTCTAATGTCTGTCCTGGCTGTGGTGCTGACCCTAGAGCCAGCAGGGAGGGCCGGCTGGTAAAGTCCAGTGTCTATTTGCAAGCCTGCTATCTACTTTATTTTCCTGAAGGAGAAATCAAGGTATCTAAGGTTTATTGATTTGCCTATAGTGATTCAGTGAGTCGGCAGGGAATAGGGAGTGAAACCAATTTCCTGGCATCATTTCCCAAGCACGCCAACTCCTTACCTTGCAGTGCCTCGATTGGAAGCCAAGAATCCATCTCAGAGAATTTGATCAGAAAACATATGAAGGGTGATTCTGAAACCACAGAAGCATTGAGAAAGTCATAAAGATGTATAATATATGATAGCATTTACCAGCTATAAATAGGGCCGTGCAGGGAGAAAAATAGAGTCCTTATAAATCCATTGGGTCTGGAGAAATAGAAACTGCTTAATGTTTCATTAAAAATGGATTTTCATAAATTGCACTTTGATATCTTTGGGCACAAGACAATATGTGAGGACTAAGGTGTTGTTATTTATTATTCTTCATTTATTAATAATTTGCACTGTTATTGAACCAAAACATCAACAAGTTATATTCTCCCTCTGAGTGGAGCAGTCACCAGGTGTCCTGAGTCTGAGCACTATTTGAAATGTATGAAAATCCACAGCATTTGTCCACAAAAGCACTTAGGCTACAAGGGACAGTGGTAACTAAAATGCCGTGTTAGAAAGTGGACACTCCTGGGGCAGTTCTAAATGAGAAACTCTTGTGAAGCAAGCCTTAGAATCTGGGGGCCAGAAGGGACTGTACAGATCAACTCATACAATCTCCTCATTTAATAGGGAAGGAAATTGAGGCCTGGGGGAGGTAGAGATATTTGCCTACAGTGAGGGCTTCCCTGGTGGCTCAGACGGTAAAGAATCTGCCTGCAATGCGGGAGACCTAGGTTCAATCTGGGGTTGGAAAGATCCCCTGGAGGAGGGCATGGCAACCCACTCCAGTGTTCTTGCCTGGAGAATCCCCATGGACAGAAGAGCCTGGCTGGCTACTGTCCTTAGGGTAGCAAAGAGCTGGACACGACTGAGTGAGTAAGCACAGCAGGAACTAATTAACAACAGAGTCTGGCTCCCGGTTCAAGCCTTAGTGTTTGAACTTTTTTCTACTACACCCACCTCAGAGTAAGAGGTATATAAAAAGTTTATTAAAATAAAATGGTATTGGGAACTTCCCTGGAGGTCCGAGGAGGAGGAGATGGCAACCCACTTCAGTATCCTTGCCTGGATCACCCCAGGGACAGAGGAGACTGGGGAGCTACAGTCTGTGGGGTCACAGAGTCAGACCCCACTGAGCGACTGAGCACAAGCACACATTGGAGCTCCAGTGGTTAAGACTTCTCCTTCCAACGCAGGGCTGCGTGTTCGATCCCTGGTTGGGGAGCTAGGATCCCACATGCCTCATGGCCAAAATACCAAAACATAAAACAGAAGCAGTATTGTAACAAATTCAATAAAGACTTTAAAAATGGTCTACATTCCAAAAAAAAGATGGTATTCTGTCAGCCAAGGGTCCCAAGAACAGAAGGTAGTTAAAAGCACAAGCTCAGGGGCAAACAAGACACTGAGAAGGAACTGGGCTCAGAAACAGGAATGATTACTTGAGGTCACATTGTAAGAGCCTTCATTTGGTTCAGGGGTGGGAGAAGAGTGAGCAATAGCAGATGGAAGGTCAATTAGAGAACCAAGTAGGTCTCCTCAGGTAGATAACCCATGTGCCTGCCTCCCTCACTGACTGATGCCACTGTGGGCAGAGATCCAGGAGGCTTACCCAAGCCTGTGGCCACACACATCCATGGGAAGAGCAGCCCCCTCCTCAGACACGTACCCACGCGTGTGTGTTCCCCATGCCCACACACAGCCAGCCTCCCCAAGACAGTCCAAAGACACAGTCATTTTCTTACTGAGGAAGGAAAGAAATGGTTTCCTGGTGTTGTCTGCCCAGGCTGAGAAATGAAGGGGTCAGATAAGATAAAATTGGATATTAAAAACACATAAGACGTGCTGTGTTTCTAAACGGTACCAGCATGGTGTGTACACTGTGAATTAGCAGCTGTGTTGAGGTTCAAATCCACTCAACACTCCAATTATATATTCACGTGGCAAATCAAACCCCCCACCAAGCCCCCCGCCTTGGAACTCCTTAGCATCTCCTGATGGAGGCCACACACAGCCACCACCACCATCCTCAGGGAGCAGGTCAGTAGTGGGCCCCCCGCCCCTGCTCACAGCACCCGTCCGAAATAAGCAGAGGGCTTGTCTTTGCTTCTGCCCTGCCAAAACAAAACAAAAAAACAAACAAAGAGCCTCTGCCTCATGCTGAATTCTAGGAGAACTGATTCATCTCTTTCCCTTGGATTCGGTTGCTCCATCTCTTTCCCCAAAGCGGCAAGGAAGCCAAGAAACGGGCATGGCAAGGCCTGGACTGTCCGACCTCCTGCCCTTCCTCCTGGTAGTTCCTCCCCAAGATTAGATCACAGAGGTTCAGGCACCTCCTTCTTCCTGTCGGCCTTCTCCCAAGTGTCTGGCTCCAACTTCTTTCCTTCTGCTTTTGTGGCGTGTTTTCTTTGTCTTCTCCCTCTTCTTTGTCCTCAATCACCATGCGGGAAGCAGCCAAACTGATGCTGGGAGGGATGCGTGCGGCAGGCAGTCCTGCTTTGGTGCTCCCGGCAGTGGCAGTCCTGCTTTGGTGCTCCCGGCAGTCAGCGAAGCAGCAGAGGAGGAACCTGGCAGCCTGGGGACCAGAGCAGAGGCTCCCCAGGGAAGCAGAGCAAACAGCAAGGCTGGAGGGGAGTGCTCCCCTGGAATAGGTGGGCTCAGTACCAGGAACAAGGGGTTTCAGCTGAATACAGTGGTCCTCTGAATACTGTTTTGTCCTCTCTTTCCCTCCGTTTCTCTTCAACAGACCACATCCCCTTATTTGGTTGCAAAAGGTATGATGGCTCTTAGCCTTCACCGCCACATCGGTGTGAGCTATTAATGGTTCTGACGTTTGACCTTTAGCAAGTGGGAAATATAGAAGGTTCAAGGTTGTCAAATGGCAGAGTTCCTAGTTACAGTTCCTAAGGAAGCAAAGACCACGTTGTTAATTAGCTCTAAGCCTTGGTGCTGCTCTTCACTCTTTCCCAGAGTCTTCTACGTTGGGATTAGAAACAATGGGAGCACACCACTCAATAGCAGCTCTCCCTCCATTCCACCCATGCTTGGGGATCTCAAGGCTCCAAGACTCCTAACACCAACATAAACACTGCACATGTAAGAGAGACAAGAAGCAAGGGAGAAAACCACAAGCCTACAGCCTAAAGACATGGCAAGGCTTGAGATCCAGACAGACATCTCTGAGCCTTAGTTTTTTCATCAACAAAGTGGAAATAATAGCACTTACTTCCTGGGATTTTTTTTAGGCCTGATTGTATTTAAACAGCATCTGGCTCAGTGGCATTCCAACATACTAGTTTCCCCATTCCCCTTGTCCAAAGCCTGTCCATGCCCAGACAGCTCATGTGTTATAGGTGTCATGAGCTGAAGGATCTGGTCCCCCTACCCAAGAGGAATGGCTGGTTGTTGCAGAGGTGGCTGTGAATGGATTTACAGTCACTTGGTTGTTAGAGCTGTGACAGATATGATCTAGGAGTGGTGGTTAGTGGTCTTTCCCTCCATTCTTATCAAGGGAAACCGGGAGAAACTCATGTCCACTTGTTCCAGCTCCTCTTTTTTTCTTTTTTGTAATGGAGAGCACAAAAAAGCATAAGGTCCATATGGCAGTTATTGATTTGGGCCATCTGGTAAGCTCGGACTTGCTCCTACCATGTTGGATCAGAAGCTACTCGAAACAGCCATTCCTCCCATAAGAGATGCATCAGTCAGATGGGGATGGGATTTCATTACAGGGTGGAGACTGCAATGAGAGGAAGCCAGAGCAGGACTCTGAGGGTTTGCCTGCAACCCTGACCCTACGACAAAGACCAGAAAGAACCAAGAAAGTGTTGATTGACACAGGGGCACCAGGGTAGATAGTGCTTTCTCACCCATCCATGGAGCAGGGAGACCTCTAAGTAACTAACAAAAACAATCGTGATGTACTTTCTGATGATAAAATACCCTGCAAATCTTTCTATATGCTGAAACCTGAGGAAGAGGGAAAGTCAAGTTCAAGCTAGTGAGAGAGGTCCACAAGCCCTAAAAGATGACATTGTCATTCCATTTTTAAAGGATATTCTACTGCTTATTCCCCCTCTCTCTTGGCTTCTGAAAGTGTTTTCCTTTTCATGGTGCCTTCCTCTGCTTGCTCTCAGGCCCAGAGGCAAAATTTTTTCTTCCCTCCAAAAGTTTTTGTGAAGACCATGTATTGTTTTCAAGTTAGAGCTGTGTGAGAAATTATCTTTTTTTTTTTTTTCCCATGGCATTTCAAAAACAGCCCCAGACTACAAACCCACTGATTATTTTTAAGCTTAAGGGAACTAACATTGAACAGAGCTTCCCCTACTCTGTCAAAGACTGCCTGGCTCAACTACACACAGAGATTTCAATAACATGGACTGGCGTGTGATGTTACAGGTCTTCCAAGCCAACAACGATGCCACAGAGGTGGTTCTGAACAAGCTGCACTCGCCGCTGCTGACACGCTTCGTCAGGGTCCGCCCGCAGACCTGGCACACGGGCATCGCCCTCCGCCTGGAACTCTTCGGCTGCCGCGTCACAGGTACAGTGGGGTTGCTGTGAGGTTGGAGAGCGAACTGAGTCCTGGGCTCTGCTTCCAGTTCCAGCCCTGTGCTAACAGCACGATTGCAGCACGTGGCCTTCACAGAAGGCTCGATTTTACCTGTGTGGGTTTTGAATGCACACGAAGTCTGGACCCTGCCTTGCTGGGTACCATGTCTTCAGGCAACCTCCACTCTCTCAGTGGCTGTATGAATACTTATAGAAGGCCCCCTGTGTGCTGGACCCCACACTAGGAGCTGGAGATGAAAAAGAAGGGAATGAGCAGATAGGGTCCCTGGCATGGCAGAGCATTCAGGCTGGGGGGCAAGACAGATAATAAACAAATGTAAGTGTGGGGATAACTATGTGAAGGAAGAGCACGAGGTGCTTTGTGAGTGACTGAAGGAACCTCTTGGAGCGTTGATCAACAGTTTGGGGACAGCCTTTCTAAGGATGTGACACTTAAGGTCTGGGCTGAGTAAAGGGTAGTCTGATGGTAAGTGAGGGGAACAGCATTTTGGGTAGAAGGAACAGCAAGTGAGAAGGATGCAAGGCAGAAAAGAGCTGTGATGATACATATGGAAGTAAAGACCTAACCCCATGAAGGGTTCCATCTAGAAGGGCAAACAATCACCCAGCTTACAATTCGATGCTCAGCACAGCTCCTCTGTGCTCACCGCCCCCAGGAGGGTTAGTGGGGACTGTCACCAACAAGGACGTGAGAGTCCTTGGCTAACAGCGTAAGATGCTCAGACATGCCAGGCACTGTGCTTTTCGTACAGTAACTAACAGAATCAGTAACTGAATTTTATATAGTAACTAATGGAATCCTTGCAACAACCCCCAAGAAGTAAGTACTACTGTTAATCCTCCTTTAGGCCTAGGGAAACTGAAGCACAGAACACTTCAATCATTTTCCCAAAGTCACACAGCTAGTAATTGACAAAGCAAATGTGAATCCAGGCAGTCTGGTGCCCGACCATGCTCTTAACCACAGTGCTATCCCACGTTGAAACGCAAAGAAGTCAGTGTTGACTTACAGTGCTTGACAGTCGGGTTCTTTGACAGCTCCCTACTGATGGGGGTGGTCCCAGTTAAAGGGTACCAACCTGACCTCTTGTATCTTCCTCCTTCTCTGCAGACGCCCCTTGCTCCAACATGCTGGGGATGCTCTCGGGGCTCATTGCCGACTCCCAGATCTCTGCCTCCTCCACCCGTGAGTACCTCTGGAGCCCCAGTGCTGCCCGCCTGGTCAGCAGCCGCTCGGGCTGGTTCCCTCGGATCCCTCAGGCCCAGCCAGGTGAGGAGTGGCTCCAGGTGGACCTGGGAGCACCCAAGACCGTGAAAGGCGTCATCATCCAGGGGGCCCGTGGAGGAGATAGCATCACTGCGGTGGAAGCCAGGGCGTTTGTGCGCAAGTTCAAAGTCTCCTACAGCCTCAATGGCAAAGACTGGGAGCACATCCACGACCCGAGGACCCAGCAGCCAAAGGTAGGATGTTCCTAGAGGACTCCCTAACCTTGCCCCACAAAGGGAGGTTGATCTGGGGCGGGCTGGGGTGTCGATTTCCCAACTAGATGGTCATCACCAACTCCTATGAGCCAGTCAAACAAATGTTAACTGAGGGATACTTTGCGCCAGGCCCTCTGCTAAATGCCTTTTAATCCTTACAACAGGCTTCCCTAGTGGCTCAGACAGTAAAGAGCCGGCCTGCCAGTGCAGTAGACATGGGTTCTATCCCTGGGTCGGGAAGATCCTCTGGAGAAGGAAATGGCAACCCACTCCAGTATTCTTTCCTGGAACATCCCATGTGCAGAGGAGCCTGAGGGGTTACAGTCCATGAGATCACAAAGGGTCAGACACGACTGAGCAACTAAACAACGAAAATCTTTATAACATCTCTAGAAGGTAGATCTTAGGGTCCCTCCCATTCCAGAGATGACAAAACTGAGGCTTGATGTCATGTCCAGGGTCACACAGTACCTGTGGTAGAGCCATGATTCAGACACAAGTCTCCCTCCAGAGCACAAACACCTAACCACTACTCCACACCACCTTGCTAATAACTTGGACACTCTTAATACCCTCTTTCAGATAAAGTTTCCTTGGAACTGGCCAGATATTCAAAGGAGATGTGGTTCTTGGAGGCTCAACTATAGAAACTTAGGGAATGACTTCCAAAAACAACTGTGTGTTTCTGAGTGTTGCTGAACTTTGTATTTTGCTGGGCTTGACTACTTAGATCTTTCCCGCCTCTCACAGAGAGACTGGAAAGAGGCAAAGGAAACTAACTCCAGGCCAGAAGTGCAGGCCAGCATCGCCCACTCTGTCCTGCCATTGCAGGAGTAAAGGTCAGCCCTGAACAGGGGGGACCAAGGAGCTCCAGGAAAGGGAGGGATGTCATGCCCCTGTCCCTTTCCACATTAATCTCTCAATCAGCCTTGGGCACCAGTCCTCATTGCTAAGTTAACTCTTCATTTTTCGCAGAAGATCAGGGCCTCTAGTAAGGAAGGGGTATCACGTGTCTCTGTTTGGCCCCTTTACTAAGCCAACATTTCCATTCTTAATGCAGAGGCAAGGGCTGGACTGGAGGTTTTGCACTGCTGATGTAAACTCCCAGCTCATGATTCCAGTGGCTTGAAAGGCTCAGGGCTTGGTAACTGGAACCTTCAGTGGATGGAACATAAGTTGGACCACAGGGTGCCCCAGGGACAGCTGACCTTCAGTCTTCTTGACCATCCTGAGGGCCTGGGAAAGGAGATGATCTTAGCCAGACTCAGAGCCTGCTCTCCCCATGACAGTGCCCCGCTTTTGGAATTGTGGGCATTCTGCCACATTCCTAGATAAAAATCTGCCACAGCCCCTGGCACACCTGTGCACCGCCTTTCCCTAAGTCACCGGTTCACAAGTGTGCTCTGGGTTGGTTTCCCCACGTGACTTCAGCCAGGGCAAGCCCGACGGTCATCAGTTTCATGTAGTGTGGCTTCAGATGAGGTTCATTTTGACAGAATGTCTTCTACTAAACCAAGGTCGGGGGAACACAGTCTCAGACTGTCAACATGTGCCCAGCAGAAATAGTCATTAGCCTAGAGAAAGGATGGTCACTTTCCCTTCAGCCTCTCGGTGACCTGGAACTTTCTAAATTGAAGTGGTCAAGCTGGGAGTTTCTAAATCTAGACTCTTAAACATCAGGGAAAGAACTTATTTTTCTAATAAACGGAGAACTTCAGAACAGGCAAGACAGTCTACATGCCCTTTCCTCCTCCCTAGCCAAGTACAGCTTCAAACTCACTCAGAGCCGAATTCTGCATTTTCAGTTTCACTCCCAGGATAGAGAACAGAACCCAGCAACCGCCACTTTCATCTGCTCCCTATTTGCCATGTTTCTGGGACCTCCCAAATGAATAAAAACCTTGGTCTGAGAATGGGGCTCCCTCGGACCAAAATGTGCAGCGACGGTGGATTAACTCTGAAGCAGACTTCTAGCTGGATGTAAGGGGCGGGGAGGGAAGGGGGAGGAAGGAGCAGAAAGGAGGAGTGAAGAGGCGTCCACCCAGGAAGGGCTGAGCAGCCTTGTCTCCCCTGCAGCTGTTTGAAGGGAATATGCACTATGACACCCCCGACATCCGGAGGTTCGACCCTGTCCTGGCGCAGTACGTGCGGGTGTACCCGGAGAGGTGGTCCCCCGCAGGCATTGGGATGCGGCTGGAGGTGCTGGGCTGTGATTGGACAGGTAAGGCCCCTTTTCCACTTCAGGTGTCACTCACATGATCTCCTGACCTGGGCTTCCTGGGACGGCCTAGGAGGAGGTCAGACTATGATGGGGACAGGCAGAGAGGCAGCTGTCCCCAGTGAAGCCCCATCCATTCAAAACCACACTGCCCGCCCCCGCCTGCCCTGCGCTCCACCTTATTCAACCTCAAACCACAGGCCCTGCCACCTCCGGACTTGGGACAGTTTCTCAAGGGATGTGCTCTGTCTATTTTAAAGGATCGTTTCAGTTCCTCCACCCGAGTATCTCAAAAACAAATCGTAACTACACACTACCCACCCAAATTCAATTAGACCCTGACTTTTCAGGCCAGAGGGCTGTGGCTGTTGATTTAGGGAAGGGAAAAAAAAAAAACCTTGCTCATGATAATAAAGTAATCCGTTTATGTCTGAATCTGGCCTCCAGATGTCAGTGGCTAAGAGACTTCATTTTCATTTCGAAGCTACATCTGTAAAAGGCATTTATTTGCTCGGGAGGGACCCTGTTGCGGGGGAGCTGCTGGGAACCCGCCGCCTTCCCCTTGTGCGGCAGAAGCCTGGCTGGGTCCCACCTCCACCCAGCAGCGGCCCCAGAGCATCTCCAGAGTCTCCTGAACAGGATGAGGCCCACGGATCACGACCACCCTCCCTGTTCCCTGGGAAGCACCCCATCCATCCTTCCGAGTGGGGCCTCCCTCCTCTGCAGGCCCCCACCCTCCTCCCGGGTAGAGCTGGCACGGATCTCAGCTAAGCCAGAGTCGAGCTTGTGCGCTGCCTGCCAGACGGAGCTGGCGCGCCGCACCAGAGACAGCAGGAGCTGCAGGCAGGACCCGGGCCCCAGGTATCTCCATTTTCCTGTCTGTAAGGTACCTGTCAGCAGCTCACCCAGCAGGGGAAGGTGAAGGATTAATAAGGGCATGTCGGAGAAGTGCTTCTGGCTCCCCGGGAGAAAAATGCTGCCTGTGTGCTGTTACCGTGGCGCCCAGGAGGTGTCCTGTTGAGGCGCGCCGGCCGGGAATCCGGCCGAATTAGCCTTTCTCACCTCCAGATGGAAGGCAGCCCCAGTGAATGCATTTTAGTGGGAAGACACTTTATTCCCCATCATGAAGGAGTGAGGCCAGGTTCCCTGCAGCCCGCTGAGTGCGCCTGACCTGTCCTCTTGCGGCCGCTGAAAACGGCCCTCCGGCAGCGACCCAAGCTGGCTGCTTTGGGGCCAGCATCAGAGCATTAGAGGTACAGAGGACCCGAGGGCTGCAAGGCCAGTGACTTTCAAGCATTTCTGACCATCGTCTGCAATTTAAAATAAATTTGTGGTGTCCGGGTGAGCGTCCCGCCTGCCTGGCAGCCCGGTCCGCCGCGGGGCTCGGGTACCGGCCGGGGTCACCGGGCCGAACCTTCTGCCCGCGCGGGGCCGGCAGCTGGGGGCCGGGGGTCGCGCCGTCCGGGCCGCAGCCCCGCGCCGTCCGCCAGAAAAGAAAGAAATTTAAAAAAAAAAATAAATAAATAAATAAATAAATTTGTATCACAACCCACTTGACTTACAAACACGAGTACACTCACACAAGCACACACTACCACATGTGTGCATATGGAATATAGAATATCATTAACTAGCCTGAACTCTAGGGACAGATTGCCAAGTTCAGGTCCAGCCTCTGCCGATCTCGGTTATCTTAGCTGAAGAATGGGGGTGACCGTAGTATATCTACACCCCTCACCGTTGTCATGAGGATTTAATAAAATAATAAAGTACTTAGCCTAGTGCCTGGCACCTGATAAACTTGTTCTAATAAGTAAATGTGATTGAAACAAAAGTTCCCAAAGCAGTGCTAACACATGAGTACACTCTGAAATACCATAGTCCCTATTTTTTTTTTCAGAGTCCCTATTTTAAAATCCTAGTCCTGACCCACGAAATTGATCCACAACCTGTTAACAGGGTGACATACAGCTTGAAAAAGATCACCAATCTAGGAGTGGGAAACTGAGTCCCAGGGAGAGGAGCCGCTTGCTAGAGGCCACTCAGCTAGCCAAGAGCTGACTCATCCTTCACTCCTGTCCCCAGTACCCCCGTGCCACACCTCTCCCAGGCTGGCCCTGCTTTAAGACCGACTGAACAACCGCTAATGGACTTTTCCTCTTACTGCCCCTCCCAAGCTGGCCCAGATGACACTGGAGATGGTCAGCAACAGGTTTCTCATTTCAAAGTTCTCCTGGTCATTCTTTGGAAGATCAGAGTAGGACCTCGACACCCTCCACCCAGCCTCCTTCCCTTTGAAGTCTCTGACATCTGGTTTCAATTGCCGGGGAGCATAACATGATGGGCAGTTACCTCTAAGTGTCCAGTACAAACACAGTGGACACGGAGGCCAGCTGTCATCCCCTCACTTTCATTCACACGTCCTGCCCTCTCACTGCCTTGCCCGCCCCCTTGCCACTGGATTTAACATTTTACATCTCTGCCAAAAGCTCACCCACTCTGACGTTTCCTGGAGTTGCTCTCCCAGGCCTCATGGCTTTCTGCTTTTCACATTTCCATTCATTTCTGCGATTCACCTTTGTTCCCTTCTTCCTTCCCACCCCAAAAGGATAACAGGGAATAGAACGGGCTGGGTTGAGTTGCTGCAGCTAAGTAATTTGACGAGGCTACTTCACCTGTTCGTTTGTTTGTGTTTCCAGTGATTACTTCTTGCCTTGCTGCCCATAGTTGCTTTACAACGGTGTTGGAGATTCTGTGACACGGGGACAAATTTGAACTTACAAATTAGGACGCTTTGGGTTTGTTTGCTATTTACTGTGAGTGAGAGGCAGGCATGGCAAAAGGAAGTATGAAAGGTTATGCTCATAGTATTTAATAGCAGAAAGATGGGAAGTCGACCGTGAAAAAGCTATTCAGCGAGTTTAGTGATTTCCTTCAGCTCCCGGCTTTATTAAATGGTATCCTGAAGGGTGCTGACAAAGATGCCTAATTACATACAGTAGCACAAAAAAACACATATAGAAATGGTAGAAGCCATGCACAGGCTTTTTGGGGAGTCTTATGGGAGGCCAGCCCTGGGATGAAGACCCCACCTCACAACATGCAGACTTAAACACAGTTTCCAGCATTCCTTGGGGCCCCACCTAGCACCTGACTCATGCTTTCATTCACTTCATGAAAGGTTGCTGAATGAATGACTGGCAGCAACAGATAAACAAGTGAATGGATGGGTGAATGAATCACCTAGAGCCGAGGGCAGAACTGACTGCCTGCAGCCAGGTTTGCCCAGCCAGGCTTGGTTGCCTGCTCCTCATATTTTGAAATCAGTTACCAACATTTATGACAAGTCTGGCAGTTTTCCCTGGGTTGTTGTTGGTTTTTTTGTTTGTTTGTTTGTTTGTTTTTTGCTTCATGTGTGGGAAGAGACATCTTTTTGCAAGATCTGGCCACACTGGCCACCTCCCTACTTGGGGCCATCATGGTGGTGGCCTCCTTTACAACAGGCCTATGGAGTCCCTCTACTACCTCCCCTGCAGCCCTTTACCCTCCCTGCCCCGCAGTGGGCCATCCCCGCCTTACAAAGGTGGTTTGTATCCTAGAAGCATTTGTACTTGCCACACCCTGACCTAAAGGCACAGCCCTAAATGCTTTCCACTGAATGGAGTCTGAGTCCCTTTGAGCCCTATTCTTTTCCATTCAGTTTTGTGCAAACAGAAACAGTGTCTGGGGTCCCACCTCCCAATGGCTTGGCTATGACTTCAGCCCTTGTGCTTCTGATGATCCTGTAACAGATGGGCTCCCAGGTCGGGTTAGCTTTGGTTCATAAAAGCATAGTCTGACTCAGAGAAGGTAGAGATGAGAAGGCCTGTTCTGTGTGCCAGCTGGGCCGAGCCAGGGGCACTCCAGTGGCCACACAAGGGCCCATGTGCCGACGTGTCTTCCACAGGATGGAGCTCACCGTGTTAACCCAGACTTTTTTTCCAACCATTCTTGATAGGTGTCGTTCACTACGTGTATCACCCGTACTTGTGTCTTTAAGTGATCTTTTTTTTTTTAAACATTTCTGGCCATGCCACGTGGCATGTGGGATCTTCCCCGACCAGGAATTGAACTCACATTTCCTGCACTGGAAGTGTGGAGTCTTAACCACTGGACCGCTAGGTCCAGTGTCTTAAGCAGGTTCTGTGTCTTAAACAGAACACCCAGGGCATGGTTGAGTCCCGCCTGGGGTCAGTGTCACCCACATTCATTACGGCCTGGCGTGGCCTTTTGTGTTGGCCTCAGACCCTCTGCAGCGGAGTAAACAGGTGGGTTTTTGTTCATCCCTCTGTCATGGCTGTTTCTACAGCTAGGGACCATTCTCCTTAACACAGGTTATGGTTTTGACTTCACCACAGCACACAGAAGTGACTTCATGTGTGTGTGTGTGTGTGTGTGTGTGTCCATCTTGGCTTTCCTTTCTCCTTCCATCTTGAAAGGCTCACCCTTGGAGGAGAGACTTAATATTTGGCATCTTCCTCCTGCTGGGTGTAACACAGGCTGCTGCCTGAAGGATTCACTCCTGTACTTTGCCTCTCTGCAGACTCAAAGCCCACAGTTGAGACACTGGGACCCACCGTGAAGAGCGAAGAGACCACCACCCCGTATCCCACTGATGAGGAGGCCACGGACTGTGGGGAGAACTGCAGCTTTGAGGATGGTGAGGATGGGGTGGTGGTTGTATTTCACTGGGGTGGCATGGATGCCAGCCAGTCACAGTGGAGGCTGGTCCATGGTGGGGGCCAGGAACTGGGGGTCCCTTGGTCAGAGGTCAGGAAGGTGTGATACTTAGGGACTTGGGGCGGTGGCTATTTATAACCTATCTGGAAGGATTCAGATATTGGAAAAATCAGTACACTGGTCATCGGTTGAGATAAGGGTCCATCCAAGGAGAACTCCATTGAGAAGTCTCCTTTCCAAGCCCTCACTTCCTGTCTTTAGAATCCACAACCGTGATGGCTGTGTCCACAGCACAGTCAAAGGGAGATCTGTCTGTCAGCTGGGTGACATGACTTATCTGCATTTCCCTGTGTCTTCACCATCGCTGGTTGAGAAAGCATTACAGTTATGACTCTGAGCGTGTGTTGCATTCTCCACAAGGCGAGTGAGGTCAGGGACAAAGGCAGCAGTACGAAAAGGCACCTCAGTTGTCCCTCAACACTCAGGGCCTCTTCATTTCCCATTGACCTCATCACATGGGAAATCTGTATCATTTTTCATTTTCTCTCCTAAGCATATCCAACTCAGATGAAAAAAACAATAGTTGGCAGAGCCCAAGAAGGACATCACATTTTAAATCTTCCTGCTAAGGCCACCGAATATGAGGACATTCCTAACAAACCACAAATTTTGGAACACCTGGCATTTTTGACTAGGATTAAATGCTTGACAGCCTCAATTTACAGTAAATTGCTGATCGTTATTAACTGTTCATTAAGCCAAATGAGGGAAGATTGGTCAAGAGGCTGGGGAAGTGATGGAGACAGAAAAACCTAGCACCCAGTCAGTGGGGAGATGGATGGCAAAGGCTGTGGAACCCATGCCCTTAACCACTTGCCAGTACGAGGAACTGTGCTGATGGGGTAGACGGCTCCCAAAAATGGCTACAAAGAAGAATGGGAGGAGAGCCAAAAATAAATGCTGAAGTTGTATGACTGCAAAATGATAATTTAATGCATATGCTTTTAGGAATGCGCTTTTGTATATTGCGTGGGCGGGTGGGGGTGGGGGGACACTCTTGGTCAGGGATAGTTGAATTCAGAATTCTGACATTTTAATGAACTTGTTTTTGTTTTATGAAGAGGAGAAAGAGACTTGGAGAATCTTCCAAGACATGTTTGAAAGAGTTTGAGAGCCAAAAGGGGAATGCATTCATTTACTGTGTGGTGTTGGATTAGCAGAGTTAGCTTGGTGGAGGGCAAAAGGAGGGTTTTTATCTAAATGCCAATCCAAAGGAAAATTGAAGAGTTCTGTTGCAAATCAGAAGTTTAATATAATTGTCCCGTTTATAGTGTGGTTTGTCTCATTTGGGGTTTCTTTAGTGGTTCCTCCCTTCTCTCTTTTTTTTTTTTAGCAAAACATCTCTTTGTGGAATTGGGTCCCTGAGATACAGTATGCACATAAACATTCGAGAGGAATTATGCTATATCGAATTACTCCATATTTTTGAATGGAAAAATAGAAATTTAGAAGTTGTCAGGAGAAGGGAATGGTGAGGGCGAAGGGCTGACTTTTCCAAGCCACAGGTTGATGCTGCAATAATAGATTCCGTGTGTTTGTTCTCATGCTGACTTTGGCCAAGGATGGGCAAATATTAAATATTCTTTCTTGGGAAGGGAAAGAGACGAGCAGGACCCAGTGGCAATCTGCCGTGTGCCCCCAGGCCAGCAGGGCCCTCCCCTCAGAGGTGAGCCCTCCTCGCCCCCAGGGTGGGAGCAGCTTGTTGCCATCAGTCTGTTGTTCCCTTTCGACTTCCTAACCTGCATTCTAGGTCTTCCCCACGGAAATTCCTCTCTGGGAAGCCTGAGAAGGGAAATGAAAAGGCCAAAGACCCCACTTCCTCCCAGCTCCCAGCATTGAGCAGCATTTTTCCGCTGTCTCCGCAGCCAAGAGTCCTAATTTGGGTTTCCATTTCCTCTCTTCACTGCCCCCCCAACCCCCACTTCATCACATGTTTGGCAGCAGCTCAGACTGGATTTTTAGAGCTAAGTGGAACCTCAAAAGAAACTCTTGGGTTCAGTCTATTCACTTAGAGGTGAACAGCCCTGCAGATGGAGACAAGCCATTGTGTGGTCTCTTCTTAGATTTCTATTCTCTGCTGCCCCTGGAATCCTGGCCTTGGGGCACTCCGAGCCATGTGAAATTATTCTTCCTCCTGATTGGCGCTGAGCTGGGTGGCAGGCTGGTCTGCCCCCACCCCCCTCGTTTTTGCCCTTAACATGCCAAGCTGCCCTCCTGGCAGCACCTCCCCCTGGGGATTCTGAACTGACTGGTCCTCTGAAATGAGAGACCTGGCACAGGGAGGTGAAGGGGAGCAAACAAGCCCTCCTTGTTTCGGAGGTCACTTTCTCCTCCCCAGCCAGCACCTCCTGCATTTTGAATTCCAGCCTCTGTGGATGCCAACGGGCTGCCCATCACTGCTGACAGCCAGGTTGGCAGGATCCCACCTTCCACCAAGGCACTGGGGAGACATTCTTCTCTGGCATTTAGGGAACGGCGATTTTCACATTTGTCTGCTCTCCAAGGTGGACAGAAGAGGCTGATTAGAGCCTGCAGCCATTTGGTGGCCTCATTTATAATTGCTGACTATGGGAACCACTGGCAGACTTGGCTTTCATGCCTGGGAAGGATGAGACCAAAGGCTGACCCGAAAGCCAGCCATCGCCAAGATGGGTTCAATGAATAAGCAAAGGGAGCCATTGCTTTCTCTGTTCTCCCCTTAGGCTCTGCCAGAGGTTTAAATAGCACCACTGTGGCTGTTCTCCGAACCCATTTCATTTGCCTTGTTTTGGGTTTTGTTTTCCTTTCAGACAAAGATTTGCAGCTCCCTTCAGGATTCAATTGCAACTTTGATTTCCCGGAGGAGCCCTGTGGTTGGATGTACGATCACGCCAAGTGGCTCAGGAGCACCTGGGCCAGCAGTTCCAGTCCTGATGACCGGACGTTTCCAGGTAAGCCAGCCACGAGTGATGAGCTGAGAGAGGACTTCCCTGGTGGCTTAGTGGTAAAGAATCCACCTGCAATGCAGGAGACACGGATTGGATTCCTGGGTTGAGAAGATCCACTGGAGGGGAGGGCATGGCAGCTCACTCCAGTATTCTTGCCTGGAGAACCACATGGACAGAGGAGCCTGGTGGGCTATAGTCCACCAGGAGGGGTGGCAGAGTGTGACACGACTGAAGCGACTTAACACACGTGCAAGACCAGCCTGCACCATGTTTTTCAGCTCTAGATTCCCTGGCGAGCTTCCTAGTAACTTCCCACCATGGAGCAGTCCTCTGCTCTTTGCCCACAAACCACGGAGTCTTTGCTGACAACGTCACCCGACGGCATAGCTGTTTGGTGGTTCCTGGCCCTCTCTCGTGATTACAGTGCAGCCTGGAAGCTGGGAGGGAGTGGGAGACGCTAAGGTAAAAGAAGAAGAAAGAGCAGTTGGGAGTTCCTCGAAGAGGGATGGGGTAGTGTCCCTTTGTTCCCGTAGTCAGGTCACCACCACCAGCACAGAGCCTGTGGTCAGCTCCATGGTGGGTATTGTTCCTAAAATGGCTTATTGGGAAACTCCTGGCCCAAACTCCTTGACTGCTACTTCTGGGAAGGTATCATCACTTCTGTCGAAAACCAAGTCAAGGGCATGAACCACTTGGCCTCTCAAAGAGCATCGCTGCCAGTCTTTGGAATATTAGGAAGCCACCCACTTGGTCTCGAAGCCTCTCCTGACACTGCTGACAGAGTTGTTGTTGTTCAGTTGCTAAGTCGTGTCTGACTCTTTGCAACCCCATGGATTGCAGCACACCAGGCTCCTTATCCTCCACCGTCTCCCGGAGTTTGCTCAAATTTATGCCCATTGAGTTGGTGAGGCGCTCTAATCATCTCATCCTCTGCCGCTCCCTTCTCCTTTCGCCTTCAATCTTTCCCAGCATCAGGGTCTTTTCCAGTGAGTCAGCTCTTTGAATCAGGTGGCCAAAGTGTAGAGAGGGGTTGTCTTTAGCCCTTCTAAGCAGGTAGAGACAAGAGTTATCCACACTCTGTACGTGCCAGGCTTTTATAGCAGTGTTCCAGTAAGGTTTAACCACCAGGATTTTTTTTCCTAAATCTGCTTTGTAATGCTTGCCACTCTGTGGTGTAAATCCCCCACTGTGGTTGAACGCAAGCTACCAACATGACATCATCAGAGGCGGAGTGGAGAAGTCAGTAACACAGCCTCAGTTTTTTCCATCACGCAGATACAATAGATATAAATAACTTCAGAATCATGTGTACTGGTAAGATGTATTAAAATAAGTAGGAAGTATTGCACTTTGAGAAATTATTTCCTTTTGTTTTTTAATATACTTAATTTCTGGGTAACTTTTTATATTTCCATTGGTAATAATGCTTGTGTTTCAACAGCTGGCTTACAAAATTCCAGAAAATTCCACAATCAGCTCTCTCAAGCCAGTACATAGTAGACGTTGCTCCAGCACATCACAAGTTAGCTTTCAATTCTCCTGGACCTAGGCCCCCAAAAGAGTCTGAGAGGAAAGAGGTTAATTCTAGAAATTAGTAGATCATATGTTGCCGGCCTAGAGAAGGAAAGGGGGAGAACATCCCCTTGTGCAGAGTCTCCCAGAGTGACTCTGCTGCCCCTCACCCCCAGGCCTGGCCGTGTCCCCCCCTCCCCAGGGTGGCAGTCAAACAGATGCAGGGAGAGCACCACAGGCCGCCTCCTGACTCGGCCTGCACTTGTTTTCCCGGAGGGTCACGGCGTCTGCTCTGGAGAAAAACATTTTCATATTTCAAGTGTTTATCTCTTCAGCATTTGAGTGCTCAGAGAGATTAATATCTGAAGATCACCACCGCCCTGGGCAACGGGGGAGAACACTTACCCTCGTCCCAGCCTTAATCATCCTCCCCCCGCCCTTGTTCACTGCAATAATGTTTAATTAATATAATGAGCCTCCTGCACGTTGGAAAAAAATACTTATTTTTATAACCCAGCCTGGATTTTTCATTTCATTTCCTCTCCTTTGAGACTTGGCCCAATTAATTGGTTGTTTTTCCCAACCCCCACTTTCTATACAAACGTAAAGGAGATTTGCAGGGTGTGTGTCTGTGTGTGTGCACATTTATAGGTGTGTACTTGTGCATTGTGTGTATGTTTGTGCATGTGTTTCTTTCTCAAAGTATTTGTGATTGTGTCTGTATGTGCATATGTTAGGTTTTTATGTGTCGATTTTATGTGTTTGTAAATATGGATATGCATGTGTTTGGTTTGTGTGTATGTGCAAATGTGTGCATATGTGTGTGTCTGTATGTTTGTGCTTGAGTGTGTTTGTGGTTTATATGCATGTGTGTGTGTGGTGTGTATATAAGGGGATGGCTTGGTAAAGGTGCTTTGCATGAAGGGGTGTAGATGATAGAGCAAGGGGAGATTTACTGAATCTCATTCAGCATCCATCCTCAGGCTCTTTCTAACAATTCCACTTTCTCCCTTGCACTCTTCTGAGCAGATTTTCTCTAGGAAGGCCTGAGGTCAGCCCCGTCCAGGCTGACCTGGAGGTCCAGGTTCCAAGGCTGGCAATTTGCAAATGACACTTTGGGAAGAGCTTAAGTTACTCTGTTTGACAAGGTTCCTCTCTGCCCGCTCCTCACCCTGCCCTGGCCCTCACCTGATGCCCCATTGGTCGGCCCTAGCTACTGGCTGGGGATCCTCATCCTTGCTCTCATTCCGCTTGATTCATTACACCCTGTGGTTTGGGAGGGCTTTTCAGAGCAATCTTGAAGAGCGGGCAGCAGTCCAACCTTGGCTGGCTAGATAGGGACAGAAAGAAAATTAGGGCCATGAGGAACTGCTAGATCTAATGTTGTTTCTCCCTTAAGAAACTGAGAAAGAAAATAACAGTTTTCCTCTTCCAGAGGAATCCCTGAGGTTTGCAAAAGCAGCCCTTAGACGCTGCCTCCAGAAAACCGAATCAGAGCCCATCTGTCCATCCTCCAATGATTTAAAGAATCACTTGCTGTATTTCCCACTGTCCTTCTCCTTACAAAACATGACGCTGGATTCTAAGCAGGAGAGGATAGAAAGCCTTTTCTGTTCAGGGTGGTCCTTTTTTCTTCTTCTATTTCTTCAAAAAAAAAAAACAAAACAAAAAACTGGGGCCCCGAGGGGAGCAGTTGGGAGAAAGGAAACAGCTGTGCTGTGGGGCAGGGCAGATGCTGACGGGTTCAAAATCACGGGACCTTCTAAGTCAAGCCTGAAAGCCACTGTGTCACCCACACTTCACCCCTCCACAAAGAGGAGACCGCACCACTCTCTAAGTCGGCCATATGTTTTATCTCCTTGTTGGATAGGTAAACAAAAGTAACTACACTTAAGAAAGGAGGTGTCTCCATCAAGTGCAGAGGGAGAAGGCAGGAAAGAAAAAAGGAAATAGCCATGTTGAAATATCAGAACAGGCTATTTGATTAGAACTGTCTGTGGAAGCGACTTACATTCCTTAGATGTTTTCGGATTTCGTTCTTTTCTCTTGTTTTGTTTTCTTTTCCTTTTAAGTAAGCAATTAGTTTGGTTCTTCTGGCTAGTGGAAAGAGTTGCTTAAGGCTGACAAGACACCCTCTGGTTTTATTCCACTGTTTTTGTTTTTCAAGATAGTCTTTCAAGATACTCAGAATTTCTTTTTTTAGCTCTTCGCTTGTGACTTAGAAGCCTGGAGTATGTTCATAGTAGCCCCTGGGGACACTGTTGCGAATTCCTGGAGTGGGTTGCTGTGCCCTCCTCCAGGGGATCTTCCCGACCCAGGGACTGAACCCACATCTCTTTTGTCTCCTCCATTGGCTAGGTGGGTTCTTTACCACTAGTGCCAGCTGGGAAGCCCTCTCCGAGAAGGCACTTTGCCTTTGCCCCGTACCTGCAGTGACACTGGAAACGTCTCCCCTAGTGGGAGCCAGTGTATCTCCTGCAGGCATTCTCAGGCACTGATCAGAAACAGAATTTAGGTGCAGTTCTGAGGATGATCAGATTCAGCTCAGCAAGGAACAAGGCCAAGAGATGCTGCGGTGAACCTGTGTGTCTAGACCTGCCCTGCTTCATATGGTAGCCACCAGCCACCTATGGCTAATTTAATTTTAATCAGAATTAAATACAGATAAAACTTCAGTTCCTCCATCATACCAGCCACATTTTAAGGGCTCAGTACCCACTCTATGTGGGGTGGTGCAGATGGCGAACACGCCAGTCATCACAGGATGCTGTCTTGGTCAGTGCTGCTGAAGCGCCTTTTGACATGAACACAAGAATAACTTCCAGGGTCCTTGCTGCTGCTGGTGGTCCTTGGTTTGGTGTAAATCAAGGGGCAGATAATTAGGGAAATGTGTCTTCTCTTTGGTCCCTTCATGGGAGTGTTCAGTGCCTGGTACTTGTGTTACTGTATCATTCTACATAAGTGAGTAACACAGTAAAGTCAGCAAGTAACACAGACAGTATCGGAACTATCCCATTCAATCAAAAAGAGTAAATACTAAGTAATAGCAATTATAGTAATAAAAACTGTTTTATTATTATTGTCTTCAGGAATGAGACAAGGCTAGCTACAAAGGGTGCTATGCCAGGGCAGCCTCAGCATCTTCGAGTGTGTGGTCACCCTACATATGTGCTCTGTGATACGTTTGTTGACCTGATGAAGTATGACTTCAATATTACTTCATTTCAGTAACTTGGAGTCATGGAAGTAATGTAAAGAAAACAGGCAAAAGCTATTGGGACTAGTTTGCCTTTCTCAGAGGACAGAGTTCTGGCTACCTAGCATTTGCACGTTTATTAGATTGAGAGGCCAGAACCTTTACTCTGGATTCAAAACCAAGTGAGAGGAAGTCAAGAATACAATGTTCTAAAAAAAAAAAAAAAAAAGAATACAATGTTCTGAAATACTCAGATTTTACAGATGGGGGCTCTTCCATCAGGTGTAGGGCTGTTGTAATGCACATTGGGCTGCTGGATAAACTCCGGGAGCGTGGAGGGCCAGGACTGCGATTCCCTGTGGGACATGCACAAAGGAGGATTGAGTGTAGCTGGGGATGGTCAGTAGATGGTCACAAAGGGATCAGTGAAAGAGATGAGTCACTTGCTTACAATGGGCTTGGTTTTGGGTGGTGAGCTAGCAGTGACTCTTTGAATTAAAAAGCAACTCTCTGAACTCAAAAGACCTTCCTCATAGGTGGGGCCGATGGCAGCAAACAGTCCAGACACGGAATTGCCATTAGCTTGAATTACCTTCAGGAAGCAGTTACTGTGACTCGGCTGGGGCACAGCCACTTCAGATATGGAGCCAGGAACTTCTCAGGCTGAGACCAGGCTAGATTAAAGACCAGGAGCAGCTGGGCTAAAAGAAAGCCATATTTAAGGAATAACATCAACTGGAAAAAGAAAGTATGGTGGCCCTTCTTCATGGAAAGTAGGGAGGAAAATACCTCTGACTCTGTAGAATCACAGCAGTAGAGAGGAGAAACTATTTTTCCTTATCTTCTGCAAGTCACGATTGGTTGAGTGTGTAGATTGACAGTGAAGGGACAGTGTGATAAAGAATGTCTCAATTGCAAACCTTCATAAAAGCTGACATACAAAAAAAATCAGCTCCAGATAGACTTTTATGCAAAACCCAAGCCTGAAACCTCAAATGTCCACAAACTGGTCAATTGTAAACCTTGAGAACATTCTGTGGAGTTCATCCAAAGTCAATGTTTCCCTTAACCAGTTGTTAATTTGAGGACCTTAGCAGACATAGACTGACCTTGGCAGGCCAGCTGAGGGGCTGACTCACGTTTTAAGCATGACCTATATGAAGAGACTCCATCTCCTGCAGCACTAAATAGTCTTTCAGATGGCTGTTCTAGCAGGAGGGCAAGATGCTAGCCAGGAGATGTGTGTGTTGGACAGATGGTGTGTTTGGCTTTGCGATAGCCAGGGGGATAGACTGGTGATTTATTTCAGGGTTTGGTAAGGTGTCGGCGCCATTGATCCCGTTGCGGTTGGGCCAGGAACGTTCACGTGATCACCCAGCACTTAGGCAGCTGAAGCCAGATGTGGTTGTAAATCGCCAGGTGAAATGTCAAGAGACCCTTCCTAGAGACACCATCAGGTTAAGATGCCTGAGCGACCTTGTCCTCCACACCTCCTCTCTGCCCTTTTGAACTCCTGTTATTCATTCCCTTGTGATTGTTTTCTCTGTGTCATGGGCAACAACAGATGTTTTGAGTCAGGGACCTAGCAGAATGTTTCCCAAGTATGTCAGGTCCAGGAGGAGAGGGATTGTATCTCTGGGACATTTTCGTTTCATTCTCTTTCTGCAGCTGAATGTATTTCCTCTACATTGTTTCTTGTTGGAAACCATCCATTGGCGACATCACTGCCATCAAACTACAAAAAAAAAAAAAAAGAAGAAGACAACCTCTAGCAGGGAGACCTGGTTCTTAACCAGTCACTTGTCATGTTTTGGGACCTCTTAACCATCCAAAGGGCTTTTCCCCTAAAGTCCAAGCAAATCAGTAAAGTGGCCCACCCATTCAAGGCCAACCCTTGCTCTATCAAGCCATCAACAGTCACTGTCTGCTAAAACTTCCTCTGTGTTTGGCAGTGGCGGGCCATAATGTTCCAGAAGAGCAGACTCCATTGACACTGCATGTGCTTCACTCACAGCAGAGACAGGGATGCCGGGACTTAAAGGAGCTGCAGCACTGAACTGAGCAAAGTACGCATCTAAAGAGGCCAGGGTTACATTTCCTGAGGAAGCGAAGACCAGGGTTGTAATTCTTCAGGAGTGAACTTATTTCTTAGTCAGAGGACAGAAATTGGCTGTACTTCACGGGGGAATAGAAGGATGACATGTGTCTAAATGACAGTGGGAAAACTTAAAACTGAATTTAAGACGTTTCTGACAGTTAGGGCTGTGCTCCCCCCGCCCCCCCCCCCTCAAAAAAAACCAAAAAACACATTGCCAGCATGGCTTTTGGAAACTCCTGCTTTGGAGAATTTAAAGGAAAGCTGTGCTAGGGATGTTTTCAGTGTGGTTCCTCTGAACAGCAGGGCTGGCCCCTTCTAAATGGTCTTTTGGGGCCCCACTCTCATTCCAGAATGATGTATTCTTTTGTCTACTGTGCTGCTGCTGCTGCTAAGGCACTTCAGTCATGTCCGACTCTGTGCAACCCCATAGACGGCAGCCCACCAGGCTCCCCCATCCCTGGGATTCTCCAGGCAAGAACACTGGAGTGGGTTGCCATTTCCTTCGCCAATGCATGAAAGTAAAAAGTGAAAGTGAAGTCGCTCAGTCGTGTCCGACTCTTAGCAACCCCATGGCCTGCAAGGCTGCAGGCTCCTCCAGGCTCCTGGCTCCAGGAGCTCCTACTACCAGGCTCCTCCATCCATGGGATTTTCCAGTCGAGAGTACTGGAGTGGGGTGCCATTGCCTTCTCTGCTGTCTACTGTAGATTGACCCAAAAGACATGTGGTCAACAATGCCTGGTGTATAGCATGGGGCTGGCCCATTTCTGGGGTTAGGACATACCTGGGAACCATCTTATTCCAGAGAACATCTTTACTGTCCTTGAGCCAAACCTTACTTCCTTTGAGTCTCTGATTGGTCTTCCCAGGTTATTGGGGCTCTTTGGACCCTTTTTCTTTCTAAAAGAAGCAAAAAAGCCAGCAAAGCTGAAGTTCCAATACTTTGGCCACCTGATGCAAAAAGCCGACTCATTGGAAAAGACCCTTACTGGGAAAGATTGAAGGCAGGAGGACAAGGGGGCGACAGAGGATGAGATGGTTGGATGGCATCACTGACTCAATGGACATGAGCTTAAGCAAACTCCAGAAGATGGTGAAGGACAGGGAAGCCTGGCCTGCTGCAGTCCATGGGGTTGCAAAGAGTCAGACGTGACTTAGTGGCTGAACAATAACAGGAGGCAGAGTGTTCAGGGATGGTAGTTGAAATAAAGATCATAGCTTTTATGGAGCTTCTACTGTGCCCCTGTTCCTATGCAAAGCACTTTAAAAGGCTCTTTCCATTTCCTCCTCCTCCCAGCCCTATGCAATATTGCTATTATTGTACCCCTTTCACAGATGGGAAGACTGAGCCTTTAAAAGATTAGCAAACATTAGGATGCCAGCCCCCATGAGAGGTGAGGCTCTGGTGATTTTACTCGGTCCAATGAGGGTTCAGATCCTACTTCCATCCTTCTCTAGGAGTGGTCTGGGACACACTTTTCAATTCTCTGAGTCTCTGTTTCCTTTTTGGTGAAAATGGAGAACATCATACTTATTTCACAGGAAGATTACGGAAGGCGATGAAGCCCCCAGCGTGATGTCTGGCACCTCAAGGTGCTCAACTCACATCAGTTCTCTTGCCCCTGCTCTTCCTCTCCCCCTCTCTGGGCTTCTCTTGACCAAAGTCATTCCTTCATGATGTCCTGCTTCTAATCAGTCCCTCTCAGTGACAGGCGGGGACGTTTTGCAGCTCAGCGTCCTTCTGACTGATGTCTCCTGCTAATTCCTTAAATTTACATATCATCTTTCTTCCCTCGAGCTCATAGCACTTAACAGACAAGTGGGGCACAAGTGATTTCACTAAGTGAAATTCAGAGGCCTGCTTGTCTAGAGATTCTGCAAACTAGTGGATTAGCTCGGATGTCAGCGCTGAGTTATGATCCTTCAGCTGCTCGTGCTTAGCACGCCACCAGCATTAACTCCCTGGTCTTCCAGTGGCCCTTTAAATCATGCACAGTGATTATCATCTTATTGTGAGAGAGAGAGAGAAGAGAGGAAAAGTGGGAGGGGGAGGGGGCCAGTTCAGGTCCCCAGGAGAGGCAGTCTGTGACACCTTTGGCCTCACGGTGCCTGAAGTTTTAGCAACAGGATGGGTAAATAAAGCAGACCCAGAGAAAAGCCAGCCAGCCCGGCTTTTTACACCTCCACACACATTGTACTGACTAAATTCTAACCATTATGCTATGATTCCCCTGCTGCTTAAGAATGTAAATTCACACAAGTGACAGTATTTCTGCCAAGCAATTTTCAGACAGCCAGTGGGTCTTATTTGTGAAACTGTGAAGGAAGAAGGCTGAATAATAAGTCTCTGAAATCTGGTTCCCTTTATATACGAGGTGGAAGCAGTAAAGTCTTGGAAATGACTGGAGCGTGGGAGCGTTTGGGGGGCTGTCACTGGCGGCTCAGTGGACTGGCTGCCTCCACAGCTCACCTTGTTTTAAGATCTGCATATCGGTTATAGGTGTATTTACTTTGCAAAAGCTATTGTGCATTTTTACTTATACATACTCATATTTCAGTATAAACGTTCCTTAATAAAAAGCAGAACGTCTCAAAAAAACCACCTCACCTTTGAAAAGGGCTGTTGGCTCAGTAGATTGGAAGGGAATTATGAGATTATATGAACCTGAGGGATTACAGAGCCCAGCTGATTCCTGATCTGTTCTTGTTTCCAATAGAGAGCCTCGTAACATTCTTTATCCAGGTGTTTATCATTCATTCATTCATGGGAACAGAAAATTTTGTCATATATATGTATGTGTCACTATCTAGGGGCAGGGAGAAGAAGCATTCTTAACCCTCCTGTGTGTAAGGCCAGGACCTTATAGTCGAACCAAGGAAATAGAAAAGACATATACCAAACAATTTAATTGTAGTACAAGGCGGGGAGCTGAAATGCATGAAAATGGCCTCCAGTCTTTTTAAAAACCAGGTAAAATCAGTGGTATGGTCAGTAAATGCTTGAGTTGTTGAAAGAAGGGAGGCATTAATGTTGAAATGTACAGAGTGGTGAGGAGACCTGGCAAAAGTGGTGGGGTGGGGGCAGGGAAGCAGAGAATTACAGGTAAAAGGAGAAAGGGGAACAGCGCCCAGTAGAGAAGCCAGTTTGCCTTAAATCATACGTGACTGACCACGTGGACTTGGGACAGGGTTACCGGGGGCACAGCTGAAGTGAAGGGCCCGCTGCACGAAGGCAGAGAAACCTGAAGTCCAGTCCGGCTTCGCTACTCACTAGCCTTTCTACTTTGGACAAGTCACTTGAACCTTTCCCAGCCTTGGTTTCTGCGTCTGGTGTATAGTAAGATTCATAAGACCCAGCTCACAAGCATATAGCGATGATTAAATTATAAAGGCAGATCAACATGCTTTGTAACCTGTAAAGCAGTATGCAAATAGGCCTTATAATTATTATCATTAATAGTGGTAGTAATGAGATCTGATAGGACAAGCATAGGTTTAGAAGTTCTTTGAGCGTCTGGTTGTGACACCAGTGTCTCCTCCTCAGCAGATCACCATCATTGAAATTCTTTGTTGTAGACAGCTGCCTCCTTATCTATGCAAACTTTGGCCTTGAAGAGCTCCCATGGTGTGGGGTATTAGGCCAATGTGCCTCTAGATGGTTAAGGTATCCCAAACTAGAATCCTGACTATGCATCTTAAACTGGTCTAATTTGACTTCAGGGGAGGGTAGCTTCCAGAACAATAACCCTGGAGAATCTAACCAGAAAGGACTTAGGGGAGAGAGGGAGGAGGGAGAGAGGTGGCCAGGAGGAGGGAAGGAGCTGTTTCTGGGCCACTGATGGGAGCACTGCCACAGCCTCTGCTCTCACTAGAAAGATGATGTTGGCAGGTACACAGCAGCACACGGGTGCCCCAGGAGTCCCCTGCTGATTCTGGGCTCTGGAGTCCCTGCCTGTCCTTCCCTGACAAAGATGTTCCCGGTCCCTGTTGAGTCAAAAAAGCTCTGTGCCCACATCTCAGGTTAACATGATCCCGAGGTGTCTGATGTGCTGGTTATGTGGTGCGAAAGGGCCACTGCCGTCTTGCAGAAATGTTCAACATAAGATGTTTCAGGGCCAAAAGGAGACAGTGAGATTTTTCTGCTCAAATGCCATCCTGTTCTCTCTGCAAGTGGTCGAAATGCTCCTGCATGAACTGGATTTCCGGTGCAGGTCCCCACACCTGTGTCTGCAAGGCATGGGGTCTGCCAACAGGGCACTCTGCCTCCCACAGAGTACCTGATGTATTTAAAAGTGCATCAGCCAAAAGACACATTCTTCAAACATTTGGATGGGCGAAACTTTCATCTCCCAATGTGTGTATATTCTCTGCTAAACACATAGTTTGGTTAGTGATGATGACAACACCTGTTTTATTGGGGCTGTATTTGCCTGACTCTCTCAGAAAGGCCACGTTCAGGCCTCCCCTGGGTGGGGCAGGGAACGGAGTGGGGTCTCAGCTCCCTTGCATCACCCCTTTATTGTTCATTATTCAGTCGCTTAGAACTTTCTGACTCTTTTCAACCCATGGACTGCAGGACACCAGGCTTCCCTGTCCTTCACCATCTCCTGGAGCTTGCTCAAACTCATGTCCATTGAGTCGATGATGCCATCCAACCATCCCCCACTCCTATTCAGCCACCATTCCCTGCTCTGCTTGAACAAGGATGCCGGGCTTCTGAGCTGCAGTTACTAGAGCCCAGGCTTCATCCAGCACTGCTGGAGACAGAAGGTTGTAAATGTCTTCCAGTTGGACAGTGCCCAGCCAAGATGATAAAGGCTTGGAGCATAAACCACCTGGCTAGAACCATCCTGTAATCTAGCAGTCACTTCACCCCTTATTATTCAGTTCATTACAGCGCCCTGGCCCTTTGGGTAAGCTGATGATGATTAAAATGTGGGCTTGGCCTCTCAGAATCTAGGGGGAAAAGACAAGCACCAATACAGCCAACCAAGACCTAAGGTGGATGGCACCAGGTGCCATATGTAAAAGGTACAAAGGAAGGGATGCAGAGAAAATAGGCAGGAGGGACCTTCTTGACATAAAGACTCAAGAAAGGGCCTTAAGGGGATGCAGCATTTGAATCAGAGCCCTAAGAAAGGAACACAGAGCCTGGAGAACAAGTTCGTAAATAAAGGACAACCCAAATTCTGCCCCGGCTTACCCCCCGCCCCCCGAGGGGCCACAACTGCCAGCTGGTGTCCTTCCCAAGCATTTACCAGGGACCTCTGTTTGGGTTTGTTTTCCCCTCCAGATGACAGGAACTTCTTGCGGCTGCAGAGTGATGGGCGGAGAGAGGGCCAGTACGCGCGACTCATCAGCCCACCGGTTCACCTGCCGCGGAGCCCCGTGTGCATGGAGTTCCAGTACCAAGCCACGGGCGGCCGCGGGGTGGCGCTGCAGGTGGTGCGCGAAGCCAGCCAGGAGAGCAAGCTCCTCTGGGTCATCCGCGAGGACCAGGGCGGCGAGTGGAAACACGGGCGCATCATTCTGCCCAGCTACGACATGGAGTACCAGGTGGGGTGGCGACGGGAGACGGTACGGAGATCCGAGGGGATCCTTGAGATCTGCGTTTCAATATTTCAAAGGCCGTGCCCATTCATCATTAGGGAACGCGGTTAAGCGCCGCTGTTTTCATTGTTTCTCCCGTTGCCATGGCAACTAAATGACACTCTTATTTGTTATTCAGAATGTGCCTATCTCTACACCCAGACTTGGTTCTTTGTTCCTCCTATTGCCTTTTATACTGCTGAAATCTTCCCCAACAAATGTTTCTTCTCTCCATTTTATTTTAGATTGCTATCAGGTAGGCTGACAAAGGAACACAGAAGCCAAGAAAATAAACACAAACAAACCCTCCACACAGGAGAAAAGAGGCCCTGGGAACCCCTGAGACTCAGAGGAAGAGAGGGCAACAGCCTCCCCGCCCCTTCCCAAGTGTTCAGGTGGCTGTTGGTGCTTAGTGGTCAGCAGACCAGAGAGATTCCTAAATGAGTGAGTTCTCACCCTGCAGCTCCAGGAGTTGAATTCTATTATCTCTGCCCTCACAGAGCAAGAGACTGAGGCACAGATGGGGATGCGCAGCTGTGGCTGAAACTTGGGTAGAGTAGGCACTGTGGAAGAGGTGACTGAGAACCAGCCAAAGCATTAACCTGCTCCTCCCCAGACGAGAGGCAGCAACAGATGGCTGGTGAGGCAGCCAACTGCTCGCTCAGCTTGCCAGAGGACATGTGCTCGTTTGCAGAGAGAACCCAGAGAGGGCGAAATCGAGGGCTGACTGGAGACTACTGAGCCGAGAGGCTCCTGCATGCAGCCTGCAGTCCCTCTCACACTTGCAGAATAGCCTGAGTCCCTGCCTTCCTACTTAGAAACCTCAATGTGTGGCAGAGCTACTCCCTGTTGGTATTTTTGTCTCACCCACTAGACGGTAAGATTCTCTAGGCAGAGGGTCTTGTCTTCCTTAGCTTTTGTAACTGTCAGGGTGCCTGGCACATAGTAGGTGCTCGGCAAACTAGTGGTGAAGAAAAATCACTTACCTGCTAGTTGTAATAATGGAGCTATAAGACACTGTTACCGCCAAGGTAATTCAAACCTGTACACTACATTCCTCACAGTACCCCTATCTGCTCATGTCCTCTTGAGTTTCCAAATACCTGGGTTGAGTGTTTGAAAGATTTGTGAGAAAAAGAAAAAAATTAAACATGGCTAGGGAAATTTCAACTCTCCTTTAAACATGCTCTGATTGTAGTCCTTTTAGTCAATAACTCTAGTTACTGGACAACAATGCCCACCGCTTATATATATGTATTTTCTAATCCCCTTAAATATGCATTTGATTTCAATCAACTCATTTTAAATTGAGATTTCAAGTACCAGAGCCATGTGGTCAACAGATGTGTACCAGGTGCAGTAAGGCACATGTGCGTGTGCATGCACACACACACACACAGATTTTAAGCTACAGTTAACAGAAAATTGGAAATCTTTGCACTGTTTGCACCAAGAAGCTCAGTTAACCCTGGAACTTTTTCTTCCTGCTTCTAGATTGTGTTCGAGGGAGTTATAGGAAAAGGACGTGCGGGAGAAATTGCCATTGATGACATTCGGATAAGCACCGATGTCCCACTGGAGAACTGCATGGGTACGTGAATATCTGTCTCTTCATGTCTCCTCCGAGGGCTGGGATCCACAAGGGGAGGCAGCACCTCGTTTTCAAACACAGCTGTTCCCCCAATGGGTGGGGTCGCACCAGTCCATGCAGGAGGTGAGATGTGAGTTCAGTTAGAGCTTAGGCTGCAGTCAGGACGGGAGAGGTATCAGATGAGGTGGAATGCTATACCCCTGCTCCCATTCAGAAAGGGACATGCACTTAGTATATGAAGATTCTGGGTGCCAAGACCGCATCAGCAGGCTCCAGCTTTTACCAAAGAAAATGCTAGAGGACGAGAGCAACTGCCAGTCAGAATTACATGCTGGAAAGGTTTAATGGATTTAATGGAAACCTTCACTGGTGAGCAGAAATAGTACATATGTTATATTGGAGTGATAACACAATTACCCAGGCAGTTCTTTTACATGAATGAATTGCAGGACGAGCCATGGCATGTGAAATAAGAATTCAGATTTTGCTTTGAAGCTAATATCTCTAATCCCCAACATGCCAGAGTTGTAAGATTAAACATTGCATGCCAAGTGACCAGCACCGGAAGGACACTGTCTCCTTGGACAGAAGTACTGAGCAGCCAGGTCATCTAGTTCACTCCATGGACCACCTCCCATCAGAGCCATGGACATTCCCAAAAGCAAGAGGAAATCCTGAGAAGGAAGGAGACCTACGTTCACTCCTCAGAGTGACTGTAATAACTCACCAAGTGCTTTTCTTGGCACATGGGTCCCGGGTGTGTGTGTGCCTGATGATGTCAGAAGCACCTGAGACCGCCCTAGTCCCCTCAGGCAACTCTCTGGGCCCCCGGCATCTAAAACTAATCCAGGCTCTGAGAAAGTAATCAGTGGTAAGTGACTGATTACAATGCTTCAGGGACCCATTACTCTATAAAGGACTTTTTGTTCCAAAGCAACTTTGAGAATCCTTCCCACCTGGCCCCCATGACGATGATGTGTTAGACCCAGAGCCTGTGGCAGGCATGGGGTAGTATGAAAAAGCTTGATGAAACTCATCTTCATCATACACTGTGTTCACCTTATGTATTCCTCTCATCTAACTCAATTTTTTTTGTTTTTTTTTCCAGAACCCATCTCAGCTTTTGCAGGTGAGAATTTTCAAGGTAAAAAAAAAAGTTATTTTTAAATTTCTGCATGCCTTTTCCTTCCTCCCATGTGATGTGAATTTGGTGGAGGCGATAAGCCTCCAGATTTGAGAAAGCTCCCAAGAGAAAAATAGATGCCACACCTCACCGCTAGATGGCGCCAGCAACACCTGTAGATACAGGGAAAGGGCAATTGAGAGCCTCGCTGTCTCTGGTTTAATTAAAGTTTAGAAACCTATAATAGAGACAAATAGGTTACAGATAAACCTTTCAGCTTTGCATTGTCCAATGGAGAGCAATGAGGCTGAAAATGCATGAGTGGTGAGAAAAGAGAGACTGTGGGGAGACTGAACCAAAAAAAAAAGAAAAAAAGTCAGTAGTAAATTAAAAGTGAAATGAGGTGGCAATGATTTATTTTCGACCAAAGATGGTTTCTTTCCAGTCACAGGGCACCAAGGCAGCAGTCTCAATTAACCCTCAGCGAGGTACACAGCTGTGTAAGGGAAGAAAGTTAGGGGAAAGACATGAGGAATGGCAGTCCTAAGTGGAGAAGGTTGCAGAAATCTGGAGACGGCGTCTGGTTAAGGGAAGAAGGAGGCTCATTTGGTGCCTGGAATTAGAGCACTTGAAATACAGGACTGAAAAATAGAAAGCGACATTTTATCCCTAATAAAGTAAGTAGAGAACAGAGCAAAGAGAGAGGAATGTGGGATGCCTGCCTATCCCAGGAGGGAAAACTAACCTCCAAACTTGGGGGTGCTAAAATGCAGTGTATTTCACATCTCACCCTCTTTGGTTGACACTGCTAACGTTTCCAGCCGGGTTCCAGTGCTAAGGATTTGGAAACCACTCTGTAAATGCTTCCCATGAGTTGGCCCGGGTGTATAAGCACACTCAGAGACGCTCACCCACACCTAATAACAGAACCTAGTTTATGCAAACAATCCCGAGGGTTTCTGTGCCCTGTTTATATTGGCTGGCCTTAACCCCACAGGTGACAGCATTTCAGAGATAAGGGAAGTCATTTTTATATCTGAAGTCTAGACTCGTTATCTTCGCTCTCATTAATCTGTCCAGCTCCTGGCTGGACAAAGATGGATTCCTGCTTTGCCACCTAGATGTGCTCTCTGACTTCAAATCATCTCGCTCAATTTGCCACTCATCACCCACAGCACTAAGACGGTAGATGAGGGAGAGGGGGGATGGGAAACCTATCTAGGATATCGCTTCTTTCTTCCTCACCCTTCCTGGCCTCCCTGAGCCCCATTCCCACTCCCCACTGCACATTTTTCAAGAATTAAGAGTATCCTGTGCATGTGTTGGTGCTCCTTGGGTGTGAGATTGTCTGTTAACGTGAATCTAAAAGTATCAGAAGGAAAAGCTGAGATCAAAACTGAACGGCTTGGATAACAGTTGAATTCAAGTTCTAACTTTCGGGACCCAAGGTAATGTTGATGCTGGGGAAGTAAACTCGCTTATGTTGTTTCACGTGACTTTGATTGTTGAGACTCAAAGCTCCCAGAAAAGGCTGGTTAGGGCCCTCAGCCCCAACGACAGACACTCTGCTGTGTGAACATGGATGTCTAGGTCCATGACTGACAAGTTCAGTGGCTAAGTGCTTTGCTTCTGTAAGTGAATAAACAAACCAGGGCACATGTGCTGTCGCAGAGGCTGTGTTTACCATGAGGCTTCACAGGCCAGTCGTGTTCTCTTGTAAAATATATATATAAATAAAATAGCCTCAGAACTGCAGTGCTCATTTAGCCAAAATAAACACAGGGCTTAGGGACTCCAAGGTAAGAATTTCCAGTGTGCTTCCGATGGGCTGGTTTGGGGCTTAAGCACAGGCAGCCCTAGAGTGGCATGGATTGGCCCACGGCTGTGGTCTTGGGAAATAACAAGCATCTTTGGAAGGAGGAAACCAAACTCCAGAGACATGGCTCAGGAGTCAAAGGCAGAATGGGAATTGAGAATGGACAGTGTTGATCACGTCGGCAAGTTTTATATGGAACTCTGACTTGGTAGCCAGATGAACCCAGGGCCAGGGTTGAAGGGGGCTAAAGCCCCTCTAACTTCAGTAGACATCTCTGGGTTTTGACTTGAGCGAAACCTTCCATTTGGGAGAGGAAAGAGGACATTCGCTCTACCTAACCTACTGACCTCTCCGGGTCAGGGCGGTGGCGGCCTTCTCTTGGTGGGAGAGTGAATGCCTTGGGAGTTAAACCAGGCTATTTACTCAAATAGAGAAACAGAGAAATCAGGTTTGGGCAAGCAGGATATGGAAAGCTGATGGTGAAACCCTATTAACAACAGGCATATATTGTTAGTATGGTTTTTTTTGAATGTAGATTGTTTTTCTTTTCCATTATAAATTTACCATGAGACAGAAGCAATCTCATTCTTTATGAGAGACCAATGTATGCTAGGTAAACCTTTAAGGCAATGCAACAAAAGTGGCTTCTGGACTGAGGCTTATTAGATAGTCTTGATCTTTTATATTTTGAAGTGTCTTTCATTTTCTGCCTCTTACTCATCTCTTGCCATGGAACGTTTTCTTTTTATTCGAATCACCTTGTGTTTTCTGCTTGGTATATATGCTTTGATTGTGTCCCAGCATATGAGTCAGTAGTGAAGAGCCACACTGAAAAAGAGAGCCGTGTAGAGAGGGGACGAGGAGGAGATGGAATGAATAAGCTGTGTTGTCATGTGATGTTTAAAAAGACTTTCTTGCTGTTGTTCTAAACAATGTAGCCTGGGTGTGCTTTTCTTTTCTTTTTTTTTTTTTAAGCAGTGGCTATAGACATAGTGTCATCATGTATCTTTTTCTAGAATTTGAGCTTTAACAAATGAAAAACTGTGTAAAGCGTGGGGGTGGGATAGAGAACCGAAAACTGGTGTAATTAAGGTGATGGATTATTTTTTCTTAACCAATGCTTTCTTTTTTCAGTACGAGTGAAAAGAATAATAAGGAAGCCAGTAAAAATATATAAAGCCCATAATCTGAGTTCTGTGGTTGTTTACCAGGTAGTTTTTTTTAGCAGGTTGCAGTGGAAGCAAGAGCTCTTGTTCTTGTTAGAGGCTGTGGGCTTCGAACAGAGCGGGAGCAGAGAGACCCATGGGAGTCCCAGGCATGGGTGGTAGTGAGCGTGAAGGATTCAAAAGTGCCGCGTCAGCCACTGATGGCGGAGCTTCAGTAGCTCCTGCTCACAGCTGTGAGCGTGGGTTTTATGTCTCAGACCAGCTCTGAGGGCTGCTGGCCCTATCTCTTGGGCCTCTCTTCGTTCAGTCTTCTGCAGTTTTCATCCAGGTAAAACTAGGAGAAAGAGGACAGCACAGGCTGTCTCCTGGGCATAGAGGGGACCCATTTGGGGCAGTGACAGATGCCTAGGGTTTGACCCTGTGTATCAGGTTTTCAGGTCTGGTTATTTCATACCAACTGGTCCATCTCTGCCATGTCTCTTCCCCATCTTTCCATCCCCACCCTTATCCCCGGTTGATCTGCCAATAGGCTGCCTCCCTGAGACTTTGCTCCCCAGGGTAATGCCCCCTATGCCAGGGCACAAGACCTGGGATGAGCCTCAAATTCCCCTCTCTCTGGCATCCCTTTCTCCCACAGCTCTCTTGACTAGAAGCACTTGCAAGATGCAGCGAGGGTTAAATGGCGTTCTCGCCGTAATCCTCTGATGAAAGGCAGAGAAGTATTCCCAGCCCCTGCCAGGACTCCAGATAGGCAGCTGTGGGGTGTGACTCCTTCTCCTTGGCCCCCTCCCCCTGAGGTCCCCAGCTGCCAGATCAGAGCTAGGTGTTGCTGAGCGGGGGAGCCTGGGGATGAGATGCGTGTGAACCACTAACTGCCCGGCTGCTGTTGCTGCCCGAGGGGACGCCAAGCCGTCCTTTGTGAGGTTCGAGCCGCAGAGGTCTGACACATCGCCCTGCAAGTCTACCATTCACCTAAACTGCCGCCAGCATCGGTTTCTCTAAGGGGAGAAGAAAATTTTTTTCACTGACTTTTCCTCACTCCAGGAACAGAAAGGACAAGCCTTAATTTAAAAGAAGTAATCTAAGTGCCACCAAAGAGAGGACAAGTGTTCAGACTTCAGGCAGCCACGGATCTGGGTTTAGGGGTGTCTTAGGCAGGTCTTGGGGTGGGGGCAGGCAGCAGCTTTCCTACTAACTGAGTGGAAATCTCCCAATGACCGCCCCCCGCCCCGACACACACACACACACACATACACACACTGAGTGCAGGCAAATGAAGAGTCATTTCGAAGGGAGATTTTATACTTCTACATTCTTCCGAACAGATCTGTGGGCGTGACCACGTTCTTCGACCCTCTTCTATAAACTTCTCTAGAGAAGCCAGCTTTGTCTTTTGTTTGTTTAATCTCACAAATTAAATAAATGTTTTAACTGAAATGCCCCTTCTCCAGCTCTTTGTTTTCAACCTACACAGGCGAGACTGCAGACAGGCCAGGCCTGAAACAGTTCTGATTTGCAATGAACCCTCCTTCCCCGCTCCAAGAGAGATGATTTACGTACATTAGGTATCTTTCGAAACATTTCTCTTGGAAACCTGGGTGACTCCTCCAGGTCCGGAGGACATTTCATAAACTTAGCTGCAGGAGATGTTTTCGCTTTTTGGTGATTCAGTGAGAATTTGACTGAGACAATCCGCAGACAGGTTCAGACACAAGAAAGAAGCAGAAAGGGAGAGGTCTGCTTCCTGTTCCACCCCACGTGGTTAGAGCCGAGTCTGCACACTTTTTCTGTCAGTGGACAGATAGTGAACATGTTGGGCTCTATGACACTCTGTGTGGCTGGGGCTCACTGTGCCTGTAGCACAAAGGCAGCCATAAGCCATATGTGATGAGGGTGGCTGTGTTCCAAAATGTACAAAAATAGGCTGAGAGCCAGATTTCATTTTCTGACCCCTGGGTTCCAGCACAGGCGGAGATTTGGTCCACGTACTTCCAGTCCTGACCCCGCCACTTCCCAGCCGTGTGCGCTTCCTCCGAAAGCTCTGGGCCATCTCTCGGGTTCCACTCTGTGCTGCCCCCGTCCTCCTCCCCAGTTTTCCTCCAGGCAAAACCAGGAGAAAGTCACTTATCCTCTCAGGTTCCCCACTTTCCCATCTGAGAGACATGAAGAATGAAGATGATAAGTAGTCCAATGCCTGGCACCCAGGAAGTCTCCACTCATTAGAGCGGTAGTTATGCTCACATTTCCCAGCTGCTTATTAATTCAGTAACCCTGTTTGCACAACAGGAATGGAAAGAACCTACCTACTGTGTAATTTTTTTTGTTATACTGCCATATCGCTTCTCGGCCTTTTGGCTAAGATCAAGTGTATTATCCTGCCGTGCAGGACTTCTTAGAATCTATTGTTTCTCAGAATTTAAATTCTTACCTTCGCACCACCCCTTTCTCCAGGGGGCTCAGAACTTTTACAGGTGGAAGCCTACTCAACCTTGCAAATACACTTGGAATTATTGACTATTTAAATTTCTGTTTCTCATTATCTTACATGATGAGAAAACTGTATACAGAATTAGAAGGTGGAAATTCATGAAAAATAGAACAGGCATTGAAAGCATCTTTCAGTTGGGGGGAAATCAAAGTCTGTGAGTACATGGGGGAAGTTTGAACAATCAAAGGGACTCTTCAGGTGAGCACATCATCAGTGTTGGACAAAGTTGAAGTCACCTGAGTTTTTTCTCCCATCCTGGGGGGCATGTCTCCAGCTCCTGAGTTGTGAAGCAATGGCCCGGGCATCTCATATGGCTGAGGGGGCAAGTGGGGCTAAAATGCAGCCACTCACCAGCATCTGCCCAAAGTGGGCACCTTTTTGCATTTTAATGTAGAGGCATGGTATGAGGTAACAGAATCTAACACTTTCCAAGAATAACTATTCTGTGAAGTACCATTAGGTCATCAAGGTTTTTTCAAGGAAGTCTGAATGTTGGTCCAATATGCATTCCTCCATTCAGCTGTCCACTCATTCGTCTAGCCACCTTCCACCCCCGTACCCCATCTATTCATCCATCTGTCAACATTCCTGGGATTGCTGCCCTTATCTAGGAAGGTGCTCTGGAAAAGGACTTAAGCCCTACTGACCTTCCTTTTCTCTGGCTGGCAGACCACAGCCTCATTAGCATACAGCCCTTGAAGACTGCCGCAGAGCCAGATTCTAAAGCAGCAGCCTGTGGGAGTTGAGTCTCTTTAGCTGGAGAAGGTCCTAAGAAACTCTGGCCCCCAACTGCAGGTCATCAAAAATTGCCTGAGGGGGATGAGAGGAGGACTGTTAGCTGTATCCTCTCTTTTCTGACTGTCTTAACATTAAAAACACAAATTCACATAGTATATTTTCTCATTTCTCCAAACAAATGTCCAAGGAAAATGTTTAAGGAGCCAATATGATGTCGTCCACCAAATGGCTTCTGTCACTAAAATTTTCTACATAGTGATCATTTCTGGGGAGGGGAGTATTAGCAGGAAATGGGAGGAAGGTTTTATGAGAAAGTGGATTGTCTTCCAGAGCAGAGCAGAACTTGAGGCCAGGTTTCTAGCTCTGATTCTGAATCTGTAACCCACATAACGTGACTTCTTCTCCAGTGCTCAGTTGCTACAGTCATGTCTGACTCTATGCAACTTCCATGGACTGGTAGTTCACCAAGCTCCTCTGTCCATGGGATTCTCCAGGCAAGAATACTGGAGTGGATTGCCATGCCCTCCTCCAGGGGATCTTTCTGACCCAGGGCTTTGGCAGGCGGGTTCTCTACTGTCCCCTAGATCCTCCCCACCATGCCCCAGCTTTGTGGCTATCATAAGCAACATTTTAGGAGTCAAGTGAAGAAGGCCTCAGCCCCAGCGTGTTGAGCCCTGGGGGTGGGAGATGAGGCAGTGTATTTAGTGTTGAGAACCAGCATTGTGGCTGAGGGAAAGCAGCTTTTTGAACTGAGATGATGTGGTGACAGTGGGGCGAGAGCAGTTGTGACTGTTTTATGCTTGACACAAATGAGTGCTCCTGCTCTGTGGTCTGGTCAGGCGCTTCAGAGGGGGAGTTAATCCCTGTGGACTTACTGCCTTCCTTTCCCCTCATGGCTGAGCTGCGGCCTCATTAGAGGGTGGGTCTCACTGTGGAGCCAAATGGAAATCAGAGGCAGACCCAAGGACACCCTTTGGGGAGAGGCAGGTGGCCCGGAGGAATCTGGAGTCCATCTCTGCACACTTTGTTGTTTCTCGTGCGTTCTTCTGAGCCCACATGAAAAGCCATCGGCAGGATGGTTGCCAGGCAGCAGATCCTCTTGGTGACCTGCATAACGAGTTGACACCATGTCCTATGACTCACGAGCTGGCCACTTCAAGGAGCCGTTTTCAGTGCTTTGCTTTCTCTTTCTGTTTCCATGCATAATTTTCAATATGGTCACAAAAAGAGGGAGGGAGGGGAGGAGGACTGGAGGGAGGGAGCTTTCTCAGCTACAGTAATGAAATTATTAAAAGGTGGAAATGGTCTGGGAGTGAACACAAATAGAGGAGGAGGTAAGGAAGAAGACAGTGTAAAAAGGGGCGTGGTGGTGACCCTGGGGTTCTGGAATCCTTTCCACCCCAGGGGTGGCGGCCGCAGCTACCAGGGTGTGTGCTGGTGACACATCCTTGTCATAGCTCCTCCCAACCCTGTGGCACTTCTGATGGGCTCAGAGGCACCGACGAACCCTGTACCCTAGCACAAGGGGATTCCCTGAAACTAGAGGAGTCAGTGATTAAGAGCTGGAAAAGTGAACAGGCTCTGAGAGATTTTCCAAGAAAAATGCTCTCACTTTTCTAACACTTCTGAGAAGGCCTCAGGTCTGATTCACCCCTCAGCTATCCCCCAAATCAAAGAGAGGTGCTCCAGGGTTCAGGCTGCAGGAGTTGGCAAACACTGACTCAGAAATAGGAGTCTTCACCTCCGTTCAGTCTTTTAATCACAAGCATTTATGGAGAGCCTTCTTGGTGCATACATACCCTGAGGTAGAAACCAGGATGAGAGCCAGTGCTTCTGCTTGAGGACCTCCACGTCTTGTGAGGGAGGCATGAAAATATCAATGAGCCTTGTCTGCGTCGAGCAGAGATGCACCCACAGGGTTAGGACCAAGGAGAAGGCAGCAGCATCTCCTCCCCCACCACTGTGGCTCCCACCTGGGATATTCCACGGATAGAGAGGACACATCTTTCTGGCCACCTCTACTTGATGTAAGCAGCTAGGGAGGAATTTTTCATAGGTTAAGCATACATCATTTTTCAGAAGTAAAGATCATGTCTGGTTTTGGCAAGCTCAAAAGCTCCTAGTCCCATTTGGGCCAGATTCTCATCTGATGTAAATCGTTGGGAGAATCAAGTTGTAGCACTGTTTTGCATTAAATGGGACTCCAGCCAGCCTTTCCCCAGAGTTACCCTGGGCTTAAATCTACGACATCATCTCCATGGCAACCAGAGGCTGGCCAGTGAATGTGGTTGCCTTGTAAATCCTCTGCTAGCTTCTCTTCCATCCTCTATCTTTTCTGTGATTAGAATGTTCTCCCTCCCGTTGCTCTCACTTATTCACCGTCGCTCTCACATACCTACTATCGTTTTGCACCCACATTTTTTGGTTGCAACATCCTTCCAATCAGCTTTTTAAATCCTCCATTCAATTAAAAAATGAAGATGTGTTAGTCATTGCTTGACAGTGGTAATTGACCTGTTTAGACAAGACCAGGCTGATTTCAGTGGGCATGGAAGCCTTGGCAAACCAAAGTGGAATTCCCCTTCAAGTCTAGCCAGCCTAATTAATACATTGTTTGAGAATGCTGGCCAGCCAGACCAAATATTGTTATTTCCACCCATTCAGAGAATCAGTCCTATGGAATCCCAGAAGTCATTTTAACATCACTTGAATGTATTCCTGTGTGTATGTGTGTATGTGTGTGTGTGTGTGTGTGAGAGAGAGAGAGAGAGAGAATCATAATGCTTCTGCATATTATAGAGTATCGTAGTTTAACAGAAAGAAGAAAAGAGTTTTGGAATCATACAGCTCTTGGTTGAATACAATACTCACCAGTTACTTGTTGTATAACCATTCATTTAACCTCTCTGAGCCTCTATTTCCCCATCTGTAAAATGGGTCCGAGAGTACCTACCTGATAGGGTTGTAAGTAGGACGTAATATCAATCACTGAAAAGTGCTTGGCCCACCCTAAATACTCAGTACCATCTTGTTCCCCTGTCCCCTTCCCTATCCACTCCAAAGCATGTGTGTGTTTCTTTTCTTTTTTTTTAATTAGTTTTTGGATTAGTCTGCATGCTCTCAGCCTAGCAACACTCTTCTGTGTCTCTCCACCAGGGGGCACCCTCCTACCGGGGACCGAGCCCACAGTGGACACGGTGCCCGTGCAGCCCATCCCAGCCTACTGGTATTACGTTATGGCCGCCGGGGGCGCCGTGCTGGTGCTGGTCTCCGTCGCGCTGGCCCTGGTGCTCCACTACCACCGGTTCCGCTATGCGGCCAAGAAGACTGATCACTCCATCACCTACAAAACCTCCCACTACACCAACGGGGCCCCTCTGGCGGTGGAACCCACCCTAACCATTAAGCTAGAGCAAGACCGCAGCTCGCACTGCTGAGGGCCGAAGCAAGGACCGCACCCAAATCAAACAAGAAAGACTGCAAACACGTTGCCTCGATTTTGCACTTTTTCCTCCTCGCCTAGTCTCTGTGTGAACGCTCAGACATCTCTGTCTCTGGGCCCAAACCCTGTGCGCTCGTATCCATCCCGACCATTCTCCTCGGGTTCTTTTGTTTGTTTTCCTTTTGTTGATTCCAAACCGCCCAACCCCAACTCTACAATGCTGCATCTTGGAATACGAGAAGAGACACGCCCCTAAGCACCTCACAACTCATGGCTCAGCTGGTTTCCTTCCAGAGACTGGTTCCTTGTTTCTTCCCCTTGCCTTAGCCCATCCCTCCTCTCTGGTGGGCAGTCTGCCAGGAGACTTGAGGGGAAACCCGGATCTGTGTGTTTGTACATAGTATACATTTGCGCCTGTGAATAGCTCTGTGTGTGCGTGGGTGTGAGAGAGAGACTGGTTCATTGGGGTGGGGGGGAGTGTGTGAGTGTGTTCAGAGAGGGCCCCCTTTAACTCTTGTGTTACTTCTCCGGGGGTACATGTTCCAGAAAATAATATACTGTACTAGTTCTGTTTACTTGGAGAAGAGATTGAAGCTTTTTGTTGCCTTATCTAGCTCTGGCTGGATTTCTGTTGGCTTACCATTGTCATCTCCAGGTACCTAAAACTAGACGTCACATGAGAAGAAATGTGGCCCCTCCCGTCCCTGTCCCCAGGCCCCACCCACCTGACCCAAGAGAAGGTTCTCCCACTGCACTCAGACCAGACATGACTCCTAGCTAGTCCCGTCTGGGGTGTCTCTGAAGTTACACAGTAACAGCCATTGGGTGCCTGTGGAACCATCCCTTACTTCCAGCCCTGAAGCAAATTTGTCTCATGTTGCCTTATAAAAGAGAAGCTCATAATGAATGTTTAGCTTTTATCAGTTAAGTCCAATCTTGGAATAAGTCATAGAGAATAACCATTCTGAGACTGATGTATGAAAAAGCAGTAGCCTGTTGAGAGCAGGAGGAAGTGGAGAAGGAAGGACTGAAATGTTGTCTTTAAAAAAAAACAACCCTCACCCCAGGGGGTTCATTCTGCCCACTAGGGGATGGGGTGGAGTAAGAAGATTAAAAAAGTGTATTCTTTGGTATCATATGGATCATGGTTAATATCATTTGTAAAATATGGGGAAAAGGGGGTCATTTGCTTTCCTTTCATGGTGTTAATGTGTGCCTGAATCTATAGCCACTAAAATAAAAGGCTGTTCCCCTGACTTATTTGAATATTATGAGAGAATAAAAAGTTACCATTTGTTTAAATGTACTAATGTGCTACCCCTTAAAGCATTCATGGCATCTGGTAAATACACCCTCATAGGCTGGCCTGGCATTTCCAGATGTTACTGCTTCGTCAGGAGAAGGTATAAGGAAGATAAATCCGTTGCTGCCCATTTGTCCTCTCTAAGCAACGCAGGGAGAGGGATGTTAGAGATAAATTGCCTAATGATATTGTATGAAGGATAGATTCAATAATGAAGCCAATTTCATTGATAGAAAATGCATATTTTAACAAGATTCTCAGTGTACTGGGGCTTAGGCTTGGGGGTGTTTATTTCTCACCTTCCTGCTAGGAATCCACTGGGGAAGTGTAAGATTCTCTCCAAAGATGGTTGCCTGGGCTGAAAGCCTCCAGGTACCTTCTGAGAACAAAATACTAATGATTTTTTTGGCTGCTTTCGGGAGAGAGACTTAGCATTCTTCTGGAATATTCACATAGGTCCCTCCAACAAACGCACACTCAACTTTCGCATCTGGTTTGTTTCATCCTCCTGAAAGAATGGTGCTCTCGCACTCTTACTCTATTTCAAAGAGCTAGTCTGTCTCAACCACAGCAGCCCTGCCAAAAAAGGAAGATGAAAGCCTAGAGCATGAGCTACCTTGAGATTTCAAGACGTGTCTTACCCCAGCTGAAGATGGAGAAAGAAAGAGGGGGAGAGAGAGGAGGGGTGGCAGGGTACCATGGATACCTTACAATGACTTTCATGCCCATCATGAGGGCTTTTTATCTCGGGTGTCCGTATCCAGTGAGGTGTTTGGGGCCAGGCGTTCCCTTGAAATGATTGACATCCCTATAAGCACCCCATGGAAGCATGGTGTCAGGAAATTACACCTGAGAAGTCCGGCCGGTGTAGCAACTGTCTGAGTTACCATACACCCATGAGGATTTCCCTTCTCTAAAAGAAGAACAACTTTGTGAATTTGCTGTATCTTTATCTGATGCCCCATGGTGGCATCATCTTTATGTACATGCTGTTATTGAGAATATCAGACTGCTCAAATCTCTGTGAATCCCATAATGCACTTCAGCTGGGAATGTCACATCTCTCTCTCTGTCTCTCTCTCTCTCTCTCTGTCTCTCTCCACTCTCTCGGCCCCAGCAGCTTTCATAGTATTATCCAGGTACTATGCTAAAAGGGCAGCTGTTCTGTAATGTCATGCCTTGCAGCTTTAAAAAGCAAAATTCTGTATTTCATGGAGGAAGGGAAGGGTCCCTCTCTTCTAAAAAAAAAAAAAATAGACTGGACAGGTGAATGCATGCATGCATGTTTAGAGTTGCTTCTCAGAAGACAAAGAGGTGATAGCAACTATTAAAAAATAAATGAATGAAAGGAAGGTCTAGCTCAGGCTGGTAAAGTTTTTGCCTTAGTAGAGCTTTCATGTTAACAGTTCCAGGAGGGAAACCCTTATCTCTGGAGTGAAAAAAATCCCTTTCTTGGTATTATGCTAGCAATTGCTATCCCTTAATTGCCTGTGAAGGCAGAAGAAAGAAAAACAGGATCATAGCATTGCCATTGACAAAACAGAATGCTGAAAGTAAATTATCTTTTCCTTTGTCCCACATTATTGGGATTAAAGCCAGAATAGGATAGGAAATCCAGTAATACTTCTGAGGTTGATACCCCATCTTTAAGAAGACTACGTCTTTAAAAATGAAGCTAGCAGACAAGTAAACACCTAAATAATCGAAAATTACCAAAGAACAACAGCAAAACAAGAAAACTTAAAGATTTTTACTTCCTATTCTTATCCCCTTGCCCTATAACTGTGACATCTCTTGCATTGCTCAGTTGCCTGTGTGTCAAAATACCTTGTGGACGTTGAAAACTATTTGAAAATGTATTGTGTGGAATGTAATAAAATGATGATATTTTTATACAAACATTTGTTTTTTTTTTTTTTTTTTCCACCTTGGCTTATGAGAACAAAGTTCAGATGTAGGCTTTGAACAAACTGATGTTTGCAAAGTTTATACATCACCTTCTGAGCTAGAGGGCATTTTTGTGGAAAGTAGGTGGGTTTTCTCCTTGAGGCTGAATGTCAACTTCTCCTTTTATTTTTATTACTACTGCTTGTTAGGAGTTTTATCCAATTTGTGCAGCTGAGCCAGCTTTTATGATTGGTGTGGGATTTTGCAAAAGTTGCTAAGTGCTAAATTACTCCATGTGATTCCACAAAATTTCTCTTGATGGCAAATCCCTGGAGATGGGACTCTACTTTCACAAGGCCCCAGGGGCTGGGACTAGCAAAGCTGAATCATGTTCTCAGCTCTGCAGAGACAGATAGTTTCCTTTGGAGAAGAAGTGGCAACATCTTACCCCTTGCCTACCAAATTATTACTTCCACGGGGACGTCAATCTCCAATTTATGAGCACTTTCCCAGACCAAACGGGAACTTACAGTATGTTCAAGGCTCAAAGATATTCCAGACTTTGGAGCAAGTAATGAAGATAATTATATGATTACTGGGAACCTGGAAATATCATGGTGGAAAATTTTATAAAAGGAATATTCTATAAAAACTTTGAGGAGAGGAACTTGGGGAAACTTACTTGAAAAGCCAGATCTTTTCAGAAGTATTTGATGAGTATTTGGTTCTCTTTATTGAATATTTAGTAACATGAATTATGACTATGAGTTTATGTGCTCAGTCGTGTCCAACTCTTTGCAACCCCATCCCATGGACTGTAGCCCACCGGGCTTCTCTGTCTATGGGATTTTTCAGGCAAGAATGCTGGAGTGGGTTGCCATTCCCATCTCCAGGGGATCTTCCTGACCCAGGGATTGAACCTGTGTCTTCTACTCTGCCGGCGGATTCTTTACCCACTGAGCCATTGTGGAAGGCCATATTTAGTGACATAGTTATATAAAATATTTTATCAGAGAGTTATTAGGGGAAAGAAAAAGAGAAGATCTAGGAAAGACAGCCTCACAGCAATTCAGTGTTTCTAGATAGTGGTCAAAAGTGATGATGGAAGAATTTTCCACCCCCCTATATTTGTGGGGTGTATTAAAAGTATCAACCCCAAACCCTTAGAGTCTGAGAATATTCCTAATGGCCCCCAAGGAAAGGAGCAGGTCCAAAAGAGCCTATTTCTGCCAGGATCCTGCTTTTCTTCCTTTCTAAACCTAGAGCCAGGAAGAAGTGCTTTTTACAGCTATCAACCTGCCCAAGTGGTGCTAAAGAAAACAGGCTTCTGGGTTTTCAGATCCGCAGTCGCTACAGCTGGCTCACTAGAGATGTCACTGTCTGTCCTCTGCAGGAGAATAGAGTTGAATGTCCATGAGCAGAGCCTTGTTTTTTCCTCTAACGATGAGCATCATGACCCATTTTGTCCACATAGCAGTTGGCTATCCTTAAAGCCATTTGTTCCCGGTAGCAAAGGATGAAAATTAAAACATCTCAGAAGCATTTATTTCCAACAAAGAGTCAGGCTTAGTCAACATTTTCATAAGCTGGCCTGGGACCAGATTTGCCAGTGAATTAAATTAGCCATCGTGTATGCTTTATTAGCATTACTGTTTTTGCAGCCACCTTTGAGAATTTCACCATTGCTTTTCCTGCCTTGGTTCTGATCCCAAGGCTTGGTCTATACACATTCTCTCTCTTCCCCAAAAGAGCAGAGACTGTTACAATTCTGATCTTAGGCGTCAACACAGCACTGTTATCAGTATGGTATTTCAGACCTAACCCAAGCATAAATGTTATAGAAATTGTATTTCCATGGATCATAAACACCAGATGTCAAGGCCTAGTTGGATCTGTCTTGGCGCCTACCTGGCCCTTTATGATGGTTTAAATGTGCATTCTTGTGGTTGAAGCAAGACCCTGCCCTCCTGGCCCAGATACCCACACCCCGGCCAGTCGACTATGGCCCTGGGTTGTTTTCATCACCTCTCTTCACAGACTGTGCAGTTGTTTGGCACAAATGTTGTTGGCCTTTCTATCATCTCTGATGAAAAGAGCTTCATTTTTTAAGTTTTAATTTGTCCGCTTTGTGATCTCCACATCTGAGCCAAACTGCAGATCTGTAGGTGCGGCTTGTTTTCTCTTTGTGTGCATCACTGGGGCTCTTGCAGCTGTAATTTGCCTTTCATCCATTTCAGTGAGGGCCCAAAGAAAACACAAAACAAAGCCAACCAGAGGAAAAGGAGGGGAGAGGAGAAGCACCAGCTGATGGCCTTATGATCAGCAGGGGAAAGATCGCCTTATATAAATAAACTAAAGGCTAGGAATAGTGTAGGATTTAATGAAGCCTGACACAGATCAAGTGCACTGGAGTATGTCTTCAGGTTAGATATCATCAGACACCTGGACCCTCAGAAGGCATCGGGCCACAGGCCACAGCCAGGCTACGTTTGCACTGTGTGGAGGAAGGAGTTCCTTTTGGCCCCAAACTTAAGCCTGGAATGGACACATGATTTGGGCACTTGCCAAAGAACAGACCCCCTCTTAGTATGGTTTCTGCTTGGCACAATGCACAGTCTTGGTGCTTCAGGGCAAACAGCAGAATCCATTCTTGACCCAAGGCCAGTGAGCAAGAGACCCAGAATCCTTCTACTCTATTTCCAATAAAATAGTTGTTCCTGTGCTTTGCTGTCATTGACCTCCAAGCTCCCAATAAAACTAAAGTCCCGTGGGCATCAAGCCAAGAAATAGGAAAGGCCATTTGAAGAGTCAGCAACAGACATGCCAGAGGCAGGACTGGTCATTGAGTGGAGAAAACACCTATTCTTGGAGGCTCATGGCCAGAGTGGTTATTGATACTGAAGAAGGTCGTTGTGGGAAACTTTAGGTTCGTATCTGACTAGGCTTCCTTTCATTTCTTTTCAACTTGAGAGTTATTCATGGCAATAGCCTCAAAAACTGCAAATCGTTTTTTTTTTTTAAAGTTCATTTCGTTGTTAACCAGTCCCACTCCCCTCCCAGAGGGAACCATGAGAAATTGTTCAAGGTATATAATTTCAGGACTTGTTTTATACCTTTACAAATGTATATGTTCATGTCTAATTATGCAGTTTGCTTTGGTTTCACATAAACAGTATCAGCATTGGATCGCCTGGCTGGATAATGTGCTTCTTTTCATTTGACAGTCTTGGGGCTACTTTGTTGCATGCCAACAAGCTTACACAATCCTTTTTAAATGTGGTCCAGCATTTTGTATCATGTGGATGTACCATAGTTTATTAACTGCTTCCCTGCTGGTGGGAATTCAGGTTGTGTCTAGTTTTCCTTACAATGATAAACAGTACTGTAATGAACATCCTTACAGTTGCCTCTTTGTTCACGTTTCTCTGGAACAGAATATGTGGGTCAAGTACTGTGCCTGTTTACACTTTATAATAGACGCCTTGGAAGCCTGGAGTCTACTTTTTACAGTGAACCTGCCTCCATCTGAGATGCTAACAAGCTAGTGGACAGCCTGCCTTATATCCCCTATCATGCGCACAAGCCACATAATCTCTGTCTCTGTCTCTCTAAATTAGGGGGAGTGCTTGCAAGGGAAAACTTTAGGACACTTAACCGGAGGAAATCTTAATTGCAGGGACTTTTTCAATGCCCATTTGTGGAGAATGTGAGCCTGGCTATAAGTCGCAGCTCACTGGGACTGTGGCCACTGTGCCCCGGGAGTTAATTCTATCCCTGAGTTCAGCAGACAGAGCCCTGTTCTCCATGATTAATGAGTTCCACTTGGTTTCTTCAAAGAGTGACTGTGCTGTGCCTTGCTGTTATTTATTTATGTTTTCTACTAAAAAATTCATGTAAAAAAACATTCTTTAAGGTCAATGCACGGTATTGTGCTACAGACAAAAATATTCCAACGGCCACAAGCCAGCCCACATGCCAGTGGAAAGGCCCCAGTCTTTGGGACCTCATACCTGGGGCCCCCACCATGACCACGGCCCTGAGAGGAGCAGGCTTACCCAGCTGGAAGGATGCACCCAGCTCCTTTCTGAGGAGCTTCAAGGCTAATGTGACCTGAAGAAGGGTAGTAGATAAGGTGGTTTTCCAGTGGGAGGTTTCAATGTACAGGTGAAGCTACTAGCCCCAAGTGGCTCCAGTAAGGAATGGCAAGTAGAAGAGAAGCCAAAAGACCCATTAGTCCAAAACACCATTTCTTTTAAGAGTTGTTACCCTGATTTCTACTGTGCGCTTAGACCAAGTGGTCATAGTGGTGTGACTCTGAGCATAATGGATAGTGTGACAGCCATACAGGAGATCTTTGCACTTTCTCCAACCTGCCAAAAATCCAGGACTCCTGCCTCTTGGGCATGAGGCTAGGGTATAATTCTTTGGGAGGGGGGTATAACTCTTGACGGCTCAATTGCGGGGAGCAGCACAAGAACAAGATGTGGGTGAGCTAGAGCTATGTCACCACACACACACACACACCACAAGCTTGTTTTGTCTTGTGTGTGTAATTGTGCAAAACTGAACCCTTGTAGTATCATTAACTGATGTACCCAAAGGCAAAGGCTCTCATCTGGAAGAGGAGTGATAGGGCTCCAGGTCTGGCTTTTAATAGCAGCAATTTCTTTCTCAGGCAGCAGGACTCATTAACTGGACGCTGAACTGGAGTCCTCTGGAACTCGCTAGAGAGCGACCAACTCTAGTAATGAAGGGAATGCAGAGAAAGCTTTGAACCTGAGGTGGCCTTGACCAAAGCCCTGTTCTCAGTCAGCCTGCTGGTTACCGAGGCTCATTTCCGCACAGTCTGTTAAAATTTTCCTCTCTTTGCGTCTCCCTACTGCCACCAAGGGGCTGGGAGAAGGGGCACAAGGACCTTGGGGGATGCGTTGTCTTCCTCATCTCTTTCTAGGGCACTTGTGACAGCTGGTGTGTGTGCTGTGTGCTAAGTCACTTCAGTCGTGTCCAACTCTTTGTGACCCCACCTGGCTCCTCTGTCCATGGGATTTTCCAAGCAAGAATGCTATCAGTTCAGTTCAGTTCAGTCGCTCAGTCGTGTCTGACTCTTTGCAACCCCATGAATTGCAGCACACCAGGCCTCCCTGTCCATCACCAACTCCTGGAGTTCACTCAAACTCATGCCCATCGAGTCCGTGATGCCATCCAGCCATCTCATCCTCTGTCGTCCCCTTCTCCTCCTGCCCCCAATCCCTCCCAGCATCAGAGTCTTTTCCAGTGAGTCAACTCTTCTCATGAGGTGGCCAAAGTACTGGAGTTTCAGCTTTAGCATCAGTCCTTCCAAAGAACACCCAGGACTGATCTCCTTTAGAATGCACTGGTTGGATCTCCTTGCAGTCCAAGGGACCCTCAAGAGTTTTATCCAACACCACAGTTCAAAAGCATCAATTCTTTGGTGCTCAGCTTTCTTCACAGTCCAACTCTCACATCCATACACGACCACTGGAGAAACTATAGTCTTGACTAGACGGACCTTTGTTGGCAAAGTGATGTCTCTGCTTTTGAATATGCTATGTAGGTTGGTCATAACTTTGCTTCAAAGGAGTAAACATCTTTTAATTTCATGGCTGCAATCACCATCTGCAGTGATTTTGGAGCCCAAAAAAATTAAGTCTGACACTGTTTCCAGTTTCCCCATCTATTTCCCATGAAGTGATGGGACCAGATGCCATTATCTTTGTTTTCTGAATGTTGAGCTGTAAGCCAACTTTTTCACTCTCCACTTTCACCTTCATCAAGAGGCTTTTTAGTTCCTCTTCACTTTCTGCCATAAGGATGGTGTCATCTGCATATGCTGCTGTTGCTGCTAAGTCGCTTCAGTTGTGTCCGACTCTGTGCGACCCCATAGACGGCAGCCCACCAGGGTCCCCTGTCCCTGGGATTCTCCAGGCAAGAACACTGGAGTAGGTTGCCATTTCCTTCTCCAATGCATGAAAGTGAAAAGTGAAAGTGAACTCGCTCAGTCATGTCCAACTCTTAGCGACCCCATGGACTGCAGCCCACCAGCTCCTCCATCCATGGGATTTTCCAGGCAAGAGTACTGGAGTGGGGTGCCATTGCCTTCTCCATCATCTGCATATAGTGGGTAGCTATTCCCTACTGCAGGAATCTTCCCCACCTAGGGATGGAACTCTCATCTCGTATGTCTCCTGAGTTGGCAGGCAGGTTCTTTACCACCAGCACCACCTGGGAAGCTGGTACTGAGGTGAAAAGATAGCCACTAGGACCTAGACAGGGGCTGATGTGGGGGGCCCAAGGAGCCCCATGGTGCTTCATCCGCCTTGGCCAACTGAAGACGAGGAGCACAAGCTCGTAATGCTGTCTATGGGAAGCCTTAGCCCTCACCATTGCCGTAGCTTCCTGGCTCTGAACACCTGACAAGGCCACTGTCACATCCTCTTTCCTCAAGGAGGACCTGTCCCCACTGACCTATGCGCGATTGGATTGAGTGTGGTTCATCTTTAGCCCCCACTGTTCCCCTTCTGCACCTCTCCTGTCTTTACGTTTTTAATGTATTTTTTTAATTTTTTTTTTATTTTTGGCTGCACTGAGTCTTCTTTGCTGTGAGGGCTTTTCTCTAGTTGCAGCAAGCAAGGGCTACTCTTCATTGCAGTACAAGGGCTACTCGTTGCAGTGGCTTCTCTTGTTGCAGAGCACAGCCTCCAGGTACTGAGGCTTTGGTAGTCGGGGTGCTCGGGGTTTGTTGCTTCACATCTGGTAGAATCTTCCTGGATCAGGGACCGAACTCATGTCCCCTGCATGGGCAGATGGATTCTTAACCACTGGACCACCAGGGAAGTCCATCTTCCCCTTCTCTTGGAGGCCCCTTTTCTCATCCTCGGGCATCCTTATACTTTCTTCACCTCCCTCCACCAAGGCCTCCCACCAGAAAAGCATGTCAGATCCTTCGTGTGCATGCGTGCGTGCAAAGTCACTTCAGTCGTCCGATTTTGTGCAACCCTAGGGACTGTATCCCACCTGACTCCTCTGTCCGTGGGATTCTCCAAGCAAGAATATGGGAGTGGGTTGCCATGCTCTCCTCCAAGGTATCTTCCTGACTCCAGGATTGAACCCGCCTCTCTTATGTCTCCTGCATTGAAAGGCAGATTCTTGACCACTGGCGCCACCTGGGAAGCCCTGTTGCATTTATACAGAAGACCAAACCTAAAGTTGGGGCTTCCACTTACAGTAATGAAGAACATCTCTGATTTTTCAAAGATCTAGAGCAACGAAAGCGAAGAGTAGCTAAAGAGCCTCTTGATGAGGGTGAAAGAGGAGAGTGAAATAGCTGGCTTAAAACCTAATTCAAAAAAACAAAGACCATGGCATCTGGTCCCATCATGGTAAATAGATGGGGAAAAAGTGGAAACAATGACAAATTTTCTTTTCTTGGGCCTCAAAATCACTGCAAATGGTAACTGCAGCCACAAAATTAAAAGACATTTGATGTTTGGAAGAAAAGCTATGACAAATCTAGAGAGCATATTAAAAAGCAGAGATATCACTTTGCCAACAAAGGTCTATCTAGTCAAACCTATGGCTTTTCCAGTAGTCATGTAAGGATGTGAGAGTCAGACTATAAAGAAGGCTGAGTGCTGAAGAATTGATGCTTTTGAACTGTGATGCTAGAGAAGACTTGAGAGTCTTTTGGACAACAATGAGATCAAACCAGTCAGTCCTAAAGGAAATCAACCCTGAATATTCATTGAAAGGACTGATGCTGAAGCTGAAGCTCCAATACTTTGGCCACATGATGTGAAGAGCCAGCTCATTGGAAAAGACCCTGATGCTGGGAAAGACTGAAGGAGGAGGAAAAGGAGATGACAGAGGATGAGATAGTTGAATGGCATCATCAACTCAATGGACATGAGTCTGAGCAAACTCAGAGAGATAGTGAAGGTCAGGGAAGCCTGGCATGCTGCAGGTCTAAGAGTCGGACACAACTGAACAACAACAAGCAGAGCAAAGGAGAGATTCCAGAATTTTCCTCCATCAGCATTACTGGGTTTTTTCCAGCCTACACAATCATGAAGCCTCCATCTATAATTAAACATTTTACTGGCTGCCTCCTTTTTCTTATTTTCATGTGGATTATTGGGGCTCAGTGGAGCCATTCTGGCCTCAGATGCTCATCCGCCTCCACACTTGAAAGTATTATTAGGTCATTTCACAACCTTCTCATTTGTAGTCTATATTTTCAGTCCTTTTTAGTGTTTCCTTCTGATAATTCAACTAAAAATAATTGAAAATCATGTTCAAAGTCTTCTTAAATATCACAGATCAAGCCCCCTTTTCTTTTCCTGCTTGAAACCATTTGAAAACTGCAAAAAAAATTTTTTCCATGACTTTGCATACATTTGGCTATAGTTCAAGAGATAAAAACCCATGATAAAAGATCTTCTGGTGGTGTTTCTAAATTCAAGCCAAACCCAGCACGGGATGAAGGGCTCTCAAGTAGCCTGACTCTAATGGAGGGGTTTTGGCAAAATTTTGATCTACATCTGAACTTTTGGCTCCTTATGGCAACTGGGGATGAACAAACTGAATTAGGGAAATTAAGTGTGGTAGGGAGTAGGAACCTTCAGCCAATACTAAATAGTAAATCAAATTAAACACATTGAAGAGCCAAGAAATATCTGTTAGCCCTTCATGATTTCTCATTTGTTTAGATCACAGTGTTGCTTCTCCTGCTGGGATCAAAACAAAGTGGCTGAGAGGATTTTCTGAAGGCTACTCCCATGTGAGTGGTCCAGTGATTTAACTGACCTGAGGGCTTCAGGAACTTGGAATCAAACTCAACAAGGACTCTCAGTGGCCAAGAGCTAATCCCAAATAAATCACAGCCCCAAACAAGGTGTCGAAAATGTGGCTGACTCTCAGGTCTGCTGCTGAGCTCTTCAATGACTTATTGCATTTTTCTACTCTCCTTCCTCAATTTCTTCCTCTTTGAATAGAAGTGATGACACTTGGTACCTGTGAAAATGAATGATTTCAATGATTTCCTGTGTAGGCATGTCTTTGATCCTTGTCTTGCTGATTGCAGTTTGATGGGTTGAGTGGACATGTGGTTTAAGTGGCTTCTCACCTGGTTTTATCAGCCCCACCTTAGCTAAGGTGGAGTCTTCAAATTTGGTACACTATTTACCTGATCTGTCAGTTCTTCAGTTGCCAGTTAGCAGGATTGATTTCTAAGCCAAATGAGCAAGTATTGAAAACGTGGGGTCTCGTGGTTTCCCCCCGCCTGTCTGTTGCATGGTCTTCTCCATCCCCACAGAACTTAAGGTGGACGACTTCAGGTGGGACACACCCAGAAGAGGACAGACCTGGGGTAAAGACTGGGGCAGTGAGCTCTTTTCTGCAAAAGCTGCCTTATCTAATATCGGCCTTTTCAGGCAGCCCTCAAAAGAAAGACCATCGTAGCTTTCTCATTGTCTTCCTATAAAGACAATAGGGTTTTTGGGCAGGAAAGAACACCGGTGCTCACTGTACAGGGGAAGAAGCTGAGACACAGGGTGCTTAGATGCTCATCCTAGCCCCCACACCTGAGTGGAGTGGTGGAACTCTGATGAGCAGGCAATCCGCTCCCAGGGCAGTGCTTCCAGCCCAGTGCTCCTCCATATCCCGAAGTGCTCCCCTCCAGGTGCAGTCCTGAGTGTGTCCACTGCATGTTCTGGGTGGCCAATCTGTCATCTGCTCCCACCAGGCCTCTCAAGCCACTGCTTGGAGCTGGCCTGGAAGAAACTCTTCAGAGAAAAGCCAGCAAGCATATGTTGGTGTCCTGATCAGTGTGCAGGTGACCCGAGGATGATCTTCAACCATTTATCTAAAAGCAGCCAGTGGTTTGGGGCAGACTTCTCACTCTCTTAGTGATCTTGTGAAGCTCTTTTTTTTGATATAAAAACTAAACAGAACAATGTCAATGAAAATACAGTTGCAGTGACCACAGCATATGAGAGATGTAGTGAAAGGGAAGGTCAAATTTTTCTGTAACTGCAGAAAAACATTCTAACCCCAAAGGATCCTAATTTAGGAAGGGAAAGAAAAAGATGAGGGAGAGAGCAAAATGTGTGTGTGTGTGTGTGTGTGTCTGTGTGTGTGTAAAGAGAGAGGAAGGGTGGGAAGGAAAATCTAAATGAGAGAAAGCATTTTTGTTTGAGACCTACACCACACTCGGGGGGAATTTTCCACTTGCAGGCTGGAGTGTCTGGGGTATTTCCCCTGCCTGGCATGTGTGGTCTTACACTGCCAGGCAGTGTTCCAAACCCCTCTGGGAGATACACATCTCCCTAGAGTAGGCTCGGTTCGTGACTGGTATGGCTGTTCCTCTTTTGTGCTGTACCTTTGCAATTTACTGACAAGGATGCTGGAGAATATTCAACTCTTCCTGGGTGGAGGGGGGTTGCTGAACAGTCCAGAGGATGTCTTAGTAACTAGCCACTATAGGAAAATCAGGATAATAGGAGACAGGTAAGACCTTGACTCACTCTTCACTGGGTACCTAACCCACCTCTCCGCAATGCTAAGGGAAACGAGTGGACCATTTGGCCTGAGATGCAATGTCAATATGAAAATGACCAGGTTTTCCTGAATTGGGTTTTTTGTTTGTTTTCTAAGTAGTGGCTACTCTAATCACTTAGTTTCTCAAAATTCTGTTCAGCTACCTTCCAGGCACTCATGAGTTCTTCTTCCTCTTGCTCTGCTGGTCTGCAGTAGCCGGTGCAGGGAGGTGGGCAGAGACGTGACTCTGATGTAGGGACATATAAGGAGGAGATCTGTGACCAGGCAAGGCAATCTGTTTGAATTCTTCAGTGGATCTAAAAAAAATGAATTCACGCCCCAAACCAAGAGATCAGTGTACAAGCTTAAAGGCTCAGGTGCCATGTTTGAGACAGTCCATACCCATCAGAGAAAGGAGCTGGACTCCCCATCCTCTCCCCACTCCTGGCAGCAGCCTCCATTCCAAAGCTGCTGCCTCGTCCTCCCACATTTTTCCCAGCAGTGGCCCACCCTCATTTGCCCAATCCCTGCCCCCAACTCCATCAGCACTTTGAGGTCCCTCCGCAACAGCCCCCTTTCTTTTGTGCTATTTTGGCATGGTGAGTCCTTGCTTCCCAGTCACACTGAAGGGCCTTAGTTGTAGACACCAGGTCCCATACATCTTCATTTCCCAAACTCCTCTGTATGGCTCCCTGGCACGTAGTCGACCCTCTTAATGAGAATTGGCTGATTGGCTGGTAGTCAGTAAGTGAACACTGCTCTATGAAGAACAATGAAAGCCTGCCTTCCCTCTCTGGATAATGTCTATCATGAAAAACATGAAGCCCCAAATTTCAGATCACCACATCCTCACGTTCATGAGAAGTCCTGGTGAGTTCCCATCAAAGTGGTGAGCCAGCAATGCAGGCAAACACCCAGACACTGTGTATCCAGCCCACTGGGATGAAGACAAGGCAGACTGTTTTCTCTATGGGAATGGTCTTCCCAGGTGGTGCAGTGATAAAGAAGACGTCTGCCAATGCAAGAGACGTGGGTTTGATCCCTGGGTAGGGAAGATTCCCCTGGAGGAGGAAATGGCAACCCACTCCAGTATTCTTGCCTGGAGAATTCCATGGACAGAGGAGCCTGGAGGGCTACAAAGAGTCGAATGTGACCGAGCACACACGCACACAGGGATGATTTAGGTGAAATGCACTGTTCCGCCCATAGCCAGAGAATTTGTGTGCGCAGGTGGAGGAGTTGAAGGAAGAGGGTCTTCTCTGGCCCCAGTACAGTACTGAGAGTCAGAATTCAGGTTTTGGAGTCAGACTGACCTGAGCTTGAATCCACACGGGGGCCCAGAAGGAAGCAGGGTCATGTAAGCACAAAGGTTGAAAGTGGAAGTCGTGTGGGTGGTAAGATGCATTCCTGATCTGCGTTCTTTTAAAGGTGGGGCTCACTGCACTCTCCGTCAACCCACTCACAAACACACACACCTCCTAAAAGAGTCCTGGAATGTCCTCTCCAAGTTTTTCCTCATTTAAAAAGTTAAGTTCCAGGTCCTTGCTCTGCCTCTCTTCTCCAGCCAGGTCTTCATTCGCTGGCTGTTATGTCCCCTGCCTGGGAAGGTGCTGCTTCCAGTCTCTGCCTTGAGTTCCTGGCTCACTCCTCCTCCTTCCAACCCACCCTTGCCTTTTCTTTACTAGAACTACAGGGACCCAGTGGACATCCACACACCCTGCCAGCATTCTGAGGAAACAGGCTGAAGTTTCTCTCTTGGCCTCAACAGAAAAGGAAAGTGGCCCATGAAGAGCAAAGAGGCTTCTGAGAAAGAAAGCTCTTAACCAAACACAGATATCAAGAATATTAGCAAAGGGACTAGAGAAAATTGCTATCAAAGTAAATGGCTTTTTGTACAAATGTTCCCTTTATTGGGGTTTTCCCCAGTGGGTCATTCTTTCTTTAAGGCTTCATGAACAGATGCGCTTTTGAAAATGTTGATTAACTTATCCTTTTTTTGACCCCTTCCCACTCACCCAAACTCCTGGGAGCAGTGATTATGAAAAAAGCCAAGTCAAGCCTCTAAAGTGTTCTTCACCTGAAGTAGCCTTTGATCCTCCAGGTGCAGAAATCTCAGCCACATCTGGGTAATCAATTTCATAGAACCTTAAAAATGGACCTTTTTTGGGGGGGGCGGGGGGGAGGGTCATCTCATCCAGTCCTCTGCCCACAGAGACAAGTGGCTGTGATCTCCTGGGACAAAATGTTCTCATAGTCATTACCATCCTCTTACCTTTTTTCCTCCAAGATCAATGCCACATCCACTCCTTTCCAGCTGGTGATCAATAGTGTGTTAAGAATTCTTCCCTGAGGGTGTGAGATGGAGCAAGATGGCACTCTAGCCTCCAAAACTTTGTCACATCCTTGGCAGAGACGGAATCCCTAAAAGCAAGAACAGGATTTGGCCCAAAAGTCACTGGCAGGAGCCCTGCAGTTTTCATCCTGGGTTGATCCACATATTCTTTCTTATCCAGTGTTCTGCTTCTTTTAACCATGAAGGTGTTAAGACATAAGCATCCCATAAATATGATTAATTGTTAGAAATGTGATGGTTTTCTTCCATGTTTGTTTTTCTTGTAAGATTTAAAAAAAAAAACTCAGAGTTAATTTCCATGAGCCTGATTTGATCCCTATGACAGATACCACCTGCCTCTTGTTGATTCATGTTTCCGTCTTCATTCCAAGGGCACAGCCTGCATTGTAGAAGCCTGGAGAATAGTGTAGGGATGGGCACTGAGGTGCGGAAGTTGGCGGGGCTTGCAGGTACGAGTTGCTGTGCTACAAACATGCCAGGAACAGACTGGATTTATGGAGGATCGGTGCCACGTGGCATTCATCCTTTCCAGTGGGGTCTTGGCATTTTGTTTTACACATCCTTCACTGGTGACGAAGAGGATGAGATTGTGCTTTAGCACTTTGGCCAGGAATGAGGAAGACTTCTAACGGAATGAAAACCTCTGCCTCCAGAGAAAGACTGAATGCCAAGCATGGCAGTGATGGATCGATCCTCAGTTCAGGTCATGATCAAGTAGATCTTGCCCGAGATTTTGTGCGGATGAGGGAGATGTTCAGGCTGGTCTGAAGTCCTTCTGTTCCTCTTGTTTGATAGTTTAGCTCTTTGGAAGCTTGAGTTTGTGTTTAGTCTTGACTTTTTTGGATATAAATTTATAGTGCTGACATCAAGGTAGCTCACCTGACTTTGAGTTGAATGAAATTTCTGAAGGGCCACATACATTCGCTGGTGCCACTTTGACCTGATAGCCAGGACAGGCATAATTAACTCATAAGACAGGAAGAAATGATAAGACCCTGTTCTTCACCACATATTTGATTCTCTTTTTTAAATATTTTACCCTTTTAGACAGGTAATTTCCATTGGCTCTGATTTCTATAAGATGGACAGCAAAGTAAATAGAGACCTGTATTAGCCACCCCGCTTCCCCCAAAAAAATTATCATAAAAAAAGAAAAAGATAGACAGTGATAATACTGGAGAAAATTCGGAGTAAATTAACTTAGCTCTATTCAAGCCTGGGCGAGTCAGGTTGGGTGCCTATGTTTGATCTATTCTTTTTTTTTTTTTTTTGGATCTATTCTAAACCGTGAAGAAAGCCAATGGGAAACATAGATTGGGAAGGAAAGAGAAAAGTATTAGCATGGATATGTGGGGGTGGACAGGCGTTATAACATTCTTTCCAGTTCTAGTTCTATAAATACATTAAAACATATAATGATGAAATGTGACTTAAATTACATTTATTGCAATCCAGAGGAGAAACTTTTATACTCTTATGCTTTGTGTCCACTTAGATGCATTCATGAGGAGGGATCGTGTGCTATACCAGATGAACATTACAGTCATGTGACTGATGATAGACATGAGAGACGACTGAAGTTGCCTTAGATAAAACTCAGACCTACATTGGTTGTAAATAACAGTTATTATAAAGATACAAGAGAGCATCTACTGGGCACTTAAGGCCTTTCTTATTGTTTCTGTTCTTCTGGTTGTTGGAAGTAAAGTCAAGTCATTTGAAGGGGGACGGATCCAGTAATCTGCAATACTAAATGATCTAGAAGCAGATGCGATTTTTAAGCTTCCCACAATGCTGGGGAGTCATTTTCAGCAAGGTGGCATCTCTGCCTTTTAGCCACTCAAACCTGTTATGACTGATTTTTTTAAATTTTCTTTCTTGTTATAGTGGACATCCCAGAAATACATGGGAGAGAGGGCTACGAGGATGAAATTGATGGTAAGTGTTATTATGATTTAGAAGATAATCATGAAAGTCAAGTTTGGCTATAAAGCTATCAACAAAAATAATGCCTAGGGTATAGGAGGGCCAGAATTCAGAACTATCAGCCAGAAATATGTGACAAGAATCCAGAGAGGAATGAAGAAGCCATCAATTTCTCTATCAAAGTCAAATTTACAGAGTTAGAAAGTTTATTGAGCTTCCTCTGCCTAATCTGAAATAGGTCCCCTACTTGGGGCAACTTTTGACACCGATGAACTTCAAATCTGAATAAACCCTTTAGAAGTGAAAGCGAGGCTCCTCTATACATGTCACTGCTTGAACCCACTGACCTACTTCCAAAAAGGGCTTAGTGGATAACTCAGTGTGAACATTCCTTCAGGCCTGCTGAGATTTCTGATTCCATGGCTTTCAGGAACCAAGGTGGGGCTCGTTGCAGGATTTAGGTCTCATCCACACTACCTATCTCATTTTTCATACTTATTCCAAGCTCTGTTTTCCTACTTCAAATACACATATTCCATGAGGCTGAAGCAGGAGTCCTGACTGGAGGGGCGCTGAGCAAACACCCAGATGTAATATCTTTCCTTCACTCAGAGGAGCACAGGTCTCTCTAGGCGTCTCTGAGAACCGGAGTTGATCTCCAAGAGAGATCACTAAGGTTCGCCTCAAAGAGCAGCTTTAGACCAAGACTGATGCCTTTAAGAAGAGCAGTTTATAGAGCTGCTTTTTTTAACTTGACCTTAATCAAACACTTCAAGTGTAGTTATAGAAACAGAGTGACTAACCCAAACAGCACCTTGTTAACTGAATGCAGACTCCCCCTGCAAAGCCTGGTCTAACGTTCCTTTTATGGGCAAAGCTGCACAACTGGCCTTCACAGAAAGGCTGTGATAGATCAAGCAGCAGAAGCCCTAGATGGGGTAGAAAGAGTAAAAGATGAGGATGCAGAAAGCCTGATTTCTAGTCCTAGTTTAACTCTTTGCTAACTCTGGGCACTTGAGTGAGTTACCTAATCACTTAATTTCTCAAAGCCTCAGTTCCTCATCTATTTTTTTCAAATTATAGTATCACCCTGCCTTCTTCATGGGATTATTAGGAAATCCCACAAAATTTGCCAGAGATGTGGTCATGCCTTGATCACGCTACAGAAATACATTAGTTTGCTTGAGTGGCCATGATAAAATACTGCAAACTGGGTGGATTAAACAACAGAAATTTATTTTCTCACCGTTCTGGAGGCTAGAAGTCCAAGATCAAGGTACCCACAGGGCTGGCTTCTTCTGTGGCCTGTGAGGGAAGGATGTGGACCAAACCTTTTTCCTTGGCTTGTAAATGGCCATCTACATGTTTCCATGGTATTCTCCCACCTGTATCTGCCTCCAGATTTCCCCTTTTTACAAGGACACTGGTCATACTAGATTAGGGCCCATCTTAAGGACCTCATGTTAACTTGACTACCTCAGTAAAGACCTATCCTCAAGGTAAGGTCACATTGTGAGGTACTAGGGGTCAGAATTCAACATCTGAATCTGTAACACATAGCAGTAAGGTAAAGTTTAGGTCGTGAGGCCTGGTGGATCAAAAAAAAAAAAAAAATCTACTGCTTGGGTGGCCAGGAATGCCAAATTGGAGAACTTGTCATGTTGAAATAGTCTCAGCCTGTTCTTTGATTTAACATGAAGCAGCTGGAGGTAAGGAGACAAGGGGTAAGGAGACAAAGGAAGAAGGGTGTACAGAACAGAGGGCCATTCCAAGAGCTCTAAAGGCACCCTGTGAAAATCTAAGCTCACTTACTCTGACTCAGACTGTTTAAGTATCAGATACTTAGACCATACTTACTTTGTGCTGGACACCAAGCACTGTGCAAATGTTCATTCATTCAAACCTCCTAACAACCCTGTGAGGTTATTAGTAGTGCCATTTCACAGATGAATGAACTGAGGCAAAGAGAAACCAAATAACTTGCCCAAGGTTACACAGCTAGGACAAGGTGGGGCTGGGTTTTGAAGCCAAGCAGGGCTTCCCTTTTGGCTCAGCTGGTAAAGAATCCGCCTGCAATGCAAGAGACCTGGGTTTGATCCCTGGGTCGGGAAGATCCCCTGAAGAAGGGAAAGGCTACCCACTCCAGTATTCTGGCCTGGAGAATTCCGTGGACTGTATAGTCCATGGAGTCACAAAGAGTCAGACACAACTGAGCGACTTTCACTTTCAGTATAGTACCAGTGTCGAACAGCTCAGCCTCAGGTTCTGAAAAACCTCTGAACTGGGATGGGGGGAGTCTCAGTTATTTCTAAAAGAAGCAGTGTCTGCAGTCTCTCGTGTCCTTTACATCCTAGATGACTACGAAGTGGACTGGAGCAACTCTTCTTCCCCAACCTCCGGGTCTGGGGCCCCTCTGGCTGACAAAGAGAAGAGTTGGCTTTACACTCTAGACCCCATTCTCATCACCATCATTGCCATGAGCTCGCTGGGCGTCCTCCTCGGGGCCACATGTGCGGGGCTTCTGCTCTACTGCACCTGTTCCTACTCTGGCCTGAGCTCCCGCAGCTGCACCACGCTGGAGAACTACAACTTCGAGCTCTACGACGGCCTCAAGCACAAGGTCAAGATGAACCACCAGAAGTGCTGCTCAGAGGCCTGACAGATTGCACCCAAATCGCACCTGACATTTCATTCCAGCAAGAGGGGCTAGTGGAAATTACAATTTTTTTTCCCTTTGGAAACTGAATGCCATAATCTCGATCCAACCGATCCAGAATACTGAAGGTGTGGACAGAACAGGCGAGTCGAGGGAAGCAGGGAAATGCAGTCTTTCAGGGGGTTGGGACCCACCTGAGACCACGTGGCTGAATCATTTGCTGGGACAAGGATGGGTGCTCATCTCTTTGGTGGTCACAGTTCTATTTTGTTTGTGAGTTTGTTACTAATTCTGTTTTATTTCTTTGGTCTGTGAGCAACTCAAAGAGGCAGAAGAGAATGACTTTTCCAGAATAGAGCAGAGTGGTGATCAGTAGTCTCTGCTTTTTCTTCCTAATCAACGCTTGGAAAGCAAAAAGTCTTTTCAGACTCTCCATCTTTAGAAAATAAATTCCCCCAAAAAGCCGTCCAGTTTATCCCACCCTCCGATCGTCTCATGACTTCCGGGATTTGCTGTGGTATAGCTTCTGCCAGCCAACTTGACAAGCTGCCGTTTCCAGTCCTAGCATTTCGGTAGGATGTTGTTGCCTTTAACTTTTTTTATCCAGGGGAAAATTGCCATTTTAGGGTCAGCATGAACAGCTCTTTCTTATATGCGATTTAAAACAAACCAGAAAGAAAACTTCACACGTCAAAATCCGTAGAAGCGCCTCCATGTTAGAAGCGGACAAGCCTTAACGTGCTTTGTGAATAGGAGCCATTCATTCAGTCTAGACCCAGAACGTGTGGCTGTGAGGCTACTTTGTGGGGCCTCTGGTGGTGGTTTTGCTTTTTCTTTTCCTTCGTCCTTGTTCTTCTAAAGCATACACACGTGCCCCACACGCACACACACATACAAGCATGCACACACATGTACACCCATGCATACACGCTCACTGTCAGGTCTCTTAAGCCCCAGGAAACAGCATTGTTTGACATTCTCTGAGATGGGGCGGGGGAAATATAAGCTATCAGTATGTTTGTCCATCAGTGAGACATCACTAGTGACAACTGACGGGAAAGGAAGAGAACAGTGGAGAGAGAAAAAGAAGTCCATCGTCTGTGGTCATGTGATCGAAAAGACTGAGAGGACTGGAAAAGACATTCTGATACATCCGTCTCTGTTAGGCTAGTAAACACAGACTTCTCCTTGGGGTGACAGCCACCACCTCCACCTTTCAGAAGCATCAGCAGCACTGCAATGCCTGAGAGCTGCTTCTAACCAAAAGTCTGCACGCCCTGTGGACCAAAATGCTAATGCTGCTTCAACCCCAGAGAGACCTGTGTTCTTACATACACCCACCCACACACACACCAATTTATGTATTTTTTTTTTATTAAGTGCCTTGAAAAATGAAGAAAAAAATGTATTTTCCTTCTATGTAGAAATCAGTGAATACCATACGAGTTAAGGCATTCCTCTATTCCTCTTCCCTCACCCAGTGGCTCCACACCCAGCTTCCCCCACACCACTCATCCTATGGATGGAGTAAGGCCTGCCACCCAAGTGGTAATCATAGCCCTAGATGACTCTCAACTGCTCTAGAAGGGGAGGCATCTGGAATCGCATGAAACCGTGTGAAGGAGAAGATTGTCCACGCCAGGATCCAAATCTTGATTTTGTAGTAACGCCTACAGCTTGCCTGTGTGCTGGAAATACATTTGAAACCCAAACAGTATGCCCAGCCTATTGTGAATCAGTGGTGAACTGTCAGACCATTTTTTGCTGCTATGGTCACCCACGATGTCATTTGTCTCATACCTAGGTGAAAGGGGAAGGGTGAATGGGACCGGCTGGTTCCTTTCGATGTTAACTTATGAAAATGCTAGTTCAAATGGTAATGTCACAGTGTTCTGTGTGAAGAGAGGGAGAGTTCATACCAACAGCTATTTATTCCTATGTGTGTGTGTCTTTGCCAGTCTTTGAGTTCTCTGTATCTACTGTGTATGTGAATGGTCACGTGGGACTCAGTGGTGGTGTTGTGACTTTGACCTAGGCCCGAGTGTCACTGCTGATCTTGGCACTCGTTGGCACAGTGGTAGTTAGAGGTGACAAGTGAAGCTGTCAAGCCCAAGGCCTTAGCTTCAGGCCCTCCTGAGCTGAGTGTGTGGCAGAAGTAAGTTCTTAATTAGCCCACTTCCTCTTCGCCTTCCCGTGTAACTCAGTGTTCCAGAAGTTAGCACGTCCAAGGGTTTCCAGAGTTAACCTGCAAAAGAAGAGAGTTCAAAAGTTGACACTGAGGGCCCTGGCCTTCTCAAGTCCCGTGGGCCATTCATCAACTCCCCAAAGACCAGCCTTGTCTCCGACCCGCAGTTCACCTCTCAGTTATGTACAACTCAACCTGCATCCCTCTAATGTCCTATATCCATATTCACCATTGGCTGGTTTGAGCCCTTGAGTGGGCTCCGGATGCTAAACAAAAGCAGGCCAGCCAGAGCTACATGTAGATACCTCACCAGCCCTGGAGGCTGTTCTGTTGTAAGACAGGACCCCGATTATAACCTGGCCAGGGGACACCCTGGTGCATTTGTTGTTGCTATCTGCAGGTAGGCTCACCGACCCATCTCCTTGACTCCTTCCCCCTGGGAAACCCAACTCACAGTATTGATCTCCTTTTATGCCTTGTACTGAATGACACATTACCTCCACGCTCTCCCGGACTAGGCGGTCAACAGGACCACAGGGCTGCTTCCTCTCTTAGGTGTGGGCATGGGGAGTTGACAGGAATGAGGGTCCGAGGAATGAGCATGAATGGCAAGAAAACAAGGGGAAAAGTTAAACTGTCACACATGAGGTTAACTTTTCCAAGGTTAGCTGTTAAAGGTATTTGACCATCCACTGGCTGAGCCAGATCAAGGGAACTTGAGAGCTTTTACTGTGATTCTTCAATGTAAAAAATAAACAACAATGTCAAACTGTGTTTATATGATTTGTATAAAACCTTTTTAAGATTACTATTTAAATAAACATTATACCAGAGATATTTTTCTGCATTTTTTTATTGGAGACAAAGAGACTTAGGTTCACCTTGGGTGACCAAAAACATCCCAGTTTGCCTGAGACGTTGCTGAGTTTTAGCTCTGAAAGTCCTGTGGTCCTGGAAAACCCCTCCAACCCAGCCAAATCGGGATGGTTGGTCACTCTCTTGGGATAATGCTTCTTAGCACCTTTACATGCCGTTAGTAAATAGATTGGCTAGCTGGCTTTTTATAAAGTGAAAATATGATATGGGCAGGTAATGAGCTATCTGGCCAAGTAGACCATTTCAGCTCATAGACTTGCCTGGTAGATTTCTGAGACTGTGAGCCCTACTAACATTCCTCCGTCCTGGACATCACCAGTCCCCTGTGATTTTTGACCCTGCTGTTTCCTGTCTATTGAAACATTTGCTTGTCAACATCTCTGGTGATTTCGAGGTCTATAACAGTGCTTCTCAAAGTGTGGTCCCTGGACCGGAACTATTAGCCTCACTGTTGGATGTGTACATTTTCAGACTCCACCCTACATCTACTAAATCAAAAACTCTGGGAGGATGACCTAGAGATTTACATTTTAACATGCCCTCCAGGCTTCCCCAGTGGTTCAGTGGTAAAGAATCTGCCTACAATGCAGGAGACTTGAGTTCGATCCCTAGGTCAGGAATATCCCCTAGAGGAAGAAATGGTAACCCACTCCAGTATTCTTCCCTGGAGAATCCAGTGGACAGAGGTGCCTGACAGGCTATAGTCCATGGGGTCCTAGAGTCGGACAGGACTAAGCAACTGAGCACACCTGTATCCACCAGGGGTTCAGATGCACCTTTGAGTTCAAGAACCTCTGGTCTCGGAGAAAGGTAAAGCAGCCTGGCTTCACAAAATGATCAGAGATTTTTTCTCTTGTGGGTTATTGGATTCAAAACAAACTGGACTTTGGCCAGGGAAAGCTAAAGGAGACCCAGTATACTCCTAGGCGATGCCTGCTTCCAGGGGAGGAGGAGTGAAAAGCTTGACTATGAACTTCTCAGCCTACCCGCTCCACCCCCACATATATGGCAGACTTGAAGATGTGTACCTGAACTGAATTTGCCCCCTTCCTGAGCTCAGTTCACATTTGGTTCAATTGTTTATTCAAGAAATGCTTTTGAGCATGTCCTGATTTTGTGAACTCTTAGAGCTTACACTTCAGTCAAGTGGACGGAAAGCAAACAGCCAAACACATAAAATAAGGATTGCTTTTGGTAAATTCGGTGAAGGCCATAAACATGTAGCTCTGAGAGAGAATTGCCAGATCCTGAAGGCAGAATATTTGTGTCACTTGAGTTCCTATTTGTAAAGCACAACTATTTAACACAGATGTTACAGTATGGACATGCTCAGTTGTGTCTGACTCTTTGTGACCCCATGGTCTATAGGCCACCAGGCTCCTCTGTCTATGAAATTCTCTAGGCAAGAATACTGGAGTGGGTTGCCATTTCCTCCTCCAGGGGATCTTCCCGACCCAGGGATCAAACCCACATCTCCTGTGTCTCCTGCATTTCAGGCAGATTCTACAGATGCTGAGCCACTGGGGAAGCCCCAATGTTATAGAATTTTGGTTAATTATATTAAATACAACTTACCTCTTTTATAGTCAATAAATTATCTTAATGAACCTAATGAATCTGATATAATACAATATATCTCTTAGAAGCTATTTTTAAAAAGAATTACCAGGGCGGCTCCCTCTAAAAGGTTGATCAGGGAAGCTTCCCTGAGGAGGTGATATTTCAGATATTTTAGGTGATAACCTGAAAAGACAAGGAAGACTGAGATAAGCAAAGTACCTGGGGAAAGGTTTCCCAATTGAAGATCTAGCATATAGAGATCCTGCTAATAGAAAGAGCTTGTTCCTAGGCCCACAAGGTGGGGCTATGAAAGCATGATCATCAGTGGGGAGGGTATGGAGACTGGGCAGCCAGATAAGATTCTTTAGGCAGTGAGGAGTTGCTGTCTTGCATCATTCTTTGGCCTTCCTTAATTTATAGATTGGTTGGATGGCATCACCGACTCAATGGACATGAGTTTGATTGAACAAACTCCAGGAGATGGTGAAGGACAGGGAAGCCTGGTGTGCTGCAGTCCATGGGGTCGCAAAGAGTCAGACATGACTGAGCGACTGAACAACAACAATGTGTAGAGAAGGCAGCCCTCAGATGCACCCATCCGCATTCTTCACTGGCCAGTAAGGTCACCCCAGCCATAGCTCTGCAGCTTCCCTTTCAGCCTCTCTTGCGATCTTCATCATATCATGTGTCTCTTGAGATGCCTGCTTCTACCGTTTTACTGACCCTAGCAGCAATAACAGAGGTTAAAATGAAAGTAAATTTCTACTTTCCTTTAGTCGAGGTTGTGGGTATTTTTAAAGTTCCAACCATCTAATACCTCCTGGTCCCTAGCCATCTAGTGTTTACATAAGATCTTTTTTTTTTTCCCCCTTATCTGCATCCTTCTGGAAATGTTTATAGAATCCTCAGGGGAGGCAGTGAAATGAAGTTGAAACAGGCCCATCCTTAAGGGGAACAGGATCCATCTGGATGCCCGAGGCTCCTTTGCCCCTGCAACGTTGGTGGTGGTGTTGGGGATGGGGGAGGGAGCACTCAAAGAAGACATGGAAAGATGAGTCTATTCCAGTTCTCACAGGCTTCAGCATCCGGTTGCAGGCCGAACTAAACAGAACTCCTAGGGAAATGTTTCCCCTGGGGGTAGGGTGTGCGAGGAGAGGGTTGCCGATTAGAATAGGAAATGTTACCTGTGCTGGTCCTCTCCACTTCCTTCCCTCCTCCCAGGAGCTTCACAGTAACTTTAACCGCCAGTTCCCATCAACAAAAGGGAAGGGTCCGATGAAGCCCAAGGACTGTGGCAGAGGTTCGGCTGGCTGGTCCCTGGATTCCCACCTCCTAGAAGCCCCAAGCCTGTTGCTCACCCACCGAGGCCAGTCCTTGTCCTGGCTCTCCCGGGTGCCCCTGTGAGGAGCTCCTGGTGGAAGCACACACCTTCCCTGTTCTCCCTGGAGGTGGGCCGGGGACCTCCAAAGGAGCCATGGGTCAAGTTGTTTCTGTAGCTTCTCCAGAAAAGGACAACTGGGTCCTCTCTCTTCCCAGCCAGAAAACCCAATAGGACAACTGTGTGTGCCGGATGTGGGTATCACAGCCGGCTTCCAAGGGCCACAACAGAAAGAGACCGTTGGCCATAGGCGAGTGGTTCCTTATCCCTCCTTCTGTCTGATGCCACCAGGTAGGCAGAGCTCCTCTCTTTGCAGAGAAGCCACCTGAGCCAGCCTGGCCCACACATACACAGAAGCACCCAGAACAGCCCTCCACCAGCAGAGAGGTAAAGCTCAGGAGTGGGGCAGGTGGTTTGGGGGTGCTCTGTTCTGGGCCCCTCACCAAGCCAGCAGGCTCGGGCAACTGTGGTCAGGAGTGGCCCCCCCCCCACCCTAATTCAAACAAACCTCCCTTGGAAAGCCAGGAGGCTCTGTTTGCGAAGAGCAGGCTGCAGCCTCCACAGCTGCCCAGCCTCTCAGAGTCATCCATAGCCAGGTTACTGCGGAGCACAGCTCTGCTAATAAATCTCCATCCTGAAGCCCTTGACTGCCTCCGCTGGGAATTGAGGCACAGCCTCTCCGAGCACCCGCTGGCAGCCCTGCCGCATTGCCAAGCCTTGACTCCAGGGCCCTGGCAGGCGGCCTTTCTGGATCGACCTTTTTTCTTCACCTTTTTTCCCTCCTCCACCCCCTCATCTCACCTCTCCTTGAGCATTCACGTTTCTATTTCCAGCCAACTGTTTTTAATTCCTGTGACAGTTCAAAGAAAACTTTAGAAGGCTTTGCAGTCTACCAGTGCTCCTCACCCCTTGAACTTGAACATGCTGAGGAGGTGAGAGAGTACTGGTCCCAGAGTTCAGCACCCAGGGTCCTCAGTCCTGCCTCTAGTTCTGTCACCTTGAGAAAGTCAGGCATATCTCATGTTTTCCAGGTGTAAACTGAACATTTGGGTTAAATGAATTTTGAGCCCCGAACTCTGACCTCTTGGCTGATGGAGTAGCTCTGTTCGGTTGTCTGAATCTGTGATGTTCAAAGCAGTGAGCACATAGCTTTGCAGATATCCCCCTCCCCGCCCCCTGAAGAGAGGCCAGGAGCACATCTTCAGGATTGATTCTGTTGTGGAGCTGGCCCAAATCCAAATTCCTTCACAGCAGAATTGCTCTTTTTCCCAGAGCCCTTCACTAATAGCTATTTACATAGAAATTGACATGCTTACTTATCTATGTCCCACTAACTCTTATGGGAAGCATGCATGCATACATTCATTCATGTAATCAACATGTATTATTAATAGATTAAATGCCCACTATGTGCCTTGCTAGGGCTTTGCAGGTGGCACTAGTGGTAAAGAATCTGCCTGCCACTGCAGGAGACTCAATTTGATCCCTGGGTTGGGAATATTCCCTGGCAAAGGAAATGGCAACCCACTCCAGTATTCTTGCCTGGAGAATCCCATGGACAGAGGAGACTGATGGGCTACATACAGTCCATGGGGTCACAAAGAATCAGACACAACTGAACATCCAAGTACATGTACCTTGCTAGGTGCCAGGAGACAACGATATGCATAATAGATGTGGTCCTTGCCTTCAGGGAGCTTACAATCGAGAGAGAGACATAGGTAAATCAAATAACCACATGAATCTGTCATAACAATCAAGGTGGGAGTTTAAAGAGCTATGAGTATGTGAAAGGCTCTGGGAAGCTTTTCCTGAGCATCATGAACAATGGGAGCTGAAATCAGGTAAGTGAGAAAGGCAGAAGGGAAAGCATATCAGAGAGAAGGGCCTGCAGGTGCAAAGACTCAGAAGCAGAGGGGAATCTGGCTTGGAGCAAAAGCGAGGAATAAGGAGAAGCATCTCATTCACTTTGGTATCAGGACTCCCAACTCATACCTGATTCTTACTGTGTAACATCAAAACATGTTTGTTAAATGAATGAATGAGTGAATAACTTGTATAAACTCTCCTTTCTAACAGGCATCAAGCTGCCTAAAAGATAGATATTTTAGTTCTTCCTTATTACTACTGTGCCTCACTATAGTGGAAAATGTGCAAGCAAGTTTCCTAGAGTCTAAACTGAGAGATTATGCCCACAAGTTCCAGTATGGAGATGGGCACTACTTGTTTAAATGTAACAGTCTAGGTTAAATATATACAAATTAAAAGTGCTGTTAGGAAAGTTGGAGGATCACCAGATTTAACAAATAAAAATATCCATGAGCCACTGTGGAAAAACAGTACAGCAGTTCCTCAAAATGTTAAATATAGAATTACCATGTGATCCAGCAATTTCACATCCAGGTACATAGACTCAAAAGAATTGAAAGCAGGAAATCAAACAGATACTTGCCCACCAACATTCATAGCAGCATTATTCACAGTAGCATAAAGGTGAAAACCATCCAAATGTCCATCAACAGATGAAAGTACAGTGTGTGCATACAATGGAATATTATTTAGCACTAAAAAGGAATGACATTCTGATACATGCTACAACATAGATGAACTTTGAAAATATGCTAAGATGAACTAAGCCAGAAACAAAAGGAACACTAACAGGAGATGCCAAGAACAGTGGCTTCCTCCCACTGCTCAAGAGTAGCAGCCTGTCCTCCATGATACCAGCCCTATAGATTTCAGACTTGCCCCAGAAGCTCCCGTGATTGCATAAACCAATTCCTTGCACAATAAATCACCTAATATTAGGTTGGTGCAAGCGTAATTGCAGTTTTGGACTGTGAATTTTAAATTATTATAACTAGGCTCAAATACATCTTTATTAATCAAAAGAGGAACCATTACAATCAACACATTTTTTGCCAATGAGAAATAAGTTTGTTTATTCCTGTAGCATAAAAATCCGTACTTCAGGATTCGAAGCACTCTTAGAAAGCATTTTCTGCACCCTGCTGGTTGTGGAAGCATTTTCCCTGCCAAAAGTTGTCGAGATGCTTGAAGAAGTGGTCGTCAGTTAGCAAGAGGTCAGGTGAATGTGGCGGATGAGGCAAAACTTTGCAGCCCAATTCGTTCAACTTTTGAAGCGTTGGTCATGAGACATACAGTCAGGTGTTGTGGTGGAGAAGAACTGGGCCCTTTCTGTTGACCAATCCTGACTGCTGGCATTGCAGTTTTTGGTGCATCTCATTGATTTCCTGAGCATGCTTCTCAGATGTAATGGTATCGCCGGGATTCAGAAAGCTGTGCTGGATCAGATGGGCAGCAGGCCACCAGTGACCACACCGTTTTCTGGTGCAAGTTTGGCTTTGGGAAGTGCTTTGGAGCTTCTTCTCAGTCCAGCCGCCGAGTTGGTCATTACCAGTTGTCATAAAATCCACATTTAGTCGCATGTCACAATCTGATCAAGAAATGGTTTGTTGTTGCTGCATAGAATAAGAGAAGACGATACTTCAAAACAATAATTTCTTAAATTTTCAGTAAGCTCACAAGGCACCCACTTATCAAACTATTTCACCTTTCCAATTTTCTTCAAATGCTAAACCACCATAGAATGGTTGACACTGAGTTCTTCAGAAACCTCTCACGTAGTTGTAAGAGGATCAGCTTCAATGATGCTCTTGGTTGGTCATTATCAACTTTCAATGGCCACCACAATGCTCCTCATCTTCCAGGCTCTCATCTCCTTTGCAAAACTTCTTGAACCACCAGTGCACTGTCCATTCATTAGCAGTTCCTGGGCCAAATGCCTTGTTGATGTTGCAAGTTGTCTCCACTGCTTTACAAACCATTTTGAACTCAAACAAGAAAATCACTCTAATTTGCTTTTTGTCAAACATCATTTCCATAGTCTAAAATAAATGTAAAATAAATAGTAAGTAATGTCATTAGCAAAAAAAATAATAAATCAAGTGATAAATGTGCATTAAAATGATGTATAACATAATCACATTTACTTAATGTATTCCAATATCAAACTGAAATTTCAACAACACAAAAGTTGCAATTACTTTTGTACCAACCTAATACATTAAAAAGTGAGATACTAAGAATAGGCAAATTCAAAGAGAAAGTACATTAGAGGTTACCGGTGGCTGCTGTGGGGAGGGTTACTGTTTAATGGTTACTGTTTTACTGTTACAGAATTTAGCACGTTGAATAAGATCTGGAAATAGATAGTGCTGATGGTTGCATAGCATTGTAAACGTACTTCACTTCACTGAATTATACTTAGGGTTAAAATAGTCAATTTTACATTATATAAATTTCCCACAATATTTTAAAAGCATTTTTCTCTCAAAAGAAAAACCCTATGTAACCCTTGGGATACACCTAAACTGAAAAGGTATTTATTGTTTATCCGAAATTTGAATTTAACTGGGTATCCTGCATTTTATCTGGCAACCCTTACTGACAAGCTTCCTGTACACCATGAACTGTACTCCCTAGAACATTTCCAGGATTCTGGGACCATCCTTTTGAAAGCAAAAATCAATGCCTGTGGTCTGATAAGAATGAGTGTACAAGCCAGGCACAGAAAGTCAGGGGGGTGCCTACACTAATTATAGACTCAGCCCTAGACACAGGGCATGAAGTAACTCCCTCAGCCCTCACTCACTCCATCAGTGAAGAGGTAGAGATTAGAAATCTTGGTTGGGTTTCCCATCTGTTGTTTAATCATCGTGATCCACAAATGCAGTAAAAGCTGGTTATAAACCCCTTCTTACAATTGACCACGTGGCTAGAATTACAGTCACAGATGGTGACACTCGTGCATATGACTCAGACGATAGCCTTGTCCCCTGCCATCAATGCATCTTCACACCAGAGTTGGTAAGAACCCATGGAGTGCCCAGATGCCTAATTGTACCACCATTTGCACCCATGTCTTCTCAATGAAGGAAGCTGCCTGCACAGCTCACTGTGCAGCAAGAAACAACAGGTGCAAAAGGCAAAGGCCACTTTGGAACCATTTGGACCAAAGAACATGGCTCAGTATAACAGGAGCACCCACAGACTTGGCATGCCTGCGCTAATCTGCCAGCAAGATGGGCCTGAAATCAGACCACAGCCGTGGACTCTACGGCTGCCGTTCCAGGTGGTCCCACCTACTCCTTCCCTCAACCAAGACGAAAGGCAGCTGGGGAGGGCATCACACGAAGAGATGGGTCATGTCCAAGTCATTTTTAGTAGGTGCTGACAAATCCCTGTGAACGTCTGGAAATGTGTAGCACAGCAAAAACACATGGGTCACAACGCACTGGTGAATGATTACAGGAGGAGAAATTCATTACAGGCTGCTCTCAGCTCCTATCACATAAGAAGGTGTTACATTAACAAGATGGAAGGTCCCTGCGGTCCCCTCCCCAACACAGCCCCCACTGCCACCACCTGCCACCCCACTATTTCAATTTGTGTGGCATGGCAGGAGGGGAGCCCAACGGCAGGGAGCAGGGAGTTAATTCAGCTATACTCATCAAAAAGGGGGTCACGGTGGCAGCCAAGGCCAACTGAAGCGGATTCAACCTGAGTGTCACGTGAAATTCTTCCCTTGCAATCTGCACCCGCAATGACCTCTGCGGCCCGACAACCATCGATGACATTAAAGCAAAGTGAGGCCTTTTTTCTTAGCTGTTCACATCATCTGCTTTCCAGCCTGGGTGTGTGTATTTCCCCATAGATACGCCTGGCCTTGTCTCTGTTGGCCCCCAGGTTTTCTGGTGTTTCTAACCTTTCCTGACATAAGCATGGACAGATGGAGAACCAAGCGGGTGCCAGCCTGGAACCCATGCTGGAGACTGGGGGAGACCAAGTTGAGGAAGAACACTGGCCCTGGAGCCGCTCCGGACCAGCACAATCTGGGGTGATGGCAACAGGAAGTCTCCCTTTTGTGGTGGCCAAGTGGACGCGATAGATTGAGCGGCCTTCCAAGTCCTTGCTCGTCAGTGTCACAGGCTGTCATCGTCTCATTCCTCGTCCTCATCTCTTCTCCAGTCTCCATGTTAAAGAATCACAGGTCACAAATGGAAGGTTAGCAGAGAGTCAGAAGCATGCAGACAGATGGGTCAATAGTTCTTCTTTAATGAGATTTCTATTCCTTCGGATTCCATTCACATGCAGAGGGGCCAATGCCCTAGTCTGCTTTTAAAGTCAAATGCAAAGCCAGATCCAGGGACAGATGGGCTGTGCCTGAGAGGGGGATCGCCACTGGTGCCTTCCCCAGGAGGCCAGAAAACTCAGTTCCTTGGCCTCGCCCCTGCACCAAGCTCCTTACCACTCAGAGCCCTGGTCCAGTTCCTGTTGCAAATGTGAACCTAAAGTGGTGAGGAGCCCCAGCACGCTCACTAACCAATACGATGTTAAATATCACACCTCCCTGCTTGGGCCTGGGCTGGAAGCCGCCTCTTCGTTACACGGCTTTCTCTGTACTTAAGGAAAGAGAGTACGCCTCTCCCAGATATGCCCCACAGAGACCTGCCCTCGGCCTCCCCAGCAGTGGGGAAACCTTCAAAACTATTCAGTTTGTCTAAACCCCATCCATCTTTAATGTCAGAGTCTACATTTTCTCCTCTCCTCCTTTTTTCAAAGCTGCCAAAAAAGAAAATGTCACCGCATTGGGGGCCAATTCAAAAGCCAGGCTTAGACGGATGTTCGGTTTCATTCCCCCTGGCCCCTATGTCTTTATCTCCCGTGGAGTCTTCAGAGGCTGTGTCTCCACCCACCTCCATTCCTGGGTTCTTTTGACGTCTTGATGTCTCCCCTGTCTCTTGCGCTCCTCTCTTGCCTTCTTCTAAAGCACAGGCCTTAGAATTCACAAAGCTGTCCTTGTGACCGCAGCCCCTGCTAAGAGGACAGCTTGTTGATTTCTTAGGGGATGGGAAGGGAGCTTGCCAGCTGAGGCTGTCGCCACCCCTATCAACACCCTGCCAGGGATTCAGAGGTTGAACAGCTGATGCAGGTAAGTATCCCCGATGGTGCCTTTTAGTAGCCAGATTCTCCAAATTTGTGCAGAACACATGGAATCATCCCAGGCTGTGATGATTTGGTTGGGAATGGTGTATGTACCTCCGTTCCCACTGCATGCCTTAGAAAGACTCTTCAAGCCATGAAGGGCAGGTGGCAGTCCTGATGAAGATGCCAGCGGAATGCATCCCCGACAGCCCCTGGCTCACCCAGGAGCAGGGAGCTGAGGCCCTGATTGATACCTGGGGGTGAGGCTGTCAGCTGGGAGCACACAGGAGGGAGATAAGGGACTCAATCAGTGTCAGACCCATCTTGACACACATCGCTGTAAATCACTTTGGGGAAAGATGCTCAGCTGCCAAGAGCAGAGAAGGGCGAGTAGGTGATAGAAAAACAGGGCGAGAAGCAGCTGTGTGGGCTGCCAGCTCTGGGATGGACCCTGGCCTTGGCTCTAGAGGGAAATGTACAAAATACACAGAACACTGTCCAGCCGGCCTTAGCCCAAGCCGAGGTACAGCACTGAGTTCACTGCAGTGGATTAAAGCATAATCCAGGGTGAACGTTTGAGGATGTGAATTGTCTCAATAACACTTCTATGGAGGCTTCCCAGGTAGCACTAGTGGTAAAGAATCTGCCTGCCAATACAGGAGACACAGGTTTGATCCCTGGGTGGGGGAAGATCCTTCGGAAGAGGGCATGGCAACCCACGCCAGTATTCATGCCTGGAAAATCCCATGGAAAGAGTAACCTGGCGGGGCTACAGTCCATAGGGTCGCAAAGAGTCAGACATGAAGCAATTTATCACGCACAACACTGCTATAAATACAGCCATTCGAACCAGCAGCCCAGGATGAGTGCCATGCAAACCCTCCTCCCCTTCCACCTTCCAACCCTTCCAAGGCTCTCACGCTGCCTTGCCCACTGACACCTGGGGTGAGAAGCTGCACGTGGTGAGCTATGAGGAAAACAGGCCTTAGAGGCACAGCATTTTGTGGAGAAAAGGGTCCCCCAATTCCAGAAAGACCCTAGACTGCACCTCAATGTCCCCCAACCTTATTACAGATGTGATTAGCCTTGGCCAAACCCATTTTAGGGATTGCCTTTCAACATGTTTTAATTAGAGATTTAAAAATAATAACCTTATTTGTTTTTCCAAGGAACAGAGTTGGAAATAATGAACAGATTAGTGATTAATTAATTGCTGGCAGGTGTGGGGAGAAACCAGCCACAGCTTCTTAGCATTTTCCCCCTTTCTCTCTTAAGATCATTCTTTCTTATTTTAATTACTTCTTGCCACCCCAGCACTTCTCTTATCAAACATTCAAATAAACTAAACAAATAGAGTGTACTGAGACTGGAGTACTCAATATGGTGTTTAATTGGAATTAAACAGCCTTGTTTTCTCCCGGTGGAATCTCGGGGCACCTGGCAGCTTCCCCGGCAGTGGAACTGGATTCCAAAAGTGCATTGTTATCAGGTAGTTCATCCTCCTTTCAGGTGGCGAGGGCATGGCTTGATTGAAGCAAGGAGCAGTACGCCGTTGAATGCTTGCAGTTCGCTGGTGAGGAACTGAGGCGGGAACATAACAAGGCTGTGCACAGTCTCCCACTCATCTGCCCCACCGTTCACTTCTGTGTGTCTGCATCGCACGAGTACACACCAGTGGGTGCACCAGCGGCTGCTGAAAGGGTGGAGGCTCAATGGTAGCCATGTGCTTCCGTTTGCCGCATCTCTCTGGGCTCGGTAGGGGGGCCACCATCACTTACCTCTCACATCAGAACAGCTAAGGCAACGATGTGCATCTATGACCTTAAACCCAAGCCATGGGCAGAGGAGGGTGACAGACAGGACCTGAGCTTGTGTACCAGGCCCCCAGCATAGCCCTTGGGGAATGTGGGCTTCATATGAAGCTCTGTTCTTTCCAATGGGACAGCTGCTCAGAAAGGCTATGGAGATGTTGCTACTCTGCAGGGCTGTTTCCTGAACGAGTGAGCAGGCATCTCTAACTCCCAGAGGGGGCTTGGGGATGCAGCAAGTCTATAATGGAGACAGAAGTACTGGTTGCTTCAAAATAAGTTAGGAGCCTCAGGACATTACTCTGGTGCCTTCTCAGTGTGGGGAGATTCCATAGGACCAAGAGCCTAAGTTGTCTTCTCAAAAGCTGCCAAGTTGTTGAGCCATGACCATGGATTTATCTATAAATGATGATTGATAGAAATACAAATGGAGAAGGCAATGGCTCCCCACTCCAGTACTCTTGCCTGGAAAATCCCATGGATGGAGGAGCCTGGTAGGCTGCAGTCCATGGGGTCTCTAAGAGTTGGACACGACTGAGCGAGTTCACTTTCACTTTTCACTTTCATGCATTGGAGAAGGCAATGGCAACCCACTCCAGTGTTCTTGCCTGGAGAATCCCAGGGACGGAGGAGCCTGGTGGGCTGCCATCTCTGGGGTCGCACAGAGTCGGACACGACTGAAGCGACTTAGCAGCAGCAGCAGCAGCAGGAATACAAAAGGAATGGAAGGGGGGGTTTTAAAGTGGGTCCCTGCCCATCTCAAAACAGAGGACACATACAGACTGAAATTGAAGGGCTGGAAAAAGATTTTCCATGCAAATAGGGACCAAAAGAAAGCAGGAGTAGCAATACTCATATCAGATAAAATAGACTTTAAAACAAAGGCTGTGAAAAGAGACAAAGATGGTCACTACATAATGATCAAAGGATCAATCCAAGAAGAAGATATAACAATTATAAATATATATGCACCCAACATGGGCGCACCACAGTATGTAAGACAAATGCTAACAAGTATGAAAGGAGAAATTAACAATAACACAATAATAGTGGGAGACATTAATACCCCACTCACACCTATGGATAGATCAACTAAACAGAAAATTAACAAGGAAACACAAACTTTAAACAATACAATAGACCAGTTAGACCTAATTGATATTTATAGCACATTTCATCACAAAACAATGAATTTCACCTTTTTCTCAGGCGCACATGGAACGTCCTCCAGGATAGATCACATCCTGGGCCATAAATCTAGCCTTGGTAAATTCAAAAAAATAGAAATCATTCCAAGCATCTTCTCTGACCACAATGCAGTAAGATTAGATCTCAATTACAGGAGAAAAACTATTAAAAATTCCAACATATGGAGGCTGAACAACACGCTGCTGAATAACCAACAAATCACAGAAGAAATCAAAAAAGAAATCAAAATTTGCATAGAAACGAATGAAAATGAAAACACAACAACCCAAAACCTGTGGAACACTGTAAAAGCAGTCCTAAGGGGAAAGTTCATAGCAATACAGGCACACCTCAAGAAACAAGAAAAAAGTCAAATAAATAACCTAACTCTACACCTAAAGCAACTACAAAAGGAAGAAATGAAGAACCTCAGGGTTAGTAGAAGGAAAGAAATCTTAAAAATTAGGGCAGAAATAAATGCAAAAGAAACAAAAGAGACCATAGCAAAAATCAACAAAGCCAAAAGCTGGTTCTTTGAAAGGATAAATAAAATTGACAAACCATTAGCCAGACTCATCAAGAAACAAAGGGAGAAAAATCAAATCAATAAAATTAGAAATGAAAATGGAGAGATCACAACAGACAACACAGAAATACAAAGGATCATAAGAGACTACTATCAACAATTATATGCCAATAAATTCTTAGAAAAATTCTTAGAAAAGTACAACTTTCCAAAACTGGACCAGGAAGAAACAGAAAATCTTAACAGACCCATCACAAGCACGGAAATTGAAACTGTAACCAAAAATCTTCCAGCAAACAAAAGCCCAGGTCCAGACGGCTTCACAGCTGAATTCTACCAAAAATTTAGAGAAGCGCTAACACCTATCCTGCTCAAACTCTTCCAGAAAATTGCAGAGGAAGGTAAACTTCCAAACTCATTGTATGAGGCCACCATCACCCTAATACCAAAACCTGACAAAGATCCCACAAAAAAAGAAAACTACAGGCCAATATCACTGATGAACATAGATGCAAAAATCCTTAACAAAATTCTAGCAATCAGAATCCAACAACACATTAAAAAGATCATACACCATGACCAAGTGGGCTTTATCCCAGGGATGCAAGGATTCTTCAATATCCGCAAATCAATCAATGTAATACACCACATTAACAAATTGAAAAATAAAAATCATATGATTATCTCAATAGATGCAGAGAAAGCCTTTGACAAAATTCAACATCCATTTATGATAAAAACTCTCCAGAAAGCAGGAATAGAAGGAACATACCTCAACATAATAAAAGCTATATATGACAAACCCACAGCAAACATTATCCTCAATGATGAAAAATTGAAAGCATTCCCTCTAACGTCAGGAACAAGACAAGGGTGCCCACTTTCACCATTACTATTCAACATAGTTTTGGAAGTTTTGGCCACAGCAATCAGAGCAGAAAAAGAAATAAAAGGAATCCAAATTGGAAAAGAAGAAGTAAAACTCTCACTGTTTGCAGATGACATGATCCTCTACATAGAAAACCCTAAAGACTCCACCAGAAAATTACTAGAACTAATCAATGATTATAGTAAAGTTGCAGGATATAAAATCAACACACAGAAATCCCTTGCATTCCTATACACTAATAATGAGAAAACAGAAAGAGAAATTAAGGAAACAATTCCATTCACCATTGCAACGGAAAGAATAAAATACTTAGGAATATATCTACATACAGAAACTAAAGACCTATACATAGAAAACTATAAAACACTGGTGAAAGAAATCAAAGAGGACACTAATAGATGGAGAAATATACCATGTTCATGGATTGGAAGAATCAATATAGTGAAAATGAGTATACTACCCAAAGCAATTTATAGATTCAATGCAATCCCTATCAAGCTACCAACGGTATTCTTCACAGAGAACAAATAATTTCACAATTTGTATGGAAATACAAAAAACCTCGAATAGCCAAAGCGATCTTGAGAAAGAAGAATGGAACTGGAGGAATCAACCTACCTGACTTCAGGCTCTACTACAAAGCCACAGTTATCAAGACAGTATGGTACTGGCACAAAGACAGAAATATAGATCAATGGAACAAAACAGAAAGCCCAGAGATAAAGCCACGCACATATGGACACCTTATCTTTGACAAAGGAGGCAAGAATATACAATGGATTAAAGACAATCTCTTTAACAAGTGGTGCTGGGAAATCTGGTCAACCACTTGTAAAAGAATGAAACTAGAACACTTTCTAACACCATACACAAAAATAAACTCAAAATGGATTAAAGATCTAAACGTAAGACCAGAAACTGTAAAACTCCTAGAGGAGAACATAGGCAAAACACTCTCTGACATACATCACAGCAGGATCCTCTATGACCCACCTCCCAGAATATTGGAAATAAAAGCAAAAATAAACAAATGGGACCTAATTAAACTTAAAAGCTTCTGCACATCAAAAGAAACTATTAGCAAGGTGAAAAGACAGCCTTCAGAATGGGAGAAAATAATAGCAAATGAAGCAACTGACAAACAACTAATCTCAAAAATATACAAGCAACTCCTATAGCTCAACTCCAGAAAAATAAATGACCCAATCAAAAAATGGGCCAAAGAACTAAATAGACATTTCTCCAAAGAAGACATACAGATGGCTAACAAACACATGAAAAGATGCTCAACATCACTCATTATCAGAGAAATGCAAATCAAAACCACTATGAGGTACCATCTCACACCAGTCAGAATGGCTGCGATCCAAACGTCTACAAACAATAAATGCTGGAGAGGGTGTGGAGAAAAGGGAACCCTCTTACACTGTTGGTGGGAATGCAAACTAGTACAGCCACTATGGAGAACAGTGTGGAGATTCCTTAAAAAACTGGAAATAGAACTGCCTTATGATCCAGCAATCCCACTGCTGGGCATACACACTGAGGAAACCAGAAGGGAAAGAGACACGTGTACCCCAATGTTCATCCCAGCACTGTTTATAATAGCCAGGACATGGAAGCAACCTAGATGTCCATCAGCAGATGAATGGATAAGAAAGCTGTGGTACATATACACAATGGAGTATTACTTGGCCATTAAAAAGAATACATTTGAATCAGTTCTAATGAGGCGGATGAAACTGGAGCCTATTATACAGAGTGAAGTAAGCCAGAAAGAAAAACACCAATACAGTATACTAACGCATATATATGGAATTTAGAAAGATGCTAACAATAACCCTGTGTACGAGACAGCAAAAGAGACACTGATGTATAGAACAGTCTTGTGGACTCTGTTGCAGAGGGAGAAGGTGGGAAGATTTGGGAGAATGGCATTGAAACATGTATAATATCATGTATGAAACGAGTTGCCAGTCCAGGTTCGATGCACGATACTGGATGCTTGGGGCTAGTGCACTGGGACGACCCAGAGGGATGGTATGGGGAGGGAGGAAGGAGGAGGGTTCAGGATGGGGAACACATGTATACCTGTGGTGGATTCATTTTGATATTTGGCAAAACTAATACAATTTGTAAAGTTTAAAAATAAAATAAAATTAAAAAAAATTTTTAATCATAATAAAAATAAATAAATAAATAAAGTGGGTCCCTGGTGGCCACTATGTCCTTCAACCCAAAGTATTTGTCTTCAGGTAGAGACAAAGACGGGCTTCCCTGGTGCCTCAGATGGTAAAGAATCTGCCTGCCAAAGCATAAGACACGGGATCGATCCCAGGGTCAGGAAGATCCCCTGGTGAAGGAAATAGCAGCCCACTCCAGTATTCTTGCCTGGAAAATCCCATGGACAGAGAAGCCTGATGGTACTACAGTCCATGGGGTCACAAAAGAGCCGGACATGACTTAACAACTAAACAACAACATCAAGAGACAAAGACAGAAGTGGTTTGCAGTGACTGATGGAGCCCAGATGATGCCTTATCAAGCATTTCAGTACTAGGGGAAGAAAGGTAAAATGGGGTGGAGGTGGAAGGGAGAAATCTCCTGGAGTGGGGACATTGCTGGTCAGGAAGCTGATGAAGAAATGAGAGTTACTTCTGAGGGTTTTGGCTCAGATGGTAAAAAATCGGCCTGCAATGCAGGAGACCTGGGTTCAATCCCTGGGTCAGGAAGATCCCCTGGAGAAGGGAATAGCTACCGTCTCCAGTATTATTGCTTGGATAAATCCCATGAACAGAGGAGCCTGGCAGGCTATAGTCCATGGGGTCACAAAGAGTCAGACATGACTGAGCGACTAATACTTTCACCTTCACTTTTTTAAAAGCATGCAAGCAAGTAAGAGACCTTGCCAGAGTGAAGATTTTCCGGTATTTCTCTCAACCAATTTTTTCTCTCTCCCAAGTTTGGAAGCTTCAAAGGACTGGAAAATTGGGACAGGAATCCCTAAGGGGATTCCTAAAGTAGCCATGTATATACTTTTTTAAATCCTCACAGATAGACCACTGGGCAACCCTAAGAAGAAGAAGGAGGAGGAGGAGGAGGAAGAAAGTTCTTTATGTATAAATATAAAAAGATCTTGCAGATTCCCTGGCGGTCCAGTGGTTAAGACTCTGTGCTTTCACTACTGAGGGCCTGGGTTCAGTCCCTAGTCAGAGATACAAGATCCCACATGCTGTGCCACAGCCAGAAAAAGCAAGAAAAAAAAAAGATGTACCGTTAAACAAAAAGAGCAAAGTAAGGAACCATGTCTAGCACATGGGACAGGTTCTGTAAGTTGCAGGGCCCACTGAAATAGACATTGAAGTGGTTCAGAAATTAGGAATTTCAAGAGAAAAGAATGGTACACATGAACCTATTTGCAGAGCAGGAATAGACACACAGACATAGAGAACAGATGTGTGGACACAGTGGGCAAAGAAGAGGGGGGCACGAATTGAGAGAGTAGCATTGACACACACACTCCCGTGTGTAAAATAGCTGCTTGGAAACTGCTGTATAACACAGGGAGCTCAGCTGGGGCTCTGTGATGACCTAGAGGCTCAACACATGAGGGCATGTGTTGGAGGCAGGCTCAAGAGGGAGGGGACGTATGTATACATATGGCTGATTAACTTCGTTGTACAGCAGAAACTAGCACAACATTGTGAAGCAATTATACTCCAATTTAAAAAAAGAGACAGAGAGAGAAAAAAAAAGAATTTGAAGAGAGCAGGAACAGAGTATTAAACCAAGTGCAGGGCCCTCCTGACCCCGGGGCCTTGTGTGACGGCGACATGTTCACACTCCACACCCGTGAAGCCAGTGGTGCTGGGATGCTACCATGCAGGACACCTGATATGTTGAATAAGAAACAAATAATGAGGGACTTCCTTGGTGGTCCAGGGGCTAAGACTCCAAGCTCCCAATGCAGGGGACCAGGCACAAGTTCCCTAACCAGGGAACTTGTGCCCACATGCTGCAACTAAGAAATCTCATGCTGCAATGAAATTAAAAATCCTGCATGCCCACAATGAAGACCTGGTGCAGCAGATAGATAAATGTTTTGAAAAATAAGTCAATAATGAAGTTTCCATATGGCGCTGGTGAGAACTAGCAAGAAGGAAGAAGGAGAATGTCCACTTTATGCCCATGAGAAGCGCTGGGCTGGAAGAAGCACAAGCTGGACTCAAGATTGCTGGGAGAAATATCAATAACCTCAGATATGCAGATGACACCACCCTTATGGCAGAAAGTGAAGAAGAACTAAAGCGCCTCTTGGTGGAAGTGAAAGAGAAGAGTGAAAAAGTTGGCTTAAAGTTCAACATTCGGAAAACGAAGATCATGGCATCTGGTCCCATCACTTCATGCGAAATAGATGGGGAAACAGTGGAAACAGTGTCAGACTTTATTTTTTGGGGCTCCAAAATCACTGCAGATGGTGACTGCAGCCATGAAATTAAAAGATGCTTACTCCTTGGAAGAAAAGTTATGACCAAACTAGATAGCATATTGAAAAGCAGAGACATTACTTTGCCAACCAAGGTCCATCTAGTCAAGACTATGGTTTTTCCAGTGGTCATGTATGGTTGTGAGAGTTGGACTGTGAAGAAAGCTGAGTGCCAAAGAATTGATGCTTTTGAACTGTGGTGTTGGAGAAGACTCTTGAGAGTCCATTGGACTGCAAGGAGATCCAACCAGTCCACCCTAAAGGAGATCAGCCCTGGGATTTCTTTGGAAGGAATGATGCTAAAGCTGAAACTGCAGTACTTTGGCCACCTCATGCGAAGAGTTGACTCATTGGAAAAGCCTCTGATGCTGGGAGGAATTGGGGGCAGGAGGAGAAGGGGATGACAGAGGATGGATGGCTGGATGGCATCACTGACTCAATGGATGTGAGTCTGAGTGAACTCTGGGAGTTAGTGATAGACAGGGAGGCCTGGCGTGCTGCGATTCATGGGGTTGCAAAGAGTTGGACACGACTGAGCGACTGAACTGAACTGATACTTTTTAATGTGTGAGGTGTGTGAATAAGTTACCTAGTCAAAAAATGAAATTAGAGAAGTCCTCAGGCTCTAGAGAGCACCACGCCAACTCTAAGCAATACATGGGCTCCCACTCACATTTCTCAGTGATTCCATGTTGCCACGTGGAGGTGCTGGGGATGGAAATAAGCTCAGAAGACAAAGCCATCTGACTGTGATGACTGAAGACACAGCTGTCCTCTTCCTCACCACTCATGTGCTTGGCACTGGACTTAGATTTCTAGGAAGCCAAATAAAATAGAAAATGTTGTGTCTCTGTGATCTGTGAGTTCTCTCCTGAACTTTGCTAGGCTTTGGGCATGTGGGCCAGTCCTACTTTTACAGCTCCCTGTAGGGTAATGAGTGTTCCTCAGCTGAGCAGAGGGACTCCTGCTATTGCTAAGTCACTTCAGTCGTGTCTGACTCTGTGTGACCCCATAGATGACAGTCCACCAGGCTCCCCCATCCCTGGGATTCTCCAGGCAAGAACACTGGAATGGGTTGCCATTTCCTCCTCCAATGCATGAAAGTGAAGTCGCTCAGTCACGTCTGACTCTTAGCGACACCATGGACTGCAGCCTACCAGGCTCCTCTGTCCATGGGATTTTCCAGGCAAGAGTACTAGAGTGGGGTGCCATTGCCTTCTCCGAGAGGTACTCCAAATCTCGTTAAATCACAGGTTGGTTGAATGTATCAGTAATAACAGTAATGATCAGTAATAGCAATATGTTTCAAGTTTAAAAAGACACCTTCATGTGCCTCCAGTGACGCAACCTGGAAACAACAGAAACAGAACGTGAACTGCTCCTGAACTACAAATAATCATAACAGTTTGCACATATTGCGTACCTACAACATACTAAAAGAATTATTCATTTAATCCTCACGATTCCCCTTGAGGCAGGTTCTACTATTTTTCTTGTTCTATAGGTAAGGAAACTTAAGTTCAAAGAAGAAAAGTAATTTGCCTGATATTACCCTGCGAGTATGGAGAAGGCAATGGCACCCCACTCCAGTACTCTTGCCTGGAAAATCCCATGGATGGAGGAGCCTGGTAGGCTGCAGTCCATGGGGTAGCTAGGAGTCGGACACGACTGAGCGACTTCACTTTCACTTTTCACTTTCATGCATTGGAGAAGGAAATGGCAAAGAATCCCAGGGACGGGGGAGCCTGGTAGGCTGTCATCTCTGGGGTCGCACAGAGTTGGACATGACTGAAGTGACTTAGCAGCAACCCTGCAGGTAAAGATGGAGCCAGATTGGAACAAGGACATCCTGGCCCCAAAGCCCTCACTGTTAACCATTAACAGCACAGAAGGGCAGCTCCAACTTTAATGTAAATGATCTATGTAATAATGAACTAAAATGTAATAATTCTTCTCAACTGTTTCACCAAAAATATCTTCCTCAATCCAGAACACAAGAGGGCTAATTTGGAAGTAAGAGCTCCTGCTTTCATGTGTATAGATGTGGCTATGAATTCTTTTGTGCCATCGGAGAAAATGAATGCTAGGCTGTCCGTTATTTAAAGCCCACAGTAATGTTTGTTAATGTTTAGTATGACCTGCACCCCCTTTTCTTGGAAATGTTTCTTAAAATTTGACAACTTGTCAGCTCTTGAGAGACTTCCCACAAACTCCAACTGATGTAAAAAGTTTAGGTAGTTAAGAGGAGTGATGAGGAATTACTTCCAAGAGGACCAATAAATTAATAAATGAATCCAGGGTCACAGAAGGTCAAAATCAGAGGCAGATGTTGGCAATCCTTAGCTGAGAAAAGAGGTCTCCAGTACTCAATTCAAACTGGCTGTAGAAACAGGATGAAAGTCAGATCAAACTCCAACATTCCCTTGGGAATTTTTGCCTTCCTGGATTGCCTAGGACACAAGAAACCAAGTATCTACATGAGAGAAGTATATATACGTATGTACCATCTATTTTGTTTTGCATTTATCCTCCCCTAAATTGTGGTGATTACTTTCATGGAAAAGCCAATTTCAGATCTATCTTTCTTTTCCAGCATCTAAAACGCTACAAAGCAGAATAGATCCTTGATATATGTTTATTGTAATGATGAATGAATGAGTGACTCATCAGTCGATTGATGTATTACCATAATCCGTAATGGCCAGGTTATACAAGTAATATCTCATCATGACAATCCAACCCCTCTCAGAAGCCAACCAATGAAATATTCAAGTGATTTTTATTCTATTGACACTTGGTGATCATTGCTAGAAATTCTTTTCCCAATAGGCAGAAGCTGGAGATGAAATAAAACCAGCACTAAATTTCTTCATCAAGAATTGCAAAGTGAAAACAAAATGTCTTGAATATAGTAAAAGAGAAACATTTTTGCAGATCAGCTTAATATATTGTCCTGGAAGGCCTAAAAGTATTTGTGTGATATTGTCAAGTAACTACTCACTAAATGCTTTAAAGCTTGTTTGGCTTTTCCAAATTTAAAGTACTGAGAGAGAGAAAAGAGGTTAGGCTGATTTTTACAAATTCAATATCCAAAGTAGTAGAGAAGGACATAAAACAGCTGGGATTTGTGTAGTTGCTAATTTAGCTGAAGAATAATCATGCAGCTAAGCAAAAATAATTCCTCTGTCACATCTGGAAGAAACAGTGGTAGCAGGAAAGGTGTGGTTTGGTTGCCAAAAGAACATTTTCCTTACTGGAAAAAGTTATTAATTTTATTCAAATTACACTTAGTCTTATCCTTATTTATTTATGTATTTCTTTTTCTGTTTCAAAGTGATGAGGCACCAGAAGCGGGAAGATAGTCCAGGGACTCTTATGAGATTAATAAAGCCAGGCTTTCTTGGGAAAGAGACTAGCTGAATCTTGGCCAGGTGATGAGATAATATTAGGAGGAGGTCAGTGCCCTAAAAGTTTCCAGTAAAAGCTGTAGGATGAGAAAGACTGCCAGTAGCTTGTGAGGAGAGGCCAAGGGATTAGTCTACACTCTAAGAGTAATTGAAAATCAGGAAGTTTTGCTTAAAGGGAAAAAAGGAAAAGTCAGGTTACAAGGGAACAGTAATTAATGATAATCAAAAGTCTAGTGGGACAAAGAAGTTAACCTGAACATAGATTTTTGTTCAGTAGTTCACTGGATGTTGTTCTAAGTTCTCTACAACATATCACTTTCTGTATTGCCTTTACTTTTTAAGAGTTATGTTTAGATTTTATTTGCATTTCTGTTTTTCTCAAAATGAGTGATTCTTAAAACTTATCTGCACTGGAATCACCAAGAAAGGGCTTCCCCGGTGGTTCAGTGGTAAAGAATCCACCTGCAGTGCAGGAGACCCAGGTTCAATTCTTGGGTCTGAAAGATCCCCTGGCAGAGGACATGGCAACCTCCTCCAGTATTCTTGCCTAGAGAATCCCATGGGCAGAGGAGCCTGGCAGTTTACAGGTCATAGAGTTGCAAAGAGTCGGATACAACTGAAGCAACTGAGCATGCACAAATGAAGGAAACTTTAAAAATGGAGATTCCTGAACCTAAGGCCCCCAAAAGTCTAACTAGGTGATGTAGGGTTGGGGCTCAGGACTCTGTGTTTTAACAAGCAAATAGGTGATTTGATGCAAGGAATTCACATCTTACTTTTGAGAAAATACTCCTGTAATTTATGTACTACATAATATTCTGGATCTGTGCATCTGGAGCAAGAAATTACCACTTAATGAACATTTATCAAAATTTCAGGTGTAAAAGAAAGGAGAACTCTGGGAGGTCAGAGGGTAGCGATTTTATCATTTAAATATGACATCAAATAACTACTCAATAAATGTTTCATAACTTAATTTACTCAGACTTAAAATATTAAGAGAATAAAAAGAAATTTGGATGAATTTTACAAATTCAAAACCAAAGTAACGTGGAAGAAAAATAAGCAGTGGATTGGTATAATGGCTAATTAATTATTAGAGTTTTGAAGTCCAGAATACAAGGAAACAACCCAGAGGAGTGGTTGCAAAGCTACAGAAACTCATTTTACCAACTTTTCAATTCTGCCTGCCTCTCTTTAGAAGTAGTGACCTGATAATAAACCTCGAACTAATTTGTTAATGCCTATGATTAAGAAGTCACTGTTTTGTTACCAGTTTTTCCCTATTCGCCTACCTCTCCAGGTGAGGCATGTCCAAATCTGCCTTGGCAGCTCGAAGCATAGTCTTCTGACTTCACTGCTACCCTTCCCTCAGTTGAGAAGACATGGGAAGAAAAGTGAATGGAATGGAAAGGAACCCTGCTCTGGACAGCATTGAACCCTGTGGACTGTAGGCTACCAGGCTCCTCCGTCCATGGGATTCTCCAGGCAAGAATACTGAGTAGGGTGCTATTTCCTTCTCCAGGACAGCATTTGGCCCCCTTCCAAATATACCCATGCCTTCTCTCCCTCCCTCTGTCGTATGAGAGTTCCATGCAACAGTACAGGCCTAATACTGGGAGTCTTTGTAATTTCCCTTCCTAGAGTGCCTGGGCTACTATAGGTCCACAGAAAAGTAGGAAGAGTAGCTTCTTACCTAGATTCTGCAGAGAAAGATCTGATTTTCACTGCCCTGCCAGGGTACCCATTCACCCAGAGAAGTAACACAAGCTGAGACATACAGAGACATATCCCTTCTTAAAGAAGCTCAGCCTGCACTGGCTCAGTAGAATCAAAGATTTCTCAGGGGACCCATTTCCTAAAGCTTTCATCATTCCTGAGGCTTTTCTGGCCCCTCTCTCCAAGGTCCCCACCTTAGTTATACTATAGCTATTAGCACCATGACAACCATCAAAGAGCACAAGCTTTGGGCAATGCAGCTTCCTCCAGTGAGGGGGTGTCTGAGTCAGAAAGTCCCAGTCTTCCATGCTCATCTCTCATCTTCCCGTTCGTCAGTGACAGCAGACAGTACAAGGCATCAAACCTTTGCAGGAAGCCACTGCCCTACAGCGTGGTATGAAAAAGAGCAGAGCACTGGGCTTCAGATACTAATCTGCATGACCAAGAGCAAATCCCTTAGCCTCTTCAAGTATCATTTTCCCTCTCTATTAAAGGGGTATTCCTACCTCCTGGATTTGTGAGAATTTGAGATAATGTATTAAAATGCCTGAGCTATAATAAGTGATCAATAAATGGCAGTTATTATTTTATGCATGAGCCTGAGGCTAATGTATGTGTGAACATTTAGTTATTAATTAGGAGGTAAATGAAAGCTGGCTGGAGGGAATTGCATTTGACCTTTAGTAAATTATTTCATTTAGATGCGCTGATGCAAAACTATCACATCTTATAAAGAAAGATGAAAATAAATCTGACTGACAAAAGATTTTTTAATAAATGCTCAGTCTCCCACTAACATCTTCACAGTTGATGGCCATCCCACTGTAATTTGTATGCCATTTGGGGAGGCTTTTGTGCCTTTCCCTCTCTTGTCAATCACCAGTGGTTCAGGGGTCAAATTCAGCTCAAAAAACTTGTTTTGAGCCCCTGCATCTAGGGACTGATCCAAAAAAGGTCCTCTAGATGATTTTTTCCCCTTCATAAGCTTGCCACCAAATGAACTGGGCATACTGGGGTTGTTAGCCACTGCTGCTGCTCAGAAAATGAAAGTGGCTCAATCAGGTTCTACTCTTTGCAATCCCATGGACTGTAGCCCACCAGACTTCTCTGTCCATAGAATTCTCCAGGCCAGAATACTGGAATGGGTAGCCATTCCTTCTCCAGGGGATCTTCCTGACCCAGAGATCGAACACACGTCTCCTGCAATGCAGGCAAATTCTTTACCATCCGAGCCACCAGGAAAGCTCTGCTGCTCAGAGTCTCTCTAAATTATTCCCAGGCTGAGCTCAGCTCAGCTGATATTCTGTGGTGCAGGAGCCCAATATACCTGTCGTTATGTGCCCCATTTTATTGACAGGCAAAGAGAACCTGCCAGAGTCCATAAAAAGCACTTCATTACATGGGAGCCTATTATGAGAGTCACTTTGCTTGCAGAAATGTGGTCTATTACCAGAACAGCATAGCTATTTCAGCTGATGAAAGGGAGAAAGGGAAAATGACCAGGGCTTGCTACAGATAGGAAACAGAAGAGACACAGACATATCATGACCTTACCTTGGAAATCTAGAGACTAGATAGATGAATGAAAAGAGATGGAGTGGCCCAGGGAAGGATGAGATCTGTGAAGGCGTTTCTGGGGAGAGCAATGCAGGAAAGAAGAGGGAGGTTACAAGAGGTTAAGAGGGATTAAGAGGCTGGGGCTGCCATTCTTTGAAGAAGAGTCAGTGACAAAGAACTGATTGGTAGCCTTGGGGAAGAATGGAGTTATGGGTACCAGGCTTAAAAAATAGAACTGGAAAAGAAAAGAAAGGGGAGGTATAAGAGGAAATCAATTGCTGACACTATCCTGTTGGAAAAGATTTCAGATCCCACGACTCAAGGAAAAGAGATTTGTGTTTTTCACATGTGATTCTCTCACGCTGAATCACATGTAGGTGAACGGTGCCATCAGGGGGCCTCCTCTGGAGTTTCTCTGCCTCTCGCCCTACCTACCTGGCATGAGGATGTGTTAGAAAGTCCAACCCAGTGAATTCTGCAAAAGGGCTGTGATTAGCCTTAGAAGGCTCCGACTGTGCAAGCAGCCAATATAATAAGCTTGCATATTGTGACTGATTATGCCCATTACCATTCCTGCATATTTCTGCCTTCTAAAGCCCACAGGAGAGCGGGCAGAAGAGTTAGGCAAACATCTTCGGGGCTGGTTTTATTAAGTTAATATACCAGGCATTGCCCATTTTGCATCCTAAGAAGCCATTAAGCCCTTTAAACTTAGCATATTCATTAGATATCATCTATTTTAAATAATGATACACTAAATCTTTGAAGTGCCTTTTATCCTAGGACCTCAAAATACATTACTATTACTGCTGATTCTCAGCATTTGGTAGATAGTATTACATTAATTTTCTAGATGGTTAAACTAAAGCATCTAATGGTGAAATATAAAATCAGCTATACAAGTAGGAAAAGAGTTTGGAGAACTCTGGGCCAAGCGTTTGCTAGTCACCTGTATAACTATGCTTACTGATACACCCCTATGTTCAGATGCCCAGTCACCATCCAGGGGCAAGTGAAGACTTTATGATTGTCCATTTGGAGAGGACGTCGGTCATGCTGGTGGATGCCTGACATCTTTTAGATATGCCTCTTATGTTTGGAAAGCAGCCCACTTTCCTGTCTCCCTTGCAGAGCAGGATAGACACGTGACCTGGGCTCAGCCAATCAGATGCACTGGTCAAGTAGCAAGTCTAGTTCCTGGTGTAGACTTTGCAGCAGAACAGATTATAGTGTCAAGTACATGGTGGTGGCAGCACGTCCCCATCAGCCTAGTCCGACGGCCTAGTCATAGGATATTTCTGGAAGTTTAGCCTCTAGCCTTTTGCCCTGTCAACAATTGTATGAATTCCCCAATACATTTTTTAAAAACTCCTTCCCTGCACAATCAGCCAGACTCAGCTTCTTTCACCTGCAGCTAAAAACCCTGACAAGAATTCCTTTACCTCCCACGGAAAACAGAGGTTTGTAGAATTCCTTCGTACTTTTAGATAGGTTGATAACTGACTGTTGATTCATTTTTAAAAATTGATGTCAGTTCACTCAATTGATATTTGCTATTTATAAATACCTAATATTAGGGAGGGGACATATGTATACCTACCGTGGATTCATGTTGACGTACGGCAGAAACCCAACAAAATATTGTAAGGCAATTATCTTCCAATTAAAAATAAATTTAAAAAAATACCTAATATTTTTTGAGCATGGATTAAGGACAAAGCTCTGTGCTAAGTATTACAGGAAATATTTGCTGGGCTAATATCACACTAAGGGCTAGAAATGGGAGAAAAATAAGCAAAAGCAGATATGGCTACAACTCCCCAAGAGTTGACAGTCTACAGGGAAAGACAGACAATAATTGGGGAATCACACTCAAAACTGTAAAATTGCTACAGTGATAAGTGATGTGAAGGGCTGAGAAAGCATCCCTGAGGGAAAAATATGTTAGCACGAGATATGCCTTTGAAAAGAGCACACTAGAGTTAGTCAGAAAACGAATGGAAGGGAAGTAAAAACAGATGCAGGCAGACCAGTTAGGAGGCAATATTACTTTCTCAGGAGGGAGATAGCAGCAGCTTAGACTACAGTGGTAGGGGTAGGGTTAGAGAGAAAAGGACAGACTCCAGAAATATTATGGAGGTAAAATCAAGAGGACTTAATAATGGATTGGATATGAGGAATGAGGTAAGGTCATAGATAATGCCCAGGTTTCTGACTTGAACCCCTGGGTAGAGGGTGGTGTCTGTCCTTGGGAGAACACTGGGAGAAAATCAGGTTTTATAGCTACATTCCCTGATAGCTCAGTTGGTAAAGAATCCATCTGCAATGCGGGAGACCTGCGTTTGATCCCTGGGTTGGGAAGATCCCCTGGAGAAGGGAAAGGCTACTCACTCCAGTATTCTGGCCTAGAAAATTCCATGGACTATATAGTCCACGGGATCGCAAAAAGTCAGACATGACTGAGCAACTTTCACTTCACAAGCTCAGTCTAACATGTGTTTTTAATCAGTTGCCTTTAAAGCATCTTTGAGCTCTGGAGCTCAGAATAGAAGACAAGGCTGAAGGCATGAAAGAGTCCATGTATAACTGAAGTCATTGCGTGAATGAAATTTCTTAGGGAAGAAAATAGTCTGAAAAGAAGAGGTGGCCTTGGTTGTCATCTTAAGGAGTGTCACATAGAGGTCTAAAAATCCAGGGAGCCACTCAGCAACGGTTACCAGAAAGTAATGATAGTGTGTCTAGAAAACATCAACAGGCTGACATGCCTTAATCCAAGATATATATCTAGATCTTCTAGCCACAAACTCCTCTACCTCGGTGTTTGCACACTCAAGGGCCTGGCCAGTCTACTACTGCTCAGTTAATGGGCCAAGCAGGGGATTATGGTAGAGCATATGTCCCGTCTAAATTAGGCAATTGATTTTAACCTAAGGCAGGTTATTCCAAGATAGGATACCTGTATCCATGAACCTCTGTTGAATCTCCCACTTTTTGAAATATCTATTGTGCTTTATATCAACTTGAATGGACCTTGACTGAAACAGTATTTAACCAGATTTCTGGAGTCAGGACTCAATGCTATGCTTCTCAGTTGGAAAAATCTTCAACTACTGTAAATTATTTTCCCAGCTAAAATCAGCTATATTTCTATTTTCAGATAGCATCCATAACCCCAGAAGACTATTCTCCTACCACAAACACTTTCCGTGGCTATTAATACTGTTCCTAAAACTTTCCACTGTCTAACACTCACCCATAATTGAGAGTTGGACTGTGAAGAAAGCTGAGCGCCGAAGAATTGATGCTTTTGAACTGTGGTGTTGGAGAAGACTCTTGAGAGTCCCTTGGACTGCAAGGAGATCCAACCAGTCCATTCTAAAGGGGATCAGTCCTGAGTGTTCATTGGAAGGACTGATGCTAAAGCTGAAACTCCAATATTTTCGCCACCTCATGCGAAGAGTTGACTCATTGGAAAAGACTCTGATGCTGGGAGGGATTGGAGGCAGGAGGAGAAGGGGACGACAGAGGATGAGATGGCTGGATGGCATCACCAACTCTATGGACATGAGTCTGAGTAAACTCTGGGAGTTGGTGATGGACAGGGAGGCCTGGCGTGCTGTGATTCATGGGGTCACAAAGAGTCGGACATGACTGAGCGACTGAACTGAACTGAAAACCCCCTCCATTATTCAACTCCATCCTGAAGACAAGGATCTTGTTGATATTACAGCCCTGTCATGTGGGGTATGCAGATGAACAAAGGCTGAAGTCATCTCCTACCACAACAGAACCACTGGGGATCAGGAATCAGGAAGGGAGGCTAGCCCATGACACGACAGTCTTTGGAAGCCAGTGACAGGAGTGAAGACAACAGAGTTCTGGAGTAATCTTGAAGATGAGCTGTGTATGTTAGTCTCTCAGTTGTATCTGACTCTTTGCAACCGCATGGACTGTCACCTGCCAGGCTCTGTTCATGGAATTCCCCAGGCAAGAATTCCAGAGTGGGTTGCCATTCTCTTCTCCAGGGGATCTTCCTGACTCAGGGATCAAATCTGGGTCTACTACATTGCAGGCAGATTTTTTACCACTGAGCCACCAGGGAAGCCCAAGATGACCTACAGCAGAGGGGAAAAGGAGAGAAAAGAGAAAATAATGGGAGACACTTGCTCTCAATGTTAATTAGTTCTTGATTCTGAATTTTTATTTTTTTTTTTTTTTGCCATCCAGCTCCAGTATATTTGCCTGCAGGTCTGGAAGATAATTTCTGTATATATGCATTCCAATGTTTTTGCCTTCTCAATATTCCTTTGCAGTGATACATTGTATGTGCTCATTATAACTGCAAGCTATTGATGAAATCTGATATGTGGTTGAACTGGATTTATTTCTTAGTTTAGTATTACCACATACACACATGCTCACACAAAATCAAAATCTTCCTTTCCCATTCCCACATCTTTAGCCTCAAACCATAATTATTAAACAAAGAAACAGGAAACAAACAAATCATCAGTACATGTGTACAGTAAAGCAGCTCTTAGGATTTCATCATATGCCAGGTGAGTCAACCACACACCTTGCCTTGTGTCACAGCTTCCAAGGCAAACCTCCCTGAGAGACATTACACAGCACCCGAAACAGAGTCAGTGCTGCTCTTTCCTAAGGAATCTTCTTGTAGGTAAGAACTTCTCCCCAAATTCCCTTTCCGTTGACATTTGGCAGGACTTCTGTCAGAAAAATTACCTCAGCCGACACCTAGCAGAGTGTCTGGCACATAGTCAAGACTCAATACTTTTTTAAATCAGAAGATAATCAAATGAAAATGAGCCATGTCTAATCTAATAATGAGTGAATACAGTGGCGCATTTAGTGCCAAACACGTAAGTGCTATATAAATATTAGCTATCAGTGTTATCACCGCTATCTAGAGTCAACAAGTTGCTTCTTGTTCACATTATGGGAATCCAGAAGGGCCTCTCTCATTTCCTTCTCTCACTTCATGCCTCTTATTTAAATACTATCTTAAATACTTATTTAAATTTTAAATCCTATCACAACTTTCAAATTAAAACCACGTCTCTCCCTCTCCCTTTCTCTCTCTCTTGCACACACATACATACACACACACAGTGAGAGAATATGGTCTCTCATGCATTGCTGATGGGAGTGTAAGAGCACAACTCCAACAGAGGGAAATTCGGACACTTTCTATCAAAACGACAAATACAAATACTTTTCAACCCAGAAAGTCACACTGGAGAATTTATCCTACAGATTAACTCACATCCATGTGATATACATATGTACAAGGTTGTTCACTGCAGTCTTGTTTGAAATGGCAAAATGGGAATCAAACCAAACATCTTATCAATAGGGAGAGCCCATTAGATAAACTTTGGTACAAGCATAGAATGTGAATATTATACAGCCATGAACAAATTTTGAATAAGGAATATTTCTATGTACTTTTGTGAGAAGACCTCCAAGATATATTACTAAATCAAGTTATTAGGGACAAAAGAACAATATATAAAGCATTCCAAATTTGGCATAAAAGTGAGGGAAAAGAGGATAAGAACATATATGTGCATTTGTTTTACATTAAGAACTCTGGATAGGTATGTATAAAGAAAACAAAAGGAATGATTCCCATGGCAAGGGATGGAGAATTAGGCAGATGGGAGAGGGAGGAAGCAAGGAATGAAGGGAAAACATCTTTACTGTAAAAATTTCATTGTCTATTCAAAATAAATATAGGTATAAGATAGACAGGCAGATAACCTACTTTTCTTTTAAATGAGAAGAACATCTGGTTTTATGACCATCTGAAGAGTGGATTCACCTGCCAGCGCTGTATAGTTGAAGTTGACACCCAGGAAGTTCCGCATCTAGAACCGTCTGTACCCTCCCCTCCTGGCTTTTTCTTCCCTACTCACTGTGGGATGAAGGAGCCTTGGAGATGGATAACTGTGCCTAGAAGGTTGGAAACCTGCTAACTTAATACAGTCTGCTGGGCTCTGTCCCTGTTCTCATATCTATATATTCCTTCTGGGACACAAAAGTATAAATTAAGAAAAAAACTCTAGGGTCACAGACTCAATATTATAATTCTTCATGTCTTTGCTTTCATCAGTTTAAATTCAGACTTCAATGTGATTTGCAAATAGCTTTGTGTGATAGGATATTGGAGGTCAGAGGATTTCTCAATCCATCTGAACACTCATAAACACATCGAAACAAAAATCCATTAAAAGTGGAACTAGCTAATCCTTTACCTGGGAAGAATAAATAATTCACCCCGAGGCTCTCCCGCCATAAATCAGTTGTGCCGTTATCAGATGACAGCCCCGGAATAGGAAAGCAAAGCAGCTGTATTAAACTTCAACAATAAAAATAAAGGAATGGAAAAAAGTCGAGGTGAACCATTTGTTTTCTTTCCAGGTAGTTCTCCAAACAGACTATGTAATGAACAAGCTGGGAAGAAACTGGTGACTTAATGCCCCTCTGATGAAAGCCTTTCTTGAGGTTTTACATTAGGTAAATGACAGATCTGATTCGCACTATAATAGTGGTATATGCCAAACCTCTGTGTGGGCTCCTCACTGCTCCAGGGAAAGACCCACTGGTAACTCGGCTCCCTCAAGCTCAGCTGGAGGAGGAAGGGAAGGCTCTGAGACAGAATAATGCAGCATTCACCTTACACCCCAAAAGGTTCTAAGGAAGCGAGCTGCTCCCACATCTCCCAGAGTCAGGAAGAGTCAAGAAGGAAGGTTATGAAAGACATTTAGGATGAAGAGGATCCAGACAGGAAATGAGGCTCAAACCAAGCCAACCACTTCCATGCGGATGACCCTTTACAGCAAGACTTCTTAATATTCAGTTAGCAACTGTTTACACAGAGCTTGCTGTGTGCCAGGGACAATTCTAATCGCTTCAGATGCCAAGCCTAGAAATCCTCACCACATCCCTCTGAGGTGGGTTCTACTGTTATCTCCATTTTAGTGGGGAGGAGACTGAGGTGCAAAATTACTAAGAAATCTGCCTGGTTTTATTCAGCTGTGGATGAAGGGCCCAGGGGATGCTTCAGGTGGTCACCACCCTCGGAGGGGACCCGTCACTACCATCCTTAGTTCTGTTCTGGGAGCCAGGCAGGCTGCACGTGGGGAATGAAAACAAACGGCCAGAGATACGAGCCTGAAGGCTAACAGAGCTGCTTTTGTCTCCTGATGATTATCATTATACAAGGAATAATTGAAGTAAGAGGTGCTTACTCATCTTAGCACGTTATAGTCAAAGCTATGGTTTTTCCAGTAGTCATGTGTGGACGTGAGAGTTGTGGTACTGGAGAAGACGAGAGTCCCTTGGACTTCAAGGAGATCCAACTGGTCAATCCTAGAGGAAATCAACCCTGAATGTTCATTGGAAGGACTGATGCTGAAGCTCCAATACTTTGGCCACCTGATAAAAAAGAGTTGATTTATTGGAAAAGGCCCTGATGCTGGGAAACATTGAGGGCAAGAGAAGGGAGGGGCAGAGGATGAGATGGTTGGATGGCATCACTGACTCAGTAGACATGAATCTGAGCAGGTGAGATAGTGAAGGACAGGGAAGCCTGGTGTGCTGCGGTCCACGGGGTCACAAAGAGTCAGACAAAACATAGCCACTGAACAACAACAAATCTTAGCATTCCCAAACCTCACTGGTATATAATTGAGAATCACAGTGAATAATAATTGGGAGTTAGCTCATCTGCAATGGCAGTTAATAACATGTACTGGGAGGGCCATAGGGGAATTCTCAAAACAACCACACTCCATTCTCTTATTTGAAAGGAGTCCCCCAAATGCACACTCAGCACCTTGAAATGTGGTATACATCAGTAGCAGGAATGCATGAAAAATGAAGCAGAAATGGTAAACTATGTATCAGTTACCTTTTGCCACAACAAAGCTGTGTGACAACCCCCAAACTCAATGACTTGATCTGGGGCAACAGGATCACTACATGCAAAAAAAAGATTTCAACCCTTACCTGATGCCATATACAAAAATTAACTCAGGATGGTTCAAAGATCTACATATAAGAGCTAAACAGTGCAACTTTTAGAGAAATCAGTTCAGTTCAGCTCAGTTGCTCAGTCGTGTCTGACTCTTTGCGAACCCCTGGACTGCAGTATGCCAGGCTTCCATGTCCTTCACCATCTCCCGAAGTTTGCTCAAATTCATGTCCATCGAGTTGGTGATGCCATCCAACCATCTCACCCTCTGTCATCCCCTTCTCCTCCTGCCTTCAATCTTTCCCAGCATCAGGGTCTTTTCTGATGAGTCAGTTCTTCACATCAGTTTTTCAGGACCTTGGATTTCTCAAAGGATTCTTAGATATGATGCCAAAAGTATAAGAAACAGAAGAATAAAATAAATTATAGTTCATTAAAATTAAAAAATTTGGTTCATCAAAGAACACTATCAAGAAAGTAAAAAATCAACCCATAGAATGAAAGAAAATATTTGCAAGTTATATATCTAGTAAGGGTCTAGAATCCAAATTATATAAAGAACTATTACAGCTCAACACTTTAAAAACACACAATTTTAAATGGGCAAAGACTCTGAACAGACATTTCTCCCAAAAAAAGATGTATAGTCAACAAGCACATGAACATATACTCAACACTACTGGTCATTTTGTGTGCTCAGTCACTCAGTTGTGTCCAACTCCTTGAGCCCACATGGACTGTAGTGCTCCAGGCTCCTCTGTCTGTGGGATTCTCCAGGCCAGAATACTGGAGTGGATAGCTGTTCCCTTTGCCAGGGGATCTTCCCAAGCCAGGGATCGAATCCGGTTCTCTTACATTGCAGGCAGATTCTTTACTGTCTGAGCCCCAAGGGAAGCCCAGCTGGTCATTAGGAAAATGCAAATCAAAACCACAATGAGATAAGGCTTCATACCCACTAGGATGTCTATAATTAAAGGGGCGGGGGAGAGGGGGAGGGGGAGGGAGAAAAGGCAAAAGAAAAGAAGGAAGGAAACATATAAATGTTTGTGGGCATATAGAGAAATTGGGACCCTTCTATATTACTCATAAAATATAAAAAGCGCAGATGCTGTGGAAAGCAGTTTGGTGGTTCCTCAAAATGAAATATGAATTTAACATATAATCCAGCAATTCCACTCCAAGTTATATACCCAAAATAATTGAAAAGAGTTGTTCAAACAAAACCTGTACAAAAATTTGAAGAGCAGCATTATTCACAATAGCTAAAAAGTAGAAACAATCCAAATGTCTATCAACTGGATAACAAAATATGATCTATCCATATGATGGAATATTATTCAGCCATAAAGAAGAACGAGGTACTACATGTCACAACATAGATGAACCTCAAAACGGTTATGCTAAGGCTCAGTTCAGTTCAGTTCAGTCGCTCAGTCGTGTCCGACTCTGCGACACCATGAATTGCAGCACGCCAGCCCTCCCTGTCCATCATCAACTCCTGGAGTTCACTCAGACTCACGTCCATCGAGTCAGTGATGCTGTCCAGCCATCTCATCCTCTGTCGTCCCCTTTTCCTCCTGCCCCCAATCCCTCCCAGCATCAGAGGCTTTTCCAATGAGTCAACTCTTCGCATGAGGTGGACAAAGTACTGCAGTTTCAGCTTTAGCATCATTCCTTCCAAAGAAATCCCAGGGCTGATCTCCTTTAGAATGGACTGGTTGGATCTCCTTGCAGTCCAAGGGACTCTCAAGAGTCTTCTCCAACACCACAGTTCAAAAGCATCAATTCTTCGGCACTCAGCTTTCTTCACAGTCCAACTCTCACATCCATACATGACCACAGGAAAAACTATAGCCTTGACTAGATGGACCTTTGTTGGCAAAATAATGTCTCTGCTTTTGAATACGCTATCTAGGTTGGTCATAACTTTCCTTCCAAGGAGTAAGTGTCTTTTAATTTCATGGCTGCAGTCACCATCTGCAGTGATTTTGGAGCCCCCAAAAATAAAGTCAGCCACTGTTTCCACTGTTTCCTCATCTATTTGCCATGAAGTGATGGGACCAGATGCCATGATATTTGTTTTCTGAATGTTGAGCTTTAAGCCAACTTTTTCACTCTCCACTTTCACTTTCATCAAGAGGCTTTTTAGTTCCTCTTCACTTTCTGCCATAAGGGTGGTGTCATCTGCATATCTGAGGTTATTGATATTTCTCCCGGAAATCTTGTTTGCAGCTTGTGCTTCTTCCAGTCCAGCGTTTCTCAGGATGTACTCTGCATATAAGTTAAATAAGCAGGGTGACAACATACAGCCTTGACGTACTCCTTTTCCTATTTGGAACCTGTCTGTTGTTCCATGTCCAGTTCTAACTGTTGCTTCCTGACCTGCATACAAATTTCTCAAGAGGCAGGTCAGGTGGTCTGGTATTCCCATCTAAGGATAGATAGTGTGATAGATAGATGCTAAGGATAGATAGTGTGTAATCTTATTCATATGAAACATCCAGAAGAGAAAAATTCCTGAAAACAGCAGATTCATGTTTCCCTAGGGAAGCAGGGAATGGGAAGTGAAGGCTTAGTGGGTTTTAGGTGTCCTTCGGGAGTGATGAAAATGCTAGAACTAGAAAATCATCCTAGTGGGTATGAAGCCTAGCATTAGCACTAGAAAATGCTAGCGGTGATGCTTACATAACACCATGAATGTACTAAATACTGCTGAACTGGATGCTTTAAAACGGTTCACATGCTGAATTTTAGGTGAATTTTAACCTAAAAAAAAAAGCCTTAGTGGTCTTATAAAATAATTATTTCTTCTCAGTCACATACCTGTGGGTGGTCTGGGGGTAAGCTGATCTAGCATGAGCTCAACGAGGCTTGCTTCTGGACTCCAGGTGGGATCCAGGTCAGCCTCATACGTCTCTCCTGCTCTCAGCAGTAGACTTGACAGGGCATAATCTCCTCAGTGATGGCAAAAGCACCAGAGGGCACACCCAACACTCAGACACATGTAAAGCCTTGCCTTGCATCCCCTTGGCCAAATAGTAAGGGCAAATGTTTTCTCCCATTCTGAGGGCTGTCTTTTCATCTTGTGTATGGTTTCCTTTGCCGCGCAGAAGCTTCTAAGTTTAATTAGGTCCTGTTTGTTTATTTTTGTTTTTCTTTTCACTACTCTAGGAAGTGGGCCAAAAGGATCTTGCTGTGATTTTTGTCAGAGTGTTTTCCTCTAAAAGTTTTATAGTGTCTAGTCTTAGATTTAGGTCTTTAATCCATTTTGAGGTCATTTTTATGTATGGTGTTATGTAGTGTTCTAATGTCATTCTTTTACACGTAGCTATCCAGTTTTTCCAGCACAACTTGTTAAAGAGACTGTCTTTTCTCCATTGTATATTCTTGCTTCCCTTGTTATAGATTAGGTGACCATATATCCATCAATGGATGAATGGATAAAAAAGATGTGGTACATACATACAATGGAATATAACTCAGCCATAAAAAGGAACAAAATTGGGCCATCTGTAGAGATTTGGATGGACCTAGAGTCAGTCATACAGAGTGAAGTAAGTCAGAAAGAGAAAAACAAATATCATATATTAATGCATATGCATGCATGCTAATTTGCTTCAGTCATGTCCAACTCTTTGCAACCCTATGGATTGTAGTCTGCCAGGCTCCTCTGTCCATGTGATTCTCCAGGCAAGAATACTGGAGTGGGTTGCCATGCCCTCCTCCAGGGGATATTCCAGACCCAGCGACTGAACCTGCATCTCTTACATCTCCTGCATTGGCAGGCAGTTTCTTTACCACTAGCACCACCTGGGAAACCCATTAATACATATATGTGGACTCTAAAAAGAAGACACAGATGAGCCTATTTGCAGGGCAGGAATAGAGACACAGACATAGAGAATGAGCATGTGGACACAGAGGGGAAAGAAGAGTGTGGAATGAATAGGGAGATTAGGATTGACATATATACACTACCATGTGTAAGACAGCTAATGGGAACCTGCTGTATAGCACAGGGAGCTCAGCTAGGTGGTCCGTAATGATCTAGAGGGGTGGGATGGGGGATGGTTGTCGGAGGAAAGTCCAAGAGGGGACATATGTATACATATAGCTGATTCACTTTGTTGTACAGCAGAAACTAACACAACATTGTAAAGCAATTATACTCCAATTAAATACACACACACACACACACACACACATATATATATACACACACATATACATATGTATATACGTATAAGGGCAGAGAAGTACCCTCCACTACCGGTAAAAGGAACTACGAAGTTGAATGAAGACATATGGATGAACCTGGAGGACATTATGCTAAGTGAAATAAGCCAGATACAGAGGACAAATACTATACAATGTCACTTAGAGGTAGAATCTCAAAGAGTCAAACTCACAGAATTGGAGAATAGAATGAAGGTTTCCAGGGCTGAGGAATGAAGGAAATGGAGAGATGTTGGTCAAAGTGTACAGGCCTTCAGCTATTGAAAGCATAAGTTCTGGGAGTCTAATGCACAGCATGGTGATTACATGTAAATAATGCTGTCTTGCATACTTGAAGGTAGTGAATGCATTAGCTAACTTGACTGTGGAAATCATTTCAAAATAAATGCATATGTTAAAACATCACATTGTACACCTTTAAAAAGTCCCATTGTACATCCTAAATATATGCAATTTTAATTTGTTAATTATACCTCAATAAAGCTGGAAATAAATTAGAATGATTTTTTTAAAAGTCGAATGGTAAAACACAAAGATAAAGGGAGGAGTAAGAAAGTGAAGAGGAACTAAAAAGCCTCTTGATGAAAGTGAAAGTGTAGAGTGAAAAAGTTGGCTTAAAGCTCAACATCAGAAAACGAAGATCATGGCATCTTGTCCCATCATTTCATGGGAAATAGATTGGGGAAACAGTGGAAACAGTGTCAGACTTTATTTTTCTGGGCTCCAAAATCACTGCAGATGGTGACTGTGCAGCCATGAAATTAAAAGATGCTTTCTCCTTGGAAGAAAAGTTATGACCAACCTAGATAACATGTTCAAAAGCAGAGACATTACTTTGCCAACAAAGGTCCGTCTAGTCAAGGCTATGGTTTTTCCTGTGGTCATGTATAGATGTGAGAGTTGGACTGTGAAGAAAGCTGAGCACCTAAGAATTGATGCTTTTGAACTGTGGTGTTGGAGAAGACTCTTGAGAGTCCCTTGGACTGCAAGGAGATCCAACCAGTCCATTTTGAAGGAGATCAGCCCTGGGATTTCTTTCGAAAGAATGACACTAAAGCTGAAACTACAGTACTTTGTCCACCTCATGCGAAGAGTTGACTCATTAGAAAAGCCTCTGATGCTGGGAGGGATTGGGGGCAGGAGGAGAAGGGGACGACAGAGGATGAGATGGCTGGACGGCGTCACTGACTCGATGGACGTGAGTCTGAGTGAACTCCAGGAGTTGGTGATGGACAGGGAGGCCTGGCGTGCTGCAATTCATGGGGTCGCAAAGAGTCGGACACGACTGAGCGACTGAACTGAACTGAACTGAACTGAATGAATTGTGAACTTGAATGCAACCTACCTCAGCTTTTTCCTTACACAATTGACCTCTTCATACTTTGCTCCTAAATGGCAAGAATTCCTCCATATCTTTTCCACCACCTTTTATGGTTTTTTAGAGCAAAGGACCTCCTTCTAAGGAATATGACCCAATTCACCCAAGGTACTCTTATTAAATCATAGAAAACACAGATCAAAATAAGTGTTTATAATTTATTGGAGCTTTTCTAATGTTTAGCAGATGGAATGGGTGGGTTCCAAGGCAGTTATAGGAGCCTTGGTATCAAATAGCACATTTTCAGGTGTGTAGATCTCCCCACCATACCTAGTGGCAGATTTTAAATCCCACCATCAGTCAAGGGAAGAGCAAGGACACGGAGGGTTGTGTAGGAAGTTCATGGGCCAGTCCTAGAAGCGTCAGACATCACTTCTACCTACATTCTATTGCCCAGAATTCAGTCATATGGTTACAAATTTCACAGGTGCAAAGGAGACTAGGAAATGCAATCCAGCTGTGTGTCTAAGAGGAAGAGGGACTGGTAAAGTGAATATTTAGCCAGTCCCTGCCACATTCTATATTAAGCTCTCTTTATTGGAATGTCAAGCTATCTAAAGTTGGCTCCAAAAAAGTGCTAATCTCTTATTTGTAGGAGTTTAGGGGAACACTTCTTCAGGCTGGGGAAACAGAGGAAAGTCTGGCACCAAGTTTGAAGATACTGAGCAGCAAGAGAAGACAGAGCCCACAGTGCTGCTGTTGTTCAGCTGCCCACTCGTGTCCAACTATTTGTGACCCCATGGACAGGCCTCCCTGTCCCTCATCATCTTCTGCAGTTTGCCCAAGTTCATGTCCATCGCATCAGTGATGCCATCCAGCCATCTCCTGTTCTGATGCCCTCTTCTCCTTCTGCCCTCAATCTTTCCCAGCATCAGGGAAACTTTTCCAATGAGTCAGCTATTCGCATCAGGTGACCAAAATACTGGAGCTTCAGCTTCAGCTTCAGCATCAGTCCTTCCAATGAATATTCAGGGTTGATTTCCTTTAAGATTGACTGGTTTGATCTCCTTGCTGTCTAAGGGACTTTCAGGAGTCTTGTCCAGCACCATGTTTCGAAAGCATCAATTTCTTCGGCTTTCTGCCTTCTCTACAGTCCAGCTCTCACATCCTTATGTGACCACTTGGAAGACCATGGCCATGACTGTACGGACCTTTGTAGGCAGAGTAATGTCTCTGCTTTTCAACACACTCTCTAGGTTTGTCCACAAACCTAGCTGTGAACAAAATCAGCTCAAAGGAATGAAAAACTGCACCAGAACTTGAAGAAAAAGCATGTGCGACACCAATGACCCTCAAGATTCCAGTGCCTGGAATTCAAACCAGAAAACTGACTGAGTTCTCAGAGGCAAATAGCATCCAATGACAAAAGCTTTGACTTCACTCAAGTCAGCCCTGGGGAAGCAAGACTTCCTACATGTTACAGATTTCACTATTCCATTAGTGGCTTGCTCCCTAGACTTTTACTGTCACCCCAGATAAACTGAAGCTTGAACGAGCAACGTAATCAAAGTGATTTGGACACAAAAGTCTTTCTTCTCTTTATCTCCTACTAGTTTCCTCAACCTTCCTGTTCCTAACAGCTGACCTGAAGGAAGTAAAGGAAAAGTTGGCTGAGGATGTTGTTAACACCTCCAAGGCCAATGAAAGACAAAACGAACTAAAAAATCATACTCCAAAGTACTCATCATGCTTCCCCGAGCTGGCAAGTTCCTTCTTTTTTTGACCATGACCCAGTCGTTCCCCCTGAAATTTCAAGCCAGTTGCCATTTCCACCTCTCTCAACTAGGGGCTTTATTATCGTAAGGTGAGAAAAGTTTCTTTGGCACAAGACTGCCTAGGAGAGAAATCAGAGTGATTTAAGCAATGCCCATGTGTGTTAGAGATGGAAGAGCATCCCTGGCTGCCACATCGGATAGAAAAAAAAATGTAAGCTCAGATGCATTTATTAAGGTAGGCTGGATATCTGTTCAGCCAAGCCCTTTTTTTTTTTTTAACTCTCAGATACTATTTTAATGAAAAGCCACTGCAAGTCCTCAGCAAATCACAGCTTTGAAGGAAAATGTCAACCCCTATCAAACCACGAAGAATTGTTGGAGCTGATGGAAATCTAAATTCATCAGTTACTTTCCCCACAGCCCCCTCCATCCACTCCAACCAACCCCTCCTCCTCCAGCTCACCCTAGAGCGCGGGAACAGAGCTGCAAATCAACGCCTGCGGGACATCCCATCAGACAATGGGAAGGTCTAAAGAAAGGTTAAAGCAGAAAGGAAACGAAATTTATAGACTTAGCATTAAAATCTTAAAGGACCTTAGGAACAGCAATGAATCTGATGTTAGGAAAGGCAGGGGCTGTCAGAGGCCACGGCAGGAAGGCCTGACAAGGGCCATAAATCTAAGTTTAGGAGCAGAAAAAAAAAATAGGCGTCTTTTCAGGCTGAGGCAGCATGATGAAAAGATTCCAACCTGGGCTTAAAGGAGAGGCGAGGCCGCAGAGGCATGGTGGGGAAGAAGCAGACTCAGGACTGGAAATAAGGAACGAAAAGAGCAGCAGATTGTGGGGGTGGGAGAGGAGGCGGACTTGGACCTGCAGAGGCTGCAACAAAGACACCAGAAGCACACCTTTGGCTGTGGCGGAGAGCTTTGAAACAGCCCCAGAGAAAGACAGAAGAGAGATAGAATGCAAACTAACTTTGTAAGCAACCAGAATCAGCACGAAAGGCCAGGCAGCTGGGGGCAAAAGAAGGTAGAGGAGGAAGTCAGAAGACTGTGGGGAAGGGGGGACTTCCCTGGTGGTGGAGTGGATAAGAATCTGCCTGCCAGTGCACGCAACATCGATTTGATCCCTAGTCCTGGAAGATTCCATGTGCCTCGGAACAACCAAGCCCATGTGCCACAACTTCCTGAAGCCCACGCGTTCTAGAGACTGTACTCCTCAAGAAGAGAAGCCACGGCAAAGAGAAACCTGCTCACCATAACTAGAGAGTACTCTCGGCTCTCCGCGACTAGAGAAAGCCTGCACACACAACGAAGACCCAGCACAACCAAAAATAAATAAATAAAATTTTTATTTATTAAAAAAAAGATTGTGGAGGGGTCAGAGGATTGTTAGGGAGTCAGAAGATTGTGGAGGGGTCAGAAGATTGTGGGGGGTCAGAAGATTGTTGTGGGGGGTCAGAAGATTGTGGAGGGATCAGAAAATTGTGGTGGTCAGAAGATTGTTGTGGGGGGTCAGAAGATTGTAGAGGGGTCAGAAGATTGTTGGGGGGTCAGAAGATTGTTGGGGGGGTCAGAAGATTGTTGGGGGGTCAGAAGATTGTGGAGGGGTCAGAAGATTGTGGGGGGGGTCAGAAGATTGTGGGGGGGTCAGAAGATTGTGGAGGGGTCAGAAGATTGGGGGGTCAGAAGATTGTTGGGGGGGTCAGAAGATTGTTGGGGGGTTAGAAGATTGGGGGGGTCAGAAGATTGTTGGGGGGTCAGAAGATTGTGGAGGGGGAGCTTGGGAAAGGCAGCAGTGTCCAGTGGTTAGCACAAGCTGGGAAGCCAAGAACTCCCAGGGTTGTCGTTAATTTTCATCCACTCATTCTGTGTATTTTGGGGTTTTGTTTTTTGTTTCTTTCAATTATGCCTCTGGGGTTCAAATATACTATGTTAAGACACTAATTAAAATACATAAAACCATTGCAACTGAAAATAACATGCCATGAATTTTTATGAAAATGCCAAACTCAAGCAGCCTTCCCTCTGGGGCAGGCCTGATTGGAAACATCAAATTGGCACCACTTTGATTGCCAGGGCTCATGCCTGCTTCAGCCATGTCCTAGGGTGAGGCATACTTTTCTCTGCCTCAGTTTCCCTCACAGGAAAAGAAGTTGGCAGATCTGTTTCACAGTGGCAGGAAAGGATTGACTGAATTAATATCTTCACAGTACATTTCAAACCTTTGAGATCAAGTTTTCGCTAAATGTTAAATAAGGGTTTCCCTGGTGGCTAAGTGGTAAAGAACGCACCTGCCAATGCAGGAGATGTAAGAATCGAGTTTGATCCCTGGGTCAGGAAGATAGCTAGAGGAGGGCATAGAAACCCACTTCAGTATTCTTGGCTGGAGAATCCCTTGAACAGAGGAGACTGGCAGGTTGTGGTCCATAGGGTCGAAAAGAGTCGGACACCACTGAAGCGACTTAGCACGCATGCAATGTTAAATAAATAATATCCACTCCCTTATGCAATGTAACTCTTTCAGTGTTTCAAAATATGAAAATCAATATGCCTTTTCCATGTCTTACATTCCTCTCCTCTCCATATACTTTCTACAGTCTGCATTTCCTCTCTCTTTCCGAGTTGCATTCCCCTTCTTATCACACTTCTGTCCACTTTTCTTTCCTCATGTCCATCATCTCTCTCCTTTCTGCTGTCTGACTCTCCTCAATTTCTCACTTTTCCTATTTGCCTTGGAAACTAGAGTGCATCTCCTATGCAATGTCATTTCATAGGTGAGTACATATGGTCATTAATATTCATTAGTTTTCTTAATCTCTAGTAAAAATAGAAAAAAGAATGCTACCTTTCTGTGTGTCAGACTGGTTGATTAGCAGACTGTACTTTTAAAGTATAAAACTCTCCTTCTAGAGACAGCCTAGAGGTCGAAAACTCTGGGAGGTGGATGCTTTCCTTGGGTCAACCAAGGAAAAGGGAAATGGGCAAAGTTGAGAGATGATTTTGGGGGCAAAATGTAAGCCTTTCAGCAGTGAATTAACCTAAATGTTTTTCCCAAAGATGGTGATCATATTTTCACCTCCTAGACTCACTAGCAGTTCAAAGGGATTGCTGCAAAAAGTTAAGAATCTGAGACTCTAGGACCTAATAAAGCCCTGAATTTTTGGTTTTGTGTTGCCTATAAAAGTCAGTGTGGATTAGGAAAAAAACTGGCTGTTATGACTCACACCCCACATGTACTATCTTAAAACCCAGAAAGAAGCCAAAAATGTCTATGTAAAAGGTGAAGGCTGTGTAAAGAGTGAAAAATAAAATAAAAAGATGGAAAAGTAAACACCACCTCAGATGTAAGGAAATTCGGATATTTAGGACCTCCCATAAGAAATAACTTCTTTTTTTCTTAAGTCAATGGATCCATAAATAAATGAACTTAATCTGACTTCTAACTAGCTCATTCAGTGAAAAGCTAGTGGACTAGAAGTTTATTTGAAGAACTGGGGTCTTTCAGCAGCTCAATGGCAGGCTTCCTGTTTGACTTTGGCCAAGTTATTCAACTACTTAATATCTAAAGTTACTCATCTGTAACATGAGTAAAACAATATGATAGCCATGTTATTTTTGGCTCTTGGGCTGCTCCCAACCTTGACTGTGTAACTGAATCTCACAGAGGAATTTCATGGAATTAACGAATATCTACAAACGCTGAAGGGCCTCAGGTCAATGTTGACTTCATAGAATTATCATTATGGAGTAGCTGTTAATAGCCCTGGTACCACCTCCTGCTCTCCTACACATTACTCTTTCTGTCTGGTATGTCCCCTCTGTTTAAGAATCCATCTGTCCCCCCCCTCTAGAAGGCTTTCTTTCCATTCCACCATCCATTAGAGCCTCTATCACATCTTTTCTCTAGAATGCATAAGAAATCTCGTTGACCTTGACTTGCCTCGTCTTCCTTCCTCTTTTAACACCTCATAAGCTGGTTTCTGTCCATACCGTATGTGGTTTTCTTTGTGTTAAACTCAGTGGATCCCCCATGTACAAATTTTTCTACAAAGGCGTGTTCTTCTCACCACTTTTCCTGGTGCTGTGAGAATTGATGTCTAGACTTCAGAAGTTCTTCCATGTAATAAATCACCGCCAACCTTTCTGATGACTCCTTGGCAAATTCTTATTTCTCTTGCTGTCCAATGATTATCCCTTCTAATTCTTCCCAGTAAGTGGCTCGTCTAATCATGTAGATTTTCTATCAACCATCTATCTACTCTCCAGCTCCTGTTCTTTATCTCTTTCAGATCTGTATGAATTCTGTTGAAGATACATGTGTTGCTTACCTATGGTCACAATAATAATGCCTAACAAACCATCATAAAACTTAGTGGTCTAGGACTTCCCTGGTGGCACAGTGGGTGAGGATCCACCTGCCAATGCAGCGGACACAGGTTAGATCCCTGGTCCTGGAAGATTCCAGGTGCCTTGGAGCAACTAAGCTTGTGTGCGCCACAACTACCGAGCCAGAGCTCTGGAGCCCACCAGCGGCAACGACCAAGCCTGTGTGCTGCAGCTGCTGATACTCACACACCTAGAGCCTGCGCTCCACAACAGAAGCAAGAAGAAGATGTTGTACACCAACATCTTCTTAAGATGTACACCACAATGAGAAGTCCGTGCACGAGGAAGAGTAGCCCCCGCTCACAGCAAGTAGAGAAAGCCTATGCAAAGCAACAAAGACCCAGTACAGCCAAAAATAAATAAAATTATTTTTTTTTAAACTTAGCAGTCTAAACTACTAGCCAATGTTTATTGCTTGTGAGTATATGAGTTCTCCAGGTGGTTTTGTGATGTGGGCCTGACTTGATCTCAGGTGTGTTCATGCATCTGCCGACTTCCCAATCACTCAACCACTGCAGCCTAGCATAAATATTCTGCTCTCAGATGAAGCCAAGCAAAGAAAAATATCATCTTTTTGCCTGGTCTCTTCAGCAGTACTATCATAATTCCAAGACCCTTAAGGCTCCTTACACTTTAGAAATTTAAAATCATTATTCAGCCTCTTTCAAAATTTCAGCATTATCTGAATTTTTATTTTCTCCTTATCACATCCTGTCTAGGCTCTTGAAATTGTTTAAAAGATTTCTTACAAACCTCCACATTTCCAGGGATCCATCATCTACTTCAAATCATTTTAGATTGGAGACCTATATTCCCCTCCTGTGAGAGTCACTGTGACCTTCTTTGCCTCTTGTAAAAATCTCTGCTCTTGAGCTTCCCTGGTGGCTCAGTGGTAAAGAATCCACCTGCCAAAATAGGAGACATGGGTTCGATCCCTGGTCTGGGAAGATCCCACATGCTACGGATCAACTAAGCCTGCATGCCACAGCTACTGAAACCTGCGTGCCTAGAGCCCACGCTCTGCAATAAGAGAAGCAACCACAGTAAGAAGCCCATACATGGACATTAGAGTGTAACCCTGGCTTGCTACAGCTAGAAACAAGCCCATCCACAGCTACAAAGACCCAGCACAGTCAAAAAGAAAATAAATGTATTTTTTTTAACCTCTGTTGTTGCTCCTGTCCTTCCACAGGTTGGTGTACAGCATCTTAAAAATTAGTAGTAAAGGGAATCAATAGCAGAATGTTCAAAAAATAATCATGCAAACAAAAAGCAACAAAATTACATGACAGAGTAGTTGAGATCCATTTTATCTATTTCTTATTGAACCAAATCCTAGAACACTCTGAAAATGACATATTTAACATCTTCAATCTGTTCACTAATGTGTATGTCCATCTCTGACTACTTATAATAAACATACATGATTGTTGAAAAACTCATTAATCCAGATCTTGTTGATATGGCTACTGTCAAAATTAATCATCTCTTCTCAAGCAAGATAGTTTTCTCATTATTAAATTCATTAGGACCCCTGAGTTAAAAAAAAAATGTGCCTGGATTTTCAAAAGTATGTTATTATAATAAGACCCAAACTCAGTCCATAATTTCTGGACTTAAAGCCTGTAGTTGAGATATTATGTCCTATTTGGCCTTTAAAAAAAAGGAATCATTTTTAATGAATTTGTTAATTTTTATTTTCAACCCTTTCTTACTCTTCTGCAAAAAATGGCTATGTCTCAACCTTATCTCTTCATAAGCCCATTTCTAGAAGGGAAGAGCTTAGTCTTCCCCACTCTTGTTCTAGCTTCCCCACAGTGCTTGGTGTGTAGTTAGAGATTAATAAGTATTTATTCTTTATAATGATAGTGTGGGGCTCATTTCAAATGGACCACCCCTTTGTCAGTGGGCTTCACAAAAGCAGAAGCTTACAATAGAGGAATGTAGTCTTTTTGAACATCTGGAACAAATGCCAAGATCCCAGTCTAAACACTCTTCCCTGGAGATTCAGATTCATCTTTCTTTTAAGTTTATATGTATATGGTTATAGCTATTGTTCTTGAAAAACCAATGTCTGGTGCTTTTCCTTTGGATTCATTTACACTTGTTGCTGTTGTTCAGTCACTAAGTCATGTCTGACTCCTTGCGACCCCATGGACTGTAGCACCCCAACCTTCCCTGTCTTTCACTATCCCTTGGAGTTTGCACAAACTCATGTCCATTGAGTCAGTGATGCCATCCAACCATCTCATCCTCTGTTGCCCCCTTCTCTTCCAGCCTTCAATCTTTCCCAGCATCAGGGTCTTTTCCAATGAGTCGGCTCTTCACATCAAGTAGCCAAAGTATTGAAGCTTCAGCCTTATGCATACACAGAGTTTAAGGTTACATTTGTAACCTTAAACTAAATTTAAGACCTGAACAGTTGCCCCCTATTCTTGTTTTGAAACTTTGATTCGCTTTATACTTTATATTTCCTCACACTGTATCTTTTAGAGTCTCAGTTTCCAGATTTCAGGACCAACATTGAAGATCCTTAGAGGGAGGACCCTTTATCCCACTGATCTCGTTTAGCATAAGTCTAGCTATTTGCCCTCTTTGTTTTCCACGGCTCAGTCATTATGACCCATCACATGTCATCACAAACACAGCTTTCCTCTATGTACTTTCAAGGACTCTGTGCCCCCTCTTGGGGGACCACTCAATCCTCTTTGGTTTTCTTCAGTTACTAAATCAGGCCATTGATTTCTAGTTTTCCCTCCTGTCGTCAGTATGGAGCCAATCAGACCAGAGAATCCTATTAACCAAGCAAGAGGGTACCACTGGGGTTAGAGAGGGCTAATGTTCTCAGGTCGGTTCCCTTAATATCTCTGCATTTGTAAAGTATTGTTCCTAGTAAGTTGACTTCAAGCCCTATATTTTACAAAGCTCCCTCTGACACAGTTCACCTCAGCCCTCTCCTCTTCTCTTTCCCACAAACTCTTGAGGCCCTAGAAAGTCTTCTTTCAATCTATACAGACAAACAGTTCCACTTATTAGTTTGATTCAATGCCAAGTTACTTTTCTGAAACACTTCCAGTCTGCATTATAAGCCAACACTCCCACGAGAGCTGGCCTGCTTCCTTCCCACACTGATGGTGTGAGAGGGGAAAAGAAAACACCCCACACATCAAAGAACAATCCCACTCAGGTCTGGGATTGGTTGAGAGACAATGCAGGGTGTGGTTCTGAGTCAGCTGTTCATCTCTTCTACCCATCCTTTTTACCCCACAAAATGGAATAAGTCTTGAACAGGAAAATTAAGCAAATCAAACAAAATGAATGAAATGAGCTTGTCTGTCCACATGCTAATCCACATGGTGATGGGGAGCCATTTCAAATCAGATGTGAGCAGTAGCCAAAACTATTAGTAGGTTGGGAAATGGAGTGCATCAAGGGTCAGATTTATAAAACAGTGCTCTTTTTGCCAAACCTCTGAAATTCTAAACAAAAACAACACTCAGATACGTCAAAAAGACCAACCCTAAGCATCTGGTTTCCTTAGCTGGTGCACAGAGCAGGAGAAATGTTGGCAGAACATTTGATTACCATAAAAGAGAGAGCTATGCAGAAACCACATTAGAGTAAACTCAACCAAAACAAAGTCAAATGTTTGAACGGTTTTGAATAAATTATGATGGAGACTTGAAAAAGGGTCTAGCCTGGATTAATGAGAAATGCAAATGAACTGGCTCAGAAGCAAACTGGCTTCCCCTGTGATGTGACCCTTTGCCCCTCAGATTTGGGGGTGAAGTAAATACCTGTCATCTACAGAACTGCTCAGAGGCACACCACATCCACATGACGGGTGGCTTGAGCCAAGCACGTTAACCGTTTCCAGAGAAGTGATAAGTCAGCCTGATGCTGAAGTGTGTCTGCTGAGCCCCCTTAACTGCCAGCTCCACCCCCTATTCCTTTCAATGAGCTACATGGACCAGCTGGTTTTGATGATTTCACCCATGGCAAAGACTGTGAGAAACACACATATTTTGGTAACACACAGCAACATGTATACATTTACACATATATATTTGCACATGCATTTTCTCTGGGTTGTATATATGTCTATTTATTATTTTGGGTTGGCAACAGCATTCAATCAGTCTTTCAGAGTGTCCTCTTATGAGCTGTCAACAAAACCTCCTTAATTTGGGTTCTTGGCAGCTGAATCCAACCACCACTGGAAACCAAATTGCTGGGCTTTGGAAAGTCCAGCCCATCCATCTAGCAGCCTATTTTCTTAGGGACTCTGATGATCCCTGGAGACCCTCCCCTTTAAGCCCCTCTTAGCATTACTGTGCAAAAAGAGATGATTGAGAAACGAATACTATTTTAAGAATATGTGAGTGGTTCTCATCATACTCTCCAGATCCTGTCTAGAGTAGGGTCAAAGACTCAAAGATTTGTGGGTTTGGAGGTTCAACGAATCAGGAAAATATTCCCTAAACTAATGTTAATGAAATGAATAGAGGGGGAAGTAAGAAACGAGGTTGACAAGATGACTGGGAGTCTCGTTATGGTTCTACCTTGCTGTTGGGAGAATAAGCTCTGAGTAACAGCTATGATAGGGAGTTATTTTCATGAGGGCACTGTAAGTGAACAACTCCCTCTCCCGAAAAGCCAGGCTGCCTCGTGCCAGGGAGCCAGCACCGCCCCCGCTACTTCTGCTGCCCAGTGCCTGAGGTTGAAAAATGTGAGGCAGCTGGGGGAGATGAGAGCCAGGCATCCTTCTCTTATTTGTTTAACCATGCTGCTGGCCTGGGTGCAATCACAGTTTTTCATTTACATGATCTACTAATTGGAAATCCGTGCCTACCCAGCCTCGGTCCATGCTTAGACGCTCTTGCTGCTGGCCTTGGATATTTCATTCCAAATATACCCTGGGTGCCAAGAATGATTAAAAAAAAAAAAAAAACCCACTTGAGAACAGTGTTGTCAGACCTTAGTGTGCAAAAGAAGCACCTGGTATACTTGATGAAACACATACTCTCAGGCCAGCCCCAAAAGATTCTGATTTAATAAGTCTGAGGTAAGCTCTGCAAATCTGCATGTTCATTTCTAGGGGGAAAAAAGTTGCATTTCTAACAATAAAGTAATGTTAATATTGTTGGTCTGCAGATTATACTTTGAGTAAGGTATAAGTGCCTTTGAGAGAGTTGCTATAAGAAGAGGTCATCATTACTTTCCATTCAATCAAGTCAGTAATAGATGTTAATTGGAAACTAACTTCCCCAGGTAGGAAAGGAATCTGTGGTCCTTCAGGTTGAGATTTTTTTCTTTCCCTCTCACTGCTTATCCTCAAGGCCTGGCTTGAGTCCCTTTGGACCCTCAACCAGATGCTCCAAACTATACTAACATTTCCCTTGCCTGAACTTCTACTGTACTTCAGCATAGTATTGCCTACTTTTGTTCTTAATTTTTCACTAACTGTTCCTTGCATGTGAATTTTGTCATAGATCTAAACTCTAATGCAATTGGAAAAAGGACCTCTCAACACTCACAGAGCAAGGAGAAGACATAATGATCTCCAGAATGAATTTCCAAGATCAAAGCAGAACTAAGTGTGCCTGTGAATGTAAGAACAGGTAACACTGGACAGCTGTGACCATAAAGAAGTCATCAGATCAATTGATCACCATGTCATTTTGGCTGTGGTTCTAAATGGTTTTTTTGTTGTTGTTTGTTTGAAGTATCTGGCACAAGATAAAGAGAGATTCTGCTGTAAGGAACAGTAAATGACTTACCTTTTCTGCTATTTGTTTTCTAGACAGAAATTAGTTTAAACTACACCCAAGATGTTCCCAGGTTGGATGTTGCTGCGTGAAATAGATTAAAAGTAACATGGTAGATTTTGTGGAATGGGCATGTGAGGAGTCCCAAATACCCTTTCCCCAAGGAAATACTATTTAACTACTAAAAATTATAAAAGAACAGCCATTTAAAGTCCCTGAAGATCTTCCTAAGGATGCACATCAAATGGAGACTTGGTTATTTAAGAAAATCTACTAAATCTTCATATAATAGAATATATATATAGTAAGTCCTAGAATAACCACTAGGAAAATAATTTCAGAAATATGGTTAAAAATCATTACAGGAATTAAAAAGTTCAGTAGAAAAGATTCATTTAATACAAAAGATGGTAGCAAAGGAGAAACAAGGGAACAAAAATATATGAGACCTAAAGAAAGAAAAAAGCAAATGGCATAAATCCAAACATATCAATAGAAATACTAAATATGAATAGACAATACAATCTGATCAAAAGGCAGAGAGAGTGATAAGGAACAAGAATCAACTATATAGTGTCCACAGAAAATATACGTTAGATTCAAAGATAAAAATATGTTGAAAATAAAATAATGGAAATACAGTAGATACATGCAAGCAGCAATGAAAGAACTGGAGTGGCTATACTAGTATCAGACAAAATAGACATTAGAACAAATAATGTTGCTAGATTATAAGACTAAAGTTACACTTTATAATAGGTATATTTTATAACATAAAAGGGTAAAATTTATATGATGATTATCAATTCATCAGCAAGATATGGTAATTATAAACCTATATGTACCTAACAACAATGCCTTAAAATACAGAAGCAAAAGTTAACAGAATTGGAGGGAGAAAGATCACTCAACAATAATAAATGGAATCATCAACACCCCAATTTCAGTAATAGATATAAAAACTAGAGAGAAGACTGACAGGATATACAAGACTTGAGCAACACTGTAAACCAGTGTTTACAGTGGACTAAACACATCTAAATAACACTGCAACCAATCGCAGAACACGTATTCTCTAGTACACGGGGAATAGTCTTCAGGATAGAATGTATGTTGGCCCATAAATCAAATTTTAATAAATTTAAGGAGATTACAATGATACAAATTGCTTTCCCAACAAAATGGGATTAAATTAGAAACCAATAATATAACTAAATTTGGGAATATTTATGAATATGTGCAAATTAAATATATACTGCTAAATATCAATTAGTCAAAAAAGAAATCATGAGAAATATGGAAATACTTTCAAAGGAGTGAAAATGAAAACACAACATTCCAAAACTTATGGGATGCAGCTAAAGCAGTGCTTAGAGATAAATTTATAACTGTAAATGCCAACATTATAAAAGAAGAAAAAGCTCAAATCAATAGCCTGGATTTCTATCTCTAGAACCTGGAAAAAAAGAGAAAACTAAACCTAACGTAAGAAGTAAGGGTATGATAAAGAATAGAAAAATTGATAGAATTTTGGCTAAAATTCATATGAACTCAGAGTAGCCAAAGTGAAAAGTGAAAGTTAAGTCATTCAGTTGTGTCCAACTCTTCGTGACCCCATGGACTGTAGCCCACCAGGCTCCTCCATCCATGGGACTCTCCAAGCAAGAATTCTGGAGTGGGTTGCCATTTCCTTCTCCAAAGCAACCTTAAAAACAAAGAACAAAGTTGGAGGACTCAACTCTTACCAATTTCACACTTATCATAAAGCTACAGTAATCATGGACATGAGTTGGAGCAAACTCCAGGAAGTAGTGAAGAACAGGGAAGCCTGGCGTGCTGCAGTCCATGAGGTTGCAAAGAGTCGGACACGACTGAGTGACTGACAAAGAACAATCAGGACTATGATATTGGCATAAGAATAGACATCCAGACCAACAGAATAGATTTGAGAATTGATAAACAAACCTTCTATTTATAGTCAGCTGATTTTCAAAGGGGTACTAAGACATGAAAAGAAGATAGAAACGTTCTTTCAACAAATGTTGCTGGGACAACTGGATATCCATATGAAAACAAATGAACTTGACTCCCTTCTTTACATCATGTGCTTGCCAAGTTGCTTCAGTGGTAGCTTAACTCTTTGCGACCCTTGGGACTATAGCCTGCCAGGCTCCTCTGTCCATAGGATTCTCCAAGCAATAATACTGGAGTGGGTTTCCATGCCCTCCTCTGGGGAATCTTCCCAACCCAGGATCAAAACCATGTCTCTGATGTCTCCTGCATTGGTAAGCAGTTTCTTTACCATTAGTGCCACCTGGGAAACTCTCTTTGCATCATACATAATAAGAAACTCAAAATAGATCATAAACCTAAATATAAGAACTAAAACTATAAAACTATTGGAAAAAATAGGAATAAATCCTCATGAACTTAGATTAGGCAGTGGTTTCTTAGCTATCATACCAAAAGCACAGCAGCAAAAGGAAAACATAAAATAGATTTAAAAAATCAAAGCTAAAAAATTCATACCACAAATAATTCTATCAAGAAAGTGAAAAGAAAAATCAACAGAATGGTTGAAATACAGTTAAAGAATACGTCTGGTAAAGGACTTGTCCTTAAAAATTAAAAAAAAAAGGCACACTTACAAATCAATCAGATCAGATCAGTCGCTCAGTCCTGTCCAACTCTTTGCGACCCCATGAATCCCAGCACGCCAGGCCTCCCTGTCCATCACCAACTCCCGGAGTTCACCCAGACTCATGTCCATTGAGTCAGTGATGCCATCCAGCCATCTCATCCTCTGTCGTCCCCTTCTCCTCTTGCCCCCAATCCCTCCCAGCATCAGAGTCTTTTCCAATGAGTCAACTCTTCACATGAGGTGGACAAAGTACTGGAGTTTCAGCTTTAGCATCATTCCTTCCAAAGAAATCCCAGGACTGATCTCCTTCAGAATGGACTGGTTGGATCTCCTTGCAGTCCAAGGGACTCTCAAGAGTCTTCTCCAACACCACAGTTCAAAAGCATCAATTCTTTGGTGCTCAGCCTTCTTCACAGTCCAACTCTCACATCCATACATGACCACAGGAAAAACCATAGCCTTGACTAGACGGACCTTTGTTGGCAAAGTAATGTCTCTGCTTTTGAACATGCTATCTAGGTTGGTCATAACTTTCCTTCCAAGGAGTAAGCGTCTCTTAATTTCATGGCTGCAGTCACCATCTGCAGTGATTTTGGAGCCCAGAAAAATAAAGTCTGACACTGTTTCCACTGTTTCCCCATCTATTTCCCATGAAGTGATGGGACCGGATGCCATGATCTTCATTTTCTGAATCTTGAGGTTTAAGCCAACTTTTTCACTCTCCACTTTCACTTTCATCAAGAGGCTTTTTACAAATCAATAAAAAGCCCAATTTTTAAAATAGGCAAAAAAATCTCAAGAGACAGTTCTCCAAAGAAGATAGATAGATTATGTAATATGTATACTAATGGTTAACACAAACATGAAAATCAAAGGTCATCCATTTTCAGTATAGCTGCTGCTGCTGCTGCTAAGTCGCTTCAGTCATGGCCGACTCTGTGCAACCCCACAGATGGCAGCCCACCAGGCTCCGCTGTCCCTGGGATTCTCCAGGCAAGAACACTGGAGTGGGTTGCCATTGCCTTCTCCGTTCAGTATAGCAGCATGTATCAACATGGAGCTATTGTATAGCACATGGAACTCTGCTCTATGTCAAGTGGCAGCCTGGATGGGAGAGGGGAGTTTGGGGGAGAATGGATACATATATATGTATGGCTGGATCCCTTTGCTGTATACCCAGAACTATCAAAATATTGTTTGTTAATTGGCTATACCCCAAGACAAAATAAAAATATTTTAAAAACATAAAAACACTTTCCATAATGACTACAATCAAAAAGACCAACAACAATAAGTGTCAGTGAGAATGTCAAGAAATGGAACCTTCAGTGTACTGTTGGTGGGAATGTAAAATGATGCAGCCACTTCGGAAAAGAAGTGTGACAACTTTTCAGAAAGTTACTAAACAGAGAGAGTTGCCATGTAGCCCAGAAATCTCCTATCTACAATCCCAGCTCTATACCCAAGAGAATGTATACCTTCTAGCATGGCTGGATTCAAGTGTTCCCACCACGACATCAGGAATTTCAATAGAAGGATATATGAAAGTGAAAGATAGAGATATAAAATTGGATTTATCCCAGTTCTGCTTTTCTCTGTGCCGATCTTGCTCTCTGCCTCATCTAGATGACTACCAGCCACTTTTAGTCTTACAGTCTACACTTCACCCACTCCGGTGGAAAGAGTCTCTTTCTCAATACTTACAGACAAGGCTCCCAGACTGCTTCTCAATGGCCTACTTGGGACACTTGCCCATCACTTAGTCGATCACAGTGGCATGGAGACCAGACTCTGGTTAATCTGACCTGTCATGCTCCTCTCTAGGTGGGCAATGGGGAAACAGCTGAAACATGGACTGACATATACTGTGGTCTCCCTAAGGAATTGTAAGATGCTCATAACAAAGAGGGTATGGGTGGTGAGACCCACTACAGTGGTAGAAAGTATAATTTAGAAACAGGTTGTTAAACACACTGAGCTTAGGAAAGAAAAGATTTATTATGATTCCTAGAAATGATTTTAAAACCTATCTGAAAAGAAAAAGAATGTGCTGATGTTTGAACAATTAACTTCAATTTAAGTATCCCACTACACAGATGGTGTCTCTTGAAAAAAAATTTTAAATGATAGCAAACTTTTGAATCCCTTTATGGTTTCAGCAAATCTTCAGGATTAGGTGGCTGAACTTGGTACAATTTTGACATACAGTATCTATTGCAAACTTTCCATTTCATTACACCATACACATAAGCTTGACTTCAATGGCAGAATGGGACAGTTAGAGCAGTTCAATCTCTGCCCTAAATAGAATAGGGGATTGGGGTAATGTGAAAGGCTACAAATACAAGAGCGCTTAAGGATATTGTGTTACGGTTTCCAGGTGTAAACCACAGAGCAAAGCAGGCTCATGTCTTTGCCCGCTTCACACTGAAATGTTGCAGTTTGGGACCCGTCCCAGAGTCATTTTCAGGGTGGCTGGATTTCAGTCTGGCTTCTGTGATCTTAACATCTGTAATCTTTGTCATCTTGATATAAGATTTCCAGGAAAGTTTTTTTAATTAATAGTTTATCAAAAACAGAACATAGGTCCTTAAATAGCCTACTACTGATCAACTGTTTGGGGCTTTTCCATAGCTTAGCATTTTACACATATAATTTTTCTTTGCAAATAAAGGTCAGATTCTGTCTTATATTTTTGTAGCTTCCCTAGCAACTCTGCAGAGAAGATTTAAAAAATACCAGTTTGATTATTGAAAATGTCACCTTGCTTGGAAATAATATTACTGTCACTGACTATTAAGAATAGTAATAACAGCACTTCTTTTCTAAAGTTTTAAAAAATGTATTTATTTTTGGCTGCACTGGGTCTTCGTTACTGCAGGTGGGCTTCCTCTAGTTGCAGCAAGCAGGAGGTTCTCTAGTTATAGCACATGGACCTCTCATTGTGGTGGCTTCTCTTGTTGCAGAGCATGGGCTCCAGAGGCCTGGGCTTCAGCAGTTGCAGCTCATGGGTTTAGTTGCCCCACCGTATACAGAATCTTCCCAGACCAGGGATCTAACCTGTGTCCCCTGCATTGGCAGGGGGACGCTTTACCACTGGACTACCAGGGAAGTCCAACACTTATTTTATTAAATACGATGCATTTATTAGCACTTACATGAACTCATTTAATTTTCACTTAAAAGACTTTAAGAAGATGGTACCGTGTCAACAATGCAGAGTCTCAGAGAGGTGAAGTAACTTATTCAACATCACACAACTGGTCAGGCTTGAAGTCAAAACCTAAACTCATACCCTGGTCAGTGCTTTTAACTACCTTGCTGACAGTTTGAGGGTAGCCTCTAAGTTACTCTGTTTATCAGGGCCCTGCTGACTGCATCATGAGGTCTCATTACTGCAATGACTAGAAAAGCACGCATGTGAAACAGCACACACATGCACGCACACACACACACACACCCACACACACACACCCACACACACACACCAGGTATGCCCATAACTGTCACACATGCTTCTTTCCTGGCCAACCTTACCCCTCTCACCTCTTCACTTCCTCAGAAAGGCAGCCAACGGTGTCAGACATGGAGTCAGAATTCTGTGCCATTCATTTCCCAGGGGGCCACTGGAAATCATGCCAACATCTGACCTTCCATGCTTGTGAAATCCCCTGCCTCCCTCACAGCATTCTGTGAGGATCCAATAAGCTTCTGTTGGGGCAAGCACTTTGGATGTACAGCTGCAGAACTTTACCTGAGGAAGATGTGGCCTTCTTTGCCTTTCTCAGGCTGACTACAGAAACCAGGCCCTGCACCCTTGCTCATGCCCTCAGGAGCCCTTGATACCCTGAGGACTAGCCACTTCATTCATTCATTCATTTGCTCCCCCCATCCCTGAAGGAAAGAATGTAAAAGTGTAAAAAAAAAAATACACAAAAACCTCCAGAGCTAGGTCCCCATACTCCCCTCTGCACCAGCCTATAGGGGCATATCCAGGCTCTCTCTCTCTCTCTGTTCCTTGGCAGGCATTCTAGATCTAAACATTCAAACTGTCACCAGGACTCTGTGGTAGTCAGCTTTCTGAAAGGAATATCGTCCCCTGTACCAAGCTGGTGTGAGGAACTGACAGAGATCTCCAGACCTTTGAGGTCATGGAAATAACACCAGACACAGAGCAATCCCTGTTGAAAGAGAAAGTTCCACAGTTCCCAGGGCTGGATTCAAAGAAGGTTTCAGCGCTCAGGAGGAGAACCACAGACCTGGCAGGCAAGAATTCATCGTGAAGAGATGAAAGACAAGGCATGGGAACTCAGAGAGGCTGTGACTTAGAAGTGAGAGGATTTCCCTCCCAAGGCCTCTCAACACCCCTTAAGACTCCTTCAGCACATTTCGGGGTATCCGCAGGAAAGAGAAGCTGGCATTTTGTTTGGTCAGTTTCTTAGCCCTTCAGCTTCGTAAGCTGCTCAGGTAGCAAGAACTGAGGACAAATGACCAGACAGAGAGTGCCAGTTTCCAGAAGAAATAAAGATGGATCTAGTTCTGCCTGTGGGCCCAGCAATGAGACCGTGGAGTGTAGAGACTGGGCTGCAGGCTTCCTGACACCACAGAGGCATGGGCCAAACTGGAGAGCCATCAGGGGAACATGGCCCCGGGCCACCAGCTGGAGGGATGTATGAAAAACATGGTCAAGCTTGCAAAGTTCAGAAACTGCTCAGCCCCCAGCAGAAGGTTTGGGGGCTTTTAGGGTTTCCACTCCTCTGTGCCAAGCCCAAAATCAACAGGTTATACCAATACCTCCTGAAAGAAGACAAGCAACCACTGTGCTGGCAATCATGAGGAAAAGCCTCCCCTCCCATCCCACCTCTCACCCTCTAGGGAAAAGCATGGGTAAGGGAAGGTGTGCCAGAAGGCAGACCAGGAACTGGGGCCAAGAACACAACCAGTGCCTGGAGGAAGGCAAAGAGCTTTGGCTGGAATCTTAGATTGAAGTCAAAATTGCAAAATGCATGAGCGTGAATTCCAATAACCAGAAAGAGACTGTTCTAATATGCAGAAGTGGTTGAAAAATTATGGAATCCAACTCAGAAGTTGCTAAGGGAACCAGCTGCTCCAGCAAGAAGGGAGGGATCATGGTCGACAGAGCACAGCTGGTAGGAGTTATTGGAAGAACAAAGCTGTTTCATGTTTATTCACCAATAAGTGAGACCTCTCTAAGCCCTGATGCCCCAATGGTATGTCTAAAGCAAATCCATCTTTGCCCATTGGGGCCAAGGGTCAAGGCTGTGAAGGTAATGATTAGGGGAAGAGAGTCTTGAGTCAAATCTTCTCCCATTGGGACCAAGGGTCAAGGCAGTGAGGGTAATGATTAGGGGTACGGAGTCTTGAGTCAGCGAGAACTGGTGTGACACCTGGCTCCACCACTTGCTAAATGTGTAATCTTGGACAAGCTAGACTACTTTATGCCTCAGTTTCCTAGTTCATAAATGGAGATGTTATATAGAGTTCTTATGAAAATTAACCAAGAAAACACATGTGAAGCGTTTAGACCAGTGCCTGGTAGACGGCGAGTCCTTAAATGCTAATTATTGTCCTTATTACTGATCTCTGCTCAGAAACCCATAGTATGTTCCGATGCCACCATCTTTGTCCTAATGTAGCACTCAAAAAGCACTCCTGCTCTTTGTTCTCTTGGCTTTCTTGCCACCATCCTCTCTGACCTCTCCCCTTTAATCTCCTTGTCAGCAATTTGCCATTTACCAACATCTTTGGGCTCGGTCCTGGCCCTTTCCCCTTCCTCCCTCACAGTCTGCATTTGTTCTCACCACTTTTAATACCATCTACAGGTCCACAGCCCCTAAAACAGAGCTCAAACCCAGGTCATTTCCCTGAGCCTTGGGCTTCCAGACCCACTGCTGACTTGACAGCTACCCGGAATTTTGCATGGGCACTTCAAAAACCTGAGATGTCCAGAATTTCCCTGGAGCTCTGGTGGTTAAGACTTCCCCTTCCAATGCAGAGACTGTGAGTTGAATTTCTGGTTGGGGAGCTAAGATCCCACATTCCTTGTGGCCAAAAAACATAAAACAGAAGCAAATCGTTAACAGGTTCAATAAAGACTTTTAAAATGGTCTACTTCAGAAAAAAAAAATCTTAAAAAAAAACGGCTAAGATGCCCATGGGAGCTCTGGGTCTGCCCTCCCCAACAGCTCCCTACACCTGGTCTTCTCCATCAGCCCAGCTACTTGCTCAAACCAGAAACTTGAGAGTAAACCTCTGAACCTCTCTTTCCATCACCCTCCACCCCCAATCCATCACCAGGTACTCTCCGTTCTACATCCCAAACCTATCCTTAGTCCATTCTTGTCTCTCCACGTCCACTCCCACCAAGCGCTTTGCTCTCATAAAGGCAACAGCAATCGATCTCTAACTGGTCTCCTTGCTTTCACTCTCTTTTTACTTTATTTTATGGTAAAAATACTTATGACAGAAAAGTTACCATGTTAACCACTGTAAGGTGTGCAATTTAGTGACATTTCTTTCATTCACAATGTAACCATCATCACTATCTGTTCCAGAATGCTTTCATCACTCCAAAAGGAAACCTCATGTCCATTAAGCAGTCATTCCGTCTTCCCCACTCCCAACCCCTGCTGCTGCTGCTGCTGCGTCGCTTTAGTCGTGTCCGACTCTGTGCGACCCCATAGACGGCAGCCCACCAGGCTTCCCGTCCCTGGGATTCTCCAGGCAAGAACACTGGAGTGGGTTGCCATTTCCTTCTCCAATGCATAAAAGTGAAAAGTGAAAGTGAAGTCGCTCAGTCGTGTCCGACTCCCAGCGACCGCATGGACTGCAGCCTACCAGACTCCTCCGTCCATGGGATTCTCTAGGCAAAAGTACTGGAGTGGGGTGCCAGTGCCTTCTCCGCTCCCAACCCCAGGCAACCACGAATCCACTTTCTGTCTCCAGCCATTCTGGACGTCTCACATCAACGGGGTCCGACAGTGCGTGACCTTGGTGTCTAGCGCCTTTGTTTAGCATCACGTTTCCAAGGTTCCTCCATGTTGCAACATGTATCAATATTTCACTCCTTTTTATTCCTTGTTTTCTTTCCCTCTTGCCCTCTATTTATTTTTGCAAAGATGCCAAAGTAATCTCATAAAAGTATATTATTCTTTTGTTTAAAACTTTGCATTGGCCATCCATTGTACTTGAAAGCACAAATTTCCTGACTCTCGAGGGCCTTTGCATATCCCTTTGTTACCATCTTCCTCAGCTCCCTTTTTCCTGGGCACTGATCTTTCTCAGCTCTTTTGAAGCTTTTCCCTAGGCCTATACTTCCGCTACCTGAAATACTCTTTCCTCCCCTTTTTATCTTCCTCAGAAAGCTTCCCTGACCCTTTAATCTAAGTGATTTTGCCCCACTCTTCTCAGAGTATCCTATCTTGTTGTATAGCACACACCACAATTTGTCATTAAGCAGCACCGTTTAATAGTCACCCACCTAATATTCTGTTTAGTATTCGCCTCCCCTACCAGACTGTAAGCTCCATGAAGTCAGGAATCAAATCTCTCTTCTTTACCAGTGTTACCTCACAGTCTCTTCTTTAGCAGAGTTATCTACTACAGTCTACAACTACCACATAGTAACTGCTCAAAAACTATTGGTGACTGAGTGAATGAGCAGAAGGAATGAGAAACAGTAACTCAGCCACTTCTGCTATTAGAAAGCCTAATCGAACCTTGTTCAGAGGGGCCTCAGCACTCATTTACCCTTATCGTCACCACTATCATCAACAGCAACCTCCTGCCGACCTAATGATGGCTGCACTATGGCAGTCTCCAGGAAAAAACACACTTTCTGGGTAATTCCACATGTCCTCCTACAATTTTCACTCCAGGCAGCTAGAAACTAGAAGCCAATAGCCAGCCCATGAAGAGTGACTGCCGGGGAACAGAGAGAGACTGTGGGGTGATTTCCTGGCTTCTCTCCTTTCTTGGCCAAGTCACTCCTAGAGATGTGGTCCTCAAAGTTTCCTGCTCGAAGTGTTCTTCTGTGAGATAAGACACTTCCCTCACAGCTCCTGATTACCCTCCTAAAAGAAACAAAGAATTCAGGAGAATAGTCTTGCTTTAACTGAACTACCAAATGAGGCTCTTCATGAAGTAATCACTAATTCACACCAGCAACAAAAGCTTAACTTTAAAAATCACTCTGCAGGAGACCAGCCCAGCAGACCACCAGGGAACCTGGACCACACTTCAAGAACATCTCTCTAAAAGAATGTGGGAATTTCCTGCTAACCTCCCTGACTCTATTAATGTGGTCCCAGATGAAACCCAACCCAGTTAAGCTAGAATCATTTTTAACGAAGAGCAGAGTCAGCCCTGGTCTGGGCAGCTCACCACTTTTTACTGTCACCCGAGCATCCCTGTCTTTGGTGCCTCTGTCAGCTGGCATCATCTTCCTCTTCTTTTGATGTGGTTCCCCATCTGCACATGTCCTGGCTGAGCACATCTGGAGCTAAGGAACTAGGTCTATTAGTTCTAGTTCTCCAGGGCTTAAAAACAATCAGTGGCCACAGTGGGCTTTAAAAACAATAAAAGACCACAAATAAAGCTTTTAGCATTCTTCACCCGGCTCACCCCTGTAAAGGAGCCCCAAGTCCCATAGCACACTGGGTAGTATGTTAAGCTAGTCCATCAGTAACTGTTTGCTGAGCCTTAGCAAGTGCCAAGCACTGAGTTGGGGAACAAAGATACTATGGTGAATAAGACAGATACAGTCTTTGTCCTGATGGAGTTTACAGCCTAGCTGGGAATAAATAGGTATACCACTATTCAACTTAGTAATTGCTAAGATAAGAGAGATAAAAGATCCTTGGGAGCTCATAGAAGGGAACACTCATCAAGACCTGGGTAATGAAGTCAGAGAAGGCTGTCTGGGATAAGTGACATCTAAGCAAAAGAAAGAAGGATAAGTAGGAATAACAAATGAAGTGGATAAGGTAGCATAAAAAATGTACAAGATAGAGGAAACACACGTACAAGTGGTCAACAGTAAAAGAATTTAAGAAACTAAAATGAAGCTTAAGTTGGACGGTGGGAAGAAGAGTTAGGAGAAAGGATGCTGGAAATATAAGATGCAAACGGCTCTTGCAGGGTCTTGTAAATTATTTCAAAGAGCTAGACTTTTATTCTTAGGGTGTTGAGGAGCCAGAACAGGATTTGAAGCAGGGGAGGGGAAGTTTTGCATTTTCCAAAGGTCTCTTTGACTTCAATGTGACCAATGTGCAGAGGAGAATAATGACGGTGATACCGTTGCCAAAGCCAAGTGAGTGATAATCAATCATTGCCTCTGCTAGGATAATGAATGATAGCGGGTATGGGGGAAAGTGGATAGTTATTTCAGATCAAGGGGACTTGGTAATAGGATGGATGGAAGGCGTTGGAAGAAAGATGACACTCTGGCTCAAGCAAATAAGTGAGTGATCTTGTAATTCATGGCATAGAGAATTCCAGAAGAGGAGCAGGTTTGGAAGGAAGATAAGTTCAGTTTTGGACATATAGGTCTGTAGGTGTTAGAACATTCATGTATGGTTGTCATCCAGGTAGTTGGATTCAGGGCTCAAGAGAGAAATCATCTGGCTCTCTAACCACTTATGGGAGTCAGGGTAGTGAATGTGCTTTTTGCAGCCATGTGTGTGCATGCCGCCACTTCATTTGTGTCCAACTCTGCGACCCCATAGACTCTAGCCCACCAGGCTCCGCTATTCATGGGATTCTCCAGGCATGAATACTGGAGTGGGCTGCTGTGCCATAGTAGTTAACAAATCCACTCAGGAAAACTAATTCCTAACTAAGAACTAAACAGAAGCTACAGTGAAACAGAACCTAAAGGGTAAGTGGGATGAACAGGTGAAGTAGAGGGTTGGGAAGCAAAAGTGTGCCAGACAAAGGGAGCAGTCCATGCAAGGGACGAGAACTGAGAGAATCTGGGGACTAAAATTGGTTTAGTATGGTAAGAAGATAAGAGGGCCCCTAGGACAGAACTCCTAGGAACACCAGTGTTTAAAGAGTGGGCAGAAGAAAAGTCTGAAAAGGAGACTAAAGACTAAGAAATAGGAGAAAAACATAAAAGTCAGGGAAATCAATAATTCAAGAGATCAGTCAACAGGGTCGACTGGTGCCAGGAGGCTGCATCCCCAGTGTCTGGAACAGTATTCCATAAATAGTTGTTACATGAAAAAAAGTCCATTGAATTTAGCAACAGAACTCACTGGTGACCTAGAAAAATGACTTTCACTAGGGTGGGAACCAGGTGTGATGGGATGAGGAGTGAATACGGTAGGGAAGTGAGTCTGAACAACCTCTCCAAGACTCTGAGCTAAAGTCCCAAGACCTCACCGTACCTGAGAGTCCCTGCCCACCCTCTGACTTCAAACACAATCTGACCCGGTGCCAGCACCATCTTGCTCAGTAGGGCTCGACCAGATAGATGGTCTCTCTTTCAGGTCCCCTTTCAAACTCAGGGTTCTCACCCCCACTTTTCCCTCTGCTGGGGTTCACTCTTCCCTCCGCTGGGGTTCACTCTTCCCTCCTCCCCATCACAACCAACTTCTGCTCATCCTTCAAGGCTCAGCTGTCCTCAGTGAAGGCTTCCTAACTCCCTACCTGCTCCCCCAATTCCCCATGAGACTAAGTTCCATCATACACCATCCTATTGCACACTGAGCTTCTCCTTTGTATCACTGAACCTGAGTGCAATGAATTCTTTGTGTAGATATTTAAGGTATATCTCCCCAACCAGATCATAAGCTCCCCAACTAAGCTAGAAACACCCTAAGGGCAGGGACTGAAACCCCAAGCCTGAAACAGTGACTGATACATAGTAGGCACTCAATAAATATAAATTGAATGAATAAATTAGTAAATGCATAAGTAAAGGGGTAAAATAGTAATTTGAAGGAGCTGAGAGACCAAGGGAAGCCTTTTTAATCAGAGAGAATAAGGTTTGATAAAAATGCTCATGTGAAGGGGCCGGTGGAGAAGAAGAGGAGATAATCAAGAAAGTGAACTACCTGGAGAGGCAGAGAGGAGACGACAGGTGGAGCAGGTGGAGGGATGGTCCTTAAATGGGAGGAGAACCACCTTTTTTACTGAAACAGGAAAGGAAGGAGTATGGATGAGAAAACAGTCTTAGTGATAGGAAGTTGAGGAGGTTATCTATCTATGGGCTTGTTCTTTCTAAGAAATCAAAGTTTAAACTTTGTTTTCCCTTGATCCTAAGCAATCACATGCTTATTTGAACAGTCCTTCCAAACTTTCCTTAGAGTTAGACAAAAGTTAAGAGAGCCACATAAACAAAGAGGTGGAAGAAGAGGATGGATTTGAGGTATTTCTGGAGATCAAAACTCTACACTCTTCGGAAGGACTGATGCTGAAGCTGAAGCTACTATACTTTGGCCACCTGATGCAAATAGCTGACTCATTGGAAAAGATCCTGATGCTGGGAAAGATCTAAGGTGGAAGGAGAAGAGGGCGACAGAGGATGAAATGGTTGGATGGCATCACCAACTCAACGGACATAAATTTGAAGAAACTCCAGGAGATGGTGGAGGGACAGGGAAGACTGATGTGCTGCAGTCCATCGGGTCGCAAAAAGTCGGACATGACTAAGTGACTAAGAACACAGCCCAGAAAAACAAACATGTTATTTACTATATGGATGTAAATATCAAAAGAACTCACAGAAAGAATTGAAATTAGTTGCCTTTGGGGGAAAGATAAAAGGGACAGAGGCAGCTCCTTGCAGCAACAACCAGTCTTATGGTACCATTTATGGTACCATTTGACTCTTTAAATTATGTGTCTATATAACCTTGGCAAAAACTAAATTAAAAAGATTAATATATACTTTTTCCCTATTATCTTCACATCTAATCAGATAGCTCCAGTTGTTCAGTCACCAAGTCATGTCCGACTCTTTTCAACCTCATGGACTGTAGCCCACCAGGCTGTCTGTCCATGGGATTTTCCAGGCAAGAATACTGGGGTGGGTTGCCATGCTCTCCTCCAGGGGATCTTCCCAACCCAGGTATAGAACCCAGGTGTCCCACATTGCAGGTGGATTCTTTACCGTCTGAGCCACCAGGGAAGCCCAAGAATACTGGAGCGGGTAGCCTCTCCCTTCTCCAGGGGATCTATCCAACCCAGTGTGTTTTTCTAATTCCTGATTATCCTTCCCACTATGGAAGATGAGAACTTAGTTCTTTTTTTGCCAGATGCCTTCATCCCTACCACACACAACACTTCTCCAGCTCCCAAATTCTCCAAGACTCACATCAGTTTTTGTATGGATTAATATTCTGTGTTTATATCTATGACTAAGTAAATGCAATTTACAGATGAGCCATGGACTATCTTGTGATTACTTTCCCTTCCCTGCACACACTTCTTATTCTGTCTAAAGTTAATAGTTGTCTTATTTTCTTCCTTGTTATTAATGTTGCTGTCATTAATTCAGCTCCAAGCTCTCCTTCATATATATAGACACAGTAAAGAGACTCTCAGTGTCACCTTATTGAATAAATCTCCCCTGGGTCCTTCTAATTTGGTCCAGGTTGCCCTCAACAAGTCAACCCTGGGTACCTTACTGTCACCATGGTCCCAGTGGGTCCCTTCTCCTCTCTCCTTTGTTGAATCTTCTGTTTCCTGTCTCCCATGTCTTCCTGATTCCTGGTTTACACCCTCAGTTTTGTGGAGCATATCCTCCAGTAGCACCCTGAGAAAAGGTGCATAGGAAGTAAAATGATTGAGGCTCCACCCAACTTAAAATGTCATCCACCAGTGTGGAAAAAAATATATACACATAATCATTTCAGTAGATGCAGTCACTTATAAAATTCAATATAAATTCATGATTTAAAAGAAACCCTTGCTGAATAATGATTCACAATAGGCAAAAGGTGAAAACCACACAGGAGTCCACCAACAGATGCATGGATTAACCAAAGGTATGTTCACATTCAATGGAATATTATTCCTCTGTAAAAGGAATGAAATTCTGGTATATACTGCAACATGGACAAATCTTGAAAACATTATATAAGTGAAAGGATCTACGTACAAAAGATCAAATATTATGTGATCCCACTTGTACGAAATATCTAGAATAACAAATATATAGAGACAAAGTAGACTAGAAGGAACCAGGGCCTGGGGGGAAAGGGGATGGGGTGTTATTGCTTAATGATTACAGTTTCTTTTGGGGATGATGAAAAAATTTTGGAAAAACATAGTTGTAATGATTATACAACAGTGTGAACAGAATTAATGTAACTGAATCATATCCTTAAAATAGTTAAAATGGCAAATTTTATGTTATATATACTTTACTGTTAAAATTTTTATAAAAACCGCTTAGCAAATTAGGAATAAAGAAAAATTCCTTAGTCTGCTGAGAGTAACTATAAAATAATAACTTTGAAAAATCATCCTAAGTGGGAAAACATTAGAATAATTCATTGTAAAATAAGAAATGAGACAATCTAGTCCAGAGTCTTACTATTTCTTTTCAGCATGATATTAAAGGTTCAGCTAGCACAATAAGAGAAGAAAATGAAAGAGGGAATGGAAAGGAAAGGAATAGAACTGTCATTATTTTCAGATGATATAACTGTTTGCACAAAAAAGCAAATAGATCTATGAGCAAATTATTAGAAACAATAAGCAAGTTTAGTAAAAGTCAATTGCATTTCTATACTCTTTGAATAAATAGAAAATGTAATTAAAGAAAGGCAAAATTCACAATAGTTTCAAAGGGCACCAAGAACCTAGAAATAAACCTAAAAATATGTGTAATTCTATAAAGAGAAATATAAAACTTTATTATGAGTAGCCTGTAATATAACCCAATAAAATAAAGGAGATATCACATCGTGAATAGGAAGGCAATAGTATAATGCTGTCCATCTCCCCAGTTTGATAAGGTTCCAAAGAAAATTTTAACATGTATTTCTATAGAACTTGATAAGATGATTATAAAATTTAAATAAAAGAGAAAAGGGTGGGGGGAACCCTTTTTTTATAAAACTTTTATAAAAAAGATTAGCACAGAGGGAAGAATTGCCCCACTAGATATCACACTTTTGGGGTGGCGGCCGGGAGGAGCTACCTCATGTCCAAGGAGCGGTGGCTGTGCGGGCGCAGGAGGGCCTAGAGGAGCTATTCCACATTCCAGGTTAGGAGGGGCGGCGGTGAGGAGATACCCCTCGTCCAAGGTAAGGAGCAGCGGCTGCACTTTGCTGGAGAGCCGTGAAGAGATCCCCCATGTCCAAGGTAACAGAAACCCAAGTAAGATGGTAGGTGTTGCAAGAGGGCATCAGAGGGCAGACACACTGAAACCATACTCACAGAAACTAGTCAATCTAATCACACTAGGACCACAGCCTTGTCTAACTCAATGAAACTAAGCCATGCCCGGGAGGCCACCCAAAACGGGCGAGTCATGGTGGAAAGGTCTGACAGAATGTGGTCCACTGGAGAAGGGAATGGCAAACCACTTCAGTATTCTTGCTTTGAGAACCCCATGAACAGTATGAAAAGGCAAAATGATAGGATACTGAAAGAGGAACTCCCCAGGTCGGTAGGTGCCCAATATGCTACTGGAGATCAGTGGAGAAATAACTCCAAAAAGAATGAAGAGATGGAGCCAAAACAAAAAGAATACCCAGCTGTGGATGTGACTGGTGATAGAAGCAAGGTCCAATGCTGTAAAGAGCAATATTGCATAGGAACCTGGAATGTCAGGTCCATGAATCAAGGCAAATTGGAAGTGGTCAAATGAGATGGCAAGAGTGAACATCGACATTCTAGGAATCAGCGAACTCAAATGGACTGGAATGGGTGGATTTAACTCAGATGACCATTATATCTACTACTGCGGGCAGGAATCCCTCAGAAGAAATGGAGTAGCCATCATGGTCAACAAAAGTGTCCGAAATGCAGTACTTGGATGCAATCTCAAAAACGACAGAATGATCTCTGTTCGTTTCCAAGGCAATCCATTCAATATCACTGTAATCCAAGTCTATGCCCCAACCAGTAACGCTGAAGAAGCTGAAGTTGAATGGTTCTATGAAGACCTACAAAACCTTTTAGAACTAACACCCAAAAAAGATGTCCTTTTCATTATAGGGGACTGGAATGTAAAAGTAGGAAGTCAAGAAACACCTGGAGTAACAGGCAAATTTGGCCTTGGAATACGGAATGATGCAGGGCAAAGGCTACTAGAGTTTTACCAAGAGAACACACTGGTCATAGCAAACACCCTCTTCCAACCACACAAGAGAAGACTCTACACATGGACATCACCAGATGGTCAACACCGAAATCAGATTGATTATATTCTTTGCAGCCAAAGATGGAGAAGCTCTATACAGTCAACAAAAACAAGACCAGGAGCCGACTGTGGCTCAGATCATGAACTCCTTATTGCCAAATTCAGACTTAAATTGAAGAAAGTAGGGAAAACCACTAGACCATTCAGGTATGACCTAAATCAAATCCCTTATGATTATACAGTGGAAGTGAGAAATAGATTTAAGGGCCTAGATCTGATACAGTGCCTGATGAACTATGGAATGAGGTTCGTGACATTGTACAGGAGACAGGGATCAAGACCATCCCCATGGAAAAGAAATGCAAAAAAGCAAAATGGCTGTCTGGGGAGGCCTACAAATAGCCGTGAAAAGAAGAGAAGCGAAAAGCAAAGGAGAAAAGGAAAGATATAAGCATCTGAATGCAGAGTTCCAAAGAATAGCAAGAAGAGATAAGAAAGCCTTCTTCAGCAATCAGTGCAAAGAAACAGAGGAAAACAACAGAATGGGAAAGACTAGAGATCTCTTCAAGAAAATTAGAGATACCAAGGGAACATTTCATGCAAAGATGGGCTCGATAAAGGACAGAAATGATATGGACCTAACAGAAGCTGAAGATATTAAGAAGAGGTGGCAAGAATACACAGAAGAACTGTACAAAAAGGATCTTCATGACCAAGATAATAACGATGGTGTGATCACTCACCTAGAGCCAGACATCCTGGAATGTGAAGTCAAGTGGGCCTTAGAAAGCATCACTACGAACAAAGCTAGTGGAGGTGATGGAATTCCAGTTGAGCTATTTCAAATCCTGAAAGATGATGCTGTGAAAGTGCTGCACTCAGTATGCCAGCAAATTTGGAAAACTCAGCAGTGGCCACAGGACTGGAAAAGATCAGTTTTCATTCCAATCCCAAAGAAAGGAAATGCTGAAGAATGCTCAAACTACCACACAATTGCACTCATCTCACATGCTCGTAAAGTAATGCTCAAAATTCTCCAAGCCAGGCTTCAGCAATATGTGAACCGTGAAATTCCAGATGTTCAAGGTAGTTTTAGAAAAGGCAGAGGAACCAGAGATCAAATTGCCAACATCCACTGGATCATCGAAAAAGCAAGAGAGTTCCAAAAACACATCTATTTTGGCTTTATTGACTATGCCAAGCCTTTGACTGTGTGGATCACAATCAACTGTGGAAAATTCTGAAAGAGATGGGAATACCAGACCACCTGACCTGCCTCTTGAGAAACCTGTATGCAGGTCAGGAAGCAACAGTTAGAACTGGACATGGAATAACAGACTGGTTCCAAATAGGAAAAGGAGTATGTCAAGGCTGTATATTGTCACCCTGCTTATTTAACTTCTATGCAGAGTACATCATGAGAAACGCTGAGCTGGAAGAAGCACAAGCTGGAATCAAGATTGCCGGGAGAAATATCAATAACCTCAGATATGCAGATGACACCACCCTTATGGCAGAAAGTGAAGAGGAACTCAAAAGCCTCTTGATGAAAGTGAAAGAGGAGAGTGAAAAAGTTGGCTTAAAGCTCAACATTCAGAAAACGAGGATCATGGCATCCGGTCCCATCACTTCATGGGAAATAGATGGGGAAACAGTGGAAACAGTGTCAGACTTTATTTTTTGGGGCTCCAAAATCACTGCAGTTGGTGACTGCAGCCATGAAATTAAAAGACACTTACTCCTTGGAAGGAAAGTTATGACCAACCTAGATAGCATATTGAAAGGCAGACACATTACTTTGCCAACAAAGGTCCATCTAGTCAAGGCTATGGTTTTTCCTGTGGTCATGTATAGATGTGAGAGTTGGACTGTGAAGAAAGCTGAGCGCCGAAGAATTGATGCTTTTGAACTGTGGTGTTGGAGAAGACTCTTGAGAGTCCCTTGGACTGAAAGGAGATCCAACCAGTCCATTCTGGTGGAGATCAGCCCTGGGATTTCTTTGAAAGGAATGATGCTAAAGCTGAAACTCCAGTACTTTGTCCACCTCATGCGAAGAGTTGACTCATTGGGAAAGACTCTGATGCTGGGAGGGATTGGGGGCAAGAGGAGAAGGGGACGACAGAGGATGAGATGGCTGGATGGCATCACTGACTCGATGGACGTGAGTCTGAGTGAACTCCGGGAGTTGGTGATGGACAGGGAGGCCTGGCGTGCTGCGATTCATGGGGTCACAAAGAGTCAGACATGACTGAGCGACTGAACTGAACTGAACTGACAGTAATTAAGACAGGTTGCTATTTGCACTGGAACAGAGTGTGGAATCAAACACAAAGCTCAGATGGAGATCCACACATATATGAATCTTTGGTATACGACAGAGGTGGCCTGCCAGAATAATCAGAAAATAAATAGAGTGAGATTAAAAAAAGGTCATTCATCATATGGAAAAATGCAAAATTAAATCCCTATTACACATCATATAGCAAAATTGATTCCAGGTGGATTGAGGCTTAACTATAAAAAATTAAAACTGTTAACAAAAATCATAGGTAAATATCTTTTAAACTTTGAGATAGAGAAGGATTTAAGAATACTCAAAAAATACTAAGAATTTAAAACTTTTTTACAAATTCAGCCATACTAAAATTAAGAACTCTCATTTGTCAGAAGAGTAGGAAATCAAGCTACAAATGGGGGAAAGATGGGGTAATATTTAATAATCGTTCCTGGGCAGCAGGCATAACTGATACTGTCCTGGGAAAATTAGGATGCAGGTTACTCTACTTCAGGTCCAAAAATTCTACTCCTCATGTAAAGTTATGAGACTTTTACCCCTAAACACCTGGAGACATCTGTGAGAATGTTCATATGAACACTGTTTACAATAGCAAACCTTAGTGTTATTGAGCAAACGCTTATGTCCATGCAAAATTCTTTTTTTTCATTATATAATTCTGTATTTGGTGGAAATTAAGGCAAAAAATAAAGACACTTTCTGTTCTGTTCTGTTCAGTCGCTAAGTCATGTCTGACTCTTTGCAACCCCCTGGATGGCAGCATGCCAGGCTTCCCTCTCCTTCACCATCTCTTGGAGTTTACTCCAATTCATGTCCATTGAGTTGGCGATGCCATCCAACCATCTCATCCTCTGTCGTCCCCTTCTCCTCCTGCCTTCAATCTTTCCCAGCATCAGGGTCTTTTCCAGTGAGTCAGTTCTTTGCATCAGGTGGCCAAAGTATTGGAGTTTCAGCTTCAGCATCAGTCCTTCCAATGAATATTCAGGACTGATTTCCTTTAGGATGGACTGGTTGGATCTCCTCATGCAAAATTCTTATGTTGAAGACCTAACCCTCAATGTATTTGGAAGTAACTGTTTTTAAATGAGGTCATGAGGGTGGGGCCCCCATGATGGGATTAGTGTTCTTACAAGAAGAGGAATCAGAGCTCTCTTTCTCTGCTATGTGAAGATAAGGCGAGAAGGCAGCTGTCTGCATGCCAGGAGGAGGGATCTACCAGGAACTGAACTGGCCATACCTTGATCTTGGACTTCTCAGTTTCTAGAACTATGAACAATAAATGTCTATTGTTTAAACCCCTCAGTCAATGGTTATAGCAGCAATTTTTTTACAGTAGCCCAAGCTAGTTAAAACATCTGGAAATAAGCCAGATGCCCATCAACAACAGAGTGGATGAGTAAACCATGGTATAGTCACACAGTGGAATATAATAGAGCAGTCAACAGGAATGAGTCATAGCTACACACACCAGTATGAATAAATCCTAAAAAAATAACGCTAAGTTTAAAAAGCAAGCCCTAAATGGCTACATGCAGAATGGTGTGGGGTTTTTTTAAATCAAATTAAAAACAACTTTAAAAAACACTTACTTGGCAGGAATACAATTGGTTGAGTATGGACAAATTTATGCTATGTCAACTTAGCTAAGCTGGAACTACATTTCCCAGAATTTACTGCATGGCTCTAAGTGAACCTCACATGATAGTTAAACAGCATTTGGAAGATGGACTTTCCTTATTTCAGAAGCTGGGCATAGGGGTACCAGGCACCATTGCAGTTTATGCACATCAACCTGCGGCCCCATCATACTGGCATGGAAAAGCAGGTGGTCCCATGCTTAGTCCACCTTCTCCTTCAGCTCCACATTCTTGCAGTGAATCCTGACCCAGTAAGTATAGCCCCGTGCCTCCTTAGCTCCTGCTAGATCTCCTCCTTCAGCTTCTCCAACTCCTGGACTAGACCTAGCACCAGATGCAGAAAAAAAAAGAAAAATACAACAATGGTTTAACAAGTTGGGGCAACTACACGGAGTCAAATCTCTTTCATAAATTCCATATTCTATACTATTTTTATGGTTCTGCCTCTATGATCTAAACCTTGACAGATACAATGAGATAAAACAATCTAAAAGGGAAAATAAAAGAGATGGCAAACAGGAGTCAGGATGCTGGTTACTTGGGTTAGGAAGAAATAGGAGGTTAGACCAGGGAAGGACTATAAATTCAACTTACCGTCATAATTCTAGTTTTTGTGCTGACTGGTGAGCTCATAATTGCCTATTACATAAAAAATAAATATAGCTCCATGAATGAATGGATGGAGGTCATGTATGGGCCAACAAATAATTTTGAATACTTTAATTACATGAAGCCATGGTGAGAGAAAGGGAGAGAGGACAAGTGATTTCTTTTGAAAGAACATGCCCTTGAAATTGCATCACCATTTTAACTTATCTCCCATTGCTTCAAACTTGGTTCCCTGGCCACATCTAATTCCAAAGCTGAAGCCTGTACACCCTAAAGTCTGTGCTCCACAGCAAGAGAAGCCACCTCAATTAGAAGCCTGCACACCGCGTCCAGAGAGCAGCCCCTGATTGCTGCAACTGGAGAAAGCCCAGGAACAACAAAGAAGAGCCAGCGCAGCCATACATTTAAAAAATGGTAAAGTCTAAAAAGAAGAAAAAGACAAGGGCTAGTGGGAGAAAATGAAGAGTCTTTGCTCCTGGTAAGTATTATAGAAACAAAAAATCCATGATGTATTAAAAAAAAAAGAAATTAGTCAGCTCTTTAATGAACATAGATATCAAAAAGCACTCCGTGAACCAATGTTTGAAGCCAAGTGGTTGCTGGGCTAGTGTTGCAGACATTTGTTTTGAAGTTCCCCCTAAGGTACCTTTCTGAAGGCACCAAAGCATTTTTAGGAGAATTATTTCCTCCCCATTGGATATGGTCTCATGGGAATATTATTAGGTACCAAGTTTCCTCTAGCCAAGGTTCTAGCAAGACACCTGTCTTAAGCTGCTGTTTTTCAGTTGCTAAGTTGTGTCCAACTCTTTGTGACCCCATGAACTTCAGCATGACACGCTTCCCTGTCCTTCACTATCTCCCAGAGTTTGCTCAAACTCATGTTCATTGAGTTGGTGATGCCATCCAACCATTCCATCCTCTGTCACCCACTTCTCCTCCTGCCCTCAATCTTTCCCAGCATCAGGGTCTTTTTCAGTGAGTTGGCTCTTTACATTAGGTGGCCAAAGTATTGGAGCTTCAGCTTCAGCATCAGTCCTTTCAATGAATATTCAGGATTGATTTCCTTTAGGATGGACTGGTTTGATCTCCTTGCTGTCCAAGGGACTCTAAAGAGTTTTCTCCAGCACCACCACTCAAAAGCATCAATTTTTCAGCACTCAGCCTTCTTTATGGTCCAACTCTCATATCTGTACATGACTACTAGAATAACCATAGTTTTGACTATATGTTAAGGACCTTAAGGACCTTTGTCAGCAAAGCAATGCCTTTACTTTTGAGGTTTGTCATAGCTAGGTTTGTCATAGCTTTCCTTCCAAGGAGCAAGCGTCTTTGAATTTCATGGCTGTAGTCACTGTCCACAGCGAATTTGAAGCCCAAATCTGTCACTGTTTCCACTCTTCCCCCATCTTAATTTAGATGGCCCAAAAATAGATCATAAAAGATTGACGAGTAAGCATTTTATTTGGGAGGTGAACACAGGAAGCAATGCGAAGAAGAGGAAGTGAGAGAGGAAAGGAGGGAGGTGTAGGCTAACGAGCACATGGCTGCTGTGGGCCGCTGAGGCTCATTCCCATCAGCACCCTCTGCGAGACTGTGCAGAACACTCCCCATGGGTAGCAAAGGCTGGGGTGTGTCCATATCCCTAGTGAGGATCTCTCTTGGGGAGGCGAGTTCCCAGCACTTCTGGTATCAACTGCTATAGGCAGATCTGTGCCTCTGTGGACAGAGCACCCTCCAGTTGTCAGCATGTTACAGAAACTGTCTACAGGTGACCTCCAAGGGAGCATAGTCAGTGTACCAATGGCACTTGTTCCACAGCCAAGTTAAGACCAGTGGATGCTCACTCTCAGGAAACTGAAAAAGTCATCAGAGTTACATAAAGACTGAAGACTGGAGGTCTGTCTTGCCCTAGCCAGACTGCTCCTAATAGCAGCCGCTCCTTGGGTGGCCCCCTTCCTAACCTTTCAGAGATGCCTTGTTTTAGATCCATTTCCAAATCTGGTTCTCTGCCATTTTTGGAAGCTTCTAATATCCTTCTGGGAGAAGGCAATGGCACCCCACTCCAGTACTCTTGCCTGGAAAATCCCATGGACAGAGGAGCCTGGTAGGCTGTAGTCCATGGGATCGCTAAGAGTCGGACACGACTGAGCGACTTCATTTTCACTTTTCACTTTCATGCATTGGAGGAGGAAATGGCAACCCACTCCAGTGTTCTTGCCTGGAGAATCCCAGGGATGGCAGGGCCTGGTGGGCTGCCGTCTATGGGGTTGCACAGAGTCAGACACGACTGAAGCGACTTAGCAGCAGCAGCAGCAGCAATATCCTTCCATTACTTCCAGTAAACTCTCAGAGTTGGTTTCTGTCATTTGTAACCAGAAGACGTAACTCGTACACCTGGAGATCCAGAACACCTGGAGACTCCATACACCTGGATAGCCAATACACCTGGAGATCACTGCCACTGATCCAAGATTTTAAGAATATAGGCCATCTCTTGGCACCTTGGTTACATCATCTATAAAATAAAAAGGTTGAAATCAACGATTTCAAAGATTCCACTCAGTGGTAAGAGTCTATGATTCAACTAACCTGAATTGATGGTCAAGTAAGGGAAACCCATAAAATTCATTGTTACCACCTGACTTCCAAGCTCCACTCTCTGCCAGTGTTGCTGCCTCCTTCCTAGAAATAGTCATGGACTCCAGGATCATTGCAGATTGACACTGTACAAAAATGAGAAAAACAGCAAGACCAGCTCTTAACTTCATCCCAAACCTACCAGCAAACTGACCAAAAAGAATGATTCGGGGGGAAAAAAAGTGTTTTGCTTTTATCCAGAGGAATTCTGGGCAAAAAATATTAGGCTGCCCACAAAATTCCTATCACATCAAATTCCTAGCCTGCACATAATTGGATTTCTCACTCCCATCACCACCGCTTCTGGAAAGAGGTGTGTTTGAGGCATGGACTGAGATGACACACACAGCCTATTCTTCTCCTATGTGGATTCAATAAACAAATGCCCAAGCTGGAAAAAGGATGGAGCCATGGTCTGTTATCATCTGCCAGCTAATGATACAGTTGAACAAACGTAGCAATGTTGCGGAAAAGGAACACATTTAGGACTCTGACTCTCTATTAAGCTATGATGATTTCCCAAGACATCCAAGGTGGAGCAGAGATGCGGCTGATAAAATACACGGCGTGGACTGAACAGCATGAAGAGAGCAACTGACTGCAGCTGTCTGAGTGATTTGGCAGCCTCGACGATGCAGACAAATCTAAACAAATCACCATCCCTGGCTTCCTGATGCCTCCAGAAAAGTCCTGTGATGACTGCTCTGTGCCGGCCTCCTAGGTAGGGGCGAGGAAAATATGCAGAATCCACAACTTTAGAGCTTTCCTAGGGCTTCTGCTCAATGTAGCAGCTGCCACCCTTCCCCAGATTTGGCTGTTTTCTGCAGAATGGAAGTTTTCATTAACTAATCATATGTTTGCAGCCCTTCCCACTGTGTCCACAGCTAGCATGGTGGGCACCAAAGCCCCATTCCCCTCACAACCCAGCCTTATGGAAACCCAACAGATAGCCCCAGCTGGGAGAAGCTGAGATTTGCCCACTGCCCACCTAGCCACTGGGGCTTCCCTAGTGGCTCAGATGATCAAGACTCTGCCTGCAATGCAGGAGACCTGGGTTTGATCCCTTCCCTGGTGGCTCAGATGGTAAAGCGTCTGTCTGCAATGCAGGAGACCCGGGTTCAATCCCTGGGTTGGGAAGATCCCCTGGAGAAGGAAATGGCAGCCCACTCCAGTATTCTTGCCTGGAAAATCCCATGGACGACAGAGCCTAGTAGGCTACTGTCCATGGGGTCACAAAGAGTCGGACACGACTGAGAGACTTCACTTTCACTTTCAAGAAGATTCTCTGGAGAAGGAAATGGCATCCAACTCCAGTATTCTTGCCTGGGAAAACCCATAGACAGAGGAGCCTGGTGGGCTACAGTCTATGGGGTTACGAAGAGCTGGACACGACTGAGTGACTAACACACGCGCACACGCACACACACCTAGCCATGTCTTTCTAACTTTCCAAAGCTTAAATGGAAGCATTAGTAGCTGAGTCCGTGCACATAGCCATCACCTGGAGTCATACCTCCAACCCTGAGTCTGGCAGGTGGCCCCCTCCCATCTCTCCTAACTGCAACTGCTGGGAGAGCTGCAGCTCTACTGGCAGTCAAGGTCATCTAGTTAGACACTTCTCACTGAGGGGATGGGATAGACCTGCCCTGACCAGTCTGGACCACAACGCGGAATGGGCAGGTGGGAAAGAGATACTGCCCCTTAAAGTCCCCTCCCCAGGAAAAAAGAAAGGAAAGGCTTTAAAACGTGCTCTCCTTGCCCTAGCAGCACTTCAGTGAAACAGCCCTGAAGAAGGCAGTGACCAATAACATCTGATCGGCCACTGTTAGAGATGGTAGGGTCTCTGCAGAGAGAGCTGTGGCCTTGTCAGAATGCCATGGCTAAGGAAAACTGGGGAGGGGAGAAGGAGGGAGAACCCTGTCCCCCCGCTCAGCATGCTTGGGAAGGGCAATGAGAATGCTTCTGACTGCAGCCCAAACAGCCCCAAGTGGCCTTGACAGCAAGACAGCATCCCAGGATGTAAAATGGGGAGGGAGAGAGAGAGTGGAAGAGGGAGAGGCAGGGGGAGAAGGAGAGACCACAGAGCTTCTCTTTATGGTGATTAAAAGTCAATATAATCACAAAAGAAACACCTGAACACCTAGTTTGTTATAATGTACATACACAGCAGGTCCTCAATAAAAACTTGCTGGTGATAGAGTTAAATGTGACTTCCTAGACAAAGCCTGCTTTACTGTGAGTGAAGTAAGTATCTGTTGGATTGAATTGAATTGAAGCAGGCAGCAGGTTAGTGATGTAATTTGAGGAGCAATGGAAAAATGGTCCCCTGCCCCAGATCTCTCACTCCTTCTAGAGCTGCCACAGTGCGGGAAATTTCCAGATCCCTCTTTTGGGTTAATGGAGTAATGAAAACTGTGTTGAAAGGCAAATATTGTCTGAGAGCTATAGTCCATGAAGCCACTATGATCTATCATTCACTCAGGATGGCAAGTCCAATTCAATTCCAGAGCCAGCACCAATAGACTCACAGGAGCTGCCTGGAGGTCTGTCCTGAGAAGGCTCTGTAACTCCACCTGGCTCAACAGAAAGCAGCATTCTGAGGAATCACTGATGGACGTGTGGATGTGGAAAAGGGTTCAGTATGAAGCACGATGTGCTTGCACTAAGTCGCTTCAGTCCTGTCCAACTCTGCGACCCCATGGACTGTAGCCCGCCAGGTTCCTCTGTCCATGGGGTTTCTCAGGCAGGAATACTGGAGTGGGTTGCCGTGCTCTTCTCCGGGGTATCTTCCCAGCCAAGGGGATGAGCCCACATCTCTCACGTCTCCCACATTGGCAGGAGGGTTCTTTATCACTAGCGCCACCTGGGAAGCCCCTAGCGTGAAGGGTGCCATACGTATGCTATCCTGGCCTCTTAGTCTGAATTCTTTGGCCATCAGTGAGCAGGCCCCTAAGGGAATATAAGCTGGGATGGGGATTCAGAAGTTAGGAAGGGTACAGAACATGAAGATTTTGCCTGGAAAACAGGTCAGGGCACAAACTTCTGATGGACAGTATGAGCCATACAGGTGTGAGGGTAAGGGACTGAAGAAAGACCGTCTGAAATCTAACTTTGCCTTCTTCGGTCTTGCCTTGAGTGAGCATTTACTACAGATTCTGCAGTCTGAAGGATGAAGAATCCTCTCCCATTCCATGAATTTGCCAGGTCCTTGTCAAACTTTCTCTTCAAGTTCCTCCAACATCAGTGAAGAATGAATGGCTCACTCTCTGGGCACCCAGGGAAAGTGCCAACAGCCCACCATGAGCAAAATGTCTTTGAAATCTCAGTTTGGGGATCTGCCTGGTGGTCCAGTGGCTAGTTCGCACTCTCAATGCCTGGGTTCTATCCCTGGTCAGGGAACTAGATCCCACATGCTGCAGCTAAAACCTGGTGCAGCCAAACAAATAAATACATATTTTTTTAAAAAAATAAAACCTCAAAAGTTTTTAAAAAATGTCTCAGCATTAACTTAAGAATTCATGTAAAGTTTACAGGCTATCATAGGACTGCTTTCACACAGAAACATTCATGTATCAGTTCTATTAGAGTAATGTTCTTTACTAGAAGAGATCAGGCCCAAACCGTCAGTGACTTTTTAGAAATGTATGTTGCAATCACTGGAAGTCCGCATGATTGTGGCTTGAGGGTAGATAGTCCACCCTTTGGTCTTGTGTCTCTACCTTCGTTCAGGGCCTCCAGGTTATCTCTATTCAGATGGGGAAAGAGACTACTTCTTAATTACTTGAGCCTAGAATTGACAGCCATTCTTTCCCACATTCTAGGAGCAAGAATTCATCATGTGACCCCATTTAAATACAAGAGGATCTAGGAAATATAGTCCCTGGTAACCCAGAAACTCTTGGGTACACTAGTAAGTCTTCACCTCATTAGTTAATGTCTTAACTTCTCTACCTCCCCAAATCAGAGAGAAAAGTTAATGCTCTTGAAAGATGTGCTGAATTTTATCCCATATTTTATTCATCCCAAAGACATTGCCACATACTCCCAGAAAGGTATCTACCCCCATTTAAGATACACATTAGTAATCCATCTTTAATAAGATCCCATTTGTAGCTCCAAAGAAAACCAAATTGAATGGACTACCCCATTTCACCTCCTCTTCTCTCTGCTCACTCCTTCCCTTCCCCCCAATCCAGTTAGATACCAACAGGATTTTGAAAGTGGGCCCAAAGCCATGTTGAAAATTACCAGGAAATGGCTGGCTGGCCATCTACCAAGAACCCTTCCAAAGTGGCATTATCTTAATGAATTTTTCACGGTCCGAAGTCTGGCCAGAAAACTTACAGGTCCAAAAATTCAATCTTGTTAGTGTTCCAAGATTTGCCTGACTTGGGAGGGCCGCCTTATGTGAATTAAATTCTCAAAACACCAAAATTTCTCACCAAACCACCAATACTTCTGTTGACAAAGGGATGTGCAGCCATCAGAAAGATCAAATGTTCACACTTTTCTCTCCAGCACTTTTTCTCCCTGAAGAAGATCTACCCAGGAAGTCTATTACAATCCAAAATCTCCTTATCGAGCTTGGAATCAGAGCAAAGACAGTTTAGCTGGATGGCTCAAAAGCTTAACAGCATCAGGCAGCTGGGGTCTGATGAAGCCATCCTCATACATGTTCTCAGTCGTGTCCAACTCTTTCCAACCCCGTAGATTGTAGCCCACTAGACTCCTCTGTCCATGGGATTGTCCCGGCAAGCATACTGGAGTATATTGCCACTTCCTCCTCCAGGGGGGTCTTCCCAACCCAAGAAATGAACCCCCAGCGCCAGCACTGGCAGGCAGATTCTTTACCACAGAGCCATCTGGGAGGTCATACCCCTGGAATTCATACCAGCTTCTCAGAGATGCCCCTGTTCTGTCCTCTAAGTTCTATGCTCACCAAGTCCCCTTCTGATGGGCACTTCCTTTCTCTAGACATATTCATACCATCCATATGGTAACTGCCACCACATTCACCCTCTGCGTTCTGCTTATAGATATTTTGTCTCTAAGGTACACATGTGTATGACTGGCCTCATCCATTGTATTCATTTTATAATCTAGCGCTCAGAGCTTGGAAGAGGAGGAAACAGGAAAAGACAGAAAGTTTATGCATCTCTGCCTACACCAGCTGATGTTTTTCTAAAATGGAATTTTAAAACTTATTTGGAACATGGAGAGATTGGATATTAGTAGATCTTTGAAGAAAAACAATGCTTCTCTCCTCTTTTGCAACAGGCTTCCCAGTCAAGGTTGTAACCCAGAGCTGCTGGCAGAAAATACACACAGAAAGATGAGTCCCAATCAAAGCCAAGAAAGGTTGCCAACTTCAGTGCCAGGGAAGGGTATTGAGTTTCAGTTGCCCTGGGTGAGAATGAGACAGTGAGTAGAAGATCAGGTAAAGATCACAAGCCATGGTGCTAGAAACAGGTCTGCAAACAAATGGAAGGGAAGGGCCAGGTGAAAGGGAGCAAGATGGAAGCTTTTTTTAAAAAAGTATATTTATTTAATTTGGGGTGCATTGGGCCCTAGTTGAGGCACGTGGAATCTTTCATTGCGGGCTTAGTCACTCTGAGGTGTGTGGGATCTTAGTTCACCCACAAGGGCCCAAACCTGCATCTCCTGCGTTGCGAGGCAGATTCTAAACCACCGGACTACCAGGGAAGTCAAGGATGGAAACTTGACAACAGAGGCACCAGAAGGCTCCTCCTTGTTGGGCATAGGCCTGTTTAAGGCACCTGACTGAGCTGGTTCCCAGGCAGCCTGGGGAAGTCATTTTCTTTAACTGAGTTTGCATCATTAATTGCACAGAGTGGTGAAGAGAGGGACTCGGGCATGAAGAACCACGAAGGACACTTCACAGCCAGATTACCCTCCCATCGAACCAGAATCTACACAACAGACCTGCTCGGCAGTTGTAGCTCTGATGATAATGGAAAACTTGACTTCTGCAACTCACTCTACTCTCCGAGCCTCTCTGCAGCTCAGTTTACCTCCTCCATTCTGAGTCATTTGAAATCAGTGCTCTCTTTTCTTGGGGTACAATGATACTGTGCCTACACACAGAAAGCACCCCTCTAACCACACATCTATTTATATCCTAAGCTGAAAAGATTACCTGCTGGAACAGAAATGTTTTTTTCTTTTAACTTTTGAAGTTGCAGCATAAATACAGAAATGTGTGCAAAACAGCCTTGTAACTACCTCCCGGATTAATAAACAGAACATTTACCAACATCTCAAAACCTTCCCTATGTCCCTTCCCTGTCACAACCTATCCCCAAAATAACCACCATCCTAAGCTTCAAACAGGATGATACATTAGTTTTGCCCATTTTACAGCTTTATGTAATTGAATTGTACAGTATGTACTCTTTTGTGTCTGGCTTTTTCACTCAACTACTTGTGAGACTCCTCTATGGGGTTGCATGCAACTAGGGTTGGTTCTTTTATCGTAACTTACAGTGGTCCACTCTCTGAACATACCACAATGCATTAATCCATCTTATTGCCCATGGACTTTTGAGTTATTACTCATTTTGGTATTATGAAGAATGCTACCATGAAAACTCTTTGGCATGTTCTTGGACGCACATTTGTAAGCATTTCTGTATTTCTTATCTATTTGTTAGTTGCTCAGTCATGTCTGACTCTTTGTGACCCCATGGACTGTAGCTCCCCAGGCTCCTCTGTCCATGGAATTCTCCAGGCAAGAATAGTGGAGTGGGTAGCCATACCCTTCTCCAAGGGATCTTCCTGACCCAGGGATCAAACCCAGGTCTCCTTTGCCATCTGAGCCACCAGGGAAGCCCCATTTGTTATCTATTACTGTGTAACTAAGTACCACAAAACTCAAACCATACATACTATCTCACAGTTTCTGGGGTTAGGAGTCTGAACACAGCTTAGCTAGGTCCTCAGTTTCAGGTCCTCTAACAAGGCTGCACTCAAGGTTTCATCCAGGGCTAGGGTCTCACTTGAAGTGTTAACTGGGGAAGGATTTGCTTTGATGCTCCCACTGTGGTTGGCAGAATTCAGTTTCTGGAAGACCACTGGACTCAGTTCCTAGTTGGCTATTGGCCAAAGGCTACATTTAGTTCCTCACCATGTAGTCCTCTCTGGCATCAAAGCATGCAAGCCAAGAAAGCAATAGAGAGTCTGCTAGCAAGACACAAATTACAATTTTATGTGTGATAATCATATAAGTCATATTCCATCACAGTGGTTGTATTCTATTGCTTAGGAGAAGATCACAGGTCCCATCGACCCTCCATGGGAGGGGACTACACAAAGGCATAAAACCCAGGAGGTGAGGGTCACTAGGGGCCATACTGGTGTCTGCCTACCACAGTTTCTGTTGGGATTACAACTGAGAATAAGATTATCTGGCCATAGGTCTAGTTTCAGTTACAGAAATCCACAGGTTTTCCAATGTGATTATATCAACTGGCACCCTCACCAACTTTTGCTCCTCATCTGGGATTGGTCTGACCCAGATTTCCTACTGGTGTGAGTTTTCAAATTGTTTCTGACAAAAGAAAAAAATACCTTCCGTTACCATGGACTATGGTACATTTAGGAGTGTGCCTTACTCCTTAGCTGAGTTGAGAAGCAGAATTCTAAAGTCCCCACTTCAGACCTGCTCACCCCTTTTCTCCTCTATCCTCAGAGGTGACCGATTTCGGTAAATACAAAGTCAAAGAAGGTACCAACTCCAGCAGCATCACTGGTGCTAAATGGTCACCAACCTGTGGGATGAGGGATCTGGAGAAAGAGTACCATAACCTCATTTACTGGAGTGCCCTGGTAACCAGTCATCCTTCATCAAGCCTGAGATGACTGTCACAGTGTCTGAGTCAGACACTGATTGGGTCCTGAGCTGCCAACCAATCCAAAAAGGGCTTCAAGTCACGGGAGTGTGAACATTTCCCTCTGGCATTCCTCTCTTCCACAGAAATGCACACCGTGGACATTCAATAACTGGTTGAAATACAGTAGGAATAACAACTTCTCTCCAGTGGTTCAGTGGTAAAGAATCCACCTGCTAATGGAGGAGATACAGGAGATGAGGGTTCGATTCCTCCAGGAGGAGGAAATGGCAACCCACTCCGAAATTCTTGCTGGGATAATCCCATGGGCAGAGGAGCCTGGGGGGCTACAGTCCTTGGGGTCTCAAAGAGTTAGATCCGCGTGAGTGACTGAGCGCACATGCACACAGTAAGCCTTCCAGGTGTCTTACCCCAAGAAGTGCTCTCTAGATTTCTCTATTTCAAATACAGCAGAGGCACCAGATGTAAAAAAAAAAAAAAAATGGGGGGATGGGGATGCAATGGGCCAAACACATTTTAAGGATTTACATGAATGTAATTAATATTTCTGCCCATGCATGTCTAGCAGGGTAGACTCCTGAAAGCCATGAAATAGTGGTAATAACAGTACTGGGGTGGTAATATGAGTGAGCTGCCTGAATTTGAAAAACTTCAAAATGTTTTCAAAGAACTTCTTAAGGGACAATTGACGAGTAGGCTCTGCAAAAAAAAAAAAAAAATCCTCCTGCGGACACCTGTGAAATGTTGAGGCTAATTGGGGCTTCTGATGCTGATTACGGGTGACTTTGTGGGTTGCTGTTTTCCCTCCACTGAATTCCATCTCGTTTCCTACTACTCCCTTTCAGTGGGGCTGCGAGTGTGTCGGATGTAAAGAGTACTAAATGGAAGCGTGCTTTTGTGTGGAAGTCATTACAGTGAACACCTGTTCACTGTTGAGTTTAATTGGACTACAGCTGGTGCTGATTGTGTGTGAAGGGGGGCTGCGCCTCTCGCCCGCGGAGGAGCTCCCAGTCAGAGGTAACAGTGGGGAAGTCGATGCTCTGAAGTTCGGCTTGCTCTTGCAGTCGAGTGTTCTCCATCTTGCATGGCTAGTTGCCTCTGAGGTGCACTGTGGTCAGTTCAGCCAGGCACGAAGAAAAAAGGTGACCCAGCCTTTGGTCTATTTTATTAAATCAACTCAGTTTCACACATGGAAATTTGGGGAAATATAGGGAAGATTGTTGGTACAAATTTCATGTATTTGCAAAGCAAACAAAGAAATGGCAAGGTTCACTCACTGATATTCTTAGCAATATTAGCTTTTGCATCATGTCCAGATACAGTAGGCATTGACCACTCGTACAAATAGGAAACCAGTAATATAGCTCAGGGATTGGCAGATAGTGGCAAATTAAGATTACATTCCTGACTGAAGCACGGGAAAAGACTACGTCTGTAGCCTTTAATAATAATAATAATATTAATAATAAGCTCAAGTTGTTGACTTAAAAAGAACAGATGCTGACTTTCATATTTCAATAGTTTAGGTGTAAGTCACATTACTTATTCATTTAATACCAAAATGCATGGAAACAATGAAACATTGAGTCTACAAAGGCCCTTACTTCATATTAATATTAATATTATTAACTTTCGTGATTCTGAGGATGACTCTTGTGTCCCAGAGATGGCAATAATCACACAGAAACCAAGAAAGATCCTCACTGAAGCAAATCTGCTGATACTTGGTTTTGGCTGCTCAGCAGAGGTCGTTCCTGCTTGTAGGGGGCTAATAAGTGTTGTGGCTATGACCCACCTTTGTTGATGTTCTTCAGTCGCTAAGTCGAGTTCAATTCTTTGTGACCCAGTGGACTGCGGCATGACAGTCTTCCCTGTCCTTCACTATCTCCCAGAGTTTTCTCAAACTCATGTCCATTGAGTCAGTGATGCCATCCAACCATCTCATCCTTTGTTGCCCCCTTCTCCTCCTGCCCTCAATCTTTCCCAACATCAGAGTCCTTTCCAGTGAGTTGGTTCTTCGTTTCAGGTGGCCAAAGTATTAGGGCCTCAGATTCAGCATCAGTCCTTACGATGATTATTCAGGGTTGATTTCCTTTAGGATTGACTGGTTTGATCTCCTTGCTGCCCAAGGGACCCACTTTTGGGGGAGGTGAAACAGACTCACCCTGAGTGTACTGAGGCAAATGAGTGGTTGCACCTAAAAACTATTCCAGGACTCCCTTTTCTGTTATTTTGATATTTGCACAGTTACTTTGTCCTATTCTATAGAATAAGAAAGCTCAGGGCTTCCCTGGTGGTCCAGGTAGTTAAGAATCTGCCTTGCAAGGCAGAGAACACCGGTTCACCCCTGTTCTGGGAAGATCCCACCTGCCTCGAGGCAACTAAGCCCATGTGCACCACAAGGAAATGGCAACCCACTCCAGTGTTCTTGCCTGGAGAATCCCAGGGACGGGGGAGCCTGGTGGGCTGCCGTCCATGGGGTCGCACAGAGTCGGACACAACTGAAGCGACTTAGCAGCAGCAGTAGCACCGCAACTACTGAACCTGTGCTCTGGAGCCCAGGAGTTGCAATTACTTAGCCCATATGTCCTAGGGCCCACGTTCCACAACAAGAGAAACCGCTGAAATGAGAAGCCCGTGCACCGCAGCTAGAGACCAGGCCCTGCTTGCCACACCTAGAAAAGCCCACGCACAGCAACAGAGACCCAGCACAGCCAAAAATAAATAAATAAAATTTTAAACTTAAAATTACTTATTTAAATTTAGTCATTTAAATTGTCTCTCAATTTAAAAAAAAAAAAGAAGAAGAAGAAAGCTCATTTGACCATTTTTGCTGGCTGAGATAGGTCTGGTCACCACCTTCAGCCCAGCAGGGAAAATGAGGCTGAAGTTTTCCCTAGAGTTAAGTACAAGGCAAGACATAAACTATGGATGTCTCCTATATCAAGTTCAACAGGCTCTCCACAGCCACAGCCGTCTTAGAACTCCAGTCGCCCTCCCCCAGGCTGAACCAGGACTCCTCCAGCCGGAGGCCGGCTCACTGTGCCATCTTATAGCTGTGCGGTCTTGGATGAGCCGCTCCACCCCCGTGGGCAGGATCAAATGAGAAAACTTAGCAAAAATGCTTTGTCAACTGTGAAAAGCCTCACACATAGACAGACATGTATGACTCAAGGGGCCGTTTCTCAGTCCAACTGAAAACAGATTTTTCTGCGTGAGAAACTGTGTTCCTGTGAAAGACAACAGTGAGAGATTCCAGGGTGGGAAGTGTCTGCTCTCCCCTCTGTTCTCTTTTTGATGACTTACAATTAATGATTCTTTTCAAGCAGACACCAAATACTGCATCACTGCTGATCATGAGATGTTCTGCCCCAGTGGATTTTGTGAACTCTACTCTTCAACCGAACACTGCAGTTGTGCTCTTTGAGGAAACATACACTTGTGTGCGTGCATGTGTACACACACACACACACACACATCCTCTATTTCCCGGCACAGATGGTGAGCAGTCTGAGTTCATATGAATGAGGTCACAGATACTTCCCTGTGTGCTGGCATGCTCTTTCTATAGCTAGGCTCATCCCCACCACCACCGCAAGTAGCTGGAAAATGTGAGATGCCCCTGATGAGATGATGTGAGCAGATTTCAGTGTTCAGTGGAAAGGCTCCGGGGAATTATATGCCTGGAAGCCTTCCTCTCTGTGCCCCCAGAAGTCACTTTGACATCTAAAGACCACAGCCTCTGCTGGGTTGACTACTTTGCCCTTACGTGATCAGACCATGGGGTCGGGCCAGAAAAAAATAATTGATTTTCGTTGTCTTGAATGAAGCAATACAGGCAGACATGGAGCGTCTCCAAACTGGAACTCAAACTGTACCATGTGTGGTGGGTGATTCAGGCTTTAATGAAAATGGATGCTGGACTAACTGCTAATCTGGGTAAAATCAGAAACACAGCTTGCTGCATGCTAGCCATGCAAAAGGAATGCTGGAATCTATTGAGAGCAAGGCAATAAGGCCCCCACCTGCTTTTGGTTTGGGGACACAAACCTGTATCACCTCAAGGAGACAGTTCCAAATAAACAAAAGCTGGGTCTACCAGGGAGACCAGGCTCACCCCTCAACGGCAGCATCCAAAAAAAAAAAAAAAAACTCCCAAAGAATCGTGGACATGTGTGTCTGGTCAGCTCAGAAGCTGTGCACCATGGGAAACACCATGTCTCCAAGTTGCCAAGTCATTTAGGGAGTCAGCCTTATCTGAAGAAAGCTAAGCACATATCGGTTTGGGCCACTGGCTGTCACTTGTTGCTGTTCAGTAGCTCAGTCATGTCCGACTCTTTGCGACCCCATGGACTACAGCACACCAGACTTCCCTGTCCTTCATCATCTCCCAGATGATCTATCTCCCAATCTCATGTCCACTGAGTCAGTGATGCCATCCAATCATCTTATTCTCTGTCATCCCCTTCTCCTGCCCTCAATCTTTCCCAGCATCAGGGTCTTTTCCAATGAGTCGACTCTTCATATCACGTGGCCAAATTATTGGAGCTTCAGCTTCAGCATCAATCCTTCCAATGAATATTGAGGGTTAATTTCCTTTAGGATTAACTGGTTTGATCTCCTTGCTGTTCAAGGGGTTCTCAAGAGTCTTCTCCAACACCACGGTTTGAAAGCATCAGCCTTCTTTATGGCCCAACTCTCACTGGCTGTCACAGCCTGGGACAATTCCTGGGGCCCCACACTGGGCACTTGGAGGTTTATATCTCCTTTGTCCCAGAGCCACAGCTCACATTAGCCCTGCCCATCCTGCTCGGTGGCATGTCCAAGCCACTCCCGCACAGCTGGTCAGAGCCCTCTGCCCCAGTTTACATGGTGAAGCCTGGACATTTCCCCTGAGTTGGCATAGCAGCCCGATAATTGTTCAGCTGCCGCCTCTCTCTCCATCTCTCGATCTCAACCCACACGGCAGTGCTCCTGGACTGACTGTGGACTCCAGTCCACTACGTGCAACGGTGGAGAGGGGCACAGAGAATGGGTGGCCGCTCACACCCCACACAACTCTCTCTGAGCAGAGCCACATGTTCCACCTCCCCAGCGCCGTTTGGCTTCACTCAACTAATTTGAAACAGTGATCTCGACACCAGAAAATGCTCTAATCCTGCTCTGTGGCCCAGGCTGCTCCACCCATGGGAGGGACCTACCCAGCTGCAACATAAAATGATCAACCCAATTGGCTCATTCGTCACAGCCTGCCCTCAGCTCTCAGTGGCTTTGTCTGGGTCCTGCAGGAGGTGACATTCTGGCAAGAAGGCCTGCACAGTTCTGTCATCTCCCTGCTCCAGCCGATCCATCAACCCTGTCTCCCACGTTCCATCCTGGGCCCTTCGTGTTTGTTTCTCAGCAGAAGGGAATTTTTGCTCATTTCCATCAGCTCAGCGGTGCTCACACGAAATGCGCATCAGGGAATTTTATCTACAGTGCCAATCTCTGGATCTAGGGACTCTGATTGAGTAGTAGGGGTGAGTGCTAGGAAACCCCGTTTTTGATAAGTACCCATCCCAGGGGATTCCAATGTGGTGATCTGGGACCAGAGCTTGAGAAACCATTGCAGAGAGTGGGAGAACCTCAGAGCCAAGGACCAGGGCACACCTCTAGTCTGCCACCATTCCCCACGCTTTGATGTGATGCTCAGCAAACACTTGTACTGGATGAATGATTAAACGATGACAGTTAGAGAGGTATCCTGGTTCCCAGAGGGCTGTGAATAATGGGCCCATCCTTCTGGAATAATTTGGGAGCGTGTAAATAGAGCAGCACAATTCATATCCTTTAACTTGGCAATTCTTTGGGAGGAATAGACCTAAAAAGTGTGATAGGAAAGGTTAGAAAATTGTTATTTACATAAAAGGAAATTTGGTACCTCCTAGACATCAGGCAATAGAGGGATGACCAGGGGGCCTGTGATGTTTTCTCATGAAACAGTCCTACCTAGGCAGAGTGTGAGCCAGGTACGCATGAAATGATGCAAGCGAATGAAGCAGCGCCCCACATGGTCTGTTCCCACCGAGGAAGTGTGCAGCCCAACAAAGCTTGAATGTGCACTTTGTGGGTTACAAATAGTTAGCAGTTAATGTTCGTTTGGCTCTTTTTATACACAAAACAACTCAAATTCATATGAACTAAATAAAAACAAACAAGGCTGCCGCCACGTGGCTGACCTAGAGCTCCTGGTAAACATCTGAAGGAAATGATGGCAAGAGGCACAGAACTGGGTGCAGAGTAAAAACATGAGAGACGTGTATAAGTTTTGACAGACAGAGGAAATCACTCCCAGATGTTGGTTGTGGTCTTTCCAGGTTCCTCCCTCTCACTCTCTGAGTGGCAGGCTTGGGACTGAGTTGGAGTCCTCTCTCCCCACCCTCCCTCTTGCCTGAATCCTCTCCACAACCCCGGGGGCCCCCTGGCCTGGCCCCAGGGAAACAAGACAAGACCAGTGTCCTTAAGAGGCACTCCTGTGCCCAAGCCCTCCAAGCCTAACCCTTCCCAGAGCCCCTCAGATGTGCAGTTAGAGATGCAGTGCGGGTCTTTCATATTTTATTGGGGTATAGTCGCTCTACAATGTTGTGTTAGTTTCTGCTGTACCACAAAGTTAATCAGCCATATGTATACATATATCCCCTTCCTCTTGAACCTCCTTCCCATTCCCTACTGCCCCATCCCACCCCTCTAGGTCATCACAGAGCGCCACGCTGAGCTCCCTGTGTTATACAGCAGCTTCCAGCTAGCTAGCTATCTTACGCATGGCAGTGTATATATGCCAATGCTACTCTCCCAGCTCATCCCACTCTCCCCTTTTCCCACTGCGTCCACATATCCTTTCTCTCACCTGCGTCTTTATTTCTTTCCTGCAAGTTGCTCCTTGGAAGGAAAGCTATGACAAACCTAGAGAGCGTATTCAAGGGCAGGGACATCACTTTGCCGACAAAGGTTCATATAGTCAAAGCTATGGTTTTTTCAGTAGTCTAGGACGGCTGTAAGAATTGGACGATAAAGAAGGCTGAGCACCGAAGAACTGTTGTTTTGGAATTGTGGTGCTGGAGAAGACTCTTGAGAGTTCCTTGGACAGTAAGGAAATCAAACTAGTCAATCCTAAAATAAATCAACCATGATTATTCATTGGAAGGATTGATGTTGAAGCTCCAATACTTTGGCCCCCTGACGCGAAGAGCCGACTCATTGGAAAAGACCCTGACACTGGAAAAGAGTGAGGGCAGGGGGAGAAGAGGGCAACAGAGGATGGTAAGATAGCATCACTAGCTCAATAGATACGAGTTTGAGCAAACTCTGAGAGATAGTGAAGGACAAAGGAGTCTGGCAGGCTGCAGTTGATGGAGTTGAAAAGAATTGGATAGGACTTAGCTACTGAACAACCACAAAATAGATTCATCTGTGCCATTTTTCTAGATTCCATATATATGTATTGATATAAGGTATTTTTCTCTTTCTGATTTACTTCACTCTGTATGACAGACTCTGGGTCCATCCACGTCTCTACAAATAACCCAATATCATTCTTTTTCTGGTTGAGTAATGTTCCATTGTATATGTGTGCCACACCTTCTTTATCCATTTCTCTGTTGATGGACAGCTAGGTTGTTTCTGTGTCCTGGCTATTGTAAATACAACTGCAATGAACACTGGGGTGCGTGTACCTTTTTTGATTGAAAGGAACCAAACAAGAGCGTATTCCTGAAGGTATGCCTGAGCTAACCAGTCACACCCTCCAGATTCCAGGCCATTCTCTCTCCTACCACCTCCATTTTGGAGATTCTTCTCCAAGGGTCTGTGGGTTAAACAGGGAGGTATTCCCAGAACCCAGCTGTCAGTGGCTGCCTTGCAGCTGACACCAGAGAAAGGCTGGTCGAAAAGTTGCCTTTGGGGAGGTGAAGCAGGAAATGCAAAGAGACCTTGGTTTCTATGAAACTAGGCAGCCTGATCAGGCCATATAGCTTTAGTGTAGCATCTTTCCCCACCGCTAAGGAAAGATGGAAACAAAGAAATAGCATATTTAAGCGCCCTGGCTTTGGCACTAGTACTTCGGAAAACAAAAACAAAATGCCACAAGGTCCCAAAGCCAAGGGCCTGCTAACAGCATCAGGATTGTCACTGTGGGAATGAAGTACTGGCTTTGTCTTTTTTTTTAATTGAAGGATAATTGCTTTACAGAATTTTGTTGTTCTCTGTCAAATTTCCACATGAATCAGCTACAGGTATACACAGAACCCCTCCCTTTTGAGGCTTTATCTTTTAAATGAGGAGAGGCTATAAGGCCTTTAACGCTGTCCCACGGCTCTCATGGGGATTCCTCAAGCAGGACCACAAGGCAGCAAAGAGGACTGAGGGCGCCCAGACCACAGCAGCCACTGGAAGGACAAAGACAAGGGGCACTGTCACTCGCCCCTGGGCCACTGGCCTCTGCTGTACAGCGCATGCTGGATCCCAGCGTGGAGACTCCAGACCTTCTGTAACGGATGGGGCTGTTCTGCCAAACATTTGACTGCCCCACCAGACAATCCTGGAGGAGAAAAACCTACCTATGATTTATCTGAGCCTGGATCCTAACTTGGATTTACATACAAACACCAAGCATTATTTGCACAGTTTTAATATTCACTGAACTCTGAAAATTCACTTAACGTAAATCAAGGGAAGATTGCACTTTGCTTGTTATTCACTGCCGTGAAATTCACATAACAGACATTAACAATTTATGCTACTTCAAAGTATATAATTCAGTGCACTAAAGGCATGAATATATGTTCACATTGTTTTGCATCACCACCCCTATCTAGTTTCAAAACATTTCATTTGCCCAGAAGAGAACCCTGTCCCCATTAAGCAGCCCCTTCCTAGCCCTCACTCAGCTACCTCCAACCCCTGGCAACAAGCATTCTGCGTTGTGTCTTGACAAATTTACCTTCTGAATGTTTTGTCTCATGTAAATGGAATCATACAATATGTATACTTTGGTTTCATGTTTTAATTTCTGTTTTCAAGGTTCATCCATGTTGTAGCAAGCCTCACTACTTTGTTCCTTTTTATGGCTGAATAATATTCTATTGTATATGCATTCCATATTTTGCTTATGTGTTCATCTGCTGGTAGATATATGTGTTGTGTCCACCATTTGCTGCTGTAAATAGTGCTGCTAGGAACATTCCTGTACAGGTATTTTGTTGAGTTCCTGTTTTCCATTCTCTTGGATATGTGTCTAGGAGTGGGATTGCTGGGTCAAACAGTAATTCTATGTTTACCTTTTTGAGGGATCTGCAGTTTGTTTTGTATGAAACTCTAGCAAAAGTTGGTCATTATTTCTGAAAATTACCCTGCTTATGACCATGATCAAGTCTACACTTGTGGCTGTTGCACTCATGATGATTGACAAGCAGGGGCTATCACCTGACTATGTTAATTATTACATCCAAGCATTTACACACTGGAAAATATTATTTCCTTTTGTACTATAGCTGGATCATTATATTAATTTTTAATGATTCATGTAGGTAGTTTGGGCTTCCCTCGTAACTCAGCTGGTAAAGAATCTGCCTGCAATGCAGGAGACCCCAGTTCAATTCCTGGGTCAGGAAGATCCCCTGGAGAAGGGTAGGCTACCCACTCCAGTATTGGCTTCCCTGGTGGCTCAGACAGTAAAGAATCTGCCTGCAATGCAAGAGACCTGGGTGCAATCCCTGGGTTGGGAAGATCCCTTGGAGGAGGGCATGAAAACCCACTCCAATATTCTTGCCTGGAGAATCCCCATGGAAAGAGGAGCCTGGCAGGCTATGGTCCATGGGGTCACAAAGAGTCAGACATGACTGAGCAACTAAGCACAGCACAGTAGGTGGGTTATCTATAAAGGATATAGGATGAGGGGCATTATAAGCATTTTAAAAGGAGGAGTTATCTACCAGTTATGATATCTACCAGTTATCTACCAGTTATAACTCTACCAGTTATGCACCTGGTAGAGATGAGAATCACTACGACAGTGTATTCATCGTTTGGAGTTGCTGTAACAGAATCCCATAGACAGGGTGGCTTGCAAGCAACAGAAATTGATTTCTCACAGTTCTGGAGTCTGGTAAGTCCAAGATCAAGGCACCAGCACATTCAATGTCCAGTGAAGCCTCACTTCCTGGTTGGTTTGTAGACAGCTGTCTACTCACTGCATCCTCACATGAGGGACCTTCCGGGGTCTCGTTTATAAAAAGCACTAATCCCACTCAGGAGGACTCTACCCTTATGACCTAATCACGTCTCAAAGTCCCTTCTTCCAAATACCATCATGTTGGGAATTAGATTTCATCACAGGAATTTGGGGGTGGAGGGACACGACATTCAGTCTGTAGCATAAAGGGTGTTGAACTGCATGCCAGTACTTTGCATCTATAGAAACAAAGAGACATTGATACCAGGAGTGCTGGCCAGGCCAGTGTTGACACATTCTGTCTGGCAAAATGCTGTGGTGTCAACATACCTATAGCCCCAAAATTACAGGTATGACAGCCTAGAAACACACAACTACTGAGTTTTAGATGATAACATTCATGGTGAAGGTGTTGGACAATATAGAATAAATATAGCATTGTTTTTGCTCAGACCAGGGGTCAGGGGAGGGGGCGGTATTTATAGAGTGCCTCTTCCTAGAAGTAGTTCTTTCCCACCAAAGCCTGGATAATAACCCCCTCACTGCGTGCTATAGAAAGAGAAGCCAGTCACAAATAATAAAGTGGTAAAGAATTCTGAGAGGGTCAGCTTCCTTAAATTTCATCTGCAGATCTACACAGCAGTAAATTAGAAACAGGGGGAAATGGAGCTGTAAAATAGTTGACGAAAACACTATACTTAAAATATCAGTCTACTCACTAAATTCATGATAGTGGTTGCTTCTGGGATGTGGCGGAGGGAAATTTGATCAAAAGATACTTCAACTTTCTCTGTAATGTTTTATTTCTTTTTTAAAAAACCCTTGAAGAAAACAGATTCAGTTCAGTTCAGTTCAGTTCAGTCCCTCAGTCGTGTCCAACTCTTTGCGACCCCATGAATCACAGCACGCCAGGCCTCCCTGTCTATCACCAACTCCCGGAGTTCACTCAGACTCACATCCATCGAGTCAGTGATGCCATCCAGCCATCTCATCCTCTGTCGTCCCCTTCTGCTCCTGCCCCCAATCCCTCCCAGCATCAGTCTTTTCCAATGAGTCAACTCTTCTCATGAGGTGGCCAAAGTATTGGAGTTTCAGCTTTAACATCAGTTAAATGAACACCCAGGACTGATCTCCTTTAGCATGGACTGGTTGGATCTCCTTGCAGTCCAAGGGACTCTCAAGAGTCTTCTCCAATACCACAGTTCAAAAGCATCAATTCTTCAGTGCTCAGCTTTCTTTATATTCCAACTCTCACATCCATACATGAGCACAGGAAAAACCATAACCTTGACTAGATGGACCTTTGTTGGCAAAGTAATGTCTCTACTTTTCAATATGCTATCTAGGTTGGTCATAACTTTCCTTCCAAGGAGTAAGCATCTTTTAATTTCATGGCTGCAGTCACCATCTGTGATTTTGGAGCCCAAAAAAATAAAGTCTGACACTGTTTCCCCATCTATTTGCCATGAAGTGATGGGACCGGATGCCGTGATGTACTCTGCATATAAGTTAAATAAGCAGAGTGACAATATACAGCCTTGATGTACTCCTTTTCCTGTTTGGAACCAGTCTGTTGTTCCATGTCCAGTTCTAACTGTTGCTTCCTGACCTGCATACAGATTTTGAGCATTACTTTACTAGCATGTGAGATGAGTGCAATTAATAGATTAGCGTGTTGATATTTGTAAAGTCTTGAATGTGAGAATATGGGTGTTGGTTATATATTCTCTGTAAACTTTTATATTCTTTCCCTCAATATCAGATAGATAGATAGATGGATAGATAGATAGATAGATAATCTTAGAGCAAGTCTAGGAAGAAAGTGAGCATTCTCAGTAGTTTATATAAAACCTCTAAACGTGGGTTATCACAGAATATTGAGTAAAGTTCCCTATACTATACAGTAGATCCTTGTTGGTTATCTTTCTTATACATAGTCCTGTGTATATGTTCATCCCAAGCTCCTGGTGAGAAAAGAATCTAAAAACGGATGAATATATACATATGTATAACTGAATCACTTTGCTGTACACCTGAGACTAATACAACATTATAAATCAACTATACTCCAATAAATGAAAAAATTTAAAAACGCTGAATGTGATAAATCTCTAACACAAACTAATGAGGATCACAGAAAAGTAGCGGACATGGGAACAGGGTGGTGAAAGGAGAGGAGAACCAGAGAGGACCGTTTCCCACGATCCCCTTTGAGTCTGAAGAAAGGTTTCAACAGTTTATCCTTCATACACGATAAAGGGCATTAACACCAGAGCTACATGCAATGGTAATTTTGTTTGTTGTGTTTATAGGCATTTCAATTACCGTTTTGAACTCTGTGTCTAGATGGGTTGGTCATCTCAATTAATTTTTTATGTCCTCCAAATGGCATCCTGTGGTGAAAGAACTTTTCCATGCATTGCTTAAGACAAACCTGAGGCCAGATGGGATCCAATGGACATTTCAGCAAAGAGTCTGATCCTTAAGAGAGCCAACCAATAAGATGCCTGTGATGGATTAAAGATGACCACAAATTCTTTGCTTCTCCTCCCATCAAAAAGGTGGAATGCATTTCCCACCCCCCAGAACTTGAGCTGGCCATGACTTGCAAGTCCAATAACATCAGAGTCATGTTCTAGAACTTTTAAGGCGAGGTTGTAGAAATCTTGCCTTCTTCGCCATGATTCTTAGAATGCTCAGTTTGCGAAAAGCCAATGACAGGCAAGTCTGACTACTCTGAGACTGTCATCATGTGAGGTAGCCCAAGCTAGGTCAGCAATGATGCTAAATGGAGAGAGAATCATGACCAGCAAGTCCAAGTTTCTCTGGCCATTCCAATCCAGGCACCAGACATGGATGTGAAGAGGCCCTCTTGGATATTTCAACCCCACCAGACATGACATGGAGAAAAACTGAGAAACCCAATTGACAGCTGAGATCACAGCCTCAGATATATGGCCCAAGGGCTTCTCAAGTAGTGCTAGTGGTAAAGAACCCACCTGCCAATGCAGGAGACATAAGACACTTGTGTTCGATCCCTGGGTCAGGAAGACCATCTGGAGGAGGGCATGGCAACCCACTCTAGTATCCTTGCCTGGAGAATCCCATGGACTGATGAGTCTGAAGGACTAAAGTCCATAGTGTCAAAAAGAGTCAGATAGGACTGAAGTGACTTCACATGTATGCATGCAAACTATTCCAACCATCTCTGGCCATTTGAGCTACCTGATCATCAATAGAAGCATAGAACAGTGATGAGCTGTTCTCACTAAGCCCCATCCCAATTCCTGACACACAAAATCCTGAATATAATAAACGCTGTTTAACGCCTGTGAAAGTGCTGCACTCAATATGCCAACAAATTTGGAAAACTCTGCAGTGGCCACAGGACTGGAAAAGGTCAGTTTTCATTCCAATCTCAAAGAAAGGCAATGCCAAAGAATGCTCAAACTACCACACAATTGCACTCATCTCACATGCTAGTAAAGTAATGCTCAAAATTCTCCAAGCCAGGCTTCAGCAATACGTGAACCGTGAACTTCCAGATGTTCAAGCTGGTTTTAGAAAAGGCAGAGGAACCAGAGATCAAATTGCCAACATCCGCTGGATCATCGAAAAAGCAAGAGAGTTCCAGAAAAACATCTATTTCTGCTTTATTGACTATGCCAAAGCCTTTGACTTTGGATCACAATCAACTGTGGAAAATTCTGAAAGAGATGGGAATACCAGACCACCTGACCTGCCTCTTGAGAAATCTGTATGCAGGTCAGGAAGCAACAGTTAGAACTGGACATGGAACAACAGACTGGTTCCAAATAGGAAAAGGAGTACGTCAAGGCTGTATATTGTCACCCTGCTTATTTAACTTATATGCAGAGTACATCATGAGAAACGCTGGGCTGGAAGAAGCACAAGCTGGAATCAAGATTGCTGGAAAAAATATCAATAACCTCAGATACGCAGATGACACCACCTTTACGGCAGAAAGTGAAGAGGAACTAAAGAGCCTCTTGAAAGTGAAAGAGGAGAGTGAAAAAGTTGGCTTAAAGCTCAACATTCAGAAAACTAAGATCATGGCATCGGGTCCCATCACTTCATGGCAAATAGATGGGGAAACAGTGTCAGACTTTATTTTTGGGGGCTCCAAAATCACTGCAGATGGTGATTGCAGCCATGAAATTAAAAGATGCTTCCTCCTTGGAAGGAGAGTTATGACCAACCTAGATAGCATATTCAAAAGCAGAGACATTACTTTGCCAACAAAGGTAGGTCTAGTCAAGGCTATAGTTTTTCCAGTGGTCATGTATGGATGTGAGAGTTGGATTGTGAAGAAAGCTGAGCACCAAAGAATTGATGCTTTTGAACTGTGGTGTTGGAGAAGACTCTCGAGAGTCCCTTGGACTGCAAGGAGATCCAACCAGTCCATTCTGAAGGAGATCAGCCCTGGGATTTCTTTGGAAGGACTGATGTTAAAGCTGAAACTCCAATACTTTGGCCACCTCATGTGAAGAGTTGACTCACTGGAAAAGACTCTGATGCTGGGAGGGATTGGGGGCAGGAGGAGAAGGGAATGACAGAGGATGAGATGGCTGGATGGCATAACTGACTCAATGGACGTGAGTCTGGGTGAACTCTGGAAGTTGGTGATGGACAGGGAGGCCTGGCGTGCTACAATTCATGGAGTCACAAAGAGTTGGACACGACTGAGCGACTGAACTGAACTGAACTGAATGCCACTGTTTTAGAGTTGTTTGTTCCTCTGAAATTGATCACTGAAACACTGCCCCTACCTAAACAGTGCCTAAAGATACAATTGCTGCCTGGGTGGGCAGAAATTCATATATACCTTAATTACCCAACCCACCTTCAATGTGAAAATAGATGTTTTCTTGACTTGCAGATGATTATGCACTTTTGCTATTTATTTGTATCTTGTTTTTATTTTGATATATATTTATATATCCAAGGGCAAGCTTTGTTCCAAAGACAGGTATTCCTTGATGATAAGAGGAGAACAGGAAAACTCCATGGTTAAAAAAAAAAGACAAGGGAGGGAGGATGGAGGAGGGTTCAGGATGGGGAACACGTGTATACCTGTGGCGGATTCATTTTGATATTTGGCAAAACTAATACAATATTTTAAAGTTTAAAAATAAAATAAAATTTAAAAAAAAAGACAGGAAATGCTTTTAAATCAAAAGGAAATAGGTTTCACTCATGCCAGATTTCTCAAAGCTGTGAATATATAAAGGTCCACTATGAATCACCAAAAGGAAGCATTTCCCCAAGTCCATTAGATCATGAGAAAGGTATTTTGGCCCCATGTACCATCTTGCGGGAATAGAACTTCACAGAGCATCCGAGCCACTTGCCCACATTGGTATCTCTGTCTTGGTTTACAGCTGTTCAGTGGGCAGCCATGTGTACATTGTTCTAGAAGCACAGCAGACAGTGGTGCATTCCGAGAGTTGCAGACATGAAATGAGCCTTTTGAAAGAAGCCAAAGGACAACGCAGGAATGACACTTCGCGGTGCACACGGAAAAGGCCCCATCCTCATTACACCTCACATATCTTCTGATTGGTTAGTGCAATTGCCATATTGATGGTTAAATATGTTTACCAACATCCCTGAAGTTATAAAGATAGGGAGCTAAAAGGAAATCAACAATGGTGGAAATGATCATGTAGCCCCTCTTGTCATTGTTTAAAAAAATCGTTCTGCTTTGGATTCAGGGAAGCATGTACCTGGGAATATTAGCCAGGCTTCTCACTTGACCCCAATAGAACTGTCCTTTTCATGTTACCAAATGAGCTTCACGATCAGTCACGCCCTTTTCAGCTGGCCAAGTGCCTAAGCAGTGCCTGAGGCTGGTCCAAGTATTTCTTCCACCAATTTGAGCTGTCAAATTCATTCATTTTCCTAGGCTAGGATGGCAGTCCAATCATCCTCAAAAGAGACATTTCCTGAGGGCCAAGGCTCATGTGCTCCTAGAATCACAACAAAGTTGGCTCAGCACGGCCCTGACACTAGAACATGTGTGCTGTGCTTAGTTGCTCAGTCATGTCCAACTCTTTATGACCCGATGGACCTTAGCCTGTCAGGCTCCTCTGTCCATGGGGATTCCCTAGGCAAGAGCACTGGATTGGGTTGTCATGCCCTCCTCTAGGGGATCTTCCCAACCCAGGGATTGAACTCAGGTCTCCCGCATTGTAGGCAGATTCTTTACCATCTGAGATACCAGGGAAGTCCTTGACTACTAGAGTGGGTGGCCTATCCCTTCTCCAGGGGATATTCCCAACCCAGGAATCAAACTGGGGTCTTCTACATTGCAGGTGGATTCTTTGCCAGCTGAGCTACCAAGGAAGTCCCTGACACAAGAAGGAACAGAAGCAAATTCAGCCTCCCCGCACTTGGTCCTTTCCAACTCTCAATTCCAGTCACCAGGGACTGGATGGCCATGTCTTTCTAGTTTCCCCATCCCCAGGATTCAGATAAGCATGAGGACAATTCATGCCCTGGTCACTGGCTCCATAGTTTGGGGATTTTCCTATCAGTCTGGGATGCTTTTTTCATGGTTCAATCTAGTCTCGTATTTTACATCCCTCTCTCTACCTATTATAGCATATTGGCTTGTGATTATTCATCTACACATTTGTATGCTCCAATGACTGTTGTAACACTAGAAATCCTCTTGTTTATCTCCCATCCCCAGCACCTAGCAGAGTGCTACCTGTTGGCTGCCTTACCCTGGGTATCTCATCTGTGAATCTGGCAGGAAGGAGAACGGAGAAAAAAAATGAAGAAAAATATGTAAGTGCCAGCTAAACCCACCTCCTTTTACCAAGATGTGTGTGTAGGGGGTGGGGGAGTGTTCTATAAATCTACACAGTAGGCTGTTTTAACAGCTCATGGTCCAAGACTGAGTCATTTAGCCATCCCCTGAGTAAAAGAATCTGTGCCAGGAAGGGGGTGATTTTTAACAAGTCATTTGACTGCCCTAAACAAAACAGGGCTGAAGAATTGATGCTGTCAAACTGTGGTGCTAGAGAAGATTTTTGAGAGTCCCTTGAACTGCAGGGAGATCAAACCCAGTCAATCCTAAAGGAAATCAATCCTGAATATTCATTAGAAAGACTGATGCTGAAGCTGAAGCTCCAATACTTTGGCCATCTAATTTGAGGAGCCGATTCATTGGAAAAGACCCTGATTCTGGGAAAGATTGAGGGCAGGAAGAGAAGGGGGCAACAGAAGATAAAATGGTTGGATGGTATCACCAACTCAATGCACATGAGTTTGCACAAACTCCAAGAGAGATAGTGAAGGACAGAGAAGCCTGTCATGCTGCAGTCCATGGGGTCACAAAGAGGTGGACACAACTTAGTGACTGAACAACAACAAAACAAAATAGGATTCTTTAATAAGAAAGAAGGGCAGAAGAGATTTTGGATCAGCAACTAGTGTCTGACATTGACCAGGATGAAAAGACCAGGCCTGTTTTCATTCATAAAAATAAACCATAAAGTTTTTAAAAAGCATGTTTGGGCATTTCCATCTATAGGTAAAGGTGACTTAATTTTACTTACCTAAAAGTCCACTGAGAAATTCTTATACTCCTAAGGCCGGCAGAAATATCCAACTGGGGGAGGGGGTGTCTTTTTTTTTTTAATAAATCACTGGGCTGTGATTTATTAAATCACAGCCCCTCCTCGATTGGGTTCCTTCAAGAATCACAAGACTACATCCCCTTCCATTTAGTTGCCTGTGTTGTGTTGCAAACGAACATTTAAAAGACACTTTTTCCCCAAAGAAAATGCAAAGAATAGAGCTCCCCGCCTCACCAGCCACCACCCAGGATAATGAACTGTAGCTGCTGTCATGCCAGGAGGGCTTAATGACAGTGTGGGATGTGTGTGTGGACAGCCAAGTCTCCCTTCAAAGTTGTCTCTCTAAATGGGCTTCAAGATGTTTTGACAATTATCTGTTACAAAGAAACTCACCATTAATTACATATTGTCGGAGCTCTTAATCCAACTGAACTGTTAGGCCAACAAAGCATTCTCTCCTCAGGGGAAGGAGATGCAGACATGGCCGAATCTTTTCCCACTGAGTACCTGGTTTCTCTAGGTCCCTTTCACCTCCCTGTCTTCAGTTTTCATTGTTGTTGTGGTGTGCAATGCTCAGTCGTGTCCAACTCTTTGAGACCCCATGGACTGTAGCCCTCCAGGCTCCTCTGTCCATGGGATTCTCCAAGGCAAGAATATTGGAGTGGGTTGCCATTTCCTTCTCCAGGACATCTTCCCAACCCAGGGATTGAACCTGCATCTCTTGCATCTCCTGCATTAGTAGGCAGGTTCTTTACCAGTTGAGCCACTAGGGAAGCCAGTTTTCATGGATAAAATCAAAGGAAAGTTCCACTTTCTGTTCATGACTTCAGCTCTTTTCCAGCCAGGAGTTAGGATGACTCATCCCAGGATCTGTCAGGAAAATGCAACCACGGGAGCAGCATTTCTCAGCATGGTTCATGGAGGCCACCAGGGACCCAGAAGTGTTGAGGCTGCAAAAGCTTGGAGCAGCTCAGATAGCGTTGGTGATGCTCCCTGGCCTCTCCCCGTGTCCCTTCCACCACTTGTGTGATCTGATGCTGGAGAAAATGTGGTCTAGGGGAGGCTACTGGGTAAGGAGGTCATAAAGAGGAGAAGCAAAATTAGTATGGAAATGTTGAAAAGCCTTAATTGAAGGAACATCAACTATGCCTTAACTCCAAGGGAAAATAAGCAACAATATGATTATTGTATGAGGTTCAGAAGTTTTACTCCTTTTGGGACAAATTCAGGGAGCTGAATCAACTAGGGAATGGACCCCTCATCCACTTCCTATAACCCTGTGGATTGATCTTGTGAAAACACAGATTCAGTCACATTCTTCCCCTCCTTATGCTGTGCCATGTGCTGTGCTAAGTCATTTCACTCGTGTCCAACTCTTTGTCACCCTCTGGACCTATGCCCGCCATGCTCCTCCATCCATGGATTCTCCAGGCAAGAATACTGAATGGGGGACTTGCCTGGCAGTCCAGTGGTTGCCAGGCTTTCACTGCAGGGGGCATGGATTTGATCCATGGTTGGGGAACCAAGCTCCCACACGCCATGCCCTATGGCCAAAACAAAAGAATACTGGAGTGGGTTGCCATGCCCTTCTCCAGGGGATCTTCCCAACCCAGGGACTGAACCAGCATCTTTCATGTCTCCTGCATTGGCAGGCAGTTCTTGGCAACACTAGCACCTCTTGGGAAGCCCATAGACAACACGATGTTAAACCTCAGTATGTTACTACTTAATACCATCAAAGGCATTACGCTATGCCAGCTCAAACTGCATAGGCTCTTCTTATCCAGGTAATAAAGACACCTATGCTGGGTGAAATGAATGGTGTTCTATCCTCTCTCATTTCTCAGCTAAACATAAATCCTCTACTGACCTTGGCTTAAGCTATTGCACCTACCTGGCCTAAATTCACTCAGAATGATAAGGATCAGCCAAAAATGCCCAACCAAGAGATCCAAACCTACTGATGAATCTCAATGTCTGATATATCTCCAATCCACTTGCTGGTCGTCAAAGTTGTCACCCCACTGAGGGCAAGAATAATATCTTGTTTATCACCATGTCTCTCAGAACACCTAGAATCATGCCTCGTGCTTAGCAAATGCTCATTGACATTAGGTGAGTCAATTTACCAGGATCACCAATAGGGAAGAGTACTCTAGTTATAGACTTGAACTCTCATAACCAATAACTTCACTCCCAAAAGTCTATCTGCTCACCCAAGGTGGTCAATCATAAAATCTCACTCATGAGATAGGTCTCAACAACAGATAGGTCTCAAATACCTGCTGTGTGTCTAATCCTGGATCTTCAGCCATTTACTCTGGGCCTCAGATACAGAATATATAAGACAAGTCCCTTCCCTCCAAGAATTCACAGTTTAGTAGGAAGCAGCAAAACACAATCAATTCTAGTTCTAGGAGCCACTTAATTCCAATAGAAGTACATGTAGGAAGGCAGGATCTCTGGTGGTCCAGTGGCTAAGACTCTTCATTCCCAATACAGGTGGCCCAGTTCGATCCCTGGTCAGGGAACTAAATCCCACAGGCTGTAACTAAAGATCCCATACGCCACAGTGAAGATCACTTCAGTTCAGTTCAGTTGCCCAGTCGTGTCCGACTCTTTGCGACCCCATGAATCCCAGCACGCCAGGCCTCCCTGTCCATCACCAGCTCCCGGAGTTCACTCAAACTCATGTCCATCGAGTCAGTGATGTCATCCAGCCATCTCATCCTCTGTCGTCCCCTTGTCCTCCTGCCCTCAATCCCTCCCAGCATCAGAGTCTTTTCCAATGAGTCAGCCCTTTGCATGAGGTGGCCAAAGTACTGGAGTTTCAGCTTCAGCATCATTCCCTCCAAAGAAATCCCAGGGCTGATCTCCTTCAGAATGGACTGGTTGGACCTCCTTGCAGTCCAAGGGACTCTCAAGAGTCTTCTCCAACACCACAGTTCAAAAGCATCAATTCTTCGGCGCTCAGCTTTCTTCACAGTCCAACTCTCACATCCATACATGACCACAGGAAAAACCATAGCCTTGACAAGTCGGACCTTTGTTGGCAAAGTAATGTCTCTGCTTTTGAATATGCTATCTAGTTTGGTCATAACTTTCCTTCCAAGGAGTAAGCGTCTTTTAATTTCATGGCTGCAATCACCATCTGCAGTGATTTTGGAGCCCCAAAAAATAAAGTCTGACACTGTTTCCACTGTTTCCCCATCTATTTGCCATGAAGTGATGGGACTGGATACCATGATCCTCATTTCAGCCAAATAAACATATAAATAATTTTTAAGAACTGCGTGTAAGAAGGAATATAATAGCTCTTCATGTTTAAAAGCTTAATAATCTGTGTTCTCATCACAAGAAAAAAAAATTTTTTTAACTATCGTGGCAACAGATGTCAACTAAATTTATTATGGTGATCATGCATATAAATACCAAATCATGACGTTGTATACCTGAAATTAATATAATGTTACATGTCAATTATACCTCAATTTATAAAAGGAATCTCTGGATTAGACATCATGGTGGACACTGAGTTGCACCACACAGATGCTCTTTCAGCAAAGGAACTGCTGACCCAGCACTTCTCTGTGCTGTTGGCAGACAATTTCCAAACACAGGTTTCTTCTGATAGCTCTCATCCAGTGTCTGGACCATGCAGGTGTATAAAGACCCAGTCATCTTGCATCAGTTCTAAATAAATCTGAAGCGCCTTTTAACTCCAGAGATCATCAGAATTCAGCTGAGGCTGTTCTTGGACCTGCCTCCAACCTTGGTTTCTTCCTCTGTGTCCTTCTGCTTCTTTTCCTTCCCTTCCCAACAGTTTTCCTTAAGAAACCTCCTATGTGCTAAACTCCATCTCAGAGCTTGCATCCCAGGGAACCCAACCTTCAGCAGTCAGTAGCACAAGTGTCAAAAGAAAGCAGGGCAATAGATAGCGGATTCACTTCATCACCTTCCATCTGGCGGGCAGAGACCCCATCACTCACTGATGAAATCTGGAGCGCTTCTAGCCCCAGGCACAACATAGCAGTCAAGTCCAGTCAAAAAACAAACACTGGCAGTGCATGGGGATGAATACCAGAGAAAGGGGACTCATTAACTATTGCAGCATATCAAGTGTTGGAGAAATACAGTGCCCGTAGTAATTACAAGGGGCTTTCCAGGTGGCGCTAGTGGTAAAGAATCCACCTGCCAGGGCAGGAGATGCAAGAGACTCAGGTTTGATCCCTGGGCCAGGGAGATGCCCTGGAGGAGGAAATGGCACTCCACTCCAGTATTCCTGCCTGGAAAATTTCATGGGTAGAGGAGACCGGCAGGCTACAGTCCATGAAGTCAAAAAGAGACACAACTGAGCTACTGAACACAGTAATTACAAAAACCAATGTTGGCTTTTATTAAGCTTCACTGATTGGGGAAGGGAATGGCAACCACTCCAATATTCTTGCTGGAAAATCCCATGGATAGAGGATCCTGGAGGGCAGGCTACAGTCCATGGGGTCACAAAGAGTCAGACACTGAGTGACTAACACTTTCACTTTCACACTTCACTGATACTCTGAAAAAAATACAAGAAAAAACTGAGAGGATTAATCCCAGCTGCAAGTTAGGTATGAAAGCCAGAAGACCTTCTTGGTAGCATATAATGAGGCTGTCACTTCCTGCAGTGTGGGGGCAGAGAAAGTTGAAGACCAGGACCAAGATATAATTGTCAGGGACCTTCCATCTGGCCCAATGACTGGGACTTAACCTTCCAAAGAGGGAGATCAGATCAGATCAAATCAGATCAGTGGCTCAGTCGCGTCCGACTCTTTGCGACCCCATGAATCCCAGCACGCCAGGCCTCCCTGTCCATCACCAACTCCCAGAGTTCACTCAGACTCATGTCCATCGAGTCAGTGATGCCATCCAGCCATCTCATCCTCTGTCATCCCCTTCTCCTCTTGCCCCCAATCCCTCCCAGCATCAGAGTCTTTTCCAATGAGTCAACTCTTTGCATGAGGTGACCAAAGTACTGGAGTTTCAGCTTCAGCATCATTCCCTCCAAAGAAATCCCAGGGCTGATCTCCTTCAGAAGGGACTGGTTGGATCTCCTTGCAGTCCAAGGGACTCTCAAGAGTCTTCTCCAACACCACAGTTCAAAAGCATCAATTCTTTGGTGCTCAGCCTTCTTCACAGTCCAACTCTCACATCCATACATGACCACAGGAAAAACCATAGCCTTGATAAGACGGACCTTTGCTGGCAAAGTAATGTCTCTGCTTTTGAATATACTATCTAGGTTGGTCATAACTTTCCTTCCAAGGAGTAAGTGTTTTTTAATTTCATGGCTGCAGTTGCCATCTGCACTGATTTTGGAGCCCAGAAAAATAAAGTCTGACACTGTTTCTACTGTTTCCCCATCTATTTCCCATGAAGTGATGGGACCGGATGCCATGATCTTCGTTTTCTAAATGTTGAGCTTTAAGCCAACTTTTTCACTCTCCTCTTTCACTTTCATCAAGAGGCTTTTTAGTTCCTCTTCACTTTCTGCCATGAGGGTGGTGTCATCTGCATATCTGAGGTTATTGATATTTCTCCCAGCAATCTTGATTCCAGCTTGTGCTTCTTCCAGCCCAGCATTTCTCATGATGTACTCTGCATATAAGTTAAATAAACAGGGTGACAATATACAGCCTTGACGTACTCCTTTTCCTATTTGGAACCAGTCTGTTGTTCCATGATGTGGGCTCAAACCCTGGTCAGGGAGCGGGGATCCACATGCCTCATCTCCAAGAAAGCAAAACATGAAAAAACACTGTAAAAAATTCAATAAAGACTTAAAAAATGGTCCACAGTGAAAAAAATCTTTAAAATATATATATTATATATATTTAAATATATATATATATATAATTGTCAGAATAGCTGAGCCCAAAGTTTGGTAAAATAAAATGGGACCCTGACATAAGAAATGGGAACAGCTGGGTTAATCCCCATCCCCAAATTCTGAATCTACATATTCCCCTAAGCTTTCTGAGCCTGCAGAAGTGGCCTACCTACCCTATTAAGCATTCCCTCGTGGCTCAGATGATAAAGATTCTGTCTCCAATGGAGGAGACCCAGGTTTGATCCCTGGGTCAGAAAGATCCCCTGGAGTAGGAAATGGCAACCCACTCCAGTATTTTTGCCTGGAGCATTCCATGAACAGAGAAGACTCGCAGGTTACAGTCCATAGGGTCACAAACAGTTGGATACAATTAAGCAACTAACTTTCAATTTTAGAAAGAAAGTTGCATTCCAACATTGACTGGAGATTATGAGAGTCTTCTCTACTGCAAGGCCACAAGTGTCCCACTCAAGATCCCCCCTCATCTCCTTTCCTGGTCACTTATAAACAGGCTTAGTTAAGTCACAACATAACCCAGCTGGAGACAAGCTGACAAGGGGAAAAAGGGAACTATACCTTCACGGAGTTTCAGGATGTGTACCAGCAAGAGCTGGGAGAATACACTCAGAATCGTCTTCTGGAGGTGCTTAATCAAGGAGGTTGGAATATAAGTTTGGATAAATCAGAGTTTGTTGATTTGAAAACCATCTGCTGGGATTAAAGATTTAACACCTTGGCAAGACCCCTAAAAGATAGTATAAGCCCGCAACTAGACAGCTGCCACAAGAATGGAAAAAACAATGCTCGTGTTGAGTGAGGTTGAAATGCCAGAATTGCCATGGTTGATGGTGGAAAAGTGAGTTAAAACTCTCAGAAAAGTGGAGATGCTAGAGTGGATAAACTAAAAAATGTCAGAAAATCTACAAGGTGATTATGTTCCAAGGGAAGACTCTAAAGAATGTGCTGGAGAGAGGGGCACCAACATCACTGAGAAACTTAGGGGTCGCTGTCCTCCTAGGCCAAGGCTGACAGCGGGAAAGACCATTACAGAACTAGGCTTGCTGATATAATGGGATGAAAGGACTTCAAACATAGAGGCAAGTTGGCAAACCTTAACCATTAGGAGCTAGGTGGATTCAGTTACCATAATAAGAGTCAAGGCTGGAGGGAGGCAGAGGGAGGAGGTTGCCATGCATAGAGTTTACACAGTTGGCTCATAAAACATGAAGCACCTAAAGGCAAAATTGGTGGGCAGCCAACAAGGTACAGCTCAGTTTGTACCAACTAAGGAAATTATATATGAATGCCCAGGAGACTAGAGGCAGTTATTCCAATATCATAACCCCTGGCCCATTTTTATGACTCAGAGCCCATTAACTAAAGAAGAGACCAGATCCCCAGGAAACAGGACTCTACAAAACCAAAGGAAGTATTCACTCTTCTGATTCCCATAGTTCTTCTCCAAAAGGATCTTTGAACATCTATTCACACAACCAAACTAGGAAGAAAGGCTACCCAAACATTTTGAGGACTGTTAGACACAGGATCCAGGGCTTCCCAGGTGGCGATAGTGGTAAAGAACTCATCTGCCAATGGAGGAGACACAGAGATGTGGGTTCAATCCCTGGGTCAGGAAGATTCCCTGGAGGAGGTAATGGCAAACCACTCCAGTATTCTTGCCTGGGAAATCCCACGGACAGAAGAGCCCGGCAGGCTACAGTCCACAGGGTCACAAAGAGTCGGACAGGACTGAAGCATGCACTCATGCACGGGAGTTATTAATAGACAATGAATGGAGTCTTGTTGTTGTTCAGCCGCCCAGTTATGTCCAACTCTTTGTGACCCCATGAACTACAGCGCCCAGGCCTCCCTGTCCCTCACCGTCTTCCAAAGTTTGCCCAAGTTCATGTCCATTGCATCTGTGATTCCATTCAGCCATCTCATCCTCTGACTCTCTCTTCTCCTTCTGCTCTCTATCTTTCCCAGCATCAGGGACTTTTCCGATGAGTCCACCATTCTCATTAGATGACCAAAATCCTGAATGGAGTCTTAACCAAGGTCTAATTCACAATGGATTCCCTGAGTCTGCAGACGCCTCTGGTGGTCATCTCCTCAACCCCTGAATGTATATCAGAATAGACATAGTCATGGTTAGCACAATCCCTACATTGCATCTTTGGACTGTAGAGTAAGAGCTATAAAAGTATGAAAACTCTACCTGCTACCTCCCAGACAACATAATAAAAAATAAAATCAAAGCTTCGCTCGTGGCTCAGTGGTAAAGAATCTACCTGCCAATGCAGGAGATGCGGGTTCCATCCCTGGTCCAGGAAGATCCCGCGTGCCGTGGAGCAACAAAGCCCGTGCACCACGACTACCGAGTCTGTGCGCTACAGCCCAGGACCCACAACTGCTGCAGTGCGTTTGCTCTGCAAGAGAAGCCACCACAGTGAGACAGGGGTCCATGAGAAACGACCACACCTCAGTCAGAGAGCAGCCCCGCAGTCCCTGCTCACCACAACCAAAGAACAGCCCTTGCAGCAACGAAGACCCAGCACAGCCAAAATATATAAATAAATAAAATTACAAAAAACAAATAAAATCATACCAAGGAATTGTGCCAGAAAACAGGGCCTCTTTCAAAGACCTCAAATTCTACTGTCCAGTTGGTAGCACTAACCATATGTGGTTATTGAGGATTTGAAATGTATCAGTGAAACTGAGCAGTTGAATTTTTTTTATTTTAATTAATAAAAAATTTTAAACATACCCGAGTTAGTTATTGGAAATCTTTTCAGTATGTTTGGAACAACTCAAGTATGCAAGTCTACTTTTTCAGTTGTAAATTTTATGAAACTTAAATATAGATTAAATATTTCTGATGAAATTTTAATATCCAAGTTGGAATGTAATATAAATATAAAATACACTTGGTACTCCAAAAAAAGATTGTAAAATATCTCATTAATAGTGTTTTATGTTTATTACATATGAAAATATTGCTAATAGACTGAGTTAAATAAAATATATTGCTAAAACCAATTCACTGATTTTTTGCTTTTTTAATGTGGCTATTAAACATTTTTAAATTCCATATGTGGCTCACATTATATACACAGTGGAAAGTACTGGTCTAAAGGATGCAGAAGCTGTGGTTCCAACCCTATCTCCATTTAATTCAGCAGTCTGGCCCCTGCAAAAGCCAGACAGATACTAGAGCAGTGATCCCTACAACCTTTTCGGCACCAGGGATCGGTCTTGTGGAAGACAGTTTTTCCACAGACCAGGGTGGGGGGCGATGGTTTCAGGAAGATTCAAGTGATTATATTTATTATGCCATTGCTGATGTGACAGAAGGCAGAGCTCGGGCAGTAAGGCCAGAGACAGAGGGTGGCCATAAACACAGATGAAGCTTCGCTCACTCGTCCACCACTCACCTCCTGCTCTGAGGCCCAGTTCCTAACAGGCCACCAACCAGAACTGCTCTGTGGCCTGGGGTCTGGGGACCACGGTCCTAGAGAATAACCACCAACAGCCATAAACTCAGCAGGCAGAAACCCCGAGTGAAGCCACCCCATCAGGTGTGATTTCTTTCCTAGAGTTGTCATCCTGGGTTGGTGTTATGCTGTCCTGGTTCATGATATGTGGCACTTGATCTGACGAATGTTTTCTTTCCCATCACCATTACAGAAGAGGCTCAGAGACAGACTGCTTTCACACGGAATGGGCAACAGGACACATTTACAGTTTTGCTTCGATGGACTCCAACCTGGCTTCAACCTCACACCTCTCCCCACCCCATTCCATGAAGTTAGCAAGTTACAAAGCCTTAAATTTTTTTTCCAAGAATAAAGTTAAATTAATTATATCCTCTTCATAGGATTGCTATGAAAACCAACATAAGCTAATATGTACATAGTGCTTGGCATAGAGTATGCAATCAGAAAGTTTTGGTCTCTCTTCTCCTTAGTGGACAGAGATAAAAACCTTAAATGATAAGGAACTAGGGCATATAAGTTGGGGTAAATATGATATTATCTTTATTTTGTTGTGATGCTTACTAGTCAGTGCTGGGAAGGCTGGGGCTTAGTCCATCAGCAGGATGTAAATATTAGTGGCTCTCAACCCTGGTTGCAATCAAGCTTACAAAAACCTTGGAGAGTTTTTGAAAGATATGAATGATCAGCCTACATCCCAGGGATTCTGGATTAACTTAAATTTTAAAAATTATATTTAATTCAGTTATCAGAAAACTTAAATATGTTTAAGAATAAGCCATCTGGGGTAATACCTATGTATTTTTTTTTAAGTTCTCCCAGGAGATTCTAATATACAACCAGGGTTTAGAGCCCCTTTTCTACCTGGCCATCTTGTCCTTGGTCTTAGCTATGTGATCTCTGCTCCTGGCAGCTTTTTTCAATGAAAATCCAGTGCTCATTCACCATAGACAAAGATGAATAAGAAAACAGCATCTGGTATGTTTGAGATCCTTCCTAGCGGAGAGGGGTCAGTGTCATTATGTTGAAGTTGAAAGGAAGGAACGAGAAGGCAGATCCCTTGCTCTGCCTCTCCCATTTCTGGACTTATTATTCTGAGTGTGTTGTGGGGTCAGGGACCTGAGGAAGGTCTTAAAGCACCTTAACGTGGAGGCCAGCCCTGCTGAGCCCAGCTGTGAACTGGCAGTTAATGCTGTTTGCTATGAAACACAAGCACCCAAATGTCAGTGTATTTGCAACACATTTCAAGGTTGAGTCAGGAGGCCAGGAGCTGTTGATGAATTCTTTATTTTTTTATATATTTATTTTGCTCACTGGGAAATCTGAGGTGTGTAGGGTCTTCAAGCAGCTGTTGGAAAATCATCAGGTTACAGAGAATAGACCCCAATGGAGAGGGAAGAAGGTTCTGGTTGTGTCATTGTGTGTGATCAGCTCGTCCCTTCCAGATTCCCTGTCCTGGGATGGACTAAAGGACCAAGGGATGAGGCACAGGAAGCAGAAAACCTTAACACTGGAAGGACCTGAGAGGTAACTAGTCCAATGTCCCATTCAATGCCCTTCAAGCCACCCTTTCCCCAGTGAGAGATCCATCTGTCTACTTGATGGTCTTCTGTGACAGGGAACTCACCGGGGGCCAGGTATCACTTGATTATCCAATATCCATCCCCAAACTACCTCAAATGAGCCTTCCTTGTGGCTTCAATGCACCAGAGGCTGTTCACTAACCTGAAAGAGTGAAGGCATATATTGAGTTACCTGGTTCCATGCAAACACACGGAATACAAAGGCAAACACATCCAGTCATATCAGCCTCAGGGCACCAGGCACCTGGAGCCACTTATTACTCTCACATTTACTTATTAGCAGCCTGGGAAGATGCCCGAGCACAGTGCAGGCGACCTTTTGTTTTCTTCTTTTGCTTGGCATTTCTTTTTCTATTTTCTTTTCAACATTTCCAAATCCTTTTTTCTCTTCCTTACTCAGGAAGAGAAAGAGCCACTGTCAGTCCGATAGCATTGAAGCCTTTGAGGCCCCCCTGAACCTACATCCATCTTGCAGAAGCATCTTCTCAAAGCCCTAAGATGACACTACTTGCCCTCTGCTAAAGGACATGTATTTCAGAGAGTTATAAAGAGCATGAAGTTTGGGGTGACTCAGGGATGGACCCAAAATCTAACCCTACTACTTACAGCTCTGTACCCTGGGGGAAATGAGTCAACCTCTGCATCTCAATTTCTTATCTGCAAAATGAGCTTAATACCAATCTTCAAAAGGATGGGAAAATGAAAGACAATGTATATATAGAAAACAATGCAATACAGTAACACTAACAAATCCAAGGAGAAAAAACACAAAACCAGCTAAGTGAGGTCAGAATATTTTTTATAAAATTTAACACCCTCATGATTTTAAAAAAATAGAGGCAAACTAGAAATACAGATGGACTTTTAACTGACAAATTATATCCACAAAACATCTACAATAAGCTTCATACTCAAGGGTGAAAAATTGCCATGGTTATTCAACATTGTATTGGAAGTCCTAGCTGGAGTACTAAGGCAAGAAAAAGAATAAGTGATATGGCAGCAGGAAAGGAAGAAATTCAATTGTCACTATTCAGAGTTGACATCATGGCCTAAACTCTAAAAGAGTTTATCACTAAATTATTAAAACTTATTTATTAAAATAATTTATTAAATAATTAGAACAGAAAATATAGCAAGTTGTGAAGACAAAAATGCAAAAATCACTGTATTTCTAAATACTGACAAAAACGTTTTTAACTTTAAATATCATTTAAAATAGAATCAAATATATAAAGCATTTAGAAATAAATGAAGTGTTCTGACTCCTCATCTTAGGCTTACTCATCACCCCATCCATCTTATTCTGCAAAAGCAAGCCACAAAAAAATCAGCCTGACCCTAACTACAAATACACATATACATGCTCCACTTTGCTAATCAGGCCAAGGTCTATGCTTGAGAAGGAACGAAGAGAAAAACATATTCACCACGTCTCATTTTTGCTACCTGTCTCCACTGCCCTGTCATTCAGCCCTCTCCCTTTCAGGCTGTATTGTTATTTGAACCCAACACAAAACAGATTCAGCCACTAGGTCAGGTATGGTAAGCTCTAGGCAGGAGGCAGGCAGACAAGGTGGTTAATAATAAGAATCAAACCACCAAGGAAACTGGGTGCAGGTTGAAAAAATAAAAAAGAATATGGGTCAGGATTTTAGCATCAAACAAGTGTGGGTTCAATTTTCAGACTTGTCTTTTGCTCCCTCTATGACATGGGACCATGTGTGTAAGGACTCCTATAAGAAATAACTGAAGCAATATATTCGAGTACTTGGCACAAAGTAAAGTTCAATAGACTAAAGTAAAGTTCAATAAAGTTCAAAAGACAGAGGATGAGATGGTTGGATGGTATCGCTGACTCGATGCACATGAGTTTGAGCAAGCTCGGGGAGTTGGTGATGGACAGGGAAGCCTGGCGTGCTGCAGTCCATAGAGTCGCAAAGAGTTGGACGTGACTGAGCGACTGAACTGAACTGAACTGAAAGTTCAATAAATGTCGACAATGGGGATGGTATGGGTGAGGAGTTGAAGTCGGTTCAGAAATTACTTAGAAACAGATGCAATCTTATAGAAATCAAAACTGAACCAATGAGATACTCTTGTTGCCTACCAGTGACTGACAAATACTAATAAATGTGTAATTCCTAGTACTGGCAAGACTGTGGGGAAAGGGGCTGTTTCATGCAATGAGGCATGCATACATGCTAAGTCGTTTCAGTCGTATCTGAATCTTTGGGATCCTGTGGACTGTAGCCCGCCAGGCTCCTTTGTCCGTGGGATTTTCCAGGCATGAATACTAGAGTGGGTTGCCATGTCCTCCTCCAGGGGATCGTCCCGACCTAACCTCATCTCTTACATCTCCTGCATTGGCAGGTGGGTTCTTTACCACTGGTGCCACCTGGGAAGCAATGAGAGGAGTTGATGCAAATTTTCTGGAGCAAATTATAGCAACATCTACCAACTGAAAAAACACACACCCTTTTACTTACAAGAATTTACCTAGGGAAATAATTACAGGTGTGTGCCAAGACATATACACAAGTATGTTAACTTCCCAGGTGGCACTAATGGCAGGTTGGATCCAAGGGTTGGGAAGATCCCCTGGAGGAGGGCATGGCAACCCCTCCAGTATTCTTACCTGGAGAATCCCATGGACAGAGGAGCCTGGCAGGCTACAGTCCACAGGGTCACAACAAGTTGGACACTACTGAAGTGACTTAGCACACACGCACACATGTTAACGGCAACATTCTAAATAATTAGCAAAAACTGAGAGAAGGGCACATCTAAATGTCCAACATCTACATAGCTCAACATTCGGAAAACTAAGATCATGGCATCCATTTCCATCACTTCATGGCAAATAGATAGGGAAACAGTGGCTGACTATTTTTCTGGGCTTCAAGATTGCTGCAGATGTAACTGCAGCCATGAAATTAAAGGACGCTTACTCCTTGGAAGGAAAGTTATGACCAGCCTAGACAGCATATTGAAAAGCAGAGACATTACTTTGCCAACAAAGGTCCGTCTAGTCGGCTATGGTTTTTCCTGTGGTCATGTATGGATGTGAGAGTTGGACTGTGAAGAAGGCTGAGCACAGAAGAATTGATGCTTTTGAACTGTGGTGTTGGAGAAGACTCTTGAGAGTCCCTTGGACTGCAAGGAGATTCAACCAGTCTATCCTAAAGGAGATCAGTCCTGGGTGTTCATTGGAAGGACTGATGTTGAAGCTGAAACTCCAATACTTTGGCCACCTGATGCGAAGAGCTGACTCATTAGAAAAGACCCTGATGCTGGGAAAGATTGAGGGCAGGAGGAGAAGGGGACAACAGAGGATGAGACGGTTGGATGGCATCACTGACTTGATGGACATGGGTTTGGGTAGACTCCAGGAGTTGACGATGGACAGGGAGGCCTGGCGTGCTGCGGTTCATGGGGTCGCAAAGAGTCAGACACGACTGAGCGACTGAACTGGACTAAAATATCCAATAATAGGAATTAAAGAAATGATGATGTAAAGACATGTTTAACCCCATGAGAAAATGCTCATAACATATTCTAAAGTTGGGAGGCTGATTTCAGAACAGAGGGGAGTTTTCATTATTCTATATGAAAAAGATGCTATAGAGTCACTAAAATATTATGAGCAGCCATCTCTGAGCAGTGGGAATCACAGCTCCTATAAGCCCTTGGTTAATCTGATTTACATATTTTCAAAGGTACCTTGAAAGAACTTATACCATTTTCCACAACTGCTGAGAAACTTTTAGGACCAATGAAGAGAATAGGATGTCCTCACTTAGCACAGTGTGGCCAGCCTGCTCCCCTGAGGCCACCCCATCCAGATGGCTCCCCGCTCCAGCACCCAGTCCAGCATCACACCCACCCTTCCTTCTCTGCCTGCATCTCAGGCCGTCCCAGAGAAAGGTCATCTCTTTGTGAAGACAGATTAGGGGAATGTTTATGCAATAACTCATGAAACTGCCTATAAAAAGAGGGTTTGGTTTTTTTTTTCCCCTCCCTTTGGACGTGATTGTACTTTACCAAGTACAGCAAAGCAGGAAAACTTTATTTTTGGAAACAAATAGAATGTAACGAAACAAAAACACTGAGTGCAGTGGTAGATACTGTGATATTTCTATCTTTGCGCCCCTGGGCTTCTCTCTCCTCATCCACAAAGTTTGCCAGTAGAGGAATCATTTTTCAAATCTCAGAAAATGTCACTGATGGGGGAAAATCGACCGGACAAGCCTGAGTGAGAGACTCCAAGCAGGTCTGCGCTGCCTCTGGAGCTACAGCGAGAGGCTGGGGGCGTTTTTGTTATGCTAATAGCCTTTAGTTAATTGCCCTCTTGCTGTTCTCTGTTTTGGAGAAATAAATTGAGGTGTTAAGCTGAAAAGAGGTGTAATTTATTTCCTTCATGCTTTTCTATGTTTTCCAAATTTTCCAGGATGGATGGGAATTACCGGTAGAAACAGGTTTATCATCATTATTATCAGCATCATCACCACCATTACTGAAGAGAATTGTGATGTAACAGTTACAGCTACCTCCGTGGCATCCTGTCGGGTGCCCTGTAAAGATCTCCCTTGCCCGCTGCAATTGCCCAAAATACTTTGAACTGAGATGAAGGACTTTCATTTCAGTGAGCTAAAGCTTAAAGTTCAAAGTGCTGAGCCGGAGTGGGGGGAGGACCTGTCTCTACATTACACCGTGGTATAAACATCTCACTGGGCTGCACCCTGGGAGGGGGCTTTTTCATCCAGGTGTTAGGGGAAGCACACTGACTCAAACTGCCCACCCTGGCCAGGCACCATAGTAACTATTTGCAGGAGTTGTTTTACGACAGAAGGTCCTGGTAAGGAACAGGAAACTAATAAGCCTCCACCAACCGGAAGAGTTCAGGAAAGGTCAAAAGTAGACACCACCTGTCCGACCACCTCCCAGAATCCTTCTCTCTGGCATCCATCTTGGCTGAACAAGGCGTGCACCACCACGAAGGACTCTGAGTCAGAATGATTGGCTAAGGACAACCCGGAAACTAATCCCATCACCATAAAGCCTGAGACTGCAAGCCACATGGCACAGCAGTTCTCCTGGGTTCCCTTACCCTACTGCTCTCTGCCTGGGTGCCCTTTCCCAATAAAATCTCTTGCTTTGTCAGCACATGTGTCTCCTCTGACAATTCATTTCCAAGTGTTAGACAAGAGCCCTGGAAGGGGTCCCCCTTCCTGCAACACAGGGGCCCACTGCTTAATAGCTTAGGCCTCCTCTCCTAACTCCTGCTCTGTGGACAGCCCTCTGGGCCATGGGAGTTGATTCCCCTCTTGCATTTTCCTGACAGAAACCTAGCAGCCAGTGACTGCTCATGGAATGGGAAGAGGAGGGCGATGCTATAATTTTGTTTTGTTTTAATAGAAAACTGCTCTGTCTTCAGTCCAACAAAGGCATGAATCTGGATTCTCTCCACAGCCTCGGAAAGGAACTGTGGCCTGTTCCTGGGTGAGGAACATTAACGGCCCAGAGGAGCAAGCCCAAATTTTCTTTGGAGAAGTGGGTGTTTCAGCTTCCTAGCCCTCTCTGAGCCACACAGGAGATCCACTCGCACTCCTCCTCCTGAGAGGGAAGGAGGAGGCATGGATGGGTCAGCAGCAGAACTTAAGGCTGTGTCGGGAAATCAGGATTCCCTAGGTTGTAAACTCCTTCAGAACCTACATTTTTTCCTTACATTGCTCCAGTCTGCGGCGGGGGTGGGGAGGTGAGGAACTCCCAGACCTCCCAGTATAGCCTCCTGGGTTGTTGCTGGAGCAGCCAAAGGACAGAGCTGGGAGGCACCAAGCCCTGGCATCAAACCGCAGCTCTTCCCTCCTCATCCAGGCCACCTTGGCCAAGTCCTTACACTCAGGATGCTCCCCCTCGGGTTCCTCCCTCATCTCCTCCCTGAAACTGTGAGGACCACATACTTGGCTGGATGTCTTACAGCCACGATCAAATTCTTCTGCTGCCTTACTTCTACCCCTCATGCAGAATTTGTGTACATCCCTGGTGGCTCAGCCAGTAAAAAATCCGTTTGCAATGAGGAGACCCAGGTTCGATCCCTAGGTTGGGAAGATCCTCTGGAGTAGGAAGTGGGAACCCACTCCAGTGTTCTTGCCTGGAAAATCCCCATGGACAGAGGAGCCTGGCGGGCTACAGTCCATGGGGTTGCAAAGAGTCGGACACTTCTGAGCGACTAACACACACACACACTGAATATAAAGGACTCAAAGATCAAGAACCTAAATGGCTATTAGATGTCTGTCTCATCAATTTTCTTCTCAGGCCCACTGAGCTTCAAAAATTGATATAAAAATAGCAAGCAACCAGAGTCCTCAATCCAGAGGGAAAAAAACTTCGTTTTGTGGGTTTCTGTTTATAGAGGAAAATAAAGGAACACAAAAGGATCAGTGTTTCTACTTTTAAATTCCAGAAGTATACCTAAAACCTTATTAAACACGCAAATAAGAATAAATACACACCACTCTATTATAGCTGGTTAAGTATGAGAGGAAAAAAATCCACGGGAAAGAGAGAGCAAGACACCTGGAAAGATGTGGGGCATCCCAAAGATACCCAAGGAGAAGCTGTGAGGGGTGGTGAAGAAGTCAATGAGACAGAGCAAGGCTGTCAGGGCGACAGAAAAAACAGACAACGGCCCCCTCTGGCCGTTTCCCCGTCCTGTCTGGGCTCCCTTCTCCGGCCAGTAACTCACGAGCCCTGCCGCCCGCCCTTTCCAATGGACCAACAGCGCCATCTGGTGGGTTGTGTAGTTATTGACTCTGACGATCTTTTTAATCCCGTTGCCTTTTCACTACACTTTTCGGCAATTCAGAGAGGAGTGTGAAGCATCTTCGTTTTACAAAACTTAGTGAGGGTCAAACGCAATGAAAGGAAAGCCTGGCGATTTCCCTCACCATCAGTCACCTCCCGCTTCAGGGCCGCACTCTCCCCACCGCCCGCCCCTCGGAGGACACTGTGGTGGGGGCAGGGGGCTGTCGGCGCGAAAGGGCAGGGAGAAGGGGACGCCACACAGATAAGAAGCGACTTGACTTGGCTTTGCAGTAAGTGTCCAAACTTGGGCAGGAAGCTGTCGGGGCAGCAACTTGAATCCCCCTGCCCCGCCGCACCCCCTCCCCCGTCCCCCGCAAGAAGATGTGTTCTTTTTAAGAATACTGTGGAATTCAGACCTATGGATTCTTCCGTGGTCTCTGGTATTGCTGAAAATAGTCCTGGACACGTTTCTTTGTTGCTATTTTATTGATAATACTGAACATTTGGTAAAAGACTAAGTGGAGCCATTAAAAACGATACTGTATGGAGTCATTGGCTTTTAATCTGTGCACTTTTCTGCCTGCCTATGTTTTCCTTCCATAAAAAGGACTCCATTCAAAATTGATGCTGTGGAATATTTAATGGGCAAATACTCTCAATGCCATGTTAAATTTTAAAAATTCCAGAATGGAATTTGGTGTTATGTGTTTGAATGTTGCTAAGAGAGCAAATCTTAAATTTTCTCACCACAAAAAATAAATGGTGATGATGTGCTGGTGATGGAGGTGTTAGCTCACGCTATGCTGGTAATCATTTTGCAGTGTTTAAAAGGATCAAATCAACATATTGTATACAATGTTATATGTCAATTATATCTCAGAAAGCTGGGGGGAAAACCCAAATGTTCTTATGGTTTGGGTTTTCTTTCTTACCCCCACTTTTCATTTGTGCTGTTATATTCCCTAGTGGTTCAGATGATAAAGAATCTGCCTGCAATGAGGGAGACCTGGGTTCGATCCCGGGGTTGGGAAGATTCCCTGGAGGAGGGCATGGCAACCCACTCCAGTATTCTTGCTGGAGAATCCCCATGGAAAGAGGAGCCTGGTGGGCTACAGTCCATGGGGTCCCAAAGAGTCGGACACGACTGAGCGACTAAGCACACACACACAAACACCATGTTAAATTAACTCTGGAATAAAATAGAGAATTAATGAATAAGGAAAATGATGTTTACAACAGATCCCCCACACCAAAAGTTCTATATTTATCTGCTGCTGCTGCTGCTAAGTCGCTTCAGTCGTGTCCAACTCTGTGTGACCCCATAGACATCAGCCCACCAGGCTCCCCCGTCCCTGGGATTCTCCAGGCAAGAACACTGGAGTGGGTTGCCATTTCCTTCTCCAGTGCATGAAAGTGAAAAGTGAAAGTGAAGTCGCTCAGTCGTGTCCGACTCTTATCGACCCCATGGACTGCGGCCCACCAGGGTCCTCCGTCCACGGGATTTTCCAGGCAAGAGTACTGGAGTGGGGTGCCATTGCCTTCTCCGATATTTATCTAGAGAAGGAGAGAAAACAAGAGCAAGACATACAGCAGTCATCAGTATTGTGGTAGTCTCTAGTTAGGGATTGCTGCTCGTTTTAATTTTATCTACTTAATTTTGTCTACATTTTTTACACTGAATAGGTATTACTTCTTAAATAAAAAGAGCCGATTTTTTGAAGGAAGAGCATTTCTGCAGTAGCCCCGCCATCCCCCCACCCCACCCCCATCACTTGTCCCACAGGCCAGGTGGGCCAGGTAGACCTTCTTCGATCAAATCAGAGACATCCTGGGAGGTTCAGCTGGTTGCAAGAAGTATCCCTTGCTTCCAGTGGTTTCCAGTACCAGCACCAGAACAACTGCCTAAGGATCCAGCCAGGTCTTGCAGAGGAGGTAACCCCTGAAGCTGTTACAATCGCTTATGGACTAAAGTACGTGGGTCTTGGGGTGCAGTGTGACACTTCTGAGCTGAGCCGGCAGCCAGGACCCCCAACATACATCGTCACTGTCTCTAACTCTTGACTTAGAGCCAATGACCTAACGTCAGTTCCCTCACCTGAGAAGTAGAGCTGTAATCAGCAGACGGCTGAGAAAGGAAACGTGGTAGGCTGAAGTCTGAAACTGTTGTTTTTGCAGGTCAGAAATGAGCAAATGGGGCAGTTTCTTGTGGTTCATCCTCAACGTGGCAAAGGCTTAGCACAGTGCTGGCCTGTGGCCGGAGTGCCTCATCCTTGGGGTGACCTTGCCCCCATTCTACAGATTGGGTTGTAAGGATAGAAAGTGGGAACTGCAGGGAGGTACTGGGGAGGAATGAGGTGAATGGGGGAGAAGGCTCAGCATTGCCTCCTCCTGCTTGTCATTTTCAGGCCACCTCCCAACTACACCCCCACACACTCCTCCCCCGCCCCCGACATCATTAAAGTTACTTCCACATGGCAGAACTCCCCCACCCCCGCTATCTGAGCCCCATGGGGCCCACCTCTTGACATCAGAAGGCTGATGTCAGGGCAGGAACTTTGAACCCCCAATCTCCATCTCCCTCTTGACACAGGGGGCTGAGGTGGTGGTATACACTTCCTCCCACTGGAGAGAAGGCACAGTGGCTATAATTTAAGCAGCTAGGGTGTGGTGCTCCCCTCGGTCCTAATTAACTCAGTTGCTATAAGTTCCATTGCACTGGGCCTAAGAGACCAAGTCTGAGGAGTGGGAACCATTGGAAGTGTTGTTGGTAGGCAGGGAAGGAAAGAGCCTCCACTAATCAACCAGTCAGGGCCTTAAGTTGTCAAGAGATCATATGAGCTTGGATATTTCCTTTAGATTTCAGATTTCTGAATCAGTGCTCATCTCCAGAAAAGGCCTGCCAGCTCCAGCCAGAGCTGCCGTGGCCACTGCCCGTTTGAGGAGGACTTTGGATTTTCTCAATACCATCTTTCAAACTCCCTCTGAAATAAGAGCACACAGCTGATGGGCTGGGGGCTACAGCAGAAGAATAATCGGGAGGTGGGGGCGCAGGAGGAGCAGTCAGGGTGTCACAGGCTCTTTCCTTCTTGGGTTAGTTACTCTAAGAATAGAACCTTCAATTCACATCAAACAGAAGATCTACATGGCTTATTTCATTCAACGTGCCAAACTTATTTCATTCAAATGTGCCCTGTATGTAAGAGTGGTAAGAGTGGTTAAGTGAACATATGTGGTCAGAAAAGCTGAAAGCCATTCCCAAGTTCACAAGGAAATAGGTGAGGGAGCCAAGACATCAACCCACATCCACTGTCTCAAAATTCTGTTCTCTTTCCAAAATTGCCACAAATCCAAAGGAGAATAATTGTTCTAGATTGGAGATTCTGAAACGAGGGCATCAGAAACCAAATGCTGTCAAGGACTACTGCCAGGTTATGGCAAGTAATCTGCTTGTTCAGAGGGGACATCAAATGTGGGCCACAGACTTGAAAAGACAAAGTATGACTGACTTGCCTGGTCATCCATCCATTCATCAGTCCAACTGCCAAGTCCCACTATTTTTCAAACCCCTATGGATGTTATGATGATTAAGATATAATCTGTGTATTGTTGTTTAAATGTCAGTGGCTTGTAACAGCCAATATTTATTTCTTGCCCAGATCACCTGGAGACGGCAGGTTGGTGGAGACTGGCTTCTGCTCTGCTTTGTGTGCCTCCTCGTTCTGGGACCTGGCCTGAACGGGCAGGAGACATGCTGTAGGAGACCTGGCCACACCATGCATTTGCATCTGAAGCCCCACCATGGAGCGAGGCCACATCACCTGCGGGAGATACAGGATGGGCAGGGATTTACAAGCCTCTTAGGAGAAGGAACAAACAATCATGAACAATAATGCAACCTACCACTTTGTAGATTTTCTGTCTGCAAATTTACGATGGGGAAGGCTTCCTAGTCAAAAAATTGAGAGTCCTGAGTCTTTTGCCTGGGTTCAGTCCCTGGGTCGAGAAGATGTCCTGGAGGAAGAAATGGCCACCCGCACCAGTATTCTTACCTAGAGAATCCCATGGACAGAAAAACCTGGTGGGCTACAGTCCCTGAGGTCGAAAAAAGTTGGATGTGACTGAGTACACGAACACACCACTTTGTAGGCTTTCTCAATCGACAAATTCGAAATGAGGATGGCTTCCTAGTCAAAAAACTGAGACTCCCGCTGGAGGGGATAATTTGAAATCTACTTCTAAACATACCAACTGTCCCCCTGCCCACATTCTGTCGGTAATTTGTTTACATGATCCAGGAATGAAGGCAGGATATTCCAAGATGGAATTCAACAATCAGATATTGGTTTTAAGGTTCTAAGGTCAAACTTAAGCTGTCCCCATACGCTTCTGCCCTGAAGAGCCTCTGAAGGAGCTTCAAGTGATGCAGGTCCATGGGAAATGCCATTCACTGGCCTCCCCGGCCCTAATTAGATGGCAAGGGAGCCAGGGACATAGCCAAGGAGTCTCCTTAGGCACAGACCAGGAGAGAGAAGGGTGGAGAATGGGTCTGCAGGGGCAAACAGACTTTCCAGCACTAGCTACTCACTCCCAAATCCCTTTCCAGCCCAAAAGCGATGCTACAAAATGACTTCTATCACCTCCAGGCCAAGAGTCTTACAGAATGGGACAGAATCTTAGGAATTCAGGCATTCCAAAAATGCTTATATCATGGTGTGAAATGCGGAGATGGGTTTAAAAAAAAAAAAAAAAAAAAAAACAGTGCTTATCCCCAGAAAGCTTGCAGGTGAGAAGTCTTCTCAGACTCACTGATGAGCAGCACAGGGTCCAAGGTCCAGGAGTTAAGCAAAGCCATACACACCAAGTCAGTGACCGCAGAGGACTAGCAGTCTTGGCTTCCAGCCTCTTTCTCTTACCATATGCCTCCTTGATTAATGGACCTTCTGTTCTAATTCCTTCGTTTCATTCTGCCTTATCTTTTCCTTCTTGTGGGGGATCACAAGACAAGGTGGGGCCCCTCCTTGGAAGCAAAAGAGAAGTCGTAGGAAAAAACAACATGCACCCAGAAAGCAGGTGTCAGCTGTCCATAACCCAGGGGCATCAAACAAGGAAAGAGAATCCAGGAATTTTTTTTAATTATGTAAATGATGAAAGCCGCCTTTTGCTACGTCCTTTCCATCAGAACTCTTAGAGCATTTGCGGCTTTGATTAATGAGGCTATATCCGAGAATGATATTCATGTTACCCAATAAAGACACCATGGGGTTGTTCCAGGCTCAATTTTGGCAACTTGCTCAATATTCAAGCTGGGCTTTTTTTTTCCTTCTATCTTATCGACCAGGTACAAAAGGATGTTTTCTAAATGAGAAAAATCTCTTCGTTCGTGTACTGTTCTAAACTCAGTGGGTTCTCTTTGCAGCCAGGTGAGAAAAAGTTGCAATTTCAATGCAGAGAGCCCTTCTGAATGCCGGCGGCCTGGGAGGTATAATGAACAAGCTTCAGTCTTGGACTGGTTCCCAGACCCACAAGGCGAGAACGCTGTGGTGTCTAAACAGAAGTCCCTGGCTTTCTTTCAGTCCCTAGTCTTATTAGGTTTGACGCTCCTTTATTATGTTTTGTTCTGCATCTCTAAATCCCCCTTCTGAAGCATAATGCTGCAAACATGGGGTCTGCACGCCCAAGAGCATTGTCCCTCGGTCGCCATGGTAACCCAAGCGCATCCACCAAGCGCTTTCCTCCAAATGAAATAGCCAGCTCGGGCTCTGAGCTCGCACCTTGCGTGCACCCACCCCAGTCAGCGACTATCCCCACGGGGGTTTCTGTTTATGAGTGAGCGTTGGCAACAGCCAAAGAGGCCGGTGCAACTGTGTTTTATCGACTTTATTAAAATACCTGGGATACACATTCAATTTCTATTTATTGTTGTTTCACCTGTGCCGAGAGGGGAACTGCCGGCTCTTGACAAATGGGCTGAGAGGCTGTCGAGTTTCACTCGGATGTTGGTGGGTAACCGATGCCGAAGTGTGGTTTCATAATAGCGTAATGAGACTTTGAACTTTTACAGCACCTTTCATCAGTCAATCTCCCACTCCCTCGTTAGTCCCCTCGGCCCCCTGGGAAGGAGGTAGGTGGTGAGTGCGGCACCCCCTCCACCACACGGCAAGCCCGAGGCGAGGGGAGGCCTCCAGCGAGCTGCCTAGACATAAACAGGACACGGATCCACAAACAGGCCATGGGAGCCCCTGTCTGATGGAGCTGCCTCTAATCATGTAATTATCCCACCATCGTGCACATCATTTGCATTTTTAATTCCACTCATTAAACTTAGGGCTTCTGTTTAGGGAGACTTGTCTCCACACATCTCAACCGTCTGAATGCCTGTGGCTGGCCCTTTTATGCAGTAACCAAGCATCCTGATAGAGAGATTGAGGAAAACATTAGCCTAGTCCTGCTATAAAACAGCACATGACCTACCCAAGCAGAATGGCACAGGAAATGGCAACCTGTATGGGAACACAAAGCAAGATGTTCTGAACAGCCTCACGTCCACGAGAGAGAAACCTGCAGTACTTCCTAAGTCAGCAAAAACTTCCTGCCAGGGAACCTTCCTACACTGTTGGGAATGTAAATTGGTGCAGCCACTATGGAGAACAGTATGGAGGTTCCTCAAAAAACTAAAATTAGAGTTACCAGTGATCCAGCAATGCTACTCCTGGGCATACATCCGGAGAAAACCATAATTCAAAAAAGATACATGTTGCAGCCCTACTTTAAAATAGCCAAGACTTGGAGAAACCAAAGTGTCTATCCATGAAGGAAAAGATAGAGAAGATGTGGTACATATATTCAATGGAATATTAGCCGTAAAGAATGAAATAATGCCATCTGCAGCAACACGGATGGATCTAGAGATGGTCATACTGAGTGAAGTAAGTCAGAGAAAGACAAATTTCACGATAGATCACTTATACGTGGAATCTAAAAACAATGGGACAAATGAACCTATTTACAAAATAGAAATAGTCACAGATGTAGAAAACAAACTTATGATTACCAAGGGGGGAAAAGTTGGGGGATGAATAAATTGGCAGATTGAGATTAACATGTGCACACTACTATATATAAAATACATATGAACCTCTGTATATGAACCTACCGTATAGCACAGAAAACTCTATTCAGTATTCCGTAATGACCTACATGGGAACAGAATCTTTAAAAAAGAAAAGTGGATATATGTATATGTAAAACAATCACTTTATGTACCGTAGAAACTAACAAAACACTGTGAATCAACTATACTAGAACAAAAATTAGTTTTAAAAAGAGATGAAGAAAAACGTCCTCCCTACCTCAAATCGCATGCCAATCCGTGTTAAAAAGTGGGTCTAAATCCAGCACCCCCAGGTTCAGATGTGGAAATGGAGCCCCAGAGAGACTTCCCAACTAACTGCAAGCCCCACGGCCAGTCAGTGACAGAGGGGAGCCCAGAGCCCAAGTGTTCCACCCAAATGACTCACATCCCCCATCAACTTTCACTGGATAAGCCTCAAAGCCTTTCACTCATGTTCAGAGAGTATGTCGCCCTCGAATATTAGCAACATAAGCTCTAAACTAACAGGGACTGTGTCTGTTTTGTTCCCAGCTCTATTCCAGAGAAGAGAGCCTAGTATATAATGAACTCTGCATACATTTTTGTTGATGATCAAATACCTTTACCCTTCCTACTTGACAGGGCTCAGGGAGAAAGACAATGAGCAAGGAATCATTGAAAACCCACATGGGTCTCCGTCTCTCCTTCCGTGAGATGAGCTCACCATCTGCTTACCGCTTGGTTCTCAGGACTCTGAATTTTGCCATGCCCTTTGCCTGGACAGATTTTTCCCATTTAGGATTCAGCTCGAATGTCACCTCTTCAGAGAGGCCTTCCTTGACCTGCGTGTTTATTGTTCCCTGGTGGCTCAGAGGTTAAAGCTTCTGCCTGCAATGCGGGCAACCTGGGTTCGATCCCTGGGTGGGTAAGATCCCCTGGAGAAGGAAATGGCAACCCACTCCAGTATTCTTGCCTGGAGAATCTCATGGACGGAGGAGCTTGGTGGGCTATAGTCCACGGGGTCGCAAAGAGTCAAACACGACTGAGTGACTTCACTTTCACCTTCATCCCAGCCATTCTTTTTCACTTCATTTTGTGCTCAGTGCTCAGTTAACTCAGTGTCTAACTCTTTGTGACTCCATGTACTATAGCCCACCAGGCTCCTCTGCCCATGGGATTCTTCAGGCAAGAATACTGGGGTGGATTGCCATTTCTTCCTCTATGGGATCTTCCTGACCGAGGCATTGAACCTGAGTCTCGTGCATTGCTGGACTGCCGTGCATTGGTGGATTCTTTACCACTGAGCCACCTTTATTCCAGTTTTATTTTCATCGTGGTTATTATGAATATTGGAAGTGACCTTGCTTATTTTACAATCCTCTCCTCCACTATGATGTGAGCACCATGGGATCAAGGGTGTCTGTCTGGTTCACCACACTATTCCCAGGACCTAGACTAGAGCCTGACATGTGAGAGGTACTCAATACATACTTGCTGAAGTAATAAATATAGAATGAAAAATTACTGAAAAAGAAAATGCAAAAGATTAGAAAAACAGAAGTATTTGTTTAAAACTAAAGATGTTTAGTATGATTGTATTTCTCATACTTATCAACATTAGCAACAAATTGGAGCTTCATACACCCTCTTTGGACTTGAACAAATTTCCAGAGAAGATATGTGTATACAAAACACATCCCTACAACATATCATTATCTCCCTGGTTCCAGGTGATCTCACAGTTGGTGTTTTTGGTGTTTATCTTGGCCTCTGGGGCTTTATTAATGTAATTACAGACACAAGTCACCAGTTGGGTGTGTAATTGGGTATATGGGATTCTCTATATAAAACTAATCGCTGAAAGGTAGGACAGACCCAGAGACGCCCAAGAAATCAGCTGCCCCAATTGGTCCGTTTTACAGACCTGGAAACTGAGGCCCTGGCAAGTGAAGGGACCTGCCCTAAGCCATCACATGGCTAATTTGGGGAGCCAACAGAGGACTTCAAAGGAACAAGTCTGCTCCTTTGATGTAAGTTCAAAGGATGTTGATTAAACTGACTTCAGTTAAACACATTGTCAAGGAGAGTTCCCCTCCCTTCAAACTGTAAGAGGCAGTACCCACAGCAAAACCACCCTCAAGGGGGACCTGTCAATGTCGTCCGAAAGGAACACAGGTACAGAAGCACACTCTCAGAATCCTTCTCACTCTTTCACACAGGATGTACTATCCTGCTGTCGTCCTTCACCAGTATTCTCCCCTTATTGTAAACAAACAAACAAACAAAAATAGACTCATCACTAGGCCAATCAAAAGAGCACTATCGGAATCTCTTGGATTTGGAGGAAGAAAAGAAAAAAACTCGGGCAATTATGACACATCTGTCTTCTGTTAAAGGCATCACCTGTAATTTCAAAAATGTCCCCTTTCTGAGCCACCTCACCCCGGGGCAAAGCACTTCTCCCCCAGGGCCTCTATCCATATCTGGTTTTCTCTTCTTGCCCCCCACGTATAAACCCTCAGGAGACCTGCTCACACCATCCCCTCCCCATGACCCCCGCGCACTCATCTCCTCACCGTCTCTGATGGAGAGTGACTCCACTGCAGGGCTCCCGGTTGCTACCAGTTGCTAAGATGCAGCTGGCAGGCTCTAAGACTCAGGGGGATGAGAGCCTTTCTTTGGCCTCACGTCAGGAGTCAGTGTGATTACTCCACTGCTGCCGATATCCTCTCTCTCTCAATCTGAGGATTTTCTCAAACATAGCTGCCCCATTTCTAAATATCCCCGACAAGTGCAATTCACCTGTGCCTGCCAGGGTAGTGTTCGATTGATTTGAGATGTGCATTACTACCGAGAGGCATTACGATGTGGTAATATGCTGGCTTGGGCTCCAGGCATTACGATGTGGTAATATGCTGGCTTGGGCTCCTCTGTTTACCTTTGAAAGGAAAACTTGAAATTCCACTCCAATAAAGTAACGCCTTACCTTGTTTCCATTACTTGGCATCTCTGAAAATGCAAAGTCACCCCTAAAAGGCTGATTCATTCCACTGTGTGCTCTGAGCCCCACGAGTTGGAGGCGTCACTTGTGACTAAAGTGGCATGGGCTTGAACGTCGGGGCGGGGAGGCTCTCCCCCAACATCAGTAACAGCTCTTGACCTTCCCTTCAGCTCACAAGTCTTTTCCTGCTAGACACCCCAGGCCCCTCGAGGACAGAGACCACATCTTATTTGTCTGTGTATTCCCATAACCGCAGGAGTACCTGGTGCCTGGTACAGAGTGGGTGTCTAGTCTCACTTTTTTCCCTTTTATTGTGGTGAAACACACACAACACTGACCATCTCACCTGTTTTAAAATGTGCAATTTGGTGGCACGAAGTCTGTGCACAGTGTTGGACGGAGTCACACTTTCAAATTATTTTTTTCTAAGTCTCCTTAATAAAATCACTGTAAACACATTAACAGCCTTTCCTAAGAAATAAATAAACAAAAATATGAAACAAGCAGCCTGATTTAAAGGAAATCCAGACAGCAAGGTATAAATATGACTTCCCACTAAGTACAACTGTTACCACCACTTTGTCATCTCTGTGATCATCTCCCAGTGCTAAGAGCACAGTCACTAAGCAGATGCATTGAGCCCTCTGCCAGACACTGGGAATAAAGAGAGGAAAAGACATGCCCATTGCCTGTGAGGGGCTTAAAGTCCAGAGAAGAGACAGGTGTTTATTTCTAATCCCCACACTTGAAGGTAAACCTCATAAGGGCGGGGATTTGTCAGTTCTGCCCTTACTGTATCCTCAGTACTTCAATCAGTGCCTGGCACTTGATAGGCGTTTTTTAAATATTTGTTGGATGAATAAATAATGAAAATCATGTCGGGGAAGCTGGGGACAGCTTTACAGAAGACATTAGATTGAGCTGTGTCTTAAAGAAGAGCCTAAACATCCCAGGAGAAGAGAGTCATCCTGAAATGTTAGGGAACCAAACAGGTGGTGTAATTGGATGCTGAGAGAGAAGGACATGTAGGTCAAGGTTGGGTGATAAAGGAACTTGTATGCCATCTTGAGGAATCTAGAGTTCGAATTTTTATCTTATTGGTGAAGAATTTTGAGCAAAATGTTTGCATTTTGGAAAAGCCTGGATAAGCCGCACTTATCAAAGCTTACCAGCCCCCAGGCAGCTGAAGCCTTTAATTATGTGGTATCAGTAACAAGTACTTCAAGTTCCCATCCAGTCTGCATCATCTTGACTGAGTAACTCTCCTGACCTTTCCACCCCAGCCTCCACACTCAAGTCCCTCCTTCCTGAATCACGCTCCCCTCGAGGCAAAGAGAGACCTGCGTGAACCCACCGCCTAGGGATGGATCTATTCTGCTGTGGGATTATACTCTTCCAGCTGGCTTCTAAGCTTTGTCCATCGATTCCTTGTTTGGATTCTCATGGAAGCAGGAGTTGGGACAAGGTCTTGAGAGTAAATGCGTTACTGGGAATGAGCCGGGAAGAAAAAGCAAGCCAGTGGAGAGAGTGAGACCCAGAAGAGAGAAGCAAACGATAGAAGGTGATCAGTCCATGAGCTGCCACGGTGCAGCACTGAGGCTCAGCCCCACGAGAATGGTATAGCCTGTGTCTCTTCCAGGAATTGTCCTTGGGAAGGCCAAGAAAGCTGGGGTGTGTATCCATCGATTTCTAATTGGGAAACATCCAATTCCAGCCACCCAGGGTCTGCCCTGAGCTCTGACAGAGTCCTCAGACAGAGAAGCAAAGAGATGTGGGTGTCTACAGGAGGGAACTGTCCACGTGCACAGGGGCTGCCTATGTAGCTTCGGGGGAAGCTCAGAGGTGGACCAAGGAGATGAAGGCATTAGCAGCATCCCCTATACCACCTGTGCCATCGGAGGTCAGTTTCCCTTTAAAAAGACTGGCAGGGACAATACAGTACCGTGTGTCCACAATACCATTACTTCTTGGGCACTCAAAAAGCCTGCAAGTCACAGGCTCCCTTGTAGTTAAACCACCTCATCAGACCAAGTTCTTCCCACTATAAGATGGACAGAAGTGATATAGAGTCACTTCCAGGTCTGGCCATTAAGAACATTCAGTCTGAACCTCCAGTTCTCTTTCCCTTCATGACTAACTTGAAGACCATATGCTTAAAATGGTACGTTATGACTTTATTACATTAGCGTGTGTTATGTGGAACACGGGGCGCTGGATGGTGAGTCAATTTTCAACAACAGACCACAAGAGAAATTGAAATAGAGAAGTTTACTATTCGCAGGTTCCAAGGGCTCACACAGGGAGGTCAAGGCAGAGTGCAAAGAGAGCGGGGAGGCAGGACTTGGAGCAAGTGTCTTTATTAGGGTGCGTGGGCAGAGTAGGTTGGGGTTTTCAGGTTAGGGCCGGATTGGTCAATTCAAACTAAAAGAGCACTGGGTGTGGTAACAATAAGGCACACAGATGTCAGGAGGGGAGGGAGACTGCTGATCACAAAGACATACCAAGAAACTTATATTTGCCTGGGACACTGAAGGCTGCAGAGTAAGCCATGGGCTTGTGTGAAGGGGCTGGTGTCAGTTTAAGGTCCCTGCGAGCTGACTGGCCAAACAAAATAGATGCAGAGGCAGCAATAACATGGAATGAGCTTAACTAAACTCTCAATATGGCGAGAACACAAATTAGAAGGAGTGTTTAGCCCTGAGTCCCCACGTGGAGAAACCCACCAAAGAAAGCCGTTCAGATCACAGAGTGTGGTGTGAATGAGAAATAACCAGTTGAAGGAAGCTCCTTACACATGCATGCAGGTTATTTGTTACCACAGTACGGCCCAGCCTATCCTGACCAGTACAGGATATATTTTGCTCTGTGAGACTCTCTACGTGTCCCAACAGTATGCTTCTTTTCCCCTTCTGTCTTCGTAACTTAAAAAGAATAGTTTAATGCAACATTAGGACTTAAAACGGTGTGCTGACATTTCAAAGAACAGGCTTTGCTGAGTGGATGTTCTTGCAGTTTGCGATGAATACATGAAGCCCAGCTGGTGTAATAGCCTTGATAGCACGTCCCAAGGCCCCCTGCTCACTTTAAGACATCAGTTTGGACAGCAGGGTTCAGCTGCCTACCCCTCCACTTAACGGATCTAGAGAAACCACCAATTACTACTCAACTGCCTTCCATGCAGCGGCCCTGGGGGTCAGAGGATAACATCCTGAAGGGCCATTTGCAATGATTATGTAATTAATATTATCATGATGTATAACTGCATGTAATGGTTTTCATAGATGGAGACCTTTTCATCCCAGACCATTCTTCAAAGCAAGGTGGTCTCTCGCGCTTACCATGTGATATTCAGGGGCACGCTTTGCCTGTACTGTTTCTAGTTTTTATTGTACACCTTTAAGTTGTCTCTTTGAAACCCGTGGGTCTCAGCAGTTTTTGAACTAGGTTTTGTGGTTCTATATCCCCTTCATGGATTTTAAAACCATCAGTTTACACAAATGCTTGGTCATGGGCATTTGACTCCTCCCAAAGTCAACTCTTGGATTTATCGACTGAGAAGGACGAAACTGACCGAAACTTCACCCAGCTCAATATTTGCCTAGAGACAATAAATCTCAACACCGACCCAAACCGAAAGTCGATAGATACGTATTGTTACACAGTTTCTTTTGACAGGAGTCATCAATTGGGTATGGATTTTGAAATAATTTTATTTTGATTGGAGTGTGGGATGAGCTTGACAGTGCTGGCTGAAAATAAAGGCTGGGAAGTACGCTCAGAACAGTTGCTCCTTGTAATCCCATAGTTAAATGTGGTGCTGTGAGCAGCACTTAAAAAAGAAAAAGGACCTTGTCATCTATCAGGCATCCAGAAGGGCTGCTTTATGTGAGATGATGTCATCATAATGGCAGAGTGTGTTAAGCCCTCTGTGAATCCCCACCGGGTATTTGTCCTGCATGAGAATCAATTACAGCAAAGATAAACGGTGCATTAGAAGTGTCTTTTGGCATATATTTCACTTCTGATATATGTTGTTCTGCTGAGCAACAAACGATTTAGATAAACCTCAAGGTCATGTTTGGACCAGAGAGATGTTTTTCATTAGCCAGAGAGTGACCATCCTGATAAGAGAAACAGCAGCTTGTGGAAAACTGTAAAACACCCGTGTCCTCAGGGGTGGCCCGAGGAGCCTACCTGGGCTGCCTGGTTCAGGCTGAAAGCCCTGGATATTTACAGGAAGCCACATCAGCATCCAGACTGAGGGAGAGTCACATCATCTCCCAGCTATGGTTCCTCTGAGTCCACCAGACAGTCATTGCTGTGAACTGTAGTTACACTTCTAGGAGGGACCCTGGAGAGTGCATATCCCCAGCACAAATCTTAACACGGGCTGAGTTGTGACTCTTTTGCCCTGGATCTGTGTTACGAGTTCATGTCCTGTTTTGGCCACGCCTCTTGTTTTCCCTGAGTCGTCTTCACAATTCCACGTTTGAAAAGGGAAAGTATGTTCATTCATGGCTCCTTTGGGTCACCTCGGCATTTACATCCACTAGGACCTCAGACCCATGGCACTGGGACTGTCACCACTCCAGCGAGTGCAGCACAGCCTGGCCTGAGAGTGCTGCGGTCATGTCCTCTTTCTGTCATTGAATCCAGTGCTGGTAATGGGCTCTTGTTTAGGGTCCTGTCCTCCTAGGACCTCACCACAGCCTCAGGGGCCGCTGAACTTCTCATCGTTATTCCCCAATCTTCAGCGTCTTTAGGGGACTCCATTGCCTTCCCTGGAAAAGGCCATACTCCATATGTTCATAAAAAGAATTTCCAGCCTCTCCTCCTTCCTCTAAGAAGCTTCCCCTTCACTTCAATCTGGGGGGTCTTCTCTGTTCTCAAAGAGCTTGCTGTACATACAGAGAGCCCACAGCGTAATCACCTGGTGATTTGTCATCTTTGTGGCCTGAAACAGCAAGTGGTATGAGAGATGATTTTCATCTTATTACCAATTATAAGCATGCTGCTTATTACCAGTTAAAAGTATATGCTCAACAAGTACTTTAAGAATAAATGAAAAAAAAATTCAGAATATTAAATGTCTATGCCCATATTTTTCTACCAAGGTCTATTACAGTTGGATTAAGAACTTCACAGATGCTTTCGTTTTCCCCTATTTCTCAAGAGTAAGAGCCACAGAGACTCAGGGTCTACTTTAAGGACTATTTGACAGTCTCAGGGCTGATTGCTGCCTCTGGAGTATGTGGGATGTGAATGTGAACCAACCAAACAGAAGGGAACGGGCCGAAGGGTGACTGGCTCCAGGCCATGAACACTGCTTTCTTGCTTGTGAATTTTTTCCTTCTTTGCAGAAGCTGGACCTGACCAGGAACAATGTAAGTCAGCAGGAAGAGGGAGACCATCCTAAATCACAGGCATGTGGGAGGCGTATCCTGGCCCTACATCCCCCCAGGCCGCCGTTCAAGTCCCCTCTCCCACATAGTAGCTCTGTCCCAGCACTATGCACACCATGTTATAACACCTGACTTTTTCCCTGCACACATCTTTACGCATGTTTAACCAGCTGATGTTTTAAAGCTAAGGTTGGTTTTCTCAATAGCTTTATTGAGTTACAATTGACATAGAAAATTGTACATATTTAAAGTGTACAGTTTGGTAAGTTTTATACATATATATGTGTGTGTGTGTGTATACAGTAATTCCTCTACTTGCAAATGAATTCACATTCATGAATCCAATTTGTTCCTAAGTCCAATAAAGTTAGCCTAGATACTCAACTTACACTATTGGCTAAATAGTACAATACTGTCTGTCACCACTGCTTTTACACTTGTTTCTGGACATCCTGGGCTTGAAATAAAGATAATCTCCTCTACTGTACTCTATGCATACTGTACTCTGCACAGCACTGTACTCTATACATACTGTACTCCATATAGTGCTGTACTCTATATAGTACTCTACTCCATACAGTGCTAAACTCCATACTGTACTGTACTCTATGCATACTGTATTCGATACTCCATATAGTACTGTACTTTCTATATACTGTACTCCACACAGTGCTGTACTGTCTACATACTGTGCTCTATACAGTACTTTTCATCGAAGCTTATGAAAGCACAATCACTTGTAGAGGATGCACACACGTGACAGTGTTCGCCAGATAGGTGAATTAACTTATGGGATCAGACATGCAAATGCACGTTTGCATACATAGGGGAGTTACTGTATACGTATATATACATGTATATATGGACATGACACATACATATTGGAGAAGGCAATGGCACCCCACTCCAGTACTCTTGCCTGGAGAATCCCATGGATGGAGGAGCCTGATAGGCTGCAGTCCATGGGGTCTCTAAGAGTTGGACACGACTGAGCGACTTCACTTTCACTTTTCACTTTCATGCATTGAAGAAGGAAATGGCAACCCACTCCAGTGTTCTTGCCTGGAGAATCCCAGGGACAGGGGAGCCTGGTGGGCTGCCGTCTCTGGGGTCACACAGAGTCGGCCACGACTGAAGCGACTTAGCAGCAGCAGCAGCAGCATATACATATATCTCCATAGTCCCACTACCACAATCAATATAGTGAACATACTCATCATCTCCCAAGGTTTCCCCACTTCCCTTTGTTACCCCGCCCTCCTCCCAGCTTCTCTATTCTCAGGCATCCACTGGTCTGCTCTGTTATTATCGATTACTCTGCATTTTCTTGAGTTCTGTATAAATGGAGTGATACAGTATGTGATCTTATTGATTGGCCTCTTTCACTCAGCATGGTTATTTTGAGTTTCATCCGTGTTGTTGCATGTATTAATAGTATATTTTAAAATAAGATTCTTTAATAAAACTAACCTGAAAGTTTAGGGGCCTCCTAAAAATTGAAAAAGGTTGGGTTCTTCAGATAATATTATATCATAAACTGCCTAGATTTGTTCCAGAAGTAGCAATCCTGATATCAGCAGGAAACCCACAAAAATGAATGACTCAGAACAGGAAAGGGGCAAATAACAAATGGAGATGAACAGCTAAGAGAACAGAGAGAAGGAGCTGGAAACATCTGAATTTCCTTCTGTCTGTAACTCTCTCCCCCGCTGTGCTTCCCCGCCATCCTCTGTCACTGATTCATCCTAATCTTTCACTGAAAGTATTTCTACTTCCCTCTTCTTCCAAATATCCCACCTCCGCTATAAATAAAGCCTTTTGTTTTTATCACCTGCCTTTAGCCGAGCAAGAGAAAAAGTGAAATTGCCTCCCACTCAGACATCTCACTGGACACCCTACTGATGCTGTGCTTAGAATTTTGAATCCACTGAGACTTGAGATAAATCTTTCCTTTTCAAATTCCCATGTAAGAACGCCAGAGGCTGGCTTCATCTGCCTTCCCCACCACATCTCGGAGACCTCAGCCCAACTTGGGAACCTTACCCATTGGTTAGAAAGCACGCTAATCCCAACATGTTATCAGGTAGGCAAGGATGGATGCTTTGTCAAGTGGAAGCTTCTTTGGGGTTTTACCCTCTATAATGAAATACTTGTAAAAGTACACTTCCCTTCATCATAACAGCCCAACCCTGGGCAAAAGCACATGTCCACTCATAGGCTGCTACTTGTCCAGCCTCAGTCCTGTCAGCCTAGAAGAGCTGTTTCTTATGCCCTGGTTGCCTTTCAAAACGCTTCAACGCATAAAACCCTCCCTCCTTGACTCCTGCATGTACAGGCACCTAAATCCCAGAAGATTGACTGCAGTGAGAATTCCAACTCTCAACAAGCTATGTGAGAGACACTGGGTTTGCTATTTGTTTTGTGAAAAGCCCATTTATCCTCTGTGTTTGTTCTAGGCCAGTTAGCATAACTTACTTATTTAATGGGCATACTTTAATGCACTAAATAGCACAGATTCCAAAGCTATGGTTGAAGGCAGAGCAAAATGATTCCCTTGTAGATAAAGAAGGCGCCACTCCAATTACTGTAAAACCTGGCCATGAACTGCCAGGCCCAGAGCAATCCTTCATCCAGATGAATGTTGAGTGTCTGGCCATCCCTTCACCCGACACTTCACAAGTAGAGGACTGTTTTCTTCCTCCCACTTCCCTAAACATCCCAAGCCAAGAATTTGCTTAGGCTCCTGGCAGGAGGTCTTATTACCTGTGACTTAATTGACCATGCTGTAGCTGGGTAGAGCAGCAAATATTCTGAAGAGTCTTCCAGAACCCTTCTCTACCAGGTCCTGACCTGTCTCACCTGCTTGATCTCCTGTGTCCCTCAAAGCCTCCTTCCAGATCTTGGAAACCCCAGCACGGGTTTTTCTTCCCACAGCTCCTTTTTTCACCATCCCTTTACCTAGATTGTCTCCTTGGTCTTCATCTCACCATCTTTGCCTACCAAAAACCTGTCCATCCTCCAAGTCCTAGACCTGACTGCACCCCCAGTCTTTAATGCTCCTGTAAATCCCTCAGCCCAAAGTGATTTCTTTCCCTTTTCTTCTTAAAGCACTTAGTTCATTCCATAAATATGGAAGTTGTCAGGTTCTGCCCTGATTGAAGCCGGAGCAGCCTAGATGGCCATCGCCTTGGGGCTGACATGTCAGAGGACCTTCAGGCAGGCACTGTGCTTTCACATGGATTAGTGTACTTAATCCTCAAAGAACTGTCTACGTTCCAAAGATGTTATTTAACTTGTCTAAGATCACAGAGCTAATAAGTCATAGATTTGAACCTAAGGCAGTTTGACTCTTGCGCTTAATTGAGGGACCAGATTTTAAGCTCTTAAGAAGAACAGCTCTATAGACCTTATGATGTACCTTCCCTATCAGTAACAGTCACATACACAACACACACACACACACTATATCTTTTATAAATATTTATTTTATATTAATATGTAACTAGATATAGATGTATCTCACATAAGTACAATTAATGAAAAGAATGTGTATTAGTTTCCTGTGGCTGCTGTAACAAATTACTGAAAGCTTCGTGGCTTAAAACAATAGAAATTGATTTTCTCACAATTCTGGAGGACAGAATCCTGATATCATCATCACTGAGCCAAAATCAAGGGGTTGGCAGGGCCAGGCTCACTCTGGAGACTCTGGATGAGAATCCACACTTTGTCTCTTCCAGCTGCTGGCATTGCCTGGTCTGTGACCACATCACTCCAGTTGCTCCGGTCACATGGCCATCTCCTTTTCTGTTTGCCTCGCTCATACAAGGACACTTGTGACTGCATTTAGGGCTCACCCAGATAATCCAGGATAATGTCATCATCTCAAAATTTTTTAATTAATCACATCTACAAAGATTCTCTTTTTTCCTCCCCCCTCAAACCAGACAGTGTTTACAGTTTGCAGAGATTAGAACACGCTACTTTGGGAGTCATTGTTCACCCAAGGGTAATACCCAATCTTGGTTCTCATTCCTAAGTCATAGGTGTCCATTAGCAGCTGATCTTACAAGCTAGTACACTCCAAACTGAAATTAGACTTTGCAGGAACCACTTCCTCAGTCCCTGAAATGCACAGAAACACTAAAAACAACCAAAACTTCACAAAGGACTCTCTTTAGGAGAAGCTGGGTTTCAACCATGAAAAGTATAGTTGTCAACAGAAAACAAACAGAGCTCATTCCCCTTGACAAACATATTGTGGGTCACATTTTTATAACTGAATCAACAAACTGCTCTCCATAAACTACACTTTTGGGCAACCCAAACTATTTCAGAAACACTCTTGCTGCCAAGATGAGAAGTAGACGTGGCCCGTTCCTTACCCTAGTGTCTTGGAAAATTCTTTCCCATGTAGCTCAAGGTTGCCTGTGCTAACAGCAGGGGTAGTATATCACCCCTCAGTGACCAGCCACTCCCCTTCTGCTAGGCACCCAGGGAATCTCAGAGTACAAAGCATGAAACACGCCAGGGCTCTGGGTAGAAACCCCAGACAGCTGTTGTTAGACACGGTTACAGAAGCGTCTGAACGAGGACGGATCTGAAATCGCATGCTCACGTGGAGCCCGCCAGCCGCTGACAACCCTGGTGCGTGAGTCTCAGCAAACGAATCTATCATTTGGGAAACAACTTCATGTAGAGATGTTCACACATGGACAATGCCCAGTAGGCCCTTGGTCAATGTGATTTTATGGTTTATTTAAAAACAATTAACTAGCCATTAAGCTTCCCTCTTTCCACCCGGCTTCCCTGCCTTCCAATCTCTGTATGTCATGTGTGCATTCGCTCCCTCCTTCTAGAACTCTTGGACACATAAACACACACATTCTCTGTGGTGTCATTGCTCCATTATGAAGAGGAAACATCATGATTTTTCCACCTCTGCTGAGCGTTAAAAATTCAGTTACAACCATGAGTGTGAGCTGACTGGCCCCCAGTGACGGGCACTGGCCTTTATAAGAGCCAAATGCTCTCTCTCTGCACGGAGATGCAGCCAGGGGAGCAGGGTCAGGGGAGGGGGGCTCCTTTCTGATCCATTCTCTGCTTCAAACAGCTCGATCAAATTGATAGAATTAGAAAGCTTTCTTCTCTTGGTGACAGTTCAACCTACTCTGTTTTATTTCTGCTGGGTTGGCACTAACTGGCCAGCTAAGCAGTTAACCATGTTTATGACTCACAGTCCAGGAAGTCTAAGTAAATGCAGCCGGAGCTGAGGCACACGCTCCCTGCAGACCCTCTGGTCAGGCAGGAAGTCCCCCTCCAGGAGCAGATTTCAGCGGTTGCTGGCTGGATGGCCATTTTGATCAGGAGCCAGCCCCGGCTTCTCTTCCAATGTCACTCTTGGGGGAAGCTCAGTAACCATGACACCTCTCCAGGGACACTGTCGTCCAACTGGTACACAGAACATGGATCTGCCTGACAAGCCTGAAACAGCACAGGGTATTTCTCCCAAATCCTTTATCTATGCATCCCTAGAAGGTTTCGGTTAGGATAGAGCTATATTTTATAGCACTTGGCATGTTGGCAATTCTCTTCTCCAACCTGTGATTTAGAATAACAGTATGTAAGGACCCAGAGTTAATAAAATAACCAAATTCAATCTTAGCACAAATAAGAGAGAAAGCAGAGATTTTCACAGTCCCCTCCATTAAAACTCACAAATTCAAGGATGCTAAATTTTTACCTTTAGAGTCATTGAACAAATGTCTGTTAGCTAAAAGAACAAAAGTGATGTTCTCAGCAGTTTAGAAATATGATCTGCACTCAGGCAGCTATAATCTGTACTCTCCACCATTAAGCTGTACTGATGATAACAGGAACAATTTAAATATCTTAATAATGATTTTATATTCCTTAGAATAATAGTTGTAAAATATTAACAATAACTAAATAATAAAAGTCTAGCACAGATAGAACTCATTAAATTTCAGGGGCTGTGCTTTTTATGGTGTATTTTGTTTCATCCTATTGGCAACCCTCTAAGCTAGATACTATTACAATCCTCAGCTTTACAGATGGGGAAACTAAATGAATTGGCTTGGAATAGAATGTAGAGCCCTAAGGAGGAAGTATGGGAGTTGAACCTTGATAGTGTAAATCTAGAGTTTAGACTCAAAAATGTCTCTTTTAACCACAGGTTTTTGAGACACTAGGCTTCGTTAACCTCAGGAATAACCTACAAGATGTTCTTGTCTCCCCATTGTATGTTTGGCATCACTTCTGTGGAAGACAAGAAGGATTGAAAGTGAAAGTGAAAGTCACTCAGTCGTGTCTGACTTTCGAGTGCCACCCCACAGGCTATACAGTCCATGGAATTCTCCAGGCCAGAATACTAGAGTGGGTAACCGTTCCCTTCTCCAGGGGATCTTCCCAATCCAGGAATAGAACCCAGGTCTCCCGCATTGCAGGCAGATTCTTTACCAACTGAGCCATAAGGGAATTCCAAGAATACTGGAGTGTGTAGCCTATCCCTTCTCCAGTGGATCTTCCTGACCCAGGAACTGAATCAGGGTCTCCTGCATTACAGGAGGATTCTTTACCAGCTATGCTACTAGTGAAGTAGAGAATACATTTTTAATACATATATATTAAAAAAAATAAAAGTATGGTCTGAAATTCATAATTCCATTCATTAACATTAATTTCTTCACTCACTGAAACTGGAGAAAACAGGGTTTCATCATTCTCCTGGAGAACATGAAACTCTAATTCTTTCTTGGTCACGTCTATCTGGGCTTCCCTGGTGACTTAGATGGTAAAAAAAAAAAATCTGCCTGCAATGCGAGAGACCTGGGTTCGACCCCTGGGTTGGGAGGATCCCCTGGAGAAGGGAATAGCAACCCACTGCAGTACTCTTGCCCGGAGAATCCCATGGACAGAGGAGCCTGGCAGGCTACAATCCATGGGGTCACAAAGGGTCAGTCAGACACGATTGAAGCAACTTAGTATGCACACACATCTATCTATCATGTGAATAAAGGGACCTTCCATTTCACCAAGAATGGAAGATGGTGCTCACCCTGCTCGCCGTATTCCTGCAGGGACTCACAGGAAAGAAGAGAAGGGAGAGAGACAGAGACCAGCAGGAGGAGTGGGGGAAAGAAAAGACCAAAAGTCTCGAGGAAGCTACTAACTACATTGGCCTTTGCTAGATAATTCTTCTCATCCTAAATATGTGCACATTTATAGAGAGAACACATCCTTTTATGTCTAGGAGCCAGACCTGGCCTTCCATAAACAATCCAGTGTTTTTTTACAAATGCAGAAAAGGCAGATCTGATCCTTCCTCCCCGCTAAAAAACCCTCCCCGGGATGACTGATGATCCTCCATCCCTGTTTATTTCTGTCTGTTGAGAATGGCCTTCTCCTGGTCAATTCTCTTAAATACAGTCTCTTTCCAGCAGAGGTCATATGTCAAATCCCTTGCATGTATGATACTTTCCGTAGTAGGCATGATACTTTCAAATTCTTCAGCAAAGGAGAAATCAAGAAGATTTAAGGGCACAAAGAGGAGTAAGGGCAACAGAAATGGAGGGCAGGGCCAGACCCTGCCGTCCCCGCTCCCCCACCCCCACTCCCGCCGCTGGTCTGTATGGAGGCACCACCCAAAATTGGACAGGTGCTCAGGATCTGGTCCAGGGAGCCAGGCTGGGAGAGTAGAAGATGCTTTTGTGAGTAGGGAGATACTCCCCCTTCCTCCCAGCAGACTCAGTCTGGCAGCAGGGCACACAGCTCAGGGATCGGCTCCCCCTTTGTGGGGGACACAGACTACACAGCCAGTGGCAGTGACTCTGGCAAGAAGACAGAATGTCAGGTTCACTCAGGGACTGGCCCTGGAGAAATAACTTCCATAATAAAACAAACAAACAAAAAAGATCTTTGGGCCTCTTGACATTGCTCATGTTTACTGGGAGGTGCATCCATGCTCCCGAGAAGTTTCCTTTGGGCTTGCTCTAAGGACCCCGGGGGTCTTCCACTCTCTAATGGCTGAGGTGCTGGGGTGTGCATTCACTGTCACCCTCTTAGAATATTCTGCACACCTTTCCTCTCTCTGAAGCCGGAACCAGAACCATGCATCTCCCCTGTCCTGATCGCCCCCTTGTTTCTCCATTCCCCCAACAAAAATAAGCAAGAGGGTGGTGGATGGGTTTGTGGAACTGGCATTGCTGGGTTACTGTTTAAGAAATAAGGGATGAGCCGAGACTGTTCTAGACCTAGAGAAGACTCTGCCTACATCTTCAAAACTCTCACAATCCTGGAGAGTCCAGCCTCTTCTAGAAATCTTTGCACTGACTTCCACACAGCAAGGGCAGAATCAGATATGTCTAACTCGCTTGCCCGGGGATGCACAGGTAGAAACTGGAGGAGCTAGGATTCAAACCCAGGAAGTCTGACTCCAGGATCCCAGGATTCATGACCACCTAGCCCACACAGCCTCCCAGAGAGGGTGCAGTGAAGCTGGGGCGGGGCTTTTCTGGGACTCTTCCTCCACGTTCTGATCAGTCGTTCACGTTTGGCATCTGATTCCTTGCTCTGCACCCCAGGAACCTGTCTTCCAGGTTGAGACCATGCCAGTAAGCAACCAGGCAGGGTCCAGGGAATGAGCCCCTGGGTCCAATAAGAGGAGGCACTGCCATTTAACCAGAACCAAATGTTATTGAACAAAAAGGCTTAACTATGGGCAACTAGCATGGCCAGCGGCTCCCTCAGGCTTGGCTTCATGGCCAAAAAGATAAAGGCTTCAGGCTAAGGAGGACAGATATAAGCAGCTTACTGGGTTGCTTTGCTAAACTCGATAACTGGAGACTAGGAGAATGAACAAGCAGTGTCTCATACTTTCCCCGTTGCCAGTGGGGGCTACCTAGTAAGCATTTTCTATTGATTAAAGCATGGAAATTAAACCTCAAACCATCATTACCATGCTTGGAAGTGCTCTTCCTGTGTAAGAAATATCTGGAAAATTCTTACAGGTTTGAAGAAATCTCCCTCAATTTTCAGCTAAGTTATTAAATAAAAAGGTAGGTCATTGGGATGACCAAGAGATTTCCCCTCTAAGTCACGGTCTCATGTTTGAGTTTCCTCTTGCACATCATTAAATTAATAAACCAAATTTATACTATATTCTTTAAATAGTTATAAAAGAGATATTTTTCAATATATTAATGCCTGCTTTAAATATATTTTTATTGTAATCATGGAGCTTAAGACTTAGCTCCAATTTGTGCAAAAAATGTCTTCCAAATAACCAATATGGAAATAAAGTTTTTAAAAAAAAGCTTATCAAAACAACTACCAAATCAAACTTGCTCACACTCAGAAAAGGTCTAATTTTACCTCAAACAAATGTATTAATAAAGGTATTCACAAAAATTCCCTTTGTTCTAGATTCTAATTCTAAAATAGATGGGTAGAAAAATGGATAGACAGGTAGATGGGTGGATAGACAGACAGATGGACAAGTGGAGGGATGAGAGTCTCATCATGAGTTTGTCACCTAGATGAAATACCGGGTCATCTCCTTCAATATATTTAAATTGTGGCTAGAAGCAATGAACTGTACACATAAAATTTACCATTTAACTATTTTTAAGTATAGAGTTCAGAAGTGTTAACTACTTTCAATATTACCCAGTCCCTAAGAACATGTTCTCGGAGAAGGCAATGGCACCCCACTCCAGTACTCTTGCCTGGAAAATCCCATGGACGGAGGAGCCTGGTAGGCTGCAGTCCATGGGGTCGCTAAGAGTCGGACACGACTGAGCGACTTCACTTTCACTCTTCACGTCCATGCATTGGAGAAGGAAATGGCAACCCACTCCAGTGTTCTTGCCTGGAGAATCCCAGGGATGGGGGAGCCTGGTGGGCTGCTGTCTATGGGGTCGCACAGATTCGGACACGACTGAAGCAACTTAGCAGCAAGAACATATTACATATATACCTACACTTTCATTACACATGCCCCACCCAAAAAAGATAAGTAAAGAAATTAGAATATGATCAGGTAACAGGTGCAATGAAAAATTAAAATATACCAAGCTGGGATTTCCCTGGTGGTCCAATGGTTAAGACTCCATGCTTCCTGTGCAGGGGCACAGGTTCAATTCCTGACTGAGGAACTAAGATCCCACATGCTGCACAGTGAGGCCAAAAAAAATTTAATTAAAATAAAATATACCAAGCTGAAGGAATATATTTTTAACTCCCCAGTGAGAAGGGCCTCATGCCCTGCCCCTTTGCATGCCTTATTAATGTTGATGACCGTTTAATCACATCCCCAGTAGAGGGTGAACATCTTGTTTCCATTCATTAGGTCACAATAACTTTTTTGTTCAACCAAAGTGCTTGGGATAAGGTTCAATGCATAGTGTCACTGACAACTCAGCTAATTGAAATCCCATCTGAAGCCCTGCGCATTGTTAAAGGAGACCAGCCCAACAATCCCATGCCTTTCCTAACATCTCCTTCCTGCTCGGGTCCTGAGCTCTTGTACCTAATCCAGCAGCAAGCCCAGCTTCTGAAGTGCTTAGACAACTCAGCAATTGAAAGCCACAGTGACCCAAGATTTGCAGGAGAAAATAAAATATTTGTTGAATGAACATATGTAGGAATGAATGGAGGAGGGAATGAATGGAGGAGGGAACGAATGTATAAAGAATGGAAAGCCACAAAGAGTTTGAGTGTTGCTGCTGCTGCTAAGTCACTTCAGTCGTATCCAACTCTGTGCGACCCCATGGACGGCAGCCCAACAGGGTCCCCCGTCCCTGGGATTCTCCAGGCAAGAACACTGGAGTGGGTTGCCATTTCCTTCTCCAATGCATGAAAGTGAAAAGTGAAAGTGAAGTCGCTCAGTCGTGTCCGACTCTTAGCGACCCCATGGACTGCAGCCTACCAGGTTCCTCCATCCATGGGATTTTCCAGACAAGAGTACTGGCGTGGGGTGCCATTGCCTTCTCCAAAGAGTTTGAGTACCTGGTGTCAAAGAACAGAATGACGCTCCTCAGGTGTTTTCATCTTTCTTGTTGAGCACAGCCATGACTTGTTCAACGCTAATTAAGTCCTCAACAATAGCTAATGAACAGTTCAATAAAACTAACCACCCTTACATCCTGACTCAGAAAAGTTCAAACCATTCAATGACCCAACTTCACAGCCAGGTAGTAAGCCTGGAGAGCTTCTCCTCAGATGTCCTTCAACAGGACGGGACGCAACCCTCTACACTTCAGGCTTGGAAGCGTTTGCGTTGTGTTTCCCTGCCCCGTGGATGGACGTGCGCGTCCATCCTCCAATCAGATGCTTCATACGGTGCCCAGTGAGTCTGTCTGCCCAGCCTTCTTGGAGGGGGCTTCGGCTCACTTAGCTCTCCCCTTGCTCAAAGAAGCAGCCAACAAACCCACACTCTGACCTCCCAGCAACACTGTGACTCACTAATTTTGACAATTAGTCACATCCTTAAAAATGAAGAAGCAGAGGAGAAAGAAACGTGACAAACCTTTCTCCAAAATGTGGGGAATTCTCTTAGAGAGAAGGTGGTACCTGCACCACCTCTGTTCCTGGGTGTGAATGGACATCCTTTTCATACCTCTGTCTCTGGATACAACCTAAGTCAGTCAGTTGTTCTGTGGTCAACCAAATTTCAGCAGACTTTGAAATGTCGTTTGCGTCTGGAGGTTGCATGAGTTTAGTTATTTTTTAGCGCTTTGGCCTGTCATAAAAACATCCTCTCGAATCCCAGTATTTCTCCTCTCCTCGCATAATAACCTCAAAATGTATTACTGTTGAGAAACTCCATTCTTTCTGCCAGCAAGTCCCCAGAGGGAAGCTCGAACAGAAGTTTTTACAGTCACTTCGTGAGAGAGTCACTTATCCACTGGACCTAATCAAGTTTTCCAAGACATGGCCCACAGCTGACACCCAGCACCACACTCTTCGTGTATGTGCTTTTTCTCTTCCTTTCCCTTAAGAAGATATGGCAAAAAAAAAAAAAAAAAAAAAACCTATGCTTTTTCTTTCACAGCAAAACATTATGGGCAAAAGCAAGTGACTATTTTTGTGACAGTGCTAATAGCAATTCTGGCCTGTAAGTAAAAATACTTTACCGGGACCAGAGGACTAATTAACAGGTCAGTCAGATAATGCACTAACACAGGAGGAAGTGTGTATTTATAATAAAAACCCAGGCTGCACGTGTACTTCAGGCAGCTGCTGATTTTACAGATGCTCTTTTGGCCCCAAGGAAGAGCATAAGCATAAGGTGGTGAGTGGGGGTGACCCAAGAACCCGCCCCAATTAATGCCTTCCCTTCTCTGTGAATCAGGAAATAAAGGTTGAAAAGAAGACCTTTCAGAGGCCTGCATTTGGAAGCTGTGATCTTCTGGATAGTTTGATGAACCAATTCAAGAAGCTATATCTGCCACTTAGTAGCATAGCCTGAGAGACTCAGAAGATGAGGGTCTCAACTTCTCAGAGTTTACATTCCAAGAAAAGAGACCCAATGCCCACTTTCTCTGTGTGTTAGCAACTCTTGCGTGGAAGGTTGAATCTGTGAATGCATGCGCATCTGGCATCCCTTCAAACAGAAACTTCTGTCAGCTGGCAGGCTTGCCCACTGGCTATCAACATTCCTGATGGGGATCCAGGGACATCTAGGATCCTCTAGTGCCTTCTAAATGAGCAGAGAAATATTACCTGTGGGATTGTTTTAGTTTTGTTTCATTAAAGCTTAAAGCATCTAAGCTCCTGCCCCATTTTTCAATGAAAGCAGTTAACACTTTACGGGGAGATGCATGTAAATAACTGATGTCAAACTTTTCAGGGATGGCCCTGAGCAAAACGGTGAGCTCACAAAAGTACACGTAACAAGTTACCACGAAGGTAGCGCTTTAAATCAAAACAGATTTATTATCTCACACTTCTGGAGATCAGAAGTCTGAAATGGGTCTCACTGGGCTAGAATGTAGGTCATCAGAGGGGCTGCATTTATTTCTGGAGGCTCTAGGAGAGAACCCATTTCCTTGACTTTTTCAGCTTTGAGAGGCTTCCTTCATCCCTTGGCTCATGGCCCCATCCTCCTTCAATATTTGCTTGCCTTGTCATTCTGTCATCCATTTCCATCAACTTTATCAGCTGAACTGTTTCTTAGTTCCTTTCTATTCCTAACCCCATGACTTCCTTCATGGAATCCATGGAGGACTAAACTGAGCTATACTTTGACAAAGGACCCTCTAGGTAATATCCAAAATACATGAAGAACTCATACAACTCAACTTCATGAGAACAACTCGAACACTGGAGTGGGTAAGCCATTCCTTTCTCCAGGGGATCTTCCCAACCTGGGGATCGGACCCAGGTCTCCCACATTGCAGACAGATTCTTTACTGTCTGAGCCACCAGGGAAGCCCTAAAAAATGGGCAGAGGATCTGAATAGACTTTTTTTTTTAAAAAAAAAGACATACAGATGGCCAGAAAGTGCATGAAAAGATGGTCAACACCACTAATTATTAGGGAAAAGCGATTCAAAACCTTAATGAGATATGACCTCACACCAATTGGAAGGGCTGTTATCAAAGAGAATATATTACAAGTGATGGTGAGCGTGAGGAGAAAAGGGAACCCTTGCACACTACTGGTGGGAATCTAAACTGGGGCGACTGCTGTCACTGGAGCTTCCCTGGTGGCTCAGATGGTAAAGAATCCGCCTGCAGAGCAGGAGACCGGGGTTCAATCCCTGGGTCAGGAAGATCCCCTGGAGAAGGGAATGGCAACCCACCCCAGTATTCTTGCCTGGAGAACCTCCATAGATAGAAGAGCCTGGTGGGCTACAGTCCATGAGGTCGCAAAGAGTCAGACACAGCTTGGCAACTGACACACACACTGTAACTTCGGTACTGCCTGCTGATATGGCAGATATCAAAAGATCAAGGTGGTAGATGGGGCAAGACAAATTCTGTGCAGAGTTGTAAAAGGGGAGAGACTTTTTTCTTTGCCAATCTTCATTATGTTATACTACATATTTTCCTTAGGATTAACATTTTCTGTAACGGTTTACTAAATATTCACAGATGTATCTAATATCGATTTGCCTTGCATTTACAAATATTGAACTCTTTTGAATACTTTTATATTACTATTGCTCATTATTATATTGAAAATTTCCTCCAAAAGAATTGGTGCAACTATACGACTGAAGCGACTTAGCAGCAGCAGCAGCACTGTGTAAAACATTGTGGAGGCTCCTCAAAAAACTAAGAATAGAACTACCATGGTGCTGCTGCTGCTAAGTGGCTTCAGTCGTGTCCGACTCTGTGCGACCCCAGAGACGGCAGTCCACCAGGCTCCCCCGTCCCTGGGATTCTCCAGGCAAGAACACTGGAGTGGGTTGCCATTTCCTTCTCCAACGCATGAAAGTGAAAAGGGAAAGTGAAGTTGCTCAGTCATGTCTGACTCTTAGCGACCCCATGGACTGCAGCCCACCAGGCTCCTCCGTCCATGGGATTTTCTAGGCAAGAGTACTGGAGTGGGGTGCCATCGACTTCTCCCATATGACCCAGCAATTCCCCTTCTGCCTAGTGATCTGAAGAATATGAAAATGCTAATTCAAAAAGATATACATCCCTTTGTGTTCATTTCAGCCCTATTAACAACAGCCAAAATACGGAAACAATCTAAGTGCTCATAGAAGATATAGGATATACATACAATAGGATATTAGTCATAAAAAAGATGAAATCTTGCTCCTTGTGACAACATGGGTGGATCTGGTGTGCATTAAGCTAAGTGAAATAAGTCAGACAGAGAGACAATTGCCATATGATTTTACTCATATGCATAATATTGGTAAATAAATAAATTAATAAATGATTAAAACAAAACACCATTCATAGATGCAGAGATCAGAGTAGTGGTTACCAGAGGGGAAGGGGTGTGGGAGAGATGGGGAGAGAAGAATGAGTAAAGGGATCGACTGAATGGTGACCAGTGGAAACTAAACTTTTGGTGGTGAGCATGAGGTTGGGTGAATAGAAGCTGAAATATAATGTTGTACACATGCAGCTTATATGATATTATAAACCAGTGCTACTCCAGTGAAAGAAAAAGGATCCTCAAAAGAGAGGTAGGGGTAAAAGAGGGAAAATGTCAAGAAGGCCAAGTTTCCAGTTACAAAATAGTCAGTTAGGAGGACATCACATACAGCACTGGTGACCAGAATCAGTCCATACTGTATTACATAGTTCAAGGTTGCCCAGTTTATACTCCAATTAAAAAAATAATAAACAGAAAAAAGTTGCCAAGAGAGTCGATCTCAAATGTCCTCATCACAAGAAAAAAAAAATTTTTTTGCAACTACGTATGGGTGACAAATGTTAACTAGATTGATGGTGACGATCATTTCACAATATATACAAGTACCGAATTATTATGTTGTACACTGAAACTAATACAATGGTATGGGTCAATTTTGCCTCTATTTTAAGAACAAATAAATAAAGTGGGAGGAAGACGGGAAAGAAGACAGCAGTTCCCCCGCACCTTGATCTGTGCTCCTTAGCTCTGTGGGAAAGGGCTCACCTGTCTGAAGTCATGGATTGGGAGTTTTCACTGATTCTCCCTGCAGAGTAAGTCCATGCGTTTCCAGCCCAAATTCATGTCTTTTTCTAATTTATCTTTTTACTTTCTTCAAAATGTCTGTCCTGGTTTTATGAAATACTGATACTTATCATTACCAAGCATTTAGTTGAAGCTGGAATGGTGAAATGCATTGTATGTCTATAGGAAGAGCCTTTAGAATTGCTGGTGTGATGTTAGGATCGTTTAGCTGGCTGAAATAATACCTCCTTCTCTGGACAGAGTCTACAGTTCACTTATTAGGAAGTCATTCCTCTAACTTGAGGCTTCTTTCAGATGTCCAAATGAAAACTCCTGTGGAACGGCTGATGCATTCAACATGGTCAGTCGTTTGTTTCTTCGCTGGGAAGAAATCTGGTCTTTCCTCAGCCAAGTTGGAGAGGTGGTGCGTTCCAGAGCATGAACACAGAGAAGAGAATCTTTTACCTGACTTCCACCCAAGACAGCCCATTTCTCCAGGGAGTTCAAGTCAAGCGGGCCACATTTCACCAGGACCCTGGTGTGCAACCAGTTTACGTAAGCCAAGCATCTTCTAGAGAAAAAGGTGGCCCCTTCTTCTTCAGACCTTCTTCCCCCACCTACTCTCAAAGTGTTTACAGCTCTCAAAACTCCTCTGCCGAAATCCAGCAGTTGGGGTGTCTCGGGATCACAGGATGTGGTGGAGGTGACCCGGAGAAGTTATTGCATATGAGCCAAGGGCGTTTTCCTCATCTCCCTCACCTCCCAGGACGGTGGTAGGGCCTACATGCGATGTGTTATGCTATGGTCATTCATCCTCATCCCAGAAGAAAAAGAGGAAATGAAGAGAGTAAAGAGAAGGAACGAGCACTTGGGCTCACAGTTCTTCTTTAGTGGTTGAAATGAACAGCCTAGGAAGCACCAAGCACAGAATCACCTGCTCCTGTGGGCGCTACCTCATTAAATCCCTATCAACCGCCATTTTCTAGGTGAGGAAATAGTCTGAGGATGTGATGTAACTTGCCAGATCGGGAGGGAAGGAAGGGGCAGAGCTGGGGCTCCCAACTCCTCCTTTAGAATCTCTCTCCCCTTAAATAACATCAACCCAGTCCCAGAAAGGTTAGTAGATGCCTCTATGGGCCTGTCTACTGTTACTATTTTTATTAACATGTCAAGTAGATATTAAGGAGAGTGTCTTCACAATGTGCTGAGCTCTCGGCTAAGCATATGATGCGCAATGTCACATTCAAACTCACAGCCACCCAGTGAAATAATCTCAACTCCACATTGCCCCCTTCATTTACAATGTGAAGAACTTGACTCTCAGGGAAGTTAATAAGTGTCTCAAGATCACACAGCCAGTAAAAAGGAAGAGTTCTCTGATTCTAACCTAGGTCAGTCTAATTTCAAGTTAGATCGATTGGGGTACAGTTGAAAGGAACACTCCCAAAGGTTTGTTGTTTTTTTTGTTTTTTGTTTTCTAGATTCATCATAATGAAGCATGAAAAAGAAGAAAGCACTTTTAGAAAGAGACCTGAAACTGCAGAAGACCCAGAGTTTAGAGGAACATCAAGGCAAGAGACTGGAAAGGCCAATTTAGGAATGAGTCAGCAATTGCTAGGGGCTATTCAATTTATTTAGTTTTTAAAAAGAGAGTAAAAAAGTGTTCTTTTTTTTTTATTTTGAAAAGCAAAATACCTAACCAGAGAATGCTCTCTGCCCCACATAGCATCTGTCATAAGATGCTGCAGACTTTCTGAAACCATCAACCGTGTATGCGTGTGGAATTATTCCCTCAAGGAAAGCAGACGAAACTCTGGTACATAAGATTCGTATAACTGCTGGAGAGAGATGGGAACGGACACTCTGGGGAATTCGCTGACTGGTGGGAGGGGATACCAGATGACCCAGGAGCGCCAAGCCCTTCAGGCACACAGCACTTGGAGGAGAAGCATCTCACACCCAGCAGGTGCACAGAGAAGGTCGAGCAACTGTGGGCCCTGGGGACCAGACATCATTATTATAACCACCCTTTGCTTCCCCCTAGCCTAATGGGCCATGCTGACCAAGGCCGGGTGAGGCTACACAGGCCACTGCCAAGCCCAGCCATGCCCACCCTGGCCCCCACGACACTTAGAGCCCTCCCCTCGGCAGGCTGCCCAAGCTGATGGATTGCATCCCGTCAGGATATTGATCCTGGTGAACTAGGGGACCCTTGGCTGTGATTAAAAGAACCTGAGCATAAAGAAAAGTCTTGAACTATAGATGATACTGTGTCACTTGGGAGACATTGTCAGAAAATCAACTCCAAACAGTTCTAATGGAATATGATGGAGATGTTAAGCATCCAGGGAGTGGGGCGAGAGGAGGTTCCCCACAATCAGCAGGTGGTAGGCAGGAGGTCCCAGGAAGTTGTCTACAAATGCTGAGTCCCTGGGCTTCGGGTGGAGGTCATTCAACCACCAACCCTTTTGCAAGATGACTTTGCATCACATCCTTTAGTGAGAACAGCCCAGCCCCCCTATAGCCGAGATCCCAGAGAGCAGTGCGCCTGTAGCCACCTTGTAGTCCTCCCCCATCCCCCAATACTCCCAGCACCTCTTCCCTCCTGAGTCCACAGTGAATAGAAAAGTCCCCTGCAGGCAGGTCTTCTCCGCATCTCCTCCATGACCAGGTTCAGAGTCTCCCGGGAGTTAAGAACCCTCTTCCCCCTTCTGTTCTCTCCTCTCCTGATGAAATTCCCTGCCCACTGTGCTGGGTGTCCTTGAGCAAGGCAATAGGGCTGTTTAAGGTCAGTGAGGCCCTTGTGTCCTTGGAGACCCAGGCTGATTCCCTGAGAAACAGATGGCCCCTCGGCGGCTTCCCAGCATGAAAACGACTTGAGCAGAGGTAAACGAGGATGCGAGTAACATGACATGGCTCTTCAATAGGGATCTGAAAACCTGCATAAGAGCCGCGTCAATGGTTCACTGCATTCTGTGATGGTTTTCAAAATGCGTTTTCACGAAGGCCAGTTCTGTGTCTAATTCATCTTTCTCTCCCCCACATCAGGTGCTCCACGTAGCAACAACATGCTTCCACATGCACTGCATTTCACATTGGCAGGATCCCTCCCCATCAGCCATTTGTCCTGATGCCCTCTGAGCACCTAGTGTGTGCCAGGCACTGTGCTGGGGCACAGGAATGAAACACATGGGTGCCCCTGCCCCAAGGAACTCCATGCTGAGCAGGGAAATTTAGAATACTTGACAGACCCCTTCCAAGCCCAGACTGGGAGGGGGTCGGCTGAAGAAGCTTCGTGGTGGTGACCCTGAGCCCAGTCCTGGCTGTGATTCTGGACAGTGAGGGAAGTGAGCGCAGAGCATTGAGGGGGTGGCTGGGCGGGGGCTGTGAGCATCAGTGTCTCCACCCTGGGAAGCAGGGAGTGGGAGTGAGGGTCAGGGGTGGAGGACGCACAAGACCCACAGGGGTTTGGGTTCACAGGGCTTGTGCAGCAAAGAGCCTGGCTTTTGTTGGAAAAATCACGGCAGGATTTGAAGCAGAGGAACGACACCGCTGCACGCACATTTGGGGAAGGTCTTTCTGCCTCAAAGGAGAGGGAGGAGATGTGGCTGGGCATGAAGAGGCTGGAGGCAGGAAGCAGGTGGGAGGGACGAGAAGCCACACACTAGGTGGCTGTCGGGTGATGGAGAAGGGACACAGGTGGAGGGATGGTTAGGAAAAGCAATGCTCTCAGTGACCCCTTGACCACGGTGAGTGCCGGAGGTCAGGCTGATTCCCAAGTCTGCCTTAGAAGCTTGGCAGAAATTGGGGTCATTTGTCATGCTGGAAATTCAGGAGCAGGGAGAGGAGTCAGAGAAGGAAGTGGCCATCGAGTCAGGTGAAAAAGTGAAATGTTAGTCGCTCAGTCATGTCCAACTCAGTGTGACCCCATGGGCTGTAACCCGCCAGGCTCCTCTGTCCATGGGATTCTCCAGGCAAGAATACTGGAGTGTGTTGCCATTCCATTCTCTAGGGGATCTCCCAACCCAGGGATTGAACCTGGATCTCAACTCTGCCTGCACTGCAGGCAGATTCTTTATGGACTGAGCCACCAGGGAAGCCCCATCAAGCCAGTTAGGGACCTGCATAACACCCTGGGCTGGTCTGTGTGGAAACTGTGGGCACTGAGCTCCACTCTGGAGCCCTGGACAAGGACTGGCTGTGGATCCTGGGGTCAGGAAACCTCGGGGGTAGGGGGTGGGCAACGAATCCTGTTAGGCCATGTTGCCCCAAGAAAGCATGCAGGATAATTTAAACAACAAGCACAGCAAAAGATTCAAGGGTGTGGAACTGAACCTAGGAGACTTCAATATAGAAACTATAGAAAAGGGGAGATCCACAAACAAGGCTTTTTAAAAGCCTGGGGGTGGGGCTGGGGGAAAATCAGGAGAATGGTGCCATGAAAACAGTGAAGGAAGGGAAAGGGCCTCAAGTTCTTTGAGTCCTGATTTGTTCTCACTGCAGCATCATTGTTCCCATTTCACAGAGAAGAAAACTGAGGATCAGAGAGTCAAGGAAGTAAGCAATCTACCCAAGGCTCTTCATTTAGAGACAAGCCTCCAACCCTAGTCTTCAATGTCAGTCCAGCTTAGGTCTCATTCCTCAGGGCTGCCTCCCACAGAGCAGATCTCAGGTTCATTAGTTCACTTATTTAGTCTTGAAAACTGCAACTACATCTTATGGTCAGAATAAGTCACTGCGGAAGGAGGAAGCAATCCACACGAATGGGCCGGTGAACGAGCTGAGCTCCAGGCGTTCTGCAAGTGTGGCGGCCGGACCCACGTTTATTAAAACGCTTCCCACCTGCTCCGGCCCGTGGTCCTCCACTATCCCGGATGGTCCCTGCCAGGTCCATATGGGTTGAGTCTAAGCCCCAGGAGTGGCGACCCCTGAGTCTCGCAGACACGGAGAGCGAGGCTGGCTGCACAGTTGGCGGGGTTGGGACTGGGAGCCTGGCATGGACCCGGGTGCCGCGGCCGCCTCCCGGAGCCGCGGGGCGCCCTCCCTTTCGTGCGCGAGCCGACAGCGCCCCCTGGTGCTCGGCGCCGGCACCAACACATCCCGGTGAGCGCCGCTGGCGCCGAGAGGCCATGGGTTCCTGCCAGCCAGACACTGGAGCAATCTCAGACTCTTGTTTATCTCAAATCTTCAGCCCCTCGTGGCCAGTTCAAATGATCTGAAAGGTTTTCCAAAGGGGACTTCGTTGGCCTGAACACGTTCACCGGGAGTGAGGACGACAGGAGCAAAATGACTGCAAGAGTTATCAAAACCCTTAAGAGGCAGAGACAGATGGACAGCCCTCGGAGAGAAACACGATGTTTCAGAAGAGCCAAGCAAAGGAGATACAGAGAGAAAAACATGGAACTCAGCTGCCCCGAACACGTCATTAAGACCAGCCACTGCTGAGTGATAGATCAAATGAACAAAATCATTTTCCCATGGAAATAAAAAAAGAAGGAAGAGGAAAGAAAAAAAGATACATATGTGCCCAGGGAGAGATTTTTTCTAATGGTGGTAACAATACCAAGGGGCTTCCTCCGTGGCTCAGCGGTAAAAAATCTTCCTGCAGTGCAGGAGCCACAGGAGACAGGGGTTCGACCCCTGGGTCAGGAAAATCCCCTGGAGGCATCCCTCTTCAGCATTCTTGTTTGGAGAATCCCATGGACAGAGGAGCCTGGTGGGCTATAGTCCATAGGGTCTCAAAGAGTCGGACACGACTGAAATGCCCTGTCTCCTGTGGCACCTGCACTGCAGGAAGATTTTTTACCGCTGAGCCACGGAGGAAGCCCCTTGGTATTGTTATCACCATTAGAAAAAATCTCTCCCTGGGTACATATTTATCTTTTTTTCTTTCCTCTTCCTTCTTCCAGTATGCATGCAACAATACTGAAAAGAGGAAAATGCAGGGTCCTCTGAAGAAACAGGGAGGATGCCACTGATTTGGAATTCACTTGAGGTGGGGATGACAGACTTTCCCTCTGCACCCAGTTTAAGAGTCAATCAGTCTTGAAATGTACTAGAGAAACCAACAAACAAAATATTCCCTTCTCCCGCATCTCTCATGCAAAGTGTCCCAAAGAGGCTCCAGCAGAATGGAATTGAGCCCAACTCTGCAATGAGAAAGCATACACGCTATAAAGGAACATTCTATATAGAAGCAATCAATCCAAGGTGATTCGCGTGATCAGTCAGTCAGAGGTGTAAATCCCTCGGGATGCATGAGGTGTGTGGCTGGTCTGAATGCCTATTTTCTAGGGGCAATGAATGAATGGATCTCTCCCTCCTTCCCAGACTCCAATGCTTTTAGCAGTTGGCACTGTGGCAGGATTTATACAACAGTTCTTGTAAATTGTACCTTCCCTCTCTCCTCTCCAAAGGTTTCTTTCAATAAAATGCAGATGGAATTGTTCGAGAGCTGCTTTTCATGTGTTTATAGATTACTTCTGCTGGGCTGCTTATGCAGGTGCAGGTCTCTAGGCCTCTTTGTTTTTTATTTTCTCTGCTTATTAGGAAAATGGAAACATATGGATTCCTGGTCTGGGCCCAGCAGACCTTATAGAATCATATCCCTCTTGCCTTCCTCACACATCTTCCTGTAATCACATGACTCTGAATTAGCCTCTTAACTCCCTGGTGGAAAAGCCATAATATGGGAAAATTCAATAAAACATATATGCCGTCTGAATGCCAAAGCACTTACAAAAATAGATGGGAACATGGTCATTTATACAACTGTGAAAGGAGAGTCTTAGCTGACATTGGTGATAAGTCACAGTTGCATAAAGAAACAGACATTCAACACGGTAGACATGAGCCTAGTGTTCAGGCAGACTAAGATTGTAAAGTCTAAATGGGAAGAAAGTAGCACTCGAGTGTAAAGAAATCACAGGCTTGAATCTGGATCTGCACCACCAATACCAACATTTCCAGGTTACATGAGCAGTTTGATGTAGCGATTTCCTGACTGTTCTTTGCATGGAAGATGAAGGGTCTAGAGACATATGCGGAGTGTTCCCAGAAATGAACAGGAAAGCCCTGCTATAGGTTATATTCCCATGTCATAATTTTCTTTGAAAATAAATAACTCACCTACTGAAGGCTGCATATGTTTTACGAAAATAGCCCACTACATTCCTTTAGGAAGAGGAAATCAGTTAATGTTCACCCAGGAGGCTGTCCACCATTCCCAGCAGAGTGCTCAATAAGACTAATAGGAACATGTAGTGTCTACGTTGCTCTAATTTTCAGAAAAAGAACATCCCTCAGGTGAAGATTATCATTTTGCTGTCCTCCTTCCATGCCAGTCTACAGACAGCTTAGGAAGGAGGTGAAACACGCAGACATCCATCCCCAGTTGCCTCTGGATGAAAAGACAAATGCATCCTGCGAGGCTGCATTTGGGGGCCTCAAAGTGATTTGCACAAATTCAGACTAAAATATCATGGCGGGATTCCATGTGCTTCCCTGAGCCTTTCAGGAACACTGCCAAAGTTGCAGTCTAGAGGGAGTCACACTGTTGAACCTTGCCAATCAGAGTCTCTGACCATCTTCCTGACACAATGGGTGGGAAACCAGCTCTTCTGTCTGGATAGATTTCCCTTGGGTGGGGCACAGACTTTCAAACCTTCAGAAGCTCTTCCCTGGACCCACTCTGGGATATGGAGCTAAAGTACCCCAGAAAGGCAATGGCACCAGGTGCCCCCTGGTGGAGGATCAAAGAAGAAAGAAAGAAAGTGAAGTCGCTCAGTCGTGTCCGACTCTTTGTGACCCTGTGGACCATAGCCCACCAGGCTTCTCCGTCCATGGGATTCTCCAGGCAAGAATACAGGAGTGGGTTACCATTTCCCTCTCCAGGGGATCTTCCCAACCCAGGGATCGAACCCAGGTCTTCCACATTAGAGGCAGATGCTTTAACCTCTGAGCCACCAGGGAAGCCCTAGAGGATCAATGTATGCAATAAATATATTGTTGATGGAGATTTGCTTGGTGAACACAGTGAAAGCAAAAACAAAACAAAACAAAACAAATCACTGATAAGGATCTAGTGTAAAAAATCCCTAGTGTTATTCAACTCCAATTCTAGTTCAGTCACTCAATCCTGTCTGACTCTTTGCAACCCCATGAACCGCAGCACACCAGGCCTCCCTATCCATCACCAACTCCCGGAGTTCACCCAAACCCATGTCCATTGAGTCGGTGATACCATCCAACCATCTCATCCTCTGTCATCTCCTTCTCCTCCTGCCCTCAATCTTTCCCAGCATCAAGGTCTTTTCAAATGAGTCAGCTCTTCGCATCAGGTGGACAAAGTATTGGAGTTTCAGCTTCAACAGTTCTTCCAATGAACACCCAGGACTGATCTCCTTTAGGATGGACTGGTTGGATCTCCTAGCAGTCCAAGGGACTCTCCAGAGTCTTCTCCAACACCACAGTTCAAAAGCATCAATTCTTCAGTGCTCAGCTTTCTTTATAGTCCAACTCTCACATCCATACATGACTCACTCGGTCTTGTCCAATTCTTTGCAACCCCGTAGGCTGTAGCCTGCCAGGCTTCTCTGTCCATGGGATTCTCCAGGCAAGAATACTGGAGTGGGTTGCCATTCCCTTCTCCAGGGGATTTTCCTGACCTAGGGATTGAACCTGGGTCTCCTGCATTGCAGGCGGATTCTTTACCATCTGAACCAGCAGGAAAGACCCAACGAAGTTCTGCTTGGGAAACTCTTACAATGAGCCTCATGACTTGAACTTGGCTTTTCTCTTCCCAGATTCATGAGTCCGATTCCATACTAGGTGCTTCTCCAAAGAAAGCGAAACAAGGGAAGGGCAAGCAGTGGGATCCCTGACTTGGGACTGACCAGCCTCCACTGTGGTTCCAGTTTTGCTTTAAACATATAACCTCAGGCATATTGCATGACATCTAGCATCCCAATTTTCAAATCTGCAAAATAAGAAGTTTTGACAAGATAATTTCTTAAATGGCTTTCATCCTTAAATCTAAAACTCTACCTATTAAATGTTAAAAATAAACTATTAAGATGAGCTGCCCGTACCATGCAAATACAATGCTTGTGGCTCAGGTGAGCCCAGAAGAGGTTTCCCAAGGCGGCAAAATCGGTCCCTTCACCTTTGTGTGGATTCACCTTCTGACCATCAGCCCTCATCCAAGAGAAGTCTGGTCAGAAAAAAAAAGAATTGCCTGTGTTTTTTTACAGAAGCGTTTTCTCCTTTGGTTTCTTATCACAGGTAGGAAGATGTAATAAATACTAATTAAAATAACCTGATGCAGCATCTTTCATCTTGACAAATAGCCTCGTCCCCCATCTTTACATAAACAAATTAGAAAAACCAAATGAGAATATATGGATCTAGGGAGAGCAAAAGAACAGGAGTCACACCCTGAACGGAGGCAATGCTACCAGTTCTACTGTGAGCCCGTGATCGCAGCTATTTCAAATGTAATTACCTCAGTCACCCCCCACTGGGCAGGGACTCTTAAGGTCTGCTAAGCTTCTAGTGCATGGCTTGTGCTCAATAAATGACAAATGCAATTATAATAATTAATAATTCATATATTAATAATGCAATCCCTTTCCCCACGCTCAGTAATTGCCCGCGACATGCCGTGCATACACAGGAACGGGTACTGCCAGGCACCCAGGAATTTCTCTACGTTTCCATAAAGCTGCATCTGAAAGTCACCTTGAAGAGATCACAGCCGCCCGCTAGTCTCACAAAGATGGCTGGCTGGCATGCTGCATTTTCTAGCCATCTCCTTCCCATGTCAGATATTTAGAACTATCTTTGAGAACCAGCCCCGAGAAATAAATGCCATGAAGACACAGTTGACATCTGTCTAGAAGCCTCACAGTGCCTCCCAGAGGCTCAGCCATCATGATAGGTCTCACGTCCCTGGCACCTCCTTTCTTATCCAAAACTTGCAAAGAGCTCAAGCAACCACAGTGTCCATCTGGACCCTCCCCCGGCAAAGCCCACCCTGGCAGCAGAGAGCCTTTAAAGCTCGTGGAGCCACTTATCTGGGGGTGAATTGGGGAACTCGATTTGGCAAATCCTCATCCCACAGTGAACAGATTGTTCATTTCGGAGGCAGTCACGAAAATCAAAAGCTCAAGCAGGTTATTAATATCCTAGCAAGACTTCCCAGAAGAGGGTTAATGTTGATCTCTTTATCTCATCTGTGTTTTCTTTTTTTTCCCTGGCATTCTTTGATTTTTCACAATGCAGGTAATTCTACTCTGTTTGATCAGAACGCACTCAAGTTGTCTAATGAATTTCAATTGTCAGTTTATTTACTTTTCCAACTGGCCTCTCCTCCCCGGACATTCCAAGCAATTTCCAAACTGGGATTAAAGCTCAGTGTTTCAACCTCCCACTTCACCCCCTACTCCCCACCTCCTACCCACTGCGCCTGCCCTTCCCCCCTCCACCCTCTCTCCCACAAACCCGTTTGCTGTAATATTAAGGCCGTGGTCAGCAGGAAGCACGGAGGCTGATGTCATCATACAGCTCACTAATCCTTCTGGAGCCCAGAAATGACTGACCTTTTGTTACGCATAAAATCCACTCCTACACCCTAACTCTGAGGGACCGGAAGGCAAGAGTTCTTTAAACTGATCATCTCGCTTCTTACAAATTGCTTTCTCACATTGGTTTTTTTTTAGCATTACTTTTTTCCAGGCTCCAAGTAAAAGCCAACTAAAATAAAGCTTCTGGTTTCACCTTCAGAGAATGAAGTGTATACAGAACTAACTTTCAGAATTAATTTTCTATGTGTTCATTAGATCATATTCATCAAGACAATGCTTAATTCGAGAGCTCTGTCAAGCATACTATTTCCCAAATAGCGACTGGTGATAAGACCAGGATCCCAGTTTCCACACGTGCAGGAATCTGCTCCTTTCTGTCTTCCGTTCTCCTGGTGGAAGCTCTCTGTGTATATGTTTGGTGCACTTTATGCCTCATGTGTGTTACTCACTCAGTTGTGTCTGACTCTCTGTGACCCCATGGGCTGTAGCCCACCAGCCTCCTCTGTCCATGGGATTCTCCAGGCAAGAATACTGGAGTGAGTTGCCAGTTCCTTCTTCCTGACCCAGGGATCGAACCTGGGTCTCCTGCATTGCAGGCAGATTCTTTACCGTCTGAGCCACCAGGGAAGCCCCTTATGCCTCGTAGGGGACTGAGTATGAAAGCCTTGAAAGATCAGGTTTTCTCTCCCCCCATGCTTCTGGTTCAGAATCAGTGTCAAAAGCATCTGTAATCCATGTTAACAGTCTCCTTTGAGGCCATTAAAAAATTATCTGTACCTTCAGTTCAGTTCTTTATTTTACTGAATTCCAGATTTCTCATTAAATAAAAAATTGCTCATCTGTAGATATACCCATAAAAGAAGCCCAGTATCACAAACCCGTTGTCTTTCCTTATAAATCTCATCTTCCTCTCACAGTCTTTATACTAATTCAAAGACACTGCCATTACCTAGTCCAGGGGTTAGCAAACTCTATTATAAAGGGCCAGTTAATAAATTGTTTAGGCTTTGGGACCATATGGTCTCTGTCACAATTACTCAATTCTGTGGCTGCAGTGTAAAAGCTTAATGATATATCAGTGAATGGTGTGGCCGTGTTCCAATTAAACTTTATTTACAAAAACAAAGGATTGTCCAGTTGGGGCCCTAGGGTTGTAATTTGTCAATCCTTTAGACCAGAAATCTGAGAATCACCATCTTTTCTTCTCTAACTCCATACATCCAATCAACATATGAGCCTGCCAGTTATTACCTCTTAAACATTTCTGATATCTGCTCTTCTTCACCATTTTTAAGTTCTTAGTCTAAAGGGGCTTCCCTTGTGGCTCAGCTGGTAAAGAATCTGCCTGCAATTCGGGAGACCTGGGTTTGATCCCTAGGCTGGGAAGATCCCCTGAAGAAGGGAAAAGCTACCTACTCCAGTATTCTGGCCTGGAGAATTCCATTAACTGTATAGTCCATGGGGTTGCAAAGAGTTGGACACAACTGAACGACTTTCACTACTTTAAAGATACTGCAACTGAAAAATTATAGAAGGTGCAAGAAAATCAATATTCAAAGAAAACTTATCAGGCATCCAGATTGGACGATTAATTTATGTTTACTGTGTTTCATCAAATCTAAGATCCTATTGACTGTATTAATAAGATATATATTATTTTATGCATGCCACTAAGAAAGACAAAATACAGCCAAAGCCATAATCAAAACTTTCTTATCAGTTAGAACTTTATCTTACACTTCTTGAAAACATTATTTTAGACAAAGAAGACATAGTTTTTCATCAGTTTCGTGCATACACGAAATATACATATATATGTAAAATAAATCGGTTAATGCATTCCTAAAACTTGTCATCAAGAGTCTGATTTACACATCATTTTCCTTCTAGAGTCATGGAAGCCTGTATCTTTCAGCTCAATAGACCATCAGGGTGATGGTAAGGCGGTATTTCTTAGAATAGTGCTCTATGATTGTTTCCAGGAATTCTCCCCAGCCCCTGACACATATTCAACAAGTTTTCATGCTGGCCCTTTCTTGATCTTACTAGAATGTGTCAAAGCAATGCTTGCCAACAACAGCTAGGACTCATATTCACTCCTCAAGGAGTCCCTTAGATTGTGATTCAAAACATTGAGGATCTTGGGTGTCTAGTTGTGCCATCAAGAAGAGCAAACTAATATTCTCCTGCCAGCAACGACAGCTAAATCTTGAATTTTGCCTCACAGACAGTGATTGCAAAACAATCCCAATTTTGGACAAGTTAATGTAAAAATAATGTGCATCCTTGAAGTATGGCATACATTTTAAGTTAGAACAAATGATTATGGCATGTATGTAACATTTTTTATCACTCCCCCACTTCAACCAGTTTTTTATTAACTAGTTAACTACCCATCATAGTTATCTATAAAATAGTAAGTGCATTCCTGCTGTACACACCAAACAGGAATTTGACAAGCTCAGTTTTTGCTGAAGGTGAGATTTGGGCCTTAAATGACTCTCTTTCCATGAGTATATGTCACAAGCAGCTACACTGTCTCACTGCCATTACCTTTGACAATTAGAAAAAAAGGAGAAACTAGTTTTCCCTCAAAGCTTCTCCCAAAGGACTTGAATGGTTCTTGTTCCCCTACTGACTTGGCTTGAAAAGACTCAATCATAGTGGCAGAATGAGCACTAAGATTTTTTGCACGGGGTGGTTTAAATTCTTTTTTTTTTTTTTAATCGGAGTATAACTGCTTTACAATGTTATGTTAATTTCTGCTGTACAACAACATGAATCAGCTATATGTATACATACATCCCCCCCCTTGTGAGCCTCCCTCCCACCCCACCTCCATCCCACCCCTCTAGGTCACCACAGAGCACCGAGCTGAGCTCCCTATGCTACACAGCAGGTTCCCACTAGCTATCTATTTTACACATGGTAGTATATATATGTCAATACCACTCACAATTCAAAAAGACACATGTACCCCAATGTTCATTGTAGTACTATTTACAATAGCCAGAACACAGAAGCAGTATGACATGTCCATCAACAGATGAATGGATAAAGAAAATGTGGTACATATTTACAATGGAATATTGAGGGCATGCTGAGTCACTCAATCACGTCCAGCTCTTTGCAACTCCATGGACTGTAGCCTTCCAGTCTCCTATGTCCATGGAATTTTCCAGGCAAGAATACTGGCTTGGGTTTCCATTTCCTACTCCAGGGGAATCTTCCTGACCCAGGGGTCGAAACTGCATCTCCTGCACTGGCAGATGGATTCTTTACCACTGCGCCACCTGGTAAGCCCTTGCAATGGAATATTACTCAGCCATAAAAAGGAATAAAATTGGATCATCTCTAGTGATAATGGATGAACCTAGAGTCTGTCATACAGAATGAAGTAAGTCAGAAAGAGAAAAACTAATATCATATATTAACACATATATAAGATTTTTAAAGCCAGTGCTTCTAGTCCAAGGATTATACCATGACCTCAAATTAGAGGTCTTATGGGATCCACAAGGTATAAAAGAGTTAATTCCACAAGGAAAGTCTTCTGAACCTGAGAGGTGAGAACATTCATTCAGATTCATCCCAGGAGGGACATGCACCCACAGAGGAAAAGCTTCTGAGACCTTTAGTCTTCTATAGGCTAGCTCCCCATCAGACACTGGGGCTGGCCCCACCTTCCTCCTAGAATCAGTTGCTAGTTCAGGTATCGATTATGGAAAGAGCATCATTTACATAATGTTAGAGCCAGAAGAGACCTCAGAAAGCCAACCCCATAACGGTCAGGCTGGGAAGATTGGAGAAGGTGATTAAGCCTACGGGACCACTCCAAACCAAGGACCGAGTGTCTAGATCCTTAAACCAGTGTTCTGTCCCCCACACCTTGAGACCTTTGCTAGCAAAACCCCTAAATTCTCCAGACAGGAGCTACCCTGCGAGACAACTTTTTAGTCAGTAAAGTAAAATGCCACTCACCTCAAATTCTAGAAATGGAAATCATCTTCCCCTCACCACCCTCATCACCCCACCCCAGCCTTGAAAAGTGGATGAGAATGGTGCTGAGGAAAGTTCCAGCTTCTTTTAAGCTTTATATGGAATTCATTAACGCGCATGGGGAAAAAGACTACTGTCTGATTTTTGTGTCTTTCTAAAAGACAGCATTGTTGGGAAAAGGAGGCCAGGGGATGGCTGGATAAAGCCACCAAGCTTCCAGCTCCAGCCCTCAAGAGTCAGACTGCTTCTGAGAAAACAGCAGAGTGAAGCCCTTTCCCTACGCACCTGTGCCACCCTGAGCTGACCCACTGCTGTGTGCCCAGGAGAGCATGGAGGTAGGAAGCAATGGGGGAGCCACAGGCTAGAGGAAGGCAGACCACTGCGCTCTGTTTTACTTCAGCTGTAAATTTTCTGGGCTATACGAGCATGATAATTGATTTATTTTTCATTTAATACAGATTTATCCTGTGACGCTTTGAACACTCACTGACTCAGAATGGAGAATTTTCAGTTTAGCAAAGTAAACGCTCAATAAATATTATTGGATATGAAATTTGTTAATCTGCACTTCCCCTGTTTGGAGATAATCAGATTTTCTGCTGCCCCATTTGACAGATCTCCAACCTCTAGCATTTCAATGTTAATCTGAAACAGTAAGTGATCAAGGCTCAGAAATTATTTTCTTTTCAGTCAAGACCGACATTAAAAAAAAAAAAATCAAATTCTTAAAATCGCCCCAAAGAACAAGTCAAGAATCCCTGGGGAATCTAATCAGATCTATTATGCTAACTAGGAAGACACTATTGCCTCAAGCCCTCAAGAAAAGATCTTAAGGATATAGAAATTAAATTGCCACATCTAATGGATTCCCTGTGTGACTAAATCATTGTATTATTTCTCATGTTTGAGGAGATACACAAATTTCACGGACATGCCCACTCTCGGCTTCCATACTCCTGCTCTAACAGCTGTCGCCTTGCCCCGGTGTCTAAGGTCAGGTTCATTGGTGATGGAGCCCAGTGGTTCTTACTCAAGTGGGCTGAATGCATGAAAGAGTTTTCTGTTGATATTATTCTGATGCTTTTAGGAGACCCCCTCCCCACTCCGTCCCAGGGAAGATTCCGCCTGGCCTCTTCGTGATGGGAGGTAGAGGCGATTAAAGCCACAGGCTAGATGAAAGCTCTTTCATCTGAGAGTCTGAATAGCATAGGATGGTTCGGGTCACCCAGCTGAACTCAAATAGGCTCTCCCCCTCCCACCCGACACCGCCCCCCACCCCTCCACCCCCCGCCATGGCTTCCAACCTTCACCTTTATTTCCATCAATTTGCTTCTTCTTGTTCCCCATTTCTCATGCAAACTCTAGAGAGAAAACGAAATCCTTTCTGGGGAAAGGGTGGCACAGATACATTCCACAAAGCATAGTAACGGAAAAACTGTGACCTTTGCCTTTTCTTTCCTGAGCTCTCCCGTTGATTGTCCTTGTCTTCCAACTGCAACCTCAGGAGCATAATCTAAAAGAGCCCCAAGGCTACAGGCATAACGTTCACTTCTTTACTCTCAATTCCACTTACTGCATTTCAATATGGTGCATCTGCGTATGTACGTATGTGTGTATATATATATATATTTCTATTTAGAAGTAATTATTTAAACTATATTGAAATATGAAACAAATGTTATCATCATACAGTTTCATAATTTGAGTATGCATAATCTGAATAGTATAGTGTGTGATTTCATTTTTTCTCAAGTGAATTATAAATAGGGTTGATATATTTTTTAGCTCCATAGGGGGCTTCTTTACCTGAACTCAGACAGGGACCATTTCCTCTCTTCTCTTGCTTTTTTGTTTTTTTCTTTCTTTTTTTTTTTTTTCTGACTGTGCCAGGCAGCATACAGGATCTTCCCTAGCCAAGGATGGAACCCACACTCCCTGCAGTGAAAGTGCCAAGTCTTACCCACTGGACCACCGGGGAAGTCCTCCTCTCATTTTATGAATTCTTCACCTAGTGAACACTGAAAGTCATGTGATGCCTAAAGTTTAAAGTTACGTCCTCAGGGAGTCCTTTGCTCTGATCATTTTTACCAGTTGCTAGGAAATTATTTCCATTTCCAACATCAGTTTCAGTTATGTTTTTTTGTTTGTTTGGGGTTTTTAAAGAACTTTTTAAGGATTCCCTTTTAAAAAAAGTTTTTACTGGAGTATAGTTGGTTTACAAAGTTTCAGGTATGCAGTAAAGTGAATCAGTTATGTGTATACATATATCCACTCTTTTAATGATTTTTTCCCACATAAGTGATTACAGTATTGACCAGAGTTCCCTGTGCTATACAGTAGGTCCTAATTAGTTATCTATTTTATATATAGTACTGTGTGTATGTCAATCACAATCTCCCAGTTTATCCCCCTTTTCTCCTCTGGTAACCATAGTTTGTTTTCTGTATCTACAACTCTATTTCTGCTTTGTAAATAAGTTCATTTGTACCATTTTTTTAGATTTCACATACAAGCAATATCATATGATATTCACCTTTCTCTGTCTGACTTACTTCACTCAGTATGACAATCTCTTGGTCCACCTGTGTGCTAAGTTGCTTCAGTCATGTCTGATTCTTTGTGACCCTTTGGACTGTAGCCAGCCAGGCTCCTCTGTCCATGGGATTCTCCAGGGAAGAATACTGGAGTGGGTTGCCATTTTCTCCTCCAGGGGACCTTCCCAACCTAGGGATCGAACCCGCATCTCTCTTGTCTCCTGCATTGGCAGGCAGGTTTTTTAACCACTAGCACCAGCTGTGCTTAAATAGGGGCTTCTCCTTAAAAGTGTATCTACCTGTTAGAGAAAAAAACCAGAAAACACTGTGACTACATCCCAAACTCTTTTTTTTTTTTTTTAAATCAAGCTACTATTTGAAATGGGCAACAGAAAAAAAAAGATGGTTCTGAGTAGAAAGTAAGGTGTACAGCAGTTCAAGAGGGGATGCTGGTTATACCTGGCCACAAGAGTGATGGTCAGAAGGCAAGAGGCACCGCCCTCGGCAGAACAGGGATACGGCCAGATGGCAGGCTGGTGTGCATGGGCCCTGACCTCAGCCCACAGCCCACAGACAAGGACGGGGCACCAAATGCAGAACTTGGAAGGAGCAGGTAAGAGAGAACGTCCAAACTCTCACCCAGGCTCACTCACTCATAAAAAGGAATCTAAAATAGGATACAAATGAACTTACTTACCAAACAGACTCACAGATGCAGGAAACAACAGGGCTACCAAAGGGGAAAGCGGGTGGGGGAGGGGTAAATCAGGAGATTGGGATCAGCAGATACAAATGACTACACAGAAAATGGGTAAACAGCAAGGGCCTGCTGTAGAGCACAGGGAATTATATTTAGTTTATTCAACTAAACCACAATGGAAAAGAATATGAAAAAGAATAGGTACAAACTGAATCACTTTGCTGTGCACCAGAAACTAATGCAATGCTGTAAATCAACTATATTTCGATTTTTTAAAAAAAAGATTAGGGAGTTCCCTGGTGGTCCAGTGGTTAAGAATCTGCCTTCCAATGTAGGGAACGGGGGTTCCGGGTTCAGTCCTGGTCGAGGAACTAGGATCCCACATGCTGCAGGGTAACTAAGCCCGCATACCGCAACTACTGAGTCCACACACCTCAACTCCTAAATCCACACACCACAACTAGAGAGAAGCCCGTGCACTACAACCAAGAGAATGCATGCCATAATAAGACCCAACACAACCATAAATGAATAACTAGATATACATAGGTAAAGAAATAAAACAATGCATGAGTGCTTGATTCCATATAAAGTGTGAAAATGCTAATCACTCAGTTGTATCCGACTCTTTGCGACCCTATAAACTGTAGCTCACCAGGCTCCTCTGGTGCATGGGGTTCCCCAGGCAAGAATACTGGAGTGGGTTGCCATTCCCTTCTTCAGGGGATCTTCCCAACTCAGGGATCAAACTCAGGATTCCTGCATTGCAGGCAGATTCTCTACCACCCGAGCCACCAGGGAAGCCCCAGTTCCCTATAGACTATTTTTTTAAGTGTGCTATATTTAGATCTTTAATATGTGTAATTAAATAAATACCATCATGTTGGGCTTGAACACATGAATTGGGATGTGGGACACAAATACGCAGTCCATTACACAACTATACACCATAAAACAATCCACTACAAGGCCTCAGTGCCATTCATCAACAGTTGATTTCTCAAAATCTATGAGTTCACTGATTTCATCCGGACTCATATATTTGGGATCCAGCCAGGGGGCAGCTGTTTCTGGACTGGATCCCTTGGGGCAGCTCGGTGGCCCATGTCTCTCTCCTCCAGTGGGCTAGCCTGGCCACGTGCTCAGGGTGGTGGCAGAGGAAGGAGAGAGAGAAGCCTTTTCCATCATCTGGTTGAGTCACATTTGTTACCATCCCATTGGCCAGAGCCCATTCCCAAGTCCGAGCCACAGAAGCTTGGAGCACACCATAAAGTTACATCCTCAGTGGGGAGGACAAGGGGGACCCCTGGGACCACCATTTAATTCCCACCACCACTCAACAGCTGCTCAGATATCTTACCTCTCTGCAGACATTCCCCTTTCCTCTCCTGAGGGGCATCAGAAAGGGTATGTAAGACCCTTTCCAGCACTATGATTCTGTGACAATTGCCTTAATGTTACATTTCATGTATAGCTTTATCCTACTGATGAAACAGTTAAGTAGTATTTTTACCCTAGTTAAATGGTATTTTAAGTGATATTTTGACATATTGTGGGGATGAGGTGATTTTAAGTTTATAGTGTTCAATTAAACCAAGACTTCTTGAAAGAGCTAGAAAGTAGGACTGCTCCAGTTTTCAGCAAATCCGCTCCTGGATATATATCCAAAAACACTAAAAGCACTGATTCGAAAAGATACACGCACCCCAATGTTCATAGCAGTACTATTTCCAATAGCCAAGGTATGGAGGGAAACTATCCATCAACAGACGAAAGGATAAAGAAGATATGGGCTATATATGTGTGTGTGTGTGTGTGTGTGTGTGTGTGTGTATCACACACACGTACACAATCGACTACTATTCAGTCATAAAAAAAGAACAAAGTTTTGCCCTTTGCAGCAATGTGGATCAACTTGGAGGGTATTATGCTAAGTGAAATAAGCCAGACAGAGAAAGACAAACACTTTCTTTTTTTCAGATTCTTTCCTTTTTTTTTAGATTTCACTTACATGTGGAATCTAAAAAACAGGACAAACCAGCGAATATTTTTTAAAAAGAAGCAGACTCACACATAGAACAAACTCGTAGTTACAAGTCGGGAGAGGGACGTGGGGAGGGCAATACAGGAGCAGAGCGGGGAAGGATTATTAAGGGATTGCAGGAAATCATGTGTGTGAAACTTTTGAAAACTGTAAGCACTATAGAATGTAAAGAAGCTTTCATTCAATTTACAAACAACAACAATAAAAAGACTGCTCAGGTTCTGTCTCTCCTCTGCCATCCCCGACTAGTCTTTTTCTCTGAAGAGAACTGGGGTTGGTTTATTTAGGTAGCGTCAAGTATCCAATGGGGCCTATTCTCAGCATATCCCAGTGTGGGTGAGAAGGATAACACCGCATCCTGAAAAGCTACAAGGTGCAGGGAAAGAAAAAGACAAAAGAGCTATTATACCGACATCCTGACAAATTAAAAAAAAAAAAAAAACCTAGATGGAGATTTAAGCAGAAAATCTAAGACTATGAGCTCGTGAGTTGTCAGGATAATTGAGAACATTATCCTAAGTGATAATGAACTAATGTAGAAGAAAGGTGTTTTTTCAGCACTGGAAACAGGTTGTACCAAAATATCAAATTTAGGGAGATCCCAGAGAGACAGTGTGACACGTGTGTTCTGGGGGTGAAAAGGGCTCCCCCATCCTACAAAGCTGAGCACATTCATGCCTTCACCAGGGCTGGGGTCCCCACTGCAGGGAGGCAAAAGCCTGCAGCAGATTCCGGTGTCTGTAACCGGCCCTCCCTTTCTGCAGGGGGCAGGGTCAGCCCACAAGGGGTTGCAATGGCACAAAGCAGGCAAACTCTTGCCTGAGAGCAGCCAAGAGTGTGGAACTTTGTCTCCGGGGAAGGTGCATTTCACTGCTCCTTCCTGAGTCCCCCCTGTGGCGACCCGGCTGTGGCGCCCCAAGCTGAACTCAGGAGCTCAAGGAGAACCCTCACCTCCACTTTTTCATCTGTGGGACCAAGCCACTCAGTTCAGGCTGGCTGAGGGCAGGCTGTTTGGACCAGAGATCACTGTCTGGACAAGTCACCCAGCATCTCCCATGTCAGGGCCCATGCTAATCCCTCCACACACACCAACTCTCAGGCTCACGTTCTGTGAGTACCAGCTCCCTAAGTGCAGACAAACCAGCCTGGGAGGACTCACAGGGCAGGAGCCATGGGGAAGAAGACGAAATGTGGTCAGCCGGCGCAGCGCTGGGTGCCTGGTGGGAGGAGCTGGTGGCCTGCTGAGTCCTGGTTCCTCCATCTGCTGCCAACCCTCCTCTGTCAGGACACGGCACACGGCCTGCCATGGATGTGTGTGGATGTGGAACTCCACGCTCAGCCCACACAGTGACTCAGAGACGCCCGTGAGCTGACACTGTCCCACTAGTCACCAATGCTCTGGGTGCTGCTGGTGATCGAGGCTGTGCCAATGGAGCACCATGCTAAAAAAGAGGCCAGTGAGAGACTTGGGAACATCTGGAGCTAGCAGATAAAGCAACTGCTGGAAACTCTCTTTCCATTGAACTAAGATGCGAAAAATGTAGGTTATTAGTTGACACAGTTTGATTCCACACCTGGATTTCTGAGTAAACTCTCAGGAAACGATTTTATCCAAAAGAAACCTAACAAAGCTGTTTTGATGCTATGTCCCTTCTGTGTCTTTTATTTTCCCCCCATTTATTTGGTTAATAGACAGAGGTGAGTCAAAATTTTTTAAAAACAAAACAAATGCAGGAGACACAAGAGATGCAGATTTAGTCCCTGGGTCAGGAAGATTCCCTAGAGGAGGGCATGGCAACCCACTCCAGGATTCTTGCCTGGAGAATCTCATGGACAGAGGAGCCTGGCAGGCTATAGTCCATAGGGTTGCAAAGAGTCAGACACAACTGAAGCAACTTGGCATGCACGCAGAAGACACCCTTAAGCTGTATCAGAAAATCACCCAAGTAATGGTAGCTCAGTCGGTAAAGAATCTGCCTGCAATGCAGGAGACCCCAGTTCGATCTCTAGGTTGGGAAGATCCCTTGAAGAAGGAAATGGGAAACCTCTCCAGTATTCTTGCCTGGAAAAATCCCATAAACAGAGGAGCCTGGTGGGCTACAGTCCTTGGGATCGCAAGAGTCAGACACGACTTAGCGACTAAACCACCACCATAGAAAAACACAAACACGGAAAGGAAACCAAATGGTAGAGTGGCCCTGACCCAGAAGGCAGTGATGTCTCTACTTCCCCAGCCTGCACTTTCCCCCTTATCTGCCTTCCGTCTCTCACTCTCACTCAGGGCATTCTGTCTGCAGACAGACACGAGACTGAATACTGCAAAATAGGCTACTTTTATACTAACGGCAGTTCAATAAAAGTGAAATACATAAAAGCTGGGGCTTATATATTTTTATTATGATACTTTTCAGCGAAGCTTTCAAAAATTCTCTATGTTGGGAGAAGTATAAGCTGTGTATCTCGCAGGAGGAGACATAAGCAAACAAAGCCGGCGTGTGTACACAAAGACAACCCCTGCCCAAAGAAAAACCCCACCTTTCCTACATGAACCTAAATTCAGGCTCCACTCTCCTCATCCCCATGTGCTTTGGGGCAGTTGGCTTTTTTATGCTGGTCCTCTTGACGGTTTTAGGTGCCAAGGAGGTGGTCCCCACAAACTGCATCTTTCTATGAATCTTTCATAAAAGCACTTTTTCCCTCTTAAGCAGTGGTAATTTGATGTTCATAGAGATTGATGAGGAGCCCTGGGTGTCAGCAGAGAATCAGACAGATGGCAATTGTGACAATAAATAATCGTAATGCCTTTCACTCTCTTGACCTCAACAATTCAAGGGTCTCAAAACACAGCAGAAACTTAGAATTATAGGGCAGGAAGAGACCTTGGGAAAGGGCACCTCATTCATCCTTCCAGCTTCTCACCCAGAGCTCAGATTAAAATGAGGCGCTCTCATCGGCACTTGGCCTCTGACTGTAGTGGGGCGGCTGTGTTGCTGGCGAGAACACCGATGTAGCCCATGAGTTATGGGACACGCTTTCTCCCTGCCCCAGGGGAAATCGAAGCTTCCAGACTCAAGGGCAGAGAATACAATGAGCCTGAGCTCCAGAGCCCTCCCAGGGAGATAAGGCTGCAGTCCCTGCGGTCGCAGAGTCAGACACGCCCGAGCAGCTAAGCACACAGTTGGTTTACAGTGTTGTGTTAGTTTCTGCTGTACAGCACAGTGAACCAGTTCTACACAGATCCCCTTTTTCAGATTCTTTCCCCATGTATGTCATCACAGAGTGTGCAGTAGAGTTCCCTGGGCTCTGAGAGGGAACTTGGCATGAGCTGGTAAATAGCCACTCACCTCACCTCTCATCCCCCAGCCTCCATGATAGGGCACCCGGTGAAGGACAGTGTCAAGTATTTCCAGATGGGAGTCAGGACAGACAGAAGAGTGCAGTTCCCAAATCTCGGCTGGGCATAAACGATGGAGGACAAGTACAGAGAAGAATTGAAGCTTTGCTTTCAGTTACTCTTGTCTTCCCATTTCCCATCTTCAAGAACCAGTTCAAGGTGACTATCTGGCAAATTGGTTGTAAATATCCTTATGTTTAATTTTTCTTCATTTCAAGGCCTCTTGAGACATCCTTCCCCCTTCATGGATTCCATAATCATAAATATTCCAGCCAGACCACCCGGAGTTCTCCTGTTTTCTGCCCTGAGATCTCTCCTTTCCCCCTTCCCTCCTGAGTCTGGGCTGTGTTTTAATTCTCATCTCTCTTGAAAAGATGCAAATACAAGAAGTAGCAGTGTTTTTCGGAGAAGGCAATGGCACCCCACTCCAGTACTCTTGCCTGGAAAATCCCATGATCAGAGGAGCCTGGTAGGCTGCAGTCCATGGGGTCGCTAAGAGTCGGACACGACTGAGCAACTTCACTTTCACTTTTCACTTTCATGCATTGGAGAAGGAAATGGCAACCCACTCCAGTATTCCTGCCTGGAGAATCCCTGGGACGGGGGAGCCTGGTGGGCTGCCGTCTATGGGGTCGCACAGAGTCAGACACGACTGAAGCGACTTAGCAGTAGCAGCAGTGTTTTTAAGCCCTTTGGGTCTTTGCAGTTTTCAAAATTAGCAATCTGAATTGAAGGAGTTTTAAATCTTGACAAATTTCTCAACTTACTTTTTCCAATTAAAATATATATATAGTTGTATTGTCAGAAAACTGACCTTGAAGCAACAAATGCCCACAAGTAAATAGTGCAGTTGACAAATCATTAAGAAAAAATGAAATTCTTTTTATGAGTCCTATTTATGGCTCAATTATCCTATCCTAAGTACTGACATAGAAATAAATTCATGGGTGCGTGAGCATGCTAAGTCACTTCCGGTCATGTCCAACTTTTTGAGGCCCTATGGACTGTAGCTCTCTAAGCTCCTCTGTCCATCCAGGTATCACTAAAACAAGATAGATTCTAACATTTGAAGTGTTCTAGAAATAAACCATTCCTCAAAGTTACACATACAGCTCCTCCTCTGCCAGCCAAAGCACAGACCTTCCAGAGAAATTTCAAGCATCATAGTATGACTGTGCTCTGCCATCTGGTGGTCAAAAGTGGAATGACACTCAATCCTAAAGGAAATGGATCCTGACTATTCACTGGAAGGACTGATGCTGAAGCTGAAGCTCCAATACTTTGGCCACCTGATGCGAAGAGGTGACTCTCTGGAAAAGATCCTGATGCTGGGAAAGATTGAGGACAAGAGGAGAAGGGAGAGACAGGGGATGAGATGGTTGGATGGCATCACCAATTCCAACTCAATGAACATGAGTTTGAACAAACTCAGAGAGATAGTGAAGGATAGGGAAGCCTGGCATGCTGCAGTTCATGAGGTCACAGGGAGTTGGACATGACTTAGCGACTGAACAACAACGCAGCCAAAAGTCTGAATATAGTCATATCGGTTCAGTTCAGTCGCTCAGTCATGTCTGACTCTTTCAACCCCATGAATCGCAGTACACCAACTCCCGGAGTTCACTCAGACTCACATCCATCGAGTCAGTGATGCCATCCAGCCATCTCATCCTCTGTCGTCCCCTTCTCCTGCCCCCAATCCCTCCCAGCATCAGAGTCTTTTCCAATGAGTCAACTCTTTGCATGAGGTGGCCAAAGTACTGGAGTTTCAGCTTTAGCATCAGTCCTTCCAAAGAAATCCCAGGGCTGATCTCCTTCAGAATGGACTGGTTGGAGCTCCTTGCAGTCCAAGGGACTCTCAAGAGTCTTCTCCAACACCACAATTCAAAAGCATCAATTCTTTGGCACTCAGCTTTCTTCACAGTCCAACTCTCACATCCATACATGACCACAGGAAAAACCATAGCCTTGACTAGACAGACCTTTGTTGGCAAAGTAATGTCTCTGCTTTTGAATATGCTGTCTAGGTTGGTCATAACTTTCCTTCCAAGAAGTAAGCGTCTTTTAATTTCATGGCTGCAATCACCATCTGCAGTGATTTTGGAGCCCAAAAGAATAAAGTCTGACACTGTTTCCACTGTTTCTCCATTTATAGTCATATAACTTCATATAAATCATGAACAGTAAGATTTTCTCAAGTTCTTTATCAATGAGCAAAGGAAGTTGGGATTATGAAAGGAACAAACCAATTGTGAACAATCTTATCTAAGGCTTACAGGCTCTTACATTGCTTGGTTGGATGAGCCTGACTGGTAACCAAACAGGTTCAGAAAAACTGCCGTTAAAAATTGAAGTCTGCAAATCCCTTAGGTCAAATGTCTGCAACCGTCCATTGTGCCATGCACATGTCTATTGGTGGTCAAGTGGAGGAAACAAGTAGCTCATTTTGACAATACAGGTGATAATTGATATCAATGGATACTTGATAATAAAAGACAGGGACCTGGAACACTCTGAGAGCCACTCGTGGGTGTATTTACCCAGCTATGGTCTGCATGAGCACTTCCCAGGGTCTGGTCTATGAAAAAGACCCTGGTTTTTCATAGACCAGACTATGAAAAACCAGTTCCAGAGACAACTTAAAAAACTGGGCAGAGATGTTTGGAAAACCACCACCCCTTCTCTAGTCTGCCTTCCATTTATCCTTCCGAGGAGATCTACAGGTTCTTTAGCATATGAAAGCCTCAGAGAATTCTGGCAGTAAAGGTGCTTAGCTTTGCTTAGCTCAGAATATCTGAAGTTTCTTTTCTTTTTTTTTTTATATCTGAAGTTTCTTGAACCTCTGAATATATTTTCTGGCTTCCTTATTATACTTTTCTTCTTGGGTACTTTTTTTTAAGCTGTGTGATTCCGTTTTATTTTTTATTTTTTTGGCCACACCATGCAGCCTGTGGAATCTCAGCTCCCCAACCAAGGACTGAACCCACATCCCCTGCATTGAAAGCAAGAAGTCTAAACCACCAAGGAAGTCCTGGGTCTTTTTTTTTTAATTGTTATGATTTTTAATATTACCCAAACAAATTGAGGAATACAAGTCTAAATGCAGTCTCAGCTCTTACGCTAGTTGAGCAACATTTTTGAAAGTTCCCTAACCTCTGTGTGCCTTCCTTTTTTCAGATGTAAACCAAGAGAGAAAAAAAGAAGACAGAAAAATTATTTTATCTCAGCCATTCTTAAACTCTGCCCTTGTCTCCCCACACACAACTTTCAGCAGTCTCTGTGATGGGTTACCTGAAGCCATTATCCTGTGATAACACTTCCAACTAGCCAACTGAGAAGACATACTTGTTCCTTCTCCTCTCCATACTCAACTAGACTGTGAAGGAATAATAAAAGCATATTAACTTATAAGGAAAAACTAGAAGGGGAAACGACCAAGACATGTAATGTTGAAAAATAAAAGGTGGATGGGGAAAGAGCAACTGGTTTAACAGAATGGAGGAAGTTATAACATGTGGTAGGTTGTATTTTCCCAAAAATGGCACAACCTTTCCTCCTATTATATGTATTCTGCAATGTCACCGTGCCATTCTCCCTTTAAGAAGTGTGGTCTTACTCCCCTCTCCTGGAATCTGGACTGGCCTTAATGACTTTTCTATAACCAACAGCAGACTTGCAGCTCTGCCTGGGTGTCTGGGAAAGCTCACTCCAACAACTCCACGCTGTGAGGAAGCTCAGGCCACATGAAGTAGTTACTTGTAGGCTGTCGGGTTCACAGTTCCAGCTAAGCCCAGACTTGAAGTCATCCCAATCCAGGCGGCAGACAGGCGAATAGAGAAACCTCGGACAGAGAAGCACCTTTCCCTGTCTATTCTATCTACAACAATACCCTCATCCTGCTCCACTTTTATTCATAGCCATGATTTAATTCATTTGTTTATTATCATTCTCCCTTGCTAGGATATAATCTTCATAAGGTCAGAGGACCTTATCTCATCAACCACTATATTCCCAACACCCAGAACAACACCTGGCACATAAAAAATAGTCAATAAATATTTGATGAATAAGTAAATGAATAAATTATTTTAAAAGGAATGGGGATGCAATCAATGTAAGGAACAAAATAAAACTTCCAAGAGGCATTAGTTGATACCCTCAGAGAAGAGCATAGTGTCCACATGACAAGAATTGGAAGCTAATGGGATGGTGGATCGACAAAAATAAACAGGGAATAAAAAAGAGCTTTACAAAGTGAAATTCAACAGAAGGTTTACTAGATTAAGGTGACAAAATCTTCCAAGAAGCTAAAACAAAAGAAATGGAGATGGAAAATTACAAGGAGGTAGGGAACAGAGGAGGCAGGGAGAAACTTGGGGGATCAGTCAAGGCGGCCTCACTTCTAATACAAGTTCCAGAAAATAAGAACAGAGAGAATGGAAGCTAGCTGAGCAGTAGCAGGAAAGCACTGGAAGCCATGTGTGCACCAAGCCAGAGAACCACAACCAGTGGGAGCAGACCGCAGAGGACAGGGACTCAAGGAAGCACAGGACTGGAGGACTGCCATTTGTTTGAGCGTTTGGAGACACCATTATAAAGTATGTTGTTGGAAATTTCTGTTGAAGTGCTTAGGAAAAAAAAATGTGTATATAGTGGTAGTCCACAGAAAATTAAGACAATGATTAAAACCAGGAAAAGCAAAACATTATGTGATGGCAAGAAATTGATCAGTCGATCTAAGAAAGAAAGGGAAAATTTGATTTGAGCCAAGTTGAGGATTATGACACTGGAAGAGCGTCTCAGAAAGCATGGGGAGCATGGGGACTGCCCCACCCGTCAGGAGTCAAGGCACGGTCATGAGTGTCTTGAGACAGAGGGTTGTACATCAAATGACGGATTATTGACAGTTTACACAATCCAGATCTCAGAGTCACCATGGCCCCTTACAAGATCAAGAAGGAATGTTATCTTTTAAGGAGTTGTCTTGTTGATGCTGGAAGAATGTTGCTCTCTATGGTTGAGCAGGTATTTCTGCCCACGGAGGTTTGGCTGATGCATAGTGCAGATACACAATACACAGTGTGGGAGAGAGGGGGTTGAAGGACAAAGAAAAAAAATTTATGTTTAAATGTTTCCTGTTTTTGCCATAAAATATGAATTTTACTTCATGAGTGTAATCGAGCAGCAAAGAGGCGGGACATTAATTTACCCCTCAACTGTGATTTGGGGAGGATGGGGAACAGAAAAGCAGACAGAAGGGAGGAGCACGTAAGGAGCTAATTCTTCAACTGCAGGGAGCCAAGAGATGGTGTCTGAATGGACAAATACTACACAGTAACATAAGCATGCTATGAATCAGTATGAAGTAAATACAGAAGAAACAACCATTGAGTTCTCAATGCAGGGCTATGGAGAGCAGATACAAACAGAACAAGAAATGAGTGCTTTTCTTTATAAGCCTTTGATATGCACTGACTTTTCAGCTAAGTGCACACACGTCTTTGAATAAATACATTCTTATGTGTGTGATAAATTATTTCAGTCATGAACGACTCTGCCACCCTATGAACTGTAGCCTGCCAGGCTCCTCTGTCCACAAGATTCTCCAGGCAGGAATACTGGAGTGGGTTGCCATGCTCTCCTCTAGGGGATCGTCCCAAACCAGGGATCAAACCCATGGCTCCTGTGTCTCCTGAATTGCAGGCAGGTTCTTTATCACTGAGCCATCTAGAAACCCTACACATACCATACATACATTGTAAAAGAAAAGGAAATTGAATGAGATGCATGGGAAAGTATAGCAGATAGAGCGGTTCAAGGCCTGATTTTGCCTTCCTTCTCCTTTTTCACATTTTCCAAATTTTCTGTAGAAAAAAAAAATGTAATGCATTTGTAAACGAAGTGTTCCAACAAACATTTTTAAGAAACATAATTACAAACATTTATGACAAAGTCATAGTCCCAAAATGTTGATATGCATAGACATTACCTGGGGAGTTACTTAAATGCAGGAGCCCAGGCTTCACCCTTTGAGATCTTGGACCTAAGTGATGCTCCAAATAGACCAGAGGGCTTCCCTTGTGGCTCAGCTGGTAAAGAATCTGCCTGCAATGTGGGAGACGTGGGTTCAATCCCTGGGTTGGGAAGATCCCCTGGAGGAGGGAAAGGCTAACCACTCCAGTATTCTGGCCTGGAGAATTTCATGGACTACAGTCTATGGGGTTGCCAAGAGTTGGACACAACTAAGCAACCTTCACTAAATAGACCTGAAGTGTCACAAATGGTTCAAAATATAAAGCAATACCAAGCCAGGAAATTTTTTTTTAATTTTTAAATTACCCAATCCATAGTATATATTCAACAGATATGAAGTTTACATACTGCCTTTCTAGACTGGACAATTATCTAATCGTAAGTGTGTGTCCCTGCAAATGCCTCTGCTTTGCTCATGCTCTCAGCGGGTGCCAGCTGGGGTACAGAAATTTGCATTTGCAACATTTGGAAAAAAGCTATGACAAATATAGAAAGCATATTAAAAAGCAGAGACATCACTTTGCTGACAAAGGCCCACATAGTCAAAGCTATGTTTTTCCCAGTGGTCATATACAGATGTGAGTTGGACCATAAAGAAGGCTGAGCACTGAAAAATTTATGCTTTCAAACTGTGGTGCTGGAGAAGACTTTTGAGAGTCCCTAGGACAGCAAGGAGATCAAACCAGTCAATCCTAAAGAAAATCAACCCTGAATATTCACTGGAAGGACTCATGCTGAAGCTGAAGCTCTAATACTTTAACCACCTGATACAAAGAGCTGACTCATTGAAAAAGACCTTGATGCTGAGAAAGATTGAGGCAGGAGGAAAAGCGAGTGAAAGAGGATGAGATGGTTGGATAGCATCATCAACTCAATGAGATTGAGCAAACTCTGGGAGACAGTGAAGGACAGGGAAGCCTGGCTTTCTGCAGTCTATGGGGTAGCCAAGAGTTGGACATGACTGAACAACTGAACAACAACCCCAGGTGATGTCAGAAACATAGCTCTAGGACTTTATTCCACATGGTGGTGCTCTCCTAGTTTGGTCCCTGTAGCTCACAGTTCACGCAAGACCCAGTTCTTCATTGAGCTCACAACATCTGGGACCGCTCTGTAACTACAGGGGCAAGAGAGACACTTTGAACTTTCCTGGAAAGTACAATTTGGTGGAGAGCAGCAGTAGCAGCTTGTAAATTCAACTGAAAAAAAAAAATTAACATAGTGAAAAGCAAATTCCCTCAGGAAGTAAAAGTGTTCAAGCATCACTCACTCAGCTCTCTGCTCAACCCTCCATCAGGGGATGGCATAGAGAGCTTCCCACAGCCAGGAGGTGGCTTGATTTCAAGGTCCCTCATAACTTGAGAGCAGTGGTTGGTTACCTACAGCAACTTTTCCTTCCCCCCATACCACCCTTAGGTGGTTCTGGGGTAAAGAATTTGCCTGCCAGTGCCGGAAATCCAGGAGACATGGGTTTGATGCTTGAGTTGGGAAAAACCCCTGGAGAAGAGAAATGGCTACCCGCTTCAGTATTCTTGCCTGGACAGAGGAACCTGACGGGCTAACACTCTAACATACCACCCTCTAGCCCCCTACACTCACCCAACCCCGAGGACATTTAACAATGTTTGCTGCTGCTAAGTCGCTTCAGTCATGTCTGACTCTGTGCGACCGCAGAGAGCAGAGAGCCACCAGGCTCCCCCGTCCCTGGGATTCTCCAGGCAAGAACACTGAAGTGGGTTGCCATTTCCTTCTCCAATGCATGAAAGTGAAAAGTGAAAAGTGAAAGTGAAGTCGCTCAGTCATGTTCGACTCTTAGCGACCCCATGGACTGTAGCCCACCAGGCTTCTCCATCCATGGGATTATCCAGGCAAGAGTACTGGAGTGGGGTGCCACTGCCTTCTCTGAACAATGTTTAGAGACATTTTTGTTTTTTAGAACTGGGGCATAGAGGGTGAGGTGCCACTGGCACCTACTGAGTTGAAGCCAGGACTGCTGCTAAAAATCCTACAATGCACAGCACAGCTCCCCCCACCTACTCCAACAAAGTATGCTCTGACCCAAAATGTAAATAGAATCTAGATTGACAAGCCGTGTGCTAGAAATTGTGATACAATTATTCAAGTAAGATAAAAAGATTGGCTGTCCTCTTCTTTTATCACAATAAAGCTCTATTATCTACTAATACTTGTCTTGATAAAATGTGTTCCATGCGCAAAAGTTAGAACCATTTACAGACAGGTGCATCACTCAACCTTTCCCGAATAGGATCAAAACACACACTACTGCCACCTCTCCTTAGCAGGCCCAGCTGTAATCTCATAAAAGATGCTCTGCATGGTATGCTTTTTTTGAAGTCTTAATTCCCAACAGAACCTGGAGATGGTAAAAAAAAATAAAAATCTGTATAAAAAGTTAGCGAGAAAAAAAACAATTTGATGAGTGATGTCCAATGCTAAAAATAAAGTAAGAGGTGTTAGTTTCCTAATATTACGGAGACTATAAGATGCTATAAAACAAGTTTCAAGATAGCAGCATGGCATTTGTTGGAAAGAATGGTACATTGTTAGAACTGCGAAGAAATTCTAGAAATAAAAGATCTGGCAATGTGCTAGGATAAGGTGCTCCATTAGGTTTTATTACTGTGTAGATGAGGTGAGGCCAACAGATCAGGAGATGATAGCCATTGAAGAGGATGTTTGTGACTCATAAGTCTCAAGAGCAGAGAGAATGCCACGCCACACAGGGCCACACAAGGATGCACCAGGGTCAATTAGGAGGCAGAAGAGGGAAGCAGGGGCAAGAACCTTTTTTTTTTCTTTTTTGGCCACACTGAACAGTATGTGAGATCTTAGTTCACTGGCCAGGGATGGAACCCACACCTGCTGCAGTGGGAGCTCAGAGTCTTAACCACTGGACAAGGGAAGTCTTTATTGTGGTCTTCATGGGAAGGAATGGGTGAGATAGGGTAAGCAGGCTAATCTGAATACTTTGAGCAGGCTGGGCACAAAGGGTGTCTCTAGTTTCCTGGTGCCTGGCCCCAGGTGACTAGGGCAGGTGTTCATGGGCCCCGAGTGTGACAGCCCCAGTGAAGAAGGTGATTGGGGTTGTGGGCTCTGGATCAGTTGCTTTTGACAAGGGTACTGGACAGCAAGCTGTTTCCTGTCTCTAGGAACTGGCTAACCCTGGGAGGGGCAGTCATTCCAGGGTCATTCAGGCCACAAATAACAAAGCATCAGAATACGGAAAATAAAATACATGGTTAATACGCAAAGGGAGTGTCAGAATGAATAACGAAATATGCGAAACAGTAAACTTATTCTTGCTGAGTGTGCATAGCTCCATGGGAAGAAGATATATGTCCAAGAAAGGCGAATGGAACATGAGAGCGTGGTTTCTTTCTCCACTGCAGATCAAGTTTAATTCAAATAGCTGGGTCATATACTGGGTTAACAAAACCAGACATACACCCAAATGTCATTTACTGATGCGTGGATAACAAAATATGGCATAGTCATACAAAGGAATATTGTTTAGATGCTAAGTCACATCCGACTCTTTCGTGACCCCACAGACTGTAGCCTGCCAGGCTCCTTTGTCCATGGGCTTTTTCCAGGCAAGAATACTGGAATGGGTTACCATTTCCTTCTCCAGGGGATTTTCCTGACCCAGAGATTGAACCCACATCTCCTGCATTGTCAGGCTTTACAGCTGAGCCACAGTGGCTCAGCACAAAGGAATATTATTCACCAATAAAAAGGAATGAAGTAATGATACGTGCTACATCACAGATGAACCTTGGAAATGTAATGCTCCATGAAAGAAGGCAGACACGAAGGGTCATATATTGTACAACTCTACGTATATAAAACATCCATAATAGGCATTATAGACACAGATAGAATGCAGATTAGTGACTGCCAAGGCTGAGGGGAGGGGGAATGACAAATGATTGCTAACTGGTACAAAGTATCTTTGGCGGGTGAGGAAAATATTCTAAAATGAGATAGTGTGGAGGAGGAAATGGCAACCCACTCCAGTACTCTTGCCTGGAGAATCCCATGGACAGAAGAGCCTGGTGGGTTACATTCCATGGGGTCGCAAAGAGTCAGACACAACTGAGAGACTGATCTGATCTGATCTGAGTGAGCACAAATACACAAAATAAACTCATACCATCTGTCCTAAAAAAAAAAAAAAAAATGAGATAGTAGTGACTATATATATAAGACTATAAATATACTAAAAAATTTGAACTGTACACTTAAAAATGGTGAACTTTATGGTATATTAATTATATCCCAATAAAGCTGGTATAAAAAATGATAAATAAGTAAACAGACTGTGCAAGTTTCTTCCTAAGACATGATGAATGTATTGTGAGTAAGCAAGAAGGCAGGGCTCAGGGCTGGCTGTCAGCCCAGAGGAAGGACCAGCCCCCAAGTCCCTTCCCCACGGCCTCAGTGGGTAACTGTATTCCACCCTAAGCTATTTATGACTTTGAGACGTGAAGGCTTTTGATAGTTGAGAGCCTCCGATTAACATGCAAATACGACTGGGAGAGTTATAAAATAGCAATCACTCCCCAAGGTGGAAGGCAATCATGTCAAAGAAGAAACTGCTGGCCACCTGCATTCAAACATGTTAGTGTAGGTACAGCCAAAACGACTGAGGGCCTCACCTCAGCCCTCAGCCGTGTGTGTGTGTGTGTGTGTGTGTGTGCGTGCAGAGGCTGACAGCAGGTGAGAGCAGATGAAGGATGGAGCATGCCCAATCTGGAACAGGGAGTGAAGGACGTGGAGCCTGGGAACATCAGGGCTTCACAGGGAGTCAGAGCAACAGAGGCAAGCCCACACACCCAACGTCAACAGGATTCTTCATTCTCCCTGCGGAGACAGCGCAGCCGCCCGCATCAAGATGGGACTAGAGAACAGAGTGAAAAAGATCTCAAGCAGGCTTCGGTGAAAGCAGAGCAGGACAGATGTGAAAAAAAAAATCAGCAGGCACAGCATCTGAGGCCAAGAGCAGGGCGAGTGCTGCCTGGACATATATTTCCTTGAGCATATATGTCCTTCCCATGGACCCATGCACACTCAGTAAGAAGGTGAGTTTGAGTGGACCCAGCTGGCCTCAGCCAGGTAGGAGGGGATGCCAGGAACCAAGGGGCGGGACCCTGAAGCAGCAACACCAGGACAGGCATGATGAGCCCGAATTGCTCCCCACGTCAGGTTCTGACTGAGCTTCTGTTCTGTACAAACTGAACACAAATGATGGGAGAACCAGGCCGGCCCTCACCAGCCTCAGTAGGAGGAGGTGCACTAAGAAATCTGTTGCTGATCGATGGACTGCCAGGACTTCCCTGCACTAGCAAACAGGATCGAAGCAAACGTGTCTACCTGGCACAGGCCCAGCGGCACGTGGAGAGACCAACACTGGGTCCCAAAGCAGTGGGGAGCTAGTTACACTCAAGAGTCAGAAAGAAAGAAGATGCTCTTTCGGTGGTCCCTGGCAGAGAAAGGCATCCTCCTTTTAGACGTTGGGACAGCGTCCATTCAGAGAAGAAGGCTGAGGGCAGGAGCCTAAACCAGGTCACCACCTCCTATTTTGTGAGCAAATGCAACTGACCGTGTGAAGAAATGGTACTTAAGAAGGAGAAGAGGAAGGCACACCTGGAGACACTGCTGTATCCAGAGCAGGAAAGCATCCTGCATCTCAAACCTGAGCGAGCATCAGAATCACAGGTAACAGACCCCCTCTCTTCCTTAAGTCTGGGGTGGGGCCTAACAATCCCTGGATGAACTGATGCAGATGCTGCCCATCCTGCAGCCGGGTATTCAAAAGAAGACTCTTGAGAGTCCCTTGGACTGCAAGGAAATCCAACCAGTCCATTCTAAAGGAGATCAGCCCTGGGTGTTCTTTGGAAGGAATGATGCTAAAGCTGAAATTCCAGTACTTTGGCCACCTCATGCGAAGAGCTGACTCATTGGAAAAGACTCTGACACTGGGAGGGATTGGGGGCAGGAGGAGAAGGGGACGACAGAGGATGAGATGGCTGGATGGCATCACCGACTCGATGGACGTGAGTCTGAGTGAACTCTGGGAGTTTGTGATGGACGGGGAGGCCTGGCGTGCTGCGGTTCATGGGGTCGCAAAGAGTCGGACACGACTGAGCGACTGAACTGAAATGAAGTGAGATAAACTATCTCACCTGTTTTCTCAAGTCACCTGAGCAGATGGATCACAAGAGGAAACACACACAGCTCTACAAGGAAAGGTCCAGGGACAAACAAGCTGGCTAGAGAGAAACAAGGGGAGAGACTCCATTGGAAAACACAATTGGGACTTTTCTGGTGGTACATTGGATGAGAATCCACCTGCCAATTGCAGGGGACAGGGGTTCGATCCCTAGTCTAGGAAGATCCCACATGCCACGAAGCAACTAAGCCCGTGTACCACAGCTACTAACCTAAGCTCTAGCGCCCTCAAGCGGCAACTACTGAAGCCTGCGCGCCCAGAACCCGTGCTCCACAAGAAGAGAAGCCACCGCAACGAGAAGCCCAAACACTGCAATGAAGAGTAGCCCCCACCCGCTGCGCCTAGAGGAAAGCCTTCATACAGCAGTGAAGACCCAGCAAAGCCAAAATAATTAATTAATTAATTTAAAAAAAGGAAAACACAAGTAGTGGAACAATAGTAGCAGCTAACGTGGATTTATCGGAGAAGGCAATGGCAACCCACTCCAGTGCTCTTGCCTGGAGAATCCCAGGGACGGGGGAGCCTGGTGGGCTGCCGTCTATGGGGTCGCACAGAGTCGGACACGACTGAAGGAACTTAGCAGCAGTAGCAACATGGATTTATTGTGCCCTTAGCCTGTGCAGAGCATACCCTGAGTACTTAATGCTTTATCTCACTTAAACCACCAGACAAGCCGTGGTGCTATTCATATCTCCGGCTTACTTGGACTGGGAAACCCAAGCCGGAGGGAGATAAGCAACTGGTGGTGCCAAGATTCAGGTCCAGCTTTGGGGCCCACATCTTTAACCGCTGTGCCCTGCTGCTGGTATAGGAAGGAGAGGTGACACTGGTAACAGAGACGCTAGAATCTTCTTTCCCTCATGAATCCTCCTGCTAGACCTTCAGGAAGGCACCTCCACTTTGCAAGTCACTCTCTGGGGAGAAAGGAGGTAAAAAAGGGAAATGTATTGATCTAGTAGGGCTGCCCAGACTGAGTGCCTTAAACCACAGTATTGCATTATTTCCCGTTCTGGAGTCTGGCAATCCAAGAAAAAGGTACTGGCATGGTTCATGCCTTCTGCTGGCGTCAACTGGGGGTTTGCTGGCCATCTTGGGCGTCTGGTGAATGGACACATCACCCCATCTTTGCCTTCATGTTCACATGATATTCTTACAATGTGCATAGCTCTCCAAATTTCCCCTTTTTGTAAGGGCACATTCATGTTGGGTTAGGGGTCTGACCATATAACTAATTACTGGATTTGCCAAAAAGTTCATTCAGTTTTAAGTAAAGATGCATTTTTCATTTTTACCAAGAACTTTATTGAACAACATATTCACGAAGCAAATGAACTTTTTGGCCAACCCAATACATCTGCAATGACTTAAATTCCAAATAAAGCCTTGTTCTGAGATGCTAAGGACTTCCCTGATAGCTCAGTTGGTAAAGAATTCTCCTGCAATACAGGAGACTCTGGTTTGATTCCTGTGTTGGGAAGATCCACTGGATAAGGGACAGGCTACTCACTCCAGGATTCTTGGGCTTCCCTTGTGGCTCAGCTAGTAAAGAATCTGCCTGCAATGCGGGAGACCTGGGTGCAATCCCTGGGTTGGGAAGATCCCCTGGAGGAGGGAAAGGCTAAGAAGGGAGAGGCTAAGAGTTAGGGCTTCAACATTTGAATTTGAGGGGGGACATAATTCATTCCATAACAGGAAGCAAAAATCTTCCTGGTATGAACTAAGAATGCCTAGATCCTAAAGACATCAAAAATATTTGCAACCTGCACATGTACACACTAAATAAGAAGCCACCGTTTTATCCAAGACTTCAGAGTCGTCGCCTATGATACAGAATCAACTAGGAAAGAACGACGAGTCCACGAAGGGAATTTTATAATGAGAATTCTGTTTTCCTAACACTTTACTTCAACTTTAATGCTTCTCTTTCAGATGTATCTACCATCCAATTATAAGGTAGAAATGCAGCAAGTATGGTGAAAATGGTCCTCAGGCACTAACCCATGTGTGAACCTCTCCTTTTTGAACAGCATTTGAATAAAAACAGTGCTCATTTGGGAAAAGCAAGGTTGACTCAGGAAAGATGGATGTGGTGATTTCTCTAACAGAGGTCTAAGAAGTGAAGCAAAGAGAACTGATGTTCTGTATCAAATTACCTGGGAAAGACTTAGGAATATACTGATTTTATTATTTGAGATTCTCCCACTTCCTTCCAACACTTGGGGTGGGATGGGGCCAAAGGTAGAAAAACACAGAGTCTGAATCTTAAGAGAAGTCCCTATGACTAGGGATGGGCAGAACAACATTTCTCTGGGGACGGAATGCTGCCTCCTCATTAACTGGAGAGATGCCAGTTCACATCCAATGAGGAATTCAATTTGGCTTCACACATATCATGCTTGTTTAGAGAGGAGATGATGAAGGCACTTGGGTTCTCATTCACACTCTCCTATATTCACTGTTGGCGGGACTCTGATGACGTGTCAGGCGTTGTGGTCACGATGTTAGAAAGTCAGCTTGAACTGGCCCCCGTCTCATGGAGCTCTTCAGCCTTGAACAGTACTTCTCTTCATGTATTAGTTCCACAACCCAAAATCTGAAAATTGAATTTCCCTAAAGAATTCAACTAAATTCAAAAAAAAACATCTACCTAGCCCTTAACTTAGTGCCAGATCGTGTATTCAAGGCCAGAAGGCTAGAGAGCAAGGAAGGAAGATGGGGGGTCTGGGGTGAGTTAGATGGGACCATGCCCTAACAAAAAAGAAACAGGCCGGGCAAGGCAGCCACAGAAGGACAGACCAGTGCTCACCTGAGGTACAGGCACCAAGCCAAGGAGGGACTGACTCTGGGTGCTGAGGGAGCAGGAAATTCGTTGTTACCAATGTCCAGCTCTTCGCAACCCCATGGACTGTAGCCCCCAGGCGCCTCTGTCCACGAGATTTTCCAGGCAAGACTACTAGAGTGGGTTGCTATTTCCTTCTCCGGGGCATCTTCCTGACCCAGGGATGGAACGCAAGTCTCCCGATTGGCAGGAGAATTCTTTACCACTGAGCCACCTGGGAAGCCCCCAGTGGAGTGATGTGTCCTTTACTCTGGGTTTTAGAGGAGTAGATGCCTTCTCTGGTAAAGAACTGGGAAAGGACAGCCCAGGCCGAACATCCAATGAGCAAAGGTCCTTGGCATGGAAGCGCTACGCTGGCGAGAAAGGCACTTAACACACACAGTGCTCCTCGGTCACGTGGCTCCCATCCCATCTGCCACCCTTCCCTCCTGTTCCCAGGAATTCAAAAATGTAGTTCAGAAGGGAGTTCAGGAAACAGCCGGGCTCCAAGAACCATCAGAGCAATTCAGATAAGTCAATATTGGAAACTGAAATATTGACATGGGTCAGGGTGGTGACAGAGAGCTTGTCACCTAAGGGAGACTGCTACTGCTCAGTCTGGCCCAGTTGGAGGAAAATGAGAGCAGTCAGATTTGGGGACTTTTCAGAGAAGCTAGACAATATATGTGTGTGTGGGTATAAACATACATATATAGAAAAGTAAAAGTATATATATATACAATGTGTGTGTATACAGTCACGCATACATACACAGGATGTATACATATGTACACACGTTCTTTCAGATAAAACACATGTGTAAGTGTGGGCCAAATTCAGACCCACATTCCACCTTAGTATAAGTCAAGGGGAAACTCAAGTTCCGAGAAGATAAGAAACATGCATGGGCCGAGACTAGCAGGTTCGGTGGCTAGGGTTCAAATTTGGCTCTCTTGGACCCCAAAGCTGAGCACGTGGGAGCCTGGGAAAGGACAAGGCAATCATTCCCATTATGGAACCAAAAGTTCTGGAAGGAAGAGGAAAGGAAACTGTGAAGGTACAACCTGGGACGGGGTTGGCGATCTAGGAATGAGATGCTCACAGAAGAAATATTCTTTAGATAATTAGAAAAGTCAAAACACACATGTGCGCTCCCATGTGAAGAGTAGTGAGAGGAACTGGCCAAGGTGAAAATACTCAAGCTTGGTGCCAAAAAAAGACAGACCAAGGACCAGCAAGATGAGAAAACACTGGGAGTAACCACAACTGCCAATACTAAATTCTAATGAGTTAATTCTCAACAGTGGCTTCAAACAACACAGTGAAAATGTATGAATGAAAGGAAAACACCAAACTTAACCTGAAAAGAGAATCCTGGACTCGCCATCCCCAGCCTTTCCTTCAAGCCTCAATCTCTATCAATAATTGGAACAACATCCTCCAGGCATATTGAAGACCACAAGAAGTGAGCTCTGCCCTGCAGGGTGCCACAGGTGAGCATTTGCGTATGTCAGAGTGAAGTGCATTTCCACCAGCCTCCCCTGTTCTCCAAAGACAACCCAGAGCCTTACAAACATCATCAGAATTTCAGCAGAAAGTGAAATGATGCATACATGTACCCTCCCACTGAATGTGTGTGTGTATGTGTACATGTGCATGCAGATGTCTGTGATCTGTGACACTGGCAGGGAAGCAAGGTAGGGAGGAGAGAGGAAAAAAATAAAGTGCTGAGAGACAGGAGAAGGGAGAGAGATTTAAACTAAATGTAACCTTTCAGTAACATTTCTTTCTGCAGCAGCCATACAACTACTGAATGACACAGCTCTTCTACATCTTAGGGAAATTTTTTGATTGAAAATAGGGATTCTTTTCAGGAAAACGGGGAAAGCTGCCTATTAAGATGCATGGTATCAAGCCATTCAGGCTGAAGACATGGCCAGATATGCCTTATTGGGTATGACTGTGCAATGAGAGCATTGTCCTGTCAAGCCTTTGCTGTAATTAATTACACACACCTTTTGAGATTTCAGCATACATGAAGCTCTGAGGGCTTCCTGGGGAAGATCCACAAGTCACGAAGCAGATCTCTTTGACCCAGACTGAAACACCAGGTAGTAAGACATTCCCTTAGCTTGATTCATGGGAAATAAAAGGAAAAATAACCTAATTTTGGTATTTGTGACAGGCAGGGCCTGGTAATCTACAAAGGCTCCATAGGCCACAATCTAATTTCTCTTTGCAAGTTTCCTCCTCTTCCAAGAAGGCCAAACTGGAGGAAATAAAAAAGCAACAATGTTTCATTCTAAGCAGTTCCCTGGAGGAGGGAGGTTAGAGGGCAAGAAGGACAGGACCCCAAGGACACACAAAAGCCAGGGCGGGCTGGGGTAGGGGGGGCAGTGGGGGGAGGATGGCATTGCCCCAGCCCCTCCATCCCAGCCCTAGGCCACGCACACAGTGTCAAGTTCTCCCCTAAGAACTCCTTTCGCTCTCAAGAAAACTATTTTTCTACTTGACATCTGTTATTAAAGCTTTTTCCCGCTATACTCTCTATGCTCTGGTCAAAACGCTAACAGCCCACTTTGATAATCCTTTCGAGATGCCCCTGTCCAAGCAGCTGACACAGGTGCTGAGAGGCGGGCTGCACACCTGCCCAAACTCACTTTGCAAAAGTACAGAGTAAGAAAGCGTCCAGTGAGGGATGAAGTACTGACCCTGGACAGAGGGGTGGGAATGTCCAAGGCCAGGCAGCTGCTTCCTCACCGCACCTCAGTACCAAGCTGATCTGGCTGGAGTCATGGGGGTTCCATGTAACTAACCTGCCTTTTTTTCTTTTCTTTCTGCCTAATGGCATGTGGTGTGTGGAGAGAAAGAGAGAGACCAACTCAAAGAAAGACCTACCGCAGGGGACACAGGTTAACTGTGGTGTAGTGAATAAGAATCTGCATGCCAGTGCAGGGGACACAGGTTCAATCCCTGGTCCAGGAAGATCCCACTTGCCCATGTGCCACAACTATCGAGAGCCCACGAGCCTCAACTATTAAGCCCATGCATCCCAGCTACTGAAGCCTGTGAGCCTAGAGCCCGTCCACAACGAGAAGCCACGGTAATGAGAAGCCCACACGCCGCAACTAGAGCAGCCCCTGCCCACCACTAGAGAAAGCCTGCGTGCAGTGATGAAGACCCAGCACAACCAAAAATAAAACTAATTTCAAAAATTAAATTTTTAATTAAAAAACTAAGGCATGAAACAAGATATTTTCTAACCAAGAAGAGACTACACTAGATGTGTGTGTGTATATATATATATATGTATGTATTTGTATCCCTCAAACATATATTTCTCAATTATGTTAAGAAGAGATTGAGAGGAGATAAAATAGCGTTAATATTCACATCTCGTTTTCAGCCCAAAGAGCTCACTGCACCCAAGCAAGCCTGGATCTGCTACTTACCTTGAGCTTGCTATTCATTTCTGCATTTATATCTCTGGGCTTTATTGCATGTACATTTATTTTCTTTATGAAAATCATCATTTCCATGCACAGCAGAAGATACATGTTTAGTTCTCCCTCAGGTCTCCCCATTCTTTTCTCTGAATATTGAAAAATCTCCTTTTCAGAAAAAAAAATTGATTAGACTTGTTTATTGGATGAAAAAATCCATTTTTCAAGTGTAAAATGAATTAATAGGAAAGTAGTTATTTGGGAAAACTAGAATTATTGAATCTAGATCTGTGTAGCATATCTTATACTGCAGTTGACTTTGAAAAAAGATATGAAATATAGATGATATCATTCTAACTGAAATCTCTCTGAAAAAATACTCCTTGGCTTTGAAAGAATTTTAACAAAGAGCATTTTAGAGGTAAAGGTTGAATCACATTGTAGGTCAAAAACAATTAAACATCCACAATTTCAATAACTGAATCAAATACAAGAGGACTGAGAAGAGTGTCATTACATTTTTACTTAAATACAATAAAAGTTATGTTTGAATTTAAAATAGGTGAATTTTACAGCATATAAACTACATCTCAATAAACTTCAACTTCACTCGCTCAGTCATGTCCGACTCTTTGCAACCCCGTGGACTGTAGCCCACCAGGCTTCTTTATCCATGGGATTCTCCAGGCAAGAATACTGGAGTGGGTTGCCATTTCCTTCTCCAGGGGATCTTCCGACCCAGGGATCGAACCCAGGTCTCCCATATTGCAGGCAGACGCTTTAACCTCTGAGCCACCAGGGAAGTCCCAATAAATATCTCAATAAAGTGTTATAAATTGAATGTTTGTGTCCTCCAGAAATTCATGTTGAAACCCTACCCTTTAATGTGGCCTTTTAGAAACAATTAGGATTAGAGGAGGCTATGAAGATGAAATCCTTATGGGTGGGATTAGAGAGTGAGGAGAGAGTTTGCTTCCCCTCTCTGCTCCCCACCACAGCAAAATACCAGAAGGCACCCATCACAACCCGGAAGAACTCAACCATGCGGGCACCCTGATCTTGGACTTCTAACCTGGGAGAAATAAATTTCCGTGGTTTATAAGCCATCCAGTTTATGGGACTTGGTTATAGCAGCCCAATGTATTAAGGCATTCAGTAAAGCTGTTACGAATACTACTAGAGTTATTTATTCGAAATTATTTGCAAAGACTAACCCATTATTTATAGGTAGGTCTACTGAGCATTCATGAAACTCCATGAGTTATCTCACTTATCCAGAGAAGAGGAGAAAACCAGGCCACAGCGAAAAGCTGACCTCACTCTTCTTGGCTCTGTCCCCTAGTTCACAAGACTTGGGTGTCAAAGGGTCCGGTCTATCCCAGCATTTGCTGTTCTGCAAGACAGGGGGATAATTAAACCAAGGCCACAGAAGTTTGTAGAGAAACAGCCAGAAACTAAAGTCCACCGTCTCAACTGCTTCTTTCTCCATAGTGGGTTAACCATTAACTTGAGACCAAACAAGGACTTTGTCTTCTTGTCTGAGGCTTCCCTCTTCTATGGTGACACACCTGCTTTTCCCCACCCCAGCTCCCAGCCCACCTTGGAAAATATTATCAGGCCATAGACTCCCTGTGGAAGTTCACCTCAACCCAAGGGTCCATGCTGGGAGGCAGGGAAGGAAGGAAAAAAAAAAAACAACAGAATCTGCAGCAACACTCTACAAGTCTCTTACTTGCTGTCCAGTATGTCACCGTGCAGTGGCCACACCAGCATGCCTTCCTGGAAGCAGACGGATCAGCTGAACCTACAGGAAGTCCTCTGAGGGCAGCTTCTCGCACTTGAATCCCCCAGGAATCTGACTAAAATGAAGATTCTGATTCTTTAGGTCTGGGCTGAGCTCTGAGAGTCTATTCCTCACGAGCTTTCTGGAAATGCTGATGCTGCTTGAGCAGGGACAACACTAAGTGGTGAGGTTCCAGAACAGCGCTCACTGTTCAAAAGAAATGTAAGGCAAGGCAAAAATGTGAGCCATGCACTTAATTTTCAATTTTCTGGTAGCTACATTAAAAAATGTAAAAAGAGGGACTTCTCTGACGGTCCAGTGGTTAAAACTTCATGCTTCCCTGATTGGGGAAGCTTCCCTGATAGCTGGACTTCCCTGATAGCTCAGTTGGTAAAGAATCCACCTGCAATGCAGGAGACCCTGGTTCAACTTCTGGGTCGGGAAGATCCGCTGGAGAAGGGTTAGGCTACCCACTCCAGTGTTCTTGGGCTTCCCTTGTGGCTCAGCTGGTAAAGAATCTGCCTGCAATGTGGGAGCCCTGGGTTTGATCCCTGGGTTGGGAAGATCCCCTGGAGAAGGGAAAGGCTACCCACTCTAGTATTCTGGCCTGGAGAATTCCATGGACTTGTATAGTCCATGGGGTCACAAACTGTCAGACACGACTGAATGACTTTCACTTTCTTTTCACTTTGGGTGGTGATAGTGGTAAAGAACCCAACTGCCAATGCAAGAGATGTAGGAGATGCTGGTTGGATTCCTAGGTGGGGAAGTTCCTCTGAAGGAGGAAATAGCAACCCACTCCAGTATTCTTGCTAGGAGAATCCCATGAACAGAGGACCCTGGCAGGCTATAGTCTGTGGGGTCACAAAAGAGTTAGACATGACTGAGCACACGCGTGCATGCCCACACATACAAACACACACACGTGCACACACATACACGGGGAAGTAAGATTCCTCATGCTGCGTGGTGCAGCCAAAAAAAGAAGAAACAAACAAAGGATAAAATACAGAGAAAAAGGAAAGTGAGACAAGCTGGAGATAAAAGAATCCCAAAAAAAAGAAAGATGCCTCTAAACACTTAACCTCTATTTGTTTTCTCACTTTCTCACCTTAGTTCCTTGGCTACACAGAAGAAGATAACTTTTGGAGACTTTTTTCCTGCCTTGGTCTAGAAACAGGAGGAGACTTGATGCTGCCACAGCACTGAGCCATATAAAACCAGCATAAGAGGATCCCTCCTGAGTCTTCTACAGAATTTGCTTCTATAAGCCATAGAACTGGAGGACCATTGACTTCATATTCCCTTCAAGGCATGAATTCTTTTAGAAACAAGAACAGTCAACCCTTCCTTGAATATTTCTGGAAAGAGTTCACCATCTTGATAAAACATCCTTTTCCATTTTTAAGAAATGCTACACAACTATTTCTATCATGTTGAAATTTACCTCCATTTAATGTTCATCTGCTCATCCAAGTCCCATTTTCCAGAACTATGCAAAATATATGTCATCGTTATCCTTTAAATAATTGGAGACAGATGTTCTGGCATGCTTGTCCTAGATCTCTTCCTGTTCAAGTCTGCCAACACCTATATATCAATTTGAGAGCAATATATATAGTATTATAATTGTTCAGAAAAAGGATTAGTTAAGTAAACTGTAATCAATCCATATAGTGGATTATTACGCAGCCATTAAAAAATGATGATGGAGATGCAGATTTATTGACCTTGAAAGATTTTTACCATATGTTAAATGATTAAAAAGCATGCTAGCAAACCATGCTAGCTTACTCCTTGGAAGAAAAGTTATGACCAACCTAGACAGCATATTTGGAGAAGGCAATGGCACCCCACTCCAGTACTCTTGCCTGGAAAATCCCATGGATGGAGGAGCCTCTGGGCTGCAGCCCATGGTGTCGCTAAGAGTTGGCACGACTGAGTGACTTCATTTTCACTTTTCACTTTCATGCATTGGAGAAGGAAATGGCAACCCACTCCAGTGTTCTTGCCTGGAGAACCCCAGGGACGGGGGAGCCTGGTGGGCTGCCGTCTATGGGGTCGCACAGAGTCAGACACGACTGAAGTGACTTAGCAGCAGCAGCAACAGACAGCATATTAAAAAGCAAAGACATTACTTTAGCAACAAAGGTCCATCTAGTCAAGGCTATGGCTTTTCCAGTAGTCATGTATGGACGTGAGAGTTGGACTATAAAGAAAGCTGAGTGCCGAAGAATTGATGCTTTTGAACTGTGGTGTTGGAGAAAACTCTTGAGAGTCCCTTGGACTGCAAGGAGATCCAACCAGTCCATCCTAAAGGAAATCAGTCCTGAATATTCATTGGAAGGACTGATGCTGAAGCTGAAACTCCAATACTTTGGCCAAATGATGCAAAGAAATGATTCATTGGAAAAGACCCTGATGCTGGGAAAGATTAAAGATGGGAGGAGCAGGGGATGACAGAGGATGAGGTGGTTGGATGGCATCACCGACTCAATGGACATGGGTTTGGAGTTTGGATGGACTCTGGGAGTTGGTAATGGACAGGGAAGCCTGGCGTGCTGCAGTCCATGGGGTCATGAAGAGTCAGCCATGACTGAGCGCCTGAAGTGAACTGAACTGAACTGAGACATGTTGTAGGAGCATGTGTTGTAGGAGTGTGCTTAATTATCCTTAGGAAGCAAGAATTTCTGCTCAAGGTGAAGATGAGGCGTGAGGTCAGGTTTGAGGAAAAAGGAGAAAGTGTGAACATGTCATTTAGAAGAGGGAGAAGAGCAAAGGGATTGCTTATTTGCTGCTGCAGCTAAGTCACTTCAGTCGTGTCCGACTCTGTGCGACCCCATAGATGGCAGCCCACCAGGCTCCGCCGTCCCTGGGATTCTCCAGGCAAGAAGACTAGAGTGGGTTGCCATTTCCTTCTCCAGTGCATAAAAGTGAAAAGTGAAAGTGAAGTTGCTCAGTTGTGTCCGACTCCTAGCGACCTCATGGACTGCAGCTTACCAGACTCCTCCGTCCATGGGATTTTCCAGGCAAGAGTACTGGAGTAGGGTGCCATTGCCTTCTCCAAAATCATGCTTAAGTCCTCCTTATTTATAAACCCTTTTTAAAGAATATGAATTGATCAATGGAAATATTAACTTCACTACTAAAATCATAGAACTCTAGACTTTTTGAATTAGAAGATACTTTAAATACTATCATTCAACTTCTTGCTTTCATAGGGAAAAAAATAGGAGATCAGGGAATTTAAGATGTGTGCTAAACAAAGTCCCTAGGCAAATTAGTGGCAGAACTCATATCTGTTTGGTGGGGAAAAGAATAAATAATTGAATGGTGTCTCCCCCAAACATAGACTACACATCAATAGCTGGAATGTACAGATTCCAGATTAATATAACACTTTCTTGCTAGAGATATACAATAACAGGATGGGAGTTTTAAATGTTGTGAAGGATGGTTCTTGCATTACAGTGGAGTTAGTCTAAATTACCCTTCTAATTCTTTTTTATTTAAATTTTTATGTATTTATTTTGGGTTACACTGGGTTTTACTGCTGTGCATGAGCTTTCTCTAGTTTCGGGGAGCGGGCTTCTCACTGCAGTGGCATCTCTCGTTGCAGAGCACAGGCTCTGGGCGTGCAGGCCTCAGTAGCTGCAGCACATGGGCTCAGGAGTTGCCGCTTGCAAGCCCTAGAGCTCAGGCTCAGAGGTTGTGGTGCACAGGATGTGGGATCTACCCAGACCAGGGATCGAACCTGTGTCCCTTGGATTGGCAAATGGATTCTTATCTACTGCTCTACCAGGGAAGTCCTACTGTCTAATTCTGATGTTCTACATTTCAGATGAAGTGTTCAAGAATACAGTGCACTAAAAAGCACACCACTGGCAGCGTCAGGACTACTAGGATAACTAAGGCCAACAGCTCACGTAAAACCTCCTCCCCTAAAGTCTTCAATTACAACTTTTGAAATAACAGAACTGACTGAAGCCCCTTATTTCCTGTACCCATGCTACAATACCTGTGTTTATCCAGCAGGAAATGTCCATAAAACAAGCAGCCAGAAGAAGAGGTAGGAGACATAAGATGCTTGAACAATAAACAGGACAGATAATTTGTCTTGAATAATTGATGCACTGAGGCTCCAAGGCTATTAATCTGACAAGCATTTCTAATGGTGCTAAAACTAACCCAAACGTTTCCCAGCACCCACCAATGAATGGACCACAGTTTGCTCCTAAGTTTACACTGTAAAGAAAGGACAATTACATTGCTATTCCAATAAACAGGAATGGCCACCGCAGAGAAAATGTCTGTAGACACAATTTGGGAACGTTTTCTCCAATCCAGTTTGCTCCATAGAATGATTGTACTTTTAAAATTTTTTTACAGGATATTGGAGAGGAACTGGGGGAATGATAACGACAGATATACCATGTCCACTGATAACCGCCATGTGTCAAGGCTGGTAGATTCCACGGGAGCCCTGTTAGATTCAGTTTATTATATATGTAGACAGCAAAAAAAGCAAGAAGTGAAGGTGCCAGCTCCTTGCATCTTCTGTCTCACAGAGGGATCAGGTGACTACAGCATGCATCACAGGAAGCTCTGTCGCCGAGAAGTCATCGCCAAGCGGAGCTAATCAGTTTAAAGCCTGCAGCTGTGCCCTCACAGTGGGGACAAGGTCTCAGACCTCATCAGAGGCTGGAAATGAGGAGGAAGATTGGGAGGCAAGTGAGAAATGGCCTGATAGCCTCTTCTCACAAACCTCTCCTGTTCTGAGACAATCCCAGGGCCCACGTGGAGACATGCACAGATCGCCAGGGCAGAGCCGCCCCCCTACACCATGGTGGGCTTAGAGTCTCTGGGGCAAAATGATGAACAAGAGGGAGGAGTCTGACGTGAGAAGTCAGTCAAAATAGTCAACAAGGCTCTGATTAGAGAGCTGAGTCACTGACTGGTTAGCAAAGGAAAGAGGATAAACAGGCAGCTCCGGCTCATGGAGGTGGGACCCACAAGGAACAAGGAACTGACAAACAGCCCATTGGACACAATGGTGGAAACAAGTAGGAAAAACTTTGGTTTAAAAGAGATCCAAACAGTTGTTTGCTTAGCACTCTATACTCCACAGTAAAGACACTGTGTTCAAAACAAAAACATTGTTAAAATTTTAGATTTGGAAGGAATCTTAGACGTGATATAATGTGAAGATTTCCAAACATTGAAAGTTTTTAGCTCCAGAACTCACGTTCAAACAAAAACCCATGAGAAGCGAAGTGTGTGCGTGCTAAGTCGCTTCAATCGTGTCTGACTTTGCAATCCTACGGACTATAGCCCACTAGGCTCCTCTGTTCATGGGATTCTATGGACAAGAATACTGGAGTGAGTTGCCGTGCCCTCCTCCAGGGGATCTTCCCAACCCAGGGATCGAACCTGTGTCTCCTGCAGCTCCTGCATTGCAGGTGAATTCTTTACCCCTGAGCCACTAGGGGAAGGAAAGGGGGACAGTCTATCCCACTCCACCATTTTCTAATCCTATCCACCGCTCTGGGGGGCCTTGAGGACATGCCCAGAGCCAAGTAGAGAAACCCACTAATTTAGCTGAATTCTTGCAGTTTACGGATAAGAAAACTAAGGTCCAGAAAGGTGAGGCTGTTTTTCCAAGGTTAAACTTTTAGTTTAGAAAAACAGCTTGCACGTCTGAGCATTTCTTCATACTACAGTGCTGTTTCTAGTAAACTGTCATTTCTAAACTGCCACACAGCTTGATTTAGTAATACAAAATTGCACAAGTAAGGAATTGTTCCAAAGCAAAACTGACTTTTAGAATTCTATTGTTCTGAGACTGAAATTATACTTTTAAAATTCACTTTTTAGACATCTCTGGTGGTACAGTGGATAAGAATCCACCTGCCAGCGCCAGGGACAGGGGTTCGATCCCTGGTCTGGGAGGATTCCATGTGCTATGGAGCAACTAAGCATGTTTGCCACAACTACTGAGCCTTCGAGCCAAACGTACTGAAGCCCGCCCACCTAAAGCCTGTGCTCCACAACCAGAGAAAACACTGCAGTTGAGAAGCCCAGTCACCGCAAACCAAAGAGTAGCCCTTGCTCGCTGCAACTAGAGAAAGCCTGTGTGCAGCAGTGAAGACGCAGCACAGCCAAAATAAATAAATAGATCACTTATAAATAAATAAATAGGACTTCCCTGCTGGTCCAGTGCTTAAGAATCTGCCTGCTGATGCAGGGGACATAGGTTTGATCCCTGGTCCGGGAAGATTCCACATGCCTTGGGGCAACAAAATCTGTGTGCCACAGCTACTGAGCCCAGCTGCCTTAGAGCCCAGGAGCTGCAAGAAGAAAAGCCACTGCAGTGCTAAGCCCGTGCACCTCTACTAGAGAAAGACCACCTACAGCAATGAAGACCCAGCACAGCCAGAAATAAATAAATAAATAAAAATTACTTTTTTCCTCTACTGGACTAGTTCCATGGCATCAACAATACCTTCTACTTTTAGTAATTTAAGCATTATTTTATAAGACATTTAAGAATATGTGACTTTAATGTTTCACTGCATTTTCTACCAATATTTTAGTTTAGTCTCAGATGTAAAATACTTCCCAAAGGAGAGCATCTCCAATTTTGTAAGTTATGTCAACAAGAAAATATGATGAATTAATATAAATCAGATTTACTGCCAACTTTTCATGAATAAATGTATTTTGTTAATAGCTTGCTAATTAAATAGGAGTATGATAAGATAAATAAATGATCATAATACAAATAAGTTATAGCCCCATGTTTCTTGTTATTTTCAGAGAGAAATGTTGTAAGTAGCAGCCATGAACAGGAAAACATTATACTTTCAATACCAAAATTCAAATATAATTTTGGCACTGCTAATTCCATCATTATATGAAAATTAAATTAAAAAGACACTGGTACACATTCTTAATGATTAATATTCTGCACAGGTTTTGAGCAAGACATGGATAAATGAAATGCTGACAATCTAGCATATGCTGTGACAAATGAGTGTAATAGACAAGATCACCAACTTTGAATGTCAAGATATATTTGAAGATTCCTTGTCTTCTCCCTACCCAAAGAAACCAAATGTATTATCTGGCTTCTGCTTGCATCACAATGAGCAACAATTTATTGAGGTTCTGCAGCATGCGTTGGGCCACCATCCAAAACAATAAGGGTTTTTAGAAGACAGCTCTCCTAATGTAGCTTGTTCTTCTTGAGCATGCATAGGACATAGAAAGATAAATAAGTCAAGGAAACATATTTTGCATCAAATTATTACTACAGGCAATGGATCAGTTCAGTTCAGTTGCTCAGTCGTGTCTGACTCTTTGCGACCCCATGAATCGCAGCATGCCAGGCCTCCCTGTCCATCACCAACTCCTGGAGTTCACTCAGACTCACGTCCATTGAGTCAGTGATGCCATCCAGCCATCTCATCCTCTGTCGTCCCCTTCTCCTCCTGCCCACAATCCCTCCCAGTATCAGAGTCTTTTCCAATGAGTCAACTCTTCGCATGAGGTGGCCAAAGTACTGGAGTTTCAGCTTCAGCATCATTCCCTCCAAAGAAATCCCAGGGCTGATCTCCTTCAGAATGGACTGGTTGGATCTCCTTGCAGTCCAAGGGACTCTCAAGAGTCTTCTCCAACACCACAGTTCAAAAGCATCAATTCTTCAGTGCTCAGCCTTCTTCACAGTCCAACTCTCACATCCATACATGGCCACAGGAAAAACCATAGCCTTGACTAGACAGACCTTTGTTGGCAAAGTAATGTCTCTGCTTTTGAATATGCTATCTAGGTTGGTCATAACTTTCCTTCCAAGGAGTAAGCGTCTTTTAATTTCATGGCTGCAGTCACCATCTGCAGTGACTTTGGAGCCCCAAAAAATAAAGTCTTGACACTGTTTCCACTGTTTCCCCATCTATTTCCCATGAAGTGATGGGACTGTATGCCATGATCTTACTTTCCTGAATGTTGAGCTTTAAGCCAACTTTTTCACTCTCCACTTTCACTTTCATCAAGAGGCTTTTTAGTTCTTCTTCACTTCCTGCCATAAGAGTGGTGTCATCTGCATATCTGAGGTTATTGATATTTCTCCTGGCAATCTTGATTCCAGCTTGTGTTTCTTCCAGTCCAGTGTTTCTCATGATGTACTCTGCATATAAGTTACATAAGCAGGGTGACAATATACAGCCTTGACGTTCTCCTTTTCCTATTTGGAACCAGTCTGTTGTTCCATGTCCAGTTCTAACTGTTGCTTCCTGACCTGCATACAGATTTCTCAAGAGGCAGGTCAGGTGGTCTGGTTTCCCATCTCTTTCAGAATTTTCCACAGTTTATTGTGATCCACACAATAATATTGGCATAGTCAATAAAGCAGAAATAGATGTTTTTCTGGAACTCTCTTGCTTTTTCCATGATCCAGCAGATGTTGGCAATTTGACCTCTGGTTCCTCTGCCTTTTCTAAAACCAGCTTGAACATCAGGAAGTTCATGGTTCATGTATTGCTGAAGCCTGGCTTGGAGAATTTTGAGCATTACTTTACTAGCGTGTGAGATGAGTGCAATTGTGCGGTAGTTTGAGCATTCTTTGGCATTGCCTTTCTTTGGGATTCGAATGAAAACTGACCTTTTCCAGTCCTGTGGCCACTGCAGAGTTTTCCAAATTTGCTGGCATATTGAGTGCAGCACTTTCACAGCATCATCTTTCAGGATTTGAAATAGCTCCACTGGAATTCCATCACCTCCACTAGCTTTGTTCGTAGTGATGCCTTCTAAGGCCCACTTGACTTCACATTCCATGATGTCTGGCTCTAGGTCAGTGATCACACCATCGTGATTATCTGGGTCGTGAAGAAGTGGCAAAGGATTTCTCTAGAGGAGGAAGTCTTCTCGAGGGTAGGATGGCTTGAAGGAGAGGAGTTCTTAGATAAGCAAAGGGAAGGTCTTCACAGGATGCACTATCACAGGTCTAGACAGGACTATGGGTGTATGCACTGAGGTATGTATGGATGAGTTTGGCTGGAAGAGAGGAGCTGTGAAGGGAAGCATTTATTGTTGGTGACCACACAATGAAATGTGGTTCTTACAGGTTAGAAGAGACAAGATGAGGATCCTTGAAAACCAACCTATGGGACTTCCCTGGTGGTCCAGTGGTTGAGAACCTACCTGCCAATGCAGGGAACGTGGGTTCGATCCCTGGTCCATGAAGATCTCACATGCCAAGGAGAAACTAAGCCTGTGCGCCAGCACAAAAGAGGCCTCCACAATGAGTAGCCCACACACTGCAACAAGAGTAGCCATAGTTTGCTATAACTAGAGAAAGCCCAAGTGCAGCAACCAAGACCCCATGCAGCCAAAAATAAATAAATAATTAAATAAATTTTTTAAAGGGAAAAAAAAAAAAACAAGCTATGTGGGTACCTTCCAACGAGGGAATGCAAGGAGACTGAATGAAGGCAGTTTCCACTGGAAATCCTAAATTACTCTCAGCCAATCTGGGAGTATTTTGGGAAGGTCAGTCTGGCAAGAGCTATGTAAAGGGTTGGTAAGGGTTGGTTTGAGGAAGATTAGAAGCATGAATACCAGTTAGAAAACAAATGTTTTAGTTACTGGTCTAGTCACCCAGTGATGAAAAGCTGGGAAGCCTGGGAGAAATCAAGATGACTGAAGCTCCTAGTATGGGTGATTAGGAGTCTTTATACTTGCTGAATGAATGAGAGAACAAGAAAGCAAGGGACGAAATTCAGAGCAAACGCTGGTTTAAAAGGGAAAGATGGTAAGTTTGGGTTAGACAAACTAAATTTATAGTGGTGACTGAATAGAGAGGTGAAGGTCCTCAGGAGACAGTAGGAGCTGAGAGGCTAAAGTCTAACCACAATCAGAGCTGTAGACGTAAGTTTGGAGTTAATCTCCAGAGAGGTCAACATTTAAGCCAGGTCAAAATTTAAGGCAGAAGCATCCTACACTGGAAGCTCGTGTACAGAGAAGAATAAAAGAGGTTGAAGAATGAGTTTGAGACATATTCAAATTTAGGGAAAAGAAAGAGGAGGTGAATGAAACTAACAGAGAACCTAGAAATGACATAATCTGAGAATTAAGTGGAGACGCAGGACAATGAAACGTTGTCCATGCTGACTGGGTCAGAGAGGTTACGGAGAATAGCATCAAAGTTCATCAATAACTTTGGAAAGAATAGCTTCATGAAAATAAGGTGAAAGCTAAAGTGCAATGGTTAAAGAGTAATGGTGGAAAAAGCAGGTATAATGTTTAGCAGTAAATAGAAATGACAGCTATTGAAGGGAAAAGAAAGTAAGGGAAAGATGTTAGTCTTAAAAAAACATCTGTGACAGAGGCTGAGTGCCACAGAGCAGCATGTTGACCTCTCTGCATTGCAGGGGTGATACACAGTATGGCTTTGTAAATTTGATTTCTACTCTTTAGTTTAGCAGGTGACATGCACATCTTTTGATAAAGGACCCTGTACTAATTCCTTATATTCTATTTTCTTAAATGCTTTAAAAAAATAATTGTATGTATTTATTTTTGGCTGCGCTGGGTCTTCGTGCTACTCTGGCTTTTCTCTAGTTGCGGTGAGCGGGGGCTCTTCTCCAATTTCAGTGAGCAGGCCTCCCACTGCAGGGGCTTCTTGTGTTGCGGAGCACAGGCTTTAGGGCACGTGGACTTCAGTAGTTGCGGCACACAGGCTCAGTTGCTCTGCGGCCTGTGGGATCTTTCTGGATCAGGTATCTAATCTGTGTCTCCTGCACTGGGAGGCAGATTCTTTACCACTGAACCACCAGGGAGGCCCTCTTAAATGCTTTGTAATCCAATCTATATTCTACAAGTTAGGATACAGTGATACGTTTCGTTCCACTACATAATGCTTTGTACTGTGAAAGAGTAAATATAGGACTTCCCTGATGGTCCAGTGGTAAAGAATTTGCCTGTCAATGCAGGGACATGGGTTTGATCCCTGGTCCAGGAAGATCCCACATGCCTCAGGGCAACTAAACCTCCGTGCCACAACTCCTGAGCCCATGCACCCTAAATCCTGTGCTCACCAAGAGAAGCTACTGCAACGAGAAACCTGAGCACAACTAGAGAGCGGCCCCCGCTGGCTGCAACTAGAGAAAGCCCAAGCAAAGCAATGAAGACCCAGTACAGTCAAAAAAAAAAAAATTAAATGTAAAATCTATAAATATTAAAAAGCAAAAGACCAATAATAGTTAACAGGGCTTCGGTAACTGAATACATCGTAGAATATTTTGGAACTTGAGTAAAAGTAACCCTACCTGTTGGTGACCCATATCCTCTTGTGTTACAAGTATCAGCACTGCCTTTATCTTCAGAAACTTCTTGCCCAAGCTTCTTGCCTATATGCATCTTCCTTCTCCACAGCTAACTTCTGTTCGTTTTCCTATTTTCTTTCCACTTTCCCCCAGACACCTATGGTGTTTGTATCTTCCTCGAGTCATAAAATGAGCATAACTAAAATAAGCAAGTGTTTACTTAGTGTGTGCACTAAGGAACTAACCACTGCACCTGCTTTCCATAGGTTGTGTCACGTAATCCTCCCATTGCATTTAATGGTTGAGGAAAGCGAGGCAGGGAGAGGTTAAATGACTTACCGAAGATCACAAAGTTTGTAGATAGTGGAGCCAATATTAGAATAAAGAAAGTCTTACTCCAAACTCTGTAGCCATCACCAGTTGCCACACTGCCTCTCACCAGATCCTCTAAGTCTCACCAGATCCTCTAAGTCTCTTCAGATCTGCATTCTTTCCAGTCATGAACTTCTTCAGAGTACTGAATTCATTCAGTAATACTTTCCTGTGATTATGGGCAACCACACTGTGCTAGGAGCTGGGGCTTCAGGCGCTAATTGTATGGACACTGAGTGTCCTGTCCAGGTGGGATGAGCAAGTCATTGGAAAGGAGTGTGAGGGGTGAATGTCTACAGGCCCTCGTGAGGCCAGGGGTGGGGAGGGCCTTTCCTTAATACTATCGCCCCTAGGCAAGTCAGTCTGCTAGCCTCTGTAAGAGACTCTGGAAAAATTATTTAAGCTCTTTTAGGCCTGTAAGTAAAATATAATAGATTATGTAGAAGTGGTCTCCAAAATTTGTCCTTATCTTTATTCCTCATCATTTATAGCTGGCTTCAACAAGCAACTCTATGTCCATAACTTCTGATCTGTAACTTCAGTTTGATTCTCTCTTTTGAGCCCTAACTCTAACCAGGGGGCCGTGCCAACAGAGAGGATGCCCCTGTTTCTGACTCAACCTTTATGTATTTAAAACCATTGGAAAAAATAATTGACTCTGAAAACCATTATGTGTTGAGAGTGGTGCTGTCTGCTCTCACCATCAGTACCACTATTCTTCCAGAAATCCAGAGATGAAGTCTGGTTTTAGTTTCTCTTCCTCCTCCCTTGCTCCTGACATCTGAGTGTTCCCAAGCTTTTTTGAATTCCTCCTTCTTTCCACTTCTCACTGCCACCGTCTTGACTTTATTAGCAAGCCTAACCATTGCACTAGCAACATCCCAACTCACCTATCATGAACCTCTGAAATGATGATATCAGACTAGTCCCCATCCCTCCGTTGTCCCGCTGCCTGATCTAGCCTTCCATGCTCACTATTCTCTCATTCCTACTAACTTCTCCAGTCTGTTCCTCACCACCCTCCTTCACACATCTTATGCGTACATGTCAAGTTAAACCTCTCCCTATTCTCACACAAACCACGAGGCACCTGACTGAGTATGCAGCTTCCTCTATGTGGAATACTTCTCTGTTTTCGGATGTCCAAATACTGTTCATCCTTGAATGCCCTATTCAGATGCATGGTTCTCTACAAAACTTTCTCTCCCCTTTGGTTGGAAATGATCTCTTTTTTGACATGAACTTACATAGCATTTTGCTACTCTTCTAAGCACTCGACAATTTCTACCTTGTTTGTATAGTTATGCATCTTCTCTCTTCTATGTGGTAGTCTTGAGAGTGTAGAAACTAGTTGAGATTCAATCTTACATGTCCCATTGTCCTTAACAGGAAGTGCTCAAGCATATAAACAAGTGAATAGTAATAATAATTTAAAAAAATGAAGGCCAAAAAGACAGATCAACGGGAAGACAGAACAACAGAAGCAGCAATAGCATACCACCAGCAGCTTGAATGAAATTTCAGAATACTAAGCAGTAGGCATCTCTCTATTACAGAGATTTAGAGTAGGAAAAATAACTGACTACAGTCACACGTTAGAGAATTTTCCAGGACACCAGTTATGTGAAAGAAACAAACTAATACCTCCTTAATGTTCAGATCCACACATTTCTAAAAGCTACAACTTAATGTAAATGAGGTTTTTTAACAATACAAGTTTTTTTTTTTTTTTTAAAGAATTACTGTTAATGAGGCAGATGATAGGGTAAGGAGCTGGAGATATGCTAATAAAGGAATTAAATATATTATCTTCTAAATTTGAATTTTTGCTTGTACTCAGTAAACCACAGGTCCTCAGCACCGACCCTTTAAAGATGCTACCCCACATCCGAGGTCAGGGGCAGAAGCCCGGAGGACCCCATGTCCTAAGGGCCGCGGCCAAGAGGAGTTACCCCACGTCGGAAGTCAGGAGCAGCGGTTGAGAGTGCCAGGCTGCGACGGTGCAGGAACGGCGGAGAGGAGCTACCCTGCGTCCGAGGTCAGGGCGGCAGCCGGGAGGAGCTACCCCACGCCCCATGCCCGAGGCCAGGGGCGGCCGGGAGGACCAACCCCACGCCCAAGGAGCCGTGGCTGCGCGGGCGAAGGAGGGCCTAGAGGAGCTATCCCACGTTGACGGTCAGGAAGGGCAGCGGTGAGGAGATACCCCTCGTCCAAGGTAAGGAGTAGTGGCTGCGCTTTGCCGGAGCAGCCATGAAGAGATACCCCACGTCCAAGTTAGGTGTTGCAAGAGGGCATCAGAGGGCAGACACACTGAAACCATACTCACAGAAAACTAGTCAATCTAATCACACTAGGACCACAGCCTTGTCTAACTGGATGAAACTAAGCCACGCTGTGAAGTTGCTTCAGTCGTATCGGACTATGTGCGACCCCATAGACAGCAGTCCACCAGGCTCCCCCGTCCCTGGGATTCTCCAGGCAAGAACACTGGAGTGGGTTGCCATTTCCTTCTCCAATGCATGAAAGTGAAAAGTGAAAGTGAAGTCACTCAGTCGTGTCCAACTCTTAGCGACCTCATGGACTGCAGCCTACCAGGCACCTCCGTCCACGGGATTTTCCAGGCAAGAGTACTGGAGTGGGGTGCCATTGCCTTCTCCCAAACTAAGCCATGCCCTTAGGGCAACCCAAGATGGGCGGGTCATGGTGGAGAGATCTGATAGAATGTGGTCCACTAGAGAAGGGAATGGCAAACCACTTCAGTATTCTTGCCTTGAGAACCCATGAACAGTATGAAAAGGCAAAATGATAGGATACTGAAAGAGGAACTCCCCAGGTCGGTAGGTGCCCAATATGCTACTGGAGATCAGTGGAAAAACAACTCCAGAAAGAATGAAGGGATGGAGCCAAAGCAAAATCAATACCCAGTTGTGGATGTGACTGCTGATAGAAGCAAGGTCCGATGCTGTAAAGCGCAATATTGCATAGGAACCTGGAATGTCAGGTCCATGAATCAAGGCAAATTGGAAGTGGTCAAACAAGAGACGACAAGAGTGAATGTCAACATTCTAGGAATCAGCGAACTCAAATGGACTGGAATGGGTGAATTTAACTCAGATGACCATTATATCTACTACTGCGGGCAGGAATCCCTCAGAAGAAATGGAGTAGCCATCATGGTCAACAAAAGAGTCCGAAATGCAGTACTTGGGTGCAGTCTCAAAAACGACAGAATGATCTCTGTTCATTTCCAAGGCAAACCATTCAATATCACAGTAATCCAAGTCTATGCCCCAACCAGTAATGCTGAAGAAGCTGAAATTGAACAGTTCTATGAAGACCTACAAGACCTTTTAGAACTAACACCCAAAAAAGATGTCCTTTTCATTATAGGGGACTGGAATGCAAAGGTAGGAAGTCAAGAAACACCTGGAGTAACAGGCAAATTTGGCCTTGGAATATGGAATGAAGCAGAGCAAAGACTAATAGAGTTTTGCCAAGAAAATGCACTGGTCATAACAAACACCCTCTTCCAACAACACAAGAGAAGACTCTATACATGGACATCACCACATGGTCAACACCGAAATCAGATTGATTATATTCTTTGCAGCCAAAGATGGAGAAGCTCTATACAGTCAGCAAAAACAAGACCAGGAGCTGACTGTGGCTCAGATCATGAACTCCTTATTGCTAAATTCAGACTTAAATTGAAGAAAGTAGGGAAAACCACTAGGCCATTCAGGTATGACCTAAATCAAATCCCTTATGATTATACAGTGGAAGTGAGAAATAGATTTAAGGGCCTAGATCTGATAGATAGAGTGCCTGATGAACTATGGAATGAGGTTCATGACATTGTACAGGAGACAGGGATCAAGACTATGCCCATGGAAAAAAATTCAAAAAAGCAAAAAGTCTGTCTGGGGAGGCCTTACAAATAGCTGTGAAAAGAAAAGAGGCAAAAAGCAAAGGAGAAAAGAAAAGACATAAGCATCTGAATGCAGAGTTCCAAAGAATAGCAAGAAGAGATAAGAAAGCCTTCTTCAGCGATCAATGCAAAGAAATAGAGGAAAACAACAGAATGGGAAAGACTAGAGATCTCTTCAAGAAAATCAGAGATACTAAGGGAACATTTCATGCACAGATGGGCTCGATAAAGGACAGAAATGGTATGGACCTAACAGAAGCAGAAGATATTAAGAAGTGGCAAGAATACACAGAAGAACTGTACAAAAAAGATCTTCATGACCCAGATAATCATGATGGTGTGATCACTGACCTAGAGCCAGACATCCTGGAATGTGAAGTCAAGTGGGCCTTAGAAAGCATCACTACGAACAAAGCTAGTGGAGATGATGGAATCCAGTTGAGCTATTTCAAACCCTTAAAGATGATGCTGTGAAAGTGCTGCACTCAATACGCCAGCAAATTTGGAAAACTCAGCAGTGGCCACAGGACTGGAAAAGGTCAGTTTTCATTCCAATCCCAAAGAAAGGCAATGCCAAAGAATGCTCAAACTACCACACAATTGCACTCATCTCACACGCTAGTAAAGTAATGCTCAAAATTCTCCAAGCCAGGCTTCAGCAATACATGAACCATGAACTTCCTGATGTTCAAGCTGGTTTTAGAAAAGGCAGAGGAACCAGAGGTCAAATTGCCAACATCCACTGGATCATGGAAAAAGCAAGAGAGTTCCAGAAAAACATCTGTTTCTGCTTTATTGACTATGCCAAAGCCTTTGACTGTGTGGATCACAATAAACTGTGGAAAATTCTGAAAGAGATGGGAATACCAGACCCATCTGATCTGCCTCTTGAGAAATTTGTATGCAGGTCAGGAAGCAACAGTTAGAACTGGACATGGAACAACAGACTGGTTCCAAATAGGAAAAGGAGTACGTCAAGGCTGTATATTGTCACCCTGCTTATTTAACTTATATGCAGAGTACATCACGAGAAACGCTGAACTGGAAGAAGCACAAGCTGGAATCAAGATTGCCGGGAGAAATATCAATAACCTCAGATATGCAGATGACACCACCCTTATGGCAGAAAGTGAAGAGGAACTCAAAAGCCTCTTGATGAAAGTGAAAGTGGAGAGTGAAAAAGTTGGCTTAAAGCTCAACATTCAGAAAACGAAAATCATGGCATGCGGTCCCATCACTTCATGGGAAATAGATGGGGAAACAGTGTCAAACTTTATTCTTTTGGGCTCCAAAATCACTGCAGATGGTGACTGCAGCCATGAAATTAAAAGACGCTTACTCCTTGGAAGGAAAGTTATGACCAACCTAGATAGCATATTCAAAAGCAGAGACATTACTTTGCCAACAAAGGTCCGTCTAGTCAAGGCTATGGTTTTTCCTGTGGCCACCCATGTATGGATGTGAGAGTTGGACTGTGAAGAAGGCTGAGCGCCGAAGAATTGATGCTTTTGAACTGTGGTGTTGGAGAAGACTCTTGAGAGTCCCTTGGACTGCAAGGAGATCCAACCAGTCCATTCTGAAGGAGATCAGCCCTGAGATTTCTTTGGAAGGAATGATGCTAAAGCTGAAACTCCAGTACTTTGGCCACCTCATGCAAAGAGTTGACTCATTGGAAAAGACTGATGCTGGGAGGGATTGGGGGCAGGAGGAGAAGGGGACGACAGAGGATGAGATGGTTGGATGGCATCACCGACTCGATGGATGTGTGTCTCAGTGAACTCCAGGAGTTGGTGATGGACAGGGAGGCCTGGTGTGCTGCAATTCATGGGGTTGCAAAGAGTCGGACACAACTGAGCGACTGAACTGAACTCAAACATGTCATTTAAAAGCTTGTCTCCTTAAGGCTACTTTTTAAAAATCAAATAAAGTACTCAGCACAACCTCAAGTTTTTGCACTTAAGCTGATATTTAGAAAAGCATCCTTAACTTCTGCACAACAAAGGAAACTATAAGCAAGGTGAAAAGAAAGCCTTCAGAGTGGGAGAAAATAATAGCAAATGAAGCAACTAACAAAGAATTAATCTCAAAAATATACAAGCAACTCCTGCAGCTCAATTCCAGAAAAATAAACGACCCAATCAAAAAATGGGCCAAAGAACTAAACAGACATTTCTCCAAAGAAGACATACAGACGGCTAACAAACACATGAAAAGATGCTCAACATCACCCATTATCAGAGAAATGCAAATCAAAACCACAATGAAGTACGATCTCATGCCGGTCAGAATGGCTGCTATCCAAAAGTCACAAACAATAAATGCTGGAGAGGGTGTGGAGAAAAGGGAACCCTCTTACACTGTTGGTGGGAATGCAAACTAGTACAGCCACTATGGAGAACAGTGTGGAGATTCCTTAAGAAACTGGAAATAGAACTGCCATACGACCCAGCAATCCCACTGCTGGGCATACACACTGAGGAAACCAGAATTGAAAGAGACACGTGTACCCCAATGTTCATCGCAGCACTGTTTATAATAGCCAGGACGTACATGGAAGCAACCTAGATGTCCAACAGCAGACGAATGGATAAGAAAGCTGTGGTACATATACACAATGGAGTATTACTCAGCCATTAAAAAGAATACATTTGAATCAGTTCTAATGAGGTGGATGAAACTGCAGGCTATTATACAGAGTGAAGTAAGCCAGAAAGAAAAACACCAATACAGTATACTAACGCGTATATATAGAATTTAGAAAGATGGTAATAATAACCCTGTATGTGAGACACAAATGTATAGAATAGTCTTTTGGATTCTGTGGGAGAGAGCAAGGGTGGGATGATTTGGGACAATGGCATTGAAATGTATATATCATATGTGAAACAAAATGCCAGTCCAGGTTCAATGCATGATGCAGGGTGCTTCGGGCTGGGGCACTGGGATGACCCAGAGGGATGGTATGGGGAGGGAGGTAGGACGGGGGTTCAGGATGGGGAACACGTGTACACCCGTGGCAGATTCATGTCAATGTATGGCAAAACCAATACAATATTGTAAAGTAATTAGCTTCCAATTAAAATAAATTTATATTTTAAAAAAAGAACAACAACAAAAAAAGCATCCTTAAGTAGAAAAGAACAAGAGTTTAAAATCAACTACCATATAACCAAAAACATGGATAGATCAATGCCAAGCATTAGTCTTCATAACTTGCAGTTTCAAAGGCAGAGGTGGATGAATGAAGCTCTGTCAGTGTTAGCCGTTTCATTAGTGCTGTGGATATCTGCTTCTAGCTGCAGAATGGTAACTTCTTTAGAGAAGCAAAGTACAATTCTGGAACCTACATGCCTGGATTAGAGATCAAGAAAGAAAAAGTCCAAGGGGCTTCCCTGGAGGTTCAGTGGTAAAAAATCTGCCTGCCAATGCAGGAGAGACGGGTTTGATCCCTGATCTGGGAAGATCCTACATGCCATGGAGCAACTAAGCCCATGAGCCACAACTATTGAGCCTGTGCTCAAGAGCCCGGGAGCTGCAAAAAGAAGCCACCGCAATGAGAAGCTTCCACGCTGCAACCAGAGAGTAGTCCTCATTTGCCGCATCTAAAGAAAAGCCCATGCAGCAACAAAGACACAGCACAGCCAAAAATAAATAATAAAAAATAACCTTTTAAACAGTCTAATGTCCCACAAAAGTAAAAAATCATAAGTCTCTACAAGAGGAAAGTGTGATTAGAACATTACTAATTTTTCTTTGTGAATTTTGTCCTAGCCTCTATCAGTACCACACAATTCCTCAGCATAGAAAATGAAGAGTTCCAATCTACATATTAAAAAAAAAAATGTATTTCAATTCCAAGGAGATACAAGGCAGGCACTTGGCAACGCCTTAAAGGAAGAGTGTTAAAAGGTTTTTGTTTGTACTACTTTGGTTATACAGCATGAAGTTGTTCTTATACTTGTGAAACTATGAAAAAGAAGAGAAAAAGGTGCTCCTGATAAATTAAATAGAAACTGACTTGCAAGACCTCCATTATAGAATATAACAATTTCCTATGCAACTTCTGCTTGGATTTCAAGGTTGGATACCACCTTAAAGTCACTTTGAGGAGCACTTAATTGATCCACAGATATGACAGATATTAATCACTGTTAGTCTAAATATAAAGAACCATGAATAAAGCCCCCTGGAGTTCTTGCCAAAATATAAGATATAAAAAACATGTATAAATACTCTAGCTAACAAAGAGGGAAAAATCCTTACTCTGGATTAACAGCTTCCATCAACATCCAGGCAAAAGAAATTAAACCAAGAGCAAGGCTACTTCACAGCAAGATTTATTAATACATCCAAAAGAAAGAAAGAAAAATCATTTTGTCACACTATATACAGATAATACATACAGTGTTTTATACACATATTACATCAGTTTTTACACAAGAAAAATATACATAAAAATGTAAACTTTTGTATACAAAAACCCTTAAACAAATTAAACAAGGACCAGAAAACAAAAGGAGACCAATCCATTATTATTTCATCAAATTTTTAAAATGGTAATACAGTACATTCATTGAGATATACATGGAAAATGTGAGCCATCTCTTCTTGTTTAAAGGGAAATTACAAACCAAAGCCCATCATTTCCCCAAATGTGGTCTCCCCACCAGCAATAGCACACCCAATACCATGGATACGCCTTTCCTCAGAACTGGGGGCCCTGTCCCCAAACCTGCCAATCTCACCTTGCTCCTACAATCTGTGTAGAAACAAGTGGCTTCTAGCTTTTGTGCATATAACTAAGCTTCTAGCCACTATTAACATAGAGAAGAGTCTCAGTTTGTAAGTTCCCTTTAAGCAGCTTTGAATTTTTTTTTTTTTTGTATATATATTCTAATGTATGGCCTGTTGAACATACTTGTGTGCCAAGGTGAAGGAGAACACTGAAAAGAAAGGGCTTTGAGGACGGCTCGTCCTTGCTACCGTGCAGCTACTTTGTTAGAAGAGATTTCAAAACTGTGCAACCTGTTGTTTTACTGGTTTTGAATCTGTTACCTCACCTTTGATTTCCCACTGCAACTTGGTTTCAGCGTGCACTTCAGTACTCTGGTTAGTACCATACAACTGCCAAGAGGCTTCTGTTAAAGGCTGCTTCTGATATCAAGTTTTAGCTAAGTTACTCTGTGAAATTCCTCAAACCCCAACTTCTCTATTTGTGTCTTCAGGGGTATTCTTACTCCATCTGTTTTTTGTTAACATCTTACAATTTAGGATTGTCCATCTACACTCCTCTCTCTAGAAGGTCTTGAAATGGAATCTGCTACCAACTCATCATAAAATAAAATACTGAACAGTTTTTTCTTAGTATTCTTCCATTCAGCATGTCAAATTGATATACTAAGGAAAAATACCTGAAGCTGTGGGGAGTAAGAATTAAATCTAGGTCGGGTACATGCAGACTTGGAGTTCTTAAAAAAAAAAAAAAAAAATGTCTGGGAAGACCTTTGACTAAATAAATGTAAAACCTGCTTAAGATAGCTTCATGAGAGAGCTGTCTTTTCTCAAAGTTGAATTTTGAACAAGGCAGAATAACAAGTAGGTGATAAATTTCCCTGCAGCTAGAGAGTAGTTAACTTCCCCCAGGCAAAATGATCTCAATGATCATTAATTATTAACGAAAGGAAGAGGCAAATTGGTGAATTAAGTTGATCTGGGAGATGGTGGATGACATATGGTAATGGAAATGTTAGGGTTGCTTTATAACTGAAATAAACAGGCTGGTTTGTGGTGTATCTCCATTTCAGAGAGAGGAAGACACGTGAGGGGCCTCAAGTGAGTCTCCAGTTCTCTTCCTCTCCTGGGATAGGTGGCGTTTTTAAAATGACAGTCTCCCTTTCAGTTAAAAAAAAAATAATAACAATAAAAGGAAAAGGAGGAGAAATAAATAATGTGTGGACCTCTTTAGATGAGACTTCTAAATGTTCTTTAAATAACTTTTGATAATGTTATTTTAAATCATTACATACAACTGCTATCGCAGTGACAATATTCCAGTAGGGGTAGCATTTTGCTAAATGTAAAAGATTGCCATTTAAAACTCATACATATACATGTGTATATACAATATATCAACACTATTTATATACATATATATCTAGAGAGCAACATTGCATTGCCTTTGAATATCTATATATTCACTCACACAGTATATACTAGAGACATACTGTGTGAGTATATAGGAAAGTATATGTACACATACTCCAACATGTCTGTCTGTGTGTGCATAAAAGCTTTAAAGGCACAATATATAGGGATGCAAGTTTTCTAGAGAGCTGCAGCAAAGTTAAAACAGAATGTCACAAATGTGAGAGAAGTCCAAAGGAAATATAGCAGAATTCATTAAAGCAGTTTCATCATGAAGAAAATGAGTTATAGAATTCAAGAGGCTCTCCATTAAAATGAAAATGGTAAAAGTATGATCAATCACAAAGTAAAACAAAATTTTAAAATGACAAATTAGTGACAATAAATGAAAAAATAAATACTAATGTCAATCATAAAAGCACAATTATGTTTTTCCAATTTAAGTAAAACATCCCCAAATTAACTAGGTAAAACTTTCAAAGTACTTCTGTTTGAATGTTGATCTTTTGTTTATTGGTTGGTTGTTTTTGAGACAAATGATGCCCAATTTTCAAAATTACCATAGAAAGTATTGCCAAAATTTGTGTCTTCTGGGAAATTTCAGAGACAAGTGAAGTGTTAATGAAATATGGTTAGGCCAAATGATTCTGGCAAAAAGGACCTAATAAAGGAGAAAAAAACACAAAGTAGTGTGATTTTTAAGTGGTGAGAGATTGACTTAGAAGTCCATGAAAATGAAGAATAGTGGGAGTGGCAAGTAAGAAGAGTTCTAAGAGGAATTCATAAACAAGACTATAATCCTAAGGACTTCCATCTTTGTATGCTCTGATAATTACACTAGACTGTCCCTCTTCTTGCTTATAGAATAATCCACAATTCTCCAAAGATGTATAATCTTGCTTAACAAAGGCTGTTTATCTGTTACACACACACTTTTTTTCTTTTAGGGAAATATATGTATATAGATTTATCTATACACACACATATACATACGTGTATATATAGATTTATACAAATGTATAAATAAACATAATACTTCTCAATCTTTCCATCGACAAGGCAAGTTCACATTCAGCAAAGTGCCACCACATCCCATATACACATCTCTGTACAGATATACACAAAAGGGCTTACTTCACCCTTCAATCAGGGGAATTTATTCTAGCAAATCCCATTAACCAGTAACTGAAGGGAGAAATGGCACCAATACAACCTCCCTTCTTTCATTTGCATGCATATGTACAAGAAATACGCAGATTTTTAAAAAATCCATAAAGCAAGAGTGAATGAAACTGGGAGATGCTGCAAAAAATACAACTGTAAAAACAACATACAAAAAGCTTTCCTAGGTCTTGAGTATATCTAAAATGAATGAGGCTTCAAAGATAACGACAAATCCAGACGTCATTTATCAGAAGTTGTTTTAACATGTTTCAAAGTACGATTTTTTAATATTAAAAATAAATGTGACTGGAGCATTTAATAAAACTCTAGCTTTGACTATTTTAGACCACCAGACACTTCAGTAATGAATGTATAGCAAAATGACAAAACTCAAAATACAGGAATGCATTTTTTAAAAATTGCATATAAACCAGGTAAAAAGTCAAGGGTATCATAATTTTCCTATAGCCAAAATATGGTGGTTTGGGGGCATGCTAACTTCATAAATAACAACACAACTGAGTAATTAAAAAAAAAAAATTTGGAAATAACTGAAATCAACCCAGCTTTGAAATGTGCATGGTGAAATGATCCCACCAACTCTTTAAACAAAGGCGCCCCTTTAAAAATGGCATTCTTTACAAAAGGCCTCAACTTTATTTCACCAAGAAAAGGTGATCAATAATATTTTATAACTCAGAATATGAAGAAATCTATTATTAACGTAAAAAAGGTTCAACTGATCTCTGGTCCCACCACCCCAATAGATAAACACAGCTCATGTACAGGTCTGTTTTTCTCTTATTTTTCCACTCAAAAGCAAGAGGCTGGTCTTAGAACCTGCTGTTTTTTGTGTTGTTTTAAAAACATAACATAAGCTAATCAAAAGCTTGAAATAAAATGCACATGATATCAGAGCTAGCCTTTTAACATAACACAATCAAGAATTTGGTGTATTTATACAACAGAGACAATGAGAAAGGAACTCCAACGCCCTCAACTAAATAAATCATATTTCTACCATACATTCTGTTGCCTTTCTCTTTTTACGTAAGCACACATTCATCTCTCTCATACACGTGCCCCCAATGTATATTTTTGCATGTGTGTAAAAACACAGACAAATACATGCACACAAGTACTTTAATTCTATTTTTAAGTCACAGTGGGAATTCCTTAGTGAGGAGGGATAAAAAGTTCCTGAATAAGACACTGAGAACATCTAGATTTATTATTTTTCCTATTTGACTTCCCAACTTACAGAATAAACTGTAATTAAAAGAATAAATCCATAGGAAATAAAAGAGGTCTTAAAAACTTAATTTACAAATTCCAGCTACAGTAGTTGGGGAGTTTTTACTTGATCTATGTATTTCTATTTACCCTGTAACTAAGCTTCTAGCCATCTTAAGTGTAAACCACAGATCATTTACTAAGGAAACGTGATTTCTCAACGGTTCTATGAGCAGTAATAAATGGTCTAAAGGTGTTCTACATTTTGAGGCCCCAGGATATCCTTCTATTTTATATATCTGCAAGGTAGCAAAGGATAGCTATACACCTTGACACGGCAGAGATCCAGTGTAAAAAGGTGCTTCACTAGTTTGTTTTGTCAAAAAAAAAAAAAAAGCTCATATATAATTTTTTAGCTATTAAACACATAGGCAACATAATTCATTACACTCAATACAGCTTTAGTATAAAACTTATAATTTATGAGGTGATGTTAATAGCATAAATTAATATACCTTTTCTCTTAAAATCTACAATAAGTATTCTGAAAGCTCATTGGGGAAGGAAAGTTTTAAATAAAAGTTTTAAAGCTGTGCGTGGTGGGAAAGGATTCTGTATGCTGAGGCTGAGATGAGAGCCTGAAGGAGAAGGAGAAGCGTCCCAAGCAAGACACCATGGGCTACGAAACCAAACGTTTTCTCTTTCCTGCGCTCTCTCAATGATGAGTCACCTTTAGTTGCTTTTAAAACTAATTTCTTATTTTAAAAACTGCCCTAATTTCCACAAGGAATCCCTGAGACATACTCAACACTATACAGTGAAAAGAATTATCACTGTTGAGAGGAACTGATTCAACCCTTCCGAGCAGATGAAGACAACGTCCTAAGTACCAAACCTTCCCATCCCTTCCAGGCTCATCAGCTGGAGCCAACCGTACTTCAGTGACGCAGGGTGGAGCCAGGTCAGGGCAAATCAGTCTATTCTCCAAGTAAAAGCAAGGGTGGCGTTTAAACTGCATTGGAGCCTTCTGCACTGCATGTTGAAAAGTTTTCCACGGGGAACTTTGGGTGCATATAGAGCTTACTTAAGTGGCCCCCAGCTTAAAAAAAAAGAACCAAGTGAAAGAAAAGGTTCTCTTGGGCCAAGAGCAGTACAGATCATGCGTGTATGTGTGTACACACACTTCAGTGCTGGGGGTGGGCTGAGCAAGCAGGCAGAAGGGAAAAATGGAAGGAAAGCTGTGCTCCCCTACTTTGCTGAGAGTGAGACAGGTTTTCTCTTAGAAGACTGTTTTCCCAGACTGCACTTGAGACCGCCACAACGCTGCCATTCAAAGTAGCCAAACGTTCCCAAGCTTTGGGAACCTGGAGGGGGGGGGGGGGGGTGTCATCCCACATTTGCTCTTTCACTCTCTCTCAAATGCCACGTTTCCTTTTATTTGCTCTGTATCACAGTGCAGAGAGAGGGAAGCTAACAAAAAATCAGAGTAGGAGTAAAAAGAGAGAATTTTTGCTATTTAGAAATAAGGCTAAGTCTGACCCACAATTTTTGCATTAATGACACTGGTTATTAGAAGAGACATAATTACTCATTTATGTTTTATGTTTTCTTTCCTAACTCACTGATCAGAAAAAAACACTTGAGATATTCAAATATATTCTTCACTGATCTTTTATTACACATCTTTTGAAAGACAGTATTATAAAAAAAAAGTTGCTTTAATTAACTAAACATGGATTTTGTGTCCCTCCAATATATGATATTGGGCTTCCCAGGTGGCTCAGAAGGTAAAGCATCTGCCTGCAATGCGGGAGACCTGGGTTTGATCCCTGGGTCGGGAAGATCCCCTGGAGCTAAGGAAATGGCAACCCACTCCAGTATTCTTGCCTGGAGAATTCCATGGATGGAGCAGCCTGGTAGGCTACAGTCCACGGGGTGGCAAAGAGTTGGACACGACTGAGCAACTTCACTTCACTTCAATATATGATATTAGAAATCTTTATAAAGTTCAAGGTATTAAGCAGTCACTATATTGTTTTACTTTTCTATAGAAGGCCCATTAAAATTCAGTTGTTTTCAATGTATTGAGAGGGGGGGAAACAAAATCTATGTTCTGTCCAATATATATTCCCACACTCACCTTTCTCCAACAAATATAATTCTCGGCAGGACAAAAAGTCCTTGGAGCAATGTAGCTGTCTGCGATGAAACATTTGGACTGACTACACTTTCTTCCAGGGAATCCTTTAAATTGCCTCATTAAACTGCAGAATTCTGTTGACCATTTAAACAACCACTGCATTATTCTATATACACCAGATTAAAAACAGAATTTAATAAGAGTGTTAAAAGAAGGCTAAAAAGAAAGATGAAGAAACCAGAAACTAAATACCTAAACAAATTTTAAATGAATTTGAAACCTATTAGCTTGAAATGATAGTTTAGTGTTATTAACAGCCTCAGCTCTTTGCAATACCAAACCACAGCAACCTTTTGAACTAACTTGGAGAAAAAGCAACTTGCCTCCCACAAACACTGCGGATGAAGCTACCACCACCATTACCAGCCCCACAAGGCAGGGGCACAGGAAGGACTGCAGGCAAGTATCAGTGAACTTACAGGATGGGTGTGACCTACACAGGCTCAAATTCTAGTGCCAAATGATAAAAGCCCAGTAGTATGGATCAATAGAAATATTTTTTTCAGGTAAGAAGAAAATCACACAGGTAGGGCAGCTGTGTGTATCATGGACACTGTCTTTGCCTCTGTGGATTACAATCATGGACCGAACGACCTCTGATAAGGAAAAGCTTTAGTGTTAGTCACAGAAAATGATGCTGCTTAACTTGCAGTTGAGAGATTAGGCTTATTTAAGAAATAAATCTTATAAATAATTATTTGGCAAAGATAAAGTATTCGCTTTCTTTAGCCTTAAACCACTCAAGACAATAACTATGATTTTAAGGAAAAGAAAAAATTTTTTCCAACTTTATGTCCATACCTACTATTTGCTTCTCATTAAATTATACTCTTTTCATGGAGGGACTCTAGGCACATCACACTGCCTGCCAACATGAAATTGCTCAGGAAGTCATTTATGAGACAGTTCTAGTTCACATGGTAGGTTACTAGAGAAAAGAATCCTTTGTCATATAAGCTATGTGGTGATAATTAGAAAATTTTTCCATTGCATAGTCTGTCACTTGGTGGGTTAAATGTAATTGCTATTTACTACTGTGGATTGTTTACTAACTACATAATCTACCCAGATGTGCAAATTGCTAAGCCATTTTTACAGGGGAAAATCAATGTCTTAAGTACTTTAACTAAAATAATAGTTAACAGTTATGTAGAGAGTGTAAAGGAGAAAAACACATCTTTCCTTCGGATGCTATAGATCACAGCCAGTGAGCATTATACATTAGCATGGAATTCAGATTCTCAGAGCACAGAATGTATCCATTAACTGCAGCAACTTTGTAAACTGAATCACATTTAACACAATCTAACTGGCCTTTATAAATGGTCCCAAAGAACTGCAGAAACAGAGTGAACCTTCTTTGCCATTATTTCTCATGAGTTGAGTTTTAACACTAAAATGAAAGCTAGTATCCACGTAATTAGATAGAACCTTATATCAAATTTGTTTCTGATTCCAGTATTGCCTTATTGGAGCCTTAAGTGCTATTTTAAAAGACACTAATTTTCATATTTCTGGAGTAAAAGATACTTCGTTTCTTTCTTTCCATGTTAATAGCAAACCTGCTACTAAGAGAGTAAAATTGCTCCATTAGCTAAAACAGCAACCTAAGGGTTATCTCTGGGTTCACAGATGTTCTTCTCTTTCCAAAAAGGGACTCACAAGAAACAGCAAGAGTAAAGTGAATCGCAAGCATGGATATTTATTTTGAAGTAGACAAAGTGAGAAGAAAAATTTGTTTTTCCGCTACTTTCTTAAATCTACACAGGTACTTTCTACGGGTGCCCTTTCTTCAGCTATTTATCGTGGGCATCTACACAAAAACGAATTTACTCAAAAGTTTTTGGTGTGAAGCTGTAACTGGCAACATTCCTGATCATTTCATGCCTCCTTACCAGAAAGCAGGAAAGGGCTTAAAAATGCACAGAAAACAGAAAATTGCAAACAATAAAATGTGCAACTTACTGCAAACTCAGTTTCCATAACTGAAGAATTTTAAGCAGCTACCACAAGGGACAAATTGCCAGAAAAATTCAAATCGACATCCCATGACTTTCCCTTCACTGTCAAAGAAGGGCTGATAAGAAAGTCAATGTGTATGTACCACTTTTAGCTCAGTAAAAAAGAAAGTCAAGGGCTGCTCTGCTACAACCTGTGATTAGTACACAGTGGAGACGGAATCGAATCACTAAGAATGGACAATTAGCATGTGATGGTTATAATGGGATGTGAAGAGTTCAGTGAACTAAATGACACTTTTGAGCAGAGGTAACTACTCATAATCATTTCATTACAGTACATTAAAATTAAAAAGCTTACTAACATAGGTTCACAGGTGAGAAATACTCAGATTATCTGTTCTCACCATTCAGAATAAAAATTTATGGTGCTACCAAATATAATTTTGCTTTGTGACATAATTTTATAATTTAGAAATTTCTCAATCTGCAAAAAAGGCAAAGCTATTAAAAAATAAATCTTCCAATCAATTATCATGATTAAAAAAAACCTAAATATATTACAAACATATTTTTGGCCCACAAAAAGAAAACTTCAATAAATACAAAATAGGGCATATCATGATTTCATACAGTCATGTGACATTTCCCCTCCATAATCTCAGGCACGTGGTATCTGCATAATGCCTGCTGATCACCATCATTCCTTTAAAAAGCAGAGAAAGAAAAGCTTTCAAAAGAAGGGACTGGTTAGAATTAGCATGGCATAAAGAGAAATACATAGAGGAAGTAGGAAAATACATCCAAATCTTTACCTATTGAAAAGGAATTAAGATCAAATATTCCCTGACAAATGAATTATTATATCACATCATTAATAGATATGTTCTCTCATCTTTTAAAATATATATATGTAAATTAGACTAGATTCAGGTATAAATAGCCAATGGTATCTCAAGGGACAGTGAAACTTCTCAGCAAAAGCAGAGAACAGATGCCTTTAAAATCTAGTTCCACCCTTGGGCGGAGGGTGGGGGGTCAGGGAGAAGGCAGGTTAAAAAGAAACCTCACATATTCATTTCATAGTCACCAACTTACTAAACTATCCAATATGATTTTTAACCTTCAAGATCTGGTATTTCAAAAAAATTCCCCAAACTTAAACCTAAATACTTAAAATTATTTTAAAAGTACCAAAGGGTGAGTAAGATTTATGTCTAATTTCCATATTTTGCTTTGAAAGAAAATTTTAAAATGTGTATCCTTCAGATATTACATGTCACTTCACAACTGGTACATTGATTCTACAAGTGTCATCAACATTTTACAAACTTTACCAAAGAATCACTACTGTAAACATGAAAAATCCCAAAGCAAAAGATGGATCAAGGAGTTCACAGATCCCATCTCTCCAAACCAATCTTGAACTATCCTGCTTTTCACATCAAAATATTTTCTTTAATTACATCTTGTGAATATATTCCATGGAAGAGGGATTCAGAAACAAATGCTTGTCTAAAAAGGCAATACAACCAACCATCAGACCTCAGAATTGCAGCAACCCCTGCAGTCCTGGCCAAGCTCTTCACCACATCCGCCGGGCACTGATGTGAATTCAGCTTTTTGTGTTCTGGGCTAACTTAGCAGAAAAGGGTTGTGCTACTCACGCCGCCAGACTGCCACCCTTCTCCATTCACCAAGGTCGGCTAACTCAGCGGGAAAGAACGACCAACCTTATTAGGGCTCTGAGATGTGGGAAAGGAGAAGAGACTTCTACTTATTAGGAAATAAGAAAAAAAAAAAACCAACAATGGGACAGCTGCTTCCTGCCCTGCACAGAAATACACGCGTGGGTGCACACACACACACAGGCAGTCAAAAGACTAATTCTTTTTCTTTTTAATTAAACATGATCACAATTAGGAATGGAATCCTGGCCTCATGTGGTGTTTGCTGAGCAGTTGGTGCTAAGACAGAGGCTTGAATCTGCCTCTGCACACCATTTGCCATTTCTTACACAGAACTCGATGAACAGGCTCATTCTAGCTAGAACCACCTGTGTAAAGACCTGGTATTAGAATGGAAAGCATTGATCTACGATACTAAGAAATAGTAAAGGGCACTGGTAATCTGAGGTATCTTCCACTTCTAGGACTTGCTGCTGAAAGTCGATTCTATCCAGTCACTGTGCTGAGCCACTAAGGAAACCACTGGGGGGAGGGTGGACCCGCCAGGAGGGAACGAGCACCAGTGCCAAGGAGCACATGTGAACACTGAAGCGAGGTCCACCGCAGGGGGAACTTGTTTAACTGGAAAAGGGGAGTTCTCCTCTAGTCCCCGTCTGTTATTTTTAAAATCTTCTTTAGGAAAAGGGGGCGAGGGGGTGGGTGATAAAGAGGGAAAAGAAGATAGAAAACACCAGGTTCCCCACCTGCCTGCAAACACACAGACACGCTCAGTTAGGGGAGGTAAAGGGAGAAGATGCGTTATTGGTACTTGTAGCTGTGGCACCTGTTACTGTGAAGCCTGTGGGAGGCGCTATCGAGCTGTGGCTGGGCTGCAGGTCCTTGGGAATGCCACTGTGAGAACTCAGCTGGTGGCCGAAGGCTGCGCTGAACTGAGGGAGTTGCTGCTTGGGGGAGGTGGAGGCCAGCAGTTCAGCGGAAGGCCCCATGCCACTGAAGCTGGTCTGCGGTAACCCCGGGAGCACACTGGAGCTGCTGGGGGTCACGGTGGCGAAGGCAGGCTGTGTGGTCTCTGAGTTCGAAGTGGTGGGCGGCGTGGAGAGGGACGTGGAAAGAAGATGCCCATCGGCGACGAGAAGGTTGCTGAACGGAGAGGGGTCTCCGAGGTTGACGGGGAGATTGCCCCAGTGAGTTCTGGGGTTCACGACCCCTCCGAGTGGCACCTCAAGTGGCGTCGGGAGCAAGTGCTGCGCCATGACGGGCATCTCTGCTGAGAAGGTAGCTGCCATGTTATCACCAGAGTAAGATGTCGTGTGGGGAGAGGTGATGTGGTCACTGTAGGGAGACGGCACGTGCTCGCTGTCATAATGGCTTCCATGGGGCGAGGAGTGTGAGTGATCACTGCTGTATTGCTGTCGTGAGGTGATTAGGTCATCTGCCTTGCTCAGCAGCTGGGCAGGATGTGGCCTCTGGGAGGCATGGCTGCCATCATGAAGTCCATGAAACTGTCCTGGGAAGGCTCTCTCCCCAAGGGCACTCTGGCTCATCAGAGTGGCAGAAGTAAGGCTGACGCTGGCGGGGGCAGAGAACTGCCCCTGGATCTGCCCTGCCAGGGGTGTAGGTGGGTTAGACAAGGTAGCTGAACGGAGCAGGCTCTCATCCAGCTCTAGGCTAGAGAAGTTGTCATGGACTATACGCCCATTCAGCAGCTCCCCCAGGTCCGTGTTGACCTCTCGGCTCAAGGACGGGATCCCCGACGCTCCTGTCCCTGTGGAGAAAACCCCTATTCCTCTGTCTGACAGCTCCTGGACGGGCACACCATCTGACTGGGTGAGCACCCCAATGGTACTCAGGCACTCGAGAGAAGTCACGGCCTGCAAGGCCCGTTCAAGTTCCTCGGCCTCTTCGGTGGTGGGGAGGAGGTCTCCGTTCTTTCCTGGGTAAACAAGAGCTATCAACAAGTCAGCGGGGCTTCCACCATCCTGACCACAAAAACCACACATTAGAACTATCTGTCAAGACATTCTACTAAGGACTACTAAGGAGAGCAAGAGTGAAATATTCACGGCAGGACAGGTGAGCCTGAACCACATTTTCGGGTCACTGACAGCATTCTCACAGCCATCTCAACACAGTATTCAGTGCTCAGGAATCTATTTAAAACCTGGGGTGACTATCTGATTATAGGTATGTTTTTACCCAAAGTTAATATATTAAGACATTAAAACAGAAAACATATCTATCGGTTCACATTTGAGACAAAAGGCTGTGCAGGAGGAACCCTGTTAGCTCTTCTGCTCTTGGGCTCTTTCACCTGGAGGGACAGCCCCGTGAACCCAGAACACAGAACTCCACGTATATCTCAGCACAAAAGCAAGTGCTCAGCTCACTTTGTTGGTTACCTTTTCCCACGTTTCTGCATTACTCTCTGCTCTTCCCCTCTCACACGTCTCCCATTTCTAAGGAATTTTCATAAAATGGAAGCTACACTGATTTCCTTTCCAATATCAAAAAACCTACTGTTAGGAACTGGAGTAATCACTGCAAAAATATCCAGTTTTTAATGGTGAAGGAAACATTCTCAGAGTAGAAAAGATTTCCCTTGAAAGCACTAAACAATTGGTGGGGTTAAGCAAACTTTGTTGTGGAAAAGTGCACTTCAACTGAAGTACAGGGTGGGGTATCAAAATGAAGACAAGTTCTGAAAGTTCAATAAACTCAAGTTTAAAATGTCTTTATTCAAAAACAAACTAAAGTAGGGGCATTCCCTGGCAGTCCAGTGATTAGGACTCAGCGCTTTCACTGCCATGACCCCTGGTCAAGGAACTAAGATCCCACAAGCCATGCAACGTAGTCAAAAAGAAAAGGTTAGAAAATAAATAAACTAAAATTACTGATTTGGGGGCTTCCCTTGTGGCTCAGTCGCAATGCAGGAGACCTGGGTTCAATCCCTGGGTCGGAAAGATCCCTTGAAGAAGGGAATGGCAATACACTTCAGTATTCTTGCCTGGAGAATTCCATGGACAGAGAAGCCTGGTGGGCTACAGTCCAGGGGGTTGCAAGAGTCAGAGTCAATTTAGCGACTAAACCACCACCACCACAACCAACACCACCACTCATTTTAAAGGAATAAAGTTATAAACCTAGCTATCAAACCTACTGATTTACTAAACCTATATTATCATTTTTTAAAAAATGTACTCCTTCTAAAGAGAATAAAATAGCTTTAGCACTTTATATTTTCTGTCCATATTACATGTGAGGAGGAATACTTTGAACATATTAAAAAAAAAAACTATTTCCCTTTAAAAAAAAAAATTCATTTGAGAAACCGGTTTTCTTGAATCTATAATACTGACCGTACCTTCAAAAAAATCGAAATCTTGTAAGTCATCAGGTAGCCGCGGAAGGACGTCAGAGAAGTCCTCCTGGTTCAATTCCAAGTCGTGTGGAATGTCGGTGATCTCATTGGCAATGTCATCCGGCAACTCATCAGCGCTCAGCTCCGGTGTGGACGGGCTCCTGGGGAAGATGACACGGTTGGCCCACCACCCCCACTTTACCTTCCCACCAAGTCACCAGAAGCAGAAATGGAAAACCCTAACTCAAAATAATCTCCTTGCCTACTTTAAGATCTGAAACCAGAACGGCAGACCTCACCATATGCACTCACATATTTCTGCAAATTTTCACCCATGTATTAAGAGAAGGAAACCATTTTGAGATACTATTTTTACTGCAAATTAGTAGAATGAATTGCAATTTGGTGTACTAGTAGAACGAATTACAATCTGGTCTATCAAGTGTGTCTTACTACTTTCCGGTAGAGTTTTTAATCTGGCCAAAGTAATTTTTAAACAAAGATGAAAGAGGTAAAACTGAAATTTGCAGCTGAAACAGAAGCATCATTCATCGGGTCAAAATGCTTACCCCTGTCAAAATTAATAATGCATCACGTTTCTGTTGGAACATATATGCAATTTCTGTTGAAACAGAAAAATCTGAGAAGAGACAATTAAATTCCCAATATCAGCATCTGCTCCCTTGGATTTTAATCGAAAACTTTACTTTAGATCTAAACCCATCAGGTATCTGGTAAAAATCCTACTAGAAACTACAGAGTCTAAGCTGATACACCACAGGGTGCCTTTAGCCTACTTCCAACAGGAAAGGAAGCCGATGTTCTGAGAACAATCAGAGCAAGTAAAGGAGACGTGAGTCCTGGCACAGCCACTGACCGAATGCGGGAGGCTTCCACTGGCAGTGAGACGCTGGTGGGCATGCTGAGGTTCCCCTGGGGGACTGCAGGGGGGATGGGCTTCTGGGGTCGACGAGGTCCACGCCTTCTCTTCTTCTTGTGTTTTTTGGTAAGTGCAGGAGGCTTGGTTTTTTTCCTGGGTTTCCTCTGCTGCTGGTGCTGAACTTTACGGGAGCTATCTCCTCTCAAGAAATTATCCTTTGGAATGAATAAACGTGTATTTTTAAACTCAGATTATTTGGGAAAAAGCAAACTGCTATCTGAAAAAAATACTTATGTCTCTTATTATTTTATACAGTGCCACAAACTATGTATAACAATAATTACATGAATACGAAATTCATTTTAAAATTTAATTCACATCAATTCAACATATACATAAAGCTCATTCCACACTTAAAGGCATTGTCACAGGTGCTGTAGTGTAAAAGAACTGAATAAAACTTGATTTGAGCTCCAGAGGAACTTACTTGGTATCCCATGGGAAAAACATGAACATGAGTATACATAAATACTATAGGAAAAACTGGACGGTGATGATATAAATACTGTCTAAGGGTATGCAAATGGAAAATTCATTACTTGTAGTTATGTGGGATTAAAGCATCAACAGGACCTTCAGTTGCTGGGATAAGGGGGAAGACCACTCTAAGCTAAAGGAAATAGCACAAATGAGACAAAAAGGACAGCAAATAACTGGGTATGGCCTGTTGCTTGAGGATATGATGGAGGGTCAAATATAAAAGTCAGCTGTAAGGAAGTCTGGCACCAGATCCTGTATGACTCTGAATACTCTGTTCAGAATTTTAAACTTTATTTTATAGGCAATGGGGAATGATTTTTTATGACAGCAGATGTTTTAAAAGGATTAACTGGACTTCCCTGATGGTACAGTGGATAAAAACCCGCCTGCCAATTCTGGAGACGTTGGTTCGATCCCTGGTCTGGGAATATCCCACATGCTGAGGAGCACAGCTAAGCCTGTATGCCACAACTACCGACCCGCACTCTAGAACCTGCGAGCTGCAAACACTGAAGCCCATGTGTTAGAGCCCGTGCACCACAAGAGCGTACCCTGCTCTCTACAACAAAGACTGTGCGGCAACGAAGACCCAGCACAGCCAAAAAATAATGGGAATACTAGTAACAGGATTAACTAACCTGGTAGAAACAATGTAAATGAATAAAGAGAAGGGGCAAGTGAGTGAAGGCAAAAATTCCAATCACAGGGCGATTTCAACAGATATTAGAAGATAAACAGCTGAGGGCGAAGTGAGCAAGAACAGAAAAGCAAGGGCTTGCTGAGAGAGAATTCTCAAGATATGACAGCTGCGTGGCTGTGGTGCGGATGAGGGGAATATAAAACTCTCAAGTGTTTCTAGAGTTCCTAGTTGAGGTGATTGTTAGGTGAGGGTGCCGTTCGTGGGATACAGAGCACAGCAGAATAAACAGAATCAGAGTTAAGGAATTCAGCTGGGCTCACATACTGTTTGAGGTGTGAAGATGACCAGGGTGGGCAGGAGAAAATTGTATCTGGTGCACAGGATGCAAGAAAGGCATGGAGGCGTAGACTCGGAAGTTGAACACAGTGGAAGTCCTTCAAATAATTCACATGGACCACGGTGACAAGGTAAAGAGAGAAGACAGTGGGGACACAGCTTTATAAAACTGCTGCAGTTAAGTGAGGAGGGAAAGGAAGAACCAGCAAAAACAAGAAGCTTGCAATATAACTAGCTTTCTTCAGCTAGTACCCTTAAATCTGAATACGGTACTTCATCAATTCCCAGATGCACATTTTACTATCACTACAGTTGGGGAGCATTTTACAATAATGGCATATTATTATCTCTGTCAGCCAGGTCATTATAGTTGCTGCTGCCTACATGTTCAAAGTTGGTCATAGCTCTCTGTACTCTCTTTGTTTGAACTGAGGTTTGCACATTGTTGGTTCTACATGTAGAGGAAAAACATGGGTGTGCAGAAAGGCACAGAAAGAAGCAAGGCAGAAAATTGTTATTAGCGAAGCAAATATTCATTATTAAAGAACTGACCACAATCCCCACCTCTACCTTTTTTTTTGCAAAGCAACAACCAAATGAGAAAGGAAAATAATCACAAAGAGAACAAAGCTGTGGTATAGCAGATGTTATATACTGCCTTTCACACATCAAGAATTAGCTGAAATCAGGGGTGAAATAGAAGATAAAAATATTTATGTCTAAGTCTAAAAAAGCTATTTTGATAAGTATAAAATAAAAAATTTAAGTGATAAGAAATGCACTGTGCAACATTTTTTCCATCTGGATGGTATATAAAATAATTGTGGTTTCTATGATTGATGTCACCTTTGAGTTGATGAATTCAGTAATAACTTTTATAACCAAATACATTAAAAGATCTGAAGACTAATAAATATCAGTAGCAACAAACATACCAAGAAAGAATAAAATTAAGCATAAATCCAAGAAATCTAAAAGAAGGTTAATCCCAGCCAAACACCTGAATCCAAACACTATTACAAACTCAAAAGTCGCAAACAAATTTAGAAAACAACAGAAGACGGGGTGCTTTCCAGGCTCTGTAATTCCTTTTGGTTCAACACTTGATTCTACATTTTTTATGCCCACTATGCAGTGAATAAGCAGCTGCCAGTCCCCACCAGGAGCTGGCATGCACTCCAGGATCTCCCTCTAGGACCAGCGTGGGTCTTGAATATGAGGAAGTCAGAGAGCTCTAGTTAAAAATATGTAAGCCCTACTAGTTCTGGTCTAGGCTTCTTCCTTACTCTTCTAAGCTTATGCTGTGTATCCTGGCAACACTCCACATAGAACCGCCCGTGACCAAGGCCCCGTCTGGCTCTTGCTATCCCCTTAACTTGGCTCCTCCAGAAAGCCCAGAACCTGTGTCCTGGAGGTGTTCCTAAAGCCAACTGTTCCTTTACCTACGATATCTATGAACACTGTTCACTCCCAGCATTCTCAACTGTCCCCTTCTATTAATATTTCTCTGCAGGACAACAACCCATTTAATACCTTACCCTCTGTTCTACAAGTTCATTCCTGTTGAATACCATGTTCTGTCTGCCAGCCTGGACCTCGTACAGCTTGAGTCTCTTCTACCAATGGCTGTCCTATCCAGTGGCTGAGTCTAGTTCAGAATCTGCCCCTACCCCACAAGCCATGTACCTACCAATCAATTATTCAACAATTACTTATGGAGTATCTTTGCTCCAAGCACTGCAGATAGAGCAATGAACAAACAACGTTCCTGCCTTTGTGAAGTTTACATTCTAGTAGGGGGATTCAGAAAATAAACAAATAAACTAATAAATAACATTCGGTTCAGTTCAGTCGCTCAGTCATGTCTGACTCTTTGCAACCCCATGAATTGCAGCACGCCAGGCCTCCCTGTCCATCACCAACTCCTGGAGTTCACTCAAACTCACGTCCATAGAGTTGGTGATGCCATCCAGCCATCTCATCCTCTGTCATCCCCTTCTCCTCCTGCCCCCAATCCCTCCCAGCATCAGAGTTTTTTCCAATGAGTCAACTCTTTGCATGAGGTGGCCAAAGTATTGGAGTTTCAGCTTCAGCATCATTCCTTCCAAAGAAATCCCAGGGCTGATCTCCTTCAGAATGGACTGGTTGGATCTCCTTGCAGTCAAAAGGACTCTCAAGAGTCTTCTCCAACACCACAGTTCAAAAGCATCAATTCTTCAGCACTCAGCTTTCTTCACAGTCCAACTCTCACATCCATACATGACAACATTAGGTAAATACAAATGTTAGGAAGGAAAATAGGTAGAGTATGAAGATTCCCTGGTGGCCCAGTGGTAAAGGAACTGCCTGCCAATGCAGGAGACTTGGGTTTGATCCCTGGTTTGGTGAGATCCCCTGGTGAAGGAAATGGCAATCTATTCCAGTATTCTTGCCTGGACTTCCCTGATAGCTCAGTTGGTAAAGAATCTGCCTGCAATGCAGGAGACCCCGGTTCGATTCCTGGGTCGGGAAGATCCACTGGAGAAGGGATAGGCTACCCACTCTAGTATTCTTGGGCCTCCCCTATGACTCAGCTGGTAAAGAATCCACCTACAATGTGGGAGACCTGGGTTCAATCCCTGTGTTGGGAAGAATCCCTGGAGAAGGGAAAGGCTACCCACTCCAGTATTCTGGCCTGGAGAATTCCATGGACTGTATAGTCCACGGGGTCGCAAAGTGTCAGACATGACTAAGGGACTTTCACTTTCTTTCATTCATTCTTGCCTGAGACATCCCACGGACAGAGGAGCCTGGTGGGCTATATATATAGTCCATGAGGTCACAAAAGAGTCAGACACGATTTAGTGACTGAACAACAATAAATGAGCATAAAAAGTGGCAGGGTAGAGGGGAGGTGGAAATGAACTGACATTTGATCAGAAACCTGAATGATATGAAGAAGGAGTGAGACATGGAGAATTTGGGGAAAGAACATTCCAGGAAAAGACAAAAACAAGTACAAAGCCCCTGAGATGGGAGCATGCTGTGCTGTGCTGTGCTTAGTTGCCCAGTCATGTCCGACTCTTTGAGACCCCCACGGACTGTAGCCTGCCAGGCTCCTCTGCCATGGCAAGAGGAGGCATGAAGACTGGAGTGGGTTGCCACGCCCTTCTCGAGATGGAAGCATATGTAAAGTGTTTAAGAAAGAGCAAGAAGGCCAGTGTTGCTGGAGGGTGAGATGGTGTAAGATGAAGCTGGAGAGGTTTCTAGGGCCAGATGAGGAAGTGCCTCACAGGCACAATTAAGAATTTTGAACTGGATTCTAGATGTGATGTAAAGCCAATGGAAGGGTTTTGAGCAGGGAACTAAAACGATCAGATCTATATTCGGAAAGGCCTGCTCTAAAGACTACATACTCAACGATTCCATTTATAAGACACTGGAAAATGTAAACAGAGACAGAAGTAGATCAGTGGGGATAAAAAAAGGCTGACTACAAAGGGCAGCACTAGAGACTTTTGAGGGGGTGATGAACTATTGTGTATCTTGATTATGGTGGTGTTTATGCAACTGTATGCACTGTCAACATTCACAGAACTGTACAATGAAAAGAGAGAACTTTATTATACGTAATTCAAAGACAGTGGGACCCGTGCACACGGTCTACACTGGCTGATATGCAAGCACCTCATGTGGGTGCAGGAGGCATGGCACGAGGAAGGGAGCCTAATTAGGAGACTATTACAATAATGTAGGGAAGAATGAAATGGCAACCCACTCCAGTGTTCTTGCCTGGAGAATCCCAGGGATGGGGGAGCCCGGTGTGCTGCCGTCTATGGGGTCGCACAGAGTTGGACATGACTGAAGCGACTTAGCAGCAGCAGCAGCAGGGAAAAATGATGGCATATAGTTGGAAAGTAGAGCCATGAGATCAGCATAGTTTTTACCATCGAGTCTCTCACTGGTGCACTGATGGAATACATGTGTTGCTATACTCTCTTATGTAATTTTTCACCTAAAAATAGCTCAAACCCGTGTCAGATTCTACAACTGCCTCCAGAGAGAAAACCATTTGTATCATTTGTATCACTGTAAAAACTTTGCATTGAAAATACCTTTTAAAAACCTGATCAATATAAATTTATTTACACTACATTTTTTATTATACAATAAATATTATTTTATGACTAAGTTTATTATACTAATTCAACCTTATGTTTGCCCAGCTGAATTTGTCTAAGTAGAATATTTAACCAGCTGAAAAGAATAAACTGCTTTCAATTTCTTTAGAAGTACTCACATAATTGTTATACTGATCAACTCACTGAATCAATAAAGCAGATCCTGAAGTACAGACCCCCGCTATTTAACAATATTCTCCTAGTCTTATTAGAAGTATGCTAGAATGGTGATCATTTACGTCAGTGGTTTGAAAGCTACAGAGCCTATGTTACCAAGGGTCCATGAGAACACCAATGAAGGTCCTCAAAAGTGGTTCAAAAAACATATGGAAGTCATTCTTTAACCATGATAAAGCCTCAACGAGCTAACAAAAATGTCTTTATTTAAAATGTTACAATAATTACTCAACATTTGTATGTGTAGTTTTAATATACAACATTTCAAAATATATGGTCAATAATGGAAATCTAAAAACCAAAAGACGTTCAGGAAGCAGCAGCCATTAAACTTAATATACGACAACTGAGGTCTAAAAAGAATGAGATCCAAAAAATCCTCGATATGCACTTAGCTAGTGGCCATGCCAGGACCACGGTGTTACAATACTAAGTCCTGTCCAATGGCCCACACTGAAATATGCTCATAGCAAGTAAGAGCTGTCTTACTCAGTTTTTTAGCACACAGGTACCCAGCACAATACTTTGCAAACAGCAGAACTCAGGAGTGGTCTCATGGGGAACTGCCTTTATCTTAAGTGATTATATAATTCAGACAGTTCACTGATTCAGACTTGTCTCTCCTCTCAATTATTCTGCATTAATTAGGGCTTATGCTACCAGCACTAACTAAAGCAATAATTAAATTCAATGGGATTATAATAGGGTTTGGCTTTTGGCTGAAATTTCACCAGATAAGCAAGACATTCACAGAGTTATATACAAGTAAAGCAAAAACCTAGAGAAATGAGGCAAGAAAGATCTTGGAAAATCTGCCTAAGTATAAGAAAATGTATCTTAAGAAGAAGTATGGACTAGGTATAGATAATAAGCAAAATGACCATATCTAAGTAACTACTATTTTCTAGTTTCTTTTGTAATGAGAGTATAAAATTAATCAGTAGCTTATTATCAACATTTTTTTTTAGTGAAATAAAACAGACTACAAAATATGAAGAACTAAAAGAGCTTCACAAAACTTGTTTCAGTAACATATATACACACATAGTTTGTACCAAGTCACAAAACATTTCCTACTATGGATAGCTATCAAACCACTTAAAGCCTCAAAATGTTAGTATATACATGTATAACAGAGTCACTTTACTATAGAGAAAAATAAAATCAACACATCTTAAGTCAAATATATTTCAATAAAAATTTTAAAATACCAATATGAAAAAAAAAACCAAAACCTTGAAAGCCTCTGTTGCAGAAAATAAAATCTGAACTTACCATTTTTTTGGCATGTTCTTCACACAGAGGTGTCTGGTGTGTAATGTCAAAGACGGGCACAGAACACTGCTGTCCATCTGCGAACTTGGCTGTGCAACTTGAGAAGAGTTGCTGAGAGCGGTTTAAGAGGATATCTGGGTTTTTTTTAAGTTAAGAATAAAATACACTGAAACAATTAAAATTTTCAATTTCTATATAAAATTTATTTCTTCAGTTACTTGTGCTTAGTAATATAAATTTTGTTTTCTACAAAAGCTAAAGAACCAACCCAACTATTATAGAAAATGGTAACAGTTGAATTTATCATCTTCAATTATCAGAAGATACTTTTAAAGGAGTCTATTTTGCTAATGAGCTCCTAACATGAGTCTCTCTTATGGCTATTCTGATTTCTGTTATTTAGAGAAGCAGGGTCATTTCCTTCCTAACACACTAACTCCTACAAGTTACACTATGATGGTTTAAACAAAAACAAAACTTTCTTTTAAGGAAAATTTCTGCCTAAGATACTAATAAAGAATAAACAGTTAAAGATTTAATTACAAAAAAACTCATCTATCCATATTTGAATTTTTCATTTCACATTTCCAATACCAAACTCAAACTTCTAACTTATGAAATATTACTTTAAAGTTAAAACTATACTATTAAAAGTGGAACATCAGCTTTTTGTCATCATCATTTTTAAGCAGTGATACTTTTAGCCACTAACTACATTTCCATATAATAGATATAAAGTATATATCTTTTGTATTTATATCTATTTATACTTTATATCTATTAAGGGAATATCTTTCATTTATTCCTTTATGCTTTTACAATTAAGCATACAGGAAAAAAACCTTTACTGCATAGAAACTGTTGCTGAAAAAGCTGTGAAAATACAATACCAAGAGAAAGGAAGGAAAGAGTAAAGAAAAGTAATTGCTACTATATTAATTTTTAAAATCCCACTCAACTTTAAATGTTTAATAGAAGTGAAAGTAATAAGATTTCATGATCACCCTGAAGTTCCTTAACATAGGTTTTCCTCATGTATATGCTTTCTTAGGATATCTTCTTTCCTAGTTACTGATGTTTGTTATCTTTCATACATTTCAGATCAGCCATGTACTCAATAAAAAGAGCAAATTAATCCCACGGTGGGGAAAAAAAAAAAAAACTATAAAACTGTATAACTTTCTTGGAAGACTAAAGACAGTTTTTGAATAATGGGATTTTATTTTCCTGTCAATGGGTGTCATGGTTATCTCTTACAAACTACCTACAACTACTGGAAGGACCAGAATCTTATTTTAAAAAAATTTTATTTAAATGACAGCCATTGGAAGAACCTACTACTTGCTGTCCATTTTGCCCATTTCGATATAATTGTTGAATACAGAACTATAATGACATAAGCAGGAAAAAAAAGCTCTTCAGTTTTTGAGCAAAACAAATGCAAGAAACTTTAAGTAAACACCAAGAAAATCAGAAGTAATATAAAAACTATTTTAAATACTAAATAGCTATGATTTCAAGAATTATTCACTTGGCCTAAGAATGAAATATATCACCCAACGAGCCAGTACTTTTCAATGTGCACTCAGTTAAGTCAGGAGGATACGCTGGAAGCAATGTCTGGTGAATGGAAGGGCTTTGTTGGTGCACTGTTCGCCCTTCACAGTCCCACTGCATGCTGCCGCTTCCATCTCCTTCAACGTGGTCCGACTTACGCTAAGGAATGAAAACACAGTAAGAATTTTTTAAATGCTTTAAGAATCTAGCACAATTGTTCAAATAATGTTACTATTTTATAACATTCACACTTTTAACTACCTAGATTCATTAATTAATATGCAAGTATGAATTACAATGACCAGTTCTAATATTTCTCCAACTGACAAAACAAATAATTACATTATAATTTGGCCTCAGCTATGTCTATCTATTTTGGGTTTTTTTTTTTTTTTTTTAAGTGATATTTTGGTTTCTTTTACTTCACAAGGAAGCAGTAGAAAATAGTGAAGACCATGAGACTAGATCAGACAGACCTGGTTCTGAATTTCGGCTCTGCCTCTTACTAGCTCTGTGATCTTGGGCAAGTTACTTAGCCTTGGTTAAGTCTCAACTTCCTCACCTGTGGAGTGGAGATAAGAGTCCTCTAGCTGACAGGCAAGCATCAAAAGACGTAACACATCTAAAACACCACGTAGAGTATAGAGTATGGTACACAGTAAAGAATCAATGGTTGTCAGTCACCACTATTATCAACATTGTTAGATTTTGGCCTCAGAAAGCTTCTAAACATTAATACACCTGCAAAATAATGAACCTAATACATGAGGAATGGGATGCAGAACAGAAAGCTAAGCAATGAAGAATCTCCTTTCCACCCCTGTCTCAATTTGCCAGCTTCCACTCGCTCTATTAATTAATATGTGTTCATTTTAGTAGTTTGTAATCCTTCCATAGTTTTATACAAACATTAAATTTTTAAAAAAAATTTAATTCTTGGAAGTATAAAAACTATGCTACCTATGTAATTCTATCAAATGTCATAAACTATTAGGCCTTCACACGTGCCTGAGTATGGAAAAAGAATCTACTTGGTGCACTGAGTCACAAGTCAGGCATCAAAAATTGAAAAATCTTTTCAATTGTTTGTTTCTAGTATCATTCTAAGGATTTAAGTGAGATGATTTACATTAATTAGAAAAGGTCATATAGAATCTAAGTTACATCAAATATTTCTTTTACAATTGTAACTTTCATATACTGAATGCTAAAAGGTGCTGCCTTAGAAGCGGCTTTAATTAAGAGTTCTGCTAGGTTTGTCAGGATCACGAGTGAGGAAGTAGGTCATTAAGCTCACAATTTCCAAAAACTGAAGCTTTACTATTTTGGCAGCTAAGCCCAATTTCTCTTGGTTGAGATTTAAATAGAAGGTAGCTCTCCAATTTGAATGGGTAACTTTCCTTGAACTCTTTAGTAATTTACTCAACCATCTGCCAGGCCTCGTGTTACAACACAGCCCTCACTTACTTTATCCTAAACTTCAAAGTAAACCATTGGCTTCAATTTTAGAATCATCATTATGTTCTAACTCACCAATCTATCTCTTAAAATAAACCCAAAGTTAGGATTTCAATATCCCCATAGAGAATAATCCCAACGAAACAAAGGTTTTGATGCTGTTAACATGAAAATATTTACTGTGGGCTTCCAGTTTGTATGCTCTACTGGATCCTCTGTTAAAAAAGAAGATTCCATACAAACAATACTATCTCTCTGCAGAACTGTGGGCTATAAGATATTGAGACTCAGGTTTATAAATTTTAAGCTCTTTCAATGGTTTATTCTACATGCTCACCCATAAATGACAAAGTTACTAGATAAAGAATATTCCGGGAGTTTGTGATGGACAGGGAGGCCTGGCATGCTGCGATTCGGTCGCAAAGAGTCGGACACGACTGAGTGACTGAACTGAACTGAAATGAAGTTTATATCTAAACCATATTTTAAGAATACCTATTAGAAGGTAGCCATTATAGTTTCAATTTCTAAAATATTTAACAGCAACTTTTTAAATGTTTTCTGTGGAATTAGGCCTCTGATAACAAAAATATTACATACAGAGGAAGTTAGTTAACTGAGTTGATTTTTGAAGACCTTATATATAATGTAAAGGAGTAAGGAACTAATCACCAAGGAATGATTAGAGCACACTGGCATATAATTATCAGCAATGCAGTGAGCAATAAAGCATTTTATTAATCATGGGGGACATAAGCAAATGATATCACATAAATTTGAGATCTGTAATATGAGTTCATCTTGGTGTCTGTTTTGTAACACTTGGTTATCATGGAATTTTCTGAAAAACATCACTAAAGGTGGTTTGGGAGATGATAAAAAGGGGTTGATTCTGCCAGTTAAAAATCATAGGTAAGTACAGTTTCCATACAGATAGCAAATTGTCCCAAACTCACAGTATAGTCTCTTTATATGTCACATCTTTGACAGAGCTGTAACAATATATGAGACCCAATATAGACAGTGATCTATATCTAGATTGCTTCATGCTGGACAAAACTAAAATTTCTACTGAAATTATACACTTGAAAGCATTATATCATATAAACGTTAGATATCTTTATTTTAAAACGTATATCAAAAAAATAAAAAGTAAAAAAATAAAACGTATATCAAAATGAGTGAGTTCTTTTAACAAATAGAAAACAGACCCTCACTTGTTCAATTCTATTCATTCATGCATCAACACTGGAGATTAAAAACAAAATATACACTGTCCCTGCCCTCGTCTGGTATGACAGAGAGACATTAATGTAAGTATAGAATTCTACAATGAAGCAGAGTACAGAGCACAAAAGCGTATGTATTAGGAGACCAAACACAGTCAGGGGAATCTGGGAATGTTTCTCTCAGAAAGACAAGTCTCTGACCACGTAAGAAGTAAGTTAAGCCCTAAATACCTTCTCGGCAGACACTACTCCATGACAGGAGACTGAGAGTTCTGAAAGAAAGAGGAAATACTGCAGCCTGCAGTCACTACGGAGGTATATCAGATATACATACGTAGTTTCAAACCACTCCAAATATGCCAAGAAGCAGAAAATTCTTCAGGGCATATTATTTTTTGAGATACTCAACTGGAAAATAGGTTACTTTGTTAAAGCAAATATAATGAAAATCAAAATACACAAAATGAAAATGAAATTTCAAAAATTATAGTATAGTTATGTAAGGAATATGATCAACAGCTACAAAGCAAAGGTTAATTTTTAGTTTTCGGCTTGTTTTAAACCCTTTTTCCCTCAAATGACTTATGATCGTCCTTGAAAAATTAAAATACACAAACTACAAATTTTTTTAAACTTTATCAATAATCCCATCAACTTGAGATAATTCTGGTAATATTTAGGTATATATAAACCCCAAAATGTTTTACATATATAATGTTTATTTGCACACACACACACAGAAAAAGACTAGGAGGAAAAAGAATAAAAATATTCATAGTGCTCATTCTGTTTTGTGAATGGTGATATTATGGAGATTTTCTGCTATTTTCCATATTTTTCAAACTTTCACAATAAGCAAATATCTTCATTATAAACAGAAGGGACTTTTTCCCCCCAAAAAAATCCAGTGTAATAAAATATTCTGAATACAATATTTGGGATAATGTATATATTACCAGAAAATATAATGGAAATGCTTATATAAGAAAATGCTTATATAAGTCAAAAACATAAAACACCACTTTGGTAGTTAAAAAAAAAAACTGTAAGTATTACTTTTACAAGAAATTACTTAACAAGAAATTTTTTAAGCACTGTATTTTTTTAAAGACAGGTAGCATTCCCAAATTCTCTACTAAATAAATTCTAATTGAACTCCAGCAAAATTCTAGTAATACTTTTTTTTTTTGATGGTCAGCTTGTGGCAGGATAATTTTGCCATCGCTGAAGAACTTTGAGCAACAAAACCAAAATACAGGGCTTAAGTACTTCAGGATAATATGTCCACCACTCTCTGTGTCTTGACTATCCTCTCAAAAAATAGAGAAAACAGGGTGAGCTCTTAGAAACAGGTGGCTGTGTGGAGCTCTGACCTGGCTCGACTGCATGCAGCTCTCTGCAGCTCCTGGATCAGCTGGCCAGCACACTCTGGTTCTCTACTAGCCGCCTGCAGCAAGGCCTTCCTCAATGTGTGCCGGCATTTCTTTTGACGAGATTCTGCCCGCTCCAGGCGGCAGAGGTGCTTATATTTCTGCTGAAAGTAAGTGCAAAGTTGGGTCACCCTGGAGCTCCTACTCTCCGTGTCATCATCATCCGACCTAGAAAGTGCAGGGAGAGAAACACAGAACTTGATTACATGGGAGGTGCATTTTAGAAAAGGGAAAAGCAGGTTGAGGAAAGGGGGCTGGATGTACAGGGCTGAAACTGGTGGCTCATGAGCATACACAATGAAACGAGAGGAACAGAATTCAGTAGAGCAGCTGAAAACGAGTACAGTGTTCTAACACCAAGCGGGCAGCAGAGACAATCCAATGCTCTACGAGGTTTAAACTTCTTAGTCCGTCATAATTAAGACATTCCATGTATCAGTGTCTTCTAAATTTTAAGTGAAGAGGTATCTGGGGGAAGAAAATAATTTCTTTACCTCGATTTACTAACAAGTCTGAATGAATGACATGAAGGTTATGATGAAAACACTCAGCATAATTTCATAAAAGATAGGTCATGCCAGAAATGGAGCAGTGAATACATCTAAGAGCTGCCCTTTCAGATGCCCTGGTTTTTAACTACCTTCTTTTGCTAAGCACTAAAAGAATTTTGATTGTAGGGATCACAATCATTCTACAGCATTTGTTCAAACCAAGGAAATATCCTAAACATTTCACATCCCAGGGAATTACACAGAGGCTTTTCTGTCTTTGGGTTCCCTAGGTGGTGCAGTGGTAAGGAATCCACTTGCAAATGCAGGAGACACCAGCAATGTGGGTTTGATCCCTGGGTCAGGAATATCCCCTGGAGGATATTCCAGGGGATATTCTTGTCTATGTGCCTGGAAAATCCCATGGACAGAGGAGTCTGGTGGGCTACAGTCCATGGGGTTGCAAAGAGTCAGACCCAACTGAGCACTTTTTGTCTTTATGCTAATATTGATTGACCGGTAGCCCTGGCTGGAGCACTATGTTGAAAAGGATGCTGAGAGTATATCAGGCTCAAAAAGAAACAGTACGGTGGTTAGTTAGCAATGTCTACCACCAGGGAAAAGGAAATGGCAACCCACTCTAGTACTCTTGCCTGGAAAATCCCATGGATGGAGGAGCATGGTAGGCTACAGTCTATGGGTCACAAAAAGATTGAGCGACTTCACTTCACTTCACCAACAGGGAAGTTAACAAAGTCATTTTCCTAGGGAACAAATGTGACCTCATTTTTTTTTTTCTATTAGGAATAATGCACATAAGACAGGAAAACCAACCTGTATTATATTATATATTACCTTCCTTCTCTTATATCCTAACATAAACAAAACACGTGTGACACTCCAAACGATATATAGTATCTTACTAATTTGCAGTAAATACTGCTCAGTTTCTCTTCTCTTCTTGAGTGGTATCACCCCTCTTTCCTTCAAAATAGCTCATAACCAGCTACTCTGTAAACTTCTGTTTAGTATATGTCCTAAGTCACGTTTTCTTCAGCACAGTTTTTACTACAGATATACCAACTAAAGGATCTCACTTCAGTCTTTTCCTCTACTTGACATCCAACATTTGCTCTGTGTCTGTCATACTTTGTGAAAAGCTAGGAGCTATTTAAAATTTCAATTTCCCACGACCTACCCTAGATATGCATGCATGTGTGCTAAGTCATTTCAGTCATGTCCAGTTCTTTGCATCCCTATGGACTGTAACCCGCCAGGTTACAGTCCTCTCTCCATCCATGGGGTTCTCTGGGCAAGAATACTGGAGTGGGTTGCTATGCCCTCCTCCAGGGGATCTTCTGGACCCAGAGATTAAACCCATGTCTCTTATGTCTCCTGCACTGGCAAGCAGATTCTTTATCACTAGCGCCACCTGGGAAACCCACCCTAGATCTACTGATCCAGAACTTCCATGGGATAGAACACAGCAATCTTTTAATTGCTCCCTAAGTCTCACGGCAGGTCTCCATTTGAGAGTTCTGGTAGGGCCAGTAAATGCTGTTAGTATGTTTAATGTGAGATAGAGAACAACAAGTAACATAGGAGAGGTACAGATAAAATGCTTTTAACGTCTACTGAAAAGACTCCAGGATGAAAGGCTTCGTAGAGAAGATGACAACAGAACAGAACCTTGAAGAAAAGGTGGAATCTGAAGATGAGAAAAAAAAGGGATCTCACAAGGATAAAGCAATACGCCAAGATACAGAGATGGACAGGATGGGGAACACCAAGGACTGCAGAGCTTAGGTGGGCTAGGGAGAGGGGTATGCAGAGTACTGATGGGCAAGGCCAAACATAAAGGCCAGATTACAGAATTTAACCCGTATTCCACAGGCAATGAAGAACTCTATAAATTATTAAGAATACAGCTAACAATAACTGAGCTGTGCATGAGAAAGATTACACATAGGCAGATATAAACGGAGAAAGAGATAGAAGAAAAGAGTAATGAAGAAGTTATTACAAAACCCCAGGGACGGGCTTCCCTGGTACCTCAGTGGTAAAGAATCCGCCTGCTAATGCAGGGGACATGGATGTGATCCCTGGTCCAGGAAGATCCCACCTGCCTCCGAGCAACTAAGCCTGTGCTCCAGACCACGAATTGCAGCTACTAAGCAAACGCGCCACGACCACTGAACCTGCTCACCGAGAACCTCCAAGAGAAGCCAGGGCAATGAAGAGTAGTGCCTGCTCGCCACAACTAGAGAAAAGCCCTAGCAGCAGCAATTGGCTGTGACTCGGCACAGCCAATAAACAAAGTTAAAAACAAAAAAATTCCAGGTAAGAAATAACAAAGACCCCACACCAAGATGGCAGCAGCAGGACTGGAGAACATGAGAGGTCATCTGCATGTATTAAAGATTTGTCACCTGGGCAAGGAAGAAGCCGAAGGGACAATTATCAGCCAGCAGTTCCACTGGCAAAGACCAGGAAACAGCAGCAAGAGAAAATGTGGGGTAGGAAATAAATTCCATTTTGCGTGCATACATGCACAGTCAAGTCCGTCTCTTTGCATCCCCACAGACTACAGCCCACCAGGCTCCTCTGCCCATGGCAAGAATACTGGAGGCCTTCCCAGGTAGAGCTAACTGTAATGAACCCTCCTGCCAATGCAGGAGATGTAAGAGACTCAGGTCCGATCCCTGGGTTGGGAAAATCCCTTGGAGGAGGGTGTGGCAACCAACAAGATTCTCCAGTATTCTTGCCTGGAGAATCCCATGGACAGAGAAGCCTGGTGGGCTATATAGTTCGCATAGGATCGCAAAGAGTTGGACACGACTGAAGTGACTTAGCACACACGCAATAATGGAGTGTGTTGCCATTTACTCCTCCAGGAGATCTTCCCGAATCTGGGAGTAAACCCCCATGTACTGTATCTCCTGCATTGGCAACAGGGTTCTTTACCACTGAGCCACCTAAGAAGCTCAAATTCCATTTAAAATGCAGAGGAGCCATCAAAGGGAGTGGTAGAAAAACCGTTGGAAATTATAAACTTGAGCACTTTTAGGGAAGAGATACAGATTTCAAAGTCAACAGCTAACAACTGGGAGTAACTAAAAGTAAAAGGCCACAGAGATAATAGAAAGAACAAGACACATAAGGGCCATTATCACAAAAGAATTCGGTGACTGGGCATGAAGGATAAGAAAGTCAATAATGACTTTGAATCTGCATAACTAAGAGAATGGAAGTGTCATAATAGAAAGAGAAGAGAAACAGTTAAGTCTTAAAGGGAAAATAAAGGTAGGGTAAATAATCAACTGCCAACACTGTTATTTACAAAGACTCTGCTGCTGCTGCTGCTAAGTTGACTCAGTCGTGTCCGACTCTGTGCGACCCCAGAGAGGGCAGCCCATAGGCTCCTCTGTCCCTGGGATTCTCCAGGCAAGAATACTGGAGTGGGTTGCCATTTCGTTCTCTAATGCATGAAAGTGAAAAGTGAAAGTGGAGTCGCTCAGTCATGCCCGACTCTTCGCGACCCCATGGACTGGAGCCTACCAGGCTCCTCCATCCATGGGATTTTCCAGGCAAGAGTACTGGAGTGGGGTGCCATTGCCTTCTCTGAAAAAGACTCTATTACTGCACAGAAAATGGACTGAATGAATGGTTCTCAAGTTAACCATGGGAAGCTGCACCTGGATGCAGAGACATGTTATGTCGTGATAAAAGTTTTCAGAGCTTATTCATAACTCTCTTATTTATCTTGCTGTGGCCCAATAACTGGCAGTTTGCAGACTAGCACAAGTTCACAGACCATCCTTGGTAAGGTCCTAAACTAGAAAGTCTTCAAGGTGCCTTCCACTCTAAGACAGCTTGAGAGTAATACTTCAAGGGGCTTCCCAGGTGGCTCGGTGATAAAGAATCCACCTGCCAATGCAGAAGACTTGGATTCGATCCCTGGGTTGGAAAGATCCCCTAGAATAGGAAATGGCAATCCACTCCAGTATTTTTGCCAGGATAATCCCTTGGACAGAGGAGCCTGGCAGGCTATAGTCCATGGGGTTGCATGAATCCAACAGGATGGAGCATGCAAGTACATTCTTCAAACCTAGTTGCTGAGGAAGATTACCCAACTAGGAAGAGAAAGGCCAGGTCCTATCATTTACCAGCAGTGACAAGAGCTTGTACCTACAGCATTCCTCAGTAAGTGTTAAGTCTCCTTCCTTCTTTAAATTTTCTCATTGGTGAAATGAGAGACATAGTTGGCTCTTCTATCTCCCATGGTTAAGAGGAATAATATGTGTGAAATCACAATATAAGTATAGGTATTAAGATGCTACTCATAGCCCCACGTACAGAACAGTAAAATTCCGAACTTGATTTCCTAAGACTTTAGGCTTGTCTGTAATCTCAGAGCAACAAGAAATTTTACAAATAAAATTAACGTTAATTTATTAAAACAAAAGAGCAAAAACTTTCCACAAAGAAAAAATTCAGGACCAGACGGATTCACTGGTGAATTATACAAAATGTCTGAAGAATTAGAGGGCTTTCCTGGTGTTCCAGTGGTTAAGATTCCATGCTCCCAATACAGGGGCATGGGTTTGATCCCTGGTTGGGGAATCAAGATCCCACATGCTGCAGGGCACAGCCAAAAAATGAAACAAAACAAAAATAAAAACTACAGTAAGATGTCACCTCCAACCTGTTGGAATACCTATTATCAAAAAGAAATAACAAGGAAAAAAAAAAAAGAAATAACAAGGGTTGGTGAGGCTGTAGAGAAAAGAGAACCCTTGTACACTGTTAGTGGGAATGTAAACTGGAGCAGACATGTGGGAAACAGTCTAAACAGTTCAAAAAATTAAAAATAGAACAGAATTACCACATGACCCAGCAGTCTCACCTCTGGGGACGTATAATCAATGGAAATAAAATCACTGTCTCAAAGAGATATCAGCATCACCAGATTCACTACATCATGACTCACAATAGCAAGATGTAGAAGCAACCTAAGGGCCCACACACGGATGAATGGATAAAGAAACTGCAGGAGATGTACATAATAGAATGTTATTCAGCCACAAAAACAAAAATCCTGTCATTCGTGACAACATGGAGGGACATCAAGGGCATTATGCTAAATGAAATAAGTCAGAGAAATAAATGCCATATGACCTCTCCTTGTACGTGGAATCTTTAACAAAACACTTGATGCCAGAGACAGAGGTATATGGGAGGAAAAATAGATAAGCTATGTTTTAGGGCATTTTGTTTTAGTTGTTTTTTAGTTTAAATAAATTGAATAATAAAAAAGGATTCTGCTTAGTCTCTCATGGTAGAAACAAGACTGCAAAAGAAACTCTCCGAACACTGATACCAACAGTCTTACTCAGGAGCTGGTGGTCCTGCGCTCCATCTATGTTGCCTAACCCCGTCTTTCACATTCAAGCATATATATGTTTTCTCTATTGGCAAATGTAGTAATATTAAGGATAATTTTATTTTATTTTATTTTTTTAAGGATAATTTTAAAATAAAGAAGATATGTAATTTTCCTTAAAACAAAGCCTTAAAACAAAAAAAAAGGTCAAATAGAGATTTCGACATCCCATTCTCAGTAATGGATAGAACAAAATGAAAGGAAATCACCAAAGACGAAAAGAAAGAAAATCAGAGAAAACCTCAACACTATTAACCAAGTTGACCTGACATTTACAGAACACTCTAATCTAAATGTGATCTCTGATCACAGTTAAACACACAATTACATGAGAAACCAATTCCTGATAAATCTCCAAATATGTGTAAACTAAATATCACTTCTAAATAACCCATAGACCAAACAAGGTATCAAAAGAGGTATTAGAGTTTCCTGGTAGACCAGTGGTTAGGACTTCTAGATCTTACTGCCAAGGGCCTGGGTTCAACCCCTGGTCAGGGAACTAAGATCCCACAGGCTGCACAGAGATTTAAAAAAAAAAAAAGGAGGTGGGGTGGGGTGGGTATTAGAAAGTATTTTGAATTTAATAAAATTTAATAAAAATGAAAACATGTCATAAAATTTTATAAAAATGAAAACATGTCATACCAGAATTTGTAGGATGCAGCTAAAAACAGTGTTTAGAGGAAAATGGTATAGCATCTATACCAGAAATATCTCAGATTTACATGACTTAAGCTATTATCTTAAAAACTTCAAAAAATTAAAGCCAAACAGAAAAAACAATAAAGAACAGAAAGCAACAAAATAGGACTTTCCTGGCGGTCCAGTGGTTAAGACTCCACACCCCAGTGCAGGAGGCAGGGGTTCAATCCCTGATCAGGGAAGATGCCGCATGGTGGACCCAAATAGAAAAGAAAGCAATGAAAAAATAAGAAATTAAAAAGGAAGAAAAAGCAATGAAACCAAAAGCTTTCTTTAAAAAGATTAAAATCTATTATGAAGCTACTATTCTAATTAAAACTTTAAGTTATTGGCACAAGGACAAACAGGCCAATGGAAGAGATTAGAAAATGCACAAACAGACAAACACATAATATGTCAAGGGTTCCAATGCAATGGAAAGCAAGTGTTCGATAGTGTTGCTTAAATAGAAGTCATATTGGAAAAAAAAATGATCCTTGGTCCTAACTCACATCACATATAATATATACAAAAATAAATTCCAGAAAGACTGCCAGTAAAACAATAAATCTTTTAAAAGATATTATGAGAAAATAGCTTCATAATCCTGGCATAAGCAATGATTTCTCAAGTGAGTCACAAATAAACTAACCAGAAAGGAAAAAAAAAAACAACACACTAGTAAATTGTACTCATTAAAATTAAGAACTTTATTCTATTGAAGGCATCATTAGGTATGTGAAAAGGTAAGTAGTTCCTGGCAGTAATTACTGTTCAATTGCAAAAAAGCAAAATGGCTGTCTGGGGAGGCCTTACAAATAGCTGTGAAAAGAAGAGAGGCAAAAAGCAAAGAAGAAAAGGAAAGATATAAGCATCTGAATGCAGAGTTCCAAAGAATAGCAAGAAGAGATAAGAAAGCCTTCCTCAGAGATCAATGCAAAGAAATAGAGGAAAACAACAGAATGGGAAAGACTAGAGATCTCTTCAAGAAAATTAGAGATACCAAGGGAACATTTCATGCAAAGATGAGCTCGATAAAGGACAGAAATGGTATGGACCGAACAGAAGCAGAAGAAATTAAGAAGAGGTGGCAAGAATACACAGAAGAACTGTACAAAAAAGATCTTCACGACCCAGATAATCACGATGGTGTGATCACTGACCTAGAGCCAGACATCCTGGAATGTGAAGTCAAGTGGGCCTTAGAAAGCATCACTACGAACAAACCCAGTGGAGGTGATGGAATTCCAGCTGAGCTATTTCAAATCCTGAAAGATGATGCTGTCAAAGTGCTGCACTCAATATGCCAGCAAATTTGGAAAACTCTGCAGTGGCCACAGGACTGGAAAAGGTCAGTTTTCATTCGAATCCCAAAGAAAGGCAATGCCAAAGAATGCTCAAACTACCGCACAATTGCACTCATCTCACACGGTAGTAAAGTAATGCTCAAAATTCTCCAAGCCAGGCTTCAGCAATACGTGAACCATGAACTTCGTGATGTTCAAGCTGGTTTTAGAAAAGGCAGAGGAACCAGAGATCAAATTGCCAACATCCGCTGGATGATGGAAAAAGCAAGAGAATTCCAGAAACACATCTATTTCTGCTTCACTGACTATGCCAAAGCCTTTGACTATGTGGATCACAATAAACTGTGGAAAATTCTGAAAGAGATGGGAATACCAGACCACCTGATCTGCCTCTTGAGAAATTTGTATGCAGGTCAGGAAGCTACAGTTAGAACTGGACATGGAACAACAGACTGGTTCTAAATAGGAAAAGGAGTATGTCAAGGCTGTATATTGTCACCCTGCTTATTTAACTTCTATGCAGAGTACATCATGAGAAATGCTGGACTGGAAGAAGCACAAGCTGGAATCAAGATTGCCGGGAGAAATATCAATAACCTCAGATATGCAGATGACACCACCCTTATGGCAGAAAGTGAAGAGGAACTCAAAAGCCTCCTGATGAAAGTGAAAGAGGAGAGTGAAAAAGTTGCCTTAAAGCTCAACATTCAGAAAACGAAGATCATGGCATCCGGTCCCATCACTTCATGGGAAATGGGGAAACAGTGGAAACAGTGTCAGACTTTATTCTTTTGGGCTCCAAAATCACTGCAGATGGTGACTGCAGCCATGAAATTAAAAGACGCTTACTCCTTGGAAGGAAAGTTATGACCAACCTAGATAGCATATTCAAAAGCAGAGACATTACTTTGCCAACAAAGGTCTGTCTAGTCAAGGCTATGGTTTTTCCTGTGGTCATGTATGGATGTGAGAGTTGGACTGTGAAGAAGGCTGAGCACCGAAGAATTGATGCTTTTGAACTGTGGTGTTGGAGAAGACTCTTGAGAGTCCCTTGGACTGCAAGGAGATCCAACCAGTCCATTCTGAAGGAGATCAGCCCTGGGATTTCTTTGGAAGGAACGATGCTAAAGCTGAAACTCTAGTACTTTGACCACCTCATGCTAAGAGTTGACTCATTGGAAAAGACTCTGATACTGGGAGGGATTGTGGGCAGGAGGAGAAGGGGATGACAGAGGATGAGATGGCTGGATGGCATCACTGACTCAATGGACATGAGTCTGGGTGAACTCCGGGAGTTGGTGATGGACAGGGAGGCCTGGCGTGCTGTGATTCATGGGGTCGCAAAGAGTCGGACACGACTGAGTGACTGAACTGAACTGAACTGAATAATACATTTAAGATACCAACTTACTTCTGCTACTGAGAGACCTCAGCAAAATCCTGCTACTGCTGCTGCTGCTACTAAGTTGCTTCAGTCGTGTCTGACTCTGTGCGACCCCATAGACAGCAGCCCACCAGGCTCCCCGGTCCCTGGGATTCTCCAGGCAAGAATACTGGAGTGGGTTGCCATTTCCTTCTTCAGTGTATGAAAGTGAAAAGTGAAAGTGAAGTCACTCAGTCGTGTCTAAGTCTTCGCGACCCCATGGACTGCAGCCCACCAGGCTCCTCCGTTCATGGGATTTTCCAGGCAAGAGTACTGGAGTGGGGTGCCATTGCCTTCTCCAAGTAAAATCCTGAGAGCTCTGCTTTGACATACGCATCTACAACTACACTAAGTAACCAAGGAACCTTTGCCAAAACAAGGCCAAACTGTCTCCCCAAATTTCTTTAAGTACCATTTTAATTTAGGAAGAAAGTTCATGAAAAGGTTCTTCAGAGGGGAATGCGGTGATCAAACCACTGTCTGTTTTTCTTCCCAAAACACAATGCACACATTGAGGGATTTTAAATGGCAAAACCTTTTCACAAATCTCACGTGGCAAAAATTTCTTGAAGATATAATGGACAGGCTAGGCAGGACCAGCTTCCTAGAGCTCTCCATTTGCTGTTACGGTGGAGTACAACTAGAAGCTGCAAGGAAATTGTTCTACAGGTCATCTGCAGTACAAGACAGAGTTCCTGAGAGAGCACAGCAGTAGATGCAGACGTGCAGCCGCAGGCATAGGAGGGGTGATAAACCAAAGCAACCCCAGTTTCACCCAAGGGAAAGAATGCGGTACCCTGTGCCTGAAGCAGAACACTGCCTGAAGCATAATACGAGTTCAACGAGAATATGCTGAGTGAGTGAACAAACAAATGAGTGAAGAGGAAAAGATTAAAGGGACAGCTGGAAAAAAAAATAAATAAATAAAGGGACAGCTGGGCAAGAACTAAAGACTACTGCTTGTAAAAAGGAGAAATACACACTGAAGGGAAAGAAGGGCCAGGAAAGCAGAGTATCATGGTGAGTCAAGGAAGAAGCATGTTAGCAAAACTGGCCAAGAAAGTAAAATTCTATAGAGATAAAGACGATGACAACTGGTCACAAGTCTAACACAAATTCTGAGAATTCGGCAATTAAGGAAGAATGGAATATAAACTGCTCCTGATCAAAGGCAAATACTGCCAATACTAATGTTCAGGTCACCTGCAGAATTAAAATAGGATTCTCGGCTACCATTTACCTGTCATTTCTCATGAATCAGGTATTATGCTGAGCATTTACATATGTTACCTCATTTAGAGCAATTTGTAAAATTAACTCAAAATATCCAAAATCAAGCTAAGCTGATATGAATATCAACCTTAGGAAACATGTTTGATATTATCTATAACTTGGAAAGAAAGCGTAAGCTCAATTGTACTTCCATCTGAAAGCAAGAAATGCTAATGATAAGGAAACAGTCTTGAATGACATATAAAACAGAACCTCAGAGAGAGAAAAAAACATACCGCATTTTCCAATACTAACTTGGAGACAGGAGAAACAGGGACAACTATATGGGATATAAGTCCCAAGAGTGGAAGCGGAAGCATTAGGCTATTAAAGGTTAAGGACAACAACCATTAATAAATACAGCTAACTCTCCTGCTCTAACTCCACATCCAAATAAGCTTCTGACCATAACTGGCTTCCCATATATTGTTGCTTAGTGAACATGTGTACCACTTAATGATTGTATTTCTGACTATAAACTGGCATTTTTGCTTATACATTAGTCTCTAGTGGATCAGTTTCTTAAGCCTAATCGTCTCTGCGTATACTAACAAATCACATTGTACACCTATAAATTCAGAAACCAGACCCTAGAATGTATATACATACAAGGATATTTTGAAATTCTAGGAGCTGGCCTGGGGCAGATAGTCTCCCCTCTATCTTGTTGAACATCTATTTAACAGAACTTAATGGGGAGGGAGGAGGGTTCAGGATGGGGAACACATGTATACCTGTGGCAGATTCATTTTGATATAAGGCAAAACCAATACAATATTGTAAAGTTAAATAAAATAAAATTAAAAAAAAAAAGAACTTAAAAAAAAAAATTAGCTGAATCTGTAAGTCACCTTTTGGCCTCACAGAAAAGGATCTCAGTCCTCTCACACTGCACCCAGAGCACTGACCCATGATGCTGAGGCAGTCCTCCGAAAGAGAACTGAAGGGCCTGGGCATTAACCTACAGCTTTCCAATAAGGCAGGTACCAAGAACCTCTAATGAGACTATTTTGGAAACTACTTTAACACATTAGGAATATTCAGCACATTAGAAATATTAAAGAAAGGATCAATCTTGCATAAGATGGAGGTGAAGTAAAAAGAACTATTCCCAGCTACTGCGTGGATAGGGCCAAAGAAAACATGGAGAAATCAGACAGGGGCACTCCAAGTAGGCCAGGGACACTGGCAAGTTCCTTAACCCGTCAAGGCCTTGATTTCCTCTTCTATAAAATGAGGAAATGGGATCAGATAAACTCTCAGGTCCCCTTCAGTTCTAAAATCTATTACAACTGGTTCCTTCAGTCATAACTGAAAAAGGTACCGAAACAAATTTAGCAGGGAAACATAAACATCACTCTCCTCAAATAATATAGTACATCTCCTCTCAAGTGGAATCTGTTTTTACCTGCATTACAATAAGACTACATCCAGTAACATTTTAAAAATAAGCATATATAGGAACAACCCATTTACTACAGTGGAAATTGAAGACTAAAAAGGAAGAGGAGGACTCACGTGTGTCTTTCGTATCTGAGGGTCTCTCGGATGGACCAGGCCACCTGGTATGGCGAGGCCTGCTCTGAGTCCTCAAGTTCTTCTCCACTCTCTTCAGACCAGTCCAACCCTAGGACAGGGGAGAAGATGTGGCAAGTTAGAAAAAATTCATGTTCATTTAAAATTTAGATGAAAAGCTACCTGAAACACATAACCCAATACCTGTGGCAAACACTACCATAGTGTGAATAAATGCCTCCTGATGAGTTGCATCCCTGTTTCTAGCAAAGGTATTAACAATGAATGCATAACATGCACTCAAATTTAAAACAAAGACACTGTAACAAAAAGGCTCAGATGAACTTCTTCTATAGGATTCTTCACAAAGGGAAAAGAAACAACAGAGCGTTCAAGTCAGAAAAAAATAAACGGTAGAATTTCTTAAGTATCAAAACATATACACTAAAATAATGTCAGAAAAACATAAGAGATATTCAAGACAACGGGGAAAGAAGCCTAATGTATGTTCAGGCAAGAAAAAGGCAAAAGGTACCACTGGACTCATGCTATACCTCAACAAAGAAGGGCCCTTGAATAAATTGTTAAAAGGCAGGCACACTGCATCCCCCCTCTCCCAACAACATCTCTGGAGGAAAGGACTCCATCCACAAAGCAGGAGCGTGCCCAGTCTTTTGTTCCCCAGGGGAAGAGGGAAGAAGGGCAGGACTATTGTTCAGTCGCTCAGTTGTGTCCAACTCTTTGCGGGCCCATGGACTGCAGCATGCCAGGCTTCCCTGTCCTTCACTGTCTCCCAAAGTTTGTTCAAATGCACGTCCACTGAGTCAGTGATGCCATCCAACCATCTCATCCTCTGTCGCCCCACTCTCCTCCTGTCCTCAGGGGCAGGATAGAAACGTTCTATTTCTAATGTTACTGGGGTTTCTTTTAGTTAAATAAAAGCTGTCACATTTTGAGTTTCATTTTGAAAACAAGATTAGAAGGAAAAGCAGAGAAACAGAGTATGAATAATGCTTATGCATTTTGTTAAAAGCATTATTTTTAATGACTGGATAACGATTAGCTTCCAACATAAAGGTTCTGCCTTTTTAAAAGTTTGTATCTTAAAGAAAATAAAATAAAAAAAAATAAAAAATAAAAGTTTGTATCTTGAAGAGGTCTTGATAAATACTGATCCTGCATAGCCTAAAATACAACAGTGTGTGGACTACTTAACATATTCAAAACCACTATGAAACTTTAATTAGACACCCTGATGACTAGTATTCTGTCTTCCTTCTTGAGACCCTCAAAAATCAGAGACAGTCTTTATCACGCACAATTAGTTATAAAGGATCTCACAGATTTCTTCCATAATTCAAATAGGTTTAGTGTCCAATATAATTGCTTAGTCATGTCTGACTCTTTGCAACCCCATGGACTGTAGCCTATGAGGCCTCTCTGTCCACAGAATTCTCCAGGCAAGAACACTGGAATGGGTAGCCATTCCCTCCTCCAGGGGATCTTCGCCACCCAGGGACCAAACCTGGGTCTCCTGCACTGCAGGCAGATCTTTATCATCTAAGCCACTAGTTCACAGGTGCCACACCAGGAAATTAAGAAAAGGTTAATTGAAATGCAAATTAGAAATGCTTAAAATTAAATAACACCGACAACGGCATAAAGAAACTCTAAACCTAGTTCCAAGATGACTATTCAAACTATCAGGTCATCTTAAAAAGTTACTTTCTCTAACTAAAATAACTATTACTTTGTTAAAGAGTAAGTAAAAAAATAAAGTGATCACATCATTAGCTTCAGGATGTTGAAAGGTGAGATCTTTCAAACACAAACTGACACTTAAGGCACCTTTAAAAATTAGAAAAATTAGAACATGAACTGTTATTTTTTAAGTTTCCGTAAAAGTCAAAATAATGTCTACTAAGTCACCTATGCTTTTTCTGAAATAAGAACTGAGATTGAAGGGCTTCTCCTGTTGTAAAATTAACTGTCCAGTAAAGCAAACCTTTGATCTTGGCTTCATTATCACCAGTTTCAACATAACTAATTGAGATAACCAACCCAAACGGGACGGGAGGAGCCAATTAAATACTGCATTTTTCTTTAAGTATTCTTTGCTGACATGAATGCAGACTTAGTTGTAACAGTACATTACAATTTCTGGTTTCTCTGAAATAACCTGTTTTTAAAAACTTGGTGGCAGAGACCATACAACATTGTAAAGCAATTATCCTCCAATTAAAAAAACAAAAACTTGAGTTCCTCAAACATTTACATTTTCTAAAAATAAAAAGACAACACTTTTCCATGAGTTTTATTTCTGTTCAAAATGACTGAAAGTCAGCCCTCAACATAACATAAAATTTCAAAAGCTAAAATATTATCAGTATCTAGAAATAAATAGAAATACAAATAAATATTTAGCAGATGATGTGGGTAAATGCTGGAATGAGAGGCAGATGTGCAAAGAAAACTTAGATCTCTGCCTCAAAACTAATGCCTAATGAGTTCCAAATAGATGACTGAAATAACAACAGGACTAAAGAAAATGTTGGCGAATACATACATACATATATGTTTTCTTGGAATGAAGACAGCCTAAACAAAGGGAGAGGAAAAAAAAACTGATTCAAAAAGAATTCTTAAAAAAAGAGAGAGAGAGAGAGAGAAAGAGAGTTTATATAAAAAATTTTAACCTATAAATTCCAAAACCTTTATGCTGCTGCTGCTGCTGCTAAGTCACATCAGTCGTGTCCGACTCTGTGTGACCCCATAGATGGCAGCCCAACAGGCTCCTCTGTCCCTGGGATTCTCCAGGCAAGAGTACTGGAGTGGGTTGCCATTTCCTTCTCCAATGCATGAAAGTGAAAAGTGAAAGTGAAGTCGCTCATTCGTGTCCGATTCTTCGCGACCCCATGGACTGTAGCCTACCAGGTTCCTCCATCCGTGGGATTCTCCAGGGAAGAGTACTGGAGTGGAAAACCTTTATAATGGGCACTAAAAGCGAATAACAAATAGGAGGGAGGAGAGGCTTTGCAACAAACATGAAATATGTGTAAAAAGCCCTTACCTATCAAGAAAAAAGAGAAATGCTTAAATAAAACTGGATGAAAAAATTGACAAAATAGGAAATACATATGTGCAAAAAAGGCAGTATGAACCAATAGTCAAAACTACATTATTAATCTAAAATAGCAGTTTTTACTCAAAGTTTGGCCTACAGATCCCCAGAGGTCCCTTAAACCCTTTTGGGGAGACCTCTAGGCCAATACTACCTTCAAAACAATATTAAGATATTATTTGCCTTTTTTACTGTGGTGACATTTGCACTGTTGGTAAAACAACAACCAACCATAGTGGGTCACACTGCTGATGCCTTAGCATGAATCAAGAGGGGCAAAAAACTGTACTAGTTGTCAATATACGTTCCACACAATGACTTACAATGGAATGAAAGAAAAAACAAACCAAAGCTCAATTCTGGAGTAAAACTTGAATTTATCACTGATGGTATGACAAATTCTTATGAGTCAGATTTTTCTGATACGATTAGTGTTAATATTAATGAATGCAACCTAAAATTTTAATATAACAAAATATGTCAACATTTGGAACATGTGTGTAATTGAGTAAGCCAGTATTTACCAAACGACCAACATACGATTTACAATATCATCCATGGGTAAGATATTCAAAGTACAAGGCAAATCAATGGATTTCAATGTAACTGTACGCAAAATTCCTTGATATGGTTTCAGATTTCACATTGAAACTAATCTTTAAAAATTACCACTTGTCAAGTTATGGTGAAGAACCAATTACAAATATCCACAATTTTTTGGAAAAATAACTATTAAAATACCTGCCCTCTTTTCCCTACAACAAATGTGTAAAGCCATCTTTTTATCTACTAACCAAAACCACATTGAATCAGGACACACTGAATGCAGGTATCTAGCCGTCTTCTACTTCCCCAGACATTGAGTTTTGCTAAACAGGGACTTGCCTCATGGTCCAGTGGTTAAGACCCCACGCTTCCATTGCAGGAGCACAGGTTCAAACCGTTGGTCGGGGAACTAAGATCCCACAGGCCACACAGTGGTGGCCAAAAAGATTTGCTAAACAAGGTCAAAAAATGCTTTCTTGCCATTATATTTGTTTTTGTTTTGGAAAGTTATTTTTCATAAGTTAACAAAAAGAACATGTTAACATGCAGTAAGTTTATTGTTATTTTTAAATGAATTAGTAATTTTTAAATTTCTCAGTTTTAACTTCTAATTAGTAACTAGCAACAGATATAACTCACATATATAAAATCTTGACAGTGACCTCAACAACCTTTGAGTGCAAATAAAGTGATTCTAAGGCCAAAAATTGGAGAAATACTGGTCTAAAGTATTAAAGCACACCTCAGAAGTTTTTTATATGTACTGCCAAATTTTCTATCAAATCTGTAAAGGCAAAATAAGAATAATAATAATATCTAATATCCAGGTCTATAAAGATGTAGAGAAACTCATTCTCATACACTGCTGAAAGAAAAGTAAACTGAAAAAATAATTCTGAAGGCCAATTTGGCAATACATATCAAAAACCTTTTTAAAAAGTGAAAAAGCTTGGAATCAGCAATTCTGCTTCCAGGAATCTATTTGAAGGAAAAATTAAAGATGTGACGGTAATTATTTTACAGCAAGGGCTATACAGCTGCAATACTTTATAATTAAATAAATTGGAAATGATTTAGAGAAAGAATTCAGCTGTGACAAATTATGTTGTGTATGAAAAATTACTAACTTAATACATTATAAAAATTTTTAAATAGGTTATAATACTGTACATATAGCAGGAATTTAAGTTTATATATCTGAAAGAATATGCCAAGGTATTAACAAATAAGTATTAATAAGGCTTGCTTTGTTATATTTGCTTATCTATATTTTTTTTCTTTAAGCTTCATTAGTTTCTTTAATTAACAAAGTCAAGTTTTGTTGTTGTTTAGTCGCTAAGTCGTGTCCAACTCTTTATGACCCCATAGCCTGTAGCTCACCAGGCTCCTCTGTCCATGGGATTCTCCAGGTAAGAATACTAGAGTGGTTGCCATTTTCTTCTCCAGGGGACCTTCCGACCCAGGAATGGAACCTACGTTTCCTGAATTGGCAGGTCTATTCTTTACCACTGAGTCACCTGGGAAGCCCACCAAACGTCATACATTGCTTAATAACAAGTGACACAATATAAAGCTATGTAAGAGTTATCACTCCCGTCTCCCTAAAAACACACCCTGTCCAGTTCCATCCCACATGGCAGCCAATGTTAACAGCCTAATAGTGTACATTCACTCACACTTTAACTATGCTTGTAACAAAGAGGCAAACATTTATTCACATGCTTGATCAACAGATATACTGGTGTCCCTTGTTTATTCACTTTGCTTATTTTTACAAAAATGGGACAGTACAATACCACAGTATTTTTCTGCTTGTTACAATATCATGGATACATCCAGGTAAAAGAGATTTCACTCATTCTTTTTATTTTTATTCTTTTTAAATAGCTGTGTAATACTTCATAAAATGTATACATATCAGAATTTACTCAAAATTTCCCACAGGTTATAAAGGTGGTTTGCAGATTTTTAGTAGTGCAAGTAATGCTGCAATCAACATCCTGGAACACATATCCTTATATTCTGGTATTTTTTTTTAATACACAGAGTTCCAAAAGTGAGCTTGCTGACTATACATATACTTTTAATTAGTAGATATTGTTGCATTACTCACCAGCCACATATGAGCTCCCATATTCTCATTAACAACAGATATAATTTTTGCTAATCTGATGGTAACTGATTGTTATTTTAATTTGCGTTTCCCCATCTGTTAGGAGGATTGAGGTTTTCATTTGTTTATTGACCATTTATATGTCTTCTTCTTCTATTCCCATCCTTTTCCCATTTTTCTATTGCTGCCATATTTCATGCAAATAATCTTTCCTAAAGTTAGAATCACAGCTCACAACACAAGAATAAATTCCAAATGTCTCAAAGGTTTAAATGAACAAAAATAAAACAATCAAACTATTAACAGAATATGTAGAATATCTGTATAAACTTGCTATCAGAGGATTTTCTTGATTAAGATAGAAAACTCAAAACAACAAAGGAAAGATAGATATCTGTCTCCATGACAGTTTTCTGTAACTTTTTGCTTTTAAATCATGAACAGGTATTACTTTAAGAATTTTTTTTAGAAAAGTGTCAGCAGATGCCAACAATACTATCTTTATTCCAAAGTTCTGTGATAAGACATGTCAAGAACTTCATTAGACACACAAGGACTGAGCTCACAGAAGTACAAAACCAAACACAACTGCTTTTATTGCTACTACTCTACTAGAAGCTGTAATGGAATTCTAAACTCCCAGCTCCTATTTTTCTGTATCCTGTTCACCAATTACTGTTCTCTCCAGTAGCATGTTTATGTTAAGGTGATTTATCTAAATACAGAGTCTTATTGGACACTCTGTCCAAGTATTCTTCTACCCCTATTACATATGAGAAGGCTATGAAAATAAAACCTTGTGCAAAAGGGCACATTTCGTTATATTACACACTTATATGACATGGTAAAAGAAACGGTAACTCACCTAAATGGGGAAACAGATCAGTGTCCAACTGATGTTTTTGGGTGCACAGTTTCACCAGTCTCTGCAGTCGACTTATACAAGAGAAGTGTGGAGAGAAGGCTGTGGCTTTCATAAGGACCCGGTCAGTCCTGGGCGGGTCCACGGCGGGAGCCCTACTGGATGGCAGGAGGGGCAGAGGCCTCTTGTGAGACAACTGCCTTGCTTGTGCTATAGTGTGTGTGGTGGGGGCCACTCCCTGCATTGGTAGGCTGGTGTTCTGAGGTTGAGGTGACTTGCAGACTACACCCTGCGGTGGCGCTGGAGGTTTTAAAGTGGGTAAAGGTGACAGGTGGGAGTGCTGCTGCGGAGGCTGCTGCTGAGAAGGGGCAGGAGGGGGACTAAAGTGCTCTTGTCGAACTTTTAAAATCTCTGTCTCTCTCTGGCGCTGCCGATTCTGGGCCAACTTGCTCTGCAACTTCTTTCTCACAGTTGCCCCTTTCTTTAGGTCATCATCTTCCTCGTTGAAAGCAAAGGGGTCTTCCAACTCGGTTTCCAGGTAGTGGACAGGGACCCTTGCCCCTGGTGGAGAGAGGGACATTCCATCCAGTCCATTGGGCATCTTCAAGGCCAGTGTGGGCACTGTCAGGCTAAAGGCCATGGTATCCATCTGGTGCCTGACCTTGACTTCATCTATAGGGTCATTCTTTTTCTTCCTCTCTTTTTTCGGGATAAAGCCAAGTACCTGCAAGTGGCTGTTGCAGTACCTATAAAAATACACACATATACAGGAGACTGTTCATAATACATCTTGAGAAAAGTAGAATACAAAGCTACATATCATAAAATGTGAATCCTTGTATGCTCAAAATGCATGACTATAATAACTCTGCATTCGTGGATGTAATTTATACAACTTCCATTACCCTCAAGCAATCCGCAAAGTCTGTGCAGTTTTGCTAAAGCAAATAAATGAATTGCACATGCAAAGAGGCTGCCAGACAGAAGCAAGTCATTCAAATAGTGAGTGGTCCTGGATAAACACCTAGCTATTGGTTCTCATATGGCTTTGTTATTCTCTATTCATAGCATACAAAGTAGCTCATCAAGAATCTAAAGGATCATTTAAAATTCTCTTCCAGAGGAAAAAAATCACATGTCCCAATGCCATTCAAGTATTGGAGATTCACAAAGATCTTATGACATAACACTTAAGAATGTCAAATGTCTCCTGTGTGTTCTACGCACACACAGACACACAGAACAGGAGAAAATAATAAAACTAGTTGGTGCGATTACAGATTAAATGAGTTTCTCAATAGCCATGTGTTGAGTACATGAATTATCTCTTCTAATTTCTACCTGCAGTAGGTACCAAAATAATGCCCTTTATACAGATGAGGAAGCTAAATTTTATATAAATTAACTTACCCAAAACCACCTATATAGAAAGTGACAGAGCTAAGACTTAATCTAAAAATCAAAGCTCATTTAGCACAGGGAACAATATTTACTATCCTGTGATAAACTATAGTGGAAAAGAATATAAAACAGAATGCATATATGTGTAACTGAATCACTGTGTTATACAGCAGAAATTAACACGTAAATCAACTACAATTAAAAAATAGAAGAAAAAAATCAAAGCTCTTGAAGACTCTTATTAAGAATGCATGTTATTTGAATAAAATTACACTGAAAACCTGTAAAGGTTTCTAACCAATAGAAAAGTCATTTGTCATTTAGTTGCTAAGTCATCCCAGCTTTTTGCAACTCCATAGACTGTAGCCCACCAGGCTTCTGCATCCATGATATTTTCCAGGCAACAATATTGGAGTGGGTTGCCATTTCCTTCTCTAGGAGATGGAAAAGTAGTATTTCCCAAACTGGTATACCTCATGCAGTTCTAAGGTATGCTGACAAGTATGCCATAAAGACAGTATGCCATGCTTAAATAAATTTGGGAAAATGCTGGCTTAAACAGAAAGAGATAATAATTATATCATCTGTTTCTGCCGAACAATCTCTCAAAGCATCTTGTATGACATGTGCATTATACTCCAAGGGTAGAAATGTACCCATGTGGCACTGTTTCCCAAACTTATTTAAAATGGCACCTACTTTTACTGCAGCATATCTCCATAGAACACAGTTTGGGAAAAAAGGCAATAAAGTAAATAATGTCAATTCCCAAACTTGCTGGGCTGCAACAGAAAAGTGTTTTAAAAACTGTTAAATACACAGATTCATCAAAAATGAGGACACATGGTTTTGCTGCTTTGTCTCACTCTTTCATTGTAAATACAACTATTAAGAAAAAGCTTTCTGGACTATAAAGAGACTCTGCACTGCACATGTATGTGTGTGTAATTAGTAGGTTTGAGCTAGGTCCTACCTACTCTAAATAGAAAAGATTCATAAAACTACAGCTAATAAGGAAAAGGGTTTCAGGTATAATTGTATTAAGCTTCCCAACAAAGTGTTGATGGTTTTTGTTGTTTTCTACTCATTTTCAAATTATCAAAAGGATTAGTAAATTTTTAGAGAGGAGTAATGAAGTGGGCTTTTTTAAATTTAGAAATCAAGCTGCTCTGCTCATTGACATGGGCCATCTAGACTGGTAAATGAGGCTACTATCCGTGCATCACCTAACCCAGCAGAGGCCAGTCCACAGGGACAGTCCTCCTTCAACCCCACCCTCAACCCACTTCAGCCACTGTCACACTGTGACCACATAATTAGAATTACCACAGCTTACTTAGTTATGAACAGCATTTAAAATAAGTATATATTTAAAGTAAGTATGTAAATATGAATTTCCAGTCAAAAAGAATACAGGGAAATGCCTGAAAATGTGTTCCTTTGCAGGGCTGAAAATGTGAAATTAGACTATGTTGATAGTTACACACTCCTGTAAAGACATTAGAGAATACTGAACTGTATACTTCAAATGGGTAACTTGATTCATATGTGAATTATATCTTAAGCTGTTTTAGAAAAGAATAAATATAGGAGACAAGAAAATTTCTTGGTAAATACATACTACTAAATAAACATATATAAAAAACTATACCAAACTTAAATTTACAATACTATATAAAATAACCAATTTAATATAACCATTTACCTCTGAAATATCAAGGCTACAGTACCAGGCCTTAGCTTCCCACTGTTAAAAGTATATTAGAAACTGGACATTACTTTTTAATTATACTAGTACTTCTAACTGAACTTAACACTATTCTATCCAAAAGATGGAATTTCATAAGTTAGCATTTATAATACACACCAGGTAAGTTATGCACTTTTTCTAGCTGACTATTGACCAGATATTTTTGTCAATTAAAGTCCTTGGGAATTTGTTTTCTAAAACTATACATAGTGAAGTGAAGTCGCTCAGTCGTGTCCGACTCTTTGCGACCCCATGGACTGTAGCCTACAACGCTCCTCCATCCATGGGATTCTCCAGGCAAGAGTACTGGAGTGAGGTGCCATATCCTTCTCCAGGGGATCTTCCCAACCCAGGGATTGAACCCGGGTCTCCCGCGTTGTAGGCAGACGCTTTACCATCTGAGCCACCAGGGAAGTCTTAAACTATACATAAAACCATTTCAAATCCGTAAGTGTCCAAGGAGTAACTGCCTTAACAATGATAAAAGCTTATTTTCAAAAGAATATTAATCTTTTCTACATTGTGTCATATAGTATAAGTTACAACTATTACATTTATACACAGGTTTAAACATATTATGACATGAATTTAACCTGGGTTTTGTGAGGTTAAGTAAGAATATTACTTCCTACTAACATCTACTTTAATCTGTTTTCAAACAGCCCTACAACAACAAAAACACAAAAATATTAATAGCATTTGTATTCATATGGTCTTGGACCAATTTTGAAAAAATATATAACTCAGTACTTTTTAAGCCCAGATTCTCCTGACAGAGCAACACAAAAATTTTTTCCTTTCTTGCTTAAAAAAAAAAAAAAAACTACTTCGAATATAAAGGTGAAGACATATTAAATTAATTCAGAGAATTAATATTTTGGAGAAATTCAGAGTGACTCTCAATTTACTTCTTGCTATTTGCTGTTAAGATAATACTTGCTTCAGCTGAATTGAAAAAAAATTCAAGGTTGACAAAAATTGCACTTCTGATAAACTGAATTTAAGACAAAATTATAGAAATGTGATTATAATGGATCTTGATGTGAAAAAAATAATCCAAGTCCATTCACTCTTCAAATTAAAAAGGGGTAAGAGTAAGAAATTATTTTTAGTCAGCTAAAACCAACTGGACAGACATGCTTAGCCTAATACACTGGTACCTTTCTCACCTGAGATTAAAATTTTATTCCTTTCCTCACTAAACAGCTGTTTCTAACTTTCAGGTATTGTAATTTGAAACCTGAAGTGCTCATTAGATATTCTAAGAGAGTATTTCCAAATCACCACATTATGCTGTACTCATTTTGGTGGGGTATTTATCAACACAAATTATTTATTTCACCCTAAAAGTGTGTAAGCTGCTCACCATGACATACAAAATACATGATTCCTTTTCAACCAATTTACACAGGTGACATTTGTTTACATATAGAAACAAAAAATAAAGGCTGTATATGTATTTTTTAAATATAGTAGTAAAAAGTTCAAATTTTCTACCTAAAGACAAGTATTTGAAACTTTCAGGAAAAGAAGCATGCATCTCTCTGTAATATCCTACAATGATCAACATGGTTGCTGGAGAACTGACAAAAAGAGACGTAAAAAAAGAGATTATATGTGAAATACAGTATAAATTTTTCTAAGGATATGAAAGATGAATAATCAGCATAAAACTCCTTTAAAAACATCTCATTATTTTCTTTAACTCAAAAAAGTATAAATTCATAATCCCAGTCATAAAGCCTACTTTACTATGAAAATACAGGTTCTAAATTATAGTAAACATAGTTTATATGGAACTCTTTTTAACCAAAAGAAGCCTGAGAGAAAATAAATTTTCTGAATGATTCAAGTAATCATTCTTTTGAATAATGCTTTTTCAATAAGTATATATCATTTGCTACCTTTCAAGTGCAGATTTAAAAATTCCAAAATTATTATCATTAACTATAACACCAAAGTAGTTCCTCTCATTTGTCTCACTTAGGCTGACGAAAGACTAAGTAGAAAAATCAGAAAATACTTTCTAAGGCTGTAAACCAAGCATATCTGTACCAAGACTTCAAGCAAAAAAAAAAAAATTTTTTACACACTTAAACATACTTCACAAAGAATTCTCCAAAGTTACTACTCCATTTCCTAAAAATTGCTATCTCTCATCTTTAGAACCATTCTATAGTTTACTTAGATTAACCCCTGAACTCAACATTTAAATTCATCATATCATACATCAAACAAAACAGAACCAACTTCCAAGCTTGCTGATTCAATCAAAGGCTGCTCCCCACTGTCAGAGCTTACCTGCGGTCCTCCGATTTAGGAATGGGGTTGGTGCAGCGCTGGCTGTTATACTTGGCCACATATTCACATTGCTTGAAGGGGGCAGTCTTGTCCTCCAGAACGTGTCTGATACAGAAAGCGTAGCCGTTGAGTCGCCGCTGCTTGCACAGTTTGGGGCTATATGAGCACAAGGGCTTATTGTCAACCTCAGAGAAGTGTATATGTTTCCCTTCATACATCACGTGACTCTATTCCTTGTGAACATCAGCTAAAAGACCATCACAAAAAAAGAAACCCAAATGATAAATCAGAGAGTATAAAGCAGGTTTAAGTTGAGAATTTCACTGAGGGACTTCGGGCCCCACAGCCATACCTGATTTTAAATCTTCTGCACCATAGCAATGTTAAGAGAACCCCAAGGATACCACAGTTTGGAATGCTGCAGAATCAAGATGAAGCAGATTGTCTACAAAAATATCAAAAGGCCTAGTTAACAAATAGAAATAAGCAAAGCTTGCTCACCTGGGAAGTAAAATTCTAGGGTATCACCCTTCCTAACAGGATGGATTCTTCACTATAACCCAACATCCCAGTATTGAATTCAAATAATAAGACATAAAACATTAAGTTAACCTACCACTCCAAATTGAACTAAATAATTTTTGCTTTAAGTCTTGTAAATACCTCAAAATAGCAGGGTTCTTCCACCAAACTCATGTTATAAGGTGGCGGGTCCTTTTTTTTTTTTTTCCTTTACTGATGGTTTTACCTTATGCCGATTTTCAGAACTCAAATCTCTTTAAAATGGCAATGGAATGAGGTCTACAGACCCAAAACTTCCCCCAGAAAGTCTACATTTTCCGATGTGTTGGCAAAATATTTAGCAATTTGTAACAAACATTTCTATGAAATATTAAAAAAGAACAAATCCCTGTTTTTTAAAAGTTATTTTTCCCTCTAATACTCCCCCACACCGGTCCCACCCAGACGATAGCCTTGAGCCCAAAGACTAGTCACCACCACATTTTCACCATTCAGTTGAGTGCTCTGCAACATAGAATGTTCCCAATTATACCAGATAGTGTAATTACCATGGCTGATGAGTCTCTGGAAGCTTAATAAGAAGATGGAAGGAAGAAATCACACAGTAGTCACTACCTCTCAACACACAAAGGTCTAGGAGTAACATGTATGGTTAACACCATACCGCCTACAATGAAACTGCAACAACGGATCGGTCACATCAGGACACAGGGGGCTGCTGTGGTCCAACCTGCTTGCTCTACACTCTAAAAGTCACCAAGACAGATGATGAACAGCTTAGACATCAGCTACAGAAAACCTCGAGAAGCACTCTCCCCTTTACGAAACTAAATAAAAAACTCCTTATATCGGTGAATGACAAGATACACAAATCCTTCAAAAGTCAGAAGATATGTTGGCTTAAGTCAGAGATCTGCCAAGATAACGACAGTATTTACCTTGGACAAATCATTTAACCTTGGTTTTCTCATCTATAAAATAGAGATAGTATTAGTAGCTATGTTATGAGGTTGCTTCAGGGATCAAATCACACAAAGCATGCAACACACTAAGTACCATGCCTTGAACAAATCAGAGTTATTACTCATAAAGTTCTTATTATTACTACATTTTACCTGCTGATGATACAGGTAGAGAATTTACATTACCTTTAAGCAGCATTTCACTTACATCAGTAGAAAAAATTCTGAAATTACTTGGTAAATTTTTTATTACTTAGGTAATAAAAAAAAAAAATCACACATTACTGAGTAAACCTAATCATGCATCAATGAAAAACAAAAATAAGAACTTTGCCTTTTCACTTTATTAGGAGGCAAGGAAGAAAAGCTGGACTAAAAATCTAAATTCAGCTGCCCTGAAGGTCTGGATGTTCAGGACAGGAAATTATTTCAAAGCAAACCCATGAGGTTTCATTTTTACACTCTCTTTGGCCTGCTCATCCACCTGGCAAACATCAATCTTTCATGAATTAGTTAAGTAAATCTATATGAACTTCAGGAAATAAATAGGCTGGATATAACTGAAAAAAGGAATTTACATAATCAATTTGATTGCCATTATGAAAAAAATCAGCCTATATATCTAGATGGATGAGAATATTTTATAAATCACATGAAGGGTAACATTCACTTTTTATCTGACATATCCTAGGTAGCATCATGTCTATTAAGATTGATGATTCCCCCATGCTTGCCAATGTTCATGCATCCTTTTTCCCTATTTGAATTGGCTAGAACTATTGAAACAATGTTAATAACAGCAGCCACTGTTACTCCTAATTTTAAATGAGAATTGCTTCCAGTCAATGGCAGTAAAATGCTGACTTCCGTGTTATGTTAAGGAAGTATGAAGTAATTCCTACTTTATTAAGAAAAAAACAAACTCAGAATTGACAGCTAATTTTTACCAAATTCTTTTTCAGTTTCCAGGGAAATGATCATTTTTCTCTTGCACTTTAAAAAATATATACTAAAAATATTTAGTATTTAGTACTTCCTGATACTGTACTCCTTCTTACACTCTTGGGAAAGCAACCTGGTCATCACGCATTACTCTTCTACTGTATGACTGGGCTATATTTGCTAATAGTGAGGATTTTTTTATTTTGAGAACATCTAGAGTTTTTTCTATGTGTGTGCCTTGGCAGAATTAGGTATTAGTATTTTAAAAAACAATTTATAAAATCTATGTTCCTGAACAAGTTAAAAAGCACTGCAGTCGTAACGTTCCTTAGAAGGTTGCCTGGGCAGTGTTTTTTGCAGATCAGGTTTTCAAATTTACCTGTATACAATTTAGCAATGTGACCTCTTATACTTAATTTACTAAATATCTGTGACTCATTCTTGTATTCTACGTATGTCCATACACATTTGTGATATTTGTGCTTTCCCCTTTTGTTCATGATTGGGTTGAACAGGCATTTATCTGCTTAACATTTTTACCAATATACTTCCCCCCACAAAAAGAAGGAAAAAAAAACCTCTTGGAATTATCAGTGAAGTTGCTCAGTCATGTACAACTCTTTGCGACCCCATGCACAGTAGCCTACCAGGCTCTGCCGTCCATGGGATTTTCCAGGCAAGAATACTGGAGTGGGCTGCCATTTCCTTCTCAGGGAATCTTCCCAACCCAGGGATCAAACCTGGGTCTCCTACATTGCAGACCTTGTATTTTTTAACTTCTTGGGCTTAATTCTTTTATTTTCATTCTTTTCTTGCTTAGTAATTTGTTTACAACCATGAATTTTTCTGAGTAGTGTTTTAATCATATCCCACATGTTGATTTGGATTTTATTTTTTAATTTCTTCTTTGACCCAAGAGTTACCTAACATTTTCGGATGGCAGAGTCTTAGGCTTCCCTTTGTTTTAGTTCTAGTTAAGAGTAAGGACCACTGGGAATTCCCTGGAAGTCCAGTGGTTAGGACTCCATGCTTCTACTGCAAGGGACCCAGGTTCAATCCTTAGTCAGGGAACTAAGATTCCACACACACACACACATATAAAAGAAAAAGGAGCATACTGGTCTGACTGATTCCCTGGGCCCAGCAAAGGACCAAGCTTCCAGAGCCCTGAAGACAAGGGGTAGACTCCAGAACAGACTTATTTTCCATCCTGCCTTCACTGACCAAGCAATTGCCAAGAACAAAGGCTGCCTCTCCAGACCCCTAGCAAACAAATGAGGTACTTCCTCACAAATGGATAGCTTCTCTGAGGGTTGCACAAGTGTATTTGGGGAGAACTTGAACAAGTTGAGGAACGCTTGTCCTAGGAGACTGAAGAGATACCACAGAAGAAATCTGGATGTCGTGAAGGAGGTAAACGATTCAGGCAGAGAGAGCAGCTGCTGAGATTACTAGGAAGCTGGAGAAACAGGAGAGAACACTTGAAACAGCTGGCTGCAACTGCCCTCCTATCATCAGAAAACAGCAGCTGTGTGGAGAAGGAATATAAGGAAAGAGAGGTGCTGGGACCTTGCAGAGAGCCCAGGGAGCTGGCTGGAACACACTCTGGTTCCCCGGGCTCAGCTGCCTCCCAGGAGGCTAGGACCCCAATGAAGAAAAAGCCCCAGGAGACTCCTCAGGAGCATGGAATGAAAGACTTATCTCTTTTTCCAAACCCAAGAAAAAGAAATCTTTTTCCAAGGAGAAGCTGGTTAGCAGCGATCTTGAAGACACAGCTAGCATGGAAGTCTTCCCAAGAGGAAGAAATCTTTCCCCAAAGAGGAACCAGTTAGTGACCCTGAACTGTCAGAAACAGGAGTGTCCCCAAGAAAAAGAGGAAATTTCTCTTCCATGGAGGAGCCACTCAAGCAGGGGGGCCTTCAGAGTCTGCTGGCAGCAAGAAAAGCAGCTTTAAGAAGTTCCAACAGCTATCCCAGGAAGATCGGAATGGATACCTCCCTGGTGGGGCATAACCCACGGAGATATTTCTCAAATCATCCCCTGTATTCTAATAAAAACAAATTTCACAAGGAAAAAAGAAAGAGCACAACCTGCATATATCTCTGATTTTGGATTTGACTGCATTTTTATTTGGGGACTAATAGGTGCTCCTGGAAAAAAGCATTTGTTGTTTCTAGGGTATCTTCCTAGTTACACCATATATCATGCTATTAACATCCACTGTTATTTAGTTTGCTTTTTCTGTTTACCAAGGGATAAAACAAAATCTCCAACTATAATTTATTTTCCCTTGTATTTATTTTATAAATTTTATTTGATAGAGATTTCATGATCATTAGACTGTCACTCTTTATTATTAGAAAAGGCAATTGATGTTATTTGTCTTAAATTCAACCTTGTCTGATATTAGTATCTGGACTTCATTTTTTGGAGCTGAATTCGCTGGTTAAGTCTTTGCCTATTCTTTTACTCTCAGGTTTTCTGAAGCACTATTTAAGATTATAGGTCAACAAACTCTGGCTTATAAGACAAATTTGACCCATTGCCTGCTTTTGTAAATAAAGTCCTGGGGACGGCGGAGCCTGGTGGGCTGCCGTCTGTGGGGTCGCACAGAGCCGGACGAGACTGAAGTGACTTAGCAGCAGCAGTCCCTTTTTCAGTGCATCTCTTAACAGGTTTCCCTCCCCCCCAATCTGAGTCATTTTCTTTTAATTAGTTCATCCAATTTATAATTTAATATTTACTTACGTGACAAATGTTTCATCTTAATTTTACTACCTTATTTTTTGTATTGTTATAGTTTTCAATTCTATCTTTTTATTACATATTTCATTTTATAGCCTGTTTTCTTGGAAGATTTATAGTCTGTGTCCTTTAAATCACATTTCTTTACTCCAAACTAAGAAAGTTAGTGTGCTTAGCATTCCTGTGATTGATCTTGCTATGAATGAGAAAAAATTACATTTTTGTTAACTATCTATCATCCCAACTCAGTATTTCTTCCTTATATTATTTCTACATTGTTACAGCTTATGACATTTTAATGTTTGTCCTATATTCAAAATTATTCGATGCTAATCACTAACCTTTTAACTTAGCTTTCAATCCATCTCTGGATTCAATAGTTTATAATTTACTTACCTCCATTCTCCATCTTTCCCATCAAGGGCTGACTTACTGAAAATAAGCCATGGTTTTTCTATTTAAAAATATGTCAATTGATATTACACTTAAACTAAAGCTTGCCTGGACATAAAGTCTTAGGTTATATTTTCCCCATATTTTAACCTAACAATAAAAGTCTTCATAGGAATTCTCTGGTGATCCAGTGGCCGCTTTCACAGCCAGGACCTGGGCCCAACTCCTGGTTGGGGAACTAAGATCTGCAAGCTGCATGATGTGGCCAAAAATTTTTTTTTTTTAATTTTTAAATTTATAAAGTCTAGAGATCATTTTAGAATTTAAACTCATTTTTTTATTGTGGGAAATGCTTTAATGTCTTGAAACTGTTTTTCTATTTCATTTATTCTATTTTTTAGAGGTATCAATTATAGGCATGCTAAATTTACTGTCTTCTGTATCTGTCTCTAGGCTTTATTTTTACTTTTTCCATTTTGAATTGCTCAAATTTCTCAAGTTTACCTCCATTATCCTCAGCTATCAGATATATGTGCTGCTTTGAAAGTAACCTTCATTTCTATAATAACTATACATTTCTCTTTTATTTCATACTTTGGTTCCATTAGCTCCACTCTTATATTTTATCATTTATTTCTTGAGCTTTTGTATCTATCTATAAACTTCTGTTTCAGAGGAGCCATGTCTTACCCCAACTCTCCAGACCGCCTCCCACCATAAGGAACTATTTATTCATAATTTTTACTTTCTCAGTTCTGAAAATGATCACCTTCAATATTTCTCCCTTAAGGCTTGACTCAATGCTGGACTAGTCTCCCCTACTCAAAAGGGTCCACATGGCATAGATTTGGGGGGATGGTCATTTAGGCTTTATTTTTCTTCAGCTGACCAGATACACAGCTATATAGCTGAATGCTGCCAGTTTCTCCTCTACGCTTAACTTCCTGCAAAAATAGTTCAACTGTACAGCTTGTTTGGAGAAGGGTATGGCAACCCACTCCAACAGTCTTGTCTGAAGAACCCCATGGACAGAGAGCCTGGTGGGCCACAGTCAACAAGAGTCGGACACGACTGAAGCGACTTAGCACGCATACAGTTTGTTACTCAATCCCACCTCTCTCGCCACTCAGGGAGCACAATGTACATACCAACCTTGCCATTCCTAGTGAGGGGGTCACTAGTTTTGTCCTCACGATGTTTCCCAGCACTCTGCTTGAGTTATATAGAGGAAATCACCTCTCCTTGCAGAGAAGGAAATGGCAACCCACTCCAGTGTTCTTGCCTAGAGAATCCCAGGGATGGGGGAGCCTGGTGGGCAGCCGCCTATGGGGCCGCACAGAGTCGGACACGACTGAAGCAATTTAGCAGCAGCAGCAGCATCTCTCCTTGCATCCTTTCTTGCCCTGGTTCAATTCCCACTGCACTTAAAACTAATTCATACGTTCAAATTATAAGGTTTTGTTATCAAAGATTGAGTTTCTCTTCTGTTTCTCATTCTCCTCATTCTTTTTAGTTGGTTTAGAGAGGAGAGAACAGAGATGTCAGTATTCTGCCATCATTAACCAGAAGTATCTTTAAAAATTCTGTATAGTAAAATATACCAAAATATAAAATCATAAAACAAACTTGTCTAATTTTTGCAAACATATTCTTTTGTGATCATTTTGAATTTATTTTAATGAATAAACATGCTATTAAAGAAAGTACTAAATTTGATTTATAATCACTATGTCAAATCCACGTGATTCTAGCTTTAATGACAAGTATTCATTTATTTATTAAACACTATGACAAGTCCATTATTTTCTGAGAAGCTACAGAGTATATTAATAGTAAAAGACAACTTTTTTTCCCTTAGAAGATTACAATCTATGCAGTGCACATGTGCTCAATTGCTTAGTCTTGTCCGACTCTTTGCAACCCCATGGACTGTAGCCCGCCAGACTCTGTCCATGGAATTTTCCAGGCAAGAATACTGGAGTGTTTGCCATTTCCTCCTCCAGGAGATTTTCCTGACCAAGGAATTGAACCTGCATCTCCTGTGTCTCCTGCACTGGCAGGTGGATTCTTTACCACTGAGCCACCTGGGAAGCTCCATAATCTATGCAGTGAAATGCACTCAAAAGAAAGGAAGTGAGTAACTGGAGGATTTTACCCACAGCTCTGAGCACCCAGGCTCCTCCAGCTTCACCATAACCAAAGACAGGCCCTCTGTCCAGAACAACGGATGTCTTCTTCTTTGTGTCCCCTCCTCTGGCCAGTCCTAGCCTTCAGAGCACAGCTTAGTGGTCACCATATGCAGATTCCCAAAGGCAGAGTTAGTTCCATGCTCTTTTGAGGTATTCTGTGCATTTACCTGTTTTAACCCTCAGTAGAGTCTATTTTGCTTGATCTGCTCTCTTCCCTCTTAGGAAATGAGCTTCTAAAGGGACAGTTTCCTGTTCTTCATTATACCCAGAGCCTAGCACAGGTGCCCAGAAGTAAATAGCTGCTCAGTAAGTACACACTGCCTACATAAATGGCTTCTGTGATAGCAACTCAATTCTAGGTTGTCTACCCAAAACAGGTTACTAGATTCACCCACCAATAATTAATTCTTAAAAATCACTAAATTGGTACTTAAGTCTACACAGTGATTTCTAATAGCCATAGCCATTTGCCAAGAGAAAGTATAATTCAGAAGCTTTAAAATGTTTGAATATCGCCGTATATCTCATGAACATCAAACGTTTCAGGGGCTTCCCATGAGGTTCAGTGGTTAAGAAACCACTTTGCAATTCAGAGGACAGTTCAAATCCTTAGTTCTAGAAGATCCCACATGCTGTGGGGCAACTAAACCTGTAAGCCTTGAAGCCGGTGCACCTAGAGCCCAAGCTCCATAACAAGCCACTGCAATGAGAAGCCCATGCGCAACAAAAATCTGGCACAGCCAAAAATAAATACATATTTTAAAAAAAAAGTTTCATCAAACAGATTCATATAATTTTCCACCCAAGGTCTATCTAGCAAATAACTTTTTTAAAAAAACATTAAAATATTGTTTTTTAATAAATGTAAGAACACATTAAAATGTGCCTATTCAACATCTTTCTAACTCTAAGAATTCAGTAATCTATCCATTAGTCTATCTTTCAGCATTTGCCACAAGATGCCAAAGCTCTTGCTAACGATCTCTATGCCATTACAAAATGTCTAGCTGCAACACCTTAAAAACAACTTCTCTCCAAACTTCATGTTTTTTACATCAACCTGTGATTATTTTTTCTATTTCTTTGAATTGTAACATTTTAAAAATCCTACTAAAAGCCAACTTTCCATCTTCTTTTTAAATAATCACCTCCCTGTTCTCCATTTTCAAATCCCTTTTAATAAGCCCAATTTAATCTTTATAGCTATATTTTCAATTCCCTGATGTGTTCAGACTTACTTTATACACTATAAAAGGAAAGAATGTTCAGGGAAAATGGCTTTCAGCTTTGAATCTAACTTCTTTCTTAAGAAGTATTGTTTAATCAAATAATATTTGATATTAATATCAAAATCACTTGTCTATAAACTGGAAACGACCATTAATATGGTCTTCTCTATCTTAAAAAAAGTAATCGTGACAAAAGCACTAAAATAGATTTCAGGGGAAAAAAAAAAACCCTACATTTTAAAAATTTTGTATATCTAGCCTCCCAACACTGAAGTTCTTTACTGCTACTCCACCAAAGACGCAGTTCACATAGCCTTCATTCATTGACATTCACTGTAAGATAAAATTTGAGGAAACATATAATGTATAAAGGCCACATGATCTTAATCAAATGTCTTATAGACCCTTGTATTTAAATATGATGCCACTGAAATACTATCCCACTGTCTAATCCATTTAGAGCTACACCTTTTAATATACGATGAATAACACTTAAAAAAGAGTCTTAACCAGACCAAATTTATCACTACACTAGATACTATCTTCATCTGTGGAAATAGCTTGCTTAGAAAAAGAACACAAACAAGTTTATGTGAAAGAGAATTAAGGTAATTAAGCACTCTCAGCAGCACTAGAATATACCCTTTAATATACATTTGTTATTACCAAAAAAGCAAAAAATACCTGAGAAGAGAGTCACACAAAAAAATTTTTCATGGCAAACATATCCATGTACCAGAATTGAAGAGGAGGAAATATGGGTAGCTGTAAAATCTTCCTAAAAAATCCTCCTTGTTATTATGTGCAAGTCGCTCAGTCATGTCCAGCTCTTTGCAACCCCATGGACTGTACAGTCCATGGAATTCTCCAGGCCAGAATACTGGAATGGGTAGCCTTTCCCTTTCTCCAGAGGATCTTCCCAACCAAGGGATCAAACTCAGGTCTCCAGCGTTGTAGGCAGATTCTTTACCAGCTGAACAAGGAAATCACTTGATATTATATGCTGAGTTTAATGAAAAATAAAACAATTCCCTTCCATAGTCTCTTTCTTCTTGCAAATACAGAGGAATAAGACATTAGTAGGGGAAAAGGTAAGAAAGATAAGCTTTTAACAAAAGCAACCTACAGCCCTTTCGGTCTTCCAACAGCAACCAGAAACCAATTTGCAAAATGTGAACATTAGTCTCTTTGGGACTGCCACTCTATCACCTCCACGTGGAATCTGTGTGTGTCATTACTGCTCTTTTGAGTCTCCTGTTTCAGAAGCATGTTCATTTCACTGCCACACTATTTTCTCCTAATTGCCATCTGTAATTTTATATAGTCTACTCCCTTTTAAGGGCTTAGACCTACAACATACAATTTTTTTCTAATCCAACGTGAACCTAAATTCTCAGAATGCTAGCTAATATAATTAATACAAATGAAAAGAATTTTTGTTTATCCCAGATCATATAAAGTCTGAAAAAGCTTAAAAAGTCTGAAAAATCTTAAAAACTTAAAAAGTGTCCCATTTTAGGTTTTTTTTGAAATGTTTTGACTCAACTTCATGCAGCATAGAAATGTGAAACTAAACAGATGAATATATTGATTAAAAAAAAAAAGCAATATCCCACACATCAGTGTTAGACTCAGAAATTATAAAAATCTATCAACTGGTGTGATTCAAAGATCAGTGAGAAAATCTGCCTATCATCCCAAAATATAAACAATATTCAACACAAAGTGCAAAGGAGAGTATTTTAAGCTAAGTTAAATGCTTATCGAATGTCTACTATGTGCCAAATACTGTGCTCAAATAGCACTGTGCAAATAAGTCTGCATTATGAATTTCAATTAAAATGACCTTTATGCTAGTTGAGCTTCTTAGCTAATTTATTAGAAACGTAAGGAGAGCTCATGCAGCAGTGCAGAGCACTTACTGGCTTCAGTGGGTATCAGAGATGGGGCTTAAAAAGGCTCAGCTCATTACTAGGTGTTTGACCTTGGGCAAGTTATTTAGGTTTCAGTTCTCTCAGTTGTAAAGAGGATTATAATAGTATGTACCTCACTGAGTCACTTAGGAGAATTAAATTAGGTATTTCAATATGCATGGTATCCAGCACATAGTAATCACTTAATGTTAACTACTATTAGAAGCAGTTAAGTAGTGGTTTATTGGTATTATCATTTTAATCAAAGATCTGCAGGGCTGAAAGGCGGGCTGAAAGGCAGTCTCCAGCTGCTGGTGGTTCTCTGAATGATACAGTGTAATTCTCCAGTAAATCAGGCCCTCCCACCTTCTTGAGGCTAGAGTAACAGAATCAACTGAAAACTGTTTCCTATGATTATCCATATTAAAAATCTAATATTAAAAATGTTTTCAACATTCTACAGAACATCTAGACACTGGCGTTCTTGGGACAAAAATACTAGCAGAATGAGCAGTGTTTGATTGGGTTATGACATTTATTAGCTCCAATTAAGACTCCTTTACAGCAAATGCTGAGTTTCTATCCCTGCCATGGGGTCACTTTCAATTGTTACAGAAACCTTATATTGCATGACAAAAAGAAAACTTAGGTTGTAGCTACAGTTCTTTTGTTCTAAGAATCTGAAACTAACGGCCTCTTTGTTGCTCAATTCCAGGGACTCTTTTCCATCCTTATCTCACTTGACCTCTCTGTGGCATTTGACATGCTGACCACTTTCTCTTTCTTGAAAAATTTCTTTTTGGCTTCTCAGTCAGTGGCTTCCTTTCTCTTGGCGCCCACACTTAAATGTCAATGTTCCCGAAGATGCTTTTAATCTTGTTCTATAGGGATGCAAGATGAAATGCCTCTATGTGCCACAGGGGTGGGCAAAGACTGGCAAACTTTGCTCATCTAAAGGCAGCAGACTCAAACCAGTTTCAACAAGTTGTTGGAATTAAAACACACACACACACACACACACACACGGACCTATGGTTTCCAGATCTTCCAATTTTTCAAAAAATACAAATCCAAATTTTCTCACAAAAATCTTCCATGTCAGTAGCTCATTTGCACTGTTCAAACACAAGGTATGTGACCCTGAGCAAGTTATTTTACAAATCTGTTTCCTCATCTATAAAGTGTCAGTGCTAAAAGTGACACACAAACAGTGAATGTCAAACAAAAACTTTTACCAGCTTCCATTTTAAAGTCTGTTCTACATTACCCCAGGTTTCAAGCTGAATGTATAAAACTGTAAATATGTACAAATATATTTTACTGGAGCAGGATCCAGAAAGTTTATCAGATTCCCAAAAAAGACTAAGAACCACTAAGCCAAATTTTTCTACAACTTCAGCTGTTATCTATACAAGGATGGATCCCAAATCGGCATCCGATTACCAGAAGACGACCACTTTACCTCTGTAACCAGCCTCTCCACTGACTTCTCTCCAAGCCCATTGCCATCACGGTAGTCCAAACCTTCAATCTCTTCTCAGCAGCTGTCCACTTGCCCTCCTTTGTTCCACTTTTTTACGATCTGAATCCTCTAAAATCCAAATAATTTATTTGGTCAAAGGCCTACATAAATGTATGAGAAATCCAAACCTCTTAAGTACAAGACTCCTTAAGACCTAACCAAGCCAACCACTCCCTCTCCTATTATAGATTCCTACAATTTGCAATACAGAATAGGTCCCACCTCCTGGAATGCCTAACTCCTCCTATTTGCTCTGGGCAGAAACCCACCCCCCTGGAAAATCCTTACTTTTTGCCCCAGGCCAGAGTAAATAAGCTTTCCTTCCTCCAAGCTAAACTATCCCTCCTCCTTCAATGTTGTAAATGTCAACTTTATTTTTCTTCTCCACTAGACTAAAAACTCCTCAAGGGCAAACAAAGTATCTTTTTCTTACAAGGCCCAGTTGTTTTTCAGTTGCTCAGCTGTGTCCAACTCTTTGTGACCCCATGGACTGCAGCAGGCCAGGCTTCTCTGTCCTTCCCCATCTCCCAGAGTTTGCTCAAACTCATGTCCATTGAGTCGGTGATGCCATTCAACCATCTGGTCCTCTGTTGACCACTTGTCCTCCTGCCTTTGATCTTTCCCAAACCCTAGAGCTACCACTAAAGAAGCCGAGGTGATAAATGAACGAAGCGGCACAGGCTTCAGCAAACTCTACTATCACTCAGATAAGCATCCTACCTTCCCAAGGTGAGCCTACCAAATCAGCCAGACTATTCAGCTTTTCAAAGCCATTCAACACACACACCTGCACGCATATAGCTTCAAGTTTAAAAGGAGCTAGAAGAAAACCCACCTTCTTTGCCCACTGGTGTACTTACAAAGTACCACTTCTTTACATTTACCAACTCAAGAGCTCAATGGCAGAGACTAGACTAACATCAAGCTGCTGAAACTTTCTGTGAATATACTGCTAATTTTTTACTGGCACAAAAATATTTATTTGCCCCACGAAGGTAATTATTATATTGTATCTGTACTCAAATACTTACTAGTATTATTAATATATGCTGAGTCAAGCACTCATTCACACTGAAAAAAATTAACATCGAGAATATTAAAAATCTTAAAGGAAAATATTATACAAAGACCACATATGAGGCTTCATGTGCAGTTCCTCATTTAATCACAACAGCCCTATGAAGGTGTTATCATCACCCCCTTTCACAGATGAATAAACTGAGACTTAATGAGATTAATTTATCCAAGGCACATAGGTAGGATTCAAAGCCAATGTGACTCCACCGCCCAAGCTTTTAACCAATACGAGACTATCAGTTCAGTTCAGCCGCTCAGTCATGTCCGACTCTTTGCCACCCCACGGACTGTAGCACGCCAGGCTTCCTTGTCCCTCACCGACTCCCATGTATAAAAGTATACAACATTGTTAAATGGAAGATCCTGAGATCACGTGGTATGCACACACAATCACAAAACACACACGCAGATCACAAAATGTTAACAATGGTTATCTCTTGAATAGAATGAAAGTGTTAGACACAAAAAGTGTCCAACTCTTTGTCACCCCATTGACAGCAGCCCACCAGACTCCTTGTCCATAGGATTTCCTAGGCAAGAATACTGGAGTGGGTAGCCATTCCCTTCTCCAGGGGATCTTCCCCCACCCAGGGATGGAACCCTGGTATCCTGTATCGCAGGCAGACTGAATGGAATGAATATGAGTAAATATTACCTTGGGGTATCCCTGGTGGCTCAGATGGTAAAAGCATATGCCTACAATGTGGGAAACCAGGGTTCGATCCCTGGGTTGGGAAGATCCCCTGGAGAAGGAAATGGCAACCCACTCCAGTATTCTTGCCTGGAAAATCCCATGGACTGAGGAGCCTGGGAGGCTACAGCCCATGGGGTCGCAAAGAGTCAGACACTACTGAGCGACTTCACTTTCAAATATTACCTTTAATCAGAAAAAAAGTCAAACAAGAGAAACAGTATAGAAAATAGAAGAGTAAAGTGGCCTGAAAGTGAAAATTGCTCAGTCATGTCCAACTCTTTGCCACCCCATGGACCGACTACGCTATGCTATGCTAAGTCACTTCAGTCGTGTCCGACTCTTAGCGACCCCATGGACTGCGGCCCACCAGGGTCCTCCATCCATGGGATTTTCCAGGCAAGAGTACTGGAGTGGGGTGCCATTGCCTTCTCTGTGGACTGACTATACAGTCCATGTAATTCTCCAGGCCAGAATACTGGCATGGGTAATCTTTCCCTTCTCCAGGAGATCTTCCCAACCCAGGGATCGAACCCAGGTCTCCCGAACCGCAGGTGGATTCTTTACCAGCTGTTGAGCCACAAGGAAGCCCAAAGTGGCCAAGGGGAATAGTATAGAGCACAGAAGAGTAAAGTGGCCTAGGTGAGTTAAGAGTCAAGTACATGAGCTACCTTATCTAATCTTTATATCAAAAGAAAAAAGTTTTTTCCATTTTACAGATAAAGCTGAAGAACCTGCCCAGTGCAAGAACTGGCTGGGATCAGAACTCAAGACCCAGTTCAAATGTGGCTGACTGTAGGGTGAAAGTGAAAGTGAAAGTGAAGTCGCTCAGTCAAGTCCGACTCTTTGTGACCCCATGGACTGTGGCCCATCAGGCTCCTCCGTCCATGGGATTTTCCAGGCAAGAGTGCTGGAGTGGATTGCCATTTCCTTCTCCAGGGGATCTTTCCGACCCAGGAATCGAAGCCAGGTCTCCCGAATTGCAGGCAGACGCTTTTACCGTCTGAGCCTGCTACAAATAAAATGCGACCAAAAAGCTGTCTTAAAACCAAGTCACATTCAGGGAAAGAAACCGAACCAAGTAACCGAGCATCCTAAGTGCAATCAGGGAAAAAAAGAGAGGAGCGGGAAAAGACTATCTCTGCGACTGTCCCAAAAAAGCCAGGACGAGTCATTACAGTTGAGGTTCTGGGACAAAATCTACCTGATGGAAGTGAGAAGAAGACTCCACTGCTGTTTGTTTTGCAAAGGACAGAGCTGCATTAGCATAAATTAAATGGGCTTAGATGGAACACCATTGTATTTGCTGTGGAGTATCTCCTTTGGGGACAATTGGCTGCCTCCAACCCAGTATCATCCATTCATCCATTGTTTACAGGTTACGAGGTATGTGGGGGGAAGAGACTGGGTGCCACTAGTCTGAGAACATTGCCATCTAACTGTATTCAAATATAAATGACCTCTCCTTATCCATAACTATGGTTCCAAACCTGGATAGTGAGAGCTAACTCTGGGGGAACAATTCAGGTAAGACTGAATGGATCAGCCTTTTTCTTTTTTTGAAGTGACATGTTTAATTTTGGGTACTCTGACTTAGAAATTTTAAAATCCATCTAAACTGTAATTTCAATTCTCTACAATAGTATTAACATGATTTACTGAGAAAAATGGTTTGGAGTAGGGGATACAAATTTCCTTACACAATCTTTCAGAGGAAAGAAAACTTGATTACTTCAGACTTATAAATGAAAATAAACATCTACTTTTGAAACTAAATATTTAATAGTGAAAAAGTATACTACTTTCTTCCCCGGTGGCTCAGATGGTAAAGCGCCTGCCTGCAATGCAGGAGACCCAGGTTCAATCCCTGGGTTGGGAAGATCCCCTGGAGAAGGAAATGGCAACCCACTCCAGTACTCTTGCCTGGAAAATCCCATGGACCGAGGAGCCTGGTAAGCTACGGTCCTGGTAAGCTACGGTCCTGGTAAGCTATGGGGTCGCAAAGAGTCGGACACGACTGAGTGACTTCACTTCACTTATATTACCTTAGCCACTAAAATTTAATTCAATATTTGCCTTGAAAGCCTTTTTTTTTTAAGTTTCAAACACAATGTAACTTTTTAGATTATCAAACCCACTATTCCTTCAAAAATAAAGTAGCCCATGGAATGATTAGATCAGGAAAGACTGCAGGGGTGGTGGGATACAAAACTTTTGGGATTTGTACATATACACATTTTTAAAGTCTGGGAATACGAAGCCAACAATACACCTTAAAAATATCAAATTAGGAAGCAAAGAGATTTTTTTTAAAAACCTCAAAATGTCCTAAGAGATTCACAGACTGATTTCTTCCATACAGTGTGCTCTAAAAATAAGGACAAACTATAACAGAAGTAACAATTTTGGGTACACAAGTTTATGAAAACATCCAAATCAACAAGCAATTTCAATAAATCAATAAAGTTAAACAACCATTAAATGTAATTTACATTTTGGGTATGAAATCCACACAATTTCAAATATCAAGTGTTTCTTTCTTTAGCAAAATACTAAATGGCTGGATGGCTGTCCTTGTAGAGAAACAGGAGTTTTATTTCAGGCAAACAAAAAGAAAAGGAGACACACTTAGTAAGACTCCACAGAAGGAATCTCACTTCCACGCGGAACAGAAGTCAGCACTGACCCTGTGGTGGGTTACCCACTGCCCTGCAAGTGCCAGCATCTCCTGGATAATAGTACTCTGGGGGTGAGTGGTCAGTGTGGAACACCTCTGCCAGCCAGCTCCACAGCCTGCTACCAGGCGGGACACACATACCTACACACAGCCTCTGGCCCCAGGTCCAGGTCTACTTAAAAACAGCTGGGAACAAAAGAGCCAATAAAAGAGGAAAAACCACCTCCCCAGACAATCCCACGCTGGGGGCTGGTGGGGGGTGGGGGCGGGCAGGGCACATTAACATTTGACTTCCACACACTAAAGAACACCAGGAGGTTAAGTGGAGCCACAGGAAACATCCCATCCCCGAAAACCAGGAAATTTAGATTTGGAAATTTAAGTTTTATACATTAAAAAAAAAAAAAAAAAAAAAAAACTTTCAAAACTCACGGCACCAAAATATAGCTAAAATTAAATCCGTTTAAACATAGAGGAGGGGGGAAATAGCCAAACCACACTGTGTTCAGTTCCCTGAGGGCTCTTCCACAGACCCTTCTGAGTTGCGGCAATAACAAGTTTCCTTAAAAATCCCCCACTTTTCTATTTCTAGGGTCGAAGAGTATCACAAAAATCCAAATAGCTATTATCAGAAAAAAATAAACGGACGATCCTTAAACTGTAGACCTTGTTTCAGGAGCTGCCCTGCCCACCTCCACCTCCCTCCTCGTTCTTAGTGCTTCCCAGCGGGGTCCGTCCTGACAACCAGGGTCCCCGCCTTGGGTCCAGTCCCCGTGTTTGTTTCCCGGACAGTGACCAAACAGGACAGGAAAACTCCTCCATCTAGGGGCTGCTCCAGACATCCAGCCCCCCTCTCCCTCCCTGACAGTCTCCTCCCCCCTCCCTGCATCTTTCCCTCTGCAAGGCTGTCCAGAAAAGGGGGCTCGGGACTCGAAGAAGTCCGGGATGGGAGGAAGGGTGGGTGCTCGGTCTGAAAATAAACACTCTCGCTTCCTGGGGTAAGGGCTAAAAAAGCGATTAGAAAAGCCTGCCCAGTAGAAATACCACCTGAATGTACCTCCTCCCTTTCCCACTGCAACAAGCCCAGTCACTAACTAATCAGCTAAGACAAATCCCCTGGAAAACTTTTGCAAACGGGCAGAGAGGACCCTCTCCCCAGCCGGGGGGCTCCCGGGGACGGGGCTGGAGTTTGCAGCCCTGGAAGGGCTCACCGGGGAACGGGGTGGGGCGCGGGCGAGGGGTGCAGGGGCGGAGTACCTTCCACGGACAGGAACTGGCAAAGAGTTTCAAAATAGCCGAGTGCTCTCCCCCACGCCCTCGGGGGTCGCGAGCGCTAGGACCGGGGCTCCCCGAAAGGAGGCCAGCCCCCAATTCGGGCCTAAAAGGAAACTTTCCGGGCCGCGGCTGCACCTGACTCCTCCACCGCCCCTCCACCCCACCCCACGCCCGCAAGGCCGCCCGCCCCGCCCCGGCCTGGGCCGCCCGGAGCGCAGAGGAGGGGGAGAAATAAATCCAACTATTACCGGAATCGGGGGTGGGGGACGTCGTCGAGAGACTCGGGGGAGGGAGCGGCTGGACGCCCATTCCCCACTCTTAGGCCCTGACGCCCCTGTCCCGGCCACCCCGGGCCTGCCGCCCCGCCGGGGAACCTCCGGGGGGCCCGCGCAGGATTCGGCCCAGCAGCGCTGCCGTCCCGCCTGGAGGCCCCGAGGGACCCGAAGGGGCGCGAGGAGGCCCGGGGTGCGGGGGCAGGGGACAGGGCGCGGCCGCTACGGGGCCCGCCGGCCCGAGGCCTAACCGGCACCCCCAACCCCCCCCCGCTCCACACCCCTACCCCGGCCCGCGCAGGCCGCGCCGCTCGCCCCGCTTCGGCCCCGGCTGGACCCCTGGCCGGCGGCCCGCCGTCGTTGCCCGTGGGCGCCCCCCCAGGCCCCCGAGTCCCCAGCCCCCACCACCCCGGCGCCGGCCCTCTCACCCTTTCATTCTCTGCCCGGGGCCTGGCGCGGGCCGGCGAATCCCCGGCCTCACGTAAGCGTGCTCGCCGCCCGCCCTGCCTGCGCGGCCCAGCCCGCCGCCCTACGGGAGCCCGGGGATGTGGGCCGGGCCTGGGGCCGCTTCTGCTTACCTTTCAGCTGCTTTTTTTTTTTTTTCTCCTTCCCCCCTTTTCCCTCGGCTGGGCTGACAGATCAGAGTGAGAGGCGCTGGCAATGGACTAGGAAGCTCGGCTGCCGCTGCTACTGCTCCCCCCTGGGCTCCGGCGAGAGCCTTTCCCTGTCAAGCAAGAGGGGTGAGGATCATATTTTTATTTTGGAAACTAAAAAGTGCTCCCAGGGTCGGTGATTATTAAGGGGAAATCCCTGAATATACTCTCCAGCCAAGAAGGCAGGGCTGCCGGGGCTGCACAAGAAGAGGCAGCAGCCTCCTACAGCACCACTACAGGCACTGCGAGGACATAACACCAGAGAGCCGCTCCTCTGCCCTCCGAAACGACAACTTTCCTACCATCTTGGAGGCAGAGCAAAGGGGGGCCAGGGGGAAAAGTGCACCCGCTCCCGATAAAGTACAAATTTCTGCTTCTCATCTCTGGAAAAAAGTCCACACCGGCCGTCTCCACCGGCGCCTGGGGGAGAAAGCGGGGAAGAAACTGGGGGTGCCTCAGAAACGTTTGCGTTTACTCCAGGGGGGAAAATGTTTCTGCATCTTCTGATGGAAAGAAATCTTTACAAGACACAGGTTTTCCGGTGATTATTGTTTTCTGTTTTCTATTTAATTTTTTTTCCATGTTCGTGATAGCGGTATTTGAATTTTTTTTCAGCCTAATAATGATTTTTTTTTTTCCATTACAGATCTAAGTTCTGGGTTTGATGGTCACTTTATAAATTTGAACTTCAAGAGACTTCCTAGCCACTTTATTTGTCTGCTTATTTATACGTTTTTGTGTATAGAGATATTTCTTTCCTTATATATATAAATTTGTGCTATATATTCCCTTCCAAACTGAGATTGCTGGAAGACAATTTTAAAGGGATGTCTTTTGTCTCCTTTTCCCAAAGCAATGTAAATAAAACAATTGACTGTCCAGAAAGGAAAGATACAGCTGTTTATTTTTCACAGTGCAAATTAAGACAGAGATCACTGGGGGGTTAAATACAACTCAAGTATAACTGACCGTGTTTCTAGAAATAATCCTAACGCTCTTATGGTCTGCTTGTGAAGAAAGATTACTGGAAAACTCCAAATAGGCTATAAAGACAGCTTTAGATTTTCTTCAAGTTAAGTTGCTTACTTAGAATTATATCCAGGCATTTAATTTTTTTGTTGTTGTTTAGTTTATATCCTTTAAAATTTAGATTTTTGGTGCATTGCACATGTTGCTGACCACTTTCTGTGTCACAGAATTGAGAATCAGTGTGTCTGCTTTTGTTAGAGTTGAAACGTTCAGAACTTCCAATGTGTTGCCAAGCTATGAATTAGTTTTAATATATTACAATGGATGTCATGAATCAGCTTTTCTTCAATAAGCAAAAGGTTAGTAGATAGAGGGGATCAAAGTTACCCAGGATGGGGGGAATCAAAGCTGAGATAACAGAGAGATGAGGGACAGAAGGATGCTGCTCACTTGCAACAATGCCACAGAAATCTTACTGGAGGAAAACAAATCGCAGAGATTCTTTGCTAATTTTGTAAAGAAAGAGAAGAATACTAGAAAATGAACAAAAGATCTTTTTCTGTTTTTACAGGAAATGATGAATCTTGTACTAAAAGTTATTTTTCTGATGCAGATTGCCTGACATGGTGGAAATGAATTTGTAAAGCAGTGTCTTATATCAGTAGAATATTTAATTCCTTTAATTTAAAATTGACTAAAAAGCATGTAAAAATAACTGATGATTCACCTTAAAATGTTTATTTTTTGAGCTTCCAAATGTCAAAATTCCCATAATATTAAAGTGAGTTCAGATAATGCATATAACAGATACTAAGTATTTTCATTCTCACCCACATCTTTATTATCTGTTTGAATACGGTACCTGAATAGTCTTGGTTTTTTTCTAGATTTTTTATCTTACTATTTGCTAGAAAAATCTGAAGTAATTAAAAAATTAACTGATTCTTAATATCTCAGAAGCCTCAGTTTTAAAGTTGTGTTCTATTTACAATTTTGGGGTTTTTTTCAGTGTTTAGAAATCAAACACTTCGGTCATAACAAGGAAATCCGTTCCCTTAATGAAATCTAGTGGAGTTGAAAAATATGATTTTGAGCGACTTGTTCCTTACGCGTGACATGACTTTATAGAAATACTTTCAATTTTTCAAGACATTAAGATGTGTTTGATTTCAGCTGACCGTACCCTTTTATGCAGTCCCTCTTGTGACCAGCAAGCTTTTTTGAGTGATACCTGTATGGGGATAGGGGGATGTTCATAATATGGTGCAAATATGGTACCATTTCAGTGTCTTTCTCTTTGTAACGTTTGACTTGTACAGGGCTGTGATCCATCAAGTTTTTCCACCAGCTGAGCTAAATAGCCTAGTCTGAGGGAATTACAGCCCAAACAAAAAAGAAATCCTGCTACAGTTGCAACATGGGTGAATTTGATTCAGTTCAGTTCAGTCGCTCAGTCGTGTCCGACTCTTTGCGACCCCATGGATCGCAGCACGCCAGGCCTCCCTGTCCATCACCAGCTCCCGGAGTTCACTCAGACTCACGTCCATCGAATCAGTGATGCCATCCAGCCATCTCATCCTCTGTTGTCCCCTTCTTCTCTTGCCCCCAATCCCTCCCAGCATCAGAGTCTTTTCCAATGAGTCAACTCTTTGCATGAGGTGGCCAAAGTACTGGAGTTTCAGCTTTAGCATCATTCCTTCCAAAGAAATCCCAGGGCTGATCTTCAGAATGGAATGGTTAGATCTCCTTGCAGTCCAAGGGACTCTCGAGGCTTCTCCAACACCACAGGTCAAAAGCATCAATTCTTCGGCGCTCAGCCTTCTTCGCAGTCCAACTCTTACATCCATACATGACCACAGGAAAAACCATAGCCTTGATTAGACGGACCTTTGTTGGCAAAGTAATGTCTCTGCTTTTGAATATACTATCTAGGTTGGTCATAACTTTCCTTCCAAGGAGTAAGCGTCTTTTAATTTCGTGGCTGCAGTCACCATCTGTAGTGATTTTGGAGCCCAGAAAAATAAAGTCTGACACTGTTTCCACTGTTTCCCCATCTATTTCCTATAAAGTGATGGGACCAGATGCCATGATCTTCGTTTTCTGAATGTTGAGTTTTAAGCCAACTGTTGCACTCTCCTCTTTCACTTTCATCAAGAGGCTTTTTAGTTCTTCTTCACTTCCTGCCATAAGGGTGGTGTCATCTGCATATCTGAGGTTATTGATATTTCTCCTGGCAATCTTGATTCCAGCTTGTGTTTCTTCCAGTCCAGCGTTTCTCATGATGTACTCTGCATGTAAGTTAAATAAGCAGGGTGACAGTGTATAGCCTTGACATAATCCTTTTCCTATTTGGAACCAGTCTGTTGCTCCATGTCCAGTTCTAACTGTAGCTTCCTGATCTGCATACAGATTTCTCAAGAGGCAGGTCAGGTGGTCTGGTATTCCCATCTCTTTCAGAATTTTCCACAGTTTATTGTGATGCACACAGTCAAAGGCTTTGGCAATGTCAATAAAGCAGAAATAGATGTTTTTCTGGAACTCTCTTGCTTTTTCCATGATCCAGTGGATGTTGGTAATTTGATCTCTGGTTCCTCTGCCTTTTCTAAAACCAGCTTGAACATCTGGAAGTTCACGGTTCATATATTGCTGAAACCTGGCTTGGAGAATTTTGAGCATTACTTTACTAGCATGTGAGATGAGTGCAATTGTGCGATAGTTTGAGCATTCTTTGGCATTGCGTTTCTTTGGGATTGGAATGAAAACTGACCTTTTCCAGTCCTGTGGCCACTGCAGAGTTTTCCAAATTTGCTGGCGTATTGAGTCAGCACTTTCACAGCATCATCTTTCAGGATTTGAAATAGCTCAACTGGAATTCCATCACCTCCACTAGCTTTGTTCGTAGTGATGCTTTCTAAGGCCCACTTGACTTCACATTCCAGGATGTCTGGCTCTAGGTCAGTGATCACACCATCGTGATTATCTGGGTCGTGAAGATCTTTTTTGTACAGTTCTGTGTATTCTTGCCACTTCTTCTTAATATCTTCTGCTTCTGTTAGGTCCATACCATTTCTGTCCTTTATCGAGCTCATCTTTGCATGAAATGTTCCCTTGGTATCTCTAATTTTCTTGAGATCTCTAGTCTTTCCCATTCTGTTGTTTTCCTCTATTTCTTTGCATTAACCTCTGAGGAAGGCTTTCTTATCTCTTCTTGCTATTCTTTGGAACTCTGCATTCAGATGCTTATATCTTTCCTTTTCTCCTTTGCTTTTCGCTTCTCCTTTTCACAGCTATTTGTAAGGCCTCCCCAGACAGCCATTTTACTTTTTTGCATTTCTTTTCCATGGGGATGGTCTTGATCCCTGTCTCCTGTACACTGTCAGGAACCTCATTCCATAGTTCATCAGGCACTCTATCTATCAGCTCTAGGGCCTTAAATCTATTTCTCACTTCCACTGTATAATCATACGGGATTTGATTTAGGTCATACCTGAATGGCCTAGTGGTTTTCCCTACTTTCTTCAATTTAAGTCTGAATTTGGTAATAAGGAGTTCATGATCTGAGCCACAGTCAGCTCCCAGTCTTGTTTTTGCTGACTGTATAGAGCTTCTCCATCTTTGGCTGCAAAGAACATAATCAATCTGATTTTGGTGTTGACCATCTGGAGATGTCCATGTGTAGAGTCTTCTCTTGTGTTGTTGGAAGAGGGTGTTTGCTATGACCAGTGCATTTTCTTGGCAAAACTCTATTAGTCTTTGCCCTGCTTATATTTGCTTTGGCCTGTATTCCAAGGCCAAATTTTCCTGTTATCCAGGTGTTTCTTGACTTCCTACCTTTGCATTCCAGTCCCCTATAATGAAAAGGACATCTTTTTTGGGTGTTAGTTCTAAAAGGTCTTGTAGGTCTTCATAGAACCATTCAATTTCAGCTTCTTCAGCATTACTGGTTGGGGCATAGACTTGGAGTACTGTGATATTGAATGGTTTGCCTTGAAAATGAACAGAGATCATTCTGTCGTTTTTGAGATTGCATCCAGGTACTGCATTATGGACTCTTTTGTTGACCATGATGGCTACTCTATTTCTTCTGAGGGATTCCTGTCCGCAGTAGTAGATATAATGGTCATCTGAGTTAAATTCACCCATTCCAGTCCATTTGAGTTCGCTGATTCCTAGAATGTTGACATTAACTCTTGTCGTCTCTTGTTTGACCACTTCCAATTTGCCTTGATTCATGGACCTGACATTCTAGGTTGCTATGCAATATTGCGCTTTACAGCATCGGACGTTCCTTCTATCACCAGTCACATCCACAACTGGGTATTGTTTTTGCTTTGGCTCCATCCCTTCATTCTTTCTGAAGTTATTTCTCTGCTGTTCTCCAGTAGCATATTGGGCACCTACTGACCTGGGGAGTTCCTCTTTCAGTATCCTATCATTTTGCCTTTTCATACTGTTCATGGGGTTCTCAAGGCAAGAATACTGAAGTGGTTTGCCATTCCCTTCTCCAGTGGACCACATTCTGTCAGACCTCTCCACCATGACCCGTCCATCTTGGGTTGCCCCACTGGCATGGCTTAGTTTCATCGAGTTAGACAAGGCTGTGGTCCTAGTGTGATTAGATTGACTAGTTTCCTGTGAGTATGGTTTCAGTGTGTCTGCCCTCTGATGCACTCTTGCAACACCTACCATCTTACTTGGGTTTCTCTTCCCTTGGGCGTGGGGTATCTCTTCATTGGTCAGTGTTAATTTCTATTGGTAGCTGAACTCATTTCAGGTGTTATATCTCTTAATTCCTAGAAACTACAGGTGCTAACAAAACTACTGACATAGTTAACCTTAAATAACCCTATTTTGCCCAGTAAAATTCCTGGTACTCAAGTTTGGCTAACGTTGAGCACCTGCCTCTTGAGAAATCTGTATGCATGTCAGGAAGCAACGGTTAGAACTGAACACGGAACAACAGACTGGTTCCAAATCAGGAAAGGAGTACCTCAAGGCTGTATATTGTCACCCTGCTTATTTAACTTATATGCAGAGTACGTCATGAGAAATGCTGGGCTGGATGAAGCACAAGCTGGAATCAAGATTGCTTTGAGAAATATCAATAACCTCAGATATGCAGATGACACCACCCTTATGGCAGAAAGTGAAGAAGAACTAAAGAGCCTCTTGATGAAAGAGGAGAGTGAAAAAGTTCACTTAAAGCTCAACATTCAGAAAACGAAGATCATGGCATCTGGTCCCATCACTTCATAGCAAATAGATGGGGAAACAGTGGAAACAGAGACTTTATTTTGGGGGGGCTCAAAAATCACTGCAGATGGTGACTGCAGCCATGAAATTAAAAGATGCTTGCTCCTTGGAAGAAAAGTTATGACCAACCTATTAAAGACAGCATATTCAAAAGCAAAGACATTACTTTGCCAACAAAGTTCCGTCTAGTCAAAGGTATTGTTTTTCCAGTAGTCATGGATGTGAGATTTGGACCATAAAGAAAGCTGAGTGGCGAAGAACTGATGCTTTTGAACTGTGGTGTCAGAGAAGACTCTTGAGTCCCTTGGACTGCAAGGAGATCCAACTAGTCCATCCTAAAGGAAATCAGTCCTGAATATTCATTGGAAGGACTGATGCTGAAGCTGAAGCTCCAATACTTTGGCCACCTGATGTGAAGAACTGACTAATTGGAAAAGACCTTGATGCTGGGAAATATTGAAGGTGGCAGGAGAAGGGGATGACAGAGAATGAGATGGTTGGATGGCATCACAGACTCAATGAACATGAGTTTGAGTAAACTCCGGGAGTTGGCGATGGACAGGGAGGCCTGGCGTGCTGCAGTCCATGGGGTCACAAAGAGTCTGACGTGACTGAGCGACTGAACTAAACTGAGCACCTAATATATCTTGGTAACTTTGCTGGACACTTTTTTTAATTTAAATGTATATTTTAGTTAGAGGCTACTTAGTTTACAATATTGTAGTGGTTTTGCCATACACTGACATTCATGTCAGTGTGTGCTGTACACTTCTTTCTATGGGCTCTGGTTTAATTCCCCGAACAGCTCCAAAAAAATACTATTTTTCTTTCCTTCCTCCCCTCCTCCTACTCCTTTCCCCTTATGTTTTAAATACTGTTGGGATAATTACCTTCACTTTCAAGGAGTGTAGATCTTCTTGGGCTTTCCAAAGATTCCAAATCCTTTTGCTGTATAGTTGCTGAGGTACCTACCACTGCTCTATACTCTATATCTGGAAATGCTGTTTCTGCCATTTTTTTGTAATTTAGTCACTAAGTTGTGTCTAACTCTTTTGGGATGCCATGGACTGTAGCCTTCCAGGCTTCTCTGTCTGTAGGGTTTCCCAGGCAAGAATACTAGACTGGGATGCCATTTCCTTCTCTAGCGGCTCTTCCCAACCCAGGGATCGAACCTGCGGCTCCTGCATTGACAGGCATATTCTTTACCACTGAGCCACCTGGGAAGCCCTTCTGCCATTTACTCTTTGCCAAAAACAGAGTAGCCAGCAATTAGATCTCCCTTTCATTCACTAGTGGCAGCCAGTGGCTTATTTCACCCTTGTGAAGGTCTAGTTCCTATGTCTATCCATTGTTTTGAGGAGTGCATATATATATTGATATGTATATGTGTCAGCTGAAACACTGTGGTTAAGAGAGATTTCCTTCCTGATCCTAAAAGTGGACAATATATGTGGAGCACTAGTGTAATTAGAAATGTTACCTATGGTTGTAAAATTGTACTTTCTAAAAAATCTAATCAATGGATGAAGTGACCTGGAACCATGAATGCCAAAGTTTACCTATGTGATCTTTAAAGCAGTGTCTTTTATTTATTCTGTTATGCCTTAATTTCACAAGTAGCTTGTTTAGCCTTTAGCTGAAATAAGAAATGCTTGCCTTAATATTTTTACTATTATTAGAAATTTTAATTGATCTGCCTTTTGGTATTAGTGAATTTAATTTTTCAAAAATTAACCACCTTATTGTGGACACTAGTGAAGTTATGAAAATACTACCTAGGGACTTCCCTGGCAGTCCAATGGTTAGTACTCCCGTACTTTTCACTGCAAAGGGCTCAGGTTCAAGCCCTTGTCTGGAATCTAAGATCCCAAAAGCCACAGGGTGTGGCCACAAAAAACAAAATACCACCTAGATTCACAGATTGTGTGGATTTAAAGTGAAGGATTTATGCATGTTTAATATATTAGATGTCTTTAAGCAATAAAGCCCTACCTTTATTAGCAAATGTGTGCTGACAGAATCACCAGTGACATCAGACATTATTATACAAATTCAGTGGGTTTCGGGAGAAGTAGGGGTATGATTATAAACCTTCCCTAATCACAGAAATGTTTCTCTTAACATTTCTAAAGGCAAACTCTGAAGTCATATCAAAAGGTCCCTAGTGTGAAGCCTTCCAAGGAGGTAAAAAGAAGTGGAGTGCGTTCAGAGCCTAAAAGTTTTCAAAAATCATACTGTTGATTTCAGAGAAAGAGCAGTGAGCAGTCCTGAGGAGAGATCTTAGTTCCCTGCCCAGGAATTAAATCTGGGTCACCTGGATGAAAACCAAGAATCCTAGCCACTAGATCATTGGAGCTAGAAGCAAAGTGGCCCTGGCTTTTGCCCCTGTTTGAAAACAAGAATGTTTCAAGGAGGCAAAACTGTAAAAACAGGTACAAAGTTTATAATTAGAGAGACAGCACAATGTGTGGGAGATCTCACAGGAAAACAGTTTGTTTATCCAACTCAGAAGCAGGGCAGAGATGTACACCCGGAGAGAAAGGGTATGGGCATCTTCTCTAGAGAGTAGTACAGTAAGTCAGAAACTAGGCAGAGATGCACACCGGGAGAGGAGCACGGAAGTTCTGAGTGCAGAGCAGCGCAGTATGGAGGCGATGTAGATCACTTATATAGGACAGTCCTTCCAAGTCTTTGTTTACCGTTGGCCAGTTATCTTGTTTCTTTCTTCACACCTGACTGATCCGTGGGTCCTCCCCAAGATACGTGTGCAACCTTTTTGCTAAGCTGGATCCCACTCTAGAGGCCTAAGAGTGCATGTCCACACTTACTATGGGTAGGCCTCCCCACTCCATTTCTGCCTTCCAAGAAGCCCCCAAGAACCCTTCCTGCACATGTGCAGACAGGGAGGCTTTCCTTGACCTCAGGAGCAGGTACTTTATCTCTCTGTTCTAGCAGAGCTCAGCTTTTACCACTAGCTTTGTCCTTGGAGTGTCTGGGTGAGAATAAAGCTTGGATTTTATTCCACTTGACAAATACCAGATGTCCAGCCCAGAGGCCCACTGTCCCCTGCCTCACTATTATGGTGGTCATACATGTACAATTTTTTTTTTTTACTTTCTGTTTTGGAAACATTTGTTGGTAATGTTTCTATCTAAAACAAAGATTTTAGTTTTCTTATGGTTTTTATGCCCTGACGAAAACATTTTTGAGACAAGCATTATATTTGGGACATATTCTCATCGTAGCTTTAGGTTATTCAAATGTGAAATTTCTATATTAGAGATTGAACTACAGTCAAAGCACACACGATCAGGTAATCTCCAAGTTCTGACACCTACCCAAGGGCACTGAATCCTGGAAACAACTAATACCAAGCCAGAAAGGTCTTTTTTTTTCAAATCCCCATAAGGGATAGAAGATACTCTCCAGGAGGCAGATAGTCACCTGCAGCAGCAGGGACAGGACATGTCCCCAGTGCCATATCACTGCCTTCTTGTCACACTGCAGGCAAAGAATGTGACATCACTTCAGCCTTGGCAGTCTCTGGCTATTTCTTTTGACCCCAACCTTCATTTCAGTCGCTCAGCTGTGCCCGACTCTTTGTGACCCCATGGACTGCAGCATGTCAGGCTTGCCTGTCCCTCACCAACTCCTGGAGCTTGCTCAAACTCATGTCCATTGAGTCGGTGATGCCATCCAACCATCTTATCCTCTGTTGTCCCCTTCTCCCATCTTCAGTCTTTCCCAGCATCAAGGTCTTTTCCAATAAGTCAGTTCTTCACATCAGGTGGCCAAAGTACTGGAGCTTCAGCTTCAGCATCAGTCCTTCCAATGAATATTCAGGACTGATTTCCTTTAGGATGGACTGGTTGGATCTCCTTGCAGACCAAAGGACTCAAGAGTCTTCTCCAACACCACAGTTCAAAAGCCTCAATTCTTCACCACTCAGCTTTCTTTATGGTCCAACTCTCATATCCACACATGACTACTGGAAAAACAATACCTTTGACTAGACGGACCTTTGTTGGCAAAGTAATGTCTCTGCTTTTTAATATGCTATCTATGTTGGTCATAACTTTTCTTCCAAGGAGCAAGCATCTTTTAATTTCATGGCTGCAGTCACCATCTGCAGTGATTTTGGAGCTCCCCAAAATAAAGTCTCTCACTATTTCCATTGTTTCCCCATCTATTTGCCATGAAGTGATGGGACTGGATGCCATGATCTTCATTTTCTGAATGTTGAGTTTTAAGCCAACTTTTTAACTCTCCTCTTGCACTTTCATCAAGAGGCGCTTTAGTTCTTCTTCACTTTCTTCCATAAAGGTGGTGTCATCTGTATATTTTGATTCCAGCTTGTGCTTCATCCAGCCCAGCATTTCTCATAATGTACTCTGCATGTAAGTTAAATAAGCAGGGTGACAATATACAGCCTTGAGGTACTCCTTTCCTGATTTGGAACCAGTCTGTTGTTCCATGTCCAGTTCTAACTGTTGCTTCGTGACCTGCATACAGATTTCTCAGGAGGCAGGTCAGGTGGTCTGATATTCCCTTCTTAGACTGACCTTAGACTGAGGAAAACACCTCTCCAACTGAAGCTGTGTTTTAAGTAATGGTTAGTAGAAAGAAGGGGCTTCCCTGTGGCTCAGACAGTAAAGAATCTGCCTGCAGTGCAGAGGACCCAGGTTCTATCCCTGGGTTGGGAAGATCCCCTGGAGAAGGGAATGGCTTCCCACTCCAGTATTCTTGCCTGGATAACTCCATGGACAGAGGAGACTGAGCCTAAGCCTGGAGGGCTGCAGTCCATGGGGTCACAAAGAGTGGGACACAACTGAGCGACTAATACTTTTCACTTAGTAGAAACAAACACCCCCCAAAGCAGTATCAAAGGTTAGATTTGAGCAAAATTGTGATAGTCAACTTTTTCTAAAACTTGTAATGAGAAAACTGTGTCCCCAAGGTGACTGTTAGCTAAAACATTGTAATAAGAAAAGAAATCCATGGAGTCCTCAGAATAATAGGCAGAGATCAACACAAAGGTGACTGTTTTACTACGTTCCTGGTTAAGCAAGCTTTGTAGACCCACTAGGAACTTAACTACTATTTCCATGGGAAAATTAATCCCGGGTTCCAAATAGCTAATTTACAGTGATACTCTGCAACACAATCCATTAATAAGTTTGGGCTTCCTGTGCTGTAATATCTTTGACATAGATTTGTTACAGGGTGCCAGAATTCAAGTAAGGATGGGGAAGGGGGGTAGTGGGAAATCCTCTCATTCAATTAAAGTAAGGAATAACCATTAACACAATTTAAACAGCTTGATTTAAATTCAGGTAAAGGAGATTTTCGAAGCTATGAAATGATGAGGCCAGTTGTAGTACACCAGTAAGAAGAAATGACTTCAGTCAATAAAAATTGTACCGTTTATACACTGATGTTTCTGTTTTATGTCTGTTTGAGTGCTTTATGTCCTATAGTAGTTATTTGCATTTTGTTTTCTTCTTAAGGAAAACCAGAAAGAGAAATGAAGGCATAGACGTAGGTAAAATTTTACTAAAAACTACATAACCTAGTCTCCTGCTATTATCCTGATGCTGTTTTACCCCACAGAGCAAGCCCTGCCCATTCCTGTCATAATGCCTCTGTTCTCAGCTTTGCCAATTAAGTCCCACTCTGCCCTGATGCTATGCTCACAATCTTCTTTCTGAAGCCTTCTGGTGCCAATCTGAGTGTACCGTATTCTTACTCTGTGCCTTGAGTTGTTTTCCAGAACTTTCTTCCCCCCTGATATGTGTTCTTTTGTGCAGGAGGAGCTGAAGTAGTTTCAGAGGTTAGTCTCCAGTCCAGGCTATCTGGTTTAGAAACTTGGCTCCACCATTTTCCTTGGTACTATGACCCTAGGCAAGCTGCTTAGCCTCTCAGGGATAATAATAGTACCTACCTCATTGTATTGTTGTGAGATTACAGGGCATAATGCATAAGGCAGAGCCTTAGTGCCATGTGAAGGTCAGCTGCTCTCTGGTTACTTGCCAATAAACATCTTGCAGGCAGCACAGCCCAAGGTCAGGGAGTGCAGTTTTGTTTGTGTTTTGTTTTTAAACATTACCAAGACAGTGGACTTAGCAGCACTAGTCACAAGTTGAATTAACTCAGCACAGAAAAAGACAACAACTATGATTATGGCATACCAAATATCTACACCACAATACCTACAAAAACAATCAATTGACTCTTTTTTCTAAATACTCAGATAGTTGATAGTCTGCAGCAAAGAATTTTAAGATTAGCTGAGATCTGAGTGTCCTTCAGACTCATCCAAGGTCTTAAAAACTGTAAAATGAAATACGGAAGAGTCCATACAGAATACAGAAGAGAAATAATGTGACCAGTTTACACCTTTTCATTAGCTGTTCTAAAGAGAAAGTGTTAGTTTCTCAGTTGTGTCCGACTCTTTGCAACGCCATGGACCATTAGCTCACCAGGCTCCTCTGTCCATGGAATTCTCCAGGCAAGAATACTGGAGTGGGTAGCCATTCTCTTCTCTAGGAGATCTTCCCAACCCAGGGATCGAACCTGGGCCTCCAACATTGGATGCAGGTGCTTTACCATCTGAGCCACCAGGGAAGCCCGTTCTAAAGAGAGAGGGGGTGGGGGGGGCATTTAAATTTCAACATGAGATCTTGAAGAAGACTTCTGACAAGACATGGAAAGGTTTATGAAATATCTTCAAAACAAGTAACCCCACAAAAAAAAAAAACATAGGTGTTTGACACATATTTCCAGTGAAATGTTTAATAGGGCAGGTACTAGTTCATTGTTTAAAATGTACCTACAGTGTTAAATAGTAGACAAACTGGGGGGTTGAGATCAGAAAACCATTAGACTCCCAAAGCTAATATTTATTTACTAGCTGTACAAACTCGGAGAAGGCAATGGCACCCCACTCCAGTACTCTTGCCTGGAAAATCCCATGGATGGAGGAGCCTGGTAGGCTGCAGTCCATGGGGTCGCTAAGGGTCGGACACGACTGAGCAACTTCCCTTTCACTTTTTTTTTTTTCTTTCACTTTTCACTTTCATGCATTGGAGAAGGAAATGGCAACCCACTCCAGTGTTCTTGCCTGGAGAATCCCAGGGACGGGGGAGCCTGGTGGGCTGCCGTCTATGGGGTCGCACAGAATCGGACACGACTGAAGCGACTTAGCAGCAGCTGTACAAACTAAGTTTCCCCAGCCCCTCAAACCTCAGTGCGCTCATTCTCAACACGATTGATTGAATAAGGTGAGTGATAGACCGTATATAGTATACTGTATGACATGTAACAGCCACTCCACAACTGTCCATTCCCATTTTTGCCACTGAATTCATAGAAAGTGCCTGGAATTAAGGTAGGATTTTAATTAGAAAACTGTAAAAGAGGATCTTGCTCTAGAAGCAGTTCCTAAAGTATTGAAGAACAAATACCTAATTAGAACCCTACTTACATAATTTCCCCAGTAGCTCAGATGGTAAAGAATCTGCTTGCATGTGGGAGACCTTGGTTCGATCCCTGGGTTAGGAAGATCCCCTGGAGAAGTGAATGGCTACCCACTCTAGTATTCTTGCCTGGAAAATTCCATGGACAGGAGAGCCTAGTGGACTACAGTCCATGGGGTCACAAAGAGTCGGACAGGACTGAGCAACTTTCACTTTATTTTCACTTACATATTTACTATTTTCTTGCATGATTTGTGTGAGGTTTTTCTTTTTGACTAATTATTACTGCTTTTGACAAAATTATCTTTTAAAAATATGATCGAACTGTATATTTTCACAAGAGGCTCAATCAACACAAAACCACAAGTGTTTATTCACTTAGCCATGTTCCTTCCAGACAGCTATGCATTTCCCTGGCACTTGGCTTTAACAGAAAATGATGACGAGGGACTTCCCTGGTGGTCCAGCGGGTAAGACTCTGTGCTCTCAATGCAGGGGACCCAGGATCCATCCCTGGTCAGGGAACTAGATCCCACGTGCCACAGCCAAGAGTCTGCATGCCACAGTGAAGATCTCAAAAGCTGCAACTAAAACCCAGCGCAGCTAAAAATAAATAAAATTTTTTAAATGATGACAAGTCTTCTTGTTCAGGGTATTGCATGATACAGTGGCGAGAGACCTCACCTCAACTCTGTGGCATAGAGTGTTTACAAGAGGGAACTTAAGAAATCAGTTTGGCAGCTTATGACCTACTGGAGAGAATAGTGATATAGAAGAGAAAATATCCAAAGTCATTGTGGTTGATGTATTATTTCACAAAAAGATATTCTCTTCAGTTACAGATGCATGTATGTATATTTTTATGGTGGATTAGGGACAAAAAATTGAAGAGATACTGGTGTATCTTATGAGGCTGACATTTGTAGCATCCTGCAGTAGTTAAATAGTGAGCAAATCAGTCCCCATCCTCATTGGCTTTATAGTCTTAGCACAGGATAAGGGTTTGAACTGACCTGGTTGAGAAGAACTTGGAGACCACTGGGCTTAAAAATATTTTAAGTTCCCCACCCTCCTCCCGGCCCGCACCCCCCACTTCTGGTCAAGCTAGGCACCTGTGTGGTAGATTTGTTGGCTGATTATAACATCTGACCTGGATAGGTTATCTCATCAAAATACAGTTTAGCCATGCAGTTTTGCTTGCCATACCTCAACGACACCAAGGAGCCAGTGTGTGGTCAGAAGAATGAAAGAGAACCTGGGAACACGAGGTTTTCTTTGCTGAGAAAAATCAACAGGCTTGTGTTGTGATTCAAGTCAATGAAGAATTAGATCAGCTGAACATTAAATTGTTTACCTATAAGTCAAAGATAACTTGAATCTCAAATGAGGTGTTTATGACTAAAAGGATGTCTTTTTCACACAGCAGGTTTTGACTGTATAGAACTTGATTCAAAAGATGGGATTTATTGCAAAGGTTAACTTCCTAACAGTCAAAAGTAAGAGACAGCCAGAGTTGGTTAACCTTCTCAGTTAGCGGCTTATTTATTGCACATTCATTGGGCATGGTATTTGGTTAGGTTCTGCAGGGAAGTAAAAGAAGATACTGATATAATTCACAGTTGTGAACTTAGGATCTAGTTGCAGAGGTAGATAATATCCAGGAAGCCCCTGGAGAACAAGTAAGAGCTTCTAGTAGGGAATGGAAGGGGCAGAGCAAGAAGAGGAGGCTGCCTTGGGTTATTGTGGGGGATCCACCCAACTGAGTAGCCCAGGGACCTCAGGCTGCTCTCAGAACTTGGAGCCTCTCCCATGCCTTCTAAAAATCAATGAGAGCGCTTGTGTAGATTTAAGGAGACCTGTGGACAGCTCTACCACAGTCCTGGTATGTAGAAGATACTAAATCAGTGTTTGTTGAATCTAAATGGAGAAAATTTTTATTTACCTGGACAGAGGAAAGAAATAACATTTGCCAAAGCAGGAGTGAGCATGTCTCAACAGAAGGTGTGTTGGGAAAGATAGAGGAAAAGGAAGTAGTAGGGGAAGGGCTCAGTTAAGAGGATCTTGAAAGCCAAGGCAAAAAGTTCGAACAGATGTAACAGGCAATGAAGAAGGCAATTATTTATACTTAAACAAAAAAAGAAAAATCTGCTATTTAATTATTCAAGGAGTACCTATGAATCATTTATAGTGTGCTAGGCACTGTGGTTAAGATATGGGGAAATGGCATCTCTGCCCTCAAGTGGCTTAAGTCTGACAAGAAAAGTAAGAACTATTGCTTTGGGATGTTTTATTTATATACAGATCTAGTTTTACTTTTCTTTATTCCCTTCCACCCCTTGCCCGGTAGAGCAGTCGTAGTTCCCTGACCAGGGATTGGACCTTCACCCCTTGCACTGGAAGCACAGAGTCTTAACCACTGGACCACCAGGGAAGCCCCAGATCCTGGTTTTAAAAATATAAACTCCTTGAAGGCTAGCTGTTTTGTCCTTTTTTTTTTTCCCTCTTGATCTGTTTTGTTGACTTAGCATGTAGAATAGTGCCTAGCACACAATATGCACCATAAATATTTATTGAATTAATTTGAAATTTTGAGTTTTTAAACAGTACAATCTCTTTGAGACTAATATGATAATTAACATATGACTTTTAGATAGGTTAAGTGAGAAAAGTTCTAAGAAAGCTTGTGTTGGACTTACTGTTGTCAATCTCAATACAAGAGTCCAAGATGATTAGTAAAATATCTGTACAATTCTAATTATGTCAATAACCTTTGAGCATTGTATTCCATTTGACCATGTTAAAGTCCTGCTAAAAAACAACCTGGGAGTGGTGTTAAGTATTCTACTTTTTTCTATTGGCATATTCTGTTGTACATTCTTTTTTTTTTTTGCCACACTGCTCAACTTGTGGGATCTTACTTCCCTGACCAGGGATCAAACCTGCATTGGAAGCGCAGAGTCTGAACCACTGGACCGCCATGGAAGTCCTTATACTCTATTTTTAAATAACTAATGTCAGTTAATGCTGAAAACTTGTCAGGTTAAAAATTGAAAATACAGCATAAGAGAATCATCCAAAGTAAAAGGCAAACGTACAAAAGGAAAACAATATGGCTTTCATTAAAGCCGTTTTGTGGAAACTCTCGAGCGTATTTGAGCAAATGTCCTCGAGTATCCCCTTCCGCCACTTTTTAGGGTGGGATCAGTTTTACCATCTGCTCTTCCAGGTAACGTGACAGCTGTTGATTAACTAACAGTGTTCCCTGAGTTTTGCTGTCACCATAGATGATTCTGGAACATAAGAACAAAAGATTTGTCAGAATAGTTTTCCTAACACAAGTTTCCTTTAAATTATAGACAGGAGAAAGAAAATCAATATTGACCAGCTGGGAAGAATTAAATAAATATTTACATAGTCATAAATCATTTCAGTTTTCTCAGAGCTTATTACCATGATGTTTTATATATCTAAATGTTTTAAATGTGTAAAGAAAGAGCAATTAAGTAATTTAATACCAACAGAATTTAGACTTCAAATGGGGAAAGAGTAGATCATCTCAGTTGTGGTAAGATACACAGATGCTTCCTGTTGCTCTGTCCAGGACGATGTTAACATTAACCTCAGAGGAGGCCGTTAAGCCAGCCTTGAGCTAGATGGTAGGCACTAGGTTTCTCTCTATGGAGGAAGGAGGGAAGAATTACCTTACAAGTATAAGCAGCAAAGTCAGAGTACTTCATGCAATAATATGATGAAGTGATAAATTATCATTTAATCTCTATAGCATGTGTCCAGTTTTCTAAAATGAAGCTGAGAAAAAAATTATAAGGAAAGAGATTGATGATACCATTCTTAGAAAACTTATGCACATACCCCATGCCGGTCTTTTTTTTTTTTTCTATTGGAAGGGGATTTCTATCTTGTATGAATCCAACTGTTCATACAAACTGTGTGTTAGTTTTTTTGCTTCCCTCTCTGTATCTTGAATTCAGGAAACTTTTAAAATGTTCATTCTTTTAAGCTATTGAAAAGATTTTGTGTATTTATAGTTTTACATGCTAACTTCCTAATTTGTAATAAAAGTAAAAAGCAAACATCAAAGCAACAACCACAAAAGCCCCTACAATGTACTATATTGTCCGATTTTTCATTTTCGGATTTCACCCATTAATAGTATTTGCTTTCATTAATCTCTGCCACTGGGTCAAAGTCATTACAATGTTGAAGCATGCCAAGTCTCCCAAAACACACCAACTCTTCCAAAATTAAGCCATCTTAAAGGCAAATAGAATTATTAAAAGGCAAACAGTAAGCAGCATAACTTACCATTTTAGCTAAGAATCTTTTTTTTTTTTTTCTTCCAATTTTATTTTATTTTTAAACTTTACATAATTGTATTAGTTTTGCCAAATATCAAAATGAATCCGAAGCTAAGAATCTTAAAGCACACTGCAAATGTTTTTCATGTTACCTAACAATTGGAAAAATAAATTCTAGAAGTGAATTTCTTACTATTACATGGAGTTGCCCAATTCTACAGAGAAATAGCTTTGGGTATGTTCTGTTGTAATTTTTTTCTGTCAACTAAACTACAGACTTTATTCTGATTTTTGCCAGTTTACCACTGATGTCCCTTTTCTGTCTCAGATACTCAAATTTTCCTTATCTTTCATGACCACCACAGTCTTGAAGAGTACCAGTCTATTATTTTGTAGAACGTCTCTCAATCTGAGTTTCTCTAATATTTCCTCGTAATTAGATGGGGGAATCTGAGACATGGCGTGTCCTTTCAGAGCATGCTGTGAGGGAGGACGTGATGCTGAGCTGTGCTGGGACTGGCTGTGTGGTTTTGTACTGCTGCTGCGACACAGCTCCACAGACCTAGCACCACCACACAGCACCCATCTTATCTGCAGGGCAGGGGTCCAGGCAGACTGGGTGGTATCCCTGCTTGGGGTCTCCCAAGGCCAATACCAAGGTGTCAGCTGGGCTGCGTTCTCATCTGGAGCTGGTGGTCCTCTTCCAGCTCATTCAGGTTGATGGCAGAATCCAGGATGGATGGTTTACCTGCTGATTGGCAGTAGGAATCTCTCTCAGTTCCTGGAAGCCATTCTCAAGTTCTCACCTGCAGCCCCTCCATTCACAAGGGCAGCAGGAGAATTGCCCTCCCTGACAATCCCTCTTACACTTTGCATCTCTGACTTCTGGACCCATATTTACAAGGCTCATATGATTAGGTCAGGCAAACACGTAATCTCACATAATATAGCCTAGTCACAGGATTAAAATCCATGGTATTCACAACCTGGAAGATTATGACAGGTGTGTCCCAAGAGTGGGGAGGGAAAGGCAGAGAGTGAACATCTCAGAATTCTGCCTACCATGTTACTGCTATTAGCCTGGTTACTTGGTATAGCTGGTGTCTTCTGGTTTCTCCATTGTAACCTTACTGTCTTTCCATTTGTAATTAAAAGATACCAGGAGGGAGCCCATTTGAACTATGTAAACATTTTATTTCTCCTCAGACTTTCCTAAACTAACGTTAACTCACCAGTGGACTTGTCCATTCTCTGCCATTTATTTGTTTGTCTATTTCATTGCAGATTCATGGATACATATTTTATTTGGGAGGTTATGGTTATAATCCAACACTGTCATTATTTTGCTGTGCTAATTGTCCCAGCTTTGGCCATTGCAGGCTCTTTCACTTAGCTCCTGTGCTCTTTCCGTGTGCCCTCACACTTTCTCAGCACTTCTTTACTTTCTCACACTGAGACACTCTAGATTCACCTTGCATTTTTTCCTGCTCAAGCCCCGAAAGAAATCGTTTTTCCACAGATAACTCCAGTTTTAATCCAAGAGAACTAGAAGCACGAGGCTTCCCTGGTGGCTCAGATGGTAAAGAATCTGCCTGCAATTCAGGAGATCTGGGTTTGATCCCTGGGTTGGGAAGATCCCCTGGAGAAGGGAATGGCAACCCACTCCAGTATTCTGGCCTGGAGAATCCCATGGACAGAGGAGCCTTGTGGGCTATAGACTATGGGGTCGCAAAAAGTCGGACGTGACTGAGTGACTAACTAGAAGTCACTTCGGTTTGTACTGGCTACAAATTAGTGTCTCCACAGGTTAGGTGCAGATTAGTAAATGTATTTAGTTTCCACCTGCTGTCCTCACATGGTGCCACAAATGTGGTAGCTTAAAACAACACAGATGTATTATCTTACATTCCTCCGGTCAGGGATCTGAAATGGGTTTTACTGGTTGTCGGGAAGGGCTACATTTCTCTCTGGAGGCTCTAGGCAAGAATCTGCTTCCTTGTCTCTTCCAGCTTCTAGAAGCTACTTACATTTGTTGACTCCTAATTCCTTCCTATGTCTTTATTTATGTATTTACTTTTGGCTGCATCTCAAAGCTTGTAAGATGTTAGCTCCCTGACCAGGGGATGAACCCCATCCTGCAGCAAGAGCACAAAATCTTAACCACTGGACCAGGGAAGTCCCCTTTCCTATGACTCTAAAGCCAGCAACATAGTATCTTCCAGTCTCCAGTGACTCTTGTCCTGTCCTGCTCTTATTAGGATCTTTCTGCTTACATTATGCCCACCCAGATAATCCAGAATAATCTCCCTATCTCAGGATCCTTAATTCAGTCATATCTACAAAATCCCTTTTGCCATGTAAGGTAACATTCACAGGTTGGGGGGAGGATTAGAACATGGACATATTTGGGGCCATTATTTTACCTACCACATGAATATATTTGCACAGATGGGACCATCAGTCCACAAAAATCAGGCAAAAGGAAAATATCCCTTTAATAACAGATCCTTTTTTACTTTTTCTTCTTAGCCCCATAAGTCACTTTTTAAAAAATTGCTGTATATTTTGCACATTTGTCTAAATCCTTGGTAAAAGTAGATGTCATTAATCCTCCATTGGTAGGACATCAGTTTTGATTTGTCCTCCAGCAGCCGTGAAGAGCTCCTGCTCATCCATCTGTCTCCTCCTCTGTTGTTTGTCACCAACAGCACAGATTTTACAGGATCATACCCAGTTGTAAAAAGCAATGATTATAGTTTCCCACGATGCATTACTCTGCTGTCCAAAGACCTGTTTCTATAGCATGTATGCACATTATTGGTTAGAAATTACATTGCCAGAGCTAGTGAAAAAAATTAAATGTTCTCTAAATACCCTTGCCTATAACTGCATTTACTTTTTAGTTCATTTCTAAAACCAAGGTTTTCCCATTCTTACTATTTTCAATGAGCTATAATAAAATTTTTGATGTAAAGTATTTTGTGTAAAAAGCCATTTAACGCTGTCTGTTCTAATACTAAACTATGGATTGGTTGCATACTAAGTCGCAGGCAGGATTCTAGGTATACATTTTCATTCTTTCTTTTTAAAGGATGGAATAGCAACAGCACATTACACTCATTAAGCACTTACTCTCGTCCAGTGTTTTACACATATTAAGTTATTTAGTCAAATCTCTGAGGCAGGTGTTGCTATCATCATAGCATATGCAACCCCCATATCAATAGGTAATAGTGGGAATTCCCTGGCGGTCCAGTGGTTAGGACTCTGTACTTTCACTGTGGAGGTTATGGGTTAATTAACTTAATTCCTGGATGGGGAATTAAGATCCTGCAAGCGTGTGGCTTGGCCAAAAAAAAAAAAAAAGGGAATAGTAATAGAGATGACATAGCTGCTAAGCAGTAGAGCCAAGACTTAAATCTAGGAAACAGATTATGGAGCTTTCTCTTTTAACAAATCATTTTGTACAGTATCACAGCGTTTTTTCTTTTTTAAAGAAAAAAAAAGTTGAATATAATGATTTTTTCAAACCCTGCTCTTAACCAGATCATTTTTTCCAAATTGGTATATAGCTGAAAAACTATAATGTCAAAAGATTGTGATACATGCAGTGAACAGAAATTTTAGAAGCAGCCTAAATGCTGCAGAGACTTACTAAATCCAAGTCCTATTGAATGCACATATGATAATTAAATCCCAGGACATTTCAGACTCCAGTTCATCATTGCTGCTGTTGAAATCATCCCTTTAATTTGATAGCATGAATCAGGGAGAATGTACCAATAGCTCCCAGCACAGTTGTCTAGTTTACCATTGGCAGTTACTTTCCTATAATTGAGGACAACTGCTGTCAAGTTAGGCATTTGCTATGATTTGAACGTTAGTGTTTCCTTAACATTCATATGATGAAATCCTAAATCCCTAAGGTGATGGTATTAGGAGGTGGCACTTTTGGAAGGTGCTTAAGTTATGAGGCTGGAACTTTCATGAATGGGATTGTTTCTGTTATAAAGGAGACCCTCCAGGGTTTCCTAGTACCTTCCACCATGTACGGACACAGCGAGGGATGATAGTCTGCAGCCTGGAAGAGGGTCTTCACCAGAACTTGACCATGCTGACTCCTGATCTTGGACTTCCAGCCTCCAGAACTGTAAGAAATAAATTTCTGTTGTTTATAAGCTACCCAGTGTGTGGCATTTTGTTATAGCAACCCAAATAGATTATAACAGTATTATTTCTCCAGTTCTTAAAAAAATCCTGGAAGAAAACTTGGGCAAATAAATTTTGGCTGCCTCATAATAGATTCTTAATAGTATATTCTATTTACATCTAGTCAGAAAGAATGCTCTTCATGTTTACTTTATACATTTCAGTACTTACACATTTCATTTATAGAAACATGTAAATTTTTCTATTCCAGAACACTCAAATCTAAAATACTTTTATGTTGAAGTTCATAGATATTTCTCATACTTAGTTTTAGAAATCTGTAAGTCTAGATAAATTGGAAAGGGGGAAAATGAATTCAGTTTATATCCATGTTTGTACAAGTCTTTGAAAATGGATACACTCAACAAGAAAGAACATTATTCAAGATAGTTGAAGGTTTTGGAATAAAATAGATGAAGTATATGAAATGTGATTTATATAGTCTAATAAAATACACATAATCTAAAATATATTCAAAATGAATTTATATTATGATCTGAGAGTAAGTTTTGTCAACATATATATGTTGTTGTTGTTTAGTCACTAAGTCGTGTCTGACTCTTGTACGAAGCCGCCAGGCTCCTCTGTCCATGGGATTTCCCAGGCAAGAATGCTAGAGTGCCTAGCCATTTCCTTCTCTAGGGTATCTTCCTAACCCAGAGACTGAACCCACGTCTCCTGCATTGTAGGAGTATTCTTTACCACTGAGCCACCTGGGAAGCCCATATGTATGACTACACATGACTAATTTCTACTAGATTGCTAACCAATTGGAAGTGATTTTCATAAGTAGGCTTGTCTATCAATAACTTTAAAGAAATAGCAGATAGTTTCCTGAAGGACCAATAAAAATGTTTATGTACAAGTATGATTAATACTATGTTATCTGTAATAGAAAAAAAATAGGAAAGCCCTAAATACCCCATCAATAGGGAAGCAGTATGGCATTGTGATTAAGAATTGCCTGGATTCAAATCCCATCTCCACAATTTACTGTGTGATCATGGAGACATTATCTCACTCTCCAATTAGTTTGCTTGTGCTCAGTCACTAAGTAGTGTCTGACTTTTTGCGACCCCATGGGCTGTAGTCCCCAGGCTCCTCTGTCCATGGGATTTCCCGGGCAAGAACACTGGAGTGGGTTGCCATTTCCTTCTCCAGGGGCTCTTCCCGACTCAAGGATCGAACCTTCATCTCCTGCATTGGCAGGCAGGTTCTTTACCACTGAGCCCCCAGGGAAGCCCCCATTTGTAAAATGAAGCTAATAAAATTTACTCCACTGGTTTGTTGTAGTACTTAGAATAGTTCCTAGTCCATAGTATATACTCAATGCATTTTAGTTATCATTATTGATAGGGAATTGGGATACAACTTGGTAGAGGCACACAAGGGAATACTAGGTAACTTTTAAAAAAAAGACAGCTATATGCACTACTTAACTAGAAGACAGTCTGTTGCCAACTCATTTTGTCTCCCTCTCTCCAATGCCCTGCAAAAAACTTAGCTAGAGAGAAGCTGAATTTTGTGCATATATATTGAAGAACAGAGAGCAGATCTGGGGGGCCTCTGATGGAAAATAAAATTATTTGGGGGTGCATTATAGGAAGAGAAAGGGGAGAGGCTTCGGGGCAATATGGATTGTATATAGAGAAAAGACCTGCCGACTTTTTTTTTTCTTTGTAGGCAAAGAAAACTGATGTTTATTAAAATGCTCTTTAGGTGACACACACTTTGCTGCCAGCTTGATGTAAGTAAATAATTCCATTTAGTCTTTGAAGTAACCCTAAGAGGTGGGTGTTACTGCTGGTTGACCACAAAATTATAGAGGTGAAATGGTTTGACAGCCACACCTGGAGCTTAACTATGCTATGCGAAGCTCAGAACCTGTATTGACTTCAGGACTTCAAGATACTTTTCTCAACTCAACGCTCTTCGCTTCAGTGCCTCCAAGGAAAGCGTAAGGTCTTTCATGGAGCAGACCACATTATCTGGCATCCATTTTGTCAGAGCTGCTTCCCATTGTCCCAAAAGGGCATCTATCCTTGCTTGCTGTGCTCCTTCTGTCCACTTGACTTACTCCTGCACAGCCCACAGGCCTCCTCACAGTAAGCACTTCCTCTTGGAAGCCTTCCCTGATAGCTCTTGATAGCCTCCCAGTCAGGGCTGTCATGAAGGTGTGGTCCCTACTGTTCCCAGCGGACCTTGTTCTGTCACAGCACTTGCACATATATGCAATCATCAGTGACTCTTCTGCCTTTGCCACTGAAGACAGGGTCAGTCTCCAACACCTGTATAGTTCCCAACCACTGGTAGTTGCTCCATTGTTCCTGTACAGGAACTAGGGATGAATATGATCCCTAGTTACCACTCTCCTTGGGCAATTTTTTTAAGTATAGTTAACTTACAAAATTATATTAATTTCAGATGTTCAACAAAGTGATTCAATTATATATATGTATCAGTTCAGTTCAGTTCAGTAGCTCAGTCCTGTCTGACTCTTTGCAACCCCATGAACCGCACGCAGCACGCCAGGCCTCCCTGCTGCTACTGCTAAGTCACTTCAGTTGTGTCTGACTCTGTGCAGCCCCATAGACAGCAGCCCACCAGGCTCCACCATCCCTGGAATTCTCCAGGCAAGAACACTGGAGTGGGTTGCCATTGCCTTCTCCCCAGGCCTCCCTATCCATCACCAGCTCCCGGAGTTTACCCAAACTCATGTCAATTGAGTCAGTGATGCCATCCAACCATCTCATCCTCTGTTGTCCCCTTCTCCTCCTGCCCTCAATCTTTCCCAGCATCAGGGTCTTTTCAAATGAGTCAGCTCTCCGCATCAGGTGGCCAAAGTATTGGAGTTTCAGCTTCAACATCAGTCCTTCCAATGAACACCCAGGACTGATCTCCTTTAGGATGGACTGGTTGGATCTCCTTGCAGTCCAAGGGACTCTCAAGAGTCTTCTCCAACACCACAGTTCAAAAGCATCCATTCTTCGGCACTCAGCTTTCTTTATGGTCCAACTCTCACATACATACATGACTACTGGGAAAACCATAGCCTTGACTAGACGGACTTTGTTGACAAAGTAAACGTCTCTGCTTTTTAATATGCTGTCTAGGTTGGTCATAAATTTCCTTCCAAGGAGTAAGTGTCTTTTAATTTCATGGCTGCAATCACCATCTGCAGTGATTTTGGAGCCCCCCAAAATAAAGTCAGCTACTGTTTCCAATGTTTCCCCATCTATTTGCCATGAAGTGATGGGACTGGATGCCATGATCTTAGTTTTCTGAATGTTGAGTTTTAAGCCAACTTTTTAACTCTCTTCTTTCACTTTCATCAAGAAGCTCTTTATTTCTTCTTCACTTTCTTTCATAAGGGTGGTGTCATCTGCATATCTGAGGTTATTGATACTTCTCCCGGCAATCTTGATTCCAGCTTGTGCTTCTTCCAGCCCAGCGTTTCTCATATTAAGTTTCATGAGAAACTTAATATATATTTATAATATAATAATATATAATATTATATATAAAACTTAATATATATAAGTTAAGTATGCTGCTGCTGCTAAGTCACTTCAGTCATGTCCGACTCTGTGCGACCCCAGAGACGGCAGCCCATGAGGCCCCCCTGTCCCTGAGATTCTCCAGGCAAGAACACTGCAGTGGGTTGCCATTTCCTTCTCCAATGCATGAAAGTGAAAAGTGAAAGTGAAGTCGCTTAGTCGTGTCCGACTCTTCTCGACCCCATGGACTGCAGCCTACCAGGACCCTCCGTCCATGGGATTTTCCAAGCAAGAGTACTGGAGTGGGGTGCCATCGCCTTCTCCATAAGTTAAGTATATATTAACTTATATACTCTGCATAAAAGTTAAATAAGCGGGGCGACAATATACAGCCTTGACGTACTCCTTTTCCCATTTGGAACCAGTCTGTTGTTCCATGTCCAGTTCTAACTGTTATTTCCTGACCTGCATACAGATTTCTCAAGAGGCAGGTCAGGTGGTCTGGTATTTCCATTTCTTTAAGAATTTCCCACAGTTTATTGTGAGCCACACAGTCAAAGGCTTTGGCATAGTCAATAAAGCAGAAATAGGTGTTTTTCTGGAACTCTCTTGCATTTTTGATGATCCAGCGGATGTTGGCAATTTGATCTCTGGTTCTCCGTCCTTTCTAAAACCAGCTTGAACATCTGGAAGTTCACAGTTCACATATTGCTGAAGCCTGACTTGGAGAATTTTGAGCATTACTTTACTAGCATGTGAGATGAGTACAATTGTGCGGTAGTTTGAGCATTCTTTGGCATTGCGTTTCTTTGGGATTGGAATGAAAACTGACCTTTTCCAGTCCTGTGGCCACTGCAGAGTTTTCCAAATTTGTTGGCATATTGAGTGCAGCACTTTCACAGGTGTTAAACAGCATTTATTATATTCAGGATTTTGTGTGTCAGGAATTGGGATGGGGCTTAGTGAGAACAGCTCATCACTGTTCTATGCTTCTGTTGATGATCAGGTAGCTCAAATGGCCAGAGATGGTTGGAATAGTTTGCATGCATACATGTGAAGTCACTTTAGTCCTATCTGACTCTTGAGTGCAGCACTTTCACAGCATCATCTTTTAGGATTTGAAATAGCTCAACTGCAATTCCATCACCTCCACTAGCTTTGTTCCTAGTGATGCTTTCTAAGGCCCACTTGACTTCACATTCCAGGATGTCTGGCTCTAGGCGAGTGATCACACCATCGGGATTATCTGGGTTGTGAAGATCTTTTTTGTATAGTTCTTCTGTGACTTCTTGCCACTTCTTCTGTATATATCTATACTATTTTCTAAAAATTCTTTTCCATTATGGTTTACTACAAGATATTGAATATAGTTCCCTATGCTATGAATCTTTGTTATCTGTTTTACAAATAGTAGTGTGCATCTGTTAATTCCCTACACCCAATTTATCCCTCCCTGCCCCCTCCCCTTTGGTAACCTTAAGTTGGTTTACTATGTCTGTGAGTCTGTTTCTGTTTTGTAAATAATTTTATTTGTACTATTTTTTATTTACTTTTGGCTGCGCTGGATCAGTGCTTTGCTCGGATTTCTCTAATTGTGGTGAGCTGGGCTACTCTTCATTGTGGTGTGTGGGCTGCTCCTTTTGGTGGCTTCTCTTGTTACAGAACACAGGCTCTAGGCATGCAGGCTTCAGTAGTTGCTGCACACATGCTCAGTAATTGTGCCTCGGGGGCTCTAGAACTTGGGCTCAGTAGTTCTGGCACACAGGCTTAGCCGCTCCAAGGCATGTGCAATCTTCCCGGACCAGGGATCAAACCCATGTCCCCTGCATTAGCAGGTGGATTCTTATCCACTGTGCCACCAGGTAAGTCCTGTACTATTTTTTAGATTCCCCATATCAGTGATATCATATGATATTTGTCTTTCTCTTTTCTCTCAGAGAAAAGACAATACTAAGTAAGTACATACTAAGTGAGTACTTTACTTAGTATGATCATCTGTAGGTCCCTCCATGTTGGTGCAAATGAGCAGTCAGAGCTTTTGAGGTATTACTTTGGTGGGTGGGTTCAAGGGAGTTAAGAGACCAGGGAAGAATTATGGGCCCCACAGGAAACTGGGATCTGGTATCTTTTGGTTCACTAGATATACATATATATATATATATATATATATATACACACACACACACGTATATATATATATATATGTTCTATATATGTGTATGTGTGTATATATATATATACAGATACACACATATATGTATATATATGTTCTATATATATGTATGTATATGTACATATATGTGTATGCTGCTAAGTCACTTTGGTCGTGTCAGACTCTGTGTGACTCCATAGACGGCAGCCCACCAGGCTCCCCCGTCCCTGGGATTCTCCAGGCAAGAACACTGGAGTGGGTTGCCATTTCCTTCTCCAATGCGTGAAAGTGAAAGTGAAGTCGCTCAGTCGTGTCCGACTCTTAGCGACCCCATGGACTGCAGCCTACTAGACTCCTCCATCCATGGGATTTTCCAGGCAAGAGTACTGGAGTGGGGTACCATTGCCTTCTCCATATATGTATATATGTATACACATATATATACATCCTGCATCCAGATGTTCTACTGCATCCCGAACTCTAGCAGACAATATTTTCTCAACTGTTTATTGTGTATAAGCATGCTGAGTCAGAGGTGAGTTAACCCTGCTCTCTGGGAGGGAGATACTCACCAGGGAGAAGGAATGACTTCCTGGGCTGCAGGGCTGATTTAGGGAAATTCCTTGCCCAGAGCCCTAATCAGTGTCTTGGTGCCTAGGAAAAGTGAAGTGTTATTTCCAGGGGTGAGCAGTTGATTTGGTCCATTCAGTCTTGAGGATTATACGTAGTAATCCTAGTTAACATCACAATGTTCAAATGTAAGAGCACACTGGGTACTTCCTGGGGAAAAACACTGAGCAGGCCCAGTCCTTGCCTAGTAGCCTTAATTGTAAGTTAGTAATGATAATAGCAGGTTGGTGTATTAGGAACATATTAGTTCCTAATAATTTCTTGGTAGTTTGTCTAGCAGAAAGATCTCTGCCCCCTTTTAGGGTGGTTTTCATTTCCCTTCTGAAAATCGCTTTTCTTGCAAGAGACTTAATCGATTAAACCACAAAACATGAAATAGAAGAACCAATTCCAATCAAAAAGATCTAAGATGTGGACTCTCAGGATCAAACAGGTTATTTTAAAACATCAGGTATCTCTTTTCTGGCAATCAATAGATTTGTACAGAATACCACCATTTCCTAAAAACACTCCCTTATAAAATAATTGTCCTAATATTCTAGTTTTGGATAAGAATTGTTCCAGTTTTACCAAAGGGCACTATATTTTATATGTTGAGTCAAAATGAAGGAAAGGTACAGAATGCATGAGATGACAACAAGTGTGAACCTGTAGAAAACGCACTTCATATATGACTGGGAACAATACAAAAGTATTAGCTAAGAACATTCGTGAAAGGGGTCAGAGGCGCATCCTACCTCTCATGGAACAAAAAGGCTTGGAGAAATGGACACATGCATTTAACTAGAAAGCGAAGGGTAAGCAAGGAGAGCACAGAGGTCACGGGGTAAAGACGCAGACACAGTTACTGAGGAACAACCCCAAACTCCCAAGAAAATGCTGCTGCCCCTCCCTCCTCATTCCCTCCCAGCTTGCAGATACAAAACAAGCCCCATCTCATGAAGGGGTGTAGCTGTTTAGTGCCAAGTACTAAGCAAACCATAAATTTCCACTTTATGTTTTATGGGAACTGTAGTTTGGGGGACCTACCAGAAGGCTCTATTATGATTTAACTTTATCCATGTAACAATATATCTCAGTATAAAGTCCAGGTTCCTGGAGGAGGGGATGGATTGGGAAATTGGAATTGACATATATACACTGCTATGTATAAAATAGATAACTAATGAGAATTGACTATATAGCACAGGGAACTCTAATCAATGCTCTGTGGTGACCTAAATGGAAAGGAAATCCAGAGGGTTTATATGTAAACATATAGCTGATTCTATATATGTACTTTGCTGTACAGCAGAAACTAACACAATATTGTAGAGCAAGTATACTCCAATTGGAAAAAAAAAAAAAACAGGTTGCCTCAGTTTAAAAAAAAAAAAAAAAGCAGAAACAGGCAAAAAGAATTTGCATTTTATTTTTCTTGGCAGGGGAAATTGAGATTAATGAAATTTAATCGTGCTTTACTGCTCCTTTTAGATTTCCAACATTATCCCAGGGCTTCCCAGCAGCAAAGTAGATTGCTTCTGTTCTAGAACAATGGGACAAGGTCACCCTAACCCTCAGAACATGAGGAAAATCCCCAAGTCTTCAAAGAGTTGAAAGATCTCCATAGACTCGGTTCTTGTCCTAGTTTGTCCTCATGATTTGCCACTTTTTTTTTTTTTAATTCAGAAAATAATTTATATTAATTACAGTACATTTTCTGGCAGGGAGGTTACTTACCCTACTGAAGAATATAGTAAATCCTGTAAAGTGGAAATGGAATAGAAGATACTGAAAAACTACACTTTGGGTTCTACTATTGGACTCAGACTATGATATTAAATCTATTACTTGAGGAACATTACTCCATCTGGCCTAGTACTTACCCAATCTATAGCAACCCAGACTGGACAATCTGTGAGGAAACTCACAAAGGCTCATTTCCTCCTATAAATAGCCTTTATGCCCCCCAAAAGCATCTTAGTTACAGGTGCCAATGTTCTTGGGTTATATTTAAAAGCTTAAAGAATTTGAGCCAAAGGAAAGGGTCTTCATTCTATCTTATGTATGACAGGAGACTTACCACCTCTATACTGGATACAAAAGCAGTTAACTAATGAGAAAACAGGTATAGATTAATTGGTATGTTATAGAAGCTTCACTTTATAATCCATACAGTCTTTTTTTCCTGAGTATCTCCTTCTTCACTACTGCAGTAGGTATCATAGGGCTTGTCTCCTATGTCTATTCTTCTGGTTGTTTAATCATTTGACCCTCCTCCTCTCAAGAGATGGGGTGTATGCTTTCTTCCTTTGAACCTGGGTGGGCTCCAAGACTGGCTTGACCAGTAAAGCACAGTTAAGTGATGCTATAGTTTCCGAAGTTGTCATAAAAAGCCTTGCATCTTCCTCCTTGGCCTCTAGGAACACTATGGTTCTTGGAACCCTGAACCACCCTGTGAGTAGATCTGTCCTGGGACTGTCGTGCTGAATGCTCTGGAAGATAACCCCCTGTGAACCTGTCTTTCCACCATTCCAGCCCAGGAGCCAAGCATGTAAGTGAAGATGCTATCTGGGGATTTAAGGTGCTTCAGCCAGAGCTTCTCTAGCCCCTAGCTCTTTGAGTCATTCCCCAGTACTTTAGTCACCCAGCTGAGGTGCCATCTTGCTGTGCCCTTTCTACATTTTGGACCTATTGAATCTCATGAGTATAATAAAAGATTGTTGTTTTACACCACTAAGTTTTGGGGTGGTTTGTTATACAGCAAAAGATAACTGGAACATCTCTTGGAATCTATTTTAGTTGAAAAAATGGCTGTTGGGCTAAAGGCTGTATTTTCCAGCGTCTGCTCTTGCAGGTGAGTGTGGTAATGAGTCTTGCCTGTGGTGTGTGAGTGGAAGTGATGCAATTTCCAAGTCATGTCAATAAAATGTTAGTGCTGGTCCTCCACTTGCCACTTGCCCTCCCTCACTGCTTCTTGTTGACTGAGATATAGTGATAATTGAAGCAGTTATGTAGGATCCAGACATTCCAGAAGGCTATCACAGACTGAATTCCCCAGGGAGCATATAGTGCGCAGAATTCAATGTGCAAAACACTCATTAAATAGTTCCATGGGGATCAACACCTGTAAAGAAGGGGAAGAAGGCAGAAGTGGGCAGAGGGCAAAAACTGCAATGCAGGGCCAATGACAGCCTCAGACAGGCCCATAGAAAACCTGGACGCTAAAAGAGCCCTTCACATTTGTCCTCTGCTAGGTCTAGATGGAGAAGGCAATGGCTCCAGTACTCTTGCCTGGAAAATCCCATGGATGGAGGAACCTGGTAGGCTGCAGTCCATGAGATCACTGAGTCGGACATGACTGAGCAACTTCACTTTCACTTTTCACTTTCATGCATTGGAGAAGGAAATGGCAACCCACTCCAGTGTTCTTGCCTGGAGAATCCCAGGGACGGGGGAGCCTGGTGGGCTGCCATCTATGGGACTGCACAGGGTCGGACACAACTGAAGCAACTTAGCAGCAGCAGCAGCAGGTCTAGATGAAAAGCAGAGACATTACTTTGCCAACAAAGGTCCGTCTAGTCAAGGCAATGGTTTTTCCAGTGGTCATGTATGGATGTGAGAGTTGAACTGTGAAGAAAGCTGTGAAGAATTGATGCTTTTGAACTGTGGTGTTGGAGAAGACTCTTGAGAGTCCCTTGGACTGCAAGGAGATCCAACCAGTCCATTCTGAAGGGAGATCAGCCCTGGGATTTCTTTGGAAGGAATGATGCTAAAGCTGAAACTCCAGTACTTTGGCTACCTCATGCAGAGTTGACTCATTGGAAAAGACTCTGATGCTGGGAGGGATTGGGGGCAGGAGGAGAAGGGGACAACAGAGGATGAGATGGCTGGATGGCATCACTGACTCAATGGATGTGAGTCTGAGTGAACTCTGGGAGTTGGTGATGGATAGGGAGGCCTGGAATGCTGCAATTCATGGGGTCACAAAGAGTCAGACACAACTGAGCAATTGAACTGAACTGAGGTCTAGATGGCCACAAGTCAGTTATTAGATTTGGGTCACCCTAGGCTTTGCCTCGGAGAAGGCAATGGCACCCCACTCCAGTAGTCTTGCCTGGAAAATCCCATCAACGGAGGAGCCTGGTGGGCTGCAGTCCATGGGGTCACTAAGAGTCAGACACGACTGAGTGACTTCACTTTCACTTTCAAGCATTGGAGAAGGAAATGGCAACCCATTTGTGTTCTTGCCTGGAGAATCCCAGGGACAGGGGAGACTGGTGGGCTGCGGTCTATGGGGTCGCACAGAGTCGGACACGACTAAAGCGACTTAGCAGCAGCAGCAGCTGCAGGTTTTGCCTAGATGTAATCATTGTGTACTAGCTATTTTTTTTTTTTCTTAACATTCATTTATTTGGCTGTGTTGACTCTCATGGGCTCTTTAGCACGTGGTCTTAGGTGCCCCACAGCATGTGGGGTCTTAGTTCCCCAACCAGGGATAGAACCCAAGTCCCCTGCGTTGCAAGGTGGATTCTATTAACTACCACGGAAATCCCTGTACTATTTCTACATAACAAAATAACATAAAATTTAATGGTTAAAACAACAACTATTTATTAGCTCATAATTTCTGTGTCAGGAATCCAGAAATGTATGGGGTTGCAATTAAACTGTTGGCTAGGGCTGCAGTCATCTCAATTGGCAGCCAAGATTCGGCTCACTTACAAATGGTGGCTGGAAGTCCTCTTCCTTACCACACGAGATCTCTCTGTAGGCTAAGTATCCTCCAACATGGCAGGTAGTGATCTGAGAGGGAGAGAATCAGAGCAAACCCCAGACCGAAATAGCAGATTAAGTTTAAAAAAAAAAACACAAAACCTAATCTCAGCACAAACATCCCTACTCATTAGAAGTGAATCAGGAAGTCTGGCCCACACTCAAGGAGAGATGACGACAAAGGGGAGGGAATCCCAGGAGGCAGGGATCAGTGGGGCCGTCTTAGAGGCTGCCAAGCACACAGAGAATGCATACAATTTTGTATCCTATTTTTAGCTTTCATCAACTTAAGTTTTGTTTTGCCATTCTTCATTTATATGTTTTTAAAAATAATAAAAGCAATATATTCTTATTGTCAAAATCTTCAAATATTCAAGTGATAAAACTGTACTGTCTTCTTTTTTTGCCATATGGCATGCAGGCTTAGTTCCCTGACCAGGGATCAAACTTGCAACCCCTGTAGTGGAAGCACAGAGTCTTAACCATTGAACCATCAGGGAAGTCCTGACAATCCTTTTCTTTAAGCTGTTTCCTCAGACTAGTTCAACTACCCTGAGGTAGTTGCATCTAAGATACTTTTCACACATAATAAACATGTATGTATGCTCACAATACATACAGTAAAAAAATATATATGTCTCTTGTACTCATAGTACTTATTACACCTCACACAGAGGATACTCTGCAAATGCTAAATAAATGTTGGAGCTGAATTGAGATGTCATTGAACCAGGAATCAGAGGGCTGGTTCAAATCGCAAAACCTCTAATTTACCCTTATTCTTTGGCCTCCAATTCCATAATTATCAAACACACGTGTAATGCTAGATTTTTTCCTATAGTCCTTTCCAGATTTGAAAATACATGTCTAAGAAGGAAATGGCTCAGAAGTAAACAAATCCATCTGCAACACGGAAGACCCTGGTTAATCCCTGGGTAGGGAAGATACCCTATAGAAGGAAATGACAACCCACTCCAATATTCTTGCCTGGAGAATCCCATGGACAGAGGGTCCTTGAGGGCTGCAGTTCATGCTTCACTTTCACTTTCTTTCAAGAAAGAAACTGTTATTCATCTTATGATCTCTTTACAAACCAATTCAAGTTAAATATTATAATCACTAGTCCTAGACCATGCATTTCACCCTATTTTTCAATGCCCACAAATATTTTTCATTTTATTTTAAAAACTATACAGATGTCAAAGATTCTGAACATCAATCACAGTCTGAAGATCAGTTTCAGATAATTAAATCTTTAATCTTTTTGATTTCAAAAAGTCTTTATCAAGGTTGATTTTTTTCATGAGTACTTGTTTCCAAAAGTTGGGTCACTCACAAACCTATGGTCTAGCTATAAGGTAGGATTAGCCTTACAAAATGTCCTAAAAAACTGTCATGCATATCATTTATTTCTGCTTGGACTCTTTCCCAGCCACACTGGGCCTTTGGTAACAGGCGTTTGTAATGATTTTGCTAGTGACATTTTAACAGTGGTCATGAATGACACTGTTAACATTTAAAACAAACCTTACCTCTTACCACTGTTTTGGTTGCTAAGTTGCCTCAGTTCTTCTCTCCTTGGGAACTTGAATCATGGTGGAGTTAATTTGTTTCAGTAACAATAAAGCTGACAGTTTATATTAGCCAAAGGCTTTGCCAGCAAAAAAATCCTCCTGTCCCCTTTTATGCACATCAATAGCTCTCACACTCCTCCTGTTCCCTTTCTATCAGCATACAGTTTTCCCTCTTCTGATAGCACTGCTTTATCTTTTTGCTTTCAGAGTAATCTCTTTTAAGGGTTAGAATTCAACAGATTCAGTAAGTCTTATTCTAACAAAAATTCCATCAAAATCTGCAGAATTCTGCATAATAAATTATAATCTTCACAACCTTGGTGGACAGTTTGTAGTAGCAGTATTCTGTTGACTGGATTGACCTTGGATAAGTCATTCAATTCTTTTGAATTAAATAGTTTTCTTTAGGAAAACAGAAGCTAGAGGTTATATTAGGCTTGGCTTTCCCTCACACTTGACAGAATTGAGTTTTTCTCTTGGTTCACTTAGAATGGGGACTTTAAGGACTCCCATGGATGGTTAGCTGCAACTTCCTGAAACTTAGCAAAATTTTGAACACAGCCTTTCCCTACGATGGTTCTCAGTTATTAACCACAGTGAACATTTACTATATGTCAAGAAATAGCCTAAGAAAGTTTTAGAGGCTTTCTAACTTAATCCTCATTACAACACTGTGAGGTTCAAAGTAGGTATAATCATTAGAATTTTTGTCATTTTACAGATGATGAAACAATCTTCCATTTTCCTAAGTAACATTTCCAAAGTTGAACAAGATCTATCTGACCTGGCAAGAAATGGTGTTTAAATAACTCAGCAACAAACAATAGTAAATTATTGCATACTGAGTATTATTAATGCTTTTTATTAATGTATTCATTATAATACAATTCACAATAAATTTGAGGGGCATTCTGTATGGAGTTAAGGCTTTTAAGATTTCTCCTGTGTATCTATTCTACTAATTGCCCATAACATTTTTTGAGGCAAAATGGAACAGTAAAAATATCTCTAGTTAAACATTCTTGCCTTTAGTCTTTAACTGGGTAAAAATGGGCAAGTAATTTGATATTTCTTGGGTCTTAATACCGATTGTCAGCATGGCTTTAACTAGACATAATGTACTTAAAGCTCTAATGGCACATATTAGTGGTCTTCTCTAAATGGTATTATTCCAGGGTCTTTCCAGATTGCCATCTTCACCTAAAAGGACTTGGCCTTGATTCTTTGCAGTTTTCTCATTGTTGACTCCCTCATTGCTTAGAATAAAATTCCATCAACAGTGTTATTCTTCTTATCTATATGTATTTTTCTTCTATCTGGATCCATTCTTCAGAAAGTCTTGCAACCATCTTCAATGTTTATGCTCATGATAACCTTAATATGGGCTCTTCCCTGGTGGCTCAGATGGTAAAGAATTTGCTTGCAAATGTGAGAGAGGGGAGAAGGGAATGCTACCCACTCCAGTATTCTTGCCTGGAGAATTCCACGGACAAAGGAGCCTGGCGGGCTATACAGTCCATGGGGTAGCAAAGAGATGGACACACTGAGTGACTAACACTTTCACTTTTCAACTTTAATATTTTGTATTAAGTGACTGATAGGTGCTCATGGGACAGACTTTCATATTTACTTTATGCAAAACCAACAACTTTAATGAGTACTACTTAGCCCAGACAAAATACTCTTTATGAAACTACAAGTTCAACACATGCTGCCCAGATGGCAGCCCTAGGATCCTGGACCATCTTAGTCATATCACCATTTCTCCATCTGAATGCAACATTCCCTCACCAAGAATCCTACGAAGTCTATCACTGAAGAGTACTGTGTAAAATAAAAACCCAAAGTGTTTGCCCCTGTGAGGTCAGCAACAGACTACGGAGTAGAGAAGGTAGAGAGAGAAGGAGTTTGTATTAAATTCAAAGTCTTTTAGTAAGAAGTTATATTTCAGGCAACTGAGAATTTAAAACGAAGTACACAACTTTATGACTGAAATGAATAAAATAATTCTGAAAAGGCTGTTATGGGTGACAAATTCTGAGCAATTTTTGAAGATGACAAACTATATTCTAAAAATTTTACCTTTTCTCATATCAGTAAAATTGCGACCTATAGTTGGGCTAATAAATCTCTGGTGAAAGCAAAAAGGAATAAAGATTATAAAACAAATGATTCTGAACATAAGATTTCAAAAAAAATTAATACAGCATTAGATCATCTCCTAGATTAATTGTAAGTTTTTTTACTTTTTTTTTTGGACAATTGAAAATTATGAAAGCTGTTAGTTTTGTCTTTTATTACTGGAGTAATTTAGTTGACTTAAATACTACAGATGGTGTTAATATAATAAATATGGAACATCAATGAAAACCTAAATATTTCTTGAGACCTCACTCATTCCAAGGGATGTGTGTGCTATCTATTATACAAAGAAGAAAAATCACATAAATCACCATGACATTATATTGTATAAACAGATGTAAGAAAAAACAGAAAAATGTGTTATCCATTAAGCTTCTCAATACCAATTATTGGAGGTAACAACCTATGGAATTTGTATTAATGAGAGGAAATTATGTCCAACACTTAAGAACAATGGGCTATGAATTTGAAGTCAGAGAACCAGGTTTGATTCTATGACTTTTTTTGCTGTGGACTCAGGCAAACTATCCAGTATCTCTGGGCTTCAGTTTCTTCACTTGTAATATGAGATAATACCCATCTCACACGGATGTAACAAGGACAAAACGAGATGATGCATGTAAAACCAGACTGCTTAGGACACAGAAAATCCTGAATAATCATTAAGCTATTATTACTATGATTATTATTAGAATTGTTCAAGATACATACCTGATGTGTGATTATATTATATATATTTTTTCTATTTACCCAGTTTGACAGAATACTTAAATCTTTTCTTTAGCACTAGGATAGAACAGGAGCAATGGAAGCTATTCTTATTTTATTCACTTTACAAGCATAAGTGAGCAATGAAGATAAAAAAATTTATATTTTAAGGACTTTCTTTTTTATGTCACAAAGATTATCAGTGCTTTTACATGAAAAGTCCTCTATATAATGTTTATTAAACTATTTAACATTTACATTCAACACATAATTGTTTTGAAACTTCAAAGTTCTCTGATAATTGCAATAGCATTTTCAAATAAAGCATGGTAGAACCTTAAATATTACATCAAGATTATTTTTGAAAGAGATACACCTTCAAGAGATCGTGCCAACATAACTGTCCATTAACTGGGCCATAGTAGATGTTTCAGCATATGGATGGTTCCTCTACTGCATGGGCACCCTCTGTAACAGCTTTGACACATTTAGCCATTGTCTGTGAGGCTCTGCTAATTGAATCTGAAAGATATCAAGAAAATGTGCATTCTGATAATATAACTTCAACAGAGGCACACAGTAAAACCTTCCTATTGCGCATATTCAGGAACAACAAACAACAAAAGGACTATAAAAGTCTATGTAACAATACATAAATATTGTAAAAATCAACTGATAAATTCAGAATATAAGCCCTGTAACAGCTAAATGGTTTTAATAAGTACTCATAGGAATGATTAAATAATTATATATAGCCATACAAAGGGCCAGTATGCAATCAGTAAGAATATTATAGAAAAGTGTTGAATTAACAACAGGAAAAGAATACACATATACATGGTTATGGAAAAAAAGGTTACAGAACAGTGTACTAAAATCCATAAATCATACACTTTATGGGTGAATTTTATGGTATGTGAATTATATTTTGATAAAGCCATACAAATCCTCCCTCCCAGGGTAAATGAATAATCTCATTTATATTTAAATAAAAACATGTGTATATCCCTGGTTGATTGGCCAAAATGTTAAACATAGTTATTTCTGGGATGGTAGTGTTTTTACCTTGTTATGGTGGCCTTAGGTAAGTATTCTACAATGAACATAACTTTTACAATACAACTAAAAATCCTATTAAAAACAATCTTGGATACAAACTGTACCAAAAACTTAAAAATATCTATCTGCTTTTAGACAGAAAATTATTTTTAAATGTCTGTCAACTACCTCATAACCTAGATGTTCTATCATGTATTATAAAATCTGTAGGTTAGTCTGCATTCCTTAAGAATATTCTTAACAATTTATATCAGAAGCACTATTTAACATGTTTCACATTTTAGTGTTTTGATTCTTCTACTGTAATTCTCAGAAAAAACCTTCAGTTTTTTGTCACTCAGAAAATTATCCCCATATTGCTGTATAGTAATTCTACATATAATAGTTAAAGTTTATATTTAACATCTGCTAATTCTTACTGGATTTTCCAACTCTACTTACATTAGAAAAGAAATTAGAAAGAAAATAAATTAGAGTAAAATCAGAATATATACTTATATTAGTTCAATATTTGAAAAATCTTGTGAGATTAGACATATCAAATACTACCACTAGCAGGTGAGAATCGTAACACTAAATTAGGTGATGATATTCCTTCCCACCTTCCATTTATGGCAGCCATGCTAACAACTGCATACCTGTCATGTAGAAGTCTTTTATTGTTAGCTGAGGTGGAACAAGTGGATCAGCAAGAAGCTGTTGGTTCACTAGCTGCAAAAAAAGGAATAAGAGATCAGTAATAGTATTGAAAACTAGTACTGCTACACCAGAGGATACATTATTATGAAAACTGCAAATAGACAAGGTTTTACCTTGGAAAGCTCACTTGCTTGCTGGAAATAATTAGCTCCTTCAACATCATCATATCGAACAAGATTAGGAGAGACTTCTTCCAATCTGTTTCTCACTTGATCCAGAGTATCATATGGAAGAGTCATACCTGCAATCTATAACATAACAGGTTCCAAAGCATTAATACTTATAAATTTCAAATAATACATCATTGCAACTATGGTAAAATAAGGCAGTACTAGTATGAAAAATATACTGGTGTCCATTTGCATGTATATTAAACAAGTGGGTGAGGAATATTAGAATATTCTTCTAATTCATAAGTAGCTGTCAACATATTAGTAATTTATTTTTAGAAAACAGAATGATTATGAAATAAATGCTTTGCTAATCTGAATATTTCAGCTAACCTGTTATTGCTCATATACAAGGTTTATGGACAACTATATTATTACTTTAAATCTCATATGATGCTTCTTTTTATAATAAGAGTTGAGTCTTTTTAGGCAAAAGACAAGTCAAAAATAAAAAACACCAATTTCAAATTCCCATTTTCTTTTTGTTTTTGGCCAAGTCACACAGCTTGTGCGATCTCAGTTCTCTGACCAAGGATTAAACCAGTGCCTTCGGCAGTGAAAGCGCAGAGTCCTAACCAATGGACCACCAGGAAATTCCCCAAACCCCTGTTTGGGGTTTCTCATGTTTCTCCTACAGATTGTTTAAATCATCTCTGCATTTCAGACTTGCGTCCCCCTTGACTCCGGAAATCATTCTGACAAGCTAACATGTCAAACATCCTACTAGCAGCATCACTAAGGACAAATACCTCAGAAAGGGCTCTTATAATTTTCCAGTCTTCTCTTGCCAAGCCGGGAGGCGTCACTGCTACTTTTGTCTGCTGAGCTCGGCCCTCGGTATTGACGTAAGTAGCAGACTTCTCTGTGTAAGCAGCGCCAGGGAGAATAACATCAGCTATAGGAGCTCCGACGTCGCCATGGTGTCCTGTGAAAAAGATAGAAAATGGCAAACCACATTTTAGCACAAAACTGATTACATATTAAACATGAACACCGTAGATATCCTTTTAAAATTTCATTTTTATAAGTGTTAAAATTCCATTTTATGAAGTGTTTAAAAATTTATTGTTAAAAAATTAAAACAATACAGTATTGAGTATATGGAATAAAAATTAAAGCCCACTGGGTCCACAGTTAAACTCCCTTCTCCAAAAAAAGGTACTGTTAAAGCCCCTGGTATGTATCTTACCAGATCAATTTTTGCAAATACACAAATACATAATACCACACACACACACACATCTAATGGGCAACTAGGTGTATTATCTCACTTGATGGTTACAAAGCGGAAATGCTCAGATGTCTGCTACTGAGATTCGGTAAAGTAAACTGAAATGGTGCAGGAACAAGAAGTGTGTGACGGGGCATGACAGGAATACTACTAAAAAGAGCACGAACAAAAGATTACAGAAAACAGTATGCTAAAGACTGTCACTCAGTAACTGAAGTGTTGGAAGAAAAAAGGAACTTTGGTTAAGTAAAAGAAAGCTATAGAATAATACATAAACTTTGATCTCATTTACTAATTTTATATACGTATAAAAATATGTATGAAGCATGCGTATCTAAAATATCTCAATGATTATCCCTGGATAGAACTAGGACAGGATTTTAGTTTATGCATTTTGGTTTAAGTTTATCAAACAAAATATTACATAATGCTTTTTATGTGGCATGGCAATAAAAAGCTTATTATAAATTAGTGTTGTTTCTGTATAAAACAAGGTTTCCCTGGTAGCTCAGCTGGTAAAGAATCCACCTGCAATGCAGGACACCCCAGTTCAATTCCTGGGTTGGAAAGATCCTCAGTATTCTTGGGCTTCTCTGGTGGTTTAGGCGGTAAAGAATCCGCCTGCAATGCAGGAGACCTGGGTTCAATCCCAGGGTTGGGAAGATCTTCTGGAGGAGGGCATAGCAACCCACTACAGTACTCTTGTCTGGAGAATCCCCATGAACAGAGAAGCCTGGCGGGCTACAGTCCATGGGGTTGCAAAGAGTCAGACATGAATGAGCACGCATGCACAAAGTGCAAAATTTAACAAAGGACTCATGATTTTTTAATTTTTACAGTTTATATAAAAGTGCTAGCCCTTTAATATATAATCACACTAAATATTTGTTGAAAAATTGAATTTAATGCTATATAATATTTCATAATTTAAATTACTGTTACTGGGGGCATTAGCTTTCTTCCAATTCTTTGTTATTAAATAATGTAAGGTGATAATTCTTAATAGCAAAGCAACTATGTAAGTAACAAAGCCTATTTTAAAAAATATAAAATCTATAAAAATACATATTGTTTTGAAACTGGTGAGCGTATAGGGAAATTCTCAAATGGAAAATATTATTACACTAAATATACTGCCATGCAGTTTCTAATATACAAAATGTACTATTCTCTTCTGTTTCTAATGTCACAGATGCTACTAACCTTGATAAACAATGAAACAATCCTTTGGCAAATCCTGTCGAGTGATACAACCTCCATCTGCTCCCAGGAGAAACAGCATTTTAGGAGGATTCTTCCGAATTGCTTCCACCCCAGGCTTATAGCCAAGATCCAAAGCAGCTACTTGGCTTGCAATCCTGTAAAACAATTATGGGATTTCGGCATACTTGCTGTTTTCATTATAAAAAATTAAATGTGATTCTTGAATAATACCGAGTCTTTTTTTTTTTTCTGTTCGATGCTGTCAAAGATCTTCCCTCATTTTTTTTTACCCAGGTGAAATAAATGTCAGAATCAGAAAAAGCAGTCTTTTACTGTTTTAAGAATGCTAAACAAAGAAATAAGATGCTGAGGACACTGTTTCTTCAGGACATGATACTTAATGGAGTAATTCGGGAAACTATGCCAACCACATACTTGATTTTTATTCAATATAGCAAGACTTGATGAGTCAAAGACAGTCATTAGAGAAAAATTAGAAGACTTTGAAAACCTAAAAGGAAAATCTAAACACCACTCATAAAACTGTAATTCAGAGAAAACTATAATTAGTACACTGGTGTATGTCCTTAGGGAACTTTTTCAATGAATATATATTATTGTTATACAAGCAGATAAAAACCTTTTAAAGAAGTTTCAAGTAACTATACTTCGAACATTTGGGAGTTTTTGCTCTAGTTAGGTATTATCAATTTTCTTTATAGAAATAGTAGCCATTTTGAGAACCTACTATGAATAAGGCTAAACTTTACCTGTTAAGGGAGGAGGGCAGATCAAACAAACTCCCACTAGATGCTGCTTGCTCTGTAAAACTCTCTAATAGGACATCAAAAGAATAAAATACTTTAAGAATATTTAACAAAAGAAGCGTTAAGATTTATATGATGAAAATTACAAAACTCCAAAGGAAATTAAAGACTGTAACAAATGGAAAGACACCCTATGTTCATGGATTGGAAGACTTAATGTTTTGAAGATGGCATTACTCCCCAAACTGATCTATAGGTTTAATGCAATCCCTATCAAAACTGACAGCTGAGTCCTCCGCAGAAACTGACAAACCGATCCTAAAAGTCACATGGAGTGCAAAGTGAAAGTGAAGTGAAAGTCGCTCAGTCGTGTCCGACTCTTTGCAACCCCATGGACTATACATTTCATGGAATTCTCCAGACGAGGATACTGGAGTGGGTAGCCTTTCCCTTCTCCAGGGGATCTTCCCAACTCAGGGATCAAACCCAGGTCTCCCGCATTGCAAGAAGATTCTTTACCAGCTGAGCCACAAGGGAAGTCCAATGCAATGCAATGGAAGGCAAAGGACCCTGAAAAACCAAGTCTATCTTAAAAATGAACAAAGTCAGAAAACTCAGACTTCCTCAATTCAATTTCAAAACTTAGCTCCTCTTGCCTCGCCACCTACACAGTATTTTTTTCTTAAACATCTCCCCTTCTGAGCATTGATGTCTCACAAAGATCTGAGCAGAGACTCACGCTAACTCATGACAGAGCCCACCTCGTCTTGGAAAACAAAGTGGGTAACATTAAGTTTGCCTCTGAGAGAATGGTGAGTAAAAAAAAGAAACTACAGGCTGATTCTTTAAGAATGATTCTTTAAGAATGAGAAATTATGCTTTACTATGAAATAAACTTACTGTAAGAAATTTTTAAAAGGTTTATAAATACTCTTCATGTTCTCAACAAGCATTGATTAGAAGGTATGTCTTAACAAACTGCATTGAAACAAGCTGTTCTCATGAAAATGAAATCTTATATAAGAATGAAATGAAATTAAAAAACAAGTCTAATCAATTAAAAATTACAATGGCATTAGTGCTCTCCATAATCAAAGCTCACAAATGACAGAAGATAAATAAGAAATTCTCCCTAAACACAGGAAAAGTGAGAAAAATTATGAGAGAGAAGAGACAAAAGTCTGAAGGGCCAACCAGTGCAGAATAAATAGAAGCTTCTGCATGAGAGCAAACAACAGTGTAGAAGTAGACAAACTGGCTTTTTCTGAACTTACACGAAAAAACAAAAACTTTCAATTTGAAAATGGAGAGTTCTATGATATCCCAGGCAAAGGTGATGTCAAACAAATGTCACTTAGTTATACCCCGGAATAATTTTTTTTTTCTGACCAGGCTGTACTGTGGAGCATATGGGATCATAGTTTCCTGACAAAGGATTGAACCTGTGTTCCCTGCACTGGAAGCATGAAGTCTTAACCACTGGACTGCCAGGGAAGTCCCTCTAGGAATCCAAAGGGTGGGCAGGCAGACAAGAACACATACATACATAAAACCAAGTTCTCAGAGACAAAAAACCACACAACAAAACAGATTAGATGAGATCCTCTCTAAAATGTGAAAGGCAGGGTGAAAATACTGAGTATTAAAGGAAAAATATCTGCGATTTACGTATTTAGCCAAGTGGTCCTCGGTGAAAAGGAACCATTAAGACATCATTAGACACGCACAAATTTTTCTTAAAAAAGTTATTATGTTATTGTTTTTCAGACAAAAACAGAAACAAAAAATATTAATAAAGACATATGTTCAAAAGTGAATTAAAAATAAGAAATAACTAGTCTCTTTTCTATTCTAAAAATTGTGGCTAGAAAGATCTGGAAGTGATCAATGCAAATAAACGATTTAAAAAATAGAAGTTTTAAAAAAATGTTTACATGATGACCTACGATGCCAAATTAATCTATTAAGAGGGGAAATGTAACACTGAAATGAATGTTTAAGAATGCATTTGAATACTTTTAAAATAAAAAAATTTTATTATCATGGAGTGTTTATTTTATTGTTGTTTAGTTGCCCAGTCATGTGCAACTCTTTGTGACCCCATAGATTCTCCGGGCAAAAATACTGGAGTAGATTGCCATTTCCTTTCTCTGGAGGAGGGGGTGTTCCCAACCCAGGGATCGAACCTGCACCTCTTGTTTGCATCTCCTGCACTGCAGGCGGATTCTTTACTACTGAGCAATGGGGGAAGCCCACTGAGTGTTTACCCTCAATCTTTAAACAAATCTGAAGATTCGAAAAGTAACACTTAAGGTAGAAAGAATTGTGTGAAATGGGAAACTCGTTCGCTAATGCAAAATTGGTACAATCTTTCTAAAATAAGTTGGAAATATGCATTAAAAGCCTCAAAAATGTTTATCCGTTCACTGCAATAGTTCTACTTTCAGAACAATTCTACTTTATATTTATAAAGAATTTATAATCACAGGAGGAAATTCTTGTTTCAATTTTTGAACCCAGTATATTAATATGATATAAATTTTCAAGATTTTTTCTAGCACTTACCACAATTTGGATATTTTAAATATTATTTATTATCTTGGGTTCTTCTCACACAAAATAAAAGTTGCTATTTCACATCTGCTACTGAGATAATGTCACTAAATATTAATTTGTTTTAAAAATAAATGTGACGGTGTACAGGAACACATATACACACAATTACAGATTACAAAACAACTATTTAACTTACCTATGAAGGATATTCATAACTTTCCAATCACCAGTAACACCACTACTTGTCCGAATCTTCTGAGCAATGTTGGAAACAGCTGCAAGAATTGCTGCACCATCATTTCTTTGGAGTGCAGAACTGCCTAAAACCACCATTGGTTTTTTAGCTTCCTGTAGGACCTATTTTTAAGAAGAACTTTGAATTAAAAAAAAAATTAGAAGTAACTAAATCTAACCAAGTTTGTATCTACAATATGCTGTCCCAAGCTTTAGTTCTAAGATGAACATTGTGATTTGCTAGTCAACATATGGATATACATACAAACCGGATTTACTCAAAAACCTCTTGCCAAAGCTACTGTGAAGTAGCTAAATGAATATTAGATAAAGTAGTTTCAATAAGGAAGCACTGGGAATAAAAGCCTGAGTCAAACATCCTTTAGTCAGAATGACTATGGATAGGTCCCAGAAAAAACTGGAGAATATGTGCACAGAGGTTCAGATGATACAACGTTTAACAAGAGAAATCAAGCTGAAGTACCATGTCTACCGTCTTCCATCTACTTTCTAAGTTCCAGACAGAGGGGAAAAGGTAGGGAAAGCAACGGACATAGATCACAATGCAGAATACTTTAAGGGCTTTGCTTTAAACCACAGTAACTACCTGAATATCAGAAACTGAGAAGGAATGCATCCCAAGTGCAAAAGAAACTACAGATATGGTGGAGAACAGAAAAATTAGCAGTAAAGCTGTAGATTGTTACAGTTCATTCCCCTGCCCATCCATTCTTTGATAAAGGGCTGGTCCCAATCAATCAATCAGCATGAAAATCATTTCTAGATACTACAAAGAAGAGGCCATTCATCTTAAGAGGAGTTTCCCAAGGAAAAGTGAAGAGTTTTCAATAGCCTTAAAAAATGAGAAACAGTTTTCAACAGCCTCAAAGAAAATGAAATATTTTTTAAAAGAGCTCAGAGAAGTTACATGATAGACAATATCATAGAGGATTTTCATCAGAAAGTTCAAGAACTAAAAGATAAACAAAGCAGAGGTGAACATCATTCCAGAAACAACAAAAACCAAAATTTAACATGAGTGTAAATACAGGAGCAAGAAGTATATAGGAAATTATATAAAACAAATTGAAAAAGAACAGAGGAATAAAGAAATAAGTGACAGAAAAGATAGAAAAAGGGATCCAATATCTGCATTAAGAGTTCTTAACAAACTAGAAGTTACTTCCATTAGAAGTTACTTCCATTAGAAGTTACTAATGGAAAATACATCTAAATCTATTATAAAAGAAAACTTTCCTGAAGAACACTCATCACCTTCTGGGGAATGGGGAAGGGAACTATAGAGAAGAGAGGGCTTCTTCTCAATAAAATTTTTAAAAAAATATTTTTGATGCTAGTAATAATAGAGATGTTATTCAAAACTGACAACAAAGGAGTTGGGTTTGGCTGCTTTGTCCCCTCACACTTGACTTCTTCATGCCTACATCCGGAGGTGTAAGCAAAGCAACCATCTTGACATCATGAGGAGAGGCTCACACACAAACACATGTGAGTGAACCAGTACACTGAGGACAGCAAGCAGGAGGGCAGGCTCCTGCCTTGAATAGATCCTTGGACAGCTGCACGATATGTCAAACTTCAGCATCACTGTTATGTGAGAAACAGAAACCTTTCTTATATTTTTTTAAATAATCACTAGCCCGCACACCACATACAAGCACACACACAACTCCTAAAATAAAGAGAATCTTGAGTATTCAAAATTAAGGAGGCAGCATATCCCATTAAAAAAAAAAAAAGGGTATGGAACCACCATCATTAAGATATATTCTAGTGAAGTCACTAAATTTCAAAGATAAAAAACCAAGTACGAAATAGCAACAAAAATGTATCTAGACAACAACAACAGGACAGGGTTGAAACAGAATACTACCTCAAATCAGGATTCTCCACAATAACAAAAGGCAGTGTCTAGACTTCCCTGGTGGTCCAGTGGCTAAGACTCTGTCCTCCCAAAGCAGGGGGCCAGGGCTCAATCCCTGGTTGGGGAACTAGATCCCACATGCCACAACTAAGAGTTCGCATGCCACAGTAAAAGATCCTGCATGCTGCAACTAAGACCCGGCACAGCCAAATAAATACATTAATTTAAAGGGGGAAGGTGGGCCCATATCTATAAAGTTCAGAGGGAAAAACAGAAGTATAACCCAAGATCTTTACATTCTGCCAAGGCTCTCGTCAGGAATAAAATAAACATTTTCAAGCAAGAAAGAACTTAAGAAATGGTGTACCTACATCTCTTGGGAAAAAAAAGAAATAAAAAGCCTAAAAGCTCTAAATTTAAGGTGGCAAATGAAAAAAAAATTAAATAAGGAATTTAGTAATGAAAAGGTCATATAAAAAGACCAGTGAAATTTCTTTAAAGAATAATAACTCTTGCTGTAAAGAAAGACTTCACTGAAGTTTAAAATTTAATTCTTTCAGTTTCACATCATTTTCTTTTCTGATAACTTCAAGTAAAATTAAACTCTGGTTGAAAAAAAAAAAAGGCAGAGTCCCAGAGAATAGCAAGGAGAGATAAGAAAGTGTTCCTAGGTGATCAATGCAAAGAAACAGAGAAAAACAATAGAATGGGAAAGACTAGAGACTTCTTCAAGAAAATCAGAGATACCAAGGGAACATTTCATGCAAAGACGGGCATAATAAAGGACAGAAATGGTATGGACCTAACAGATGCAGAAGGTATTTAGAAGAGATGACAAGAATACATAGAACTATACTAAAAAGATCTTAGTGGTCCAAATAACCACAATGGTGTGATCACTCACCTAGAGCCAGATATCCTGGAATGTGAAGTCAAGTGGGCCTTAGGAAGCATCACTACAAACAAAGCTAGTGGAGGTGATGGAATTCCAGCTGAGTTATTTCAAATCCTAAAAGATGATGCCATTAAATTGCTACACACAATATGCCAGCAAATTTGGAAAACTCAGCAGTGGTCACAGGACTGGAAAAGGTCAGTTTTCATTCTAATCCCCCAAAAATGCAATATCAAAGAATGTTCAAACTACTGCACAACTGGACTCATCTCACACGCTAGCAAAGTAATGCTCAAAATTCTCCAAGCCAGGCTTCAGCAGTACGTGAACCGTGAACTTCCAGATGTTCAAGCTGGATTTAGAAAAGGCAGAGAACCAGAGATCAAATTGCCAACATCCGTTGGATCATCAAAAAAGCAAGAGAGTTCCAAAAAAACATCTACTTCTGCATTATTGACTATGCCAAAGCCTTTGACTGTGTGCATCATGACAAACTGTGGAAAATTCTTAAAGAGATGGGAATACCACACCACCTGACCTGCCTCCTAAGAAACCTGTACGCAGGTCAAGAAGCAACAGTTAAAACTAGACATGGAACGACAGACTGATTCCAAATTGGGAAAGCAGTTTCCCTTGACATATATTCCCAATGGCTGTATATCGTCATCCTGATTATTTAACTTATAGCCTGCATGCTGCAGTACATGGGATCGCAGAGTCGAACACAACTGAGCAATTGAACTGAACTGAAATAAAAATGTAGAGTATGATTTCATTTTTTTGCTTACCTATCCATCCTTCTTTCTCTATATAAATGAGAGATGACCATAGGACGTTTCATCAACAGTTGTTTGTAGTAGGATTTTTTATTATGTTTACTTTCTTATATATTATTTTCTATATTGCAATCTCATAGTTATCACGAAAATAATAAATTAAAAAAATAAGACTTAAAAATCACATACATATAACTTAAAAATCTTATACATGTAACTTAAGAGCACCTGGCTGAATGGATGGCTACCCGAAGCAATGTCTTGAAGAATTTTGGGAGAATCTCCCAGATGGTCATATCTGTAAGTGAGATCCACTGGGCTGCCTATAAGGGCCACTTTTAAGTCATTATGAAGCCAGCTGAAATAAAAACAATGAAGTTTTTAGAGCTAAATCACTAAGTCGGTACAGTTATTGGTCTCATCAATGCTAAGTGCTACATCTATTTAAATTAAAAAATGTTAAAAAGCATTAAAGCTTTCCCCAAACATTAACAGATATTATTGTGTATTTTTCAAAATAAAGTGTAAAAATACAGGTATACCTGTGTTTGGTTGCAGACAGCAACAATAAAGCAAATATCTCAATAAAGCAAGTCCCACAAAGTTTTTGCTTTCCCAGGGCATATACAAGTTATGTTTATACTACACTGTAGCTTATTAAGTGTATAAAAAGTATTATGTCAAAAAAATAATATATACACCTTAATTAAAAAATACTTTATACTGAAAAAAAATACTTTATTGCTAAAAAATGCTAACCATCATATGAACGTTTAGCGAGTGGAAATCTTTTTGCTGGTAGAGACGCTTGCCTCAATGTTGAAGGCTGCTGAATAATCAGGATGGTGGTTCACTTAAGATTAGGGTGGCTGTGGCAGTTTCTTAAATAAGACAACAGTGAAGTTTACTGTATCAATTAACTCTTCCTTTCATAAGCAATTTTTCTGTAGCATGCAGTGCTGTTTGATGGCATTTTATCCACAGTAGAAATTCTTTCAAAACTGGGAGTCAATCCTCTCAAATCCAGCTCCTGCTTTATCAACTTAAGTGTATGTCACATTCTAAATCCACTGTTATTACTTCTACAATTTCTTTATAGAATCTTCACCAGGAGTAGATCCTATATCAAGAAATAACTTTCTTTTTGCTTATCCTTAAGAAGCAACTCCTCATCCATTAAAGTTTTATCATGAGATCACAGCAATTTAGTCACATCTTCAGATCTCACTAATAATTCTAACCCTCTATTTCCACCATATTTGCAGGTACTTCAACTGAAGCCTCTCAAAGTCATCCAGGAGGGTTGGAATCAACTTCTTCCAAACTCTTTTTTAACACTGATATCTTGACCTCTTCCCAAGACTCAATGTTCTTATTGGCATCTAGCATAGTGAATCTTTTCCAGGTTTTCAATTTACTTTGCCCAAATCCATCAGCAGAATCCTATATATGGCAGCTTCAGCCTTCTGAATAAGTATTCCTCAAATAATAAGACTTGAAAATTGAATTACTCCTTAATCCATGAGCTGCAGAATGGATGCTGTGTTAGCAGACACAAAACAAGATTAATCTCATTGTATATCTTCATCAGAGTTTTTGGGTGATCAGGTACAATTATCAGTTAGCAGTATCTTGAATCCTGAGCAGTAGGTCTCAACAATGGACTTAAAATAGTCAGTAAACCATAATGCAAACAGATGTGCTGTCAATGAGGCTTTGTTGTTCCATTTATCAAGCACAAGCAGAACAGGTTTAGCAAAATTCTCAAGAGCCCTAGGATTTTCAGAATGGTAAGTTGAGCACTGGCTTCAACTTAAAGTCATCAGGAACATTAACCCCTCACACAGCCTATCCTTTGAAGCTCTGAAGCCAGGCACTAATTTCTCCTTTCTAGCTATTAAAGTTCTAGGTGGCACATTTTTCCAATAAAAGGCTGTTTCGTCTACACTGAAAATCTGTTGTTCACTGCAGCCACCTTCATTATCTTAGCTAGACCTCTGGGTGACTCGCTGCAGTTTCTACATTAGCACTGGCTGCTTCAACTTGTACCTTTATGTTATGGAGACAGCTTCCTGCCCTAAATCTCATGAACCAACCTCTGCTAGTTTTAACTTCTCTTCTGTAGCTTCTTTACCTTTAGAAATGAAGAGAGTTAGGGCCTTGCTTTGGATTAGGCTTTGAGGGAATGTCATGGCTGGTCTGATCTTCAATCCAGACCACTCAAACTTTATCCACATTAGCAATCAGGTTGTTTTGCTTTCTTATCATGCACTGCGCACTTTGGAATAGCACTTTAAATCTCCTCTGCAGTCATGACATGATTGTTTGGCACAAGAGGTCTGTTTTTTGGCCTATCTATGCTTTCAATATCCCTCCTTCAATAAGTTTAATATTTCTAGCTTTTGATTTAAAGTAAGATGTACAAGACTTCCTTTCACCTGAACACTTATAAGCCACTGTAGGTTATTAATTGACCTACTCTCCACACTGTTGTGTCTCGGAATAAGGAGACCCAAGGAGAGGGAGAAACACGAAGGACTGGCCAGTTGGCAGAGTGATCAAAAGACATCAACATCTACTGATTAATTTCACCATATTATACGGATACGGCCTATGGTGCCCCCAAACAATTAAAAGAGTAACAGCAAAGATCACCATAATAAAATGTAGTAATAATAAAAAAGTTTGAAATATTGTGAGAGTTATCAAAATATGACAGAGATACAAATGAGAAAATGCTGTTGGAAAATAGCACTGAAAGACTTACTCGACCAACAGCTGCCATAAACTTTAAATCTGCAAAAAACAGACTATATCTGCAAAGTGCGATAAAGCAAAGTATAACAAAATAAGGTAAGTCTGCACACACCAAGTAAAGTCAATGAATTAACTTGCTGTGTTAGAATGCTAACTCTAAGCTAGCTATAAACAGACTTTAATTTTAGAATAAGTGATGTTTTTATTTTGCCATATTTACACAGCAGAGTCCTAATTATCTGTTAAGATCATTTAAATAAAAGTTCATAAAAAACAAACTACATCATTCATATTTACTGTCTACTGACAACGAAGTATGGATCCAGCTCCTCCAAAAATATTAATAAATGTGGTGACCATATATTCTGGTTTGTGAGAGACAGTAGGGGTTTTTAACCTGTCACCCTGGAATAAAAAAATCCCTTTTCTACTCCCAACACTGTCCCAGTTTAGACAATCAACTATATGGTTGAGCTATTACACGTCTCTAAGATATAAAAAGATAGAGAGGCATTCTACAAAATATCTGGCCTGTAGTCTTAAAAAAAAAAGTCAAAATGGAAAAAATTATGGAAATTTTGGAAACAATTATGGAAAAAATTCAGTGAAATTTAAGCACAAATAGATAATAATACTGTATCAATACTAAATTCTTAATTAAATAAAGAATCAAATTCCTAAATGGAGAATGTCCTTGTCCTTAGGAAACCCACACAGACGTGTTTAGTTTGGGATTAAAAGGGCATCATGTATACAATCTACTTTCAAATGATTATGTTCACACAAATATATAGATGGAGAGAAAAGAAAAAAATATAAACATTAGCACTGATTAATCTGTGTGAACACTACACAAACGTGGGTATACAAAGTTGAGTTATTTCAAACTAAAAAAATGATCAGCAGGGAAGAAGTGGGAAATGGAGCTGTTAGAAACTGCCCTTCAATTATCTTTTGGAATCTTACTCCCACTATTAGGAATCAGCTAAGACAGTCATTTTTCATATATAAAACAAATTATCATGTAAATGTTTTTAAAACCCAGAATATTATTACAAACCTCTTTCGAATTCTAGCATTAAATAGCGGTGCCTCAAAACGTGGATTTGTACCAACTAGAAGGACAACATCTGCCTCCTCCACACCAGCGATTGTAGTATTAAGAAGATAATTGGAACGTAGATCTGTGCTAGAAACATAAAATATAAAATCCAAGTTTATTTTAAAATTAATACACACTGACAATCCATGAAATACTCTGTCATTAAACCCACAGCTCACTGCCTGACAAAAAATTTTTTGAAATAGTCTTAAACTGCATCAAAGGTTCAAATACTTTATTAATAATTAGATTTTCTAATAGCTCCTGGTTTGACTTTGGTCTATATGTGAAAATAACCAGGAGGTATGTTGGAGTATCCAAGTTGTCACATGTAAGTCACTGATGCCACAGATGTGTTGGTTTAAACACAACCTATAAACAGAAGGAAAAAAAGAAAGAAAACAGAACACCTAGATCCTAGCCTCAAATTTCTCACCCAGCTCCTGCGGTGGGGAAGACCTCTTCAGTGCACAGCGTGTCAGAATCCACTCTATTAAGTAAATCTTTGAGAGCTATGAGGGCTTCAGCATCCACCAAGCCACCTGCAATTGCTGCCACATCGTTGCCTTGAAAGCTCTGCAACTAGAAATGGATGAAAAGGCTATCACCAAGAAACCTTCGTTCAGAAAAAGACCAGTGACTCATTCAGAAAACAAAACAATAACGTCATTTTCAAGTAAAATAAAAGCAACAAACTTCTGACAAAAAAGCTTTTTACACTAATTAGTCTGAAAGTGAGAAGCAGAAAGTGTATGTGGGGCCAAGAATAACATCTGCTTGTAATAAAAGTTGTTTGTTTTAAATTAGGAACAAAAGGCCTCAAAATGATGTCAGGAAGATGAAGACTTCGGAGTTATATAGCCAAATACAATCTTCTGAAGCATCTGTCATTCCTTCAAGCCCTTTATGTATTTTGCTCTGGCAAGCCTGTTCGTGGCTCATCTACTAAAGAGACCATCAAAAGCATTCTTCATTCCTGGTAGTGTTTTCGATCCCTAGCATTTGTCTTTTGTTTTTTCTTAGAATTTCCATATCTCTCTGCTAACATTGTTCATCCATTTTTGTATGCAGTCTTCTCTTTCCAATATAGTCTTTTAACATTTTAGTCATAGTTTAAAAAATACCTGGTCTGATACATCCAATATTCTTGTCACAGATGACTCTGGGTCTAATGCTTATTCAGTCTCCTGTGTTTTTACCTTTTAGTATGCCTTGAAAGTCATTGCTCAAAGATGGATGTGATGTACTGGGTAAAAGGAACTGAGCTAACAGGTGTTTAGTAAATATGGTGGTGAGGTTGAGTGGGCAGGGGAAGTATTTTCTAGTCCTATGATTAGGTTTTAGTCTCTCAATGAGCCTGTGCCAGTGAACTTTCAGTTTCTCTCATCCCCTCCCCCACATGGTATAGGACTGCAAGAGGTGGCTGAGGTTAGGTATTTCACTTCTCTCAGGTAGGCTAGGCTCTGATTAGAAACCCAGTAAATTAGGATCAGGGATTCCTAGGTGGTTCAGTGGTAAAGAGTCTGCCTGTCAGTGTGGGAGACTTAGGTTATGACCCTGGGTCAGGAAGATCCTCTGGAGAAGGAAATGGCAACCCACTCCAGCATTATTGCCTGGAAAATCCTGCAGACAGAGGAGCCTGGGGGAGTCCAGAGTCAATGGGGTTGCAAAGAGTCAGATATGACTTAGCAACTAAACAAAGAAGTCATCTTACCTAGGTAATATGGTAGCCCTGGTAGGCATCCCTCCAATGTGCTCTCTCATATATCATCTTCTGCATGACTACCCGAAAGCAACATACAATAATTGCCTGAAGATGCATCTTTTCCTACTAAATGATTGTGGAAATAGGAACCATGTGCTATAATCTTTATATCCCTACATCTAGCATGACGTCAGATGGCTCTCAATAAATGCTTGTTAAAAGGAAGGTAATCCTGGTAAGAGGAAACAAGTTAAGAGAAACAATAACCCCTCTTCATTAGAAAGATGTTCCCTATGGGACTTCGCTCGTGGTCCAGTGTCTAAGACTCTGTGCTCCCAATGCAGGGGGCCTGGGTTCAATCCCTGGTCAGGGAACTAGATCCCACATGCCACAACTAAAGAACCCACATGCAGCAACAAAAATAGAAGATCCTGTGTGCCACAACGAAGACCTGGTACAGCCAAAAAAAAAAATGTGTCCTGGAAACCACAAATACAGTTATTCTATATTTCAATTTTTTACCATTCCAGCTACACGAGAGAGTGCATCCTCCCAGGTGGTATGTGTTAAAAGTCCCTTTTCATTTCTGACCATCGGTTCGGTAAGTCTTTGACGTTTTAGCCCATCATAGGCAAATCTAGATAACAGAAATTACACCATTTGTGGAATCTTTCTAAAAAGGCAACTGTAATTTTCAAATTTCAAATCTAAAAGAAATGTTATTTAAGTACAGTGTTGGTTAAAGGTAATAGAACAATAAACACATGGATACAAATAATCATTCCAGATTTCTTTGGAGATGAATTAATATTTTACAAACATTATCTGAAACTCAAATGCCACCTAAAATGTCTGAGTTCTTATCATTTATTTTCAGCTACCCAAAGAAACTTAAAATTACAATACGTTTGGTAGCTGAGAAAGCCAAATCATTTATAAAACCTGAGTATCTCTAGATATTTCATCAAAATTATGTTATGCAAACTCAAACTTATATTTAGCTTCTATTCTCCAATGAAAGAGAGACAAACTGAAATAGGTTAAATATCTTCATTTACTTCAATTTCTCCATCTAGGAGAAAAAAAGATATTTCTCAATATGAAAACCAGTAAATATGAAAGCCAGTAATATACCTAGGATTATTATTAATGTCAGTTTTATCCAATTCACTATATATCCTAACAATCCAGATTTCAATAGTCTATAAACAGTAATTTGCAAATATAAAAGACTGTTCCTTAAAATGAAAATTATTATAAAATTTCCTTTAAATCTACTGCAAAAGTTAAAGGAAAAAACACAGCATATACCTGGTTTTATCAGAGATCCACTCTTCATTGATGTCCTCATGCATCCTTGGCAAAATCCTCATTACCTCTCCAGTTCTTGTGCTGACCACAATATTACTTCCAACTGCATCCATTACATCAATGGATTCTGTCTTTCTAAGAAAATAAACACATATATTTACTAGCTGATTTTGAGAATAAATGGACAAAGTTTCTGTTACGTGGTTTACCAAAATCAAAAAACTTTACATATACTTTCCTTTCGTTACATATATATACACACACACTCTCATATTTGAGCAGACCATAACACAAAAACAGAAGCCAGTTATCTGAAAGTTATCTAGTTATCTAAAACAGAAGCCAGTTGGAAAGGTTGTAAATAGCCAAACTGTGAAAACTTGACTATCAAAATAAATAAATTTTGGGGTATGGCTGATTAAGGAGCTTGACAAATCCTCCCTCCAAAAGCAAAAATAAAGCTAGACAAAACTGACGAAAGTAACCAACTCAACTCTTTGGAGAGCTAACAAAAGCAAACACATCATGTGAAGGTTTTATGTTTAGAGAAACTGCTGAACTTCTAGAAAGAATGGTGGAAACCAGCGGTGTTCTGGCTTGGGACTATTCTTATTGTCCTTCTCACCACCTTGAACTGGAGGTTCTGGTAGGATGGGGCAAGCTATGAAGACAGGGGATTTTTTCTTGCAGACAAAGACTCACTTGATTTGGAGAAATGGAAAAGCTGTCTGTGGAAGTGATACCTTGGAGGTCACTGAGCTGAGGAAAGTCAAGGACCTACTGGCACGAGGCTGCAGTCACAGGCAGGGTGAGCATTCCTAGAGGAGGCTGCACAAATGTGCAGCTGAGACCAGAGACAGCCCAGGCTATTCACTCTCCTGGACAACACAGAGACCCAAGAGACCTAATGTAAACTACAAGCTGGGCAGACCGGAAAACAGCCTGAACTCTGAATATGCTTTTCTATCCACAAACAAGGGCAACCCACATGGCTCAGTGGTAAAAGAACCTGCCTGCAATGCAGGAGATGCAGGTTCAATTCCTGGGTCAGAAAGATCCCATGGAGAAGGAAATGGCAAACCACTCTTGCCCATATTCTTGCCTGGGAAATTCCATGGACAGAGGAGCCTGGCGGGCTACAGTCTATGGGGTCCCTAAAGAGTCAGACACAACTTAGCAACTAAACAGGAACAACAATCCACACACAGATCCACTGGCAGAGGATGGAAGCTTTACTGGCTCAAAGAATTTGAGCATGATCATTATTTGACTACTAAGCTATACAGAGAAGCAACTCCTAAGAAGCCCTGCTTAAAAATAAAAACAATAATATTAAAATGTTCAATGATAGAAGGAAAGTCATGTTTAAAGATGAAAGGGAAGAACTTCCCTGGTGGTGCAGCGGTTAAGACTCTGAGCTCCCAATGCAGGGGACCGGGGTTCAATCCCTGGTCAGGGAATTAGATCTCACATGCCACAACTAAAGATCCTGCATGCCACAGCTAAGACCTGGCACAGCCAAATAAATTAATAAAAATAACTATTAAAACAAAAAAGATTAAAGGGAAATATAAAATCATGAATCAACAAGTGAAGATTCCCAGCGAGGATACAAAAATTAAAAAAAAAAAAAGAAACAAATTCTGGAGTTGGAAAATGTAGCTAATAAAAAGCTGACTGTAGCGGTTGAATAGAAGATTTGGGATGGTAAAAGAATGAACCTGATATGATATGTCAACAGAATCCATCTAATCTGAAGAACAAAGAGAGAAAAAGTTTTAAGAAAAATGAATAGTGTCTCAGAGACCTATAGCACATTAAATGTACCATCATATGTATTACAGAGAGGAGAAAAAACTCTCTACTTAAACTTTTGAGTTATGTACTGTCTTTTTTTTATACATAAATACATGGTTCAAAGCCTGGAATTTTAAGATGCTCCCATATACTCTGGTAGGAGTTTAAAATTAGAGGGCAATTTAATATGTTTCTAGAACCTGAAAAGTATTCAAATTTATTTTCAATGATCTATTTAATTTCTTAGTTTATTCAGAAGAATCAGAGATAGAATCAGAGAAAATGTAAATATATTTATCATAGATTTTTAATTATACAGAAATAGAAATAAACTAAAGGTCTAATAAGAACTGATTAAATAATGTATGATTTGTATACATGGTTGAAAGTTTAATATACAATGAGAGGAAACTATAAATTTTTAAAAATCAACACAATCTTACTCTTTGGAAGAAGTAAATAATTTTGTGATTAAGTACTCTAGAATTAATTTCCAAGGAAACAACAACTGACTTGCACAGGTTCATCCTATCTATCTAACAACTTACATTCCAGTAAAAGGGTTTCACTTTAAGCAAACAAAACCTTAGCAGACCAAAACAATTAGAACTCAGGAAGAAAATAAATCTTAAATTTTTTTGAATGATACTGAAGTAAAGGACAAAAAATACAATGATAAATACCTTGTTTCCCAAGGCCGAGCGGTAAAGGCATAGGGCTTAGAAGTCAGGGCACCTACAGGGCAGATGTCAATGATGTTGCCAGAAAGTTCAGACATGAACATCTTTTCAATGTATGTGCCAACTTGCATATCGTTTCCTCTGCCTGTAGTTCCCAAATCATCCACTCCTGCGATCTCACTTGCAAACCTACAGGATAAAAATGCACCAAACAACTGGTCAGACCTGCAAAATTACCTCCTTTCTTATTATTGCAAAGATAATGATTTTCAAAACACTAAGAAGGTTGTTTTCAATGGTAAGTGCAGTCCCTGAATAAAAATTAATAATAAATGCTGGCATTTGAGGTGTAACACACATACAGAAAATTGTACAAATCCATGTGTACAGCTCAACAAGTTATCATAAAGTTAATGCTTGTAGATTCTGATTTTTAAATCCAACTGAAGTTGCTGTTAACTAAAACTGAAAACTTTTTCACTCTATTGGCTTATGTAAAAAGCAACCAATACAACATCCCTCTTTTCTACCAAATAAAAGTTGCTATCCTTTCCAGTGTTATTATTCCACCAAGTTTTGTGAATATCAGGGCTAAGAATACAAATGATATTCCAAGAGACAGAAAAATAATTACCTGATGCAGCGAGTACACTGTATACACCTAGTCATAATGGTTTTTACCAACGGCCCAATGTTCTTGTCCTCCACAGCACGTTTCCCCTCTAAAAACCGGCTCCTATCACTTCCAAACATCATGGACTGGTCCTTAAGTAGATTACAAAAGAGTCAACCTAATTTTGCTAACAAAATTAAAACCTGAGACAACCAAAAGAATTAAGAAATTAAGACTACATACCTGCAGATCACATTCACCTCCCTGGTCACAAATAGGACAGTCCAGTGGGTGATTTGCTAATAAGAACTCCATCACACCTTCTCTGTACAGAAAATCGTAATATGTAAACTTAAGTAAATTGCTGGCATTCAAAATGGTTTACATATAGGGTATTTAAATAACCGTGACAGATGTATGTTCTCATACAGTTAGTATGGATTTTATATTTACTATCAGAAACACCACTGTTAATTATCATAAAAGTAATATTAAATACATAATTTAAAAAATGTTTATGAATCTGGAATAAAATATCATTAGAGAACCTAGAAAATTATGAGTTTTAACAACACAGAATTATCAAAAGTTGCTGAATGGGCCTCAGAAAACTCAGGCATTAATTCAGAAAAACATGAACGCAAAGCAAAAACAAACACAACCAGTGCCAGTACAGTTCAGTATCCTTGCAATAATCTCAGCTCAGTAAGCCCCAGACTCACTGCCATCACAGGCTGAGCAGAGTTCTAAACGGGGGTTTTTAATGCTGATTCCAATACAGACTCAAAAACATAAACACCTGACTTCACCTCCTCTATGTGTACTTACTTCCAACTGCTGCTAGAAGCACAACTTCTTCAGAGTCTGATACTGAATTTCTCATCTATGGGAAGGTCTACATATTGAAATGTTCAATTTTCTGCCAAGAAAAGTCACTATGCTGAGTTAACAGTAAAGTACCTGGCTTTCTTAGTTTTCTCAGAGTTTGTCAGGATATTCCAACCTTTCATTACTGGCATGGCACAAGCAGCTACAACCTGGAATTTCAATGGAGAAATCTCTAAGTATTTGTAATTATATAAATTTTATTTGTAATTATGAAAACAAGCAAAGAACAGAATATTTTTGAAGACTGAGTGTTTTAGTTTTCATGTTTATAATATGATAGTCTGGCACTTTACATTTCTCTTAAAAATAAGACATCATCTTAATTTTATTATAATAATTAAGATGATTTTTTAATAAGAGGCTCTGAAACAGAACATCAAATAACTGTTTTGATGAGCAGGCACTACTGAACTAAAACTGCATAAACCAAAACAGAGTTAAATTGAACGTGAACCTTTTCACTGCAACCCTTTTCTCTAGTGAAAAATGGCACAGCATAAGCACTTCCAATGTTGTGTGTCATACAGTCACTTGGAAATACTGACTGCTCTAAGAAGGTCCCTTTAATTTCTAAACATTACAATTATATAGGACTTGCACTTATAAAGTACAATGTGTTTCCAGTTGTGAAATGAAGAGAATCAATCACACAGAAAATAAATTTATAGATAGAAGTAAACAGGACCAGACTCTTGGTTACAACAATATTGATTTTAAATAAAGTTTGCTACATAATTTAAAGTTTTCTACCTTCTACAGCATGGTGTGTAATTTTAGGCATTAAGTACCTTAGGAGCTTTCTCAATTTCAACAAGGCACATCCTGCAGTTTCCAGCAACAGACAACCTTTCGTGATAACAGAATCGAGGAATCTGCATGCCAACCTTCTCACAAGCCTAGAAGAGAAAGTAAAAAATATTTGCACTAGAATAACCTGACCTTCCTGTGTCTTATCTAAAACACAGGAAAAAGAAAACAAACAAAAATCAAACAAGAAAAAAATGAAGCCATCCACTACTTATCTAATTACTCCAATCCAAATATCTGCATCTTCATTCCACCTTCATCCTCAAAGAGATTTCCCTCCTTTTCTTTATTCTTGACTCCAACCTCTATCTGCTCTGAAGATACCTCTTTAAAGATCCTCACCATGCCTAAAAACTGGATAAAGCATCCTCAGACTGTGCTTGACTACTCACTTGTCCTCTGAACCATTCTCTATAGATTCCTCCTTCGAACTCTGTCCCAGTGGTTTCATGTCCCTGGATTTCCTCATTGACTAGCTCTCCTCCTTTAGATTAGACTTCATTTCACACCATCTAGGTGACTATAATCTGGTTCTGTCTTTGGCCCCATATATCCCGCCCAGGACTCCCCACTGTTGGCTAAGGGCTCTTCTCAGTTCCCATTTGCCTAGTGAGGGGGATTAGTTCAGCTCTGCCAATTATCCCTGCTCCTTTGCTGAGCCTATAAATGCACTTAAATTTCAAGAGTTAGTTATTCCATCCTTAGCCCTCACTCTAAAGCAATCTCATCAATTTTCAATATTTTTAACAACTTGATAAAAATGCACCAAGTCTTCCTGTGTGCTAGATGCAGTGGGTCAACTGTCCCCACCTTCACACTAGCCCATTTTACATACTGATTACATTCGAACCTTCATCTGCAATCCTGACAGTCTTCCACTTCTTTAGATGTAGGTAGGCATTTACATGTGCATGTTCTTTAGACAGTTAAAATTCAATCTATTTCCATTCCCTACTTCTCCAGGGGATCTTCCCCACCCAGGGATTGTATCCGGGTTTCCCGCATTGCAGGCAGATTCTTTATCATCTGAGCCACAGGCAAGCCCTGTCCCCTCCTACATATCCCCAAATAAGATAACGAAGCCAGAAATCACAAAAACTCCTCTGCTCTTCATCATTCCTAAAGGCCTGTCTATCTACATCTCACTCTCTCATGAATATACTCTTTTGTTTCCATTTCCATTGCCACTATTTTGGCCCTTCTCATTTCCTGCTCCACTAATGCAAGATATACTCTATCCTTGTCTCATTCTAATCTTAATCACCAAAGCACCATACTCTACAGTCAATGTCATACTGCTTAGTAGCATGAAAACTCTTGATGGGCCAAACTACAAGCTCTTTAACATTGCACTGACTATCTTTAATGACTAGACCTTCTCCAACATCACAGTTCTGATTTCCCGTTATCTCCTCTTCCACACATACCTTGTTTCACTAGTACTAAATGACCTGAAGTTTCCTTGTCCACATATAAACATCTGTTCATCCTTTAAAAACTTCTCAGGGATCACCTGAGATATTTCTGACATCTCTACCACCTCCTATTCATGCCAAAATACTCTCCACTGTACACTGAACATATTTTTGTTATATATTTATTGTTTATATTTCTATGCCTGATGGTACAAAAGTTACTGCTAAAATTAATAAAGAGCATTTAGCTCTGCAATAATTTACAATGGAATAAAGCACTACTTCTTCATGACCAATTTTGTTAGTTCTGGAAGAAACTGGAGATATTAAGTGTTTAGGGCATAAATTTAAGAACCTACTACCCTCCATTTACCTGCTTTGTAGGATACCTTCCTAGAAACATTGTTAAAAACAGGAGAGTTATGTAAATGTGCATCAAGCAGGCTCATAAAAAAGATTACCTTTCTCCCAAACTTACTCATATTAACTAATAATTTATTTCACATAACTTAAAATTTCTAAATGGGAATTTATTTGTAAGGCAGAAGTGAAACAAAAGAATTCCCACAGTTCATTAAGAAAGTCAGAAACAGAAAAGCTCATTCTGATATGCCAAGGTTTCAAATCAAAGTTATTTTCATATAATTTTACTATCTACAGTTCTTTAAAGAGCATTTGTCAAGGAATCTTGAAAATTTTAGAAGTAAACAGTATCAAGAAAATAAAATTTTTTTCAATCAGATTATGCACAAAAATAAAGAACTGAAATTAATGCCTACTTGAAGGACGGTAGTTCCTGGTTCCACCATGACAGACTGACCATCAACAAATACTTCAATCAAGTTGCTTGCTGCTGTGGCAGTTGTTCGAACTGATCATCCAAAACATTGAGGTGAAGATGAAATTAACAGAATTCAAGTTATCATAGCAGAGGGGGTAATGGATTAAATAATTAACCTACAGGTCTAAATTTTTTCCTCATTTAATACTATTCCCTTCTATTTCTCTAGATGCAAACTTTTAAAATACTGAATTAGAGGAAAGCTTTTCCAGTCCTTAACACCAAATGGAATATAGTTGTCTATTTTTAACAGCGGTTTAGGCTGTAACTTTTTTGGCCCTGCTGTGTGGCATGTGTACAATCTTAGTTCCCTACCAGGGATTGAACCATGCCTCCTGCCACTGTTAGTGCAGAGTCCTAACCATGGGACTGCCAGGAAGTCCCAGTTATAACTTTTAATGCCACTGAACACATGTTCCTGGGAAGATCACTTCTCAAAAGCAGAACGACTGCTTTTTCCATTCTGGCACTGATGGGGAATTCCTATTACTTTCCATTTCTATGAACTGTTTAAAGCTGTATTATTCTATTCAGCTATTCTATTCTATTTTTAATAAAAACTATTATATTTTTAAAGAAAAATAAACCACTGACTCAACATTGTTTCTATTTTTATTTAAAATCTATTATGGATTTAGGGTCTTTTAAGAAACATTCCATAAACCTATAAATTTACAAAGATAGACAGTTTAGTGCCCACAAACTTGCAATTTAAAAAAAAGATACTCACCACATCCTTTAGAAGACTTGGAAAGGCCTACTAAGGCCTTTCTTACAGGTATCCTTAACATACTGCTAAAAATAAAACAAAGAAGGGCTATGTTATGATAGAAAAAACAATCCCAATAACAAACTTTTTAGTAATATTTTATGGGTTTAAAGGACTTCATATACATATTTTATTCCATGGAACATTTCACAAGTCCTGATATTGTTTCTCAAATTATAGAGATGAGAATACTCCATCTCAGCTAAAGTAACTGACTTTTACATCATCAAGAAGCTAAGGAAGAGCCGCTAGTATATAAATATGAGCCTTCTAATTCTATACAAAGGGCAGTTTTGTTGTTTTTAATTATAAACAAATGGTCAAACTTAAATACAACTATGTAGTAAAATAAATTCCAAGAATTAGCTTATCATTAGTTGCTATGTAAAATAAAGCCTACCTTTCTATCTTCATTTCCTGCTAATACACATTCCAAAATTCTATGTTCTGAGCAGTTATCTACTAAATGCTCCTGAGATATTCTGAGCCTAAGATATTCACAAGCCTAAGCTTGAAAAAGTCTGGAGTGCCATTTTCTGTGTCAACTAGTACATTTATCTTTCAGATTTGCAATTATTTATTTTTGCGCTTGTTCTACCCCCACACTGTATTATGAACTTCCTGAATCTTTCTATCTCTACCCCTAAGGATCGCGCACAGTAAGCTCTAAAAGAGTGGTTCTCTACAAGACACAATTTTGTTTCCCAGGGAACATTTAGCAAGGTCCAGAGAAATTGTCTGTGGTCAGGATGAGGGGAAACCTATTGGTGTCTAGCGGGTAGAGGTCAGGGTGCAATTAAAGATCCTACAATACTCAGGACAATTTCCCATAAAATAGAATTACCTAAAGTGCTGCAGCTGAGAAGCCCTCTCTACAGGATTTGCTGAATTACTGAAATAAATGAAAGTAGGTTACAGAACTTAACACCAATTAAAGGTGTACATAAGCGAACACTGAAAAGTTATTTGATCTTTTAGGTCCACTCGATTATATGGACAAAGCATTGCTGAATCAGAACAGCACAGATTCAAAATCAACAATCAATATTTCATACAACAGTGTAAAAAATTTTAATTACTATTTTGCTCATGTCCAATACAATATGAAACTGGTGCCTACTTTAGCTAGAAAATCCATGAGGACTATTTGTATTGAACACCCTGCAACAAATGGAAGACTGCATAACCCCAACATAAGAAATACAGATTTGCAAAACTTTGATAAGTGCTTTACACTTTTTTGGCTACCTTGCAGGAACAGAAAAAATCGAATATAAGATGGGAAAGTGCTAATGATGAACCATTTCTAAAACTAGACTGAACACGTTTTGGTACAGGGATAGATAATACCACTCCACATTCACCATGTATCCTGCATCCATCCACTTCTTTCCCTCCAAGGTACTATCCTATTCCAAGCCACCATCATCTCTTGCTTGGATTATTAGAACAGCCCCCTAACAGGTCTCCTGGCTTCCACACTGCTCCTATTGCCTCTCCCATCTTCCCAAGGGCTGTGGCCTCAGACTGAAATGCTCTTTCCTCAGATCTTTCTGGGCCCTCCTCATCCTTCAAATTTCTGCCTTAAAAGGCATTTCTCAGGGAGATTTTCTTAGACCAGTCTAACTAAAACTATCGTAACTACTCCCCAGTCATGTCACCCATTTAATTCTTCCTTGCAGACTCGCTTCTAGTTTATAATAGACGTCCAATAACTATTTGCTAAATGAGTTCTATCTCTACCATCTGGCCATCACTTCCACTTTCCTGGCATTAAAAAGTGTAGGTGCTCTGGCAATCTTGTAACACCCTGCTTAAAGATGCACATACAATTCAGTGGGGGAAAAAAAAAGACTTTCAGTAAAAAACCAACCTGATGTTTCTTCATCAGAAACACTTCATTTTACAGCTTCTATACTCTCACAAGTTCTGTTTCTGAGCACAGTTGTACCTGACCCACGCTTTTATAGTACATGTGCATGCATTAGATCCCCAAATTTAAACAACGTAGCTTTGTCATTTGCAGTGCAACCTCTGGGCCAACTGTTTAAATGTCCCTTTCTTCCCCACCAGTGAAAATGGTAAGAAGTGCTACCCAATGCAGCCCTTGCACAAAACCAAAAAACAAAACAAAAGGCATGCACAGTTGCTAAGGCAACAGCGGCCAAAGATGCCCAGTACCAGGTATGTGTTAATTTGGGGGAAAAGGCTCAGTCTTTAGGCCTAAGTCACTGACACAGGTTCTCTCCAGGAAGGGGACTGTCTTGCATTCCTGTGCAAAGGGAAGGTCACCCAAAAGGTGACTCGGACCAGCGTTCCCCAGGGCCTCCAGGTTTCCTCCTCCTCTCTGCTCCATCAGACCAGAGATCTTGCCTAACAGTCCTCACCTGCCGGCTCTCGGGGGTTCCCGAGGAGGCGGGGTGGAACGCGGCGCAAAGTCAAGGACAAGAGGAGAATGAGTGGGCTGACACAAAGGAAACAGTCTCGTCAATAAACAAACGCCGGGGGCTGGGGCACCTCAGCCTTCTCACCCAAACACGACCTCACCTTCTCCCTGGAGCCGCGGAGGCTGCCCTGCAGAATTGTCTGCAATACACCGACCCCTTCAGAGGCCGGGTTGCCTATTCAATATGGCGGTCTCGGGTATCTCCGCCAGCCGGGCCTGGAAGAACGGAAAGCCGGGAGGGACTAGAAACCCCAGTTCGACAATTTCCGGCTGATAGAGTTCGGCAACTTCCGTCGGCTTGACAGAGGGCGGGGCGGAGGGCGTAGCACCCGGGAGGAGGCCGGGGTGGGGTTGGGGGTGACGGGGGCCGGCTCGGACCCGCAGTTCCGCCGGAAGTGGCCTGTCGGTTGAGGCCGAGCGTTTTCGGCCATCTCCGGCGCCCCCAGAGGGCGGGTCCTAGAGTCTTCGAAAACCTTGAGGTAGCAATTTAAGAAATATCCATTTTATTAATTGATTTCCAAATGCAAAGAAAGGCCAATGGATAAATTGCGGGCCATTAATTTAGAGCCTTTGCTTTTTACGTTGAAGAATCTTAACGTACTTTGACCTTTAACCTGCGGCCGAGGGCCTCGGAGAGAAACGCCTCCGTTTCTATATAAGGGATTTCCGGCCTTTGGCGGCCCTTTTTTTCCTCTTAGCGCTGGGCGCAGGCCGGTTGCGCGCCTCTTTTTCTTCGCTGCCTCCCAGTTCTAGATTAGCCGTCGCCATGGGTTTTGGAGACTTGAAAAGCCCCGCTGGCCTCCAGGTGCTCAACGACTACTTGGCGGACAAGAGTTACATAGAGGGGTGAGCGCATTGGCCCGGGTCGGGCAGGGCCGGGTTGGTGGGGCCACGTGGCGCCGCCTCGGCTGCGGCTAGAGGAAGGGAAACCCGGTCCCAGGGCTCTCCTTGGGGAGGGGGTTGCGAGGGAACAAGGGTTAAAATGTGCTTTTTCCGCATGCTTAACTCCACCAGGTTTTTCCACGTCTTTGCTCCGTTAACAGATGTAAGCCTGTAGCTCCATGTTAGCAATTGCAATTTCTGAAGAGGTCTACTGAGTGGCAAGAATGTCTCAGGGTATCGCGGAGAACCAAATAAATGATCCCTTATCCTAAGAAGCTTATTTCTTACAAAAGACAAAGCAGCTTAGGTACCCCGGTGACGAAAGGGCGAGTTCGTAGTGTTTGTCATTCACTTGCTGGTGTTTGTATCTCTCCTTATAAAAGTGTGTGTAATTACGTTTGTATCATCGGCAGGTATGTGCCATCACAAGCAGATGTAGCAGTGTTTGAAGCCGTCTCCGGCCCACCACCTGCCGACTTGTGTCATGCCCTCCGTTGGTATAATCACATCAAATCCTATGAGAAGGAAAAGGCCAGGTAAAATTATCTTTGTGTTTGCTTGAGGAATAGAATACTTTCAGAGCTTAAACTCGGGGTTTTCACGTGACAAGTTAGGGTTCAGGATATTTTAGTTTTGTTGGGATATTGTGAGCTAATTTCTCCATGACTTGAGAAGGGCCAAGAGACCGAAATCCTCCCATTTTTTCACGTAGCAGGTAGAACGTGACCATATTGAAGGAAAAAATTGGTCAATCTAGGAAATAGAAAATTTTATTCAAGCCACACCGAGGATTATAACCTCTGAAAAACTCTTCTGAAACCTGACAACTGTTCCCTCCACATAAGTAAGACAAGGCTGTAAATAATGTAAATGATTCATGTATTATTTAATGATGGTTTATATAATCTAGATCTACAGGTGCAAAGCAGGTTCATCATGACCCAAGATTAAGAAGAAATATTTCTTTAAGAGGGTTGGTTAATGCACATATACAATGCAGCCTAGAGGGGAGGCAGGTGGTTCAAATGGACTAAGAAAGATTTAATTTTTAATTTTTATTTTGTCTTGCCACAAAATATGAATTTTACTTGATCAAAAACAGCAATTCACCTGTTCCCCACACTGCCTTTCCAATGTGCCTGACCTTGACTTGGGGGGCAGTGCACCTCTGGGATGAGCGGGTCCTTCTTCAATCTTCGGAAACTGCTAACAAGAATGGAAGTTTGAGGAGGTAGACTCCAGTTCACTAAGAATGGAACTGAGCATACTTAATGAAATCTCAAATAGAAATAATCATTCTGAAAGTATATCATTGTCCATATTGAATAAAATGTTTCACATGGTACTGATGATTGTTGGGTGAGAAGCTCAACATATATATAAAAGTATTTACCAGGGAGGGTTGAAGGGTAAATTCTTAGTATAAAAGAGATTCTTTAGTTTTAATGAAAACAAGCTCTCGCGTGTTACGTGAAAGGGGACATGGTGACCTAGTAATATTTGATTAATTTTTTTTTTTCAAGCCTGCCAGGAGTGAAGAAAGCTTTGGGCAAGTATGGCCCTGCTAATGTGGAAGACACCACAGAAAGTGGAGCTACAGATAGTAAAGATGATGATGACATTGATCTCTTTGGATCTGATGATGAGGAGGTATGGCATAAATTGACTTATGTGTGTATCTGTGCTTAAGCACAGGCTCTGTAGCCAAAATCCCTGGGTTTTAACTCTGGCTTCACTTAAAATTACCTGCCTTTTAAAAATTCTGACTGGCTACATGATGAATAAAATCAAATCACCATCTTTCGGCTGAGTTCGTGATGGATTTGCTTTTTTCTGACAAAGCCAGTCTTTGTTACAACCCACCAGCTTTAAACTAAGGAACAATCCACTTTGTGAAATACATGAAATTTTTTCCTCTACAGGAAAGTGAAGAAGCCAAGAGGCTAAGAGAAGAACGCCTTGCCCAGTATGAGTCAAAGAAAGCCAAAAGTGGGTCATTTTATAATTTGTGTCTAATTGACTTAATAGATTTCATAATGTGAATAATCTTTTTAAAAAGTTAACCTTCAAAGTAATTTCCTTTCCTCCCCATTTTGTTGAAGTAGAGCTTCAAAACTTCCACAGCTACTGGTCTGCAGCTGTTCTTAAAGGTAGCAGCTGTGGCATTCCACTGTGGGAAAGAAACTGTCACACAACTCAACACCTCTTTCTCAGCACAACAGAAAGTGGGCATGTGTGTGACAAACACAAGGTGTGTGTTCTATACTTCTGTGTGGCTAAGGAGATGATCCATTTAGAAACAAATTTAAGATTTATTAAGTGACTTGGAGTAGGGTAAAAAGAATTGTTTGAACGATGCTGTTTCCTAATTTTTTTAGAACCAGCACTTGTCGCCAAGTCTTCCATCTTATTAGACGTGAAACCTTGGGATGATGAGACTGATATGGCAAAACTAGAGGAGTGCGTCAGAAGCATTCAAGCAGATGGCTTGGTCTGGGGCTCTTGTGAGTTTAATCTTCTCTTTTTGACACTGGCATCTGCATAGTTTCCAACTGTGTCAATTCTAAGATTTTTTTCGATCTTCTTTTCAGCTAAACTAGTTCCGGTTGGGTATGGCATTAAAAAACTACAAATACAGTGTGTAGTTGAAGACGACAAAGTTGGGACAGACATGCTGGAGGAGCAGATCACTGCTTTCGATGAGTATGTACAGTCTATGGATGTGGCTGCATTCAACAAGATCTAAAATCCATCATGGTTCAGTGCCCATAAATAAAAGTTTGAAAGACAACCCTTGGCTCTTGATTTCTAAATAAGAAGGTGGTACTTATATTCCATTTTTGAGGGAAGAAATTCAGTGGCTAGATAATTCATAAATAATGTAAATTTAGGTCAGCATTGTCATTCAACATTTAGCCAAAAAAAGACTACCTGTTATGAATACTGTGGCTACGCATAGATGTAAGGTAGATTTTATAAACAAAAGTGGACTTAGGACAACTTCTCTACCTGTTAGTGACATCCTCTATAAGTGGTGATACAACTTTTACTGCAGTATTTCAAGCGTTTATATTATTGAAGAGGTGTACGTGACTGAGAATTTGTACTAAGAGTTTTTTTTTTCTTTAACCACATCACTTGGCTTTTGGGACTTTAGTTACCCAGGTCCAAGGCAGTTAACTGCCAAGAGTTGATTTTAGATTAATTTAGCCCATGTATAATGGCTCAGTTACAAAATTACCTAATATCTGAGCTGACTCCTCAATGAGAATATTCAGAATATCTTGAATCATAAGAAATGAGTGAAAAACAGATAAAGTGCTTATGGTAACACCAGGCATGTGCAAATAATATCATTTTGTTGGATAGTTAAACATTTGGAGTTAAAGGAATTAAAGGCCAAGACTAACTCATTTTGTAGTTGGGGACGATGGCTGACAGTAGTTTGTTGTGACCTAACATCAAGCTAGGGTCTGCTGCTGCTGCTGCTAAGTCGATTCAGTCATGTCCGACTCTGCGACCCCATCCCTGGGATTCTCCAGGCAAGAACACTGGAGTGGGTTGCCATTTCCTTCTCCAAGGTAGGGTCTACTTGTGACTAAAATCACAATTAAAAGTCCCAACTAAAAATGTTACGTGTTACATGAGTTAGTATGTGTGATTTACTAAAGGTTACCTACCTAACCCAGAGCTTGGTTTCCCAGTGGTGCTAGTGGTAAAGAACCCACCTGCTAATGCAACAGACTTGGGTTCAATCCCTGGGTTGGGAAGATCCCCTAGAGAAGGAAATCACAGCCCACTCCAGGATTGTTACCTGGATAACCCTATGGACAGAGTAGCCTAGTGGACAGTGGTCCATGGGGTCACAGAGAGACACAACGCAAAGTGACAGCCTGTAGGCAACCTGGAGGAGGGGAGGATTCCCAGAATTTGTCATGAATTGCAACCTGCGTCAAGGCAACATTGTAAATTTTACATGATGCCTTCTGTACTGTTTGATCTTCCCTGGTTGCTCAGAGGTTAAAGCGTCTGCCTCCAACGTTGGAGACCTGGGATTGATCCCTGGGTCGGGAAGATCCCCTGGAGAAGGAAATGGCAACCCACTCCAGTATTCTTGCCTGGAGAATCCCATGGACAGATGAGCCTGGTAGGCTACAGTCCACAGGATCACAAAGAGACAGACACGACTGAGCGACTTCACCTTCACCTTCTGTACTGTTGGGGAGAATTTGTGTTGAGCCTGTGTGGTGGTGTGGGGAGGGAAGCCTAAAGATTCTTCAAGAGATGGGAATACCAGATCACTTTACCTGCCTCCTGAGAAATCTTTATGCAGGTCAAGAAGCAACAGAACTGGACATGAAACAACAGACTGGTTCCAAAGTGGGAAAGGAGTCAAAAATGTAGAGTACATCATGTGAAATACCAGGCTGGAATCAAGATTGCCAGGAGAAATAATAAACTCAGATAATGCAGATGACACCATCCTGATGGCAGAAAGCAAAGAACTAAAGAGCCTCTTAATGAGAGTGAAAGGAGAGTGAAAACGCTGGCTTAAAACTCAACATTAAAAAAACCGAGATCATGGCATCTGGTCCCATCACTCCATGGCAAATAGATGGAGAAACAAGGGGAACAGTGATAGACTTTATTTTCACAGGCTCCAAAGTCACTGCAGATGGTGACTGCAGCCATGACATTAAGACGCTTGCTCCCTGGAGAAAAAGCTATGACCAAACTGGACAGCATGTTAAAAAGAGATACTACTGACAAAAGTCTGTCTAGTCAAAGGTATGGTTTTTCCAGTAATCATGTATGGATGTGAGAGTTGGATCATAAAGCTAAGCACCGAAGAATTGATGCTTTTTGGTGTTGAAGAAAACTTTAATTAAGAGTCCCTTGGACTGCAAGGAGATCAAACCAGTCAGTCCTCAAGGAAATGAGTCCTGAATGTTCACTGGGAAGACTGATGCTGAAGCTGAAATTCCAATACTTTGTCCACCTGATGCAAAAAACTGACTCCTTGGAAAAGACCCTGATGCTGGGAAGATTGAAGGCAGGAGGAGAAGGGTATGACAAGAGGATGAGATGGTTGGATGGCATCACCGACTCCACAGACGTGAGTTTGAGTAAGCTCCAGGAGTTGGCGATGGAAAGGAGCTGGTGTGCTGCGGTCCATGGGGTCATCTCAGAGAGTCGGACATGACTGAGCAACTGAACTGAACTGTGTAGTAGTGTTTGGGAGGGAGGCCTAAAGATGGGTGATTGATCCCTAGGCTGTGGTTCATGAGTCTAGCTTGGGTGAGGAAGTGGGACATTCTACCTGAATTTGTAAGTCTGACTAAGTCTGTCAGGGTGGGGGATCTTCAAAACTGAGATGGTGCTACAGTTGAATGAATGTACTGAGAGGAGAATGGTACTGTAGTCAGATGATAGTCCAGTATTGGAAACAGCTGCATGTTAACAGTTTGCAATATACTGAACCTTTGAGTATATATTTTTCAAATATATAAATGTTTTTTACTTGGCTGTAGCCGGTCTTAGTTGCAAGAGGGGACAACGTGATGAGATGGATGGCATCACTGACTCAATGGACATGAGTTTGAGCAAACTCTGGGAGATGGTGAAGAACAGGGAAGCCTGGTGTGCTGCAGTCCATGGGCCAGCAAAGACTTGGACACGACTGAGCAACTGAACAAGAAGTCTTGGATGTGGCATGTGGGATCTAGTTCCTTGACCAGAAATCAAACTCAGGATCCCTGCATTGAAAGTGTGAAGTCTTATTAACCACTGACCACCAAGGAAGTCCCTTGGTGGGACTTCCTTTTTTTTCTTTATGAGTAGTATTTATATCGGAGAAGGCAGTGGCACCCCACTCCAGTACTCTTGCCTGGAAAATCCCATGGGCGGAGGAGCCTGGTAGGCTGCAGTCCATGGGGTGGCACAGAGTCGGACACGACTGAGCGACTTCACTTTGACTTTTCACTTTCATGCATTGGAGAAGGAAATGGCAACCCACTCCAGTGTTCTTGCCTGGAGAATCCCAGGGACGGGGAAATGTAGTGAGCTGCCATCTATGGGGTCGCACAGAGACAGACGCAACTGAAGCGACTTAGCAGCAGCAGCAGTATTTATATATTTTTTTGCAGTAGTAGTTTTCAGAAAAGTAGAGCTTGGAAATTGTGGACCTCCAAAAATGTTCATTTTGTAGTCTGTAGGCCAAAGAGATTACAACAGACCCAGTCTAAAATCACTGGAGATATTTTCAGGTTGTCACAATTATGGTAGCCAGCAGAGGGCAGCACTTGATTTTGTGGTGAACAGCAGAGCCTGGGGATTCTGGAAATGATACGGAAAAGCAGAGATGTAGTAGCCTAGTGAACAGCCAAAAATAATTCATAGTCACTTACTTGAGTACCAGATAGCTTGAGTACCAAGTAGCTTGACCAAAATGTTAAGTATGAAAAGTAATTAATTTTAAACTAATGATTAAAAATGTTTTTAAGGGGCTCCCCTGGAGTCCAGTGGTTAAGGCACAGTGCTTTCACTGAAGGGGACATGGATTCCTGATCTGAACCAAGATACCACAGACCACACTGCTGAAATATAGGAAAAACAATGGTTAAAAGTAAGAGTTAAAAAATTTAGAATAGTCAATTCAAACCACAGCTGTCTGGTAAATCTTAAAATAATGAAGCATATGACTTTAAGATCTTGACTCCATGGTCCTGAATGAAAAATTAATGGTATCTTTTAATGTCATTTAAAAAGATCACACATTAATATCATTCAAAATTCTAGAGTTTATACAGTGAAATCTTCCCTGTCCCCCAGGTCTCCCATTCACTTTCATAAAAGCAACCAAGGTTGCCAGTTTCTTAGGTCTTTCCAGAGCTAGTCTAAACATATGTAGAGACTAATTGTAGCATACTAATTATAGCATATGATGCAAATTTCTGCATCTTAAGTTTTGTCCATAGATATAGACTTAGATATCTTTTATTCTGTAATGGTACCTAAAAGACTTCCTCATTTTTTTAACAGTTATATAATCCATTTTCTCATATCTTACTTAGTCTGGTTATTGGATCTTTAGTTTGCTTTCATTTTTTTGCTATTATGAGCAATGCTCACATATTCATGTGAGCCAGTATACCGAATTGTTTTTTTGAACAGAATGGGAAAGACTAGGGATCTCTTCAAGAAAATCAGAGATACCAAAGGAACATTTCATGCAAAGATGAACTCGATAAAGGACAGAAATGGTATGGACCTAACATAAGCAGAATATATTAAGAAGAGATGGCAAGAATACACAGAAGAACTGTACAAAAAAGATCTTCACGACCCAGATAATCACGATGGTGTGATCACTGACCTAGAGCCAGACATCCTGGAATGTGAAGTCAAGTGGGCCTTAGAAAGCATCACTACGAACAAAGCTAGTGGAGGTGATGGAATTCCAGTTGAGCTATTTCAAATCCTAAAAGATGATGCTGTGAAAGTGCTGCACTCAATATGCCAGCAAATTTGGAAAACTCAGCAGTGGCCACAGGACTGGAAAAGGTCAGTTTTCATTCCAATGCCAAAGAATGCTCAAACTACCGCACAACTGCACTCATCTCACAGGCTAGTAAAGTAATGTTCAAAATTCTCCAAGCCAGGCTTCAGCAATATGTGAACTGTGAACTTCCTGATGTTCAAGCTGGTTTTAGAAAAGGCAGAGGAACCAGAGATCAAATTGCCAACATCCACTGGATCATGGAAAAAGCAAGAGAGTTCCAGAAAAACATCTATTTCTGCTTTATTGACATTGCCAAAGCCTTTGACTCTGTGGATCACAATAAACTGTGGAAAATTCTGAAAGAGGTGGGAACACCAGACCACCTGATCTGCCTCTTGAGAAATTTGTATGCAGGTCAGGAAGCAACAGTTAGAACTGGACATGGAACAACAGACTGGTTCCAAATAGGAAAAGGAGTTCGTCAAGGCTGTATATTGTCACCCTGCTTATTTAACTTCTATGCAGAGTACATCATGAGAAGCGCTGGACTGGAAGAAGCGCAAGCTGGAATCAAGATTGCCGGGAAAAATATCAATAACCTCAGATATGCAGATGACACCACCCTTATGGCAGAAAGTGAAGAGGAACTAAAAAGCCTCTTGATGAAAGTGAAAGTGGAGAGTGAAAAAGTTGGCTTAAAGCTCAACATTCAGAAAATGAAGATCATGGCATCCAGTCCCACCACTTCATGGGAAATAGATGGGGAAACAGTGGAAACAGTGTCAGACTTTATTTTTCTGGGCTCCAAAATCACTACAGATGGTGACTGCAGCCATGAAATTAAAAGACGCTTACTCCTTGGAAGGAAAGTTATGACCAACCTAGATGGCATATTCAAAAGCAGAGACATTACTTTGCCAACAAAGGTCTGTCTAGTCAAGGCTATGGTTTTTCCTGTGGTCATGTATGGATGTGAGAGTTGGACTGTGAAGAAAGCTGAGCGCCGAAGAATTGATGGTTTTGAACTGTGGTGTTGGAGAAAACTCTTGAGAGTCCCTTGGACTGCAAGGAGATCCAACCAGTCCATTCTGAAGGAGATCAGCCCTGGGATTTCTTTGGAAGGAATGATGCTAAAGCTGAAACTCCAGTACTTTGGCCACCTTATGCAAGGAGTTGACTCATTAGAAAAGATGCTGATGCTGGGAGGGATTGGGGGCAGGAGGAGAAGGGGATGACAGAGGATGAGATGGCTGGATGGCATCACTTACTCGATGGACGTGAGTCTGGGTGAACTCCGGGAGTTGGTGATGGACAGGGAGGCCTGGCGTGCTGCGATTCATGGGGTCGCAAAGAGTTGGACACGACTGAGCGACTGATCTGATCTGATCTCTGATGTTCAGAAGGCATAGGTTTACGTAGAGAAAGATTTTTTTTCTGTTTCTGGCCTTGGTATAAGAACCTCATCTTTTTTGATGTGTTCCCTAAGTGATTACCTGACGCTGAAACCTTATTTATTTTTTCATATTCATCCATCCAGTATAAGAACTGGGCACAGTGTGGGAATTCAAAACTGATTCATTCAGTGTCACTGTATTAGATATTATAAAATTACAAAAGGAGTAAGAAAATAGCCAAAGGGAGGTGGTTCAAACATCCTTAAAATGAAGTTATTTTGTGATTAAGTACGGTCATCCTTCAGTATCCAAGGGTGGATTGGCTCCAGGAACCACCCCCAGACCTCAGGTACCAAAATCCTAAGATGCTCAAATTTCTTATATAAAATGGCATAGTATTTGCATATAACCTACTAGCATCCTCCTGTATTAAATCATCTTGACTATTATAATACATAATACAATGTAAATGCTATGTAGATGGTTGTCAGCATGTGAGAAATTGAAGTTTTACTTTTTGCAACTTTCTGGAATTTTTTCTTTTTTCAGATATTTTTGATTTGTGGTTGGTTGAATCTACAGATGTAGAACCTGCAGATAAGGAGGTATCACAGTAATCTAAAAGTCCAGAGACTCAGGGAAGGCTAGAATTGAATAAAAATGTTTTAGAAGAGTTAGGACTTGAGTCGGATAGATCTTAATCAGTCATTCATTAAAAAAAAAAGTTTCAGGATGGTGTGAAAGGCAGAATGAGAAGGCAAGAATGAGAACAGTTTTGGGAGGCAATTAGACCAGTTTGGCTGGATTTTGTAGTGTCAGTTTGGGATTATTAATAGACAGGGCCAGGTTGTAGAGACATCTGAGTTATAGGCTGGCTCATTCCGTGAGGGCAATGGGGAGCCTGGTTTCCAAGCCAGAGAATGACAAAGGCAGAGCAGAGGTGGAGGTGGGAGAGGTGGAGGGTGGTGAAATAGATGAATTAAGAGGGACAAATTTAAAATAAGTCACAGCAATGTACAGTGTAGGGGATATAGTCCGTAAAATTGTAATAGCTTTTTATGGTGACAGGTGTTTACTAGATTTAGTATAGTGACCAATTTTAATGTACATAAATGTCAAACTACTCTGTTGTACATCTGAAACTAATATAGTATTGTATGTCAACTATATTTCAGTAAAAAAAAGTTCTGATCTGGAGATCTGTGGACAGAAGCAGGGAAATAAGAGGACTGTTTAACAACAGAAAGGGCTAAATCATGGCATATGTGAAAATTTTTATAAATTTAATACATTTAGTTTAGACAGTAATGGAGATTATAGCAGCAATGAAAATGCTTAATTTTTTCACTGATCATAACTATGAACTATAAGCTTATGGACAAAGACAGAGATACAAAAAAGAGTTGCATTCGTGTTTTTGAATGTGTGTATAATTTTTTTCCAAACAAATGCATTTGGCAATGACAGTTATTGTCCATAAAATAAGTGTTAAAAAAAAAAGTACATGCCTCACATACTTTGTCTAATATGAACCCCATTATAAGCTGGTGAGATAAAGCAAACACTACAATCAGCACTTACAGGTAAGGATACACCTCTGAAGGATCATTCCCCAGTTATTCACCTAGTAAGTGAGACAGAAGGAATGCAAGCCCGTCTTCATGGGCCAGGTAATATGTTGGTAACAGAATGGGGGAAGTTCTTCATTCCTGCATTTAGACAATTTGATCCTGTTTCATCTAACCCTTGCTTGATACCCTCAACTAGGAGAAGTAAAACAACAGTATCACATAAGGATAAACTTAAAATTAAGAAAGATAAACATATTCTCTCCATACATGCCCTGTATGGATAATAGTTGCATCTAGAAAATGTCCCAAATGAAAGTCTGTCATTTGAAATGTCATTGTCCTGAATAGCTTTTAGTAAAGTGAAGTGAGGGAAAATCGCTCAGTCATGTCCGACTCTGCATCCCCATGGACTATACAGTCCATGGAATTCTCCAGGCCAGAATACTGGAGTGGGTAGCCTTTCCCTTCTCCAGGAGATCTTCCCAACCCTGGGATCAAGCCTGCGTCTCTCGCACTGCAAGTGGATTCTTTAGCAACTGAGCCACAAGGGAAGCCCAGCTTTTAGTAAAGTGAACAGCAAAGAAAACTGTCCACAGACTTCTAAGTGTGCATCCCCAAGGAACTATTCATATATGGAAGAATATTGAGTGGTGAATTACTATTCAAGCCTGACTCCAACCTGGGAATCTTCTATCCTTGCTTTGCCCCTATAAAATGGGACTCCTCTCTTTTCTGAACACAGTCTGTTTTCTGTCCTCTATAAACATATGCTCTTGAGGGGCCACCTACCTGAAATACTTTTTCACCTGCACTTGTTAAAATTAGAGTCATTCTAGCTGCACTTACGGAGAAGGCAATGGCACCCCACTCCAGTACTCTTGCTTGGAAAATCCCATGGACGGAGGAGCCTGGTAGGCTGCAGTCCATGAGGTCGAGAAGAGTCATACACGACTGCGCGACTTCACTTCCACTTTTCACTTTCATGCATTGGAGAAGGAAATGGCAACCCACTCCAGTGTTCTTGCCTGGAGAATCCCAGGGACGGGGGAGCCTGGTAGGCTGCCGTCTATGGGGTCGCACAGAGTTGGACACGACTGAAGTGACTTAGCAGCTGTAGCAGCAGCTGCACTTAAATCACTTCTTTTAATGTCTTTCATTCTACTTTTCCTGCCTCTTGTAGCCTCTCAGCCCATAATATCCTTTTATAGTATTTCTAAACTTTATAAATTTTAAGAAATATTTATTAATTTGGCCACAATGTGCAGCTTATAAGATCTTAGTACTCAGACCAGGGATTGAGCCTGGGGCCTAGGCAGTGAGCGCACAGAGTCTTAACCACTGGACTGCCAGGAAATTCTTTTTTTTTAATAATATTTATTTACTTATTTGGCTGCACCAAGTCTTATTTGGAGCACACAGGATCTTTTGTTGCAGCATATGGGATCTAGTTCCCTGACCAGGCAGAGAACCTGGGCCTCCTGCATTGGGAGCACAGAGTCTTAGCCACTGGACCACCAGGGAAGTCCCCAGGAAATTCTTAATAAATACATATTTTAAAATAAAATTTATAAAATTTGAAATTCTTTGTATAAGTTCCCTTCTTCCTATAAGATTTTTTTATATTCATTCAAGAGGTGAAAGGGCTGTAACATTAATAAGTAATTACTATGTCAGAAGATGCTGAGAGTTTCACTGAATAAGTATAATACCAGGTAATATTAAGTGTTTATAGGACTAAGTGCCCACTTGAAGTACTTCATCTTTGTCAGTTCATTTAATTTTCACAATAATCCTATGTAGTAAGTACTACTATTATGAATCCATTTGCAGATGGGGGAAACTGAGGTCTAAAAAATTTAGGTCAATTTAGCCAAGGTCATAGAGCTAGGATAAACTGGGAGTCATAATTCAAAGCCAGATATCCTGCCTCAGGAGGCCCTGAAAGTTGCACTCTGTTTGGGTATTTGCTTCCATTGAGAAGGAATCAGATCTGTCTTGTTGGGTTCATGCCCTAGTCCCTGGGAGCCATGGGATTCTTTACTCTTCCGCCAACCAGGCACTGAGCTTCCTTGCTTCCTCCTCAGATTGCCCCAGGGCAGTCCTCTCCCTCTAGCCCCCTGTCCTTTCATGAATTCCTGCTACTCATTAGAGGTTATTAGACCCTTAGACCCCTGGAGAGCCCCCCTCTCCAATTCCGGCTGCCAGGGGAGGAGGCTTGAAGCCTCTAAATCTGGGCCCAGCCTTGGGTCCTACACTATTCTCCAGATTTTCCCTCAAGTTGAGAATAAAAATGAACTCCTGTTTCTGCTAGAAAGTGCTTGCATTGGTTACTACTTTCTACTAGTAGACTCCTGTAAGTTACACCCAGGCTATCAGCTATTTATTTCTGGCTGTGCTGGGTCTTCGATGCTGTGCTTGGACTTCTTATTGTGATGGTTTCTCTTGTTGCAGAGCACAGGCTCTAGGGCACATGGGTTTCCATAGTTGCAGCACTTGGGCTCAGTAGCTGCAGCTCCCCGGCTCCAGAGCACAGGCTCAACGGTTGTGGTGCATGGGCTTAGTTGCCCGCAACATGTGGCATCCTCCCAGACCAGGAAGTGAACCGTGTCTCCTGCATCGCAAAACAGACTCCTAACCACTGGACCACCAAGGAAGCCCCGTTATCATCTATTTTAAAAGCCACTAAAATTGGAGTTCTTTTCCTGGGGTACCAGGACTCCCTGAAATTTTATTTAAAAGCATTTTTTTCTGGGGAAAGGACCCATAACTTTTCATTAGACTTTCAAATAAACTCAGAATATTTATTAATTTTGACTTTTCAAGTTTCCCTTTTTAATTTTAGAGACGATTTTTTTTAGGATCTCAAACATTTTCACAGGCCCTTGGAAAGCTCAGAGGCCTTAGACGCTGTGCCCGTAGCATGGGGAAAACCGAATTGCTCTGCATGGGTTCCTAACTCACAAAGCTTAGGAAGCACTGTCCTGAACTTCCAGACCACCACCTGCTCCGTAATGTACTTTTGACCCTGGTAGCTTAATCACCTTCCTTCCTGCTCCTCAGCCTTCTTTCTCCCCCAGCCTTCAGAGTCAGTCTCTCTGCACAAACCAGGGATGAACCTACATAATCCTCTTTTCTTTCTTGGATCCTCCAGCTTTTCTCCTGATCCTGGAAGCCCATCCCTTGAGGGTTGAGGGGTACACCAGAGTGAAATATTGCAAGCCCTCCTTGTGCAAGGGGCAGGGTTCAACGGAGCACAGAGGGCTAGAAACTCACAATGAGCCTTTCTCTCCCAATCTTCCCTTAACCTATACTGGGTATGGCAGGAGGCAGGAAGCTTGGGAATGGCAAAAGTTTGGGATATGCTGAGCTATGCCGCATATTTTATTTTTTTCTTGGAATAATTTCCAAATCAGATCTGATTGTCGCATGGGGCTAACAGTAAAGAACATAGCCAGTAAATGATCTGATATTAGCATTTCTAAAAACTAAGAGATGAAATTAAAAAGATACTTATCTTCTCTCACAACTTTCAAATAAAATCAATAAATTATAGAAAATTAAGTATTTTAAAAATTGCAGTGAGTAGCAGAGTTTGTATTTATAAAAGACAAGAGAACCAGCAGAGACATGGAAAAGGAGTGGCATCTTTAAGAAACTAGATTTCCAGTGCTTCTTCACTGGCCCACTGGAATCCATCTCTTTCCTCTCTGAAAAGGCTACACTCTTCTTGGCTCTTTTATAGTATTTTTCCAAGCCAGGCTTCAGCAATACATGAACCATGAACTTCCAGATGTTCAAGCTGGTTTTAGAAAAGGCAGAGGAACCAGAGATCAAATTGCCAACATCTGCTGGATCATCGAAAAAGCAAGAGAGTTCCAGAAAAACATCTATTTCTGCTTTATTGACATCGCCAAAGCCTTTGACTGTGTGGATCACAATAAACTGTGGAAAATTCTGAAAGCGATGGGAACACCAGACCACCTGACCTGCCTCTTGAGAAACCTATATGTAGGTCAGGAAGCAACAGTTAGAACTGGACCTGGAACAACAGACTGGTTCCAAATAGGAAAAGGAGTATGTCAAGGCTGTATATTGTCACCCTGCTTATTTAACTTATATGCAGAGTACATCATGAGAAATGCTGGACTGGAAGAAGCAAAAGCTGGAATCAAGATTGCTGGGAGAAATATCAATAACCTCAGATATGCAGATGACACCACCCTTATGGCAGAAAGTGAAGAACTAGAGTGTCTTGATGAAAGTGAAAGAGGAGAGTGAAAAAGTTGGCTGAAAGCTCAACATTCAGAAAACTAAGATCATGGCATCTGGTCCCATCACTTCATGGCAAATAAATGGGAAAACAGTAGCTGACTTTATTTTTCTGGGCTCCAAAATCACTGCAGATGGTGATTGTAGCCATGAAATTAAAAGACGCTTACTCCTTGAAAGGAAAGTTATGACCAACCTAGATAGCATATTCAAAAGCAGAGACATTACTTTACCAACAAAGGTCCATCTAGTCAAGGCTATGGTTTTTCCAGTGGTCATGTATGGATGTGAGAGTTGGACTGTGAAGAAAGCTGGGTGCCGAAGAATGGATGCTTTTGAACTGTGGTGTTGGAGAAAACTCTTGAGAGTCCCTTGGACTGCAAGGAGATCCAACCAGTCCATTCTAAAGGAGATTAGTCCTGGGTCTTCATTGGAAGGACTGATGCTGAAGCTGAAACTCCAATACTTTGGCCACCTGATGCGAAGAACTGATTCATTTGAAAAGACCCTGATGCTGAGAAAGATTGAGGGCAGGAGGAGAAGGGGATGACAGTGGATGAGATTGTTGGATGACATCACTGACTTAATGGACATGGGTTTGGGTAGACTCCGGCAGTTGGTGATGGACAGGGAGGCCTGGCGTGCTGCAGTTCATGGGGTCGCAAAGAGTCAGACATGACTGAGCAACTGAACTGAACTGAATAGTATTTACTACTGTCTATCTTGCTTTAGGATTGTTCTTATCCAAGTTTACTCTCACTCTCTATAAGTACCGTATTCATCTTGTGTGCGTGCTAAGTTGCTTCAGTCACATCCAACTCTTTGCGACCCTATGGACTGTAGCCAGCCAGGCTCCTCTGTCCATGGGATTCTCCAGGCAAGAATACTGGACTGGACTGCCATGCCCTCCTCCAGGGGATCTTCGCAACCCATGGGTCAAACCCACATCTCTTACATCTCCTGCATTGGCAGGCAGGTTCTTTACCACTAGGGCCACCTCTTGACATCCTTTAAAATATCTATCTACTGAAGTTTTATATAACTCTTAGTCATCTATTTGCTAAAGCGACAAATGAATAGAAGTCAAAATACTATTATAGTCTTAAATGCAACACATTTGCATCATGAAAAGGTCACTGACTTAAAGGTATACTTTATTGGTCTTACACTGTTGTCTATATATAGAAATAGAAAGTAGAAATATCATACATGCCTTCTTTTCCTGAAATCTTTCTGATATTGAGCTGGCGTACCTACTATCTGGATGTCAGTGTTTCATGTTTATAGCAAACTTATACATATTTGCACATATAAACATTTATATTTATAATATTAGTGTAGGGGTTTAATAGGGCATATATCCCAGTTGAGAGATGGGGTCTATGTCTCCTCTCTTTGAATCTGACCTGGCCAGTGACTGCTTTGATCAATAGAGTACAGTGAAAGTGTGCAGTGTCTGGCATAGCTGTTAAGAGGAGTGGAAGTTTCCACCCTGGTCTCTTAGAGCCCTGTATTACCCTAAGTCTGGCTTCCCTGAGGTGCCATGCTGGAATACCCATGTGAAGAAAGAAGAGGAGAAGATACAAGAAACAAGGGGAGGAGGAGAGGGGAAGGAGAAGAAGGAAGGGAAGAGAAGAGGGCGGAAGGGAAGAAAGCTGCTCGGCCCATACAGCTGAGGCCCCTAATACTGTGAAACAGAGAGATGAACCTCCCTTCTGTGCCTTGTTTAAACCCTGATTCTCAGAATCATGAGAGATAATAATAATAGTTATTTTCTAGATTTGGGGGCAGTTTACCAAGTATTCAGGCACCCTGAATATATACTATAACCTACTATAATCAACTATCACTTTAATTCATAAAGGCACATGTACAGATTACATGAAATAAGGAAATTAAGTACATATGTTGCATTTTAAGAATAAGTCTAATAGGTTACTTGTGCAGAATTAAAGTAGCTTAAGCATGCCTATTTTTATATTTTTTAAATCAATCATACATTTAATATTAAAATTTAGAAGTTTTAAAAAGTCATTAAAGTTATAAAAGTAGTGTTGGTTAATCTACTATGGTATAATTAGCAAGAATAAGATAATTTAGGTTGCTGAAAAGAAAAATGAAGATCCTTCTTATATTTTATATCTAAAGAAAAATAGGATGCCAATAAAATTACCAAAAAAATAAAAAGATACAATCAGCTGTATGTCTTGGAACCAAATAATCTAAAAGCATGTCAGGGGAACCACACAAAAGTCGTGTGCTGATGGGTCGGAGGGCAAGAATTCACTGGGCTGTTTCCAGGAGACTCAGATTCTTGGTTTCAGAGTTCCTGAGCTGTTCACTCAGGGTGCCTGAGCAGCTCACCTCCCACAGCGTGTATTTTAGTATCTCAGCCACTGAGGCCCGGAAGCGCGCTTGGAACTTCTTACTAATCAGGACGTAAAGGATGGGGTTCAAGCAACTATTGAGGAACGCCAGGCCAGTGGAGAGGGGGATGCTAGCCTGTAGCACTTGGTGGAAATAGCTATTGTGGTGAATCGTGAGTTCCCAAATGCTAAACAGGTGATAAGGAGTCCAGCAAATCAGAAAGGCCATGACCACAGCCAGGATGGTCCAGAAGTGCTTACTGGAGATCAGGATGCTTCGCTTCTTCACCTTGAAGATGAGGCACAAGTAGCAAATGCTCATTGTTAGCAGAGGGAGGAGGTACCCAACAATAACTTTCACCCAGGTCAGAACATGATGCCTCAACAACCTGAGGTCCACATCATGCTCATGGAAGTTGTTATAGCAAAGAGTGTGGTTATTCAACTCCAGAGTGTCCCGGAAGTACAGAGCTGGCCCACCCATTAGTGAAGCCAAAAGCCAAACAACTATAATAACAATCAGAGAGTTCCTGAGGGTACGGTACCGATGAGATAAGACCGGGTGGATCAAGTAGATATAGCGGTCCAGGCTTATCACCATCAGGAAGAAGACACTGGCAAACATGTTCAACTGGGCAATGAAGGAATTGGCTTTGCACAACCAGATGCCGAAGGGCCAGTGAAAATTCATGGCCACATAGGAGATGTACAGAGGTAGGAAGAGAAGAAAAATGAAATCCGCGATGGCTAGATTGAGGAACCAGAGAGTGGTGACTGTCTTCTTCCACTTGAATCCTGTGAACCAAATGACAGTGGCATTTCCTGGAATGCCCAGGACAAATGCCAAACAGCACAACACCAAGGAGACCCAGTGAATGGCTCCCAGGGGTGCTTTCTCCTCTGAATCGGTCTCTGGGGAGTAATATTCCAGGGCATACGAGTAGTTCTCAAAGTCTTCAAATAATGTCTCCTCTAGATCTTCCATGATCTTGCAGAATGAACAAATCTATGGAAACAAATTTAAAAAGAAAGAAAACAACTTAAAAAATTTGTTTATAGAAAACAACTTATCAAAGAAAAAATGTTTAGTAAGTAATAAAGGACATAAGGATAAAAATTCTTTATCTTAATAGGCACTAATAACAATTTAGGGACAAAAGGGAGATTTTGTATGACCCCCCTCTTACAGTAATGGAAATAAAAACAAAAGTAAACAAGTGGGACCTGATTAAACTTAAAAGCTTTTGCACAGCAAAGGAAACTACAGGCAAGGTGAAAAGACAACCCTCAGAATGGGAGAAAATAGTAGCAAATGAAACAACTGACAAAGGATTAATTTCCAAATAAACAAGCAGCTCATACAACTCAATACCAGAAAAACAAACAACCCAATCAAAAAGTGGGAAAAAGACCTAAACAGACATTTCTCCCAAGAAGACATACAGATGGCTAACAAACACATGAAAAGATGCTCAACATCGCTCATTATTAGAGAAATGCAAATCAAAACTACAATGAGCTATCACCTCACACCGGTCAGAATGGGCATCATCAAAAAATCTACAAACAATAAATGCTGGAGGGGTATGGAGAAAAGGGAATGCTCCTGCACCATTGGTGGGAACATAAATTGATATAGCCACTATGGAAGATGGTATGGAGGTTTCTTAAAAAACTAGGAATAAAACCACCATGTGACTCAGCAATCACACTCCTGGGCATGTGCCCTGAGGAAACCAGAATTGAAAAAGATACATGTATCCCATTGTTCATTGCAGCACTATTTATAATAGCTAGAACATGGAAGCAACTAGATATCCCTCAACAGATGAATGGATGAAAATGTTGTGGTACATATACATAATGGAATATTACTCAGCCATAAAAAGGAACGCCTTTGAGTCGGTTCTAATGAGGTGGATGAACCTAGAACCTATTATACAGAGTGAAGTAAGTCAGAAAGAGAAAGATAAATATCGTATTCTAACGCATATATACGGAATCTAGAAAAACAGTAATGAAGAATTTACTTACAGGGCAGCAATGGAAAAACAGACATAGAGAATAGACTTACAGACATGTGGAGAGGGGAGGAATGGGGGAGATGTATGGAAAGAGTAACATGGAAACTTATATTACCATATGTAAAATAGATAGCCATCAGGAATTTGCTGTATGACTAAGAAACTCAAACAGGGGCTCTGTATCAACCTAGAGGGGTGGGGTGGGGTGGGGAGGAAGATAGGAGGGAAATTCAAAAGGGAGTAAATATATGTATACCTACAGAGAAGGCAGTGGCACCCCACTCCAGTACTCTTGCCTGGAAAATCCCATGGGCGAAGGAGCCTGGTAGGCTGCAGTCGATGGGGTCGCTAAGAATCAGGCACGACTGAGCGACTTCACTTTCACTTTTCACTTTCATGCATTGGAGAAGGAAATGGCAACCCACTCCAGTGTTCTTGCCTGGAGAATCCCAGGGACGGAGGTGCCTAGTGGGCTGCCGACTATGGGGTTGCACAGAGTCGGACACGACTAAAGTGACTTAGCAGCAGCAGCATGGTTGATTCAGGTTGAGGTTTGACAGAAAACAACAAAATTCTATAAAGCAATTATCCTTCAATAAAAAAATTTTAAAAAAGGAAGTAGAGATTTTGTAAATGAGAGAGAACTATGAAAAAAAATACTTACTTGAAATATTTGGCAAAAAGTATATTCTTCCAAGATGGACACAAGTAGAAACAAAACCTGAATAGACCTACAATTATTAAAGAAATATCATGAATTAAAACATTTTTTTTCAGACTTTCCTGGCAGTCCAGTGGTTAAGACTCCTTGTTACCAATGCAAAGGACTTCAAAGTCTCATCAGGGAACTAAGATCCTACATGCCACACGGTGTGGAAAAAAAAAAAAGTATTCTTTTTCATGCTATGAACTAGAAATAGTATATTTCTTGGTAGGACTTGTGATTAACACTCTAGGTGCCCAAGTCTTGATGGACCTAAATTTTGCTATAATCATTCTCAAGGCTGTGAAAGTTTATTTTTTTTTAATATTCAGTAAATGCTAAATTAAAATGATTCACACTATAGGTGCAATTTCTATGTTCATAATGTTTGCAGGGCTGACTCAAGAGAATCTAAAATTCAAGTACTTATTAAATTCTTACCAGGTATTTTTATTTTATGGAAGATGCAAAAGAAAACAGATTAACATTTATGTGTGATGACTTTAACCTCTTTATTTGCATCCATGAACCTGTTTACAGAGAAGAGAAGGAGACACAGACATAGAGAACAGACTTATGGACACAGCAGGGGAAGAAGCAGCAAGGAGAAACTGAGAAAGCAGCAGAGACAATATATACACTACCATGTGTAAAACATATAAACAGCAAGCTGCTATATGACACAGGGAGCCAGCCTGGCACTGTATGATGACATAGAGAGATGGAATGGTGGGGGGAAGGAGGCTCCAGACAGAGGGGCTATGTATATAACTGTGATTGATTCACGCTGATGTACAATAAGGCCACTACAACAGTGTAAAGCAGTTATTCCTCTAATAATAAAAGACTTCTGAAAAAAAACTTTAGTACTCTGACTTCTGAAGATCTGGACGGAGTTCCACTTGCTTCCTTGGCTCACCACCTGGATGTCACAGGCAAGCACTGGAGATTTTGACCCATTTGGCACTCATGGATGTTCTGATTCTGTGTTTATGAATTCAAATATATTCATCAGAATTATATCAATATGGAAGACTTTTCAACTAAAAGATATATTTTGGAACAAACTTGACTATGACCACTTAATTTCTACATTAACTTCCTGTAGAGTGCATTTAAGGGAAAGGTTACCCACTCCAGTATTCTGGCCTAGAGAATTCCATGGATTGTATAGTCCATGGGGTCACAGAGAGTCAGACAAGACTGAGCGACTTTCACTGTCAAACTTTATTTTCTTCTGTGGTCTCATTTTTCTTTCCTGCTATCAAGTCTAGTTTCCTGGGCTAAGAAGACTTTAAATGTCAATTTTTCAACCAAAACAAAGCTTATTGGGTACAATTCTAGCTTCATCAATTAATTTTGCTACTTCTATCTGTAGTATTCAAAATCAAGTAGAAAAAATACTAGTAGTTATAGTCATCTCATGGAGCTATAATCACTGATAGAGTAAATATATAAGATTTGAGAGAGTTAGAATGAAGAGGTCAAAACACCTTGTATTGCTTACAGCCATCTCAAGCTCAATTTGACTAACACTGAATTCATCATCTTATCTAAATTCATTTGAGGAATCTGACATAATAAACAAAAGCAATTCATTAGTATCTTCCCAAACCCAAACTCAGCCAACTTCTCTTTATTTTTCATTATTCAGCTCAAATGCCACCTTTTCTTGGGAACATGTTCTAACATTACCTCCCCTCAGATAATTATATTAATAATACTTAATAATAACTATTATCATATGCAGTAATCAATGCTGTTGGGAATTTCCTAGATGCTAGGCATGTATGATCTAATTTGATCCTTGAAAAAAATCATATAAAGTGTATAAGTACTACTATTTTCCTATTTACAAGGAAAAATACTGAAGCTTTGAAAAGCTTAGTGACTTTCCCAGTTTCATGGCAACCTATAATTGGAGAGTCAGAATCGAAACTCAGCTCCACTGAATGCAGATCCTGAGCTCTTAACCATGTGACATTCCCCCTCTTCTGTCACCCTGCTCTTACTGTACATAACACATTACACTTTCATTGATTTCTCTTTGATTTCTGCTCTACCAAACTGTGAATTCCTCAAGAATGACTTTCATCTTCGGACCCCACAGTGCTTAATACAGGGCTTAATTTGCTGTGCTTAGTTGCTCTGTCCTGTCTGACTCTGTGACCCCACAGACTGTATAGCTTGCCAGGCTCCTCTGTCCATGGGGATTCTCCAGGCAAGAATACTGGAGTGGGTTGTCACGGCCCCCAGGGGATCTTTCTGACCCAGGGATTGAACCTGGATATCCTGCATTGCAGGCAGATTCTTTACCAACTGAGCCACCAGGGAAGCCACGGTTTTGGTGCCTGTGACCTATTCTTTAGGCTATTAGCAATCCTGAAACCAAATGGCCTGGAATCACCTTATAAAACCCAAAGGAATGAGTAGATGGAATCTCATTCCCCAAACATAGAAAAGCCATTTGGAGGACCTGTAATTACACCCAACCACTATATTCACCAAGTCAGGAGCTGTCACTGCTGACCATGCTGGGCCAGAATGGTCATAGGGTCTGCTGAAGGATGCCAACTACCCCCCTTCCCAATTCTCTTGGGGCACGAGAATTACCTTGAGGATGAGTGAGCTTTCCAAACAGAATCCCTTCTAACAGAAAGCCCTGTTCCAGAGAAATTGCTAATCTTCCAGAAAGCAGATGCGTAGGTTAGATGTAATGACCAGTTTAGGCTTGGAGAAAGATCTTCAAGAGGAGCTGCATACTGCCCAGCTGAAGCCCTCACAGGAAATATAAGCTAGGAATTCCCCTGTGACTTACAGCAGATGTTTTTGTGTGTTGGTGATGGTGAGAGGGAGGGGTGGGATGGAGAAAAGAGAGAAGTAAGGCAGAATTCAAAGACTACCCTACCAAGTCCTTGGCTAGACAGTTAACCCTCAAGGACATATTCTTAATTATTTGCCTTGCTTATATTGGGTTGGCCAAAAAATTTGTTCAGGTTTTCTGTAACATCTTACAAAAAACTCAAATGAAATTTTTGGCCAACCCAATACTTTGCTTTACAGTTTACACATGCCTCCAGATTGAATTAAGTTTCCAAATGGTACTTAGACCTATCCAAATATCTAGAGGCTAACTTTATTAGTTTCCTAGGGCTGCTGTAACAAAGTGCTCTATGTTGAGTAGCTTAAAATTACAAATTTTTTGTTTCAAAGTCTGGAGAAAACTGTTCTCTAGGTGTAGGCAGAGTCACTTCCTTCTGAGGGTTATCAGTGACAATCTGTTCCATGTTTCTTGCCTGGATTCTAGTGATCTGTTGGCAAACTTTGGAAGTCCTTGGCTTATATATACAATAAGATGTTTAGACCTCTTGATTCCATGCCAGTGTCAGGCCTTCCCCTACCCTCTTTCTCTTCTTATTGGCTAAATGAGGATGCAGTGATGAGTCATCATATACCAGGTGGATGAGGAAAACATGATAGTTCACCAGATAGAAGCCTGGGTCCTGGATGATCTCATGGAGCAGTTTTTGCCATTGACTATGACGGGCTGGTGAGACTCTTGTTTTATAAGGAAATGAGGAGCAGATCTAGAGTTGTAATAGACCTATGTGACTTGGGCAGAGTTAAATGACCTCTGCCCTTTATTTCATAATTTAAATGTCACAAGGGCAGGTAACTTTAATGGGTACAATAGTCCAAGTTGGGGAGATAATGGGATTTGGGTGAACCAAAAAACAGTGGACCTGCTTTCAGTGGAAAGCAGCTACTCAATTCCAGCCAACTGTTTCCATGTGGGAAATGAGGGCTTAGTGTTGCCAGAGTTTTGGGTGAATGGATGAAAATTTATATATATATATATATATACATACACACACACACATATATATTTTAAGGTATTTTTTAATTTATTTTTTTGGCCATGACTTGCAGCATGCTGGATCTTAGTTCCCCCCAGGGATTGAACCTGTGCTTCCTGCAGTGGAAGTGCAGAGTCTTAACCACCGGACCTCCAGGGAAGTCCCTGAATATCTGTATTTTTAATGTGAAAAGTTCCCAACTCCTAAACTACTATTTTAAAACTAAATAGTTGTGGGCCATATTCAGCCCAGCTATAAATTTGTGACCTCTGGGGGAGGCAAACTCTTTGAAGACTTTGAGATTTTCAACAGTGAAGGAGAGGAGGCTATATGTTAAATGGAAATAGAAACTCCGAGTTGGCCTCTGAGAATGATTTCCCCTTGGTGCCAGTGAGGCAACCATAAGATTTAATGCTACTCAGGGCCTCTCCACAGACCCTCATTTTAACCTTCTCCAAATTGATATAAGAATCAAGATAACTCTTCTTTTTTCTAGGATAAAAGATACTATGGACAAGTTCCTGACTTTACTGGGTTTCTGTTAGAGTTATTAAGGAGGACCCTGATAAGAAAGGCAAAACAATGGATCATTACCTAGAACCAGAGCCCTTCCTTGGAGCTGTAACAAAGCTCCTGGTTCTCAAAAGGGAATGATGAGTAAATTCCCTGATAATGACCCTCACCCCGCTTTCTGCCGTCTCTGGTTAGACCACTATTTCCCTGCCTCATCACTGTTCTAATTCTCACAGCTTTCTACCTGTAAGCTCTGCTCTGCCCCAAACTTGGACTCAACTATATTTCTTGTTCAAAGTGTAACTTGGCAGCTGTCCTGATCCAAGGTTCTATTTCTACTTCGTTCTCTGGTTTGAATAACTGGGTTATTGCCTTGTTCCTAGTCCTTACTCCAGGTTCCAGCTTTGGATTGCTATCCCTTTGGTCCTCTAGAGAACACTGTTAGCACATTTCCATCATGCTGCTCCTTTCTTCTCTAGGAAGACCCATGCTTCTCTCCCAACCTTGGTTAGACTCTCCGCTTACCATCCCAGGGGTCAGTGCTCTGACAATTCCGATTGTCCATCCCTGACACAATCTACACCTGTGGATCTCAAACCGGGGACAACTTTGCCTCCCAGGGGATATTTGACAATATCTAGAGACACTGTTGATTGTCACAACAAAGGATGGAGGATGAGGGGGGAATGCTGCTGCTATGTAGTGGGTAGGGACCAGGGATACTGCTAAGCATCCTAGAATATACAGCCCCCGACAACAAAGACTCATGTTCCCCCAAAAGTCAAGGATGCCAAAGTTCAGAAACCCTCATCTACACACACTGGGCTCAGTCTGAACTCCTTTCTTCTATCTCCTGCTGTTGAATCTGCTCTTTATCTGTGGGCACTCTATCCTTGGAGTCCTGGCTTGGCTTGGTCCACTCTACCCCACTAAACCAACTGCACTTTGTAGAGACTGCAAATGTATTTGATTTGGTTGAAAAAGTGTTAAAAAAATGTATGCTAGATATCAATGCTAATATTAAACATTAATAGACTTCACAAAAATAATTGCAATTTCTAGCTTCTTTGGAAAATGTATATTATCTGGTAATAACGGACCTGTATTTCCTATAGCAGCATTTGCATTCCTCTTCAGACAAGGGATGTATTGTCTCATTTGTCGTGGTCACCACTTCTAAATCACTCATTTATGACACTTTCCAAGATGCTGTCAATACTTGAATATGCAATCTTAGCTAACACTATGCCTTGTATATAGTAAGAAATAAAATTATTGAAAAAAGAAAAGCTATACACATGTGAGAATGCAAACGAACTGTATGATAATGCAATCTCGAGAAAATACCTGCAATCTCAAAGTAAAAATGTGGTCTACAGAGAAAGGATATTACCTTGGGCATTTCTGCCAATTTAAATTTAAGGGCCTATATTTAAGAACAAGTATTTTTTAACTTTTAAAAACTGATATTCAAGCAACTATACCCCAATAAAAATTCTATAAAAAAAAGCCCCTGAGATTCTGCTGTATCATCAAACATACTGTTATACTTATCTATTTATTCTTGATAAGAGAGAAAGAGCAAAAAGAGATACAGAAAGAAAATACGGGGGGATTTTTCTTCAGTTTCACCACGTGTATGCACACATACAGGGCTTCTCAGGTGAGACAGTGATAAAGAAACTGCCTGCCAATGCAGGACACACAAGGATGTGGGTTTGATCCCTGTGTTGGGAAGATCCCCTGGAGGAGGAAATGGCAACCCACTTCAGTATTCTTGCTTGGGAAATTCCACAGAGGAGCCTGGTGGGCTACAGTCTATGGGGTTGCAAAGAGTTGGACATGACTGAGCACATATACATGCTACATATACACACACACATATGTATATTTAGGCACATAAAACTTTTTTTGTTTTTGAGAAGAGGAGATATGAATGAAGACTCAGATGAAACTGGAGGGATGTCTGAACAATAGAAAAAAACCCTGGCTAGGCAATAACCAGAAATGAAGATGCAGAGCAGGCCAACTTAGAATCCAGATTTAAAGGAAACTTTCACATTCATTAAACAGGAAACATGAAACTGTCTTGGCTGGCCGTGGCTTTCCATTGAGACGTCATTTATTTTTCTCAATTTGGAAGTGCACAAAACATCGCCAAGATGAGTCCTTTTGACTTGACTGAAAAAGAGGAAATAGCTACTGTATTTGTCTTAAACCATATGTGCTGCTGAAAAGCAAATAATTCTGTCTGAAATAAAGACAGAAAGATCTCCATGATCTTAAATCTTTTGAGTAGCTTCTGAAGTGAGTGTCAAGCGGTATTGTGGACATGAATATAAAAAAGGTCCGCCTGAGTCCATTAGAAATGTATGAAAAATGCTTGGTGTGGAGCAAAGTTCAGAGAAGCACCCCCTGAGGTTTGCGGTTTGGCTTCCAGAGAACGTGGAGGGGCATGTTTACCGCAGGGATTCAGCTGCTGTGGGGAGCCAAGTTGTCACATTCCTGGGTTACAGTTACACTGACACTCAAGTGACAAATATCTACTTCTGGAGCACAGAGCAGTTTATTGAATTAAGCAAATTGGTTTCTGATCTATGCAGACTTAATAGACAGTAAAGCTGAAACTCTTTCTTGAATAAATAGATTTCACTACAAGAGTCCTGGCAGAAAAAATAGTGATAAACATTCCATAAAATCCAGATGATTTGGGGAAAGAACATCTGGTGGAAATGTGTATCTTTAAACATTGAAGTGTGGTTTTAAATGAGACTTGACTGTAGAGGGAAACATTTAGTTTATCTACCTTGACAAAACACAAAGATTCCTTCTGGCAGAACATTTGGTGAATGCAAAGGAGTTTAATTTAGTTTCATATTGTTGAGTTAGATGGGTTGTCATGGACCACTGCAAAAATGTATACCTAACAGAATCTTAAGAAAGTTTAGGGTCTAATCTGCTTCAGCCAGAGAGAAGGTTTTGATGTTGCTGACCATTGTCTGCCTGTGTAGAATTTCCCTTGTTGTTGTTGTTGTTGTTTAGTCACTAACTCGTGTCTGACCCTTTTGCAATCCCATAGACTGTGGCCCACCAGGCTCCTTGTGTCCATGGGATTTACCAGGCAAAAATACTGGAGAGCGTTGCCATTTCTTTCTCCAGGGAATCTTCCCCACCCAGGGATCAAACCCATTGGCAGGTGGGTTCTTTACCACTGAGACACTGGTGAAGCCCCAGAATTCCCCCATTTACCCTGATAAAGAACTCAAGAATGCATCTCCTATGAAATGTATCTCCCATGAAAACCATAGGGAACCTCGAGGATATCTATACCCTTCTTCTGATTGAATGACAAAAATAAGCAGGAAGAATCAATGGACATGAGAGAGAAACTCTTTGGTGAAAACCAAAAATCCATCAATCAGCAAACATATGTGATCAGCAAACTATATCTCTCAAAAGCTGTCTACTTAGGGAAGAGACTTTGTTCAAAAGCATGTGTGTGAGAGAGAGAGAGAGAAAGAGAGTGGGGGAGGGTTACTTGAGGTCATTGCTCAATATTTTTCACTCACTATCAAACATAAACAGTATACCACACCCCAGTTTGTACTCAAGATGTTTGGCACCAGCAGAATATTTTGTTGCCCTTTGGAAAAATGACCTCTGCTTGGAAGGTGTTGGGACACAGCAGTATTTTATAAAGATTCCCTGTTTATTCACCCAAGAGAAGCAAGGGAGTTTTAAATGGAAATTGAAGGTTGAATTTGATATTGATGGTTAAATGGTTATTGTTGGATTGCTCCTTTCCACCCCAAGCCCTGGCAGAGCCTATCCTTGAATAAGAGGCATCTAGGCAATGGCACCCCACTCCTGTACTCTTGCCTGGAAAATCCCATGGACGGAGAAGCCTGGTGGGCTGCAGTCCATGGGGTTGCTAAGAGTCGGACACAACTGAGTGACTTCACTTTCACTTTTCACTTTCATGCATTGGAGGACATGGCAACCCACTCCAGTGTTATTGCCTGGAGAATCCCAGGGATGGGGGAGCCTGGTGGGCTGCCATCTATGGGGTCGCATAGAGTCGGACATGACTGAAGCAACTTAGCAGCAGCAGCAGCAGCCTATCTATCTGTAGCTCCCATTTATTCCTTAGTGCCACACATTAAGACAAATGTTAATATTCCTTATTAGGAAAATGGGCATATTAGGATTAAGTGGAAGTGTTTTGGTTTGACTGGAAAAGACAAAACCAATCAAGGGAATGTTTTGGTAATGAAGGCCTTTGAAAGTCATGCCTAAGTAGTTAAGATTTTATTCCACTGTTGAGTTGGGAGCAAATAAAACTATTTGTACTAGTGAGTGTCATCACTGAATTTTTGTAAAGATCATCTGGAGGCAGTTTGGGACATATTGACACACTTGAGGTCAAAGATGGAAGAGCCCCTAGGCAGTGAGAGTTAGAACGGAGATGAGGGAGACATATCCGAAAGACATTCATTTAGGAAATTAATAGAATATTTTAGGAAGCTTAGCTAAGCTAGGGTAACACTCACAATAACTTTTTACTGACTTGGCTTTGAAACTCTACCCTGGATTTAAACACTAGCTAATTTCAAGGATTTCCCTGGTGATCCAGTGATTAAGACTGTGCTTTCACTGCAGGGGGCATAGTTTGATCCCTGATAGAGGAATTAAAAGGCTTCCTAGGTGGCGCTAGTGGTAAAGAACCTGCCTGCCAATGTAGGAGATGGAATGGATGTGAGTTCGATCCTTGGGTCAGGAAGATCCCCGGGAGAAGTGCATGGCAACCCACTCTAGTATTCTTGCCTGGAGAATCCCATGGACAGAGAAGCCTGTGATCCCATGGAGTCACAAACAGCCAGATATAACTAAAGTGACGTAGCATATAGGGGTACTAAAAACCCACAAGTCATAAAGAAATGGGGGTAAGAACCCTCTTACACTGTTGGGAATGCAAATTAACACAGCCACTATGGAGAACAGTATGGAGATTCCTTAAGAAACTAGGAATAAAACTACCATATGACCCAGTAATCCCACTACGGGGCGTATACTCTGAGGAGACCATAACTGAAAAGGACACATGTACACCAATATGTGCTGCAGCACTATTTACAATACTGGGACATGGAAGCAATCTAGATGTCCATCGACAGATGAATAGATAAGGAAGTTTTGGTGCATGTACACAATGGAATATTACTCAGCTATAAAAAGGAACACACTTGAGTCAGTTTAATGAGGTGGATGAATCTAGGGCCTATTATACAGAGTGAAGTAAGTCAGAATGAGAAAGACAAATATTGTATATTAATGCATATAAATGGAATTTAAAAAGATGGTACCAATGATCGTTCAGGGCAACAAAGGAGACATGTAAAGAATAGACTTTTGGGCTCAGTGGGAGAAGGAAAGGGTGGGATGATTTTTAGAGACTAGCACTGAAACATATGTATTACCATATGTAAAATAGCCAGCCACTGGGAGTTTGCAGTATGATGCAGGGAACCCAAAGCCAGGGCTCTCTGACAGCCCGGAGGGATGGGATGAAGAAGAGGTGCAAATGGGGTTCAAGAAGGAGGGGACATAAGTATACCTCTTACTGATTCATGTTGATATATGGCAAAAACTAGCATGATATTATAAAGTAGTCATCCCCTAATTAAAAATTAAAAAAAAAATAATAATTTAAGAAGAAATGGAGTTAGGGAAGAGAAAATTTTTTCTTTAGTTAAAAAAAAAATTGACCCAGTGGACATGAAGTGATACCTATTTTCACTCTGTTGGGATCAAGGTCTTTTCATAAAAGGCAGTTGCTGATTGATTTGCACGTCTAACCCTCATGCTTCATTAGGACAGTTCAAGAGAACATAGCACATATTTGAAAGGTCAGTGCCTACTTACACAACAGTTGATTTGACGTTCCACCCAGAGGTTTATGTCCTGATTTGCACAATCTGTTAAGCTCTGTGGATTTGGGGGAGGAAAACAGAGTGAATGAATAACCTTAGGTTAGGGAGAAATTTTCAGGCTTGATTCTTTTTGCAAGACTTTAAGATAATTAACACATGGGTGTAATTTAAATATCAGACCATAAAGGGGTCTATTGTCTCTGGAATCAGAATACCTGACTTCAAATCCCAGTCCTATCTCTTCTGGCTGTGGAGTTTTGGACAAATCACCTACTACCTTGAAATATCAGTTTCCTCATTTGCAAAATGACAGCAGTAATAGTTGTAAGTCATAGTGTTGCTATGATGATTACATAAGGAAATCCTCAAAAAAAGGTTAGCTCACTACCTGGCACACAGAGCGTTCTCAGTAATTATAGCTATCGATCACTACCATTTTTTAAATGTTTCCTTGTGATAAAGAATGCAGAGTGCTGAAGAATTGATGCTTTTGAACTGTGGTGTTGGAGAAGACTATTGAGAGTCCCTTGGACTGCAAGGAGATACAACCAGTCCATCCTAAAGGAGATCAGTCCTGAATATTCACTGGAAGGACTGATGCTGAAGCTGAAGCTCCAATACTTTGGCCACCTGATGCAAAGAACTGGAGGAGACCCTGATGCTGGGAAAGACTGAAGGCTGGAGAAGGAGATGACAGAGGATGAGATGGTTGGATGGCATCACTGACGTGATGGACATGAGTTTGAGCAAGCTCTGGGAGTTGGTGATGGACAGGGAAGCTTGGCGTGCTGCAGTCCATGATGTCACAAAGAGTCAGACACAACTGAGCCACTGAACTGAACTGTGATGAAACTCTTAGGATTTATTTACATTTTTAATACTTATTTATTTAGCTGTGCCAGTCTTAATTGCGGCACTCGAGATCTTCCATCCTTGTTGCAGCCTGAGGAGCTTTAATTGAAGGATGTGGGATATAGTTCTCTGGCCAGGGACTGAACTCAGGCCCCCTGCTTTGGGAGTCTTACCCATTAGACTACCAGGGAAGTTCCAGTTACTACCAGTTTAAGACCAAAAGCAGTACACAATAGAGGGTTAGAAGGAAAGTAGAAAGATAATGGGATTTCTTTATGTCACTTCAGGAGAAGAGTGAGAAGACTTAAGGAGAGATTTTAAAACTTGCTTTGTTATGTGTGCTTTATATTATGAAAAATACTGAATCTGGACTGAGATCACACATTGTCAGATGCCTGTCCTCCAAAGGAAGTTGGGGAACCCTTGTGTCTAGCCCCAAATGCCAGTACTATCCCTTTATCTGACCAAGAGTGGTGAGAAAACAGAACACTATAAAGCATTATATTTCTCTTATTCTTTAAAAAAGCTATTTTTCACCTTTTATTAAAGATCTAGGTCTTTATCTCGCTTTTCTCATTTTTTTTCTTTTCCTTTCTTCTTTTGCTGTGCCACATAGCACATTGGATCTTAGTTCCTCAGCAAGGGATTGAACCCTGCAGTATAAGAGCAGAGTCTTAACCACTGGACCACCAGGGAAGTCCCACTTTTCTCCAAATTTTGTCTGGAATCTGGGACAGAATCACCACAATTAACAATGTAATGTTTCAAAGCCTTGGTCAGAGCAAATTTTTAAAATGTTCTTCAAAAAGGATTTCTGTATATGCAAATAATTTTTTAGCAGGAAGAAGTGGGCACTTAATTTGGAAACTTTGATGCTAGAGGACTTCTGTAACTTTATTTTTGTAAGGCATATGACTAGCTAGCTATTGGACATCTGAATTGTTCGATTTATGTCATGGATATATCCATCCATATAAGCGATCAAAACTAGAGCTTTAACCCTTTTTAGTGTCTTCTGGGCAATATTATGTTTACTGAAGAACTGATTTTGGAAGCAAAAATCGCAACAAGGTACCTACCAGATTATAAAACTTCTCATAGATACTATGCATGGTTTAGTAAAAAAAAAAAAAGTCAAACACGACTATGTTGGTGTGCATCAAAAATCTTTAACCATAACCTGACATCTCTGCAGACAAACATATGCTTCAGAAAAGTCAGGGACACACAGTAGAAGTTTGTGCTGCTGCTATAACACACTTCTGTTTTCTGAAGCCTTGGCACTGAAGATGTTTTGATCTTAATCACATATTGCTGTGACACTGAGAAATCTAGGAGAAACATCCAGTTTGGGATGGAAACTGAATTAGCCAGCTACTACATGCTTATTTCAATTTTTATCAAGATATTTCCTTCCTTTAAAAAAGAAAGGTGGTGGTGCAATGACTGAGGCTCCAAGCTCCCAATGCAGAGGGCCCAAGTTCAATTCCTGGTTGCAGAACTAGATCCCACATACCCAACTGAGAGTTCACATGCCACAATTAAGATCCCACATACCACAACTGAGATCTGGAGCAGCCAAATAAGTAAGTAAATATTTGTTAAAACAAATAAATAGCTAAGAAAATTAAAAAGAAGAGAGAAGGCTAGTCTCCAAAAGGAGAAAAAACAGTACACAAGTAATTCACAAAATATATTGAAGTTTCAGCCACTTCACAAAACAATACTATTCATCATACAGAGAGATGGTTAGTGAACTTGGTAAAGCAGGGGGAAGGGAAACTTGTGTTGGTAGCAAAAGTAATGTTTTTTCAAGATAGCAGCAAAAAAGTAGGAGGAGTGAGGGACAACAGTTCTAGAATTTCCTCCCATTCATACAAGATTATGCCTGAAAATATTTCTGCCGTTTTTTTCACTTAGAGGAGATAGAAATGAGTATAGGATCAAACGTAGTAATGGAAGGTAAAATAAAGCACCAGTTGAAAGATTTGCCATTGATAAAAACCAAACAGTTGGATACCAAAGTCATCATTGCAATGGTTTAGAAACATTCTTCATGAACACTTTAAATTATTTGACGGTAGTCCAAGTAAGCTAGTAGGCTCAGCACTCCACTTTATCACTGTCAGTCTATATGAGGTATAGTTGGTTGAAGTCTGCAAAAACAGATTTTGAGAAGACCATTGGAAAAAGAAGCAATGCAAAAGGAAGGACTTGAGACTAAATTACATTTGTTGGAATGGTTGAAGGAATTGGTAAGAAAGGAAGGCTGTTTACAATAGTCAAGCCATGGAACCAACATAAGCGTCTATCAACAGTTGAATGGATAAAGAAGACGTGGTATATATGTACAATCGATATTATTTAGTCATTTAAAAGGACAAAATAATGCTGTTTATAGCGAAATGGATGGAACTGGAGTCTATCAGACTAAGTGAAGTCAGACAGAGAAAGACTAATACCACATGATATTGCTTACATGTTGAATTTTTCAAAAATGATACAAATTAACTTATTTACAAAACACAGACTCACAGATTTAGAGAATGAATTTATGGTTACCAGCTGGGACAGGTCGGGAGGAGACATAGATTGGGAGCTTGAGACTGACAAGTGCACACTGCTATATTTAAAATAGATAACCAACAAGGACCTACTGTATAGCACAGGAAATGCTACTCAATATTCTCTAATAATGTAAATGGGAAAAGAATTTTTTAAAAAATAGACTTGTATATATATATATAACTGAATCACTTTGCTGTACACCTGAAACTAACACAACACTGTTAATCAACTATACTCCAATATAAAAAAATTAAAAATAAAGGCGGTCTGAGAGCTGTTTTCACATACCTGAAGATGAGGAAAAAATAAAACATTTATTCTGTGTGGTTCCAGTGCTGAAGCTAGGGCAAAAAATTACTTGGCACAATAGGTAGGAAAAGTTTGGCTTAGTAGAACCCAAAACTTACAGCTGTTCAAAATCTATCAGCCAGCAAACAAACAAAGAGATCCATGGCACAGGGTGGGCACAAAGCGGGCTGAATGGCTGCTGATGGGGACATTTTAGAAGGTATTGACATCTGTATTTAGAGGGTCTTTAACATCATCCATCAAGGACAAGAATCTATGATAATAGATATTACTTTTGAGCTTTTATTCTGTACTTACTGATTGGGAAACTGGAGGTGAGGAAACTTAAGGAAATTGCAAAACCATTCAGTTGGCAAGTTAGAATGGTTAGATTCTTACTAAAATGTGTAAGTGCCCAAGTTCTTACCCTCTAGGCACTCAAGGTATAAGAATCCTTTCTCCAGAGTGTTTAAAGCAATAGTTTCTAAGAACAGCACTGAAATTAGAGTATAATTCTACTTTTCTAGAGCCATAATTGGCTGAATAAAAAGCAAAATAAATAAACCCCTCTTTCTTGCAAGTGAGGAGGATTAGACAGGAGGAAGCTCAGAATGATGTAAGAAAAGAAAGGTGCTTTGGGGACTTCCCTAGCCATCCAGTGGTTAAGACTCTGATCTTCTGTTGCAGGGGGCACAGGTTCAATCCCTGGTTATCCCTGATCAAGGACCTAAAATCCTGCTTGCTGTGAAGCAAAAAAAAAAGTAACTACACTGTTTTTTAATTAGACCCTTTCCCACCATTCCTCACCCCACAACTCCACCTCCAGGCCAGGTGGACCCAGCTTATGAGAAGTTTTGGTCCTTGAGATTCTGTTGTGGCTACACGTCAGAGCTGTGCCAGAGATCTGTATTTATCCAGAATCTGTTCTATTCCTGGGCATGGTTCTAACTCTGCTGTTAAAGTTACTGCAAATGTAGAAACATGAAGAACAAAATTAGCAGACCAGGAACCTAAACCAATGCTCATCCAGCCATGGCAGCTGTGTTCTGAGGACATCCAGGCAAATGCCTATCCTTTACTGCTCCACAGCTGGCGAAGTCTCAAGTCCCCTTGTGGCCTGGACCATGTAGGTACTGCATTTGCCCAAAAGCCCCTTCTTTCCCCCAGGACTCCACTGTGATTTCTTCTTGTCCTACAAAGGGCAAGAGTATTTTCAAATGGTATATATCCAGGACCTGGACTATCACTTCAAGCACAGGACACGGGTGAGAGAGAGAAGAAAATCAGAAAGAGGAAGAAAAATTTAACCCAGTTTCTAGTTCTGATCAAAGCCCTCCAACCAAACCCCATTGTGAGACTCTCAGGACTCCACTTTGTCCTCACCTTGCAGAGCCGTTGAGGGAAACGGGATTCTTGTCCCCTAGAAATTAGCATGACCCACCATCGCATCTCAAGTTTTTCCTCTTGTCTTCAATATGTGTCTTATTAAAACAAATGAGAGCTATTTTATCTCAATACACTACTATGTGGATCGTGCGTGATCCATCTCTGAACATCTGGATATGTTACTTTATTTACTCCAGGATTCCTTTAGTGTTATCCCAGTCCCAGAATATTTTCATATTGGCTTTCCCCATTGGTCCACCCATAAATTCAGATTACATGACGTAGGGCCAAGACTTGGGTGAAGCAAGTGAAGTTGGGTCATGCGAGTACAGGGTCAGATCCTGACTCCACTTAAAATTTTGATATTTTGTTCAGCATGGACTTCTTGTATTCATTTTGTTTACTGAGATTTTTGGTGTCATGATGTTTGACCCCATTGACGTTCATTGGTATTAGGTAGCCTGGTGTGTTGAAAGAACACTGGAACTCAGGAAAGATGGTTCTAAGTTTTTGTCCTACATGTCACTCTAAGACTTTGTATGAGTTACCTTCCTACTTAGGATTCCAGGTGCCAAATCTGAAAGATACAGGTGACATTGAGTTTAAACTTTCACTGCTGCTGTCAAGTCGCTTCAGTCGTGTCCGACTCTGTGTGACCCCATGGACTGCAGCCTACCAGGCTTCTCTGTCCATGGGATTCTCCAGGCAAGAACACTGGAGTGGGTTGCCATTTCCTTCTCCAATGCATGAAAGTGGAAAGTGAAAGTGAAGTCACTCAGTCGTGTCTGACTCTTAGCGACCCCATGGACTGCAGCCCACCAGGCTCCTTCATCCATGGGATTTTCCGGGCAACAGTACTGGAGTGGGGTGCCATTGCCTTCTCCCTAAACTTTCACGAGAAGATCAAATATGGCAGTACAAAGTGTTCTAGCCCTTTTATTCTCTGTGCCTCCAAGTAGCATCAAATCCAGTGCTTTGCCTAGAGTAAGTATTAAAAAAATGTCTACTAGTAAGTGGTTTTTTGAATACTGGAACACAAATATGGACCAAAGCCCAAAACAAAATGCCTACACAAATTAAAAACACTTTGCAAATGAAAACAAAACCTCCCCAGACAAGAATGCTGTCCCTCCCTCATTCTCTTAGGAGAAAAAAAATGGATTTGAATTCATTTAAGTGTGGCACAATCTTGTTGCCTTTTTTCCCCCTCCCAGGAAATATTCTATTCAAATATCTAGGGTTCTGAGTGAACCAGACTTGTGTAATCTTTCATCCCTCAGAGATTTCTTTCCATCTAAAGACACCAGTACCACCCTTGGTGAGTCAGGGTTCATAAAATGTAACATCTGCGAGAAAAGTTTATAAACACACAGCCGTGCCTGAAATTGTCATAGAACTACAGAAGACATGAGACTTCCCCTTCCTAACTAGATCTTCATACAGTATTAAAGTTTGCATAGTTAGAAAGTAGGGAGAGACAGTATTTGTTCATATAGCCCATATTCCTTTTTATTTCCTCCTCTTTTTTCCTTGACAAATGACAGAAGGAAGGGAGGGAGGGAGGAAGGCAAGAGGGGAAAGACAAGGGAGGTAGGAAGATACTGATAAAACATATGATTTTATTTTAAGAGCTATTTTCCTTATTCTTAGCTCATTTTAAATTATGGCCATTTTTTACATTTACTTACTCTCAGACTAGTGGTAGAAAATTGAGTCAAGAACCACTTTAAAAAAATACATATGTATGTATTTTATTTATTTGGCTGCACTGAGTCTTAGTTGCAGCATGTGGGATCTTTAATCTGACATTTGAACTCTTTGTTGCAGCATGTGGGATCTAGTTGCCTGCTGCTGCTGCTAAGTCACTTCAGTCTGTGTGACCCCATAGGCGGCAGCCCACGAGGCTCTCCCGTCCCTGGGATTCTCCAGGCAAGAACACTGAAGTGGGTTGCCATTTCCGGACCAGGGGTCAAACCTGGGCTCGCTGCATTGGAAGCATGGAGTCTTAGCCACTGGACCACCAGGGAAGTCCCAAGAACCACTTTTGAGACCTCGACTATATTATTTTGCAAACTGGTTCTGAACACGGTAAAAATATTCAGTAAATAATTTTAATATATTTGTTTCTTTTATATTTAGTATTACTCACCTTGCCTCAGAAACACCTTGCCTCTGGTACTTCAGGAAAATAAAGTGACCTTCTCAAGGTCATTAGTAGAGTGGTTCATGAGAAAGACAGGCATATATCTGGTATATGTAGGCATATATGATCTCAGTACAGATCTTCCTTGATCGGCTTTATATTCTGATGGTGAAAAAGTGAAAGTGTTAGTCATTCAGTCATGTCCAACTCTATGCGACCTCATGGGCTGTAGCCCACCAGGCTCTTATGTCCATGGAATTCTCCAGGCAAGAATACTGGAGTGGGTAGCCATTCCTTTCTCCAGGGGATCTTTCCCATCCAGGGATTGAACCTGGGTCTCCGACATTGCAGGCAGATTCCTTACTGTCTGAGCCACCAGGGAAACCCATCGTAACTTGAAAATACTATAAGTCAAAAATGCATTTAATACACGTAACCTTAGGAACGTTACAGCTTAGCCAGCTGACCTTAAAAACATGGTCAGAACACTTAGCCTACAGCTGGGCAAAATCATCTGACACAAAGCCCATTTTATAAGAAAGTGTTGAAGAGCTCATGTAACGTACTAAATACTATGCTGAAAGCATGTAATGTACTAAATACTATGCTGAAAGCGAAAGCCAGACGCTGTCTGGGCACAGAGTGGTTGTATCACTTGTTTACCCTGGAGATCACTCGGCTGCCTGGTAGCGGAGGCTGCTGCCGTTGCCCAACATCACAACAGAGTATAGAGGTATATCATACGCTATACGCTGCTAGCTGGGAAAAGATCAAAACTCAAAGTACAGGGACTTCCCTGGTGGTCCAGTGGCTAAGACATAGTCCAGCACAGGGCGCCTTGTTGGGAAACTGGATCCCAAATGCTGCAACTAAGAGCTTCTATGCTCCAACTAAAGGACACCGCATGCCACAGCAAAGATTGAAGATCTGCATGCTGCAACTGAGACCTGGCAGAGCCAAATACAAAAATAAAAATAAACATTTTTTAAAGTCTTTAAAAAAATTGGGAGTAGAATTTTTACTGAATGTGTATCATTTTCACACAATTGTAAAGTGAAAAAATTGTAAGTTGAATCATTGTAAGTTGGGGACAGTCTGTACTTGGGATAATTCAAAAGCCAAGTACTTCTTCAAGTACTCAAGCACAAGGGAGCAGTCAGAAAATATCTGGGCACCTATACAAATAACACAACATATGTATTAAATGAACAAAATGTAGGCAGCATGTTTCCTGACAAGGAACTTGGATGAAACTCAGTAGCAAACCACTTGATATCCTTGATGCAATAAAATCTCTTTTTAAAAATTCTAGTTTTAGAACAAGTTCCTCTCTCTCTTCTGCAAATCACAGCTTTTCTCTAACAAGATAAAGTCACATAAACTACTTCAAGTCTAAAGTATGATTCCCTGAAACTATGTTTAATAACTCATGTGACTATTAAAAAAAAAAAACCTTGCCATTTCTAAGCTCCACTTCAATGACACTTAAGAACAGTCATATTAATAGTAAGCATAGATACCTTGAGTCTAAAACAGTTTAGTTTTGCTTTCATTCAACACAAAGTTTTGAAGGTTCTAGAGAGATATTCAGAATGGTTATTCTACTGCTTCTAAAAAAGTCTAATTCCACCATACTGACCTGGAAAATGGGTCTGAAAGGCAGTGTCCAGAATATCCTTTAAAATTTACCTATCTTCTTTCACTTCAGAACTTGCTTGTTAAGCAATACCTGCACTGAACTTTATGCCAGTTACAGCACAAAGCAAATCATCTTCTCAGACAGGTTTTCCCGGCTGTGATGTGCTTAGACAGCAGTCACAGGACCTGAATTATTTCCCTAAATTGGATTGGGTAAGCCTACATTAAAGAGATACATACCTATGAACTAATGGTTTATTCCATGCCTTTTCACCATCCACGAGCAGGGGACAGATGCACCCAGAAGATTTCCCCTCAACCCCCTTCACCTGCATTTCCATGGGATGGGCACCATTCACCAAATGTACTGAGATCAGTGCCCTTGGGTGACCTCTTCTGACCTCTGGACATGCTAAATTTCTGCCTAACACATGCTTTCTCCTTGACCATGAGCTTAATGAAAGTCAAGAAAGGGATGTAGCAGTTTAGAAAAACAGAAGGGGGAGTGAATTTGCCCTTGGCTGTTTGGATAGAATTGAGGGAGTATTTGTCCAACTCTGCTTGAGTTGTCAGAATGCACCTGGAGGTACTGTGTTCTTTCCTGGAAATTAAATTTATGAAGAATGATACACTGGAACATGTCCAGAAGAGACGGAACAGGATGAAGGGAAAGCTTAAAATGACATCATGGGAGGAGTTTTGGATGACCTGGTTCTAGCTATTTATTCTGGAAAAGAAAGAGCAGGGTAACATTTTTTTTCATGCAGAGGCAGGAAATATTTTATCTGGCCAGAGGGTAAAAGCTAAGACTATGAGGGAAAGAGACATTTTAACTCAGTATAAAGCAAAACTTTCTTAAGATTATAAATAGCTGTTAAAAGTGGCATTTAAAAAAAAAAGTGGCATTTGTTCATTTGATAGGTATTTTCTGAATATCTCCTATGTGTTCAAGGCCCCAGTGAAACAGTGCTGAAGAGTAATAAAATGAAGCCATGGAGCTTTTGGTCAAGTACAAAGCTTTGTCAGATGATGGTACAGATCTCATTCTTAAGAGATGTTTAATGAGACAACAATAAGCTGAAGGTTTTTCTGACATCAAACGTGACTGGACTTAATGTCTAAAGTTCTGCCAACCCTGAAACTCCAGATTTTGGTTACTCTAATGTTATACTTGGTACAGTTTGATGGCTCTCCTGGCTATGGATCAGGATGTACAGCTGATTCTGTGGCTTAGTCATGGTCTTCTATCTATCATGTATATATGCGGTGCTGTCTCTAAGTATTTTATTTGTTTTTTTTATTAATTTTTTCTGCTAAGTGTTTAAGATGGATAGGGTAGCATGGAGGGTAGAGAGAAAAGACTAGAACAGTTCTTTCATACGTGATGTACAATGAAGGGAAAAAAATTTCTTATATCCCATATTCACCCCCAAATATCTGGTTGTCATTTCTGTTACTTTTATTCTTTTTTCCATTATTGTTTGTGGAATGAGAGTTCTCTTCCCTTACAGATTAGTTTCAATTCTTTAATTTCTTTGAAAGTGGTTGGAGTCAGGGTGGCTTAACAGCATAGAATCATAGTCCTTGAAGTGAGATAAAATAATGGAGATAATCTACTCTAGTCCTTCCATCTTATACACAAGAAAACAGAAATTTAGCAGAATACTTTAAAACACTGAATACAAAGGACAGAAGCACCAATAACCACTCGAATTTTAGGCAGAATATTGACTTTTGGAAAAGAAAGTTTTACAAAGAATCCAATAGAGGGACTTCCCTGGTGGTCTTGTGGTTAAGACTCGGAGCTCCCAATGCAGAGGCATGGGTTCCAACCTTGGTTGGGGAGCTAAGAACCCGAATGGCATGGCCAATAAATAAATAAATAAATAGAGTAGAACTTTTAGAAATGACAAAGTTAACCTTGAAATTTAATTTAATGGATACATAAAATTGTAGTTTATACTCAGTTGAAGGGAGAATGTAAACTAGAAGACATATCTGAAGAAGTTACCCAAAATGTAGTATAGAAAGATGATGATATGCAAGATATGAAAGAAAGGCTAAAAATGAAGAATGGAAAAGATCTAATATATACCAACTCAGAGTTTCAGGACCTGGAAATTTACTTAAATGCCTAGAACCAACAAGTATCCTGGCTTTTGGTGAGAGGCTCTATGTGCGTGTTAGGAGGAGAGTGCATTTTTCAGCTCTGCCTTAGCCTTCACCTCCCTTACACAGAATCTTAAGGTCATCGAGAGGTGAGAGCTTAGAGCCTTTTCAAGTCAGTCTTGGCAATGCACAGAGCCGTGGGCATAGGCACAATCCATACATGTGTGTGGCCTTCTTGATTCAGAAGCTTCAAAAAGACCCTCTGTATGTCTCATTCCCAGTTTTTAATTTTCTAGTTAGTCTAATGTTTTCACCCAACTGGTATCCATCACCTCAGGCAGCTGCAAAGTTAAGTAACTGCCTGTAATTTTTTTTGAAAAATGCTTATGTGGAAAAAAAATTTTCATGCTGAATGAGCTCTGAGTTAAGTCAAATAAATCACCCGGCAAGTGGAATTTTCCAGGGAAAATTCCTATCCAACAGACAGGCCATACAATAATTCTCTGGGGATGAAGCTTTGAAAGAGCTTCAGCCCCTTTCTGTCCCTTCCCTTGGCTCTCAGGCTGCTGTTCTTCACCCTTCACCAGCAAGCTGTTGGTTTTTAAGAATATCATAAAGCAGGAGAGTATGAGATGGGACTAGGGAAAGTTAAAAATGCCATCGAGGGACTTCCCTAGTGGTCCAGAGGTTAAGAAACCATGCTTCAAACGCAGGGAGCGTGGTTTTGATCCCTGATTAGGGAACTAGGATCTTACCTGCTGAGTGGTGTGGCCAAAAAATTAAAAAAAAAAAAATTTTTTTAAGACAGAAAACTCGTTTCTTTCACTGAGATTGAGCTGTTTTTCCTCCTCTCCTTTCCTTCTCCTCCTTCTCTTTGACAAACACTCCCCAGATTGTTGCAAGTCTTTGGGTAATTTCCAGAGTTTTGAAAAATTTGATTCTGACCATTTTGCCAGTTTATTGCAGCTTCTGTGAAAGAGAATTTTCTGAGATCCTTACTCCACTAATTTTGCTCATGTCACCTGGATAGGGAGTTTGAATTGGCATATTTTGTGTGTCTGGAAACCATTTGACTGAAACAGCATGGTGTTCTTTTAAAAATTCAGCTTATGAAATCAAAGAAGAGGAATAACCACTTAATAAATCTCTATGGGAAAACATATATTTTCCCACCATTTCCTTCTCTTTCCTAAACTTGCTTTAGTCCTAGAGACTATAAAAATGAATGAATAAATAAATGAATTAATGAAATTTGTGACTCCCACAGTACAGGAACTATACAGTCCAGTACAGGAGCCTAAACATAATAGGCACTCAAAGAATGGTGCTGAACCAAAATAGATTAGCTCAAAATAGGCAAAATGACCTGCTGTCTATTATATTTTATCCTACTCATAACATTAAATATTTAGTTTTATATTTAGGTTTCCCACTTCGTTTAGTTTTTATGGGATATATCTTAGTTTGGGTAAAAATATAGGTTTAACAGTAAATTCTTTCTGTTAAAAATAGAAGAAAGGAGAAAAGAAGGAGGAGACAGAAAAGTATTCTTGTTAGCTGCCAAGATGGCGGCAGTGACAAATTTTGCAAGTATTCTGACAAACACCTAGCAGAAATAAACTTATTTTCCATCAGAAAATTCATAACTAGTTCAACTGAAGGACATTAGGTAAAAAAACCTGTTTGGAAATAATCTGAAAACATTCTTGTGTCTCATGCCTTTCTTAATCTGTTATAATGAATGAGTCATAATATTTTAAGAGGATAAGAGCTGTTCATAATGAGTGCTAAGTTGAAAGGACTAAAAAGCTTTAGCAATATGATCATGAAACAACATAATGTGATAGGTGAGATAATGAGTCTTTCATTTCCTTTTTTAAAAAATTACAGAAATACTAAGTGGCTTTTTATTTTCCTTTACTTTTTGTTAGAGAAGATGTGAAAGTTAAATAGAATCTAGTTATGTTTCCACATACAAACACACTAGTGCACAAATATTGACTAAATTTTGTAAAAATGTAATAAAAATAGTATGAAACCATTTTATCTCTTTACTTCTCTTTGACTCCCCTTAATTAATTATGGATATAAAAGTAGGCCTTCAATTACAATTCTAAAGATTGTTATTGTTCAGTCACTCAGTCGTGTCTGACTGTTTGGGACCCCATGAAGGGGGTCTGAAAGGAGTATGTCAACGTTGTATATTGTCAACCTGCTTATTTAACTTATATGCAGAGTACATCATGTGAAATGCCAGGCTGGATGAAGCACAAGCTGGAATCAAGATTGTCAGGAGAAATATCAATAACCTCAGATAAGCAGATGATACCACCCTTATGGCAGAAAGCAAAGAAGAAATAAAGAGCCTCTTGATGAAAGTGAAGGAGGAAAGTGAAAAAGCTGGCTTAAAACTCACTCAACATTAAACAAAAACTAAGACCATGGCATCTGGTCCCATCACTTCATGGAAAACAGATGGGGAACAATGGAAACAGTGAGAGACTTTATTTTGGGGGGCTCCAAAATCACTGCTGATGGTGACTGCAGCCATGAAATTAAAAACGCTCCTAGGAAGAAAAGCTGCGACCAACCTAGACAGCATATGTCTAGTAATGTCTTTTTAAAGCAGAGACATTACTTTCCCAACAAAGGTCCATCTAGTCAAAGCTATGGTTTTTTCAGTACTCATGTAAGAATGTGAGAGTTGGACTATAAAGAAAGCTGAGTGCCAAAGAATTGATGCTTTTGAACCGGGGTGTTGGGGAAGACTCTTGAGAGTCCCTTGGACAACAAGGAGATCCAACCAGTCCATCCTAAGGGAAATCGGACCTGAATATTCATTGGAAGGACTGATGCTGAAGGTGAAGCTCCAATACTTTGGTCACCTGATGGGAAGAACTGATTCATTAGAAAAGACCCTGATGCTGGGAAAGACTGAAGGCAGGAGGAGAAGGGGACGACAGAGGATGAGATGGTTGGATGGCATCACCGACTCAATGGACATGGGTTTGGGTGAACTCCAGGAGTTGGTAATGGACAGGGAGGCCTGGTGTGCTGCGGTTCATGGCGTCGCAAAGAGTTGGACATGACTGAGCAACTGAACTGAGCTGGACTGCAGCATGCCAGGCTTACCTGTCCTTCACCAACAAAGGCAGTTTACATCTTTAAAAATTATTTCATCTGTATTAATACTTAAAATCATCTAAGAAAAAGCAACATCCTCAGTTCTTGCAACATTAAGTCTTATGACTTTCAAATTTGAAAAAAAAAATAGCAAGGTTCTTCAAGACATCAGACCCCGTCTCCTTAGAAAGGCTTTGTCATGGAAAAAGAGTGATTATTCTAGTTAAAAAGAGAAAAGGGAGTTTAATATGATTAGGGATTTAATATGATTGATTAGATACTGATTTTAAAAAGCTATAAAAGATATTTTGAGAATAATAGGGGGAATTTTAATATGAATTGAATATCATTAAGTTATCTTATTCATTTTCTTAGGTATGTTAATAATATTGTTTTGTAGGACAATCTTCTTTATTCTAGGTAAATGCTGAAGTTTTTAGGGCTGAAGTCTACAATCTAACTTTCAAAAGATTCAGAAAAGCGCTAGGATAATGGAAAAGAATGTTAAAAAATGTATATATAACTGGGTCATTTTGCTGTATAGCAGAAATTATTGTAACTCAACCTTGTAAATCAACCATGTGCATGCATGTGTGCTAAGTCACTTCAGTTGTGTCTGATTCTTTGTGATACTATGGATCATAGCCCATTCCAATAAAAAAGAAAATATACATATATATGTATACACATACATAGCAGTCATCCAGATAGAAGTGAAAAAATCTGATTTTAATCGTGAAATGTGGTGAATGGAAATGCATTCTCCAGATCCCTCTATAAGGACAAACTTGTTGTCCTCACTCCTGGAAGAGCTGTCAAGAGAGTGCCCCCATCTGTAAATAACAGCCCTTCAGAGACTTCTGCTACTACATAGAGGCCCTTCTAGAGTAGCCAACTGCCAACAATGATTAAGACGGAAGTAGGAAGGCCTGGTCACCTTGGACCAGTGAAGGGTAATTCTGATACGTCCATTTTAGCTTCAGAGGTCCATTGAGAGTCAAATATGGTTGTCAGTTCTCCCTTACAGCTTAATCTCTCCCTCTGCCTGGTTGTGCTGTCCCCCATGCCCACCCCCTCACCTCCCATTCCACATGCAGATGTTGATTCTAAGGGCATAAACTAGTAAACATCTGACCATTAAACTCTGTCTTAAACTAGAAGAAGACCACTAAAATTTTCTTCTAGCAGAACTGAATCTGAAACGCAAGATGGGTATCAGACGAACTCCAAACGAAGAACATTTTTTTTTAAGTTCTGTTTTCGTTAAAAATGCCAGTGTCATCACAGTCAAAAAAGGCTGTGTAAATGTTCTGGATTAAAACAGATTAGAGAAACATGACAATTTTAATGAGATATGTGATGCTGGCATGCCTCTTGTACTGGAAGAAAATAAAAAGCCAGAAAGAACATTGCTAGATCAATTGACAAAATTAGAATATGGATTATAGATTAGAGTTAACAAAGGATTGCATCAAAACTATCACACATAGAATGGACAAACAACAAGGTCCTACTGTAGAGCACAGAGAACTATATTCAATATCCTGTGATAAATCATAATGGAAAATATATCAAAAAGAATGCACATATATGTATAACTGAATCACTTTGCTGTATACCAGAAACTAACACATTATAAATCAACTGTGTGTGTGTGTACGCTCAGTCACCCACTCCAGTCCGACTCTGTGCTACACCCTGAACTATAGACCACCAGACTCCTCTGTCCATGGAATTTTCCAGGCAAGAATACTGGAGCAGGTTGCCATTTCTTTCTCCAGGGGATCTTCCGGACCCAGGGATCCAACCTGCATCTCTGGCACCTCCTGCACTGGCAGGTGGATTCTTTACCATTGTGCCAAAAATACAGGATCAATTTTAAATTTACTGTAATTGGTAAATATACAGTGGTTATGTAGGAGAATGTCCTTGTTTTTAAGAAATAGGCACTGAAAAATATATGGGAAAGGGGATATAATGTATGCAACTTCCTTTCAAGCAATTCAGAAAAACAGCATATACACATACATGCTGCTAAATCGCTTCAGTTGTGTCCGACTCTGTGCGACCCCATAGACGGCAGCCCACCAGGCCCCGCCGTCCCTGTGATTCTCCAGGCAAGAACACTGGAGTGGGTTGCCATTTCCTTCTCCAGTGCATGAAAGTGAAAAGTGAAAGTGAAGTCGCTCAGTCGTGTCCGACTCTTAGCGACCCCATGGACTTCAGCCTACCAGGCTCTTCCATCCATGGGATTTTCCAGGCAAGAGTACTGGAGTGGGGTGCCATTGCCTTCTCCATACACAAACATACAGTATAGTAAAAGCAAACGCGGCAGGGAAGGGCCAGTGGTTAGGACTCTGTGCTCTCACTGACCAGGGCCTGTGGTTGATCCTTGGCTCCTCTGTCCATGGGATCCTCCAGGCAAGAATACTAGATTAGGTTGCCATTCCCTTCTCCAGGGGATTTTCCCGACCTAGGTATTGAACCCCTATCTCTTATGTCTCCTGCATTGGCAGGCGGGTTCTTCATCACTAGCGCCTCCTGGGAATTTCAGTATAGATGAATAGTTCTATTACACATCAGCTCCTATCATTATGGCCAACAAAGAACTTCGTTTTACTGTTTTTGCTTACTTTTTCTTTCTTACTGTAAATTGAGAGACTCGGAATTCTGTGATTATTTCAACAGCCAAGTAGTTAATCTGGGTGAAGCTGAGTTGAGAAGCAGTTTGAGGTAGTGCTTCTGGGTTCCTGGAGGGGGCAGCAGAGAGCCTTTTGAATGCAAACCTATTAGGGTGCTCAGGTAGAGGGTGACCTTGAGGAAAAAAGGGCAATGGCAACTAAGGGCTTAGGAGGAGAGGACCCACCACCACACAATTTCGAGCTGACTTGAAACTAGGAAAACCAATGCTCCACACAGGAAGCTATATGAAGCCAACACATCAAAGCATGTATAGCTTATTTATTAACAAATGGTCAAAACTCAACGAGACCAGAAATGAATAACGCTGCAGGAAACTGAACAGTCAGGAATCAGAATGCAGAAATCAGGACTGGAGCAAGAACCAAGAGGAAACTAAACAGATGTGGAAAAAGGGCGCAGCTGCCGGGGGGATCCGTTTTGTCCTATTTGGATGTTTCCCCACCTGGGCCTGGGCGGAAGTGTTAACCATGAAACAAACGCTTTCTCAGGATCATGACTTCCTTGCAGACCACTGGGGCTGATAGCGCTGGTGGCTAACAGGGGCTAAAGTGTCCCCCAGAGGCATACACTGCGGTTGTTTCAGGGCACGCTTTATAGTCTGCTCTTCTAGCCTTACTATTTCTACTTCCAGTTTAGAAACAGAGAACGTCAAGTGAAGTATCACTGCTGCTGCTGCTGCTAAGTCGCTCAGTCGTGTCCGACTCTGCGAGCCCAGAGACTGCAGCCCACCAGGCTCTGCCGTCCCTGGGATTCTCCAGGCAAGAACACTGGAGTGGGAGACTTTAATTTTTCCTGTCCAGCATCCACCTTCTCATTTTCAAATCTAAAAAGCTGCTTGCTCCCTAGGCAACTTTTATCCAAAATAATTTGTTTAAATTTGTAATTAGTTATTTTACATGGAGTAACCTAAAAATGGCAGCCCACTCCAGTATTCTCGCCTGGAGAATCCCATGGACAGAGGAGCCTGGCGGGCTACAGTCCATGGGGTCGCAAGAGTTGGACACAACTTAGTAACCAAAACCACCAACCTAAAATTATCCTTTTAAATAAGATCAGCAAATTATCTAAAGTGTTTTCAAAGTGATATCTTATACTGCTCAAAAAGGACCATAATCCTCAACTTCTTGACATACTGAGGTGGAACATTGGAGATAAAATCAGTAAGTACAAGTGGTCTTAATACAGAGGTACACTGTCAGACACGATTTATGATATATAGACATCCTGAAAAATATGATTTATGGTGGAGCTCTATTTCAGGTTTTCTCTGCTTGTGATTGTCTTTCGTGTATTTTACAATCATGAAAGTTACAGACAACTTTTCAAAATGCAAATAATCTCCTCCAGAGAAATACAAATGAATTGTGTCTAGTGAGATGCAATCAATTATTGTCCTATAAATATTGACCAGTTTTGCAACTGTTTATAAATCCATTTCAACAGTCCTGATGGTCTATACTATACATGTGTGAGACTTTGAATTCTCCTTTTAACCCATTTAACTGATTGTATCATTAATTAATGAGTTAAGTAAAGCCTTTGAAACAGGTTAACTTTATATTTGTATGTGGGTCATGATTTACCTGTTTTAAAAAATAAAATCAGGTCTTTTAATAGGTCTTTCTTCCAACAGTATTAGTCTAACCTTGGGAGGGCAAATGGAAGTAGGAAGAGAGAGGTAGGGATGTGGTAAGGTGTTTTAAAAAGTGTCTATAAAGTTTCTTTCTGGCCATGAATTTCCAAAATCTAAATTTACCTTCTACTCCTAGGGTAACGATACCACTAAACATTAGGACAGGGGGACACATTTAGAGGAAGGGAACATTAGGGCTCATTTAGAGGAAGGGGTGAGGTGGGGGCGAGGGCTTGGTTGAACTCCAATACCAGGCAAGCAGGGAGGGCTGAAGGAGAGAAAATCCTGATACCACCACAAGGTTGCACTGCTGAAGCAAATTCTTCCTAAATTTAGGGATCTCAAACTCTTTTCCCTTCACTCTTCATTCCTATCTGCTCTCTTTAAGAACGGTATGTTAAAGCCAGGCCCTTGATATGACTGTTGGAAGCTTAATACAATTGTTTTACACAGCCAGGACATTAACACAGCATTCAAGTATGTACAGCTTTCGTTTTATCTCTCTTGCTTTTTCTCTTTTTTTGCAGTCAGACTGAGGCCTCTTAATCCCTTCAGCCACTACTCAGAGAAAGGGAACCAAGCCAGTGTTCCAGCCACCTCCAAACTTCAAAATAATTGGCTAGACATGGCACTTTGCCTGGTCAGTGCTGCAGCTGGAGCACACAGGATGCCTTCCTCATCCTGAGGATACACCATTTGCCTCACCAAAGCAGGATGAAGAGAAGTCCCAGTGGCCACCCAAGAAATTTCAGTTCTATGAGATCAGCCGAGAGACCTGCCCTGCCCTAGCTATTCCCTGAGATAACTAAACCCATTAGGGTGTTTATGTAAAGCTGACTTTTACTTCTACATCCCCTTCTCCAGTCTTCCCTCCTGTCTTTCTGTCTTGTTACCCTGAGTAAACTACCTTCTTCCCTTCCAGTCCCTCCGCACCATGTGCTTTGATGTAATCCAGAAACAATCAGAATTCTTTCTGGGCCACATTTTATGGTAGGTAGGAATGAAAGCCCTGGAGTCAGGCAGACCTTGGCTTCTAACTGCAGTGCCACTTTGGAGGCAGGAAATAGATGGGCTCCAGGCTAGGCATTTACAGCCAGCCTACATTTTACAATTCTAAGCAAGGATGCAGGTGGGCTCTGGCCTAGATATTTACTTCCATCTTGAAATGCAAATAACAGCTGGACTTTGCCTCCTATGGACACTTTAAGATAATGGTTATGGCAGGGACAGAGAGAGGCTAAACCCCGTTGGAATAAAAGGTCAAGAGGTCACGTATTTCCCATTCTTGGGCCAAGGGAGTCACTGCACATGTGTAGAAAGTCTCCTTAGGGGTCAAAAAGGAGGTGGCACCACCCCAGCATAGGTGATGCCAAGGTCCCTCCATAGGCCCCTGGGTTGGAATCCATCTTGGGAAAAAGTTGCACATGCATGTCGGAGAGGGTCCTAGGACAGATAGTGGGTGAGAGAAGACAGATAATTGGCCAAAGGTAAACAAAGACCCAGAACTGCCCTACGTAAATGATTTAACCACCTCTTTACCACACTTCTCCTCATCAGCCAGGATGCTCACACCCTTTCTCTCCTGGTGTGTATCTCTGTCTTGCTTCTGTCTTAATGAAACAAACTATTTCTCTGTGTCCTCTCCCACTTGGTGTGCTATATTTCTAAAAATAAACGTTGTACCTGTTTCTACAGTTTTTGCCTCCTTGAGAAATGCACTTTTCAATGGGGGCAAGGGCCAGGGGAATTTTGCTTGTAGCCTCTAGCCCCTGGTGAACTAGTGGCTGGGATTCCTGATTTTCATCCCAGGTCCAGTTCCTGGGCAGAGAACTAAGATCTGAATTCTCGCTGCCACCCACTGCTATCTGTCTCTCACCTGTGTGGCCTTGGAAAGTCAGTCAAAAGCTCTAAGCAGCAATTTCTCCATCTGTAAAAATAGGGATAATATAATATCTATTGTATTAGGGAGTTGTGAGGAGAAAAACTTGGCAATGGAGTGAAGCTCAGTGTCGGATACATAGCCTTCTATTACTTCTGTCTCCAGTCTTCTCTCTGTTAATAGCGTACTTCTATTTCCTATTTTGTTATTGTAGGTACTACTTTACATTTCCCCCCTCAATCCAACATAGATACTGATGACGTTCCACTGCTAGCCCCAAATAATGGCACCGTGGCATATGCAATAGTTTAAGCTGAAGGAGTATGAGAAACAACAGGTGCAAGAAGGATTTCTGACCCTCCCCTGAGTCAGGCATGAGATCCTCAAGTGAAAGGTGCCCTCCTTATGCCCTAGGGAAAGGAACATCTTTATCTCCAAAGAAGGAAGGATGCTGAGTGGAATCTGAATGAAGAGCCTTGCTAAGTTTTCCCCAATTTACCACTCTTAGTTCACATTCATTTTGTTCTATGACATTTCTCAATGACTCTTCACTTTTCATCAAACCTAGTATGCATAAAAACACTCAAACTTAACTATTTCCTTAGGTCTTCATTTCCTTATGAAGGCTCTTATGTAAAGGCTCTTATTTAAACTTATATTTAAAAATCTGAATGCTTTCCTCCTATTAACTTGTATTTTTTATAGGTGCTCCAGCTGAGAATCTAGAAGAAGAGGAAGAAGGATGTTTTTCTTTTTTCCTCCTCTACATCAGCAAAATCAATAACAGTGGTCACAGGTACCATATTTTTTATTACAAACATCTGCTTCTGCTTCATTGACTTCGCTAAAGCCTTTGATTGTGAGGATCACAACAAACTGTGGAAAATTATTAAAGAGATGGGAATACCAGACCACCTGACCTGCCCCCCTGAGATATCTGTATGCAGGCTAAGAAGCAACAGTTAGAGCCAGACGTGGAACAACAGACTGGTTCCAAATCGGGAAAGGAGTAGGTCAAGGCTGTATACTGTCACCCTGCTTATCTAACTTATATGCAGAGTACATCATGTGAAATGCCAGGCTGGATGAAGCACAAGGGGGAATCAAGACTGCCAGAAGAAATATCAATAACCTCAGATAAGCAGATGATACCACCCTTATGGCAGAAAGCGAAGTGGAACTAAAGAGCCTCTTAATGAAAGTGAAAGGGAGTGAAAAAGCTGGCTTACAACTCAATATTTGAAAAACGAAGATCATGGCACCCAGACCCATCACTTCATGGCAAATAGATGGGGAAACATTGGAAGCAGCAACAGACTTTATTTTGGGGGGGTGCTCCAAAATCACTGCTGATGGTGACTGCAGCCATGAACTTAAAAGATGCTTGCTCCTTGGAAGAAAAGCTATGACCAACCTAGACAGCATATTAAAAAGCAGAGACATTACTTTCCCAACAAAGGTCCGTCTAGTCAAAGCTATGATTTTTTCAGTAGTCATGTATGGATGTGAGAGTTGGGCCGTAAAGAAAGCTGAGCACTGAAGAATTGATGCTTTCAAACTGTGGTACTGGAGAAAACTCTTGAGAGTCCCTTCGACTACAGGGAGGTCAAACCAGTCAATCTTAAAGGAAATCAGTCCTGATTATTCATTGGAAAGACTGATGCTGAAGCTGAAGCTCCAATACTTTGGCCACCTTATGAGAAGAACTGACTCATTGGAAAAGACCCTGATTCTGGGAAAGTTTGAAGGCAGGAGAAGGGGATGACAGAGGAGGAGATGGTTGGATGGCATCACTGACTCAATGGACATGAATTTGAGCAAGTTCTGGGAATTAGTGATGGACAGGGAAGGCTGGTGTGCTACAGTCCAAGGGGGCCACCAAGAGTCAGACATGACTGAACCACTGAACTGAACTGAACTAAATTTTAGTTTCTTCATCTGTGATCTGGGGAGGAACACCATCAGCAAACCACTCTAGGGTTGTTGTAAGAATTACACAGGATAATGTATATAAGTGCCTAGCACAGTGCCTGGATCATAGTAAGAGCTCAGGAAATATGCAATATCATTTTTATATCTTACTTTATTAGTGCTTTTTTATTAGGGTGTACTATGAAATAATTCACAAAACTAACATATGGTTTTGTTGAAAGGTAGCACATTCTTGGGCTTCCAGCTAGTTTAATGATCACTGGTTCTAATCAGAGAGCCCATTTGATGATATTATTTGTAATTAGTTTAGATAACATTCTGGATTTGTGCTTCATCCTGAAAGAAAACATTAGTTGAAAGATACCACGGGAGCAACAAAATAATGGTTTCTTGCTGGGACAGTAAAGCTACATTACACTCATTCCTTCCTTTCCAAAGGGGAACATTTTGATCCTGTGATAATATTCCATTTAAAGGAGTTTATTTATTTTATGTCAAATGATTTATGTAGATCGAGTTCATTCCTTGTGATAAAGATGGGAATGAAGTAAACTGGGCTTCTTGCTGAAATCTCTGTGACTTGCTGCGATCCAACTGGTTAGAAAATACATCAACTGTCTGACTAAGCAAAAATAAAAAAAGCCCTACAAAAAAACAAAAAAAATGAGCTTTTCCAAAGAAATCCTGTTTGGGCACTCTCTTACGTTTGATGAATGAGTTATTTACTGACTGCTTGAGAAAAGTGTAAAAAGGAAGAAGTCGTCTTTTTAGAAAATTATTGAAGTGTACTCAGTACAAATTCCATTTGACAAGGTTTGAAAATAGACCTAGTTTTTAACAAATCAAGCTTTTGTTTAATTAAGACTGAAATAAATGAGTGTGAATATTCTTATAAATAATCTAATAGAAAGTTAAAATGAAGAGATACTCTTCACAATCATTTCCTCCACCTGCTCCTATGTTCTGGGGGATAGAATACATTTGTAAGGAGATATGAAAATACACTTTTAAATAGTGTTTGGTATATTATGATCCCTCCTAAGAGATAAACCGTGTTAGGCATGTTCTGAAGTTCCTCCTTCCCTATTCAATCTCTTAGAAATCAAAAAGCAAACCAAGGAGAAATGCCTCCTTATACCATCCCAGAGCAAGGCACCTCTCCCAAACAAGGAAGAATTTAGTCATTTTACTATCTTCAAAATTTTCCGTCTTCTTGGTTACTCAATGTAAACAACTAAATTAAATATACATTTTGTGTCTGAGTGTGTTGATAATGATAGAATTACCCTAGAGGTGAATGGTCTTATTTTGAATAATTAATGAAATAAAAGCCCATATGAGGCAGAATGACAATCAAAAGAAGAGTCACATTTAGTATTATCTATACATTTGAGTCGGAGAAGGCAATGGCACCCCACTCCAGCACTTTTGCCTGGAAAATCCCATGGACGGAGGAGCCTGGTAGGCTGCAGTCCATGGGATTGCTGGAGTCGGACACGACTGAGCGATTTCACTTTCACTTTTCACTTTCATGCATTGGAGAAGGAAATAGCAACCCACTCCAGTGTTCTTGCCTGGAGAATCCCAGGGACAGGGAAGCCTGGTGGGCTGCCGTCTATGGGGTCACATAGAGTCGGACACGACTGAAGCGACTTAGCAGCAGCAGCAGCAGCATACATTTGAGTAATACAATAAACAATTTCTATAGACTTAGTATTTCCCATAAAGTAACCAAACAATTGATTTGACTAAACTCATTTCCTTAACTTGCTGGTGGTTTGGAATTAAGGAGAAAATCATCAGTTCTTCTAAAGGGTAAGCTATGTTTTTAGATATTACTTTCCTAAGTGAATTCTTTCCTGATCTCCACAAGTCTATCCCTCAACCTAAATCAGGGTCCCTGCTCTACATTCTTCCTTTAGAATTTTTATATATTTGAATGTTTGTTTGATGAATCTCTCTCCTCCACCAGAGTGTTGCTTCGCTTCCCTTCATACGCCCAGATACTTCCTTCATACTCCCTTTGCTCCCCAGGTGGCGCCAGTGGTAAAGAATCTGCCTGCCCATCCAGTACACATAAGAGATGCGGGTTCGATCCCTGGATCAGGAAGATCCCGACGTAGGAAAATGGCAACCCAACCCAGTACTCTCGGAGAAGGCAATGGCACCCCACTCCAGTACTCTTGCCTGGAAAATCCCATGAACGGAGGAGCCTGGTAGGCTGCAGTCCGTGGGGTCGCTAGGAGTCAGACATGACAGAGCGACTTCACTTTCACTTTTCAGTTTCACGCATTGGAGAAGGAAATGGCAACCCACTCCAGTGTTCTTGCCTGGAGAATCCTAGGGACAGGGAGCCTGGTGGGCTGGCGTCTATGGGATGGCACAGAGTCGGACACGACTGACGCGACTTAGCAGCAGCAGCAGCAGCAGCCGCCCAGTATTCTTGCCTGAAAAATTCCATGGACAGAGGAACCTGGAGGGCTACAAAGAGTCGAACTGAGAGCACATGCACAAATATTTATTGGCTGGCAGTAAAACTATTCAGTGGGGTTTTTTAAAAAAAATATTTATTTACTTGGCTGCATTGAGTCTGTTTGCATCACCTGGGATCTTTTGTTGCGGTATGCGGGCTCAGTAGCTGTGCCACACTGGTTTAGTTGCCCTGTGGCACGTGGAATCTTAGTTTCCCAATCAGGGATGGAATCCACACCCCATGCATTGTGAGGTGCATTCTTAACCACTGGACCGCCAAGGTAGTCCCATATTTGGTGGGTTTTGAGAAAAGGCATTCACGGTCATGGGCATCTTGGCAACAACTAACATTTATATTTGCTTGAAAGGCAAAGGTGAGTTTGAGAAGGAAATTTCAGCTCTTAATTACCATCAAATCCATTAGTTTTTGTTCTCAGGTCCTCTTTCTTATTAAAGGTGTTAAAAGAATAATGATTAGAGATGTTTTAAATCTGTCCGGCCACTTAATTAGATCAGGATTCTTGAATGAAAACAAGTCCCACTTACAGGGAAAGATGATGAGATTTTTCTCTAAACTATTATCAGAAAATAAATAAATAAATAAATAAACTATTATCAGGAGCAAATTACATCCAATAATGTATGGCTTATAATTAAGAACAGTCTACCTAACTACATTCAAAATGAAGCAAACGAAGCATACGACATTATACGACAGGACCTAATTATACGACACCATTTAACACACTATAGTAATAGGGTAACATCTCCTGAGTACTTGTTATGTGTACTACAACACTAAGCAACTGCATTTTCACATTTCATTCTCACAACAACCCTGTGAAGTACTATTATTATTTCTATGAGGATAAGGAAGGTTGGGCAATTAACAAAAGTGGTGAAGCCCAGACAAGACTTCTGGGTCTGACTTCAGGGACTTCCTTCTTAATCCTTGTACACATGCTCTCTGTAGTAACCACCTGTTGGTGTGTTTATCTCCCTTGCTAAATGTTGAAAGTCTCAAGGGCAAGGTGATAAAGATAAAGACAAAGCTTTACTCTTTTGTGTGTCTCAAATACAGAACAGAGAGTGCAGGAAACATAGTAGGTACTCAATAAAAGTTTAGTGAATGAAGGAGGAAGTGTTTTCTCCATTCTCAAAACTATAGTATGTTGAGTATAGTTTTAGTGTTAGACATAGTTAACTATATAATGTGTATAAATAAAATATACAAACCAAACAAATATTTATGCAATAAAATAAATAATATAGATATATCTTTCTATTTTATTAAATTAATAATCCATATTTTATGTTTAAGCATATGACATTGCCATTTTATTAGGTCAAAAATCATCAAGGACAAATAACAGCACTTTTAAATGGTACCTCATTAAAAAAAATCCATGTCAACTCTTTAGTTACACAATAAGCGGAATGCACCATTACCATATGTTTTCCACTGAAACAGAGGTTTATCATTAACTGCCAAAGAGAAAGATTTATGAAAATTAAGGATGTCATATCTATAAGCACTTTCTACTAGGTCTAGTGATCTAATTTCACATACAAATTATATTTCATGCCCTTAGGTCCTTATGAAAATTCAACCCAGCACATATTATTAGACTTGACTTGGATTCTCTCTTTTCTGAGCTGCCAGGTTGCATAGTCCATGCAAAAGTCCTTCTTCATAAAGCCCTATCCTTCTAGTATTAACTCTGCCTTTATCCCAAGCCCTGATGCATCCCCTGCTGCTGCTGCTGTTAAGTCACTTCAGTCATGTCTGACTCTGTGGGACCCCATAGACGGCAGCCCACCAGGCCCCGCCGTCCCTGGGACTCTCCAGTCAAGAACACTAGAGTGGGTTGCCATTTCCTTCTCCAATGCATGAAAGTGAAAAGTGAAAGTGAAGTCATTCAGTCATGTCTGACTCTTCGAGATCCCATGGACTGAAGCCCACCAGGCTCCTCCATCCATGGGATTTTCCAGGCAAGAGCACTGGAGTGGGGTGCCATTGCCTTCTCCGATGCACCCCGTAGTGTTCCTCAAACACTTCAGTAATTATTCTGTTTATAACGATGACTTTTTGTTGAATGTTGGAGTCTGTTATATGCAACTGTATAAAGCATTTAAAAATGGAGGAACTGTACTGAAGTGGGTCAGAATATGCCACCCTCAAATATGCTACTTTGGCATATAGACTATTCCAAGTTAAAGTTATGTGAGAAAGAGCTGGTACAAGAAGGATACCCTGACCCTTCTTTGTCCCCAAAGCAGGAAATAACCCTCCTAAGTGAAAGGTAGCCTCCCTATATCAGGAGAGTAGAAAGCATCTTTATCACCAGAAATAGGGAATTTGGGGCCAAGAAGACGTTATAAACAAAACTTGTTACTTCTTCACTAATTTACTACTCCAAATCCAAACTTCTTTGTCCTATCGATTCTTCACGAATTTATTCTTCGTCTAAAAGGTATACAAGCTGCTTGCCTTGGTTACTGCTTTGAATTTCATATATGGACTCCCGTACACATGAAATTAGTTTTTCTCTTGTTAATCAGTTTTATTTGATTATTACACCAGCCAAACACCTTTGAAAGTAAGAAGGGAAGTTTCCACCTCTCTAACACCCAAATGATTTGGTTATTATACTAAATGATGGCCTGGGTGACCATGGACAGTTCTTAAATTTAACTTTTTTTTGTTTGTTTCTTGCATAAGAAGAAATACCAAAGTAGAACTTCAGAGAGTAACCCTTGAGGCCTTTTAAAGGTCATAGGATAAGCTTTGCTTCTTCATGATTCCTGAGAGATTATGACTTCTTTTTATTTAACTCTTTATATGCTGAACTTCATTAAATAAATTACTTTCTTGAATGTTGTCATCTAGTGGTTGCATTCTTGCCAGCAATACCAGTAAGGTCTCTCTTTTTTGGTGTTCGAAAAAAGTCCTCCTAAACCATTGCTGCTGCTGCTAAGTCATTTCAGTCGTGTCCGATTCTGTATGACCCTTTAGACGGCAGCCCAGCAGGCTCCCCTGTCCCTGGGATTCTCCAGGCAAGAACACTGGAGTGGGTTGCCATTTCCTTCTCCAATGCATGAAGGTGAAAAGTGAAAGTGAAGTCACTCAGTCGTGTCCGACTCTTAGCGACCCCATGGACTGCAGCCTACCAGGCTCCCCTGTCCCTGGGATTTTCCAGGCAAGAGTACTGGAGTGGGGTGCCATTGCCTTCTCTGTTGAGGGGTCTGAATTCTTTTTCTACTCTACTTCCTTCTTCAATTTAAACACTATACCTCAGTGAGTGAAGGTCGCTCAGTCATGTCTGACTCTTTGCAACCCCATGGACTATACAGTCATGGAATTCTCCAGGCCAGAATAATGGAGTGGGTAGCCTTTCCCTTCTCCAGGGGATCTTCCCAACCCAGGGATTGAACCCAGGTCTCCCGCATTGCAGGCAGATTCTTTACCAGCTAGCTGAGCTACCAGGGAAGCCCTAAGAATACTGGAGTGGGTAGCCTATTCCTTCTCCAGAGGATCTTCCTGACCCAGGAATCGAACCAGGGTCTCTTGCATTGTAGGCAGATTCTTTACCAGCTGAGCTACCAGGAAAGCCCAGGCTGAAGGAAGGACTGCATAATTCCTAGCAAAAAGCTTGTGCCTGATTCATGTTTACTTTTTTTCTACTGACACTATTTTCTTTAACAATGAAGAGAATTTTTCATCTTATTTGAGTATCATGGAATAATCAGTACATATTATGATAATTGAAGAATATGAAAACATAGAATCTGAATAAAAAATTTGTTTCACCAAATATTAGGTATCCACTGTGTGTGCAAGGACCCCATTATATATATCACATTGAACAATGACTTAATAAGCAGAGGTTGGAAAAAGGGTAAGAGGTGAGACTGGAGGGCTCGAAGGAACCTAGCCCATCAATTTATTTAAGACTAAAGGAAACTGAGTTCCAGGAAGTTTGCTCAGCCTCAAGTCACAAAACAAATTAGAGACAAAGCTGGGATTAAAATCTGGGGTGACAGACAATTTCAAAATAGACAGACAATTTCAAATAGCAAGTTTAACAATGCTATGCAGCCATAGATTTGGGGAATGTTTAGAAATTGTCCAATTTAAGAGGATGCTGTGTTATTTATCTGCATTTAGCTAGTTTTGCTTTTTTTCTATCTTTAAAATTTTTATACTATCAGTTTTTATTGTGGTCTTGGCTTTTGCTACTTTCATTAGAAGATTTGTGAGGCAGTAGGAGTGGGGGAAGGAAGGATTGGGAGTTTGGGATTAGTAGATGCAAACTATTACACATAGGATGAATAAAACAAGGTCTTACTTGTTCTACAGCACAGGGAACTGCATTCAATATGCTGTGATAAAACATGCTGGAAAAGAGCATGAAAAAGAATATATATATATGTGTGTGTGTATAACTGAGTCACTGCTGTACAGCAGAAATTAAACACAACGTTGGTAGTCAACTATACTTCAGAACATTTTTCAAAAGACGTCTCATGAGGCAGAAACCTTTGTTCAAGTTAATGTCACCAAAGAAACTGGATGAATTAGAATGGAAGAGCCTCCACCAGACTGAAGGGTTTAACTTTCAGATCTTCAGGTTAAAGACCTGAAGAAAAAAATAGATGGGAATTCTCAATATTATAAAATTTTAAAATTATACAAATAATGGACTATTAGAAAGTTTGGGGAAAGAGAAAGGATATATATATCACCTGAAGGGGTCCAGCATGTGCCACTGTGGCATAAAAATTATCTTGAACAGAGGGCGTGTGAGGTCCCAAAAGAACTCAGTTGTCGTAAACCCCCTCCCCAGGAGCAGCAAGGAAAGGTCGACTCTTAACCTCCATGGGCGAGAAGTCTCCACAACAGATCCAAACAATGTCACGCAAACTATCCTGCTGCCCATCTATTCTCCTAAAGGCCTGTTTATGTTTCTCAAAAGTCATTTGTTTTCCCATAAGTGCCCTTTCTCCACCTCCTCCTTCCTTATTTAGATATTTAAGAAGTCACTTGTATTCCTGTAACTGTCCTTCTTTCTCCTCCCTTCCCTTTAAGATGGTGTGAAGTGAAATCACTCAGTCATGTCCAACTCTTTGCGATACCATGGACTGTAGCCTACCAGGCTCCTCTGTTCATGAGATTTTCCAGGCTATAGTACTGGAGTGGATTACCATTTCCTTCTCCAGGGGATCTTTCCAACCCAGGGATTGAACCCGGGTCTCCCGCATTGTAGACAGACGCTTTACCGTCTGAGCCACCAGGGACCAGGCCCCAGTTCCAGCCCTCCCTTTGAGTGACATTTTTATGTGAAGTCCATCATCTGTCATTTATTAGTTTAATTCATAAGCCTTCAGAAACTGAATTTAAGAGGGTAGAGGAAAAGTTTTTCTTCCCTGATAAATCACCAGTTCACCATTAGCTTAACACAGTTGTTTTCAATTTTGTGTGTTTTTCTTCAATTCTTTCATTTCCATTTACCTTTTTACATAATCACAGTCACTGTCAGTATTATGAGCACTTGTCCATGATGCAACATATTCCTCCAAACTATTATTGCCTAATGACTTAAACATTTCACTGAAATAATATATAAGGTTAACTAGCTTTATTTTCTTAATGATTGGAGTACAATTGCTTTACAATGCTGTATTAGTTTCTGCTGAATAACAACGTGAATCGGGGGGGGGGGGAGGGTGTGTGTGTGTGTGTGTGTGTGTGTGTGTGTGTGTGTGTAATCCCCTCCCTCCCACCCACCTCTTAAGCAGCTTTCTACTGCTGGATATTTAGATTGCTTTTAGTTTTTTTAAATTGTAAACTATTCAGAAAAAAAGTCTTTGAGCACAAGACTTTTCTTATTTCAGAATTACTTCTGTAAGTTAGCTTCAACTGCTGTAGCCTTTGAGAGGGGAATGTTGGGTTAAATAACTGTCTCTCAGGGAGACGACAGTTAGTAGTAAAGTAACACAGAAAAGGTATGACATTCTTTATAAACTAAAGAACTTAAATTTTAGGTAAAATCATAAATAATATCTGTGAAAAAACAAAAATCATTCAGTGTCTGGAAGAAGTGCAAACATGATGAGTGTTATACAAAAAGAGAAATTACTTGAACTAGGTAATTTGAGATGTCTGTTGGCTTTTTCACAAAACAAACTAGTGGATTAATTTAGCAACAAGTTGGTGGAAGCTTGGGCAAATGAGTTTGTTTGAAGGAAGAATGGCCAGCTTAAGAGAGTAACTGATGGTGAAAGTTCTATTATCAAATTTTCATTTGGTTTTCATTAGTTTTCATTTAGGGGAAAAGAATAAACTATTGACAAAGAGCAATTGGTGAACACAGTTATCTGACCACCCAGAGTTAGCCCAACCTTTTCTCCCACATACTTCCCTTCGTCCTGCGTTAGATGAGCTCAGATACCAAATCCTCTAACAGGCAATTGATAATGAGATTTCAAAAACGCAGCAGCAAAAAAGAAATGTTGGTATTGAAGAACCGAATGCTATTCATCTCAAAAAGGAGAAAACCAAGCCACGTTACAACTCAATTTAGAACTTTGTTCCTACCATGTAATCAAAAGAGGGCAAAATCAGTTTTCATCTCAGAGCACCATTTCCTCCTACTCGATTTCACTACAGTGAGCTTTCCACTAATGATGTTAGACATTTCTGAGTCATAACTGCATTTGTGAGCTGTCATTTTCTAGGTAAAAGCTGATGAAATGAAAGTTCTTCATTGCGCCTTCCCAATTCCCCCATCCCACCCCAGCAACCTAGTCCTGTTCTCTCAGTGTTTCAGATTTAATCACAGCTGTTGCAAACCCAGTTACACTTTTCCTAAACACTTTTGACAGGACCAAAAATATGAATTTGCACAGAGAGTGTTTCATAAGCTATCAGGAGTCCTTTTCCTTTTTGTTTTTTGCCAGCTGGTAGTTAGTCCAAATACTGCTTTGTAAATAAATCATCTGCAGGCATCCTCATCAGGTCAGCTGCAAACGTGTCAGTGTGAGGAAAACAAGAAAGCACTTACCAGTTAATTTTCTGTGAGGAGAGAAGCTTTTGTGATGTCTGGGTGTAACTTCCCTGCTCCAGAATGAAATGGAGAGTGGTTTTCAGAACAGCTACGTTGGACACTTTCCCCAGCCTCCTCATTCGGCTTTTATCTGGCTTTTGAAATGACACTGTAGAGGAGAATGATGTAGGGTTTCGCTTGAATGTGGTTTTTCCCTTCCTCCTCTACCCTCCATAAAAATTCATCATGTATTCCAGGAGAAAAGTAAGCAGTGAACACACTGCACAGATTAATTCTTCTGCTCAGCATGGACACATGTGTATCAGAGGTTTGTTCCCTGAAAGATCATTGCTGTTGGCTGCAGCGCCTCAAGCTGGAAACCAGCTTCCAAAGGGGGAGGCACCAATCCCTCCTTTGTTTGGATGGGCTTTGGCTTACGAATCAATTTAAAGTTCATTCCAACGTTGGCATGAAAAGAACCATAGAATCTAAGTAGAGCTCTTCAAATGTACCCAGGGCTCATTAGGAAAGAGATTTTATTTCCTGGGTTTCAGTGGGAGGAATCAGAATCACACAATAGTTAAGTATGAATTAATATTTTAATTTTTATTTCTTTATTGAGGTGGGTTGAGAGAGAGTTTTCCAGGTTTTGGAGAAATTAAAGATCCGATTCTTATCTCTCATTTCATCTGTGATGAGGGCAGATGAGGGCAAGTCTGTGTACCTGAAGGACTCAGAGAATGAGAAGTGTGGAGGCTGATACTTCACACTAGGAAGCCAGCCCTGATGCAATTAGCTTGTCCATCTGTAGAGCTAACTCGATTTTCTTTAAGGTCAAACATCAGCTTGTCCATGTGAACATTACTAGGTCTTAAAACGTTAGCCAAGCTAATTGAACACTGTGAGGTGTGACAGGCCAGAAAACACAATTTGTGTCTGATTGCTGTGAGTTCTGAGGGCTTAGGAGAATGGGTCACCCTGAAAGGTGCCTTGTTGAAGACTAAGAATTATTTTGAGAGTTTTATTTTAAGGAACTTCAAGCTCAGGAAAAGCTCCGAAAACTGAGTAGAAGTTAACCATTTGTAAGGGAAATCTTACATTTGTAAAGGAAATTTACATTAGAAAGGGGGCCAGTATCAGGAAGACAGTGATTCCTTTTTCTTTTGAGACTAAACTTCTGGACCTAGCCACCTCAGTTTACCAAACAATTCCTGTTTTCACCAGTCTGTGAATTGCCTTCCCCCACCTTTAAGCCTCAGACCCCATCCTTTTCCTTAGTTCAGGATGGAATATTATCTTCAATCTTCTTTTCAGTGGGGTTTCTGTGTGTACATAATTAAAATTTCCCCCTGTTAATCTTTTATTTGCAGTGGTGGATTTAGCCAAGTATAATGAAAGGTTGAAGGAAAATTATTTTCCCCCTCTACAAGATGAAGTCCAGAAAATCGAAAACAATAATCCTCTGTTGGGGGGCGGGGGTTGGTGAGAGTGGGGTGGGGGCAGACTGGGATAACACTGGGGGATAGAGTGGGTATGATTTCTCAAACTACACATGTCCCTCAGCCCCCTGGGGATGTACACTGTTCCATGTTTGCCCCCAGTCCTTGATTCCACAGAAATATCACTATTAATAATCTTGGCATATTACTTGTCAATGTTATCTGACAAGTTATCACTGAAGGAGGTGATACCTGATGGAGGTGATATCCATTCACTAATTCCTACCCCTTGGCATCAGCTATATTCGTATTTACTGAGTTATATGTTGTCTTCCATAATCACACAAAAGCACAATTTCATCCATAAAAGACACTTTTTTAGAAGAAGCTTTTTCAGGAAGTTTTGGTTACTTTACATGGCTTTAGATATATTTTCTAGTAGTGGAGTGTGAAGCATCAGGTAGCAAAAAAGACAAAAGAAATGACATTTCACAAGCATTTACTGTGCTCCCAGCACAGTAATCACACTGAAACCCAGGAAAGGATCAGCCTTTTTAGTTTTCTGTTTTAGTTACCACCTAAAACAACAAAGTTGTGACAGATGCTTACTTAGCTTTGAAATTGGTCCCCCCAAGTCAAGGATAGTAAATAAAATCTCTATCCTAATCAGCCCTATACTCTATGCTCTGTGTCTGAGGAGCTCTGCTTCAAAGTCCTAAGGCTTGCCTTATATTTGATCTTTTATTCAAAAGTAGTTAAAACTGAAGTGCTCATGTATACGAGACATTAGCTTACCTGCATTGGTTAAGCTGATGAGTCAGGTCATTGGGGATCTGTGAATTGCAGAGTTGGAGTTCTGTCCCAGGCATTCTGATTCCAAATGCCAAGCTCTTAATGTAACTGGGAAGGGTTAATTTTTGACTCCCTGCGGGATCTGTTTCTCTGACTTTAACCCTGTTTTTGCCGTTTCTATTATTATAATCAAACATAATGGCCTGCCTCAGAGAGCCCTGCCCCCTCTGCCTGACCCTTTTAAAGTGCCTTTGTTTAGCTCACAGGGAGATTATCTGACCCAGCCCACCAATGAATGACTGTAAGTAAAGGAAACTAACATATCCCCCTGCCTGAGGCTTGCCATTCTAGGAGATAATTGCCAGAGTCAAACGGTCTTTTCACTTTGTTTCCTGGCCTCCCCCCATCCCTGATCCATAAAGGAACCTGGCATCCAGGCCCCAACAAGATGGTTATTTTGAGACATTAGTCAGCCATTTTCTCAGTCAGCCTCAACACTTCGTCCCTCAGATTTATTGGCCTCTAGTGCAGTCCGGAGAGTGAGCTTGGACTCAGTAACATTAAGACACTTAGCTCTATGAGAAAAGGTGTTTCCAGAATCAAGTGACTAGGAGGAAGGGGCAGGAATAACTTCTGCCAAATAAAAGACTTTCAGGACAGTTCCGGCATTTTCTAAATCAGTGCAAGTTCTCTGAAACCTGCTGTGGTCAGGGTTTCAAGGGGTCTTTCTAGAGGGGTGGGTGTGTATAAGCAGGTCTAAAGGGCCAGCTGGGCTCAGAGGGAAGATACACAGTGCCTCTATCATACTATTTTTGAGGAATGGGATCATTCTTTAAAAATAGTTTTTCTCCACTGATACTTGAAATTTCACTCTTAGAAAATCAGTCTTTTGAAGAGAGTACGTTTTAAAAGAGAAACTTTGTATTAAGTAAGGTTCTAGTGGTTAGAATGGACTGGGTGCTTTTAAGATGACTGTCCCTTCTCCTTACTCCAACCCCTCCAGAAAAAATTGGGATCAGTAATTTGGTCTCTGCAGAGGATGAGATGGTTTGATGGCATCACCAACTCAATGGACATAAATTTGAGTAGACTCTGGGAGTTGGTGACGGACAGGGAGGCCTGGCATGTTGCAGTCCACGGGGTCGCAAAGAGTCAGACATGACTGAGTGACTGAACTGAACTTGGTCTCCCATATCTTGCAATGATCAAGAATATCTTTATTCTTTTCCTTTCTTGTATGATGATAAAATAGCAAATTTACCTCAAACACCTAAATACTCTGATGATAGAAATTTGAGAAATAGACATTTGAGAAAACACAATAGATCACAGTGGGTTTTGTTACTGACCATTTCTAATATTTTTGTTGTTGTTTGTAAAAAGAAAAAAAAAAAATTGGCCCAGAACATAACCTCTGGGAAAGAGACAATGTGATAAGATGGATATTTTCTTTTAAAAGAAACTGATCTGTGAAAAAGGCAAAAACCTCACTTCTTTTGAGTTTTTTTCCTCTTGTCATACAGGGAGATGACTACCTCCTTGTGTAAATGCCCTTCGTAGGCCTGTTTCTTTGGGGTAGGCAGAGTCAGAGATTATACCTGGGGGCCTTTAGTGGGTTAACAGTGAGCTTTTCCTTGGGATTTAAATGGCAGACTCAGTTCTTTGGGAGGTCACAGCAAGGAGCCATGCCCATGTGGCCATATAGGGCCGCTTCCATGCACTTAAACCAGACAATTCTTAACAGCCACAGAAGACAAAGCCAGCTTCAAATTCTTGCTTTAAATTTTGTACAACCCCTGCAGGAACCTAGCCTGAGGATACTTAGTAAATCTGTCAAAGGAATTAAAATATAGCTTTTTAATTAAGATATACAAAGCTCTAATTACCTGCGGAAATGAGTGGAACAACTTCTATTGTTGTCTTTTACTTGGAAAAAACCTCTTTTAATATGCCAAATGCCAGCTCAAATGAAATCTACATACTGAGACTTAGAATGCTGTTCTTAACTACCTATCTCAGAGGTTCTGAGCCTGAAACCTTTGGAGGGCCAAGCAAACACTCACCCCTCAGAAGGTGCCCATGCAGTGCAGCGGCAAGGAGTCCAGTGGGCCAAGGCTTCCAGGCTCCGTGCTCTGAATCTTTGAGGTAAAGAATTTCTCTGGAAGAACTGGCCGCAGCTACCCAGAGTCTTGAAAGAAATATTTCTTCTTTTTGTAACCAAGGGAGGTAAATAATCTTTTAACTCATTGCCCTACAAAGAAAAAAAAAAGTGGTTGTCAGTAGTTAAATAAATTTGGTGTATATCACTTAGTCCACAGGCATCTGGGTGACACCATCCTTGGCCCTGACTCAAGAGAAAGGAGGACTCTGGGGCTTCAGGCCACTCCCAACTATTTACTGTAATTATGCTTCTTTTCTCGTTAAACTGCAGATTATGGATGTGATGTAAGTGTAGCTGGATTTTTCTAAGATGTCACATTTGGGGAAAGGAAAGGATCAGAAAATAAATTGTATTTTCTCAACTTCTGTAACTGATTCAATCACTACTTGCATTTTTATTAGGAATTTTGTAGCCTGCGGGTGAACTGCAGCTGAGGACCTATTTTGTTTGCGTCGCAGTGTTTTTCTAGAGTTTGAATTAATTTCCATCATTTAAAAATCAAGGGATATCACAAAGACATCAGATTGTCAGCTCCTCATGAAAAAAAATTGCCAGAGGTTTGTAACTATGGGCCTGTGTCCCACAAGGATACAGTTGAGGAAGGCTGAATAGGAGCTGCTCCCGGTGTCACCCGCAACTTGCAGCCGGGCATTTCTATTCATTCTATACCTTTCTCCCCTGCCTTCTGACTCACAGACAATGTTCATGTGGACCTTCTAGGAGTTTGGGCTTGCAACCTCATGTTCTTTCCCAATTCTTTTCCTGTTGAGTTTCTTCAATTTAGGACAATTGCGTACACAGAAAGATAAGTCATTGGGCAATCGTTTTTATTGCATAAGGAATTTTAGGTTTGGTCATTTTAAAAATATGAATCCCCAAAGCTTCCCTCCTAAAACCAGACTGCATTATAAAATATGGTTAAATCAATGAAACCAGCTTTAACTAGCTTAACTAGCGGTAGGTGCAAAGGAAGAGCAGTGGGGGCAACCTGCCCCTATGTAGGCAATAATGGAGTGCTGTCTTTAGAGAATTTCAACCCAATAATAAAACCACCTAAAGCCCTTCTGCTTTTTGTGATCACTGTGTGCCAGAAATTCTAAGCAGGTGATGAAACCCTCCCCGCCTCAAAATACCTTTAAGTTCTAGAAAATTGCTGATATTATATTAGTGGAACCACTGACAGAAATTGTCTACCCTGGCCAGGAACAATAGTAATGACTTGCATGAGTTACCTTACAACAGGAATTCCTGGTAAGGAAAGCAGAACTCACAAGCAACCACCAACCAGAAGAATTTGGCAAAGGTCAGAAGGAGAGAGGGGAGGCCAGTCCATATGTCCTACCAACCCCAGAATCCTTCTTGTTGGAATCCATCTTGACTGAGCAATGCACAAGCCACCAAGAAGCACCCTGAGTCAGAATGATTGGCCAGAGACAACCTGGAAACTAACCCCCACCACCATGAAACCCAAGACTGCAAGCCAGGTGGCAGAGCAGTTCTCCTGGGTGTCCTTACCCTGCTGCCCTCTGCCCAGGCACCCCTTCCCATTAAAGTCTCTTGCTTTGTCAGCACATGTGCCTCCTTGGACAATTCATTCGAGTGCTAGACATGAGCCCACTCTTGGGCTCTGCAAAGTGTCCTCTTTCCAGCAACAATTATTCTGACTTTTAATTACATATACATATTTTTTATTACATATACATTGCCTTATTTTTTAATAGGCGATGTGCTTTATATGACGGAGAAGGCAATGGCACCCCACTCCAGTACTCTTGCCTGGAAAATCCCATGGGCAGAGGAGCCTGGTGGGCTGCAGTCCATGGGGTCGCCAAGAGTCGGACACGACTGAGTGACTTCACTTTCACTTTTTACTTTCATGCATTGGAGAAGGAAATGGCAACCCACTCCAGTGTTCTTGCCTGGAGAATCCCAGGGACCGGGGAGCCTGGTGGGCTGCCATCTATGGGGTCACACAGAGTCAGACACGACTGAAGTGACTTAGCATAGCTTTATATGAAAGCTGCTTATTCTTATTTTAATTACTGTTCAGTTCAGTTTAGTGCAGTCACTCAGTCGTGTCCAACTCTTTGCAACCCCATGAATTGCAGCATCCCAGGCCCCCCTGTCCATCACCAACTCCCGGAGTTTACCCAAACTCATGTCCATTGAGTCGGTGATGCCATCCAGCCATCTCATCCTCTGTCGTCCTCTTCTCCTCCTGCCCCCTATCCCTCCCAGCATCAGGGTCTTTTCCAATGAGTCAACTCTTCACATGAGGTGGCCAAAGTGTTGGAGTTTCAGCTTCAACATCAGTCCTTCCAATGAACATCCAGGACTGATCTCCTTTAGGATGGACTGGTTGGATTTTTTTGCAGTCCAAGGGACTCTCAAGAGTCTTTTCCAACACCACAGTTCAAAAGCATCCATTCTTCGGCACTCAGCTTTCTTTATAGTCCAACTCTCACATCCATACATGACCACTGGAAAAACCATAGCCTTGACTAGATGGACCTTTGTTGGCAAAGTAATGTCTCTGCTTTTTAATATGCTATCTAAGTTGGTCATAACTTTCCTTCCAAGGAGGAACCATCTTTTAATTTCATGGCTGCAATCACCATCTGCAGTGATTTTGGAGCCCCCAAAAATAAAGTCTAATACTGTTTCCACTGTTTCCCCATGTGTTTGCCATGAAGTGATGGGACCAGATGCCATGATCTTCGTTTTCTGAATGTTGAGCTTTAAGCCAACTTTTTCACTCTCCTCTTTCACTTTCATCAAGAGGCTTTTTAGTTCCTCTTCACTTTCTGCCATAAGGGTGGTGTCATCTGCATATCTGAGCTTATTGATATTTCTCCCAGCAATCTTGATTCCAGCTTGTGCTTCTTCCAGCCCAGCGCTTCTCATGATGTACTCTGCATAGAAGTTAAATAAGCAGGGTGATAATAATACAGCCTTGATGTACTCCTTTTTATTCTTTAATAGACAATGTGTTTATGTATACGTGCTTATATATCATCAAAAGGCGATGAACAAAGGGCAGTCTATTTCAAATTCTTTATTCCATGAAACCACTTGGAATTTTTAGTTATATTTAAAACATAATTGGTAAAACCAAGGGGGTACTGCAAGCTATGCTATTTTTTGTTTTTGGCAAATGTAAATTTTAGTCCAGAGATAATTTATTTTTTTACTTAATTTGAATACTTTTTTAAAAATTGAAAATCATTCAAGAAAATTGTTTGTTTTAAAATGACTGATTTGGGCTTCCCTAGTGGCTCAGTGGTAAAGAATCCACCTGCCAGGGCAGGAGACATGAGTACGATCCCTGGTCCGGGAAGAACCCACATGCTGAGGGACAACTAAGCCCATGGGCCACAGATACCAAGCCCATGTGCTGCAAATACTGAAGCCATTGTACTCTAGGGGCCCATGCCCCACAATAAGAGAATCCACTGCAATGAGAAGCCTAAGAACCGCAACCAGGGAAGAGACCCACTTTCCGCAACTACAGAAAGCCTGCGCACAGCAATGAACTACCAGCACAGCCAAAACGAACTAACTAAATAAATCTTAAAAAAAACAACAAGGAGAAGGAAATGGCAACCCACTCCAGTACCTTTGCTTGGGAAATCCCATGGGGAGTCTAGTGTGCAATAGTCCATGGAGTACAACAGGGCCGGACACGGCTTAGCGACTAACAACAGCAAATGGCAGTTCTAGCCAATGTGTGAGAACAAAGACTTGTAAGGAATCGGGGGTTGGGGCTGAAACCAACATCCTATTGTTTACAGATGTGAATGTCTATTTAGAAAAACCAAAATAAACTGCAAGCAAATATTTAAAAAAAAACAAAAAACAAAAAAAGACCGATTCAAGAAGTAAAAGCATGCATAGCAGTGATGTGACTGAATAGTTGCCTAGGACTTCCCTGATGGTCGCATGGTTAAGAATCTGCCTCTCAATGCAGGGGACACCTACTGGATCCCTGATCCAGGAGGATTCCTGGAGGGACAGCCAAGCCTGAGTGCCACAACTACTGAGCCCACGTGCCCTAGAGCCCGGGCTTTGAGACAAGCCACTGCAATGAGAAGCCAGAACACTGCAACAAAGCGCTCCCACAGGCCATAACTACAGAAAGGACTTGTGCAGCAACAAGACCCAGCACAGCCAAAAATGAAATAAATAAATAAACTTATTCAGAAAAAAGTTGCCTATATTGTATCTTCAGTAGACATATCAGTTTTATTAAAATTAAGCTGTTAATTGTTGATGTAGGGCAGGAAAAGAATCTTTCACCCCATCCATCAAAAGAGGTCCCTCTAACAAAAGACACATTAACAACAAAAAACATACATATATACATAATTTTAGTTTTACATGACTTGAGAGACTTCATAAGAAAATGAAGGCCTGAGGAAGCAGTTGAACCTGAGTGTTTTTACGCTTGGTTTGATGAACAGCCCAGTCTTGAGAAAATTAGATGGGACAGAAGGAGTATGAACTAAGTGCAGTAAATTGGGGGAAACAGCAAGTCCCATCTGTTCAGATTCCCCTGGTGTCTTAGAGATGAGAATGCCCCTTTCATCAGTATAGGAAGGGGACCACGCACATGATGGTTTCATGCCTTGGGAGCAGCTCAGAAGGACAACCTGTTTCTTAAATTCCTTCAGCTCAAAATATTCAATATGGGAATGTGCCACACTTTGGGGTGATGTATCCTGAGCCGTGTCACTGGACAATTATTTGCAGAAAATATTACATTGGGGGTTCCCTGACAGCTCAGTTGGTAAAGAATCCACCTGCAATGCAGGAGACCCCAGTTCAATTCCTATGTCCGGAAGATCCCCTGGAGAAGGGATAGGCTACCTACTCCAGTATTCTTGGGCTTCCTTTACCAGCTGGTAAAGAATCCATCTGCAGTGTGGGAGACCTGGGTTCGATCCCTGGGTTGGGAAGATTCCCTGGGGAAGAGAAAGAATTACCCCACTCCAGTATTCTGGCCTGGAGAATTCCATGACTGTATAGTCTATGGGGTCGAAAAGAGTCAGACAGGACTGAGCGACTTTCACTTTCATTATTACATCAGACTGTAAACAAAGGATCTACAGTCAAATTGTTAGATATTAAAAACTGTTGAAGAAACAGTTCAATTTTTCTCCTTTTGTGTTACAACTATGTATTTATTTCTCACTTTGTTTCCTGGCATAATTATATAGCCAAAGTTGAGTAAATAAAAATTCTCACTACCTAGATTTCTTTTTGTTTCATTTCATGACATTGCTGGAAATTATTTGGTCATATTGAGGGGGGTGTGTGTGTGTTAGTTGCTCAGTCATGTATGACTCTTTGTGACCCTATGGACTGTAGCCTGCCAGGTTTCTCTGTCTATGGAATTCACCAGGCAAGAATACTGGAGTGGGTTGACATTTCCTGCTCCAGGGGATCTTCCCGACCTGGAGATGGAACCCACGTCGCATATCTCCTGCATTGTCAGGCAGGTTCTTTACCACTAGTGGTGCCTGGGAAAGTGAAGTGAAAGTGAAAGTCACTCAGTCGTGTCCGACTCTTTGTGAGCCCATGGACTGTACAGTCACGGAATTCTCCAGGCCAGAATACTGGAGTGGAGTAGCCTTTCCCTTCCCCAGGGAATTTTCCCAACCCAGGGATCGAACCCAGGTCTCCCACACTGCAGAAGGATTCTTTACCAGCTGAGCCACAAAGGAAGCCCAAGAATACTGGAGTAGGTAGCCTATCCCTTCTCCAGGGGATCTTCCCGACCCAGGAATTGAACAGGGGTCTCTTGAACTACAGGCAGATTCTTTACCAATTGAGCTTTCACAGAAGCTCCTTTTTAAAACTTGTTAAGGACTAAGTTAAATAAAAAATCTTCTTAGCTGTATAAGGATAAACAAGAGACAGAGAGACTCTCCACTTCTCCCAAGAGATATTGAGGAGGAGATTACTAAAAACCAGTCTGTTCCAGGTGTCAGTGTACTAGTACACCATTGCCATCCACACAGGGACCACCAAGATAATGTTACAGAGGAAAAACTTTTCTCTACCCTCTTAGGTTTCTTAGTGAGGCCTGTGAGTTAAACTGCCAAAAGATATATTAATAGGAGGAAAGGTTATTTCTCATGCACACAAGGACCTCACAGAAAAGAAATGAAAGCCTGAAGTAGTTAGGCCTGGAAGTTATATATCATTTTAACAAAGAGCAGTAAGTTAAGGAGAAGTGACTAGGCCAAAAAAAAGGTGAGTGATTGTGCTTTAAAAAAACAATATTTATTTATTTATTTGGCTGTGCTAAGTCCTGGCTGCAGCATGTGGGATCTAGTTCCCTGACCAGGGATCGAACCCCAGGGTCCCTGAATTGGGAGCACAGAGTCTTAGGCACTAGACCCCAGGGAAGTCCCAGTGATTGTGCTTTGGAAGATAATACATTGAGGAAATTTAACTAGAAAATGTGTGGTAGATAAGAATTGTTTAGTAAGTGCTTTGGTCTGAATGTGTCCCCCCAAAACTCATACACTAAGATAGTATTAGGAGAGGGGGCCTTTAGGGGGTGGTTAGGTAAGGAAGCGGAGCCCTCATGGGTAGGATTAGTGCTCTTATAAGAGAGGTACAGAGAAATGCCTTTCTTGCCCTTTCTGCCTTTGAGGACATAGCAAGGTGCCAGCTATGAACCACGAAAAGGGCCCTCATCAGAATACCACCATGCTGCCAGCTTAATCTTGGGTTTCCCAGTCTCCAGAAATGTGAGAAATACTTGTCTGTTGTTTGTCAGCTGCACAGTCCATGGTCTTTGTTACAGCAGCATGAACGGACCAAGAAGTCAGTCAGGTTTATTATGCAGACTCAAGTCAGGGCCATCTCCAGTACTAAGCGTCATTCTCCTCCTGGTGCAGGAACGGGAGGTACCTGTACAAGTAGAAGATTTACGCCTTGCTTTTAGGCAGAAAGAGGGAGGCAGAGAGTTCCTCCTGTGTCTGCTGCTTCTTAGCTGCTTTCAGGTAAAATAATCCTTATGTCAAAGTGCATATTCTGGGTTGGCTTATGCTGATCCCCTTCAGTTACCTCATGGGCTCATGTGTCTATCCCTGGATTTATTCTGTATTGGAGTTCTCTGCGGTTTATTAGCTAAGTCATGTCTGACTCTTGTGTTCTCATGGATGGTAACTTGCCAGACTCCTCTGTCCATGAAATTTTTCCAGCAAGAATACTGGAATGGGCTGTCATTTCCTTCTCCAGAGGATCATCCTGACCCAGGGATCAAACCTGAGTCTTGAACCCAAGTCTCCTACACTGCAGGCAGATTCTTTACTATGGAGCCACCAGAGAAGCCCCTGGAGTTCTCTGTACTCCATTTAATTTTTTTTCTTTTTAAATCTTCCAGATGTGTAACTCTATACCTATTAAACAAGAACTCCCATTTTTGTTGTGATTTTTTTCCCCCCCACTGCACCACATAGCTTGCAGGATCTTAGTTTCTCAGCCAGAGATTGAACCCAGGCTACAGCAGTGAAAGCACTGAGTCTTAACCACTGAACTGCAAGGGAACTCCCATGTGTGTGTGTGAATTTTTAAATGAAATTTCAACTGACAGTTTAGGTAAAGGGAGGACCTCTGGCTAAGCAACCAGCATGGGGAAGGGCAATATGATGGGTGAGGAAACCAACATCACACAGTGCCCATGGAGATAGAAAAGGTGATATGAGCAGATCCTGCCAGGGGAAGGCTGATTTGCCAGGTATGGCAGTCTTCCAGGTGGAGTTGTTGGAGGGGCTAAAATGAGGCCGAGACCACTATTTCTTCAGCATTTGAAGACGCTTGGTGTACTCATCCGGAAACATCCATGGAATGAGACATCGGCTGCTAGTTTAAGCTTTATCACTGTGCTTGTCAGTGTCATGACTGACACCTGACTCCCACAAAGTCATTTTTTTAAATAATAACATTTTTCAAGTGAGTAGTATGCTTATCATAAAAAATTTCAGAAAATACAAAAGAGCATAAAATGAGAATTCATCCTTAGCCTCACCATTTCAAGAAATCAAAGCCTTGGAATTTTGGCATAATTCTTTATTTTAAAAATGTTTATGTGAGATTAGATTCTACTTACAGTTTTATAACCTGCCCACTTCACTTACTCCATGAGCATTTTCCATGTCATTATGGGTTACTCAAAAATACGTTTTTTAAATGACTGCATAATATCACAATCTACAGGTGTTCTTTGAGACATTTTTAAAGACGGCAACTTTACTGCCATCCTAGAACACAAAAATTGCAGTACTGTCAAACCTGTCTTCAAAGTAATTTCCAATACATCTTATACTGACACAAAGTTCTATCAAGTTTGATACCAAAAATGAGCACATTTTCAGAAATTTAAAAATGAAATATAAAACCTTAGCACAGGCTGCAATTTAGACAAATAGAATCTGGTATTATCTGTCAACAAACAACCTAGAAAACTTTTTCCTAGAATTAAATAATAATTTGATGTGTTATCTACTATATTTGTAGCAGTATAATTACAATAATGAGATGTATTTAATATAATGAGACTTTATATTTTGAAAAGGTTAAGTCATGGCAAACATGCTATTTGGTGGGGCCTAGCTATTAAGCCATTTAATATTTTCCATTTAAATGTAATGAGCAAAGGAAGCAAAGTGGGGAGAAATGTTGAATTACAAGCATATTGAAATGGAAAAATGAAAACTTCTCTATCATCTTCCAGAATTAATTAGCAACAGAGCTGCAAGTTTTTAGCTTCAGTTAGATTCATGAACCCTCTCCAGTGAAGGCAAATTTATGGCATTTTAAAGCATAATTTAAAAAGCATACTTAATATTTTATTTTCTTTCTTATCATATCAGCTGTCCAAATACTGCAATAAAATCACACTTGGAATTTACCTGGAAAAAAAACACCCTAAATTATTATGGTAGGAAAGCACATAAGGGTGATCAATGCAAAGACCAGGACACCTGTGGCCAAAACAGAACATGGAAACGGAACTGAAGAAATTACTCATTAGAAGAAAAAGTAGATTGATTAACATTGCACTTTAAGATAAGGAGCCCAGTCCTTAGAAAGGCATGGACCACACATGTTCTAGAATTCTTTCCTCTGTAGGATAGATATGCTCAATTTTGTGTTTAGTCACTTGTTTCAGAAAAGTAGAAACACCACATACTGACTGCACAACGTTGGGCATTAGGAAAGCCTGGTTTTCTGATTCCATCTGCTCGCCCATTGACCAACTGAATGACTTTAAGTAAGTTTCTGAAATTCTTTAAGCCCTGATTTTCTTATCTGGAGAATGGGGATAATGATACTACCTATATCATGGTGTTGTGAGTTTTCTATGACATATATAAAGCCACATAAAGAGTAAGGTCTCAATAAATGTTTGTATTATTACTTGCTCTGAATTGCCCAAGGTGCTCTTCGCCTACACAATCTATAAATGAAGTGCTTTTATTGTCCATACACTACATGACAGGGACCACAGTTACCTCCTCAAAATCCATTCCTTTCTCTTTCTTATTATCAGAACCACAATTTTGTTTAGCAAATAAGTATTGTTGTTGTATTCAGATAAATCAGATAAAGGTCTCAGTTTCCACAGATTTATGTAGAAAACATGGGCTGGGGCTTCAAGGAAAGCTAGCTCTGCTTTGGAGGTATACTTTGGAAGGCAACAAGATGACTGAAGATTCAGCAGCTCTTTAGGAGCTATAAGGGAAGGAAAAGTACAGGAGAGATGTTATAAAAAGCCTATACTTCTAGAGACCTCAGTCTTGAAATTCTTGAGGCACTAAGTGCCAGCAATCTTCTACCTCCAAACGTATTGTTTATTAGAAATATAAGCCTTTATGTGTCTGGGTCACTACTACTTTGAGTTTGTTGCTATCATATTTTACCAAATCAAATGATAACTCACATACACCAACACCATGCTAAAATCCCTGAAAAATACTAATGACTTCATTACTCAAGGTATCATTACAATCATAATAAAGTCTCATTGTATGAGGTAAACTGAGTAAGTCTGTCTTGAAACAAACAAAAAAAACTCTGAGAAGTTCCCTGACAGTTGTAAACATGAAATGGAAAGAAAGAAAGCACATAAAGTGACTTGCCTAACAGAGTCCCTGGTACGTGTGGCTATTTGGTTTGTAGTGGCTGACGTTACAGGACTATCACAAAGGGAATCAAGCTAGAGACAACTTTGCTTGTCCTTGGAGTAGAAAGTAGGGACAATTATTTTTATAGCTCATCCATTGACATTTTATATTATTGTTTTTCATCTGATGTATTCAATAGGATTTCAGCTCAAGAGTGATTGAGAAGACAATCAGTAGTCCAGGGGCTAAGACTCTACACTCCCATTGCAGAGGGCCTGGGTTCAATCCCTGGTAGAGGAAGTAGAATCCCACATGCCTCTACTAAGAGTCTGCACACTGCAACTAAAGACCTCACATGCTGAAACCAAGACTGGAGATCCCATGTGCCGCAAATAAGACCTGGCACAGCCAAATAAATAAATAAAAATAGCAAAAATGTTCTTAAAAAAGACTGATTGAGAAGGCCAGGCATAAAGGAGGGTCAATAGACTTCCTGAGACTGGAAGCTCAGAAGGAGAACTTTGTACTCAGAGGATATCAGGCAGCAATTTATCATCTCCTGATGTGTTTCTGGGCTATGAGAGAAATCACACCATTGTACCCTGTGTGTACACTGTGTGTACCCCGTGTGTACACTGTGTCATGGTTCAATGTCTAGGTGGGATGTATATTCAGAAAAGCACAGCTGTGCCTGGTCCTGAGACATTGGCTCATCATTGCCTGTTTCTTTACTCCTATTTGCTGGTCATACAACCAGAACATCACAACATAGAACAGGAATGAACTCAGTAGCTCTGGTATTTTTGAACAGTGGAAACATCTACAAGGATTGTCTCCCCAGTCTACAGTGCCCAATGTGATTAACAGGTGACTCTGAAACTTTCAGATGAACTGTCATTGCCAAAAGCCTAAGTGAAGTCACAATTTATACACTGAGGAGAATTTTTTTTTTTATTGGGTCAGTCTGTTTTAGCATTATATTCTTTTTAGTTAAACTGTAAAACAGCAATAAAATGCCAGAGACAGCTCCCAGGTAATGTATATTTATCTTGTTTTAAGTTTATTCTCATTGGATTTAGGAGACAGGCCTCTCTGAAAATTACTGACTATGTCATGAGACATTTTTTGTGAAGCCATAGTGTCCAAAATGCTGTGCAAAACACATAAAAGATAAGACTACTGCTTCCCCAGCATTTTGTCTTACTTATCCAAACAGTGGCCTAATTTAAGTGGAAGGAAACATTTTCTATAACAGTCATTCACAGTTAGGGCCATACAGAGGTAGTGTAAGAATTGGTAACCGCATTCTGATGTCATAAATTGTTTTATAACTTTAAAAAACAAACTAACAATTCTGTGGTATATATAGGAATCACACCTAAATCAAAGAGATTATGTTACCTCCATACAATGGAGTCTTCTGTAGGTGAGAAAGGAATAAAGAATTTCTCTATAACACTTCCTAACACCATACACAAAGATAAACTCAAAATGGATTAAAGACCTAAATTTAAGATGAGAAACTATAAAACTCTTTTGGGAAAATATAGTCAGAATACTCAATGACATAAATCAAAGCAAGATCCTCTATGACCTACATCCTACAGTAATGGAAATAAACACAAAAGTAAACAAGTGGGACCTGATTAAACTTAAAAGCTTTTGCACAGCAAAGGAAACTACAGGCAAGGTGAAAAGACAACCCTCAGAATGGGAGAAAATAGTAGCAAATGAAACAACTGACAAAGGATTAATTTCCAAATAAACAAGCAGCTCATACAACTCAATACCAGAAAAACAAACAACCCAATCAAAAAGTGGGAAAAAGACCTAAACAGACATTTCTCTAAAGAAAACACACAGATAGCTAACAAACACATGAAAAGATGCTCAACGTTGCTCATTATTAGAGAAATGCAAATCAAAACTACAATGAGCTATCACCTCACACCAGTTAGAATGGCCATCATCAAAAAGTTTACACAAAATAAATGCTGAAGAGGGTGTGGAGAAATGGAATGCTCTTGCACCGTGGGTGGGAACATAAATTGATACAGCCACTATGGAAGATGGTATGGACGTTCCTTAAAAACTAGTAATAAAACCACCATATGACCCAGCAATCCCACTCCTAGGCATAACCCTGAGGAAACCAAAATTGAAAAAGACACATGTATCCTATTGTTCATTGCAGCACTATTTACAATAGCTAGAACATGGAAGCAACCTAGATGTCCATCAACAGATGAATGGATAAAGAAGTTGTGGTACATATACATAATGGAATATTCAGTTCAGTTTAGTTTAGTCGCTCAGTCCTGTCTGACTCTTTGCGACACCATGGACTGCAGCACGATAGGCCTCCCTGTCCATCACCAACTCCTGGAGTTTACTCAAACTAATGTCCATCATGTTGGTGATGCCATCCAACCATCTCATCCTCTGTCATCCCCTTCTCCTCCTGCCCTCAATCCTTCCCAGAATCAGGGTGTTTTCACATGAGTCAGTTCTTTGCATAAGGTAGCCGAAGTATTGGAGTTTCAGCTTCAACATCAGTCCTTCCAATGAACACTCAGGACTGACTTCCTTTAGGATGGACTGGTTGGCTCTCCTTGCAGTCCAAGGGACTCTCAAGAGTCTTCTCCAACACCACAATTCAAAAGCATCAATTCTTCATTGCTCAGCTTCCTTTATAGTCCAACTCTCACATCCATACATGACCACTGGAAAAACCATAACCTTAACTAGACGGACCTTTGTTGACAAAGTAATGTCTCTGCTTTTTAATATGCTGTCTAGGTTGGTCATTACCTTATTACCAAATTCAGACTTAAATTGAAGAAAGTAGGGAAAACCACTAGACCATTCAGGTATGACCAAATCAAATCCCTTATGATTATACAGTGGAAGTGAGAAATAGATTTAAGGGCCTAGATCTGATAGATAGAGTGCCTGATGAACTATGGAATGAGGTTCGTGACATTGTACAGGAGACAGGGATCAAGACCATCCCCATGGAAAAGAAATGCAAACAAGCAAAATGGCTGTCTGGGGAGGCCTTACAAATAGCTGTGAAAAGAGAAGCGAAAAGCAAAGGAGAAAAGGAAAGATATAAACATCTGAATGCAGAGTTCCAAAAAATAGCAAGAAGAGATAAGAAAGCCTTCCTCAGCAATCGATGCAAAGAAATAGAGGAAAACAACAGAATGGGAAAGACTAGAGATCTCTTCAAGAAAATTAGAGATACCAAGGGAACATTTCATGCAAAGATGGGCTCGATAAAGGACAGAAATGGTATGGACCTAACAGAAGCAGAAGATATTAAGAAGAGGTGGCAAGAATACACAGAAGAACTGTACAAAAAAGATCTTCACGACCCAGATAATCACGATGATGTGATCACTGACCTAGAGCCAGACATCCTGGAATGTGAAGTCAAGTGGGTCTTAGGAAGCATCATTAAGAACAAAGCTAGTGGAGGTGATAGAATCCCAGTTGAGCTATTTCAAATCCTAAAAGATGATGCTGTGAAAGTGCTGCACTCAATATGCCAGCAATTTTTGGAAAACTCAGTAGTGGCCACAGGACTGCTCAAACTACTGCACAATTGTACTCATCTCACATGCTAGTAAAGTAATGCTCAAAATTCTCCAAGCCAGGCTTCAGCATTATGTGAACCATGAACTTCCTGATGTTCAAGCTGGTTTTAGAAAAGGCAGAGGAACCAGAGATCAAATTGCCAACATCCACTGGATCATGGAAAAAGCAAGAGAGTTCCAGAAAGCATCTATTTCTGCTTTATTGACTATGCCAAAGCCTTTGACTGTGTGGAAAATTCTGAAAGAGATGGGAATACCAGACCACCTGACCTGCCTCTTGAGAAATCTGTATGCAGGTCAGGAAGCAACAGTTAGAACTGGACATGGAACAACAGACTGGTTCCAAATAGGAAAAAGAGTACGTCAAGTCTGTATATCGTCACCCTGCTTATTTAACTTATATGCAGAGTACATCATGAGAAACGCTGGACTGAAAGAAACATAGGCTGGAATCAAGATTGCCGGGAGAAATATCAATAACCTCAGATATGCAGATGACACCACCCTTATGGCAGAAGAAGGCTGAGCGCCAAAGAATTGATGCTTTTGAAGTGTGGTGTTGGAGAAGACTCTTGAGAGTCCCTTGGACTGCAAAGAGATCCAACCAGTCCATTCTGAAGGAGATCAGCCCTAGGATTTCTTTGGAGGGAATGATGCTAAAGCTGAAACTCCAGTACTTTGGCCACCTCATGCGAAGAGCTGACTCATTGGAAAAGACTCTGATGCTGGGAGGGATTGGGGGCAGGAGGAGAAGGGGGCAACAGAGGATGAGATGGCTGGATGGCATCACTGACTCGATGGACGTGAGTCTGAATGAACTCTGGGAGTTGGTGATGGACAGGGAGGCCTGGCATGCTGTGATTCATGGGGTCGCAAAGAGTCGGACACGACTAAGCGACTGAACTGAACTGAACTGAACTAGGTTGGTCATAACTTTCCTTCCAAGGAGTAAGCATCTTTTAATTTCAAGGCTGCAGTCACCATCTGCAGTGATTTTGGAGTCCCCCCCCAAAAAATAAAATCTGCCACTGTTTCCACATCTATTTGCCATGAAGTTATAGGACCAGATACCATGATCTTAGTTTTCTGAATGTTGAGCTGTAAGCCAACTTTTTCACTCTCTTCTTTCACTTTTATCAAGAAGCTCTTTAGTTCCTCTTCACTTTCTGCCATAAGGGTGGTGTCATCTGCACATCTGAGGTTATTGATATTTCTTCTGGCAATCTTGATTGCCAGCTTGTACTTCATCTAGCTCAGCATTTCTCATAATGTACTCTGCATATAAGTTAAATAAGCAGGGTGACACCATCCAGCCTTGACATACTCCTTTCCTGATTTGGAACCAGTCTGTTGTTCCATGTCCAGTTCTAACTGTTGCTTCCTGACCTGCATACAGATTTCTCAAGAGGCAGGTCAGGTGGTCTGGCATTCCCATCTCTTTCAGAATTTTCCACAGTTTATTGTGACCCAGTCAAAAGCTTTGGCATAGTCAATAAAGCAGAAATAAAGGAAACTCTCTTGGTTTGATGATCCAGCGGATGTTGGCAATTTGATCTCTGGTTCTTCTGCCTTTTCTAAAACCAGCTTGAACATCTGGAAGTTCACGGTTCATGTATTGCTGAAGTCTGGCTTGGAGAATTTTGAGCATTACTCTACTAGTGTGCATCGGAGAAGGAAATGGCAACCTACTCCAGTGTTCTTGCCTGGAGAATACCAGGGATGGCAGAGCCTGGTGGGCTGCCACCTATGGGGTCACACAGAGTCAGGCACGACTGAGGTAACTTAGCAGCAGCAGCAGCTACTAGCGTGTGAGATAAGTGCATTGTGCGGTAGTTTGAACATTCTTTGGCATTGCCTTTCTTTGTGACTGGAATGAAAACTGACCTTTTCCAGTCCTGTGGCCACTGCTGTGTTTTCCAAATTTGCTGGCATATTGAGTGCAGCACTTTCACAGCATCATCTTTCAGGATTTGGAATAGCTCAACTGGAATTCTATCACCTCCTCTAGCTTTGTTTGTAGTGATGCTTTCTAAGGCCCACTTGCCTTCACATTCCAGGATGTGTGGCTCTAGGTCAGTGATCACACCATCGTGATTATCTGGGTCATGAAGATCTTTTTTGTACAGTTCTTCTGTGTATTCTTGCCACCTCTTCTTAATATCTTCTGCTTCTGTTAGGTCCATACCATTTCTGTCCTTTATCGAGCCCATCTTTGCATGAAATGTTCCCTTCAGATCAGATCAGATCAGATCAGTAGCTCAGTCATGTCCGACTCTTTGCGACCCCATGAATCGCAGCATGCCAGGCCTCCCTGTCCATCACCAACTCCCGGAATTCACTCAGACTCACGTCCATCGAGTCAGTGATGCCATCCAGCCATCTCATCCTCTGTCGTCCCCTTCTCCTCCTGCCCCCAATCCCTCCCAGCATCAGAGTCTTTTCCAATGAGTCAACTCTTCGCATGAGGTGGCCAAAGTACTGGATTTTCAGCTTTAGCATCATTCCTTCCAAAGAAATCCCAGGGCTGATCTCCTTCAGAATGGACTGGTTGGATCTGCTTCAAAAGCACTCAAGCAGTTACTAATTAGAGAAATGAGGGAAAGCAGAAATAAAGGAAAAGCAGTTAAATAGGAAAAGTAATGATAGGTTAAACAATGTTCATTGATAAAGCAGTGCTGGTTCCTCTTAAATAAATTTACATAACAACTGGATGCATATCTTTCAATTGTTCAATTGGAGATGGCGACTACTGCTGACTAGAGTGTGTAGAGCCCAGACTGGTTGGAATCTGAAGGCTGATGATTAAAATTCCACCAACCAATCAGTCCCCAAGCTGCAACCCTTCCCCAAATGTTGACCCCAAAGCTATTTAGGAACTTGGGTCTTTTGAGAGAGAGCTCGTCTTCTCCCTGTTTGACTTTGCAATCAATGCTATATTTTCCTTCACCATAGTCTGGTGCCGGTTAAGTTGGCTTTGCTGTGCGGCATGAGAGAATCTAAGTTTAGTTCTACAAAAATTGTGGTGATTACTGAGGGAGAGCAAACCTGAGTGAGTATCTTACTCTTGGCACATGGACTCCTTCCTAGTTATGTCACTTGGATCCTCTCCAGCCAAGCCTGGACATGTTGGCCTCACAGACCGTCCTGAGCACTTGCCGCAAACCCTCATCTGCCTATGTGTTTTCCAGTCCCACATTCCCTGATGAAGGAAACAAAAGATCCTGCTGTGAAAGACACTTCTGGTAAGATGTGGGGCGACATCAATGTATTTTTTGCTACTGGGGTTCCTTGATTGGAATTTTCCTCTTTGGGGGGTTGGTTGTGAGAAGAAAGACATTTTATTTATTTACTTTTTTTTAAAATTCTTGGCTATATGAAACTTTTAGTATTTTATTCATTTTCATAGTTTTACAGTATTAGTAAAAATAATGACAATTATAAATAAATATAAAATGGAAGTTGATGTAAAAATAACCCCAAGTCTTCCTTGACTCCCACCCTCCCACCAAAAAACTAGCTAGTATATGGCAAATATCCTTTTCACATATTATCTTTAGGCATATATTCACTTTGTAGTGGTGGATGGTTTAGTCGCTAAGTCGTGTCTGACTCTTGTGATCCCACGGACTGTAGCCTGCCAGGCTCCTCTGTCCATGGTGTTTTCCAAACAAGATTACTGGAGTGGGTTGCCATTTCCTTCTCCATAAGAAAGACATTTAAAAAAATATATATTTTATTCATTTATTTTTTGGCTGTTCTGGGTCTTCACTGCTGCATGGGCTTCTTTTCTCTAGTTGCAGCAAGTGGGGGATGCTCTTTGTTGTGGTGGGTGGGCGTCTCATTGCAGTGAATTCTCTTGTTGTGGAGTCCAGGTTCTAAGTGTGTGGGGTCATGGGGTTAGTTGTTCTGAATCATCCTGGATCAGGGATTGAACCCACATCCCCTGCATTGGCAGGCGGTTCCTATCCAGTTTACCATCAGGGAAGTCCGGTCATCTGATTTTGAGCAGAGGGCTCCTATTACAGGAAGGGGGCATGGGTGCATGCTCAGTTGTGTTCAACTCTTTGTTACTCCATGAACTGTAGGCTGCCAGGCTCCTCTGTCCATGGGGTTTTTCAGGCAAAAATACTGGAGTGAGTTGCCATTTCCTCCTCCAAGAGATCTTCCAGACCCAGGGATCCAACCCATGTCTCCTGCACTGTATCAACTAAAAAGATGCACAGCATGAAAGTTGTAACTTAAGTTTTGTTTCGGGCAAAGATGAGGACTGCAGCCCAAGAGACAGGACCTCAGATAGCTCTGAGAGACTGCTCCAAAGAGACAGTGAGGATCAGTATATAAGATTTTGGTGAAGAGGGAGTTCAGTGCAATTAAGTACTTCCTTTACAAAAGGTTTTCTACTAGTCATGAGGAGCTAATGTTACCCTGAAAGGATTTAATTCTTTTCTGGATATGAGGAGATCCAAGGACTGAGATCATGAAATCAGTCCCTGAAAATATCTAACTATCTAAAGACCTGTTCCACCAGTTTCACTGGGGCACAGAGTGCCGTACTCTCCACCCTGAATTCCCCTTAGTGGGTATGGCAGCTGCAGCAGCCCAGGGTTCAACCTCCACAGATTTTGCAGATGGTAAATGTCCTTTTTGTCATTTTCCAGTTGCTGGCAAATGCTTTTGGCAAGTGCTCATTTGTAGTTGACAATAGGCAGGTAGATTCTTTACTACTGAACCACCTGGGAAGCCCCACAGGAAGGGGGGACCCTTTCTGAAACAGGTAGGAAGGGGGCAGGGCACGAACTTTATTTATTTTTTATTTTGGCTGCACTGGGTCTATGTTGCTGTGCATGAGCTTTCTCTAGCTTTTGCACTTGGGCTTAGTAGCTGCAGCAGAGGACAACCATCACAGATCAAAAAGTGGGTACTGGCCCAATTTCTGTAAATTCCTGCCCCTTTCTTAAAATAGTTTGAATAATCCTCCCACTAATTAGTCTATGAAATTACCAACCAGTAAAAACTAACCATGCCATATTTTGGGGCTGCTCTCACTTTCTGAGATGGCCCACACACTGTGGAGTGTGTTTCTCTCTAAATAATTCTACTTCTTACCTATCACTTTGCCTCTCACCGAATTCTTTCTGCAAGGAGATGTCAAGAACCTGAGCTTCATTAAGTCCTGAGACCAGGTGTGTGATCTCAGTTAAAAGACTGTGGGTTTAAGTTGATATCTGAGTAGCATGGTTTCATCATTTAAACTGGATTTTTACTTCTGGGTTGAGGAGTTCCTTGGCCATCTGGCACCACTTAAGTGGTAATTGGGAAACTCCCTGCTAGATTGAGGCTTGTTTGCACTTTTGCCTGGAATGGCAGGTAGGAAAGTTCCCATCCTAGCGCTACAGAACTTGCTACCCTTAGAAGTTACCAGACATGGATCTGCCAGTCTGTCTCTAGCCATGACTAGAATATTGGCCATGACTAGAAACAATTCCATCTTGTAGTCCTCAGCATGTATTTTGCAAAGCTGGGAGATCTTCAGCTATATTCCCATGAAATTAAAAAAAAAAATTGTATTGATCATAATACTGCTTAGCTTCAGTACTCCTTGGGATCTGGAGAACAACAGCCCTTTATACTTTAATGACTCTTTATAATACTACCTTTCAACTAGAACTGTCTTGTAAAAGGGAAAGAAAATGGGATGAAATTCCGTATGCATAGGCTTCTTAGGCTATTATATCAAAGTGAAAGTGTGGTCACTTATTTGTGACCCCATGGATGGTAGCCCACCAGGCTCCTCTGTCCATGGGATTCTCCAGGCAAGAATGCTGGAGTGGGTTGCCATGCCCTCCTCCAGGGGTCTTCCCAGTCCAGGGATTGAACCCAGGTCTCCTGCATTGCAGGCAGATTCTTTACCATCTGAGCCACCAGAGAAGCCCCATATCAAAGTGAGCCCTTTGGAACTGGTTTGGCTTTCATCTTGGATGTTTGAGTATTTCTGAACATGAGTCAGAATCTTATTTTTTCTTGGTTTTTACCCTCATTAAGGGGTCCTGGTTTGGGGGAAGATTCCACTGGTGAGAAAAAAAGGAACTGAGAAAGTTATGCATTCTTAGAGACACTCCTGGTACTGAGGAAGACACTCATTAGAGGATCCTGATAACTTGTCAGGCTGTTGAATGTTCTCCTAGGCTCATCTGCAAACTTTTTTCTATAATCCAATTTGGTAATTTCACCGAAACCTCCCGCCTTCCAGATTTGATCACGGAGTCCTAACCACTGGACCAGCAAGCAACTCTCAAGAAGAATTCTTTTGCTTAAATTTTTCTTGAATATGAAGAGGAATTTTATTTCGTGAAGCATCATGGAATAGTCTTCTTTATGGCTGCACCATAAGGGATACCGCGACACCTCGCGGTGGAACTGCAGCGCGGCGTCCAGCACATTGAATGTTTTGGAATTCAGAGTCTGGTGAAGCTGCGGGCCGTGGTTCCCTAACTGATACAGTTAGTTTCCTTCAAGTTGTGAACTTTGGATACGAAAGTGCGTCGGTATGTTCGGTCATGTACACTGTTAAGGTGTGCACCCTCTACAACTGGTTTTGCTTTTGTGCACTTGTACAGTACAGTAATGTATAGGATATAGTAGTGCAGTATCTTTATTACAAGCCCAGAATATCCAGAAGCAAGATGGTAGAGAGAATTGAATACAGCAATGAATCACCTGTGGTGTCAACATCAGGCATGAATGAAATTATAGTATGGTTCAGATGGGAAAAAAAAATCTGCCTGCAGTGCGGGAGACCGGTGTTTGATCCCTGGGTTGGGAAGATCCCCCGGAGAAGGGAACGGCAATCCACTCCAGTATTCTTACCTGGAGAATCCTATGGACAGAGGAGCCTGGCAGACTACAGTCCATGGGGGCCACTAAGAATCAGACACAACCGAGTAACACTTTGACTAGTGATACTTCAGCTCTACCATCCCCCAGGATAGGGGTTCGGGGCATTTCTCTTTTTAATATTTATGTATTGATTTATTTTTGGCAGCATCGGGTCTTACCCGCGGCACTGAGAAACTTTCGTTGCCGCATTCTTTTTTAAAAATATGTATTTCTTGGCTACCTTGGGTCTTAGTTGCTGCACCCGGTGTCTTTAAGTTGAGCTCACGGGCTCCTCGTTTGGGGCACTGACTCTAGAATGTGCAGGTTCAGTAGTTGTGGCTCAGGCTTTGTTGCCCCTCAACATGTGGAATCTTAATTTCCCAACTGAGCCTGTGTCTTCCGTATTGGAAGGTGGCTTCTTAACTATTGCGCCAACAAGGAATCTCCTCTGGGTATTTACGTATGCAGTTCCCGCATGTGGCTCAGAACTGGTCTACACAGTCTGACGCTTTGACACATTCCATGCCAGAGCTCCCCAACCTTTTTGGCACCATGGACCGGTTTCATGGAAGACAATTTGTCCATGAACGACAGAGTGGGCATGACGGTTCAGAGAGTAATGTGAGGGAGGGAGCAGCAGTTGAAGTTCCCCTTGTTTGCTGGAGTTCACCTCTTGCTGTGAGGCCTGGTTCCTAACTGGCTGCGGACCAGCAAAAGCCCACTTTGAACCATTCCCTACATGGCCGCTGGCCATCCTCTTTAGGAAGGGAGATTTCTTATTGAACTCTCCTTTGGCAGCGTCAGTTTGCTTTCTTTCTTTCGATCCTTGGGTTCATCACCCACCAGCTCTGCATTTCTTGCAGAAACCTACAGTGGCAGTACTTTTTGATGGAGTGTGTGTGTGTGTGTGTGTGCCCGTGCGTGCTCAGCTGCTTAGTAGTGTCTGACTCTTTGCAACCCCAGGGACTGCAGCCCACCAGGCTCCTCTGTCCGTGGGATTTCTGTGGTAAAATAAGTGCCAAACTTTCTTTCACTGAAGCCAGGAGTTCACAGAGGGGCTGGGCACGGTCCCCCCCCAACACCAAACATGCCTCCACAGCAGCCAAAAACCCACAGACGGGCCCTGTGGGGTGCCCCAAGTAGTAAGTGCCGCATGCTACTCTCCAATAGCCAGGGGGCCAAATAGGGGCTCTGCAGACTCCCCTCAAAGTGCCAGGGAGGTAGGTTCCTCCACAGTGGCCAGAAGCCTGCAGGGGGGCTCAGGGAGCTCCCTCCCTGAGTGATCTCCCTCCCAGCACTACCTGGTCCTCCGTGGCAGTAATTAGTCTGCAGACAGCTCCGCAGGCCCCGCGGAAACCTGACCAGTTACACACTGTCCTCCACAGGCACCAGGAGCCCACAGAGGGACTCAGCGGGATCCCCTTCCACGTTCCTAGTACTCCATGGTCTCCTTCGCCGGCCAGTATATGGAGAAGGGCTCAGCCAGGTCCCACTCCCAAATGCCTGTGCCCCAGGGTTATCCACAGCCACAGGGAACACACAGAGGGGTTCAGAGGGCTCCGCCCACGACTGCCCAGTGTCCCACCGTTTTACACAGTGGCCAGGAGTGCACAGAGGGGTTCAAGGGTTCTGCCCACACCTGCCCAATGTCGCAGGACTTTTCAGAGTGGCCAGGGGCAGGCAGAGGGGCTCAATGGGCTACCCCTAAACCTGGCCAGTGCTGGAGGTTTTTCCAAAAGCAGCCAGGAGCACACCTGCCAAGTGCTACAGAGTTTTCTACAGAGGCTAGGGGCAAACAGAGCGGTTCAGAGGGCTCCCACTACACCGGCCCAGGGCAGGAGCACTTTCCACAGTGTTCAGGGGCATGTAGGAAAGTTCTAGAGCTCCCCCCAACACCTGCCCAGTGCACCAGCATTTTCCATAGCATTCATGGGTACACATGGGTTCAAGAGCTGTCACCAACCTGACCAATGACACAGGTTTTCTACAGTGGCCAGGAGCGCCCAGAGGGCTTCAAGGGGCACCTGCCCCCACCCGCGGCCCACAGCTGCCCAATGCTGCAGGATCTCCCACAGTGGCCAAGGTAGAGCAGAAGGCTTCAGCAAGTTCCTCCCACTCCTGCCCAGTGCCATAGGGTTCCCCACAGCGGCCAGGGGCACACACAGGCACCCGGCGGGCTCCCTCTTTACCTTTCCAGTGACACAGTGTTTTCCACAGCGTTCAGGTGTGTGTGGAGGGGTTCAGCGGGCTCCCCTACGTCTACCCAGTTCCCCTGGGTTTTCCACAGTGGCCAGGAGCCGGCACAGGGGGTTCGGAGGGCTCTAATTGCAATCTCCTAATTGCCGGAGGATATTCCTCACAGCCCCTACAGCGAAGCGCAGCTGCAGCTCCTCACAGCCGCGCAGCCGCCGCACTGGTCATAGCAAACGCTCTCTTCCAACAACACAGAAGGCTCTACACATGGACATCACCAGATCGTCAATACCGAAATCAGATTGATTATATTCTTTGCAACCAAAGATGGAGAAGCTCTAGGCAGTCAGCAAAAACAAGACCGGGAGCGGACTGTGTCTCAGATTAGGAACTCCTTATTGCCACATTCAGACTTAAATTGAAGAAAGTAGGGGAAACCACTAGACCATTCAGGTATGACCTAAATCAAATCCCTTACGATTATACAGTGGAAGTGAGAAATAAGTTTAAGGGATTAGATCTGATAGAGTGCCTGATGAACTATGGACGGAGGTTCGTGACATTGTACAGGAGACAGGGATCAAGACCATCCCCATGGAAAAGAAATGCAAAAACGCAAAATGGCTGTCTGAGGAGGGCTTACAAAAAGCTGTGAAAAGAAGAGAAGCGAAAAGCAAAGGAGGAAAGTGAAGATAAACCCATTTGAATACAGAGTTCCAAAGAATAGCAAGGAGAGATAAGAAAGCCTTCCTCAGTGATCAGTGCGAAGAAATAGAGGAAAACAATACAATGGGAAAGACTAGAGATCTCTTCAAGAAAATTAGAGATACCAAGGGAACATTTCATGCAAAGATGGGCTCAATAAAGGACAGAAATTGTATGGACCTAACAGAAGCAGAAGATATTAAGAAGAGGTGGCAAGAATACACAGAAGAACTGTACAAAAAAGATCTTCATGACCAAGATAATCATGATGGTGTGATCACTGACCTAGAGCCAGACATCCTGGAATGCAAAGTCAAGTGGACTTTAGGAAGCATCACTATGAACAAAGCTAGTGGAGGTGATGGAATTCCAACTGAGCTATTTCAAATCCTAAAAGATGATGCTGTGAAAGTGCTGCACTCAATATGCCAGCAAATTTGGAAAATGCAGCAGTGGCCAAAGGACTGGAAAAGGTCAGTTTTCATTCCAATCCCAAATAAAGGCAATGCCAAAGAATGCTCAAACTACCACACAATTGCACGCATCTCACACACTAGCAACAGAGAAGGCAATGGCACCCCACTCCAGTACTCTTGCCTGGAAAACCCCATGGACGGAGGAGCCTAGTGTGCTGCAGTCCATGGGGTCGATAAGAGTCGGACACGACTGAGCGACTTCACTTTCACTTTTCACTTTCATGCATTGGAGAAGGAAATGGCAACCCACTCCAGTGTTCTTGCCTGGAGAATCCCAGGGACGGGGGAGCCTGGTGGGCTGCCATCTATGGGGTCGCACAGAGTCGGACACAACTGAAGCGACTTAGCAGCAGCAGCAGCAGCACACACTAGCAAAGTAATGCTCAAAGTTCTCCAAGCCAGGCTTAAGCGATATGTGAAGTGTGAACTTCCAGATGTTCAAGCTGGTTTTAGAAAAGGCAGAGGAACCAGAGATCAAATTGCCAACATCCGTTGGATTATTGAAAAAGCAAGAGGGTTCCAGAAAAACATCTATTTCTACTTTATTGACTATGCCAAAGCCTTTGACTTCATGGATCACCACAAACTGTGGAAAATTCTTCAAGAGGTGGAATACCAGACCACCTGACCTGCCTCTTGAGAAATCTGTATGCAGGTCAGGAAGCAACAGTTAGTGGGACAACAGACTGGTTCCAAATCGGGAAAGGAGTATGTCAAGGCTGTATATTGTCACCCTGCTTATTTAACTTATATGCAGAGTAAAATGCTGGGCTGGATGAAGCACAAGCTGGAATCAAGATTACTGGGAGAAATATCAATAACCTCAGATATGCAGATGACACCACCCTTCTGGCAGAAAGCAAAGAAGAACTAAAGAGCCTTTTCATGAAAGTGAAAGAGGAGAGTGAAAAAGTTGGCTTAAAGCTCAACATTCAGAAAACGAAGATCATGGCATCTGGTCCCATCACTTCATGGCAAATACATGAGGAAACAGTGAAAACAGTGACAGACTTTATTTTCTTAGGCTCCAAAATCACTGCAGATGGTGACTGCAGCCATAAAATTAAAAGATGCTTGCTCCTTAGAAGAAAAGTTATGGCCAACCTAGATAGCATATTAAAAAGCAGAGACATTACTTTGCTAACAAAGGTCTGTCTAGTCAAGGCTATGGTTTTTCCAGTAGTCATGTATGGATGTGAGAGTCTGACTCTAAAGAAAGCTGAATACCAAAGAATTGATGCTTTTGAACTGTGGTGTTGGAGAAAACTCTTGAGAGTCCCTTGGACTGCAAGGAGATCCAACCAGTCCATCTTAAAGGAAATTAGTCCTGAATATTCACTGGAAGGACTGGTGTTGAAGCTGAAACTCCAATACTTTGTCCACCTGACTCATTGGAAAAGACCCTGATGCTGGGAAAGATTGAAGGCAGGAGGAGAAGGGGACGACATAGGATGAGATGTTTGGATGCAATCACCAACTTGATGGACATGAGTTTGAATAAACTCCAGGAGTTGGTGATGGATAGGGAGTCCTGACATGCTGCAGTCCATGGGGTGGCAGAGTTGGACACGACTGAGCAACTGAAATGAACTGATTCTACAGCTGCCAGGGTGAGCAGAGAAGTTCAAACCCTCACACCTTCCCAGTGGTGCTGGGTTTTCCACAGCCTCAGGCCTGGTTTTCCACGGTGGCCAAAAGCCTGAAGAGGACCCTGGCAGGCTTCCCCTTCACCTGCCCACTTCCCCGCGGTACTTCACGACAGCCAGGAGCCCAAAGTGTGTCTGAGCCCCAGAAAAAGGGCCCAGGGGATTACCCCACCACCTGCCCAGTTCCACCGGATCTCTCACGGCACAGGCCCCACAGTGGCTCAGTGGTCTTAACCCCTTATCGCAACTTACCCAGTTCCCCACAGTCTTCCACATTGGCCATAATCCCACAGAGGAGCTCAGAGGTCTTCTCCCCTTCACCTGCCCAGTGCTACCCAGTCTTCCATGGTGGCCTGGAGCCCAAAGAGGGGTCAGCGGGTTTCCCTCAAGTGTCCCATGCCAGCGTGTCCTCCACATTAGCCAATGCAATATCATGTTTGTTTCAGATGTTTCTAATAGTGATTCAGTATTTTTACAGATTATACTCCTTTCTTCCATGTAATCTTTTATAAATTGGTCCACCTCTTGGGGAGTTCTGTGGCTAACTTGAACCAGTTACTCCTTCCCCTTCTTTTCATTAGCTTAAGTCTCCAAAGATGCAATCCCTCAATCTCACTGACTTGGGTGACGATCACAATAGCAGCAAGGCAGACAACAAGTTTCATAGCATTTGTTCAGATCCCTTATGCTTAAAGTGGTGTGTGACGACTCTGTGTGTCTCTGGGACCAAAAGTGATAGAGATTGAGTAGGATGATCAAAATAGTTAACTTAGAAACCCCATTAGGGAAGCTCCCATTGGCGATAGAGAGAGGGCTTTGGGATATCCCAATAAGAAATTCTGAAACAGTGTATGCTTGCTTGACTCATAAAGCGGAACAAATTGCTGAGCACCAAAGCCAGATTGGCTTGCTTAATTAATCAAGCTAACTTGCTTAGAAACTGCCGACTAAAAGATATAGTCATAACCTGAAAGTAGAGAGTCATTTTATTTGGTGATAATGTTTAGGACTCAAGCGCAGGAGACAATATCTCAGAAGCTCTGAGAAAACTGCTCCAAGGAGACAAGAGGGGAAGTCAGGCTGTCTGCAACAAAGGGAGCAGGCAGTCAAAACATCAAAGGTCAGGTATTAAGATAAGGAATTTAGCATCCTTTGTATGGGAAGATTCAAGCCTCTGGGCTCACTGAATTCATTCCTTTCATATGCACCTCAGCTACCTGGTCAGGGCAAATCCTATTTCCTTATTCACCTTGTTTCTTGCATTCCCTCCGCTCCTCAGCAGTCACTGTGGGGAGTGGCAGCAGGCACTGGATTGCAGTTTTGGGAGCCCTCATTCACTTTTGGAGGCCGGAAATCACGATGGCTGTGACATTTCTTGTTTATTAATATGGCGGGTGCACGCTAAGTCGCTTCAGTCACGTCTGACTATTTTTGACCCGATGGACTATAGCCCTCCAGGCTCCTCTGTCCATGGGATTCTCTAGGCAAGAATACTGGAGTGGGTTTCCATGCCCTCCTCCAGGGGATCTTCCTGATCCAGGGACCGAACCTGTGTCTCTTATTTCTCCTGCATTGGCAGCCAGGTTCTTTACCACTAACATTTTCATTTCACACAACCAAACTATGCAACAGAGTAGGAAAGATGCCCCCAAACAATAAAAAGATGCTGGCATGAGACATCCTGTCCAGTAGCGTCACCAAGTTAATGAACCCCAAAACATGCTATGTGCACACAGAAGAACAATCATTTATGGAAAGATGACTTTTAAAAATGAAAGACCCTCATTGTTCAGAGACCTGAAAATATTTTTCCAAAGTGTTATCTATGACAGTCGTGACCTGACCACATAGGGACAAGTAAACTTTCCTGCCTTACCTGAGGGAGGGCCTGATGAGGAAACATGATGTCTACTCGAGAAATACAAAAAAGATCTTCTCTCCCTCCCCTCCCTTCCTTTAATTATAAAAACGTAACCCACTGAGAACTTGGGAAGCGCAAACCTTGCTTGCATCCTTGTGAATTCTACAGAGGTGCTATTCTAATAAGTCACTTTTTATCTATCACTTTGTCTCTTGCTGAATTCCTTTCTGTGTTGAGATATAAAGGACTGTGGTGCCATGAAAAATACACCAAATGGTTTCAGGTGGCGACCACGGCAGGACCATGGTAAGATAAAAAGGTTGGAGTCAGGTCCTAGAAGGGTCGTGGGTCGCCACAGGCCAGGAACATCAAGGAAGATGCTCTGCCACAGCTGACTGCAGTTTTCAGCCTCAAATGCTTTGGGGCTCTGATTGGATACGGACAGGCCAGAGGAATGATTATACGGATATGGATATTTAAGATAGGAAACTGGAAGAATGGTGGTAGTCAGCATGGGTTGCCATAGAACGGTGGTGTGGAGATGTGGAAGGGATCTTATCACTGGATCAGGAGATGCAGGAGAAGGTATATGAAGAGGAAGGAATTTCACTCCCCGGTTCAAGTCCTGGCAGCACACAAACATAAAAAGACTTTGCAAAAGGATGCTGTGCATATCCAACCGCCAAGTCTGGAATAAAGTCAGATGCTACATGATGTTATAGGATTTAGCAATCTATCTCTTTTCCTCTGAGGTTTTCCTGCTATGCTTTATAGCTGTTTCTGTTCCATTTCTTTTCTTTTAACTCCAAAAGACCTGTATGATCACTGAGATATAATAATTCATCCTTCTCTGTCAGTTTATGTGACAGGGAACTAGCTTACAAGACTTAGAGTACTTTTCCTTGATTACTAGGAATGCCCAACGGAGGACCTACCGGGTCCTGATGTCAGTCATTTTCCTCCCTCTGGCTCTTGAAAATGTTAACCCTTTTATTTCTGACTTGCCGCTAGACTGGTTCCAGGTTGTCGTCTGAGGACCACTGGGGACCTCTTCCCTACTATGCCTTTGTGGCAATTTCTTGGCCACTAACATCTGGTTGGGAGACTGTTTTGGAAGCTATACCATCTACCACTTACGTACTTTGTAAGTGCAAATCTTGATCATACTGCTTGAGAACAAAGCTTGTGGAGACTCAGAATCAGAGAGGTTTCCTCAGGTGATGGGTCAAACTCAATCACTCTATGTTGATACCCCTCTGGGATGCATACTCCAGTATTGGAAAAAACCTGAACAACAAGATTTGAAGGGGAAAAAAAAAGCATATTAGGCTACATAACCACTTTTGGCTGCAACATAAGTTAGAGAGCCAAGAAAAGTGGCCAGAATGGGTCTCTAAGTTATAATACTGTATTGCAATTGGACTTATACCATAGAAGGGAATCAAAATGGAGTGAAATATCCTATGTTCAAGTTTTTATGACCTTGTTTCTGTAAAATATAACTGGAAGGGAATCTAGTATATGTGTAACCCAGATGGCTAATTTAAGGAAGGAATCAGAGGACATTTTAGCTGACCCAATGTATGGGCTGTGCAAAGACCAGATCCCCAACAGGAAGAAGCTGCTGCTCCTACCAAAGCTGCCTGCCCAGTGGGAGCTGTTCCCCACCCTCCTGGAGGAGATATTGTGCCAGCAGAGGCTCCTTGCTTCTGCAAGAGCTGCTGCTCCAGCTGAGGCCAAATCCCAGGGCAAAGTGTACCCAAGGCTGAGGAGAGGTCACCACCATATTCTGGAACTCCTGAGTTACACAAGGGACCCTAATCTTAGCCCAGGGCATTGGCAGAGCAGATGCTCCAGACACCAGTGAGCTACAGGGGCCCCTTAGTCATCTTGTCACTGCAGGTTTCACAATCAGAAGATTGATAGGGCCAAGACCTGAAGAGGCTCTGCCTAGAGATGTCATCTACATAACCAGTGCCAAGTCTTGAGTGATCATTGAAGTGGCAGGTCACTTAATAGAATTTCTTATAGACACTGATGCCACCTTCTCTGTCTTAACCCAAAGAAATGGAAATCTTAGCAGTCATAAAGACTATGTTATGATCATATCAGGAAAAAGACAGGGACATACTTTCCTGGAACTCCTTATACGTAACATTAATGGCCAACTACTTTTACATTCCTTTTTGTTTATGCCTGATTGCCTTATCCCTTTAATGGGAAGAGATTTATTAACCAAGTTGGGAGCACTCTGTTTCTCAAGGGACAAATGGAACAGACTGAATCTGCAGTTGAGATAGAAGCCCTAGCAAACCCTGAAGTTTGTACATTGAGGTTTGGGCTTAGTCAAAGGCATACAGCCGGTAGTTATCAGGCTAAGTGCTTGATGATGATATCCTTGTAAAAAACAATAGCTCCTAAAGCTAGAAGCCTAGAGAGGAATTTCTCCTGTAGTGAAGAATCCATTTTTCATATGGATTATTGGTATCTGTCAGTTACCATGTAATACTCTAATATTGTTGTTTAGTCACTTAGGTCATGTCTGATGCTTTGTGACCCCATGAATTGCAGCACGCCAGGCTTCCCTATCCTTCACTGTCTCCTGGAGTTTGCTCAAACTCATGTCCATTGAGTCAGTGATGCAATCCAACCATCTCATCCTCTGCCGCCATCTTATCCTTTTTTATTCAGTCTTTCCCAGCATCAGGGTCTTTTCCAGTGAGTTGGCTCTTCACATCAGGTGGCCAAAGTATTAGCGCTTCACCTTCAGTACTTCCAATGCATATTCAGGGTTGATTTCCTTTGGGATTGACTGGTTTGGTCTCCTTACTGTCCAAGGACTCTCAAGAGTCTTCTCCAGGACCACAGTTTGAAAGTATCGATTCTTTGGCACTCAGTCTTCTTTCTGGCCCAACTCTCACATCCATCCATAACTACTGGTAAAACCACAGCTTTGAATATATATACCTTTGTCAGCAAAGTGATGTCTTTGCTTTTTAATATGCTATCTAGGTTTGTCATAATTTTCCTTCCAAGGAGTAAAGTCTTGTAATTTTAGTCACCATCTGCAGTGATTTTGGAGGCCAAGAAAATAAAATCTGCCACTACACCTAGTTTTGCCCCATCTATTTGCCATGAAGTGACGGGACCATATGCCATGCTCTTAGTTTTTTGAATGTTGAGTTTTAAGCTAGATTTTTCCAATCTCCTCTTTCACGCTCATTAAGAGGCTCTTTGGTTCCTCTTCGATTTCTGCCATTAGATTGATATTATATGCATATCTGAGGTCGTTGATATTTCTCCCAACAATGTTGATTTCAGCTTGTGCTTCATGAAGCTCAGCATTTAGCATGATGTACTCTGTGTTCTTGCCTGGAGAATCCCAGGGACTGCGGAGCCTGGTGGGCTGCCGTCTATGGGGTCGCACAGAGTCGGACACGACTGAAGCGACTTAGCAGTAGCAGCAGCACTCTGCATGGAAGTTAAATAAACAGGGTGACAATATACACCCTTGCTATACTCCTTTCCTAATTTTGAACCAGTCAGTTGTTCCAAGTACAGTTCTAATGGTTGCCTCTTGACCTGCATACAGATTTATCAGGGGGCAGATAAGGTGGTTTGGTATTCCCATCTCTTTAAGAATTGTCCACAGTTTGTTGTGATGCATAGTCAAAGGCTTTAGTGTAGTTGATGAAGCTGAAGTAGATGTTTTTCTGAAATTCCCTTGTTTTTTCTATGATCCGATAAATGTTGGCAATTTGATCTCTGGTTTCTCTGCCTTTTCTAAACAAGCTTGTATATCAGGAAGTTCTCAGTTCACATACTGTTGAAGTTTACCTTGAAGAATTTTGAGCATAATCTTTCTGGCATGTGATATAAGAGCAATTATACAGTAGTCTGAACATTTTTGGCATTGCCTTTCTTTGGGATTGGAATGAAAACTGACCTTTTCCAGTTCTGTGGCCACTGCTGAGTTTTCCAAATTTGCTGGCATATTGAGTACAGCACTTTAACAGCATCATCTGTTAGGATTTGAAATAGTTCAACTGGAATTCCATCACCTCCACTAGCTTTTGTGTATAGAACCTCCTCACACACAAATGCCAGGAGTCTCGCACCCAGTCCCACAGCGATTAGGGCAGGGGGATAGAGTCCTAGACGTAGAGGTCTGGTAAAAGAATCCACCTGGGTAGGGGGTATGCATGGACTCTGAATTGGTTTGCTTGCATATCAAAGTTTAGCTGGCAGGCATGTTGTTAGCAACACTGATTCAAAGGACTTGAGTTTGAACAAACTCTGGAAGATAGTGGAGGACAAAGGAGCCTATCGAGCTGCAGTCCATGGGGTCACAGAGTTGACACGACTTAGCGACTGAACAACAACTAAGTTTTTTGTCTCCGATTTAGTTAACCCTGGACAGTGGGTTCCCACTGTCCATAAATGGATCAAGAGTACATTAAATAAGATAGTACAGTTAATACAATTGACTCTGTTGTACTCAAGCATTTCTTAGAGTTTTGGCAGTCAGGATACAAAAAATGAACAAGTTTTAGAGACCTGGTGGGCAACACTGTGCCTACAAATAAAAATGTAGTATTGTATATTGGTTAAGGGGCTTCCCTGCTGGTTCAAACTACTGCACAATTGTATTCGTCTCACACGCTAGTAAAGTAATGCTCAAAATTCTCCAAGCCAGGCTTCAACAGCACGTGAATCGTGAACTTCCAGATGTTCAAGCTGGATTTAGAAAAGGCAGAGGAACCAGAGATCAAATTGCCAACATCTGTTGGATCATAGAAAAAGTGAGAGAGTTCCAGAAAACATCTACTTCTGGTTTATTGACTATGCCAAAGCCTTGGACTATGTGGATTACCACAAACTGTGGAAATTTCTGAAAGAGATGGGAATACCAGACCACCTGACCTGCCCCCTGAGAAATCTGTATGCAGGTCAAGAGGCAACAGTTAGAACTGGACATGGAACAACACACTGGTTCCAAATTGGAAAGGAGTACATCAAGGCTGTATATTGTCACCCTGCTTATTTAACTTCTATGCAGAGAGAAGGTCATTTCCACTCTTGCCTGGAAAAATCCCATAGACGGAGGAGCCTGGTGGGCTGCAGTCCATGGGGTTGCTAAGAGTCGGACACGACTGAGCGACTTCACGTTCACTTTTTACTTTCATGCATTGGAGAAGGAAATGGCAACCCACGCCAGTGTTCTTGCCTGGAGAATCCCAGGGATGGGGAAGCCCAGTGGGCTGCTGTCTATGTCTATGGGGTCGCACAGAGTCGGACACGACTGAAGCGACTTAGCAGCAGCAGCAGCAGAGAGTGGGTTTCCCTTATAGCTCAGTCGGTAAAGAATCTGCCTGCAATGCAAGAGACCCGGGTTCGATTCCTAGGTCAGCAAGATCCCCTGGAGAAGGAAATGGCAACCTACTCCAGTACTCTTGCCTGGAGAATCCCATGGACAGAGGAGCCTGGCAGGCTACAGTCCATGGGGTCGCAAGAGTCAGACACGACTTAGCGACTTAACTACTACTATTACTATGCAGAGCTTACCATGTGAAATGCCGGGCTGGATGAAGCACAAGCTGGAATCAAGATTGCTGGGAGAAATATCAATAACCTCAGATATGCAGATGACACCACCCTTCTGGCAGAAAGCAAAGAAGAACTAAAGAGCCTTTTGATGAAAGTGAAAGAGGAGAGTGAAAAAGCTGGCTTACAACTCAACATTCATAAAAAGGAAGATCATGGCATCTTGTCCCATCACTTCATGGCACATGGGGAAACAATGGAAACAGTGAGAGACTTTATTTTCTTGGGCTTCAAAAATCACTGCAGATGGTGACTGCAGCCATAAAATTAAAAGATGCTTGCTCCTTGGAGGAAAAGTTATGACCAACCTAGACAGCATATTAAAAAGCAGAGACATTACTTTGCAAACAAAGGTCATTTAGTCAAAGCTATGGTTTTTCCAGTAGTCATGTATGGATGTGAGAGTTGGACTATAAAGAAAGCTGAGCAACGAATAATTGATGCTTTTGAACTGTGGTGTTGGAGAAGACTCTTGAGAGTCTCTTGGACAGCAAGGAGATCCAACCAGCCCATCCTAAAGGAAGTCAATCCTGAATATTCATTGGAAGGACTGATGCTGAAGCTGAAACTCCAATACTTTGGCCACCTGATGTGAAGAACTGACTCCTTTGAAAAGACCCTGATTCTGGGAAAGATTGATGGCAGGAGGAGAAGGGGATGACAGAGGATGAGATAGTTGGATGGCATCACCGACTCGATGGACATCAGTTTGAATAAGGTCTGGGAGTTGGTGATGGACAGGGAAGCCTGGAGTTGGACACGAATGAGCAACTGAACTGAACGGAACTGATGCTGGGAAACACTGAAGGCAGGAGAAGGCCACGACAGAGGATGGTATGGTTGGATGGCATCATGGACCTGATGGACATGAGTTTGGGTAAACTCTGGGATTTGGTGATGGAAAGGGAAGCCTGGCATACTGGGATTCATGGGGTTGTAGAGTCGGACCCAAGTGAGCGACTGAACTGACTGAACTGAACTGAGCAACTGAACTGACTGACTCGTACGTAGTTCAGCTGGTAAAGAATCAGCTTGAAACAGAAATAATAATTTTAAAACCCCCTTATTTCTTAATTTTCTATTTTTATTTGTGCCGCGCTGCGCGGCAACAAGTTTAAATTTAGCTGATATTTTATTTTTATATTTATTTATAATTTTTCTTTCTTTACTTTTGGCTGCATCGAGTCTAAGTTTCAGCATTTGGAATCTTCCTGCAGCACTAGGGGTGGTGCACAGGCTCTGTAGCTTGTGGTAAGAAGGCTTAGTTGCCCAGAGCCCGGTGTGTGTGTGCTCTGACACAAAGTGTCTTAACTCTTTGTGACTCCTTGGTCTGTAACCCGCCAAACTTCTCTGTCCTTGGGATTCTCCAGGCAAGAATACTGAAGCAGGTTGCCATCTCCTCTTCTGAGGGATCTTCCCCATTGAAGGGTTAAGCTCCACCTCCTGCACCTCCCACACTGGCGGGCAGATTCTTTACCACTGTGCCACTGCGGAAGCCCCTGGCTAATATTTTAAACAGAAAAAAATTCAGATGACTCATAAACCAGAACACAACAAGCACCATCGAAACATTTCAATCTCTAAACATTCATTTTTCCTGTTTAAAACAACTTCAACTCTGGCACAGAGGATTCTATTCATATCCTGAGTTTCATTTGAGTGTCATTGTGAAAATACAATTACTGTGTAACTTTATATTCCTAGTTCTTTGTTTCTAATTTAGACTTTTTATACATTGCTTTTTTCTCTTACAATATTCTGGGGCTCTTTTTCAAATAATAGTCAACTGTCACCAGGAAAGTTTTTAAAAATAGGGCTTATGGAATTCATATTAGACTTTAAATTTTTCCGTATAGCAACTGTATTCCCTGGAGAAGGAAATGGCAACCCACTCCAGTGTTCTTGCCTGGAGAATCCCAGGGACGGGGGAACCTGGTGGGCTGCTGTCTATGGGGTTGCACAGTCGGACATGACTGAAGAGACTTAGCAGCAGCAGCAGCAACTGTATTCCAATGAAATCCTTCTATATTGTTGCAGGTCAATCAATGAAAACACCTGGGAGCTTAAATAGAGGAAAAATCTCAAGAATATAGTTCTCATATTAATAACTTTATCATATAAAAAGGCCATTGTCGGGAGCCGGTGAGGCATTCCACTCGTGACAAAGGTCATGAGGAAGGAGGCTCGGCATACGCAAAGGCGGGATCGAGCCTCAGGAGTCCCCCTGGATATTCTCGAGCATCTACCCCCAAAAAACCAGAGTCTGCCTACTTTATTGCTTTGTGCTCTCACCTCTGACTTTACTGGGGGCTGTCCCCTATCACCATCTCGCTCTCTCTGTCAAAGAGTTAACTTACAGCTCCAATTAATAAAGTTCCTGGGCAATTAGGACTGTTTAAATCCAAACCCCTCAGAAAGCTCTCTAACTCGCCTGACAAATTTACCCGGACTCCTACAGCTATGCATACGATTGTTTACAGTCTCCCAGCCTCGAGAGGCACGGGAAGCTTAAGATAGTCAAATAGCTTAGAGCCTCTCAGAGAGTTAGAAATTGTCAGAATAAAACTAGTAAAAGATTTCATTGATGAGCCAATGCTTGCTGCCAAGTTTCCACATCCCCTGAATTGTATCCTTGAATGTGTATTAATTAATATAGTTGGTACGTAGAAAAAATAAGTAGTGGCCTTGGTGTTAGTAACTTTAGACCCTTAAGGTAATAAATTCTTTCCTTTGTTGTAAACCCATTACACATCCGCCCTATAGGAATGCAATTTTATCTTCGGAAGATGGCGCCAAACCTTAAAATAATTACTCTTAGAGAAAATAAGTCTTTGTTGATAAGTCCTTGTCAAGAGTCATAAAATGTTAATAGGCCTTCTGGCCAGAAGATGATGTAAAGCACATAAACCATTTGTATACGATGAATTTGCAGGAAAGAAACCCTGGTTTTTGATAAGGATCAAAAACTGCTGACTTTGCATCCCCTATTATCCTCTATGTTTAACTTAGGGTATAAAAGCCCCTGTTGAAAATAAAGCTACGGGCCTTGCTCACCAGAGCTTGGTCTCCCCATGTCATTCTTCCCCTTAACTTCCAGCTGAGTATCCATCTGGAGTGTGGATATCCTCTGCGACCATTTATTTGCCTGGGCTTCTAAGACCCACTCGAAAAGGTGTCTAAGGTGGGGCACCTTCCGCTATTCGAGAGGGCGCCTGTGGCCTCCATGGTCAGAGCTAACCTGGTGTCACAGGTTATATTGATTTTCCGCGTAAACCAAGCTACTCAGCCTCTTTTCTCCACTGAATTTTCCCACTGAGCTATCCTCATTCTATTACTCTTTATATCTCTAATTAACATTTGAATAGGTCGCCGACGCTGTCTCCCCTTCGAATACCCTGGATCAGCCGGGGCTGGACCTCGGCAGGCCATAGTAATTATTATTATTTTTTTAATTTAAACACCAGAGAACATGAGCTTTGCAATGACATTTGAGTTAAAGGAAGGGAAAAGTGTTAAGTAATGACATTTTCAGTCCTTATCAGTGCCTGAAGTTGAAAGCACTGTTTTTGAGGAGTACAACCTGTTTCTGTGCAAGAAAAAAGGAAGGAAAAGAAAAATGGGCAGGCAGAAGCAAAAGAGGGGAAGAAGAGAAAGGAAAAAAGAGAAAGGAATAGAATATAGTAAAAATTAGTCAAGAATCCTTGCGAACTAAACAGACTGGTTCCAAGTAGGAAAAGGAGTACGTCAAGGCTGTATATTATCACCCTGCTTATTTAACTTATATGCAGAGTACATCATGAGAAATGCTGGATTGGAAGAAACACAAGCTGGAATCAAGATTGCTGGGTGAAATATCAATAACCTCAGATATGCAGATGATACCACCCTTATGGCAGAAAGTGAAGAGGAACTAAAAAGCTTCTTGATGAAAGTGAAAGTGGAGAGTCAAAAAGTTGGCTTAAAGCTCAACATTCAGAAAACAAAGATCATGACATCCGGTCCCATCACTTCATGGGAAATAGATGGGGAAACAGTGGAAACAGTGTCAGACTTAATTTTTTTGGGCTCCAAAATCACTACAGATGGTGACTGCAGCCATGAAATTAAAAGACGCTTACTCCTTGGAAGGAAAGTTATGACCAACCTAGATAGCAAATTCAAAAGCAGAGACGTTACTTTGCCAACAAAGGTCCGTCTGGTCAAGGCTATGGTTTTTCCTGTGGTCATGTATGGATGTGAGAGTTGGACTGTGAAGAAAACTGAGCGCCGAAGAATTGATGCTTTTGAACTGTAGTGTTGGAGAAGAGTCCAACACTCTCCTTGAGTCCCTTGGACTGCAAGGAGATCCAACCAGTCCATTCTGAAGGAGATCAGCCCTGGGATTTCTTTGGAGGGAATGATGCTGAAACTGAAACTCCAGTACTTTGGCCACCTCATTCGAAGAGTTGACTCATTGGAAAAGCCTCTGATGCTGGGAGGGATTGGGGGCAGGAGGAGAAGGGGACGACAGAGGATGAGATGGCTGGATGGCATCACTGACTCGATGGACGTGAGTCTGAGTGAACTCTGGGAGTTGGTGATGGACAGGGAGGCCTGGCGTGCTGCGATTCATGGGGTCGCAAAGAGTCAGACACGACTTGAGCGACTGAACTGAACTGAACTGATGCCAAACATGTCCCAAACTTGTCTTTGTATGAAGGCATGTTACAGGTGTTTCCACAGGATGTAAAAGTGGAATAGAGTTGATCTGATTAGAATGAAGGAAGAAAATAGGATGGGAAGGCTATAACAGAGAAGTTAAACCTTACTGTACATAATTTTAAATTGCTTTGGGGGAAAACGCTATCATGTTAAAAGTGTAGTCATTTGCCCTGCTGCTATGCCTTTGCCTACATCCACTCCTGACGAGCAGAAGTAACCAGCAAAAAATGTTTTTGGTCCTCATTTCTGAAGGATAATCTGTAAGTCTTCTTAGAAATAGGTTTATATTGCTATTTGGTGATATGCCAACTTCAGACATTATGCAGGGGTTAGAGGTACTGACTCTTCTCCTCCAACAGTTCAAATCTGTGTTGTCTGAGAGTCAAATCTGAGGGTCAATTGTGTATTAAATTCTTACACGATAAACGAAGACTTAACTCATCTGCACAATCTCTCCTGAGCTCTCCTCCCCAGGGTTTATACTGCGATTTTCCTAGGTCCACCATAGGAAAGCTATATACTTTGAAGCTATATACTTTAACTTGAAGCTATATACTTTAACTTTCATTTCTTTTCTCAAATCTCTTTGTTCTTTCTTGTTCCAACAATCAGAAAGATGAAGACGTCAGCACTATTCTTCTTTCCTTATCCCTCCTTCTTTTGGATGAAACTTTTGTCAAAGATGGGAAATATAAGAGGGGATCAAGAAGGAGATGAAATGGGAGGTATTTTTTTTTACCATTCTCATTAATTCTTAAATAGTCATTTGGATGAGGCATGTGAATGAATTCTTTTCCCTTAAAGATGACATTATACCCTTTAAAGAGGTAAAATGCCAAGCTAATGATCAAAAGCTTCATAATGATCTGAACTAACTGTAAATAGGTAGGTAGGCACAACAACAGAACTTGGGGGAAACGTAATTCAAACTCTAGATGGATGGAATCTTAATTCTTTTATGACTTAGGAATGAGATCTAGGTTTTCCCTGTAGCCATCTCCCTTAAGACACTAGTCTAATGTTAGCTTACATGGCTTACAAAGTACAGGTATTTGTGGACACAGAAGAACAGCTTTTTTACTTCCTTTGAAGAAAGAAGATTATGAAATTATATATATATATATATATGGTCATTTTCTCCCTGAGTAGGGAGTGAAATGCATACAATTGGAACCTTGATTCTTAACATCTTTTAAACAAGTATTTGCTGAATGTATGGGTTTATATCTATAATGGGTTAATAAAGGATTGGGAGGAAATTATTACTTCTGAGCTTAATCTTAAAAATAATTAAGTTCTATTGAAAATGCACCCAGTGCCACTAGACCGAATCTTGTCTGGAAGGACTGCTAGTAAGTAAAATTGGTTACAGTGTTCCTCAATTTTCTTTACATTCCAACTTTTCTAAATCACTTTCTGAATCAGTTGTTGATGGCTGCAATTTTCCACACAGTACTTTGTGTGTGTGTGTGTGCAAAAGTGTTAGTGGTGTACATCCTTCCTCTTAGGGTTGTGAGTTTTATTAAACAATGCACTTAACTCAGTTGAAGTGAGGACAATGTGAACAGCTACATTCAAGTTTCTATGTATGGAGGGAATGAAAACTTGGTTAATATAACCAGCTGGCCAATAATATTGAGACCAGTTTGTAAAATGCACCCCAATTTCAGAGATGTTAAACAGTGGAAAATGTGTGTCGTAGCATCTGCAAAATACATCATGTTATGGTGGCTGGGTTAATGTGTAAAGGGTTTTCTTTCATCATTTCCAAGGTTAGGATTTGGAAAGGGTTTGCCTCAAAGGAGCACTTTTTGGTGTGTCAAAAAAATCTAAACGGGTTTTAAACGAACAGTTGCAATAATCCCAAGTTTAAAGCGGGAGAAAGATGTAGTGGGGGAGGCAAGAGCTGAGAAATACAAAAAGAAAGGAAACTATGGACGCCATTTCAGTGGATACTTGAAAAAAAAAAGGGGGGGGTTTGCAATGTCACAAGTTTACCAAAAAGTGTAATGATAGTTATAGCAGCAACTAAAGAGAAGAGTAGCTCATGCTAAGGTTATTTTTATATAAGACATGCTCTCCAATTGGAGACCCTCTCCATTTTTGGTATGATGATTTTCCTCCTCACAAATTATTATGATATATTCAATACTGTGGTTGATTTAGGTTTGCATTTCTCATACACAAAACTATAGTGTTTTTTCCACTCCACTATATTCGTAGTGAGTAGCAGTGCCGTATGACGAAGTGGATTCTGGTTAGTTTTCATAACCTTTTCATGTGCAGTGCAGGTCTCCAAATATCTAACTTCTTTAAATCTCACTTTTCTTATTTGTCAACTGAAAGTTGTTCAGTCCTGTTGGACTCTTTGCGATCCCATGGGCCACAGCCCACGCTCCTCTGTCCATGGGATTCTCCAGGCAATAATACTGGAGTGGGTTGCCATTTCCTTCTCATTTGTCAAAGCAGGTATTAATAGGATTCGTCTTAAGATCCTATAAAGGGGTGCCTTGAGTATACATTGCAAGAATACACAAATAAACCTTGAACAGCTCCATTTTCTTTTCTACAGTTGCTCTGCGGCTTTGAATAGGCAAGCAGCTTCTATGGGGGTCCTCAAAAGCTAAAACCTCATAGTCCATCCTGCGCTGGGAGTCTAGTCGCTCGGTTTAGAACAGGTTTGATCTCACAAGCTCCGGACTGGGGCCCTGACCCTGGAGGAAGTATTCCTTCGGAAGATGTGGGGAGGGGACACTAGGGCGGGAGGAAGGGGCATTCCAGCAACAGGGGCGAGGGGTGGGCAGGGGGCGGTCCCGCGGCTCCTGCGTCAGTGGGGCTCCTGTTCTCGCACCTTCCTTGACGTCAAACCTCAATGAGAGCCGCGAGGCTGCATTCCCCCGGGATGTCTACGTGGGCTCAGTGGTGATGCGGGACGGGGGACCTGCGAGTGACGCTCCCGCTCTGCTTTTCCTCCCGCACAGGCGGGAGAGACGGCGACTCCTATTTCTGGCTCCGCGGGCGGCGGGCAGCGGCTGCTGTCTGGCCGACCTTGGGGTCCGGACGCCGCGGTAGAACCGAAGTAGAAGGGAGCGCAGTTCCCCAGGTCCTGAGCCATCACCCCAGGCCGGGAAGGAATTGGGGAATCTTTCACCGAGGTGAGAACGGCTGCGGGGCGGAGTGGGGGCGGAGCGGGCGCGGGCCGGGCGGAGCCGGGCGACACCGGCGGGCTCGGGCCGGGCGCCTTCTTCCTCTCGACGGACGCGCAGACGGCTCGCCAGTCTCCGGCGCCTACCGCGCAGGTCCTCGGCTTCCCCTCGCCCCGAGTTCCCTTCTGCCCCTCCTGCGGGAGCCGGGCCGGCATCTCCGGGCCGGGATCCAGGGGGCCTGGGTCGTGGGTGGAGGTGGCGAGCTGGCTGCCTTGAGCTTCTGTCGGGGGCCCTGGATCAGAGGGGCTCCGGGACAAGGCCTGAGAGTGGGGCTGGGGAGGGGCTACCTGTGGAGGTCGGATTTAGGGCTTTGTGCCCGCGGGGAAGTGCAGAGGCGCCTGTAGAGCCGAGACCCGGAGCCACCTGTCCACAGATGCCAGTGTCCACTCTCTCTCAGTGTCCCGCGTTGTGTGCAACTGTCCCCAAATCTAGGCCTTCAGCGGCCTCTGGCGATCAGAATTTGCTTTGAAAACGTTAGATTTTTGTGTTAATGATCGTTTTACTATTACCGTGCAACGGTTGTGTAAATCTGGCCAGATCACGGCGTCATTTTCACGAGCTCCTAAGGCCCTTTCCAGTTCCTAACATGATTCTGGCAGCGCGTGGAAGAGATACCAGCTCTCATGGAACTAAAACACTTTTTTTTGCCCCCTCAAATTGAAATTTTGTGTACTTTTTTTTTTGCAGGAATTATGTACTATCAGGGAGGGAAAAACGTTGAAAAAAGCTATAAAACCCTTATTCTCAAAAGAGAGTCACTATTAACTGTTTGAGACACAAAACATATATTCGTGTTACATGAATGGGTTGCTAATATGATGTTTTTTAATAGAAGAAAGACTTTTCCTATATTAATGTGTGAACATCTTTCTACTGCCTTCCCAAATTGCACTGATTTGGACCCAAAGCCTGAACAGCAAAAATTTTCTTCTTCAATCTTGACCAGTGACTAACCTTAGTAGAGAAACTATTAAAAAGCTTAATAAATGTCACTGCAGTGGCCAAGATGTTGGATGGAAATAAACTGAATTCAGAGTACCAGTCATTTTCTATAAAATATTGTTAGCTTTGTTTAATCACTTGAGATAATGTTTTTTAAAATGGCAGCTTTCAAACCATTAGTGAATTGTGAAATGAATTTAGTAGATCATAACTACTAAATTAATTTCATAAGCCAAAATAAGATAACATAGAAATACCAGAGCTCATTACATGTAATGAAGGTATTGTTTTGTTAAGCTGTTCTAATGTGTGTGTGGTGTGTACATGTGTGTTTACATATACTGGGTTATGATATAAAATGTGTTGCTTCCCGTGTGCCATGCTAATTAAATTTGGAAATCACTAATCCAAGGTCCTGTCAGCACTCATCTCTGAATGGGAGGGGAAAAAAATGAAAAAAGAAAAAAGAATGGGCGAAATGATGCAATTAAGATTAACAGTAGTTTTACTCTTTTCTTTGGTCTATGTGACCTTGTGTTGTGTAGCACATTAGATTCTTAATTACGTGTTTTCACGTAATATTAAAACAATCAATTAGCATTCCTGAAAATACAGAGAGAAAGCCTTTGAAAGAAGTTCACAGATTAAGAGCATAAACTGCTCAGATTGACAGAGTCATTTCGGAGCTACACTGGTTATTGGTGAGTGACTGGAATAAGATAGTGCTTCTCTCTGAACTTCCTGATTTGTAATGTGGGAGTTATTGGAACACCAACCTTTTAAGGGTGTTTGATATTCATATGCAGTAATGCATGTGAAACTTGATTTAGTGCCTGGAACATATTTGATTAAGTATTCACTAGAAGTTATCTATTAAGACTGAGTGAAGTTATCCAGGATAATTCTTGTCATCAGAGGTAAACCTCTATAAGGCAGATAATGCAAAAAAGTGGGAAATTGAAAATTAGTTAATAATGTTATAAAGAAAGGTACCCTGAATTAAGATGGTCTTTTAATATCATTTGGTCATTATTTTGTGATTGCTCCCCTATTGTTTTCCTATTGCTAGAAAAATATTTTAGATTTTCTTATTCAGTAGACCAAATGCCCTTGATAGCTCAGTTGGTAAAGAATCCGCCCACAATGCAGGAGACCCCTGTTCAATTCCTGGGTCAGGAAGATCCCCTGGAGAAGGGATAGGCTACTCACTCCAGTATTCTTGGACTTCCCTTGTGGCTTAGCTGGTAAAGAATCCAAATGCCTTGCGTGAGACCTGGGTTTGATCCCTGAGTTGGGAAGATCCCCTGGAGAAGGGAAAGGCTACCCACTCCAGTATTCTGGCCTGGAGAATTCATGGACTCTGTGGTCCACGGGGTCGAAAAGAGTCGGTCGAGACTTTCACTTATTAATTTATTTATTTTGGCCCCTCTGTAGGGCATGTAGGATCTTACTTTTGTTACCAGGGATCAAACCTGTGCCTCCTGCATTGAGAGCGCAGAGTCTTAACCACTGGACCATCAGAAAAAGTCCAAGTCTTTCCTTATTTGCTGTTGAGCTGATGTCTCTGTTGTCGGGCAATTGAAAAATATTTCTCACAGGGATTCTGGATTTGGTTCTTATTCAGTGTCACAGCTTGAGAAACTCACATGCTTCTAACTCAAGGCGTTTCAGCAATGTGTTTATTTATCTCTGCAGTAGGTACAGATCTTAGATATGCAAGAAATAGTTCTGGGGAAGAAAAAAAAGCACAACTTTACTTCTGTTTTGAGTTAGTTCTGCTGGTTATCTCAAGCACTTCAGAGATCTCTATTCCCTGCCCCAGATTGTTTTTTGCAGTTTTAAATATTACATAAATCAATGAAAAAAGAGTGTAAACACTGTCATTTTTTTGGTAGCATTGTTATTTTTATGAAAAATAAATGCTTTGGCCTCAAAAAAAGGCTGTTGCAAAAGTACTTAATTGGGTATCACAACTGTAAAAGGTTTGGGAAATTCTTAAGCATTAATCGTAATAGTGCTTTCGGTTTTGAAAATGTCTTTAAGTTCTTATTCTGTTTTAGAGGAACCAAAATGGAAATGTTACCGAACCGAACTTGGGTCTGCTCGCCTGCTGCACAGCAAAGCCAGTCTACTGACACCAGGTTGTAAAGGAAAGTACAGCGTTTATTTGCAGGGTGCCAACCAAGGAAAAAAGGCAATTCGTGTTCAAAAGAACCAAACTCCCTGATGACTTTCAGGAAGTGTCTTTTAAGGACAACATTTGGGATGAGGGTTGATGGACTTTTTTCTGATTGGTTTGTGGTGAGATAATTGGGTGATGGCTCAGAACTTTTAATCATTAACCTTCTGGTTCCAGCCAGTCTACCTGCTTTCAGTCTACTTACTTTCAGCATGTAGTCAGCTACACCCATCCCTGGCCTGGGTATGGGAGGGCTCTTAGTTTCTGCAAAAAAAAAAAAAAGCTGGAAGTTATGCTTCAGATTATTATACACACACACGCACACACACACCCTACGATTGTTTTATCACTGAAATATTGTTTAAGCTATACTTAGTTTTCTTGACTAACTGCTTTTCCTTTGTTTCTGCATTCTCACTTCCCTCTTTGCTTTTTGGAACTCAGGGAAGGTCTAGGAGACTAAAGCCTTTTTCTACAAACAAGAAATTGGAGACATGGAGAGGCTTTTGCACCTGGGAGGGCCCCTCAGGGTCCTGCTGGGTCTCAGGACCCCCCTTTTCTTTGATACTTACTTCAATCCTAAGGGAGCAGGGGTGGGATAAGAAAGGGAATAAAGTTTTGGATAGAGAGGTTAATTATAAAAGTCATCTGAGGAACTCAGTTTTAGGGGGACTTGGTTTCAGAAACTCCTTGAGGGTAAATCAAATGTGTTTATGAAAATATGAAAAAAGACTCGGAACTCAAGCTGACTTGTCCACAAAGAGACCTCAGTGAAGCAAAAAAGCCCATCTTGATCTTAAATCAAGCGTGTATTAATTTGTATGTTTTAAGTTGGATAAAATATTAAGGTTATATATGTATGTATTTTACAAATCATCTTATTGACTAATTTTTAAAAAGTTAACTCACCAACTGCTGGGTCTTTTCTTGTTAGGCAAGAGGACTTTTATCTTACACTGATAAAATGAAATAGTATATAGTCTAAATATTCTGTTTTAGAATTATATGTATTATCATATAGAGGTATTCATCATCTATGGTTAAAAGAGAGGAGACTATAAAATAGAATGGGTAGTATCATTCCATTTTTGTAAAAACATGTTTGGAACAAGATTATATGGCAAATTGAATGGTGGGTAGTGGGATTATGGCTGATTCCTATGCTCTTTCTTTCTTAATTTTTATAATTGTGCTATAATTTTCTTTTACTTTCATAATAAATAAGTCAATAAATCTCATAATAAAATTAATAAAAGTCATTTCTTAAAAAAAGTTAATGTGTGTTTTCCTAATTTATAAGCATAAATGGGACTAAGTCTTTGCTTTAAGGGATACTGACTCTTTGAACTTAAATGTTTTGGGTATTAACTAATTCTTCAATATTCTAGGAAATGGTGCTGAATAGTTTAAAGCTATATTCCTAATCCTGTGAAAAACATCTTGAGTAGGGAAGAACTGTTTTTCTAGAATTTTCTTAAAGCACTCTCTGAATACACTGCTTTTCAAAAAATTTATATGCTGCCTAAAGATATGGTCTAAATCAGGGGTCCCCAAACTTTTTGGCACCCGGGACAGGTTTCGTGGAAGACAGTTTTTCCACAGACAAAGAAGGGGGTGAGGGAGATGGTTTTGGGATGATTCAAGCACACTGCGTTTATTGTGCACTGATTTCTTTCTTTGATTATTGCATCAACTCCACCTCAAATCATCAGGCATTAGGTCCCAGAGTTTGGGGATCCCTGGTCTAAATCTTCGGTCTGCTTTTAAATCCTATTATGTCAAACTTCAGTCTACTTTTCTTGCTCTAATGCCCCTTAAATTCTTAAGTGAAAACGTAGCTCCAGCTGAACTTGTCGACTTACCATCTCCAAAGGTACCTCGTGCTTTCTTGCTTTTGTACTTTTACCTCTGTGATACTTGGAATATCTTTTCCTGACAATTGTGTCAGCAAATTCTGTGCGGTTCCCAATGTCCAGTTATAAAATCGTATCTGCTGTGATATCCTGGTTCCTACAGCTAAAACTGAATTTTGCAACTAAACCCATTTGCACGTATTATTTGTGCCTAGACATTTCTCAGATACCACCTCATATTTTTATATTTATTTCCCAGTTCCATTTAAACTTATTGAGAGCAAGAAAGCTTGTCTTATATTTCTATCTACCCCTTCATGCTCCTAGCATGGACCTTTAACCAGGGTAGGAGCTAAATGTTTATTTCTTGATCAGACAATGGTGTCAGGTGTTGAGTCCAAGTGTTGGAATTTTTTTGCTAACCAGTGATTCTGGATAAGGGATTGGGGGAGGGGGGGAGTCAACACTTAGCTCACAACAATGTGGAGGAATAAAACATTGATAATTTGGCTGAATTGTCAATTGATATAGATAGCTGATAGGGAATTGACAGTATTTTTTTTAAAAACTAAAACTAACACAAGAGCTAAGTGTTGGCGTGGTTAGTACAAGACCCAAACTTAAATTTCACATAAATATTTCTTTGAAAAGTTTCTCATAAAGTTCGTTTTGGGTTTGATGGCGTCTTTATTCTTAACCCTACCAGAGGCACAGTTGTGCCTTGCGTTCTTACAGCTACTGTTCCCAGAACCCAGAGATCTGACGTATTTGACGGTGGGTTCAGTGAACCATCAGAGTTGCTCTGTTCCAGAACGTCTTAAGAGGTCATGTGGGATTCAGTGAGTCATAGTATATAAAGTGCTTTGTGTTCAAAAGTTAATTTTCTTCTGTTATTGAATACATAATTGTGTCACTTTTCAAATTTAAATTGTGACTTGAAGGTGTTTATTTAGTTAATGGTAGACACTTAGAGGGCTTATCTTTTTTTTTTGTTAAACAGTTTTATTTTGATTTATAGATGTTTGCCAGGACTAAATATAGCTGATGAAATATCTGATCTTTTCTGCTCAAGGTAAATGATTTGTTACTTTATAAAAATACCAGGTACCAATAGAATTCAGAGTTTGTATAAAAAGAGCCATTTGGTCATTTAATATCATCCCAGGCCCCAAAGAAATGGTACCTTTAAGGATTTTGTTACTACATGAAAAATGACATGTTATTGGTTCAACCTATATCAGAATCGTCTTGGAATGTTTTAAATTTGTGTAATATGCATGTGCCTGCTTCCTACTAGGGGATTTTGGTTCCATGTTTTTGGGGTCCTAGCATGTGAATTTTTCAAAATGCCAATGGGTGCTTTTGGTTTATTGTAGGTCTGTTTCATTGTGGCATATATATGGCACTAGAGATAATGGAAATGGCAGGTAATAATGCCTTGGGAGTTACCATAAGGGTTAAAGATAAAATTTAAATTTTGCGTGCATGTGTGTGAGATGGTAGACTCATACTTTCATTTTGCCTTTTATTCAATGAATGTTTTGATTATATTTTAAATAAAGCACTAAAAATTTTATTTAACTATCTTCAGAGTTTAGGTTTAAACTCTATAGAGTTATCTCAGCCTGAAAATTGCCATATCTGTGAATGCAACTTAAAATTTCTTTCATTTTGTTGCTTCAGGTTAATAAGTAAAGGAAATTAAAGGAAAAAAGATCAAATTTTAAGTAAATAATTTCTTTAATATTCTTTATTTCAGAGGCTGATTTAATTGGTTTATTTTCCTTATAAGTGAGAAGTCAGACACTATCAAAGTTTCTCATAATAAAAAGTAATGGGTAAGTGAATGTTATGATCGAATTTTGATTTAATGAAGCTTTGTTATTCTCATTGGTTTTAAGGTTGTGATTTCAATGTTTGAACACTGATTTTAGTGAATAGACTTTTTCTGTTGCACACAAGCTTATCAGAAATAATATTACAGAGTCATTCTCTTTATATTTTTTGACAGTAAAGAGTGTTTAAAATAATTAGAATTAAAATCTTAATGAAATTATTTCTTAAAAATCCTATTTTCACTTTCACAAAACAGCAAAAAGCTACATTGTATTGGATTTATTACTTAAATTTGTCACATTTTGTATAAATGAGTATGTAAATAAATTTTAAAAATTCTAAATTCTAGGCTCTATTCTCAGATTTACTAAATCAGAATTTTGGAGGATGATTTTTATATTCAGCCTGGCTTGGAAATCACTATATTATGAAGTGTTGAAGGATTATAGTTTTGGGCTTGAGGGTTGAACCTTGGAAACTCTTCTTTATTTGTTTAATAAATAAACTGTTCCTGTTTAACAAATCAACTATTCCTGTGTCTCTTATTGTTTCTCATTAAGAGAAATTTTTGTTGGATTTCCACTAGTTGGAAAAAAATCTTCATGTTTGGTTTATGTAATTGTCAGAAGAGAAATATCTTTTGCTTCAGAAGCTATATTGGTTGCTATTTTGTTTTTTAGCAACTTCGTTGGATAAATTACTTTAAAATCTTCCTCTTTGTGGATTAAGCAGAAAATAAATGTGGTATCTTTACTCTCATGATAGAGAATAAGATGTTATATATGACACTGAGTGTTCACATGATCTGGGATTTTGTGTAGAAGCATGATGGAAAAATTAATGAGCTTCATTAGAGTATAGTAAGTGTACTATAGTAACAATTTAGGAATAGTAATTTTTCTTTAAAAATTGAGTACTGTATTCAATACTGAACCACTTCCCAATAATTCTTAACAACTTACCAGGAAATCAGTAAAAATGTAGTCATCTAGGCTTCAAATATTGGCAACACACTATTCTTTTAGAAGATGCATAGGTCTCAGTGAAAGACAAATACTGTATGATATCTCATATATCCGCATACATGAGGAATCTAAAAAATAAACTAGTGAATATAGCAGAAAAGAAACAGACTAGCAGATACAGAGAAGAAACTGGTGGTTACCAGGTGGAAAGGGAAGAAATGAGGGACAAGATAAATGCAGAGAATTAAGAGGTACAAAGAATTATATATAAAATAGGGAAGCTACATGGATATGTAGTACAACACACAGAATATAGCCAATATTTTATAACAACTATGAATGGAATATAGCCTTTAAAAATTGTGAATTGTGCTGTGTTGCACACCTGAGACATATATTGTTCATCAAATATTCCTCAATTTAAAAAAAGAAGAAAGGTCTCAGTTAATTGCAGGCTCACTGATTGGTTTGGTAGCACATGGTAGCCCTTTCTATTCTCATAATTATTAGAAATACTAGTGAGTAGGACTCAAGAATGAAGTTCTCTTCTATGGTGTTATCATGGCTATCTTCTTCATGGTAGTAAGGAATTATTGTGTTTTTGTCATTTTTCTTTTCTTACAGTTTGAGTATTCAAGGACAATAGCCATCTGACTTTGGTTTTTCAACATGCAGAACAGATCAGGATATTGCAGTTTTTGTTGTGTATTCTATAATAACCTGGAGCAGGTGAGAAGATCCTATTACTATGGTTATACCACAAAGGACCTACTCATAACTTTCGCTTCTTTTACACAATCAAATTCATTTAACAGACCATATTGAGAATCTACTAATGAGGAGATGTGGCTTGTAGGGATATGGCTGTGAACAAAAGCAGTTTCTTTTATTCATGAAGCTTACAGTTTGATGCACTAAGACAGAAAATAAGTAGTCACATAAATTTAGTACATGGTGTGTCAGACTGTGATAAATGATATGAGGAAAATAAAATAGGGAAGAAGGTGCGGTTTTAGATTGAGTGGCCAGGTGAGGTTACAGAAATGACATTTGAGCTGAGATTTGAATGAAATGTGGGGATCAGGCTTGCTTATATCTTGGGGGGCAGAATTTATAGGTTAGAGGGACAGGATAGCAAGGATAGAGACCCTGAGGCAGAAGGGTGGGATTACATTTCTGATAATAATTTGAAAGTCTCTTAAGTTGATAATGCCTTTAATGCACCTAACTTACTGAATTCCCTGGTGGCTCAGACGGTAAAGCGTCTGTCTACAATGCGGGAGACCCAGGTTCGAGCCCTGGGTTGGGAAGATCCCCTGGAGAAGGAAATGGCAATCCACTCCAGTACTATTGCCTGGAAAATCCCATGGACAGAGGAGCCTGGTAGGCTACAGTCTATGGGGTCGCAAAGAGTTGGACACGACTGAGTGACTTCACTCAACCTACTGAATATCACAGCTTACCTAGCCTACCCTAAAAGTACTTGGAATACTTACATCAGTCTACAGTTGAGCAAAATCATTTAATGCAAAGCCTGTTTTATAATGATTGGGTAACATGTAATTTATTGAATACTGTACTGAAAGTGAAAAACAGAATGGTTGTATGGGTCATTTACCCTCCCGAGAGACTGGTCTCCCTTTGCCTTTGAATCCCCTCCCCTAAGCACAGGTACAAACCACTTGCTTGTTTTTCTTCCCTTTGTACCCTTCCTACCCTTCCTGTGTATCTTTCTTACAGCTATGGTTGTGCAGGAGTCCTTTTACTCATTTCCAGTTGGTTTTCAGGAAGAATTGTTTCACATGTAGATGTATTTTTGATATGTTCATGGGGAGAAGTGAGCTGCATGTCCTCTAATATTCTGCATTGATTTGCGCTCCCCTTAAATGGTTTTCAGATGAGTATTTTAGAATTGCTTTATATAAAGGGTATATCAATTTATACTTTTACCAGGAGTATGATGAATCCAAATTGTGATGCTCTCACTGCTAATGAGTATTACCCGTTAGTATGTTTACCCATTAGAATATTTAGAAACATTCATTTTCTTTTTATTTCCCAGCATCTATCCAGTGACTATCACAGATCCTTGATCACACAGAAAAGACAATGGATGGGTGCTGCTAGTTTGATGGAACGTTTCTTGCAGGATGTACTGCAGCACCACCCGTGTCGTTATCAGGAAAGCAGGTAGAGTAACTGAGTGAAATAATATTAGTATATTCATGTGTGCCAAGTTGCTTCATTTGTGTCCAACTCTGCGCGACCCTGTGGACTATAGCCCCACCAGCCTCCTCTGTCCGTGGGATTCTCCAGGCAAGAATACTGGTGAGGGGTGCCATGCCCCTCTCTAGGGAATATTAGTACGTAGTTATATATTACAGTGGATGTTTGTGTTAACATCCTAATATTTCCTAAAGTGAATCTTTGAATCAGGGAATATAACGTGAACCTTTATCTAGTAACTTATCCTTGCAGTTGTTTAAACATTTTTCCTAAGTTAAGTAAAAAAAATCTCACTCTAAAAGATATGGACTATACTATGCTTTTTCTAAAGAAAAGTCAGGCCAGTAAATATGTATCATCAAGGATGCCACAGGATTAAGCAGGGTAAAAAGGTGGGAACAAACATAACTTTAACAAGATTAGTAACCAAAAGTTGGTGATAGTAGCTAAGTAAGGATAGTCAAGGTAAAAATTTATTCCACATTAATGGAACTATTGGCTAACTCTGTGCTACTCTGTAAAACGGAATTGATTATTTTTATAATTTGTCAGTATCTTGATAGCTTACTCTTTTATTAATATATTTTGATTGTTTTAATAAAAAATCTTTTGATAACATTTTAAAAAGTTAATGTCCTATGTTGAAGAAGAACTTTGGTAGAAAATCAGATTATGTACTTGGATGAGTTTGCTGCTACAGCTGTTAAGGTAAAGCAACATAGATCATTAGCACACCTGTACAGTATTAGTTGACTTTAGTCCTAGCAGCAGAATAAAGGGTAAACTTCTTGCACACTTTGCAAGTCACCAACCTAAAACTTAGCAAATGACGAAAAAGTTATGATGGGGAAAAGTTAGGAAAAAATATTTGTTTTCTTAGCTGGTGGAAAGATGGAATTAACCTATCTTGAGGTCAGTATAAATTACCAGTTTATAGTATATATAAAAAATGCTTCAACAAACATATTTGTACATCCAGCTCTTTCTGTGGGGTAGACTTCTAGACTGTGAACTTTTGGGCTAAAGTTTATGGACATTAAAATAGTTTTTATTTTTTAACTTTTCATTTTAGAATAATTTCAGACTTAAAAAATTTAGTTGCGAACTGGTACAAGGGATTTTTCTTGTGTAATGTTCACCTAGCTTCCCCAAATGTTAAGTCTAAAATAACCACAGTGGACTTCCCTAGTGATAGTGGATAGGAATCTGCTTGCCAGTGCAAGGGTTACGGGTTTGATCCTTGGTCTGGGAAGATTCCGCATGCCATGGAGCAACTAATCCTGTGTGCCACAACTAGAGCCTGTGAGCCGCAACTACTGAAGCCCGCGGGTCTAGAGTCTGTGCTCTACCACAAGACAAGCCAGCGCAGTGAGAAGCCCGTGCCCCTCAAGGAGTAGCCTGTTCCCTGAAACTAGAGAAAGGCTGCACACTAGCCAGGAAGACCCAGTGCAGCCAAAAATAAGCAAGAAAAATAAAATAACCACAGTATAGTGATCAAATCCATGAAATCACCATGATACCACACTATTTATAGAACTCATTCAGATTTTGTCAGTTGTGTTTACTAATGTCCTGTTTTGGGGACCAACATTCCATCCAGGACCACTCAGTGCATTGAATTGTCACATTTCTGTACTTTCCCATAATCTTGAGTTGCTCCTTAGTCTGTCTCTGCTTTTAAGACCTTGACACTTTTTAGAAGAGTACTGACTGGCCGGTTATTTTGTAGGATGTTTTCTAAATTTGAGTATGCTTGATGTCTTTTTATTTTGTTGATGATGTCCTTTGTTGTGCAAAAGTTTTAAAGTTTAATTAGGTCCTGTTCATTAATTTTTGCTTTTATTTCCATTGCTCTATGAGATGGATCCAAAAAAATATTGCTGTGATTTATGTCAGTGTTTTGCCTATGTTTTCCTCTAGGAGTTTTATAGTATCTGGTCTTACATTTAGGGTTTTAATCCATTTTGAGTATATTTTCGTATATGGTGTTAAGAGAAAGTTTTAATTTCATTCTTTTTCATGTAGCTAGCTATTCAGTTTTCCAAGCATCAGTTATTAAAGAGACTGTCTTGCCTCCTATGTCATAGATTTGGGCTTCCCTGGTGGCTCAGATGGTAAAGAATCTGCCTGCAGTGCAGAAGACCCAGGTTCGATCCCTGTGTTGGGAAGATCCCCTGGAGAAGGGAATGGCAACCCACTCCAATATTCTTGCCTGGAGAATTCCATGGACAGAGGAACCTGGCCGGCTACAGTCCATGGGGTCCCAAAGAGTCAGACACAACTGGGTGACTTCCACTTGTCATAGATTGAGCATAAGTGTGTAGGTTTGTTTCTGAACACTGTTCTGTTTCATTGATCTATGTATCTATTTTTGTGCCAGAACAATACTGTATAGATTACTGTAGCCTGAAGTCAGGAAGCATGATTCCTCTAGCTCTGTTCTTTCTCAAGATTGTTCTGGCTGTTGAGAGTCTTCTGTGTTTCCATACAACTTTTAAAATTATTTGTTCTAGTTCTGTGAAGAAAACCTTTAGTGTTTAGATAAGGATTACAGTGACTCTGTAGATTGCCTTGGTAGTATGTTCATTTTAACATTGATTCTTCCAGGAACGCAGTGTATCTTTCCATCTGTTTGTACCTCTGTCAGTTTCTTTCATCAGTGTCTTATAGTTTTCTGAGTACAGATCTTTTGTTTTCTTAGGTAGGTGTATTCCTAGGTATTTAATTCTTTTTTGATGTGGTGGTAGATGGGATTGTTACTTTAATTTCTCTGATAGTTTGTTGTTAGTGTATGTAGTAGATTTCTGTATACTAATTTGTATCCTGCAACTTTATCAATTCATTGATGAGTGCTAATTTTTTTTGGTGGTATCTTTAAGATTTTCTATGTATAGTATTATGTCATCTGCAAACAATGACAGTTTTACTTCTTCCTTTGCATTTTGGATTCCTTTTGTTTCTTTTTCTTCTCTAGATTCTGTGACTAAGACTTCTAAAACTGTTCAATAAAAATGGTGAGAGTGGGAATCCTTGTCTTGTTCATCCTTTTCTTGTCTTAGAGGAAATGCTTTAGACTTTTCACTGTTGAGTATGATGTTAGCTGTGGATTTGTCATAAATAGCCTATTTTGTTGAGATATCTTCCCTTTATGCCCTCTTGCTGGAGAGTTTTTTTGAAATCATAAATAGATGTTGAATTTTGTCAAAAGCTTTTTCTGCATCTACTGAGATCATCATATGGTTTTTATTCTTCAGTTTGTTGATGTGGTATACCACAGTGATTGATTCTGCAGATATTAAAAAATCCTTACATCCTTGGGGTAAATCCCACTTGATCATGGTGTGTGATCCATTAATGAATTGTTGGATTTGATTTGCTAATATTTTGTTGAGCATTTTTATGTCTATGTATCAATATAAGTGATACTGACCTGTAATTTTTTGTGTGTGTGTGATATCTTTGTTTGGTATAGCATCAGGGTGATGCTGGTTTCATAGAATCCTTTGGGATTTTCAACTTGTTTGATTTTATGATTCTACCTTCCTTTCTGTCCTTAGCCAAATGTTACAAAATTAATTTATTTTGAAACTCTCTGTTGTAGGAATCTGGCCCAGGATAGAAAGAACATAGAATTTATTATGCATTGAAAAATCTTAAATGGATGTCAAAATATTTTAATGGAATTTTCCCCCTTATTTTTTAGATCAATGCAAAATGAGAGACTTCATATGACTACTGTGTCACCTTCAGAAGTGGTTCCTAATGATGATTTTAGTCCTGAAATAAAGACTGAGGATGCTGCTGGAGTCAGAGAAGAGATATCTACCAAGGCATCTGAACCCATTGAAAAGGTGTATTCTAGGCCTCAGGAATATATGCATAGTGTTTCAGATCGACCATCAGTTATTCAAAAACTGGAAAAAGGACAACAGCATCCCTTGGAGTTCATTCATAAAATTGGGAGCAGTGTGAAAGAGTTTAATCCAGTTGGTATTAGTCACAGTACAAATAATAGACAAAGTGTAATATGTTCATCAGTGATTTCTAATGCTCCTGTTAGTTGTTCACCTGAAAGTTCTCATGAAAGACCAGTTACAACTGACACTACTTCTGGTTTGTCACTTGGAGTCCATTTGGATTTAGTTAACAAATGTGACCCAAACAAAGCTGACAAATACCTTAAACAGCTAAACAAGGGCTCTAGAAACCCTATGCTACCATCCCATCCAGAAACTTCTTCAGTTCCATATCAGAAACCTAAAGAGTTAAACAGAAAGTCTTTATGTGTAAACTCAGATAAGTTGACCTTACGGGAAGATGTAAATTCTCAGACTAAAGCTTTGTCAACTGACTTTAAAGTCCATGAATTTGTGAGTACTGAAAACTCTTTAAAATTGGAATCTCTTTCTAAATTTGCAGTGAATCCAGTAGTCAACCTGAGTAAAACTGACATGCCTTCTAATAAAGGAATCTTTGAAGATGACATTCCAAAGCACCATGAGAAATTCTTTCCTAATATGGATCATAACCAGGAAGGAAAGCATTTGGTTTTTAACAAGTCAGCCTTTTGGGAACAGAAGATCGAAGTGAGTTCTGAAATGAAGTTTGCTGGTGGCTCTCCTCAGTCAGCATCTGATCACTGTGAAGAGGCTGAACCAGACCTTGGCAAGGGGGAGCAAACTGACCAAGAAGATAAGAACTGTGAATCAAGAGATTCTGCAGTAAGTTTTGATGGCAGTTCCTCTTTTTATTCACTGATGGACCAATCCAAAGTGACTGTTGAAGAAATAAACCTTTCAAAGGAAGTACATACTGATTTGCAATATAAGAATAATACATCTTATATTTCTGAAAGAAGCTCTGATTGTGATGACTCCTTTCAGGTGACTACCAGCAAAACTCAAGTGAAAGATGAAAGTGTTCATAAGGTAATGCATATTAGGCTGGTTGATGAAAGCTATGAATCCAGCGATTCTGAGATGAATTTTGATTGTGATGCTTCACTTCAGTCAACTGATGACTGCCGCCAACAGCCTGAGAAAGAAGTAAACCTTCCTAAGGGGGTGCTCGTTGGCTTGGTTGATATGAACTATGGATCTAGTAGCTCTGAAATAAGTGCTGATTCTGTTTTCTCGCTTCAGTCAATGCCTGGCCGATTCCCAGTGACTGTCACAGAAACAGAACTTCAGAAGAAGGTTCACATTAGCTTAGTTGATAAGAACTATGGATCGAGTTGTTCTGAAACAAGTTTTGATTGTGATGTTTCTCTTCAGTCATTCTTCGACCATCCTCACATGGCTGTCAGTGAAAGAAACCTGGAGGATAGGCCTGTCTCTCTAAAAGATAGTCATTATAAACCCAGTAGTGCTAAAGCATATCTTGATTGTGATGTCTCTCTTGAGACCTTGTCTGATGGACCTCAGAAGGATGTTGAAAATATCAATCTTTGGAAAGAAAAGAATGACCTTGTGGATATGAACTGTGAATTTCATGGTCCTGAGATAAAGTTTCATTTGATGAAAACAGATCCTCAGTTGGTGCCTGCCCAATCCCAAGTTGCAGTTAAAGAGGTAAATGCTCAGGAAGTAGCTATTGACCTGGAGAACAAGAGTATTAAGTCTAGCATTTCTGATCTCAGTTTTGATTCTCACCCTATGGGCTCTCGTGGTGAAATAAATCTGAAAGCATTAAATGTTGACATGGAAGTTAAGAGCTATGGATGTTCCAGTTGTAAGTCCACTTTTGACTCCGATTCTTCTTTTATGTCAGTTTCTGAGTATCCTGAGATGGATGTTGAAGAAATAAATAAGAAGCATGTTAACTTGGAAGATGAGAGCTTTGAATCAATTAGTTCTGAAATAACTTTTTATTCTGATAGTCCTCTTCACCCAGTAGTTGACCAATCTCAAGTAACTGTTTATGAGGAGGATCCTATTGATCTGGAAAATAAGAGTAATGAATCTCGTGTTTCTGAAATAACTTTTGATTCTGGTGTGCCTCTTCATTCAGGGACTTATCAACCTGAAGTAGCGGTGAAAGAAACATTCATTCAGAAAGAAGTGTGTACACACTTAGGAGAGAAAGATGATGCACCCACCAGTTCTGAAATAAGTTTGACTTCTTATATCCCTTTTCACTCAGTGATTAAGCAGCCAGAAGAAGCTGTTAAAAACCTAAATCCTCAAAATGAAGAGTGGCTACACTTAGAAAATAAGGGAAATGAATCTAGTGATTCTGAAATGTTTGATTATGATATTTTTCGTTCAATGACTGGACATTCTGAAGATCCTATTAAAGAAAGAAACCTTCAGAAAGGGGAGGATATACACTTAGAAAATAAGGATAATGTACCTGTTGTTTCTGAAAACAGTTTGAAATCTGGTATTCCTTTTCATTTAGTGACTGGTCATCTTTCCATAGCTATTAAAGAAATAAACCAAAAAGAAGAACATGTAAATTTAACAGATAAGAGTAATAAGTTAAAAGTTTCTGAAACAAGTTTGGATACTGATATCCCTGTTCAGTCAGTGACTCACAAACCGGAACTGATTGTGAAAGAACTAGGGCTTCAAAAAGAAAAGCATGCTAAGTTAAAAGGTCAAAGTGCTGAATATAGTGGTTCTGAAATAAGTTTAGATTCTGATTATTCAATGACGGAACCTCAAATAACTGATAAAGAAGTAAGTGTTCAGAAAGAAGAACATGTTGTTCTAGAGAACAAGAGTGATAAATATAGTAGTTCTGAAATAATTTTGGACTCTGATGTCCCTCTTCAGTCAATGAATGAAAAACCTCAGACAACTGTTTTGAAGGACGACCATGTTGACCCAAAAGATGAAAGTACTGGACCCAGAGGCTTTGAAAAAAAATTGAATACTAATAACCTTCTTCATTTAGTCATTGACCAACCTCAACTAGGCCTTTTGAAGGAAAAACATGTTCATTTGGAAGATACAAACAATGAATCTAGTTACGGTAAAATGGATTTTGATTCTGCTGACCCTCTTCAGCCATTGACCGAACAATTTCAGGAAGTGGTTGAAGAAACAAAAGTGCAGAAAGAAGAGGATATGAGCCTGAAGAATAAGGTTGATGAACCTAATGATTCTGAATTAATATATAATTCTGATGTTTCTCTTCCATCTGTGTCCAGTCAACCTAAAGTGGCTGTTAAACGAATAAACCTCAAGTATGAAAATCATGTGTACTTGAAAGATAAGAACAGGCAAGATAGTGGTTTTGCAATGAGTTTGAATTCTGATCTCACGGATCAGTCAGTAGTTGATCATCCTCAGATAACTATTTTGGAGCAAAAGCATACTGAACTAGGAGATAAGCACAATCAATCTTGTGGTTCTGAAATAAATTTTAATTCTAATGACCCCTTTCAATCAGTGGCCAACCAGCTTAGACAAACTGTTAAAGAAATAAGCCCTTGGAGGGATGAAGTTGACATGGAAGATAAGAGAGATGAACCTAAGCATTTTGAAATTGTATCTGACTCTGATGTCTGTTTTCAGTCAGTGGCTGGCCAAACTGAAGTTGTTAAGGAGGTAAACCTTCTGAAGGAGCATGTTGACTTGGAAGATAAGGTTGTCAAACCTAGTGATTCAAAAATAGACTTTGTTTCTGATGGACCTCTTCAATCTGTGGCTAATGAAGTTCAAGAGGCTGTTACAGAAATGAATCTTCTGAGGGAGGGACCTGTTCGTCTGAGTGCTAAGAGCTATGAACCTAATGATTCTGAAATCATTTTTGTTGCAAATACCCCTCTCCAGTCAGTGGTTGAGCCACACCATGATTTGGAAGAGCAACAAACCAGTTTGGAAGACAAAAGCAATGATCCTTGTGGTCCTAAGATAAATTTTGTTTCTGAATATCCTCTTCAGTCAGTGACTGGCCAGCTTCAAAGAAAAGCTGTTAAAGAAATAGGTCTTTGGGAGGAAGACCATATTTACCTGGAAGATAAGAGATACAAACTAGGTGATTTTGAAGTAAGTTATGATTCTGATGTTGACTTTGTAGCTGGTCATTCTGCTGTGGCTGTCAAAGAAATAAACTTGCAAGAGGAGGATCAGAATGACCTAGAAAATAAGAACTGTGAACTTAGTGTTTCTGAAATAAAATGTGATTCTGGTGTTCATCTTCAGTTAGGAGTTGACCAACCTCAGGTGGTTTGCAAAGAGATAAATCTTCAGATGGAAAAGTATCTTGGCATGGAAGAGGTTAGTGAACCTAGGGATTCTGAAATAATGTGTGGTTCTGATGTTCCTCTTCAAATAGTGATAAACGAACTTGAAGAGTCAGACAGAGAAACAGATAAGATGCTGTTTATGGACCTGACGGCAAGTGATAATGACTGTGAAATGATTTCAGATTCTGATGTCCCTTTTCAGCCAGTGATTGATTCGCCTCAAAGGACTGTCAAAGAAATCAGCTGTATAAATGCAGAAAGTTTTGACCTAGATGAGAACTGTGACTCTTGTGATTCTGAACTAAGATATGTTTGTGAAGCCTCTCCTCAGTCAGTGACAAACCATTCCAAAAAGGTCTTCAAAGTAGTAAAGCAGAAGCAAGACTATATTATTCTGGAAGAGACAAGCTCTGAGCCTTATGTTTCTGAACTGAGTTTTCAAATTGATTCCTCTCATCAGTCCATGACTTACCAGTCGCAAGAATCTGAAAAAAAAAAGGCAAAATATAGTGACCCCAAAGACAAGAGCTGTCAATCTAGTGGTCCTAAAAGAAACTTTGAATGGGAGGAGACTTCTCAGCCAGTAACTCGGCAACAGCAGAAGGTTGACAAAGGAGTCAGCCTTTGGGAAGATGTAGAAAATATTGGCCTAAAAGATAAGAACTGTGAATCTGGTGTTTCTGCGATGGATTGTAATGCATCTCCTGGATTGGTGATCCATCAAATGCCTGATCAAGAAAACCTTTTGAAGTTAAAACATACTGATCCAGAAAGTATGAACTGTGAACCTTGTGGTTCTGGGGTGAAGTTTCAACGTGATCCTTCTCTCCAGTCTGGCAATGACCGGCCTCAAGAAGCTGTTAATAAGATCAACCTATTTAAGAAGATGTCTTTTGACCAGAAAGAAACAAATCATAATAATTCCCATTCCGACTCTGTTCCTGTGGTTGATTCTATAAGGAACTTGGAAAAAGCAAAGGAGGTCATAGAAGATGATCTTCATGAACTACATCCTGAACACTTGCCTCCCGTCCCTCCTTCATTTGTGGGGAAAACGCGGTCTCAGATAATGAAAGAAGATGATGTGCAAATGAGTGCTCTTGTGAAGGAATTTAAGAAAGATCATTTCTACTGTTACTTTGTTAGCGACTGTGAGATAAGAAAAAGGAAAAAAAAATTTTTGAATGAAGAAAAAAAGATGACCTGGACTGACCTCAATCAGGACACCACATCAATTCAAATTCTCTCAGATTGTGATGATAATGAGGGTGGTACTTCACATATTGATGACTTTTCAGTGGCTTTAGATAAACCTAACCATCATCCTTCAACAGAAAGGAATCATGAACAAACATGGCAAGTGGCCTCTCAAGACCAGGCTATAAAAGATAGGCATGGAACTCAAACCAATCTCACAAGTCAACGAGGGACAAAAAGAATTAGTGGACAAGAGAAAGACTCTCCAGTAAGGAAGTATTTACTTTTACAAAACAACTGGAAAACAAGAGAGAAAGTTAAAAAAAAAGAATTTCCTGAATCATGTATTGGCGTTTTGAAGCCTTTGCAAGCAAATACCTTAATTTATATTCTTTCTTCAAATATTAAGTTGGAGAAAGGTGAATCCAACCGCGTCTCTAAAAGGAGGCACTGTAGTAGAAATAATTGGGATATTAACATACAGTACAAATTTAACCAGACTTCCTTTAATTGTTATGACCCATTGAATAAGCACATTGTAATTGATCCTCCTCTGAACATAGAAGTACCAGGGTCTGACAGGAATAATTGTGTTGAAATGCATGTTAGCCACTTAAATTCTAATGCAGAAGATAATGATCCTTATGTACAAAGCTCTGCTTCAGTACCTTTTATGACAGTGTCAGTAGGACATGAACTAAAGTCAGGTCAGGAGGCCAGTGAATCTTCTGTGTTTCCAGAAAAATCCAAGATTTTTAGTTCTAGTGAAATTTCGAGGGAAAGTAATTTCCAGTCAACTTTTTCAAGTCGTGATGTTGCCAAAACCTCATCAAAATCATTTAGAAAAAAGTTTTTGAAAAGTAAAAGCAAAAATCAGAGAAGGAAGGTATCAACTAATAATAAGCCAGATTTTCCCAAAAAAGGTTGTAGATCAGTTATTCCCCAGCAAAATATCAGAATTGCTTCAGAAAAACGGTCGATTTGGATTCAGAGCAAACTAAGTGATATAATTAAAAAGTATATTCCAAAATACTCTGTTTTTTTGCGTCACAAATATCAGTCCAGGAGCACTTTTGTTAGGATGCATATTAAGAAGAAAAAACCTAATGTTAGTAGGTTAAAGAAGGCGAAGAAACCAGCTAATATGCTCTCAAACACCTCAGTTCTGTCAGCAGGAGCTGAAGAGCAGTCACGAGCTATAGCAAGCTCTTCTAGGCAACGTGTGCAGACCTCTTCCAGCGTTGCACGAAGTAAGAAGAATGGTAATAAAAAACACCCTAGAAGACAACAGAGAAAGCCGTGTAGACCTATCAGAACATATGATTTGAGAAGTTTGTTTTCTGGTGTACCGTATTCGGATAGAATGAAGACTCGATTCTCTAACAGATTATGAGGTAATGAAGTAAACTAAAGGTGTTTCTGTTAAGGGCTGGTTGAAGAGTCAGTGCTTCAGTTGAAAATACATTCGGCACTTGGTGTACATAGCTTTCCTAACTGGTGGAAAAAATGAACCTTCATCTATTTTGCTATAGCCTTATTTTTCAGGACTTTTAATATTCATTTAAAATTAGTGTTAGGGTGTTTGTTTTTTTTTTAATGCCCTTTGTCCCTTTGTTGTGGAAGAGCTTCATCTTAATTTATATTACATAATTTAGCACAATATATATACCCTTTTCTGCCTTCAATCGTGTCCCATTTATTTTTTATGATTGTGTCTCATGTCAGCAGCTTAAAATACTGCAAGGATGAATGTGGCAAACATAAAATGCTATCTTATTATTTACTTTTTAAAAATTGGAACAGATGAATATGAATTGAGTCTTCTGTGTGTTTCAAAGTAGTGTTGTCAATGTCGTATTCTAACTGGGTAGTTAAAAAGAAGTTCTAATAGATTATCTCAGCTTTTGAATGGGATTAACCTAAATAATCACACACAAAATACAATTTATCTTTCTTTCAGAAGCGTTACAGAGAATGAGATTTCATTAACTTTAATCCAGTTTTAAAAAAACTGCCTGGTGATTTAAATACATAACAGACTCCTGTTTCTTTTAAACTGTATCTGCAGGCCTTCAACTTTCTTCATTGAGATACATCCATATTGTATATATACAATATCTGTAGGTTTTTCTTTAGCATTACTAGATCTTAAGGGGAAAAGGATCTTGCCAGTGTGATTATGCTTTTCTACCAGCTTGCCTGGTGGCTCAGGTGGTAAAGAATCTGCCTGTAATGCAGGAGACCCAGGCTCGATCCCTGGGTGGGGAAGATTCCCTGGAGAAGGAAATGGCAATCCACTGCAGTATTCTTTCCTGGAGAATTCCATGGACAGAGAAGCCTGGCGGGCTGCAGTCCATGGGGTCGCAAGAGTTGAACACGACTTGGCAACTAAACCACCAACACCAATAAAACTGATAACCTAAGTGTAGCCCCATTTTGCTAGTGAAAAGCTGTATTTGTACATTGGTTTGGCCTTCCTTCAACTTGCTAACTGATTTTAATAGTTCAAATGAAAGATGTCAAGATATGCAGTTTAGGTCTGACATACTCAAAAAATCTTTAGATCTTTTATTCAGGGACACTGGTTGTGCTGATACAGATTCATTCAATTATCCTACTAAGTCAGGGAAACTGGATCCTTTTCTGTCATTGATGCTAAAAGGGAAACATGACTTTTAGCTTCTATATTGTATAAACCATATTTGAAACTTGATCAGTATACCATGATTTCAGAAATAAAAATGTGTTACTTCAGAATTAAGTACAGTGTAACAGTTAGTTCCTAAATGTAGCTTTATTTCAGGGGCCATTATTTAGCCTGTGGGTATGTTATGGACATTGTATTGTATTAATAATTTCTTTTAGTTCTGTTCAGTTGCTCAGTTGTGTCTGACTCTTTGCGACCCCAGCATGCCAGGCTTTCCTGTCCATCACCAACACCCAGAGCTTACTCAAACTCATGTCCATCGAGTCGATGATGCCATCCAACAATGTCATCCTCTGTCCTCCCCTTCATCTCCTGCTTTCAATTTTTCCCAGCATCAGGATCTTTTCCAGTGAGTCAGTTCTTCGCATTAGGTGGCCAAGGTATTCCAGTTTCAGCATCAGTCCTTCCAATGACTATTCATGACTGATTTCCTTTAGGATGGACTGGTTGGATCTCCTTGCTGTCCAAGGAACTCACGAGAGTCTTCTCCAACACCACAGTTCAAAAGCATAAATTCTTTGGCACTCATCTTTCTTTATAGTCCAACTCACATCCATGCATGACTGCTGGAAAAACCATACCTTTGACTAGACGGACCTTTGTCGGCAGAGTAATGTCTCTGCTTTTTAATATGCTGTCTAGGTTGGTCATAGCTTTTCTTCTAAGGAGCAAGCGTCTTTTAATTTCATGGCTGCAGTCACCATCTGCAGTGATTTTGGAGCCCCCCAAAATAGTCCCTCACTGTTTCCACTGTTTTCCCATCTATTTGCCATGAAGTGATGGTACCATATGCCATGATCTTAGTTTCCTGAATGTTGAGTTTTAAGCCAACTTTTTCACTCCCCTTTTTCACTTTCATCAAGAGGCTCTTTAGTTCTTCTTTGCTTTCTGCCAGAAGGGTGGTGTCATCTGCATATCTGACGTTATTGATATTTCTCCCAGCAATCTTGATTCCAGCCTGTGCTTCATCCAGCCTGGCATTTCGCATGATGTACTCTGCATATTAGTTAAATAAGCAGGGTGACAATGTACAGCCTTAACGTGTTATTTTCCTGATTTGGAACCCATCCGTTGTTCCATGTCCAGTTCTAACTGTTGCTTCTTGACCTGCGTACAGATTTCTCAGGAGGCAGGTCAGGTGGTCAGGTATTCCTATCTCTTTGAGAATTTTCCACAGTTGTTGTGATCCATACAGTCAAAGGCATTGGTGTAGTCAAAGTAGATGTTTTTCTGGAATTCTCTTGCTTATTCTATGATCCAGTGGATGTTGGCAATTTGATTTCTGGTTCCTCTGCCTTTTCTAAATCCAGCTTGAACATCTGGAAGTTCACTATTCATGTGCTGTTGAAGTGGCTTGTTGAAGTACACTATTCATGTGCTGTTGAAGTGGCTTGTTGAAGTACACTATTCATGGCTTAGAGAATTTTGAGCATTACTTTGCTAGCATGTGAGATGAGAGCAATTGTGTGGTAGTTGTACATTCTGGCATTGCCTTTCTTACGGATTGGAATGAAAACTGACCTTTTCTAGTCTTGTGGCCACTGGTGAGTTTTCCAAATAATTTCTTCTAGATTTAAAGCAGTAATTAGATTAAAAAATGGACAAATGTTTATATTTTTAGTTGCAGAGCAACTTGAACTTACCCTATATTCAAATATTTTAATTTCTTTTCTTAAAATATCACTGTCAGCTGCTAATTTGGAATAATCCTGCAATTTTAATTTAGAAAGAAAACTGTCTTACTGATTAGGAAGTAAATAAACTCCAGTACTCTTGCCTGGAAAATCCCATGGATGGAGGAGCCTGGTAGGCTGCAGTCCATGGGGTCGCTAAGAGTCGGACACGACTGAGCGACTTCATTTTCACTTTTCACTTTCATGCATTGGAGGAGGAAATGGCAACCCACTCCAGTGTTCTTGTCTGGAGAATCCCAGGGACGGTGGGGCCTGGTGGGCTGCCGTCTATGGGGTCGCACAGAGTCGGACATGACTGAAGCGACTTGGCAGCAGCAAGCAATTAATTCTTAAAAATATTCTACTTGTGGGTATTGGTGTTTTTTTTCCCCTATGAAGTAGACATGTAATTCTCTTGAGTACTGTTAATAGGCATTCTGCAAGCTTTTAGTGTCAGTTTAAAAGCAAGAGATCATATGGAAAAAAAATGTACCATGTAATTGTGATGTATCATATCTACTGTGATTACATCATTCAGAGAGGAAAGTTCTTATAATTCAACTGATCAAAAACTTGAAGAAAATTTACTACCATTTTTCACATTGGAAACTCTTCTAAGTACCTTTTTTTTTTTTCCTTAAGAAGAAAAGGTTTATATCTAAAGTTTAAAGTATAAAATAGTCCTGATGATTTTAAAAAGCACTTTGAAATGTTTACTGAGTTCCTGTAGTCATTGTTATTTTAGACAGGCTTGAAAAGTTGGAATTGTAAATTTTATAATTTAAATAAGTAGTGAATAACTTTCAGAGTTTGGTAGGATACAAGAGTGTACCTTTGTCAAAATTTGTTTGGGCTTAATTTACATATTAGATAAAAATTGGATTTTTCTGTGTGTATTCAAGTATGCATTAAATTCTTTTAATAGTAAAAAATCAAATGATAACCATAGTGAGTGTTTTATTAATCTTGTCCTTGCATAAATGTTTACTATAATTATTCCAAATTTTGTAGTATGTAGACAATGTGTAAAGTGTGTTTTGGACTTGTGTGTTTACATTTTTGTGTAACTCAGGCTCTGAGTGACATGATTTTGCTAAAGAGAAACTATATTTAAATACTCAAATGATTATATATTTCCATGTAAAATGAATGTGAAGAGTAATGTATTTTTTATAATGCAATTTAAAGAGTAAATTTGTTTTCAAAACTACCATGATAAAATTTATCAAATATTGAAATTTGCCTCTATTTTCTCTTCACGTTAGGAACTTTATCTGGGAATACTTAAGAAATGATAGAATAAGGAAAACAGAAATTCATTTTATAAACGTCATACAGATAATATAGGGGAATATAAATGTTGATGCCGGTGAGAAAATAATTTAACCAAAGATACATAGGCTATATTCGATGAAGTAGTTATTTCAAAGGAGTAGAATTAAACAACTTTGTCTTTGTCTGCTGGAGTGGTGTGTTAGCAGTTTTTCACTTTGTATACCTGTATGGAAAGAGTCCGTGAACAGATTGAATTCAGGAGGCAGTACCTGTGTCATTATTTGATGCCTACTGGAAGATAACTTGGTGCCTCCAATACCCTAGCGCATGTTTTAAGGAATGAGAAAACATGGAAGAGTGTACGTGTCTATGTCAGTGCCTTTGGCCTCACCAGTATTGGTTTCTAGAGTTTTGGTCCAGGATTATATTGGATTATATAAGGAGAAGTCTCTCTTATATATGTCTCTTAAATAAGAGACTTCTCCTTATATAAAAGTGTTAATAAAGTAAAAATGTTAGTTGGAAGCCAATTTTCAATAAAGGACTTTTATGTATAGAAAAAATGTGGAAAACTGTGAAAAATCATGTAATTAAAAAAATCAGGAAATTACCCATCAAAATGTCAAGAAGATGAAAGGCTGAGGAGGAGTCTCAACATTTCCTTATACTTCATTGAGACCAAAAATCTTAGGGAAATAACAGTATATTTAATAATTTTCATGTGTTCTTATACTTGATTGTACATATTTAAAAAGTTCTCCTAAAGTCTTTTATTTACCTTGATTAGGACGAACTGTACTTTAATGCTGAATCTTTAAAGTATGAACTTGTACTTTTCTCTGTGTTTACCATTTATTACATGCATATTTGTTTACATGCGTTTTATTTTCTGAATTTTTAAGCTGGGCATGTGTATGTACATGTTGAGCCCTAAGTACCAGACTTGTTTGGTACTTTTGACCTAAATTGTTCTAAACTTTTGACCTGTGTTGTCTCATTTGATCTTCAAAGGGCCCTTTTGAGTTAGTAACTGTAATTGTGACTAAATAGCCGATGAGAAAATTAAGGCATTGAGCTTCAGTTTGGGGATTAAAGATGAATTGTTTTCTATAATCAAATGAGGATTACAAATAATCCCCATTCTCTTCCTCATCCCCAATTTCAGGCCACCCCTAATCTATTGTCTGTCTTTATAGTTTAGCTTTTTCTGGACTTTTCATACAAATGGCATCATATAATAAATTGTGTTTGCGTCTGACTTTTTTTCATTTCCTGTAATGTTTTTTGGGGTTATTCATATAGCATGTAACAGTATTTGTTCTTTTTTAAATTGCTGAGTAGTATTTATAATTAATTTTTGATAAATCTGGTAACAGAACACTGGTCTTCTGATGACAAATACGATAAAAGCTATTAGGTGTGAGGTTAGATGTTCCTTTATGCCTCGTATACCTGTTATCCTCGATTACTACCCCAGATCCACAACAAACTGGATATCTGCCTTTGTGAGTGCTCTTATTCCATACTTGAATGCTTTATACTTCCTCTGTTTTTGACTCTTATTTTTTTTTACTGCTCTTCTTGGCATTCTTTTCATTGTGCTTCGTCAATTCTCATTTTCAGTGTCAACACATTACTTTCGTTATGAATTGCTTACAAGTAACTAAACTGAGAATCATATCCAAGTTGCCCGTTTTCCTTATCTTACATGTACGATAAAGCCAGGAAGTGTTGATGATGGTACCGGTCATAGTGAAAGTTCTTGTTTAAAATGACTATCCTACGGGGACTTCCCTGCCGGTCCGATGGTTAAGACTTCATGCTTCCACTAGAGGGGGTCTGGGTTTGATTCCCTAGTCAGGGAACTAAGATTCTGCATGTCGCTTGGTGCAGCCAAAAAAAAAAAAAAAAAAAAAAAATTACTCTCCTACATAACCACAGTGTACCTTATCAAAATCCGGAAACCAGTGTTGATATGATTATTACCCTCTACTCCACCGGTCTCACTTGGATTTTACAGACTGCTCCAACGCATCCTCTATAGGTCCAGGATTTAATTCAGGATCACACATTGTCATGATTCTAATTTCCTTCAATATGGAACAGTTTCTCAGCCTTTCTTTGTATCTTATAACTTGACATTTTGAAGTGTACAAACAAGTTTTTTTGTGGAATGTCCCTTAGTTTGAGTTTGTGTGGTGTTTCTTTATAATGCTTTTTCTGTGGGCGGTGGGGTGGGGCAGAAAAATCTGTGGACTTCTCAGTGTATTATAACAAAAGTCGTGTGATGTCAATATGAATAAATGTGATGATTGAAAATATCTAATTTTTGTTTTTATTTTAGAGTAAAAGCGTTTAATAATCTGAAATGGGGGCTCTCATATAAAGTAAATTATCAACTTTACTGAAAAAAACTTTACTGAAAAAGTTACATTTTTTTCACAGCTCAGCTTAGAGGCAACTGTGACTGTGAATATTTTATCTGTTACATTTATCTAACTGATCATAGATAAGGCAGTTACTTATTAATGTATTTAACAAATATTATTTAGACCCGTACTAAATGGGGAAACAGTGGAAATAGTGTCAGACTTTATTTTTTTGGGCTCCAAAATCACTGCAGATGGTGATTGCAGCCATGAAATTAAAAGACTCTTACTCCTTGGAAGGAAAGTTATGACCAACCTAGACAGCATATTGAAAAGCAGAGACATTACTTTGCCAACTCCGTCTAGTCAAGGCTATGGTTTTTCCAGTGGTCATGTATGGATGTGAGAGTTGGGACTGTGAAGAAAGCTGAGCACCGAAGAATTGATGCTTTTGAACTGTGGTGTTGGAGAAGACTCTTGAGAGTCCCTTGGACTGCAAGGAGATCCAACCAGTCCATTCTGAAGGAGATCAGCCCTGGGATTTCTTTGGAAGGAATGATGCTAAAGCTGAAACTCCAGTACTTTGGCCACCTCATGTGAAGAGTTGACTCACTGGAAAAGACTCTGATGCTGGGAGGGATTGGGGGCAGGAGGAGAAGGGGACGACAGAGGGTGAGATGGCTGGATGGCATCACCGACTCGATGGGCATGAGTCTGAGTGAACTCTGGGAGTTGGTGATGGACAGGGAGGTCTGGTGTGCTGCGATTCATGGGGTCGCAAAGAGTCGGACACGACTGAGCAACTGAACTGAACTGAACTGATGTGCCTAGCCCTATGGTGGGTGCCCAGGATCCAAACATCAATTCAACAGGTCTCTAGTTGATCACTTTCATTACGTATATGAATGAAAGACAATTTCTGTAGTGGTAAGTCTGTGGAATTGCAACATAATTCTTAGGCTTTCAAAAGATCATTAAAAAACCTTATGTTAGATCAAGATAGTGCTCTTTGGCATTAAAGAATTCCTCAACTTTCTACATTGAGGCCCATTGCAAAGAATTTCTCATGATTATCTTGGAAAGATTGTTTTTCTACTTTTGCATTATTATGAATAGTCTCTCCTGTGTTGGTTTGATGCCCCAGGATGAAGTGTTATTTATATAGACTCACTTAGTTACCCATCTTATCACAGCACAAAAATGACTTCCTAAGGAAAAGTTTGTATTTTCATCAGATGTTTATTTGAAAAGATTCTAATTGAAGTATAAGACGATTTACAATATTATGTTAGTTCAGTTCAGTTCAGTCACTCAGTCGTGTCTGACTCTTTGCGACCCCATGAACACAGGCCTCCCTGTCTATCACCAACTCCCGGAGTTCACCCAAACCCATGTCCATTGAGTCGGTGATGCCATCCATCCATCTTATCCTCTGTTGTTCCCTTCTCCTCCTGCCCTCAATCTTTCCCAGCATCAGGGTCTTTTCAAATGAGTCAACTCTTCACATGAGGTGGCCAAAGTATTGGAGTTTCAGCTTCAGCATCAGTCCTTCCAATGAACACCCAGGACTGATCTCCTTTAGGATGGACTGGTTGGATCTCCTTGTAGTCCAAGGGACTCTCAAGAGTCTTCTCCAACACCACAGTTCAAAAGCATCATTTCTTTGGCGCTCAGCTTTCTTTATAGTCCAACTCTCACATCCATACATGACCACTGGAAAAACCATAGCATTGACTAGACGGACCTTTGTTGGCAAAGTGATGTGTCTGCTTTTTAATATGCTATCTAGTTTGGTCATAACTTTCCTTCCAAGGAGTAAGCGTCTTTTAATTTCATGGCAAATAGATGGGGAAAGTGGAAACAGTGGCTGACTTTATTTTTGGGGGCTCCAAAATCGCTGCAGATGGTGATTGCAGCCATGAAATTAAAATTAAAATGTTAATGTATAGCATATTGATTCAGTATTTTTGCAGATTATATTTCATTATAGGTTGTTAATGAGTATAATTCTCTGTGCTACATGGTATATCCCTGCAGCCTATTTTATTATATAGAAGTTTGTATTTGTTAATCCCATACATCTAATTTATTCCTCCCCATTTTCCTCTCCACTTTGGTAACCATAAGCTTTTTTGGAAAAAATATATGAGTCTGTTTCTCTTTGATACATATATTTGTATTATTTTTTAAATTCCACATATATGATATCATATAATATTTGTTGTTTCAGGCTCCATTTATTTCTCCTCCAATATTTATGATTTCTTTCCTTCTACTAACTTTGGGTTTTATCTGTTCTTTTTTTTCCTAGTTCTTTTAGGTTTAAAGTTGTTTATTTGGTGGGAGTCTTCTCAGCCCAGGTGGGTGGCATGTTTCTCCCTCACCTGGCCATCCCGTGCCTGCTCTGCAGGACTCAGCCCATATACTTTTAAATCTAGATCTTTTTTTATTTCTCCCAGTTACCTTTTAATTTTCAAAACTTTGGTGTGGTGTATGAATCTTTTTTTTTTCCAATTTTGAAATTTAAGTAGAAGATCCTGAGGATAAAGAGGGGTGAATTCATTGCCACACTTGAAGTGGCAGCGTCCTTTTTTTTTCTTTACAATTTGTTTGAAAAAAAGTTATGTTTATAACAATATATAAATTATATATTAAAATTCAAACACATAGCATTGGGATTCTGGAAGAGTTAGAATCCCACGGATGGAGGAGCCTGGTGGGCTGTAGTCCATGGGGTCGCTAGGAGTCGGATACGACTGAGTGACTTCGCTTTCACTTTTCACTTTCATCCATTGGAGAAGGAAATGGCAACCCACTCCAGTGTTCTTGCCTGGAGAGTCCCAGGGACGGGGGAGCCTGATGGGCTGCCGTCTATGGGGTCACACACAGTCGGACACGACTGAAGCGACTTAGCAGCAGCAGCAATCTCTTGTCACTTTCCGAGCAATTTTTGATTTGTTATTATGAATAAGAGGTTCTTTTCCTTCCTTGAATTTTGTTACAAAGTCCTCTCTAATAACTTGCCATTGAAGGATCCTGTGAGTGTGTGTGTGTGTGCATGCACGTGTGTGTGTTCATATGTGTGTTTTTTCTTAACTAGGAGTGGTAGGAGATAGGGCAAACCTCATATGGGAGAAGATTGTGACATAGGTTAAATCTATTGTAATCAATAATCAATGAATGTTGAAGGAGCATTGTATTCCTCAGCAGCTAAGTGCCTGTTCTGCATTCTGACCAGAAGCTTCTGGGAACGCTGGTGTTTGGGTAGTAGTTTCCTTTAGGCTAGTTATTTGGCACCACAGGACACTTTCACCTCTTAGAGCTACAATGCGATGAGGGAAAGAGCTGTGGCTATCAAAATACTTATCTCTAGGATATCAACCTAGAAGTCATTTGTCAGATTTACTTACGGATGTTCAAGTCAGAGATGTTGAGTAATTTTCTTTACAAAAAACAAAAGTGAAAGCAAAACTTTTAGAAATTTAAGGTAAGAGAAAAATAAATGTCCTTGCTTGAAGCTATGGACAAAGTTAAAATAATCCAGAAATAACAGTTTTGGTATTTTGGTGTATATTTTTCCAGATACATTTTAATGAGATGATCTTGTAAATAGTGTATGGAGGATTGTTTTTTGACTAGTTTTCCCACCACTAAATACATTGTAATCATCTTTTCTTGACACAGTTTTGAATAAGGTACTTTTTTTTTTTTTTAGGCCTCGCTGGGCAGCATGCAGGATCTTAGTCCCCTGACAGGGATTGAACCTGTGCCCTTACATTAGAAGCGTGGAGTTTTAACCACTAGACCACCAGGGAAGTCCCTGAACAACATTTTTTAATGGTCTTGCTCTACTCCATTGCATACATGGTCACATGTTTATTTAAATAATTCTAGATATATTAGATGGTTTTCAGTTTATTTTTTGCAAGTATGTAAAAACTCTGCAACTACTATTCCTGTGGATAAAGCTTTTGAATATTCATGATTATTTTCTTGAGATAAATTCCTAGAAATAAAACTGTTGGAACACAATAAAACTGTTGGAACACAGCCTACGTGCATTTTTAATAAGTGCTTTTCCTAATGTAGACAAACTGGTTTTATAATTAGTTGCTCTACCAAAAAGTGCAGCAGAGATTTAACATATGGCTTTTTCTTAAATTGTTCCATAATAAAAAGCTGAGGCTAATTTTTGTGCTATCATGTTGTGAAAGGCAATTCTATTGAGGATAAAAGAGCAATATAGTACAGATAGGCTTATTTCTGGCAGTCTGTCTATTATACTGTCTCTCTAACCCCATAGAATATAAGTTCCATGAAAAGAAGGAATTTTTTCTGGTTTCTTTAAAACTGTATTTTCAATGCCTGTGTCTAACACAGAGTAGGCATTCAATAAATAATTGTTGAAAAAATAAATTAATAACTCTGGACTTTTGGGGCTTCCCTGATAGCTCAGTTGGTAAAGAATCTGCCTGCAATGCAGGAGACCCCAGTTTAATTCCTGGATTGAGAAGATCCACTGGAGAAGGGATAGGCTACCCACGCCATTTTCCTGGGCTTCCCTTGTGGCTCAGCTGGTAAAGAATCTGCCTGCAATGTGAGAGACGTCGGTTCGATCCCTGGGTTGGGAAGATCCCTTGGAGAAGGGAAAGGCTACCCACTCCAGTATTCTGGCCTGGAGAATTCCATGGATTGTATAGTCCATGGGATCACAAAAAGTCAGACATGACTGAATGACTTTCACTCACTGGACTTTTTATAGGTACATATTGAAGTCATTGCTGCTGCTGCTGCTAAGTCGCTTCAGTCATGTCCGACTCTATGCGACCCCATAGATGGCAACCCACCAGGCTTCCCCGTCCCTGGGATTCTCCAGGCAAGAACACTGGAGTGGGCTGCCATTTCCTTCTCCAATGCATGAAAGTGAAAAGTGAAAGAAGTCGCTCAGTCGTGTCTGACTCTTAGCGACCCCATGGACTGCAGCCTACCAGGCTCCGCCATCCATGGGATTTTCCAGGCATGAGTACTGGAGTGGGGTGCCATTGTCTTCTCGATTGAAGTCATTAACAAGTGCTTAAACTGCATGGTGTTAAGTAGAGGCCCATTGGCAGGGTAATATTGAGGTAGGAAATGTAAATTATCTTTATTTAATTGATAAGAAAAATTTAATTATTGCATATATTCCAAGAAAAAACATGAATAGAGTTAGAAATGAAACTAGAGACTTATTGTGAAACATTCCTGTCAAATAAAAATGCCTGTGAAATAGGGAGGGAGCAAGAGTAGGCAGAAAAGTTCTTCAGATGTAGTACATGTCTGATAGCTATGAAAGGAGAAGGGGAAAAGAAAGAGGGTTGGGTGGGGAGAGTTGCAGACTTGTACAGTCTGATAAAGTCTTGGCCAGCCAGAAGGGAGCTCCAGTGACCCATAGAAGAGTTCCACATTGGGTAGCAATGGCTCGGTGGTTGGCTGAGGGTTGTCTGAGAGACTCATGGGCTCAGCTCAAATACTTAGTGGATCCTGAAGATTCTGCAGCTAGAGATGATAAGTTAACTGCACTCCTGGTTGCTGACCAGTGAATTCCTCTTAGAGCCAGGAGGTGTATCTCCTTGGTTACCACAGTCCTTACCTTGAGCTGTGCAAATCCTCCTCTTCATGCACATTTTTGAGAACACCTTTATCAAGGTTTGTTATGGACTATTGCCTTTACGCTTACACCTTCATAAGCCATGTCACTGCTGTTTCAGACTTATTGCTGTTTGGATGGTACTGTGTGTATTATGACCAGTGAATCCCATGGTCATGAGCTCATTACTGTACTTCCTTTGCTGTGAAGTAGGTTGGATGCTATGTTGTGTGTGGTTTTATGGTTGCAGATTGGTCCCTCTAAGCCCTCAGATCAGGGATGTTGGCAGGAAAAGTGGAGGCAGAAAAGACATTCCCTTTACTTGAAACAAGTATCTGTTCTTGAGAGAACGAATCACTGGCTTTTCAAGGACATAGCAGGTCCAGAGTAGTCAACTGGCCACCAAGTGGTTGTTAATAGTTGGTTTCATTAAGAAATAGTGCCCAATCGTGGGTTCAACATTGGTCTCTATTGTTGGCAGTTTAGACATTCAGAGATAGCAGAACCTCAATTGGCCTTGGTAAGTAAAAGTTCTTGCTCTTGGGACCATGGGCAGGCTCTGTCCCTGACATGGTGGTTACTCTATTTGTATGTCCATCTTTCCTGTTCTCAAGTGATCAATGATGAAAGCTATCTAATGTCACCATTTTATCTATGCTGTTGTTTATTGCCTCCATGCTTTCTGGTGGACCTTAACATTTGACATAAAAGTTTTTACACTTTGTACCCATCACCATCTGTCCATCCACTTGCCTCTTCTCCAGAACTCTTTTCTCCAGTCACTCAGAATTTTCCTCTTAACCCCTTGACCAGCCTATCAGGCCATTCTTTTTTTTTTTTTTAATTTATTTGGCTGTGCCAGACTTTCACTGTGACATGCAAACTCTTATTTTTGGCATGTGAGATCTATTTCCCTGACTAGGGATGGAGCCTAAGCCCCCTGCACTGGGAGCTTGGAGTCTTAGCCATTGGATTACCACCGAAGTCCCTATCAGGCCATTCTTTACTGCTTATGATTTTGTATGTATTCTCACCTTGGACCATTTCTCCTTCCACACAAGTGAGTGATCAGGTGTGCCAGGTGAGGCTCCTGTCATTGTAAAGATTTTTTTTCTCACCACTGTCTTTCAAAGTCACCCCTGGATGGGATGTAATGCAGCTTCCATTTATGTTCAGTTTTCACCAATATTCAGAGCCAATCCATCTATGAACCTAGCTCAGGTTTTCTCCTCGTGATTCAGCTGTTCATGTGGGACCCTCCACATCACCATGACGTGTAAGCTAAAGGAGGAACATTGGTGCAACCAAGGAAGGCAAATCGGAGTCTGGACTACTTCCCCGTGCAGCTCACACATGCTTTCTTGTCTTGCATAAGCTTGATCTCAGGCCTATCTTTTCAATCTTCTGCTCTTGCTGGGCAGTTATGTGCCTGGTCTTTACCATTTCAGGGACCCATTATTGCCACTGCTGTCTCTGAGCCTTTCTGCCTGGCTCTCCTACTGCATTTCCTTTTTTTGTATTTCTTTTTCTTAGGTCTTATGGCTTAATTTCTACATTATTATGCAAGTCCAACCAAGTCAATTTTTTTACATACATTAAAAACTTTACCTTTATGCACCCCACCAAGAAGATATCTAACAGTGAATCACAGACATGGGGCTCAGATTCAAGACAGAAGAAGCTAAGTCACAATATTGAAGAGAAACAGAGGGTCAGAGGAATCTAGGAAAGGTCAGAATCCAAAGGCAAGCAAGCACTCGACTATAAATCAGGGAGCACTGTTACCTCTGTAAGCGCCCCAGCACTCAGAGATCAGAAATATGTCAGGGGGCTCCTGTGTAGGGTCAGAAGGTTTAATTAAAATCCTGGCTCAGTTAGGTATACCTACATAGCTAGAGGCAAGTAATTAAATCTTTCTCAGGCTCATATTTCTCATATTAAGTAGGGATAATAGCACACCTTTGCAGGTCTTTGTGAAGATTAAGTGAGTAAATGAGTTCTAAGTGCTCCCTACTGCATTTCTGACGGCCCTTGTGAATAGTGTGTCCTCCCGGTTCTCCTGTGGAATATTATTCTCTGGTTGTCTTCTGGCGCCACACATATATTCATTCCAGCATGTTCAATTCCCTGAGGCTTTAAATGACTTTTACCACTGCTTTTCAGGGCAACTCATGCATTTAAATTTACTTAGCATGGCTCATTGCTTTCTCCAGGTGTTTAAAGTCACCCTACCAGTGAGTTTCTATCATCTCTTTGGGTCCTTGCCAGGGTGCTAAATCTTGTGTTCTGAGACAGTGTCTCTTAAGTCAGTAAACTCTTGCTTGTACGGGAATTGATCAAGCACACTCAAAAATCCAGCCCTTTGACTTCTACCTGTATATCTTAGCTAATCCTTGCTGGTCCTTTAGGTTATAATCTCTTCTTCCCTTATTATTTCCAACATGTTTCCAGGGATTTCACCCTAGTTATTGATCAGACAGCTGAGGAGGTGGAAACAGCTTCTGAGATGGGGTGTTGGTTGACACGCAAAGGGAGACATCTCCATAGTGTCTTTCTCATAGAGGAGGTGCTCACTCAGAAGGGAGCCTCATGGAGGAAATGGTAAGTCTTCATAGGGAGGGATAGGTAGTCTGTGAAGGCTTAGTCTACAGAGCCAAAGTCTTATGGGAGAATTCATTTTTATCCCATATTTTAAAGTCCTGTATTTTCTAGCCAGAGCCCTGATCTTAGTAAAACAGACTTGCCTTGGCTGAGTATTCAATAGTCTTTGAAGACTGGCTATCCTAAATTGGCTCCACAGCTGTGTCTGTTCTCTAATTGTGGGAGATACATCTCTTTGGAAGCTGTTTTTTGTCTCACCTGCTTAGCTTTAAAATAGTGGCTTCAGTTTCTCATTGCCCCTTTATATCCTACAATAATAACCAGCCAGTTCCATTGTCCTTGTGTGTATGGTTCACCCACAAATGCCTGAATTAATGCACTGGCCAGAGAAGTCTCCTGCATCAGAACACTCTCCTGGGTCACCACTGGTAAAAGTTTAGTGAATAGCGTCACCTTTTGCTGGGAACTATCCCTGCCACTGGGACATAGGGTCCTCATTTGCAGCTGGGCAGTGAGTAACCTAATCCTGAAAGTCCCTTTTGCTATCCACTGTTTTGGACCACTCTCAGGATCAACTGACTGAGTTTGAATCCTCTGGGAAAAAGATGTCAAGTCCAAGTTGGTAGTGAAAGTGATGGGAGTGACTCTGTGAGATATAAACAGAAATAGAAACAGGCAGGTAAAAAGAGGGAGATGAATTAAGTAGGAAAGGGCTAACCCTCAATGGAGGGCTCTGGCATAAGGACTGTGGACAGAGGGGTCCCATGTTGGGAGGTGACCAGTCCCTTGCATACCTGCCATGCGCGGTCATTGGCTTGGGGTTGCCAGGCAGAGTGTGGGAAATCCTGAAGATGTTGTAGTTCGAGGCTGTCAGCTAACTTGAGCTGAGCTTGAGCTGACTGACAAATCCATATGGCACACATCTACAGCTGCCATATTACATCAGTTATTTATATACAAACCCAGGTGTGGTAGATTGATAATAACTCACAAATGTCCTTATTAGGAAAGAGGAAGATCACACACACACATACGGTAAAGTGACATGAAGATAGAGTCAGAGTTCGGAGTAATATGACCAAGGAACACCAGCAGCCATCAAGACTAGAAGAGACAAAGATGAATTCTCCCCAGAAATCCCAGAGGGACCATAGCCCTACTGACACCTTGATTTCAGACTTTGGGCCCCGAGAATTGTGAGAATAAATTTCTGATGCTTTAAGTTACAATTCTGTGGTTGTTACAGAAGCTCTAGGAAACTAATGCACCAGGTTCATAATTTCTTTTTTAATGTAATTTTTAGTTGAGATTTAATTCACATGCCATAAAATTTCCCTTTTAGAAATATATAATTGAGCGATTTTCTAGTATAATCACAAAGTTGTACAACCTTTACCACTCTCTAATTTTAGAACATTTTCACCATCCCCAAAAGAAACACATACTTGTTAGCAGCAACTTCCCAATTTCCTTTACCCCATTCCTTAGTAGTCACTCATCTATTTTATGAATCTAATAGATTTGCTTGTTCTGAACCTTTCATACAGATGGAATCTTGCAATGTGTGGCCTCTGGCTTCTTTTGATCTGGCTTCTTTTGTTTGGCATCATGTTTTCAAGATTCATCCTTATTGTTGCAATCATCAGTACTTCATTCCTTTTTATGGCCAAATAACATATCTCTTTCAGGACTCAATCTGTGGCTTTGGTTGAATTATGAAAAAAAATGGCCTTAAATAGATGTCAAGTGGAATAAACAAGAAGTATATTAAAAGTCTTGTCAGGTAATTGTGGACATTTGTCTTTGAAATTACATTGAAACTTGACAAGCGGTAGTTTCTCAAAGAATAGTTGCAATGTGAAATCTAAAATCATACCAGTGATCATTTTATACTTTGTTACTTTAAGGTCCCTTGGTTTGTTTTGCATTTTGAATGAATCTTTAACCCTTGCATGATTTTGTAACTTACTATGCATTGATCATTTGGGAAAATGCCATTTCACTGAGATATGCAGATCTTCTAAATGCTGACACATATTATACAATATCAAAAAATTACTTATATTACTGCTAATTTTTTTTTTAAGTTTATTAAATATTTTTTAAAAAAATCACATGCTCCCCATCCTGAACCTTCCTCCCTCCCAACCTCCCCATACCATCCCCCTGGGCCTTCCCAGAAAGTTCTTAAAGTATTGGCAAACTGTTAAGTTCACAGTGTTGGATAGAGTTTTCTAAAATTCTAATTTTCAAGTGAAAAAGCTTGCATTTTATCATTGGTAACAATACTGTCAGTTGTTTTCCTTAAAGTTAAAGGTTCATTTTGTTTATTTTCCATAAAGTGTCTGCCAAACATACAAATCTGAATAAGCATACCTTGCTCTTTTTTGTTTTTTCAAGAAAAATGAGGTTACAGGAAAAAGTCTAGTTCACAAATCAACTGTGCAAATTCTCTTCCTGGAGACTTTAGTTTTAGTTTAGTGCACAATAGTTCTTTTTAATTTTATTTGATTTATTTTTTATTGAGTTATGGTTGGTTTACAATATTACATAAGTTTCAGGTGTAATACTCAGGAGATTTTTGCGTACTTACCATTTCATTTTATGGAATATTTAAAAGACATGTACCTAACCACCCAGGTAGACTATAACTAAGAAATTTTACTGATTCATCAAGGGCATTCTTAAATGAACCTGTTCTTCCCCTCAGTAAGCACATTTTGGTAAAGACTATAATAACCATTGGTACAGCACCACTATTTTATTATGTACTTACGTTCCAGCACTTTCAATCACTATCGTTTTGTTCTATCAATAGAAATGTTAACTTGATGAGGCAAGCCCCTCAAATGATGTCTTAGTAATATTGCAAAATTAGTTTTTTATCTTATGATCCCCTGAAAGGGTAGGCTTCCTTGGTGGCTCAGATGGTAAAGAATCTGCCCGAAATGTGGGAGACCTGGGTTCAGTCCTTGAGTTGGAAAGATCCCCTGGAGAAGGAATGGCTACCTACCCCAGTATTCTGGCCTGGAGAATTTCATGGGCAGAGGAGCCTGGCAGGCTACAGTCCATGGGATTGCGAAGAGTTGGACATGACTGAGTGACTTTCACTTTCCTGGAAGAGTATCCCTGATCCCCAGCAGTCCATGGGTCATGCTGTGAGAACAGCTGACTTAGATCATCTTGTGTTCTGAGTGCAATGCTGCTAGGAGCTTTAAGCACCCCATTATCTCAGCTAAGAAGCCTTGATTAGCAGTGAAGATAGGTGTGAAACAAAGAAGCTTTGACTTGTTTAATCTACCAACTGTTTATCATCTGGCTTGTTTGCTTATTTATTTATATCACTTGGCTCATATGATTTTTATTATAAACTATAGCAGTGTACTCATCAATGCAATTTTATAAATATTTATATGGTATTAAATAGGTTGATGAGATAAAATAACCTTTCAGCTTGACAAATGAAGCTGTTCAGTTTCTATAGAGCTCCGAGTCCTCCAAAGATAAAAGTCACTTATAAGAGCAAAGATCAGGGACAGAAATCGATTCTGGTATCTCATGTGGGAAAAATCAATTTTCATGTTTCAAAATTATCGTTACACCAGAATCTAAAAGATGTCATTTTCAATATGAATTCTGTTTCTGTGAGTTGTTCAAAATGGATACCATTTACTGGTTAGTAATTTCACAGAACAAGGAAGTCTGTATTTTTTTTTTTAGCATATGTTTCAATTCAGGTCAGTTTCAGGGTAAAGCATCAACAAGATCAAAAAGCAGTTATGTGGGCAGAAGTTATACTATAAACGTTTTTATTATGGTCATGAAGATATACAAAAGGAGAATTTCAGGGTGTCTTCAAGTGCTACGAAAGGGCTTGCTTTATTTTAGTAGTAGCCAGTTAGAAAAAACTAGAAATCTATAGATAATGATACTTTAAGGGAACTAAGATGTGATATGCAGTTGCCTTGAGAAGAGAAATCAGAAGGTTTGACTAAATATCTGCTAGGATTTCTTCTAGATAAAGTGCTCCTTGTCAGGAACTTGTTTGAAATAGTAACCCTAAAAATAGTGATACAGCTCATTGTTTCAGACAACACTTATTTATTATGTTTTTTTAAATGGGCTTACTATATTCCAGGCACAATGCATTTGATCTGATAGAAAATTATGAATGTGTGTCAAATCTGAGTGTTGGAGTAAGCCATAAGTTTGACAGTAGTTCATTAATATAGAGAAATGATACAGGAAAGGGGAAGCATGCTGCAAGCTCGAATGCCCACTTAGTCTTCCACTCCCTATTTATCTACTTTCACTCTGAGTAACTTGCACTTATACTCTTTTAGTCTTCCACCCTCTGAGTAGATCCCAGGTGTTACACATCTCCTTCCATCCCACTTCACTCATTTATCCAACAAATATTTATTAGTCACTGCTTGTGTGCCAGGTGCTCTGCTAAGCACTAAGGATGCAGCCATGAACAAGGCACATGGGCCCATGTGGCACTTGAAGTCTATTTGAGGAGACAAAATTAGACACACAGTTGGATAACTAACAAGCACAGTTGTGATAAGCAAGAGAACTGACCTAGACATGTGATTTGGGACTTACTTACCCTCTGTCTTGTGTACAGTCAGGCAGCCAGAATCACCAGGATGATGATCAATTGTGCAAATCCAAGGACCGAGGGGTATATGGCGCCATGTTATGGTGACCAGATTTGCCTGGGACTTGACATTTCTGGCACATGGGTCTGTTAGTGTAAACCCAGGTAAACCACGATCATCCCAAGCTACCCCTATCCTAGGACATTTTCTATCAAGTGGAAGGTCAGAGACTCCTTTGGAATTGATGGACCTTAAAGACAGTGCCTGTAGTGACACAGAATTTCCCCTTCTTGCCATTTAAAGTGGGGGGAGTGGGTGGGATGCAAAGGGTTAGACTGGAAAATGTATAAGCTTGGTCACAGCAGGTGAGTCCCGAGGGCAGGTCTCCTCTGCCAGTGCAGAACATTGTTTAGTGTGACACTGGAAATTTCCAGTGGTTCCAAGCTCAGTAAATATTCTTCAGTTACAGAGGTAAGTGTGCTTAAGTGATTTTACTATGGTTACAGAGCTAGTTGAGAGAATAGGTGATGCAAGTCTGGTTTCCATGGAAACAGACTCTGAGATGATGATTCAGTTGCCAATGATTTATTAGAGCTTGCTCTTGGGAGCAAGGAAAGCAGGACTGGGGAGAGATAGGTTGAATTGTGATGTGTTTAGCCAGGAAACTCTAAAGTGGGGATGGGCCTTCAGAGATGTGTGGGTTGAGGCAAGAGGTCTGGGTCCATGGGTCATTGTATGTAGACTGACCCTGGGAAGGAGCATAACCTTTTGACTGAGAGTACTTTCTTTCTTTCAGCTGGGGCAGTGAGTACTTAGTTCTAAACACTAGACTGAGTGGCACATATTCTAGATACCAGGTCTTTGAGTTTCTGTTCAATGTTTCCATGATACCATGTGTCAGCACTTAATCAAGAATCGCCTGTTTCTTTCGACTGTTAACTTAGGAGGTAATAAAAAAAATTTCCTGTCTTCAGAAAGAAGCTGATTGATATGTAAAATCATAAAGTTGTTAATAATGAATGAATCTGTAGATGCAGATGGGATACAATTACTGTATTGTGCTTTCAGTGAAAAGACAGTGATTATTTCAGGTGGAAGCTGACTTTTAAAATATAAACTGTGATATACCCATGAACAAATAATCAGAATTTTTTTTTACAATTCCAGCATCTACCAAAACAACATGTGAGGTGACATTTTCCTACCAGCTTAGAAAGTATTCTGTGGACATCTAAGAAATTTCAACAGTAAGTTAACAGAAGAAATTGGGGAAATGTGTCTAAAAACTTAATTTTTTTTTTAAGATTTTTTTTTGATGTGAGAAATTTTTAAAGTCTACTGAATTTATCACAGTACTGCTTCTGTTTTATATTTTGGACATATTTTTTGGTTGCAAGGCATGTGTGATCTTAGCTCCCTGGCCAAGGATGGAATCCATGCCCTTACACTGGAAGGCAAAGTCTTAACCACTGGACCACCAAGGAAGTCCCTAAAAACTTAATTTTAAAAGATTCCATCAATTCTTTTTTTAAGTAATAAGTCTTTAAGCCAAGTTTTCAGACTTTATTCAATTTCTTGCTATATGTCAATATTCAGTTCAGTTCAGTCGCTCAGTCGTGTCCGACTCTTTGCGACCCCATGAATCGCAGCACGCCAGGCCTCCCTGTCCATCACCACCTCCCAGAGTTCACTCAGACTCACGTCCATCGAGTCAGTGATGCCATCCAGCCATCTCATCCTCTGTCGTCCCCTTCTCCTCTTGCCCCCAATCCCTCCCAGCATCAGAGTCTTTTCCAATGAGTCAACTCTTCGCATGAGGTGGCCAAAGTACTGGAGTTTCAGCTTTAGCATCATTCCTTCCATAGAAATCCCAGGGCTGATCTCCTTCAGAATGGACTGGTTGGATCTCCTTGCAGTCCAAGGGACTCTCAAGAGTCTTCTCCAACACCACAGTTCAAAAGCATCAATTCTTCGGCACTCAGCCTTCTTCACAGTCCAACTCTCACATCCATACATGACCACAGGAAAAACCATAGCCTTGACTAGACGGACCTTTGTTGGCAAAGTAATGTCTCTGCTTTTGAATATGCTATCTAGGTTGGACATAACTTTCCTTCCAAGGAGTAAGCGTCTTTTAATTTCATGGCTGCAGTCACCATCTGCAGTGGTTTTGGAGCCCCCCAAAATAAAGTCTGACACTGTTTCCACTGTTTCCCCATCTATTTCCCATGAAGTGATGGGACCAGATGCCATGATCTTCATTTTCTGAATGTTGAGCTTTAAGCCAACTTTTTGACTCTCCACTTTCACTTTCATCAAGAAGCTTTTTAGTTCCTCTTCACTTTCTGCCATAAGGGTGGCTGCTGCTGCTGCTAAGTCGCTTCAGTCATGTCTGACTCTGTGTGACCCCATAGATGGCAGCCCACCAGGCTCCCCCGTCCCTGGGATTCTCCAGGCAAGAACACTGGAGTGGGTTGCCATTTCCTTCTCCAATGTATGAAAGTGAAAAGTGAAAGTGAAGTCTCTCAGTCGTGTCCGACTCCTAGTGACCCCATGGACTGCAGCCCACCAGGCTCCTCTGTCCATGGGGTTTTCCAGGCAGGAGTGCTGGAGTGGGGTGCCATTGCCTTCTCCAATAAGGGTGGTGTCACCTGCATATCTGAGGTTATTGATATTTCTCCCAGCAATCTTGATTCCAGCTTGTGTTTCTTCCAGTCCAGCGTTTCTCATGATGTACTCTGCATATTAGTTAAATAAGCAGGATGATAATATACAGCCTTGACGTACTCCCTTTCCTATTTGGAACCAGTCTGTTGTTCCATGTCCAGTTCTAACTGTTGCTTCCTGACCTGCATACAGATTTCTCAAGAGGCAGGTCAGGTGGTCTGGTATTCCCATCTCTTTCAGACTTTCCCACAGTTTATTGTGATCCACACAGTCAAAGGCTTTGGCATAGTCAATAAAGCAGAAATAGCATAATGTAAAAAAAAAGATCACCATGTTTCATTATATAAAATCAGTCCATTTAGAGTTGAGTTAATCATGAACAAAAAAGATAGATAACTGTTTTCTTGCCTCTAAATCTGCTATAGTGAAATTGTAGAATGGCAGCCTTTAAACACAGCTACATATTAGAACCACCAGGGGAATATTAAAAAATGCTCAGACTGCATCCCAGACATAATGCATTAGAATCTTGATGTGGTCCTATATATAGCTTGTATTTTGGCCAAGCTCTGAAAGTAATTCAAAATTTACAGTTAACTGGGCACTAGGCCAGTGCCCTGCTTTGCTTTGGGAAGGTTCTGCATGAGCGTACACCTTCAGTTGTGGGTTGTGTTTTGCTGTAGCTGACTCTCTTTTTTTGTGGTAAAACATATATAACATAAAATATACTACTTGAACCAATTTTAAGTGTACAGTTCAGGAGCATTAAGTAGATTCTCATGGTTGTGGAGGTACCACCACAATCCATCTGCAGAAAATATTCAACTTCCCCAACTGAAACATGAGACCCATTAAACAATAACTTCCAGTTCTCTTCTATCCCCAGCCCCCTAGCAACCACAGTTCTATTTTCTGTCTCGGTGGATTTGACTGTTCTAGGAACCTCATACCACTGGAATCATACAGTATCCTTTTGTGACGGGCTTAGTGTCTTCAAGGTTTATCCCTCTTATAGCATGTGTCAGAATTTCCCTTCTTTTAAAGGCTAAGTAATATTCTATTGAATCTATATACAGCATCGTAGATGGATACTCGGATTGCTTCCAACTTTTGCTATTGTTAATCATGCTGCTTGAAAATGGGGCAGTCTCATCATTTTAGCCAGAAAAGGGCTAATTTTTCCTTATTATCACTAAAACTTATTATTAAAAAAAAAAAAACCATCCTAATGGGTGTATAGTGGGATCTCAATTTGATTTACTTTTCCCTACATGATTTCTATATGATTTGTGATGTAGAGCATTTTTTAAGTGCTTATTAGTTATTTCTCTTTGGAGAAATGTCTATTCCAATCAGTTTATATTTCAATAAATCCCATAGATTTATTGAAATATAGTTGGCATATAAAAATGTACATATAGCACAATGTTTTAAAACATATATACATTGTGAAATGATTACCATAATCAAGCTAACTGACAATTCCATCATTTCTCATAGTTCTCATTGTATGTAGTGAGAACACTGGAAGTTTATTCTCAGCAAATTTCAAGTAGAGATCTTCCTTGACTTACAATGAAGTTAAATCCTGATGGTGAGAGGAATATTAGTATATGCAGTATTTACAGTATATGTCAGTATCTCTTAAAGATCCATATATATAACAATACATATATTCTCTTGGCTTAGTCATTTGTCAGAATCCACAGGCCTAGTCACAGAATTAGCCCAGGCAATTTTGGAAAACTCTAGTCATGACTGATAAAAGTTATCTAGGCAGGAAGGTAACAAGATGGCTTGGCAGTAGGTACCAGACACAGGGCTTCCTGTAAAGAATGACTCAACAGGCAAAGAATCTGCCTCCAATGCAGGAGACACAGGAGATGTTAGTTCAATCCCTGGGTCAGGAAGATTCCCTGGAGAAGAAAATGGCAACCCACTCCAGGATTCTTGCCTGAAAAATCCCATGGACATAGGAGCTTGACCTGGTGGCTGCTGCTGCTAAGTCTCTTCAGTCATGTCCGACTCTGTGCGATCCCACTGACGGCAGCCCTCCAGGCTCCTCCATCCCTGGGATTCTCCAGGCAAGAACACTGGAGTGGGTTGCCATTTCCTTCTCCAATGCACGAAAGGGAAAAGGGAAAGTGAAGTCGCTCAGTCGTGTCCGACTCCTAGAGACCCTATGGACTGCAGCTTACTAGACTCCTCCATCCATGGGATTTTCCAGGCAAGAGTACTGGAGTGGGGTGCCAGTGCCTTCTCCGTTGACCTGGTGGGCTACAGCCCAAAGGGTCACAAAGAGTCAGAGATGAGCAACTAAGCATGCACCAGACATTAAGTACAAATACTTACATTTTCCCAGGGACCTTCCAGAGAATATCTCATTTAATGGAAGGTTATAATAGTGAGGATTTCAGGTCCTATGTCAAGCCAGAAGTGCAAAAATTTAGGGGCAAATGGACTTGTCTCTCAAATCACACTGTCTAGTAGGTGATTGCTAGTTTTGGTTTTATGATAATTAGTCCCAAATCTGAACAACCAATGTCTTCCAGGAAGTTAGACTACTTATTTCTTAATGAGGTACTTTGAATAGAAGAGTTCACTGGGCTGAAGTAAAGCCAGTGAATTGGCAGGTGAGTAGAATTCTGCCTTACACGCAAGCCCCATTTTCTCTGACTAATCTCCCTACCCTCCCCGTTCTGTCCACCCCATTTCTCACTTGTTCTTACATCTGCTGGAACTGTTTTCAGAATGTATTGTTTGGGCGACTTATTTTGACATAACTGGCAGGTTGACTCATGTGAATGAGTTAAATTAATCATGGGTTAAAAGTTTGTCATTATGGTAGCACATTAGAGCTATCATAACTCCAATGTTGTCTTTGCATGAATTTTCCTGCCTTGTCCTCAGCTGAACATCTCATTTTCAATTTAAATGAGAGGATTCTGAATCTGTCTTTCCTATCTTGTTCACTGTTCTGGTTTAATTCACTATCTTCATTGCTAAGCTAATTGCAGTTAGAATGTTATTTCCTCTGTTTTAGAAGAGATAGAAAGTGGCTAGACTATGATTCAGAATTAAATAAGATAGTTTCTGTATCTATTTTACAGTAAACACAATTATAATCTTTTGGGCATATTAAGTGTTCTGTTTCTGGGGGTGTTAGGTTCAGAGCTTAAAGGAGCTCAGTTGTGATTTGTTGAGACAAACCTATAATAATTTGCCACATTGAAGAGCTTCTTAGTAGTGATTTGGAAGCTATCCTCTTCTTTGGGAATAAAACACATTGAGAGGACTTCCTGGTGGGCCACTGGTTAAGAATCTGCTTTTCAATACAAGGCATGCAGGTTCGATCCTCCGTTGGGGAACTAAGGTCCCACATGCTGCAGGGCAACTAAAAGCCCTGCAACTAGAAAGCTAGTGCACCACAGTGAAGATCCAGCACAGCCCAAACCCAAACACCCCCTGCCCCCCGCCACACACACACACACAGAAGCAAATTGAAAATCTGATGGATATATGAGATGAAATATATAAAATGGACATATAAGCGGGACTTACGTTTATTCATCTTTGAATGCCTAGTATGTAAGTACTCACGAAATATTTGGCTGATTTAAAGGTGTTTCCCTTGTTTACCTCCCTTTATTTATCAGTCACCTACATAAATGGCATGATTTACTAGATACTGAAAGGTCCATTTGCTTTCCAGTTTTTGCCATGCTAGTTTGACATGGTATCCGAAATCTTTATTGCAATAACCATTCCCTGGAAGGTTTCTGAGAATATGCAAATATTAGCATTTTCTCTTAGTACTTTCTGCCATTTACCTCCCTAGTAAAATTGCTCACTGTTATTGATGCTACTCTCACTTTGCCTATTCAAACCATTCATATCTCCTTCCAAAGAACTTTCTATAGCACAATATTTAACCAGATGGTGATTGTCTCTACCTCTGATATGATCCCATTTAACCTTGAAGTAGGATTTAGTTATTTTTCACATTTCCTCAAAGACAAAGCTAATCACGGGCTTATTTTAAGGAGTCTTCCAAGATTGTTTCTTTTCAGGTTCTTTTCTAATAGACCCATTTGATACTTAGGCTTGTACCTCATTGGAACTTAGCTACAGGCCGTACCTATCTACGAGGAAGGCTGGGGAACACGGTCTGTATTTCAGGCAGCAATGTACTTGACTATAGATAAGGATCTCTACCAAAGAAGAAGGTGTGAATAACTATTTGCAGGTAGCCAACTGTCCTTGCCCTCGTGACTCCATACTGTCTTTCTGGTATTCCGTCTCACATAGCCTGTCTAGGAGGTGTACTGCTTGGGATGGCCTGATGAGCAGAAAAGCATATGACACGTGTAACTCTTCAGATGCCACATGGAAACCAAAAGCCAGCTGACGTCTCAGCCTTTCAATATGCTCTGCTTCCGTCACAGGGAATTTTCCTGTCCTGTTCCTTCCTGCTTGCCATGTTGAGGGCCCTGCCATCGCTGCAGATACCCTTGATGCTTGTTTTCTCCCTGTTCCCCAGCCTTACATCCTGCTTCTTCCTCTTCAAGGGTATGTTTTATTTTGCCACCATTGGCTTGTCCTCAGCTCTTTTATACTTCCCACAGTTACTTTGAAATTAACACCTCCAAAACAATTTTAGTCTTAGGGGTGGGGGTTGATGATGGGAGAGAGTAGGCAGGCATGTATGTGGGGATGTTATTAGGTCTTCTTCCAGACTTACCTCCTCCACCATACCCGTCATGATTGTTGTTCTTCTGTAAGAGACTCTCTTTAGTCACAAAACTTGGCTTGAATTCTGCCTAACAGCAATGCCAAACATTACCTTAATTATTGTTAGTTACAATTGAATGAATGAATATTCCCCCATTTACTTTCTAGCATAAATTCTTTATTTCAGATGGTTGGGGTTTTTGACTTTCCCTTCCCTTTCATTTTCCAAGCTCAAAATCAGTAGTTTGTGAAATCTTTTCTACTTTTGTCATTTTTTTCTCTTCCTACTTCCCCACTTATCTGTGTCCATTCTTTCAATCAATATTTTACCTGATTCTCAAATAGTAGCTCAGTAACAACCAAGCACTTTATGCTGTCTTCCCTAACTCTTCAGTTCAGTCACTCAGTCGTGTCCAACTCTACGACCCCATGGGCTGCATCATGCCAGGTTTCCCTGTCCTTCACCATCTCGTGCAGCTTGCTCAAACTCATGTCCATCAGTGATATCACCCAACCATCTAATCCTCTGTTGTCCCCTTCTCCTCCCGCCTTCAATCTTTCCCAGCGTCAGGGTCTTTTCCAATGTGTCAGTTCTTCCTATCAAGTGGCCAAAGTCTTGGAGTTTCAGCTTCAGCATCAGTCCTTCCAATGAATATTCAGAACTGATTTCCTTTAGGATTGGCGGTTGGATCTCCTTGCAGTCCAAGGGACTCTCAAGAGTGTTCTCCAAGACCACATTTCAAAAGCATCAATTCTTTGGCAGTCAGCTTTCTTTATAGTCCAACTCTCACATCCATACATGACTACTGGAAAAACCATAGCTTTGACTAGACAGAACTTTGCTGGCAAAGTAATGTCTCTGCTGCTTAATATGCTGTTTAATATAGCTTCTTTTCCAAGGAGTAAGCATCTTTTAATTTCATGGCTGTAGTCACCATCTTCAGTGATTTTGGACCCCCCAAAATGATCTCTTTCATATTAGAATACTTTGAACATTGGTAGTTTGTATTACACACTCAAACAGTTGACTGTGTTGTATCATTTATCTAGTTATTTCATGAGAATAATAGCTCCTCAATAACACTGTAAGATTTTAGAGAGTAGGAACTATGTGATTTATCAACCTCCTACCTACCCTGCTACCTTTCTTTCTTTTATCTCTCATCTATCTGTCTATCTATCTTCTATCCATCTGTCTATATTCTACTAAATATTTAGGGTAATATAGGAAAGATAGTTATCATCATATAAACATCAGTCACCTTGACAAACAAAACAGAGTGAAAATAACCTATAAAAGAAGAGATACTACACTTTAATGAATCATCGTGTTCATGCTCAGTTGCTCAGTCATGTCTGACTCTTTGTGACCCCATGGACTATAGACTTCCAGGCTCCTTTGTCCATGGGATTTTTCAAGCAAGAAACTGGAATGGGTTGCTATTTCCTACTCCAGGGGACCTTCCTGACCCTAGGGGATCAAACCCACATCTCCTGCATCTCCTGCATTGGCAAATGGATCCTTTACCATTGAGCCACCTGGGAAGCCCAATGAACATATAGAAGGACTATAATCCTGGTGATGAGATGACCCTTAGTCATCGTGATGCCACAGCAAGGGCAGTATGAGCAGCAGCGGATGAGCATGGCAGCTGTTTTGAAAGTTGCACCTGCTATTCATCACTTCACTGTGGTATAGTGGGGAGGCCCTGGTGCTGGTGCTACAGAAGCAGCAAGACAACCATCACGGCCTCTCATGAGAAAACACAAGCCGCTAGAGGCTCTGCCTGGCCAACGGAGGAGGTTAGAGGCACTTAAGGACCCTGCACATTTATTTGTGATGAGACACTCTGGAGTCTTCTTCATTGGCTCAGAATTTCCAGAAGATTCCAGAGTAATTGAGAAGGAGTAAGACTGATTCACCATTGCCTAATAACAATAATAATCCTGATGATGAGAATAGCTAGCACACTCTGATAATGGTGTGCTAGGTGCTGTTCTAAGGGCTTCACATACACATTAACTCAGGCCTACCACCATCCACTACCCAAACCCCCCAAAGCACCTATTGGCCATTGCTGGCCTCTTGAGACTGGGAGGGTGCCGAAGAGTGTGTGGGGAGCAGAGAGGAGCTGAGAACTGTCTTGGAGAGCAAGCCTGTGGATTAGGTCTTTTTTCTTCTGAATCTACTCTTTCTGCTAAATTTTGAAAATTGCTAAGCAAACCAGTTTTTTTTGTTGTTCAATAGTTCTCTCTCTCTTTATTCTAAATTAGGAAGTAATTTTCATTTGGAAATGCATTTTGGGGTTGCCCTGGAGAGCAAGAAGGATAACAGAGTAGTGGTGGGCAGTTATGACTCATAGGATGCATGATTTGTGCATCAGTGATTTCCAGAAGAGCAACAGGGTTAGACGAGGAACATAACAGGGAGCTGACAGATTTCACTTCTAGGGCTACAGGTAGAGTCTTCAATAGTAGCTGACCATTTCTGCTTCTATTCCTATCTTAGAAAAAACTGTTTATTAAGTAAAGGTTTCTCCACAGGCTACTGGGCAATTATCCATTGCTATCTGGTAAAGTGCAACACTTAGTGTGCTTTGGGGAGCAAAGTAGTTTTTGTATTTCACTATTTTGACACAATATTAAGCATTATCTTCCTGGTATTTGACAAAGAAATAGTCAAAAACCTTATTCTTCATCTAAGTAATTAAAACCAGAGTTGATATTAGAGGAAAGCCAATTAAATTCTGCAGAAAATTAGTTGAAGAAATTGAATGTATTCTTATTTCTACTATTTTAAGTATTTATTGATCTTCCCTGGTGGCTCAGTGGTAAAGAACTTGCCTGCCAATGTAGGAGATGCAAGGGATGCAGGTTCGATTGCTTGGTTGGAAGATCTCCTGGAGAAGGAAATAACAACCCACTCTAATATTCTTTCCTGGAAATCCCACGTACAGAGAAACCTGGCAGGCTATAGTCCACACGGCTGCAAAAGAGTCAAACACGACTTGGCAACTAAACAGCAGCAACAACAAAGTATTTATTATTGTAATCGCTTTTTTATTTTTTATTGGAAGATAATTGCTTTACAACATTTCATGCAGAGATGGGCATAATAAAGGACAGAAATTGTATGGACCTAACAGAAGCAGAAGATATTAAGAAGAGATGGCAAGAATACACAGAAGAACTGTACAAAAAAGATCTTCACGACCCAGATAATCACGATGGTGTGATCACTGACCTAGAGCCAGACATCCTGGAATGTGAAGTCAAGTGGGTCTTAGGAAGCATCATTAAGAACAAAGCTAGTGGAGGTGATGGAATTCCAGCTGAGCTATTTCAAATCCTAAAAGATGATGCTATGAAAGTGCTGCACTCAATATGCCAGCAAATTTGGAAAACTCAGCAGTGGCCACAGGACTGAAAAAGGTCAGTTTTCATTCAAATCCTTAAGAAAGGCAATGCCAAAGAATGCTCAAACTACCGCACAATTGCACTTATCTCACACACTAGCAAAGTAATGCTCAAAATTCTCCAAGCCAGGCTTCAACAATACGTGAACCGTGAACTTCCAGATGTTCAAACTGGTTTTAGAAAAGGCAGAGCAATTGCCAACATCTGCTGGATCATCGAAAAAGCAAGAGAGTTCCAGAAAAACATCTATTTCTGCTTTATTGACTATGCCAAAGCCTTTGACTGTGTGGATCACCACAAACTGTGGAAAATTCTGAAAGAGATGGGAATACCAGACCACCTACCCTGCCTGTTGAGAAATCTGTAGGCAGGTCAGGAAGCAACAGTTAGAAATGGATATGGGACAACAGACTGGTTCCAAATAGGAAAAGGAGTATGTCAAGGCTGTATATTGTCACCCTGCTTATTTAATTCATATGCAGAATACATCATGAGAAACGCTGGGCTGGATGAGCACAAGCTGGAATCAAGATTGCTGGGAGAAATATCAATAACCTCAGATGTGCAGATGACACCACCCTTATGGCAGAAAATGAAGAACTAAAGAGCCTCTTGATGAAAGTGAAAGAGGAGAGTGAAAAAGTTGGCTTAAAACTCAACATTCAGAAAACTCAGATCATGGCATCTGATCCCATCCCTTCATGGCAAATAGATGAGGAAACAGTGGAAACAGTGGCAGACTTTATTTTTGGGCTCCAAAATCACTGCAGATGGTAGCTGCAGCCATGAAATTAAAAGATGGTTGTTCCCTGGAAGAAAAGCTATGACCAACCTGAACAGCATATTAAAAAGCAGAGACATTACTTGGCTGAAAAAGATCCATCTAGTCAAAGCTATGGTTTTTCCAGTGGTCATGTATGGATGTGAGAGCTGGACTGTGAAGAAAGCTGAGTGCCGAAGAATTTATGCTTTTGAACTGTGGTGTTGGAGAAGACTCTTGAGAGTCCCTTGGACTGCAAGGAGATCCAGCTGTCAATCCTAAAGGAAATCAGCTCTGAATATTCACTGGAAGGACTGATGCTGAAGCTGAAGCTCCAATACTTTGGCCACCTGATGCGAAGAACTGACTCATTGGAAAAGACCCTGATGCTGGGAAAGATTGAAGGCAGGAGGAGAAGGGGATGACAAAAGATGAGATGGTTGGATGGCATCACCAACTCAATGGACATGAATTTGACGGGAGTTGGTGATGGACAGGGAAGCCTGGTGTGCTGCAGTCCATGGGGTTGCAAAGTCAGACACGACTGAGCCCTTGAACTGAACTGAATTGCTTTACAATGTTGTGTTGGTTTCTGCTGTACAACATTGCTAGTCAGTCATGACTATGTATGTATCTCCTCCGTCTTGAACTTCACTCCCACCTGATTATATTCTTGAAAGTGCCCAGCACTCCATGACTTTTGGTGTATACTTAAATGAAACTGAAAATTCTAAGTGAATGGACCAGAATTTTTTACAAAAGTAATCATTTACATTTTTTATGAAAAGCATCTCTTACACAAGAACCAATTTAGACAGATGCATAATAAATGGATAGATGGAGTAACATTTAAGATTTTCCTGAAAAAAAAAATGTTGTGTCATGTTGTCCCCATAGACAGCTTTGAAAATTTTAATTTTTAGGAAAATTTCCAGAGATGTAAAGGAAAGCAAAATTAGGCTACATGAAATAAATATCTTCTCCTTTTTGATTATTATTATAATTTTGATGATTTTTTTGATGATAATGATAATCATTTTTGGTTAAAATTGTTGCTGTTGTGGTTAGAGTTAATATATCTGAGACCTGAGTTTTAGATCAATATATTTTGTGTAATGGAATTTAATATGCAAGTTTTACTGTCTTTAAAAGAGATTTCAGTTCTGGTTAGTTGCAAGTGGACAATTTAAAATGATGTATAAAAATTATCTTTCTTAGTGACGTAAAAGGGAACTCTAGTGCTATAGCTACTATTTTTAGATTCTAAAGTACTCTTTGAGAAAAGTTATACTGAAGACATTAAATCTCTCTAAAACATGGGAAAATCAGCCTGAAAATTAGAAGTGTGAGAGTGAGCATGGCATATTTTACGAATAAGAAATAAAGGAAAGTATTTCAATCGTTTTTTAAAAAATAAAAGCTTGATTAAAAAAATAAAAGCTTGATTGTGTGCTTCTTGCTACTCTGATATCCATGTAGATGGCATTTGTGCACAATATAACTTTATGTGGATAGAAAACATCCTCAAGGGTCCTCAGTTGTGTGCGTGCTGCTAAGCTGCTGGGTCGTGTCAGACTCTTTGTGACCCCATGGACCGCAGCCCTCTAGATTCCTCTGTCCATGGAATTCTCCAGGCGATAATACTGGAATGGGTTGCTGGGCCCTCCTCCAGGGGATCTTCCTGATCCAGGGACCAAATCTCTTACATCTCCCGCACTGGCAGGCGTGTTCTTTACCACTAGCACCACCTGGGGAGCTCAGGGGTCCTCATGCTGCAGTAATTTCCAACCAAATCTGGCAGACACGGATCACGTCACAATTGTGGTACAGAGTAAGATACTGCTTCAGGCCCTTTTCAGTTTTGTGTTATATTCATGGTGGTTCTAAGGCCAATATGGACCTTACTTTTATCCTAGTTGTCTGGTGGCTAAGTCTACTTAATGAAGCCTTCCCTCTAGCTTTTACTAGGCCCTTACCATCTACACCTGGATCACCAAAACCCCACCTAACCAGGCCTAGACATGAAGCCAGACATGTTTCTAAAATGCAGTTCTGATCATGCCATTTATTGTTTAAAATTCATTCCCATCCAGTTTTCTGGCAGAGATGCAAGCTTGTACACATCTTTTGGATAAGTGTTGCCAATATTTATCAAGAATTTAACAAATATATCTGTCTTATGATTCAGCAGTTCTATTTATCCATCCTCCGCATCTGTCCTCAGCAGATAGTCCTAAGCAAGGTGTTTTGAATACAGAGATGTTTAATGCAGCATTATTTAAGATAATAAAAATTGGAAACAAACAATATACATTTACATGGTGAAGTAGGCCATGGTCAATAAGATTTTTTTCAGCAACTAAAAATACTTAATTACACTATTTTATAGTATGGAAAGATCTCCTGTAGAAGGGAATAGCAACCCACTCCAGTATTATTGCCTGGAGAATTCTGTGGACAGAGGAACCTGGCGGGCTACCATCTATAGGACTGCAAAAAGTTGGACACGACTGATTAACACTTTCACTTTTATAGCCTGGGACAGTGCTTATGCAATAATGTTTAGTAAACATCTTAAAATATAAAACTGTATCAAAATCCAAAACCATAAAATATAGAAAAAGAGTTGAAACCTTCTCTTTCCTCTTCTCATTTCTGCACACGCTGCCCTCACCCCAACCACCCAGGGTGAAGTTCAGTTCAGTTCAGTCGCTCAGTCGTGTCCGACTCTGCGACCCCATGAACTGCAGCACTCCAGGCCTCCCTGTCCATCACCATCTCCCGGAGTTCACTCAGACTCACGTCCATCGAGTCGGTGATGCCATCCAGCCATCTCATCCTCTGTCATCCCCTTCTCCTCCTGCCCCCAATCCCTCCCAGCATCAGAGTCTTCTCCAATGAGTCAATTCTTCGCAGGAGGTGGCCAAAGTACTGGAGTTTCAGCTTTAGCATCATTCCTTCCAAAGAAATCCCAGGGCTGATCTCCTTTAGAATGTACTGGTTAGATCTCCTTGCAGCCAAAGGGACTCTCAAGAGTCTTCTCCAACACCACAGTTCAAAAGCATCAATTCTTCAGCGCTCAGCCTTCTTCACAGTCCAACTCTCACATCCATACATGACCACTGGAAAAATCATAGCCTTGACTAGATGGACCTTTGTTGGCAAAGTAATGTCTCTGCTTTTGAATATGCTATCTAGGTTGGTCATAACTTTTCTTCCAAGGAGTAAGTGTCTTTTAATTTCATGGCTGCAGTCACCATCTGCAGTGATTTTGGTGAAGTAGGGAAGAATAACAAACCTCATGTTGCCTTTAGTACTGACAAACCTAGTCTTGGAGATAGATGCCCTATCTACAGCAATGATTTGATGTAACAGAAAAGCAAGTGATTTCAACACCTTGCTATTTCTTTGTGGAGCCAGATGTGGCCACCTCAGATGCTTGAAAAAGATGCAGAAATTACAAACCTGGGAAGGATTTGTGAGCAGGAAGACAGGAAACAGTTGTGGGGTGGTGAGGCGGTTTTGTATGATAAGATAAAATATTATCTTCGGTATATGTGAGGCCCATGTTAACTCACATCTAGGAAACTGTTTCTCTAACTCCTTGGTATGAACTGAGACTGAACTCAGAATTTTCTTTGTCTCTGTGTGTGTATGCAGCTGAATCTATCAGGAAGAAAGCTGCCTGTTTTTACCTTACAATGGTAGAGGCACCTTTCCTGGAATATTATTCTGACTTTGGGAGATGTTCTCCTGAGAGTGTCCCACGGACTGCTTATGAGAGAAAGGAGCTGAAGGCAGGGATCTGGGTCTGCCCACAGACTGCTTTGGTAGTGATGGCTCTTTTTCCTTGAACTGTGGAGCCTCGTCTCTGGTGTCTGATTTGCATTTTTCTTTGCTCTGTGTTTCACTTCCATTACCTCCGACCTTCCAGAAAGTCTGTTCTCTCTTTTAGGCTTGTGCAGTACTGTTGAAGGGAGATTAAGGAGCAGGTCAGTAAAAGGGGCTTCCCTGGTAGCTCAGCTGGTAAAGAATCCACCTGCAATGCAGAAGACCTCGGTTCGATTCCTGGGTCAGGAAGATACACTGCAGAAGGGATAGGCTACCCACTCCAGTATTCTCGGGCTTCCCTGGTTGCTCAGCTGGTAATGAATCCGCCCGCAATGTGGGGGACCTAGATTCGATCCTAGGTTGGGAAGATCCCCTGGAGAAGGGAACGGCTACCCACTCCAGTATTCCAGCCTGGAGAATTCCATGGACTGTACAGTCCATGGGATGGCAAAGAGTCGGACACAACTGAGCGACTTTCATTTGCACAGTAAAAGCATCATGTAGCTCACTACTGTAGTAGCTCACTGACTTACTCTGCGTGAGCTCAGCAGCACAAATAGCGACACTGTCCCAGGAAGGACACTAGATGTGATTCCAGGCACTGGTGGGCGGGGGAATGGGCCATGGCCAGAGCGGGGCTGGGTGTATCGGAGTAACTACTCCTTAGGAACAGGGGGCTGCCAAATGGGTGGCTCCATGGTGTACTGAGACCATTTGCTTCTTCACCAAAGAAATGAAGCAGAGGTTCTGCTCCAGGTTGCTCTGAAACAACCTAGGAGTTTTCAAAGCTACTGATACCCGGGGCCCAGTTCCTAACAACTGAATCTGAACCTCTAGAGATGGGGTCTGGGCATCAAGATTTTGTAAGAGGTCCCCAGGTGATTCTGATGTGCAGCCAGGTTGAAACCACTGCCATAGAGATGGTGATAAGGAATGGGAGAGGCTGACCTGGGTAAGAAATATATATCATACAAATCTCAACAGCAATAGTGCAAAAACCTGAAGCATATTAAAACATCTGCGAGAAAATGCAGTCCATTTTCAAACTGGTAGTTATATTCCATAAAGTCTGGAAACACTGAATTAGTGAATACTGAATCACTGTTGCTAGGAGAAATATGTTCTTGCATATACATCTCTCACATACATCATAATCTTAAATACTAAAACCAAATCATCCTCGTAGAAAGCCATGAGGTTCAGAGACCCTCCCATCACTAGAGGGATGAGGTTACTAGAGTTGAGATTCAAACCCTGTCCAGGTGATCGCAGAACCAGAGCTTCTTTCGCTACACCACACTGCCCCCTACTGGCTCCATCCTCTGGTCTTTGCAGGAGAGCCGAAATAGAAGGCAAAGAGCGATCTTCCTGATCTGGAATCCAGTGCAGATCCAGTAGACCGCTCAACATTTTTCACTCTATGTCATGCCCACAAGTATTGAATTTAGAGTTCCAAATAAATTTTAGAGAGTCGGTGCATTTGCAAATTTAGAATCCACTAATAATGAACATCAATTGTAAATAATCATATTACTGGCAATTGTGTTTGGACATAATTGACTTTTTCTTTCTCATTTTTCTATTTTTCTAATACACCTTTAATGTGTATGTATAAATTTTGTAAGGAGAAAAATGTGAAAAAGACAAACTAAACAGGTTCCCCATGGCATGAGTCTATAGCCCTATTTCTTCCCAAAGTGTGGCTTTAACATAGTTACATCAGAATCACTTTAACTGGTAGCTGAAAAAGTTTAATCCTGTCCCATCCCTTCCAAAACTACTAACCTAGAATCTCAAATGAACCCGAGAAAATCCGCATTTGGCAAATTCCCCCAGATTATCCTTATGCATGCTACTGTGAAAAACATTGCTATTGCAGTCTCTAAAGAGTGAGGATGAAATAATGTATTTCAGATAGAGTGACTGAAAGAATTTACCTGTCACAAACCTTTGCTAAAACAACTACTTAAGGATATACTTTGTTTTAAGAAAAGAATTAAAACTAAAAGGAAGGATTGGGATGCAAGAGGTAATGGTGAGCAAAATAATTGGTAAACATATGGTAAACCTGAACAATTACTTATAGCAAACAAAAAAAAAAACTAATAAAAGGGGAGGAAAATGAAAATGAGGTGAAATTAAATTAAAAGGCAACTGTAACAAGGAAAAAGAGATGGTATAAGTGGTGCTAAAGCATGCTGAAATCTTTGTAGACTTTGGAAGAAGAAAGGAGACACTGATCAAACCTTTTTTTTTGGAGGCACATGAGCATAACCTAAGGATAATAAAAAAATAAAAACATAAAGTTTAATTTTGAAGTTAGTAGGGAAAAAGGAATTTAAAAACTATGATAACCAAATAAAGAGAAAAAGAAGAAACAAAGAAGCAAAAGTAGGAAGAAAGTGTTTCAAAAGAATGTGTGGGCAATGGAATAGAAGTGGAGAAGAGGCTCCACCATCAGGTACATCTGATTTTACTCTACATACATGCTAATAACTTAGCCTATTATAGCTTCCTGGATGTTGGCAGAAGACACAAGATCGTTGGGTAAGATACAAAGGGCAATGTGACTCACAGCCTGGTTAATAGTGTGAGCATCAGTCAGCATATTTGTTTCAGTTCCTATGTTTCCTAAGTCCCATAGCGGGGATACACAGGGTTCAGATGGATGTTTGCACATGGAGTGGGTTGTGTTACAGGAGAGAAACACTGAATCCACTGATGATGAACATCAGCTGTCAATAGTATTATAAGCAATTGTATTTGGTTTTATAGCAAGCCGTAAGGAAGTCTGTTCTTTGTCCCAGAGGAAAACATTGCCTCATCTCCATGGGTTATAGATGACCCTGAGAAATGGTCCTGGTAAAGATCAGTTAGGGCTTTGCATTCTTGGCACAGGCAGTTAGACATGTAAGAACATGAGAACCTCAATGGAAGCGTAAGAGTAGAAAAGAAGTTGTTTGTTGTTGTTCAGTCACTCAGTCATCTCTGATTCTTTGCGACCCCATTGACTGCAGCATGCCAGGCTTCCCCATCCTTCACAAAGTAATTTGAAACTCCAGTGTGAAGGGACTTGTATGGCTACTTGGGCTGCTATAGTAAAATACCCTACACTAGGTGGCTAAAATAACAAACATTTTTTTCTCATAGTCCTGGAAGCTGGGATGTCCAAGATCAAGGTGTCAGCCAGGTTTTTATAGCATCTTAATAAAGAACAATGAACAGAAAAGCCTGGTGGGCTTACAGTTCACGGGGTCTCAAAGAATTGGACGTGACTGAGCACAGTAAAGAATAATAAACTTGTAGAGTCATGACAAAACAAAGGAAAAGCACTTTGAGCTTCTAGGGGATGGCAAATTATGGAAAGATAAATATATAAAGGAAACTAACAAACCTAGACAGAGTATTAAAAAGCAGAGACAGTACTTTGCCAACAAAGGTCTGTATAGTCAAAACTATGGTTTTTCCAGTAGTCATGTATGGATGTGAGAGTTGGACCATAAAGAAGGCTGAACACCAAAGAATTAATGCTAGTAGAGGTGATGGAATTCCAGTTGAGCTATTTCGAATTCTGAAAGATGATGCTGTGAAACTGCTGCACTCAATATGCCAGCAAATTTGGAAAACTCAGCAATGGCCACAGGACTGGAAAAGGTCAGTTTTCATTCCAATTCCAAAGAAAGGCAATGCCAAAGAATGTTCAAACTATTCCACAATTGCACTCATCTCACATGCTAGTAAAGTAATGCTCAAAATTCTCCAAGCCAGGCTTCAGCAATACATAAACCATGAACTTCCAGATATTCAAGCTGGTTTTAGAAAAGGCAGAGGAACAAGAGATCGAATTGCCAACATCTGCTGGATCATGGAAAAAGCAAGAGAGGTCCAGAAAAACATCTATTTCTGCTTTATTGACTATGCCAAAGCCTTTGACTGTGTGGATCACAATAGACTGTGGAAAATTCTGAAAGAGATGGGAATACCAGACCCCCTGACCTGCCTCTTGAGAAACCTATATGCAGGTCAGGAAGCAACAGTTAAAACTGGACATGGAACAACAGACTGGTTCCAAATAGGAAAACGAGTACGTCAAGGCTGTGTATTGTCACCCTGCTTATTTAACTTATATGCAGAGTACATCATGAGAAACGCTGGGCTGGAAGAAGCACAAGCTGGAATCAAGATTGCTGGGAGAAATATCAATAACCTCAGATATGCAGATGACACTGCCCTTATGGCAGAAAGTGAAGAATAACTAAAGAGCCTCTTGATGAAAGTGAAAGAGGAGAGTGAAAAAGTTGGCTTAAAGCTTAACATTCAGAAAACGAAGATCATGGCATATGGTCCCATCACTTCATGGCAAATAGATGGGGAAACAGAAGCATCAGACTTTATTTTTTGGGGCTCCAAAATCACTGCAGATGGTGACTGCAGCCATGAAATTAAAAGACATTTACTCCTTGCAAGGAAAGTTATGACCAACCTGGATAGCATATTAAAAAACAGAGACATTACTTTGCCAACAAAGGTCCATCTAGTCAAGGCTATGGTTTTTCCAGTGGTCATGTATGGATGTGAAAGTTGGACTGTGAAGAAAGCTGAGCACCAAAAAATTGATGCTTTTGAACTGTGGTGTTGGAGAAGACTCTTGAGAGTCCCTTGGACTGCAAGGAGATCCAACCAGTCCATTCTGAAGGAGATCAGTCCTGGGTGTTCTTTGGAAGGAATGATGCTAAAGTTGAAACTCCAGTACTTTGGCCACCTCATGTGAAGAGTTGACTCATTGGAAAAGACCATGATACTGGGAGGGGTTGGGGGCAGGAGGAGAAGGGAATGACAGAGGATGAGATGGCGGATGGTATCACCAACTCGATGGACGTGAGTTTGAGTGAACTCCGGGAGATGGTGATGGACAGGGAGGCCTGGCATGCTGCAGTTCATGGGGTCACAAAGAGTTGGACACGACTGAGTGACTGAACTGAACTGAACTGAACTGAGCTGTGGTGTTGGAGAAGACTCTTGAGAGTCCCTTGGACTGCAAGGAGATCCAACCAGTCCATCCTAAAGGAAATCAGTCCTGAATATTCATTGGAAGGACTGATGCTAAAGCTGAAGCTCCAATACTTTGGCCACCCGTTGCAAAAAGCCAACTCACTGAAAAAGACCCTGATGCTGGGAAAGATTGAAGGCAAGAGGAGAAGGGGATGACAGAAGATGAGATGGTTGGATGGCATCACCGACTCGGTGGACAAGAGTTTGAGTAAACTCTGGGCAATGGTGAAGGACAGGGAAGCCTGGCATGCTACAGTCCATGGGGTCACAAAGAGTTGGATGAGACTGAGCAACTGAGCAACTACAAAGATGGACAGGTGTTTTTAGCAAAGTTTGTCATGTAGTATTCTCTGGTGCCATCTCTGGGCTGGTAAGAGTCCAGTGTTGTCTCTAATGATTTAGAGTCTATCTGCCCTTTCTGGTAGAGAGGGGAAGACAAGAAGTTTTCCTTGTGTCTGATTGTGTTTCGTTTTTTATATCTTTAGTTATAGAAAATCTTTTCTGGTAGATTATGGCGTTTTCCACTGATGGTTGTTCTGAAAATAGTTGCAATTTTGGTGTACTCTGCTATCTTATCTCTAAGTGCAGACCCTTCATTGGGTTGGTGAAAAAGTTTGTTTGGGTTTCCCCATAAGATAGTACCAAAAACCCAGAATGAATTTTTTGGCCAGCTCAATAAAATAGACTTAATCTGTTTATATCCCATACCAATATTTCCTTTTTGAGGAGAGATACCTCTAAGAGCTCTTTGTGAATGAAGAAAATTAGCCCTTTGTTGCATGTGCTGTAAATATTTTCCTGAATTGTTCCTCCCCCTTTTTTTATTGAGTTATAGTTGATATACAATATTATGTAAGTTGCAGATGTACAAAATAGTGATTCAGAATTTCTTTTTATGGCTGTGCCTTGCAGCACATGGAACTTCCCCAACTAGGGCTTGAACCCGCAATGGAAGCACAGAGTCTTAACCACTGGATCACCAGGGAAGTCCCAGTGATCCAGTTTTTAGAGGTTGTATTTCATTATAAAATATTGGTTGTATTCCCAGTGTTTTGCTGTATGTCCTTGTGAAGGTGAAAAGTGAAAATGAAAGTCACTTAGTAATGTTCGACTCTCTGCAATCCTGTGGACTATACAGTCCATTGAATTCTCCAAGCCAGAATACTGGAGTGGGTATCTGTTCCCTTCGCCAGGTTGATCTTCCCAACCCGAGGATCGAACCCAGGTCTCCCATGTTGCAGGCGGACTTTTTTATTTTTACCAGCTGAGCTATCAGGGAAGCCCATATGTCCTTGTAACTTATTTATTTTATACATTGTAGCTTGTACCTCTTGATCCCCAACCTCTATCTTGTCCCTCCACCCTTCCCTCTCCCCACTGAGTTGCCCTTTGTTTGTTGAATTGTTTGTGTCCTTGGAGAAATGTTTAATTTCTTCTTCTTTTTCTTTTTTTTAAATGTAGTCAAATATGTCATTAGATATTTGGTAGGTACTTATTTCTGGAGCAGCAAGAGGAAGTGGTAGCCACAGTATTCACTTCCTTGAGTGACAGATTAGGAGCCAGGAGGGGAAACGTTATGGTTTGGATTTGTCAGAGTTGGAGAAAGATCAGCAAAAGGGAAGCAAGTTAGGAAACTCTTAGGATAACCATGTGGTTGGGAGCACAAGAGAAATATGGGAAGAGCTCAGGAATTAGCCTTTGTGTGTTTAAATCCCAAGATAATATTTACAGAATGACTTTAAGGGTAATGAACATTCCTGTGCCTTAATTTCTTCATGTAGAAATCATTAATATTTTATCTGAGGTTTAAATGAGATGCAGTACTGGAATAATGCTTGGCAGAGAGTGAGTGCTTCTTAAAAGAGAAATAAAGAGAACTTGGGTTAGGTTTCAGGTGGACTGGAAAAGAATAGACAGAGAGAGACTTGTAGATTGTAGGTGAGTGAGTTCAAGAGGAATGAATGATCAACTGTCTTTCTGTGATTAAAATCATGACCATATTATTAAAACAACAATCAAATGCTGTGGCTTGGAGGTTCAACATAGAGGCTCTAGAACCAGACAGCTTGTTCTAGGGCTAGCCCATTACTGGTTTCTTGACATTGGGTAAATCACTTAATGTTTCTCTCTCTTGGTTTCTTCAACTAAAGATGTGGAATAATAATTATACCTATCTTATAGATGAAGAAATGAAAAGTGAGCTAAAATATATAAAGCACCTAGAAAGCCGCCTGACTCAGAGTATGTACCCTAAAATTAGTTATTATATGACTCCTAATCATTTGTACATTTTGTATCATGCATTTTTACTATTACCTAATTTGAGTTTTCTGAGATACTTGTTCTTTTCAATATATATCCACCTATTGCCAAGATACTGTTCCTGATCTCACCAGGTCCTAAATTTGGGGACTGACTTAAGCCTGCTTTTCCATGCTCTGGATCTTTCATATGCTCTGCTAAACTAATCATATTCTATGTTATTAATAGGTATTGATAACTTCATGTTATCCCTCTCAGATGACATTTGCATTTTAACAAGAATTTTCAAGGCCTTGACTCAAAGGAGTGAGTAATGTGGTTATTTTAGGGATCTTGGCAGAGAGAACCAGTCCTTGGGTTGGGAGAGCTTTCCTAAACTCTAAATTTATATCAAGCCGGCAGCTGCCTACTTTTCTCAGAATATGGTGTGGGGTTGCACTGGTGACCAGGGAGTGATTTAAATCAATTAATCAATATTTTCATCACTAGTTATATACCAGGAGCTGTATTAGATAATATGGGGAAGAATATAAAAATGAATAACCCTTGTTTCAAGGAATCTATGATCTAATTGAAGAGCTCAAGATGTGGAAAAATAAAAAACATAGTTATTCTCATTGCCAAGGTCAGAACAGACCTGAGAATCTTGCCTTCCATGCATGCATGCTAAGTTGCTTCAGTCATGTCTGACTCTGTGTACTACTACTACTCTATGGACTGTAGCTCACCAGGTTGCTCTGTCCATGGGATTCTCCAGGCAAGAATACTGGTCCATATGCTGGTGTGAGGTCTTGAGGGCTGGGTCAAACCAGGAAGATGATTACCTAGAAGCTACTCATAAGATCGTTTTACTGCAGGGCCATAGTGAGAGCAACTGCTTAGAAATGGATCTGGCTCTGCAGTCAGAACCACTGAAGGGGGAGATACTGCACTCAGTTATGAAGTGGATAGAGAGTCTGGATGAAGCATTATAAGAGAGGGAGAGCCTGGAACAGGATGGGAGTGCACGGCAAGTGAAGGTGGAGGATCCATGTGAATTAGTAGGGACCTCTATATGAATTCTGGCAAGACTTTTGAGGTAAGGATGGCATCTTAAAGAAACAAAACTGGGATGAACAAATAATATCTCTTTTCTCATTTGTGGGATTTCCCTGATGGCTCAGTTGGTAAAGAATCCACCTGCAATGCAGGAGACCCTGGTTCGATTCCTGGGTCAGGAAGATCTGCTGGAAAAGGGATAGGCTACTCACTCCAGTATACTTGGGCTTCCCTTGGGGCTCAGCTGGTAAGGACTCCATCTGCAATGCAGGAGACCTGGGTTTGATCACTAGGTTGGTAAGATCCCCTGGAGAAAGGAAAGGCTACCCACTACAGTATTCTGGCCTGGAGAAATCTGACTGTATAGTCCTTGGGGTCGCAAAGAGTTGGACACGACTGAGTGACTTTCACTTTCACTTCTCATTTGTAAAATAAGGAAGGTTGAAACACATGACTACTAAGAAATTGCCCAGCTCGGAGAAGGCAATGGCAACCCACTCCAGTACTCTTGCCTGGAAAATCCCATGGACAGAGGAGCCTGGTAGGCTGCAGTCCGTGGGGTCGTGAAGAGTCGGACACGACTGAGCGACTTCACTTTCATGCATTAGAGAAGGAAATGGCAACCCATTCCAGTGTTCTTGCCTGGAGAATCCCAGGGATGGCAGAGCCTGGTGGGCTGCCATCTATGGCGTCGCACAGAGTTGGACATGACTAAAAGTGACTTAGAAGCAGAAGTTTATAAGTCAAGCATTCTAGAACCAGACAAAAAGCATTAATAGGTAGTATTCAAATCAGCTATATAGACTGATGTTCCCAAATCATAGCCCATCAGAGTTTTGTTATTCATTTGCTGTTAAATCTTTTAATTTTCTTACACTATCACTTGAATGTGTTGAGGAAAGGTAGATTCATACTTCTCCAAAATTGAAGTGATCTTCTTTTCAGGAGAAAAATAAACTTAATCCAATTCAGTGATTTAAACCTGAAGTTAAGCATATTGAGTCAAAATGATAGTGTCCCTTCTCCATTTTTTCCATTGAGCATCAGATCAGCTTTGATAATAGCATTTTTTTATTATCCTTCTCTGTTTTTAATATATTTACAGCTCATCACTTGTTTATTGTATAATTCTTCAAAAAGGCCTCCCAAAAAGTATTGCTGAAGGGAAAAACAAAAAGTATTGCTGAAAAGAAAAACAAAAAGGAATCTATGAATATGAAAAAAACCAATTTAACTAATCTTATTGGTCTTTGGTCTTTTCTTCTTCCTTCTTGTTTCACTCCAAGATGGTGTCTTGGTGTATTTGCTCACATAATCTTATGGTATTGAGAGGAGGATGTCCTTGTGTTCATAAACCATGTCCTCTGGCTCTTCAGTGCTGTCAGTTCTCTACCTGGTTAGTGCCAGACCTGAATGCACTCCACGGTGAAGCCACTGCCTAGGGTAACTTGTGTTCTGGCCTCTCTAGTTTGATCAGGGCCCGTGTTTTCCCTGGTTGACAGGATCTAGGATCTATGGAAACCCCTTACAGTCTGGTTTTGACTCCCATTTGGCCCTGGCCCACAACACTCTTCCCTCGCATTACACATTCAACTTCTACCCTGACTTGTACTTTTTCTTTCAACCCCCCTTGCCAGTTTTCAGTGATAAATGAATCCCATCTATAGCACATCTCCCAAACCGTGCTCACCACCTGATTTACTTTCAGGAGTTCTCGTGTCTCTGCTGGGTGCTGGGGCAATTGGAAAGGTGATTGCATTCCAGATGTTCAACAGGAAGCAGAATGAAAGTCTTCTGCCCATGGAGGTCCCCCGCTTATATAAGTGTCTCTAAGTCTCCCTTAGTTTCTTCACTCATTCAATCAATATATATTGAGAACAAGATAAGGTCCCTATCCTCTGGGACTTTATAGAGTAATGGGGGCTGGGGAGCACATGTGATAAAGATCTCAGCAAATAAGTGAATAAATGCAATTTTTAAAAGTGCTATGAAAGAAACAGGATTTTGTGTTCCAAATAATAAGTGAGAGTTACTAAAAAACCAATTTTAGAAGTAGTTTGGTGAAGAATTCTCTGATAAGACAATCTGTTAAGGATTAGAGGCAGCCAACCATGTGAAGATAGGAAGAGTAATGCAGGGTAAGGAACAGCAAATCCAAAGGGCCTAGATCATAAAGAGCCTCCAGATGGGTTGGAAAGTGATCTGCTAAGATCCTCCTTACATGCTTATAGAAAAGTGACATGATTTTTGAGGTATGATTAAAACTAGAAACTAGAAAATTGCTGAGTTTTAAATAAGGCCCAGGCTAGAGTAAGGCACGGAGAAGGCAATGGCACCCCACTCCAGTACTCTTGCCTGGAAAATCCCATGAACAGAGGAGCCTGGTGGGCTGCAGTCCATGGGGTCGTTAAGAGTCAGATACGACTGAGCAGCTTCACCTTCACTTTTCACTTTCATGCATTGGAGAAGGAAATGGCAACCCACTCCAGTGTTCTTGCCTGGAGAATCCCAGGGATGGAGGAGCCTGGTGGGCTGCTGTCTATGGGGTCGCACAGAGTCGGACACAACTGAAGCGATTTAGCAGCAGCAGCAGCAGAGTAAGGCAAGTGAGGCACTCACCTCAGGTACAAAATTTAAGGATGCGCCAAAATCTGAAGTTTGGAAGAAATGATCTTTATGAGTGCATTACTAGTTTTGACTTGATTTGGTAATGAAGTTCTATTGTTATACATATATTCATTCACTTAACAAACATTTATTAACATATGAAAAATTACCACTAGCTTTTCCCTTTGTTAGATTTTTTCTTGTATCATCTTGATTATTCTCAAATTCTTTTTCCATTGAAAATTAAGAATGAATGAAGGTTGAGCTTCCCATGTGACGCAGTGGTAAAGAATCTGCCTGCCAATGCAGGAAATGCAAGTTTGATCCCTGGTTTGGGAAGATCACCTGGAAAAGGAAATGGCAACCCACTCCAGTATTCTTGCTGGAAAATTCTATGGGCAGAGGGTCCATGGTGTCACTAAGAGTCAGATACGTCTAAGTGGGCTGCATAAAAAATGTTTGAGCAGTGCCAATATAGCCCCCAAATCAATGTTTGAATTATTTTAGAAAGGCTTTATGATAATCTAGGACAGAAAGATGGCATTAAGATTTAAGCTGCTGTTTGATTCACTTGCCACTTCAAGGAAGAATGAACAGGGCTGTGTCAATAGAACTGAGACGTGGAATAGGGGCTCCAACCCTATTCTGTGATGAAGCTAGAAATGTAAATAAAGCTGAAAACTGTTGTGCAGGAGTTCTGAGATTTAAGCGCTCATAAGGCAAGCTCTGGGGGTAGCCACAACTGAAGGCAGCTAGGACAGCCATGTTTGAAGCAAGAATCATGACTCCTGTAATCTCACATCCTCTGGGTAGCAGCTGGAAGCTTTACTAGATTGGGGGCCATGAGGATATTAAGGGTAGAACCAGCCAGTATCACCCACTTAGTTATTCTCCTTCAAAGCCATCTGGACTATCACCTTCCCTTGCTCTGTCTTCATGCATGTATGTATGTGCTAGTTGCTCAGTTGTGTTCAACTCTTTGGGACCCTGTGGACTGTAGCTTGCCAGGCTCCTCTGTCCATGGAATTCTCCAGGCAAGAATACTGGGTAGCCATTCCCTTCTCCAGGGGGTCTTCCCCACCCAGGGATCCAACCTAGGTCTCTGACATTGTGGGAAGATTCTTTACTGTCTGATCCACCAGGGAAGCCCCTGTCTTCATGCCTTTGCTCAACTGTACTTAGAAAGCCAAATTATTGTAATTAGGCTAGCTGCAGAAAGGGCAGGGTAGATCTCCTGGCATATTTTTTTCTACTTTTCTTTCTTCTTTTTAATCCACCTTCCATTTTTGTCTTATCATACAAACTACACACCTTCACATGAGCACACAGACCACACACATTGTGAGTCCCAGGACATATGAAAACTCACGTGGACATAACTTCAGAACATACCCAACTCTCAGCACTGGTCTTCTCGGGTAGGAAGATAATATTTCCCTGCTGTTAATTTCTAAACTGAAAAAAAGGAACCATGTTTGCTTTGAGTTCAGAGTCCTTTCCACTGGCTTTACGGCTGAAGACACTTGACCAGGTAGGATCCAGAGTACCTGATACATTGTGTACATGGGTACGTATCCCATGTACCGTAGAGAGGAAAGAGACGACTGAGGTCTGCCACAAAGAGAGAGCTAGGACTGGATCAGGTCTGGGACCAGGTCCTGGTATGTTCTTTACCAGCCTCACCGCTAGAAGTCAGTGTGCTGCTAACTCCTTATTTTCTGGATTGCTGAACTGTCTCCTTTGGATAATCAGAAATGCTGAGGTATTCCCATAGACAAAGGCTTTGGGTATTGGTTGGTCAAATTCAAGACACATTACTCTCTTGATCTTGCGTGTCCATATTATAACTATAATTAGCTCAGAAAGCCAGGAACTTTGCTGTTTTTCCTCTAAAACACAGCTGCAGTCCCTGTACCCTTGATTCTGAATGTTGTGCTGGGACTGAGGCCACCTGTCCCTGTATCTGTAATTTTTTTCTCAAAGAGCTGAGTGATTGCCTTGAACAGCTGTGGGTATTTGTGTTTTATTTTTATAAGCCCTAAGCAACTGAGTGAAAAGCAAAGCCAATTATGTCATTGAGTCTTTTAATATGTATGAACAGAATAGCAGAAAACTGAGTTAGCCATGGCAAATCCAAGGTTTACATAGAAGGAGCAGCACTGAGTTTTACTGGGAAATCAGTGAACAAAGAGGCAAAATGTTTGCTTTCGGGGGGGAAGACTATTTTTATTTTGTTTATGTTCATTTAGATAAACTATCTTTACACAAAGTCTCTTTAAATCCTACAAACACTGAATTCATCAATACAAGATGGGAGAGGAAGCGTGGTTGGAGAACATGCAAAATCTAAGTCCAGAAAAGAGAATTAGGTTTCTAAAGGCAGTAATCCCTACAGATTTATTTGTTCTTGGGGATGTTTAAAATAATGTTCCCTTTTTCTTTGATTTTTTATGGAGTTTAAATGTTATAGTCCAGTTCAGTATCCCCTCTGAAAACCTACTTGTAGCATCATTGCAGTAAGTCAAGAATTTGGAGAGCTGGAGCCCAATTTCTGGCATTCATTTCAGATGCCAGTGGGTCTTTGATCACTGACTATTATTGGAGAATCTTCAGGTCAGTGTTTAAGGCAGAAGGCAGTTTAACCTAGTGTTGTGTAGCATCTTGTTTGAAATTACAGGTCAGATCTTCAACAGCTACATTTTTAGTGACGACGATGGTGGTGAGTGATGCTGTTTTGGGAAGTTAAATACGCGGACCTTCCTATTTCCATATGAAAACTCGTAGAAGCATTCTACCTAAAAAATTATGACAAAATTTGAGACGTTTTGATCTCTTTTTCTCATTATTTTCCTTCTTATTTTAAGGTGAATGCAGTTTATCTCAGTTGTATTTTTCTTCTTTATTATGAAAATGCTACTTAACTATTGCTTTTTAAAATGATAGAAAATACAGGAAAACTATAAGAAAAATTCTATTCCAAAAGGCAGTGTTTTAAGTATCTTAGTCTTGGCCGAGATTTTTGTATGTGTGTGTGTGTTTGAAATCACTCAGTCATATCTGACTCTTTGTGACCCCATGGACTGCAGCCCGCCAGGCTCCTGTGTCCATGGGATTCTCCAGGCAAGAATACTGGAGAAGGTTGCCATGCCCTCCTCCAGGGGATCTTCCTGACCCAGAGATTGAACGTGGGTCTCCCGCATTGCAGGTAGATTCTTTACCAGCTGAGCCACTGTGTGCGTTTGTGTATTCATAATTGAGTCTGTATTGTATGTACACTTTTGAGTTCTTTAAAACGTTAAGCATCATAAGCCTTCTCCAATGTTATTAAAAATTCTATAAGCAATTTTGCTACTTCTTCTTTTACTTCTCCTTCCCTACCTTTCTATTCACTCTCTTTTCATTTAAAAATTCATTTATCTATTTATTTTGGCAGCCCTAGGCCTTCATTGCTGTGGGTGGGCTTTCTTTAGTTGCTGCTAGGACAAGTGGGGGCTACTCTATTTGTGGTGCAGAGGTTCTCATTGCGGTGGCTTCTCTTGTTGCGGAGCACAGGCTCTAGGCGTGTGGACTTCAGTAGCTGCAGCACACAGGCCCTGCAGCACAGACTCAGTGGTTGTGGTGCATGGCGTTAGTCGCTCCATAGCATGTGGGATTTGCCCAGACCAGGGACTCCCTATGTCCCCTATGTTGGTAGGTGAATGCTTATCCACTGTACCACCAGGGAAATCCCCATTCTCTTTCTTAAACAGTATTTATTTTCTTACTTTTTCTTTCTTTCTTCCTTTTTGCTTCATCAAAATGCCATTTAGAAAATGTTTGCTTTTGGACAAGACAGACTAGGAACTGGATTTTCCTTGGAGCCTATGAGGAGGTGGCAGTGTGAGTCCAGTGGGGCCACAGCAATTGGAACTCATGGGGCATAGTAGCAAAGAGACAACTGCACAAAAATAGAGCTCTAAAGATCTGAAGAGCATCAGAGTTTTCACCTGAGTACTGAACAGCATATTAGTGTGAGGAAAGTATGAAGTTTGGGGAAAGAACTGCATAAAAGGACTAGAAGGAAAAATCACTGGGATTCATATAGGGCTTAGAAGAGCCTGTAATCCCACTGGCCAGGGTGGATAGATAGTGTGAGTTATGGATGTCAGAAGGATAAGGCTGTGCATCAGTGGGACAAAATTTCCTTAGATTAAAAGCTGTTCTGGTCTCACATGAAAAAGTATAAAATCAAGCCTCAAAAAACTTGAAATCTTTCTAAGTATCTTTACTCCAAGAACAAAGCTCAAGAATATTTGCATAAATATGAAAAATAAAACCCAGTACCCAACAGGTAAAATTAACAGTGTTTGATAGCCTATAAAAAGTTAGCAGTTATACAAAGAAGTAGGAAAATATGAACCATAATGGAAAAAAAGGGGTCAATAGAAATAGACTCCGAAATAACATAGGTTATAGAATTAGTAAACAAGAACATCAAAACTGGGTATTGTAATTATACTTTATATATCTGAGACAGTAAGTTAAAGTATGAATAATTAAGAAGAGTCATGAAAAAATTTTAAAAACTCAAACAAACTTCTCAAGATTAAAAATATATCTGGAAGTGACTTCCCCAGTGGTCCAGAGGTTAAGACTATGTTTCCAATGCAGCGGGTATGGGTTGTATCTGTGGTCAGGGAACTAAGATCCCATGTGCTGCAGGGTGCAACCCCCCACAAAAAAGTCTGAAATAAAATATACATTGATGGAATTAACAGGGGATTGGTCACTGCAGAAGGGAAGATTAGTAAATTTTAAAGCACAACAATAAAACTATAAAAAATGAAGCACAGAGAAAAAGAAAAAAACTGAAAAAAGTGAACTGAGCTTCAGTGAACTTGGGACAAGTTCAAACAGCTTAATACACATATAAGGGGAAATCCTAAAGGAGGTAAGTGAAGATAGAAAAAGATGCAATTAAATAGTGGGTACAAAGTTTCTGAATTTGATAAAACTCTAAATCCACATCCGAGAAGCTCAATGAACTCCAGGTCTAAGGTTCTCCTTCAGTTCAGTTCAGTTGCTCAGTCATGTCCGACTCTTTGTGACCCCATGGACGCCAGGCTTCCCTGTCCATCACCAACTCCCGCAGTTTACTCAAACTCATGTCCATTGAGTCAGTGATGCCATCCAACCATTTCATCCTCTGTCGTCCCTTCTCCCACTTTCAATCTTTCCCAGCATCAGGGTCTTTTCCAATGAGTCAGTTCTTCGCATCAGGTGGCCAAAGTATTGGAGTTTCAGTTTCAGCATCAGTCCTTCCAAAGAATATTCAGGACTGATATCCTTTAGGATGGACTAGTTGGATCTCTTTGTTGTCCAAGGGACTCTCAAGAATCTTCTCCAACACCACATTTCAAAAGCATCAGTTCTTTGGTGATCAATTTTCTTTATAGTCCAACTCTCACGGTGATAGAAAAATCTTAAAAGTAGGCAGAGAAAAAATTCATATGTAAAGGAGAAGAAAGATAAGGGTAACCACAGACTTGTCACTGGAAACAATGCAATTAAAAGAGACAACTAAATGGAGGAATATACTATGTTCATGAATTAAAATAGTAGATATTATTAAGATGCCAGTTTGCAAAGAGTCGGACACGACTGAGCGACTGATCTGATCTGCTCTGATCTGATGTCCCTAAACTACAATCCAGTATGAATCTCAACAGTTTTGTTTTGTTTTTCTTTGCAAATGACAGTCTGATTTTCCAGTTTATATGGAAATGCAAGGGGCTTAGAATAACCAAAAACTTTGAAAAAGTAAAAGAAAGTTTGGGGGCTTATAATGCTTGACTTCAAAACTTATAAAGATACTATAATCAAGGCAGTGTGGCATCAGCATAACATTGGAAAAATGGTGAAAAACTATAAATAAAACTGCTTCTATAAGAGTCTTCGGTACCAGGTAGGAGATCATGAAAACTTGGTACAGTTCAAGACCAAGGAGAGCTATTTTGGCAAGACAAGCTCATAGTCAGGTGACTGACTTGCTGTGGTCCCAACTGCAGAAACACAAAGCAATAGTATTTAAAACAGCATAATACTGGCGTAAAAATAGACACATGGAACCATAGAACAGAACAGAGAGCTCAGAAAAAAACCTGCACATTTACCATCAACTAATATTTGACGAAGGAGCCAAGAAAATTCAAAGGGGAAAGGATACTCTATTTCAATAAAGTGTTGGGAAAACTAGAAATTCACAAGCAAAAGAATGAAATTTGATTTCTGTCTTATACCACTCACAAAATCACAAACTTTAACTTGAAATGGGTTAAACACTTAAATGTAAGGCCTGAAACTTTAAAACTCTTGGGAGAAAATATAGGGTAAAAGCTTCTTAACACTGGTCTTTATAACAACTTTTTGGATATGATACTAAAAACACAAGCAACAAAACCAAAAATAAACAAGTGGGTCTGTATCAAACTAAAAAACTGCACAGCAAGTGTCAACAAAATGAAGAGGTTATGTACAAGATGGGATAAAGTGTTTGCAAATCATATATCTGATAAAGTGTTCATATCTAAAACAAGTAAGAAACTCATATAACTCAATAGGGAAAATAATCAAATAGTTTTATTTTAAAAATGGATAGACATTTCCCCAAAGATATACAAAACAGGTTCATGAAAAGATACTCAACATCACTAATCATCAGGGAAGTTTAATCAATACCATAATCAGATATCACCCCATACCTGATAGAATGTCGATTACCCAATACAAGAGATAACAAGGATTGCTGAGGTTTTGGAGAAATTAGAACTCTTGTACATTGTTGGTAAGAAAGTAAATTAACACAGTACGGAGTTTCCTGACGTTTAGAATCACCATATGGTCCAACAATCTCACTTCCGGGTATAGATCTGAAGGAAATGAAATCAGTGTCTTGAAGAGATACCTGCACCCCCATGTTCTCTGCAGCATTATTCACAATTGTTAAGACATAGAAAAAGCCTGAGTATTCATCTACATAAGAATGGATAAAGAAAATCTGGAATACATGCACACAGTAGAGTATGATTCAGTTATAAAAAAGGAAATCCTGCCATTCACAACAATACGGATGGAATTTGAGGACATTATGCTAAGTGAAACAAGTCAGAGAAAGATAAATACTGTATGATCTCACTTAACATGTGGAATCTACAAAAGTCAAACTCACAGAAGCAGAGAGTACTATGGTAGTTGCCAAGGGCTAGGAGGTAGGGGAAATGGAAATAATTGGTCAAAGGGTAAAAACTTCTCATATAATTGAGATGTATCAATTATATCTCAATAAAGTTGGATAAATAAATAAAAAAGGCTAGAGAAAATCCTTTGAATAGAAAGATAATTACTAAATGTGGAAGAATTGATGATATTAGAAAATCTCCATTTGGCAAAAATTAGAGTAATGATTAATATTAATGGGTGTCAAAACTAGTGAGTGAAAGTGAGGTAAAGAATCAGATTTTATATAGTTATCTCTCTAGGAAATATTTATTGATGACAAAAAGGGAAAAACACAGCTTTACACTCAAGGATCTGGCAAATACTGTCTTGACCAGGCGAAGTTAACACCTCAAGTAGCAGGGTTTTTGTAGAGATGAGATGGACCACCTACCCACAGTTGGTTCAGGTGTCAAGACTGGTGATAACACACTCACACACACACCCCAAGAGGACAGAAACAGGTTTATCACTCACATTTTGAGACATTTTGAAAAGAGTAGCAAGCATGTTTCAAAATGGCTTGAGAGAACAAGAAATGTGGCTGGTTTGGGGTTTTATTGGGTTAAAGGGTGGGCTACAGATGTGGCTTCTCAGGCATGGGCCAGGGCTTGTACAGTTGGAACTTAGCTGCATGAAAGAAGGGAGCGTCTGTGCTCTCTTACCAGCTTGCCCTGATGTGGGGCAGCAGAAGGGAGAGGAATAAGACTTGAAAACCGTCAGCTTGTTCTCAAAAATAAGTTGTCCAAAGTCTATTTTACTGCACGTGAATGCATCATTTTAGCATTTCAAACATCTTTGTTAACAAGTAGACATAATGTTATCTTGTTTTAATTTTTATTTCTTTGATCTCTTTAGAGGGTGAAGTATTTGCAAATTTTGTTGCTCATTAGTGTTTCCTCTTTTGGAAATAACATTTATATCTTCTTTTGATCGAGGTTATGATCTTTCTCCCAGAGTTTTATGTAAGTGCTTTATCATAGTCATTGCAGTATTGCCCAATTTGTGGTTTGCCTTTTAACTTTGGTTATCTTACTCTTTAAGAGAAAGAACTTTTTTCTTTTTGAAATGAGAAAATATGCTTCTGCATCAAGAAAAATTGCCAAATTCAAGACTAGCTCTGTATCTGGAAGGAGTTCCTAAGACAGAGGAGGAAGGAAATACTGCAAGCTTTGGCTAAGGGGCTCTGTGTTTTGTGCTCTTGAGTTATACGGGGGTGAGGAATGTAGGTGGCGCTAGTGATAAAGACTCTACCTGCCAGTGCAGGAGACATAAGAGATGAGGGTTCAATCCCTGGGTAGGAAAGATCCCGTGGAGAAGGGCATGACAATCCACTCCAGTATTCTTGCCTGGAGAATCTCATGGACAGAGGAGTCTGGTGGGCTATGGCCCACGGGGTTGAAAAGAGTTGGACACAACTGAAGTGACTTAGCATGCTTGCAATGTGGATCAAACTCAATTAAGTTTTGTTTTGTTCTTTTTTTAAAAAAACATTTTTCTTTCTCTATTTTTGGCTGTGCTGGGTCTTTGCTGTTATGTGCTGGCTTTTTCTAGTTGCGTGACTGGGGGGCTGCTCTTCGCTGCAATTGAAGGGCTTCTCATTGCAGTGGCTTCTCTTGCCACAGAGCATGGGCTCTTGAGTGTTGGGCCAGTAACTGTGGTATTTGGGATTAGTTGCTCCATGGCATGTGGGATCTTTCTGGACCAGGGATTCAACCAGTGTCCCCTGCACTGGTAGGTGGATTCCTAACCAGTAGGCCACCAGGGAAGCGCTTTTTTTGTTCTTAATCATAGGTCTAGATGACTTGTTTTGAGAACTACTTTAGAGTAAATTACACACACAAAGTCATTTTTCTCCTCTGTCACAGAATATTTGGAAAGTCTGGTACTAAGTTAATTGTATCACAGCCCTAAAAATTAAAAAAAAAAATGGCTCCAAAAATGAATTCACATAAATAGTGCCATGTGGGTTGACAAAAACAGACAGAAAAGAATAAGCAGATTGTACACTCTATTATTGAGAAAAATTCTGGGCTATCCCCAGTCACAAATACTGTAATATTCAATGTTTCAGGATAAGAACTCATCACAAAATAATATTTCAGAAAACACTATAAAAAAAAACATCAAAAGAAAATAAATGGATTGCACACAGAGTTGAGAAGTTCAGAATAGCTAGAAAAAATCCAGCTTACCCATCCAGGTGAGCAGAAGGTTTCAGCCACTTTGTTGTTCAGTCACTCAAGTCATGTCCAAAGTCGCTCTTTGCACCCCCATGGACTGCAGCATGCCAGGCTTCCCTGTCATTCACTATCTCCCCGAGCTTGCCTAAACTCATGTCCGTTGAGTTGGTGAGGCTAACCATCCATCTCGTCCTCCGTTGTGCCCTTCTCCTTCTGCCTTCAGTCTTTCCCAGCATCAGGGTCTTTTCAGTGAGTCAGCTCTTTGCATCAGGTGGCCAAAGTATTGGAGCTTCAGCTTCAGCATCAGTCCTTCTGATGAATATCGAGGGTTGATTTCCTTTAGGACTGACTGGTTTTATTTCCTTACAGTTGAAGGGACTCTCAAGAGTCTTCTCCAACACCATAGTTCAAAAGCATCAATTCTTTGATGCTCACCTTTATAGTCCAAATCTCACATCCATACGTGACTCCTGGAAAAACCATAGCTTTGACTAGATGGACCTTTGTCGGCAAAGTAATGTCTCTGCTTTTTAATATGCTGTCTTGGTTTGTCATAACTTTTCTTCCAAGGAGCAAGCGTCTTCTCTTTCATGGCTGCAGTCACCGTCCACAGTGATTTTGGAGCTCAAGAAAATGTCTGTCACTGTTTCCATTGTTTCCCCATCTATTTGCCATGAAGTGATGGGACCGGCCACTTGGGGGAGCTCAAATCTCACATCCCTCAGTTAACTACTCCACTTGCAAAGAGGTTGCCAGCAGACACTGGATTGATTGGTCAAGTCCAAGAACACAGTTAGGGCATTGTGCGAGGGCCTGGAACTTTCTCTATGCTGAAAGGAAGGGTAAACACAATTCCTTTTGAGGTTCTTATATTGCAGGGCTTTCTCTGATTGAGTTTTTAGGAAAATAGGTTTCCTATAGAGCTGGGGTGATTAAAGAGAGCTCTTCCTAGACAGAGGTGCTCTACTGTCCCCTGGATGGTCTTGGGGGACAATGAATGACTTTTGGTACTAAGAAGAACTTTTCTTTCTCTCCTTGATTTAATTGAAACTTCATTGGAATTGTTTTTTCTCTGCATCACAGCCAAACAATGAGGATGACTGCAGGCCAGTTAACCTCTCTGGATAATGGAAAAGAACTGGTCACAGTGCACTAAGAATTAGTTTCAAGGGCAAAGGAGGGCTCAGCTCACGGAAGAAAGAGCTCTGTAGAGAATTTTGGACTGGTGGTGCTCGCATTTGTGGACAGGAGAATGCATGCACTATCCAAGGGTTTTATTTCCCTTTAATCTCCTTTTTCTCAATATGGGCTGAGATAAATTCTAATACTGGCATAGATATTAGATCACCAGAAGTGTTTGATAAGACATCACAATGAAATTCATCACTAAACCGATAAAGAGTCCTTTTCTCTCCTTTTTTGTTGCCTCTCTCCTTCCCTTCATTCACTCCTTCAAGCTAGAAAACATATGGGAGAAAACTTCCTCTCTCCTCCCTCCTTTTCTCTCTCTCCCATCCTTCTTTCCTTCTTCTCTTTGTTCATTCATTCATCTTTTCCTTTTTGATGTGGTTCCATCTAAGATGTATCAGTAATTGCTTTTCCTATTTGGAATTGACTTTTAACATTATAAGTGATTCCTGAATACACTCTCCTTTCAACAGACCAGAAACCTACAGTTAAAGTGGCTGTGAGGTCCTCCTGGAGCACTATCTTATTGCCCCCAATGTGTATCCCAAGCATCATTATTAAAGGAGGCCTATAGCCAGATTAGCTTGGCTTACGTTGTACTCTACCAATTAACTGACTGTGTAACTTTAGGCAAGTTACTTAACCTGTCTGTGCCTAAGTTTCTTTATCTGGAGAATGGAAATGTTGTTAATACCTACCTTATAGGGTGGTTTTAAGGATAAAATGCAATAATTTATGTAAAACACTTGAACACTATATCATATTTAATAAGCTCTTTAAAATATTGGCTGTTACCCTGCTTCCCGTTTGTGATACATTCTTTTCCTCCATTCCTGGAGGTTATCACTATTATGAGTTTTTAGAATATTGTTTTTTTTTTTAATTTTTTAAAAAATTTTATTTTATTTTTAAACTTTACAATATTGTATTGGTTTTGCCAAATATAGAAATGAATCCACCACAGGTATACACGTGTTCCCCATCCTAAACCCTCCTCCCTCCTCCCTCCCCATACCATCCCTCTGGGTCGTCCCAGTGCACCAGCCCCAAGCATCCAGTATTGTGCATCAAACCTGGACTGGCGACTCGTTTCATATATGATATTATACGTATTTCAATGCCATTCTCCCAAATCATCCCACCCTCTCCCTCTCCCACAGAGTCCAAAAGACTGTTCTATACATCAGTGTCTCTTTTGCTGTCTCGTATACAGGGTTATTGTTACCATCTTTCTAAATTCCATATATATGCATTAGTATACTGTATTGGTGTTTTTCTTTCTGGCTGTATAATAGGCTCCAGTTTCATCCACCTCATTAGAACTGATTCAAATGTATTCTTTTTAATGGCTGAGTAATACTCCATTGTGTATATGTACCACAGCTTTCTTATCCATTCATATGCTGATGGACATCTAGGTTGCTTCCATGTCCTGGCTATTATAAACAGTGCTGCGATGAACATTGGGGTACACGTGTCTCTTTCCCTTCTGGTTTCCTCAGTGTGTATGCCCAGCAGTGGGATTGCTGGATCATAAGGCAGTTCTATTTCCAGTTTTTTAAGGAATCTCCACACTGTTCTCCATAGTGGCTGTACTAGTTTGCATTCCCACCAACAGCGTAAGAGGGTTCCCTTTCTCCATACCCTCTCCAGCATTTATTGCTTGTAGACTTTTGGATCGCAGCCATTCCGACTGGTGTGAAATGGTACCTCATAGTGGTTTTGATTTGCATTTCTCTGATAATGAGTGATGTTGAGCATCTTTTCATGTGTTTGTTAGCCATCTGTATGTCTTCTTTGGAGAAATGTCTATTTAGTTCTTTGGCCCATTTTTTGATTGGGTCATTTATTTTTCTGGAGTTGAGCTGTAGGAGTTGCTTGTATATTTTTGAGATTAGTTGTTTGTCAATTGCTTCATTTGCTATTATTTTCTCCCATTCTGAAGGCTGTCTTTTCACCTTGCTTATAGTTTCCTTTGTTGTGCAGAAGCTTTTAAGTTTAATTAGGTCCCATTTGTTTATTTTTGCTTTTATTTCCAATACAGAATATTGTTTTAATATCATGTGTGTGTGTGTGTATTTGACAAATGGTGACCTATTAGTCCACCAGGCTCCTCTGTCCATGGAATTTTCCAGGCAAGAATACTGGAGAGGGTTGCCATTTCCTACTCCAGGGAATTTTCCCGACCCAGGGACTGAACTGATGGGAGGTGAATTCTTTACCACTGAGCCACCTGGGAAGCCCCCCAACATATTACACATATTATTCTGTAGTTTGCTTTCTTAAATAAACATTTATGTTTTATGATTTATCCACGCTGATGCAAATTGATTTAGTGTACTCCTTTTAACTGCTATATAATATTGTGAATCTGACTTGTTTAGCTATTTCCTATTTGATAGATAGTTAAAATGTTACTAATTTCTTCTATCATAAATAGTGCTGCATGGAACCCTCATATAAGTTTCTGGGCCATATTATGATAGAAGTCTATGTGTAGAACTTACTAGTTGTAGCAAAAGTACAAACTGGTTGAGCCAATTTGTATCCCCACTACTAATATCTGAAAGTACTCATTCCCCCAAACCTTGCAAAAGTTCAAGAAGAAAATCAACCATTTTTGGCAATCTAATGCATAGAAAGTTTGCCATTATTGTTTTAACTTGTATTTTTATGGTTCCTAGTGAGATTGAGCATCTTTTCATATGTTTAATGACCATTTGTATTTTTTGTGAATCATCTACGCATAGCCTCTGTTTGCACTTCTATTATATCACTAATCTTTTTCTTATTACTCTGTAAGATAATCTTTAAAGTACATGACAAATACTGTCTCCTAATCAGGTTTGCTTATCTTTTAGATTTGTTCGTGAGGTCTTTGATCATACATGCCTAAATTTGTTTTAATTATACTTAACTGCACACTTATTCTTGTAAATACCATTTTCATGCCTTTAGTCTATAGAAGGAAATTGAAGTTCCATAAGAAAAAACAAATTGTGTAGAAAGAACACATAGAGTGAGAAAGGGAGAAAGGTGAGAATCAAAGCTTGCTCTAAAGAACACCTTCATGTACAAGTGGCAAGTCTGGAACATGGACAAGAATAGATCTAGCTTTAAAAATAGATTTTGTCTTGCAATTCAATGGAGAGAGAACATAAAGAAAATGATGACATCAATCAGACAAACAGTGTAACCCTATATGTTGTAGGGAAGGAATGAGAATAACTTAGGAAAGGGTGGAAGTTTGGGGGGAAAGCCCCTAAATTTGACTCTAACTGAAAGAAAGAGGGATTCTCTAGGGGGAAATGGAAGTGGAATACAAGAGTAAGGAATTAGGTTGTGTCACTATAGGAAAACTAAGATCATGGCATCTGGTCCCATCACTTCATGGGAAATAGATGGGGAAACAGTGGAAACAGTGTCAGACTTTATTTTTGGGGGCTCCAAAATCACTGCAGATGGTGACTGCAGCCATGAAATTAAAAGACGCTTGCTCCTTGGAAGAAAAGTTATGACCTAGACAGCATATTGAAAAGCAAAGACATTACTTTGCCAACAAAGGTCTGTCTAGTCAAGGCTATGGTTTTTCCAGTGGTCATGTATGGATGTGAGAGTTGGACTGTGAAGAAAGCTGAGCGCTGAAGAATTGATGCTTTTGAACTGTGGTGTTGGAGAAGACTCTTGAGAGTCCCTTGGACTGCAAGGAGATCCAACCAGTCCATCCTAAAGGAGATTAGTCCTAGGTGTTCCTTGGAAGGAATGATGCTGAGGCTGAAACTCCAGTACTTTGGCCACCTCATGCGAAGAGCTGACTCATTGGAAAAGACTCTGATGCTGGGAGGGATTGGGGGCAGGAGGAGAAGGGGACGACAGAGGATGAGATGGCTGGGTGGCATTACTGACTCGATGGCATTACTTTACTCATGAGTCTGAGTAAACTCTGGGAGTTGGTGATGGACAGGGAGGCCTGGCATGCTGCGATTCATGGGCTCGCAAAGAGTCGGACATGACTGAGTGACTGAACTGAACCGAACTGAACTGACTATAGGAAAAGAGGTAGAGAAAGCAGTGTTCTTCTTGATCTGAAAGAAAGCTAGGAAATACATGGGATAAGACATATTGCTCTTTCCTGTACCACTAACGGCTTGAGAAATGTTACCAGTGGTAACTTCAGCTCAGAAATACACTGATGGAAGGATTCTCCAGCTGGTACAAATGTGGTGGCAGAAGGAAACGCTAACCTAGGAAGTAGGACTGTTAGGACTAAAAAAAATTTTAGACTCCAAAGTCTAAAACAGTAGCATCTTCAGCATAGATGACGTCATAGGACTGGAAACAAACAAACACATGACATCTGGTGGGAGAAATAGAAACAGACATGAGCAGGAAATTGGAGGTATGGGAAAATACACCGGGCAATGGGAGATGCCTTTTGTAAATGAGTGAGAACTGTTATAAGAGAGAACACGTGCTCTTTGATGGGGTTCAAACTCAGTTAAGCATTTGGACAGTAGGAATAAGGCAACAAATATGAAAGCAACTTAAGAAATTTACAATATGCAGAATGAACACCAATGAGAAGAGAATGCTAGAAAGCCCTGGAGACTGGTGGACCCTCAGTGCAAATTTCTGAGTCATGCAATTAAAAGGACAGTTTACAGGGGTGATGGATTCTTTAATAAAATTTGGAATTTAGTATCATAATTAATCTCTTGATTGCATTTCTTCTAGGTTTAAAGTCATGGGGTTGATGGAATGGACTTTGGAAAATTGCATGGATTATCCTGGCAATGCTTTTTTCTCTTTTCTCTATTCCTTTTTGGAATATACCTGTGCTAGTCTTACAATAAATATGCATTTGAGCATTTTTCATTCCTCAGCTGACACGCTTGTTCCTTTTGGTTAGGTTATCTTCATGTCTTTGGAAACAAGGCCATCCTTGAGGACACTGTGATGCTCTTCAACTTCTGACTCCTGACCAACAGATTTATCTATAGTCACACTTTACTTTTGTTTCTTTCCAGACTTCCCCATCAAGTGGTACTGTGAGCATATCCTTAAACATTTCCTCTCTGCTCCAAACTTAAAAGACCTAGCAATAAGGAACAAAAACCCAAACAATAACTCAACAGTTTCATGCGCCAGAAATGGAAACACTCGGCAGTAAGCCGGGACTGCAGGGCTCTAGGTTCAGAAATAGACAGAGTTAGGAGAGTGACTTCTGCAGCAGAAAGAAAACCAAAGTGACTGACATGCGGTGGGGCACCAGGGCCAGCATCCCCATGTAAAGGCTAAGGCCAGGTGGGCCCACCCTGACCATGAAAGGAGGTGGAAACAGCTCTGATCACTGCTTGAAGCTGTGGCTTTATAAAACTGAGTCCCTGCAGCGGGGGCAGGAGGAAGTAGAGCAAGCCCAGCAGCAGGACTTGTTTGGCTCTGTAGCTAGATCTAAAATAGCCCCATCACTCTGCACTTGGAACTGTCCTTCAGTCTAAGATCTGGTTCTGGACTTGAGTGATGGGTCTCCCTGGGGGCCGAGTGGAGGCAACCACATAGTTTATAGAGAGAGGTATTGTCACAGAGAGAGAAAATAAGATAATACAAAACAGCAACAAACCTGTTCCATCTAAGATTAGCCTACCAACCCATAATACAAATTCAGCATTATGAAAACTACCACTAAAAAAGAGAGCAAAATAGTCAGATGGTTCACTCCTAGTAAAATGCAAAATAATAGAAACATATTGAATGATTAAAAAAATAGGTTTCTGATCTTCAAAAAAGAAAAAGAACAAGAAATTATAGGACTTCCCTGGCGGCACAATGGATAAGAATCCACCTGCCAATGCAGAGGACATAGGTTTGATTCCTGGTCCAGGAAGATTCCACATGTGATGGAGCAACTCAGCCTGTGCTCCACAACTGCTGAGCCCGAGCTCAAGGGCCCGCGAGCCACAACTACTGAGCCTGAGTGCTACAATTACTGAAACCCTCACCTAGAATCTGTGCTGTGCAACAAGAGAAGCCCCCAAAATGAGAAGCCTGCACACCTCAACAAAGAGTAGACCTCACTCGCTGCAACTACAGAAAGCTCGTGCAAAGCAATGATGATCCAGCATAGCCAAAAATAAATAAAATTAAAATATATGTAAATGTATATGTAAAAAGAAATTACAAAATAGGAATAGGCAGATCTGAGTAAAGAACCAATAGGTCACAAATGAAAAACAATTAGGAATTGTGAGAATGAAAATATAGTTAAATAAAAAGTTTAACAGGGTAAACACTATACTAGACACTGTAAAAGAACATTTTAGGAATTAAATAATCTTACAAGTATTACGTTTCCCCTCTTCTTCTGATGGTCTTGTATGTGAATGCTCTTTAGAGCAATCTTTGATTGTCACTTTTCTCCCTTTCTCATGCTATGTGTTCTTCCTACACAACTTGTTTTCTCCTATGGCTTTAGTTTCCTCCTATAGCCTAAAGGCATGAAAATGTAGTTGCAAGAATAATTGTGCAATTATGTATAATTATGCAAACATGGTCGATGATACATGAACCACTATAGCTTCTGTTATTGGGTAGTTTGGTAGAATAGTAAAGCTGTTCTTCAGACAATGTAAAATATTGGCTGAAAATATTGCCACAGATCAGCTTCCAAAGTTTCTCCTAACTTTTTTGCAACAGGTACTATGGTGAACAAGCTGCAGAGGTTCCAACTATTCATGTGACATATAAGTTATACAACTATTCTGACAGCTCACCTTCTCTTTACCACTGTATTCCTTTCATAAAATTGCTTTTGAACTTAAAAACTGCTTGGAAGACTCTCTAACTGACAGGAAGGTCTTAATATGCATCTACTTGAATGAATAGTTGGCTTCCTAGGTGGTGCTAGTGGTAAAGAACCACCAGTCAGTGCAGGAGATGTAAGAGATGTGGGTTCGATCCCTGGGTTTGGAAGATCCCTGGAGGAGGGGTGTGTCAATCCACTCCAGTATTCTTGCCTGGAGAATCCCATGGACAGAGGAGCCTGGAGGGCTATAGTCCATGGAGTCGCAAAGAGTCAGACACGACTGAAGCAACCTAGCAGGCATGCACAGGACTTCTAGGCGGTGACCAGTAGTCTGATGACTAGGATGAGGAAGGCGTGGGAGACACTTCTGGTTGCTTCCCAGTCTTTCTACTCCCTTCTTTGCTAACAGAGCCCCAGTTTTATTCAGGGTGGTAATTGGTTCAGTCTTAAGGAGGAAGAATTTCCAAGTAAAACCCATGGTCCGAGAAGCCAGTTGTGACAATCCTGCTTTGTTCTTTGTTCTTTCTTCCAGCCTCCCTCATCCTTCCTTGGCGGTGACCTTGTGACTCAGTTCTATTAAGTGGGACATGAAATGAAGACTAAGTAGAGGAGCCATGTGGTTCATGCTGCTCCTGCCTCTTTCCTCCTGCCTTAAAACTGATGCTTGAAGACTGTGACAGCCATCTTGGGAATGAGGGACAGACCAAGAGATCCATAGAAACACCAGCCCTGGCCCATTGAGCTGGGTGAATGCCAGCAGTAACCTGCCATTGGACTTTTGTCACATAATAAAAACTAGGTTTTATCAATGTGTTTTAAGCCATATGCAGTTCTAACTGATATAGTTTGGGGATAAAATAGTTGGCTTTTTCAATCTACACTTTGAAAGACTAAAGTGATTAGATCAATTCTAGGCTAAAGTAAAAGAAATACATGTTAACTGATCTGTATTAGATAAAAACGTAGGCTTAAAGAAGAGAATAGGAAATATTTCCCTCACAACTCTTGTTAGAGTTTTTCAATGAGTGTAGTGATGGAATATTTAAATATTTGAGCTCCTGTGATATCTCGACTGAAATAAGTGAGTTTTTTTTAAAACTATTCTTACCACTATATTTACAGAAATGAGAATAGCATATAAAGATTAGAGAACTGAATATGAACTGAGGGTGAATGTGTTGGGCTCTTTCTAGCATCTTATTACTGTCATCTATTGCCTTCTTATTATTCTTATTTTGAAATAATTTTAAGTTTATAGAAATGTGGTAAGGATAGTGCAAAGAACTCCCATATACCCTCTACCCAGTTTCACTAATTGTTAACATTTTCCCACATTCCCTTTATCAGCCTCTCCATTTTTATTTATTTTTGGATGCAAACGTATTTTATTATATTTTTTCATGGAAAGACATTTTATTTTAAATATAGCAATGTGTACATGTCAGTCCCAAACTCCCAGTTTATCCCTACCCACTCACCCTCTCCCCACCCCCGTATCCTTATATTTGTTTTTGAAGTCTGTGAGCAATCTCTCTGTTTAGAAAAGTAGATATAGAAGTAAATATTTTTTTCTGAACTATTTGAGAATAAACTGTAGACCAGATGTTCCTTTACCCTTAAACCATTCAGTGTATATTTCTAAAGAAGACAGAAATTCTCTTACATAACCATAGTACAATTATCAAAATCAGGAAATAACATTAATGGAATATTATTTAATAATAATATGGGCCTTATTCTAATTTTGGCAATTATTCCAATAATGTGATAGATAGATAGATCTGTCTTTGGGTCCAGGATCAATTCAGGATTGCATATTGTTTTCAGTTGTCATGAACCTGTTAACTTTATAATTAAAAACATACATGTGTCTATTTTCCTAGATGGCTGTATATAACAATCAAAATACAAAATGCTGTATTTACTCACTGTCTGTCGAGCTCATCATGTTGGTGGGTATAGATGAAGATAATTTATAAGCATAAGGCTATTGTCTTTAATTAGGTTTTAAATTTGCACTGAAGTTTTAAATGTATGTAAAGAGTCAAATAATTCTAAAGGTTTTCTTACAAGAAAAAAAATAACAGCTTCTATCTTGACTTTTTTATCGTTTCTATTTCTCCTTTCTTAGAAGCAAATATGTTAAACAATCTTAGCTGATTCTTTTGGTATTTACTTTCATTACCTAAATAACATGCTTATATTACTACATGTTTTTAGGAGAGCTTATACAAAATCTATTGATTTTCTGCTGTGGTAAATGAGAACATACCTTTCCCATGCTGCTGCTAAGTCGCTTCAGTCATGTCCAACTCTGTGCGACCCCATAGACGGCAGCCGACCAGGCTCCCCTGTCCCTGGGATTCTCCAGGCAAGAACACTGGAGTGGGTTGCCATTTCCTTCTCCAATGCATGAAAGTGAAAAGTGAAAGTGAAAAGTGAAAGTGAAAAGTGAAAGTGAAGTCGCTCAGTCATGTCCGACTCTTAGCGACCCCATGGACTGCAGCCTACCAGGCTCCCCTTTCCCATATATCTGACCTAATTTAGTCATATCATAATTTTGGTTAGATTAATATTTGGAGTTAATGTTTTTATTGCTATAAAATGCTATTGATAGTTGATATTCTAGGATAACTTTTCTTTTTCTGCCCAAATTTGCTTTCCTTGGACTTAATAATTGTCTTTTTATATTTGTCTATTTATATTTATATTTATAATTGTCTATTTATATTTATTTTCTATGTACAACATATAGCACTAACTCAAGGCCACATTCCTCTAGTTGTCTGTCTCTTTTTATTATATTCATCTGTATTATGTCTTTTATTAATTGATCTTCTTGACAAGATTTCTCCCAGAGCCCTCTGACCTTCTTCCATCTGAACCAGTTGCCCCTCTCTGTCTAAGGACCATTGTCATCAAGCATCTCTCTTTATCATCATTCTGAGGATTCTCATACCCTTTGTCTTTTGTTACATCTCCCATTTCCTATATTCTATGTCTTAGTATGTATTTATTTTTGGCTGTGCTGGGTCTTTCTTGACACGTGGGCTTTTCTCTAGTTGCAGTGCGCAGGCTTCTCATTGTGGTGGCCCCTCTCACTGAAGCACAGGCTCAGGGCATGCAGACCACAGTAGCTGCAGACCTCAGTAGACGTGGATCTCAGTAGTTGCGATTCGTGGGCTCAGTGGTCACAGTTCCCAGGCTCTAGAGCACAGGCTCAATAGTTGTGGTGCATGGGCCTAGCTGCTTCGTGGCAAGTGGGATCCCCTCAGACCAGGCATCAAGCCTGTGTCTCCCACATTGGCAGGCAGATTCCTTACCACTGAGCTACCAGGGAAGCCCTCTTCCATGTTGTCCTCTTTCTTTTTTTCTGTTTCCTGGCACTGTCAGTTTTTGAGATTTTTGACAGTTCTAATGTGTAAGTTAAATCATATCTTTGTCGTTTTCACTGCTGGCTTTAGATTCTGGTTTTCTTATAATTTTCAAAGACTCAAGACGCAACACATGTGACAACACAGATGAACCTGGAGGACATTATTTTAATGAAATACGCCAGTCACAACAGGCCAAATACCCTGTGATTCCACTTATATGAGTACCTGCTGCTGCTAAGTCACTTCAGTCATGTCCAACTCTGTGTGACCCCATAGACGGCAGCCCACCAGGCTCCCCCGTCCCAGGGATTCTCCAGGCAAGAACACTGGAGTGGGTTGCCATTTCCTTCTCCAATGCATGAAAATGAAAAATGAAAGTGAAGTTGCTCAGTCGTGTCCGACCCTCAGCGACCTCATGGACTGCAGCCTTCCAGGCTCCTCTGGACATGGGATTTTCCAGGCAAGAGTACTGGAGTGGGATGCCATTGCCTTCTCCGATATAAGTACCTAGAGTAGTCAAATTCATTGATATTTTACAGACGGTAAAATGGTGGTTAACTTTTAGTGCACCTGCTCCAGTCACTGGAAGGTTTGGACCTTGTGGGTGGGCCGATGCAACCCCCCTGGCCCAGGCCGTGCCAGAGAGCTCATAGAGCCAAGATGGCAGAGTAGAAGGACTGTGCTCATCTCCTCCTGCAAGTGCACCCAAATCACAACTAGCTGTTGAACACACATTGACAGGAGGATGTTGGAACCCACCAAAAAAAACATACCCCGTGTCCAAGGACAAAGGAGAAACCACAACGAGACTGTAGGAGGGCCACAACCATGATAAAATAAAATCCCATACCCACCAGGTAGGTGACCCGCAAACTGGAGAACAAAAGGGCCAAAGAAGTTCTCGCCCTGTTGCAAAAGTTTCAGGCCCCACATTAGACTTCCCAACCTGGGGATCCAGCAAAGGGCCGGGGAATCTCCAGGGAACCTGACTTGGAAGGTCAATGGGATTTGATTATGGACCTTCCACAGGACTGGGGGAAACAGAGACTTTTGAAAGGCACAAACGAAATCTTGTGTGCACCAGGACCCAGGGGATAGGATCAGTGATTCCACAGGAAACGGAGCAAGACCTGCCTGTGAGTGTTGAAGTCCTTCTGCAGAGGCCTGGATCGGCAGTGGCCTGCTATGGGGACAAGGGCAGTAGCAGCAGCAGTCCTGGGAGGTGCGTGTTGGCATAAGTCCTTTCGGGGGTCACCAGTAGCCCTTATATGGAGCCTGTAGACTCCAGGACTGGGTCACTTCAGGCCAAACAGCTAACAGAGAGGGAGCACAGCCGCACTGACCAGCAGACAACTGGTTTAAAGATTTGCTGAGCACTGAGCAAGACCCAGTTGTTCCCATGGCCAGACCCTCCCATCAGGAAGCTTGCACAGACCTCTTATCCTTATCCATCACAGGGCAGAGGCAAGAACTATAAGAAGAAGCAAAAACTATAGTCCCATACATAGCCTCTAGAAGAAAAACCACAATCACAGAAAGCTAACCAAAATGATCACATGGGTCACAGCCTTGTGTAACTCAATGAAGCTATGAGCCATTCCATGCAGAGCCACCCAAGATGGTTGGGTCATGGTGGAGAGTTGGAACAAAACATGGTCCACTGGAGAAGTGAATGGCAAACCACTTCAGTATTCTTGCCTTGAGAACCGCACGAACAGTATGAAAAGGGGAGAGTGAGGAATGGTGTATTATTGCTTAATAAGTATAGAGTTTCAGTTTCATGAGAAGAAAAGATCTGTGAATTGATGGCAGTGACAGTAACACAACATTGTGAGTGTTTTTAATGCCACTGATGTGTGTACTTAAAAATGGTTAAGATGGAGCAAGGTGAGGGAATAGGGAGACTTCTGTCATTTTCTCTCCCATGGACACACTGATTCCACAACAAGACATGGACCAATTTTCCCTTTTTTCCTCAAGAAATCAGTTGAAATGATTCTATCACTAAAGAGAGCAAAACAAGCCACACTGAAGCTGGTAGGAGAATCTGAGGCTCCATTTTGCCATAATCCTTCCCTTTGGTACAGTCCCACATGATGGGAAACTTCCAGCTCCGTGGATAAGGAAAGAAAAGATTAGGCTGTGTGTCCAACATTCTGACTTTTCTGTGGGCATAGACCATATACTGGATTCTTCCTTGCCTGAATGTGAGTGCTGATAGGTCAACACCCTCCCTGCCTTGGGAGCTTTTAAAAGCAAAGGCAGTTCTTTGGATTAATATGCAAGGACTTACCATAGCCTTTCCTCTTGGCTCAGTACTGAGTTAGAGAATGAAAAAAATCCCAAATCCCAACTTCTCTCTGGGGAGGGAAAGGATTGGGCCACATGTCCAAAATTCCAACTTTTTTGTAGTGCTGTCTGAGAGACTGGTATCTGTCTCACCTGTATCAGAGCACTGGATGGGATCAGCATATTCTAGACTTCTGAAGCCCATTAAGAATAAAGTCAAAGGCTTGGATTAGTACACAATCACCCATTAGAGCTCCTCAAAGCAGAGTGAGCAGAAAAAATGTCACAAATACCAGGTCCTAGCTGGGCAGGGATGGAGAAGGCGATGGCACCCCATTCCAGTACTCTTGCCTGTAAAATCCCATGGATGGAGGAGCCTGGTGGGCTGCAGTCCATGGGGTCGCAAAGAGTTGGACACGACTGAGTGACTTCCCTTTCACTTTTCACTTTCATGCATTGGAGAAGCAAATGGCAACCCACTCCAGTGTTCTTGCCTGGAGAGTCCCAGGGACGGGGGAGCCTGGTGGGCTGCTGTCTATGGGGTCACACAGAGTCGGACACGACTGAAGTGATTTAGCAGCAGCAGCAGCCCCTGGGCAGGGAAAGGATTAACAAAATGGTGACATCAAGTGTTAATCTGCTGACAAATACTTTTTGTCTGGAAGTGATGTTCATTTTTTCTGCCTGCATCCCATTGGCCAGAACTCAATCATATGGCTTCTTACAACTGCAGGGGAGGCTGAGAAATGTAGTTTTACTTTGTGCCCAGAAAAGAGAGAGATTAGATTGCCATGGGCTAGTTGATGAGCAGCTAGGACCCTCTATGACTATGTCCATCTTTCCTTATATTTTACTCCATAGGCCTGTGATATTTATTTACCTGTATGTTCATTTTTTTTAATCTTAATATTAGAGGCATGTTCATCGACAGATGAATGGATAAAGAAGACGTGGTGTATATAGAATGGAATGTTACTCAGCCATAATAAAGAACGAATTTGAGTCAGTAGTAATGAGGTAGATGAATCTAGAGCCTGTTATACAGAGTGAAGTAAATCAGAAAGAGAAAAACAAGTATTATGTATTAACACGTGTATATGGAATCTAGAATAATAGTACCAATGAACCTATATGCAAGGAAGGAATGGAGATATAAATATAGAGAAAGGACTTTTGGACTCAGTGTGGGAAGGAGAGGAAAAGACAAATTGAGAAAGTAGCATTAACATATATACACTATCATGCATAAAACAGATAACTGGTGAGTGGTTGGTATATAACACAGGGAGCCCAGCCTGGTGCTCTGTGATGACCTAGAGGCATGGGATGGGGTGAAGGAAGGAGGCTAAAAAGGGAGAGGAGAGATATATATATATATATATATATATATATAATTACGGCTGATTCCTGCTGTTGTATGGCAGAATCCAACACAACATTATAAAGCACTTATCCTCTAATTAAAAAATAAATTTTAAAGGTTTTAGAAGCATGTGAGTAGAGGGAGTGGAGAGAAATGTTTGGATGGGTTTCAAAGGATTTTCTATATCAATGAACATTTGTGTTTATGGTAGAGTGACTCGGGTTATGGCCTCAGGGTGGGAAAAGGAGAAGGAGGCTTCTTGCTGAATAGTTTCTCTGATGCACTAAATGCTTCACTGGGAAAAAAAGTCTTAATTTAAAACTGATAGTTCTTTGCCAGCTAAAATGCTGCTATATATAGTAATTCCTTTAATTCCCAGCACATTAAAATCTAAAGTGATTGGCAGATTCTTCAGTTGGTAGTCTGAAGAACAGAAAAAAAAAAATAAATTTCACTGTTTGAATAATTTTGCATCTTATATAGGTCCTTGGGGTCCTTTCTGTTTTCACTCTAAATAGCCAGAGTCCTTGGAAACACAGAATTGCTCATTTTCTAGCCCACTAGAGGTAATGCCAGCCAGTACTTTGATAATTGGACTTCCTGAGGCTCACACTGTCAGATTTATGAAGCGCAAGGAAGGAATTTCAGTAACGGGGCAAAATTCACGTCCAAGAAGGGGAAATGTCAGCCATGTTGCTAGTTCATGTCAATATAGATCAATGGAAAGATAGTCTCCTTGATGATGTGTGGAATGTTGTGTCCTTTTTTGACTAACTCTCCACATATGTCACTAATGTAAATGAATCTTGGTAAAACATATTGAAGGTGAAAAAGACAATAAGGAGACATCATATTTTTTTATTGCCTTTATGTTGAACAGTATCTTGTTTCTAGAAATGCTTTAAATTTGAAAACTGACTTAGCTGAAGTTGTTTGGGATGGAGAGGGTACAGAAAATGTCAAAGTTTAACTGCTGCCCTCAAATCTACCAGTGACTGCGGACTAGATTATGAAGATGGAGTTGAATGGGGTCTTTTTCAGGCTTACAATGAGTCTGTTTTCGTCTCACTGATGTTTTTGCCAAAGATTTTGTTCCTTGCATGCTAATGAGATCCTCCTCTAACTTAGCCCTACTTAATCTTCTACTTTGAAAACTCTATCAAGTTTTTCCTAATGGTTGCACTTAGAAAGAAAAAATAAGGGACTTCGTTGTTATCAACATAAAACTCATGCCTACTACTGACTAGTTTGGGGGCAAGTTACTTAAATTCTCTGGAATTAATCCCTTTAGTTGCAATGATCAATGGGGCAATTTCTGAGTTGGGCTGAATCTTCAGAGTTGAGAGGGAATGTGGTGGTTATATTTTTCAGAGGGCCTAATTAATAGCTCCCTAGTTCTCTAACCAGAGTCTATACAAGTCAAAAGAAGACTAGAGGCCAAAGCCTTATTCTGTTCTGATGGAGGACTTCTGTCCTCTGTGGGTCACTCAGTCCCAGTAGGAGAAAGGAAAGCTGATCTGTGATGTCCAGTTTATTCACCTCAGATTTACTTATCAGACAAATCACTTCCGTATCCCAAAGGTGGAGCCAGGAAAGTGACAGAGGGAAGCCAGGAGCAGAAAGCAGTAGACTTCCACTCCCTTGGAAAGAAACATCAGGAATGGAATTATTTCCCGCTAATAACATTATATACATGTTAGTCATGTGTGGAGGTGATAGTTGGACCATAAGAAAGGCTGAGGGCCAAAGAATTGATGCTTTCAAACTGTGGTGCTGGAGAAGACTCTTGATAGTCCCTTGGACAGCAAGGAGATCAAATCAGTTAATCCTAAAGGAAATCAACCCTGAATATTCATCGGTAAGACTGATGTTGAAGATGAATACTTTGGGCACCCGATGCGAAGAGCTGACTCATTGGAAAAGACCCTGATGATGGAAAGATAGAGGGCAGGAGAAGTGGGTGACAGAGGATGAAATGGTTGGATGGCATCACCGACGTAATGGACATGAGTTTGAGCAAATCCAGGGAGACAGTGAAGGATAGGGAAGTCACTGGGGTCGCAGAATCAAACACGACTTAGTGACTGAACAGTGACAATGACAGCAACGTGTTAGAGCAGAAGATATAAACTAGGAGGTTTATATGGTAACCATGGGTCAGATCATGAAGGCTCTTGAAATAAAAGGCAGTAGAGAGTCACTGTAGGTACTTCAGAAAGAGTAAGATGAAAACAATTTAAAGAAGAGCACAAGTCAACAAAAAATTAAAGAAAAAAAGATAGTTTGGAGAACAAAGAGGGACTGGATGGATTAGAAAAGGAAAGAGGTAATAAAAGCTTGCTGCTGCTGCTGCTAAGTCGCTTCAGTCGTGTCCGACTCTGTGCGACCCCATAGACCGCAGCCCACCAGGCTCCCCCGTCCCTGGGATTCTCCAGGCAAGAACACTGGAGTGGGTTGCCATTTCCTTCTCCAATGCATGAAAGTGAAAAGTGAAAGTGAAGTCGCTCAGTCGTGTCCGACTCTTAGCCACCCCATGGACTGCAGCCTACCAGGCTCCTCCATCCATGGGATTTTCCAGGCAAGAGTAGTGGAGTGGGGTGCCATTGCCTTCTCCAATAAAAGCTTAGGCATTTTGTTTTTGGAAGACATATTTCAAGAACAAAAAGCAAGTACAGGAACAGGATTCTCCTGTGTTGATCCAGAGAATAGAGTTATATTAAGTGGAAATTACACTAATATTGAAAGCTTTGGTTCAGAATAGGGAAACATTCAGGATTAGAGGTGTTGAAATGTTTATTGTGCTATCAGTCTGGTTTTTCATAGAGAAAAAGTCACCACTGTGAATCAGGTCTGGTTCACATCTAGCTTTTCTTTAACTTCAGGCAATATTTTAAAACATTTGAATAAGTTGCTAATATTTAATAATTTTTAAAAATCACCAAAAATCTGGATTTCCAGTTCTTAAAAAATTGAAAGGTCTAGCAACATTAAACTTACTCACAGACAACGATTGGACTGAGCTATGGAAGGACGGCCCCATGTAGACAAGACATGCATTTTCCTGTTTACCACCATCCCCACCATTCCTTTTTGTATGGCAAATGTTTTTTTTATTACCTGCTGGTACCTATACACGCATTTGACTTTTCAGCCCTTGTGCAAGAAATCTCTACACTAAGAGGGGGGATGGATTCAATAACTCTTGACTCATGGCTTCTCTGATTCCAAGGTCTTTGGCCATTTTTATCTAAATTTATCTCCTTTTAAATAAGACCGGCTTCCTTCTGTGATGTGCTATTTTTATTATCATTTTTCATCTCATTACTTCATTTCATTGTTCTGGTAATATTTCCTTTTACTTTGGAACAACTATGTGAGGTTTTCACCTGGTATTAAGCATAGAAATGGCCAACAGAATCTGTAGGTAGGCCTGGTGTCAAGCAAAGAGGAATGTGACCAGATTTGCTAGAGGTACTACTTCTTCCTCTGAGTGCAACATCAAGGAAGATGTTGCTTCGGGACATCTTCGGGCTCTTCGGGATGCTTGCTATAGGTATGTTGTCACAGCTTGTACTCTCAAGTCCCTACTTAACAAGGCCTCAGAAACCCTGGGCTTCCTAGATGGCTCAAGTGGTAAAGAATCCACCTGCCTGTGTAAGAGATGCAGGTTTGATCCCTGGGTCAGGAAGATCCCCTGGAGGAGGAAATGGCAACCCACTCCATTCTTGCCTGGGAACTCCCATGGATAGAGGAGCCTGGTAGGCTATAGACCACAGGGTTACAAAGAGCTGGACATGACTTAGCGACTGAACACACACACACACACACAGAGCACCCTACATGGTTCCTGGCTAGCCTATTGGACTGCTTGCATGACATGCTCTTATGGACTGTAGCCCTCCAGGCTCCTCTGTCCATGGTATTCTCCAGGCAAGAATACTGGAGCGGGTTGCATGCCCTCCTCCAGGGGATCTTCCTGACCCAAGGATCAAACCTGCATGTCTTATGTCTCCTGCATTGGCAGGTGGGTTCTTTACCACTGGTGCCGCCCGTGAAGCCCTTGGACTGCTTAGCATGGCTTAATTTCTGAGAAGTGATTCTAAAGCCATGTCAGAGTGGTTACATACTCCACAGTCAGCACAAGGAAACCTGATCCACAAGAAAATAGATAAGTCAGAAATGATTCTAGAGAAGCTAGGAAGAAATGCAAAGGATGTCAGGGGACAGAAACAGTAGGAAGTTAGGTGGTCAAGGGCGCATCTGTAGGGAAGGACTGTCGGGGTGGGAGGAAGCAAAGTATCTGCATTACAGAGTGTGTGCAGGAGAAACTTTGTCAAGTAGGGATTCTGATTACTGTTCTCACCTTTATGTATATTTTGGTACTGGACTGCAGGTGGGTTACTTTTTTTGTTTACCTCACCTTATTGACTGACCATGACTTATATCTTATTTCTTCATAGTTATTAACAGAGAGCCAATAAATTGATGAACAGTTGATATTATGATAAAGGAAAAGGAACTCTTAGATACTAAGGAACATGTATATTGATAAAACCATTATAATATATTATATATATGCAGCACTGAACCTCAGAGGGTGGTTTTTCACTCACAAATGTTGCCCCATGTCTGGGAGCTGTTCCAGAAAATGAAAGAGAATATGTATCCTGGGTATCAGCAAACTACAGCCATGATCTGCCCCAAGGCTCATACTACCGTAAAGCCTCATTTTCTTTCATGACATAAATATCAAATACCAGAGATGTATGTCAAATCTGTCACTTACCTCTAATAATTTTTATCAACCATAAACATTTAACTAAGTGTAAATTCCAAAATATGATAATTGACAAGTTTGCAGTATATCAGAGTTTATCTAGTGATTCCACGTGTACCCCTTTTAAAATTCTTCATAAAACTGTACTGAGATAAGACCTTCAATCGTGAATTGTATGCTCCCACCACTGCACTGCACTACCTTTCTGCTGCTCTTACCATTTCCTGGTTTTTGCCAAAATGCATTATTTATCAGCCCTTCAATATAGCAAATCACCACAAAATAGATTGTGTACTCCCCAAAGAGTGTTATAATTGAGGATTGCCTTCTTTCCTTAAAACATGCTATCATATTAAATAATTCAAAACAAACTACCAGTATTTCCTCTTTAAAATCTATTAACAGTAAGTCCAATAAATTGGAAAGGAATGTCTATACATGTTGATTACACAGAGGCTCAAATACAGCATAGTTTATATAAAGTCTGGCAAATTTCTAACTCTGCTTTATCATAAATACCACCCATCTAAAGTGCATATGCTGGTGAAAATAACCATCAATTAAATGTGCAAGACAGACCTATGTATTTTAATGTAACAGAGTACAAAAATATTCAGTGATAGAGTTTTAGGTTCTACATTGCAACTAACCTTTTGAAAACCAACCCTCATGTAGTTTTAGTTTAGTAGCAAAGAAAAAAATCCAATTATCTAAAATGGTTATGAACAGGACTCATATGCACTCATTGTGTGAGGCTGAATTTTTTTATATCCTGAAGCTGAAGCTGGAATCAAGATTGACGGAAGAAATATCAATAACCTCAGATATGCAGATAACACCACCCTTATGGCAGAAAGCGAAGAAAAACTAAAGAGCCTCTTGATGAAAGTGAAAGAGGAGAGTGGAAAAAGTTGGCTTAAAACTCAACATTCAGAAAACTAAGATCATGACATTTGGTCCCATCACTTCATGGCAAATAGATGGGGAAACAATGGAAACAGTGACAGACTTTAATTTTGGGGGCTCCAGAATCACTGTAGCTGGTGATTGCAGTCATGAAATTAAAAGATGCTTACTCCTTGAAAGGCAAGTTATGACCAACTTAGATAGCATATTAAAAAGCAGAGACATTACTTTGCCAGCAAAGTTCTGTCTAGTCAAAGCTATGATTTTTCCAGTGATCATGTATGGATGTGAGAGTTGGACTATAAACAAAGCTGAGTGCTGAAGAATTGATGCCTTTGAACTGTGGTGTTGGAGAAGACTCTTGAGAGTCTCTTGGACTGCAAGGAGATCCAACCAGTCCATCCTAAAGGAGATCAGTCCTGGGTGTTCATTGGAAGGACTGATGTTGAAGCTGAAACTCCAATACTTTGGCCACCTGATGTGAAGAACTGACTCATTTGAAACGATCCTGATGCTGGGAAAGATTAAGGGCAGGAGGAGAAGGGGACAACATAGGATGAGATGGTTGGATGGCATCACCGACTCAATGGACATGAGTTTGGGTAAACTCCGGGAGTTGGTGGTAAACAGGGAGGCCGGGCGTGCTGTGGTCCATGGGGTCGCAAAGAGTTGGACATGACTGAACAACTGAACTGAACCGAACTGAACAGCAATCAAAGTGAATATTATTCTTTTTCAAAACCAGCCTCTGCAATATTCAAATACTGAAGACATTAAAAAAATATATAAGAATAGCCATGATTCCTCTCATTGTTCTCTCTGTTTATAGCAAGAGCTAAGGGGAACATACGTCTGAGTTTTTCCAAGACATCCCAGTTTATGCCAGTTCTCCGCTTGGTTTAACTATTAATAACACTACTTTCACTCTCAAAAGTTTCTTGATTTGGAAAGCAAATTTTCTATTCTCCTTAGTCAGGATCCTCTTAGTGATTCTCACTGTGGATGGGCACCATTCTGACTTTTTGGAATGTGAAACAAAGCTGCTGATCCATATATCTCCAGAGAGGGACCTACTCTCTTTTCTTAGGTCCAATTTAAGAAAAGTCCATAAAAGCCAAGGATGTCCCCTCTCACCACTCCTTTTCTACACAGTGGAAATTCTGGCTAGTGCAATAAGACTATTTTCCAAAATAGACAAATACACACATACATAGATACATATGTGATATATACACATATACACACAGATACACACACGTATATGTGATATATATGTTATATAAATATATATCACATCTTCAGTACATGGGGTCACAAAGAGTCAGACAGGACTGAGCAACTAAACAACAACAAAATCACATTTTCTTTATTAAGTGTTGATGGACACTTGGGTTACTTCTATTGTAAACAGTGCTGCTATGTACACTGAGGTACATGGATCTTTTCAAATTATTCTTTTCATTTTCTTCAGATATTCATCAAAGTGTGAAATTGCTGGATCATAGAGTAGCTCTATTGTTAGTTTTTTGAGGAACCTGCAGACCATTTTCTATAGCGGCTGCACTAATTCATATCCCCTCACCAACAATGTACAAACGTTCCCTTTTCTCCACATCCTCACTCACATTTGTTATTTGGAGATTTTTGATGACGGCCATTCTGACAAGTGTGAGGTGATAGCTCATTGTGCTTTTGATTTGCATTCCTCTAATAATCAGCAATGTTGAGCATCTTTTCATGTGCCTGTTAACCATCTGAATGTCTTCTTTGGAAAAATGTCTAATTAGGTTTTCTGCCCATTTTTTGATCAGGTTGAGTTTTTTTTTATATTGAGCTGTAGGAGACTATGCATTTGTGGGAGTAGAGAGCATAGGGGAAATTACTTTACCTTAATCTCAGTTTTGCTGTGAAACTTCAGTTCAGTTCAGTTCAGTCTTGTCCAACTCTTTGCGACCCCATGGACCACAGCACACCAGGCCTCCCTGTTTATCACCAACTCCCGGAGTTTACCCAAACTCATGTCCATTTAGTTGGTGATGCCATCCAACCATCCCATCCTATGTAGTCCCCTTCTCCTGCCATCAATCTTTCCCAGCGTCAGGGTCTTTTCAATTGAGTCAGCTCTTCACATCAGGTGGCCAAAGTATTGGAGTTTCAGCTTTAACATCAGTCCTTCCAATGAACACCCAGGGCTGATCTCCTTTAGGATGGACTGGTTGGATCTCCTTGCAGTCCAAGGGACTCTCAAGACTCTTCTCCAACACCACAGTTCAAAAGCATCAATTCTTCTGCCCTTAGCTTTGTTTATAGTCCAACTCTCACATCCATATATGATCACTGGAAAAACCATAGCCTTGACTAGATGGACCTTTGTTGGCAAAGTAATGTCTCTGCTTTTTAATATGCTGTCTAGGTTGGTCATAACTTTCTTTCCAAGGAGTAAGCGTCTTTTAATTTCATAGCTGCAGTCACCATCTCCAGTGATTTTGGAGTCCCCAAAAATAAAGTCTGACTCTGTTTCCCCATCTATTTGGCATGAAGTGACAGGACTGGATGCCATGATCTTAGTTTTCTGAATATTGAGCTTTAAGCCAACATTTTCAGTCTCCTCTTTCACTTTCATCAAGAAGCTCTTTAGTTCTTCTTCACTTTCTGCCATAGGGTGCTGTCATCTGCATATCTGAGGCTATTGATATTTCTCCCAGCAATCTTGATTCCAGCTTGTGCTTTATCCAGCCCAGTGTTACTCATGATGTATTCTTCATAGAAGTTAAATAAGCAGGGTGACAATATACAGCCTTGACGTACTCCTTTTCCTATTTGGAACCAATCTATTGTTCCATGTCCAGTTCTAACTGTTGCTTCCTGACCTGCATACAGGTTTCTCAAGAGGCAGGTCAGGTGGTCTCGTATTCCCATCTCTTGAAGAATTTTCCACAGTTTATTGTGATCCACACAGTCAAAGGTTTTGGCATAGTCATAAAGCAGAAATATATGTTTTTCTGGAATTCTCTTGCTTTTTTGATGATCCAGCAGATGTTGGCAATTTGATCTCTGGTTCCTCTGCCTTTTCTAAAACCAGCTTGAACATCTGGAAGTTCACGGTTTACGTATTGCTGAAGCCTGGCTAGGAGAATTTTTAGCATTACTTTACCAGTGTCTGAGATGAGTGCAATTGTGCGGTAGTTTGAGCATTCGTTGGCATTGCCTTTCTTAGGATTGGAGTGAAAACTGACCTTTTTCAGTCCTGTGGCCACTGCTGAGTTTTGCAAATTTGCTGGCATAGTGAGTGCAGCACTTTCGCAGTATCATCTTTTAGGATTTGAAATAGCTCAGCTGGAATTCCATCACCTCCACTAGCTTTTTTCATAGTGATGCTTTCTAAGGCCCACTTGACTTCACATTCCAGGATGTCTGGCTCTAGGTGAGTGATCACTCCATCATGATTATCTAGGTCATGAAAATCTTTTTTGTACAGTTCTTCTGTGTATTCTTCCCACCTCTTCTTCTTACCTTCTGCTTCTGTTAGGTCTATACCATTTCTGTCCTTTATTGAGCCCATCTTTGCATGAAGTGTTCCCTTGGTATCTCTAATTTTCTTGAAGAGATCTCTAGTCTTTCCCATTATATTATTTTCCTCTATTTCTTTGCACTGATCACTGAGGCAGGCCTTCTTATCTCTCCTTGCTATTCTTGGAACTCTGCATTCAAATGGGTATATCTTTTCTTTTCTCCCTTGCTTTTCGCTTCTCTTCTTTTCACAGCTATTTGTAAGGCCTCCTCAGACAGCCATTTTTTTTTTTTTTTTTTTTTGCATTTCTTTTCCATGGGGATGGTCTTGATCCCTGTCTCCTGTACAATGTCACAAACCTCCATCCATAGTTCATCAGGCACTCTGTTTATCAGATCTAGCCCTTTAAATCTATTCCTCACTTCCACTGTATAATCATTAGAGATTTGATTTAGGTCATACCTGAATGGTCTAGTAGTTTTCCCTACTTTCTTCAATTTAAGTCTGAATTTGGTAATAAGGAGTTCATAATCTGAGCCACAGTCAGCTCCTGGCCTTGTTTTTGCTGACTGTATAGAGCTTCTCCATCTTTGGCTGCAAAGAATATAATCAGTCTGATTTCAGTGTTGGCCATCTGGTGATGTCCATGTGTAGAGTCTTCTCTAGTGTTATTGGAAGAGGATGTTTGCTATGACCAGTGCATTCTCTTGGCAAAACTCTATGAGCCTTTGCCCTGCTTCATTCTGTACTCCAAGGCCAAATTTGCCTGTTACTCCAGGTGTTTCTTGACTTCTTACTTTTTCATTCCATTCTCCTGTAATGAAAAGGACATCTTTTTTGGGTTTTAGTTCTACAAGGTTCTGTAGGTCTTCACAGAACCATTCAACTTCAGCTTCTTCAGCGTAACTGATTGGGGCATAGTCTTGGATTACCGTGATATTGAATGGTTTGCCTTGGAAATGAACAGAGATCATCCTGCCGTTTTTGAGACTGCATCCAAGTACTGCATTTCAGACTCTTCTGTTGACTATGATGGCTACTCCATTTCTTCTAAGGGATTCCTGCCCACAGTAGTAGATATAATGGTCATCTGAGTTAAATTCACCCAATCCAGTCCATTTTAGTTCGCTGATCCCTAGAATGTCGACGTTCACTCTTGCCATCTCCTGTTTGATCACTTCCAATTTGCCTAGATTCATGGACCTAACATTCCAGGTTCCTATGCAATATTGCTCTTTACAGCATCGGACCTTGCTTCTATCACCAGTCACATCCACAGCTGGGTGTTGTTTTTGCTTTGGCCCCCTCTCTTCATTCTCTCTGGAGTTATTTCTCCACTGATCTTCAGTAGCATATTGGACACCTACCCACCTGGGGAGTTCATCTTTCAGTGTCCTATCTTTTTGCCTTTTCATACTATTCATGCGGTTCTCAAGACAAGAATACTGAAGTGGTTTGCCATTCCCTTCTCCAGTTGACCACATTTTGTCAGAACTCTCCACCATGACCTGTCCATCTTGGGTGACCCTACTCGGTATGACTTAGTTTCACTGAGTTAGACAAGGCTATGGTCCATGTGATTAGACTGGCTAGTTTTCTATGATTGTGGTTTCAGTCTGTCTGCCCTCTGATGCCCTCTCTCAGTGCCTACTATCTTAGTGGGGTTTCTCTTACCTTGAATGTGGGGTATCTCTTCACGACTGTTCCAGCAAAGTGCAGCCGCTGCTCCTTACCTTGGACGTGGGGTATCTCCTCTCGGCTGCTCGCTGCTCCAGTGCTGCTTGCTGCTCCAGCTGTGAATCTTAAACTGCTCTATAAAATAATCTTAATTTTTAAAATCTCAGGTAAAAACTTGACTGGCCATACTGAGCTGGGGGAGCAAGACCATGAAATATAGACATAATCATGGGAACCTACTTCTCAGAATGTTTTCAGCAGTGGGGATTTCCCAACAGGGGTCCATGTATGGGACTACTTGTCTGCTCAAAATTTCTCTCTCAAATTTCAGATGCCTTGCCTTCATTAAAATATTTTAGAATTTGGATGGTTATGTTCACCTTATCTACACTGTTCATGCTTTTAAATTCTTTGAAAATATTCCTTCTCATTCTTTATCTTGCCAGATGATGTGGTTCTTATCTTCACAGGTTCTTCTCATCTGACAGCAGCTTGGTCTTTTAAAATGCTCTTTCCTGAATCATGCCCAGTTGCTTTATAGAACTTGTACATCACAGTTTGGTGTAATTTTGATCATATTTTCTATTTGGTTATCAATATTGCTTTGTAGGCATTTTTAAATAAAGTTGTTTTATTCAAGGGAGAGTCAGCTCCACAGTCTAACTCCCATGTTGGTATGCAGGAGTGTGTGTGTGTGTGTGTGTGTGTTATTGCCAGTTGGGATGTGGATAATACACTATGTGTGCTGTGATATTTGAAGGTAGGATGTATAGCTATGTAGATATATAAATAGTTTAGATTACTTTTTCCAAAACTTACTTGTTGATAATGAAATTCTTTTCTTAGTATTTTTTGGCCAGGTCACACAGCCTCAGAAATTTTTGTTTATAGTTTATCTCAGTTCAGCCAAACATTTTATTACATGGAAAAACTTCATGTTTTCTGCCAGAGCATCTTCAGCATGCAATCTATCCCTCAGATCATTTACCAAAATAGCAAACAAAAAAGTCTTAGAATTGGATTCAGGAGAAGCCTAGAGTTTTATCGTTTTCTTCTAGAGAAGTGATTGTCTCTATTACTCGTTTTCTATCTCTAAGCTATGTCTATGTCTGTGACATGAATAGTCTAATTCCATGACAGTCTTACAGAAATAATATAGCTATTTTAGCTTTAACTTATGTGCCAGAATATAGTAAGTGACAAATGTTGCACCAGAGCATGCTATATGGTCTAAGGAGCTGTTAGCTATTCTCTTTGCCTCAGAATAACAAAAGAATAAAAATATTTAATAATTGCTGATCAGAGTTTAAGCTTTCTTTGTTATGTCATTAGAAATCCGAACATGTTAATGTGTTGGCAAAAGCTAATATTATTTGATAGGAGTAGGTTAATAAATGTTGCTAATTATAATTAAACTAATGTGAATGGGTAGCTATGTTGGTTAATTTGAAATTTAGAAAAAATTAAATTCTCTAATGGGGATCTTGGCCCTCTCTTGTGGAATGGTATTTTAATTAGGAAACTAAATATCTGGACATAGCTAGGTTTTGTTTTGGAATTATACAAATAATTATATAGAATGGCTGTAGAGATTCAAAAAATCTCTACTGTGAAGTAAGGAACACAATTCAAAACAATTCTGTGTGTGGATCAATATGTTTATGGTTTTAAACAGACGAAAACAAAAATAAAAATTCTATTTATAGTCAAGTGCCATGATTTCAGAGGGCTATAAGTCCTTTGAAACGACTGTTTCAGGTGTTTGTTTTGAGGCTGTGGCCAAGTAAACTATACGGCATTGGTGTTTTTCAGCTCCAGTTTCAAACAAAATTAATTTCTGATTAAATGTGGAATGGATAGAGGATTGAATTTTAGTTATTTTGTGGTGAATTTGATTATTAGACTTGATAAATTGACAGTGTTTATGACTCATCATGATGTGGTTGGGAGTTTATTCTTTGGAGTCAGGCAAACACACTTCCTGATCCAGCCCTACTTCTTAGTAGTCATAAGACCTTGGATAAATTATTTGACTTCTCCCAAGCCTCAGTTCTCTAATCAGTCAAAATGGGAGTAAGAACAGTAGCTCTTCGTAGAATTGCATGAAGGTTTAATGAGACCATCCAGTTAAAGTGCTTAACACAGTATCTAGCACATCTTAGATGTTGCATAAAAATTTCTCTTCTTCCTTTTTCTCTTTGTTATTATTGTTATTATTTTATTTTGGAGGCTTACCAGGTGGCTCAATGGTAAAGAGTCCACCTGCAATGCAGGAGACACCAGAGAAGTGGGTTCAATCCCTGGGTCAGGAAGATTCCCTGGAGGAGGAAATGACAACCCACTCCAGTATTCTTGCCTGGAGAATCCCATAAGCAAGGAACCTGGTGGGCTACATTCCATAGGGTCACAAAGAGTTGGATACAACTGAGCGTGCATGCAGTATTTTATTTTTATTGTTATTATTTGTGTTCTTTTTTGGTTTCTCACCAAATTTGGTACTACCTAAACCATGATTTAAGAAGCTACAGTTGTTGAATTCTTAAAATATACTGAGGGTATTACAAGAAACTCATTGGATGAGAAAATTGTCCCTTGAAAATATTTGAGACACAAAAGACGAGAGAAATAGGAGAAAAATAGGTATTGTATTTCGATGGATTACCTCCAAAGATGTGTGGGACCTTGTCCATAGTTCCCCGCCCCGCCCCGCACCCCCCCCCCCCCCGCCATATTGAGCTGCTTCCATGCTGGTATATGAAACTGTATTGTGCTTCCATGCTGTTGAACTGGGCTTAGTGGAACTGACGCTGTTGAGTCCAGACCTCATAGCTCTATCTTTCTTTATCTTTACACAGCAATGTCGAGTGGAAGACTAAAAATGAATTACATTGCAGACTGACCAAGACTTTTGCAAGTCAATTTTTTAAAAGCAAACTATTTACAAAGTACAATGGAACGTACTGGAAAGCCTGGAAAGAGGAACTCTGAATCCAGCCCCAATTCTGCCACAGATTGGTGTGATCTTGGGTAACAAGCTTAAACTCTGGGTCTTTGTTTCCACAACAGTGGGTTTGAAATCCTATATGTCTTCAAAGATAACTTCCGGCTCAAATGCTTTCTAATTCTGAATTTTCTTAAAACCTGCAGCAATTGTACTAAGTTAATTTTTTAAACTTTCCTTGTTCAGGGTAAACTTGTTATAAAAGCAGAAATAGGGAAGAAGACCTTGGGGACAGTGCAGGACTTGAATTCAGGGTTCCAATTCGAGTTCTGATGTGTGAATCTTGTTCTGATGTGTGGTCTTGGGAAATCCCTCTTCTCAGTACATCGTAACTCTGCTTCACATTCAATTAAACTGGGAGAAATTTTAAAACACTGATGTTAGACTCCATTCATGAAGGTTCTAAATACTTAGTCATCAATAGGTTGTTAAAGCTTTCCAGGTGACTAGAATGGAGAGGCAGGATTGAGGATCACTGCAAAAACCAGGGGTCCTTAATGTCCTTGCATCCAAGATGGAACCCCTAAAAAGAATAGCAATTACTGTCCTCTCTGTGACAGAAGTGAAGATCAAATCAAATAAAATAGATGAAAGCACTTTAAGGCTTCCCAGGCAGCACAGTGATAAAGAATTCTCCTGCCAGTGCAGGAGATGCAACACGGGTTTGATTGCCTGGAGAAGGAAATGGCAACCCACTCCAGTATTGTTGCTTGGGAAATCCCATGGGCAGAGGAGCCTGGCAGGCTACAGTCCATGGCGTTGAAAAAGAGTCGGACACTACTGACCACGAGTGTGCACCATGCAAAAGCACTTTGTGATGTGTAAATGCACAGTAAGTATTAAAGCAAATGTTATTAAAGAGCTTAAATATTATTATTAAGAAAATGTAGGGATTAGCTTTAGTACATTAATTCTGTTGGTGGAATTCTACCCTTTCAGATAAGATTCACTTCCAGTCTCTAAAAGTATTGATAGTTGAGGACCTTCTTCCCCAATCAGTACTTGGCAATTTACTACTGCAGAAACTCAAAGAGTTGCTCTGTGACCCAGAGAGAGTTTAATAGTAACATGTTGCCTCAGTGATTATTAATAAACACAATTCTTCCAATTTTTGCACAGCATTGGTCATCACCGCAAATCATCACGACACGCTTGTTTATCCCTTTGTACTACAGCTTGTAAGTGCAGCAAACTGGGATAAACTAGTCAAATGTTTGTGTAGTGGGGAGAGAAGTCAAGTGTTTTAAAGCTATATCTTATTCTGTCAGGAATTCATACTTAACCTTCATTTAGTATAAATAATATCCTTTAAGAATTAAATTTTATGTGTCCCCAATGGTTATCTTTATTCAGATATATTCACGCTTTGACACTTGGATACATTTTTGTCTGTTCAACTATTCTATTAGAAATATGTCTGTGACCACTGCAGTTTTGGTAATAAATACTTTTACTTTTCCCAGTAGAGTTAGAGTAAGTTACACCTTGACTTCTGAAATTGGCCCACTGTGGTCTGTCCTTCAGAATGAGCGAGTGTATTTAATTCAGACTTGCAGACTTATTTTTCATGAATTTGTAGGCTGCTTGTGCAGCTGTGTACTTGCTGCCTTGCAGCTACTCTTCAGGGTTGAGTTTGAGGAACACATACTCAGGACACCTATGGTGACAGGCTCCAGGATGGGCTGTCACTGCATGTGTTAGTCCATCCTCTGACTTGTCACAGCTGGAACCTTCATTCAGCATCTCTCTGCTCACCAGAAAATGCATCTTGGCAAAACAAAACAAAGTCTGGGATGTTTTCTGTATCTGTATTTTTTTGGCAAATGATTTCTGACATTTCCCTCTGTTTTCTAAGTCTGAGAATGATCTCAAAATGTAGGAATGCTTCTTTCTTTAGGAATCCCTTCAACTGTTGAATGTCTATTAAAAATTAAGCAATTACATGGTGATTAAACAAATCGTAAAGTTCAATGAACAGCTAGTTCTTTTTGAGTTAGAGCCATGTGTACTCTTGCACATGTTTTCTGCTCACAAGCATAGTAATGCAGTTGATGAAAAAAATGTAACCTAAAGTCATATATATATGCAGTTAAAAATGATAGGTTGACAACACTAGGGCCTGCAGGCTGCATGATTTTTACATTTTTAAAGGGTTATTAAAAATACTGAGAATATGCATCAGAAACCATATGGCACACAGGGCCTAAAATATTTACTATATGAAACTCTAGAGAAAGTGCTCGCTGACCCCAGAACCATGTGGAAAGTGCCAATAAAGAGCTCACCCATCTTTGGCTTTTACCAAGAAGTACATTGTCTTGTTTTGAGAGGCTGGAGCTGGGGGGCTGAGCTAAGAACATGCAGATTATGACCTGCTGCAAGGTGAGGGGGCACAGGGGCAGGCTAGTTTCTCTCTGTCATCTGAGCTCCCACTTTGGGAAAGTGTAATCAATTAAGTCAGTTGGATTGAAGGCACAGTTTCAATAAACCCACACAAAGGAAGCAGAGAGACAAGATTTATTACTTACAGATCCCAGAAGCTGGGGGAGTGGTGGGAGTAATGAGCTGGGGAAAGGGCAGTCCTCTGTCCCAGGTCACCAATGAGCAGGAGATAGAGAGTGTGGCAAGCATCTATCCCTTGTAAGGTGGTTGGGGCAGAGGTCACTGACCTTTCACTGGCTTAACCCTAGGTGGTGACTTGAAGAGGTACAGGTGAAAAAGCAAATGTGAGCTTAAGGTGGGAATCTGAAGGTCGAGTCCTCATCTAAATGTTGACTCTGGCGTGAGTGGGGTTTTCATACTGTCAACTGCCTAGGCAGCAAGTCAGAAAAACAAAAAGTTGTTTTTCTCATCACACTTCTTCCCTTGGAAGCATTAATTCTCACTTGTAAAATCAATCTTCACAGCCAGTCTAAAAAGAGAATGAGAAACCTCCTGTAGCAGACGCTGTAACAGAATTCTCGGCTTTTCAATCAGAGCTGCCGCCCTTTGGCCCTTGTTTGCTCCTCTGCTCTCCCTCCCCCAGACCGCTCCTCAACATCATCACCAGCCACCAATTTGCCATCCGCCGTCTTTGACCTTGGCTTCTTGGTCAAATGATTTTTCCATTCTAATTGCTCTTGTGAATTTGCTACATTGTCCTACTTTTTCACCTGCTTTCATCTTCCAAGGCCCCTTTTCTGTGATCTTTTTTCCCCCCCCTGCCTTCTCCACCAGAATCTCAGCCCTGTAGAGACAGATGCCTTCCAAATCGAATATTTCCACCCTTTTGCTTGCTCCTGTGCAGGCCCAGTTTGCTTGGTGGTTTCAAGGCAGGTCTGGTTCTGGCCCCTGCTGCAGGTGATAGCAGAGAGAGGACTTTGGGCATCTTCCCTCACCAGCCTAGCTGTACCACTTTTGGGGAGCAGCGCAGCTATCTTTAGTGGACACTGCTTGCACAGATCCTTCATCCTGTTCATTTAGTATCCATATTGCTTGCTATAATTTTCTTCCCGTGGACCTTCTGGCTGCTTGCCTTCCCCTATAACTGCAGCAGTTTTCTCCATCTACCAAACTGACCAGTCCACTCCAGTGGTGCCTGCTGCTCTCAGGGCCCAGCACACATGTCTAACCAGAGCTCTTGCATGCTCAGTTGGTAAGTCATGCCTGACTCTGTGACCCGTGGACTGTAGCCTGCCATGGGATTTTCCAGGCAAGAATACTGGAGTGGCTTGCTGTTTCCTTCTCTAGGGGATTGTCCCAACTCAGAGATGGAATCTGCATCCTGCATCCTGCATCTCCTGCATTGGCAGGTGGATTCTTTTTCACTGTGCCTCCTGGGAAGCCCAATCAGAGCTATTACAGCATTCAAATTTCTGGTACATTTCTCTCTTCATTCCAGTTCAGCTTACTGAATCCCTCCCTCCTACCTGTGAGAGCCTCCTCTACCCAATACACATTTATCAAGTGTTGACCCTATTCTGGGTGCTCTCTAGGCTCTGCAGATGAGGGATGACTGAGAGGCAGCCTAGGTCTCCGTGTTTTTTGACAGAGGAAAGATGATATACACAGGCATGAATACAGAGCAAAGCAGTAGGTGGTGGAGAATCCCACGGACAGAGGAGCCTAGTGGGCTGCCGTCTATGGGTCGCACAGAGTCGGACACGACTGAAGTGACTTAGCAGCAGCAGCAGCAGCAGCAGCATGAGAGCAGAGGAGACTGTTTAGAACTCAACTCTCTAATGATAAAACTTCCAAACTACCTAGTGAGGATATTACTAAATTAAACAAATTAACCACCTAAAGAATCTTTGATTCTGTTTTTAACCTTCCCTTAAATATATAGTTTAAAGGTCAAACTCCTGGGACATTTTTTCCTGAGTGACTTATTCCTTCTCTGACTCAGTTTCATTTGCTGATACATTATCTTACCTCCAGTCGAGTGTATAAACATTAAAGTTCTGTAAATAAATGCAGTTTTTGGATTATAGTGCAAAAGACAACATCTTTTTTTTTTTGCAAACACTCCTGCTTCTTACTAGAAATGGAATTCAGTCCTTAATCCGTTTCTCAAGTCTGTGGGATGGTGTCTGCTGACAGGTGGGTGTGCAGTTGATCCAGGGTGATTCATGGCTTTATTTATTGGAAGAGGCTTTGAGAGGTTGTCACTTGATTGCAAGAGATATCTTTTAAAGAACTTTGCATCTGGGCATCCATTGTCTTCATTTCCCTTTTCCTTCTCATTCCTTATCTACCTCCTTTGGCCCAAACCCTTTTACAGGATTATATTGATATATCAAATATAAATTGGGAAAACCTGGACATGACCTGCTTGTCTTGAGGGGGGATATCCCCAAGAGCACTGGGCTGCAAGTAGGAACTGGGGTGGTGAGTGTGTTTTCATCAGCTTGCCCCAGGTGGCTCCTGCTATGGGCACCACCGGCTGGTCTAGTCATTCATGACATATTTTCTGAGAGCCTTCGCTGTGCCACAAACACCATGCTAGGTTCTAGGGACACAAATTGAGTCAAAAGGAAAACTGTTGCTGCCCACATTCGGGGGAGGTAGCATCAATTATAAGTTCACATTAATAAATGTGTGAAAACAAATTATCCTACCTCTGATACAAGGAGGAAGAGATAATATTAGTGTTTAATTCTCTAATAGTTCTGAGATCTCTGGTCTCTGTGGGTGTGTCTCATTTCTCTCTTTCTCTTTCTTCCCTCTCTTTTATATGAAAGTGGAGAAGACAGCTAACAACAGAGTCCTGTCATCCCTATGGTGCAATATACCCTCATCTTTTCTTTTATTATTATTATTTTAATTGGAGTATAATTGCTTTACATTGGTGTTTTAGTTTCTGCTGTAGGACATGAATCAGCTACATGTATACACAAATCCCTTCCCTTTTGAGCCGCCCACTGCTCCCCCATCCCACCCCTCTAGGTCATCTGAGTCCTGAGTGGAACTCCCTGTGCTACACAGGCTTCCAACTAACCCTAACACATCATTTTTTTTTTTTTCCAAATCTATTTTACACATCTTTTTTTTTTTGTGGAATTCTTGATTCCCCAAAGTAGATGTTATTATCTCCATTTAAAATACACATAACGGAGAAAAACACTACTGTTATTACTCAGACTGTCATCGGGAGGGGGAATAAATGAGTGCTTGTATTATGGGAGCTGGGAGCTGAAATCTGCCACAGGCCCTAACCGGAAACCATCGGATTTAGTGGCTGCTAATCCATTCAATTCAGGCATTTATTTTTTCCTCCGTATTTTTTACAGCGGTGAGAGAGAAATCTCTTTTTCTCTACAGAAGTCATTTCAGATCTCAAAATCTGAAATGCGTCCTCTCCGATGCATGCCCACCCACAGGGTTGACAAATGCTAGATTTCCCAAGATAGCTGCCACACGCTCAGTTTCTAATCTCCGTATTTATTCCCCGCCAGAATTTCTAAATCCTTCCCCGGTACGTCCAGCCATCCTTTCTGAACGTTTGAGCTCCATCTGCTTTCCATAAAGCCCCTGGGCACTAGTCGGGCGACAGAGGCCAGGGTGGAGGGCCCAGCTGGGGGACCCCTGCACCCGAGGTCTGACACTGCAAGGCCTCTGGGCGTTCTCGGGCCAGCCAGCACGCCACGCGCCAGCGTGCTTCCCAGTCTTAGTTCCCCGGCGCTGCCGGAGAGCTGAATGAGGAGCAGCGCTATTTTTACCTTCCCGGCTGCAATCCTTTAGATATATTTGCAGGAAGGAAATAAATAAAGGATTGAGAAGGAAAGGCTTGGCCTAAGTTTTACACTAGAAGGAGGGGGTTGGACTAGGAGCGGGTATGTAAGGTCGGGGCGGTGGAAAAGGCAGGTCGATTTCTCTGGATGGTTGTTTCCTCCATATCTTTTTGCCCTGGAAATCCCCACACTCTTCTTTTTTTCCCTCTGGCTAATCCCTGACTGCCAGCGTCCTCTCTCCCCCGCCCCCACCTCTGGAGGTGCCACCATCACCTCTGATGCTGCATCACTCTGCTGCCTTTCCCCCCATCTCTTCTTCTTTTTCTTCCAAAATAAAGCATGCGCAGTGCGTCCCGTGCCAGGGAACAGCATCAGCATCAGTATCAGCATCAGCATCGGGACGCGGAGCCGCGCTCGGGCGCGCTCTCGAGGGCGGGGAGCACGTCCGCGCCACTCGCGTCCGCGCGCATCCTCAGCATCTTCAGCCCCCGCAGTCGCTGGAGCTGCCGCGCCCGCCGCAGGGAGGGCGGAGCATCTGGGGAGGCTCCAAGTTGGCGGAGCGACTGGGAACCCCCGGACTCTTCAGCGGCCGCCCGGGGAGGGGCTGAGAGACGAGCAAGGGAGGGGGCGCCGCCCAGCCCCTAGCCTCGACCCCCTGTCCGCGGCCGCACCATGCGCGACGAGCCGGCGTGACCGGCTCCGCCCGCAGCCTCCCCTGCAGCCTAGACCCGCGCTCTCGCTGGCCACACCAAGCGGCGCCCGGGAGCTATGAGCCATGAAGCCACCCGGCAACAGCTCCCGGCGGCCACCCCTGGCGGGCTGCAGCCTTGCCCGAGCCTCCAGCGGCCCCCGCGGCGGCTTAGCCGCCCCGGCGCCCATCCGCGCCCTGGCCCGCGCGCCTCCCTGCCGCCTGCTCCTCGTCCTTTTCCTGCTGCCTCCACTCGCCGCCTCGTCCCGGCCCCGCGCCTGGGGGGCTGCTGCACCCAGCGGTGGGTATGGCCCCGGTGCCCTTTGCATTGCCTTGCCCAACGGGCCCTGCAGAAGAAAGCGAAGGGCGCGCGGGACCGTGCGCTCCGGACACGTCCAGGGCTCGGCCTTTCCAAGCCTCCCTGCCTGTGCACCTCTCTCATTCTCAAACCCGCGTTCACCCCAGTTCACTTTTTGAAGTCCATTTTTTGTTGCAGTCACTAAATTGCTGCCGGAAGGTATTTAGTGGATGCGGGGTCCCTAATTGATTTCTGTGCAACTTAGGGAGACGGATGGACGGGAGATGTAGAGAGGGAGCAAGTTTTTTTTCCTCGGGTGGTGGAGCCTGACCGCGAATGCGGGTAGATGTGATGAGAACAGTGCTAATGTATCTTTTTAGATTGCCTAGTGGGTTTATTCACTGCTGTTGGAATTATAGGTGGGGGAGGGAAACCGGGGCTCTAAACCTTTGGCTTGTGATTTCTCAAAATACTTATTATTATCATGAACAATTAAGATAATGTAATATTCAATACATTGATGACGGAAAATCAGTGAGAGCAGAAACCTGGCCATAGCAGGAAAATGAAATTGGAAAGCTGCCAGCCTCTGCATCCCTCTCTGGCAAAGGATTTTTGCTCATCTCAAAGTTAAAAGAAAAAGGAATTGTCCATTTTGTTTAATGAATCAATTAACATTCAGTGTTCATGAAGTCAACACTCAAGTTATCTTAGGAGTGTTCTTAGCTCTCAGGTGGGATACTGCTAGTCGGAGTCCCTTTGAGCTTCTGCAGAAGCCGAAGGGGTGGAGATGAGGGTCAAGAACCACTGAGCATGTTTGTTTAATGACCCTACCTTCAAGTCCATTCTCCCCCACCCCCATATTTAGACGTATAGATTTAAGACGATAAACAGTACATTGTTGTATATGCCTTATTGGCTGTTAACCTATCCAGGCCATTCATTGCTGCAATAACTTGCTTTCCTCCTTACATGCTTTTAAGTAGAAAACTTTGTTTTTGCAATTAATGGAAAAGATGCATTGTAGTACTTATGTATTGATAGGGTACTTGTGTGTTTGTGTATGTTTGTGTCCTCCCCGCCTCACCCCAGCTCCCTATTGGAATGAAACTGCAGGAAAAAAATTGGGAGTCCTGGCAGATGAGAACAACACATTGCAACAGAATAGCAGCAGTAATAGCAGTTCCAGCCATGCAATGCAGAAAGAAATCACCCTGCCTTCAAGACTCATATATTACATCAACCAAGACTCGGAGAGCCCTTACCATGTTCTTGACACAAAGGCAAGACACCAGCAAAAACATAACAAGGTAGGCAGGGGCTGGGTATGCAAAAGTGGCTGCTGTGAAGAGTTGTCCTTGGATTTGATTTTCTGCTAGAATCTGATTTTACAAATTTTACTGCAGCATTTTATTAGGAAACCAATTAATGGTAGGGGAGAAGCTGAAGGGAATTCACCTGGAATCTACTTGGATGGGGTTGCTGTTTCTCTTTCCTTTCTGACTCTCAACTGGAATTGGAATTTTCTTAAGGCCATATAAGTTTAACAGCTGAAATGTGGTCCATTTTTCTTGTAGGTACATGAACACTGAACAGTAGTTAAACCAATATGTTGACAGTCCTGACTTTTATCTGTGAGGCTTTATGTAAGGGTGTAGTATTCTACCTCCCATGATGAAAACTGCTTTCAGTCTGCACCCAGAAAATTGCTATAAGAAGCTGTTGGGCCATAGATTCCGCATCTACACTTTCACTTAGAAATCGAGTCATTAAGTTTAAACAACCTCTTTTTTTAGTTAGTCAATACTTTTTTTTTTTTTCGGTTATATGAAAAGTAGGTAAATAATATGACATATTGAAGGATTATGGTGAATATAAACAAACAATTTATATAACTCAGAGACCAGTTCTTTCAAGACTTTATCTGTCTTGTTCATTGTGAGCAGTTGCTTTACTTTGGTTCAGAAAGTGTCACTGATTTTTTTAAAAAAAGCATTCAGTGGAAGATGAAGGTGCATAATATCCAAAGAGTTTAAGGGATCTTTTTTTTTCCTGCTTACTAGTCATTATTTGAGTTACTAATATTTTGGACCCCAAGCAGATTTCCATAATGGATTATCAGTACCTTTTTCTTTATTAACAACAGAAAATAGAGTTTCTGTGTTAAATATTTTACTTTGGACTTGTCGGGAAGGAAGAAAACTTTCTTCTAGCTTTCTAGGTTCTTCTAGCTGGTCCAAATATTAAGTTGACATGAGTTAGATTAACAAGAAAAAATGAAATTTACTTTCATATGTATACATGTGAGGGCCTGAGGCCCCTGCATACCTGAGAGGGTCAGAGATGGAAAGATAAAATGAGGCATATACACCATCTTAAGCTAAGGAATGGCATAGGGCCCTGGCGCTTCCAGGGACAGGAGGGTAATTCATAAAATGATAAAAAGAGTGGATGGTTGGTAATTAGATGTTTGCTGGCCATATAGATGGGGCCACTTAGCTAAAATTTATCTCTGGTAATAAATCTTTTCTGGAAAAAGTCCTCAATTTAAATTCTTTTGAGTCGTTAAGGGTGGAGCAGTGACTTCTCTTGAACTTGCAGGGTCTTGATTGCACCTTTAGCTCAAAATAATCCTGATGCAGAAGTGACACATTTTGGGGGAAGTGGTTCTGAATGCCTGCAGATTATACCTGTTCAGTTGAGAAGAGCAGTCATTTTCTAAACATCTGGAACTTAAGGAAAGTAGATGGTTTGCATCATTACTTTCCTTAGTTTTCTAAAATATAGGTAACAGTATTTATTCCCATTTTCCAAACGGGGAGTTAGACATTTAAGGCCATCAGATGACTTTTCGTGACTGTAAAACCACCAGTATAAAATTCAGGGGACCTGAATGTTTAATATGTACAGGTCAGGTTTCTGAGAAAATGCTTCCTTCATATAAGATGTTACTGGAGAAATTAACTTTCCTTCATGTTGTTGTGAAGTGGCTGCTCCCCACCTTAGCTGAGGTGCAGGGGTCTCGATACTCACAGCCCTTTTCCCAGCTGCTTGTATGTAACTTAATGGGTTGACTCCTGGATCTTGTCTACCCATTTGTTTTGTTGGTAGGAGGAGTGGGTGAGTCTTCAAGGAAGAAAAAGTTCCTCTTGATAAAGACACTGAGGCCAGTTTTATGGTTTTCCTACTAATTAATAAGATCTTCTATGGTTTGGTGACAAGTTCTCAAACTCACCAGTGCCTTTTGCATAGGGTGCTGGAGAAAGAAAAAAAAAAAAGGACTGAAAGTCTATTTTAAAGAAGTTCTCTTGAATTGAGAGGAAGGAAACTTTAGGGGAATTTTTTTTTTTTTTTGACAACTCAGGTATTGTTGGCTATGGCTGACTCCTGTCTTCTAGCCTAATGTTATGTGATTGCTTTGTTTGGTGGGACTTGGTTTGACTACAATATATCAGAAGTTTTATGATAATGAGGTTGTGAAAGCTTTACCCACCACTCATATAGAGGAATGGGTTTCCCAGATGGCTCTAGTGGTAAAGAACCCACCTGCCAATGCAGGAGATGAAGAGATGCAGGTTCGATCCCTGGGTTGGGAAGATCCCCTGGAGGAGGGCATGGCAACCTGCTCCAGTATTCTTGCCTGGAGAATCCCATGGACAGAGGAACCTAGCAGGCTCCATAGGGTCACAAAGAGTCACAAAGACATGACTGAAGCAACTTAGCATGCATGCACTCATGCACACATGCAGGGGAGTAGATTTCTCACTGTGGGGCACATACTTGCTTTTGGAAGGATGTTAACCTCTATTTCCACGGCCCTTAGTGGTTGAGTTTCTTCTATCTTCAAAACAAATGTTTATGCAAAAACTACATTTGAAAACATTTTTCTACTTATTAGTTTGACTCAACAAGTATTTGTTGGACTGTTCTCATGTGCAAAGTAGTATGCTAAAGATTCAGAGATAAGAGATAAGGAGAACAAGGATGAACAAGACATGGTCTGTCTTCCAGGAGATGCAAAAACGAAATCAGCAAGATTCCAAACAGTGCTCTTGGACAGGTGTAAGCAGTGTTCTTCCTGTATGGGGGTTTCGCTGAAATTTCCCTTTGTGTCCTGTGATTTCCCCTGTGCTTCTGTTTTGAAGCTTCTCTCGAACTCGTTGACAGTGTTCCATATGCTTTCTGCTAGATCTTTGGCTGACTTACCTAACATAGTGATGGGAGATGCATGTCCATTCAGCAGCTTTCCAAGTGCTTCAGTAAGAGAGAAAGTATACAATTTCCTTATTTTTGCTTTTATAAAAAAAGTTTTGATTTTAATATCTGTGTGTTTTGCATCTTTTTTTCTCCCCTGATTTCATTGCACTCAAGCACATTTTAATGAATGCCTTAGAAATGCTGAATCACTGTGCCATTCTCCTGGGTCCCTAGATTGGGGGATAGAGGTGGAGAGGGAGATTTCCAGATATAGATTGCAAGACAGAGCTCTGTATTTACTTCCTAAATATTTGGAGTTGACCAGGTGCTACTACTTTACAGCTGTGAAAGTTAAAATGTTTGTTAACTCTTTCAAAATCAGTAAGTTTAAAAGCAGACTGTGCAAAGCACCGCTGTTAACACTAGTGTTTTTGAAAATCTTAAAGTCTTCTCTGTCAAAGATCGTTTAGGAATCTTTTTATCTCTAGATAGGGCTTTGTATAACTCACGGTCCAAACTGTGACATTTTTTGAGAGTGAAAATAGGTACACCTAATAATTATGCCAGGATAATTGGCATAAACCTAGATGGTTCAGGGCGGACTGGAAACTTGGTTGCCTTAGACCTAAGTAGTAATATTCCTTGATTTTTGGAACTTACCCCAATTCAAGTGTTTTTAGAGACAGCATTATTTTCTGATGATTTATTGTAATTTTTTTCTTACTAACTAGAAAGTAGTTTACCACCATGTGGAAGTACTAGGGTCTGAATTGGAAACATAGTTTTGCTGTGTTATCAAGACTTTTCTTTACTTGTAGAGACTTTTATAAGTATAAATGGAATTTATGATTACTAAACACAAGCATTTTATCAACCATTCATTCAGTTTATTGATAAAATATACATTTTAAAAAGAAAATCCATTTAGACAAATAAATTAATTAATTAATAGATAATCCTATGAAATCTGTTTCTGAGAAAGTTAATGACTCTGTGGAAGAAGAAAAATAATTTTTCTTCTACTTTTCAAGATTCTCGGCTGAGACACACCCTGTAATTAAAGACAGGTTAATAGGAGAAAAATAGAAGTTGAACACCGTAACACTATAATATCAATAGTTAATGGTTGTGTTTAATAATGTGTATGTCTTCTGTGTGCATGGGAGAGACCGAAGAAAACTGAGTAACTTTGAAATGGCCCAGCCATCAGCTTAAATAACTGTCCTGCTAAAGATCAGCTGTTGGGAACTGGGGAGCCACTGATGGGAGGCTGTCAGGAAAAGCACAGTAAACGAGGGTAAGATTGTATGCAGGTTTAAATCGTTGCCTTTTACGTTGATTAAGTGTTTCTGGCGGCTTTGAGCATCCTCTTTCTGGTGTGGAGAGGGAAACACCTTATAAATAGAGATTTCTTATACATACAAATGTCTCTTACAAAAGAGTAACTTCTGCTGGGTTTACAGAGCTTCTCCTGTGTCTGCTGTTTCTTAAAAATAACCAGCCTAAAATAATGTTTATGCCAAAGAGGCATATTTTGGGATAGTATATTCTGCTCCCCTTCATATCTTTTCCTGAAACTTGCCTTTAGTCAAAATACTTGCCTTGAATCCTACTTTTTTAGGATTCTTTTCTCTTGCAGTTGGGAAGGGATGAAACAGGTACATTATGGACAGCACAGGGTCTGGGGGAAGATGAAAGTCATCTCCTTGGCTCAGTTTTTTGTTACCTTCTCTACTGTGTTGAAGGCAATGGCAACCCACTCCAGTACTCTTGTCTGGAAAATCCCATGGACAGAGGAGCCTGGTAGGCTGCAGTCCATGGGGTCTCGAAGAGTCGGACACGACTGAGCAACTTCACTTTCACTTTTCACTTTCATGCATTGGAGAAGGAAATGGCAACCCACTCCAGTGTCCTTGCCTGGAGAATCCCAGGGACGGGGGAGCCTAGTGGGCTGCCATCTATGGGGTCGCACAGAGTCGGACACGACTGAAGCGACTTAGCAGCAGCAGTAGCAGCTACTGTGTTGAAAGTGTTAGTTGCTCAGCCATGTCTGACTCCTTGCAACTGTATGGACTGTAGCTCACTGGGCTCCTCTGTCCTTGGGATTCTCCAGGCAAGAATATTGGAATGGGATGCCATGTTCTTCTCCAGGGGAATCTTCCTAACCCAGGGATCGAACTTGGGTCTCCTGCATTGCAGGCAAATTCTTTACTGTCTGAGCCACCAAGTCAGGAATATCCTCTGGAGGAGGGCATGACACCCCACCCCAGTATTCTTGCCTGGAGAATCCCAGGGGTAGAGGAGCCTGGTGGGCTACAGTCCATAGGGTCACAAAGAGTCAGACACTACTAAAGTGAATTAGCATGCACACACGCAGTGACTCTCATTACGGTGTTGAGGGGTTGGAGCTGGTGTATTGAATTAAGAACATACAGATTATGACCTGTTCAATGAGGGGGCTCAAGCCACCCACATGGGTTGGCTAGTAACTCCCTCAGCATCCAAGCTCCCACTTTGGGGAAGTGTAATCACATAAGTCATTTGGATTGAAAACACGGTTTCAGTATATCCGTGCAAAGGAAGTAGAGTCACAAGGTTATTACTTAAAGATCCCAGAAAGGGATGTGGGGCAGTGAATGAGAAGGAGGTGGGGAAGGAGAGTCCATTGTCCCAGGTCACTAGTGAACAAAACATAGAGAGGGTAGCAAGCACCTATCACTTATAAGGTGGTTGAGTCAGAGGTCACTAACTCTTCCCAGGCTTACCTCTAAGTGATTATTATTATTTTAATATTTTTTTTATTTGGCTGCACCAAGTCTTAGCTGAGGCATGCGGGACTTAGTTCCTTGACCAGGAATTGAACTCAGGCCCTCTGTGCTTTGAAAGTACTGAGTCTTAGTCACTAAGTGATTATTTTGAAGGCATCTGTGGAAAGCAAAGAGGGACTTTTGGTGAGAGTCCCAAAGTCAAATTTTTATCTAAATGTCCAGACCCTGGATGTGAGCAGGATTTTCGTTCTGTAAAATGCCCCAGCAATAACTCAGAAAAACAAAAGGTGTTTTTTTGTCACACCTATTCCCACCACCCCAGGGTGAATAGAAAGGTTTAAGTGGATTTAAATCTCCATGGTTATTGTTACTGCCTACTCTCCTTCAGGACAAGGCTGCTTCCACATTTCTTGACCACCAGAAGCCAGCTGCTCCACCGCTCTGGGTGTGGGACACCCAGAAAGAAATACAGTGTCCTCAGAACTGATAGTGTGACCACTACTAGGTTATTTGGTAAAACAGACTTTGGTATTGGCCTCAGTGGCCTTCCCACATTTTCTAGGTCTTCCTAAGCAGTCATTACAAAATTGTAATAAATAGAATTCAGGCCTGTAATGGTTTTCCTTATAATGTCTGGCATATAATAGGCTGTCAGTAAATATCTGTTAAATGAACTGATGGTTGAACACTCCTGTGTTAGAAAGAGTGCAGTGCTTTCTGTGAAATTTCATGTTATAATTAAATTGACATTCAAAAGAGCCTGAAGTTACTGTTAAGTATTTTTGGCACTGTGACAGAGTAGCCAGAGACAGAATTTTGGTCTCAAGTTATTAGCACTGCGTAAATTGCAATTACATTACCTAAAATTGTGAGAATATTTGTATTAACAGTTCTTAGATTATTCCTATCCCTGTCACTCACCGTTAATGTGGATAATCACCAGCTGACTGTGCGGGAGATTTTGTCTCCCACACTGGTTAATTCTCAATGGTGGAGCCCAAGATGTCCACTCATATAGTTTCTAGTCAGTCAGATTTACATCTGTGAGGTGTTCAGTTCCATTTGGTTAATTCCTGTTTTGAATGAGGCCCTGTGCTAGACTCTGGGAAAAGCGAGGAAGAGAACTACTGAGTCCCTCCCTTTGCTCTGACTTGGTGGACATCAGCAACAAGGCAGCTGGCCGTGTGTGTGTGGTTCCTGTCAGAGTATTGCTAATTGCAGGGAGAAAGGGCTGCAGGGACTCAGGAAAGTCAGAGAAAACCTCAGCCAGGAAGAAATGATGGAGCTGGCCCTAAAGACCAACTAGGAGACAAGTTTTCGGGAGACGGAGAGAAGGGAGAGGTGGAGAGGGGCCCACAGTCAGCAGCTTTGGCCTTGGGGAGGCAGTGAGGTGAGTGTGAGAAGGGGAAGTCCAACTGTGGAAAATTTAAAAGAAACAGGTGTTGTTATTACATTCATGTTGTTGTTTAGTTGCCAAAGTGTGTCCAATTTTTGGTGCAACCCCATGGACTGTAGCCCCCCAGGCTGCTCTGTCCATGAGATTTCCCAGACAAGAATACTGAGTGGGTTGCCATTTCCTTCTCCAGAGGATCTTCCCAACCTAGGGATCAAACTCACGTCTCCTGCATTGGCAGGCGGATTCTTTACTGCTGAACCACAAGGGAAGCTCATTACATTCAGAGTCAACTTAAAAAAGACTCACTTAATTCCTCCAGAAATCCAGTAATGTACATGTTTATAGATGCAGCATTTGAGAATTATTATTAGTAGTACAAACAGCTAGTACATGGCTGAGAGTCAGGATTCGAACCCAGGTCTTGCCCTTTGTAGAGGCCGAGCTGGAGAGAGACTTGGGTGTGTTGGGCATGGCAGGTGGCCAAGGGGAAAGGCTATGAAGACTGTGAAGAGATCAAGGGTTTTGATTTATTTTGTGTCAAATGGTTCAGTCCTGATAAGTCCAGAGGTGAGCGTGTGACTGGTTGAACACTGAAGGCCAGTTCTTGGCTCCTTAGGGAACTTGCCTTCCAGTGGGAGGAGACAGACTATAAACACGGTAGCAACAACAGCACAAAGATTTCAGGTATTGACAAGTGCTTGAAGAAGATAAAATGGCACATGTGGTGGAGAATCGTGGGTGGGATGGTTGCTCTTGGAGAACTGGAAGATTGGGCCTATGGTCTTGGGTGGGAGTAACTTACCTACTGTGGCTGCTCTTTAGATGGGGTGGGTGAGTGCTGTTTCAGTGCCCCTCCACCCCATCCTTGCTGCCAAATACCTACCTGTCCTTCTGTTACTTGCCAGGCCCTTGTAGGAGTTTGAGTTTGGACCCTAGTCTTTGATTCTTCTCTGCCACAAAGTCTGAACCATTTTTGATCATTTCACCTTGGTTTGATTTGATGGCCACAGTGCTTTCCATGGTAGGACTTCCCAGGTGGCATTAGTGGTAGAGAACCCACCTCCCAATGTAGGAGATGCAAGAGATGCAGGTTTGATTTATGGGTTGGGAAGATCCCTTGGAGGAGGGCATAGTAACCCACTCCAGTATTCTTGCCTGGAGGATCCCATGGAGAGAGGAGTCTGTGGGCTATGGTCCTTAGGGTTGCAAAGAGTTGGACATGACTGAAGTGACTTAGCACACATGCTTTCCACGGTAAGTCATGCTCTTCAAAGTCTTGCTTCATCCTGTGTCCCTAGTTATATTTTCCACTCTTTCTGTTCCTGGGTTGGCTCCTTCCTGATAACTGTATAACTACTGTGTCATTCTGTCTTCACTTTTTCTCAGGTTTTGTTAACAGATTATCAGCCACTTTTCTCTTTTGTTGTTGTTAGTGTTCAGTCTCTCAGTAATGCCCGACTCTTTGGGACCCCATGGAATTCAGAGTGCCAGGCTTCCCTGTCCCTCACCATTTCCCGGAGGTTGCTCAAACTCATGTCCGTTGAGTCAGTGATGCCATCCAACGATCTCATCCTCTGTCGTCCCCTTCTCCTCCCACCTTCTATTTTTCCCAGCATCAGAGTCTTTTCTAATGAGTCAGTTCTTCACATCAACTGGCCAAAGTACTGGAACTTCATCTTCAGCATCAGTCCTTTCAATGAATTTTCAGAGTTGATTTCCTTTAGGATTAACTGGTGTGATCTCCTTGCAGTCCAAGGGACTCTCAAGAGTCTTCTCCAACAACACAGTTCAAAAGCATCAATTCTTTGACGCTCAGCCGCCTTTATGGTCCAACTCTCACGTCCATACATGACTATTGGAAAAACCATAGTTTTGATTAGACAGATCTTTGTCAGCCAAGTAACTGTCCTCTCCAAAGCCAGTCATAAAATAACAAGGAGCATTTATTTGCTCATTGGCTTTGCCCAGGGACTTCCCTGGTGGCTCAGACAGTAAAGCATCTGCCTGCAATGCTGGAGACCCGGGTTCAATCCCTGGGTCGGGAAGATCTCCTGGAGAAGGAAATGGCAATCCACTCCAGTATTCTTGCCTGGAAAATCCCATGGATGGATGAGCCTGGTAGACTACAGTCCATGGGGTTGCAAAGAGTCGGACATGACTGAGCGACTTCACCTTCACTTTTGCCCAGGGTTGGTGGCATCACCCAGGCTGAGGGTAAAGTCACACAGGACCAGAGCTGTCCTGGCTGCCTTGCTCATGTTTCTCAGTGGCACCACTGTTTTCTCAGCCTCCTGAGAGTGAACCTTGGGAGTCATCGTTGACTCTTTTCTCTCCTTCATCTTCTGTCTATAAGTAGTCACGTATTAAGTCTTGACGTTTCTCCCCAAATCCATCCTTGCCTCCTCTTCTGTATTGTGTTCTTGTCATCGCCTCTTGTCTCTCTTTTTCTCTCTGTCAATCCATCAGCCCCACTGCTGACAGATTAATCTTCCTGGAACACTTAGTGCATCACATGACTCCTTTTACCCACATGCAGCGAGCATGATTTCAGCTGATGACTTTTCCTTGTGGGATGAAGAAGAGAAAGTGAAGTGCTCTGGACGAGAGCTGTTGCCCCTGTACTCCCTTTTCTGAATCCTACACATTTGCTGGTCTTTTCTCCTTTCAGCATTTCTCCAGGCCTCTTTTAACCCAAAAGTCAGCCCATGGCAGGAGTTAATTTTGTCCAGATGATTCCATTCATATCCATCCAAACTCTGGGTCTAGTTACGGAAACCCTTGTATGTGTACGTGTGTTAGTTGCACAGTTGTGTCCAACTCTTTGCCACCCCATGGACTGTATCCCACCAGGCTCCCCTGTCCATGGAGTTCTGCAGGCAAGAATACAGGGGTGGGTAGTGATTCCCTTGTTCAGGGGATCTTCCTGACGCAAGGATTGAACCCAGGTCTTAGGCATTGCAGACAGATTCTTTACAGTCTGAGCCAGAGAACCCCCAAGGGAGCTAGTTATGGAAAACCCTTGTGATCAGTGGCAGTAACTCAAACTGTGAGTAATGTGTTCTTGACTTTTGTTTTAGGTTCAAGTACCTAAATTTGCAGGTTAAATTCCTGCTTCAGAAGCTTCTTCCTCTTCATCTTTAAGATCTGAATAATTAATTGCTACTAGAGAATATGTTTTCAGAATGAAAATATTTTATTCCTTTCAAAAATGTATGTAATCATAAGGCTTTATTCAAAGTATTCAGTTCACAAATGACGTGGGTATCTGTAGCTCTATGGAAACCTCATTCATTCACAATACACAGAGCCTCTTAATTTTGCAATTTTACAAAGGAGTTTTTGTGTTTAGAATTTATATAAATTCAGTACAATTTAAATCAAATCCAGTGCTAGGAATTCTATTATGAAAGGGTGGATTCAGTTATCATATTTTAGTTAGAATAATGAGAAGTTAAAAACAATTACATTCATTCACAGCAAATCAAGATACGGTTTTTGTGTCTTAAGAGGAAATGAGAGGTGTGTCCTCCATCATTGGTTACCAAGTACAGGCAGAGCCAGACTGGGAATTATGTTCCAGATAAGGTTTTGTAATACAGGTGTCTTCTCTGGCTCAAGAGTAGACAGAATTACTTTCCTCATCTGAAACATTGCAAATTAACGAATTCAAGATCTATGTTCAAATCTATTGTGATAAATATTTGTCAATGAGAACTGCCTCAGTGCTAAATGTTCTCAAAGCTTTCTATTTAGACATAGAATGGATACAAATATGTATCCAAATATCTCTTCTACTGATAGACATGAATTACAGAGAGTTAAGTTAGACAAACCAATGAACAGAGAAATATAAGTGGGACCTCATAACCAGTGACTGTATTGCCCTTTAGCTTTGAATTATTATTATATAGCTGGGGACATTCATCTCTTTTTTTATTTGCATGGCAGTGTCCACATGAGGGAGTCATTCTGGCATGTTTTAAACCCTCTGTGGATAGGAAGAGCAAGATAATCACACACTCCTAGATCTTCTCTTTCTGCCCTTAGTGGGGGTGAAGATTAAGTGTATGAGTCAAATCTAAGCATAACTAAAGACATATCATACAAAACAGTCCAGAGCCATGAAGACATTGATTTTTGAGCATCTTCTTGAATTCCAGTATCTGTTCCAGTGCTGTTGCTGCTGCTTTTTTTTTTTTTTAACTGTTGATGTTCAGGAATTTTCTGTATCAAGTTGTAGTCTGGATCACTTAGCTGGGTGCTTTGTATTGTCTTTTGATTGTTAACAGGCTTGCTAATACCATAATACTGTAATATCAATAGTTGTGTTGCAGGTGGGCTCCATTAATAATATAAACCAGTCAACATTTAGATCATTCTTCCCACCTGCATGTGCCTCCTTGCTCTTTACTTTTTCAGCATTAAATCAACCTGCACTCATTCTGCAGTACACTGGTAGTAACACATATAATACTCATTTTGAAGTGAACCTGAACAGTTTTATTGAGGAATTTTCATATCTATAGTCTCACATGGTCCTCAGAGCAATAACACGTTTTATTTTTAACTAGATGATTATTATTTCTGTGCTCTAGATAAGAAAACTGAATCCAAAGAGGCCAGATCAGTTACTCTAGGTCTTGAATTATTGGCATGAGCAGAATGATCAGAACCTTGGTTTGTAGACTTTTAGGCCCTTGTTCTTTTATATTAGCACATCTGGAGTTTGGATTTGACTAGGAGAAGGCAATGGCACCCCACTCCAGTACTCTTGCCTGGAAAATCCCATGGATGGAGGAGCCTGGTAGGCTGCAGTCCTAGGCTGGGGTCGCTAGGAGTCGGACACGACTGAGCGACTTCCCTTTCACTTTTCACTTTCATGCATTGGAGAAGGAAATGGCAACCCACTCCAGTGTTCTTGCCTGGAGAATCCCAGGGACAGAGGAGCCTCGTGGGCTGCCGTCTTTGGGGTCGCACAGAGTCGGACACGACTGAAGTGACTTAGCAGTTAGCATCTCAATAATCAGGGCCTGTGAACCAGGGCTTCCCTGGTGGCTCAGATGGTAAAGAATCCACCTGCAATGCAGGAGATCTGGATTTGATCCCTGGGTTGGACAGATCCCCTGGAGGAGAGCATGGCAACTCACTCCAGTATTCTTGTGTGGAGGATCCCCATGGACAGAGGAGCCTGGCAGCTACAGTCCATAGGGTGGCAAAGAGTTGGACACGACTGAGCGACTAAGCATAGGGCAGCGCAGCACATGAACTAATCACACACCAAGGGTTCACAACCACATGCACCTCCCCTGGTCTTCCTCTGCAACCAGTTGGTTTTCTTGACATTTTTTTTTTTCCTAAATAAACTCCAGATAAATAATCTTGTTGAAAATGCTGCCATTTTAATAGTATTTTGTTTATCTGCTTACCTTTGCTTATTGATCTTCCTTAATTTCTTTACTCCTCTATCAGATTCTCCTTCTGCCTTCTTTATTGAACAAGGGAGTTCTTGTTGGGCGTTTCCAAATCACATGTCGGACATTTGACTGTTCTATGAGAGCCTTTTATTTTTTAATATCTAAAAATATTTTTTAATAGTAGTGTGCATGCAGCCTGAAGAAATAGGTCTTCATAAAGAGCTGAATTTACTAAGAACTGGTTAATTTGTCTTCTTTTCCCCACTAATACCCAATTTAAATGTTTTGCCAGCATGTGATAACCAGTGTTTCCACACAGACATGATATTTCAGTCCTAAGCAGGGAAACTGGCATTTTAATGATCCAGTATAGGCATTTATTTGTGGGATAAATATGATTCACACTAGGCTGTTTAGCGGAGAAGGCAATGGCACCCCACTCCAGTACTCTTGCCTGGAAAATCCCATGGGTGGAGGAGCCTGGTAGGCTGCAGTCCATGGGGTCGCTAAGAGTCGGATGCGACTGAGAGACTTCACTTTCACTTTTCACTTTCATGCATTGGAGAAGGAAATGGAAACCCATTCCAGTGTTCTTGCCTGGAGAATCCCAGGGACGGGGGAGCCTGGTAAGCTGCTGTCTATGGAGTCGCACAGAGTTGGACACGACTGAAGCGACTTAGCAGTAGCAGTAGGCTGTTTAGAGTGTCAGATATTATTTGACTTATCTTAAACTCCTTTCCCACGTAGCAGGGGAAGAATGGTTGGGGAATCAGGGGTCGGAGGGTCTCTCAGATCTGCTAATACCAGCTATTTAGACTTGGGCAAGTTACTTAGCCTTTCTAAGCTCTAGATTTTTTTGGGGGGGTCAATAACATGGACTTAATAATAGTATGCACCCCAGAGGCTATGCTTGGTCAAAATGGTATCACCCACGTAAAGTGGTTTGCACTGTGCCAGGCATGTAGGAAGTACTCAGTAAATGTTATCTGTTAATTACAGACTAGGGAATCCAAGCTGTGCTCTTTTATGGACAAACAGTTGTTTTATTAGAAAAGAAGGTGGGTTTAGAAGTAATTATGAGGACGTTTGTGGGAGGGGTGATTCTCTGAGTCTTCCTGGTTTTATGGTTGCTGGTGCGCTCGACTGATCCACCTCAGATGAGACTAGAGTATTTATGCAAGAATAAATACTCATGGGGGGCTTCCCAGGCGGTGCAGTTGGTAAGGAATCTACCTGCCAATGCAGGGGACATAGGAGACTCGGGTTTGATCCCTGGGTTGGGAAGATTCCCTGGAGAAGGAAATGGTAACCCACTTTCTGTATTCTTGCCAGAGAAATCCCCTGGACAGAGGAGCCTGGTGGGCTGCAGTCCATGGGGTCACAAAGAGTTGGACACAACTGAGCATGCATGTGGTATCACTAAGTACTCAGGGATGTGATATGATGCCTTGGAGGTTGCCACCCTCTAGACTGCAGTGTGTCTACATGGTGTTTATAGTCTGGCAGATAGAAGAGCTTTCCCTGAACCTTTGCAGTGATTAGCACTCCAAGGTAGGCTTAGAATCAAGCATCTTGACGCAGCTTTTAAGGTGAACTGTTTTCTGTGTCTAATTGTATGTTTGTGTGTGCATGCTCAGTTGCTCAGTCACGTCTGACTCTTTGCGATCCCATGGACTGTAGCCAGGCTCTTCTATCCATGGGATTTCCCAGGCAATGATACTGAAGTGGGTTGCCATTTCCTTCTTCAGGGGGTCTTCCAGACTCAGGGATGGAACCTGTTCTTCTTGTGTCTCCTGCATTGGCAGGTGGATTCTTTACCACTGAGCCACCTGGAATCCCTAATTATATGTCTATATATCTGTGTATGGCTCAGTGGGTAAATGACCTGCCTGCCAATGCAGGAGACACAGGAGGCACAGATTCGATCCCTGAGTCAGGAAGATCCCACGGATGAGGAAATGGCAACTTGCTCCAGTATTCTTGTCTGAAAAATCCCATGGACAGAGGAGCCTGGCAGGCTATGGTCCAAAGGGTTGCAGAGTCGCACACGACTGAACAACTAAACACAAAAACAACATCTATGTAATTGCCAAAGTTATAGATATGGTGTGGCACCAAACACTCTATGTAACACACATTCGTATGGTAATTTCCCTGGAACTGTCCCATTGGACATTCACCTTTCTCTCCTCTCCCAAACTCCCGAAACAAAACAAAACCCAAGAAATATTTTCATTTGCAATTGATAGTTTTCTGGCTTTGGAAAGGAATGCCAACAGTTATAAATCATAGCAGATAGAATAGTATGTAGTCCTCATAGCCAGAAATATTTAACAGGGTAAAAACATTAGAAATACAATTCTGTTTTTGTTTGGACCCTGTGATATTATTGAACATCTTATGACCAAGAAGTGAAATTTTGGGCTTTGCCTTTTAACTGCCTTAACCAAGTGGAGTTCATACACTGACTCCCCTTCTCTTATAAATCATGGCTAAAAATAGTTAGTGAACTCTTGTTAATTACTATGGTCTGCCTTGTACAATGTAACGGACTTTCATTTCTGTAGAATGTTCAGACCATAGTTAGAGGCATTTATCACTGCTGGGCAGCATAAAAGCAATTACTCGTTCCCTTCAGAACCAATGGGGCATTGGGATGATACTATCTTATTTTTGGCTTTGCTGCTGCTGCGTCACTTCAGTCATGTCCGACTCTGTGCAACCCCACAGATGGCAGCCCACCAGGCTGCTCTGTCCCTGGGATTCTCCAGGCAAGAATATTGGAGTGGGTTGCTATTTCCTTCTCCATTTTGGCTTTGCAGTGGTGCATAAAACATTTTTTTTTTTTGGAAATAGTTAACTATTATTCCTTCCTTTCTAATGAAATATGTCTATATTTTTCTTTTTATTCTTTTATTTGGGACATTAATCCTTTTAAGATCTGCTGATTCACTTTAGGATTATTACTCAGATAGTATATTTATAAACTATCCTGTCTGCTTATCAGATCTTATGTTGTTTTTCCATTTTAGTTTTCTGGAAATTCTGGCTTTCCCCTGATGTGTTTTAACACCCTAATGTGATAAATGTTTAGGAACGTCTTTGATTTATTTGTGTCATACATTTGTTTGTCGTGTAACATTTAAGAATTTTAGTTCTTTCACAAACAGCATCATCTTCCTTGATACCCAGGCTACATTTCCAACTATTTATCTCACATCTCCACTTGGATATCTAAAAGATGACTCAACCTAACATGTTCAAAGAAGAACTTTTGCTTCTAATATCTCCTACTCCATTGTGCTCCTTCCGTGTTCTTCTCATTTGAGTAAATGGAAAATCATCCTTCCAACTAAGCCCTAGAGCCTTTACCCTTCTCTTAAACATAACTTCAAGCCATCAGATCTTGTTGGTTTCTCGTCAGGGCTATTTAGAATCTGACCATTTCTCATTGGCTCCACTGATGCCAACCTGGTCTAATCTACCATTACTTTGTATTATTAAAATATCTTCCTACTTCTTAATCCCTACTTTGGTCCAGTTCCTGTCAGTCTGGCTGCAGTCTGTTTTACACTCTTCAGGCATAGTGATTCTTTTAAATACTAATTGGGATCATGTCACTCTTCAGCTCAGTAACCTGCAAGGGCTTCCTATCTGGTTCAGAGTGACTTTTTATCTCTCTCAATCATAAAGTAGTCACTGCTAGTAGGAAGTTTTGTATATGTTTTATATACACAGCTTCAGTTCAGTTCAGTTGCTCAGTTGTGTCTGCCTCTTTGTGACCCCATGGACTGCAGCTCACCAGGCTTCCCTGTCCATTACCAACTCCCGGAGCTTGCTCAAACTCATGACCATTGAGTCGGTGATGCCATCCAACCATCTCATCCTCTGTCATCCCCTTCTCTTCCCACCTTCAATCTTTCCCAGCATCAGGATCCTTTCCAGTGAGTCAGTTCTTCGGGCCAGGTGGCCAAAGTATTGGAGCTTCAGCATCAGTCCTTCCAATGAATACTCAGGACTGATTTCCTTTAGGATTGACTGATTTGATCTCCTTGTAGTCCAAGGGACTCTCAAGAGTCTTCTCTAACACCACAGTTTGAAAACATCAATTCTTTGGCTCCCAGCCTTCTTTGTGGTTCAACTCTGACATCCATACATGACTCCTGGAAAAACCATAGCTTTGACTAGACAGACCTTTGTTGGTAATGTCTCTGCTTTTTAATACGCTGTCTAGGTTGTCATAGCTTTTCTTCCAAGGAGCAAGCGTCTTTTAATTTCATGACTGTAGTCACCATCTGCAGTAATTTTGGAGCCCAAGAAAATAAAGTCTGTCACTGTTTCCATTGTTTCCCCATCTATTTGCCATGAAGTGATGAGACCAGATGCCATGATCTTCATATTTTGAATGTTGAGTTTCAAGCCAGCTTCTTCACTCTCCTCTTTCACCTTCATCAAGAGGCTCTTTAGTTTCTCTTTGCTTTCTGCCCTAAAGGTGGTGTCATCTGCTTATCTGAGGTTATTGATATTTCTCCTGGCAATCTTGATTCTGCTTGTGCTTCATCCAGCTCAGCATTTTGCATGATGTACTCTGCATATAAGTTAAATAAGCAGTGGCAGTATACAACCTTAATGTATTCCTTTCCCAGTTTGGAACACAGCTTAGGAAGATTGCTAAGACGTAAGCATCACGCTCACTCATGGTTTACAAATACTATAATAAGCGGATTTACCTACTTTGTCCCATTCCCATTTTAATTAAAAATTTTTGATTTTTCTGTTTTCAATCCATAGATCAAGCAATTAAAATGGAGCCTTTTTTGTTATAACAATAAAAGTAAGAATAACACCAAAATGTATTTGATTATACTGTTTAAAAATGCTTTTGATGTGTCAGTGGCTTTCAAAAGATTATACTATATTATTTATTGCAAAAAGATAGAAGATGCTTCTGAGATCAGCAGACAGTAGGCTGAATGAGAGAAGGGTTATGGCTGTAATAATGAGTGTCACAGTTTTTATTTCCACGAAGAGCAGTGTGTTCTTTAGTAGTTGGGGAGATTGCTTGAGGCCAGAGAAGAGGAGCTTCCTTGTGAGGTCGGGAGTCTTCACAGAATTTTTGGAAGGGGACTCATAGAATCAGAGCTAAAGGAAATGGATTGTACTGTAACCATTGGACTTCCTGAGGAGTGGATGATCACAGAAAGGTGGGTATCAGCTGGAGCCCTTGAGAAGAAAATTGCTCAAAACAAGTATTTGGAGATGTTTTGCTGGAAACTGAGATTTGCTAATTGCTAGATGAATAAAACAAATGGAGAGTAATGTTTATGAGAAAGAAAAAGGAGTAGTTCTGTTTTTGCAAGCTAAACTTCTTTATAGTTGCAAAATAGATATAACATAAACTTTACCATTTTGATCATTTAAATGTACATCCTGTGGTATTAAGGAAACGGCAACCCACTCCAGTACTCTTGCCTGGAATATCCCATGGACAGAGGAACCTGGTGGGCTGGAGTCCATGGGACCTCAAAGAGTCAGACATAACTGAGTGACTGAGCACACGAGTTTTATTGTGCAACTGTCATCATCATCCATCTCCATAATGTTTTTCATCTTCTCCAGCTGAAGCTCTATAAATATTTATTCCCTATTCCTCCCTCTCCCTGGCCTCTGGCAACTACAATCTTACTTTTTATCTCTGTGACTCTGTCTTAGATACCTAATTTGACTAGAATCATAAAGTATTTGTCTTTTTTGTGACTGGCTTATATTACTTAGCATAATGTCTTCAGGATTCATCCCTATTGAAGCATGTATTGGAATTTCTGTTCTCTTTAAGGATGATTAGTATTCCACTATAGACCCAGGTTTGATCCCTGGGTTGGGAAGATCCCCTGGAGTAGAGAATGGCTACCCACTCCAGTATTCTTGTCTGGAGAATTCCATGGGTGTAGGAGCCTTGTGGGCTATAGTCCATGGGGTTGCAAAGAATTGTATATGACTGAGTGACTAACACTTTCACTTTTTTCATACACACACACACACACCACATTTTGTTTATTCATTAATTTGCTGAAAGATACTTAGACTGTTCTACCTTTGGCTAATGTGAATAATGCAGCTGTGAACATGGATACAGAAATATCTGAGTCTCTGTGTTCAGTTCTTTTGGGTGTATACCCAGAAGTGGAATTTCTAGGTCATATGGTAGTTCTGTTTTTAATTTTTTGAGGAATTACTATAACATTTTCCAAAGCAGCTTCATTATTTACATTCCCACCAGCAATTCACGAGTATTCCAGTTTCTCCACGTCCACATCAAAACTTGTTTTCTATTGTTGTTGTTTTAATAACAGCCATCCTAATTTGTGTGAAATAGAATCTTATTATGGTTTTGATTTACATTTTTCTGATGGTTAGTAATATTGAACACCTTTTCGTTTGCTTATTGACCATTTGTATATTTTTCTTGGTGACATGACTGTTCATTCCTTTGCCTATTTTAAAATTGAGTTGTTTGTTTTTTAGTTGAGTTGTAAGAGTTCTTTACATATTCTGGGTATCAATCGCTACCAGACATATTTTTCTTTTATTCTATGAGCTGATTTTTTTACTTTTTAAAATTTAGTTCTTAATTTTAATGAAGTTCACTTTTCTATATTTTCTCTTGTTGCCTGTGCTTTTGGTTTCATAGCCAAGAAACCATTGCAAAACCCAATGTCATTAAGCTTTACCCCTGTATTTTCTTCTAAGAGTTTTATGGCTTATGGTTAAGTGTTCAATTCATTTTTAAATAATTTCTGTATATGGTGCAAGTTAAGGATCCAGCTTCAGTGTTTTGCATGTGGTTATTAAGTTTGTTTTTTTCCCCCATCACCACTTATTTAAAAGACTGTCTTTTCCCCCATTGAATGGCCTTGGCATCCTCATTGAAAGTCATTTGACAAGAATTTATTTCTGGGCTCTTCAGTCCATTGGTCTACATGTCTCTCTTTCTATCAGGATCATATTGTTTTGATTACTGTTGTTGCTGTTCAGTTGCTAAATTGTGTCCAACTCCTTGCGACCCCATGAATTGCAGCATGCCAGGCTTCCTTGTCCTTCATTATCTCAGGAACTATGAGACTTTCAGCTTTGTTCTTTTTCAAGACTGCTTTGACTGTTCAGGGTCCTTGAAATTCCATATGAATTTTAGGATAGGTTTTTTAATTTGTGCAAAAACTATCATTGGAATTTTAATAAGAATTGCACTGAATCTGTAAATTGCTTTGGGTAGTATTGCTATCTCAACAGTATTATGTTTTCCAATCCATGAATATGAGATGTCTTTCTATTTATTTGGGTTTTGTTTAGTTTCTTTTTTTTATCAGTGTTGTAGTGTTCAGAGTCCAAGTCTTTCACCTGCTTGGTTAAGTTTATTCCTAAGTACTTATTCTTTTTGATACTATTGTAAATAGAATTGTTCACTTAGTTTCCTTTTAAGATTTTGCATTGTTAATTTATAAAAATTAAACTAAGTTTGTGCGTTGATTTTGTATTCTTTAACTTTGCTGAATTCATTAATTAGTTCTAGTAGGGTTTTTTCGTTCTTTATTATTTTTTAATTTATTTATTTTAATTGGAGGCTAATTACTTTACAATATTGTGGTGGTTTTTGCCATACGTTGACATGAATCAGCCATGGGTGTACATGTGTCCCCCATCCTGAACCCCACTCCTGCCTCCCTTCCCATCCCATCCCTCTGGTTTGTCCCAGTGCACAGGCTTTGAGTACCCTGTTTCATGCATTGAACTTGGACTGGTCATCTATTTCACATTTGGTTCAATGCTATTCTCTCAAATCATCCCACCCTTGCCTTCTCCCACAGAGTCCAAAAGTCTGTTCTTTACATCTGTGTCTCTTTTGTTGTCTTGCACATAGGGTTGTTGTTATCATCTTTCTAAATTCCACATATATGCGTTAATATACGGTATTGGTGTTTTTCTTTCTGACTTACTTCACTCTGTATAATAGGCTCCAGTTTCCTCCACCTCATTAGAACTGACTCAAATGCGTTCTTTTTTTATAGCTGAGTAATACTCCATTGTGTATGTGTACCACGGCTTTCTTATCCATTTGTCTGCCAATGGACATCTAGGTTGCTTCCGTGTCCTGGCCACTGTAAACAGTGTTGCAATGAACATTGGGGTACACGTGCCTCTTTCAATTCTGGTTTTCTTGGTTTGTATGTCCAGCAGTGGGATTGCTGGGTCATATGGCCATTCTTTTTCCAGTTTTTTAAGGAATCTCCGCACTCTTCGCCATAGTGGTTGTGCTAGTTTGCATTCCTACCAACAGTGTAAGGGGGTTCTCTTTTCTCTACACCCTTTCCAGCATTTACTCTTTGTAGACTTTTTGATGGCAGCCATTCTGACTGGCGTGAGATGGTACCCCATTGTGGTTTTGATTTGTATTTCTCTGATAATGAGTGATGTTGAGCATCTTTTCATATGTTTGTTAGCCATCTGTATGTCTTCTTTGGAGACACGACTGAGTGACTGAACTGAACTGATGATCTACAAACAGAGGTAATTTTATATCTTTTCCACTTAGTTTTCTAGCCTATCCCTTTAGTTTTCATGAAAGGCAATGAAATTTGTTCCTTTTTCTTGTCTAAGTGTTCTGGCTAGGAATTCCAGTACTGTGTTGAATAGAAGTGGCAAAAAGTGGCATGTTTGTCTTATTCCTGATCTTAGAGAAAAAGCTTCCATAAAGTATGATGTTAGCTGTGGATTTTTCTTGTGTAGCCTTTATGATGTTGAGATAGTTTCTTTCTAATGCATGTTTTATCTCCCAGGTTTCTTTAAAAGGGATACCAGAATATGTATGAGTAGAATAATGAATTGGTTGCATATCAGGTGGGCAGTTTTGGACAGTTCACTTACCTCTCTGGACTTGACTTTCTTCATTTCAAAAATAAGGAGATTGGGTTAGATGAGGAATCTCAAACTTTTGTGTGCACTGGAACTTTCTGGGGTAAGTTGTTGAAAACATTTTGAGTTAGTAGTTCTGTATGGAGACCAGAGGTTTTTTATATCGCAGGCTTTTTTGATGTGGGTGTGTTTGTTCTCTGCAGTCCTTTATCAGTTCTAAAATTCTGTAAAGTATTCTTCATTGAGAGGTGACTGGGTATTCCTAAGAGGTAATGAAATACCGGGATTGGTGGTTGAGTTAGGGATTGTTCATTATTCCAGACAAGGTCTGTGTTTGTGGAGTAGTTGCTTCCTGAGTTTCTGGCATGTTGGAAAAAGACAAGGAATTATAAAATGTGGAGTCATTGTTTGAAAGTGTGAAAATAGCTGGCTCCAGAAGTAGTTGGCAATTCAGGAAGGAAGAACTTTTGAAAATGGAGGCAGAAGAGGGCCTAAGGAACAATTTTCCACAAAGAGACTTCGAGTGAGGTCACAATGCCCTTTGATTTATCAGCAAGAAGTCCTTGGTGGGACAGTTTCTAGTAGGGGAATTCCAAAGAGCAGTGCTGGAAATCAGAGGAAAAAAATGTTGCAATAGGTGAAAAACTGATGGCCCATTTACATATATAAACATGCCCGCCCTCATGGGCAAAATTTATGTAAATATTTGTGCAAAGTTAGTAACGGCTCTACTGTATTTATTTAGTCTAAGAATTCAGAGTTCATTAAAAAAAATGAAATGGAAAGTTTCTCTCCCATAATTCCCCAAGGGCTGTTAAATTTTTATTTTTAGTTCTCTTAATGTTAAATAATTTATCTCTGCACTATTTTTAGACCCATCAAAAGACATTATCTTTTGTCTGCCTGTTATGAAATGTGAAGACTCTATCACACTGTGCTGTGCTTCTTCCTTTCTTTCCTCTACCTCTTGGTTTTTATTTCTTACATTTCAGATTTTCTGGTAGCGTTAGCAGGAATGTACAGTTAAAACAGACTTGGAGAGGGAGGGCATAGGTTTAGAGTTATGTGGTAAGTTGCTGTCTTCTGCCTCTGGGGAGAACCACGAAGGTCAGCTCAACTACATGTACCTTCCTTTGATGAGCTGCTAACAGCTGCTGCTCAGCATACAAGGCTTTGGAAGGCTGATGGGAAGGGATGGAGAGAAATGTTGTGGAGGAAAAACATTGCATTTTTTCTTCTCCATTATTTTTTAAAGGTGAGAAGGGACCAGAAGATGAAGTGCCTATTAGAATTTTGTTCTGGTTTAAATGGCTAACCACTGATGGGTTTTAAACAAGGAAATAACATTATCTGACTTATATTTTAAGAAGATCCTTCTGGCAATTTATAGATGGCTGTAGAGGGATAAGAGTTGTAGGAAGGGGATCAGTTAGGAGGTGCTCACAGTTGTCCAGGGCAGAGTCTATGTGGCCCTGCACAAAGATGGTAGCAGAGGAATTAAAAGAAAGTAGTTCAAAGAAGGCAGAGAGCTGAAGAATTGTTGCTTCTGAACTATGGTGCTAGAGAAGACTCTTGAGGGTCCCTTGGAAAGCAAGGAGATCAAACCAGTCAATCTTAAAGGAAATCAACCCTGAATACTCTTTGGAAGGACTGATGCTGAAGCTGAAGCTCCAATACTTTGGCCACCTGATGGAACAGCTGACTCACTGGAAAAGACCCTGATGCTGGGAAAGATTGAAGGCAGAAGGAGAAGAGGGTGACAGAGGATGAAATGGTTGGATGGCATCACGAACTTGGGCAAACTCCGGGAGGTGATAAGGGACAGAAGCCTGGGGTGCTGCAGTCCATGGCGTTGTGAAGAGGTTGCCAAGGTTGCAAAGGTTGCCAAGACCCACGACTTAGTGACTGAACAACAACAACAAAAGTTGATTAGAGATATATTTAGTGGTGAAGACTTCAGACTGTTGATGTAGGGCTGGGTGAGCTAGAAAAGTCTTGCTAGAATGATAACCTTCCAAAGATGTCCACGTCCTAATCCCCAGAAACTGAGTATGTTACCATATGTGGTGGTAAACGGTGGCTCTGATCACTAAATTCTAACATGTGGAGAGGGTTTCCCATAGCAGCAAGGAATTCTCAGGACACAAAAATGTATATGATACTGCAATTCATTTCTGACATTATTTACCTGGAGATAGGTAAATAAAATCACCCTCATTTCAGATGCCAGTTGCAAGCATTGGTTATCACCTGTACTTCTGAGCGACTGGCTGTAAATTAGAGGTGCCCATGACCTCCTTAGGTTTGATTAATTTGCTTACAGCAGCTCAGAGCTCAGAGAAACATTTTGCTTGCTAGATCGTTGGTTTATTATAAAAGGAGATAACACAGAAACAGCCAGGTGGAAGAGATGCGGAAGGCAAAGTACGAGGAAAGGGCGTGGGGCCTCCATGCTCTCTCCTAGCCACCACTCTCTCCGAATCTCCATGTGTTCACCAAACCAGAAGTTCTCTTAATCTCCTTTTTTGTTGTTTTTAAGAACACTTCATTGCATAGGAATGATTGATGAAATCATTGGCCACTGAACCTCCAGCTTCTCTCCCTTTCCCGGAGGTCAGAGGGTGGAACTAAAAGTTCCAATTCTCTATTCAGGATTGGTTCCCCTGGCAACCAGCCCCCATCCTTAGATGCTTTCCAAGAGTCATCTCAATAGCAAAAACCTAGTTGTGGTGAAAAAGGGCTTGTTACGAATAACAGGACACCTTTATGGCTCTGAAATACTTTCAAAAACTAGTGACAGAGACCAACTGTGATGACAAAAGATGCTCCTATTGCTCTTACTGCCCAGGAAATTCCCAGGGTTTGGGGAGCTGTGAACCAGGAACCGTGGATGAAAATATATGTATAAATTTTTGATCATGTGACCAAATTCATATATTTCTTATAAATCACAATATTGCACATGGCAAGTAGACCTTGTAAATGTGATCAAGGTAAAGATGGGGAGTGTGTCCTTGAATATTTCAGTGGGCAGTGTCATCACAGGTCCGTATCATCACAGAAGCAGAGGTTGGAGAGATGCGAGGAAGGATTATTACTGAGCTGGCTGACTGATGTGCTCAGAAGCTAGTGCTATGGCTCTGGCTTTGGAGTAAACAAACAACTTTATTTTGAGGTCATCCAGCAAGGAGACAGGAGACAGGACTCAAATCTGTATATCCCATCCAGGGTTCAGGGCAAAATTTAAGGGCAGACTTGGCAGAAGCTGATTGCCTGGTCTCAAAACAGTCCTCTCTGGAAGCCAGGTTTCCTTGCTGAAGAACTTCTCCCTTCAAAAAGGGCTCTAGTGGCAGCATTTCTGTCTGTAAAATAACTCCAGGTTTGAATAATCGGCCACTTGCTTCAAGAAAGCAAAGCCAGTTTAAGGTCGTCAGTGCTGTTTCAATTTCCCCCTTTTTCTTTATACATTCCTCAGGCTTGAGGGAAATCATGTGCCGACTGCTCTAGCTGCTTCCTGCTGATTAGGGGTGTGGATTTTTATGAGAAGAATGAAATTATTTTGTACTTAATTGTAAGTATTCTTGAGTCCCACCTTGAACTCTTACATCTTGGGCAATTATCATGCTAGTGGGGAGACCTTTTTAAGTAGATAAGGCAGACAATATGTACAAAATTTTATAAGACCCGTGAAGGTGTCTACAAATATCAGAAAATGTCTGTAATTTTCCATGGCTTTTGGCATAGCAGTAAAGTCAATTTGCCAGTCAGTGCCTGGTTCTTTGCCTTGGTTTTACACCTCTTTTATTGTTGGGGTGGCTTGGTTTTTGGATTGTTTCTGACCAGGTCAGACAATTGTGTTACCTTTTGGTTGGTCCTTTGTGTTTGTCGACCAGCAGTAAATTGTAGCCAGTGATGGGTAAGTCACTGCCATAATGGTTTCCTTAATGTAGTTAAGTCATAACTCTTTTCATTAACTGCTCAGGTATAAGCATTAGTCCTTGTTATAAATCCAGTCTTCTTTGGTTGTTTGGTACCGATCATCTAAGTCTTAAGGTTCATCATGAAATCTTCCTTCAGGCCGTGCCTCCCTGCGCTTGGCGCGGTCTTTACGTCGGAGCCCCGAGAATAAGTGTATCCGGCCATTCATACGCCCAACCTCGGCTCTCGGTGGTCGGATTTCGTGTCCTATCGGGCCGAAAGGGTGACGGCGCCTCTAGGATGAAGCTTGTGAGCATGCAGAGCCGGGAAAAGAGTACTTAGAAGCTGCAGAGGTTTATTAAGAAATAATGTAACCCAATTCTGGAATGTTTCAAGTCAGGGATGGACTTTTTTGATTTCATTTTTGATGAAATTGAGTCACAAAACTGTAACCATTGAATTAAAGAATGGAACACAAGTCCACGGAACAATCACAGGTGTAGATGTCAGTATGAACACACACCTTAAAGCAGTGAAAATGACCCTGAAGAACAGAGAACCTGTACAGCTGGAAACACTGAGTATTCGAGGAAATAACATTCGGTATTTTATTCTGCCAGACAGCTTACCTCTGGATACACTACTCGTGGATGTGGAACCAAAGGTGAAGTCTAAGAAAAGGGAAGCTGATGCAGGAAGAGGCCGAGGCCGAGGAAGAGGACGTGGCCGAGGCCGAGGCAGAGGCAGAGGGGGTCCTAGGCGATAATGTCTCTCAAGACTACTATCTCAAAGTAGTGGGGCAGGAAGACGGATACGTGACAGAGGAAGATTAAGGCCAAGGCAGAGAAATGTGAAGTCCTAAGCGATAATGTTGCTGGAGCTTACTGTTTCACAGGGAAGAATGTTCAAGTTTTTTGTACAGGCTTTGTTTGTTTGTAGCAGTTTTTAATAAACATAAATGTAACAACAACAAAAAAAGAAATCTTCCTTCATCTGCTTTCTCTAGATCCATATCTGAATACTGAGACTTAAAGAGGGATAGGTCCGCTCTCGGGATGAGTGCTAAGGCCTTAGGATCTGGTTTTTTGGTTCTGGCTGCCTGTTTTGTGACCTGATCAGGCAAATTATTTCCGTTAGCTGTATAACATCAGTCTTTTGGTGGCCCTGGGCAATACAGTATGATTACTCCTAACATCATTATAATAGTCTAGTAAGACCAATATCTTCTCCATATGTTTTTTTTCTTCCAGATGTTAGTAGATTCGCCTTCTGTGTGGCTCCTTGTGTGTGCACAGTAGAGAAGGCATACTTAGAATCAGTGTAAGTGGTTATCTTTTATTTAGCCCTAAGGTACAGGGTTCTCTTAAAGGCTATGAGCTCTGCCTCTTGGGCAGACGTTCCTGGAAGGAGGGCTTCCACTTCTAAGACTTCAACTTCCTGATGAATTACTGCTGCTTATTCAGCCTTTCAGAGCCCCCCGTCCACGAAGTTGCTCCCATGTGTAAACATTTCTGTATCTGGTCGATCAGGCAGGTTGGGTCTGCTAGAATAGACTTCTTTAGTATTCATATACAGTCCACAAGCCAAGGTAGCTTCTAGAAGCCAGAAAGGTAAGGAAACAGATTTTCTTCCAGAGCTTCCAGGAGAAACTGCCCTGCTGACACCTTAACTTTAAGCTCTAGACTTCGATTTTGGACTTCGGATTTCCAGAAGTGTAAGGTAGTTATTTGTGTTGTCTTAAGTCACAAAATTGGGCTTCTCAGGTGGCTCAGTAGTAAAGAATCCACCTGCCAATACAGGAGATGTGGGTTTGATCCCTGTGTCAGGAAGATCCTCTGGAGAAGGAAATGGCAACCCACTCCAGTATTCTTGCCTGGGAAATCCCATGGACAGTGGGCTACAGTCCATGGGGTCACAGCAGAGTCAGACATGACCTAGCGACTGAACAGCAACAGCAAGTTACAAAATTATGGAAATTTGTTATAGCAGTAATAGGAATGGGGTCAAGGATGACTGTCAGCCTTTTTCCTGGGGAGTAGTTCATAGTTTTGGGTATTTGATGTGTGCTCAATAGTGGCTGACTCTTTGCAACCCCATGGACTACACCTGCCAGGCTCCTCAGTTTGTGGATTTTCTAGGTAAGAATGCTGGAGTGGGTTGCCATTTCCTTCTCCAGAGGATCTTCCTGACGCAGGAATTGAACCTATGTCCCTTACATCTCTTGCATTGGCAGGCAGGTTCTTTAACACTAGCAACACCTATGGGAATAGGCTCCTATTTCTCAATACAGGAAAGGCTCAGGGGGAAAGAAGGCTAGGAGGAAATGGAAACTCCCCTCTTCAGGCGGACAGTTGGTCATCATTGAGACAGTTGGTCATCATTGGGATATGTTGATGGGTGAGTTGGCCTTCGTCTCAAGGGCAGCCCGGGGTGGGATGGAAATGTGGGAGCTACCAGCATATAAATCATATTTTGAAACCTGAGGTTTTATACCCCTGGAGAAAGCATATTACATTAATCATGGAAAGACAGCTTAGTAACTTCCAAACAGAGGCCACATACAGACTTATTCCCCTTCATTTCTTGCTGTTTAAATTACAGTTGTTTTCTTTTGAGTCACCAAATGACATTTCAAAAGATAATAATAAGCTGCCACTTTGGAAGAAAAAAAAAACCACATTAAGCATCCTTTTAAAAGATCACATTTCTGGACTGTATAGATAGTTGCAGTATTTCTTTCTTCATTGCTTTTGAAGAATACATGTGAGCTCACTTAACAGATTTAGACCTAAAGTTTAATTTGGAGGATTTTTATGGGTATAAGGTTTTAAGAATTTGTTTCTTACCGGGTGGATAACCTTTACTTTTGAAAGAGCCAAACTCCCCTTTTCTGTTGGTATCAGTTGCTTCGTGCTGTTTTGTTCCAGGGGTTTCAGTTGAAAATGAGCTTTGAAATTAAAGTTAAATTTTATGTAAAGGCAGCCCATGTAGAGCAATATGTAAACTCACATTTCTCCTAAACATACATATCAGGGGTTCTCAACCAGGACCAGTTTTGTATTCCCTGAGGGACATTTAACAGTGTCTGGAGATATTTTTGGATGTCCTATGGGGATGGGATGCTACTGGCATCTCCTGGGTAGAGACCAAGGAGGCTGCCAAACATACCACAATGCACGGGATAGCCCCTCCCCCGACTTCACATCAAAGATGTATGTAGCCTAAAATGTCAGTAGTGCTAAGGTTGGCAGACCCTGTAATAGAACTTGTACACCTACAGGTTAAGAAAATGGGAATTATTATCTTTCTGTCCCTTTAAAAGTGAAAGTCGCTCAGTTGTGTCCGACTCTTTGTGACCCCATGGACTATACAGTCCATGGAATTCTCCAGGCCAGTTGGGTAACCTTTACCTTGCTCCAGAGGATCTTTGCAACCCAGGGACTGAACTCAGGTTTCCTGCATTGCAGGCAGATTCTTTACCAACTGAGTCACAAGGGAAGCCTAAGAATATTGGAGGGAATAGCCTATCCCTTCTCCAGTGGATCTTCCCAACCCAGGAATCGAACCGGGGCCTCCTGCAGGCAGATTCTTTACCAACTGAGCTATCAGGGAAGCCCTCTGTCCCTTTACATATATACTGTTCCTACATAAATCTGATTGCTCATTGAGCTGGGAGACTTAGTTTTGCTGCCCAGTTGCAAGTACTTCAACATTCTTGCGGATTCTTTAAGTGTTATTTTGTGAGGAAACTGGCTAATTTAGTGTTAACTGGTTTGGAAGGCAAAGAAGAGTTTGAAATAAATTTAAATGACTTCTTTGGGGGCTAAAATGAAAGTGCTAAATGTATTATAGTCCTGTTTTGGGGAAAATTTCATATTCTATAAGCAGTTTTTATTTTGGATTGTTTATCAGGTAGCGCTAACATTGTGTCCTTGTTCAGTTCAGTTCAGTTGCTCAGTTGTGTCCAATTCTTCGCAACCCCATGAATCGGCAGCGTGCCAGGCCTCCCTGTCCATCACCATCTCCTGGAGTTCACTCAAGACTCACATCCATCGAGTCAGTGATGCCATCCAGCCATCTCATCCTCTGTTGTCCCCTTCTCCTCCTGCCCCCAATCCCTCCCAGCATCAGAGTCTTTTCCAATGAGGTGGCCCAAGTACTGGAGTTTCTCAGCTTTAGCATCATTCCTTCCAAAGAACACCCAGGACTGATCTCCTTCAGAATGGACTGGTTGGATCTCCTTGCAGTCCAAGGGACTCTCAAGAGTCTTCTCCAACACCACAGTTCAAAAGCATCAATTCTTCAGTGCTCAGCTTTCTTCACAGTCCAACTCTCACATCCATACATGACCACAGGAAAAACCATAGCCTTGATGGACCTTTGTTGGCAAAGTAATGTCTCTGCTTTTCTAGTTGTGACTAATTAAATACTGCCCTGATACAGTTATTTACTTATTTCAGGTAAAAAAAAAAATCACTTGAAGTAGCTATAATTGAAAAAAATAAAATTGTAAAAATTGCTTTGCTTCTTATTCTTTGGCATTATTGAAATAGAATAAGCATTTTGATTTTAAAATGTACTAATATATTGAAGAAAAGCCTCCTTCCTATCATTTGCTAACTTAAGTAGCAGTCAGGAACAGATGTGGGAATAAAGACATTTGTACGATGATCTCAAGTCTCTTCACTCCTAGATGCAATGTGAACTTTAATTAAAATTGCTTAGAGACTTTCAGAAACCCACATTATTTAGTAGGGTGTGGGATATACTTTAATTTCTTGCAATTTAAGATTAAGCCCCTAAAGGTAAATTGGTGCAGCCACTGTGAAGAACAGTATGAAGGTTCCTTAAGAAACTAAAAATAGTCACCATATGATCCTGCAGTTCCATTCTGGGCATATATCCTGAGAAAATTATAATTCAAAAAGATACATGCATCCCAAATGGGCTGTAAAGCACAAGGAGCTCAGCTCGGTGCTCTGTGATAACCTAAGGGGATGGGATGGAGGGGTATTGGGGGGAGGCTCAAGAGGGAGGGATTTGAATACATTTAGCTGATTTACTTCATTGTACAGCAAAGACTAATACAACATTGTAAAGCAATTATACTCCAATTTAAAAAAATAGAAAAAAAAGATCCATGCAGTCCAATCAGTTCCATAGCAGCACTATTTGCAATAGCCAGGATATGGAAGCAACCTAAGTGTTCATTGATGGATGAATGGATAAAGAAGATGTGGGATATATACACAACGGAATATTAACTATAAAAAAGAGTGAAATAATGCCATTTGCAGCAACATGGATGGACCTAGAGATTATCATATTAAGTGAAGTAAGTCAGATGGAGGAAGACAAGTACCATATGATATCACTTATATGTGGAATCTAAAAAAATGATATAAATGAACTTATTTACAAAACAGAAATAGACTCACAGACTTAGAAAATGAATTTATGGTTACCAGAGGGTATAGTGTGGGGGTGGGGAGGGAGAGAGAGATTAGGAGTTTGGGATTAACATATACATACTACTGTGTATCCCTGGAGAAAGGAAAGGCTACCCACTTCAGTATTCTGGCCTGGAGAATTCCGTGGACGGTATATCCCATGGTTGCAAAGAGTTGGACACGACTAAGCAACTTTCACTTTCACTACTTTGTATAAAATAGATAAACGACAAGGATCTACTGTATAGCACAAGGTACTATATACAGTGTCTTGATAACCTATAATGGAAAATAATCTGAAAATGGATATATACATATATAGATATGAATCACTTTGCTGTACACCAGAAGTTAACACAACATTGTAAATTAACTATACTGTGATTTTAAAAAGTGGTTAAAAAATTAAAGTAAAAAAGAGAAATATTTAGAGGTTGTGCATTTTAATTCTCCAGGGACATAACAATTGAAAAAAATGGACTAAAAGTTTCTTGTTAATAAAGAGAAGAAAAGTCAAGTAAAAAAAAAATAATTAGGCCCCTAAGATTGTAGATACAGTTAGTAGGTTAAAATCACAAGGTGTATACCTTAAAAAATTCCTAAAATGAGATATATGACAGTGTACTTCTAAAAGCAGTGACCAGTTTGAAATAGTAAAAGTAATTAAGATAGGACCACTTTCAGAATATGGAGGTGGACTTTTGGAAAATCAAAGATAAACATTGTATTGTTTCTTTGGAATACTTAATACAGATACGTTAATACTTTCAACTTATTTGGTTTGTTAAAGAACTAACATACTCATTTGCTAATCATTCTTTTGTAATTTTAACACACGCACATATATTTACACAAGACATATGAAAATGATGCTCTTGGACTTAAATTCTTTTGGGGGAATTTGTAGTGTGTTATATACCACTTGGATTCCAGAGTGGTACTGTTGTAACAGAAAATATTATTGTAAAACCCAGTGAGTGAGTTGCTTTGTACTGACTTCTGTAGTCCCCTTCTCCCCATCCCCTTATCCCCAGTTATCTTAGCTTTCTCATTCAAGCCCAAATTACTTTAGATGGTAAGTTATCTGCTGAATGGTACTCTTATTACTTCTTAAACTGAAATATTTTTGTATCCCCAACATTCATTCATTCATTCATATGCTCAATTGTTCATTTGATTATCACTCAGTAAATGTTAATGAAAAGATATATCTATATGCTTATATCTAACTGCTAATTCCACATCTCTGCTTATATATACTGGAGAAGGCAATGGCACCCCACTCCAGTACTCTTGCCTGGAAAATCCCATGGACGGAGGAGCCTGGTGGGCTGCAGTCCATGGGGTCGCTAGGAGTCGGACACGACTGAGCAACTTCACTTTAACTTTTCACTTTCATGCATTGGAGTAGGAAATGGCAACCCACTCCAGTGTTCTTGCCTGGAGAATCCCATGGACAGAGGAGCCTGGTGGGCTGCTGTCTATGGGGTAGCACAGAGTCGGACACGACTGAAGCGACTTAGCAGCTTATATATACAATGAGCATGTCAAACTTAATAGATTTCAAATAGACATTCTGAGTTCTCACTACCACTTTTTCCTTCTGTAGCATTCCCCATTTCAATACATTGCTCACTCCTTCTGGTTATTTAGGCCAAAATTTCTTGGTCCCCTTATTTCGTTTATAATACATATCTGATCTGTAAGTAACTCTTGTTGACTCTGCTTGCACTAGCTACCCAGAATCCGACAACGTCTCAACTCCACTGTTACTACCCATGTTAAACCCATCATCAACTCCTGCCTGGATTATTACAACAGCCTCTTAACTGGACTTTCTGCTTTCTCCCCTGTCCCCTCACCTTTAGTCTTTTGTCAATGCAACAGCCTTAGTGAATTTTGAAAAGTGGAAGGCAGGCTCCTTGGCTCAAAATCCTCAGTGACTTCCCGTTTCATTATGAGTAAAACGCAGAGGACTCACAAGATCCTAGATAGCTGAACTTCTCTAACTTCAGTTGCTTCTTTAACTTCAATGCCTACAACACCCTGCTTGATCCAAACTGGCTTTATTGCAGTTCTTTAACATATCCGCTATGTTCCTGCCTCAGAACTTTTGCAACCACTGTTCTCCCCGCCGGGAATTCTTTCTGCAGATATCCTTGTGGTTTGTTCCTTCACCTCCCACTCTTTGCTCAAATGCTCTTTGCACCTTTTCAAAGAGTTCTCTCTGTCCACTTTATTTAATACTGTCACTTCTTCATACTCTACACTCCCTTTGCCTCTTACTTCCTTTATTCCTTTTACCTATAGCATTTATCACCATCTAGTGTGTTTTGCATTTATCAGTTGATTCAATTTCTCCCCATTGCCCCTCAACACATTCTAAAATATAAACGCAAGGAAACCGGAGCTTCAGGTTGAAACATGGTAGATACGATAATTATTTGTTGAATGGGTAAATGATTTCATGTGTGATGTAGAAGCCAAGGAGGTCACATTTAATCTGAGGAAATAGATGTGTTCCAAAGTACTATTTTTATTTTTGTATGTCTTCAAGGTTCCATGTAATTATAGGTTCTCATTTGGAAATAAAAGTGAGCTTTAGTGAACCTAAAACATTCTGGAGACATAGGGAGAGCGATCATTTGCTTTCTAAAATAATCAGAATATTCTGCATAGCAGTCAGTATTCTAAATGCTAGTTTTAAAAATTGTGTGACTACAGGCTGTGTGGTTGGCATTTTGAAGAATTCTATCGAAGTTGAATGTTAAAGAAGATGAAGTCACATCAATATTAGCTTTTCTACGTCTAACTTTGAGTAAGGTATGTGTAGTGCCCATGTTACTAGTTTTGAGTAATATTATGATACACGACAGTTGTGAGCCTGTGTCCCGGAACACAATTTAATAACGTGACTTTTGAAGCCTGCTGCTGCTGCTAAGTCACGTCAGTTGTGTCTGACTCTGTGTGACCCCATAGACGGCAGCCCACCAGGCTCCACCGTCCCTGGGATTCTCCAGGCAAGAACACTGGAGTGGGTTGCCATTTCCTTCCTAATAGCATCTATTTGTGAAATGAGAAAATCCATTTTCGGTTTGGCCCCCAGTTTATAAGTTACTCTTTTCATGCAAAAGGGCAGAATGCAACCCTTCCACGGTCATAACTAAGATCAGAAGAAAGGACAGAGCCAGACACAACTGAGAACTGGAAAAGACAGAACTCTTTCTAACCCATAAATGTAGACAGAGCTGGGTCCTGTCTGCCCAGGACCTGTCTTCTCTACAAGACAGAGCTGAGTTGTAACGTACAACTTGTGACACACATCTCCCAGAGGGCAGTTAAGGGAAGCACAGACCTCTCAGGAATACTGTTGTCAGATAGCTGTGTGTGTACCATGAACTCAGAAGCAGAGCCTGAAACATTTCTTCAAGTAGAAATAACAGAGCTGATCTAGAGATTCCAATACAGATCAGTTCTGGGCAAGAATAGTGTTAGGCCCACCAGTGAAGATCAATGGAGTCAAGGTAACTCGAGAAATCTGGCCTGGACAGGTCTGCTTAGCCTCTCTAGAGTATACATTTTCAGTAGTTTTTAAATGAAGGAGACATGGACATTAATATTTGAATTTGCTCTGTATAATTTATGGTTTGTTGTATGTAATAATCGGAGATGGCAATGGCACCCCACTCCAGTACTCTTGCCTGGAAAATCCCATGGATGGAGGAGCCTGGTTGGCTGCCGTCTATGGGGTCGCTAAGAGTCGGACATGACTGAGCGACTTCACTTTCACTTTTCACTTTCATTCATTGGAGAAGGAAATGGCAACCCATTCCAGTGTCCTTGCCTGGAGAATCCCAGGGGCCGGGGAGCCTGGTAGGCTGCTGTCTATGGGGTCGCACAGAGTCGGACACGACTGAAGCGACTTAGTAGTAGCAGTAGTAGTAGTAGTATGTAATAATGCTTAGGTGAGCCGTGTAATTACTGTCTCATTTTGTATTTCAGACTCATTCATTCTTAATTAATCCTTATGTAGTCATCTTAAAGATCCAAATGAAAGAACCTTCTTTTGCTCTAGATAGATATTTGAGTTGACTTGAGTCCACTGGACTTCATAGGCAGCATTCCAAGGACCAGAGTGGGAAGCCCAGGAAAGTAGGGCTTGTCATGGAGAGCTGCCTCTCAAAGCATTTTTTTTTTCTTTTAGGAAAGTATTAATGTTAAATAAGCAAATTAAAAAAAGAAAACACCTGTCATGTATATAAGTCAAAGACATTAAGCATGGAACTTGGTGTTTTTTTTTGTTTTGTTTTCTGAACCTTATATCCTACTTCTCTTCTTTTATTTAAATTATTTAGTGGATGTTCAGTAATTCTTGCTAGAAAGGCAGAATTTGTTCTTGTTTTATCATGGAAGTGTCAGCAGCGAGAGAAGCACTGCTTGGAGACTCACAGTTTGGTGATGTAGAAATTGACGAGGAAAAAGAACCAGGTGAATCACACCTCAGCTACTAGATTAATGCGTCAAATTAAATGTTACTATTCAGGAAGGTAACAGAAAGAAACTGCTTCCATGGTAACTGTTGTCCGAGTTGTATTTTCACTCATCTTTCAGAAAATATATGAAAGCTAAATAATATAGCTGTTGTGATACTTGTAATGATTTACTCATTTTCAAATGGCAAGAGCCCTAAGGCTTATGATTTCATCTCTCTATCCACCAACATTAATCACTAAGGGTAAATGTATAGAAGACAGTTCATATAAATGTCCAGAGATGATTTTTCTGTGAAAGTGTATTGTTCACAAAGTTCTTTTGGGTTGCTAAATGATCACTAAGGAAAATCTTAATGTGACCCATTAGGGCTTAAAAGACCCCCTCGAGCCCTCTTATAATATTAGAGGTAGCTTCTCTTCTTTGGCTGATCATGAGGAATTTTGCAAATACATTTTTAGTAGAGATAACTCATGATTTATTCACTGAAATATCTGATGGATTATCCATGCCTATTTTCTCTCTTCTTCAGTGTCTGTCTTTTGTCTGAATCCTACTTTGAGAGCATCTCAAACTGAGGAGTAGGTAAAAAAAGGGAGGAAGCTGAAACTGGATTCTTTTTAAAACTGGTTTATTTAGAAGAGTGCTCTTATAAAAGATTTGGTCTGAAATTAGAATTCAACCTGCTGTCCTTTTTTTTCTGTATTATCAGATTGGATAATTGGATGTTGGCTAGATTTCTTTCAGAACAGACGTTCTATCTTCCTTGGCGAGGCTGCCACAGAGAACAAGGTCAAACAGTGTCCTGCTTCTTTCACAGGGAGAGCCTGATCTGCTATGACCTGTGCAAAGTCTGTGGTTTGTGGTGTTTTGGTATTGTTTCTGTAATATCTGTCCAGGCTAGGATTTCCGCTTCCTAGTTTAAGGGTGAAAGATAGGTTAATTAACAAAATATCTTAGTATTTGTTGGACTTGTGTTCACATGACTTACTGATCTCGTGTATTCCTTGTTTTGTAATAAATTACCATGTTTTAATTCTCACAATTAAACTTTACAATCCAAACTGTAGTTTAACCCTCCAGAATGGAAGGCTTTCCTGTCTTTTACCTTAAAAGCATGTTTCTTAAGTCTGTATTTGTTAGGAAACACTTAGAAATACTTTGAAATTTTATCCTATTGAATCAGTCCTAGAACTATCTGAATTCTATCTTTAAATGCTGAGAAGGATCTCTCCAACAAGCTTTTCTTAGTTCTCTCTAGACCTCAACATTCTCATTCCTCATATTTAAGTGTGCTTGCTATGTATACTGTGTACTTGTTCATACTAAATTGAGTAATCAATCATGGTTACATCATCTGTGGTGTCTTTATAAATAATATTACTATTATCATTTAACTAAAGTATTATATTTCTTTTTGACTTCTCATTTCATTTCCCTAACCAGACTATAAACTTTTTGATATAAATACTCATTCTCCTATACTTTTGGGTTTGCCTGGTCGCTCAGACAGTAAAGAATCTGCCTGTAATGTGGGAGACCTGGGTTCGATCCCTGGATTGGGACGATCCCCTGGAGAAGGGAATGGCTACCCACCCCGTATTCTGGCCTGGAGAATTCTATGGACTGTGTAAATACTCATTCTCCTATACTTTTACATCTGCCATGGTGCTTTATACAAGGTAGGGGTTCAGTGCAAGTTTGTTAATGGGTTAGCCAATAATCTGTGAAATGGAACATGGGAGAAGGAAATGTGATATTCTTTCTCACAAGCTACCTATTTAAATGAATCTTGGGAAGAACATTGAACAAATTACCTTAATTTGCAAAATTGCCTTCATGTAACATTTGCAGCTGTTCCACTTCTCAGGGAAATGATTCATATTATTTTAAAGACATGACAACGAGAACAAGGTCAAAACTTAATACCTGATGGTAATTAGCAATACAGATATAAAAGTTGCAAATTTTGCAGAATCTAAGTGCACACTGGATTTGCTAGGAGGTGGCCAGCTATAATGGGAGGGAGCTTTTAAGATGGAGCTGACTGATAACCTTTGTAAAACAGTAATATAGTTTTCTTTTTCTGTTTTTCTTTCTCCTTTTACTTTACCCCCCTCCTTTCTAAATTATTGAGCTCTTCCTATGTGGCCAGCCTTTTCTAGGAAGTTTCTGTTACATTATCACATAATTTAATCATTGCATACATCCTGTTGGTAAGCTATTATTGTTTATATTTTAATGACCAGGAAACATTGAGGTTTGGAGACTTAAGGACTTCTGGCATGAACTTCACACTTTTTCTCACTGAACCTGATCTTTCTTTGATGTGCAACCTTGGACAAAAAACATCATTTGACTCCTTTGTGCTTTTTAAAAATGTCTTTCTTCTAGAAGAGGCAAATGAGAAAAACCTGCCTTACTAGCTTCATATTATTCTAGATAACTGAGATAATTAAAACATGAGAAATATCGAGCATTATTATTTTTATTATATATGAGTCTTGACCGCATTGGTGATCACCAATGAGCAAACTTAGAATAAGGGATTAGAACAAGATTGTAATTTAAAATGATCTGTTGATGTTTTCTTTTGCACTTTAACACTCCTAAAACATGTTCCCATATTTGAGTTTTTGCATTACACAGAAAAAAATCCACAAATTGTACTTTTATGTGTCTTTAGCTGTGCGATAAACCCAGATTAGTCAGGTACAGAAAAGCCTGAATGAGCTAAAAGAAAAGTAATATATTTTCTTGTTTATTTATGATAATAAATCTTTGCTACACAGCTTTATTCAATACAGTATTAGATCGGTTCAGTTCTCAAGTGGTGATTTTGTACAGCTTATGAGGAAATCTCTTTATAGTGACATTGTTTAGCATCTTCTTTTACTTTTTGCTTTTTTTTAAAAAAAAATTCTTTAAAATTTTTTGTATTGGAATATATTTGATTTACAGTGTTGTGTTAGCTTCAGGTATACAGCAAAGTGATTCAGTTATACATATACATATATCTATTCTTAAAAAGTGATGTCTTTCCCTCAAACTGATTTCAATTTAAACTTGGCAGTTTGTTTCTTATTGCAATTTAATTATTTGGGTCACTGAATTCTGTGTCTCCTGTTTTTCTGTGAAGAGAAAAACATATTGTGCAACCAAGATTGATGCAAGGCTCCCTAGTGAAGCATCTTTCTTCAACAGCTCAACTCATTACAACAAAGGAGGCTGCTTGTATCTGAGCTGCTGGTTCTTTTCCTTCTTAGTTGGAGTATTTCCAAGGTTGTCTTTTCTGAAATATTGTAAAATGTCCTGGACCTCAAAAGAAGGTAGTCTTTGAAATTCTGTGAACTCTTCCCACTGTGAAGAAAAAAGGGTGGACTCTTGAAGGATCTTTTGAAAAAAATCATTGAGAGTAGGGGAAGAAACCATGAGCAAAAAGATAAAGGGAGGAAAAACAATTCCCGAAAAAGTTATAGTTTATGCACCTGTGCATACAAAGACACACACACTATGTTTGATATTTTAATGGACATAGAATAAGAAATATTATCATAGCAATGAAGGAAATGAGAAAAATTTTACCTACAGTCTCGGTGTGTGTGCTAAGTCACTTAAGTCGTGACCAACTCTGTGACCCCATGGGCTGCCGCCTGCCAGGCTCCTCTGTCCATGGGATTCTCCAGGCAAGAATACTGAAGTGGGTTGCCATGTCCTCCTCCAAATGATCTTCCCGACCCAGGGATCGAACCTGCTTCTCTTATGTCTCCTGTGTTGGCAGGCAAGTTCTTTATCTCTAGTGCCACCTGGGAAGCCCACCTACGGTGTCTTTTCTGCTGGAAGGGATAATGGAAAACATGAGACAGCTAAACAGTTGCTTACTAATGAGACTGTGTCTAATGAGACAGTTTTATTAATCTTTTTTCGAACTCTAATTATAGCAGTTTTCTTTCTCAAGCACCTTCTTTCCTAGAGCCCACAGCTCTCCTCTTTAGGAAGCAGAGCTGAAATCATCTCAGTGGTGTCTGCTCAGGCTTGCTTGATACCTTCCAGGTTTTTTGCTCCCTATTTGTAAAGCTTTTTCTTGTATTATTGCTCTGCCACTCATTACTGAAAAAAACTTAATATATCTTAAAGGCAGGGAAACGTCTAAATTTTCCTCTGTTACCCTAACCATGTCTCTTATAGAGCATAGTAAAGTACACGCTCAGTGAATGTTGACATTGATAGCATGGATACCGCAATTCAGGTTGCTCACTTTCTACTGAAATACGGAATTCAGTCTTGTAATGTTTCCTGAATTTGAGAAAGTGTAAACTGCTTGTTTCCCATTTTCTGTTTCAGTTATGCACACACTCTGTAGAATTCACAAGTCCTTGTAAGTAGTACAGAATACTAATTGAATACTTGTTATGTGTGAAGCATTTTTGCATGAAAACATATATATCCTGGAAAGACTTGCTTTTCATTTCTATAAGTAGACAGTCATCTTTTCCCATTGTTTTCATGTCCATATTAATGTTAATAATGCTAGAACATAAGTCCCAAGAAAACCACTGTGTCTCTTCAGTTTATATAATGTACCTTACCTAAAGCTGAATATTTATGATTGCTAGTAGCATAGCACTGGTGGATAAGATGCAAAGCCAGTCTTAGCTGAGGAATCTAATGGTCTTGTAAGTTATTTAATATGATATTAAATTGGCTACCAAGTTCATTTGGGTTTTTCTTTTTTTTTTTTTTTTCTTCGCGGCCGGCCGCGCCGCCTCCGCCCGCGCCCCCGCCGCCTCCACGCAGCCTCCTCTGCCTTTCCCTCTTCTCGGCTCGGTGAGGCCCAGGAGCCGACGGGGCCGGGCGGTTGAGGCGGGCGGTGCTCGGCGGCGCCGGAGCAGGATTCTGGGCTCGGCCGCTTCCCATTTGGGTTTTTCTAGAAGATGTTATGGACAAACCTGAACAAACTTTTTGGCCAACCCAATACCATTAGGTGCCATCTACTAAAAGGAAACACACAGGGAAGCAGCAGCACGTTGTTAAGATGTGTGAAGTGTTCTTTAGTGAAGGAGGTTTGTGTATATAATTGAGTTTAGTTGTTTTTGTTTATTGGGCTCCTGTAATTTCCCTGTGCCAGACTCTGAGTCAAAAGAAAAATACCAAAGCGCTTAGGCAACAGCTGCTCTCCATCCTTCAGGGTGGTAATTCTGAGCCCAGGGTTGTACTTATTCTTGTCGTGAAATGACACTCTTTGACTCTAAAACCCTGCATTCTTCCACAGTGCTATTAGAGTGACCGGCTTGTAAAAAGAAGTGTTAATCTTTGAATCTGTTTAGCAGATATCCTGATGGAGAAAATAACCCATTATGACCTGATGGGTAGTTCATGTACTCTTCTCTGAAGTATTCCTGTGATTCTGTGTTATTGAACATATGTCTAAACCTCGCTGTGCAGGTCGTTCTTTGTAAAAGAAGAGCAATGCTCTTGGAGGTAGTCTTTGTGTTTTCAGTCGGTTTCAGTGGTTCTGGTCAGTTAACTCTAAAATATTTAATAAGCTATAAGCAATGTGGCCATGTATTATAAAAACTTTCTACCTGTCCTGGCCTTTCTTCTAATTTTTTTTTTATCTTTTGGAAGAATTGGGTTATGAAATAAAAATAAATAGTATCCAAAAATGTAATTTGTAAAACAATAATGACTCATTTTACCTGATTTGAAAACTTATTTAAAATTGACTATTACCAAAACTATATACATGGTATTTTGTTGAAGAAAAAGTGATCAATTGATGTGGAATAGCATAGAGACTCCAAAAGTTAAAGCCCATTTTAATCATGTCTAGGACAGAGCAGAAGTAACAGAATGATAAGGAAAAGTAGCATTTGTCAGGTATTTATTTTGGTCTAGAGAAGAATCTGTTCTCTGTGTACAAAGGCAGAATGTATAGCAAAGGAAAGAGAATATGAGAAAAATAGCATACACCATTGTATTGAAATTACTTCAATGGGTACAGATATTTTATTTTTATTTATTTTTAATATAAATTTATTTATTTTAAAAGTGCTGTACTCAATATGCCAGCAAATTTGGAAAACTCAGCAGTGGCCACAGGACTGGAAAAGGTCAGTTTTCATTCCAATCCCAAAGAAAGGCAATGCCAAAGAATGCTCAAATTACCGCACAATTGCACTCATCTCACACACTACTAAAGTAATGCTCAAAATTCTCCAAGTCAGGCTTCAGCAATACGTGAACCGTGAACTTCCAGATGTTCAAGCTGGATTTAGAAAAGGCAGAGGAACCAGAGATCAAATTGCCAACATCCTCTGGATCATGGAAAGAGCAAGAGAGTTTCAGAAAAACATCTATTTCTGCTTTCTTGACTATGCCAAAGCCTTTGACTGTGTGGATCACAATAAACTGTGGAAAATTCTGAAAGAGATGGGTAAACCAGACCACCTGACCTGCCTCTTGAGAAACCTGTATGCAGGTCAGGAAGCAACAGTTAGAACTGGACATGGAACAACAGACTGGTTCCAAATAGGAAAAGGAGTACGTCAAGGCTGTCTATTCTCACCCTGCTTATTTAACTTCTATGCAGAGTACATTATGAGAAACGCTGAGCTGGAAGAAACACAAGCTGGAATCAAGATAGCCGGGAAATATCAATAACCTCAGATATGCAGATGACACCACCCTTATGGCAGAAAGTGAAGAGGAACTAAAAAGCCTCTTGATAAAAGTGAAAGTGGAGAGTGAAAAAGTTGGCCTAAAGCTCAACTTTCAGAAAACAAAGATCATGGCATCTGGTCCCATCACTTCATGGGAAATAGATGGGGAAAGAGTGGAAATAGTGTCAGACTTTATTTTTTTGGGCTCCAAAATCACTGCAGTTGGTGACTGCAGCCATGAAATTAAAAGATGCTTACTCCTTGGAAGAAAAGTTATGACCAACCTAGATAGCATATTCAAAAGCAGAGACATTACTTTGCCAACAAAGGTCCATCTAGTCAAGGCTATGGTTTTTCCTGTGGTCATGTATGGATGTGAGAGTTGGGCTGTGAAGAAGGCTGAGCGCCGAAGAATTGATGCTATTGAACTGTGGTGTTGGAGAAGACTCTTGAGAGTCCCTTGGACTGCAAGGAGATCCAACCAGTCCATTCTGAAGGAGATCAGCCCTGGGATTTCTTTGGAAGGAATGATGCTAAAGCTGAAACTCCAGTACTTTGGCCACCTCATGCGAAGAGTTGACTTATTGGAAAAGACTCTGATGCTGGGAGGGATTGAGGTCAGGAGGAGAAGGGGACGACAGAAGATGAGATGGCTGGATGGCATCACTGACTCAATGGACGTGAGTCTGAGTGAACTCCGGGAGTTGGTGATGGACAGGGAGGCCTGGTGTGCTGTGATTCATGGGGTCGCAAAGAGTCAGACATGACTGAGCGACTGAACTGAAATGAGGCTAATTACAATATTGTATTGGTTGGTACAGATATTTTAGATGAATATACTAATTCCATTTGGTATCTATGCAACAAAGATGAATGTTTAAGGAAATCTCAAGTCATATTATAGGAAAATTGACTCCCTCTCAGCATTAAAGTGAATTCAGATGTTAAAAGTCTTTCTGATAAAGGTAACAAAATAAAAATTTTTTTCCTATGGAGAAACAGGGATGTTTTTGATGTCGTCGTACTAATTGTTTCAGTTGTTGTGAAGAGGAGTCTGTCAGTATGTTTGAGTCCTAGTGTTGGTATTGATGATGATGATGATGGCATATGCCAGACACTGTGCTGAGTAGGTGTGGGGACATTTAAAGCAAAGCTCTCTGTCTGGGCCACATGTACATGTGTATATGTGAGCCGACGTGTCACTGAGCATTCACACAAAGCTCCAGAGGCCACCTTTTCAGATTCATTGTTTGACGTTTCCCCCAAAAGCCATTTTCCTATAGGCAATTTCATTAAAATTTTTTTTTAAGTTTGTTTTCCACATTAATTTTTTACTCTATTTTTATATTTGTTTCTCCCCCAGGCCCTGTTATCTTTTCTTCTCCTGGCAGGTGGATTCTTTTTATTTTTTTCATCTATAGCATTTCATTTTATTTTTATTGTTGTTGTTCAGTTGCTCTGTTGTGTTCTGACTCTTTGCAACCCCGTGGACTGCAGCAGTCAGGCTTCCCTGCCCTTCACTATTTCCTGGAGCTTGCTCAAACTCATGTCCGTTGAGTCAATGATGCCGTTCAACCATCTTGTCCTCTGTTGCCCCTTTCTCCTCCTTCCTTCAATCTTTCCCAGCATCAGGGTCTTTTCCAGTGAGTCAGCTACTCACATAGAATGTATGCAAATATAGGTACTTTAAACAACTTTTTATTTTGTATTGATTAACAAACAATGTTGTGATAGTTTCAGATGAACAGCGAAGGGATGCAGCCATACATATACATGTATCCATTCTCCCCCAAACTCCCCTCCCGTCCAGGCTGCCACATAACACTGGGCAGAGTTCCATGTGCTAGATACTGTAGGTCCTCTGGCAGGTGGATTCTTACTCACTTTTAAAAACTTTGTTCAAACTGCACCTTGTCACTGATGCCTTGGTCCCTGTGGCCCCTTAGACACGTGGAGGTTGACAGCCCTGCCTGCTTCTCTGGCAGATGCTGCTTTCTTGAGCCTGGGCTGTGTCCCAGCCATCTTTCTACATAGGGTGGGACTCAACACCTGTGTGTGGAAGGACTAAATGAAATAAACCAAGGAAAATCCCAGTATTAATATTATTTGCCAGGTTTTTCATTAAATTCTGTGAAACTTAAACTTGCCACATTGACTCGTATAACTTTACTTAACAATAATCAAATTGTCTGACTCTCAATAATTTCTTCGAAATGGAGTAAGCAGTTACAGAGGAGCCTAGTGGGCTACCATCCACGGGGTTGAAAGAGTAGGACACGACTGAGCAACTAACACACACGCCCACACACAAGCAGTTATTACCTGGCTACATTATTTTGCAGCAGAGTTTTCTTGGGGTTGGTACTTGTCTCAGTGCTTATTTGCTGTGAAATGAGTCTTTTGCTGGGTCACTGTCAGGTTCTTTAGATTAGTTACAGAAATACAGAGATTTGTCTAAGTTTGAATTATAAGCACTTTTCCTTGAAATACTCATTTGGAAGTTTTGCTCCATTTGTTTCGATGTCATAATTTACGTGTAGTTTTTTTTCTTCAGTACTAAAACAGTTATTTATTTTTGGTGGTGCTGGTCTTTGTTGCTGCGCGCAGGCTTTCTCTAGTTGCAGTGAGCTAGGGCGACTCTTGCTTGTGGTGCACAGGCTTCTTATTGCAGCGGCTTCAGTGGTTGTGGTGCCTAGGCTTAAGTGCTCTGCCGCATGTGGAATCTCCTCGGACCAGGGATTGAACTCATGTCCCCTGCGTTGGCAGGCAGATTCTTATCCATTGTACCACAAGGGAAGTCCCTATGTGTAGTTTTTGTTTTATGTATAAAAGGCAATGGCACCCCACTCCAGTACTCCTGCTTGGAAAATCCCATGGACGGAGGAGCCTGGTAGGCTGCAGTCCATGGGGTCGCTAAGAGTCAGACACGACTGAGCAACTTGATTTTCACTTTTCACTTTCATGCATTGGAGAAGGAAATGGCAACCCACTCCAGTGTTCTTGCCTGGAGAATCCCAGGGACGGGGGAGCCTGGTGGGCTGCCGTCTCTGAGGTCGCACAGAGTCGAACACGACTGAAGCGACTTAGCAGCAGCAGCAGCATTCTCTTTTCACCACAGTATGTTCTTATTTATAAAGATGCTCAAACAAGTACATTTAGCAGCTCTTTTAAGCCAGAGTGCCTTTAATGAACTCTTCTCTACTATTTAATATTCTTAAGAGAAAGTATGCCTGAGGGACGTATCTTATTCCCAGGAAAAAAGCTGTTTTCTTAAGCTTTTGGGACCCAGAGATGAAAAATTTTCCCCTATACAAATTATTCATCAAGTAAAAATTTTCATGCAAAAATTAGTGCTTCAAGACAGAATGAATTTAGATGAAAGACTTTGTGATAGTTATATTAGGTGAACAGAGGTTTTGCTACAGATGACAGAGACCACACCTGGCAAGAGAGGTTTCTCTCTCAGGGAGTTGTCTGAATACAGGAAGCTCAGATCGAGGATAATGACCCTGTTCTACATGGTTATTTGGGGTCTGACATGATATCCCATGGTATTAGGGATTGAGGCACCTTCTCTCTCATTGTTCTGTATTTAAAATTTAATATGTTTATTTCCTCTTAATTTTATTTGGTAATTATTGAGACTATCAGATCAGCAGTTATGCTTGACAAGACATTGAAGTCATGGTTTACTTATAGTATTTTATGGATTTGGCATGGCAAAATAGTCCTGATTATTAATATTTGATTAGTTAATTGAAAGTTCATATATTTTGGGGAAGGATGGTTAATGTACAGATGTTTGCAAGACCCCTGTGATATCAGTTGTGAAGCAAACCGTCCAGAATGGAAAGTGATCATCCATCACTGTGGAGGGAGGGCACAGTGCTCCTGAAGCCTCAAGTTCATTCCCAGCAACTGTGTGTGAAGAAGGCTTACTGGAAAGTAATGTCATTGGTCTGCCCTTGAAGGAAGAGAAGGATTTTGATAATGGGAAGTGGAGGAGGAAGGCAAGAGAAACAAGCAGTGGCTTGAGGAGAGTGGGAGTGAAGTGTCTGGTTGCTATGCATGTAACACTTCATAGATGACACCCACTGTGCCTTAAGAATGAAGTCTGGAGGAAGGGTGTTTGTGAGCAAGGGGTTGAGGGGTATGTTACATTTATCTTTGTTCTTTTTTTTCTGACAGGGTGACAAAGGAGAGTTTTTTCTTAGATAATACTTTAACAGAACTTCATTGATTTGTTGATTTATATTATTCAAGATGCTTCTGTGAGCTATTCTAATCTTTAGGACCATAGCCCGCCAGGCTCCTCTTTCCATGGGATTCTCCAGGCAAGAATACTGGAGTGGGTTGTCGTGCCCTTCTCCAGGGGATCTTCCTGATCCAGGGATTGAACCCAAATCTGTTATGTTTCCTGCATTGGCAGGTGGGTTCTTCACCACCAGCACCAGCTGGGAAGCCCCTTTAATACCTAGAACATATGACTCATGTTGAGATGAGATTATCTTTACATTTTGGGTTAAATCACAAAGAGGACAGTATTTGTAAATGTGTGACTTTCAAAGGGGAACAGAGACTCTCAGTATCCACAGAGGGCCTGGTTTGATGTGCTTTCTGAAGTGGAAAGGTTTTTTTACCGGGACATTCTGCTGATAATTCATTTACAGAAAGTTCCAATTCCTGATGAAGAGCAGAACGCTGACATGAGTTTTGACTTAGGTGTGCAGAAAGAATTGGTTAGCTTTGTGCACAAAATAGGCTGAAATTAAGCTTTAATTAGTCAGACTTTTGCATAATTCATCACAGTCACTTTGAAAGTTCAGTTGAATCTGCTCTTAATTTTTATCAAGATGGACTCCTTTTTAAAGGACTTTTATTAGTTTCTTGCTGAACAGATATTTAGGCCTTCCAGGTAAAACCATGATGATACCCCTGTTCTCTTTTTAAAGAAATAAATTATTATATAGGGATCCATTAAGAAACGAATCAGTCCATAAAATATTCTTCTTATTAAATATCATTCTTTATATCAATATAATCAGCTTTAAAGATATGAAAGTAAACTAAGTTTCTTTTTGTCTTTTTGAAACCATAGGCTGTCCATCTGGCCCAGGCAAGCTTCCAGATTGAAGCCTTTGGCTCCAAATTCATTCTTGACCTCACACTGAACAAGTAAGTATTTAGTTATGATCTTGTCAAGAAATAATTGCAATAAAACACTACTTCATGATAGTTTTGTCAAAATAATATCTGTTGTTGAAGCAACTGATATTTTTTAGCTAATTATATGTCATATAGCACCTAAAGAAAAATATAAAGCCCGAAGTTAATTATTTTCTTTTGCTGAAAGAAGAGACATTTAATGTATTAAAAAATCTCAAATGGAGTACTTAAATGTGATTTTAAATGGAATAAATATTTGAAGTGATGCTAGCTAATTAAGTGCTAACTATAATCTTTACTATATATATATATAGCAAGCATGATAAATTACTGACTCAAGTATAATTGGACTTCAGTCTAGAAATTCCACTTTACCTTTCAGTATGCAATTCACATGACTTCTGTATGAAGAGTAAAGAAAATGATGACTTGCAAATAGTACCTATTTTGAGAAGGTTCTTTGCTTCCTAATTTGCTCTAATACACTTTCTTAGAAATTTTGATCCTGATGACGATTTACCCGATTTTCCTCTGAGCATGTGTTTATGTTGATATTTAAATGCTATTTCCCAAGTTGGAACCAGTTGCACAGATGTCTTTGTACAAAGCATGAACAAGAGCTGTTGCCTTAAGCAGGACTCTTCAGTCTCTGATTGAGCCAGCAGCGAATATTTCTTGGGTGAAGGAGCATTCTTGCATGGTTTTCTGTAGTTTGAGAAGCTCCAGTCAGTATCTTAAACTCTCATCAGTATTTTGACTAAGACTGCATTTTTGCCAGAAAGATACCATGTAATGCTATCAGACACTGTAATGTAGGTGACCACAGTTCAATATCTGAGAAATTACAAAAGACTCTGAAGAACAACTATTAAATTTCTTGTGTGCCAAATTCTGAGAGCTCTGCAGAAAAAAAAAAATGCAGAGTCAGCTTGGGTACTCCTTACTCAAGTGTAATTGCAGCTTTAAGTCAGGATGAATCAGCAGAACTCAGAATTTCCTGTGTTACAGATATTGCAGGTTTTCGTCTTTGAGTCTGCTGAGTATTAGTTGAGTTCCTTTTCACCATGCTGGGTAAGCACTGTGCCTGTCTGAGAGATTTGTCTTGCCAATACTTAGACTATTTTGAGTAACAAGATATAGCTAATTTTAGTTTGTTTAGATTTTCTGTTCCTTTTTTTTTTTTTTTCTTTAATTTTAAAAAAAAATCACATGCTCCCCATCCTGAACCCTCCTCCCTCCCAACCTCCCCATACCATCCCCCTGGGCCTTCCCAGCGCACCAGCCCCAAGCATCCAGCATCGTGCACTGAACCTGGACTGGCATCTCGTTTCATACATGACATTTCACATGTTTCAATGACATTCTCCCAAATCTTCCCACCCTCTCCCACAGAGTCCATAAGACTGTTCTATACATCAGTGTCTCTTTTGCTGTCTCGTACACAGGGTTATCGTTACCATCTTTCTAAATTCCATATACATGCGTTAGTATACTGTATTTATGTTTTTCCTTCTGGCTTACTTCACTCTGTATAATAGTCTCCAGTTTCATCCACCTCATTAGAACTGATTCAAATGTATTCTTTTTAATGGCTGAGTAATACTCCATTGTGTATATGTACCACAGCTTTCTTATCCATTCATCTGCTGATGGACATCTAGGTTGCTTCCATGTCCTGGCTATTATAAACAGTGCTGCGATGAACATTGGGGTACACGTGTCTCTTTCAATTCTGGTTTCCTCAGTGTGTATGCCCAGCAGTGGGGTTGCTGGATCATAAGGCAGTTCTATTTCCAGTTTTTTAAGGAATCTCCACACTGTTCTCCATAGTGGCTGTACTAATTTGCATTCCCACCAACAGTGTAAGAGGGTTCCCTTTTCTCCACACCCTCTCCAGCATTTATTATTTGTAGACTTTTGGATCGCAGCCATTCTGACTGGTGTGAAATGGTACCTCATAGTGGTTTTGATTTGCATTTCTCTGATAAAGAGTGATGTTGAACATCTTTTCAAGTGTTTGTTAGCCATCTGTATGTCTTCTTTGGAGAAATGTCTATTTAGATCTTTGGCCCATTTTTTGATTGGGTCATTTATTTTTCTGGAGTTGAGCTGTAGGAGTTGCTTGTATATTTTTGAGATTAGTTGTTTGTCGGTTGCTTCATTTGCTATTATTTTCTCCCATTCTGAAGGCTGTCTTTTCACCTTGCTAATAGTTTCCTTTGATGTGCAGAAGCTTTTAAGTTTAATTAGGTCCCATTTGTTTATTTTTGCTTTTATTTCCAATATTCTGGGAGGTGGGTCATAGAGGATCCTGCTGTGATGTATGTCAGAGAGTGTTTTGCCTATGTTCTCCTCTAGGAGTTTTATAGTTTCTGGTCTTATGTTGAGATCTTTAATCCATTTTGAGTTTATTTTTGTATATGGTGTTAGAAAGTGTTCTAGTTTCATTCTTTTACAAGTGGTTGACCAGATTTCCCAGCACCACTTGTTAAAGAGATTGTCTTTAATCCACTGTATATTCTTGCCTCCTTTGTCAAAGATAAGGTGTCCATATGTGCGTGGATTTATCTCTGGGCTTTCTATTTTGTTCCATTGATCTATATTTCTGTCTTTGTGCCAGTACCATACTGTCTTGATAACTGTGGCTTTGTAGTAGAGCCTGAAGTCAGGTAGGTTGATTCCTCCAGTTCCATTTTTCTTTCTCAAGATCGCTTTGGCTATTCGAGGTTTTTTGTATTTCCATACAAATTGTGAAATTATTTGTTCTAGCTCTGTGAAGAATACTGTTGGTAGCTTGATAGGGATTGCATTGAATCTATAAATTGCTTTGGGTAGTATACTCATTTTCACTATATTGATTCTTCCAATCCATGAACATGGTATATTTCTCCATCTATTAGTGTCCTCTTTGATTTCTTTCACCAGTGTTTTATAGTTTTCTATATATAGGTCTTTAGTTTCTTTAGGTAGATATATTCCTAAGTATTTTATTCTCTTCGTTGCAATGGTGAATGGAATTGTTTCCTTAATTTCTCTTTCTGTTTTCTCATTATTAGTGTATAGGAATGCAAGGGATTTCTGTGTGTTGATTTTATATCCTGCAACTTTACTATAATCATTGATTAGTTCTAGTAATTTTCTGGTGGAGTCTTTAGGGTTTTCTATGTAGAGGATCATGTCATCTGCAAATAGTGAGAGTTTTACTTCTTCTTTTCCAATTTGGATTCCTTTTATTTCTTTTTCTGCTCTGATTGCTGTAGCCAAAACTTCCAAAACTATGTTGAATAGTAATGGTGAAAGTGGGCACCCTTGTTTTGTTCCTGACTTTAGAGGAAATGCTTTCAATTTTTCACCATTGAGGATAATGTTTGCTGTGGGTTTGTCATATATAGCTTTTATTATGTTGAGGTATGTTCCTTCTATTCCTGCTTTCTGGAGAGTTTTTATCATAAATGGGTGTTGAATTTTGTCAAAGGCTTTCTCTGCATCTATTGAGATAATCATATGGTTTTTGTTTTTCAATTTGTTAATGTGGTGTATTACATTGATTGATTTGCGGATATTGAAGAATCCTTGCATCCCTGGGATAAAGCCCACTTGGTCATGGTGTATGATCTTTTTAATGTGTTGTTGGATTCTGATTGCTAGAATTTTGTTTAGGATTTTTGCATCTATGTTCATCAGTGATATTGGCCTATAGTTTTCTTTTTTTGTGGCATCTTTGTCAGGTTTTGGTATTAGGGTGATGGTGGCCTCATAGAATGAGTTTGGAAGTTTACCTTCCTCTGCAATTTTCTGGAAGAGTTTGAGCAGGATAGGTGTTAGCTCTTCTCTAAATTTTTGGTAGAATTCAGCTGTGAAGCCGTCTGGACCTGGGCTTTTGTTTGCTGGAAGATTTTTGATTACAGTTTCAATTTCCATGCTTGTGATGGGTCTGTTAAGGTTTTCTATTTCTTCCTGGTCGAGTTTTGGAAAGTTGTACTTTTCTAAGAATTTGTCCATTTCTTCCTCGTTGTCCATTTTATTGGCATATAATTGTTGATAATAGTCTCTTATGATCCTTTGTATTTCTATATTGTCTGTTGTGATCTCTCCACTGTCATTTCTAATTTTATTGATTTGATTTTTCTCCCTTTGTTTCTTGATGAGTCTGGCTAATGGTTTGTCAATTTTATTTATCCTTTCAAAGAACCAGCTTTTGGCTTTGTTGATTTTTGCTATGGTCTCTTTTGTTTCTTTTGCATTTATTTCTGCTCTAATTTTTAAGATTTCTTTCCTTCTACTAACCCTGGGGTTCTTCATTTCTTCCTTTTCTAGTTGTTTGAGGTGTAGAGTTAGGTTATTTATTTGACTTTTTTCTTGTTTCTTGAGGTGTGCCTGTATTGCTATGAACTTTTTTTTTTTTTAAAAAAAATTTATTAGTAACATTGATTTGTAACATTATATAAGTTGCATATGGACCACATTATATTTCTACTCATATATACACTATAGCGTGGTCACCACCCAAAATTTAGTTGCCATTGGTCACAGTACAGTTGATCCCCTTTCCCCTTTTCATGCTTTCCCCTATTCCTGCTCCTTCCCCTCTGTTAGCCCCACTCTATTCTTTGTATCTACTTGTTCATTTTTGTTTGGTTTGCTTCGTTTATTTAGTTTCAAATATTCTACATGTGAATGAAATCATATGGTATTGGTCTTTCTCCATCTGACATTTCACTTATCATAATACCTTATCAAAGTCCATCTATCTTGTCACATGGCAAGATTTCATCTTTCTTATGACTGACTGGTACTTCATTGTGAATATGTATATACCACATGTTTTGTGTCCATTCATCTGCTGAAAGTGAAGAGGAACTCAAAAGCCTCTTGATGAAAGTGAAAGTGGAGAGTGAAAAAGTTGGCTTAAAGCTCAACATTCAGAAAATGAAGATCATGGCATCTGGTCCCACCACTTCATGGGAAATAGATGGGGAAACAGTGGAAACAGTGGCAGACTTTATTTTGGGGGGCTCCAAAATCACTACAGATGGTGACTGCAGCCATGAAATTAAAAGACGCTTACTCCTTGGAAGGAAAGTTATGACCAACCTAGATAGCATATTCAAAAGCAGAGATATTACTTTGCCAACAAAGGTCCGTCTAGTCAAGGCTATGGTTTTTCCTGTGGTCGTGTATGGATGTGAGAGTTGGACTGTGAAGAAGGCTGAGTGCCAAAGAATCGATGCTTTTGGACTGTGGTGTTGGAGAAGACTCTTGAGAGTCCCTTGGACTGCAAGGAGATCCAACCAGTCCATTGTGAAGGAGATCAGCCCTGGGATTTCTTTGGAAGGAATGATGTTAAAGCTGAAACTCCAGTACTTCGGCCACCTCATGCGAAGAGTTGACTCATTGGAAAAGACTCTGATGCTGGGACGGATTGGGGGCAAGAGGAGAAGGGGACGACAGAGGATGAGATGGCTGGATGGCATCACTGACTCGATGGACGTGAGTCTGAGTGAACTCTGTGAGTTGGTGATGGACAGGGAGGCCTGGAATGGTACGATTCATGGGGTCGCAAAGAGTCGGACACGACTGAGCGACTGATCTGATCTGATCTGATCTGCTGATGGGCACTTAGGTTGTTTCCATATCTTGGCTCTTGTCAATAATGTTGTCATGAATATATGGGTATGTATATCTTTTTGAATTACTGCTTTAATATTCTTTTGATTAAAAACCCAGAAGTAGAATAGCTGGATCATATGGTAGTTCTGTTCTTAATTTTTTGAGGAATATCCATAGTATTTTCCACCTGTTCACATTCCCACCAACAGTGTGTGAGGGTTTCTTTTTTTCTATATCCTTCCCAGCACTTGTTATTTCTTGCCTTTTTGATAATAGTCATTCTAATAGGCATGAGGTGATAGCTCATTGTGTTTTTGATTTGCATTACACAGTGATATTGAACAACTTTTCATGTGCTTCTTAGCTATCTGTGTGTCTTCTTTGGAAAAATGTCTCCTTTGCTTATATTTTTATTGGGTTATTTTTTCATTGTTGAATTGTATGAGTTGTTTGTATATTTTGGATACTAATCCCTTATTGAGTATATGATTTGCAGATATCTCTCTCATTCAATAGGCTGTCTTTTCATTTTGTTAATAGTTTCTTATATTGTGCAGAAACTTTCTAGTCTGATGTAGTCCCATTTGTTTATTTTTATTTTTGCTTCCTTTGTCTGAGGAGATACATTGAGAAAGATAACATGAAGACAGATGTCAAAGAGTGTACTGCCTGTATTTTCTTTTTTAAAAAAAATTTTTATTGGCATATAGTTGATTTACAATATTGGGTTAGTTTCTGCTGCACAACAATGAATCAGTTATATGTATACATGTATACACTCTTTTTTATATTCTGTTCTCTTTTCAGTCTCTATTTTATTTTATTTTTTCACTCTGATCTATTTTATTCCCTTCCTCCTATTGACTTTGGACTTCATTTGTCCTTTTCTGGTTCTTCTACGTGTGGGTTAGGTTGCTTGTTTGAGACTTTTCTTGTTCTGGAGGAAGTCCTGTATTGCTATAAACTTCCCTCTGAATGAAAGTAATCCAGTTTGTTGAGCAGACCAGGTCATCTATTATGGGCTGCATTTTGTCCTCTAGAATTTATATGTTGAAGTCCCAACTAGCCAGTAACTCAGAATGTGGCTGTATTTGGATATAAGGACTTTAAGGAAGTAATTAAATTAAAATGAAGTCTTTACTGTAGGCCCTAATCTAATAAGACTGGTGTCCTTTAAGGGATTCTCAGGTGGTGCAGTGGTAAAGAATCCACCTGCCAATGTAGGAGACACAGGAGATTTTGATCCCTGGGTTGGAAAGATCCCCTGGAGTAGGAAATGGCAACCGACTCCAATATTCTTGCCTGGGAAATCCCATAGACAGAGGAGCCTCGCAGGCTACAGTCCATGGGGTTGAAAAGAGTCAGACAAGACTGAGCATGCACACACACACGGTGTGCTTTAAGAAGAGGAAATTTGGACACAGGCACTTGTGTGCACATGAGAATACCATGTACCGTGTGAAGACCTAGTGAGAAGGAGGCCATCTGCAAGTTGAGGAGAGAGGCCGCAAAATGAAACCAGTGCTGCCCATAGCTTGCTCTTAGACCTCTATCCTACAGAACTATGAGGAAATAAATTTCTGTTGTTTAAACCTCTGGTCTGTTGTACTTTGTTATGGCAGCTGTAGCAAAGGAATACACCATTGCCATCCATTTACTGCTTATTTACTGCAATGAGTCAGTCAGCATTAAACTGCTGCTTGTTAATGGGTGAGTCTGTTTGTCCTTGGTAGATAATTCTGCTACTATAATTTTTAAGTGTTGTTCTGAGAGATTATGGCCTCTTTTGCATTTATGTACTTCAAAAAAAGAGAAGCACTATTTATGCAGTTTTGAAAAAGTTTCTGCTTAAGAAGCAAAGATCTCCAAAGTTGCTGTATTGATTGCCGCTGTGCCATGTGCAATATGATGTAGATAACTATTGCTTTTTATTTGTCCTAGAGACCCAGTAGTGTTCTAAGATTTCCAGTGCTGGCAGGATTGAGTTGCTATGGGATTTCTCTCGTTAAGTCATCCTTTCCTGTATATTTTTAAACATTTGATTCCACGGTACAAGGTAGTTCATTTTGCCTTGCTTTCACTGATCAGGTCTCCCTCAGGCATTTCTGTTTGAATAATGAAGCCTGTAATGGATGCTTTGGATAATATCATTATCATTTGCTTTTGATGATGCATCTTTAAGCTGCTAGATTAGATCCAGGAACTCTTGAAAAAATTTAAGATAAATGTTAGTAGGTTCTAGTTCTGTTTTTGAGGATATGTGTTAATATTTGACCTCCTTTCAGAATGCTTTGACAGTGACTTCAACAATTAAACAGAATAGCAGAAGCATTAAAGATAAAATCACAATTGAACCATTGGTGTTTATTTATTTTTATTTTTTATTTATTTATGGCTGTGCTGGGTCTTCTTTGCTGCATGCAGGCTTTTCTCTAGTTGTGGTGAGGGGGGCTACTCTTTGTTGTGATGCACAGGCCTCTCATTGCAGTGGCTTCTCTTGTTGCAGAGCATGGGCTCTAGAGCATGCGGACTTCAGCAGTTGCAGCACGTGGGCTCAGTGGTTGCGGCCCTTGGGCTCTAGAGCATGTGGACTTCAGCAGTTGCAGCACATGGGCTCAGTGGTTGCGACCCTTGGGCTCTAGAGCACGTGGACTTCAGCAGTTGCGGCACGTGGGCTCAGTGGTTGTGGCCCTTGGGCTCTAGAGCACGTGGACTCCAGCAGTTGCAGCATGTGGGCTCAGTGGTTGTGGCCCTTGGGCTCTAGAGCACGTGGACTTCAGTAGTTGCGGCACGTGGGCTCAGTGGTTGCAGCCCTTGGGCTCTAGAGCACGTGGACTCCAGCAGTTGCAGCACGTGGGCTCAGTGGTTGCGGCCCTTGGGCTCTAGAGCACGTGGACTTCAGTAGTTGTGGCACGTGGGCTCAGTGGTTGCAGCCCTTGGGCTCTAGAGCACGTGGACTCCAGCAGTTGCAGCACGTGGGCTCAGTGGTTGCGGCCCTTGGGCTCTAGAGCACATGGACTTCAGCAGTTGCAGCACGTGGGCTCAATGGTTGCGGCCCTTGGGCTCTAGAGCACATGGACCTCAGCAGTTGCAGCACGTGGGCTCAGTGGTTGTGGCCCTTGGGCTCTAGAGCACGTGGACTTCAGCAGTTGCAGCACGTGGGCTCAGTGGTTGTGGCCCTTGGGCTCTAGAGCACGTGGACTTCAGTAGTTGTGGCACGTGGGCTCAGTGGTTGCAGCCCTTGGGCTCTAGAGCATGTGGACTCCCGCAGTTGCAGCACGTGGGCTCAGTGGTTGCGGCCCTTGGGCTCTAGAGCACGTGGACTTCAGCAGTTGCAGCATGTGGGCTCAGTGGTTGTGGCCCTTGGGCTCTAGAGCACGTGGACTTCAGTAGTTGAGGCATGTGGGCTCAGTGGTTTCAGCCCTTGGGCTCTAGAGCACGTGGACTTCAGTAGTTGTGGCACGTGGGCTCAGTGGTTGCAGCCCTTGGGCTCTAGAGCACGTGGACTCCAGCAGTTGCAGCACGTGGGCTCAGTGGTTGCGGCCCTTGGGCTCTAGAGCACGTGGACTCCAGCAGTTGCAGCATGTGGGCTCAGTGGTTTCAGCCCTTGGGCTCTAGAGCACGTGGACTTCAGTAGTTGAGGCATGTGGGCTCAGTGGTTTCAGCCCTTGGGCTCTAGAGCACGTGGACTTCAGTAGTTGTGGCACGTGGGCTCAGTGGTTGCAGCCCTTGGGCTCTAGAGCACGTGGACTCCAGCAGTTGCAGCACGTGGGCTCAGTGGTTGCGGCCCTTGGGCTCTAGAGCACGTGGACTTCAGCAGTTGCAGCATGTGGGCTCAGTGGTTGTGGCCCTTGGGCTCTAGAGCACGTGGACTTCAGTAGTTGTGGCACGTGGGCTCAGTGGTTGCAGCCCTTGGGCTCTAGAGCATGTGGACTCCCGCAGTTGCAGCACGTGGGCTCAGTGGTTGCGGCCCTTGGGCTCTAGAGCACGTGGACTTCAGTAGTTGTGGCACGTGGGCTCAGTGGTTGCAGCCCTTGGGCTCTAGAGCACGTGGACTTCAGCAGTTGCAGCACGTGGGCTCAGTGGTTGCGGCCCTTGGGCTCTAGAGCACGTGGACTCCAGCAGTTGCAGCATGTGGGCTCAGTGGTTTCAGCCCTTGGGCTCTAGAGCACGTGGACTTCAGTAGTTGAGGCATGTGGGCTCAGTGGTTTCAGCCCTTGGGCTCTAGAGCACGTGGACTTCAGTAGTTGTGGCACGTGGGCTCAGTGGTTGCAGCCCTTGGGCTCTAGAGCACGTGGACTCCAGCAGTTGCAGCACGTGGGCTCAGTGGTTGCGGCCCTTGGGCTCTAGAGCACGTGGACTCCAGCAGTTGCAGCATGTGGGCTCAGTGGTTGTGGCCCTTGGGCTCTAGAGCACGTGGACTTCAGTAGTTGAGGCATGTGGGCTCAGTGGTTGCAGCCCTTGGGCTCTAGAGCACGTGGACTCCAGCAGTTGCAGCACGTGGGCTCAGTGGTTGCGGCCCGTGGGCTCTAGAGCACAGGCTCAGTAGTTGTTGTGCACAGGCTCATTTGCCCTGAGGCATATGGAATCTTCCTGGGCCAGGGAATCCAACCCATGTCTCCTGCTTTGGCAGGTGGATTGTTCATCACTGAACCACCAGGGAAGTCCAAACCATTGGTATTTATGTACTGATTCTTGATGTAGGTGGATGAGGTCTCATGTAACTCTTGAGGGGTGAAGGACTGTGGATGTTTGACCTCTACTTTCAGTAAGAAACTTCATTTATTCCATCCTCTTCTTGTCTGTTGACCATACTTTTTATGGATGAAGGAGACCCAAGGAAATTAAACACAAGACTGAAGAACTCAGAAGGGCTATAGGAGCTAGATGGAGATTCTCTAAGTTCCAAGAAATGTAAAGATGTGAAAGTGAAGGAAAGCGAAGTTGCTCAGTAGTGTCCAACTCTTTGTGACCCTATGGACCATACAGTCCTTGGAATTCTCCAGGCAAGAATACTGGAATGGGTTGCTGTTTCCTTCTCCAGGGATTGCCCAGAAATAAGGAACTGCAGTGATAGCCCCTCACACAAAAAAAGAAAAAAAAAAAGGCATTTGAGAAGTTCTAGCAAAATCAAGTGATCTAATTACCAATGGGATCACATGGCACTGTTTTTTAATCCAGGATACAAATACCATGTACTGAATTAAGAGACTATTTCTTGACTGATGGATTAAAGGAGACCCTTTGCAGGTGTCCACCCCAATGCAGAATGTGGGCAGATTAAACTGGAACTTGGTTCATTCTTAAAACTACTTCTTGGTCTTTATGATTACTGGGGGGAATGATGGGGCAGAGATAAATTGGGAGTTTGGAATTGACATGTACATGCTGTTATATTTAAACAGATAACCAGCAAGGACCTACTGTATAGCACAGGGAAATCTGCTTAATATTCTCTAATAACTTAAATGAAGAAAGAACTCAAGATAGATTAATGATTAATGAAGAATTTCAGTAGAAGTTAATTTTGACAAAAAATTGAGAAGCACAGAAGATTAGTGGTATAAGGCATCTAAGATAAGTTAATTGCATTAGTTACTGATTGTAGATCTTACTTTTCTTACAGTTAAGTGAGAAATGCCAGGTGCTGGGGTATATAATTTCCATTATCTGATAAAGGAAGCTTATCTGTCTAGAGATATAAACGTTTTCCTATTAGGGAGAAATTTATCCCTTTGATGCGGACGTTGCCAGATGTTCGGTAGCATAATGGTTAATGTCTGTAACCATGATTTTGTGAATGACCAGAAATGTTACTTAAATGGACTTCTCATATTGACCCTCTGTGGTAGCCAAGTGCATAACGTACTTTCTAACCTCAGTGGATTGATGAATAGATTCCTATTGATTGAACCCTTTTAAGAACCATTTCGAGCACTTTTTTTTTTCCAGAAATGTTTACTGAGTACCTGGTAAGTGCCAGACAATGATGAAGCTGCCAGAGAGAAGCTCTCCCCTCATGAAGCTTACAGAACAATGGAGGAGAAAGACAATTCGACCACATCTAAATTATAGTCTGAGAAGTGCCATGGTGGGGAAAATTGAGGGTGCTTTTATCCCCTGTAGGAGCGGGATTGAATAGGAAGCTAAATGTTTATGGAGCTAAATGTCTAAATTCAGACCTAAAGTGTAAGAGTTGTCCAGACAGAGGTTTGAAAGTCAGAGACTGTGAGGGTCTGAAAGGTAGGCAAGAGAAGTGAGACTTGTAGTGAATGCACACTTGGAGAAATTAATAAAACCACACAACGAGTTAGAAAAAAAAAATAGAAACTTTGTCATGGCAGGGCAGTATATTTGGGGCAGCTTTGTGAATACACATCTGAAAGTACCACCACTTGCTATCTTTTATATACATTTCTTTAAGCAATAGGATTTTTTTCTCCTAGAAGAGCTGTGAGCAGGAAGGTTAATGAATTCTACGTTCTTCTTATCACCTGACTTAAATTGCTTTTTGCTCTAAGTAAACAGCAATTGCTGTTTCAGTACATCTCAGCAGAATTTTATCCCAACAGAAATGGTCCCTATTCCTCCCCATGTAACCTCCATAGATGGAATGATAGACAAGGGAAGCATGGCTGACCTGCTGACAGGTTAGATTTCTGACAGTCTGCTTCTGATTCAATGGCTATTGTGTGTATGCTTCTCACAATTAACAGAATATTATTGCATGGACTCTATCCTGGCCATTTATTTTATGCTGTGTTCTGACTTTTAATTTATTAAATAGCCTTTTTTTCCTACTCTCAAAAAAAAAAAAAAAAAGAATCACACAGTAAGTGATAGAACTGGCATCAGAATTCAGGATCACCCACTGTCAAAGCCTTTGAGAGTAGTGATGTTTTTCAGTAATAATCCCCTTGAAGTTATGTTTCAAAAGCTCAACAGAGGTGAACCTTAGTTATAAATACAGATATAAATTTTATACTACTTGCCTTTTACATTTTGCTTTACTTTCATTACTCCTATTTTTTGCAGAAATCTAGTCCCAAACAGTAATGCATTAACTTTCCTCTAAATACTATAAAATGTATATAAAGTGAGGGTTTGATCAGGTAAAAGAGCTCATTAGGATTCTTGGTTGTCATCTGCTGCCAATAAGAATTGTGTTATTTTCCAGAACCAATTTTTTGATGATTCATAGACTAGAATCATCATGTAAGATAATTTCCCCTATTCTTCTAAAATTAATTATAATAGTAGAATCTTCACTGTTAGAACCTAAACCATGGATATTTAGATTTGTTTATAAAGGTGTCCTCTTTGAGTGGTCAGTTCTAACTCAACTCCCATAATGATAATCATGTGCTTTATGATATTTTGATTGTGTTTAAAGACAAAATCTATTTAGGCTTTTTTCATGTGATCATTTCTGCAAGAAGTTTCAAGTGAATTCAATTAAAATAATTTTAAAATGAAAAAAGATCTATCTGTCTTTCTTATAGGAATATTTTTCAAACAAGAGGCTGAAAACCTCTAATACATTGTAGAATGAACATTTCATTTCTTCCTCCTTTACTTTTTACCAAAATGACATCATGCATGTAGTAAATCAGACTAAACTATTTGACAATAAGGATCTTACAGCATTAGGACAAGACTATGTTTCTTATAAATTGGTAGAACTTTTCAGAGTCTTAATTGTGTCTGAGGCTTTTCCTCACTGCTGTTAGTGTTTATTCATTAAATGCTGACTGACCTGGTACTTGACCCTAAAGAGATCTTTTGGTCTGTGAAGCTATTCAGATAATGGAAAAGGGTTTCTTTATGTGATTTCTGGCACTTGTCCTATCCTCCCTCCCTCCATCCCTCCACATTGTCTTAAGGTTAAGGGAAAACAACGAAGAATAAGATGCAGTCTCTTTATGGAGTCTACAATTTAGGGCAGGATCAGGGAAAGCTACATAGAGGAGGGGATGGTTGAGCTGAATTTTGAAGGATGAGTAATTCAAAGATGAATGGTTTAATACTTCTGCATGGGCTGGGCGGCCAGTAACTCTTTGGGGAACCCGTTTAATATTCATTTATCTTGGGCTGTGCTGGATCTTTGTTGCCCTGCAGGTTTTCCTCTAGTTGTGGAGAACAGGGGCTGCTCTCTCGTTGCGGTGCGTGGGCTTCCCATGGTGATGGCTTCTCCTGTTGCGGAGCACGGGCTCAAGGGTGCGTGGGCTTCAGTAGTTATGGTTCCTGGGCTCCAGAGCACAGGACCAATAGCCATGGCTCACGAGCTTCGTTGCTCCACAGCATGTGGGATCTTCCTGGACCAGGGATTGAACTTATGTCTCCTGTATGGGCGGGTGGATTCTTTACTACTGAGCCACCACGGAAGCCGTGGGCGCTTATTTATTTTTGCGGGTGACTCAGTGTTTATGTGGCATGTTCACTGGACATATACATGTGGTCGGTGTTGACACAGGGCAGTTATTTTGCATTCCTTCCTCACCCCCAGCAGTATCTTTACCTCATACAGTTTTAATAGTCAGGAATAGTTTTATGGGCTGTAAAAACAAAGTACTCTTATTTTACTGGGGTTAAAAATGCATCTGTGTCCTTTTCTTTTGGGGAGGTTTAGTTAACTATGTTCCTATGAAATTATTAATATACTCGTGATGGAATGCAAACATTCAGTGACAGCAGTGCTTTCAGAAGTAAATAATATATCCACCTTTTCATCCAGCTTTGAATACCTGGGTTCTTTGTGTGCTTTTGATTTCATGAACTATAAAAAAATGAGAAACTGCAAGACACTATTAATTATTCTTTTTCATAAGAGCAGTTTGAGGCAAGGTTTCCAGGTCTGAGGATTAAAGGCGACATACTGTTCCTACTGCCTGCGCCATCAGCAAGACGCCCTTACTGCCAGCTCCTTGTTTTGGCTGTATAGCTCTCCTTAAGATGTGCTGTTTGGAAGCACTTTTTATAATTCAGATATGGCATGATTTATTTGAAAACTTTTTTTTCTGTTTTATAGGCAGGATATTTTTCTTTCCTCCTGCAAGGCCCAGTAGATAAGGCTTGCTTATCATCTGGTTGTGTTGATCAGATACTAATGTCCACGTAGAGTATTTCATAGCATCATCCCCATTGTCCTATAGTAAAACTACATAAAAGCCAACAGAAAACCAATAATTTTGGCTCTTTGAAGGCCACTTCCTGGTAAGTAATAGTTAAATTACCGGGCCCTCAAAGTACAAGCTCTCCAGATGCCTAGGAGTTACTCAGCAGGTATGACAGCTTAGGTGCCTCTCTCCTTCCTTTGTGCAAAATCCAGAGGGTCATCCCATCTCTGCTTTGCTCTTGGCATCAAGGTAAGTCCAAGAATGTGAGAATGTGAGTCTCTGAACTAGATGTACTCAGGTCTGCTGTCACCTGCCTTAACTTGGAAGGGAAGTCGGTGGTTAGCTGGGGGATACTTTCTTGACGATACTGTTCCCTCTGTCATCTTCCACTTCTGATTTAGGGCTTTGAATGCAGCCCCATATTTATTTTGATAATTTTTAAAATAGAAGATATTTTCTTGATATTTAAAGAAATATCATCCAAATTATCTTTTGAGAGTTGGACTTAATCATATTATTTCCTACTCTGGTATTTTTAAGAGTTAAAAGTCAACATATGAATGTCTTAAAAAAATTTTTTTTAAAAAGCTGTATGACTCTGTTTTTTTTTTTTTTTTAATCTTCTGGCTGCACTACATGGCATGTGGGATCTTAGTTTCTCGACCAGGGATCAAACCTGCATCCCCTGCATTGGAAGCATGAAGTTGAAACCATTGGACCATCAGGGAAGTCCCTATAAAAATGTCCTTTATAAAGGTCTTGTTTCTTGTATTAAGGGAGGCTAAGAGATGAGTTTGCTTCCTCTTTTGACTTGGCTAAAGTGATGATTTTTGAATCTCCACTTTGAAGGGATTTACAAAGGCTGCTGAATTAATTCAAAGGGTTTTCACACTGTATGTTCATGCTAAGTAGTGTCTGACTCTGTGGACTGCAGCCCACCAGGCTCCTCTGTCCATGGGATTCTCCAGGCAAGAACACTGGAGTGGGTTGCCATGCCCTCCTCCAGGGGATCTTCCCTATTGGTAAGTGAGTTCTTTACCACTAGTGCCACCTGTCAAATCATCACTGCTACTGCTGAGTCACTTCAGTCGTGTCCGACTCTGTGCCACCTCATAGGCAGCAGCCCATCAGGCTCCCCCGTCCCTGGGACTCTCCAGGCAAGAACACTGGAGTGGGTTCCCATTTCCTTCTCCAGTGCATGAAAGTGAAAAGTGAAAGTGAAGTCGCTCAGTCGTGTCCGACTCTTAGCGACCCCATGGATTGCAGCCTAGCAGGCTCTGACGCCCGTGGGATTTTCCAGGCAAGAATACTGCTATACTTTAAACTTACACTTTTGTCAGTTATGAAATGTTTAATTGTGATCCCTGAACGAAAGCTCTTTTCATTGAAGAGCTTTGGTATATTTGTGTATTTGGTTCCTGTTTCTAAGAATAAATTACAGCTTCTTTTATGAGCTTCCTTTGAATCAGGAGAGATTGAGGTTAGCCAGGGAAGCCTGGCGTGCTGCAATCTGTGGGGTCGCAAAGAGTCGGACACAACTGAGCAACTGAACTGAATTGAACTGAAATTTTTAAAAGTCAAGCAGTCCAGCTCCCAAACTGATGATCGAATCCTCTTATCCCCTTGAGTAGTGGGGTGTATTCTAGAACATCTCCAGGCCTCAGGTAGCTGATTCTTAGACTGTGTTAATTTATCAAGTCCTTTTAAGATACCTTTCTGAAATTTTTTAACTCCCAGCCTCAGACTTTATACTTGATTGTGGAGACTAAATATTAGTCTACTTCATTCAGTTATCAGCACTTTCTAGAAATTAGTTCCTGAGGCTATTATCCCCCACCAAATAGCCAAGATTCTGTTCATAAAGTGTTCACCTGGATTATAAAATAAGAATGCAGATCATTTTCCAAAAAGAAAACATTAGACAGTTATAAAAAGAATTTTTCTAATACTTGAAAAGTGCTATTTTTTAAAGCATGTAAGAAGTTATTTATAATTTCTTCCTGCCAGTGTTCAGTACTATTAAACAGCAGGAGCTTTTTGCTGTCTAAAAAATGGTATTTTGAAGTCTTTAAGAACTTTTTCAAGGCGAAAGCAATTCAAGTTGAATTCTGCCAGAGTTTTGTTATTTCAGTATGTTTTACAGACGAGCTGGACTTAATACAGTCTATTAAGAAAACAGTTAATAACCATATATCCATTAATTGATATACAACCCAATATATTAAATATAATTTAGTTTAGTTTCTAAAACTGCACTGAAATATGATAAACATTCTGGTTAGAACTGAAATGCAGTGGCCTAAATATGTTTTTAGTGTCCCCTTTGGAGAAAATTTTAGTCTATTTCAGAATCAAATTTGATGTTCAAATTTCATCTGTATCTGATCTGACTGTACTGGAAAGGATAGTATGAAAAATATACTAACTTCCTTTGCCCTAGTTTGGAGAGTGAGGGTCGTGCATAGAAAAATAATCTAAAAGCCATCTGTCTGAAATACCATACTTTAAATTTATTATTATATTTATTATACTTAATCATTCACATCTGATTGAAATTTCTCTTTTTATACACACATAGCAGGCACCTGTATATAAGGGTGTGCCCTGTAAATTGGCTAGGTATTTGGCCATCCTCTTCAAAACAGATCACTCTCTGATGAGTTTCTGTTAAAAGATTTCGTAAATAACTGAGTTATTTTCTCCCGTGTTATCTGTGAACCAGCAAAAGTGTTTGCTCTGGGTTCAGTTCAGTTCAGTTCAGTTGCTCTGCTGTGTCCGACTCTGTGCGACCCCATGAACGGCAGCATGCCAGGCCACCCTGTCCATCGCCAACTCCTGGAGTTTACCCAAACTTATGTCCATTGTGTCAGTGATGCCATCCAACCATCTTATCCTCTGTTGTCCCCTTCTCCTCCTGCCCTCAATCTTTCCCAGCATCAGGGTCTTTTCCAATGAGTCAACTCTTCACATGAGTGGCCAAAGTATTGTAGTTTCAGCTTCAACATCAGTCATTCCGATGAACACCCAGGATTGATCTCCTTTAGGATGGACTGGTAGGATCTCCTTACAGTCCAAGGGATTCTCAAGAGTCTTCTCCAACACCACAGTTCAAAAGCATCAATTCTTCTGCACTCAGCTTTCTTTTTGTTCAACTCTCATATCCATACATGACTACTGGAAAAACCACAGCCTTGACTAGATGGATCTTTATTGGGAAAGTAATGTCTCTGCTTTTGAATATGCTGTCTAGAGTGGTCATAACTTTCCTTCCAAGGAGTAAGCGTCTTTTAATTTCATGACTGCAATCATCATCTGCCGTGATTTTGGAGCCCCCCAAAATAAAGTCTGCCACTGTTTCCATTGTTTCCCCATCTATTTCCCATGAAGTGATGGGACCAGATGCCATGATCTTAGTTTTCTGAATGCTGAGCTTTAAGCCAACTTTTTCACTCTCCTCTTTTACTTTCATCAAGAGGCTCTTCAGTTCCTCTTCAATTTCTGCCATAAGGGTAGTGTAATCTGCATATCTGAGGTTATTGATATTTCTCCCGACAATCTTGATTCCAGCTTGTGCTTCATCCAGCTCAGTGTTTCTCATGATGTACTCTGCATATAAGTTAAATAAGCAGGATGACAATATACAACCTTGACGTACTCCTTTTCCTTTTTGGAACCAGTCTGTTGTTCCATGTCCAGTTCTAACTCTTGCTTCCTGACCTGCATACAGGTTTCTCAAGAGGCAGGTCAGGTGCTCTGGGTTAAGGGATTTAAATCTTTGTTTTTTTAAAGCATTTTTTAAAAAATAGCATGTAGTTAATTAAATCTTTACCACATAAAACAAATATAAGTGGTAAAAATCATTATTTTCAATTGACTTTGCAGAATAGTAGAAAAGAAGTCAAGCACCTATCAATAGCATGTTTTGGTGATTATGACTGATATCTTGTTAATTTCCACATGAACTGCACGCACAGAGGGTGCAGTTCAGTTCAGTTGCTCAGTCATGTCTGACTCTTTGTGACCCCATGAATCACAGCACGTCAGGCCTCCCTGTCCATCACCAACTCCCGGAGTTCACTCAGACTCATGTCCATCGAGTTGGTGATGCCATCCAGCCATCTCATCCTCTGTCGTCCCCTTCTCCTCCTGCCCCCAACCCCTCCTAGCATCAGAGTCTTTTCCAATCAGTCAACTCTTCGCATCAGGTGGCCAAAGTACTAGAGCTTCAGCTTTAGCATCATTCCCTCCAAAGAAATCTCAGGGCTGATCTCCATCAGAATGGACTGGTTGGATCTCCTTGCAGTCCAAGGGACTCTCAAGAGTCTTCTCCAACACCACAGTTCAAAAGCATCAATTCTTCCGCGCTCAGCCTTCTTCACAGTCCAACTCTCACATCCATACACGACCACAGGAAAAACCATAGCCTTGACTAGACAAACCTTTGTTGGCAAAGGTTTTGAATATGATTGCAGTCATGCTTTTGAATATGCTATCTAGGTTGGTCATAACTTTCCTTCCAAGGAGTAAGCGTCTTTTAATTTCATGGCTGCAGTCACCATCTGCAGTGATTTTGGAACCCAGAAAAATAAAGTCTGCCACTGTTTCCACTGTTTCCCCATCTATTTCCCATGAAGTGATGGGACCAGATGCCATGATCTTCATTTTCTGAATGTTGAGCTTTAAGCCAACTTTTTCACTCTCCTCTTTCACTTTCATCAAGAGGCTTTTTAGTTCCTCTTCAGTTTCTGCCATAAGGGTGGTGTCATCTGCATATCTGAGGTTATTGGTATTTCTCCTGGCAGTCTTGGTTCCAGCTTGTACTTCTTCCAGTCCAGCGTTTCTCATGATGTACTCTGCATATAAGTTAAATAAGCAGGGTGACGATATACAGCCTTGACGTACTCCTTTTCCTATTTGGAACCAGTCTGTTGTTCCATGTCTAGTTCTAACTATTGCTTCCTGACCTGCATACAGATTTCTCAAGAGGCAGGTCAGGTGGTCTGGGATTCCCATCTCTATCAGAATTTTCCACAGTTTGTTGTGATCCACACAGTCAAAGGCTTTGACATAGTCAATAAAGCAGAAGTAGATGTTTTTCTGGAACTCTCTTGCTTTTTCCATGATCCAGCGGATGTTGGCAATTTGATCTCTGGTTTCTCTGCCTTTTCTAAAACCAACTTGAACATCAGGAAGTTCACAGTTCGCATATTGCTGAAGCCTGGCTTGGAGAATTTTGAGCATTACTTTACTAGCATGTGAGATGAGTACAATTGTGCGGTTGTTTGAGCATTCTTTGGCATTGCCTTTCTTTGGGATTGGAATGAAAACTGACCTTTTCCAGTCCTGTGGCCACTGCTGAATTTTCCAAATTTGCTGGAGAAGGGAATGGCAAACCACTTCAGTATTCTTGCCTTGAGAACCCCATGAACAGTCTGAAAAGGCACAGAGGGTTACTATGACACAAACACCAGACCATTAATCATCTTTCTCATTCACGTATTAGATATACATATGACAATGACATAATACACTGTGTCACTGATCGGAGCTAAGCCTCAATATTGTTTGATGTTTTCATTCTTGTCTATCTCCAGCCCCCTTCTTATTCTCCCACCCCTATCCAAATGAGGCAACCATTTTAAGGTGTCTTACATGATCTTTTATCTGTATGTGTTCTTACTAATATGTTTATTTCAGTTTTGTGGGCGTGTGATTTTATTTCATATAAATGGTGGTGTGCTACTGAGCTCACATAAAGATTTATGTCTGTGACTTTGTATGTCTAGTCCATTTACCTAACTGTTGGAAAGTACCCTATGGAGTATGTCCAATACTCTTCTATTCTCCCAGGGCAGAAATCTAGATTCACTTCAACTCTCTACAACCACAAGCCATGTTGTAATGGACCTGTAGACCCATTGTTCATGGACCTGTGTAAGAATTTCTCTGGCGCACGTTCCCTGGGGCAGGATGCTGGATCAGGCATTGTAGACAGGTTTATTCATAATCGGATGAAATACTATAAAGTTACCCTGCAGAAAGGCTACACTATTCTATTCTTGAGCAAGACCTGATGCTCAATAGTGTCCAAATTCCATTCATTTGTGGGATGGATCAAGTGATCTTTTTCCTCCAGGCATAGTTATTTTCTGTATGTTGGGAAGCTAATTGCTTATTTTTATTGGTTAATGATTTCAGAAGTATAAGATTAAACCTTTTGAGGCAGAGCAGCATCTCCTTCAGTAAAATTAGTTCCACTGGGATCGCATGAATTTGGTCAGGCCACTGTGATCCTTTGGGAAATGGACTTTTACTCTTCTGATGCAAGTGTTGTCTGATGTTTGTCATGGTGTTAATTTGAAAAGCTACAGTAATGAAAAAGGAGAAGCATATTCACTTTGTAGAATTGGATTTGTATTTACTTAAAGTCACGTGTCATACTTAAAGTCATATGCCAAGAGAATACCAGTACCTGCAGCATAAGAAGAAAAGTTTATGTGTATGACTTCTTACAGTAGATGAGATGAAAAGACAGTCTGAAAGTTGGATGAGAGGAGATAAGAGGTGAGAAAAGGAAGAGGGACAAAGGAATACGTGGTCTGTTAGTACCTAGAACCTTGCCTGGCATGTGGTAGAGAAGCAAGTGATATTTGTGTGATGAGTGAATTCATAGTGTGGTAAGGTGGAAAGTATGCTTTAGATTTATAGCTAAGTTTTTTTTTCAGGTTATTTTTACTTATTTTATTATCAGCTGCACTTGGTCTTTGTTGCTGCATATGGGCTTTCTCTAGTTGCAGAGAGTGGGGCTACTGTTTAGTCGCAGTGCTCGGGCATCTCACTGCAGTGGCTTTTCTTGTGGAGCACAGGCTCTAGGGCATGTGGGCTTCAGCAGCAGCTGCATGTGGGGTCAATAGTTTCAGTTTGTGGTCTTCGTTGCCCTGCAGCATGTGAGATCTTCTTCGACCAGGGTTCGAACCTGTGTCCCCTACATTGGTAGGTAGATTCTTATCCATTGTTAACACCAAGGAAATCCTTGGCTAAATGTTTTGATATGCATACTGATTCTGTAACTTAGGGAACTCATGGAACTGTTCCAAGACTCAGTTTATTAAACTGTGAACTGAAATTGAAGAGAGAACTCACCAAGTTGCCGTCTGTGAAAGAGACCAGTGTATATAATAGACAAGTAACAAGTGTTCAGATCCTTGAGTAAAGTACACTTTCTATTTCCTGACTATTAGCAGTCTTTTGCAAATATTTTGTCATAAGTTGATTCAACAATATGTGAACCATGAACTTCCAGATGTTCTAGCTGGTTTTCAAAAAGGCAGAGGAACCAGAAATCAAATTGCCAACATCTGCTGGATCATCAAAAAAGCAAGAGAGTTTCAGAAAAACATCTACTTCTGCTTTATTGACTATGCCAAAGCCTTTGACTGTGTGGATCACAACAAACTGTGGAAAATTCTGAAAGAGATGGGAATACCAGACCACTGGACCTGCCAGTTGAGAAACCTATATGCAGGTCAGGAAGCAACAGTTAGAACTGGACATGGAACAACAGACTGGTTCCAAATAGGAAAAGGAGTCCATCAAGGCTGTATATTGTCATCCTGCTTATTTAACTTCTATGCAGAATACATCATGAGAAATGGTGGGCTGGAAGAAGCACAAGCTGGAATCAAGATTGCCGGGAGAAATATCAATAATTTCAGATATGCAGATGACACCACCCTTATGGCAGAAAGTGAAGAAGAACTAAAGAGCCTCTTGATGAAAGTGAAAGAGGAGAGTGAAAAAGTTGGCTTAAAGCTCACCCAGCATTCAGAGAACTAAGATCATGGCATCCAGTCCCATCACTTCATGGGAAATAGATGGGGAAACAGTGTCAGGCTTTATTTTTTTGGGCTCCAAAATCACTGAAGATGGTGACTGCAGCCATGAAATTAAAAGATGTTTACTCCTTGAAAGAAAAGCTATGACCAATCCTGACAGCATATTCAAAAGCAGAGACATTACTTTGCCAACAAAGGTCCATTTAGTCAAGGCTATGGTTTTTCCTGTGGTCATGTATGGATGTGAGAGTTGGACTATAAAGAAAGCTGAGCGCAGAAGAATTGATGGTTTTGAACTGTGGTGTTGGAGAAAACTCTTGAGAGTCCCTTGGACTGCAAGGAGATCCTATCAGTCCATCCTAAAGGAGATCAGTCCTGGGTGTTCATTGGAAGGACTGATGTTGAAGCTGAAACTCCAATACTTTGGGCACCTGATGTGAAGAGCTGACTCATTAGAAAAGACCCTGATGCTGGGAAAGATTGAAGGCGGGAGGAGAAGGGGATGGCAGAGGATGAGATGGTTGGATAGCATCACCGACTCAATGGACATGAGTTTGGGTAAACTCTGGGAGTTGGTGATAGACTGGGAGGCCTGGCATGCTGCAGTTCATGGGGTCGCACAGAGTCGGACACGACTGTGACTGAATTGAACTGAAGTTGACTTTTGTCTTGGCCTTTCTGATAGCTAGTGTAAGGATTTCTGAACAGTCCCTTATTTTCTACTTTGCTATTCATGGCAGCACTTGATTGAAAACTGTAGTAAGGTTCTATTTAAAAACCACTCTAAGTAATCACCACTACACTTACACAATTGTATATTCTGAAACTGTGTAAAATTTTTAATTAATTTATTTTTTATTGAAGGATAATTGCTTTACAGAAGTTTGCTGTTTTCTGTCAAACCTCAACATGAATCAGCCATAGGTATACATATATCCTCTCCGTTTTGAAGCTCCCTCCCATCTCCCTCTCCATCCCACCCCTCTAGGTTGATACCGAGCCCCTCTTTGAGTTTCCTGAGCCATACAGCAAGTTACCGTTGGCTATCTGTTTTACATATGGTAATGTAAGTTTCCATGTTACTCCATACATCTCACCCTCCCCTCCCCTCTCCCCATGTCCATAGGTCTGTTCTCTATGCCTGTTTCTCCATTGTTGCCCTGTAAGTAAGTTTTTCCGTACCATTTTTCTAGATTCTGTATATATGTGTTAAAATACTGCATTTATCTTTCTCTTTCTGACTCACTTCACTCTGTATACTAGGTTCTAGGTTCACCCACCTCTTTGGAACTGACTCAAATGCATTCCTTTTTATGGCTGAGGAGTATCCATTGTGTGTATGTACCACAGCTTATCCATTCATCTGTCGATGGACATCTAGGTTGCTTCCATATTCTAACTATTGTACACGGTGCTGCAGTGAACAATGGGGTACATGTGTCTCTTTCAATTTTGGTTTCCTCAGGGTATATGCCTAGGAGTGGGATTGCTGGATCATATGGTGGTTTTTTCCCTAGTTTTTTAAGGAATCTCCATTCCGTCTTGTGTAGTGGCTGTATCAATTTACATTCCCACCAACAGTGCGAGAGTGTTCCCTTTTGTCCACACCTTTTCCAGCATTTATTATTTGTAGACTCTTTGATGAGGGCCATTCTGACTGGTGTGAGGTGGTATCTTTTCCTCATCACCTAAAACCCATCAAGGACTATTTTTAAAGTTCTTAAATTGTGAAACTTCATTTACACAAGATTGCTGGGAAATGGATTGTTCTACATGAAGTGGGTTTTCCAGATAACTAAAGTTTGTTCCTTGACATGCTAAGCTTTAAAACTGAGTTATTTTTGAAAGAATTCTTCTAAAATGGGGAAAATATTTTTCTGTTTCTTTGATAGAATATATTTGAGATGTAATTTAACTTTTCAAAAATGTGAAAGGCTATTGTCTTGCTTGCCTAGCCAGCAGTATGTATTCCATCTGATTCCTTGCTGCAAGCCATACCTTTTGCTCTCACTGAACCTGTTATTTTAGCCTGGGTCTTACTAATTTGCTTTTTTTTTTTTTTGGTATGTTACAGCCAGAATAATAAATAACCAAAATGATTAGCATTTTATGTAAGAGTTGATAACCTTGAATAAAGACTTGAGGTCTCCTCTAGCCAAGTGTAAGAGAGACCCTGCCTTTAAAATAGTCATTTCAGAGACTCAGTAAGTCTTTTTGCTTTGTATCCTGCATGCTGGTCACATTCCAGGTGGTTAAAAGTATCATGCATCTGAGGAAAATAAGGGGTATTATTTTACTTTATAACAAAATAACTGTAGAAACGTAGCTATCAATTTGATACATAGTTTGTAATTTATAGAGTCACAGAGTTTTCGCCAAATCTCCCCATTTACAGATGAGGACCCTGAAATTCAAAACAGACTCTTTTGCCCAAGGTGAGCCTGGGTGCATTGAGTCCCAGGACCCAGGCTCTTGTCATTCTCTTTTTCCAGGATGGAGGGCATTGCCTTAGGGCTCTTGTATATACAACTATGGATTATACACATGATATTATTCAACTGTACATTCTGTACCCAGATACTTCAAATTATAATAATGAAGAGAAAGTAGAAAAGATAAAGATAAAATAGTAAAGATAGAGAAGAATGTATCAGAAATTTGGTGAGGATTCTGGGGTTGATAAGGTAGGTTTTTGAGGCATTAAATACCAGACTTCATTCCCACAAAGTTTTCTCTCTTGGCTTTGATAGAGCCATGTGGTTTGCAGAGCAAAGAAGGGACTACCACACCTTTGAATGATTGAATTTGCAAGTGGGTATGTATTTGCAAGGGCTTCCCTGGTGGCTCTGTGGTAGAGATTTTGTCTGTTTATACAGGAGACGCAAGTTTGATACCTGGCTCAGGAAGATTCCCTGGAGTAGGAAATGGCAACCAGCTCCAGTATTCTTGCCTGGAAAATCCCATGGACAGAAGAGCCTGGCAGGCTACAGTCCGTGGAGTCTCAAGAGTCGGACATGACTCAGCTACTAAACAACAACAGCAATATATTTGCAAGCTAAGGCTTTTGACAACAATGGTTTAGATCTGATTTTCTCCAGAATTATCTGCAAAGGGATAAAAATTTTAACCCAGGCAGACAAAGTTAGCAGGACTTGGAATTCAGGTATAAATGAAAGTAATAAATTCCTTATTGATCACTTCCAGGGTGTGCTGCAGTTCAGAGGACTGTATGTGAAATGACACATTTAATCTTCACCATAACCCAAGTGATGAGTACATTATTACCTCCCCCCTTTTACAGATGGTGAGACTGAGGCCCAGAGAAGTTAGGTGTTGCACTTCTTTTTTTTAAAGTTGATTAAATATAGTTGATTTATTGATACAATGTTGTATTTTTTGGTACAGCAAAGTGACTTATTTATACATACATATAAAGGCTGAGCGCCAAAGAATTGATGCTTTTGAACTGTGGTGTTGGAGAAGACTCTTGAGAGTCCCTTGGACTGCAGGGAGATCCAACCAGTCCATTCTGAAGGAGATCAGCCCTGGGATTTCTTTGGAAGGAATGATGTTAAAGCTGAAACTCCAGTACTTTGGCCACCTTATGCGAAGAGTTGACTCATTGGAAAAGACTCTGATGCTGGGACGGATTGGGGGCAAGAGGAGAAGGGGACGACAGAGGATGAGATGGCTGGATGGCATCACTGACTCAATGGATGTGAGTCTGAGTGAACTCCGGGAGTTGGTGATGGACAGGGAGGCCTGGCGTGCTGTGATTCATGGGGTCACAGAGTCGGACACGACTGAGCGACTGATCTGATCTGATCTGATATTCTTCTTCATAGTCTTTTCTATTATGGTTTATCACAGGATATTGAATATAATTCCCTGTACTGTACAGTAGGACATTGTTGTTTCCCCATCATATATCTTATATATATAGTTTGCTTCTGCTAATTCCAAACTTGCATTCCTTCCCTCCCCTTCCCCTTTTGGCAACCCCCAGTTGTTCTCTGTATCTGTGAGTCTGTTTCTGTTTCATAAATATGTTCATTAGTATCCTGTTTTAGAAAGGTGTGACATGTGAGTTCACACAGTTAGTGAGTGATAGCCCTGGGATTTAATCCCTGTTTTAGCTCTAGAGCTCCATTTCCCCTCTAAAAAGGTAACCCCATCTAGTTGTAAGGAAATTTAGATTTTCACCCAGCTTTTTCCTTTCCTTGAGAGAGAGTTTGGGTATCTTCTGGGGCAACTCAGATTTGCACTGAGCGCTGGGAAGGTCTGGCCTCAATTTAGTTGTGTGTTGACATTTTATAAAATGGATCTTCACATTAAGAAGGGTTCAATTTAAAGTTTTCTGTTCTCTTACAAGAGAGCATAATTTCTTTCCCCCAGGTTAACCTCTGACTTTGAGAGGAGTCACCAGCTTTTTATTTTCTTGTTTGTTTGGTTTTTAATTTTTATTTTTTGAAATTTATGTATTTTTAATTGAAGGATAATTGGTTTACAATATTGTATTGCTTTCTGCCATACATCAACGTGAATCAGCCATAGATATATACATCTCCTCCCTCTTGAACCTCTCTCCCACCTCCCACCCCCTTCCACCCCTCTAGGTTGTCACAGAGATATGGTTTGAGTTTCCTGAGATATCCAGCAGATTTCCACTGGCTATTTTACTATGGTGGTGTCATGTTTCCTGCTGCTTTCTCCGTTTGTCCCGCCCTCTGCTTCCATCCATAAGTCTGTTCTCTCTGTGTCTCCATTGCTGCCTTGCAAATAGGTCCATCAGTACCGTCTTTCTAGATTGCTGCTGCTGCTGAGTCGCTTCAGTCGTGTCCGACTCTGTGCGACCCCATAGACGGAAGCCCACCAGGCTCCCCCGTCCCTGGGATTCTCCAGGCAAGAACAATGGAGTAGGTTGCCATTTCCTTCTCCAATGCGTGAAAGTGAAAAGTGAAAGTGAAGTCGCTCAGTCGTGTCCGACTCCTAGCGACCCCATGGGCTGCAGCCTACCAGGCTCCTCCGTCCATGGGATTTTCCAGGCAAGAGTACTGGAGTTGGGGTGCCATCGCCTTCTCCTCTAGATTGCATATATATGTGTTAATATATAATAATTGTTTTTCTGACTTACTTCTCTCTGTATAATAGGCTCTAGGTTCACCCACCTCAATAACACTGACTCAAGTGTGTTCCTTTTTATGGCTAATATTCCATTTTATATGTACCACAACTTATTTTTTTTTAATTTAAATTTATTTATTTTAATTGGAGGCTAATTACTTTACAATATTGTATTGGTTTTGCCATACATCAACATGAATCTGCCATGGGTGTACATGTGTTCCCCATCTTATTTTTTATATTTATATTTATTTTTTAATTGAAGAATAATTGCTTTACAGGATTTTGTTGGTTTCTGCCAAACATCAACATGAATCAGCCATAATAGGTACTAAAACTTGTTTATCCATTCATCTGTCAATGGACATCTAGGTTGCTTCCATGTCCTAGTATTGTAAAAAGTGCTGCAGTGAACATTGGAGTACATGTGTCTTATTCAATTACGGTTTTCTCAGGGCATATGCCCAGTAGTGGGATTGTTGGGTCATATGGTAGTTTTATTCCTAGTTTTTAAAGAAATCTCCATACCGTCTTCCATAGTGGCTGTATCAATTAACATTCCCACCAACAGTACAAGAGGGTTCTCTTTTGTCCACATCCTTTCCAGCACTTATTGTTTGCAGACTTTTTGATGATGACCATTCTGACTGGTGTGAGGTGATATCTCATTGTAGTTTTGATTTGCATTTCTCTGATAATGAGCGATGTTGAGCATCTTTTCATGTGTTTATTGGCCGTCTGTATATCTTCTTTGGAGAAGTGTCTGTTTAGGTCTTTTGCCCACGTTCTGATTGGGTTGTTTATTTTTCTGCTATTGAGTTGCATGAGCCGCTTGTATATTTTGGAAATTAACCCTTGTCAGTTTTTTCATTTCCTATTATTTTCTCCCATTCTAAGGATTGTCTTTTCTCCTTGCTAATAGTTTCCTTTGCTGTGCAAAGACTTTTAAGTTTAATTAGGTCTCATTTGTTTATTGTTTTTATTTCCATTACTCTAGGAGGTGGGGTATAGAAGATCTTGCTGTGATTAATGTCATAGTGTTCTCCCTATGTTTTCCTCTGAGTTTTATGGTTTCTGGTCTTACATTTAGGCCTTTAATCCATTTTGACTTTATCTTGTATATGGTATTAGGAAGTGTTCTAATTTCATTCTTTAACACATAGCTGTCCAGTTTTCCTAGCGCCACTTATTGAAGAGACTATCTTTGCTCTTTTGCATATTCTTGCCTCTTTTGTCAAAGATAAGGTGCCCATAGGTGCTTGGGTTTTTCTCTGGGCTTTCCATTTTGTTCCATCGTCACCAGGTTTTTTTTTTTTTTAATTTTTTACGAGGACTCTAGACATGTCATGGAGAAGGCAATGGCACCCCACTCCAGTACTCTTGCCTGGAAAATCCCATGGACGGAGGAGCCTGGTGGCTGCAGTCTATGGGGTCGCTAGGAGTCGGACATGACTGAGTGACTTCCCTTTCACTTTTCACTTTCACGCATTGGAGAAGGAAATGGCAACCTACTCCATTGTTCTTGCCTGGAGAATCCCAGGGACGGGGGAGCCTGGTGGGCTTCCGTCTATGGGGTCGCACAGAGTCAGACACGACTGAAACGACTTAGCAGCAGCAGCAGACATGTCATGCAGTATTTTTCACCTCTACAGTCTCTGCAGACAAAAAACAGTCTTTAGCTAATGGTAATTCTTTGTTACATTTGATCAAGTCTTGCAGAGGAAAGGGCTTGTGGGAAGAGATTTGTTATGGTATTCTGAGTCTAGGGCAGGCAGGATGGTGGGGGGCAGTAAAGAGGTGGAGGGGGATGGGGGATGCAAACAATAGTAACTTCAGCTGAAAAGTGAAATGTGATGATTTTAAATTAAGCCCCTGTTCTTGAGATTCACCAAGAGGTTGGTGTTTTTGCCAGATGAAAGAGAACCTCAGTTAGGACTGTCTCCTGGGCTACTCTACCAACTCACTATACAAGCTGTGGTACAATTTAATACTCCTGGGTTTCCACTTTCCAGCCTTTGCCCTTTCAGACTTTTCCTCAGTTACAGCTTGAACCTATATTTGCAGTTCCAGGTAAACAGGCTACCTGCATTTGAATTTTGCCTTCTTACTGTTGAGATCCAATCTTTTTATTTTTATAGATGTCTGCTGTTGAAAGGATAAAAGCTTCCTGTGTTTTATCATTAATTGGAAAAAATTTTTTATCTTCCCTATTACTAACAAAGCAACTGTTTTGTCTTTAACAGATGTATAGTTATGTCCCTTGCATGCATGCATGCTAAGTGGCTTCAGTCATGTCCAACTCTTTGTGATCCTATGGACTGTAGCCTGCCAGACTCCTCTGTCTATGGGGTTCCCAGGCAAGAATACTGGAGTGGGTTGCCATTCCCTTCTCCAAATTATGTCCCTTAGTTTCGTCTAAAAAGAATGAGAAAAAGTTTGTTTTCTAGTCAACCATACTTGTATTTTGACATGGGACAGTAGATGTTTGTCAAAATCACTGATTGTCTGAACCTGGAAGTATAAATAAAAGAGAGTAGGGTGGCTTTAAAAAAATGTAAGAAGATGCTGCTGCTAAGTTGCTTCAGTTGTGTCTGACTCTGTGCGACCCCAAAGACGGCATCCCACCAGGCCCCGCCATCCCTGGGATTCCCCAGGCAATAACACTGGAGTGGGTTGCCATTTCCTCCTCCAATGCATGAAAGTGAAAAGTGAAAGTGAAGTCACTCAGTCGTGTCCGACTCTTAGTGACCCCATGGACTGCAGCCTACCAGGCTCCTTCGTCCATGGGATTTTCCAGGCAAGAATACTGGAGTGGGTTGCCACTGCCTACTCCAGGGGATCTTCCCAACCCAGGATCAAACCCACATCTTCTGCATTAGCAGGCAGGTTCTTTACCACTAAGCCACCAGGGAAGCTGGAGACATGGAAGTTGTTGTTCAGTTGCTCAGTTGTGTCCAACTCTTTGCAACCCCACGGACTGTAGCACACTAGGCTCCCTGTCCTTCACCATCTCCCAGGGTTTGCTCAAACTCATGTCCATTGAGTCAGTGATGCCATCCAACCATCTCACCCTCTGTCATTCCCCTCTTCTCCTGCCTTCAATCTTTCCCACCATCAAGGTCTTCACATCAGGTGGACAAAGTATTGGAGTTTCAGCTTCAGCATCAGTCCTTCTAATGAATACATAGATGACTGGCTGTTAAATCAAAAGCAATTTTCTGATGGAAATATTTTATTGTTTTCATAAAATGATATGTCTCTTTATAAAATTTAAAGTCAGTACAAAAAAAGCACAGAGGAAAAGTTAAAAATTACCATTCAGAAATAACCATTATTATTATTTGTATAGATTTTTAGTGAACTCTCTATGCATACAGATAGGTGTGGTAGATAATTTTCAAAAATAGGGTCATTTTATAGTAATATTGTAAATATAAATGATTACATTTAATGAAATGCAAATTTAATGAATATTACATTTAACAAAAGAAAAGAAAACAAGGGGAAAGGATGGGGGGAAGGGCTAGGGAGTTTGGGATGGACATGTTCCACTGCTATCTTTGAAATAGACCACCAACAAGGAGCTCCTGTGTAGTACATGGAACTCTGCTCAGTGTTGTGTGGCAGTCTGGATGGGGGTGGGAATTTGGGGGAGAATTGATACCTGTATATGTATGGCTGAGTCCCTTCACTGTTAACCTGAACTATCACAACACTGTTAATTGACTATACCCCAATAAAAAATAAAAAAGTTCTTCATAGCAAGAGATGTTACTTTTAAAAAAAGTTCTACTAATGTGAAGAACATTGTTCTGAGTCATGAGAAAAAAACTTGTTTCAACTAGATTGTATATTTGAATGAAGTTAAAATTAACACACTTTTTCTGTTGTTAGTTGTAGTACTTTTTATGTTGTCAAGGTTTATCACGTTTGCATTTTGTTCAGTAACCACAATTTTCACCGTTACTATTTGTCCTTAAAGGATTCGGCATCCACCATGCATCCTTTACAATGGTTTCTCCATTCTTCCTAGATATTTGTATTTTGCTTGACTGGAATTAATTGAACTTTCCCAGAATTAATATGACTCTTTAGTGTCAATAGTGTTTTATAAAATTTTCCAGGAACGTGACTTGGCTCTTTGAGCTGGAAATTCAAGTCTTTCTTTGATTTTAGGAAACTTATGTTCTACTTTTGCCTTTTTTTTCTTCCATGTGTTTTATTCTTTTCTTTGGAAACATCAACAATGTACTTATGCTATCTTCTGCATCTGTTATTGCTGTATCATTTTATCATTGATTCTTGAATGTGTTTTCATTGTTTTTTTTGTTTGTTTCCAACTTGATTTGCATCAGTGTAATATTTATTTTCTATTTAGTCCTTTTCTTCTGATCCTTGCCAGCTTCTTTTCATTGATTCTATTCTTTTATCCAGTTCTTTTTTTTAGAAAAGAGGTCATTTCTGTTACTTCTTTGAGGTTATAGAGAGGTATTTGCTTTAACATTTTCAGTCTCCTTGTGATGTATATTCTTCATCTCCCCTGGCTTTAGTACTTCTCTCTTTTCTTCCTCAGTACCTCTGACCAAGTTCTTTGTTCTTTTTAGTTATGATGACTCCCTGCATGGGGCTAGCTGTTTGCTGAGCATGGTGTGGAGAGGAGGGGCAGTGGTAACAGGAAGGGAGGAATGGCCCCGAGGGCCCCCCAGCTTCTTTGGGGTTTGTTGCCTTGATCACTCTTCAGCAGTCTGTTACCCTCCTTCGGAGAGTCACCCCTCTCAGCAGGGCCATGAAAGAGTCAGGGGAACTCATTGCACAGCTTCCTTGGAGCTCTGTGTTGTGAGCGAGTGTTTGCACTTTCACCCTCCTCCCTCCATCTCCTTCACTTCACCTCTGAAAAGTGCTCTGACCTGTTCAAATTCTGGGGAGAAGTATGTTGGCTCAGATTTCCAAGTATTCAACTTCATAGTTTTTAGTAGCCTTGAAATTAGAACCATTTCTCCTTGAGGGAAATGTAGTAAAGTTTCGTTCCTCTATGGTTTATTCTTCTGTTGTGATCTATGTGGAGTTTATAATCTGTGTAAGAAACATGAAAAAAATCAATGATCGTCTAAGACAGAAAATGGGAGGGAGGGAAACATTTTCAGTCTTTGGAAGAATTCTGACCATCATGTATTTCTCTTAGGTGTTTACAGTGGCAGAGTAGCCTTGAATTTGTAGAATGGATGACTTGGTAACAAGTCTGTTATTAACTGGAAACTTTCACTGAGATGGAGATGACTGGGACATAGGGTATTTTAGATCATTGTTTCTATGACACCTGTGGTAAAATTTAGGCAACTTTAGAAAATGATGCAGTGCCTTGAATCCAGATAAAAGAGCTCAGTTCAGTTCAGTCACTCAGTCGTGTCCAACTCTTTGAGACCCCATGGACTGCAGCATACCAGGCTTCCCTGTCCATCACCAACTCACAGAGCTTACTCAAACTCATGTCCATCAAGTCTGTGATGCCATCCTGCCATCTCATCCTCTGTCGTTCTCTTCTCCTGCCTTCGATCTTTCCCAGCCTCAGGGTCTTTTCCAGTCAGTTGGTTCTTCACATCAGGTGGCCAAAGTATTGGAGTTTCAGTTTCAGCATCAGTCCTTCCAATGAATATTCAGGACTGATTTCCTTTAGGATTGGCTGGTTGGATCTCCTTGCAGTCCAAGGGACTCTCAAGAGTGTTCTCCAACACCACAGTTCAAAAGCATCAATTCTTTGACACTCAGCTTTCTTTATAGTCCAACTCTCACATCTGTACATGACTACTGGAAAAACCATAGCTTTGACTAGACGGGCCTTTGTTGGTAATGTCTCCGCTTTTTAATATGCTGTAGAGAACTAATATCCATATGCTTGTTATCTGAGCTTATGGGATAAAAATGAATTTTATCTTTAATTTCTAATATATACTGTTTAATATCCTCTTAAGGGATAAGTGAACTAAAATTCTTTTCTAGTTAAGAATTCTAGGGAATGATTGTGCTTGAGACACAGAAAAAGGAAAAAAAGTCTCGTTATGATATTGCTTCACTCATGCTTTCTGATATTGAGTTGCAGCTTATTGTGGGTATTTAAGTTATTAGTCATCTCAGAAATATTCTCTGATTTTAGTATTCTTAGGCATCCAAAAAGACTAAGTGCCATTACATGGCTCTATGATTTAAAAAATTGTGTATAAAAATAGAGATACTAATTTGACCCTCAGAGCATGCATGTGAATACAATCCTAGATTAACCTTTTTCAGAATTATTGGATGTTCTAAATATCCAATACACTGTCTTTGATGAAAAAGAGGAACTCTGGAAAAGACTTTGTCTTGTTGAGCATAAAACGTGGCTTGTATTCTGTCACATGAGTGTGCCTGTGTATAGCTGTGACATGGTCTTGCTTGGCCTTGGACCCAGTGTTGGTTTTGTCATCCACGAATTCCACCTTCCTATGAACAGATTAGTCTCTTAAATGATAGGAGGATGAGGGGGCAAGAAAGGGAAGATACTTGTTGACATTATGAATTCATAAATTGATTATAAATGGTTACTAAAACAACTGAGATTCATCTTTTCCATCCGTGACAGTCTTGATGACTGAAAATGAGGAATTTTTTTTTAAGAAGTTAAATTTAAGTATTTCAGTGATGGGTATGGGATGGGATCTTTTGCCATTTTATTTGGAAAGCAGTCATTTGCCATGGCAGTGCTCTCTGGGAGGTTTACTTAACTTTCTACCACATACATTCTTCACTTTTTGAATGTGGTTCCACAAAAAATCAGAGCATAGAAGGGTTTCATTTGCCTCATGCCTTAATCTTCTGTTCTGTTAGCTCTCTAGTCTGAGAGTTAAGTATTTTGATAATAAAGTCATCTGTAGTTCAGATGACTTCTCTCTGGTCTATTACATTTTAGAACTTTTCTATACTTTGATATCCAGCAAGAACTTCTTTTCCCTTTCTAAGTTTTATTCTTTTAATAGAAATGGATTCCTACATGAACACTGGTGTCTAAAAGCGGCCTAATAAGACTGCTATTTTTAGAGAAGGAGAAAGTTGCCTTTTGTTCTCTCTGTGCTTTTCACCTCCCACATGTTCTTTAAAGTTTTTTTCCCCTCTGGTCTTAGTAGTGATGGCTTTCTAATTCCAGATGCCTTTTCCTTGGTCCATTTCTGGCTCACTTTGTCTCATGCTCAAATTTTTCAATGTCAGAATTGAACTGGGCTCATCTGTTTCTGTTACTTAACAGATATTTTGGATTCCTTTTTCTTTAATTTGCTAAAATGATAAAATATATACACAGAGAAGTAGAAATATATTTTTGCAATTTAAAGAAGAATAATAAGATGGCTGTTCATAAAATACCAACCCTTTGGTTGAAGTGGAATATGGCTGGTATCTCAGAGGGGCTTCCCTAGTGAGTCGGTTGTAAAGAATTCGCCTGCCAATGCAGGAGACGTGGATTTGATCCCTGTGTTGGAAAGATCCCCTGGAGAAGGAAATGGCAACTCACTCCAGTATCCTTGCCTGGGAAATTCCATGGAGAGAGGAGCCTTGTGGGCTGTAGTCCATGGGGTCGCAAAAGAGTTGGAACACAACTGAGTGACTAAACAACAAAATATCTCACAAGCTCCCTGTGTCCCTCCACCAAAGTATTTCCTCCTTCCCATCCCCCACCCAGGTAACTGCTCATCCTAAAGCTTGTGTAGGAGATTTGGATTTTTTAACACAGACAGAAAGCAAGATAGTCATAATATTAGTTAATAATCACAATAGAGTTTTCAGAAGAAAATAAATTTGGATGCATGTTTATTCCCTGCATTCTGTAAAAGAAAAATTAGTTAAGGATTGTAAGGAGAATTAATCCTCTTGAAAGGATTCAGCCATTCATGGTGTCTTACTGAAATTAGAGTTAACAGGTTCAAACATATGTCAAGAAAATATTCAGTGGACTGCTATGCAGCATACCCTTGTCCGATGTTATAGAGAGGAATTAGAAATTTCCTATCTTCATCTATCATTCTGAGAGCACACAACTTCTGTTTATCTTGTTGACGCTCGGTGCTCAAGATCCTTGCCACATTTCCATGTCTTACTGCTTGTTGTGGATAGCCCATTAAGAAATTACACATACACACACACACACACACGCACACATGCACACACAGTCCTGTCACTACCTGCCTAGAGGTAGTTGTTGGAATAGTCACGAGCACTGCTCTTAGAGTAATTTCACAATCACATCTGCTTTCATCCTTCATTTTTCTCTCAGCCTTGTAGTCCCAGTCTTCATGGGCTGACTGCCTGGGATTGGCTTTTGATTTCATGGATACTTATCTATCTATAAGAGAGAAATTAAAAGTAGCCTGAGTCTGACTTTTTCTGTTGCTTTTGCCATGGACTGTCTCTGGCCCCACCTTTCCCACCTGGGGGTGCTGAGCTCTGCTTATAGGACCCTGGAGTTCTGTGGATTCCTCAAGCTAAAGTGTGATGTACCATCTTGTCTTGTCCTTTGTTTCTTCGAGCTTCCTGCTTGTGGACTCATCAGCCAAAGGACTTTAATAGATGTTTCCTCTGTGTAGGTGACAATATAAAGAGCTATGGATACAACATCAGTTCAGTTCAGTTGCTCAGTCATGTCCAACTCTTTGCGACCCCATGAACTGCAGCACGCCAGGCCTCCCTGTCCATCACCAACTCCCGGAGTTCACTCAGACTCACATCCATCGAGTCAGTGATGCCATCCAGCCATCTCATCCTCTGTTGTCCCCTTCTCCTCCTGCCCCCAATCCCTCCCAGCATCAGAGTCTTTTCCAATGAGTCAACTCTTCGCATGATACAACGTGGTACCTGCCATTTCTATGGAATAGTAATTTGGAGAATCTCATTTGCTTCTGTGTTATTTATATGCTGGTGTGATCTCTAGATTCTTGTATGCATTTCAACTCCTGAATATTCTCTGAGCCTGGAGTTTTAACTCTACTGGACTGTTAGTTTCTGGATTTTTCTCTGAACGTTGTCCACTCCATTTTCTGTCATTGTAGTGAATTACCTATCATGGTATGGCTTTCTTTAGGATCGACTGGTTTGATCTTGCTGTCCAAGGGACTCTCAAGATGAGATGCTTGGATGACATCACCGATTCAATGGACCTGAACTTGGGCAAACTCTAGGACAAAGAGTGTCTGACATGATTCAGCAACTGAACAACAACACGACTTTCTTTGATGTCAGTCAGTTCACTTAGGATCTTTATTCTTCCCCATCATCTCCAACACTAAGTACTCATGATTCTGAAATTTGCTATTGATACTTAGTAAATTTGCCACTATGGATCACATTGTTAATTGTTAGAATTTCCTTCAGTGTTCTAAAAATGTCTGTTTTTAGGATTAAACTAAAAATAGTTTCTCTGAAAGAACCTAAATAGAATAGTTTCTCCTTTTTTCTGTGTCAGTCTCTCTGGGATTTGGCTGCTTCTAGAATCTTATAAAGATTTCACTTTCCTCCAAACATTGAGAGGCACTTTAATTGTGAATGTGGGTAAGAATGTCTACTTGGACTTAAAATTTTAAGACAATTTAATGAAAGTTGTCTGGCTTGAGAAAAAACCCATTTGCAGCAATTGTCTTAAAACTCTGATTTATAGGTTTATTGTTTTGCTTTTTTCTACTACCACCGACTTTATTTTATTACTGGCACTTTACATTTCTTAAAATTGATGGAAAGTATCTGATTATACAATATTTAAAATGAATTCTAAGACACATATTCAGAGAAGTGCAAATAGCTAATGATCTGAGTAACTTTTGAAAGATATAAATTCAGATATTATGCAGTATGTCTGGATGTAATAATAAGACTGAAATAGATGAAATTACTCAGCTGTAATCACTGTTTTATACATGTCTTTCAAAATTATATCAGATGTCATCAAATTTGCTTATCATAAGTTACTTATGCAAACAAATTCTTATTTTTTCCTGTTATCTTTGGTTTTTAGTATCTTTATGATAAAGAATGATAGTTGACTTAAGTTTTTTACTTATTTTTAGTTGTAATCAAGTAACAGGTTTATAATTGTGTTGTTTGATTTTCAACATACCCCTTAAATGTGTGCATGTGAATGTGCTCAGTCGCTCAGTTGTGTCCAACTCTTTGTACCCCATCAGGTTCCTCTGTCCACAGAATTTTCCAGATAAGAATACTGGAATCTATTGCCATTTTCTACTCTAGGGGATTTTCCCATCCTAGGGATCGAACTCTCATCTTCTGTGTCTCCTGCATTGGCAGATGTATTGTTTACCACTGAGCCACCTAGGAAGCCCTATACCCCTTAAATAGATTGATGTTAATACATTATAGTGATGGCAGATCTTAATCATCGGCTCATAGCTGAATTTCTATGTAAATTTTTTTTGTTCTTTATTAATCTAATCTGTAGAAAGTGTTTATCACTTTCCTTCTTGGAAATTGAGGTGTTCTTTTTTGGTGGAAGTACATAGAAATATGTAGAATTAGATAAAACTTATAAAGCAGTGCTTTGTCGTATATATGAAACATGAATGGAACTATTCTTTTAGCAGCATTCTGGAAAAGTTGGCCTGAAGTCATCCTAGTATATAGAAAGTTGATTGCTTGACAAAGCAGGTACCAAATAGATGTGATACTGTGTTAAGAATCCCAAGACCCAGCTTAGCACAGCTGTGCTTTTAGGGTAGGAGTTATGATGGCAGTCATGCAGTCACTGTTTTGGATGTGGAAGTTTTTTTAGAGGTCCTGTAATCCAACATTTTTGGGTTTTGTAAGGGAGAAAACTTGTTCCACAATGTTAGGGACTTCTTCCAAGACCCAGGGACAGTTAAAGTCAGGTTAAGAGTTGGATCTGCTGATTCTTATTCACCTGTTTGTTCATTAGTTCAAAGAACAGATGGCTCCTGGGTGCCTGTATAGTTCGGGTATTCATCGTCGACTAAGGGTTTAACAGCGAGCAGAGTGAAAAAAGGCCCAGTTGGCGCTCGAATGAACTACACGGAATCAGAAAGTCCGCAGTAGTTGGAAGAAATTCCCTTTCCAAAGAAGTTACCAAGTAATGGTAGTTTTTCCAATAAATCCTATCATTTTTAGAGATCTGTTGTCATTATTTTGAAATGGTACATAATTTGGAAGAATGAAAAAATCTCTTTGGTTAGAGAAATTAGGAAAATCATGATTTTTTAAAAAATAATCAAAAGGCCAGTGAATAATTTCTTAATGCCATGAAATGTGATTAGAACACTGAAGATCATTATCCCAAGTGGTAATTTATTTGTTTATTTATTGGCACTTTAAAAAAATTGAAGTATAGCTGCTTTACAATGTTGTGTTAGTTTCTGCTGTACAACAGAGTTAATCAGCTCTATGTACACATATATCTCCTCCTTGAACCTCATTACACCCCGCATCCCACCCCTGTACGTTTTCACAGAGCTCTGAGTTGAGCTCGCTGTGTTATACAGCGGTTTCCCACTAGCTGTCTCTTTTACACATAGTAGTGTATATATGGGGCTTCCCTGGTAGCTCAGCTGGTAAAGAATCTTCCTGCAATGCAGAAGATCCCAGTTCAATTCCTGGGTTAGAAAGATCCCCTGGAGAAGCGATAGGCCACCCTCTCCAGTATTCTTGGGCTTCCCTGGTGGCTCAGATGGTAAAGAATCGGTCTGCAATCGGGGAGACCTGTGTTCAGTCCCTGGGTTGGGGAGATTCCCTGGAGGAGGGCATGGCAACCCACTCCAGTATTCTTGCCTGGAGAATCCCCATGGACAGAGGAGCCTGGCGGGCTACAGTCCATGGGATCGCAAAGAGTCTAAGTGACTAAGACAGCACAGCGCAGTGTATATATGTCAGTTCTGTTCTCCTAGTTTGTCCCACCCACCTCTGCTCGCCTCCCAAGTGGTAATTTAAAAAATGGGTGCCACTTTGTATGAGAGTAATTTTGTAGTTTCTTGAAGAAACCACAAAATTTCTCCTTTTCCTTCCCCTTCCTCTTCCACCTCTTCTTGCTGTGTGGTATTCTTGTCTTCTGTACTGGTTTGATATTAACACAGAACAGATTGCTATATTCTGACAATTTGATGAACATATCTAATATTTAGGAAGGACCATGGTTATCATCTATAAAGGGTCCTGTATTCTATGTATGAAGGATCTCAAGATTGCACAGAATGTTGTTTCCTGACAGAAAGAGAAATCTAGGGTGGCAGCATCAAACGTCTGTTCCTTTAGAGGGCCTTGCAGGCCTTGGTTCTCAGGTCAGCCAGCAGATACCACACATGCTCAGACTTTAGTAGCTCAAGAGAAGTAAAGGGTTAGGCTCCTCCTTGGTGGGGTAAGAAGAGAGGAAGAGAGCACACAGGATACCTGTGATTGTTCTACAGAGATTTTACTAAAAAAATCTAATAAAATTGCATTTTATGCTAAAATTTGCACAACAAATTTTAGGACAGATATCTGTAATTCACTGTAAAAACATTTAAAGAAATTCTGCCATTTACAGCAACATGGGCTTCCCTGGTAACCACTCAGCTGGTACAGAATCCACCTGCAATGCAGGAGACCCTGATTCGATCCCTGGGTGGGGAAGATCCCCTGGAGAAGGGATGGGCTACCCACTGCAGTATTCTTAGGCTTCCCTGGTGGCTCAGACAGTAAAGAATCTGCCTGCAATGCGGGAGACCTTCATTCGATCCCTGGGTTGGGAAAATCCCCTGGAGGAGAGCATGGCAACCCACTCTAGTTTTCTTACCTGGAGAATCCCCATGGACAGAGGAGCCTGGCGGGCTATAGTCCATGGGGTCGCAAAAAGCTGGACATGACTGAAGTGACTAAGTACAGCACAGCACAGCAACGTGGATAGACGTGGAGGGCTTTATGTTAATGAAGTCAGAGAAAGACAAATACCACATGGTATCACTTACATGTGGAATCTAAACAATCTAGTTAATGTAACAAAAAAGAAGCAGACTCACAGATACAGAAAACAAACTAGTGGGTACTGGCTGGGAGGGGAGGGTGGGTCAAGACAGGGGTAGAGGAGTAGGAGGTAAAAACTATTAGGCGTAAGGTAGGCTCAAGGATGTATAGTACAACACAGGAGAATATAGCCAATATTCTGTGATAACTGTAATGGAAAATAACCTTTAAAAACTGTATAAAAATAAAAAACTGCATTAATACAAATAAAAAGGATATGGAAAATTTAAGTAAAAATGAATTAATCTTTAAATTTTGGTAATCATTTCTTTATCTAACTTCATCTGCTTTCTTTTTTCCTTTTTGCTTCTCATTCAGTCTTCAGCCATTAATTGAATGATTGAAAGAAAGTTAAAGCTACAGGTTTTCATATGTGGAAAGGCCTTTTCTTAATGTCTTTGTTGATCTCATGCCGTTCTCTCCTGCTGCTCACATTAATTACTTTGCAGATGGCTCTAATTGACCCAGTAAAAGAACCTTATCTGTGTTCAGTCCTTCCCAGGCTTTAAAGACTCTGCAGCTTCTGAAGACGTAGAATGCAGTGCTTATGCTCAGCTCTTCCTAGTCTGAGTACTTGGTCCTAGAGTTCCCTTTCCTTAGGAGGTTTGAACTTCTCTGCTTAAACCTGTGTCCTGTCTGGTCCCGATCCTGCTTTTAAACACCATCACCCCATGCCTGATGCCCTAGCCACTGGACTTCTAGCCACTCCCAGAATATCCTCTCTGGCTGCACACTTTGATCCCTGTCTATGTTACCTGCTCTTTCCTGCCTACTTCCCTATCTGTATTTTGTCCTGAATCTACCCTGACCTTGTTTTCTTTTTTCTTTTTTTTTTTTCAGATTTATTTCTTTTTGGCTGCCCTGGGTCTTCATTGCTGCACATGCGTTTTCTGTAGTTATGGCAGGTGGAGGCTGCTCTCTAGTCGTCTCTCATTGCAGTGGCATCTCTTTTTGCAGAGCATGGTCTCTAGATGCGTGGGCTTAGTTGCTCCCAGGAAGCCCGGACCAGGGGTTGAACCTGTGTCCCCTGCATTTGCAGGCGGATTCTTAACCACTAGACCACCAGGGAAGCCCTGGCCCTATTTTCTCATTGCAAAGCTCCCAATCATCTTGAAAGTGAAAGTCAGATCAGATCAGATCAGATCAGCCGCTCAGTCGTGTCCGACTCCTTGCGACCCCATGAATCGCAGCACGCCAGGCCTCCCTGTCCATCACCAACCCCCGGAGTTCACCCAGACTCATGTCCATCGAGTCAGTGATGCCATCCAGCCATCTCATCCTCTGTCGTCCCCTTCTCCTCCTGCCCCTAATCCCTCCCAGCATCAGAGTCTTTTCCAATGAGTCAACTCTGTGCATGAGGTGGCCAAAGTACTGGAGTTTCAGCTTTAGCATCAGTCCTTCCAATGAACACCCAGGACTGATCTCCTTCAGAATAGACTGGTTGGATCTCCTTGCAGTCCAAGGGACTCTCAGGAGTCTTCTCCAACACCACAGTTCAGAAGCATCAATTCTTCGGCGCTTAGCCTTCTTCACAGTCCAACTCTCACATCCATACATGACCACAGGAAAAACCATAGCCTTGACTAGACGAACCTGTGTCCAACTCTGCAACCTCATGGACTATTCAGTCCATGAAATTCTCCAGGCCAGAATACTGGAGTGGGTAGCCTTTCCCTTCTCCAGGGAATCTTCCCAACCCAGGGATCGAACCCAGGTCTCCCACATTGCAGGTGGATTCTCTATCAGCTGAGCCACAAGGGAAGCCCACCCAATCATCTTAGTTGAAATTAGTTTGCCCTTTTGGGGAAGCTTGATGGTTTACTGTTTATGATATTAGGGTATCTGCTGTCCAGTCTTATTTTAGCTGTGAGATTATAGTCACCTTGAGGGTAGGGATTGCAGTTTGTTTCTTTTCCTGTCCCCACCCCAACCTCCTTGTGTTCAGGGATTATTGATCACACTGAGTTGAGGGGACAGAAGTAGCCAGGCTAGCCGCTGCCCCCAGCGTGGTTGGTGGTAGTTGTCATCGCCTGTAACTCTTTTCTTTACCTGTGCTTGAGTTTGGTCACTATTTAATTAGTTAATTAATCAATCCTCTTCTTGAAGAGCTGTGTTTCCCTTCCTTTAAGAAAATATAACTTGTGGTTTCTCAAAGAAAATGTATATTCATTGTAAAACTTTAGGAATTATGGGTAAGGAAAGAAAGAAAAACCTTTGAAAATTCTACAGGAAGGAAGCCTACAATTATATTTGTGTATCTTTGCAGATTTTTTTTGTGTATGTGAATATACACATACAGACATACTTTTAAAAAGTTACTGAACATATCATAGTATTTTCTTATTTGCTTTTTTTTTTGGATGTGGTATTATGAGCATTTTTCCCATGTTTTCAAGCATCTGTAAAAACATATTTTTTAAAATTTAGTTTTTATTAAAAATTTTTTTTTCTTATGTTTGGTTGCTCTGGGTCTTCACTGTGGCACGCAGCTTTTTCCTAGTTTTAGCCATACTTGGGGGCTTCTCTAGTTGTGGAGTTCAGGCTCTAAGCACGTGGGCTTAGTTGCCCTGCCACATGTGGGAACTTAGTTCCCTGACCAAGGAATCGAACCCGAGTCCCCTGCATTGGAAGGCAGATTCTTAACCACTGGACCACCAACAAAGACCCCTGTAAAAACACATTTAAACCTATTCGCATTTACATCATCTGCAGAGAAGAGCTCCATGGGTATCTGTGTGTTTGTTTTTGTTTAGTTACTTCCTCAGGAAACCTTTATGAGTAGCACCTAAAAGGTTATAGAACTTATGGATTTAAGGCGAAAGTGCTTTCAGGACTTTTAATGGCTATTGTAAGTTGGCCCTGCGTGCTCAGTGGTGTGTCCAACACTTGGTGGCCTCCTGGACTGCAGCCCGCCAGGCTTCTCTGTCCATGGGATTTTCCAGGGAAGAATACTGGAGTGGGTTGCTGTTTACTTCTCCAGAGGATCTTCCTGACCCAGGGATCGAACCCAATGTCTCCTACATTTGCAGGAGAGTCACCTGGCAAGTTCAAATTGCCTCCTAGAAAAGCATACTAGTTCATGTTCCCAACAGTACTGAAGTGCCAATTTAGCTCCAAATCTAGCTCCTATTACTCATTTTTTATTTTCTAAACTGGTGGGAGAAAATGGTCTCTTACAGCAGTTTTGATTTACAGGTGTTTTATTACTAATACAATGGTAGATTTGTATATAATTCATCACCATTAGCATTTGCTTTCTTTTTTCTGTGGACTGCATTTTGTACATAAAATTTTGTGTATCATCTGCCCATGTCATTTGCCTTCTTTTTGTTGGGTTGTTTGTTTTTGTTTTGGCTCCTTAAAAAATAGCAACTCTTTGTTTTTCATGTGCTTATTTTTTCTCAGTTTGCCTTGACATTGTTTATGATATTTTAAAATTTAACTTGTGGAAATTTAAAAAAAATGTATAGTCTTATCTGTTACTAAAGTTATTTCTGAGTTTAAGATCATGCACTAAGCAGTCTCTTCTTCCTACCATTCAGTTATATTTTTTATAGTAAATTTATTTTAAAACATACATACCTTTAATGTATATATTGTTATTTGGTGTAAGATCTACTGTAGGGATCTAATTTTCCCCAAAAGTTTAGTCAGTTGTTCCAAACCTATTTATTCTTTATTGATTTTCTTCTTTACCAATTTAAAATGTCATTATTTTCATGTATTAAATCTTTTATATGAACTGTACTTTCTGTTTGTCCTTTGGAGTGTCCATCTAATCAGGCCAGTGCTCGGTATTTCCTTTACTGTTGTAGTAATGTAAGGTCCTATTGTTATCCCTCTTTTGAAACCGAACGGGTTGTCATAAACATTTATTCTTTAAAATAAACTTTAAAATACTTTTGTCAAGTTAAACAAACTTTCTGAGATTTTGTTTGGAATTACATCAAAGGTATAGAGTATATGTTCATCTATACATATGTGTGTAAATATCCACATCCATAATACATGTATAACATTTGTTGCCACTGTTATCGTTGTTAGTAGAAACTTTTCCCCTGGATTATTTCTAGGTTACTTTTGCTTGTGCACATAGAATTGTATTTTGTTTTTGCATGTATATCTTATCTTAGTTATCTAGTTATCTTAGTTAGCTCTTACTATTTCTGGTAGTCTTTCCATTCGTTTCATTTTTATCTTTTTGACTATTTCACCCATACCTGGGAAGAATGGACACTGTATAAATGAATGGAAAGTTTATCCCTATAGACTGAAAAATAAAAGAAGTAGGGAGATCTTGTCTTGGGAGATGACAAAAACTTTAGTTGGAAGGTAGTTTTTTCTTCTAGACAAAGTTCCAAGAAGGCAAGACTGATAATGGATCTATGTCTATTTCTGTAAAGTTTCACTGCACGTGAAGCCTGGTTTGATAGTTTTCTAAAGAAATATTGGGCAGGTCAGAAAAGAACGTGAATTAGCAATATTCAGCAAACTATAATATTCATTATCAATTTTGAAAATGGTACGCCAAAGCATTTCAGTTATGTATAACTGTGTTCAAAGATATGCTATCTTTATTTGGATTCACTTTTCCCTATGTTTAAAATTGTTCTTGTTTCATGACATATTGGGGTCAAACCACTTGTGTGAAAGTAGCTGCAGTTCTATCATAGAGGAATCTCAGAATTACTGATGTACTTACAGAGATAGTGGCAGCCACACTAAGAATGTGTTAACTCCCTCAAATCATGTGGCTTAAAAGTTAGGGAGGAGGAATTAAGCATCTTTCATTCTTATATGTGGTCTTTCCTTGTGGCTTAGCTGGTAAAGAATCCGCCTGCAATGTGTTCCCTGGGTTGGGAAGATCCTGTGGAGAAGGGAACAGCTACCCACTCCAGTATTTTGGCCTGGAGAATTCCATGGACTGTATAGTCCTTGGGGTCTCAAAGAGACATACGTGACTGAGCGACTTTCACTTTCACTTTCATTCTTGGGTAATGTAAAATGTCTCTGTTGATTGATGCTACTCCTCTGAGAACTCTTTTAAAAAAAATTTATTTGTTTTTAATTGAAGGATAATTGCTTTACAATATTGTGTTGATTTCTGCCATATATCCACATGAACCAGACATATATATATATGTATATCCCCTCCGTCTTGAACCTCCCTGTCATCTCCCACCCCATCCCACTCCTCAGGTTGTCAGAGCACCGGTTGGAGCTCCTTGAGTCATACAGTAAATCCCCACTGGTTATCTATTTTACGTATGTTAGTGTTTACATTTCCATGCTCCTCTCTCCATTTGTCTAAGCCTCTGCTTCCCTCACTGTTTACACAAGTCTGTTCTCTATGTCTGCATCTCCATTGCTGCCCTGCACATAGGTTCATTAGTACTGTCTTTCTAGATTCCATATATGTGCTTTAGTATGTGATATTTGTTTTTCTCTTTCTGACTTACTTCACTCTGTGTAATAGGCTTAGGTTCATCCACCTCATTAGAACTGACTCAAATGCATTCCTTTTTTATGGCTCCTCAGAGGAGAACTCTTAATTGACTCCTTTTATCTGCTGATCAGGCCAGCTTGCATGGAGGTTCTCAGCTTTTACATCATCTCAGGTTTATCCCTTGGAGAAGGCAATGGCAACCCACTCCAGTCCTCTTGCCTGGAAAATCCCATGGACGGAGGAGCCTGGTAGGCTGCAGTCCATGGGGTCGCTAAGAGTCAGACATGACTGAGCGACTTCACTTTCACTTTTCCCTTTCATGCATTGGAGAAGGAAATGGCAACCCACTCCAGTGTTCTTGCCTGGAGAATCCCAGGGATGGGGGAGCCTGGTGGGCTGCTGTCCATGGGGTTGCACAGAAGCGACTTAGCAGCAGCAGCAGCGAGTTTATCCTTACTTCTCTGCTAATTCCTCTTCTCTCTACTGCCTTAACTATTAACTTAAAAGGTTTTAAGTTTCTTACTCTTATTGTGTTGACCAAAAAGTTAGTTACAGAAGAACTCAAACGAACTTTTTGGACAACCTAGTATTTTATATGGTGTTCTTAGCTGTATTATGGTGCACGGGCCATCGCTTATGAGTGCCTACACATTACAGTACTGCAGCCTCTCCTGTGGTTCAGGAACTCATTGAATTCCTGTGGTGACCCTCAGCGAAGCTCACATCTCTACAGCTTGCTTGTACTAGGAGTAGTCTCCGCCCCCAACTCCAATCCTGTGAAGTACGCCCACATTCTCCAGCCCTGGCCTAGCATGCCGTCACTGACTTAACACCAAGCCTCAATTCAACCTGCAATTACTTTCACCCACTTAACATATCATTTCTATACTCTCAAATCCAAACCTCTCCATGTCTACAATCTTTGAACACAGCTTTAAAATTCTCACTGTATTGTTTACACTCAAAGGAGTATATAGTTTCTAGCTGAAATAACTTTTGGTATTAAAAATTATTTCAGTTGGGTTGAGTCTAACTTTTTCTTAAAACTTGAGAAAAGTGGTGGTTGAAGAATCTTCTTACAATCTTTGTTGTTTTCACCATGAGGATAATAGTAAATTTACAAGCTTCCACTTGTATGAATGTACTAAGTTTAAAGTCTATATCTCTCCTCATTACAATTCAGAGTGATAATTTAATGAATTAAAAGTTAGGTGTATAAAAGGAAAAAAGTAAAACTGATGGAAAGAGGGAGCAGGCATGGTGCTTTGTTGTCCAAAACTGTTCTCCTTGATGCCCCATGAAGCTGAGACTCTCCATAGTGCTCAGCATTTATTGTTATCAAATAAATGAATATGTTACCAACCTGGGTCCTTGGACTTTTTCATCAGTAGAAATTGATAAGAGGGCAGATGAGAATTCCAGGCAAGGCTTTATTGAAACTTGTGCTGTAGCATGAGAGAGCGAAAACAAGTAACAGGTACTCTTGCTTGCTCTCCACGGAGGGCAGGCTGGTTCCTCAAATAGGGTGAGGGGAGGGTGCACCAGTGAGTGGGTGGGGCTGGAGGGGTAGCTTAGGAGGTCTGCCTACCCCGTTGCTGATGCTGCGTGCAGGGATCACATGCAGTACCTTGCTTTTGCTCCCAGCACCTCCATCATGGTAGTTGGTTCGTGGCCTTTTTGTATGTTATTGCTCATAATTGCTCCCACCGCAGCAGGCGTGTAGTTATTTTTAGTCTCTTATGGTTTCTTGTATTTTGTTGTCCAGGTGCAAATTGCAAGCACCCTGGAAAAGGGTCCCAGGTCCCAGCCTACTTCAAGTGTAACGCCTGGTGGGCTGAAGGGCAGACCTCCAGGGTGAGTCTGTTAGGAGCCATGTAGGATGCTCAGGGATCCTAATACTGAGGAGTTAAAAGTTGTCAAGCAGAAGATAATCAGATGAGTGAATTTCCATTATGAAAATTGGCATCGGTGACACTCCTTTCTTTTCTAGACATAGTCTTTCACTGTTCACGCAAATATTGACCTCTGTTCCAGTCCTAGTGTGAAAACATATGGAAGTAATTTACATATTTTACCACCTCGAATGGAATTAGGATATTAGTGATACTGTTTCTTTAAGAGCAAAGACATTGAGTGGCAAGGAGAATGGCTGGTCAGGACCTGACAGGTCCAGTGTATTGTGGTGAATGTAGATTCACAGATTTCTGGTTTCTGCATCTCAAACTGCTCATTCTCCTCTGACGTACTTCCTGACGTCAAGTGGTGAGAGAGAGAGAGATCCTAAGTCTGTCCAAAAACAGTGGCCATGTAAAACCCAGAAGCAGCTGGAGAAGGAAACATGTTCACAGTCTACTGGCTTAGTAACATCTCAGCTTTGGGGTATTTTTCACCTTGTAGACTAGCCTAAACTTCTCTGTAGAACTTAATGTGTGTACCTGAAATTTGGCCCTTAGGCAGAGTAACCGTATGTCCCCATTTTTCCAGGACAGTCCTTCCTGGTTTATGTCTGTTGTCCTGGAATAATTATTAATATGCCTCTTTCTGTATCCTGATTTGGATGATAAATCATATGGCCAGCCAGTGCTTCAGCCTTGGTGCTTGCTACTGTTCTTCTAGACTTTTCCCCTAGCTCTGCTGGTGAAGGAATGCTGTATGGGCCTCAGGTCCCTCCAAAAGAGATTATTCTCAATTTCCTAATCAGAGGTGTAGACTGAGGGTTCATTTCATTAATTGCAGTGAATGCAGATTTCAAAACTGGAAGAGACTTTAGAGATCGGTAGTTTGACTACTTCTTCAAGGAAGTAAATGATCTTTAACTGACTTAGAACAAATGACTTTCTTGTGGTCTGATGTTTGTCTTTCCTAGTAGTCTTCCTTAGGGTGCAAGGGTCTTGTTCTCTATGTCATCTCTTTCTAAACAAATTAGTTTGCTTGATGAACCCACTCATAGCCTCTCATGACCAGGATGGTCCAAAAGAAAGCATATAGTTCTTTCTTTCTTTAAATGATTCAAGTTATTTTCCAAAGTCATTCACTCTTCTTCCTTAATGACTTTTCCAGGCTCTAGGGATTCTTGGTAAGTAACTTCCAGTTACTCAGATCCTCCCTTGGCTTTTCCATAATGAACCTCCCTGGAGGAATGTAAGGTATAGACTTTTGGAGTTTTGACCACCTGACTGTTCATATATCTTCTTTCATTAGACACACCATCTCAAACTCAAGGACGCCAACAGATATTTATATAGGCCAAACTTCTCTTTGTATGAATTTTCAATGTCTAGATCTTAATAGCAGTTCTCTCTGTATATTTGTTGATGATTCTGAAATTCTTTCAACATAAATTTATAAAACTTTTTCTTGTGATACATACTGGAATTAGGATCATTTTGAGCATGTTTCAAAATAAAGATGAAATCTGAGAATTAACAGTGTAATATTTTGTCTTTTACCCATGGTATGGTCTAATATAAAATGAGTGACTTTCCTAAGAGGCTGTTCTCCAAATCACGATGTAGGAACCTAGACGGCATCCACCTTGTAGCTATGCCATCTGGGACGTATGACTTCAGAATTCCAGGGAAGAGAGAGCTCTGATAGTCATGCCTGGATTTTAATGTTCAAACTGGAAGTGTGGACATCACTTCCACCCATATCTCTTGAGCCTAAATTCAATCTCTTGATCCCATCCTAAATGCTGGGAAAGCTATGAAATGTAGTCTTACCATGCCGGGAAGAAAGACAAAATGCGATTGGGTGGATACTCAGCATTATTTCTGCCACAGTCTCCTCCGTCATTGCTATGACTCTTGGTTCGTTGTCGTGTTTAAATAGTCTTGCCATTCTCTTGCTCTTGGAGTTCAGCATCTTCAAGGTGCTTACATCTGTTCTTCATATGTTGAATAAAATCATATTGTCTGACTTTAGAGTTCAGGTTCTCTTCACTACCTTTGTGCAGATTCACCATGAAGGTGCTGGGTGAGAGGATTCCATAACAATACCAAAAGAGAATTTCCTTATTCCAGCTCTTCCACTCTCTTCCATCTTGCTTTGAACTTCCATCCTACATTTATCTCTTTACTTCCAAAGGCCACCTCTCTTTCACCAGATAACCTGCATGAGAAGCACTATAGTAGCTGGGGTCTATAGCTTTTCTGTAACTTAAATGCCTAGAAAAAGGATGTATATTTCAGAATTTAAAATGTTCAGAAATTCCTTTTCATCAGTTCCCTCACATTATCAGATAACTCAGAACCAAACGCCTAGTTGGCTGATCATCAAAGTAAAATGACAGTTTATACTTGGAACCGTAATTGTTAAGTAGATCAGTATTGGACTGTTAGAACAGTCTGTTCCCGACAGGAAATTCTGCTAGGGAAACTGCAGAGGGCAGAGGTGGAGGGAAGGCCTTGGAGAGCATCTGCAGGCAGAGATTGCCAGACAGCTTATCTTCAGGCGTACAGAGATACAGATGACCTGCTTTTTCTTTGCAGGGTGTGGCTGGAGACAGGGCACCACACCACTAGCTGTTCAGTTCTTTTTCTCCAGTGTTACTTGTCCCTCACTGAAAAGTCTTGTTTTGAAATCACATTAAGACTTTTATAATGAGATTACATTTCAGTTGACATTAATTCACCTTCAGGAAGATTACAAATGCCATTTTAGGATGAGATGGCGAATCTCATACGTTTGTGCTGATTTGCTTAGTTTCGGTCTGGGAGAGTAGCATGCTTCATCCCACCTTTCCAGCACACGGTGTGGGCCTGGCATGGAGTGGATGTTCGTAGATGTTCGCTCACTCAGCAAATGTTGATTAGGCACCTGCTATGCACCAGCCATCATGCCAGGTGCTGGGGACACTGTGATAAGTGAAAGAAACCGTTTTAAGGCAGAGATGGCTCTGGTCAGACAGGAGGAAAGGGTGGTGCAAGTGAGGATGTGGTGCTGTTTATAGGAGGTGGGAGAGAGGAGCGCCTCTGTCACAGGGAGCATATGGTCTTAGGTCTGTCTCTATTTGTCATAGGCTCCTAGAAAAGTGGCTATTTCTCTTCTTTAAGATTCTCACATGTGGGAGATAGTAGAAATAGGTATGTCTGTGGTGGGCAAAAGACCTTGAAAAGAGAGAAATATGGTAAAGTGACCTTTATCATATCTAGTGGTTAGTGGTTAGAATGTTATTATCTGCTTTTGTAATTACAAGCAAAAGTAGGGGGTCTAAAATAGGCTTGTTTTCAACTGTTAGACATGCTCCAGGGATGGTGTGGTTGAGGATTTTGAAAATAATGAATTACCTGTAGAGAGAGGTAATTAAAATGCAGTTAGTGCAGCCTCTCTGCCTCGTGGTGTTGTGGAAATATTCCTGGGAGAAATGTTGTCATCAACAACCCTGCTTATGCACATTCACGGTGCTGACTTCATTAACTAGAACTGAAAGAAGTTTCTGCACTGTGTCGGGTTCTCCCAAGTATAGAGAGCTGAGAACTGTCATTGAAGAAAGTGAAAGTGAAAGTCGCTCAGCCGTGTCTGACTCTTTGCGACCTAATTCTCCAAGCCAGAATACTGGAGTGGGTAGCCTTTCTTCCCAACCCAGGGATTGAACCCAGGTTTCCCACATAGCAGGTGGATTTGCTACCAGCTGAGCCCCACAAGGGAAGCCCAAGAATACTGGAGTGGGTAGGCTATTCCTTCTCCAGCGGATCTTCCCAACCCATCAATCGAACAAGGGTCTCCTGCATTGTAGGCGGATTCTTTACCAGCTGAGCTACAAGGGAAGCCCCTGTCATTACTTCTGCTATTACTGAGATTTTGAGAAGGGAATGAGTAGATGGTACCGTAAGTTGTTAGTTTCAAATGTAGAATTTTCAATAGACACACATTTGATTAGTAATTTCAATAGAAAAACCTGTCCAAGATACAAGCATCTGCCTTATTTCTGTGTTGTTGTCCTTCAGCTCACACCAGAAACCAGGCTGGACCAGACGCTCATGTGACTCCCAGTTACTCTGTTGATTGGCTCCAAGCCTCCTCCAGACCCTCCACACTGGGTCATAGTAGAACCACATCAGGTGCAGCTCTCAAAATGATGCAAAATCCTTGAGTCCTCCCGTCCTTTTGTTAAAGAAGCAGTGTCGAGATTTCCCAACAAGAAAACCTACTGGTAGGCAGAGTTATGGAAGACAGAATGTCAGAGCAGGCCTTCCTGAGACATCGTCTGCTCCAGCCTTTTTTCTTACAGAAGAAATGGAGACCTAAATATAGGGCACGCCCTTGGCTCATGGTTGAATCTACTGTTGTCCTTCAGTTACCATTAGGACTAAGTGAGTTCTCCCTTGATAGTCCCTAGAACAGTGGCTGGGATGTAGTGAGTACTCGGTCAACGTGAGTGATGTCTTGTTACCATTATTTCTAGTGGTGCAGCTGAAACAGGAACCCAGATGCCCTAGCAATTCTGTGCTCATTTGGAGGCACCTATTTTGTATTTCCTACCTTGTATAAAGGGAAATGTGTTGGAGGAAGCTGAGTTAAAAATAGTGACAGCTGCAGTGCCCGTTACTGGGCACGTACTCAGCCCTGAGTTCTCATATGGGTGGTTTCATTTAATCCTGTTAGTGTCTATGCGATTCACACTCTATTGTCTTCGTGTGACTCATGTAAAGGCTGAGTTGGGTACCTTGCCCATGGTCACACTACTAATAAGGAGCTGGGCTAGGTTTTAAACCTTGCTCTGACTTCAAAATCTACGTTCTTAACTATTATTTTATTCCAGGAGTTAGCAAACTGTGGACCACAGGCCATATCTGGTATTTCTGCTTTTGTAACCCTCGAGTGAAGAATATTTATTAAACTTCCAAATGGTTGCAAAAAATTCAAGGAGAAAAATATTTCCTGATGGGTGAAAATTATGTGAAATTCAGATTTCACATAAATGAGGTGTTATTAGAACACAACTGTACAGCCTGTAGCAACTTACAGGATAAAATAGCAGAGTTGAAGAGTGGTTATACAGACCCTGTGACTTGAAAAGCCTAAAATATTTTCTGTCTGGTCTTTTCTCTGTACTCTTCCTCAATGATTGTTTTGAGTTTCCAATTAGTTAGAGTGTAACTGTGACTTTTTATAGTGCTCATCTTCTCCTGTTACCTGCCTCTTTGTTTGTTCCATAGTAACATATCAATCAAATGATGAACGTGTGTATAAAAAGAGTTCATCTTTAAATTATCCATATTTTACCCTTTTTAACAGATGGAGGAGTGATTTGTTGCTGGATAACATTTGGCACTGTTGATGACATCTGTTCTGCCCTTACTGTGGACAGGAGAGCTTTGTGGTTTACATAACTCTCACATCCATTTATTGAGCTGGTTATTTTTACAACCGCCAAGTATGTTAGATATGGAAATCACTGTATTTTCTTTCCTTTGTAGTGGTTTGCTGTCTTCTGATTATGTGGAGATTCACTATGAAAATGGGAAACCACAGTACTCTAAGGTATGGTCACCAGCATATGGACATCCTATAGTATAAATATTCTTATTCATAGAACACTGTTCATTGCACACTGCATTGTTTTGCTATCTGTCTCACTAAAATACTGTGGCCTCTTATAAAAGCTATTATTTTTAAATTTAATATACATTTAGGAGAAATTTATTAAAATTTACAAATGTTTGAGATAACATTAAATGCTCCAGTCAATAAAGAAATGTTCATTGTTTTGGTTATGTAAGTGGATGGTATCAAGACTTCTCCAGTTCCAGGGCAGCACCAGGCTCATGGTCAGAGAAACTGAATGATCAGACTGGAGGGGCTGTTAGAGTGACTGTTTAGTCCAAGGGACTTTGGTGCCCAAGGACAGAGGACAGATGGGAAAAGGAAAATGTAGGGAACATTCTCCCTGTCAGTCTTCACAATAGTTCTGTGACGTGGGCATTATTATTCCTGTTGTGCAGAGGAAGAAATGGAGGCAGAAAGAGGACAAATAAACCTTCTCATGGCCACCAAGCATTGTAATATCAATGCAATTCGGTGCTTGATTTCCTTCATTGGAGATTAACTGTTCTTTTCATAGAGAATCGATAAGGAAACGTGGATTTAGATTAAACAAGAGAGAGATTACTTGTATGTAAGGAACACAGTTGATCTCCCCCAGTCAGGGTGAAAATTCCTGGAATGGCTGCATCCAGAGACTCTGAGTTGTAGGAAGGTTATGGAGCACCTCTGAGCATAAGGTGCGTCCACGGATGCCTCAGGCATGGGATGCAAGCAGAGAAACAAAACAAGGTGGGGAAACATTACTGGATTTTGTTTCTTGATTGCTAATGAGCACTGGCACAAAAGTGTGGGCTTGCTGGGTTGTACAGTGTGAGGAACTGGGCTGGGCCATCTTATATCCTCTCCACAGATATTTCTAGGTAGCCTGAACTAAATACTGCCCAAGGGTCATGGCATTTTTTAGGATTTATAACTGCCCACCTAATAGTGGGCACATTTGTAATTTGATGTATGTTCCAAACCTTTGAATTTTATGCCTCAGATTAAGAACTTCCATGTATTACTCTCACTAGTCTGTCGCTTCTCGCCTTAGGCTGCATCTTGGTGGGGGTTGTCGAATCTCCCTAAAAGTTAATGTTGGGGAAAGTGAACAGAAATGCTAAATCAAGCTTGGGAACAGTGCTGCCTGGCATTTGTACAAACCAAAGCTTCTGTCAGCTGTGCCAGTGCTGTGAGCACTGCAGATGCTGAATCATGAGTCTGGAGAAGGGAAGATTGCAAGAGACCTTTACAGACTCAGCAAATGAGCCACCTTTGCAGGCCTCTGTAACCTGATCCAAACTTCTCACTAAGAAAGTTTTTTTTTTTTTTTTAAGGAAATGGAATAGCTAATTGGCCTCCAGAGGTCATTTGAGGTCCCAAATGGAGGTCCTGTCATGGATTAGACATGTCAAATCTTGTATCAATTGTAAATGAAATTTAAAACAAAGAGTATTTTAGCACTGACAAAAGACGTGTTCATTGCAGTTTGTTTCATGTTCATTTTTTTTTCTTATTTATGACCCATTTTCTCCAAACAGCTTATATACTCAACCTTACTTGCTTCATATTTAATGAATAAGTGGTAACAGTCTGTTTTTTATTTGTGTGTATCTATATATATGGGCTTCCCAGGTGCCACTAGTGGTAAAGAACCCACCTGCCAATGCCAGGAGACATAAGCGATGAGGGTTTGATCCCTGGGTCAGGAAGATCCCCTGGAGAAGGGCACAGCAATCCACTCCAGTATTCCTCCCTGGAGAATCCCATGGACAGAGGAGCCTGGTGTGCCACAGTCCATAGGGTTGCAACGAGTTGGACACGACTGAAGTGACTTAGCTTACACGTAAGCCTCTCACACTCCCAAACCCGAGTTGATATGGTATACACTATCCTGTGGGAGAAAGTTTTAAAAATATATATACATATTTTATTTCATGAAACAATATAAAGCAAATTTTTAATAAAATATTTCAGATTAGAACATTTTTAACAAACATGGCAATGTTCTGTGCCAATTTGTACATGCTTTGAATTAATCTAAATTACATATTGATGAAAGATAAACCATGTAAGCATACATGGATGAATGACATAAATGTATATTTCAGAAAAGAAAAATACAAATGGCTGGTAAAATTTTTATAAGAAATGCAAGTTAAAATGAGAATACAAATGGCATCTTGTAAAATGTTAAATTATCATATTTCTTAAAAAAATCATAATATCCAATAATAGTCACAGTAATATTGGTGGGAATATAAATTTGAGGAACATGTCTAGAAACAACTTGGTTACAGTTATCAGGAATCTGAAAAAAAAGTTCAAATCAAACAAATGGATCTTGAGAACTTGTTTGGAGGTTCCAGGAAGGGAACACAATTATTTATATATCCCTGATGGAAGAATGGTCGTTCTTTCAACTTCTAGGAAAATGACATTAGGATTGATAAAGGAATAAAGAAATACCCAGCTCCTCAGACCAGCAGAATACTGGAAATAACTTAGGCGATGAAAACTACAACCAGATCATTTATATAACCCCTTTTGAGCTGTTCATTTTCCTTCTGAGAATCAAGTCCTAGGTAATAATCAGAACTTATACCCATAAATTTACTTGCAAAGTTTTGGTAATTTACAGTAGAACAGAGAAAATAAAATTGTTTTTAGCCTAACAATATTATAAATATTTTAACAGGCATTAAAATTTCTGCTAAACTTTTGTTTTTAAAAGATGTATAATGTATCCAATTCATTTGCTATAATTTGTTTAATCCCACAATGATAGACATTTAAAATTGCTTCTAATATTTCACTGTACAAATAATTTTAAGTACTGGTGCTTAGTCACTCACTCGTGTCTGAGTCTTTGTGACCGCATGGACTTTGGCCCACCAGCTCCACTATCCATGGGGATTCTCCAGGCAAGAAAACTGGAGTGGGTTGCCATAACTTTAAGTAAAACCCTTCTAAATATATTTTGTGTACTTCTTTAATAATTGCTTAAGGATTACTTTCAAGAATGGAATTTTCTGGGTTAAAGAGTTGGTACATTTTTAAGGCTTTTGCTACATATTCACAGTTTTTCTTTCTAAAATTTTGTATAAATTCATACTCCTACTATCATTGCATATCTATTTTTAAAAGTGTGTCTTTAAAGTTCACATTGTGTTCCATGTTAAGAAAATCTTCATACCGAATACCAGAAAAGAAAATTAGTATATAAGAATGGCAAGTTAAATAAGCCTGTTTTTACACCTTGCAAACTTTCTTCCAAATATCTCAAATTATTTAGACAAAAGTACACACGTGCATGCACACACACACACACACACACAGTATTATTCAAATGACGAGGGAGGAACAGAATCACTAATAGCTTATTTGGCCTTAAAGTGAAATATAAATGTGTACATTTAAAATATTCTGGGAATTAGTTTCAAACAAAATGATGAGTCACACTTCAGAGCTACTACATGTCTAGGTGTTCCCATTTCATGACGACCAAGCCCCCACCTAGTTCCCACTTTTAACTAAGAAGAGGTTAATGTCTTATGCTTTTATTTTTGTTGAATGAAAGTGAATTAAAGGGGCTTCTTTCCTTGTGAAGTGAATATAGGAACTGAGAGGTCAACAGATTAAGTAGGCAGGATAGAATAGGTGCCAGGTATTAGTAAGTGCATATGAAAGAACTTTGCTTCTGCACCAGCAGTTCCTAGCATGATGCTTTGTACACAGTATACAACAAAACAACTTTGTTGATTTGTTGGTCAACGTTATTGATGAACCTATTATCATAAGTTATTTTTTAGTGTATCAGTTCTAAAGGAGTTAGGCATCAATATAATGGTATAATAGTTCTTTTTCAATTTAGTATATTTCTATTAAATCCCTTATAGGTGAACCATTCACTTTAAATGCTTGCTAATACTTTGGTTTCTCCTCTTAGTAAAGGAACTACCAGCAGTGTAAGACTGAGTGCATAGGTAACAATGGTTCTGTCACCACCTTCCTTGTTACTCTTCATTTTTATCGGGTGGGGATATTGTCCTTTCCTAACTGTATTTTCTCACCCTGGCTTCTTCCTATTTCTTTGCTCACTCTTGCCCAGGGAAGAAAGAACGCTTTAACTGATGGGAAGGAGCTGAGCATGTCTGCATAGTCCCTTCCTCTTTTTTGGGGGGTGAGATTCACCTCCCTCCAGGAGGAACACATTTTCTCTACTTTCCCATATTCTAAGTTGTTCAGTGGCAGCCTCTATTTTTTTTTGACCGCCCCACTTGGCATGCGGGATGTTAGTTTCCTGATCACGGATAGAACTTGTGCCCCCTGCAGTGGAAGTGCGGAATCCTAACCACTGGACTGCCAGAGAAGTCCCACATTTCTATTTTAATATATTAAAACTCACTGAATCACAAAAGAGTGTCTCAAAAAAAAAAAAAAAAAACAAAACTAAAAAAAGCACAAAACCTCAGATAGGTAATGGGAGTTTATTTACCCACTGTTTCAACAAACCTGAATCCTTTGGTCCTTTAAGACTGGCTTCTTCATGAGCCTAAGTGACAAGACCATTTTTATTCATTCATTAAACAGCTGTTGATTTCACTCACTCTGATCTCACATTATTCTAGAAGCTGGATATGCAATGGTGAACCTAGCAGATAAAAATCCCTGCCCTTGTAGGTTCTATATTCTATTCTCACCTTGGTTCTTTTCTTTGTCATCTTAATCATGTTGCCCTCCTAGAATCTGTGTGTGTGTGTGTTTCCTTATCAAGTCAGCACCATGGTCAAGCTCAAACTCACTTCTTCTGTGAATGCTGAGTATTGTCAGAGGCAATGAGCTTCTGTGGGCAAGGCTCTTGGCTGGGAGGTTAAAAAAAACACTCATCCCACACTGGTTCCCTACAAAGTTATTTTAAATCTGAATAGTATAACTTGCGTGAACTACTAAAAATATATATAGCACTAAAATTTATGTAGTACAGCTATATTTATAAATGTATAAATTAGGACATGTAAATGTTTTGATACCTGGACATTTTTTCCCCTTGAGTTTAGCAAAGATAAATAATTAAACTGGTGTTGGGTTCTCAAGTTGTCCAATTCTCTGAAATATTTTTTTGTATCCTTATTTTGCAGTATTCACATTCAGGTATATGCATCCTATTTTAAGTCCTTTTGACAATGCAATAATCTCCACTTATTAGATTCTCCATTTTTGTTGAATATAAGTACCCGACAGTTTTTAATCCGAAAATGCTGATGCCCCTGGAGACACATATAGACTTGTCTTGTGTCGTGCATCAGGTGAGCCCTTTTTGATTCTCCTGCCTGCTGTTTGCCTAGTTACAGGTCTGTGACCCCCTCAGAGGTGGTGATCTCAAAGTCTCTGACCAGTGCTCTTGAACTGTCTCAGGCCTTCCTGATTGCAGAAACACTGAAGCCTGCAGATGTGGGATTCAGTTTAGCTTTCCACTGTCTGCGGCAGAGCCTTTTAGTACTTTGTGACTCTCTCCCTGTTTGTACACAGAGATGGCAGTGACTGTTAGGCAGCGAGGGTTTCAGCTGGCTAGTACCTTGGATGGAGGCACCCTGGGAACTGACTATCCAGTGTCTTCATTAACAAGGCCCTCCCCCTGGAAGAGGCCCCTCTGACCTGACCTGCTCCTGTCATCCTGATACCCAAGAGGGAATACTTCTCAACAGGGATTTATTTAATATGAAATACCCAAAGATCTTACTTTGTGGTGACATTAACAAAGTGCTACATAATCTGGACAGTTGCCAAATAGTATTTTTCTGGTAATGCTTTCTCAAAAACTTAGTGTAAATTAAGCAATAAGGAAGTCAGAAAGTCTTCTAATACTACTAATATTAACACTAAATTAGGACTTGCCAAATTGCGTGTAGTGTTTAATATAATTACACAAGTTAGATATTAAAGCTTTCTTATGATGATAAACATCAGGGATTAGATATTACTGCAAGTCTCAAAGTCCTGGAAGTATGGTGCTCCACATCCACATATACAGTGAACCAAACAGTTCCCTTCAGCTGCTGCTGCTGCTGCTGCTGCTAAGTCGCTTCAGTTGTGTCTGACTCTGTGCGACCCCATAGACGGCAGCCCACCAGGGTCCCCCGTCCCTGGGATTCTCCAGGCAAGAACACTGGAGTGGGTTGCCATTTCCTTCTCCAATGCATGAAAGTGAAAAGTGAAAGTGAAGTCACTCAGTCGTGTCTGACTCTTAGCGACCCCATGGACTGCAGCCCACCAGGCTCCTCCGTCCATGGGATTTTCCAGGCAAGAGTACTGGAGTGGGGTGCCATTGCCTTCTCCTCAGATGATATTCTGCCTTAATTAAAACAGATACCAAAGAGCATCAGCTTTCAGTTTTCAGTGCAAGCGAGTGAAACTGAAGTATAAGAAAAGACTTGGAAATATTTTCTGGGAAAAAAGATTATTTGCAGGAAAATATAAAAAATAGAGCTTTTTAAAGAAAGGTCAAGTAAATATGACAGTGTTTGCTGCGCACTTCTAACAGTTACCCGACTCAAGATAGCTTTTTGGTGTGACACAAAGTGCTCTATAACTGGTTTGATGGAATTTACAGTTTCCTATGGTTGTTTTTAGAATCATGGGAAGAGTCTGATATTTAATTACAGGGTATTAATTTGGATTATCAAATTACTGAAATGTGTGGTACCATTTGCCCCAACAAGTTTCAGAGTTGAATATGCAAATAGAATTTGACAAAGTATATAGAAGTCAATATTTGTGCATGGGAGTAGATTTTTGAGAAGCAAAAGCAACACTTTACAAAATAGTAACAAGATTGTAATACCAATTTTAGAAACTAACATTGAAACTTTACTAAAAGGAAACAAACTAAGTTGATTGGGGAGTGGTCATTTGGTATGTGGGTGCACCCTTTTATGCACTTAAATATCATCTGAGGCTATTGTAATACAGCTTAATAAGCAGTGATCAAGATGACTGTAAATCATCAATAAAAAGTCAAAGTCAATATTCTATTTAAGAAATTTGGGATTAACATATACCCACTGTATATATAAAATAATTAACAAGGACTTGCTGTATACAGGGAACTGTACTCAATATGCGTGTGTGTTAGTCACTTAGTCGTGTCTGACTCTTTGTGACCCCATGGACTGTAGCCCACCAGGTTCGTCTGTCCATGGGATTCTCCAGGCAAGAATACTGGAGTGGATTGCCATTTCCTTCTCCAGGGGATCTTCCTGACCCAGGGATCGAACCCAGGTCTCCTGCATTACGAGCGGATTCGTTACCATCTGAGCTATAGGGAAGTCCCTTCTACTCGTATATGTGTGTATAACTGAATCCTTTTGCTACGCATGTGAAACTAGTACAACATTGTAAATCAGCTATATGTGTGTGTGTGTTAGTTTCTCAGTCGTGTCCAACTCTTTGTGACCCCATTGACTGTAGCTTGCCAGGCTCCTCTATCCATGGGATTCTCCAGGCAAGAATACTGGAGTGGGTAGCCATTCCCCTCTCCAGGGTATCTTCCCAACCCAGGGATTGAACCCAGGTCTCCTGAATTGCAGGCAGGTTTTTTATCATTTGAGCCACCAGGGAAATTACATTTCAATATTAAATTAAAAAAATAGGAAACTTCTGTTTAGACAGTGTGGATTCCGTGCTTATATTTATCTCTAGTTCCTTATAGTGACATACTCAACAGTTAAGGAATTTAAAAAAGGGTATAAACCCACAAGGATTAAGAGAAGAGAAGACAGCTAAGAAGAGGTGTCCATGAGATTGTAGGAGCTAGAAAGTAGATGGATGAAGAGTAGTTGTCCTAGGTTTGAGTTTTTCTTGCTCTGCTAAGTTCCACTGGGACAAAACCAAGCAGAACCAAGCCAACTTGTGTTTCTTCACCCATAAAGCCCCAGGAATTGAAAGTACCAGAAAACAGAAAGATTGGTTGAAAGTCTACTTGGAGAAGGTACTAAATCCCTGATCTACTCCCTGCCCTAGAGCCAGGCAGCCATTCCTCTGCTTTAGTAGAAGAGCTCAATTTGTAGAGAAAAATGGAAAGGAAGGGGCTTATCAGAGAAACAATAGAAGTTTCCCAGAACTGAAGTGCATGCGTTTTCTTTTTTTACTATTTTAATATATATATTATTATTACCTGCACTGACACATGCCCAAATGTGTTTCATGTGGAGTCGTAGGGTTTTTTTAAAAATTATTTTATATTGGAGTATTGTTGATTAACAATGTTGTATTAGTTTCAGGGTGTGCAGCAAAGTGATTCAGTTATACATATACAGATATTCATTCTTTTCAGATTCTTTTTCCCATATAGGTTATTACAGAATATTGGGTAGAATGCATTTTCTTGATTCGAAAGTGCCCAGCACAATCAATAAGCAAAGTTCCCTCCTGAGATCCATCGTGAGATTTTGTGAAAATGGGTATGAATAGAATTTCCTGCAATCTTCTTGAAAAGGGAAACATAGATTGTATGGACAATGTTTAACATTAGAATAACTTCCAATTCTCAACATTAGAAGATTTAAAAGTGTGCACAATGCCTTTGAAATACTGAGAGAAAGTAATTATCAGTCTAGAATTCTCTCCCCACCCACATGATCTAGTGTGAAGATAGAAACGGGGTTTTCAACTTTCAAATTTATCTTTCATAAATACCTTTTCAACAAATTACCAGAGGGTGTGTACCTCCAGGAAAGGGGATCATGAAAGCAGAAGACGTAGGATCTAGGATTCAATACAGAAAGAGGACAGAGGAATTCCCAGAATGATGCTATAGACCAGTCCTGGGATGCAGCCATGCATCAGACCTCTCATGAGAGTGAAACAAGCGGTGTGTCTCCAGGAACAAAATGGATTTGATAACTTACCTGCTATAATGGATCATAGGAGAAGAGTTGTAGATAATATTTTAGATAATAGGGTCTGTACACATGCTGAATACATGGAAAAGCAAAGAAGAAAGAAAAGTTCTCAAAAAATTTTAAAATAGGGCATGAAAGACAATGTCATCAGAGTGGCACAGCTATGAACAATATTTGTGTAGTCATAATACAAACACTGAATATAATTTAACCAAAGGCTTCTGATGTGTGTTAGAATGTATTGTGGGCAAGAAGACTTTTTGAGATTCTATATTAGGAAGGTAATTTCTAAAGTGAAATAAGTTAGGATATAACAGTATAAATATTCCATTCAGAAATACATAGGTAAACAGCAGAAGAAACAGCTGAAAGTGTTAAAAATAGTTGCTATGGAGGTGGTGAGAGAAAGTGCTAGGAAACTTCTGTGTGTGTGTGTGTTTTTAAATAGGTCTTGCAGTTACTATTTGCCTTTGGAAAGTAAATTCATACATTATTTCTAAAAAAATTTATCAACTGATTTTAAAAGGTAGGAAAGCAAATCGCCAAGTCTTATGTAGTTTTCCATAAAAAATGATGATAAACACCACCTTTGGGGGAATCACCTCAGTTATGTAGACGATTTTATTCCCTAACAATATCTGCTAAGTGTCTACTCCCTCACATGCTTAGGAAAGGTATAAAAGTTGTTCCAGCTGCATTAATGTCTTATTCCTGTTAAAGCCTTTTCTTCATTACGTCGAATATACACCTGCTTCTTATAGAAAAATTGTAAAATTGAGATTTCATAACAACCTGGAGGCATTTCTCGGATCATCCCTGCCTTTCTTTTGGCTTTACAGATGCATCCCAAAGAGAGAATCATGCTGGAGACAGCATCATTTATCAATAAAATCTTCTTCTGTGTTACAGGGTGGAGAGCACTGTTACTACCATGGAAACATCAGAGGAGTCAAGGACTCAAGGGTGGCTCTGTCAACCTGCAATGGACTTCAGTATGTGGGACTCTCATAGGGAGAATCGCCTTGCTTTCTTCCGTTCCTTTCACCCTTTCCATCTTGTCTTTCATAGATATTTATTTTAGTGACTCTTCTGTACCAGTCCTGGGATAGAGACTGGATGTGGTGAACAAGGAGAGCGTAGTCCCTGCTCTCTTAACACTTAGAGTTCGCAGGTGATTTAGAGATTAAATAAATGATTATACAGATTGTTATTTAACTGCCATTTTGGTGGGTACTGTGAAGGAGAAGGACAGGGACTTTGGGGGCGGCTGAACCTAGCCCAGAAAGGTTGCCCAGAGATATCTCCCAGAAGAACTATCAGTCAGCTTAACCTAAGGATAAGGTGAAGGTGGCCAGGCAAGGGTGGTTTGAAAGAAGAGGAGCCCGTGCTTCGGTTTTCAGGCAGGTTCTTAAAAAACATTTGTAGGTGCCTTTTAGACTCAAACACAGTAGCACTTCGTGGAAAAATCTGTTACGGCCATGTGATGAAAAGGATCTTGAAAATCTTATTTACACACTTTACAAAAAATCCTGTGTCTCTCAAAATTAAATGTGGTTCCCAACACAGTCTTAACAGAAATTCACAATTTGCAAGCATAGAGATAATTCTGTTTGCCTCTTCAGAATCAAATGTTTTTAGATTATTCTTATACACTAAGAACCTGTTTTCTTACAGATGATACTGGATTTGCGAATCAAATTTGTACTAGTTGTACATGGTTCGGTAATATCTCGAGATATTAGAACAGCATCAATAGTCCTATCCCAATTTGACCTTCTTATCTGTTCATTTAATTCCAAAAACTAATCATACCAGGTATAATGTGTATACGTCTCTTGTACACTTTTTGCACTTTCCGTAGCCTAGACCTTGTCTAGTGCAGTGCTAGGACCACAGGGTGATTCCATGCAGATATGTGAATTTGATTTGAGGCAGAATAAAGGTATTTATTCAGATGCACTCATTTTTAAAGACAGTGTGTTTGCTGTATGTGTTAACTCTCTTTCTGTGGTTCCTTGTGTCGTAGTGGTATGTTTGAAGATCATACTTTTGTGTATATGATAGAACCACTGGACCTGGTTCACAATGAGGTGAGTGTGACTGTGACATCAATTTTTTTATGGTGCTTTATTTTTCCAGAATTTTGTTTTTGAGAAATCAAGAGATGATCACGTAGATTTCAAAATACATTTATCTAGAGCAGTACATGGGGTCGCTAAGAGTCGGACACGACTGAACGACTTCACTTTCACTTTTCACTTTCATGCATTGGAGAAGGAAATGGCAACCCACTCCAGTGTTCTTGCCTGGAGAATCCCAGGGACGGGGGAACCTGATGGGTTGCTGTCTATGGGGTCGCACAGAGTCAGACACGACTGAAGTGACTTAGCAGCAGCAGAGCACTTTATTTCACATTTAGGCTGGAAACATGAGTTTTGAAGCTTAGGTTGCATGTCGAAGGTGGCATGTCAATAAGGGATGGTAAGAGGCCTCAAATATTTTCTGAAGCTAAGATCAGTTCTTCCCAGTCAGAAGAGAAAACAGATAAGATGCTTTATTTTATACTGACCAATTTGTTTTCCTTTAAGCAAGCTTTTATTCTCATGGTCTTTAGATAGTTGTATGACTGTAAGCAAGTATATATATAACTTTTATGAGTCTAAGAATCTTCAGTGGGGAGATTTGTGGGTTCAACTATGATTACATTAAACAGTATTTATTTTTCTTTTGAGATATGGAAGAAAATAATGTTTAGAGTCATGCATAGGCCAGCAACCTAGGTAAGAAATCATGAAGGCATTATGTTAAGTAGGTTAAGTCAGCCGGAACAAGGCAAACATTATGTGATCTCATTTGTATGTGGAATCTAAATAACTGAACTCATGTGAACACAACAGATTTGTGGTTACCAGAGACTGGTGGGGGAAATGAGTGAAGGTGGTCAGAAGAACACACTTCCAACTATAAGTTAAGTAAATTCTGGGGATGCAGTGTACAGCATGTGACTGTCATTAACAATATAGTATTGTATATTTCAGAGCTGCTGAGAATAGATTTTAAAAGTTCTTAACACAAGGAAAAAAATGCATAACTAAGTGAAGTGATGGATATTAACTACACTTATTGTGGTGTTCATTTTGAGAATAGATTTTAAAAGTTCTTAACACAAGGAAAAAAATGCATAACTAAGTGAAGTGATGGATATTAACTACACTTATTGTGGTGTTCATTTTGAGAATAGATTTTAAAAGTTCTTAACACAAGGAAAAAAATGCATAACTAAGTGAAGTGATGGATATTAACTACACTTATTGTGGTGTTCATTTTGAGAATAGATTTTAAAAGTTCTTAACACAAGGAAAAAAATGCATAACTAAGTGAAGTGATGGATATTAACTACACTTATTGTGGTGTTCATTGTATAATATATACATCTATCAAATCATTATGTTGTATACTTTAAACTTTTCCAGTGCTATAGGTCAATGATATCTCAATAAAACTGGAAAAAGGAAATCATGTACTCTGATCATGTTGCTAACTAATAGAATGCAACTAAATTTAAATTTTTGTATATTTATGTATTCATGCTTCCCTGGTGGCTCAGACAGTAAAGAAATTTGCCTGCAATGCAGGAGGCCTGGGTTCAATCCTTGGGTTGGGAAGATCCTGTGGAGGAGGGCATGGCAACCCATTCCAGTATTCTCGTGTGGAGAATCCCCATAGACAGAGGAGCCTGGTGGGCTATAGTCCATGGGATCGTAGAGTCATACACAAGTGAGCGGCTAAGCACACATATATTCATCAGTATTATAATAAGGGCTTTCTACGTACTGGATATTATTTTAGGTGCTGGGGATAAAATGGTGAACAGAATAGACGTAGAACCTGAGCCTAATAGAGTGTGTAGTCTTCAGGGGCAGAGACAGAAATAAATAGGTGAATATACCCTCCTCCAGGGGATCTTCCCAACCCAGGGATCGAAACTGTATCTCTTACATCTCCTACATTGGCAGGTGGATTCTTTACCACTAGTGCCACTTGGAAAGGTGGGGAGGAGAGTTAAAATTTGTATTAACTGTCCAGGGCAGGGCACATGAGGTGGTGATTTTGGATGAAGACCTTCAGGAAATTAGGGGACTGGATGTGTATTTCAGGAGAAGAACAAGTGCAAAGGCCCTGAGGTAGGAGCATTCTCAGTGTGTTTCAGGAACTGCAAGGAGCTCTGCTGGCTTGGAGAGCAACAGACAGTAGGAAGTGAAGGTGCTGAGAGGTATCAGTTGGGAAGTCATAACAGTGAAAAGTACTGCTGATGGGAAAATAGCAGTTTGAAAGTGATAGCATCAGGATATTGCAGTCATTGATGGGGAGCAGAAAAAGGTTTTTTTTAAATCTTTAGAGACTTAAAATGTAGATAGGATAAATTTAGAGACAGGAAATAGTCATTCAGGCTATTGATAATAATAGTTGAAGAGACAAATATTTATTTTCTTTATATGGCAACATGTGTATGAATATGGGGTAATTTCAAATTTGAGGCAGAAAACTCTTTATGTTTGAGTAAAGCAGTAGTATTTTTAACCGATAATTAAAAAATGATCAGATAATGAAGATCACCCCACCTAGATATATAAAGACATTTTGATTAAGTAAAATATTTTTCCCTTACTCTACTTGTAGGTAGATAAACTTATGTAGAGCACAATTATTTGACTCATACAGTAAAAACTTGACTTTGATTTCTGGCATTGATTAAGGATCCTGTGACCCTAAAATAAAACAAAAACAAAGCCAAAGAGAAAAACAACTCCCCCCACCAAATAACAACTCTCTAAGCCTTGAGTTTTTAAATGGGTAAAATGAAATAATTTTTCATTGCATCCCTCATAGGGAAATTTTACACATTTGATAAATTAATAATATACATGACTATGTCTATTAAACTGTTGAAGAGATTTGTAAGGTGTTATTATCATAATGTTTACAGCATTGGTTTTGCATTGTTAAACCCATAATCCTATTCTTCAGGAGCTGATTGTTATATACTTGATGGCTTTTCTCTTTTGCCTTCCTTTTTACTGCCTGCCTTTCATTCATGCAACGATTTATCCTCATCTTCACCATGGGAGAGGGAAAGAAACAATGCTCGAAACTTTAGTTGGTTTTTAAAATTATGTTGCTAGTTGTGGGTTTCATCACTCCACATATCTTTTCACCTGATACCAGAATTGAGTCTATGGTACTTGAATTTAAATTTTTGATATTTAATTTACTACTAATTTTAGTATGCCTTATAAATCCAGTAATATGGATAGGGTATTTCCTGTGAGAACTCATGTTACTTCTCAAATAATAAATGAATGGCAAAACTGTTAATTATTATGTCTTTTATGTAATTTAATAAGAGCACTTTTTATTTTTTTTATTTTTTATTTTTTTTCTATTGATAATTAAGTTTCTGATTTTTATTTATTTATTTTTATTTTATTTTATTTTTGAAAACTTTACAATTTTGTATTAGTTTTGCCAAATATTGAAATGGATCCGCCACAGGTATACATGTGTTCCCCATCCTGAACCCTCCTCCCACCTCCCTCCTCCCTCCCCATACCATCCCTCTGGGTCGTCCCAGTGCACCAGCCCCAAGCATCCAGTATCGTGCATCGAACCTGGACTGGCAACTCGTTTCATACATGATATTATACATGTTTCAGTGCCATTCTCCCAAATCTTCCCACCCTCTCCCTCTCCCACAGAGTCCATAAGACTGTTCTATACATCAATGTCTAAGAGCACTTTTTAAAATAAGTTTTTTTTTCTGATTATAAAACATTGTGGGGAATTTGGAGAAGTGCAATAAGCAAATATTTAACTGAATAGTATTTATCCATTATCCGATCCCCTAGAGATAACTTCTCTTTACCTTTCAGTGCACATTCTTCCAGTGTTTCAGTGATATGTTCCCATATTTTAAAAAATAAATGGACCATTATTTTGTAATATAATTTTAACTCATTAATGTATCCTCTGAACCCCAATATTTTTGTTAAGTGGCGATGAAATATGCACCATATGGAGTGCTTGTGAGCATTAAATTGATAAATTAGTAGCACATCCTTTGTACTCAGTAATGGAAGCTTATAGTGATGGAAATAAGACTTCAATAAAAGTGTAATATCTTGGGCAAAGGATATGGATATTTTCAAGATTGTTGATGGACTTATTAAATTTCTCTCTGACCTGTGCTACCAGCAGTGTGTAAGAGTGATTTTTGCCTTGCAACTGTAATTGACTATGGTTGTCATAATTTTTAAACCTTTGCCAACCTGCTGGCAAAAGTTGGCATATCTTTTTACTTGCATTTTGAAGAAGTGTTAAAGTATTCATCTTACATTGTGCAATCATTGCCCATTTGTGTTTCTTTCTTGTGAATTTCTTATGCATGGGTTTGAAGAAAGTTAAGGTTTAAGAGTACTAATGAAACTATGCTTTTTATCTAAACTGGGGCAATTGGATGATGCTGTATTTTATTTGAAGTTCAACTTTTAACAAGACATATACTTTTCATTTTTGGTAACTAAACCATTAGCATATAAATATTCCCATTTTAGGGAGGATATTAGAGAAAGTGCTAGCTAGCACTGTTCCATACAGATGTAATCATATCTTGCTTTTTAATTGACTAATTGTTTTTGTTTCAGAAAAGCACAGGTCGACCACATATAATCCAGAAAATCTTGGCAGGACAATATTCTAAGCAAATGAAGAATCTCAGTAAGTTTTCATTAAAGTAGCCATTCTGTTTTATGTACTAGAGGCTTTGACTTGAAGCTTGGTAGATACGCAGGCTGGTTGGAAAGTGGAATTGGTTTGAGATCTGGAGTGAGCAGTGTTGGTGGGCAGCTCATGTGGCTTTCATGTAATGAAGCATGAAGAGTCGTTTCCAATGGAAAGACTGAAATATGAAACTCAGATGTAAAGTTGTGTTAGAAACTGTAGAGTGTGGCCATATTTAACAGTTATTTACAGGGAGGTTCATCCTTAGATTTTCATGGAAGTTTACTGCTCTTTGACCAGCTGGCACTCTCTCTGTTATGGTCTGGTTCTGAGGCATCTTAAGCATGCTGATTTGGCAAAAGCCACTTTTGGATTATTGGGATATGCAATGGTATTTCTCTGTATCAGTACCAAAAGTCCTTAGTAATTTATGCAAAAGGTTATGCCATGCATTCTTTTTAATTCTAAAATAAATTAAGGGGACTTCCCTGGTAGTTCTGTGGCTAAGACTCCACGATCCCAGTGCAGGGGACCTGAGTTTGATCCCTGGTCAGGGAACTAGATCCCTGACATGCCACAATGGAGACTGAAGATTTGGTGAAGCCAAATAATAAAAACCCTTTAAGAAAAGGAAAGCATTTTAAAAATAAAGTGAATTAAGTATAGTAGAATTCTAAATTTTCAGATATCTAGGGTCAGGTGCTTGTAGATCAAATATGCATATTCCCAGGAGTCTTGAATAGCTCATTGTATTTTTCATGAGGTTTGGAAGAAAATGATGCTTTTGGATTACATTTGTGACCATGAAAATGTGAACTGTTTAATAATTGGCGTGCTTTTCCCACCTTAGTTTATTTTCATTTTGAGAAGACAAATGCTATCAATGCTGCTATTCCCTCACATAATATTTTTAAAACATTCTCCCATTGAAATGCAGTCAAACATAAATTTTGGTATTCTTTCTCTTTTGCACAGGTATGGAAAGCAGTGACCGGTGGCCCTTTCTATCCGAATTACAGTGGCTGAAAAGGAGACAGAAGAGAGCAGTAAATGTGAGTGTGGCACTGAGTTTCTAAATAAGAAGCCCGTAATTATATAATCAACAATTTTCATAGAGCTCCTATGTATTGATAAATGTATAGGGGCTTTGGAATTGAAATTATATTCTTAGTCTATTTCATAATAGGTTAGAAAGCTGTAATGATGGGGACTGTTTAGTAATTACATGGTGAATGCTATGTAACCAAAAATTAATTCCACAGCATATGGATTACATGGTAATTTACTTGATAACTTAATGAGTAATTGTACTCATTAAAAAATTGCATTTTTTATGTTTTTGTCTGTGTCACACAGTCTGTGGGATTTTAGCTTGCTGACCAGGGATTGAACCCATGCCCCTGCAATAGAATGTGGAGTCCTAACCATTGGACTGCCAGGGAATTCCCCAAAATTGCACATTTAAGATAATGTTTTGCTAAATGTAATTTTTATGGAAAATTAGACCACCAGCCATCAAAAACTTAGTGATAGGTCAAATCACCCTCTCTTTTATGATCTTGTCTTTGTATTGTGGTGATTATGGATACAGTTTTTTTAACTTAAAGATCTGTTTTTGCTTACTCTTGAAATTGCAGTTGGTAATAATAAATTTTGTATAGACTGTTGACGTTTGACTGCAGTCCAGTCTTATCAAATATAAACTGATCAATGACCATGTGCTCTGCTAACTATGAAAAACAAATGATAGTCCAAATGACAGCTAAAATACTTAGCCCTTGCTCTTTAAAGGATTATCTAGTAATCAAACTTTAGAACATGATAATTGTCAACATTTGTTCCTTTGAGAAGTTGTGTGGTTAGGAATTAGTACAGTGAAATTATGAGAATTTAATTCCCCTGAATTCAGGTTTCTATATGACTACACTGGTACCTATTCCAGATGTACTATGCTGTTCTTATTGAGATTTATTTATTTTAACATATTAGTAATTATGCATTTTTCTCTAGAATATTTTTACATGTAAAAATTGTATGAAAACCACATGAGCTCCTCTCTATCTGGATGAATACTTAATGATAATTAAATACAGTTCTTTTCTGAGCAATTGTGCATTTGTTGTTGTTTAGTTGCTCAGTCATGGCCAACTCTTTGCAACCCCATGGACTATATAGCCCAACAGACTCCTCTATCTGTGGGGCTTTTCAGGCAGGAATATTGGAGTGGGTGTCCAGTTCTTCTTCCAGGGGATCTTCCTCACCCAGGGATCAAACCCATGTCTTCTGCAAGTCTCCTGCATTGCAGGCAGATATTTTATCACTAAGCTACTGCGGAAGCCCGATTGTATGTTTTGTCTTTTTTGTTCAGTTGCTAAGTCGTGTCTGGCTCTTTGTGACCCTACAGACTATATGGGTTCTTCAGGCAAGAATACTAGAGTGCCATTTCCTTCTCCAAAGGATCTTCTGGACCAGGGATCAAACGCATGTCTCCTGCATTGGCAGGCAGATTCTTTACCACTGAGCCACCAGGGAAGCCCAATTGTGTGTTTACCCACAGTTTATAGTCACTTTTTCCTTCCATTTCCCTGACCAGGTTTCTTTGAGGATGTTCATAACGTGAGCAGCAAAGAGTTCTGAAATTCTAAGTCAGTCTTCCATTTAACAGTCAGCATTAGAGATATTTTCTTTAACCACCATTCTGATCACATATTTTTATTTTCTATAGCCATCCCGTGGTGTGTTTGAAGAAATGAAATATTTGGAACTAATGATTGTTAATGATCACAAAACGGTAAGAATACAGAATCAATGGGTTTTAGACTGAACAGTTTACTTAAGAAACAACAATAATCTTCTCTTAACTTCTGTCAAAGTGAAATACTTAAAAGACATGTGAAGAATAATTATTATCCTCCATTGGCCCTTCTTGAGGATAAAGTAGGAATTTTCTTAACTGTACTCTGCTGAACGACTTTCCTTATAAAATATCTTGGCTGAAGCCCAGAGCATTCTGAAGGGTCTTGGTCAGTAGGCTGTTTGCTAGTACAGTTGAATCCACAGATACAGATGGCTGACTGAATCTATTGTAGTGTACTGCACAATTTTATATAAAGTCCTTGAGCATCAGGATTTTGGCATCTTTGCTGCTGCTGCTGCTGCTAAGTCGCTTCAGTCATGTCTGACTCTGTGCGACCCCATAGATGGCAGCTGGCATCTTTAGGGGCTCGTAGAACCAACCACCCTTGGATACTGCAGGACCACTTTATACCCAATACTTGTGATGTTCTGGTAAATGCTTAACATTTGGTTCTCTGAAAAAAAAAAAGCTTTGATTTAAAATATTGTAAAGTAATTAGCCTCCAATTAAAATAGATAAATTTATATTATAAAAATAATAAAATGTTTGCTGACACTGCTATATGTATATAAGATAGGTTAACTAATAAGGATCTATTGTATAGCACAGGGAACTCTACTCAATACTCTATAATGGCAGATATGGGAAAAAAGTGCATATATGTGTATGTATGACTGATTCACTTTGGTGTACACCTGAAAACGATGCAGCTTTGTAAATCAACTATACTCCAATAAAAAATGTTAAAAAATGTTTGCTGATATCCATAGTGTAAATACAGAGAAGGCAATGGCACCCCACTCCAGTACTCTTGCCTGGAAAATCCCATGGACAGAGGAGCCTGGTGGGCTGCTGTCCATGGGGTCGCTACAAGTTGGACATGACTGAGCGACTTCACTTTCACTTTTCACTTGCATGCATTGGAGGAGGAAATGGCAACCCACTCCAGTATTCTTGCCTGGAGATTCCCAGGGACGGGGGAGCCTGGTGGGCTGCCGTCTATGGGGTCGCACAGAGTCGGACACGACTGAAGCAACTTAGCAGCAGCAGCAGCAGCAGCATGGTGTAAATACTCCTCCATGGCTGATTTCAAGCTACCAAAGTGATGTCATTAAATGAGGATCTGGGAAAGATGTGTTCAGTTAGCTCTTGTGAATTGGTGGCAGCTGGCTCCAGTACCCTACTGCCCCATTTTTCAAACTGTTTAGGGCACTTGTAATTTTTGTTATAATTACATAATTCAGTTTTTTAAGCTGTATAAACTAAGGCAAAGAATAATTTGCTTTATGAAAGCTAAGTAACATTTTTGGAGAGACTTTATAAAGATGGGACTGTTAAGACACACCTACAAGTCAGGTATAGATGAAAAACTTGTAAAAAATTGCAACAAAAATTCATATTATTTGGAAATAGCTTTAAGTCCTTGTTTTTCTTTAAGGAAATCAAAGTTAGGTTAATAACCTATTAGATTAGATTTTATATAATGTATATGTAATATAACCTATTGCTGTTGTGTCCGACTCTTTGCAACCCCATGGACTGCAGCACTCCAGGCTTCCCTGTCCATCACCAACTCCTGAGCTTGCTCAAACTCATATCCATTGAGTCGGTGATGCCATCCAACCAGCTCGACCTCTGTCGTCCTCTTCTCCTCCTGCCTTCAATGTTTCCCAGCATCAGGGTCTTTTCTAATGAGTCAGCTCTTCGCATCAGGTGACCAAAGTATTGGAGCTTCAGCTTCAGCATCAGTCCTTCCAATGAATATTCAGGATTGATTTCCTTTAGGATTTAACTGTTTTGATCTCCTTGCTGTCCAAGGGACTATTATGTGAAATTCTAATCAGCAGAACAGCCCTTAAAACTATACGTTTTAAAAAATGTTGATTTTATTTATATCTAAACTTTTTTGGGGTCTCTGCTTTAACTGATGTTTTCCATTAATTACCAAGTACTGGCTCAATTATGCTGAATATGAAGCTATTCAGGAGCATCTCTCTTAGTATGATATGCAGACTTATGTTATGAACCAGTAGCTTATAAGTACATTGCTTGAATCTTAGGAGGAAGCAGAATTAAATACAATTTAGGACAGATCTTTTGTGATAGAAAGGAAAACCGAAAGTGTGGATAGCCATTTTAGATAACAAAGGCTAAAATATGACTTTCTGAAGGACATTAATTTCCTTGAAATGCCAAGATAATTTCCTTGAAATGCCAAGATAATTTTTTTGTCTGAATTATTTTTGTTGATTGGAGCTACTTCTCAATCTTTAGGCATGTGGTAAAATTATTTTAGAATAAAATTCTAGGCTATTTTAGAAGCCTAAACTTTCAAAATTTCTTTGGAAGGAATGATGCTAAAGCTGAAACTCCAGTACTTTGGCCACCTCATGTGAAGAGTTGACTCATTGGAAAAGACTCTGATGCTGGGAGGGATTGGGGGCAGGAGGAGAAGGGAACGACAGAGGATGAGATGGCTGGATGGCATCACCGACTCCATGGACATGAGTCTGGGTGAACTCCGGGAGTTGGTGATGGACAGGGAGGCCTGGTGTGCTGTGATTCATGGGGTCGCAAAGAGTTGGACATGACTGAGCGACTGAACTGAACTGAAACGTTCCCCAACATCCAGTGTACAATATTTACAGTAGTGAAAATAATAATTAATAAGATATGCTGCCAAGTCGCTTCAGTCGTGTCTGACTCTGTGAGACCCCATGGACTGCAGCCTACCAGGCTTCTCCGTCCATGGGATTCTCCAGGTAAGAACACTGGAGTGGGTTGCCATTTCCTTCTCCAAATTAAGATATAGACATTACCTTTAAATTCACAAAGTGCATTCACATATAGCTGGTAATTGATAGACAAATTCTCCAACCCATGACTTGTGATTCCAATCTCTTGTTCCACGACTCTGTTAGGAAGATTCATGAAGCCATCAATCAAAGAGCAGATTTCAGAAACTGTACAAATAGGAAGCTTGATTAATTTAGAAAATTATATATTTTGAATTTTTTTTATTTTATTTTTAAACTTTACATAATTGTATTAGTTTTACCAAATATCAAAATGAATCCACCACAGGTATACATGTGTTCCCCATCCTGAACCCTCCTCCCTCCTCCCTCCCCATACCATCCCTCTGGGTCGTCCCAGTGCACTAGCCCCAAGCATCCAATATCGTGCATCGAACCTGGACTGGCATCTCGTTTCATACATGATATTTTACATGTTTCAATGCCATTCTCCCAAATCTTCCCACCCTCTCCCTCTCCCACAGAGTCCATAAGACTGTTCTATACATCAGTGTCTCTTTTGCTGCTCATACACAGGGTTATTGTTACCATCTTTCTAAATTCCATATATATGTGTTAGTATACTGTATTGGTGTTTTTCATTCTGGCTTACTTCACTCTGTATAATAGGCTCCAGTTTCATCCACCTCATTAGAACTGATTCAAATGTATTCTTTTTAATGGCTGAGTAATACTCCATTGTGTATATGTACCACAGCTTTCTTATCCATTCATCTGCTGATGGACATCTAGGTTGCTTCCATGTCCTGGCTATTATAAACAGTGCTGCGATGAACATTGGGGTACACGTGTCTCTTTCCCTTCTGGTTTCCTCAGTGTGTATGCCCAGCAGTGGGATTGCTGGATCATAAGGCAGTTCTATTTCCAGTTTTTTAAGGAATCTCCACACTGTTCTCCATAGTGGCTGTACTAGTTTGCATTCCCACCAACAGCGTAAGAGGGTTCCCTTTTCTCCACACCCTCTCCAGCATTTATTATTTGTAGACTTTTGGATCGCAGCCATTCTGACTGGTGTGAAATGGTACCTCATAGTGGTTTTGATTTGCATTTCTCTGATAATGAGTGATGTTGAGCATCTTTTCATGTGTTTGTTAGCCATCTGTATGTCTTCTTTGGAGAAATGTCTATTTAGTTCTTTGGCCCATTTTTTGATTGGGTCATTTATTTTTCTGGAGTTGAGCTGTAGGAGTTGCTTGTGTATTTTTGAGATTAGTTGTTTGTCAGTTGCTTCATTTGCTATTATTTTCTCCCATTCTGAAGGCTGTCTTTTCACCTTGCTAATAGTTTCCTTTGATGTGCAGAAGCCTTTAAGGTTAATTAGGTCCCATTTGTTTATTTTTGCTTTTATTTCCAATATTCTGGGAGGTGGGTCATAGAGGATCCTGCTGTGCTAAAAAAAAAAAAAAAAGTTTCCCCCACCATCCCCTTTGTGTCAGGGCGGTAACCAGACACTGAAGAGACCAGTAAACAGAAGAAGTTATAACAGAGGGAAACGCCTTGGAAGCTACAGGCAATAGATTAAAACCCCGTGGTTACTACGGACTACATAGGAAGGGGCCTATAGATCTTGAGAAATATAAGTCGGACCAAGGAACTAGCCAAAAATGAACTGAACCCACAATACTCACAACAAAACCAGAGAAAGTCCTAGATATATTTTTACTATTTTTACGATCATTCTTTCTTTCTTTTTTTTTTTTTAATTTTTAGAAAAAAATTTTTTTAAGTCCTCTTTTGTTCCTTTAATTTTCACTTTTATAACCTATTACTTTGCAAAAAAAAAAAAAGACCCTATTTTTTTCTTCTTCAGCAAACTTCATATATATATATTTTATAATTTTTTTGACCTTGTTTTTGTTTTGTTTTTTTCTTCTTTTCTTTAACATTGTATTTTTGAAATTCCAAACTCTACTCTAGTTTTTTAATTTTAGCTTTTTGGTATATGTTATCAATTTTGTACCTATAGTTTTTTTTATAATTTCTGTGACTTTTTTTTTTTTTCTGTTTCTTTCTCTTCTTCTTTTATATAACATTGTATATCTGAAATTCCAAACTCTACTCTAGATTTTTAATTTATGCTTTTTGGTATTTGATATTAATTTTGTACCTGTATTTTCTTTATAATTTTTGCGACATTGTTTGTTTTTGTTTGTTGGTTTGTTTTCTCTCTTTATGTCTCTTCTTCCTTTTTTTTAACATTGTATTTTTGAAATTCCAAACTCTACTCTAGATTTTTAATTTTTGCTTTTTGGTATTAGTTATCAATTTTGTACCTGTATTTTCTTTATAATTTTCATGACCTTGTTTGTTTTTCTTTGTTCGTTTTTTCTCTCTTTCTTTTCCTTCTTCTTTTCTTTAACATCGTATTTTTGAAATTCCAAACTCTACTCTAGATTTTTAATTTTTGCTTTTATGTATTTGTTACCAATTTTGTACCTTTAAGAACCCAATCCTCAGGACCCATTTTTCACTAGGGAGCGAGATTACTGGCTTGACCACTCTCTCTCCCTTTGGACTCTCCTTTTTCTCCACCAGGTCGCCTGTGTCTCCTCCCTAACCCCTCTCTACTCTACCCAACTCTGTGAGTTTCTGTGTGTTCCAGACGGTGGAGAACACTTAGGGAACTGATTACTGGCTGGATCTGTCTCCCTCCTTTTCATTCCTCCCTTTTATCCTTCTGGCCACCTCTGTCTCCTTCCTCCGTCTTCTCTTCTCTGTATAACTCCGTGAACATCTCTGAGTGGTCCAGTTGTGGAGTGCACATAAGGAAGTGACTACTGGCTACCCCACTCTCTCCACTATTGAATTCACCTCATCTCATTTGGGTCACCTCTAACTCCCTCCTCCCTCTTCTCTTCTCTGTGTAACGCTGTGAACCTCTCTGAGTGACCCTCACAGTAGAGAAACTTTTCATCTTTAACGTAGATGTTTTATCAATGGTGCTGTATAGAAGGAGAAGTTTTGAATTTATTTTTATATCTTTTAGAATGGGAAGCCTTGTAATAATCTTGTCTTTATTTATGAATAATAAAATAGTGCCCACCTTTAAAATATTGTTTTGTAGATAGAATATTTCTAATATTATTTATATTCTGTGATTAAGTTACCTTATTTAGATTACCAGTCTTTTAATGGTAAATCTTAGTAATTTGTTTTATTGTTATTATTAAAGTGAGTGAGAATTAGGCATGAATACATCTGTCTTTGAAACCAGAAAAAAGAACTATAATTCATTCTGATAAGTTTGGAGGGAATACATGTTACAAAATGGAAAAAAAAAGAAAGCCTTTATTATTGGATAATAATAAGGCCTAAAGTAGAAATATATTACTTAAGAAGATTTCTACTGTTTTTTTAAATTGAAGTATAGTGGGTATTCATTGGAAGGACTGATGTTGAAGCTGAAACTGCAATACTTTGGCCACCTGATGTGAAGAGCTAACTCATTTGAAAAGACCCTGATGTTGGGAAAGATTGAAGGCAGGAGGAGAGGGGGACGACAGATGAGATGGTTAGATGGCATCACCGACTCAATGGACATGAGTTTGGGTAAACCCTGGGAGTTGGTGATGGACATGGAGGCCTGGCGTGCTGCAGTTCATGGGGTCGCAAAGAGTTGGACACGACGGAGCGACTGAACTGAACTGAACTGAATAGTTGATTTACAGTGTTTCAGGCGTATGGCAAAGTGATTTAGTTATACAGATTCTCTTCCATTGCACATTATTACAAGATATTAAGTATAGTTCCTTATGCTATACAGTGTGCTTCCCAGGTGTCTCAGTAGTAAAGAATTTGCCTGCCGAATAGGAGATGTTTGACAAGCAGGAGAGGCGGGTTTCATCCCTGGGTCAGGAAGATCCTCTGGAGAAGGAAATTTCAACCCATTCCAGTATTTGTGCCTGGGAAATCCCATGGACAGAGGGACCTGGCAGGCTACAGTCCATGGAGCTGCAAAGAGCTGTACACGACTGAACAACCTAACAGCAGCAGTAGTGCTGTAGAGTAGGTTCTTATTAGATTTCTACTAGTTAAATAAATGCTGCTTCAGTTCAATAGAACTAAATAGATTCCTTTTCTTAGACCAACTTAGATTCTAGCTCATAATAGTCCCAAATAAGTGGGTCATTTTATAAGAATTTTTTTTTCTTTTGAGAGTTGTTGTTCAGTCGTTAAGTGGTGTCCAGCTCTTTGCAACCTCATGGATTGCAGCACCCTAGGCTTCTGTGTCCTTCACCATCTCCCAGAGTTTGCTTAAACTCATGGCAACCCACTCCAGTATTCTTGCCTGGAAAATCCCATGAACGGAGGAGACTGGTAGGCTACAGTCCATGGGATCGCAGAGTCGGACAAAACTGAGCGACTTCACTCACTCACTCATGTCCTTTGAGTCGGTGATGCCATCCAGCCATCTCATCTTCTGTCACCCCTTTCTTCTCCTGCCCTCAATCTTTCCCAGCATCAGGGTCTTTTCCAATGAGTCTGCTTTCCATATCAGGAGGCCAAAGTATTGGAGCTTCAGCATCAGTCCTTCCAATGAATATTCAGGGTTGATTTCCTTTAGGATTGAGTGGTTTGATCTTGCCATCCAAGGGACTCTCCAAAGTCTTCTCCAGCACCACAACTTGAAGGCTTCAGCACTCAGCCTTCTTTATAGTCCAGCTCTCACATGACTACTGGAAAAACCCTGATAGCTTAGTTGGTGAAGAATTTGCCTGCAGTGCAGGAAACCTCAGTTCTATTCTTGGGATGGGAAGATCTGCTGGAGAAGGGATAGGCTACCAATTCTAGTATTCTTGGGCTTTGCTTGTGGCTCAGCTGGTAAAGAATCCACCTGCAATGTGGGAGACCTGGGTTCGATCCCTGGGTTGGGAAGATCCCCTGGAGAAGGGAAAGGCACCTACTCCAGTATTCTGGCCTGGAGAATTCCATGGACTATATAGTCCATGGGGTTGCAAAGAGTTGGACACGACTGAGCAACTTTCACTTTCACTTTGACTACACAGACCCTTGTCAGCAAGGGTCTTTTTAATATGCTGTCAGCTTTTTAATATGCTGTCTAGGTTTGTCATAGCTTTTCTTCCAAGGAGCAAGCTTCTTTTAATTTCATGGCTGCAGTCATCATCTGTAGTGATTTTAGAGCTGAAGAAAATAAAATTTGTCACTGTTTCCACTTTTTCCACATCTGTTTGCCATGAAGTGATGGGACTGGTTGCCATGATCTTAATTTTTTGAATGTTGAGTTTTAAGCCAGCTTTTTCACTCTCCTCTTTTACCTTTTATCAAGAGGCTCTTTAGTTCCTCATCACTTTCTGCTATTAAGGTGGCATCATCTGCATATAGGAGGTTGTTGATATTTCTTCCAGGAGTCTTGATTCCAGCTTGTAATTCATCCAGCTCGGCGTTTCTCATGATGTACTCTGCATATAAGTTAAATAAGCAGGGTGATAATATACACCCTTGATGTACTCCTTTCCCAGTTTTGAACCAGTCTGTTGTTCATGTCTGGTTCTAACTGTTGCTTCTTGACCTGCGTATAGGTTTCACAGGAGATAGGTAAAGTGGCCTGCTATTCCTATCTGTTTAAGAATTTTCCACAGTTTGTTATGATCCACACAGAAATTCATGAAATGAGTGTTGAGAAAAGTTTTTTTTTTAAGATGTGCTTTATATGAGATGAAGATAGTTTTTGAATTTGAATACTTAATAAGGGATAAATCAGAATATGGATCAGGTTCTTAAATTTGTGTGTCAAAGTAAAACTAAACTAGAATAATTGTCATCTATTTAAAAAAAATGTTTTTGGCTGCATTGCACAGCAGGTGGGAACCTCCCTGACCAGGGACTGAACCTGCATGCCCTGCAGCAGAAGCATGGAATCTTAAGCTCTAGACCACCAGGAAAGTCTGACATCTATTTTTTAATATCTGGATGTTTACTATTGGGTTTTAGAATGTCTTCCCTCTGAGAGTGCTCATCTTACAATCTTTGTGCTACATGAGGCAACACATTTATTTTCATAACTATGACCCTCAGGTTGAAAATCAAGCTCTAATTTTAATTTTTTTCAAAAAGCAAATATCTTTTAAATAATTTTTATTGGAATATAGATGATTTACAATATTGTGTTAGTTTCAGGTGTACCACAAAGTGAATCATACATACAAGATATCCACTCCTTTTTAGATTCTTTTCCTATACAGACCATTATAGAGTCTTGAGTAGAGTTCCTTGTGCTATATTGTAGGTCTTTATCAGTTATCTATTTTATACATAGTAGTGTGTGTATGTCAATCCCAATTTTCCAATTTATCCCTACCTGCCTTTCCTTCCTGGTAACCATAAGTTTGGGGCTTCCCTGGTGGCTCCGTTGGTAAAGAATCTGCCTTCAATTCGGGAGACCCAAGGTTCGATCCCTGGATTGGGAAAAGCTCCTGGGTAGGGGAATGGTTACCCACTCCAGTATTCTTGTCTGAGAAACCCCAGGGACAGAGGAGCCTGGTGGGCTACAGTCCGTGAGGTCACAAAGAATTGGACATGACTTAATGACTAACACTAAATAACCATAAGCTTGCTTTCTACATATTTAACTCTGTCTGTTTTGTAAATAGGTTCATTTGTACCTTTTTTTAAAGATTCTACATGAGTGGTATTATGTGATGTTTGTCTATCGTCTGACTTATTTCACTCAGTAAGATGTTCTCTAGGGCCATACATGTTGCTGAAAATAGCATTATTTCATTCAAAAATCAATATCTTAAGGATTGTGCTTGTTCAGAAAGGAGAAGCAAATTTGACACTTTAAATGTAAATTATTCTCAGTGATCAGAAAATGTGAAAATAAATTCGTTCATAAATGGAGATTACATATTTTTCTTTGTGTGTATAATTAATTCTCATTCATGCAGGAAATAGAAACATTTTGCCTACATTTACTTTCAAGCATACCTCTTTAATTCAGAGTAACCTAATATTGCCTTCCTGAAAAAATGCAGATATCTTATTTGGAACAAGCATCATATATTATCAGTAGCTTTCAATTAGAAAAAAATCTCTCAATTTTGTGTAAACCATTTTAGCAGCAGGCTGGCGGAGTCTAATTTGTGAGCCAATTATAGCCTTGATAGGGGTCTGCAAACATTTCTTTGAGCTGCTTAAGCTAAATATTAATATAAATATTAAACACCTTTTTCTATTAGAAAACTAATTGAAATATTTTAAAGTGCATGAAAAACAAATGTTTTTCTACATTGTTACTATATCTTTATGTATAAGTCAATAGGTGAAAATATGTAACAATAACTCATATATTTCAGTTTAAGCCTCGTGGTTTTCCTTATCTAAAAGCCACTATATTTTACAGGGCTTCCCAGGTGACACTAGTGGTAAAGAACCCACCTGCCAATCAGGAGACATAGAGGTGTGGGTTCGATCTCTGGGTCAGGAAGATCCCCTGGAGGAGGGCACTTCAGTATTTTTTTGTTTTGGCCACAGGGTGTGGCATGTGGGAGCTTCATTCCCCAACCAGGGATCAAACTTGTGCCCCCATAGTGAAAGCCAGGAATCTTAACCACTGTACTGCCAGGGAAGTCCCCCACTCCAGTATTCTTGGCTGGAGAAAACCAGCTTCGTCGACCCAGAGTAAGCATTGAATTCCAGCTGTTTGATCTTGGAAAGTTATTTATCCTCTCTGAGCCTCACTTTCCACATTTATAAATGGGGATAATAAAACTTACCTCACTGACGAGGGCCAATATTTATTGTAGGAGAAATACTAATCATAGATCCCAGTAAATCCTGGGTACTCAATTATATGGAATTTCCAGTACATAAACCTAGTGGTCACTCTTTTCCCTTGTCATACTTGTCTTTTTTCCCAACAGCATTGGATACAGCTGGTTATTCTTTCCTATTTGAAATATTGTCTTCATCTTTCTGCTTCTATGACACAATAGGTGTCTCATGTCATTGGCCATTTCTTCTTAGTCTTTTATGTTTGGCCTTTAGAATTTTGAGAATGCCCCATAGCTTGGTTTGGGCTCTCTTTTCTTTCTATAACTTTCCCTCAAGTGACCACTTCCAGTCCTAAGTTTTTAAATTATATCATGACTTAAATTCCCCACTTTCAACTTTATACTCTAACCTGCTGAGTTCCAGAGTTCTATTAATATATCCGACTGCCTACTTCAATATTGAGTAGACATCTCACATGTAACATTTATAAATCAGAACTCTTGGTTCCTTAGTCCTAAACTGCTTTTCCCCTAGTCTTTCTCATCATTTTAAATGGCACACCCCCGCCTCCACCTCAGCTATTCTAGTTCAAAACCTTGGAGTCATCTTTTACTCTCTTTCCTTATCTTCCACATCCTATACAGGTGTCCTATCTGCACTATTTTTTAACTTGGACTATTATAATATTTTCCCAACAGATCTGTCTTCCATTCTTGACCCTCTCTAATTCACTCCCCTCACAGCAGGCAGAGTGATCTTTCTAAAAAGAAAATGGTGGAAGTTACAAATATGAAATAAATAAAAACATCACTTTCTGATAGACTTTGAAGTTCTCATTTTTTAACTTGCAAGTCATACTTTCCATTTTCATTATACTATAAAAGGACATATCCCAAAAGGACAAATTAATGTTTGGAAGCAAAACAAATTAATTTGAATAGGTGTGTAACACTACTGCCCTAGAATAGATGTCAACTAATATTTTTTTCCCTTTCTTTTTGTCGTAAGTGCTTCTTAATGTTAGGACTTTTTTTAAGTGTTCAATTTAGTGGCATTTAGTTTTACATCCATTATCTCTATCCAGTTTCCAAATACTTCATCACCCACAAGAGATTTAATGTTGAGACTTTTGCTTTTACTTTTAAAGATATTTTTTGAAATTTTTCAGCTTGTGTAATTTGCTAGGCAACTTAAAATGCTGAGCTCTTTACAGCAACTTCTTTGTGCTAAGTTTAAAAACACCTGTTAAAATATCTCACTGTGTCCTCACATGGTGGAAAGGACTAGGGATCTCTTTAGATACTTTTTTTATAAGGCACTAATCCCATTCATGAAGACCTCATCCTCATAACTTAAGTACTGGTCAAAGGTCCCACCTAATACCATCATTTTGGAGTTTGGAATTTCAGCATAAATTTGTGGAGCACACAAATATTCACACCATAGCAAATAGTATAAATAGCCATAAATTAATGATGCTCCTAATAACACAATACTAATTTATTGCACATTTGTCATGGGTTGTCAGTATTCTCAGTATTATAAAAATTTTATATCAGATATATAAGCATTAAGACACACTCTTCATTTAAAAAACATAGTAACAGGGTTAAACAGAATGAAATAAAGGGGTTCTGACAAGTTTATAGTGTAAAAATGGACAAAGAAAAAAAGAATATTATGAAAAGTGCATTTTTTAATAATTATAATTGAAGTCAAATTTTAAAGATATGGTACATACCTTATTTGGTAGTTTTGAAGATGTTTTTCTTTTTCCTCAACAGAAGGCATGATCCCCCTGTGGTAAATGTCCTCTCAAAGCCATGTTAAGCTAAGAACTCCTTACTTACACTGTAGCCCTTCAGATGTTATGTAATTGTTCTATTAATTTACTTTATTTCCTTAAATGGTCATAAATAACCATAAACAACCATACTGTTGGCACATTTCATTTATACTTTTTGTCTCTTCTTTGACTCCTGAGCTGTCAAAAGCAAAAGGCTTCGTTTGGAGGAGGGATTCTTCTGCAAGGATACACTAAAATGTATGACAGATGCATTCCATAGTGTGGACCGAATCTAAAGTGTTGCCTAAGAAATCTTGATCTTTGTATGAGCTTGAATTCAAGTGAGAAGGGTGTCCTGTAGGGATTAAATTTCTTGGTCTACACTCTTTATAAACTGGTAAAGTCAAGTAACAAAAACGATTGCATTTGTTAGACATCGAGAGTGATTAACAGCTTACTGCTCGAGGGTGAAGTTTCTCACACAGAATCACTTGGCCCTCCCCGTTACCCAGAGCATCATGGGTATTTTTTAAAATAAATAAATAAATTAATGTTTAAAATTGGAGGATAACTGCTTTACAATGTTATGTTGGTTTCATCATGCGTATTTTAGACAGTTACACTTTTCCTGGTAACAGAGAAAGAAAATAAGAACACTGCTATGTCCAAACACAGCACAAACTGAATTCGGTATTTTTAATTCCCATTTCTACTCTTGCTGTCAGATTTCTGTTTTTATGGAATTTAAAAAATTTGTCATTAAATTATGGTTTGACAGTGACTGGTCTTTTCCTCCCCTCCCCCCGCCGTACCCCCTTCTGTCGACCCCAGTACAAGAAGTGTCGTTCTTCTCTCGCACATGCGAACAACTTTGCAAAGTCTGTGGTCAACCTTGTGGATTCTGTAAGTATCCTGGTTTTCTTCAACCTGTTTTTTCAAGATGGAGTGATTTATGTCTCCATTATTGACTTGTTGCTTTAGTTGTTTCTGGGACAAAAGTAAAAACACTATCCTTAAGTTCATCTGGCTAAGAAATTATAGACTGGTCTGAATCACAAAGAACAGTGTTATCTGAGTTTCAGGGGATTGTCGAGTTAGTTATTCTTGGGATCCCAAAGTTGCATTGATGTTGCTTCTGGGTGATATCTAGATATTATTTTCACCAGAATCTATGGAGGAAAAAACGTAGAGAAAATTAGCTACAGAACAAAGTGTAAATTAAACTTGGCAAGTGAGGCTTTTGTTAATAATAATCAGCTGAGCTTATCATCTTAAATATATGGCAGAAAAACTAACAGATTGAGGTGGATCATGTTTGTTGAATATAGGCAGTACAAAATTTTTTTTAAAAAGAACCCAAATTTATTTTCTTAGTGTTCCTATGAGAATGCTGCAGACTGTATTTCTAGATGACAAAGTTAAGTGCAGTTCCCAAATAGAGCTAATTTAAAAGTAAAATATATATCTTCTTAAAAAAGGCTTCTAATCCCTAAATCATTCATATTGACATTGTTTTCCTCTTCTCATTCTGATAGAAAATCCGTAAGTGTGAATATTATTCATTCTGTTCCAATAAATAATTCAATTTGAATAGTCATAAATAAACAGCATAACATTTTTGTGTATTCTAATGTAAAGTTCTGTTTTGCAAGCTAAATATATATATATATATTTATCCAATATTTATTGTATATTCCCTCTTAACTGGGAAAAACATTATAAATTGCTTAATATCTAAATGATACTAATTTTTTCCAAAGAACTGCCTTCTTTTTTGCCTTAAATTTAAACAGTCCTAAAGCCTGTAATCATCTAAACACTCATATAATACCTAGTAGGCACAGTTGGGCTTTCCTGGTGGCTCGGCAGTAAAGAATCCACTTGCAGTGCAGAAGCTGCAGGAGACCCAGGTTCAATCTCTGGGTCGGGAAGATCCCCTTAGTAGGAAACGGCAACTCACTCCAGTATTCTTTTCTGGAGAATTCCTTGGACAGAGAAGCCTGGTGGGCTACAGTCCATAGCGTTGCAAAGAGTTGGACACAACTGAAGCAACTTAGCACAGGAACGGTTGAACAGAATAATATGGGTAGAGGGTGAGAGAATGTCATATAGAGTTAAGATTGAAATTCTGAAAGCCAGTTATAACTGGGTTTATTAATTTTCTTTAATTTTGGTCCTTGTCAGTCTTCTCAGAGGATAAGTATAAGTGGATGTGAAAAAGAGACTATTAAACCTCACTTATCCCAAGCCCTAGCTGTTTACTTGGTGGAATCTTAGTGTTTGTCATTTCACCATGATTGAATAGAATCACATCTTGCAATGTATCATTTTTATTTTGAGTTATCATACAAGGTTCTGAAGTTGACCAACTATTTTTTCAAAGACATTACATTTAACTCACTCCTTGTTGTAAAATCATTATAGCATCAGGTTAATTTAGACATGATGGTGTTTCCTTTCTTCAGTGTGTTCTAAAGTCATCCATTATTTTCTTAATTAGCTTGAAAATAGGACAAAACATTCATCGAAATTGCTTACATGAGTGAATTCTTTAGCTACTGGGGCAAAAGGAGAGAAAGAGCAGAAAGTTACAGTTTAAATATTGTGAGTGATGTCACCCTGTAGTGAGAGGGACATGGGTAATATAAGTCTGCTCTTCCCTCTTTTTGGCCTCAAGTTGGTGTTTTTCTTTCGGTGTTATTTTACTTTTCATATAACAAGGATTCCGAGGACAAGCCAACCATGGTGTTACTGCTTGTCCAAGGATTTAGGGATCTGTTCCAATCCTGCAGGAATAACTGATCATATCACACGGACTCAGAGCGAGTATATCAGACTCCAACCTGTTATTCCCTGAGGTTTAGAAGGGTGATTTTGCTGAACCCTGATTTGAATTTACATCCATACTTTAGGACTGTGATGCCCTAGAGAGATGCTGGCTACTAAAAGTGCTGATTGGGGATTGAAGTAACTTTGTACGAGAGGCTGAACTTTGTGACTGTTCTTTCTTTCTTTTTTTTTTTTGCTCTTGAAAAAGAGAAAGGAAAAGAAGATTCTCTCTGATGAGCTAATTCTCACCTCATGTTCTCCTCTCACCTCCCCTCCTGTCCTTCCGCTGACTCTGAATCACTGATTGTGCATGTTTGACCCAGTGTTTTCCTCCTGCACCTGTCCTGTTGTCTACCCTCAGATTTACAAGGAGCAGCTTAATACCAGGGTTGTCCTGGTGGCTGTAGAGACCTGGACCGAGAGGGATCACATTGACATCACCACCAACCTTGTGCAGATGCTCCACGAATTCTCCAAATATCGACAGCGTATCAGACAGCATGCTGATGCTGTGCATCTCATTTCGTATGTATTCCCAGCCCTTGGCTTGATACTGATCTCTATCCGTTTATTCTGTCAGTTAGGTTATATATTAGTAAATCTATCCTGAACAAGATTGAGGTTGATTCCTCTGTTACATAAGAAGTACAGAAGTAGGCTGCCCGGTGTTGAAACAGTGGTTCCACAGTCATGAGATCTACTTTCAGAGCACTTCCCTCCCTTCAGACCTTCCATCCTCAAGGTCAACTCATGACTCAAGACAGCTGCTGACACTCCAGCCTTCATCACAGGCAATAGGAATGCCAGGCAGGGAGAAGTGTGAAAGGACCCTCCCTCCCGCTAACCCTTTGTAGTAGATTTCCTGAAAACATGCATGTATCAATTTCATCAACAAATCATTTACTAGATCTTTATCACAGTGGCCACAATGAGCTGTAAGAGAGTCTAGGAAAGATAGTCTTTTAAAATGAACTATTGAGTAAAATAGATGTTCCATCACTAAAGAAAGGGGATACCTTGTTTACATCTGATAAGTTGTTCACTTCTCTGCTGGTGGCTAAGCTGTTTTCAGATAGTTCTCTAAGGTTCTGTCCTGGGATCAAACCAACCGAAGTCCTTCTTCCTTCTTTATTCTCTTCTGTTACTCTTTGCTTTTCTCTCAGTGTTTAATCAGCAATTTACAATTGTCAATATTTTGTATAACTACTAGATAGTCTCTACTGAAAAAAATCAAGGACTGTGGTCTCTTTATCTTTGTGCCTCAATTTCTGTGCCAGTATGTGGTGCTTAGTTAGGTGCTCAATTGATTTTGACAACTGAGATTATTTAACATAACATTAAAGGTATTTATGATAACATACATTTAGAAGTATTTAAAATGTAGTTATTGGCTTCCTGAAGGAAGGTTGGTTTGGAGTATTCAGTGTAGGAGAATAGATGTATTGAAATTGAATATTAATAGAATAAAGTTGGAATTAATGGAATTAATTGGAATATTAATGGAATAAAATTGAAATATAATGGTCACTACATTGGTTTCCTAATAGCACTTATTTTTCCTAAGGCGTGTGACATTCCACTATAAGAGGAGCAGCCTGAGTTACTTTGGAGGTGTCTGTTCTCGCACAAGGGGAGTTGGTGTGAATGAGGTAAATGCTATCAATTTTCCTAAAGTAGAGCTTTATCTGTGCATCTGATTTCTTTCTTCCCTGTGGCCTAGTTTACATCCCTTCTCAGGCCTGTTTAGAATTATAATGACATTGAGAATATAGTGTAAGTGGTTTGTATTAGTAAACAGAACCCAAAGTGATCTTTGGTGTTAGAAAAGAGCTATTGTTTCATATCATAATGATAATTTTTCATATTTGTCAGACAGATACAAACCGAAGATTGGCCCAGAAATTTCTTGGCCTCTATAGATAAGTTTTTATAATCTTGTTAATCCTTCTGCTACGACTTTTTAAAGAATTATCTGCTCTTCTGCCCATGTTAGGTTTAACACACCATCCAAGTAGAACCAACTAAATCTAAACCTTGGTCAGTTCCTGAATATATAATGGTACTAGATTATCCCAGTAGCCATCATTCAGTGGAGACTTATCTTGACAGATTTGTAGTAAGTTGAATTTATGCTCGGTTTGGTATGAAGTGAAACGGGGCATGGCCTTTTATGATTTTATGTTTCCATGTGAAAACATCAAGTTCTGAGAGATGCCATATAGTGAGAGAGGCTTTCTGCTTCTTGGGCCCAGTTGCAAGGAAGAAGTGATAAGGAGCGTATGCCGTCTTTTGATGCTGTGAGGCTCTACTTAGGGGACTGAGAAGATATGTGGTAATGAATAAGAAATAATAACTAGCTTTGTGCCCTCTCTCAAATGTTTCCCACACACTTTCAACTCTGAAAAACAGTATGGTCTTCCAATGGCAGTGGCACAAGTATTATCGCAGAGCCTGGCTCAGAACCTTGGAATCCAATGGGAACCTTCTAGCAGAAAGCCAAGTATGTACACTGACCTTCTTACTTTCATGTGCCATTCTGTCTGTATAATGCATGTCCGGTTAAAAAAGAAATATTTCTCATTCCTAAGTCATAATAGCTTAACTGTGGTGTATCTCCTTCCCCTAAACAAATGATAAAATGAGCAATTTAAGGTAACTCTTAATCTGTGTGGGTTGGAGAAATGTCCCTTTCAAAGTCTGTAAAATCATCCTTTCTCAGGGCATGATCAACTCTTTCTCACACTGCAGAATGTTGGGGTACTTAGAGGTGAATACTCAGCCTGTAGGGGCTAATCAGTTGAGTACAGACACAAGATGTCAGTGGAGCTCCATCACAAGTTCAGTTGGATCAGAAAAAAGGATCTGGAGTTAAAAGGAGCTTGAACCCTAATGAAATTTACCAACGTAGTACCATCATTAACATTAGAGAAGCTTCGGTATAGGCATCCCATCCTGGGGGCAGGTGATAGAGAATAACACTCCTCTACTGAGCTGGCCGGGCCTCGATGGAGTAGAAACAGCCACAAATCCCATCCTGTAGGAAAAGACAGCCAGCGACTACTGGATATCACTTTCCTCATTAACCGGAGGAGAGGCAGATGGAAAGACAAGTCTGAAATTCTAGAGGTGAGGTGTTAAAGGCCGACAGTAATTTGAGGGGGGTCCTTGAACATTTTAAATTTCTTTTAAAATCAGTATAAAATCCAACTTGGATTATATTCCTTCTCATAGCAGTACAATAGTAAAATATAATTTCTATTAATAATACACTTTTGTGGCAGAAGGCCAAAGTGCCTAGGAAGCATACAGTGTGATCCTGTGGAAAAAAAGACTGAGGTATTCACTCCAACTAGTCTCTTACCTAGCAGTTAAGTAGAAATCTACTCTCCTCTGTGAAAATATCAGATGCTAGGAATAAAGGTGTCCTTCTCCACCCCCCTCCCCAAAGAAGAAAAGGATAAATATCTACCTTAACATTATCCTATGCTTTATACCTTTTTGACTACTATCAAATAATTGTCATTAATGGATAGTGTTATGGAAACTTGAAATAAAATCTATATTCAGGGTGTCTTGATTCCCTTTAAGGGCCTATTAGGTCATCACTTTATGGGTACATTAAGTCTGGTGGCATTTAGCAAATCTCCACAAACTTTCATCTGTTAATTTCTTGCTCAGAGTGTTTGCTGTCCCAGAGTACGCATTAAAGGAGGTGATTCAGGTTTCACTGGCTGGCATCAATGCCCGAAAATCAGAAGGAGTAGGACCAGGTTTACGACCTTGTTTGAAAAACCTGGAACCAAGAAGAAGCCAGTGCTGGGGGCAGCTAAGAGATCTTACTGAGTCATATGATGGAGAAGGGTGAGCAATAGGGTTCATTACTAATAACAGGCATAGTTCCTTCCTTTCTAAAATTCTTTATTCCTTTGTGAATTGTTTGTTCAGATAGATTAGTTCTGAATTTTGAATTTTTAAAAATCCATTTGGAAGTCTTTAAAAATATCTTTGTCTATCATAGAAAAGAGAATAGAAAAAAATCAATGAAAAGGCTAGCCTGTCACACTATCCGTATGTCCATCTGTGGTATCTCTGTTAAGTTTATGATTGTTATTTAATTTAGATGATTTTACATTTCTATTTTAGATTGCTCTCTTTTACTGTAGGTTTTAGCTTAGTGTTCTTCAAGCCTATGGCTGATCCTTGCTTTGACTATAGCAGATTGAATTCTCTTCTCTAACGTCCAGCGTGCTCTGTTAGCAGGACTTCAGTGAGGACTCATTGAATTGTGCAGTAGAGCTTTGCAGTTCCCAGAGAACACATAGGCTACCAACTCATGTGAGCCCCAGAACCATTCTGGGAGATGGGCACAGAGATACCTTCCCATTTTAGAGGTGGAAACCCTGAGACCCAAGAAATGCTAAGTCACTTGCCTATGAAACTCTCATCAGATAGCACTTGGACTAGAACACTAGTTTGTAAAGCCTGGCTTGGACCACAGTACTTTCCATTAAACATTAAACTAGAAACTGAATTGAATTCTCTGAGTTACAAAAATGAAGAGAGGCACAATTTTATTTCTTGCAGCTGTTGTCTTAGGAGGCAAGCTATACTTGTTGGAAAGGAAAAAGAAATATTAATTTAAATGAAATAGGTTTTGCTGTTGATTCTTCGCCTAGATTAAAGAAGTAGCAATGAATAATTAAGGAGTTAAAGAATGACTAGCTCTCCACCGCCAGCAGCCCCTTAGCAATCCTGCAGGCAAATCAGCTGGGCAAGATAGCATCTGAAGAAAGATCAGGAGTCAGGCAGTCTGCACACAGTGGAAAATGATGCAGAATCCAACCTCTTGCCCTCATAACTCACTGAAATTTTTTCTCCTTTTTCCCTTAAAAAACTGCCATGGCCAAGCAGAATCTTCAGAGTTGGTTTGAGACATGAGTCTGCCTTCTCCCCAAGTTTCTGGCTTCCTGATTAAAGCAACCTTTCCTTTCCAACCAAAAAAAAGAGAAAGAAATAGGTTTTGTTTGGTGAGACATCATGTTCTGTACCCATTTGACATGGAATTGGAAATAAGGAATTATTTTAAGAGCTATGATGCAAATTAAAGATGTGACTTTTGTTGTTTCCCTTTTCTTCCATTGCTTTGTATTGTTTCACTGGACTAGAATGTGACTGCACAGAATCCTGGGGTGGCTGCATCATGGAAGAAACAGGGTAAATTTTCGTTGTACCTGCATGTGATGTATAACTGAAATTGGTATCTATTATCAGCTACAGTCTCTCAGATACTGGTCTGTTAAGCTCAGCCTTAAAATAAATTCAATAATTCATTATCTGATATTTTAAAAAATGAAATAGCAGGTTCACTTTGTACTTTGAGGTTTTTATTTAAAGTTGGTAATAAAAGTAAAATAAAGTAACTGCTTCTACTTCTATTAACCGTTAAAAGAAGCACATGATTAAGTGCTTCTAAGTTGAGTGGTTGCATTAATTTTTCAGTACACTTAGGATAAAAGCTGGCTGTCTAACTGTCAGTGAAAACCCATTTAGTCAACAATTTATATTTTAAGGAACTCATAAACAGACATGTTTACCGTAATAAAATTATACTGTATTCCTTATATAATCAATAAGACTTTAAATTGAGATAGATTTATCACGACTAAATTAGGTAGTCTTCTACTGATAGGCATTTGAACATTTCCTCACCTAACTCCTCTTTGGAAACTAGAGCAGCTGTCTGAGGGTTGCTGGTACATCTGTGAACCAAGGCCTAGAAACATAATCTTTCCCAGGGACCCCTGCCCCATTGCAGCCACTGCCCCAAGGCCTCCTAAGCTACAGCCCCCTCCCAATAAATAGAAGAAGTTCCTCACTCGTATCTCTCCCACTTCCTGTGCTCATGTCAGACGTCTGCTCAACACATCACCATTTCTGGTCCTGCCCCGTCCCTGACCTACTTTTAGAGTCCCTTCCTTATTTCCCCACCAGGAGTCCAGCTCAGGGGAACACGAGGTGTGTGAGCATGCAGGCTTGAAGAGAGACTCGGCCATTATGCCTGCTACTCCAGAGCACATGCTTCTAGAAATTAGTTCAAACTTGACTGTTAACTTTGATGCTTCCCTTTCTATTGTACCATAGTTTCACAACATTATTGCTTCATCAGGCTTTTTTGAGGTAACACCATTCATAATATTGGTTCTATCAAGAGAGGTCTTCTGAACTTCCAATTTCTAAATGAATTTTTAGACTGACTCTCCATAGGATATAATAAAACTATTTAAACTTAATATGTATTTTTTGATGGGCTTCCCACGTGGCTCAGTGGTAAAGAATTCACCTGTCAAGCAGGAGACATGGGTTTGATCCCTGGGTCAGGAAGATCCCCTGGAGAAGGAAATGGCAACCCATTCCAGTATTCTTGCCTGGGAAATCCTATGGACAGAGGAACCTGGCAGGCTATAGTACATGGGGTTGCAAAGAATCGGGCACACTACAGCCACAGCATGTAGTGATAGATAGTGTCACATCTGACATAGTGATAGAAATTTGGTTAATTAATTCACAAAGAAGTTATTATATTATATTCCTTTTGTTATAATATTATATTCCTGCAAAATCATGGATATTACCAAGTAGTAAGTTGAGAATAAGGAGCTGTTGCCTAATTCTAATTCAGAAGGAGCTTACCCTAATTCTGGTTTGATTGTGTATATATACATATAAAAACATACATAAGTCTAACACATCTCTTTAGGGTTTCCTTGTATACCTCAGTTCTGTTGCTAAAGCCTGCAATGTAACATCTTTAATCAATTGACTCTTACAATTCCCTCCTCCAGAGTAAAATCTTGTGGGTTCCTAAGCTCCTTTTATTTAGTTCAGAGGCAAAAAAAAGAAAGTGCTTATCTTTACTATGTGCATGCTAAATGCTTCAGTTGTGTCCGACTCTGTGTGACCCCATGGACTATAACCTGCCAGGCTACTCTGTCCATGTGATTCTTCAGGCAAGAATACTGGAGTGGGTTGCCATGCCCTCCTCCAGGGATCTTCCTTATCCAGGGATCTAAACCGCGTCTCTTATATCTGCATTGGAAGGTGGGTTTCTTACCACTAGCACCACCAGGGAAGCCCTATCTTTACTGCTGCTGCTGCTAAGTCGCATCAGTCATGTCGGACTCTGTGCGACACCGTAGACGGCAGCCTACCAGGCTCCGCCATCCATGGGATTCTCCAGGCAAGAACACTGGAGTGGGTTGCCATTTCCTTCTCCAATGCATGAAAGTGAAAAGTGAAAGTGAAGGCTTAGTCATGTCTGACTCAGCGACCCCATGGACTGCAGCCTACCAGGCTCCTCTGTCCATGGGATTTTCCAGGCAGGAGTACTGGAGTGGGGTGCCATTGCCTTCTCTATCTTTATTGAGACAGAGCAAATAAAAGTGACCACATTTCTACAGCCTAGATGAAGTTTTGGGATGAACTTCTCAAAAAACCAAGTCTGAGCACAAAAGGGCTTGACTGCTAAGGAGGTTGTAACCTAGCCTCCCAAAACTGTGACTTCCTTTGGATTTCTATTTTTACAGGCTCTAGCACACATACTTATTTGACAGTTTGAACATAAGTGCCTTGCCGAAATTTGTGTAGAATCACGTGAATCCCTGGTGGCTTCCCTGGTGGCTCAGACGGTAAAGCGTCTGCCGGCAACATGGGAGACCCGGGGTTCAATCCCTGGGTCGGGAAGATCCCCTGGAGAAGGAAATGGCAACCCACTCCAGTATTCTTGCCTGGAAAATCCCATGGATGGAGGAGCCTGGCAGGCTACAGTCCATGGGGTCACAGAGTCGGACACAAATGAGCTACTTCACTTCATGTGAATCCAGAGTGATCCTTTTGTTCTAATTCAAAGGTTTTAATTTTCTTCTTTGATGACTGTTTTGGGTAAATTATTTACATAATTGATTGTTTATTTTCTCAGGGTATCTCATTCCAGAAAGTTCTCAAAGTGCAGTATTTTGGAATATAGAGACTTTTTACTGAGAGGGGGTGGAGCCTGTCTTTTCAACAGGCCAACAAAGGTTAGTAACTTAGAAAGTGTGCTTATTTCTCCTTTTTTTTTTTTAATTTTAACAGTGGAAATATGCCAAATGTCAGATACTTGTTTTGGAAAGCAGTTTTCTTTCCAATCAGATTAATGTTTAGTTATAAAAGGCTTTATCGTGTTGAAAAGTGAGTCTTGTTTCAATGAATGACAAGACCACAGCTTCACTGTTTTGAAACTCTGGTGTTTCAGTGCTGGTTGTATCTCCTCTCAGTCCTCCCCTATAAAAAACAGACAGACAATCCTTCAATTAAAATATCTTGAAGTTCTCATGTTAGGGTCTTTATCCTGCTGCCAAGAGATAGTGAGTTAGATTAAGATATATTACTTTAGTAATTTAGTAAGATATATTCCTTTAGTAATTACCATTACTCTGACAAAAATTCTGTTTCCCTTTGACATTTTCTCTAGGGGTATAAATAATTTCTTGGCTTTTCCTTCTTTCTTTTTTTGGAGGGAGGAGAGGAATGGTCCATTCTCCCAGATAGAAAGCATTGCTAATATCAACTAGCCAAAAAAAAATGACCCAAAGTATTTATGGATCTTATGCATACATACATGCATATTTGTATGTATGTATTTCTTTACTTGAGAAGGTCCATTTGTCAATGGCATTTCATTACTATTAATGTATACAATGCAACAATCTTGTATCCACAATTCCTTCATTCAAAAGCTCTGAAGATTGGAAATTTTTTTTTTATGAATTTGCAGGAAACATAGTGGACAGTAAAATTTGTCCTGAACTGAAAAATTTTATTTAACCCTCATAGTGTAAATATTCATAAGTCTTATTGCAGAAATGTTAATGTGTTCAATTCTAGGCTGTATACCAGGCTTTTCAGGGCGCTTTTGCAGAACATAGTAAATGCATCATACTTTTCTAAAATCCAGTAATGCCAGAATTCTTAAGCTCCCGGGCTTTTAGATCTGGGACTGTAGACCTATAGCAGAATCATTCCAAACGAAGTTGCTTAAAGGCAAAAAGACAGGACTGGTGCAAATTAGCAGATGCCATAGACATTCTAACATTGCACATTTCATATTTCCTTTTAAGACACTACATCATGAGTCAAATACAGTCCATTGCTCTGCAAAATATTTAATGCTCTGCAAATTGAGAGAGCAGTGAAGTCATGTTAGCTTTTAAAAAGAAAACAGTGACTGATGTGGATAACTGACAGAATAATTTATTCCCATCCCCATAATTAAGTGATACTGCCAAGTTAAGGCTGATACTCTGATGCCTGACATCTGTATAAAATCTCAGCAAGGCTGCAGAAAAAGAAACAGGAATTTTAAAGTGACCTTGCATCATTAAACTCAGTTGCCTGCCTTTCATGGCATTGATCTCAGCGTAACAGAAATTTGACAGCTTCAGAGTGTTTAAAACGGGTGCAGTGAGTAATAATGAATTAATGTGAGCTGCTGGCATTTATGAATTGCAAAGTACATGGCTAATTTTACCTGCCTTACAGCTCACCAGCTAATTATAAGCATCACGCCTGAGGAAACAACACTGAGTTGTTTGGAAATACTAAGAGCTCTAGTGTGTGTATAAGGATCCATCGTTAGATTTCTGAGATTGCCTGAGAGTAGAAAGGAAATTATTCCAATAACATGGAAACTAAATTAAAAAGTACCTATATGTCTTCAATTGTAGCAGTTAGTGAATATGGAATTCTGTCTTTTTAAATGACATATTGGAATAATTTTTTAAAAGCCCCTGTGGATTACAGTGAGATGGTTTATATGCATGTATGAAAGAACGGACTTTTTTCCAAATGTTATAGTCAGCGGATGTATATATATATATATGCATGAGGATCCCCTGGAGAAGGAAATGGGAACCCACTCCAGTATTCTTGCCTGGAGAATTCCATGGACAAGGAGCCTGGTGGGCTATAGTCCACGGGGTTGCAAAGAGTCAGACATGACTGAGCGACCAACACCCATGAAAGAACCGACTTTTTCCCAAGTGTTGTAGTCAATGGATACACACACACACACACACACACACATGCATGTTTTATGTGTTATTTTCACATTATCTATGGACATCTTTTCTGTTCTCTGGGAACCTTCTCAGCTGTCGTGTTTGCCATCTGATTTGTAACGGGGACCTGTCTCCGGATGGAAGAGCCCTAGGAATGAAATCTAGTAGTGGTTTACGTGGGAGGCCTGATACAAAGAGCTGTCATGTTCTAGTCTGTCTTTTCTCCTCTCTGCTGATCAGAATATCACAGAAATGAGGACTGTTGATTTTAGTCATTGGATTTTCCCATGGGGAAGCCCCACCCAAGTATCCTGGAAACCTTCCTTGCTTTTTATAGCAGCGTTCCTCCTGGAAGCAGAAGGAAGATCGGGTCTTCCTTGGGTGGACTCAGTGGGAGGCAGTCCTTCCTTGGGTGTGTGCTGCTCTCCCTCAGATACCTGGCTCTGAACATCTGGATTGGAATGCCCTGTTCCAGTCTTCACCTGAGTGTAGTGGACATACACAGAAAAATCTTGCCCCTGGTAATGGGAAATGGAAATGTTTCTCACAAATAATCAGTTGCCTGAACAACTGATCTGTAATATAGTTTATTTGGCAGTCAGGTTCATAGCTTTAGGAGGGTGGATTATTCTAGGAATTTGACTCTTCCATCACTCCAGGAATGATTGAGAAATTTCTACACTCTGTGCATATGCCTACATGTTTGCCTAATATGGTTCAGATGGTGCAGTTTTCTTTTCGGTGACAATGATGGGCATGGATTTCCAGCAACACTTTTCCCCTAAGTTTATTTGCATTTACTTGATGGCATATATCACCTTTAGCTGTGACTGAAGCATTTTTATCTTTTTGACAGTTTTTATAACTTCTCAGCTGTCTGGATATAAGTCAGCAAATTAGGTAACTGTGAGTCTTATTAGAGATGCGTTTTAACTCCATTAGTAAATATGAAAAGTGATCTATTCATCTTGACAGCTTATTTCTATAATAAGTAACTCTAATGGTAGAGGTCATCTCTGGAGCCCACCACCAGAGAATCCTCCAAGACATAGTACCTCCATTTAAAATATGTTTTTTAGAAGTGTTATTAATAAATGAACAGTGTTTCTCACACAGATATATTTGTAAGATGCCATAACAATAGGTCATAGAAGAATATCATGTGATAGCTGATTATAGGGTGTGTATATAACCTAACTGGAAAATTGATTTTCTGTGATAAATTGAAATGTTCTCCCTTTATCTTTCTAACCTCTTTCAGCTATTTGAGCCCACAGAATGTGGAAATGGATACGTAGAAGCTGGAGAGGAGTGTGATTGTGGTATCCATGTGGTAAGTATAAGAAATCTTTTCTACTTTCAGCACATCTTCTACCCAGAACAAGCAGTAATAGCATTAGTGAGAAGTCTACCTCATCATTCACTGCGGCCTCACTACCTTTATTTCTGAACTCTCTCATCAATGCTTAATCCTAGCTCAGACATTTTAGAATTAAACATGTCCTTATGGCTCTGTCTGAAGAAACCTAACACATTCTTCTAATCAAATTCATATCTCTTAAAAATTCATAGCTCATATTTCGTCTCAGACAAGTTGTACCAAGTTATGAAAATTCCTTCTGTGTTGTGCAATATTTTTGTCTTTGTAAAGCTAGATTGAATATTAAAATTATAATAGAGCTAACCGAGGGTAGGATGCCTGCTAAAAAATAAGCTTACTCTTTGGTATGGCACCCCACTCCAGTACTCTTGCTTGGAAAATCCCATGGATGGAGGAGCCTGTTAGGCTGCAATCCGTGGGGTTGCTAAGAGTTGGACACAACTGAGCGACTTCACTTTCACTTTTCACTTTCATGCATTGGAGAAGGAAATGGCAACCTACTCCAGTGTTCTTGCCTGGAGAATCCCAGGGACGGGGGAGCCTGGTGGGCTGCCGTCTATGGGGTCGCACAGAGTCGGACACGACTGAAGTGACTTAGCATAGCATTGGTACAGAAGTCCTTTCTTAGAAGATCATACTTTGCTGAGAAGTATAGCAGGAAGGAATCTACCACTAAAATGATTCATTCTTTCCTAAAATATTTGCTTACCATTATATACATATCCTCTTGTGAATAATGCATGTCACATGTGGAGAAAATATAGAATGACCAGCGGGTGGGTTTCCTCACTTACTCACATGAAGTGTTTTCTCTAGGAATGCTATGGACTGTGCTGTAAGAAATGCTCTCTCTCCAATGGGGCCCACTGCAGCGATGGGCCTTGCTGCAATAATACCTCGTGTCTTGTGAGTTCTCTGAAAGTTTCATCTCTCTTATCAATGACATATTAGCCAAATATTGCAATGTGTACCTTGAGTATTTGTACAGCTTGCCACACTTTTGTTGATGGACACTGTGTATTAGCCTGGCAATTTTATTGAATCAATAAATCTACCCAAATTCTGTGAGTTACTACAATTATCTTTGTTATAATTCACTACCAGCAAACCCTTGGACAGCAAGGAGATCAAACTAGTCAGTCTTAAGGGAAATCAACCCTGAATACTCATTGAAAAGACTAATACTGAAGTTGAAACTCCAGTATTTTGGTTATCTGATGCGAACAGCTGACTCACTGGAAATGTCCCTGATGCTGGTAAAGATTGAAGGCAGAAGGAGAAGAGGGTGTCGGAGGATGAGATGGCTGGATGGCATCATTGATGCAATGGACATGAACTTGGGCAAACTTTGGGAGATGGTGAGGGACAGAGAGGCCTGGTGTGCTGCAGTCCATAGGGTGGCAAAGAGTTGGACATGACTGGGTGACTGAACAACAACCAATAATCCTATTCTCCAGTATCTCCCTAAGAAAATATACCTATAATCCTTCCAAAATAAACATTGGCAATTGCCCTACTAACATGGGTGAAAACCAAGTTAAATGGTTGAATAGAAGAGGGACAATTTCTGTGGTCTTTTTCGTAATATGTCCCACTTACAAACTTTTTCTGTAAAACTCATCCTAATTTATTTTAAAGCCTGAGCATAAAACCTAGTCCTTATATTTTCACATTTGATTTTTAAAATCCCTTAGAAAGACAAATGGGAAGGCAATGGCAACCCACTCCAGTACTCTTGCCTGGAAAATCCCGTGGATGGAGGAGCCTGGTAGGCTGCAGTCCATGGGGTCTCGAAGAGTTGGACATGACTGAGTGACTTCACTTTCACTTTTCACTTTCATGCATTGGAGAAGGAAATGGCAACCCACTCCAGTGTTCTTGCCTGGAGAATCCCGGGGACAGGGGAGCCTGGTGGGCTGCCGTCTATGGGGTCGCACAGAGTCGGACATGACTGAAGCGACTTAGCAGCAGCAGCAGCAGAAAGGCAAACGAGCCAGATAAGGAAATAATATATGTATGTAAGTTTATATGTGTATATGCACACCTTTTGTTTGTGTGGAAATATAGTTCTATCTTTGGAAACCTCTGGTTAATTTTTAAAAAGTCATTTTAAAAATCTTTGTTTTTCTCATGCTATAAAATTCCTAATTTTTTTAAAACCAGAAAATAATATGATTTAACTTCATTCAATACCAAAGGGGTATTAGGCATGTGGTATTCTACAAGATTCCAGCTTAGATTTTCTTGCCTTATGTTCCCAATCAAATTATAAATTGCTTGAAAATGATGGACTCTTTCCTTCATCTTTTACCAACCCCTCTCCTAGACAAACAAAATGTCTTGTATTCAGCAGTCATTCACTGGCATCACTGAAGGGAATGCATATGAATTAATTGAAATCTGATTGTATATATTTAGCTAAAGCAAGACTAGTATCCAAGCTAATAGATAAATTAGTGCAGATTGGGTGTGTATATCAGCCTTAAGAGAGGTCCTAAATGTTTATATTTATATTTTAGTGTTTAGTTCTGTTGTCATCAGCCACACCAGTGTGTCTTCTTTACATAATTGCTATCACAGTGTTTTCCAAACATAATACTCTGAGATAGCAGATTTTGAAATCTGAACATTTAATGCCTTGGTTAATGATTCATATTTACTACAGAGAGTGGTTTTGGGGCATTATCTCTATTCTGAAACTACCTTGCTGATTCATAAAAAGAGTTTGGCAGTGGTTATGAAAGGATGTCATGCTTTCTGGTGAATACAAGAATACTGACTCTTGAAATATTAATACTGGTTCCTAATATTGAGTTTTGATTTGCAGTTTCAGCCACGAGGATATGAATGTCGGGATGCTGTGAATGGGTGTGATATTACTGAATATTGTACTGGAGACTCTGGCCAGGTATGGCAAACTGAGTTTTAGGTAATACATCTTATTTGCAAATACATATTATAATGCTTTCAATTTGAATTACATGTGTGAATATGATTTGGTTCTTTTGGGGTTTTTGGTTTTGTTTTGTTCTGTTTTCTAGTAGTTTCTAGCTCCCACTATGCTTTTATTTTAGGAATATTTATTGGGCCTAAAAAATCTGTTATCTTCCAAATTTCCCCTTTATAATTAATTTGCTTTATTATTGCTTATATCCAATTAATTGGTATAGGTGTATGTATCAGCAGTGTTCTGGTCCCCACATCTAAAACAGTAGGCTCACACTGATAAAGCACTAATGGTACTATTTTGAGCCACAAAACCCTTTCTTTTAACAAAATTTTGGACAGAAGCTCAGTGTAGAAATCTGAAAGCGTAGCACTGCTGTAGTTGAAGTGGGATTGGGGGCAGAAGTCCTCAGTCTGTCACCATCTCTCTCCATTTATGTATGAAGCACTGGCTTCATGGCCCACCACTTGGCATGATCTTCTTCATGTTAAAACTATTGCATTATCATTAAGATTGCCTTTCGGCATTCCTTCTTTACTTTTTATGTTTTTAAACATTTACATCGTGTTGTTTTAAGTCTTTGTCGTTCAAATGAATATTTGTGGAGCCCCTGCTGTGTCTCAAGCACTGCTTTGAATGCCAGGCTTTGGGAGGAATCGAAATAGGCAACTCCTTGCTCTTCCCAGGCTTGCATTCTGCTGGGTTAGAAAGGCTAATAAATTAATGAAACCCAGTGCGTACAGAAGCATGGCTTCTTCAAGAGATGGAATAGAAGCAGGGATAGCTGGGAAATAGTGGAAATGATTCAGGGAAGAAGTCAGGAGTCAGGCGTAGGGGCTTGGTAAGAATTTTCAACTTCATCCTACCTGCAATTTTATTCTGATGTTACTTCAACAGCATTTTCCCATGCTATGATACAGTTTTTATAAATATTCCCTTTACAGTTGCATGAAAGTCAACCATGTGGATTTACCAGTCACTTCTACATCCAGTGGTGAATATTTAGATTGTTGGCAGCATTTCATTATTATCATTAATAGGGCTATAAATCTCTTTGCATTAAAATTTTTTTTTTTTTTCTGGCATACGGGCTTTTAGTTCCCTGACCAGGGATCAAACCTGCTCCCCTCCCTGCATTGGAAGGGCAGAGTCTTAACCACTGGACCACCAGGGAAGTCCCTCTATGCATTTTAAAGAGTGTTTCTTGTTTGGAGTTAGCAACTTAGGGTAAGTTTCTCAAGAGCAGAATTACCTATTGCCAGGTATTGTGATTTACATGGGGTTCCTGATAGAGTATAGCTAGAAACTAAAATATTATTTTTGTTATTGCAAAGAGCCAAGTTGAAAGTCATAGCTCAGTGTGAGGGCTAAATGGGCCTCTTTACAGATCCTGAATTTAGGCTGTAGTAACTGATTATTGACATGATTGGGCCTGGAATGACCTCTCCTTGCAAAGGTGGCCCTTGCCTTGTATGCCATGGAGGAGCAGTAGAGAGAGGATGAATTATGTGAGTAGGCAGGAGAAGATGGCAGAACTGAGCCAGAATGTGGAGTTATTCTTCTGAAGTTTATCCATCAACCTGTCAATTGCTATACCTGCTTGGAGAAGTGAGCACAGGAGCAGAGAGTAACTGGAATAAGACTGAGTTCTCCTCCCTGGAAAGAAACATGAGAGGAAAACAAAATTTCCTAATTAACCTTTTGAAAGGTTTTGATGTATATATTCTGAGGCTTGATTCAAATGGATATAGTACAAAGGTTATGGTATAGTGAACTGTATTCAGGCTATCCTTTTGTGATTTTTATGCTTATCTGTCCTTACATATAAATACATAAATTGAATTCTTTGCAATTTTTAAATAATATAGTGGCAGTATATAAGAACTGTGGATTCTGTGATTTATGACAAGAATAATGACATTTCTGATATACTATTTCACTGAGTTATAATTTTAGTTTTGTAGAATGAGGCTGTTTTTATATCCATCGTATATGGTTTTGGTTTTGTGTGTTCAGTTCTTTTAAAAGTATCAGTTCATTTCAGTGCTCAGTCGTGTCTGACTCTTCACGACCCCATGGACTGTAGCACGCCAGGCCTCCCTGTCCATCACCAACTCCTGGAGTTTATTCAAACTCATGTGCATCAAGTCGGTGATGCCATCCAACCATCTCATCCTCTGTCGTCCCCTTCGCCTCCCACCTTCAATCTTTCCCAGCATCAGGTTCTTTCCAAGTGAGTCAGTTCTTCGCATCAGGTGGCCAAAGAATGAAAGCATAGTTTTTCCATTTCAACCTTTAACTCCTGAATTGTCATAGGCTTTACCCTTTATAATAAGGGTCCTTGTTCAATCTAATATTTTATTTAAATTTTTAAAATATTCTTTTTAATTCATGTCCCAAGATGAAAATTGTACTGTTAAATGCTCAGTGACATATTAGAATAGCATGTTCCTTTAGTAACAATTCCCTTCTCTGACCAGAAGGAACCTGAACTAGATACGTGGAAGAGAGGGAGTTAAATACCACCACACCCCGGTCCCCAACACACAGTAATTCTTCTGTTTTGCAAGAAGCAGGAAACTTTGAATTTAATTGATACTGATAATAATTAAAATGGGATGTCTCAGAATCTGTGCATCTCTGAAAATCAGTACTTTTGGTGACATTATGTATTTATTGCTTTTATTTCACAGTATATTTCTGCTTATTTTTTATATTAGCATTTACTGATGCTTCTGAGCTGCTTTTTAAATTCACAATTTAAAAGAGAATAAGACGTGGAACTGAGAGACATTCTGGGCAAACAATCTGGATGATCTAATAAAGATATTTTTGAAAGATATGGGAAATATGTTTTGTTAAAAACTATAAAATATGTCATCAAAATGGGAGTATAACACAATTTAAAATAAGCATACTTAAGGGCTGTTGCACTGTGGAAGCTAGCCTCAGTTGGACCTTCCTGCACAGTGTAAAAATGGCATTTATTTATCAGTATTATTTTTTATATATATTTTTATTTTTGGCTGTGTCTCTAGTTGAGGCACGCAGGCATAGTTGCCCTGTGGTATGTGGGATCTTAGTTCCAAGACCAGGGATTGAACCCATGTCCCCTGGCAACCCACTCCAGTACTCTTGCCTGGAAAATCCCATGGACGGAGGAGCATGGTAGGCTACAGTCCACGGGGTCGCAAAGAGTCGGACATGACTTCACTTTCACTTTCCCCTGCACTGGAAGTCAGATTCTTAACCACTGAACCACCAGGGAAGTCCCTCAAATGGCATTTAGAGATGGAATCCAGAGCTCTGCTCATAAGCAGAATGAAGTACACAGATTTATGGTTCTTCTATTTTAAATGTCTCCAAAGAACAATAGACATTTGATAATTTCCTTTGTTAAACATTTCAGTGTTAAACAACTGGCTTTTATTAGCCTAAACTGAAAATAGATTAGAAATCTTCTTCCATGTAGTTATGACAGTTTATGAGAGCTTTTTGAATTTTATCAAATCCTACTAGTTTTCTCCTATTGAAACATCACGAAAGTCAAATATGACAAGTTAAGTTTAGACCCTGATGTGTGTATTCAGCAAATGACATTTCTTTTGCATTTTGGTTCAGTGTGGTTGCATTCACCTTGGAGTTAATTACTGTTAGTTGATTAATAAGATAATGATGGTGTTTTGAGTGGATTTGGGTGAATGAAGAGACCATAGGGAATCTCTGTTTTTGTGCAGTTGGTCCAGTAAACCAAGTTCTCACGCTGATAATTACATCTTTTGAATAGTTACCATAAGGTTGAATGAAAACTGGTATGAAAATTGGTTGTTCTTTAGAAAGCTGTAGAACCAAAGCCTTTAATCTCAATGTGTTCCTTGATAAGTTACTGCTTCTTAGTAATTCTAAATTAGTTCCTTTAATCTCAATGTGTTCCTTGATAAGTTACTGCTTCTTAGCTATTCTAAATTAGTTCTATTATCTTTCTGTTGTGACCTTGATAAACAGCATGATACTGCAGAATAAAATAATTGTATCTGTGCAGGTCATTTATTTATTTTCTCAGTCAGTCACTAGTCATTAAGCACCTTCTTAATAATAATTGAGCCCAGCTTTGTTCTAGGTGCCAGGGAGGGAGCAAGGACAGAAAATCCCTGCCTGCATGGAGCTTGCATTAGGATGGGAGCAGTAGACAAACTGCATTAGGAAGGGGGCAGTAAACAAAGTGTTTGACTGTGTGGATCACAACAAACTGTGGAAAATTCTTCAAGAGATGAGAATACCAGACCACCTTACCTGCCTCCTGAGAAATCTGAATGCAGGTCAAGAAGCAACAGTTAGAACTGGACATGGAACAACAGACTGGTTCCAAATCGGGAAAGGTGCACGTCAAGGCTGTATATTGTCACTCTGCTTATTTAACTTCTATGCAGAGTACATCATGCGGAACGACGGGCTGGAAGAAGCACAAGCTGGAATCAAGATTGCCGGGAGACACACATTAGCACTGTGGCTGATTCATGTCAATGTAAGGCAAAAACCACCAAAATATTGTAAAGTAATTAGCCTCTAATTAAAATTAATGAATTAATTTTAAAAAAAGATTGCTGGGAGAAACATCAATAACCTCAGATATGCAGATACCACCCTTATGGCAGAAAGTGAAGAACTAAAGAGCCTCTTGATAAAAGTGAAAGAGGAGAGTGAAAAAGTGGGCTTAAAACTCAATGTTCAGAAAACTAAGATCATGGCATCTGGTCCCATCACTTGATAGCAAATAGATAGGGAAACAATGGAAACAGTGAGAGACTTTATTTTCTTGGGCTCCAAAATGACTGCATATGGTGACGGCAGCCATGAAATTAAAAGATGCTTGGTCCTTGGAAGAAAGGCTATGACCAACCTAGACAGCATATTAAAAAGCAGAGACATTACTTTATCAACCAACTTCCATCTAGTCAAAGCTATGGTTTTTCCAGTAGTCATGTATGGATGTGAGAGTTGAACTATAAAGAAAGCTGAGTGCCAAACATTTGATGCTTTTGAACTGTGGTGTTGGAGAAGACTCTTGAGAGTCCCTTAGACTTCAGGGAGATCAAACCAGTCAATCCTAAAGGAAATCAGTCCTGAATATTCATTGGAAGGACTGATGCTGAAGTTGAAATTCCAATACTTTGGCTACCCTATACAAAGAACTGACTCATTGGAAGAGACCCTGATGCTGGGAAAGATTGAAGGCAGGAGGAGAAGGGGACGACAGAGGATGAGATGGTTGGATGGCATCACTGACTTGATGGACATGAGTTTGAGCAAGCTCCGAAAGTTGGTGATGGACAGGGAAGACTGGCGTGCTGCAGTCCATGGGGTCGTGAAGAGTCGGATACAACTGAACAACTGAACTGACTGAGCAAAGAGACAGGTGAAAGTTTGGTGATAAGTAAAACAGTGAATGGGGAGCAGAGGATGCTAAAATGGGGGAGGAGTTTATGGTTTTGGAGGACATAGTTAAAGAAGGCTTCTCTGAGATGCTGACGTTCAGGCAAAGTCCTAAAAGAATTGAGAGAACAAGCTGGGCGGAAATCTGCGGGAAAGCTTGGAAGAAGAGCAAGAACAAAGACCATGGGTTGACAGCGTGGCTGGTACATTCATGTGAGGTCAGGTAGGGATGAGGTCAGGTAGGGAGCAGATCACGAATTTGGAAGACCAGTGAGTAGACTGGGAAGCCATTAGCAGAAGAGCAACATGATGTGGTTTAGGTTTTTAAAGGGACACTCTAGTAGCCCTGTCACCTATAAGGAGACTAGAGGGGATGAAGGGAAATCAGTTGGAGGTGGTTGCATCGTCAGATGAGAAGATAGTTTTGGGTTTGACCAGCTGTTAGCGGTGGAGATGGAGGAAAGTGGTCAGATTGTAATTATATTTGAAGATATTGCTACCAGGATTTGTCGATGGACTAGAAAGAGAGTGTGAATAAAAGAGAGGAACACAGGATGACTCCTTGGTTTGGGGCCTGGGCAACTGGGAGAGTGGGACTGTCATTTACTGAGAAGGTGAAAATCAAGGGAGGACCTCACAGGGTATTGCTATGTTTCTTATTCACTTACTGCAACTGTGGGGTTTTTTTGTTTTTTTTTTTCCCCTTTTAGTATTTGTTTTGAATGCTGTAGCAGAGCCTTTGACTTGAACTTTTTTTTTTTAGCTCTCTTAAATGTGATAAATAAGATGAAGAGAGAGTAAAAATATGAATTATCTAGGATAATGTTAGGGAAAATTGAAATGTACTTAAAAAAAAAAAAAACTATTTGATAAATAGACCTGGAAAAAGAAAGAACTATCACGTCACAGTTGTTTTAACAAGTCTATAGTTTGAGAGGTCAGAAATGTAGTGGAGATATAGCACTTTTATTGAAGGGCTGGTTATTTCTTTTTCAGTAATGTGGCATGGAGGTGACTGTCATGGGTGTCACATGCAGATCTGACATTTTCATAGAGCTGAACGAGGTCTTGTAAATTAGTTCCTGAACGTATCCACTCCTGTGTAACAAGCTGACTTGTTCCCTTCATTGTCCATTTTAATCCCTTCTATTTTGAACTTTGTAGGCAAGTGAACGTAAAGTATTCTAGTGCATCTCATGGAAAACAAACATAAGAAGCACCCACTGCTTTGACTGATTGATTCATTTTTACCAATGACTGGAGAATAAATTTGGATTAGCTGTTTACTCGTGTTTTTCTAATTATAAGTTGTATTTTTTTTTTACATTTATTTCAAACTTTACTGATATGAATGATGTGTAGCACACAATTTACAAATAGTAATAAAATCATCCTTACATTTTTTTGCACTTTAATGTATTGTGCAAATAATCTGAAAGTACTTCACATATTGAATGTTAACTAAAAATATATTTTTCAGTGCCCACCAAATCTTCATAAGCAAGATGGATATGCATGCAATCAAAATCAGGTATGCTGGGCCACAGGTTTTAACTGGGATTTTGTGAAAAGCTCAGTTTTCAGGGTTTTTTTTTGGATGAATGTAATTTTGATGGCAAATTGCAGCTCAAACAACAGGAAATTATTGCATTGGTCTTCTAACTCAGAGTTGTTTCATATCATATAAAATACTAAATATATTTATCTCTGGGTGCAAACTATCCAGATTGAGAGTGTGGGGAAAAAAAGTAATGGCTGAAGAATTAGAGATCTAACTTATGGAGTTGTAACTGTCTTTAATCATTTTAGCCTATTATGGGAAAATATGGTAATATATGGTAATGCTTTTTTTTCCTGAAGCTATGTTATGACCTAACCATTCACATACAAAAAAACCTAAAAATCATTTTGGTGTCACTCAAAGAAATGCACCCATTTTTGTTTTCCATAAAATTTTAGATGATTAGTTGGACTTGAGCTGTACAGTGAGGTCTGTTCTGTGTTTTAGATTTTAATTTTCATTCTTCTGTGTCTCTTAAGATGTTTGTGAGTTTTATTTTCATTGTGAAAATACTAGGGTACCCCAAAAAACCCAACTTTGTCTAAAACAATGATAAGGAGACCTTGCAGTGAGAATCTGGGGGGAAATGGGACCAGCTCCTTGTACCTTACAACATGCATTCTGCCCTCAGGGCCGCTGCTACGACGGGGAGTGCAAGACCCGGGACAACCAGTGTCAGTACATCTGGGGAACAAGTAGGTCATGTTTCCTGCTTGGTGGTCTCACTCAGGTTTCTCTTAGTATTCTTTGCTGCCAGTCTTGCTGATTGGGAGTGATTAAAACAAGAAAAAAAAAAAACTAGAAAAGCCTGAAGAGAATGGTGAATCATAGTCACATAGCCACAGCAAACACCTGCTGACGTTGAAGACTTGTCATCAGAACTGAACATCACTATTCAGTGATTGTGGCTGAGACAGAACGGATGGCACACCCACTTGCTAAGATTGGGTTGAGTGCGGTGGTCATGCCTATTATCAATCCACTTGGGTAATTTTCTTTATACCTTGGATTTAACATTCACCACTTCAAGGTAGCTTTCCATTCTTTTATCCTAGGAAAGTACCAGGCTTTTTTATTTTTATTTTTTAATTCTGTAATTGATTATCTCAGTTTGAAGTGAAACACAAGTACTTCCTGATATACATTTTGGGAACATGGTCATTTTCTCAGTATGTTCCCTACATGTCAGTACACATATTCTCTTCCTGACATTTTCATTGTCTTGCCAGTGAATTTCAGTTAATGAGGTCCAGACTGGAAGAGAGAGAAGTGGCTCTGTCTTGCTGGCAAAGACTGGGTCACCTACCAGGAAAAGAAGGCACCCAAAGGGGACTAGGACTCATGCACAAGTGATTTAGTGTTTGGCAAATATCATTTAACTGAAAGATTTACTTTCAATGGTTCAGTTTTGACAAGGGAAAGATAATAGAGGTATATTTGTCTTTCAAAAAAGTTGAAATATCAAAATCCACATGCCAACAAAATTTCAGCAAGCTCAGATTTTATAATGCTTCCTGATACTAATAGAAAGCAGGGTTAAGAATGTTTATTAGTTTTTTTGGTGTCACTTCACTAATTCCTGCTGATGATTAATCCTACCTCCCCTCCTCAAACCCACCAATAAGAATTGGGAATAAATTTGTCTCCCAAGTTAAAAAAGAACGGTGTGTTTGAGCTGTTCTGTCTTACCTTGCAAGAGCCATGGGTGAAATTTTCAGGAATTTTAGAAGCTGATTGACATCACATTCTTAGTTTAAAATTAGCCATGTATTACACTGTGGAGATTTACACCATGGAAATGGGTAAGTGCTACAAATTAGGAATTTGTTCCTTTTTCTGGAGCAACAGTTATTAAGATTTACTGGCACAGTACTGGTTATGGATAACAAAAAAAACTAAAAGTAATTCTGTTTTCTTGCTCGTCTCCAAAAGAGGCTTCAGGGTCTGACAAATTCTGTTATGAAAAGCTGAATACGGAAGGCACCGAGAAGGGCAACTGTGGGAAGGATGGAGACCGATGGATCCAGTGCAGCAAGCAGTGAGTGGCCGTCTCTGGGCGCATAATGGGTGGACTTGGTGCAGGGAGCACAAAATAAATGTCACTGATTTTTTAATAAATTGACTACTTAAAATTTTAGAGTATGAATTTAAAAGATCGTATATCTAGAAGCAAATGACTATGAACTAAACTGTTTGTGTGGCACAGACACACCATTTCTGTAAACTTCAGGAAAGTTCTCACATGCTGTATTTTACTTGAAGCTTGTTTGGAAGAGATATTTTGCTAAGGTATTTTAAATTAATCGTGGGTTTTGATTTTCTACTTTTGCTTTCAAAAACCTATGAATGTGCTAGTATAAGGAATTCTGCAAGCAAAAGATGTAGACTGTCTATATTTTGGGGGCCATTTAAAATGAAATAACATACATTTGATTATTTTTCAAATGTAACACGATTTGACTTGATTAAATAGCTAATATCTGTATTCAAGTTTTATTTTCCCTTCTAAAAAGTATCTGAAAGTTAAAGTCGCTCAGTCATGTCCCAGTGTTTGTGACCCTATGGACTATACAGTCCATGGAATTCTCCAGGCCAGAATACTGGAGTGGGTAGCCTTTCCCTTTTCCAGGGGATCTTCCTAACCCAGGAATCGAACTGGGGTCTCCTGCATTGCAGACTTATTCTTTACCAACTGAACTATGAGGGAAGCCAAAAAGTATCTAGTCAGTGCCTATTGAGGACTCTTTACTCAGGAAATGAGATACCTTCAGAGCACATTGGTAATATTTTCCCTTGATTTGTTGAGGAAAGTTAAAATTGCAATTTAATAGTTTTTTAAGGTTAGCTCATTGACTTGGGTCTCTGGGATCATTATGTGATAGACCAAACTCCTCCATTCTCCTTCCATAACAATGGAGATTCTTCTCCCATTGTGAAGCAGATCGAGGATTTAAGGGAAGTTTTGTTTATCTAATTAATGGTCTCTAATGTACTTTTTGAAACTTGGCAGTTGTATGTAATCTTTGATGGTGGATGAGGCCTTAGGAGGCAAAAAATCTTTGACTTCTTTAAAATTAAACCAAAATAACAGAACAGAGCTTCCAATCTGATGTCTCATGACTGAGTTATAGAAGTTTTGAGATGTTCAGTCTCTGAGGTTCCAGGGAGGAAGTGGAGTCTAAACTAGTCAGAACCTATGGGGTTGGATGTCTATGGCTTCATTCATTAAGTCAATGTCACAGACAAATCTGATCATTTCTCTGTGCCTCTGTGACTTCAGAAAGTTGGGAGGCATTGCTTTAGATCATTGTAGAAGACAGCTTTCAAATATCTGGCAATAGAATATCCAGCCACCAGTGAGTTAAGGAAAATAAATGTATTTTTTTAACTTAAAAAAATTGAGAAATATAGAAACAGAAAAGTGATTAATATACAAATATCAGTTCAGTTCAGTTCAGTCGCTCAGTCGTGTCCGACTCTTTGGGATCCCATGAATCGCAGCATGCCAGGCCTCCCTGTCCATCACCAACTCCCGGAGTTCACCCAGACTCATGTCCATTGAGTCAGTGATGCCATCCAGCCATCTCATCCTCTGTCGTCCCCTTCTCCTCCTGCCCCCAATCCCTCCCAGCATCAGAGTCTTTTCCAATGAGTCAACTCTTTGCATGAGGTGGCCAAAGTACTGGAGTTTCAGCTTTAGCATCATTCCTTCCAAAGAAATCCCAGGGCTGATCTCCTTCAGAATGGACTGGTTGGATCTCCTTGCAGTCCAAGGGACTCTCAAGAGTCTTCTCCAACACCACAGTTCAAAAGCATCAATTCTTCAGCGCTCAGCCTTTTTCACAGTCCAACTCTCACATCCATACATGACCACAGGAAAAACCATAGCCTTGACTAGACGGACCTTTGTTGGCAAAGTAATGTCTCTGCTTTTTAATATGCTATCTAGGTTGGTCATAACTTTTCTTCCAAGGAGTAAACGTCTTTTAATTTCATGGCTGCAGTCACCATCTGTAGTGATTTTGGAGCCCCCAAAAATAAAGTCTGACACTGTTTCCACTGTTGCCCCATCTATTTCCCATGAAGTGATGGGACCGGATGCCATGATCTTAGTTTTCTGAATGTTAAGCTTTAAGCCAACTTTTTCACTCTCCGCTTTCACTTTTATCAAGAGGCTTTTCAGTTCCTCTTCACTTTCTGCCATAAGGGTGGTGTCATCTGCATATCTGAGGTTATTGATATTTCTCCTGGCAATCTTGATTCCATCTTGTGCTACTTCCAGCCCAGCGTTTCTCATGATGTACTCTTCATAGAAGTTAAATAAGCAGGGTGATAATATACAGCCTTGACGGACTCCTTTTCCTATTTGGAACCAGTCTGTTGTTCCATGTCCAGTTCTAACTGTTGCTTCCTGACCTGCATACAGGTTTCTCAAGAGGCAGGTCAGGTGGTCTGGTATTCCCATCTCTTTCAGAATTTTCCACAGTTTATTGTGACCCACACAGTCAAAGGCTTTGGCATAGTCAATAAAGCAGAAATAGATGTCTTCCTGGAACTCTCTTGCTTTTTCGATGATCCAGCAGATGTTGGCAGTTTGATCTCTGGTTCCTCTGCCTTTTCTAAAACCAGCTTGAACATCTGGAAGTTCACGGTTCATGTATTGCTGAAACCTGGCTTGGAGAATTTTGAGCATTACTTTACTAGCGTGTGAGATGCATGCAGTTGTGTGGTAGTTTGAGCATTCTTTGGCATTGCCTTTCCTTGGGCCTGGAATGAAAACTGACCTTTTCCAGTCCTGTGGCCACTGCTGAGTTTTCCAAATTTGCTGGCATATTGAGTGCAGCACTTTCACAGCATCATCTTTCAGGATTTGAAATAGCTCAACTGGAAATCCATCACCTCCACTAGCTTTGTTCATAGTGATGCTTTCTAAGGCCCACTTGACTTCACATTCCAGGATGTCTGGCTCTAGGTGAGTGATCACACCATCGTGATTATCTTGGTCGTGAAGATCTTTTTTGTACAGTTCTTCTGTACAAAATTCTTGCCCCCTCTTCTTAATATCTTCTGTTTCTCTTAGGTCCATACCATTTCTGTCCTTTATCGAGCCCATCTTTGCATGAAATGTTCCCTTGGTGTCTCTAATTTTCTTGAAGAGATCTCTAGTCTTTCCTATTCTGTTGTTTTCCTCTATTTCTTTGCACTGATCGCTGAGGAAGGCTTTCTTATCTCTCCTTGCTATTCTTTGGAACTCTGCATTCAGATACTTATATCTTTCCTTTTCTCCTTTGCTTTTCGCTTCTCTTCTTGTCACAGGTATTTGTAAGGCCTCCTCAGACAGCCATTTTGCTTTTTGCATTTCTTTTCCATGGGGATGGTCTTGATCCCTGTCTCTTGTACAATGTCACGAACCTCCACCCATAGTTCATCAGACACTCTATCAGATCTAGTCCCTTAAATCTGTTTCTTACTTCCACTGTATAATCATAAGGGATTTGATTTAGGTCATACCCAAATGCTCTAGTGGTTTTCCCTACTTTCTTCAATTTAAGTCTGAATTTGGCAATGAGGAGTTCATGATCTGAGCCACAGTCAGCTCCTGGTCTAGTTTTTGTTGACTGTATAGAGCTTCTCCATCTTTGGCTGCAAAGAATATAATCAGTCTGATTTTGGTGTTGACCATCTGGTGATGTCCATGTGTAGAGTCTTCTCTCGGAGAAGACAATGGCACCCCACTCCAGTACTCTTGCCTGGAAAATCCCATGGACGGAGGAGCCTGGTAGGCTGCAGTCCATGGGGTCACTAAGAGTCGAGCTCGACTGAGCGACTTCACCTTCACTTTTCGCTTTCATGCATTGGAGAAGGAAATGGCAACCCACTCCAGTGTTCTTTCCTGGAGAATCCCAGGGACGGGGGAGCCTGGTGGGCTGCCATCTATGGGGTCACACAGAGTCGGACACGACTGAAGCGACTTAGCAGCAGCAGCAGCAGCAGAGTCTTCTCTTGTGTTGTTGGAAGAGGGTGTTTGCTACGACCAGTGCATTTTCCTGGCAAAACTCTATTAGTCTTTGCCCTGCTTCATTCCGTATTCCAAGGCCAAATTTGCCTGTTACTCCAGGTGTTTCTTGACTTCCTACTTTTGCATTCCAGTCCCCTATAATGAAGAGGACATCTTTTTTGGGTGTTAGTTCTAAAAGGTCTTGTAGGTCTTCATAGAACCGTTCAACTTCAGTTTCTTCAGCGTTACTGGTTGGGGCTTAGACTTGGATTACTGTGATATTAAATGGTTTGCCTTGGAGATGAACAGAGATCATTCTGTCGTTTTTGAGATTGCATCCAAGTACTGCATTTCGAACTCTTTGTTGACCATGATGGCTACTCCATTTCTTCTAAGGGATTCCTGCCCGCAGTAGTAGATATAATGGTCATCTGAGTTAAATTCACCCATTCCAGTCCATTTTAGTTCGCTGATTCCTAGAATATCGATGTTCACTCTTGCCATCTCCTGTTTGACCACTTCCAGTTTGCCTTGATTCATGGACCTGACATTCCAGGTTCCTATGCAATATTGCTCTTTACAGCATCGGACCTTGCTTCTATCACCAGTCACATCCACAACTGGGTATTGTTTTTGCTTTGGCTCCATCCCTTCATTCTTTCTGGAGTTATTTCTCCACTGATCTCCAGTAGCATATTGGGCACCTACTGACCTGGGGAGTTCCTCTTTCAGTATCCTATCATTTTGCCTTTTCATACTGTTCATGTGGTTCTCAAGGCAAGAATACTGAAGTGGTTTGCCATTCCCTTCTCCAGTGGACCACATTCTGTCAGACCTCTCTACCATGCCTGCCCGTCTTGGGTGGCCCCACAGGGCGTGGCTTAGTTTCATTGAGTTAGACAAGGCTGTGGTCCTAGTGTGATTAGATTGACTAGTTTTCTGTGATTATGGTTTCAGTGTGTCTGCCCTCTGATGCCCTCTTGCAACAGCTACCGTCTTACTTGGGTTTCTCTTACCTTGGACGAGGGGTATCTCCTCGCTGCCGCCTCTCCTGACCTTGAACATGGAAATATACACACACACACATACACATATATATGTATATATACACACACAAATATACATTTTGCCAAATAAATGCAAAGTGAACTTTCATGTAACCCCTCTATGAATCAAGAAACAGTGCATCCCAGGATGTATTCTTCACTCTCACAACCCCTGTCTCTCTCCTGAAGGTACTGTTGTTCTCAATTTTATGGCAGTTGCTTTCTTAGTTTTCTTTAGACATATACTGCTCAAGTTTTCAGCCCTAAACAGTTTACTTTGCCTAAAATTTTGGTAGCTTTATATAAAAGGAATCATATTTCATGTATTATTTTGTATTTTGCTTCTTAAGTTCATTATTTTGAGAGTTTTCCATGGTATGTGTAGCCGTAGATTCATATTTATTATTCTTTTATTTCATTTTCATTCATATTTATAGGTATATACCTTCTCCATTTTGTGTTGACAGACATTTAGATTGTTTCCATGTCTTGGCTATTAGGAATCATGCTACTGTGAACATTCTGGTACATGTAACTTAGTTCTCATTTGTACATATTTTTCTAAGTCCATTCCTGGAAGAAAAATTGCCAAGTCATAGGGGATATATATTCTCAGTGTCACTAGATGGTGTGACACTATTTTCTAAAATGGTTGTGCTAGTAAACGCTGCTGCTGCTAAGTCACTTCAGTCGTGTCCAACTCTGTGCGACACCATAGACGGCAGCCCACCAGGCTGCCCTGTCCCTGGGATTCTCCAGGCAAGAACACTGGAGTGGGTTGCCATTTCCTTCTCCAATGCATGAAAGTGAAAAGTGAAAGTGAAGTTACTCAGTCATGTCCAACTCTTTGTGACCCCATGGACCTCAGCCTACCAGGCTCCTCTGTCCATGGGATTTTCCAGGCAGGAGTACTGGAGTGGGGTGCCGTTGCCTTCTCTGCTAGTAAATGCTACCATTGATAATTCGTATAAGAGCATTTTGTTGCACTGTACTGTATTCTCACTAACACTTGGTGTCATCAGACGTTTTATGTATTCTGCTGAGTGTGAATTGCTTTATTATTGTGGCTTTAATTTGCATTTATGAATGGAATAGTACATTTTCATGCATTTACTGGAGATGGATTGTATGTGTGTGATATGCCACTTCAATTCTTTGCACATTTTTTAAGGAGTTCATTGTTTACTTAACAAATACTGTGGAGGTAGGTGTCCTCATGGTGAGTGAGTCATTTAACAATGTCACCAAGGACCCAGATGATTTCTGTCTCTCTTCTCTGTATTACTTAGCATGTTCACTTTGTATCTTTACATGTGAATTCACGATTGCAAGGTGAATGCCAAAGTTCCGCATTCAAAAGCAGGAAGCAGGGGTAGCAACAAAAGACCTTCTCCGTGTCAGGCTCTAGAAGCCTGTCCAGAGCATAAAATTCTCCCCAGCAACTCCCTATTGGGCTTTTCTTCACATCTCAACATTCCAAGGGCCACTCTTAGCTCTGGGAGCATGGGAAGGAGGCATGGCTCAGTAACTGGGTGTAGAGAATGAGGGTGTCATGATAGGTTCTGACACTAGTCATGAGCCATCTCTCAGAGCTGGTTACTTTACTACCTTACACAAGCTTTGATCCTTTTAGGAAGCGGGGCGGTGGGGTGGGGGGGTGCAGTTTACCAACCAACAGTATCTAAACAAATGTTTTCATTTAGAAGGAAAGGGAATATTTCCCATTTTTAAATATTTGTGGACCAAATAATTTTGATTTTTTCAGTGATTCCTCCTGTCTTGTTCTTTTTTGTTTAATATGTTCAGTGATGTGTTCTGTGGATTTTTACTCTGCACCAACCTTACTCGAGCGCCACGTATCGGTCAACTTCAGGGTGAGATCATCCCAACTTCCTTCTACCACCAAGGCCGGGTGATTGACTGCAGGTAACACAGTAAATGTTGGCAAGCCTAATGAATCATGAGAATTACAAATTAGAAAAAAGTCAAGGGAAATATTTCTATTTTTCATGAGAGAAATAACAACTTAGATTTTATTATCACTTTGTGTATTGAAAGGCATTTAAAAAACAAAGTTATATATCAATTTGGACATTGTATTTGCTTAAAGATTATGCCAGTTATTAGTAGGGAGACATTCTTTGTATTTATAATTTTAAAAGTAGAATTTTATGATATTCATTTTGAATATGATTAAAGTTTTGAGCATTAAAATATGTCACTGTTTGAACATTGTATGTTTTATTTTTTGTGACAAAAGAGAATTTAAGCTATACTCTATGTGCTTGGTTTAGAAGATTAATTGAAACCTAATCACATATAGAAAGTATAGTGAAGTGAAACTGAAAGTTGCTCAGTCGTGTCCACCTCTTTGCGACCCCATGGACTGTAGCCCACCAGGCTCCTCTGTCCATGGAATTCTCCAGGCAAGAATAGTGGAGTGGGTAACAATTCCCTTCTCCAGGGAATCTTCCCAACTGAGGGATCAAACCCAGGTCTCTCACATTGCATGTGGATTCTTTACCATCTGAGCCACCAGGGAAGCCCATAGAAAGTATATACTAAAATATTTATAGCTCTAGTCAATCATTTTATATCCAATTATCTGTGAGTACAAGGCACAGAAGATACAAGACTTGTTTTTTTTAACACTGGGAGTCATATTATATTTTAAATAATATTGTTCCCATTAAAGGAGTTGTAATTCTAAGATGCTATGCTCTCATTCAAATGATAATGTCCATTGCCCAAAACACTTTTGGGATTCCCCCTACAAATTGCCCTCAGGATATGTAATGTTTATCTTTAGTATCCCCCAAATAGCAAAACTTCATCTTACATAGGTGAATGTAAGATTTAGAATCATCCCTAAATAATTTTGAACAAAATTTGGTAAATCAACTGGATAGCCACATTGGATATTGCTATGTTGGTCAAATGGTTGCTGATTTCCTGTCTTTTAAATGGCTCTAAAGACAATTTGAATAGGGTCTTAGACAAGAAGATCCTTCCTGGATAAATTTGTAGTATTCAAATGCAGTTACTTTGATGCACAGAAGCTTCCTTTGAGTGTGTAAGTTTTCACACACCTTTAGATGCAACAACCTTGTTAAATTATATTGTTATAGTCTAAACTAGTATATTTAAAAATTTTTTAGATATTAAAATATTTTATTTTAATATTTTAAAAATATTAAGCAAGGTATCTAATTAGTAATTATAACATTGATCATTATTCAAATTCCAGTTGTCCTTAGCTTTGAGATTTTAGAAGTATGTATCAATAGAGAGGAATCGGCTTGTTTTTTTCAACCATGAATAATCCAGCCCTCTAAAGTAATAATTTTCCAGATGTTTTCAGTTGCTTTCTATGCCCAACACCTGCCTTTTTGTATCAGAGTGTCTTGGAGTGTTAATGATAGGATTGCTTCTGTTGTTCTTATGCACACGTCTCCTTTAGTCTTAACGTTGGCTTGCAAACAAGGAAAGGTTTAGAACACACTTCGCGCAAACGACATATTTTTGTTCTGATGAAGTGCAGAGCAATAATGCTACTGAAAGGCAGTTTCTTTTATCATGCTCTCTTACTAAGGGGAGGTGGAGAAAGGGTGCAAGGAAAAGTCGAGAAATGCTAGGAGAAATCCACGTCCACTGACAGCCTCTTCAGTTTCCTGAATAGCAAACCTCACTCATGTTGGTGGTATATTTCCAAGTGTGGTGCTAATGACTGTATGACTATCTTTTTCTTTTTAGTGGTGCTCATGTGGTTTTAGATGATGATACAGATGTGGGCTATGTCGAAGATGGAACACCATGTGGCCCATCTATGATGTGTTTAGAACGGAAGTGTCTACAGATTCAGGCCCTAAATATGAGCAGCTGCCCCCTCGATTCCAAGGGTAAAGTGTGTTCAGGCCATGGGGTAAGTAGACATCAGTGTCCAGCTCAAATCTTCCTTGTCTAACATCCTCTAAGTTCACAGTGGTTGGACTTCTGGTCCAGCCATTCTCCTTCTGTGACTCTAGGCACTGACTATGATTTTTTCCTTATATCCTTATCTTCTAAGACTAACACCTAAATGTGTTGATATGGTTTTAGTTTTGTTGGTTTTTTTTTTAATCACTTTGTGTATTTTTATTCACCACAGTCTTTTGGAATCCAAGGAGTTAGTAGAAAAATGATGTGATTCCTAAAGAAACTATAGACCCTATGTGACTGCTTTGCACCATTCATAATAATTTACACTTTTCAGTAATTCCCTTTCAGCTCCTCAACTACTCAACGTCCATACTGAGTATTTATGTGTTGAAGATCACACTAGACTAGAGGTTGGATCACTGCTATAATTCACATGTTTAAAGTTGGACAGTTATGCTTGGACCATTGCCAGCAAAAGAGAAGATGTGCTCTCTACACACACCTGCATGTATCTTTAAATTCTGGGCACAAAGTGTTGGGGCAGGTACTTCCTGGCAAACCTAAGTTTATTACCTAAAAACACATTTTAGTGATTATTTAAATTGGATTTAGTAGAAGAAAGATAGTTCAAAATTTATACAGAATTCAAAAATGGTAAAAGACATGAAGAAACTCAGAGCGATCATATCAAAGGAAGATGCTGCAGCAAAGGTAAAAATAATCCAAAATATAGATAACTAAATGAGTGATATGTCACACACAAGGTAGAAAGGCATAAGGAGCTTATGCCCAATGACTTAGACTCACGAGCAGGTAGTAGAGACTAATGATCAAGAGCGTGGATTTTGTGGCTAGAAAGGATCCCGAGTTTGAATCCTGACTCTGCTTCTTTTTATCCCAGTTACTTTGGGCAAGTCACTCAGCCTCTCTCAATCATCAGGGTGCTAGTGATTAAATGAGATGTTATGTACAAAGCACTGAGTATAAGTACCTAGCACATAATCAATGTAGTAAATATTCAATAATTGCTATAGTAAATTAAAAGCTTCCCTGGTGGCTCAGTGGTAAAGAATCCGCCTTCCAATGCAGGAGATGCAGGTTTGATCCCTGGGCCAGGAAGTTCTCCTGGAGAAGGAAACGGCAACCCACTGAGTATTCCTGCCTGGGAAATCTGATGGACAGAGAAGCCTGGTGGGCTACAGTCCATGGGGTTGCAGGAGAGTTGGATATGACTTAGCTACTAAAAACAATAACAGCAGTAAAAGCACTGGGCAGACCACTCAGCTACTCAGTTATTGCTCTGAAAACATTATATATAAAACTTAATGCATAAAAGGTTCATGATTCTCCATTACCCACCCCGACTTCTTCATCTTGTTGAATAAAAGCTTAAATTCAGTGTGTTAATTATCATCATCACATTATATCATTTCAGATTAAAGAGCTTCTTATATCCATAAGCTTAAATTCAATTTTATCATCTCTAAACAATCTATCTCTGAATGTATGTCACAGGCAGATAGGGATTTAAACTACTCTGTCTCCAGTTTGTGGATGGTTATTTATTCCATCTAAATTACAGGTCCATTCCAGGGGCAGAGAGAGGGCAGAGATCACTCTAGGAGGGTCTTCAGCCAGGCTGACTGAGCGGGGAGCGACAGTGCAGGCAGACAGGGAAGGTGGTGGTGGTGGGGAGCTTGTTTGGCTGGGAGGGCACCACCGAATAACTGCTGTGTTGGGCACGATGAGGTAATGCAGTGCGTTGGTGATTTATGTCTCCTGGTACTTCATCTCTGGCAATGCCTTTTAAATCCAACATGTATTAATTTCTTGAATTAAGCATATTGTTTCTAAGGTATGTTTCTGGAAGCAACTACTTCTGAAAAAGCTACCTTGTCAGATGTGTGTACTTAAATAATATCAACACCAGTAATTAACATTTAATTTGAAAATTTCTTCCTTTTAATCTTTGATTTTTCTAAGATTAACTGAAAAAATATCACCCAAGTATTGGATCTATACATTGTCTAGTATTCAGAGCCAGGGGAGGGGCTTTGCTGATGGATCAGTGCTAAGAATCCTCCTGGTCTGGGAAGATCCCACATGCCACAGAACAGCTAAGCCCGTGCATCACAACTACTGGGCCTGTGCTCTAGAGCCTCCAACCTTCAGCTACTGAGCCCACGTGCCGCAACTCTGAAGCTCACATGCCATAGAGCTCATGCTCTGCGACAAGAGAAGACACTGCGATGAGAAGCCCATGCAGGGCAACTAGAGACTCGCTCCCGCTCACTGCAGTTAGAGAAGAAGCCTGTGCAGCAGCGGAGACCCAGCACAACCAAAAATAAAAAACAAAAACAAAACCCAAAAAACAAAACCAGGGGAGACTTAAAAATTTCAAATGGTTTTAAAGCTTCTACCCTGTCCCATGTGTCTTTTACATTTACCACCATCATTCTACCAAGTATGGTGAAAATGCCCCATCTCTGTTCTTTGTTCTCACAGGTGTGTAGTAATGAAGCCACCTGCATCTGCGATTTCACCTGGGCAGGGACAGACTGCAGTATCCGGGATCCAGTTAGGAACCTGCACCCCCCCAAAGACGAAGGACCCAAGGGTTTGTGTGATTTCAGTTTCAATTCCTTGCATACTGAATTCATTAGTATCCTTCCAGGTGCCAATATAACAAGTTCATAGGTTTTCTGGAGACACATAAGAATATCTCTTTTTGTCATTAAAATGTCTGATTCATGTTCCCGCAAAATTAAGGGTTCTTGGATATGACATTGAAAAAATTGCTTAAGTTACCCCTTAGTCTAGAACTGGAATTAGGAAGAGGTAAATACACCAATTTCCTTTCTTTCCTGTAAATCTCATTCTTCCATAATCACAAATGTTAATCATTTTATAGTTGGTTGAAGCTAAATCAGTTTTTTAAATAGATGAACTCTTTTTCACTTACATGAGACTCTGGTCATTCCTCAATACTTGAGTTCTTCCGGAGGGAAGTTGTAGTCTCCTGTGTTCTGTTTAAGCACACTTGGATTAGGAAGAAACTGGAGTTCTTCACAGAACTTTAACACAGCAAAGCAAACTTGAAAGATCTGGACCTTTGTTTTAATCAACATTAAAAGGAGAAAAATGAGAATTTTAGAATTGGAAGGAGACTCAGTGGTCATCTAGAACCACCCTCATTTTGCAGATGGGAACTCTCAGTCCCTGAGGTCAAGTGACATCCTATGGTTACTAAGGTAACCAGAGGCAGGGCTGGGCCAGGATCTCAGGTAACCTGAGATCACAAATGCCCGATCTCAGGCCTTCTGCTACCGTGTTATAATGTAGCCTGTGTCATCTAAATGTGGTAGTCACTTTCTCCTTATTCTCCCCATTCCCAACCCCTTTTATGATTTTCAAAGAGCTGGTGAAGTCATCAATTACAGTAGACTTACTATAATATTGTACCTGAGAAACCAAAAAATCATTGGAAAGGATACTGTACACCAGTGGGCATTGTATTATACATCAGGTTCTTCCTTCTCATGGTACTGCTAACAGTATTTCATAAATAACTATCATACTTTTTTCCTGCAGGTAGGAAAAATACATATAGAAATAGTGTCATTTTGATCTACTTAATTTTGGATGAAAGCGCCTTTAAACTCAAGCTTCAGTACTGTCCATACGGGAAGCTATGATTTCGAAAGTATATAAAGTTCCATAGTCCTCAGTTCCTGAAGAGATTCAGGCTGATTTGCATGCATGTGTAATGTTCAGTAGGAGTGGGTGTTAAAACACTTCATGCATTTGCTTATTATGCCACGATGTTAACATTCTATAAGAATCACAAGCACACCCTCACAATCTATTTCTGTTCTCCTTCTAGTTATAAAAAGGAACCATTATAAAAAAGGAACGAATTCCACTTTTACATTTAGTCTTTTATTGCTTTAAAATTAGTATGAGAAATTCTCGGATCCACCTTCAGAACTTCGATTTAGAGAATATTTAGCTTCTGACAAGGAGAGATTCATTCTTTCCAAATTTTCTCTCCATGTCTGTGATTCTCTTAAAGATCTAAATGCTGTTTTCTCAAGTGATGTGTAAATATGCCTGAACAGATGAGCACAGCTGAAGTGGCTTAGACTTTGTTCTTTTTCATAAGGAATTATTAATTTGTTCTCTCTCTTCTCCATTCCTTCACTCACCCATGCCTAAAAAACTTATTTGAAGGCATAAAGTAAACAAGTACATTCTAGAGAAGAGAAGATCCCTAGCTGCCTTTTGTTTTGTTCTGCTTTTTCCCCATTTAATGTGGTGCTGGTCTTCGTTATCTTTTAAAGATAACCTTTTTGATCATTCAAGTAATACATGTTTATTATAGAAAATTTTGAAAATACAGAAAAGGTTAAAAAGAAGGTAAAAATCCCTCTTAATCTAGTAACTCAGAGGTAATCAATATTAGCATTCTGGTTTATTTCTTTCCTGTTGCATATTTTCTTTGTTACTTAATTCTTAATGAAGACAGTGGAATCATTTGAATAAACCTACCCATGGGTTCTAAAATTGTTAAAATCTTCATGAGTCTTTAATAATCTTGATTCATTTGAAAAAAAGGTATTAATTGATATAAATAAAGAGCAGTTACTATTGTAAATTATCAGATTTCCAGAAAAAGTCAAGCAGTTTTAGAACAACTAATAATGGCTCTATCTGTACTGTCCATTTATATCTTTTCAGCCTCTACAGAAAATTCCATTAATACACTAGGAAAATGGAAAACAACTGAAATGAAAATTTAAACACTTTACTGTAGATTTTATAGTTTTAATTTTGATATTCTGATTAAAGAAGACGGTAAGAGATAAACTAGATTCTTTACTTCTGTTTTTAAAATCCAGATAGCAAATATTTATTGATTCTATACTATTTAAAAGTCAGCACATTCTTGCACATGGTAGGCACTCTATGAATACTGTATCCCTTCTATTTGGGAATATGTAAAAGAAGTGAAATGGTGCATGTTAACACTGATTTTCAGTTTATCAGAATCCATTTGTTGTATTGCCTTGCTGAAGAGTAACAGGTAACAAACTCAAGGTACTGAAACCATCAGTACTTCCCTGACTGTAGGTTCAACACCTGTGTGAAGTGCCAAGGTTTTTCTCTATAACTTCATGTTCTGCATTTTCTCATGACTGGATTAGTTTGGTTGACACTTGACTTACTGAGCACAGTCTTTGGACCCTCCCTAAATACTTGCCATAAATAATGAGCAACATCCACAATGAACTAACTTGTCATATTTGTAGATAAGGGCTTTTCTGTAGAGATATGGTGAGTGGGTATTAAAAAATACTTATTTAATTTCAATGTACTTCCTTGTTAATAAGAAAAAAAATTTAAGAAACAGAATGAAAATATTTCTTTTTAAATCATGAGATTTTATCATAAAAGATGAATTGTACCCAACTACATCTCTTTGGATCAAAATTAAATTAGTAAAAACTAAAGGTGAATTCTGTGACTCTTTGATTCGAGGAAATGAGAAACGAACCAATGTGTTTTCAGTATTTCTTTCATTTTAACTACAGGTTACTAAAAGAATAAAAATTCAACTTCATCTGGGTAGGGATGAATAACACACAGGAAAGTATTGTCATTGAAGTCAGTCTGCACTGGCTCAAGTTGTCCATTGTTGACCCACTGTTTAAAGCATGGAAGATAATTTGCTCCAGCTTTCAAATTAAAATTATTAAAAGACAAGAAATAGGCTCTTAAAGCAAAAAATCATGTGAGCGAGATTTTTAGAAAAAGATTTTTCTATTACATATTACGTGACTCATGTTTTCTACACTGTTGTTCATTTTACCTGCAAAGAGGCTGCTGTCCCTCTTCTCCCAACTTGTTTCCATTAAACTCCCTGAAAGAAATTATTTTGGCCTGTTCTATGAGGGAAGAATATGTTTGAATTCTAAGACCTTGAATTTCCACCTGTTATAGGGAGAGCCATGTCAACTGGTAATTTTTGTGTTGTGTAGGCATCTTTGCACAGTGCTGTCAGATTCGACTGAGTGACTTCGCTTTATTATAGGATATGATGCAACGTTTCTCATTGGATGGTTTGCAACACCTTGTAGGAGGGAAGAGAAGAAACTGGAACATATCAGATATTTTCCCTGATATATATAAAGTCAAAGAATGGTCCTGGGAAGCTCTGGTCAGATGCTGTCATCATGACAATAGTAATCAGATCAGAGATAGAAGGGCCTTAGGGGCAATTCAGTTCAGACCCACTCTTCTAAAAATGAGAAAACTAGCTTAATTAATAAGGTTAACAGCTACTTAGGTGTAGAGCCAAGAATAAACCTACATCACCTGATCTTCAGCCCAATATGTTTTTTTTTGTTATTGCACACAGCCTGAGTTAAAACTGGGTGTTAAGTTATTCTGCTAGTTTGTATAACAGTACTAAGTAGAAGGGTTAAAAAAATCAGTAATGATTAAGCTTATTAACTGATACATTACTTGTCAAAGGAAGTATTATATTGTTAGCATTTAGTATTTTGAAAACAGCAATTTCTAAGTCTACATTGAGGAGTATAATTTAGTGTTTACCTTTGCGTGTGTTTTTTGATGACTTTCTTTGTGAGTGCAGAAATCCTTGATTTTGTAATTCAGATGATTAGGTATGAGAAGTTATGATTGTCATATATAATTATGCTCTATATAATTATGTACCATCTCAGTATTTTTCTCATTACCGATGGCTTCATCAATAACATAAGGATTTACTAAGTTTAAAATTTTTGTGATAATTCTGAGTTTACTTTGAGTTCAGAAAAACTCCATGATATTTTCATTGAGAGCATAAACAAATATTATTCTTATAAAAAATAATTTTTTTATCCTTTCTGACATTTATCCCAATGTGTCAAAAAATGACTCAATTTTTAAAAATTTTATGTAGAAGAGTAAGCACATCTGGTTATACATCTAAATACTGAATTGTAGAGCTTGATAAAATATCTATCATGCTAATATTATACTCTAAAGTATAAAGAATATATTTAGTATTTATTTCTAATCTTAAATTTTAACAAAATACTAAATCTCTGCAGAAAGAACTTTGGTCCATAGAGTACAAATGATGTCTTTGATGCCTCCGGCCTTCAAAGTATTTAAGGATGCAGGATTGTAGCCCTTTTTGGTTCATTGGAGTCATATAGATGAAATACTGCAGCCTTTTGTTTCAGAAAGTCTCTAAAAGTAAGAAAAGAAAAAAAAAAAAATCAACCACTCAGTTTCAAAAACAGTTTCAAAGTGTCTGAAGCATGACTTGTCTGTGAAAGAATTCTACATATAAAATAGAAATTCCTGAGGAAAGGAGAAAATTCTTAGTTCTTATTAATGTTACACACTTCTCAAAAATTCTACCTTTTACATGTACACCCGTGGCTGATGCATGTCAATGTATGACAAAACCCACCACAATATTGTAAAGCAATTAGTCTCCAATTAAATAAGTTAATTTAAAAAATTCTACCTTTTAGCACATATGATAGCTAGGACCAAGATTAAAAATAATAACTAACAAATAACAGAAATAAGAAAACAAAAGTGAAAACATACTGCTAAGTAATAAACAGTTTCCATAACAGTTTCAAGTTAAATGAAAAGTAAGTACAGTGAAGGGTTGGAGAGCAAACTCAAGTTCCTAATATGATTGTGTTGTTAGCTAGAATCTGCAAGCCTTCTAGGTTTGGTAGGATGAAGAGAAAAATAAGGTGTATCACCAGCATGGTTTCTGGAACAACAACAACAAAACCTTTTCATAAGTACTGAATGAACAAACAAATACAGTTACATAATAAATAAATTAGTAGGGAAGTAAAACTAGATTATAGGTCCCCGAAGGCCTGAGAAAATTTTTTTCAATGAGAAGATAAATTCTTTTTAGCTGGGAAGAGCAGCTGAGACCTTAGTTTTTAAATATCCCCTGTACACATCCATTGGAGAAGGCATTGGCACCCCACTCCAGTACTCCTGCGTGGAAAATCCCACGGATGGAGGAACCTGGTAGGCTGCAGTCCATGGGGTCGCTGAGGGTCGGACACGACTGAGCGACTTCACTTTCACTTTTCACTTTCATGCATTGGAGAAGGAAATGGCAACCCACTCCAGTGTCTTGCCCGGAGAATCCCAGGGACGGGGGAGCCTGTGGGGTCACACAGAGTCGGACATGACTGAAGCGACTTAGCAGCAGCAGCAGTACACATCCATCCACCTATGAGCCACTCAGTAAATTCATGTCCGTTTGAAAACAGGTTGAGTTGCTACCTACTGGAAGAGATAAGCCTGTTAAGTGTCATGATAAAGAATCAAATGAATTTTGCATATATTTTTTAGTTAAAAAGTAGTGGGAGGGCAGGAGAACAAAGAGGGGAAAGGATATTTTTGAAAAAGCTGTTTTTCCACTTACTTTTATCTTGTTTTGGTGTTGAGTACCCATCAGTTAAGAATTGGAGATAATTGCTCTTGCCCAGGGGAGATTACAGATTATATCTGTTTATCTCGAATACATATTTGAAGCGTCTGTGGAATCGTGTTCATCTGGTTGTTTCTAACACCTGCGTGATCAATTGCCTAATTCTCTGGATTCTGTGGTGAGAAATTACATCCAGAGCAAATAGAAAAAGCCTTTTAAAATAGATGTTGTTATTTATCACTCTCATAGTTATTATAAAAATAACAAATATTCATTCAGCATTATGTTTTAAAGGGATTCTTTACCATGTGAAAGGGATATGTTAGTTTCCTATAATTTAGCACATACAGCTTTTATAAAATATTAAAGAGGTAATCAGACTCTCATATATTTTGGGTCTGAGGGACAATGCCTAACAAAAAGCATATATATAACATGATGCGTCCTAGTTAATTTAGTATTCTGAAAGCAATGATTTTCTATGGCCTCAAAAAAAAAAAAAAAAAAAGAGGCAGTCTATCTGGAATACATTTCATCTCAGTATTTACCTCCACAATTTGGAAGTCTGAGCTCTTATTTAGGTTATATTGAATTATAAGGGATTGTCATATTTGAAAAACATTGCTTAGTTCTCAGCTGTGTCGGATTCTTTGCAACCCTTTGAACTGTAGCCCACCAGGCTACTCTGTCCGTGGGATTTTTCAGGCGGGCATGCTGGACTGGGTTGTCATTTCCTCCTCCAGGGGATCTTTCAGACCCAAAGATCAAACCCAAGTCTTCCGAGTCTCCTGCATTGCAGGCGGAGTCTTGACCACCGAGCCGTGGGGAACCCTTGAAGACTGTTACCATCACCTTATATGTTGGTCTTCTTTTCTTCCCCTCAGTGCTCTCCAGAGGCTTTCTCTGTTTTTTGTTGTGTTCCCTATTGTTTTTTGTTATTTGAAGAATAACTCAGGTTGTTTTTAGTTAATGATAAAGCTAGACTATCTGACTCATACTATTTACTCTGTGATAAAATGAAGTAATTATATAGTTGCTCATCAGGTTTACACATTCAAGGTCCTCTCTCTTCTTTGGGAGAATATTTAGCTAAAAAGGTCAACAAACCCCATATTAAGCCTTAAAAAATTGTGACTTTGAATCGTGGTTCTTTGTGTGTTTCCTTATGTCTCAGAGCACATAATTTATGTGAATACAGCCTTGTGGGAACGAATTTTTTAATTTTCATTGTTAAAGTGAAGGGAACCAGTATTTTTGGTTCATACAGAAATGTGAGTTAAAGTGCATTTTCGTCTGTAGGTTTGCATGCATAGTCACGGACACAGACTCACAAACACACTCAACCCTAAATAACCTGCCTTCCTCCAACACTAAATTTCATCTTGCCCAATTAGGGAGCACTAGGGACCTGTGCTCACTCCAGGCCCATTTTGCAATATTCAAAATCTATTCACAGAAGCTTTGATGTGTGGGGATGGAGTGTCTCCACTGAGTCAAACACTGCTGGGTCGTCTGAAGCAATTGCTACAGCATCATTGAGACCCTAACTTTCTCTCAGCACATAGTTTATACCCTGGAAACTATAAAAAAACTAAAAGTGTTCCGGTACTATGTATGTCCCAAACACTGCGGGTTATTTGAAATATACTTTTCCAGATAAAATAATTTTCTGGCTGCAAATGCAGTTCGTTTTAAAGATAACTCTATTTTAAATTTGTAAGTATGTTCATAAAATTCGAATGATAAGTTCTGAGTTTTAAAAAAGATATAGCTTCTTAGGCGTATTTTGCAGTTTGAGAAGTTTATAAAAAGTATACTAATGGTTTACTGCTTTTATAACAAAAACACAGATTTGCTGCTATGCAATTAAAATCATACTTTAATTTTATCTCACTCCATGTAGGACCTATAACTCAAATTGGATTATTTATTATACATGTTGAACGTATAAGAGACTATGTTTTAAGTAGGGTTTGTGGAATTTGAAGATACATTCAGAATTATTCTCAAGTATTTGCAATGTGTATGTAGATCTTAATTTCAAATCTTCAGGCAAAGATCTCAATATTTGACTTTCAAAGCATTTCCTGAACAGGTTATGTTGTATGTTAGTGCTTTCAGTGTGTAATTAATTTCCTTTGTTAAACACTCTCCGTTTTCCCTCCACACAGTGAACATGGCCACAAGCAGGCTAATAGGTGCTGTGGCTGGCACCATTCTGGCCCTTGGGGTGATTTTTGGAGGCACAGGGTGGGGAATAGAGTAAGCACCTTTCTGAGTTTCAGAGTGTTCTGTTTGATCCCCGGTGTGTGAGCTGATCCTTGGCACCCGACTCCCCCATGTGTTGTCTTGTTGCTGTGTGCCCCTTGTGGTGTGATTTGAATGTGTTTGTGTCCTGTGGTTTTCTTGTGCAGTGGAAAACCTTCTCCTGTCTGGAACAATGTGGGGCATAAAATAATATTGGGGTGCTTATGATGTCTTCACAATTAAGGCAATGGTCCCAAAGCTTTCACTGCTTCTCCATTTATAAAAGATATTTTAAAATAACAAATCTTTTTTTGACAAACCATTAACATAAATGCTTTTCTATGAGGGTTTTGTTAGGAATCTTATAACAAATTTAATCTTCACAGTCAAATGGTCTAATTGCTAAGTCCAACTCTTGTTACTCAATGGACTGTAACACCAGCCTCCTCTGTTCGTGGAATTTCCCAAGCAAGACTACTGGAGTGGGTTGCCATTTCCTTCTCCATCAGTAGTCAAATAGATCCACATATACAGGTAGAAATTATCAACAGTTGTAGCTCCTTTTAAAGAAAATCCAAATGTAGCCACTAACATTTGCTCTGTTTATTTAGAGTGATATAGGAGGCTTCAGCTTAATTTTTTTTTTAAAGAAGTTATTTAGTTCACCGTTTTTTTTTTTAAATACATCTACAATACTGTCCTTATTTTCTTCTTATAGAATAGTTAATCACTCAAATCCAAGGTTTACATAAATATTTGTAAACAAAGAGCATTGAGAAAAAACAGATATTTAGTGCAAACCTACAAAACCTTAGGTGAACAGTTGCAAGTAATCTGGTGCGTTTGTCTTAAAGAATAACCAGTGTATAAATAAGTCTACTGCATGCCACTTGCCCTACACAGAAATACAGCTCTCCTCGTTGGTGCTTTTATTTACGTTGCTTTGTACTTGATCCACATCCTCACAACAGCTGTCAGTTCTCCATGGGGTATTGCTCTTATGAGATTGCTAATCTGTAGACTAGAAGATTATCCTGATATTTTTTCCCCTCTAATTACAGAGAGAGCATATACAAATAATAGAAATACTCCCAATACATGCTGTCTTTTCTATTGAGTGTAGTGGTGATAACATTTCCCAGTGGCTGGGGAATGAATTCCTAGTATTTTAAGAAATCACAAATAGCCTCTATTCAACAACCTCCCCAAACCCTGGGCATGTTGCTAACATCACTCACGTTTCTCTGTAGTCCCATTAGTGGCCACACATGGTACAGTATGGGCCTGGGAGATCTAGACACTGAATTAACGTGAACAGAGGAACAAGTCCAGAAGTCACACTTTCCACTGTAGATTTACTAAACTTTCTCTCCCCTGCATCAAAGGGCTTTGTCTAGACTGGGATCTTTTTGTCTAGATGGGATCTTTACATCCCATCTCTATGGACTGTGAGGCTAATTAACCCCAGGAAGCTAGAAATATTGGAAAAGATATTTTATTTCTCTTCACTTGTTAGAAAATAAATATTTTATTTCTCCTCACTTACTTATATATGACACAGCTAAAATACTTAGAGAAAGCAAGAACTTTGTCCTATAAAATTTCACTTTGGGTGTGTTAATTGGATTATATACAGAAGCAACATTTCATTTCCAAGAGAAATTCTTTATATACATTTATGTGAAATTCTTCCTTGAAAAAAGGTAGTTTTCAAAAAAGTCATCCCAGTTCCTTTTTTAATATTATTTATTGGCCATAACTGCAATGTACTAATGAAATGGATACATTTTAACAAATTCCCCTTGGAGTCTTAGAGCTGGGCAAAATTTGAAGCCAGTTGTGTAAAGCATAGTCTTTGTTACCAACCTTTGTTTTATCTACTCTTACACTGTTGCAAGTGTGTGGCTATTTTTGGGTGTGACAGGTAAGTCCACATAAGTACTACTGTATTTAAACTATGTAACCAATAGGACCTACTGTATAGCCCAGAGAACTCTGCTCAATATTCTGTAACCTAAATGGGAAAAGATTTTGAAAAAAAAAAAATGGATACATGTAAACATATAACTGAATCACTTTCCTGTATACTTGAAATGAACACAACGATGTTAATCAACTGTATTAAAAAAAAGAGCAGAAAAAGAAATGTGGGAAGGAAACACAGCTAAGTGGGATGACGTTTAGCAATCTTTGTGTAAAGATAGTAAGTTGTTTTGACTTTTCAGAGTGTCTGTCATAGCCTTGTGTTCTACCTCTGCTGTCTCTGCCTGAAATCAGCCATAAACAGTATGTAAACCAGTGATCGTGGCCATGTTCCTATAAAATTTCTTTGCCAAACATTCATCAGGGACAAATTTGGCCTGTGGGCTGTAGTTGGCTGCCCCTCAGTTTGTAGCATAAGGTTGAGAGTCAGACAAATCTGTGTTCAGATTTTGCCTCTGTCGCTTATTAATGTCTAGAAGCCTCCGTTTCTTCATCTATTAAAGAGGGATAAAAATAGTTCCTATCTCATAGGGATTTTATGAGGATCAAATGAAATATTAATATTTGTCAAGCACTTAGAACTGTACCTGGTAAATATAAGTGCTCAATATACAGTAGGTAATCTGTTTTTCTTGCTCTCCCAATTATTTATTATTGTCAGTGGGACTCTACGGGCCACTGAGATTTGTGTTCTGTAGAATCTCAGTGGTGCATCTTAAGAGCATGTCCCTGTCCGGGAGCTGGTGAAGACCACATCCCTGACACTCCCATTGCCCTATACTCTATCCCACTCATGCGCACAGCACTGGATGATCCTAGTAAAAACATATAATGTACACAGTTTTAGTGCAGTGGCATCCATTTATATACACAGCTGAGGGCACTAATGTGAGCAGAAAAGAGAATTTTTTACACAAAAATGAATGTATGCACAAATTCAGGATTTTAGGAGAACTATCAAAATTGGTTTCATGACTTCTGGAACAGAGATAAATAGGACTGGAATTAGTTTGCTCTTAGGAGCACTGAGCCTGCATATTAGCTCCCTGGAGGATATGATACTTAGAATAATTCATGTACTGAAGTTAATGTTGCTTAGATTTAAAAATAGTGTGCTAAGGTGTTTTCCATGTGAATGGAGAGGATTTACTATATGTTTCAACTGTTGCTAAAACAATTGACAAAAAATTCCACTTTGCATTTTCATTCTTGCTGTCTTTACTTCTCACTTCTTTTTTTTTCAAATGTCTCCAAGCCTCAAATTTCTCTTAGTTATACCTGGAAACTTGAAGATCGAGTCGAACTTAAGGAATCTTTATCCTATTTCCCCAAAATCACTCAAATAAATTTTATGCTTCCTTTGTATCTTGTCTTTGGAATTCCATGTTGCTGTATAAACACTGTATGGGTCTCTGCAATGAACAAGCATCTTTGAGCGCCTCCCAGTTAGATCTTTGTTGGTACCTTCCTTCTTCCTTCTGAATTTTAACTGTCTTCAATGAGGGATAAAAAAATTTAGCATTTAGACAACTTTATCTGCTGCTTGCAAAGAGCACTTTAGTGGAATATTTTTCCTTCTTTTCATGCCTTCATTTGCCAGCCAGAGAGTACGAATTCTAATGCTGTCATGTTTATTCGTTCTTTTACTTGTTTGCTTCCTGATCCTGGGGTAGGGGAGGAGAAAAAAAGATGGGCGACGGCAGCAAGTGGGCATCTGTAACTTTCTTCAGATTCTGCGGAAGGTGAATGGAATGGAACTTATTCTGTCAGTGGTACAGAAACTTGAGATTTATAGGCAGACGGATCTAAGCAGTAGCTGTCTATAAACAAGGGCGATATTTAAGTGTTTAGTGATCTTTTTCAGAGGGGATTTACTTCCTGTAACTGCTTATCTGCCTGTCGCTGGTGGTAATGAAAGTGGTCAGCTCATCTGACTTTCTTCCCATGATCCTCTGCCACAGGTCCTAGTGCCACCAATCTCATAATAGGCTCCATCGCTGGGGCCATCCTGGTAGCAGCTATTGTCCTGGGGGGCACAGGATGGGGATTTAAGTAAGCAATGCCGCATGTCTTCTTCTCAGTGGCTCTGGCACTTCTCTCTTCTGCTTACGTAACCAAGTTTTGAGTTCCTGCTACCAGATTTTAACAGTAAAACTACTAAAAATAGATATTTGTGTTCAGAAATGGGTCAGAAGAAACATGGAACCTCAAATACCATCTTCAGGCAGATGGGAAAACCCAAAATGTAGAAAGCACTTATATGCAGTACTTAAAGGAGAAGTTCTTTGATAAAAGTAGTTTTAGGAGCAAGCATCCTGAGAAACATTTATTTATATGCAGATAATCCAGGAAACTGTTGTTGGATATAAGTGCATCTCCTCATACAAGATCTTTGTATCTGTTTAAAACTGCTTTCTATGCCATTGACATTTTGAAATTTTCACAACCTTATTTTTCACCCGTATAGCTTTGTGATTTGAAAAGCTTTATTATTTTATAAAAACATTAGTTTCATTAATTCCCTAACCTACTAAATCGGTGTCTCATTGGAATTTGAGGTCTGTGGCTTTGTGTCACTTACTATTTTTTAATGAACTGTTAATATTGACATGACTGGTAGACTAGGTGTGGTTTCATAGGACCTTTCAGCTTGGATTGTACCTGATCACTGAAGTAAGTTTGTTTAAATAGACACACCAGATAATCACAAACAAACCTTGATTGTGGTCCAAATTTTTGAACCTATTTTGTCCAGTTTGGCATTTCCATACCTTGAATTCATTGGATAATTGCTTCCTATATCTTTTTGTGCCGTGATGACTTGTTTATTGTGGTTTGTAGATAAGACCTAATATTCCCTGTGCCGAATACTCCCTGTGATAAATTGAGTTTCAATTAGATCTAGGGAAACAAATTTAAGTGGGAAATAAGAATATTACCCAAATTCAAAACCCACTTTGCCTCCATCTGGTTACTTAATAGAGGAACTTTTTGACCTGAATTATCTGAGTAATTACCTCAATTATGAACTTTTTTATGTTTTATATTTGGAATTCTCAATTCAATATATTTAAACCAGGTAAAATTGTCATTATTAGAAATTTATTATGAAAGAAAAACAAGCCAAAAGATGATTTAAACAAATTAAACTTTTTCTGCTAATTTTGTTATTATATTAAGATTTAATGAATAAGCCTACAAATTTTTGAGTGGCTTCAGCTTGGAAGGGTATTATCAGATGGTACCTCTTTTCTTCAGAGATATTTATAAATTTGAACCTGTTTAGTGAAACAGTAATTTTGACATCAGTGCAAAGACACACAAACACATTTAACTTTCTCACCATGATATTAATAAGAGTTTTCCCAGTTAATGAGTCACTCGTGTGGTACCTAACAACAAAAAAATATGTGTTTGTTTGGGCTGAAATAATTCTAGCAAAAACTTTTCTTAGTGTCTCATGACTGTAAGAAGGTCATTATGCATTTCAGTAGTTCCATGATCTGTTACTCTAGAGTGCTCCTTTGAACTTTTTCATAAGTATGCCTCAAGGAAAATAAAGTTGGCTCATGCCAGGCTTATGCCTCCTTGGTGTTAGGAGACTTCAGTTTCAAAGGCCTGGAAAAGAGTCCACTGGGCATCTTAGCCATCCAGCCGCATGCAGTGACAAATGTACCACTTCAGCATTTGGAGATGAGAGCACTGTTCTGTAGCAGGACCTCAAAACAGTGGCCTGGCCTAGCTCACAGCTTGAATTGCATGTTTCTTTGGGGAAAAGCAAAAAAGCATTTATCCCTGTATAAGTAGTTATAGGCCTGTACAGTGTATTTATATCTGAGAAAGACATCTAGTTATCAGAACAGAAAACAAAGGGGAAGAGATGGACGTTTAGTGAGGTGAGAAATAGCCTTTGGGGGGATGCTGTGCAGACATGTGTGGCTGGGTTCTGTCAGTGTCCCTTCCCTTCCCTATGACCCTTACAGGAAAACATTTAGAAGGCACACAATAGTGTAAAGTAAAGTAAATATTTGTATGTCCTGGAACAAAGGAAAAAATGAAGACAGAATTCTTGAACATGTCATTTTAGCAGTTTAAATTTGTAGGAGGTACTGCTGTTTGTGCTATTTGTTCCTCCATGGGAATCTTTAGTTTAGATTTTTAGATGTTAGATCTTTAGATTTTAATAGTAGCTATGTGGTTTGTATGGAGCTTTAAATAACTACTTCAACCTTGCAATAAAAGCCTTTGGGTGCTGAATGATGAGGCTTCAGTGTTCCCACCCTTCACACAGTTTTAGAGATGATTAGTCTAGAGATGATTTGGAAGTATAATTATTTTCTGTTTGAATTGAAACTTTGAAGTCTTTCATTGAGTTCAATGTAGATACAAAAGAGGTTTCTTTAGAATCAAAAGTTGAAAATAGTTTGTAAAAAGAATTGCTCTAAATATCTTTATTGGAAAGCCCTCCTGACTGGGTTTTTATTACTGGATGAGAAATTAGCAAGATAGCCTAAAGAATCTGAAGGTACATATACTTAGCCATCCAGGAAAATAACTGCTCAGGGGAAATATTGCTTTTTTCTAATGTTGAATTTCTTTAGGTGTAACATTCTGAATAATGTAGTTGTGGAAGAAGTTTCATACCCAGCATAACTTGTTCAAATATGAATGAGAGATACAGCTGTGCTCTGACTCCTGACACTGCCATTAGGGTTCTTTTCTTAAACATATTTACCTGTAAATAGCTGGTTAAAGCATAAGCTTATGTGAGTGTACATGCATGTGTGAATGTGTGTAAATTTGTGTGTGTAAAGTGAGGATGAAGCTTTATCAAGATTGTGTGGTCAACGGACTGTTTCTGGATTGTCAATGAGGATGCTAAATCTTAAAAAAATAAAAATTATTTAAAAATTAAAAAAAAAAACAATAGTATGAATTTAGATTACTTCTTTTTAGCAGAATAGTAGAGTCTGAAAACTTGGGTTAATGCAAGCAAGACTTCCCTGAGCAAGATGGTAAAACTCTTAAAAATGTTTTATTGGGTAGGTTATTTTTAAAAACTATTCTGATATATTGGGTAATGTGGTAGGCATACCTAAGTAATTTCAATAGTTCTGTATTCCAGAAGTGTGAAGATGCTAAGGGATAGTTTAGTCTATGGATTCTCAGTCTTTAAGGTGTTAGGATTTTTCTCTGAGAAATCTTGTGAAAACTGAACATAGGCCCTTGTCATACCAATTTGGTCAACTTTCTCCCACATCTGCATGTATTTGCTCTCACCCTCTGCTCTTTTTTTTTTTCTCTCCATCCCTGCACTAAATAAAGCTATGAACTGTGGTGCAAAAGATCGCAAACGTGGTTGCCAAGGAGGCTCATGGCTATCATTCAGCGTTGAATAATAATGATGCTCCACTGAGTCATTAGAGTTGTTGCCTTTCCTGGACATTGAAAAAAATCAAGAGACTGAAGTATCATTTTAGTAGCATCTTTCTCGAAAGCTTAGGACGAGTGACAAGCATATAAAAAGATAATTTCATCTCTTCATCTAACAATGAACAGAATTGCTGTTATTAACTTGGATGCAGCTTTTTTTCTGAATTCTCTAAATCTGAAGACAGGAGTTTTGATGTGAGCAATATGGTCATCTATATGCCCATAAAGTGATGGTGGTAGAAAAGAGATTCTAGGTGATGATAGGAAAAGAACTTGAAGGTTAATAGTGCCCTAGTTTGCTGACAGTTCGTATCACAAGATTTGAGGACAAATGTTGAGTTCTTTCAAACGTGTTATAATTGCAGGCTATGGAAGACTATTGCCATGTCCCCTTATTCCACCACCTGCTCTCTCCATGGGATTCAGCAGTAGGAGTGGCCATGTTGCCCTGGCAGAGCTGCCCCTGACATTAAAAGTGTTAATTTAATAAGTCTGTGTAATTAAATATGTGGCTTCCTGTCTATGAGAAGTCAGATTCAGTCCCTACTGAACCTGACTTGGACGCTAGGAGACTGTTTGGCTTGTGTTCCTTGTCGTTGGAGGTGCTAAAGAAAAGACTGTTTAGATACTTGCAGTAAATGAAACTGAAAGGGTCATATCTGGGTTATCACTAGGAAAGTTAACTGAATTGTTTGGCATACTGAATGAAATTTGAAATGAACCTAATATTGCTAATTACATTTTCTCAAAAAATCAGATGTCTTTTTTCTGCTTTTGTTTTTTGTGGAGTTTAGAAATGAAATCAATTTTAGCTAGTCTTTCCATGAAGAGGATAACCAGATTGCTCCTTACCTAAATTCCATGACCATATCCCAGTGCAAAATAAGGGACCTGGTTTCCCCAGTATCCCTCTGACACTTGGGTTAGGCACTTTCTTACTCAGCCCTAGCAGGTGGTGGTGGTGCTAGGTTAGCCAGAAAGACCCAGTTCAGCTCCCGGACTCAACCACCTGTGGAAGTGAACTCAGTCTAAGGTGACCAAGGAGGCAGAGTTGGGCAAAGGGTTCTTGGTGGGCGAGTGATGACTCGTCATGGAAAAAGAAGATCTTAGTGGTGGATAAACATACCCTTAAAAGAATATCTAAGACTTTACAATTCCCCAAACATTATTGTTACCTGAAGAGCCTTTTAAAAACCTTTTGTAGATGTATATATAGTATAATATATAGTAGACAAAAGTACAGGTTTTTCAGAAGTAGTAAAACTGGATGAAAACTGAGTCAATGCAGGGTTTATGGATTGCACTGATATTCTATAATGATTCAGAAATACCTTGCAGGTTATGATGAAAAAGTGAGCGGCCTTCAGAATCCAGTGAACAAAGGATTTCAGAGGAAATGCTTGTGGAAGGAAAGCAGCAAGCATCTACGGATGAGAGATGTGCTTTCACATTAAAATAGAACAAAATAACTTGATAGGCAGTTCTCAACATATAGTGGCCAGTAGTGGTTTTACAGTTGACCCTGAAAGTCAGCCAGCTGCAGGAATGGCCCTCACTGTCCTCATCACAGGGCTCCACCTTCTCTCTGCTGGGACGTCAATGGTGGAAGCGTGGTCCTGGAACCCCCCACTAGGATTTAGAGTCCATTTTCCCATAGACAGGAGGGTAGGTTGGCCTCCTGATCTGCCCTGGGAGGCCAGTCATACTGTAGGACATTGTTTTTATAAAAAACGCAATCTAAGCTTCAAAACTGACAACTTATGGACACTAGAGGTTGCCTCTATGTCAGGCTGAAATGGAATTTCATATCTCCAAATGAACCAGGGAATTTACTGGCAGTCCAGTGGTTAGGACTCAGGGCTTTCACTTCTGAGGACCCAGGTTTGATCCCTGTTTGGGAAACTCAGATCCTGCAAGCTGTGTGGCTTGGCCAAAAAAAAAAAAAAGGACCAGATTGCTATTACGACCTTAAATGTGGCTATTTATCTGACATTCCCTGAGTTTGAATAAAGGGATTTAGATAAGGGCAATAGAGTCATTTTGAGCTTCCCTTGTGGCTCAGCTGGTACAGAATCCACTTGCAATGTGGGAGACCTGGGTTCGATCCCTGGGTTGGGAAGATCCACTGGAGAAGGGAAAGGCTACCCACTCCAGTATTCTGGCCTGGAGAATTCCATGAACTGTATAGTCCATGGGGTCGCAAAGAGTCGGACACGACTGAGCAACTTTCACTTTCAATATAGTCATTTACATGTATAGCATGAGCCCACTTGATTTTTCCTCCGCATCCAGTTTTAATTGGGGAGATAAAAGTTTAATGGTTCTCTTGCATTCTGGCAACACATATCTAAATAGGTTGGGGCTCCTAGTCCTTCAAGATCATTCCGCAAGGTCAAACAGTCGCTGTTTTCCCCCCACCTGACTCACAGGAAGTGTGGTTCCTAATGCATCTACCTTCAAGGGCAGTGAACATGCTGGAGTCACAGGCCCTGTGCTCTGAAGGAAACTGACTTAGTAACAGATACATCATGGGAGACTTCCCTTTTGTCCTCTCCTCTCTTTCCTGGGCAGCATCAGCAATGATTGCTTTTAAGGATACTGACCCAAAAGAGGGTTGAGAGGGAGGAAGGGGAATGGTGAAAAGGAAAAAGTAGCAGTCCTACAAATAGTGTTTGTACTATGTCTTAGCCAGTGATCCACATGCTTAAGCCATTAGAGAAGATGCCATAATGAAAACTTTGAAAAAGAAAAAGGGAGATTTTCTTTAAAGAGTTTTATATTTGCTATTGAAAAAGAGAAGCATCAAAGCAGTCATCTTGGAGAAAAAAAATAAGAACTTTGCAGGATGTCTTTCTACATATTTTGAGCTTTGGTATTGTTTTTATTTTGAATTACCTGTGGGGACGAGGAATATACTGCAGTCCTTTTGGTACTCAGGGCTGTAAGGATATCAGCTGGCCCTGAGTGAGCGGGCAGGGAGGGGGCGGAGGGGCCTCCAGTTTTGCATGACGCCGTGGTGGCAGCTGTGTTGCGCCCGCCCAGTGTGCAGACTGAATGCATGAACCCCTGCTTGATGCCCCACATGAAGCCAGACCATGGGGAGGTTGCAACCAACTCTTGTTGTTGCCTTGTAGTGTCTTGCTGGTTCTCTTCTTTCTCTTTTTAAACAAGAACCTCTTTTTAGGAGACTGGACACTGTGAGCAAAGCATTTTAACTTGCTTATCTCAACTAAGCTAAGCTGCTCCATTTGCTTAACTAACCTGAGCCTGTGTCCATTCTCCTTGGAGTGTACCATCTTACTGTGCACTCTGGTTTTCTACTTTCTAGGTAAGAAAAATGCTTGTTCCAAAGTGAGGTAAGAGCTCACACCCCAAGGCAGCAAGATAACTGAGTAGAGCAAAGTTTTTTTGTTTTGTTTTGTTTTTGTCACTTTGGCAAAAGCCAGTCCACAGATACAGAACTCTTAAGTTCCCAAAGGAAGCAGTTATAAGACTTTCAAAATATTTCTTAGTTTTTCTAATAGTCCCCTAAGTGGAAGAGCCTCCTGGATTAATTTATACCTAGTTAAAGTTAGCTATGTCATTTCCTTCTGAAATCTGCTTCCCTGATATCTCAGTTGGTAAAGAATTCACCTGCGATGCAGGAGACCCCGGTTTTATTCCTGGGTTGGGAAGATCCGCTGGAGAAGGGATAGGCTACCCACTCTAGTATTCTTGGGCTTCCCTCGTGGCTCAGCTGGTAAAGAATCTGCCTGCAATGTGGGAGAACTGGGTTTGATTCCTGGGTTGGGAAAATCCCCTGGAGAAGGGAACAGCTACCCACTCCAGTATTCTGGCCTGGAGAATTCCATGGACTGTATAGCCCATGGGGTCGCAAAGAGTGGGACACAACTGAGCAACTTTCACACTTCCTTCTGAAAGAGACAAATTGGGCTGCTGAGGCTTTCTGTGGTTTACAGTGAACAACTGGAAGCTTCTTTTCAGCCTTCACAAATGGATATACACTGGCAGGGAGGTTGTAACAACATCCAAGAGTGTGAGCTGTTCTGTGTTTCGAGTTATTTTGGACAGTCTGCCTCGGGGTGAGTTGATTACTTTGCTCTGGAACTAGCGTTGCTGTCATTATCATTACCCTTCTCTCATCATGATCTGATTAACATTGTGGATTTTTCCCCTTCTGCTTGCATCTTCTTTTGACGCGCTCTGGAAGAAATGTCAAGAAGAGGAGGTTTGATCCTACTCAGCAAGGCCCCATTTGAATCAGCGGCCCTGGATGAACAGCGTCTTGCACTGTGGGATTCTGGGTATGACGTACTTGCAGCATCGTTGCCAGAACTATTAAGTCTGTGAACAAAAACCTTGGGTGGTTATGACTAGAGAACTAACGTTGGGGTAACAGGGATGGGGTCAAAGAAAAACTGTCCTTTTGGAAATACTTTCAAAGAACCCTTCCCACCACCTATCAATAAAGGGGAGCAAAAGACAATATTGTACAAAGAACTATTTCAGAATCTTTTTTTTTTTTTCTAATGAAAGGAAGAAGGAAGAACAACAAAAATTAAGTGCAATAAAAGAACCATTAAAAAATAGCAAATGATCTTTTTCTTTCCTCAGCCTGCTACCACTTAATATCTTCTAAATGATTTAGCATGATTTTTTTTGTTTTTCTTTTCTTACCAATGACACACTCCAGCGGCATGAAGATCTAATTTTCGAAAGGGTAAAATCTGCATGGCCTATATACAACAAACAGCTAGCAAGCCAATCCACAGCAAAACCTGCAACTGATTTCCTAAGATGAAAGTTGGCAGATGAACCCACGGAAGCTGCCTGCCCCCTCCCCCTGCTCCCTAGTCTTGACCAGGCCATGAGGAACTCACACACCCCTGCTCTTGTTGATTCACTTCCTGTTGTCTTTTCTCTTGGACCTCACATCCTTTGGAAATGGAAGCTGGAATTTGAACAATGATGCTATTGTATAGTTCTTTTATAAATGTAAATATGGAAATAGATTTTGACACATCATTTTCACTTGTCTGTACGGAAGTATTTCTCTTGTAAAGGTTGTCTGTAAATTTGAGTTTATTGTTTGTTCTCCATCATTTTTACTTTTTCTCTATTTCTCTTTGTCCTCTCTTGTAACATGTTGTACAATGATTCTTGAGTTTGCTTTAAAAAAAAAAAAACAGATATGGCCACAGATTCAAGAAGTTTGAGCACAAAACAGGTGCAATTAAAAAAATGAAATGATTGAATGAGATGAAATGCTGGAAACCAAAAATAAACAAAGGGTGGGGGACACAAAGAACAAAATAACCCATAGGAAAAACATAAAAATTATGTAAATGCAAATATATGTACTCACAAGTCTCTAAATTTTTTTGATGTCATTATAAACATCTGTATATAATGTAAGAAAGTAGACACCCTCTCTAATTAATCACAAAAGTGCCAAGCTCATGATGTCAGTTTTTGATTTTGAGTTTTCTTTCCCTGTCTTTAATGTGAAAGGAGGATAAACTTAAAGCCTTAAATTTAAAAAATAATTTTTAAATGTTGAAAGCTTGGGGAAAAAGTTAAGCTTTTCATTTTATTCCATATCTGTTATTGTCAGTATTTCATTATGCCTTCAACTTCCTGCCTCAAAATATATCTGGTAGATCCCCACTGTAAAGCTGGTAATGAGGACAGAAACAGCATTTACCTTTTTCTGAACACTGTTAAGATAGGCTTTAATTCTGTGTGTTGTGTTTTCAACTGGCCTTGTCTGGCCTGTGGTGTATGACTGATCTGTGGAATGTTGTGATGGATTACAGTGGGATTCTACTACATACAAATTCACATCGTTCTTTTCCCTCCAGGCAGATTTGCAGATGTAATCTGGGTTCCCAAGCCCCTCTGAATTTAATTCACTGTCACTGGTTTTTTTTCTTCCATTGATGGTCAAGATAGCTTTCGTTCAAGTGTTGAGTATCTACGGTAATAAAGAAATTTAGTTCCACTTTTTTTTAATATAAAAGCTTGTACATGATCCCTTTAGTAAGCATCCATCTAGTGATGTTTTACTGTTTTACTGAGGGCCCCTAAAGAGCCCACACTTCTGTAACGTCCTGTTTTTAGAAACGGGACATCCAGTTGTTCCGTTCACTTCTTCCTGACAACTGAATTAGTTGCTCAAGTGAGCTTTGAGTTCTTTTTCAGCAAGATTCATAACACCAGTCTCACCACTTTTGCCTGGACTTTGCAAAGGATTTTTTCCTTAAAATGTGCTGCTTTAAACAGTGGGGTTTTCCCCAAGTTATCCTTTGCTTTGGAAGTGTTGCAGTCGTAGAGCAGGAACCTTCTTTCTAAATGCTACAATAGACCGTCATCTAACATCTTAATCCTGTTATTGCTTTCTGAGTCCTAGGTGCTACACAGGCATGTAGTCTTTCTCTAGAACTAGCTGTATGTTTCTGTTGTAATAACAGGGTTACCTACAAGGTTTATCAGCCTTACCCTTGGTGTCATAAGACATGAGTTGTATCCTTCTACCAAGCAGCATTGGCTCTTAGAGGGAGCCTGGAGGAAACTCAGATTCCTCGGGATCTCTTCCTGTCACTCTGTGGTTTGTGTCTCTCTGTTGTTGAGTCCTGTTCGCCAGTGGATACTTAGCTGCTGCTGAGTCCACCATACACATTTCACTGCTGTTCCAGAGGTACCGTGGTTGACTTAATAGGTACAAAACCATGGTAGTACAAACAAGTTTAAACCTGTTGTTAACTTCTGAGCATTTCACAAACAACATTGTAAATGTGCGATGTTATGTTTTAAATCAGACCACAGTGGTCCCCAAATATTATGTACATATGGCAACTGTCAGTGTAACTTTTTATTACACTGGCACTTTCATAGGTAATGAAACCTATGCTCCAATGTTAAATTATTTGTGTGTATATGTAAAATACACGAGCTTTAAGCTATCTGTGTATGACTATGAAAGACAATGCAACCATACCAGTTGTGAACAGTGGATTATAGTTATGTTTGGTGGTATTAGTTTATGTAAGATCAAGGTCCGTTGTATTTTCTCTTGCACATGCCATTCATTTGCTGATTCTTGTGGTGTGAATATGCCAGTTTATTCATTTGAGCTCAAAGCACAAGCATCTGACCGTTTAATGTTACCCAGCAAGAGTTAGTGTAAAGTGATGACAGGTTTCCATTTCACCCGTTAACGTTTGCTTCATGAATCGGTGACACCTGGAGAGGAGATGTGCGCTGACTTCATTGCTCACCCTGGGATACTGCATGAACCCATCGAATTAGAGCTGCTCTCCCTAGATAAATGAGCAGTACACATAGGTGCATGTTCCAAAACATGAATCACATAGAGCTGTGGAGTTTTGCCAAGTGGTATGTGTGTGACTTTAGTTTCTGTTTTTCTTTCTTTCTTTTTTAACTATGCAGATATGGGAAATGCACAAACTTCTCAAAGACTAGTGTCTGAAGAACTTTCCAAACAGTACTTGAATCCTCTCTTTAAAGTCATCCCACCATCCTTTATAGCCATTGTTGCTTCCACTGTTAACTTTCATTTTTAGATGGTTTCCAGTTCTTTAAGTGCACAGCCTGAAGTTCTGCTGGAAGCTAAATAAATTCATTCGTATCTTGGTTGTCTATAGATGGAGATTCAGTAGTCATTGTATGCATCTTCAGTCAAGTGTATATTAAAACTTTCGTTAACATTGAATGTTGTAGTTTTATACTTTGGTCTTTTCTTAAACCCCTTTTCTGTGCTCTCTTGTGTTGTTGATTCAATGGCTGTGCACCAGATAACTTTTAGCGCCGGTCTCTCAATCAAAGGCTCACTGAAAATTTAATCGGTCAATGGAGCAAAATAAAATCCTGATTGATGGTAAATATATTGCTGATTAGGATTCAGCTTTAGTGGATTTATTGGAAATGCTTTGATTTTTATAAGTCCGGGCGGTGGCAGGGGGGACACAGTAGAGTCATGCCATTACTATATTTCTTTCTTTGTTGTCTCTCTTCTGAGTTTAAATGGGGGATGGCTAGTCATAACATCCACACTTTTGACCCTGGTACCATTAGAATCAAACTAAAAAGAAAATAGAAGTGTTCGGTTGTCTACATTGTAATACCAAAAACATTCAAAGGAAGGTACTTCCTCACACCTTACATAGGATTGTTCATCAAATAATAATCCTTTTTTATGAATGTCTCTCAGTGTCTCCTCTCTCTTCCCACTGCCCTGCTTTGGTCTGGCATCGACAGCTGCGTGTATCTCACATAAAGGTACTGCAGTAACACAGAGCCTAATCTGACTACATCATTCCTCTGATAGAGTTTGTAGCAGTTCTTCATTTTCTATAGGATAAAGCCCAAACCTAACAATATGACTTAAAGTGCTAGCTGCCTTTCATGACCTCACCCTCGTTTATTTTCCTAGTCTTCATCCATTCTTATCCTCCCATAATCACCCTGCTTAGAGTCCCCCTCAAGAGCCTTATCTGCCCAAGTCTGAAGAGTCTGATGTAAATTTTATGTCCGATCACCATGGTTCATTTGTTTCTATGTCATTTTGTATGATAAAAGAAATATGGAACACTTAAAGTAACATGAAGATTATACTTTAAATAAAGAATATTAGAGTATAATTTATCAGTATATTTGACTTTAAAGGAATTATCTGATTTTTATGTTTTTCTTTCTCATTCCATTTTGGAGGTTGACACCAAATTGAATTCTCTCATGCTCCCTTGGTAACTGACTGTGAAAGGTGACCCAGAAACTTTCTAGAAAATAGGACAGCAGGCCTAGAGTTAAAACTTGGATATAAATAATTAGGTGGATAATCCATATACTCACAATGAAATTCCTAAGTAACCTTTCAAATGTAATGTAGGCCCCCTTTAGGTTAATTATGAAAGTTAGGGATTTCTACTCATTAGTTTATTCATTTGACAAATGTTTATTAAGCTTCTGTGCCAGGAACTCTACCTGGGACTTGAAGGAACAGAATAAAATTCTAGGCCCTAAGGTGCTCACAGTTTAGCATGGAAAGACAACGTGTCTAAAACAAAACAAAACAAAAAAACCCCTCTGAGCCCAAGGTGGTAAGTAAACTAAATCATGCAGGAAGTTAAGATAAGAGGACTGGTGTAGGGAAAGGGATGCAGGAAGGCTTGCTGAAAATGAGTGTTGACCTGTCTTGAAAGATGTCAAGTTCACTGGTCTTATAAACTGTGAAACACTCAAGGCTTAGGAATTAGTACGCTTCAAGACTAAAGAAGAGGAGCCCAGACACTCTGGGTAAGTAGCACTAAGTGTCTCTTTCCTTCCATCTGGCCTACGTTTCCTTATGTTCTGCTAGCCTGCCATCCTCCTCTCCCACTCCCCCACCTCCTTACTTCTTTCCTTCCTACCTTTCCCAAACTTGATCTATAAAAATTCTGCAGTACTGTGCCAAGTCTCAAGGACACTATGACTCTGAGCTCTCAATCTTCTAGCAAGACGCAACATTTAAATTCAATGTGATAAGTGCCCTAAGAGACAAGAAATTCCGTGCCTCAGAAGAGAGGAGGGAGACTCTCTCTCTGCCTTTGAGTTCAAAGAGGTAAGAGGAAGTGGCACTTGAGCAAAGAGCCTGTGCCGTTGGACCTAAAGCCGTGATCATGTGTTGTTACATTTAACCAGGGCTCGCTTTTGTTGATGGAAAGAAGTCTGTCTACAAATGCCTTGGGAGTAGAATAGTCTGTAATAGTCAGGCTTAATTTTCTGCTCCAGATATCTGGATTTTTTTGCTGGAGTGATGATGATTATTATTATAAGGTTCTCCATGAAAACCTAATATTTTTAGCTATTTTCCCACCAATGAGCATATTATAGATCAATCTTCAGTGTTTGGGGCTGTCAGTAATGACAAAGAGGGCTTCTTGATCTGACCTGTAAACCCTATTTTCTTAGTGTAAAAGTCCCCAGCTAATCTCTATCTGGAGTGAGGGGATGGATAAGAACCGTAAATGCTTTTAAAGCCTTATTTAGTAAGTCTTTCAATTCATGAGGGATCAAAATCATCTTCCAAGTGTAATTTCACTTCCAGTCTACCAAAGTTACTATTTATCTCTTTTGTGTGTGTCTTAGAATGTTATACTTCTGCAGTCTTTTCAAAAACCTATTAGCTTCTCTGGCTCCTTGACTAGAACAAGTTACTGGTCACATATTTGGTTTCTGGTGAGAAAGGAAACACACGATCCCTCATCACCTGAAAATAGTTGTCCTGCTGGAATCTTCCGAGGTCCCCTTTGCCAGTCCATCATCTGAGGACACACCCTTGTCCTGGTGTGTGGCTGAAAGGCTGCGCTTGTGACCCCACAGTGTTCACCCATGAGAACATTTATCTGACTGTGATGATCGCCGAAAGCCAGATTGACCCAGGAAATTGAATGGTCCCTCAAAAACAAAGTAAAACAGAAAAATCTTCATCCTGAATGATCAGGAGGGTATCAAGAGTTCTTCAGATCTATTTGGAGCTTTAAATAGCTTCCAGCCTCAGGAGGTAAATGAGCTGACAGCAGAGCTCCCTGCTTCTTCAGACCCAGGTCTCAGGCTGAAAGAAGGAAGACCGTAACTTGTAAATGACATCAGCGTGGCCTCTGCCCTGCAGCAAGACAGTGCCGCTGAGCCAGGGTCACTCCCATAGAGATAGTGAATGGACGGTACACAGTACATTTAAACTGCTTTTCCTATCAATACATAGGTGAAATGGTATGAAGCAAGGGTGCCCATTATCCATATGAACAGAACAGCCGTCTAGGAGACAAAAGAGCCAAGGAGACCGAGCTGAGCTGGAGAGCACACACCTAGTCTCTGTTCCTCTCCAGTCAGTGGTCACCACGCGGAAAACTGGACCCTTCACTGCTTCGCGTGCATGCTAAGTCCCTTCAGTTGTGTCCGACTCTTTGCGACCCCGGGGACTGTAGCCCGCCAGGCTCCTCGGTCCATGGGATTCTCCAGGCAAGAATACTGGAGCAGGTTGCCATGCCCTCCTCCAGGGAATCTTCCCAACTCAGGGATCAAACCCACCTCTCTTGTGTCTCCTGTGTTGGCAGGAAGGTTCTTTACCACTAGCACCACCTTCATGGCCTCTCCCACTCATTTTTCTAGAGAAACCATCAGTCCAGATTCATATATAGAATTACCTTTTTTAAAAAAAAAATCATGCAGCAATTCATATTTTAAAAACACCATGTGGATAAAGGCAGTGCAAACAGAAACTGTCTTTGCACAGAATTGAGCCTATGGCGCCTTGCATGTAAGTTCGACATAAAATAATGAGACGTTTTCACATGCAGCCCCTGCAATCTGCTTGATCATTTCAGCAAGTGTGCAGACGCAACCTTGGCCTCAGTCAGGGTTGCACGTGGCCATGTGAAGAGCCATGCAGGCATTTTCATGAGCTGTCACTTACATGTCAACCTACTGCGGTTTCTTGGGGACATGAAAGCCACAGGGGATCAAAGGAAGCCTGCCTGAAGCTACTTCCTTTTGGTGGTGCTTCGAGTGCTAAGCTTATTCAGATGTGCTCGTTTGTGGGAGATGGACTGGTCTAGTGCTGACAAATAGACATTATCTCAATGCTTACTATAGCAGCGTGGTGGCTGCCTGGCTCCTTCGCCATATCTACCATTGGTTCGATAGAGTGCTGAGGTTGATTATGCATGTCTGCTACCTGGCAACAGGAAGTACAGGACTAGGTCCAACAAAATCTTAAGGACAGTATTTATTTCAGTCTGACTCTCCAGGCCAGTTAGATACAGGGATGAATCAGCCAATGTGGCAAGTGCAAAGGTCCTTGTGTAACTTTTTGTATCCAAGGAAATAAGGATTCTTGAGAAAAGAAGTTCAGAAACTGAAAAATCTATCAGGAAAGAGTGATGAAAAATGTACGTGTTTATTGAAGACAATGTGGAAAACAAAAAAATTCAAGAAAATTAAAATCACTGTAATCTAGTCACCAGCATATACACTCCATTAATACTTTGGTAATTTCTTGAACCTTTATTTTGCTTTTTCCTGTCAGCACAGAATCAGGTCACAAAGGGAGGCAGCCAGTGGGTCTCTCTGGGGATCTGTGGTTCTACATCCCTGCTCATTTGTGTGCTTGTGTATGTGTGTGTGTATGTAAGTGTGTGTGGATGTGTGTGTATGTATGTGTGTGTGTGTGCATGCCCTACTGGATCCAGAAAAGGATGGGACAGTTGAATCATTAGAGAAAAGGTGTGCTTTCTAGCCTCTCAGCTGTGGCTCAGACTGTTTCCTTCACTGGGAAGACTTACCCCTCCTCCCACAGCTCTAGTCACATTCCTGTGCATTCCCAAGCGATGCACAGGAATCCAAAATGACCTCCTTCACAAAGTTTTTCCCGATTCTTCCACAGCTTTCTAGATCATACAGAGTGTGAGAGCTCCACTTAGTGATGGAGTAAGAATGAACCCCCAGATCTTTTAGGCTCCAGAGCCCATATTCCAACTACATCACTGTATTGCCCCTCTTATATTTTCATTTTATAGTTGAAAACCTCAAAGTTGAAAAAGTTTAACACTTTCATTGTGATCATCATTCTAGTAAGTGGTAGGACCAATGTCAGGACACAGACGGCCCAATTCTTAATCCTTGTCTGAATCCAAGACCACATGTGATGCACACATACAATGAGCATGAGGGTGTAATCAGAAAATCTTTGGAGAGAATCACTTTCTGCCTATGTTTGTGGGCTGATTCTGCTCGAAGCTACTATAGAAACCACTGCCCCTAGGAGGTAGTGGGAGTGTCCCCAGTTAGAGAACTTGTAATGATGTCACTGCCTAAATGTACATTCTGGCCATTTGTTAGAACTAGACAGAGAGAGGATGAGCTTTTCAGGTGAAGCCCACTAGTGGTAAAGAATGTACCTGCCAGTGCAGGAGATGCAAGAGATGCAGGTTTGATCCCTGAGTCAGGAAGATCCTTTGGAGGACGGCAAGGCAACCCACTCCAGGATTCTTGCCTGGAAAATCCCCTTAGACAGAGGAGCCTGGCAGGCTACAGTCCATGGGGTCACAAAGAGTCAGATGTGACTGAGCACACCCACAGAGAGAGAGAGGACAGCAAGACCAAAGGAAAAGGTTGAAAATGCATTCCTACAAAATTTATTCCACCTAAGAGGGAATGTGTTAATCAGCTTACGAATCTGCAGGATGTTAAGTGAGAGATGGGGTTTTTCTGTTACCTCTGTTGAGTGAAAATTTTCTGTTATAAAACTGATCAGTGAAAATTGAAAGGAATGCCCCTTTTAATCCCATATTTTAAAAAACTTCATTGCGTCAACAAATAATACAAGTGTCTACCAAATGAAAGATCTTTGCTGGATACGGCAGGTCAGAAGCTATGATGGTCAGATGCTGCTCTGTGTTCATGTGTGCTAAGTCACTCGGTCACGTCTGACTCTTTGTGACACTTTGGACTATAGCCTGCCAGGCTGCTTTGTCCGTGGAATTCTGCAGGCAAGAAAACTGGAGTGGATTGCCACTCCCTCCTCCAGGGGATCTTCCCAACCCAGTAACCAAACCCACATTTCTCACACCTCCGGCACTGGTAGGTGGGTTCTTTACCACCAGCCCCACCTGGGAAGCCCAGTGCTGCTTTACAGGACCTTATCACTTAGCACAGGATCTAAGGACAGGGGAAGAATGGCCAATTGTTTATTCTTTCCTTTTTTAATCAAACTATAGTTGATTTATAATGTTTCAGCTATATAGCAAAGTGATTCAGTTATACATACATATACATCTAATTCTTTTTTCAGATTCTTTTCCATTATAGGTTATTGAAAGACATTGGGTATAGTTCCCCTGTGCTATACAGTTGATCCTGTCAGTCAGTTCAGTTGCTCAGTCATGTCCAACTCTTTGCAACCCCATAGACTGCAGCAGGCCAGGCCTCCCTGTCCATCACCAATTGCCAGAGTCTACCCAAACCCATGTCCATTGAGTCGGTGATGCCATCCAACCATCTCACCTCTGTCTACCCCTTCTCCTCCTGCCCTCAATCTTTCCCAGTCTTTTCAAATAAGTCAGATCTTTGCATCAGGTGGCCAAAGTATTGGAGTTTCAGCTTCAACATCAGTCCTACCAATGAACACCCAGGACAGATCTCCTTTAGGGTGGACTGATTGGATCTCCTTGCAGTCCAAGGGACTCTCAAGAGTCTTCAACACCACAGTTCAAAGGCATCAATTTTTCAGCAGCACTCAGCTTTATAGTCCAACTATCACATCCATACATGACTACTGGAAAAACTATAGCCTTGACTAGACAGACTTTTGTTGACAAAGTAATGTCTCTGCTTTTTAATATGCTGTCTAGGTTGGTCATAACTTTCCTTCCAAGGAGTAAGCGTCTTTTAATTTCATGGCTGCAGTCACCATCTGCGGTGGTTTTGGAGCCCCCAAAAATAAAGTCAGCCACTGTTTCCCCATCTATTTGCCATGAAGTGATGGGACTGGATGCCATGATCTTCGTTTTCTGAATGTTGAGCTTTAAGCCACCTGTTTCACTCTCCTCTTTCACTTTCATCAATAGGCTCTTTAGTTCTTCACTTCCTGCCATAAGGGTGGTGTCATCTGCGTATCTGAGATTATTGATATTTCTCCCAGCAATCTTGATTCCAGCTTGTGCTTCATCCAGCCCAGCATTTCTCATGATGTACTCTGCATAGAAGTTAAATAAGCAGGGTGACAATATACAGCCTTGACATACTCCTTTTCCTATTTGGAGCCAGTCTGTTGTTCCATGTCCAGTTCTAACTGTTGATTCCTGACCTGCATACAGGTTTCTCAAGAGGCAGGTCAGGTGGTCTGGTACTCCCATCTCTTTCAGAATTTTCCAATTTATTGTGATCCACACAGTCAAAGGCTTTGGCATAGTCAATAAAGCAGAAATAGATGTTTTTCTGGAACTCTCTTGCTTTTTTGATGATCCAGTGGATGTTGGCAACTTGACCTCTTGTTCCTTTGCCTTTTCTAAAATCAGCTTGAACATCTGGAAGTTCACGGTTCACATATTGCTGGAGCCTGGCTTGGAGAATTTTGAGCATTTCTTTACTAGCATGGGAGATGAGTGCAATTGTGCAGTAGTTTGAGCATTGTTTGGCATTGCCTTTCTTTGGGATTGGAATGAAAACTGACCTTTTCCAGTCCTGTGGCCACTGCTGAGTTTTCCAAGTTTGCTGGCATATTGAGTGCAGCACTTTCACAGCATCATCTTTCAGGATTTGAAATAGCTCAACTGGAATTCCGTCACCTCCACTAGCTTTGTTCTTAGTGATGCTTCCTAAGGCCCACTTGACTTCACATTCCAGGATGTCTGGCTCTAGGTGAGTGTGAGTGATCACACCATTGATCCTGTAGTTTACCTATTTTGTATATAGTAGTGAATATATGTTAATCCCAAACTCCTAATTCATGCTTTCCCACTTTTTCCCTTTGGTAACTATTAAGTTTGTTTTTTATGTCTGTGAATCAATTTCGGTTTTGTAAATAAGTTCATTTGCACCATTTTTTTAAAAAATTCCACATACAAGTGATATTATATATTTGTATTGGTCTTACTTCACTTAGTGTGATAATCTCTAGGTCTGTCAGTGTTACTACAAATGGTATTATTCAAGAATGACTATGATAAAAGTGTCATGCTAGGTAAAAGTGTCATGCTAGATAAACTACCATGGAAGGTCAGCAGAGGAAAATACTACTTCCTCCTTTGGGGTATAGGAAGATCAAGATTTTCCAGATAAGGAAACATTTAAACTGGTGTCTGAACAATTGGTGAACTATGGCCAGGGGAGCCTGGCAGGCTCTAGTCCATAAGTTGCACACAGTTGGACATGACTGAAGCGGCTTAGCATGCGCCAGGGACATGGAAATGGGGAGAAAACTGTTGCAACTTGAACTAGGTAGATGAACAAGTTCAACTGAAATAACGAAGACCAGAAGACCAGTAGTTTAAAAAAGACAGAAGCTTTTCCCTCTTTCAGGAGCCACCGGGAGCTAATGGGTGACTCCACACACCCTCCGTCTTCTCGCTGTGAAATCCTTAATACACAGCTTCTGTCTCATGAAACAAATTCTCTGCTTCAGCCCCCATCAGCCTGTCTACTTTCCAGGAAGCAAGAGGAAAGCAGGAGACTTGGAGGGCCAATCAGCTCTTCTGAATACAAATCTAGCAGTGACATGTATCAATTTTTATCAGAGGCGTTGGTTGAAACTGTGTTGTGTGGCAAAGGAGGCTAGAAATTTAACAGGAATGAGGGCATATTATTACCAAAGAAGAAGTTTAGAAATGAACACAAAAGAAAGCTCTCAGTCTGCCACTGAGCTTATAGAAAAGTGCCTCTGGTAGGGTGTGTGATGTACCACTTGGACCTACTTTGAGAAATAAAGGGATTATGTAAAGCAGGAGTCCCGATGTCTGGGATCTAATGCCTGTTGATCTGAGGTGGAGCTGATGTAATCATAATAATAGAAATAAAAGTGCACAATGAATGTGTGCTTGAATCATCCTGAATCCATCCCCACTTCCAAGGTCATGGAAAAACTGTCTGCCACAAAAGCAGTCCCTGTTGCCAAAAAGGTTGTGAACTACTGATAAAGGGTTTATTCCTCTATGTTCTGGGAGGGGTGCCAGAAGACAGGCAGCAGCTGTTGGGCCGTTTGGAGGCTTCCCCTAATGAAGAAAACTGCCCTGCTCGAAGAGGCTATATCCAAAGATGGAGCAGTGCAGGGTTCTCAAGGTCCACCCCTCTCAACCCAACTCAGGATTCAGATGGGCTCCAAGAGCACCTCCTTTTCAGGGGCCTGCATGAAAGCTCATCTGCCTCTGCCCAGTCCTATTTCCATCACTCCTCTGCCACAGCTACAGAAAAGCACTCCTTAATAAAATTCTGCTCTAACCTCTGCCTTGGAGTCTGCTTCCCAGGGAGCCCCATCTGGGACAGTCATTAAGAGACTGATTTTATTGGAGCATAGAGTATATAAAGGGCTTCACTGGTGGCTTAGCGGTAAAGAATCTGCCTGCAATGCAGGAGACACTGGTTCGACTCCTGGACTGGGAAGAACCCTGGAGGAGGGCATGGCAACCTACTCCAGTATTCTTGCTTGGAGAATCAGTGGACAGAGGAGCCTGGTGGGCTACAGCCCATAGTGTCACAAAGAGTATGACATGACTGAAGCGACTGAGTACACATGCACGCAGAGTGTATAAAGTGGAAAGGAGAAACTGAGGAATGACCTGCAACTCTGGGTAAAGTTGTAGAGATCTTGAACTGTCGTGCATGGACTTGGCCATGGCAAGCAGGCCCCTGAGTCTTGGAAGAGTGGAAACTGTCTGGCAACAGTATATAAGATGGACTGTGAATAAGAGAGGCAGGAAGTGGACAAGCCAGATAGGATACCAGGACCACACCACAGATCTAGAGTAATAAAGAACTGAAGCAGGGTTTCTGCAATGCAGAAAGGAGTGGGATAGATCACATGGGTAGAATCAACAGAATTGGGGAAGCTGATTGTGGGAAGTATGAGAGAGAGAAGTTTGACACCTGGTGCCTGGAAGGATGGGGGATAATCTGGGAGAGATACTGATCTAGGGTGCAAAGATATCTTCCACCTCAGATCTGTTGGATTTGAGAAGCTTGAAGGAAACCTGGGTGAGGATGTCCAGCAAAGATATTGAAATGAGGGCACAGGACCCCTTAGAGGGGTTAGGGTGGAAATATTTACCTGAGAACCATCTACAAATATAATTTAAGCCATAAAATTGGAGGCAATTTCTCAAGGAGGTATCATCAAAAGGGAAAGGAAGAGAGTGGGGGAGGGAAAGGGCTGAAGATTGGGAGAAAATATGGAATAAATGCAGCAGAGGAAGAAGATTCCTTTCCTGAGACTGACACTTTGTGCTCAAAGGTTACTGATAGCAGGACTGGATTCTTGGTCACAAGAATTGAACAAAAAAGGGTGAATCTGATCCTCCTACTATAGCCATCATTCCAACTGATATGAAATCAACAACTGCTTTCCATAAAGGGCAACAAACAACTCAACTACCCCCAAAATTGTGAGCTTCAGTAGGATATCTGAAAAAATTTTGAGGAAAATAGGGATGTCTACACTTAAATAAACTTCTGATGATATTTCCATGTTGCAAAAGAATTAATTAAAATGAATAAATTAAAAAACTCTTACTTCCATGAATATAACCATAATCATACAATTTTGGTCTGAAACTGAGTATAAGCAGTCAGTATTCCAGAAACAAGAAATCAGAATGTCACTCCTCTCCTCTGTTGTTCAGTCACCCAGTCATGTCTGACTCTTTGTGACCCAGCGGACTACAGCATGCCAGGCCTCCCTGTCCCTCACCATCTCCCGAAGTTTGTCCAAGTTCATGTCCATTGCACTGGTGATGCCATCCAGCCATCTCATCCTCTGATGCCCTCTTCTCCTTCTGCCCTCAATCTTTCCCAGCATCAGGGACTTTTCCAATAAGTTGACTATTCTCATCAGATGACCAAAATACTGGAGCTTCAGCTTCAGCATCAGTCTGAGAATTCAGGGTTGATTTCCCTCAAGATCAAGACTGGCTTGATCTTCTCGCTGTCCAAGGGACTCTCAGGAGTATTCTCCAACACCACAGTTCAAAGTCATCAATTTTGGGGGCTCTGCCTTTTTTACAGTCAGCCCAGCTCTCAAAACCATACGTGACCACTGGAAGACCATAGCTTTGACTATATGGACTTTCATTAAGTTACATAAGCTCCTTTGCCACGACAAAGCAGTGATCCATGAAGGGGATTCCTCTACTTATTAGGAGCCAAATATTGATTTATCAACAGAGTAGTTTTGTATTAGGGTCAGCGCTGGGTTTCCCTAGTGGCTCAGACCGCAAATAATCTGCCTGCAACGCAGGAGACCCGAGTTTGATCTCTGAGTTGGGAAGACCCACTGGTGGAAGAAATGGCTACCCACTCCAGTATTCTGGCCTGGAGAATCCCATTCTGGCCTGGAGAATCTTCTGGACAGAGGATCCTGGAGGACTATAATCCATGGGATCACAAAGAGTTAGACATGACTGAGTGCTCGCGTGCGCGCACACACACGCACACACACACACACAGTTGTTTATTAATAACTTCATGGTAACTCTCCACAGAAAAACATCTTTCCTGGGCCACTATGACATAAATGCAGACAGTTGGCATAAGGTGAAAAAAAAGAAAGCTGGTAATTGCTCATGAGTCTCAAAACTACATTTTCAATGCCACACAGAGAGAGATGATGCTTAAGGCTTTTTTTTTTTTTTTTAATCGGGCATTTGGTAGTTTGAGAAACTGAGTTGAACTTAAGAAATAAAAGGAGCCAATCCAAGTAGAAACTCATGGTTACAAGTAATCAGAATGGCTCTGTACATCACTGAGTGCTCAGAAAGTTGTGTAACCTCTACTTTCATGGCAATGTGTTGCTTGGAGCCACATTTCATTACTTATCGTTACAAAGAAATAATTGTTTTGTTTATTAAAGTTAAAAAAACTCTCAGAAAGCTTTGTACTCAAATATTTATATGAGACCGAACTCTCAGATGAAAGGAGGGAAATGAAGTTAATTCAATCCATTTTTGCTTTGTTCTCAGGATCTATACCAAGTAGGTAGCTGCTCACATAAAATAAAAAGACTCTGGCTTTTTACAGATGAATGAATTACAGATGGATGACCATGGAAGAAATCTGACTAGTAAAGTCTGAGCAATTTACAGAATTATTTGCCAGAAGGTAAACAATTTGTATATCCACAGATCACATATCACCGATATTAGCAGCCTATTATAAATATTTTATGACAAAAAATCATCTCTGTTTGGGTAGGTTCTTGCAATAATTTGACAGCTAAATAGCTTCGCAGTTAGTTTGGTTTCAAAGCTTTATATATATTTACTTTTATTATAGTGAAAGAGAAGTTTAAAATTTGAATTCCTTGAGCAAAAGAGTGATTGATATCTAAAACTGAATTTCTTGCCCAAAAAGTGAAAGTGAAAGTGTTAGTCACTCAGTTGTGTCCAACTCTTTGTGACCCCCTGGATTGTAGCTCACCAGGCTCCTCTGTCCATGGAATCCTCCAGGCAAGAATACAGGAGTGGGTAGCCATTCCCATCTCTAGGATATCTTCCTCACCCAGGGATTAAACTCCTGCATTGTAGGCAGATACTGTACCATCTGAGCTACCAGTGATTGACAGATAAAAATGATATTGACATCTTGCTTTTGAAACAAGAGGATTTTTTTTTCTACCATAGAAAAATGAAACCCTGAAAGCATCTCTGGCAAAATAATCCCAACCTCTCATAATACTACTCTTCTTCCTTTCTAGATTTTACAAAGGCCTGAGTATGTGTTAAGCTTTCTATTTACTGTGAGAGAGACTATTTTTTACAATGTGTTAAATGTATTACTTGTTCTGGGAATCAGTTTTGAGAAAGGGAGAAGCGTCGTTTCAGAAAGCTACTGGGATCCTGGTTCTGAACATCAGTTCAACCACGGTGATTTAGAACTAAGCTAGGTCATATTGGTAAATATGACTTTTCAGAAATGGTGAGAGAGAGAGTTTGGGTCTATCAGCAGAGGAGCATAGCTTTAATTTTGTTGTGTTTGCTCTGATTTTCTCCTCTGGTCTAAGGTTTTATGTCTGAAACATTTATACCTGAAGAAGGTAATGAAGAGGTTCAACAGTATTTACAACCAGCAGCTCCTAGAGTGTGTCCCAAACTGCTGCGCATTCAATCCACTGTTTAATACAAAAGCTCCAGGTGTGTGAGCTTCTGCTTAAAACTTCTGGTCTTAAAGCAGATGGATGCAGTGGTTGTACAATAGATCTTTTGGACAGTTCTCTCATAGACGTCTGCTGCCTAATGAGGAAGAGGTATTGAACTGAAAGCTCAAGAAATTTGCGGCAAAATCAAATTTCTTTTTCTGCTGGTGATGACAAGCTATGTTGGGTATCAAGTGCAGATGTCATGTTTGGGAGCAGAGGGGATCAGCTTTCTGATAGCAGTTCTGGAAAAATCATGAACTTATATATGATAAACCGTGAACTTATATATAATAATTTGTAAACTTCTCACTAAGATTTAATCAATGCCCTTTGCTGATGTCACTATTTTTTTGCATGATTATCAATTCAAGGCCATGTGTGAATGTATGCCCCAAGAGTGTGTTAGGTATGAAACTTCATATAGATATAGGATCCCAGGATAGGATGGATATACATACATGTATATACATATGTTTGTATGTATGTATATATAGATATAGATATCGATTTGAATATGTAACATTCTCTTCTAAATCTATGCTAATAAAATTGTGTATAAATTTAAATTCTCTTAGGCTATTTCCTTCAGATATGTCAGAAGCATGCGACCTGTTAAAAGAAATTTATTCTTCTGAAGATTTTTTAAGGAAGAGGTGAGGGGAGGGTTGCAAAGAACCCTGATTGCAAAGTGGCTGAATGGGGAAATGGTGTATGATCTCCACTTACTTTGGTAGGTTTCAGTTGCTTCAGATGTGTGTGCCTAATGACACTTGAATTTGGTTGATACAAGTCATTTTTATAAGCACAAGGGTCTGCAATTTTGTTCTAATGAGTTCTGATGCAATCTCAAAGCTTGCATGGATTGAAGATTTTTAAAGGTTAGAGGACTGAAGTCATTTGTGCTTTAAAGTAAATTTTTCCCCTTCAGTCTCTATTATAATACATGATTTTATTTCCTTCATTTCACTTTTGCTCTTTTAAATTATCTTGTTTATTTGTTTACTTAAGTATTGTCAGTCTTTCCCAGTAGAATGTAAGTTCCAAAAAGCAAAGACTTTGCTTATTTTGTTCATTGATATATATCCCCATGCCAATGGCAACCCACTCCAGTACTCTTGCCTGGAAAATCCCATGGACGGAGGAGCCTGGTGGGCTGCAGTCCATGGGGTCGCTAAGAGTCAGATACGACTGAGCGACTTCACTTTCATTTTTCACTTTCATGCATTGGAGAAGGAAATGGCAACCCACTCCAGTGTTCTTGCCTGGAGAATCCCAGGGACGGTGGGACCTGGTGGGCTGCCGTCTATGGGGTCGCACAGAGTCTGACACGACTGAAGCAACTTAGCAGCAGCAGCAGCGGCAGGTCATTTCAATAATCTCCTTTCTGCTCAGGAAGATGGTGTGGATGGACTCCCATGTCTCACTGTCCTCACCTCACTCCAGAGAAGGAGCACAAGGATGAGACTGCTGGTCCAAAAAGAACAGTGTCTCTTGTCATCTCCAGAGGGACTGGAGTTCAGGGTAGGGCATGGTATATTTGTGATTTCCTAGTTGAATTTGGTTGCTCCTAGTTTATCAGCACCAAATAAATAACTAGGTGATCTAATAGGAGACATTCTAAATAACCAAAAAATTATACTACCTTTAGTGAGTGAATTTTTGCATCATTTGTTTTATATGAAAAATGAACATTAGCTTAAGGTTTTTTTTTTTTTTTTTTTGCTAATGTGTTTTGTCATCATTTATTTCTTCTCTGACATATTCCTTTTCTTTAGGTTAATCTGAGTTTCTGAAATATATAATATTTATTTTTATTAGAGGATAATTGCTTTACAATGTTGTTTTGGTTTCTGCCATACAGCAACTTGAACCAGCCATAAGTATGTATATGTCCCTTCTTTTTTGAGTGTCCCTCCTACCCCTACAGCCTCCATCCCACCCCTCTAGATCATCACAGAGCACCAAGCTGAGCTTCCTGTGCTCTGCAGCAGCTTCCCACTGGGTATCTATTTTACATATAGTCTTGTATATACATCAGCACTACTCTCTCAATTTGTCCCACCCTTTCCTATCATTAGTCCATCAGTTTTTTGTATGCAAGTATATATTTATTTCCCACCTATTTCTTTATTTAAAATTCTGTGAAATATTTATGAACCTACTACTCAGTGTGGTAATAAGAACATTGATGGTAGCTAACATTATCTATGTGAAACTTTTCCTTCTCATCCATTTTTTGGACTTCTCCTTCCTGATGTAATTATTACTTGACTCATTATAATCATTTCATTCCCATTTGAAACATACATAGTTATATATTTTTATGTTTTCCTAATAAATGTGTTGCTGTGTGTATGTGCTTAGTCATGTCCAACTGTTTGTGATCCCTTGAACTGTAGCCCACCAGGCTCTTCTGTCCATGGAATTTTCCAAGCAAGAATACTGGAGTGGGTTGCCATTACCTACTCCAGGGGGGATCTTCCCAACTCAGGGATAGAACCCAAGTCTCTTGCATCTCCTGCATTGGCAGGAGTGTTCTTTACCACTGTGTCACTTAAGAAGCCCAAATGTGTTGTTTTAGCTATTTTAACTTTACAAAAAGGGCCTGAAATTTTGAATATAATCTTTGCAGACTTATATTTTTCTTCTCAATAATATTTATAAAACCGTAAAACCATGGTGTTCCAACTAGCTATACTCCCTTTTAACTGCTGCAAAATAGTCTATTGGGTAAACATACTACATGTTATTCATTTATTCCCTATTTTTTGGCATTTGAGTTGTTTCTGGGTATTTTCTATATTAGTGTCTCTGTAAACATTCTTACAGATATTTATCACTGTAAAGTATAAGAATTTCTCTGGTGTTTAAATTGAAGGGTATAATTGCTTACTCATTGGATGTATCAATGTTTAACTCTTTTCTACAGTGACTGTACCACTTCTAATTCTTAATTTCAGTTATTTGCTGAACTCCCAGATTTCTAGACATTTATTCAATTAATAAATTATTACTGCAAATCATAAGATAATAAATTACTAAAGCAGAAAACAATTTTGAGTTTATCCAATTACTGCTAAGTCATTTCAGTCGTGTCCGACTCTGTGCGACCCCGTAGACGGCAGCCCACCAGGCTCCCCCGTCCCTGGGATTCTCCAGGCAAGAACACTGGAGTGGGTTGCCATTTCCTTCTCCAATGCATGAAAGTGAAAAGTGAAAGTGAAGTCACTCAGTCGTGTCTGACCCTTAGCGACCCCCTGGACTGCAGCCTTCCAGGCTCCTCCATCCATGGGATTTTCTTACTCAGGCAAGAGTACTGGAGTGGGGTGCCGTTGTCTTCTCTGTTATCCAATTGGACCCATTTAATTTGCTGAGAACATTAATATACAGGAGAGATGAAATAAATTGCTCAAAGTCCTAGAAACAAGGGGCTTTCAGATCTATCACCAAGTAGTTTAGCAACCATCATTGCATTCTTATCAGCACTTCTGTTTCTCAAATATGTAGTGTTTGGTGAATAATATTAAAACTTCTGTTATTTGGTTAAGAAGTTAAGACTTAAAAAAAATAAAAAAGTAAACAGCAATGAATTTATCTCAATTTAGCATCAAAATCAAATTTATTCAACGCACAGTTTTCCATCAGCTTATATTGCTTTATGAGGTTAAGTTTGCTGATTGTTTCCCCCCAAACCATTCCTAGCTCTCTAGAAAAAGCACTTTAATATCTTATATACTGGAGCTGTTTTCCCCAGGCTTTGCTTGTATCTATAAATGACCATGTGACCTTGTTGTAGTCAATGAATTAAGTTTTATTCCACTGATGAAAGTTATAGAAGTGCTTTCACTTTTTTGATTAAAAATTAACAGAGGTGACTGGGCTGAAACAACCCTTCCACCTACTTTCTGCCTTGAATGTAGATGTGATGTCTGGAGCTGTGACAACTAATCTATGAGTCCAAAGAAAGGTTAAATGAACCATAGACATGTGAGTCTGATGTCCTTAACTACCATCAGCAACCACATGTCTCCAGATTTATAAGTAAGAAAAATAAACCCTGTTCCAATAAGCTACATGGTCAGATTTTCTTTTACTGGTAGTTTAATGGATTCCTAGTTAATATACCATGTTACAAAAATGATCTCAAACTACATTTAGGATGTTTCTCTTTTTCCAGTGACTGAACATGAAAATCTTGTCATTGGATGAGAAAAATGCCCCGCCCCCGTTTCAGGGAAAATGATATTTATGTTTATACTTAGCATCTACTTTTAGATTATAGTCTTTTTTATCAAGAACCCCATTTCAGAAGATGTGTCCATAATCACATCAAAACAATACTTCCATTCAGCAAAAATATGATTTAAAAAAAAAAAAAAGAAAACTAGGCACTGAATAAAGGAAAAAAAAAAACCCTAAATTGACTGACGGACATTTTGATTTCTTTTTCTAGATACGAGAAAGAAATTTTATCAATGCAAAGTTGACTAATGATACTCACTATTCCAGTCTTTGGTTCAAAATGAGACTACTATTCTCATAAGTAAATTCAACCAACGTTAATTAAGAAGTTATCATATGTGTGTTGGACCCTAAAGTTAGGAATGGTCAGACACGATTCCCAGTCTGAAGGAGCGCTCTGCTGGTTAGGGTGGGAGGGGGATAATGAGGAGGGACAGATAAGCATGTGTAACAAATAGAATAAGAATCTGCCTGCAATGCAGGAGAGCCAGGTTCAATCCCTGGGTCAGGAAGATCCCCTGGAGAAGGGAATGGCTACACACTCCAGTACTCTTGCCTAGAGAATTCCCTGGACAGAGGGACCTGGCGGGCTACAGTCCATGGGGTCTCAAAGAGCTGGACATGATTGAGAGACTAACATAATGGAAGAATGAGCATAATTGTATAGGGATTTAGAACAGAGTAGAGTTAAATGCCTTAGATATGCGTAAGTCAAAGGAAAGTTCCTTATCCCAGGAGCCCTGCTCATACCGTCAGCTGTTTTATGCCTTCAACATATAGGTCTATGTCCTTATTTGTCGTTTTATGGATATTTTCTTCTTGGCAGAAGTCCTTAATTGTCAGTAGACCTCTGGCTTTCTGAGCTGTGAATCCCTTTGGTCCCCCTATTGTGCTGAAGTAAAGATTTTATGTTGTTTTTTGACACTCCATCATAACTGGAGTCTTAGGGGAAGAACTTACTATTGCTGAAAGCTTAGCCCTTTTTCTTATTGCCTTGGTATGTAAAGCAAACTGAAAACAAGTCACTTGTACTGTAGTCTCCTTTGGAAATGAGTAGCCCAAGAGACAGGACAATTCTGTAGAGCTAGTACTTACAGTGGTCATTTTAAAGTGCTGGGGTTATTGCAAAGACATAAACTCAACATTTGACAAAGCCACAAGAATCCATATGGGCCTTGCAACCTCCTGGAAAAAAAATGGGAGAAAGATGAATGCATATTGGGAAGTACCCTAGAAAGAAATTACAACTAAACCTGTTATCATAACCAGAGTATTTTCATTCGTATAAATAGGAACAAATATGAATGAGCCATTCTTGTATCCCTGAGTAACTTTCCTTTTCTGCACATTTTAGAATCAACGTCCAATATCATCTGACTACTTTACTTCAACTTGACCTTAGGAATTTGATGACACTTAAAAATTGACTCATCCACTTACCCCAGTGGGCATTCCAGGAAATTGTTCTTGTTTATTGCCACCTTCAAATGATGGAAAAGCATAAAAAAGTGAGAGAAAGTAATTATTTTTACTATCTGACCCTAAATGTTAAAGAAACATCCTATTCTTAAAGGCTGGCCCCATCATTTGCAAATTAATGCACTGTTGAAGATGCAAACTATCTATATAACTGCTCTCAAATTTCATTAAAATTAGTTGGAAGTCCTTTTTAATGTCTTTGAGAACTGCTTCAAGTGGCAAAAATCAGAAAATCTGCCCATGGGGCATATTCGGCTAATTGCAATTTACTTTTTCCACTAGTCATTCTCTCGCCCTGGGCTGCAACTGCACAAAACTGAAACAACTCTGTGGATAACAAATGCCAGTCAAACCAGTTATTTAGCATCATGACTGAAGCCATGAAATTAAAAGACGCTTACTCCTTGAAAGGAAAGTTATGACCAACCTAGATAGCATATTCAAAAACAGAGACATTACTTTGCCAACAAAGGTTCGTCTAGTCAAGGCTATGGTTTTTCCTGTGGTCATGTATGGATGTGAGAGTTGGACTGTGAAGAAGGCTGAGCACCAAAGAATTGATGCTTTTGAACTGTGGTGTTGGAGAAGACTCTTGAGAGTCCCTTGGCCTGCAAGGAGATCCAACCAGTCCATTCTGAAGGAGATCAGCCCTGGGATTTCTTTGGAAGGAATGATGCTAAAGCTGAAACTCCAGTACTTTGGCCACCTCATGCGAAGAGTTGACTCATTGGAAAAGACTCTGATGCTGGGAGGGATTGGGGGCAGGAGGAGAAGGGGACGACAGAGGATGAGATGGCTGGATGGCATCACTGACTTTATGGACGTGAGTCTGAGTGAACTTCAGGAGTTGGTGAGGGACAGGGAGGCCTGGCGTGCTGCGATTCATGGGGTCACAAAGAGTCGGACACAACTGAGTGACTGATCTGAACTGATCTGATCTGAATTTTAAATGACCCATTGGTTCCCCGAATATTTTTTAATGAGTCAGAATGGTGATGTAATGGATTGATTCCAGATATAACTTGTGAAAATTATTCTCTTTGTAAGTTGTATCTGCCATACGCTTGTTTTGAGGGAGCCAATAAGGGAATAAGGATAAACCACTGTGAAGAGAATAGAGAGTGACGGTCAGTGTATGTGTTTGCGTAAGCATGCTGTTTAAGATAGGTAAATGACAGTCAGTAAAGCTAAGCTTTGGAAACAGAACCATGTTCTAATTCTTACCAACCAACTGACTCAAGGAAAATCCCTTAACAGCAAACTGGAGGAAAAGAGAGTAAAATGTGAGACCATGCACAATGAAAATAATGTTCTATAAAATGGAGTTGCTGATCAAGTGTGTATCATCTTTAGAGAGCATCTAGTCTGTGGAAATGAAACCACAGGGATAAAATATCAAGCTAAGCATCTGTATATGTTTAACAGAGTATTAAATATTTCATTCAAATGATTTGATGGTGGCTTTCTTATCATTGAAGTATAAGAATTAGTGTGACACTTTCCTCTTGGAATTGTTAGTAAGTTTTAGGTTGAAAATACATATTTCTTTCCAAAGAATCTCTCTAAATTGCCCTAACCAAGGAAGTTTTAAATGTATGTATACAACAGAGTATATAGTTATTAGGATCTTCTAAATAAAAATATTCATAAGGTGACTACTTAAATTTCAAGTGTAAGTTGGTAAACTGTATTTAAGAGAAATGTTTCATCAAAGAATTATTTTCCATTCTGGCACTATAAAAAGTTTTACTGAAGGTCAAAACTTCCAGTTCCAAGTAATTATATTGAAAATGAAAAAGTATACAAGCAGACAATAACTAGGCTTTTAGAAATATTTATTTTTAAAGTCTTAGCTCCCATTAGCAAGAGTTGTCCTAGCCTTTCTTGTTGTGATGCAATGTCACCCACCCTCAGCTGCTATAAAGCTGGAGTAACCATTTCAATTCATTATCTTATAATATTTATTATTATTATAGTACAGGCTGGTAGCTCAGTTGGTAAAGAATCTGCCTGTAATGCAGGAGACCCTGGTTTAATTCCTGGGTCAGGAAGATCCCCTGGAGAAGGGATAGGCTACCCACTCCAGTATTCCTGGGCTTCCCTGGTGGCTCAGATGGTAAAGAATCTGCCTGTGATGTGGAAGACCTGAGTTTGATCCCTGGGTTGGGAAGATCCCCTGGAGAAGGGAACACTATCCACTCCAGTATTCTGGCCTGGAGAATTCCATGGACAGAGAAGCCTGGCAGGCTACAGTCCTTGGAGTTGCAAAGAGCTGGACATGACTGAGCAACTTTCACTTCACTTTCATAGTATAGGTGGGGCCCAACTACAGGGATATTTACCTTCACTCCACCTCAGCGACTCATTTCAGAGGTTGTGCTCAGAATACAGAGCTACTCTGCTCTAAAATCTGAAGCCTTAACATCCCTCTTCCTGACTAGCACCTTTCAGTACCCTCTCTTTTACTCCGCTCACACTTGTTGTTTTTTTTTTTTTTGCCTTCAACAAGGTTTCAGTTTTCATTTCCAATGAGTCTTTTATCTCTCTACTCCTTTTCTCTTCTCTTTTTCTAATCTATGTATACCCTTGATTCCTTCACCTCCCTCTCCTTCATCAGCATTTACCCAAGAAAGCACTAACACTACCAAGATAACCATGACAGTTCTTTTCTCCTATGTTCAGTCAGATGAGCTGAAGGAGGAAAATCATAACTAGCATTTACTGAGCACTAGTTACCTGTGGCACCATCCTAAGTGCTTCTTATGTATGAACTCATTTTATCCTCACTAGCCATAGGAATATTTTTGCCCATTTTACAGGCAAAAAACCTGTCTCACAAAGGTTAATTTGTACAAAGTTATTATATCAAATCAAAGACACTCTCAATTATAGACGTCTCATTATTTTAATAAAGTAGAGGAAAAATGTTGCAATTCTGATTGTAAGGTGCCATCACTTGATAGATACAACCTGATTTCAACGATGTTTTGTTAAATGTGAAAATTTGTATCTAAGAATCAATAAAATATGACACATGCGGGAAATACAGAGCAAAGGCAGGCAGTTTGGATCTTCATCTGTGTGCTATTCTGCCTCATAAAAACCACACAAGTGTACAAAACAGTCTGTTACAAATTCATGGTCTCAAACTTTGGGCATTTAGTACTTTCTTTAGTCTCTGTCTCTCTTTCCCTTGTCTCCTCTCTCTCTTCTTTTCAAAGATTATTCCAAAGCCTTTTCCCTCTTCTTAATTTCCTTACTTAATATGTCCTCCTGTTAATTTTTTTATAATGATTATGGACCTTACTTCATTAAGAAAATTGAGACCACTCACCATGATCTCTCTCAACTCCTGTTCCCCCATCCAAATACTATACACAAATGTATCCATAACCAGAGGGAGCCTTTCTTTCTCCTTGTTCAGAGAGCAAGCTATCTTTTCTGTAAAATGCTGGCTCCTTCTTATTCCCTTATCCTATTGTTTCTGTATCTTCTGAGATTGTTAGTTGTTCATCTTTGAATTTCAACTCCTCCTTTTCTGTGGGCTTCTCTCCCTCAGCCTGTAAACATGACTAAGACCCAACACTAACCTCCTGTTCCAATTCTTCTTCCTCTTCTATTCTAAGCTTCATAGAAAGTGCTTCCCAGGGGCTGTCTGCATTTCCTGGCTTTATTTTTTCTGCCTCAGCTCACCATTTCTCCCCCCAGCCTCAGTCAGAATGTTTCTCAATGAGCAATTTTGTGATCTATTTTCCAATGGAAAGTGCTTTGTCTTCATTTGATTGACCCCTTTTTCTGATTCTGTGTGCTGTGATTTGTTCCTTCACTCTTCATGAAAGTCTTAATCTCATTGGTTTCCAAGGCACCACATTCCCCTGTTTCTCTTAACTCTTTTTCTTAATCACTTAAATATTGGCATTTTCCAGGTCCTATCCTTAGGCTACTATTGTACCCACTTTAGTACAATTAAGCTTATGAGGTTTTTAATTATTGCCCATAGGTTGACAAAATCCCAAATCCAGACATTTTTTTCCCCTTAGTGCTAGATAAGTATACATCTTTAGTCCCCTCTTCTTCCTTGCCTGTTCAGCCTATCCATTTGGATATCACTCATCTCAAACTTAACATGCTGAAAAGCAAATTACTTTTTTAATTGAAGTATGGCTAATTTACAATATTATATTAATTTTAGATGTACAATATGGTGATTCAAAATTTTCAGATTATAGTCCATTTAAAGTAACTATAAAATATTGGCTGTATTTCCTGTGCTGTAAATATATCCCTGTAGAAAAGAAAATTCTTGAATTCTCTTCCCCAAACCTATTCCTCAAACCATTTTTTTCTGTCTTAACTTATGGTTCCAATCTTCCATTTGCTTAGTGCCCAAAATGTGAAATCATCTTGAATTTTTTTCTTGTACACTACATCCAATCTATCAATAAATCTTATCCTTTCTATCATCAAAATATATTCAGAGTCTGATCATTTTCACCAATTGCACTGCTACCATCCTAATGTACCCTGGAGGAGGGCATGGCAACCCACTCCAGTATTCTCGCCTAGAGAATTCCATGGACAGAGGAGCCTGGAGGGCACCAGTCCATAGGGTCTCAAAGAGTTTACCACAACTGAAGTGACTTAGCATGCACACACGCACCCTTATCTAAGCTGCTATCACATCTCATCTGGATTATTTCAGTAACTCCAACTCAGACTCTCTGCTTCTGCCGTTGCTCCCCTCTCGTCTCTTCTCTATTGAGCAACCAGAGTGGATTCCTGGCCACCTTTCTGACCTTATCTCCTACTACTGTGCCCAGAAAGCACTTTTATGACACCACATATGTTCCAAGGCCATTATGCTTCCCTTATGTTCCTCCTGGAACATTCTTTCACATGTATATGCATGACTCTTTCATGTTAATAAATCTTTATGTAACTATCTCTTATCAGGAAGGACTTCTCAGTATTCTATATAAAATAACTCTTCCCCATCATCCTTTCCTAGTCCCACTTCACATTTTCTTGGTGACTCTTTGTTTTTTCTTACCATCACTGACATATTACACATATACTTTTTCCTTGGGTTTTAAAATACTAAACCCTTATTATTGACTCATGGTATATTTGTTTATTTAATTAGCCAGTTGTCAGTTTTTGATGCATAGCTATAAGCTCATCACTTAACATAGAAACTAGAAACACAGATCATTATATATTTAATTTTAAAATTAAGATGTAAATTTTCCTCTCCCACCACCACCACAGTGTCAGTTCTATGAGTATAAGGATTTTGTTTTGTTCCTTCTGTGTACACAGCATCTAGAATAGTACCTGCCACAGGCACTTGAAAATAAAGGAAGCACTGCCTGTTTATTACATACCAACATTTTCAAGGGTAATGTGTCTTTCAAGATGTCTAAAACCAGAATTAACCTTCCACATCCTTATCTCCATTTTCCTTTCTCTTTCTACACTCCTTCCCTTGACTCTGCTCCCCAGAAGCACAGAATTTCTTTGAGCACTCCCTCCATGCCTTTGCTCATGCTAACTTCTCTGCCTGGAGGAGACCATTTCCCACCCCAATGGCCCCAGGACACCTGTATAACTCCTCTCCAAGAAGCTCACCAGTCACTCCCTCAAAGATGCCATCTCTGCCCCTTCCTTTCCCCTTTCCTTTCTCAGGGTTCTCCCATGCCAGTCGCTGTCCCTTGTGCTCACACACTATGCTTCTCTATGTTCTCCAAGAGGCTGAGAGCTCCTTGAAGTTCAGGAAGCAAATTGAAGCCTTCACCCATGATCTCTTCCAACTTCCTCAGAAGATAAATAGAAACAGACATTAGTATGCCTGGTTCACAGATTGCGAAATTAATTTCAGAGGAGGAGAAAAAGTCCAGAACCCCTCAGGAATCCTCTTGAGAGCTCTTTATTCCTATCACTTGGGTAGAGGGAACATTCCTCTTGTCTTTGGTAAATTTTGCTATAAGCCTGGGTTCAAGCCTATGCTCCTCTGGAAGGTAACCATGGATACTGGTTTTGAGCTGACACAAAAACTTTCAGTTAGTGGAGGCTACAAGTGGTTTTCAGGCTGCCTAGAGAGTTTTGGGGTGAAGGGACAAAACCTGGAAACACTGACAAAGGTAAGACCTTTGCCTTGGGCTCCTGGTCTGGATATATTTCATTTAGGGTGGGCCCTAAAGCTCAGCTTTAGGGCTTCCCTGGTGGCTCAGAGGTTAAAGCATCTGCTTGCAATGCAGGAGACCTGGGTTCAATCCCTGGGTTGGGAAGATCCCCTGGAGAAGGAAATGGCAACCCACTCCAGTATTCTTGCCTGGAGAATCCCATGGACAGAGGAGCCTGGTGGGCTACAGTCCACGGGGTCGCAAAGTGTCAGACACGACTGAGCAACTTCACTCTTCACTCTTCTAAAGCTCAGCAGAGTCCCTTAAAGGTGACAGGTCTGACTAGGATATTAACTAGTTTTGAGTTGAAAATCAAAGAGAATCCCAGACATTTCCTCTTCTTGGGAAGCAGGACCCTCTCTGTGAGATCTGAAGCAGAGTGTTGATGCAAGCAATACCAGCTGCAATCCTGGGCTCCTGGGGTGATCCAAGACAGAGTCTGGAGACAACAGGTCTCCTGTCCCCAGTCAAAGGGAGCTTCCAGCGGCAACTTGTCCACACCCACATTCTTGCCCCCAAAGTGCGTTTCTTTTCGCAGCCCAGGACCACAGGCAGGTAGGAGATATTCACACTCAGGGCATCTCCTTGAGGCACCTTCATCTCCTCTGAGCCCTTACTGACGCCTGGGAGGGCGCCGAAGAGCATTCTCCCTCCTAGGGGTCTTGGGTCTTCCCTGCCATCACTTTAATCTCAAACAAGGCACGTCTGGAGAGTAGAGATCTGGGGAGCCCCACTCACTCATAAACGTGCTCGTTTCGCCTCCCAAGGCGACCGAGTTTCGCCTCCCAGAGTAGGACCGGGAAGCCAATCGCACCAACGCTCGATTGAGCTGGTGCAGGGTGGGTGTGGGTCAGAGTCAATGAAGTGTGTGCCGCTAAGCCTGCTGGTTTCCTGAAGCGAAATCTTAAGGGGAGGGAGAGAAGAAGAGGGTGTGGGAGATGGAATTGGGGGCGAGAGGTGCCGGCCTTTTCCCGGGGCGTTTTGACGAAGAGGCGCTGAGCACTCCCACTGCTTAAGAAGAGACACCGTAGCCACCAGGACGCCGAAGCTGGGGACCGTCGCTTGCTCGGGCAGCAGTCTGAGCATTTCCTCTCCACGCACTCCGAGGAATCCAGAGAGGGCTGCAAAGGTAAGTGAGGAGGGACGCCCTTCTGCCACCTGGGAGTAAAGCCGCGGAGTAAGGAGTCTCATGGGGCAAAAAAGACAGCGAGTGTCCCAGGCAGCTCCGCCCTGAGGAGGGAGATACGGTAGAACCAGGTTCAGGATCGAGACGTGGGGAGCACCCCGCGAGGCTTGTAGCAAAACACACTCAGGACCCCAGGGTTGGGGAACTTCCAGGCTCGGGGAAGACTTGAAAGGGAAGGGAACACTAAGAAGCCGAGGTGAGCGCTGTGGCGCTAGCGGACAGCGAATCCCGGACTCGCCAACTTCAGCACCCTGGACAGTGTCCCGCCCTTGGTCTGATAAACTTAGCATTGACACAGTTTTGACTAAGGAAAAACTAACTTTGCATCTCCTCGACTTTAATATTTTAGTTCAGAAGAGTTTGATTTTGTTCATGTAAATATCCTGTGTAAATAATCTAAAATACAGAGGAAATGAATAGCCTTGTATCTCAATATGCCTCTTCAGGAATGTGTCTATTCAAAGACAGTTTCTGAAATATTGATTTAAAGGAGATCCCCTGGAGAAAGAAATAATAACCCACTCCAGTATTCTTGCCCCTGGGAAATTCCATGGTCAGAGGAGCATGGCAGGCTACAGTCGATGGGATCATAAAAAGTTGGATACGACTTAGTGACAGAACAACATGTTTTGCTATTGTACAGAAGAGAAAGATTCATCTTATGGTGTTATCATTAAGCATTCTAATATAGACATATCCTCAAAACAATTCCCATGAGCTGTGCCTGGCTTCCCTTCATGATACTAACATCTAAAAGATTTGGAAATATAAGGTAAAAGTGAAAGTGAGCTGTATATAATCTCCTGCTTTTTCTTTAGGGCTGTTTAAGTGCGATATAGTCTGTGAAGATTCAGATAAGCCATTTTCAGGGGCAAATTATTATGTTAAGTACATTATTTCTCATTGGACTTGTCTGAAGTTAAAAGTAATTTCAAAGTGTGTAAGGATGTCTTGGTTTTATTGTAACAGGCTTTGAAAGCCAGAAAAGTTGAACAAGAGATAAATAATTTTTGTTAAAATACTTGAGATTTATATCAAGAAGAGAAAAATGAGAAAATACCATTTTTTTGAAAATTATGTAAAAATTACAGAACATTTTAGATGTCTGTAATATTAATTTTACAATATTTGTTTATTAATTCTCTTCTTATTGGTTGAATACATATAAGTATTATAAGTATATAGATAAGTATATATCCCATACTTTTAACCCACTGTCTTGTGTTTATTTTTATTTATAACATCTTACAATTCATATGCCTTTTTTAATAATGAAAGGAACCAGAATAGGAAAGCATTCAAGGGTAAAATATGTTCAAATTCTTAATTGTGTGGGAGTCTTGATTTAGGGTAGCTAGGCTAAATTATCCCACTCCAGTGTTCTTGCCTGGAAAATCCCATGGATGGAGGAGCCTGGTAGGCTACAGTCCATGGGGTCGCTTCACTTTCACTTTTCACTTTCCTGCATTGGAGAAAGAAATGGCAACCCATTCCAGTGTTCTTGCCTGGAGAATCCCAGGGACGGGGGAGCCTGGTGGGCTGCCGTCTATGGGGTCTCACAGAGTCAGACACGACTGAGGCGACTTAGCAGCAGCAGCAGCAGGCTAAATTATGGTATTATAGAACAATAAAGCCATGTAGCAAGACTGAAAAATTTCACTTAATACTCCTTTAAACTATATTTCTCAGTACTAGGGAAAAACAGCTTTATTTATCTTACAAAGGAGCATTTGTTAGGAATAAATCTTTCTTAATCTAAATATCATTGTTTTAGGCTACCTGGCTTGACAATGCATCATTTTAGATAAAGTGGGACTTGTGGAAGGTAAGATAAGCCTTTTCCTAGAGATACTGGTATGTTTCCATTGCTGGCACCAAGGTTCTTAAAGGACATAATTATTTTCTGTATTGAGCAGAGCACAAGTAGGGACTCATATGAAATATTTCCATCTTGTGCAGTTTCAGGGTCATGGCCGATCCTGGAAACAGAAGAAGGATCTACCACCCCTTGAGTCTCACCTGCTCCCTGCTCATTGTGGGAATGTGCTGTGTGTCTCCTTTCTTCTGTCATAGCCAGACAGATCTGCTGGCTCTTAACCAAGCTGATCCTCAGTGCTGGGAATCTTCTTCAGTGCTCCTCCTGGAAATGTGGAAGCCTCGAATCTCCAACACTGTTTCAGGTTTCTGGGATTTTATGATCTACCTGAAGTCATCTGAAAACTTGCAGCATGGGGCATTGTTTTGGCATCTGGCCCAACTCTTCTGGGACATCTATGTGGACTGTGTTCTCTCCAGAAACCACGGCTTAGGAAGAAGACAATTGACTGGAGAGGAAGTAAAGATCTCAGCAGTGCATCCACAGCAAACAGGGAGAAAAAAAGGTGGTCAACCCCAGGCCCCATGTCTCTTGAAAGGGTCCACCAAGTATGAATGTGCTGAATTGTGAGGAACAGGGAAACAGCTTTAGGGGAATCCATTGCCACACATAGTCTTCTTGGGGGTGAACCCAAAGAACACACAAGTGATAGGAAGATACATAACACTTCCTTTTGTAATTTGCAGTAGCTTTTTTTAAATCAACATGTTGTCCTCATCTTCATACTTCTGGTAAATAGCAGCAAAGAAGAATCAGATAGACAAGTAAGAAAAGACATGATTCCTAAAACACAATATCAAGGTATAAAGGGATGCCCCCAAATCTACTTTTTTTTTTTTTCAGTTAGGCTGAGCATTGCTAGTCATAACCTGTGTTTACTTGTTATGGAATCGGGAAGATTTGAATATAAGCCTGAGGAACACCTACAGCACACAAGCTCTTACCCCTTTTAAATAGAAAAAATAACCCAAATGTTTTCATATAAATGGAAGGACTCCTTGAGATTTACTTAGTTGATGATATAAATGGTAGAAAAATCAGCTGGCTTACAAATTCACTCTTCCTTGTTTTCTGAACAAATCTCAAATACGTAATTAACTTCCAGCAAGCTGAGTAATTAATTTTTAGAAATCTGGGACTTCCTACAAATTTAGATTTTTCATTGAATAAATATATATTCAAATATTACATGTAATATTTAAAAATATTATAATATGTAATATTTGAATATATGTCTTCAGTCTTACATATATTAGTCTTCTCTGGGGGCACTAGAAAAAAATTTCCTTTATAGAATTAGAATGAGGGTGAATGAAGCACTGTGAGTAAGCTGAGAGAGAACTTAGCCTTATTCATACTGTTTTTGTTCCTTTTTCTGTGTTGTTTTCAACCAACGAGCTTCTAAAGCTTGCAACAAAGGCTGTTCGAGTGGTAGTAACTGTTTATGAAGTAGTGGAAAACTGAAGAATAAAATAATTTTTTTATTTGTACATTTTGTTGTGAGAATTGTTATAAAATTGTAAAATGGAAAAATCTATTAAAATAGCAATTAACAGTGATAGTTCTAGATAAATCTTTTCTCAAGATATTGTAGAACCTTTAAATATTTAATTTGTTTTAATATCAATAACAAAAGATATGGTTAACTGACCCATAAAACCAGATAATCCACTGGTATTATTTATACATAAATTTATTGTTTTGGCAAGTGTTATTGTCACTTAAACCAATTTCATTTCCTAGAGGAAATATTCTTTCACCAGATTAGTTACTAAAGCAGAAGTACAAAATGAGTGTCTATAAATGCTGGTTGCCAATATTTTTAAAATATTTTGAACAGAGGCTGCCCAGATATTGACATCAGTAAGCACTGTATATTTTCTTCATGTGTACTGTAGACTTTTTATCCCACCACTCTTATCCTATATAGCTGTTGTACTCAAATTACTACCAGTATTTCTTGGTTTTGTATTTTACACTCACTTTGAATTACTTTATCTATAGAATAAATGAAAATAATAATGTTTGTGTTCAACTTAACACGAAAATAATCTATAAATATATCACATATGATTATATTATAACTAATATATTAGTTATAATATATTCCTGGTGGCTCAGAGGTTAAAGCGTCTGCCTCCAATGCGGGAGACCCGGGTTTGATCCCTGGGTTGGGAAGATCCCCTGGAGAAGGAAACGGTAACCCACTCCAGTATTCTTGCCTGGAGAATCCCATGGACGGAGAAGCCTGGTAGGCTACAGTCCACGGGGTTGCAAAGATTCGGACACGACTGAGCGACTTCACCTTCACCTTCAGTAATGTATCATGTACTATAATTCTGTATTATAATTATGTAGATATACATAGAATCTCAAAAAATGGTTTCAGTTTGCTTGTTTGCGGTAGGCTATCAAAATAGTCTGAGACTACATGTAATTTTCTGAGCACACTTCAACATTTCTATCTTTAAAAAAATCTAGTGGATTTGTCTTCAGCATTGGAAGTCACTTCCTTCATCTTGCTACAGAGATGCTATTGACCCAGCTGGTCTGAAAACTTTGCAAGCAGTAGGACTAAACATCTTACTTTATTGAAGTTTTTTTAATGTTTGACATAAACAATTGTTGCATATCAGGAAGTAAGACTTTCCATTTATACTGTATAGTCACAGTCAAAGAGGGTCTTGGGTCAAGGAGACACCATGTTTTAAAGCTAAATAGTTGCGGGAACATCGAGATTTTATCTCAAGAGGCTTGATTAAATCTCTAGTGGCTCAATTAGACTCTGCATGTACCTGCACAGATTCTCCACTACTTTTTTCTTTTGTCCCCAGGGAATTAATATTCGATCAGGTTGGGATGGGGTGAGCGTGAAGAGGTGTTTGTCCCCATAGTTCTCAGGAAAATTACATCATCAGAGCAGAAGAGAAGAACTAAAATAAGTGTCTCCATAATACACAAAAAGGTTCTTGCTATTTTGATGGCTTCAAGTTAAATAGTTTAAACACACTTGAATAGTGTTGCAATGAATCATGCCTTATTAAAAACACAGAACTCCTATATAACTTTGTATGTTAATATATTTGTTAATATTGAGTCAGGAAATAAAAAAAACAAGAGATATCAAATAGCTACATAAACTTGGGCAAGCTAATTGACTTATTTAACTCTTAGTTTCTTCATCTGAAAAAGAGGGATATGGAAAAATTTAGAAGACCCATAATGTCTCTTTAGGTTCTATGTTCTGATGTTCTGTGATCTGATAAAAAAATAAATGTATAAAAAGCATGGATTTACCTATAGAAAGAATCTGAAAGAGGTTTTTACTCCAAGGATAACTTCCTGAGCCTAGTGATGAGCTAGACACTGTGGTGCTTTATAACGATGATAAGCAGGAACAGAGGTGATCCAGAAATGAGAATTGCCAAAATTCTGAGAACTGAAGATATCATTGTTTGAGAAAAGACTCAAAACAGCATCATTAATTTGTCTAGAAAAATACGAGCTAATAACTGAATGTTGAAATATTCAGAAGACTGAAGAGATTATATCCAGGCTTAAGTACTAAATTATGATGGATTCTGTGTAGGCAGATAGGCAGAGAGAATGAGAGAGAAAATGATGAACTGATTTAGGAAAAGTGTAAGCTGTTAATGTTTATCGAGTAGAAAATAAAAGAGTTGAGGTTAACTCATGGGTTAGTAAAGGCTTCAATACAAATGAAAGGATTTTTAAGCATATCCTTGTTTGTATCAAAAATGATTCCTTGCTTCAACAAATCTTGCTCTGCCCCTGAGAGAAACAGAAAAACTTGCCTTCCTGAGCTTGGTAGTTTGGATGGTCTAGAAAAATTGTGTCTTTGCTTTCCTCTTTGACATGAAAATTAACATTTAGATTTATAATTTGATGATGTTTGCAGTTGGTGTCTAACTAGCTGAAAAATGTTTATAGTGCTTATTTTTTAAACACTAAGCAGAAGACAAAACAATGCTTTAGAAATACAAATTAGATTTACAAATGCTTGATTTTATACTTTACTCACTATAAGAAATTTTTTAAGTAGCATATTCAGAAATTACTTATCTAGAAATCTTTCTAAAGAAACATTTGGAGCTGTAGTCAACTTTGCAGTACAAGGTTCTTCACTGTAATATTATTTATAGTAATAGAAAATTGGAAATAACCTAAATGTCCCATAGTTGGGTAATGGAAAATTAAATTATGGCATAAAGTATGTATGCATAAAATTATGCTTCTCTTTGGAAGATTATACTATGGATGGTTTAAAGTTTTTTTTTAATTTTTATATTATATAACAATTTTTAACTTTTCTAGTCAGAAAAGTGTATTTTAATACATATTAATCCAATAGGAAATGTATTTCTTATAATCTACTTAATTCATATTATATAATTAAACTTTATAGGACACAAAATTTTGCATAAAAAAGAATTTACATATATACCTCTGCAATAAATTTATACAGAATTTTAATTGCAGAGTGGCAGAAATAGTAGAATGGCAGAAAACTTTCTTTGTAAAACCAAGTCATTGATGTTTAATCAGCCTGAAAATATTTTGGTGATCTAATGATTAGTTCCTTTTCTCCAATTTCAGGTGCCTATTCTCAGCAACCAAGAACCCCTTCCCTAAAGAAGAAAGAGTTGATTGAAGACTTGATAAGCCTGCATGTGCATAGGAGCAGATCGAAGTTCATTGGAAAAGCGACCAGTGGCCTGGAAATAAAGAGAAAATAAATCTAACCTCAGAGCTATGCACATCTTGGCATTTAAACAAATATATATATTTTTCTTGACTACTGATCCTTCGTTTACTTGAAATGGTGGGAGTGTAAAAAGATAAATATTAAGCCACATTCTCTCAGAGTACTTAGCTTCATTCTTTTAGGCTGCTAGCACGTTCCTTCAAATGGTGACAGTGCTGTCAGATCATCCCACTGCCAGAAAGAGAGCACCTGTGCATGCTAAGTTGCTTCAGTTTTGTCTGACTCTTTGCGACCCAATGGACTGTAGCCCCCAGACTCCTCTATCCATGGGATTCTCCAGGCAAGAATACTAGAGGGGATTGGCTGGGGCTACGCAGATTCTTTGTATTCATTTTGGTCACTGTTTTGGGGTGCTTGACATTGTTAATGAACTAGAGTGCTAGACATTTAATTTGAATACACTGCATGGCTTCAAAGACATCAGTCACTGAATTGCTTATGCACAGGCATATGAGACTATACTTACTAATTACCTGAATTTTGTTTGAAAGAATATTTTTTAATCTTTTGAACTGAGTGACTCAAAAAACAAAACGAAGCAACTGGTAAATAAAGCATTCTACTAACAGAAACAAAATTAATAAAAGCTCTGGACCCTAAGTAATGTTATTGAAGTCTTTTTATTTCAATATTCAGTGTTACCATTAATGATAATCCAAACTCTAACAAAATAGCAGTAAGTATAATTTTTTTCTCCACTTGGTATATTTTCTATTGTATTAAATATTAAGACTGTAATTGATAACACTTTGCTTTGAAAAACAAACTAAAAATAAAAACAGCATTATAAGAAAAGAACCCATAAAAATATTTTTCCTCAAGATGACAAGGCCTGAATAAGGTTCATCGCAAAGAAGTCCAATTAGCAAATTTATTTGAGTTCCAGACACAATGCTATTTTTATCTCTAATTATGCTCATCTCGCCAGTCATTTCTGACTATTATAACTGATGGTTGAAAACCAGTTTGAATTTCAGCTATGTTAGCAATTCACTTGCTTTTCTAGATCCAAAGAAGTCTCAGTAAGTGTTTTCACTGAAGGTTTAGGGCCTCCTTAAATGATAAATCTTATCCGAAGGGTTAATATTAGAAGACATAGCTGCATCTGAAGATTCACCAAATCGTGAAAATGGCGGAAACAAGTCTGGGGAAGGAAGTGAGAAGGGGAACCAGCCTCAGCTTTAACTTGATTAGAAGAATGAGCACATTAAGAGCGGCCATTCTTGACTACCTTTTCTAGAGGGTCATGCTTTTACTTCTGTGCTACTTTCACTAATGTCTTACATTAATTTCTTAAAAAGTATCACATAAACTCACTATCTGTTATACATGGTTGAAGAGATGCCATTCTTGCAAGGCTTGCCCCTTACTCCTCCTGCACCTCGGTACTACACCAGCGGGGCTGCCAAGTTTTTCTGATGCTTTGTGAGCCATCTAGTCTCTGGTGCTGTCAATCCTGTCTTTGTAGAATGCAAGCATTGGTAGACAACATGTAAATACATGAACATGGCAGTGTTCCAATAAAACTTTGCTTGTGGACACTGAAATTTGACTCCAAGTCATTTTCAAGTGTTAGAAAACATTATTCTTCATTTGACTTTTTCCAATTATTATTTTTTTTAAATGTAATAACCTCTCTTCATTCACAGCCAGCACAAAACTGGCAGTGGGCAGATTTGACCCTTGGGCTGTAGTTTGCTGACTGGTGCTCTGGGGCATCCTTATCAAACTTGTAAGGAACAGATGGGAGGAAGTAAGAAACAGTGAATATGCTGAATAACAAAACCAAAATTAAAAAAAAAAAAAACAACCTCATGTTAGGCTGAAAAGCAAATTCAAAAAGATTAGAATGAGATTGAACAGAAGTAACAGTCCTAATCCTACCAGGTTGGACATTATTTCACTTTGGAAACATTACTAGAAGTTATGGATCATATGAAAAAGAGCACACAGTCTCTCTAAATGTAATATGAACTGCACATCCAGACAATAGGTGAAATAATGGAACCAAAGCAATTTTTGTTGAAAGTTGAAAGCAGTGGTTTAGAATACAGGCTCAAGAGCTGGGTTCGAACCTCAACTTCATCAAGTAGTGACCAAACGACTTTGGACAAGTTACTGACCATTTTCGTGCCTTAATTTTCTTATAAAATGAGATACCTATTTACTACTAGGTTTGTTGTGAGGTTTAAATGAGCTAGTACATACATGGTGTGTAGAAGTTAAACACTCTCACAGTTAAAAAATGTTAGCTACTGCTTTGAACTTTATTCAGTTAAATACCCTAATCATACATACAGAGGAGGGAAGCACACAAGTACTTTGATCAAATTCATTGAATGTGGGATTTTAGTGAGAAACATTTATGTTTTAAAATAAATTTATTTTGAGATAATTGCTGAGACATACACATAGTAAGAGATAATATAGAGACATCCTATTTACCCTTCATCCAGGTTCCCTCCATAGTAATATCTTGCATAACTATAGTACAATAACAACCAGAGAATTGACATTGGTAGAATCCACAGAGTTTATTCAGATCTGACCAGTTCTGCATGCACTCCTGTGTGTGTGTGTTTGTTCTTTGCCAAGCCTGTTCTCCAGCAGAAGCATCTGGGCAGAAAATTAGGTCATCAATTCAAAATTTAGATATTAAAGAAGATAGTTGCACAAATTCCTGTAGACCACATGCTTGAATACGACTACCAATGTATTCAAAGAAAGGGCCTCTATTGGAAGTACAGCACAACTAGATTTGAATTGCCTCTCCTTTCCATTTCCCTCTACCCCTCCTCACTCCCAAGGCTTTACTCTGAAGAACTAAGACACAAGAGTAGAGAGATTAAAAAAATAAAATTTTCATCGTGCTTCATACCAGACTATCAAGAAAGAGGTAGAAGGTTTAGTGTAGTCAGTACAGATTTTGAAAACACATTTTGTCATCACCTTAAGGGGCCTTGGAATCTGGGTTCCTTTTCACTTCAGGTTGGTCAAGGTAATCTGATCAACAAGGGCAGAGAAAGCCCTGCACACTCGCTCAGCTCCACAATATAGGTCCAGGTTTACTGAAGATTGCAGGTCTGAAATCAACAAACAGGAAAGTCCTGCAGAGAAAGCACCTGTAGGTCCTTAAACTGATCTTAATAAAGTTCTAGCACAGAGAAGAACTAAAATTCATCTCTCTTCAGTTCCTGGTGGCAATGCCCTTTCTCTAAGCTAGCCTGAAAATGAGATGGGTATCATTTACCATGATCAGTTACCCACTGAGACAAGTTGTGGTTCTTAAAGAGAATTTTCCCATAGGTTCAAGCAAAATTCTGGGTAGCCAGAAATCCCACTCTTGAGCAGCGGTTTTCAAACTCTGGTGTATGTTGAAATCACCTTTGTTTGTTGTGTTAGTGGCTCAGTCATTTCTGACTCTTTATGATCACATGGACTGTAGCCTGCCAGTCTCCCTATCCGTGGAATTCTCCAAACAAGAATACTGGAGTTGGTTGCCATTTCCTTCTCCAGGGGATCTTTCTGACCCAGGGATTGAAGCTGGGTCTCCTGCACTGCAGGCAGATTCTTTACCATCTGAGCCACCAAAGAAAACCTAAAATCACCTGGAGAGTATTAAAACAGATTGCTAGGTCACAGGCTCAGAGTTCAGATTCAGTATATACGAAGGTTAATTTTATGTGTCAATTTGAATAGACTGTGGTGCTTGGATATTCAGTAAAACATTTTTCTGGGTGTGTCTGTGCAGGTGTTTCTGGATGGGGTTAACATTTGAATGAGTAGACTGAGCAGAGCAGAGTGCCCTCCCTGATTAGGTGGATGGACTTCATCCAATCAATTGAAGGCTTGAATAGAAAAGGTCTGAGTAAGAGAATTCCTTCTGTCTGATTGTTTTCCAGCAGAGACATCAATTTTCTTCTGCTTTTGGACTCAAAAGGAGACATCCGTTCTGGAGAACTCAGACTGCTATAGTATATCAGGGATGGGACCCAATAAATTGTGTTCCTAATAGGTTCCTGGGTGATACTGATGCTGGCCTAGGGATGATGCTTTGAGACCTCTGCTCTATAGTTACTGATTAATGGTTTGAGTGGTCCCCTATGATCTATTGTAATAGGAATCGTGCTGTAGAAAGATCTTCAGTTTGGCAGTTATCAACCAAAAAAATGTATATGCATAATTTTTAGGCTAAAAGTTCCACTTCTAGGAATTGATCATACAAACATATTTACATATGAGTACAAATATATATGCTATAAGGATACTCACCAAAACATTCTTATGATAATAAAAAATTGGGAGCAACTTAATTACACACCAATAAGTAAATTACTGTATGTTTATACCCTGGGATATTATGTAGCACTTTATAAATGACATTGCTCAATGTCTAAGGTACATTGGCAAGTGAAAAGAGCAAAAACAAGTACAATCTAATTTATGTTAAGAAAGTAGAGACACATAAATGCAAAGAAAAAAAGTCTGAAGAAAAATTCACTAAACTGCCAACAGTTTTTACTTCTGAGAAACAGGTGCCAGATCATGATGGTGAATTCATTTTTAAAAAGCATGTGCACTTGGTCATTTTAATTTTATGATGAACATGTTGTATAATATTGTTTGTGTAATTAATAAAAATAAGATTGCAGGAAACAAAAACTTGGAAAGGCTTATTTTGTTAGTTATACACTTCAGTTACATGATTTATTTTGGCTCCATCTGTGCTGTTTCCTGTTGAACATAAGAGGAGAGGGTTCATGCCTTATTTTTTTTTTTTACTGTTTATTCTCTAATACTGCTCCAGAACTACAAGAACCTTGAATAAATAATATTCTATTGCCCAAATAAAATCTTGTCCAGAGGCAAACTTGTTTTAGAATATTCTGTTTCTCAGCCCATAGTTATAAAAACTTTAAATACAGTAATAAAAAATAGAGAAATGACACTCCATTTCATACATTAAAAAAAAAATTTAGTTGTTATTTTTTTTTAAGTTCCAGTCCCTTGAAATGTTAAAATAGCCGAAGATATACACTTAGAGCTGACTGTGGCTCAGATCACCAGCTCCTTATTGCAAAATTCAGGCTTAAAGTGAAGAAAGTATGGAAAACCATTAGGCCAGTTGAGTATGACCTAAACCAAATCCTTTATGTTTATACAGTGGAAGTGACAAATAGATTCATGGGATTAGATCTGGTACACAGAGTGCGTGAGGAATTATGGACAGAAGTTCATAACATTGTACAGGAGGCAGTGACCAAAAGCATCCAAAAGAAAAAGAAATGCAAGAAGGCAAAGTGGTTGTCTAAGGAGGCTTTACACATAGCTAAGGAAAGAAGAGAACCAAAAAGCAAGGGAGAAAGGAAAAGATATACCCAACTGAATGCAGAGTTCCAGGGAATAACAAGCAGAGATAAAAGGCCTTATTAAATGAACAGTACAAAGAAGTAGAGGAAAAAAGTGTTATGAGAAAGACTAGAGACTGCTTCAAGAAAATTGGAGATACCAAGGGAATATTTTGTGAAAGGATGAGCACGATAAAGGACAGAAACGGTAAGGACCTAACAGAAGCAGAAGATATTAAGGAGAGGTGGCAAGAATACATAGAAAAACCGTATGAAAAAAGCTTTAATGATTTGGAAAACCATGACTGTGTGATCATTTACCTAGAGCCAGACATCCTGGAGTGTGTCAAGTGGGTCTTAGGAAGAAGCATCACTATGAACAAAGCTAGTGGAGGTGATGGAATTCCAGCTGAGCTATTTCAAATCCTAAAAGATGATGCTGTGAAAGTGCTGCCCTCAATACACCAGCAAATTTGGAAAACTCAGCAGTGGCCACAGGATTGGAAAAGGTTCATTCCAACCCCAAAGAAGGTCAGTGCCAAAGAATGTTCAAACTACTGCACAATTGTGCTCATTTCACATGCTAGCAAGGTAATGCTTGAAATCCTTCAAGCTTGGCTTCAACAGTATGTGAACTGAGAATTTTCAGATGTACAAGCTGGACTTAGAAAAGGCCAAGGAACCAGAGATTAAATCGCCAATATCCGTTGGATCATAGAAAAAGCAAAGGAATTCCAGAGAAATATCTACTTCTGCTTCATTGACTATGCTAAAACCTTCAACTCTGTGGATTACAACAAACTGTGGAAAATTCTTCAAGAGATGGGAATACCAAACCACCTTACCTGCTTCCTGAGAAACCTGTGTGCAGGTTAAGAAGCAACAGTTAGAGCCAGTCATGGAATAATGGACTGGTTCAAAATTGGGAAAGGAGCACATTAAGGCTGTTCAGGTAGGAACAGAAGGAGAGGCACATGTCCTACTACCTGCCCAAATCCTTCTTGTTGGACTCCATCTTGACTGAGCAATGCATGTGCCACCAGGAAGGACCCTGAGTCAGAATGATTGGCTAGAGTCAACCCAGAAACTAATCCCATCACCATAAAACCCAAGACTGTGAGCCATATGGCAGAGCAGTTCTCCCGGGTTCCTTTACCCTCCTGCTCTCTGCCCGGCACCTTTTTCCAATAAAGTCTCTTGCTTTGTCAGCATGTGTGTCTCCTCAGATAATTCACTTCCATGTGTTATACAAGAGCCCACTTTTGGGCCCTGGAAGGGGTCCCCCTTTCTATAAGAGGAACACGTATGAAATCAGTGTGCATGGGTGCATGCTAAGCTCTTTCAGTCAGGTCCAACTCTTTGTGACCCTATGGACTGTAGCCTGCCAGGCTTGTCTGTCCATGGAATTCTCCAGACAATTCAGCATGGAATAGGTTACCATGCCCTCCTGCAGGTGATCTACCTGACCCAGGGATCGAACCTGTATCTCTTACATCTCCTGCATTGGCAGGTGGATTCTTTACCACTAGTGTCACCCAGCAGTCCAGAGGAAACTGCAGTGGGAAAATAATTCACCTGAATGTAACTAACAATCTATCTGGGCTCTGAATGAATTAAGGATGTGAGAGAAGGCTATCAAAATAATGGGTACAGAGGTTTAAACATATTAGATTGTCTAGTCTGTATTACTTTTCTGGCAATGGAAATACTGAGCCCATGCATTCCTTATAAGAATAATTAATTAGACAAGCCAATATATATTGAATATTTACTCTGGACTAAGACCTCTCTCTTGAGCTCCAGATTGTACATGTTGATTGCCTCTGATATTTCCATTTGGTTATTTCCAAGCAGTTCATACTTAATGTGTTCAAAACAGAACTCCTGATGAGTTGACCTCTGTCTCAGCTTTCCCAGCTTTCCTCATTGCAATAAGTTTATAACCTTCCACCCAGGCTAAGCCATTGTCACTTGCCTAGACTATAACAGGCTCTCATCCCATCTATTTACAAACCCTCTTGCCCTTCAAGTCATTTTCCACACAATGTCAGTTTTGTAAAAACATAAATCTACCCCTTTCTAAATGAATGCCCAGTATCCAACACAGTTCTTAGCACATAAAGTTCAATTAGCATTTGTTGAATAAATGAATGATGAACCAACTAGACACATTTTTTCCTACCTTCATGGAGCTTAATGCTAGAATTCTGTGTACCATTTCCTATCAAGGATTTTCATATGTATGCATGTATGTGTGTACATGTATGTATGACAAAGAGAGAAAGACTCACCAAGACTTCAGTACATACTCGTAGGATTCCTAGGCAATATATCTACATATACCTTCATGGCTACTTTTGAGAAGTCTGCTTTCTGAATACTTGAGATAAAGATCCAGAGTTGCTTAAGCACTGCTCTTTATTTTTCTACAATCTGCTGAAGTTCAAGCTTCATTTTCTGATTATTTAAAATAATAGTTTAGATGACGGTTCTAGGTGGGAAAGAAAGGAAATGGAATAATTCTCCCACATCCCCCTTAACCTCGCCTCCTCACCCCATCATCACTTCCTTGCTTTGCCTTCTCATCCTTGAAACATGCTGTGGTAAATAGAAGGCAAGGGGAGATGGAAGAGAAGTAGGGGAAAGAATTTCAGAGATTTACATAGGAAATTTCACTCATAAATGAAAAGAAAATAATTTAATGAGAAAGTAAGACCAGAGTATGCTGTCCTTTTTTTGGTCACTATAAAAAGAAATAGTGTTAGATGCTCTTTCAAATCTAATTTCTTTACCGCAAGTTTGAACAAATCATTTGCCGCTGATTTTCAATCCAACATTTGGAATTTAAAGAGGTTTGGGGAGACCCTTCTATACACTTCTTTTCCAGTAAGTTCTGAGTCTCCTGAAATTCTACTATCCTAGATCTTGATACTGAATGACTCTACTCAGTTATGTCAACAACTATGCCCAAACTGCAGAGAAGGCAATGGTACCCTACTCCAGTACTCTTGCCTGGAAAATCCCATGGATGGAGGAGCCTGGTGGGCTGCAGTCCATGGGGTCGCTAAGAGTCGGACACGACTGAGCGACTTCACTTTCACTTTTCACTTTCATGCATTGGAGAAGGAAATGGCAACCCACTCCAGTGTTCTTGCCTGGAGAATCCCAGGGATGGGGGAGCCTGGTGGGCTGCCGTCTATGGGGTCACACAGAGTCAGACACGACTGAAGCGACTTAGCAGCAGTAGCAGCAGCATGCCCAAACCGACCATGAAGCTTGCCATTTTTGTTGCATCTCCTGCACTGGCAGGTATAGTCATATAAAGTTCATCTTAATTTCCAAAATATGTTGACTTCTTAGCAAAGCTCCAACTCAGAAGGCTAGTCAGCTACTAGGATAATCACAACACTGAGTGAATATATTGATAGTCTGAGTAAATCAGTATGTTACAAACTATAGATCTTTCTGGTTTTTCTAACAATTCTCAAATAAAAAAATTAAAAATTAAGGCAGTAAAATGATTAGAAACTTCCTGCTATTATCTGATGCATCTTTAACAGATAGAAATAAAATAAAAATGACCAATACCTTAATTCAGTTTGTTTGTCTTTCCACATCTTCATAAGTGTGGTTATCACATTTCTGTCTCTGATTACATTTGGTGTGATTTTCGTAGGCATGCATAGATTATGTACAAATTACAGGGGGTATTTTTATAATCCATATCAACAATGGCTAAATTGAGTTTGCAAACAGGATTATAGTCGATACATCACTGAATGAGGATAAAAACTTAATAAGAAACATTTGAGTAAAGAATGGCAGTGTTAAACAAATGTAAAAAGTAGCCATGAAGGTATACATAGATCCTATGCTTAAACACCTCAAAGAAATTAAATTGATGTAAAAGAAATAAAACAATAAATTTAAACCTTAGAGTTAGTACTTGCTGAATTATCACAAAGTATACAATGCAATATAACAACAAAAAGGGAAAGGTGTACTTTCGTGCTAATATCATAAGCATGTTTGTATAATAATTCAGGCTTCCTGCAGAAGCATCTCAATGGTGCTACTGTAAATGGAAACAGGTAGATTTTTTGAGATATATATTTTTTATATTATCTACGAGATTGGATAATGCTAATCGTATCTTTTTACATTATTACATAATCTGAATTTAAAAATAAACTTTGCCTTTTTATGATTTCCCTTTTAATGATCTAATGATGGGTGTATATATAGATATATCAATATATATGCTGCTGCACTCAGTACCCCTGACCCTGCAGCAGGCCACCATTGACCTGCACCTCTGCTGGAGACTCCAGGACACTCAGGGCAAGTCTGGGTGAGTCTCTTGTGGGGTCACTGCTCCTTTCTCGTGGGTCCTGGTGCATACAAGGTTCTGTTTGTGCCCTCCAAGAGTCTGTTTCCCGTGTAAGTTCTGGTGGCTCTGTGGTGGGGTTAATAAGAGGACTTATGCCATACCCAGGTCTGCTGCATCCAGAGCCCCTGCCCTGTGGCAGTCCACTGTTGACCTGTACCTTTGCAGGAGACATTCAGACACAGTTCTGGCTCAGTCTCTGTGGCATCTCTGGGTCCTGGTGGGCACAAGGTTTGTTTGAGCCCTCTGAACATCTCTGGCGGGTAAAGGGTTTGATTCTAAATGTGATTTTGCCCCTCCAACCATCTTGCTGGGGCTTCTCCTTTGCCCTTGGATGTGGGGTATCTTTTTTGGCAAGATCCAACATTCTCCAATCAATGGTTCAGCTGCGAGTTGTAGTTTCAGAGTTCTCGCAGAAGATGAGCGCATGTCCTTCTACTCCACCATCTTACACCAGTATACAGAGCTGGGATATTGTCTCCCAAATACGTGTAGCAGATGTAGTCTGTTAAGAATCTGAAATAAACCACATTTGTGAGGGCTAACCCAATATTTTTAATATTTTAAAAATCAATAGCTTTCATAAATTCAATTGGAGAAACAAAAACAAAAAATAAAAATGGGATGAGTATGTGAGATCCTAGAAGAGTTTCTAAGATAAAAACCACATTTTAATGTGAAATTTTCCTAAAAAGGTCTAGTGGATATTGACTTTATTTTAGAATACTCATCATGACCCCAGTGATGTTTAGATGGAAATAAGTGGGTGGAATCTTGTGTTGGCCTAAGAATCAAGCAAAAGGAGTTCTCATCTAGTCTTTGTCTCAGGCAGTCTGAGCATACTTCTGGCATATTTGTGATTTTACTTTCTCTAATACACGATTATAACTCCAGCTCTCTTCACAGTAGATATTTTTAGAATTACCCAGTAATTACTTCATTGACTTGGCTCTACCAAGTTCAATATATAACTGACATTATCATGTTCCCATCTTACAGCTCACCAACTGCGATCGTGTTTCCCTTCCTAAATTCTTATACTGAAGTCCCACTTCCATTATCTCCAAGTGCGACTATATTTCTAGATAGTCTTTAAAGAGTTAATTAAATTAAATGAACGTTGTGTGGCTGGATCCTAACCCAATAGGAGGAGTGGACTTATAAAAAAGAAGAAATTTGGATAGGGACATTTTGTTGTTTTGTCACTAAGCTGGGTTTGAGTCTTTTTGGGATCCCATGAACTGGGACTATAGCTCACCAGGCTCCTCTATTCATGGAATTTTCCAGGCAAGAACACTGAGCAGGTTGCCATTGCCTTCTCCAAGGATATTCCTGACTCAGAGATCAAACCCATGTCTCCTGCATTGGCAGCAGTTTCCTTACCACTGAGCCACCTGGGAAGTCCATTACAGAGAATGCATGGAGGAAAATGCTGTGAAAACACAAGGAGAAGACAGTCATTGACAAGCCAAGGAGAGAGGCCTTAGAAGACAACAATGCCGCTTATACCTTGATCTCCAGCTTCTAGCATCCAGAAGTGTGAGGAAAAACATTTAATTGTTTAATCCACCTGATCTGTGATTCTTCGTTATGGCAGTTCTAGTAAGCTAATACATCAACTCAGAAATACGTGGGGAAGGTCTTCTCTGATGCAAAAAAATGAGAATATTAACCTTTGTTTTATCGCTGGTCTCTAGATGACTCACTCCAACATAAAAGATCTTAAAAAGAAAGGGATGTAAATACAGATATAGATATATTAAGATGACAAAGTCTTCTATAAATAAGACAATGTCACTGCAAAACAGAAGAAATAGCTATAATAAAGAAGTATTAATAAAAAGAACCCTCGGATTTAGCAACAAGCACAGCTTATAAGGGTGATGATGATAGTGTTACTTGTAGAAACATTCATCAATTATCCTCCAGAGAAAGACTATCATTTTTACTCTCATTTTAAAAGGGTCACATCAGGCTGCCCAGTTACATATATGTTTTAGTACTATTGATAACGACAGTTGCCACAACAAAATAATAGCCATTTATTGAGTTCTTGGTATGTGCCAGGTGCTATAATACAATCTCATATGGCTTATCACCTCTAAGGCTCACAATAACACTATCAATTAGGCAATACTAGAAATCAAATTCAAAGAGGTTGTGCATGTGTGCTCAGTCGCTCAGTCGCATCCAGCTGTTTGCAACCCCATGGACTGGAGCCCATCAGGCTTCTCTACCCATGGAATTCTCCAGGCAAGCATACAGGAGTGGGTTGCTACTTCTTACTCCATCAAAGAGAATATTAATGTCCAAAAGACTAACAATTCAGTTACTCACTAGATGAATTGCAGCTGTTGGGCTAATATTATGGACTCAAGAGTTTTAAAAGGCAGCCTGACCCCCTGGCCATCACAATCTCTAGTGATTGTGAGAATCTTACCAGAAGGCGCTTCTGGAGTGCAGGCATCTGTGAGTTTTGACAACAGTTCTTGCAGTTCTTCTTCCTCTAGCTCATCCTTCCCCTCCTGGATGTTCATTGCCCCTTTCCTTTCCACTGGTGCCAGAGCAAGACTGGTCATTTCGATAGGAGGAATTTGGGGGATGTCCTGCAGCCGTCCTTCCTGGGAACTGGGCAGGGCACTAGAGGTTTCCTTTGAGGTCTTCTGTGCTCGGCTTTGTGCCCTGGGGCTTTGCACTGGCCTCGGCTTTGAGGTGGCCTCTGGTAATTCTGAGTTTGGCAGAGCATGTTTTGCAGGAGCTGGACCTCGGTGGCTTCCATTAATCACAGTGGACCTAGGAAGTGTTTCCTGTTGTGAAGCATCCTCAGTGGAACCCTTGATTTGGGAAGAATCTCCTCCCCTTTTCTGAAATCTTTCTTCACCCCTTCCATGGTCACCCTTGGCAATCACATTTTGCCAGGAAAAAGATGAACGATGGAGGGGCTGCAACATTGCCTTGGTAAAGAAAATTTTATTTATGAAGAAATTAACATTTTTCTTACTTTTTCATTATGTTTTAAATTTCAATATTTCAATAGGAAATTTTAATGCAATATTTTCTTTTTTGTCTCTACATTATTGGCAAATTTATTTTATGCTACTAATTCAATCGCACCCTAAAACTGTCTACAAAAGTGAGAACAGTTTAGATTCTAAAAAGATCACGGGGAATAATCATAAGGAATTTTGGAAAACTCTAGGTTCTGAAAGTTCAAGTTCTAAAATATCAAAGGAATATCTGAAAATGTCATGATATATTGGATAGATAGATAAAAATATTACAATAAAAAGTTCATAATGATCTACTTAGGTTTCAAAATAAGCCATAGGTATAAAATCTAGGGAATGTGCAGCCTGTAAAGCACAGGTCTCTAAGTGTAGTCCACAGACTCCTGGAGGTCCCTGAGATCCTTTCTAAAGCACATGGAACTATATTCAATATCTTGTAATAACCTTTATTGAAAAGAATATGAAAAGGAATATATATATTTATGTATAACTGAATCACTTTACTATATACTTGAAATGAACACAACATTGTATATCAACTATACTCCAATAAAAAAGAAAAAAGTATATCCTTGAAGGTGTAGCAAAAATTCTTGTTTTTCTCAGTAACATGTCTCCTTAATATTGTATGTGATGAAATGTGATGTATGCATAAAACATTTCTGATGTTTACTGAAATATAAAAATTGTCTCTTATGCGAAAGAATTAGGCTTTGGTATTTGGCAAACATCTTTTTCAAAAATGAATGAAGTGAGACTATTACAGTAAGGAAAACAATGTTCTCTGAGGACAATTTTAATAGCTGAGCTTTTAAGCAAACATTAGAATTTTGGAAAACTTTCATCCACTACCATGAGCTTGCCTCCATTCCAATTCCTAAAGACTTTTCTGACAAGATTCATGGTAATATTAATGAATATGATTTTTAAAATCTTGTATAATGAAATGGGTGAGCATTAGGAAGTTCAGCATAGCTTGGTAAATTTCCAACTGACCAATGTATGATGGTACAAAATCATGCCTAGATAGAAGATTCATTCAAAAAGCACAACAGAATATTGTGTCTTAATCAAACAGGGTGTAAAAGACATGTGGTTTCAGATTCAATATTGCAACCATTCTCTTATGAAACAATCATTTATTATGTTTTGATCTGGTATCAAGGAAGATCTCCAATTTTCTGAAAAGGCTACTAAAATGCTTCTTTCTTTTTCATCTACAAATCTGTGTGAGGCCAGATTTCTTCACATACTTCAGCCAAAACATCTTGCAACAGACTGAATGCTGAAGCAAAAAAAATTCAACTATCTTTGTGAAGCCAGACAGTAAATAGATTTGGTAAACAACATAAAACAACGCCAGTCTTCTAATTAAATACACGTATAAGAATATATGGGCTTCCCATATGGTAAAGATGGTAAAGAATCCACCTGCAATGCAGGAGACCTGGGTTCAATCCCTGGGTTGGGAAGATCCCCTGGAGGAGGGCATGGCTACCCACTCCACTATTCTTGCCTGGAGAATTCCATGGACAGGGGAGCCTGGTGGGCTATAGTCCATGGGGTTGCAAAGAGTCGGACATGATTGAGCAACTAACACACACACAAACACAAGAATATATAATTACTGTTTAAAACATTACATTATATAATAGGTTTATATTTTCATTTTCAAATTAGTTAAACTTATTTTAAAGCCACTTATCAGTCTTAATTTTGATTAGGGTAAACAGCAATAGATATAACCCACAAAAGCTCTCTGGGACTCTCAAAAAATTGTAAGACTCTAAAAGGGGTGCTGAGACTAAAGGTTTAAGAATCAATGCTACAAAGTACCTCTTTGCCCCAAGTCTACTGTTTGTAAATGGTACCCATGCTGTTCTCTCCCAGTGGTACCACCTTCATAAAAGTGGAAGATATCATCTGGCTGATGAAAGGGGGAGTTGATTAGGGTATGGAGAAAAGTGGGAAAGGGAGGAGGCTGATCAGAGTGAGGGGCAAGAGCCTCATGCTGCAGCCCACTCTCAGCCCAAGGATTCTAGGTCAGACCTCCAGACGGTCCAAATGGCTAGTGTCTCCCACATTCTATACCTGTAGATCCTGTCTCATTAGCTGCAGCTTGGTCCACAGACTGTCCTGATTGATTGTGAGTTCCTGAATCTTTGTATCATATCTGCAACTTTTTTCTTCCTGGCAGGCGTATATGGCTTGCAACTTGTCTTTGTATCGGTTTAACCACTTTTTAAGGAGCCTGCAAAGAGGACAGGTCTGAGTGGCCTGGAAAGGCAAGACACCAGTATAGCAAGATGCAAGAGCCCTAGCGAAATGTACCCCAGGTCCTCTCTGTGGGAGAAGGAGCTGGAGAAGCCTGGACTTGACTAATAACACCTAACATTCATTAGTCCTGCTTTAACCTGTTCACCCTGTACAGCTGTTTCTCATGTCTACTATATATGCAGTTCTCCCAAGAATTTCAGTGTTTTTAGAGGTGTTTTCAGAAACTCATCATGCTTGTTATGGACTACTTTTGACAGCATACCTTCAGCAGCTCCTTAAATGTGAATATTGACTTTATTCATTATCCTTCTGTCCATAAATACTCCATTTAGAATGACGGCATGCGTGTCATGGCTAAGTACCTAACATCTGACCAAGACCACAAGGGAAGGAACAATCATGCAATTTGTGAATTCTGGGTCTGTCTTGGCTTCTCATCCTAAGTCTAGTTGTTCATTGGTTTCAGAATAAATCAAGTAGTCAGAGTAATTCTTTCATAACATGAGGGAGGTCATGTTACTCCTCTGCTCAAAGTCCTCCAGTGTTTAGAATAAAGTCCTCCCTCTTTATTTAGAATAAACCGAAGTCCTTACAGAGGCAGCCAAAACTTGATAAGATGGCCAGGATTTCCCTTCCCTCCTTGACCTTATCTCTAATTTCTCCTGCTCACTGACTGCCCTTCAGTCACACAGAGCTCTTGGCAACTGCTTGAACTCCCCTCAGAGTTGGCTCTTTTGGGCCCCTCCGTCTGGAATCCTCCTTCCCCTAGGTTTTTGCTCCTCTCATCATCTTTAAGCCTCCACTCACCATCATACCCTCAGTGAGGCTCTCCCTCACTGCTCTACTTGAAACTGCAAACCAGAACCCCCAACCTCACCTCCATCGTCTCCCATCTCCTTCCCTCGTCCTTCCCATCTCCTTGTCTCCATGGATTTTTGCCACATCTAATTGCTACAGAACATGACACGTTCTAGATTTTGACTTAGTCTCGAACCTTCAGACTTCTGGATAGTCACTTTTATGACACACTACCTGGTTTACTGGTTACTTCACTCCTATTTTACTTATTCTATTACTTAATACTTACTTATTGTGTCTTTATTCTGGCAACTTTTTTTTCCTATTTCACTTCTTGTCATATCCCCAAACCCAGTCCTAAAACAGTTCCTGTTACAAAGTACATATACAACTAAAATTGGCTTTTTAAAGTACAGTCTTATTCTTTGATCAGTACTGTTCTATTTGTGGAATTTGTGGAAATTGGCTCCCTGGTAGGAAACAAAACAAACATTTTCAGTGTTAGAGCCTTTGAAATTTTTAATTGCCACAGATATTGGAGAGGTCTTGGAATTTAGCTGGGGTTCATATCCAAAGCAGACATCTCTAAAAGATGGCCCTCAAACTTCCAGATAGCCACACAGGTGGAACAAGAGTCTGACTTTAACATCTTTGATTGTAATTAGAATTTCAAGTACATCTTTATGATGGACTTTTCAGAAGAGAGTCAGCTAAGAGATTTTCAGACAACAAAGAAACATTCTCCAAAAGCTTCTCTAGACAGTATTTTCTATATGTACAGTGTTGTGCTTGTTATGACCAGTAATGACATCCATTTTCTCCTGTATTGCCAGTCACTGCCAATCCCTTCCTCCTTTCTGGCCCATCCACCATGTTTCAACAGCTCATAGACACACATTCTCATCTTTGACAATCCAGGTGAAAGCAGGGAAAGCCTGAATTTCTTTTCTGACTCTGTTTTTTTTTTTTTTTTAATGGAGAAATTATCATAGTTTCTGGTGAACATAATTTACCTAGTGCCCATATTTCTGGGCAAATATTCACTGATAACATGGTTCAGATTATTTGAGAAATAATTCCCTTCAAATGATCTGAAATCAGTCTTTATAAATTAGATCTTTATATGTAGTTTTGCTTTCTGAAGTTAAGGAGCTTGAATCTCCCATGTAGGAGGCCTTCAAACAGAACACAAATATTCACAAGGCAAATTAATCATGTACAAAGTCGTGATAGTTACTTTCCTTGATCAGCACCTAGTAGAGAGTAACAAATAGCTAGCTAGTAATTGGATGATACTCTTTCTTGTAATGTAGCCTGAGACTACATTGCTCTTTAAATAATCAGTGACACAATGCGGGCTATTATTAAACTTACAGTTGACTATATTATCTCAGGCCTTTCCACACTATTTACTGTGAACCTGGGCCTATAATTACAGGATTTACATTTAATCTTTTAAAATTTAGTCTTTATTAATTGCCCCACCATTCCAGACTGTAGCATCTTAGAGATTTAAGACTCTATTTTGACATATTATTTATGCCTTTTGGTATCACGTCACACACATTTGTGAAGTATGCTCTCTACTATTTTATTCAAATCTTTGATGAACACAATGGTGTACACAGGAACAAAGATAAAGCCTTCATATAGATTTTACTCATTAGTGAAGTTCACACTGGTATTCTTTGTGTTGATAGACACTTGACTAGGAGACCAAAGGTGTATGAAGTATATAAAATGGAATCATTTAGTTTAACACAATAGCTTGAGATACTCTTATTGTGTTTCAAAGGACAAATCATTCCTTGCGTTTCTGTATCCTGCTGTCATTCTTTAAGACAGAATTCTTGGTTCAGTTATTTTAAGAATTAAATTTCAAAGTTTCCTTTTTATTTCTTTATTTTGTGTTTCAAAAATGCCTTTTTATTTCTATACTATTTTCCTTAAGTTTATTTCTAATTTACTTACCATATCTTCCAGATGGTCAAGCTGGATTTAGAAAAGGCAGAGGAACCAGAGATCAAATTGCCAACATCCGTTGGATCACTGAAAAAGCAAGAGAGTTCCAGAAAAACATCTATTGCTTTATTGACTATGCCAAAACGTTTGACTGTGTGGATCACAACAAACTGTGGAAAATTCTTCAAAAGATGGGAATACCAGACCACCTGACCTGCCTCCTGAGAAATCTGTATGCAGGTCAACAAGCAACAGTAGAACTGGACATGGAACAACTGGGAAAGGAGTACGTCAAGGCTGTATATTGTCACCCTGCTTATTTAACTTATATACAGAGTACATCATGAGAAATGCCAGGCTGGATGAAGCACAAGCTAGGATGAAGATTGAGGGGAGAAATATCAATAACGTCAGATATGGAGATGATACCACCCTTATGGCAGAAAGTGAAGAAGAACTAAAGAGCTTTTTGATGAAAGTGAAAGAGGAGGGTGAAAAAGGTGGCTTAAAACTCAACAATTCAGAAAACTAAGATCATGGCATCTGGTCTCATCCCTTCATGGCAAATAGATGGGGAAGCAATGGAAACAGTGAGAGACTTTATTTTCTTGGGCTCCAAAATCACTGCAGATGGTGACTGCAGCCGTGAAATTAAAAGATGCTTGCTCCTTGGAAGGAAAGTTATGACCAACCTAGATAGCATATTCAAAAGCAGAGACATTACTTTGCCAGCAAAGGTCTGTCTAGTCAAAGCTATGGTTTTTCCAGTAGTCATGTATGGATGTGAGAGTTGGACTCTAAAGAAAGCTGAGCACTGAAGAATTGATGCTTTTGAGTTGTGGTGTTGGAGAAGACTCTTGAGAGTCCATTGGATTACAAGGAGATCCAACCAGCCCATCCTAAAGGAAATCAGTCCTGAGTGTTCATTGAAAGGATTGGTGCTGAAGCTGAAGTTCCAATATTTTGGCCACGTGATGTGAAGAACTGACTCATCTGAAAAGACCCTGATGCTGAGAAAAATTGGAGGCAGGAGAAGGGGATGACAGAGCATGAGATGGCATCACCGACTCGATGGACGTGAGTTTGAGCAAGCTCCAGGAGTTGGTGATGGACAGGGAGGCCCGGCATGCTGCAGTCCATGGGGTCGCAAAGAGTCAGACATGTTGGACATGATTGAGTGACTGAACTGAACTGAACTGACATCACGAAAAAGATAAAAAAGATCAACATTGTTTTTAACATTAAATTATTTTTAAAAGTGTTGTTAAGCTTCTTTTAATGAATTATTATAGAATTTTTAAATGCTCCTTATCTATCATATTTTTATATTATGAAGCACATCTCATTATGTATATATGGGCATATATATGATGAAGCTATATTAAATGCTCAATAAATTTATTGACAGCATTTTTAATACATATTTATTAGCATATATTTATACATTAGTTTACTGAGCATCTACAAGATACCAATTATTGTGCCTGCAAACAAAGATCTTCCCTCGGGGGTCCTTCCTATTGAGGGTCAGGAATTCTGTCTTCTAAAGGAATGACAACAGGATACAGGGACTCCAAGAATGATCTGCCTTTGAGACACAATAAGATGGTAAACAGTTTCCAACCAACGTAATAAACCTTCGAGAAAGATGCTGCTAGAGAAGGTATACAAATTTCTATAGAAGCAGGTAAGACACACAAGAGGCACACAGAATACCTCACTGAAAATGCTTAAGCAAATTTCAAGGAATAAAATAAATTAAAACCTAAAACAATCTAACTATCCATGTGGTTTTTGTTATGTTTAACCACTCAAATCTCCCCATTACCTTCATATGGAATCACAGGATTTCTCCATTTAAGGACTATTTCCAGATTAGAAACAATGCAGTAAAAACTTTGCAAAATTTTTTTCTATAAAAGCAAAGTGTAATGCTACTGATGTGTCTCTGCTGTTAGTATTTATCCACATACATGGTTCCTACCTTCTGTCTCTATGGAGAGCATTAATGGATTTCTGGGTCCTCCACAGTTCATTCCTAACGCTGAATATGGTCTAGAGAAGCAAGAAATAGAGAAGATAAGTCTTTGATTTGAATTAAATCCATATTCCTAAAAATTCATAATAACACGATAATGATATTCCAAAAATTTTTCTTTTTCAAAAAGTGGCGAGTGTTTGTATGCTCAAAGTGCAATCACATCATCTCAGTTTTACATGAGACACTTTTCTTTAAAGATATACAAACATGAGTAAAATTTTTAGGTTTTAAAAATAAGTCACAATAGTCTTTTGCCTGAGTTTCGTTGCTGCCCAGAACATCTTCCCCAAAGGCATCTGCAAAAAGCAGCTGGATTATTTTATTTCTCTTGGCTCAAGAAATCTTTCACTTGTACCTTCTACTGAAAGTTTCTTATCTTTCCATTTCATGTGCACTGAGATTCATCATTTCTCTTTGCATTCACCGAGTCTCTTTGAGTTAATAATCATCAGCTCAGTTCTCATACAGGATTTTCTTACCAAACTTAGCTGCTTCCTGAACTGCACCCTAAGAGCCAGTCCTGACCTGACCCAGATTGGCCCAGGTTCCTGGGGCACCATGTACCAGTCAACAGGTCTGGATGGGAGATTAGATTTCATTATTCTACCTTGATAGGCAGCTGTGGCTATACTCTGTGACCTTCTCTCCTCCCTATAAATAATCTGAAGAGGGACTGGGCACTGGGGAACGTTCTTCCATAGAATAGCCTACAAGAGAAAGAGGGTGGGGCAGGGGAAAAAAGTGAGCTATAGACTTGAAGTCACATTCTCTGGTTGGGTACCTTCTCTTGGTGGCCCTTCTGAGTGACTCGTGCCTATCTACCTCTTCATTCAAATATTCGAACAATTTCTACATGCCTAGCATAGGTCACAGTGAATCAGTGAAATCTATATCATTAATATCAATGTTATCATATGATACATACCATCCTGCAATTGATAAGCATTAAAAGTTAGCACATATGGATGTATCATGATGTATCCAGAGAACAGGTATCATGACTTATTTAGTCACTTGCAATGGAAGGATATTAGGCTGTTTCCAGCTTTTCAGAATTAATCAGCAGTGTTGCAATGAACAAAGTGGTTCATACCTCCTTGTGCATATAAGTGCAAGTTCCAGGTTTTAAGATTTTTCCCCCAGATTTTTTAAATTTTATTTTATTTTTAAACTTTACAAATTGTATTAGTTTTGCCAAATATCAAAATGAATCCGCCACAGGTATACATGTGTTCCCCATCCTGAACCCTCCTCCCTCCTCCCTCCCCATACCATCCCTCTGGGTCATCCCAGTGCACCAGCCCCAAGCATCTAGTATCGTGCATCGAACCTGGACTGGTGACTCGTTTCACATATGATATTATACATGTTTCAATGTCATTCTCCCAAATCTTCCCTCAGATTTTAAGTTTAATAGATAATAGCCATTTGTCCCTTTTGGGCACACACACACACATATGAATATTTGAATAGTTGTATGTGTAGTATAAGGTCTGCAAGATATACCCCAAATTGATAACCTCAAACTAGCACTCCAGTACTCTTGCCTGGAAAATCCCATGGACGGAGGAGCCTGGCAGGCTGCAGTCCATGGGGTTGCTAGGAGTCGGACACGACTGAGCGACTTCACTTTCACTTTTCACTTTCACGCGTTGGAGAAGGAAATGGCAACCCACTCCAGTGTTCTTGCCTGGAGAATCCCAAGGACGGGGGAGCCTGGTGGGCTGCCGTCTCTGGGGTCGCACAGAGTCAGACACGACTGAAGCGACTTAGCAGTAACAGCAGCAAAAAACTAGGGACCAGATTTGAGCTGGGAATTGTGGCTGAAAAGGACTTTACCCTTATCTGTAATTTTAACTGTTTTAAAATATAAGGCAAACAGATCCAAGTCTTGTTTGTATAATTTTAAATGTTTTCAGTGCAGGAATAGAGGCGCAGACGTAGAGAATGGATGTGTGGACACAGTGGGGGAGTGGGCGAGATGACCTGGGAAAGTAGGATTGATACATATACACTGCAAACTGAGTGTTAGTGTTCGGTCATGTCAGACTCTTTGCGACCCCGTGGATTGTAGTCCACCAGGCTTCTCTGTCCATGGAATTCTCCAGACAAAAATACTGGCGTGGGTTGCCATTCCCTTCTTCAGATATATACACTACCACGTGTAAAGCAGATAGCTAGTGAGAAGCTGCCGTATAGCACAGAGAGCTCGGCTCAGTGCTCTGAGATGATCTGGAGGGGTGAGACGGGCTGGCAGGGGTGGGAGGGAGGCTTTAAAGGGAGGAGATTTATGCATACATATAACTGATTTACTCCACTGTACAGCAGAAACTAACAAAACATTGTAAAGCAATTATGTGCCAATTAAAAAACGATAAAAATTTAAAAAGTGAAACATACTGCTTTGTGAAAATGACTTTTCTTCCTCTTTTATTCAGAGCAGAAAGTGGAGCAGCTCTTCGTTTGTCCCCCCATGCATAATTCCAGCTCTCTGCAGGCCCTCCAGCCAGCCTTGTTGGGTGTGCCTTGAGGTAGTGTGAGCGGCTCAGCTGCCTGAGCTGCTGACGAACACACACAGACCTGAAAGACCACCACCCAGAGGCAGCTGCGCAGCCATTCCTTGTGGGCACAAGGCCCTCTCCACTCGCACTTCTACCCAAAACAACTGCATTATGGGAACTCTAATTTCTCTTTGATTGAAAAACATCACAGATGATCATATTTTGAAGACCTTCCTTAGGGTCTGACTGTACTGATTACGATGATGAAAGGAACGCCTAGAAGTGGAGTTACACACGGGAGGGCACATCAACAACTGATTGAAAACACGATAAAGTAGTTGCAGAATGTACGCTTAAAAAACAAGAAGCACTTCTAATCCCTTTGATGAAAAGTATTTCACTGGGATTTTGCTTTTTTAAGTTTCCTCTCTCTTATGTTTCTTTCACTTTCCTCTCTCAACTCTTCCCTTTGAAAATTCCTGAACATTTTCTTTATGTACAGATGAACTAATTTTCCCCCTTCCCCGACTTTTAAATTATAATACACAGAATCTTAGACTACTGAGTTGTCAAACTAAGGAATTGTGGGCAGAAGAAAGCCTTGTCTGTATGTAAGCTTTATTTTGAAGTTTTGGGAGGAGACTTATTATCTATGGACACTGGAGTAATTTAAAGATATCAAAATTGAATAGGCAGAATCCTCTCAAATTTAAACTTTACTGAGACAGTGAGCAAGACAGTTGTACATCACAGATAGCATGTGTTGGGGTTGGAACTGACCACTCTTTAGGGGACAACAGGTAAGAGAAAATTCATGTTCCTCAGCTACATGTAAATGAGGATAGGTTTGTATCTCCTTAAGGATGTCACTATGCAGTCTTCTAAAAATGCTGCAAACGGGCAATACAAATTATACTGTAATTAATTGCATGTACCACTGTTGCCATTAATTCATAGTTCTTAATGGATAGAAAAGTTATGATGTACTTGATCCTTGTGAACATCAGATTAACCTGATCTATCGTCTTCAGGAAAAGCTATGCAATTAAGTGTATTAAATAGGCCAAAGATAGATATGCAGTTTTGTATTTTGAGGGTATTACAGGTCTTCCTAACATATTTAGTTTGATCCTTCTGATACAAATGCCACTTTATTCTCTTGGGGTAAAAGCTGAGAATATTTGAGTTGAATTAAAAGAAATTTGAAGATTTGAAAAGTGAATGAAATGATAAGTTTAAAATATCTTTCTTAATTAAAATTGAAAATTGTGAAGCAGATAATTTTTTCAAGAAAATTAAATTATCAAAGTTAACTGAAGAAAGTATGAAGAAGTATGAAGAGATTATTAAGCCTGAAGAAACAGAAAAATTTATCTAATATTATAAAGATTCCAATGTCCTAGGGTTTTCTTGAACTTTGTCTATTTAACTCTTAAACTGTGAACTGAAAATTTTATCTAAATATTATAAAGTTTCCCATGTCCTAAGCTTTTACTCTTGAACTTGGTCTAAAGAAATAAATGGTCCTTATGTTAGATAAATTGTTAAGATGAATAATAAGTAGTTGCTTATGTGTAGCTGCTGCTGCTGCTGCTAAGTCGCTTCAGTCGTGTCCGACTCTGTGCGACCCCATAGACGGAAGCCCACCAGGCTCCCCTGTCCCTGGGATTCTCCAGGCAAGAACACTGGAGTGGGTTGCCATTTCCTTCTCCAATGCATGAAAGTGAAAAGTGAAAGTGAAGTCGCTCAGTCGTGTCCAACTCCTAGTGACCCCATGGACTGCAGCCACATGTGTAGCTACCAAATCTCAAATGCTCAAAACCAACAAAAATCATATTGAGTGAGAAAGAGAGACTATTCTGATTCATAAATAATGCAGTTCTAAATAAAAAATGAGCAAATAAAATCTAAAGTGTAGTTAGAGAATAATTCACTATGAACAAGTTTAGCTTTTAGTCCCCACAATCCCAGGAATATTTACTATCAGGGACGCTATTGGTGCAGTGCTTCCAAGAAGAGAAAACATGGAATATAAAACAAATAAATTCAAAATCAATTCTGACTGCATCCCCCCAAAAAACTTCTTAAAAAAGAAAAAGAAAATGACTTTCCCCATACTAGAAAGAATCTCAAACAGACAACTAACACCATAGTATTTAATGAAGAAATGCTAGAAAAAAGCCCCATTAAAGCTGATCCAACTTAAAATCAATGATACAAGCCTCATCATTTCTTGCATTACTCAATTTTGTTGTAAAAGATCCGGAGCCTCTCAGGACTGAAGACATGAAAGAGAAATGAGAGGTTTAGATACTAGAAAGAAAGAGACTGAAACAAACCTTTTGATTGCCTACCAAGAAGCAAGGGGTTCAAGCTAAACCAATATTTAAAATTACTAAGGGTTTATAAAGGCTTTTCTTTACAAGATAATGATTCAGAAATCCATAACCATAATCGATCTAATTACAAAAAAGGTAAAATTAGAAAAACCTTTATTCACAATAGCAACAAATGTGTGATACCCAGGGTGTCCCCAAGGAGAGACACAGAATGATAAGAAGTAAGCTACATATAACCTTTTACTGAGAGCTAGAAAGAGAGCTGAAAAAAGTAGAGACCTAAATACCACAAAGATGACAGATATTCCCACAACAACATATAGGTTTAATGCAAGCCTAAATGAAATACTAACAGACTAATCTGGCACCTTACAAATGATTTTAAAGTTTTCCTAGAAGAATAGTTGTTTAATAACAGTACTGACTCAATGGACATGAGTTTGAGCAAGCTCTGAGAGGTGGTGAAGGACAGGGAAGCCTGGCATGTTGCAGTCTGTGGGGTTGCAAAGAGTCAGACATGACTGAGTGACTGAACAACATCACCACTTTAAAAATAAGAGTGATGCCATCAAGATGGTGGAAAAGGAAGCCCTGGATCCTCCCTCCCATCAAGATACACTGATTGAACAACAATACAAGAACAATTCAGCTTCTGCCTGGAGAAGAAAGGAAAGGTCTGGACCATAGTCCACTATTCTGATTTTTTCTGTCTAACGCAGTGGCTTCTGTCTAACCTGTCTCATCACACTCCAGATGCCTTCAGTTCAGTCTCTCAGTCCTGTCCGACTCTTTGTGATGTCATGGACTGCAGCATGCCAGGCCACCCTGTCCATCACCAACTCCCAGAGTTTACTCAAACACATGTCCATTGAGTCAGTGATGCCATCCTTCATCCTCTGTCATTCCCTTCTCCTCCTATCTTCAGTTTTTCCCAGCATCAGGGTCTTGTCCAGTGAGTCAGTTCTTCTCATAAGGTGGCCAAAGTACTGGAATTTCAGCTTCAGCATCAGTCCTTCCAATGGGGATTCAGGACTGATTTCCTTTGGGATAGACTGGTTGGATCTCCTTGCAGTCCAAGGGACTCTCAAGAGTCTCCTCCAACACCACAGTTCAAAAGCATCAATTCTTTGGCACTCAGCTTTCTTTATAGTCCACCTCTCACATCCATACATGACTACTGGAAAAACCATAGCTTTGACTAGATGGACCTTTGTTGACAAAGTAATGTCTCTGCTTTTTAATATGCTGTCTAGATTGGTCATAATTTTCCTTCCAAGGAGTAAGCATCTTTTAATTTCATGGCTGCAGTCACCATCTGCAGTGATTTTGGAGCTCAAAAAAATAAAGTCAGCCACTGTTTCCACTGTTTCCCCATTTATTTGCCATGAAGTGATAGGACCGGATGCCATGATCTTCGTTTTCTGAATGTTGAGTTTTAAGCCACCTTTTTCATTCTCCTCTTTTAGTTTCATCAAGAGGCTCTTCAGTTTGCCTTCACTTTCTGCCATAAGGGTGGTGTCATCTGCATGTCTGAGATTATTGATATTTCTCCCGGCAATCTTCATTCCAGCTTGTGCTTCATCTGGTCTAGCATTTCTCTTAATGTACTCTGCATGTAAGTTAAATAAGCAGGGTGACAATATACAGCCTTGACATACTCCTTTCCCAATTTGGAACCAGTCTGTTGTTCTATGTCCAGTTCTAACTGTTGCTTCCTGATCTGCATACAGATTTCTCAAGAGGCAGATCAGGTGGTCTGATATTCCCACCTCTTGAAGAATTTTCCATAGTTTGTTGTGATCCACACAGTCAAAGATTTTGGCATAGTCAATAAAGCAGAAGTAGATGTTTTTCTGGAACTCTCTTGCTTTTTCCATGATCCAACGGATGCTGGCAATTTGATCTCTGGTTCCTCTGCCTTTTCTAAATCCAGCTTGAACATCTGGAAGTTCACGGTTCACCTACTGTTGAAGCCTGGCTTGGAGAACTTAGAGCATTACTTTGCTAGCGTGTGAGATGAGTGCAATTGTGCAGTAGTTTGAGCATTCTTTGGCATTGCCTTTCTGTGGGATTGGAATGAAAACTGATCTTTTCCAGTCCTGTGGCCACTGCTGAGTTTTCCAAATTTGCTGCCATATCGAGTGCAGCACTTTCACACCATCATCTCTTAGGATTTGAAATAGCTCAACTGGAATTCCATCACCTCCACTAGCTTTGTTCATAGTGATGCTTCCTAAGGCCCACTTGACTTCGCATTCTAGGATGTCTGGCTCTAGGTGAGTGATCATCATGATTATCTGGGTCATAAAGATCTTTTTAGTATAGTTCCTCTGTGTATTCTTGCCACCTCTTCTTAATATCTTCTGCTTCTGTTAGATCCATACCACTTCTGTCCTTTATTGTGCCCATCTTTGCATGAAATGTTCCCTTGGTATATCTCATTTTCTTGAAGAGATCTCTAGTCTTTCCCATTCTATTGTTTTCCCCTATTTCTTTGCATTGATCACTGAGGAAGGCTTTCTTATCTCTCTTTGCTACTCTTTGGAACTCTGCATTCAAATGGGTATATCTTTCCTTTTCTCCTTTGCCTTTCGCTTCTCTTCTTTTCATACCTGTTTGTAAGGCCTCCTCAGACAACCATTTTGCCTTTTTGCATTTCTTTTTCTTGGGGATGGTCTTGATCCCTGCCTCCTGTACAATGTCATGAACCCCCATCCATAGTTCTTCAGGCACTCTGTCTATCAGATCTAATCCCTTGAATCTATTTGTCACTTCCACTGTATAATCATCAGGGATTTGATTTAGGTCATACCTGAATGGTCTAGTGGTTTTCCCTACTTTCTTCAATTTAAGTCTGAATTTGGCAATAAGGAATTCATGATCTGAGCCACAGTCAGCTCCCAGTCTTGTTTCTGATGCCTGTATAGAGCTTCTCCATCTTTGGCTTCAAAGAATTATAATCAAAATGATTTCAGTATTGACCATCTGGTGATGTCCATGTGTAGAGTCTTCTCTTGTGTTGTTGAAAGAGGGTATTTGCTATGACCAGTGCGTTCTCTTTGCAAAACTCTGTTAGCCTTTGCCCTGCTTCGTTTTGTACTCCAAGGCCAAATTTGTCTGTTACTCCAGGTATTTCTTGACTTCCTACTTTTTCATTCTAGATGCCTTGGGACCACTGAAAACAAAGACAGCAGTTTGAACTAACACAAAGGTCAAAGAAAAAATGTCAACAGACACACAGACACATAGATAGACACACACACACACATACACACACACGACCTAGCACACTAACAAAAACTACAAATAACCTAATTTTTAAAATGAACAGAATTTCTACGAATAGACAGTTTTCCAAAGAAGACATACAAATGGCCAACAGGAACATGAGAAGACACTCATCAGGAACTTGCAAATTAAAACCACATGGGATATCACTTCATCCCTATTAGAACTGCTGCTACTGCTGCTGCTAAGTCGCTTCAGTCGTGTCCGACTCTCAGCGACCCCATGGACTGCAGCCCACCAGGCTCCTCCGTCCATGGGATTTTCCAGGCAAGAGTACTGGAGTGGGGTGCCATCACCTTCTCCTATCAAAAACACAAGAAGTAACAAGTGTTGGTGAAAAGGAAACCATTGTTCACTATTGATGGGAATGTAGATTGATGCTGCCATTATGGAAAACAGTTTGGAGATTCCTCAAAAAATCAGAGATAGAACTAATATATGATCCATACAGTCCATTTCTGAATATTTATCCAAAGGAAACAAGAACAGTAACTTGAAAAGATATTCTCACACCCATGCTCACTGCAGCATTGTTTACAATAGCCAAGGCATGGACAAAACCTAAATGTCCACTGATGGATGAACAGATAAGGAAAATGTGATGTATCTATATCTATCTGTGTGTATATAAAATATATAAATGAACCATAAGAAGGAGGAAATTTTGCCACTTGCAATAACATTGATGGACCTTGAAGGTATTATGTTATTTGAAATAGTTTAGACAGAGGAACAGTAATACTGCATGATCTAACTGGTATGTGGAGTCTTAAAAAAAAAAAAAAAAAAAAAAAAACCAGCAAAAACACCCCAAACCGAAAAACTGAGCACATAGATACAAAAATAGACCAGTGATTGCTGAAGTAGGGTGTCAGAGGCAGACAAAATGGATGAAGGTGATCCGAAGATGCAAACTTCCAGTTAAAAAATAAATTAGCTCTGATACAGCATGGTGACTATAGTTAGTAACATAGTTAGTTGTATATTCAAAAGTTGCTAAGAGAGTTGATCTTAAATATTCTTATTGAAAGAAAAACTTTGTAACTATGTGTGGTGGAGGTCATTGACTAGAATAATGGTGAGCATTTCACAGTTGTACATACATTGAATTATTATGTTGTACATCTGCAACTAATGTAATGTTATATCAATTTTATCTCAGTAGGAAAAACAAGCAAACAAAAATGAAAACTATCAACTTTGGGTTACTTTGTGAATTATCCCATGTGAGTTAAATTGATGGTGTGAAAGATCATAATGAATACATTTTGAATTGAAGAAAAAGAAAAACTTTGTTCTATAATATGCTAATGGTATCATAAAGCTAGAATGATTAAAAATGATTATTTTTCTTGTGTTAAAAATAAAATTAAAAGCAATTGAGCCAAATAGATGGCAATAAAACACATTCTTTAAAATGGTGAAAATTATAATATATACTAAAGAAACCACTACATAGAATTTAAAAAAGGAAAAGATTCATTTGAAGTGAGAGAAAACTGGTTATTTAAATGCAAAGTAAGAGTAAGGGAATACCCTCACTTTTTAACATGTATCAAAATAACAGCCAGGTATATTTAAACTTTAAATGTTAAAAAACAATCAAATAGTGTTAAAACAAATACACCTAAAAAGTCATTTGATTTCTTAATGGTAAAAACTTTCCTAGTATAAAGCTGTGTAAAAAGTCAGGAATGTTAAGATTGAGAGCACTTTCATAAGAATTAAAAATGTCTATATAAGAAGTCACATTATAAATAAGATTAAAGAAAATAACTATAAAGAAAGGTTCTGCACAGTTAAATTTAACATTTAAAAAGTTAAAATCCATTAATAAATCAAGCTGATGCATCAGTACAAATGAGCAGCAGACACCAACAGAAAGGAAATATAACTACCTTCTAAACTATGTGGGGAAAAGGAAGTTTCATTTCACTCTTAATCAGAGAAATAGAAATTATGGCAAATAAACTATATCCTCCTCCTAAACTTAACAAAATTTAAAATGTTAATAGTCAATATTAACAAAGATTCAGAGAGTTACTTGAACTCACTAGGAGCGTAATTTGGTATATCCTTTCTAAATAGCAATTTTGTATGAAGAGTCTTTAAAATGTTCCCACTTCTCATTTAGTTCCCACTTTACAAAATATACACTCATGAAATAAGTGGGGAGCCATGTACAAAGATCAAGTTACGAAGATTTCAGTAGTAAATTTTGAAATTATAGCAAAAGTTAGAAATAACCCAAATATCCAACAACAGAGGATGGGTTAGATAAATATTGAATTTTTACATTTAAGTAAAAAGTATACAACCATTAAGATGTTCTTGAAGAATTGTAACAGCAATGAGAAAACACCCACAATATAACTTACAGTTATAGAACTACATAATCAATACATTTTGCAGTATGATGTAAACTATATTTGAAATATTTGCAGAGAAAATAACAAACCAAAAATATTAACAATAGTTAGAGATTGATTGCAATTTTAATTTTGCTCTTTGCTTGTCTCTGAATTTTCCAAACTTTACAATAAATATGTAGCACTTTATGACTGGATATAAGCTATTTTAAGAAATATGTTCCTAATGGTGGATTAGAAGAAAGAAAACCTACTGACCTAGTTCTTAGCTGTGTTGATAATTTTGAAGCTCAAATGACAATAAAAACAGCTTGTAATGAGCTTCAAAAAAGAAATACGCTCCTAGATTTTTCCTTGATCATATTAGCACCTTGAAAGTATTCCCCAAATTAAGGAATGGCCCATGGCAGTTCACCACACCAATGCCAGTCCAGATTAATTGTGCTTTGGTTGTTCTTTTCCTCTTTGGTCTCACCTGGTGATGTGGGTTGCTGCCATTAGTTTGCTGAGCCCGAGATAGTCTTTGAGGCATTTGTTTGAAGGTCTCTGTGGCTGGTGTTTCTACCGGTTCAGTTGTATGCTCATACATTGGTACTTCAGATCTACTACACTGAATGGAGAGCCTGCTATAAAAGTAGAATTTTATGAGAGGTTTAATAATTTTTAACGATCAGGTGTGACATTGAGGAGAATCTTGTTAGAAAATGTTGTCAGTTATTCAATCTAATTAAAAAAAATAAGAACAAAGTAGTTCAGCTTTTTCTCTGTGCCCTCTCTCTTTCAACTGCTTAGTTGATATAGAGCTAATTAACCAACAAGAGGAACAAAACGTCCATTCCTATCCCTCCTGATAATCTAGAAATGAGAATGTAAAGAAGTTCAGGAATGACTACAGAAAATCTCCCAGGTCATCCTGTCCAGGTCAGATACTAAGGGTAAGTGCAGATGTGTGTTTATTACCAACATAGCTAAAAGAGCATAGCGTAGACTAGTTTAAGGTCAGGCATATTTCATTTTATACAACTGCATTTAATTTCTTTCCCTTATTCAAAAACTATTTAAAGCATCTTACCATCTTGAGTTATTGCAGACAAAAAAGACTTAAAAAAAAAAAAACAAAACAGAGAACTCCCTGCTCACAGAGAATTTACATCTAATGAACAGACAAATACAATCATTTATGACATAGTGTACTTATTTTTACAGAATCCAATAAGAGTATAAGAAAATAAGTGATTACTCTGTGGTACACTTCACTTATGTGTTTAAGAGGCTGGTACTTTCTGGTGAACAGATAACACATTGACATTTTAAGAACCTTTAGCTCTGCATATTGCTGTTCAGTTGCTTCATCATGTCTGACTCTGAAACCCCATGGACTGCAACACGCCAGGCTTCCCTGTCCTTTACCAACTCCCAGAGCTGGCTCAAACTCATGTCCATTGAGTCACTGATGCCATCCAACCATCTTGTCCTCTATCATCCCCTTCTCCTCCTTCCTTCAATCTTTTCCAGCATCAGAGTTTTTTCTAATGAACCAGCTCTTCGCATAAGGTGGTCAAAGTATTGCAACTTCAGCTTCAGCTTCAATCCTTCCAATGAATATTCAGGACTGATTTCCTTTAGGATGGACTGGTTGGATCTCCTTGAAGTCCAAGGGACCCTCAAGAGTCTTCTCCAACACCACAGCTTGAAAGCATCAATTCCTCGGCATTCAACTTTATTCATGGTCCAACTCTCACATCCATACATGACTACTGGAAAAACCATAGCTTTGACTAGATGGACCTTTTTCAGCAAAGTAATGTCTCTGCTTTTAATATTCTGTCTAGGTTTGTCATAGTTTTTTTTTTTTCCCAAGAAGCAAGTGTCTTTCAACTTCATAGCTGCAGTCACCATCTGCAATGATTTTGGAGCCCAAGAAAATAAAATCTGTCACTGATTCCATTGTTGCCCCATCTATTTGCCATGAAGTGATGGGATTGGATGCTATAATCTTCATTTTTTGAATGCTGAGTTTTAAGCCAGCTTTTTCACTCTGCTTTTTCATGTTTATCAAGAGGGTCTTCAGTTCCTCTTCACTTTCTGCCATAAGGATGGTTTCATCTGCGTATCTGAGGTTATTGATATTTCTTTGGGCAATCTTAGCTTGCACTTCATCAGTCTGGCATTTCTCATGATGTACTCTGCATATAAGCTCAATAAGCAGGGTGACAATGTACAGCCTTGATGTATACAGTTGTATACAGATGTATACAGCCCTTTTCCAATTTTGAACCAGTCTGCTGTTCCAAGTCTGGTCCTAACTGTTGGCTTCTTGATCTGCATACAGGTTTCTCAGAAGGCAGGTAAGGTGGTCTGGTATCCCTATCTCTTTAAGAATTTTCCACAGTTTGTTGTGATCCAGACAGTCAAAGTCTTTAGCGTAGTCAATGAAGCAGAAGTAGATGTTTTTCTGGAATTCTCTTCCTTTTTCTATGATCCAATGGATGTTGGCAAGTCCTAGCTTGGCATAGGGCTTGCAATTCCCTTTCTTCATCTTATTTCCACAAACACGACTCTGGGAGAAGGAAGAACAAGTTATCTCTATCATCAGGTGAAAAAAACAAAGTCCCCAAGGCCACTCACGGAGCTGGCTAAGAACAAGATTTCTTTGTCTTTCTGTCCTGGGTTTAAACGTCACTAATGTCTTCCAACACTGGATAATTAATTACTCCTCGTGACACTTCATACTCCATTCTAAGAGACCCATTGCCGGGGTCCAGCCCCGGCTGATCCAGGGAGAGATGAAGGAGAGACGGCGTAGGCGAGGATCAGGAAACAACTGCGTAATTAAACGTTAATTAAGATATAAAGAGTAATAGAATGAGGATAGCTCAGTGAGGAAATTCAGTGGAGAAAAGAGGCTGAGTAGCTTGGTTTACGCGGGGGACCAATAAAACTTCAAGACAAGAAGTTTGCACCACTTACGTAGGCCGCAGGCGTCCTTCTGTTCTCCCGGAGGAGACACTGAGGCCTCCCCGGTCGGATCTTAGAAGCCCAGGCATAATTAGTAAGCATGGTGGGTTCCGCGCTCCAGATGGAGACTCAGCCAGAGTGAGAGAGAGCACAACATGGGGAGACCAAGTTTCGGTGAACAAGGCCCGCACTTTATTTTCCAAAGTAGTTTTTATACCTTAAGTTGTGCATAGAGAATAATGGGGGAAGGGGTGGAGTCATGCAAGGACAGCAGTTCCTGGTTCTAATCGAAGCCAGGCTTTCAAACTTATCATATGCAAAAGTTCAGGTGATTTACATCATCTTCTGGCCCGGAGGCCTGTTAACATTTTAAGAAACTTATTTTTCTCTAAAGGTGATTATTCTAAAGTCAGGAGCCACCCTCCAAAAGCATTAGATAAAGTTGCATTCCTATAGGGCAAAGGTGTGGTGGGCTCAATCAAGAAAAGAATTAACTCAAGGGTCCAAGGTTACAAACATTGAGGCTACTACTTACATTTCTATACACCCATTATATCAATCAATACACTGCCAACGACACAGTAGGTAAGGAGTATGGAGACTTAGCAGCAAACATTGGCCCAATAAGTGAAAAACCCTTCACCAATACAATTTCTAATCAGTCTTTTAACTACTCAAAGGAATCTGTGTTTAGACAGTTTAGAACATCTCCTGCCTCTCACAGTTGGGAGGCTCTGAGCAATCACATGTGGCCGGAAAAACCTATTCAGGCAGGCTAGAGGATTTCCAAAGGAGTTTGTAGGTTGAAACACTGTCACACCTGGGAATTATTAACTGGAGCTGTAAGCTAACTCTTTTTTCAGAGAGAGGTAGTGGGGGACAGCCCCCCATAAAGTCAGAGGTGTAGGTGAGAGCACAAAGCAGAAAGTAGGCAGACTCTGGTTTGGGGGTAGATGCTCGAGAATTTCCAGGGGGACTCCTGAGGGTTGATCCCGCCTTTGTGTATGCCGAGCCTCCTTCCTCATGACCTTTGTCATGGGCGGAGTTCCTCACGCTGGCTCCAGGCAGTGATAGAATTCCAGTTGAGCTATTCCAGATCCTGAAAGATGATGCTGTGGAAAGTGCTGCACTCAATATGCAATATGCAATATGCACTCAATACGCAATATGCCGGCTCCCGGCATCACCCATGTTATCAATCTAACCATCCATCAGTTCCTCTATCATGCATCCACCCATTTTATTATTCAGTCCATCAGTTATTCAGCAAACATTTATTGAGCATTTATCATATTGAGATGCTGTTGTAAATTCTGGAAATACAACTGGGAACAATAAAAATTCCCTTCCCCGATGGAGTTTCCATTAAAGCAAAAAAAGAAAAAAGTGAAATACATAGAATGTCAGATGCTGATAAAATACTTTTGAAGAGAAATAAAACAAGGGAGGAGGTTTGGGAATGCCAGAGTGGGAACAGGGGCTAAAATGATAAATAGGTAGTCAGGCAGGGCCTTAAGGATGTGATGACATCTGAATAGACCTTTTGCTAGTATTTAAGAGCTAAGGAGTCCAGCCGTACAGAGAGGTGGTCTAAAGATACCAATTCTTTAAAGTAAAGGTTTTAAGTATTGAGATTGGGGGATACAGCTTAGTCCTGTGGTGAGGAGGGAGGGACAGAACTGGAGAACAGAGGTGTGGAGGGGAGAATGGCACTGAAGAGGTCCCCAGGGTGGCTCAAATATGCAGGAATTTTCTAAGTCATCTTAAAATGTTCAGTCTTTAGCTTAAGAACAATGGGAAGCTAATGGATGGGCTTAAGGCCTACACTAAGTTTGGGGGAAATAAGTGCGTAAAAGATCAGCCAGGCTTCTGTGGCCAAAAGAAATGCAAATGAGAGCATAGATCTTGGTGTTCTAACTATGAGAATGGAGGGATTTGGAGAAGATTTCAAATATGCAATAAATCCAGCTGACTAATCGTCAGAGTTTAGTGTTACTCTACCAGGGAAAAGTGAAATACATGGCTTGAAGAAGGCAGACGAATTGGTACCTGATATCTTTGCTTTTATTTTTAAATTTAAATTATTTGTGCTATATTAAAGATATACCTCAAGATGATATCCAGGACTTCCCTGATGGCGCGGTGGATAAGAATCTGCCTGCCAATGCAGGGGACATGGGTTTGATCCCTTGTCCAGGAAGATTCCACATGCTACTGAGCAGCTAAATCCCTGTGCCACAGCTACTAAGCCAGAGCTCCAGAGCCTGTGCTCCACAGTAAGAGAAGCCACCACAGTGAGAACCCCTCACACCACAACAAAGAGTAGCCCCCCACTCACCGCAACTAGACAAAGCCCGCACAAAAGCAACGAAGACCAAGTGCAGCCAAAAAAAGAGATGAATTAGAGCTAGCCAAATTCTCTGACTTTATGGATCCAGTGATAACCACCTGCTAGGTAAATGTGGTACAGGTATAGGCATGGGATCTAATTTCTAAGTCAATATGTATTTTTCCTTTCAAAGAGCTATAAAAATATATTAAATTACACCAAAATATAAAGTAACAAAATGACCACAGAAATAGGGTCTAGGATTGAGATGGAAATATGCTGATAGATGTCTGAGAAAAGTTTAGAGAATTACAGAAGAAATTAACAATTGAATATCAATTTGATTAAAGTGATCTATTTTTACACTTCTGATAGATAAAATAAGAGTGCATGGATTATCCTGGCTGTTTTCCTCCCAAAAGTTTGATGATCATAAGCCCATGGAAACAGTGCCTTTTTCTTGGTCTTTTGGAGTTTTAAATTATAAAGAAATAGTGACTTCAAACTTTAAGGTCATGATGATTTTTAAAAGGTTGTCTTTAGGCTGGTACTCAGGTGTGTGATGGACGATCTCAGTTACCAGGGTGATGGGTGTCCTTTGAGTAACCCTTTGGAACACAGATTGGCATTCTGAATTTTGAGGATTAACAAAATTCACAACTTTTAATGCAATTATTTCACTTAATGAAATATTAAACATATAGGAAAATGCACGTAGAGGGATGTTGACTACAGAATTTTAGTGAGGGGCAAAATTTGAAAAGAATCAAAATGTTAAGGGATTACTTCTAAATTATGGCACTTCTTTATAAGGATGTGAGTGAGGTCATTGAAATGATATTTTGGAAGCTACATGCTAAGTTGCTTCAGTTTTGTATGACTCTGTGACCCCATAGACTATAGCCCACCAGGCTCCTCTGTCCATGGGGTTCTCAAGGCAAGAATACTGGAGTGGGTTGTCATTTCCTACTTCTGGGGATCTTCCTGACCCAGAGATTGAACCTACCTCTCTTTCGTCTCCTGCATTGGCCGGCAGGTTCTTTACCACTAGCACCAATGACAGGACAAATGCTCTCCATTTAATGTAAACGGAAAAAAGAATGAAAATCTGTATCCACAGCATAATTCCTGACTTAGTAATACTGAAATGTGAACAGCATATGGTTGTGAGTGATGGAATGTGTCTTTCTTTTCCTTTTTTAAAATAAAATATTAATTCTGAATTAGGCTTTCCAAAGTAAACCAATGAAAAAGAAAGATGTTGGAGAAAGTTATTCAAATCCTCTAATATTAAAAGTCTCCTGCTGATGTGTGGCAGAACCAATACAATATTGTAAAGTAATTAGCCTCCAATTAAAATAAATAAATTTAAATTAAAAAAAATAAAATAAAATTATAAGGTTAAAAAAAAAATCTGTGTCTGTCTGGGGTCTTTAGTTGGGATAACTAAATGATGGGATGGGCCACTTAAAGGTAGTGTTGTCTCTTGTTCTACTTAAATTAAAGGTTGTTTCTAGAGGGGAACAGCATCTTACCCCTTCTCCTGCTGCAGATTCCCTGGGCTGGCTGCATAACCCCAGTACCAGGCTTCGGGTTGCCACCCTGCAGGAATCCACTCACCTGGCCTGTGCATGGTTAGCCATATCCTTTGGATTCACCTTGTCCAGGAGCCATTGCCTTCTCGAAGCTTCTTTCCTCCTACAGCGCCCTTGGAGCAGATTGTTTCTGGGGGTCCTGAGGATGAGTCTTGTATCATCCTTTGCTGACATCTGCTGGAATGGCCAACAGCACAAAGGGCATCAGATCAGCCTTAACGTGGTCTTCTTTCCTTACTTGAGTGGACTGGCTGCCATAAAAGTGTCTGAAATTATTTCACTAACTTTTATGTCCACAGAAAAATCATCTTACTTCCATCCTATCTGAACTTCTTCACGTTCTCTCTCTATTCACATACATACACTATCCATTTCTAAATTAAATACCCGCTAACTTCCACAATAACTTCTCTTCTGGAATGTGGAATTCTAAAACTAAAAGAGGATGTGAAAGAGAACTAAGTCTATGGATGCTAATTGGAGGGTTTCTTTGGAAATTTATTTCCAGAAAAATGTCCATAAATTTAATTTTCCATAAAAGTTCAGTGGATTCACAGGCCACCTGAAGTCCATCCATGGACCCCACGTGTAAGCCAAAAGGAAACAATGAGAAGTTTTAAAATGTTCAACTCTTAAAATCTAAAGTGTAATAACAAAATGACCACATGGTGTCAGTCTAACATCGATAAGACCTATTTTTCCCCAGGCGGGAGGATCATACACTAATAAACCTGAGAATCCGAGTTAATGAAGTTTAGTAAAGCAATATCCTCTGAAAATTATTTGGCAAGATTGAGGCACTTGACTTTTGTGGGCCATTCATGGTAAAGAGATCATGAGGGAAAATTGTCCACAGTAAAGGTAATTAGTCAACACCTTTTACTATTTGGAATTTGAGAGCAAGGCCAACCGCATGGAGAAACTGATTTCTACTAAGCGATTTCCGGAAAATCTTAAATGCTCTCTGCCTTAAAAGTATCCCATTTCTCTTTGTTATTATCATGAGCTGAATTCTCTTCCTGCATATTTATAGTTGTCTTTAAAATTTTTTTGAAAGTCAGCTATAAAATCTAGTTTTATACTGGCTCCAGTCAAAACTGAGATAGTAATCTTTCTCTTTTATTTTTACTAAGGGAAATATACTTGAATTTTAGTGCTGAGGAAAAGACATGTTAAAAAAGAAAACTTTTCCTGAAATGCAATAGCAGCTAGAGGCCTCGTTGCATCATTTTTTTTTTTTAACCAAACCAGAGTTTTAAAATTTTTAATCAGTATCCATTTCCAATGCCTCTCCCCTCTTACTCCTCAGATATTTTCTTGCACATAGTACCCAGTCAGTGGCTTCAGATTAGACTCTGGTCTATTGTCTCCAAAACGTTTTATTAAAATCTACAGTGTAAAGTATATGTATATTGAGAGATATATAAGGTTGAGCTTGCCACTTCTTTAATCTTAAATATTGTAATGTATGAAAGGAGTAGAATCTGTGGTCTTCCTGATGGGAACGTTTTTTTCATTGCTTTAGCTCTCACAGATAAGACTTATGAATAGTTTGGTACATTGCGTTAGATGTTACCTGGATGCAGTTCTCAACCACGGGATGAGACTTCTGGTGGGACTTGCCCTGAAAACTAGATAAGAAACACGCTTGGCAGATGTCAAAGTTGAGACACTTCAGACAGCGGTATCTGTCAATTAAAGTGGAAGTGTGACTTACATCACTATTAATAGGTGAGCAAAGAAAATATTATTCAGAAGAAGGAGCAGCCTAAGATAAATAAGAGGTATCTGAGCTATTGAGTGAGTATACAGCTAGATCTTCTTTTTATCATTTATTTTGTCATTTTTATAATATGACATTAAATAAATATAATTTTGTCAACGAACTATAGTAAAGAGGCCTGATTTATCCTCTCTCCCACCAAAAAATACCAAGTGTCTTTTATATGCATGGGACTGTGTGCAACAACCCTTAGGATACACTATGAAGTTTGCGGCCACATTTTGGGTAGCTGCACAAAGTGTTTGAGTAATTTCAATGCAATTGCCAACATAAAGAAACCTGGAAGATTTCCAAAAAGTTAGAATTCTAAATTCTCTTGAGAATTTGTGAGATGTGATGATATTGGACCTGCGTTCCTATGTAGTATTGGGAAAAATAAAATCATAGATAAAAGAGTCTAAAATAAATGTGTCATTTTTTAGGAATTTGTACATAGGAAGGAATACAGTGAAGAGCGGGAGTTCCTCATCAGCCAAGGTCCAAGTCCAAGGGAAGACGCTCAGTCGTGTCCAACTCTTTGCGACCCCAGGGACTGTAGCCTACCAGGCTCCTCCGTCCATGGGATTTCCAGGCAAGGGTGCTGGAGTGGGTTGCCATTTCCTTCTCTAACAGCCAAGATTGAGTGACAAACACAGCCAAGTTTGTTAACACATCAGCACTGCAGACTCTATTACGAACAGTTACTTAAATCGCCTGTCAGAGGAGAGGAGACACTGAGACATTCTGCTAAGGAAGGGCGTCTCTAGGCACTCAGGGAAAATGGTGTGCTTTTTGGGGGCTTTGCTGGTGAGACCACACAGTCAAGAATTAGTAACTTTCAAGGATGAATAGGATCATACCGTTTGTAAAATATCAGGGATCTATACTTTTTCCCAAACTCCAGTACTTTGGCCACCTCATGCGAAGAGTTGACTCATCGGAAAAGACTCTGATGCTGGGAGGGATTGCGGGCAGGAGAGAAAGGGGACAACAGAGGATGAGATGGCTGGATGGCATCACCAACTCGAAGCATGTGAGTTTGGGTGAACTCTAGGAGTTGGTGATGGACAGGGAGGCCTGGCGTGCTGCAATTCATGGGGTCACAAAGAGTCGGACACAACTGAGCGACTGAATTGAACTGAACTGAACTGATAGATAATTAACAATGTTGTGATTGTTTCAGGTGGACAGCATAAGGAGTCAGAAATACACATACATGTATCCATTCTCTCCCAAACTCCCCTCCCATCCAGGCTGCCACATAACATTGGGCAGAGTTCCCTGTGCTATATAGTAGGCCCTTGTTGGTTATCCATTTTATATATAGTAGTGTGTACATGTATCTCCCAAAAGTGAAAGTTGCTCAGTTGTGTCCAACTCTTTGTGACCCCATGGACTGTAGCCTGCCAGGCTCCTCTGTCCATGGGATTCTCATTTGTATCATTTCTTTTTAGATTCTGCATGTAAGGGATGTCATACAATATTTCTCCTCTATCTGACTTACTTCACTCAGTATGACAATCTCTAGGTACATCCATGTTGTTGCAAATGGCATAATTTCATTCTTTTTAATGGCTGAGTAATATTCCATTATATATGGAATATATATTCAATATTCCATTATATATATAATATTCCATTATATAAACAATATTCCATTATATATATATGCACACAAAACATCTCTATCCATTCCTCTGTGAATGGATGTTTAGGTTGCTTCCATGTCTTGGCTATTGTAAACAGTGTTGCAAAGAACACTGGGGTGCGTGTATTCTTTTGGAACTTGTTTTTCTCCAGATATGTCCTCAGGACTGGGATTGCAGGGTCATATGGTAGCTCTATTTTTGTTTTTTTACAAAACCTCCATACTGTTCTCTATGATGGTTATATCAATTTACATTCCCACCTACAGTATAGGAGGGTTCCCTTCTTTATCTATACCTTTTCCCCTGATATTTTAACTGATATTCAACTACAGTTTCTGTGACATAAAGTCGGGTCTTCCCCATCAGTGGCAACAATGAGCGAGGGCAAGGTGGGAGCTATTCCTTTAGGACAGTTCCTCCCTAGCCTCTTCCCCTCATTTATATACTTGTCTCGCCCCAGAAAGCATTTAAGTTTTCAATTCCCGTTTCCAAATTTACAAAAGTAAAACTATGACAAGATTCCTATACTCTTCAAGTTTTGTATCTTGCTGCAAAGACATGATAGGGAAACTTGAGGTACACTAACTAGCAAGATTAAGTACTGTGTGATGAAGTGCAGAGTGAGAGGCATGGAAAATAAATGCAGTAGGAGAGAGAGGCGAAGACACCTGGGGGTGGGATGATCTGATTAGTTTTTATGGAAGAAGTGAGGCTCATGCTGGGTGTAGAATGCTGGGTGGGAGATTAAGGTGAAGGAAATCCCAGGTAGAAAGAAGAGGAGGTATAGGTAATGCAGACTGGGGTGAAGAAGGGTTTAGAGCTTGTCACATCTATCAGACCTACAGATAACTCTGAAGAACAGAGGAATAAAAGGTTGGAATGTTCCTGAGGCCAGATGGCAGAAGGGTTTTTGACCAAAGTCATTGGAAGGCAAAGCAGGAGAATTCAAGTGCCATGAGACCAACTCTCACGGCCCTTGTTCACTGCTGTCCCTGACACCTAGACTCACAGTGGGGTATTAATAGAGTGTTGAAGGGCTATCATAGTAGCATAGAAAACATTTTTGAGCCCTCACTATGCAGCAGGCAGGGGACATGCATTGACATAGTTAATCCCCATGAAAGTTCTTTAAGGGAAGGCATTCTTATTGTTACCCTCATTTGAAGAAACCGATTTCTTTAAATCAATTCTTAAAACTCAAAGAGATCTTAAGCAAAAGCACAAATTTACACGATGACTTGGTAATGGTTTAATTGGGTTTTGAGGCCAGGGATACCATCCGAATGGAGAGCCAGCTATTTTAACTTATGTAACAGACCACCCAGAGGAGACTTCCCTGGTGGTCCTGTGGTTAAGACCCCACACCCCCAATGGAGGAGGCCTGGGTTTGATCCCTGGTCAGGGAACTAGATCCCAAGTGCCACAATTATGAGATCACATGCTGCAACTAAAAGATCCTGCGTGCTGAAACTAAGACCTGGTTAAATCAAGTAAGTAAACAATAAATAAATACACGTATATATAAGGGTTTCCCTTATAGCTCAGTTGGTACAGAATCTGCCTGCAGGTGAAGGATACCCGGGTTCGATTTCTGGGTTGGGAAGATCCCCTGAATAAGGAAATGGCAACCCACTCCAGTATTCTTGCCTGGAGAACCCCATGGACAGAGGAGCCTGGTGGGCTACAGTCCATGGGGTCACACAGAGTCAGATACAACTTAGCAACTAAATCACCAAACCCCGCCAAATGTATATATAAAATAGAATACAAAGGCAGGAAACCTGACTTAGAGTCACATGCCACCATTACTAGAGGACCTTGAAACAGAAACTTAAGTTCATGGTTTTGAAGATACCTGGTACATGGTAGGTTTTCAATGAACATTTATTGATTGAGTTAAATGAATGCCTTTGTTTCTTCAAGGAGGAAAATGGGGCTAGTAAATCCTGACCACTAGGCCTTGTAAGAGTGTGAAGTCACTCAGTCATGTCCAACTCTTTGCAACCCCATGGACTGTAGCCTGCCGGGCTCCTCAGTCCATGGAATTTTCCAGGCTAGAGTACCGGAATGGGTTGCTATTTCCTTCTTCAGGGGATCTTCCCGACCCAGGAATTGAACCCGGGTCTCCCGCATTGCAGGCAGACGCTTTACCATCTGAGCCACCAGGGAAGCCAAGGCCTTTGTAAAGTTTTACACAACTTTGAAAATTATTCAACATGCATACTCAGGGAGACGTGAAGTGTATAACATGAAGTATTTTTTAATAAGATGATGTGATGAGCCATCTTTACTGGCTGCTTTATTTGGCTTTACGGCATGGTTGCAGTTAGTTCCTTAGGACAATATGGTGACCCTAACCTTGGCTTCGCTCCTCCATGCTCTGAAACTACCGACAGAGGCATGAGAGCGGGTGCAGTGTGGATAACAAGCTGGTCTGTTGTTGATGCTTTTACTCACAAAGAACCCCGTTATTTCCCCCTAATCTCATTTCAAAATTACATGCTCTTCAGGAGTCTAAGTGTGACACATCCTGCTAAACTTGGACCCTCAGCTTAGGAACAATCTCTGGTCTTTCTCTCTGACTTTAGGAGGCCAAGTCTTGCCCTCTTCTTGCTACCTCCAGATCTATGAACACTTCTGCTCTAAGATGACTTTATGACACTCACTCAAAGTAAAAGCCTTGATGCTATAGCTGTGGTTTTCTGAGAGCCAAAAGCACAGGTTTAAGGTCAGACCTATAATGTATTCAAGCACTTTCTAATAAGCTCAGATGGTTACAGCTAAGAGAAGCCTAAGTCGTACTTTGATTCACCCAACCTTCTCTTGCTTACAAAGAAACTGTGGTCTGGAGAAGCTCATGGTCATGCCCAGATGACTCAGCTGTCTGCATGTATGAGAACTATACATTGCCTTAGATTTCTAGGACAAAAGATGGGCCACACAGAGGTGTTTCTAAGAAGAAATTTAATCTTACTATTAGCAGGTAGGGACACAACCTAAAACTTACAATATGGCATATTTGGCCCTATGCTTTTGCTATCTTTTTTTTTTTTTTTTTTTTGAGTGACCTGAGCAAGTCATTCACAAACTAAGAGTCCTTGATAAAATAAAAATAATAATACCTGCTTTATGTTATACATAATGATTTTGAAAAAAATACATCAATGTTAAATTTGTATTTTATGTAACTGCAAAAACGAATTCTGTGTCTGGCCCAGTACAGGATACAGTGTAACTGCTATGTAATACTTGTTTATTGAGTAAATGATTATGATATACTTGTAATATAGAAAATCATATTAATGTTTTCCCACTGCCCAATTAAAAAGAGAGTTTACTTTTCATTGTAGTGTGGATATTTCTTTGGTGTAGCTTGCCTGGTTACCAACAGCTGGGGCCATTGGTATGTTTTATTGTTTCAACTTGTGTTATTTGTGAAGTTTCTGTGAATGAAATTTCATTGTGTCCTCAGAATTCTCTGCAAAATCAATTCACTTTCTCAGCAAAATGAAAACCTGATTTCCAGTTCTTAGTGAGCTCAACAGACTTATTTTATATCAGACCTATTTTATGTCACTTCTCCTGCCCCTTCTGCGCATACCCCCTTTTTTAACCAGTTTTGAGTTCCCAGGTTGTCCTAGCTCGTCAGTTTCACCACATCACTAGCCCCTGTACACCTGGGTTCACCCACCATGGTGATGGTCACCCACTTGCCTGGCCCCCACTTGCTGGCTTCCTTCTCTCCTCCCCATCTTTAATAATAACACAAATTTTACTTCTTTATTGTTTTATTTAGAGGAAACCTACAACACCCTTTTCCTAAGATGGGATTTTGAGTGTCATCTAAAAGCCATGGAAAGATCTGAATTTCCTGTGTCCAAACCTAGCTTTCAAATCTGCCTTTTCCTCCAGGAAAAGAGAAGCTCTGGCATGAGCAGCTCCTATAAAGCCTCATCATTTGTTTTGGTTTCAAGGCATGTTCTCAGTCGCCTCCACGAGGAGGCAGCAGAGCATCACGGCTGCAGAGCAGGGGCTCTGCATTCAGTCCACAGCCTCAGCCACTTGCTAACCACGTGAGCTTAAGCTCAGGTTATTTAGCATCTCTGCTAAATAATAATAATACCACCATTAGGCATGATAACACCATTTTGTATATGGAGTTATAATGCTTTACACAAATGATCCATGTGAACCACACAACCTAATATTTGTTCAGCATTTAACAAATGTTAACAAGGTCCTATCGTACAGGGAATCATAGTCAATATACTATAATCCATAATGGAAAAGAATGCTTGTATGTATAACTGAATCACTTTGCTGTACAGCAGAAATTAACACAACACTGTAAATCAATTATACTTCAAAAATATTTTTAAAGAACAAAAAATGTAAACTGTTGTTATTGTTATGGTTAACTACAAAATATTTAAAAGAGTTTTGGTAACAAAAGACAAAGAAATTTCCCCTTAAGGAATAAAAATATCTACCGGTCTGAGTATGTGTTACTAGAACTTAATATTCCATTAATTATAGAAGGTAAAATAAAATATAAGCAGGATCACTCATACAGGAAATTATTATTCCCCACCCCCCCCACCCCCCGCCAAATCAGCTGAGTTCTGAAAGTGTGAATAGTACAACCAAAAGAATCTGGGGAGAAGAAGCTCCAACTCTAGATCCATTTGGAGAGTGATGGTCTGTGTAACAGTGATGAGTGACTGTACCTCAGTCCTGTGATGGGAAAGTTCCTGCAGATTCTACACCGAACAGGGTGAGTGGCCATTTCAGTGGCTGACAGTCGATAGCAGGTTGGGATCCATAAGAGGATGGGAGGCTCAGACTGCAACCAAGACAGGAATTTCTCTTCTTTGATTACTGGGCTCAACACCTGAAAAACAGTGGCACAGTCAAATATGTTTCCAAGCATGACTGCAATCTCTTGTAGAGATGAAAATGTATTTTCATCTTCTCTTCTGGCTCTGTTTCTGTTGACTCTGCTGAAGCTTATCTCATGCAAAGGTGGGGCAAGTCTACCTCCTGAATTAGGCTGTCTGGGATGCCTGTGGAGTAGTAGGTCTGTGATTGAAATGGGTCAGCAGCTCTGTCTGCCCCCAGTTCCCAAGGACATGTGCGTGGCACTCACCCCTTGGAAACAGCTGCGTGTAGCACTCTCCACAGAGCACAGAGCACGACTTTCCCCAACAACAGTTGGAATCTACAAGAGGCAAGAAACCCTGTGTCAGTGATTAAGAAATGGTGGCCACACCCGAGCAGTGGCACTTCTGACCAAAGAGTCACACCTAACTGGTGTATGAGGCTGGATGAGCTGTTTCAATTAGGCAAATAAGACATGTGTGGATTTTGTGCAGTATATGAATAGAGACAAAGAGTGAACAAGTGGGGAGAAGTGGGGCTGGGACGAGAAGAGTAAGAAGTTCTGGCAATGAGGGCAATACAGGGAGGGCTTCCGTGTTTCTCTTGTGACCCCAGTTAAATTATTTAACCTTTCTTTGCCCTTGGACTGCAAAGAGATCCAACCAGTCCATCCTAAAGGAAATCAATCCTGAATATTAATTGGAAGGACTGATGCTGAAGCTGAAACTCCAATCCTTTGGCTACCTGATGCGAAGGACTGATTCATTGGAAAAGACCCTGATGCTGGGAAAGATTGAAGGCGGGAGAAGGGGACGACAGAGGATGAGATGGTTGGATGGCATCACCGACTTAATGGACATGAGTTTGAGTAAACTCTGGAAGTTGGTGATGGCCAGGGAGGCCTGGCGTGCTGTAATCCATGGGGCCTCAAAGAATCGGACACGACTGAGTGACAGAACTGAACTTGCCTTTGTTCACCTACGAATTACATATAACAATGATATCATTTAAAGTTCAGGGCAGTTTTAAGAAAAACCTTTTCAAACACACATCATCTTATTTTAATAAATGCCAATTTTCGAGGCAGGGCAGTTATTATCCTTGTTTACAACAAGAAATAATTGAGATCTGATATTTTGCTCAAGGTAAAACAAACAAAATAGATGAGAATTACTATACACATGAGATCTCCCTCCAAGACTCTTTACTCTGTTAAGGGGTTCTCCCAAAGCTTTGTCACACCTGGACCTGATTTGTATTCCAATGGCTTGATTTAACACTACCTCACTCAGTGGTTTCTATCTTTCACTCAGTCACATTAAGGAGTTTAACTAAGGGACTGAGAACCCCCTGTGACTGCTGAGATGGCCAGGGACTCGGCCCTGACATTAACTATATGCACAGATACATGTACCTGTCACCTCCATTTATGCCCATTTGGTCACGTGTCCTAATTTCATGTCTGATGCCTTCTACAGCACAGATTGTCAGCAGGCATTGCTCCCAAGCTCAGGAGTAATTTCAAAGACCCCCCTGCTGAGTCCATCAACTCGAATAAACATTCTTCTAATCAGGAAAGTGGCACTTAGAACCACTTTGCTGACAATTAGCCAGGCAGAAGTCAACAAACATTTGTGTAATTGTGACAAGATGGCTTGTACTTTAAATTAATAATAACCCCATCACCAGCTGAACTAAACATGATGTGTTATTTGGCTTTTATCTGAAAAAATAACTCATTACCCCTACTTTGGCCTGTGAATGCTGATGAACTAACTGAACCACTTATTTGGATGATATCTTGAGCCCTGGGAAAGGGCTTTAGCCTCATTTGTATGGTAAGGAAATTGAATCAGATAGGATTCACTAGCCAGTTCTGGGATTCTGATATGAGTCAAAAGAAAATTCACTTCTGTTGTGGGTTTTAACCTACATTTTTGGCTCTTAAGTGTGTGCACAAAGATTTTGTGCCCATTTGACTAATTTCTTGCAGATAATCTAAGGAAGAATTAAATCTGGCTAGAGGGCCTGCAGTATAGGCAGAACACCACTTGAAATGATAATTAGGGTTCTCAGGGGGGAGGGGGTGGGATCACACAGAGGGGCCTGGAATTCTCTATGGGAACCCATCTCGGTGTTCTTAATGGAAGTCAATGGGATGATAATTTGCTATGCAAATCTCCACCTTCCTAACAGCTTTCTCAGGAGCCTACTGATGCATGAGGGGGAGACAGCCCTGCAGGAGCTGCCATTTCAGCAGCTCGTTGACCTTGGTTGAGCCTGAAACAAGGGCAGATTTTTAGGGCCTCTTGGGTGGGGAGCCAGCCTGGGGCCAGCTGTACTAGTGAGGAAGCGGCATAGGATTTCAGAAGGAAGATGCCCTTCCGTCCATCTTCTTTCATCACATCCACTTCACCACTTCAGTCTAACTAGACTGATTGCATAAATGGATGGGCAGATTTTCCCAGTCTCCCCCCAGAATGCGGGGATTGTTGAGGCAGTAGCTTCTTAAGACATGCCTGAGAGTCAGCAGAAAACTGGTGACAGGATCCATGTGCTGGGGCAACCACCAGAAGAGCTCTTTGAAAACTACATCTGAGATTTGAACCTTAGAAATGAAAAAAAGATCATTGCTCCACTTAAGAAAAATGAGTATCTTAAACGTTGTTTAACATTTACACAATAAATTAAATACTAATTATTGCAATCAGTATGAACATAAACTCTTAATATTAAGACCAAATCAAAGCAAGGGTAACTTTTTTAATTTTTATTTTTTTTGGAAAAAGTAATTATGTTTTATTTATTTAATTTTATTTTTCGGCAGCACTGCATGGCCTGCAGTGCATGCCAGGCATGCAGGATATTCCCGACCAGAGATCAAACCCATCCCTCTTGTAGTGGAAGTGTAGAGTCTTAACCACTGGACCACCAGGGAAATTCCTGCAAAGGTAATTTGGGTAGGTTTTCCTAAATCATATTCCTTGTCTGATAATCTTTCTCCTTACCCACCTCCCACTCTTACCGTAATAATCCCCGGTTCAGAATCCTTGGTTCTCCAGGATACCAGAATATGCCACCCCCAAATATAGCTCCTTGGCATATGTATTATTTTGAACTAAAAGTCATTGAGAGCCAATAGAGACAGAAAAAGCACTAAAAATAGGACACGGGTTTTCCTTTTGTAAAGGTAACTTACATTTATACAGTAAATTTATTTTTACCAATAGTGTCTCCCTCTACCTACCAGGAAGAAGAGGACTCTTAACAACCCTTGTTAGTGGAGAAATCACAGACTTAAATGTGCATAACAAACCCTACTAAACAACCCTGGTTCACCATAGATGATCTATTTCCCGATCATCTTCTCATAAACTTGCCTCCCCCACCTAGAAGCCCAGAGTCCCTTTTCCTTTGTTTACCGTAAAATAGCTTACAGGCCTGAGTTTTATCTACTTCTTTGAGTTACTCATCACTGGGTGTTCCCATGCACCATACACATGAATAAACTTTGGTTTGTTTTTCTCTTGTTAATTCTTTCACAAGTCTAATTTACAGGACCCAAGACACAGAACTTAAGATGGGTAAGGGAAAAAGATTTTTTTTCTTCCCTACAGTCCAGAACCAGGGGGGAAATGACAGAAAATTACTATAGTTTCACAGTGCAGAAAACCTAGTTCAAGGATTTTACAAGGGCTTGAAGAATAACAGAGGCATCCTTAAAGCAGGGGTGAAAGATACAGAGACAGTAATCACTTGTACACAAAATAATCCAGAGCCTACATAACTCATTTGCAGAAGATCTTGCTTGGTTACATCATTTTTTACAATTAAGAAGCATATTTACATTAAGGAGGTTAGATTCCTTACTAATTGGATGAAAACAATGTTATATTTGCACATTCTTTTTTTTAATTTAAATTTTATTTATTTTAATTGGAGGCTAATTATAATATTGTATTGGTTTTGCCATACATCAGCATAAATCTGCCACGGGTATACACATGTTCCCCATCCTGAACCCCCCTCCCACCTCCCTCCCTGTACCATCCCTCTGGGTCATCCCAGTGCACCAGCCCCAAGCATCCTGTATCCTGCATTGAACCTGGACTGGCAATTCATTTCTTATATGATATTATACATATCATTGAAACATATGTTTCGATGCCATTCTCCCAAATCATCCTACCCTCTCCCTCTCCCACAGAGTCCAAAAGACTGTTCTATACATCTGCGTCTCTTTTGCTGTCTTGCATACAGGGTTATTGTTACCATCTTTCTAAATTCCATATATATGCGTTAGTATACTGTATTGGTGTTTTTCTTTCTGGCTTACTTCACTCTGTATAATAGGTTCCAGTTTCATCCACCTCATTAGAACTGATTCAAATATATTCTTTTTAATTCTTAAAGCATAGAAAATGATGGAAATCAACTATTGAGTATTCAGGGCTGCATTTCATCTATGTGTTCATTAAGCACTTGTTAAAGCCTTAGTAGGCTTCCCTGGTGGCTCATCGGTAAAGAATCTGCCTGCAATGCAGAAGCTGCAGGAGATGCAGGTTCTATCCCTGGGTCAGGAAGATCCCCTGGATGAGGGCATGGCAACCCACTCCAATAATCTTATCTGGAAAATCCCTTGGACAGAAGAGCCTGGTGGGCTACTGTCCACTGGATTGCAAAGAGTCAGACATGACTTGGCACATAACGCATGCACACATGAAGACTTCAGTATCAAGCACTTTTCAAGCTATTGGAGATATAAAGATCACTGAGATATAATCGTTGCCCTTGAGAAGCAGCCTAGTGGGAAAATCACATATCTAAGACATGATTGCAATAAAATTTGACAAGTGCTATAACAAAGTTATTTACAAGGAGTTTAAGAAGTTTTCAGGGATGAGGTGACTAATATTTTGAGTAACCTGAAAGACAAACAGTATTTGTCAAGTAAAGGAGAGGCAGTGGTGTTGTGGACAGATGTACCTGTACAAGCCAGGAGTGGACCATGTCAGGTACAGCAAGGATTTTGATATGCAGGAGAGACAAAGCTGGAAGGAGTATAAGCAAAAATTAAAACACTGTGGAATACACAAAGGAAACCACTGGATAGCTTTTCATTGGGGATTATCTGAACCTATAGACATGTGCATCACTCTCTTTGACCAGACTCCCTTATAATTTTATAGAGATTAATGTCAATTTGTTGACAACTGATCGCAATGCAAATAATTTCTATTTATGGACTTGCAAATGAATTCTCTCCTGGTTGAGCAACAACTCCCACCCCTACCCAAGCCACTCTTGGGTCCACCTGCAAATTCATTACAACATTCTTAATCTATCAGTTTGTCTGTTCTTTAGTTATTTCTTTCAACTTGTTGTGACATCTTACTGGAGCCCTCTTATAGTTAATAAATAAAAAACTGAATAAATTTTTATATTTCTTCACTTTGAGTTACAAATATTTATTTGTTTGCATTAATTTTAAATATGTATAAGTATCATGATTTTACCTCTTTTTGAAAGTAGAAGATTGGAGAAAGCTTTGTTTGTGATACTAAGGAGTTTAGGTTTTATTCTATAGATAGAAATAGCCAATGAGGAATTTTAGACACTTACATTGACATTTGGAAGAGTCATTGGCTGCTGTGTGGAGGAAGAATTGGAGAAAGGAGAGGCTTGAGTTGGGCAAACCAGTTAGGAAATAATTGCAATAGGTCAGACTATACTCAGATATTACCAATGGCTAGAGAAGAGAAAGATTGCTTGGAGAACTATATCAAGATAGAATCGACACTGTAAAGAATAAGACCCTTTAATAATTAATATGACAAATATAACTGGAACACATTTAGAACTCTTGAGCATTAGAGGTTTACCTGTTGTAGATCTGTTAGTAGGTTTCTCAAAACCCTTCGAGTCATGCGTGCTCCCAAATCATGACCTCCCCTGTTATTTTCTGCATAGAGCTGAAAAAGAGCTAGACATATAAGGGGGAAGAGAAACCTTTAATTGAATACTTGCATATATCTTTGAAGAGCATGTGCTTTGAATCCTAAACACTTAATTTGTGGTTTTAAAGAGGGAAAGAGGAGAAAGTTATAATTCTTGATTATCCGCTTGCTATTTTGAAAGCTTCCCAAACTAAGTAACTTGAAAAGTAGTGAAGAGCCACTCACATTTCTATTTTTTTTTTCTAATTTTTGATAATTGAGCACATTGATGACAAACACCATGAGTTTGGTGAATGGTGATGGTAGTAGGGACTGCCTTAAGAGAATAAGAACTACTGGTGTCTGAATAATCTCTATACAAATAAATATAACCAAATTATGAATAGTTAGAACACACAGATCAACATTTTGGAAAATTCTGAGTTTTGCTGGGTACATGCTGAACCAGAGCTGTGTGGTAGTGGGGATATAGGAGTGAGTGAAGAAGGTCACGTGTTGGAGAGGTCTGGTGGTCACCACACTTCAGACACTCTAAACCCCTACTTACGTTACCTCTGTATTTTGTAAGAGGACTGTCCCCTGAGAGGGTGATCAGAGCAGCTGCTGCAGGTGCAAGCTTGATAAAACCCGTTCCTGTGCTGCACGGCAACAACAAAAAAAACAACAGAGGCAAGAATGGGAAAGGCAGGGTTATTCTTATAAAAACCATGACTATGAATGAACATTTCTGACATCATGTAACAAGTTCACGCTCTTCATGGTCTGTTTTCCCATATCTAGAATTTGACAGGACAAATAACTGAATAGAAATATTTCATCCTTCATGATTTCTTCATTCATGTGTTCAACAAATATTTATTGGGTGCTTTCTCGATACAAAGTACTACCCTAGGCACTGGGGACCCAGGGGTGCGCCCTCTCTTCCTGGACCACGTGGTCTCATTGTCTTTAGGGTTCACAGGTCCAGAAACCAAACAACAGAGACACGGACCAAAGGGCAGGCAGAATGAGCAAATCTGTATGTTAAAAAAATCTGCTTCTTCTCAGGTCACTACCTAGAGCCTCATCTCGCTGTGCCCACCAGCTATGCAGTTAGGAAAGCTACAGAACAATGTATCAAAGGCAAGTGGGTTGTTAGAGGCAGGCATTGAATATAGAAAGGACAGCCAAAAGCTTAATGCTTAAGGAGGCTGAAATCAAGAAAAAAAATCACCTGAGAACATATTTATATATTATTTGCAGGACAAAAAATAAACAATAAACTAGTAAGGAATTTGCCAAATGGTTAAACTGTCCTTGTCTCTAGGATGCAGGCTTTGGGGGTGATATTGCTTCTTCCTTACTCGTTCCTGCACTTTCCAGATGTTTTATATTCACTGCGAGTTTTTAAAAGTCCGTTCTACAAGACGAAGCCAACTGGGTCAAGACCACATAAGATAAACACAGCTGAAGTGGAGCAAAAAAAGTGATAAACTCGAGTTCAGTGAAACACACACACACACACACAACACCACTGACTCCAGAGCATGCATAATCAAGCCTTTGATAAGGTGGAAATGTTTATGTACCTTCCATGTCATATGTTGAAATCCTAGCTCCCAGTGAGAGACTATTTAGAGGTAGGATATGGGGAGATGACTAGGTCACAAAGGTGGAACTCTCATGAACTAGATTACTGTTACTATAAAAAAAAGACCCCAGAAAGCTCTTTCACTCTCTTCCACTATGTGAAGACACAGCCAGAAGATGGACCTCTGAGTGCCTGGAAGTGGTTTCTCACCAGACCCAAGTGTCTGCAGCTGCCTTTGATCTTGGACTTCCTAGTCTCCAGAACTGTGAGAAACAGATGTCTGTTAAGTCACCTGGTCTATGGTATTTTTGTATAGCAACCCAAACAGACTAAGACAAGAAGTCAGCCATATATGCACAGGTTATTCAAGCTTATCCCACAAACAGAAACTGATGAATGGTTATAAAGAAATAAACAAAGAAATAAATTACTGGGGGACTCATGTTGGGAAAGATTGAAGGCAAGAGGAGAAGGGAGTGAAAGAGGATGAGATGGTTGGATGGCATCACTGACTCAATGGACATCAGTTCAAGCAAGTTCCAGGAGATAATGAAGGACAGGGAAGCCTGGCATGCTGCAGTCCATGGGGTCGCAAAGTATCGGACATGACTTAGAGACTGAACAAGAAAAAGTGTAATTTTCAGTATCTATAGATGCATAATTGCCCTAGAAAAAGGTGTGTATGCTTCTCTAGAGTGGAAATGAAGTTTGTATGAAAATGTGGATTTTCCTTATCGCTTTGCATGAATCATTTATGTTAGTGAGGTTGATAAGCACGTACTTCTTTGTTCCCCTTCTGAATGAGTAATACATTTGAGGAAAACAAACAAAGAAGCTTTCTTAGACCTCAAACCCTGAGCAAATATTAGACATCCTTAGTTTGTCAATGACCAGAGGCAACTGCCTACCCCCTATTAGGTCACAGCTTGATCTCTTCATCCTCACCTGTCATACATTGCAGTGAGAAGGCTCAGAGTGAGTTCTGAAGCCCTGGGGTGCATCTGTCCTGGTTTTTCCACTCTGACTTTCTGGAACATCTCCTGCAGAGCCTGAAAAAGCTGCTGAACGGAGAGGGTGCTTTCTTCTGCCTCCCAGAGACTCTGATGTCGTAGGACATGCTGAATCAGAGAACTGCCAATCAAGTCCACTGCAGGAAGCAAAGGAAACACTGCATCATCTGTGATGGGAACAAAAGGCTTCAAAAAAGTAAACATCCTCTAGTCTATAAGACATTTTTTTAATGGCAGCTCTTTTTTAAGGGAGTTACATATGACCACAATTTGGATACAATGTATTAGTTGCTTAGTTGTGTTCCACTCTTTGTGACCCCGTGGACTAAGCCTGCCACACTCCTCCCTCCATGGGCTTCTCCAGGCAAGAATACTGGAATGCATTTCCTTCTCCAGGAGATCGTCTCGACCCAGGGATTGAACCTCGGTTTCCTACATTGCAGGCAGATTCTTCACCATCTAAGCCACCATCTTGTACATAATTCAGGCATTCCTATTCTGACAGTTGATTTGATTTTGGATAAGTGCGTTTGTTAGTGAAGGAAAGTTAGAACATTATTCCCAGTATAACCTCTAAGACGTGACTTTAAAGTAGGAAATTAAAAGGTAAAGAAGTGAAAAACTTGAAAACAGCTTTCTGAGGAAATTAGAATACTGGTGAAAAGTTGGGGAAAACATTTTTTATACTCTTTATTAAGTCGATTGAGCAAATTCACCATGCATGTTTACATAACTTTTTTTCCTAGTGCATAGCCTAGCTCAAGAAGGAATATTGTATGTTAAAACACAATTGCGTTACTTTAAAAGCCCAGTGATCTTTATAAGAGAACAGTTGCTGAATTATCAGACTCTTTAGGTCTCACCCTTGCCTTAGTAATATTTATTTTTTTGATCTTGGCCCTGTCAGTATTACTATCCTGGAAGGCACTTAATAAAACCAAAGTTGCTTACAAAAAATAATGGTTTATTTCTTACATATCTTTTTTATCACATTCTCCTAAAAATGTTACAAGGCAATGAAGATAAGGGAGAATGAAATAGAATCAACCCTATGGTTTCTTGCAGATGGAGAATGACAGACAAAATGAATAAACACCCACTCGTGCCATCTGAGAGATGGGGATGTCAGTGGCACCAAGAGCTGCTGGCATTTAAAATGCTTCAGCTTGTGCAGTGATAAACCCCGTGTTTCTGTCTACTTCGTAAATCAACCTCACAGATGAGAAATCTAGCAAATATAATAAAATTTTTTATTTGTTCTCTGATACCACTTTTAAGGGGAGAGTCTAAGGAAGTGAGGGGGTAGGTTTGGGGATGTGATTTTAATAAAAACCTGGCTGCAGGTGGTGGAGGCTGCAGACTCTTTTATTATTATTCAATCGCAAAACCTATCACCTCGGCCTGGCCTGCTGTACACAGGATGCTGTGTCTTCTGCTGAGAGTTCTATACTACAGCAAAACAGATAACAGTGGTGTCCATTAATCTCACCACCAGATTTGTGTAGCAATGCTCTCTAGCTCCCCAGATCCTGCTGCCTGGAGCTCACGATATGCTTTATCTTGGTGTCTGGGACTTTTCTTTTTGTTTTCCAGTTTTTGTGTGGCTATCTTCTATAGGTAGAAATTTCCAACTTCTCCCTGTGTGTACTGTTACTATTTCCCATGAGTATTATTTATATTCACTGTTTTTGATGCCAGGTATAATAAAAGTTCAAAAAGGTACATCCTCAAATTACATTGCATCAATTATAGGCATTAATGATGGAGGCTCATATAACATTGGCTGCTAACTATCTTTACTAGGAGACATTCTCCAGGAAAACAGTATAATTGAGGGTGAATTTTTTTGAGTGTATTCTTTTTTGTGTGAATTTCTGGAATTAGTGATTGGTCTATATCCATGAATAAAAAATTTTTAGGCCAAGAATCCCTTCTTCAAAGGGATTCTTTCACATAAGTGCAGTATGAAAGATAGAGAAAAACAGAATTGTTCTGGTGTAGGAACAACTTTTGGGTTGTCTTTTGGGTTTTCTTGGCTTGCTTGTACTTCCTTTTCCTGCCTGGCTGACGCTTTCTTATCCTACTTCACACCCATGTCTACGCTGTGAAGCAATTTGGAAACCACTAGTCTATCTAACCTATTAGGCAGAAAGTAATAGATAAAAAAATTTCAACCTTTATATATACATGTGTATATATATATGTTAAAAATTTCATTTAGATCTGCTGTAATAAATGTCATAAATCATTTCACATGATTTTTAAATGCTATATAAAACTTATTAGAAATCAATAATTTAGATATGCTGAATGCCTATTGTTTTTCATAGTCAGGACCCAAGTCATTTTGTTTTGGAGAATTCTTACAGGATAAACATATTACTATATTTTACCATATTTTGCCTAGTTATAACCATATAGGAGAAAAAACAGTGGCATTCAATCAGATAAAATTTAATGCAAAAGAGCAGTTAAGAAAATTCTCAAGAAATTTTTAAACTTTATGGCCTGAGGATTATTCATCAAAACTTACTTTTGCAGGTTCAGAAAGAGATGGGGGAACAGCTTAAAAATGCAAATATTAAGTGGTAGGGGGAATTTAGAAATGTTTATATTTGAATCTACAAGTTAGATTAAACTAACTTATCTTGTTATTTTATTTTGCATCAGTAATGGTATCCTGAAAAATAAACAAACAAACAAAAAATAATAATTCCAGAAACAAAGTAGGAAAATTTTTTTTAAGAATTAAAATTCTCGTCCATAAACAATTAGCAAAGCTGCATGTGGACTGAGTACACAGGAGTATCTTACCCACTTCATCTTCTCTGTTACAAGTAGGGTACATGCACAGGTCCAACCTTTTGGATTCAGCAGTCACTCACATGGGGGAGTTTTCGGTTCTCTGTGCATTTTACTTTATGCAGTAGGGTCAGGTTATTTCAATGTTTCAAGAAAGCCTGTACTTACATTGGCACAGGGTTTGCACTGATCGTAATTTGAAGGCTGTTCTGTAAGTGGAATTCTCAATACTATTAAGAGCATCTGTAAAGAAAACATGAAATATCATAGATAAAGGACTCTCCCATTAGATAAATCTTGTAAGGAAATCTGAGCAAGCACATTATGCTGCTTAGTCACTAAGTCATATCTGACTCTTTGTGGACTGCACCCCCTGTCCCCCAGGCTCCTGTGTTCATGAAATTTTCCCAGGCAAGAATACTGGAATGGGTTGCCATTTTCTTTTACAGGGCATCTTTCCTACCCAGGAATTGAACTCATATCTCCTGCATTGGAAGGCAGATTCTTTACCACTGAGCCACCTGGAAAGCCAAGAAAGCCAAGTAGCCTTACTTTATTTTGCAGGTGAGGAAAGTCTAGTACTAGTACTAAGTCGCTTTAGTCATGTCCGACTCTTTGCGACCCTGTGGACTGTAACCCACCAGCCTCCTCTGTCCATGGGATTCTCTAGGTGAGAATACTGGAGTGGGTTGCCATGCCCTCCTCCAGGGGATTTTCCCCACCCAGAGATTGAACTCATGTCTTCTGCAGCTCCTGCATTACAGGCAGATTCTTTAGTGCTGAGCCATCAGGGAGGCCCATTGCTCTTTCCTACCTGGGAGCAAATAATAATGTACTACAGTGTCCTTGAATTCTCTGGTGGTCCAGTGGTTATGGCTCTGTGCTTTCACTGCCGATGGCCCAGGTTCGATTCCAGGTCAGGGAACTAAGATCCCATAAGTTATGAAAGAAAAGAAAGTGAAATCGCTTAGTTGTGTCTGACTCTTTGCGACCCCATGGACAGTAGTACACCAGGCTCCTCCATCCATGGAATTTTCCAGGCAAGAGTACTGGAGTGGGTTGCCATTTCCTTCTCCAATAAGTTATGAGGTGCGGTCAAAAAAAAAAAGTTTCCCAGGTGGTGCTAGCGGTAAAGAACCCTCCTGCCAATGCAAGAGAAATAAGAGACATGGATTCGATTACTGGGTCAGGAAGATCCCCTGGAAAAGGGCATGGCAACCCACTCCAGTATGCTTGCCTGGGAAATCCCAAGGACAGAGGAGCCTAGTAGGCTATAGTCCATAGGGTCAATTTAGCGACGTAAACAGCAACACTGTCCTAGCCTGCAGGTGGCACTAGAGAGCATCCTCTGAGCCCCCTACACTAAGTAAGCAGTCCGCCAACGAGGACTCCTCTATGAAGCTATCCGCTTTTTATATAAAAACAAAATGACCGTGCTAAACAAAACAATAAGACAAAAAACTATCTGTAGAATATAAATTGTTAACATATTCTACTCATATGTACACACACATTAATGCATCTATGAAAATGACTGAAAATCTATCCATCCCTTCATTTAGCAGATTTTTATCAAGTTCTTGCTATATGACCCTGGCAGGAGTCCAGGCTCTTGAAATACAGCAGTTAACGTAATAGATAAAAATTCTTGCCCCGAGGAGCTTAATTGCTAGTGGCATTCATCAAAATTGTTAACAGTGTATATCTTTGAATGCTAGAATTCTTGGTTATTTTCTTCCTACTTGTCAATATTACCTAAATTTTTGGTGAAGAGCACTTTACTTTTATAATCAGAAAAGAATTATTAATATACCTTCTTTTACCATCACCAACATCACTACAATAGTGGCTAGCATTTCTGAGCACTTACCAGGCACTGAGTATGTATTCCCCCCTTTCACAGTGTAGCGAAGAGAAAGTGCTGGAACCATATCTAGGTCCATTCTTTCCTTTTTCCTTTGGGGAAACTAATTTACTTTTATCTTCAGTGTATTCATCAGATTAATAGGGATCACATTACATTCCTCCTGGGGTATTTGCATGATTTAAATAAGAAAATAGAGATAATTATCTCTCTTCCTTCTGCTAAGGACCTACAATTTAATTTGTTTCACTGATCTTTCAAGTTGGATTTTTGTTTAAGAGACATGTAACAATCTAAAAAAGGAACTTTTGATTGGTTAAGACTGAAATGATTAGTCTTCATTTCTAGAAAAAGGAAAATCTAAATGCCACTGACCACTGAACTCATATTATCTAGACTTAAAATTCTCAAATTTACAATAAGTAAATAAATAACCTACATAAACATGAAAAAAGTTCTAGTTTAACCATTTAAACTGATTTCATGACCCCAAAATGGGTTGCAATTCACACTTTGATGTTACAGGTGTTTGCTATTATTTTAGATGATGCTGATAGAAAGGGTGGTGGTGACCCATGAAAGCCCGTGATTACTCTTTCTCTGATTCAGCACTCCCACACTGCACAGCTGACCTCTTTCCCAGCCCGAGGCCTACTTTATCTTGTCTTATGCTCATTTCTCTCTAATGGCCAAACTTTGATGGGATCTTCTTGCCTTGAATCATCTGTGTCTTCAAAGGAATACATGATATATATTTGTTAAATGAATGTCTGAAGGAATAGTTGTAGAAAAAAAAAAAACCACCACAAATTTAGAAAGTATCTCTCAAGTTTCTACTATGTGTGAAAGCTTGCTTATAGAGACGTCTGCAGTTAAGTCAGCATAAAATAGCTATTCATGTTGATGTATGGCAAAACCAATACAATATTGTAAAGTGAAAAAAATTAATAATAATAAAAAAATAAAAAAGAACAGATATAACAAATAGGAAACAGTAAAAAAAAATAGCTATTCATATTTATTTATTCATTAATTTGCCCCCTTTCATGCACACAAAACACCAAACATTTGAGTGCCCATGAGGTCCCAGGTATTATGCTGGGTACTGAGGGCAAGCGGAAAATCAGGAGTTCTCAATGTCAAGGGAGAAACAAAATATGTAGGTCTATAATAGAGCTTTAACGGGATGGAAAGAGCGAACATCAACATTTTAGGAATCAATGAACTAAAATGGCCTGGAACTGGTGAATTTAAATCAGATAACCATTATATCTACTATTGTGGGCAGAAATCCCTTAGAAGAAATAGAGTAGCCATTAGTGTCAACAGAAGAGTCTGAAATGCAGTACTTGGGTGCACGCTTAAAAATGACAGAATGATCTCTGTTCATTTCCAGGGCAAACCATTTAATATCACAGTAATCCAAGTCTATGCCCCAACCAGTAATGCTGAAGAAGCTGAAGTTGAATGGTTCTATGAAGACTTATAAGACCTTCTAGAACTAACACCAAATAAAGATGTCCTTTTCATAATAGGGGACTGGAATGCAAAAATAGGAAGTCAAGAAACACCTGGAGTAACAGGCAAATTTGGCCTTGGAGTACAAAATGAAGCAGAACAAAGGCTAACAGTTTTGCCAAGAGAACGTACTGGTCATGGAAAATACCCTCTTCCAACAACACAAGAGAAGACTCAACACATGGACATCACCAGATGGTCAATGTGGAAATCAGATTGATTATATTCTTTGCAGCCAAGATGGAGAAGCTTTATACAGTCAGCAAAAACAAGACCAGGAGCTGACTGTGGCTCAGATCATAAACTCCTTATTGCCAAATTCAGACTTGAATTGAAGAAAGTAGGGAAAACCACTAGACCATTCAGGTATGACATAAATCAAATCCCTTACAATTATACAGTGGAAGTGACAAATAGATTCTAGGGATTAGATCTGATCTGTTCAGTTCAGTCGCTCAGTTGTATCCGACTCTTTGTGACCCCATGAATTGCAGCACGCCAGGCTTCCCTGTCTATCACCAACTCCCGGAGTTTACCCAAACTCATGTCCATCGAGTTGGTGATGCCATCCAGCCATCTCATCCTCTGTCGTCCCTTTCTTCTCCTGCCCCCAATCCTTCCCAGCATCACGGTCTTTTCCAATGAGTCAACTCTTCCCATAAGGTGCCAAAGTATTGGAGTTTCAGCTTCAGCATCAGTCCTTCCGATGAACACTCAGGACTGATCTCCTTTAGAATGGACTGGATGGATCTCCTTGCAGTCCAAGGGACTCTCAAGAGTCTTCTCCAACACCACAGTTCAAAAGCATCAATTCTTTGATGCTCATCTGTCTTCACAGTTCAACTCTCATTCCATACATGACTACTGGAAAAACCATAGCCTTGACTAGACGGACCTTTGTTGGTAAAGTAACGTCTCTGCTTTTGAATATGCTATCTAGGTTGGTCATAACTTTCCTTCCAAGGAGTAAGCGTCTTTTAATTTCATGGCTGCAATCACCATCTGCAGTGATTTTGGAGCCCCCAAAAATAAAGTCAGCCACTGTTTCCACTGTTTCCCCATCTATTTGCCATGAAGTGATGGGACCAGATGCCATGATCTTTGTTTTCTGAATGTTGAGCTTTAAGCCAACTTTTTCACTCTCCTCTTTCACTTTCATCAAGAGGCTTTTTAGTGCCTCTTCACTTTCTGCCATAAGGGTGGTGTCATCTGCATTTCTGAGGTTATTGATATTTCTCCTGGCAATCTTGATTCCAGCTTGTGTTTCTTCCAGCCCAGCATTTCTCATGATGTACTCTGCATATAAGTTAAATAAGGAGGGTGACAATACACAGCCTTGACATACTCCTTTTCCTATTTGGAACCAGTCTGTTGTTTCATGTCCAGTTCTAACTGTTGCTTCCTGACCTGATAGACAGAGTGCCTAAAGAACTATGGACAGAGGTTCATGACATTGTACAGGAGGCAGTGATCAAGACTATCACCAAGAAGAAGAAATGCAAAAAAGGCAAAATGGTTGTCTGAGGAGGCCTTACAAATAGCTGAGAAAAGAAGAGAAGCGAAAGGCAAAGAAGAAAAAGAAAGATATACCCATTTGAATGCAGAGTTCCAAATAATAGCAAGGAGAGATAAGAAAGCCTTCCTCAGTGATCAATGCAAAGAAATAGAGGAAAACAATAGAATGGGAAAGACTAGAGATCTCTTCAGGAAAATTAGAGATACCAAGGGAACATTTCTTACAAAGATGGGCTCAATAAAGCACAGAAATGGTATGGACCTAACAGAAGCAGAAGACATTAAAGAGGTGGCAAAAATACACAGAGGAACTATACAAAAAAGATCTTCATGACACAGATAACCACGATGATGTGATCACTCACCTAGAGCCAGACATCCTGGAAGGCAAAGTCAAGTGGACCTTAGGAAGCATCACTATGAACAAAGCTAGTGGAGGTGATGGAATTCCAGTTGAGCTATTTCAAATCCTAAAAGATGATGCTGTTAAAGTGCTTCATTCAATATGCCAGCAAATTTGGAAAACTCAGCAGTGGCCACAGGACTGGAAAAGATCAGTTTTCATCCCAATTCCAAAGAAAGGCAATGACAAAGAAAGTTCAATTTACCACACAATTGCACTCATCTCACAAGCTTGTAAAGTACTGCTCAAAATTCTCCAAGCCAGGCTTCAACAGTATGTGAACTGTGAACTTCTAGATGTTCAAGATGATTTAGTAAAGGCAGAGGAACCAGAGATCAAATTGCCAACATCCATTTGATCATAGAAAAAGCAAGAGAGTTCCAGAAAAACATCTACTTCTACTTTATTGATTATGCCAAAGCCTTTGACTGTGTGGATCACAAAAAACTGTGGAAAATTCCTCAAGAGATGGGAATACCAGCCCACCTGACTTGCTTCCTGAGAAATCTGTATGCAGGTCAAGAAGCAACAGTTAGAACTGGACATGGAACAACAGACTGGTTCCAAATTGGGAAAGGAGTACGTCAAGGCTGTATATTGTCACCCTGTTTATTTAACTTATATGCTGAGTACATCATGCAAAATGCTGGGCTGGATGAAGCCCAAGCTAGTATCAAGATGGCTAGAGAAATATCAATAACCTCAGATACGCAGATGACACCACCCTTATGGCAGAAAGTGAAGAAGAACTAAAGAGCCTCTTGATGAAAGTGAAAGAGGAGAGTTAAAAAGTTGACTTAAAACCCAACATTCAGAAAACTAAGATCATGGCATCCAGTCCCATCACTTCATGGCAAATAGATGGGGAAACGGTGGAAACAGTGACAAACTTTATTTTTTTGATCTGCAGATGGTGACTGCAGCCATGAAATTAAAAGATGCTTGCTTCTTGGAAGAAAAGCTATGATCACCTAGACAGCATATTAAAAAGCAGAGACATTACTTTGCCAACAAAGGTCCATCTAGTCAAAGCTATGGTTTTTCCAGTAGTCATGTATGCATGTGAAAGTTGGACTATAAAGAAAGCTGAGTACCAAAGAATTGATGCTTTTGAACTGTGGTGTTGAAGACTCTTGAGAGTCCCTTGGACTGCAAGGAGATCCAACCAGTCCATCAAAAAGGAAATCAGTCCTGAATATTCATTGGAAAGACTGATGCTGAAGCTGAAACTCCAATATTTTGACCACCTAGTGCAAAGAACTGATTCATTTGAATAGACCCTGATGCTGGGAAAGATTGAAGGCAGTAGGAGAAGGGGACGACAGAGGATGAGATGGTTGGATGGCATCAGTGACTCAATGGACATGAGTTTCAGCAAGCTCTGGGAGTTGATGGATAGGGAAGCCTGGCATGCTGCAGTGCATGGGGTTGCAAAGAATCGGACACAACTGAACTGAACTGAACTGATAATAGGCTAAACACATAGGAATGCAGACAGATAATTTCTCAGGGGAGATGAAGTGAGAGCTGACTCTTGAAGGAGAAATAGGGAATTTTCAGCGCATTAAGTTGGGTGAAGGGTTTGGGGGAATGGTGTTTCCCAGGTCTAGGAAGAGCTGGTGCAAAGGCACAGGGGTATGAGGACCAAGGAGATCAGGATGGCTGGAACAGAGAGCTGGGGGAGTGAGGGCATGGGGTAGGTTGGTATGAGTTCATTAAAGAGCTTGCAGTTTTCTTGCAAGCATGGGAATTTATTGATGTTGTTATTTAGTCATTAAGTCGTGTGTCCCTGTGGACTGTAGGCTGCTCAGGTTCCTCTGTCCATGGAATTTCCCAGGCAAGAATACTGGAATGGATTGCCATTTCCTTTCCAGGGGATCTTCCTTACCCAGGGATGGAACCTGCATCTCCTGCATTAGCAGGTAGATTCTTTACCACTGAGCCACCAGGGAAGTCCTTGTGGGGATTGATACAAACTTTATAAATCTCACTCCAGCAGTTGTGAAGAATGGATTACTGGTGAAACTAGAAATAAGTATTTATTTCAATGACTCAGGTCCAGATGATAGGATTGATCGTGATTCAGCCACAAGGAAAATTTAATGAATTTCAAAAGTAGCAGAAATATTACAGAACTAGAGAAATGACACATTCTCTGGCCCACAATGCAATAAAACTAGAAATAATCAATGAAAAGATTTTTTTAATTGTCATTGTGAAACATATTTTAAACATTTTCTAAATGTCATGAGGTCAATTTAGAAATCAAAGTTGAAATTAAGCACTATCTAGGGGCTAAAAAGATGAAAAAAGAATGACTAAATATCAATATTATAAGTACCTAACCTGCAAAACCAGAATAGTAATAGAATTGGGGGAGGGTGGGGAGGTGGTGGGAAATAGGAACTGGCTTTTTGGTAAGAAAAGTAAATTAAGCAAACAATTGACAAGAATAGAGAAGGAAAACATATAAAACATTAGAAATGAGAAAATCTTTATATTTACAATTACAGAGAATATTTTAAAATGGAAAAATGCTCTGTATAATTTTATACCAACAAATTTGAAAACATATATGAATAGAAAATAGACATCATCAAAATATACTAAAAATAGCTGAAAGATTAGTTACTACAGAAGATTTTTAAGGAGAAACAGTCTTCAAAAATAAACAACCATAAGAAGAGAGGGTTTTGCAGGCAAATTCCTTTAAACTTTCAAGGGATAGAGGAATTACTTTTAATCAACTCTTCTGAAAACTGGAAACACTCAGAAAACTCCCCAGTTTATTTTAGGACACTGGCATAATTGAAATACTAATATCTGATAAAGATTTATTGAAAAAATTACACTGTTATAACTGAGAGAAAGTAGTTAAATTCTGAGTTGAAGCTTTGAAGGAAATTCGTGTAACTGGCTAAGGAAAATTGTCTAATATGGAATTGTTCCAGTATCAACTCAAAAGTCTAATGTCTCATCTAAATATCCCCTAAATCAGATATATTAAAAAATAAACATATATAAGATGAAAGCAAAGATAAAACATATTATCAAACATTTTCAAGAACATATTAAAATTATGTTCCAGTATATAGAAAGATTTATTTTAGGAATTTAAAATTTGTTCAACAGTTGGTTTATATATTAAAAGAAGGAAAAAAAACTATTGAATCAGTGAATTCTCAGAATATATTGGTTAAATTCATCAGCCACTCTGATTTTTAAAAACTGATCTTGGTACATGATACATGGTACATGATCTCAGAAGAGAAGGAAACATACTTAAAATGTCAGAAATAAAAGGCAAATTTTAATAAATGTGATAGAAGATACCCCAGTTCAACGAGGAAAAAAATCAGCCCCACCCCACCAAGTCACCACTATGATCCAGCACTAGTCTGAAGCAGAGAAACGAACCACAGGGCATCAGGGCCAACTCTGTCCCCTCCAAATTGGGCCAGACAGGGCAGAATCTCTTGGCTAGATCTTGAAGGACAGCCCTCCAGAATGTCAGTATCAGTCCATTGGAGCTGGTATGTAATAATATAATAGGAATTTATTTGCTGTCCTTGTTTTGGAATTCTAATCTACAGAAACATAAAAATAAGAGCTATAAATTTCAGGAAGGAAGAGATTTATGGATGATCTCTATTTAGATAATTCATGATGATCATCTGCAAGTTGGCTGGATTTAGGACGACTGCTTGAGAATCAATAACTTCCTTTTATATCAGTGGTTTTCAAATATATCTTGCCTCAGATTGCTGATCTTACCCAGAGTCTGGAGGGCATCTGGGAATTGCATTCTAATCTCAGATGATGCTTGTGCTTTCAGTCCTGGAACTATACTTTGAGGACCATTATTTTAAACTAACAATAATTAGAACAGGTAATTTTAACATCCAAAAAAAGTCTAAAGTACATGAAACAATGTACAAGACCTTATAAAGTTTTATTGAAAGGCATTAAAGATAATATGAATACATGGAGACATCTATTTCCTCCATTCCTGGATATTCCTAGATAGGAATGTTCAATATCATAAAAATGTGAATTCTACCCCAAATGAATCTATAAACTTAAGCTAAAGTAGTGGTTGGTGGTTTAGTCCCTGTGTTGTGTTCAACTCTTATGACCTCAAGGTCTGTGGCCCCCCAGGCTCCTCAGTCCATGGGATTTCCCAGACAAGAATACTGGAGTGGGTTGCTATATCCTTCTCCAGGGGATTCTCCCAACTGGGGGATGGAACCCAGATCTCCTCATTGAGGGCAGTCTCTTACATTGCAGTTAGATTCTTTACTGACTGAGTCACAAGGGAAACCCCAAATTTAAGGCAGTTCCAACCCCTATTCCAACTATTATTTGGAACTTGACAAAACAATATAAAATTAATCTGTAAGAATAAATGCAGTGTGTGTTTATTTCAGGAAAAGATAGGGTAAAGGAATAGGAAAGAATCAGAAATTGACCTATGTATACAAAGGGTTTTAGCATATGATAAAGATGATATTTTAACTCAGTGAGAATCAACAACTTCCCTTTATATTGGTGGTTTATATCAGTGGTTTATACCAATGAGGAAATGAGTTTATTTAGTAAATAATGTTGGGACCACTGGATGCATAACTCTTTGGAAAAACATGATATAGGTACCTTAGTTCAGATCATAAACAAAAATAACCCCAGAACGTACTACAGAGTTAAACATGAATTTTTAAAGCTCTAAGACTATTAAAGGAAGAAATTTTTGGCGAGCTTGAGGTTGAAAGACTTTTTAAAGCATGATTATAAGCCTAAATCCATGGTAATATGTCTATAATTTAGTATGGTCCTATTTTGTAAATAATAAAAAATAGAAAAGAAGAACCCAATAAACACAATAGGGAAGGCTATCTATCAAACTTTATTTATCTGGGGACAGGAGTACATTATGAGAGGGGTTTAATGTTTTACTTTCTGTAACATGATAGGGATCTGAATGGAGCTAGGGAGAGAAAATTGCAGGGAAATATGAGGCATAATTTGCTAGTGAAATTGACAGGGATTGGTGGCTGATTGGTTGTGGGAGGGAGATCAAGTGTAGGAAATAATGAGGGAGGAAAAAGTTTGCACATAGAGGTGGAAGGGGGGTTCATTTTTAACCTCTGCGTTTGAGGTTTCTGTAAGACATCTGAATGGAGATGTCCAGTAGGCAGCTGGAACCCCCTCTCAGACACTTGGGAATCCAGAAATGTGAAACCTGGACTTGGCCCTCGAGGCCTGAGCTAGGAATGCAGGGCATGGTCTTTGGACTGCAGAGCCTGGAACTAGTGTGATCTGAATAATCAGGTATACATGTCGGTCAAGGTGTCTTTCTGAAAAGTCTTGGAGGTCAAGCAGAGGCCAGGTGAAAGATAAGAGGTCAGAATCAGAGAATGCTGGACTAGAGCCAGAAGGTTCCACACAGTGGGGAAAATAAGAAGCTTAAAGAGATTTCCTAGCATCATGAATAGCCATGAGAACCTTTTAGAGTATTGCTGTCCAATAGGAGAAATACAATATGTGTCAAATATGTCAGCTTAAATTTTTAGCAGCTACATTTTAAGATGAAACAGGTGAGATTAATTTTAATGTATTTCATTTAATCTAATCTTTGCTCAGTGGGTAAAGAATCTGCCTGCAATGCAGGAGATGCAGGAGACACAGTTTTGATCCCTGGGTCAGAAATATCCCCTGGAGAAGGGAATGGCAACTTGCTTCAGTATTCTTGCCTGGAAAACACCATGGACAGGGGAGCCTGGTGGGCTACTGTCCAAAGGGTTGTAAAGAGTCAGACACGACTATCTATCTTGGGTTAGATAGATCTACCAAGTTATTATTTAACATGTAACCAACATGCTGATGCTGAAACTCCAGTACTTTGGCCACTTGATGCGAAGAACTGGCTCATTGGAAAAGACCCTGATGCTGGGAAAGATTGAAGGCAGGAGGAGAAGGGGACGACAGAGGATGAGATGGTTGGCTGACATCACTGACTCGATGGACATGAGTTTGAGCAAGCTCTGGAAGTTGGTGATGGACAGGGAAGCCTGGAGTACTGCAGTGCATGGGGTCTCAAAGAGTCAGACATGACTGAGTGACTGACTGAACTGATGTAACCAACATAAAAATTATTAAGATATTTTCTATTGTTACTGTCTTTTTTATACTTGTAGCACATCTCATTTTGGACTAACCATATTTCAAGAGATTGATAGCTACACATGGCTCAGATTAGGAGAATACTGGCTGGGAGAGGAGAGCAGTTCAGGGTGCTGAACAGGTGTCAATTTTTGATTCTGTGTCTGGAGGTCAGGGTTGCTATTTGGGATGGGATAGAATTTAGGAGTCAGCAGTGCTGGCTTTGGGCAAAAGCATGTTCAACTATTAGGTTATCTAAGAAGAATGCTTTAAGTGAAGATAAAATTAGGCTAAGTAACAGTATGCCTGAGAAACATAATCACTTAAGTAACAGGAGGAAGAGAAACCCAAGAGGAAGGACTAGAAGGGAAAGCCAAAGAAACCAGCAGATAGCGATGGTACAAAGGTCAAGGAAGGTGAGTTTCAGAAAGTAGAGACAAGTCAATGCTTCAGTACCTGGAAGCCACAAGGAGATCAACTATGGGCTAAAAACTAACCTCTGTGTATGATTAACCTGACTATTGAAGGCTCCCTAAGAACAGTTTTATGGGAATGTGGGGGCCAAAATCAACTGCACAGGGTTGTAAAAAGACAACTCTTTCAAGAGCCTTACTCTGAAGAGAGCCCAAATCTTGTTTTCAGAGGCAGGAGAGATTCCAGAGACTGGGTCAGAACAGGGAGTCAGGAGAGAGGGTGAAGTTGAGGGTCCAAGAAGCGGGATCCAGGTGGTATTTCATACAGCAAAGTCTGTGTATAGACTAATCATATAAGGGCACATACCTTAGCCATTCAGCATCCATTCATCTTTCTTCTGGTGAACAATCTCCCCCTAATCTTAGCCCATGAAATTCTAGTTGTGTTCATTCCAACGCTCCTGTTTCCAAGGGGAGCATGTGGCCTGGCCAATCTGATCAGTGACTGCATCATTGCCCTCTGCAGACATGGGCACATAACCAAAATCAGGCAAGGAATACACCAATGAAACTTGGATCAAGGACTCTTTGTTTGAATTACTTTTTTCCTCTTGAACTTGGAATCAGAGATTGAAGTGGTAGTTACTCTCTCGTCTGGGTATATAGCTTGAGTGTGCAATCAGCACACAAAGAAGAGTAGAGATGAACTGGGAGACAGAGAAAAGTCACACCCTAGTGACTTTTTCTAGGACCACAGCAAGCTAGTCCTCCCTTGGGTCATTAATATAAAAGGTAATAAGGCCTCTTTGAGCTATTTTCTCCCACAAGCAATTGAAATATAGCTAACTGATACAATCCCTGAGGTAGAGGCAATGGTTGGGAGAAGATACATTGGTGAAGGAATTAGCTCTGGGGAGAAGCTCATTCCTTGAGAGGAAGAAAAATATGGAGATGATGACGGCTAGGGAGAAGAGGGCACTCTAAGGGCTTCTGTTTTCTTTTTGAAATGAGGAACAAATTCACTCAGAGTTAGGAGGAGATAGTGAGCAGAAAACTTGAGGAATGATGAAGATTTGAAATTGTTACAACAGCCATTGAGAGAGGTGACCAGTCACACACTTTGGAAAGAACTGCCAAGCAACATGGCATCTCTAATATTTCCTGTGATGACAAATTTCAATTAAATAGACTTTACACCCTAATGCTTACTTGGAGGCAAGATTTCACATGCAAACAAGCTTTGAGTCCAGGACTGACTTGTATTGATTATGCTGAAGGGAAGACGCCTTGAGGAAAATAAAGCTATTTTCAAATTTATCATCAGCTGATTACCATAAAACTCAGGCAATTGGGAGTAAATGGTCTGTGTGCTAGAGAAGTGTTTGTGACTAGAAACACAGTAGGCCCTAAACAAAACAAAACAAGGAATTATTGGGGGGTAGGAGGGAGACTTCATTGATTCAAAAACAGGTAGCAGGATAAATTATGGTGATTTTAATTCGTTCCTTGTTCTCACAGCAGTGGAATAATTAAGAGAATGAAAAGGCAATGTTGCCATGTCCATTTCTGTGTGTGTTCCAAGGCTTAAGTTCTCTTAAGTCCTTACCATCTTTTCAGGGGCCAGTGCTTAGGGGGCCACCCCAAATTCAACCCACTCAGGCCTTAGTATGAAAGGCCCATCCAAGAATCAATGCCATCCATGCACAGGAGAGAATCAAAACTACTACATCCATGCACAGGAGTAGAATAAACACTACTACAATTACATGGACTAAAATCAGGGGGATGTTGTTCTTCCACAACAAAATAGGTGCACTGCTTCACCAGAAGAAACTTGACTAGATGCAGGATGGTCAGAAGAGTCAGGTGCCTCTGAGAGGGACTTTTCTGTGGTAAATATCACCTGACTGGATCCCCCACAGCCTGAATCTCAACCTCTTCCTTTGTCCTGGCCCCTCAGCCCTAACCCATATACATCCAGACATTCTAGAATCTCCCTTGCCTTTGAAAACCAATCTTGATGTTAGTGTTGTTCTAGCTATGACTCTCTTTTTCCCTGGGGTGGAAGAGATGCTAATACCTGGACAGGCAAGTGGGAGATGCCTAACTGGGGTTAAAATCTGTGGGCTGATTCCAGGGCTGCTCTTACTATTAGTAGCAGTTTTCTGGGTGGAGGGAATGACTGTATGGTGTAACCAGGGAGACCAGCCACTAGGCTTGGCAAGGATTTCTGCGTCCAGTCTTGACATGGAGTCCCATGTCTTCAAGCGGACCCCAAAGCCAAAGGCAAAGAGCAGGGTGAGTGGCAACCACGACGCCACTTCAGACCAGATGTTTTGAACACTTGAGACCAGATTTTCAGGATTAAAATCTGAGCTATTTCTGTTATGAGATGGCTGCTTCCCAAACAACTCAGTATAAATTTCACACCAAGCGATAATGACTTGATTTTGGTTCACAAAGTACTGTTTCGGGACTTCCCTGCTGGCCCCGTGGTTAAGGCTCCGTGATTCCAATGCAGGGGGCACAGGTTCAGTCCTTGATCAGGTAACTAAGGTCCCACATGCTATGGGGTGAGGCCAAAAAGTAAAAAACAAACAAGCAGCTGTTTCTTGCCCTTGGGTGTTGTGGCTTGAAGTCCTAACTGTTCCACCTGTTACATTGAGTGCTGGGCACTATTCTAAGCCACTCAAGGGTGTTATGGCACTGAACCAGGGCAGACCCACCCTTGAGGCCTTGGAGCACACCTCTGGCCTGTTTCTAAACATACACTGATTCAAAGATCAATATACAATCATGAGTCTCGCCCCAGGGAATGAAGTTGGTTTTCCTGTATTGCAGGCAAATTCTTTACTATCTAAGCCACCAGGGAAGCCCCAAAGACACCTACCTCTGGGGAATGTGGGCTGTGCCGAAAACTGTCATTAAACAAGATAGCTTATTTTAAAAGCCTCCATATTTTTAAAATTCTTTTTTGAACAGGTATAACCATATCAGAGACCTACAGTTTAACCCTTTTGTTGTTTACTATTTCCTGATGTTTTAAAAAGGCTTAGCTTTCAGTTACACGACTAAGAAACTTCCCTTTCACTTTTCACTTTCATGCATTGGAGAAGGATATGGCAACCCACTCCAGTGTTCTTGCCTGGAGAATCCTGGGGACAGGGGAGCCTGGTGGGCTTCTGTCTGGGGTCGCACAGAGTCGGACACGACTGAAGCGACTTAGCGGCAGCAGCAGCTTTCAGTTAAGAGTCCAGTGTTAGAGAAAGGAAGAAATCACACCTCTCTGCTCCATGTCTGGAGAAGGAAAACACATGGAGAGTGGCCACCATAGTGTGGAAACGACTTATAAAAATGTAATGTACAACATTGGTTTTCCTTTTGGAGAGTGGCCAAATTTTGTGCCCTGATTCCTCTCAGATGCACCAAATGAACACAGAATCAGCAGACTAGGATGTCTGCAGGTTCCCAGATGCTGCTTGTGGTGGAAGAGTGATTCTATGGCTACTCTACCATCTGGCCCATCACACTCCTGTCAAATTATGTTTTGCAGTGTCATCTGATGAAGCTATGCAGCATAACATGGCAAGCTGTGATAGAGTACATGGGGAAAATGAATGAGCATCCCAGGTGATTCACCAGCAGTCCTGCTTCCTCAAGGCTTTTTCTTCTTCTTTTTTTTTTTTTTTTTTCTCCTGCTGGTAGGAGAAAACTCAAGAAAAGAAGAGAAATTGCTGGATGTATCAGACCCAAAGCTATAAGCAAAATAATGTGCAATGTTCAAAGAAATAATAACATAAGCTACATATGGTCTTGTTCATGGAAGCAATTTAACTGGGAAACAAGTTTTGCTTTAAACGACTCATATTTTTACTTAGCCGAATAAATATGTGTCATTTTCTACAGATACTAAGAATGGAATAAAAATTCCTTTTGGCAGTCCCTCATGTAGTTGGATGATCCAGAAAGAGACATTTTAGGCCGGTTGTCCTCCAAGTGTGGTCCTAGGTGGGCAGCATCAGCATGGCCTGGGAACTAGTTAGAAATGCACGTTCTCAGTCCCCACTCTGGATCTACTGAGTCACAGACCCTGAAGGTGGAGCCCAGTATTTGAAAAAACCCTCCAGTGATTCTGGTCCAGACATACTAGATGTAAGAAAACCCCCTCAGGGAGAGAAAAGTGGGCTTTGAATACATTATCTACTGCTTTGTGTGAAGCTTAACTAGTATGAAGGCCCAATTTTAGAAATCCAAAGATAATTGGAAATATTCAGAATGCTGTTTTAGATAAATAACTTAGGAGAGTGTAGAATTTTATGTAAAACAAGCCAAGTTAATCTAGATTTTAGCCAGAGGAATAAGGCTGCTACTAGATCCTGGAATAAAACTATCACATGCTGATCGTGGGTCTACCCTGGCATTCAGAGATGCTGGAAGAAGAGGGAATCAGTTTTCCCCTGTCCATATATCAAATGTTAAATATTCATATAGTAACAGCTGTGAGCTTTTTTCGGAGAAGGCAATGGCACCCCACTCCAGTACTCTTGCCTGGAAAATCCCGTGGATGGAGGAGCCTGGTAGGCTGCAGTCCATGGGGTCGCTAAGAGTCGGACATGACTGAGCGACTTCCCTTTCACTTTTCACTCTCATGCACTGGAGAAGGAAATGGCACCCCACTCCAGTGTTCTTGCCTGGAGAATCCCAGGGACAGGGGAGCCTGGTGGGCTGCCGTCTATGGGGTCGCACAGAGTCGGACACGACTGAAGTGACTTAGCAGCAGCAGCTAAGTCACTTTAGTCATGTCCCACTGTGTGCGACCCCATAGACGGCAGCCCACCAGGCTCCCCCATCCCCAATTGGGGATGTGGACCATTTTTAAAGTCTTTATTGAGTTTGTTAACAATATTGCTTCTGTTTTATGTTTTGTTTCTTTGGCCATGAGGCATATAGGATCTTAGCTCCCCAACCAAGGATTGAACCCACACCCCCTGCTGTGGAAGGTGAAGTGTTAACCACTGGACGACCAGGGAAGTCTCTTTCCCAATTTTGGCCTCACGTAGTACTGTAAACTTACCCCTGAAACTAAAATACCTACAATGATGTCATTTTAATTATAAAAAATGAAGACATATATAAATGAGATAAGCTATTTTGTATATTTGAATAGCAATTTAAAATGAAATTACATTGAGATCAAGTCTTTGTTAAATTATTTTTGGTGCTTTGGGGACCACAGACCAAATAATCAACATATTATGAATTTCTGTTTAGAAAAAGGAAAAAATCTTCTCTATCCCCAACAGTTTTTTTATCAGCCAGGCATTTGCCAAATGTCAATCCTTTGCAACTTGGAAGTCTGTGTTGTTTGCAAACTGTGCTCAGAAACTTAACAATAATACTTACCTTGTTTATCTGGGTCCATTTTAGGAATTTCCTGGAATGACAGTTGGGAAGAAGGTCCTTGTAACTGGAAACAAACCAATATTTTAAGCAGGAGGTTTTGAAGTGATCAAGTGGGATAGGAAGCAAACAGACAATTAAGCAAAGTCCTTTTACCTGTGGCACAATGACTGCAAGGTGTTCAGAGACCCGAAATCTCCTGGAGGATAAAAAATAGGAAAGCAGGGAGAGGCTTTTTATATGGGTCCCATCTCTAGGGATTTAGAGCTGTATCTCAGAACCTGGAAACAGATCCTTAAACTAATATGGTGAACACTTAGAACTTTTTTTAAAACTGAGATATAATTGACATACAACATTATATTAATCCAAGGTATATGACATAATGATTTGATATATGTATATATTATGAAATGATCACCACAATAGGTTTAACATCATCATACTCAGTTATACATTTTTTTTTATTGTGATGAGACCTTTTAAGATCTACTCTCTCAGCAACTTTCAAAACAATACAATATTGTTAGCTATAGTCATCATGCTGTAGGTGAATACTTAGAACTTTTGAGACATTATAATTTTAAGAGTGGACTAGAAACTCACTTCAAAAAAGCAGAAATCTACTCAAATTTTGAAGGACAAAATTTGAAGCTCTCAATGCTTGAATTTCTAATAGCACCATATTAAATAAGTCTATACATTAAATATGTGAAAAATATTATCTACTTGAACATATTATTGCATATATGTGTGCATTTATGTGCGTGTGTGTATATGGAGTATGTTTGCTTTCAACAAAAAGAGTAAGTTATTTTATAATAAAACCTTAAGCAGTTCTAAGAGTAAGGCATTTCTAAATATGAGCAGTTGAAAAATGTTTTAAAAAGTTATATGATAATTAGGCTTATAAAGGACTTCTCTTCTTCTTCTTCTAATGAGTGTATTAATTAAGGTACAAATTATTGGGCAGATAAGCAATACTTTACAGAGAGATACCAAAACAAAATTGATTTACATTATTTCTTTAAAAATATGATAGCAACAGTTATAATACCAGACTTGCCCCAAAGCAGGAAAGTTCCAAATATAGTCAAGTAAGATTTGTTTTGAAAAGCTGTAGCAAGGGCCATCAGGCTAGAACTCTTTTGGTGTTTTCCTGAGCCCATTCTGAAGTCCTCAGGTAGGTGCAGAAGGGTCCAGCCTGCATCTTATCAACAATGCTCCTGGAAATCCAGTGTATCTGCCTCCATGCCAGGTCCTTACCTTCCTTAGTGTCCTTGGGGAATCAGTTTAGTCAAACATTCTGCAGTGGTTACTCAGCAGGTTCGGGAGAAGGACAAGTTGAGTACTAACAGATGGCCAGACGTGGCATTCCTATGGAGAGTCAATGTCCGGTTCTGACTGCCCAGCAATGACACAAGAAACTGACGTTGAGGCTGCCCTGTTTTAAGGGCTCACAGAAGTGCATTCATTAGTAATAAAGATGATGAATAATTTAAGGCCACTCCTACATCTCTGTTTCAAAGGGCTATTTCGTATTGATTTCGTGTGTGTGGGAGAGACAAGTAAAACTTCTTCTGTGTGCTGTCCAGAGCAGGGGTTACCATAGAGATTAGGAGACAGTAAGAATGGCCCCACATCCTGGGTAATAGCCACCTTACTAACCATCCCAGGTAATAAGAGTGACCTAGGAATAGAATCTAATTCATTTGATTATTAGTTCTTTTAGGAATACAGAGATAGAGCTATAGATTTTTTAAGGCACCAAATATGACTTTAAAAGGATAATAATAATTTATGAATGCACATTTCCTCTTAAGTTTTAAGTATAATCTGAAAACACACTTTTTAAATTCAAATTAAAAACATACCTGTTGTAATCCTAATAAGGTTTTGTTTTTAAAAATGATGTCATATGAACCCAAATATATTAGAACTTTACCGTTAACGTCACCAGGCGGCTGGAGACCTGTCTTTCAGAAGGGCTGGAATGCAAAGCATGGGTACATTACTCCAAGAGCAGTGCCCAGAGAGCCAGAACATCAGGGGGTCCTCGCTCCCAACTGTCACCGAGTCCAACCTCGCTCTGCTCTGAGAGATGAAGTGTTGAGGCAAGGAATATGACTTTATTCGTATTCTCAGCATGAATCTCTCAAAACAACATCTTATAGGGGTCTGGATACCACTTATATAGAATGGAGATGGGGGGAGGTGAGGAAACAAAGTAAAAAGGCTATTAATCTTGCAAGTATCTCCTAGAATGACAAGCCTCTAGGAGGGGATGCGGTAATTTCTTCCTTCCTGTAGCCATCCTTAGGTGAATGTAGTCCTGAACAAAGGCACTTTGAATTAATTTTCAGGCAAAGGGGTAGGCTTCCCTGGGGCAGGAGATTATGTATAAACGGTACCCTTTTAGTGGACAAAAGCAACAGGACGCAAAGGCTAAAGTAACAGATCCAAGATAGAGTCAGCATTGGCTCTTCCCTGTAACACAATTGATGCTCCTAAAACAATTATTATAACGAAGGAGGAAACAGAACAGGCTCTATCTTGAAAGCAGAACTCCATCTTGGGCCAGACTGTGGACTTTGAGCTATATGCCCAGTATCTATGGAAACAACATATCAACTGGAAAACCAGGCCCCCAGAAGGAAGAGCCCCAGGGCTCTCCATCACCTAAAGAATACCCTAATGATCTGTGTAACCGAATAGAATCATACATTCTATTATGCTTATTGGGGTATGACCACAGGCCTATTGATAATTGTCCCCTGTTAACTACCTAGGCTTAAGGCATATGAATCACGGGTTAACTTTGATTGCCAGGGAATTTGGGGAGGTGGGTTTGGGCATGTACACTTAGGTTATATAAGGTTTTCACAAAAACTGGTTGAGGTTCTTGGCTAAGAGGAGACTCTGCCTTGGGCCCACCGGTTTATGCATTCCACTATCTGCATTGTCCTTCTGAGTGAGTTTGTTTCCTGGAACGCGTGGCTACAACACATGGGCTGTAGCCGGTTAGGTTCCTCTGTCCATGGGATTCTCCAGGCAACATTACTGGAGTGGGATGCCTTGCCCTCCTCCAGGGAATCTTTTCAATCCAGGGATTGAACCTGCATCTCTAACATCTCCTGCACTGGCAGGCAGGTTCTTTCTTGCTATTGCCATCTGGGAAGCCCAGTATGGCCATAGTGCCTGTAAATCACAATTTTGTAATTCACAATGTCTTTACCTTCTGAAACAGAGTAGCTCCACCCTGAGGAAGCAGGTGAGAAGAGGGGTCAATCTGCCTGTACCAACACAACTTGCCCTGATTTGGACAGACTCCATACTAATCAGGTGACTGTTCCTTATTGTGATGGAAACAATTTTTTGAAGCAGCCAGTATTCTGTTTGATATCTGATAGCTCTTTATACATACATCTGAAGACTCTAACTCCCAAGAGACAAGAAGATCCTTGACACATCACACCCTAAAATGTGTAGGTAGTCCCTTACATAAATTACAGGATAATTTTATATACATATTTACATACATGATGAACTCTTTTAATAAATAAAGTTACCAAAGTTGACTCAAGAAAAAATAGAGAAAAGAGAACCTTTGGGCATTGTTGGTGGAAATATAAATCTGTACTGCCATTATAGAAAACAGTATGTTTAAAAATAGAACTACCTTGTTACCCAGCAATCCTACTTCTGGTATATATTCAAAGGAAATGCAATCACTATCGCAAAGAGATATCTGAACTTCCATGTAAATTGTAGCATTATTCCCAGCAGGCAAGATACAGAAACAACATAAATGTTCCACCATGGATGAATAGATAAAGAAGATGGGATGTGTATATATACAACAGAATATTACTTAGCCTTAAAAAAGAAGGAAATCCTGCTATTTGCAAAAATATGAATGAACCTGGAGGATATTATGTGAATTTGAAATGACAGACACAGAAAGACAAATGTCACATGATCTCACCTGTGGAATTTAAAAAGAAAAGAAAAAAGTCAACCTCATTGTAACAGAAAGTAGAGTGGTGGTTACAGAGGCTGGGGGCTGACGGTGGGGTTGGGAGGACATGTGCAGGGAAAGGGAGATATTGATCTAAGGGTACAAACTCTTTCTTCAGGCTTCTCTGGGGTCTTCCATGCTGTGCTTAGTCACTCAGTCACGTCTGACTCTTTGTGACTCCATGAACTGCAGCCCACCAGGCTCCTCTGTCCATGGGGATTCTCCAGGCAAGAATATTGGAGTGGGTTACCATGCCCTCCTCTAGGGGATCTTCCCAACCAAGGGATTGACCCCAAGTCTCCCACATTGCAGGCAGATTCTTTACTGACTGAGCCATGCTGGAGTGGGTAGCCTGTCCCTTCTCCAGTGGAGATCTTCCCGAGCCAGGAATTGAACTGGGTCTCCTGCATTGCAGATGGATTCCTTACCAGTGGAGCTATGAGGGAAACCCTGAGGTCTTCCAGGAACACCCGATCTGAAGTGGCTTCAACCCATAACTCCATTTTATTCATAACTATTAGCACAACCTGTGGTCATCTTGGTTCTTTATTTGTTAACTTACTATATTGGCTTCTACTAGAAAACAAACTCCTCAGAGGCAGGAATAAGAGATCTTTTGTTTATCTCTGTGAGATAACTGTGATTCATAATAAGAAATATGTATATTTGGATTTTGTCCCTTTGTTCCCTTTCTGGCATGCTCAGTGCTCAGTTGCTTAGTTGTATCAGACTCTTTGTGATGCTATGGACTGCAGCCTGCCTTGACATTTTCTCCTCCAGATGATCTTCTGGCAGTGAGCTCCTCAAACTCTTGGAATTTCCTAAGGGATGAAAGTGTGGAATTGTCTTTGGTTATGTTAATGAGGTGACTTTTCAAAGCACTTAAGGATAGGGGACTGGTTGCCAGAGAAACCAACCACCCTTTTAGCAGGTTGGAACTTTGAGTCCTACTCCGTTGACCTCAAGGGAGAGGAGAAGGGCTGAAGGCCGAATCAATTACCAATAGCCAATAAGGAGGGAAAACCACTAGGCCATTCAGATATGACCTAAATCAAATCCTGTATGATTATACAGTGGAAGTGACAAATAGATTCAAAGGGTTAGATCTGATAGACAGAGTGCCTGAAGGACTATGGGTGGAGATTCGCAACATTGTATAAGAGGTAATGATCAAAACTATTTCCAAGAAAAAGAAATGCAAAAAGGCAAAATGGTTGTCTGAAGAGGCTTCACAAATAGCTAAGAAAAGAAGAGAAGTTAAAGGCAAAGGAAAAAGGAAAGATATACCCACCTGAATGCAGTTCCAAAGAATAGCAAGGAGAAATAAGAAAGCTTTCCTTAGTGAACAATGCAAAGAAATAGAGGAAAACAATAGAATGGGAAAGACGGTGGCTCAGAGGGTGAAGAATCCACCTGCAATGAGGGAGACCTGGGTTGGGAAAATCCCTTGGAAGAGGACATAGCAACCCTCTCCGGTATTCTTGCCTGGAGAATCTCCATGGACAGAGGAGCCTGGTGGGCTATGGTCCAAAGGGTAGCAAAGAGTCAGACATGCTGAGTGACTAAGCACAGCATGCAGCACAGAGAGCTCTTCAAGAAAATTGGACCTAACAGAAGCAGAAGATATTAAGAAGAGATGGCAAAAATACACAGAACTGTACAAAAAAGATCTTAATGACCCAGGTAACCATAATGGTTACCCTAGATCACTCACCTAGAGCCAGACATCTTGGAGTGCAAAGTCAAAGGGCCTTAGGAAGCATCGCTGCTAACGAAGCTAGTGGAGGTGATGGAATTTCAGGTGAGCTATTTCAAATCCTAAAAAATGATGCTGTGAAAGTGCTGCACTCAATATGCCAGCAAATTTGGAAAACTCAGCAGTGGCTACCGGACTGGAAAAGGTCAGTTTCCCAAAGAAAATCAATGTCAAAGAATGTTCAAGCTACCTCACAACTGCACTCTTTTCACATGCTAGCAAGGTAATGCTCAAAACTGTCAAAACCTGGCTTCAATAGTACTTGAACTGAAAACTTCCAGATACACAAGCTGGATTTAGAAATGACAGAGGAACCAGAGATCAACTTGCCAACATCTGTTGGATCATCAAAAAAGCAAGAGAGTTCCAGAAAAACATCTATTTCTGCTTTATTGACTATGCCAAAGCCTTTGACTGTGTGGATCACAATAAATTGTGGAAAATTCTTCAAGAGATGGGAATACCAGACCACCTGCCTCTTGAGAAACCTATATGCAGGTCAGGAAGCAACAGTTAGAACTGGACATGGAACAACAGACTGGTTCCAAATAGGAAAAGGAGTACGTCAAGGCTGTATATTGTCACCCTGCTTATTTAACTTATATGCAAAGTACATCATGAGAAACGCTGGGCTGGAAGAAGCACAAGCTGGAATCAAGATTGCCGGGAGAAATATCAATAACCTCAGATATGCAGATGACACCACCCTTATGGCAGAAAGCAAAGAAGAACTCAAGAGCCTCTTGATGAAGGTGAAAGAGGAGAGTGTAAAGCTGGCTTAAAATTAAACATTCAAAAAATTGAGATCATGGCATCCAGTCCCATCACTTCATGGCAAACAGATGAGGAAACAAAGGAAACAGTGACAGACTTTATTTTCTTAGGCTCCAAAATAACTGTGGATGGTGACTGCAGCCATGAAATTAGAAGACACCTGTATCTTGGAAGGAAAGCTATGCCCAACCTAGACAGCATATTAAAAAGTAGAGCTATTGAATTGCTGACAAAGTTCCGTATTGTCAAAGCTATAGTTTTTCTAGTAGTCATGTACAGATGTGAAAATTGGACCATAAAGAAGGCTGAGAATTGAGGAATTGAACCTTACTAACTGTGGTGTTGGAGAAGACTATTGAGAGTCCCTTGGACGGCAGGGAGATCCAACCAGTCCATCCTAAAGGAAATCAGTCCTGAATATTCATTGGAAGAACTGATGCTGAAGCTGAAGCTCCAATGCTTTGGCCACCTGATGCGAAGACCTGACTCACTGGAAAAGACCCTGATGCTGGGAAAGATTGAAGGCAGGAGGAGAAGGGGATGATGGAGGATGAGACGGCTGGATGGCATCACTGACTCAATGGACATGAGTTTGAGCAAGCTCTGAGAGATGGTGCTACAGTCCCTGGGGTTGCAAAGTCAGACATGACTGAGCAATTGAACAGCAACAATGATTTAATCAATCACTCCTACAATGAAGTTTTCATAAAACCCTCAAGGGACGGGGCTCAGAGAGCTTCCCAGTTGATGAGCCCGTGGAGATTTGGGGAAAGTAGCATACTGGGGAGGGCATGGAAGTTTCATAACCTTTCCCCATATGTTGCCTTGTGTATCTCTTCCATCTGGCTCCTGAGTTATATCTTTTTTTTTTTTTTTTTAAACAAACTAGTAATCTATTAAGTTAATTCTTTCCCTGAGTTCTGTGAGATGCTCTAGGAGATTAATCTCACCCAAGGAGGGAGTCACTGAAACTGCTGATATACAGCCATTGGTCAGAAGCACTGGTGACAGTCTGACCTTTTGACTGGTGTCTGAAGTGGTGTGTGTGTGTGTTGGGACTGAGCTCTCAGCCTGTGGGATCTGAGCCTATCTCCAGGTAGACAGCGTAAGAACTGAGCTGAATCATAGGACATGCAGCTGATCTCAGAGACTACCTTAGTGGTGGGAAAGACCCTCACACATCAGAATTGGGAGCAGAATTATTCTCTGTATCCTGAGTACTTGTTTGCCATGTTGTATGAGCCATCATAAGCACCCAAGAAATGTGTTGGATAAGTCAGTCAGGAGAGACTAGTTAGCACTGTGTAGGAAGAGAGTACTCTGCCCGTGGTCTCAAACACTCCATATGGCATATGGCTCTACTGTGGAGATAAAGTTAATTAGAGTCTGAAGTTTTCAGATTTCCAATTCATCTAAAAACTTTTCCTTGTTCTGACTCCAAGTCTTCTGATTATATTCGGTGTCCCCATGTAGCTTGCATAGGAAGTAAACTCACTGTCAGGACTGTGGACATCTGGTATCCTTGATGGTTCTATTTTAAACCTAAGACTTATAAATTGGCACTCGAGTTCTGTCATTAGTCTTGGTTGGTTTTTTGAGGAGATTAATAGTGCCTGAGAACTATCCTTCTTATTGTGCAAGACTGAAGAGAGACTTTGGTGCTGGATTCTACCTAGGTAATATCACCCTAGAAGAAAACTAGCTCACTTCCTCGGAGACTTACATATACTTCAAAAAATAGTAATGATTGCCATTAGAATTTAGAAGAGAGGGACAAAAACATATACTGATCACCATTATGTCTCAGGCATTATTCAAGGTGCTTAGAAAAGATCAGAGAACAGATGATGACGCTGCCGTCCTAGATGGGAGATGGACATTGTAATTAGTTATAATACATGAACAAATAATAATACTGATTATTGTAAGTGCCATAGAATAAAATAAAAAGTAGAGCAGAATAAAGAGATTTGAGACTGCTGAGTATGACAGTATTAAATAGGGCGGCGTGTATAGGCTCTATTAAGTTGAGCAAAGACTTGAAGGAAGTGAAGGCGTTGGCTAAGCACCATTTAGAGAAAGAGTGTGCCAGGTAGAGTCTCTGAGGAGGGAGAGTACTTGGCAGATGTAAGTTGTAGTTAAGAGGCCAGGGTGGCCAGAGCCGAGTGGGAAGAGCATGGAAGAGAGGAATAAGAGAGATGTTCGTCGTTCAGTCGTGTCTGTTTTTTGTGACCCCCACGGACCGTGATCTGCCAGGCTCCTCTGTCCGTGGAATTTTCCAGGCAAGAATACTGGAATGGGTTGCCATTTCCTTCTCCAAGGAGAGATGAGAGATGCAAAGGTGAGGGTGGGGGTGGGGAGAGGCCATTGCAAAGATCTGATTTTCTGTTTTTGTTCAGTCACTCTGTCATGTCCAACTCTTTGCGACCCCATGGACGGCAGCATGCCAGGCTTCCCTGTCCTTGACCATTTCCCGGACATGAACTCAATGGTGCATGTTCATTGGGCCAGCGATGCCATCCAACCATCTCATCCTCTGACCTTTACCCTGAAGTAAATTGAGAGCCTCTACAGACTTTTAAACATAGATGAGATACTATTACCAAAAGGAATTTCTGGGTCTGACTGCTTGGCACTCAAAAGCCAATAATCAGGACAGGGTGGTGGAAAGCGGAGGGTGGAGGGTGGCAGACATCTGTCCAAAGGCCAACCTCCCTCCGCCCGACAAGCAGGGAGTGAGAGCTTTTATAGACAGGGGTGAGGGGTTACATGCAGAAACAGCACCATCATCTCTAACAGTCATCTTCAAATTGATCATCGGAGGTCTGACCAGCATCATCTTGATTGTTTTAGGTACAGTTAATCCTTAGTTCCAGGGTCCATTTGTTCCCATTTCTTTGTGGTCAGTTCTCAGAATTGTGGCACTCATGTCCTGGGTACAGTCTGGTCACCGTGTAATTAACTTCTCCACATAGTGTTTTGGCATCTATAAGACAGCTCACAAGATATGGCCCAGAATATTATCTATAGCGCTTGAGAAAGAACTAAAGGTCCCTGGTAGTGGTGGTGGTTTGGTCGCTAAGTCGTGTCCAACTCTTGCGACCCCATGGACTATAGCCTGCCAGGCTCCTCTGTCCATGGGATTCTCCAGGCAAGAATACTGGAGTGGGTGGCCATATCCTTCTCCAGGGGATCTTTCCAACCCAGGAATCGAACCTGGGTCTCCTGCACTGCAGGCAGATTCTTTACCAGCTGAGCTACAGGGAAGCCTTAAGTATGTTTGAATTGCACTTGGTATATATATTTGTGTGTGTATTACTTGCTCAGTCATGTCTGACTCTTTGTAACCCCACAGATTGTAGCCACCCCTGACTATGCTTAATGACTATGTTATTGTCATTTAGTCTCCTTTGACTGTTTTCCTTTGTCTCAGCATTTCTCACTTCTCTGATTAAACTTATTCTTTCACAAAAGCCAGGAAGAAGACATGCTGGGGTGGCAAGGACCATACAGTCCTGCTCCCTTTCAATACTATCTGATTTACAGGAGAATATTTTGGAGTTAGAGCCAATAGACTTTCCTAAGAGATTGGATGTAGAACGTGAGGGAACGAGAAGTAAAGGATGATTCCAGTGATTTTGGTTTGAGCAATTGGAAGGATAAGTTCTCCTTCACTGAGATTCTGTGGGAGGAACAAGTCTGAGGTGCGAAATGTTGGAATAAAAGAGAAATTTGGGACTTGTCAATTTATTTGCCTATTTGCCATTTAACTGGGAATTTGAAGAAAAACAGAGAAGTGTAAACTTTGGAAGAGCTGAAAGTCTGCAGATATTAGTTGGAGAGTTCCCTACACACAGACAGAATGTAAAGCCGTGCAACTAAATGGAATTATTGACAGATGAGTGTAGATAGAGAAGATAACCAAGGATAGACTCTTGGAGCACTCCAACCTTACAAGAGAAGAGGGGGAATTAGCAAAGGATACAGAGAAAAAGTGGGGCACCTCCTGGGATGAAGTAGGAAGAAAGCCATGGGAGTGCCCTGCACTGGAAGGCAAGTGAACGAAGAGAGGGAAATGATCCACCATGTCAAACACTGCTGATGGGTCAAATCCGTGTGAGGACTGAGGATGCATCACGAGATTTTTCAATCATCGCAATGATTTCTGGGGGCTGTGGATGAAAAGCTGACTTGGTGGCATTACTTGAGTGACTATTGCCTGCTGTTCTTGGGCAAGAGACACTAGGGCCTGAGGCCACTTTCCCTGAGACAGGTATTGTACCTAAAGGAAAGAAGGAAACCATGCCTCTGCAAAACCCTGCTTACGGCCCTTTGTATAGAAATCATGCTTCCTTGGACCAATGAAGTGAGAAGCTTGTGATCAGAGATCTCTGAGGGCTTATAATTTCTGCCCAGAAGAAATTAATCAAAGGCACAGAGCAGCTGCTCAGGCTTGGGAGGGTTATGGGCTTTGCTTCCAGCAGCTCAGCTGTCAGCGTGGATAACATTTCTGTGTCCTCTGCAGAATGAGTAAGCATTCAGCTCTGGGCAAGGACCATTTTAGAGGTAAAGATGCTCATGTTAAGGCCAGGAAAGGAGCAAATGAAGGTTATATACAACATTATTTCCCACCTGGCGGGGAGTAGAGGGAGGAAAAGGCTGTTTAATCTATTTCTGTCTGTTGGAATTCCATAATTTCCCTCTTTCTGAGATAAAAAGAAGTGATTTGTCCACGAGAAGGAAGGTCACCCCACTGTGTCAGACCCAAGGAGGCTTCAGCGAGATAAGACTCTAGGTAGGGCCAGTGGTCTGTGAGAGCATGGGGAAGCAGCAAAACTAAAGCTCAGAGGATTGTGCAGACCAATCTGGGTGGCATGAAAAAGTCCTAAAACACTGGGCTGGTAAGTGGAATCCTGTGGCCAGAAAGTGAGTGTCAGGATTATAGTTCAGTCACTCAGTCATGTCTGACTCTTTGTGACCCCATGGGCTGCAGCACACCAGGCTTCCCTGTCCATCACCAACTCCCGGAGCCTACTCAAACCCATGTCCATTGCATTGGTGATGCCATCCAACCATCTCATCCTCTGTCGTCCCCTTCTCCTCCTGCCTTCAATCTTTCCCAGCATCAAGGTCTTTTCCAATGAGTCAGTTCTTCACATCAAGTGCCAAAGTATTGGAGTTTCAGCTTCAACATCAGTCCTTCCAATGAATATTCAGGACTGATTCCTTTAGAATGGACTGGTTGGATCTCCTTGCCCGCCAAGGGACTCTCAGGAGTCTTCTCCAGCACCACGGTTCAAAAGCATCAATTCTTGGGCACTCAGCTTTCTGTATAGTCCAACTCTTACATCCATACATGACTACTTGAAAAACCACAGCTTCAGGACTATAGGTGTGGATAAAGGGAATTGGGGAGGCGGTTGACTTAGGAGGTGACTGCCCATTAGCTGGGACAGTGGTTATCCAAGTGTGGTCCCCAGATCAGCAACATCAGCACCGCCTGGGAATTTGTGAAGAATGCAGCTTCTCAGGCCCCACATAAGACCTGCTGAATCTGAGACTCTGCAGATGGGGCCCAGCAATGTGTTTTTGACATATTATTCTGATTCATGCTAATACTGAAAACTATTCGTCTAGGACTGAACTAGGCTGGTAACATTTACCAACTGGAACTGAGAACACTAAAAATATGAAAGTCAATACAGCTTTGGAACCTGAGTGGGAGAATTGTCTAAATTATCTAAATATATTTCCTATTTATTCCCAATAACAATAACAAAATAAAAGCTATTTCTCCATTAAGTTATATAGCTTTTGGCTGTTTAAGTAACAGAAACCACAACAGGAGCTTAAACTATGTTGTCATTTGTTTGACAGAAACTCTGAAGTTGATCCAAGGTTGGCTCTGAGGCCTTTTGAAGTCATTGAGGCCTTGGGTTCATGCATCAGGTTTTTTCTCTTGATATACTTCTACTCTCCTGGTGGTATCCTACCAGTGACGTCAGTCCTTATTGCCACAAAATGATCCTTCAAGCTGCAAACATTACATTCTGGTAGAAGAACATTTTGGGAGAAGGCAATGGCACCCCACTCCAGTACTGTTGCCCGGAAAAATCCCATAGATGGAGGAGCCTGGTGGGCTGTAGTCCATGGGGTCGCTAAGAGTTGGACATGACTGAGCGACTTCCCTTTCACTTTCCACTTTCATGCATTGGAGAAGGAAATGGCAACCCACTCCAGTGTTCCTGCCTGGAGAATCCCATGGACGGAGAAGCCTGGTAGGCTGCTGTCTATGGGGTCCCACAGAGTCGGACACGACTGAAGCGACTTAGCAGCAGCAGCAGCAGCAGAACATTTTAAACAGGAAGGAAGTAGGTGGAAGTCAAAGTGCTTTCTTCTTGCATATCATTCATTCATTCTTTTGCTCTCTGCCCTCCCCATCTCCACGCCCCACCCCACCTCACCCCTCTTTCACACATACAGCCCCTCTGGAAGACGATTTCTCCTCATGTATTACTGTACAAAACTGGGTCACATGCCTGCCCCTAGACCAATCACTGGTAAATGAGACTATATTAGATCTATCAAGATTCATGCCTTAAGGTTGGGCCCATTGACCATCCCAACAAAATCAGAGTTCAGTGAATCAGGAGAAAGGGAGCAAGGCTGTAGAGAGGGCAACTAAGAGTGCCTGCTATAGTTACAAGGATGTACTTAATCTATACTTCAGTTACCAATAAAGTAACCACTTTATATATATAATGACTTTATCTGAGTCATATTCTAAAATTCCGACTGAATATTCTTCCCTCATGCCTTTATTGGACAGTTTTAATAACATGGAGAAATTATCTTTTAATAATCTCATATTAAAGTTACTCCTAATGGGAAGACCAGACTTGAAAATTTTCCAGGCTGGTTCATTACATGTAATAAGCTACTGTGAGAACCAGTGCAGCAGTTGAAAAACAAACACAACAAAATAGTAATTCTCTGAAAGATATTAGTTTTGAAATGGCACAATCATTACTTTTAAACCAATAGCAAACACAGATACTTTCCTCCTCCCATCATTCTGTATCTTATATTAATTTTCAACAGATGTGTGGTGCTAGGTATAGTGGTTAAAATCACTTCGTTCTCTTCACCTATGGGAGTCTATCGTAGAGCATCCTGTCACCCCATAGTGGTTCGAACAAGTGAGAGTTCTGATTCATACTGGGAAATACAGCCTGCTGGAGATGGGGCTGAATGTTTCCTAGAGTGTCCCCGGAGAGGAGAAGCTCTGCCCAGGGCTCTCTCTAACCCCTTCCTAGATGTCCACCTATTGGAGAAGCAGCTGATCATCTGACCAGTCAGCGCTTGACACCCACTGGGAAGAGTCTCACTGAAGGGCAGGGCCGCTGGCTTGAAAGGTGGTGTTGCGTCCATGGTTGTATTCACTGACTTTCCCTCCTAGTTCTGGCTGATAACTGATGGGCAAAACTGCCTCCAGGTGAATAGAACAGGACGCTTTGCTGCAGTTTCTGAGTTACACGTTCCAGTCTAGTTCAGTTTCACCATGAAGAAACCCTGCATGTTGGGGGGCAACTGTCACATGCCCTGCTGTGTGTTGAGGACAGGCAAGTCCTCCTCCAGCTACTGTCCTTGGTGGTCTCACTGCTTTGGTTGAGAACCCCATGAGAAGAGGCAGGTGGAGTGGTAGGATTAGGGCACGAGACCTCACTTGAAGTCCTTAACATTAAGTTTTCTTCACTATAAATAAGGCGCTGACTTAAAAAAAAAAAAAAAAGCCAAAGTTAGCCATGGCTTTAAAATCATACATTTTATTATGACAGTACAGAAGCAATGTAGAAGCGTCTGAAATCTCCCTGAATTTTCAGAAAGTAATTTGTACCGTAAGCACCATTGAAAACTATAGAGAAAGCACAAGTACCAGCAGTTTTTAACATGACTCTTGGTCTTTCAAAACTTAAAGAATCCTCCTGTCAATGAAGGAGACACAGGAGATGCAAGTTAAATCAATGGGTTGGAAAGATCCCCTGGAGGAGGAAATGGCAACCCACTCCAGCCTTCTTGCCTGGGAAATCTCATGGACAGAGAAGCCTTGCAGGCCACACTCCACGGAATCGCAAAAGAGTCAGACACTTAGCAGCTAAACAACAACAAAAGCTTGAAATATATGAGCAGACTGGTGTGACTACTACTACTTTAATAAAAGACTATAATTTTTCTTAAACCATAGAATTATAAGGTATGCAAGTGTGCTAAATCGCTTCCGTCGTGTCCCACTCTTTGCGACTCTATGGACTGTAGCCCACCATGTTCCTCTGTCCATGGGATTCTCCAGGCAAGAATACTGGAGTGGGTCACCATGCCCTCCTCCAGGGGATCTTCCTGATTCAGGGTTTGAACCCGTATGTCTTAGGTCTCCTGATTGACAGGCGGGTTCTTTACCACTTGTGTCACCTGGGAAGCCCAGGTGTAAGACTGTGCTTTTCTTTCAAAATATAGTTTACCCGGGGTACATGCGGCGTCAAGAAACAGAATCCATTCAATTTAGACTAAAAGTGTGGTTTGTTATAATGACACTTATACTAAGGAGAAACAATGCACAGCTGGGTCTTATGAAGGTCGTGACCCTGAGCAGATCTAAAGACCTCACAGACAGAACCTTGTGGCCTCCTTTTGCTCACCACCATTGCTATCACTCAGACACCAACTCACTCATCCATTTTGCTGAGTTCAAATTTCTTGAGAGAGCAAGAGAAAGCCCTGATTGTTTCTCCTTGAGTCAGGTGTGTCCATTTGGGCCCAATTAGTCGAGGCTGATGTGGTAAGGACATTTGAGCAAATGTGGCCACCTAGGCCCATGTCTTAGGGTTGGTCTGTGGGAGGAATAGGTTCTTTCAGAAGGATGTATAAGCAAGGATGCAATGACTGACAATTCTATTTTAGCGTAGTTCAAAAAACAGCAGTTGGTACCAAATTACTTGGAGAAAGTACAGAAATGGCAACCCACTCCAGTGTTCTTCTATGAAAATCCCACAGACAGAGGAGCTTGGTGGGCTACAGTCCGTGGGGTCATAAAGAGTCAGACATAATTGAAGTGACTGAGCAGAGCAGAGACAGCAATAAGCAAACATCAATGAATGCAGGTAATACAGAATGATTGAACTGACTTTGTGTGTGTGCTGTCACTGTTATTGAACTGTCTAGCATAATATTAGCTAAAGACTGAAGCAAATCTTTCAAATTATTCTTCCCTGAATATAGATATTCAGGCTTCCCTGGTGCTTCAGTGGTAAAGAACCTGCCTGCCAATGCAGGAGACATGGATTTGATCCCTCAGCCAGGAAGATTCCCTGGAGAAGGAAATGGCAACTCACTCCAGAATTCTTGCCTGGGAAATGCCATGGACAGAGGAGCCTGGTGGGCTACAGTCCACGGGGTCGGAAAGAGTTGGACAGGACTTGGCGACTACACAACAACAAAATGTAGATATTGATGGTCTTTCCATATTTATTATACTACCAAATAATCTTGTAATTGGCCTGATTTGATCTGTTACTGTTCTGTAGCCTTGCCTTCAGAACCTGTGAAAGGAAGGTAATGAAAAGATATGAAAGTCAAAGTGTTAGTCGCTCAGTTGTGTCCGACTCTTTGTGATCCCGTGTACTGTAGCTCACCAAGCTCCTCTGTCCATGGAATTCTTCAGGCAAGAATACTGGAGTGGGTTGCCATTTCCTCCTCCGGGGGATCTTCCTGACCCAGGGATTGAATCCAGGTCTCCTGCATTGCAGGCAGACTCTTTACTGACTGACCAGGGGATCCCTGAAAGGATGTAACTGTCTTAAAAATACATTGGTCGACATGTTTTCATTGGCTTTTCTTTGGCTACCCTGTTCCTTTCCTTTACTGGATTCCGATACTCAAGCTGATTCAATAGCTGAGGAACTGCATGTGTGAGAGGGACCCTATGAAGGAAATCAAACCAATGATCATCATTAGATATTTTCACGTAGCAAAACTAAATTCTGGCCACTTTTCCTGACTTTAATCTATTTCTATGTGCAGTCCCTCTTGGCGCCTTTGTTTCTCATTCTGAATTTTGTTTGCAGATAAATTGTCAGTTTCATTTCCCCTTTTGGCCCTGCTTTTCCTCTATGCATCAGTTCTAATTCCCCATGGCCACTCCAAAGCCTACCACACTGCACGTTTTCAGAATGGAAGTCGCAATGGATCTGTTCATCTTATTGGGTATAGAAATAGAAGTGCTAACATTTCCCCATTCTAACATTTTCAGCTAGAAAAGAACCTACCTGCCAATGCGGGAGGCACAAGAGACGTGGGTTCAATCCCTGGGTCAGGAAGATCCCCTGGAGAAGGAAATGGAAATCCACTCCAGTATTCTTGCCTGGAAAATTCCATGGACAGAGGAGCCTGGCGGGGCCATGGGGTCACAAAGAGTCGGACACGACTGAGTACGCAAGCATGCATGTGAGGCCATAAGTGAATATCCTGAGTTGGCTAACCACAAAGAAATCTATGTCTGCCTTGTTTGCGTAAAATATTGTTAACAACTCAGTTACGAACTTTGAGAATCTGGATCTGCAGGTGTATTTGTGTCTGCTTCCTTACTTCTGCATTCCGAGGGAAGGGTTCTGTTGTCATAACCCTGGTTTTAAAGTAGGAAGCTAGGCTCCAGAGAGTCAGCAAACAAGGCTGAGTCCTAGGGATGTGGGATCATGTATCACAGGGACACTTGAGCTCTTCTACCCAGTTTATTTATAACAGAAAAGATCACTTTTTAATGTGAATGTCTGTCTACCACCTACTATTTGTGCCTTCTTGACTTTGTGGCTTTTCAGAGCCAGTTTGAGGAACCAGATCTAAAAAATCCAATGCAGTAGACAATTAGAAGAATGGCACTTTTAGTATTTAAAGTATATTCATTTTTGCTATTATTCTCATTTTCCCCTATCTTTTCCCTCCTACTCCAAGGTTCTCAGAATGCCTTGCCTTCTTTGAAAGCTGCAAGATGTCAGGTTGCTTGTTTATTATTGGAATGTAATTGCTTAGCAATGTTGTGTCAGTTTCTGCTGTGTTAGATCAGCTATATATATACACATATCCCCTCCGTCTCGAGCCAGCCTCCCCATCTCATCCCCCTAGGTCATCTCATAACACTGAACTCACCTCCCTGTGCTATACAGCAGCTTCCCACTAGCTATCTGTTTTACACATGGGATTACAGATCACTTTTATATGGTGTCATGGATAAGCCACTGTCAGGGGCAAATGGGTTTCTAGCCAAACATCTCAGGGAAGTGTCTACCAACCTCCCTGTGAAACTTTGGTCACTGGCAATGTTTCAGCATTTGCTGGCTCCCTCCTGTACAGACAGTTTTAATAAAGAAGTAGTCAAGATGGAAACAGAATAGGTTATTATTATCTTCTGGATATACAACTCCTTAGGCAGATTTTAAAAAATATAAGCCTCTATACAAATATATACAAGATACATATATGTAAGTATGTATAAAATTTTCCAGATTTCCCTTGATAAAGAGATTTCTAACTTGGGCTTGTCAGGGTCTTCCTTTCACCCACATTCTGAGAAGGATCCTGACTTGGCATGACAGCTATTTTGAGTTTTGTAATGAGGAATTGAGAAGAAAAGGTGAGAAGAATGAGCCATGGGAGCTGGAGCTGAAATTAGAGTATCTGAGGAGAGATGACGTGATTATGACACGGAAGCAATTTTGGTTTTAAAATAAAATTTCCTTCCATCTTTTTTATCTCTCCTTCAAAGCATCTATGAGTATGAGAAAGAGTCCTTTCAAAGTTACTTTAGTTGCTGGACTGTGTTTTCTGACCACAAGGTCATTCTCTGAGACTGGATGATTTCTGTCATGATCATCAGCACTGCGGAGATTGTTTATCACTCGACAGACTCACCATCTGACAAAATTAGATCTTTTTCATCATCTGGCATTAGATGAGTAAACAAGTCTTTATAGTCTGAAAAAAAATTAGGTAAAACATGGTGGGTTTAGAACGTAACTAACAGCCCACGAGATGTTCTATGTGAGTGCTTTTCAAACTTTGTTGACCATTACCCACTATAAATTTTTGTTTTTTTACATTCCAGATCAATACCTGCACTTGTGTGCATGTAATGAAACAAAAAGCTACATGAGAAAATACCCTTTTCTAATTTATTCTTACCCTTCTCTTTTCTACATACCTTTTACTTGCTATTAATATTCTATTTAGTTTACTGGAAAAATGAACTAAATAGAATATTTAGTTTCAGCTCTTCTTACTTTCCTTTTATTATCTATTTTATTCTAGCTCAAAAAAAATGCTAGTTATTACATCCACTTTATACCTACTAAATTTTTTCACAGTTCACCTTTCAATACGGAAAGCACCATACTGTTATAACTGATTCCAGTGCTCATTAAGCAAATAGCCCCACAACAACCCAAATTCAACCCCATTTTCCCCACTTAACCACTACTAACATTTTTTATGAATTAGTTAAGCCTAAGAGTTTAAAATTTTAATGAACAACTTATACGGTTCTGGTGCAAAGACTCCACAATTTGGCTTTTCCTCCTCTGTCCTGGGAAGCTGCCAGTCATCCCCTTCATGACAGACCTTATAGTGTTTGCTCAGTCCTCCCACAGGGGCCCCAGTGGACTCCCGCTTTCCATGGGCATTGCTTATCACCAGCTGGGTGTTACCCAGATACGTAGAGACACTGTCTGACTGAACCTCTTAAGACACGTATTCTGAGCGGAACTGAATTTGCCATGCTCCTCTGGACAGTGATTTGGTCAGCTTGACCAACTTCTACAGGGAGCTAGATTCATTCATCAAGTCTGCCCCCATCCATTTCATGCTTTGTCCAGCCACCCACCAGGCATGTTGTGGAGCCCACCATAAACCATTCAGCTGAATAGCTGATGGCCTATACCTATCTCTTTCGGCTCTCTCCATCCTTTCTGGATTCCCTGCTCTGTCCCTGCTACCCTGATTATCATCTGAATACAATTTGATGCTGCCAAAGAACCAACTTGATGCTTTGACTGTGTGGATCACAATAAACTGTGGAAAATTCTGAAAGAGATGGGAATACCAGACCACCTGACCTGCCTCTTGAGAAATCTGTATGCAAGTCAAGAAGCAACAGTTAGAACTGGACATGGAACATCAGACTGGTTTCAAATAGGAAAAGGAGTACGTGAAGGCTGTATATTGTCACCGTGCTTATTTAACTTATATGTAGAGTACATCATGAGAAAACACTGGGCTGGATGAAGCACAAGCTGGAATCAGGATTGCCGGGAGAAATATCAATAACCTTAGATATGCAGATGACACCACCCTTATGGCATAAAGTGAAGAGGAATGGAAAAGCCTTTTGATGAAAGTGAAAGAGGAGAGTGAAAATGTTGGCTTAAAGCTCAGCATTCAGAAAACTAAGATCATGGCACCTGATCCCATCACTTCATGGCAAATAGATGGAGAAACAGTGGCAAATTTTATTTTTTGGATTCCAAAATCACTGCAGATGGTGACTGCAGCCATGAAATTAAAAGATGCTTACTCCTTGGAAGAAAAGATATGACCAACCTAGACAGCATATCAAAAGCAGACATTACTTTGCCAACAAAGGTCCATCTAGTCAAGGCTATGGTTTTTCCAGTAGTCATGTATGGATGTGAGAGTTGGACTATAAAGAAAGCTGAGCGCTGAAGAACTGATGCTTTCGGACTGTGGTGTTGGTGAAGACTCTTGAGAGTCCCTTGGACTGCAAGGAGATCCAATCAGTCTATCCTAAAGGAGATCAGTCCTGAATGTTCATTGGAAGGACTGATGCTGAAACTGAAGCTGCAATACTTTGGCTATCTGATGGGAAGAGCTGACTCATTTGAAAAGACCCTGATGCTGGGAAAGATTGAAGGTGAGAGGAGAATGGGATGACAGAGGATGAGATGGTTGGATGGCATCACTGACTCAATGGACATGAGTTTCAGTAAACTCCGGGAGTTGGTGATAGACAGGGAGGCCTGGTGTGCTGCAGTCCATGAGATTGCAAAGAGTTGGACACGACTGACTGAATGACTGAACTGAACTGAACAGTTTCACGCTTCTGGCCCTGCCTGGACTCCCTGACATGCCTGCTTTGCTCCTGTTTTTCCTTCTGGTGGGACACCTTTCACAATCTCTTCCCTACCTGCCCCTCCATTAGCACACCTCCTTTCACCAAGTTACAGGAGTGATTCTTACTCCTCCTTTGAGGCTCAGTTCCCATTTTATCTCTTCTTGAAAGCCCCTTTCCTAGCACTCTTTATGTGGTTTCCCTATACCCTGGGCCTCTCTCTGTCATAACACTTATCTCTCAACAGGGTAGTTTTTGCTCTGCTTTGCTGTCTCCCATGCTAGACGGTGAGCACTTTGAGGGCAAGGAAGAAATCTGATCTATGTTGACATTCCTAGCACCTCTCAAAATGTGTATGTGAGTGTGTGATAAAAATATATAACATGGAATTTACCCTTTTCACAAAATTTTAAATCTATAGTACAGAACCGTTAAACATATGTACCTCATGGTATGGCCGTCTGCTAGAATTTTTTCATCCTGTGTGACTAAACCAGCACAGTTTCTGAATAAATAAATAAGTGCCTATTTGATTATTTTTACCATCTTAAGTCTCAGCTAGATTTCAAAATATCATTAAATTTCCTCCTTCACACATTACAAGGATCTTTTCTTTCCTTGTGAGTTTCTAGATTACTTGCTTCGTTCCTTTGTGTCCTATCTTGCCCTGTTTCGTTGCGTTTTTTAATTCACTGTGTATCTTGGTGTTCACTTTTTTGTATTCTCCAGGGCTCCTTTCCCTGTGTTTGTGTGGCCACAGCTGCCTTACTATGGGCCCCAGTGTCTTTCACAGTGACCAGTATCTAGAAGGTACTTAGTGAATATCTGGTACTTTCCTTCAAAGATTTCAATAGATTTTTAACAATGATATTTTTGGGTATAGGATGAGGGAGATGAAAGATTTAACTTCCATTTTATAGCTAACAGATGATCCTTTCTCTGAAATTTCATGTTAAGCTTTGGATAAAAGCGCATTTCTTTTTTCCAAATGATATACCTACCATCTGACACTTTTCGACGTTCCTGATGGTCATTTTTGGTGGGTAAGGTGGTCTTTACATCTTCTTGGTTTAAGTCAGTTTCTAAAAGTAGGGAAATTAAGTATTAAATTAATTGAAAAGATTAAACAAATCTCATACATGAATTATCTCATTGATATGATAATAAGCAGAAATTTCCACAATCTGCCAAGTTCTGATTATTTTCAATGCGCTAATCTTGGAATCTTTGGAACAGTGTTTTGGGCAAGGTACAAGGGTCCAATGGTGAGAGAGTCATGATCAAATGAGTGAACACACATACGTGTGTGTGTGTGTGTGTGTGTGTGTGTGTGTGTGTGTATGGGGCTTCCCTGTTGGCTCAGACGGTAAAGAATCTGCCTACAATGCAGGAGACCCAGGGACCCAGGTTAGAAGATCCCCTGGAGAAAGGGAATGGTTACCCACTCCAGCATTCTTGCCTGGAGAATTCCATTCTTGCCAGAGAAGTCTAGCGGGCTACAGTTCATGGGGTTGCAAAGAGTCAGACGTGACTGAATGACTAATACATGTATGTATATGACAACTCTTGTTAATAAAAACATAGCATAAAATCAGGTCATTTTCTTTCAGAAAACCTTCTACAATGCAAGGGTTATGAGAAATTTAGGACTAACAATCAGTCAATGGAGTCAAGTTTAGAATGACTGCCTTATCAGTCAATATCATAAGAAGAGTTTGCAACTCTTGCCTGCCAGGCCAGAAAAGAAGGCCTTACATTCTGAGCATACAAAAGTTCAAGGTAAATGCAACTCCTCATTGGACTTCTGTACCCACTCCCACCTGCATGCTGTCTTGAGGCTTTGTTTGGTCTGGCCCACTCCTGGCAACTTGACCACCAGCCAGAACTGGGTCTCAAGTCTCAAAAGCTACCCTCTGCGCATAACCTCGTTTCCTTGTGGTCTCTCTGCACTTCCTGCACTGCTGGTACTTTGACCTCATTAAACCTTCTTGGGTATGACCAAGGGCACTCTTTGGTACCCTGCCAGCTTCTCTTTACTAGTTAATCAATTCTGAGGGGCAGCAACTTCTTAAATTGGTTGAAATCTGTATCATACTGATTGTTCAATGTTTTCAATATTATCCTACCCCTGCCTAGATTTTCTAAATGTTATTTCTACTTATCCTCCCTTCTTTATCCAGTAGAGACCCCCTGTAGTCCATTACTTCATCAGCTTTCTTTCAATTACCCTCTCTCCACTGCCTCACTTGCTTCCAACCCAAATGCCAAGCAGAGTAACAAAAGTGCACTCATTTTTCTGTTCCCATGTTAATACCAATGACCAAATCACCTGAGCACCCATTTAGGGTGCCAGTCAAACAAGACACACACATACAAGAAAAAAAAATAGGAGAAACATAAAAACTTTGGGAAGATAATTTGATATTCCACATAAAGTCATCATAGAAATACTCAGAATTTTGTTGGAATACTGTATAGTGTTATCTTTATTCCAAATGTTATTTGTATTCTAAGTGGAGGGGTGGCAGCACTCTCTGATATTTCAGAACTTACTGCAAATCATACATCTGGAATTCCTTTCCTGCATCCAGGCAGCTGAGCACCATTACAAGCAATCACACAAATGTACACTGGAGTTATTACAAATGTTACTGTCTTTAAATTCCACTGAGACCTTAGATCTGAAAGAAAATTATGACTTTTTCCATTGTCCTTCTTTCCTTTCCTCTTAACAAATTATTTCAAATCTTCACCTCTTTCCTTACAACCCTAGCTTCCCCCTAGACTTTGATCACTGGTACCTAGCCTTACTGCCATTTTTGTTCTGAATCCCTCCCCCGCCTCCACAAAATTCCCTGCATCCTATCCATCACCTCTCCCTTCTCTGAGGTCTCGGCAGAAGAGATGCTTCCTGTTGGTATCTGATCCCTGTGCTCTGAAGCTTGTTTTCTATTGCTATCTTGAGGATCTTTCTCCTCACATTCCTCCTTCTCCAATGGTAGTTGAATGTTAACACCCATCCATCCAGATATCTCTCTGACACATATTTTTGAATGTGTCAAACATACCCGCAGAATGAAATTTAAAAGGCACGAGAGACCAAGCAGTGAAGAAGTCTCCCTTCCTCAAACAGTCAGGTCCTTCCCCACAGGGTCACCATGGTTATCAACTTCTAAAAGACTACCAGTTAGTTACTGATGACTCTGTAGCCTCATCTCCAGCCCAGATCTCTCTCCTGGCCTCCAGAGACCATGGGTCCCTTACCCACTGGACACAGATGCCTCTGGAAAACCTGCTTCTTCTTCTATAGCCCTTACCTTGACCACAGCTTCCCAATAATTTTCATTATTTAGCACACATAAAAAATGACCAAGACAATAGAGGTAAACAGCCTGGGGACTCCAGTTGCTCCAGATTCAGTCTCTGGAGCTAAGGAGATCACTAGCTCCATGTCCCAACCCATGTGTGGCTGATGGTTTGGGAAGTTCTGTCTTAAGGAATGTCTCCACCATATGTCGAGATGCCAAACACGTTGAGGCATTCTTCATCCCATCCCAAGCTCTCTCTTAGCCTATATCTCAGATGATCAAGTTCTGTTAACTTTATATCTTCAAATCTAGCCCCTTCTCTACATTTCATGGCCAGTTCTTGGTTAGGGCCCTCATAATTACTCTACCTGCCAAAAAAGCCCCAAAACTGGTCTTACTACTACTTCCGCTCTCTCCCATCCAATACATTCTTCCTATTATGAACACAGTGATCATTTCAAAATTTAAATTTGCTCCTGTGCCTCCCCTACCTAAAGTCCTTCACTGGTTTTAACAAGATTAGGTAACCTTTCCACTTTCTAACACTTTTCACCTCAAATTTTATTTTACAGATAAAATGAATTGACAGTTCTCAGAAATTTTTGCCTTATATTTCTGCCTTTGTATATGCCTGTTGCTCTCTCTGAATGGACCAACCCTTCCATTTACCCCCATCTTAGCTAACACCTTCTTTTTTCTCATGACTTCGTTTAGATGCCACCTTGTCCAGGAAGACCTTCCATCCTGTCCTCACGGTGGCCCTTTTCTGTTCTCAGCACACACGTCCTCAGGCCCACAGCACTCAGTACCCTGGCTCCACAGCAAGTCTGTAGTTTCTGGGGCTCGGTCCTCCCCGCCGACACTGGTTTCAATTTTGCCTCTCTGTTCCACAAAACTGTTGGGCTCTCATCAAAGTCACGAATGTCGTCGGTGTCCTACTTCAATTGGGAACTTTACAGGTCTCATTTTATTTGATCCCCTGGTAGCATCCCACAGTGCAGACCAGCCTTCATTCCCAAAACAATGCCTTTTGGTCTTCCATGGCATCAGATTCCAGGGTGTGTTCCGCTCTCTGATCACCCCATTTAGAGTCAGTCCTCTGTCAGCTGTTCTACTGAATCATTAAAGGCTAAGTTCCTCCAGGCCTTCTCTCTCTCTCCAATCTCCATCATGCTTATGGCCTCACTTCTATTGAATTGGCCAAAAAGTTGGTTCGAGTTTAAAGTCTTATAAAAACTCGACTGAACTTTCTGGCCAACCCAATATATACAAAGTCAGCAACTCCCAGTTTGATAAATGTAGTTCAGATCCTGATGGGAGAAGGCAATGGCACTCCACTCCAATACTGTTGCCCGGAAAATCCCATGGATGGAGGAGCCTGGTAGGCTACAGTCCATGAGGTCGCTAAGAGTCGGATACGACTCAGCAACTTCACTTTCACTTTCATGTGTTGGAGAAGGAAATGGCAACCCACTCCAGTATTCTTGCCTGGAGAATCCCAGGGACAGGGGAGCCTGGTGGGCTGCTGTCTATGGGGTCGTACAGAGTCGGACATGACTGAAGCAACTTAGCAGTAGCAGCAGATCCTGATGAGCTCCAGAGAGTATGTGGTTCTCTTATCTCTTGTATCTATTTGAGATACCCCCACAGGTATTTCAGAATCAAAATGTAAGCAACTAATACAAAAATTAAAATAAAAAACAAAATTAAGCAACTAAACTTATTCCTCCTGTACCCTGGCACCACACATCCTCTCCCACCTAACACACACACACACAAATATACACAGGCACACACACACTCTCTCTTTCTCAAATAATGTTCCTCTACCATTTTTTCCCCCATATTGATAAACCCACCCAGTTACTTAACCAAAAGAAGTCAGAGTCTTCTGAGATTCCCCAGAGCCAATCCATAGTCAAGTCTTGATAATTCTACCTCCTAAATGTCTTTCAAAATTCTACAGCCTTCAGCCTTAGCTGTAATCGTCTCTTCCTTGTGTCACTCTGCTACCCTCCTGATACCAGTCTTCTGCAAACAGTCTCGCCTTGGTTCCAATCTGTTTTCCAAACTGATCACAACCTGATTGGGTCATTCTTCATCCAGAAGCCTGTGCAACTCTCATCTACCCTTCTCCACTCGCTCTCTCAGCTTCATCTCATTAGGCTTTGGCCACACAAGGTATTTTTTGCAGTTTTTCCAACACGATGATGTATGCTTTCCTGTGTCAGCTTCTTTGATCACATCCCCAGGCAAATGCCTTCACAGCACACTGTACTTCTCATTCTGAGATTCACTACAGCTATAGCCCTTGGTATAATTTATGATCCCTGATGAACTGTAGGTTTCAAAAGGCAAGAATGGGTCTATCTTATCCACCCCCATATTTCTAACTCCTAGCACTGGCTGATGGTCGACATTGCATCAACAATGATAGAAGGAACGGATGTTGAGCTCTCAAAAGACACTTGATGAAAGCTCTTTCTTTGAGTGAATTTATTTATTTATTTTTGTATTTGCATATTTCAGATGAGGTTTTCTGTAAGGAAAGAAAGATGAGAACACTTCCTTGTGAGTTCACAATTAGAGAAAATATCAATAAGAAAACTAAGCTTATTGAAAGTTATTTTTTAAAGTTACCTAAAGGTAATTGTAAGTATTGTGAGTTTCACAAATATACAAAAAGATATGTTGAATTCCTGATCCCTGGTATCAGTAAATGTGACCTTCCTTGGAAATACAGTTTTAGCAGATATAATCAAGTTAAGATGGGGTCAAATTGGATTAAGGTGGGCTCCCAAGGCAATGCTGGGAGGAAGGCAGGAGGAGAAGGGAGTGACAGAGGAAGAGATGGTTGGATGGCATCACTGACTCAATGGACATGAATTTGAGCAAACTCCTAGAGATGGTGAAGGACAGGGAAGCCTGGCATGCTGCAGTTCATGGGATTTCAGAGTCTAACACAACTGACGGACTGAACAACAACCAAGGCAATGACTGGTGTTCTTCCCGAGAGAGATCTGGAAACAGGTACACACAGAGGGAAGACAGACTTGTGAAGACAATGGATGAGACTGGTATGAAGCAGCTACAAGCCAAGAATGCCAATCATCACCACCAGAAGGTAAAAGAGGCATGGAAGAATTCTTTCCTAGAGCCTTCAGAGAGAGAGTGTGGCTTTGCTGACACCTTGATTTAGGTCTCCTGGTCTCTAGGACTGTGAGAGAATAAAGTTCTGTTGTTTTAAGCCACCCATGTGTGGTACTTTGTTACGGCAGCTCTAGGAAACTAATACATATGGTTAGAATCCGCCTGCCAACGTAGGAGACTTGGGTTTGGTCCCTGGGTTGGGAAGACCCCCTGGAGAAGGAAATGGCAACCCACTCTGGTATTCTTGCCTGTAAGATTCCAGGGACAGAGGGGCCTGGTGGGCTATAGTCCATGGGGTCACATGCACATGACTTAGTGACTGAAGAACAACAATGATACACGAAGTTTATAAGAGAATAGGGAGTAGTGGCATTAAGATGTGATTTCTTGGACTTCCTTGGTGGCACAGTGGATAAGAAGCTGCCTGCCAATGCAGGGGACATGGGTTTGATCCCTGGTCCAGGAAGATTGCACATGCCGTGGGCAACTGAGCCCATGCATCATAACTGCTGAGCTTATGTGCCACAACCACTGAAGCCTGCAAGCCTAGAGCCTGTGCTCCGCAACAAGAGAAGCCACTGCAGTGAGAAGCCTACAGACCGCATCTAGAGAGTGGCCCACACACAGCACAAAGACCCAGCATAGCCAAAAATAAACAAGCAAAAGAAGAAAAGTTTTAAAGGTGTGATTTCTTTAGCATTCTTATCAGATACTTTATTTCAAAGGATACACTATACCTATAGTTTATTTTGTCAATAATTTACCTGAAAAGTGATGAAATATGGATTAGATTTATTTAAATAGTGATTTTAACACATACTTTAATACTATTTTAATAGCAGCCCTATAAAATTTCATATCTAATAGATTACCTGATTGATATGGCTGAAAATTTGCCAACTCTCCAAGTGCAACAAGTTGCTCCTGTGGAAAAATTTTGCAAAAAAGTTTTGTAATCAGAGAATTAAATGACCACATTAGTAACCTAATCATTCTTTACTAGAAATGTACTTTGATTCTGGATATTTAAGTAACCAACTACTATCTTTAACATACTAGAAATTACACAATCAAATGAGTAGCGATCTTCTGCTGATTTCTCAAAACTTTTATGGCCTTCTATTGTTCCTAGGAATAAGATGCAAATTGAAACTACAGTAAAACAGTGTATGCCTTGATCTAGGGGAATCCATTTAAGGCCATTATTAAAGTCAGTTTCCTTGTGGCTATTCTGACATTACCTGAATTAGATCATTTGCCATTCTGGTCATTGCTTGTTGACTTATTTCTGTATTTTTGAGATCTGTAAGAATCACCCAAGTTCCATTCTCAAATTTCACAGGCATAGAAAAGACAATCCCTTTAGGAATACCAAACTGGCCTGCAGGGAATAAACACAAAGCAAAGCAAGACAAAAGCACTCGGATAAATAAAGCTTCCTGGTGACACTGTAGAGAAGGACAGACATAGTTTTAAATGACATGGTTTTTAATGATAATAGTGGACCTAAACTTTCGCTGTTCCTTCTTTATCCCTTTCATCCCTGCTGGGTTCACATGGCCTGCCCCTGCCTCGAGGACTAATGCAGTCCTTCTCTCCCACCTTGTTTGGATTCCTTTTGTCTGCTTCCTTAGTTTTTCCTTGGGCCTCTAGGTAGCCCCTGAGCCCTAGACACTTGTCTAATCTGGCCTTTGCTCTTTCAACCTATGACTGCAATCACAGAGCCAAGGAGCGAGCACTGGGAAGGAGAGCTGGTGATTTTCTCACAATTCCAGTTCCCAGTTTAAATGTGCTCCAAATAAAAAGATTGATAATGTTTATTACTAACTGAGCAACCTTCAGATAAAATGCCTCCTGTTTTCATGCCTCAATCAAGTAGGAAAATTATTCACACCATTCTAGTCATCAAAAATGTTGTCACTATGGAGAACAGTGTGGAGGTTCCTTAAAAAAACTAAAGTTACCATATGATCCTGTAATCCCACTCCTGGGCATGTTTGTGGAGAAAACTCTAATTTGAAAAGATATATGCATTCCAAAATTCATAGTACTATTTACAATAGCCAAGATGTAAAAGTAACCTAGACATCCATTGATAGATGACTGGATAAAGAAGATGTGTTAACGTATTATAACGAAATACTACTCACCCATAAAAAAGAGTGAAATAATTCCATTTGCAGTAATATGGATGGACCTAGAGATCATCATACTAAGTACGACAAAGATAAATACCATATGATATCACTTATATGTGAAATATAAAAAAAATGGATACAAATGAACTTATTTACAAGACAGAAGTAGACCCACATACATAGAAAACAACTCATGGTTACCAAAGAGAAAGAGGGGAGGGATAAATTAGAAGGATGGGATTGATATAAACACACTGTGCTATGCTGCGCTTAGTCATGTCCAACTCTTTGCGACCCCATGGACTGTAGCCCGCCAGGCTCCTCTGTCCATGGGGATTCTCCAGGCAAGAATACTGCAGTGGGTTGCCATACCCTCCTCCAGGGGATCTTCCCCATCCAGGGATCGAATCTAGGGCTCCCGCATTGCAGGTGGATTCTTTACTGTCTGAGCCACCAGGGAAGCCCAAGAATACTGCAGTGGGAGCTTATATACGTGGAACCGTCTCAGGGACACAATGATCACTTGCTTCTCACCTCACTTGCCCTCAGCATTGAGCACTTATTGATGAATTCCTATAGAGATTAAACTTTTGGCCATGTGGAATCTTAGTTCTCTGACCAGGGTTCAAACCCATGCCCCCTGCAATGGAAGCATGGAGTACTAACCACTTCCCTAATTATACCAGGGACTTCTAATTAAACTTTTTACCAAAAAAAGGTGAGGTTTTAAATGCCTAATTCACTAAAAAGGTAACACAGTGATTTGAATTCACATGATGGGATGTTCGTGCATTTTCACTTTAATTGAACAAGACTCTTTGAGCGTCTACCCATGAAGGAGCAACAAGAAGACCCAGCCAAGGCCCTGCCCTCAGAGGGGATGAACTCTAATGGAGAGGACATATGAGGCTAACAGCCCATCCATAAAGGCAGGCTGTGATATCTTCTCCAATAGAGGAACACATGCTATGTGAGTACAGAAGAGAGACAGACATGAATTCTGACTTGCAGGATTTGGGGAGACTTCCTTGAGCTGCACCATAGTCACTGAAACACTGGGAAGAATCATGGTTCCATTAGTTACATAAAGGATACAAGAGGTGGATCACATCGGGGAGCAAGACAATAGGTTTAATTTGGAGTATGTCAGTTTGAAGTGACAACATGACATCCAGGTGGCAATGGTTCATAGGGCAGGGCTCAGCAGTGAGACCCAGGCCTGGAGCTTTGGGAATGAATGGGCTTTGCTCAGGAAGAATGGAAAGCTGTAAGGTAAGAGATACTCTAGGTAGAGCCTACGCTCTAGGTAGAGCATCAGCTATTCTTTCTTTCCTATATTTTAAACACAGAAGTGCTCTGTATAGTTTCTAGCAGATTAAAATAGTAAGGATATAAAAATATATACACATCTTTTGCGGATGGAGAGCAAGCTTTCCACATTCCTGTGCCCTTTGTATCTTGCATCTGTGTCTTTGCTCCTGTGGCTCCTGCACCCAGGTGTTTTTCCCATACTTGTCTGTCAGGGAAACATGACTCAAACTTGCAGATGACACTTCTGAAGTGTCCCCTCCTTTATGATGCCTGTCTTGATTCTTTCTGCTGCCTACTGAAAACTGAACTTGCTTTCCCTTCCTCAGCTGGGAAACAGTGAGAAAAACTCAATGGAATGATTTCATTGACATATGTGACTCTCCTTTTCTCTGCTGTGAGTCTCCTAAAAGGCAGAAGCCAGGCCTTCTCCCTGTGTGTGTTCCCAACACATACACACAAACTACTGCGGCATTGCTGAATGGATGAGTGAAGGAATGCACGCATGCATGCAAGATTATGGAATCGTGAAAATCCAGATAGCTCACAGAACCTGTAAAGAGGTAGACAGGTGAGGACACAAAAGTAGGAGCACAAGGCATACATTGAGGTTTTTAATCATCATAAGATACAAAAAAAAACCAGATTTACCTTCACTCAGTACCCCTAGAGACACAATCTCCCCCGGGGGTGAGCCATGGCACCAGTATTTCAGCGTAGTGGCTATACTGTGCGCAGCTAACATGCCTCCGAATTGTCTTCCTGTGGCAGTCAGTGTTTTAAGACTTACCACAAACTCTCTGTTTACCCACTCCCTGTGAGGAGAGAAGGAAACGATTTTACAATGGAGAAAGGACTAGGAATGAAAAAGAATGTTCCCTGGGTCAGTGCGTCTAAATACAAGAAATCACCTCCACAAAACAGAAATATGACTTCCTGAATCCCTCTTCAAACTTCTTCAATCCCATAAAGAGTCAAGTAATTAAACAGGGCAGAAAGGAATCCTAAAGTTTCAAGCTAAAACCATGATAAAATAAATATGAACACAGAAGAGTGGCCAAAGGCTGCAAGAGCAATTTCATCTAAAGAATGTATTCTATGTAGAGGCTATCTTAGAGTCAGGGGTATCTTTCATTTTAAATAAAATATCATGAAATGCTGACTTCCTCATATTGGGAAGTAAGGAATTCTTAAGTTTTTATAATCTGAAGTTTAAAAACTCAGGGAATAGTCCAGCTGGACTAGAACAAGCATGAACAGGCCGTCCTTGCTGAGCCAGCACAACAGCTCCAGGAGATGCTGGCCCTGCCGGGGAGCCATTCAGTAGAATCGCAGAAACTGTACTCCAAGAAGGTGAGCCCGAGGACACAAATTCTAGGCACAGGTGAAGGAAGGGAAGGGAAGAAAGGGGTGAAGAGATGCATGTGCTACCCCTGGGAAAGTACTGCAAAGTTTAGAAAAAAGTTCCAAATGCGTCCCTCCCTCTGCTTCTTCCCATTCTCTTTTTGCGATGGTGGTGCTGATTGTGACAGGCACAGTTCTGAGGGCCTTGCCTGTCTTAATCCATTTCGTCTTTCCGGGAACTCTGTAAGGCCCATACTCTGTTACTGTTTCCAGTTGGCACACAGAAAAATCAGGGCACAGAGACACTAAGTAACTTCTCTAAAGTCACACAGCTAATAAGTGACTGAATGAGAATTCCAACCAAGGTGGCTTGGCTCCAGAGACAATGCTTCTTAGTGCGTCTCGATTCTGTCTCTCCTGAGACTGAGCACCCAGCTTGGCCTGGACCTGCTCACCGGAATTCCTAATTCTCGAAGCTTGTTTCAACTAGTTTTGACTTGAACACATATCTCTGTCTTTGCGTTAAGCACTTTATATAGGTTTGCTTTAGCAATAACATTAATGGAATATGTGAACCACTTTAAGGATAATCTGAAATATAAAAATTCATAATTCCAAAATCAAATAAATTGGAGGTGGGGTCTGACTGGTTGAAATTCTGTGGAATTTTCTTTGCTTCTTCAATAGAAAGCATAAATGAGGCTGAGTATGAATAATCAGGTTATTTTTGTACACAGATTTCTAAGATGATTTTTAAAAGATTATAACAATTATTATATGTTTATTCAATCTTGTTAGAATACTTCACTTAAAGAGATACCATACCTGTCAAAAAGCAGGCTTAAAACAGGGCGTGAATAGTGCGGAGGTCCCCAAATAGCACTCTCATATCTGTAAACCTTGGCTTTTCTCAGATCAACGTAGTTATTTCCACTAATATTACCCCAAATGATCACATCTTTGATGCCTGTGAAGAAATTTTAAAAATAATATAACATAAAAAATGGCCTGCAGCCTTTGTTTGTGTGCTTGTTTTACAATTGGTCCTTTTAAAACAGACAGATTCATGCTCCCTAAAACTCTGCAAATGATGTGGATCATCTCCTTAATCGCCAGGGTTTGGCCATTCTTAATAATGGTTGTGGGTGGTGTGGGCACATGACTGTATTCAGGAGATACTGAAATGTTCCCTGAGTGAAACTGCTACTGAAAATGAAACCCCTGCTGTGATCCTAACATCACGCTCTGCTTGCCATGAAGAGGATTTTTTTTATCTGCTTTGATTCTGACAATGAGTCCTTGATTCTAGACTGGAATGAAAATTTGGGCAAGTCACTTGACTCCCTGCATGGCGTTCATTTCCTGCAATATGGGGGTGTTGAACTAAGAGGACCCCCGAGGAACACCTTAATCCACAGAGTTACTGAATCAGCTTGTATGTAGGAGGTACTTTTAGATGGGAGGCTCAGAAGAAAACAAATCAGCCCAAATTCCTGCAATATTCTGGGGGTGGAGGGGAGTGAGTGAGAAAATAACTACTAAAAACATGATACGTACTTCGAAGAAAAAGAAGAGGATGCAGTTAGAGAGAAATGGGGATTGGCATTTAATACGATTCTAATAATTGTGGATTTTTTACAAATGTATCCAAGGGGAAAGAAGGCATTTACTTATCAACTTATTTGCTTAAAAACTTAATTTCTTATCATTTCATACCACTTGCTAATATGGCGATAGAATTCTTCCCATATGTATGAGCTAAGTTTGCTGTTGGCTTCAAGTAACAGAATGTCCTTCTGACTTAGTTTAACTGGAATTTCACTTATCTCAATTAATAAGTCGAGGTAGGCAGTGACACTGGTATTTGTTCAGCAGCTCAAAGATGTTATTGTCTTGGCCCTCCCCTCATGGCCCAAAAACGGCTCCAGCAGTTTCAGTTACCACACTCTGAGAGTTGTGTTCAAAGGCAGGCAGTAGGAAAAAGAATCTTTCTTGTAAGCTTTAAGGCCCTTTATGGTTCTAAATGCCTTAGGTTATGCTAGAGAAAGTTACAGTGAACATCTGCTTTTTTTTCCCCTAACATTTCTTTTTTTTTTTTCTTTAACTGCATACAAGTTTTTCTTTAAGGTACCCCTCCCCAGTTTCAGCCCATTTGGTTTGGGTAAAGCTGTTCTCATACCTCAAGTCTATCAATGGGTACGAGACCTAGATTCCAGATTTCGGATCACAGCAGTTGATCCAATCTCCTATTCTGATCACAAGAGTTGAACAGATCTCCTGATCTCCAATCAGGAGACGGGCACATGGTCCAAGATTGAAGGCAAAAGGAGAAGAGGGTGGCAGAGGATGAGATGGTTAGATAGCATCACGGATTCAATGGACATGAACTTGGGCAAACTCTGGGAGATGGTAAGGGACAGCGAAGCCTGGTGTGCTATAGTCCATGGGGTTGCAAAGACTCAGACACAACTTAGCGACTGAACAACAACACATGGTCCAAGCGCAGCCAATGAGAAAATATTCTGCTAGATTTTATACAAAGAATTAAGAGAGTATTTTTTCCCCCCATGTGGTTATTGAAAGATGATGCCAGGGGCCATTTTGCCACTTTTTAGAGAAAGTCAGTCTGAGAATCAGACCAAAGCTATGGAAAGCCGAGCTGAGTGATGAGCCAAGTGAGAGCACACCCAGGCTTGACATCATCATTTGAATTCCAGCATCTGGCTATGCCTAAATTAAGAACTACCCCTGCACTGTTATGTGGGAAAATACCCTCTGTCTGACTTCTGTCTCTTTGAGTGGACTTTCTGTCACTTGTACGAAGCGAAAGGCAAAGGAGAAAAGGAAAGATATACCCATTTGAATATAGAGTTTCAGAGAATAACAAGGAGAGATAAGAAAGCCTTCCTCAGTGATCAGTGCAAAGCAATAGAGGAAAACAATAGAATGGGAAAGACTAGAGATCTCCTCAAGAACATTAGAGATACCAAGGGAATATTTCATGCAAAGATGGGCACAATAAAGGACAGAAATGGTATGGACCTAATAGAAGAAGAAGATATTAAGAAGAGGTGGCAAGAATACAAAGAATTATACAAAAAAGATCTCATGACACAGATAATCATGATGGTGTGACCACTCACCTAGAGCCAGATATCCTGGAATGCAAAGTCAAGTAGGCCTTAGGAAGCATCACTATGAACAAAGCTAGTGGAGGTGACAGAATTCCAGTGGAGCTATTTCAAATCTTAAAAGATAATGCTGTCAAAGTGCTGCACTCAATATGCCAGCAAATTTGGAAAACACAGCAGTGACCACAGGACTGGAAAAGGTCAATTTTCATTCCAATCCTAAAGAAAGGCAATGCCAAAGAATGTTCAAACTACTGCACAATTGCACTCATCTCACACACTAGTAAAGTAATATTCAAAATTCTCCAAGTCAGGCTTCAACATTACGTGAACTGTGAACTTCCAGATGTTCAAGCTGGTTTTAGAAAAGACAGAGGAACCAGAGATCAAATTGCCAACATCCAGTGGATCATGGAAAAAGCAAGAGAGTTCCAGAAAAACATCTATTTCTGCTTTATTGACTATGCCGAAGCCTTTGACTGTGTGGATCACAACAAACTGTGGAAAATTCTGAAAGAGATGGGAATACCACACCACCTGACCTGCTTCTTAAGAAACCTGTATGCAGGTCAGGAAGCAACAGTTAGAACTGGGCATGGAACAACAGACTGGTTCCAAATAGGAAAAGGAGTCCGTCAAGGCTGTATATTGTCACCCTGCTTATTTAACTTATACGCAGAGTACATCATGAGAAACGCTGGACTGGAAGAAACACAAGCTGAGGAACAGATTCTGTTCCTAGTACTGTTTGGGCTGGTAGACTCAAGAAGCATAAGAGGATGAGACAGAGTCAGAAGATGAATTGTATTTAAAGGGAGCACAGGAGAAGCAGAAAAGAAAAAAAAAAAAAAAAAAAGATCTGATCTGCCTCTTGAGAAATTTGTATGCAGGTCAGGAAGCAACAGTTAGAACTGGACATGGAACAACAGACTGGTTCCAAATAGGAAAAGGAGTACGTCAAGGCTGTATATTGTCACCCTGTTTATTTAACTTATATGCAGAGTACATCATGAGAAACACTGGACTGGAAGAAACACAAGCTGGAATCAAGATTGCCGGGAGAAATATCAAGAACCTCAGATACGCAGATGACACCACCCTTATGGCAGAAAGTGAGGAGGAACTAAAAAGCCTCTTGATAAAAGTGAAAGAGGAGAGTGAAAAAGTTGGCTTACAGCTCAACATTCAGAAAACGAAGATCATGGCATCTGGTCCCATCACTTCATAGGAAATAGATGGGAGACAGTGCAAACAGTGTCAGACTTTCATTTTTTGGGCTCCAATGTCACTGCAGATGGTGACTGCAGTCATGAAATTAAAAGACACTTACTCCTTGGAAGGAAAGTTATGATCAACCTAGATAGCATATTCAAAAGCAAAGACATTACTTTGCCAACAAAAGTTCGTCTAGTCAAGGCTATGGTTTTTCCTGTGGTCATGTATGGATGTGAGAGTTGGACCGTGAAGAAGGCTGAGCACCGAAGAATTGATGCTTTTGAACTGTGGTGTTGGAGAAGACTCTTGAGAGTCCCTTGGACTGCAAGGAGATCCAACCAGTCCATTCTGAAGGAGATCAGCCCTGGGATTTCTTTGGAAGGAATGATGCTAAAGCTGAAACTCCAGTACTTTGGCCACCTCATGCCAAGAGTTGACTCATTGGAAAAGACTCTGATGCTGGGAGGGATTGGGGGCAGGAGGAGAAGGGGACGACAGAGGATGAGATGGCTGGACGGCATCACTGACTCGCTGGATGTGTCTCAGTGAACTCCGGGAGTTGGTGATGGGCGGGGAGGCCTGGCGTGCTGCGATTCATGGGGTCGCAAAGAGTCGGACACGACTGAGCGACTGAACTGAACTGAACTGATCCTTACAAACCATTACCATGTGCCACACACTCCTCCAAGCCCTTCTAAAATGCTATCTCTTTGAGTCTTGGCATCAATTCTAGGAGGTAGGTGGTACTCACATCCTGATTTTATGGGTGAGGAAATAAAGTACAGTAAGGTTAAGTGATTGCCCTAAGTCACACAGCTAGGAAGTGGGGTGGGACCATTTTAACAGAGCCCTGAATATGTTTTAAAAAACACTGATGACCTTAGATAACTATTCTCATGGGGGAAAAATTGAATATTAAGTTTCAAATTACTACTTGAAAAATAGGAATCTTATTAAATATTTGTTTCTTAACTTTTATAATGATGTTAAAAGATCAGCTAGTCATAAAAGCTAAAGAGATCAAACCAGTCAATCCTAAAGGAAATCAACCCTGAATATTCACTGGAAGGACTGATGCTGAAGCTGAAGTTTCAATACTTTGGCCACCTGATGCAAAGAGGTGACTCATTGGAAAAGCCCCTGATCTTTCCCCCTGGGAAAGATTGAGGACAAGAGGAGAAGGGTGTGACAGAAGATGAGATGGTTGGATGGCATCACTGACTCAATGGACATGAGTTTGAGAAAACTCAAGGAGATAGTGATGGACAGAAAAGCGTGCATTTCATGGGGTCACAACAGAGCTGGACACAGCTGAGTGACGGAACAACAACAAAAATTAAAATGTTTGCACAGTGCTGAAATCACACAATCAGAAATTCTTGGCATCTGCTCCATACTTTGATATCCTGACTGATTTTAGAAGGGGACAGGTTCTTCCTGGAATCTGCTGCTGGGATATCTGTTAAAAACCAGACACGGAAACTTGAGCTCACTCACATGAGGGAGTAATTTTCAGTTTCCTGGCCAGTGCTGCCTTCGCTTGGCCTTCCACACCCAAGGCCACTGCGATAATATTGCGGGCAAAGGTTGGGGCATATTTCATAAGCAAAGCTGTTTTGAGATTCACAAAGGTTTTCCCTCCCACAATAATTTTGGCAAAATTGTGAGCATTTTTCTCAATCAAGGATCCGTAGAGCTGACACAGAGGAGCTCTGCTGCGAATGCAGTCTTCCAGACTGTTTATCTCCTTGTCCACGTGGTCATCCAGGATGATGATCACGTGGGCCCCATGGAAGGCCTCTTCTGCTTGGGTGCAGATGGACACACTCTGGAGGCAGGGTGACGCCAGGTCCTCAGCCTCTTGTTTGTGGCTTATGAGTTTTTCTTCTGTGTGTTTATTGTCAAATAGGTTTATGCTGATTTCCATTTGTGGTCCAAACACTTCACCACTTGTCAAGATGGGAATTAGATGGTAGCAGGCAAGAGATGATGCACTAACAAAAATGGAAAACCAGATTATGAATGGGTAAATCTTGGGCTCCTTTTCAGGCTCTATTCTTAATAGGTATTTTTCTACATGTGTATTAATACTTGATTAGTATCTTAAATTGACATACACAGCTGCACAGATTTTTTTAAGGCCAGGAATCAAAAGTAAAACAAAAACTTTCTCACTGCTAACTTCTTGTTTTGGTTATCGGAAAACAATCCCAAGGTAAGAAGTGTACTTGTTTATAAGGCTTTTCCAATTAAACAGAATAGGCAGCAAGCAAAATTTAAAAGAACTGTCATGTTACTGTAATTTCATGTTTGAAAGTGTGAAAGTATTAGTCATTCAGTTGAACACAGGCGAGGTATCATGTATCTGTACCCACAATTCAGCCAGTATTTGAGTACTCTATAGCTCGGCTGATAATGAGAGCCCTAACGACCTCATTATCATTAGGGGACTTCAGGAATACATGTGGGCACTTTTGGTTTTCATTCTGGATTTGGAGAGAGCTGCAATGGGGTTTTCAAGAGCGTCTGTACCATTTTAATCCTTTAAAAATATCTAAAGTAGATGAAATATTAAATCTGGGTGTTTGGTTCATGTATGGTTATTACATCATTTTCAGTTCTTTTAGCATTTTGAATATTTCATAATAAATAATTTTTCAGCTGAGTATGTATATTAGGATACACACATAAGCAGTAAGAAGGGCAGTGTGAGAGACAGATTAAGCAGTGAGGAAAGGACAGGGAGAGATATCGTAAGATGGACAGCAAAAGAAACAGAGAGAGACAGAGTGCAGAGAAAGAGAGAAAAAGCAATGACAAACATTGAATGTGTCCACCCAGCACTGACAGCAAGAGTGATGAAAGTGAGAAAGAGAAAAAGAAAGAAGGGGCAGGAGCGAGAGGAGGGGAGGTTACAGAGAATGAGTGCATCGGGAAGACCCAAGGATGAGGACGGTGCTAGCACGTGTGGGAGAGGAAGAAGGCAGCAGTCAGGAAGATGGGGGAGAGGGGAGAAAGGAAGGGGAAGGGAAGGATGGTATGGGGACAGACAGCAAGAGACACACAGAGAGAGGGCAGGAGGGCTGGAGACAGTTACGCAAAGTAAATATCTTTGCTATAAAGCTGCTTTTAGATTCGGTATGTATATGCATTACATGCATATTACATACACGTTAAAACTATATGTAGTCTAGAACTCATGGTGGTGATTTAGTCACTGAATTATGTCTGACTCTGTGTAACCCCATGGACTGCAGCCCACCAGGCTTCTCTGTCCACGGGATTCTCTAGGCAAGAATACTGGAGTCGGTAGCCATTTCCTCCTCCAAGGGATCTTCCCAACTCAGGGATCAAACCCAGGTCTCCTGCATTGCAGGCGGATTCTTTACTGACTGAGCCACCAGGGAAGCTCTAGAACTCATATATGGGGCTACATTAGGTGATATGTATGCATATACACTCTTGCCTGGAGGAGCCTGGTGGGCTGCAGTCCATGGGGCCGCGAAGAGTCGGACAGGACTGAGCGACTTCACTTTCACTTTTCACTTTCATGCATTGGAGAAGGAAATGGCAACCCACTCCAGTGTTCTTGCCTGGAGAATTCCAGGGACGGCAGAGCCTGTTGGGCTGCCGTCTATGGGGTTGCACAGAGTCGGACACGACTGAAGCGACTTAGCAGCAGCAGCATGCATATACATATACTGTGTATCTGTAATAGTGCTATACCTACATACAAATCTCAAACTTGACATTCAGATATTCTTCCATCATATAATTAATTCCACATCATTTTTCCTTTCTAACATAAAAAGCCAGTCTCACAAATCCTGGGATTTGACGGTCCCACCTGGTGATCCAGACCTGCAAGGGGTTAACAAGACCTTTCAGGGATTCCTTTTCCAGCTCTTTTTCTATATGTGTCCCCAGGTTTTCTTGAGCAACTCTCTTCATCAGCTCAGTTGTCATGCTAGAGGTGACACCATAGTAAAGCTAAATATTGGGAAAGAAAAAAATCAACACCAGGATAGCTGAAAATGGCTATAATGGAAAGTTCTTGTTTCAAGCCCAAATAGAGTAAAAAGAGAGGTGAGAGGATACCTTATAAAGAAAGACATTTGAAAAATACAATAATAAATCAATAATGTTTTAGACAGATAAGTCAACTTAATTTTTATACCTGGGCATGTTCTAGGAACTCGTTATATCCTCCCAAAAGCAAACCCTTTCCTCCACGATCCAACAGCTCTCTCCAGATGATAGGGGACTTGTTGTGACTCCACCTATTCTTTTTGCACAAATCTTTCAGCCACTCCTATGGAATGATATTGTCCATGAGAAGTCACACATTGCATCTGTCTTAGAATTCAATTCAGGAGTTCACACAGTAAAGTTCTATTTTTTTTTTTTACCACCTCTGTGTATACATAATAAAATTTAGATATCTTTAAACTGTAAAATACAAATATAGAAATAGTGATGAGTTGAGTAACAAATTAATCAAGTAAGAAAGAACGTTCTTCAAATTCATTGACCAAATAAGGGTATTGAAAGTTGAGCAGACCTGAAGTGCAAGTGTTTAGCTTAAAATAGAAGCTAAATTTTCTGACTCAAATGGTCTTTTGTATGAGCTGTCTCTGGTCTTAGGGCCACATAAATTTGATATTGCTTTTGAAATATGTGAGTATAGTTTATATTTTTTAGACTGAATTAATGAGCTAAAATTATCTGGGGATTTCTGATATTTACTGAGAAAAAGTTTAAATCATCATTATCTGGTTTGCACACACCAGGCCTTCCAATGACAGTACCTGCAGAGAGAAAGAGCGCAACATTGCTACGGGTATAAACTATGTGGCAATATTCTTGCCTTTGGAGGTGTGCGTAATGAGGCTACCTTACAAATAACATCTTAGAAATGAATTTCCCTTGTTGACGTTTTCACCATGATGAGTCCCCCATGGTCCCTCCAGCTGCAACCTAGGCTCAGCAGTGAAGTACTGGGAATCTGGAAGAAAGGGACTCTACCTCAAAGGCCTTCAGCAGCAGGTGGGGTATGGGGATGTCCTGGCAAGAGCTGGGAGAGTATGTATAGCACTGGCCCCTGAGGGAGCTGAATCAGGAGTGGAACATAAACCTGGATGAGAGAGTTTGCCGAAGCGAGTCACTCTTCTATGCAAGAGTGCACCCTGACAAAGATACACTCAGAAGAGTGTGCTAACACGTTGCTAGGACGGTTCTTCAAAGCTTTGAGGAAGGGATGAGACAAAACGGAAATGCCAGAACTGTCAGGAAAGATCATGGAAGAAGGGATGAAAAAGCTTAGAAAAAAAATGGGCTCGTTACAGTGGATATGTTACAATGGAGGGCTGGAAACTCACTAGCCCACTGTGTCCTCTGGAAGGGCCTGGAGGACACTACATTCACCAGAGTGACAAGGAATGCACCCATGAGAAGCATCTCAGCATCACTGAGAAAACCCCGTGTGGCTGTCATTTCTGGGCCATGGTTGTTAAAGGTCACGCTGTTATAGAAGAGCTGGACCCCCTAGAAACTGGGATGATAGAATTCTGAAATAAAAGAAGACGGGACAGTGCCCACCAGAGAACGTCTACTGTCAAAGAAGCACTAAGCAACCCCAGCAGTAAGAAAACTTAGACAGCTGAAGGCATAATGGAGACATGAAAAAGTTATGCAACGGCCCAAGAAAACAAGTTATCACTCAACAGAGCTAATGCAGCCATTGCTACTGCCATTAATGCTGACTTCCTGTTAATGGCACTATCCCTTGAAGACTACAACCACCTCTTGGTGGTTGTAGTCTGATTACATTGGATCCCTCTTCCCTGGAAAGAGAAGGGATTCATCTCGATTTTAATCAACATATATTCTGGGTAGAGAATTGCCTTTATTGCTTATAAGACTTTGGCCAGCACCCTGTTCAACACCTTTGAAAATGTTTAACCTGAGTCTGGGTAAGCTCCGGTAGTTGGTGATAGACAGGGAAGCCTGGCGTGCTGCAGTCCATGGGGTCACAAAGAGTCAGACATGACTGAGTGACTGAATTGAACCTACCACATGGTTCCTGCATAACATCACTTTGAACCAAGAAGCCCACTGCAGAGGAAAGGATGTATGGCTTTGGGCACGTAACCAGGGGCTCCACTGGCCCTGTCATGTATGGTACCATCTAGCAGTGCGATTAGGGGATGGAACAACCCACCGAAGGTGCAGGCACCAGCTGAGAGACTGATACCTGCACACCTTGGTAGTGGCTTGCTCAGTTTTTTCGGCAAATGGACAAGCACAGCAGTCACATCCTGAAAAAGGGATTGACACGAGGGCTTGGGCCGCTAAGGATACAGGTCTGAGTCACCACACCTACTAAGTCACGTGGATCTGCAGAGGGTGCGGGGGCTCCACAAAGGACAGAAGAGGAGAAATGAGAGGAGCGTCAGTTATGGTGCTGAAACGATGTGCAGTGGAGGCTACTGTCATTTAACTAAACTTCGACAGAGGAGGAGATGGTTGGACGGTATCACCGACTCAATGGACAAAAGTCTGAGCAAACTCAGGGAGACAGTGAAGGACAGGGGAGCATGCTGTGTTGCACTTCCTGGGGTTGCAATGAGTCAGAAATGACTTAGCGACTGAACAACAATAATTCCTTATAAAGTTAACCAGAATTCTGGAAGAGCTGTTCCCAGATAGTGTGAAACTTACTATATGGAGCATGTGGATCCAAAAAGGTACAACTGTTGAACTAGCAAATACTGTCACGTGTTGTCCCTATTCCTCCTTCATGACCAAGGCACTCATGCCCTCTGCCACCCGGTATATTGACTACTGATGTTTCAGTGCTGAGTATCTCTCTGGAAATTGACCTCAACCAAAGGATGTTCCTTTGCCTAAGGTTAAGTCTCTTCCCCAGGGCAGCCCACATCCTATGAGTGTTAGCTGTTGGAGAATAGAAACCTGGCCCCCTTGCTGATTCTGGGGGGTATCTCTGAAGGGTCATACCAGCTCTAGAGTTCCCTGTAGGGCCAGCTGAGCTCCCTGTCAGTGCTGTGTGTGCCTGCTAAGTCGCTTCCATCCTGTTCGACTCTTTTCGACTCCATGGACTATAGTCCACCAGGCTCCTCTGTCCATGGGATCCTCCAGGCAAGAATACTGGCATGGGTTGCCCTGCCTTCTTCCAGGGGATCTTCCTAACCCAGGGATCAAACTTGCATGTCTTTTGCCTCCAGAATTTGCAGGCAGGTTCTTTACCACTAGTGTGACCTGGGAAGCCCTAGTGCTGTAGGGCAGTTTAACTTCTCCCACTGCACAATCCTGCCACCTTCGTTCTTTCTCAGGATGCTGTTCCCAAGAGTACGCCCCAGTAAAGGAAACTCCTTCACCTAAATTTCCATCTCAATTCAAATGAAGGTCATGTCAAGTAAACAAGTCCCTCATGCCATTAGAAATCAATATGAAGGAGAACTGAAAGTTAAAGAGTGCATATAGGCTACATGGATTCTTATAGGAAAAAGAACAGCCAAATTTATTCTACTTACTGATTAGGGCCTCATTTGTTCTACTAGGCATTAGGAAGAAATATGAATAATGTTTTCACCCCGAGAAGTAGGGATTTATTAGTATCAAAATATCAATAGTACCTGAACATTCAATACTGGAAAGCTATCTGATACACTAGCTAATATTTAATAAAACCAGAGCACACTTTTATGTGTACCTGAGTTTAACAAACTATAAAGGCCTCTTACCTCCCAAATATCAGGATGTTGTGTAATTTTATGTATCCGGAAATCAGGAAGATTCTTTTGTAAATAATCTGCCAGAAGTTCTGCTTTCGCATAATATGGGCAATCAGCTCTACCTAAAAGAGTTCAAATTAGCAACATTTTCTTTCATTACATGGAAATTATCATGTAGTCCCAAGCATTTGTCATATAATTACAGAATTAATCACACAGTTACAATATAATTTATATAGAGTTATAGCTTAAACTGTCACCACATAAACTTTTGATTTTTCTTATATTGGCAAAATAAAATGAATTTCATAGGAGAGCAGAATCATAAGTAATAAAATGTAGAAAGCAAAAAAAGACTAAAGAATATTTATTCTCCTCCAGTTCTATTTTAGACCTCAGATCCTCTAAGAGACTGCCAGGTTACTAATTACGCATGAACTGCTAATAATGAATGACTCATTAGCAGCAATAAAAAGGCAAAGTGTAAAAGGAGGAGTGGTAAAATCACTGGAGGATCTGATATGTGTGGCAGGAATGCTGTGGAAAGTGGAAGTGGAGGGAGAGAGAAGAGTCTAGAGTCTGGGATAAGTTTTTGGCATGGGTAGGTGATCCTGACCTTACTAGAGAAATTGTGGGTGTTAAGGTTCAATTATAGCCAAGTGCAGTTGGAAATGTCTGTGGAATATCTGAGTGGATATGACCATCAGGCAGCTGCATATTCAAATCTGAAGAGAAGGCCTCATGTAATGGCTTAGGATATAGATTTTGCAGTCATCAACATAGAGAAAGTGACAGCCACTAAAGTGGCTGGGATTGAATGGATGTCTGGGGCAGGGGTCAAGGGCAGCACTCTCTCTATGGCATTCTTCCCCGGTTACTCCCAGTCACCAGTTCTTCAACCTTCTGGTGACTTCTAAGTCGTCAATTCCTCCCAAACTCCCCCATTAGCTTCCCTGTCTAGTTCAAATCCAAAGCTCACTAATTCAGACCACTCTCTGGCTCTTGTCTTAAATTCTCTTGCCTCACTGTGCTTCGGGCAAATTAGCCCTCACCCTGGATGAGCCCAGTAACCTGCCTTTTCTGTGCCTGAGTTCCATGTACTTGGCACCCCTGGATAAACATGGTAGAACAAAGCAGAGGAGTCATTATAAATTCATGGTCACCAGTCTCAATTGGCATCACCAACTCATGGACATGAGTTTGAGCAAGCTCCAAGAGTTGGTGATGGACAGGGAAGCCTGGCATGCTGCAGCCCATGAGGTCACAAAGAGTCGCACACGACTGAGCGACTGAACTGAACTGAGTCTCAGTTGGCTCCCAACTCTTTCTGGAGATCCCTCTGTTTCCCTTAGCAGCACTCTCTTCTGTTCTCTACAATTACTATTACAAACTTGGCCTACTTCCTTCTCTCCAGTATTTTTCTGCGATATCAGAAGACAATAGAAAATTCTGCTTTCTACTTTACACAAACTAAACCAAATCATACAAAAAGGCATCAGTTGGGAAATCCCTCAACCTCCTGCCATCAAACCTATCAGCCTGTCTGTGTTTAGATTCATTCTTACCTTCTTCTATTTGATGGAAGAGGGGTTCTACCTTCCGTCCAGGTCTAAACTCACCACTTATGATCTGAACACCACCCCTTTCCATTTCTATTGGTTATCTCTCTAACATCTTAGTTCTGCTTCTAATGGCCTGTTTCCATCATATTTAAATATACTCATTCTATTTAAGTTTCTCCTGTCCTAAGAAATAAAAAGCCAGTGACTCCCCTTAGCTATTGCCTCCTACCTGCCCTTTTCTATTAAAGCTTTTTGAAGCAGTTCTTTACACTTGCCACCCCCAGTTCCTCACTTCTGTTTCTCATTCCACTGAAATCTGGCTTTTCCTATAATTCTTTAGAAGGTCACTGAAAGAGATGGGAATACCAGAACACCTGATCTGCCTCTTGAGAAATTTGTATGCAGGTCAGGAAGCAACAGTTAGAACTGGACATGGAACAACAGACTGGTTCCAAATAGGAAAAGGAGTTCATCAAGGCTGTATACTGTCACCCTGTTTATTTAACTTCTATGCAGAGTACATCATGAGAAACACTGGACTGGAAGAAACACAAGCTGGAATCAAGATTGCCGGGAGAAATATCAAGAACCTCAGATATGCAGATGATACCACCCTTACGGCAGAAAGTGAAGAGGAACTAAAAAGCCTCTTGCTGAAAGTGAAAGGGGAGAGTGAAAAAGTTGGCTTAAAGCTCAACATTCAGAAAACGAAGATCATGGCATCCGGTCCCACCACTTCATGGGAAATAGATGGGGAAACAGTGGAAACAGTGTCAGACTTTATTTTTCTGGGCTCCAAAATCACTGCAGATGGTGACTGCAGCCATGAAATTCAAAGACGCTTACTCCTTGGAAGGAAAGTTATGACCAACCTAGACAGCATATTCAAAAGCAGAGACATTACTTTGCCAACAAAGGTCTGTGTAGTCAAGGCTATGGTTTTTCCTGTGGTCATGTATGGATGTGAGAGTTGGACTGTGAAGAAGGCTGAGCACCGAAGAATTGATGCTTTTGAACTGTGGTGTTGGAGAAGACTCTTGAGAGTCCCTTGGACTGCAAGGAGATCCAACCAGTCCATTGTGAAGGAGATCAGCCCTGGGATTTCTTTGGAAGGAATGAGGCTAAAGCTGAAACTCCAGTACTTTGGCCACCTCATGCGAAGAGGTGACTCACTGGAAAAGACTCTGATGCTGGGAGGGATTGGGGGCAGGAGGAGAAGGGGACGACAGAGGATGAGATGGCTGGATGGCATCACTGACTCAATGGACGTGAGTCTGAGTGAACTCCGGGAGTTGGTGATGGACAGGGAGGCCTGGTGTGCTGTGATTCATGGGGTTGCAAAGAGTCGGACACGACTGAGCGACTGATCTGATCTGAAGGACCTTCATGTCACTAAACCCGATGGATACTTTCTGATGCTTTTCTTATTGACCCTTGGTAGCATTTGTCTCCCTTCTACTCGAAATACCCACTATGGTGGGGGCATTCTTCAGGTTTGTTTGTTTGTTTGTTTTCCTGCTTCTCTGGCCCCTCCTCATTACACTTTTAGGTTCATTTATCAATTCATTAAAAGATTAGCATTCTGCAAGGCATCTTATCTTCATTCTCTATGATTCTTCTTGTATAATCTCCTCCATTCTCTTGGTTTCAAGTAGAAATCTGTATTTCCAGTTCAGAACTATTTCCTTGTCTATCTTTATATGCTCTTGTATTTTTTCCAACTCCTTCTGAATGTCTCAGAAAACTCAGCATGTTTATGAGAGTTTTGCCACTACTCCCCCACTATATATGCTCCTTCTTTTACGTTACGTCCATCTACCCAGTTATTTGGGCTTCCTAGGTGGCACTAGTAGTAAAGAACCCACCTGCCAATGCTGGAGACATGGGTTAAATCTTTGGGTTGGGAAGATCCCCTGGAGGAGAGCATGGCAACCCCCTCCAGTATTTTTGCCTGGAGAATCCCACGGACAGAGGAGCCTGGTTATAGTTCATAGGGTCACACGGAGTCGGACATGACTGAAGTGACTTAACAAGCATGCACCCAGTTATTTAAGGGTATTAGGAGTACTACAGTATGAAGCCTGCTCTTCTGCTTTTTTATCAATGACTTCCCATCTACCCAGTTATGCAAACTACTGCTAGAAAAGAATTTTAACTCTTCCTTCCTCCATCCAATTAAATGTCTAGTTCTATAGATTCTGTCTCCTTAACATCACCCCAATCCATTCAGTTCTTTCCAACTCCATTGCCCACCATTCCAGGCCAGGCCACCAGTATCTCCTTCCTGGACTACAGTATCTAATGGGCTCTGGATAACCAGTCTTTTTCTTCTCACATTGTAGTGATAACACTCAGATAAAATGCAAATTATGTATTTGTATTTTTGTATTTTGCATTGATTCTGTATTTACAAAATACAGAATCAATGTATTTTGCACTGATTATGTACCTCCTTTCAAAAGCCTTCCATGTACTTTGGATAAAGTTTAAAATACTGAACATGGCTCACAAGAATCTTTTGATATATTATCTAACTCTGGCCTCAACTGATAATAGTCCCTTCCTTGTACTCTATGCTTCAACCCTATTAAATCTCTTTTAATTTTCTGCTTATATTCTCCATCATTACCCAACTCGTGCTCCTCATTCCAGCCCTACTCCCGGCTGCTGCTGTTGCTGCTGCTAAGTCGCTTCAGTCGTGTCTGACTCTGTGTGACCCCATAGACGGCAGCCCATCAGGCTCCTCTGTCCCTGGGATTCTCCAAGCAAGAACACTGGAGTGGGTTGCCATTTCCTTCTCCAATGCATGAAAGTGAAAAGTGAAAGTGAAGTCACTCTGTCATGTCCGACTCTTAGCGACCCCATGGACTGCAGCCTACCAGGCTCCTCGGTCCATGGGAGTTTCCAGGCAAGAGTACTGGAGTGGGTTGCCAGGGCCTTCTCCGGACTCCTGGCTACCCATGCCTAATTTACTCTCCTCCTTATAACTTCCTCTCTGACAGGTTAAGCACCCAGTGGCTCAGACGGTAAAGCGTCTGTCTATAATGTGGGAGACCTGGGTTCGATCCCTGGGTCGGGAAGTTCTCTGGAGAAGGAAATGGCAAACCACTCCAGTACTCTTGCCTAGAGAATCCCATGGACGGAGAAGCCTGGTGTCCATGGGGTCGCAAAGAGTCGCACACGACTGAGCGACTTCACTTTCACTTTCTGACAGGTTACGCTCATCTTTTAGGACTCTGATTAAAAAATCCCTTTCTCCAGGAAGTCTCGGCCTAAATAAGATCCGCTGCCACTGCTACTGGTCCGATAGGACCCAGCCTGGCCATTGCCACAAATGCTTCTTTGCACATTTGTTCACCACTGTCTTCCCAGGATACAGTCAGTCATTGCTCAAAAATATTATTCTGAATGAAAAAAGAAACAAAGGAAACAGGTTTCAGGCAGATGGGAGATGTCAATTGTGTGGACGCTTCCAAGAGGTCAAATAAGACAATGACAGGCAGCTCCTGTAAAAGTCACTGGTGATTTTGGTGAGGGCCATTTTGGAAAGGAAGCAGATGTAGAAACCAGATTTAAGACCTGGAGATAGAAGAGTAGTCTACTCTTGAGAAACTTGCTGAGAAGGAAAGGAGACAGGTACAACAGCCTGTTGCAGTAAGACCCTCTTTGGTGGTTTTCTGGATATCAGTCCACATCTCCAATCCTTCTCCTCCATTGCTGACAAGGAGTTTGCTAAAACGCAAACTCATTAAGATACCAGGCTGCTTACAAATTTTAAATGACTCCTCATTGTTTTCAAGATACAGCTCAAACACCTTCGCTTGGTGTCCCTGAAGGGCAAAGATCTGACTCTTTCTCCCATTCTTTTTTTTTTTTTTTTAAGCCTTTAAAAAAAATTATTCTTTATTTTTAATTGGAGGATAATTCCTTTGCAATGTTGTGTTGGTTACTGCTGTACAACATGAATCAGCTGTATCCCCTCCCTCTTGAGCCTCCCCCCATCCCCACCCATCCCCACCTGAGGTCCTCACAAAGAATCACTAGCTATCTATTTCACAATTGGTAGTGTGTATACCTCAATGGTACCCTCTCAATTTGTCCCACTCTCTCTTCCCTCGGTGTGTCCACAAGTCAGTACTCTATGTTCGTGTTTCTATTCATGCCCTCCTGCTCCCATTCTTGACCCAGGTCCAGTCACTTCCTCCATATCCAGGGACTTCTAGCCTCTGTCCCTTTATCTGGAATATCCTCCCTACTCCAAACTTTCATAAATCAGCTCGTGTCACATTTCTCAGAGTCCTGTGCACATTTCCCTCATTGCATTAACAGCACCATCAAAATTATTTGTTTACGTGCTACTGGATCCCGTGAGACCAAAAGCACCTCGAAGGCAAGGATGTCTTTCCCTTCACTGTATCCTGCTTCCGGCAGTGTTTGTACACACTGCTCAATTTACCTTTTTGAATGAAAGCATAATAAACCCTGGGTGCCCCATATAAAAGCTGGAGCGGCCACAGGAGGTGGGCAGTCGTCGGTGTTTTGAGCGATCTGCGGGCGTACGGGGGTATCACTCACCCGCGAGCACGAATTTGGCCATGGCGTAGCCGGGACCCAGAGCTTAGGACCGCGGCGCCACCGTTTCCAGGTAACCACACCAGGACTTGGCGCAGGCGCACTCGCAAGCTGAGCGCGGACTCTGGCGCCCAGCTGGAAAGATGTTGGAATGCACAGTTATACATTGCTATTAAAAGCTCTGTGGTCTCCCTCGTGCCTGTTCCCTGCAGCTAAGAAAAAGTAGTCATTCTTTTCGGTAGGCTTTCTTCACTCTAAATATTTCCAACCGTCCGCCCGCGAACAAACACTTTTTGACCTATGAGGGATCCGTAAAATCTCGCGAGTCTCTCAGTTCGCGGGGAAACTGTCATGGCCGCGCCTGTCTACAATCACAGGCTTCTACTCTAAGGTGAGTGGAGGACGAACTTAAGCGGAACAGTTGGTTGTACTACGCTTTAGACTTCTTGCCTTTCGGAGAAAGGTCTCAGAAGTTGCCCGGGAAGTAAGTTGAGGAAGGTGGGTTCATACTAAGAGGCCCGGCTCGGGAAGCACGGACTCCTCTCACCGGTTCTGAGACCTGGTGAGACTGGTTGCGTCTCCCTCCCAAACGCAGGCCACGTGCAAGCATCACTTTAGTTTGCTGCCTCCTCCCCTGAACCGTTGTGCTTGTCCAAGGCCTTATTTTAACAGTTCGTGTTTAGCTGTTGTTAAATCCTCATGATAAAAATTATCCATCAAGGTTAAGCCCTTAATTTTTATTGCCGACATCTCCGTAAAATCTTACTGCAAAGAAAGCTTTATACTAAAACTTTCCCGTCAGAAACCCACTAATTATTATTTTTTTTTAAGACTTATTTATGTATCCACTACTTCCAAACTAACCTTGCTCCTTTAAGATTGTGTATGCACAGAGAAGGCAATGGCACCCCACTCCAGTACTCTTGCCTGGAAAATCCCAGGGATGGAGGAGCCTGGTAGGCTGCAGTCCATGGGGTCGCTAAAAGTCTGACACGACTGAAGCGACTTAGCAACAGCAGCAGCATACACATTGTAGTAGAAGTGGAAGAAGCCCTTATGTGATAAAATGGTTTTACCCTTTTAAGGTAAATGTTAATGTCTCCCTAGGTCCCCACTTTAGTCTCTGTTAAATGGATTTTGTATTTTTAAGTAGAAATTTTATTCTTAATTTTTATTTCTGTTATAACCCCTTCCCCTGCAGGAAAATGACGGCGGACATGAGTTTTTTTTCATTTGTAGAAGCGACGTGTGTGTCATCTTGATAACTTTAAAGTCTTTTGAAAGTACTTCAGTAACTAGAAAATGAGTAACAGAGCGGGTTCCTTTTTATGGAACCTCAGACAACTCAGTACTTTAGTTCCAACAGGCAGAACTGTGAGGCTATATCCTTTGGCATTTTGCAGACCAAATATTGCTTATTCAAACTGGAACCGAAGAAACCTCTTAAATACCTTTGGTAATAAAATGCATTCATCTACTAGATATCTCTTTCAGGATGCTTTAATTTTTAAATCAGAAGGTGATGGCTGTCAAACAAAGGGCATATGCACGGCAACAGTCTTTACAGTTGACAAACTACTTTGTCCTAGAAGACTGTCCTTTGATTCAAAGCACTTTCTTGTCTCTGTTAATGAACTGAAGAAAAGCTTTCATCAGGAGGCCTCTGATGAAGATGTTCTCACCAAGAGAAGAAAACCAGCCCTGATCAGCAGTACAAAACTGTCTCAGGAGTGTAATTCTCTGAGTGATGTGTTAGATATATTTTCAAAAGCACCTACATTTCCTAGTAGTAACTATTTCTCAGCCATGTGGACAATTGCCAAACGGATGTCGGAAGATCAGAAGCGCTTTGAAAAACAATTGATGTTTAACCACCCTGCGTTTAACCAGCTGTGTGAACATGTTATGAGAGAAGCCAAGATCATGTATTTCGGAGACCTGCTGTTTAGTCTTCATGCTATAGTGAAGCTTGGGATTCCTCAGAACACGCTGCTTGTACAGACTTTGCTGAGGGTGGTCCAGGTAAAATCAAAAGGAGGTATAAACATACTCGGTTTAGCAAATCTTGAAAGAATGATAGGAAGTAGACCTATAGCCTCCTTGAATGAAACTTATCATTGGAATGATAGTTTACATTTGTTTCTGCATAGATACTAATATTCTATGGTTTAGATACCTTAAGTTAGCAAGATCTTTCTTTTGCTTTAGAAGTTTATGAACACTTGCCCCATTTTTCTTCTCAGGAGTTGAGTAATAGTGAATAAGCTGAAGTGGGAAGAGATACAAAATATACCAGAACAGTTTGGGTAGTTGAAAGGAGGGAAGGGAAGGGAAGGGAGCTAGTATTTATTGACTACCTGTATACCTTTTACTTGTGTTGTCCTGTTTAATCTTCACAATAGCTGTGTGAGGTTGGTGTTACTCTAGCAGATGAAGAAAGAGATTTTGTTATGTTAAGCAACTTGGCTAAAGTCACAACTACTGAATTTATTTATTCACGCAGTAAATGTTCATTGGCTGTCAACTGTGGATTAGTTATTACACTTGTTACTAGGGATGTAAAGATATGGAAAACATAATTCCTGCCCTTGTAGAGGGGACAACAGATGCTTTGTAGGCAATTACAAAAATAACCAATATCCATTCATACATTTACGACATTGTAGGCGCTATGATACTGTAGCACTGATCATTGGGAATACAATTACAAAATAAGGGCCACATAGAGCTTTTAGTGCGATGAAAGAAAAATACACACAGTGTGTAACCAGGGGCTTCAAACCTAGTTGGGAGAATGCCTTCATGATGGGAAGAGGTGATGGGGGGGGGGGGGGGAAGGATACAAGATTACTGTTTGAAGCAGTGATATGTACAGGGTTTGAAAGGAGGATTGTCTCATATAATTCTCAATGTAGCTTTTAAAAGTAGTCATTGTTACTTTCTTCTTCTTGATGAGGAAATTTAGCTTAGAGAGGTTAAATAGCTTGCCCAAGGCCACATATTTGTTAATGTCACCATTTGTAGGTATTTGATAAAATACTTGCTGGTTTAATGAACAAACACCTTGTCATAGTAGAGCTAAAATTCAAGCCCAGTAGGAGATGATGTCTAAGCTGAGTGCAAGGGATGGCCAGCAGTCAGTGAGAAGGTTGATAGCCAATGAGATGGTGTTTCAAGTAGAGAAGACTGTTCAAATCCTGGAGAAAAGTTTGGGGAACTGAAAGTAGTTCACTGTGGCTAGAAGTACAGATTATTGGGGTTATGAGTTTGAGGGAATTGGTAGGAAATTGTGCCTATGGTTGTCAAGGGAGAGGGGTTGGTGTCATGACAAGGCATGAGGTTGGGGGGAGGAAAAAGGCTGAATCATAAACAGCCTTTTATGCCTGGCTAAGGGGTTTGCCTTTATGCTATAGGCAGTGGGGATCCACTGGAGTATTTTAAGCAAAGGTCAAGCTGCTCCAGTTAGTATTTAGATCACTCTGTGAGTGGAAAATTTATTGGAAAAATGAAATTGGATGGGGGGGATCACTTTTAGTTTCAAACAAAGGAGTCAGTGTCCTCTTCGATGTCACTGAAATGACACCAAGGTTGGCCAAGGAAAAGAATAGTTCCTTTAAGTAATTGTTTACCTCTTAAGAGTGGGCTCTTCAGATTTCAAAACTCAATGATCATAATTAAATAATTTTTTTTTAAGATAGAAATTTCCCAAGGATGATCTGACATGTATCCTATCTTACTATAGAATTCAAGGATTGAGTTTATAGATACTTGAGTGTTTTTAACTTTTAACATTACTGTGATTTCTATATGTTTTCAACCAGTAACTAATTTGTATTGTGTATGTTTGTTTAAACTGCAGAATATCTGTGTTTTTTGGTAGACTCTGTTCTCTATATAGTTACTTCAAAGTAATTGCAGTAAGTCACTTTACCTGGTCAGTGATTCTCTAAATGAATTTTGGACAGTATTCCCATCATTATAGTATCTGCATTGGTGAAATATGACCAATGGGTATTTGGGGTCAGATTATCTATACATATAATTGTATCTCACTAACGTGGGAATGTTGCAAAGACGTTTTAGCTACGTATGAAATATATCATCAGTGAAGCTTGCCCTTCAAACACCTATCCAGGTGGTCTTTTCTTTTATAGGAGATATTGATGGAATGCTATAATGGAAACCCTCTCATGGGAATGAGACCTTTTTTCCTTCCAGCAGTATCCATTTCTTATCAATATCTGCTTCAGACTTGAGGCTTTGTGGCTTGTTGGTCATGTAATTTTAGCAAAAGAGCATACATCTTTCAGGTGTGATTACAAGTACTCTTGTGAGGTGTATAGACTAGTTGTGATTAAATTGTAGAGCACTAGGTGAGCTGTGCTATTACTGTTCACTTTCTAAATTAGGCCATTTCTGGAACTAAATTAATAACCCTGATTCAAAGGGTTTGAAAGAAGGATCCAGGGAGCCTGGGTTCCTCTTGAGATCCAGATAGTGGTGGTAAAATGTGACAGCAGATGTGAATTAGAAAGTTCACAACTGAGGTTGCAGTTTGATACTCGGGAAAGAATATAGGGAAATTGTAAGCACAGCAATGTAAGATTAATTAGGGGAGGGAAAACTGCCCTATAGCTTGTTACTGCACTTGTCACCATGATGGCCTTCGGTTTCAAAAAGGGGTAAAAATAATGCTTGATGAAAGTTATTTCAGAAGTGGAGGAATATAATCAATGTCAAATCATTTTCAGTGGTAATTGAAAGTGTAAAGAAATTGTTGATACAAAAAGAATGTGTATCAATTATTTGAAAAGTTCACTTACATATAATGTCTGGTTTTCCAAAGTTGCTGTTTATTGTGGACTGACTCTGAATAATTGGTTTGATACTTAATCCTTTAGTTGAAAGCATCAGTTCAGTGGTTTTGCTTGGGTGAGGTCATCTACTATGAACTCATTACCTATAGTGTTTTTGTGATTACATTTCAATAGGAACGTATCAATGAGTGTGATGAGAAATGTCTTTCAGTTTTGTCAACTATCTTAAACACAATGGAGCCATGCAAGAATGTGGATGTTCTTCTGGCAGGATTGCGGTGAGAACTCTCTTACACTTTCTTCAAGTGGCTTTCTCTTTTTCTCTTACCTCAAATCAAAAGCAAAGATGAAAGACTTTGTTGGTGGCGGTGGCTGTTTGGTTGCTAAGTTGTGTTGGACTCTTTCGACCCCATGCTCCGTCCATGGGATTCTCCAGGCAAGAATACTGGAGTGGGTTGCCATTTCCTTCTCCAGGGGATCTTCCTGACCTGGGAATCAGACCCAGGTCTCCTGCACTGTAGGCAGATCCTTCACCAACTCACCTACAAGGGAAGCTGGTCTTTAATAGCTTATTAAACTTAAAATCCTGACTTTGGAACAGGTGAAGCTAAAAATAATGCTTCTTTCAGGATTCACTATAAAAAAAAGTGTGGGTAACATTAAAATTATCTTAAAACATAGTATTGACATGGGCTGGGGGAGAACTGATACATGCTCAGTTCATAATGTTATTTGGGCACTGTGTGGAGTCACATGACAGTAGCCCAGCTTGCAAAGGAGGTTAAGTTTTTATAAAATTGATGCACCTAATCTTATAATAATTTTTAATTCCCATTTTCATTGACTATGCATTGGGATGTCTTAATATAGTCTCCTGATGTTTGTTTATGCAAAAAGATAGCAAAATGATGTGAGAGAAAAGAATACCAGTCGGGTCCTGGAGCTTTCACTGTTTACACTCTCGTGGGCAGATATTTCATTTCTTTGGGCTTCATATTCCTTGCCTATAAGTAGGAACTGGACCAAATGACTTTTAAGATTTCTCTTCTGGTTTTAAGATCCTAAGACTGTGGTATTTGTTGTGTGTGATGACAGGATGCTAGTTGATGAGCAAGTTTGCAAAATAAAACATGTCTTCACATTACAAACTGTAATGAGAAGTATTGGAAAAGATGCTCCGATTGGTCTTAAAAGGAAATTGGAGGTAAATACTTTCTGAATTTTCTCTATTGGGTAAAATTTGAAAAAGATATTTCCTGTGATTTGCTATCATCTCCTAAAGTCAGTTTATTAGGAGGACATTGTTGTGCTTTTGGGTATAACTTTGCTTAAGTGGAATAATAGAGATATTTATGTGTGTATGTATTTACATACATTTATCTGTATATGTCTGAGTCATTTTACTCAAACTTTATCCTTTTTTATTTAAATATAAGATTTTAATTTATTTTACCACAAATGATAAATTAAAATTTATTTTTCTTTAGATGAAAGCCTTGAAAGAATTAGACCAGTTTTCTGTTTTGAATTGCCAGCACATGTTTGCGGTACTGGCCGCCATGAATCACCGTTCCATTATCCTTCTGAATGAGTGCAGTAAGAGAGTCACAAGTAAGGGGAATTTTTCTTACATGGTTTATAGCATCTGATGTGTTCTGAGCTATATTTGTTTTGTTGGTTTGCTGTTATATGAAAAAATATCTGATGATATGGTTAGATCTAAAGTTTATTTTTACCTATAATTATTTTTTGTTTTTACAAAATGCAGTGCTGTTTTTCTAAAGAAAAGTGCTGGGTATATAGTATCTTGAATCTTACAGTCAAAATCATCTGGTAATTTTTGTTTTCTAACTCATTCTTAAAGGTAACATCCATGGGTGTCCTTTTAAAATATTGATCGACATATTGCAGTCTTGCAGGGACCTCCAATATATTAATATAGATCTTTTTAAAGGAATAGCAGATTATGTGGCTACAACTTTTGACATCTGGAAGTTGAAAAAAGTAAGTATGTTAAAGTTTAGAATAAGTCTCAGAAACTTTCAAGAAATCTATTTATTTATTTGTGGATATAATTCTCTATCATTTTAAAGTGGTTTAGATTCCAAAATATTCCAATGCTAAATTGGTTTGAAAAATTAGCTCCTTACAATTTCTGTCTGAGTGTTACCTATTATATACTGTTCAATATCTTGATCATCTTTCTATCCAAAACAAAAACTGTATTGCCAAAGTCTGTTTTTCATATTATATGATACTTTGGTTGGGTACTAAGGATTATTTGTGCCTTTCTATGTTTCCTTTGTTAGATTTAGAATAATAAAGATAGGTAATATGACGGGCTTAAACGTTTTGAAGAGTAAAATGTCATTACTGTCTTCTATGTATGGAAAGTTTGCTTGGTTCTTCAAGGGTAAGAGCCTTTAAGTTCAGGGCCTGTGTTAATAATAAAACGTCTGAATGAAGCAACTGGTAAAAACTTATTTTTATAGTGAAGCCGAGGTAACCATGTTAGATTACTGGCTTAGTTCACTTTGGAGGTTGAGGTGAATATTGTGTTTACTATGGAAATTGATTTTGGAAAGAAAAGTCCTTACTGTAAGAATGACAAAGAGGGAAATGAGAGGTGAAGTGGAACATTTATTTTAATCATTGTATTTCAGCTCTATCCTCACTTCTAGTATTTAATATTGAACATAGAAATTTTTGAGTTATCTTTTATCTATTAGAATATAGGAAGTGTCTAGGTTTGGAAAGGAGAGCAGTTTGAAATTGACTTGGTCATTTTGAAAAACTTCAGAAGAGGTATATTTAAAGGTAATTTGCAGAGATTTTGTATGAAAAGCATGTAGGAAAAGATGTATTTTAAATGACATTGGAAATGAGAACCATTGTGTGCTCTGCTTCTTGGCTGATAAAAAGAGGTTGCTTATTAACTTGATATTTTACAAGGGAAAGATAATTACTCCTTTTAAGGGAATATTTTTCAATCAGGACAATTCTGTTGCTTATTTAAACTGTTTGAAATTGGAAAGATTGCTGATAACATACTGTAATTCTTAAGACGTTTTCCCTCAATTCTTTTTTTTTTTTTTTAGGTTCTTTTTCTCCTCATTTTATTTGAAAACTTTGGCTTTCGACCTGTTGGTTTGATGGACTTATTTATAAAGAAAGCAGCAGATGAACCTGGCTTCCTAAATGTGAAAAGCCTTGTCGGTATTCTTAATGTTTATTCTTCTCTCAATCACTTCTACAAATGCCAGACCCCCGAGTATGTACTTGTTCCTTTTTACTTTTTTTATTGCCACATATCATATTTATAGAAAAGATTACAAAGCTCAATGAATTCTCACAAGCAAACCCATCCATGGCCAGAAATAAAACATACTATTCTTTATTTATGAAGGTAAACAGTTTTATCTTAGATACACGCTTTGCTTTTGCTCTTTTGTTGTTGTTCTTTGCAGTGCATTTGATAATTCAGTGTAGGAGACTTCGTTTCAAACTTTTGCCCAACTTACTCCCTTAGCACCCTAGTTTATAGCTCAATTTTGACCCTAGCTCTCTATCTGGTCCCAAACTACCACTTTCTGTTCTTTTAATTTTAATTGCAATCCTACATTTCTACTAATAAACACAGCAATTCCTCAGATGTGCCGGGCTCTTTCAGACCTCTTCTTTCCACCCAGAACGTCTTTCCTTCTCTAGATCAGTTAAGGGTTTGTTAAAAACCAGAAATGTATATAACATGTCATTTGTTAGAAGAGTGACTAAAAGTGCAGACCCAGGAGACACCTTGCTTAGGTTTGAATCTTAGTCCTGCCATTCGTTACCTACTTAACTTTACCTTACCTGTAACTTACCCGTACCTCAGTTTCTTCATCTGTTAAAATGGGCATGAATAATGACTTATTTCTAATCATACTGGACAATTTAATAATTGTTGTTATGAGGATTAAGTGAGTTAACCTGTGTCAGAATCTTAAGGCAGTGCCGGATACACAGTAATTATTAGATTAAGGCCTTGGAGGAATAAACTGTGGCACTTCTGAGGGTCTCAGTGGCAGGGTTCACAGGCCATTTCTTGGCCACCAAGTGGCTTGGCTCCCAGGTTATGCAGTGGTTAAGAATCCACCTGCCAATGCAGGAGACGCAAGAGACACGGGTTCAATTCCTGGGTTGGGAAGATCCCCTGGAGTAGGAAATGGCAACCCGCTTTAGTATTCTTGCCTGGAGTATCCCATGGACAGAGAAGCCTGGAGAGCTACAGTCCATGAGGTTGCAAAGAGTTGCACATGGCTGAGCAACTGAGCATGCATGCCCAGCTTGGCTCCATCAGCTTTTTGTCCCTGTGGTTTTTTCTCAAGATCTAGATTTCCAGAAGAGAGAATCTGATTGACCGAGTTTGGGTCACATGCCCATTTCTTTGGCTCTGGTGATGAAAGAAATGCTGGGCCATGAAAAGCAGCTGCTCACTGTACCCTCCAGTGTTCCAAAAAGACTTATTTCCTGTATGTGTCCTGTGCTTTCCCTTATATCTCCATCAGAGCTCCTGTGCTTGCCGTGTCTTGTCTGAATCTCTGGTGGAACCTTGGCACACAGCTGCAGTTTTTTGTCAATAAACCTCTCTCCACAATTGCAGAGCTTTCTAGTGTCAGACCCAGGTGCCTGTGTTTCTAAACGTAGCACAGAGCCTGGCACAGAATAGACAGAAAATAAAGGTTGAAAAGATTCTCCCCAAATTCAGCCTTCCTCTACTACCCACTCTTGGTTTTATTATGAAGCTGGCTCCTGTGTTCCTCCTGCCCCTTCTTGACAAATACTGTTAAGATGTGAAAGTGAAAAGTGTGAAATTGTTAGTCGCTCAGTCGTGCCTGACTCTTTGCGACCCCATGGACTATAGCCCGCCAGGCTCCTCTGTCCATGGGATTCTCTAGGCAAGAATACTGGAGTAAGTAGCATTGTTAAGCTGAGTAGTAATTAAAACTCCAGAAACAGCCCCATGGATTCCGTAGAATTCAGAGAACAAACACTGAGTAGTTAGGGAGTTTTTCAGTTGACTGTAGGTGTCCCAGGAGATAATTTGGTCCAGTAAAATTGTTATGTTGGAAATAGAGGATGGATAACCAAGGTAACCCTAAGTAGCTACACACAGGTTAGGAAATTCGACAAAACATGACTAGGAACAGGCCATACTGAGGGGGAGTCATGAATGTTGTACTTGTCTGTCTGCTCTGCTTTCGTCTAACTCACTGGTTCTCAATTGGCCGTGATTTTGCCTCCTGGGGACATTTGGCAGTATCTGGGGACGTTAGGTTTCCTGTGGTGGGGGAGGTGGGGGGAGAGGGTTGTTGTACACTCTCTAGTGGGTGGAGGCTGGGGATGCCGCCAGCGTCCTACTGTGCACAAGTCAGCACTGCAGTAACGAATTATCCAGGCCAGATTGTCAGCAGTGCTGAGACTGAGGAAGTGTGATCTAACCCTACCCTCCTACCTCAGCATTTCTCCTTTGGAGAAGTAGGAGTGATAAGAGTCGCTAATAGATTGAGATTAATCAATAAGAAATTCCTGAATGTCCATGAATGTGCAGTTCCCTGAAGTTGGTATTTTGAGGACTATAAATAAAGAAGTTTGTGTTCTCCATCCTTCTTAGGAGGCAAGTCATGTATATTGAGAGGAAGGCAATATGATACGTACCAAATGAATGCTTTATGGAGGAAGGAGAAAGGAAGATGGCCTCCTAGGGTGGAAAGGCAAAGGTTTTAGGAGCAGTAACTCGAAGCATTTGGGAAGTGAGTTGACTGGAAGAGATGGATTAGGTAGGAGAGTTGTAGAAAATTTGACTTAGCACTTTGTATATCCACATTCTGTTCCTTAATCATTTTATTTATGTTATGGCCTCTGGTAAAGAGAAGGTGTTAAATCTAGAATATCTTCCTGGGTTTGAAGCCCTAGGAAGAAAACATTTAACATTTCAACTCTGTCATTCCAGTCCTTTAGTTTCTTCACTTTTTGATATGTACTTGCCACCCTGTAGATAATCCCGGATTGCATGTCTGGTCATCAGTGTGCTCCTGAACTCCAGGTTGTATATGGTCACCGGAGATCCCACAGGGGTCTCAAGATCAATAATTCTGGAAGTCAGCTCATTCTTGGTTTTTTGTTTGTTTGTTTTGTTTACTGTTTATCAAGTACCATGTCAAGTGTTTTTTCTTTTAAACCACTTTCTGTGCTTGGTCACTCATTCGTGTCTGACCCTTTACAACACATGGACTCCTCTGTCTATGGGATTCTCCAGGCAAGAGTACTGGAGTGGGTTGCCATTTCCTGCTCCACTTTATTGAGGTATGAGTAACAGCCTGCAAAGAGCTGTGCATATTCAATGTTTACAACTTGGTGAATTTTTAGCTCATCATTTTTGACTCTTTCTTTTCCAATAACATTATCCTCTTTGTCCTCTAATTGTATTTGTTCATTTAGTCAGAAAACTTGTACCAAGTGCTCAGGTACTTAAGACAAAAGTGAGTAAGACATAATCCTTTTTTGCCAGATGATTCTATGTAATGGGTAATGTAGACATAAGTTGGCAGTTAAATAGAGCATGAACATGGAAGTGGCAGAGTTCTATACAGGTTACCTAGAGATAGAGGAGGAATGTGCCAGGATTCTAGCCTGGTGGAGTAGAAGGTCAGGGTAGATGTCAAGCGTCCTCCCTGGAGGAGATGGTACCTGAGCAGATCTTAAAAGATGGATACAAAGGAGTTAGCCATGGAAGGAGCATCAGGTGTAGAAAGGACTCTATATTCAAGTCAGGAGGGAAAGAAACAGCGGACTACATATAGGGAATGACACAGATTGTAGTGTTGTGGAAGATGAAGTAGGGCATGAGGAGTGGGAGAGGTGATTACCCCTCGGGCTCCAGATCAGCCCTTCTGGCTGCCTCCTCCAGACTCCCGTCGGCTTTCCCTTTGCCTCACTGTTGTCTCTAGGACCTATCACAGTCTTTCTCGTCATCCGTCTCCTCCCGCCATGGGATCTCCCAGTCGATCTCAGACATTTCCCTTTGTGGCTCATCCTTCAGGGCACACGTGCCCTGCTGTGAGTGTCCCTGCCTGTTCCTCACTTACCACAGCGGAACAGGATACACTTTCAGGGCTCCCATTTCTGTGCTTAGTTTCAAGTGGTCTTTGCTTTTGCCATCTTTTCTACTTACTGAAATTCTCCTTATCCCCAAAGCTACCCCATCTACGTTCTTTCCGGTACACTATCACAGTACTTTGCATGCACTACTTTTTTTTTCTGATATAATGAAATATAACTTATGCCTTAAGAGTCAAACTGACCTGGGTTCAAAGTGTGTCTCGGCCTGCTAGTTTATTGACACTGCTAATAAACCCTCAACTAACCTTGATTTCCCTTCTCTTCATCTGTGCTAAGTTATCCTATGTAACCTTAGCTGAGGTGGTACAATTAGGCTTGTGGTTCTTTCAGCTCACAGCATTAATAGCAACAGAATTTTAATAGCTTATAAACCTGTAGTGGCATTCCAGGCCTTGTAGATTTACTCAGAATAAAAGCCTGCTACTGCTGCTGCTAAGTCACTTCAGTCGTGTCTGACTCTGTGTGACCCCATAGACAGCAGCCCACCAGGCTCCCCCGTTCCTGGGATTCTCCAGGCAAGAACACTGGAGTGGGTTGCCATTTCCTTCTCCCATACATAAAAGTGAAAAGTGAAAGGGAAGTCGCTCAGTTGTGTCCGACCTTCAGTGACCCCATGGACCGCAGCCTTCCAGGCTCCTCCGTCCATGGGATTTTCCAGGCAGGAGTACTGGAGTGGGGTGCCATTGCGTTCTCTAGATAAAAGCCTAGCACAGTGGTTAAAAGGCTCTGGACCCTGACAGCTGGGATTTCAGGGCTGTCCCTGCTGCTTCTTGGCTGTGTGCCCTTGGACGAGTTACTCGACCTCACTGAGCCTATTTACTCATTTTTATTATGAGGATGATAATGACACCTATCTCATAGAGTTTGAATGGGAATTAAATGAGTTAAAGCCTATAAATATTTGCCCTATGTGAGACATACCATGGCAGCTCACATTTATTGAATGTATATATTTGTTACGAGAGTCAGCTGACCTGAAAGATGTGTGAAGACCTAGTGCAAATGCAAGCCTGATGGTTTTATCCACTGAAAGCCGTTGGTTCTGTGACACCTCACTAGCTCTGTCATGATCTTGTCTTCTCTTCATATTTGTAAGCCAAGTTTCCTTTCTGCCCCTCTAGGTTCCTAGAAGTTATGGCCAGTGCTCTAACTGGTAGTCTTCACCATATATCTTCTGAAAACCTGTTAAATGCAGTGTGTTCATTTTGCTGGATGAACTATTTTCCCCTGGCCCTCATTAATCAGCTTCTTCAAAAGGACATCATTGATGATCTGCTGACGTCAGGTAGGATGTCAGCACGCAGTGTGACTGAAATAAGGCAGTAGTGCCAGGCTACCTGGTGATTCTGAATAGGGGCTCAGTTGCAGCGGTGTCAGTTAGACCTTCTGGAGCAGGTGCTCCTAATGAAAGGACCAAAGATGGTGAAGTCAAAGGGCCATGCGTTAAGCCAGCAAACCTGTAAGTCAGGTCACTCAGTCGTGTCCTACTCTTTGCGACCCATGGACTCCACAGTCCATGGAATTCTCCAGGCCAGAATACTGGAGTGGGTAGCCTTTCTCTTCTCCAGGGGATCTTCCCAACCCAGGGATCGAACCCAGGTCTCCTGCATTGCAGCTTTACCAGCTGAGCCACAAGGGAAGCCCAAGAATACTGGAGTGTGTAGCCTATCCCTTCTCCAGCGGATCTTCCCAACCCAGAAATTGAACCAGGTCTCCTGCATTGCAGGCAGATTCTTTACCAATTGAGCTATGAGGGAAGTCCCTGTGGAGCCTCCTTTAATGACAAACCCTGCACATAGACAGCAGGAGTAAGAAACACATCGTCATTGTTTTTTTTGTTTACACTTTATGCACCTATACAAAGACTAAATTCTCAAGTTGCTCTTTATGCCCCTATCCCTATCAGAGGTGTTTATACTTCTAATCTTTACATGTCACATTTGAAGCCAAGTTAAGTCAACTTTTGCAGCTGTAAAGCTTTGCCACGCATGGTCTGTAATGAGGGCACAGCTGTTAGATTAAGAAACCAAATAGTTAGCAAAGTAGTGAATTTATTTACTCTTGAAACCAAAATTAATTGTTTACTTTTGGTTTTTACTATTAAAGAAGGAAAATCAGGGACTTCCCTGGTGGTTCAGTGGCTAAGACTCCACGCCCCCAATGCAGGGGGCCTGGGTTTGATCCCTGGTCAGGTAACTAGATCCTGCATGTGCAATTGAGACCCGGTACAGCCAAATAAAAAAGGAGAAAAGGAAAAGGAGAAAAGCAAAGGAGAAAAGGAAAGATATAAACATCTGAATGCAGAGTTCCAAAGAATAGCAAGAAGAGATAAGAAAGCCTTCTTCAGTGATCAATGCAAAGAAATAGAGGAAAACAACAGAATGGGAAAGACTAGAGATCTCTTCAAGAAAATTAGAGATACCAAGGGAACATTTCATGCAAAGATGGGCTCGATAAAGGACAGAAATGGTATGGACCTAAGAGAAACAGAAGATATTAAGAAGAGATGGTAAGAATACACAGAAGAACTGTACAAAAAAGATCTTCACGACCCAGATAATCATGATGGTGTGATCACTGACCTAGAGCCAGACATCCTGGAATGTGAAGTCAAGTGGGCCTTAGAAAGCATCACTACGAACAAAGCTAGTGGAGGTGATAGAATTCCAGTTGAGCTATTTCAATTCCTGAAAGATGATGCTGTGAAAGTGCCGCACTCAATATGCCAGCAAATTTGGAAAACTCAGCAGTGGCCACAGGACTGGAAAAGGTCAGTTTTCATTCCATCCCAAAGAAAGGCAATGCCAAAGAATGCTCAAACTACCGCACAATTGCATGCATCTCACACACTAGTAAAGTAATGGTCAAAATTCTCCAAGCCAGGCTTCAGCAATATGTGAACCGTGAACTTCCTGATGTTCAAGCTGGTTTTAGAAAAGGCAGAGGAACAAGAGATCAAATTGCCAACATCCGCTGGATCATGGAAAAAGCAGGAGAGTTCCAGAAATGCATCTATTTCTGCTTTATTGAGTATGCCAAAGCCTTTGACTGTGTGGATCACAATAAACTGTGGAAAATTCTGAAAGAGATGGAAATACCAGACCACCTGATCTGCCTCTTGAGAAATTTGTATGCCGGTCAGGAAGCAACAGTTAGAACTGGACATGGAACAACAGACTGGTTCCAAATAGGAAAATGAGTACGTCAAGGCTGTATCTTGTCACCCTGTTTATTTGACTCATATGCAGAGTACATCATGGGAAACGCTGGACTGGAAGAAGCACAAGCTGGAATCAAGATTGCCGGGAGAAATATCAATAACCTCAGATATGCAGATGACACCACCCTTATGGCAGAAAGTGAAGAGGAACTCAAAAGCCTCTCGATGAAGGTGAAAGTGGAAAGTGAAAACGTTGGCTTAAAGCTCAACATTCAGAAAACGAAGATCATGGCATATGGTCCCATCACTTCATGGGAAATAGATGGGGAAACAGTGGAAACAGTGTCAGACTTTATTTTTTTGGGCTCCAAAATCACTGCAGATGGTGACTGCAGCCATGAAATTCAAAGACGCTTACTCCTTGGAAGGAAAGTTATGACCAACCTAGACAGCATATTCAAAAGCAGAGACATTACTTTGCCAACAAAGGTCTGTGTAGTCAAGGCTATGGTTTTTCCTGTGGTCATGTATGGATGTGAGAGTTGGACTGTGAAGAAGGCTGAGCACCGAAGAATTGATGCTTTTGAACTGTGGTGTTGGAGAAGACTCTTGAGAGTCCCTTGGCCTGCAAGGAGATCCAACCAGTCCATTGTGAAGGAGATCAGCCCTGGGATTTCTTTGGAAGGAATGATGCTAAAGCTGAAACTCCAGTACTTTGGCCACCTCATGTGAAGAGTTGACTCATTGGAAAAGACTCTGATGCTGGGAGGGATTGGGGGCAGGAGGAGAAGGGGACGACAGAGGATGAGATGGCTGGATTGCATCACTGACTCGATGGACATGAGTCTGAGTGAACTCCGGGAGTTGGTGATGGACAGGGAGGCCTGGCATGCTGCGATTCATGGGGTCGCAAAGAGTCGGACACGACTGAGCCACTGAACTGAACTGAACTGAACAGCCAAATAAATAAATATTATCATTTTTTTTTTTTAAAAGGGAAAAGCAGTATCAGGCTTATGCCCATGTTCATTTGCTTCATCGTGTCTGACTCCTTTGCAACCCCATGGAGTGTAGCCTGCGAGGCTCCTCTGTCCATGGGATTCTCCAGGCAAGAATACTGGAGTGGGTTGCTATTTCCTGCTCCGGGAGATCTTCCCGACTCAGGGATTGAACCCAAATGTCTTGGATCTCCTACATTGGCAGGTGGCTTCTTTACCATTGTGCCACCTGGGAAGCCCATATCTGGGAAATAGAGTTATTTGAAATCCTTTTAAAAACAGTGGAATGAAATTTCAGAGTTGAAGTGTGGAAGAGGAATACTATGTGCTGATTTTTCAAGCAGTCTAATATAGGGGAAGCAGCTGTGAACCCAGGAGACTTGAATTCTAGCTCCAACTTTGCCCTTAGTTAACCAGGATGCGTTTTAGCATCCTTGAGGGCTTCCCCATCAGTTCAGTGAAGAGTGAGGCTAAAGCACCTTGAAAGGTATTTTAAACCTTAAAACCTTATCAGGTACAGGCACTGATCTACACACTGTGGGAACTTGGGGGACCCATAAAAATCCCTCCTGATAAGAAGCAAATAATCAGAATTATAGGTACATTAATACAATTTCTTTAATGTGACGTTAATATCTTTCTTAACTACATTTTTTTTTTTTTTTTTAGGTGACGTGGAGAGGAATGTTCACAGGCTTCATGTTGTGGCTACTTGTCTGAAACTCGATGATGCTCCTTGTCACAAGGACCTGGACTTGGTGCTGCCTCAGTTGCCCCCCATGACCTTCTGTCCACAGCCAAAGGTCGCCGCAGTGCTGAGTGACCTTCTGGGGGAAGGGTGCTTCTCACAAAGTGTACAGTTGCCACATAATTATTTTATTGGTATGGGACTTTATACGAGTTTCTTCTGTTTTACTTTATATTTCTTTTTTTCTGACAAAAGATTAGGAGTTTACTGCGGCAGCTTAGTGTGGTGCAGCATGGGCCCTGGAGTGGACTACCTGGGTATGGATTTTCACTCCCCGGCCTACTAGTGCCATGCTTTCAGCACTCGCCAGCCTCTTTCCTTATGTGTAAAATGGCAGTAATAATAGTACCCACCTCATAGGGTTCCTGTGACCTACAAATGAGACAGTACATGTAAAATCCAGACTAGTATCTGACACAAGTAAGTAAGCTCGGTATACCTTAGCTGTTGCCATTGTCATTATTGGTAGTAATAGTAGTAGTAATTTTTAAACAAAAAAATCACTGAGCACTGTTTGAAAAATTAGTATCAACTTTTTTTTTTCTTCCAGATTTTGAAATCAGAATGGATGCTAACCGGAGCCAAGTGCTTCCATTTTCTGATGTGGACGTGGTAACTTCTACAGATATTCAGAGGTTTGTTTACACATACTCATTTGCTGAGCTGTCTGTATTTATTTTTATTTTTTATTTTTTTTGGAAAGTGAAAGTCACTCAGTCGTCTCCAGCTCTTTGGGACCCCATGGATAGTCCGTGGAATTTTCCAGGCCAGAATACTGGAGTGGGTAGCCTTTCCCTTCTCCAGGGGATCTTCCCAACCCAGGGATCAAACCCAGGTCTCCCACATTGCAGGCAGCTTCTTTAGCAGCTAAGCCACAAGGGAAGCCCTGTATTTAAATCTTAATTCTCAAAGACTTCATATTAAATAGCAGTAACAATACACAGACTTTGTATTTGTATGGAGCTTGGTATGCACCTAGGGACGTCTCATCCATTAGTCTACTCCTTAGGTATACATGTAGGCACTGCGGTTGAAGACCGTGGGGTTGGAGTTGGCCATTTAATGAATCAGGCAGTTTTAAAAAATTAGGATTTAAAGCTAAACAGTGTGATCAAACAACAATTGACATAATTGAAACCATCAGCACAGTGTGAATTTTTGACAAGATAATGAAATAGCGATCCTAAAGAATTAAGACTTCTACCCAAATAAAATACCCAGTATAAATATTTTGTTCTACCAGTCAAACCTTTCAAAAGGTAGAAAAACTTTAGTTTTTTAATTAAGGTATATTGTATATGGATTGAGCCATAGTGAGGTTAATTAGAAGTAGTTGCCTTGACTCAGACAGTACAGAAGGTGTCTCTGGGATAAATTGATGCTGCTCCTCAAGAGCACGCTCTGCCTTGTAAGCAGCTGGATCAGGTCGTGTTGCACATACCCTGTGTTCACACCCCGTGTTCACGGCTTTGCTAGGGCCTGCAGGGCACACAGAGCTGAGTCAGACATGGATCCTGACCCCAGGCGACTTACATCCCCTACTGCTTTGTAGGACATGAATACGTAGAGAGAGGTACAGAAAAAAGTCTGTGGGGATTCAGATTCTTTATCTGCCCATCACTTCCCACTCACAGCTCTGTAACTTTTGCTCCTTTCCAAATCCATCTAGATTGCTCCCTGGCCATCTTTTTCAGCCACTATCTTCCCTATACGTAGCGCCTGTCTCCCCTTAAGGAAAGCCTTTCTCTCTGGCCGCATTGAAAGATCGTTTTTCTTTTTTCTGGAATTCAACTGTTCTGGCATAATTAATGTAATAGCTCTCAGCCTAAAGTACTGAGAAGAAATGAGAAATCAGTGTTCCTTTAAAGATATAAAATTTCTTTCTCTTTATCTCAGGAGACAGTAAGGATACAAATGTCTTTTTCCCCCCAATGAACTTCATCTTTCCAAAAGGCCGTGAACAATGAAAAAAAAATTACACCTTCAGTTTTTTTTACACATACAGATATTATCTTTTCAACAGTCTTGTCTATCTCTTCTTTGTTTTTGGTCTCCCCATCCTGGTTTTTAAATGCTTCTCTCTTGGGGAGACAATATGTGCAAACAGAGCATTTTCCATTTAGTGTTATCTACACCAGTACTTCTTATGGCATAAATAATTATATTTAGATCAGCGATTACCTCTATAAGAAAGCCCTAAAATGGGTCTTTCATATCTGAAAATTTTCCTCATGAAGAATGTAGCCATTCTTAAAGATGGTTAAGAGATACTGTTTGTATAAAACATCTTTATAAGCTTTTTGTTCCTAAGTGGCCTTCACATACTGGAATGTCTGCACAGGCCAGATAATGAGGAAGTGAAGGGCTAGAACAGGAGGGAACGGTGAGGAATGTGGTCAGTGGAGGGCTCAGCTTTGAAATCTCCAAAGAACAAGAATACAGCAAGGTTGTACACAGTCATCTCATTAGTAACTAGTCTGTATTTTTGTTTTCAGAGTAGCTGTACTCTGTGTTCCTAAATCTGCTTACTGTTTGGATTCAACCCACCCCAAAGGATACCTTGCTATGAAAATGCGGCATTTGAAAATAATGGGTTTTCATGTAATCTTGGTAAGAAAAATTGCAAATGAAATCATCTTCAATTACTGATGTTCATTTTGCCAGGAATGTTATGGTTGAAGTTGGTTACTAGGACTAGAAAAACTGCCAGCAGTATTGGAATAATTGTTTTGCTTATTGTTTTCTTTGAAAAAGAACATTTCTGGTATATGATTTTGTTCCTGCTCAGTTGATTACTAGTCATTTACTCAGGGTTTTATAATTTAATCTTTTTTGTTAAGTGGAAAAATGTAAATAATATATTTTCCTATTTAAGAACATGAAACCATATTCAGTTTCTAGGTTATCTTAAACAGGAGAAGAAAAGATGTTGATTAAAGCTTTGTTTTCATGGGTCATTGTGAGGCCATTAAGGATATTTCTCACTAGAAAATGCTGGAGGGTTTTAAGAGGATAGTTCTTCCCTCTCTGTACTTCATTTGATTCTGAACACTACAACTTGAGCAACCTCAAGGTATCTATATGGAGTGAGGACCATACAAAGAAGTTTATATTAATGTTAGGATCGATCTAAATGCCAGTCATTTGGTCCTGCATATAATATGAACTGTAAACATTTGAATCTTTGTTATGATACTTCAGTATCTAAAACTGGATCATGCCTGGATTATCAAGGCTAAGATGGCCCATTTCTCTAATGAGCTAATCTGTAACACTTTTTTTTTCATATTGGCTATTATGTATATTCTAAGGAAGATTATCCCAAAAAAGAAATGTTTGCACCCTTTAGAGGACCTTTAAAGTTTTTGTAATTTTCACTGTGAGAGCTTTCTTCAACCCTAGTATATATAGTCATAACTAAACTTTTTAAAATGTGCATAAATTGTAAGTGGTTGGCTTGATGTTATTTCAATATCCTTGGGTGTCAAAACTAGCTTTTATATGTCATCATCTTCTTGCAAACTGATTATTTTCTTCTTTCTTTGGTAAGGTCAATAATTGGGAGGTGGAAAAACTAGAGATGAAGGATGCAGTCGCATTTTTGAAGACTAAAATCTATTCACCCAAAGCACTGTCTTCTGCTGATATACATTTGCAAAGCACATGTTAAAGTGAAAAACAACCTTTTAATGTTTGGAGACCTGAATTTGTAAAAATAACTTTAATAAATACTATAATTCAGTTGTCGATGTAATTTACCTGACCGCTCACTATAATACAAAGTGTTATTTCAGTTCACTGTTAAAAATTAGTGTTAAGAATGAAAGAAATGTTGTTACTGGCACTTTAGAATATGCTGAGAAAATTCCAGAAAGCTCATCTTTGCAGTAGTACCTATTCCTTCCGGTACCCAGATACCTGACAAATTCATGAGCTGTAGATTTTACTGTTTCTCATTAGCTTTGATGCATTAAAAACGGGTTTCTTAGTTGTGATGGTTTGCAGGTAATTTGGTGTGGGCAGTCCTTGGCTTGGAATCTAAGCTATTTTAGGACTCAGTTATGGACAACATTTTCAAGCACTGGCCACAAAGCAGTTGGACTAGGTTCTCAAATTCAGTTCAGTTCAGTTCAGTCGCTCAGTCGTGTCCGACTCCTTGCGACCCCATGAATCGCAGCACGCCAGGCCTCCCTGTCCATCACCAACTCCCGGAGTTCACTCAGACTCACGTCCATCGAGTCGGTGATGCCATCCAGCCATCTCATCCTCTGTCGTCCCCTTCTCCCTCTGCCCCCAATCCCTCCCAGCATCAGGGTCTTTTCCAATGAGTCAACTCTTGGCATGAGGTGGCCAAAGTACTGGAGTTTCAGCTTTAGCATCAGTCCTTCCAAAGAACACCCAGGGCTGATCTCCTTCAGAATGGACTGGTTGGATCTCCTTGCAGTCCAAGGGACTCTCAAGAGTCTTCTCCAACACCACAGTTCAAAACCATCAATTCTTTGACGCTCAGCTTTCTTCACAGTCCAACTCTCACATCTATACATGACCATTGGAAAAACCATAGCCTTTACTAGACGGACTTTTGTTGGCAAAGTAATGTCTCTGCTTTTCAATATGCTATCTAGGTTGGTCATAACTTTCCTTCCAAGGAGTAAGCATCTTTTAATTTCATGGCTGCAATCACCATCTGCAGTGATTTTGGAGCCCCCCAAAAATAAAGTCAGCCACTGTTTCCCCATCTATTTTCCATGAAGTGATGGGACCAGATGTCATGATCTTAATTTTCTGAATGTTGAGCTTTAAACTAAGTTTTTCACTCTCCTCTTTCACTTTCATCAAGAGGCTTTTTAGTTCCTCTTCACTTTCTGCCATAAAGGTGGTGTCATCTGCATATCTAAGGTTATTGATATTTTTCCTGGCAATCTTTTTTCCCGCTTGTGCTTCTTCCAGCCCAGTGTTTCTCATTATGTACTCTGTATATAAGTTAAATAAGCAGGGTGACAATATACAGCCTTGAGTACTCCTTCTATTTGGAACCAGTTTGTTCCATATCCAGTTCTAACTGTTGCTTCCTGACCTGCATATAGGTTTCTCAAGAGGTAGGTCAGGTGGTCTGGTATTCCCATCTCTTTCAGAATTTTCCAGTTTATTGTGATCCACACAGTCAAAGGCAAGTTAAAAATGTATAAAAATTAAGGAGGTAGCATGTTAAAAATGAGTGAGTATCGGGCATCTGCAGTTGTAACAAGCATTCTAGATGGAAGTGGTTTGTGGATCAAACTAAGAGAAACAGAGACGAGATAACAGAGATAGCAAGGAGTCCAAATTCCTTAAGATTTATAGGCTGTGGGTTGCCTCTTTGTTGAGGTCATTTCTTTCTCCCTTTCTTCCTTTCTCCCTCTTCCCCTCTGCGTTCACCATTTCACAAAGTCTTTTAAACTAAATATATATAGCTGAACTCTTGTGAGCCAGACCTGGGGGCTATTTTTCAGTTATGTGTGTAATTCTTTTGTGGAAATAGTTGTTCACGTTTGTCATATGCCTGTCTGTCTAATATTTGAATTGCTGGGGATATAGCAGGTTTTACCATGTGTATGTTGGTATTATTTTACCCCCATCCAAAAGTCTGAATGTTTGTGCCTCACCCCCTCACCATCCCTGAAATTCATTTATTGAAACCTAACCCCCACTGTGATTGTATTTGGAGGTAGAGCTTTGGGAGATGACTAGATCATGAGGGTGGAGGTCTCATGAGTTGGATTAGTTCTTATGAAAGAGGCCTCAGAGAGCTCCCTATCACTTCTCCCTGTGAAGTCAATGAGAAGATGACCATCTGTGAACCAGGAGAGGGGCGCTCACCACAGAACCTGCCAAAGCCTTGATCTTGGACTTCCAAACCTCTCCCACAGTTATTTGTGAGAAATAAATTTCTGTTGTTTATAAGCTACTCAGTCTATGGCATTCTGTTAATGTCAGCTGGGATGGACTGAAATACCCCAGATACACAGACATGCACTGAACATCTTACTCTGTGCTGGGCACTGCTAAGTATTTGGGTATATTCTCCATTATCTTAACTGTTTGACATATAGCTGCTATTAATCTCTTGGGACCCTTATTTCCTCTTATCTAATAAGAGGATAAATTATTTATAAAGGCTATATAAATAGGATAGGGCTGGAATTTGAACCTGAGCTCATACGGACTTACAAGAAAAGTAGTTGAGAAACCCCAAGTTGGCAATAAAAAATCTCTAGCAATATGACTGCATCTGTCACAGGTTTTATCAGCTTATCCTCCCTGCATTTAGAAAAGGTTAGAGCTGAAAGGAAATGCATCAATCATTTAATCCACCTCCCTCATTTTATGGATGAGGAAGTAAAGGTTCAAGAATTTGATTTTTCTGGAGTTTAAGCCACATCATTGATTTCCACATTATTTCCTTTTCTGCTGCTTTGCAGCTTGTGTATCAAGAAATCTGAACTTTTATTCCAGATTGGACATCATCTAGTTTTATGTACTTGACCAAATGATTTAATCTTACAAGCTTCAGAACAAGAGTTGAAAATATTAGGGAACTAAAATTTTCATTCTTTAAATAGTAAATACATACGTAAGTTTTTTCTAATGGCTAATTATGACTCATTTTCAAAGGATTGGACAAATTTATGGATTCTTTGGAGGAACTAGCATTCCTCTTTCACTGGTATTACTAGTATTAGCATTCTTCATTGCTGTATAGAAAATCTTGTGAGACTGAAGGTATAGAGGGAAGGAAAACAATTTAATAATATATAAGTCTTCTCAGGATTCAGATTTACTTTCCACTCCAGGAAAATACATAAATATTTTCCTTTTCTGGTATTTATTCAGTTGATTCAAAACAAAAACCACTTAACTCCAGTTTGATTTCATGGACCCATTTTTCACACAATTAGGATCAATAAATAAAAGATGGAGTTTATAAATCTAAATTCTGACTCTTCTTGATTAAATCACAAAATATGTTAATATTTCAGTACCAAACTCTAAAGGGGATAAAATAACCTACTTTATTAACCAACTGAAAGAGTGAATATGAAAGATATAAAGTTGGATACATTTATGTATATGGCTTGCTTCTGATGCAGTCTTATGCTAATAAGTCAGCCACCTTGTGAAAGAAATAGATGTAAAAGACTGATTTTTTTTTTTTATGTTTAATTTTGAGTCTTGACTGACCTTTTTTTGGTTGTGTTTTGAGCAGTGTTAGGATTGGCTTTTGTTTTTATTTTTTGATTCTTAAACCTTTTTAATATGTCCATTTGTGTTATGTCACACAAATGTAAACATTTAGTCAAGAGAAAAAAAATGGGTAATATATTTATGACATATCTAAGTAAAGAGCACATTACAAAATAAAAATGAGTGATGAGCTGATCAACATAAAAATATTTCAGTCTGTTAGTAATCAGAGACATACACATTCAAACAAATGAGAGGTTTTGCCTTTCTAAATTAGCACTGTGTTTTTTTTCCTTTAGGAATCATAGTGCCGACAGGTAATGAGGCAGGCACTTGTGTATGCTGCTGGTAGGATGTAAATTAATACAACCTTTCTGGAATACATTTTGTGACTTCCCCTATACTTTAAAAAATAGCTTTATGGAAGTATAATTGACGAACAGCAAACTGCATATATTTAAAGTGCACAATCTGTTGTTTTAACAGATTTCACATATATGTAAAATATCCATGAAAATGCCACCACAATCAAGGTTATGAACATTCACCACCCCTGAAAGTTTCCTTCCTTTTTGCCTTTCCTTTGGTTCCCTGGAAACCAGTGATGGGCTTTCTACCGCTATAGAATGCTCTAGTGTCTTGAAAACATTGATACCTATTGACGTGGACTAGGAGTTAGATTTTTAATTATCTTTGTGTCTGTATGCACCCTTAGTATGCACATGATAAATATTTGTATTATTCCCACACTGTATGTAAGGATTCTTATCACTCCATTGATTTCATATTTTACTGCATATAGCCTAACACCGGGAAGTACTTAAGTGTTCCTCGTTAATGGAATATATATCTTCTAAGCCCTTGCTACTCAGAATGTGGTCCACAGACTAGCAGGATCAGCATCTTCTGGGAGGTTGTTAGGAATGCAGACTCTTGGAACCCATCTCAGAACTACTGAACCGGAACCTGTATTTTTACAATATCCCAAGTGATTTGTGTGCTCATGGAAATGTGGGAAGCGCTGTTCTAAGACATCATTTTAATATTTGTAAAATATCTAGATATACCATAATTTACTTGATGTGGGAAAAACTTTAACACTTCTATTAAATGGAAAAACAAACACTTGACTATATGTAGAGGATTCAAATTTTATTCTCCTGCTTTTTTTTCCAAATTTTGTTTTCATGTTTTTTTCCAAATTATGTTTTAAATAATGGCAAGAGGTGTATAAAAAGAAGAAAAGGGATTAAAATGTAGAAAGTGGTATTTCTCAATAGTAGAATTGAGTAATTTTAATTCTTTATGTTTTATTTTTCATATTTCAAGAATGAATATGTATTATACTTAAAATAGAAAGAAAAATGATTAAAAGTGAAAAGAAAGTGAAAGTGTTAATTTCTCAGTTGTGTCCAACTCTTTGCAGCCCCATGGACTGTAGCCTGCCAGGGTCCTCTGTCCATGGAATTCTCCAGGTAAGAATACGGAAATGGGTAGCATTCCCTTCTCCAGGGGATCTTCCCAACCTAGGGATATAACTCGGGTCTCCCACAGATTCTTTACCATCTGAGCCACATACTAGCTGATCTTAATCCATTTCTAATATTTGATTTCCCAAACAGCATTTTGGCAATTAGTGGTAACCACTAAGAGCTTAATATATACCCAAAACTGTGGGGGATAGAAAGAAATGAAAATAGAGAGCCTCTCAAGTTGCTCATAAGATGCCATTATTATATGTTGAAAGATAAACTGATGTATGACAAGGTCCGAAGCAGAAGATAAGAGGAAGTTGGGGGCGGGGCAGGAAGGGGTCACTGGGTTGGGTTTTCAGAGCTGTACTCAGCTAAACAGAGGAGGGTCAACAAGATTTGGCAGCAAAGGGAGACCATATATGATCTGAAAATTATTTCTCCCAGGGTTTTTGAGATGGAACAATATTGATGGTGGTACATGTGTTAATTCTGACATCTGAATTTTAAAAGGGAGAGGAGCCAGGAGCAGTATCCTTAGAATGTTAATGTTGCAAGTAAATAATTTTCTTATGTTTCCTGTGAAACCTTGTGTCTGTGACAGTGCAGCCTATTTTGCACATTGGTTCATTCTACCCTATCCCATGGTTTATCTTTTTTAGGTCATGGTGCACACAGGAAATGGCAGTTCTTATAGCACCAAGTGGGAGAGTATTTTGGTGTTTATTTGGAGCCTTGTAGAACAAAATTATGTATGATATAACAAGAACTAAAATCAGTAAAATTCCAAGAATTATTAAGGAAGACTTTAAGTATTGACTTTGTATAAAATTCCCAAACACACTAATTTTTCCAAGTTCCTTAATGAGAAGCTTGATCTTGCTTTCTAGACATAACTATTAAATATCAAGTTGTATGTTTGAAATGGCTATATGCAATTTTTTGATCAAGATATTTTATCAATTCTTGGTTATCACTGTTGACAGGACACTTTACATAAATAACTGATGAAATAATTTTAAATTTTTTGAAAGCATTCAAAAATTAAAAATTGTATTTAGAGCCTAACCGCTTTCTTGTTCTGTCATTGACAAATGTGACAATATTTTTTGTGATAATACAAATAGATAAATGCAGTTAAATTTCTTCATATCAAATATTTACAAATAATAATGGAGTTCTAATTTGCACAGTGTGTGTGTGTTGACAGAGCAGTCACTCTGCAACTAGTTCAGACATCTCTAAGCGAACAAATATAAGTAAACATAAGACAGAGATTGGGAACATCTACCCAGAGCTGTACTTATGAGAAGCTGGCCTTTCTCAGCCCCTGATTGCGCCTTACCATGAAATTACTCACCAGCTAGAGTGTTTTTTGTCCACGAGGGTCAGTGTCTCACTCAGCAGTAGGCTTCTTAAGAAGCCTAGGTGACTGGACACATGCTTGGCTTCACATATCACAGCAGAGCATCATGGGCCAGATGCTTCTTGTATTTATCCATAGGAACTGAGAAGAGAACCATCAGTCTCCTGTCCCCACTTTGTTCAGGCTACCTTCTAGAGAGCACTAGGTGAGGAGGTTACTGGCCAATTGGCCTTTGGCTACCCAGCCTTTTGTGGCTACCCAGAAGGCTGAGGAAATAGCTATTTCTTGATACACTTATGACTCATTTGTGCCACATGTGTGTGTGAGGCTTACTGGTGGGCCCGAAACACTGAAATCTATACATTTTCCAACCCCTGCCTTACAGCTTGAATTCCAGATGTGACCTAACCTCCCAAACATATGTGCCTGCCTGAGATTAAGAAGGCCAGATGAGAGGGAGGCTGTATTTCTGCCATCAGTCAGTGACGTTGGGTTTTTCTGGAATAATAATAGCAGAGATCCCAGGCTGTGGAGCAGCAGGGTGTGGGACTTCCATTTTGCTGGGGGCACAGTGGCTCAGGTAATGTGGATCTGGAACCCCCAGCAAGGCAGCATCTTCATGCTTTCCTATTTTTGGGGCTGTAAGCAGAGAGAGCAGCTCTCTGGACAGCCCGTTCTATGGTGGCATTCTGAGAGGCTTGCCTGGAAGTCAGATTAAAGGCTGCTTCTTCAGCTCGTCCAAACATCTCATAAGCCGAAGAGGCTTCTGTGAAAGCCCAGAAGTTGACATCCAAGTATGTTGTGTTTGAACTGGTGGTTTCTATTATCAGCAACTGAACACTGATAAAGAGACTGTAATATATATTATAGTATATATGTATATTTTATATACATACACATATAGTATTCATGTACTATATATAATGCATTTGGTGTATGTACACACACATAATGGGATACCATTTTTTAACATTTTCTGAATTTTGCCCAAAAGAGTTTCACTCAAGGTAACAGACATATATCATGTAACTAAGACCCACTAGGAATATCCACATATACTGTCAACTGGTTTTACATGTATGTCACCCTCAGGAGGTTCTTCCAGGAAGCAGTAAAATTTCACTGGCAGGTGAATGGCAAAATCAGCCAACTTGACTTTGTTTTCTACTTTTTTCTCCTTCTACCCAATTTTCCCCGTACTTCCCCATTTTGCAACCCTGCCAGTTCCATCTCGGGCAGTTTCTTTACACTAGAACCCACAATCTTTGTGTAGAAAGAGAGAAAGAAGAATAGCCTCAAACTTTTGCCTAATTGTCTTGGGAAATTTGTTCATGTTTTTACTAAAAAAAAAAAAAAACGCAGTGAAGGGAGACTTTCATCTTGTCACAGCTCATAAGTTAGGCAATAAGCCAATGCTATCATACTTTGGGATCTTTGAATTGCTTCAATGTCACACTCATCAAAACATATTTCATCTACCATGTTAAATGCTAGTCTTGAAGAAAATCAGCTGAAGATAATTGAAAGGGAGGGGCAATGCCCTGTTCTCCAGCTTGAGGTTCACATGAAGTAGCCTCCACTGCTGCTGTAGGCCATGGTGAAAACAGGGTCCCACGCAGAGCAATCCACAGCCTGTGCCCCTGATGCACCTGCCCTGTATTTAGCTGCAGGGACACCCTCCCCCATCCCTGCCATGCTGAACTCTGCACAGATCCCTGCATTTTAAGATTGCAGATGCCACTTGCTCCAAGTTTTCCTTAGGGTGTGCTCTGATCCACAGCCATTCTTCTCAAAGCACTCTCCTGGGCTGAGGTAGTAAAATCAGAACAAGTATTCTAGTCTTAACCTCCTATCTTGCCCAACAATATATCTTGGGTAAACACAAAGCTTTAAAAAGAAAAACAGAGGCAACCAAAGAAGGTCACCCTTTTGAGAACTTACTTGATCCTTTTAAAAAGTTTGCACCAAATGCTTTTCTAAGCCACAGAATCTCACATGGCACTCTTTGTCCTAGAAAAACAAACCAAGCAAGACACTTCCCCAGTGGCTCAGCAGTAAAGAATCTACCTGCAATGCAAGAGAGGCAGGAGATGTGGAGGAGGAAATGGCAATCCACTCCAGTATTCTTGCCTGAAAAATCCCATGGACGGGGAAGCCTGGTGGGCTACAGTCCAAAGGATCACGAAGAATGGGACGTGATGGAGCAACAACAAACAGAAAACAAGACTTTTCTCAATTTCACCTCCACTGTGATTTTGGTATCAATCTGGGTTTTTAAGTTTTTAAGAAATTGTGTAAAATATACAAAATATGCCATCTTTCTTGGCCATTTTACAGTGTACAGCACAAGGGCAGTCAGTAAGTCTTCTTACTTTATTGTGCAGCCGTCACCACCATCCATCTCTAGAACGCCATTCAGCTTGTAAAACTGAAACTGCAACTATTCAACTGTGACTCCCAGCAATCACCACTTTCTGTCTCTATGAATCTGACATATACCTCATATGAATGGAATTATACAATATTTGTCCTTTTGTGTGGTGGCTTATTTCATTTAGCGTAATATCCACCGTGTGCATCCTCACTGCAGTATGTATCAGAATATCCTTCCTTTTTAAGAATAAATGATATCCTCTTGTATATATACACAATATTGTATATTGTATATATACACTGCATTTTGTTTACCCTTCCATCCTTGAACACTTGGGTTGCTTCTATCTTTTGTAGAAGGTGGTGTTCCCCACCCCGCCCCCAGAAACTTGTTATTCTCTTGAGTGTCAAACTGTTTTAAATCTTGGTTTCATATTTCTAGAGCATTTTCTTATCCTAAAGATTATATATCACGGAGCACTGACATATATACACTCGCTCGCTCAGTCGCTCAGTCGTGTCCGACTCTTTGAGACCCCATGGACTGTAGCCCACCAGGCTTCTCCGTCCATGGGATTTTCCAGGCAAGAGTACTGGAGTGGGTTGCCATTTCCTTCTCCACGGGATCTTCCCAACCCAGGGATCGAACCTGGGTCTCCTGCATTGCAGGCAGACACTTTACCCTCTGAGCCACCAGGGAAGCCCGATATATACACTACCATGTGTAAATTAGACAGCTAGTGGGAAGCTGCTGTATACCACAGGGAGCTCAGCTTGGTGTTATCCGATGCCCTAGAGGGGTGGGATGGGGGTGGGGGGTGGGAGAGAAGCTCAAAAGGGAGGGGATATATGTATATATATAACTGTTTCACTTTGTTGTACAGCAGAAACTAACACAACATTGTAATTATATTCTAATAATGATATTTTAAAAGTAAGTACAATCACCAAAAAAAGATTATATATCCTTGTCTCTATCATTTATCAATCATCTATCATTTTTCCTAAGAAAATCTTTAGTTGTTTATTTTTAAATTAAGTACACATTACCATATTATTTTTTACGTATCCTCATATTCTTTTATTGTGGACTTAATTTTTGGAAATAACAAAAAACCACAGAGGACAAATTTGAGGACAAAATTGAGAGTGGGTGACTAGGTAACAATAGAAATGGCATTTATTAAGCGCCTACTCTGTGCCGGGCACTGTACTAGCATTTCACACCCATAATCTCATTCATCCTTATCACAGTCTGTTTGGCAGCTGTTGATAAACATTAATATTCATTTTATAGATGAGGAAACTGATGCTCAGGGGCTTTAAGCTTTAAATGGGTTTCCCAGGAGTGTACAATTAGAAAAAAGACAGACCTAGATCATCTGTAGCCTGAGTCCTTCTGATCCAAAACTCATGCATCTTTACACCACTATCTCTAAAACTTTCTTAATGATTACAATCACTTGCATACTTGGTGAAAGTACGAATTCCTGGGCTCTAGCCCAGATATACCCAATCAAAGTATATAGAGGAGGGGCCTGAAAAAAATCACACTGCTTGAAGTCAGGGTATCTCCACTGTGTTTTTGTTAAACGTGTGACATGCATTTAAAATAAAGAGATGGTGTTATGCGGCTCACAGTTCTGGGGCACTTTCCACAACACATACTAGAAATGTTACAAGCATTAGTTATTGGAATGATAGTACCGGCTTCAGGATGACTTCTTTGGAAGGTGATATTTGAATGTTCTGCTTTATTGTCACTAAGATGAGCAGACTCACTGGTATGTAGGCACAACTCATGGCATTTTATAATGGAAAGACTAAGATAGCCCTGATCTGGGATCCTGGATAAATCTTTTAACTTTCAGAGCCTTGGTTTCTTCATCTGTAAAAACAACAATGCTAATACCCATTTGAAGGACTGTCGTACATATTAGAAATATTCCTTGTCATGTAGCAGATGCTTAATTGCTAATTCTTATAATAATAAATAATACATATTTATATTATTTTAATATATTTTGTGTGTGTGCTAAGTTGCTTCTGTTGTGTCTGACTCTGTGTGACCCCATGGACTGTAGCCTGCCAGGCTCATCTATTCATGGGATTCTCCAGGCAAGAACACTGAAATGGGTTGCTGTGCCCTCCTCCAGAGGATCCTCCCAACCCAGGGATCAAACTGGAGTCTCTTACATTTCTGCATTGGCAGGCAGGTTTTTTACCGCTAGTGCCACCTGGGAAGCAAGCCCATTTTCATATATTGAAAGTGAAAGTCACTCAGTTGCTTGGGACTCCTTGCGAGCCCATGGACTATTCAATCCCTGGAATTCTCCAGGCCAGAATACTGGAGTGGGTAGCCTTTCCCTTCTCTAGGGGATCTTCCCAACCCAGGGATGGAGCCCAGGTCTCCCACATTGCAAGCGGATTCTTTACCAGCTGAACTACAAGGGAAGCCCAAGAATACTGGAGTGGGTAGGTAGCCTATCCCTTCTCCAGAGGATCTTCCTGACCCAGGAATCGAACCAGGGTCTCCTGCATTGCAGCCAGATTCTTTACCAACTGAGCTATCTATACAATATTACATATATTTTATATGAATATATAATATTTATATAATGTTTAACATTATATGTATTACATTCTATTATATATGATATATATTTGTATAGTAGAATATTCTATATTATAAAATCTATGATCTATTATATATAACATAATATATATTAATATAATATATTGATAATAATATTATAATTAAGCAAAATTTCTATAGTGATTATTACTTTGTCAACAAAGGTCCATCTAGTCAAGGCTACGGTTTTTCCAGTGGTCATGTATAGATGTGAGAGTTGAACTATAAAAAAAAGCTGAGCACCGAAGAATTGATGCTTTTGGACTGTGGTGTTGGACAAAACTCTTTGACAGTCCTTTGGACTGCAAGGAGATCCAACCAGTCCATCCTAAAGGAGATCAGTCCTGGGTGTTCATTGGAAGGACTGATGTTGAAGCTGAAACTTCGATACTTTGGCCACCTGATGCGAAGAGCTGACTCATTTGAAAAGACCCTGATGCTGGGAAAGATTGAGGGCAGGAGGAGAAGGGGACAACAGAGGATGAGATGGTTGGACGACATCACCGACTCAATGGACATGAGTTTGGGTAAACGCCGGGAGTTGGTGATGGACAGGAAGGCCTGGCGTGCTGCGATTCATGGGGTCGCAAAGAGTCGGATAGGACTGAGTGACTGAACTGAATTGAACTGAACTGTAAGTGTGAACTGCAGCCCTTGGCAGTGATCCTTATATAATGAGCTAGTCATCCAGGGTTTCCGGCTGAATTAAGCCTGGAGCTGAAATCTTGAAAAACGTGTACGGAAAAGCTTCTATACCTATCTCCTGTAGATACGGTGAGCTGGTGGAGGGGGAGAGAGTGGCAGGGGGCCGCAATATTTTGGAAGGCACGTCACAGTGGAAAGAGTAGGAAGTGAATACAAATGTCCCCTAGGTGGCGCTGCATCATCGTGAAAGTGCAAGTGGGAAATTTGGTATTTTTAGAGGTGACTTCCTTCTGGTTTGAATTTCAAATGAGAGCAGGACAGCTCCCTGAGATGTCTGGGAAAAACTGACCAGGAAGAAAGAGTCTTTTTAGTAGGATTGAGTATACAATACTCTTGCCGGTGAGGCCCCTTCGGGTGTTGAGTTGGCTGTAGCTGGAAACAGGAAGCGGGGTCAGGCCAACTTTTATTCATTCTCTGTTGGAGCCCTGCCTGATTTTGACAGGTTGAGAACCATTTATAACTCTGCTGTGGGGGATACTTTAGCCTGGGATGTTAGTGCTTGCCCCTCTGGGGACTCAGTATGGGATGTGAGGGCGGGAGGACCACTGGAATATCCATATAGAATATGCTAATGAATTCTAACAAGAATCGCCCTTTACTGTTCTGTGTGTATCACTGTGCATTTCTCAGCTACACTCGTCCCCTCCAACCTCAATTTCTGGGCAACCTATTTTTCTTTCGGCATCAGAAGCGATAGCATCTGGGAAGTGAGTCTGATGAATTCTGTCTGGCAACCAACATCTTTCAGACTGCCAGATCCTGGGGGAGGAAACTGAGATGCTCAGGAGTTGGTTCAGGGCCAGGTATACCTGTCCTTGAGGTCCCAGTGATTGGGGGAAGGAGACTGGCCAAATGTGAGGCAGAACTTCTGAAACTCTGCTTCCTGAGTTCATTTGCATTTTGGCAAAATGTGACTTTGGTTTCCAAGGGAAAGAGTTCACATGGATTAAAATGTCTCAATTGCCGAAGTTGCTTTGTGTCCCCCACTAAAGCCTTCTGCCATCAATCCCCATCTCTCAACACATTTTCAAATGTGGTGTCTTTGGAAGGTAACCATAGCAACTAAGCTTATTCAAAAATGACTGAATCTAGGCAATAAAGGGAGAGGTAACCCCATGGTATTTTTTACTGGTAACTCACAGGACACTGGTGATTCTAATAATTGTATAGAGTGAATATTGTTACCTATGAACAAGGCACTGTATGACTTGAAGACATTTGATTCTTACAACCATGCTATGCAGTAGTCATCATTATTCTTTCAAACGGTTGAGAGAACTGGAGCAGAAAGATTCTGATGATTAGTCTATGGTTGTGCAGCTAGTTAGGTCTTCTGGACCCTGATATCAAAGGGCCTCCGATATGCTGTAAAGACACTGCCTTCTAAGGAAAGCTGGAGAGAGGTCTTGTCATGTCCATTTTGCAGGTGGTGAAAATGAGTCACAGAAACATGGAAATTGTTCAAGGCAACAGCAGAGCTCAAAACCTCTGTCCCCACCAATACCTTTCTGTCATATATGGCTTTAGCACTCTCAAAATGATCTCATCTGCTTGCAGCTGGTCTTCATGGTATATCTACTTACAGATGAGGGAATTGAGACATTAAGAGGTTAAATGACATTTCCCAAGGTCTCAATGACTCTACTGAAGAAAAGGAACCACACCCACCTCTAATTTCATGCTGCCTTCCTAGATTTGGTGCTTTAGAAAAGCCCTTCCACTTATCCATCCATTCACCTACTCATCCATTTCATAAGAATTTATGAATGTATTAGGTACCATGTATTATGTGTGGTTGACAAGGTTTTCAAGACCAAGTTTAATTCATCAGAGATGTGTTCTACTATACTATAATAATAGGACCATCTTTGACTTGACTGTTGTGGAAATACTGTGTATGAGTATAAGCTTGTATATGTGGGAATTATATATTCTAATTAGTCTAAAAATGCATGCTATATGTGCTATAGATATGATATCATGTTTATAAATTGCCTAAAATGATCACAGGGAAGGATGTTATGCTTAAAATTTTTAGTAAAGTCAAAGGCTGATGGAGACTCAAAAAAACATGATCCGTGACTCCAGCTAGAGCCATCTGCCATGCAGGGAACTCAGAGTGCAGAGAGGAAGAGGGGTGGCCCTTGTCCTGAAGGGCATGTTTGCTGGCTTGGACCCATTGTTCACTCAGTGAAATAGAGCCACGACTCAGAGAGGAATGTTTGGAAACCTCAACTCAGAATTCCTTTGAAAGCTTGAAATGAGTCCTTTGAGCACTTGGGGGCTTGAAGGTAGGATCATGACTTTTGCCTGAAACAGCTCAAAGGTCTGGAGTTGCTAGATGGCAGAGCAAAAGCAGAGGGCAGCGGGAGAGGGTTGTAGGCTTCCAAGCTTTACTGAGGGGAGGAAGGCATGATCTTTTCCATCGATTAAACAGATGCCAAGGAAGATGGCAGGATTGAGTCATCCTGAAAAGCATCACCCTGGTGGCTCAATGGTAAAGAATCTGCCTGTGTTACAGGAAATGCAGGTTCAATCCCTGGGTCGGGAAGATCCCCTGGAGAAGGAAATAGCAACCCACTCCAGTATTCTTGCCTGAGAAATCCCATGGACAGAGGAGCCGGGTGGGCTACAGTCCATGGGTTCACAAAGTCGGACACGACTCAGCGACTAAACAAAAGCAGAGGACTTCCTGCTAGGGTGCAGCAAATCCAGCAAAAGGAGGCTGTGTGAGCTTTTCACAGTCAGCCTGAGCCCACTGTAGGGTCGGGGCAGGGGCCCTGTGGTGTCAAAGGGCTGCAGCCAGTGGAAAGGGGTGTGTTGGTGGTCAAGTGTCTCTTAAGGGCCCCCAAAGGGGAAGAACTAGCATTTGCACATCCAACACACAAAAAAGACACCTTCACAAGTCACAGGTAAATATAAAGACCTTGATGCTATACCTCTTGTCTTTCCTCTCCATTCTGAAAGCCGTAGGGATCACAGTGAGGGGGGCAGGAGGAGGGAAAGAAAGAACAAGGTGGACAAACAGCGAAAGAAGAGACGCTGCTCCTAACTGAGCAGGAGGGAACCTTAAATGTAGAGGCAGTCTGAGCTCAGGTTGGAGAAGAATTTTCAGACACAGAGCATTTTAGAAGAGAGAATTTATTGAGAACAAAGTCCTGAGGTAGTGAGGGTCGCTGCAAAGATAGTGGACCCACTTCCTGACAGACCAGGGAGAGCTGACCCCTTTCATGGGCTTGGGGCAACTTCTATAGTCTTAAGGCAAAATTCCTATGGGGAAGGGTGGCATTAGGTCATCGGTCAGTGGCCTTTGGTGCCCACCTTGCCTAATATGGAGACAGGAGCTGGCTGATTAGGGCCAGGCTGGCTCACGACAAACAGGATGGCTCATGACCATGGTTGCCATAGAGCTTGGCTAATTCTGGAAATATTGCCCTATGACCTCAGCATGGGACTCCACATTAAATTAGATGAGAGATTAGTATTTGGAGAATCAATCAGTAGATGGACTTTTTAATACCTAACAGTGAGACTGATCTAATATTCAAGTGTAGCCTCAAAATGTTCTAGTATAGGCTTGAGGTCTCACTGGGGGAGGAAGGAAAGCTGGCTGAGCAGGCATGACAGGCAGGGGATGGGAGAAAACTGAGCTGTTCCTAGTCTAAGTAAAGGGCTTCCCAGGGGGCGCTAATGGTTAGGAATCTGCCCGCCGATGCAGGAGATATAAGAGAGGCAGGTTCGATCTATGGGTCGGGAAGATCCCCTGGAGTAGGAAATGGCACCCCACCCATTCCAGTATTGTTGCCTGGAAAATTCCATGGATCGAAGATACTGGTGGGCTGCAGTCCCTGAGGTTGCAAAGAGTCGGACACGACTGAGCATCAGGACGACTACTGAGCAGCAGCAGTCTAAGTACTGATCCAGCCCACACATTAGGCTGGTTTCACTTTTGAAAAACCTTCCAGGATATTTTCAAAGGAACCACTGGCTTTCCCTCCCTTGCTCCTTCACCCCCAGCAGCTAGACTGCTTCTAGAATCTTCTCTTAACTTCTGGTTGGTGAAGCATCCCCCACTCTCTTCTGCTTGGTTTCCCATTTTGAACTTATTACCAAGGAAAGAGACTACTTTTTCCATAAATCGCAGGCAAGAGCTGCTAACTCCCTCTAGGTGACTTTGTTGGGTCCTTGGGGTAAGGTTAGACTCTGAAGAGAGTCAACATTACAATTAGAAAAAAATTATCTCTTGCAATAAATTATCCTCTACTACTGCTTATAATAGCCCACAACAGTATGCGGTGTGGGGCTCCAAGAAGAGGAACTCGTCTGCAATTATTTGTGCTTGCCAGGGAAAGGATTTTTTTTTTTTGTTTATTTTTTTTTCAGATTTTTAAAAATTTTATTTATTTTTTTATTGAAGGATAATTGCTTTACAGAATTTTGTTGTTTTCTGTCAAACCTCAACTTGAATCAGTCATAGGTATACATATATCCCCTCCCTCTAGAACCTCCCTTCCATCTCCCTCCCCATCCCACCCCTCTAGGTTGATACAGAGCCCCTGTTTGAGTTTCCTCAGCCATACAGCAATGTTTATTGTTTTATTCATGATTAACCAGCACTGTAAGGATAGGGTTATAATGATAACAACATGACATGTAAAAATGTTTGAGGTATAAATTGCTGGCAAGGTGCTAATCCTAGAACCTGAAAGTCTCAGAGGCAAGGAGTCTATTCCGTGTGTGTGTATGTGTGTGTGTGTGCACGTGTGTGTGTGTTTCTCTGAGGAAAGAGGAGAAAGAAAGGGATAAGATTACCCTGCATATGTGACTATGGGTGGGGCAGAAGTGGCCTGGGTGCTCCCCTTCTCTATTCCAAAGGCTGCTTTGCATTCAAGGTCAAGAGTGCTTAGGGCTCCCACAAGCCCTTTCCTTCCTTCAGTCCCTCACACCGAATGAGGAATAATCATTACCAGAACTACAGTGATCTTTCCTGCTTGTGAAAGTCCACATGTAACTGTTTCGGAGAGGCTGTATTTCTCTCTTCAGTTCAGTTCAGTCGTTCAGTCATGTCTGACTCTTTGCAACCCCATAGACTGCAGCAAACCAGGCTTCCCTGTCCATCACTAACTCCGGGAGTTTACTTAAACTCATGTCCATCAAGTCAGTGATGCCATTCAACCATCTCCTTATCTGTCATTCCCTTCTCCTCCCACCTTCAATCTTTCCCACCACTAGGGTGTTTCCCAAAGAGTCAGTTCCTAGCATCAGGTGGCCAAAGAATTGGAGTTCCAGCTTCAACATCAGTCCTTCCAATGAACACTCAGGACTGATCTCCTTTAGGATGGACTGGTTGGATCTCCTTACAGTCCAAGGAACTCTCAAGAGTCTTCTCCAACACCACAGTTCAAAAGCATCAATTCTTTGGCACTCAGCTTTCTTTATAGTCCAACTCTCACATCCATACATGACTACTGGAAAAACCATAGCTTAAGTATTTCTCTCTTAGAAGTTCAGAAAATTCTAGCTTCCCCAGGGCTGACCTTGAGGATCAGCACCCCTGCTTTCCATTTTCTCGACTCTGAAACACTGTTTGATGCCATGGTTTATGATTTTCCCAAGGTTTGGGGACCTGGTCTGGCAAACAGGATATCTATCCCCTCCACTGGAAGAAGCAAATTCTTCCAAATATCTTCAGTTATGGCAAATCTTCACATTTTCATCCTTTGCATTTAGCTGTGGTTTTCACAAATGGTTAAACATGCCTCACAGCTAACTTTGGTGAATGAGGTTGATAAACTGAGTTAAAATCTTTTTGGTCAAATGTAGGCATAAAGAGAGAATTTTCTGCTAAGATGTAAACCCTAGCTCTGGAAGCAGTTCCAAAAGGAAAAGGCAGCTGATATTTTGAAGAATGTCAGCATCATGGGAATGCATATAGGGTAAGTCTCCCAGGGAAACTATTTTAAGCCCAGACCCACAACTATAATATATCAAGTGTAATAATAGCCACTGTCTCTTCGCATTTTTCTCAAAGGTTAATTAAATTAAAGCCTCTAAATTTGAGGTATATATTATTATGCCCATTTCACAGATGAAGGACCCTAGACTTAGCCACGTGATTTTGAACAAGTTATTTAATCTTCCAGATTTGATTCCAGAGCCATATGGACACATTACATAACTTCATACTAATCAGACAAAGTGTGTGTGTGTTAGTCACTCAGCTGTGTCCAACTTTTTTCTACCCCATGGATTGTGGCCTGCCAGGATACTCTGTCCACAGGATTCTCCAGACATGAGGACTAGAATGGTTGCCATTTCCTTCTTGAGGGGATCTTCCCCATCCAGGGGTCGAACCTGGGTCTCCTGCATGACAGTAAGTCATTTTCAAACAAATAGCATCCTGTTTCTCTCATTTTTATACTAGAATTTGAAGGTAACAATTCATTATCATGGGTTTTTTTTTCCACTTTTGAATAAATTTCTTCATGATTTAAAAAGACCCTTTCCCCACCTTTTTTTTTTTTTTAACTGCATGGAGTAGGGTGGGGATAAGAGTGGGGGTAAGAGGAAAGTCCCCTGGACTGAGGATCAAAAGACCTGGGTGCCAGCCTCCAACCCTGTCATTGAGCTTCTCTGGGGCTTGGTGTACTTGTCTGTATGACAAGGAAGTCAGAGAAAACGTCTCTAGGACATGCCGCTCTCTCTTCTTTACAAATCATTAGCATAAGCCCAGATTTCCAAATCTAGCTTTTGGTCAAAGGTCTTCCCCATTGCCTCCAGCCACAATTTAAGCTCCTAGAAGAAGAACAGGCTGTCATCTGGGACTAAGAGTGCCCGGTGCTTCCTAAATCAAATTCAACATTAAATTGCACTGCAAACAAAAAGTTGTACACAGTTGAAATGCTGGTGAATGGGACTTAATGAGCTCCATATGCCTGACCTCTGGGAAGAAGTGATTTGGGAAACTGTAGCTGGAACTGGAAGAGTCCAAGGGCATCAGCATCTGGTGTGAGTTACTCAGAGTGAAGGGAGTCAACTGCGTTTTTGTCTGGTTGCCAAGCTCGGGAAGGTAGAAATACTGTGTAATCTGTGCTCACCTTCTGAGATCATGCCGACAGGTTTCCAAGCTTGTCCTCACTTCTCAGGAGGCAGAGAAGAGCTTCCTTCCTGCTGCTCTCCCAGGCGCCTGTACCCCTGAGGCTGTGAGGGTTCAGGTCTGTCCTGTTGAAAGCAAGCTCTCTCGTTGGACAGGTCAGCGACTTTAGACCACTTGTACTTGTTTTGGTCAACTCTGCCACTCCTCAAGGGGCTTGTCTAAAGTCCAGGTCTGACAGGGATATTTCTCTTTCTTTTTCAAAAAATGCCAGACTCATGGCTTCATGCATGCAATGCACACTGTCTAGTGAAGCCTGGACTTGCTTTTTCAGATTCCTGGGTCATTATTCGCCATCCTTGGCATCCTGTGTTCTAGCCACATTCCAGTCTCATCTCCCTGAGTCTTTCCACCTGCTTTCTCCTCTGCAGCATCCCTCCCATCCTGTCTCCACCTGGAAAGCTTGTGATTGATGCAGTTTGAGCAACACATACCCTGTGTGTAATGTATCGGCTCACTCGTTGCCTCCCCATTTGTGATTCATCTGTGCCATTTCTGTGTTCCATAGTCCTTAGATGCAGTTGGGGTGAGAAAGGAGAGGTGTATAATTGCCTTCCATACTGGAGAGCTCTTCGTGAGTGAGAGTATATCTTACTATTCCCTTTATATAACTCTGTGTGTGTGTGTGTGTGTGTGTGTAGTCACTTCAGTTGTGTCTGATTGTGACTCTTTATGACCCTATGGACTGTAGCCTGCCAGGCTCCTCTGTCCATGGGGTTTTCCAGGCAAGAGTACTGGAGTGGGTTTTCATGCCTTCCTCCAGGGGATCTTCCTGACCTAGGGATCAAGCCTGCATCTCTTATGTCTCCTGCAGGCTGGTTCTTTACCACTTGTGCCATCTAGGAATCCCAGAGTATAACTGACTCTCAGTAAATGTTTATTGAGTGAACCAATGAACAAAGGAATGGAAAGTCCTTGGAAATCAAGCAGTATTTCAGCTTTGAAACTTTCCCCATATTTCTTTGGTTATCTTGTTCATGATAATTTATGTCTATCAGGTTTTCATGCCCTCTAACATCCTTTTTGAAGGCTACTGTTCCAGGGTAGGGAAACAGCTAATGCTCTTCTGACCCTGGGAAGTTGCTATAGAACAGCACAGAAAGGAACAAACCAGTAGGCATGCTTGTCTTTATAGAATGCTTTTGCTCCCTGAGCTCATGAAGCAAGTAGATGGACATTGGTCTTAGAGATGTGCCTCGATTGCAGTCACTTCCTGTGGACAGTCTGGCAAATCAGTAGGTGTTCCAACTTAGGAACTGGCCAGGCAGTCATTTAGGTCTTCCTTAATAAAATAGAATTTAATAAAAAAAAAAAAAGTTTTATTTTGTATTGGGGTATAGCCAATTAACAATGTTGTGATAGTTTCAGGTGAACAGTGAATGGACTAAGTCATACATATAAATGTAAAAATATGATTTAATTCTGATCTTTTTGTTCTTACCTTTATTTCGATTCATCTCCTAAATCCCAAGACACCGACACCATGAATCAGCACCTGTCTTCTTGATATCAGATTCTGAAGATAAAGGATATTTATATTTTGGAGCCTCCTAGCATTGGTTATCTGAAATAAAATTTAAAAAGACTTGATAGTGATATTTAATAGGATATGGTTATTTTGAATACATTTTTAAAAAATGTGATCCTCCAACAGTCTGGTGAAATGGACCAGGTAAAAATGAAAATGCCTGTTATATAGATGAAGAAGCTGAAGCTAAGAAAGCATGAATGACTCATCCAAAGTCACACAGCTGGAAGGTGGCTGTGCTAATACCCAAACCCGCTATGATTGTGGGGTAATCCTACTTCCCATTGTGAGCATTCGTAACTGAGAAGGCACACACATTGTAGCACAATATTTTTGGCAACCTTTGTAAGTCTTTAATCTTCCAAAGCAAATGATCCATATTTGGTAACTGGCTACTCAAAGGACTTCTCTGAGTCATTTTCATGGTCTAATGAGAGAGAAGCAGCTGTAAGAGAAGATGGTTTGAGATAGGAAAACAATGAATGTTGACCAGTCATTTGACTAAAGTTTTGGCACAGTGCAGTTGAAGTTACCTTGAGGGAAAAACACATTGTGAGAGTGTGAATTTTTATTTTATATTGTTCTGTTTTTGAAACTGGGATTATCCCTTTTCTCCATTCTCAGAGAGGTTTAGAAAACATTAAAAAGGATCAGGATTCCCTTTATTCAACTCTTTCAGAAAAGGTGAGGGTAATAAACGTGTTAAAAACAATGGACAATTTAAAAGTCATTAAATTAAGTGTTCCCTGTTTAGCCTGCACTTGTTAGAATAATGAAATTTGAGGGTTTAAAACATAGCTTGTTTCGAAATGATGCATGAGTTCCCAAAAACCTTGTTTAACATATTGCTGGAATAATGCATATGAGATGGTTAAAAATGGAAGTAGAAAAAAAAAAAAATCCCCAACACCCTTAGAGGAATTTGCAATTCATAAAGTTACTGCCAATTTTGCATTATAGTTGCCATAGTAACCATGCTAGGCTTCTGCTCAAATGTTTCTCAGAGGGGAAGGAATAGTATATAATAAGCTTTTCAAGTGTAATTTTTTTTATTGTAGTTGAATTAGTGTGTAATTCTTATGTGAGTATTTTAGTAATCCATGAACGTGCACTCTAGTTATGCTTCTGATTTCTTATCTCTGTATGTTGAAGCAGTGTATGAAAAGTTGCTGGCTACTAGCACCATTTGGTAATTTATTATAAAAATATTAACAGAAAGCATTATCTATGGTGATTATAAAAGTGAAAACAAGAAAGAATTTTGAATCTGACTATAGTAAATTTCCCAGACCAAAGCGTGGGCTTGCTTATTGATTCAAAGTGCTTTCAGCCAAGCTTTTAGGTTACATTCGCAAGTCACCCTTGTCTCCTCTCCTTTTTCTCAGAAGAGTCCTACATAGTGAATAAATGAAGACCAATTAGACCAAAATAATACTTTCATTTGGCTCTTTGGAGAGGGAGCTATTTTTAAATGGTAATTGACTTTTTGTGTGTGTGTGCTTTGTTCAGCTTCTATGGAGCCCATCTAACAGCTGAGGCAGAGCAGTGCGTGTCTGGACACCAAGCTAAGGTCATCTAGGGTTTGCTTTCTCATGGGCTAGTTTCAAATAGAGAAGAAAAATGGGCTTTGGAGTCAAATGCACCTGGATTAAGCTCTAGCTCAGCATTTTACTGGTTGAGGCCTTAGGCAAGTCACTTAACCTCTAGAACCTCAGTTTCTTCATTTGTATGAAGGCAGTGATCATGCCTTTTAGAGTGTTTGTAAGAGTTAGAGATAATCGGCTGTGATACATTTTGCACAGTGTATTAGTTGCCTTTTGTTGCTGGAACAAGCTACCGTAAACTTCGTGGTTTAAAACAACATGCATTTCTTAGTGCCGGAGGACAGAAGTCCAAACTAAGTCTTGTCGTTGTTCAGTCCTGTCTGACTCTTTGTGATCCCATGGACGGCAGCACGCCAGACTTCCCTCCCCTTCACCATCTCCTGGAGCTTCTTCAAACTCATGTCTGTTGAGTCTATTGAGTTGCACACGAGTTTGAGCAAACTCGTGTCCAACTCAACTAGGTCTTACTAGGATAACATTAATGTGTCAACAGGACTGCCTTCCTTTCTAGGGTCTCTAAAAGAGAATCTGGATTTTTGTTTGCTTTGCTGTTTTTTTTTTTTTTTTTTTTTTACCTCTAGAGGCTACATGCATTCTTTTGTCCTAGGTTCTTCTTCCATCTTCCAAGCTAGCAATGACTGGGTGATGCTGATTTTTCTACCTCCCTCTTCTGCTTAAGGATCTTTGATTGCATTGTGCCCACTCAGATAATCCAGGATAACTTCCCTATTTAAAAAAAAAAATTTTTTTTTTAATGTGGACCATCTTTCAGTTCAGTTCAGTTCAGTTCGGTTCAGTCGCTCAGTCATGTCCGACTCTTTGCGACCCCATGAATTGCAGCACGCCAGGCCTCCCTGTCCATTACCAACTCCCGGAGTTCACTCAGACTCACGTCCATCGAGTCGGTGATGCCATCCAGCCATCTAATCCTCTGTCGTCCCCTTCTCCTCCTGCCCCCAATCCCTCCCAGCATCAGAGTCTTTTCCAATGAGTCAACTCTTGGCATGAGGTGGCCAAAGTACTGGAGTTTCAGCCTTAGCATCACTCCTTCCAAAGAACACCCAGGGCTGATCTCTTTTAGAATGGACTGGTTGGATCTTTAAAAAGCCTTTATTGAATTTGTCACAATACTGCTTCTACTTTATGTTTTTATTTTTGGCCACCAGGCACGTGGGGTCTTAGCTCCCCGAACAGGGATCAGACCTGTACCTGCTGCCTTGGAACATGTGGTCTTAACCACTGGACTGCCAGCAAAGTCCCCAGTCTCCCTATTTTAATGTTAGATGATTTTGATGATCCTGATAAAAGTGCCTAGAGATGACAAAGGGAGTTCTTGGTAATGCTCTTCCAGAAGATGGTATCTCCACAACTACAAATAATGCCAGTGCCCTTCGGCCCTATCGGAAAACAAGGCAGTGAGGGGCTCACCTGCTCTGTCTCCACTGCAAATGGAATGAAAGAGAATAATGCTGTGTACTGGGTGTTGACCAGTAATAAGGAAAGCATTCTGACCAACATTCCACCCTGGAACACTGTGACCAAGGAGATTGTGCAGCTACGTCTCTGGAGGTCTCATCAGCTCGGGATGGTTTAGGTGTGGCTTTGCATGATGACAGGCAGATGGCTGAGTGGCCACCCAACTCCTTTCTTCCTTTATGAATCAGTGAATTTCCTCTCCTCTGTCTATCTCCTAGGTGGGGTTTGCATTGTTGTTCCCATAGGTCTCTCCAGAGCACTCAAGCGACTGATAACATCTGTTATCACTGTCAAAAATGGATTTATCCCCAATGAACCAGAGATGCTCTAGCTTCATATTGTATTTGGGGAAAGCAATTTATTAATGTCACCAGCACTCTTTCTAATTATTTATAAGGAAGGCCTGATTTCAGCTTCTTTTCTCTCATATCTACATGTGCTCATTCTTACTGCTTTTATTTCCCCTCACTTGTTTTTGGCTTCTGTTCTTATAATTTGAATTGACTTCTATGACTATCTTTTTTTCTGGACTAGTTATTTCTTCATCCTTTGAGTTAGTCAATATATTTTCTCAAAATAATTTAATGACAATTCTTTTATAAGAGCAAACAACAACCCCTCCAGGTTAATATTTTTCCAGTTTGATTTGCATAAGGAGAATCTGCTTGAATTTTGCATAAGGCATGTAGCAAAAAGCAATCCACAGGATCCAAAAAACTCAGATAATTGTCTCTTTTCTCAAGAAATCTACCCATTAGTAAATATAAGAACTGTTTTTATTTACATTTCCCCCACAGTTTTCCTCCTTAGTTCCTCTACATTTCTGTGTTGCTAATGCCTGCTATTGGTGGAAGGGAGGGTGGAAAGAAGAAATTAATGATGTTGTTGATTTACATTGTAACCAAACTGACCCTCTTTGGAAATACAAACTGTCACTCCTGTTGCACCACAGAAGATAAAATTTGCTGCTCTACTGGTAACAAGATAAAGGAGAAAGGGGAAGAATATCCCAACTGTAAATTTGTCCTCTCTCTTCTACTTGAGAGCAGGGACAGTAGCTGACAGAGACCTCTTCAATGTGCATATTCAATAAGCAATAGCAGTTCAATAAATACACTGATGTGCTGTGCTAAGTTGCTTCAGTTGTGTCTGACTCTGCAACTCTGTGGATTGTAGTCCACCAGGATGCCTCTTCTCCAGGCAAGAATATTGGAGTGAGCTGCCATGCCCTTCTCCAAGGGATATTCCCAACCCAAGGATTGAACCCGCGTCTCTTAATGTCTTCTGCATTGGCAAATGGGTTCTTTACCACTAGTGCCAACTGGGAAGCCCAAATATGTTGATATTTAAGTACATAAAATAATGTTTTAATTTCTATCCACAGGAGTCATTTCAGGGACTTTGCCTTGGAAAGTCTGTATTCCTTCCTCCTTTTCCTGGCAATTTGTTCTTTCCAGTCTTTTTGAAATACAGCTAGAATTTCCTCAAGTTCTACTTTCTAATCTTATTACATTTGAGCATTTCATGCTCCCAGTTTCTGGACTTAAGATGGCAGATAGTAGAGGAATGGATTTGTGACTGCAATCATTCTGGTTGAACTTGCAAGACAATGAGGAGTTTAGTGTGAAATTGCTGACTTTGGTGTTGGACTGACCTACCTTCTAGTCTTAGCTCTGCCATTTATTCACTTTGTGGGAAAATTTCTTAAACAAGATGATCATAACAATTATCCAAACCAGTGTACTTTGAAGAGTTGAAGGGGAGTATCATCAATCATTATGCCAGGGCAACAAGGGTAAATCAGGATAGTCTTGGCCAAACCTGGATTCATGGTCATCTTATTGTTAGCTGTATAAGCTCTTTCCTCTGTAAAATGTGTAGGAAAAATGTAAGAATTTGAAAAACATCCATCACATAAGACGTTGTAAGGATTCAATGAGGCAATGAATAAAGAGTGCTTAGCACAGGACCTAGATGCTAAAAGTCAGTAAATGTTAGTTACTGAACTAACTATACGTATACAACTTTTCATGTTTCTCAGGAAATGTGGAATGTTTAATACTATCAATAATTACTATTTCTCACTTATCATATGGAACTCACTAAGAGATCTATTATTTCTTGGAACAAGGGTGCTTTTTTCCCTGTTTCCTTTAAGTACGATATAGAAGTCTCACCATCCTAACCCCTTGACTTGGATGAATTAATTTATTTTTATTAAACCCATTTCACTAGAATGCTACTTACTCTTCTTGGGTTAGATACAAAGAATATAGAGGAAGGCATAGCAATTATGAGTTGCAGTTTAGAATGTTCTATTGTAATTTAATCACCAGTGGAAAAATTTCTCCTCTATTACAGTTTCCCAAGTAGAGATCTGCCTAGAAACTCCAGGAAATTTTGCATGGCCTTGTCAGTAGCTAGCTATGGGTTCAGGAGTCTTTTAATGTTTCTATTCTTACAATAAAAATGCTTATATTTAAGATCAAAAATACACCTCTGATGCTTTAGCTTTGTTTAGTAAGAAAACAAGAATTGGCAATATCAAAATGTTTTTAATACAACTTTGATAAAAAAAAAAAAAAACCCAACTTAATTGCATGGGAAGATAACAAAGAAGGGTAGATGCCTTGGAAAGTATTTCAAGTTCATTAGAGAAGGATTCTGAGAGCCCATCCCCAGAGTTGCTTGATGGATCCAATAAGTGTGTCCTTGTTTCTATTTTTGTAAGATATTATATTGGATCTTGTAGAAACCTCTGGACAAATGTTTTCTTGCTGCCATCAAGTTAATATGAATTATTGATGACTAATCTTTGTTAAGAGCTTCATAAACTAGCTTCATTAATTCATCTATTCATCTATGTATCCATTGATCCGTGCTTCTGTTCAACAAGTCTTTGTTGAGCCTACTATTATGTACTAGGGTCAAAAGACTTAAGTAAGCCATATTTAGGCTTTACTTTTGTGGTAGGTTTGCAAAAATGGTTCCAATTCCCCCACTCATCCCTCTTAGCTATATTACTTTAAAGTTCCTTTTCATGTTGACTCTGATCCCAGCCATGAGACTTGCTTTGGCCAATGAGTTGTTGATAAGCATAACATAAGCAAAGGTTGAAAGCAGTTGTGCAATCAGGCTTGTCTTCATTCTTACCCTCTTTGTCACTTTAATAAAGTCTGTACTAGTTCATTGGATGATTAGAGACATTTGAGACAAAGATGAATTGGCCCAGTCATTCCAGCCAAGAGCATACTATATTGGCTGAAACTGAACAGAACCCCACACAACAATAGATCTCCCTATACATGTGAAATTATCCAAGTGAAACCAAAAGAACCACTCAGTCAAGCTCAGTCAAGATAAGCAGAGTTGCCAAATCAACCATCTCAGAGGAGTGAGTAAGAATCACTTATTGTTGTATGCCATTGATGTGTTGCGGTTGGTCGTGTATCTGCCAATTGGATGTTCTCACAGATTCCACAATAATTTTTTTGCAAGAATGCAATAGCTGTTTTGAGGTATTTGCTTCCAATGAGTTCATGCTTCTGAAAGACTTGGATTGAAATTCTAAAAATTTTGTGCATGTCTGTGAAACAGAGGAAGAGATTCATTCACTTCTTTGTCATTTATCAGCTATTTGGGTGCTGACTCTATCAGACATAGTGATAGGCACTGGGGAATTTAAAGGAGAAATATAAATAAGCCTATGAGTGCAAACTTCTTGCTTTAATGGAAGACACTGTAAATACTAAAATACTATTAGATTATTCATTCATTCATTCAATAAACACATGTTGAACACCCAGTATAGACAAAATAGTAGGCAAAATGGTTGGAGGTTATAAAGAAGTAGGTTTTTAAAGAGTTTACTATAATATCTAAAACAGGATACCAGTACACAAAATTAATACAAATCAGAAGGAATTAAGTGCTCAAACTGAAGTTCAAAGTATAGCCTAAGTGAAGAATGAGTAATAATTAATTCTCATTAGGAAAATCATGGAGTGCCTTAAGGATACCATGGAATTTAAGCTGGACTTTGAAATTTTTTGATACTTCTATAAAATAAAGAATATCGAGTTGTGGCAGAGGGCTTCGATCAGTGGCTGTAAGATTTTGGGAAAGATAAAGCTCAGGAAGAAGGCAGCCTCGAAAAAATTAGAGTCTAGAGGCCTGAATCCTCTCCTTCACAGTTCAATTCATTGGTTGTGTGACTCTCACCAATGAACTTAGCCAGTTTCTATTTTCTCATCTCAAAAATGAGTAAAGTGTTCTAGATTATCTGTATAGACATTTTTAGCTTTAAGAAACCCTCCCCCGCCATAACCTGAGTAAATTACTCACTGTATATTTAAACACAATAAAGTGGCCAATATTTTCCATTAAAGACTGGCCAGCCTGGGCTCAGTTATTTTTGTCATATTTAAACTGATACAATTTGAAGATTTCATACATTTCAGTTATTCATACTTGAATATACTTCAGTCTTTATGGGGCAAGCAGCATGGTGGAAATTCATCCTTGGAGTGACAGAATCGTTGGTCAAAATGAAGGTAGGGCAGGGGGAATTAGTGGAGAGCTTTCATAAAAGAGTAGAGAGAACCAGACCAAAGTGGGTTCAAATACTGGTGCTATTGTCAGCAACGTAATTCTATGCAAGTCACTTCTCTTTGTCTCGATGTTCTCATCTACAAAGTGGGAATAATAATTCTGCTTCATAAGATAAGGAGCAAAGAAGGTAATACATTCAATGTTAGTTATGAATAGTTCATTGTGGATAATACAGGAGTGAATAAGTGAGATTTCTGCATGAGGGTGTCCCTCCCCATACACATGAGATGTGTTCCTAAAAGACTGTAAGTGATTTGAATTTTTAAGACTCCTTCATATTTGAAGTGTGCTACTTTACAAATTTTACAAGTCCCTGCTGTGATTCTTCTTACTAAACAATTGTTTCTTAGATTACGTGAAATTTGAATTTATAAAGCAGGTAATTATTTTCTTCGGGAATGGATTCTAGAACTAGGCTGAATGTGAACTAAACTGCTAGTTGCCTACCCATTATTCACTTTTTCCTTCTTTCTTAATAAGATGCTGAGATGTCAGTGTGCATCACTGAGAAGCTTCATTGTGATACAAGTGGCCAATGTGATACAAGCTGAAGGCAATAGGTAAGGCATCAAGAAGGGTCCATCTTGGACTTCCCTGGTGGTCCAGTAGTTAAGACTCTACTCTTCTAATGCAGGGGGCATGGGTTCAATCCCCGGTTGGGGAATTTCCATATGTGGTGTGGCAAAAAAAAAAAAAAGTCCCTCTTTAGTACTTACTCTTCCCTTTTTCTTGTTTGGGATAAAGATTGAGTATCTAGAAACCCAGAGACATTTTGTGGCTTTGATAATGGAAGTCATTATGCTAAAGATAGTGGAGCAGCTGAAGAAGGAGTTGCAGTGCCTGATGACTATGGGGTTGCAGTACCAACCCCGGACCATCCAGCTTTAGGCTTTCCTTTTTGTTTGAGTGTAGTAACATACCTCGTTTAAGCCTCTGTTATGTCTGTTCTCTGATATGAGCAGTTTATTGTAGATACTGACTGAGACACCTAGCAATATTGATGGAATTGCGAAGTTCATTGGGCTGAGGGTGGTGATGTCAGAATCAGAAACCACAGTAATAATCATGTTTGAGTAACACCCCCCCACCCACCGCCAACCCCACTAAGCTGATTGTCTATGCAAGATTTCACAAGACTAACCAGTTGATGTTGACAATACTACTGTTTGTCAGTAAGACTTATCGCATGTTCACTTAGATGCAGGGAAAGCATATAGGGAGGGCACCCTGTTTAGTCTTAAAGAACCAGGAATGCCTTCATTAAGGAGATGGTGTGTGTGCTGAAAACTCAAGGAAAGCAGCAGCTAGCTACTGAGGTTGAAATGGAAGGGAGGGTGACGTCAGAAGGAAAGGCATCCTGGGAAAAAGGAACAGCATTTGCAAGTGGGCAGAAGTGAACTTGGTCATTGAGGGAACTGCAAGTAGTGTATAAATGAAACCTAGAGTCAGAGATAAGGGATAGGGAGTGGAGGGAGGTAGCAGACAGGGCCAGAAACTAGGTCAGGGAGCTGACCAGGTGGACATTTAAAATCACATTTAGGCATTTTGCTCTATCCTAAAAGGAATGAGCTTCCATTTTTGAAAGACAGTTGTGACGGCAAGGAGAAGAAAGGATGGGGCAGGCTTGAGTCGGTTGTTTCAGTGAACCAAGTGAGAGATGATAGTTACACTGAGGGGTGGGATTAGAAATATGGAGAGTAGATAGATTCAGGGAACCACATGAGTTAGAACCAACAGGACCTGATGAATGATTGGCCTAGTGCCAAGGAGGGTGCCTGGGTTTCTGGTTTGGGATCTGTGTTAGAGCAAATCTGCAAATCTCATGGATGGCATATTTGCTGCTTCTTGTAAGAATCCTAAATGTCTGCTTCCTATTTAAAAATGAGCTTGGTTGCAATTGGCTTAGTGAAAATTAAATTTTATTGATAAGAAGGGTAAGCCATCTGGCTGTTCTCTGACTGGTTGATATCTATATCCCTGGGTATAATAAAGATGTAACCTCTTGCCACAGGAAGCTATTACCTGATATTATTTATTTCCTGATAAAAAGGAGCAAATCATGCCTGGACATCTGTGGAAAATGAGTTTCTAATAAAGCTAGGGTAGTTAATGTCTAAATGGGAGTTTCTCCTGTAATGATAAATGTCTGCGTTGTTGAAATAGTTTCCATAAAACTCAGTAGGTAAGAGGGTAGAGATATTGTGTAATTGTCAATGAGGCAATAAAAGGATGTTTGTTTATGGGGTTTATAATCAACAGTGAACCCTAACTCTTATGAAAAATGAAAATGTTTTCATGTACCAATTCAGCAATAGAAGTTTCTGTTCCAGAAAAAAATTACATTTTAATATGTATTTAGTATAACATCCAATGGATAATAGAAAAAAAAATGTGGAGAGAACAATAGCAAACTGTGACCATGTGTGGGAATGCAGTGTTAATAGCTCTTAGAACAAATAATACCATATTGCTGACCATTCAGTGTACACAAAGGACTATTTTTTTCTAATTGTTCTGTGAAATTATTGGTTATAAAATCCTTCACTGTCAGATTGCTGTCTTTATTGCTGGGCTGCTGGAATGTGGCAGCAAGGGGAAAAGTATACCTTCACCTTGTCTACCTGGTTCTTTTTTTTTGCCTCAAACACCTTGATGAAAAAAAAATTCACTGATATTCTGGTATTGGATGTAACAGAAACCCACAAGACCAGTATGCTATAGATGAAGATGTCATACTCACTTGTCCTTGTCTCAGGTTCTTTTTCGATCTTCAGGTTGGGCGCCGGTGATCCTCTAGACTCTAGAGGGTCTTGGTGGTCCCTGGGCTACAGTGGGTTTTGTGGTTATCCTCCACTGGCTATGAGCAGGCACCTGCAGGGCTTCCTCATTTTGAAGATGGTTATCTAGAACCAAGTTCCATTATCACTCGGAGAGACCCCAATATATAATGCCTCACGTAAGCTAGAAGTTTACTTCTCTTTTACGTAACAGTTCAGAGGTAAAGATAAGGCTGGGGTAGGTAGATGATTCTGCTCCACCAGTTCTGTAGGGTCTAATTTTTCTTCTAACTTGTTGCTTTGCCTTCCCTTGGACTAATGTCTTCAGTTGGCTGATCTAAGCCAGGCCATAAGCATCATATCCTCTTTCCAGCCCATGGAAGAGGGAAGGAGGGATTGAGCTCCCTTTGAAAAGGTATAACACAGAAGTTGCTCATCCCATTGGTCAGAATAGCATCATGTGATCACACCTACCTTCAAGGGAATCTGGAAAATAAAGCCTCTATTTGGGCAGTCAAGTGCTCAGCTAAAACTCAGATTTTGTAGTACTAACAGGAAGATGGGGAAAATGGCGATGTTGGGGAGGGCATATGGTAGTCTCTGCCACACAGTCTTTTGGATCTGCTTTAGTGATTGCTCTTTCTCTGGAATCAGTTTCATTTTATGGGGTGTTTGGGCAGGGGCCCTTACATCTTATTGATGATGCCCATATGGTGACTGTTCATTGCTGAGAGAGAAGCCATTGGAAACTACATATTTCAAATGTCATGTTCAAACTGATACAATTTGAATATTTCATACATTTCAGTTATTCATACATGAATACACTTCAGTCTTAATGTAGCAAGCTCAACATGGTGATAATTACATTGTCTATCATATTTACCATGCTTTCTTAAACTAAATCCAAGGGAAACCTGAATATTTGTTAAGGATTTTCCTGTCTTGTTCCATAAACCTGTCGCTGGAATGTGGCAATTAAGATTTGCTACCAAAAAATAAATGACAACATTTGAAACTGAATGTTGTGCATTGTTTATTTACATCCTAAAGAAAATATACTAGGAATACATTTGTATCTCAAAACAGAAAGTTCTGTTTCTGTGCTGTGAAATACACCTGAGAGAATCTGGAATTTTGTTTTCTTCTACAATGTTAAAATGGCATTTTTCTGTAGGGCTATTGTGACGATCCTTGATGAGTTGGGGCTGGTAAATTGAGAGGGCCTAGTCTTTGGAAGTTTAGGAGGATTACCTGAGAGTCCAAAAATAACCATTTGGGGTCATTCAAACTTTTCTCATAGCACTATTATCCGCTTTATAGTTGTCGGTTAGTCACTCAGTCATGTCCAACTCTTTGAGATCCCGTGGACTGCAGCATGCCAGGCTTCCCTATCCTTCACTATCTCCCAGAGTTTTCTCAAACTTTTGTTCATTGAGTCGATGATGCCATCCAACCACCTCATCCTCTCTCACCCCATTCTCCTCCTGCCCTCAATCATTACCAGAATCAGGGTCTTTTCCAATGAGTTGAATCTTTTTATCAGGTGGTCAAAGTACTGGAACTTCGGTTTGGGCATCAGTCCTTCAATGAATATTCAGGATTGATTTCCTTTAAGATGGACTGGTTTGATCTCCTTGCTGTCCAAGGGACTCTCAAGTCTTCTCTAGCACTACCATTTGTAAACATCAATTCTTCAGTGCTCAGCCTCTTTTATGGTCCAAATCTCACATCCTTGTGTGACTAGTGCAAAAACCATAGCTTTGACTATATGGACCTTTGTCAGTAAAGTGATGTCTCTGCTTTTTTTTCTTTTCTTTCTTTGAATATTTTTTTTAAACTTATTTGTTTTTTATTGAAGGATAATTGCTTTACAGAAGTTTGCTGTTTTCTGTCAAACCTCAACATGAATCAGCTATCAGTTCAGTTCAGTTCAGTCACTCAGTCATGTCTGACTCTTTGCGACCCCATGAATCCCAGCACGCCAGGCCTCCCTGTCCATCACCAACTCCCAGAGTTCACTCAAACTCATGTCCATCGAGTTGGTAATGCCATCCAGCCATCTCATCCTCTGTCGTCCCCTTCTCCTCCTGCCCCCAATCCCTCCCAGCATCAGGGTCTTTTCCAATGAGTCAACTCTTCACATGAGGTGGCCAAAGTATTGGAGTTTCAGCCTCAGCATCAGTCCTTCCAATGAACACCCATGACTGATATCCTTTAGAATGGACTGGTTGGATCTCCTTGCAGTCCAAGGGACTCTCAAGAGTCTTCTCCAACTCCACAGTTCAAAAGCATCAATTCTTCAGCGCTCAGCTTTCTTCATAGTCCAACTCTCACATCCATACATGATCACTGGAAAAACCATAGCCTTGACTAGATGGACCTTTGTTGGCAAAGTAATGTCTCTTCTTTTGAATATGCTATCTAGGTTGGTCATAACTTTCCTTCCAAGGAGTAAGTGTCTTTTAACCTCATGGCTGCAATCACCATCTGCAGTGATTTTGGAGCCCAAAAAAATAGTCTGACACTGTTTCCAGTGTTTCCCCATCTATTTGCCATGAAGTGATGGGACCGGATGCCATGATATTCGTTTTCTGAATGTTGAGCTTTAAGCCAACTTTTTCACTCTCCTCTTTCACTTTCATCAAGAGGCTCTTTAGTTCCTCTTTACTTTCTGCCATAAGGTATACATATATCTCCTCCCTTTTGAACCTCCCTCCCGTTTCCCTCCCCATCCCACATCTCTAGGTTGATACAGAGCCCCTGTTTGAGTTTGCTGAGCCATACAGCAAATTCCCGTTGGCTATCTATTTTACATATGGTAATATAAGTTTCCATGTTACTCTTTCCATACATCTCACCCTCTCCTCCCCTCTCCCCATGTCCATAAGTCTGTTCTCTATGTCTGTTTCTCCACTGTTGCCCTGTAAATAAATTCTTTAGTACCATTTTTCTAGATTCTGTATATATGTGTTAGAATACGAATACGATATTTATCTTTCTCTGTCTGACTTACTTAACTCTGTGTAATAGGTTCTAGCTTCATCCACCTCATTAAAACTGACTCAAATGTGTTCCTTTTTATGGCTGAGTAACATTCCATTGTATATATGTACCCGAACTTCTTTATCCATTTATCTGTCAATGGACATCTAGGTTACTTCCAGCCATTGTAAATAGTGCTGCAATGAAAAATGGAGTACATGTGTCTCCTTCAATTTTGGTTTCCTCAGGGTATGTGCCTAGGAGTGGGATTGCTGGGTTATATGGTGGTTTTATTCCTAGTTTCTGCTTTTTAATAAACTGTCTAGTTTTGTCATAGCTTTTCCTCTAAGGAATAAGTAATATCACTTATCTTTCCCTCCGATAGACTCTGAACTCCTTGTGGAAGAACTTTATCATCTCCAACTTTGTGACTCCTGAGCTTAGTGTATCAGATCAGATCAGTCACTCAGTCGTGTCTGACTCTTTGCGACCCCATGAATCGCAGCATGCCAGGCCTCCCTGTCCATCACCAACTCCCAGAGTTCACTCAGACTCACGTCCATCGAGTCAGTGATGCCATCCAGCCATCTCATCCTCTGTCGTCCCCTTCTCCTCCTGCCCCCAATCCCTCCCAGCATCAGAGTCTTTTCCAATGAGTCAACTCTTCGCATGAGGTGGCCAAAGTGCTGGCGTTTCAGCTTTAGCATCATTCCTTCCAAAGAAATCCCAGGGCTGATCTCCTTTAGAATGGACTGGTTGGATCTCCTTGCAGTTCAAGGGACTCTCAAGAGTCTTCTCCAACACCACAGTTCAAAACCATCAATTCTTCGGCGCTCAGCCTTCTTCACAGTCCAACTCTCACATCCATACATGACCACAGGAAAAACCATAGCCTTGACTAGATGAACCTTTGTTGGCAAAGTAATGTCTCTGCTTTTCAATATGCTATCTAGGTTGGTCATAACTTTCCTTCCAAGGAGTAAGTGTCTTTTAATTTCATGGCTGCAGTCACCATCTGTAGTGATTTTGGAGCCCAGAAAAATAAAGTCGGACACTGTTTCCAGTGTTTCCCCATCTATTTGCCATGAAGTGGTGGGACCGGATGCCATGATCTTTGTTTTCTGAATGTTGAACTTTAAGCCAACTTTTTCACTCTCCTCTTTCACTTTCATCAAGAAGCTTTTAGAGTTCCTCTTTACTTTCTGCCATAAGGGTGGTATCATCTGCATATCTGAGGTTATTGATATTTCTCCCGGCAATCTTGATTCCAGCTTGTGTTTCTTCCAGTCCAGCGTTTCTCATGATGTACTCTGCATATAAGTTAAATAAACAGGGTGACAATATACAGCCTTGACGAACTCCTTTTCCTATTTGGAACCAGTCTGTTGTTCCATGTCCAGTTCTAACTGTTGCTTCCTGACCTGCATACAAATTTCTCAAGAGGCAGATCAGGTGGTCTGGTATTCCCATCTCTTTCAGAATTTTCCACAGTTTATTGTGATCCACACAGTCAAAGGCTTTGGCATAGGCAATAAAGCAGAAATATGGGCTGTTAAAAAGGCAGAGTGAGGATGAGGGAGAAAGAAGTGGGGCTGTAGCCCTAAGCAGGAGTTGTAACCTCTCTCAGCACATCAGGTAAAGGGAGGAGTAGATTGGCCTGGATAAAAAGTCTGGGAGTTCCTGTCTGAAGGCTCTGTCTTCTCTATGAGTTGTGGGAAGCTATCTGTCTTCAGCTGAGAGTGGCTGGGGGCAGGGAGGTCAAGAGTTTTAGGAGACTGAGAAATGGTTACTTGGAAAACATGAGAGACGGCTGATGGGAAAGTAGAGGGGGTTGCCTGTCAGCATTTAGAATCTCTTTCACTTCAGTCCCATCTATTTATGACCCTCTTTCCCCCCTATTGTCTCTTCCCCGTCACTGTCTAAGCACGCTCACAGGCGTGCACCTTTAGCATATAAAACCCTCCTACAGCCTCAAATCCCTCTCTAACAATTGCCTTTCCCTTCCTCCTCTTCAAGGATGAACTCCTAGGAGAGGTGCTCCCCTCAATTCTCTAGCACCTCCCTTTTATCCCACCCCCAATGACTCCTTTCCATTTCCTTCCTTGGAATCATTCTCGAAGAATCCTAGTGATACCCTTGTTGCTAAATGTGATGCAGACTTGAGGTCCTTATTCATTTATTTACAGAGTAGCTTTTAACTGCTCCTTCCTTCTTGAAATAGTCCCTTTTATCGATTTTAAAATGTTTTTTGTCTCCTAATTTTTTTTTTAGCCACTCCTTTTCAATATTGCTAAGTCTCTTCAGTTGTGTCCAACTCTTATAACCCCATGGACAGTAGCCCACCAGGCTCCTCTGTCCGTGGGATTCTCAAGCAAGAATACAGGAGTGGATTGCTATTTCCTTCTTCAGGGGATCTTCTCAACCCAGGGACGGAAACTGCTTCTCTTATGTCTCCTGCATTGGGAAGCAGGTTCTTTACCACTTTTACCACCTGGGGTTACTCTTCTTCTACCTGTTTCTAAATGTTGATGTACCTCTCCCCAGGGTCTTGTCCCGGGGCTTCTATTCCTTACACTATCTTGCTGCTTAATCTTACTTGCTCCTATGTCTGCATTATATCTTAATGCTAATGACTGCCTAACTCACATCTTCAGCTCCCGTATTTTCCATTAGCTCTAGATCCATGTACCCCCAGATACTTCCTGGACTCTATAGTTCACATTCTATAGAAACCTAAACATCCACAACTCAACTCATTGCCATCCCCTTGATACCTGCTCCTCCCCCTATGTTCTCTAGTTTAGTCAGTGGCATCTCCACCCATTTGGCAGATAAGTCAAATATCAGGACATTATCCTTACCTGTTAGTTCTCCATCACCATCATTGTACTTCTTCAAAATCTCTCTCAAAATGCAGCTATATACTACTACTACCATAGGCTCACCACCAAGTCCCCTTGCCTATATTACTTCTTTTATACTTACAAAAAATTAACATTTATTTTTTGGCCATGCCACATGGCATACAGGATCTTAGTTCCCCAACCAGGGATCGAACCCATGCCACCTGCAGTGGAAGCCCAGAGTCTTAACCACTGAACTGCCTGGAAGTACCTAAATTGGTTTCTGTATTTGCAGTCGATCAACTCTCTAACCCAAGCCTCCAAACTGCAGCCAGAGTGTCCTTTCTGAATGCAAAGTTTTATCATTTTCTCCCCTGCCTAAAATTTTAAAAATATATGCCCTTTCCTCTATGAAGTTCACACTTTCACAAGGCTTATAGCCATATATGACTCCTGACTGTTTATCTCCCTAGCTTTATCTCTGACCACCCCCTCTCTGGGTTTCTAGGACACATCCAGACTGACCTCTTTTTAGTTTCTTTAGCATATGCTTTCTCTTATCTCAATGAGATGCTTTTTCCCTCTGGAACTCCCTGTTCTCCTTCTTGGATAACATTTACTCACTCACTTCACACACATTTTCTTAATGCTTCTATAGTATTAGTAAGGCTTTGTACTAGGCCTTAAGGATATGATAGTAATTAAAACAGAGAACTCCTTGCTCACTGATATCAGGACTGGTGCTGTTCTAATCAGATTTTTTGGTCATCTGTCACAGCAGGCATACAACTAGAGTTCCTCTGTGAATTCCTCAGGGAGCCTCCAAAGGAAACATTCCACTGCATCATTCCCTAGAGAAGGATACTACTGGGTGACTTATCAAACCAAAACAAAAGCTAAATGATGATGCTTCAGAGGAACAATGCCAAGAAAGCTCTAGAATCTCAGGGTCAGGAACCCTTGTGGTGTTTCTTGTGGTGTCAGCATTGTTTTAGCTAACTTCTTAAAATAGGAATATGACAGAGGGTGATTTCTGTGTGTTCCCTCAATTAAAATTCAAATTCCTGGGAGAGGAATCTGATTGACCTGGCTATGGTCAAGTATCTACACCTAGAGATTGGATACTATGTCTGGCAACTAGAGGTACTACGACCGTTGTTATGGTATTCTAGATGGGAGATGATGGTAATTTGGATTATGATAGCAGTGGAAAGGGAGAAAAATGGATGGATTCAGGATATGTTGATATGCAGAGGCTGATGTTTCGTGAACTGGTTGTCAAGGTAGAGGGAATAAGAATCATAGATGATACACAGATTTTTAGGTTTAAGCAGCTAATGGAAGATAATGTCATTTGCTGAGACTTGAAGATTGGGGGAGGAAGGAGATTTGGGTTGGTAGCGTCTGGAGTTAGGAGATTGTGAGTCTATTTTGGTCATGATACGTTTGAGACACTTAATCAGCCATTGGATATGAAACTGAAGCTCAATAGAGCAGTCAGATCTAGAGAAAAAATATGGGAGTCTTTACCATATAGATGCTATTTAAAGGCAAGGGTCTAGATCTGATAATTTATGGATACATGACATAATTAAGGCTCTAGGACTGAGCCTTGGGGCACAACTGTGCTTAGAGCTTGTAATAGAGAAGGAAGAGTCAGCAAAGGAGTCTGAGAAGGGAGACCAGCAAGGTAAATGGAAAAATGGAATTTTCCACCATTGTCACAGGAGCCAGATCTCATTATCAGTAACAGATCTTCTCCTGTATGGATGTCTGTTCATTCTTGAAATGCATAATCTGCTTTAGTCACCCCCCAGTGGATTCACTGATGCTTTCCCTACATATCCTGATATACCCGATTTAACCCATCACTATTACAAATTTTATGGAGAGATCACCCAAACCAGATGGGCTGTGTGTCATCGCTAACAGCCTTGACAACATGCTGTCTCTCTGCTTCATGGTGCTTATTTTTTATTTTCTTTTACAGGCTATAACCTGTCAAGTTAATACAGTTCTTTGTTTATGGGAGAATTTCCTATGTCTTATGTCCATTATGGTCATGTGCTTTCCACTGTTGACTGCTCATGTCTGTACTCTGGTTAGAAGTTTTTATAGGTCAATAGAGTGTTAGAGCTAGATGGATGCTAAGCAATCCTATAATACCAACCCCTGTTAAAAAAAAAATCACAACTTATTTATCAATTACCCCATTAATGGACAGTCATGTTGTTTGACTTTTCCATCACTACTGGTAATGCTTTCATAGGCATCTTTGTTCACCTTCCTTTGTGCCCATGTTTGAGAGTTTCCTAAGGGTATATACTTTATTTTTTAAAGAATTTATTTTGTTCAAGTATAGTTGATTTACAATGTTGTATTAATTTCTGCTTTACTGCAAAGTGATTCAGTTATACATACATATATATTCTTTTATATATTCCTTTCCCTCATGGTTTATCACAGAATATTGAATATCGTCCCCTGAGCTACACAGTCGGAACTTGTTTATACATTCCATATATGAAATAGCTTGTGTCTGCTGATCCCAGACTCCCAGTCCATCTTTCCTCCACTGCTGCTCCCCGCACCTGGCAAGCACAAGTCTGTTCTCTATGTCTATGAATCTGTTTCGTAGATATGTTCTTTTGTGTCATATTTTAGATTCCACATAGAAGTGATATCATATACCAACCCCTCAATTTTAAGATGAGAAAGCTGAGACCTTGAAGTGGTCATTCTGTCCAAAGAGATGCGAAGATGATGTTTCAGCATCATCTACTAGGGTGATCAATAAAACTAGTGAATTATTTTGTATATCTTAAATATATTGAATAAATCTATAAATGTCAGAGCAAGGGAGACCTTAGTGTTCAGGGGTTGAGGCAGAGAAGGTGGTTGTGTAAAGAAATTGATAGCAACAGTTCTGCCTTTCTCACAGTTTTAGCATTCAACCCCATGAATGATTTTGTGAAAGTTCATTATGAATAATAGCATGCCATACAAAGGTAAGGTTATATTTTTTTCTCCAGATAAGCCAGATAAATATTGGTCAGTTTTCTCAAAAATCACTTCTGCTTCAGGAAGAAGTTTATCTTATGCCTTAATACCCCTCTGGGTTCTGATTTCTTAGCTCTTGTAAGCTGACTAGTGTAGCATTTACATATCGCCAAGCCCTTGAGTGAACTTTAGCAAGAACCCTTGAAGTTCACCCCACAGTTTGGTATGGACCAAGGGACTGGTGCTTGCTTCCCTGTATAGGCTGTCTATCAGGGACCGGACGGTTTTGGGGCTTCCCAGGCGGTGCAGTGGGAATCTGTCTCCAGTGCAGGAGACACAGGAGACCTGGGTTCAATCCCTGAGTCAGGAAGATTCCCCTGGAGGAAGAAATGGCAATCCACTCTAGTATTCTTGCCTGGAAAATCTCATGGACAGGAGAGCTTGGCAGGCTAAAGTTCATGGGCTTGCAAAGAGTCAGGTATGACTGAGTGACTGAGAAGGGACCAGAGGGTGCCTGAGGGTGGGAGGCCAGGCTGGATGATAAGCTTGGCCCAGAGCAAGCTCTGAAATGAAGCTGGGCCATTGCAAATCTTCTAGGAGGTGCAAGAATATTATAGGTAACCCCAGCCAAAGACTGATAGAACACACCATTAAATAAATAGAAACGAATAACACATACTTGAGATGAAGACAAATGCATTTTAGCTTGATTTTATTTTCTCATTTTTCCTTAGGGGGTCAGGTGGCTCAGGAGTCCCACCAGTGGAATTGCTATTAATCATGATCATTTACCTTCCAGAGAGGAAAAAATAAAGTTAACGTGTGCAAGCCATTTTTTCTAAAATTCTGATACGGTGGGAAAACATAGCTTTATTCTCCCAAGTAATTACCAACTACAGAAAGAGAGAAAAAACTTATAATCACAAATGTAATGTCAGACTTTTTGGCACTTTCATTTAGGACATGTATTCAGCCTGAAAAAAAAAAAAAAAGACAAAAAACATTTTTAGGATTCTATTTCAAATTTGTTCCAGAGAAAGCTTTTTACTTTCCCTCCCATGACACGGAATCTTAATATAAAACACACAAGGGCTACTGGGTAGAAAAAGAATGGAATCAGACAGGAATTTAGGGATCTACAATTACAATGAATATGACTCAGTGGACAAAGTAAGGATGATTTCTAAATATATCCCTCAGCCCTGCCCCCTACACCTTCTCCACCCCACCAGCTTCCTGGGTACAGATGTTGTTAGGTATTCTGGGTCTGAAGGACAGATGGGGTTTGGGGGGAGTGGTCTTGCCTAAAGACAAACTGAAACATGGCTTCAGTTAGAGCCATGGGGTACACACCAACCAAGGCCAAGCACATCTTCCTGTTCCCTCTCACCCTTTCACCTTGGTATACACATTGCAAATTTAACTGTCCAATGTTAAGAAAATGCTCAGTGAAGTTCTCATTCTAAAAAAAGTCTGATAAAAGCAGCATGTGATCATCTATACTCTGAATAATTGAAGTCCTGTATATCCCACTCTTACCTCTACTGGTAGCACAAACTTGAGCCTTTTTCTCTTTCTCCTTCTCCATTTAATCGACTTTCCATTTGTTCCTCACAAGAATCAAAAACGGATTTTAGGTTGCCTACAATAATTTGTGAAATATAAAACATAACAAGAAATAGAGGAGGAAATTGGGGTGGAAGGAAAGTTGGATTGCAAAAAGGAGAGACAGCTAGGGGTGAAGTTAACATTTGGAAACACAAATGAAAATGTTCTCTTGAAAGCCTGAGGTTGGCTACAAACCCTGTTTTGACTTTTTGAGTCAAGGAGGAAATGGGATGAGTTGCAATAGTCATAGTGTCCAATAGTCAAAAATATAGAAGCTTCTCTTGAGAACTGACACTAGTTTTGCATGTTTTATTTAGATGGTACCCTACTTTTGACCGTTTTTGCTTCTCTATTATGTAATATGCCGAAACAGGAAGATGGAATAAGATCTACGTTATAGGCTGATTTGAGGCTGACTTCTTGATGTAGAAGTTGTTCCTAAATTAAGCTACAAAACAGAATTCATCCAGAGTGCTTTAAAAAATACACACTCTTGGGGCCCATTCATGAAGACTGTGATTTTATCGGTATGGGGTGGAAAATGAGAAATATGCATATATCTTTTTTTTTCCAAGGAGTTTCTGCTCCAGCAAGTCCAAAGACATATAGTTAGAAGCTGCTGATGTCAGTTGTGGTGGGGGGTGGAGGGGATGTGGCATGTCAGGCTCTCTATGAAGCAGACTTGGGGCAAAGGTTTGCCTACAGAATACTGGGAGATGCTCTTGTGACCAGCATTTGTGGTAGGTAGGTGAAGGAGGAAGGATACAGCAGATAGAAAATTTGAGCTATGAGATAGTCACCAAGATCTCGGATGATTCCAAGGAGACCTCTGGATCTAGAATAGCCCCGCATAGCTGTCCAAATTAGGGTAAAGAAGATGGGCTTGCCTATTTCCTTGCTGATGAGTAAAGGAATGTGGCTACGCCCGGGGTCAGGGTGGGGTGTTATATCGGGTGTGGTGGTACTCTTGGTAGAGGACAGTCTCCAGGGAGGGACTCACTTATGAGCTGGCAGTTGCAAACTCTCTTAGCATCTGGGGGACTGAGTTCTTCAGTCCTGGAAGGAGGACCTGGGGTCAGCACACAGTGTCTGCTAGAACCTTCCTCTCAGGACATTCAGGTCTACCTGATTAATGGATGTCCTGGGAACACTCATTTGAGATTCCATGTCCCTCTTCCTGCAGGAGACGCTTACAAATAGAAGTTTAATTGGAGTAAACTGTAGCCCCTACTTCTATCTATTATTTCTAGGGAGGCCTTGTTCTTTTAAGCATCCTTGTCCTTTTCGAAGGGCCACCTCCACCCCTTGGCTGCCTCTCTGACCTTGTTACTCATTGCAGTAATAGCACCCACTTTGCTTCAGATGACTAAGTGCCACTTGCTCCCTCTTCTTTATTTTTGGGTATCCAATGATCCCCATAACTATTGAGGAGGTCAATTTTGTAATGATACTCCTGTTGTCAGGTGAGATCTATAGAGGTTGGTCACCATGGAGCTTCTTAACAATTTTACTGCCCTTTGCACCGTGAATTCATTCTTGTTAAGTAGTATGCCTTCTAGGCCTTCTTGTGGATCAGAGTCATCTGGAGGATTTTCTAGTTTTATCTGGTATACCCATTATTGCCCACTTTTCTGATGCTCTTAATCCTTCCTTTAACTTTACAGCACAGTATTTCTACATCACATAGTGCAGGACTTTGCTTCCTGAAAAACCTCCTAGTAACATATATTATCTGTCCAACTGAGTCCTGTTCAAGTGTTAAATTCCATACTACTCTCATACCTATAAATTCTCCCTTATCTGCTTTTTGCTCTCCCTTCTTGCATCCCTAGCAATCAGTCTCACACATACTCTCCGGGTCTCTGTTAGTACATACTTCTCCAGGACCCATAGCTTCTTCAGCCTATGACCTCTTTCCTCCCTTAGCATGCCAAACTCTTCCCAGGCCAAATTTTGTTGTGATTTAATTCTAGTTATTTGAGTGCCCAGAATGGAGGTCAGGGAAGATGCTGAATAGAGTCCATGTTATCTTGTAAAAGTAGATTCCCTCTGCTTTGTCTTCCATCATGAGCCTTTAACAGGGAAAAGCAGGTCACTTCCACAGAGGGTTCAGGGGAATCTGGGGTCTCAGGACTGTTGACTGTACCAACCCAGATATTCCTATCTCAGATCTCAAGGTCCCATTTCTTCCTACTTAGAGTCTTGACCTTGGCATATCAGACCTGCCAGGGATGTTGAATTATTGGGAAAGAGTGGCAAGGAGAGAGTGGCAAGAAAGCCTTTCTCAGCAATCAATGCAAAGAAATAGAGGAAAACAACAGAATGGGAAAGACTAGAGATCTCTTCAAGAAAATTAGAGATACCAAGGGAACACTTCATGCAAAGATGGGCTCGATAAAGGACAGAAATGGTATGGACCTAACAGAAGCAGAAGATATTAAGAAGAGGTGACAAGAATACACAGAAGAACTGTACAAAAAAGCTTCACTACCTAGATGATCACGATGGTGTGATCACTCACCTAGAGCCAGACATCCTGGAATGTGAAGTCAAGTGGGCCTTAGAAAGCATCACTACAAACAAAGCTAATGGAGGTGATGGAATTCCAGTTGAGCTATTTCAAATCCTGAAAGATGACGCTGTGAAAGTGCTGCACTCAGTATGCCAGCAAATTTGGAAAACTCAGCAGTGGCCACAGGACTGGAAAAGGTCAGTTTTCATTCCAATCCCAAAGAAAGGCAATGCCAAAGAATGCTCAAACTACCACACAATTACACTCATCTCACACACTAGTAAAGTAATGCTCAAAATTCTCCAAGCCAGGCTTCAGCAATATGTGAACCATGAACTTCCAGATGTTCAAGCTGGTTTTAGAAAAGGCAGAGGAACCAGAGATCAAATTGCCAACATCTGCTGAATCATGGAAAAAACAAGAGAGTTCCAGAAAAACATCTATTTCTGCTTTATTGAGTATGCCAAAGCCTTTGACTGTGTGGATCACAATAAAATGTGGAAAATTATGAAAAATGGGAATACCAGACCACCTGCCTCTTGAGAAGTCTCTATGCAGGTCAGGAAGCAACAGTTAGAACTGGACATGGAACAACAGACTGGTTCCAAATAGGAAAAGGAGTACCTCAAGGCTGTGTGTTGTCACCCTGCTTATTTAATTTATATGCAGAATACATCATGAGAAATGCTGGGCTGGAAGAAGCACAAGCTGGAATCGAGGTTGCCGGGAGAAATATCAATAACTTCAGATATGCAGATGACACCACCCTTATGGCAGAAAGTGAAGAGGAATTAAAAAGCCTCTAGATGAAAGTGAAAGAGGAGAGTGAAACAGTTGGCTTAAAGCTCAACATTCAGAAAACGAAGATCATGGCATCTGGTCCCATCACTTCATGGCAAATAGACAGGGAAACAGTGGAAACAGCATCAGACTTTATTTTAGGGGGCTCCAAAATCACTGCAGATGGTGATTGCAGCCATGAAATTAAAAGACGCTTACTCCTTGGAAGGAAAGTTATGACCAACCTAGATAGCATATTCAAAAGCAGAGATATTACTTTGCCAACAAAGGTCCATCTAGTCAAGGCTATGGTTTTTCCAGTGGTCATGTATGGATGTAAGAGTTGGACTGTGAAGAAAGCTGAGTGCCGAAGAATTGATGGTTTTGAACCGTGGTGTTGGAGAAGACTCTTGAGAGTCCCTTGGACTGCAAGGAGGTCCAACCAGTCCATCCTAAAGGAGATTAGTCCTGGATGTTCTTTGGAAGGACTGATGCTGAGGCTGAAACTCCAATACTTTGGCCACCTCATGCTAAGTGTTGATTCATTGGAAAAGACCCTGATGCTGGGAGGGATTGGGGGCAGGAGGAGAAGGGGATGACAGAGGATGAGATGGCTGGATGGTATCACCGACTCGATGGACATGAGTTTGAGTAAACTCTGGGAGTTGGTGATGGACAGGGAGGCCTGGCGTGCTGCAATTCATGGGGTTGCAAAGAGTCGGATATGACTGAGCGACTGAACTGAACTGAACTGATGCTACTCTTGTTCTTACAGGTTGTGGGCTTAATTCTCAGCCTTGTCTCTCTTCCAGTGGCAAGAGATGAGAGTCATTTTGCAAAGCAGGCTTTGACTTCGCACTTAGTCTTTAATTGGTGATGAACCCTTATTATTCCTCTCTTCTCTGTATTTTGCAAGTGCCTCATTTATTAGACAGGCTTAACATTCCATTTTGCTAGTATGCCATCCCAGTTCACCAACAGTGAAAGTTTTGCCACATGCTAGGTTTCATTCATGCTTCACCTCCTATCACTAATAAGGATTATTATTAACTGGTTTGTGGTTTGTCCAGCTCCAAAATATAATCTTTGGCTCACTTTTTTGGACCACTCCTAACACATCAACTGTCACTGATCAGGTTTCTTGCGTAATGGTAATCTCTGGATAGACTCTTTTAAAAAAATTGCTTATTTTTAATTGGAGGATAATTGCTTTCCAGATGTTCAAGCTGGTTTTAGAAAAGTCAGAAGAACCAGAAAGCAAATTGCTAACATCTGCTGTATCATCGAAAAAGCAAGAGAGTTCCAGAAAAACATCTATTTCTGCTTTATTGACTATGCCAAAGCCTTTGACTGTGTGGATCACAATAAACTGTGGAAAATTCTGAAAGAAATGGGAATACCAGACCATCTGACCTGCCTCTTGAGAAACCTGTATGCAGGTCAGGAAGCAACAGTTAGAACTGGACATGGAACAACAGGCCGGTTCCAAATAGGAAAAGGAGTACGTCAAGGCTGTATATTGTCACCCTGCTTATTTGACTTATAATCAGAGTACATCATGAGAAATGCTGGCCTGGAACAAGCACAAGCTGGAATCATGACTGCCAGGAGAAATAACCTGATCAATAATAATAACCTAGATATGCATATGATACCACCCTTATGGCAGAAAGTGAAGAAGAACTAAAGAGGTTCTTGATGAAAGTGAAAGAGGAGAGTGAAAACTCTGGCTTAAAGCTCAACATTCAGAAAACTAAGATCATGGTTCATTTGAAAAGACCCTGATGCTGGGAAAGATTGAGGGCAGGAGGAGAAGGGGACGACAGGGGATAAGATGGTTGGTTGGTATCACCGACTCAATGGCCGTGGGTTTGGGTGGACACTGGGAGTTGGTGATGGACAGGGAGGCCTGGTGTGCTGTGGTTCATGGTGTTGCAGAGTTGGACATGACTGAGCAACTGAACTGAACTGAACTGAACTGAACTGATGGTGGCCACCTCTTTGAAATTTTCCTTTTTTCTTAATCTTGGAGAGCCTGAGGTTATTAATTTCTGTTGGACATGAGTTTGAACAAGCTCCTGGAGATGGTGAAGGACAGGGAAGTCTGGTATGCTGCAGTCCAGGGGGTCACAAAGAGTCAGACATGACTGAGCAACTGAACAACAACTATCCTGTAAGCACTGTAGTTATGTTCTTACAGAATACTAGAATCAACAGATGTGTTCCTTGTCTTCCAGGTAAGTGGACTGTAAGGCTGTTCCCAGGCTTGATCAATTGTAAATCCTTCCACTGATTTAATGAGAGCTGAGTGGAGGGAGCAGGAGGGAGAGAAGGAAAAATAGCAGCACATGAAATATATGTATAAATTATAGTAGGCATCTCAATTTCAGAAATGTTAAAATATGCATAATTATGATGTCCCTCAGTGCGGGGACAATACAGTATGAGGCCGTGGTGAGTGCTATAATAAAATGACACAATTATAGAAAAAGCCAGAGAAAGAGAGACCATTCTAGAAATAATAGGAAGAGCCTCAGGGGAGAGGTAAAATTTGAGTAAGGCCTTGAAGAAAAAAATATAGCACACTTAAGAATGCTTGTGATTCTATGGTTATTGACCTTTAAAACATGTGTATTTATCTATTCAGCCTGGTCTAATCTAGTAGATAAAATCACATTTTATTGTTCCATTCTTTATTTTAGCTGAATCTTATAGTATATTAAATTTGTGGGGATCTAATTATTGATCCATTTATATTATATTGTTATTTGGCTATTTAAGTGGTATTTGCATATCTATCATGTTATGGTGTCAAGAGACCTTATAGCAAAGAAAGCCTATTAAAATATCAGCAGAGCAAATGGTGTTTACATTTGCTCTGCTACTTGTTAACATTTGCCAATTGAGCATTGTAATCTCTTAGTAACAACAGGGACAAAATAATGAATTTGTAGCTAGTATGATGTAGTTACCTAAAATTTGCAATAAAGCAGTGGATATAATGGAATTCCCAGTTACTATAACATTACATCTGTGAGTGGTAGAACCGGATAAGGAAGAAATAAAATTATGGGATGAAATCACAATATTTTGGCAAATCCTAAAACATTTTTGAATTAAAGTGCTTCTTTCTCCTACTTATAGAATTAATATGTGCTTATTATAAAAAATGCAGAAAATACAGAGAAGTGAAAATTAGGATGAATTATTCACCCATAAGTCTTGTGAGGTGGGAACAGCAGCATGGCAATTGAAAATAGAAATGATGCCCTGCAAAGTGATGTTTGAATATTATTATGGAATTAAGTCTCAGATTAAAACACACACACACTGCATCCTATAATTCAAATCTGAAAATAAAACTCACTCCCTCCTCCTCCCTCTCTTTTTTGTTTTTGTTTTTTCCCAACCAACTAACCCCTAGTGAATACCATGATAATCCACTTTTCCAAGGCTAATAGAACAAGGAGCAAGAAAGGCTGCCATACCAACACGTGTGAGTTTTGAACATAACGGGAAATTCAGGACGAGTTCACAGCTGGTCCCACAGCACTGTCCTGAGAACTGTTGTTCTTCCCCAAAAGAAATGTCTGACATTGGCCCTGACACGTCAGAGTCATTTCAGAGCCCGCTCTTAGTTGCCATTGTTATGGTGATGGACAACATATAATAAGCTTTGTTGATTTAGGAAAAACCACATCACATATAAAAACATCCATTTGTAACTATTTGACCAGTCTATCTTTAAAGGGATTTGACTGCATCTCCTAAATCTTTCTGAAACTAAATCTCCCTGGTGTTCATTGTGGGTCTGCTCTGTAAATCTTAATGGAAGGAGTAAAGATACAAATGGTCAGAGAATAAAAGCAGAATTTTGGGCAAAGCACCTGTGTAGTGAGTACTGAGGATATGACGTAGAACAAGAGCCGTGTCCTGGACGTAAGCTATATTATGGAGGCAGATGGTCAAATGAATATACATCATTCACCATAACTTGGTCTAAACTAATTACCTAAATGCAAGAAACAGATGTCTGGGTAGCTTCGTAAATGATATATGGGTATCTTTACAGTGTAACCAAAATTATGGTAGCTATTAAAATGCTACTGATGTCCAAAAATATGGGGAAAAGTATGTTAGATAGTATTTTATAATCATTTTTCCCTCTCAGGAATTCAAAGCCTCTTAGCGGCAGGAATATGACATGTGCATATTAATAACCATAAAACAGGACTATTTGTGAGATCGCTTACACTGCAAAGGTTGTTGGGGTGCCTTTATTTAAATTATTGTTTTTATGGACTAGATTGTATTCCTGTGACCTGAAAACATAAATGCACCTCTGAAGGTTTCCAGTGCCCAGGCAGGATCTGTTCTGATAAACACTGCAACATTTACTGTGTCCTTAAAAGGAAGACAATGGGAAAAGTAAGACCTGACCTCAGAGAGACAAACTTAGGCTTCTTAAACTTCCAATTTAGCTTGGTCTCTAATGAATAAATACAGTGTTTGTGAAAACCTATGCATGTAGTGTCTGTGCACTTGTTCTAATTAGGGGGCTTTGTTTTGATCACGTAGAAAACATTTAACAAATCAGGTCTAAGTGCTTTCTACTTTCCTTTATTTTCCCTTCTTATTAAGAAATGTATCTAACATACAAAAAAGTATAGACAGCAATATAACAAACACTGTTACTATCGAGATTTAATAAATGCTGGTATTTTGCCATGTTTAGTTCAAATCTTTTATGGGAAAGTGGTGGGGAGAACAAAGCACTCTGAATAGAGCTGGGAAGGACTTTTCCAAGCCCATTCCTCTCTCGCCTCAAGTTCAGTTCAGTTCATTTCAGTCGCTCAGTTGTGTCCAACTCTTTGTGACCCCATGAAACCGCAGCACGCCAGGTCTTCCTGTCCATCACCAACTCCCAGAGTTTACCCAAACTCATGTCTGTTGAGTCGGTGATGCCATCCAGCCATCTCATCCTCTGTTGTCCACTCTTATCTTGAAGTTAATGTATATTATTAATTTTCAAGATTTTATATTGGGCTAGGTGTATATGTATGCATGAGCAAACCACATACTAGATACACAGAGTTATTCAGAATACAGAGAATAAATGACATCATTACTATACACGTTCTACAACCTGCTTTTTTATTCAGCATTGTGTTTTCTAACCCCTTTCTGTATTGATATGAGTGGATCTAGATCTTTATTTTAATCATGGTTTAGAATTCTAGTATGAGATATACTGTAGGTTATTTATTTTTTAAAGGACTTTTTTTTAAATGTGGACCATTTTTAAAGTCTTTATTACATTTGTTACAATAGTACTTCTGTTTTATGTTTTGATTTTGATTTTTATATTTTGGCCTGGAGATACATGCGATCTTAGCTCCCCAACCAAGGATCAAACACACGCCCCCTGAACTGCAAGGCAAAGTTTTAACCACTGGACCGCCAGGGAAGTACTGATATGCTGTAGATTATTTATGCATTTAATGGATTATTTATCCATTTCTATCTTTGAACATTTTTGTTCTTTCTAATTTTTATTTAATACCAACAATACTCCAGTATTCATCTTTGTACCTAGAAGTAGAATTGCCCAATCATATAATCATATTTTTTGTGTTAAAATAATTTTTTTCATACTTATTTGAGGGAGTTATTTAAATTTCTTAATAACAGTCTGTTGTTTTTATATACTGCAAATATCTCCTTAAAGTCTACAGTTTATTTTTAAACATTATTTGTGTTTTCTTTTGTTAGTGAAATTTAACAATCCTTTTCTATATAACTGGTGCTTTTTGTCTTTCTTATTAGATTTAGTAAAGAGAGTAACTTCTAGTTTCTAATAAAACCGTTAGTGTTTAGTTTTTCACATTTAAATCTTCATTTGGGATGCTTGGGCAAAGTGTGAAATAGAGATCTAATTTAATACTATTTTCTATATGAAAACCAATTTATCCATTACGAGTTTTTGCATATTCCACTTTTTTCTTATCTATCTATAATGTCACCATTTTCATATGCCAGGTTCCTGTATGACGTAAACATCACTGTGCATGCTCAGTCATATCCAACCCTTTGCAACACCATGGACTATAGCCCCATGGCTCCTCTGTCCATGGGATTTCCCAGCCAAGAATAGTGGAGTGGGTTGCCATTTCCTCCTCCAGGGGATCTTCCTGACCTAGGCATTGAACCTGCATCTCCAGCGTTTGCAGGCAGATATTTTACCCCTGAGACTCCAGGGAATCCCTAGACATTACTAGCACTCACCAATATCTGATTATCCTGTCCTTCCTGGATACCCAAAGATGCAACCTCCCATCTGCTCTCAGTTCTGCAGGGCCGTGTAACTAGCAATGACCAATGACCTGTGAGCAGAAGGCACGTGTGTCAATTCTGAGGTGAGACTGAAAATTAATTGATCCGCCTCTCAGCTTCCCTGAAGAATGTTGAGATGGCAAACAAGAAAGGAGCTGCCTGGTTTGTTAAATTACCTTGTGGTCATCTGTAGTAAGAGTGCCCTCAGTATAAACAAGAAGTAAACTGTAAGTGCTAAACCTTTGAGATTTCCGGACATATTTGTATTAACTTATCCTGACTTCCCTGGTGGCTCAGATGGTAAAGCGTCTGTCTACAATGTGAGAGACCTGGGTTCGGTCCCTGGGTTGGGAAGGTTCCCTGGAGAAGGAAATGGCAACCCACTCAAGTACTCTTGTCTTGAAAATCCCATGGACAGAGGAGCTTGGTGCAGGCTACTATCCATGGGGTCGTAAAGAGCCGGCACGACTGAGCGACGTCACTTTCACTTTCATCCTGATGAATACAGCATGCTTCTGATTCTGGATTCTCTATTTTCTTCCACTGGTCCTTCTTTCTATCTACGCATCCATATCACACTGTCTTTATTATTTTGCCTTTATGGGAAATCTTGGCTTCTAATAGAGCAAGTCTCCATCATCCTTTTCTTTCTTATCTTCTTTGACTTTTTGCCTTTCCAAATGAATTTTATAATTATTGTCAAGGGCAAAGAAATTGCTGCTGAGACTATGATTAGAGTTTTATTAAATTTGTGCTGTAAGTTGGGAAGAAGTGACATCCTCATTATATTGAGTCTCCTATCCAAAGGCATGATAAATTTTCTCCATTCATTAGGTTTAGCTGTATTAAAATGCCATTTTTGTATATCAAAAATGTTCAAAAAAGCAGACTTGAGCAAATGGACAGACATTTCTTGTTTTGCTTAGATCATCTCAGCATAATCAAGATGTTATATCTCCCTAAATTAATTTATAAATTTAATGCAATCCTAACAAAAGCTCCAATACCAACAAGATCCTTTTCACAGCTGGATAAATTGATTCTAAACTTAACAGAGGGAAATTAACACATGAGAATATTTAGAAAAACACTGAAAAGGAAGAAGTATGAGAAAAGACTAACTCTACCAGTTATCAGAGAACACTCCAAAGCCTCTATGATTATTTAGAGTAGCAAGGAACTGGTAACAGAATAGCAAGTTCAGGGGCTTCCCTGGTTGTCCAGTGGCTAAAACTGCATGTTCCCAATGCAGAGGGCCCAGGTTCAATCCCTTGTGATTCCGCATACCACAGTGAAGATCAAAGATCCCATGTGCCACCAACTAAGCCACGATTCAGTCAAATAAATAAAAATAAACATTAAAAAAGAAATAGTATCAAAATTAAAAAAAGGAAAATTCATACATAAACTGCCTACATCAAGGATTCTAGTACATGAGAAAGGTGGTATCTCAAGTTATTGGGGCAAAGATAAGGTTTTTTTCAACCAAATTGTGTTGAAGCATGACAACAGGATAACCAGTTGGAAAAAGATAAAATTAGAATCATTGCTCATACTACATACAAGAATAAATTACACATTAACTGAAGATCTAAATATAAAAATTTAAAAAGTACAAATATGACATAAAACACAGATTGAGAATTTTTGTTTAATTACTGCTCAATAGTTTTAAAAATATTGTTATCAAGAAAGATTAAGAAAGAAAAATTTGAGAAATTCTTACAAATTAAAGGAGAATAAAGCAACATGATAAATAAGTGTAGTGTGTGATCCTTGATTGGATCCTGTACTGGAGGATAAAGATATATTATTGAAACAATAGGAAAAATTGACTATGGACAGATGATAAGATAAAAATATTCCATTCTTGTTAAATTTCCTGATGTTGATAACTGTGCTATACAGTGGATACATAAGAGAAAAACCTTCATAGGAAATACAAATTAAAATATTAAGGGGTATATCTATCTATCTAGTGGAGAAGGCAATGGCATCCCACTCCAGTACTCCTGCGTGGAAAATCCCATGGATGGAGGAACCTGGTAGGCTGCAGTCCATGGGGTCGCTGAGGGTCGGACACGACTGAGCGACTTCACTTTCACTTTTCACTTTCATGCACTGGAGAAGGAAATGGCAACCCACTCCAGTGTTCTTGCCTGGAGAATCCCAGGGACGGGGGAGCCTGGTGGGCTGCCGTCTATGGGGTCACACAGAGTCGGACACGACTGAAGTGACTTAGCAGCAGCAGCTACCTATCTAGATAATGATGTTTATTCAGTGTCATTATGACCATTTAGCCCTCTCTGGTGGCTCAGATGGTAAAGAATCTGCCTGCAGTGCAGAACAGGGTTTGATCCCTGGGTTGGGAAGATCCTCTGGAGCTGGAAATGGCAAACCACTCCAGTATTCTTGCCTGGAGAATTCCACTGACAGAGGAGCCTCGTGGGGTTGCAGAGTCGGACAAGACTGAGCAACTGAGTTTCAGTATGACCATTTAGTGTGTTTCCGGTTGTCTGCTATTATGAACAACACCATATGTATGTGTCTTTTGGTGCACACAGGAAAGCTTTTGTTATGGTATTTGCTTGAAATTAAACTGCTGAACCACAGGGTGTATGAATTTTTAAACTTTATTGGAAAATGTGGATGAGTCACACATCAGTGTGTGTAAGTGCTGCTTTGCCCCTCATCCTTGCCAACACGTGGGACTGTATGACTTTACATTTTCTGTCAATCTAGTGAGTGTAAATGGCACCTTTCTGTGGTTTCCATCTGCATTTCCTGGATTTCTAATAAGGGAACAACATTTTCATATGTTTTTGACTCTGTTTTCCTTTCACTGAAATGCTTATTCATGCCTTTGTCTATTAACTTAGTTTTCTTTTTACTTTGAGGAGTTCAAAATATTTTGCATACTAAGCCTCTCTTTACTAAGCCTCTCTTGCAAATATCTTCTACCAATGAATCGACTATTGTCATCTGTTCAATAAGGCCTTTTAATGTACAGAAATTTTAAACTTTGGTGTAGCCAAAAGTATTAGTGTTTTCCTTTGCAGTTTGTCTATATATTTGGTCATAATGAAGTAAGTTCTTTCCTTAACATAAATTTATTAAAAAAAAAAAAAGGTTTTATTTGAAATTTTAACCTGAGTTAAATAGATTTTTTGGCTATATTGTGAGAGACTTAGCTCTATATCCAACAAACATGGTCAATTGTCCAAGCACCAGTTATTTGAAAATCCCCCTATTTTTCACTAATATGCAAAGTGCTTTCTATGATATATCAGTGTATATGTGGTTCATTTTCTGGACTAGTTTATTTATTTATTTTTCCCACTCATAACCAGAACTTAGCATCTGCTGGGACAAGGCACCCAATCTTTTTCTTCCTCTTTTTATGTAGATTGTTTTTGTTTTCTACTCTTGGCAACCTTGGTGTTTAATACAAATCTTAGAATCGAGATACGTAAACATCTGATTGAGATTTTTGACGGGAATTACATTGATCCTATGTATGCTGCTGCTGCTGCTGCTAAGTCGCTTCAGTCGTGTCCGATTCTGTGCGACCCCAGAGACGGCAGCCCACCAGGCTCCCCGGTTCCTGGGATTCTCCAGGCAAGAACACAGGAGTGGGTTGCCATTTCCTTCTCCAATGCATGAAAGTGAAAAGTGAAAGTGAAGTCCCTCAGTCGTGTCCGACTCTCAGCGACCCCATGGACTGCAGCCCACCAGACTCCTCAGTCCATGGGATTTGCCAGGCAAGAGTACCGGAGTGGGGTGCCATTGCCTTCTCCGATCCTATGTATAGATTTGGAGAAAATTGATGTCTTTACAATAGTTTTTCCATTCAGGACTGTAGTACATCTCTCCATTTATGCATTATTTCCTTTTATATCCTAGCAGTGTATTTAAAGTCCTTTTATCCAGTGATCCTACATTTGCCGTGGAAGGGCCTCATTCCACATCAGTTCTGCTTGCCTTATCTACTGGTAATATCCTCAAACTCTGGCAAGCCATAAATCAAATCAATATTTTTAAACAGCTTCTTCAAAATTTAATACTCTGGTGATCAAAGTTGATAGTTATAGCTGTACACAGAACATATTAAATAAAGAAAATCTGTAATAAGTTTCCGTTTATTGAAATTAAAATGGCTTGAGACAATGAGGATTCTAACCTGAGGCATTCCTTTTTTATTAACCTCTTCCCCAATCTTATTTCTAGAACAACTCTGAAACTTCTTTTCCATTGGAGTCCTCTCATATCAGCTTCAAGAATATCCATGTAAATCCTACTTTCCCCCCTAGACTCTAATATTACATTCATGCTTTCTTTTCCAATATCCCAAATGCTTAAAAGCAAGGAGGTCCCCCCTCTTAATTTTTATTAGCAAAATTCCAAACAGAAAATTTGCAGCAATAGTAAAGTAACAACCACATACCCACAATCTAGTTTCTTTAGTTATTAATATTTTCCCACATTTGATATCTCCATCTATCATCTACCTGTCCGTCCAATTTACCTCACTCTGTTAGAACTGCCATGACACATACCGTAAACTGGGTGGCTTAAACAACAAAGTTTATTTTCCTCAATTGTGAAGTTTATTGCCGTTCAGTTGTGTCCTCATATGGTCTTTTCTTTGTGCATGTCTACTCCTGTCTCTTCCTTTTATTGTAAGGACATCAGTCTTACTTGATAAAGACCCCATTCTTATGACATAACCTTAGTTACTTCTTTAAAAGCCATCTCAGAGTACAGTCACATTGGTGATTATGGCTTCAACATGTGAATTTAAAGGGGAATCACAATTCAGTCCATAACTGTATGTATATATGTATGTCTCTATCCATCTATCATCTATCTTATTAAAACTTTTCAATGTAAATTTCAGTCTTTTGACCTTTTATCCCCAAATACTTTAACAAATATCTTTTAAAAATAAGAGCATTCTTCTGCATAACAAATACCATTATATCACTCAAGAAAAGATACAATCCTATGAAAACCATCCAATATCAACTCCATATTCAAATTTTCTTAGCACTGAGTTTTCTACTTCTCCCTTCTATGTCTGTTAGTTAGTATTCTTCTAAGATTGGCTTTAATCATCAGCTAGATATAAACTTTAGTTGCTCCTAAACAGGCAAGTTAAATTAGAGCATAGATTCTTACCCTGGGATTCCTAGTGATGCAAGGATACACTTTAGAAGTTTTGTGAATCTAGTGAAATTGTATACATGTACATTTTTTTCTTGGAAGGAGGTCCATAGTATACTCAGATTCTCAAAGGTATCTGTGTGTGTCACTTAGTCATGTCTGACTCTTTGTGACCCCATGGACTGTAGCCCACCAGGCTTCTCTGTCCATGGGATTCTCCAGGCAAGAATACTGGAGTGGATTGCCATTTCCTTCTACAGGGGATCTTCCTGACCCAGGGATGGAACCCAGATCTCCTGCATTGCAGGCAGATTCTTTACCATCTGAGCTGTAAGGAAGTCCACCAAAGGTATCTATCATACTCAAAACATTAAGAGTTACTTTCGTAAATTTTCTTCATTTTCCAGTGTCATATATGGAGCTCTTCGTGTTGATTTAGACTTAAGAATTATACCATCTTAGAAATATTGATATATTCTGTTTAAGAATGTGTATTACTATTTAAAGGCCAAATAGGAGATATAAGATTTGGAAAAGTGAAGGGAAAGAAATACAGCTATTAATTAGGATCCAGTTAATGATGCTATTGTGAAGGATAATGATTTCTTAGCTTAAATAATATTCAATATCTTGATCATGAGTACCATTAAGGGAAATTAGTGACTGTGCTGGCTTCTTTGTTAGTCTGTAAAATTAAAACATGCCCTAAAAATTAAAGCATCATCTTTTGAAGACAGGCACTAATGACTCTGGGGCTGACAGGTTAGTTTAGTTTAAGCATCTCATAGATGATTAAAGTTAATGAGTGAAGTGTATAAGCAGGACTCTACTTAATGAACGTGCTAATTGTTTTTCTTGCTGCAAATATTAGTGCTGCTTTTAACCACAATATACAGAAGATTAGCAGCCAATTCATTATACTTTGTTTAATGAGTTACATTTATACAATATAATGGCATTGTTAAAGTCATATAGTACCCTTCTTAATATTCAAAGCACTTTACCAGAGCATACTATTTTAAGCTCAAAGCCATCCTTTGTCAGGAGGGAAGGCGGGAATAGTATACCTATTTAAAGCATGGTGGTTACAAGCCCAGACTCTGAATTCCTGCTGCCTAAGTCTGAGTCCTGCGTCTGCCATTTACCAGCTGTCCAATCTGAGAAAAGTTATTGACTCTATGAATCTCAGTTGTCTCATTCAAAAAATGGAATGAGTGATGTATCTACCTCATGCAGTGTTATTGGATTTGGTGAATAACAGCTTACAAAGGGTTTAAAGGAGTGCTGAGTACACTGCAAACCTCATGAATGCGTTATAAAAAATATCATAGGATATCATATGTGGAATCTGAAAAAAAGGATACACATGAACTTACTTATAAAACAGAAACAGACCCACAGACATAGAGAAAGACTTGTGGTTACTGAAAGGGAAAGAAGGGGAGAGAGAGATAAATTGAGAATTTGGGATTAACAGATACACACCACTCTATATAAAACAGATAAACAACAAGGACTTCCTGTATAGCACAAGGAACTATACTCAATATCTTATACTAAGTTATAATGGAAAAGAATCTGATAAAAAATGTACGTATTTTTATATATGCATACATATCATTGAATCACTTTGCTATATACTGAAACATTGAAAGTCAACTATACTCCAAAAAACCAAAGTTAAACAGTTAAATATTTAAGCAAAAATTATCAGTTACATTTCTACCTTCATGATCCATTCTCCACAGAGCATCCACAATGATCTTTTAAAACCAAGAATCCATTCATGCCACCTGACTGCTTAAAATACTCTGAGGACTGCCTATTGCAAGGAGAATGAAATGCAAACTACCCACCGTGACCATGTCAGTATGGCTCATGCCTCATTCTGCACTCTCATCCTTCTCTCTGCATCCTGGCTCTGTGCTCTAGACACGTTTGTCTCCTTTTTGTTTCTCAAATATGCTGAGTTAAACTTTTCTGCCTGGACCACCCTCCTTTCAGATTCTCAGACTGCTCCTGACTCACATCTCAAATCAGTGCAGATTCAGGACCCCAGAATGTCTTCTCTGACCGTCCTACCTCAATTACACTCGGCTAAGGCCAGGGCCCTGTTTAACAAATGAATGAATAGATTTGGGGGAAACTCAGAGAAGGCAATGGCAATCCACTCCAGTACTCTTGCCTGGAAGATCCCATGGACGGAGAAACCTGATAGGCTGCAGTCCATGGGGTCGTGACGAGTCGGACACAACTGAGCGCCTTCAGTTTTACTTTTCACTTTCATGCATCGGAGAAGGAAATGGCAACCCTCTCCAGTGTTCTTGCCTGGAGAATCCCAGGGATGGCGGAGCCTGGTGGGCTGCCGTCTATGGGGTCACACAGAGTCGGACACGACTGAAGCGACTTAGCAGTAGCAGTAGCAATAGCAGCAGGGTTCACAGCACACTAGCATCATTGGTTTCTGTTTTTATCCTGTTTTCTTTATAGCACTTATCATGTAAACAGTGCGTAAAGATATATATGTATATATCTTTATCTATCTAAGATATTTACTTATCTGATAAATTTATAGTATTGCATCCTTTAGAACTCAGACTCTCCCTGACTTTAACAAGAATTCTTTCCATGTGCTCTCTTAGACAAAATTCTCAGAATTCAGTGTGTGTTGTGCCCGTTGTTGATGAAAATTTATCAGTAGTCAATCTATGAAAGAAGTGGAGTTCTTATTTGAGCCAAATTTGAGGGTTATAACCCAGGAATAGCAACTCAGAGAACTCCGAGAACTGTACCGCCTGTTAGAAGTCAAGACACTGTCGTATAAGCTTTTTTGAGACAGAGGGCTGTACATCAAATGACTTACTACTGACAGTTTGCATGATCCAGATCCGAATGCCAGTGATCTCTTATCAAGAAAGAATGTCATCTTTAAGGAATTGTCTTAGGAGAAGCCGCTCTTCATGGTTGAGCAGGAATTTCTGCTGATGAGTAGATGCATAATGGAGAAACACGATGCACAGCGGAGGGGTGAGGGGAGGCCAGAGGGCAGAGACAATATTTCTTTAAGTTTAAATTTTTCTTGTCTTGACATAAAGCCTGAATTTCATTTCACATCACCCTCTGAGTTTCTGATTCAGCTGGTCAGGGAAGATCTCTTGGGGGAGGTGACATTCAAGTTGGGACATAGAGGATCTAATCCCCTGGGAGCTGAAGGAAGAGTTCCAGATAGAGGGAACAGCAGGTACAAGTTTTCTGAGCTCTAGTGTTTGAATAACAGAAGGGAGGCTGGCCTGGCTGAAGGCTGGTGAGTGAGCGGAAAAGACTCCTACACTGATGTTGAAGAAGAGGAAGGGTTGGATCAGGCAGCGCCTGAGTGGCCATGGGGAGGAGGATAGATTTATTCTGAGTGCAGTGCAAAAGCTTTAGAAAGCTTTAAGCAGGGAAAACCTGACCTGGTTCACATACTTTTAAAGCAACACTCAGAGAGCCTTGTAAGGGGATAAAAATGCAGTAATAGGATTCATTCTACTTCTTCCTTTGAAGCAATCATTGGCCCTAAACTCTTGTCCTGCTATTTTTTGGACTCTAAAGCTGACATAGAACTACTTTAAGGTGGGTTGTAGCCACTGTGGAAAACGGATCTATGAATTTCTGCATCGATCCCAGATCTGGAGGGAAGTCATGCTTACAGACCCCGCATAGGGAACAGCCCAAGCAACCCCTTACATGGAGGAATTACATTCTGCCTCACCTGTCCTATCACCCTGGACCCAGTGACTAGACCAAGAGAGACACCAGAGAAGTCAGACTACAGGCTGGCAGTGCTTAGGGAAGTGGCCCACCTAGCCCAATAAGGTCAGTGATCGAGAGCAAAAACCACTCCAAATGGAGTGCGTTTTGTGGCAGAAGCAGCAGCAGATGGTAGCGGGAGGAGGAGCTCACATAGAGAGTAATATTGCAAGGATGGTTAGAAATGAGCAGAACTTATAGGTAAGCATAAAAGGCCGAGGAAGATGCCCAGAGCAGAGGGGGAGCCAAGGCAAAAAGATACTGCTGTTTATCAATGGAGTCAATTAATTCATGCCACTGGGAAGTGGAATTGAAAAAAACCAAAAGGACCTGGTTCTAGGGGAAAGTAGGGTCCTCCAGGGTGATCCGTTTCTAGAAGGCCTGGATGCAGGACACCGCCTGGATTCTCTGCCTTGGTGGTCTCATTTCTTCATTTGTCCTACCCACCCCCCAGCAAACAGGATGGTGCCTCCCCCCACACCTTCATTACCCCTTTGCCAGAATGAAATCTGACAACCACACTGCCCTTAGGAATATCATGTTTACTGAGTTCTTCTACATCCTTCAGATTTAGGAGGGATCTATCATAATTTAGACCAGAATAAATATGTCTCCATTGGCAGTTGAAGCTTCAGATTTAAGCTTGTCTTCAGAGGAAGAACTAAACACCTATAATAACAAGTAAGGAGATAACAGGGCTTCCAGAGAGGCACTAGTGGTAAAGAACCCATCTGCCAATGCAGGAGATGTAAGAAATGCAGGTTCGATTCCTGGGTCAGGAAGATCCCCTGGAGAAGGTCATGGTAAACCACTTCAGTGTTCTTGCTTCGAGAACCCCATGACCAGAGGAGCCTGGCGTACTACTGTCCATAATGTTGCAAAGAGCCAGACACGAATGAAGAGATTTAGCAGGCAGGCAGGAGATAGCAGCCAAAATGACTGTAAATTACTATAGAATCACAAAATGCCCTTCTACAATATAATTTGTAGATTATTGAGCTGCACATTTATGGTTCATACATTTATATGTACATAGAAATTTTAAAAATTAAAGGTAACACTTTCATGGATACAAAAGCGATCCATCACTCTGTTTAGAATGATTTATTAGGAATCCATAACCCTTAGGATACAATCCTAGATCTTTAGAAGGACACACAAGGCCCATCTCGATGAGCTGCTTTTTCTTCTTCTTTGTCTTCTAAAATGCAAAGATTCTGCTCCAACTGTACAGAACCAGATACAATATCCTGAATGGTTGTGCTCGCTCATGTTTACACGTCTGCTCTGGGAAGCCTCCTGCCAACTGCCATCCCCTCTGCTTTGAGCCAATTCTCTCCTCTGTGTATCCATCAGGCTTTGAGCTCACTTCCTCCTTCATACTGTTCTGTGTTCCACTGGATCCCTCTGTGACTCATTTACTCTAGGCTGGGTTCTGAGCTGCCAGGAGGCAGGGATTCTGTCTTTCTCCAGTGCCAATCACAGTACCAGACATCCATCATGTGTGCCCCCAAATAAATGTTTACTGAGTGAATCTAGAAAGTGTAGCTCCACTATCTCAAATGGAGTAATGACTTGGAGTTGCTTTGGAAAGACAGATTCTCTACTCTCAACAATTATGCTATAGACAATGTATACCTATGTATACATAGAGTATACATAGGTATACATAGAGTATATATATAATCCTTCTTCACACCTGATTCCTAGGTAGTGCTGTATGAGGATGGCATGCTCCATGATGTTTTCAATACTTCTACTCCCCACTCCTACCTTGAAGTCTCACCTAGAAAAAGCAGACAAGTCGTGCAAGCCCTCCCTCTATATGTGGCATAGACGAGGAGACACCTCTGCTGTCACAGGGAGCAATGTCTTTCTGGCCCCACTAGAGGATGGCTTTGGTTATTTTTTAATCATTCACTTGGAACCCATCTCCTTTCTGTGGCTGATGCTTACAGGTCAACCCCTCAAAGGTGTTTTCTCCCTCAGAGGGGCTTGTCTGTTCCTTTGTGTTGTCCACCACAATTTGTACTTGGACATTTATTCCTTTTCTGTCTTTCTGCTAGCGGGAGGTGGGATGGTCACTTCCTCATCACTAGGCAAAATGCAGATGGCACTTCGTTGGCATTTGGTGGCCATTTGGCAGGATGTGTTTGAGATGAATTACTCTCTGAATAAGTGTCATACTCCTAATTGGCATGCCCAACTCTGAGAAAAAATCATATAACTTAATTCTCAAAAAACAAACTGGGAGATAAGAATTGCTATGACTATTTTACTGGTAAGAAAATAGCCAAAAGAGACTGACTTGACAAACTAACCGTCAATGGCAAGAATAAAAGCCTGGATCCAAGGTGTTCTGCCAGGAAGTCAATTTTTTTGAACTCTACAATTATCTTTAGAGAAAATTTTAACAGTAGTGAAACATGGATGGCAGTTCCAAAGTTCACCCCAGTGGGAATTCCATCATCTCTGTGGTCAATGCACACAAGGGAAGAGAAAGACAATCAACAAGGTGGCAATGACATGATGGTAGAAATGACCTAAAGAGCTTATTGAACATGTTACTGATGTTTTCCCTCCAGTCACTATGCTTGTTTGCTAAGTCAGTTCAGACGTGTCCCACTCTTTGTGACCCTATAGACTGAACGGTATAGCCCGTCAGGTTCCTCTGTTCATGGAATTCTCCAGGCAAGAATTCTGGAGTTGGTTGCCATGCCCTCCTCCAGGGGATCTTCCTAACCCCGGGATTGAACCCGAGTCTCTTCTGTCTCCTGCTTTGGCCGGTGGGTTCTGTATCACTAGCCCTACCTGGGAAGCCTCTAGTCTCTATAATGACATAACTTATTGTAACACATCAAGACCTAAATCCATAATTTATACCAACCCCTCCCCCCCCAAAAAAAAACCCACCAAACTTCCCTGTAGTCTCAGTCGTATGTTATGTCGTCTTTAAGAAGTTTTTTATGAACTGAGTTGTGTTGACATTGAAGTCTTATCAGTTCAACAAGAATGAAGAAAACTCATGGGGCTTCCCTGGTGGCTCAGTGGTAAAGAATCTGCCTGCCAATGCAAGAGATATGGGTTCGATCCCTGGTCCGGGAAGATCCCACATGCCTTGGAGCAAGTAAGCCCACGTGCTACAACTACCGAGCTGTGCTCCAGAGCCCATGCTCTGCAATAGGAAAAGCCACTTAGATGAGAAGCCTATGCATAACTAGAGAGAAGCCCCCTCTTACCACAATTAGAGAAAGCCCTTGCATCAACGAAGACCCAGCACAGTCAAAATAAATAAATAAGTAAATTTTTAAAAAGAATGAAGAAAACTCAAATGCACAGTTCAGTTCTGGCAGGATTATTTATTGGGTGAGAACCAATCAAAATGAGGCTCTGAGTTTACTATTCTAGTTTTTAGAATGTTTATTCAAAATACACATTTATAAAATATTTTATTTTCATAACATACTGCTTTGTACATATTAGTACAAAGCAACATGGCTCAAAATTGTAGTTACAATATCTACACGTTATGGCAATAGCCGCAGTAAGAGCACACTAGGACAGTACAAGCTTCTGTGACTAATGATGACCAAATGGCATGGAGTCATTTTGTTGTTGTTCACTCACTCACTTGTGTTCAACTCTTTGGGACGCCATGGACTGCAGCACACCAGGCTTCCCTGTTCATCACCGACTCCTGGAGCTTGCTCAAACTATTGTCCACTGGGTCAGTGATGCCATCCTACCATCTCATCCTCTGTCGTCCCCTTTTCCTCCTGCCTTCAATCTTTCCCAGCATCAGGGTCTTTTCCAGTAAGTCAGTTCTTTGCATTAGGTGACCAAAGTATTGGAGGTTCAGCTTCAGCATCAGTCCTTCCAATGAATATTCAGGACTGATTTCCTTTAGGACGGACTGGTTAGATCTCTTTGCAGTCCAAGGGACTCTCAGGAGTCTTCTCCAACACCACAGTTCAAAAGCATCAATTCTTTGGTGTTCAGCTTTCTTTATGGTCCAACTCTCACATCCATATGTGACTACTGGAAAAACCTTAGCTTTGACTATACAGACCTTTGTTGGCAAAGATATGCTCTGCTTTTTGGTACACTCTTTAGGTTTGTCATAGCTTTTCTTCCAAGGAGTAAGCGTCTTTTAACTTTGTGGCTGCAGTCAACAACCACAGTGATTTTGGAGCCCAAGAAAATATAAGTCTCTCACTGTTGCCATTAAGTGATGGGACCAGATGCCATGATCTTAGTTTTTTGAATGTTGAGTTTAAGCCAGTTTTTCACTCTCCTCTTTCACCTTCACTTTCTCTAGTTCCTCTTCGCTTTCTGACATAAAGGTGGTAGCATCTGCATATCTTGAGGTTATTGATATTTCTCCTGACAATCTTGATACCAGCTTGTGCTTCATCTAGTCTGGCATTTCACATGATGTACTCTGCATATACATTAAATAATATCTCTGTGAATTAAAAGCTTGGGAAATGTCTGTGGGCCCACCCCTTTGATGTCATATTGTCTGCTGATCTATAGAGATAACGTCTTGTCTAATCCCATAATAAATTCAGATGTTTTAATACAGAATTACTCAAATGATTTGGACCACAATCTGCAGTGAAAGAAAGAGTTACTACTTCTGCCTGTGGCAGGAACTGGGGAGGCCACTCAAAGGCTGAGGCACTTGAGGTGGATCTTGGAAGATGAAGAGGACCTTGCTGGATGGATGAGCAGACTCATGCTTCCGTGGTCAAGGGAGAGCATGAACAAAGATGCAAAGGTAAGATGCATCTGCAGTGGGTACTGAGAGTTTGCTGAATTCTTCTGAGCACGGAAGACAAAGAGAGCAGCAAGGAAGGCAAGAATAGAGAAATAAGACTGGGGAGGTTAAGTTGGAGCAGGGTCAGGAAGAGCTTTATAACATATTTAGTCACTTAAGCTTTATCCTGAAAGTAATTGGGAAGTATTTCATCAAATGAAATAGTGCTTAAGAAATTAAAGACAAAGGTCCTCCTAGAAAGATATGAACCGGTGTGACTCTCACAAAGAAGTTAATAACTAAGCATATATCTCTTTTCCCCCTAGCACTCTGCAGAGGAAATTAAGAACAGAGACAGACTTTCTTGCACTATTACTGTGATACAATGATGATACTGGTTCATGATGTACAGCTGGAAGGTAAGACACTGAGCTTTACCCCAGGAACATACTGGGGTGTGGTTTAGGAACTTGGGCTGGGCTGTTGGGACCGCTGGACTCCTCACAGTGACTCTATGCTTTGTGATTGCCAGTCCGACAGGACGCTTACTGGACCTCGGTTTTCTCAACTATAAATGAGGAAGTGAGAGTATATCAGTGATTTATATCAATGATTGGCAAATTTTTTTTTCTCTAAAGGGCTAGATCATAAATACTTAGGACTCGAGGGCTATAAAGTTTCTGTCACAATTTCTCAACTCTGCCATTGCAGCTCAAAAGCAGCCATAGACAATACAGAAATGAGTGAATGTCGGTGTGTCCTAATTAAACTATGTATGGACACTTAAATTTGAATTTTTGAAATTTTCATGTCATATAAAGTACTACTTTTCTTATAATTTTTTTCAACCATTAAAAAAACCTTTCTTAGTTTGCAAGCTAGTGAAAAAACAGGCAGTAGGCTGGATTTTGGCCCATGGGACATTGTTAGTCAATTCCTATTTCTACAAGCCTATTTACTTCTAAAGAAAACATGTAATACTTCTTAAAGTTCAGCAATAGTATATGTTCAACATTTTTTAGATTTAGTAATTTATTTTAAAATATAGCCAATCTGTATTGACAAAACATGCTGGTTGTAAGGGTGTTTGCCTTACAATTATAGAGATTTATTGAAGAATTACACTATAGGGCCAAAATAAAATAACTTGCCTAATACTCCCACCAAGATCACAGAATAGTTTAATGAGAAACTACCTTAACAAGCCATATATTGTCACTCCAAGGGATAAAAGATATTTTTAAAATAAAGCATTAATATATTTTTAAAATGAAGAGTGGTTGAACAGATATTTATGTACTAATTTTCATAGCAGCATTATTCACAAGAGCCAAAAGGTGGAAATAACCCCAATGCCCATGAGTGGATGCATGAATAAACAAAATGCGATAAATATTATTCAATGGAATATTATTCCATCTTAAAAAGGGAATTAAATTATTATACATGCTACAACATGGATAAGCCTTGACATTATGCTAAATGAAAACTGATGGACATAAAATGATCAATGTTGTACATTTCTACTTATATATGGTACTTAAAATGGTCACATTCATAGAGACAGAAAGCAGAATGATAGTTGCTAGGGGCTGGAAGAAGAGGGGAATGGGAAGTTAACATTTAATGGGTGTACTGTTTCAATTTTGGAAGATGAAAAGTTCTGGAGATGAATGAGGGTGATGGTTGCATTATCAGTGTGAATGTACGCCATGCCACTGAACCGTGCATTTAAACATAGCTACAGTGGCAAATTGTATGTTAACTATATTTTGCTACCACAACAAAAAAGATGGGGAAGAGAACAATGAAATGGCTAACCTAGTATCACACATCACAAAAGGAGGAGCTAAGAATAGACTGCAGGACTAGAGTCTAGTATGGTAGTACGGAATGCTGTGAACCCAAATGACCTTGTCAACTTTACGTCTGTCTTTAGAGCACTTTCCGACCAGGCGTCTGTTCCTGTGTACTCTATTTCAGAGCACATTGTATCATGGAATCTTCATAACTGACATTTTACTGAGGGGGAGACGGAGGTTTCGAGAGGTTCATTGTCAAGAAGCCAGCAGGCAGGGTTAAGAGCAAACCCAGGACGGCACCTCCAAAGCCTCTGTGCTGAACCACCTTGGGACACCGCCTCTCTGAAATTCTGAATCTGCCCCTTTAAGGGTCTCAAAATCCTTGGCCACTGAATACAGCCTTTTGAGTGTAATTCATGCAGCCATTGCTTCCTCTGAAGGAGTGAGGACTTGAGTAACTGCATTTCCTGAGAGTCTGGGTCTGCTGCAGAGGACCTGTGTGCTGTTGGTTTATGGAAAGGCCAGAAGGCTGAGGCCATGTGCTGGCTGATGATACTGTGGGCCAGGCTGATTTGTGTCCTCACTCTCGGTCGAATGACTAATACAGCCCTTTAGCCCACAGATTTCCACCTCAGACGTTTACACGATACCACTAAATAATAAATATGTGCATGTCTTATCTCCCCCACTTGACTGTAAGATAAGGGCAGAAGTTGAGCCTGTTTAATATTTATACTCTCCATAGGATCACCCCATGCAGAGCTCTGCACCAAATAGGCACTCAGCAAATATTTGTTGAATGAATGCATAAATGAATGTTAAATAATCTGCCTCCAGATTTTCCCTTTGTTTCAAATTGTCTCCTCTGTCTGACACATGTAAGCGCTTTCCGTGTCCCTTTCATGGATATTTCAGATGCCCTCAACCATTTTTTTGTGTTCTGGCTGGCTTTTTCTAATCACTGCGGAAACAGACTGGGGGCCAAAAATAGAACCTCCTTGACAACTTCGCAGAGGACTTCCATCCTCAATTCCTAAGGTGGTAATACTGATTCTGTTAGAGCAGAATGGCAGTTTCATGACTGCCACAGTCTTGATTTTTTTTCTTTTTTTTTTTTTTTTACCACTGCCTGATGTTTAAAGGGATCAAAATTTTCCCTACATGTGCTTAGTACAAACTGCAATCACCCTTGGAAGGCAGGGTTTGGGACAGATAGAGGAAACGTCATCAAACAGAGGAGTATCAGTTTCTCTTAAGGATGCTTAAAGGTACTTAAAAAGGAGGCAGATTTTCCTCTCTTTGTCTCTACCTCTCTCTCTTCCTCCCTCTTCCACTGCTGTCTCCTTTATTGTTCTCTATCTTTCTTTCCTTCTGGGTTTATGGCAGAGTCAGTGACTCATCTACTTTTTCAAGCCAGGGCATATTATGAAGACACAAGAAAGGAATTGTATAGGCACGTACTCTGACATAATACTGATCCTTTTGGATTAAACTGGGGAAAACCCACAGCAACACACACTGCCTCAATCTAAAATTATCGGTAATCCATGGATGCTGGCACATATGTTCCTAGTATTGCATTATGGGGAATTAGGAGACTGGCTCCTTCTCCAGGGACACTACAAGATAGGAAGATGATGGAACAGATATACAGCTAAGAGAATATCTAAGTGTCAAGTAGTCAATAATAAAATCCACAAGGACTTCCCTGGTGGCTCAGATGGTACAGAATCCACCTGCAATGCAGGAGACTCAGGAGATGTGGGTTCTATCCCTGGGTTGGGAAGATTCCCTGGAGAAGGGAATGGCAACCCACTCCAGTATTTTTGCCTGGAGAATTCCATGGACAGAGGAGTCTGCCAGGCTAACAAAGAGTCAGAACATGAGTAGGGTCACAAAGTGTTGGACACGACTGAGTGAATAACCATCATCATCATAATCAGACTCCTAGTCGTTACAGTTCCCATTTGAAACATATTTGCTATGTGCCAGGCACCATGCTAAGGACTAAGGATGTCACGTGCACACCTCTTGAATCCTAACCATCAACCAAAGGTGCACAGGTGTGCAGAGGCAGTAGGGCATGGTGGGTGGGCCAGGCTCCAGATTCAGATCCCAAGGTCCTGGGTCCAGCTGCGGCCTGGCCTATCCCGGCTGCAGAGAGAGAACCATTTCCCCCAGACATCTGGTTGTTGTATCCAGCCTTTGTTACTGGCAATGGGACTCTTTGAGCACTGATGTCCCTCCCTTTGCTTCTATTTCCTCATCTGTGAAATAAGAATCATCATGGAACTTACTTTATAGAGTTGATGTTAAATGAGAAAAAGTAAGTATCCTGCTTGAAACGGTGCCTGATGTGGAGTCAATGGTCTATGAATATTAGGTTTTATGACCCTGAGGCTCAGAGAGGTTAAATAACTTGCCAGCATTCACTCAATAAATTTATATCAGGACGAGAATTCAAACTCAAACCTGAGTGATCCCAAGACCCGCAGATCTTAACCACTTCAGCATAATGGTAGTTCGGAGAGCAGTAAATCATTATGGATTAGTGTGAAAAGGGGGGAGATTTACAGAGAATGTGAGAGCATTTGAAGGATGGAGTAGAAATTACTGAAAAAGAAATAGAGACTGTTGGCTTTGATAGAGGAAGATCTCTTAAATTAACAAAATGTTCCCCTTTACCAAATACCACCTCTGGGGTTACTTTCTTGTCAACCAGACTCATCTTCCCTCCAGTGAAGAAGACATAGCAGATGAAGGATATGGATCACTAAGGATGGTCTGTAGGTCAAAAACATTTCCTGCCCCTCCATGAATCTCCTGTAGTATCCTGGGCCTTGGTTTCTTCGGCTCTGTTTTATTTAGAACATTTTTTTTTTCTGATTGCACACATATATGGATTTGTTGAAGTACAATTGATTTACAGGATTGTGTTAGTTTCAAATATATTGCATAGTGATTCTTTTGTTTTTTGGTTTCCAGATTTCTTTTGCTCTGTTTTAGATTTTGCTTGCTCAAAGGGTAAAGAATCTGCCTACAATGCAGGAGACACTCAGTCAGGAAAATCCCCTGGAGAAGGGAATGGGCAACCCACTTCAGTATTCTGGCCTGGAGACTCCCATGGACAGAGGAACTTGGCAAGCTGCAGTCCATGGGGTCGCAAGAGTCATACATGACTGAGTGACTAACACTTGCAGTTTTTTCCATGTACATGCATATCAACTTCTATATCTATGTTGAAATGTGACAAATTTGAGAAGCACTCTTTAGCAATGTGAACTATAGGAGGCTGGCTAGCAGTTTAATCTTTGTAGTTCACTGAGTGTCTAATTGTATTTCACAGTTCTAACCTTAAGCTCGGCTACAGTGATGGGCTCCCTTCCCTTTTCCTTCTCCATCCTTTAGTTCTAGAGTCTTTAACAGACTGTGTGGGAGAGGATGACTGGTAATACATGAGGACCAGGGATCTTGGGGAAGGGGAGGTGAGGGAGCAAGGTCGAGGGACTGAGGGAGAGAGAGCACAGGCCTAGCGCAGGCTGTGGATAGGCACTAGGTATACTTGGAGCAGGCAGAGGATGGCCATGCCTTAAATAGACTTAGGAGGCCACTTACCAGAGCACAGTATCCCCTGGTTCTGCATGGAGAAACTTATTCGCATCTGAGGCAGAGAATGGGGAGGATTCGCAATCCACGTTGGATACGTTTTGACTGTTCCATCCCCAGTGACAGCTGTCAGCTGGATTCCATCAGTAAGGGAGCCTGGGTCATGAAGACAGTCCTAAACGGACCGTCTAACCAGTTGACCGTGAAACCATATGGCCTCTCTTGTGCATAGGTCTAAGTGAAAGGAATAAGCCCTTTTGTGCACTATGCACTTCTCCCTTCTCACCAGCACAATATTAGCCCTCTGGAACATTTTCCTACTCTACAAAGTGGCCCTGAAATACACTTGACAATCCTGTAACGATTACATTTTGTTTCTGATCTCTGTTATACCTTCGTTCAAGGTTTCATCATCTCTTGCCTGAACCACAGGAATAAACAACTTATTGGTCTCTGTGTCTTCCCTTCTCTTTGTAACTGATGCTGGAACTGTCTTTCTCAACCACACATCTACAATTGTCATTGTCACCTGCTTTTGTAGTGTCCTTTGGTTTCCTTTTCCCCCTAAATGAAATGTAATATGGAATCTTATATAAAAAACTGAAGCAGCCCTGCTCTGTTGAAGTGGGTGTGGGTGTGGACAGAGTATGGGCACGTTCAGTCTACCTCTTGAAATCATTCACCTCATTGACCTTGACCAGTTTCGGTCCTCTCAGGGGCATCCACAGGATCCTCTAGAACCTGTTTTGAGCATGAGCACCCTCCAGCCTCCTTCTCAGTTCTCCTTCTGCACAGCTTCAACTCCAGAGCACTCATTGTGTGCTCCACCTTTGCACAGGCTGCCTCTTTTTTCTGGAATGCTCTACACCTTGTCTCTATCCAATGATCTCCTCTGATCTTTTGAGAAGGAGTTCGGATGTCACCTCCTCTTAGAACCATCACAAAATCCCTGTGAAGGGATTGGTCCACCCTTTGGGTTCTCCCTGCCCGTCTCTGAGTCACCATTTACTACCTTGTCTTGCAATTTTTAATTTGCATCTGTATCATCCGTCACTCAGCTCTCAAAGAGCCCTTGTCTTATTGTGTATGTTCCCTTATATCCTATCTCCAAGCCTAGTGCTTGTCCGTTGCTGCTGCTGCTACTGCTAAGTCGCTTCAGTAGTGTCCGACTCTGTGAGACCCCATAGACGGAAGCCCACCAGGCTCCCCCGGCCTTGGGATTCTCCAGGCAAGAATACTGGAGTGGGTTGCCATTGCCTTCTCCGAGTGCTTATCTGTGCTGCTAAGTTGCTTCAGTCGTGTCCGACTCTGTGCGACCCCATAGACGGAAGCCCACCAGGCTCCCCTGGCCTTGGGATTCTCCAGGCAAGAATACTGGAGTGGGTTGCCATTTCCTTCTCCAATGCATGAAAGTGAAAAGTGAAAGGGAAGTTGCTCAGTTGTGTCCGACTCTTAGTGACCCCATGGACTGTGGCCTACCAGGCTCCCCCGTCCCTGGGATTTTCCAGGCAAGAGTACTGGAGTGGGGTGCCATTGCCTTCTCTGGTGCTCGTCTGTAGCCAGTTGTAAATGATCATCATTGATTAAATGGGGAAAATCAGTGCACTTAGCCCACTTTGGAGTCAAAGAGTATCTTGAGTCTCAGAGAATTTAGCAAATTTGGTGAAAATCAGTGAATGTTTTCTTTAGTCTTTGTGGAATAAACCAACACTGTGGTTTTGTCCTTTAAACCATATCTAGATAAAATGGACTTTTAAGGCTACATTTTCAGTCAAGATGTCCAGAATCAAACGAAACGGAAGAAAATGGTTCCCCAGCATTTCTGGGAAATGATCCCACTTCTCTGTCAAGGCCCAGCTCACACATCATCTTCTCCCTGGGGCTTTAGTTGGCTTCTCATTCCCGTGTTTGCCTCTTTTTATTTAACTCTTCTAATGATGATTGGCTCTACTGTATAACCCATTCTCTAATTCCCTACCCTGGACTCAGTCAGTGTTGTGAGTTAAAATATGTTGATCTGGGAAACCAAAAGCTGTGTCTTGTGGCTCTTTCCACTCTGTATTTTCTGTTAAGCAACAAAGGAGTTGAATCTCCTAGGGCTTTTTTTTTTTTTTTTGGCCTTAGCCTTTCCCCTGCAAAAAATCAGAGGAAGAAGGCTTACTGGAACATATGCCATTTGTTAATTTGAGCACGTGGTTCTTCTTTAGAAATCTTTTAGGAAGGTAATGATTACCATTCAAAAAAAGATTATTTAGCATCTTCTACATTTCAAGGATGTAGCAGAATTTAACAAAGGGCAAAAGATGTCTTTGCCAAGAGCATCCAATAATGGGCATCATTTGGTGTGCAAAAGAAAGCACCAGGTGGGGTGAGCCAGGTGGTCTGTAACAGGAATGCTCACTTTTTCTCTGGTAGGCCAGATGCTGGGAGCTGGAAGAGAAGGAGAGTTGGAAAATGGGAATCTTGATAGGGATGGAAGTCCTGCCAATTTGGTAGCAGGTGCTGATACCCAAGGCAAGAAAAAGTGAAAGTGAAAGTCGCTCAGTTGTGTCCGACACTTTGTGACTCCTTGGGCTATACAGTCCATGGAATTCTCCCGGCCAGAATACTAGAGTGGGTAGCCTTTCCTTTCTCCAGGGGATCTTCCCAACCCAGGGATTAAACCCAGTTCTCCCACATTGCAAGCAGATTCTTTACCAGTTGAGCCACAAGGGGAGAAATTGATGGTAAAAAAATTTCCCCTGTGGAGATGGCTGAGGAACTGCAAGTACACGATTCTCTTTCATCTGATATTCAGTTGTTTATTATTCCACGGGAGGCTAGTTCCTCTTCATTCTTCCCAAACATTCAGAAGAGTCTGTTGTGCACAATGGCTTTTTCATTAGCGGTGTATTTTGGAAGAAATGAAGCCCAAGGTGGCTGCATATAGCACAGGAAGAAGGAGAGAAGTCACAGGAGAAGGACAATTAAGTAGGGATCAAGAATTCAGAAGAAGCAGGAAGTCTGAGCAAGAGGTAACCAGGATGCTACCTCTGGGGGACCTCTGGGGGATACCCCGGAATCTGGAGGAGCGGGCTGTACATCTCCCAGTTCATGGATTGAAGACGCCAACTATTTCACTTGGACGTTAAAGGAAGAGGCACTTCTTTCCTTTCAGGCAACAAAAGGGATGTACTGTATTGCAGAAGAACGTGTGTGCTTTCTTACTAGCAGGGCTATTTTAAGACATCTCTAAATCCTGGGCATCTTGATTTTGGAGGGCTCAAGTCATATTGTCACAATAAATATAACTCTGTATTTTGTTGTATAAATGTGAAGCCATCTTGGTAATCTTGTTTTAATATTATTATACATTCTTGACATAATTATTAATTTACCTTTTATAGTGGGTTTTTTTTTCTTGACCCAACACATTTCTTAAGATCAGATCTTAAATATTTTAATGTACCTTTGCAAAGCTTATGAGCCTTCAGCCCTGTGCTTGCTTTAGCTAATGGATAAAATGTTCATATATGAAAGTAAGCTCTTTCTTGAAGAGGTAAAGCCAGTTCCCAAAGAAGTGTTATCAGCTTACCTTGACAAACACAGATATTTCACTCACATCCAAAAATGACTTAGACCCTGAGTTTACAAATAGGATTTCAGTAGGTTAATTAAAATAGCATAGAAATAATTTTTAGTGTAGGTCTTTATCTCTAAGCCTTTTGGTTATCAATTAGGGTCTTGTTTCTAATTAAAAAGCAAAACAAAGCAATACGTACAGTAATTAGTAAATGAAAACCGTCAAAGTAAACCTCAAGGCCTGATAAGAACTGTATAATTTTTTTAAGCATTTTTGTGTCAAGAGACTATTCAAAGTACAGGTTTTATAGATATTTTCCTTTTAAAGAGAATTCTCTTAGCTAATCAGATGCTGTGCGGCCTTGCCTTTAATTTTATCTGGCCAAGCTTCCCGCCATCTGTTTTCCCATAATGCTCTCACTCTCTCCTCCAGATGTTTGGCACAGCATCTCAACTTGATGTCTATTTCTTCTTGTTCCCCTTCACCTCACATGAACCTTCCAAGTCGTAATTCTTTAGAAATAGACACAAGGAGCTTTATTTCAAATCACCATTTTTACTTAAGGAGTTCCATCTCCAAGGTCAGTAGAAGTCAAAAAAATTTCTTATTGTAGAATTCCTTGGCTATGTGCATTTTTTAAAACGAAAGGAAGAAAAGAAACCAGAAGCATAAGATTGTTAAGCAATATCCTCATGTTCACATAAGCCAGGGACTCAGGAATAGGAATTAAACATCAAGAATTTTACTTTTGATTCTTTTTTAACATTTGATTTACTGAAAACTGAAGCTATTCTATCAGTCACTTGGCAGCTTCAACTTTGATCAATGCCTCTATTCAATAGGGGGTCAAATACCTGAAGGGAAATAAAAGAATTCTCTGGAACATATGGCAGGGAAAGGATCATTTGTGTGTGCCTGCTAAAAGACAAATGACTCGCGTTCTCAGCTCCCATACTGTGGCCGTTCTCTGCCGCTCAGCTCATCATAGACAATCTTGGGCTCCAGCTAATCTGCTGCTTTTCAAAGCAAGCTAAATGGAAATAAAGGTTTAAATATCTGGAAACGAAGTTATGATTTAAGAAAAAAAAAATCTAGCAGTCTGAAAAAATTTTCCTGACAAAGTGTACAGCATGTTAGGAAAATTCTTTTCTGAGACCACCTGCTGATATTCTATTTTATAACTAGAGAGAATACAGCCTTCTGGCCAAAACTTAGATAGAACTATAGCTTTTGGAAGAGGAAGGAAAAAATTACCCTAAACCTCATTGAGAACAGAAGTCGTTTTCATGGTACAAACAAATCTACAAGCTAGAAAAGCTCTCCTTGCTATCTTTTGAAAATGTTTTGTTCTTAATGTCTCATGTGTACCCTCTATTCTACATTTACTGCTGAAATCTAGGTCAAGTCATTATCAGCTCATGCTGCGCCTGGGCCATGGCCTCAACACATATCTCCCCACTTCCAGGCTCACTCAATTGCATTTATCTATCCTACTTGAACTCCTTCCAACAAGAACCCTGCATTGGTTTAGGAAAGATATCTCACAAGGTATTGGGGAAGAAGACAAAGCACCAAAGACCCACCCAAGTATATGGATTCGTGTCAGAAAGGGAGTCAAGATGTGGACAGAGCTAGAGTCTATCATACAGCGTGAAATAAATCAGAAAGAGAAAAACAAGTATTACATATTAACTCAGGTATGTGGAATCTAGAGAACTGGTACAGATGAATTAGTTCCAGGGCAGGATAGAGATGCAGACATAACAAACAGAAGTGTGGACATGGCGGGGAAGGGGAGCGTGGGATGAATTGGGAGAGTGGCATTGGCATATGCCAACACCATGGGTAGTATAGCTGCTAGGAAGCTGCTGCATAGCACAGGGAGCTCAGCTTGGTGCTTTGTGGTGACCTAGAGAGGTGGGATGTGGTGGGGAGGGAGGTCCAAGGCGGAGGGCGTTTATGTATACATATTGCTGATTGACTTCTTTGTACAGCAGAAACTAACACAACATTGTGAAGAATGATATTCCAATAACTTTTTTTAAAAGAGCTTCGATCTATTTATGTGAGAATTATCTGGAAATAAGCTCAGGAGGTTGTTTCAAGAATGAACTGTGATAACGTGTAAAAAAATCTGTACCTTGCTTCTCACACTATAGACACTTAATGAGTCTTATCTGCCACTCCCTGTCTCTTGTGAAGTTTTCTTGCCACACCCTTCGTCTTGTGGATTTTTCTTGCCACACTCTTTGTCTCTTGTGAATTTTTGCCTCTACTGGTCCTTTTACATGATTTGCTCTCCTCTGCCAAGTTCAAAGTCTACCTATTTTGAAATACTATCATACATTATCACATCTGGCCTAGTATTCTGATTAATAATGGCTCTCCCATCTCCTCTTACATATTGTAAACATCCTAAGAACATGCATCTTTATATTCCTTGTAGCATTTTAAAAGTTTGCAAATAGTGTATGCTCCATATTTATTGAACAAATTCTCACGGTTTACCAAAACTCTCAACACGATTTTCAATCATAAACATTTAAATTTAATCCATTAAGATCTAAAACATCAGGTGGAATTTCTCTACTAAACATTTCTCACCCAGTTTCTAAGGATCACATCTTAAATAACAAGCCATATTCCCTTGAAGATGTCTATTCCTTCCAAGGTCATCACCAGTACAATGTTTTGACATAAATCAAGTCAATAATATAAGACTGAATAGAACTTATTTTAAGCTCCACACAAATGAAGAAAGAAAAATAAAAATCCCTTGAAAAAGAGCTGCCAAACATTGGGCAGCCTGCTAATGTTAAAAAAAAAATGAGATGTTTCTTTTCACCATCCCTAAATTATTGAGATGGCAGGTGTGCCTGTTTTATGTTGTTGCTTATGTTTGTGATTGAGAAGTAAACTTTGCCTGTAGCCAGTTAATCATCTGAGCCTTTTGGAAAACTTAATTGAGAGGTCATTATTTGCTTTGCTTCCTTCTTCCTCCGCATCTCCACAGCATATCAGCAATCACAGTGATGCATCACTCTGCTGGTAATTCATACCGTATATTCAGAACCACAGATCATGGCTGTTTCAGACCTGCCAGATGTTCCAAGTCTCTTGCTGCAATTAAGTTCCAATACAGCCCAATTTGAAAGAGATGGAGAAACCACAGTTCTAATTAAGAATATTCATGAGTTTGCACCTTGGAAAGCCAGAAATCACATAATGTCCCAGAGTGGACAATATCCTTTCCTTTGAGAAGACAGAAAAAATGCAATTTAAAATAAGTCACCAGATATGCACTAGGGGAAGCTCTGAAGTGAAACAAAAGGTGTGGGATTGAATGAACTATTTGAACTCTCAGCTAAACCTGCCTTAATAAGAATTTAAAGGGCTAGATCAGGGCTCCTAACACTGACCATGCATTATCATCTGAGAAACTTAAAAAAGAAAATCACCCTTGCCTGGGTCCACTGCAGAGCTAGTCTAGATCAAGAAGAAGAAACAGTGTTGTTGTGAGCATTCCCATCTCCACACACGAGTCACCGCTAGACTGTTGCTATGGTAACCACAAACGTGTTCTTCTTAGACATTTAAAATGAGAACTCAAGGCATCTTCAGCTGGACTAGAAACAGGTGCCAGCATTTGAAGTGGGCTCAGCCAACCAAATTAGGCAAGGCTGAGACTTTCTGTTACACCTACGATAAGTGATCAGAGGTTCCTGACAGCATCTTCAGAAGAAATATAGGAAATGATCTTCATTATGATACTTGCCTGAGGTGGTAGAGTTCACACTTTGTGAACCATCTTATGTTGAGTGTGTTGTGATCCCTGGGATTAGAATCCTTGAAAAGATATTAAAACACAATATGGTGAGTTAAGGGATCAGGATTCAGTGTCTGTCATTAATTAGCTGTGAGATGGGCAAATTATTCCAATTTTGGGGGTAATGATCTCCTTACCTAATAAAAAGTTTCAAGGGGCAATTTTAGGGGTTCAAGGGGCCTTAGAGGCAGTTGCTTTATCCTACAGTGGACATCTATTGTTTTGAACTTTCAAACTCCACTTTCCCTTTATTCTATAGCTGACCCTTGGTTTTTCTCTGGAAATCAATCTTCCCTCACTCTCAGGCTATGTAGGTATTGACTCTACTCCTGGCTCCAAAGCACAGCATTGCACCTAGGTCTGGCCAGCTGAAACACTGCATTCCCTATTCATACAGTGAGTGATTTAGGAATATGACTCAAGTCAATCAAATTCAATGAAATTCAGTTGTGGGATTTTTTTTTTCTGGCGCTATGGTGAGCGATAAACTCTTTTCTCTGGGTTTTAAGTTTTAGGAAGTAAGCTTGGAGCTGAGAGGAGAGATCTTGTCATCATAGTGGGATAACATGCCCGAAGATGAAGCCAACACCATACAAATTAGAGCTAATAAAAGGAGAGCTATCATTCCCTGGTGGCATAATTTAAAGCTCCTAGATCCAGCTATACCTGAAGCTGTTATGCCCGTTTCAGTAGTATAAATCAATAAAGCCTCCCCTCTTGTAAATTAAGCCAGTTTGAATTGGATTTCTTTTACTGGCATCCAAAAGAGTTCTGATCAATACCAACCCCTCATTTTATAGGCTTTGGAAAATGACACCAAATGTGGTGACTTGTCCAGATGTAGATAAAGTCAGAGGCAAGATTAGAACCAGCTTCTGAGCTTTCCAGTTCAAACACTTTCAAAATACATCTAAACCTTGAATTTACAAAAAAAAAAAGAAAGAAAGTGCTGACTTCTTGGAAATTTCTGTTTAATTGACTCTTTCCTCTGTTCCAGTAATATTACTGTTTGTAATTCTTGAGTGATTTATTTTCTTGCAGCCTTTTGCTGTCTCTGAATTCACTTATTTTGTAACTAGTGTACCTACTAACCAAGTTAATGAGAAACAAACCTGGCAACAATCCACCACTCAAATTGTTATTTTGGTGCAGTTGAGAACAACTAAACAATAGGTTGTCTGAATTTATATTTTTCAACAGACTTATTTTTCAAATCCATTTTTCAGTAGATTTTTCAAAATGATGTAGCACTGAGACCTTAATTTCCCATTAGAGGCAGAAGAGATGGATATCTTTAAAAGGAAGAATTCAGAATTAGGGCTTACTATTTTGCTAAATGTGAAATGCCAGACTGGATGAAACACAAGCTGGAATCAAGATTGCCAGGAGAAATATCATCAACCTCAGATATACAGATGATAGATGATAACACTCTAATAGCAGAAGGCAAAGAGGAACTAAAGAGCCTTTTGATGAGGATGAAAGAGGAGAGTGAAAAAGCTGGTTTAAAACTCAACATTCAAAAAACTAAGATTATGGTATCCACTGCCATCACTTTAAACAAATAGAGAAAAAGTAGAACCGGTGACAGGTTTTATTTTCTTGGACTCCAAAATCACTGTGGATGGTGACTACAGCCATGAAATTAAAAGATTCTTGCTCGTTGGGAGGAAAGCTATGACAAACCTAGACAGCGTATTAAAAAAGCAGAGACATCACTTTGCCAACAAAGATCCGTATAGGTTTTTCCAGTAGTTATATACAAGAGTGAGAGTTGGACCATAAAGAAGGCTAAGTGCCAAAGAATTGATGCTTTGGAATTGTGGTGCTGAAGAAGACTCTTGAGAGTCCCTTGGACAGCAAGGAAATTAAACCAGTCAATGTTAAAGGAAATCAACCCTGAATAGTCAGTGGAAGGACTGATGCTGAAGCTGAAGCTCCAGTCCTTTGGCCACCTGATGTAAAGAGCCGACTCATTGGAAAAGACCCTGATGCTGGGAAAGATTGAAGGCAAAAGGAGACCGGATGGAAGAGGATGAAGTGGTTACATAGCATGACTGACTCAATGCACATGAATTTGAGCAAACTTAGGGGATAGTAAGTGAAGGACAGGGGAGCCTGGTGTGCTGCAGTCCATGGGGTCACAAAGAGTAAGACACAATTTAGCGACTGAACAACACAACAATTTTGCTAAAAATTGATTTCCATCAACCGTTATTTTCAATCTGTAGCTAGTGAATTAAAAGCCAAATAATTAAATATTTTGCAAAACAGCGAATTCAGCTTAAGATCTTCATTCTACATAAACTGTGTATTCCAATCACCCATGACCCCTCTATTTCACGTGTAAATTGAACCCTTATGAATTTTTCTTCCCCATTGAACCCTGAGCCTTTATATGTCAGGGATCTTATTTTAAACATTTCCAAGTCTCATGAACACTCAGTCACTATGCACTGTACGTGTGCATAGAGTGGTGGTTAGGACACATGGCTGTTTCCAGTTTATTACTCAAAACATTGAATTAGCATGCTTGCTACGACTGTCTCTGTGATCTGGTATCAAGTTCATTTGTATGTTATTAGTATGTGTGAGAAGAGTTTGTAATATATTCAAACTAATTTCATGTTTTGAAAGTTTCTGCATGGACCATTTTTAGTCAAGCAGAATCTCGTGGGATTTTAGACCCTGAAGTATCAGATCTAATTGTTATATTTTAATTTTCTTGTCTTCAATAAGCATCTAGAAATGAAATTCTGAGTGGATTGACACTCAGGGGCTGTGTGAACTGTAAGAATGTACATTCTCAAATCTTCTCAAGTCTTACTTGCTATCCTTCCAATTTATCTCACATCATCTGGGGTAGAGAAAGTGTGAACCTTTTTCATTTGACACACCTGGAGGTACTGAAACCAACCAAAGAGAGACTAGACTGAGGAACACTATGGAGTTTTATGTTGTCACAGATACATGTAAATTTCTCAAGTTCTACCTCATTCAGAATAGAGAGATTGGGAATGCTTTTTCATCCAGAAAGGAATGACATTAAATTTATGGGTTTGGATCTATTAATATTTATCTTTTAAACTAAAGAAAGAAATCAGAGCAATGTTTATTTAAAACATAAGAGAACACATCCAAATAGCTTTTACTAGAGGGTTCATTTTCTTTTTCCATTTAAAAGTGAAATATTATATTAAAATTTGCATATTAATGTCAAAGGAGAGAGAGGCCAGATCTCCATGTGATAGCTCATTCAATCCTTACAATACCCGTAAAAACATGAATATTATTATCCACATTTTACCAATGAAATACCATCTTTATGGAGGTGAAGTCAATGGTCCATGGTCATGTAGCCAGTGAGCTACTGAACTGGATGGAGGTCAGGCGTGCTTGCCTCACAGTTTCTGTCCTGACCACTCTGTTGCACAGCTTTCACAACATGGTCTCAACAACTTGAGAAGACCTTTGTGTATGAGCTGCAGGCTGTTCAGCTACATGCTTCACACTGTTACCTCCATCAGTGCTTGTGACTACTCTGTGACTGAGATGTTACTATCTGGACTTTGGAGATCAGGGAAGCGGCCTGGGTAACTTGCCCAAGGTCACAGAGCTCACACACGTGGCAGAACTATGCTATTAGACACCACGCCTTCCTTCAGCTCATGTTTATTACACACGGCCTCTGTGCCAGGGTAAGAAGGAAATGCATAAATTCTGTTTTAGCTACTTTAAATATTAGTAAAATATTTTTTGAATGAAGGTATTGACTCATGCAAAAACTAAAAAACAGACATCATCAAAGCATTAGTATTTCTGAAACCTGACTTTAGGCCCCCTGCAGGGCCTTCCAGCACCTCCCTGGAACATTCTGAGAGTTTCTGAGCTGAGTTTAATCCATGTGCTTTGGAATTTAGGGGGCTTCCCTTGTAGCTCACTTGGGAAAGAATCTGCCTGCAGTGCGGGAGACCAGGGTTCAATCCCTGGGTTGGGAAGATGCCCTGGAGAAGGAAATGGCAACCCACTCCAGTATCCTAGCCTGGAAAATCTCATGGACAGAGGAGCATGGTGGGCTGTAGTCCATGGGGTCACAAAGAGTCAGGCACGACTGAGTGACTAACACTTAACACTTGAAATTTAGGTCTTGTTCAGTTCAGTTCAGTAGATCAGTCGTGTCTGACTTTTTGTGACCCCATGAATCGCAGCATGCCAGGCCTCCCTGTCCATCACCAACTCCCAGAGTTCACTCAAGCTCACGTCCATTGAGTCAGTGATGCCATCCAGCCATCTCATCCTCTGTCGTCCCCTTCTCCTCCTGCCCCTAATCCCTCCAAGCATCAGGGTCTTTTCCAATGAGTCAACTCTTCGCATGAGATGGCCAAAGTATTAGAGTTTCAGCTTTAACATCAGTCCTTCCCATAAGCACCCAGGACTGATCTCCTTTAGAATGGACTGGTTAGATCTCCTTGCAGTCCAAGGGACTCTCAAAAATCTTCTCCAACACCGCAGTTCAAAAGCATCAATTCTTTGGTGCTCAACTTTCTTCACAGTCCAACTCTCACATCCACACATGACCACTGGAAAAACCATAGCCTTGACTAGATGGACCTTTGTTGGCAAAGTAATGTCTCTGCTTTTCAATATGCTATCTAGGTTGGTCATAACTTTCCTTCCAAGGAGTAAGCGTCTTTTAATTTCATGGCTGCAATCACCATCTGCAGTGAGTTTGGAGCCCAAAAAAATAAAGTCTGACACTGTTTCCACTGTTTCCCCATCTATTTCCCATGAAGTGATGGGACCAGATGCCATGATCTTCGTTTTCTGGATGTTGAGCTTTAAGCTAGCTTTTCCACTCTCCTCTTTCACTTTCATCAAGAGGCTTTTTAATTCCTCTTCACTTTCTACCATAAGGGTGGTGTCATCTGCATATCTGAGGTTATTGATATTTCTCCCAGCAATCTTGATTCCAGCTTGTGCTTCTTCCAGCCCAGAGTTTCTCATGATGTACTCTGCAGATAAGTTAAATAAGCAGGGTGACAAGATACAGCCTTGATGTACTCCTTTTCCTATTTGGAACCAGTCTGTTGTTCCATGTCCAGTTCTAACTGTTGCTTCCTGACCTGCATATAGGTTTCTCAAGAGGCAGGTCAGGTGGTCTGGTATTCCCATTTCTTTCAGAATTTTCCACAGTTTATTGTGATCCACACAGTCAAAGGCTTTGGCATAGTCAATAAAGCAGAAATAGATGTTTTTCTGGAACTCTCTTGCTTTTTCCATGATCCAGCGGATGTTGGCAATTTGATCTCTGGTTCCTCTGCCTTTTCTAAAACCAGCTTGAATATCAGGAAGTTCACGGTTCATGTATTGCTGAAGCCTGGTTTGGAGAATTTTGAGCATTACTTTACTAGCATGTGAGATGAGTACAATTGTGTGGTAGTTTGAGCATTCTTTGGCATTGCCTTTCTTTGGGATTGGAATGAAAACTGACCTTTTCCAGTCCTGTGGCCACTGCTGAGTTTTCCAAATTTGCTGGCATATTGAGTGCAGCACTTTCACAGCATCATCTTTCAGTATTTGAAATAGCTCAACTGGAATTCCATCACCTCCACTAGCTTTGTTCGTAGTGATGCTTTCTAAGGCCCACTTGACTTCACATTCCAGGATGTCTGGCTCTAGGTGAGTGATCACACCATCGTGATCATCTGGGTCATGAAGATCTTTTTGTACAGTTCTTCTGTGTATTCTTGCCACCTCTTTTTAATATCTTCTGCTTCTGTTAGGTCCATACCATTTCTGTCCTTTATCGAGCCCATCTTTGCATGAAGTGTTCCCTTGGCATCTCTAATTTTCTTGAAGAGATCTCTAGTCTTTCCCATTCTGTTGTTTTCCTCTATTTCTTTGCATTGATTGCTGAGAAAGGCTTTCTTATCTCTCCTTGCTATTCTTTGGAACTCTGCATTCAGATGCTTATATCTTTCCTTTTCTCTTTTGCTTTTCACTTCTCTTCTTTTCACAGCCATTTGTAAGGCCTCCCCAGACAGCCATTTTGCTTTTTTGCATTTCTTTTCCATGGGGATGGTCTTGATCCCTGTCTCCTGTACAATGTCATGAGCCTCATTCCATAGTTCATCAGGCACTCTATCAGCTCTAGTCCCTTAAATCTATTTCTCACTTCCACTGTATAATCATAAGGGATTTGATTTAGGTCATACCTGAATGGTCTAGTTGTTTTCCCTAGTTTCTTCAACTTCAGTCTGAATTTGGCAATAAGGTGTTCACGATCTGAGCCATAGTCAGCTCCTGGTCTTGTTTTGCTGACTGTATAGAGCTTCTCCATCTTTGGCTGTAAAGAATATAATCAATCTGATTTCGGTGTTGACCATCTGGTGATGTCCATGTGTAGAGTCTTCTCTTGTGTTGTTGGAAGAGGGTGTTTGCTATGACCAGTGCGTTCTCTTGGCAAAACTCTATTAGCCTTTGCCCTGCTTCATTCCGTATTCCAAAGCCAAATTTGCCTGTTACCCCAGGTGTTTCTTGACTTCCTACTTTTGCATCCCAGTCCTTTATAATGAAAAGGACATCTGTTTGGGGTGTTAGTTCTAAAAGGTCTTGTAGGTCTTCATAGAACCGTTCAACTTCAGATTCTTCAGCATTACTGGTCTTGCTAGACTTGGCTTACACCCTGGGCTAAAAGAAATCACTGTCTTCCTTTCCGGTCTCTTTCAGGCCCTCCCTCACCAGTTCTCTCCTGCAGAGGAGAGGCTTGACCCTCTGATGCCCACCCACTTGCCCCCTCACCCTCATTCTGTTTGTCTTCTTTCTTCTGCTGCCAGGCACCTCCAGGAAGAAGCTTATTTCAGCTGCTTCTGTTTCCACACCTCCCAGTTCTTCCTTAAGTCCCTCAACTACCATTATTCTCACCCAAACCCTGTAGGTTCAAAGTCACCCGTGACCCCGATCACTAATCTAAGTATTCTTTCCTAGTCATCTCCACCAACTTCTGACTGGATCAAGTCCAGGTCTGATTCCCCTTGTTCTCTGCAGTCTTTGGGCTTGGAACAAAATTCTGCTTTCCTTTCTTATAACTCTGATATAAACAGCTTTGCTTCAGCAAAACTGGTTGATTCCATATTTCCTGAAGGTATTTTACACATTTTTGTGTTAGACAAACATAGCTATTTTCTTTTCTTGTCTTTTTGGTTGGGTGTGGGCAGGGAGCAAATCATTTTTAATTTTAATTTTTTTTTTTTTTTTTTTACAAATACACTGAAGAATCATGCAGCGCTGTCAGTGCTGGATGCAATCTTGGGCCACAAGTCTGCACACTCCTCAGTGTCTGGTCCTGTGACAGCAGAACCTTTCATTTCTCCCTTATTGTTTACTGTGTATGATTCCTATGTCATCTTCAAAATAAAGAAACACACTGTCTTTTCTCCAGTATGACTTTCATTGTTGAATTACCACTGCTGGATGTACCTTCTTTCTGAACTCTGGTTGGCTTTTATTCACTGTGGCTATCTCCATCTCACCCACACCAGCAGCAGGAAGTCTATTTAGTCATCTCTTGTTCTCTTTCACAGAGATGATATACAAATTTTTGGCTCCTGTGTTGCCAGCATGGTTGGTCATGGCTCCAACTGGAAGAGACAAGGAAATCTGGAATTTTGCACCAGAGGAGTTACCATGTCCCTACTTTGACATCTTGAATGCCAGAAAGAGATAAAACGCAGCAATTTTCCTATTGGGTAGATGCAGTATGGCTTAGAGTACCAGTATAAAGGCCCAAATGGTAGAGAAAAGTGAGGCTTCTGTTAAACAAATCAGAATTTTTCTATCAGAAAGTCTAAAAAGAAGCATCCTTGATTTCAACACACATAGATGATCTGTACTTTAGAGATCAAGTTGTGTGAGTATGTTTTCATTACCTTGGGGGTGAGTTGATATATTTTTCAGTATTTAGTGTTTGAATCTCTTGAATGTCCCTAATTTGATCTAAGACTTTGGGATGGTTTTCTAACACATTGAGACTCAATTACCTCATATATAAAATGGAGGTGATTACGGTCCCTGCCCCATAGTATTGTTTGGAGAACTAAAGAAATAACGCACATAAAATGCTTAGCGTAGAGGTGTTTGGTAAATGCTAGTTATTATAGTTGTTGCCCTTAGAGCTGCTCATATGCATGCCTCACATATCATACCAAATGTATTACTTTCCTGTAGGTGCTGTGACAGATTATCACAACCATGCTGGCTTGAAACAATAGAAATATATTCTCCCACAGTTCTGGAGCCCAGAAGTCTGAAGCCAAGGTAGCAGTAGGGCGATACTTCTGCTGGAGGTTCTAGAGGAGAATTTTCTCCATGCCTCTTCCAACCTCTGATGTCTGCTGGGATTTCTTGGTGTTCATTGGGCTTGTACTGACATCACTCAAATTTATGCCTCTGTCTTCACAGTGCCTTATCTTCTGTTTGGGTGAGACAAAGCTCCGTCTCTCTCTGATGATATTTAGGGTTCACTCAGAGAATTCTAGTGGAAACAGTGACAGACTTTATTTTCTTGGGCTCCAAAATTACTGCGGATGAGCACAGCATCCATGAAATTAAAAGACGCTTGCTCCTTGGAAGAAAAACTATGACAAACTTAGCTTATTAAAAAGCAGAGATATCACTTTGCTGACAAAGGTATGTATAGTCAAAGCTATGGTTTTTCCAGTAGTCATGTACAGATGTGAGATTTGGATCATAAAATAAGCTGAGTGCTGAATAATTGATGGTTTGGAATTGCGGTGCTGGAGAAGACTCTTGAGAGTCACTTGGACTGCAAAGAGTTCAAACCAGTCCATCCTAAAGGAAATCAATCCTGAATATTCATTGGAAGGAATGGTGCTGATGCTCCAGTACTTTGACCACCTGATGTGAATGTCCAACTTGTTGGAAAACACCCTGATGCTGGGAAAGATTGAAGGCAAAAGGAGAAGAGAGCGCCAGAGGATGAGATGGTTAGACAGCATCACTGACTCGATGGAAATGAATTTGAGCAAATTCCGTGAGACAGTGGAGGACAGGGAAGACAGGCGTGCTGTAGTCCACGGAGTCACAAAGAGTTGGACACGACTTAGAGACTGAACATTAACAACAATAGAGAATTCAGTTATCTACGCATTTTTAGATCCTTATCATAATTATATTTGCAAAGACTTTATTTTTTTCTAAATGAAATGATAGTCGTAGGTTCCTAGGAGTAGGATTTGGACATAGTCTTTGGAAGCCGCTATCAGCCTATCACACCAAATTATCACACTTATCACATCAAATTTCACATCTTGAAAGGTGTGACCTGTTTCCTTCATCTCTGTACTTCCCACAACACCTAGAACTGTGACTAGAGAATGATGGGTGCACGGGAGTTCGTAAGGTATTAGTAAGTAAGTAAATAATAAACTACCAAAAAGTTTCATGCTTGGATCAATGATGGAGGTGTTTGTGCCTCTCAGTTAAAAAAAAAATTAAAACAGTGTGGGTGTTCAGTTAACATTCACTGAATGAAATCCTAATAGTAAAGATTTTATAATTAGTCAGTAGTTTGATGGGCTCCCCTGGTGGCTCAGATGGTAAAGAATCTGCCTGCAAAGCAGGCGATGCAGGTTTGATTCCTGGGTTGGGAAGATCCCCTGGAGAAGGGAATGGCAACCCACTCCAATATTCTTGCCTGGAGAATCCCCATGACAGAGAAGCCTGGTGGGCTACAGTCCGTGGGACCGCAAAGGGTCAGACACAATTGAGCGACTAGGCACAGCAGTTTGATAACACTATTAACTTACTAGAAACATTTAAAATTTCAATTAAAAAATTGTAATATGTACCAAGCTATGTCCATGCAGTCCAATCCCATGCTGAGTTGTTTCACACTCAAAGAAGCATAACACAAAAAGTGATTCCAGTGTTTACACACAATTCTGTCAGACTTTTAAAGGTCTGAGCACAAGTGCACAGCAACTCATTAAATCTTCTAGCCTAGTTTCTCATCTACTCTGAAAGTTTCTGGAACGATGGAACCTCTCATGTTTTTGACCCCAAAGAGCACTTCCAATCATGATGTCTTATTATGCTGGCCCTTCCACAGTAAGTGTGGTCACACCCTCTGCTTACCTTACCTGTCTCTCACACCCAGGAGGCTGGGGTGGGGAGGTGGGGAATGTGGCCTCTCTCTTAGGAAATGGATGGAGGGAACACCCTGGAGGACTTGGAATTGACAGCCACTGTTTGACTGAACCAGCTGACTTTTACTTCTCGTCTCCTTAGAGGGTTCACCAATCACAGAAATATATTAGCTCTTCCCTGGTGATATATACGATATCTAGAAATCAGATGTTTGGCAAATAGTCCACCTGGGTCCAGTCAAAATAAGATAAATAATTCTTCAACTAGTGTGAGATTCAAAAGACAGTGTCTGTGTGTACAAATCCATTTTCTTTCTTAAAGTCTCCGAAATCACAAAACGTGCACCACAGTAAGCTCTGCACTTTTCACTGCCAAGGAGAAAATTCAAAATAAAGGCCGACTGCTGAATGGATTGCACCGTCAAAGGAGAGCCATGACACATTAAATTCAATAAACCACTCAAGCTTCTGATTGAATATATTATGGGAACTCTATAGGCTACAGTTTAAAAGATTAGTCCAGGAAGAAACAATATACTACTGTATTGGCTTTCTTGCTGACAGTCTCAGCTTCAGGCACAAGACGATGCTACCTGATAGTTGCCATGGTAACCATGCAAGTACTCAGCTGGAGCATTTTCAAGCCAAAAAATGGAACATCATACACGAGTTTGCTGTTTAAAGGGGAAGAGGATGGGCAGCAGCTTTTAAAATGGGAGCCTCCTGGTATAAATTCTGCAATGTCAGGCTCGCGAGTCTTCTGATTCTTGTGAGGCTGGTTGAGGCTGCCATGGCATCCCTGCCTGTGGGTGTCCAAAATTGGCAGTATCCTGGGTGACTTTCAGGGTGAAAAAATAGGGTAAGAGGTGCACCTGTGATTCGGTGGAGGTTGGAGAGGATTTTCCATCCTGCGGAGACTGAGGCTTGCCAACTTCCCCAAACTGTAGCCCTGTAAGGTCTAACTGAATTTGCCAAATCCTATATTCACAATAGTTATAGATCCACTTGGCCTAATGAATTCTGCCTAACTTAGCATCCATGCCCTGCACACCAGTTCTTTGTTGGTTATAGCTTTTGAAAGACTGAGGGATTCATTCAATGGTCCTTTCAACCTATCTAAACATCTGTCCTACAAAATGAGGTCCCTGCCTTCCTCTGCCTTCAGCTGCCTCTCCCATAAGCACTCCTCCTTCCCTGGTGACCTCTTCTCTTTACCACCTGCACCCCTCATTTGTACCATGGCTGCTTTATTTTCTGAGTTGTCAGTTTCCTGGGTCAGTCAGTCAGTTCAGTTCAGTCTCTCAGTCGTGTCCAACCTTCTGCAACCCTATGAACTGCAGCATGCCAGGCCTCCCTGCCCATTACCAACTCCCAGAGTTCACACAAACCCGTGTCCATTGAGTTGGTGCTGCCATCTAACCATCTCATGCTCTGTCGTCCCCTTCTCCTCCTGCCTTCAATCTTTCCCAGCATGAGGGTGTTTTCAAATGAGTCAGCTCTTTGCATCAGGTGACCAAAATATTGGAGTTTCTGCTTCAACATCAGTCCTTCCAATGAACACCCAGAACTGATTTCCTTTAGGGTGGACTGGTTGGATCTCCTTGCAGTCCAAGGGACCCTCAAGAATCTTCTCCAACACCACAGTTCAAAAGCATCAATTCTTCTGTGCTCAGCTTTCTTTATAGTCCAAATCTCACATCCATACAACCACTGGAAAAACCATAGCCTTGACTAGACGGACCTTTGTTGACAAAGTAATGTCTCTGCTTTTTAATATACTGTCTAGGCTGGTCATAATTTTCCTGCCAAGGAGTAAGCATTTTTTAATTTCATGGCTGCAATCACCATCTGCAATGATCTTGGAGCCCCCCAAAATAAAGTCAGCCACAGTTTCCACTGTTTCCCCATCTATTTGCCATGAAATGTTGGGACCGAGTGCCATGATCTTAGTTTTCTGAATGTTGAGTGTTAAGCCAGTGTTTTCACTCTCCTCTTTCACTTTCATCAAGAGGCTCTTTAGTTCTTCTTCAGTTTCTGCCATAAGGGTGGTAACATCTGCATATCTGACGTTATTGATGTTTCTCCTGGCAATCTTGATTCCAGCTTGTGCTTCCTTCAGCCCAGCATTTCTCATGATGTACTCTGTATATAAATTAAATGAGCAGGGTGACAATATACAGCCTTGACATACTCCTTTTCCTATTTGGAACCAGTCTGTTGTTCCATGTCCAATTCTAACTGTTGCTTCTTGACCTGCATACAAGTTTCGTAAAAGGCAAGTCAGGTGGTCTGGTATTCCCATCTCTTTCAGAATTTTCCAGTTTATCGTGATCCACACAGTCAAAGGCTTTGGCATATGCTACTGGAGATCAATGGAGAAATAACTCTGGAAAGAATGAAGGGATGGAGCCAAAGCAAAAACAACATCCAGTTGTGGATGTGACATGATAGAAGCAAGGTCCAATGCTGTAAAGAGCAATATTGCACAGGAACCTGGAATGTCAGGTCCATGAATCAAGGCAAACTGGAAGTGGTCAAACAGGAGATGGCAAGAGTGAATGTTGACATCCTAGGAATCAGCGAACTAAAAAGGACTGGAATGGGTGAATTTAACTCAGATGACCATTATGTGTACTACTGTGGGCAGGAATCCCTTAGAAGAAATGGAGTAGTCATCATAGTCAACAAAAGAGTCCAAAATGCAGTACTTGGATGCAATCTCAAAAATGACAGAATGATCTCTGTTCATTTCCAAGGCAAACCATTCAATATCACAGTAATCCAAGTCTATGCCCTGACACTGAAGAAGCTGAAGTTGAACAGTTTCCTGGGTGTAGGCTGCCAACAAGTGACAGATCTAACATTTTGTTGGCCCTACATAATGGTTGCAAAACTAAACCAACATTCAATCAGGCTATTTCACACCACATTCCAGATTCTGGCAACTCTACACCCACATTCTTGGTACAGCAGCAATGGGCTAGAGCAGTGGAGTAACTGCCCCCTTAAGATCAAGGTTGTGCTCCATCATTTTTCAGCTGCGTTACCACAGTTACTTACCTACTGGCTCTTGTATCACCTGGATGGACTCCTGTCCTTGAGGATGAAGACAGCTTCACAGCTTGTCCCCACCTCCATGTGCTTCCTATATTTGTTTCTCCTTGGGCCCTTGTTTCTTCACTTGGTAGACTCACAATATAGATTTATTGATGAACATGAAAGGTAAGATCAGCTATCTGATGAATACTTACTGCTTACTCAGGCTCTCCTCTTCAGGTAAACTGAATCTGAGTTGCTTGTGTGCTTGATGATATATGTGGTCTCATAACAAGATAACTCTCCCAAAGGGATGGGAAGGAGTTTCTGGTAGTGAGAGGGGTGACTCCAGCTTGGGTATCATTCTTTAAATGAATGAAGGGAAGGCTTGGAACACCTGGCACCTAGGCCATAACAGTTGCTGCAGGCTGCTCTAGGGAATAATTCTTACAGTCTTCCACCCATCATCCAGGCATCCATTCATTCAGCCATTCCATCAGGGTTTACTGGGAACATTTCACAACCAAGCATTATGAAGATTGATAGCAGGAAGGAAAACAGTCCACATCTCTGTCCTCATGGTGTTTATAACAGTCCAGTGGACTTTTTTTTTTTTTCTTATCTGAAGGGCTAAAGCAGCTGCTAATTGAAACTTATGACCAATTTCAGAGAGATCAAATTGTGTTAGAGACAAGTTAAATGAAGGAAACAAAAAAGGAGAGAGAAGGAAAGGAAGAGAGATGTAATGTCCAAAATATAGATGGAAACTGTTTAACTTCTCAACACACAAAGAAATAAAATTGAAACAGTAATGATCTAGATTTATAACCACTAAATTTGGTAAAAATTATTTTTAAAAAATCATAATGACTGCTGTGGAAAAGATGTAAGGTAATGAGCACTTTTTTTTTTTCCACAGAAAAGTAAATAGGTACAATCTTTTAAGAGGGCAATTGGCACTAAATGCAAAAATCTATTAATATTTTTTTATTTAGCCACGCAATTTCTAGGACTTACTCTCAGGAAATAATTGAGAGTATGAACAAAAATCTAGCTAGAAAGATTTTTATAACCCTCCTACATTGTTGGTGGGAATGTAAATTTGTGTAGCCACTGTGGAAAACGGTATGGAGGTTCTTCAAAAAACTAGAGTTTTCATATGATCTAGCAATCCCTCTCCTAGGCATATATCCAGACAAATGGATACATGCACCCAATGTTCATACCAGCACTGTTCACAATAGCCAAGACATGGTAACAACCTAAATGTCCATCGAGAGATGAATGGATAAAGATGCGGTACATATATATTATACAATAGGATACTGCTCAGCCATAAAAAAATGAAATAATGCCATTTGCAGCACCAAAGAGGGACCTAGAGATATTATACTAAGTGAAATAAGTAAAATTTAAAAAAAAGACAAATATCATATGATATCACTTCCATTTGGAATCTAAAATATAGCAGAAATGAACATATCTATGAAACAAAAGCAGTTACAGACATAAAAAATAGATTTGTGGTTGGCAAGAGATGGGGGAGGTGAGGGAGGGAAAGACTGGGAGTTTGGAATTAGCAGATGCAAACTATTATATATAGGATGGATAAACAACAAGGTCCTACTGCATAGCACAGGAATTGTATTCTATATTCTATGACAAACCATCGTGGAAAAGAATATAAAAAGGACTGTAAGTAAGAGCGTAACTGAATCACTGTGCTGTACAGCAGAATTCAGCACTGCATTGTAATTCAATTATACCTCAATAAAATAAATTTTAAAAAAGATTTTTGTTAATAATAATAACATTCCATACAACTGAATAATAAGAACTAAAGCGACTAATGTGTTGGCTGTGTTCCCTCCACTAAGACAGCACACATCCCCTGCGAGAGAGGCGTGATGGCCAGTAGAGGAAGTGGCTGGGAGGTTAGTAACTTGTCTATGCAGACACAGCCCTGAGGAAACAGCCCTGGCAGGGGGTTGAGGCCATTTAGTTATCATGTTTTGTTGCTTTTGTTAGTGAAAAAATGTCAGAGTCTTACCTTAGGGAACTGGCTTAATAAATTATGTAGTCATGCCAGGGACTGCTAGTCAGCCATAAAAAATAACATAAATGAAGATACATCCGCTTGGAGAGATGTCTGAAATACGCTACTAAGCTGGTTATCAAAGAATGTTTATAGCCTGGTCCCATGTGTGTAAGCGAATCACTTTATAAGCACACACAAGCATAGAAACGTCCGGAGGCATGGATACCAAGGTTTAATCAGTGACTGTCTCTGGTGGTAAGACGATTGTTTTTCCCCATCCATTCATATTTTCCTTATCTATATTTAAAAAAAATCACCTTGCATTGTTTATGTAAAAATCTTTACACATACTCTTTTAAAAAACATCATGGCATATTGACTTTGCATTAGCATTCCAAGTCAGTCTATGACACACTGACTCTTGCTTCCCTGAATTAACAGTGCTTCCCCCCGGGGTGTGATAAAAGTCATCCTGGATTGAGAGCAGCAGAGCTGGGTTTCCGGCCGAGCTCATCTATTGATGCGTCCAGGATGTGTCCCGAGGCAAGTCACCAGCTCTCCTGGCCACGGCGATGATGGCTGGGTGAGCTGAACTCTGAGGCTCCTGCCAGCTCTAACACACCATGTGCTTTTATGCATTCATTTTCTCCTTTGGAGACAGCCTGTAACCATTTCCAGTCTACGGGAGAAAGATTCGAGAATGCAGAATCATTTTGGTCTATAAAAAAGCGTGGATAAACACCTGCCTAACCCATTTTAAGAAATAATAACATGACATTTATAAACCACTTTGCACAGTGCTTATGAATTCCCTCCCTGGAGGCTTGAGTTTGACTCTAGTTATTCTGGTTATTTACATGCCTGCATTTGGGTAGAGCATTTGCAACTGTGAGAGGGGAAAACGCTTCCTCCTGAGCCTGCTGTAGACTCAGTGCAAAATATAAGACCTTTTTCTCTGACACAGAATATGGCCCTCCAAAGCAAAGCGACACTTCATTTCAGCCCCATCTTCTCAACTGTATCTATGGACAAATGTTGTTCCTGAAGGCAGATGAGCTGGGCTGAAACTGTATATCAGAGTTGCCACTTCTCCTCAAAAGGGCAGTTTAGAGCAGCAGAACCCACTACAAGGAGGATCCCTTTTCTCTGAGAATGAAGAATTTGAGTTGGTGTTTAATATCCTTTACTTCCTGAAAAATTAATTCTAAGGCCATTGATCAGGTGGGTCTTTAAGTGCCCTGGCCCTGAAGTCAGAAAAACTAAAATTCACTTCTTCACTCTGCTTCCTGTTACTGTGGAGTTTGGGGGAAAATTACTTAACCTGGTTTTGGAAATCACCATCTGTAAAAGGAAATCTGATGCCCGTGTATTTAGGGTTGTTCTGAAGATGAAAAAAAAGATCTTCATGACCCAGATAACCACGATCATGTGATCACTCACCTAGAGCCAGACATCCTGGAATGTGAAGTCAAGTGGGCCTTACAAAACATCACTACAAAGCTAGTGGAGGTGATGGAATTCTAGTTGAGCTATTTCAAATTCTAAAAGATGATGCTGTGAAATCATCATCTAAAGATGATGATTGCCGCACTCAATATGTCAGCAGATTTGGAAATCTCAGCAGTGGCCATAGAACTGGAAAAGGTCAGTTTTCATTCCAATCCCAAAGAAAGGCAATGCCAAAGAATGTTCAAACTACCACACAACTGCACTCATCTCACATGCTAGTAAAGTAATGTTCAAAATTCTCCAAGCCAGGCTTCAACAGTATGTGAACCAAGAACTTCCAGATGTTCACGCTGGATTTAGAAAAGGCAGAGGAACCAAAGAGCAAATTGCCAATATCCGTTGGATCATTGAGAAAGCAAGTGAATTCCAAAAAAACATCTATTTCTGCTTTATTGACTAGGCCAAAGCCTTTGACTGTGTGGATTACAACGAGCTGTGGAAAATTCTTAAAGAGACGGGAATACCAGACCACCCTACATGTCTCCTGAGAAATTTGTATGCAGGTTAGGAAGCAATAGTTAGAACCGGACATGAAACAGCAGACTGGTTCCAAATTGGGAAAGGAATACGTCAAGGCTGTAAGTTGTCACCCAGATGCTTTTGAATTGTGGTGTCGGAGAAGACTCTTGAGAGTCCCTTGAACTGCAAGGAGATCAAACCAGTCAATCCTAAAGGAAATCAGTCCTGAATATTCATTGGAAGGACTGGTGCTGAAGCTGAAACTTCGGCCACCTGATGCTAAGAACTGACTCATTGGAAAAGACCTTGATGCTGGGCAAGATTGAAGGCAGGAGGAGAAGGGGACAACAGAGGATGAGATGGTTGGATGGCATCACCGATTTGATGGACATGAGTTTGAGCAAGTTTCAGAAGCTGGTAATGGACAGGGAAGCCTGGTGTGCTGCAACCCATGGGGTCGCAAAGAATCAGACACAACGGAGCTACTGAACTGAACTGAACTGTGAAGATGCTGGGTGCCTGACCCATAGGAGGTACTCGATAAATAGAAAGTGAGAGTGTTAGTCACTCAGTTGTGTTTGCGTCTTTGTGAACCTATGGACTGGGGCCCACCAGGCTCCTCTGTCCTTGGGATTCTCCAGGCAAGAATAATGCCCTTCTCCAGGGGATCTACCTGACCCAGGGGTCAACCTTGGGTCTCCCACTTTGCAGGCAGGTTCTTTACTGTCTGACCTACCAGGCCATTAATATTTCCATGAATACAATAAAGTGTCTGATTCCTTTCATGCAGCATTCCCAGATGCAGCATCAGGAGATGTGAAGCTGGATAACAGAAGATGAGCTGAGGGGGAAGAGATTCAAATACAAATATTTTTACAGTGAACACTGTGTACCTTGCCTGTGGTTTGTGATTATGGAACACTGGGGCAGAATAAATTATGATCTTTACAAGATGCTTTCAGAAGACAAGAAAAAGGTAAAAGATAATGTTATACTGCATGTTTTATGGATTCTTCTCTCTGATATTTCAACTTTGCGGGGCTTGTTTTAGCATATATTTTTTCAGCAGCACACTTCCATTTGGAAAAATCTTATCTGTTGAGTTGGTCCTTTGTTTAATCTGCCCTGTTTCTTAGTTGTTTATTTCTTTAGACTACTAGATTGAATTACTGAAGTCATTCATTTTGGTTCATTCTCGTTCATGCTGAACCCTGACAGTGTTCCAGACTGTGTACTAGACATTCAGTACAGTGATGTTTCCTGTCCTGAAGGAGCTGACACTCAGATGTAGGGAGAATAATGTGTTAACTTCATTTGCAATTTTTTCCTCTCCTCCTGCCTAAGGAGGATCAATTGCTGCGTTCTCCTTTGTTTAATAGGTTCAAAGTGCAATGAAACATTATAGATGCTATGGGAGAAGATGTCCCAGGACAGTGAGGACCTCACTATAGATACTGTAGAAAAGTAGATTCTGGGAAGGGAGGTGCAGAAAAGACTTCATAAGAAGAACAATTGAGACAAAGGGCTAGAACCATGTCATATTTGTATTTGTGTTCCTAATTCTCTGTTCCCTGTCCTCAACACCTATTTTAGTTTCTTAGACACTTTGGACTTAATTGAATTCTTCCTGGCTTGCAGAAATCTCTCTTCTGTTTTTGTTTTTGTTTTTTTTATTAGAGTATAGTTGATTTGTGATGTTGGGTTAGCTTCTGCTGTACAGCAAGGAAAATCAGTTATACATATACATATATCTACTCCATTCTGGATTCTTTTCCCATATAGGTCACTATAGAGTACTGAGTAGAGCTCCCTGTGCTATATAGATGTTGTTGTTCAGCTGCTAAGTCATCTCTGACTCTTTGCAACCCTATGGACTGCAGTACTCCAGGCCTTCCTGTTCTTCACTGTCTCCTGGATTTTGCTCAGACTCATGTTCATGGAGTCAGTGATGCCATTCAACCATCTCATCCTCTGTCACCCCCTTCTCCTGCCCTCAATCTTTCCCAGCATCAGGGTCTTTTCCAATGAGTCGTCTCTTCACATCAGGTGGCCAGAGTAGTGGGATTTCAACTTCAGCATCAGTCCCTCCAATGAATATTCAGAGTTGATTTCCTTTAGGATTGACTGATTTGATCTCTTTGCTGTCCAAGGGATTCTCAGGAGTCTTCTCCAGCACCACAATTTGAAAGTATCAATTCTTCAGTGCTCAGCCTTCTTTATCTATTTATCAGTCTTATTCGGATCAGATCAGATCAGTCGCTCAGTCGTGTCCGACTCTTTGCGACCCCATGAATCGCAGCACGCCAGGCCTCCCTGTCCATCACTAACTCCGGGAGTTCACTCAGGCTCACGTCTATCGAGTCAGTTTTATATATAATGGTATGTATATGTCAGTCCCAATCTCCCAATTTATCCCTCCCCACCCTTCCCCCGCCCCCCCCCGCCCCCCCCCCCCAGTAAACTAAGTTTGTTTTTTACATCTGTGAGAAGTATCTCTTCTTTGAGTGGGTGGTGACTTTTTCCTGGGAGGTTCAATGAGATGAGACCAGGAGTTGTGTCTTAAAGAGAAAAGAAATCCGTCAGAACAATGTTTAAGAACTAACTTCTGAAAAATAAAATGCAAATGGATTTAAAGTTACATAGCCTGGAACACACATCCTGGACGCACCACATAACAGCTGTATGAACTTGAATGAATGACAAACTCTTTGATTTTAAATTTCTGTATTTTTAAAATAAAAGTAGTGACACCAATGATACAATGAGATAAAGAGTACAAAAACCAGTGTGCAAAGTGTATAGCATTTGGAAGACACTTTAAATTGTAGTTTCTTTCCATTGCTTCCAGAAGACAGTCCAGAATATTTTGACCAGCCTGCCTCTCTATCCCTCCATCTGACTGAGGAGCAGAGGACAATCTATTTCAGATGTTATCATTTTTAAAAATGTGTTTATTTTTAATTGGAGGATGATTGCTTCACAATGTTGTGTTAGTTTCTGCTGTACAACAGCATGAATCAGCTATATGCATACATATATCCCCTCCCTCTAGAGCTCCCCTCCCATCACTCCCCCACCCCCATCCCACCCATCTAGGTCATCAGAGAGCACCGGGCTGAGTTCCTCCTGCTATCAGATGTTATCATTTAGAAATTCAGATATGTAAGGCTTGATTAAATGATTCCTTAGCCATAGTTCAATGTTAATGCCTTTTAACGATTGTTGCTTTTATCAGCTGGGATTTGATTTAGTTTTAATTTCAAGTCCAAATGGCAATTTTTAGGGTTGCTTTCAGCAAAATATACCACTTGATTATCTAAGAATTGGCGCAGCTCTTTTCCAAGTGTGATAAGTAGTCAGCTTAAGTCTAGAACAGAGTTATCGAAAGTCACAGAAACTTTTAAATTTATATCAACAATTAATTCTCTGTAGCTACATCGAATCTATTGGTAGATATGCCAGATAAGGGTAACACAGCATACTCCAGAACTGAGCGATGACAGGAGGCAAAGTGCAGCCTGAAGGTGAGAAGGGCCAAGAGGGAAGAGCATGTGTCTGAAGTGGCTAATTCAGTCTTTCTCAGAATTGTAGGAGAAAACCCTTGTGAGTATAAACTCACTTGGCTTCTTTGCAATGAGTCAACTTAATAGGCTATATACACCTTGAAATTACTTGGTCTGTGTTTAAAATGGGAAATTGAAGTTTGACAAAGTCATTTGCACTAGCCTGGATCTCATGCAAAGCAATTGGTTCATAGCTATTAGCACAGCAGATTTCTCGGTCCATTGAGAGTCTGATACAGTAGGGGAATCTCCTTGTGATTCTTTCCATTTCAAGCTCCAGATAAACTGCCCTTTCTGGGTCTTAGGCTTGTTTCTCAGATTACATTTTAAATGTCTCTCAGGAAAGTTTGTCCTCAATTTGATGCTCACGGTTCCAAGCCTTTCATTTCTACCCCTCTCTCTTTGCTCCCTGCTTTTTTTTTTTTTTTTAATACATCATCTTTGAGAAACCACATCATATGGAGAGCTCCTAAATTTACTGTTCTCCACTCTTCACTTTCTTGGCTGTCTACTCAAATTTCTCCCTCATATTCTTGCAGTAATACCTCACATATTCACTCTTTTCCTCTAAAGGGTTGCCAAAACAGGCAGCTGCTCCCTTTTGAATATTGTGAAGATCCACTCTCTTATCTATCAAAAAGGGGGAGAAAGGACTTTATTTCCAAACCCTAAATTCCAGTTAACCATATAGGAAATGACTAGAGTCCCTAGACATCTGCTCTTTGATCAACTGGTGTTTATTTTCTCTTGATTTTCCTGTTCCAACTTCTCTTGGCTGGGTCCACCTAGGCTCAGGCAGCCACTGACATCTTTTCCACGGCCTCCACTCCACAGCACACTTCAGTGCCTTGTCGGGGCAGCCTCTGTGGACACAGCTAAAGGCAGCACACTGTACACCCAAAGCCAAATCCTCCTCATTGATTGGAGTGGCTGGAAGGAGTTTTATGGAGGGTGTGAACCTATGGCTGAAACCTTCTCTCCCTCTTGCCTCTTCCTGGCCAATAAACTGGACATTTCCTGGCCTGTTTAAGGCAAAGGAAGAAGATTTTTTGTTGTCGTTGTTTCTCCCTTTTCTGGCTTCTCCCCACAAAGAGATGCGTGGTGTGCCTCCATGCAGTGTGATGGTGAGGGTTGGGTGCTCCGTGGTCTGCTGTTGGGTGGAGTTAATGTGTGAAGGGTGGTATGCACTGGTGGCCTCCTTCACTTTGTCTCTACTAATAGGATGGCTGCATTCAAAGAGGATGAGGCAGGCCAGGATCCTTTATACAGCTGGGGGTGAGTGGGTGGTAAGTGTCTGCTCTGTAGACCTGAGCTCTTGGGTGTGTGAGTGGGGGAGGGAAGACTATTAGGAAGCCTATATTGGCCTCAAGTCCTAGCTATCTTATTCAATATGGTTTTACTAATCAGAATTTTTAAACCCCTATATCAACAAACTTCATGCAAAGATGGGCTCAATAAAGGACAGAAATGGTATTGACCTAACAGAAGAAGAAGATATTAACAAGAGGTGGCAAGAATACACAGATGAATTGTACAAAAAAGATCTTCACAACCCAGATAATCACGATGGTGTGATCACTCGCCTAGAGCCAGACATCCTGGAATGTGAAGTCAAGTGGGCCTTAGAAAGCATCACTACGAACAAAGCTAGTGGAGGTGATGGAATTCCAGTTGAGCTATTTCAAATCTTAAAAGATGATGCTGTGAAAGTGCTACACTCAATATGCCAGCAAATTTGGAAAACTCAGCAGTGGCCACAGGACTGGAAAAGGTCAGTTTTCATTCCAGTCCCTAAGAAAAGCAATACCAAAGAATGCCCAAATTACCGCACAATTGCACTCATCTCACACGCTAGTAAAGTAATGCTCAAAATTCTCCACGCCAGGCTTCAGCAATATGTGAACCGTGAACTTCCAGATGTTCAAGCTGGATTTAGAAAAGGCAGAGGAACCAGAAAGCAAATTGCCAACATCTGCTGGATCATAGAAAAAGCAAGGGAGTTTCAGAAAAACATCTATTTCTGCTTTATTGACTATGCCAAACCCTTTGACTGTGTGGAACACAATAAACTGGAAAATTCTTCAAGAGATAGGAATACCAGACCAACTGACCTGCCTCCTGAGAAATCTGTATGCAGGTCAGGAAGCAACAGTTAGAACTGGACATGGAATAACAGACTGCTTCCAAATAGGAAAAGGAGTACATCAAGGCTGTATATTGTCACCCTGCTCATTTAATTTATGTGCAGAGTACATTATGAAAAATGCTGGGCTGGATGAAGCACAAGCTGGAATCAAGATTGCCAGGAGAAATATCAATAACCTCAGATATGCAGATGACACCACCCTTATGGCAGAAAGGGAAGAAGAATTAAAAAGCCTCTTGATGAAAGTGAAAGAGGAAAGTTAAAATGTTGGCTTGGAGCTCAACATTCAGAAAACTAAGATCATGGCATCCAATCCCATCACTTTATGGCAAATAGATGGGAAACAGTGGAAACAGTGGCAGACTTTATTTTTCTCGGCTCCAAAATCACTGCAGATGGTGATCGCAGCCATGAAAATAAGACGCTTACTCCTTGGAAGAAAAGCTATGACCAACCTAGAAAGCATATTAAAAAGCAGAGACGTTACTTTACCAACAAAGGTCCATCTAGTCAAGGCTATGGTTTTTCCAGTGGTCATGTATGGATGTGAGAGTTGGACTTTAAAAAGAAAGCTGAGTGCCAAAGAATTGATGCTTTCAAACTGTGGTGTTGGAGAAAACACTTGAGAGTCTCTTGGACTGCAAGGAGATCCAACCAGTCCATCCTAAAGTAAATCAACTCTGAATATTCATTGGAAGGACTGATATTGAAACTGAAACTCCAATACTTTGGCCACCTGATACAAAGAGCTGGCTCCTTTGAAAAGACCCTGATGCTGGGAAAGATTGAAGGTGGGAGGAGAAGGGGATGACAGAAGATGAGATGGTTGGATGGCATCACTGACTCAATGGACATGAGTTTGAGTGAACTCCAGGAGTTGGTGATGGACAGGGAGGCCTGGTGTGCTGCAGTCAATGGGGTCGCAAAGAGTCAGACACGACTAACTGACTAAACTGAACTGAAATCAACAAATAGGTTTTGGACTCAGAGAAGCAAGGGGAGAAAAATTATCATCTCAACGTTTAATAAGGCCGGCTTGTTTATATCTTGTTAAATTCTCTGTGCCTTAGGTGGCATCTCTGGCAGTAGCCATGTATCTTCTCTGGCTCCAGTTAACACCAGGAAGCCTGTCAAGGTTTCAGTTTCCACTGAGTGATCCTCATCTCCCTGGTTTTCCTTGCAGCCTAGTGGATAGAAGCAGTTTCTTGTTGTTATCAAGCTCTAGATTGTCTCAATGTCCTCTGGTTGACTTTCTCAGCCTTTTCTATCAACTGTATAACCAATTCTCTTTATGAAATCTCTTTTTATTAAATAATCAGTGTGTTTTCTGCTTCCTGATTAGATCTAGTGATACATCAGTGAAGTCTGGGAAACCTAATGCTTGAGTCAGCTATTGCCGTAACAGTGCTGCATAACAGGTTCCAATATGCAAGAACTTAACATAATAGATTTTCTTCTGACATTGAGAGTGTGCAGGCTGCATGTTGCTTGGCTGGTTAGCCTGAACTCCAGGCTTCTGGCTGAGTTCAGGTTTGTCTCGTGTGTCTGTCTTTTTTGGACCTGTGGTTACCCAGAGCATAGGGTACAATCCATTTATCTCTTTCTGGGGCCAAGGTTAAAAGGCCAGCAGCTACACTGGGGCATGTTACTCTCATGGTAAGCACCAAAGCACAAAAGTTCAATTTTACGAGTTCATTTCTAGCCTGGTCACATTCCCTAAAATCTCACAGACTGAAGCAAGTCCCATGTCAGAGCCCAAAGTCAAGAGGTAGAAGAGTACATTCTGCCCACCATAAAGCCAGGCAGAGGTGTGGCTGTATGATTCAATCATAAAGGAGAAAACACTTAGGACCAATAATTAAATCTACTACATTTGGCTTAAAGATTCACCATCTCAGTGAAAATCATGAGTTATTGTGCCTGTACAAGGGCTGGCTAACATAAAATCTGTTGTACTTATAGTTGACGTTTTATTTTTTCTATGTTTTTAAACACTGATGTAGATTTGAAATTCAGAGGCACAGTCCACTTTTCACTAAAGACGTCCTTTTCCCCACCAAACAGTAGAAGTGTTAACTATTCTCAACTTTAAACTACTTCTTTCTAATGTTGAGACTGGAACTCTGCAGATCATCTTTTGCTTTGCCTCCTGATTTCTTGCTTGGCTTTGCCAGTAGGAAGTGCTAGAGTGGATCGACTATGAAGCTAGAGCAGGAAGTATGGACTTTCTTTTTCGTGTTGGCTTCCTGTGGGCTTCCTTTCAGCTCCATGTCTTTCGAGAGTTACCCAGGAAAGCGTTTTTACCCAGCAGTTCATTCCAGCAGCTGGTGTTGAATATAGTTTGTAGTGTTTCCGATGCTCACAGCAACTAGCTGAGTAGCATTCCCACCTCAGAAGAGCCCCTATTCCAGGCATCTAAGTTTTAATTATTCCAACCTCTTTCATTTAGAAAATAAAAATGTGTATTTATGTTCATTTATGTTTACGTTTAAACAAGAAGGAGTGATGTCTGCTTCTTGCAGTTGTTAGTGAGAACCTTTGTGAGCTTTCTTTCAGGTAACAATTCTTTTCTATCTAATGTACAATTGTCAATATTAAATTCCTTCCTTTAAAATAACTGTTTAGAAAGAAAAAAACAAATATTATATAATAACACACATATAGAAAAATGGCACTGATGAGCCTCTTTGCAGGGCAGAAACAGAGAGGTAGACACAGAGAACAGACCTGTGGACACAGTGAGGGGAGGGGAGGGTGGGATGAACTGAGAGAGTAGCATGAAATATACATGCCACCATATGTGAAATAGACAGCTAGTGGGAAGTTGCTGAGCACAGGGAGCTCAACCCAGTGCTCTGTAAGGACCTAGAGGGTGGGATAGGGTGGGGAGTGGGAGGAAGGTTCAAGACAGAGGAGACACATGTATATTTATGGCTGATTCATGTTGATGTATGGCACAAACCAACACAACATTGTAAAGCAATTATCTTCCAATTGAAAATTTAAAAATAATAAAATAACTGTTGAGATTGTTGTCTCCCAATGTACGCATGTGAGAGCTGGACAATAAAAAAGGCAGAGCATTGAAGAATTGATGCTTTCAAACTGTGGTGTTGGAGAAGACTCTTGAGAGTCCCTTGGACAGCAGGGTCAAACCAGGCAATCCTAAAGGAGATCAACCCTGAATATTCATTCAAGCTGAAGCTCCAATCCTTTGGCCACCTGATGAGCTGACTCATTGGAAATGAGCTGACTCATTGGAAAAGACCCTGATGCTGGGAAAGATTGAAAGCAGGAGGAGAAGGGGATGACAGAGGATGAGATGGATGGATGGCATCACCAACTCAACAGACATGAGTTTGAGCAAACTCTGGGAGTTGGTGAAGGACAGGGAAACCTGGCGTGCTGCACTCCATGGGGTTGCAAAGAGTTGGACATGACTGTGCGACTGAACAACAACAAAATAGACCTACTGATACAAGCTGATGCTTTTTTGTAGACTCTACATTCACCTAATAATATTCACCTTCATTTTTAGGGAAGGCACACATTGCCAGAAGGAAGAAGAAATGTAGGAGGAAGAACAGTCCATCATTGGAGCCAGACTAGCAGAACTCAACTGGATTTTTATTGTAGTTTTCTAGAAATACAGGTTAGTTTCACTGGACATGCTGAAGGCCTTCCAGATGGCTAAGGAAACAGAAAGGTAGTGTGGACTAGAAAGAAAAGAGTTAACAGCCTTCCCATTAATATAATAAAATAGTTTTTAATTTCTTCTTTGAGTCCTCAAAATTATGAGTAGATTTTTTGCCAAGTGGTTTTATTATGATTGTCAAGTTCTAAACATCTCTCTGTGCATACAATGGATATATTCTAAATGGGTTGAAGCATCTCCTGTCCTGTACTTTGCAGATTTTTATGGAGGCTTTATCATGTAGGCTCAATCCATTATTAATTCAATTTTTAGCCCCTTTTCTTTCCCCAGAACATGGGAGATGGAGCTGAAAGTTGCAAGCTTCTAGTCATGATTGGTCTTTCTGGTGACCAATTGCCATCTTGGAGCCTAGTAAGAATTGTTCTATAGAACAAAAGATGCTCCTAGAACCCAGGAATTTTTTAGGGATTTAGGAGTCCTGTATAAGATGCTCCTCTCACCCCCAAAACTTTAGGAATTACTAAGACTTTAGGATCTCTGTGTGAGGAAGTAAGGTCAAAGACCAAACATTAGCAGGAACCTGGGGCAGAGACCAATATATTTTTATCATTTCACGCCCATTCTCACCCTAGACCTTCATATGTGTTGTTCCCTCTGCTTCAAGTGATATTCTCACTCGGCCTTTATCCCCTCCATCTAACTCATTCCTACTTGTCTTCTCTCATAGCCTTCCCTAGACTAGGCTTGGTACCCTAACTTTGTCCTGTGATACAGGCATATTCTTATTTTTTTTTTAACACTCATCACAAAATAGTGAAATGACTACTTTTCAAATCTATCTTCATCACTAGAGTATAAACTCTGGGGAGGGACATGTGTTTAATTCTGTGTGTGCAGTACCTGGCAATGGCAGGTATAGCAGACATCCCACAGATGTTTAATGGAGGGACTGGCAAAGTGCTGGGTTCATGGGGGTGGTGATGGCAGTTAATCACATATAGATTTTCCACCTGTCTGTTATACTTTGCATTCTGTGAATCTGAACCAGTACTCCCAGGTATGTTGATAGCATTTGCTAAGGGACCATACTTTGTGAAGCAAGACTAGACATTTCGACAATAGACGAAAAATAAAAAATAGAGCACCACAACTAAAGCCCTGAGTAGGGTAGAAGTGAAATGAGTATTACATGGACTTCTTCTTCCATCCAGACTTGCTTGCTTTTCTTCCCACCCTTTAGATCCTGGACTAATCATCTTCCCTAATCAAAAATCTATTTCTTGGAAAGTATTCACACTCCTGGGCTAATGGTAGACAAGTTTAAATGACCATGTTACTTGTTCAATACTGCTTGCATTTTTTACACAAGGAAGAAAGCCTGTGTTTATTTTGAATCAAAAGAACAGAACTCTAATTGTGTGATGCCAGGTTTAAGAAACCAGTAGGGAAACGGGAGACCACAGTTGAAGGTGACCATAGACTTGACGCATTTAGTAAGCACAGCACCAAGATCGGTGCCCAGGACAAGGTAGGTACACAGACATGTTTGTTGAATCAATGAAGTCAGAGCAGTCTAGCACATCCCTCAGTGAAAAGAAAGAGTATAAATTGTACATGCACAGAAAATCTGTGCTATTGTGAACCTTCTGGAGTTCTTTGGGAGACTCATTCGAGAAACTTAAAAAACACATCCTACTGACAGGGTGCTCGCTCACTCTCCATGGGAAAAAAAAAAACACCTCAAAATAAAATGTTGTTAAAATAGATGTCATTCTGGCTGAAAATGTGCACATTTGGTAAATGAGTCACTCTATTAGGGAGGCAGAAATCAGTATAGAGAACTTGGGGCAAGGCACTAACTATTGATCAAATGCTTAGAGTTAAAAGTAGGAAAGAGTGTGAATTTCTGTGCTCAATTCCTTATATTCTCCCATCATTACAAATGATTCTAACATTTCAAAATATAGAGATTGGCAGTCCCTGATTAGGGGGGATTTCTCTTGAAGCTGTTGGTGCTTTCAGAAATGATTGGTTTGTAACATTTGGTAGAGGAAACCTGTAATGTGGAGGATAAGAGTTGTCACAGGCTTTGTAGAGAACAGAGAGGACCAAGTGCTGTGGTCTTGAGCATCATGACTTCAGTGAGAACACTGTTGTTACCTTGAACACTGTTATTGTTACCTTGATGAGCCACCGAGCAGCGCTGATGAACTGGTGAGGCTCACACTCTGACTCTAATACTCCATCAAGGTTGGAGATGCTCTACCTTGTTGCCTTTTTGGTGGTTTTATGCTTGCTCCACTCTTTTCCTGCCTTTTGTACATGCTTCCCTGTGACACTTAGCTGATATCACTGTTGCTGAGTTTGGACATCCTTCCAAAGAGACTGGGATTTGCTCTAACTTTTCCATCCAATAAATTCATCTGTTAAGTATCAGAAAAAGAATTCTGGAAACTCCATCACTAGTTGGCAACTATCACATTTTTTAAGAGAAGAAAAATCCTCCATCTAGTCGGAACCATATTTCTTATGCTGAAAATGGATTTGAGACAAAAATACATTGCACATTTGGGCATGGACCTTGATTTTTCAACATACATCTTTCATGCGGTAGGAACTGATGATGCACATTTTTCCCCCTTGAGATCTTCCTTTCCTTAAGGCACTAAATTGCCTGCTGAGATGTATAAGGTGTCTACTACCTGGAATGGATTTGCTAATTAGCAAGGGCAACGTTTATGTACATACACCAAGAAGAAAGGAGATATTAAAATTATATTTTATTTAAGTACTTTATGTATACAAAAAGGAAAAAAAAATTATGGTAAAGTGACTTTCTTTATCTAACTGACAATTTAGAAACAAAAGGCATTCATATATTATGTGGAAGGAGGAAAGCAAAAGCTGGCATTCTGATGTCTTTCTTGCAGACATTCCATTCCACACTAACAGTTCTCAAGCCCGGCCACCCAAGAGCCCCTGAGAAAGCCCCCGAGAAAGCCCCCACAGTTAGCCTTTGCACTGTCCATGCCTCTATCCATTGCCTTGACATACCTCTATCAAACTACAGCCCTGTTCATCTTGTAGGTTACCAGCACTATGGTTCTTTCAACCTGTAACAACAGTAAACCGTTGTTTACCATTCTAAGGGAATAGTTCTCCAGGAGCAGAACATCATCACCTGAGAACTTGTTAGAAATGCACGTTGTTGGTTGCAACTCCAAACTTCATAAATAATAAATTCTGAGGTGGTGCCCAGCAATCTGTGTTTTAACAGGCACTCCAGGTGATCCTGATGCATGCCCTAACTGGGAAAATCTTGCCTCCTAATTTGGAAATGAAGATTGAAAGACTGTTCTTTGGTCCTAGTCCAGAGTAATAAACAAGTAACCACAGAACAAGTATTAAACCCATACTAATCAATTAGTGATAGTCCCACGCTTTGAAGGTCAGCCAGCCAGCCAGCAACAGCATCACTCCAGGAACTGCTTCTGAAAGTCAGTTAATCCCTAAACTCCACGGCTGAAAGTCAGCCAATCTATAAACACTCCTGCTTCAGAAACTCTGCCAATCCTTGAACTCCATGGTTCCTAAAACCCTTTATGATATCAAGTCTTGCTTTGTACAGAGAGATTGAGACATAAGAATAGCTAAATAAGCAATACATTTAGCTTCTTTGCTTCACATTTCATCCTTCAACAAAAAGGATCACTGTAGATTTTGAGAAAGTCAGAATTTGTACTTAGAGAGGATTTGCCAGCATTGTTGAAATTTTAGTAGTGAAGAGTTTTGAGGAATATGACATAACTTGTCCAAGACAAGGACAACTATGAATCAGATAGAAGGTGTAGTTGGTCATCAAAAATATATAAGGAAAAAATTGGCCAGCTGACGCACTTGGTAGAGCAAAATTATCTATCCACAAGAAAAAAATTAAGGAATGAGATACACTCATTCATTACTGTATGTACATAGAGTATTATAAACAATGAATATTCACTTTGTAAATAGTTGTAACATAATAATATTAGGAGAATTATAACATTCTCCTAATATTATTAGGAGAGAGAAGAAATGAAGGCATGAAGGGTGGTAGTGGGGCTAAATCATAATTTTCTACAACAGGAAGCCAAGAAAAAAAAAAGATACATGGCACAGTTGGAAGTAGATAAAAATAAATAATGTCACAATTTACATCAATTAAATTTAAAGTGGTTCAAGAAATATTTGTTGAGTGTACACTTTGTATTGTTAGATATTGCAGCTATAAAGATCAAATTCTTTCAGTGGAGCAGATTGTAAGTAATTTCAAAACATTCTAAAGAAGAAATTAATTCTGATAGTGGTGATGGTAGTGAGAAAAAGTTGTGAAGAGGGGATCATGTGAGCTAAGGCTTGTAAAGACGAATAGGTGCTTCCTTGGGCTTCCCTGGTGGCTCAGATGGTAAAAAAAAAAAAATCTTCCTGCAATGTGGGAGACCTGGGTTTGAACCTGGGTCGGGAAGATTTGCTGAAGAAGGAAATGGCAACCCACTCCAGTATTCTTGCCTGGAGAATTCCATGGACAGAGGAGCCTGGAGGGCTACAGTCCATAGGGTGGCAAAAAGTTGGACACAACTGAAGCGACTTAGCACTCACACATCCTGTAAGTCACAAGATACTTAATATCTCTGGTCCCCAACTATGAAACACCAGCAGTGCGACTCGGTCACTATGACAACAAAACAATGTGCCTACACACCTCTAAGTGCCCCTTAGTGGGAATAGCACTGTTCCCGGAAGAAAACCACAAAAGGAAGCTATTAAGAAGACTGCTATAATTAAAATAAGATTCATCATATTTCTTGATCTCTTAGCAACTGTCAGGGAGGGCTTGCACTTATCAAGAGTGAGATAGTGTGGTACAACAAACAAAGAACAACCTTGATATTCTTCCCAAGAATCTACAGGGTCAGGAAGGGGTTCTTTTGTTTTGAGAAAGCAAAAGTGATCCCTTGTCTTGCCACCAAATGGCTAATGCTTTGTATACCATAGTGAAGAAACAAACAAAATAACAACAACAAACACTTTGCCTCCTGAGATACACCAAATCAAACAAAAGAAAGAAAACGAGGCAACATTCTGTTTAGCACTAGTCTTCAAAATAAATGAAGTCTCGAGTCCTTTCTATTAAGGTGTTCACTCTTTAGGAAAAAGGTATTCTTGATTTTTACAATACTGAACTTGTCAGGTATATGATACCTTGAAGACATAATAGTGTGAGGAAACTTCTGCTTTTCTTACTCTGAAAAGACTAAATATAACCTTGTTAATATTTTTTTGGGATTCTTCTCATTATAAGTTATTATGAGATATCAAATAGAGTTCCCTGTGCATTACAGTAGGACTTGATTGTTTATTTCATATACAGTAATGTACATATGTTAATCCCATACTCCTAATTTATGTCTCCCCACATGTCCTTTGGTAACCGTAAGGTTAATTTTTATGTCTGTGAGTCTATTTCTATTTAGTAAATAAGTTAATTTGTGTCATTTTAAAAAATTCTACATATATGCAATATCATATATTTGTCTTTCTCTGTCTGAATTACTTCACTTAATATGATAATTGGCTCAGCGGTAAAGAATCTGTCTGCCAAGCAGGAGACACGGATTTGACCCCTGGGTTGGGAGGATCCCTTGAGAAGGAAATGGCAATTCGCTCCAGTATTCTTGCCTGGGAAATCCCAGGGACAGAGGAGCGTGGTGGGCTACAGGGGTTGCCAAAGAGTTGGGTACGACTTAGTGACTAAACAACAACAATATGGTAATCACTACGTCCATCCTCCTTGCTACAAATGGCATTTTTCATTCATTTTTATGGCCGAGTGATAGTCCATTGTGAATTTTTTAAAAAATACCTACTGTGTCTTTTGTTTGGAGAAGCCTTTTTTTTAAAAAAATCTTTTTAAAACTGTGCAAGTAAAAATACTTTAGAACATTTCAACCACAACTGAAAACATGATGCAATTTTTATTACTATCGATTAATTTTTCTCTTTGTAGACTTCATATAAATGAAATAAAACACCATGATCCATTTGAGTCTGGCTTTTCTCATTCAACACATTTTTTAAAGACTCATTTCTGTTCTGTTGATGCTCACGTGGGTTGTTTCCAACTTTTGACCATTACGAATAAGGCTACTAGGAACATTTTTGTGAAAGTGAAGTGTTAGTTGCTCAGTTGTGTCCGAATCTTCGTGACCTCATGGACTGTAGCCTGACAGGCTCCTCTGTCCGTGGAATTCTTCAGGCAAGAATACTGGAGTGGGTGGCCGCCATTCCCTTCTCTGGGGCATCTTCCCGACTCAGGGGTCAAACACAGTTCTCCTGCATTACAGGCGGATTCTTTACCATCTGAGCCACCAGGAAGGAACAGGAACATATTTGTACACATTTTGTGTGTGTATGAATATAAAATGTCATTTCCTACCTAGAAGTGGAATTGTTGAGTCATGGGAGTAGATGTACCTTTAAGTGTATAAAAAACTGTATAAAACAGTTTTTCATAGTTTTTATAAAATTTTATAGTGCACCAACAATTGAGTTCTAGGTGCTTCACATTCTTGCTTTATGTTAGTTTTTTAAAATTTTAGCCATTCTATGTGGTTGTGAAACAATATCTTGTTTTGATTTTAATTTGTATTTCCATGATAACAATTGTTACTCAACATCTTTATATGCGCTTTTCATAAACCTCTATTAGTCTACTCATTTTATTGAACTATTTGTCTTTATAGTGTTGATTTGTAAAGAGTTATTTGTATTTCTGGATATAAGTTATTTCTTTCAGGCATTTTAAGTATTCTTCCCTCCCCACCCCCACACCACCCCACGTCCGAATTGTGACTTGTCTTTCATTTTCTTGATGGTGTCTTTTGATGAGCAGACACTTTTAATTTTGATGGAATCCAATTTTATCAATATTTGCCTCTTACATAAAATGCCTTTTATGTCCTAAGAAATCTTTGACTAGCCCCAAATCATGAAGATATTCTCCCATGAGTTCTTCTGGAAGTTTTAGTGTTTACTTTTACCCTTAGATCTGTAATCCATCTCAAATTATTTCTGTTGATATGAAATAAAGTAAGGGTTGAGTCTGCTGTAGACTGAGTTCTCCATGAAACATTTTCACATGCAGGTTTATTAGTGCATTATGTCAGGAAAAGTACTTGTAAAAGGTGAAAGAAGCAGAATTGAGCAGAAGGACAAAGTGAACCGTGACGCCAAAGGGGCCTCAGTCACTCCTAGAAGGAGCTTGGAATTTTCGGTGGTTCTTTGGCATTGTCCCCAGTGATTCAATAGGGATGGCCATTGTACCTCTATATTACCCAATTACTGGATCCCAGCTTTCACCAGAAAGAAGGTGTAACATTGGTTGGCCACAATTCCCAGAGAATAAGGGGTTCAGCTGTGAGCCGTCAGCAGCCAGCACACCAGTGGTAGAGAAAATGAGTCTGAAGGAGGAATCTGTATGGTATACCACAGCAGTCGTTACAACGTTCTTTTTGCTTTATTTTCTATACAGATATTCAATTTTCCTCCCACTATTTGTTAAGGAGGTCAAACTAGTCGATCCTCAAGGAAATCAATCCTGAATATTCATTGAAAGGACTGATGCTGAAGCTCCAATGCTTTGGCCACCTGATACAAAGAGTCAACTCATTGGAAAAGACCCTGATGCTGGGAAGGATTGAGGGCAGGAGGAGAAGGGGATGACAGGGGATAAGATGGTTGGATGGCATCACCAACTTAATGGAATGAGTCTAAGCAAACTCCAGGAGATAGTGAAGGACAGGGAAATCTGGTATGCTGCCATCCATGGGGTTGCAAAGAGTTAAGACAAAACTTAGCAACTGAACAACAATTTGTTAAAAAGACGTTTCTTTCTCCCATTGAATTGACTCAGTGCCTTGGTCAGAAATTAATCGTGTAGGTCAAAACCTCTGCTCTATATTCTGTTGCATTGTTTTATTTGTCTATCCTTGTGATCTTGAACTATTTTGGTAACTATAATTTGATAACAATTGCTGGTTTGGGGTACTGTAAGTCTTCCAAACTGTCAAATTTGTTCATTGTCAAAGTTGTTTTGTCTCTTCTTGATCATTAGTGTTTTCAAGGAAAAAAAATAGGATCAACTTGAATTTCTTCAAAAAAACTTTGCTGAATTTGTTTGAGATTCTATTGAATCTGTAGATAAGTTTGGAGAGAACAGATATCTTAACAGATATCTTATCTTATCTGGAGAGAATAGATATATTGAGTCCTTCAGTGATAAACACCATATACATCTCCCCCTGTGTTTTCTATAATTTTTCAGCAGTCTTTTGTAATTTACAGTATGTAGGTTTTGCATATCCTTCATTAGTTTGATTTTCAGATATTTTAGTGTTTCAGTTCAGTTCAGTCGCTCAGTCGTGTCCGACTCTGTGACCCCATGAACAGCAGCACGCCAGGCCTCCCTGTCCATCACCAGCTCCCGGAGTTCACTCAGACTCACATCCATTGAGTCAGTAATGCCATCCAGCCATCTCATCCTCTGTCATTCCCTTCTCCTCCTGCCCCCAATCCCTCCCAGCATCACAATGAGTCAACTCTTTGCATGAGGTGGCCAAATTTCTTTGGATTCCTTCCAAAGAAGTCCCAGGTTTAGATGCTATTATAAATAGCACTTTAAATTCAGTTACTTTTCCAATTCTTTATTGCTATTTTATATAGAAATAAAATGGATTTGCAAATTGGTCATGTACCACAACACTTTAGGTTTAATTGATAGTTCTATTAGTTTTTCATAATTTTCAAAGTATTTTAAGTTACAGTTACACTTAGAAATATGTAATCTGTAAATAGCAAGAGTTTTACTTTTATGTCTCCAATTTTTATGCTTTTTATTTCTTTTTCTTATTTCGTAGACTAGACTTTAGTACTGGAGAAGGCAATGGCACCCCACTCCAGTACTCTTGCCTGGAAAATACCATGGATGGAGGAGCCTGGTAGGCTGCAGTCCATGGGGTCGCAAAGAGTCAGACATGACTGAGCGACTTCACTTTCACTTTTCACTTTCATTCATTGGAGAAGGAAATGGCAACCCACTCCAGTGTTCTTGCCTGGAGAATCCCAGGGACGGGGGAGCCTGGTGGGCTGCCGTCTATGGGGTCGCACAGAGTCGGACACGACTGAAGCGACTTAGCAGCAGCAGACTTTAGTACATTATTTAATATAAGTGGTAAGAGTATATATTCCTGCCTTATTCTGGATCATAGAGCAAAGGTGGTTTTTGTTTTATGCTATGTGATATTACTTACAGATTTCCATATCTAACCTTTACTCCATTGGAAAATTTCTCCTCTATTCCTCAATGGTTGAGAATTTCTGTTACAAATAGACACTGAATTTGTCAAATGTTTTTCTGCATTTATTAACATTATTTTAATCTTTTAGTCTATTAGTGTCAATCATTGATTTTTCAAATAATAAATTAACTTTCAGTTAAGTTCAGTTCAGCCGCTTAGTCGTGTCCAACTCTTTGCGACCCCATGAATAGCAGCACGCCAGGCCTCCCTGTCCATCATCAACTCCCAGAGTTCACTCAGACTCACGTCCATTGATTCAGTGATGCCATCCAGCCATCTCATCCTCTGTCGTCCCCTTCTCCTCCCGCCCCCAATCCCTCCCAGCATCAGAGTCTTTTCCAATGAGTCAACTCTTTGCATGAAGTGGCCAAAGTACTGGAGTTTCAGCTTTAGCATCAGTCCTTCCAAAGAACATAAAGGACTGATCTCCTTTAGGATGGACTGGTTGCATCTCCCTGCAGTCCAAGGGACTCTCAAGAGTCTTCTCCAACACCACAGTTCAAAAGCATCAATTCTTTGATGCTCAGCCTTCTTCACAGTCCAACTCTCACATCCATACATGACCACTGGAAAAACCATAGCCTTGACTAGATGGACCTTTGTTGGCAAAGTAATGTCTCTGCTTTTGAATATGCTATCTAGGTTGGTCATAACTTTCCTTCCAAGGAGTAAGCGTCTTTTAATTTCATGGCTGCAGTTACCATCTGCAGTGATTTTGGAGCCCAGAAAAATAAAGTCTGACACTGTTTCCACTGTTTCCCCATCTATTTCCCATGAAGTGATGGGACCAGATGCCATGATCTTCGTTTTCTGAATGTTGAGTTTTAAGCCAACTTTTTCACTCACCTCTTTCACCTTCATCAAGAGGCTTTTTAGTTCCTCTTCAATTTCTGGCATAAGGGTGGTGTCATCTGCATATCTGAGGTTATTGATATTTCTCCTGGCAATCTTGATTCCAGCTTGTGTTTCTTCCAGCCCAGCATTTCTCATGATGTACTCTGCATAGAAGTTAAATAAGCAGGGTGACAATATACAGCCTTGACGTACTCCTTTTCCTATTTGGAACCAGTCTGTTGTTCCATGCCCAGTTATAACTGTTGCTTCCTGATCTGCATATAGGTTTCTCAAGAGGCAGGTCAGGTGGTCTGGTATTCCCATCTCTTTCAGAATTTTCCACATTTTATTATGATCCACACAGTCAAAGGCTTATATTTCTGAAATAAAACACACTTTAGCATGCTTTTTAATACATTGCTGGATTGCATTTGCTGTTTATTTTTTTCCAGTCTATTCAGATATATGTTTATGTGGGATATTGATATGTAACTTTAAAAAATATTTTTGTCAAGTATTGTTGTTGAGGTTATGCTAGCATCCTAAAAATGGTAAATGTCTATTCCTATTTTTTGAGTTTCCTTCTTAACATTTTTTTAATATAATAAACTGACAGAACCTGGAATTTCTCTGTGGAAATGTTTTTGACTGCAAATTCGATTTATTTACTAGATAAAGGGTGCTTTTTGTGATAGTCTTTGTAAGTTGTATTTTTTAAGGAATTTGCCATGTTCATCTAATTTGTGTTGGAAGCTAATTATCCATGGATTTGTCAAATTTTTTGCTCCAGGCTATCTTTTCAAGATAGTTGTATGGTACATAGCCTTGAAAGACTATGAGATCATTTCTTTGTCTGGAACAGAGGGCAGGATTGTTTGCCATCCAGTGTAATAAAGACAATGTCTTCGTCTGGGCAAAAGGCAGGCGGGTTTGCTTTTTATCAATGATTGGAGTTTCCTAACCTTGAGATTACACAGCTATGACATAAGCCAACCATGTGTACATCATCTACCTGAACTGCTTGTGTCACCCAGTCGATTTTAAGGATCAAGGAAGAACCTACTCAAACTTGAAGCTCACAAGGCTTGTTGTGTTATGAATAATAACAGACTTTGTCTCTGACCCAAGAATTTTGTGTCTTCTGCCAGTCACAAGAGACTGGCAGGCTAACTCATTAGCTTGCAAATATAGTGAAATCTTTACAGTTCTTGACAATTGGCATAAATTGCTTATAATGTCCCTTACTATCTTTTGAATGTGGATTAGTGATAAATCTGCCTTTTATTCTTGTTACCATTGTTTCTCTCTCTCTCTCTCCTGTGTATGTGTGTTCTGATCAATCTTGCTAGAAGCTTATCAATTATATTAGTTTTTTAAATGGCAACTTTGACTTCAGTGATTTTCTCTATTATTTGGTCTTTTTTAATTACCAATTTTTAAAATTTAATTTTTAATTAATTTCTACTCTCATATATATTATTTCCTTTACAGTATTTATTTTGGCTTTAATGTTTTCTTCTCTTCTGGCTTCCAAAGAGGAAACTCAGATGATCAACATCATTTTTATTTTCTAATAAAAGTGTTTAAAGTAATAAAGTACATTCTAAGATTTGATTTAATGTAACACAAATTTTAATATGGGTATTTTCGTTACCACTCAGTTAAAACTGTTTTCTAATTTCCCTAGTGATTTCTTCTTCTTCTTCTTTTTTTTTTTTTTTTTTTTTACTGTTAAGAAAATTTCCATGATTTTATTGTTTCATGAGGCATTGAAACATCTGAACAAATTAATACCTGGGCAGTGAGGCAGCTACTTTCTCCTTCACTTCTTTGGGTTACTAGAGCAACTTGTCAGTAGATTGAAAAAGAAAAAGATAACCTTTTGCATTACTTATGTCTTTCCAAGGCATGCGCTGGTACAACACAAACTTCTCCTGTCAGATGCAACTATTCTAGCGTCCAAACCTCATGCACAACATCTTGGTAGCAGCAGCACACTGCACCCATGCCCACCGCAGCCCTGCTCATTTGTGAATGATACTTGGAACATCTGGAAGCATGTGAATAGTATTGGGAAGAGGAGGGAGGAGGAAACAGCATGAGTGCCTGGCTGGGAAGAGGTCAGCCAAAGTTGTGCAGGGCAAGCATGAGCATGTCATTGGTGCAAACCCAAGCATCATTGATATTCTTTAATAGGAACATCTGGTGGAACCCCATGATGGGGGTCTTCATCGGCCTTGAGCTGGCCCACAACCATGCTGATGGTGCAGATGTCGGGTGTGGGCTGACAGTCCTCCGCTGTGATGCTGTGCTGGATTTTCTGGAATGGAAGGCTAGACAATGTCTCCAAAATGGCAGCTTTCCCCTGCAATTGCTGTCCCTCCCACGTGAGGCATGACACATCAATCCGAGGGGCTGGCAAGATGGCGGCCCTACTGATTTCTTCTTTAACCCATGGGTTATTTAGATGTGTATAGCTAAATTTTGAAATATTGGAACATTCCCTAGATGTCTTATTATGATCAATTTCTTATTTAATAATATTGTGGTCAGAGGACATACTCTGTACTTCCACCTTGGTGAATGCTCTGCGTGCATTTGAAAAGAATGTATCTTTGAGGTATCACAGTTATTATGTATATGGTTCTAAAATATCAATTAGTTATAGGACTGATAATAGTTTTCACAGTTTTCTATCTCATTACAGATTTTTGTCTATTAGTTTTGTTATTGACATAAAGGTGTCAAAACTTCCTATTTCTACCTTTTTAAATATAGAATCAGTTCTAATGAGGTGGATGAAACTGGAGCCTATTATACAGAGTGAAGTAACCCAGAAAGAAAAACACCAATACAGTATACTAATGCATATATATGGAATTTAGAAAGATGGTAACAATAACCCTGTATATGAGATAGCAAAAGAGACGCTGATGTATAAAACAGTCTTTTGGACTCTGTGGGAGAGGGAGAGGGTGGGATGATTTGGGAGAATGGCATTGAAACATGTATAATATCATATATGAAACGAGTAACCAGTCCAGGTTCGATGCACGATACTGGATGCTTGGGGCTGGTGCACTGGGACGACCCAGAGGGAAGGTAAGGGGAGGAAGGAGGGAGGAGGGTTCAGGATGGGGAACACGTGTATACCTGTGGCAGATTCATGCTGATATATGGTAAAACCAATACAATATTGTAAAGTTAAAAAATAAAATTAAAAAAAAGAAAAAATATATAGATAGATTTCTCAATTTTTTCTTTGCTTCTCTTGGCTTTTGGTCCATGTATTTCGAATCTATCTTGTTAGGTGCATGCTTATTATGTCTTCTTGATGATTTGACCCTTTTGTCGTTAAGTAACATCCCTCTGGTATCTCCTTGATCTTGAAACCTATTTTGTCTGATATGATTATTAGCCATATAGCCATTGTTATGCTTAATGTTTACATTTTTATCTGATAGCACATTTTTACTTTTCACCTATTTTTGTCTTTATATTTAAAGTAGGTTTCTTGCAAAAATCGAGTTGTATCCTGTACTTTTAATCCAGTCTGGCAATCTTTGTCTTTTAATGGGATAGTTTAATTTAAAATTAATATAGCTTTGTGATACAGTTGGATCTGAATTAACCATATTGCTATTTGTTTCTGATTGTTGCATTTACTCTTTGTTTTTCTGTCCATTCTTTGATGACTCCCATTGGCTAAATTGATTATAATTTTTTTTTTTGCTTAAATTTATTCCCCTATTGACTTTTTATGTGAGCATTTTTGGCTGTTTGCTCTATATATTACAGTATGAATCTTTCACTTAACAGAGTCTATCTTTGAACAATATTTAAATTACATCTTGCAAAGTGTAAAGAACCCTACATTGGTGTAAAGAAACTTAATTCCCTCCTCTAATTCTTTATGTTCTTATGGTTAAAAACTTTACTTTTACAAATGCTCTAAGTCCCAATATATATTGTTACTACTTTTGCTTTAGACAATAAATAGTAATGTATGTGTGTGCATTATATGTAGATAGAATGATCTCAACATATTTACCATTTCAGCTGCTCCTCATTCTTCCTTGTGGTTCCTCAGAGGTGATTTCTCTCAATTCTCCTGCCATGTCCCAGCCTTCTGAACACTAACCCCTAGAATTTAGTGAAGAACTGAGGGAAAGAGTTGCTAACAGTGCATACTTAATCCTTGGGTTTTATTTTTTGATTATTATTATGAAATAGTATTTATTTATTGTTTCTATCTCCTATGGTCCCTCTGATTTAGAAGACAATTTGCGTATAATTTATACAAATTACATACATTCTCAGTCAATTCAGAACAAGTTTGAAATTATTGCATTGTACGTTTGTCTTCTAGATCCTTGGGTTTTAAATCTACTGTGCCAATCTACAGAAGGCCATTCAAAGCTTATTTAGATTTTGCCTTTTTTTCCTTAACCCTGCCTATATCAGACTTTCCCACTTTTATCACTCTGCCAGGGAGGAACAAAGTCATGGCTCTCTTTTCTCCTAGGAGAGGTTATCACTTTCTGGAACTTAGAGCTTATTTAGATTTCTATGTAAACACACACTGCAGAAAAATACAGTTTGATTCCACTTATACTTGTTCCACTTATAAGATAGCTGGAATAGACAAATTCATAGAGTCAGAAAGTACATTGTTAGATGCCAGGGGCCAGGGAGTGAGGGGTTGGGGGCTTAGGGTCTAATGGGGATGGGGTTTCGGTGTAAGAAGGTGAAAAACTTGGGAGACAGGTGATGGTGAGAGTTGCACAGCAGTGTGTACTTAGTGCCGCTGAGCTGCACAGTCAACTGTGGTTAAAATGGTGTGTCATGTGACTTTCACCCAATTAAAAAATTAACCGAAAAAAGAAGCAAACACCTACAGCCATGATTTAGGAAGTTCTCTGGCTCTGTCTCCTGAGAAATCTGTATGCAGGTCAAGAAGTAACAGTTAGAACTGGACATGGAACAACAAACTGATTCCAAATCGGGAACGGAGTACGCCAAGATGGCATATTGTCACCCTGCTTATTTAACTTATATGCAAAGTACATCGTAAGAAATGATGGGCTGGATGAAGCACAAGCTGGAATCAAGATTTCCAGGAGAAATATCAATAACTTCAGATATGCAGATGACACCTCCGTTGTGGCAGAAAGCAAAGAAGAACTAGAGACTCCTGATGAAAGTGAAAGAGGAGAGTGAAAAAGTTGGCTTAAAACTCAACATTCAGAAAGATAAGATCATCCGGTCCCATCACTTCATGGCAAATAGATGAGGAAACAATGGAAACAGTGAGAGACTTTATTTTCTTGGGCTCCAAAATCACTGCAGATGGTGACTGCAGCCATGAAATTAAAAGATGCTTGCTACTTGGAAGAAAAGCTATGACCAACCTAGATAGCATATTAAAAAGCAGAGATAATACTTCACCAACAAAGGTCCATCTAGTCAAAGCTATGGTTTTTCCAGTGGTCATGTATGGATGTGAGAGTTGGACTATAAAGAAAGCTGGGTGCCGAAGAATTGATGCTTTTGAACTGTGGTGTTGGAGAAGACTCTTGAGAGTCCCTTGGACTTTGAGGAGATCCAACCAGTCCATCCTAAAGGAAATCAGTCCTGATTTCATTGGAAGGACTGATGCTGAAGCTGAAACTCCAATACTTTGGCCACCTGATGCGAAGAGCTGACTCGTTTGAAACAACCCTGATGCTGGAAAAGATTGAGGGCAGGAGGAGAAAGGGACGACAGAGGATGAGATGGTTGGATGGCATCACCGACTCAGTGGACATGAGTTTGGGTAAACTCTGGGAGTTGGTGATAGACAGGGAGGCCTGGCATACTGTGGTTCATAGGGTTGCAAAGAGTCAGACACAACTGAGCGACTGAACTGAACAATCTCCATGAAACTTAGTGTTAGCCCTGTGACTTTTCTGATCACTTTCAGTTAATAAAAAGTTCTTATAGTAAGCCATTCAAATGTTCATTCCAATATAATAAGAAATCCTTAAAATTTTATTTCTCCCCTCTCTCACTTCTGGCTCACTGCAGGCTGGAGAGATGGGGCAGGAGAGTACCACTGGCTTTCTCTAACATTCCTCTTATCTTTCTAACCTGATCTCAGACTCTTGCAAGGTGGGAAGAGTAGGGAGAGAGGAGTGAGGTAGCAGAAATACCTATTTGACCAACACCACTTTTGACTGTAGTAGACTTTTTAACTTCATTCTGCCTTGAGATCATTCACAAGTTTTTTGGAAACACGCATCTGTCTCTCTCATGACCAGGGGATATCTCACCTGATTTACCTTCTATTAAGGTATATCTATTTCTATTCCAACTGGTCTTTCATACTTTCCTCAGCCCTTATGACTTAATTTTTGCTGTGATTTTTTTCTTTCTTCTTTCAAAGAGGGAAAAGCTCTATACAGTTAGCAAAAACAAGACCGGGAGCTGACTGTGTCTCAGGTCATGACTCCTTATTGCCAAATTCAGACTTAAATTGAATAAAGTGGGGAAACCACTAGACCATTCAGGTATGACCTAAATCAAATCCTTTATGACTATACAGTGGAAGTGAGAAATAGATTTAAGGGACTAGATCTGATAGACAGAGTGCCTGATGAACTGTGGATGGAGGTTCATGACATTGTACAGGAAAGAGGAATCAAGACCATCCCCAAGAAAAAGAAATGGGTGGCCAAAGTATTGCAGTTTCAGCTTCAGCATCAGTCCATCCAATGAACACCCAGGACTGATCTCCTTTAGGATGGACTGGTTGGATCTCCTCTCAGTCCAAGGGACTTGCAAGAGTCTTCTCCAACACCACAGTTCAAAAGTACCAGCTCTTCGGCACTCAGCTTTCTTTATAGTCCAACTCTCATATCCATACATGACCACTGGAAAAACCATAGCTTTGACTAGACCGACCTTTGTTGGCAAAATAATGTCTCCGTTTTTTAATATGCTATCTAGGTTGGTCATAGCTTTTCTTCCAAGGAACAAGCATCTTTTAATTTCATGGCTGCAGTCGCCATGTGCAGTGATTTTGGAGCCAAAAATTAAAGTCTCTCACTGTTTCCATTGTTTTCCCATCTATTTGCCATGAAGTGATGGGTCTGGATGCCATGATCTTATTTTTCTGAATGTTCAGCTTTAAACCAACTTTTTCCCTCTCCTCTTTCACTTTCATCAAGAGGCTCTTTAGTTCTTCGATTTCTGCCATAAGGGTGGTATCATCTGCCTATCTGAGGTTATTGATATTTCTCCTGGCAAATGCATGTGCAATAAGGAAGTAAAAATTATAGCTTATTCTTTCAAAGAGCTTGGCTGTGAAGAGAAGAGAAGGCAGGAGCTAGAACTGGATGCAGGATTGAGAAGTGACACTTTATTTTTTTGTAGCAGAGTCATGACTAGTCCATAATTTGTGTAAGGCGGTGGTGGGGTTGAGGACACAGTGCTCCAGAATATGGCACCTTGGCATGTTCAATATTTTAAACTAAGAGAGTTTGAGAGAACAGAAGAAACAGGAATTTTACTTTGACTTTCTCCCCTGAGATAGGTCATAAAACCCTCAGGCGAGAGGTACCCTCCCTAGACCCAGAGGAAAAGAACATCTTTATCTGTGAAGACAAAGTGGATGCTGAGAAGAATCCTAACAAAGAGGGCTTGCTATATTTCCTCCAGTTTATTATGCATACCTCATACTCTCCGACCTGTCACCTTTCTACATGACTGCCCACTCTTCATCAATCCTAGCACAAAAAAACACTTTTTCTTCAGGTCCTCATTTTCTTATGAAGCTTCCTGTGTCATAAAACATAAAACTTCCATTAAATAAATGTGTATACTTTTCTCTTGTTACTCTGTCTTGGACAGTACACACCCAAGGCCCTTAAGAGGATGGAGGAACACTTTTCTCCCCTACAGCTACTGTATTGAGCTGTGACACGTATAACTATCCAGGTATCTGTTGACAGCCACTGGTTTACAGGAAGCTGAGGACCCTCCTGGGAAGCTGAGCTGTAACCACAATGGGAATTCAGACACATATAGACATGCCTAGCAGATGGGTTTTGACTGGAGGTGGGCAAGCAGAGGCTTCCCTGGTGGCTCAGATGGTAAAAAATTTGCCTTCTATGTAGGAGACCAGGGTTCCCTTCCTGGGTTGGGAAGATCCCCTGGAGGAGGGAATGGCAACCCACTCCAGTATTCTTGCCTGGAGAATTCCATGGACAGAGGAGCCTGGTGGGCTACAGCCCATGGGGTCACAAGCAGAGCCTGGAATATTAGACAGCACTGCCCCCAAAAGAGGACTCTAAAGAGTTTGTTCTGAGTATGTTATTCACATAGAAAAGAATGTGCACGGGGTCCCTGGTGTTGCTCAAGCATCATGTGTGTAGAGGACATGCTTGCTCTGGGGCTTCTTAACAGACACTAGGGCAGAGGAGTGGAAGCAATTACCTTCCCCTCTGTTTGCACATCACAACTGTCCAGACATCATGCAGTGTGATGGGGCTAGAGTCCATTTTGAGAACATTTGTGGGCAGAACCCTCAGGGGAACTCTGCACCCCAACATGAAGCCCTAGCTCAGCTGAGGGGAGGCCGGCAATAAGCCATACTGAAGATTCAACAGGAGTCTTGAGGGGCTACTGAGCCCAGGGCAGCCATGCTAGGACCTCACCAGTGGTGGCTGATAGAACCTCAACACAGGGTCTGGCAGTGGTTTGGCAGAGGCAGGTCTCCAGCTAGGTGGCAGCAAGGAACAAACACACCTTTTTTAAGAACGCAAGTAAGACCCTCTTCCTCCCATTTGGGAATCTCAGATATACCTAGAGGCAGAAGTAGGTGGAGGTTGGGGTTAGGAAACTTGTTAAGGTGCAGGAAAATGTTTGTAACCAATGGGTTATTTTTTACTTTGTGCAATCTGGGTTTAATCTGAAATTTGATGAAGGCTACAAAGGTCTGTCTAGTCAAGGCTATGGTTTTTCCAGTGGTCGTTTATGGATATGAGAGTTGGACTGTGAAGAAAGCTGAGTGCTGAAGAATTGATGCTTTTGAACTGTGGTGCTGGAAGGACTCTTGCGAGTCCCTTGGATTGCAAGGAGACCCAACCAGTCCATTCTAAAGGAGATCAGCCCTGGGTGTTCTTTGGAAGGACTGATGCTGAGGCTTAAACTCCAATACTTTGGCCACCTCATGCAAAGAGTTGACTCATTGGAAAAGACCCTGATGCTGGGAGGGATTGGGGGCAGGAGGAGAAGGGGATGACAGAGGATGAGATGGCTGGCATCACCGACTCCATGCACATGAGTTTGAGTGAACTCCAGGAGTTGGTGATGGACAGGGAGGCCTGGCGTGCTGCGATTCATGGGATCACAAAGAGTTGGACACGACTGAGCGACTGAATTGAACTGAAGAGCATTTATTTTGCTTTATATTAAAATTTATTTATAAATTAGTGTGTATGTGCGTGTGTGTGTGTATTTGTGTGTGTGTGTAAGAGAGATGTATATGTTTACTATTGAGTAATTAAGAGGAAGAGCTTGAACTTAAGATAAAAGTGAGGGTGAAAATAAACCAATTTTTTTCAGGTTTGGTCCCCAATTAATTGGGGGATAATGATAAACAACTAGGATAAGAGAAGAGCACTGTTTCTGTTTTTACTGAGTCAAGAGGGGAGATGTTGAAATGGAAATGGATTTTCAACATGGAGTGCACTTGCTCCTTGTAGACAGAGGCTATCTCATTTGTTGAGAGGTGAGAAAGGTGAAAGTAATCTGGGTGTCTTGAGGAGAACCATGAGGTCTTAACCATTCTTTCAGGGGAATTGCAGTTGACTAGAGTCAGACATGACTGAAGCGACTTAGAGTAGCAGCAGCAGATAACTAGGGGCTTCTCTGATAGGTCAGCGGTAAAGAACCCACCTGCCAATCCAGGAGACTTAAGAGACACAGGTTTAATCCTTGGGTTGGGAAGATCCCCTAGAGGAGGAAACGGCAACCCATTCCAGAAGTCTTGCCTGGAGAATTCCATGGACAGAGGAGCCTGATTGTCTACAGTCAAAGAGTCAGACACAACTGTTGTGACCTAGCACACACTCAGACAGCTACAGAAGATTGCTGAGTGGTGCCGGGGACCCCACTGGAATTGAAGACCATGAATTTGAACTGACATAGTCTTCCTTTGACCCCCTCTATCTCTGGGTTAGGTGCCCTCCTATGGGTTTTCTCTGTAATTCCATCCTGAAGATCCTTATCTCATGATGGTGTGAATGTTGAGCTTTCCTGCCCCATCAGACATTATTCTCTAAGAGGGAGTAGATCCAGCTTCATTTACTGTTACATTCTTCTGAGCCAACTATAGATTCTTCTAGTGTTTTTAGTGCATTCTAGATGCTCAATAAATACTAATTAATAAGCATCAGCAAGATGGTAGCTATGAGGCTTCACCCATAGCTCTCAGAAGGCAGAGTAGAAAAGCAAAGGAATTAAATAAATGATCTAGCATTATAAAGAGGTTTGCAGGGTGGTGTCACCTGGGGTGAAGATGTTAAGGATGCTCGCAGGAGCCTTGTTGACACAATGTTCCAGAAGGGCTGGGTTGGGTAAGATGTGAGAGGTGGTGCCTGTCAAGATAGGGGAGAGGTCTGGGGTGAGGCCAAGGGAGTGGAGGGCTTATGGGAAGCATTAGGGTTGAGGCAGGGCTGGGATGTGACCTTGCCAGGTCTAAAAGTGCTTCTGGCCTTACAGTTCTACTTCTCAGAGCATTCCTCACAATCCAATGGGAACCTCCCATCCATCAAGGATAAGGAGGGGAGAAAAATCTAAACAATAGATAGATTCTACTTGGGAAGTAGATTTGTGAGTGGGAGAAGGGAATGGACATTAGAACTTGGTTTTTAAATGACAACATTGACATTAAATTTGTACAGATACTTTTTTAAGGTAGTGAAAATAAGATTTGCACTGTCATGTGGTTAAAGGTTGAAAGCTTTTGGTCACTGTTATCCTGGTTTGGAAAGCAGAGGCCACACCCAAGTGATCTTTGTAGACCCTGGGCCTGGCAAATAGGATATTGTCCAGAAGGCTGACATTGCCATGAAGTCTCGAGGTCTTGCATTCATTTATTTTACTAGTAATTAGAACCTACTTCCAAGGACATCCCAATCAGTTAAATTTACATGCCTGTTTTAACAGTCTTTTTTGAGCTACTTAAGAGTTTCCTATTCCTTTTGCCTCTGCCATTGAGAGACTAGGCTTCCCTAGTAGCTCAGTTGGTAAAGAATCTGCCTGCAATGCAGGAGACCCAGGTTCGATTCCTGGGTCTGGAAGATCTCCTGGAGAAGGAAAACGGCAACTCATTCCAGTATTCTTGCCTGGATAAATCCATGGACAGAGAAGCCTGGCAAGCTACAGAGAAGCCTGGCAAGCTACTATCCATGGGATATAAGAATCAGACATGACTTAGTGACTAAACCACCACCATGCCATTTAGATAACCCAGAGAAGATCTGGGAACTTTATAAGGAGGGAAAACTCACAGGTTCAGGAAGACTGCATTAAGACTAAGGACTGAGGGACTTCCCTGGTGGTAAAGTGGTTAAGAATCTGCCTTGCAATGCAGGGAACATGGGTTGAATCTCTAGTTTGGGAACTAATTTCCCACAGGCTGTGTGGGAACTAAGACCCTGCTGCAACTACTGAGCCTGTGAACCTCAACTAGAGAGCCCTCGTGCTGAGCTAAGACCCAACACAGCTAAGTAAACAGATAAATAAATAACCGAAACTAAGGACTGCTGGGATAATTGAATTTCACATCACTCTAACAGTGACTGAATACTCTGTGGAAGACAGTGAACAAGGGAAAACAGATACTCTTCCTGCTCTCAAAAAGTTTAAAGTCAGAGAATGATGAAAATGAATCAAAGACCTATAAGAGAAAACAGAGCTGTGAAGGAATCAGAAGAAAGATGGAAAGGCAGTGGAAATTTAGAAAGGAGAAAGAAACTACTGTCTGTGATACATAAAGAGCTTTCACTAATTATACTATTACAAACAACTGTATATTAGTAACATATTTTATATTTCTGAATTGTACATTTGTAATAAAAATATGGTATTAAATTATAAAAAGAGAAGTCAGTTCATAGGATGCCATACCAATTACAAAGAATATAACTAACATGTTATTTGAAATTAATGCTTGGAAATCAAGAAGCACTATAATAATTGAGAAAGGAGTTATTAAATGATAAAAGAATGTCACAATTTGATATTAATGTGGAGAAAAATCATTTAAATTCATGTCTCTTCCCTATGTGTGTGCTTAGTCACTCAGTCGTGTCCAACTCTGCAGCCCCATGGACCATAGCCCACCAGGCTCCTCTGTCCATGGGATTCTCCAGGTAAGATTACTGAAGTGGGTTTCCATTCCCTCCTCCAGGAGATCTTCACAAAACAGGGATCAAACCTGTGTCTCTTTCACTAGCTCCACCTGGGAAGAAGCCTAATCCCTAAAATCTCATTAATTTCAAATGAATTAATGAGTTAAGTGGTGGCAAAATTAGAAGAAAATAAAAGTGTATTTCTCCCACCTACAAAGAAGAAATATGTGTCTATTAAATTACACATTTTACCTCATTTAAGAGAATAAATATAGGAGATATGACACATTTCTCTCAGAATGAAAAAATTGTAGGACTAATATATGATAGAAAGTGAAAGTGAAGTTGCTCAGTCGTGTCCGACTCTTTGCTACTCTGTGGACTGTAGCCCACCAGGCTCCTCTGTCCATGGGATTTTCCAGGCAAGAATACTGGAGTGGGTTGCCATATATGCTAGAAACTTACTGTTAAAAATAGAGAAATTATATATATATATATTCCATGCATGCTAAGACACTTCAGTCCTGTCCAACTCTGTGCGACCCTATGGACTGTAGCCTGCCAGGTTCCTCTGTTTGTGGGATTCTCCAGGCAAGAATACTGGAGTGGGTCACCATTTCCTTCTCCAGGGGAACTTCCCAACCCAGGGATCAAACCCATGTCTCTCGTGTGTCCTGCACTGGCAGGTGGGTTCTTTACCACTACAGCCACCTGGGAAGCCCCATACAAAGTCAATATTTGAAATGTAGTGGCTTCAAATGATAACCATTTATTTGACACTTGAGTCCATGGGTTTGGACTGGCTCAGCGATCCTTCTGCCTGTCTCTACCAACTTACTCTGGCATCTATGGTCTGGCCTCTAAGGGATGGCGAGCTGTCAGCTGGAGCCGTGGGGTCCCATGCTCTCATCATCTGAAAGTCTAGTCAAGCTTTCTGCACATATGGCAGAAAGTTTCCAAGTGAAGCCAGAGGGCAAACTCCGAAGCACATGCATTTGGCATGTATCTTGCTTACACTACATTGGCTACCATATGAACCAAAGGAGTCCCACGGTCAGTCTCAGAGCCAGTGACCCGGGGGCACTACTGAAGTATGGAAGTGGGGAAGGGGCAGGTTTGTGACCATTTTTACCATGCATCGGTGATTGGTAAAGGAGACTGCTTAGCTACGGAGAATAGCAGGTCATCACGTAGAAACTTTACCTTGTTACTGGTGATCAAAGAAGCATACATTCTTTAAAGAAGAGTAAAAAATAAAGACCTTTAGTCTTCATTTTGTAGAGAAGGAAACTGAGGCCCAAAGCCTTGGTAAGATGGTGCCACGGGTGACTTCCCAGCCTGCAGACAAAGCAGGGTCGCTGATGTCAAGCCCAGCAGTAAAAGGGAAACTTGGGCTCGCCCTTATTCTGCCATGTCCAATGGTGTAATTTTGTATAGTATCTCTAAGCCTCAGCTTATTTCCATAAAATTGAAAAACAGCTACCTCACAGATTATGAAGATTAAATGAGATCATGTGAAAATACTCTACACTGGCTCAGTTCACACTTCTTCCTTCCCATGTTTCTGATGCAGTCTTGTAAAAGCAGCAAAAAAGCAAAGTAAAACAAAAAGCCCAAACAAAGCAATCAGCAAAGAAATAAATAAAACAATTTATTGAAGCAATTGCCAAGAAGCAATTGCTACATCTGTGTATAAGTGGGGACTTCATACAGTTATTGATTCCACAATTATTGGGTGCCCCTCTGGGCAGGACACTCTGTGAAGCACTGGAAATAAGTGATGAACAGAAAAAGGCCTCATGGAGCTTAGAGTCTGATGTGAGAGTTAGACAACAACCAAATCATCATATCAATAAATTGCATCCTTAATTAAGTGACAAAATTACATCCTTAATTAATGTTACAAAGGATTCTTGGTTATTGCTCATACAAGAGCATATAATAGGAAGATAGGATCCAGTTGAGAGTAGGAGGGGGCAAGAAAGACCTTCAGAAAGGAATGGGTTGAGGTATTAAGTGGACACTGTGAAGAAAGCTGAGTGCCGAAGAATTGATGGTTTTGAACTGTGGTGTTGGAGAAGACTCTTGAGAGTCCCTTGGACTGCAAGGAGATCCAACCAGTCCATCCTAAAGGAGATCAGTCCTGGGTGTTCTTTGGAAGGACTGATGCTAAAGCTGAAACTCCAATACTTTGGCCAGCAGATGCGAAGAGTTGACTCATTGGGGTCAGTTCATGGGGTCGAAAAGAGTCGGGTACCACTGAGCAACTGAACTGAACTGAACTGAATGGATCACTGTCTAGACCAGGTAGGGTTATAAGAAAGTATCAAAAGACACTTTTCCTGCATGAATTGACAAGGAGATTATCTTAACCCTTAAAGCAATGGAAAATCATGGAAAAGTATGGCCAAAGTTGGGATTTCAAAAGGTTTCTCTGGGATTGGGGTAGAGAACAGACTGGCATGGAGAGGGAATGGCTGCAGGTAAATATAAATCAGAAGACTGTTGTAGCAATCTATAGTCTACCAAGTAGTTCAATTTTCCATAAAGTAACTGTTCAATTCAGTTCAGTTCAGTCGCTCAGTCGTGTCCAACTCTTTGCGACCCCATGAATCGCAGCACACTAGGCCTCCCTGTCCATCACCATCTCCCGGAGTTCACCCAGACTCATGTCCATCGAGTTGGTGATGCCATCCAGCCATCTCATCCTCTGTCGTCCCCTTCTCCTCCTGTCCCCAATCCCTCCCAGCATCAGAGTCTTTTCCAATGAGTCAACTCTTCGCATGAGGTGGCCAAAGTACTGGAGCTTCAGCTTTAGCATCATTCCTTCCAATGAACACCCAGGACTGATCTCCTTTAGGATGGACTGGTTGGATCTCCTTGCAGTCCAAGGGACTCTCAAGAGTCTTCTCCAACACCACAGTTCAAAACCATCAATTCTTCAGTGCTGAGCTTTCTTCACAGTCCAACTCTCACATCGATACATGACCACAGGGAAAACCATAGCCTTGACTAGACGGATCTTTGTTGAAAAGTAATGTCTCTGCTTTTGAATATGCTATCTAGGCTGGTCATAACTTTCCTTCCAAGGAGTAAGCGTCTTTCAATTTCATGGCTGCAATCACCATCTGCAGTGAGTTTGGAGCCCCCAAAGATAAAGTCTGACAGTGTTTCCACTGTTTCCCCATCTATTTCCCATGAAGTGATGGGACCAGATGCCATGATCTTCGTTTTCTGAATGTTGAGCTGTAAGCCAACTTTTTCACTCTCCTCTTTCACTTTAATCAAGAGGCTTTTGAGTTCCTCTTCACTTTCTGCCCTAAGGGTGGTGTCATCTGCATATCCGAAGTTATTGATATTTCTCCTGGCAATCTTGATTCCAGCTTGTGCTTCTTCCAGCCCAGCGTTTCTCATGATGTACTCTGCATATAAGTTAAATAAGCAGGGTGACAATATACAGCCTTGACATACTCCTTTTCCTATTTGGAACCAGTCTGTTGTTCCATGTCCAGTTCTAACTGTTGCTTCCTGACCTTCATATAGATTTCTCAAGAGGCAGGTCAACTGTAGACCTACTAATTCTATCTTGGTGAGTCCTAAGGAAATATACCCCAAATGACAGTACACTGATCAAAAATGATCAGTGACTAACATTATACTGATAATAATACATTTCAGAATGAATAAAGTTGATTAAATGAGTTTTAAAAAGCTGAGTCAGTGGTAAAATCCATATATGCTCTTTAAAAATTTTTTATTGAACTATAGTTGATATGCGGCTGCTAAGTTGCTTCAGTCGTGTCTGACTCTGCGACCCCAGAGATGGCAGCCAGCCAAGCTCCCCCGTCCCTGGGATTCCCCAGGCAAGAACACTGGAGTGGGTTGCCATTTCCTTCTCCATAGTTGATATATAATATGTTTAATTTCTACGTACAGCAAAGAGACTCAGTTATACATATATTTTTTTATTTGTATTTATACACATATATTCTTTTCATGAAGAAGGAAATGGCAACCCACTCCAGTGTTCTTGCCTGGAGAATCCCATGGACAGAGAAGCCTAGTAAGCTGCAGTCCATGGGGTCTCACAGAGTCAGACACAAGTGAAGCGACTTGGCAGCAGCAGCAGCAATTCTTTTCATATTCGTTTCCATTATGGTTTATCATGGGATTTTGAATATAGTTCCTTGTGCTCTATTGTAGGGTCTTGTTGTTTATCCGTCTTATGTATGGTAGTTTGCATCTGCTAATCCCAAACTCCCAGTCCTTCCCACTCCCACCCCACCTTCCCTTTGGCAACCACAAGTCTGTTCTCTGTCTATAAATCTGTTTTTGTTTCTTATTTTAGATTCCACTTTTAAGTGATATCCTATTGTATTTGTGGAGGGCAACAGAGTATGAGGTGTTTGGATGACATCACTGATTCAATGGACATGAACTTGGGCAAACTCTGGGAGATGGTGATGGACTGGGAGGCCTGGCGTGTTGCAGTCCATGGGGTCGCAAGGAGTGAGACACAACTTGGCAACTGAAGAACAACAACATGGTATTTCTCTTCCTTTTTCTGACTTAGTTTAAGCATGAAAATCTCTAGGTCCACCTCATATATAGTTCCAAAAACCAAGAAGCCATACTTACTTTATCATGATTAATTTTAGAAATCCATGTACTGCGGCCAGGTTGCCCCTGACCTCATGTTACACTCTAGGGAAACTAACTAACTGGGCTGTGCCATTTCAACATGAAGAGATCCTGCACAGCTTCTATGTACAGCAGGAAAGTATAAGGGATGTGAAGATGTAAAGTATAACACAATTTGAATCCAAATTATTGGCAGCACATGTATTACTACAGAAAACTCATGAACAAAGTTCAGAAGAGAAATTGAAATTGTTCTTCTGGCCTGGGTACTTGAAAGATTTAAGAGTAACTCTTGAGTTTAGCAGTAGGATTGGGAATAAACAGGCTCTCCAAAGAAGGCTGAGAGACTGCACTTCCTGTACCATATCTTTGTACTTGATCTGCTAGTCACACATTCCCAGAAGTAAGGCTGTAATACATAAATCCTCAATCCAAATGCTCAACTTTAGCATCATCATGGTAATAACTGTATGTTCCAAGTTTCTGGTACTTTATAGCATCTTTGTCCTACAATTGCAAAATGCCTGTGGAAAGTGATTGCACCTCAAATATTTCAGCTTAATAAAAAATGGAAGTCAGAGGTAGATCTGGAAAAAAATCAGTTATTTGGAAAGCAATTTGTAAAATGTTAGTGAAATTTGGTGACCCAAAATGAAATTTCAAGTTGTTGCTAAATCTCCTAGAATAAATTTAGACCACATTGAGTAATAATCAAATTTTCCTTTTCAGGGTAAAACTATAGCTTCATTAAAAAAAAATAAAGTTTTGAAGCTTTCTGGAAGACACAATAAAAGAACAAAGTTAATCTGCAACCTTAAACTATAGGAGAGAGTGTGGATCTTGGCAAAGATGGTTTTGGTTCAAATCCCTGCCCTTAGTTGGGCAAATCCCTTTGTACTTCTGAACTTTCATTTCTTCATGGGAAAACAGGGATAAGATGATTGCCTTTTAGGGTTGTTACGAAGTTGAAATGAGGCATTACACAAACCACTGAAAGTCGCTCAATCCTGTCCAACTCTTTACGTCCCCATGGACTATACAGTCCAAGGAATTCTCTAGGCCAGAATACTGGAGTGGGTAGCCTTTCCCTTCTCCAGGGGATCTTCCCAACCCAGGGATCGAACACAGTCTCCCACACTGCAGGCAGATTCTTTACCAGTTGAGCCACAAGGGAAACCCAAGAATACTGGAGTGGGTAGCCTATCCGTTCTCCAGTGGATCTTCCCAACCCAGGAATCGAATGGAGGTCTCCTGCATCGCAGGCAGATTCTTTACCAACTGAGCTATAAATTTAGACATCCCAATTCCTTCCCAAATGTTTCTTCTTATATGCAGACTTGAATGAGCTTCTTGGTGCATATTCTCCTTCTTTCCCAGGATAGCCAGCTTGATGATAACTCCTTTCCAGTATCAGAAGTTTCATCTCTTTACTAATAAAATTTGAACAGGCATCACAAAAGTCAGGGCTACTCCAGTTAAAACTTAGATTTGAGCTTCACCTTGCCTGTAGTTACTTGAAGATACCTGTAGCTAAATTAATCTCAATCAAATTCCTAATGAAGTGAGGCTTTTTAGTTGGTTTCCATCTAACCTTTTTATCTGTCCCAACATTCAACAGACCATAAAAACACTGAGTGTTATAAGGAAAAATTGGGAAAAGCTATGAAATGAATCACAAAAGTCATGAGACATCCACAGTGGAAAAATGAGACACTGTCTAGAGCACTGTTGTGGTTGTCTCCGACTTTCATTGTTTTTAATCTGCTTTATAACTCTGTACATCATAGAAAATGAATAATAATCCAAATGGTTCTTGTCCATAAAAAAGAAATGAAGAGCATTTGGTGGAGTGGAAGTGACTAATTTTGCATCTGTCTGTAAATTCGTTTCAAAGTTCCTTGTTACCCACATATCTGTGGTTCTTTAAATTCTTCTTTGGACTGGTTGTAACATCTTACTGACTCACTCATAAATAAGATCAGTTCAGTCCAGTTCAGTCCCTCAGTCGTGTCTGACTCTTTGCAACCCCATGAATCGAAGCATGCTAGGGCTCCCTGTCCATCACCAACTCCCAGAGTTCACTCAAACTCATGTCCATCGAGTTGGTGATGCCATCCAGCCATCTCATCCTCTGTTGTCCCCTTCTCCTCCTGTCCCCAATCCCTCCCAGCATCAGAGTCTTTTCCAATGAGTCAACTCTTTGCATGAGGTGGCCAAAGTACTGGAGTTTCAGCTTTAGCATCAGTCCTTCCAATGAACACCCAGGACTGATCTCCTTTAGGATGGACTGGTTGGATCTCCAAGCAGTCCAAGGGACTCTCAAGAGTCTTCTCCAACACCACAGTTCAAAAGCATCAATTCTTCAGTGCTCAGCTTTCTTCACAGTCCAACTCTCACATCCATACATGACTACTGGAAAAACCATAGCCTTGACTAGACGGATCTTTGTTGGCAAAGTAATGTCTCTGCTTTTCAATATGCTATCTAGGTTGGTCATAACTTTTCTTCCAAGGAGTAAGCGTCTTTTAATTTCATGGCTGCAGTCACCATCTGCAGTGATTTTGGAGCCCCCCAAAATAAAGTCTGACACGATTTCCACTGTTTCCCCATCTATTTCCCATGAAGTGATGGGACCAGATGCCATGATCTTCATTTTCTGAATGTTGAGCTGTAAGCTGACTTTTTCACTCTCCACTTTCACTTTCATCAAGAGGCTTTTGAGTTCCTCTTCACTTTCTGCCCTAAGGGTGGTGTCATCTGCATATCTGAGGTTATTGATACTTCTCCTGGCAATCTTGATTCCAGCTTGTGCTTCTTCCAGCCCAGCGTTTCTCATGATGTACTCTGCATAGAAGTTAAGTAAGCAGGGTGACAATATACAGCCTTGACATACTCCTTTTCCTATTTGGAACCAGTCTGTTGTTCCATGTCCAGTTCTAACTGTTGCTTCCTGACCTGCATATAGGTTTCTCAAGAGGCAGGTCAGGTGATCTGGTATTCCTATCTCTTTCAGAATTTTCCAGTTTATTGTGATCCACATAGTCAAAGGCTTTGGCAGAGTCAATAAAGCAGAAATAGATGTTTCTCTGGAATTCTCTTGCTTTTCCGATGATCCAGCGGATGTTGGCAATTTTCTCTCTGGTTCCTCTGCCTTTTCTAAAACCAGCTTGAATATCTGGAAGTTCACGGTTCACGTATTGCTGAAGCCTGGCTTGGAGAAGTTTGAGCATTACTTTGTTAGTGTGTGAGATGAATGCAATTGTGCGGTAGTTTGAGCATTCTTTTGGCATTGCCTTTCTTTGGGATTGGAATGAAAACTGACCTTTACTAGTCCTGTGGCCACTGCTGAGTTTTCCAAATTTGCTGGCATATTGAGTGCAGCACTTTCACAGCATCCTCTTTCAGGATTTGAAATAGCTCAACTGGAATTCCATCACCTCCACTAGCTTTGTTCATAGTGATGCTTCCTAAGGCCCACTTGACTTCACATTCCAGGATGTCTGGCTCTAGGTAAGTGATCACACCACCATGATTATCTGGATTATGAAGACTATTTTTTACAGTTCTTCTGTGTATTCTTGCCACCTCTTCTTAATATCTTCTGCTTCTGTTAGGTCCCTACCATTTCTGTCCTTTCAGTCAGCAAAAACAAGACTGGGAGCTGGCTGTGGCTCAGATCATGAACTTCTTATTGCTAAATTCAGACTGAAATTGAAGGAAGTGGAGAAAACCACTAGAACATTCAGGTATGACCTAAATCAAATCCCTTATGATTATACAGTGGAAGTGAGCAATAGATTTAAGGGACTAGATCTGATAGACAGAGTGCCTGATGAATTATGGACGGAGGTTCGTGACATTATACAGGAAACACGAATCAAGATCATCCCCAGGAAAAAGAAATGCAAAAAAGCAAAAAAGGTCTGAGGAGGCCTTACAAATAGCTGTGAAAAGAAGGGAAGTGAAATGCAAAGGAGAAAAGGAAAGATATACCCATTTGAATATAGAGTTCCAAAGAATAGCAAGGACAGATAAGAAAGCTTTCCTCAGATATCAATGCAAGGAAATAGAGAAAAACAATAGAATGTGAAAGACTAGACATCTCTTCAAGAAAATTAGAGATACCAAGGGAACATTTCATGCAAAGATGGGCTCGATAAAGCACGCATCTAGGGATCTTGTTAAAATGGAGAATCTGGGATGAGGGTCTGAGGCTCTGCCTTTCTAATGGTGCTTGGGCCAGACAGTGCTAATTCTGCTGGTCTCCAGCCCACAGTTATTTTTATTTTATGTTTCAGATAAAATGGTCAATGAAGACCTCTGTGACTTAGTCTCCTTTTCTGGGTGCTTAGTCTCTCAGTCATGTACGACTCTTTGTGATCCTATGGATTCTATGGAACCTATGTTTCTCTGTCCATGGTGATTCTCTAGGCAAGAATACTAGAGTGGGCTGCCATGCCCTTCTCCAGGGGATCTTCCCAACCCAGGGATTGAACCCAGGTCTCCCACATTACAAATGGATTCTTTGTGGTATGAGCCACCAAGGAAGCATGAATACTGGAGTGGGTAGGCTATCCCTTCTCCAGGAGATCTTCCTGATCTAGGAATCCAATGGAATCCTGTATTGCAGGCAGATTCTTTACCAGCTGGGCTACCTTCCTTTTCGGTAATTGAGGTCAATAATCGATCCCACCATGTAGTTTGTGCATGAAAGCACAATGTCTGGAACATAGCAATTACTCTATAAACTGTCTTTGTAACTCTTTAATTTTTTTAAAAAAATTTAGGATATTTCTCATCAGAGTAACATGGTGTCTGTCTAGGGAATTAAGGAAGTGCTAATAGGAGCAAGGGGGACATAGGAAAGTTGGCATAAGGCACTCCACCCTTACTGACAATATGATTTCTGTGTATGCAAAGAACTAGTAGGAGCCTTGTGGAGTTTGGTGGTTTTAGTGTACACGTGTGAAATTGAACTTGCTGAATGTATTTGGGTTTATTAAACCCCATCACAATTTTACTAACAATTTTACTTTTCTGTGTATAAAATGCATCTCAGTTTATGAAATAAGGTATGAGTCTCACTTCTATCCTTCTATAGATATTGTTTCAGAGAAATAGGGAAATACACAGGAATAGGAATATGGGAATGACATTAAGTTGGGAGTATTTTTATATAAGGAGTAATTATGCTGAATTTTCTTATTTTATAAACAGGAAGCAAGGATCATACAGATTATATACAGTTGATTTTAGCAGCTAAGATAAAGCTCTTTTTCAACAGATGATACATTTCAAAAATCTGGTTTTCTAATATATATAAAGCTGAGAAACCCCTCTAACCTCTGTCCCATGAAAATACTTTAGTGAACTTTACATTCATAAATTTTGTGGTAAATAGTTGCGTTTTTTTTTTTTTGGAGGGAATTTAGTTTTTCTCTTCTCTATAGTGTGGTTATCATATTGGAATAATCTTGTGTAGAACTATAATCTAGTTACAGATCCTTGTTATTAGTGTCAGTAATAATTACACTATACATTTTTGATGGTTTTTATAATCTTCAGACTGCTTTTACATACATTATTTCTTTTAATATGTTCCACAACTCTGAGTGACAGGCCAGACAAGGATAATTGTTTATGAAGGAAGGCTGGTGAGGTTTGCCCCAAATTACACGGCTGATAAATACTGGAATAAAAATTAGAATCCAAGGCTTCTGATTTCTAACTCAGTGCTCTGCATTTGGCCCACCTAATATTGCACTGAGATTCTGACAGTGACCATAGTAATCCATAATGATCTATAATGATCCTGCTAAATATAGTAATTGGAAACTAAAAGATGCAGGGAAATGACCTTGAGGCAAAATCCAGAGAAAGGGAGGAGGATTGTTCTAAATATATTGTTTTATATACATATATATATATATATTCAGCTTTGTTGAGATATAATTGACCCATGTAAGTTTAAGGCAAACAACGTTAGCTACCATCTCCTTCTCCATCACGTCACATAATTACCATTTTCTTTTTGTGGTATAACATTTAAGATCTACTCTCTTAGCAGCTATCAAGCATATAACACAATATCATTAACTATAATGACCATGCTGTACATTAGATCCCCAGAAGTTATTCATCTTCTAACTGAAATTTTGAATCCTTTGACCAAAATCTCCTCTTTTTCCCCAACCTTCATTCCCTGGTGACCACCATTCTACTCTCTGAGTTTGGCTATTTTAGATTCCACATATAGTAAGAGCGTATTTGTCTTTCTCTGACTTATTTCTCTTAGTCTAGTGCCCTCAAGTTCCATCTGAGTTATAGCAAGTGGCAGGATTTCTTTCTTTTTTCATGGCTGAATGATACTCCATTATATATTTCTCTATCTACATAAAATCTTTTTTATTGATTCATCTGTTGACAGACACTTAGGTTGTCTCCATATCTTTTGCCTCCCGTTTGAATGCCTTCCATTTAAATATCACCATTGACAAAGCCCCGATCGTGATAAATCAGAAGTGTTATTTTTTACTTTTTAATTTGATTTGTTTAAACTCATAAGAAGCAAAAACAGTTTCTGAAAATCACTTGGTAGCTGATATGGAATGAGGTACTATCCAACCGTGAAAGAGATGGAAGAGTATCCAAAGGGCTAATTCCTATGCTAATTGCCCTTGCCATACCTTGGTTCTATGCCCATCTCACCTCCAGGCAGGTTGCTGGGGTTTCTGGAGGAAACCCAAACTCCTCACTAGTAGCTCTTCAGTCTCCTTACCCTCCTATCTATACTCCTGGCACTTGAGAGCCTGTATTTCCTTCCTTTTCCACTTTCTTCCCCTAATGACCTAAACAGAAGATACTTTAGCACAAAAAAGAAATAAAGAACAGTTTGTTATCTCCACAAAAAGATAGAGGACCTGCCATACAGTATTGGGAACAAAGTAGACAGGGCAAGCAAGCAATGAGATAAAAAAAAAAAAAAAAACATTTTTTGAAGCCAACTAGTATGTGGTGCTATTTAGCTAGCGTATAATTTTCTGTAGTTTGCTGGCTGTGTTTTGGAAGCCTGATAAGATCTGGCCATGGAGGATTGCTCCCGTTCTTCCAAACCTCAGCCTTGTTTCTGCATTTAATTATTCACCAAGTCCAAAAAGACTAAGAGCAATTGTGTTTACTTATTTTCATTTGTCCTGGAATCTGGTTGGTGTGTTGGCTGGATCATCTGAGAAGTAGATGCCAAGATGGACTTAGAAGTGGAAAAGATTTATAGGGGGTAGTCCTTGTGAAAGATAAAAGGCATAGGAAGCAGGAGAACCTTCAGAACTTGATGCAGTTCTGACACTCATTAAAGAGAGAGGGAAGAAAGGAGGATTGAATAGACCATAGTGCAGTTCCAAGAATATTGCTCATAGAATAACCCTGCATATATACAAGGGAGAGCTCTTACACCATTTCTGTGTTTTATCATTGGTTGGGAAATGTCCAGGTAGCGCATAGTTTTAGCTTGAATACTGAGTAAGATTCTGAAGGCATCCACAGCCAGAGATTGGCAGAAGTTTCCTTTTTGAAAGTAAATCTCAATGGGGGTGCTCCCATAGCTGCTATAGCTGGTAAAAGGAAGCAGATAGAAACAGAGAGCTAAGTGCCTAGCTGTATACATGAGATGGTAGACATAGCCAAGATTTGTGTCATTTGACAAGAACATGGATACAGATTCATGCATCCATCCATGAATCCATGGATCCACCCACTTAACTATCCACCCATACACTCATGTATCGCCTGACAGCAGCAATCTCTGAAGGTTCTCTCAAAACATGAAACTTATCCATGGTGCTACCTCAGAAACCAAATCTAGATTTTGCCTCTTTGCTACCACAGCCACAATCTGTGAGTGACAACTAGCCTGTATCTCTACCCAATTTGCTTCTGTTCCTAATTTAACTTACACTTCTGAGATGAAGTCCTTTAATAAACCCTAATTTCTACTAGTCAGACACACCTCTTTCTTGAGTCTTAATGATACTTTGCTCCACTGGATAGACCATAATTTATGTTATGGACTTTTGACTCAGTGTTGCAGGCATAAAAGGTGCCTGGCAAGTGATGAGGTTCACTGTGATGTCCTTGGGTTCAGGGTCAATAAGAACAGCTAAGGGACAGCAGAGGTAGTGAGACAGCTTGGCTGTGTGCCTTCCAGTTCTGAGGTCACTGAAACTGTTTACCTTCAAGATAACCATGGCCTTTGGTTATAATATTTCATAGCATCCTCTTTCCAACTAATACGGCCACCAGCCATGAGAAATCATGGACTTGATTTTGAGAGCATATTATTTTGGAGGATAAAGATGGTGGGATTGTCTAGGGCTTGGCAAATAATAAAAAGAGGTTGATTTTTTAAAGAGATATTCCTGCCAATTAGAAATATATCTTTCACTAAATCAGCAGTCTCTAAGGTCCTTTGCATTTCTTTCACCCTATTACTTATTCCATCAAAGGTCATGGATCTCACCATAATAGGAACTAATTCCTCCCTTTTTCTTTCTAAAACAATGTTTACATTTTGGCAGGCCTTCTCTCACATGGTTTAAAGAATCACATGTGTTTGCAGGCATTCTATCAAGTAGTTTAGAGAACATAAAACTTGCAGTAATAATTTTGGGGAGTAAATTTTATTGTTATGGCTTTAAAACACAATCAAATAAAAACAAGAATTCCATTAGTAGTTGAATATTGTAATAATAGAGTTGAGAATAAATTTTACTGCTATAAGAACTATAAAACAGCAATAATAAAAAACACTATTATTGTGAATAAATTGTGTTGAGATGACTAACTAGAAAGCTATAAAACACAATGATAAGGAATAATCTAATCACCAGAAAAGATATGATAATAATTCACGCTTGTTAGCGAGGAGTCCATGGTTCCAGTTCATTGGCCCCGGGTGCTCTAGGTTACTGCCTGCATTCCATAGGTTGCAGAAAGATAATCTTTGACCATTGGGTTGGCAGGAGACTACATATTACAGTGAAATTGGACATGGGGATTGAGGAAAATCCAATTATCAGTGAAAACCCTGTGTAGTACTGCCAAACGTCCTCACAATGTATTCTTAAAAATTATTTGCAGGTTTCCATTAACAATTTGTATGCATTATTTGATCATGCGTTTCATGTACTTCTTATTCTTATTTATATTCTTTTTCTTCAGAATGACTGCATGGGATTGCATAGCTATTGAGGGGAAAAGCCTATTTAATCTTGCTTTTTATTTAAACTACCCATGCATCCCTGAGTCCATCTGGGTCCCCTTCCAATTAGCAGAAGCATGGAAAGAAAACACCCTTATCTCCTATGTTCCTCTCTCCCTCTGTGGAGCTCTCAGCTCCATGAAAACATTTGCTTCAGAGTTAGGACCACCCAGGTGGCTGACCTGTCTCTGCACCAGGTGAGGGGAAGAATATCACAGGGCTTGCATTTTACTTCTCATTCTGAACACCATCAAAATTCAAATTCAAGATTTCCAAATTGACAATTTCCCCAGGGGGATGAAGGAAGATTATTAACCATGAAGTTTCTATTAGGCCACAGAAGCATGCTGCAGAATTTTCTGTACTCCCCACCTCCTCTCTCTTCTTGGTCCTTTTTGAACCAACTCTAGTTGACTTTTGTCTTATCACATGCCATGTACTGACTGAAATTGCTCTTTTCAAGGTCTCCATGAATCTCTATCCAGCTAGTTCTCAGCCCTCATCAGACTTGACCTCTTTACAGGATTTGGCCCAGTGGGTAACTCTCACTTTCTTAAAATGCTCTTCTCACTTGACTTCTGGGACACAACAGTCTCTCAGTTTTTTATATACCTCACTGGCTGTTTTTTCTTAATTCCATTGCTGATTTCTCCTCTTCTGTACCACGATCTCTAAATGTCATACTGACCTACACCTCAGTCCTTGTTCTTCCCTTCTCAATCTATCTATACTTGGCCCCTAGAAGGGCTCCTCTGTGTGGCTTCAAACACCAGCTCTTTCATCCCAGAGAGCCACAAATGTATGCACTTCACTCCAGCTTTCCTTTGAGATCCAGCCTGCTATAGCTGCTGCCCATTTCTAAGTCCTTGGGGTGTCTAAGAAACATCTCAAAATTATCAACCCTAAATCGAATCTTGACTTTCCATCCCCTCAGAGTCACTCTTCCGTTGATTTCCCCCATATCATAAACAGTCACTACTATTCAGTCCATTTCGTGGCCCTTCAGTCTAGGAGGTGTTCTTGAGTTTCCTAATCCCCTCATACTTTGTATTTACTCCATAAGCATATGTGTTAGTCTGCTGTTAAAATAAATTCCCAGTGCAACCATGGCTTACCATGTGGTCCATAACATTTAGCACTGGGCCCCATCATTTCTCCCCTGGAATGCTGTGGTAACCTTCCCCACTGCTCTTTCTGTCTTCATTTTTTATTATAAATTTAATTATTTATCATTGAAGGATAATTGCTTTACAATACTGTGTTGGTTTCTGCCATACATCAACATGAGTCAGCCATAGGCATACATATGTCTCCTCTCTCTTGAACCTCCCTCCCATCTCCCACTCCTTCCCACCCCTCTAGGTTGTTACAGAGCCCCTGATCTAGTTCCCTGAGTTATGCAACAAATTCCCATTGGTTATCTATTTTACGTATGGTAGGGTATATGCTATCATGTTAGTCTCTCCATTCGTCCCCAGGTCTCCCTCCTCCCTCCAACCTAAGTCCATAAGTCAGTTCTGTATGTCTGTATCTCCATTGCTACCCTGAAAATAGGTTAATAAGTACCATCTTTCTAGATTGCATATATATGATATTTGTTTTCTCTTTCTGACTTGCTTCACTCTGTATAATAGGCTCTAGGTTCTTCTACCTCATTAGAACTAACTCAAATGCATTCCTTTTCATTGCTGAGTAATATTCCACCGTATATATGTACCACATTCTTTATCCATTCACTGTTGATGGATATTTAGGTTGCTTCCATGTCTTAGCTATTGTAAATAGTGCTGCAATGAACACTGGAGAACATGTGTCTTTTTCAATTTTGGTTTCTTCTGTGTGCAAGCCTAATAGTGGGATCTCTGCATCATATGGTTGTTTTATTCCTAATTTTTTGAGGAATCTCCATACTGACTTCCATGGTGGCCATATCATTTTACATTCCCACCAAAGTGTAAAAGGGTTCCTTTCTGCACAGCCTCTCTAGGATTTAGGACTTTCTCATGATGGCCATTTTGACTGGTGTGAGGTAATATCTCATTGTACTTTTGATTTACATTTCTCTAATAATGAGTGATGGGAGAAATATCAATAACCTCAGATATGCAGATGACACCACCCTTATGGCAGAAAGTGAAGAGGAACTAAAAAGCCCCTTGATGAAAGTGAAAGTGGAGAGTGAAAAAGTTGGCTTACAGCTCAACATTCAGAAAATGAAGATCATGGCATCCGGTCCCATCACTTCATGGGAAATAGATGGGGAAACAGTAGAAACAGTGTCAGACTTTATTTTTTGGGGGCTCCCAAATCACTGCAGATGGTGACTGCAGCCACGAAATTAAAAGACGCTTACTCCTTGGAAGGAAAGTTATGACCAACCTAGATAGCATATTGAAAAGCAGAGACATTACTTTGCCAACAAAGGTCCGTCTAGTCAAGGCTATGGTTTTTCCAGTGGTCATGTATGGATGTGAGAGTTGGACTGTGAAGAAAGCTGAGCACCGAAGAATTGATGCTTTTGAACTGGGGTGTTGGAGAAGACTCTTGAGAGTCCCTTGGACTGCAAGGAGATTCAACCAGTCCATTCTGAAGGAGATCAGCCCTGGGACTTCTTTGGAAGGAATGATGCTAAAGCTGAAACTCCAGTACTTTGGCCACCTCATGCAAAGAGTTGACTCATTGGAAGACTCTGATGCTGGGAGGGATTGGGGGCAGGAGGAGAAGGGGACGACAGAGGATGAGATGGCTGGATGGCATCACCGACTCGACCGACGTGAGTCTGAGTGAACTCTGGGAGTTGGTGATGGACAGGGAGGCCTGGCGTGCTGGGATTCATGGATTCGCAAAGAGTCGGACATGACTGAGCAACTGAACTGAACTGAATAATGAGTGATGTTGAGCATCTTTTCATGTGTTTATTGGCCATCTCTGTATCTTCTTTGAGAAATGTCTGTTCAGGTCTTCTGCCCACGTTTTGATTTGGTTACTTTTTCTTAATATTGAGCTACTTGTATAAAATAGATGACTAATGTGAACATATTGTATAGCACAAGGAACTCTACTCAGTACCTGTTGTGACCTGTTGAGGCTGTTCAGTTGTGGTGACCTACTGAGGCTGTTCAATCACTCAGTCTGACTCTTTGAGGCCCCATGGACTGCAGCATGTCAGTCTTCCCCATCCTTCACCATATCCCAGAGCTTGTCCAAATTCACATCCATTGAGTCAGTGATGCCATCCAACTATCACATTATCTGTTGCCCCATTCTCCTACCTTCAATATTTCCCAGCATCTGGGTCTTTTCCAATGAATTAGTTCTTTGCATCAGTTGGCCCAAAGTATTGAAGCTTCAGCTTCATTATCAGTCCTTCAAATGAACATTTAGGGTTGATTTCTTTTAGGATTGACTGGTTTGATCTCTTTGTCATCCAAAGGACTCTCAAGAGTCTTCTCCAGCACCAGAGTTCAAAGGCATCAATTCTCTGGCACTCTCACATCTGTACATGGCTACTGGAAAAACCATAGCTTTGACTGTACTGACCTTTGTCGGCAAATTAATGTCTCTGCTTTTTAACATGCTGTCTAGGTTTGTCATTGCTTTTCTTCCAAGGTGCAAGTTCAGTTCAGTTCAGTCATTCAGTCATGTCCAACTCTTTGTGACCCCATGGACTGTAGCACCCCAGGCTTCGCTTTTTATCACCAACTCCTGGAGCTTGCTCAAACTCACATCTATCCAGTTGGTGATGCCATCCGACCATCTCATCCTCTGTCATCCCCTTCTCCTCCTGCCATCAATCTTTCCCAGCAACAGGGTCTATCCCAATGAGTCAGTTCTTTGCATCAGGTGGCCAAAGTATTGGAGTTTCAGCTTCAGCATCAGTCCTTTCAATGAATATTCAGGACTGATTTCCTTTAGGATGGACTGATTTCCTTTAGGATGAACTGATTTGATCTCCTTGCAGTCCAAGGGAATCCCAAGAGTCTTCTCCAACACCACAGTTCAAAAGCATCAATTCTTTGGCACTCTGCTTTCTTTATAGCCCAACTCTCACATCCATACATGATTACTGGAAAAACAGTAGCTTTGACTAGATGGAACTTGGTTGGCAAAGTAATGTCTCTGCTTTTGAATATGCTGTCTAGGTTGGTCATAACTTTTCTTCCAAGGAGCAAGCATCTTTTAATTTCATGGCTGCAGACACCATCTGCAGTGATGTTGGAGACCAAAAAAATAAAGTGAATCACTGTTTCCATTGTTTTCCCATCTATTTCCCATGACGTGTTGGGACTGGATGCCATGATCTTCATTTTTAAAATGTTGTGTTTTAAGTCAGCTTTTAAACTCTTCTTTTTCAGTTTCATCAAGAAGGCGCTTTAGTTCCTCTTTGCTTTCTGCCATAAGGGTGGTGTCATCTCCATATCTGAGGTTATTGATATCTCTTCGGGCAATCTTGATTCCAGCTGTGCTTCATCCAGTCCAACATTTCTGATGATGTACTCTGCATATAAGTTAAATAAGCAGGATGACAATATACAGCCTTGAGGTACTCCTTTCCCAATTTGAAACCAGTCTGCTATTCCATGTCCGGTTCTAACTGTTGTTTCTTGACCTGCATACAGATTTCTCACGAGGCAGGTAAGGTGGTCTCGTATTCCCGTCTCTTTCAGAATTTTCCACAGTTTGTTGTGATCCACACAATCAAAGGCTTTGGCGAAATCAATAAAGCAGAAGTAGATGGTTTCCTGGAATTTTCTTACTTTTTCTATGATCCAACTAATGTTGGCGATTTTATCTCTGGTTCCTGTGCCTCTTCTAAATCCAGCTTGAACATTTGGAAGTTCTCGGTTCACATACTGTTAAAGCCTAGCTTGGAGAATTTTGAACATTACTTTGCTAGCATGTGAGATGAGTGCAATTGTGTAGTAGTTTGAACATATTTTGGCATTGCCTTTCTTTGGGATTGGAATGAAAACTGACCTTTTTCAGTCCTGTGGCCACTGCTGAGTTTTCCAAATTTGTTGGCATATAGAGTGCAGCATTTTCACAGCACCATCTTTTAGGATTTGAAATAGCTCAGCTGAATTCCATCACCTCCACCAGCTTTGTTCGTAGTGATGTTTCCTAAGGCCCACATTCTAGCATGTCTGGCTCTAGGTGAGTGGTCACACCATCTTGGTTATCTGGGTTATGAAGATCTTTTTGTGTAGTTCTTCTGTGTATTCTTGCCATCTTTTCTTAATATTTTCTACTTCTGTTATTTCCATACCATTTCTGTACTTTATTGTGCCCATCTTTGCATGAAATATTCCCTTGGTATTTCTAATTTTCTTGAATAGCTCGCTAGTATTTACCATTCTATTGTTTTACTCTATTTCTTTGCATTGTTTACTTTAAAAGGCTTTCTTATCTCTCCTTGCTGTTCTCTGGAACTCTGCATTCAGATGCATGTATCTTTCCTTTTCTCCTTCGCCTTTTGCTTTTCTTCTTTTCTCAGTTATTTGTAAGGCCTCCTTAGACAACCTTTTTCCTTTTGCATTTCTTTTTCTTGGGGATGGTTTTGATCACCACCTCCTGTCCAGTGTTATGAACCTCCATCCATAGTGGTGACCTGAATGGGAAGGAAAGCCAAAAGGGATGGTATATATGTATAAATATGATTGATTGATTTTGCTATATAGTAGAAACTAACACAGCATACGTGTGTGGTCCCTTCAGTCATGTCCAACTCTGTGACCCTATGAACTCTAGTTGGCCATTTTCCTCCGTCCATGGAGATTCTCCAGACAAGAATACTGGAGTGGGTTGCCATGCCCTCCTCCAAGGTACCTTACTGACCCAGGAATGGAACCCATGTCTGTTTTGTGTCCCACATTGGCAGGCAGGTCTTTACCACTAGTGGCACCTGGGTAGCCCAACACAACATTGTAAAGCAACTTTACATCAATAAGATTAATTAAAAATAAAAATATCAAAACACAACTTGTTCAATGATTTCTTAGAATAAAACCCTAAGTCCATACTGTGGCCCATGGTTTCTACTAGATCTGGCTCTTGCCTATCTCTCTGACTTCGTTTTCCATCACTCTCTCTTGCTCCCACTTCACTTAAACACTGATTTTCTTCCAGTTCCTCTATCACGCCAAGCTCATTTCTTCCCTACATATTTGGCCCCCTTTACTTAAAATACCTTTTCTACAGACCTTTGAAGAACCACATCATTCAGAACTGTCTTACATCAGTCAGGAATGGCTCTCTATCTCAATATATTCTTGGCCCATATATTTCCTTACTTTGATTTCCTTTACTCAAAATTGTATTATTTGTTTGTAAACTTGCTTATTCTCTTTTCAATTCTACTGTAAATTCCATTTAAAGAACCTCATTCATCTTGTATGTATTGATCTTTGTAATAGTGCTTGGTACCTGGTGAGTACTCATGACATTTTCGTAGAATAAATGAATGGATGAATGATCATACATGGCAAAGGATTTAGAAGGATCCCGGAATGCTAGAACCCTAACCCCCACCATGAAGGGAGATGCTTAGTGGCTCAGTTGTGTCTGACTCTTTGTGACCCTTTGGACTATAGCCAGCTACTGTCCTCTGTCCATGTGATTTTTCAGGCAAGGTTTTTCAGGAAGTGGATTGCCACTTCCTCCTCTAGGGGATCTTCCTGTTTCAGGGATTGAACCCATGTCTCCTGCATTGCAGGCAGATTCTTTACTGCTGAGCTCCCCTGGTGACTCAGATGGTAAAGAATCTGCCTGCAATGCAGGAGACCTGGGTTGAATTCCTGAGTCAGGAAGATCTCCTGGAGAATTCCATTGGCAGAGGAACCCGTTGGGACTGCATAGCGTCGGACATGACTGAACAACGAACACACACAACCCAAATGCTAAGAACTCTGTTTAAACCTTTTACGTCTCTGCACTAAAATTTGCCTAGCTCAGTTAGATTTTTATCGGTAATCTTAACTTGAACCTTTGTTTTATTGGTCACTGTTTGAGATTCGAGCCGAATCCTGGGTTTGTCTAAAACAAGGGGGTGGGAGGCAGTGTCTGACAAGAGTCCTTTATGTAAGAAGAATGTATGGGGAAATCCACTTGGGAAAGGATTTAAAACATTTTCATTGCTCATATATGGAGAGGCCCGGGTTTAAGGAGCTGATGATGTGGTCCATCAGAACAAGAGAAGACATTTGACCCCAGATAAAGCCTTAGATTGCAGAGTGAAGTGAAGATCCTGAATAATAATCATGCCCACCATGGCCAGAGCAGAAGACACACCCCCTATTTTACTCAATGACCTGTGTGGAAGAAAGAGCAGGAGTAGTCTGCTCTTGAATATGGGTGATGGGGATTCCTAGAACTGAGGACTTTACACAGGGAAGAAACTTCTTTCTGGATCTGGGGGAGCCAAGAACTTTGATAAAGTTGGTTTTAAAGGAGAAAAAAGTCAAGTAATTCTCCACTATTTAAAAAAAGCTGTTTGAAGACATGATGGAGTAAATGAAGCAACTGCTCACATATTAACTTCTGCTGAGACATCTAGTAACTGACTTATCTTATCTTGATTGTGGGAGCCTATGCCCTTATGCATTCTCAGAGACACAGGATAGACTGATCTGCACGAGAAGCACAGGATTTTCTAGCTCTCTTTACAGAAGAATGAAACCTCTGCTTGGAACCTTTTATCTGTTGGGTATGCTGGTTCCTGGTTGGTTGGGATATGATAGGTGAGTATGAAGTGGAAGGAGGGGTGACTGGTATGATTTGGATTGTCTAAATGGAAAGCTTCTTTTTAATATCAGTGCAGTTGGATTCTCCACTCTTCCTACCCATTACACACACCACCATGAAATGAGAATAATAATGACTGAAATTTTATCATTGAGCATTACTGTGTGTGTGTGTGTGTGTGTGTGTGTGTGTGTGTGTGTGTGTGTTAGTTGCTCAGTCATGTCTGGCTCTTTGCAACACCATGGACTGCAGCTTGCCAAGCTCCTCTGTCCATGGACTTCTCCAGGCAAGAATACTTTTCCAGGGGCTCTTCCCAACCCAGGAATCGAACTGAGCATCACTCTGCAGCTGCTGCTGCTAAGTTACTTCAGTCGTGTCCAACCCTTTGCAACCCCATGCATTGTAGCCCACCAGGCTCCTCTGTCCATGGGATTCTCCAGGCAAGAATACTGTAGTGAGCCATTCCCTTCTCCAGAACATTACTCTAATAATCTTTAAATAAATATATAGATCTTCAACAAAGATTTCCTAGCACAGTGTATGATAAATACCAATAGATATGTCATATTTTGTAATTGAAAAAAGAAAACTGTAATGAAAATTCTATATCCCTCATTTACATAATTTCTCCATTTATAAATCACATTATTCTAATTATTCAGAAAATGTTTCAAGTGTTTAAAACTACCAAACAATTTCACTCAGACATAATTACTGTTGATGTTTTTGAATAGATAGTGAGATCGCTAATTAAGCATATAGTACTACTGCAAACATTTTTCAGTTAAGTTGTCTTATACAAAACTTCTTATGGCATTCATAACTTCTTGAAAGCATAATGCAATCACTAATAACAGTTCATCATTGCTACCCTACAAGGCAGAGTGATTCCTACTGTCATTGGGTACATAATGCTGTGATGCACATCCAGCCATATGATAATTTTTGTTGTTATTTTGCAAATATTTTATTATTTCCCTAATATAAGTTATAAGAAGTGGAATCACTGGGTTAGAAGCTGCAAAAAGCTCAAGAATCTTGCTACATCTGCCCTCTAGAAAAGCTGCATCAGTTTACACTTCCAGCTACAGTGTATGAAAGCACTTTTTAAGCATTTTCCAACTTGACAAGTGAAAAATACCCACAGTTACTTATTTTTCATTTTGTTGATTTCTTATAAGGTTAAGTATTTTGTCTTATTTATTATTCATTTTATGTTTATAAATTGCTCATTCATGTCATTTGCCCATTTTGTGTTCTTTCTCCACTCATAATGAAGAACTTTTTTGAATATATAATATATATAAACATTGCGTGTATGTATAGTTCAAAATAAAGTATATTTTCCTGTATTAATATTATACATAGCTTATTGTTCTGCACATTTAATATATCTCATCATGCATGTGTGGTTATAAACAGTGTTTCTTCTTTAGTTCCATGTTTATTCTAATCCTACAGCAAACACGCTCTCACTGAACAGAGAAATCCAGTCCAATTTTTGCCCCAGATTAACTGTATGACCTCAGCCTGTCCCTCAGCTTCATAGACAGTCTGATTTCAGGTATATAAAGGAAGTCCAGGATCTAGTGATACCTAAAGCTGTTTGCATCACCATCTCATGTTTTCATTACTTTACTTGGGTTTCATATAGATACTGCATTTATCTTCTCTTCTGAGATTCTTCATTCATAAATCAGAGACAAAGACTTACATATGTTACAGGACTTTGATTGGAATAAAAAACTTGCTTAAAATATCACAAACCTTCAAACTTACATATTCTTTGAATCAGTATTCCTTCTTCTGTAAATTTATATTGAGAAAACAAACTATGGAAAGAATCATATGCACTGAGATATAGCTTTATTTATAAGATAAACATGATATTAAATATTATAACATTTGGAAACAACCTGTGTGCCCCACATTAAGGTATGTAAATATTGATACATGACATATGACAGTAGGATATTATTTATCCACTAGAATAATAACTATGAAAAAATTAATAGCATGGGAAAAGACATGTTTTATGCTAAAAGAAAGATGCAGAATACAAAATGTAATAAAAAATACTTTAAAAAAATAGAAGAAACCAGGTATGTACCAAAACGGACACTGTTATCTTTGGCTGGTAATTCCTTTCCTTTTCCCTCAATTATTCTTCATTTTGCAAATATCTACAAAGGAGATACATAAAATTTTTATTTTAAAAATGATTGACAAGCCCAAGTTAAATTATGGAAGTGATTTGGCTCAGATATGGGGAATCCAGACAAGATGGCTTCCAGTGCACAGCTCCTCATCCCAGCTCTTGAGCAAAACATTTCAAATCTCCTAGTCCTGGTCCTTGTTGATGGTTTTCATTTTCATTTTCATTATTATTTACTGACATAAAATAATGCCCACTTTCGTATGGCTCTTACCAACTCAAAACATAGGTTAGCTGCCATTTTTGATTCTCCTTACATACTTTGTGTGATGTAATCAGTTCAGTTCAGTCCAGTCGCTCATTCGTGTCCAGTTCCTTGCGACCCCATGAACTGCAGCCTGCCAGGCCTCCCTGTCTATCACCAACTCCCGGTGTCCACCCAAACCCATGTCCATTGAGTCGGTGATGCCATCCAACCATCTCATCCTCTGTCGTCCCCTTCTCCTCCTGCCCTTAATCTTTTCCAGCATCAGGGTTTTTTCCAGTGAGTCAGCTCTTCACATCAGGTGCCCAAAGTATTGGGAGTTTCAGCTTCAACATCAGTCTTTCCAGTGAACACTAAGGACTGATCTCCTTTAGGATGGGCTGGTTGGATCTCCTTGCAGTCCAAGGGACTCTCAGGAGTCTTCTCCAACACCACAGTTCAACAGCATCAATTCTTCACCTCTCAGCTTTCTTTATAGTCCAACTCTCACATCCATACATGACCACTGGAAAAACCATAGCCTTGACTAGACAGACCTTTGTTGGCAAAGTAATGTCTCTGCTTTTCAATATGCTATCTAGGTTGGTCATAACTTTCCTTCCAAGGAGTAAGCGTCTTTTAATTTCATGGCTGCAATCACCATCTGCAGTGATTTTGGAGCCCAGAAAAATAAAGTCAGTCACTGTTTCCACTGTTTCTCCATCTAATTGCCATGAAGTGTTGGGACTGGATGCCATGATCTTCTTTTTCTGAATGTTGAGCTTTAAGCCAACTTTTTCACTCTCCTCTTTCACTTTCATCAAGAGGCTCTTTAATTCTTCACTTTCTGCCATAAGGGTGGTGTCATCTGCATATCTGAGGTTATTGATATTTCTCCCGGCAATCTTGATTCCAGCTTGTGCATCCTCCAGCCCAGCATTTCTCATGATGTACTCTGCATGGAAGTTAAATAAGCAGGGTGACAATATACAGCCTTGACATACTCCTTTTCCTATCTGGAACCAGTCTGTTGTTCCATGTTCAGTTCTAACTGTTGCTTCCTGACCTGTATACAGATTTCTCAAGAGGCAGGTCAAGTGGTCTGGTATTCCCATCAGTTTCAGGGTTTTCCACAGTTTATCATGATCCAGACAGTCAAAGGCTTTGGCATAGTCAATAAAGCAGAAATAGATGTTTTTCTGGAACTCTCTTGCTTTTTCGATGATCCAGTGGATGTTGGCAATTTGATCTCTGGTTCCTCTGCCTTTTTTAAAACCATCTTGAATATCTGATGTAATAGTAGTCCAGAAAATCTACAGTTAACAAGGATGACAAGCTTTGTGATCTTTCCCTTGATCATTTAGGGAGCTTTGTAATCTTTCCCTTGATCATTTAGGGAGGTGGTCTATTATATATATTACATACTCCCAATATGTAGAATCATTTGGATCAAGCCTATGGATCAAGAATATGCTTGATATCCATATGCTCAGTCATGTCCAACTCTTTGTAACCCTTTGGAATGTAGCCCACCAGGCTCCTCTGCCCATGGAATTTTCCAGGCAAGCATACTGGAGTGGGTTTCCATGCTCTCCTCCAAGGGGTCTTCCCAACCCGGGAATTGAACCCCCATCTCTTACATGTCCTGCATTGGCAGGTGAGTTCTTTACCACTAACACCACCTGAGATGCTCCAGTAATTACTGTAAAATACTATGCAGTCAATAAAAATATTTATAATGAGTTTCTATTAGTTTGAGGAAATGTCTTTGGTAGAATATATAATAAAAAGAAGCAAAACAAAATTATATATAGATATAATTTGCACTGTGTTTATTAAAAAATATGCACTGATAAAAGCCTGAAGGGAAATATGTCAAAATATCAGCAGTGGTTAACTGAAGAATGAAGAAGATGGGATTATTCCTTCCTTCTCTCTTCTATTTTTCTTCTCTCTGTACTTCCTAACTTTCCACTTATAAGCAAATGTTAATTTTGTAAGAGAGAAAAAAAATTGAAAATACATTACTGTCATGAAATATTCATGTAACTGTTTCCTAAGTATTTAAATACAAAATTTGCCTCAATATACATTAGGATTTTTTGCCTCTTTCAACATTCCAAAAAAAATTTCATCAAACAATCTTTGATCTGCAGTATTTATTAATAATGTACCCCAAGAGATCATTTTCTCTGTTAAACATTTTATGAATTCCTATTCAAAAAGAATACACAACGTACAATAATCTTTTCATTTGATCGTGAGATGAGACTGGTGATAATCCGGGGGATTAGACAGCTTTTTCCTTCCCTATCTACATGTATTATGCATCACCCAAGAAATTGCCTGGAAACAGGAAGCTGCCTTTTCTAAGTATATGGTTTATATGTTGCTTGAACTAAGTAACATTTGGGGTTTTGAGATATAAGTATTGTGTTTAATGTCATGTAAAATGATCAGCACTTCTAATATTAGGGGTTTTCATTCAAATCTCATATGGTTCACTTTTTTTGCATATTGTATGGGCCCAGTCATTCAATGCTGGGCTTGGACATTTTCCAGACATTTAACTGGGGCAAAGTTGAAGGTCGGTGCTTGATAGTGTCCAGTGACCTTTCATTTATTCCCTTCCATATTGTAAAATTGCTTGGGAATACCAGCTCAGTTGAAACAGAAATTCACCAGCTGCCAGGACTGCTTTTCAGTGTATTCACTTTCCTATGTTACCAAGTAGATGACTGTGATCGAAACAGACCTTTGCTGAACTATGTGATGGAAATAACCATGTTGCCTTGAACAACCACCATCCCTGGTCCCAACCGCACAGGAAAGCATCTGCAGTGATCTCCTTTCCCAGTTGTATAGTCAGTGTGAGGAGTGAGAAGGAAGGGCTGAATGGACTCTTCTCATTAGCTTCATTTCCTCTCCTCTCCCCATTCTGCAAAAGCACTGAAAATAGGTCCCAACGCATTTATAGTGCTAATACTTTTTTAGCTTTCTTGTAGTCCAAATTAGAGATCAATAATTTTTAAAAAAGGCTAATAAACATTTTTATGCATATTTTCTAGAGTATAATGAATGTATAATTGGACTTCCCAGGTGGCACTAGTGGTAAAGAACCCCCCTGCCAATGCAGGTAGATGTGAGATTTGTGGGTTGGATCCCAAAGTCAGGAAGATCCCGGGAGGAGGGCATGGCAACCCACTCCAGTATTCTTGCCTGAGAATCCCATGGACAGAGGAGCCTGGCAGGCTACAGCCCATGGGGAAGTAAAGAGTCAGACATGATAAGCGATTTAGCACGCACACAAATGTCTAATTTAGCCTCTGTAACAAAATCTTCAGAGGAGAAAAAAAAAAATCCAACAACCTGGGACACTAATATTTACCTTAAGGATTGTTGTTAGAACTATACATAGAGTTAGAACAGTGCTGACATACATAACTGCTTGTAAAATATTGGTTGTTATTATAACCAGCTACTTTTCAGTTTGGAATTCTCCTTCTCCTGTCCTCAATATACTTAGTGCACTATTTAATTGGTAATTAGGCTCTAGCTTATCATACCTCACTTTATATTTTTTAATAGCTAAGTTATTTTGCTTTTCATGTATTTATATCTCACTTCCTTAAGTAGATTTTAAGCTCTGTAAAGAAGAAATCTACATTCTATTACTATTACTATGTTATCACTTTTGCATAGAGTCCCAAGGGTGCCTGCCTATTGGATTGTTGAATGAATTAGGTAAGATAATAATGTAAATGTTTAGTCTGGTGCCTAGAATATAGTGCCCAATAAGGGTTAACAAATGTTACTATAACACATATATACTAGATGATTATTTGATAATAGCAGATGAAATGAGCTTCTGAAAATTTATGGGTAAGTTGAATTTTAAAAAATTTTAAACACCAAGGGATGTATGTGTTTTCTTTATAAAATGTTAATATGTTTTGTAAATAATCAGCCTCAACATATTACACTTAGAGTATTTTTAAACTGAAATTGTTCATTCTGAAGCACTCTGATTTTCTTAAAAAATCGAATAAATGATAAGCATTAGAAATTCATCCTTGAGTGGAAAAGTGTATTGCTCCACAAAAATTACAATTTTAATAGCAGTTGTTTCTTGTAATCTCCTTTCAAAATTAATTTCATTGTTTTAACTAATTATCTAGACAATCATATCTTGTGAGCTTTTCTTGGACAGGCTAAATGAAGTACTGCTCATTTAACAATAAAACATTTACAGCTTTGAAGATAAAGAGGTTCTGCTAAGTTCAGATTATTATTATTAATATGGTAACAATTAAAATCATGGAATTGTGTAGAGAAATTGATTTCTACTACAGTGGGTGATTATTATGGTACATGGTGTTAATTGAGCAGATTAAAATATTAAATGTAGTCAGTTCTACATTGGAGTTATATTGATGTGAATGGAACTTGAGTTTTAATTAATTTATCAAAATATTTTGTAGTTTGATATTGTTTGAAGATAATATCAGTTAGATGGCTAAATTATTCTCCATATGATTATTATTTTCAATATTATTGTAGCAAAATAGGGTTTTTACTTAGCATTGTTTTGAATTGCTACTTTGTTTTAACATACATTAAGCATTAACTAAGTTCCAAAATCACTGCAGATGGTGACTGCAGGCATGAAATTAAGATGCTTACTCCTTGGAAGGAAAGTTATGACCAACCTAGATAGCATATTGAAAAGCAGAGACATTACTTTGCCAACCAAGTTCCATCTAGTCAAAGCTATTGTTTTTCCAGTAATCATGTATGGATGTGAGAATTGGGCTATAAAGAAAGCAGAGTGCCAAAGAATTGATGCTTTTGAACTGTGGTGTTGGAGAAGACTCTTGAGAATCCCTTGGACTGCAAGGAGATCCAACCAGTCCATTCTGAAGGAGATCAGCCCTGGGATTTCTTTGGAAGAAATGATGCTAAAGCTGAAACTCCAGTACTTTGGCCACCTCATGCGAAGAGTTGACTCATTGGAAAAGACTCTGATGCTGGGAGGGATTGGGGGCAAGAGGAGAAGGGGACGACAGAGGATGAGAGGGCTGGATGGCATCACTGACTCAATGGACGTGAGTTTGAGTGGACTCCGGGAGTTGGTGATGGACAGGGAAGCCTGGTGTGCTGCAATTCATGGGGTCACAAAGAGTCGGACACGACTGAGTGACTGAATTGAACTGAACTGAGTGCTATTAACATAGAAAGAAATCACTCCAAATATAGTTATTGGGTAAATGAATGATCAATTACTATGCTCTTATAATGAAAATATAACCCTATATTTAACTTAGGTAAAAACTTTTAGTTAGGGAACCAAAACATTCCTCAAACATTTGTGTGGATTGGAGACAGAGAATTAGCTCTATGACTTACTAACTCTGTGACTGTCTGCAAGTTACTTGGTTTCTCTTGGCCTAGTTTCCTTATTTGTAAAACATGCATGATGACATTTCACAGAGTTGAAATGAGAATAAATCATATAGTGTGCATTATTGTTCTGGCACAATATCTGGCACAAAGGAGAGGCATTGAATACTTTTATCAAACTGTTTGTTAAAATATAAGCCATACATGGCTATCTATTTCATAGGCCTATATCTATTATGGGCTTCCCAGGTGGCTCAGTGGTAAAGAATCCACCTGCCAATGCAGGAGACCTGGGTTCTATACCTGAGTTGGGAAGATCCACTGGAGAAGGAAATGGCAACCCAATCCACTCCATTATTCTTGCCTGGGAAATCCCAAGGACAGAGGAACCTGGTGGGCTAAACAGTCCATGAGGTGACAAAAGAGTCAGAGATGACTTAGCAACTAAGCAACAAAGAATATATATTATAGAAATTGAATTAATAACCTTACAAAACAGAAAGCACCAAGCCCAGATGGGTTCACTGGTGAATTCTATGAAATATTTAAGGAAAAGGTTGTATCTCTACAATTTCATCCAAAAAATAGAAGCAGAGGGAATATTTTTTAGTTTCTTTGAGGCCAACCAAATATCAAAACCTCTATTTTTGCTTTATTGACTATGCCAAAGCCTTTGACTGTGTGGATCACAGTAAACGGTGGAAAATTCTTAAAGAGATGGAAATACCAGACCACCTGACCTGCCTCTTGAGAAACTTGTATGCAGGTCAGGAAGCAACAGTTAGAACTGGACATGGAACAACAGACTGGTTCCAAATAGGAAAAGGAGTATGTCAAGGCTGTATATTGTCACCCTGCTTATTTAACTTCTATGCAGAGTACATTATGAGAAACTCTGGGCTGGAAGAAGCACAAGCTGGAATCAAGATTGCTGGGAGAAATATCAATAACCTCAGATATGCAGATGACACCACCCTTATGGCAGAAAGCAAAGAGGAACTAAAGAGCCTCTTGATGAAAGTGAAAGTGGAGAGTGAAAAGTTGGCTTAAAGCTCAACATTCAGAAAACAAAGATCATGGCATCTGGTCCCATCACTTCATGGGAAATAGATGGGGAAACAGTGGAAACAGTGTCAGACTTTATATTTTTGGGCTCCAAAATCACTGCAGATGGTGATTTGAGCCATGAAATTAAAAGACGCTTACTCCTTGGAAGGAAAGTTATGACCAACCTAGAAAGCATATTGAAAAGCAGAGACATTACTTTGCCAACAAAGGACCGTCTAGTAAAGGCTATGATTTTTCCAGTAGTCATGTATGGATGTGAGAGTTGGACTGTGAAGAAAGCTGAGCACCAAAGAATTGATGCTTTTGAACTGTGGTGTTGGAGAAGACTCTTGAGAGTCCCTTGGACTGCAAGGAGATCCAACCAGGCCATTCTGAAGATCAGCCCTGGGATTTCTTTGGAAGGAATGATGCTAAAGCTGAAACTCCAGTACTTTGGCCACCTCATGTGAAGAGTTGACTCATTGGAAAAGACTCTAACGCTGGGAGGGATTGGGGGAAGGAGGAGAAGAGGACAACAGAGGATGAGATGGCTGGATTGCATCACTGACTCGATGGACGTGAGTCTGAGTGAACTCCGGGAGTTGGTGATGGACAGGGAGGCCTGGCGTGCTGCGGTTCATGGGGTCGCAAAGAGTCGGACATGACTGAGCTACTGAACTGAAATATCAAAACCAGTCAAAGACATCATGAGGCAAAAAACACTATAGATTAATATCTCTCATGAACATAGATGTAAAAATGCACCACAAAACACTAGCAAATTAAATCCAAAAATGTATAAAATGAATTCTACACCAGGCCCACTGACTGAATTTATCCCAGATATGCAAGCCTAGTTTAACATTTGATAACCAAATAATGTAATCCATTACATCAATAGGCTAAAAATTTAAAAATCACATGATCATGTCAGTAGATGCAGGAAAAAAAATTTGAAAAAATCCAATAAATGGTGCTGGAACAATTGGACATCCACACACACAAAAAGTGAATCTAGACACAGACCTACAGCCTTTACAAAAATTAACTCAAAAAGGATTATGGACCTAAAAAATGTAAAATGTAAAACCATAAAACTCCTAGAAGATAATGTAGGAGAAAGCCTAGATAAATTTGGGAATAGTGATGATTTTTTAAATACATCACCAAAGACATGAACCATGAAGTATATAATTGATAACCTATACTTTATTAAAATTAAAAACTTCTTCAAAAGATAATGTCAAGAGAAGGAGAAGACTAGGTACAAAATGAGAGAAAATATTTGCAAAAGACATATCTGATAAAGCACAGTTATCTCAAACATACAAAGAACTCTTTGTTAACAACAACAAAGAGACAACCTGATTTTAAAAATGGACAAAGGACCTGAATGGACACCCCTCACCAAAGAGGATACACAGGTGGCAGATAAACAGAGGACACATCGCTGGAGAGAATGCGAAATGGCACGGTCCCTTCAGTCACTCCAGAAGACCACTTGGTAGTTTCTTACAAAATTAAATATACTCTTGCCATATGATCTAGCAAACATGCTCCGTGGTATGATCCAAATGAATTGAAAACTTACGTCCACAAAACACTGCACACAGCTGTATATGGCAGCTTTACTCGTAATTTCTAAAACTTGGAAGCCACCAAGATATCCTTCAGTGGGTGAATGGATAAATAAACTGTGGTAATACAGACAGTAGAACATCAGACAGCGCTAAAAACCTGCCTGCCAAGGCAGGAGACATAAGAGACCTGGGTCCGATCCTGCTTTGGGATGATCCCTTGGAGGAGGGCACAGCAACCCACTCCAGTATTCTCGCCTAGAGAATCCCCATGGACAGAGGAGCCTGGAGACTACAGTCCATAGGGTTGCTCAGAGTTGGACAAGACTGAAGCGACTTAGCATGCACAAAAAGAAATGAACTATCAAGCCCTAAAAAGACATAGAAGAAAGTTAAAATATTACTAAGTGAAGGAAACCAATCTGAAAAGGCCACATGCTGTATGATTCCAACTACATGACATTCTATAAAAGGCAAAACTAAAACTGAAAAGATCAGTGGTTGCCAGGGGTTAGGTGGGAGGGAAAGATGCATAGGCAGATCAGAGAAGATTTCTAGGGCAGTGAAGCTCTTCTGTATGATACTATTAATATAATGGTGGATACACATCATTATACATTTGTCCAGATCCATAGAATGTACAACAGCAAGAGTGAACCCTCATGTAACCTGTGGACTTTGGGAAATAATGATGTGTCTATGTAGGTTTATTATAACAAACAGACTGCTCTGGTGTGGGATGTTGGTAATGGGGGAGGTTGTGTGTGTCGGAGAGGGGCAGGGAACAGTAAGTATATAAGAACTCTCAGTATTTTTCATCCAATTTTGCTGTGAACCTAAAACTCCTCTAAAAAACAAAGCTTGTTTTTAAAAATTATAAACCACTGCATTAAGATTCTTACAACTGTATACAGTAGTGTGGTTAATACTTCAGGCTTTTCACTCAGGCTGTCAGAGTTTAAGTCCTAATAATACTTCCCCTGTGACTCAATTTCTTCATCTCTGAAATGGGAGTAATAAGAATACTTTGGGGCTTTCCTGGTGGCTCAGTGATAAAGAATCTACCTGCAAAAAAGAGATGCAGTTTGACCCCTTGTCTGGGAAGATTCTGTGTGCTGTGGAGCAACTAAGCCCGTGTGCCAGAACTATTGAGCCTATGCTTTAGAACCTGGGAGCTGCAATAAGAGAAGCCGCTGCAATGAGAAACACCAGCACTGCAGCTAGAATGTAGCCCCTGCTCACAACAACTAGAGAAAGCCCACTTGTAGCAACACAAAGACCCAGTGCAGCCAAAAATAAATAAATAAAATTATTTTTTAAAAAGAGAATACCTTATCCTAGGACTTAACCAGTGGTCCAGTGGCTAAGACTTCACCTTTTCCAGTTCAGGAAACGTGGGTTTGATCCCTGGTCTGGGAACAAAGGTTCCATATGCCTCTGCTGCTGCTAAGTCACTTCAGTCTTGTCAGACTCTGTGCGACCCCATAGACGGCAGCCCACCATGCTTCCCCGTCCCTGGGATTCTCCAGGCAAGAACACTGGAGTGGGTTGCCATTTCCTTCTCCAATGCATGAAAGTGAAAGTGAAGTTGCTTAGTCGTGTCCGACTCTAGCGACTCCATGGACTGCAGCCTACCAGGCTCCTCCGTCCACGGGATTTTCTAGGCAAAAGTACTGGAGTGGGGTGCCATTGCCTTCGCCATATGCCTCAGGGTGTGGCAAAAAAAAAAAAAAAAAACCTCATCTTAGAGTTTTCCAAAAAAAGTAAGAGATTTATTATCTCTCTGAATTATCCCAGCCTCCCTGCAAAGTCCCCAACCCGCAGATGAAGAAACTGCAGCTCAGAGGGGCTCAGTGGTACCCATGGTCTCACAGTTTGTAAGCTCCAGAGACGAGACTTGAGGACTGACTTCCGTCCTCAAGGTGCTGTGCATGTTGGTTTCCACTGCTTTTATCATCAACCTTCCAACCCTCATGGTATCCTGGTTTCATGGCTGCTTTTTGTCTTTGCAGATCCCTCACACAACAGAGACAAGAAGTTGTGGATAAAGTAGTGAGTCCGTGGAGGATCCTGGAGACATATTCTTATAACAGATACCACCCCATGGGGGAGGTAAGCACGGACACATGGGGGGTGGGGTTGGTGGCGGTTACAACTGCTTTACGGTGGGCAAGGGATAGTTCATATCCCTGTTAATATCTACAGACCAGAGGGCCCCAGAATGAGAAGGTGAGATTTGTCTGTGCACTGAGGCCAAGGGATTCACAAACATCATCCTGTGACCATCAACATTACAGATACAAATCTAGTGATAGAAATAAAAAGGCAAATCAACAACCAAAAGAAAACAAAAAAAAGAAAAAGGATGCCCCAATCAGTTTTTCTAGTGTAAACATGGATCAAAATTAAATGTTACTCTCGTTCATCAAGTCTTTTAACTGCTTTAAGTAGGGCAGGATCAGTGTGTATATGGATGTAAAACACAGGTGGAGAAGCCTTCTGATTGATTCCCGTTTAGCTGAAAGGGTGGTATTTCTGGTAGGATACAAGAAAGACAGGCAACAGCTCTCGAAAGAAATATTTGTATTGCTATGAAGATATGTTTAATGGTTTTTGAAACTGGATACAGTAAAAAGTATATATGCATATATGTGGTGTGTGTATGTGGTATTATGTATTATTTCTTTCGAAGTAAACATTTCTAAAAATAGAATTACTGGGTTAAACAATCATTTACATTTTTTATATAAATGCCCAAATTGCCCTCCAGCAAGGCTTTGCCACTTATTTTCTCAGTCTTGGGGAATATATTAATATTTTCCAGATTTTTTTTTTTCAAAGAGTACAAGAAAGAATTTACACTTTCTTCTGTAACATTCACCCCAAAATACTAAAGTCTCTTAGATTTTCTTTTTTAAACAAGATCCAGTAAGATCCATGAGAAGTGTATGTGCTGGTATCAGAGATGAGATATACTTGGCTCGGCTACTTGCTCTGTGACCTTGTCCAAGACATTTAATCTCTATGTTCCTCAGTTTCCTTATATGTGAAAAAGGAATAGCAGTACTTCTCCTGCAGTTTGGTTGTGAGAATAAATGAAATCGGCTACACTTTTACTGATGAAGCAATAAATAAAATGATAGCTGCAACTGTGATGTGCTATTTATATCTCTCCCAGGACTCAGGGCACTGCATCTGATCCAGTCTCATCACAGAAAAGCATATAGTACCCATGTGATGAGTTGTTAATCTCTTCCCTCAGTTAAGTATTATTACTGTTATAATAATGCATTTTATCCATAGATATTCCATGCCAAAGATGAAAGTCAATTGAGACACAGAAATTTGTCTCAGAATTGAGAGAAAATTGAGACAAAGTCAATTAAGACACAGAAATTCAAATAGAATTTGTTATGCCAAATTAATTATTATCATTTACCATAATTCTTATCATTCAGATAATTCTGCTAGACAGAAATTGAATGTGGAGGGTATCATATGCTGAGGACTGTCCTAATATGTCTTATCTTGGTTAATTGCTTATTTCATTCTCCCTTAAAGGACCCTTAAAGGACTTTATTTCATTCTCTCCTTAAAGTTATTAACTTGGTCTTGATTTAGAAATTTCACTGTTCTGCGAAGGGGCATACCCAGACTCTTCTCCAATTTTGGATCCATGGACATTAACAAAGGATATTTTGGGGATTCAAAGAAGATCCCACAAAATAAGCTTATCCTGAAATTTCTGGCATGATTGAGTGCCACAGCAAAGTCCAGAAGTCTGATGGCTATCTGAAAATTGTGTGATTGGACAATGTTTCGGAAGTGTTATTCTGCATTGTTGAACTTGATATTCTCAATCATTTATTTGTGAAGTTCAACAGGGTGTCCTAGCCTGGGGGTAGAGTAGATCTTTAAAGAATAAGGGAGAAGGGACAGTTACAATTCATTGGTTTAGTCTTTCATTTGTGTGCTAATGAACAGCCAAGAGCTGAGAGTTCAGTATCTTGATGAAAGAAACAATTATCTTAATTAGAGGCAAGCAAAGGATCTTCTAACTGATAACCTCAGCCCTCCCTGGCTGTTTCAGATCTACCAGTGGATGAGTGAGATAAGGGAGAAGTACACGGAAGTGGTGACACAGCATTTCCTAGGAATGACCTATGAGAGCCGGCCCATGTACTATTTGAAGGTGAGTGAGAAGGCTGAGAGTTACAGCTTTATCCAAGGATATTGGCTTACTATTCAGGGGCTACTCAGAAGTACGGACAAGGTTAAAGAGACAGGACAGAGAGATGCTGACTTTTCCACCCTAAACTGGGCATTTAAAATTAACAACTTGTAAATGCTTACATATTAATCATCTGGGTGGAATCATATTCGGAAGTAAAGAGAACTTCGGAAGTAAAGAGAACTTGGAATGGCTGGGTGACACCACGGGCCTGCTTGCTCAGTCGCTCAGTTGTGTCCAATTCTTTGCAGTCCCATGGGTTGTAGCCCATTGGGCTCCTCCGTCCATGGGATTTCAGGCAAGAATACTGGAGTGGGTTGCCATTTCCTTCTCTAGGGGATGCTCCTGACCTAGCAATAAATCTGCATTTCTTCAGACTCCTTCATTGGCGCTAGGATTCTTTACCACTGTACTACCTAAGGCCCAGAAGTAAGAACTTACTCCTTAGTTTTCTTCCTGCTGGGCCTCACTTGTCCCTGCTAAAACCGAGGAACTTAGAATCACGGATGGTGGTTGAAAAGGACTTAAGACGCTCTGGCGGAGAGGTTTCCAGACTGTGTTCTGTGAAGGCCTTGATGCCTCTAGCGCTCCCACAGTTGGGGTGGTGGGGGCAGGAAGGATGGTCTGCATAAGGGTGACATCCCCAGTTCACTTTTCATGCTTTTGAGTTTTTACAAAATTGTTTTTTAAACACATTCAGTTCAGTTGCTCAGTCGTATCTGACTCTTTGCGACCCCATGGACTGCAGCATGCCAGGCCTCCCTGTCCATCACCAACTCCCAGAGTTTACTCATACTCATGTCCATTGAGTCTGTGATGCCATCCAACCATCTCATCCTCTGTCATCCCCTTCTCCTCCCACCTTCAATCTTTCCCAGCATCAGGGTCTTTTCAAATGAGTCAGCTCTTCACATCAGGTGGCCAAAGTATTGGAGTTTCAGCTTCAATATCAGTCCTTCCAATGAACACCCAGGCCTGATCTCCTTTAGGACTGGTTGGATCTCCTTGTAGTCCAAGGAACTCTCAAGAGTCTTTTCCAATACCACAGTTCAAAAGCATCAATTCTTCAGCACTCAGCTTTCTTTAACACATTATTTTCCATAAAAATATTTGAACATTATGGACAACCTTTATTTTTGGTTCCCTCATTTTTTTTTCCCAAGATATTTCTGTGTTGTTGGGTGTTGTCATTATAGACATGCCTGAACCGGCTAAGTCGGCTCCTGCCCCTAAAAAGGGCTCTAAAAAAGCTGTGACCAAGGCCCAGAAGAAGGACGGTAAGAAGCGCAAGCACAGCCGCAAGGAGAGCTACTCCGTGTACGTGTACAAGGTGCTGAAGCAAGTCCATCCGGGCACCGGCATCTCGTCCAAGGCCCCGGGAATCATGAACTCCGTCAACGACTTTTTCGAGCGCATCGCTGGCGAGGCATCGCGCCTGGCGCATTACAATAAGTGCTCGACTATCACATCCAGGGAGATCCAGACCACCGTGCGCTTGCTGCTACCTGGGGAGCTGGCCAAGCACGCCGTGTCCAAGGGCACTAAGGCTGTCACCAAGTATACCAGCTCCAAGTAAATATTATATGCCTAGCCGCTGTTAACAGAGAAGGCAATGGCACCCCACTCCTGTACTCTTGCCTGGAAAATCCCATGGACGGAGGAGCCTGGTGCAGTCCATGGGGTCGCGAAGAGTCGGACACGACTGAGCAACTTCACTTTCACTTTTCATTTTCTGAGGGAACAAAGACCCAGAGAAGTAAAGTGACTTGTGCAAAGTCACAAAGCCAGATCATAGCATAGCCAGAGGAATAAGCCATTCCCAAAGTTCTCTGCCCCTTTTGCATATGACATAATGAAAAATGTTTGAGGCTGATTAACCACTTTTCCATAGACTCTCAGGTTCAGACCAGTGATTTTTCAATCCTGATTGCTTAATACTGATGCCTGGGTCCCATTCACAGAGATTCTGAGCTAATTGCTCCAGGATGGGTCCCAGGCACCCCTTGAAAGCTCCCTAGATGATCCTAAGGTACAGGCAGGGTTGACAACTGCTACACCTAATCAGTGGGTTTTCAAAGGGCGGCCCTGGACCAGCAGCATCAGCATTACCTGGGAACTTGTTAGAAATGCACATGCTTGGGCCTAACTGCCAGTCTACTGAATCAGAAACTCTGGAGTTGGGCTCAGCAATCTGTGCTTTAACAAGCCCTCCCCCAGGTCATTTTGATGGACACTCAAGTTTCAGAGGGCTTCCCTGGTGGCTCAGATGGTAAAGAATCCACCTGCAATGTGGGAGACCGGCGTTCAATCCCTGAGTTGGGAAGATCCCCTGGAGAAGGCACAGCAACCCATTCCAGTATTCTTGCCTGGAGAATCCCCATGGACAGAGGAACCTGGTAGGCTACAGTCCATGAGGTTACAAAGAGTTGGACATGACTGTGTAACTAAGCACACACACACAAGTTTCAGGACCACAGTGCATTTCTAACAAGTTCCCAGCTGGTGCTGATATTACTGGCCCAGGACTGCTCTTCAAGAACCATCACCAAAGCAGTTTGGCATTAAAAACTAGCATTATTTGTTTGCTGTCCTCTTACTACTTACTATAGACATGTTATTTTGCAAAGCACATCCTCAAATTTTAGTTACTCACAGTTACAAAGAAGTCTATTGACTTCAAAACAGAATTTACCCAGGAGTTGACTGCTATGTTAAACGTGGGCCACCTACCTACGTGACTTTCCATAGGCTGTCAAGCTGAGCTGAGTCAGCCAAGAAGATATCTAAACATCCTTTGCACAGGACATCTTTTAAAAAAGAGAATTGACATGTAATAAGGAGACAATAAAGGTAAACTTACGGTCATATATATATATTCATAAAAGAGGGAATTATAAGACAGAATTAAGGTGAAAGGTACATTAGGAGCTTTGAAAATGGGTGAGGCTAAAAGGAAAAATTCCTTGAATATAATGAGTTCAAGCCGCATATTTCAAAATTCGTAACTTTCTCGTAGATACAGAGGGAGAACCTTCATCAGTCCAACTCCCAGGAGCTTTCAATGAACAAGAGTCCAGGACGTTTACAAAACAGAACCAGATGTGACTGTTACAAACATGGGCATGTTCACAGCTTCTCCACCAAAGAGGATCTGTAATTGCTAGGTTAATCCATAATTGCCCCAAAAGAGGAGGGGATCTCTATTGCTTTGAGTGAGGCTGGACACGAATGACAAGTGGGAAGAGGAGAAAGAAGACTGGGTCAGCTGGGACTGGAGGAGTCTCTAAAGAAAGAGGAAATTAATGAATTTAATAAGCATTGCAGGACATTGTGTATTTGGATCCTTTCTCAGTTTTCAAGAAGTTTAAATGTAGTACATGTGTGCATGTTAAGTCGCTTTAGTTGTGCCTGACTCTTTGAGACTCTGTGAACTATAGCCCGCCGCTCCTCTGTCCATGTGATTTTCTAGGCAGAAACACTGGAGCGGGTTGCCATTTCCTTCTCCAGGGTATCTTCCCAACCCAGAGATTGATCCGGCATTTCTTATGTCTCCTGCATTGGCTGGGGGGTTCTTTACTGCTGAGCCATTGGGGAAGCCCTTAAATGTAGACTGGGATTCAATTTAAGTTCTTTTGATTCTTGAATGTTACTGCTTGTGTACTTTTTTACTCTGAGTGAACTCTATGTGGGAAGGTTTTATACAGTTTATAGAGATTTAGCGTCACAGTTTGTGGCTTGGAAGTTTTGGCCTTTATTTAAAGTTAGGGAATAATTTAAGGTATAGGGAAGACCAGGCTTTGTGTGGGGGACGCAGGGGAGTCAGTAAGTTGTCCTAAGAAAAATAAGAGAGCAAGCGTAACCATCAGTTCAGTTCAGTTCAGTTCATTTCAGTCGTTCTGTCGTGTCTGATGCTTTGCAACCCCATGAATTGCAGCACGCCAGGCCTCCCTGTCCATCACCAACTCCTGGAGTTCACCCAAACCCATGTCCATTGAGTCGGTGATGCCATCCAGCCATCTCATAACTATAGGAGGGTCATATTGGTGGGTGTCTTTACCAGCAGCCTTGCCTCATCCTTGAAACCACGGAATGGAGGGAGACAGGTGCCCTTAGGGGAATAAAAAAAAGATCTAATAACTTTTCACAGTGGCTTGCAATCATAAGCAATTATTTGATAATGGAACACAAATGTCCCCTCCAGATCAGCCAACCATCCAGTAACCCCAAGAAGATTATCTGGATGGACTGTGGAATTCATGCCAGGGAATGGATTGCCCCTGCTTTCTGCCAGTGGTTTGTGAAAGAAGTAAGTGTTTTTAACTTTCTCACAATGGCTAGTTGTGCTTAGTCGCTCAGTCGTGTCTGACTCTTTGCAACGTCATGGACTGTAGCCCTCCAGGCTCCTCTTCCCATGGGGATTCTCCAGGCAAGAATACTGGAGTGGGTTGCCATGCCCTCCTCTAGGGGATCTTCCTGACCTAGGGACTGAACCCAGGTCTCACACATAGCAGGCGGATTCTTTACTGTCTGAGACACCAGGTGGTTAACTACCCTACAAAACACCTGTCACGTCTCGGCTATTTGGAGAGCACGTTTCTTTTCACATGTTGGCAAGGCAGCTCTCCACTGAGCTGCTCCTTCACCTCAAAGTGAATGGAATTCATAAGTAGGTTCACTGAAAACTGAGTTAGATGTTCTGGTGTCTTTTTAGTGCACCCAAAATCATTTTTATTGGAAGGTAAGCAAATCTAAATGGAGAAGAAAATATATCTTGGGAGTCAGAGATGAATTTGAATCCCAGAGCCATCTCTTTCTAATAGTCTGGTGCACAATTTCTAACACCAGGACCCGTAGTTTTTCACCTGCAAAAGGTGTATGAAATGACTACTTCAGTGCCTGTTGTGTGGATTAAGAGATTAACACAGAAACTATCAATACCTGGCACCGTGAATTCTCACATATTACCTATACCCCTCCTTAGGGAATAAGACTTTAAAATTAATATAAGATACTTTTGTGTCAAGCCTTTTCAGAAGCCCAAACAGGATGACATCCACAAGGAGTAGTTCTCAAAGTGTAGTTCCTAGACCCACAGCATCAACATAACTGGGAACTTGTTCAAAATGCAAATTCTGGGTTTCCACCTCACTACCTCATACCTAGTGAATTGGGGCTAGGGGTGGAGATGGGGGGTGTATAGCCAGGTGGGCAGTATGTTAACAAGCCAGCCTCCAGGTGATTCTGATATGTGCAGAGGTTTCAGAAAGACCACACATTGAACAGGACAGTTGAGGCAGGATTGATGGGCAAAGGCCAGTGTACACTCACGTCCTATGATTAAGCTGAAATTGTCAGAAAATTGAGAGAAAAGACCTCTTCCCAGGATCATTCCAAATATTTTTCTATCAAATGTCCAGATTCTACAGAACTATGAAGACAACTCAAGGATAAGAAGGCTCCTTAAAAACCTGGACTTCTACGTGCTTCCGGTTTTTAACATAGATGGTTACATCTACACTTGGACGACTGTGAGTACATTGAGTTTGGTCCTGGGATGGGTTCACGAACTAGATATTGATTCAGGTTCATTTTCTGACTTCAGTCACTGCAACTATAAAAATGTTTTGTGGTCATTTAAAGGAGGAAACCTCATTTGGAATTAAAATCCACATTTTTAAGTCAACAATCTAAGTTAAGTTTAGGATCAAGGAGGCTGAAGGCCTTTTTTGAACATTTTTGTTTGTTTGTTTTTGACTTATTCCCAGTGTTTCAGCCAGACTTAATTTTCTTCAACCCCATCTCTTTAACATTTGTGGATTGCCTGTCACCTGATAAGGATTATGTTGGTATAAAATTCCTACACTACTGTGTATCCTTAAATCAGTTCTTGAAACATGAGTGGCACAAATAATCTATAAATTCTAACCCAACCTTTATTTTTCCATGGTGGTCATGCATATGGAGTTGTGGACAGGGGAACATCTCATAAAATTATTTTTTTTTTTGGCTGCATTGGGTCTTTGTTGCTTTGTGCAGGCTTTCTCTAGTTGCAGTAAGCTTGGGGTACTCTCCGTTGCTGTGTGTGGACTTCTCATTGCGGGGGCTTCTTCTGCTGCCAAGCACAGACTCGAGGGTGCACAGGCTCAGTAGCTGTGGAGCACAGGCTTAGTTGTTCTGTAGCATGTGGGGGTCTTCCTGACCAGGGATTGAAACCTGCATCGACAAGTGGATTTATATCCGCTACACCACCAGGGAAATCCAAGATTTTTATTTAATAGACAACTTCCTCTTTTAAAATGTTTCTAAAGCATACCGCTCCAGACGTCAGAGCCCTGTTTCTAGGGAGTATTCATTCCTCCCACTTCTTCCAGCTCCCCCAGACCTTCAAGGGACCCCTTTCTCTGTAACGGCCTCTCTGGCCCAGTATGAATCAAGCCCTTCCCTTCCAGCTTGTCTGGTGAAACATGTCTTTATCCCTATCTCTACTCATCAGTTGTCTGCTTCCAGAAATGTGCACAAACCATCTCTGATGCACCTGCAAGAGCCTTTTTCCATCTGCCAAGCCATTTCTCTTTCATTCTTTATCACTTGAACCTAAAAAAATGACTCTCTGAAGCTTTTCCTGATTAAGCAGATCACATCCACCAGGCACTATTAATCTGCCCATGAGGGAGAGGCCAAATTACCCCTCCAAAGTGATGGTTTACACACATGTGCACTTAGGGTTGTACAGATGTTCCTGTTATTGGGGGTTACTAACCCATCTGGGGGACTAAAAATTAAATGCACTAGCTTCATAATGTTGAGGCAGGTTCTTCCAGACAGTCCTAGGAACTATTTTTCATGTTCAAGGACCACCCATCATCACTAACACTGTGATTTATGAGACCTTAGAATGACAACATCCCTGTTTGTTTCCCTGTTACAGGATCGGCTTTGGAGGAAGTCCCGTTCATCCCATAATAATGGCACATGTTTTGGAACAGATCTCAATCGAAACTTTGATGCATCCTGGTGTAGTAAGTACATGCTTACTAAGTACATCATTAGTAAGTAGATGAATAACAAAAAGCAAAAAAATGGAGCAGAGAAGCTAGGAAAGAGGTGCATTACTAGAGTTAGTACTATTTATGTATGCAACTTTTGAAATAAACATCTAATATTGTATAGCTTTCTGGACTTCCTGGTCGGTGTTACTCTGTCTAAAGAGATGATATTATCTATGCAATAAGAACAGCAACACTCATATGCAGGACTCTTTTCAAGTGAGATTGCCTAAAAAAGGGCAACGATGACTTTGATCAGTGTGCATATATTTGAAACTCATCACTCTTTTTAAAAATATATCGTTCAGTCACTAAGTCATGTCTGACTCTTTGTGACCCCATGGACTGCAGCATGCCAGGCTTCCATGACCTTCACTATCTCCCAGAGTTTGTTCAAACACATGTCCATTGAGTCAATGATGCCACCCAACCATCTCATCCTCTGTTGCCCGCTTCCCCTCCTGCCCTTGGTCTTTCCTAGCATCAGAGTCTTTTCCAATGAGTCAGCTCTTCACATCAGGTGGCCAAAGTATTGGGCTTCAGCTTCAGCATCAGTCCTTCCAATGAATATTCAGGATTTGTTTCCTTTAGAATTGACTGGTTTAATCTCCTTGCTGTCCAAGGAACTCTCAAGAGTCTTCTCCAGCACCACAATTTGAACGCATCAATTCTTTGGTGCTCAGCCTTCTTTATGGTCCAACTCTCACATCTGTACATGACTACTGGAAAAACCACAGCTTTGACTATATGGACCTTTGTTGACAAAGTGATGTCTCTGCTTTTTAATACACTGTCTGGGTTTGTTATACCTTTTCTTCCCAGGAGCAAGTGTCTTTTAATTTCATGGCTGCAGTCAGCATCCATAGTGATTTTGAAGCCCAAGAAAATGTGTGTCCCTGTTCCCATTGTTTCCCCAACTATTTGCCATGAAGTGATGGGGCCAGATGCCATGATCTTAGTTTTTAATGTGGAATTTTAAGCCAGCTTCTTCACTCTCCCTTTTCACTTTCATCAAGGATCTCTTTAGGAATTGGTATAAAGAAAAGTCAGAGAATTATCCTTGCAGATATTTTTTACAACATGAGGGCAGAACAAAACAAACATTTTCTTCTCATCAAGGCATTTTCATGTTTCTGAATCTGAACAGACTCAATAGATTGGAAGCAAATAGAAATAAGGATGGATAAGAGCAGTCTGGTTAAAAACCAAATGACAAAGGTTCAGATTCGGTGGCTGTGTGTGTGATCTTGGAAAAATTGCTCTCTCGGCTTCAGTTTTCTCTTTTTTTAAAAAATGTGGCTCAACATAATACCATCTTATCAGGAGGTTGTCGTGGGGATTCAATGAGATGTATCAACTTGAAAAATATTCACAACCTAAAAGTTGAGGATTATGTTTTATTCGGAGAGAATTTTTAGGACTTCAAGCTTGGGAGACAGTGTATGAAGTGACCTTGAGAGAGCTACTCTGAGCAGGTGAGGGGGAAAGCCAGGTTTATGTAGAGTTTCGCAATAAAGAGCAGGTGGTCTGAAGGTCAAAATATTATTGTTAATGAAAGAAGACAGATATACCAAGATAAGGAATTTAACCCTTTCTGTGTATGGGAAGATGCAAGAGTCTGGACTGAAACCATTCCTTTGATATGCACCTCAGCTATCTGGGGCCAGTATTGTCTGTTTTTCACCTCCTGAACTTCCTTGGGGCTCACTGCAGAGAGTGGCTGCATTTTGATGGCTGCTAGATGGCAAGTATTCTTCTCCTTCCCGAGTTCCCCCAGGGCTCAGCTCACACTGAAGGGCTGCAATTGGTGATGACTATGAGGTCGGCCCTGGGATTTCTTTGGAAGGAATGATGCTAAAGCTGAAACTCCAGTACTTTGGCCACCTCATGCGAAGAGTTGACTCACTGGAAAAGACTCTGATGCTGGGAGGGATTGGGGGCAAGAGGAGAAGGGGACGACAGAGGATGGCTGGATGGCATCACTGACTCGACGGACGTGAGTCTGAGTGAACTCCGGGAGTTGGTGATGGACAGGGAGGCCTGGCGTGCTGCGATTCATGGGGTCGCAAAGAGTTGGACACGACTGAGAGACTGATCTGATCTGATGATATCCTTGTTTACTGATATGGCAGGAAATATCCCATTTCTCAGATGTCTCACAGGAGGGGCTGAGCACAGTGCCCAGCATGGAAAAGGTACTCTGTTGATGGTCCTTATTATTACTGGTGAAGACAACTGACTGAAAATAGCTGTTTTTCTATCCTTGCAAAATAGCTCTAGAGAGACTCATGCCAGTAAAACAGCAAGAGAGACACTTAGGACAATAAGACTATGACAGAGGCTGACCCTGGAACCCAAGAACTGGTTCCCAAGCATTCGTTTCAGGGTTCCCCAAAAATTTAAGTGAAAGATTGCTGAAAATGCTTTTCCTTTTTGCATCTTCCTTTCCCAGCCACATAAGCAGGGAGTTTGCTTCTAAATCTGAACATCAGCCCTCCTGCCTTTCTGTGCTCCTCCTTAAATGACATTTAACCAGGACAAACTTAGACAAGCAAAGGCAAGCCTTGATTCCACCCACAGATGCCCTGAGTAAGAGTGAATCCTCGCAACCCACCCCCCGATCTCAACCCCCACCCAGGTTGGTGCTAAACGGAGACCATGATGCCTTCCTTGGGGTTTCCTGTATATTTCAGGTATCGGTGCATCTCACAACTGTGAAAGTTTAACATTTTGTGGAATGGGACCCATGTCTGAACCAGAGACGAAAGCTGTTTCCAGCTTTATCGAGAGCAAGAAGGAGAACATTGCCTGCTTCCTGACCATGCACTCTTATGGACAGCTCATTCTCGTGCCTTATGGCTACACCAAAAATAAATCAAATAACCATGAGGAATTGGTAAGCCCATACACAGTGCCGGAGCCCTGAGAGGCCTCAGTAGGACTCTGCCTTCTTTACCCCCTCGTTTCCTTTAATAGGATTTTGGCTCCAGCCCTGCTTTTGTTCCCTCTGCTTTTCCTTATTTTCTTTCTCCCGCTTTTCTCACCTTGCCAGACGCCTGCTGGGAAGACTTCAGGTTAAATGCTGCTTTACCTACGTTAATTAACTACCTGTTTCGAAAAGTGTCAAGTTGGGAGACATCTTAGGTATTCGTGTATAATATAAATGAGATGATTATGTTAATAATCTGTAGGAATGTGCTTTCATTTCTGTAAATTCTCTTGAAGCTCAGTTCAGCAATTATAGCTTCTGAACCGTGCTTTAAAGAACTTGCCAGCTGTTAGTGGAATATGGCATATCTAAAATAACATGGCTAAATAATATCTGCTCTCTTCTCTGCTCAACACAATGCTTTATTTCCCTCTGAACTCTGCCTCTAGTTTTTGCCTAGGAATATTTGTAAGGGGAAGTGCCAGTGGAATTCAAACCGGGGCAGGGAAATTCTGCTTTGTCTTATCTGGGGTCCTTTTCTGAAGCTCTGTTTACCCAAGCCCTGATGGGCAGAATTGCTGGAAAGTACTGGGCTCTTGCCCTTTTGTGAACCTGAGAACAATAGACATAAGTCAAAGAAAGGGTCAATTTAGAATTGTTGTAGTATTTGTTATCTTTTCCTAAAATTTATTTTTTCAACTTTTAGTTGTGATAGAATCGATATAAAATTTACTATCTTAACCATTTTTAGGTGGACAGGTCAGTAGTTACATATATTCACATTATTGTGCAACCAATCTTCAAAACTTTCACCTTGCATCATCAAATATCTCTACCTGTCAAACAACTCCGGACCCACCCACCTTGTCTCTGGCACCCACCCTTCTACTCTCTGCCTCCTGAGTTTGACTACTCTAGGTAGCTCATATAAGTGGAATCTTACAGCACCTGTCCTTTTGGTAACTGGATTATTTCACTTAGCATAATATCTTCAAGCTTCATGCATGTTGTACCATGTATCAGAAGTTCTTTTTTCTAGGCTAAATAATATTCCATTGTATGTATGTACCACATTTTCTTTACCCATTCATCAATCAATGGGCAATTGAATTGTTTCCATCTTTTACCTATTGCAAATAATGCAGCTCTGAACACAAGTGTACAAATATCTCCTTGAGACCCTGCTTTCCATTCAGAATCTGCCCGCAATGCAGGAGACACAGGAGATACATTTTCGATCCCTGGATCAGGAAGATCCCCTGGAGGAGAAAATGGCAACCTGCTCTAGTATTCTTGCCTGGAAAACTCCATGGACAGAGGAGCCTGGCAGGCTACAATCCATGGGGTCGCAAAGAGTCAGACATGACTGAGCATATGGCACATCCAGAAGTAGAATTGCTGAATCGTGTTGTAATTCTGTCTTCAACTTTTTGAGGAATCATCATTTCCAGAGCAAGTACACCATTTTCCATTCCCTCCAATAGTGAATAAGAGTTCCAATTTCTCCACATTCTCACCAACACTTGTTAGTTTCTGTATACCCTTTAAAAATATTTTTTAAACAAGTTTCTCATTATCAACAAATGCTGGGCTGGACGGGGGCCTGGCTTGCTCTGTTCTTAAGATCACAGAAGGCGGGTGGCCTATTGACTCTGTCATTTCCTCTTGTTTCTCTCCCCCTGGAACATCACTTATAAAACACATGTCTGGGCACTAAAAGAAAAACCACTATAGATCTTTGCTGAGGGGAATACTTCCTCCAGGAGTCAAAAATATCCAATAGTACCCAACTGTCTTTCCACAGTTGTTTTTGGGCATTTGTACTACCTGATTATTTTGTACAAGGTAGAAATAACATTTACCTAGAACTTTAAAAATTACAAGGAGATTTTATGACCCTTATCTGATCCTCATGACAATATAGTAAGCTCACTTTGGAGATGCAGAAGTTAAGACCTTGAGTTAATAGTATATCTAAAATCCCTGTAGACGGTAAATGGTGGAGTCTGGGTTGGAGCTCACGTCTTCAGATTCCAAGCGTCACATTTATCAGGCCACAGGACACTGCCTCTCCTCTCCACGTAAGAAGGGTCTGCAACTTCTGGAAGCTGTCATTGACTTTGATGCCTGGGCCACTGTGTCCTATATTCTCCTCATTTCTGTACCCCAGAAATTCTATTTCTTCAGTAATGTACTGAAACAGGGATTTCAGTCAAGAAGCCCAGACCCCTCCTTATCTCCCAGTTCCTGTGATATTTGCCATTGTTGTTGTTGTTCAGTCGCTCAGTTGTTTCTGACTCTTTGTGACCCCATGGATGACGCCAGGCTTCCCCGTCCTTCACTATCTCCCAGAGTTTGCTCAAACTCATGTCCATTGAGTCAATGATACTATCCAACCATCTCGCCATGGGTGTTTGATTTCTGCTTAAAGGATTCTATGACAAATACAAATGAACCACCACAGACAGGCCATTATAGATCTTTGATGGGACAGGTCTTCTACCAGCAAAAAAAAAAAAAAAGAGGCTCATATATCCCAGTATTTTTCTAGGTAATTTCATTCCCTTTTTTAGTCCAGGAAAACAGATACTACATCGCCATGTTGCAAGGTTTGCATTCAAAGGTCACAGGGTCTTGGGCTACTGAGGGCTGTCTCCTTAGAACCCTCTGACCACAGAATGAGTACTGACTTTACCACTAATGGAAAGTGGAACTCTAAGATGAGAATTACTGGCAATTCTTAATACTCTATGTAGAGATTGGAAAACTGAATTGACAAAGATTGCTTCAATTCTGTGTCTCTTACAGTATCAGGTGTTGAAAAGTTAGCATAACATTCATCACTAAGACTTCTCCATAAAAAGACTGAAAATGTTACCACCATGTGTCAAACTCATTGAAGCTAGTTAGCAGTGTTTTTAGGTTCTCAGTGGTAAGCTTTGATAGAGCACACAAAGACAGAATCACACCAACTGTTTCAGGAGTTTTCCATTTCTGGTATATTTACAACCACCAGAGACTAGTAATTAATCTCTATGTATTTACAAAATGAAAAATTTGTATAAATCATGATAAATATTATACTGCGTGATAGACAACTTGGCAATCACTAAGTAGGGGAAATAGAACTATATATAGCCTCATTCGAAACTTCTCTGGAAATTAGAATAGCTATAAGAAGTCTAATGTTTCAAATGCTGACATTCTTTCCATTTGAACTCTTTCCACATCAACCCCTGTATCCCATTCCAAGCTCTATCCTCCCACACAGATGCCAGGGCCTTAATCAATCTTGTTGAGTACTTGCCCGTGAATATATGCGTATAGGAAACTTTCTGGGCCCAGGAAAGAAGTTATTAAGCATGCATGAGGTCTTTAACAATGTAAATTACACACTACTAGCAAAGAGATTTTTTATTATTTTGACTAGAAGGAACCTTAAGGCTGAGAAGAAGGATAGCAGAGAAATTGGCTCTCTATGGCCTTGCAGTATAGTGTTGAAAGGAGACAGAAATCACAAGTTCTTTTGTCAATAAAGAAAAGGAAACTGGAAAGACTCTTTCCCACCCAATAGGCAGGATTTAAGGAGAGGGAACTATATAAAATTAAGTTTGGCCATGAGAAGAAAGAATCTTGATCTGGAGTGAGTTTCAAGAAATAAAAAATGAGTGCAAGAACCTATCTGAATAGAAAATATAGCCTGGAGCTGCTTCATGCAAACCAAATAACGGTTAAGACCCCACATGGACAAGTTAGCAGAGTTTCATTCAAAGAAACACAGATACACATGGGAATTAAGAATAATTAAAAGCAATTTACATCTCTACTAGAGACTCCCAAAGAACTACAAAAAGGAGTGAGCTGCTAAATTTTAGCAACTCTTTCTCCAGGGTGCGTGTTTTAATTTCACTCACACACGGCAACTATTCTGAATCCTTCCTTTCTCTCTACTCTTCTTTCTGATTTCCTTAATGGATTTTTTCTCTCCAGAAATCCCCTCCCTGACTCTCTTCTCCTTCTTATAATTTCCTCTTCTTTCTGCAGACAGCTCTTGTACCCCTTTCCAGAGGCTTCTCTGGTGGCTCAGTGGTAAAGAACCTGCCTGCCCAATGAAGGAGACAAGTGTCCAATCCCTGGGTCAGGGAGATCCCCTGGAGAAGGAAATGGCAATCCACTCCAGTATTCTTGCCTGGGAAATCCCATGGACAGAGGAGCCTGGCGGGTCACAAAGAGTCACATATGATTTAGCGATTGAACAACAAAAACAACTTCTTTCCAGTGTAAGTGATTAAAACCAGATTTATTCCTTGCACTTATTTAACCCTTCCTACCCATCATTTCAGTTCTGGACACAGGAACAGGAACTAGGAACCAGGAACTAGGGCAGATGTATAATCTTTCAGGAAGAGAGAGAGAATGTAAAACTCAGTAGTGAGTGGAGAGGAGGCAAAAAGCTTGCAAATATGTTCAATTTAAAGTTCTAAGTCCTACCACTGTTGCATGGAACCCTCCCACCACTTATTACCTCTCCTGCTTTTCGTTTTGAATGTCACTGTGCCTAAATCCACTCTACCCAAAGACCACACTGTCACACATTATGATTCAGTGGGGCAGTACAGGAGCAGGAAAAACAAAAACAAAAAAAAACAAAAACAGAATCTAAAATAAGATCTGTCACTGATCAAGGGAAGAAGTCGGGAACTGATGCTCCTGAAAGTGTAGTCTGGCTGCCCTAAGGGGTGAAGGAATGGTGGATCCAGGCAGGTGGTGGCTAAGGGGATTTTCATGGTGTCTTGTGTAGAACCCAAGGGGAAGTAATGGTGTAAGTCATCAGGTGGCTAGAATATAGCACTAGGGAATCTAGGGTGGGGAATACTTAGACTGTCCATAGGGTATGAAAGGAGATTTATTGCATGGTCAATAAACATAGCCAATACAGTTAGACTTCAGTTAGTGTTTCTGATCTCAGGAAAGGGTCTTCAGAGAGCAAGGCTGAGACCTTAGACATCATCTAGTTCTGAAGGGTTTCCAATGCAGTCAGGTGACATGGTGATAGGTACAGAGAAGGGTGTCATTTCCTGTTCTGAAAATCTATGAGTGAAAGATAAATATCAAATACCTTTAAAGAAAAATAAGAGGGAAGCAATAAGAGGAGTATGAAGAAAGGGCTATGTAAGAAAAAAAAAAAGCGAGGAGATATAATCTAGTCACGGTGCTCAAGAGAACTTAGCATTTGAGAAGGTTTTGAGGTGGTGCAGAATTTCAACAAAGAAATGAGACATCCCAGGTAGAGGGCATATCTTGAGAAAAGGCAGAGAGGCTGAAGAACATGGGGCACATCTGGGGAACTGTGGGAGAACTGGAGTTTGACTATAATCTAGGGTAGGATCAAGAAAATATGATGCTGGAAAGGTGGGTTAGGTCCTTATTGTAGAGAATCTTAAATACTACACTGAGCAGTGTACCCTAACGCAGTGGGAAACCAAGAGTCAGTGAGGGTTTTCAGCAGGACCATGATCACAGTCCTGCTCTACAAAAGCTCACCCTGAAGTCAGGAAGATCAGCTGGGGTTAAGGATTGGTAAGAGGAAGGAAAACTTATTAGAAGATGACAACAGTCCATTTCAGAGTTAATAAAACTGAAATAGAGTGATGATGTTAGAAGTGCAACTTGGTCATTATTTGAAAGAAGAGTCAAAGATGATTGTCGGAATTTACATATGGGGCACGTAATAAGACAGAATGATGAAAATCAAAACAGCCTTATTAGTGGAGGAAATGATGAAACTGGATTTGAGTATGTTGAGTCTGAAGTATCAGCAGATGACCCAGGTATAGGTGTTCAGTGGGAAGTTAGAAAGATAGTCTGGAACTCAGAGGATGGATTTGGACAAAATAGCAAACACTCTGGATTGTTAGATTTATTTTTAACACCAGATATCTGTCTCTGCATTTCCCACCTACAGATCCAAGTTGGACAGAAGGCAGCAAATGCATTGAAAGCAAAGCATGGAACCAATTATAGAGTTGGATCGAGTGCAGATATTTTATGTAAGTATCTTTTTTTTTTTAACTTCTTCAATAGTATCTAAGGCACAAAAGAAATCAGTGGACTTTGGAGTGGGGTGTGGTGGACAGGATAAAAGTGTTCCATGGATCAACAGGAAGTTGTACAAATCAAAATGATCAAGGATAAAAGGCAGGCTGTACAAATCCAGAATTGTGTTCTCTAGGGATAAGGTGCAAGCTAACTAAAAGTAAAAAATACACTGGCTCAGATCAGTACTCCCTCTGGCTTCAGTTATAAAGAGCTAGCCATGAGAAGGTACAGGAGTTAACAGGAAAGACCGTTTCCAGTGATCCTTGATCAGTTGATTTAGTTCCCAGAGGACTATCAGGTTAAGAAAGCAAAAGAGGTGGGGCTTGGAGTTTTTTTTAAAAAAACAATTTACTTGAAAGAACAGTGCATTGCTTTCCCAATCCCCAGCTACCACCCCCTCCAAGCACTGAAGAACCAACAAGATGGTATTCTCCGAGTATTTTTCCTATAGGTCATTTTGTTTCTGTCCTTGATATGTCAGTTGACTCTTACTGTCTAATATCAGATTGTCTTTTCTTTGATTCAGCTGAGAAATTTTAACCAAACCTCTGTTAGGTGCCAGGCATAATGCCAGGTATCGTGGGAATGGTAAGTGGAGACAAAAGCCGAAAATATCGAAGAGAGGAAGAAGGCAGCTGTCCATAGATCCTAATATGAAAGAGTTGATTTTGCTAGGCTGAACCTTTAGTCCCTTAAATGTCCCTATAGAAATCTATCTTTTCCAAGGGTAACTTCTAACTCTGCCTCCATGTTTTATTTGTAGATGCTACATCAGGATCCTCAAGAGACTGGGCTCGGGACATTGGGATCCCCTTTTCATACACATTTGAACTGAGGGACAATGGTACCTATGGATTTGTCCTGCCAGAAACTCAGATTCAGGCCACTTGTGAGGAAACCATGGAGGCTGTGCTTTCAGTCCTAGATGATGTATATGAGAAGTACTGGTACACAAACAGTGCCAGAAAGGCCAAATCTACTGCTCTGGTGCTGAGCTTGCTGATGTCCTTCATGTCTCTTCTCTAAGTGCATCCTACCCAGACCTGCTCGGCCCCAGTGACATGGACATGGCTGCCCAACAGGTGCTTTTGCAACTATGGAGAAATCAAATAATTTAACTAGAAATACTTTCAATAAAGGTGAATCATCTTTGTATTTTCATGTTTGTTCTGCTGTAGTTAATTTTTATTAATTCTAAAAGAGTATAATATTAGTTATTGGTACAGTAATGCTACAAGTGAAAGTCACTCAGTTGGGTCCAACCCTTTGCAACCCCATGGACTATACAGTCCATGGAATTCTCCAGGCCAGAATACTGGAGTGGGCAGCCTTTCCCTTCTCCAGGGGATCTTCCCAACCCAGGGATCAAACCCAGGTCTCCTGCATTGCAGGCAGATTCTTCACCAGCTGCTGCTACTGCTAAGTCACTTCGGTTGTGTCCGACTCTGTGTGACCCCATAGACATCAGCCCACGAGGCTCCCCCGTCCCTGGGATTCTCCAGGCAAGAACACTGGAGTGGGTTGCCATTTCCTTCTCCAATGCAGGAAAGTGAAAAGTGAGAGTGAAGTCGCTCAGTCCTGTCTGACTCTTAGCGATCCCATGGACTGCAGCCCACCAGGCTCCTTCGTCCATGGGATTTTCCAGGCAAGAGTACTGGAGTGGGTAGCCACTGCCTTCTCCAACCAGCTACCACTCTACAATTCAGTGGCTCACACAGCTATAGGTCATCTAGGAAGTTCTGATCTTGCCTGTGCTCACAGAAACTGATCTGTGGTCAGTTTCAAGGCAGCTGCCTTAGGGTCTGGAAAATTTTTTCCCATCTAAATTCTTTGAAAATGTTGCTTGTGCCTTTGACCCAAGTTTACTCTTAATTTTGTGTAACTGTGTTAGTAGCAGCAGTCAGAAGATAAAGTTATATAATTTCTCTATAGCTGTTGCTTGTTTTACTTATTTACTTAATATTTTACTTATTAAAAATTTTTTTTTGAGAATCTACGAGGTACATTTTGCTAGGCTCTGGGTTTACAATGGTGAATAAAGCAGACATGGTCCCTGTTCTCATAGAATTTCTGTTCCAATGGGTGAGATTGACTGGAATGGACAGTATTGCTTACCAGGCAAATCTCCTTTCTGGAGAGCCATTATAATCAAGAACACAAATATATAAACTAACCATAGCAGCTTGTAACAGGGGCTAGGAAAGAAATTAAAAGTAAGTAGAGAGGTAAGTAAGGGCCAGATTTTATGTTTCCAGGTACACAGCCGTTTAATGGTGCCATCTTGTCTGTGACACTTTACATGCTCTTCAGGTAGCACCTATGACTGTCATTTCCTATGTATCTCTATGTGACACCTTGAAATGATGCTAAGCACTTGTCAGGCTTTGAACAAATGTTGTCGCTGTGACTGAGTGACAAGGCATCCTTGGGTGTTCAGTCACCCATTTCTGAATTTCCTTGTTGATCACAGTCACAATATACTTCTTGGTTGTAACCCTTTTATTGCCTTTCTTTGTCCTTCTTATTTTTTTGTGTTTTGCCAGTGTGTGGCTGATAAGGGTCAGAAAGGAAAATGTCAGGGGCAGAGGGGCTTAATGAATCAGAGAACAGCTATTTACATAAAAATGCCAGCTTCACAATTGTGGCATTGTCAGGGAGCAAATGGTTGGGTTTCATCAATGGTCAGCTTGTGAAGGAAGAAAACTAGTATGGTCACCAATGCCATATCCTAGAAAAGAGCTGAGGCGCTGAGGCTTGAGACTCAGTTTATTAGCTTTCATTCAGCCCGTGTTTTAGTTTCTAAGGCTGTCTGTTAACAAGTTGGACCTCTGAGTACTTTAGGAGCTACAAAGCTCAATTCATGTCTAAAGATTGAGTCCATGGCCAAATAAAGCTGGTAGGGAATGGATGGAAATGCAAGCCATCAGCTTGCCTGAAACCTCCCACAGGGATCTTTCCAAAAGTTTCAGATACAATTGTAGCTTTCTCAGGGGCTTCACATCTCTCTGAGGGTATGGGAGACCGAGGGCCATGACATGTTTTTCACTTCTTCTGAAAGTGTTTTACTCTGTATGAAAGGATACTAAAAGCAAGACTAGAACAGTGATGAATGACCACACTGATCTTTCTCAAGGATGTTTTCAGCTTTCTGGTCTTAAATGGTAGTAGTTTGGAAAAACTTCACAGTTGATGCAACTAATGCAATTTTGAAAGTATCCTGTACTGGAGAAGGCAATAGCAACCCACTCCAATATTCTTGCCTAGAGAATCCTGTGGACGGAGGAGCCTGGTGGGCTGCTGTCCATAGGGTCACACAGAGTAGGACACAACTGAAGCGAATTAGCATGCATGCATGAGTGCATTGGAGAAGGAAATGGCAACCCACTCTAGTATTCTTGCCTGGAGAATCCCAGGGACAGAGGAGCCTGGTGGGCTGCCATCTATGGGGTTGCACAGAGTCAGACACAACTGAAGCAATTTAGCAGCAGCAGCAACAGCAGCAGCCTGTACTGAGACTTTGCTGGGTCTGAAATTTTATTTTACCCTACTTTAAAGCTAGGGCTTCCCAGGTGGCTCAGTGGGTAAAGAATCCACCTGCAATGCAGGAGATGCAGGAAAGACATGGGTTCAATCCCTGGGTCAGGAAGATCTCCTGGAGGAAGGCAAGGCAACTCACTCCAGTATTCTTGCCTGGAGAATCCCAGACAGAAGCTTGGCGGACTACAATCCTTAGGGTTTGTATTTAGGGGAAGCACACTGACGGAAACCGCCCACCCTGCCAGGCACCATAGTAACTATTTGCATGAGTTATTTTACGACAGGAGGTCCTGCTAAGGAACACGGAACTAATAAGCCACCACCAACCAGAAGAGTTCCAGAAAGGTCAAAAGGAGATACCACATTCCGACCACCTCCCAGAATCCTTCTCTCTGGCATCCATCTTGGCTGAACAAGGCTTGCACCACCAGGAAGGACTCTGAGTCAAAATAATTGGCTAAAGACAATTAATCTTATCACCATAAAACTCGAGACTGCAAGCCATGTGGCAGAGCTGTTCTGGGTTCCCTTACCCTACTGCTCTCCACCTGGGTGCCCTTTCCCAATAAAATCTCTTGCTTTGTCAGCACATGTGTCTCCTCAGACAATTCATTTCCAAGCGTTAGATAAGAGCCTAGTTTCAGGCCCTGGAAGGGGTCCCCCTTGCTGCAACAGGGTCACAAGGAGTTGGACACGACTGATGTGACTGAACACACAAGACACATTCTAAAGCTCGAAAGTTAGCTTGTTGCTGCTTCATGATTGTGAGAAAACATGAACCCCCTGAGTCAGAGACAGGAAGTTATCACATGCAGCATAGGAAACAGCATGAACATCAGCATATTTACATTTGTTTCCTTTGCTTCCAGGGCTTCCTGGGTGGCACAGTGGTAAAGAATCTGCCTACCAGTGCAGAAGATGCAGGAGACATGGATTAGATCCCTGGGTTGGAAAGATCCCCTGGAGAAGGAAATGATAATCTACTCCAGTATTATTGCCCAGAAAATTCCATGGACCGGAGAAACTGGCAGGTTACAGTCCATGGGGTCACAAAGAGTTAGACAGGACTGAGTGTGCGCACACACACCTTACTCTTGTTTAAATATTTTGCTTTTTTGTTTACTGTCACAGGACTGAGTGTGCGCACACACACCTTACTCTTGTTTAAATATTTTGCTTTTTTGTTTACTGTCTCTTTCTTTCCATTACACTTGTTTGATGCTTTTTTTCTCATAACAATTCCTACAAAGGATTGAGATCTTCTTGACCCATAGGTGAATTTAGAGTTTAAAATAATGCAAAATGATAAACTCAGATGGTATTCAAGCTTCTAGCTCTTTTTTCTACCTCAGTGTCAAAATGAGTTATATTTTTGCTTACATTAGGTATAGCCAAGCTGTGTTTCCCTTCCTTTTCTTATACAGTTTAGCAATCTTCTGATATGTTACTGAAAATACATTCTTCATATTGCCTGGTATTATTCTTATCTTCTGCATATAATTTGAATCTAGTATAATACTATTATGTCACTAAGAGAGGCCCACTGCCCAAGAATATAAAATTACAATATTAAATACAAAGGAGTTTTAAAAATTAAATTATTAATTTGATACTATAGGTAGTGATTAGAATCCTTTGTGTGTATTCCTTTGCATAATACTCACAAGAATCCTGAGTTGGGCACTTTTATTAAATTTCATGAAGAGCCTGAGATGAAGAGAATGTAAGTAGCATATCTATGGTCACATTGTTCTTTTTTTCTTTTTTTTTTCTATCAAATGTCCTTGCTTTAATTTAAAAAAAAAAAACTTTTTTTTACATTTATTTATTTATTTGGCTGCTCCAGGTCTTAATTGAGGCATGAAGAATCTTTGATCTTCATTACAGCATGCAGGGGTCTTTTTCTTGGGCGTGCGAACTCTTTGTTGCAACATATGGGACCTAGTTCCCTGACCAGGAATTGAACCCCAGAACCCTGCATTGGGAGTGCAAAGTCTTAGCCACTGGAACACCAGGGCAGTTCCCAGATGTCTTTATTTTTATAAGGCCACACAGGTCCAAGAAAACACATCTGCATCCTTCATGTGGTCACACTGTTCTTAATCATTCTTGATTGATGAAATAATTTCTTGGGATAGGGACTTCCTGGTTCTACCATGTTAAAAGTACTGTCTAGTGGCCCCGGCCAGAGCATCCTCCAGATCCTGTCAGGTCCCTTCTCCTGCATCTCTCTCTGTCCTTGATGTGTCTCTGTGACTCTTTATCCAATGTCTGCTTTTGGGCTACTGCCTGTGATTTGCCTGCAGCTACAGGGAGCTGCATGGAAAAAGCAAGAGAGTTCCAGAAAAACATCTATACCTGCTTTATTGACTATGCCAAAGCCTTTGACTGTGTGGATCATAATAAACTGTGGAAAATTCTGAAAGAGATGGGAATACCAGACCACCGGACCTGCCTCTTAAGAAATCTGTATGCAGGTCAGGAAGCAACAGTTAGAACTGGACATGGAACAACAGACTGGTTCCAAATAGGAAAAGGAGTAGGTCAAGGCTATATATTGTCACCCTCCTTATTTAACTTATATGCAGAATACATCATGAGAAACGCTGGGCTGGAAGAAGCACAAGCTGGAATCAAGATTGCCAGGAGGAATATCAATAACCTCAGATATGCAGATGACACCACCCTTATGGCAGAAAGTGAAGAGGAACTCAAAAGCCTCTTGATGAAAGTGAAAGTGGAGAGTGAAATAGTTGGCTTAAAGCTCAACATTCAGAAAACGAAGATCATGGCATCCAGTCCCATCACTTCATGGGAAATAGATGGGGAAACAGTGGAAACAGTGTCAGACTTTATTTTTTGGGGGGCTCCAAAATCACTGCAGATGGTGATTTGAGCCATGAAATTAAAAGACACTTACTCCTTGGAAGGAAAGTTATGACCAACCTAGACAGCATATTAAAAAGCAGTGACATTACTTTGCCAACAAAGATTCGTCTAGTCAAGGCTATGGTTTTTCCTGTGGTCATGTATGGATGTGAGAGAAGGCTGAGCGCTGAAGAATTGATGCTTTTGAACTGTGGTGTTGGAGAAGGCTCTTGAGAGTCCCTTGGACTGCAAGGAGATCCAACCAGTCCATTCTAAAGGAGATCAGCCCTGGGATTTCTTTGGAAGGAATGATGCTAAAGCTGAAACTCCAGTACTTTGGCCACCTTATGAGAAGAGTTGACTCATTGGAAAAGACTCTGATGCTGGGAGGGATTGGGGGCAGGAGGAGAAGGGGACGACAGAGGATGAGATGGCTGGATGGCATCACTGACTCGATGGATGTGAGTCTGAGTGAACTCTGGGAGTTGGTGATGGACAGGGAGGCCTGGAGTGCTGCGATTCATGGGGTCGCAAAGAGTTGGACACGACTGAGCAACTGAACTGAACTGACAGAGAGCTTAAATGCATTTGTGAGTTCTACCCACCACCAGAAACTCCCAGCTTCTGCCTGGATAGAAACTCGTGGTTCCAATAATATGAAACCCAGCCCCTGGCAGTGGGTTGGGAAAAACTTCAAAGCATCACTCGCCTCCCAGGGTTCCTGTGGGATATGGTTGATGTGACCCTCCAAAGCCTTTCTCTGAGATTACAGTCATGCTTGGCTTCCACCTTTCCTTGTCCTGTGTCACTTCCTCTTGGTGGTACCTCCTAAACAAGTCATTTGTACATGAATCCTCACTTCTGGATCTACCTCTAGGGAACTCAACATAAGACAATCTCCTTGGGAATTATTACCAAAACATAATACTTTATTAATTTCCTAAAATGGCTTTTAATAAAAGCATATACATCTATAATATATATATATGTATTATGTATATTATATGTGTGCCTATGTGCTAAGTCGCTTCAGTCGTGTCCAACTCTGTGACCTTATGGACTGCAGCCTGCCACACTTCTCTGTCCATGGGATCCTTCAGGCAAGAATACTGGAGTGGATTACCATGCCCTCCTCCAGGGGAGCTTCTCAACCCAGGGATTAAACCCAGGTCTTTTGCATCAGATGGGTTCTTTACCTCTAGCACCACCTGGGAAGCCCCATGTATATTCCATATGTGTTATATATATAATAAATTAAATATATATAACTGAATCACTGTGTTATATACCTGAAATGAAAACGAATGTTAATCAACTATACTTTAATTTTAAAAACCTAGAGATACATTTTTTAAAGTATTACTATATTTAATATTCAGAATATGCCTGGGGATTACAACATCATATGGACAGAAATATTTCCTATTTTGAAGATGTAACCATTCTGGAAGATGAGGAATTTTGTTCCAGAAAAGACTTTCACTTCAGGAAAACATATGCATTTCCAGTCTGGTCTCTATTGAAGGCACAGTAAAAAAAAGATTAGCCTTTATGGACTTGTAAATTTTGAAATATCTGGTATTATGATAAGACTTTATGTGAAAATAATAGCCACTCATAACAGTTTTCCACTATGCCATAATCAAGACTGCATAGTCTTTTCTTAGCTCCCCTGAAAAAAGAATTTTATTTCTTTCCAAGGAGTCATTCATTTAAAATAATACTAATAAAAAACAAAGCTCTAAAGAGCTTAAATGGTGAATGTATTAACTCCTTTCCTACCTGCATGTTCCTTTCCTCTGGAGCTCTTATGTTTTTTTTCTGAGAATTTGTTCTTTAAAAAAAAAAAATACACTTGTGCAAGTCAGCTCTAAAAATGGTGCCAATTAAAAAAAAAAGTCTCCCTCCCTCTTTACATAAATGGTACAAAAGCAACCACAGAAACACAGAGGAGGCAAAGAAGAATGTGTGTTCACAGGGCTGAATCCCACCCCCTCACACCCCTCCCCCTGCCACCAGCAAAATCTGGTTGATTAGGTGGAAGATCCTGAGAGAGTGAGGTGGAAAGTCAAGCTGGAATCAGTTTGTTGAAGGCCCTGAGCACTGGATAGTTTAGCCATTATCCCTATAGACTTCAGGTAGTCCCCATATTTTTGCACAAAGAGGGTAATTAAACACACGTTGTGTAAATGTTACAGGAAGCAGAACCCCTTCCAGGGCCTGAGAGTGGGCTCTTGTCTAACACTCAGAAATGAATTGTCCAATGAGATACATGAGCTGACAAAGCAAGAGACTTTTTTGGGAAGGTGCCCAGGTGGAGTGGAGAAGGCGATGGCACCCCACTTCAGTACTCTTGCCTGGCAAGTCCCATGCACGGAGCAGCCTGGTAGGCTGCAGTCCATGGGGTCACGAAGAGTCGGATACAACTGAGCAACTTCACTTTCACTTTTCACTTTCATGCATTGGAGAAGGAAATGGCAACCCACTCCAGTGTACTTGCCTGGAGAATCCCAGGGACGGGGGAGCCTGGTGGGCTGCCGTCTATGGGGTCACACAGAGTTGGACACGACTGAAGCAACTTAGCAGCAGCAGCAGCCCAGGTGGAGAGCAGTAAGGTAAAGGAACACGGGAGAACTGCTCTGCCAAGTGGCTCACAGTCTCAGGTTTTATGGTGATGGGATTAGTTTCCAGGTTGTCTTTGGCCAATCACTCTAACTCAGGGTCCTTACTGATGGGACATACACACTGTTCAGCCAAAACGGTTGCCAGAGAGAAGGATTCTAGGAGATGGTAGGAAATATGGCGTCTCCTTTTGACCTTTCCCAGATTCTTACGCTTGTGGGTGGCTTGTTAGTTTCATGTTCCTTACTAGGACCTCCTTTCAGTAAAATAACTCATGCAAATGGTTACCATGGTGCCTGGCCAGGGTGGGCGGTTTCAGTCAGTGTGTTTTTCCTAACATGAAGATCAGTCTCAAAGGATGGATTAGAATGAGACAGTTGGAGGAGAGACATATTAGGCAAACAGTTAAGAAAATAGTGTATGGTGCACATACATAATTGAGTAAGACTTCAGTTGAGTTGGTGGCCATAAAAATGGAAACAGACATCAGAGATATTGTTCAGAAAGATTCAGTGTGGGGTCTTTTTGATTATGGGGGTGTGGAAAAAGGAGGGTTGAATTGTTGGGCATGGCCAAACAGAAAAATAGTGATATTAGAAGATCATAAGACTTTGTCTTAATTCATCTTTACCTCATCTCTACCAAGAAAGGTATAACAGACCAATGCTGAATACAGACTTACAGAACCCTGGAGCCCAAAAGGAAGCAGTATGAAAATATGATGAGCCATTTCGTTTCAGACAGGAAATAGGAAATGCAAAATTATCTCACTGAAGTATCAGTTAAAACTTAAGGTTTGCTTTGCAACTTTAAACCAAGTCTCCAGGAACAAGCAAGCTTCATTTCAATCCACCAGCTTCTTCCTGCACGTATACTAATTTGCCCTATGACATTTAATTTAGAATTAGGTTTGCACGTCTATCACTTTAAAGGCTGACTACTTTCTGTAATGCAGTTGCCTAGAAGATTTGTTTTGCAGCAGAATTATTATTTGAAATCAAAAATTTCCTTAAAGTGTGATATTAAAATCAGATAAAAACAGATTTGCTCTGCCTGATCTTGGGAGGAGGACGGTTAGTGAGTACGTCTGGAGATGTTTCTCTGCTCTCCCTGCCCCCAATTTCCCTGAGTCTTGAAGAACTTGCCTTTTTCTCTCTAGGCACTTACTACTTGAAGTGTGGTCTGTGGACCAGCAGCATCAGTCTCACCTGGCAGCTTGTTAAAAATTCCAATTCTCGGGCATCAGAACTTGAGTTTTCCTTAAATAAAGTGATGTTCTTAAAAATATAGGAAACACTGCTTTAGAGTATGGGGTTTCCCAGGTAAGTGCTAGTTGTAAAGAAGCCGCCTGCCAATGCTGAAGACATAAGAGATGTGGGTTCAATCCCGGTGTTGGTCAGATCCCCTGGAGGAGGGTATGGCAAGCCACTCCACTATTCTCACCTAGAGAATCCCATGGACGGAGGAGCCTGGCAGGCTACAGTCCATTGGATCACAAAGAGTTGGATGCGACTGAAGCTACAGATTTCCTGGGAAGCATGTTCAAACACAGATTCTCAGGCACAGCAACATGTCTGTGGTAGAGCATGAAATTTTGCATGTTTAACAAGCTCCCAGATGAGGCTGCTACTATTGGTCTTTGGACCATGACACACTGAATAGCAATCAGCTAGGGCAGTGGAATCATCTGGAAGAGTTGTTAATCATGGCTTGCTGGGCTCAGCTCAGTTTCTGATTCAGCAAGCAGGGCCTGAGAACTTGCATTTCTAACAAGTTCCCAGGTGATGCTGCTGCTACTGCTCTAGGAAACATACTTTGCAGAACCCTAATCAAGAGCACTTGGCTCATCATTGGGATATAGATGCCACTGGGTAATCAAGGGTTACCTTGATTTATTTTCTTAAGTAAAAGGGGATAAAGCATGAAAAGAAGAAGTTTCTTCCCTCAAGGATCTTAGAGTCTAGCTCAAAATACAGAAAAACAAGCAAACATCTCACATGGGCCATGTGCACAGAGCTAAGAGTAGATGAGCCATGACCTCAGGCTCCATGACAGTATCTAAAGTGGCCCGGGGAGGTTTCCCCTACTTGCCTTAAAGCTGGAGCAATACTTGGAAAGGGTCTGATTGCTTCAATGATATGTGTTCTATGCAAGACACATTCTTTCATTTGAGAGCTTATGAATAGCCATGGATTTTCCATTCAGTTATGCTTTTGTAATGGAAGTATTCTCAGTCTTTTATGAAGCAGAATGAGGCAGGGTGGGATGGGGAGGAGGAGTATGGTTGGGAGTCAGGGGCTAGGAGGAGAGTGGTGGGGCGGGGACAAGCCTGCACAAACCCTCTCTCAGAGTCAGGGAGAAGAATGAAGAAACACCTGGTTGTCTCTGGATGTTTGCTTCTTAAAATAAAAAGCCAAGCATCTGATGTTGGCTGCTCTCCCCGGTCACAGGAGGAAATCCTCAGGATCCGGCCCTTGCAGGAATGGAGTTCTTAAACCCTAGGACTGAGGGGCATGCCTTCTTCCAAGGAACCACAGGTGTCTTAGGGAGATTTTTTTCAGATACAAGGGACTGGAACCCCAAACGGTCTGGCTTTAAACCAATAAAAGGGGATTTACTGGTTTGGATCATAGAAATGTATAGAGGGAGTTCAGGAAAAAAAGGATCTGGCAATTCCAAGTGTTATCAGAATTAGTAATTTTTCATTTTTTACTTTTGCATCAGCATTTTTTTCTGTTGGTTTGACTGAAGCAGGTTCTTTCCACATAGACGCCAGTGACCACCCACAGCTCCAGGCCTACATTTTACCCTCTCTGCAACACTGGAGGAAAAGTGCTTCTATTTTCCAACAGTTTCAATTAAATTCCAAATACGGACTGAATGGGCCTCCTTGAAGATGACCAGGAATTTGGATACCTGGCCTTGACATAGATTGCTCTCCCTTGTCAGATTATTTGCAGTTGCCACCAGCAGTCTGTGAATAATGAGAATGAGATGGTTGGATAGCATCATCGACTCAATGGATATGAGTTTGAGCAAACTCTGGGAGATTCTGAAAGGCAGGGAAGCAAGCTTGGTGTGCTGCCATCTATGGGGTCGAAGAGTTGGACCCAACTGAGAGACTCAACCACAACAGCAACAACCAGAAATCTAGCTCTGAGTTGAGGTACAAATATAGAGAAACTAGATTGTCTTTCCCTGATAGGCAAAGGTTTCATCTGTGCTCAGTCATCTACCTTTATTCATCACCTTTATTTTATCCCAATCCTGCTGCTGCTGTTGCTAAGTCGCTCAGTCATGTCTGATCCTGCTGGTTCTCAAAGGTCATTCTAAGGCATTGTCCCTCCGATTTGTCTTCAGCTGATTTCCTGATGTTGGTATTGCTCTCTTGCTGCTCCTTGCGAGCTTGGATCCTCATATTTCTGACCCAGCACCCTTTCCAAAAGAGTACGGTGTCCCTGACCTGTCCAAATGAATGTTGCTACCACAATGGGATACATCTCCCAAATTACTGAAAAGTGACTCTGAGTCTCAAAACATTTGACACATGTCAGTATACATGCTCAGGAGTCTGTTTACTCTGAAATGATGATATAAAACGTAAGCAAGTAGTCAGTAACTGGTAAATATTGGTAATTGTGATTTAACACCATAGTTACAACCTCCCTCTCTGTCCTATTTCTTCTTCTTCCACTTTTTCTCCTTATTAATAGCCTTCCACTCCTATTCTCATTTGTTTGTCTACATTAATCCCACTAGTCTGTGAGGGACAAGCTGTGTTTTTAAGAAAGCAATAGTGGCCTTTCTGATATAACACAGTAGTTATGAACTTAGGTTTTATAGCCAGGCTGCCTTGGTTCAAATTCCAACCCTGTCGCTTAGCTAGTTTTGTTTCCAGTTCTTCACCTTTTTCTTTCTTTAGTTGGAACATAATTGCTTTACAATGTTGCATTAGTGTCTACTGTACAATAAAGTGAATCAGCTATATGTACACATATATCCCCTCCCCTCATGAGCCTCCCTCCCACGCCTCTCATCCCACCCCTCTCAATTCAGTTCAGTCAGTCAGTTCAGTCACTCAGTCGGGTCCGACTCTTTGCGACCCCATGGACTGCAGCACGCCAAGCCTCCCTGTCCATCACCAGCTCCCGCAGTTTACTCAAACTCATGTCCATTGAGTCTGTGATGCCATCCAGCCATCTCCTCCTCTGTCGTTCCCTTCTCCTCCTGTCTGCTGCTGCTGCTGCTAAGTCGCTTCAGTCGTGTCCGACTCTGTGCGACCCCATAGACGGCAGCCCACCAGGCCCCTCTGTCCATGGGATTTTCCAGGCAAGAACACTGGAGTGGGTTGCCATTGCCTTCTCCGTCTCCTCCTGTCTAGGTCATCACAAAGCACCGAGCTGAACTCCCTGTGGTGTAGAGCTTCCCACTGGCTGTCTATTTTACAAGTGGTAATGTATATATGTCAGTGCTACTCTCCCCATTCATCCCACCCTCCCCTCCCCATCTCTGTGTCCAGATGTCCATTCTCTATGTCTGTGTCTCTATTCCTGTTCTGCAACCAGTTTCATTAGTACAATTTTCCTAGATTCTGCATATATATATTAATATATGATATTTGTTTTTCTTTCTTACTTCACTGTGTATGACAGACTATAGGTTCATCCACATCACTATAAATGACCCACTTTTATCCCTGTTTATGGCAGAGTAATATTCCATTGTAATTATGTACCACATCTTCTTTATCCATTGATCTATCGATGGACATTTAGATTGCTTCCATGTCCTGGCCATTGTAAACAGTGCTGCAATGACTATTGGGGTATCTGTAACTTTTTGAATTATGGTTTTCTCAGGGTATCTTCACCATTTTCTACATCCACTTTGCCATAGTTCCATCTTGGGCAGAGTGTCCTTTTCATTTCTGGACTTTAGGCTCACCCATGTGATGTGTGTTGGCTAATTTTGTGTAGGTAAAGGTGTCCCTGTATTAGTTCTGAGCCTAAGATTTCAGTGGCCTCATATGTTTCCACTTTACTGTTTTCATCTCCACCATCCCTATGAGAAGACCATGCCTCAGCCAGCACATTGATCTAAAAAGGATGAAAAACACAAGTAATAGAATTGCCCCAGCTGAATCCAGCTTAGTGTAAATCCAACCTCCTGTAAACCCAGAGATACAGTCTAACTAGGTGCTTACTGCTGTCTGACGTGGAGAATTTGTAGCTGTTTGTCATACAGCATTATTGCATAACAGTTAACTGAATCTTCTCTCAATGTCTGAACTTTCTTTTATATAATTTGAAAAGAAGGGCTCATAATTGTGTCTTTTATAGGGTTGTTGGGGAGAGTAAATAAGAAAAAGCATACGAAGTGCTAAATAAGCTGCCTGATACACAAGAACCAATTGGTACTTATCTGTTATTATCATTATTAAGTGCCAGGAGTTTATGTTCATTATCCTTATCTATGTGTGCTTCACTTTTCCATCTGTTAAGTGGAGAGAGATGAGTTTTAAATAGTGAAATACAGAAATGAAAGTGAGTTCCCAGTGACCTGCTGAAGTGGCCCAGGCAGGAGAGAAACTGGAGGGTGAAACTTCTTTGGAAACTCAAACCAGAAACTACCCTTGTAACCACACAGCATCTGCTAACAAATCAGGAAAGGAAAGAGAAGGCTTCTCTGCAGAAACTGATGATAAAGATAAAAACAAGAAGTCAAGGACACTTCTTGGGTTAGAAGCCTGGATCCCGGGAATAAATCCTGTGTGTCCATATTTTACTGCAATTTCAATGGAGTTCTGATAATTCACCTCACCTTGGTGCCATGAAATTTGCCCTTTGTTTCATACACAACAGTCCCCTGGAAGGATTGCAGGATTACAGACATGACCGTGTCAGAAGAGGTGGTGTCCCATCCTCCAGCCAAGTGGAAAGCTGCTTTCCCAAATCACTTTCATTAGGGTTTCTCTCCAGGCGCAGAGACACAGGGCTTGTCTAAATAGGTGCCGTGGCAGAAACCTTGATTCAGCTTTGTTTTCCTGGAGCCAGGCTGAAAACAAGGCGTTATCAGAGCTTTTCAGATGTGTACTTTCACAAGCCCAGAATTTTCAAAAGATGAGCATTTAAACCTACTTTCAATATGAGTCCAGGGAGTGAAAGAGAAGGGAATACCTGGCCATTCCTTGTAGGTGCCAGTCTAGGGGTCAGCTCATTTGTAAATATTTCTCGGGCCTCCATCTCTCCCCCAAATAATCAGGAAACCCACTATTTAAACCTAGGTTTGCAAAGTCAAGCTACAAAGGGCATTTTAAATTGAGTGTCTCCAGGATCACTCTTGGGCTTCCCTGGTAGCTCAGACGGTAAAGCGTCTGCCTACAATGTGAGAGACCCAGGTTCTATCCCTGGGTCGGGAAGATCCCCTGGAGCAGAAAATGGCAACCCACTCCAGTACTCTTGCCTGGAAAAATCCCATGGACTGAGGAGCCTGGTAGGCTACAGTCCATGGGGTCGCAAAGAGTCGGACACGACTGAGAGACTTCACTTCACTTTTAAGATCACTCTGGCTTTGTCCAGGTGGTGATGAAATTTTTTAAATCGAAGCAGAATGTGTCTGTATTTTTCTGGGGAAAGGATACGGACATTTTCACAGTTTTCAAAGGGTCTTCCAAAAGATAAGAACTACTGATTCAGAGGGATGCTAGTTGAATTTGGACAATTCAGTTAATTAACTGAAATCAATTAATTCAGTTAATGAGAATATTTTTTTATTTGTCTTTATGCTGACAACCTTTTTTATTTCAAAGCAAAGCTGTTGGTAGACAAATCCATTTCCCCATTCTTGTTCATAACAATGAGGCTGATATCTTCCCAAATGTATTTTGTTCTTCTAGGCCAAGCCTGACCACGAGCCAGATCTAATCAATAAAGCTATGTTTCAGAAGATACACTGAACCTCTAAGACACAATCATGTGTGCTGGCTTTCATGTGCCTTGAGTTTCAGTGGAAACACAGAGAGGCTTTTCTATGTCCTCAGTGCTTTCTGAAAAATATCTCACTAGTTATCCCATCACACCTGTAAGGTGGAAATAAGAAATTGCCACAGAACTCTCCCAAGCTCTGCCTGAGCAGGTGACTTCGGTCCCAAGTCCTCAGCACCATCCTTAGCGGTGTAAATAAGGTTACAGCTTCTTCCGAAGATCCCGGAGGCAGGATTGTACTGGTGCCAGGCACTCATTTACAGGAAGCGGCGTCTGCTACCAGCCTTGGGAGCAGAAGGCGGGAGCAGTGATCACTGTCTCAGCACCAGTGGCCTCCCCAACCTAGTTACTTGTTTTAATTAAGAGGACAATGCCACACCTTTACATGTCCTTCAGGGAATTGGAGCGTTACAAGTGGAAGGGGCAGGAGAAAATGGTTCTGTGTACCTATCTTGGGTTCTAAAGATAGAAGGCCATGACTAAGCCTTTGTTTCCCTCCTGATGGCAATGGAGGAGCTGGGACAGCAGGCCCCAAGGATAGAGGGTTTTCCAGGAGATGGCAGTGCTCTCTAAGGTTGGATCCTGGCTGTGCCAGCCTTCCCCATCCACTGAAGAATATTGTAATTGAGACATAACATGATAATGCATTCTGGACCACACAGCTGCTCAAGTGTCACCTCAAAATGCTTCTTACCAGCCTCAAAGTCACTGTAAACAGGGAAGAGAGATGGAAGGGAGATGGAGGGTGGGGACACATGGGAGGGGGCCCGTGGAGACGCCAGACAGTGGCTCAGCTTTGCTGTCAGTGGAGTTTCAATACCTCCAGGCCAGGAGCTACCCTGATACATATTTACAACTGTTCCTTGGTTCACCTCTGAAGACCAATAAAAGGAAATTGAAGGACATGTATTGTCTGCATTTTAATTTCCAGGTTTACAAGAAATGTTTCATTATTCTAATTCAGGGGCAAAATAAAACATCTTCCCTTTGGAAATGAAAGATCTCCTTGTTCAGGGTGAAGAGCATAGCAAAGCACTCTCTCTCCTAAGAGGCAGGGCTATTCCCGAAGCTGTCCCCAGATTCCAGACAGCTAGGGGAATGGTGGTGTGGGGGTGATGGAGCGGGGAGACGAGCCATTGGAGAATACTGGCCAGTGACAGAATTGCCCTGTGTGACGCACACGTAAGAAATGAATTCACGTGACTGCAGAACTGATGAAGCAGATCCTGTACTTCCCAGGACCTGACAATGACATCTCAGGACAGACCTAGGGACAGAGGGATGAGAGACAGGGTAAGCAAATACCTTTCCCCTGCAAGAGACTGTTGGCTGAAGTGCTAATTTATATAGGCACGTTTATAGGAATGAATGAGCCTGATAAGATCAAGGTCAGAAGGACAGTAATGACTGTTCAGTAATGTCATGTAATTTACTAGATGTGTTCATAGTTCAGGAGTTGAACCTCTACTTTCGGGGCACTTATTTGTAGTTTTTGTTTATTGCTCCTTGGATTTTGCCAGAGACCTGCATGTGGAGGAGACAGCACTGAGGTCAGCTGGGTGGATTGTTTGGGAAATCCTTGCAAAGGAAACTGATCCTTAAAGAGAAAAAGGCCAGTCTTTAATCGGCTTTGAACACCTCCAGAGTCTGTGTGTGGCTTCCTTTTAATTTTTTGTCCAAAACTAGTTGCTTTCTGTTTTCCTTAACCCTCTTCCACTAGACTCTGTTCTGTATTCTCTGCAAATCCTGTCTTCCATGAAACTCTCTCTTATTCCACCCTCTTACCTAAGTTCAAGAGTCATCCTCACTTAGAACCTGGAAAGAGTAGGCAGGAAACACACAGAAGTATTTCTACTCTTTGCTGTTAGCACTTGAAGTGTGCCTGCATTTGCCACAGCCAAGTGATGCTTTAAAAGTTAGACGACGAAGCAAGCAAACAAAAATTCACATACAAAATTTTGTTTTGAGGATTGGGATGATATTTTTCCAAGAGGTCAGTCTTTCCTGGTGGAAACCAGGTTGCTTTCTGGGTAAGGAGGAAGAAGTAAACATTTTGCAGAGAGTGAGAAATATTTCTCAGAGAATACCCAGGCTGTTCACTGTGGGTGGTGGCTGTTCAAGGAGCATTGTTGTTTCTCAGTCACTAAGTCATGTCCAACTCTTTGTGAACCCATGGACTGTAGCCTGCCAGGCTCCTCGGTCCATGGGATTTTCCAGGCAAGAATACTGGAGTGGGTTGCCATTCCCTTCTCCAAGGGATCTTCCCAATCCAGGGGATAACCCACATCTCCTGCATTGCAGGCAGATTCTTTACCACTGTGCCACCTGAGAAGCCCTCAAGGAGTATTACCAATAATCAAGTGAGTGAGGTAGGCAGATGGAGGCTGGGAAGACAGACATGCAGGGTGGAGACTCAGCAGAGGGATAGAATGAAGTGGAGTATTCTCTAGGCAGCATGAGACAGAGTTTTCAGACTACAGCCAAAGAATGCTTTACAGGAGGAAGGCGGTGGAGACCGTGGAGGCAATGAAAATGATCAGCAAAACCTATAAACATTTATAGTGGGAGAGAGCAAAGTCCTATAAACAAAATAAATGAACATTGGGCAGATCACAGAGGAATTGCATGGTAACACCCTGCAACCTATGTAACAACAGGTGTTCTAGACAAAACACACAAATAGAGTCCTAAGACATGGACCAGCCACGACGAGACACCAATTACCAGCCCAGGTGAGAAGCATGTATGGTCCATGCTAAGCACATTCTTGCTACATTTATCTCTGCTGGCTAATTCTGTTTACCTCTCATAATGTTTACGCACGCTCAGACTTAAATTATTTTCCAAAAAAGACTTCATGTTTGAGTCTCCATCAAAGGAATCAAGCATTTGTCTGATGCTCAAATATCTGAAACCATGTAGTTCCTATTGACCATCTGGCAGGAATGTTATATCATTAGCCATATTTAAACTCGTAAATATCAGCCAGGAAGACTGAGGAGGTGGTGCCAGGATTATACAAATCATTCACCAAAAATGGTGTCTCTATTTTACAGAAATGGCCTATACAAACCTCATTCAAATTCAGCAAGCACACGGAACAATGTTCTTTCTCCTCCATTACAGAGAGAAATTTAGAATGAAATTCACAAGCAAAACTGAGATTACACAGTTCCAGATGTGCAAGTCTGCAGCATTTGGATGTTAGAAAGGGTTAAATTTCAGAGGCCAGCACCGGAAGATTGGTGGGAAAGCTATTGAGAAATCTTTTACATGAGCCTATTACTGACCTAGGTCTCTTTGTGGTTCCTGTTGATTGTAACATTTGCATTAAGTCAGCTGCCAGATCTGCAATAAGCATTTTCTCCTGTTGTTTTTCAAGCTTAAATACATGGGACTAGGAACAACATCGAAAATTATCCTGTCCAAACTCTAATATTTTAGCAGTGGAACTGGGTAAAAAATAAACAAAAACCAATCTTAATGAAACTTTATCCACCTGGGGTTATTTGGTTGTAGGCAACAGAAACTAGTGAGCTAAATAAAGCAAAAGGGGATGTCCTAGAAAGGTATTGGTGTAGGGAGGATGGAAGCCTGAGGCTGAGAATAAACAAAACAGCAGGAACAGAAGCAGCGCTGGATAAACTCAGACCATTATTTTTGCCTTTGTAGTTACTGGTCTAAGGGTCAAAATCCAGGAGAGAGAGTCTGATTAAGCTTGGATCACATGCTTGGTGGGCTTCCCAGGTGGCTCAGTGGTAAAGAATCTACCTGCCAATGCAGGAGACTCAGGAGATATGGGTTTAATCCCTGAGTTGGAAAGATCCACTGGAGGACGAAATGGCAAGCCACTCCAGTATTCTTACCTTGAGAATCCCATGGACAGAGGAGTCTGGTGGGCTACAGCCCATTGGGTCGCAAAGAATCGGACACAACTGAGAGACTGCATACGCATGCGTGCAAGTGCTTGGCTGTACCAAGTGGTGACAGCTTCTGCTAGAAGAAGCCAGTAGCCTCTATGGCTGATGGGCAGGACATTTTGAAGTTGCCCGCAGCATGGAGGACATAGTTTTCCAAATAGAAATTGGGGTGCTGAGGAGGAATGGGTGCTAAAAAGCAAAATCCCATCAAATACACACATACGTAATAAAACTGATGAAAATAGTTGAAAAAAAAAGAAAAAGAAAAATAGGAGTACCAAGAACCCCATCCCTAACCTCTTACAGAGGCTGTAGAAGCAGTCATTCCATCCATGGCATAGGATGAAAACCACCAACCTGGTTCACAATCTGGCAATCTCAGATGATTAGATTTAAGTTATTATTCCCCAAATTTTGAGGGAATGAAGCCTACACTATCTTTTCACAATTTCCTTGAGGAATTCTTCATTATCACATTACCTCCTGTCAACTTAATATGAACCTTCAATATTTACTGTTATCACAATCCTATTGGTGCCATCCTGAATCTGTCTTTCTACCTCTGGTCATGTGATATGATTGTGCTTCCTTTTTTTCTTTGAAGTCGGGTGTGACCATGTATTGGCCAGAGAAATGTGAGTGGAAAGTACCCACGTCACCTCTAGGCAGAAGTTCCAATAGCCAGGGCACAATTTGCCATGTTTTCTGCCTGCTGCTGTGTGATCATGGCAGCATGGGGCAGATCAAGCCTCCACTGGCCTCATCCTTGATTGGTCCAGGGATTCAGTGATACAAGTGCGCTAATTACAGTTTCTTCTGGAGCAAAACAATGGAATGGTGGAGTCCTGTCCAATCCTAGGTGCAAGAGAAAACTATTTAGAGCTCTGGCCTAACTGTGATGATTTCCCCTAACGTGGCCTGGGGAGTAGAGAAGGGAGCAATGAAGTAGATGCAGAGAGGAGAGAGAGGAGGAGCGGAGCATTTGAGGCCAATGATGTGAATGGACTTCTACCAAAGCTTGCCTGCAGCCCTGAGCTCATCTGTGCCACCTCCATTTCTATAAGGCATCCTTTCTTTTACATTTGACTCACTTGGGTGGGGGTAGGGTGGGAGGGGGTGGTTACCTGGAAATAGCAAAGTCTTACATTATTTCAGGCGCCTTCCAATTTTTGTAACCTATTAGATCATCAAACTCACCTGAAACCACGCCTTCTGACTTACATTTGTGTGTTTGTCTGTGTTTTGCTTTTTCCTCCTCTACACCAAGTCAGGTTCTGTAGAACCAGAGCCTGAGACAGAGATCTGGGTAGTGTGATCTGAGAGGCTGCTCTTCAGGAAGAAGATATCAGGGAGTGAGGGGATTGGTGTGGGGTGGGTGTCAGCTAAAACCTAGACTTGGCCTGAGGTACAAGGGGCTCAGAAGACAAACTGCTCACCAGATTTGTCTCAGCCTGGGGAATGGGGGCAAGAATTTTGTATCCCATTAGTATCACCCCACTCCGTACTCTTGCCTGGCAAATCCCATGGACAGAGGAGCCTGGTAGTCTGCAGTCCATGCAGTCTGCTAAGAGTCAGACACGACTGAGCAACTCCACTTTCACTTTTCACTTTCATGCATTGGAGAAGGCAATGGCAACCCACTCCAGTGTTCTTGCCTGGAGAATCCCAGGGACGGCGGAGCCTGGTGGGCTGCCGTCTATGGGGTCTCACAGAGTCGGAAACGACTGAAGTGACTTAGCAGCAGTACCAACTGGCTGGGTGTCTGGGAGGGAGCCGAGGTCAACTTGTTGAACAAAGCAGCTCCCATGGGCCAACAGCAGTTCCCCAAAGAGCAGGATGAGAACTAGCTCTTAGCAGCCACCTCTCAAAGCAACTGGGGAAGGGCCCCAGAAGGCCCCCTGAACAGGGATATGAGTGGGGCACCAACTGTGTCTATGACAGCCTTCTAATTATTCTAATTATTAAGTCCATCTTTCTTATTTTAGAAAGTTCTTTCAAGGATAGTTCCTGTCAGATCTCACAGAATAAAAGAAAAATTCTTTCATTTTTTCTGTAAAATACACCAAAATTGGCATCAAAAGTACTAACTATCAGGTGAAAGGGGACCATTTAGCACAGAGGGTAGTCAGTGGTACTGGTCATGATCCTGAACATTGTAGGTGGTACCTGGAATTTTACTCCTGTATCCCTTTTCCTCCACTTTCATGATGATAGCATTCCAGATTTCCACTGGGGTAAAGTCCCACTTCTAGTAGAAGTTCTGATTGCTGTTGTTGTCCAGCCACTTAGTTATGTCTGACTTTTTGTGACCCTATGGACTGCAGCACACCAGGCTTCCCTCTCCTTCACCATCTCCTGGACTTTGCTCAGACTCATGTCCATTGAGCTTGGTACCATCCAACCATCTCGTCCTCTGTCGTCCCCTTCTCCTCCTGCCTTCAATCTTTCCCAGCATCAGGATCTTTTCCAACGAATTGGCTCCTTGCATCAGTTCAGTGCAGTTCAGTCACTCAGTCGTGTCCAACTCTTTGCGACCCCATGAACCGCAGCGTACCAGGCCTCCCTGTCCATCACCAACTCCCAGAGTCCACCCAAACCTATGTCCATTGAGTCAGTGATACCATCCAACCATCTCATCCTCTGTCTTCCCCTTCTCCTCCTGCCCTCAATCTTTCCCAGCATCAGGGTCTTTTCAAATGAGTCAGCTCTTTACATCAGGTGGCCAAAGTATTGGAGTTTCAGCTTCAACATCAGTCCTTCCAATGAACACCCAGGCCTGATCTCCTTTAGGACTGGTTGGATCTCCATGCAGTCCAAGGGACTCTCAAGAGTCTTCTCCAACACCACAGTTCAAAAGCTTCAATTCTTCGCTGCTCAGCTTTCTTTATAGTCCAACTCTCACATCGATACATGCTGTTGCTGCTGCTGCTGCTGCTAAGTTGCTTCAGTCGTGTCTGACTCTGTGCGACCCCATAGACAGTAGCCCATCAGGCTCCACTGTCCCTGGGATTCTCCAGGCAAGAACACTGGAGTGCGTTGCCAATTCCTTCTCCAATGCATGAAAGTGGAAAGTGAAAACTGAAAGTGAAGTCACTCAGTCGTGTCCGACTCTTAGTGACCCCATGGACTGCAGCTTACCAGACTCCTCCGTCCATGGGATTTTCCAGGCAAGAGTACTGGAGTGGGATGCCACTGCCTTCTCCGCATCCATACATGACCATTGGAAAAACCATAGCCTTGACTAGACAGACCTTTGTTGACAAAGTAATGTCTCTGCTTTTTAATATGCTGTCTAAGTTGGTTATAACGTTCCTTCCAAGGAATAAGCGTCTTAATTTCATGGCTGCAATCACCATCTGCACTGATTTTGGAACCCTCAAAAACAAAATCAGCCACTGTTTCCACTGTTTCCCCATCTAATTGCCATGAAGTCATGGGACCGGATGCCATGATCTTCGTTTTCTGAATGTTGAGCTTTAAGCCAACTTTTTCACTCTCCTCTTTCACTTTCATCAAGAGGCTCTTGAGTTCTTCTTCACTTTCTGCCATAAGGGTGGTGTCATCTGCATATCTGAGGTTATTGATATTTCTCCCAGCAATCTTGATTCCAGCTTGTGCTTCCTCCAGCCCAGTGTTTCTCATGATGTACTCTGCATATAAGTTAAATAAGCAGGGTGACAATATACAGCCTTGATGTACTCCTTTCCCAATTCGGAACCAGTCTGTGGTTTCATGTCCAGTTCTTGACCTGCATACAAGTTTCTCAGGATGCAGGTAAGCTGGTCTGGTATTTCCATCTCTTTAAGAATTTTCCACAGTGTGTTGTGATCTACACAGTCAAAGGCTTTCCATAGTCAATGAAGCAGAAGTAAATGTTTTTCTGCAAGTCTAGTTTTTTTATGATCCAACAGATGTTGTCAATTTGATCTCTGGTTCCTCTGCCTTTTCTAAATCCAGCTTATATATCTGTAAGTTCTCAGTTCACATTCTGCTGAAGCCTAGCTTTAAGGATTGTGAGCATTACTTTGCTAGCATGTGAAATGAGTGCAATTGTGTTGTAGCTTGAACATTCTTTGGCATTGCCCTTCTTTGGGATTGGAATGAAAACTGACCTTTTCCAATCCTGTGGCCACTGCTGAGTTTTCCAAATTTGCCGGCATATTGAGTGCAGCACTTAAACAGCATCATCTTTTAGGATTTGAAATAGCTCAGCTGGAATTCCATCACCTCCACGAGCTGTGTTCATAGTAATGCTACCTAAGGCCCACTTGACTTCACACTCCAGGATGTCTGGCTCTAGAGAGTGATCACACCATCGTGGTTACCTGGGTCATTAAAATCTTGTTTTGTATAGTTCTTCAGTGTATTCTTGCCACCCCTTCTGAATATCTTCTTCTGTTAGGTCCATACCGTTTCTGGTATGAGCTCTGATAAGCTTAAGCTGATCTGTAAAATCCATCTACCCCTGTCTCAGGCACAAGGATTGCCTTAGAGATGAGCTCATGACCCAACTGGACCAATAAGTGCAAAGAGTCTTTTCTTTGAGATTTTGGGGGAAAATGCTTCCCTACTATTATTAAAGGCTAGGAAAGGCACTTTCTCTTCTGACTGACATGGGAAAAGGATGTTTCAAACCGTGAAACCATTTCTGGAACCTGAGCCTGGGGCCAACCTGAAGAAAAGTCTGACACTAAAGATTGACAAAAGGTTTTCAAATCAATGGACCCTTGTAGTATATGGTGAATCTCTGAGTCAGACTTCACCAGAAGATATATGCCCCTGAATCATCAATCTCTGAGCCAACAAATGCCATCATTTGCCTATGCCAGTTTTGGATGAGTTTTTTTTTTTTTTTTTTTTTTAAGATAAATATCCTAAGTGGTAGCTTGTAGGGAATGGCTGGGGGAGTGGACTCTCATCAAGGAATGTTACCACTCACAGTTTCTTGGCAAACTTTCATGTGTAAACCTTCCCCTCCAGTCCCATCATTTTCAGATTTAAATGCAGGAATAAATGATTCAGCATCCCTGATAACCCCTCAACTGGCATCGTGACCCAGAAGCCAAGTGCCTAGCCATCCACTGCAGGCATCCAATTTAGGATTTATTTCTAGTATGCTAAACCATTGACATAATATTAGCTTCATTTGGAAGACCTCCAGTTGCTAGCAGAGTTTTGCAGAAACATCTTCTGAAATGAGAAGGAAATGACCTCCCCTTTGGGGGTCTCTTCTAAAGTTTATTAATAAAATATGTGATTGAAACTGTGCATTAGTGTCCTGCTGAAACTACTTGGGAAATAGTAAAAGTGCTCGAGATAGCTTAGAGCTTGTACGTATCATTTCATACCGTGGTCCACACTGTCCTGGAACTGGTTCCAGGTGTGGGACCATTGCAAGAGTCCACTCAGGGCCACTCAGGGGACACTAGGAGTCCATTTGGTTCATTCCGCCTCTCTCTCTCCCTCTACAGAATCATTCTAGAGCTCTCTAACAAAAGGGCTATTGTTTTTCGCCTCATTCCTAGAGGTTATAGTACCCCAGGATAGTTTTAAAAAATAATAATTCCAGTTATTATCATGGTTAGATATCTCTTTGTTTCTTTTCTCCATCTATGATGCCTAATGCTATCTTTGACCAGATGGAGAATGCAATTAAAATAAATATAATGTAATATAAAAATAAAACAGAACATATTGCTTTTGCAGGGCAATCTGGGACCAAGATTTTCTGCAGTGGAAATTACTGGCTAAATAAACCTATCTCCTCATTGACACAAAGCTAAGAAGAGAGATCAGTTACAACAAAAAAAGAGAAAGAAATGTGATTATTTCCTAAGTCGAGGTAAGAGAAGTTTTGCCCAAATGGAAAATTGTTGAAGTAGAAAGTTAATTTTTTTTTTCTTTTTGCATGAACACCATCAGCAATTTCAATAGTATCACGGGCCAGGTGCTACAGGGGATGAAAAGAAAGATGAGTAAGTACAATCATCTCCCTAAAGATGCTTCCAGTTTAGTTGGAGAGAATGCACATACATGGAAGAGAAAATAGAACTGCACGGCAAGTGAACTTGAACAAAGCGATTGTTGTAGCTTTTTTCTGGCAGAAGCCCTGCTTTCTTGGAGGGAGCATGAGAAACTCATCCTTCCCTACAGGACACCATTGGTACAGAGTAGCTGGATAATAATCTTGACCACTTAATCATCATACACAGTACTATGATACACAATACCTCAGTTAGATTTTTGGAACAAGTGACAGACTCAGATATGAGAAAATTAAAACTTGTTGAAAGAATCCCTGTGTATCTCATAGAACTCAACAACCCTTAGGCTCCAGGAAAAAAGGAAATAGGGACTGGACAATCCATCAGAACCAAGGGGGCTATTGCCAGGTTTTCTGTGACTATGAGGTTATTTGCTTCTGTATGGATGCTCAGTCACTCAGTAGTGTCTGACTCCTTGTGGAGTGTAGCTCACTAACCTCCTCTGTCCATGGAATTTTCCAGGCAAGAATATTGGAGTGGTTTGACATTTCCTCCTCCAGGAGGTCTTCCTGACTCAGGGAAATTAACTCGCATCTCCTACATTGACAAGTGGATTCTTTACCCCTGAGGCACCTGGGAAGCTCTATTTCACCCCAGGTGCCTTTTTTTTTTCTCTCTCTCTTTACATTAGTTCCTTTTGCACATGGTGGAATATCACAGGCCCGGCCCTAGAACCACATCACCTCCCACCCATTAAGGTTTCCAACTAATTGGATACCAAAATCCTAAAAGAGAATCTCATTAGTCCAGTTTGGGTCCACTCTCCATCTCTAATCCAACCCACTTACGACCAGTGAAAAAGTGTCAGTCAGTATACATAGAGCTACAAAAGCCTATCCACTTGGGTAAGTGAATAGTTCTTAGAAAAATGGCGAAATGGAGACTAGGCAAACACACCAAAATCTACTACAAAATCTGGCTACCATTTGTTACATTGATTTTGGCAGTTTGCTAAATATTTTTATTTATGATCATTTCTGTGGGTACAAGCCCATAAAAATAGGCAGATTTTTTTTAAGGGAAAAATAATACTCACTTTATTAAAAATATAATCCAGCAAAGGAAGCAGAAACAAGCACAGTCACTTGTCCGCCCTGGTCACACAGGGGAGTTGGCAGGGCTGGTATCAGGACCCTTACCTCCTCTGCCACTTCTACAATAATCCTTATTTTTGTCAGAAATAGGAGGTTGGAGTGTCAGTCACTGGGGAGACAGATCCATCATGGAGGTTGGCTTCTTATTGCCCTTGCTCAGGTAAGCACTCTGGGGCCCTTTTCCCAACTGTCTTGTTTCTACACTCACAGCCCCTTTTCATGGCCCACCCCCATTCCCACATTTAGAATAGCCTTATCCTCAACTAGAGTTTACGATTTATCATTGGCATTTAGAACCCAACCTCTCGGAATTCTGTTTCCCGTTTCCAAAACTGAGAGCATGACTGACATAGTATGCACAGGCTACAGCCTCAGAAGAACGCCTATCTACAGTCTTCATTCTTTTCAACCATTCTTTCTTTAAAACCCATACACACACTAAATCAGCATATCAAAGATAGGAGATACAAAGCTTTTTGTGACGAATTTAAATAAGGAGGCTTACAAGAGATTAAAAACCTTTATTCTGCCTTAATGCTTGCCAACAGGAATATCTGAAAGGTCATCAAAAGAGGGAAACAAGTATCTGTGCCATGGAGGAGCCTGATCAGAGGCCATATTGCAGTCAAGGTTTGGTATTTCTGTTTGTATCTTGATTTTCCTTAACCAGGTATAGATCTTTTGTTCTGGTTACTCTTGAATAATTTGAGTGTTGACCAAGGCTATTGGAGAGAACACTCTCTAACATTTCTTGAAAAATTTACTACATGACAACTACTTTATGTAATGTAAGAACAACCATGCAATGTTTATGTTAATCCCCATAAGGCAGCTATGATTGTTATTAATTTGCAGATGAGAAAATGAAAGCTTAGAGAAGTTGAGTGGCTGGCCATAGTCATACAGCGAGTGAGCTGACATATGTCCATGGGTAGAATATATCCCATCTCTGTCCACTATTCCAAGTTTGCCTCCTCAGACTTATGTCTCCTTTACAGTTCAATATGTTTTATCTGCAGAGAAGGCAATGGCACCCCACTCCAGTACTCTTGCCTGGAAAATCCCATGGACAGAGGAGCCTGGTAGGCTGCAGTTCATGGGGTTGCTAAGAGTCGGACACGACTGAGCGACTTCACTTTCACTTTTCACTTTCATGCATTGGAGAAGGAAATGGCAACCCACTCCAGTGTTCTTGCCTGGAGAATCCCAGGGACGGGGGAGCCCGGTGGGCTGCCATCTATGGGGTCGCACAGAGTCGGACACGACTGAAGCGACTTAGCAGCAGCAGCAGCAGCATGTTTTATCTGATGGTTGCTCATCTATGAGAAGAAACAAAAAAACAACTGGAAATGCAGAGGTTCTAGGTCCAGACTTTGAACTTAGTAGATATACAAACTTCAGAATATCTGTTGACTTCTGCTAGCCCATTTTCTCCATTGATGACAAGGGGACACCATACTACACATAGAAGAGATCAAGCAGCAAGCATTGTGTCAAAGTACTGAAACAAAAGAGATGTTCCATGTCAGCACCCTCACTATTGTAAGTTCTCTGCTTCCTGGCACTAATTGTCAGAGAAGGAACCAATAAAATAAAACAATATACTCAGTTTCCTATTACTTCAGATCTCTTGGAAGACAGCTTAGAGATGTCTATGAAAGTTTGGGTGGTAATAGAAGAGGAAATGGAGAAGGCAATGGCAACCCACTCCAGTACTCTTGCCTGGAAAATCCCATGGACAGAGGAGCCTGGTGGGCTGCAGTCCATGAGGTCGCTAAGAGTCAGACACGACTGAGCGACTTCACTTTCACTTTTCACTTTCATGCACTGGAGAAGGAAATGGCACCCCACTCCAGTGTTCTTGCCTGGAGAATCCCAGGGACGGTGGAGCCTGATGGGCTGCCGTCTATGGGGTCGCACAGAGTCGGACACCACTGAAGCGACTTAGCAATAGCAGAAGAGGAAAAGTTAGCTCTACTTTTAATAATGTGATATTTTGCCTGTTGATTGAATGATCACTGCTCTTCCACTGCCGGCCCCTTCTTAGTGGATGCTTTGCTCTCCCTCTGTTTCTGTGGCCAGAAGATAGAGTGGAGTCACCTTCTGAGGAGACCCTTAATCCTGCCCAGCAGACGCACTGGGTGTACTGTGCCGAGAACACTGTATTGGGGAACCACAAGGTCTGGGTATCGGGTTCTATTCCACCATCGCTGACTCAATAGCTAGGGAGTCAGAGCCCAGCTGACTGGGGTCTGGACTTCAGTTGCTCCATTTATAAAAAAAAATGAAGTCTCTGGACTTCTGTTGCTCCATCTATAAAATGAGAAGACTGGAAGAAAATATCTCCCCGGGACCTTCCAGCTTTCATGTTTTATGACCTTGAGTGGGAAGAAGGAACGCTCCTCAAGGCTTACCTGATCCCCTCAGCCAAGTCTTTGCAGGCTTTTTGGCCCTGAAACTAAAGGGGTTTTCTTTATGCCTCTGTCCTGCCTGCTTTCTGAGTCTAAGAGCTCAACACAGAGGGATGAGCTGCAAAGTCAGTGTAGAGCACACTAGGTGAAATTCACTTCCTATGGAATTTGCACATTTCACTGGGACACTCTGTGGTTCATTTTGCAGGTTTTGCTGACTTCTACACAAAAGAGGCATGCACTTGAAGGAGTTCTTTTTCACAGTGAATACTTGAGTATAACTCTAGGTATGAAAGACCCTCTGGATTGCATAAACCAGGGGCTTGCTAGAGTGGTGGTGGGTGGGGAATCCTCGACACCCTTGATGGCAACCGTCACACTTAGAAAGTCAAAGGGCACAACCTGGTTAGCACTCGGTTCACATATTTCATTTTCAATTCAGAGATTTCAAATTCCAATGTCACCACTTATTTGACCTCCGTCAAAGTGTTTAACCTCTTTGCCTCACTTTTTTTAATCTGTAAAAAGAAGAGAACATTCTTTCCTACCTCTCTGGATTGTTGTTGAAGATAAAATTTCACTTTTCATAGAAAACGCTTAGCAGAATTCCTAGTACATCGTAAGTATCCAAAACATGTTGGTTAATATTAGTATCCCTCAAAACACATGCCCCCCTACTACACACAGAACCCAAAAAAAAGCAATGTTTTGATTACAAAACACAATGACTATTTCCCTATTGCATAAGCAAAACAATTATGGTTTTTCATTTCTTTGAGTTTCAAGCAAAACTATGGGTATAAAATTCAGAGCAGGGCCAAATTGAATTTCCAGGAAAGTAATATCTGAGAAGCTTTTAAGCAATAGAGAGGTTTGCTGGCTGAAAGGCATAAACACATCTTAATCTTGGAATCAGAATGGCAGCAGACAGCATGGCTGGCCCCTGACCACTCACTGATGAACTTCTACCTACATGAAGACCAAGGTACACTGGCCAAACTTCACTTTATTCCATATCTGCTCCCTGTGTCTTTATTTCTTTTCTCTAGAGAAATATTTACATGGCCAGCAGGAGCTTGGGAAAACTGGGTATATTCATGGAATAAAGCTATCATGGAGAATGTGGTAGTAATGGGGTTGGATATTGTGGGCATGCTACTTATGTGTAAGATTATCTTCCCACATGTCAGGCTCACATATATAAATAGCTACAGGGATCAGGCAGACAACATAATGAGTGAAATGGACTATCTTAAGCCTATGGCAGATCAGAAAACACACATCCTCTCTAAAGAAGGCAACCACTACTCTGCTACTGTTGCCATTTAATGCCACCAGATCTTTTCGTTTTAAAATAGAGCAGAAACTGTGGATTTTTAGGTCAGTCTTCTTAAATTTTTAATTAATGGCAACTCATGAAAGTATTTAGAACACCACTGGAGTCAAGACATTAGTCACACTGGAACACCCAGTGATGATCAGAGCTCAGATTTCCAATGATTGGTGCACGTGTTTGAGGGTATGAGGGGCGAGGGCAGTGAGAAGGACTTCAATTTCTACTGCATTGTTTTCACCAAACACATTTGTGGTTAGTTATAAAATCTTTCCTTATGGTTACAAACAGCATTCAAACTTCTGCTCCCAGCCATAAGGGAGTAAATGGTACCAGATTTGCCCTCCCACCATAAACAAGTATAAAGATGGTCGAAGTATATGAAGTATCTTTCTTTAAGCATTAACAACAGACAGTGAAGGATTGTTATACCTGAAAGAAGAGAAACATATAAGGTGAACCTCCATGTTTTCTATTAGGGGCATTTTCCTAATGTTAACAAAACAAAATTAAGCCCAACTGGAGTGGATTGGCACTTCTGCTAAGTTGAAAAGGCAGAGATCAGAATTCCAGACTGTAGAAGTCCTTGGATTTTTTTAGGGTACTAGGAAGAAGGGAGCTCCAAAAGTGGGTGTTCCAAAAGCCTGTGTGGGAAATCACCATATGTCCTTGGCTGAAGGCTGGGCTGGGACTTTGCAGGACAAGACTCAAGAAAGTCTTGTAGAGAGCAGCTGCTGCAGGGCTGAAAGCTGACTGCAGAAACAGGAAGTTATATAGTGCTAAAAACATTAAAGCTCTGGTGCAGACAGAGTGAGGAGACCTCACCAAGACCTTGGGGCATTCAGTTGAGAACCCCGAAAGGCCACACTTCTGGAGCAAGAATCATATCTGAAAATAAAGCCATAGCACAAGTTTAAGGCTGAAACCAAAAAAGACCTGTCCTTAAAAAGAAATTCAACAAAGCCTTGCTGCTATTTAGTGACTAAGTTGTGTCCAAGTCTTTTTGCAACCCTAGGGAGTTTAGCCCACGCAGCTCCTTTGTCCATGGGGTTTACCAGGCAAGAATACTGGAGTCGGTTGCCATTTCCTTCTCCAGGGGATCTTCTCAACCCAAGAATGATCCTGCATCTCCTCCATTGACAGGTGGGTTCTTTACCACTAAAGAAGCCACTAAAAGAAGCCCAAACAAGGCCTAAAAGAACCTAAAAGAGTGTCTAGTCCAACCCAGGGATAGAACCCAGGTATCCTGCCCTGCAGGCAGATTCTTTACAGTCCAGCCACCAGGTAAGCCCCCTAGTTATTTACCTGCTTCCCAAAACAAAACTCAACACTCTTTCATGTGTACACCCGTGGCTGATTCATGTTGATATATGGCAAAACCAATACAATATTGTAAAGTAAATAAATAAATAAAACACTTGTTCAAAAAAGAAAAAAGAAAATGACATAATTTAGGTCCCTACAACAAATCATTGACAACATTCATCATACAGTACAAAATTAAGAAATATGGGAAGAGGCAGAAAAATGCAGCCCACAATAAGGAATAAAAGCAGTAAAAAGAAACAGATCCTTAGATAGCCTAGACAAGACCATGAAAGCACCTATTAAAAATGTGTTCACAGGGTTAAAGGAAAAGATGAGATTCCTCAACAGAGAAGTGGAAACCATAAGAAGATTCAATAAAATTCTAGAACTGAAAAATACAAATCATATAATGAAACATTCACTGGATAGGCTTAACAGTTGGAATATTAGAAACTATAGAAGAAAGAGTTAGTGAATATCAAGATAGAGCAAGAAAATTATCCAATATGAAAAACAGAGGAGAAAAATTAACAAAGATTTATTGACTTACAGAACAATGTGACATGCTAATATATATATAATTGGAGATACAAAAGTAAGGAAAGAGAATGGTGGGAAAATACAAAGAAATACAGAAATAATAAGGCCAAAGTTTCTTCAATTTGTATAAAAATATCAATTTATAAATCCAAGAATCTTGACAAGCCCAAGAAAAATGATATTTACTAAAGATCATACATACAGGCACATCATAGCAGAGTGTGAAAATCAAAGATAAAGAGAAAATCTTAAAATCAATCAGTGGAAACAAGGAGATATCTTACATTTAAGAGAATAATGATATGAAAATATATGATTTCTCCCCAGAAAAAAACTGAGGTAAAAAAGACATTGACTTCTTTAATGTGGTGAAAACAGCAATAGCAACATTTCTCTATTGGAAGTCTATATGCAATAAAAATAACCTTTGAAAATGAAACTGAAATAAAGACAACTTCAGATAAATGAAAGTTGAGAGAACTACAGAGTGTAGGCACTACAAAATATGAAATAAGAGTTTCTCGATCCAAATAAAATAATACCAGTTAAATATATGGATCTACCAGAAGGAATGAAGAGAATCTAAAATGGTAAATGTAGGATAAATTTAAAATATATATTTTCCCTCTCTTAATTTTGTTGGAAAACAGTTTATTCTTTCAGTTCAGTTCAGTTCAGTCTCTCAGTCGTGGCCTCCCTGTCCACCAACTCCCGGATTCACTCAAATTCACGTCCATCAAGTCGATGATGCCATCCAGCCATCTCATTCTCTGTCATCCCCTTCTCCTGCCCCCAATTCCTCCCAGCATCAGAGTCTTTTCCAATGAGTCAACTCTTCGCATGAGGTGGCCAAAGTACTGGAGTTTCAGCTTTAGCATCATTCCTTCCAAAGAACACCCAGGACTGATCTCCTTTAGAATGGACTGGTTACATCTCCTTGCAGTCCAAGGGACTCTCAAGAGTCTGCTCCAATACCACAGTTCAAAAGCATCAATTCTTTGGTGCTCAGCTTTCTTTATAGTCCAAATCTCACATCCATACATTACTACTGGAAAAACCATAGCCTTGACTAGATGGACCTTTGTTGGCAAAGTAATGTCTCTGCTTTTCAATATGCTATCTAGGTTGGTCATAACTTTCCTTCCAAGGAGTAAGCGTCTTTTAATTTCATGGCTCAAATCACCATCTGCAGTGATTTTGGAGCCCCAAAAAATAAAGTCTGACACTGTTTCCACTGTTTCCCCATCTATTTCCCATGAAGTGATGGGACCAGATGCCATGAACTTAGTTTTCTGAATGTTGAGCTTTAAGCCAACTTTTTCACTCTCCTCTTTCACTTTCATCAAGAGGCTTTTGAGTTCCTCTTTACTTTCTGCCATAAGGGTGGTGTCATCTGCATATCTGAGGTTACTGATATTTCTCCTGGCAATCTTAATGCCAGCTTGTGCATCCTCCAGCCCAGCGTTTCTCATGATGTACTCTGCAGATAAGTTAGATAAGCAGGGTGACAATATACAGACTTGATGTACTCCTTCTCCTATTTGGAACCAGTCTGTTGTTCCATGTCCAGTTCTAACTGTTGCTTCCTGACCTGCATACAGATTTCTCAAGAGGCAGGTCAGGTGGTCTGGTATTCCCATCCCTTTCAGAATTTTCAACAGTTTATTGTGATCCACACAGTCAAAGGCTTTGGCATAGTCAATAAAGCAGAAATAGATGTGTTTCTGGAACTCTCTTGCTTTTTTAATGGTCCTGCGGATGTTGGCAATTTGATCTCTGGTTCCTCTGCCTTTTCTAAAACTAGCTTGAATACCTGGAAGTTCATGGTTCACATATTGCTGAAGCCTGGCTTGGAGAATTTTGAGCAATACTTTACTAGCATGTGAGATGAGTGCAATTGTGTGGTAGTTTGAGCATTCTTTGGCATTGCCTTTCTTTGGGGTTTGATTGAAAACTGACCTTTTCCAGTCCTGTGGCCACTGCTGAGTTTTCCAAATTTGCTGGCATATTGAGTGCAGCACTTTCACAGCATCATCTTTCAGGATTTGAAATAGTTCAACTGGAATTCCATCACCTCTACTAGCTTTGTTCATAGTGATGCTTTCTAAGGCCCACCTGACTTCACATTCCAGGATGTCTGGCGTTAGGTGAGTGATCACACCATCGGTATTATCTGGGTTGTGAAGATCTTTTTTGTACAGTTCTTCTGTGTATTCTTGCCACCTCTTCTTAATATCTTCTGCTTCTGTTAGGTCCATACCATTTCTGTCCTTTATCGAGCCCATCTTTGCATGAAATGTTCCCTTGGTATCTCTAATTTTCTTCAAGAGATCTCTAGTCTTTCCCATTCTGTTGTTTTTCTCTATTTCTTTGCATTGATCACTGAGGAAGGCTTTCTTATCTCTCCTTGCTATTCTTTGGAACTCTGCATTTATTAGTTAGTGAAAGTAAAAGTGAAGCTGCTCAGTCGTTCCGACTCCTAGCCTACCAGGCTCCTCCGTCCATGGGATTTTCCAGGCAAGAGGACTGGAATGGGGTGCCATTGCCTTCTCCAGGAGATCTTCCCGACCCAGGGACTGAACCTGGGTCTCCCGCATTGTAGGCAGACGCTTTACCATCTGAGCCACCAGGGAAGAAACACATGACAATAATAGCACAAAAGATAATGATTAAACACAACACTGTTGAAGCTTTCATACATTTTATGTGAAGTAATACAATACTAAGTTTAAGTAACTTATGATAAATTAAAGTTGCAAGCTTTAATCCCTAGTAAAGTAGTTCTCAGTTTGGTTTGCAGAATAACCATATCAACAACACCTAGGAATTTTTTATAAATGCAAATTATTAGTCTCTATTCAGAATTACTGAATCAGAAACTCTGGAGTAAGGGGCTTATCAATTTTTGCTTTAACAAAAATTTTAGGTGGTTTGGGAATGACTGCCTTAGAGCAAAAAAAAGCAAAGCAAAAAATTATAAAGATGTGTTTCTAGGGTGATAGAGATCAATAGAAAAGAATATAGAAGCAAAAAGCATCTTACGATGCCATTCTATCCCTGCTATGAAAATCTGACAAAGACGTTACAAATAGTCAATTACAGAACAATATGTCTCATAAGCATGGATACAAAAATCCTTAATAAAATATTAGCCAACTGATCGCAGTGAGATCTGAAAAAAATGACACATCCTGAGTGAGTGAGGTTTTTCCCAGGAACAAGAGACTAGTTTAATATTTTTAAAAAATCATTCAATATAGTTTACCAAATCAACAGATAAAAAAGAGAACAATGACATGATCATCTTATTAGAGGCAGGAAAATGTCTGACATAATTCAACACTCACTCATTCATGGTTTTCCACTAAGTTGAAAAATAGGTAACTCTCTTACCCTATTCTACATCTGCATCTACAGAAAGTCTAAAGCTAACATCATGTTCAATGTTGAATCACTGGATTTCTTCTGTCTAACACTGAGAGAATGCAAATTTTATCACTTGTATGCAAATTTCACTAGAAGTCTTAAGGAAATAGAAAAAAAGAGCATAAAGATTGGAAAGAAAAAGCAAAATTCAGTTTATTCATCTATTTACATGATTGTTTGTGTACATATTCTAAACTATTTCTATGTATAGGTAACAAACAATTGGAAAATGAAATTTTAAAAAATAATATTTAAAATAGCATGAAGCACACCAAATAGTTAAGAATAAATCTGATTAAAGATGTACAAGACTAATACTTATGAGAAAATAAAACCCAAATAAATAGAGAAATACATCATTGCTCCTGGATTGGAAAAAACTGTAGTGCTAAGATGTTAATTCTCTCCTAAACAGATCTGAAATTTTCTACATACTCTCAATCAAAATCTCAATTGATTTTCACTGTGACAATTTATAAGATAATTTCTTGAAATATATTGGAAAAGCCAAAGGACTTAAAATAGCCAAAGCGATTTTGAGAAAGCTGGAGTACATGCACTACCAGTTTTAAAAGTGTACTATAAAAGTATATTAACCAACAGTGTGAAAGTGGTGTCAGGATAATAGAACATAACAGAATCCAGAAATAGACACAGAGAAAGTCAGCTGGTTTTCAACAAAGTCACCAAGGCAATTCAATGTGGAAAGGAAATCTTTTCAACAAATGGTGCTGGATATCCATGTAGGAGAAAAAAAGCTGCTGCTGCTGCTGCTAAGTCGCTTCAGTCGTGTCCGACTCTGTGTGACCCCATAGACGGCAGCCCATCAGGCTCCACCGTCCCTGGGATTCTCCAGGCAAGAACACTGGAGTGGGTTGCCATTTCCTTCTCCGATGCATGAAAGTGAAAAGTGAAAGTGAAGTCGCTCAGTCGTGTCCGACTCTTAGTGACCCCATGGACTGCAGCCTACCAGGCTCCTCTGTCCATGGGATTTTCCAGGCAAGAGTACTGGAGTGGGGTGCCATTGCCTTCTCCTACCTCTCACCATACACAAATTGATTTTAAATGGCTTTCAGACCTAAACATAACTGCTGAAAGTTTCGTTTCTAGAGAAAAAAAAAGGAAAGCATTGAATCCTGGGGTTGGCTAAGATTTCTTAGACAAGACACACAAAGCACTAACTGTCAAAAAGTGATCTTTTTTTAATCAAAATTCAAGATTTTCTCCTTTTCAAAAATTGCAGTAAGTAAGTGAAAAGCTAAGCCTGGGGGAAAATATTCACCATTATTTTATTTGACAAATATCTCATCTATGTTTATAAAGAACTCCTACAAAGCCACAATTACAAACAACCAAATTTAAAAACAGGTGAAAAACACAAATAGACATTTTGCAAAAGCAGATATATGGATGGCCAGGAAGCATGTGAAAAAATCCTCAGCATCCTTAATCATCAGGGAAAGGCATGAGGGAAATTTACAGTGTGATGGAAAATTCTGTATTGTGATCGAGGTGTTGTTTACATAGGTTATATTCTGACAAAACAAACTGAACTTTACACAGAAGATTAATATCTCACCATGTATATCTTGCTGCTGCTACTGCTAAGTCGCTTCAGTTGTGTCCAACTCTGTGCGACCCCATAGACGGCAGCCCACCAGGCTTCCCCGTCCCTAGGATTCTCCAGGCAAGAACACTGGAGTGGTTGCCATTTCCTTCTCCAATGCATGGAAGTGAAAAGTGAAAGTGAAGTCGCTCAGTAGTGTCTGACTCTAGCGACCCCATGGACTGTAGCCCACCAGGCTCCTCTGTCCATGGGATTTTCCAGGCAAAAGTACTGGAGTGGGATGCATTGCCTTCTCCATGTATATCTTACCTCAGTTTAAAGGTGTATAAACAAACAGCTTGTATTTTTTTCGAGTTGATTTGTTGCTTTTCTAGTATTTGTACTTGAGAGTAGGCCTCCTTGTTTGTTTATTATTCATTCATTCAGCATTCTCTATGTGCCAGGCTTTGGGTTTTAGAGTTACCAGTCTGTCATCAATTTGAGAATGATCAGGGACACATGCGAGTGTAGAATGCAGCATGGCCAATTCAGTCGGGAGATTTGAGTATTAAGACAGAGAAGTGACTGGGACATGAACCTGGGCATTGACATTGGAGATAAAGACAAGGACAAAGGAAGGTGATTTGAGAGGAATTTGAGGAGTATGCTCAATAAGACTGGTTAGATGTGGGGAGTAGAATAGAGAAGTACAGCAGAGGGAGAAATAAAGATTCTTGTCTTCAGTGACTAAAGATTAATGCTAATGTCCCATAATCAAGAGAGGAAATATAAGAGGGAATAGGTTAGGGCAGGAAATGGCTATGGATAATGGGCTGACACAAGATCTTGCGTTCAGTTTTGCACAGACCGAGTTGAGGTACCTAAGGAATTGAGTTACCTACTAGGGGAGATCAAATAGGGAATTGAGTATAACATCAGAACACAAAGAATTGTAATTGCTTCATTTTTTTGCAGTAGAAATTTGGCTTGGTTCCTGCATATCTTTTTTCAGTCTCATCTATAAAATGAACTTAGTCCTACTGACTCTTGTCACCAAAATATTCCAAAGTTAATGGCAAAAATTTGACTTGATTTGTACTTTGAAAACAAAACAAATTTTGGTATTAGCCGCTCAGTCATGTCCAACTCTTTGTGACCCCATGGACTGTAGCCTGCTAGGCTTCTCTATCCACTGAATTCTCTAGGCAAGAATGCTGCGTTGATAGCCATTTCCTTCTCCAGGGTATCTTCCCTACCCAGGGATTACACTTGGGTCTCCCTCACTGCAGGCACATATTTTACCTGTCTGAGCCACCAGGGAAGCCCAATTAAGCTCTATTATGAGTTCATCATGGGGGGAGTAAAAAGTGTATGTTTGGACGCAAGCTGACCTTGATTCTAATCCTTGTTCTGCCATTAAGAACATTAATTGTAGATATATTAATTTAACTACGAATCCAGCAAAAGGGGACTAGAAATCCTCTTTTGCAGTGGTGTTCTGGTAATTAGGAGGGTGTACGGGAAAATAGCTCTCACAAAACCTGGCACCCAGTAAAGACTCAATCCAGATCCACATACCAGTAGCGTTCCTTCCAGATGATGGAGGGATGATGTTTCACTAAACAGCCCTAGGTGAAAGCATGAAGTTTGACCAACCTCAGATTCCATTTCCCTCCCCCTCCCTCTCCAAAGCCCAGGCCTCCTCTCCTCTTTTCAACATCAAAATCAGCTCGCAGGAGAGGATGTGACATCAGTCACTTGCTTCTGATTGTTAATGAGCTTACATCATCCCCTCCCTTCAGAGGGAGACTTTACATTCCAAGCCTTTTATGTAACAATAGGAAGAATGGCTTTGTTTCTGGTTAAAGGCTCAGTGTGCTGGGGAGGAAAGAGGCTGTGCAAACAGGGGCCCCTAGGTGAGACTCCTGAAATCTTACCCATGAAGGTAAATAATCCTTCCCTGCAATCAAGTTAGCAGCTAAAAGCAAAGGAGACCCCTATTTCACTATATCTAGTGTCCATACGTTCCCCCTCTCTCTCTGCAGCTGAACATTCCACCCACCACAGGGTCTGATCACCTCCCTGGCTTGTAGTTTTATTTTGGATTTCAATTATTGTATTATTAGTAGTTGTAATTCTCCATAAGAGACAAATAGGGGGAAAGGGAGTATTTGCCTATGATTTATTACTCTTTAAACTAAATGTCTGCAGGTTAATTAAATTGAAAAGTATTCCCTCTGGGATGTACCAGGTCCCTGGTGATCCAACAAGGTAATAAAACCATGGTGAAAGGGAAAGCATTATCGCATGGTGCTTTATTCTCATCAGCAAGGGCATCCAAATACAAATTTAGTCAATTATTGCGTGATTCAGAACAGATTTGCTGGGAACTAAATTAGCAAAATGGTCTGTGTGGGCTCTGTGGTCCCTGTGGGGCAAATGAGCCAAAGTTGTCCAAGGGCCAGTGGTCCCATGCCCTGACTAAACACATTTACCCAAAAAGTGACTATCAAACAAAGAATTCTGCTCTGGTTTTATCAAAAAAGTGTCTACCACTATGGCAGCAACCTCTGTTAGGGATGTGTGTCTCTATACATATTTAAATCACCTCATTTCCTTTGTTTCTCCAATCTCCCTCCATTAATTCATTAATTTGATTAAGACTTTGTATCTTCAGTTCCTCTAAACAATAGGACAGATGTTATCAGATCTGAACAACAATGAAATCAATGAAGACTGTAGAGAAGCAAGAAGAAAGGTAGAGGGTAATAGCAATTCTTCACGGAAAGCAACCTAACCCATTTTAAATTTAATTTGGAGTGTCATTAATTTCAGAGTTCCAAATGCTAAGGCCATTTTAATCATGCAGATCCCACATCCTTCTGAGTTGTGGCAGAGAATTCTTTTTTTTTTCCTTGTGATCCTGTGTTAGTAAGGACATGCTGGGCAAACAGCCAAGGTGCTATAAGCTCAATAATAATAATAATCTGTACTTAAAGTTCACATGATGTCTATTAGCCGTTGGCTCTTCTGATAAGGGGAGAGTCACCTCTTCAGATTCTATCGCTGTTTGACTTAGTACTTTCTTTAGTGAATGAGAAATGCCATCAAGTAAGCCATCTTTCTTACACGGAGGGGAAGAGGGCATGCAACACAGACTACAGAGAAAAGCTCTGGAATAAACAAACATATGAAGGAGATGTGGGTTTGGTGTGGGAAAGGATTTGAGGAAAAAATGAAAAGAAACTGACCTTGCAAAGGAGGGCAAAACCCTCTCTCTTCTGGAGAGTTGTCTTAGGATGTGTGATTTATTCTGAACCCGTTCACTCTCCACCAAAAGAAAAGTAACTTGGTGATCTACTTCACCAAGATCAACAAGATCAAATAGATACTAAATCCCAAGTCACTTTAGCTCGCACACTAGGTTTGGATTCTCTTTTCTGATAGGTATCATTTATTGAATTTATAGTGTATGCAGAGAATTCACAAGTTTTTTGAATACATTCGCCTTCTTTTTCATCACAAAAGCTGCACTATTTATTTTCCTCATTTTGTAAATGAGGATACTGAAGCTTTAAGAGGAAATAGAAAATTTGCCCACAGTTGGCAAGAGGGAAAGCTGGAAATTTTATCTGGAATCCCAAGCCTTCCACTTTTAATTCTGCATCACCAGGCTTTTTTTCAACAACTTGTAAAGATGTTTTATTGTTGCTCTCTCTCTTTTTTTAAATAAAGAGTTCAAACATGGCCTTCTAAAATATGGGTTCTTTTTTTATTTTTATTTTTTTAGTTAAATAGGTATCTAGATTCTTAGATAGGAACTGAGATGTCTAATATTCTATCCTTTCCAGCCTGCTCCAAATATTTAAATTGGATTTTAAAGGCATAACTAATCAAAATGGTCTTAGAAAATCAGCATGTGATCAGTTTGGAAGATTGTGTGAGTGCTAAGTCGCTTCAGTAATGTCCAACTCTTTGCGACCCTATGGACTGTAGCCCACCAGGCTCCTCTGTCCATGGGATTCTCCAGGTGAAAATACTGGAGTGGGTTGCCATGCCCTCCTCCAGGGGACCTTCCCAACCCAGAGATTGAGCTTCATCCCTGAAGTCCTAGAAATTAGCTGCCAGGGGAATGTAAAACTTAATATGAATATACTGACTGAACTGAATATGGATGTAGAACGTAATATGTCCTATGCTGGACTGGTTTGGGCTAGAAGTTTTCATGAATGTTCTGAAACCAGTTTGTTTCTCAAAGTCCCACATTTATTTTCCCTGTGCCTCCTTAGAAAGTGGGATTAGCGATTTTAGTTACTATCTCATTTTGCAAAGGGTCTTCCCTGATAGCTCAGTTGGTAAAGAATCCGCCTGCAATGTGGAGACTGGGGTTCAATTCCCAGGTCAGGAAGATCCGTTGGAGAAAGGATAGGCTGCCCACTCCGGTATTCTTGGACTCACAAAGTGTTGGACACGACTGAGCGACTTTCACTTTCACTTTGCAAAACAGTCAAGGATGAATAAAATAACACTAGCAAAATACTAATTGTTAGAAAGGTATAAACAATTTAAAAAATAACTACTTCAAAAACTTTATTTCCTTCAATTCACCTTCTAGGGAATGAAGACACAAGACAGTCAATAATTCAAATTCCCTAGTAAAATGGAAAAGTATTATTGACCCTGAAGAGCACAGAGGTTAATTTATTTGCAAAAATCACCTCCTGCCACATGCTCTGGGTGGAGAAGAAATTATGTGAAGCCGTATGAGAAAACAATCACCTTTCTCCCTCTACATCCCTCCCCCCATTTCTGTTCATTTTGGAGGAGTGTTGGTAAGGGATTGCTTCCCAGAAAGTAATACAAGGAAGGTGCTTGAGTATGCTTGAATGTATCAAAGCATATATGTTTATTTTTGTCCATGAGAGAAGCCATAGAGACCAGAAGTATTGGCAATATGGATGACAGCCAAGCACATTTTGCAGGCCAGGCAGAATTTTTGCAGGCCTATTTATTTATTTATTTTTTAATGATTTGCAAGGCTGGGTAAATTGAATTACTCACTGTTGATTATAAAATGGGTTAGTAGGCAAGCCCAGAAGGTCAACTTGTTTACCACTACAACTGCTATCATTTCTCTCCATCCAAAATTATTCTTCAAGGAAATTATTCCCATCTTTAATCCAATCTATAAAGACGATGGCATGTCTTCAAATCATTCCCAATAATCCCAATAAGAGAACACTAAATTTGTCATGACTTGTTGACATTTGAATTTTAAATTAATTAATCTCCATTAGGAAGCTTTTTTATTTAAAAGATTCTTCTTTTAAATTGTATTTGGAATGATATATATGGGTTTCCCAGATGGCTCAGGTAAATAACCTGCCTGTCAATGTAGGACACGTGGGTTCGATGAATCCCTGCATCAGGAATATTCCCTGGAGGAGGAAATAGCAACTCACTCCATTATTCTTGCCTGGAAAATCCCATGGACAGAGGAACCTGGCAGGTTACAGTCCATGGGGCCACAGAGAACTGGACACAATTGAGCGACTAAGCACACACAATGATATGTAGTGGACGATTGCTCTTTATTTGATTATTCACAATCTATCCCCTTGTCTTCTGATAAGGGAATCCCAATTCCTTTAAAGGAAAGTATTTCCCCCTCCCAAAGTATATATCATGGATGGGACTATAAATGAAGCCTTTCTATCCTCCTCTAGAAGAGTGACAGGGGGAAAAAAAAAAAAGCCATGTCAATTGGAGCCATCCTGGCAGTAGAGCCTGGTGAGATGGACTAGTAAATATTAAAACAGAATTCTAAAGCAATTTGGTTCCTTTTCTGTTTTTTTGTTTTTAACACTTAATCAGTCCAGTTCCTGAGTTTGCCTTCCCTTCTGTGATCTGCCCTCAATGGTACTCCCCTCTGCCTTCTTGTCTATTCCCATCTTGTGTAAGTTAGCCAGAATCCATTCCTTTTGCTTGTAACCACATATTTTAAGGTCTCAAGATACTAAAGTCAACTGGAAGTAATGATGTCAAGACCAAGCCTGATCCAGGGAGGCAGAGGACTTGTTTTAAATACTTCTGGCTTTGATCTCATTTTCCCCTTGTGTTGTTTTAAAATATCTAGAGGAGGAAAAAAAAGTTACAACAGAATCTTTTAATTAGTTACCAGATCTATTGAAGAAGGAGTCCAGACTTAAACCTTTTCTAGCATTTGCCTTTTTGCATTTTGTACCTTGGACAGTAGTCTGTGTCCAAGTCAATTCTGATATAAAAAGTAAGCAAAATATATCACTTAACAAAAAAACAAGACCAGGTGAGATTTTCATCTGACAATTTTCATCAGTGTCCCTTCAAGAGACAACATTGGGAATTTATGAATGAAATTAATTTTGAATTCTGTATCAGACCATGCCAATTCCTTCACTTTGTGAATTCAAGATCTGTTTCCAAATTAGGTATTTCATTAGCTTTAATGTATCTTCTAACCTGATTGAGACTTTAGGATGTATTTTGTAATTTGGGTTCATTCATAAATCACTCTTTAGGAAATTATTGTATGAATAAAAACTGGAGAGAATCATACTCCCTGCTCTGTTCTAAGAATTGAGGTAATAACAACAAGTTAGCACATGTTTCCCTAGGCACTGAGATAAGCTACTTGGGTAACATAGTGAATGGCTAAGACCGCAAGGAGGGGAAAGTTGGAAAGAAAATAAATATTTATCAAACATATTCTTTGCCAAGTATTATATTAGAAAGTTATTATCTCTATTTTTCAAGTGAAGAAAACTGAGACTTAGAAACATTAAATATTTTTATTACTCATTTACTGAAGATTTGCCATGGGCCAAAGATTGTGCTAGGCCCTGGAAATCCAAAGATGGCTAAGATGCAGGAATAAATGGCAGGTTCATGAATTAAACCCAGGTCCATCTATCTCTGAAGCCAAACACAATAAATAATATGCCTCCCATGGAACATTGCCTAAGTCAAGATCACTTCTCCTGACATGAAAATAAGACAAAGAACCAGAATAGAACCAGTTTTTTCAATGTTTTACCATCAGAACAGCATTCATGGGAATTTTCATAATTAGAATCATTTCTCAGTATAGTAGAGGAATTTTATAATTCTCAATTTTATGATTTTATTTTTCCCAAGACTCCTATAAAATTGAGAACAAATATTCACTCTCAATTAACAAATCATATATCATTCTCATTTAAAATATAGAAAGAAAAAAAAAACTTAATGAGATTACTTAATGAACATCCTAGAATGGAAAAAAAAAAAAAAAATGGTGATGTGGGTTCAATGGTCCAGACAACACAGTGACTTAGCTCAGATTATTGGCTTCCAGCAACCACCCCAGTGCAACTCAACCTTGGAGATGCCACATGAGAATTTAAGAAGCTAAAGTGGCACAAAACCTTTATTATTTATCACTAACTGCAAGTAGCTCTTGGGAGGATAAAAGCAGTAAGAAAAACAGCCTTAGAAGGTAGGTCAATAGCCAAAGTTTTCTCTTCTCCACATTGTCATGGCACATCCCTGCTAACTCACCACTCCCTCAAGGCAGGCCAGTGCCAGTCCAAGGTGGTATAACCTCAGGGCAACAATGCAGCCCAGTAAACTATTGGCGGTGTGAAGCCAAAAATAGACCTCACAATATCAAGAACTCAGTGAGTAGCTTGCACAGTGCAGTGAATGAACATAGCTGAAGAAAGAATTGGCGAGTTAATAAATTATTTTACATAGGGCTTCCCTCATAGCTCAGTTGGCAAAGAATCTGCCTGCAATGCAGGAGACCCAGGTTTGATTCCTGGGTTGGGAAGACCGCTTGGAGAAGGAAATGGCAACCCAGTCCAATATTCTTGCCTGGAGAATCCTATGGACAAAGGAGCCTGGCAGGCTACAGTCCATGGGGTTGCAAGAGTTGGACATGACTTAGGGACTAAAGCACCACCAAATTATATGAACTCCTTATTGCCAAATTCAGACTTAAATTGAAGAAAGTAGGGAAAACCACTAGACCATACAGGTATGACCTAAATCAAACCCCTTATGATTATACAGTGGAAGTGAGAAATAGATTTAAGGGCCTAGATCTGATAGATAGAGTGCCTGATGAACTATGGAATGAGGTTCGTGACATTGTACAGGAGACAGGGATCAAGACCATCCCCGTGGAAAAGAAATGCAAAAAAGCAAAATGGCTGTCTGGGGAGGCCTTACAAATAGCTGTGAAAAGAAGAGAAGCAAAAAGCAAAGGAGAAAAGGAAAGATATAAACATCTGAATGCAGAATTCCAAAGAATAGCAAGGAGAGATAAGAAAGCCTTCTTCAGTAATCAAAGCAAAGAAATAGAGGAAAACAACAGAATGGGAAAGACTAGGGATCTCTTCAAGAAAATCAGAGATACCAAAGGAACATTTCATGCAAAGATGGGCTCGATAAAGGACAGAAATGGTATGGACCTAACAGAAGCAGAAGATATTAAGAAGAGGTGGCAAGAATACACAGAAGAACTGTACAAAAAAGATCTTCATGACCCAGATAATCACGATGGTGTAATCACTGACCTAGAGCCAGACATCCTGGAATGTGAAGTCAGGTGGGCCTTAGAAAGCATCACTACAAACAAAGCTAGTGGAGGTGATGGAATTCCAGTTGAGCTCTTTCAAATCCTGAAAGATGATGCTGTGAAAGTGCTGCACTCAATATGCCAGCAAATTTGGAAAACTCAGCAGTGGCCACAGGACTGGAAAAGGTCAGTTTTCAATCAAACCCCAAAGAAAGGCAATGCCAAAGAATGCTCAAACTACCACACAATTGCACTCATCTCACATGCTAGTAAAGTAATGCTCAAAATTCTCCAAGCCAGGCTTCAGCAATATGTGAACCGTGAACTTCCTGATGTTCAAGATGGTTTTAGAAAAGGCAGAGGAACCAGAGATCAAATTGCCAACATCCACTGGATCATGGAAAAAGCAAGAGAGTTCCAGAAAAACATCTATTTCTGCTTTATTGACTATGCCAAAGCCTTTGACTGTGTGGATCACAATAAACTATGGAAAATTCTGAAAGAGATGGGAATACCAGACCACCTGATTTGCCTTTTGAGAAATCTATATGCAGGTCAGGAAGCAATAGTTAGAACTGGACATGGAACAACAAACTGGTTCCAAATAGGAAAAGGAGTACGTCAAGGCTGTATACTGTTGCCCTGCTTATTTAACTTATCTGCAGAATACATCATGAGAAATGCTGGACTGGAAGAAACACAAGCTGGAATCAAGATTGCCGGGAGAAATCTCAATAACCTCAGATATGCAGATGACACCACCCTTATGGCAGAAAGTGAAGAGGAACTCAAAAGCCTCTTGATGAAAGTGAAAGAGGAGAGTGAAAAAGTTGGCTTAAAGCTCAACATTCAGAAAATGAAGATCATGGCATCTGGTCCCATCACTTCATGGGAAATAGATGGGGAAACAGTGGACACAGTGTCAGACTTTATTTTGGGGGGCTCCAAAATCACTGCAGATGGTGATTTGAGCCATGAAATTAAAAGACGCTTACTCCTTGGAAGGAAAGTTATGACCAACCTAGATAGCATATTCAAAAGCAGAGACATTACTTTGCCAACAAAGGTTCGTCTAGTCAAGGCTATGGTTTTTCCTATGGTCACGTATGGATGTGAGAGTTGGACTGTGAAGAAGGCTGAACGCCGAAGAATTGATGCCTTTGAACTGTGGTGTTGGAGAAGACTCTTGAGAGTTCCTTGGACTACAAGGAGATCCAACCAGTCCATTCTGAAGGAGATCAGCCCTGGAATTTCTTTGGAAGGAATGATGCTAAAGCTGAAACTCCAGTACTTTGGCCACCTCATGAGAAGAGTTGACTCATTGGAAAAGACTCTGATGCTGGGAGGGATTGGGGGCAGGAGGAGAAGGGGACGACAGAGGATGAGATGGTTGGATGGCATCACTGACTCGATGGACGTGAGTCTGAGTGAACTCTGGGAGTTGGTGATGGACAGGGAGGCCTGGCGTACTGCGATTCATGGGGTCGCAAAGAATCGGACACGACTGAGTGAATGAACTGAACTGAACTGAGTGAAAGTTGCTCAGTCATGTCCAACTCTTTTGCAACCCAACGGACTATGCAGTCCACAGAATTCTCCAGGCCAGAATACTGGAATGGGTAGCCTTTCCCTTCTCCAGTGGATCTTCCCGACCCAGGACTTGAACCATGGTCTCCTGCATTGCAGGCAGATTCTTTACCAGCTGAGCTACCAAGGAAGCCCCAAAAATTATACATAAGAACTATCCTCAAAGTCATTAGAAAGATATAAAAGTTGTAAAAAATGAAGTAGAATAAATAATAAGGAAGTTAGAATTAGAATAGACTCCATCAGTTATGAGTTGCAGAAGAAGATAAATCAACCTCCATATAGAGAAAATAAAATATTTGCAAAATAACGGTGAAGAATTTCCTGAAATTGAAGGAAAAATACATCCTTGGCACCATTTGTCCTCTACTACTGTAGTGTGTGATACACTACAAAGAGTTGACCAGGAAAGAAAAAGACAAGAGATCCAAGAAACAAGTTTCATACCAGGAGAGAGGCAACAGAGATTCTTAAGTTAATGGGGAGAGGGATTCCAGGATGACTGTCTTGTGGCAGAGCCAGGGAGGAACAAGTTACTATTAGAGAAGGAAGTCAGAAGAGGGCTCTGGAAAAGTGCCTCCAAGAAAATGATATTTTAGAATATCTGGTGTGTTTGAAAGTATTGGAGAAAGACATAATCATGGCAGAAATTTCAGAAGTGAATCGATGTTTGGTGCCTGTGAGAATTTGCTGTATGATGAAAGGAACCCAAAGCTGGTGCTCTGTGACCACCTAGAGGGGTAGGATGGAGAGGGAAGTGGGAGAGAGGTTTAAGAGGGAGGGGACATTTGTACACCTATGGCTGATTCATGTTGATGTATGGCAGAAATATTGTAAAGTAATTATCCTCTGATTAAAAATAACATTGAATTGAAAAAAGTAAAAAGCAAATCAATTATTAATGCCAAGAAAAAGAAATAAAAACTGTACAAGAAGGAAAATATGAGAACATATTATGATACTTAGTTTTGAATAATCTCCATTTCATATAAATTGTGTCCAAAGATGGAAAAGAGGAACGTTGTCTGTATTAGTCTGATGGTGCTGCCATAGAAAAGTACCACAAACTGGGTAGCTTTGACAAGAGAAACTTACTATCTCACAATATCAGGGACTGGGAGTCCAAAAGCAAGGTGTTGGCAGTGTTGGATCTTTCTGAAGGGAGGAGGATCTGTTCCAGGCATCTGTCCATGGCTTATAGATGGCTGTCTTCCTGGTCACTTGGCAGTTTCCACATATACATTGTCTGAATTTCCCCCTTTTATAAAGAATAAACCCACCTTACTGAGCGTACTTTAATTAATTACTTCTATAAAGATCCTACTTCCAAATAAGGTCACATTCAGAGGAACAGAGAGTTAGAACTTCAAAATATGAGTCAGTGAGACACAATTTAGCCCATAACACTAATCAACACATTTCATGAGGTTAGTATATCTTTGATAGTAACATCAAATAAGAATGTAGTTGAATAAGCACTGCTTTGTTACAGTATAATAAAGATATGTATAGGTCAGTTTCAAGTATGAGCAGAGAGGTAATCATCTTAAATAACTGAATCCAAGAACATACCAAAAAATTTTATAATTAACTCAGGTTTATCCTTGAAATAGAAGAATGAGTAATTCAGACATTCTATAAATATAGTTCACCACTTTAACAGACAAAAATAGAAAATCCCTGATCATTCCAGATGCAAAACACTGTTTGATAGAGTTCAATACTTATGTTCATAATTTGAGAAAACTTAAAACAATAAGAAAAATAGTTAAATGTGACAAAACAATTAGATTAAAATAAAATGTAAGGTAACATCTTTGTGACATAGGGCAGAGAAAGGCTTCTTTTTTTTCTTTTAATTGAAATATAGTGATTTATGCATACGTGTGTGCTAAGTGAATGCATGCTAAGTTGCTTCGGTTATGTTCGACCCTTTGCAACCCCATGGACTGTATGTAGCCTACCAGGCTCCTCTGTCCATTGGATTCTCGAGGCAAGAATACTGGAGAGGGTTGCCATAGTTGATTTATAAAGTTGTGTTAATTACTGCTGTGCAGGAAATTGATTTAGTTTTATATATATATATATATATATATATATACATTTGTTTTTTATATCCTTATTCTTTATGGTTTACCATAGGATGTTGAATATAGCTCTCTGTGCTATATAGAATGACCGTGTTGTTTATCTATTCTATATATAAATGCTTACATCTGCTAATTCCAAATTCCCACTCCATTCCTCCCCCAACTCTCTCCCCCTTGGCACCACCAATCTGTTCTCTCTGTCGATGATTCTATTTCATAAATAGACTTGTTTGTGCCATATTTTAGCTTCCACATACAAATGATATCATATGATATTTGTCTTTCTCTTTCTGACTTACTTCCCTTAATATGATAATCTCTAGTTGCATCCATGTTGCTGCAAATGGCATAATTTCATTCCTTTTTATGGTTGAGTAGTATTCCATTGTATATATGTACCACATCTTTTTAAATTTTTTTATTTATTTTTTTAACTGGAGGACAATCACTTCATAACACTGTGGTGGTCTCTGCCACACATCAACACGGATCAGCCTTAGGCACACATGTATGCACCCCTTCATGAACCCCTCTTCCACCTCCCTCCCCAACCCACCCCTCTGGTTGTCCCAGAGCACTGGCTTTGAGTGCCCTGCTTCATGCATCAAACTTGCACTGGTCATCTCTTTAACATATGGTAATATACATGTTTCAGTGTTATTCTCTCTTATCATCCCACCCTTGTCTTCTAGCACATTGTCCAATAGTCTGTTCTTTATATCTGTGTCTCTTTTGCTGCCCTGCATTTAGGATCATCATTACCATCTTTCTAAACTCCATACATATGCATTAATATACTGTATTAGTGTATCTCTTTCTGACTTACTTCACTATGTATAATAGGCTCCAGTTTCATCCACCTCATTAGAACTGACTCAAATGTGTTCTTTCTTATAACTGACTAATATTCCATTATGTATATGTACCACAACTTCCTTATCTATTTGTCTACTGGTGGACGTCTAGGTTGCTTCCATGTCCTAGCTATCGTAAACAGTGCTGCAATGAACACTGAGGTACATGTTTCTCTTTCAATTCTGATTTCCTTGATGTGTGTGCCCAGCAGTGGGATTATTGGGTCATATGGCAGTTCTATTTCCAGTTTTTTAAGGAATCTCCACACAGTTCTCCACAGTGTCTGTACCCGTTTTCATTCTCACCAACAGTGTAAGAGTGTTCCCTTTTCTCCACACCCTTTCCAGCATTTATTTTTTGTAGACTTTTTGATGGCAGTCATTCTGACCAGTGTGAGATAATACCTCATTGTGGTTTTGATTTGCATTTCTCTAATAAAGAGTGATGCTGAGCACTTTTTCATGTGTTTATTAGCCATCTGTATGTCTTCTTTGGAGAAATATCTGTTTAGTTCTTTGGTCCACTTTTTGATTGGCTTGTTTGTTTTTCTGGTATTGAGCTGCATGAGCTTCTTGTATATTTTGGAGATTAATTCTTTGTCAGTTGCTTCATTTGCTATTATTTTCTCCCATTCTGAAGACTGCCTTTTCACCTTGCTTATAGTTTCCTTCATTGTGAAAAAGCTTTTAAGTTTAATTAGGTCCCATTTGTTTATTTTTCCTTTTATTTCCATTACTCTGGGAGGTGGGTCATAGAAGATCATGCTGTGATTTATGTCAGAGAGTGTTCTGCCTATGTTTTCCTCTAGGAGTTTTATAGTTTCTGTTCTTACATTTATATCTTTAATCCATTTTGAGTTTGTTTTTGTGTATGGTGTTAGAAAGTGTTCTAGTTTCATTCTTTTACAGGTGGTCGACCAGTTTTCCCAGCATCACTTGTTAAAGAGATTGTCTTTTCTCCATTGTATATTTTTTGCTTCCTTTGACAAAGATACCGTGTCCATAGGTGAGTAGATTTATCTCTGGGCTCTCTATTTTGGTCCATTGATCTGTATTTCTGTCTTTGTGCCAGCCATACTGTCTTGATGACTGTAGCTTTGTAGAAGAGTCTGAAGTCAGGAAGGTTGATTCCTCTAGTTCCATTCTTCTTTCTCAAGATTATTTTGGATATTCGAGTTTTTTTGTGTTTCCATACAAAATGTGAAATTATTTGTTCCAGTTCTATGAAAAATATCATTGGTAGCATGGTAGGGATTGCATTGAATCTATAGATTGCTTTGGGTAGTATACTCATTCTCATTATATTGATTCTTCCAATCCATGAACATGGTATATTTCTCCATTTATTTGTGTCATCTTTGATTTCTTTCATCAGTATGCTATAGTTTTCTCTATATAGGTTTTTTGTTTCTTTAGGTAAATTTATTCCTAAGTATTTTATTCTTTTTGTTGCAATGGTGAATGGGATTGTTTCCTTACTTTCTCTTTCTGTCTTCTTATTGTTAATATACAGGAATGCAAGGGATTTCTGTATTAATTTTATGTCCTGTAACTTTACTATATTCATTGATTAGCTCTAGTAATTTTCTGGTGGTGTCTTTAGAGTTTTCTATGTAGAGGATCATTCCATCTTCAAACAGTGAGAGTTTTGCTTCTTCTTTTTCAATCTGGATTCCTTTTATTTCTTTTTCTTCTCTGATTGCTCTGGCTAGGACTTTCATAACTATGTTGAATAGTAGTGGTGAGAGTGGGCACCCTTGTCTTGTTCCTGATTTTAGAGGAAATGCTTTCCATTTTTCACCATTGAGGATGTTTGCTATGGGCTTGTCATATATTGCTTTGTACCACATCTTCCTTATCCAATCTGTCAATGTTTATTGTTGTTTCCATTTCTTGGCTATTGTAATAGTGCTGCTATTAACATATGTATGCATGTACCTTTTTGAATTATACTTTTGTCCAGATATATGCCTAGAAGTGGGACTGCTGGATCATATCATAATTCTATTTTTAAAACCTCCATACTATTTTCCACTGTGGTTGCATCAACTCACATCCACACCAACAGTGTGGAAAAGGAGAATGACTTCTTAAATGAAAGTTTAAATGCATAAATCACAAAGCAGAACAAAACATCTAAACTAAATTTTAATACCAAAATTAAGAATTTTAGTTCAATTGAGAGCACTATGCACAAAGTTCCTACTGCTGCTAAGTCGCTTCAGTCGTGTCTGACTCTGTGCGACCCCATAGACGGCAGGCCACCAGGCTCCCCCGTCTCTGGGATTCTCCAGGCAAGAACACTGGAGTGGGTTGCCATTTCCTTCTCCAATGCATGAAAGTGAAAAGTGAAAGTGAAGTCACTTAGTCGTGTCCGACTCTTCGTGACTCCATGGACTGCAGCCCACCAGGCTCCTCCGTCCATGGGACTTTCCAGGCAAGAGTACTGGAGTGGGGTGCCATCGCCTTCTTCACCAAAGTTCCTATACCTATCAAAATGGGAGAAGATATTTGTGGCATCTAAACCAATAAAGAATACATTTTTGAACATATAAAGAACTCTTAAAATTTGATAAAGTAAGAATTCTTATAGATAAAATGGGCAAGGTAATTTATAGAAGAGGAAACCCAAGAAGTTAATAAGCATTCATCAAGGTGCTCAAAATCACTGCTAACTGGTGAAAGGCAAATTTGGCCATTAGATTGGCCAAAAAGAGAATGCTGGATAATGCCAAGTATCAATGAGGAAGTGGGGACAGACGGACTTTCACACACTGCTAGAGTAACGGTAGGCTGGAGGCAATTCATCATGACTCAGCCTTATTAAGCGGCCATTAGCCTTACATATATCACAAGGAAATGATTCTTTGGGTCTGAAAGGGACCTGAAAGAGATTTGGAATACCCTGGGTATTTAGTACTGTGAATGAGAATAGGAAAAAATGTGATAAGTAAACATCATGGAGTATTACTTGACAACTAGAATCGAAGGATTAAATATACACATGCTTGGTGAAAAAAGTTGGAAGCACAAAGAGATATACACTACAATATCATTTACAAAAATTAAAAAAAATTATATACACTCAAAAATACATATATTTCAAGAACATATTAAAGTAAAAAGATACACATAATTAGCATTAACCTGGCTGGTAGTGGTATGAGGATAAAATAAGATACATAAACAGAGGAAGGAAGGAACCAACGGAGGGAGGAGGGAGAAAGAAAGCCATATTAGTTAGCTGTTGCAACTATAATGCATAACAAATGCTAGAATTTCAGTATTAAAAAAACATTTATTTCTCATGCCTGTGCAGGTCATCTGGGAGTTGGCTGACCTAGCCTGGAACTTGGTTACAGGGACAGATTGAGTCCAGGTCTGTTTGATATGTTTCTCATCCTCCTTAGACTAGTGGGTAACCAAGGTATGTTTTTTTTGTGATGAGAAACAGGAGCTCAAGTGTGTGAGTTTAACCAGGATAATGCAGTTGGACCAATATTTCATTGGCCTGAAGCAAGTCATATGGCCAAGCCCAAGTCAAGTATCAGGAAAAATGCTCCACCCACCAGAAAGCTCTGGCAGGAGTGTAAATATATCAATCAGAAAGTTAAACTTTGGGAATCAATAATTCCATTTACTGTGATTGGAGGATGGATAGATAGACGTTATATATGTGCATTTGTGGATACATAGACACATACATACATACATTTGTAACAAAAGAGTTTTGCATGGACAAGTAATGATGACAATACATAAACTGAGGAGTGTGATTAATCAACCTTATGCATCTAATGTCCCCAAAACAATACCAAAACAAACAACACTTAGAAACAGTAAGTGAGTAGAAAGTTCAGACTTAACATCATAGGCGGCACTGCAAAATATCCTAATTGATACTAGTCATCTCCATACTCATTATGGGGCTTCCCCAGTGGTTCAGTGGTAAAGAATCCACCTGCAATGCCAGAGACCCAGGAGGTGCAGGTTCGATCCCTGGGTGGGGAAGATCCCCTGGAGGAGGGCATGACAACCTACTCCGGTATTCTTGCCTGGAAAATCCCATGAATAGAGGAGCCCAGCGGGCTACAGTCCATGGGGTTACAAAGAGTTGGATATGACTGAAGTGACCATGGGGTTACAAAGAGTTGGACGTGACTAAAGTGACTGAGTGCACACACATACTCATTATGGAAAATAATGGTACAAAGAGAATGTATTATCCTTTTTGTTTAGAACCTGAAAATGTACTGTTTACAAAAATAAGTAGAATCTGCACTGCTTAATATAGCTATGATGTAGTTTTGTTCTAAGCAATTCAGCAACAGGGGTGAGAGCTTCTAAAGCTTTGGAGTTCCAATATAAAGTAAGATGAGACCCATTCTAATTCGACTCTATTTCGAGATGCTTAAGGTACTATAGCCAGTTCTTTGCTACTATGTACATATTTAGCATATCAGAATGAAAACCAAAGGTCTGTCTAGTTAAAGCTATAGTTTTTCCAGTGGTCATGTATGGATGTGAGAGTTGGACTATAAAGAAAGCTGAGTGCCCAAGAATTGATGCTTTTGAACTGTGGTGTTGGAGAAGACTCTTGAAAGTCCCTTGGACTGCAAGGAGATCAAACCAGTCCATCCTACGAGACAGCAAAAGAGACACTGATGTATAGAACAGTCTTATGGACTCTGTGGGAGAGGGAGAGGGTGGAAAGATTTGGGAGAATGGCATTGAAACATGTAAAATATCATGTAAGAAACGAGTTGCCAGTCCAGGTTCGATGCACGATACTGGATGCTTGGGGCTAGTGCACTGGGACGACCCAGAGGGATGGTATGTGGAGGGAGGAGGGAGGAGGGTTCAGGATGGGGAACACATGTATACCTGTGGCGGATTCATTTTGATATTTGGCAAAACTAATACAATTATGTAAAGTTTAAAAATAAAACAAAATTTATCATTAAAAAAATAAAATAACATAAAGGAAATCAGTCACGAATATTCATTGGAAGGACTGATGCTGAAGCTGAAACTCTAATACTTTGGCCACCTGATGTGAAGAACTGAATCACTAAGAAAAGACCCTGATGCTGGGAAAGATTGAAGGCAGGAGGAAAAGGGGATGACAGAGGATGAGATGGTTGGATGGCATCACCAACTCGATGGACATGAGATTGAGCAAGCTCCAGGAGTTGGTGATGGACAGGGAAGCCTGGCATACTGCAGTCCATGGGGTCACAAAGAGTTAGACATGACTGAGCAGCTGAACTGAGCTGAACTGAGCTGAATGAAAGCCAAAGCTTTTACACAAAGGCTGCTAATGAAAATCTGTTAATGGAAAAGAATTTGGTAGACATGACCACATCTAAATTAAAGACTTCAATTTTGACAAATCAGCAAAATATTGTGAAAAAGATATTTACGAAAGAGATGTGGAACTGGTATCTAGAATATATAAGAAGCTTTACAAACAAATAAGAAAAAGAAAGCAAATTTTAAACAAAAAAATGGGCAATGGACATGAACAGGCAATTGATAGATGGGGAAATGTAAACAGCTACTAAGTATATCTTTCATATCAGAGACATGCAAAATTTTAAAAAGATGTTATCTTATACCTATCAGATTAGTAAAAATTAGAAAGTGCTGGCAAGGATGTGGAGAAATTTCACCCTTACTGGTGGTGAAATTATTAATTGCTGCAAATTCTATAAAGCAATCTGAAAGTACTTAATGAAGTAAAGTATACCCTCACAACCTGGAAACTCTACGCTTGGGAATATAATCTAGAAAACATCTTGCTAAGAAATCTATAAGTAAACATGATGATAGAGTATTGTTTTAGCATTATTTGTGGTACCAAAAAGTTGAAAGCAATCTAACTACCCTCTAGAGAATCTAAGTACCCATTAGATATCCACCAGGGAAATGGATAAGTAAAACGGGCTCCATGTAAGAGTCAGAAATGGTATATGCATTGGTATTGACATAATCTGCAGGACTCCAAAGCAATAAACTGGGTTTATACAGAGAAAAATGTGTAGCTGTCAAAACATTCTTTTAGAGGAAAAGTGAAAAAAGGGAATGAGATTTTTTTATGGGTGTATAATTGCTTTACAATGTTGTGTTAGTTTCTGCTGTACAATGAAGTGAATCAGCTACAAGGATACATATATCCTTCCCTCTTGGTCCCTTCTCCCACCCCTCTCCCAACCCCACCCCTCTAGGTCATCACAGAGCGCTGAACTGAGCTCCCTGTGCTTTATAGCAGGTTCCCACTAGCTATCCATTTTGCATATGACAGTGTATTTATGTCAAACCTAATCACTCAATTTGTCCCACCCTCCCCTTCCCCATTGTGTCCAAATGTCCATTCTCTGCATCTGTGTCTCTATTACTACTGCTCTGGAAATAGGTTCATCTGTACCATTTTTCTAGACTCCACATATACATGTTAATATACGATATTTGTTTTTCTCTTTCTAATTGACTTCACTTTATATGACAGACTCTAGGTCCATCCACATGTCTATAAATGATCTAATTTTTTCCTTTTTATGGCTGAGTAATATTCCATTGTATAGTTATAGCACATTACCATCTATATGGGCTTCTCTGGTGGCTCAGTTGGTAAAAAATGTGCCTGCCAATTCAGGAGATGCAGGTTCAATCCCTGGGTCGGGAAGACCCCCTGGAGAAGGAAATGGCAACCCGCTCCAGTATTCTTGCCTGGAAAATTCCATGGACAGAGGAACCTGGCAGGCTACAGTCCATGGGGTTGCAAAGAGTCAGACATGACTTATCACACATGCACACACACATACACACCATCTATATAACTTTAAAATGCATACATAAACAACACAATAAAATCTTCCAAATAAACACTAATAAACTAAATAAACAGGTGGAAGGTAAATAAGAAGAATCTATGGGAAAACTCTTTAAAAGGTGTTGATGGGAGTGCTGAGGGATACTAGGGATAGGGATCAAGTTAGAAACAAAATAAAATAAGATGAAATAAAACTAAAATAAAATAGGGGTCTTGCAAGAATGAGAGTGTTTCATGAATTATCTCAATTCTATTCAGAATAAACAGCAATGTGGGTTCCTCTAACAACTCTCTTTATTTCTTTGCAAAGTGTTATGATCAGAAAGTATATTTTCAACTTCTTGGAGGAGTCCAGCACCGGAAAGCAAACTAGAATGGAAGGAAACAATGCCATTTATAGATTCTCTTGCCTAATCATTCATTTATATGCAGTAGTGGAACACTGCTGGTCTAGGGAAATATTCCACTTGTTTTGAAACAAGTTTATAGAAGATGAGTGAACTTAAACAATGGCATTTGTATAAGTTAACTTGTTTTCTCTTTGTTCACACGCAGTGACCATCATTTGGGGACTAAACACCCAATCAAGTAACCCTCTGTATCTGACCAAATAATTGATTGCCGGAAAATGCGCAGGCTAAAAATATTCCAACACAAGTCAGGCAGCTCCAAACCTCGCTTCATCTTCTTTTGGAACAAATAGAGATCCTAAGAATGGCCTGAACCCTAAGCAAGTACAAAGTTCTGGCAGAACATAAAGGTGGCACCTCAAATACTTTTAAATAGACATTACCTTCCCGCTCATGTGAAGTGAAGTGAAAGTCGCTCAGTCATGTCCGACTCTGTGATCACATGGACTATACAGTCCATGGAATTCTCCAGGCCAGAATACTGGAGTAGGTAGCCTTTCCCTTCTCCAGAGGATCTTCCCAACCCAGGGCTCAAACCCAGGTCTCCCGCACTGCAGGCGGATTCTCTACCAGCTAAGCCACAAGGGAAGCCCAAGAACACTGGAGTGGGCAGCCTATCCCTTCTCCAGTGGATCTTCCCGACCCAGGAATCAAACCAGGGTCTTCTGCATTGCAGGCGGATTCTTCACCAACTGAGCTATGAGGGAAGCTGTTTCCACTCATAATAAGGAGCAATTAGTGTAACAGGGTTAAATTGCTCTCTTTACTTGGAACCTGTAAACGTGCTGTTTATTAATAAAGGTTAATGAGACCTGTGCTGCAAAATGGTGTGGATCTCTCCCAAGCAGCCCTTCAACATGGGCAAGAAAGAGTTTCTCCAGCCCTGGAGCTCTAATACAAAGTAAGACAAGACCCTTTTACATCTGGCTCCACTCTATTCTGGGCTGCTTAATGTACCAGTGCCAGCTCTTTGCCACTAGACGTATATTTAGCATATTGGAAGGAAAACCAAAAGCAAGGATTTTACATAGGAGCTAATCAGATAATTACATGGGTATCCAAAAGCCAGACAGTAAGGGATAGTGGAAACAATATAATTAAATAACTTGAGGGAGGCAGGAAGACTAGGGGAGAGGAGTGTCTGCCTCGGAGCCTGGATGCTGAATACATTTTATCAAAGAAGGAAATCGAAAGAAGACTTTGATGCAGAAGCACATTCACTCTCAGAAGATGGATGGCAGTTAATAATCCCAAACCTCCCCCTTGACCCAGTGTTCGGTTTTCAGCGAGAACTCAAATTGTGATTCTAACCGAAAACAGAATGGCAAGGAGGATGGGGGAGGAGTGAGCACTTTCACCACATTCCAGGTCAATTCTTCTAATTCCCAAGGCTTGGGGATGACAGCCATGAGAAATTTAGGATCCCTAAGAATGGCATTCTATAAATACTGATTATTTTCAGTTAACGTTCTTATTGTCAATATACAGCATTTCCATTTGCTATAGTCTTCCAGGCCATTTCTGAAGCTGCCCCAAATGATGCCTCCAAGGGGCTGGCCATCATTACTCCCAGGTCCCAGATGGCCAGGCTGAGAGGTTAAGTGAGTTGCCTCAGGCCACACACTTCATTTCAAGGCCTCAGGTGCCAATATGGGATTATCTCTGTAAGTTTCTGACTCTTTGTACTACAAATAAATCTTTCCAGGGTAAAACACATCATGTGGCATCTGCTGTTTGTATAGTATGAGAAACTCTCAGTGGTGCAGACCTCTTGGGATGTCACATCTACCTGTTGGGGTACCCAGCAGGCATTCATCTACAACTCCCCTTGATAACACGGGTGGACATCGTACTTATTCAGCAGCAAGAACAGGAGGATCATTCAAAGAACAAGAGTTGAGTGGGCCCCAGATCTTCCAAGTCACTAGCAAGGTTGAGACACATCATAAGCAAACACATTGGTTCTTAAAATGTGTTACTTAGGGAGAGGATCAAACTACTCTCCTGAGAAGGCAGCAGGATGTGGACAGGAAGAGGGAAACCTTAGAATTAGACTTGATTTTATTCTTGAATTTGAGCAACACTTTCCTGTTCTGCAAAAGAGAGGAGGGGTTACTAATGGGGTTGTATGTGTCCTGCAAATTCCTCACCTCCAGAAATTCCAAATGAGACTTTCCTTGGAAATTGGGTCTTTGCAGATGTCAAGTTAACCTGAGATCATTAAGATGGGTTCCAATCCAAAATGACTGATGTCTCTATAAAAAGGGGAAATTTGGACACAGAAAGACATGAGCAAAGGAAAGACAGGTGAAGAGACACAGAGAGAACAAACATCATGTGAAAACGGAGGACTGGAGTGATGAACTGAAAGCCAAGGAATGCCAAGGTTCGCTGAGAACCACCAAAAGCTAGGAAGAGGCAAGGAAGAATATTTCCTCTCCAGGTGCCCAAGGGGACACAGCTCTTCCATAATCTTGATTTCAGACTTTCAGCCTCCAAAACTGTGAGACAATACATTTCTATTGTCCTAAGTCACCCAGTTGGTGGTACTTTGTTACAGCAGCCCTGGGAAATTAATTCATTGTAAATATTAAAAGTAGTTATTTAGGTAAAGTGCAAAGGAGGACCTCAATAAATTTAAGTTTCCTTCTTCAAAGAAAAAAATTGATGCACTGGAATGCGGACAAATCCTGCGCCTTTCTCTCTGAAATTTCACTCTGGTCTGACCACATGGCAGATGGATTTCTGAGTCTGTTGAGAACTGCCTTAAATTCTCCAGATCAATGCCAGAAATTATCTGGTTTCCTGGGAGGATTTCTGAATTAGAAAGGACTGAGAACTGAGCCAAAATTCCTAGGTCTGAGCTGAAACAGAGGAAACTTCTGATTGGAACATAGCTGTCATTTATTGGGAAGAGCTAGGAAGCCTTTCTCCAAGGGACACTGGGACACAGTGCCAGATCAAGCCTAACTCCTATACACCCTCTCACTCCACAGCTGGGCCCCTTAATACTCACCTGCAGGGTCAGCCCGGCCAAGGGTCTCAGACTCTATAACCCTTAAGGAGCGTCTGCTTTGAGGCATTTTGGATGCAGTGGTTGAATATGGACCTGGAGTCAGACTGCCTGGGTTGGTTCCAACTCTGCTACTTGCAGTGCATCCTCAGGCAAGTTATTCTCCAAGCCTTACTTTCTACCTTGGAGATGTGGGCATGATAATAATAGTACCCAAGCCACAGGCTTGTTGTGGGGATTAGTTAACACAGCCAAAGCATATGAATGGGTATTGGGTATGAAGTATTACGTACACGTGTTTTCTTATCACTGCTACTGCTGTCATTGACAGCTAGTCCCTGTCTGCTCTCCAACACTGGCAGCTGGTTCCTAACTCAAGCCTGAAGCCCTTGATAGCTTGCCTAGTATTTAGTTTTTTAAAATCCAAGATCCATACCAGACTCTCTCAACCACCTCAAACCACTGTCATGAAAGGGAATCCAGTGTATGTGGCCCCACTATCCTCTGCTCTCCTGATCCTGCCCACCTGCCAGGATGTTCAAATGCTTTGAACTCTCTACCACTGGGCTCCACCTTCTCATAGAGTCATGTGATGATCCCCTATGTTAACTCCTCCAATGATGACAAACGGCTGGGCTCTTACCTGCCACCTGACAACCAGAATGGACCTGTATCACACCTCAGCAGCTGCAGTGTCCTTCAAAAATCTGCCCAGATGCCCACAGGCAGGCTGGATGCCTCCTGCTGACTCTCACTTTCTGTGGTAAATGGATTCCTGTCTAAATGTGAGACTGGATGTTTCCACAACCTGCCAAAATGGAATCTGCTCATTTTGACCACAAAGCTGCTAAACATTAAAAACATGCGGTGACTACACAGGCACTTGACAATGTCTATGTAACATGATGCACAAGGCATTACATTTGATTGAATAAAATCAGAAGATTAAGCAGAATTAGAAAGTCAACATTTGTAAGACTTTGTAAATGCTTCTTTCATTTTACAGTAGCTATTCTAACTCTTCAGTGAGTGGTATTTAGAATAAACATCAACAACAAAATACCAGTCAAAAGTTAAATCCTTTTCTATTCTTCACTTCCTCAGGATGACTCTGTGCGTGCATGTGTGCTAACTTGCTTTAGTAGTGTCCAACTCTGGGTGACCCTATGGGCTGTAGCCCACCAGGTTCCTCTGCTTATGAATTCTCCAGGCAAGAATACTGGAGTGGGTTGCCATGCCCTCCTCCAAGGGATCTTCACAACCCAGGGATTGAACCCATGTCTCTTATATCTTCTGCACTGGCAGGCAGGTTCTTTATCACTAGCACTAGCTGGGAAGCCCCAGGATGACTCTACCTGTGCAGTATTAAATTCTACAAATTGAAGAGCTAAAAGGGTAACAGATACCAAGAACACAGAGGGAGTAAAGCCTGTTAAACTAACATTTGTCAAGTATTAATTATGTTTCAGACTCTGTGCTAATTGTTTCACACAAATAATATAGTTGAGTACTTACAACACACTTGTAAATTAGGTACAAATGCTATGTCTGCTTTGTTTTCCAACAGATAAGGAAACTGAGGCACAAAGGAGATGAAATAACCTGAACAAGATTCAAAATCTACTTCAGCTGAAACCTGAACCTAGGTCCAAGTTCAGACGCTGGATGATGAAGTTGAAGAAATTAAACTCTTCTACACGTTTTCTTCCTTTTCCAGTTGGTTTTGGTTCCTACAGCATGGTGATGTCCCGCTAAGCATGCCCCTTCCAAATGTATTCAGTGACATTTGCTTGTGAGAGCCTCAGCCACAAACACTACTCTCATTGTCCCCGCATAATGCAAAGTCACTGTGGCTCTGGGCAGCAGAGGCTGTGAGTTCCTTTTCAGCTGCATTAACTAACCTTGAGGAGGCTGGGATGGGGGAAACACTAAAACCCAGTTCTCCCAGCCAGCAGCCAGCTTGGCTAGCGGACAGAGGTGGAATGTGACCAAGGTCTGTCTTGGTTGATGGTTCACTCCTGGATGAGGTAGTCCCTGAAAGTTGATCTTTGGGGATTTCAAATCTATTGATATTAAAGGAGGGACCTTGATAAAAATGTTGAGGAATGTAGGCAGGAAATGATGGCAAAATTCTCCCCACCCCTATCAAAGAAAATGGCTTTAGGAAGTTGAGTTTCTACCCCTGTTCCTGTCTCCCCCTTATAAATCTACCCCTAAATCATCTTCAGGGAATTGGACCGGTTGCTTTCTCCCTGGCAATAACAGGGAATTTCAAGTACAAGCCAATTAGAATACACCCAGAGCTGCCAGTAAAATGTTTCATTGACTTCACTTTATTGGTTTCGTAAAACAAGAGAAAGAAATCAGAGATAATCCAGAGCCTCACCAAGATGCAAGTGTCTTTATGAAGCAGACTGAAGCCTGCCTCCATGGGCTCCCCATTCCACATCCTTCCTCCACCCAGATGTTTTTAGCTGCTGCCACCTGCCCACGATCCTCTGGTGTCAGGACACTGGCTCACAGATCTGAGCTGTATAGTCCTTACTTCCCTGGTTATTTGATCGATGTCCCTGAAGGGTTCACTTCCTTTCTCTGAGCCTCAGTTTCCTCCTTTGTCAGTTTCAGCTGCTACCCCATTTATATCTCTCAGGCACGGGTGTCACTTAAAATCTTAGAGAAGTGACCCCTCAGAAATGCAAGGGATTGTCTTCCTTCTCTTTCCGCTCCCCACATCACACTTCTGCGTTGGTTTTCTCTCGGCGTTTCCAGGCTCGGCATAAATTATCCTTGCTCCTATTGACTCGTTACTGCAAGTACTTGCCTCTGTGTGTGTGTGTGTGTGTGTGTGTGTGTTTGTGAATGCACGTGCCTAGCATGTCTGTAGCCTTGTCACTCTTTCTTTGTTCTTTCCCAAGGCTTCCGCGAGAGTAGCGAATGGACTAGAATGTCCTTGACCAGCCCCTCCCCCTCACCGGGAGGAGGGTGGGCCACCTACGGCCACCCCGCGCTAGCCACCCCTCCCCCATCCTCAGTTGGGCTGTGGATGAAATGAAAGCTGAGGAAGAGTGATTCGATTATTTGCCTGACCTTTGCCAGTGCCGGAAAGTGTGTAGATCCACGTGCTTTCCTCCAGTGCCCCTTCGGGGCCTTTCTGAAGGGTTCCCGATGGAGCCCTCCTGCGGCTCCGTGGAATCAGGGCTGGATGTAGTTCAAAGCCGAGCGCACCCGTCTCCCAGCACTACGCCCCCCCACGCCACCCCACCCCCTTTACCTCGCTTCGTGTTCACTACAAATAACATTACTGACAGTAATTAGCTGCCCAGAATAACAAGGACATTATCTTTGCTCAGCTTTACTCTAAAGGCGCATGAGCAAACTTTACTGCGCTTAAGCACAGTTAAAGTACATTTGAAAATCCCCTTTTAGAATGCGGAAAACATGACCCTTGCACTTCCTTATAACCCTGAGAGATAATTTTCCTCTTTATTAGGTTGGATTTTTCCTTTGGGGTAGAGTACAAAGAGGTGGAGAGAAAACTTGTGTTTAAGAAAGCTGTCATTTTGTTCATATTTTTTGACAGCCTCATTGCTTGATGAGAATTACTTTACCATACACCCTCTCTCTCATGCATTTCTTGGGTTATAAGGCTTCAGGTTGCCTTGAAGTTGGCAATATTGAGGCAAAGCAACAATCAAATGTGCAGCCAGAGAGGGGACAGGGTGAGAAGTTAAGACTCTATTTAAACCACTGAAGAGGCTGGGAAACCAACTTACCAAAATAGAAATATCAAAAAAAAAAAATCTGAAAAACAAATTCACCACCAAACAGTTTCTACTGCTCCATTTATTTCAACTAGTGTGGTATTAATAGAACGCCTAACAGCAGGGAGTTGGAAAATAAATGTATTCTCACTCACAAGGGAATGACTAAATGACTCACAAATGCAAAAATAAATAAATGGCTCCCTATGAAAATTTGAAACTATATTACCCTGACTGAAACAACTAAGCATTTTAACTGTAACCTAACATGTTAAATTCAATCAGTTTTATTTGAGGCCATAGATAGATCGAGTGATCAATCTCCATTATTCTGGGCCTTTTTTTTCCTCTTCATGTTCATTGTGCTATTTTTCTTCCTATAAGACATTGCAGTTCATTTCCTTGAGCCTTCTTCAGTTTAATGGCTGATTCTCAGACCAAAAAAAAAAAAAAAAAAAAATTCCCCCTCCTTTAGAGGGAATAGGAACAATAGTGGAATAATTTTTATTTTTTTTTGAGAAGGGCAAGTCTTAATTCCCTGTAGTAAAGAGGAGAAAGGAGGACACAGGGTGAGAAAAAGGTAACAAGTAGATAAATAATGTGTGTTATATCTTGTTTCAAATGCTATGTTAAATGTTAACAGGTGCTGCCTCCTGACACTATAAAAAGATCAACTTTTTGTCTCCTTTATAATTTGTGAACAGGTAGGCCCTGAGGACTTGAATGAGGTCATGCCAATTAACTCACCGATTCCTGCAATCAGAGTGATAATGACATCCTTAGCAACCATCCTATCACTATGGCACCAGCCCGCTGCTATAAAAACCCTTTTCATCTACACTAGTTTGAGGTTAGGTGGCTAAAGCTGTGATCCTGAAAGCCACAGACTGAGAATTTATGTTAACGCCCCCCTCTGTCTCACCCAGGGTCATATCTTTCCTCTCTTAAAAGAGAAGCAGCCAGAGAAAAATTTTCTCTGGTTCCAAAAGTTAAGGATTAGGGCTTTTCCCAAACATACTATAAATCATTGGTTGACTCTTTGGAATCATTTCCTACTAAGAGCAGCTAATGAACTTTATCTTTCAACTTTAGGCCAGCCTGATTATACTATACATATATACTCCTTGCATAAATCTGCTTGTTACTGGACTGCCTTTATCCATAAAGACTACATCAGTTATTTCACAGGATAAGAATTGATACCCCAAATGCAGCTAAATAAAAACCATTAGCAACATCTAAGTGTTTCTTCCCCAGAGTGCTTTAAGTTTTTTTTAGTTCTCTGAAGATAAACTGAATACAAATAAATAACAGAAAGAGAGAGACCAGGAATGGATAGTCAAAAAATGTCCTGGGTGAGCAAATTTATCTCAACAACTTTCTCCAGCTAGAAACATTTTAGTTTGAGGCAACATTTATTATCCTGAGCCTCTCCTATATGCCCCTGGTTATATTAGGCACTTTGGGAAATCCATAAAAATGTAAGATACTTCAGTGTGTCCTTATTTCAAGGAACTTAAAATCTATGTGGGAAGAAAGAGCAGCATCTGAACAACAATGACAACAAAATTCTGTTTGGGAAGAGAAGGCTTTATGATGTAAGATCTTCCTGGCCATAAGACTTTCTTAAATGACCTCTGACAGTATAAATAATAAAAGAAAAGAAGGAAGGAAGAAGGTGGGGAAAGGGGAAGAAAGGGAGGAGCAACCAGTCTGAGGAGCAACCACAGACTAGAGAACAACGAAACACACCAGGAGGTTAAAGAGAAGACAGTTGAATATACCCCAGGGCTTTTGCAGTCGTTGGTCCACTAGCTGGAATGCTCCTTATTCAGGCCTTCACATGACTTGTTCATTTCATTTTCCTATGAAAATACCTTACTTTGCACTTTTCCATTGTTTCTGTCACCCTACCAGAACTGGAGACAGTCCATCCTAAAATAGTGCTACCACAAGGTAGGCTGTCAGTAAGCTTACTGAATAAATGAATGAGCGGATGAATGAATGAATAGAAGGAATTGGTTGCAGGGGATAGAAACTGCACCTTGGGTGAGACAGTGTCTGGTAAGAGCAACGTGCAGCATAACTGAGGTAAGCTGTGTTCTCAGATTCCCCAAACGTCGATCACAACTGTCGGGTAGGTCTATGACTTCAGAGATGATTTGCAGAGCTGACATTATCTGTAATATCAGCAGTTATCATATATTTCTCATTGGAGGGTACCAATTGTCTGTTTTCCTAATTGATTCCAGTAACATAGATACCCTGAGTGCTGTATACAGCTCACTGATTGCTGGGCAAACATTATTGAAGTGTCAATATTTGCTCTTTTTCCTAGAGCATCATTTTCAAAAAGACTGCAATTCATTTGGGGACACTTCTCTAATATTTAATGCATGGGGAGTGCCGATACAAACTAAGTCTTCATTTTATTATTCTTCACCCTTGTTTTGGTCACAGGGACAGCTAGACTTATCCGCTGTCATGGCTGTCCTTGGGCAGCTCCAGAAGTGCCTCAGTGATGCTGAGACACAGTGCTCCTGCCACCTCTTCTGATGATCCCTGCAGTTTAGAAAAAGGGACTCCACAGTGGCTTGGGCCACTGATGGTCAAGGTTCTTGATTCTAATCTTTTGGACTGCATTAGATATGGCATCTGACTTTCCTGTCTGCCCTCTTGGTCCTCAGTCTCCTGAGTTAACATGAAGCAAGGTTTGGCCCAACGGTGAGACATAAAACACAACAAGAAATCATTTTGCTGTCACATGACTGCATGATCATAAAGCTAAACACATACAATCTATAGAAATAGTCTCTTCCATCATGGCAAATGTGTGCGGTTGCTTTGTTGGTTAATTTGTTTTGCCTTAGAGAAGAGAGCCTTGGCCTTGGCAGAATCAGTGAACTTGAGGCTAGATCCTCAGAAGTCCTACGGAGGTGATTTTTTTTTTCCCTACTTTGATTTTCAGGTACAAAAAAAGCCAGATTCCAGTGCTTTCCATAGCCTGGGAAATTCCTGTAGCTCACTTCTCGTGAAATGTGTGTCTGACAACCTCATTAAATTACTGGGTGCTACTCTAGTCCTGAGCAGTCCCATTTTTCAAGATTACTTTCTTCGAACTCCCACTGAGTGAGAATTCCAGAGTTGAAATCACACTAGATCAAATCATTATCATGTATGTGGAGTCAAGGAAATGTTTTGACCAGTTTTAATACTAATGCCCATGGACCTTTGTGTGCTTCAATTCCTGGACACCCAAGTTGAAGATATTATCAACTGCTTCATTCCTTCCAGCCATGTTCATGGTAATTGAGGTACTTCTGAAAATGATGAGTATCTGTGATGATCCTGAGTTATGATCTGATGTGAGGTGCCAGGCAGTAATATTTCTAATTAGTCATCACCAGGCCACCTAGACTTTCCATGAGTTTACTTATAATTGTGTTTCAGATATGCTATTCCCAGTTAGGCAGATGATCATTGTAATTTCTGGTAATGAAATGGCTAGGGAGTCCATTCTGTGCTGGGAAGAGAGCCAGATCCTGGCACTTTATAAGAAACAAGTGCTATGGTCTAGGATAGAGAGATGAAGCCAAAGCACTAGATGAACATTTCCAGCTTGGATCAGATTGAGTCTTTACCTAGTGCCATCTCACATACTTAAGACTGATACAACATCCTCCAGCCTGAAAGCAACTGTGCAGAAAGCAAAAACATTGACATTTTTTCTTTCCTCTTTGGACTCTTTAATGTGTCAGAGAGTCACTGTTGGCCTTCCACAATGGCAAAGTCATTTTCTTGCAGTGGTCAATTTTGATTTGATCAATAATATACACAACCAGCATTGATAAATTGTAATGGAGCTTTTTCACTGTTTACAAATAGCTAGGACATGGAAGCAACCTAGATGTCCATCAACAGATGAATGGATAAGGAGGCTGTGGTACATATACACAATGGACTATTACTCACCTATAAAAAGGAACACTTTTGAGTCAGTTCTAATGAGGTGGATGAACCTAGAGCCTATCATAGAGTGAAGTAAGTCAGAAAGAGAAAGACAAATATTATATGTAAACACATATACACGGAATCTAGATAGATGGTACTGATGAAACGATTTGCAGGGCAGCAATGGAGACACAGACATAAAGAACAGACTTTTGGACTCAGTGGGGAAAGGAAAGGGTGGGATGATTTGAGAGAAAAGCATTGAAACATACACATTACCATATGTAAAGAGATAGCCAGTTGAAGTTTGATGTATGATGCAGGAAACCCAAAGCTGGTGCAGTGCTGTGACGACCTAGAGGGATGGGGTTGGGAGGGAGGTGGGGGAGGAGTTCAAGAAGGAGGAGACGCATGTATACATACCTATGGCAGATTCACATTGATGTATGGCATAAACCATCACAGTATTGTAATTATCCCCTAATTAAAAAATAAAAAAATAATGGAGCTTTTTGGTGAAAGTTATTGAAATGATTGTGGATAGAGCTCTCTAGATAAGAAAAAAAAAAAAAGAGATAAGGAAAAAAAGAAGCTTCCCCAAAGGTGTGGGATTGTCATTTCGCCTCCTTTTCTGTGTTCCTAATATCTTATATCTCAGATATGTTCATCACAAAATCATCACCTGGTTTCAAACTTCTGGATCTTTAGGCATCCCCAGCTAAAAGTTGAAAGCCAAAATCTAAATGGTTTCTTCTCAGTGTATCAAGCAATTTTTTTCTTCAACCTCACAGCCATGAAGAGTTTTCTCTTCCGTGGTTGGAATACGTCTCCGTTGAGTCTATAGCTATTGATGAGTCTGCAAACTACATTTCTCAAGCTGCCTCATCACTGGGCTTCTGGCCAGGTTCAATCACTGCCCAGGAGGGTAGAAGGAAGGGAGAAGCTGTCTATCTGCTTCAAGTGGCAGTATACAGTAACGGCTGAACTCCTCTGTGGTTCAAGTTGCACTCCTGAAAACCCCTCCCTCTGAGGTCCCACCTCCCACCAGGGAACCCCTGGCTTCTGGCCTCTGTGCTCATGCTCAGTTGCTTCAGTCGTGTCCGACTCTTCGCAACCCTATGGACTGTAGCCCACCAGGCTCCTCTGTCCATGGGATTTTCCTGGCAAGAATATTGGAGTGGCTTACCATGCCCTCCACGGCAGCAGATCCAGGGAATCTTCCCTACCCAGGGATCGAACCTGCGTCTCCTTCATCTCCTGCATTGCAGGTGGATTCTTTACTGTTGAGCCATGGGGAAGCCCTTTGGCCTCTGTAACATCACCTTTTCCCTGAATTTCTTCAGTCCTAAGGGTGGCAGCAGCTTCTTCCTATTTTTCCTCTCTGGATGGCTTCTCTGTCTTCTGTTTTGGCTTCTCCTTTCTTCCACCACCTGCATCATTTCTTGTATTAAATTCCCTTCATTTAAAATACTTCGAATAGTTTTTGTTTCCCTGACTGGACCCTGAAATCGCAGCCCAGTCTGTTTTTTTCTGAGACTCTTCATTGGCTACAGATACAGATAACAACTTAATCATGTTTCAGATCACCTTACCAATAATTAAAATTAATAGCACAAACACAGCAGTAATAATAGCTTTCCTCTCCACTCAACCCTGGTTCGTGGTGTTCTTACAGGCAGCCATTACCATACTAAGCAATCATTCACATGAATTCATCTTATTCTCTCAAAATCTTCTGGCAACCCACTCCAGTACTCTTGCCTGGAAAATCCCATGAACAGAGGAGCCTGGTAGGCTGCAGTCCATAGGGTCGCTAGGAGTCGGACACGACTGAGCAACTTCACTTTCACTTTTCACTTTCATGCATTGGAGAAGGAAATGGCAACCCACTCCAGTGTTCGTGCCTGGAGAATCCCAGGGACAGGGGAGCCCGGTGGGCTGCCGTCTATGGGGTCGCACAGAGTTGGACACGACTGAAGTGACTTAGCAGCAGCAGCAGCAGTATTATCCTTCCCATTTTTTAGATGTGGAGACTGAGGCTTAAGATAGTTTAAGTAACTTGATCAAGGTCATGCAGATAACAAATAGCAAAACATTGACCTGAAAGTATGCTCATTTCAAGCCCCTAGTTTCTAACCCCTCTGGACACTTCGATAACAACCAATGCCAAGTATCAAAGACACAGCAACTCCAGAGCGTAATCATTAAAGGTTCCAGGCAGCATGTCTTTGAATAACACTGTCCACTACCAGCCTTAACCTTTGGGGCTTATTCCTTCTGCTTAGAGGCATGAAAATGGATCTTTTGTATGTGTCAAGGACACAGAGAAAGGAACAAATGCCTGAAACCGAGGATGACCATTAATCTCCCTCAGGGTGCTTGTGAGGGATAAGAAAATAGCCCTCTACTCCAGGAGGGCAGTCAGGGAGTGTGGTCCCGGTGCTCCCCCCAGGTCCCGGCTGCCTGGGGAGCCACCTGCCTTTGGAGCCAGTGCACAGGCTCTGATCTTTCCCTACCCAAGGGCTGAGAGATAAACTACAGAGAAAAATTAATAAGAGTGAAGGAAGAAAGGCTTCTGAAAACAAAGGGGGATTGTCTAGACGTGGGCTGCATCCTCTTTGGTGGTTCTTTTTTCCTCTTTTTCCATTTTGTCCTAAGCTTTGTGTTCAGACTGATTTGCCTAAGCATTCTTTCTTTGTCTTTCCTCTTCCATGTCTAAATATGGGGGGGTCGGGAATAAGAACCAAATTAGCTGACCATTGTACCTTTGGGACCAAGGGATTAAAAATAACAGTCTGGTTGTCTGAATCATTTCAATAGCACTGGAGGCATGTGGATGAGTGCCCCAGGAGGGGGAGCTGGGAGCAGAGGGGTTAAGACTCTCACCCTGTATTAGAACTTGATTTATGGCATGGATCAAGTTCATGTTCCTCTCAGGGTCTGGTTTTGAGCAAAAGCAATGACAACCTGCCAAGTCCAAAGTCCAGAATGGTCACGCAGCATATGAATACGTCGCCTTGGCCTCCGGGAAGCAAGCGCTGGTGAGAAGTTGCAAGCCACCTCCCTCCGCCCCTCCTGTCACCCCGACCCCGACCCTTCCACCACCCCCCACCCCACCCCCCGCTTACTTTGAGGTGTACCAAATGTTTTTGGTCCTTCAGCTCGATGGTGTGTCCAGAAATAAGAACAGTCAACTTTCTGTGGTGGATGGAACCTTTGATTTTGCTTCTCCCACTAGCTGCTTGCCTTCAACACTTCCAGAAATGCGGGCAATGGGAAAGACTTGAGAAATACCAATGTTAGCAGGTTGGCCTACTGGTACTCACTGGTTTCTCAACAACACTGGTGTTGCTTGTTTAGCTGTCCTGTTTTTGTTTTTGTTTTTTTTTTTCCTTTTCTTTTTTGAGTACACAAAAGGTTGTTTTTGAATATCAAAAAGTCAGTAGATATAGGTACCCTATCCATAAATTCCTGTTTAGATTTCTGCATTTAACAGACACCATATTTTTAATTTGACTGTGTGAAGAGAAGAAAGGGGGAGTAGGAAGATATTCTTGCTGACCCTTTGCACAAACTGGTGAATGGTGCCTGTGTGTTAATGCCTGAGAGGCCCTACGGGCACATCTTTTTACACCCAAAGCTAACAAATGCCATGATGACTGAACACTGCGATCATAAGAACGATGGAAAATTCAGTTTTTATGAAAATAAAGCATTTTCATATAAATAAAAGGATGAAGAAATGAAAAAAAAACAAATTCAAAAGTAAACCTTACAAAAGATAGTTGCCTGCTATATCAATTATCGTTAAAAAGAAAAATAGCAGATGGAAAAAGCTGAAGAAACATTAATGTGGATTGAAAGACAAAGGAAAGAGGAATAAATGATGTCTTAGCACTGAGATGCTCACCTTAGCAGCAATTATTACTGGTGTATTCTTCCCTGACAGGGGAAGACGGGATTGATATAAAAGGGCTTTTTCATTTTTACTTCCTGGAGTTCGTGAATAACTGGCTTCCCAGGTGACAATTACTCTGCCTTCTCCAAACACTCTTCCCATCCCCGCTTCGCCCTCTCACAGCACAAGCACTTAAGAAATACAAGTCCCATTGGGTCCTCTGGGCTCTTCTTTCTCTGAATTGCAAGTTTGGCCTTGACGCACCTAGAGTTGGGAGGATGGAAATAGGAAGAGAAAGGCTGCCTTTAACAGAAAAATCTGCTTTTCAGAACCGGGCAACCCTCCAACATCACCTGAAATTAAAACATATTCCCCAGCTCTGTGAGCCTGTCAACAAGACCCAGACATCAGGCATTGCGCTACTGGGACCATTTCAGAGCTGCCAGAGTGCCTGATGGGTGGCGTCCAAACGTGCCTGAGGCAAGAACTGGTCTCTGGGAAACGGCTGGTGCCTGGCTTCTGGGTCCCGGTGGAAACACTGTAGGATACCTTCACCCAAAATCTCTCCATAAGGCTTCCAGAAATTCCATGAAGACTGATTTATAGCACTGGAGTAAACAATGAGCCATATTTGCAATTTAGAACATCCTAAGGAGATAGGATTTCTCCTTAGACTAATCATTTCTTATTTTCCCAAGAACTCTTTTTTTTCCTTTTCTAAGATCCCAGTATCATAGGGGAAACTGTCATAATCAGTGAATTAGTTTGTTCAAATTACATTTCTATAAACACCTGTTTATGAAATAATGTGGCTTCCCTGATGGCTCCGTGGTAGAGAATCTGCCTGCCAATATAGGAGACACAGGTTCAATCCCTAGGTCAGGGAGATCCCCTGGAGAAAGAAATGGCAATCCACTCCAATATTCTTGCCTGGGGAATCCCATAGAAAGTGGAGACTCCTGGGCTACAGTCCATAGGGTTGCAAGGGGTCAGACACAACTTAACAACCAAACAACAACAACGAAAGAACACACCAAGGTAACTTTCTGAAGATACTGGCAATCAACTAGGGGAAGGGTGGGGATGAACGTGAAGGTCACAAAAGGATAGTGCATCTTTGCAACATGAAATGGACAAATGTGAAATTTTACAATCTCAGGCAGAAGTAAATCACAGAAGTCTTCAAAGAGGTGGTAAGACTTAAGTTGGAAGGGAAGATAAAACAGAAGGGGAAAAATATAGTAATTATCCAACTTTTTGCAACATTCACCATTTGGAGCAGTTTCTGAGAGAATGATATAAGACCAGGCATTTTTATTCAGTATTGTGAAAACTATATGGCACAAGAATTGGGGTAAGGATTACTTAATTTACTGACTAATGAGCACAAGACTGTTCAACACCAGGAGTCAAGAGACGTCCGAGGCAGCCTGCATTATTTAGTTCTGTATGTTTATGTTTGCTTATTTATTTTTGATGGTGACAGAAGTTCCACTGTGGTCTGTGTACAAAGGGGAATTCATGATAAGGATTGGGGTATAATTCCCTGGTGGTTCAGCAGTAAAGAATCCACCTGCAATGCAGAAGAGTGGATTCAATCCCTGGGTTGGGAAGATCACCAGGAGAAGGAAATGGCAACCCACTCCAGTATTCTTGCCTGGGAAATCCCATGGACAGAGGAGTCTGGTGGACTACAGTCCATGGGGTCACAAAAGAGTTGGACACAATTCAGTGACTAAATAACATAATTTATTATAGGAACATTAAAGTATCTTTGTGGAAACCCTAGAAGTGGAACACACCTTCTAGAATTCTGAAAATGGGGACTGAAGAGCTCAAGGCCCCCCATCTCAGCTCTCTTCTTCTCAGCTCATTTATTCCATCTTTCTCTTTCTCAAGACTCCCATTGTTTTGCTCTCATGTCTGAAAACATGGATGCCAGTAATGCTAAAGCTTACTGCTTCACAACCAAAACAGGTTGAGCTCCTTTTCTCAGTTCCAATTCCCAGATTGGACCAGGAGCTCACCCTAAACCAAATGACTGCCCTTCAAGATGGGATACTCTGCTTCGGGAAGGTACTCGCTCCCAGTCCATCCATCCATGCAGGGAAAGGGGAGGGATTACATTGGACTAACATGGAGGATCCTCTGATGACTATATGGCTGTAGAGGGAAACAAGCTTGTCACTAGAAGAGGGATGTGGGAAAGACAATCCCATCAAGAATGGACAATCCTTACCCTCATGAAGCTTCCAACTTCATGATCTATGCACAGATAATGACACTGTAGTTACATGAATTCAGTTAGAGAAATATATCAGATGGCTTTAAAAGCAGAGGGTATCAGGAAGTTTGTACAGAAAAAGTCAGGTTCAAGCTGAGTCTCAAAAAATGTCAAGAGGATCATCAAAGAGGAAAGGGCATTCCAGGCAGAGGGACCAGCATGTCGAAAGTTGGGGGGCTTGAAATCATGACATGAAGGAGTGAAAAAGTGAGGCTGGAAAGGGGAACAGACCCCTATGTCCCTTTGTACTTCTGACCCGTCCACCTTCTCCATCCTCTGAGGAGCAAATGAGATTCTGAAATGATAGAGGCACATCGTGTGGCACTTCTGGCTTTTTTGTTTATGTAAAAGAAATCTTTCTGTTTCTGACTTCACACTGTGTAACAGGCTCTAGGTTCATCCATCTCACTGAAACGGACTCAAATTTGTTCTTTTTTATGGCCGAGTAATACTCCACTGTATATATGTGCCACATCTTCTTTCTCCATTCATCTGTCAGTGGAGGTCTAGGTTGCTTGCATGTCCTGGCTATTGTAAATAGTGTTGTGAGAAGTTTCTGGATAGCACAGGGAGTCCATCCTGGTGCTCTGAGATGACCTAAAAGGGTGGGATGAAGGGAGGGAAGGGAGGCTTAAGAGGGAGAGGATTTATGTATAATTATGGCTGATTTGCCCTGTTGTACAGCAAAATCAAATGGTGTGTTGACAACATTATAAATCAATTTTGCTCCAATTAAAAAATAAATTAGAAAAAAAGAGCACTTTCACATTAACTCTTTCATTGGGTTCACACAATTTTGCCATGATGTAGATAGAACTCACCTCCCTGCCCACACACCCCACCTACTTTGTTGATGAGAAAAGAAATTTTAAAGGACTATGACTTGACTAAAGTTCGTTTAGGGATAAAATCAGAACTAGAACCCAGGTTTTCAGTTCCCAACTCAGTGTTCATTCTTCCTCTTCTTGGGGTCTTCCTTTAGTGCCAATTTAAGGGATCACACCTGGGTTACTAATCATTCAGTTTACTATGACAAACCACTCTGATGGTCCCAAATGAATTGTATATGTTTAATTTTAGTCACTTATTAAAGTATCTTGCAAAACCTCCATTTTCAGATTTTCAAAGGAAAGATCCTTGTCACCTGGAATGGGAGGGGAAGAGGACAAAGAAATGACTTTTCAATAACTTGTCCACTCCTGTGATTCTTTCGTTATAACCAGTACATGAAGGTTTAAGCAGATCTCATAAATGCATAAAAGAAACTGGTGATTGAGTTTCAGCTTAACAAAAAGCCTGCTAGATTTTAAGCTACATGAAGACAGGGGATATATCACATTTTTCAAGAGCCAGAATTTGCCCAACGTGGCTGTTGTAACTGGTCTTTACTTTATAAATGCTCAATAAATGTTTGATAAATGAATGAATAAATGAACACAAGAAATATTTAAAAATAAGGACACAATATGGATTTATAGGGAAGAGCAGGCCTTGTTGTCAGATATACTGGAAACAATTTCTGGCTTATACCACCTATTCAATGAGCAACAATGGACAAGTTACTGCCTAAGCCTCCATCTCCTCAGTTGTGAAATGAATAATGGAACTTGCTCCCAAGGTTGTTTATTTATTGAATAAAATTTTATTGACCACCTATTATATGCCAGGCACTGTTCAAAGTTCAGAAAGATAGCTCAGAAAACACAGGTGACGGGGCCCCAGGTAATAAACAGGGCAATAAATCAGTGAATGAGCTCATTGTAATTGTGACTCAGTGCTGTGAAGGAAATAATCAGGATAGTGCAGACTCAACTGTGGACTTGTAGGTTGCTTTAGACAGAATGGTAAGAAAAGCCTTCTCTAGAGAGGTGACATTTGGACGAATACCCAGGGAGAAGAGAGTGAACGTGCAAAGTGAAAGTGAAAGTTCCTCAGTCATGTCCAGCTCTTTGCGACCCTTTGGACTATAGAGTCCGTGGAATTCTCCAGGCCAGAATACTGGAGTGGGTAGCCCTTCCCTTCTCTAGAGGAGCCTGGCAGACTATAGTCCACGAGGTCGCAAGGAGTCGGACACGACTGAGTGACTTTCACTCTAAGCTATCTTTCCTGATCTAAGCTATTGCAAGGCTACTTCAGACACTGTAAGTGTGAGAATTGACCAGACTTTTAAGGGGAGAGGTGATGAGGTAGGAATTCGAACATTTAAAACTAAATCTCAAGCTGGGGGTTACATGAGATAACACACATAAACCTTTGGCACAACGCCTGGCTGTGAGAATGTTTTTAATACACATTCTTAAAAATTAATACTCATCCTTCTGGTACTTTTCAACATGATGAAAAGATCAAGGGATTTGGAGCAGGAGACTTAGGTTGATGTCTTGGTTTGTAAGAAGTGTGGCTTTAGACAAGTTCAAATTTCTCTGAGCTTCTGCTTCCTCCTCTGGGGAATGAAGATGTGAACATCTGTCCTTTCTACCATACAGGGTTATTGTGAGCATCAAACATGGTGATGTATGTGAAAATGCCTTGTAAGCTGAAAAGCATCTTTTCATGAGCTATCAACTATATGAAATTGTATTTAATTCAGTTTCCCTTTGTACATGACCTCTCAGGTTCCTATACTGTAAGACAATATCACAAAATAAATTTTATTATAGGACATTGGGATCTTCAGCTTACAGGAAGACTGAGTCCCAGATTCTTGAACCTCTGCCTTGTATAGTCAAAACCTGTGCAGTCCAATAGACCTCTGCTGAAACAGAAATATGTATCTCTCCTGTCCAACTTGGTGGCCACTAGTCATTGTGGCCATTGAGTTCTTGAAACATGATCGGTTTGACAAAGGCACACTATGTTTAATTTAATTTTTAAAATTTCAATTTAAATAACCACATGTGGTTAGTGGCTACTGTATTGCACAGTACGAATCCAAAGCTCTATTTTCTCATTTTATTGATAAGGACCATTAAGGTCTTTTCTAGGTCTATCTCTGCTTCTACATACACAATTCAGAAATGGTAAGCCAATTTGGATAAAATAAAAGCTGAATCCAGAGTTACTTTTCTTATTCTCAAATCAAAGATAATCCTATACATTTTCAAAAAGTTCATAGCTGGTTTATTTATCAACAAAAGGAAAGACTTTAAAACAATGACAACACAGTCTCAAGTACAAGGCAATCCTAGAAGATGAACTACTTATGGAATACATTCTCCTGGGAGTTATATTGTGATATCAAGTATAATACTTGTTCCAAAGTTAACATTCTCCATTTCTCATTAAGAAAAATCACCAGGGGAAAAATATTTGGAATTGAATAAATAAATGATGGCTGCAGCGGGGATTGTTTATATGATGCTGACAGTTGCCAGGTCATAAGGGGTTTCCATGATGAAGCTGGCACTAATTTTGTCTCTTTGCATAAGAACTATGTTCCTATTACTGGATACTTAGAACATAAGGTGAAATACACAGAGAAATAGAAAAGGAAGGTAACATGATTAAATTGTTTGAGGGGAAAAAATGAGAGCTCAGCAGAAAAGAAATCAAAGACAACTGAAAGGATGAGAGATGGCAAAAAGTGAGAAAAGCTTTTGAAGGGGAGAAATGAATATGGAACTGAAATCAAGAAGACAGAGAGGGAACAGATTGGGGTAGGCGGAGTGAGGATCAGAGAAGAAATTCCAGATCCATTTGTGAACAACAACAGGAGCTAAGCCTGTCTGTAGAGGAAAAAAAATAAGAAAGACCAGGAAAAAAAAAATTTACTTTGGAAAGAAAGACAGTGACAAGGTAGCGAGGACAAGAAGGGACAGCTGTCATCTCATTTAATTAAGAAATTATTAATGGAACAGACGGGCCAGCCACAATGAGACTTTACTGATAAGATGCTACTAAAATTCCAGATAATAGCAGCTGAAAAGTTATTGAGAGCAAAAGTGGTAAGAATGCTAATTTAATTGATAATAACATTATACTTAGCACAACGCTTCGGAATTTAAAAATCACACATTAAATAAATTTAAATGACTCTGGTTATCATCTAATTATGGTGTTTAAATAATATGATACAATTAAATGTTTTAAAAAAAGCCTTAATAATTTCAAATGATTACTCTTATGCTCTGAATTCTCCTCTGAAGCATTTACTGTTCAATCTTGCAGTCCTGGTGAAGGTAATAATACCCTACTGACTACACTTTTACCAAACAGAGGTAGCTGTTGAATCAGAAGATAATGGCAAACTTAGCTTCTAAATGCCTTATTTTTTTCTTCTCCATCTTTCTTTTTTCCATTATCAGAATAGGTGGTTTCTTTCCTCAAATGACTACCTTGTTTCCTTCTCCTTCCTCCTCTCACCAAGCAGGTCCCCTGACAACACCTCCCTGCCATCGTTATGAGAAAGACGTGGTGCCAATCCTGTTAAACTAAACATAATACAAGTCACATAGGAGCTCAGCCTTGCAGGTTCCCTTCACAAAAAGCTGCTGGGATCGTGTCATTGAAAGCCAGGAACATAGCCTTGTGGCCATGACTACATTGCTGATGGTTGTTGGAGGAGAGAAAGACATTTTGTTCCCCGGACTCATTTATAAGCAATCCATCCAGAAGTTCTTACAGTGAGTGGAAAGAAAAAGGCAAAGCAATGGATAAATTTGAAAATATTTTTATTCTTCCTAATAGTACATTAATGTTGTAAATTATCACCCCAAAATATAGAGAAAGCTTTCATAACCCTAACCTGACCATCACTGTCAAGAATTTTATGCATGTTTCCAGAAATCAACATACATATAAATATAAATGGGACTTCCCAAGTATCTCAGCAGTAAAGAATCCTGCTGCAATGCAGCAGCTGTAGGAGACCTGGGTTCGATCAGGAAGATCCCCAGGAGGAGGGCACAGCAATCCATTGAAGTATTCTTGTTTGGAGAATCCCATGGATAGAGGAGCCTGGTGGGCTACAGTCCATAGTGTCAAAGAGTAGGACGTGACTGAAGTGACTTCACAGCAGCAGCATGAACATAAATGGGATCTTATCTAGGTAGTGTTCTGTAGGATCCTTTTTTAACTTCATGTGCGATGGCCATCCTTCCATGTCAATATGCCATACCATTGAGTGAAAGATGCTTGTGACTCTAAGATTATGCACCTTGTACGTAAGAAGGAAAAACTGCTATAGATTATAATCAGCAGGTTCTGTAGACTCTGTATGCTCAGTTGTGTCTGATTCTTTGCAACCCCATGAACTGTGTAGCCAGCCAGGCTCCTCTATCCATGGGATTTTCCAGGCAAGAATACTGGAGTTGGTTGCCATTTCCTCATTCAGGAGATCTTCCCAATCCAGGGATCAAACCCATGTCTCTTGTGTCTCCTGCATTAGCAGGCAGATTCTTCCCACTGTACCACCTGGGAAGCCTTTTATGGATTCTAAGACATGTCCTAATTTCATAGATGTTAAGATATTAAACAGACATCTTATAAATAATGACATACAGTATTTAAATTTCTACTTAACCTTCTTGAGAGCTGCGTCATATTGCATTGTGTGGCCATGTAATAAATTACTTAACAAATCCCCCATTAGTGGACATTTGTATTGTTTCTAATATTTTCAAATTTTCATGAAGTTCCTTAATGGTGGCTCGGATGGTGAAGAATATGCCTGCAATGCAAGAGACCCAGGTTTGATCCCAGCGTTAGGAAGATCCCTTGGAGAAGGGGAATCCCATGGATAGGGGAGCCTGCTGGGTTGTATAGAGGTTGTATAGAGTTGTACATGACTGACCGACTACCACAACACTTTCCTTAATGTCTATCTTTGCATACTTGTCCTATTACTTCCTCAGGTTGAATTTCTAGAAGTAGAATTGATGGATTAAATGTGCTAATCTTGACTGCACCAGGTGATACTGATCTACACTCTCACCGGTTGTGTTTCAGAGTGCTACTTCCTCAGGCCCTCAGCAACTGACAGATCATCTATGTAAACCTAGCCTGGACCACAAGTAAGGAAAATCCAAAGCCTAACACCTCTATTACCATCCATTCTTATCTTTCTTCTTCATTTTTCCAACATTCAAGAAACTTCAGGAACTCGAAATAGTGATGTCCATTGAAGATTCCTTGATAATGGACAAAGCCCAGATCTATTTATTGGCAAAGTCCCACCCTTAACGACGGTGCTGTATTCAATGATCCGCTTTCCTGATCTTCACTTTTCTGCCAACTAGAGACAAGGCCTAAAGATCATATCTTTGGATATGACGTAATATTATTAGTGCTAGCAATTAGGAACTAAACTGGGACTAATTCCTGAACTCTTTTATTCATTTGATCTGAAATCAGTTGCGCCCACACTGTGCAGTACACTATAAGGACAAGCAGCTTACAGTTCCTGCTCTGGGAGCCCACCATCGAATGCGGGAGATGAGAGTCACTCACATAAAGTTATAGAACAACAGAAGACACAATCATTGACTTCCTGAGGCAGGATATGATTTAGTGTCAAATATGCAGACATCAAGTCCAGAATTTGAATGAAATCTGGAGACAGAATGCCCTGTCCCTTTGAGAGTCACCAAGACCAATGCTAATGTGCCATGACCCTCTGAGAGCACAAGCATTCCACACAGTCAGTCTTTCCTAGGCAGCATCTGCGTCCTGCACCGTGCCCTCAGGAATCTAAGGCACAGCAACAAATGCCCATCTTTTCCTGGAGCACAAAGGCCAGCTGTCCTATGTGTCCTGGAGGGGAGAAGCTGAGCCTATTGACTTCAGCCCCTCTTCCGGAGGAGTGACCCTAGGGCAAGACACAGAGTTGGGGTTGGGGGGAGTGGTGGTGGCTGAAGCTCTAAGAAAGAAAGTAGAAATTCACCTCTCACAATTCTGTGCCTTGTGGCATCAGGAACTAAAGTCTGTTTGTAAAGCAAGCTTTGCAGTTCATCAGCAATTCAAGTTTGGGGACATAAGCCTCCCAAACCAAGTTTCAAGAAAGAGAGAGATGGCCTTTTCCTTTTATTGTTTCTGAAATCAGATATACATGGCTTTTAAGAGCCCCCACCCCCTGCCACCTCATGTCTTGCTTCGGGGCTCTGATTTAATAAGGATGGCAAGAAACAAAAGACTCCGCTTGCTAATATTGGAAAAGTGCAACACACCTGCCCCAGGCCCTCCAGCTCAGGGCATACATCAGTACCTGACACTGCTTGTGAGCTAGAGGGAGGAGCCCTGGACTGAGACTTGGCGGAGCCTACTGGACCCCATCAGTGGATTTTAATCAAAACTGGAGGTCAGAATACCAGAAACTCAGAATAGGTGCAGGTTTGCTGCTGCTACTGCTGCTAAGTCGCTTCAGTCGTGTCCGACTCTGTGCGGCCCCATAGACGGCAGCCCACCAGGCTCCCCCGTTCCTGGGATTCTCCAGGCAAGAACACTGGAGTGGGGTGCCATTGCCTTCCCAGTGCAGGTTTAGACACACCTAAACCTCCTGAATCCAGAGAAGGCAATGGCACCCCACTCCAGTCCTCTTGCCTGGAAAATCCCATGGACAGAGGAGCCTGGTAGGCTGCAGTCCATGAGGTCGCCAAGAGTCGGACACGACTGAGCGACTTCACTTTCACTTTTCACTTTCATGCATTAGAGAAGGAAATGGCAACCCACTCCAGTGTTCTTGCCTGGAGAATCCCAGGGACGGCGGAGCCTGGTGGGCTGCCGTCTATGGGGCCCCACAGAGTCGGACACGACTGAAGCGACTTAGCAGCAGCAGCAGACCTCCTGAATCAGACTTTTGGGGTCAGTGGGGCATTGTTTTTCCAGAATTTCTCCTAGAGACTCAGATGTGCACCTCTCTTTAAAAATCACTAGATAATCTCTAGCCAGGAACTCTCAGAATCATTTCTGACATTTGGGAGCACCTATGTAATATTTTTTGAAATGAAGGCAAGTCAAAATGGGGCTTCAAAATCATTAAAAAATTTAGCACATCTTGAATCCCATAACTTGTGTTTATATTTAACCTAATCAGAGTTAAATAGGATTGTAATGCAATTTAATCTCACAAGATAATTAAAGATTTATGAAAAATATTTATTCTTGGGGAACCATAGGCAGTCTGATCCAAAAATAGAACACAAGTTTAAAACTGTTTGATGAATGGCTTCGTTCAATCCTGCCAGGGTGACTCTGAACCTGAGGATACCATCTCATTTGGTGAAATGATTGAAGTATCAATTTGAGCCTCTTCATTAGAGAGAAGCCCAGACCGCCAGTCATCTTGTCTTCTCTCTCCTTCTCCTTTCCCCCTGCCCTCCCATAGAAAGTCCTAGACTACTATTGTAATGATCGCCAGCCCTGTGGTCTAATATCAGTCATGATGTTTCTAGGCCGACGACTTCATCCCCCTGGGGGAAAGTTGTTCATGATAATATTAATAAGAACAGCTAACATCTGCTGAACTCTTACTACATTTCAGGCGCTATGCGCTGGGCGGAAAATAGATTTTCCTTTCTATGCCAGGAATCTGGGTCCCTGAGAGTTTACTATTCAAGAGAAGCAGTCTGTTTTCCAGAACAGGCTCCATATTAATCGTATTAACAAGAGTGAAATATGGTTTTTTCCTACCCTTTCAGCCAGTGTACTGGCTTTCATATGATTGTTATCTCTTTTGAAGATATTCAACCATCACTCCAGAGAAGGCAATGGCACCCCACTCCAGTCCTCTTGCCTGGAAAATCCCATGGACAGAGGAGCCTGGTGGGCTGCAGTCCATGGGGTCGCTAAGAGTCAGACACGACTGAGCGACTTCACTTTCACTTTTCACTTTCACGCATTGGAGAAGGAAATGGCAACCCACTCCAGTGTTCTTGCCTGGAGAATCCCAGGGACCGGGGAGCCTGGTGGGCTGCCGTCTTTGGGGTCGCACAGAGTCGGACACGACTGAAGCGACTTAGCAGCAGCAGCAACCATCACTCAGGCTCCAGGACCTTGACACTGGATACAATCTTATGATTTGGTGACCAGGAAATACATGGAGCTTGTGGGGGCAAGACCAGATAAGTAGCAGGAGCATCCAAATGCAATAAGAAGGAGATGGGAGAGCCCCCCAGTATGCAGCCCCAAGGGTGATTGTGGTCCTCATGGGTCCAATCTCTACCCCCTGCTCCTAGGGTTGGCACCCTTCCCCCTTCTTACAGGCTCTCCCTTCCTTGGTTCAGAGTCGTGTACCCCTTCGCTGATTTCTGGTTAGCACTTCTGGGACTTTGGGCTAGTCACTCAAGCTCCCTGGGGCTTGAGTTTCCTCATTCAAAAGGCAAAAAGGAGATGGGGAATTTGACTTGGGTAAGATCTGTTCTCCTGACCTTACATGTTTATTATGAATATTAAATGAGATAATGTATTAAAGCTATGGACAAAGTATTAAAACAATCATCAAAAAGAGTATATAGCCTTCTCCATTATCTCATTATATCACTAGTGAACACTTGGATAAATCACGTTCTCTGTATTTTGTACCTGTGGGTGGAGTTGTTGTTGTTTAGTTGCTGATTTGTGCCCAACTCTGCAACCCCATGGACTATTGCCGGCCAGACTCCTCTGTCCATGGGATTTCCCAGGTAAGGATACTGGAGTGGGTTGCCATTTCCTTCTCCAGGGGACCTTCCCCACCCAGGGATGGAACCCAAATCTCCTTCTTGGCAGGCAGATTCTTTAGCACTGAACCACATAAGTGGAGAGCTGTAACTGAAAATCTACATAATCAAATCAATCAGGTCCATTAGACTAAAACAGCTTTACTCTTGCAAGCAGTGCAGCCTGTGACTGGTTGGTGAAAACGACTCTTAAGTTCCTCTTAGAGAGAGGGGAGGGCTGGAGGAGACAATGTCTCAGAATATTTCTTCCGTGACCCTGTCTGGGGCCTTTCCCTTCTCAAGGCTGCCCTCTCTTTTCTTCACCTCTAACTGAGTGCTACTTCCCAAGACAGAAGCCTTTTACAATAATAATAGTATGTTAGACTTGCCTGACATTTTATTTGGAAGGAAATCCAAGTCATTTCTCAGGCTGGTATTGTCTCCTTTTAAGGGCTGAGGAAACTAGCCCAGGGAGACGGCACTCAGGAAAGCCACACTGCTGGTGAGTGACAGAACCAAAGGGAAAATGCTGAATCTGCCGTGCATCTCATCTAGGATCTCTTCACAAAGACACTGTCTTTTTCTGGACAAAAATAACCGATGCAGAAACACCGCAGAGTCCTTTCCCGCAGTTGTGAAGGAAAAGGATGGAAATGAGTGGGCGCTTAATCACTGCTCCCCTCTGGGCCTAGCTTCCTGACCCTTCTTCCTCTCGGTACTCTCCAAGAATGGCAGGAAATCAGACCTCTAGTATGGAAAAAATAACACTTAGCCAAGAAAATGGCAAACATTTCCACTGGGGTCGTGTTTTCTGAGAACACATTGATTTGCTTCATGGGGATGAAGAGCAGGATTGAGCCTGGAAAACACTGGTCCCCCCAGTGATGGGGGATCTGGGCTGGCCGAGGAATAGGGGCACACATTTGGGGTGGCTGCAGGAGAGGGGCCAGCATGCCCTCTCTCCTTCCTGGAGCCTGAAGCAGAGGCCCCTGATCCAGGTCTTGGGGTAAGTGGGAGCGGCGGATCTACTTTCTCAAGGACTAGAATTAGATTCCATGGGCTTCCCTGGCAGCTCAGTAGTAAAGAATCCCTCTGCAATGCAGGAGACCTGGGTTCGATTCCTGGGTGGGGGAGATCCCCTAGAGAAGGGAATGGCAACCCACCCCAGTATTCTTACCTGGAAAATTCCATGGACAGAGGAGCCTGGTGGGCTACAGTCCATGAGGTTGCAAAGAGTCGGACATGACTGAGCAACACACACTAAGAAACTCTGCCCTGAAATATGTCAGCTTTCTGTTAGTACCGATAATGATTCCAGTACCTAGTGAGTAGGCAACATTCACCAGGCCCCACTCCCATCATTGCCATGGATTCATCTGTGTAATTCTTGAAATGATCTTCAAGTGGCTCAGAGAGACCAAGACAGTCCATGTGGGGAATAATTTGTAATTAGTGTCTGCTGGTGTTTCACAATGCTTTTATATTTATCCTTGAATATAAAGGCTTCTGATGTTTTTGGAATTTCTGAACCTAAAGGGAAAGTCTGCTTAGAAAGACCTGATACTGAAGAAGATGGAAAAGCAGGGAAATTTCTCTATCTGGTCATGGCCATGTTTTTCCTTAGCAGCTGAGTGTTAGGGTTTCAAAGTGTCTCACTGAGAGAGGGAAGGCTTCTAGCCCAGTTAGACAAAGAAAAAGAAGCCATACATCATCAATGTATGAAGAGTGCTACAGGAGAAAACAGAATTGTATTTACATAAAAGAAGGTTTATCTCAGAAATACTGCGATGCAGATGATAAAGATTTTCCTTAATGTGCTAAATTGTGCCTTTGGTGAGTATAGGGATCATATTTGCACATTGCCATTTGCACATCTACAGCCTAGCCCAGAGATGAGCTAGCATTAAAAAATTCCAGGCTCCTCTGTCCATGGGATTCTCCAGGCAAGAATACTGGAGTGGGTTGCCATTTCCTTCTCCAGGGGCTCTTCCTGACCCAGAGATTGAACCCAGGTCTCCTGCATCTCAGGCAGGTCCTTTACCATCTGAGTCACCAGGGAAGGCCCTAATTAAATGAATTAAAACATGAAAAAACTAATTTTTGCCTAGTGAATTAAAAGAATGAATGGAAAGATGAATACCTCCTTGGAACCAATCAAATTCTTTGGCTGTCCTATAATTTCTCTATCAAATATTTCTTGAAGTTATATTATCCCAGAACTGAAGAAGAGGAAATGACTTAAAAATTCATCTAATTTATTCTTTTTTATTTTTCAAGAAAAGTGAGGCCCAGAAAGGTTAAGTGATTTGCCTCAGGCCACACAGCTCATCAGAGGCCTAGTTAGAACCAGGAAAAGGTTTCCTGACTCCTCCCCTGTCCTTTCTGCCTGACCCCTTTCATGCTGCTTCAGAGATGAACTGATAACAAAATCCATCTTTGTCTTTACTGTCATGGAATTATGCATTTTTTCCTCTCATTGCTGCAGCTCTACTCTTAATTCTCAGGGATCTGTCTTGAAGGATCTTCTGATTCCCCACCTCCCCCTGCCTTTTAAATCTTTTGAAAGGAGATTTGGCAGAAGTGTAGGTGGAGAGGGATTGGTTCTGGTAAAGTAAGTGGGTTAATGCAAGTACTGGAGTATATTAAAAAATTATGATACAGAAAACACAGAACTGTTTGCAAGGTCGTGTTGGATACTCTGAGACAGTTGATCCCAAAATGAAGAGGTTGGCTCCTGGACATTGCACCGGGTCTGCCATCTTTTCTACCTCCCCACTCTCAGCTCTGGAAAAGTGAACGCTACATGCCTTGCCTCTGTTCCCCACTCCACCCCAGCAACAGCTGATGCAACTAGTGATGAGCCCTAGATCTGAGCCTGGCCCATTAAATTCTTTCTCATGGGAAATTAGGACCCTGAGACCATTGTCGGTTCCTGTGGGAAGCCAGGGGATAGGTTCTGCCGAGGCTGGAACTAAGGAATTTTTATTAATATTTGGGGGTGGCTCAGGTGGACGGGATGCTGGACAGTATACAATAGATGAGGAAGCAAAGAAGCTTGTTTGTGGAAGGAAGGACAGAGCAAACAGGCAAAGGAAAACAGAAATGAAATCTGAAGAAGGCTAAGTCTCTCCCGTTCTCTCAGCGACTATTTTTCCCACAGTGGGTTTTCATGTAAACCTCCTACAAAATTTTATTCACCTTTTAATGTTGATACAATTCTACTGTTTTTGTGGTTTCCAGAGAGAGGCTGGCTTTTGAGTTAGAGAAAGCAAGAGAATAGAAGATTGTTTGCTTTTAAAGGGGCAGGTGAACTGGAGCTGGAAAGGGAATGTGACCTGGAGAACGAGGGGAAATGCAAGGAGAGAGAGCCTACAGAGACAGGAAAGGGGCAGAGAAGACAGGGCACTGGGAATGCCAGCGCGTGAAAGGCTGGCGAGGCTGAGGGGAGTTGGGTGACGGTGGCCGCCTTCCAGATACCCCATTGACTCAGTGCCCAGCCAGGCTCATTTTCCAACCCCAAGAGCCAATCAGCTGCTCATCACTGCTGCACAGGGAGAGCATCAAAGGGATTTAATAATGGTTGGCAAATGTCAAATTACATTGAATCTAAACCAAATTCCAGACATTTAGGGCTGCGTAGTCATTAACAATCAATTAGTGCACTCAGCTTTCAGTCAAAGCATTTTTCACACCCTTCCCTTTGCGTGACAAGGAAACACAGGCATGGCTTCTTCTCCCCTCGAGGCAGAGCAGGGCCTCACTCCTTGAGAGCAGGCAGTGGAGGAACAAACCGCCTCCTGTTCTCATTGTTTGCATTTCCTCACTTTCAGGAGTGGAAGGAAGCGTTAAGTGCCATTTGTACATCCCGTCCTGCAAGCAAGGGCTAAGGAAAGAGACATGGTCATTTTTCTCTTTCTGTGGAATCCTGAAGTAATAAAAGGGTAAAGAAGATGTCAAGAATCATCTAAAACCTTCTCTCTAGCTGGAAGCCAGGGACGTTGGGCTGCTGTTTGTGGAGGAGGGATGCATACCAATTACACACCGAGGGCATTAGGTGAACTCATTTCACCTCTAATGGTCCATGTTCTGATGCAGCAGGATTTCATTCCAGCAACAGAGCCGTAAACATTTACCGCAAAACAAGTCGTTGCTCTATCGATTGCTGAGTATCTGCTTCATCCTTCCCTTTCCAAATCAGCTCAGATTTATGGTGATTCCCTTCCCCCTTCCTGTTCCCTGAGTTACTCCCCACCTCACCCCACCCCCATCGGTGGGGTGCTGCGGGTCAGAGGAAGAAGATAAACAGGAATCTGTATCTGTACATTTTCAGGAAGAGATTTCACAATCATTTTTTTAAATGCCTTCTTTGCTCCTATTTTTCCCTGCTAGGTCTTCCACGGGCCTATTTTTAGAACAACTTTCTCAGAATATAGAAAAGCCCATATTCTCCAACTGTGACATGGATTCCTTCCACTAGTTTAGTTGATAAAATCTGGATGGGAAACTGAGCTTAGCTCACAGGGCTTTGCTGACAGACAGCGAATTCCTACAGGCTCCTCCAAGCCCTTAGTCGCAGGGGACTTCTACTCTATGCATGAACTTCAATGGTGTAAAGGCTGCAAAGGTTTAAGAAACAAATAAGGCTTGATTCAGAGAAGGTGTCGTTGGTGTCTCGGAAGCCAGGGATAGGGCCCAGAATGGGGCCTTAAGCCCAAAGTGGGTAGGTTGTTAGGTCCTAATAACAGGCTGGTATTCCTATGCCCCAGTTAGGAACTCTGCCAGGGACTGTCTCAACACGGGGCATGAGCTGCCAAGGCCAACTGAGAGGATTGAATCAAAACCAGCAAAATCAAAATGCGCTATCCCAAAGAATTACCAAAGACCTCCATCTCAACACATTTTCCGGAGAGGCTTCCTGGGACTTAATCTGATCCGCTACCTCCTTGGAAGTCACCCAGTGTAACTGATGACAGACAGGCTGTCCTTACTGTGACAGATCCCAAACATATGCAGTGTGATGAACAGCCATACCGCACTCTGAGCAAATCAGAGTCATAGGTACCTATGAAAATCCATATTTTTAAGAATCAAAACTAAGAACATAATAGCAAATTTTCTACATTTAAATGCGGCTTTGTTTCGTATGTTTCTCAGACTCTGAGATGCTCTGAAAATGACCTTAAGAAAACCTCTCAAACTGCAGATGTCCAGGCCTTCCCCCAAAGAATGTGATTCAGGTTTGGGAGGAGATTCAGAAAAGTGTCTTTTTAAGAAGCACACTTGGTCATTCTGATTCAGGTGGTCATTGGTTTGCACCCTGAGTAACACTACACACAGCTTCTGTGTACATTTAAGAGTCAATTTCTATTGTGGGGCCCTGTGTCAGGAAGATTTCCCTGGAGAAGGGAATGGCTATCCATGCCAGTATTCTTGCTTGGAGAATCCCATGGACAGAGGAGCCTGGCAGGCTACAGTCCATGGGGTCATGACTGAGTGACTAACACTTCTATTGGGGGTGGGGGAGGGATAATTATATTGCATAATCAAAACCCACCTATATTGTAGCAGGAAAAATTTATATTTGGTATTCTACAATCCTGACTGTCTAAGATTCATCAAGTAGTTATTTTATTATTATTTTATTATTGCACATGTGTCTTAGAAACATTCAAGTGGGTGTGTATATGGCTGACACATATTACACAATACACACAAAGCAGTCACTGACCTACTGCCTGGCAGATCACAGTGTTTAAAAAATGAGGATGTTCTGGAAACTTCCATGTCATCCTATAGTTTTCTGTTTCTAACTGTACCAAGGAAACCAGGAAAACAACCACAACCATTCTCTTAGTAGCAGCATCTTAAATAATGCTGAAAATGGACACCATCCAACTGGGATATAGTGATACTACAAAGGTATGTAGGAGGGGAGGAGGAGAGAGGAACTTATGGGATGATGGGCCAGGTCTTTGGGATAGAACCAGAGAGAAGTCCAATACGGGCTTGGGAGCTACTTTCTAATACCAGATACTAGGAGGCATAGAGGTGGGAGAAAGAAAAGAGGAAAAAAGAATAAATAGGAACAAAAATGAAAAGAAAAACATAAAGATTGGGAACAGAAAGATATTAAAAGTTCCATGAACCAAAGATAAGATTCAAATTTTGGCCATTCATTAATATAGTCATATTAACATGAGAAATAGAGTGTGGTTAGATATTTCTAAGCAGGAATAGAAAATGGCTTTGTATGGATGTGACACTGAGTCAACTCATTTAAGATTTCCAGTGGCAAATCTTTTTTTGTTTCCATGAGCTCACCAGAGGATGTACGATTAGATGCTTATTTCTTACAGCCTGGGCTCTTTAAAAGTTAATCCCATTACCATGTACTTCTCAGAACAGTCTGCAGACTTAACCTTAAGAACATAGTATGGTGTAGAAATGCAGAAAATATATTATCATTGCTTTGTCTCTTAGTGTCTGTTAATGATGATTTTTTTTAAACTAGTTTCACAGAGACTCAAGTACATTTCCATCTTCATGAAGGGACCTTGACTTTCTGCTTACAAGACCAGGCCTCCAGAAGTAGTTGCTTCAAGGAACAGAATCAAGCCCAGCAACCAGTAATGTCTCATCGCTGTTGTATCTAAGGAGTGGCCACAGATTTGCTGGTAGCTGTTTCCTGTGTTTAGTTCTGCAGACCCAATTTCCTGCAAACTTTCATTTTGATCACATAGGAGACTTTGCTGGCAACAAAATAATTGCTTCCTTCTCTTTATGAAGTCATTTGCCTACCCTGTAGCTCTGCAGTGATGGACAGAGAACTGCTTGACTGACTGCTTCCCCCTTCCCCCTCCTTGAGTCCTGAGGTTAGCCACCTACTCTCCTATCCATGGTCCCCATGTCACTCATCTTCTTTGCACTTCAAGTCTTTTCTTGTGAAATGACAGAATGCACTTATTCACATTAAAGTACAGATCATGGATAGAGTTACCTCCTCCTGGCTGGCTAAAATTTTAAAATAGAGAAGTGTTTAGGCAAATAAAACGATTTTAATAGTGGAATATCAGGTGCCTGAAAGCCAATTGGAAGAATATTTTGGGGGCTGAATCGTGTGTATATGTGCATATACATGTGGTGGGCAGGGAATCCCAGGAAACATGCCATGAAGTTAAACACATCTTTGATGCCATATTTCATGGCATGCATTTGTTTCTAGGCATTGATTGTTGATTGAGGGACACAAGGAAAGGGTGATTTCCTTGATGCGGTCAACGCATGATGTTCAAGGCTCCATTCTCAGAATAATGGCATGACCTGGCCATGAGCCCGTCCACTGAGAGCGCCTTTCCATGAGGGAAGATGGGTGTCCCAAGGATGGGAAAGCAAGGCAGAGAATGCACTCTCACTCCACTCACGGCTGCATTATCTTCTTCCTCCTAAGAGACCTCTGGGTCCTTAAGTAACTTCCCAGTCATCAAATCAGTCTTTATTAAATTTTCACATGCACTTAGTCTTAGATTCAATTTGAAATGTGCTCCAAGGAGCATCATATGGACTAAATAATTAGCTAAAGAGAAATGGCACAGAATAGATTTTAGAGAATGGCACAGAATGATGCCTCTCCAATACTGCCAGTAGCAATTGAGTCTTACAATGTAACACAATTATGTGAATTTTTTATTTTTGAGTTATACATTTATTGTCAATTATACTTAAAGGGGAAACAGTCAAATCAGTGTTTTTACTTAGGACAAAGGAAATTTTTGCCTAGGACAAAGCTAAAATAGGTGTTTAAGATTTTAAAAATGGGGTTGACTTGAAGAAAAATATTAAGGAAGTATTTGTGCAAGGATATCACAAGAATCTCGAAGGCCATATTCAAGCGACTAAAGTTTAAGAAGCATGGCCAAGGCTAGTTGATCATTACTGCATATCAACAACCCTGGGTTGCCCCTTGTTCTGCAAAGGGTGTGCTGTATGACACTGGGAGGGTAAAAAACCTCTCCGAGCACCAGTATGTGCATGCGTGCCTGCCAAGTTGCTCTTTGCAACCCCATGGACTGCAGCCTGCCAGGCTTCTCTGTGCATAGGATTCTCTAGGCAAGAACACTGGAGTGGGTTGCCATTTCCTCCTCTAGGAGCACCAGTATACTCAAACACAATGGTGGCATTAAAAGAGATCACCAAGGTCTGTTCCAATTCTAGCAAGTGATGATTTATCTACACTATAGGTTACCATCTGTGACTAAAGGGAAGGAAACTGGGAAATTAAGTCATTGTTGTCAATGGGGATGTCATGGCTAGACATGCAGAAGCAGCAATTTGGTTCTTGGGTCACCAAAGAAGAATAAGGGGTAGAGGAAAATCCAGAGTAAGAAGACCAACGCTATGTGCCAACGCTGTCCCCTGGACCTTCACAAAATCACATGCCCTCCATCTGTGGGCCCTCTATCAAAGTCACATGTCCTCTATCTATTGAGTCCCAGTGTCTCTGTTTAGGCAAAGGGCCATGGTAGTGAATGATACCTATGCCGTTATCATGCAGTCTTGTTGCATGGCTCCTATGCAATGTATGTGAAGGGAAAGTTCTAATCAAATATAAATCTTGTTCTCCACTACCTCTTGTAGATCTTTGTTGTTTCAGTATTTTTAAATATAGTGGGGTGGTATCTAACCATATAATGGTTAAGCAGGATTTTTAAAACAATAGGTTACATTCAAGTGAGTCAATATTGATAGTTTTGAACAGCAGGGATAAAAGGTTTAATGCTGAAGAAGGAATCACCAATTGGTTCATAATGGGTAACCCCCAAAACCTTCATCATTCACCAATCACCTCAAAATCCTCTTTCAATTAAAAGTTTTAAACATGTCCTCTTCTAAACCTATAATCCTAAGTAGAAGATGAGCTAGCTATACTAAATTATTTATCCGTTCCACTGAGCTTTGCTTTTTACAAGGCTCCTTTCTATTAGCACAGAATTTCCAATCAAATATGTAACCTCAGATTAGAGCTGTCACAAAACCTATTCACTTTACTCCCCAGGTTACCCAGGGTACACTTTGTGATTACTGCCTGTGAAATTAGAATTATAGTTACTTTTTGCACTTACTAAGTTATCAAGCTTGCTTTCTTGATCTGTGAGTTGAGGAGGAGATAAACATTGGTAGAGGGAAACACAAAGAACTTGTAATTTACAAATAGGGAGGATGTAACAGAGGAAGTAGAATCACTCATTGTTAGGACTGGAGTCATTTAGTGTTGGGTCAGACAACCTGACAGTCTGTACTCATACCTGAATTTATGTTATATGATAAAAACAGATGCTTAAAAGTGTTGTGAAGTGGGTAATGTATTTTTAGACATATTTTAAACAAAAGTTATATCTCTAAATATGGAAAATTCAGTCATCTAGAATATTCAGACTAAGAAAGACTCATAATACTGGTGGTGGTGGTTTAGTCACTAAGTCATGTCCAACTCTTGTGACCCATGGATTGTAGCCTGCCAGGCTCCTCTGTCCATGGGATCCTCCAGGCAAGAATACTCGAGTGGGCTGCCATTTCCTTCTCCAGGGGATCTTCCTGTCCCAGGGATTGAACCCAGGTCTCCTGCATTGTAGGCAGATTCTTTACCAATTGAGCTATGAGGGAAGTCCTATACAGACGTCCATCAACAGAAAATTGGATTAAAGATTTACTGAGCATGGCCCTACACATCTGAACAAGACCCAGTTTTCCCCCTTAGTCAGTCTCTCCTGTCAGGAAGCTTTCATAAGCCTCTAATCCTTCTCCATCAGAGGGAAGACAGACTGAAAATCACAATCACAGAAAACTAACCAATCAGATCACATGGACCACAGTCTTATCTAACTCAATGAAAACTATGAGCCACGCCGTGTAGGGCCACCCAGTTTGAACAGGTCATGGTGGAGAGTTCTGACAAAACATGGACCACTGGAGAAGGGAATGGCAAACCACTTCAGTATTCTTTCCTTTAGAACCCCATGAACAGTATGAAAAGGCAAAAAGATAGGACTCTGAAAGATGAACTCCCCAGGTCGGTAGGTGCCCAGGAGATGCTACGGGAGATGAGTGGAGAAATAACACCAGAAAGAATGAAGAGATGGAGCGAAAGCAAAAACAACACCTAGTTCTGGATGTGACTGGTGATGGAAGTGAAGTCCGAAGCTGTAAAGAGCGATACTGCATAGAAACCTGGAATGTTAAGTCCATGAATCAAGGCAAATTGGAAGTGGTCAAACAGGAGATGGCAAGAGTGAATGTCGATATTTTAGGAATCAGCGAACTAAAATGGGCTGGAATGGGTGAATTTAACTCAAATGACCATTATATCTACTACTGTGGGCAGGAATCCCTTAGAAGAAATGGAGTAGCCATCATAGTCAACAAGAGTCTGAAATGCAGTACTTGGATGCAATCCCCAAAACGACAGAATGACCTCTGTTCATTTCCAAGGCAAACCATTCAATATCACAATAATCCAAGCCTATGTCCTGACCAGTAATGCTGAAGAAGCTGAAGTTGAATGGTGCTATGAAGACCTACAATACCTTCTAGAACTAACACCCCAAAAAGATGTCCTTTTCATTATAGGGGACTGGAATGCAAAAGTAGGAAGTTACCTGGAGTAACAGGCAAATTTGGCCTTGGAGTACAGAATGAAACATGGAAAAAGCTAATGGAGTTTTGCCAAGAGAACGCACTGGTCATAGCAAATACCCTCTTCCAACAACACAAGATAAGACTCTACACATGGACATCATCAGATGGTTAATACCAAGATCAGATTGATTATATTCTTTGCAGCCAAAGATGGAGAAGCTCTATACAGTCAGCAAAAATAAGACCAGGAGCTTGACTGTGGCTCAGATCATGAACTCCTTATTGCCAAATTCAGACTTAAATTGAAGAAAGTAAGGAAAACCACTAGACCATTCAGGTATGACCTAAATCAAATCCCTTATGATTATACAGTGGAAGTGACATACAGATTCAAAAGTTAGATCTGATAGAGTGGCTGAAGAACTATGGATGGAGGTTCGTGACATTGTACAGGAGGCAGTGATCAAGACCATCCCCAAGAAAAAGAAATGCAAAAAGGCAAAATGGTTGTCTGAGGAGGCCTTACAAATAGCTATGAAAAGAAGAGAAGTGAAAGGCAAAGAAGAAAAGGAAAAATATACCCATTTGAATAGAGTTCCAAAGAATAGCAAGGAGAGATAAGAAAGCCTTCCTTGGTGATCAGTGCAAAGAAATAGAGGAAAACAACAGAATGGGAAAGACTAGAGATCTTTTTGAGAAAATTAGAGATACCAAGGGAACATTTCATGTAAAGCTGGGCTCAATAAAGGACAGTGATAGTATGGACCTAACAGAAGCAGAAGATATTAAGAAGAGGTGGCAAGAATACTCAGAAGATCTATACAAACAAGATCTTCACGACCCAGATAATCATGATGGTGTGATCACTCACCTAGAGCCAGACATCCTGGAATGTGAACTCAAGTGGGCCTTAGGAAGCATCACTACGAACAAAGCTAGTGAAGGTGATGAAATTCCAGGTGAACTATTTCAAATCCTAAAGGATGAAGCTTGAAAGTGCTGCACTCAAAATGCCAGCAAATTTCGAAAACTCAGCAGTGGCCACAGGACTGGAAAAGGTCAGTTTTCATTCCAATCCCAAAGAAAGTCAATGCCAAAGAATGCTCAAACTACCACACAATTGCACTCATCTCATACCCTGGCAAAGTAATGCTCAAAATTCTCCAAGGCAGGCTTCAATGAACTGTGAAATTCCAGATGTTCAAGCTGGATTTAGAAAAGGCAGAGGAACCAGAGATCAAACTGCCAACATCCGCTGGATCATTGAAAAAGCAAGAGAATTCCAGAAACACATCTACTTATGCATTATTGACTATGCCAAAGCCTTTGACTGTGTGGATCACAACAAACTGTGGAAAATTCTTAAAGAGATGAGAATAACAGGTCGCCTGACCTGCCTCTTGAGAAACCTGTATGCAGGTCAAGAAGCAACAATTAGAACTAGACATGGAACAACAGACTGGTTCCAAATGGGGAAAGGAGTACGTCAAGGCTGTATATTGTCACCCTGCTTATTTAACTTATATGCAGAGTACATCATGAGAAATACCGGTCTGGATGAAGCACAAGCTGAAATCAAGATTGCCAGGAGAAATATCAATAATCTCAGATATGCAGATGACACCACCCTTATGGCAGAAAGTGAAGAACTCAAGAGCCTCTTGATGAAAGTGAAAGAGGAGAGTGAAAAAGTTGGCCTAAAACTAAACATTCAGAAAACTAAGATCGTGGCATTTGGTCCCATCACTTCTTGGCAAATAGATGGGGAAACAGTGGAAACAGTGGCACACTTTATTTTGGGGGGCTTAAAAAATCACTGCAGATGGTGATTGCAGCCATGAAATTAAAAGACACTTGCTCCTTGGAAGAAAAGTTATGACCAACCTAGACAGCATATTAAAAAGCAGAGACGTTACTTTGCCAACAAAGGTCCATCTAGTCAAAGCTATAGTTTTTCCAATAGTCATGTATGGATATGAGAGTTGGACTCTAAAGAATGCTGAGCACCGAAGAATTGATGCTTTTGATCTGTAGTGTTGGAGAAGACTCTTGAGAGTCCCTTGGACTGCAAGGAGATCCAACCAGTCCATCTTAAAGGAAATCAGTCTTGAACATTCAATGGAAGGACTGATGTTGAAGCTGAAACTCCAATACTTTGGCCACCTAATGTGAAGAACTGACTCATTTGAAAAGACCCTGATGCTGGGAAAGACTGAAGGCAGGAGGAGAAGGGGACAACAGAGGATGATATGGCTGGAGGGCATCACGGACTCAATGAACATGAGTTTGAGCAAACTCTGGGAGTTGGTGCTGGACAGGGAGGCCTGGTGTGCTGCAGTCTGTGGGGTCACAAAGAGACACGACTGAGTGACTGAACTGAACCGAGAATATTTAATTATGTAAACCATCTCCTTTCCTTATGGCAAAAAGATTACAGTTACCAGCTTCCCCTCTTATTATCTCAGCACAGTGATGCTGTCGCCCACTTGAAATGTTCAATTTGATATGCTTTGACATGTGAGGCTCATTCTTACAGAAAAATAAGTCTTGTTCTAAGTAATACAGCAATGTTATCCTATCCTTCCTTGAACAAACTGACTTCTAAGCCAATGACTTTGGTTATGAGATGGTTGAATGACTTCACAAGTCATGGATCTACTAAATGACCAGAGACCAGGAGGTAGGGCCAAGGACTCTGGGCCCAGTGTTTTTTTCCCATCGGAGCCTATAGTTTTTTGTCAGAAGGCTTTGAGTTGCCTGGTTGCCTTGTTGCCCAGCTCACCTGCCTACTTGAAAGATGTGGGCGCAGATGTTTACAATGGTCACAACCATTTTCCTGACCCCTGAAGCATCTACTGTTCTTTCCCCTTCAGTTTTATTAGATGGAGGCCACAATCATTCAGTTTCCCTTCCCAGCTCACTGCAACACTCTTCACACCCATGTTCCTGTTCAGAGACATGCCTGTGCCCACGCAGCAAGTTCAGTCACTATAGTCACGATCTTCAATGGGAAAATAGAAAACTCTCTCATGAGATTCATCGGAGGAGGGATAGAAGTGATTCGCCATTGTATTTATTTCTGTAAACTGAAGTGTGAAAGGAAAGCTTGAGAGCCCTGTGGCCTTGGTAGGTGACAAGCGAGGGGTTCGCTGTTGCTCCCAGTTAACGATAGCACTTTTTTCAGAGATTTGCTCTCTGAGGGGTCCCAGGATTCTAACATCAACTAGGTTCTCTGCCTTCCTGCTAATGTGGATGTTCTTTCCTGGAAGTGTATGGAAGAAAAATTTTAGAAAGTATTGTTTTCTATTCTGAGACTCTTTCCCAGGCTCTCCAGCTCCTCCTTTTCAGTGCTGGAGGCTGCTTATGCTTGCACCTACCTTCCTGTACTATGCCTAGCCACATACATGGCTCTATCTCTGGTGAGCCATCTCGTCCCCACTTTGTCATTGATCTTCCCCTTCAATTTATATTGACTCTCCGACCCCTTACCTCAATGATTCCTTCTCACTCACCTCTGTCCTTCTTCCTTCCTCCCTCCACCAACTGCTTCAAGTTATCGTTTCCAAAGCTGCTGTATTTAATGCCATCACATAACAATCTTTCCCCTTCTCTCACCAAATAAACTGCTTTCAATAAGTTGCTTCTAACCCCCAAAACAAATAACATCCCACAATCCACTTCGTTCTAAAATATTGCTTTTCATAACTTCCAACCATTTGCCGTCTTCCTCTCCTTGAAGAAATAAACTGCCTTCAGTGTTCCTTCATATTTGGGATCTGAGCTACCTCACTGAAACCATAAAATACACACACACACGTGCGCGTACACACACACACCCAACAGCCTCCCAAAACGAAGACAAATGATCTAATACAATCTTTCGCCTTCCTTTTCTCTCTCTGAGAAAGAAAACTCTCATGAGGCATATAAGGGCCCATTTTAGTCTCTTTGAGGATTTTTTTTTTCTCTCCAATGAAATAAGCTAAGGAGAAATACAGTAAGGCATTCCAAGGCCAAACACATTCTACTGTTTATTACACATATTACATTCTTAAATAAAAATGCGTCACATAACATTTTTTGCATAGATATCTTACAATATACCAATTTAAAAAAGAATTATGAAACAGACCAGTAACAAAAATAAATTTTTTCTTCATTAATAATTTTGTAACATTAACATACCACCATCATATAATACAAATAATAGTTTTAAATCTTAAGACTTTTGTACAGCAAAAAAACTTGACAAAGTAATATATTTATATATATATATATAAAAAGCTTAAAAAAAATAAAATGTCAAAAAAAGGCATAACCGAGGGCTATAAGACTGGGTACTTCTGTGATATATTATAAATACCAGAGAAGGCCTGAGAGCATGTGACCGAGGGAGGTGGGGGAGGGGTGGGGGCTGGGAGTAGGTCTCTCCAAACACACTTGTTAGACACATCTGGCAAAAGAAAATGTATAGTGCAAAAACAAAGTTCTTCAAGCAACTGTTAAGAGGATAAGAGAGATTTGAAAGAAAAGTGGTGGTGGCTAGGAAGCCATGTGGTGGGAGGAGGGAGGGGGTGACAAGAGAGAAGGAGTTTGGGGAGATTTATGGAAAGGAAGGGGGAGGCTTCAAAAACATTAAACATTTATTTTTGCCTCTGTGTTATCAAGGAGATCTTGGCCATAACAGGTGTATTTTTCCTCCCTGGAATGAAGCAGAAGTGAAAGATAAATTCAACTAAGTCTGGGTTCAGATTGAAAATGCATGCTGAGAAAAACAAAAATAAAAAAGCTTGAGGACCAGCCGATGAGCCCCAAAACCTTTCAGGACCGAGATCTGCAGAAATCATTCTGCCTGGAGTCCAAAGGCCTAGGGTTAAAATGTCCCCTCTCCCCACCCTCAGCCCCTCCCCTCTATGTGGAACTCCCAGTGTGTTTTCAATATACTGGCAATTATAAGCATCCATCCCCCCAAAAGATATTAGGCACTGGTGGCTACTCCTCGTAAACGTCAGTAGCCTAACTGTTTTCCTTCTGCGAAGGTACATTAGGTACACGTGCACACGTGTCTAGCTGCATGCACACATACCACCCTCATTATTCTGGTGTGGGGTCCTTTTTTATGGCAGTAGACAGAAGCTGGAGTCAAAGCAGTTTACGATTCCAAAGCTCACAGTTGAAAAAAAATTGTATAAACAGTCCCCAACAAAGAACGCATCAACGTCCCCTCGTGACTGCTGAGAGGGAGCCCTGTTTGAAAAAGAGTATCTCGTTTGGGATATTCGTGAAGTGACGGCCTGGGATTTCTCTCTCCATTTTTGATACCTGTTTCCCGAGCACTTATACGTAAATGCAAAACACCTGAAGAATACAGTACTATCTTGGAAGGGTGCACATAAGAAAGTTAAATTGCAGCTTTATTTTTCCCTTTACCGGGATCCATCAGGAACCAACAGAGGAGATTTAAGCGAGTGTTAAAAGTAAGAGAAAACCCTGAAGCCTCAGGCAGTTAGTCATGGGATCTCACATTTACAAGGAGTTTTTGCTTCCTTTGACACATTTTCGTTGTTCCATCTCAAGTATTCCCAAAGATCCTCACTGAGGAAAGTAGACCATCAAAGAGGCATTGATGTATACTCAGAACAGCCCCTCTAGTTTTCAAACTGAGATATCACCATGTTTACCGAAACACATCCAGAGCTGGAATGCAAATTCTCTCCTCCTGCCTCCACCCCCGACTTGGCAGTGGCCACTTCAGGAAGATGCCAGGGAAAGTGTCCCCAGGTAGATGTCAACCAGGTTCTACTTAATGAATTTTCACTTTGGCAAAGATCTGGGTGCAAAACTGTGGCCAGAAATGCTGGACCTCATAAGATTTTTTTTTTTTAAAGAAACAATGAACCTGGTTTTTGTAGTTAATATGTTGCATCTCCGACTTTCCCAACCTTCCTTCTCCTAAAACCAACTCATGCAAAAGAGAAGCCATTTTGCACTTTGCACTGTATTTTATATTTTATGAAGTGACTTCCATACAGGAAACCATTATGAACCGGTAACATTAATCACCAAGTCCTGTTGTTCTTGCCATTTGAGTTCACGTCTTTTGACTTTGCCATAGAATTCAGGAGTTGGGGCTATAGGCAGACATCCTGAATGCACTGGGTGAGCCGCCCTGCAAGTCCCATTTACTTCCCCTTTGATGCAAATAGACATGGCTAATCTGGAAGCTTATCCCAAACTGAAGTCCTTAAAAAAAATCTTCTCTGGCTTCTAGATTCAAAGATTTTTTTTTTAACGTAGGAATCAGTTCTACTAATCATGCGTGAGGTTGGCTGTCTTTTTTACCCTGTTATCGTCAGGCAATCAAAGATGTAAAAAGGGCACAAGAGGTGCAGGAGGGGTGGACAAGGGATACTTGAAGGGCTTTGTAAGGAAGAGCACAGAGAGGAGAAGGAAATGGTCAGCATGAAGTTCATTTTGGGGGGTCTCCGATATATTTATAAAACGCAGCTTTGTCATGGAATCCAAACATCTCTTTTTTCTGGACATAATACTCATCAACCACCAGGCATTAAGCTGGGCCAATGAACCATCAGTGGGGCAGAAGGCCAGTAGCTAGGAGCAGCATTATAATTTCAGGTTTCCACATCTTTGACTTACAGTCATGTGGTAGGAGAAAGAAGCACAAATTGAAATAAAAAAAAAACTGTCAATGGCTTCGAAACACTCTTTTTCTATACATTACACTCTGAACCCTGGATAAAGCGTGCTTCGGAGGACCACTACAAGAAACACTATGACAGGTTTTTCCTTTCAAATTGGAGATATCCTGGAATGCTGGGAGTTACCAATTTAAACGAGACAATGGTTTAATATGTTTCAACTGTCCACTAAAGCACTGCTTTGAATAACCTGTCCTCTTGGAAGCAAACTAGCTTCAGGTTATTTCCCAGAAAGCCTGTTCACTCCAGCAGGCTCCTTCCAACCATCTCTGCCATTTCAGAGAGGATGGATACTTGATAACATGCCCAAATGACTACCGCTCTCCCCACCCGACAACAGACAGGACTGGTTAGCGTTCAGAGGTGTCAATCGGGCTACACAAGAACAGTTTCAAAGCCATACGCTTAGCACCCACCAAATTCTCAGGCCAATTCTCGGTCAACAAATGCTTGGAGCCAGCAAGCCCCACCATCAAGGTTCAGTGCGCCCTGCTTGGAGAAAGGTCAGGAGCAGATTACAAAGGACCTCACTGATATAAAAGAGAGGAGAATTGCCCAATATTTCAGACACTGATGAAGACCCAAGGGCCTTTGTTCTGTCACATTCAAATGAGATCTTTTCAAGACCACAGATGACAACGGGGAGCGAACAAGCAATGATTACTCTTTTGCATTTTTTTAAACTTTCTTTTTAATAGAGCCTTGCATTGGTCAGTTCAAAAATTAAATTAAGTATTATAAACCCTTAATAATAGCATTTCGAGAGGCAAGAGCAGCTCCAGCGGGGGAGAGAACATTTGTAAATCGTGGCAGCCACGGCTAATGCCATCACTGGGACTGTGCGTGCAGTCATGCTGGAGGCTGCTCTAGAAAGGGAAATCAACAAACCAACAAAATCTGGGGTGTCTAAAGTTTCGTCTAGTGCACTGACTGGAGGCGCTACAGTTTAATACAGCTGAGGTTCAAGGTCCCTCACACATCCTTCATCCAGAAAGGATGAACCACACATTCAAATATAATCCCATGGTCCGCCCTGATGGACTGGCTACAAACGCACTCGAATGCAGTCGAGAACTACGAGATTGTCAGCAAGCAGTGCTCCAGAAATGTTTCTAAGTCATGTCTAGTTTTAAATCTTTGGAATAAAACTGATTTTTTAAAATACCCTCTGACTAACATATACATAATTGCCTCTGGCAAATGGGCAGATTTTGTGTGTGTGTTTAGGGTGGTTTTTCTTTTTTGTTTTTGGTCTAAATTGAAAAAAGGAAAAAAGAGAAAGAAAACTTGAAGGGCCAGACCTCAGAATGCCCCAAGTGTCCAACTGGCAGCTACAGCATTTGTGATAAGGAGGCTCCTCTGCCCTCAGACGAGTAGTTTCAACATTTCAGTGAAATCAAAGTTTGCAGAAAGCTGAGAAACCAAATGCCAAGGATCTTGAAGTTTGCTGTCATAAATGAATCTGTGTTTCTTATATTTCCTTTCAAAGACTTCAGTTTTGCATCCCAAATAGGTATGGGGTGGCATTTTAACAGTCAATGAGTCAAACAGTCAAAGGAGGGCAGGAGAGGAGCCAGCTGGTATGAAGGAGCAGCAACCATGGGCGGACCAAATACCATTTTTGTTTTTTTAGACATGTCTTGAAGGGATGGTCCCAGAATATACAAAATATACAATCTGCCCTAATAACCACCCCACTTGCTTGCATAGGCCATTTAATGGTCCTAAAGGCAGTCTTTGGAGTTGAGGCCAGTGCCAACTAGCTAAGAATGCGGGTAGATGATGGAGACCGATACTGGATGTGTGTGGGGGATGGAAAGTGAGGCATGGAACCCCCTCGGAGTCAGCTTGCAGAGTAAAAGTGAGGCCTCTGTTGATCCCAGGTGCTCTAGGGCACAAGTCATGGTGGGCCTAGCCAAAAAAATTAAAAAATCAGAAATATGTCTCTCCTTTTACACAGACCATGAGAGAAATATCTCAACCCTTTCCTTAAATGTCCACCCTTTATTCCCACAACAGCATTTTGAATTGTGTGTTTTAACAAGTGGGGTGACATGACTCAGTGGGTATGAGACAGGAAGAGAGGGTGATGGTTTTTGAAGCCACTAGACTTGGGAGGCATCCTCCGTTCTCCCCATTCCTGGAAAGAGGGATATTTTTGGCTTTTTTTGTCAGGTCATAACCCAGAGTTACGTTCAATATGCAGCTGCCCTTTGAGACTAGCGACATCTACGCTGAAACTGGTTGTTAGGGTAGCAGTGACACACAGCACGGGGTTGATCACTATGAGCTGAGGTCAGGATGCCTCAGGGGGGATGAAAAAAGTGTGATGTCCCATCTGATTGGCTGCTTCGAGAGCTGGACATCCAGGTGACGAGAGAGAGAGAGTCCTGGAGAGGTTTAGTCCATGGAGAAAAGATAAAACATTTAAGCTTCCAAATAAGCTTTTCAAGTTTTCGTTAGCAAAAAACAGAGAGATTAAAAAGAAAAAATCTAGCACTGGCAATAAGGTGAGGCTCAAGGGATACACTGTGATTGATCATCAAGGACTTTATTCTCTTGGCCACTTTGCAGTCATGCTAGAAGTTTCCAGAATCCCTAGTGCATATGGTGTGCAAGAGTCAAAAAGTAAGAAAAGAACACTCTTCCCTGGAGACCTGGAGAGTGAAGTCTAGAGAAATGCAGGCCAGAAAGGTGTAAGGTGTTATTCCGGAGTCTGCCGCCGCTAAGGCCGTTGGTATCGACTGGAAAGATCTCAATAGTACTAAGAACCAAAACTGATCAACAGTTCTGTGAGGAAGTCGGACGCACGGAATAGTAGGACTTTCACACACAAAGGACAAATAAACCGAGAGTTAATTTTGGCTACCAAACTGCAATTTGGTTTGCTAGGTCATTTTCCCCCAACTATTGAAAAAGAAACATTAGTGCTACACATATGCAACTTTAAGACGTTGTATTCTCCTATCAAGTTGCACTGAGAAGCAAGTTAAATAAGCCCCTCTTACTGCCGTCCACCTGTAGAGACGTCACATCCATTTTCTTTGATTTCCATTGGCAACAGCGGGAAATAATTCCAATAGCGCTGAAGTAAGCAGCCAGACTGCCTTGCTGAGTTCACCTGGTTTCTTTCTTCTTCTTCTTCTACCATCTGGCTAGGGCAAGGCATAAAGATAGACGTATATATTTTAAATATAGCTGAGTGCATGACTGTGTGTGTGTGTGTGTCTATGTGTGAGTGCGTGTGTGTGTGTCTGTGTGTGTGTGTACACAGAGGTTTAATAAGTGAGAACTTTCTTCTGCGAGGCAATGGGTCCCCGCCTGAAGTCCAGCCCCCTGCCTCGTGGCATTTCCTTCAGACAACGGCCGGCCGACGCCATGGCAACTCTGGCCTTCAGGTTTTTTAGATATGTCTCTTCATATGGAGGGCAAGGTGGTCAGACCTGGAAAAACACCTAGAGAAGATAAGAAAAACAAGGATATTACAGAGATCTGCATAAAGAACTCAACTTCCATCACCCCTTAGAAAATGAATTAGCCCTAAAAGAGAGAGAGAGGCAGTACATGTGTACTGGGAAACGAGGTATATAGGGCAGGTGAGCTCAGCAGTCAGAATGCTTGGGTTCACCTCCTGCAATAGCTGTGTGATGGAGCAACTTAACCTCTTAGTGTCTTAAGTCTTAGTTGCTTAGTTCTGTCTGACTCTTTGCGACCCCACAGACTGTAGCCCATCAGGCTCCTCTGTCCATGGAATTCTCCAGGCAAGAATACTGGAGTAGGTAGCCATTCCCTTCTCCAGGGAATCTTCCTGATGCAGGGATCCAACCCGGATCTTCTGTACTGCAGGCAGATTACCATCTGAGCCATTAGGGAAGCCTGGTATCTTAATTCCTCCTCAATAAAATGCGGAAAATTGAGAGCACTTATTTCATAGATTGGTTGTGAGGATTAAGTGAGATGATCTATGTAAAGTGCTTAGAAAATTGCCCAGCCAATGGTAAAATCTTGATTAATATTAAATATTATTATTGCGATTGTCATCATTAAAGAAGAAACAAATGTAAAAGTGTTTTGGAAATAATGTGTGTCATGCTCATACACTACAAAGAATGATTAGCCTGTACTATCAAATGATGACACTCTTAACATTTCAACACCCAGATTTCAGTCTTAAGTTTTACAATGGAAGCCCAGAAATGCTGCCTGTGATATCTGCAGGTCTATATAGGCACTCCACATTCAAAGGGAGGAACATGTTTATTAATAATGGTGTCATATGCAGGCATGTGCTTGGTGTTTCTCCAGTACTACCCTAGACTCAATGGACATAAATTTAAGCAAACTCCGGGAGAGAGTGAAGGACCGGGAAGCCTGGCATGCTGCAGTCTATGGGGTCGCAAAGAGTCAAACACAACTTAGCGACTGAACAGAAACACCAACAATATCCTCAGATTTACCATGGTAAATCTTCACACTCTTTTCATGGGCATTCATGTGGTAGGGACCCTGAGGCTGGGGTCACACAGCCAATGAGTGGCAGTCGTGGGGTGAGAAGCCAGGCAGATGTCTAAACCCATTCTTTGAACTGTTTCTGGAACCCAAGGTTGGCCACTGAATCCCTTTGTCAGCCTCAGAGTGAAAGCAGTGGCTGCTTTCACTCCTTCCCTTCTTTAACACCACCCACTTGATTTTGCCCTGGGTGGTAACTCTTCCACATTCTCAGTTGTATGCGGCTAACCCACCTCCTAAGGCTGAAGTGATGGCCACAGTCATCTGCTTAGTGACAGTCATGTGATCCACAAAGGTCAACGAGAGCAAGTTCTGGGACATTTGCTGAAACTATTGGAAGAGAGACGCTTTCTTTCCACTGGGGCTTAGACACTAAGATAGGAGCTGTGGGTGTCCATGCGGGGGAAAGAGCCTATTTGAGAATGAAATTAACAGAGAAAAACAGGCGAAGGGGTAGGAAGGAAGAGAGTTTCTAGTCCTGAGGACAACATCTAAGCACCTGGACTCAGCCAAGTGTGAAGACAAATCGAATTCTGTTCGTCTTAGTTATAGGAGCTAATAAAAAACCCTGGAAGCTAACTCAGGACTGAGTCAGGGTTCTCTACTTATAACTAATAGAGTGGCCATTTCTGCATCTCCAAGGCCTACATACAGTCTCAGGTTCTTGGGCTGGAATCCCAGGGAAGTCAGTGCGTCAGACAGCAGTCATTCTGAGTTCTGGGTGTGAGTTCTCCCTTAGATCCAGCTCTAGACACTGGTCTCCATCCTACCTGGGAGAAAGTTCCCAGGTCCCCTGACACACTTCCTGAGACATCCTTCCAGTTCAAAACTCTAGCTGGTATGTTAGTAAGCTGTTCTGCTCAGGTCAGCAAGGGTTCCTGTTCAGGGCAGAATTTCCCTGTATTTGTTCATTCCTAAAACAAAGAAAGAGAAAACCCCTGGCCCTATCTGCTGACCCCAGCACTCTCCACGCACTGTTTGTGTTCATTTCTCAGATACACATGCCGGATAGAACCTCAAGAAAATGAAGCAAAATAGAACAAAGTAAAATGAAAAAAAAAATTATCATAACAGGAAAAATAAGAGTAGAAAGTGATCTAATTCAGTAACATATTGAATAACAGTAATTCTAACCATAACTGCTTATTTGGGGCTCTGATTTTGGTATAAGCAAGATACTTGAATAATTCCTTGGCATAGCATCTAAAGGGGATTTGATTTACTATAGAAGAGTGATAAATTTTCTTTAAAAGCAAGTACTTGATGTCACCGGTATAAGAAAAAGCAGTACAGCCTGCGGGGAATTTAGTGTTTGACTGTCCTGTGCCGAGGGCACACTTAGTACTATCCACTGCCTCTTCTCTTTCTTTCCCTTTCTCCTTTCCCTCTTCCTTTCTTCCTTCTCTCCTTCCTTCATCTCAACAGCGTAGAGAAAGAAGATCTAAGTCGGGAAGTTGTTTTTGTAGGTATTTCTCTGAAGTTAACATTCTTACAAGAACTCTATAAAGAAGGTACCATTCTTAGCCCCATTACCAGATGAGATATTCATCAAAAAGAAGCAAAGCCAAAATCTGAACCCAAGTAGCCTTGACTCCAGAGCCCATGCTTTCAGCCATACCCAGTTCTCAGGCTGAGCAGAAGGTCAAGCTGAACTGTCCGTTTAAAGAACTGGTAGTAGTCAGAACTGATGGACGGTCTTCCCCAAATACCTGCACCTCATCCCCAGAACTTGTGAATATGTTATGTTCAAAGGCAAAGGGGAATTAAGGTTGTGGGTGGAATTAATTTGCTGGTTAGCTGACTTTCAAATGGGAAGCTTACTCTGGATTATCTGGGTAGACCCAATGTCACTGCAAGGGTCTTTAAAAATGGAAAAGGGAATTAAAAGAGAAAACCAGAGAGATGGAAGCATGAAAAGGACTCAATAGCTTTGATGATGAAGAAATGGGGTCAGGAGCCAAGGAACATGTACAAAGCTGAAAGCTGGAAAAGGCAAGGAAATGGGTTCTTCCCTTGAGCCTCAGGAAGGGAATGGAGAGCAACCCACATCTTGATTTCACCCCCAGGGAGATCTGTGTTGGACTTCTAACCCAAGGAACTGTAAAATGATAAATCTGTAAAGATAAATAAGGGTGATACTAAACTTGTGACAACTGGCAACGTCAGCAACTAGAAAATGAATCCAGAAGTTAATCTGGTCAAGCCTGAGCAGCAAGGCCCTGCAAGAAAGCCACAGAGCATGTACCAAGAACTCTGTGTGTTCAAAAGAGGCAAGTGGGGATTCGAGATGGTAAGGAGCAAAGCAGAAGTCTTTGCTACTAGTACAAAATCTTTCTCTTTTCTTTTCCACATCCTGAGAACATACGGGACAACAGTATTTTTAAAAAATTAATTAATGAATTAATTTTTGGCTGTGCTGGGTCTTTGCTGCTGCACGTGGGCTTTCTCTAGTTGCAGCAAATGGGAGCTACTCTCTAGTTGAGGTATGCAGGTTTCTTACTGCGGTAGCTTCCCTTTTTGCAGAGCATGAGCATTATTAGGTTTCATGGGGCTCAGGAGCTACTTCATGGCATGTGGAAATCTTTCCAGACCAGAGATTGAACCCATGTCTCCTGCATTGGCAGGTGGATTCTTAACCATTGGATCACCAGGGAAGTCGCATGGGACAACAGCATTCTTGATTTAGGACTTCATTTGAAATAACCACTCAGTACTGTATGTGTTCCATACTTTCATTCTCCTTTAACCAACTGCTTAACCTGTGCTGAGTAACTAGCAATCTGTATAAGCATCTGTCTTTACTCTTTAAATTCTTTCAGAAAAAAAAAAAAAAAAAAAGTGAAAACCCAACCAATTCTTTAACATGGTATAAAATAGGATCACACCCCTCCTGAATCAAACTAGCATCATTGTTTGTTAAAATTCTAGGAAGAGCATGGATTTAGAATGAGACTGGGTCCCCCACCGTTGAGGTCTTATTTAAATCCAATATACCAGTAGGATACTTAGTCATGATTAATTTATATTTATTAAATTATACTTACTGAGTTCCACATAGGAATAGTAAAGTAAAAACTAATAGATAAACTCTGCATCTAGAAATGCAGAAGCTAGTAATTCTAAGGGTAATATACCCCCAGCGGGTATTTAGGAGTGTACAGCTGTCAGATGACCTTAAATAAGAAAGTTCTTAATGACTAAAATTTGTTTACTGCAGAGAACTAGCCAAACCCCTATTTTCATTTCTCTTGCTGATGAAAAGCGCCCCCTAAAGTCACATGGGCATTGAGCCAACAGCAACACACCAGGGCCCCAAAGGGCTAGATATAGGTTGATGTTTCTCACCACCTATAAGTGGGCTGACAAAGAGATCAAAGATCAAAATGCCTCCTCTGAACTTCTAGGATCTTGGAGGTACTACCGTGGAGCAGGATCCTTGGGTTATAGCTGCATATGGCTACTTAGGGAAACAGCCCTGCTTACTACCATCAGCAGCCTCTTGCTCTATGGGCTGAGAAACAACACTCATCCCTTTAAGCACCTGATCACTGAGTGGGCTCTTCTGCGCAGTTTGATGGTAAGATAGCCCAAACACCTCATTGCTTTCTCCCCAGACCTGAAGCCAGAGGTCACAAAACTTAATGTCTTTAAGGTCAGGCAGATAAAGTAAATGGGTGCAATGGGTCAAGAGTAAGAAACACACAGCGTTTTTAAACCATCTGATTCTACTTCTGTGAATAAAAGAATGTTGCTCTTCATTAAAAGGAGATAACTGGACATGCTGCACAGCAACTGATGCCCTGCCTTCACGCTGGGAGACCGTGGTGAGGGAGGGGGAAGAGAAACGAGTAATCACAGGACCATTACCAAAGGCAGCGGTGACTATTCAGCTCCAGAAAACTATGGCCACCTGCGAACGTGAGTCCACTGTTACCAGATCTTCCAATTTTTCAAAGCCAGGAACAGAGGCTTTTGTGACATTTAGCAATTTGAAATGTTAGCAAAACAAACAAGAACTCATGTATTTTTTAATTTACCCTATAGGCAAAATAAAAGTATAAGTTAGACTTGGTACCTGCTTTAAGGTCAAGAAACCCCAATCTTACTTAGTTCAGCCTCTAAGTAGCATAGTCTGAGGGCTTCCCAGGTGGCGCTAGTCGTAAAGAACCCACCGTTCAATGCACGAGACCTAAGAGATACAGGTTTGATCCCTGGTTCAGGAAGATCCCCTGGAGAGGGAAATGGCAATCTGCTTCAGTAATCTTGCCTGGAAAATCCCATGGACAGAGGAGCCTAGTGGGCGATACAGTCTGTGGGATGGTAAAGGGTTGGGCATGACTGAAGTGACTTAGCACGCATGCCGACAGGGCAGTCTGATTATTCAATTATATGAGGCAAGAGAGAGATTTCTCAGGCTCATACATACTCCAACAGGATCCAGTGCTCTGCTAAGGGCTATAAATGTCCTCTTTTTTTGAAGGTAAAAGTCTTCTAAGGAATGCCAAGTCCGCGGTCACTCCAGGCTTTCCTTCCATCACTTTGGGACCACTCCAGCTCCCCGTGCCACCTCCCAGACCTGCTCTATTTTCAGCACAGTTCGTGCAGCTGAAGTACAAGGTGCTGCCTGTCAGGAGACACTAACGAGGCTCCACCCCCTGGTTTCTGACACTGCTGAAAGGCACTGACTCTCCTGCCACAGAAGTTTGAGCTACTCGCCAGCTGCCCCAAATACCATGTCAGAGTTTATACCATCTGCTCAGCAAACTTCTAGCTCCAGAAACCAGAGTATATTTTGATGAGGAAAATCAAGCAAAAGACTAACTGAACTACCCATCCCTGACATCTCCTACACTGAAATATCCAGTCGGTTTGAAATTATTTCTCCATATACATCAGTCAGGTTTAATCCTAATATGTTAAGTGCTGGAGAGATGCATTGTTGTTGTTCAGTCGCTCAGTCGTGTCTGACTCTTTGTGACTCCACGGACTGCATGCCATATCCTTCACTATCTCCTGCAGCTTGCTCAAATTCATGTCCATTGAGTTGATGATGCTATCCAACCATCTCATTCCCTGTCATCCCCTTCTCCAGCATAGACAGTTGAATACTGCTTAATAACTCAGTTGACTTAAGAGGAATACTAAGTCTGGCAATTTCCCCATAACAATTCTTTGCCTGTTTCCAAGGCTTATGGCTATCCATAAAGCACGATTTCCAAATAATAGCCTCACCACCTTTCAGGGAAGGATGACTCATGTGTACCTACTACCACTACACTCTGATAACTCACAAAGGATATATCTTCACCCCCACTGATATAATGCCCTTCCTCATAGGACTGTGGAGCAACATCAACATCACTGAAATATAATCTATAGGAGAATAGCTGCTGATTTCTATAAATTCAGGGGGACTCTGAGGTGAATGGGGCAGAAATGACAAACAGGTTGTATTTTGGAGTAGCAGAAGAGAGCTCTAAGGGACGGACAGACAATAGCTTCATGGAGTATACTTCCTCAGCCTTGGGGTGGGAGGTTATCTTTGGGCTCCAGGAGGCATGGGGGCTTTATTTAGTTCTTCCAGAATGAAGATAAGAGGAAAATAGGCTCTTCAGGAAAAACGAAAAAAAAAAAAAAGGGGGAAGAACAACGTGAATGCTTCTTTATAAGCATCTTAAAGGAGCACCAAGGCACTGGCCACCCATGAAACGTGGCCACTCCTGTCCTGCTCTGCACCAGAGGAAGGTCTGGTGAGGGGGCTGGGGGAGGCAGGATGCAAAAGCGATCGCATTTCCTCCACTGGAGAGCCAGGCCTCTGCGGACATCCTGCACACCCCTCCTGCCACCCTGCGAGCAAGGGGCCGAGCCGGGGAACCCTGAGGCTTTCAGGGCTTTTATCGTATTAGAAGCATTTTTCTCATCATAACCGAGACCTTTAATATTGCATTAAAAAGATGGTTAATTTTCTTAAGCTTCCTTTTAAACACAGAAATAGGATTAGAAGGATAACACGCTCAGATGCAAGCCCATTATTTGATTACGTCTAAACCTAATCCTGCCTTCACCTTGGCCTGCAGAGTCTCCATTTTGGGGTTTATTGGTTGATAATGCCAGGGCTGTCAGATACTATTACTTGTGTAGTGTCTGTTGCTACGTGCTCTTTCTTCCACTATCAAATGCTGAAGGTCTGAAATTGAATTATAGGATGAGTTCTCAAAGCCTCACCATCTTTTAGACCTTTGTACCTACTTTTAAAGAAGAAAGGATGGCTTAGGCCTCCCAAAACAATGGGAACTCTCTTCAGTAAATTCATTTCTAACAATGCTTCAAAGGAGTCCTATAACTAATTTCTCCTCCTTCATGCAGGCTTTCTACTTCTCACATTGAGAAAAACGGTATTGATATTAATAAAAAGATCAGAAACTACCGGCGACCATTCTCTAGTCTATTAATTTTCTTATTATACTAAAATTATCTGTCACATTATCCCCTCGAGGGTAGGAGTTAGGTCTCACTGATATCTAGAGACCATCACAATTCTGGTGTTCATGAAATACGCATGTAACTGACCTGAGAATCCATATCATCTCTTGATTGTATGCAAGGAGGCACCCTTATCTAATTGGTTTTCTCCATGGAGAAGTAAGAGGCATCGCCAGGCCCGATCTCTTCGAGAGAGGCTTGTGATGAAGCCAGGAGCGCACGACCAACCCAACCTCCCACCCACTTCACCCGTTCCCTTCCCGCCAGCTTCGAAGTTTCTTTACCTGTCGCAGTGGTTGCATTTAAAGGGCTTTGCACCTGTGTGTTTCCTGTAGTGCCTTGTGAGCTCATCGCTTCGTGCAAAACGCCACTCACACCCTTCCCATGAGCACTTATAAGGCTTCTCACCTGCAAGGAGAGATGGAATGACCATGGTCAGTGACAGGAACAACATGATCTGGGTCTGTTACCTACTCTTCAGTCTTGGAAAAGGGCTATAAAATCATTCCTGAAAGGCTAAATTTCCTAACATAGTGTGTCACATTTTTTTTAAGCCTCTTAGTGCTTTTGTTGTTGTTATTTTTTTTTAACCTTCAAAAGTGGTTTCACAAGATCTTCAAATCTAGAGCTGTCATTTCAGTTCCCAGAGTCAAAGCATTTCCTTCGACTGGAGAGGGATCAATTTTTATTTATTTTCTATTCTCTGGAGCTCTCTGACCCCCCACATTCCAAGCAGAAAGGAAATGTGCTATTTTCATCAGAACCACAAATGCTTCTAATTCTATTTTTCTCCAGAACCTAGAGTAATTTACCATTTCAGCCTTTTTAGTCTTTTCCCCTCTCTTCTCTCCTACCACAAAGTGTAGCCAGGCAACTGACTGACAAGGCAAAGAGCTCAGGGCTCCCAGAACCTCGGTTCCTTCCAGTAAATGTGAGTGGATGGACACTCATGAGGAAAGGCTACAATTTAAGAGCAAAACAAAAAATCACTTAACGATTCCTGGTATTTATGTAAAATATAGTCACGAAAGTCCCATTTAAGAAGATCATCACTTAATGACTCTAGCACATTCATATTCGAGAGTGATATGCATTATTACAAAATATTTTTAAAGTCAATTTGTAGAGCAAGGTTTCAGGCACGCTGAAGCTGCTTAGAAGCATGAAATCCAAGCTCTGTGCTCAAGTGACCTTTCTGAACAGTAAATACAGATGGAGGAATATGGGAGAGAAAGTACATGACGTTTCCTAAGACCTTTTTTTTTTTTTTAACCCATCAACGTCTGTCACCAAACATGACAAATATTTACTCTTCCAACTGTATGGTGGGCTGGTTCTAAAAAGAAGAAAAGTGATCTCTGAAATCATGAGAGTTACCCAGCCCTGTCACTGAGAGGCTGGTTAGCATAGAGGTTAACAGCCCTCTGAAGCCAACTTTCATAGGCTCAACTTTTGGTTCTGCCCTTAACTATCTATCCTTCGGCAAGATGATAAACTTCTCTGTGCCTCTGTCTTCTTTTACAAATAATAGTAGTATGTACCTCAAAGGGAGAGGATAAATTAATGTACAGATGTACTATATATTAATCAGAACAATGCCTGGCATAGATACAATTAACATAACTGTAAAACAGTATAAATGACCAAACCCGAAATTTCCAGATACACAAGTGCCGAAGTTGTCCGGCTGCCCCATTACTTCTCCACTTTTAATAGCTCAATCTTTCACCAGGCAGCAGTTTAGGAGGCCTTGCCCAGATACTATACTTGACCCGCTTTCTTCTTTCCACCTTTCTCCTTCCCTTTAAACCTAACTACAAAGTGTTCACAATTCTTTATTTGTATCACCTAGAATTGAACCAAACAGGATGGAAAATGTTATTTCATTAAATCGGTGCCCTAGTGAGCCGCTGCTCTGTAAGACCCACGGAGAAGAGGAATGAGAAATACAGGCATCTCTTTTCAACTGAACCAAGAGGACATGAAGGTGGGCCAGAGGCGCAGGAGGAAACCCATTCAGTTTTGGAAACCAGAAAAAAAAAAAAAGAATCACTAAGCGGAGTTAAAAGTTCACCTTCTAGATCCTTACAGCCACAATTTTAGAAAAGTGTGCCTGCTGCAGAGAGAGGTGAAGCGTGATGGGGTCAGGTCAGCTTCAGAGTTAGCACACCTGGGATCTTACTCTGTTTGTTATAGACGCGAGGCCTCAGGGTCCCCATCTGTCAAATGGGGGTGAGATTCCTGTGTCTATTGTGAGGTTGACGTAAGGTGTTGTGTATCAGGCATTTCTGGAGCCTGGAGCAAGGTAAATGGTTAGTTAATCTGAACCCCTATTCCTCCCCATTCGCCTGTATTCTCAGAGGCAGCTAAGGAGACAGGTCTAAGTGGCGGTCAAAGAAACTTCTAGGACTCAGGCTCCAGCCTGCTGAGCCTGGAGTCACTCTGGGCAACCTAAATATTGAAAAATGGGAGAGTCTTTTTAAGTCTGAAGTGTTACCTCAGTATACTGACGGAGAATGGACCAGAAAGACCGTGTCCTTTAGATCTGCTCTGAATGAGTGGGATGTTGAAGGGGAACTAAGAGACCCAAGTTGGAGAGAGAAGTACCAGAGAGGACTGTTGGCATTATTTACTTAATGCTACTAATCACCCATGAGCCTCTGTTACTTCAAGGAAATCTGGCAAACACAACAACAAGAAATGGAGAATGAGGCACCAAAGACTTCAGAAATTCCAAATGCCCCTTACTCCCAAAGGCCTTCATGTACAAGTAACACTGGAGGGTCCTGGAACCTTGGGTACCAAGCACACCTCAAAAGCAACAATGAGGCATCTGGAAATGCCATGACATTCTGCAGCAACAAGCAGAGACATCCGGTCCCCAAAATCAATCCCACAATCGAACAGACCCATCCATCATAGGCAACCACACTCTGAAGGACACAGGAAGGACAGAGACAAAATGGAGATTAAAGTGGATGTCTTTGGGTTTTTTTTATTAATTTCTAAGTGTTTGCTTTTTCCCTTGCTGAATTTTTTAAAATTAGTTTTGTTCTGTTTTATGCTGACAAATAATGTCAAGGATTTAGTTATTTCCCAGAAGATAACGTGGATGCTCTGTTAATTCCTGGCACAAACCAAGCACCCTCTCCCCAGTAGCTATTTCACAGCATGCTTCCAGTGGCTGTGTCCCTGTTGCAGCTGTAAGACAGAAACTACACGCAGCTGGACTTGGCTCTGAACCGTGTCGCCTAACACTGTCTCCTGCTTCAGCAGGTACTACACAGAGCAACACTGAGGACAAGCCCCCCCACCCTGCCAGTTTAGCCAAGTTACGCTATCGCGATTCGTCAAGCTATTTTCCCAACATCTGATTAATTAACCCACAAGTTGTCATTTCTGCAAATGCTCATAAAAAATTTAAAACAACTAAGAAAGAACTCAACCAAATGAAGGAGTAGTGCCTGAAACAGGGGGAGTTCAGAAATCAGAGGGACAGGAAAAATAGAATGGGGAATACAATTTCATGTTTAAAGCTCACTCATACCGCAGGGCACAAATTCATGCTTCCTCACAAAATGGCCTCTGAAATGCAATGTGGTTGAAAGCAGAGTGGCCTTCTATTCCATTTCTTACAGAATAACTCTCTACATCGTGATCATCACATTTGATCAAAAAATAATGTCACCATTGCCTTCTGAACATGTACCTCCAATACATGTAGATTAATCCACGAATTATATAAATGTACTAATGTCCTAATACATTAGGACATTATAAAACATAAACTCAATATAGAAATTTAAAGGAATTAGGGTCATTTAAATATAAACAGGGTCTTCCCCGGCGGCATAGCAGTAAAGAATCCACCTGTAATGAAGGAGACGCAGGTTCGATCCCTGGGTTGGGAAGATTCCCTGGAGAAGGAAATGGCAACCTACTCTAGAAACTCACCTGGAGAATTCCATGGACGGAGGAACATGGTGGGTTACAGTCCATGGGGTCACAAGGAGCTGGACAAAACTGAGCGACTAACTGCTCCCCCCACACACAAATATAAACAGAAGTTATCAAATTTTCTCCCTGCATTCAAAACGACAGTGTTGCACAACTGTACTTCGAGACCACTGCCCTACAGGGTAAATGAGAAGATCTTAGCTCCACGCTCACTGGTGTCTGTGCTTCCAGCCTTGGTCCCTACAGTCTATTCTGCCTGCAGCAGCCAAAAGAACTCTTTGAAAATATAAATCGGAGCATGTATGTCCCTTACAGGGGACTTTAATCTTTCTATTTCCATATAATTATTTTCTTTAACACCCTCTGGGATTTTATTTTATGCATTGAAAAACATTATTCTGTAGAGGGTTCCACAGGCTTCACCAGACTGCTAAAGAAGTTCATGACCCAAAAAAGGTTAAGAAGAAATTAAAATGTAAATGTTCCAATGGGTTCCTACTGCTTTTAGGATAGAAGTCAAAAGCTTTTAAGGTCCTATTGTATAGAATCCCCACGATCTGCCCTGGCCAACTCGATTACTCATGCCCTACCTGACTGCTCCCACCTCAGAGCTTTTGCACTTGCTCCCTGTTCTGCCTGGAATGCTCCTGTTCCCTCGCTGCCATCAGGTCAATGCTCAACTGTCTCCACTTCAGAGAGATCTACCCTCGGCATTCTCTTTTGAGCAGCAGCATATTTTGTCATCTTCTGGGACCACTTAGTTGCGTCAGACTTTATTTTTGGGGGCTACAAAATCACTGCAGATGGTGACTGCAGCCATGAAATTAAAAGACGCTTGCTCCTTGGAAGAAAAGTTATGACCAACCTAGACAGCATATTAAAAAGCAGAGACATTACTTTGCCAACAAAGGTCTGTCTAGTCAAAGCTATGGTTTTTCCAGTAGTCATGTATGGATGTGAGAGTTGGACTATAAAGAAAACTGAGCGCCAAAGAATTGATGTTTTTGAACTGTGGTGTTGGAGAAGACTCTTGAGAGTCCCTTGAATTGCAAGGAGATCCAAACAGTGAATCCTCAAGGAAATCAGTCCTGAATATTCATTGGAAGGACTGATGCTGAAGCTGAAGCTCCAATACTTTGGCCACCTGATGCGAAGAATTGACTCATCTGAAAAGACCCTGACACTGGTTAAGATTTAAGGTGGGAGGAGAAGGGGATGAGAGAGGATGAGATGGTTGGATGGCATCACCGACTCAATGGACATGAGTCTGAGTAAACTCCAGGAGTTGGCGATGAACAGGAAGGCTTGGTGTGCTGCAATCCATGGGGTCACAAAGAGTTGGACACGACTGAGCGACTGAACTGAACTGAGTCACTTTGAAATGAGATTGCATAATGTTTGTGTGCCATACTGTCTGCTTCCCCTAGGAGGGTATAAGCTTCATGCAGGCATCTCTTTTGTTCGTTGTGATACCGACAGTACCAAAGTGGGGCCTGGCTCAACCTTGTAGAATACACTGCATGAATGAAGCATCTTTTCTGATTTGCAACGAAGACCCAAGTCCACACAGAGGAGCAGGACAGTCTAAGCAATCTCAGTCCCTCTCTATGTTCTGACCTGACTTAAGAGCAGAAAATAATTGCTGGCTTGTTTAAACCCGGCCATACCTCTGTGTCAGGGACCACACTGTGAAACTCTACAATGGATTAAGTATTACTTCACCATCATAGCTCACTCCTCACTTCTTTCCTATCCACCTGAGCCTAAAAAAGGAGTATCCTGAAAATCTTCCTGTAACCTTCAACTCACACCTGGGATTGGTCTCCTGAGCAACATCTCCTCTGGGAAACCACGTGCGTCATTTTACGGAATTCATTTGTAAAGGTTCTCACTGAAGAAGAGGCTGGGAGAGTGTAAGTGATATGTCAAACGTATTGCACTATACATTTGCCTCTAAGACAAAGACTGTAGCATGAAGTATGAACAGGTGTCAGAATCTTGCATTAAAAGTCTTTTGAAAATAAACATCGCTAACGCAAATTTTCTGCATTCACTTCCTGATCTGAAAAATGTCAAGTTCCTAATCCAATTCCTAAGGAGACTAGGACCTTGACGTACCCAGGTTTCAGTTAAAACTAATTTCATCTATTTACTTTTCTTTTTTAAAAAAATGTAGCTACTAGATTTCTGTTGTCTGGGCATGTTAGGGTCCTAGTCCCCTTAGGACTTGGATTAGGAATTTGTAATTCTGTGGATCAGGAAATAGAAAAGCAAAATAGAAAGGAGGAAAAATACTCTGTAATGGGTTTATATTGCTACTGAGTACATCTAGAGGGAACCAGCAAAGACCTATCAATTGCTTTCACATCACACTCAGCAGCACTAGAGAATTTAAGCTACCTGGGGAATAAAGACATTGAGAGAGAAAATGTCACTACGCTTTCTTAACATTGGAAAAAGAGTAACCAGTAAACATCACTCCATAGTTTGGCAATTGCTTCTCAGGGGGTACCTGCTACAACAAGAAAATACTCCAAGTTCTTAACTCTGCTTTGGAAAACTGTCTCAGAGTTCCTCTTAGATTCAAGATGAATCCTAAATACTTTCTTTAGGTGACTGATGGAAGAATGAGACAAGGACTTTATTTTCCATAATTTCAAAAGCATTTATAGTAACTACATAAAATAAAACACATACTTTTATTTACACTACATGTTGATTCTTTTCATTCATTAATCACTTGCTCATCCAAAGGCCAAATAGATGCTATGACCTGAGTTACTGAATTTACAAAAAGCACTAGTCACTTTACAGAGCATGTAAACATTTACTCTATTTTTTTAATTTTTAAAACAACTAATAAAATAAAAACTGGCCTAGGTTAGGTAAACTCCTCATCACTTGGCATGTGTGTGTCCTTAGTCGTTTCTGTTGTGTCTGACTTTTTGCAACCCCTTGGACTGCAGCCCATCGGGCTCTTCTGTCCATGGGATTCTCCAGGCAAGAATACTGGAGTGGGTTGTCATGCCCTCCTCCAGGGGATCTTCCCAACCCAAGGATCAAACCTGCAACTCATGTCTCCTGCATTGGCAGGTAGGTTCTTTACCTCTAGTGCCACCTGGGAAGCCCCTTCATTGCCTGGATTACCACCTTAAAATGGTTCTTTAAAGATCTATAATCTAGAATTTAAACTTTATGTCCTTAAGTAGCTATAGCTCCTATTTTAGAATGCGGAGAGAGGTGAGAAAGGATTTTGACTTAATCCCACAACTGCTGACACCTGTGGTGTCCAGTGTAGTAGTTACGAATCATATATGGCTGTGAGCATTCAAGTGAGCCTAAGGCAACTAAAGAACTGAACTTTTAATTTAACTTAATTTTAATTAAAATTTAAAAACTGAAGCAATGTAAAGAATATTTTACACTTTTGTTTTGGTTAGTTAACATATATTGTTAAAATTATTATCACTATTTCTATTTACTTCTTAAAAATGTGGTTACTAGAAAAATTTAAATCACATATATAGCTTACAAATATTTCTATTTTGGACAGTACAGGTTAAAATATATCTTCTATGTGGAATTCCCACCATTAATTCAAGTGTAAGGGCTCATCCTTTCTAAACTCTTCCCAATGCCCAGCCCAAAAGCTACGTTCAGATGAGATCAGATCAGATCAGTCGTTCAGTCGTGTCCGACTCTTTGCGATCCCATGAACCGCAGCACACCAGGCCTCCCTATCCATCAGCACACCCAGAGTTCACTCAGACTCATGTCCATCGAGTCAGTGATGCCATCCAGCCATCTCATCCTCTGTCGTCCCCTTCTTCTCTTGCCCCCAATCCCTCCTAGCATCAGAGTCTTTTCCAATGAGTCACCTCTTCGCATGAGGTGGCCAAAGTACTGGAGTTTCAGCTTTAGCATCAGTCCTTCCAAAGAACACCCAGGGCTGATCTCCTTTAGAATGGACTGGTTGGATTTCCTTGCAGTTCAAGGGACTCTCAAGAGTCTTCTCCAACACCACAGTTCAAAAGCATCAATTCTTCGGTGCTCAGCCTTCTTCACAGTCCAACTCTCACATCCATACATGACCACAGGAAAAACCATAGCCTTGACTAGACGGACCTTTGTTGGCAAAGTAATGTCTCTGCTTTTGAATATGCTATCTAGGTTGGTCATAACTTTCCTTCCAAGGAGGAAGCATCTTTTAATTTCATGGTTGCAGTCACCATCTGTGGTGATTTTGGAGCCCAGAAAAATAAAGTCTGACATTGTTTCCACTGTTTCTCCATCTATTTCCCATGAAGTGATGTGACCGGATGCCATGATCTTCGTTTTCTGAATGTTGAGTTTTAAGCCAGCTTTTTCACTCTCCACTTTCACTTTCATCAAGAGGCTTTTGAGTTCCTCTTCACTTTCTGCCATAAGGGTGGTATTGTCTGTATATCTGAGGTTATTGATATTTCTCCCGGCAATCTTGATTCCAGCTTGCGTTTCTTCCAGTCCAGCGTTTCTCATGATGTACTCTGCATATAAGTTAAATAAGCAGGGTGACAATATACAGCCTTGACGTACTCCTTTTCCTATTTGGAACCAGTCTGTTGTTCCATGTCCAGTTCTAACTATTGCTTCCTGACCTGCATACAAATTTCTCAAGAGGCAGATCAGGCGGCCTGGTATTCCCATCTCTTTCAGAATTTTCCACAGTTTATTGTGATCCACACAGTCAAAGGCTTTGGCATAGTCAATAAAGCAGAAATAGATGTTTTTCTGGAACTCTCTTGCTTTTTCCATGATCCAGCAGATGTTGGCAATTTGATCTCTGGTTCCTCTGCCTTTTCTAAAACCAGCTTGAATATCAGGAAGTTCACGGTTCACGTATTGCTGAAGCCTGGCTTGGAGAATTTTGAGCATTACTTTACTAGCATGTGAGATGAGTGCAATTGTGCGGTAGTTTGAGCATTCTTTGGCATTTCCTTTCTTTGGGATTGGAATGAAAACTGACCTTTTCCAGTCCTGTGGCCACTGCTGAGTTTTCCAAATTTGCTGGCATATTGAGTGCAGCACTTTCACAGCATCATCTTTCAGGATTTGGAATAGCTCAACTGGAATTCCATCACCTCCACTAGCTTTGTTCGTAGTGATGCTTTCTAAGGCCCACTTGACTTCACATTCCAGGATGTCTGGCTCTAGGTCAGTGATCACACCATCATGATTATCTGGGTCGTGAAGATCTTTTTTGTACAGTTCTTCTGTGTATTCTTGTCATCTCTTCTTAATACCTTCTGCTTCTGTTAGGTCCATGCTATTTTTCGAGCCCATCTTTGCATGAAATGTTCCTTTGGTATCTCTGATTTTCTTGAAGAGATCTCTAGTCTTTCCCATTCTGTTGTTTTCCTCTATTTCTTTGCAGTGATTGCTGAAGAAGGCTTTCTTATCTCTTGTTGCTATTCTTTGGAACTCTGCATTCAGATGTTTATATCTTTCCTTTTCTCCTTTGCTTTTCGCTTCTCTTCTTTTCTCAGCTATTTGTAAGGCCTCCCCAGACAGCCATTTTGCTTTTTTGCATTTCTTTTCCATGGGGATGGTCTTGATCCCTGTCTCCTGTACAATGTCACGAACCTCATTCCATATTTCATCAGGCACTTTATCTATCAGATCTAGGCCCTTAAATCTATTTCTCACTTCCACTGTATAATCATTAAAGCTATGTTACTACCCTGCTTTCCACATTCACAAACCCTAACATGCATCATCTCCAAAACACCTCATCTCTGTTCACGTGTGAGCAGGTCAAGTCAAATAATGAAACTTCTGATCTAACTCACTGACGGTGAAAATACCGTTGACCTCTTTGGTGTGACAATCTGGATGCAACCAACCTTAATTGTTGATTCTATTAATAAGATGTACTGAACAATGACAGTGTTGGAGATTAAAGTGAAAAAGTCTCAGCATTAGAGGCGTTCCCAGGTTGGGAAACCCCATGTGTACACACAAATAATACAAACCCAATGTGTCTGATAAACACCTGTGTGTGGATATGTGGAGGAGACCATCCCTAAGACTCTCTAGGACCATCAGGGTAGGCATCCCTTGATGTCTCAGTGAAACCTGAATTACTGGTTTGGTGGAGAAAAATGGACTAGACATCCAAAAACAGATTCTTCTAATTCTGGCTTTGCTACGTATTAGCAATATGGCCTGTACAGTCAGTTCACTTCTTCATCCCAACTTACTGTTCTTCACTGTGTGGAAAAGATATTTTAAAAGATCTGTCCTGCTTCCCTTGTCGTTATGAAGATTCAGTGGAATCCAATACATAGAAGTGATTGGTCAATTACAAAGTCCTACATGGATAAAAGGTTTTGACGACGATGGCAATATCAAAAGGGAGTTCACAGATGTGCAGGAGGCCAGGGAAGACTATGGAAACAGAGACCGTTGTTACCTCTATGTGCAAGGCAAGGGCACAAGGGCTCCTCCACGAGACTTAAGCTGGAGCCTAAGCATCACACCAAATTACTCTTCAGACCCACCAAGCTTTGTGAATCACAGCCAGGAAATACATAGGATGAAACAAATCTTTGGGAACTCCTCCCAGGTGGTGCTAGTGGTCAAGAATCACCTCCCAATGCAGGAGACATAAGAGACTCGTGTTCGGTCTCTGGGTGGGGAAGATCCCCTGGAAAAGGGAATGGCGACCCACTCCAGTATTCTTGCCTGAAGAATTCCATGGACAGAGGAGCCTGGCGGGCTACAGTCCATGGGGTCACAAAGAATCAGATACAAATGAGCAACTAACACACTTTTTCCAAAACATTCCTTTTGGAGGTGAACTGTTACATTCTTGGTGAATTTGTCTGAAATGCTGAAGAAGAGTGGATTGGTCATGAAACTGGCAACCATCACAGATGCTGGAGCAAGTACAGCTCTCAGCAATTAGAATTTTTGCAAGTGTGCAACCTGTGATTCCAATGTAAGTATTTTTAGATACTGCAGCATGTTTCCCATAGCTCAGTTGGTAAAGAATCCACCTGCAATGCAGGAGACCCTGGTTTAATTCCTGGGATGGGAAGATCGCTGAAGAAGGGATAGGCTACCCACTCCAGTATTCTTGGGCTTCCCTTGTGCCTCAGCTAGTAAAGAATCTGCCTGCAATATGAGAGACCTGGGTTCGATCCCTGAGCTGGGAAGATCCCCTGAAGAAGGGAAAGGCTACCCACTCCAGTATTCTGGCCTGGAGAATTCCATGGACTATAGTCCATGGGGTCACAAAGAGTCGGACACGACTGAGCCACTTTCACCTTCCCCTAAGGCTAGGGGTATCATGATATTCTCAAAATCAAATTGATTTTTTTAAAATTTCATCAAAATGTGTATAGTATTCTAATATTTTCCGTGAGGTACAATTAATTCTGTTCCCCCAACAAAACAAAAACAACCTCCTGCAACTCTTAAGAGAATAATTCTCATACGATTATAAACTCATTTAAAAATTTAGACCTCAACACTCATACCTTAAATTATATGTGCTCAAGTTTTAAAACAAGTAGTTTCTCATATTTTACTCACGGGGATCTAAACTATTTTCTGGCAACATGGTTAATGTTTTCTGTATTTTTTTCTTATTTTGCTTTGATTCTCACTGGTTTAATTTGGTTGTTATCACCCAATATTAATTTTTAAAAATAGTTTTATCAGCTTTTTAAGGATAAATTCAAAGAAAGTTTAATACCAATTTGGAAATTGAAGTACATTTTAGTGATTACCAAAGTTACAACAAAGTTAAAAGCTAGATAGAAATTAGATTTGAAAAGTTGTTAAAACATTCGTCTCTGTCACCATAACTACACCATGTGAATTATTTGAAACTAATTCATAGGACATTTCTTCCATTTAGCAATAAAGATATTACTCTGTAAATCAGGTTCCCACAATTCAATGTGATATTTAGGTAGGAATTTGATTAAGACCTATGAATTTCAAACACATGGCCAATCTTCAATTTTCGCATTCAAATATAAAGACAGCATGATTGCAAAGGATACATGCAGGAACAGTCTATTACTACAACCATGACTAAAGTATTAATTTCTTAATCATCTTAAAAAATTTAAAGAATGACAAGGAAAACACTGTAACTTTAGCCACAAACAACATGTTCCAAGCTTAACTGACATGAAAAGTATCACCAAGCCACTGTAAGAGTAACAGTATCTCTAATACAAGAGTGTGCCCTTCAGAAGCAAACCAACTTAGAACAGGACCCATTCCCCCCAAAGATCCAGTATGTTTCAAAGGCTGGGAACTCAGGTGTAAAACTTCAAGTGAAAATCAGCAGGAATTTATTCTTGCATGGAGAGAAGTAGTAAGACAAAGAGTAACTGTGGAGCACAGAGCTTTGAAGGAGAGTAGACCTGATATTGAGGAGGATTTGGGGGAGCCTGAGGACAGTGGGAGAGGATTGTGTATCTGGGATTCATGGCAAAAATAGATATATGGAGGTCCAGTACCAGTGTGTAGGGAGGGGAGGCTAAAACACATCTGACCAGATCCCAGACACATGGCAGTCATCAATTGGTACATATCACATTAGTTGATGATGCCCAGTCTACTGTCTTAGAATAACTGTAATTTTCTTTTATTCCTAATGAAAAATTGGATAACATAAGCTCAAAACACTTACTATTAGAATACAGAATTAATTTCCTGCTACACAGGTGGTATACATGAAAAGAGAGGAACCAATGGTATAGAAAACCCGTAAAAGTGGATAATCCAAAAACCATGTTAGATCTGACTTTGGTAGTTATCTAATGACTAGTGTCAGCATCTTGAATTTGTTCTGATTAAGCTAATGCAATCATTAATTGTTATTCCCTAATGTAGATGGTAGAGATGGTAGAGAAGTGGCCTAAGCAAATCAATATTTGATAAGGTAATTTGCCTTAAATCAATAAACAAAAAGGTAACTTTATCAATCCTCAAAAAGCCCAAATTTGATCATTTACATACAGGTGATGGAGATATGGGCCCTCCCCTGGACCAGTTACCATTCAAGTTGAACAGATATGAATCCAATTCCCTAGAGATTTTGAGTCAAGATTTAAAACATCAGTTTGTCTATATAACTTAACTCTCTTCCAAGATTAACCCCAGGTTTTTTTTTTTTCCCCCAGAGACTGAATTTTCCCACTAAATAAGGCATCCCAAATATATACCTTATCCAGGTATGAAGTTTAAGAAAAGACTAACACAAAAGGAAAATATTAGTTTCTTATTTTGACAACTGATAACCTAAACAAGATGGTCTTCAAATACCACTGCCTGGATTTAAGAAGAAATGTCCACAAAACCATCTTACTTCTTTTTCTACCCTCATCTATCCACTACTCTTTCCACAAACCCCTCACTCTCCAACATCCCTAAGCAGCCCTCCCCAGCCCATCCTGCTTACTGGGATGTCATCTACTCAGGATGTGTCTTCCACACGTCACCCCAGCCCAAGCATTTCTTCCCCTCAGAAACCTATAGCTTTATCTAAGCTTTCATTCTCTGGCAACTTTTTGCTATTTCCTGTAGATATTTACCCTTTTATGCCTTGATCATTTGCCCTACTTTTCCCTACCCACATTATATGGAAATTGCTTTTAAAGCAGGGAAATCCTACACCTCCAACTCAATAAATTCAACTGAGTATCCAATGTGTGTCTGGGTACAGGGCTGGATGCTTTCTCACTTGCTTCTTCGTCATCACCCCCTGTCCAGCACCAGCTCAGGCACATTATATGCACTCAGTATGAGACCCGTTAATGAATGGGTCAGTGATCAATCAGAAATCAACAGTAACATACTGTCTTCCAGATGAACAAACCCTAACATGCATTGTTTCCGACACACCTCATCTCTGTTTGCAGGTGAGCAGGCAAAGTTAAATAGCAAGACTTCTGGTCTAACTCACTGATGGTGAAAAATACCATTGGCCTCTTCAGTGTGACAACATGGATCTAACCAATATTAAGTCTTGATTTTAATATGCACTGAGCAATGAAAGTGCTGGAGATTAAAGCAGCAAGGGCCCTTATGTCAGAGGAGTTCCCAGGTGGGGAAGCCCTACCAGTGCACACAAATGACACAAGGTCCGCTGTGTCTGATCAGTGCATGGATGTGTGGAAAAGGCCATCCCCAAGACTCTGCAGAACCATCGGGGAAGGCTTCCCAGAGAAGAGACGTCTCACTCAAACTTGAAGGGTGTCAGGGACAAAGGCAGTGGACATTTCAGGGAGCAGGAACACGAGATGCAAAGGGCCAGAGATGAGGAACAGGGGGTTGTCACAGCTGAGGTGAAGGATGAGGATATGAAGAATCACAAGAATGGCCTGGAACGGTGGTAAGAACCACACCCTGTGGGGCCTTGATGACACATTCCCACTCCCTCTCAGGAGGCTGACTGCCTTGAGGACAGAGCCCATGTCTTTACATAGCCGGATCCTCAGAGCTTCATCTAATGTGTGGCACAAGGACCTCACAAAGCACCTTCTTGGGCAAGTGATTCTATGCCAGCTCTGATAGAGGTGGGCACCCCTTCCTCTCTGCTCCTGTAACTTCTTTTAGAAGAGTCTTATCTTACTACTTGAGTGATTTGTTTACATGCTGTAGCTTCACAGATTGGTCTCTTCAAGGGCAGAGGCTGGGTTTATTCACCTTACTATTTCCAAGACTTAGAATACTGGAGACATTCCACACACTCTTGATGAATTTGATTGAACAAACATGCATTCTATGACTAGTCCTTATTCAAACCTTCCTTCAAAACTCTGTAACCTAGATCCTCCTACACTCTCTTTCTGTTGCTCTGTAGTAGGAATTAGGAAGAAAACACAATGATTGAAGCTACCCATGGAGTCTATATTAACACACACACACATACACACACAACCACCTCCCCTCAAATCTGCAAACAATTCAGCACAAACATATTGACACCCACATATGTAAAAACACCCCCACACAATCTGTCAGCCTATATACCCCTAACCTCAAACAGTCTTAATTTTGTCTGTGCTAAACCCATAGCTACAAAATACTTTTCATTCTCCTACTACATTTTCATCCTGGGACGAAAATGTCAATGCAATGTGACTTTATACTTTGGAAGGGAAAAAATGTGCAAGAATATTAAGATGAGGTTAATTTGACCCTACAGGCTTACTATCTCAAAGTTATTCATTTCCCAGTCACTTCATATTATGCCAATAATGCAATATTCTCATAAAATGCAAAATGTAAATTAAATTTCCATTCAGAACTTCTGGCATGTCACAGGAACCTAGTTTCCTGCAGTTATTTGGATTGTGCAATGTGCTACAAACTAAAATGCACTAGGGTTTTTTTTCTTACCCTATTAAACGTTTAGGATTTCTGAACCCAAGTGACTCATGCTTAAATGTCTTTAAAAGAGACTATTCTTAAGACTAAGGGCAGAGGAGCAACAGCCAGTTGTCCATCTATATACATTCTCCCCTTTTTTATCATAAGAGACTCCCCAGATTTTAGCTGGGCTCCTTGCCACCTACAATGAGGATTCCATTTCCCAACTTCTTTGCAGTTGCATGTCAACATATAACTAAGTTCTGGCCAGTGAGATGAGAGTGGAAGTGAAAAGCGCCACTCCATGTTGTACTTTAAACGTTGGGACATCCTTTCCCCTTCCCACTTTCCAAATAGTTGCATGAAAACTAGATGCCTGGAAAGCAGGCCTGGGAATAGCCATCTTGAACTGCATGGATATCGGCTATTTCTTAAGGGCAGAAACCCCAGGGATGGGAACCAACAGGACAGAAGGAGTCTGGGCTTTTGACTGCTTCTCAGAAAACACCTGTCTGGGAGCCTGGACTCTTATATGAAAGAGAAAAAAAATCTTCCATCTTCTTTAAATCTCTGTTAGCTTGGGTCTCTATCACAAATAGCTTCATTTATGTTCTTATTAATTCAAAGGGTAACAAACCAATGAATGAAAATGATACATGCCCAAATGGAAAACCCGCAGTACAAACTTTATTTTACATCTCAAAATTTTTTCAATTCAGAAAGGTTGCCACAACTTCTGAAAATGGAGTATCACGCTTGCAAGTACAGTTTAGCGTAAATACACACACAACACACTCACACTCACATACATGACTTGCAGTCAGGAGACATGGGTTCTAACCTGACTCTTCCTACTTACTATTTTAGAAAGTTACATACTCTCACTTTCTTCCTCTGTCAAATGGGGCTAACTTCTTCGATTTTGGCCTCACAGGATTACTATGAAGTCTAAGACAGATGACATCCGGGCAAGTGCTTTGTATACTATAAAACACCATGTAAACAAAGTTATTGGAGAAGGCAATGGCACCCCACTCCAGTAGTCTTGCCTGGAAAATCCCATGGGCAGAGGAGCCTGGTAGGCTACAGTCCATGGGGTTGCTAAGAGTTGGACATGACTGAGTGACTTCACTCTCACTTTTCACTTTGATGCATTGGAGAAGGAAATGGCAACCCACTCCAGTGTTCTTGCCTGGAGAATCCCAGGGATGGGGGAGCCTGGTGGGCTGCTGTCTATGGGGTCGCACAAAGTCAGACACGACTGAAGTGACTTAGCAGTAGCAGCAAACAAAGTTATTATTAAAATATTCCCAAATAAACTTCCTTCTTTATGCAAGGTGGCTCCTACCAACGCTGAGTGCCCAGACATACCATCCTGGTAAGTAAAAGGCCTGCAATCACCTGTTTCTACCTAAGATGGTCAGAGGTCAGTGTTACAGTATTACGAGCAGACCACCTCCTAGGGCTAGTCTTTCATTTAATGATCAGAGATATCACCCTAAGCCCCCACTTCTCAACTGGTACTGTGTCATTGATTAGAAAGACAAAGTGTTTGGACTAAATAGCAAAAGTTTTTTAACAGAAAAATAGTCATAGTCCATATACCACTAATACATGGTATATATTTCACCATGTCTCACATCTCATCCACTGAAATATGTTTGACTTTTTCTACTGGATACACGGATGGCAGAATCAAACCCTGATGAGATGTCTCTATTTCCCTTCCTCACACACACACACACACACATATATATAGTAGGGAACCAAGTGAGAGAGAAAAACACAAAACATTTGTAGATACAAACAGACAATAAATGTATCTTCCCTGAGCAAACATCTTGAATGATCATCCTGAGCCAAGACTTGTGGCCCAATTCTATCAATCCTCAATCGATAATGATGGTTTATAAACCCTGGGGAAACAGGCTATTGGCTAATATTTACTGAGCACTCATTATGTGTTGTCACTTCAAGGCACCAAGGGCTATTCTCTACTTTAATCCTCTCGACAGCCCTATGAGATACAGGCCATTATCCTCCCCCATTTTATAGCTGAGAAACTGAGAGTCCAAGAAATTCAGCCCAAGTTCACCTGGGTTCACTTTCAGCTTGAAAGTGGCACAGATTTAAACCCAGGCAATCTCACCTTCAGAGTCCACATGATATCTTCTATCTCACTCTGCGTCTTATTTAAATGTCAACAATAAAAATAAATGTTCATATTCCTTTTGGAAATATTTTCTGGTAAAATAAATCTTTCAACTGAAAGAATGTCATAAATCTTTAGAGGCACCCACACAATAGCTGTTCTAACTATTTTAAAATGAATAAATGAAGGAATATTATCTATTGAAACTAGAAGCCAGAGATGTGAACCACCCCTTTTCGCTCCTGTCAGGTCCCATGGTCTCATCTTTAGCTCATATAATGCTACTACTCACTGCAGGACCTCTGTGTGGGGTAGGCAGTCAAAGTTGATACCACATATCAACTGTACCAGTGGTTTTCCATTTCATTCCCTTCACTTTCCCAAAAAGGAATCAGTTTAGCCCTAGATAAACCAAAATGGAAACCCCCAAGGCCAATGACAAGGGAGGACTTCATTCTTAACCCATACCTCTGACTTTCTGAAGGCCCTGCAGGTTCAAAGGTAGCCTGAAGAAGGCTCCATACTGGGCTAGTTCCTCAAACTCTTACCTTCTGGCATATCTCCCACATCTAGCCTAGAAAGCCAAAGACAGGTATGTGGAGTGTGAGTCCAGCAGGGAGAGAGCGACACAACGGGGAGAGAGAATCAGGCAGCGGCCAGACCACTTGGTCCAATTTGGAAGCCATTTATCCCATCTGGCTCACATTTGAAATGTGAGCAATATGAATAAAGATCGCTCTAAATGTAATATACATGCTGGATCTCAAAGACTTATTATGGAAAGAAATGTAAAGTGTTCATTAATAAATGTTAATATTGATGACGTGGAAATTAAAGTCTACTACTAAAATTAATTAGTATAGTTAATTACTTTTAAAATAAAGTACACGTGGCTTATATTACATATTTCTATCAGACAGTGATCTCATACACCACGTTTAAGAATCTGGACAGGATCCTAAAAACAATGGCAGCCACTGTGAGCTGTTAAGCAGAGGCATAGAGCACAATCAGATTTGAATCTTTAAAATATCACCCTGGCTACAAAATGGAGAAGGGGCTGCAGAGGGAAATGAGATGATGAAAGAGACGCTCTTGGATGCTCTACAACCATCTGGGAGAAAGAAGATGGTGGCTGGAACATGGATGGCACTACTCCTAGCAGCAGAGAGGCAGAGAGCTGAACACATAAAAAACATAGTTAGAAAATAGTGCCAACAAGCTATAGAAAACTACTGAATAAGGGGGAAACAAAAGGTTGTGTACAGGGATGCTTCCCAAGGCTCTGCTATGAATAGAGTGGCTGGGCCATTTGGTGCCACCCTCTAGCAATTATACATCCAAGAAAAAACGGCCCATCCAGTCATCCCAGGGCCTCAGCGCTGTGTCTGCATGAAGCTTCCTCTGCAGGAGGCATGAATCATGGATGCTCTGAGTACTTGGGAACTAACGCATGCTGTTCCAAAGTGCTTTCCTTCTGAAGAGCTCCCAGAAGAAGTAACTCAAGATTCTGCCAAGACGAGAATCACTTGGGAAAGCTGTAGGAAATGATGATAATTGCTGCTAAGATCAGGAAATGGGCTGAATGCACAGCAAATGGGATGGACTGCAGTGGAGGTGGGGGTGGGGGGAGTGGCCGTTTGTTCCTGTGCCCCTTCCTGGCTTCTTTCCTAGAAAACCCTGCAGAATATTGCAAGAGAATGGGCTCTGGAGTCAGCCTCTGACTCAGAAGTCAGCTCAGCCCCTCACTAGTTGGGTACCCCTGGGCTTTCCCAGGCTTCTGTTTTTCATCCCTTGGATGGGAAAATCACCACCCACCATGGGAAGGTTCAGGGTGATTTGATTTTGCACAGGAGTGCCCCAAACTGGGGCTGGGACCTCCCCTCTTTTCTCCTCTCCTCCAGCCCACTCAACACCCGCCATCCCCAGACCTATCTTCACCTCTCACAGATGAAAGCACGATACCATCTCAAGAAAAGCTCAAGAAAAACTGGGCTGGGTGTTTTGGCATTAATCTCCCAGAGCACCCAGCACGGAGCCAGGCTGCCAGGACACGTGAGGGACACTCCTCTCAGAGCAAGCATTAGCGTGAATAATTAAGGCGAAGCTCTGCTTATCAAAATAAATGAACAAAGGATGCCTCTGACATAGCAGCCACATTTTTTTTGGTTGTTTTAAAAGACCATTTTTTCTCAGTTACTGCTCCTTCCAGTTTGATCATCTTCAGAGTCCTCCCTATCAATTTGGGTGAATTAGCAAGCTTCTCCTCCATACAGAGCTGCAGCCATAAATCACCGATATGAGTATGTGTAAAATTATATAGCATGGGGCCCAGTGTAATAATAAACACATTTATATTTTATAACTGCTGTTTTCTCCACGCTCGAACCAGTTCACTGCTTGGGCCCCAGGGGCCGGGAGGCACCAGTGTCTTTCCCACTACACACACCTCCCCATGCCCTGTGGGAAGTGTTCCGGCTTTGTGTGCTGGTCTCAGACCCACAATCTGCCAAATGCCAGCCGGCTCCTCTTTGTGCTGCAGGAGGGAAAGGAATCAGACCCGTTCCTGGCCCCGTGTGTGCAGCACAGCGGAGACACAAATGAGCAGGTGACCTTTCAAACCGTGTCAAAACGGGCCCTTGACCCAGAGACCTCAAAACTTCAGTGGTTTCACTGTCTAAATCAGCCAAGTGAAAAGACCCATGTTTGCACAATATGATTGTGTTTACACAAAGGTTTAACGCCTCAATAGAGCAAAAGCTGTTCAGTTAATTTTAATTATTGCTTTATTCTTCTCACAACAGATTTAGAAAAAAAAAATGTTTAACAGTGAGCTTGTTGTAATTGATCCTGCAAACTTGGTGCCTATGGTTCTTCTAACTCGTGCAATGACAGCAAGTGGGAAGGATGCATGAAAGGTTTTCCTCAGTTGAAAGGATTATTTCCAGTCCCTGTCACTGCTTATTTAACATTCTTTGGGGAGAAGATGGACACCAAGGAAAATCACAAAAAAAATTCAAGATCTGACTGTGGGGGAGTGGAAAAACACACATGGGTTAGAAAGCATTCTAATGCTTAGCAGCAAATTCTAAGTAAGCAAGAAACGCATATTAAGTGAGGATGAGGGCCCTGCCAGTTCTAATGATTTATTAGGTTAACTCTTTGGCAGGTAGAATAAATAGAAAGGGGAAGTAAATCTGAAAATATAAAGATGCACAGGAACCCAGTATCAGACAAAGGAAAATCCACTGGCAAACAATCTGCTAAAAGCAGAGCCCTCCGGGGTCACGTGTGCTGTTCCCTCCACCTTCCAGGAATTTGTCTTTCAGTGTTGAAACCATTTCATTCTTCAGATCTCCAGAAGACAATGCAAGTGCCTGTCACTCGGAGGTTCCTGTAGATCCTTAAGGCAGAATGCTAGAAAGCAGCTATTCTTCTCCACCACATGCTCTCCTGAATACAGAGGGAAGATCGTTGCACACCGCAGCAGAATCTTCACCTGCGTTGGGATCTCTGCTAACTAGGGGATTTCTAATTTCTGTATCGATCACATGTTTTTCTCCTTAAGATATTTTACACATCCATAAACATCCTCCAAAAAGTGTGGCCAAAAAAAACCAGATAAACAGAATTATTTTTAACTCCACGAGGATCATACAAATAAAAATGAGAGCACAAATTATTTGTTCAAACTCCCCAAAGCCCTGGTACGCCTAAGACAGCAACGTGCAACCTACACACCAAGGTCTATCCATCCATAGCCTCTCCCACCTCTTCTCTAAGGCACCTCCACTTGGATTTTCCAGTTTAGTAAGGAAAGAGGACTGCTAAGGTGCATTCTTTTAAGGGATTGGAGAGAAGTTCCTATTTATGATTTATTTCTCTCCTCAACTTTTCTTAAATACGTAAGTGTATTAGTACTGGGCTATCATCTCGAGAATCAATGCCTTGCATTTGTTGGGTTCTTCAAAACTAGCTTTATTTCTTAAAATAGAAAAAAAAAAAAAAACACCCAAAAACCAAGATCAAAGATCGTTAAGTTCAATCAAGACCGAATATAGGACTAGATGAGACAATCATTCAGTTTTCTTAACTATTCTAAGTTTGTCATATTGGATCCAAGATAACAACTCATCTCTCATATGTGTGAGACAAGAAGGATGGTAAGTATTAGGCCATTTACTTTACTAAACAACTAAACTCATTTATATTCTGTCTGAATTTAGTCCCTTCCCTCTAGCCCCACAAAAAAACCTGATTTCCAAAGGACAAATAGAATGGGGTATGCACTAGGCTTCATCACAGAAATCTTTGAAAAATCATTCTCAGAGCCACAGTTTCCTCATCTATAAAATGGGAATGAGAACACCTCACAGGTGAATGAGGGTTAAACAAAAAGAGGTAAGTGAAAGCACTTGGTGAGCTGCGACGATCAGTGTGATATCTTCCTGCTCACTTCCTTGGATAAAGCAATCAAGTGCAGGCAACCATTCCCAGGCTTGGTACCCACCTGTCTTCATCATTTCCAATCTGAGTAGGAATGTCTCAGCCTACCCTTTCTTTAGCACATCTGCTCTGGGGAGCTGACTAAATAACCACTGCCTCTTCAGGTCATCAAGATAAATCTTACTAATTCCCTACTGAACCTAAAACTAAGGTCCGATAACAACTGTGATCCAAAACATGGCACTCACCATGACCCCAGGAGGCTAGCTCACTAATCGCAGTCCCTCCAAGTGGCAAGGGATAAGCTAATCTGTGTGAAAGACACAGATGTCACGTCCTCCCTACAGCCACATTCACATGTATGAGAGGAATAATGTCAGCAGTATTATCTCCAAACAGCAAGGACAATGCCACACAATTATAATAGCATATTGTCCATTGTATCTGGGGATGACACGTCTGACAATGTTATTTTCTATGCATGTGAATGCAGCTGAAAGGGCCAATGCATAATTCACATCTCCTGACAAAATGCAAGCCTGAAGTATGTGTCCATTAGATAATGCCACTTAAAATCCTTTTACCTCAGGTAGCACCTTTCTCCCTGAGAACTCAAAATGCCTCCCGGTACTTTCCTCACGGTACTGGTGTGAACCCGACAGGAAACGATAGGAAATGCACTGAGAGAGCACACATCAATTTTTCCCAGTAAAATTCTGGTCTACTTTCTGACTAAAAATATTTATTCTCAGCCTTATTTCTGCCCTAACAATCAACCTTCTCTTTGACAATAAGGAAGCAATTGTTACAATTGGGCGAGACTGCTGTACATGAGAGGACGGGTAGAGAAGGATTGTTAGTGCCTGGTCAGATGGACCCATTTTCTGGCTAAAAGCCTCTCTTTCACCTACCCGCCTGGCAGCCCATGTGATTTAAACCCCTGCCTCAGCAAAATCTCAAACTATTACAGGTCAGAAGCCTTCAGCAAGAAGGGAGGGGGTGTTGCCTGTGAACAGCTACAATAATGAATGTTAATTCAAGGAAGTTAAGCATTGGGTAGAGGTGGAGAGACTTTCCTCATATCGTAAGGGGAGCGGGGGGACAGCCCATCTTCTAAGACCCAAAAGAAATAATTATACAATAGTCATATTTCGTTGATTTTTAAAAGAGCACAAAAGGGAGACTGACAGACCAGTGGTCGGGGCTTCACCTTCCAATGCAGGGGGTGCAAATTTGATCGCTGGTTGGGGAGCTAAGATCACACATGCCTCTCGGCCGAAAAACCAAAAACACAAAACAGAAGCAATATTTTAACAAATTCAATCAAGACTTTAAAAAAATGGTCCACATCCAAAAAATAAAAATAAAAAAAAGCACAAAAGGGAAGGCAAGACCTGGTCAGTAACCTTAAAAGGATGAAGAAATATTTTGCAAGTGGTGCAGAGGAGCCCAAAGAGAAGAAGCGAAAGCCAGCTAAAGTTGCGTGAGGCCAGGGTTTCTCAATCTCGGCCCTGCGGACACTTGGGGCCCAGCGAGGGTCTGCTGTGGAAGCTGTCCTGGGCACTGAATTGCACTGTGTAGTGGACTGACCAGCGTCCCTGCCCTCCACCTCCCAGAAGCCAGTAGCAACCACCTCCTCCTCAAAGATGTGAAAATCCAAAGTATCTCCAGACATCATCCAATGTCCCCAGGGGGGAAATGGGCCCAAGTTGAGAATCACAACATTAGGCAACTAATGATCTCATATTTGGGGCTAGTGGCTGAGCTGACAGGTTTGCTCTCACACATACGGCCGGCCTCTCACCACTGAGTTGCCTACGTGCTCAGTTGTGTCTGACTCTTTGAGACCCCTTGGGCTGTAGCCCACCAGGCTCAGGCCAAGACTACTGGAGTGGGTTGCCATTTTCTACTTCAGGGGATCTTCCCGACCCAGGGATGGAACCTCCTCTCTTGTGTCTCCTTCATTGCGGGCAGATCCTTTACCACACTGCACCACCTTGGAAGCAAACCACTGAAGAGAAGGTCCCAATATCCACCCTTGAACAGTCATGGGACTTTCATGTTCCTGCCGGAACCTCATTAACTTCTCAAGTTCATGGAGGGTTAGGGAAGGCCGGCCAAGTGGATCAGCTCCTGTGGTGAGGATGCAGCCATGTGAGGCAGTGGGCACCGGGTGTCCAGCTGAAGGGTGGAGCGGGGCTGACACTAGCTCTGCCACCCAAGTACAGGTTGCACCTGCTCCACAGAAGGGCACCTTTTTCTGATTCACACAAAAGCAAGATCTGGGACAGCAGCAGCCCTGCAGGGTGGCTAGCAGCCATCGGATTCCTCTTCTCCAGGTCTGTCAACTGATGCACCTCATACAGGAAGTAATACTGTTATGCAGATGAGAATTAGCAAAGCCGGGGTGTTTTGTGATTGAGGAGAATGCAAAGTTTGAAATAGCTTTGTGGAATATCTACTTCCCTCAACCCCCGAAGCATGCTTATGTGTATTGGTGTGTGTGTGTGTGTGTGCGCGCTACGCCGCTTTAGTCATGTTCAATTCTGTGCGACCTCATGGACTGCAGCCCTCCAGGCTCCTCTGTTTATAGGATTCTTCAGGTAAGAATACTGGAGTGGGTTGCCATGCCCTCCTCCAGGGATCCTCCTGACCTACGGATCGAACCTGCATCTCCTATATCTGCTGCACTGGAGGTGGATTCTTTACCCGCTGAGCCGTGGGGGAAGCCCTAAGAACTATAAACACTGCACTCTTCTCTCCATCATCCTTGTGTGAGGCCTTCTACCTATTTTAAGGATAATTTGAGCAGAAATGATTCTATAGAGTCTGGTCTGATCTACTAGTGACAGGGTTGCTGCTCAGAATAGAGCTTCTCCTGCTTCACTTTCAACAGTGGAGGGTAGATCTCATTAGTATGGGAAGCCAGTACCAGCCATTAGCGCCAAGTAAGAGTTGCCTTTGCTAACTATTTCTGTGCACAGTCACACAACATGCTCTGAGTTTTCTCAATAAAACAGCTCCTTCCCAGGGGGACAAAGTTGCCTCTTCAAGGGACCTCAATTTACATACACTTTCTCAACCATTTAAAGTGAAACCTCCTTGAAGCGTCACTTCACTTCTGAAGAATCTTCCTTCCCACACTTCCAGGGAGAATTTCAATAATGATGAAATAGAAACCTCTACTTAGACAGGAAATGCAATGATATGGAAAGTAATTACACTTAAAAAAAAAATCACAAAACTGACTCTAGGTTTACTTTGCACCACATTTGTTCATTTCCTATAAGGAAAGACAAATAAGGTATGCAAACATATTTATTTCTATGTCGATGTAATGTATCAGCAAAAAGCACTTAGGACATGTGCTGCACACATCAGACGAATGATATCCATAATGGAAAGTCATGGGTCTAGAAGCTTCTCTCTACTCCTTCTTCATGAATAAAACAGTTGGGAAAATCCCATAGTTGCTTTTAGTCCATTTGATTTCTTACTTTATACTCTGTGTGATACCAAGAATGGCTATAAAAAATTTGGTCCATTTAAGAGATAAAGCAGCACTCTCCCTAAGATGTTAAAGATGCTGCTTTGTTACTAAGTTAGGAAAGTTCATGTTTGCACAAATTCTATTAGTGCCCATATCAACTATAGATGTGTAATGACTTGCCAGTTCTTTCTTAAGAAGATCAAATCCATCATTGAAGTAATAAGTCTTCAAATGTCTTGTTTCTTTTAAACGATATTCAAAAGGTAAGCAGAAGAAAGACTTCAAGATTCTAATGTGTTTTCACAGCAAAAGGATTTAGTTGAGAAAGCAGGCTGAGGGGACGCAGGTGCCAGACACTGTGTAGAATTTGCACTTATGCTCCATTAATTGCCAGCATATCTTCCTTTCCCTTTTTCCTCCCTTCCCCCCATTAAATCCCTTTGGAAAACAGCAGAGCAGCAGGCCCAGACTGGTACCCAGCAGCAACACCAGGAGCAGAAGTAGCCAATTAGCCTCCAGAATACAAAGAGGGAGAAAAAAATTGATGCAGTTACCTAGCAACCAGAAGGAGCAGAAACAGCTGTGTAGCAGGCCCAGGCTGGTACCCAGGCAGAAAAAGGATAGCCAATTAGCACACTGTATTTAATGCTGATGTGGTTTCCTAGTAACAGGCTGTACAAGTCTGTCTGTTGCATTTTCTCCCTCCTTTCCTCACATTTTCCTCAATCATGCACAGTATTACTATTTGCCCTAATTACTGTTTCTCCACTGCTTCAAGCAGCCATTATTTTGTCCCCAGAGAAATTGGAAGAACTCAGAAAAAAATCTTCTGTAATGACAGTATTTAGTTTCAAATTCAGATTAGCTGAAGGCTTGAGACACTAAACAACAACAACAAAGAACGGAAAAAACAAAAAAGCCAGCAAATAGCCTTCTGCCTAAATTCTTAAGTAACCCATGGCACCTTTTCTTCATGCTAATATCTACATGTGAGTGAAGCAAAAAACACTTAATAATGCATACCGTCATTCTGCTACACACCACATTTTCGAAGAGGCTGAATCCTCTGTGTACTTGAATTTATTCATATTGACTTTCTGACACTCTCTCCTGAGCATGAGGAACATAAAATGTCTTATTACCTATATCAGAGAAGGGAGATGTATCTTTTGTTGCTCTTTTTAAAATACCGATACTGGATTCAATAAGCTCATGACCAATTGAGAATTCGACATGAGGAATCATTCTTTCCTTGCTACAACAGAAGTGGAGGACAGATGAAGAGTGTGTATACTGCAGTAAGGGGATTCAAACACCATGTGTAGGTTCATAATCACACTAATGAATTCCAGTGAGGTGATGTTAAACCACACAAACATACAAAATTAAGACAGAAAATGTTTAAACATGCCTTCTGCACCAGTATTCTAAAATATTTTCTACTGCATGCTGCGCCTCTTATAAACTAGGACATGCAGTGGCATCAACCATTTTCCTGGGTTTTAGTCATCAGGGCACAGTTTATGTAAGTCTACATCTTATTTAAGGCCTCCATTGGACTCCTAGAACCTCTCTCACGTAACGGTGTCTTCTTAGAACCAGCTATTATCCTCCTTACAAAATTATCCTGTTCTGAACACTGCAAAGGCTCCAGAAGAAGATGTTAGACACTGTAACACACTTAACCGGGCAATGCACTCCCATGAAGGAAAAGAACCTTCCCCACTGAGGACAGTGTTTGGCTTCCTGCCCACCACCAAAGGATTGATGGCTTTTGTCAGCTCTAGCTCACTAGTGAAATGGTTCAAACTATTCTATCCCAATAAATTTGGGATTTAAAAAAATTTTACCTTGTTTGACAACAGTGCACAATGCTGAACTCCATAAATTAAATGTCAAACCTGTTCCTAAAACAGGGCATTTTCACTTTACTGAATTCCATAAATTAAATGTCAATTACAGTAACGGAGAGAAGATACACTCTAAAGACAGAAACAACAAAAGAAGCTTAAAGTATATGTCTGCTGAAACCAGATGAGTGACGTACAGAAAATGAATTTTAAATTATAAGTTCTATTTATTTTGCAAATAAAATAAAAGGAATCTAACCTGAATGCAGATAACTTTTGAAGGGAAGAGAGGAAAAGACCCAGGGCTCAAAAAGGAAGAAAGTCTGCCAAGCAGGCCTGGTTTAAGACAAAGCTGGACCTAGGCTCCATAAGGAACTAGTAATGGGGTGCCCTAGTCTTCTACCTGTAAAATCTTATTGGGTCCAATCCTGCATCTGTGCCCAACTCACCTACCTCAATAAGCATAGATGGTAAAGGAGGAGACAAAGCAAAGACCAAGGAAAGCGTATTCTCTCTGCAGACACCCTTAAATAATTTAAATGGGCTGACCTCCATTATATAAGCGAGGCAGGTCCTTACACTGGCAACCAAACGTGGGGACACTGCAGAAATGGGCAGTGACTGTCACTGGTGACCCAAATAGCCAGCACACTAAAAAGCCACTACCCTTTTGATTATTTTGAATGGTCTTGCTTCTATTAACATTCAATATATTATTTTTTCAAATGGCTGAAAATAGCTTACTCTTAGAAAATGCAGAAAATCTGGTAGCAGGGGGAAGGGAACGAGTGGGAAGTGGAGAATGCTGCTCCAGCTTCTAACAGCTCCCCCCATCTTGTCTGCCTACTTGCCTGCAGATTCCTGAAATTCCATGAAGAGGCTCCTAGAATTGAAGAATAAAAAAGTAGTAAAAGATTTCTTATTCTTATTTTATAAACTACTGGTTAATGGATATGTAATCTATCAATTAATAGTGCACCAAATACTTTCTGATGTAAAGGAGGGTGTTGCTGCTCTCAGTCGTGTCCCACTCCTTGTGACCTTGTGGACTGTAGCCCACTGGGCTCCTCTGTCCATGGGATTTTCCAGGCAAGAATACTGGAGTGAGTTGTCATTTCCTCCTCCAGGGGATCTTCCCAACCCAGGGATTGAACCCTTGTCTCTTGAGTCTCCTGCATTGGCCAGAGGGATTCTTTATCACTGAGCCTCCTGGGAAGCCCGAAAGAGGTCGAAGCAGGCCAAAAAGGCAGGAAGTGACCCAGTATAGGAAAGCATCAAGTATAAGATTCTTGGGTGGGCCATGAAGAAGGAAGAAACTAAAATTTTTATGAAACAGGTTTGCCCAAGGCCAGCGAGTTCACCTCCATTAGTGCGGGAAAAACTGAAACTGCCTTGTTGGAAATGGCCAGACCTTCTTCATATGGTACCTGAGGAGTCTGGCTTTGAGTCCCACTATACATATAATGCTGTACATATGCTGTACATATAATATACATATACATATGATGCTGTGAAAGTGCTGCACTCAATATGCCAGCAAACTTGGAAAACTCAGCAGTGGCCACAGGACTGGAAAAGGTCAGTTTTCATTCCAATCCCAAAGAAGGGCAATACCAAAGAATGCTCAAACTACCGCACAATTGCACTCATCTCACATACTAGTGAGGTAATCCTCAAAATTCTCCAAGCCAGGCTTCAGCAATACATGAACCGGAAAATTCCAGATGTTCAAGCTGGTTTTAGAAAAGGCAGAGGAACCAGAGATCAAATTGCCAACATCCGCTGGATCATGGAGAAAGCAAGAGAGTTCCAGAAAAACATCTATTTCTGCTTTATTGACTATGCCAAAGCCTTTGACTGTGTGGATCACAATAAACTGTGGAAAATTCTGAAAGAGATGGGAATACCAGACCACCTGATCTGCCTCTTGAGAAACCTATATGCAGGTCAGGAAGCAACAATTAGAACTGGACATGGAACAACAGACTGGTTCCAAATAGGAAAAGGAGTACCTCAAGGCCGTATATTGTCACCCTGCTTATTTATCTTATACCCAGAGTACATCATGAGAAACGTTGGGCTGGAAGAAACACAAGCTGGAATCAAGATTGCCGGGAGAATTACCAATAACCTCAGATATGCAGATGACACCACCTTTATGGCAGAAAGTGAAGAGGAACTAAAGAGCCTCTTGATGAAAGTAAAAGAGGAGAGTGAAAAAGTTGGCTTAAAGCTCAACATTCAGAAAACTAAGATCATGGCATCTGGTCCCATCACTTCATGGCAAATAGCTGGGGAAACAGTGGAAACAGTGTCAGACTTTATTTTTGGGGGGCCTCCAAAATCACTGCAGATGGTAACTGCAGCCATGAAATTAAAAGACGCTTACTCCTTGGAAGGAAAGTTATGACCAACCTAGATAGCATATTCAAAAGCAGAGATATTACTTTGCCAACAAAGGTCCGTCTAGTCAAGGCTATGGTTTTTCCAGTGGTCATGTATGGATGTGAGAGTTGGACTGTGAGGAAAGCTGAGTGCCGAAGAATTGATGGTTTTGAACTGTGGTGTTGGAGAAGACTGTTGAGAGTCCCTTGGACTGCAAGGAGATCCAACCAGTCCATTCTAAAGGAGATCAGCCCTGGGTGTTCTTTGGGAGGACTGATGCTAAAGCTGAAACTCCAATACTTTGGCCACCTGATGCAAAGAGTTAACTCATTGGAAAAGACTCTGATGCTGGGAGGGATTCGGGGCAGGAGGAGAAGGGGACGACAGAGGATGAGATGGCTGGATGGCATCACCGACTCGATGGACATGAGTTTGAGTAAACTCCTGGAGTTGGCAATGGACAGGGAGGCCTGGCGTGCTGCGATTCATGGGGTCGCAAAGAGTCGGACACGACTGAGCGACTGAACTGAACTGAACTGAATACATATAACCAAAGTAGCCTGGACTCCCAGAGCTCCATTTACTGCCCAGAATTAGCTTCTTTCTATGAAAAGCTTGTTTCCTCATGATTTATTTATGGGGCTTCAACTATAATTTCTACAGAATTGAAAGTGTATATTTTTCAAAGAAAGACACATCATTTAACAAATATTTTTTCATCTGTGCTTGTATCTCAAATAATTTTTTTCAAAAGTTATTCCAAAGTTTAAGGGAAAAAAGGGTTTTGGTTTTATCACACATGACTGTCTTAAATTCCCCTTGGTTTCCTGATTCAAACAGAATCACTCCACTACTGTTTCAGCTTCAGGAGACAGAAGTATTGCCTACCACCAATGGATTTTAACGATATTCTCTTCACCTGCAGTCTTTACAAAGGCTCTATTTAACTTTCTTCCAACCTCTCACTGTAATATATACAGGATAACCCTGATGATCATGGTTATTAATACTCTTATTATATTAGAAACAACTTCTATACATTATTTATTTATTAAAGGGAACACTTTAAGTTGGCCTTCCCAATGCCAAGCCGTCACTGGCACAGACTTCTTGTGACCCTCTTTTCCTCTTCTAGAGCAAACAGAGCTGGCCTAACTTTTAAATCTTAGAATTTATAACATTCCATTACTTCCACAGCCTTTTCTAAAATGAGGTTCCTCTTTTCCCTTTTCCTACCTCCCAACCCCAATCCATGCTCTCTTTTGAAATCAGGTTCTAAATATTATATTTAGACTTTATGAAACCATATTTCAGGCTTTTGCATCAAAAAATGAGGTTCTCAGAGATGGGGAAGGAATAATGTCTAGTACAGTGAGTGTTCCATAAATACTGTCTATGGTGCAGTATTTATTTCATGGTTCTTCCTTTCTCTTCAATTCTTATTTTAACACTTTGTGACTACTGATTATCCTTTAAAAGGACATCTGGAATAGGCATCCTACAAAGCCTATGTTTATTACCATATTATAATAATAAAATAAATGTGTTTGTTGTGTATATGCTGAGTTTAAGCCATTCGACTCGATATACGTTTACCTAAATTTATCTTCATAAATAGTATGAAGATTTAGCATATTGCTAAATCATCATATGGTAAAGCTCTAAGATTCTCTCATCAACTGTTTTCCACCACCTCATTCACACCCCTTCTTTCAAACTCTTTCTCCCAAGTCCCTGAATATGCTAAATCCAAACTACCAAACCCTCCTATTAAACTCTCTCCACCTTGTGAACTGAACAGTTAACCCCTACGCTAGTTTCCATCCCATAATAGGGGTTTAATGAGTTTCTGCCTCAACACATGGATAAACTTCATTAGCAGCCATGTGTCTCAGCATATTAAAGGCCTTTTAATGTCTTAAAATTGCCCTATTTCAGTTGCTATTGTATAAATTCAAAGAATTCTTATCTATAGAGCTGAGGAGGTTGAAAGTGGTCGATGGGCCCCCTACAGTTCCAGACTGAGGTATTTAATTTCATCCTGCTGATATGCCTGACCTTGAATTAGGGCTTCTATTTATATAAATTAATGTATTATCACATTGGCATAATTTTAAAAGATGAACAGCATCAATAAAAAACAGCCTTTCCAGAGGAGAAAAGTGACTTTGTATCTCAGAATCATCCATGCTGCTTCTGACCACTGACAGGAGCCCTAATCTCATTTAATGCCCTGTCTTTCTTTAGCCTTCCTTATCTGAACAGCCCTTCCTATCTTAACTGCTGGTTATTCTATACCACAGCACCTGAAATCTATGGGCACTTAATACCTGATTGTAAGATGGCTGAGTGAACAAAGTAAGAATACTACTAAACTATATTAATGCTAAATAGAATACAAGCTGAAGGGAATGGGACAAATTTTAATTTAGTGGCAGGTTGTATAGCCTGGGTTAAGGTATTTACTATTTTTGGTCCTCAGTTTTCCCTGTAGGTGATAACACTTGTTTATATTATTTCATATGAATACAGTACTAACATTTATCATTTTAATGAGTGAATTGAGAATGTTACAAGAGTCTCTTTAATACTAAAGTAAAAAAAATGGTTTCATAGTAATGATCATAATAATAGTAACTATTGCAGCAACAATAATGGGACTGGAAACGGAAGATCATTCCTTCGTAATTTCCTTGTTCTGGTTCTTAGTCACTTGATGAAGCAATATGTTTAAGGATCCTCCTAGTTCTTATCTGTTTAGAAGATACTTAAAGTAGTTTCATTGTCAATTTGTATTTAAACTGTAAGTTTCTCATTTCCTCTAAATAATGGGTTATTAAGAAAAATATCTAAATGACAGCATCTCCCCTTATGACTTAGCAAAGAAATTAAAAGCTCAAAATGGAGAAACAAAATCAAACAGGATTTGATTCAAACCCTGGCCCAACCACCTAGGAGCTGTGTGATATTGGGCAAGTTACTTGACCTCTCCTGGTCTCATTTTTCTCATCTGTAAAATGAGAATAGTACCGGTGTCATTAATGTGGCTTAAAGGGTTATATTCATAAAAAAACTTCTGTTTAGAAAAAAGACAGCAGGCCAAAATGGAGTCATTTGTGCTAAGCCCCGTATCATCAAACCAAGACTTAATACCTAACTTAAGTACAGTTTCCTAATGGAAATCAACCCCGAATATTCATTGGAAGGCCTGATGCTGAAGCTCTAATACTCTGGCCTCCTGATGCAAAGACCATGAAGCTGGAAAAGACCATGAAGCTGGGAAAGATTGAGGGCATGAGGAGAAGAGAATGAGATGAATGAGACAGAGAATGAGATGGCTGGATGCCATCACCAACTCAATGGACTTGAGTTTGAGCAAACTCCAGGAGACGGTGAAGGACAGGGAAGCCTGGCGTGCTGCAGTCAGTGGGGTCGCAAAGAGTTGGACACAACTGAGCGACTGAATAACAACAACAACAACAAAGTAGTTTCATCCTCCTTAGAGAATGAAATCTCAAACCAGTCATCTGGAATTACCTGGTGAGCCCTAGTGAGATCATCCGCTTGATAGACCCCAGCCATCTTCTGCAAGGAGATGATGACCTTGCCATAAACAATCAGCTCTTTGCTGGTATAACTTCCTTGTCCTGCTATCTTCTGCCTATAAAAGTCTCACATTTTGCTCAGCTCTTCAGAGCTCCTTTCTATTTGCTAGATGGGATGCCACTCAATTTATGAATCATTGAAGAAAGCCAATAAGATCGTAAGAACTCAGTTGAATTTTTTTGAAAAACAAATTTGGGGGCAGTGGTGGGATCCAGTGGAAACTTCAGCCAGTTTCAGAGAATGAGAAACACAGGTGCTGGTACCTGTAAACTTTGAGTTCTTTATCTTTCTTATCATTTCCAAGTGCTGTGGGTAAGTTCCTCTGGGCTCTGAGGTCCACTTTTTTTGTGTTGAGCTCCTGATCTAATTAGCTTTCCAGACTAGGGTTAATGGGCCAGTCTAGACTGACAGGGGGCTTCCCTGGTGGTTCAGCTGGTAAAGAACTGAAGTGAAAGTTGCTCAGTCATGTCCAACTCTTTGCAACCCCAGGGACTATACAGTCCATGGAATTCTCCAGGCCAGAATACTGGAGTGTGTAGCCATTCCCTTCTCCAGGGGATCTTCCCAACCCAGGGGTTGAACCCAGGTGTCCCATAATGTGGCGGATTCTTTACCAGCTGAGCCAACAAGGAAGCCAGCTGGTAAAGAATCTGCCTGCAATGTGGGAAGCCTGGGTTCCATCCCTGGGTGGGGAAGATCCCCTGGAGATTGACAGGAGGCTCTAACAGGGTGTCAGTCCTCAGCCCTTGGTTAGTTCACGGTCCCAGGCCAGGCCTCAGTGGGTCACTGAAGTCCCTAGCCCTTGGCTAGTCCAGTCCCCATTTGTTAGGGTCTGTTAGTTTAGCCTGTAGTTCTTCATTGAGAACAGCTGGAGGTGTGCACCTAAAGCTTTCTCTTGGCCAGCTTACTGTACCATCAGTTTGGTTACTGCTGGTATGTTAATGTGCATGTAAAGACTATTGCTGTCTAGGTTGGTCATAACTTTCCTTCCAAGGAGTAAGCATCTTTTAATTTCATGGCTGCAATCACCATCTGCAGTGATTTTGGAGCCCCCAAAAATGAAGTCAGCCTTACTCCTTGGAAGGAAAATTATGACCAATCTAGACATCATATTAAAAACCAGAGACATTACTTGGTCAACAAAGGTCCATTTAGTCAAGGCTATGGTTTTTCCAGTAGTCATGTATGGATGTGAGAGTTGGACTACAAAGAAAGCTGAGCACCAAAGAATTGATGCTTTTGAACTGTGGTGTTGGAGAAGACTCTTGAGAGTCCCTTGGACTGCAAGGAGATCCAACCAGTCCATCCTAAAGGAGATCAGCCCTGGGTATTCATTGGAAGGACTGATGTTGAAGCTGAAACTCCAATATTTTGGCCACCTAATGTGAAGAGCTGACTCATTTGAAAAGACCCTGATGCTGGGAAAGATTTAGGGCAGGAGGAGAAGGGGACGAAAGAGGATGAGATGGTTGGATGGCATCACTGACTCAACGGACATGAATTTGGGTGAACTCCGGGAGTTGGTGATGGACAGGAAGGCATGGCGTGCTGCAGTTCATGGGGTCGCAAAGAGTTGGACACGACTGAGTGACTGAACTGAACTGAAAGACTATTGCTAATGGGAATCTCAGAAGACCAAAGTCACAAAATTGACTTTGTGTATGGGTATGGTTGAGCACTTAAAAGCTGTTAGAGCACTTGTCACCTACCTCAAAAGACTCCTGTGTTAGGACAAACTGGTCACAAAACGGGTTAGGCTGATACCAGGTCACCTGCCAATCCCAGGGAAATTTCCACATAACAAGGTAGGCTGTAAAATACCACACAATCCCCAGTCCAGAGCCACATTCCTCTTAGGTATTAATTCTGGCTCCAAGAGACCCAAGGCTTAGCTAAAAAAACTGAGATCCTTAAGTTTCAAAGAATTGAGTACACTACATTCTGGCACATCTGCTTATTTTATGTCTAAGAACTGTGGTCCCAGAAGCTATGAATATCTTACAACAATGGCCGCCAGGCTCCTCTATCCATGGAATTCTCCAGGCAAGAATACTGTAGTGGGTAGCCATTCTCTTCTCCAAGGAATCTTCCCAACCCAGGGATAGAACCAGCATCTTATGCATTGCAGACAGATTCTTTACTGTCTGAGCCACCAGCAAAGCATGCAGATGGGTTTATGGGAAAACTGGGAGACCAGCAAAGGGTGAGAATTCTTAACAGAATCAGCTCTCCTGAATGCCTGTTATGCCCAGAGGAAAAAGGAAACTAAAATTTCACATGGTCCTTTCCTTTCTAAATCCAGATACATTGGTTATTGATTCTTTCTCTCCCAAGGACAGCTGTTACCTTCTTGTTTGTCTTGTTTTACGTCCTGAGAGCTTGGTTTGTCAATTTGGTGGTGGTTTAGGCTTCCCAGATAGCTCAGTTGGTAAAGAATCCACCTGCAATGCAGGAAACCCCAGTTTGATTCCTGGGTCCGGAAGATCTGCTGGAGAAGGGATAGGCTACTCACTCCAGAAGATCCCCTGGAGAACGGAAAGGCTATCCACTCCAGTATTCTGGCCTGGAGAATTCCATGGACTGTACAGTTCATGGAGTCACAAAGAGTTGGACACGACTGAACAACTTTCACTTTAGTTACTAGGTTGTATCCGACTCTTGCGGCCCCACAGACTGTAGCCTGACAGGCTCCTCTGTGCATAGGATTTTCTATGCAAGAATACTGGAGTGGGTTACCATTTCCTTTTCCAGGGGATCTTCCTGACTCAGAGATGGAAGAGGGATCTCCTGCACTGCAAGCAGATTTTTACCAACTGAGCTACCACGGAATTTGGGTGCCCCAAAATATGACTGGGCAGAAAATGTAGGTTATATCCCCATTTGCAGTTAGATATGGTTGGACAGAAATATGGTTGAACTTCATTTGCAGCTCCAGGATATGGCCAGTCCTCAGGGGAATTGTATTTTTTATTTCTTCCTTTTTTTCCTTTGGCTATCTTTGGCTCTGGATCTTGGGAGGTATATCTTTTGCCCTCTCTTTGGGGACACCTCTTGAGTCCATAGGAATATTCAATACTGCCAGTATTTATTTATTTATATTTATTGTTTGTTTCAGCTGAAAATTGACAAGATATTTGAAAGCATTTTTTGAGTAGCTCTGTGATCAGAGGTTGGCCAAACTAGAAGCTGATATTCAGAGCTTGATGGAAAAAAAATTTTAAACCTTCTCTCCTAAGATAAAATGAAACCATGTACCCAGAAGGAGGAAAAAAATTAAAAAAACAAAATTCTGATGGTTTTATGGAAGGATTTACTAAAATGTTCCAAAGATTTTCATTTCCATCTTAGTTGGAAATCTTCTCCCCAGTATAAAAAAAGTAAATTGAAGATAATGTGGTTGGATAAGCAAATCAACCCTTTAACAAAATCATTTAGGCTATAACTTCTTTAGAGAAATAGAAATTAAAAGCAACTGTCTACATCTTACAAATTTTTGCAAAACCAGAAATGCAGCTCTAGAAACAATATGAAGTCCAATCCCCAAACCTCTCTTATTCATCTCAAAAGACTTGCAGGTTCCCCAGTCCTGGCCTTCGGAAACAAGAGTCCTTCTTGAAGGAATTTGCATTCTTTCCCTGGGCTTTGAGACGTAAATGTTCTACCTGGTCATCTCTAGGAAATCTTATCTAGGCCATCTCTTTTAAATGAAAACTCCAGGGAGGTAATTCCTATTAAAGGAAAAAAAATGGGGAGGGGTATGTAGTTATTTGGAACTTAGACAAATGAAAAACCTTAATTGTCTTCCCCACCAATATTAGTAAAAAGCTTTAGCCACTTGAGCCGTTAATTTATTTTACCTGGCAAATACACAATTTGGATCCAACTTATTTTATATAACTAATGAGTTTTATATTATTGTACTTGATTCGTGGCTAAAATTTGAGAATGGAAGCTAGACCCTGATGATGGGAAAGACTGAAGACAGGAAGAGAAGGGGATGACAGAGGATGAGATGGCTAGATGGCATCACTGACTCAATGGACATGAGTTTGAGTAAACTCCAGGAGTTGGCGATGGACAGTGAGGCCTGATGTGCTGCAGTCCATGAGGTCGCAAAGAGTCGGACACAACTGAGAGACTGAACTGAACTGATCTGTCTTTATGTGTATCTACACACACAGTTGACACTTGAACAACACAGATTTGAACTGTGTGGATCCACTTATGTATAGATTTTTTCCAATACTTGGTATTACAGTACTACATGATCTGCACTTAGTTGAATCTGCAGATGTACTGGAACCATGTAGAGAGGGCAGACTATAAGTTATACACAGATTTTAGACTATGCAGAGAGTCAGCTCTCTTTAACCCCACATTGTTCAAAGGTCAATTGTATATGTGTTACAGATGTGTGGTATTATCTACCTTTGGATAGTAAGGCTAAAATTAATTTGTAAAGGGCTTTATTCAATTGCTTTTAAAACAAACAAATGCTACATAAATTAAGTATAATCTCAGAAATAGAAAAACTATCCCAAATGTTTCAAGTTCACAACCTAGTATTATCTCCACTAAATAAAGGGTAGTTTAAGTTTGTTGGTTTAATTAAAATAGACATGTCTATAAAGTTATCAACACTGAAAATAATGCAGGCATACCATTTTTATTCTACTTGGGTTATCTCTATTACAGAATTTTTCACCAAGAAAAATAATTTGGTATACTAAAATTTTCATGAGTAATCTAAACATAACTATTAAGAACAAGTGATTTGAATAGATATAAGTGTGTTAACTATTTCCACTTTCCAGTAATAACTATAGTTTGGTATGTTTACTTAAATATATTCCCCAAATTTTTTCGGTAACTTGAAACCTTAGAGTTTTTCTATGTTAATTTAAATGATGAATATTTAATTGAATACCTAGATTGTTTCTGAATAAATATTGGAACATTAGTCCTGAATGTAGGTTTGTCTACTTTTGGCTTCCTATTACTGAGAAACTTAAGATATTTGGGTTTATTAGTAAACATTTTTTTTGTTTGCCACATTGGAAAATTTATTATGAGGAAGAATGTATTTCTAGACATTATGACATGTATTTCTAGAAATTATGACGTGTATTTCTAAATTTGCCAATCCACAGAATGCCCGTGTAAGAGATAGTCCACAACTTCCTACATCTCAGTTTTCACTATGAATTAACCATTCTAAGAGTCATTCTAATCATGTATGTAGTTAGAACTACTTAGAAAAATAAAGGTGAAGGAAAGTAACTGTGTATGAAAAGTAGGAAAGGAAAGTAAAATGACTCATTGTTTTAGAATAAGAAAGAGGAAAAAAATGGAACAAAATTGTAGACAGTTTGTGTAAGAGGAACCTTGGTTTTATGTGGAGTCAGGATAGCTAGGATTAAAATAAATTTATTTAATTGTTTAAAAAATGAGTTTTACTATCAAAAGTACACTGGTGCAAAATTAGAATTTTATTCTCTCTGTTAACATTACTAAGGTGTTGTTGGACTTTTGGTCTACTTTTGATAACAGACTGTGAAATTTTCTTTATTTTTTAAGTAATCTTTCTGAACAGTAAAGATTTTATGTCATACCAAAATAACTTACTGTGCTTCACACTGTCTTTATCAGGTCTTTTACTTAAGAAAACCCAATCTTCTCAAAATTAAAGAACTAAGATTTGCTCACAATTATGTAACTTTCTGTTTTGCCTTTAACAATATCTACTGTCATTTTATTAAATGGATATTTTTTACAAACTTCCCCCAAACCAAATTCTAAATGAAGTTTTTTGACTTCAAACTTTTTTGGAATTTTCTAGAGGGCTCCTGGAACATCTCAGGAGATTTGTTCTCTCTCTTTATAAAAAAAGAGATGTTAAACCAAATAGGCTTATTTACTGTGTTAAATTAACCAAGAAGCACTGTCAAATAGGTAATATTAAGTCTTCTTTATTTTGTACTTGTATAGGCATATGTTACAAGTGTTCCAGAAACTGTTTAACATTCCTGGAACTCTCATATGTTCTGGTAAAATATTATCAGTCACAATTTTAGTTACTATCTTAAAATGTTGTATATCAGAGAAATAAATATACTTCTTTAGCAAATGAGTTGGCATCAGATCTTCAACAATGGGCATTTTAAAGTCTTTTGTAATTTACAGACAGCTACTGTTTTACTCCAATATTCTTGCAAAAATGAGACTCATGGAAAGGACTTTACCAGGTGCTCCTGACCACTGACACTGCTACAAAATTAGAAAGTAATAAACCTTGAGTACATATCTTACAGCTGAAGAAGGCTCCACATGACATCTAGAATTGGGCAAACTCTGGAGACACGCAAATAAAACTGACTAGGAAGAGAAGTAGCTGAAATCAGTGTAGACTGCCTCCACCCAAGATGCTGGATCAAGACTTCATACTTGAACAACAAAAACCTTTTCTTCTTTTCTTTCTTTTACTTTGGCATGGTCCTAAAAAGATAACACTATCATCCATATCTCCCAGGCCATTACTAAGGGGGATAACCTTTTAGACTACTGGATCTGCCAGTAAAAATACCAATCTATCGGTAATACTAAAGAACCACTGGTCTTCCCTATGACCACTTTTTCATCTATTCCGAATGTCCTGTAAACTACAGTTGAACCTCCCTTAGAAATCATTTAGAGGGTCTGATTTTAATGGCCAGAACAACCAGTGCCTCGTTTTCACTTTTCTATTATAGGTGCCCTAGACACAACGAGACACAATGCCTAGAGAAATCCCAGTATATCTGCACTCCCATGTTCTTATGATTATCTAACTATGATTCTTCCCCAGTCATGAAAAGATCTCACCAGCAGCACCCATCTTTGCCAGAAATTTAGAACAACATTTTATTTTGAGCTAGATATACTTTCCAAATGCACTGAAAACCTAACTGACCCCTGGTTTGAATGGGCAAATGTAACAAATTCCTGCAAATGAATCCATCAGTAGGAATGGTTTGTGCCCTAACATGATTAATCTTTGTCTGTGTTGATTATCATTCTCCTTGGGCTTATACATGCCTTGATGGCTGGTGTGTAACCAGGCAATGCCTCTTAGGTTGTCTCTCTATGCCCGTGTGTGTGTATGCTCAGTTGCTTCAGTCATGTCCGACTCTTTGCAGCCCTATGGACTATAGCCTGCCAGGTTCATGGAATTTTCTAGGCAAGAATGCTGGAGTCAGTTGCCATGCCCTCCTCCAGGGGATCTTACCAATTCACAGACTGAACCCTACTTCCCTGGTTAGGAGTGAGTACAAATGATCAGAAACCATCATTAACTCAGAATCCACTGCTAAAGCTGCCCAAGAAAAATCCTTAGACTTTCTGACCAATGTTGCTCTTAATGATGGGATAGCCGTTGATTATCTTATAGCTTCACCAGAAGGGGTCTGTGCTGCATCCAACACCACTTGCTGCACCTGCATTAACCTTTCTGGGGAAGCTGAAACTCAGCTTCATAAAATCACTGAACTTGGCTGAACATAAAATCACTTGGCTTTAAAAAGTGATTGCTTTAACAAGATCTTTCTTTGACATATTTAGTTTTGATTGGCTTGGGTCTTGGGGACCGTGGCTCTGAAGTGCACTCCAGACACTGGGAATCGTCTTGCTTATAATAATAATAGTCTTCCTGGTGCACTTTAAATGCATGTTTAAGTGCATGTCTGTAGCCACTAACCACCAACCAATACTCTAAGACTGAAATGTCAGAAAACGGATGAAGAGAATGACCAACTTAAAACATGTGAACCTTAAGTCATGATCTGTGAATAGCACACAGAGAATCAGCAAAAACTGGGAGATCTTCAGAGCAGTAGCTGGGAGTGGCATTTGATGCCTTAAATTTTTATCATATCTCTCAGGCTAAGTCTGATCAAACTAGGAGAATTGTTAAAAAAGACACAACTGGCCCAAAATGGAGTCACTTGGGCTAAGCCCATGAAATTGGAAGGAAAGTTATGACCAACCTAGATAGCATATTCAAAAGCAGAGACATTACTTTGCCAACAAAGGTCTGTCTAGTCAAGGCTATGGTTTTTCCAGTAGTCATGTACGGATGTGAGAGTTGGACTGTGAAGAAAGCTGAGTGCCAAAGAATTGATGCTTTTGAACTGTGGTGTTGAAGAAGACTCTTGAGAGTCCCTTGGACTGCAAGGAGATCCAACCAGTCCATTCTGAAGGAGATCAGCCCTGGGATTTCTTTGGAAGGAATGATGCTAAAGCTGAAACTCCAGTACTTTGGCCACCTCATGCGAAGAGTTGACTCATTGGAAAAGACTCTGATGCTGGGAGGGATTGGGGGCAGGAGGAGAAGGGGATGACAGAGGATGAGATGGCTGGATGGCATCACCGACTCGATGGACGTGAGTTTGAGTGAACTCCGGGAGTTGGTGATGGACAGGGAGGCCTGGCGTGCTGCAATTCATGGGGTCGCAAAGAGTCGGACATAACTGAGTGACTGAACTGAACTGTGCTAAGCCCTACTTCAACAAGCTGAAACTTATACATTTAATATAGATTCAGCCTCTCCCAGGAATAGAATATTAAACCAGGCAATCTGAAATGGCCAGGTCAGAACTAGTGAGGTTATCTGCCTCACAGACCCCTACCATTCCCTAAAGGAAGGTGACCCTGCCACAAACCATCAGCTCTTTCCTGGTATAACTTCCTTGTCCAGGTTTCCGCCTATAAAAGTCTTTCACTTTGCATAGCATATCAGAAAGAAAATGAAGTCATTCAGTCGTGTCTGACTCTTTGCGACCCCATGGACTGTAGCCTATCAGGCTCCTCCGTCCATGGGATTTTTCAGGCAAGAGTACTGGAGTGGGTTGCCATTTCTTTCTCCAAGGGATATTCCCAAACCAGGAATCGAATACGGGTCTCCTGCATTGTAGGCAGATGCTTTTACCGTCTGAGCCACCAGGGAAGTCCCTTATAGCATTTCAGAGCTCCTTCCTATAAATGCTAGATGAGATGCTGCCCAATTCATGAATCACTGAATAAAGCCAGTGAGATCTTTAAAATTTACTCAGTTGAATTTTGTTTCTTAATACTCTGAACATTATCTGACATATAACAAGTTTTTATAAGTGTTTGTTGAATAAATAAATTATATTTCAAGCTTTCATTAAAGCACTTTTGTTTATCTCTTAAACACTATACCCATCCTGACACTACAGGAGGCAGAGATCAAGACCATCCCCAAGAAAAAGAAGTGCAAAAAGGCAAAATGGTTGTCTGAGGAGGCCTTACAAATAGCTGAGAAAAGAAGAGAAGCAAAAGGCAAAGAAGAAAAGGAAAAATACACCCATTTGAATGCAGAGTTCCAAAGAATAGCAAGGAGAGAAGAAACCCTTCCTCAGTGATCAGTGCAAAGAAATAGAGGAAAACAATAGAATAAGAAAGACTAGAGATCTCGTCAAGATAATTAGAGATACCAAGGGAACATTTCATGCAAAGATGGGCTCAATAAAGGACACAAATGGTATGGACCTAACAGAAGTAGAAGATATTAAGAAGAGGTGGCAAGAATACACAGAAGAACTGTACAAACTAGATCTTCATGACCCAGATAATCATGACGGTGTGCTCACTCACCTAGAGCCAGACATCCTGGAATGCGAAGTCAAGTGGGCCTTAGGAAGCATCACCATGAACAAAGCTAGTGGCAGTATTGGAATTCCAGTTGAGCTATTTCAAATCCTAAAAATGATGCTGTTAAAGTGCTGCACTCAATATGCCAGTAAGTTTGGGAAACTCAGCAGTGGCCACAGGACTGGAAAAGGTCAGTTTTCATTCCAATCCCAAAGAATGCTCAAACTACCACATAATTGCACTCATCTCACATGCTAGAAAAGTAATGCTCAAAATTCTCCAAGGCAAGCTTCAACAGTACGTGAACCGTAAACTTTCAGATATTCAAGTTGGATTTAGAAAAGGCAGAGGAACCAGAGATAAAATTGCCAATATCCACTGGAGCATCACAAAAGCAAAAGAGTTCCAGAAAAACATCTACTTCTGCTTTATTGACTAGGCCAAAGCCTTTGACTGTGTGGACCACAACAAACTGTGGAAAATTCTGAAAGAGATGGGAATACCAGACCACCTGACCTGCCTCCTGAGAAATCTGTATGCAGGTCAGGAAGCAACAGTTAGAACTGGACATGGAACAACAACAGATTGGTTCCAAATAGGAAAAGGAGTATGTCAAGGCTGTATATTGTCACCCTGCCTATTTAACTTATATGCAGAGTACATCATGAGAAATGCTGGACTGGATGAAGCACAAACTGGAATCAATACTGCCGGGAGAAATATCAATAATCTCAGATATGCAGATGACACCACCCTTAAGGCAGAAAGTGAAGAACTAAAGAGCCTCTTGATGAAAGTGAAAGAGGAGAGTGAAAAAGCTGGCTTAAAACTCAACATTCAGAAAACTAAGATCATGGCATCCGGTCCTATCACTTCATGGCAAATAGATGGGGAAACAATGGAAACGGTGAGAGACTTTATTTTGGGGGGGGGGGTCCAAAATCACTGCAGATGGTGACTGCAGCCATGAAATTAAAAGATGCTTCCTCCTTGGAAGAAAAGTTATGACCAACCTAGACAGCATATTAAAAAGCAGAGATGTTACTTTGCCAACAAAGGTCCGTCTAGTCAAAGCTATGGTTTTTCCAGTAGTCATGTATGGATGTGAGAGTTGGACTATAAAGAAAGCTGAGCACCAAAGAATTGATGCTTTTGAACTGTGGTGTTGGAGAAGACTCTTGAGAGTTCCTTGGACAGCAAGGAGATCCAACCAGTCCATCCTAAAGGAAATCAGCCCTGAACATTCATTGGAAGGAATGATGCTAAAGGTGAAACTCCAATACTTTGGCTACCTAATGCGAACAACTGACTCATTTGAAAAGACCCTGATGCTGGGAAAGATTGAAGGTGGGAGGAGAAGGGGATGACAGACAATGAGATGGTTGGAAGGAATCATGGAGTCAACGGACATGAGTTTGAGTAAACTCCAGGAGTTGGTGATGGACAGGGAGGCCTGGTGTGCTGCAGTCCATGGGGTCGCAAAGAACTAGACACACCTGAGCAACTGAACTGAACTGATACCCATCTTTTTGTTCATAATGTTTTTAGCTATCTTTCCATTTAAAAATAAACTATTTCCCTAAATCCTAATTAAACTTAGAGATTGTGCCACATTATGATTCATTATGACCTGCCTCAAAGCAGGTATCAGATACTAAGAAAATTGCATGGTCATTTTATCTTTTCACCTAAAAAGCATATCTTTACATCTTTCAGTGCAAAACCTAGAATGTTCTATCACCACCCATGGATTAGGCAAAAGCAACTCCAGTCTATGGAGAGCCCTTGTCCAAGTAGCAGAAGACAGGACATGGCCTCTGCTCCTTCCTCTATGACCAACAGTCAAAGATTTCACTGCTGGCCTTTGTCCTGACTTTACCAACATGACTCATCTTAATCGTGTAAATGTGAACATGATTTTATATGAATTTTCATATTAGAGAAGTCTGCTCACTTAACATAAAGATCCATTTCAATCACAGGCTTTTTTTCCTTCTCAGAAATGATCAAGAAGAAATGTAGAAAATTATTTTTTGTTTTTTTGAATAGAAACTACCAACATTTTAACAAATTGATTTTTGCTGAAAATAAACATAATAAAGTAGTATTTTAAAACCTGAAAGTGAGGGATTTCCCTGCAACAAAATTTAGGATTATTTAGCTGTCTTCAAGAGGACAAATAAAACTGTGAACATAATGGTTGACTTATTGAGAAAGAAAAATATATTATACAAAGACCAGAAAACAGTGGAAGAGAAAGGTCTGTAATGGCTTGGCTGCTGAAGGACATTTCTACCCTCACGCCAGCACTAAGTGCTCTTCCCAATGAATAAACCATATGTCCATTTTTATATGCTTCCTTTCACTTAGATTCTGCTACTTCACAATATTCCCTTTGTCCCAGCCCCTGCCTCATCTTCAGCCACCCCCAGCCTGGCTCCCCCATCCCTCACTTCAGCTCCTTGGGCAACCAGTATTTGTGCCCTAGCTACCAATTTGAGCATCTGCTACCTGAAAAAAAGAAAAATCACCTCATTGCCTAACATCCTCCAGGGCAAAAAGTTTGAAGGATTCAGCATCCTCAAAAAAACAGCCACAGAAGGACAAAAAAAGCAGCAGCAGCAGCATATCTTTTCCAGCTCAGTAAATTCTATCTATATAAAGATGAAATGAATAACACTTTTAAAAATTATTCACTGCAAGGAAATCCATGTTACCAACAACGTATTGTCTTTCTTTATGCATAGACTGAGACCCACACAGTTTATTTCATTTTTGCAAGTGTGTCTCTTTTTCAACATATTACCATATAGAAGAGATAGAGCATATACATAACTCCAGAGAACAAAATGCCAGTATTTCCTCTCTTTCTCTTGGATTTTTTTTTCCCTCTCTCTCTCTTTTTACGTCCCAAAACACTTCCCCAGCTGAAAGATAAGAAAATATTTTCATTGAATTAAAGTGAGCCCTGTGTTAAAATAGCTTGCCTGAATCCAACCAGAGCTTCATTTCAACACTTGGTCAGCAGCCCTCCCTTATTCATTTCTTTCTATCAATGGCCTCATCTCCAACCTGAATTCTCATCACCATATACCTTTGCCCCCAAGCTTTTGCTAGTCCACTTCCTTGATATGTTTGCACTTAATTTGATTCCATCCTTCATGCTTTTTTCATTATTCTTAGTTCATCCACACCACATAAATTATCACTTTTGTTTTCAGTTCCCCTGTGCCCCCTTCACACCAATTCCAAATAAATACTTCTGATTCTCATCTATTTAATCCAAATTAATTCAGATTCCCTTTCCTCATTGCCCATCTCCACCTCTGCCTCCCCTCCTGTCTGTTTCTCTTTCTTATAGCGCCTACTTTTCCCTCCATGTTTGTCTCTGCAGAAGGTTTTACTGGCAAAATGCTTCTGGAGGGTGCAAGGTCATTGCTTCCTGTGTTGTTTTAGGAAAGCTGTGCTCTACATTACTGCCAACTTCAATGGGTCAATGCCTGCACGTCCAACTTCATCCTCTGTGACGAGTGGCTGTGCATCACCACCCCGACACTGAAATTACGGAAGTGAGGAAAGAAAAGCTTCTTGCTTTTTAGTGGGATTTAACTTTAAGTGATTTATTTCTAGTTTATATAAAGCTGTTTTTCTTTTTTTCCACAAAATCATCTTTAATCAATATCATCAGCAATAGTCAGGACTACAACCAACCCTATTACTCTCTTTAATGAGCTCTTACCATCTGCCAAGTAATTTACATATATTTGGGCTTCCCTGGTGGCTCAAGGTAAAGAATCTGCCTGCAATGCAGGAGACCTGGTTTCAATCCCTGGGTTGGGAAGATCCCCTGGAGGAAGAAATGGCAATCCATTCCAGTACTCCTGCCTGGAGAATTCCATGGACAGGGGAGCCTAGCAGGCGACAGTCCATGGGATCCCAAAGAGCTGGGCACAACTGGGCGACTAACTTTCACTTTACATATATTTACTCATTTAATTTTCAAAACAATCTAGGAGGTAAATTATCCCTGTTTTACAGATGAGGAAACTGAGACTCAGGGAAGATGCATCAGGTATCCAGGTCATAAATCTAGGAAGTTGTAGAGCCAGAATTCAAACCTGAGTCTCCCTGACTGCAAAGCCCTGCTCTTAACTGCTCTGCAGTACTGCCTTTCCAATAATGCAAGGTGCCTTCTTGGATAAATTCCCCACAGGGAGGATTCTTTCCACTTTAATCCACTATAGAGCAAGTGGTTGCAGGTGCTGGGAAACATAATGAGCTCCACCTTGATAATCACTCTGAGTAGACAATGCCCAAAAAAAACAAACCACATAAGATGCATCACTTCTCAGAGTTATCCTCCTAACACATCCATTAGAAAGAGGGGACAGGAAAAGGAAGCAAATGCTCTGGACTCACCCCCCAAAAAAGAATCTCTGCTTTCCCAGAGAGGCCCAGCCTCCAAACTAGGCAGGACATAGCCTGTCTTCGTGTCAATAATTTTAAAAATGTGCTCATAATCATGAATTCCATACCCTCAACAAAGCTCAACCTTCTCGCCTCATCCTGCCTTCTCTGGTTTCCTGGGGGGAAGAGGAGATGAGTCACGGCCGAAGCCTGGGAGCACTGCAATGTCTTCTAGTTACTTTACTCACCGACTTGAGAAAGACAAATAAATAAAACTAACCTCCAGAACAATACCAGACAGGTGAAAAAAAGGAAAAGCTGACAGTAGCAAGAAGCTTTTGCCTTGAAGTATGTGGACTAGAGGACTCGAACTCAAACTCCAAAAGGAACCATGAGTGGGACTTGAACCTGAGCCACGGGTTCAAAAGTAACCTTAGGATAACTTTCCATGAAGCAAGCAAGGACCACAAGCAAAAGTCAGTTTGAAATGAGAGGAGAACATGCCTAAGTCTTATGCTGTGAGGAAACACTGTCCGCTATCATCCTCCCATGGGAATAACTTTGAAATTCAAGGTGGTGATGGTTTCTACACACACATTATACACTCCTATCTCAGGGAAGCTCCTCTGTTCTACACAAAGACATTTCCCAAAACCGCCTCCCCCAAGAACATTAGAGCTGAGAGGGGCCTCAAAAGCCAAATTGTTTGGTAGATGTAGAAAATGAGGCCACCAGTGAGGTACAGGGATGTGCTCAGGGTGACAAAGCTAGTTAGGGACAGCACTAGAACTAGAACCTAGGTTTCCCCATTTTCCAACCAATGATCCTTGCACTGCACACTTCTCTGGTGACATAGTCCTCAAGTCACCACAGAGCACCCGGAAGGCAAGCAGCAAGCCCAAGAAGAAGAACTCTCTCCAGACATATCTCCCAGCCTAGATCTAATCACCCATTTCTTCCCAGCAACACTCTGATTCTGCTACTTACACTTTCGGAGCTCTTCCCAGTTCAGTTGGTATTGTGCACGCAGATTGAAAAAACCATACCGGCAATATACTTTCAGGGACTCATTTAAAAACCACTAATGACAGTAATTGCTCCTACAATGCTAACCCCAAGAAGAGACACCAGCCCTAAGTTTCTGCCTCAAAGCAGAGGACAAAGACCAGATTCAAGGAAAATGCTAATCTCATTCTTTTCTTCACAAACCCCACTCTTCTAAATTATCCCATCACTCCCAAGATCAGTATGAGTCCTGGGAGTCACCACAGAAGTCCTGAGTAAACTATACAGTCCCTGCCGGTCCCCACCGCCCTTACCACACACATAGCAATGTAATCACTTTAGCAACTTCGCAGTAACAAGCTCATTAAAAAGCAATTCTGCCATCTCTCTATAAAGCACGCGCCAGAGAACAATGCAAAAGAGGAGATGCCAATTAATTACAGAATGATCACATCTAATGAACTCTGAAACCCTCCTGCTGTTGGTGACTTTGATGAAAAATCAGGGATGCTGGAAAAAGAGTAAATAGGGACACCCTGGCTACTTTGTTCAATTGCAATTCTCTCCAAGGTAACGTCTCAGATTCCAGTGTTGATCAAAACCACCGAATCACACCGATAAAACAACGAAAAGTGTCAGGGAAGTGACAGATGCATACATCACGTACGGCTGTGAGTCACACCACCAGAACCCCTGTTCAGGCATCCTCAGCAGTGTCTGATACTACACCAAGGCTGGCACTGCCCTCTGAAAGAATCTCCAAGCCAGCAAGTGACAAACCCATGTCTGGTGCCCAGGACACCTGGAGATCCTAAGGTTAATGGGTGAGTCACTCGGCTTCCCTCCCAGGCCTGCCTGCCTCTCTATACCTCCTCGTTGGCATGGATGCCACTTCTCGGAACAGAGAGAGGCCCTTCCCCCCACGAGGCTAAAGGACGAAAAAGAAGAAACCACGTGCGGCCAACTTGTACCACTACCTGTGTGAGTCCTCTGGTGGGCCTTTAAGTGGGAGCTTTTTGTATAAACTTTCCGGCACCCGTTAAACTGACAGCGATGAACCCTCTTCTTGTTTTCGGGGCACGCCTCAGCCCCTACCCCTCCTTGCTCACTGTCGCTGTGTCCACTCTTAACTGTCCCAGCTGCCGCCACGGCTGCCGCTGCTGTTGCCACCCCTCCCACCTTGACTGAGCCGAGCGCAGCCTTCTTGGCCACCAGTTTCAACGTCACTGTGCCGTCCACGGCTGAGAGAGTCTGTGAGGTTTTCACCAGATGGCGGCTGAGCTCAGGGGACGATGGGGGCGTTAATGAGGTCACTGCGTTGAGCTGGGCCTGGTTGACGGCTGTGTAGCTGTCTAGAGAAGAGCTGGTTGGCTGGAGGCTGAGGCAGGTCTCAGATAGCAACTTGTCCCGAGAGAGCAGAATGTCCACGGCCGAGCTCTTCTCGCAGATGGTCGCTTCCACGGGGAGCAGCAGGGGGTCTAAGCGCCGGAAGCTTTCCTCGATGCACGGGGGAGGAGAAGCACGGAGGAAACAGTCCAAGTCCTCACCGAAGGTCTCCGAGATCCTCCTGGGCTCCGTCTGCAGGTAGCGTTCCAATTCAAGGCATGTCTGCAGAGGGCAAGGAGGGAGGGAGAGAAACAGCCATCAGAAGCAAAGAACACCAGGGGACCACATGTTGACAGGCTGAGGAGCAATCTACAGGAAGGAACAGAGGATGTTTCCTGGCTCATATCTGAAATCTTCCTGGTGAAAGGTCTGACCTTGTTATTTTTCTCCCTGGACACTTCTGAAGGGTTCACAAGGGTCACATCATATGAGCTCAACTACTACAGTTAATGGGGAACTAGAAACCCAGAAGGGCTATCTCACACCATCAAGTTCCCTGAGAACATTCAATGTTAAAATGATCTCACATCCTACAATCCAATTCGGTAGGTGAGATGCTCTTAGCCTCCCTAGGAGCCCGTATGCAAGCAGGAAGCAAACAAAATCAGATGAGGTTTTCATAGCAAGTAAGACTCCCCACAGTCCAACTTCATTTTTCAAACAGACTTTGGCAAATCACTAAGCACAATCATTACGTATTGCGAGGCAAGAAGCATGAGTCCCATTACAATAGTCTGACATCTGTCTACGTGATAAAAATAAGTTCAAACACAGCTATTTGAATTGTTAAAGAAAAAGACACTAATCTATTTCAATATAAAGTTTTCACCTGGTAAAGAAGTGAGGCAAGAAAAATATAATCAGAAAAGTTCAGAGTTTCAACAAATCTTCATCCACGGTGCTCGTAAGTCTTTGTAAGATGGTAGAAGTGTTTTTATGGCAAAAATGGATATTTAAGTTTATAACCTGAAAGCTCTCCTCACTTAATCCTGCTCTTTCAGAATCTGGTAGAAAACCATAGTCCTAACTTATGTGTTTTGGAGAAGGCAATGGCATCCCACTCCAGTACTCTTGCCTGGAGCATGGACAGAGGAGCCTGGTGGGCTGCAGTCCATGGGGTCGCTAAGAGTCGGACACGACTGAGCAACTTCACTTTCCCTTTTCACTTTCATGCATTGGAGAAGGAAATGGCAACCCACTCCAATATTCTTGCCTGGAGAATCCCAGGGACGGAGGAGCCTGGTGGGCTGCTGTCTATGGGGTCGCACAGAGTCGGCCACGACTAAAACGACTTAGCAGCAACTTATGTGTGCTAAGTTACTTCAGTTGTGTCTGACACTTTGTGACCCTATGGACAGTAGCCTGCCAGGCTCCTCTGTCTATGGGATTCTCCAGGCCAGAATACTGGAGTGGGGGGTCATGCCCTCCTCTAGGGGATCTTCCTGACCCAGGGATTGAACCCGTGTCTCTTTTGTCTCCTGCACTGGCTGGCAGGTTCTTTACCACTAGTGCAACCTGAGAAGCCCAGTCCTAATTTATGCCATCAGTTCAACTTGTAACTTCTGGGGCTTCAACAAAGAAACACTGCCGGCAAATTTAAAATCTGACTAGCTCCTAATTCTCTGGCTCTCTAGCACTTCTATGTTTTCAACCGGTGTTCTGATTCTAGGCTTTTATTCTGTTAAGAATATATTTTAATGATATACCTGGTTGTGTTGTATCTGTCAACGATTTTATTTTGGTGACATTTCAAAAGATTGGTTTTTAATCAGCCTTCTGGTAAAACTGCATTACTGAACAAGAAAAGCAGATTTTTAACGATGAATCACCTTTGGGTCTCACTGCTGATTTTTAATAGTATAAACTAATGAATGGTTCCAATCTTCATTCAATACTCATGTCACAAGTGTTCATTCAACTACTGTGTTCACAGCAAGGTGCAAGGCTTTCTGTGTTAGAGGATGACACAGTAACAGATCCATGTGACGTACATACAGAATAAACAACTGCAAGCTAAAATTTACATGAATTTACAAGCAAAGTGATACCAAATAATATAACAATAAAGTATGTTGACAAGTTCTTAAAGGATGAGTGGACAATGAATTCTGTACTCTTATGTTATGGAGGTGTTAATCAAGGAAAGCTTATTGGAAAACTAAGCTTGATTCTATTTTGCTTATTGATTAAATAATAGCTCTTGCTGAGTAGCTTTCCACCACTTTATATCTAAAACCAATACTGCCACCTTCTCAGGTCTAGAAATTTCTCTTATCCTTATTTGTCCCTTTTCTGAATTCTATGTTTCAAAGATTTTTTCCTTTCCTTTTTCCATCTCATTGCTAAAAATTATCATTTACTTCTTTCCAGTATTAAAACCCCCAGTCTCAGCCCCAGTCAATTCACTTCTGAATTATATTACCCCCAAAAAACCTCCCTTTAATCTTCCCTTCTCTTTTTAAACCATCACCTATCAAGAACAGTGTCTGGTACCCATCAGGTACATAATGTCTACCAACCAAAGATAAACCAACTATATACTATTATTTTTAATCATTCTATTCCACTCCACTGTACAAAAGCTACCTGCTGACCTTAATCTGGAATACGATGAAGCTAGATATGACCACTAATACATGTCTTCTAGAACATAACGCTCCTTTAGCTTTGTTCAAAGAGTAGAACCAGACCTTTGAGACACAAATATGTTCCAGGGGGAAGTCAGCTGAATCATGGGTTAGAAGAGGTCCTTGAGACAGGTCCTCGAGACAGGTCCTCACACACAGGAACTATTTCACAGTCACCAGTGTCTATCGATAGGGCTTTTGGATGTCATATCCTCTTATGTAGTTTTTAGCTCAAAGGTTCAAAAGTCACTAAGAAATTGTGATTGTTACTAACAGGAGGCTTAGATCTCTTCATATTCAAAGTTCTGAGGAACTGAGACATTCTAAATGCATTTACACACTCTTCAGGGAGGATACAAACTAACCTACCCAGTATGCCCTAGTTTGAATCCCAGAACACATGGATCATACTAATCATCTAAGGATGGAGATACTTCTCATCACTTAAATACGGGGAAATCTGGATCACTAAGAGAGGCTATCTCTTGCAATCCTAATACAAGGCATTCTATTCCATCTGAGAGCTATAAACCATGAGAACCCGTCAAAATATGCTGGATAGCCCTCTGAAATCATTATGGAATATTGTTGTCTTGAGAAATCTACTTCTTATAATATCTGCTGGTAATGAAGCTTAGATAGAAAAGAAGATTTTGTCAACCAGAAACTCATCAGGAGTGCTGGAGAATAAAATGTTAAGGATGAGGAGTATTTATTTCATTGTTAGATTATTTCCAAGCAAAAGAGATAGTTTATCTCCCATATTTAAAAAAAATAATTACAAGAAGTCCCATAAGAAACACCTATGATGTTTAATTGGAATTTGTGGTTTCAGTATTTATTTAGAGATTTCAACACATATACACACAGAGATTTTTATAGTAACAAAGGTGTGTTTGCATGTATGTGTATACATGTATGTACTTCCTGGCTCTGTCAATCAGAAGAATCCACAAGCAAAGACACCCCAATAGTAGTTAGCACACTTGGCATCAAGATCTTGGTTTCTAAATATCATTATCCAATAAAGAGAACCTGGGAGGGAAAAGTTGATTGAAAGGCCTGAGGCAAAGAAAATAAAGATGAGTTTGGAATATGTTATTGTACCATAAGGTAAAAAAGTGCTCATAAAGTGATGAGTGTATGTCAAAAAGACACATGAGCCAACTTGAAGGAGTTCTCAAAGCCCAAATCTAGGGAATTTGAGCAATAAAAATGAATAATGATAATAACAGATTCTAACCCATGGAATAAAATTAATATTCAAGAAATTCAGTGACATAAAAAAATGGTTGAATAAAAAAATGGAGGAGACAGATCAGCTCCTCCTTATAGTAAAATGACAATTAATAAACATAAGTATTGATGGAAATAGAAGATCACTACTAGTCAAATAACAAAGAAACAATGACTTTCAGCAAGAATCACCAAAGGACGTTAAAATTAATAGATGAAGGTGTAATGAGAAACAAGATATTTGTCTAGTCTCAAAGTATCCCCTCCCAATAAGACATTTATTAATTATAAGGACAAAACATAATAATTATATAGCAGAGAAACCTGGCATGCACCATCTTAACCATATGATGAAATTTAGCAGCATATTGATATCATATTCCACTGGTATGATAGGCTGAAAAGGGCACAACATTACTCTATGTCACTCTTGCCAAAAGTTCAATAACCTCAATCTTATCATGAGAAAACATCAGACCAATACAAACTGAGGGCCATTCTACAGAATACCTGGCCAGTATTCTTTAAAAGTACCAAGGTCATGAGGAGCAAAGATTGAGAAGCTGTCACATACTGGAGGAAACTAAGACGATCAGACAACCAAATGCAATAGGTCCCTGTCTGGATCCTGGATGAGAAAAAGAACAGGGGTGGGAAAACAATGTAATTCAAAGAAAGCATATAGATTTAGTTCATGGTATTTTATCAGTGTCAATTTCTTATTCTGATATCTGTACTATGGTTATGTAATATTAAGGTAAGCTAGCAATATGTATACAGCAACTCTATGTACAATTTTTGCAACTTCTGTAAATGTAAATAATTTCAAATGAGAGAGAAAAAGGAAATACCGACTGGCAAACCAGGAGTGTCTCCAGATTGCAAATTTTGATAGAGTTTGAATGTCTGTTTTTCTATCAGAACCAGAGATTTGCATGCATGCATGTGTGCATGCTGTCGCTTCAGCAGCGTTCAACTCTTTGAAACCCTGTGGACCATAGTCCATCAGGGTCCTCTGTCCATGGGACTCTCCAGGCAAGAATACTGGGGTGGGGATGCCATGCCCTCCTCCAGAGGACTTGTACTACAGTTATGTAATATCAAAGTAAATTGGGAATATGTATATAGGAATTCTATGTACAACTTTTTCAACTTCTGTTAAGTCTAAATTATTTCAAATGAGAAAGAAAGAAAAAAAGAAATACCCATCAGCAAACTAGGAACATCTCCAGATTGTCAATTTTGATATAATGTGAATACTTGTTTTTCTACCAGACACAGAGATTTACTCTGTCCCAAAGACACTCTAGCCAGCAAACTCCAAACTGGAGTCAGCAGATGTCAATTTAACGACATAAATCATGGCTGTCTGGTACCTCACCTTGGAGAAATGAGGCTTTGCTCAGCCTGAGCTTACAGTACAGCTAAAGACTTGAGACACTGTATCAGCCTCCACCATCTCAAAAATCTACTACCGTCAGCAGTGAGAAGGAAAGGTGCCCAAGTGCAAAGCGACTTTCTTATTATTTATGAGTCACAAATGAGTCACTAATATCTTGATTTCAAAATGTATGGCTTCTTTGAGTTTTCTAACAAATATCACCTGAATTTGGCTTTGAACTGATCATTCTGAAATATTTTAATATGCTCTCTCCATTCTCTTCATAGCCCTCTTGTTGAAACATGCTTATTAAAAACCATCATCCAAGACCCATTGTTATTAGTGTTATTCGCTCAGTCGTGTCTGACTCTTTGTGGCCCCAAAGACTGTAGCTGGCCAGCCTCCTCTGTCCATGGAATTCTCTAGGCAAGAATACTGGATCGAACCTGGGTCACCCGCCTTGCAAGTGGATTCTTTACCATCTGAGCCACCAAAGAAGCCCCAATCCAAGACCTAGTCTCTAAAAAAGAAAAAAAAATGCAAATCTATTACTGCCATATCTGCAACTTCTATGATAGGATCCAAAGGCATAAGTTGATAGAAAACAAGATAATCCAAGTCTTGCAGCACAAATTCAGTTCACCAAAATCTCCCTGCGGTAGTTACTTTCATAGGATCAAGAAGTATGCAAGAAACTTGTCATATGCAGGCAAGATGATGCCAAGGTTACCAAACGGCTCTTTTTCAACCAGTCCTTATCTCATCATAATTTACACGAAACTTGCCAGGGAAGACTACAAACATCTCCAGGCACTTTTGCCATCTCTCCTAAAGGGTTTTCCTCACCTATTTTTCCTCTCATTAACTTTCCCTCATGCCCATATACTTGACACAATCTTTCATTTTCTCCCCAACTAATTATCCTTTCATTCAAAGTTCAACATAAAGTCTATCTCTTTAAGGAGCCTGGTCTAGGAAATGTTAAGAAAATATGCTGGCTGTAAAGTGCTTAAAAACATTCCTCTTCAATTCTGGACAATTAAATAGTATCTCCAAAATGAATCAAAGGGGCCACAAATTGGTGACATGTCTGGTTTATTAAGATTTATGATCTCCTTAAAAGCAATAATCATATTGTTTAAATCACTTAAGCCTCAAACAATATAAATAATCTTTTAGAGCTAAAACTACCTTTGTTATCTCAGATGGGAGATATATCTAAGTATTTGAAGTGGTGTAGAGTTGTTAAGAACTTTCTAAAAATTAAGCTGACCTCACAACCCCCATCCATCACCACCACTGTAAATATTTCTGTGTCTTTTAATTAGAACATAAGACAAAGTCAGTGGTCCAATATTCTTGGCACCGCTCAATAGCTGTGTCATTAGGAATATTTATTTATCGTCTTTGTACTTTTACTCAAGTATCCACACATACTTGAGTTAGTGAGTAAAAAAGAAATAAAAGAAATTGCATTTTGCTAATGATTTCTTTCTGGAAACATACAGTCATCAAAATAAAATGCTACTTACTACTACCTATGTTTATAATCAATCATCAGTCATTTGTGTTCCTGTTAACCATCTGCCCTTCATTCCAAGAATCCCACTTACTTCATTCATCTAAAATACAAACAGATAAAACAATCTGGGGAAAGAATATAGATGCAAAAATATGGGGAGACACAGCATTCTCCTTTGCGGAAACTTGCAAAGTCATGCTTCTTCTGAGATCAGACCTTGACCTGCTGATGTTGATGGTTATGATGATGACGATGCTCCTAGGAAGAAAGGGGTAAACTCTGGTTCCCAGAAAGAATGCTCACCCAGGTAACTGCACACACAAGTGAACTGTACTTGGCTGCCCGTGCGAGTCCCTCCCTGTGACATTTGTTATGTGTGGCTTTGTCACATGCTATTAACCGTGGTGCCACAGTCCCCAAAGAATCTGAAGTGTAGAAACAGGGAGAAGAACCTCTTACCTTTCTCCTGGGAGTATCCCAAAGCTTAATTACTTTTCTGTGATTTGAAATCATAACACACATCCCAGAATGGAAATTCAAAGTGCCACAAAACAAGCGACTTGTAGTAGGGTAATCTGGCCTTCTTCTATAAAGCAATCTCTTAAAATACTCATTCTTTCTAACATATTATTAGCTATGCTCACACTTTACACTTTTTAGCAAAATCTTTATTCTTCTAACTCCTACAGCCAACTTGAAAACTTTATAGGATTGCAAAGTTGATATTTATGGGAACTTTGTGATTTCTTTTTTCCCTTCAAAGGATGATATGATGTAATGGTTCTGTCATATTTCTAGTCTTTTAAAATTAGGTCAGAGTTTAGAAAAGGAAGTGGAAAGCATGGCCAGAGAGTTCTGGTACCATTTTTCTCAGGAACTAGAAAGGGGAAAGGAAGCACCATGATTGATAAGCTCAGTAAGCATATAGGAGAACCTTACAAAACAAGCACCTCAACTCTTTGCCCATCTTCCTGGGTTTCAACATTTCAAAGCATGTTTGAGGAGAAGAAGGTAACACTGAACCTAACTGATGGCAGGCAGGATGCATGAACCAGTGACAAGAATTAACCTTGTAAGATCTAGAAAGTGATTTCTCTGATGATTTTAAACCAACATCCACTTTTTCTTGACTTCCACTGGGGGAAAACATTAGAGTGGAAGGTTAGGGGAGAAAAAATTCTATCTAGATATTGTGGGTAAGCAAGTATATGGTTTAAGTGAAAATCTCTTACTGCATTTTTCAGTTATTAGGTTAAAAAAAAAAAAGAACCCACATCAATAGCACACCCCAGAGGTACAACAGAATTACACATCACTACCAGAACTGCTGAACTCCACAAAATAACCACAGTACTAAAATCACTGGAACATCGCATTCCTTTCCACTGTTTCTCACATCAACTGGTTGCTGGAGCTGAAACCAAATTCAATATTTCCCTCTAGTAATTTGTACACTCTGAGAGACAGTACTATGAAAATTAATTGAATTCTAAACAAACATCAAAGTTGGGAAATTTCTACCAAAACCTCTTCAGTGTTTCTCCTCCCCAAACTATTTTCAACATACAAAAAAAGTATTTATTGTATGTTTTTCAATGGGGAGTCTGGGGAGAAAGGAGACCAGATTAAAGGCTTGGGGAGACGGTGATGTCTTTGAAATAAACAGCCTCAAATACTCGTTTCATCTCCCAAGGATGTCTTAGTTGTGGTACATTTAAAAAAAAAAAAAACACCTCAACATAAATCCAAATTAATTGTTAAGGCGAGTTTTAAAGTCACATAACCTAGGCAGAGTTGGGATCCAGGTCTTACGCTCCTTGAAGGAAGGCTCCCCACACCTCCAACAACTTAGAATAGCACTTTCTTCCTTCAGTGTCTGTAATCCTTAAAATTAAGTGTCCACTAGGGAGAAGGCAATGGCACCCCACTCCAGTACTCTTGCCTGGAAAATCCCATGGATGGAGGAGCCTGGTAGGCTGCAGTCCATGGGGTCGCTAAGAGTCTGACACGACTGAGCGACTTCGCTTTCACTTTTCACTTTGATGCATTGGAGAAGGAAATGGCAACCCACTCCAGTATTCTTGCCTGGAGAATCCCAGGGACGGGGGAGCCTGGTGGCTGCCATCTATGGGGTCACACAGAGTTGGACACGACTGAAGTGACTTAGCATAGCATAGGGATAAGGAGGTACATGCATAAGAAGTCTTCCTATCTTGGCTCAGGGTTGTTTTTCCACACATTACTTTTCAGAACACACCAATTAGAAGTCTATCACTCTGGCTTCCATCCACAATTACTGCAACTACCCTCCATCAGCCCTTTAGGAGAGGCACTTGCTATTATTTGGCCACTGAATTAAAACTAAATTCAACTTACAAGTGGTAGATAGACACCACTGCTCATCACAGCTAGATCACTGAAGATGCTTGGGTCCGCTATCAACAGACTTCCCAAAGAAGCCTCAATTTAGCTTGACACACACTGGAGGAAATCCCATTTGTTACTTTATAGCTTGAAAAGAAGCTTCATTAGATGTCTCTGCTTCAGTCATCACACTTTCATGGGCAAAATAAAATTCATGCCTTAATAATAGTCAATTAAAAATCATCCTCCATTAGAGCAAAGACCTAGCTCTGGGCTGAGTGTGTGGATTAAGAAAGACAAAACTGCAGAAGAGATACCACTAAAGGAAAAGCCCATTCCCATGTAGGGGAGTGCCAACAGTCCTTGCTTTAAGTCCTGTCCCAGCAACTCACAAGAGCCCACGGACCTGGGAGAAGGCATGCTGTCCAAAGAGTGATGCTTCCTGGGAACAACAGTGATCCTGACAGTTGCTCAGCTTCACCATTAATTTTCCATAAAGAGCAGTTTTTGCAACGAGCGCTTGTGTCAGGAGGGGCCTGATGCTTCAAAAACCTGTAATTATTCTTGGCTCCCCACCCCCCACAGCCTCTGCACCTGCGTCAGTTCAAGGCACCAGCTGGCCATGTCTTGCCTCCTGCCTCTTAAAGGGGTGGGTTGGGGCTGAGGGGCGGGGTGGGCAGGGGAGCCTTCATTGAAAACCCAGACTCACATTACTTGCCTCTTCTTCCAAAATGCAAAAACAAAACAAAAATGTTTCAACTCACCAATCTCATCCCTTCCCCCAACGGGTCTTGCCAAAAGAAACAAATAAACATTAATTGGCTAGAGAGCCTTCATTCAAACCAAGATTGCTGAAAAACACAGTAACAGAGAAAGGTCTGACAAGGGGTTATTAATGCTGTTTCACAACTGCGCTCTTACTCACTCCCCCACTCACTCCTGTGAACTCTGCTCACACATGCACACACCCTCCCCAAACTCCCCGGGCCCCTCTGCACTGAGTGGCCAAGATGGGAACATGCCGAACCCATGACATCATCTCCCCTTCCTCTCCCAAATCACTTGCACAGGCTGACTCAGGCTACTGGGATTTTTTTCTTCTTTAAAGCAAACTCATTTTATGGACGCCCTTCTGGACAATTGTTATATCCTCCTCAGTCGGGTAAATTAAATATATCCTTTCTCTACCTCCCATAAAAATTACATATACATATATGATTGCTTTTTACCCTGAAGCACAGTTGCCCATGTGTACAATGTACACACACATACACATACCCAGTCAAAGCTTGAATTTCCCAAGAACAACAGGTTCAGTTCTCATCAGGGCCCTCAGTGGTAGATGCAATTTAGTGATTGGTGATCACAGAGGATATTTTCAAAACCAAGAGAGTTTTCAACAACTTCCACTGTGGAATGTTAAAGGTGGAGGTACTAAGGAATGTTTGTTCTGCTCCTCAGACTGCAAAGTGACAAGCAAAAACATAATGAAAACCAAGCCCTGAGCTGCTTTTCCTGACACAGAAGGTTGTACACTGACTTCATTTGAGGTACTTGGAATCCACTTCTCAAAATATTTCAGGTGGCAGCAGGGGTGTGCCACGGGGCTGCTCACCCCAGTTAAAGAAACTGGCCCCGTGTGCTCTGAAAGGCAGAAGAGAAGGGATGAAGAGTCGGCCCTGGAGAGAGACTGCCAAGGGCCAATATCAGGCTGCACTACTTACTAGCTCAACTCACTGCTGGGCAAGTTACTCGACCCCTCTGCCTCGCTTTCCTCATCTGTAAAATGAGATAACAGAAAAACCTACAGCACAGAAGTGCGTGCGAGTTCCATCCCTCTCAAGTGCTGAGTACCTAGAACAGGGCCTGAAACACACACTCTCTAGCCAGTATAATGTGTTCTTTTTATTACATGTCTAAGAACATTGAGGGCATGGAAAGGGAAAATAAAAACAGCAAATAATTATCCAGGTAAAGCAACGCTGTTGAGTAGGAAAGATTAAGTGATCTACCTCATGGGGCTGTTTTCTCACCTACCAGGTGAACGGATGGGGGGTCTTAGGAACCTACTCGTCTGGCGGTTCCAAGATGCCATGAAATAGTGGTAAAAGGGTAAAAGTGGTGAAAGGTGGGAATGGCTCATTGAGAACAGGTTCGAAGGAAGAGACATGTGGCTCTGCTGCCCAAGAGGCTGGTGAAAGGAAGGAGGCTGAGAACCCAGAAAAAAGGCGGTCTTTGGCCTCTTCACAGGGGACTCAGGAAGCTTATGACACTCTCTAACCCATGTTTCCAGATACTGTGAAACTAATCCTCTGCTTCACCGTGGGTATTGGCCTCACTAGCATTTAATCTTCACTAGAATGTGGATTCCTCAGATACCTGGACTTGTTTTTCTCTCATGGTCCGTTTGTCTTGTTGAATGAATGAATGAGTCAATGAATAAATGAATGAAGCAACTTTCAAACAATTCCATCAAAATGTCAACATATTTGAGCACAATTCTTGTCAGGTAGGGGTCCAAGAGTATGATAAAAGCCAAAATTCTTCCTCCTTCACCCAAAGAACATCAGAAAAAAGTATGCATGCATATATAATCAGCAACAGTCCTTGTAGGATTCCACAGTATTTTAATAATTAAATTTTTCATTAAAAAAGTAAAGTTTTAAATGCTTACTCTCTGGGATACACCCAGCATTCCTAAATGAGAGGCATATTTAGATTCCTAAAAGGCCATAGCGCAGCCCTGTGTAGGAAGTAAAAGTCATTTCGTCATCTCAGAGAATGTTCCTCTTCCTTTGGCCACTTCATCTTTTCTCCTCTGGCCTCCGGAAACCACCAGGAAGAGACGCCAGAAAAACACAAGTGGACAAGCTGCTATGTCCAATTTTCATTTTTTGTTGGTAAAAGGGCCTGGTCTGGGAATCAGGTTCAATGTCTCCCTTTCTGATGCTGCCTCTCCCCTTCCCACTAAACTACTAACCTGGAGCAGAGAGTTAATTTCCTTCTCTGCAAAATGAGTGAACCATCCTCGCAAAGACTCCTTCCAGCTCAAATTCTTGCTGACAATCCTAGCCAGCCATCACATTTACTTACTTGCCATGGCCAATCAGGTCCTACGTGAACTTGTCTTGCCTTCCTCACCTCTTACCCTTCTCCCATGCACACAAACACACCAAGTTCAGAGCCGCAGTGCCTGCTGTTACCTGCTTTCTTTTAACCTATGATGTTCTGGTTTAATTGCCACCTATTCAGAGTCCTTTGATCTGCCTAAATAACTCAAACATCCTATTCATTCTCTATCAGACTACCTTGTTTTATTTGCTTTTCAGTTACTTGCCAAGCCCTGGAAAGATCCAAATTGTTTGTTTTCATGTTTACTGTCTATCTTCCCTACTATTAAGGAAGTTCCAGCAGAGTAGGGACCTCCAGCTTATGTGCCAGTGAATCTCCACACTCAGCACAGGGCTTGGAAAAGCCATCTACACATACTAGTTTAATGGGTAAAGGAATCAATGAAGCCATTAGTCAATGCCGAATTCTACAGAGAATGATAGCTGGTCTCTCTAGCCAAGAAATCTATTCTAAAAGGTGTACCTTACGAAGTCAAAGGGCTCCATCAACATTTCTCCTCCATTCACACATCAGCACCGAGAAAGCATGTGCTGATGATTCATTCTCATCGGACTGAGCAGAATGGAGTCTCTGCTCAAGACAAAGGGATCAGTCTTGGGTCCTCACACTTGCCCATTTCCAACAGATGCAAGGAGGGCATTTCTTCTCAGAAGTCGGTATTGCATCATGTGTTCAGAGTGTCACTCAGATGAGCAAACCCACCCTCTCCTGGCTTTCCGCACCAGGAGCTTGTTAACTGGTGCCCTGAGGGAACAGACTAAGGGTAGAGGCTCAAGCCTCTTATATCATTTATTCCCATTTCTACACCCAAAAGGGCCTCCCTGGGAAAGGCAACTCTGATCACTGGTCTCTGCAGCCCTTGAGGGTCACAACCATTTGGTCCCCAATGTGGGTCTCCCCATATTCACTGGTCTTTCCATGAAAGAGTGCATTTCAATTTCACAGGCAGCAAGGATCCTGTTTTTTGTCATCTTAAATAGCCTCACACTCCACTTACATAGGTGAGGTCCTGGGAAATTCCTATTTTGGCCTCTTCTGGTGACTTTCCCATAAATTCCTAAACACAAAACGTTTCGTTCCTCTCCATTCCCTTTAAGAATTTTACATAAAAAGATATCTCTACTGAGAGATGCTATTTATTTCAGGATCATTATCTCAGAGATACAGAGCTCTCAAATACTGAACCTGGAAGTAAGCCAAAATCCAATTAAGAGGGTATGGCGTTTGAACTAGGCAAGAGCTAAGGGTGAAAATACTGAATATAAGCTGTACAGGGTCCCAGTGTATGTGAGCGTGTGCACGTGTCACTGACAATGCAATGCAGATTCTTTTTCATGTCTTTCAGATGCTTTTCCCTAAACTCATTGTTGTTTCCAGAATCCCAGAGCCAGTCCCTTTCTTGTTTATTATGTTAGGCAATAGGAAGCTTTCAATGATGGCTGGGAACAGGTGAGGGAGAAAGGAAGAGATGGTTTTCCATCATGTAAAGAAAAGAAAAACTGTGCCCAGCCCATTTTTGAACCACAATCCAATGTTGCAGATTTCAAATTAACAATTCAACCCAACTTGACAGGGAAGAATCAAGTGTTGAGGCCCTGAAGTTTGGTTTCCAGTAGCTCTGGCATCTCATTCAACCCTAGGTGGCTCACCCGGTACGGCATGACATGCACTTTCAGGCGCACCAGTCTTCTCACTGAAGAAGAGACACTAATTTGAATCATCACTGCCATCCCCTCTCCTCTTTGTTCCTGTCTGAACCAATTTCCATACAGTTTCAAAGAAATCATCAGCCCATGCAAAGGGGAAGTCCCAATGGAACAAGAACTACATTAGCAGCATAAGGGGGAAAATCTAATTTCCAATCCAGTTGCTTTGTTGTTTCAACCTCCAAGGAAGGTTGCTACATATGCACAACATAAATTAAGTTTTAAAACGCCACCGTGATTTAAAATTAATAAAAACTCTCATGGGGAAAAGGTGGTTTTTGGTACAAATCTCCTTACACAATTGAAGGTCAACTCCACCAGAGCCTGTGGGTGGTCTCGGTCTTTGAGATCTCAATCATATCAGCGAGCAAAATATTTCAAAATGCATATATTCACTGACATCAATGCACATACTTTTAAATAGTTTATGGTGGATGAAATCTCAGTGTAAGGTGGTATCCACATTAAAAATTCTTAAACTACCTTGTTGACAGACCTCACTGAGATGTATTTTAATGCTTCAAATTAAGGATCCCATTTTGGCATGACAGGATATGCCAATGAGATTTCCTAGTGCCCTGCTTACTGGGATAAAACTCATGGCAAGACACCAGTGTGACTACATCATTAATTAACCTGAACCACATACCGGAACATTGCTGCTAATAAAACTCCCCTATAAAGAAAACATGTTTTCTCAACTGAGAATCCTGGAATGTGGGCCCCAGCAGAGCCACAGCCTTAATTAAGGAGATATTCTGATGTTGTGTCTATATTTGCACTTGTCATAAAATTTGGTCATGTTTGGCTTGCTCTTCAACAAATTGAGATCTTGAATGTGCTTTTTGGAAAAAGAAAATAAAAATGACATCTACACCATCAGGATTTGCAAACAACTATATGAAAGAAAGGATTACTTTTGCTGAGGCAGGGATGTACTATCTATGTCGTTCTTGAAAACACACTCTGAGCTCTGAAACCACGATTCACTGAATCAGAGATCCACAGAACCCCTCCATTTTCTCTAGAAAACAGGCTGACAGAATCAGGAACAAATCATAAATATAGCAGCCAGGTGAAACTGGGACTTTTCCAATCCAATCCGTATGAAATGACATATAACTTCTTTATAGAGAACTGTTTTGTGCAAAGCTTCTGAAAATGGTTGTCAATGTTTTCATGTAACCTTAAAGTCCTCCTATGAGTCTAACTAGACAACAAGGATTAAAATTCCCTTCCTATTAACGGGGAAGCCTTTCTGGTAAAGAAAAATGGGTTTTCCATACTTCTATAGCCGTACTACCAACAAAACCAGAAACAGAACCAAAGGATTCTTGGGCTTTTCCCTTAGGCTCTTTTTCTGGTCCAACTCTGAACCCTCTATCATGATCTCAAAACATAGAAAGTTCAACAAACCATCTGCAGTAAGCTTGAAGGAACAGATTCCTGACAAAGGCTCAGGATCTTCCCAAATTGTAAGCACAATACCCAAATTTCATTCCACAAGCTTTTCAAATATTTGTGTAATTTCTGTGTAATTTCTCCTGGTAAGAAGGAAACAAGAAGTCTTAGTTTTGACGACACCCTTTATTAGGAAATTTCTGAGTTTTCTCTGGCTGTTCCAAACCCTGGTTGGATTGTTAAAAGTAATTAGAATTTTAGTCATTCCAATTTATCAACATCAAGTGTCATCAATGAAACAGAAAGAAATGGAATCAGTATCATTAAGATCTGAACTAAGAAAATTTATAATTATGGTTTACTAAGAACCTAATTTTATTTTTTTATTGGATTAATGACAAATATATGGAAACTATAAGTGATTCATTTTTTTAAAAGGGGTAGTTGAACCTGCCATTCAACATCTTTTTAAAAATTTTCCTAGTTTTAATAAACATAAAAATGCATATTTGACCAAACCAGATTCAACATCCCTCTCAACCAGTGCCCTTCAGAATACTCAAGCTATTTTCAACACCAGTACTATCAATCACTCATTTCTTTTGTTTAAGATTCAAATAAAAAATGCAGCCTGAAAAAGGACATAGAAGGAATAGAAGCAGCAAGAAGAGGAAAAATAGCAGCAAGCGAAACAGATGAACAGCAAGCATTTCACTCCTGTGTAAAAACCCTGGATGCCAATACCTCTTCTCAGGTGACACACCTCTAACCAAGGAGATCCATCAAACTTTGGGCAGCAAATCAACTCAAGGGTAAAAGAGACACTTGGCCTTGCTCCCTACATGGAAACTAAACCTTAATTTTAAAGTGCTTTTGTCTATAATCATTTGGTAGTCAGCTAAGAAGAAAGATGGCTGGCATTATTGTGATTCAGAAAGGTGTGGTTGTGGAAGACCATCTTTATTAAAAAATCAAGGAATTAAGCATCTTATTGGGATGGGCACCTAATCAATCTTGGATATCAAAACCTTTCCACTTTGGGACTTTTAACAGATATCAAAGGCAATGTGGGGTCACAGAGAGAACACAGACTGGAGTCAGGAGGACTTTAACCAGCTCCTCCCGTGTAATTAGCTTTGCGGCCTTCTTCAAGTCACCTCCTGTTTGGTCCTTGCTTTCTCATGGCCAAATCTTGCTTGTCTAAAGGAAGCAAAGCATGTGGAAGATGAAATTTTACTATTCGGATCCCTCTGCTTATGGGAGTCTTCCGGAATCTCCATTTCAGATTGTGGACTGCAGCTTCTGCCCAATCTCCCAGGTGAGATCCCAGGAAACAAGGCCACACAGTTGTCCTTGAGGTGCTGGGGTAGACAGGTGTTGTTTTTAAGGATCCCCAGGTGACTCAGTGGTAAAGAATCCGCCTGTCAATGCAGGAGCCGTAGGAGAACCAGGTTTGATCCCTGGGTCAGGAAGATTCCCTAGAGGAGGAAAATGGCTACCTACTTCTGTATTTTTGCCTGGGAAATCCCATGGACAGAGGAGCCTGATGGGCTACAGTCCATACAATCACAGAGAGTCAGACATGACTGAAAAACTGAGCATGCACGCGGGCACACACACACACACGCGCGCACACACACACACACACACACACACACACTTCGAGTAGGTATCAATGCCCTTCCTGATAAATCTAGGTCAGGATTCACACACTCAAACACCTATAGGGGCCAGGATTTAGTGGAAAGAATATGACAACAGAGATGGGTGGGAACTGCAGTAAACCTTCCTCCAAGTTTTCCTATGAAACTGCTCACTTGAGGAGAGACCCATCTGGAGGAAATCACAAATGAGCAGCACTTTCATTCATCTTCTGCTCAGCTACCCTTGCCCAGCACCACACAGCTGGAATCCCTGCTCTTGAGAAGAATCCTGACACAAGAAAGGGAAATGTGCAGAGACGTCACCAAGAAATGTCAAGCAGGAGAGGGCAAGCGCGGACAAATCTACAGAAGCCTGGAGGCCAGGCACCAAGTTTTAAACCTCCCTCGGGCTAAGCACAGTGCTCGGTATCATCAGCAGTTGCTCAGTAAATTCTTAAGTGAATTTTTTAAAAAAGAAATCTTGATTAGGAGCCACTATTACTTATCATTCTGTGCTCTTCTCAGAAGTGACCAGATCAAACTGGTTGCTTTGATGAGCAGGATAACAGCCAGGGAGAAAGAACTTTGCTGGGATATGCAGAGTACACCCATTTGAACTCTGTTGGCCTTTCAGGGGCAGGTACTGTGTCTTGTCCTTCTTTTAAATTAATTGAACGATTATTTACTGAGTCTCTGCTTTACATCAGACACTTTGCTAGAGATTCTGGGGAGTCCTAGGGCTCAAAACCTGCCTACAAGATGCCCACAGTATAGCAGGGACAGAGGGATAGAAATATGCTCAACTCTAAGAGAGTATGTGTGTGACTAATAATTAGGACAAACCACGTATGACGGCATCGCAGCAAAAGAACCAGCTCACTTTCCTGGAGAGGTTGGTAAAGGCCACGTGAAAAAGTCACACTTGAGCTGGACCTTGAAAAATGAGCAGGCTTCTGTTAAGTGGAGAAAGGGGATAGTGACATTCCAGAAAGAGCACACGGACACATGAAAGCCCCACTGTGTGCCTGGAAGTGGATGAGCAGACTCGTGGTTCTGATACACGGGGGTAGCTATAAAGGGGCAGCAACAGCATCCCCCGGGCCCAGAAAATGCAGTTTTCGGCTGAAAATGATGTTGCCTGTTTGCTCTGGGCTCAGTTTTACCAGTATAATTTGCTAAACAGCAATGGCTGTTTCTCTAGTGCATTGGGGATAATTCAGGGAAAGATGAAGAGCTCAAAAAACACTAGTAAAGCCCACTGGTCATATTAATGCTACCAAGTAATACTTCTGAACCAAATGTTTTACAAAGTCATCTGAGGCTTTTTCCATTTCAGATTTATACTCCTAGTTTAAGACACACATATAATAAGCCTTCAAATGAGAATAAAAGAAGAGATAAATATTATTAAAAAGAACGCTTAAAAAATGCTAGTATATCAAGCACAAAATGAAATTCAGCCCTGAGTTTCCTGGTAGCCAAGGTAAAATGATCAACAATAAGTTAAGAACTTCTCATCATCAAGAAAAAGAAACATCAGTTCCTCAGATATCAGTTGATCTGTGTATGCCAGGTTTAAAGCAAGAGCTGGAAGAAGACAAAATATGGAATAAAAGAGAAAGAATAAGAGGAAAAAAGGAGATGATTAAAAAGTATATCTCCCTATTTTTTTAAGGAAAAAAAAAAAGTGGAATTTCCTCACTAAAACCATCAAATGTTTTGCTGGTGAGGGGACCAAAGGTTCAGCGCCTGGATGTGTTTTTCTCCTTTGTAGCCCCTTTCTGTTGATGTTTTTCTGGCTTTCTAAGCAAAGAGGAAACCTCACCCATTCCTGTAGACATGCATTTATGACCACATTCTCCTGGCCAATAACACTAAGCGGCTCCTTTTGGCACCTCTCAAGGGTGGAGCGTCAAGCAATTGGACCTGGTTATGAAGTTGCTGTTGCTACTGCTCAGGTTGAACGCTGGCAAGTTCAGGGAGGACTCCAGGGCAGAGCTAACTCATTAAGGACAAAATGTGCAGGCACATTTGACCTTTGGAAATCCAGCCCTGGTTAGAAGCTTCCAGAATCAAAACAACAGCTCCAGGCTGGAAAGAGAGTTGGAGGAAGCGTACTATGAGCACTGGACCCATCCCCGCCCCCACATTCCCCTGTGACTGAGAGGCTCACAAAATCAATAGAGCAGCATTATTAACTCTGCAATATCATAAGAGAAGGCTCTGCTCTCTGCCTTAGTGGAGAGTGAAGACAGCAGAAAGGCAGGCTGGCTCCAAGGGAAAGGATGCTTCATTAAAGTCTGAACTCTCGGGAGGCAAATTCATCTAAGCTCTACAGATGAACCCAGTATTGATATAGCACCTCCTTCACTCCCATAAAAGTTGTGCCCTTGGTCAAGGAGAAGTCTCAGAGGGAGACAAGCTAGTCTGAATGACAGGGAGTTATTGTTTGGTTTAGACTTCCAAAAAGTCACGCCAGGGGGCTAACCCAAGGCAAAAGTTTCAAAAACATCATAGAAATGTTCAGTCACAAGCTTTATAGCATCCCACTGTTGCTAATTTTTCACCTTGTTTTCCTGGGTCACCGACAAGTACCAAAATGAACATTTTCAAATGTCAGCAGAGGAGAACACAGAGCCTCTGTTATACCTGCAGGGAAATGAAACCACCAGCCCTATCCTTGCGTCCCTTCTGATTTGCTTAGGACTCCCAACCAGCTGGGTCACGGCTTCCCTCGCATCAGTCACATGACCCAATTCAGCTGCCTCTATCACCAAGTCAGTATCACCAACACATTTCATGCACGCCTGAGGGAACAGGGTTCATTTCAACCTTCCCTTCATGTGAGGCTGTACCTTGGTCTCTACAATATCCTGCCACCATCCCTCAGGAATGCCTGTAATTGTCACTACAAGGCTGAAAGGTGCCTCAGACGCCAGGAGCAGGGAATGGCAATCCACTCCAGTATTCTCGCCTGGAGAATCCTATGGAGGCTGGCGGGCTATATAGTCCATGTGGTCGCAAAGAGTCAGACACAACTGGGCGACTAAGCACACAGCACCAAGCTAAGCAAAGTAAGTTTTCAGATGCATCTTTATCCCCAAAGCCTTCCTCCAATCATGCAGATTAAGCAAAAGTCTTCTCTGTAAAGTCATTGTTGTCTTCAGCGTCTCTGATTCTCGCATTTGATTCTAGATAGAAGGTTAAATATCCCTTGTTACAAACCATACTTACATCAATTCAATCCATTTGCTATTAAAGAAGCATCACTCTTTCCAGAAAGGTTTTTTTCCTTTAGCTGGAATCAAATAAATACGACCTGATATGTTTATCAGTATTGTTCACATCACTCAACACAATGGCAACTCACCAATCAGTCCTGAGGCAGAACTTAAGGAACAGAATGCTTATCACATCTATATTTTTTAAAACTGCCACCACTGATGACCATAAATTACCTACTGCTTTTACGTATAGATTTTATAAGGAAGTGCTGCACAGTAACGTACCATTAAAGGTTTAACTGACGTGCTTAGTCAGAATCTCCTGGCTGCCATGATTTGCTGTGACATGAAAAGACCATTAGCTTTTCCTTTTCTTTACTTCCCTCAGTTTTTCCTATGAAAGGAATACAACAAATCTATTGGAAAATAAGATGAGGTTAAAAAAAACAAAACCTTCAAACGATAATACAGTTACTCAAACACTGACAATACACACAGTAAGTATATGGAGTGTGACAGCCTTTTTGTTTAGCAAGATTAAAATTCCAGCTACATACACAGAAGAGAATTTACACACTCAAGAGGAGACTCATGATAAATGAAATATATGCAATAAATGAAACAGATCATAAGTATACTAAATCCAAAATGTTTGTTCCATTTTAGATTTCTTGAGTGTCAACTACATACTTCCAGGAAAAAGTTTTGAGAAGAACATTTTGGGGAGTATATAAAAAAGCTATGAGATGAGCAGGAAAATTCCTTAACTATTTCAGATGTGACTGGGAAAATCACTGAGGAAATATTCTCTCCTGACACCCTGTTCTTTTCCTTCTATGCCAATCACAATCTATTTATCTTGTGGGTCCACTCTAGATTCTAGCAAGGACAGCATCTGTTTGGGTCATTAATACATTCTCAGCACCGAGTACAATGCTTAGCATATCAAAAGCCTTCAAGAAAAGAAGAGAGGAAGGAAGAGAAAGAGAGAGGGATGAATTAAATTAATCAATTAAAGAAAAGGAACCAAGAGAGTGATGTCACCAGGATAGCAACATAGGTGGTTCCTGGCTTCACAAGAAGAGCAACTATCAACTATTCATGAGATAATAGTTGTTATCTGAGAAATCTGATAGAAACTGAGTAAATCACAAAGAAAGAGAACCAAACAAAAATCATAGAAGAAAAATGAAGCATAACTACAAAACTGAGCATTCCCTACTTCCTTCTCAAGCATCCCGATGGTTAATTACAGAGGAGTATGACTGTTCCGACTCCTTCACCCCCTGTTAGTGGATGACAGACTGATCAGCAAGAGCCAGCTGACTTCAGGGACTAGGAGTTCTATTCTGATGTGAAGTGGCCAAGAAGAGGCAAGTGGACAGGTGGACAGGTAAGGGACAAAGCAGTCTCCACACCAGCATTTTTGGAGACTCAGGATTCTTCTGTTCTCATCTCTCTACCTCCACCACTCTTCCTTGAGGCTACCTGCCTGCAGTCCTCAAATTCTTTCCATTTTTACTTGCAGGGTGAGGTTGGGGGAATTCAGGACAGACTAGAACTCAACACACCCAGGGTCACTCCCCTTCCCTAGCTGCTCCCAGTCCCTTTCTGGCCAGTGTTCCTCAAAGAGCAGGGCCTAGGACCAAGGTCCCTTGAGCCCCTTCCCCTGAGTCAGACCAAGATAAAACCTTCATTGCTGCTTCCTGTCTTCCTTCTACCCTGGAGCCTGTCCCGGTGCTATACTAGACTCCTCCCCTCCTCCGCTAGAATTCCTCAGAGGCACGGGGCTCACTCTTCCAAGTAAGTATCTCCCAGGATGTCCTGCAAGTAGAGCTTCCAAACTTCTTTTTATCACCTTCCCTCACTCCTGCCCAAGAAAGCTATTGTAAGAGAAAAGATTAAAGAAAAGAAAAAAGAAAAACACGCTATAGGCCCTGCTCCTCTCTCGTCATCCTAACCCCTTCCTGGAAAGCTTTGCCCCCTGCTGTGGGGGAAGCCCTGAGGGGCCAGGCAGGCAGTGCAGAGCTGGCGACCTGCTGCTCAGCTGGACGCACGTTTCCTTCCCCTGGATGAGCAGCCTACAAGCCGTGGGGTGGGGGTGCGGAGAGGATTCCACAGTAGCTACTGGGACGCCAGAATGAGACGGCACTTCCCAACTGGGTCTCAATCCAGTTTTATCCACTTGAAACCTGATATTTAACCTCTAATCTGTCTGTTTCCTGTATCTATTTTCTCAAATGGGTTGGGGAGGGGAGAAGGGGAGTTAATTTATTGGCCCCACTAAAAGAAGAGCAATCATGGTATAATTATAGACAATTGTCAGCAGTCCAAATTATTGATCCTCTCAAGAGGCTGGGTATTCTTTTAAATGAACATAAGACTGAAAGAAAAAAAAAAATCACAAAGAAAAGGCAAGAGGCCCATCACTTCATCACAGGATCGCTCTTAAAAAAATTGAAAGTAATGAACACAGGTGAAGGTCAAAAAATTTAAACAGAATAGAAAAGGTTTAAAAAATAAAATCTCCCTTTCTAATTCCCAGCACCCTCTACTCCTTCCCCCTCAAACTGTCAATAAGTATATCCTTTTATTTGAATGTATATATAGAGAGACAATTGTATTTCTTCTTTTTTTCTCATTTACACAAAAGCTAATTGGCTTTTTAACAGCTGGGAGGCCCCAGCTACAAACAAGCTGGGGAGGTATGACCTGTATTCCTTCTCAATTACCCCTGCCTTCTGCCTACAGCCCCTTTTGCCCCATAAGAACATCATCCCTGTATTCCAAGGTATCCCCACTTACCACACCCACCCCACTCCCTCAGAGCAAGTCCCTCAAAAAGAACCAAGTCATCTGATGGCTATGGAGTAAGATGCCCTCACTGTGGGGAACATAGGACTCTGTATTATTTCTGCAACTTACTGTGAGTCTATAATTACTTCAAAATAAAAAGCATTTCTAAAATGAAATAAGTTACCACTTGACAGGGAAAACCACAGTGAAGAACCTGAAAGTAAGAGGACGATAAGTAACAGATGATGACAAATTTCTCTGATAATACAATGTGCCAACATCAGCCCCAGCCTCTGTCGCTTCTTTCCACCGTGTTCACTGACCAGGGTTGTAGCATTGGCCAGTTCTTGCAATGCCTTAGGACAGGTTTGATTTTCTTTAACGAACAAAACATTATTTTCCAATAAAACTGTTTGTTGCAAACTTGAAAATGTTACCACTAGATCTGAAGCAATTTTTGTTTTGTTCCGTTTTTTTCTTAATAGCTGATTAAGTTTCTATCCTCTTTTAAAAAAATCAAAACTAAACTTTAAAAGTACATAAGTATTTAAGTTTGCAGAGAAAGGTATGGCTCTCCAGATGGGGAGTCCATCCAATTCATGATCTCAAGCATTTTATGGCCACACTTCCTTGCAAATCATATTGATGGCAAAGATCCAGCTGCATACTCAAGTGTTTTGTCACATTCCTGACCCCAGAATCAAATTTCTCATGTGGGAGGTTGAGCCAAAGGTATGTCCTGACAAATCCCTACAGAAGTAGATTCCTGTCCATCTCCACTTCCGCTTAAAAGTCCGAAGAAGGGCAAACTGGAAGCTCTGAGTTTTAAGAAGCCCCTTAACAGAGAAGGCAATGGTACCCCACTCCAGTACTCTTGCCTGGAAAATCCCATGGACAGAGGAGCCTGGCAAGCTGCAGTCCATGGGGTCATGAAGAGTCGGACACAACTGAGCAACTTCACTTTCACTTTCCACTTTCATGCACTGGAGAAGGAAATGGCAACCCACTCCAGTGTTCTTGCCTGGAGAATCCCAGGGACGGCGGACCCTGGTAGGCTGCCGTCTATGGGGTCGCACAGAGTTGGACATGACTGAAGCAACTTAGCAGCAGCAGCAGTAGCAGTAACTCTATCAAGGCTGAGAGGAAGGCCATGACGGCCATTCAACCCTGATGAGAGAGAGAGGCCTGTGCTAGGCCACTTCATGGGCTGCTCCTAAAAACCTTCGCTTTGAATGGAGGTCTTTGAATAAGGACAGAGCTACTCAATCCCCTAAAACAGGGATGGGCTAAAACCCTAGTGGCCCTCTCTTAGACAGGGATCCAGATACTCCCTCATTCCCAGCTTCAGGATGAGGCAGTATGAGAGAGGGCCTTTGGACCTCACACTCTGAGTTCCTAAATTCTTGTCAAAATGGCACCCATCTGAGCATCCTGAGTTGAAGAGTTCATGGAGCTTGACCAACGCAGTCAGTGTGGTCCTCAAGTCAGAGAGATCAACCTCCCTTCTTATCTACAGTTATCTCCGATCTGGGTTGTCTAGGGTGGGATAAAAGTCCATGTCCCTGAGACCATGAATGCTGCTCTGTCACTCCAATCCCTGTGCAGCATAAGCTAGGCTTTTCTGGAAGTCAGCTGAAAGGTCCTGGTAAGTCCAGGACTTCCTAACCAGGCCAAGTTCCCATCTTATCAGTGAACCACATGTGACAGACATTGTTAATGAGTCACTTTAGCCACACAGACTTCTACTTTCAGGAGCAAACTGTCCCCAAGGTTCTCCTTTCTACACAAAACCCAAACTGCCTTCATCTCTGGGCATCAACTCACAGACACACACCCAATTCTTTCATGAGTGTGATAAAATATTTTAAGTTTTAAAAATTTATCTGGAAAGGATCAATTAAGCTAAACGTATTATCTTAATCTAGCTTTGACATACTATATTTACTAAATTTACTTTTTTCAAAATTTATTTAAAAGCTAACACACACACAAAGAAATTAGAAATTATGTCCCCACTTTTAGAAAACCAGTAGGAAGATTTTTCAAAGTGCTGCAAGTAAGGGACAAGAGCCCCACTTGAACAAGTAAGAAGCTACTATATCCATGCTCAGAACACTGAACAGAAATCATAAGGAAGAAGAAAGTCAACAGAGAGTGCTAGTTTAAGTCTGAAACTAAAGCCTCCGCTACCACAGAATAGAAAACAATAACATTATGTAGCATATGATAGTTTACAAAGCACTTTCACAGCCATGTATCATTTGATTATAATAATCCTATTATTATAAACCCCACACTGCAGATGGGAAAATGCAGTTTAGCGATTTGCCCTGGTTTATATTTACAAAGTCAGGACTAAATTCCAGTTTTCTGACTCCAAGTCCCTTGAATTCTCTACCACATCAGTGTTCTTCATATTTCACTTCATCCCACGTTCATACATTTTTACCAAATCAGCTTTCCATCTGTATAATCATTTCCCTATTATTTACATTTATAACTGCCTCATGAAGGCATTGAATCTTGTAATAATCTATAACAGAAATGTGTCTGAAAAAGTATACGTGTGTGTATGTGTGTATATGTATCTGAACCGCTTTGCTGTACACCTGAAACTGACACCACATTGTAAACCAGCTATACTACAGTAAAAATTTAAGGCTGCATATATTTTAAAATACTTTTCCTATAAATGATCATCAATAAAAAATAACCATAAAATTAAAAACAATATAACCAAAATGATAATATTAACTTTTAGCTGGACGTTTGACTGTCAAAAACTCTGGGTTTGGTTTCTGTTTTCTCGTCATTAAAAAGAAAGAAAGGAAGAAAAATGAAAAAAAAGAAGGCATAAAGAGAGGGCAGGATGGAGGACAGGACAGAGAAGGAGGAAGAGAAGGAAAAGATCATGAAGCCTTAAGGACACAAAGCTGAGACTTTCTCCTAGAGTTAGTCAGAAGGATTGAAAGAAAACTGAACCGGGAATAATAATAAGGCCTCCCAAGGTAATTCTGTTGTTATTTAACGCTGTGCTCCTGAGCCCACAGAGGGTAGCTCACCCTTTGAGAAGCACTGCCTTGAGCCATGCTTCACCACACATTATGTTAACATGGGAAGACATCTGAAATATTGAAATGGGATAAGTTAGGAGTTTGGGATTAATATATACAAACTACTATATATAAAACAGATAACCAACAAGGACCTACTATATAGCACAGGAAACTATACTCAGTATCATATAACAATCTATAATGGAAAAGTGTCTGAAAATGTATATGCATGTATATATGGATATATATATACCTGAACCACTTTGCTATACACGTGAAACACCACATTGTAAATCAACTATACTACAATAAAAATTTTAAAATAAAGTATTTCAAGTAAAGCAAATTGCTTGAAGGTCCAATACTGGCTTGGACTTAAATAATGCTCTCTAAAGCTCAGGCTTTACAGTAAACTCCGAGAGATAATGGAGGCCAGGGAAGCCTGGTGTGCTGCAGTTCATGGGGTCACAAAGAGTCAGACACAACTTTGCGACTGAAACAACAGAGCTCAGGCAGGTTATCTGCAAATCGAGGAGAAAGAAAAGAGATTGCGATGAGATGTCCAATAGTCCTCAGATTCTAATATTTGTAAAATCTTAAACTCTTTGAAGAGGGTGCATAAAAAAAGAGATCATGAATGCAGAAACAAGAGGAAAAGACACATCTTGGATAGGAAGACAAACGATTTGCATTCTGCTTCTCTTTCACAGAAGAACTGTGCAAGGACATTTGAGGGCCATATAAGGTCTGCCTGCTTTTTTCTTCTTGCTTTTATTTTCTACCTTTCTTTCTTCCTTTCTAAAGATACTTTCCAGAAATATTTTAATAGCTGTCAATTCACATAGTAAGATAAACAACTATTTAGTTTTTAAAAATTAATTAATACATATGCTAACAAGATAATGAGGCTGGACCTTTACTTAACCCTCAGAGTTTTTTAAAAAGAAAAAGTAATTGGAGATTGTAGCAAAGGAGGTATACCCAGCATCAAGTAATTCAATGGAATGACTGGCTTTTTTAACAGGAAAAGAATGACTTGAAAATCGCCAGCCAGTCAACCTAAATGATATCCTTAGTAATATCAGGGAGCCAATACAAAAGAATAAATTTTTTTAAACACCCCTAATGTAGAATAGCATCCTGAAAGCATTAGAAAATGAAGGCCAAGTGCCTTGCTGGCAGTATTTGAGTGCCAAGGGCCAAAAAAAAAAAAAAAAAAAGCCAATTACTTGATTCTCAGGAAAGTACTTTATTATAATGCCCTAGAGTTCTTCACACAAAAAGCATCACTTCCTCAGTGAAACAAGTCATAAAATCCACTTCCACAAAAAATTAGCAGTTAAAGCTGATAATGGGGTTCTATACAACATGCTTCTATATCAAGACTATGAAACCTCAGCAATGGATACACGTTTTTCTTCCACAAAAACGACTTTTCCCCACCACTGATCAGTTGTGTGTCATGAGTGACAAAAGAAACCCAGACAATGGCAGTCATTTGTTAATGAGGGTTGTCTGACCAGAAGAACTTTTTTTTTTTGGTATTGTCTCATTGCACTCCCATTTCCACCAAGAAGACGCTGCAAGCTCAGGAAACTTAAGAGTCAGTTTCCAAATTGGAAAATGTTGCAAATACCAATAAGGAATAAACATGCTCAGCAGCAACTGCTCAGCCCAGGCGGGGAGAGGGGTAAACCAGATGGTCTTTTCCAACCCAGATTTCGATGATCTACAACAGAACCTGGATGACTCGGAGAAATTGAGATGCAATTTGGAATCTGCTTTATAAAATAGAATCCCAAACAAAGACATTCAACAAGGCAGAGAAGTCTAAAAAGGAATGAAAATGGATTCCGGGTAAGAACAGAAATCAAGCCAGCTTGAGACTCATGAAGAAATAACGGCTGTCCCCCAAATCACAGCATTTTTGGAGGGGAAGGTGACTTAGAGAGCTGACAGTCTGGGGGTCACAAACTCAAATGCATGCTCACCTGGCTAGAGATCAGAAACAAAGCAAGGTAGAAATAGTGGAGACAAGGTTAATTGAAGAGTGCATGATGTGTCTGAAAGCATTCCAATTAAAAAGAAAACTGAAATAGGTATGCTGGCCAAATAAAACAGCTCTTGAAGCCAGTTTAGCCTAGGAGCTTCCTGTTTGTATCTGATCATCTGACTGCTCCTAACTCTACCCTACTGTCTACACATGAGGAAACTGAGGACCAGAGAACTCATATCATTTGATGATAAGCATGCAATAGTGTTTGCCTGTAGCAGAGCCAAAATGCTAGGATTATATTACACACCGAGATGATGTTAAATGGAAAAAAATGAAATGACATTAAGGCAAAAATCCTGCATGCCTTTAGGTCAGGTGTACTAAGTTCACAGAGTTTATTTTTTCAGAGGCCAAATTATATCATCTAGTTAAAACATAAAGCTACTGAGAATTGCTGGAAGATGTATGCAAGGAGAGGTTGTGCAAAAAAAACAAAACAAAAATCCTAAGTAGTCAGAGTCAGATATCCAGTTTTTCAAAAACCAGTGTTAAGTCCATAATTATCTTTGTCACAACAGTCCTGAATAAGATGGCAAGTGGAGTTCCTGACTTCTATTTTCCAGGCAGTAAAAACGAGGGACAAAGAACCCTCACAGTTTTATTTTTAATGGATTCTTTAAAGTTACATGCTCAAGGTTCCTTCTAGATACTCCTCAAAAAGCAAGGTAAGAAAAATCCTTTCCATTCTTGGTATTGGGGAATGTACATTTTTTAAAAATTGGGTAAGCTTAAGACTCTTAAAAAAAAATAAAAAGTGAAGTTCCGAGGGAAAAAATTTCATTGAGATATATTAAGTGGTGTGAAATCTCCCTAGGAAATTCATGAAGTCCAGAGAAGGATGACGAGATCCTCCCCTAGGGCAGCTAGAAGCAGATGAGACAAAGAACTGGAAATCTTCTTTCTGGGAGCCCCCGCTTCTGTCAGCCAACGGGACTTTCCTTCCCTGGTTTCTGTGTGTCTAAGAAACACACAAACACACACTCCTCAGAAGGAGGAGATGCAGTCTGTACACACAGCTGGCATCTCTTGACATAAATCTCTCCATAGGTACTGGGCTAAACCTTCAATATGAGGAAATAATCTTCAAGTTTTATAGCAGCATATGCATGATTCTTCCCCCTCCCCCATAAAACTCCCAACATGAACAACCACATCATGAACAACATCAAATTATTGCTTTTCAGAGGCCAATTCAAAAACACCCACTTTATCACAGAAAGAATATTCCTTGTGTATGTGAGTGCTTCCATTATGTCTTATTTGAAGGGGGAAAATGAAATAAAAATCCTATCGGAGATATTTATAGATCTCATAAAACCTGATTCACTCTCATAAGCTGCTATAAGCTCAGTCATCAGGTAAGGCAGAAAAGGCAGGTGTAGTAACCGGCACTGTATTACAGTATATGTGCCGAATTCTGACTCACAAAGAAAAATATCCACATGCCGGGAAAACTTAGGAAAAGTCCTAAGTAAGACTGGAAAGAAAGGGAATGAGTTGGACATGGGAGTGAGCAAGCCAAGCAAATTCCAACAGTATCAAAGGAGGCCGAGTTTTGGGGGGCAATGGATACTGCGAGTATTTCCCCACTACTAAGCGCAAGTGATTTCATGAAAGCTGCTCTGGTGGGATGGATAAAGGAAATACCATGCCTTCCCATCATTCACCTTCTCTTAGACACTCGAGATGACTAGGGCCTTAGAGAAACCAGTGATACTATTTAGAAAAAGAGTACTGTTTTCAACGGAAGGAAGAATGGTTGAAAATGGGAAAAGAATTTGTTGAGTGGATCCTATGTGTCAGACACTGGGCCAGAGAGCCAACATGCCTGCTCTTACTTAGGCATTATTGTCTCTATTCCACCCATGACAGAATAGACTCAGAGATGTTGGGTGACTTTCTCAAGGCTCCAGCTCTGCCTGATTTCAACACCTCATGTAATTTGACTAATACAAACACTATGACCTTAAGAAACCCTAACTAAAGTGTTAGTCGCTCAGTCATTGACTCTTTGCGACCCCATGGACTGTGGCCCACCAGGTTCCTCTGTCCATGGGATTCTCCAGGCAAGAATACTGGAGTAGATTGCCATGCCTTTCTACGGGGGATCTTTCTGATCCAGGGATCAAACAAGGTCTCCTGTACTGCAGGTAGATTCTTTACCATCTGAGCCATTATAGGGCTCTTTTTCAGATGAGAAAACCAGAAAGATAGGCCAGAAAGCCTTCAAATCCATACAGTTCCACTGAGTCCCAAGCCATGACCTTTGGCTTCTGCCTTGGTGTCTCCTTCCTAACTAGGAGTCAGTATAAATGTAGAAATTCAGAGTCCTGAGCATACTGCCTGGGCTCATTCTGAGCCCAATCTGGCTCAACCAGACTTCCAAGTTGTGTGACTTTAGGCAAGTCATTTAATAACTCTCACCTCAATGTATCCATCTGTAAAAGGAGGATTAAGCAGAACATATATCTCACAGGGTTGGTGTGAGAGTTAAATGAAATGATGTATATAACGTGCTCAGATGAGATCATCTCTAGGAAGTATCTGATATCTATTAGATATTATTCCTAGAGGAGGGCATGGCAACCCACTCCAGTATTCTTGCCTGGAGAATCCCATGGACAGAGGAGGCTGGTGGGCTACAGTCCACAGGGTCACAAAGAGTCAGACACGAGTAAAGCAACTTAGCACAGGTATTATTATGATGCTTGTTATGGTGACAGACAGAATGGCCAAGTTGAAAGAAGGAAGAGGAAAGAATGTTCCACCATGGGTTTTGCAACTCATCTGCTTTGCAGCCACATGAATACAACTTGCTTCATCTTCCTCTGCCCCATTTTTCTCACCTCTGAATGGGAAATTCTGTAATATCTGCCTGTTCCTTAGTTACAGAAAGAATGTGCCAGTGACAAGAGATCCTGATCAAAACACCCTGAGTCCTTGAGAACAAAAGCTCAATACAGATGTCTGTTGGACTCTTACAAGCCAACGTGAACATCCCCATCACAGGGGAAACCATCTCTTGGTCCATATTAAAGAAAGAAAGAAAGAAACTTAATACAGGGAGGTAAATGCACAGGGGAGGGCCGGGTCATCTTGGAATGCAGAAGGCAAAGCCAAAGACTCAGTGTGACACTGAGCAGCATCTCAGGGAGCTCACAGGAGAATCAGCTCTGCACAGGGGGCTCCTCGCAGATGACATCCTTCACCTCTTAGACAGGAGCTGTGCTCTATGAACAGGGTCTACAGTGGCCCTATGAACAAACACTAAGAGCTCAAAAGGGAGGGATGGGGCCATCTATTTCCACTCCTTTGTATGCCAAGCAAATCTGCCGCCTCTCCAAAAATAAGAGCCAGCACTGTGACCAGTCCATTGAATTCCCGCAACCTGAGCTCTGGAAGGTGAGCATGAACGCAGGGTCAGGAGCAGGCAGGCACTCCCTTGTCGAGCGATTGCTCCACAGCTAATTGCCGTTTTCACAGCTGGGTTGAGCTTTCCAAAAGATATCCTTCAACCCTGAGCTCTGAGCTCCTCTCCTGATGTTCTCTCTTGCCAACCATACCCCATCAAAGACAGTTTATAGATGAAAGGATGCAGCTACAGTACATACATTTTTGCAAACATCACAGTTTGAAATCGAGGCCTTTCTAAGGCTTCTTTGTGAAAATCACCACATGCCCACAGTCATTACCACAAGAGCTAAAGCCTTCTATGGACAAGGAGGCGGCCCCCTTGCCTGAATGTCCTCGGTGGCAATTCTTCTACAGTTTATTTTTGCTCCTCTTACTAGAAACATGGGTCCTTTGAAATTCTTTATAAACAGAGTCTACTTGCAAACAGTGAGGTCAGGAAGAAATCTGTTGAACTGGTACCTAATACCTATCTGGCATCATCCAACAGATGTTCATGCATGCATCCATCCCTTCAAAACCACAGAGCGGGATGAGGTAAGTGGAAAATCATGGTCGAGAGCCTGCTGAGAATGAATTATTTGAAGCACGGCACGGCTGGAGTTTAGTGCCCACCACCACAAAAGTACCAGAAATGGAATTTGACCAGGTTAAGCAAACCTCTAGTGGGTCAGAGGAAATGTAAGCTAAATGAGACTGTACTCAACACTTTAGGGTAAAGGAAAGCAAAACAAGAAGGATCAAACAACACTTGGACAGTTGCTATTAACCAAGGAGCTGGATGAAGTATACCCACGACTACCCTGCTTTATTATAAACCTCTTTTACACTTAGCTTCCAAGTTATACAAGAAATAAAATATTTCCATATAAGGAATAGCCAACTACAACTCTGATCTATCTGATATCAACCTTCCATAGATTAAGAGCTCAAAACCTTGGCTGCATATTGGAATCACCCAGAAGATTATTAAAAAAAAAGAAAAAAACAAACACTGATGTCTGGGTTCCACCCAAAGGAATACTGATATAATTGGTCTGGGGTACAACCACAGTTGTGAATCATTACTGCACACATAGTCAAATCTTAAGTCACGGTCATATCTTAAGTCTTAAATATCCACTGATTATCTACCATGTGCATGGCTTTCTAAGAACCTGAAGGGTTATGTATTAAAAGTTTATTCTCAGAATTATAACCAAGGCATGGACTTTGCTCCAAATCATACAACCTAACTGGAAAAACAGGGTAATGGGGAAAAAAGAAAAACTATATTACAGGACAAAACTGAAAAGCATCACGAGGAAGTAGAAAGTTCTACACAAGAGTGTAGGAATAGCAGCAATTACTGTTGGCAAAGGGAAAGTGAGGGAGTTTCCTGGATGATGTGGCAACCATCTGAAAGTCAAAGGATGGGTAGAATTTGGACAAAGAGACTCATGAGGGAAAAGGAAAAAGAAGGGAAAAGTCTGAAGAAAATGACATAAATGAAGACAGAAGCAGAAAAAGCACAATCATTCAATTTGTATGGCAGCGCGCATGGTAACAAGAGGGCAAACTTGTAACTACTACCTAGCCTCAGTCTAGGAATACTGTGACTCTTAGACGTTTGGCGTCATCATACGCAAAAGAGGGAAACACCAACAATCTGAAACACGGTGATTGAGGTAGAAAGTCAATCCAGGTGAGGTGGCCAGGCTGCCCTGGGGCAATGGCAGAACAAGAAGAAAGCCAACCAGGTGCCGTACAGTGAGATCCAAATCAGGGGGATTCTTCAACCGATGACAGTCAAGGGAAAGAGAGAAGCCACAGATGATAGAACCTTCAAACCTGGATCCCAGAAGAAAGGCGATTAGTACAAGAAACAGGGGAGCCAGGAAAAGGAGGACAGAGTGGATGAGCTCACACTTCGGGGTATATTCAGCTGAGGTCATAACTGGACAATCCCAAAAGTCTTTAGTGTCAGCCCCCATGTTTCCAATTCCAAACTGTGAGACTGAACTCAGGAAGATACCGGAGCTGGACATGTAGATTACAGCTTTGATGAAATAAAGAAGTCTCCATTTGGGAAGCAAACTTCAATTTCTAAGATCTTAGAGGTGAAGCCAATCTGTGAGACAAGTTCCAACAGAGAACTTTTACCATCATCACTACCAGAGATTGGGTGGAGACGGGCCAAAAGTTGCTGGGAAGTAGAGTGAAGAGCGCCCCAAGTTTCCTTTCCTCGCTAGAGTCACTCAAAATTAGGCCAGCACAATCCTTCCAGCCCCACAGGACTTTTTTAAAAACACACAGAAGTTGACTCTCTTCCCAACTGCTTATCACAATGTGCAATATTTTTTTGTTTAAATTTGTAAAACATTACAACTTCACTGCCCATCCAACCCTCTCAAGAAATCTTAAAACACTTCAGAAAAGCTTTTCCTGAATTGGCACATGATAACTGCTACAGTTTCACGCAGTCTCTTAGTTGGCAAGTTGTCAGAGACAAAGCATTTCACCATTTCGCACTTGACGCTTTCCACATAAAACCCCAGTTCCACCATCCATCCAGCTCCCTACCACATCCATCTCAATGCACCTCCTTATTCTCACTCCATTCGTTATCATTTAAGTGACAGCACTTTTTTTCATAGGGCTGGAGTTGTAATTGGGGGCTTTTGTTTTGTCTTTTTAGTACAGTGTACATTTTCCAGGTTACCACACATTATTAAAAGTGGAAAAAGAGATAAAATGACACACATAAGCTTTCTCCAAGATATCAATAGCTTGGTTTAGGGCCCAGACAATTCCCAAACTTCATGTACAAGGGCTGTTCAAAGTAAAAACAGGATTTTTTTGCCTCCTTTTAAGGGGAAACAGGGAAAGAAAGAGGAGGAAAGATGAGAAGTAACCCAAAATATACTCAGAACAACATGATGAAAAGCAAGCAAATGGATCATGTGGACATCTGAAAGAGTCTGGGGCCTAGGACCGCCATCCATGTTAACAACAGCTGGACCTTGGAAGGTTCAGTGTTCCATCTGGCTTCAACAATCACTTGGTCCTAGCCTAGTGTTTTAAAGAAACCAAGAGCCTTTCAGGATTTGAAACTCTAAGATTATCTGCATCTAGCTTTGATAACAGGCCTGGGGCCTGACTTTTAATATGACCCTTAGGAAATGTCAATAAACCCATATTCAGAAATAGATATTGCATACGGCTCTACATTAATTATTTTAATTACCTATAATCATTTCCGAATGACACAGACAGGGATGCTGTTTCCTGGCCATTACGGACATGTGTATTTACGCTGTCTACTCATCTGCCCTCAAAGGGCCACCAGCCCCATTACCCCATTAGCTAAAACAAAAGCACAACAGAACTTAGTAAATCTCAAGTATGTTCTATAAACAAGATTTTAACAAGGTGAGGTTATATAGAGAGGCATGGGTCAGTACTCAAATTCAGGACTTCAAATCTCTCTTTTTGGCAACAGTGTTCTGATAGTGCATTACTGAATTCTGAACATGCTCACTCTCCCCTACTGGAGTCAAGCTCATACAGGGCAGAGCCTATAGCCAATTCAAATTCACATCACCCAAACAGTATTTTGCACATAACCAAAGTAAAGGAATGAAGTACTGACTGTGAAGTATTTTCCATATTTTCATATAAATAGAGAAAAGCCCACAAGGTGTGACTGAGTGCCTCGACCAGCTCAGTCAGCAGTGTGAATCACTATGAAATCATAAGTCACTCCCATGTCAAGCAGGCTGATCCTAGATGGATCTCGAAGCTGCTGCTGACCCTCAGCTGTCCCTCTGTATGTCACGCACGTGGTGGATGGGGACAGCTGGAAGCTGCTCTAACGGAGAGTGCAGCAGACACAATACACTCAGCAGGACCGAATTCTCAGGGTCACAACAAAATACCAAGTGACGAAAACAAAAAGGTACCAAGGCAGGAGAAATGATTCTCCAAATTAGCAGCAGAAAACAAAAGTGAAAGAACAAGAAGGGAGAGGAACAAGATGATGACTAATTTTAGGTAAAAACCTGTTCTAGTAATGCAGGACTTGATTTGGGGAACACTTAAATTGAATGAGGAGAGTTTCTCCTGTGGGTGTGTGATGTTCTAAAATAAGCACACAATGTATCTGGGCAGAGGAGTATTTCTTAACTTGCAGGTGTTGCATGTAACATTAATGATTAGCTGCTGTATCTTGTTCCACTGACTTTAACACCTTTAGTGCTTGTAGAGCTTCCTAATCACTGTTCTTGGTAAGATCTGGCGATCTGGGTTAAAAATTTCTACCTGTTCACGCAAAGCAAGCACTCAGTTGATCTGGGAAAACAAAGGGGTGTATTTGTAGAGAGATACATCTCCACCCCTCACCCTTCTGGCACTGCTCAGGTTACGTTGGGGAGCTGTCCTAAACTTTCAGCAAATCTCTGTCCCAACATACATGCTAACTGATAGACTGAGTGAACCCGAATCACAGAGGCATTCTCTGCATTTGCCAATCATGGAGGCCAGCAAAGGTGACTGAAAACTCCTGGCATGCTACTGCCAAACTGCAGAGATAGGGGGTGTCTCCACCCCATGTGGCCAGCTACCCTCTCAACGTGAGTCATTTGGGGCTGGCTGGAGGAAACTGCCTTCCCTCCCCAATAAGCATAGGCTGATTAAAGAATTCTGCATTGCCTTCTTGTACGCACAAAGTTAAAATGCAGGAATTCTCTGATGGGAGAAGAATCTGAAGATTTATAAGAGAATGGCAACTAAAAGCTCCATTAGGACCCTCTCTAAACTATTCCCATTTAAGTGGAGAGGCAAATAGCCCCCACTGGCATTTATATTTAGAATGGGCTGAGAGAGAGGAAGAGCGCATTTTGAACACTGAAGGTCTCTGACATACCCATACATAAATCATTTCAGGGTGAGGTGTCACAGTGCATCTTCTGCTCTGCCCTTTAAATGGATTGGACCCCAACATCACATTCTCCTCAGGGTAGGGAGTGGGGGTGGGAGTTACATGGAGAACAAAGAAGTCACCACTTCCTTTACCCCCTCTCCCGCAACTAAAGACAGATGTAGTTAAAAAAAAAAAATCTGCATTGTAACATTCATTCACTTTAAAATACCAAACTGAAACAGGTAGACTTAATGATCATGTTTAGAAACCCTAAATCTACACAGAGATGTATCTATTCAGAAGAACATGGAAATGAATCTGTTAAAGAAAGGCTAAGTGTGTGATTGATGGCATTCACATGTGCTTTCATTTGTAAAGCTACATTTATTTAGTGACTGCATCCTTATAAAGGAAATCTGGGTAACAGGGGCAGTTCCAATTTTTTTTTTCAGTCTGCCAAGTCACTGTTTCAAATTTTTTTAAAAATAGGCTTATGGTAACTAAAGAACGCACAAATCACATACAATAAATAAATAAATAAATAAAAAGCCAGCTATTTTATCCTTTCAGTGTGGTTAGCAAGGCTCCTTTGTGTCTACAAATTTCCCTGGGTGGTGCTGTTGCCAAGAAATTCTAATTCACGACAAGGTTTTCTGCAAACTGGGGACAGAGGCAAACCTGCGGGTGCAGGGACCCTACAGTTTGCTTTGTCTTTCTGGCTGAGACAGCACCTGGCTGCTCGGGCCTGTAGAAGGCAGTGCGAAGGCACGATCCCCGTGTAGGAGAAGCAACGTAGCTCACGGACCAAATCCTATCCCTTGCACCATGAGGCTGCTCTTGGAAGGCAACCATTTTTGTAGGCTGTCCCCTAGAGATGCTTCATACCAAAGGCCCTTATAAAAAGTGGTTCAGGGTGCCTGTCACCAAGATGAAATTGCAGTGTTATGGGGACGCTGCAGTTCTTACAGTAGCCAAGTATGCCATTAGTTTAAAACAATGGGGGAGTGGGGGAGGAGGGAGGAATGTTCTATGATTTATTTATTTGTTTCCAGTAGCAGTGGAAAATTTTCTCTGAGCACAAGGGAGGCCTGAAACTGACCCCATCTGCCAATTATGAATCAGCATTAACAACAAACATAATTCCATAAGAGTTTTCCAGTAAACACACCATGCTCCTCAATGGCATGAAGCAAGGCTAAGTGTAAATAAGACTTAGAACATCATTACTTGACCTGTACTCATGAAACAGCAGTCTAGGTATGAAGAATATATCAAAATTCTAAAAGTGCTTGTAGCTTCCCAAAGAAAAATAACCATCAATATTGTATTAAATCCTTCTTCATCTTCCAAGTCAGCAGCACATCCAGAAAAATCATGATTTCTGACGGCGACAAAACTCATGAATGGGTCCCCCGTTATCCATCAAGTGGTACCCTATACACTACGCTAGCTTCTGTCCTACCTTTGACTTTTTTCTACTTTTGCTCAGACAGCTCTTGGAAAATTTCCTGCAAGTTTCCGAAGGGCTTAAGGCTGGTGGCCGTAGGAGTTGTGCGTCAGCTGAATTCCATAAAATAATAGACCACATAAGCACAGCGTAATTTACAGTTATATGACAGGCAGGGATGATGTTACTTGAGCCAAGTGCTTAAGTATGCAGTCAGAGCCCAGGAATGGAGAGCTGTTAATGTAGGATGTCCATCTGGATTTAAAAATTATACCGGCAACGATTTTCACAGTTGGAGCTGGATGTGGAGAAGACATGATTGTCCCAAAACCCAATGTCAAAATGATGACCCCTGTGACAGGAGATCCATGACAAGCTCACTGACTGTTAAGCAGGACAATTATCTCAGGCAAGAATTTAAAATAAAACCTCCATCCTTAATTTTCAAATGCACAGATGTTCTTGGGTTTATCATCCAAGCCAGTCTTTTCTTAGGAACCAAACCAGATTACTGGAATCTCTGCATTTCGCTCATCTCCTCAAGGTACACTGTTCACTTTCAGGAGTACATCTAATAATTGCTCCTTATTTGACCTCTAAAATCTGATTACCCCAGAGCATCAGCAAACTTCCTCCGGCCTGGGGTTCTTTGTAGCAACCTTCCTGAGCTGATTTGAGCAAAGGAGACTTAAAATTTCACCATCTGATGGTTGATTTGGAACCAACAGTTGCATGTAACCACATTCCCCTCCTTTATACTCAGAAGCAGCATAGGGGAGGGTGTAGGGAGAGAGAGGAAGAGAGAGAAGTTGGAGATATGTCACCAGTACGAACTTGGGAGTCCCAGTCACCTTTACAGAAAGCATTTGTGACTAAGGAGTCCAGAGAAGAAAGCTCTTTGGAGTGACAGCTCATTTAGGACTGTGTCCTCACAAGTTATATTTCAGTATGGACTATGAGCATGCTTCTGAAAGAGCGTGGTAAAGGATCTGAAGGTGAGGGTAACAGGCAGTAGGACAGGATTAAGGCAAGAAATAGGGAAGGAGGTGCAGTGGGCTGAAATTCCTTTGCCCACAGATAGAAACTAAACTAGAGGTTCCTCGAAGTGGGTGAGATGAAGTGAGGAGGAAGGGGGGTGGGAGGTGGAGAGAAAAGCAGAGAAAGCTTCTGAGGAAACAATAGATCTAATACATCCTCTAATTATCAAACCAATGATGTTTCCCTATAGATCTAGATGTTCTCATGGATGGTCTAACCAGATCTAGAAAGGCAGGTTTCCTCTGGAGAGGCCTTCCCCAAAAAGCAGGCTTTACTACTGTGACAACTTGAACCAAAACAAAGTTGGGTGATTCATCAGGGGGGAACGTTGTAACAAATAAAGCCAACTTTCTTTCCTCCAAGCCTACTTAACAGTTAGTCACAAACAAGGGTTGCCTAAATCAACAGATTCTCTTCCCTAACGAGTCTAGACAGTTGTTAATAGGCAACCAATTCAACACCAGTGGGCTGACAGTGTGAAATGAAGACTATTTCTGAAAATGAAATTCTGGCAACCTTTTGGTTTAATTAGCATGTGAAATAAAAAGAGGAAAAAGCTCCAGTGAGACCCTTCATGAGGCAGTCTCATCAAGGATGGAAGAAAGGATGCACTGGAGAAATGCCTTATGCTAAAAAAGTGTGCGCTGTGTGTGCCTTTAGAGAAGGACAAAGTCAAACACATCTGCCAGCATCCTCAGGCAGGAATGCATGTATGGACCCACAGACACCAGAGACCAGTATCCGGAGAAACTCCAGCCTGGAAGAATCAGGGGAGTAACGGCAATTAGTAACAATGGTACAGAGGATCACCTCCTTACACCGAAAACCAAACCTCACTCGCTAAAGCAGCGACTGTTACATCCTTAGACTCAAGCCGGCAAATCCCGCTTTGGATCCTGGCAGAGGAAATCCAGCCGTTCATTAGCCTTAACAAGCTGCTGTCACGAAGCAGAGAAGTTACATGAGCAGCCACACACCAAGCCTCTCGCAGCCCTCCCCAAGGACAAGCACGTTACTCCAAGACGGATTGTGCACGTTCACACTTCCTCCATGCAAATCTGAATTGTCTTCTTGGACTTTCCATGATACACATTGTAGAATTTTGAAAGAATACTAAAGCATACTCGTGTCCCTCCACCTTCCCCCCATCCACCATCTTTCCTGAAGAAATGTCCCCTCAGCAGCTCCCAATCCTTACTGCGAAAAACCACCGTTTCTGCAGCAGATTTGGCACTTTCCACTGACCAGCACTTTCTTTATTCTACTTCACAAAGCCCAGTGAACTTGTCACCAGCCCCACTTCCCCCTCCCTGGGACACCTAGCCAACTTGGCACTGGTGCCCTTCAGCATCTTAGGAGTTTCTTAACTAGTCCTCTAAGACAAAGTCAGAGGCATGGAAGCACACACCACCCTTTGTCGGAGGTTGTGCTAAGTGGAGAGGGACACCAAAGGAGAGAGGGAAGCAAGGACACACGCAGAGAGCGATCTCTTTCCGTGGATATTGCACTGGGGAAGCCTACAATGCATGGTCAGCACTAGATAGATATATCTTCCCATCCTCCTCCAAGATATCCTTGAGTACCTTTTATAACTGGGTTCCTCGCCCTCCTGCCCACCTTCTAATCTCAAAATCAAGTTCCTATTCTTTATTGACACTCGCTAATTACTAGGAAAACACCCCGCTTTGCTCTTACCACCCCCCACCCCTCCGCATCTGACGGCCGTCAGCACCAGTTGAGAGATGAACCTGATTTAAGGTACCAAGTAGGTACAGCTAGTGCATGTAGGGACGCGGTAGCTGTCTGCGATGGCTCGTTAAGCCCCAAACCCCCTTCCCACCCGGCTCCTCCGAACCCCAGAAGTTAGGCAGGTCTCTGCTGGGGGACAGTGAGCCCAACAAAATGTGCACAAGGATGTGTGTTGGTGACTGAAACGCAGGCAGCTCGGACCGGCTGCTCAGCTCTGCACACTATACGGGGTTAGGGGGTGGGTGGAGAGGTAAGCATATGACTGTTTCCAAAAACATTTTCAACAACAAACAGCCAAAAGGGGGGTAAAAATTAAACAAACAAACAAAAAAATTCAACCCCAAGCCCACACCAACGCAGCCCCTGCGAGTCCGCCGCCACCACACGATTTACACAAGTAATTTAAATCATTCACCTGCTGCCAGGTCTCCTCCAGGGATGGCAAAGCTGAGAAGTAGCCGGTGTCGTGGACAAGTTGTAGCTCCTGGAATATACTATAACTAGCCAACACGTCCATGTTGCTGCTGCCGGGCAAAACCGGAGGAGAAACCCTCCCCCGAGCACAGTTGGGTCTGTTTGTTTGTCAGTCTGTCTGGCTCACCCCCCAAGAAGGCAGACATCCAGTGGCCCTTTTGTTTTGTTTTGTTTCAGTCAACTAAAAAGGAAAAAAAAAAAAAAAAAAATCAATGCAGGAGAGAGGGAGAGAGGAGGTGAGAGAGGAGAGACTGAGTGGGGTGGATGGAGAGAAGCATCCAGCGTGTACAGTGCAGACGGCTGCCAGGAAAAGGGGACTTCTCCACGGGAGTAACAATTCCCTTCCAGGGCTCTAATCACTCCAGCTCGTGGATCAGGAAGGGGGATGCAAACTCACTGATACGAAGCTGCCATCTATTTCTGCAGCGCTGTTCGCTCCTAATGCAATCTTTGCTCTTTATTTTGGGAGGTTGCATTTTTTTTTTCTCGCGATCGCTTCTCTCCCCCCCTTTCCTTCCCTCCCCACCCCCCACCCCATCCTCGCTAGTTTGTAGTCTCTCCCCCTCCTCCTCCTTTTCTCCTCCTCCTGCTCTTCCCCCTCCCCAAACTCCCTCCCTCCGCCCCGCTCTCCGCGCAGCCGTGGGATCTCGGAGGAGGGCGTACATTAGGCCGCGTGTGACCATGTAAGGTAAACAGGGGGCTCATGAAGTCACTCAGGACCAATGGGGAGCGCGGAGCGGGACCTGAGGCGGGGCTCGGCCCTGGCGGCGGGCGCCGATTGGCAAGCTGCGAATCTCCCCGCTGCCTTACAAGGCGGTGCGAGGCGAGCTATTTTTAGAGGGCTATATAACGGGGTTGAGGCGGCCGCACAGCGGCCGGGTAGCGTGAGCGCGAGGGACGGGGAGGGTCGCGGCGACACTCTCGCCGGCTCCCGGGACGCCGAGGCGGCTGGGTTCGGGCCGCACGCCGGCCTTCGACCTTCGCTTTGGTGCCAGATGGAAACTCGGGCGGCCGGAGCCGGCGCCCCTCAGAAGGGAGAGGGTCGTGTATCGCCATTCTGGCGTGGACGCGGCCGGTCAGGAGGTGAAAGTCCAGAATGCGGGGTTAGGATGCCTCCTGGAGGAAGAGCAAGGTGGGAGGACAAGGAAGCCGGCGTGGGGAAGAGGGCCAGCCACTTCCCACTCCGCCTCCCTCCCAGGCCTGGGGGCGGGGAACCGCGAGGGAGGGGCAGCACAGAAGAGTTCCACACTTCCTAAAAAATAAACCGGAGCGGGGGAGAAAGGAAAAAGTCACCAAAAACCCCTTCACGAATTCCCCACCGGCTACCAGAGTGCAGAGAAGAAGCGCCGGAGGAGGAAGTGCCACACAATGGAACAGAACAAAGGGGAGCGGCGTACAGACAGCGGCCCGGGGCCCGCCCCGCGCGCAGGCCCCGCCCCCAGCCCGCCGGCGCCAAGGAGCGCGCCGCCGCGCCCCCAACCCCCTGCCCAGCCCTCTGACCCCGCGCTGGGGACCCGGCGAGGGTCGGAGTGCCAGCTAGAGTTAATTGGAAGGGGAAGTATTAGAAGAAGTGTGTGTGTTAAAGACAATAGAGGGAATCAGGGTAGACGTGAGGTGCTGGCAGGAGCAGGCAACTTGTTTGGGGTCTTAAACGTGAGGCCCCTCTTGTGACTTGAAGATAAAGTGTCAGTCAGCCAAGCTGCGGTGGTGAGAGGAGGACCCAGATTGTGTTTTTGATACAGCTAACGATACAGCTAACATATAGAGATGTGTAGATCTAGACCCTATTATCTCTTAGCTGAAAGCCCTGCAGTATGCCAGTTGCTAGGGTTGACCCGTTGTTTGCTTGACCTTAAATGGTTAGTGTAGCTGAAGCTTCCTCAAAATGCACTGTGAGCTGAACTTCCACTTTTGGAATGATTGCAGAATTTGGTACTTAGTCAGAAATGAGAAACTTAATTCAACTCATAATGGAAGAAACACATCCATGTTAATCACCCTTCTCAACTCTCTCCTTCTGACAATGTGGAACTCCATATCACAATATTTGAAAGATTCTACTTGATAGGACAAACACAATTTGAAATTCAATATTTGCCAGGGGAAATTAAACAGGAATTATTGAGTTGAGGAAAGTTTATTTACTTTTTGATGTCCTGAATTCTGTTGGTCAGATCTACAGCATCCAGTGTATGTGTATAAAATTGGTGCGCTTACTGCAAGCGTATGCACAAGAAATGCACAAGGATCTTGGTGCGCTTAGTGTTATGTATACACATTCATGGTACTAGGAGATAAATGGTATAAAAAGATTAAAAGTCCTACATGAATAAGGTGATATTATAATAGCGCACATATAAGTGCCAGTATGCAAAGGCTATGTGGGCCTTTCCTGTAAGCAGAAAACCACTTAGAGCCATCACACCCCAATTAATGCATTAACTGGATCCTTATGACCATTGATAGTACCACTTACTAGCTGTGTGTCTTTGAGCCAATTACTGGCTCAGACCCTCAGGCTACCTTTCTTAGAAACAGTAATAGTGGTATCTACTTGCCTGATCGTTATGAACAGTCAAGATGTCCTAAAATGATGTTTGTAACTTACCTGACATACTGTATCTGGTGCTATTAGGTGAATACTAAATGTTAGCTGTTATTATCTCCTGGCTTTAGCTGAGTACATATATCTGAACTAATCAGGCTCATGGGGGGATATACCAGAGTCTTAGGGAAGGAGGAAGATAGAAACCTCTTGCCTATTTGGAATAATGTCTCCCCTTACCCCCCACCCCCACCCCCACCCCACATGCTATTCTGACTGGGTGGGGATAGGGAGGAGACCACCCAGAAATACTGGGGCAGAAGATATGTTCAGAAGTAATAGGGGAAGAAAAGGAAGCTAAATATAGGAAACTCAGGAGGCAAAAATCAAGGGAAGACCAGAGAACCTAATGTTTGATGTTGGAAACTCAAGTGAATTTTTTTTTTTGTTTTTGTATCATGCTATTACCATTTTGAACAAAATATGACATACCTGTTAACTTAGGAGTCCAAAGATTTTACAAGTAATATTTATTAAGCAAAGTGTGCCAAGCTGCAAGGCCACATAAACATTTTATATGCAATTTCACCTTTCATCTTCATGACAATCCCAAGGTAAGTGTTTTTATTATTCCTAACTTTATGGATAAAGATACCCAAGGTTGGAAATACTAAGTTGCTCAAGGTTAGACAACCAGGAAGCAGCCAAACGGGTTCAAACCTAGGAGCACCTGACTTCCAAGATTGTGTTCTGAATGGCGCTTTCTGCAAGGTAAAAGACTGGGTTTCTTGGTTTTAAGTCAAGATTTGTTAATAAAAAACTTCTTCAGTGTGGAAAAGGGAGGCTTCCATTGAGGTTTTTCTCATGTAAATTGCCATACTAATAGAAGAATTAAACCAAAATTTTAGTGTAAATCCTAAAACCCTCATTATGACTTTTTTCAAAGTTTCTAGAATTCATTCTAAGAGATTTTTCCAACAAGGCTCTCCTAAAGGCACGTTTTCAAAATTAGTCATGTTTAGCTAACTTTAATAGCCTAAAGATACCTGGTTCACATTGCAAAGCACATGCAAAGGATCTGAAGGTACAAAATAATCAACAAATTAAGATCACAAGGGAACTTTGGCAGTCAACAAAACAAAACAAAAATAAGTAGCACTGCTATAACTATTGTGTAGTGAATGCTTTCTCTATACCTGGGATTTTAAACGTGTTCAAGTCTGATCTTCACCGCAGTCTTTTGAGGGAGCTATTATTGCTCCATTTTCACAGATGAAAATACCAAAGTTCAGAAGGTTCACATAATTTGCCCATTGTTACATGTCTCAGTGGCAAAAGCTGATTCAAATATAGGTCTGACTCCAAGTTCACTCCAAAATCTATGTCTCCCGCATGTGTTGCCTTAGAAGACACTGATGATACTTTTAAAAATATCAGCCTTTGAAAATCATCGTATAGGAAACACCTAAGAGTAAATAATAAGTTCATTTTATTATGAGGATATTTATGACCAAAATAGTAAAAATTTTATATGTAAATAGAAGCAGTCAAGACATCAGACTGTTACTACCAGAAAAGTTCTGTGCCATAAGTACAGGAAGTGCTTATTATCCTAGTGTGATTAGCACTGAGAAAGCTTCCTTGAAGTAAGTCTACTTAAAACAGGGACCAAATTTCAGAGCAATTAGTGAAAAAAGGTTTGCCAAGACTTTTTTTGAAAATCTCAACATTTTTAAAACACATCCTATCTTGGACAAAATTTATAAGTACAACTATGTGCAAATTGTGGAATGAATAAATAGTACATCAAGATGATTATCGGAGAAGGCAATGGCACCCCACTCCACTACTCTTGCCTGGAAAATCTCATGGATGGAGGAGCCTGGTGGGCTGCAGTCCATGGGGTCGCTACGAGTCAGACACGACTGAGCGACTTCACTTTCACTTTTCACTTTCATGCATTAGAGAAGGAAATGGCAACCCACTCCAGTGTTCGTGCCTGGAGAATCCCAGGGACGGGGGAGCCTGGTGGGCTGCCGTCTATGGGGTCACAGAGAGTTGGACACGACTGAAGTGACCTAGCAGCAACAGCAGCAGCAAGATGATTATTGTTGGCTTAATTTTTCCTGGACAATATGAAGCACCTAACAACATGCTTTATTTCATGTTTGACTTTTAGGGAATAATCAAAAATAGGATAATCAAAAACATTTGTAAAAATGTGTGAGAGCTTCTTCGGTTTTCCCAAGGGTCTCAGTTAATCCTTTGATATTCAAACTATTCTCTTCTGAAGCACCCATGTAGTCATCCCAGTTGATTTTACCTTCATTTGTTTGTTTAACTGTAAATCCTCATGTGCCAGCTTTACCGATCTCACTTCTATTGATCTTATACCTTTTGCAAGATTTGCCCCTTCACTTTGTAATAGAATTGAGTGTATTTGCATTGTACTAGAAATGGCAACCCACTCCAGTATTCTTGCCTGGAGAATCCCACGGACAAAGAAGCCTGGTGGGCTACAGTCCATGGGGTCGCAAAGAGTTGGACACGGCTGAGCGACTAACACACACACACATAAATGTTTACCATCATGGGGGAGGGGCGAGGAATGTGGTGTTTAAAAGAGATGTTTGAAGGGGGCACTAATTTATAAGTGGCCATATCATTAATAATACTTTCATATAGTATTGACTTTTGCTTCTCTTTACAGTCTTACTATAACAGAAGAAAATGTGAACTTAGGAAGCAGGCTTTACTTGTATCAGAGAAAATAAGAGTGCCAAGGAGATGGAAATAGAGATGCCAAAGAGACTCTGTTAGAGGCAGTTTGAACCTGAAAGAAAATGTCTGTGGCCATACACACAGTGACATACATACATACATACATACAACCAGAGAGTTATTTCATGATTGAAAAAAGAAATGGCAGCTTCATCAGGCCTCTCATGTTCTGGACAAAATATTCCTTGAGAATACACATCTCTTCTTATTTTCATTCTTTACTTACTCTCAGCTCATAATTTGGCTTCCTACTTGTTATGCCTCCAGGGAAAGAATGTGCTGGTTACAACCACAGGAGTCTGGTGGTCATTGTGACAGTTCTGGTTGTTTTTGTCCACACACAGTCCTTTTAGTTGTACGTGTATTCCTTGTGAGTTTAGTTAGTATGGGTCTGATTCCCTGGGTGTGTCCAGTTTTGAGACTCTTAACATGTTGAGGTTTCTGGATATGATGAGTAAAAAAACAAACAACAGAAACAAAAAAAAATTCTTGGTAAATTAACATGTAGCCTCTTGCCATTGACTTTTCAGAATTCTGTGGGTATGTCATAGTTTAATAAAAACATTTCCTTTTTTTAATCAGATGTTAAAGTCAGCCCTGAATGTTGAGTCTGCACTGCAGTCGATTATACTAAAGGAATTAAAGGGGACACCTGAGGTACATCACCAGTGATGGGCATGTTGCTCTGATTTAAGTAGTCAATTTATTGCTTAATAAAAATTGACTTATCGTAATGATGTAGGTAGGGAATTCAAGAATTCAGCAAGAAATCACTGTCAGGAATGTCCTGTCCAGACCTTAGACTGTTGGACATGTAATGCCATTATGACCTTTGGTACATAAAGCCTGTGAAGATTAATGTCTACAGCCATTTTTCCAGCCTGAGCTACCAGCACTTAGAAGTGTCAATATTTTCTAATGAAAAGCAAAATCATCATCTAAATTCAATCAGTCATTCAACATATATTATGTAAAGCATTCAGTCGTTCAGCATATCTTATGTAAAACATTTGGTCATTTAACATATTATACAAAGTGCATAGGTTGAAAATAGAATGGTAAGCACATACACTTTACCAGTGTCAGATAGTTGAACTGTATCTCAGACGTGAGAAAAAAGCATTTGAAGTCTCTAGTCCTACTTTCACAGAGCTACCACTTCCCTCAACAACATTCCTTCCAGGAGATGCTCCAATGATGGGTAAATCCCAGCAGGCACTGGAGTAAACCACTACGATCAAGTCTGGCTAATTTTCCCCATCTGAGAATAGAGTCACAAGCTATTCGGGGTTTCTGGACAATGATTTTGGAAAAGAGGCCAATAGGAAATGAGAAAAGATTTTAAATAATGAAAAGAAGGATTTCTTTGGCTATGTAATGATAGAAATGCCAAGGCAGTTGTGAAGCTAGTGAAAAATTAAGTTGCTCATGTTTTAGGGATTATTGCCCTTTACAGTACGTGAGGCAATTTATAGGATTGTGTCATGTTTCATCCTGAACAATTTCTATTGTGACATGGTGAATACAGCCCAACATTACTATTAATATATAAATATCACTGTCAATGTTTTTCAGGATATTATCATTTTTCTTTTAAACATGCCATTTCCAAAGGGTTTGGTATACACTTAATGGGATTTAACAGCAGAATGCATCTCAGATTTAGTAACGGAAATCAATGGGAGAATAAGATTGATTTGATACAAAGTCTGGACCACAAACTTTGCTGACAATGCCCATTCCTTTAAGTGAGGGATACGTATTCCACAAGTGCCCAATGATGAGTTTTTATGTGGATGATAGATCTGAGTAGTTTGGAAGATTAATAATGTCAGCAGCAGTTTTTTGCTGACTGGTTGCTCATTTGAATTTCACTGAATTTTCTTTACCAGAAGGATGCTTATTTGAATGGTTAGGAGAACCAGCTGAGTCACAGTTTTTAATACTGGTTACCGCTTTTCTCAGGAGTAAGCAAGTCATGTCCACTGACTCAATGGACATGAGTTTGAGCAAACTCAAGGAGATAGTGATGGACAGAGAAGCCTGGCATGCTGCAGTTCATGGGGTTGCAAAGTCGGACCCGACTTAGCAACAACAACAACAACAAGGCAGATAGCCTAACCTCCCATTTATGCAGCCCAGAAAGGGGGGAGGTATGTGTAGGAAGCACCTCAGTGTCCATTTCAGAATGCTTCACAAACCCTCTCCCAGCTCTCATCATCTGCCCCTGCTGCTTTGCAATGCTCGAAGATTTTTCTAAGCAGTCATCAGGGTCACCACATTTTGGTTTCACTCAAGCTGGTCCCATATATGATATGCTCTTCCTTTTTGCTGGGAAGCTAGGGAAATCCCATTTGATGAAGACCAAAATTCAGTATAATTGAGAGAGACTTACCCAATTTACCTAAAATGTGAGATTCAACCTGGCTCCTTTGTGCCATACATTAACGTGTCCGTTGCTTTTCTGCAGCATCCATCCTTGATCTTTGATGGAGGTCCATGTTAAACCCCTCTCAAAGGTTATTGTCCTTTCCCCGTGTTTATGGGCATCATTGCGCTCTTGAGATTATAAATTCCTAAGGAACATTTGTCTGATCTCCCTATAGAGAATCTAATATCTGTTACAATAAATACAAGCTTAAAAAAAAAAAAAAAGCTAACTTTTAAAAGATCATGCAAAATATTTTTAGTAAAATTTAAAAACAATATTACTCTTTCCCAGTATTGTTAGGGCATTGTATTGTTTGCACTGGTTTCTGTTAGGTTGGCCCAAGCAGGAGAAAATGGCATTATCTCAAATGATGTCAAATGTAGTTGAAAGAGAAAGGAAGATCTCAGGCTCCTGGCAAAATTCTCTGTAATTAAAATAACAAAATCTGCATAAAGTATATGAGATATATTGTCAAAGAACCCACTTTACAGGGTGATTCAGAGAGACTGTATTTTTTGAGGGGTATCTTGTTTCCTTTAACTTTTTTCTTTTTAAATTTTTACAGTTTGTGTTGGTTTCTACTGTACAACAACTCCAATCAGCTGTAATTATATATATATCCTCTCCCTCTTAGCCTCCCTCCCCTCCGCCCCATCCCACCGCTCTTGGTCATCACAGAGCACCAGGCTGAGCTCCCTGTGTTACACAGGAACTTCTCACGAGCTATCCACTTTGCACGTGATAGTATATATATGCTAATGCTACCTTCTCCATTTGTCCCACTCTCTCCCTCCTCAGTCGTGTCCAGAAGTCCATTCTCTACTTCTGCGTCTCCATTATTTCTCTGCAAATAAGTCCATCAATACCATTTTTCTAGATTCCATATATACACGTTAATATACAGAGTGAAGTAACTCAAAAAAAAATGGTGTACAGAGATAAAGTATATTTTAAAACAAGGTTCTACCTGATCTATCAGGAAACAGCCAGTTACATTTGTTACATTTTAAGAGAGACTGTAATCTTGACTATTGTAACATTTCACAAAGTGGAATATACCTGAAATAATAGACTTTTCTGGGAACTAGTAACAGCATTAGCAGAAAGAAAGCTGGAGAATAGGAATTTGTTAAATTTGAGTTTCTTGTATACTGACCTGGGGTAAAGGATGCCTTGATGCTAAATGACCTTTAAAGATCACTTAGAATAGAAAGAGATCTACTTTAGCAGCTTGAAAGTAAGTGATTTGTCAACCTTGAATTTCCCCTTTCTGACTTGTCTTTACCATGGCAACCTTGTAATCTGTGATTTGGTCTTCTGAGTGGACTAACTTATATAAGATTGCCCTTTGTAAACATATGGTATCAATGTTATTTATTTACCTACTTTTTATTATTTCTTCTACTTCCAGAGGGGAAGTATGAATAAAGATATTAAAACACAGGAAACATAATACAGAAAACTATTAGCATTAAAGAAAAGACAGAAGTTAAGTACCAAAGTATCAGGGAAGAAGGAGATAGCTCAGTTGGTAAAGAATCCACCTGCAATGTAGGAGACACTGTTTCGATTCCTGGGTTGGGAAGATCCAGTGGAGAAGGGATAGGCTACCCACTCCAGTATTCTTGGGCTTCCCTCGTGGCTCAGCTGGTAAAGAATCTGCCCGCAGTGCGAGAGACCTGGGTTCAATCCCTGGGTTGGGAGGATCCCCTGGAGAAGGGAAAGGCTACCCACTCCAATATTCTGGCCTGGAGAATTCCATGGACTGTATAGTCCATAGGGTCGAAAAGAGTCAGAAACAACTGAGTGACTTTCACTTCACTCCACTTCATTATCAATCCAGCTGTAGCTCCTATTAAGTGGTCATCAAGATTTATTTATAAACTAGTTCCTTGTAAATTTGCCTAGTCTGAACTAATGCACGGAATCTTGTCTCTGTGAACATAGTCATTTGCTTTTTAAGCTGGCAAAACTGAACTTCATATGTTTCACTTACGGTGGACCCACTAAGATGTGCCCAAAGGGTCTCATTTAAAGCTTCATCATTTCATTTACTCAACAATTATTGAGCACCTATTTTGTCAAGCACTGGCTGGGGAAAGGGACTAAAAGGTTAAGTGAAACATGATTCTTGTCCTTCTGGAACTAGGATGTTAAGTGAAAAGAGATTTAAATAAAAAGTAACATGAGTGATATGGCAGACTAGATTATTGGACCGGACTCCTTTTATGTAAAAACAACCAAAATACTAGAATATAAGTCTTGATGAGCTGACAAGATAATAAGGGATTATTGAGCTAAAATCTAACCAAAAGTGGGATTCAACATCGCTGCTGGCAGTGAGCACTTCTAAACTCAATAGTCTCAGCACTGGCTGTATATTAGCAAGAGCTTAAAAATTGTCACGTGTGCTTCCAGCAAAGGTCAACTAGCTGGTATTGGAGAAACCCTGCCCTTCTCTATCCCGAGAACAACTAGAAAATCTAGACAAAAGATAAAAATTACATGATGAAGTAACAATGCAGCAATAACTCACTATGCCTAGATCCTGGAGAGAAAGGAAACAAAAAGCAATAGACCAAAAAATCAGCATGGTTTTATCCCAGTGGAAGTAATTACCAGAGAGAAAGCTGAGAGACTCTGAAGCTGAGCAGAAAACACAACTGAAAAGGAAGGTGAACAGAGGATTCAGTAAATTCAAAAGGCTGGGAGTATGAATATTACAGTTCAGAGTTGACTAGGAGGTTAAGGGAGGGCAGGTGTAGAGGGCAGAAAAAGACAATACTTTACCAGGGCTAAAGTCTGGCTTTGATATATCACAATACTTGATTGGAGTAAAGTAGTCTGCCCCTAGTCAAGCTGTCTTCAGAAGAAAAGAGGAAATCCTCTCTGCCAGAAAGATAATCCAAAACCTTGAACTAATCTACATTAAAAAAAAATTTTTTTAATATCCAGTTTCCCAGGTGGTTCAGTGGTAAAGAATCCACCTGCCAATGTAGGAGATACAGGACATCCAGTTTTAATCCCTGAGTTGGGAAGATCCCCTGGAGGAGGAATGGCAATCCACTCTAGTATTCTTCCTTGGAGAATCCCAGACAGAGGAGCCTGGCAGGCCATAGTACATGGGGTCACAAAACAGTTGAACATGACTTAGCCACTTAGCCACTGAGAATGCACACATGCACTCATTTAAAAACAAAGCTATAAAAAGGTAAAATTTCCCTGAAGCCAGGATTTTAAAAATTGGATAGTAGAAATAGACCCATAAGAGATCCAGACATTGTCGTTTTCAGACATACACTTTATTTTTTTTTAATTTTATTGGAATATAGTTGAGTTACAATATTGTGTTACAAAATTGTGTTAGGTGTAAAGTGATTCAACTATAAATATACATATATACATTCTTTTTCAAATTCTTTACCCATATAGATTATTACAGAATATTGAGTAGCATTCCCTGTGCTGTATACAGTAGGTGCTAGTTGATTGTCTATTTTATATATAGTAGGGTGTATGTTAATTCAAAGCTCCTGATTTATCCCTTTCACCCCATACTTCCCCATAGGCTTATTTTCAAAACCTATGAGTCTGTTTCTATTTTGTAAACAACTTCATTTGTCTCATTTTAAACATTAGATCCCACATATGAGTGATATCATATATTTGTCTTTCTCTGTCTGACTTGTTTCACTTAATATGATAATCTCCAAGTCCATCCATATCGCTGTAAATGGCATTATTTCTTTCTTTTTATGGCTGAGTAATATTCCATTATAAATATGTGCCACATCATCTTTATCTATTCCTCTGTCAATGGACATTCAGGTTTCTTTCATGTCTTGGCTATTGTAAATAGTGCTGCAATGAACATTGGGATGCATGTATGTTTTTGAATTATAGTTTTGTCCAGATACATGCCGAGGAGTGGGATTGCTAGATCATATGGTAGTTCTATTTGAAGTTTTTTAAGGAAACTCCACACTATTATCCATAGTGGTTGACCAATTTACATTCTCAAGAACAGTGTAAGAGAGTTCCCTTTTCTGCACACCCTCTCCAGCATTTATTATTTGTAGACTTTTTGATGATGGGCATTGTGACTGATATGAGGTGATGCCTCACTGTAGTTTTGATTTGCATTTCTTTGATAATTAGTGATACTGAGGATCTTTTCATGTGCCTCTTAGCCATCTGTCTGTCTTCTTTGGGAAAATGTCTGTTTAGATCTTCTGCTCATGTTTTATTTTATTTTTTCAATTTATTTATTTATTTTACTTTACAATATTGTATTGGTTTTGCCATACATGGACTTGAATCTGCCACGGGTGTACATGTGTTCCCCATCTTGAACCCCCCTCCCACCTCTCTCCCCATTCCATCCCTCTGTGTCATCCCAGTGCACCAGTCCCAAGCACCCTGTATCATGCATCGAACCTGGACTGGTGATTCATTTCACATATGATATTATACATGTTTCAGTGCCATTCTCCCAAATCATCCCGCCCTCGCCCTCTCCCACAGAGTCCAAAAGACTGTTCAATACACCTGTGTCTCTTTTGCTGTCTCGCATACAGGGTTATCCTTACCATCTTTCTAAATTCCATATATATGCATTAGTATACTTGTATTAGTGGCTTACTTCACTCTGTATAATAGGCTCCAGTTTCATCCACCTCATTAGAACTGATTCAAATGTATTCTTTAATGGCTGAGTAATACTCCATTGTGTATATGTACCACAGCTTTCTTTTCCATTCATCTGCTGATGGACATCTAGGTTGCTTCCATGTCCTGGCTTCATTTTTTATTTTTATTTTTTGACAAAGAGTGGCATGAGTTGTTTGTGGATTTTGGAGATTAATCCCTTTTTGGTCACTTTGGTTGCAAATACTTTCTCCTATTCTGTGGGTTGTCTTTTCATTTTGTTCATAGTTCCCTTGACACTTTAAAATAACTATCATTAATATAATCAAGAAATTAAATGACAAGATATATACACACACACATATATTGTTGTTGTTGTTCAGTTGCTCAGTTGTGTCTGACTCTTTGCAATAAACTGCAGCACGCCAAGCTTTCCTGTCCTTAACCATCTCGTGGAGTTTTCTCAGACTCATGTCCAGCAATGCCATCCATCCATCTCATCCTCTGTCGTGCCCTTCTCCTCTGGCCCTCTATATTTCCCAGCATCAGGGTCTTTTCCAGTGAGTCAGCTCTTCACATCTGGTGGCCAAAGTATTGGCGCTTTAGCTTCAGCATCCAATGAATATTAGTCAATCCTTTAGAATTGACTGGTTTTATATCCTTGCTGTCCAAGGGACTCACAAGCCTTCTCCAACACCACAGGTTGAAAACATCAATTCTTCAGCCGTCAGCCTTCTTTATGTTCCAGCTCACATCCATATATGACTATTGGAAAAACCATAGCTTTGACTATATGGACCTTTGTCGGCAAAGTGATGTCTCTGCTTTTGAATATGCTGTCTAGGTTTGTCATAGCTTTTCTTCCAAGGAGCAAGCGTTTTTTACTTTCATGGCTGCAGTCACTGTCCACAGTGATTTGGAGCCCAAGAAAATAAAATCTGTCAGTTTCCACTTTTCCCCCATCTATTTGCCAAGAAGTCATGGGACCAGATGCCATGATCTTTATTTTTTGAATGTTGAGTTTTAAGTCAGCTTTTTCCCTCTCCTCTTTCATCTTCTTGAAGAGGCTCTTTAGTTCCTCTTCACTTTCTGCCATTAAAGTGATATCATCTGCATATCTGAGGTTGTTATTATTTCTCCCAGAAATCTTGATTCCAGCTTGTGATTCATCCATCCTGGCATTCCACATGATGTACTCTGCATATAAGTTAAACAAGCAGGGTGACAATATATAGCCTTGGCATACTCCTTTCCCAGTGTGGAACCAGTCCATTGTTCCATGTCTGGTTCTAACTGTTGCTTCTTGCCCTGCATACAGGTTTCTCAGGAGGTAGGCAAGGTGGTCTGGTATTCCCATCTCTTTAAGAATTTTCCACAGTTTGTTGTGATCCACAGAGTCAAAGGCTTTGGCGTAGTCAATGAAGCAGATGTTTTTCTGGAATTATCTTGGTTTTGCTGTGATCCAGTGCATGTTGGCAATTTGATCTCTGGTTCCTCTGCCTTTTCTAAATCCAGCTTGAACATCTGGAAGTTCTTGGTTCACATACTGCTGAAGCTTAGCTTGAAGGATTTTGAGTGTAATCTTTTTAACATGTGAAATGAGTGCAATTGTATGGTAATTTGAATATTCTTTGGCATTGTCTTTCTTTGGGATTGGAATGAAAACTGACCTTTTCCAGTCCTGTGGCCACTGCTGAGTTTTCCAAATTTACTGGCATATGAGTGCAGCACTTTAACAGCGTCATCTTTTAGGATTGGAAATAGCTCAGCTGGAATTCCATCACCTCCACTAGTTTTGTTCATAGTAATGCTTCCTAAGGCCCACTTAACTTCACACTCCAGGATGTCTGGCTGTAGGTAAGTGACACTATAAAACAATAATAATAAGGTCTATCAGATTTTAAATTATGTGGAATTAAAATATCACAAAAGTAGGGAAGTAAGTAGAGTTAAAATATTCTCATATCTTTGCATAGTCCCAGGACATGAGCCTGGGGTCCTCAAGGCCTGCCTGGGGACAGCCAGGCAGCAGCCACAGAGGCCACCAAGCCCGTCCCTCACCCACAAATGAGCCACAAGGGCCAGAATAAACAAGTGCTGAACTGCCAAAAAAAAAAAAAAAAAAGTTCAAATGTATATCAGACTTGAACAAATCAAAGAGAAATGTTGTGATTTCTAAGGTAATCACCAAAAGAGTAATTTAAGGATATCAGATAACAAGCTAATAAAGGAGGAGGAGTAAAATTATTAATCTAGGAAAGGAAAGAAAAAAATAGAATAGTTGATACAAATAGCAAATAGTAAGATGGTAGCTTTAGGCCCAAGTATATCAGTTTATTTCAGTAACTGAAAACAGCTAAACTGCTCAATTAAAAGGCAGTGTCAAACAAAAAGCAAAACTCAAGTACAATGAAATTTCTATTTTTGCAGATCAGAGTGGTATAATATTGACCATTTGAAATTTTTCTACCAGAAATATATGCTGCTTAAAGGGAAAAAAAAGGTTGAGTATGAAAGAAAAATGATAAATCTCACATATGTAACCAAAACAAATCAGATCTAAGATTATTAGACAAATTAGACCCTATGTTAATAAATTAGGCATAAAAAGGGTAGCTTATGAGTCCACTGAAAAGAGAGAACACTTCTAAAACTATTAATTTAGCCTCAAAATGACAAAATAGAAGAATAAAAGTAGAATAATTTGGAACCATACTGAGTTTAATTTTTAATTTTTTTTTAATTTTTGAGTTTAATTTTGTTTGGTACTGATAGAACAAACAAACAAACTAAAAGTAAAGAGAGAAAGAATTTTATCAAATTGTCTACCTAATTGTCAAATATAGAGTATGGCACTTAATGCCTATAGAAAACATATTTTCAAGTGCATGTGGAACATTTACCAAAATAGGCCATATGTTGTGCCATACACAAATCTCAGCAAACTCCAAAGAGTGAAATTATGCAGAATAGATTATTTTACCATAGTTGGAATTAAGCCAGAAATCAATAGCTAAAGATAACTGTAAAGACCCCATGTGTTTGGAAATTAAGAAATAAACTAGTAACATCCTATAGGTTAAAGACAATATCACAATAAAATTTTAATGTACCTTAAGCTACTTAAAGATGATATTTAGATAGATGTGTAACAAGTATAGCAAAATGGTACTGATGGAATACTCACTGGAAAATTTTGTTGTATTCAGCTCAAGTTTCCTTTCTGTCCAAAAATCTAAATCTAAAATGTTCTTGATTTCATAATCTAACACATTTGCTGTCCCTCTCAACTCCATGTCACCTACAAATTGGTTAGGCCTAATAATAACATAATGGTCATCTGAGTTAAATTCACCCATTCCAGTCCATTTTAGTTCGCTGATTCCTAGAATGTCAACATTCACTCTTGCCATCTTTTGTTTGACCACTTCCAATTTGCCTTGATTCATGGACCTGACATTCCAGGTTCCTATGCAATATTGCTCTTTACAGCATTGGACCTTGCCTCTATCACCAGTCACATCCACAGCTGGGTATTGTTTTTGCTTTGGCTCCATCCCTTCATTCTTTCTGGAGTTATTTCTTCACTGATCTCCTGTAGCATATTGGGCACCTACTGAGCTGGGGAGTTCCTCTTTCAGTATCCTATCATTTTGCCTTTTCATACTGTTCATGGGGTTCTCAAGGAAAGAATACTGAAGTGGTTTGCCATTCCCTTCTCCAGTTCTAGGAATCAGCGAACTAAAATGGACTGGAATGGGTGAATTTAACTCAGATGACCATTATATCTACTACTGTGGGCAGGAATCCCTCAGAAGAAATGGAGTAGCCATCATGGTCAACAAAAGAGTCCAAAATGCAGTACTTGGATGCAATCTCAAAAATGACAGAATGATCTCTGTTCGTTTCCAAGGCAAACCATTCAATATCACAGTAATCCAAGTCTATGCCCCAACCAGTAATGCTGAAGAAGCTGAAGTGGAACGGTTCTATGAAGACCTACAAGACCTTTTAGAACTAACACCCAAAAAAAGATGTCCTTTTCATTATAGGGAACTGGAATGCAAAAGTAGGAAGTCAAGAAACACCTGGGTAACAGGCAAATTTGGCCTTGGACTACGGAATGAAGCAGGGCAAAGGCTAATAGAGTTTTGCCAAGAAAATGCACTGGTCATAGCAAACACCCTCTTCCAAAACACAAGAGAAGACTCTACACATGGACATCACCAGACGGTCAACACCAAAATCAGATTGATTATGTTCTTTGCAGCCAAAGATAGAGAAGCCCTATACAGTCAGCAAAACAAGACCAGGAGCTGACTGTGGCTCAGACCATGAACTACTTACTGCCAAATTCAGACTTAAATTGAAGAAAGTAGGGAAAACCACTAGACCACTCAGGTATGACCTAAATCAAATCCCTTATGATTATACAGTGGAAGTGAGAAATAGATTTAAGGGACTAGATCTGATAGATAGAGTGCCTGATGAACTATGGAACGAGGTTTGTGACATTGTACAGGAGACAGGGATCAAGACCATCCCCATGGAAAAGAAATGTGAAAAAGCAAAATGGCTGTCTGGGGAGGCCTTACAAATACCTGTGAAAAGAAGAGAAGCGAAAAGCAAAGGAGAAAAGGAAAGATATAAGCATCTGAATGTAGAGTTCCAAAGAATAGCAAGGAGAGATAAGGAAGCCTTCCTCAACGATCAATGCAAAGAAATAGAGGAAAACAACAGAATGGGAAAGACTAGAGATCTCTTCAAGAAAATTAGAGATACCAAGGGAACATGTCATGCAAAGATGGGCTCGATAAAGGACAGAAATGGTATGGACCTAACAGAAGCAGAAGATATTAAGAAGAGGTGGCAAGAATACACAGAAGAACTGTACAAAAAAGATCTTCACGACCCAGATAATCACGATGGTGTGATCACTGACCTAGAGCCAGACATCCTGGAATGTGAAGTCAAGTGGGCCTTAGAAAGCATCACTACGAACAAAGCTAGTGGAGGTGATGGAATTCCACGTGAGCTCTTTCAAATCCTGAAAGATGATGCTGTGATAGTGCTGCACTCAATATGCCAGCAAATTTGGAAAACTCAGCAGTGGCCACAGGACTGGAAAAGGTCAGTTTTCATTCCAATCCCAAAGAAAGGCAATGCCAAAGAATGCTCAGACTACCACACAATTAAACTCATCTCCCATGCTAGTAAAGTAATGCTCAAAATTCTCCAAGCCAGGCTTCAGCAATACGTGAACCATGAACTTCCTGATATTCAAGCTGGTTTTAGAAAAGGCAGAGGAACCAGAGATCAAATTGCCAACATCCGCTGGATCATGGAAAAAGCAAGAGAGTTTCAGAAAAACATCTATCTCTGCTTTATTGACTATGCCAAAGCCTTTGACTGTATGGATCACAAGAAACTGTGGAAAATTCTGAAAGAGATGGAAATACCAGACCACCTGACCTGCCTCTTGAGAAATCTGTATGCAGGTCAGGAAGCAACAGTTAGAACTGGACATGGAACAACAGACTAGTTCCAAACAGGAAAAGGAGTATGTCAAGGCTGTATATTGTCACCCTACTTATTTAACTTATATGCAGAGTACATCATGAGAAATGCTGGATTGGAAGAAGCACAAGCTGGAATCAAGATTGCCGGGAGAAATATCAATAACCTCAGATATGCAGATGACACCACCCTCATGGCAGAAAGCAAAGAAAAACTAAAGAGCCTCTTGATGAAAGTTAAGGAGGAGAGTGAAAAAGTTGGCTTAAAGCTCAACATTCAGAAAACTAAGATCATGGCATCTGGTCCCATCCCTTCATGGGAAATAGACGGGGAAACAGTGGAAACAGTGTCAGACTTTATTTTTGTAGGCTCCAAAATCACTGCAGATGGTGACTGCAGCCATGAGATTAAAAGACGCTTACTCCTTGGAAGGAAAGTTATGACCAGCCTAGATAGCATATTGAAAAGCAGAAACATTACTTTGCCAACAAAAGTCTGTCTAGTCAATGCTATAGTTTTTCCTGTGGTCACGTATGAACGTGAGACTTGGACTGTGAAGAAGGCTGAGCGCCAAAGAATTGATGCTTTTGAACTGTGGTGTTGGAGAAGACTCTTGAGAGTCCCTTGGACTGCAAGGAGATCCAACCAGTCCATTCTGAAGGAGATCAGCCCTGGGATTTCTTTGGAGGGAATGATGCTGAAGCTGAAACTCCAGTACTTTGGCCACTTCATGCGAAGAGTTGACTCATTGGAAAAGACTGATGTTGGGAGGGATTGGGGGCAGGAAGAGAAGGGGACGACAGAGGATGAGATGGCTGGATGGCATCACTGATTGATGGACGTGAGTCTGAGTGAACTCCAGGAGCTGGTGATGGACAGAGAGGCCTGGCGTGCTGCGATTCATGGGGTCGCAAAGAGTCAGACACGACTGAGCGACTGAACTGAACTGAACTGAATAATAACATATATGTAGCTTCCCTTATGCTCAGCACTGTTCTGGGTGCTTTACTTGTATTATTTCATGCTCATAATAATACCCTAAATTAGCTACTAATTGTTTACCCATTATACAAAACAAAACAAAACAAAACAAAAACAACAACAACTGAAGCTTGGAGAGATTTAAGTAGCCAACCCTGGGCCACACAGCTCCTAATTGATAGGCCAAATCTGAACCAAAAGTCTCCATGCTTAGTCATTACCCTATGGTTTGCCCCTTTAAATCTCAGGGCAATCTAAAACAGACAAGATTAGAATGCTGAACAATTTAAAGACTACACTCTAAGTTAACCCACTTCAGTTCAGTTCAGTTCAGTTGCTCAGTCATGTCTGACTCTTTACGACCCCATGAACCACAGCCCACCAGGCCTCCCTGTCCATCACCAACTCCCAGAGTCCACCCAAATCCATGTCCATTGAGTCGGTGATACCATCCGACCATCTCATCCTGTGTTGTCCACTTCTCCTACCCTCAATCTTTCCAAGCATTAGGGTCTTTCAAATGAGTCAGCTCTTCAAATCAGGTGCCCAAAGTATTGGAGTTTCAGCTTCAACATCAGTCCTTCCAATGAACACCCAGGACTGATCTCCTTTAGGATAGACTGCTTGCATCTCCTTGCAGTCCATGGGACTCTCGAGAGTCTTCTCCAACACCACAGTTCAAAATCATCAATTCTTCTGTGCTCAGCTTTCTTTATAGTCCAACTCTCACATCCATACATGACCACTGGAAAAATCATAGCCTTGACTAGACGGACCTTTGTTGGCAAAGTAATGTCTCTGCTTTTGAATATGCTGTCTAGGTTGGTCATAACTTTCCTTCCAAGGAGTAAGCGTCTTTTAATTTCATGGCTGCAGTCATCATCTGCAGTGATTTTGGAGCCCCAAAAAATAAAATCTCTCACTGTTTCCCCATCTATTTGCCATGAAGTGATGGGACCAGATGCCATGATCTTAGTTTTCTGAATGTTGAGCTTTAAGCCAACTTTTTCACTCTCCTCCTTAACTTTCATCAAGAGGTTCTTTAGTTTTTCTTTGCTTTCTGCCATGAGGGTGGTGTCATCTGCATATCTGAGGTTATTGATATTTCGCAATATCAATATCAATATCAAGATTCCAGCTTGTGGTTCCTCCAGCCCAGCGTTTCTCATGATGTACTCTGTATATAAGTTAAGTAAGTAGGGTGACAATATACAGCCTTGACGTACTCCTTTTCCTATTTGGAACCAGTCTGTTGTTCCATGTCCAGTTCTAACTGTTTCTTCCTGACCTGCATACATGTTTCTCAAGAGGCAGGTCATGTGGTCTGGTATTTCCATCTCTTTCAGAATTTTCCACAGTTTCTTGTGATCCATACAGTCAAAGGCTTTGGCATAGTCAATAAAGCAGAAGTAGGTGTTTTTCTGGAACTCTCTTGCTTTTTCAATGATCCAGTGGATGTTGGCAATTTGATCTCTTGTTCCTCTGCCTTTTCTAAAACCAACTTGAACACCTGGAAGTTCACTTATGGGACCTATAATGTCAGTAGGCTGGTTATCACACACACCTTTCATCTTGTCCATGAGGGTACAATGAATGATTTCATTGGCTGCTTTGCATAGATGTCTGCAGTCCGTCTGCCTCTGGCTAGCTCATCACTTAAATGAGGACATTGGACTGTTTGGCCTGACTCCATCTTGGGGCATAGATGCTGGATCCTGGGGATTGTGGCTTCTCTTTTTGGGTCCACACAAATTTTTGGTTTAATAATTCTAGAATTTTGCTTAGAAATGGTGTCAAGATTTAAAATACAGTCTGACCCAGGAGGGGAGTTGGTAAACCCCCAAATACATTTTTATCAGGACACACATGGTATTAAGGGAAACAGGATTCTTGGCTACGGGTCTACCTCATTGGTACACTAGCATTGCTTTGCAAAATTTAACTAATTTTAAAATAACATTAAAATAACTTTTAAATAATAGTTCAGTCTGTCCTAATTCCATCTAGACAAGTCTATACCATTTGCTTATAATTGTCCTTGATTATATGTTTCTCCTTCCAACTTTTATACATTATTTTAGAAGCTGAACTTATTGAAGCTACTCTAGGACAGTCAAAGCAGTATCTTTAGATTCCTTACAGTTTTTTCCTTGGTGGAGTCCTGCGACCCCATGGACTGTGGCATGCTAGGCTCCTCTGTCCATGCAATTTTCTAGGCAAGAATAATGGAGTGGGTTGCCATTTCCTACTCGAAGGGATCTTCCCAACCCAGGGATTGAAACCCCGTCCCTTGAGTCTCCTGCACTGGGAATCAGATTCTTACCAACTGAGAACCTGGTGCCGCCTGGGAAGCCCATTCATCAATATGTTGTCAGAATTTCAGTTCTGAACAATTCCTTTCCCTTTTGGGTTCAGCCTTCCTTTCAGTGATGTAGATATTGCTATTCAAAGTGTGATCCTTGGACCAGTAGCACTGACAACACCTGAGACTTGCAGAATTGCCACCCACACCCTAGACCTACTAAACTTGCAATCTGGTTTTTAACCAAATCCCTGGATGACTTGTATGCATGTAAAGTCTGAGAAGCACTGTTATACATCAAGGACTCATGACTTCTCTTTTTCTGCACTTGTTAAAAACGGCTGCCTGAATCCTACAGCAAGTTCTATCTGGCTGTACCCACCTGCCTGACTTCTATTTACTCTGAGATAATGGGGTTGTTTCCTGTGGTGTCACTTCATCAGATGGTGCCTTCTTTTGGTAAGCATTAGATTTAGAGAAACTGCTGTTCCTCTTTCACTTCCTCTAACTCCTAAGAGAAGTCTGTTTTTGTTTCTACTTTCCTTTATTTCCAAGACACAGAAGCTGAGATATCTCCTCCTTAATTATCCTTTTATATTGAACAAACAATTTACGATGTACTATATGTTAATTCAAAGGCACTTTCATATTGGCTATTTTATTTGGACCTCACAACTGTTCTATGATGTAGCTAGGGTTAAAATGCTCAGAGCATAAATTACTATTCTTATTTGTCAGATAAAAAAGCTGAAGCTTAGACGCTAAAGCAACTTGTGTGGAACCATACAGTAAGTAGCGGCAACGTCACTGCTGTTATGCGGACCCCTTCTATTCTTGCCACTACTTGTATTCGCTCAAATCTCTGGGCTGTGTCAGAGGGATAACTCCCCACCCTAGCATCACCTACCAAGATAACACTCCCCTATGAAAAGTGCTCTGGCTTATCTACCCAATGCTCAACTTCCTTTTAAAATTTGCTAATTTTAAATTAGCAGAATCCTGATGCTACAGATGGATTGTGTTCAGCTGTATACATATTGCTCGGCCTCCCTTTATGTTAGGGGTGGCCAGGGACACCCTTCTGGCCAAGGAGATGTGAACAGAGGTCATGAGGCATGGATTAGTATGCTGGGGCTGCCATAACAAAGCACTACCAACTGGGTGCTTAAACAACACAAGTGTATTATCTCACTGCTTTGGAGGCTTTAAGTCTGAAATGAAGGTGTTGGCAAGGTTGGCGCCTTCCACGGGCTGTGAGGGAAGGATCTGTTCCAGGTTTCCCTCTTCAGTTTGGAGTTGGCTGCCTTCTCATTCCCATGGTGTTCTCCCTGTATGTACACTTTGGTATCCCAATGTGGTCTTTTCATAAAGACATCAGTCACATTGGGTTAGGGCCCACCCTAATGACCCCATTTTAATTTTATTACCTCTGTAAAGACCCTCTCCAAATCAGGTCACATTCTGAGATATTTAGGAAACATTCTGGGGTGTTGGAAAAGACCCTGATTCTGGGAAAGATTGAAGGCAAAAGGAGAAGAGGGTGGCAGAGGATGAGATGTTTAGATAGCATCACTGAATCAATGGACATGAATTTGAGCAAAGTCCAGAAGATAGTGGAAGACAGAGAAACCTGGCGTGATGCAGTCCATGGGGTTGCAAAGAGTCAGACATGACTTAGTGACTGAGCAACAGCAACTCCAACATACCCTTTTTAGGGGTGTGCAATTCAACCCTGACATGGGAGACCATGGGCTTCTGGGGGAGACTTTGCTTTCCTCGTAAAACGGGACAGCCAGAGGGTGCCGTCTTTCTGCCTTGTATTCAGTCTCAGGAGTTGGAGCTGCCCGTCTTATTGGGATAAATAGGGAAAAACCAGGAGAACTAAGGAGTTGAACCAACGTTAGGAACTTCCTGACTCTTCATCTTTTAACATGAGACAAATTAACCCCTATGCTAAAAGTCCTTGTAGCAGGTTTTCTGTTATTTATAGCCAAACACATACTAATATATCACATTCTCAAAGAGCTAGCTTTATGTGATTTTATCAAATAATACCAATTAATCCAGAGTAAAAGTGCTAGTTATTATCAAGCTATGTGTACAAATGATTTAGATTGAAAATGAGATGGACCGAATTGAATAATGAAAGTACTGTACCTCTGCAGACATTCTAGAAAACAATGTCTAAGAAAAATATGTATGTTGGAGGCTGTCCACCAACTGCCAGCCAACTCACTTTTGTTGCTAGTTCTTGAAGGTGACTGGGTCTTCCAGCCCTCAGTGATGTTCTTGACAAGCCAATAAAAAAGATCCTGCTTGCTATTCTTGCGTTTATACTAAGGCTGCAGTGTGAGAAAACGAGGTCATGACTTGTAACCCTCAACAGTGGAAGTTTCAGCAAGTCCCTCCTTGTACTCCTTTGATGGCTGAACATGAGATCACCTCTGCAGTTAAAATTTAGAGTCTTAAATGCACCTCTGTCCCCTTTCACAGGCAGGCATCCTGTAATGATCTCTTGGAATTCTTGGGGAAGTTAAAGAAGTCTGATAGCAGTGCCTGTTGTGTTTCCAGATACTCTTTAAGTGTAAAACAAAACACTGGGGAGAGAGCAAGCTTCAGTTATCAAGGCAGGAAGTATCTCTCTGAAGGGGAACAGGCACTAGACTAAGGCAGGAGGGGAACCTTGGAAGAAAAATTTAAGGAGGCGCTCATGCGCAGCGCAGGGCAGCAGAGGGTCAGCCCCTCTTAATGTTTGCCCTGGGTGTTTCTCCTGCCTTCTTCCCAGCCCTGCCTATCAGTAAGAATGATCTCTAACGGACACTGTTATCCCCTTGAATTCATTTCAGTTGCTATACATCTGCTTTTTACTTTTAGCTGGTATGTTTTTATTAATTTCAGTTGACTAGTTATACTTTTCACCATAATCCTGGTAAGGACACAATCACAGAAAAAGATATTTTCTTTCTACGCAAGCATTTAATGTTTTACAATGATAACTCCAAATAAGTGAGTACCTATGTGACCAAATATATTATGTATAATAGACACTGAGAATTTCTGCAGTCCAGGCATCCGCATCCCACTTGGTAGATGAGTCTGTGCTTAGCATGTGTGCTCAGTCATTCAGTCGTGTCTGACTCTATGCAATCCCATGGACTGTAGCCCGCCAGGCTCTCTCTGTCCACGGGATTTCCCAGGCAAGAATACTGGAATGGGTTGCCATTTCCTCCCCCAGGGGATCTTCCCAATCCAGGGATCAAACCCTCGTCTCCTCCCTCCTGCACTCGCAGACAGATTTTTTACAACTGAGCCACCTGGAAAGCCCACAGATGAGTCCCAGAGAGAATAAATGACCGGCCTTCACAGCCCCACAGAAGACAGGCCACTCCAACACAGCACCATGGCTGCACTCACTTCCTACACTCTCGTCAGGCCTCGAAATCCCTGCTTTCTAAGCTTTTCTTGCTTTAATTCCCATAATCACCACAAATTCTACCTCTTCGTCTCCTGATCAGGTTTTTCTTTCTTGAGTAAAAGATTTTACTATTGCTTTGCTTTTGTGGTTTCTTGTTTTCCAGCTTTAAAAAAATTTTTCATTGAGTTTCAGAGTAGATCAGTATGTCAAGTTTTCTTAAAACATTCTTCAAGCCATTTTTTTAATTTAAATGTCTAGAGGGCAGAGCTAAATGGGGCCACTAGGTAAGAAAGCAGGACGGCTCCACACACATAGAGGGGATGAGGAAGGAGAAATGGAAAGGCAAAATCTTATTAGGCTTTGTAGGTCAGGGAAATCCTTTCTAGGCTGGATTTTTAAACCTTCTGAATTTTAATTGGAAGCATTTCTCCAGGGTATTTACTTTAACATGACTGTGCACTCTCAAAAAAATACTCCCTATCCATATTAGAAAAATATTACAAATCCCAGGAAGACAAAGTTGCATTAGAAGGAAGAATTTGATGATATGCCCTTTCTGCTTCAGATGTAACCATGAAATTTCTGGTAACTACAAAAGTTGCCAGACTTCTATTGAGCATGTCTGCTGAGAAAAACCCAATGCTCACGGGTGTGATGCATGACTATCTGGTCCCACCTAGGAATCACCAACAATTCTTAAAAGAAGTGAGCAGTACTCTCTTTGAGAGATTTATGTTCATCCTCACCAGAAAATACTCCCAAACGAGACAGTAAAAGATTAGTTTGAACATATCTTTATTAACCTGGGGCTATTGTTGCTGCCAAGTCGCTTCAGTCGTGTCCGACTCTGTGCGACCCCATGGACTGCAGCCTACCAGGCTTCTCTGTCCATGGGATTCTCCAGGCAAGAACACTGGAGTGGGTTGCCATTTCCTTCTCCAGGGGCTATTGTTAGAAAGGTATAAAAATTAATGAAAAAAAACTTGAAGTCACCCCAATTTCCAGCTTTGACTTGAATACAATATATTGCTTATTCTCTTTTAAGGAGAATAAAGAATCTACCTGCAATGTGGGAGACTTGGGTTTGATCCCTAGGTTGGGAAGATCCCCTAGAGAAGGGAATGGCTACCCACTCCAGTATTCTGGCCTGGAATGGGGTCCCAAAAGTTGGACACGACTGAGGGAATTTCACTTTCACTTAAAAAAAATTTTTTTTAATATTATGTTGAAGTATAGTTGGTTAGGTCTTCCCTGGTGGCCCAGCAGTAAAGTATCTGCCTTCCAGTTCAGGAGACCCGGGTTCAATCCGTGGGTCAGGAAGATCCCCTGGAGTAAGAAATGGCAACCCACTCAAGTATTCTTGCCTGAGAAATCCCATGGACAGAGGAGCCTGATGGACTATGGTCCATGGGGTCACAAAGAGCCAGGTACGGCTTAGCGACTAAATAACAACAACAACAAATAGTTGGTTAACAAGGTTGTGATAGTTTAGGTGTACAGCAAAGTGATTCAGTTATACATATACATGTATCTTTTCTTTTTCAAATTCTTCGTACAGTTTTACACACACACATACAAATACACATTCCAAAAGATAGAAAATTTCAATTGTTTCCTTATAACAAATGCAAAATCAAGGGACAGCTAAGTTATTGCTCATCTATTTTTAATTAGTGCGTACGTACATTTTTACCCAAACTGGAAATGATTCTCTTCATCTGGCATATAGGCATATTACTACCACTGCGACTATTGGTAACAAGGCAGATTATAATAGTACATTTGTTTAAATAGTACTTTTTGCCTTTCTGTCTGGCTTAACGTATTTTTATAGTATTGTCTTCTCATTATTATCTCCCCATAAAGGAGGTGACATCATTTCTGATTTATAGATGTAAAAGTCAGGTACTGAAAATCTAGGTGATGAAATGTGAGGTCAAACTGTCATGAAAAGTTGATCCTTCAATACACTTCCTATATTCGAATTATTTAGCTCTTTTTAAAGACAGAAAATGGAGTAGAGTAAAATGTAAGGAAGAATTTTCCATTGAAAGAGTGCTTCAGCCTTAGAACACATTTTCAAGTCAGGATCCTCCTTTCCAAATTCCTTTAAACATAGCACAGAAGACTAGGGATTTTGGATGGTTCCAAAGCTGACCCACCTGAGCCAGGGCATTTCCTGGACAAGCTTGAAAGAACTCTGAGTAAGAATTCTTGTGATGCTATGACTAAGTGATCGTGCCTTGCCTGCTTCATCCACCTCTTACTCATATTTTCCCAGAACTCTGCTTATGAAGAATCACTTTGGCCTCTCCTTGGAAACATACTCTCCCACACTACTTTAGAGTTTTTGCCTTACTCCAGGGCAGTCTCCCCATTTGACACTGGGGTTAGAGGGAAGTTTCCTGTCCATGAGATTCAAAGCTAGAAGTGGTCTCAGCACTAATGAGGGATACACGACATGTCCATTGATTAGCCATTCATTTGGGTAGGGGTATCTCTTCTCTCCAGGTTGCTCCCTGATTCATTGGAGCCAACTCCCCACCTTCAACTTCATTTCTATTCTGCAAGTCTCATGGATCTTTGCAGTCACAGGAGGCTCAGAGAGACAACAGTATATGGGCATGGCCATGACCTCCACTGTCAGCGTTTAACATGCAGGATGATTCAGCCCAGCCATGAAACAAGAAGTGGATGAGAGTGGAGATGGGGGGGCAACCATCCACACTCTGCAACCGGTAAGATTGTTAACCTCCCACCTTAGCAAGGGCAGAGTAGAAACTGCACGAATCAATCTAACATGCAGGCTCTGTGCGTTTTAACTCTAGCTTAGGTGCTTTCTTTGCTGCCATTTTCACATTTAGACCTAACAACATCTTTTCTTGAAAACGACTGTGCTTTGAGCATATGTTCAATGCTTTTACATATACTAGTTCTCAGTTCAGTTCAGTTCAGTCGCTCAGTCATGTCCGACTCTTTGTGATCCCATGAATTGCAGCACGCCAGGCCTCCCTGTCCATCACCAACTCCCGGAGTTCACCCAGACTCAACATCCATTGAGTCGGTGATGCCATCCATCCATCTCATCCTCTGTCATCCCCTTCTCCTCCTGCCCCCAATCCCTCCCAGCATCAGAGTCTTTTCCAGTGAGTCAACTCTTCACATGAGGTGGCCAAAGTACTGGAGTTTCAGCTTTAGCATCATTCCTTCCAAACACCCAGGACTGATCTCCTTTAGAATGGACTGGTTGGATCTCTTTGCAGGCCAAGGGACTCTCAGGAGTCTTCATTGCACCTTGCTTCTATCACTAGTGGATAGCTATTGATTTTTGGTCCTCTAGTATCCTGAATTATCCCCATTGATAACCCTACTCTGATTTTCCTCTGAGAATGACCTCTTTTCCCCTATCAGCCCATGAACTTCAGGATAAATTTCTCACTCTCAGCTCCAGGGCTGTCAGTCAGTTCAATTCAGTCACTTGGTTGTGTCTAACTCTTTGTGACCCCATGGACTGCAGTATGCCAGACCTCCCCGTCCATCATCAACTCCCAGAGTTTACTCAGACTCATGTCCATTGAGTCAGTGATGCCATCCAACCATCTCATCTTCTGTCATCCCCTTCTCCTCCCACCTTCAGTCTTTCCCAGCATCAGGGTCTTTTCAAATGAGTCAGTTCTTCACGTGGTGGCCAAAGTATTGGAGTTTCAGCTTCAGCATCAGTCCTGTCAATGAATATTCAGGACTGATTTCCTTTAGGATGGACTGATTGGATCTCCTTGCTGTACAAGGGATTCTCAAGAGTCTTCTCCAACACCACAGTTCAAAAGCATCAATTCTTCGGTGCTCAGCTTTCTTTATAGTCCAACTCTCACATCCATACACGACTACTGGAAAAACCCTAGCTCTGACTAGATAGACCTTTGTTGGCAAAGTATTGTCTCTCCTTTTTAATATGCTATCTAGGTTCATAATTTTTCTTCCAAGGAGCAAGTGTCTTTTAATTTCATGGCTGCAGTCACCATGTGCAGTGATTTTGGAGCCCCCAAAAATAAAATCTCTCACTGTTTCCACTGTTTCTCCATCTATTTGCCATGAAGTGATGGGACCAGATGCCATGATCTTCGTCTTCTGAATGTTGAGCTTTAAGCCAACTTTTTCACTCTCCTCTTTCACTTTCATCAAGAGGCTCTTTAGTTTTTCTTTGCTTTCTGCCATGAGGGTGGTGTCATCTGCATATCTGAGGTTATTGATATTTCTCCCAGCAATCTTGATTCCAGCTTGTGCTTCATCCAGCCCAGCATTTCTCATGATGTACTCTGCATATAAGTTAAATAAGCAGGGTAATAATATATAGCCTTGACATACTCCTTTCACTATTTGGAACCAGTCTGTTGTTCCATGTCCAGTTCTAACTGTTGCTTCCTGACTTGCATACAGGTTTCTCAAGAGGCAGGTCAGGTGGTCTGGTATTCCCACCTCTTTCAGAATTTTCCAGTTTGTTATGATCCACACAGTCAAAGGCTTTGGCATAGTCAATAAAGCAGATGTTTTTCTGGAACTCTCTTGCTTTTTCAGTGATACAACGGATATTGGCAATTTGATCTCTGGTTCCTCTGCCTTTTCTAAATCCAGATGTCCAAGTTGGACATCTGGAAGTCCACAGTTCACATACTACTGAAGCCTGGCTTATATAATTTTTTTTTTTTTGGCTTATAGAATTTTGAGCATCATTTTGCTAGCATGTGAGATGAGTGCAATTGCGGGGTAGTTTGAGCATTCTTTGGCATTGACTTTCTTTGGGACTGGAATGAAAACTGACCTTTTCCAGACCTGTGGCCATTGCTGAGTTTTCCAAATTTGCTGGCATTTTGAGTGCAGCACTTTCAAGCTTCATCCTTTAGGATTTGAAATAGCTCAACTGGAATTCCATCACCTCCACTAGCTTTGTTCATAGTGATGCTTCCTAAGGCCCACTCGACTTCACATTCCAGGATGTCTGGCTCTAGGTGAGTGATCACACCATCATGATTATCTGGGTTGTGAAGATCTTGTTTGTACAGTTCTGTGTATTCTTGCCACCTCTTCTTAATATCTTCTGCTTCTGTTAGGTCCATACCATCTCTGTCCTTTATTGAGCTCAGCTTTGCATGAAATGTTCCCTTGGTTTCTCTAATTTTTTTGAAGAGATCTCTAGTCTTCCCCATTCTATAGTTTTCCTCTATTTCTTTGCACTGATCACTGAGGAAGGCTTTCTTATCTCTCCTTGCTATTATTTGGAACTCTGCATTTAAATGGGTATATTTTTCCTTTTCTTCTTTGCCTTTCACTTCTCTTCTTTTCATAGCTGTTTGTAAGGCCTCCTCAGGCAACCATTTTGCCTTTTTGCATTTCTTTTTCTTGGGGATGGTTTTGATCACTGCCTCTTGTACAATGTCACGAACCTCCATCCATAGTTCTTAAGGCACTCTGTCTGTCAGATCTAACCCTTGAATCTATTTGTTACTTCCACTGTATAATTGTAAGGGATTTGATTTAGGTCATACCTGAATGGTCTAGTGGTTTTCCCTACTTTCTTCAATTTAAGTCTGAATTTGTCAATAAGGAGTTCATGATCTGAGCCACAGTCAGCTCCTGGTCTTGTTTTTGCTGACCGTATAGAGCTTCTCCATCTTTAGCTGTAGCCAAAGGGCTGTACATCCAGGGCTATAGCTTGCAAATCAATCCTGGCCCATCAGAATTTCATATTTCCCTGGATTATGTGGAATGAGTCTCATGCATTCTCTAGAAGCTGCCTGTAGAGGATTGCTCTAGCTTGATCAGTCTGAGTGCTGGGTGTTGTCATGCTGCTGCTGCTGCTGCTAAGTCACTTCAGTCATGTCCGACTCTGTGTGACCCCACTGATGGCAGCCCACCAGGCTCCCCCGTCCCTGGGATTCTCCAGGAAAGAACACTGGAGTGGGTTGCCATTTCCTTCTCCAATGCATGAAAGTGAAAAGTGAAAGTGAAGTCGCTCAGTCATGTCCGACCCTCAGTGACCCCATGGACTGCAGCCTACCAGGCTCCTCCGTCCATGGGATTTTCCAGGCAAGAGTACTGGAGTGGGTTGCCGTTGCCTTCTCTGGTTGTCATGCTAGGAACCTAAAATCGTTGAGCCACATCACATAGAGGCTAACAATGAGCTAGCCCAGAGGAATCTATGACACAGAGCCAAGAAATGGGTCCTCATGGCAGGTTTGTTGAGGACTGAATCATACGGACCCAAAGCTCTACGTATTCCTACACTCTTAGTAATAAAATTCCTTTTTAGCTTTAGACAGTTTGAATTGGGTCTTCTGTCACAGTATCATTTTGCTGAAAAACTGATTGAACTAATACACAATACTGTTGTAAACACTGTAAAATGTAAAAACTTAGGTAATGCATAGAAGGGGTATTTCAAGAGTATAAGCAGAATTATGAAAGCGTGAAACATTATTCTTGATCTACCCTAAAAAGTAACCCCCACTTCCTATTTTCCCTCTTCAATCATGATATTTAAAGCATGATTCCTGTGAAGAAATTGTGCAAACTGATATATGCATATCTAGCTCATTAAAAGTTATTTGGCTGGATTTTTCTTTTACTCCTTTTGGAACTGAGTGCAGTACAACACAAACTGATCAACAAGTCTCTAACTCTGAATCCTGTCACTCTTTAACTCTTCCTTCCTCCCATCACCAGTTCTATCAAATACTTCCTTAATGTCTATTTAGTCCATTCATCTCTGCCAATTTGTTGTCACTATTTTAAACAGAGTCTTCATTATTTCTTACATGAATTGTTGAAATTAGGCATGTACATTGTGGTGTACATGTCTGAAGAAGGGGACACAGGAAAATATTTCAAAATTTTGTTGAAATATTGATTATATATTTGCTTCATGGCCCCAACTAAGTGTCTCCAAACAACAATAAACATGTATTATTTCACACAGTTTCTGTGACATAAGGTTTGAGAGTGGCTTAGCTAGATGGTTCTGATTCAGGGAAAGAGATTACAGTCCTAATGTTGGTTGGAGCTACAGTCATCTGAGGGCTTGACTAGGGCTCGGGCTCTGCTTCCAGGTTGGCTCCCTCACATGTCTGGCAAGTTAGTGCTCATTGTGGGTAGGGAGCATCTTCCATGCTGCACAGTCCTCTCCATAGGGACGTTGAGTGTCCTCATTGACATAGCAGCAAGCTCCCTCTAGAGCACATGATCAAGAGTGAGCAAGAAAGAAGCCATAATGTCTTTTATGTCTAAGCCTCAGAAGGCACTCTTCATTATCTCTGCATGTTCTTTTGGTTACATTGGTCAACCCTATCCAGTGTGGGAAGGGGTATGAGGGCATATAAAAACAGGTGGGGTCATGGCGGGTGTCATCCTGTGGCTAGGCTACTACTGAGAACTTCAGTCTGGAATGTTCAGTTTTGAACAGGAAGTACTTATCAAGCAGTATTGAGGTGAGAATGAGCAGCAGAGAGCTGGACTTCTGGATTGTGAATCAGGAGAGAGGTGTGCACAGTGAGTCATCAGCAAGATGATGACAGCAGAAGAAGTGGGAGTGAATAAGATCACCCAGAGACAGTGAGAAGAACATGAAGGACAGAAACACTGATACCTGCAGATGGACAGAGAAGGAAGAGGCTGCACAGAAGACTGAGAAAAAATCAACTAGAAAGGTGGAAGAAAAGCCAAGACAGACCAATTCCATCACAGCCAAGGAACTTTCAAGAAAGTATAATTTCTAACTTCCCACTGAATTCTAGAATTCTATGATCCCAGTTGACAGTTGTAATGATATCAGGCTTTGCTAAGAGACTGGTAAGGAAGGGAAAAGTTCAAAGGTTTTTGGAAGTCGATGCCTTACAGTTTCATTTAATGTCTAATTGTCTTTGCCAGCACAAAACAAAGAATAATTTTGTTTCATCTTTGGTGGAGTTGGTTGAATATTTTATTTCTCTACATATTCTGTCCATATATTTTCTCAGATTCTTTCCTGGTTATTAAAATAATACTCATCATTATCTGAAACGCCAGACTTGGTTATCAACTGCTCCTATTCTCCTGTCTCTTGAGGCAGCAATAATTTAGTTATGTTCTCTGTGATTTTTGAGGTTTCTAAAATCTCCAGACCACGTCTCTGGTCTGTGACATCATGGGATATCAAAGTTTGTAAGAATTCTGTCAGGATCACAGTTTGGGGTTGGTTGGTTGGTTCTCTGATTATCAGTTTGTTCAGTTGCTCAGTCATGTCCAACTCTTTGCAACCCCATGGACTGCAGCATGCCAGCCTTCCCTGTCCTTCACTATATCCCAGAGTTTGCTCAAACTCATGTTCATTGAGTCGATGATGGCATCCAACTGTCTCATCCTCTGTTGCCCCCTTCTCCTCCTGACTTCAGTCTTCCCCAGCATCAGGGGCTTTTCCAATGAGTCAGCTCTTTGCAGCTTCAGCATCAGTCCTTCCAAAGAATATTCAGGGTTGATTTCCTTTAGGATTGACTGGGTAGATCTCCTTGCTGCCCAAGGGACTCTCAAGAGTCTTCTCCAGCAACAAAGTTTAAAAGCATCAGTCCTTCAGCACTCAGCTTTCTTTATGGTCCAACTCTCACACCTGTACCTGACTACTGAAAAAATCATACATTTGACTATATGGACCTTTGTCAGCAAAGTGATGTCTCTGCTTTTGAATATGCTGTCTAGGTTTGTCATAGCTTTTCTTCCAAGGAGCAAGTGTCTTTTAATTTCATGGCTTCAGTCAACATCTGCAGTGATTTTGGAGTTCCCCAAAATAAAGTCTTTCACTGTTTCCATTGTTTCCCCATCTATCTTCCATGAAGTGATGGGACCAGATGCTATGGTCTTAGTTTTTTGAATGTTGAGTTTTAAGCCAACTTTTTCACTCTCCTCTTTCATTTTCATCTAGAGGCTCTTTAGTTCTTCTTCACTTTCTGCCATAAGGGTGGTGTCATCTGCATACCTGAGGTTACTGATATTTCTCCCAGAAACCTCAATTCCAGCTTGAGCTTCATCCAGCCTGGCATTTTGCATGATGTACTCTGCATATAAGTTAAATAAGCAGGGTGACGGTATATAGCCTTGATGAACTCCTTTCCCAATTTTAAACCAGTTCATTGTTTCATGTCCAGTTCTGACTGTTGCTGAAAAAAAAAAAAACTTTAAGAAACATATCTTTAATAGAAATATGAACTAGTCATGAATATACTAGATATTTGGGTTTTTTTTTTTGCCTTTGAAAGTCTTTAGATTGGATGTGTGTGGTTTAGAGATTTGTTGTGTTTTATTTAAGACTGTTTTAGTCAATCTATGATCTATTTATCCTGCACTTGACCAAATATATTTGCTCTGACCCATTTCATAGATAGTTGTTTGCTATTTACTTTCCAGAGAGAAAAGTGCTTGGTCAGCCAAGGAAAATACTGCCAATGTTAGCAAGAGAATCTTGTGTGATAGCTTAGCAAACCAAATTGCATTTTGACCCTCTTCTCTATGCTCTAAAGAGTTTTGACTTCAAGAGGAAAATAAAATTTATGTTAATGTAGAAATCAAAATTCTTTCCATGAAAATGAAACCTACAAATACATTAAAACTTCTACTCCTAAGTACCTTATAACAGTAACTGACAGAACTGCTCCTAATTTTTTTTCTCTCCATATCTTTTCATTCATTTCTGGAGTATGGCCTCTTCTGGCATGGAAAGCAACAAACTTTAACGGCTGCACAATAAGGCGTTTCACAATAATGTACAAAGATAGTCCAGGCCAAAAATGCTACTGTCCAGGGTGAATTTAGCTATAACTTAGTTATAGCTGGAATAACTTAGCTATAACTAGAATGCTGTTGGGTTGACCTTGGTCACTATTTATGAGTTGAATTGTGTTCCCCCCAAAATTTGTATATTGATACCTAGCTTCCAGTGTCTCAGAATTACTATGTTTTGAAATAGGGTCTTTAAAGAGGTAAAATGAGAGTTGAAATGAAGTCACTAAGATAGATCCTACTCCCATATGACTTGTATGTTCTTATATGGTATATGTCTTTATAATATAGTATGTCCTTAAAAGAAGAGGAGACTAGGGCATAGACACACTCAGAGGGAAGACCACGTGAAGACACAGAAAGCAAGTAATCCTCTACAAGCCACAAGAGAGACGTCAGAAGAAAGTAGCTTATCGACGACTTGATCACAGACCTCCAGCCTCTAGAACTGAAAAAAAATGATTTCTGTTGTTTGAACCACAGTGTGTGGTACCTTATATGGGGCCCTAGCAGACTGATGCAGCCACAGTGTCAGACGTAAAGAGTTCTGCAGGACTTCCCTCATGGTCCAGTGAATTAAGAATCCACCTGCAGGGGACACAGGTTCAATCTGTGATCTGGGAAGTTTCCATGTGCCACAACTGTGGACCCTGCACTCTAGACCCCATGGGCCCACAACAAATAAGCCTGTGTGCTGCACCTACTGAAGGCCCTGCTCCCTAGAAGCTGTGCTCCGAAACAAGCCACCACAATGCGAAACTTGTGCACCGCAACTGGACAGTAGCCCCTACTTGCTGCAACTAGCGAAAGCCTGCACACAGCTACAAAGACCCACCAGAGCCAAAAATAAATGAATAAATAATTTTAAATAAATAAATAAAGAGTTCTGGGGGATTGCATCTCTGAATTCCAGAAACACAAGGTACATTAGGCACACTGGTTCTCTCCACTTTGTCCCCATCGGTCAACCAATCAGCTCTATTCCTGACTCTCACATCAATTCACTCTTAAATATCTATTTTTTAAATTCATCCATTACATGTTACAGTCTAAGCTAGCCCCAACAATAAGTAGCTAGAGAGCTATGTCTCGCTCAGCATGTGCACACACGTGCACACACACACGAACATTTTCTTGTGCTAATAACTAATAAATATTCTAGTAAGTGTTCTAATGGCCAACAAGAGGCAAATTCTTAGCAAGCCAAGGTACTCTTGTAAATGAGCTACATGGGAGAAATTCAGAGCCCATTTATGTTATTCCCCTTCAGTCATATATTAAGACACAGGATTTAATATGAATCTGTTGGGTGTAGTGAAAAGCATCTCCTAGACATTTTTTTTGGCCCCTTAATTTAACTCAGAATATATATTTGGGATAATGCCCACAAACATGAATTAAACATAGGAAATGGAGACTATTAACATATGAACTAAAATAAGTGCTATAAAACAATCTTTTAACCTGAATTAAATCATCCCACTTATTGCAGAATGTTTATGGAATTTTTGTTCTGTAGGGCAATGATGTTCTCTTTGGATCTCCCAGCTTCTCTGAAAGGGAGGAGGCAGAACAAAATGAGACAAGCTTCACTTTACAAACAGGAAGACAGAGGTTCAAAGAAAGACTGGCCTTGCTCTCACCGTTTAATGCAGCAGTCTTGTCTGGGCATTCCTGTATTGAAGAAAATTTTAAGCTTGAAGTGTATCTTTTTATTCATTTCTTTCTAAGTGATATATACTTGTTTCACTGTAATACATTATGTACATTATAGAGCATACACTAAAAATAGAGATTTTGTAAGGATGAGTTTAACATTCATTTTCTTCTCACAGATTAGCATGTGTTCTCTCTGCTTTGGAAACCACTGAATTATTGAGTGGGGTGTGGGAGTAAGGGGGCAGATCCTTAGGTTCCCTTCAGCATATTTATTTGATCACTCTGCCTCTCACCAGTTTTCAAAAGTAAATAACTTTGTTTGTGCAAAGGAGCACATGCCAGGCACTGCTTATACTCAGGGTCACTGTATCATCTCGCTAGTATCTCCCTCAGGACAAGACATTAAACACAAACATATGGACTTTCTTTCCTTTTGGCTTGGCAGTAGCTTTCCCAAGGGTACCAGTGGTCAAACACTCTGGTTGAACTGGAATTACACTCTCCAGTATCGTTGCATGTTGCAGTTAAATATCACAGAAGAAAATAATCAAGTGATGGGGATGAGTTCAGCATGAAACATTTTGGTCTCTGTAGCTCCTTGTTGTTCAGTCTCTAAGTCGTTTCTGACTCTTTGAGATCCCACAGCCTGCAGCATGCCAGGCTTCCCTCTCCTTTTCTGTTTCCCAGAGTAGCTCCTTGTAAGTGATCATAAATGTGTGGGATAAACTAGGGCAGAGGTCTCCCCACAACAGATATTTGGGAGCAAGCATTCATTTTTAAGTTCAATAATTCTTTTTGTTTCACTTCAGTTTGTTTTTATTTGTATTAAATTTGAATTAAATTAAAATGGATTCTTCCTTTATAAGACAGTAAATATAATATGACCCAATGTTATAAAAACATCTCTATCTATTCTGAGAGCAGCTTTACCTGAGAAATCAATGATTCTTTCTGCCTTTACTCTTCTGTACTGCTTACAATATCTTTTATAATATAAAAATATATTTTGTATAAAAACTATAAAGTAATTTTCCTTTTAAAAAAGTCAGATATTCATATCTAAGTGAATGAATAAAAAATCTGGAAAATCAGTTATGCCTAAAATTGAAAGGAGACTTGGTAGATCAGAGCAAAGGAAGACATCGTTTTGTTTTGTTTTTTCTTTTTGCACGTGCTATCCCATGGAAATGAAGTTGTGGTCAGCTTTGAGCCCTCTACCATGAGAGAGACGTTCCACATTTCAGCATTCTCCTGAACTGTCTACACCGTGATCACCAGTACCCTCATCTGCAAGATAATAGTCTAGACTTAGAAGATACACCCTCAGCCCTAAAAACACTTTTTTTTCCTTTATATTCAGCAGAATGATTCATGAAAGCCCTAAATTCTAGAAACCTTGAAGTTTAAAGCTGGCTGATTTTTCAGAAATCATCTAAGAATGTAATCCCTATACGTTCCAGTTGAGAAGGTCACAGACCAGAGAGGTGCAGCATCTTGCTCACGGTCACCATGATGCAGACAGACCCTGGATGGTAACCCTGCACTCTGACTTCAAGTTCAACAAGAGCCATTCTGCTAACTCTAGGCTGGCACATTTCTGGTTCTCTTTTCCTTTCATTTGTTCTGACTTATTACTCCCATTTATGGCTTTATTATTGCTGCAATATTGTTGTAAATAGTCCCAAACCATCTGTCAGTGATGGGGGACTAAATATTTACACCACTGACTATACCAGGGCAGCTCTCCTAACCCGCAATGCAAGTGCTTTCTCCAAAGAGGCTGGGGTGTCAGAAGCCTGGAGTTCACTGTTACTGCACGGTCACTGATAATATCTGCTGTATCCCTGAGGCCATGAAGACTTGCAGCAGTGAGCAGCATACTGTACATACACAGGCTTCCTTCATAGTTGGAAATTCCTTAAAAGTGATTTTTTTAATGTTTTTGTATCCAAAAACTTATTTAATAATCACAAATAAAATTACCAAAGGTGAGAGCAGAAGTCCTTATTAGAACAGACTCACAGACATACAGAACAGATTTGTGGTTGCCAAGGAGGGTAGAGAGGTTGGCGGAAAGATGGATTGGGAATTTAGGATTAGTAGATGCAGACTAGCATGTATAGAATGGATAAACAAAAAGGTCCTACTGTGTATCACAGAGAACTATATTCAATATCCTGTGATAAGCCACAGTGGAAAAAGAATATGAAAAGAATATATAAATAACTGAATCACTTTGCTGTACAGTAGAAATTAACACAAAATTGTAAATCAACTGTACTTCAATAAAATAAAATCTTTTAATGAAGAAGTCCTTGTTAGAAACCATGACAATTAGGAGATTTGACAAATAATAAATAAGCATCTATTTGGGAGAAGGGAAATTCGTATGACATAATTTTGTATTGACTTAAGAACTCAGATATAGAAGCTAAAAAGGAAACATTTGTAAAGATGGTTTGGTAAAACAACGAGAGTAGAGATAGTAGACGTTGCTTAGAAGATGAGAGCTATTCTCTTCTGGGAAATAGACTTGATCTTTTTTTCTGACATCACTTTACTTTTCATGTAAATACATGATGATATCAGAAGGACAAGAAGGTGGAAAAACATAAGGTCTTTGATTATGAATGAAATCAACAACTAAACTATATAAAAATATTTATCTATATAACACTTAGGTGGTGGAAAAAAATGCATTGACTATATCTGACCCTGAAAACACAACTGATTAGTAATGACACTGAAAGGAACAGTAAGTTGAGTTTCCAGGTCTGGTAGGGTATTAATAATGACTTGCAAAAATTCAATTATAATCCACTTATCTCATGCTAGACGGTTCCTCAGATTATTGTCAATAATCTTTTAACCAAAGAAAATAAGAAGGAAAGAAGAACCTATTATATTAACATTTTAATACATTTATGTTTTTGTGCTCTATTTCCACTCTTTGTGTGAAAAGCTATAACCAAAGTTATGGATTGTGTATCTTCTATAGACCATTGACATCCTGACAGGACATAGTGGCCATCCTTGAACAACCTGTCTTTAACTTAACTGATCTTGAATCAGAGCTGTCAATCATTATTGGAATAGAACAGGGTGAAATTAATGCAGTGAACATATAGCCATTAAATTCAAGTCAAAGAGTATGAACTATTTTAAATAAGGCTTAAACATAATACAAACCCTTCTATGGTCAAACACAGAAACAGGGTTCTTGATTATTCACTCTGTTTGGGGAGGGGGATAGTTTACATACCATAGGAATCAGATATAAAGAAATGTCAAATTCCAAAGCAAAACTTTTAAACCTAAGAATTGTATTAAGAAGTATCCTAGTACCAGTTTTTATTTTCTAGATTCACATAAAGTAGTGTTCATCATCTCGTTTGAAAAATAAAAACTTACTATGTAAATATATATTGATTTCATCTCAATAACAAGATCAACAGTAAAAATAATAATTAGACAATCATCACACAAAATTAAAGGTTTTATACTCTGTTTGTGTTTATTATAATAATAATAGAACTTCAAGGTGTAGCAATGAAGAATTAGCTTATTTTAGAGCAATTGTGTGGGAGGCAACTAATAAAATTACATTGACATTATATATACTTGTCTTTCCACAAGAATCACAGCAATCAAGTCAAATTAAATTTAAAAGAATACACTAAAATACTCACTGCTCAAAGGTGATCAACAGTTCTTTCTTAAGCATCTAACTGTGATAATTAGGAAGATAATGCTTGATTTGCCCATAAAACTCATTATTTCTTTTTCTATTTCTGGGATTCATTTATCTCACTTACCTGTGACCTGTTTAGTATGGATCTGGGTCACTTTTAAATTAAAGAGTATACATCCTAGGGTAATGAAAACTCCACAAAAGGACTGTGGATATAAATAAAATGCAGGCATTTCCTAAATTACAAATATCTAGCTATGAACACACATGCATGTGAACAGAGGCCTGGAGAATAAAAAGTATAACCAGTTTTGCCAACCCTAATGCTTACAATGTCCCTGGTGGCTTAGATAGTAAAGAATAGGCCTGCAATGAGGGAGCCCTGTGTTCGATCCCTGGGTTGGGAAGATCCCTGGAGTAGGAAATGGCAACCCACTTCAGTATTCTTTCCTGGAGAATTCCAAGGACAGAGGAGCCTAACGGGCTACAATCCATGGGGTCGTAGATTTGGACACAACTGAGCAACTCACACAAACACACACACACACACACACACAATGCCTACAACATCAGGTAGGTAAAATATATGTGAATAGAGCCACTCTTTCTTTGTTTTTGGCTGTGCTAGGTCTTTGTTGCTGCATGTGGGCTTTCTCTGGTTGTGGCAAGTGAGAGCTACTCTTCGTTGTGGTAGACAGGCTCCTCATTGCAGTGACTTCTCTTGTGGAGCACAGGCTCTGGGCACATGGGCTCAGTAGTTACAGTACACAGGCTCAGTCAGTGTAGCTCCTGGGCACAGGCTCAGAAGTTGTGGCAATAGCCTCAGTTGCTCCACAGTATATGGAATCTTTCCAGACCAGGGATCAAACCCTTGTCCACTAGCAGCCAAATTCTTTACCACTAAGCCACCAAGGAAATCCTAGAGCCACTCTTTAAGTGGAAGCAGCCTCCATCCAGGCCACCAAATTATTGCCATATAGGAATAAGGGGCAGCAAATCCACATCCATATATAAAACCCCTGAATGTTTGAATATTGGACACACCAACTCAAAACTTTAAAAAATACTTTGTAGGTCACACAAAAGATTTCTATAAGCCATTATGAACCTTCTTCAATGTACAACTCACGATGTTCAAGAGAAATAGTTCTCCAGTCCACTGTTATTGAAAATGTGTAAATCTAGTCTGTGCTTCTAAACATGCTTTCAGAATGTAAAAGAGCTGCTCTGTGAGTGGTAAATAGGGGATGATGGTAATAGAACATAACCGACACACTGCCTTTTCAGTGTTTTCTGCCAGCACATTAATGTTTTGTGTCACACAGTAAAGGCAGCTAGCTGCAAAGTATATTAGCCCAGCTCAATGCAGTAAGTGACAGAGGAATAGGGTATTGCTTCATTCACCCTGTTTTGTCATAGAAGTGATTATTTACAATTTCCCCCAATCTTTTTTGTATTTTGGCCTTGTACCATTCTCTGCAGACTCAACACTTCCTTGAACATCCCTTTTATCAAGCCACCTTCATTTTTAAAGTCTCTTATATGCTGTTGTTGCTGTTTAGTTGCTAAGTTGTGTCTGACTCTTTGCAACCCCATGGGCTGTAGCCCACCGGGCTTCTCTGCCCATGAGATTTCCCAGGCAAGAATACTGAAGTGAGTTGCCATTTTCTGCTTCAGTAGATCTTCCAAACCCAGGGATTGAACCTGTGTCTCCTGCAGTGGCAGGTGCGTTCTTTATCACTGAGCTAGTATATTTATTAACAAACTGGTATGACTTTGATTTATAAAATACTAGAATCTAATTGAAATTACTGTTATATTGGTACTTTGTTTACAATTTTGCCTCAGTGTTAGTTGGTCTGCCTCAATCTTATTTTCCCCAAAAGTGGTTCTATTTTTGGTACAAGCTTTTGTAGAACACAAGTTCTTCTCAAGAAATATGTACATCACATTATAGCAAAAATATGACCCGTTGTTGAGATATGGATGTGAGATTTCAAGTTAGATCTGTTCACTAATTAGTATCATTAAACTAACCTTTCAATATAAGTGATTGTCTTTCAACTAAACCCTTTGTTCTTAGTCAGTTTACACTGCTGTAATAAAAATACTATTAATAAAAATAATAATACTAAATAATAATAATAATGTAATAAAAATAAAAATACTGAGTGGCTTAAAGAACAAACATTTATTTCTCATGTTCTAGAGGCTCAGAAGTTCAAGATCAAGCTACCAGTAGATCTGATATCTGGTGAGAGCCTGAATCCTGGTTTGAAGACAGCTACACTCTTACTGTACCCTCTCACACCAAGGAGAGACAGATTGACAAACATCTGGTCTCCTTCCCCTTACAAGTTCCATCATAGGAACTCCACTCCCATGACCTTAACCAAACCTAATCACCTCCCAAAGGCTCCATCTTCAAATGCCATCACATTGGGAATTAGAGTTTCAACACATGAATTCTGAAGAGACATAAATTTTGCCTACTCAACAATTACAAATTGATTAGAAATGGTACCTGGCAGCCTGCGAGACTTTGGGGCATGGTGGTGAACAAGAACGATCTGGCCCTTACTCTCATAGAGCTGAGCTCCTTATAAGGTAGATGTAGTAATCTCTGCCATAAGTGGTGACCTAGCCAACTAAAGGGTGGTCTCTGCCAAGGAAGCAGGCTGCTCCCCAGAGGCCAAGAGAGTGAAGAGAACCTCCCATCACTGTGCTCCCTCTCACTGCCCTTGGGAAGGGCAAGGGGATTCTCCCACAACACACACCTGCCACCCTCGCCCCATCACCCCCACTGAAAGAGCCAGCAGCTCCCAGGGACTCTTTGCTGCTGACTGACTCTCACCTCACAGCTCTCAGATGTGTGACTCTGGCTCTCTGACCTCAGAACTGGTTATTGGGATATGGTGTTTCTGAAACTTGAACATAGGTTTTTCCTGTACTTTTTTTTTTAATTAATTTTTATTCAAATATAGTTGCTTTGGGTTTTCCTGGTGTTTCAGTAGTAAAGAATCCACCTGTCAATGCAGGGTTCAATTCCAGAGTCAGGAAGATCCCCGGAAAAGGAAATGGCAACCCACTCTAGTATTCTTGCCCAGTAAATCCCACGTGCAGAGGAGCCTGTCCATAGGGTCGCTAAAGAATCAGACATGACTTAGTCACTAAATAACAACAAATAGTTGCTTTATAATGTTGTATGGGTTTCTACTGTACAGCAAAATTAATCAGTCATCCATATACACCTATCCCCTCCTTTCTGGACTTCCTTCCCATTCAGGTCACCACAGAAGTAGAATTTCCCCGTGTTGTTTTAGCTTAAATTGTTTCCTGCTACAGTTTTCAGCTTTGGGGAGGAGGCAAGTATCCTCCTCCATCCCAGCCCTGAGGAAATAATGTCAAGACTAACACCAGCTCCCTGCCAAGGGGATGTTTGGACACTGGGCTGCATTATTGCCATATTATTACCATGTCTGGGGCTCCTACACAAGCATTCCTCCCATCCTCTACCATCCCTCCTTGCTAGGCCTAGGGCCATCGTCTCAGGGAAGCAAGGTGTCCACATGCATAGCTAGTTCTTTCAACCACATTCAATTTATAATCTAAAAGGAACTATGCTTTGAAAGCTGTGGCTTGGAAGGGAGATGTGTTGGGGCTTTTGAGCAGTGGGATATCTCATGGAAAACCACAGAAGAGGAAGAAAGGAACTTTACTTAGGAGATAGCAGAGAGTGCAGAGGAAGGAGAAATGTTGATGATTAAAGGGAGGGATAGAGGGAGGGGTTTAGTTGCAGTGAGAGGGCATTTGTTAAGGACTTTAATGTCAGAGTAAAGAATGTGGGTCTGTTATCGTAAGCAATAGGAAAATCTTGATCAGAAAAATAACATGATGGTTTCTGAACTTGAGGGCTGTTGCATTCCAGTTGGTTGTAGAATGGGTTGGACAAGAGAGAGGTGAGAATTTGAATAACCATCTAAGAGGTTGTTAATATCTATCTATCTGTTTAACTGGCAAAGAAAATCCAAACAGCCAGGAAAGTTTAGTAATTAAAGAGAGGTACAAACTCAAGGGACATTGTAAGAGATTTTAGGAAGCCATCAGGAAGAGCTTTGTTCATCTAGATCATCACTCTTCAAAATGGAGACTTCAATAAAATGAACCTTCCAGCATTTCCACCATTTTTTAAGACATTTAGAGAGAGAAGTCATGGGAACAAAAGAATTTCCATAATGAATGAAACTCTAGTCTTTGCACTCAGTGTCCCATTGACCACAGTAGCCTGGGTTGCCCTGAGAGTACCTGCTTCTCCTCTAGGAGTCCAGATGTGGGGTCAGAGGACCACCAAGTATCTATATGTACACACAAGGTCTCCAGCTGTTGACGGTCTGAATACCAAATATATTAGAATGCAGTTCAGGAAGGGATGTTCAAGAAAGGACTCCCATACCAGTTACAAAACTCCACTGCAAATAACATGAGCCTCTTAGCACCACCCTCCCTATACCATGCCACATCCACCAATGAAGGAAATAGACTTGATGCTACATGTTTCTGCTTTGAGCATGTAAGAGAGTTGGCCTGCTCTAAAATCACCACAAATCCGTGTCCTTCACTTTCAACACCTCATCTAAAATTCAATTAAGTGAGGAAACTTTCTAAGGTTATTGCTAAACTTGGTATTTTTCCTTCCCCAGGAGCCCCAAGTATATAACCACATCAAGAACATATTCACACACTTTAAAATTTTTAATATCAATAAGTTAGGCTATGAAAAAAAACCACTTTAACATAAAGGACCCCTATAAATAGCTAATTTTTTCAGCACCTCCCAAGATTCAGTGAGCATTCATCTTTTCAAGAATATATTAATACCTATGGCACTGTTTGTGAATGTCTTATTTAGGCACTTTCTGTTGCTAATTTTGTAATTATATTCTTTGATTACTTTACGAGTGCTTCTGTCTGACTATATTATAAATTCTATGGGGGTACAAACCTACTGTATTAATATTTTGGGTATCATCCGTAGTTCCCACTGCTATTTCTTGGAACAGAATGGGCATTCAATAAATGCCCTTCCCATCAGATCAAGTTGTTAAGTCAGAAGAGAAGTCAATGGTTTATAGTTAGGTCTAAATCTTTTGTGACTGGAGAAAAAAGGAAATGGGCAAGTATTTCAGCTTTAAAATGGCATGGGAAATTTGTTTTTTTCTCTGTAGCAATCCAAGTAGATGATATTGGATTTGCCATGTAGCAAGGATCATGGAAGTGCAATACAAAACTCAGATGACAGTATGAAATGTATTTTGTGTGTATTCACAAAACTCCACAGAATCAATCACCATCCCTTTGACCGAGTTAATATGAACTCCAGTGGCAGTAACCCACGGACCTCTAATAGAATTCACTGATGGGAAATAGTAACAGTTCCCATGGAGGCATTACCTTCGCTGCTGACTGTGATCTATGGATGACAGCCTCCCAGAAAACACATTGACACAATAGGCTGTAATGGCTCAGATGGGGCCTTTATGTGATATCGGGCCAGTGATCCGCAGACAATGTCTCTCCGGGAGGTTTCTCAATTGCCTTCTCCAAAGCTTTCCCTCATGCTTTCAGGGCCTGTCCAGGTTCTTTCCGGAGCTCAGGGATGTCTGCCTGTGCTCTAAGGCTATTGAAGCTTGCCTCAAGGCATCTCCATTACACTAATGAGCCGCTGAAAAGCCAATGAGAAAATGAAGAATAGCTACAGATGGAAGGTTTTCTCCAATTTGCAATGATGTAGGTGTAGACGTGCTTGCTTATCAAGTGTAATTAAGCTCCAACAGTCAGATTTGGGCTTTATGTCTTCTCAAGCCCTGTTAACCAGTTTGAAAACTGCTTTCTCCACACCTAAAGAGCACACAAACAGAAAGAGGCCTTGTTACCAATAGGTCAATTGGTCAATCCATCAACAAATGTTTGTTAAATGTTTGTGTGTGCTAGGTCACTCAGTCGTGTCTGACTCTTTGCAACCCAATAGACTGTAGGCTGCCAGGCTCATCTGTCCATTGAATCTTCCAAATAAGAATACTGAAGTGGGTTGCCATTTTCTTCTCCAGAGGTCTTTTGACCCGGGGATCAAAGCTGAGTCTCCCGCGTCTCCTGCACCTCCTGTATTAGTAGGCGGGTTCTTTACCACTGAACCACCCGGGAAGCCCTTGGTAAATGTGCATATCCATAATTGTGCAAGATATTGTTGTAGATGTAGGAGAATAATTGGCTTCTGCTCTCAAGGAGCTTCTGATTGAGTTATAAGAGGTGAAACTGACTCATGTGACTCCATGTGTAATTATGGATGAATTGCTAGGTTGGTGTATTCTTTGATCTGGACTTTTTTGACAATTATGCACTCAAAGTTGCTTAATAAACACCTGTACTTCACTCATCATTGCTTTAATATAGTGACACAATGGGCATATGATGGCACTGAGCAATAACTCAGGTAATACAAAAAAAAGAATAAGATTGGACTCACCAGTGGGTGCTAAGAAGACCTGAACCGTACATTCTTAGAGTAAATCAAGGGCGTATGGGAAGTAGGACTGGGGAGAAGGGAAGAGAGGGAATTACTGACATTTACAAACACCAGTTATGTCCCAGACACTTTACAGGCTGCCTCATTTTCCCTTGACAACTGCCTCGTGAAGTAGAGATTGACATCATTCTACACAGGAAGGAACAGAGGCACAGAGCGATTACCTGTCTTGCCCCATGTCACACAAGGAGAAAAATTAACAAGTCAGAACTCAAACCCAGATCTGTCTGCTCTAAATCCCACACTCTTCCCACTCCTCAACATCTCTTTCTCATCTTCTATCTTCTTTTTAACTACTGTCTCTTGCACCCTGTTATGGGAATGGTGGTGGTGGTTTAGTCGCTAAGTCATGTCCAACTTGTGACCCCATGGACTCTAGGTGGCCAGGCTCCTCTGTTCATGGGATTTCCCAGGCAAGAATACTGGAATAGGTTGGCATTTCCTACTCTAGGGGATCTTTCCAACCCAGGGATCAAACCTGCATCTCCGGTATTGGCAGACGGATTCTTTACCGCTGAGCCATCGGGGAAGCCCATTAGGTGAAAGAGTCTTTTTCAAATAATTCCAGGCTGGTGATTCTGGGTTGGGTGGGAAAAGGGAGGGATTGAGCACAAGAAAACAAAGGTGAAGAACAGATTTCAGAGACTGCCTTCTGCCAATTCACACAGTTCAGACCAGGGCTGGTGGACTGCCAGGATGCCTGGTCTGAAACACTGGCCAGCACCCATTCTAACCAGTCAGTGTAAAAGTTAGTAGGGGTATGACAGACTTTTAAATAACATCCCCCAACTCCTTAATTGGTTTATGAATTTGAAGACACTGAATATTGGTTCTTGAGAGGAATAATGTCAAATATTAAAGGAAGGAAATACAAATAACACTTATTGCTGAGAGAAAATTTATACTGAGAAAAATATCAATTCTTTCAGTCACATACTTTACATATTTTACATAACCCTTAAGATTATTAGAAAACAAGCATAACATTTTTTAAATAAAAATTTAAATACATATTATAATTGGTCTAAACTTACAACATAGAGGACTTTGATTTTTATTTGTTGCATAGATCCTTTGAAAACATAATAACTCTTCTAGCTACCCTAATCCATTACCAATATCTAACTTCTCAGTGGTTTAATTAACATCTAGATTTTTTCTATCCATAGAGGAACATAAAATATATTTGAAATCTGCGTTTGCTTTACAAAATTTAGTCATATGTTCTACTCTGTAGCTTCTTTCTGTACATAGTGTCCAAGGACAGCATTCCTTGTCAATATATAGAATCCAGTTTGTTCTTTTCAATAAGTACATGGTCTATGTATGGATGTATCATAACTTCTCAAGCTTTATTGACATATATTTATAGTATTTTCAATGTTTTTATAACTTAGGTAACCCTACCAAAAACATCTTTGTGCACTTTTCCCACTTTCATGAATATTTTAATAAGAAAAATACATCCTTTTAAATACTTTGATATCCTTTTAGCAAATTACTGTAAATATGTATCTGTGCCTATTTTATAGAAATCAATATATATATTTACTCTTCATTTTTATAATTTATTGACATATTATTATGCCAATATGATAAATTCATATTAGGATAATATATGACATGTGTTCTTCATCAGATACAATCACCAAATATAACACTGCACTTATAATTAACAGCAATTTTCTTTCAGTCACAGCTGATGGGTAACCAAAGAAGTGAAAACCAAGCACTATCCTAACAGGTTTCAGAAACACTGTCAGAACTCAGAATAGTAACTCAGTGAGGACTGGAATAATCATAGAAGGCTTTTTCAAAGAGCTGGAACTTCAGCTGCCTTGAAATATAAGGAGGATTTGGAGAGCTTAAGACAGTAGGGCAATGGCAACCCACTCCAGTACTCTTGCCTGGAAAATCCCATGGACAGAGGAGCCTGGTAGGCTGCAGTCCATGGGGTTGCTAAGAGTCGGACACAACTGAACGACTTCACTTTCACTTTTCACTTTCATGCATTGGAGAAGGAAGTGGCAACCCACTCCAATGTTCTTGCCTGGAGAATCCCAGGGACAGGGGAGCCTGGTGGGCTGCCATCTATGGGGTCACACAGAGTTGGACACGACTGAAGCGACTTAGCAGCAGCAGCAGCAGCAAGACAGTGGGGCAGTAGAGAATGTGAAACTAAGAAGTCAGTACCATGGACAGAGCAGAGATGGACCAGGAAAAGAGTGCAGTTTAAGGAGTTGTGAGTAGAGCTGTGAGAGGTGAAGTGAGGTTTTATGATGAGGATTTTGAAAAGCAGAATCAGAAGGTCTAGATTTGATGTAGAAATAGGAAATCAGGACCAGTGGTCAGTTTATGAGAATAATCAACAAAGCTGACAGCCATAGGAAGTAAGGCTTAAAGAGGGAAAAAAGTGTCATATTGAAACAATGGTAGATCCAAGGTCTGCACTAGTAATCCCACAAATGAAAGGAGAGAGTTAAGTGAGACATTCCACAACGTGCTCCACAATAACAGCTACTGCTTAATTAGAACTTGCCCTATGCCAGGCCCTGTGTTAAGTGCTCATCAGCTCCTTAATACTCATCATGATGACCCTTTGAATCTATGTAATAACTAATCTCATGGATAAAATATGCTCAGGCTCAGAGAGGTTAAGCAACTTACCCAAGGTAACAGAGATTGCAAATTACAGAGTTGGGATTCCAATCCATATCCATATTGAAAGCCAGGAACAAGGGCTGAAATACAAATTTACATTATAAGCCTTATGAAGATACCATTCCATGTTAGATCATAGCATCAATAAAGGAGATGGTCCTTCATGTTCTACAATGTTTCCCTCCTTCCAAAAAAACTGTAAAAAGATAGTTTCTTTTAAAAGTGACCAAGTTCAAATCATTTCTGGGATAACTCCACCCAAGCTGATGAAGTCCCTAAGAGGCATAAATTCTAATACCAGCTTTGACAAATCATGAGTTACCTCACATAATATCACTTAGCTTCTTGGAATCTCACTCTCCTCATTCACAGTGAGGTATAAGGAGTGGTATAATAGGCCCCTGCCTCCCAAATACTCTGATGCTCCTATTCTTTGCATATTTGTTGCTAAATGAAGCTGGATAGAGGACTGAGCTAGCAAAATCTAAATCTTACCTGGCTCCCAAGATATAACCTCTTATAATTCCTGTATGCATCCCTTAATTTAATTATTTATAAAATAAATATTTCTTGAGTACCTACTATATGCCAAACAATTCTCTAGATGCTGCCTGTATAGCAAGGAAAAAAACATTGGTCTCACCTTTTTAGTAAAATAACGAGAGCTAACTTTTACAGTGTACCCTTTGTTCTTATATGTGATTTAAGTATTAACTCATTTAATCTTTACAGAAATCTTATAAGGTATTTCTTCATAAGAATGAGCCATAAGGAGAATTAGTAACTTGCCCAGGATTATACAACCACATAGCAGAATCAGGTTTTAAACTCAGGCAGCTGAGCTCCAAAACCCCAACTCAGCCTCAACATTTTGCTCAGTAATCATCACATTATCCCATTGCCCATAAGTAAAGCCACCACTTGGCCAAAGTTGAAATGAATGTCTTCAAGAAAAGCCATAGGATTCTATGACTTGAACTTTGGAATTCCAAGACTATGTTTGAATTCCAGTTTTCACACATGCTAGTCAAATTGGTGATTTTAATTTCTCTGAGACTCAGTTGCCTTGTCTATGACATGTAGGTAAAATAATGTCCACCCCATAGGGTTGTCATAAGTCATAAGGTGGAAGACAATGTTGAGTACCACAAAGGGAGTCAGAATAAGTACTCAAGTTATTTTAAGAGAAGACCCTAGCACTTTGGATGTTGGAAAGTATTTATAGATGCAGAACCCATCTTGACTTCAGTCATCTGATCACCTACTTTGAAGAAACCTCAAGAGTCTAAGATATGCTAATTCAGAACTGGAGGCCTTTAAACATCAAAGTGCATTTTCATGGAAGAGTAAATTCTTAGGGGTTACCCATGCATCCTATAATCACCACGAACAAGGGTGGAAATACGCAAAGCCATGGAACATTCTAGAGCTATCTACCCTGGGGGAAGGTTAAGTTTCCTCTCTGATGGGGGCATCCTTAATAGCAAAGATGCCTTGTGTTTTGTGTACCATTGATTGTATAATGGTCTTCAACACCTCAGGATCATTGTGTTGGCACCAGAACAGCCCCATAAGGAAGATTAGCAGGACTATTTTGCACTTTAATTGATTTCTTGAAACATTTCCTAGATGAGACCATTATTTGCATTTTCCTGATGGCTAATCCAAATGTACATCTTCTAATGGTTGGGATGTGACACACAATAAATTTGTGACAGTAAAAGTAAAAAGAGTCACAATACCTAGTCCCAAGTCTCCAGATGCTAAACCACCTTCTTTTCCTATTATCTGCCTATATGAATAAATGAATAGGCAGACTCATGGAATACAATTTCAAAGTATTACAAAAATTCAATTAAACCTACATGGAAACTGGTAATAGATGAGATAACTCTCAAAACTCCTTGTACTAGAATTATACAATACAAGGCAAAATCTAAATCACAAACATGACTGCCATTTGCCTAACCTTTATATCAGTCTTTGGTAATACAGGATCCAGAACAACAGATTAGCATTCAAATCCTTATTTTTCCAATTTACCAGCTATGGAAATCACTTCTCTATGACTCAGTTTTCTTATCTGTCAAATAGGGAATAAAAATACTCAATAAAAATACCCCAAAATACCCAACCACCACCTTGGGCAATTATGAGAACCAATGATATAATGTATGTAAACTGCTTAGCATGGGGCCTGCCACATAAAAATCCAAATTCACTCTTATTACTATTTTATATACATTTAATGTATTCTATACAGTACATTATTCCATATACAAATAATGCATTTTATATATTGGTTCTGATCTTTTTTAAAAAAACTCCAGAAAAGGTGGTGTTAACCCCTTTGTATAGGTAACACAATGCAGGTTCAGGCCAGACATATGACTTGCACCAAATTAAATAGCTGCTAAGTGTCAGAAACAGGTCTTTCTGATCCTGGAGTTCAGGTGTTTCACACAAGGCATTCTGTCTCTCAGAGTCACCTTGGCCCCCAAAGAAGCCATCATGCTGACTGAAATAACTCCCATCCTACGTCAGTTTCCACTGCCAACCCAGCACTCAGCTCTAAACTCGAGACTCCAGTAAGGCTGCCCCAGACAGAGACAAACCAACACGAACATGTTTACAACATGCCTTTCACCATGGAAACTGGCCATTTTGATGGGCATATTTTAGCAGGAAACAAAGTGGCTTGCTTTCCAGAGTGCTTGCTCTTGCATTTCATAACGGAAGGAGAAGAGCAGCATTTTTTTTTTTTTATTGGCCCATAACCTTTCAGTTATGTGAGTTTGGCACAAAATGACAGCTGTTAGCACAGCAGGCCACCTCTTGGCATTCCAGTGATGGCTATATTAGTGCCACCTCAGGCCCAGACCTGTCATAAGCCTTTCGTGAATCAAAGTGCCACTAATTTTCCTCTTATAAAGACCACAAGATGGTATCCAGGCTGTGCCTTTCAATTTATATTGTTCTGTCATGCAGCAGCGAGATCATGAATTTTAAATGCCTACTGTGATTTGGTCCTTTAACTGAACCACGGGCCTGATGCCATTACAGAGAGAATGGTGCAAAGTAAGTATAATAGTATTTTTACAGTGAAATCTACTTACAATAAATTCTGAGAATTGAGAATAAATTTTATGGAAGCTCCTCATTAACTACTAATTCTCCCTTCTCCTCCTTGCCCTCGCCTCACCCTCTCATGCATTACATAAACCTTATCTTAAAGGACTCAACATAGGACTAAAACAATCATCTCACTGCCTTCCATAGATGCTGGCAATAAAGAGGAGATGGTGGCAATAAGATAGAGTACAAGGGTAGAAAAGGAAAGAACTGGAGGCAAGTGTTGACTATGGCTTCATTAATAATTCATAATCTGTCTCTAAAAACCCAGGCTTCCCCTAAACTTATTCTCTCAAGGGATGTAACCAATACTCTCCTAAACACCCAGGATTGAAGCAATGAAACCAAACCTTTGCCCTGTTCTCACTTCGCCACTCACACTCAGCCACTAGGTCTGTGGATACTTCCTTCACAATATCTCTCAAATCCAACCTTTGTTTCCATTCCCACTGCCACCACTTTCACAGAGGTCATTATGAACTAACTACTGAATCATTGCAATTGTTGTTTATTTGTAAAGTAGATAAGAATTCAGCTCTTGATGCAAGAAAATCTAGGTTCAAATTCTTAATCAGCCACTTGCCAACTGTGTGATCTTGGATCATTTATTGAATTTTGGAAATACTGAATATTTCCAAACTGACTCAAAGAAGAAAGAGAACAATGAGTGGCTACCTCTAGTGTTGTTAAAATAATCAAGATAATACATCCAGAGTGCTTACATTATTTTTTGACTATTTTGCATGATCCATTTTCTCCCTCTTTACTTCATTCTACATACCTATTTTGTGTGCCAGCAAATTTGGAAGACTCAGCAGTGGCCACAGGTCTGGAAAAGGTCAGTTTTTATTCCAATCCCAAAGAAAGGCAATGCCAAAGATTGCTCAAACTACTGCACAATTGCACTCATCTCACATGCTAGCAAAGTAATGGTCAAAATTCTCCAAGCCAGGCTTCAACAATATGTGAACTGTGAACTTCCAGATGTTCAGGCTGGGTTTAGAAAAGGCAGAGGAACCAAAGATCAATTGCCAACACCCACTGGATCATAGAAAAAGCAAGAGTTCCAGAAAAACATCTATTTCTGCTTTATTGACTATGCCAAAGCCTTTGACCATTCTACAATAAACTGTAGAACATTCTTCAAGAGATGGGAATACCAGACCACCTGACCTGCCTCTTGAGAAATCTGTATGCAGGTCAGGAAGCAACAGTTAGAACTGGACATGGAACAACAGACTGGTTCCAAATAGGGAAAGGAGTACATCAAGGCTGTATATTGTCACCTTGCTTATTTAACTTATATGCAGAGTACATCATGAGAAATGCTGGGCTGGATGAATCACAAGCTGGAATCAACATCGCCAGGAGAAACATTAATAACCTCAGATATGCAGATGACGCCACTCTTAATGGAAGAAAGTGAAGAAGATCTAAAAAGCCTCTTGATGAAAGTGAAAGAGGAGGGTGAAAAAGTTGGCTTAAAGCTCAACATTCAGAAAACTAAGATCATGGCATCTGGTCCCATCACTTCATGGGAAATAGATGGGGAAATAGTAGAAACAGTGGCTGACTTTATTTTTTGGGGCTCCAAAATCACTGCAGATGATGACTGCAGCCATGAAATTAAAAGATGCTTACTCCTTGGAAGAAAAGTTATGACCAACCTAGACAGAATATTCAAAAGCAGAGACATTACTTTGCCAACAAAGGTCTATCTAGTCAGAGCTATGGTTTTTCCAGTAGTCGTGTATGGATGTGAGAGTTGGACTATAAAGAAAGCTGAGCACTGGAAAATTGATGCTTTTGAACTGTGGTGTTGGAGAAGACTTTTGAGGGTCCTTTGGACTGCAAGGAGATCCAACCAGTCCACCCTAAAGGAAATCAGTCCTGAGTGTTCATTGGAAGGACTGATGTTGAAGCTGAAACGCCAATACTTGGCCACCTGTTGTGAAGAGCTGACTTGTTTGAAAAGATCCTGATGCTGGGAAAGATTGAGGGCAGGAGGAGAAGGGGACGACAGAGGATGAGATGGTTGGATGGCATCACCAACTCAATGGACATGAGTTTGGGTGGACTCCAGGAGTTGGTGATGGACAGGGAGGCCTGGTGTGCTGCAGTCCATGGGGTTGCAAAGAGTTGGACATGACTGAGTGACTGAACTGAACTGACATACCTATTTTAAGTTTCTCTTACTAAAATAAAGCAGCAACAGGTCATATTCTGTTCCAAAACTGAACTATACTCCCAGCATGTGAGATGAATAACAAATACCTTGGCCTCTCATTGAAGACCTTTTTCTATCAGGTCCTAAGTTATCTTCCCACCCTACCTCCATTTCATTACTGTTCACAGGTCATAGCACTCTTTCCCCCTTCATTTCCATACCATCTCCATCATCCAAACACATGCAAATTTAATCTACTTCAAATCCAGCATCCTTCATAAATGTCTTCTTGACACTTCAACCCAAACTAGCCTCCTTTCTCCACCAAACCCTATTTCCCACATCATTTATGTTGCAAGGGACATATTGCCAAACTTGAACTCCTTTTTTCAAGTATTTACATCTTATATTTGCAATTGAATAAGGATGTTTTTCAGTTGCAACCCAAGGGACCACCTTACAAGTGAAATGGTCTCAGACAAAAACCTTTTGATTCTTTAGTGAGTGATTTCTTTTGGTTGCAGTCCAAAATGTACACCTCACATGACACCTTACTTGATAAATTTCAGGAGAAAAATGGCTTTAAACAATGTGAACTGGGACCCAGAAAGGGCTAAGAAGATTTCAGTGTCCTTGATGTGGTAGTAGCCAAAGTGAAGCCAGTGGTGACTATCTAAGATTGAACACCTCTTCAATGCAGATGTCTAACGCAGGTCACTGAAAACAGGGAAAGGGGCTCTTGGGTTTATGGCCATATGTTAATGGACAGAGATAGAATCCTTACCTCATGGGAAAGAGACCAAGGAGCCATGATCTACCTCACATGTTGAGAGAGCAAAAGAGGAGAACCCTATTGTAGGTGACATCCTTAGTATTCCTGTTTCTAATGATGGAATTCATACCACAAAGCATGTTGTTCGAATGAAGCCTTCATATCATTCATTATGAAGTGAATCATAATGAATAAGAAATAAATCAGTTGTGAATAAATAAATAAATATCAGTGTGAATTGATTCTATTTTAGCCTTATAAAATAGAATCACACTGCATGTCCTTCCTCCATCCTTACCAAGCAAGCAATCTGTTTTCCCAGCCCCAATTCAACAACAGTGTCTTTGTCCTGATCCATTTGACAAGTTATAAAGCCAAGTCCCTCTTTCCCAGAAATCAGTGACAGTTGGGCCTGGAGCACCAGAGAGTGAGCCGAATCAAAACCAGAAATGAACCAAACAGACCAGGGAAAAGTGGTGGTAGGTTCTTCTCAGAAAACTGTATCACCATGGCAGCAAAGGCACAGCACAGGGAGGTCAATGCGAGATAAGGATGCCACAAGCGAAGAACAAAATAGCATAACCAGGAGAATGATGCAAGCTAACTAAAGGCAAATGTTTGGACTGTGGTAATCTTCATCATCATCATCATCATCACTGTCCCCGCTCTGGACCCCTTAGCCCCCTTTGAAGTGTTTTGGAATTCAGAATTTGTGGACTTTTGAGTCTATTGATAATATTAATTTAAATGCATCTGTATTTCTGCAGCAAATCACAGTAAGTGGGATTAAATAGAACCAGTAAATAGCTTCACGTCAGTTCAGGTCAGGCTTTGCCACCAAATGAGTTTTGACTCCAATTTACAAACAGAACAGCTTTTGTTTTTTCAGAATGTGGGGTAGGGGTGGTGTTCAGAATTACAAATGAGACTGTGGACTAAGAAAACACTTACCAAGTGCCAGGTGATGAAGGGTATGAGGACCTCCACATGCCTAGGAGATTGAATCTTGGATACTGGGCATCATCTCTACTGCAAAATGATGAAGCTGAGGCCCCAGGAGATTAACAACATTCTCACAGCCATCTCAAAGTTCGCTTACAACTTGAAAACACAACTATAGATAGGTACGTAATTTAGAGATAGAGATCCTCTTTTTTCTGACTATACAAGTAGTCACTTGGCAAGCCATTCACATGCAGTGAACCCAGATTTCAAAGAAAAATTTTATTTGAGGTAGATCTATTTAACTATATTCTAGGGTCTGTATTCTTCTCATATTACTGATTGATTGGCATTGCCATTGCTCTCAAATTGCTATTTTGGAATTCTTCCTTGATGACTTTGGGTTGTATTGGAATAAAGAAGATCAGTTATTTTGATGTTGACCATTTCTTCTAATGACTATTTTTAGGGAATATGTCTAAGGTTATTTAAAAAGTCATTTGATTCTATAATATCACCAGTAATTATCTGGTATCATGAGGTCTGCAAGAGAAAATTTTGTTTAAAAGACTAATTTTTAAAAATGGTATGAGAAGAAAAGATCACACTGTCCTCAATACAGTCTGTAGATCATATTTGTGCCTAACTATTATGTATGGATGTGAGAGTTGGACTGTGAAGAAGGCTGAGCGCCGAAGAATTGATGCTTTTGAACTGTGGTGTTGGAGAAGACTCTTGAGAGTCCCTTGGACTGCAAGGAGATCCAACCAGTCCATCCTAAAGGAGATCAGCCCTGGGATTTCTTTGGAAGGAATGATGCTAAAGCTGAAACTCCAGTACTTTGGCCACTTCATGCGAAGAGTTGACTCATTGGAAAAGACTCTGATGCTGGGAGGGATTGGGGGCAAGAGGAGAAGGGGACGACAGAGGATGAGATGGCTGGATGGCATCACCGACTCGATGGACGTGAGTCTGGGTGAACTCCGGGAGTTGGTGATGGACAGGGAGTCCTGGCGTGCTGTGATTCATGGGGTCGCAAAGAGTCGGACACGACTGAGCGACTGATCTGATCTGATTTGATTACGGAAGTACAACAAACAATTACGTGTCTACCTGAACATGCAGGGGACAGCTTTGCTGACAGACACTCTGTCCTTGCACATTGGCGCTTTGCTCTTTCACCTGATACTCACTCCCTCCTGAAGCCACTCCTTTATGTAGACATGCATGTGCATGCGTGTTCAGTCGCTAAGTCCAGTTCAACTCTCTGTGACCCCTGGGACCATAGTCCACCAGACTCCTCTGTCCATGGGATTTTTCAGGCAAGAATATTGGAGTGGGTTGCCATTTTCTTCTCCAGGGGATATTCCAGGCCCAGGGGATTGAACCTGCATCTCCTGCTTTGGCAGGTGGATTCCTCATCACTGAGCCACCTGGGAAGCCCCCTTAAGGGAGCGTGCAGCTCCAAGTTAGACATTCTGTAAGCTCAGTGCCCTTGGCTCCTACTCCCAGCACCACTCTAAAGATGCCTCTCCTTTAGTCACTCTTGCATCGTGACTGACTCAGCTGAAACCATATTGGGAAGGACAAGACAACAGACCAAGGGGGAGTGGACAGAAGCCACCCACCTTCCCTACCCTCTCCCCTATGCCTACTTTCTTGAGTTCCTAGGTCTTCTCATCAATGACCTCACTCTGTAACCAGGCAACATTCAGAGCAATTTTAAAAGCCATGACCCTTAAGAAATTCATCATCCAGAAACTTCTCCAATTTTCATGGTGCCCAAACTCTCTCCCTCAAGTAGACAGATCCTTTTGGAAAGTAAATACCTATTACTTGAGATTTGTTTTCCCCAAGTATTGGTTTTCAAGAATAGAAACCTAGTCATTTGCCACATCTATTTCCCTTTGGACTTGAATGTTCTGAGAAGTAAGTTGATTTCTCACACTTGAAACAACAAAAATGCAGTCGGGAGAGAGTGGAGTGTAGCTAGGCTAGGAGAAGGAGAGGCAGTCCTCCTGCTAATGTGTGCATGTGAAGATTTTCATTTGACGACTATTAATAGTAATGAGGGTGATCTGCCAAAATCCCTGCGCACTGAAATGAAAATATATGCTTTGGTATAGAGATTTCCTCTTACACTGTTGATAATTCATTATATGATGTGATCAACTTATACTATAATAATGGCACTTATACATCACACTTTGAAGATGCTTTTTATTGACTTAATGTGAATATTATTGCCATCGTTTATTACAGAGAAGTATCTTGTAGTAATTGAAATACAATACGGTATCATTAATCATCCTGAATACAAAATGTTAACTTTAAACTGGTCACACTGTATTAAATGCTCCTCTACCCATAAAGCAATTTGATTTGCAAGTCTGTAAAAACTGGATGTTTAGAATTTAGTGGGACTAGCACTTGGAACACATTTCTCTATGTTAGACTTCTCAACAGTTGGCTTTAACTGAAGTAAGTTTTATTGTTTCATTTGGCCAGGTTTTCCCTTCCAATGTGTACTTTACTGGATAAAAATGATTGTTTGAAGTCGTTTTCATACAACATAAGAACAGGATTGTTTTCCCATCTCTTTAAATTGACCCTGAGAACTAGTTACCTACCTTCTTCATATTTGCAAGATTTAACAGACTGGGACCTTAAATAAAGTAAGTGGCACTGTCAGAGGAAAATAATTCATGGAGACTAGAGGTACGATTACAGATCTCTGCCCAGACATTATTCTGGTGTGCGCTGCTCCAAAAGTCTCATTTGTTGTCAAATAGTGACTGATATTTTATAGGTTAAATGATTTGATTAAATTTTATAGGTTAAATTATTCATATTTCTTTTCACTCAACTGTATCTAATTAAAAAGTCACTTATAACCTGCAAACCACAGGTAAGGTTAAAAGAAGTTTTGTTTTTTTTTTCTTTAGCTGATAATACACAAAGGAAGAATTATTTGGTTTTGGATATAGCATTTATTTTATAATGAAGAAACATTTCCGTTTACTTTTAACACATCTTTTAAATCAGAAAATATTTCTCAGACATATGACAATTTATCTACATTATTAAATAGTTGAGTGTTTAAGAAGCTGCTTTCTTTATTTCAGTCATTTACAAAAATAACTCACTGGGTGGTATTTTATATTTTAAAAATTTGTACTATAATTCCATTTTGGTTCAAAGTCTTTTGTGGATTACAGAAGTAATGTGTGCTCATTATAGATAATCTAAAATATACAAAGAAAAAATTAAATCACCCATAGTGCCTCAAGGCAATACTTTCAAAGGCCCATGTAAGCATTTTGAATGGTGCAGAGATGTTTAAAACATGCTCTGAAGACTGTTGCCTTTCCTTTTTATTCAGAAAATGGCTATAAGCAGTTTAGCAGCCTCTGTGTCATAGGTAACGGAGTGATTCTCTGTCATTTTAAATTCAACTTTTGTCAGTAGTACTTCTCTTCACAGAGACATTTATTTTTGACCACTTTGCAAAGAGATTAAAATGAAAATGTATGAAGAGTCCCAGAAGGTATTCTGCTTTGAAAAGCTGTTTACTTGCCTTGGGCATGATTTGGGAGGGTAAAGGTCAAGGATGAGTCACAGGAAAGCCCCACGGGCTGTCCATTCAGACGTGCTCAATACTCTTTCATCTCTCTCTGTTTTTGTTGACACCAGCTGTGTCTACCTTAATCCTCCTGTGAGTTTACATCTTTTTTTCTTAATAATCTGTAAGCAAACCATAGAAAAGGGGCTTGTGCAGACTAGAAAGTAATGGTGGGGGAGCAGGTGATGGAAAAAAAAAAGGCAGAGGAAAAAGAAGTGTAACGGGCAGCAAATTCCTTTTTATAAAATGTCAGAGAAACCAAGAACATTTGACAAGATTTGATTTGACCCAGAGCATCAGTAGAAGCTGTGATTCTTAAATATCCAACACCTGAAACAAAGCAATGTTAATATGCTGAATTTCCTAAAGAATCTCAAAATGTTTCCTATAGATTTCTTTTTTGTAAGTGTCACAGATGACAAATATGTTTCATGATTTGAAGGCTTTGGTGATCATCAACTTTAAATACAATTAACCTAGGAGATTATATGCAATGCTGGTATTTCATATGCAAGTTTCCAGACAGTAGGGCTATCTAAGTAAGATGTTCTACCTGAATACTCCCTTTCCTAAAGCATGAAAGTAAGGGTGACATAGAATTTAATGGATTTTAAACCCTTTAGTGTGGGAAGCATGGGAAATAGGTGATAGAAGGAAAACTGGTACCTTTTAGGCAAAAGAAATATGTGAATGCATGGAAAAGACAAAAGAGGGGAGTTTAAAAGAGAAAGAAAGAAAACCAAGAACAGAGACAACAAAAGTCCTGAAAAACTTTACTGACATCGCCAACTATCTGACGAATCCAATTAAGAACACATTAATTGCTTGACTCTAGATTGATACATTTATTGATGGATAATGACCAGTGGTGGCCCCACCTGTGGAAGGCAGCTGTTGAAACTCTGACTTGAGGTTTGTAGGAAAACCAGTGCTGATGCTGTGACCCACAAGGAAAAACAAAGGGCAACAAAGGCATCAAAGACAGATACCCTAGGCAACATCTAGGGATTTTTCAGCAGAATATTCTCTCTTTTTTCTTCCAAAGGAAAAAAAATCTTTAATATGAGCCATCAAGGTTGGGGTGTGATGGAGAAAGGAAAGAAGAGTTGTCTGTCTCTCTGGAGAGATGGAGCTGAGCCTGGAAGTGATGGGTAGGGCTGAGATGCTGAGTGCCCTGCAGTAACCCATGGCAACAGCCATTCCCAGAACAGCTGTCAAGCAGTGACTTAAATGGATGACCCAAGTGCTTGGTTTGTTTTTATTTGGTTGCCTGTTTTTTAACCTCCTGATATATGGCTTTGAACACTGAGAGACACTGTTTTTTGCAAGAAATAAACTGCTAAATATTTTAGGTTGAGAATGTACGTTTTCTTAAATACCCAAAGGAAACAATTTTACTTCCAGGAGCACAAAGAACTAGTTCACGTATTACCCTTAAAAGCCCAGATTCCAAAATTTAGTGCATGCTTTGTGCAAATACTATTATTCGAATTAATGCTTTTTCAGGTTTTAAGAAAATAGTGCTGCCAAGGGCAAGTTCTCCATTCCTACCCAGCCTAGCAGAGGCACAGTACCTGGACCTGAGCCTTAACTCTTCCACCAGCTATTAGTTCTCCAATTCAAGGCAACTATGGACCCCCTCCACTCCCAGTCTGTACATCTACAAAATGAGCGTGATCATAGCAGCACTATGAGATTTGAATTAATGCAGGGACAGCACTACACAGGGCATGGCTCCTGATTAATGTCCAGTAAAAGTGAGCTAGCTATCATTACCGTTTTTATCAAGTGCAAAATGCCATCACTGTATGATACACCATTGTTTTATATGCCACTAAAACAAACAATGGATGCAATACACTGCAACGCAATGCTTTCTTACTTGGCTTTTTTTAAATTTTCTACTTCTGCAAAAGTTCTTTTAAAGTTATATATATATATAACACTCTAATGCATACATTAAAAGGGAAATGTACATTAAATAAATACCTTTGTATTCCTAAAAATCTTTTTAGCATTGAAGCTGGTTCCACTGAATTTCTTTTTGAATTATCAAGGCTCTGTACATAAAAACACTAGGAAAAATTGCTGATGATACAAAATTGGGTTTATTAAACTGCTGAACAAGGGAAAACACCACCTTGATCGAGTCTCAGCAACGTTTTTAAAAGAGGAGACAGGGTAATTTTAGGATTTAGGGAGGTCTGTGAGTAGTCAGAAGGTGGTTAGGGGCAAAAGGCTGTAAGCAGGATAGGTCAAGATTTGTAATGAGATGAGTTGCCAGAAGTCCCATTATCTTGAAATGAATGGGTCTGAATAAGCTGATGTTAAAACACTTAGTTTGCCATGTATATCATGGTTTGTATAGCTTATCTGCTTTGTAATTATACTACAGTTTTGAAAGCTGTGGTTTCTGTTTTATTTTTGACCCATTGTCATCGATGTCCACATTTTTCCACCCAATGTCATGCTCTGTGCCCTTAAGGCCGTTAGTGATGCAGTACCTCTTAAGGCCTCCAGGATTCCTTTGCACTGCTGCTGCTAAGTCGCTTCAGTCGTGTCCGACTCTGTGCGACCCCATAGACGGCAGCCCACCAGGCTCCTCTGTCCCTGGGATTCTCCAGGCAAGAACACTGGAGTGGGTTGCCATTTCCTTCTCCAATGCATGCATACATGCTAAGTTGCTTCAGTCATGTCCGACTCTGTGCAACCCCATAGACGGCAGCCCACCAGGCTCCTCTGTCCATGGCATTCTCTAGCCAAGAGTAGTGGAGTGTGTTGCCATCTCCTTTGCACTAGCTGGCACCTGTTCTGAAGATTTCGATGCCCATGTACATTGGCAACCCCACTGACAACCACATTTCAATGGCTGTCCTGCTTATGGTGATCTTGAGACACCTCCTGATTTCAGAATTGACAAATATGAAAAAATGTGTCTTAGAATCAGTGAAATACAGTAATAACTTGATAACAACAATATCTAATTCTCATCTTGAAGAGAAGAACCAACTATATATTTATGTTCGCATTAGAGAATAAGCCACTTATAAGAGATATGTGAAAGATCTGTCATAAAATTACAGGACAAGAATTCTTATCCCTATAGATAAGCCCATATACCCCCTAAATGAGTCTGAAGGGGAGTTTTTATTGTTTGGTTTGTTCTGATCCTTATCATTCTGGCATTAATTTTGTTTCCTTAATTTAACAGTTCACTCACTTTTCAAATCTTTTTCTAGTAAGAAGGTATCTGATCAAAGGAGAAATAAGCTAAATCATGTAGACAGGAAAGTCTGACGTGTCCTGCCTATAGTATTGTCCTGCCATTGTATGAAACTAGAAGAGATATAGATACTCAAAGGTATGTTTTTAATTGGATTTTTAAAAAACAGGTAGCTTTAAATTTCATTCTGTTGTTCCTTTCCCAATGGCAAAAACTATTAATAAAAATGAGCACAATGAACACTCTCAAGAAGAGAAGTCCAGAAGCAAACAATCCCTCCGGACCCTGACCTTCAGCCTTACTGTGATTTCCAAGAACCAGTGAGTATGTGTCTCTGTGTGTGCCTGTTCATATGCTGGAGGGAGAGAACAGAAAATCCATTTCTAGTATCAATATTATGCTTTCCTCTGCAAGATTACCCAAATGTCAGGCTTACAGAAAATGGTTATGTCACCTTATGACTAGAATGGGTCAAGGAAAAAGTCTCATATATTACCAGGGGGAACATGACATTCTTTGGAGATTCCATATAGTAAATGGGACTCTGTTCCCTTCCTTATCTGATAGGGACTCAAATTAAAATAATACTAAGTCAAAATAAAGTGTAAAGAAACTCAACAATGTCCTGATTTCTCCATGACTATGTTGATACATTTTTTGAGATGAAAAGTCTGGGTTTTTTTTGTTTGTTTGTTTCTTAACAAAAGAACTATGAGCTACCCCTCCACTGCTAATGTCCTGAGCATATGCTTTGTCTGCCTACTGGGTGATCCACACTGGGTGGCATCTTGGTTTGCTTTTGGATCCGGAAATGCTCTCAGCTTTAGGCTGTGCAGAACAGAGACATTCAAATAAAATTGTGAACTTTTTTTGTGTTCATTTATAAGCAACGTCCCTCCCCTACCCCTATCCTAACCTGATGTCAAATGGGTTGCTTTTCCAAGTACGATTTAAATTTTTTTCACTGCAGATTATTCACCCTGTTGGGTTTCTTTATCTGAAATTATCCCCGGGGAAACTCTGTGTTTGAAGCACAAAATGATATGAAAAGTCAAGCTAAAAAAAAAAAGGCAAAGCTAAAAGCTGAAGGCGGATGTTGGAAGCAGGAAAATCATTCCTTGAACTCCCCAGGAGTTGATCAAAGAGACAGCCATAAATTGCAACAAAGGCAGAGATCTACTCTGCTCTGAAAGCCAGCCAGAAACACTGGAAATGTTTCATTATTTATTTCATTAATTCTGTGATAGCAATCTCTACTGACAAGATTTGCAAATCTAATCATTTATTAATGAAACGTGTCTAGTGGGTTGTGCCCAAGATCTTCCTCAGGTCCCAGCCTCTGAATGGCTGAAACCCTTTGCTGGCTGCCAGCTTTCTCTCTTGCCACAATACGACATTAGGATTTCCAAGGTCCTCACCAGGGACTCTCTCTCTGAGCTCATAGGCATATTCAAAGATGGCTGCCTGCACAGTCCCGCTTTGAGGACAGCACGATGGCCATTTTCCAGTATGAGTAAACATGGCTTCATCTATTCATAGAAAACCTTCTCTGAGAATCACAACACCATGTGTGTGGTTTTAAGTCATGGCACAGACAGGAGTGGATCTTCCAGGCTGTATGTGCATTGTTGTTACTCACTCTGATGCAGAAAGGCTTAGCCTGACTCTTGACTAAGACACTGATTTTTCCTGGAAATTTCACCATGGTTTCAGATATTTCCAAAATCTCAGCCTGTTTCCTTGGCAACTGTCTAAGCTTTATTCCCTATGAACCCATGTGGCATGATTCATCAGTAAACAGTGAAGCAGCAGCCACCCAACTTACATGTTTCCTAAAGATTTCCTGGAAAGTGATCCTTGCCCTGAGCTATTGATATTTCACAGGCACTGTTGTTGATATTTCATAGAGCACAGCTAAAAAATAATAAAAGTCCCATAACCTTGTGCATAGGGAACAACAGCATTTATGGAGATAATGAAATGCAGAAATGAAAACCCCTCAGCAAAGCCCCTTTAGATGTGCCTAAGCTATGTTCATTAATCTGTGATAATTAGACTTATTTGCAGAGGTTAACAGCAGTGGCACATGGTAATTAAGCACTCCCTCTCTACCAGAGGGATCGAAAATGCTTCTCGTGTGACACACGACCAGTCTTCAAGACATTTTACATTTGCTTTAGGGCTCAGGTTTCCTATAGGGGAAAGAAATTGTATTCTATACAGCCATTACCAGATATCACTTTCTATAATGTGCAGCAACATTGAATTTCAGTTGTTAGTTCTAGAGTAAGAGTGACCTAGGGTTAGAGCAATTGGCTCCATTACTCACTGGCTGTATCAATTTGGACAAGTTGGTAAATCCTTTTGCCTCAGTTCCACCATCATAAAATGGGGCTGAAAATACCTTCTTCAGATTGTTCTGGGTTTTGTTATCAATGATGATAACATTCATTTGCCATTCACTGGATGTTTACAATATGCATGCACTGTTTTAAGCCCCTTACAAATACCCATTAAATCCCATTTTACAGATGAGGAAAAGAGTACGAGTAGCTTGCCTAAGACTACACTTAGGGAGCAAATAATTTAATTCACTTTGAGGCATCCAAGTCCCTTGTGAGCTTCCCAAAGTGAGTGTGAACTCACTCTTTTGAAAAAACACATTTCCCTTTTTCCTTTAGAATAAGAATGAGAGTTATGCACAAAAACAGCTTTATCTTTGGCAACAGTCATAATGTGGGCTTAGGCTAGGTGTAGTGGCATAATTTTATCTTTGAAGGAATCCACTAATAAAGAATTATTGGAATGTAGAAAGTAAATATAATCATAAGGGATTTGATTCAGGTCATACTGAATGGTCTAGTGGTTTTCCCTACTTTCTTCAATTTAAGTCTGAATTTGGCAATAAGGAGTTCATGGTCTGAGCCACAGTCAGCTCCTGGTCTTGGTTTTGTTGACTGTATAGAGCTTCTCCATCTTTGGCTGCAAAGAATATAATCAACCTGATTTTGGTGTTGACCATCTGGTGATGTCCATGTGTAGAGTCTTCTCTTGTGTTGTTGGAAGAGGGTGTTTGCTATGACCAGTGCGTTCTCTTGGCAAAACTCTATTAGTCTTTGACCTGCTTCATTCCGTATTCCAAGGCCAAATTTGCCTGTTACCCAGGTGTTTCTTGACTTCCTACTTTTGCATTCCAGTCCCCTATCATGAAAAGGACATCTTTTTTTGGTGTTAGTTCTAAAAGGTCTTGACAGAACCATTCAACTTCAGCTTCTTCAGCATTACTGGTTGGGGCATAGACTTGGATTACTGTGATATTGAATGGTTTGCCTTGGAAACGAACAGAGATCATTCTGTCGTTTTTGAGATTGCATCCAAGTACTGCATTTCGGACTCTTTTGTTGACCATGATGGCTACTCCATTTCTTCTGAGGGATTCCTGTCTGCAGTAGTAGATATAATGGTCATCTGAGTTAAATTCACCCATTCCAGTCCATTTTAGTTCGCTGATTCCTAGAATGTCGATGTTCACTCTTGCCATCTCCTGTTTGACCACTTTCAATTTGCCTTGATTCATGGACCTGACATTCCAGGTTCCTATGCAATATTGCTCTTTATAGCATCGGACCTTGCTTCTATCACCAGTCACATCCACAACTGGTTATTGTTTTTGCTTTGGCTCCACCCCTTCATTCTTTTTGAAGTTATTTCTTCACTGATCTCCTGTAGCATATTGGGCACCTACTGACCTGGGGAGTTCCTCTTTCAGTATCCTATCATTTTGCCTTTTCATACTGTTCATGGGGTTCTCGAGGCAAGACTACTGAAGTGGTTTGCCATTCCCTTCTCCAGTGGACCACATTCTGTCAGACCTCTCCACCATGACCTGTCCGTCTTGGGTGGCCCCACAGGCATGGCTTAGTTTCATTGAGTTAGACAAGGCTGTGGTCCTAGTGTGATTAAAAAGCCTATTGATGAAAATGAAAGTGGAGAGTGAAAAAGTTGGCTTAAAGCTCAACATTCAGAAGACAAAGATCATGGCATTTGGTCCCATCATTTCATGGCAAATAGACGGGGAAACAGTGGAAACAGTGTCAAACTTTAATTTTGGGGGCTCCAAAATCACTGCAGATGGTGACTGCAGCCATGAAATTACAAGATGCTTACTCCTTGGAAGAAAAGTTATGACCAACCTAGATAGCATATTGAAAAGCAGAGACATTACTTTGCCAACAAAGGCCCATCTAGTCAAGGCTATGGTTTTTCCTGTGGTCATGTATGGTTGTGAGAGTTGGACTGTGAAGAAAGCTGAGCGCCAAAGAATTGATACCTTTGAACTGTAGTATTGGAGAAGACTCTTGAGAGTCCCTGGGACTGCAAGGAGACCCAACCAGTCCATTCTGAAGGAGATCAGTCCTGGGATTTCTTTGGAAGGAATGATGCTAAAGCTGAAACTCCAGTACTTTGGCCACCTCATGCGAAGAGTTGACTCATTGGAAAAGACTCTGATGCTGGGAGGGATTGGGGGCAGGAGGAGAAGGGGATGACAGAGGATGAGATGGCTTGATGGCATCACTGACTCAGTGAACATGAGTCTGAGTGAACTCTGGGAGTTGGTGATGGACAGGGAGGCCTGGCATGCTGCGATTCATGGGGTCACAAAGAGTTGGACACGACTGAGCGGCTGAACTGAACTAAACTGAACTGAGAAAGTAAATATTCCAATTCTCCCCAGTTTTAGTAATTATACTAAATAAGGGAATACATGCAAAGCTCTTTGTGTGATGCTTTGTGCACACTAAATACTCAATAAACAATACCTACTATTATGATAGAAGTGAACGGGCAGAAAAGCCACAAAAGGGTGAACCATATTTTTTGCTACACATATGCCCATGAATGTGGACTTACTCAAGATTGCAGTCATCCGTAAGTTCATACATGGTAAGATTTTGATCCATTTCAGTCAAATAGTAGCTAGATCTCTTGTAGTATTTAAAAAATGAAAGATTGAAAACTGAACCCTTAGATGAAAATCAACTAAAAATGGATTAAGACTTGAATTTATGATCTGAAACTGTAAAACTTCTAGAAGAAAACAGGTGGCAAGCCCCTTGATATTGGTCTTGGCAATGATCTCTTTGTATTTGAAACCAAATACAAAGGCACTAAAAGCATACAAACAAGTGGGGTGACATCAACTAAAAAGCTTCTGTGCAGCAAAGGACACATCAGCAAAATAGGAAAGCAACCTATGGAATGAGAGAAGGTATTTGCAAACCACATATTGAATAGATAAAAGGTGAATATCCAAAATATACAAGGAACTCATGTAACACTATAGCAAAAAAATAAACCTCACAAATAACCCAATTAAAAAATGAGCAAAGGACTTAAATAGAAATTTCTCCAAAGATGTCTAAATGACCATCAAGCACATGTAAAGACATTCAACATCACTAACTACCAGGGAAATGCAAATCAAAATCACAGTGCCGTATCACCTCACACCTATCAGGATGTCCATCATCAAAAGTACAAGAGATAACAAATGCTAGTGAGAATATGGAGAACAGGGAACCCTTGCACACTGTTGGTGGTAATGTAAATTATTAAAAGCACTATGGAAAACAGTATGGAGGATTCTTCAGAAGTTAAAAATAAAACTACTATAAGATCCACCAAATGTCACTTTTGGATATATATCCAAACAAAACAAAATCACTATCTCAGAGAGATATCCATGCTCCCATGTTAATTACAACATTATTCACAATAGCCATGGTGTGGAAACTACCCAAGTGTCATTGATGTATGAATGGAAAAGAAAATATATACACACACAATGGCATATTATTCAGTCTTAAAAAAGGAAATCCTGTCATTTGTGACAACATGGATTGAACTGGAGGACATTCTGCTAGGTGAAATAAGCCAGATAGAGAAAAGCAAATGCTGCCTAATATCACTTATATGTGGAATCTAAAAAGAAATGTTGAACTCATAGAAACAGAGTGGGTAGAATGGTGGTTGCCAGAAAGGATTAGGAAGAGGCTAGTAAAAGTGTATAAGCTCTCAGTTATAAGATGAATAAGGTTTGAAGATTTCAAGTATAACACGGTGGACTACGGTCATTAATACTGTATTGTATAATTGAAATTTGCTAAGAGAGTAGAATTTGGGCTTCCCTGGTGGCTCAGATGGTAAAGAATCCACCTGCAATGCAAGAAACCTGGGTTTGATCCCTGGTTTGGGATGATCCCTCAGTGGAGGGCATAGCAACTCACTCCAGTATTCTTGTCCATGGGGTAGTCCCCATGGACAGACGTGCCTGGGACTATAGTCCATGGGGTCTCAAAGAGTTGGACATGACTGAGTGACTAAGCACAAGAGAATAGAATTTAAACATTCTCATCCAAAACAGAAGTAAATATGTGAGATGATGGATGTGTTAATTTGATAGTGAGAATCCCTTCACAATGTATACAAATATCAGATCATCATATGGTACACTTTAAATATATTACCAGTTTATTTGTCAATTACACCTCAATAAAACTAGAGAAAAGTAAAGAAGGGGAGAGGGAGACAGAGAGGGGACAGACACATGGAAATGGGGGGACGAAGAGAGAGAGAGACATATAAATAGCTTAAAAAGGTAACCAAACTTTCCACTTAAATCCTGGAAAGCGAAATTTAAAAGCTCCGCAGGCCTTGAGAAGGAGAGAGGGGTTTTTCCTATATTTTAAGATGCTATCAGACCAAGTCAGGAAGGAATAATGGGAGTATAGCTGCTTTGCCTCAAGACAAGGCAGCTGCTCTGCCTCTTTAAAATCAGGATAGCCTCACGTTTGTCACCCTTACTTTCTGTTCAGGTTCTGGTTGAAGCCATGCGCATCTCGCACGAAGTCTAGAATAAGGATCTCAGCAGAGAAACGAAAGCCCAAAGACTGAGCTTGGCTGATTTTCCACACACAGCTGGTACATTCATTAGCAGTTCCTGACTCTTCTTTCTGCACGAGTGTGCAAATGGGCAGCACGGCACTTGTTTTTGCAAATCCTCTTTTTTTTACTTTTTTTTTTTTTTAGCTTTTGAAAGACAAGCATTGACACTTCCCACAAAGAAAATCCCTTTGCAGCACTAAGGAAAGAATTAAAGGAGGCCTAAGGAATGATCTGGGAAGTTCTACCAGTCCTCATTCACGCGGGAAATGAGTTCCACGCCTTTCTGCAGCTTGATGGGAACAGAATGTCGTCTCCAATTCACGCCTGCTTTGCTGGGGCTTCACCTTTGTCATCTGACTTGAATTTCCCCAGCATGATCAACTTTATTCAGCTTGTGGCATGCTGACATTCTTATAGAAACTAGGTAACACTGACATCAACACAGCTTTAGTTGCTTTAGGGTTTTGTTTTTGAGGGAAGGGCAATTTTGTAAACTGGCAACAAATGGCATCTTTTAGAGGGGTTTTCTATTCATACATTGAAAGGAGACACAAGGTTCAACTACATAATTCCTCAAGAGTAGGACTTCATCCACCCCCATTCTGTGATATTGAATGGACTCGATGTGGTGGAGTTCTCTTAAAAAATTTGTAAAGCTCTTCAGACTGCACAATTTCCAGGACAGGCAGGAGTCTTTCTTTTCACTAATAGGACCAGACAGAATATGAATTCTGGCCTTTCCCTGCTCTCCAAACTGTCTTTTCATTTGATGGCCTCTTTACTTAAAACTCCTTCTTCCCCCCGACCCTCCACCTCCAATTTATGACACTGGATTTCATGATGCAAAATAAGAGATAACCCTAAGCCTCACCGATAAGGTTCTGCAGGGGATTGTTCAAGTAATCGTGTGTCTTGGGTTTGAATGAAGAGAATCTAAGCTGGAAGGACAAAGATTGAAAGAGATAGAAAAAGATTTCTCTTGTTAAAGTAAATTAATTAGTTGGATTTATATGAGGAGACAGAAGGGAAGAAGCCAGGCTGTGCCCCATATTAATAACTCACTTGGGAGAAGCCAGATTGGATTGAAAGCAAAAGATGGGGGGAGGGGGAGCACTGTGTCTCCTTATACAAGAAGTAGCCTCAGTTTTCCTCTCTTTGCACTCTGTAACCTTTACATACACAAACACACACTCAGATTCTTGACATGAAAATGATGTCATCTTTCTTTTTGACTCACCAGCTAGACTACATTAATCCCCTGCAGCGTGAAGGCCAGCAGGAGGTTGCTTAAGGGACTTCAGGCCTGTGAATAAATGATGACCCAGTGGTTAGGGGCGGCAGCCTAGATACATTCAGGATGCATTAAAGCAATTAGCTAGAAGAGGAACGAGTACAATTTCCAGTCCCCAAGAAGGACCAGGCCTTATTTGGAACAGGGTGAGGGGCTTTACTGCCGAGGGCTGGTAAGAGCCACTTAGCAAAATGGCTACGCATGAAAGGAGTGTGGGGCTTTCTCCCTTGGCCTTGCTTGATACTAAAGCCCTTTAGGAGGGATTTCAGGATCATGGGAGCTATGAAACTAATTACTTTTGCTAATTGGTAGAGACAATGGTAGAGACAAATTGACGGAACCAGTCTTGTCACAGATGATTCCAAATCATGGTTTGCATACTGGTGTGCCACTGGTTGAATCTGGTCCATGGATGCTTTTTGCTTGGCCAGACCATTCAGTTTAGTGAAAGCGAAAGTGTTAGCTGCTCAGTCATTTCCAACTCTTTGTGGACCCGAAGGACTGTAGCCTGCCAGGCTCCTCTTTCCATGGAATTCTCCAGGCAAGAATACTGGAGTGGGTAGCAATTCTGTTCTCCAGGAGATTTTCCCAACCCAGGGATTGAACCCAGGTGTCTTGCACTGCAAGGAGATTCTTTACCATCTGAGCTACCAGGGAAGCCCCATTCAGTTCAGTTCAGTCTCTGAGTCGTGTCCAACTCTTTGCAACCCCATGGACTGCAGCACACCAGGCCCCTTTGTCCATCACCAACTTCCAGAGCTTACTCAAACTCATGTCCATTGAGTCAGTGATGCCATCCAACCATTTCATCCTCTGTTGTCCACTTTTCCTCCCTCTTTCAGTCATTCCTAGCATCAGGGTCTTTTCCAATGAGTCAGTTCTTCGAATCTGGTGGCCAAAGTATTGAAATTTCAGCTTCAGCATCAGTCCTTCCAATGAATATTCAGGACTGATTTCCTTTAGGATTGACTGGTTTGATCTCCTTGCAATCCAAGGGACTCTCAGGAGTCTTTTCCAACACCACAGTTCAAAATCATCAATTCTTTGATACTCAGCTTTCTTTATAGTCCAACTCTCACATCCATACCTGACTACTGGAAAAACCATAGCTGTGACTAGAGGGACTTTTGTTGGCAAAATAATGTCTCTGCTTTTGAATATGCTATCTAGGTTGGTCATAACTTTTCTTCCAAGGAGTAAGCATCTTTTAATTTCATGGCTGCAGTCACCATCTGCAGTGATTTTGGAGCCCCCCAAAATAAAGTCTGTCACTGTTTCCATTGTTTCCCCATCTATTTGCCATGAAGTGATGGGACCAAATGCCATGATCTTAGTTTTCTGAATGTTGAGTTTTAAGCCAACTTTTTTACTCTCTTCTTTCACTTTCATCAAGAGGCTCTTTAGTTCTTCTTTGCTTTCTGCCATAAGTGTGGTGTGATCTGCATATCTGAAGTTATTGATATTTCTCCCAGCTATCTTGATTCCAGCTTGTGCTTCATCCAGTCCAGCATTTCTCATGATGTCCTCTGCCCATTCAGTTTAGGCCAATATTAAAAAGTCAGAAAACTTCACGAAAACAAACAAAATCACCACCACCACCCAAACCCCACAAGTCTGGAAATGTTGCATCAGTGCTCCTGCTTGACACTAATTTGCTGACGCTGAGTACCACCTTTCCTCTTATACCAGCCACATGCTCTCCAGTTGGCCACAGTCCTCACCACTCCCCATGGCATTACACTTAACCCACTAAACTCACTTACTAGACTCATTCACATCTACCTGGGCCCCATAGGGAATTGAGCTTGTGACCTCTACTCAAAATGGCTTCTGAATTAGGTTCAACCAGAAACAAAAGGTTAAATTCTAGAGTCCCTGAGCACAGTTTGCACATGGACACTCCTCAGTCCCACTCCTAGAAGGGTTTCCTCTAGCGTCATGTAGGAACCCAGACTGTTTGTGAGGCTGCCACCCTCTCAGATGCAGAGTTGTAGCCTTGGGATGCACAGACAGCTATCTCAGCTTGCTCAGGAATGGAGATCATGAAGCAGCAACCAGAACAAAAGGGCATCTGAATACAATTTTAAATTCAGTGACAGGTTTGGGCAGTATCCATGCCCACCGAAATCTGAACAGTCAAAAATGTCACAAGCTAAATAAAATGCCAGCCAAGAACAGTCTCAGAGATCCAGAAGCTGCTTGGCATGCTTGGTGACACATCACAACACAGCAAGATGTGAGGACAGAGCTCCTAACAGACCAGAAGTCCCCAGCCGAGGTCCACAGTGCTGATGCCTCTGAACAGACACTAGCCTCTTCCCATAATACTTCCCACATACTTAAATCAATACAACTTTGTCTAGGTTTTCTCTTGTTCAGATGAATCTCCAGTTAGAAATGTCATTTAAAGACAAAGAGCTCCAATGACCTAAAGAAACCAAATCACACATCTTCCATGAAACTTCCACCTTCTTCCTACTCTCCCCAAACCTTCACATGCTTTTCTCACTTCTTGCTTTTAATCTCTCTTCTTCTCCCTCACAATCACTTAGCCCCAATGGGAATGAAGTGCTAAGTGGCTGCTCCCTTCTTCCTCTCAGCTGACGCTTTTGGAGCTTCTAAAAGGCATCTTCCAGACTGCTGTTGACACAAGAGCCTATGTCAGTAATCCCTTTGCCTCACACTAAAAGACAAGGCATGTTTCAAAAAGATGGCTGAAAAACACGCATGACTATAATGCCCCCAAAGAGACGGTAACAGACTGCAGTAAAAAGTACCTGGTACAGGGTCAGAAAATGAATAATGCAAACCTTCCTCACATGCTGAATTAACCTTGACTTATTTCATGCTTCCCCGCCCCCATCCACTGACTTTTGCTTCTCTCCAGCCTGACGTTGGCTGGAGTCATTCAGGTGTGCATTTTAATCCCTCTAGGAAACTTCTTCCGCTCTATTTGGATCACAGAAAGTGAGAGCGGTTGGATAAGCTTCTTGTCCAGCGAGAAGGGGTGTCATATGGAAGCTTGCAGAGATGGGGCCCTTGGGGCACCTGCCGGCCCGTGGGAAATGACCACCAAATGTTCTTCCACTGATACCGGTAGCCAGAGGCTAAAGCAGCTTGGGATTTAGAAAATGTCCCTCTTTCTAATTTCACAACACTCATTTTTCTTTAAAGATTTTTCCCCCCAGCTTCCTCACTCACATTACCAATCACAGCAACAACAACCTCCTTTGCCACATCAAAAAAAAAAAAAATCAAAAATCCTTTTTCTCACTCAGTTCTTGCAAAGGAAACAGAAGCAGGCACTCGTACCTGCTTTAGAGTCACCTCACCCATCCCACAGTCCATTACAGAGTACAGCGTTATCTTCCCATCATTTTCCAGGCACAAAGCCATGTGGGGCAGCAAGGTCTGTGAGAGCTCAATTTTCACCTAAATTGTACTCACAGGCCTTTCACCCTGATGAGGTTGGCAGGAAGAGCGGGAGCTGGTTAAGAGACACATGTTCACATGTGCAGGACTAAGAGGAAGATGTGGGCACATCTGGGCATACAGTGTGCTTTCTTGGTTATGGTTTGAAATAAATACTGTATGTCTTAAATGCAGTGCCACTGAGACAAGATAGTGTGCTCCACGGCGAAAGGGAATCTGGGTTTTATCTTGAGAAACTTGTTCTTGTCATTATGGTAATTTCTGTGAGAATCCTTTCAATGTTATCCAGGAGAACATTCTGCAATGGAAATGTTCTTTATCTGTGTTGTCCAGTATGATAGCCACCAGCCACATGGGACATTGAACACTTGAATTATTTCTACTGTGACTGAGGAACTGTATTTTTAATTTTATTTTAATTAATTTAAATAGCCACTTGTGGCTAGTAGCTATTATATTAGACAGTGTGGGACTATATGTCAAGACATACCCTGTTCTCTGTTCTATTTTGTTTTTGTTGTTATTGTTTTAACCAGTTTAACGTCTACCAGTTTAACGTCTCCAAATGCTTCCTTCATAAATTTCTTCAGTATTATCAGAAACAAGGAAGGCAGGGAGCAAACTCTGGACTATGCCTCCTCCTGGCCCAGACCTGAAAAAGGTGCTTTGGTGCACGAACCTCATTTACGTTCGGTTACAGCTTTACAACTCTGTTCTGAATGCTAACTATCCCCATGTCACAGCTGAGGAATCTGAAGGTGATGAATTTCAGTAAATGGCCTAAAATCACAAGATGAATAGCTTGTAGAACTGGAATTTGTGTCTTTGGATCTAGCCCAGTACTAGTTCCATTATAAATAAATGGTATTATTCTCAATCCTATTCTCATTTCACAGACAGGGGGGCAAAAGTCATTAATTACAAAAGAAATTTCAAGAAGTTACTCTATGAGTGGTAGGCATGGAGGTTTGTGGTCTTTAGCTACAAATTTCTTTCAGATCCAAGTGCACAGTGAAAAGTATTTAATGAAGGAGCATATGGCAAACTTGCACTTCTTGGTGCCAATGGTGTGGTCTGAAATGACTAGTTCAAGGTCATTCTTACTGCTGCTGAAAGATTTCTGAGAACTGCAAGAAGAAGAAGGAGGTATGTATTAGACAAACCCGGATCGAGAGATTTGGAATGTGTCCAAAATAAAAGGTCCTAAGAGTCAGGAAGGAAGCACCCTTCATCCAAAAGAACTCAATGCCTTGACTGGGGGAGAAAGTGGAAGAATTACCAAGGTTTGGGCAAGTTCTGTTGAAAGAGGTGTTTCTTCTCTTCCCAGGCCACAGCTGGAATCCCTGGCTACGGTACTAACCAGGAGGGTAGTGAGCAGAAAGCTCTTGTCTGCTGGTAGCCACTCACCCAAGAAGTTCCCTAGAAGGTGATGCTGATTGTAATTAGAGCCTCATCTCTGAGAGGGGGGTTGTCTCAATTCCCAGTCCTGTGCAGGCAGCTGGTGGCGGGAAGCTGCCGCCTGGCACGCTCTCCAGAGAGAGTCTCAGCTGTTCCTGCCGTCCAGAATCATCACTCGGTTAAGTTTCCCAGGATAGGGGTGGAGTGTGTCGGGGGAGGGTGCATGGCAGCGATTCTCCTTGGGAGAAGCCAGTGGACCCCCCACCACCCAAACACACACACACACAGGAGGCTTCTCACCGTGTGTGCCTTCCCAATCGGGGCGGCGGGCTTCAGTTACCCCCCGGTCCCTTGCTGGCTGTTCATTTTCTACGCCAATAGGCTCTGAGGTGACAAGTTCAATTCCCAGTTCTGTCAAACCTGCGTTTTCTTCCCTGACCTACTTTTCCCACTCTGCAGTGTTGGAACAATGCCTCGCTCTGTTCCCTCTTTAGACCCATCTTTTGCCTGAGCTGGTGCAGAAACCCAGACCTTTGCCAGGCTTTTTTGCCTTGAATCCCTGACAAGTGTTGATGGGAAAAGAGAAAAAAAGGAGAAGGAAAAAATAATCCTCACTATAAAAGAGTTCGGTTCCCCCACAGACAGCCCGAGTCAGGTGGGAGTAAACGCTGCTGTGGGTAAGGGAAGAAAGCTAAGATCAGGCTCCTCCACTCATCCCTCTCCCCTTTACCTCTCACACCCACCCTCAGTTCCCAGGCATAGTGAGAAGCAATTGAGGCCATGCCAAGAACACTCCTGACCCCCTGAGCATCAAAGAAGCGGCTGCCGAGTTTGAGGACTGGCACCGAGGGCCCCTACAAGACGGCTCCCAGCCACCCTCACTCAGCACCTCCTCTGTGACCGGTTCCCGCAAGGAGCCTGGGGCAACTGCTCCCAAAGCCCTCCAGCACCAACTGTGGGGCTGGCACCCCCCAAAGTTTTCTCAGGCTTATGGCCACAAGGTGCTATAAAAAGAGTTCTAATGAGGTGGATGAACCTAGAGCTTATTATACAGAGCGAAGTCAGAAAGAGAAAGACAAATATCGTATATTAACACATATATACAGAGAAGGCAATGGCACCCAACTCCAGTACTCTTGCCTGGGAAATCCCATGGACGGAGGAGCCTGGAAGGCTGCAGCCCATGGGGTTGCTAAGAGTCGGGCACGACAGAGTGACTTCACTTTCACTTTTCACTTTCATGCATTGGAGAAAGAAATGGCAACCCACTCCAATGTTCTTGCCTGGAGAATCCCAGGGACGGGAGAGCTTGGTGGGCTGCCATCTATGGGGTCGCACAGAGTCGGACACGACTGAAGCGACTTAGCAGCAGCAGCAACACATATATATGGAATCTAGAAAGATGCTACCAACGATTGTGCAGGGCAGCAAAGGAGACACAGACATAAAGAACAGACTTTTGGATTCAGAGGGAGAAGGAGAGGGCTGGGATTATTTGAGAGAATAGTATTGAAACATATACATTCCCATATGTAAAATAGATAGCCAGTGCGAGTTTGACGTATGATGCAGGGAACCCAAGACTGATGCTCTGTGACAATCTGGAGGGATAGGGTGGGGAGGGAGGAGGATGGGGTTCAGGATGGAGGGGACACATGAATACCTATCAGTTCAGTTCAGTCGCTCAGTCATGTCCGACTCTTTGCGACCCCATGAATTGCAGCACACCAGGCCTCCCTGTCCATCACCAACTCCCGGAGTTCACTCAAACTCACATCTATCAAGTCCATGATGCCATCCAGCCATCTTTAGAGCCGATTCATATTGATGATGGCAAAAAAAAAAAACCATCACAGTATTGTAAAGTATTATTCTCCAATTAAAATAAAGGAATAAATTTTTTTTAAAAAGAGAGAGAGTAGTGTAACTCAAGAGCCAGGGAGGAAGCCCAAGTGAAGTTTCTCTGTGATCTGTAAAGCAAATGTGAAAGTGTTAGTCGCTCAGTTGTGTCAGACTCTTTGCAACCCGACCCCATGGACTGTACCCTGCTAGGCTCCTCTGAACTCTCCAGGCAAGAATACTGGATTGGGTAGCCATTCCCTTCTCCAAGGATCTTCCTGACCAAGGGATCAAACCCAGGTCTCTCACATTGCAGACAGATTCTTTACCTTCTGAGCCACAGGGAATGCCAAAACAAATGTGAAGATTTGCAGATAAGTGCGGGATAATCCAACATGGGGAGAGGCGAGAGGTAGAGAGCAACAATAAAATCACGTCATCTTTAGAGACTGAATGTTGTATGGGGGATTGTTCTGTGAATTTAATACACTAAGTGAATTTACATATACCAAGTGTCTGTCCATCTCAAGATCCTATAAGACAGGTACTGTAACACCCCCAATGGTACAGATGGTGAGGTAGAGGGTGGTCCATGGCTAGTCAGTGGTCATGTTGGGACATGGACCCAAAGAATCTGCTCCCGTTACCCCCAGTCTGGACTCTGCACCTCCGCCCTGCTAACACCATCCTCTCATCATGCTTTTCCTGGCTCTCCATCTTACACTCAGGATACTTGGTCACGGTGTCCTCTCTAGCACCCTAGCAACCTTCCTGTCCCTCTTCACCTTCCAAGTCTAGGCTGCCCACCCAGTCAGTCCTGTTAAGGCAAGTGTGTGGGGAAATCTATGGGTGGATTCCGGGGAAGATTTTCTTCTCAGAGAGGAGAACTCTCCACAGGAAAATGGTTTTGCTTGCATCCTCCTTCTTGCTGGTTCTGCTGCTACGTGAGGACACAGAGCCTAGTGCTGTGGCATCTATCTTGCAGCCATGAGGGAATTCACCTCTAACATACGGAGGATAGAAACAAGGGAAGAAAAGTGCCAGGAACTTGAAAATGCCATTGAGCCACTGCACCAGCCTTAAGCTGCCAACTTTCTGATGTATTGTTTGATTAAAAAAAAAAAAAAAATAAACTTTAAGCCTTATATTTGTATCTACCAATAGTTAGGGATTCTATTACTTGCCACCCAAAGCACCTACTATTCGAGGTACCTAGAAGCAGCCCTTCAGAAAGGGTGTGAAGGACATCCTGTTCTCAGTGTTGGTCACTGTCCACCCTGACTCACACATCTACTCCCCTCCCCAAGGACACTCCAGGAAAGATAACCTGGCCACCACTCTGCCTCTTTCCAGGTGGCGCTAGTGGTAAAGAACCCACCTGCTAATGCAGGAGATGTAAGATATGGGTTCAATAGCTGGGTCTGAAAGATCCCCTGGAGGAGGGCATGGCAACCCACTCCAGTATTCTTGCCTGGAGAATCCCATGGACAGAGGAGCCTGGCGGGCTACAGTCCATTGAGTCGCAAAGAATCAGATAGGACTGCGGTGACCTGGCCCGCACAGGCATTCTGCCTCATTTCCTGGCCTTTGCCCTCACTACTCCTTTCTGCAGGGAAAATCTCTCCCCAGAGCATCACAGGGCTGCATTTTTCTCTTCACTCAACTTCCCATCCTATATATTGTGTGTTTCCTATGTAGGTAGGAATTGTTTGTTCAAAATCTCTCCACACTCTACAGTCTGTCCATCTTACTTAGAACATGGCCCAGCTTATAGCAAGTGTTACCTGGAACATGGCCCAGCTCATAGAAAGTGTTCGGATATTGGTATGCAATCTCCAGCTAATTTTGCGGTGTTTGCTAAGGTGTCTCAGTGGGTCCTTCTCCTCTTCTTCCTGCACCTCCTCCTTCCTCTTCTTTTCCTGTTTCTCTTCTTCCTTCTCTTTCTTCTCTTCCATCAAATCTGACTGATGCCCTTTATGCTTCCTTTGATGGTACAGATGAACTCTTTTCCAAATTAATCTTCCCAAATTTGTAGAATCACTGCTTGTGTTCAAGCAGCTGAAATGTCAATTTGATCATTTCCAGTGAGAATCAGTTTTAAGGGTATCATTGCAAATTGGGATGCTTTGATGGAATGACAATGTAAGGATGTTTTCAAGCTTCTTATGTTCATTTCACCATATTATTATAGTGGTTTTCAGTCTTTCAGACATTTTAATCTATGCTTAATTATGCTCATTCCCAGAGGCTCCTTAAAAGCAAATGACACAATTTTTTTAATCAAATAAATAATACACATGAGGCCTTCTAAGACTTGATAGAAGCCTGTGTGATCAACTGAAGAGAATGACTGTGATCAGAGGGCCTGAGAAACAGGGGTTTGTAAAGAGTCATCACCTTCCTCTCTGGCATTTCTAGTAGCTCAAGGAAAGTCTTCCAAGGCTGAGAAGATATCATTTTTGCCAACATTGTATGCTAGCCTGTCCTCTCAGCTGGGATAGAATCTGCTAAACCTGATTCTTCTTGGTGATCAGTTTTCTATGCAGAAGGATAAGTATGGTTCATCTTCCCTCCCTCCAAGGTGGCACCACGGAGTCCATCTGGCTGCTTTGAGAAAAGGAGAAAGAACCTCAGTCCCAACTGCTATGATAAAATACAGCCTGAGTGGCTTAAACAATGGACACTTATTTCTCACAATTCTAGGAGAGTCCAAAGACTCTTCCAAGGAGGCTATGGAGTCCAAGATAAAGATACTAGCAGATTTGATGTCTGTTGTGAGTCCTCTTCCTGGTTTTCAGATGGCCTTCTTGTTGTGTCCTCATATGGCCTTTCTTTGATGTGTACACATGGAGAGAAAGAGATCTCATTTCTGATCCTCATTTTATAAGGATATTAATCCCATCATGAGGGCCCTACCCTCATGATTTAATCTATCAATAATTACTTCCCAGAGACCTCAACTCCCCAGAACCATCACACTGGGGATTAGGGCTTCTACGTATGAATTTGGGAAGGGCATAAATACTCAGTCCCATAGCAGGCTCTTCTGCCACTTTGTAATAATGACAAGAATCAGTATAAGATGAGGGCACTGGGCATCCCTTTCTAGGGCAATCAGGCAACTTTCAGCTCATGATGGGTATCCATCACATGATTTAGCCTGTCCAGAGCTTTGTCACCCTTCTTCTGCTACATTTTGTAATATTCCCTCTTAACAGTTTTCAGAAGGACTATCAGTTAAAGCTCCTCACCCTTATCTAGCTACGAGGTTGACATGAGGCCCAAGATGGGTAAAGCAGATTCTCTTGGGAATTTTTATCTTGAAAAGAACAAGGACATAATTTGAAGACAACTCAAAACACTGGTATTCCCCTAAAGAGACTGTCCACTGCTTCATGCTACCTAATTCTTTGAAAGTGAAAGAGAAAATGTGAGCTGCTTCTATCATGCCTGACTCTCTGTGACCCCATGAACTGTAGCCCACCAGGCTCCTCTGTCCATGTAATTCTCCAGGCAAGAATACTGGAGTGGGTTGCCATTCCCTTCTCCAGGGGATCTCCCTAACCCAGGGACTGAACCCAGGTCTCCTCCATTGCAGGCAGATTCTTTACCATCTGAGTCACCAGGGAAGCTCAAATCCTCTGGTTCTAGTATTTTCTGACACTTGGTCTTCAGCTTTGGCTTTTACTAAATGACTACTACATATCCTTCAATTAATTGCTTTTTTTCCCTTGTGAGTTGCCAGGTTAATATGTGTAACTTACAATAAAAGGACCCTAAATTATAGACTTTTTAAACAATGAAGCCCAGAGCTCTACACCTGCTCCCACCACTGAGGCCTCTGAATATGTTTATGTTATGTGTCCTCTTCTAACTCTGGTAATCAGTGTGAAAAAGGACCAAATAATTGAAAAAATAAAAATAAAAAACCCAAAACCCTGGGTCACTCTCTTCCCAGTTTGCCATGTCATTCTCAAGTAGAGAACAAAAGCAGCAATTCCAGAGGCTAAAGAAAAAAAGAGCCTTAAAAAGAAATCTTATCTGTCTTAAAAGCCATGAATGAAATAAAGGAAAAAGTGTTCATCACACCTGACTCACATGATTACTCTGGGCCAGCCATCAATATGTAGATAGAAAGAAAATAATTGGCATAAGCTCCTTGAAATTTCTGCCTCCAGCCTCCCCAAGGAGGCCTTGGGGAGATTCAGATACCATTTGAACAGCTAGGGCTTCATAATGAGAACTGACATTCTAGTGTGTACTACAAAAGACACTTTCCTCCTGGAACCCTGAAAAGTCCTTTAATCAGCCAAAAAGTTGCTACCGTAAAAAAAAAGGTGGGGGAATAAAATAAGTTCCTCATTTATTGTTTCTCTGCCACTGCCATGCCCGCCTCTTTCTCACAGTCCAAGCCCCCCCTGGCATTATCTATGCCTACCTCATTAATGCCACTTGCTCATCGCTATGCCAGAAAGCCCAGCTGATTAACAGGAAACCCTGAGCTGAAGGTTGCCTGGGTTTCAAGTTGCTTATACGCACAATTCACACTCCATGTGTTAGGAGTTCCCTCTTTTCCTCAAGTCACTCCACGAGTCTGGCAAGTGGGAAATGAGCTTTGAATTGTCTCTGGCTCCTCGCTGACCAGTCAAACCCCAGGGAACCCGTGGAATATTTGATTAGTTGTAAACTCAAAACAACCATCACAAAGAAAGATAAAAGGTTAAAACCACAAGCAAGGCACCCCAGAGTGAAAAGCCTGAAAGATTGGAAAAGGTAAGCTGAAAAAATACTTAGACTTCCCCAGCAGCAGCTAAAGATAAAACGAGGCATGTTTCATGCCCAAGGCAGAAAATTAAAAATTGAACAGATTCCATTCTGAGAGATGTATTGTGAGGAGAGGTCTCCTTCATACCCCACCCCCAGCCAGCCCCTGTCATCCTGTCTGGAGTCCAGTCTTACCTGCCAGCGTGCTGTGTTTTCCTTTGTCCCCTCACTTCTAGCTGGGACAAATGCCCTGTAACTAACAAGTGTGGTCACCAGTATCATCAACAGACAATATTTTCAAGGCAACAATCATAGAAAATCTTAGGCATCAGATCCTGAGGGCTTTGCGTGTGCAAAGTGGGTATCTCTGCAGACCCCTCTGTACAAGTGGCCAAATGCATCCTTAGCACATCTTCTGAATCTAAAGGCTGGAATATGACCAAGGTCATGCCACATTCCTGGGGGTAATCTGCCTCACTCTACTGGTCCATGTGGAGTATATAGACCTGGGCCCCTTGCCCTGATTTAAGATATCTCTGATAATTCTATTCCAGGTCCAGACTACCCTAAAAAAATGGTAGAAAAAAGCTGTGACTGCATTGCAGTTTAACATTTCCCCCTGTTCAATCCTGTTTTATTCACTCCCTAAACAATAATATCCTGAGAGTATTCCTCCAATCAACTTATTGCATTAAAAACAGTTTGTTTTTTTTTCCCCAAAAGATAGTAGATTGAAAGGTCTTGAAATCCAATGTCCTACCCAGTCACTTCAGAAATCCCTTCTGTGATATCAAATGGCTTTTTGATGAAACTTCTCAGGACTTCCCTAGTGATCCAGTGGTTAAGACTCCATACTTCCACTTCAGGGGGCCAGAGTTCTATCCTTAGTTGGGGAACTTAGATCCCACATACCGTGGGCATGACCAAAATTTAAAAAGAAGAAACTTTTCTGTATTTAGGGTTCCACATTCTCATACAGGAGTTAAGAGGAGGTGGTACCACATCAGGGGTCGATCTCTGACATCAGGGTAGCTATAAAACTCAGTAAGATGATGAACTGTGTGCCAGAAAAAAAGAATACAGCTTCTTGGAAGGGGCACAAGAATGGTATGTAAAGGTTTTAAAAAGTGAGAGTCCGGTAAATACGAGTGTCCAAGAGCTCACAGAAAAAATACCATCAAATAGTATAGCATCATTTTCCTCGCAGAGGCAAGCTAATAAAAGAATATAGGGGGCCATCCTGCCAAGAGTGGTATAGAAACAACACAGAGAATTTATGATGAAAGGCCAAGGAAATGGGCAAGAAAAATAGGAGCGAAGGATACAAGGACACTACAGAGAGAACCGTTAAACAAGCACCATGCCCCTGGCTTATCTCTTTTGCACACCGAGCTCCCAGAGGCTTCCAACAGAGCTCAGCATGGCGGAGATTGACACAGAGAAAGCTTGGCTTGTCACATATCTAGCACGGCAGGGAAAAGTAGAAGGAGAGCCTCTGAAACAAGGAGTCAGCTGACTTCTAGTAGTCAATTGGGATGATAATTTTTGTAGTTATTGTTGGCAGACACGATCCTCAAACTTCTTGATGATGACCTAAACTAGTCTGGGCAAAGCCAAGATGAAGAATAAGGGAGCTGGTGATGAGCTGGTGGTGGGGGTCTTCTTTTGGTGGGAGGATATCCACACAGGAGTTTGAAGGGATACCAGAGAACATATGGATTGTTCAAGTAAACTGCAAAAAAAGAGGACAGGAGATTTGCACAAGTGTGTTTTGGGTCCAGGATAAGACAACAGGGAGTGATGAGAAACGTGGACCTTTCTAAGGCTTTACCTAGCAAAAGCATTTTCAAACATTTTTCTGTCTAAACTGCTGTGTTTATGGCTGAATCTGATTCCCAGGCTGTGAATTTGCAACCCCCATTCTAAAAGATGAAGACCTTCCCAGATTATCTCCAGCAGTTGCCCACTGCTGCCATTGCTCATGCTCACCACTGAGTCGATGGTCTCAATATCAGGTTTATGTTCTGTTCCTTGTCAGAGAACAGCCTCCCACATACCCCTGTCTATGTCTTTGCTGCCACCATTCTTATCACCATTTCTATTTAATAGCTACTTGAAGTCAATGCAACCACCAAAACGGAGGGGAGAAACTGACCAAGTGGAATTAACAAAATGAACATTTAGCAGGAAAAGTGAAGGCCTCCAAGATTGTTCCAGCTCTTTATACAGAATCAGACCATGGCATCTAAAGATCGCTTCCTCCTTCTGAGGAAAAGGAAGTCCATGGAATACCTGGACTGTGCCAAGAAATTCCAAGTACTTTCCTAGAGGAAATCAGGAGAAAGAAGGGTGGGGATAGGACTATAATGTACATTTTTTCTGTGGGCCATGTGGACTCTGATTCTCAGGCCTCGTAATCTCAGCTGCCCAGCTGATTTTCCTTATTTTACAAGTCATTATGCCTGCGAAAGCAGTTACGCAGGAGCCGAAGAAACAATCCATATATTAAATGTTTGTAACTGATAATAAGACAGAACAAAAGGAACAAACAGAAGCTGACACTGAAAACATGGATGAGAAACTTCCTTCTAGTCCCAAAGCTCCTGAGCAAGGCTTTGTTTGATGTCAGCTGCTCGGTTCTCCGAGACTGTGATCAAAGAGCTGTCCAGGCACCAACTGGAGATGGAAGTGGGAAGAGAGGCTACAAATTTAAAATCAAAACCAAAACCAAATGGAGCCATTTCCAATGGGACCACACAAACCTCACATTGGAAAAGAAATGGAGGAATTTTTCAGGCAGAAAGACCTTCCAGATTGTTTCATTCATTTCACAGACGAAGGTACTGAGGTCTGCGGTGACATGATGAAACTGGATTTACGTGCCGACTGTCATCGAGGATTTTGACCTAGATCACGACTTCTAACTTCAGACTTAATCTCCAATTCATTACATAATTTTGCCTCATTTCTGAGATGTTTTTATGCCTCAGCCTTTCCCTAATTTGAAAACACCCTTTCAACTCCTAAAACTCTACATTGACTTATTTCACAAATATGTATCGAGCTCCTAATGGGTACCTAGCCCTACTCTAGGTGCTGGAGATGAAGTGGAGAAGGGTCAGTGGAGAACAAGGCAGATAAGCAAGAAATTTATAGTCCAAAAGGAAGATGTTCGGCAGCATTAGTTGGCCAAGAATATCAAACTTATTAATGGCCTTTCATTGAAGTTAATTTTTCCATGGAAGTTAGTTATCTTGTTTCTTCACATAGGAGTTCTTACATAAAAATAACTGAGGCTTTCTTAGAAACTAAATCCAGACTTACGAGTTGTCATACGTACCCATATTATTGTTATTACAGTATCAAAAATACTAATGCTAAAGCAGGTCACTGTCACTGCTTGCACCCACCCCCATGACCCCTGAACACCAGCCTACATTAGAATTAGCAAGACTTGAACCTGTCACTGGGGGTGGGGGGGGGGGATTGGAGACAGACTGATTAAAAAGGGAAAAGAAAAGAACAGAAGAGAAAAAAATGGAGAGAAACAGCCAGGAGGGAGTAAAATAATACTAATTAAAAGACAGAAGTTATGGGTAGAGAATGAAATAGAGAGAGCATGGGTATGGGATGCTGGGACCAGGCTGAGGCCATAGCAGCACCTAGAACATTAAGTTCAAGTAGTAGCAGTTTAGTCACTAAGTCATGTCCAACTCTTGTGACCCCAAAGACTGTAGCTGCCAGACTCCTCCATCCATGGGATTGTCCAGGCAAGAATACTGGAGTGGGTTGCCATTTCCTTCTGCAGAGGATCTTCTCAACCCAGGAATTGAACCTGGGTCTCCTGCATTGCAGGCAGATTCTTTTATCGACTGATCTGCAAGTTGAAGGTCACTCTCAAAGTCTTGCAAGTGTCCAGACATCTTGCTTTCCCTCCCCAGTCCCAGAACTGGTGGCCAGAGCCCCTTAGTAACCCTATCAGTGTCACTGGTACCCTACACTGGCCCGGATATGTGCAATACCATCTTCAGTTTCCCTCTCCTAGATGTAGGGGCAGAAGAACTGCTGGAACTTGAGCTCCTTCTACCTCTCGTCCCACCTCATTCCTGAAGCTGCTTTCTCACACCAGGCCACACCACACTTTCCCTCTTCCTTGTCCAGGGTTGTCGAGCTGTTGAGCACTTGCTAATTCTGTCATGGTTGTAATCTCTGCATCTCCAATTGGCATTTAAGCAGTTTGAGGACAAGCACCGTGTTTAATGGACTTCCCTGGTGGCTCAGAAGGTAAAGAATCTGTTTGCAATGAGTGAGACCTGGGTTTGATCCCTGGGTTGGGAAGATCCCGTGGAGAAGGGAATGACGACCCACTCCAGTATTCTTGCCTGGAGAATTCCATGGGCAGAGGAGCCTGGCAGGCTACACCCCATGGGGTTGCAAAGACTCAGACATGATTAAAAACTAACACTTTCATTTTCACCATATCTAATAGTCCATGAGGTCAAGGAAGGTGATGGGGGCACAGTAGGTTCTAATAAAGGGACTAAATTAATAATTAATTCGTTGGTTAGTTGTGATGCTGCTGCTCAGTTGTAGAGCTAGAAACAGAGATAATGACCTTCAGCTTGTAATTCACAGGCTTCCCAAATCACACCTTGGCCCCTAAAGTACAAAGAGTTGCCACTATCGTGTCTCTCCTGAGCAGCCATGTTGTCACACACAACAGGTGTTGTGAGAAGAGAGCTGAGGGTGATACTAATGAGATTGTCATAGGCCCCAGTGGATGACAATAGAAAAAGACAAGCAGAATATAGAGCAACTCTCTTTGTGGAAAGGATAATGAAACTTGAGGAAATGAAGAAGCTATTATCTTTACTTCAGTAAAAGAACACCCAGATTGCCATATACCTCCACTTATGGAGGGGTGGGGGGGTGGGGAGGGGAATCCACTGTGCATGTAGCTGAAATTCAAAAGAAGCCAATTTCCATAGAACATTCCCAATTTCCAAACCAGTTAGAAGACTGTTGAGATGTTAATCCCATCACTACAAAGGAATTATACTCATTGGGTATCTTTATGTGTGCGTCTGTGCATTAGTCAGTCTCGTCCAACTCTTTGCCACCCCATGAACTGTAGCCTGCCAGGTTCCCCTGTCTACGGGATTTCCAAGGTAAAAATACTGGCATGGGTAGACATTCCCTTCTCCAGGGGATCTCCCGACCCAGGGATCGAACCCAGGTCTCCTGCATTGTAGGCAGATTCTTTACCATCTGATCCATCAAGGAAGCCCTTGGGTATCTTTATGTTCATAAATAATCCTCTAAGTACAAGGAGGAGTCTAACTACTGGATAACTCCTGTCTGGGACATGAGATACCTTCTCTGTCCCTGTAAGCCAGCCTGGGCCATTGGCAGAACAGGCACAATCTGGCCTGTTCAGGTGAGTTGTAAACCATTACAGGTGTTTAGGACAATCACCCTCAAACACCATTGCATGATCTCGGCAATGCTTGGATTTTGATCCTATCTAGGCTCCACTTCTTGGGATAGGAAAAGGCAACTCACTCCAGTATTCTTGCCTGGAGAACCCCATGGATAGAGGAGTCTGGCAGGCTACAGTCCATGGGGTCACAAAGAGTTGGACACGACTAAGCATGCACGCAGGCACCACTTCTAGAACACTGAATCTACAACACTTTTTAGGCTATCTTCATTTTTTTTTTTTTTAATGTTCTGGCCATGCCATGTGGCATGTGGGATCTTAGTTCCCCAGCCAGGGATGGAACCCGTGGCCCCTGCTTTGGAAGTGCAGAGTCTTAACCACTGGACCACCAGAGAGTCCCAGGTCATCCTCTTTAGACTCCTCTTTCAACAAAATCTCACTGGTACCTGATCCTCGGCTTTCTCCTCCTCTGGCTTTCCAAGTCTTGAATTACTTCCCCTGGCCAACACAGCTCTTGCCCCGTGGAACATATCATGTGGCTGGTATCCTGAATGAGCCAACCCAAATGGCCTTGTGAATGCAGTGACTCAAATCCTGGGAGCCCATATACAATCCACCTACCAGAAATGGCAGCACTCATCAAGGTCTCAGTTGACTGGAATGAGGCTGGCAGAAACAGCTAGGCAAAACCTCTCCCTCTGCTCTTACCTACTTTGACTCCTTTACTTGGGGCTTGTGGGGACCCCAAGGGAATGCACAATTTCTGGGGTTCAAACATATGGACACATCTACCAGAACAGGAAGGAAGGGAGAAGGGGAGGCAACCTAAGTTTGCATGGAGGAAATACAAGGCACCTGAGAAAGGCCCCACCATGAGGGAAAGAGCCTGAAGTGTGAACCAGACCCAGTAGCAAGCCCCCAAATCCAAGGGAAGTCATGGTTCTGGCTGAAGCTGGTGGCAGATACCTGAATGCTTCCATTTCAGCTCAGGGATATATTTTGATGAAAGGGTGAGGGGATGGAGAAAAGCCTTACACACTTTGATGGAGTTAGTGGTGATGTGAGTACCAAAGGGAGTGGGACCTTCTTCTTGCTCACCTGCTAGTAAAGCTTGGGAATATGTTAGTTATAACAGAGCATCAAATATCCTCGTTCCTTTTTAAGGACGTCAGGATATGCCTGATCTGCCAGAACCAGTCCAAGTACCTTGTCTCTGATCTAGCAATCAGGAACCAGTAACATGGGCACCATCAAGCATCGGCACCTTCATGGTTACAGAGAAGTGATCTCTTCCTGTGCAGAGAAACAGGAAGCAGTTCGTAACCACCACATCCACACAGGCCCTTCACCCCCTTGTGACAGCCACCTCTCCTATCAAGGCCTTCCCCTGCTCTAGCCAAGGTGCCTGGAAGTCTTTACACCTATATCCAGTATGAGCCTTGGCATTTACAATCAAATGCTGTCTTTATTGTTCTCTGTCCACCTCCAGCCTAGAGGATGACAAACACGGGGATCTTTTCATGTTTCTAATCATCCCAGACATGCCTCTGGTTTCCTCCCTGGCTCTCCAAGCTTATGATCTATTTCCTTCTGTGGTGAAGTTGGGCAAGTCCCCCGGGCTGGGCTGGAGAACCATGAGTCATGAATCTCCGCTGCTTCCCCTACAAGGCCCAAAGAGTCCAGTGGGATCCAACTCTGACCCCACGGAGCTTTGTATCTACGACTGGTGCCTTCAGGAATGTGTCTGTGGGAAGCATGAGAAGTTTCAAATACAATGAAACGAGTCACTGATTTTTTTTTTTCTTTCTCTGCCTGATTACAAGAGAGTCCCAAAGTCTGGTCGACTCCACAGTTAAGTAGGCACAGAGAGAGACCTCAGTCCAACTGCCAAGCCATTTCAATGTTTTATATCTGGCTTGCTCAGGGTAGGGAAAGGAACAGGGCTCCCAGTGGAGATATCATGTAACCATGGTCTAGAAGTATTTTTTTAATACATGAAATTTAGAAAGAATTTGAATATTCCATGCTGGGGAGATAAATGGTCGAGTGGAATGGTTGGGGACAGGAAACATTCAGTTCAAGTGATACCAAAGGACATTCAACTAATCTAAAGATTTGTCAAGCTGACTCACTGCATCCACTCTCACCTTCGTGAAATCAGTATGTTCAAGTCTAACACAGGCGTCTGCCTCTGAGTCTGGAGAAAGAACTTAAACCTGACCTGGCATCTGGGAAGGGAGAGGACAATCAGACAGGGAGTCACGTCAGGGGAGCCTTTTCCACTCGGTGAGAGATCTAAAACAAGTTGTGAATCCCCTTTGAGTTAGTTTTTCAATTCTGTGACCCAGTGACAAGCTTCAGCTCATCCAGGCATCAGGAATAATGTTTAAATACTGAGGACGGCATATGTGTTTTTTTGGAAAGATGCAAGAACATATCTGTTAGAACAAGTGCTTCCTCTTTTGGCTTTAGCCTTGACTGGCTCGGGATGCAGACATACTCAGCACAGAAGGCATGGACAAGGCCGAACATGCTGTTTTCCTCACTTTTTAAGGAGTTCCCTTAAGACACCTGTGTCAAGGCTTTTCCATTCTCAGTCATTTGAGTTCTATTCCCCAAAACAAAGAAGAGCCCATTGATTTAACATTGTGTTCCACCAGATGCCTGCAAGTTGAGAGCTGTCTGGCATTAAAGCACCCCTGATGCTTACCACCTTCTGAGGTGGGTTCCTAAGATATTAGCACCTCACTGAGCCTTGCCCGGAGGGCCACATGGAATTAGGTGCTGGTCCCTTGAGCGTGAAGGAAAACCAGGGAGGATGGCGATCCTGAGGCTCCCACTGGCCACAGAGGAGTCTTCACAGCTGTGCAGACTGTGGGGTATCCAGGGGCTAGTTCCTGCCACCCCTGTCACCACCACTGTGCAACCAAGAACATGCTGAATCTTGTGATATCTATGCTGATAGACAGATAGAAAGGCATTTCTGGGCCTCATTACAAGCTCTTTATGTGCTTCTCTGGGAAGAGACTGGTAGCCATGAGCAGTGACCCCTTTTGTTGTCACCCTCAATGTGATAGAGGGATTGCAAAAATGCCCCTACTCCTTTCCCTCTCCCTGTGGTCACACCTTTGTAATGCGATTTTTTCATTTCCTCCTGTTGATAAGTGGAGTTAATTTCCCCTCCCTTGAAGTCTGAACTGGCTTTATGATTCACTTCGACCAACAGAATGAGGGGTAAGTGATGATGTGCCAGTTCTAAGCCTCAGCCTGAAGAAGCCTTGAGCACTTCTGCTCTCTCCTGAACTCTGATCATGTGAACAAGCTGGGACTGCCGAACGAAAGAGATGCACAGCCCAGTCCTACTGTGATCCATGTTGACAAACAACTCCCAGGCTTGTAAGAAAGTAAGACCTTCCTGAACCAAGCAGCCCTTGGCCAACCACAGATGCATGAGTGAGCCAAACAAACTTGGCCAAACTTGGCCCTAGTTAGCGAGCTACACAGCTGACCTATAGACTTTTGAGCCATAGTAACTGCTTGTTGTTTTAAGTCACTATGTTATGGGGTGATTTCTTATATAGCAACTTGTGCATTTAATCATTTAAGGGAGAAGGCACATGCATGACAGGATGGAGTAACTCTACCCTTCAGGTATTTACGTACGCATTTATTCTACAGATTTTGGTTGAACTCCTATAGAAATCAGGTATCACTCCAAGTTCTGGGGACACAATGTCCCTGCTCGCTTAGAGTTTGCGTTCCAATGGGTGAGGACAGACTATAAATAAGTGAGCGAATAAGTAAAAATATTAGCTTTGTTGTTGTTGTTCAGTTGCTCAGTCTTGTCTGACTCTTCATGATCCCGTGGACTATAGCATGCCAGGATTCCCTGTCCATCACCGTCTTGGAGCTTTCTCAAACTCTTGTCCATTGAGATGGTGATGCCATCCAACCATCTCATCCTCTGTGGTCCCCTTCTCCTGCCTTCAATCTTTCCCAGCATCAGGGTCTTTTCCAATGAGTCGGCTCTTTGCCATCAGGTGGCCAAAGTATTGGCGTTTCAGCTTCAGCATCAGTCCTTCCAATGAATATTCAGGACTGATTTCCTTTAGGATTGACTGGTTTGATCTCCTTGTAGTCCAAGGGACTCTCAAGAGTCTTCTCCAGCACTGCAGTTTGAAAGCATCAGTTGTTCGGTGCTCAGCTTTCTTTGTGGTACAACTCTCACATCCATCCATGACTACTGGAAAAACCATAGCTTTGACTATATGGACCTTTGTTGGCAAAGTAATGTTTCTGCTTTTTAGTACTCTGTCTAGGATTGTCATAGGTTTTCTTCCAAGGAGCAAGTGTCTTTTAATTCCATGGCTGTAGTCATCATCTGCAGTGATTTTGGAGCCCATGAAAATCTCCTTCATCCAGAAAAAAAAAATATATATATATATATATATATCAGATGCTGCTGCTACTGCTAAGTTGCTTCAGTCATGTCCGACTCTGTGCGACCCCATAGATGGCAGCCCACCAGACTCCTCTGTCCCTGGGATTCTCCAGGAAAAAATGCTGGAGTGGGTTGCCATTTCCTTCTCCAATGCATGAAAGTAAAAAGTAAAAGTGAAGTCGCTCAGTTGTGCCCAACTCTTAGCGACCCCATGGACTGCAGCCTACCAGGCTCCTCCATCCATGGGATTTTCCAGGCAAGAGTTAATGGAGTGGAGTGCCATTGCCTTCTCCGATATATCAGCTAGTAGTAAGCAATACATAGGCCATTTTGAAAGGGTATACGATAAACAGTAACTGTGTGGTTACCTTAGGTTTATGGTCAAGAGAGTCTCCTTGCCAAAACATTTAGACTGAGATCTGAAAATCAGTATAGAGTGAGTCATGAGAAGATGGGGGAACAACAGTCTATGCAGAGGGAAGAGCAGTTGCAGAATCTTGAGTCTAGAATACAGGTTGTCTAGGGAATAGCAAGAAGACTATGCATCTAGAGCATGGTAGGAAAGGGGAGGTAGTGGGTGCAAAGAACACATATAACTTTTAAGCCAGGAAAAAGAATTTGGATTTTATACTAAATGTACTAAGCAAGCTATCATCGTTTTTTAACTCAAGAAAGAGTAACATAATTTGATTAATGTTTAAATGAATCCCTCTGGCTGATGGGCATAGAGTGGTTATTAAGGGGCAAAATGGAAAAAGGGAATCAGTTAAGAAGCTCCTGCAATAATTTAGCCTGAGCCAGGGCTATAGTAATGGAGATTAAGAGGAGTATGTTTTAGGGGAAGAAGTGACAGGACTTGGGATGGATTGGATGTGGGAGATAAAGGAAAGAGAAGAATCAAGGGTAATGCCTAGATCTTTGTTCAGCAATTAGATGAGCTGAAATGCAAGAGGTTAGAGAAGGGAAGGCTTGAGGGCTGGCCAACTTGAGTCTGAGACGTCTATTAGGACAGTGAAGAGGCCAAATATGTGAGAGCCATGTGGGCCTGGAGTCCTGAGGAGGTGTCAGCCCTGGAGGAGTGCCTTGAGGCCTGCAGATATTAGACTTGGGGTGCATGATGTCACCTGAGGACAGTGATTAAAAGAGACAGAGGCCTGGGACATGCCAACATTCACAGGTTGAGCAACAGAGAAGAAGCCAGCAAGGGATACTGAGAAGGACCAACCAGTAAAGGAAGGGGCCAAGAGGAGGTACATACAGTATTACCAAAACATAGAGGGTAGAATGGGCAAGAAGAGGATGTGGTCAGTAGTGTTGAATGCTCCTGACTCAGATGGAGGACTGGGACCTTCCTGCAATCTTGGATGTGGCAAACATTCAAAGACCTTTTTCCCTTTTCAGGGTAATAACACATCCCAGAACATAAAATGGATTGTAAAACTATTTTCTGGACTCTGTCTCTGTGGGCTTCTGCCACTCGATTAACTGAGATTATTAATATCAACTACCCCACACCCCTCCTAATCCCTGTTCTCCTACATTCAGCTATACCCCAAACCCCCACAGGCCTGGAAATATAATGATGTATCAGGTTAGTCGATATAGATTCTCTGGAAACTCTAAGCTTCATGGCAACAGAGATGGCATTTGTCTTGTTTGCACTGTATGCCAGCCCCTAGTCCTGTACCCAACCACAAATAAATTCAAACACTGACTACATACTATGCTATGCTATGCTAAGTTGCTTCAGTCGTGTCCAACTCTGTGTGACCCCATAGACGGCAGCCCACCAGGCTCCCCAGTCCCTGGGATTCTCCAGGCAAGAACACTGGAGTGGGTTGCCATTTCCTTCTCCAATGCATGAAAGTGAAAAGTGAAAGTGAAGTTGCTCAGTCGTGTCCGACTCTTAGCGACCCCATGGACTGCAGCCCACCAGGCTCCTCCGTCCATGGGATTTTCCAGGCAAGAGTACTGGAGTGGGGTGCCATTGCCTTCTCCGACTGAGTACATGATGGAATGTTAAATCCACTTGATTTTGCACTTGGCATCGCCTGGTAACCATGCTGCCCCTACCATATCCCTCTGTGGACAGACACAAAGATTTTTCTCAACATCCCCCAAACTGAGATTTCTTTATAGGGTAGGATGCTGCGGCTGAGCCCAGGACCCCAGCACCACTGCCGACTTCTCCAGTGTGGATTTCTCACTGGCAGGTGGGACTGCTCATCCCAACAGCTGGGTATCCCCAAGTCATATGTTATGGGTATCACCTTAACTATGTTTAAGTGGCTCATTTCTCCAGAATCTTGCCTTTAAGATTCTAAAAGCATTTATTGTTGTGGAATTTTTCAGCTGCTTTGTATTCAATTCATACACATGCAAGGTCTGTATGGCTGGATACTAGACTGAGTCTGTCAGCTTGACCCCAAATGCTGTCTGTTTCTAAAAGTCAAGGTTAGAGTACCTGGCGCTGATATCTGGGAAAGTCCACATGACTTCTTGACCCCTGAAGGGATATTACTTTTTGGCTCCAACTCTGCCCCGGATTCTTACTTGTGAATTAGGATCAAAGTTTATACTTCTGGTAGTTCATTTGGACCCTCTCTCAAGGAGGGCATTCAGTAATCATTCCAACCGAACCAACAAGGATGTACCTGCTAATCCCAGTGCAATTCTGATTTCTGTGACAGTCAGGTGTTAGGAGGCAGAGTGCTGAAAAGTTAACCTCATGTGACCTGGGAAAAAGGGCATCCTTTTTCACCTTTAAAATTATTTCACCTTTAATAATGAGGGGTTTTTTCCTTTTTCAACTTTTAAAGGCTTTAGTAATTATATTGGGCTTAAACCTGTAACTATTCTGCTACCACCTTCTACTGTAAGGAGCTCATATTTGTTTGCCCTGTGAAAGGAAATTATCAGAGAAGCAAAATCAGATTTTAGCTGAAGTCAAAACATGTATTAAATCTGATGCTTCACAGCTGACTACAAGCCCCTCCACCTCTGACAGGCTTCTCCCGGCTGTGTGCAGACACTTAATAAATGATTTTGATGAAGGTCCCTCTGTCTTAAAGGAAATTAGATTGTTCTGACACTATCTCCCCATCACTAAACTGTTGGCTATTATCCAGCAGCCTAAGATCCTCTGGGTGTTTGCAGATTGATTATTTAATGTTTTGCATTCCTCTATGTCCACATTTCCAGGGTCAGCAGCCACATTCACAACTCCCAGTAGGTGTTGTGTTTGTCCTTTGCTGGTCTGTGGGCATTTCACCGAAAACACACACACACACACAAGATTTTTGTTTCAGAATAGTTTCCCAAGCTCTTCATTTATTCCCTTATTTGTAAGTTCAGTTCAGTTAAGTTCAGTTCAGTCGCTCAGTTGTGTCCGACTCTTTGCAACCCCATGAATCGCAGCACACCAGGCCTCCCTGTCCATCACCAACTCCCAGAGTTCACTCAGACTCACGTCCATCAAGTCAGTGATGCCATCCAGCCATCTCATCCTCTGTCGTCCCCTTCTCCTCCTGCCCCCAATCCCTCCCAGCATCAGAGTCTTTTCCAATGAGTCAACTCTTCCCATGAGGTGGCCAAAGTACTGGAGTTTCAGCTTTAGCATCATTCCCTCCAAAGAACACCCAGGGCTGATCTCCTTCAGAATGGACTGGTTGGATCTCCTTGCAGTCCCAGGGACTCTCAAGAGTCTTCTCCAACACCACAGTTCAAAATCATCAATTCTTTGGTGCTCAGCTTTCTTCACAGTCCAACTCTCACATCCATACATGACCACAGGAAAAACCATAGCCTTGACTAGATGGACCTTTGTTGGCAAAGTAATGTCTCTGCTTTTCAATATGCTATCTAGGTTGGTCATAACTTTCTTTCCAGGAGCAAGCATCTTTTAATTTCATGGCTGCAGTCACCATCTGCAGTGATTTTGGAGCCCCAAAAAATAAAGTCTGACACTGTTTCCACTGTTTCCCCATCTATTTCCCAAGAAGTGATGGGACCAGATACCATGATCTTCGTTTTCTGAATGTTGAGCTTTAAGCCAACTTTTTCACTCTCCACTTTCCCTTTCATCAAGAGGCTTTTTAGTTCCTCTTCACTTTCTGCCATAAGGGTGGTGTCATCTGCATATCTGAGGTTATTGAGCACTAAACATGTATGGACTAGCATTGGGCTAATTAATGACCAGGGATACACTGGAATGCAAGATGATGTAAATTCATGTCCTTATGGAGCTTAAAATCTGGTGATTATAATTTCGTATCGTAGTTAGGATTGTGGATTAAAGGTACTATGATGGAGGTTAAATGGGAGGGGGTCTGGACAGGGAAAATTTAAGTTGAGATTTAAAGAATTAAAGGGGAATGGGTAGCCTTAAAAAGCGCATGAAGAAAAGCTGAACACAAGGGTGTTCAGCTCTCACATGGGGTGAGAGTTTCATTTGGTTCAGAACCTAATGGAGGACAAAGGGGAGTGAACTTTGGGAAGAAGGTAACAAGAGGGGAAGGGGGCAGCCACAGTATCTGTTACTCACAGGAGCCTTACAGGTGGTATGAATGTACATCCCAGTTTGCCAAGAACAGTCTTTGTTTAGACCTTTGCCTCTGTGTATTATTATAAGGCCTCCTTTCCCTCATGAAAATGTCAGTTTGCACAATAAATTATATGGTCACCCTACCCAAAGGCATGTCAAAGAGCTGGGGGATTTTATTACATGTAAGATAGGAAATCATTGAAGGGTATTAAGCAGAGGTATGATATGAGTGGATGTACGTTTTCAGATTGCTCCTCCTTTAGTCTGAATGGGGCCGCGGGTGATTACTATAGTGGCCCAGGGTAAAGTAGATGGTCAACAAAGCATCATGTTTAGAAAATATCTTATGTTAAGTAACATACCTTCTACCATCTTTCTTTTCATGCCCCCAGTGGTGCTTCCAACAGATTAGACACCGTGGTTCTCCGTGGAGATGTCCCTCCCTCTTCGCCCTCTCACCTTTAGGACTGAGCCGCTCACTGCCCCACTGGCAAAAGTGGGAGTGCTAAGTGGTAGAGGTAGGTTTCTCCGCAGGGGTTGCTGAAGGGAGTTGCATAGCTCAAAGACACACCCACTCCCTGGGGCAGCACACATCTAATTGATAAATATTGGGCTACAAAGGCCCCACTCCCTTGCCTCAATTCAGGATATCTCTGAAGGGCCACTCACAATGCAATTTCTCCTCCACCCCACCCTTCTTCCCTTACACCCTCACAGGGATTGTTCCCCAGAGCTCTCTCCCCAGTCACCTGCATGCAAATATCCAATGCAGAGTCTATTGCCTGGGGAATCTGATTTATAATCCAATGTAAGCATGGCTTTCTGTTAAAATGTGTATTTGTGTTACCTTTCCTGGTGTCTCCACATCTAACCAAGAGGTAGAACTTCCCCTCACTTAATGGCAAATAGGTGAGGAAATAGTGGAAACAGTGACAGACTTTATTTTGGGGTCTCCAAAATTACTGCAGATGGTGACTGCAGCCATGAAATTAAAAGACACTTGCTCCTTGGAAGAAAAGTTATGACAATCCTAGACAGCATATTAAAAAGCAGACATTACTTTGCCAACAAAGGTCCATCTAGTCAAAGCTATGGTTTTTCCAGTAGTCATGTATGGATGTGAGAGTTGAACTATAAAGAAAGCTGAGTGCTGAAGAAGTGATGCTGTTGAACTGTGGTGTTGGAGAAGACTCTTGAGGGTCCCTTGGACTGCAAGGAGATCCAACCAGTCCATTCTGAAGGAGATCAGCCCTGGGATTTCTTTGGAAGGACTGATACTGAAACTCAAGCTCCAATACTTTGGCCACCTGATGTGATGAACTGACTCACTGGAAAGGACCCTGATGCTGGGAAAGATTGAAGGCAGGAGGAGAAGGGGACGACAGAGGATGAAATGGTTGGATGACATCACAGACTCGATGGACATGAGTTTGAGCAAGTTCCGGGAGTTGGTGTTGGACAGAGAAGCCTGGCGTGCTGCAGTCCATGGAGTCGCAAAGAGTTGGAAACGACTGAGCAACTGAATTGAACTGAACTGAGAACTTCCCCTAAACTTTTCTGTTGGGTATATAAAGGATCTTTTCCCCATTGTCCCTTATGCCCTTTGTAAATTGAATCACGTAGTTTGTTTTGACCTGGATAATTTTATCCATAAATGGTTGTATTGGTTCACAACACTGGTTCCCTGTAAGCCGGCACACTTCCAAGTGGTTATTTCAGGTCTTGTAAAATAACAGCTCTTATTTAAATACCTTGATTCTTGATTACCTGAATTTAGTTTCTTATTTTGGTGCTTGAATTATTTCCTTAAAGAATGTAAATATGTCATAAATTCCTTTTATTTCTTTTATTCATGAGATTATTCCTAGTATTTCTGTATAGTAACTTGAAATTTATTGAAATAAGTTACAGTGGGATCCCATTCTTTATAGCTTGTTATCACCAAGAATGCACTATATCATGGATTAAATCATGCTCTCCTAAAACATAACTACAGCCAGGAAAGGATGGATGTGAAGTCATTAAGATATAATAGGAGAGAGAGTTGGTAATCTTTGTAAAATGACACATCAAGTCTTCATTCCTGTACAGGCATAAGAGGGATAAATGTGCATGGAGGTGATGGGGAATGGGGACCCAGAAGCAGAAAACGCTCACACACTTTGAACACTGGGGCTGGCCTCTGCCCCCTGGTGAAGTCTGGTGACTGATTTCCACCTACTCAGTACGTGCAGTGTCCCCGTCCTAACCTCTGCTCATGGTACAGAGCACGTGGGAGATGAAAAGAATGTCTGTCCACATAGACTTGCATACTTTAATTCTTCCAAGTCAGTCATTCAGCAAATATTCCTGAGCACCTGCTACTGGTGGCACTATACTAGGCACACAGCATCTTGGAAAATCATTTGTGTCCTCTCCACCCACCCACCCCTCCACACCAACTTTCATGGCTTACATTATGCCTCTCGGTAGTGAACCTCAAAACAGGGTAATAAAAATATTCCACTGTTTTTTTTTCCCTTTTAATAATTTTCCTTTCATTAAAGTTTAAAACTCCTATTTCAAATCATCTACCCTAAGCATACCTCCTATTGTGGAAATCTTTAATCCCTCAATTAATTTCTCCAGCTATCACAAAGATTAGGTCAAAAAGAATATCTTCTTTAGTTGACTCAGAACTAAACATTGTTCTTGACACTTTTCAATAACTTACTTACACCCTCATTTCTAAAATATTAATTGTGCTACATACTTACCATCTCCAGTTTGTGTCATAGTAGAAAATATGCAGAAATCAATCATGACTTCAGCTCTGTTCTTTATGAACTGTTGGATTAGTATCTTTATTTAGTCTCTCAGAGCCTCAATCTCCCCACCTGTCAAATGGAGACAGCACTTAACTTAAAGGACTTTATGAGGATCAAAATGAATCTCAGTGGTAGGTTTGAACCATGCCTGGTATATTTTAACTATGTGTTCTCACTTTTCTTGCTCAGAAACTCTTCATTTATTCATTTGACAAATACACATTGATGGTTAAATTGTGCAAAGCACTGCCACAGTCTCTAAGGGTATAAGTAGGACAATGTACCTGCTGGTGTGCAGCTTCTATTCTAGTGGGAGGAGACAGACAGTGAATGTACAAAAAGAGAGCAGGCACTGATAAGTGCAAGGATTAAAATTAATCAGAGAGGTGTAACAGGAATTAATGGTGTAGGAATAGGATTTACAGAAAACAATTATTGTACATAATAATACATAAACATCTGCTGGATCATGGAAAAAGGAAAAGAGTTCCAGAAAAACATCTATTTCTGCTTTATTGACTATGCCAAAGCCTTTGACTGTGTGGATCACAATAAACTGTGGAAAATTCTGAAAGAGATGGGAATACCAGACCACTTGACCTGCCTCTTGAGAAATCTGTATGCAGGTCAGGAAGCAACAGTTAGAACTGGACATGGAACAACAGACTGTTTCCAAATAGGAAAAGGAGTACATCAAGGCTGTATATTGTCACCCTGCTTATTTAACTTCCATGCAGAAAACATCATGAGAAACGCTGGGCTGGAGGAAGCACAAGCTGGAATCAAGATTGCTGAGAGAAATATCAGTAACCTCAGATATGCAGATGACATCACCCTTATGGCAGAAAGTGAAGAAGAACTAAAGAGCCTCTTGATGAAAGTGAAAGAAGAGAGTGAAAAAGTTGGCTTAAAGCTCAACATTCAGAAAACGAAGATCATGGCATCTGGTCCCATCACTTCATGGCAAATAGATGGGGAAACAGTGTCAGACTTTATTTTGGGGGGCTCCAAAATCACTGCAGATGGTGATTGCAGCCGCTTACTCCTTAGAAGGAAAGTTATGACCAACCTAGACAGCATATTAAAAAGTAGAGACATTACTTTGCCAACAAAGGTCCGTCTAGTCAAGGCTATGGTTTTTCCAATGGTATGGATTGAAAGTTGGACTATAAAGAAGCTGAGTGCCAAAGAACTGATGCTTTTGAACTGTGGTGCTGGAGAAGACTCTTGAGAGTCCCTTGGAGTGCAAGGAGATTCAACCAGTCCATCCTAAAGTAAATCAGTCCTGGGTGTTCATTGGAAGGACTGATGTTGAAGCTGAAACTCCAGTACTTTGGCCACCTCATGCGAAGAGCTGACTCATTGGAAAAGACCCTGATGCTGGGAGGGATTGGGGGCAGGAAAAGAAGGGGATGACAGAGGATGAGATGGTTGGATGGCATCATTGACTCAATGGACATGAGTTTGCATAAGCTCCAGGAGTTAGTGATGGACAGGGAGGCCTGGCATGCTGCGGTTCATGGGGTGACAAAGAGTCCGACATGACTGAGCGACTGAACTGAACTGAACTGAACACAATGATAATTAAGTAATCAGAGGGTCTCTCTGGGTAAGTAAAATCTGAGGTGAGACCTAAATGACAAGAAGGAGTTAAGCCACCTGAATGAACATCTGAAAGAAGAGCTTTCTAGAAAGAGGGAATAGCTAGCAGAGCTCTAAGGCAGGAATGAAATTGGAGGGTTTTATATAAGAGTGGAAAGTGGTGGGCAGACACATATCCATTGTAGGTCATCTGGTCAGAGCAAAGAGTTTGTGTGGTCTTTTTTTTTTTTCCAGTGCCACAAGGAGCTGTGGAAAATTTAAAGTGAAGTGGGGAGCAAGATCTGTCCTACCTGACACTGAACACCTTCAGGAAGGATAGTTGTGGGAGAACAAGAGTAGAGGGAGATAGATTATTTAGAAGGCCATTATATAGTTATCCAAGTGAGAGATGCTGATGGCCTGACCACTATGAGGGCCACAGCGATGGTTAGAAGTAAACAGATGCTGGAGATCTTAGACTAAGAGTCAACAGGACTTGGTAAGACAGGAATTACACCCTACCAGGTATAAAATAAATAAATGACAAGGATGTAATATACAATACAGGGAATGTGGCCAATATTTTATAACAACTTTATATGGAGTATAATCTGTATACAACAAGTCTCCTACATATGAACTAGTTCTGTTTCAAGAGCATGTTCGTAAGTCCAATTTGTTCCTAAGTCCAACAAAGTTAGCCTAGGTATCCAACTAACACAAAAAGCTATATAATACTATACTGTAATAGGTTTATAATACTTTTCACACAAACAATACATGAAAAAACAAACACAAAAAATTAAAGAAAAAATTAACTTTACAGTACAGTACCTTAAAAAGGGCAGTATTACCAGCTACATCGCCACTGCTTTTAGGCTTTATTATGGACATCCTTGGCTTGAAATAAAGATATCGTACTACTGTACTATATATAGTACTGTACAGTAATGTACACAAAAGCACAACCACTTATACAGGAGGCACACGTATGACAAAGTACACCAGATACATGAACTAACTTATGCAGTTGGACAAGCAAACACACATTCATATCTTTGAAAGTTCACAACTTAAGGGTTTGTATGTAGGGGACTTCCTGCAATTCACTATAAAAAAAAAAAATCACTTTGTTGTATACCTGAAACTAATATAGCATTTTAAGTCAACTATACTTCCATAAAAGAGAAGAATCAACAGGACCTGTAGCTGTATTGAATACAGGTGGACATGAGGGAAAAGCAAAGCATTCCAGCGAAGGTTCCAGAGATTTAACCTGAACCACAGAGGTGTCATTTACTGAGAAAAACACAGGAAGGAACATACTTATGGAGGAAATCAAGATTTCAGTTCTAGTTATTAAAAGTTTGAGAGGCCCATTAAACATCCAAGTGAGTATGACTAGAAGGCAACATATAATTAAATTTATGAGCATGGATTTCAAGGGAGGGATCAAGGCTGAAGACATGGAGATAAATTTGAGAGACATTAGTCTAAGGATTGGATTTAAAGCCATGGAACTGGATGAGATTCCCAGAAAAGGGGATGCAGATGGAGAAGAAAGGGGGTGAAAGTGCAGGGCCCAGGGCAAACAAGCAGAGGACTCTAAGGAGAGGAAAGGCCAAGATAGAAAAAACAAGAGAGTATAAAGTTACAAAAGCCCAGAGAGTGTTAAGCAATGAGGGTATGATTCGCAATTTTTATAGCCACTGGGCTTGCTTCACAAATACCCCATTAACAGCAAACCAACATTAAGCCCAACCACCAACCTGTCAACCCCAAGAACCATTTAAGTGCTCACTTCTCAAATATCTCAGTGTTATGCTGAATTATGTCAACACATTAAGTTACATTGCAGTCTAACCCCAAGCACCTCAGAATATGACCTAATTTGGATATAAGATCTTTCCAGAGATAATCGAGTGAAAATGAGACCATTAAGGTGGATCCTAAGACAGCCGCTGTCCTTACAAAAGGAGAGCACAGACACACACACAGAAGGCCATGTGAAAATGATGCCAGAGATCAGGCAGTGGAGCAGAAGCCTTATGGCCAGCAAGTCACCAGAAGCTGGAAGAGAGGCCTGAACCAAATTCTCCTTCATTTTCCTTCAAAGCCCTCACAGCCTTCAAAACAAGCCATCTTAATTTCAGACTTTTTGTCTCCAGAACTCTGAGACAATAGATTTCTGTTAAGCCACCCAGTTTGGGGTACTTCTGCTAGATGGCCCCAGTCAACTAAGATAGTCATTTTATCAGACGGGCAACCATAGGTCTGCAATATTCTTGTAGCTGAGGTCTCCTTTCCCCACCAGCAAGGAACAAATCAGCCTCTGGAACAGTGCTGACCACTGCGGAACACATCCATGGCCTTTGTTCTTGGTGTTTGAAAATGAAACTTTGCTGCCAGCACTTATAAAAACTCTGGGAACAAAATCAGCCATGATGAGTGCTGTCAGACAGAGGGCTGATGGTGCAGGAATCCCACTTTTGCCAAGAAGCAACCAACCCAGGGATTGAATCAGGATCTCCCGCATTGCAGGCAGATGCTTTACCATCTGAGCTACCAGGAAGTCCAAAGGAGAGAAGGGTGCAATCTTCAGGGCATAAATGAAATAATATGATGGAATGAAACATAAACTGAGTGTGTTTATCCAATATAGAACAGTGAAGAGTTGTTGTTTAGTCTCTAAGTTGTGTCTGACTCTTTCGCGATCCATGGACTGTAGTGCACCAGGCTCCTCTGTCCATGGGATTTTCCAGGCAAGAATACTGGAGTGGGCTGCTGTTTCCTTCTCCAGGGGATCTTCCCAACTCAGGGATCAAACCCTGTCTCCTGCATTGGCAGGTAGATTCTTTACCACTGAGCCACCTGGGAAGCCCCAGAATAGTAAGGAGAGCCTTCCATAAAGGAAAGCATGGCTCATGTGGCATTTGGATCCACAAGTAACCCTAGAGGAAGGGAAGGTGCAGGCTGCCTTGCTCCCCATTAGCCCAAATTAGAGATGGCTTGTTTTGACAAGGTGCACACTTTGAAAGGCTTCTCTTTCACTCTGCCTGTTTCTGTTCCCTCGAGGCACACACTTGGTTTCTATTTTTATCCTGATTTCATAAAGTTCAAGAGAAAACGTGACTTTTTTTGCATTCAAAATTTGGAAAGTACCCTAAAGGTGTTACAGTTAAGCTGTTTTTGATCATAAGGAGCAGATATTCACAAATGTGTTCAACTCAGATGGAGTCTGGGGGGCGGGGGTAGTGACTGCTTTCACAACCCACATGAGGCACTCTTGGTCGAAACCAAGAGCAAAGTAGATCACGTATAGTGTTCCAGACATCCTGATAGGTACTCTCACATGTGTTAACTCATTGGTTTCTCACAGTACTGCTATCAGGTAGATACTGTACTTATACCCATTTTACAGATGAAGAAACTAAGGTACAGAGAGATTAAGTACCTTGCCCACAATTACAAAGGCAGTAAGTGATGAGCCAGGATTTGAACCATGGGGTTGCACAGACTCATACTCAAATCCTATCCATGTCACGTCATTTCCTATCACACCTTTCTGATTAATGTTAATCTTCGCATGTATCACTGCACGCTCTCCTTTGAGTACGAGTCTGTGTGACCCCATGAGAACTTGAGTGGAACTGTAGCAGATTAGAGCTTTCTCCCTCTTGTCATCCTTCCCTCCACATTTCTTATCATCTCTTCCTCTTGGTACTGTTCTTCCACCCTTCTCTTTCCACTCCTCTCTCTCTCTCTCTCAGCATTTCTATGCTCCCTCCTTCATGTGTCTACTCCAGTCTCTTTCGGCCCCTGAATTTCTGTATGCTCTGTGTTACCTTTTTCTAAAGGAGCCCCTCAATCTAATCAGCTATGTATTGAGTCATAAAGAACTGAACATGGCAGCCACGTAGGGCCAGGGCCAGGGCAGCCACTAAGAGTGATGCCTAGTAAGCAGACTGCCACCTTTGTTTTTGTCCGAAACACCATCTACTGATCAACTCCGTCACAGACAAGCCTGCCAGTCCAGTCCCTAGCCGGTTCTGGCCCGTGCCCGAGCAGACGATGCTTCTGGTGTAGTAATGCTGGTACACGCTGTACATCTCTGTGTGATGGCAATAGCTGATTGCGAGGGAATAAATGAGAGTCTTGTGTGGCTCCTCCAAGAGAAGACAAATGGGCTGCAGTGGCAAGGCATATCTGATCAAAGGAGAACCCAGGCATGCAGGGGAGGTAGGAGACAGTGAACCACATCATTCCATGAGGAGGTTCAGCAGAGGCTGGCCTCTTCAATACACCAGAGTTCTCTATCTGTGTTGGGAGTAAAAGCTGGAAACCAGAAAAGAGAAGCTGCCTGGGTAAAGAGACAAAAGGAATGCAGCCTAAGCCAGGGGTAAGCCACTATTTGAACCTGATTTCTCCGGGAGCACAGAGAAGAGAAGCTGAGCTATGATGAGGCTGGACTCAAGGAGCAGACTAAGACATCTTAGTCATTAGAGCACGAGGAATCCATCAGGCTTCTGCGGTCACTGAACAATGAACTAGGCTCTGTAATATGTATCTGCACTTGCTCACCTGAATACATAAAAGCGTTTAAAAAGCAAGTCTTCTAGCAATTTTTTCTTCTGATTCTATTCCAAAAAAGGTAAATACTTTCAATGACACATGGCTAGGTTTCACATACCTTTTAACAGATTTGAGCAGATTTGTTATAGTGCTGGACAGGTGTTAGAATCTTAGTATTCCCAGTCTTTCATACCTTGCACAATCACTCAGCTTTCCTTCTAAAAATTTTGCTCGTCTCGTTGATCCACTAGATTGACTGAAAACAGGTTTTTTGATACACTTAGAGAACAAAAATATTTTTTGCCTTAAAAATAGAATCCCAACAGGCACATAGACTGATATTTAAACAAAGGATATACCCAATCTCAAATGCCGAGACAAATCCATTTTTCAGTACTTTCAGAAATACCTAACAAACTATCCGACCACTTAATCAGAATTTCTGGAAGTAGCATAATGTGTTGATGATTAACCTTGTTGACTTATTTTTTAAAGAATCCTCATCTTGTATGCCATGGTAGTAAAGGGTTCCCCTCTCCCATGCGTGAAGTTCCAGAATGAAAGTGGGTTGTCACCATGGCAACAGAATACAAGGCAGAGAACTTCAGAGAAGGGGGAGGTCTCTATACCCAAGGCCACAGCTACAAGAAAGCCCGGGGCCCCAGAGTCATGGCAGCAAAGAGAAGCAACGCGCTGTGACTTCACACAGCCAGATGGCCTGCTGTTGACACAGGGTTCCCCCAATTGCCAATTATTTGAGTAATTCTGGATCTTTCATTCAAAGAAAGATAAATACTTCACTTAAGGTATGCATTGATATACTTGTCAGTTTTTCTCTTTGAACAGCCTAGTATTGGAAACTTTCCCCAAGCACCTAACACAGTGCCTTACACACTAAGAAGTGTGAGTTCAGCTCTGTTCAGCCTCTTCTTGAGGCAGGTATTATGCAAGAAACAGAGATGAAAAGGACGTTAATAGGTTCCTTCTCCTCCGAGAGCTCACAGTTGAGTGGGTAGACAAGCATATAGGAAGATCCATACAACCTTCTATGTCAGCTTATGCTATAGTCTTGCCCAGGTTATCAGAGGGGATGAATCCAGAAGACAGTCACAGCCAAGAGGAGAGAGAGGAAAAGAGGGGCAAGTTATTGCCACATGATCTGATTTTGAATGATGGATTAGGAGTTATGGGTGTTCCTTCTCCGTTGCTGGCTGCTTGCTTTGAGACAGTCCTAGCAGAGAGGGCTGCATGAACAGAGGTTCACAGGTAAATAGCAGCACTGTTTCAGGTGGCACTAGTGGCAAAGAACCAGCCTGCCAATGAAGGAGACACAAGAGACGTGAGATCGATCCCTGCGTCGGGAAGATCCCCTGGAGGAGGGCATGGCGACCCACTCAAGTGTTCTTGCCTGGAGAATCCCATGGACAGTGGAGCCTGGCGGGCTACGGTCCACAGGGTTTCAGAGTCGGACGCAACTGAATTGACTTAGCACGTACAACATGGTGAAAAGCATACGCAGCTTGCTTTTGCTGAGTAAGAATCCACAAGGCAGAGAATGGTAGGAGCTGAAGCTGGAGACCCAGGTGGCTAAGGTATGAACAGAGCATGAGTATCCCTCCCCTGGGAGGGCCTAGACTGCATCTTCCTGACAACGGAGGCTCCTACAAGCCAAAGCCCTCTTTCCGGAGTACTTTTAGCAGCATTGTGGAGAATTGCTTCACAGATAACATTGGAGTCAAGAGGACCACTTCCAGGGCTGCTACAGACATCCAGGCAAAAAACAGTAAGACCTTGAATCAAAGCGGGGTATTAGGGATGGAAAGGGTGAGGACAGATTCTAAGAATATTTATTGACTAAAACCATATATCTCCTCAGCAGGATTCACCTCCCCAAATCCCTAAGACTCAAAATCTCCATTCTCCTCTCCATACTGACTCTAACACTAAAAAAAACCCGGGCAAGGAAGGATAGGATTGTCAGCGACTGAAACTCCTTCAACAGTACATAGCTTATACAATCACTGAACCACTTAAAACGATGGCAGTCACTTTCACTTTAAAACCTATTGGCTGAGTTGATGGACAGGCAAAAATATTTCTCTCTTGGATTTATTCCAGTACACTGTTTCCCATCATTACTGGTCATGGGGATCAGAAAAAGAAAGGAGATTTTTAGAGAGATTCTGAACAATATATCATTGCCAACTCAGAGTGGCAGGCAAAACAAAACTGATAATGCTTCGTGTTGAGATAGGATCGTTCCTCTGAGGCTCTCCTGCTATCATAGTATATATTAATTTTTAAAGCATTCCTATAAAGTGGACAAGTGGCAAAAGGGGTTGGCTTCATTTCGGTGGAGGCAAAAAAAGATACTAATGCCTGGAGAGATGAACTGACTTATCAGAGGTAAGGAGCTTCCCAGGTAGCTCAGTGGTAAAGAATCCACCTGCCAATGCAGGAGACTCAGGAAATACAGGTTTGATCTCTAGGCCAGGAAGACCCTCTGGAGAAGGAATTGGCAACCCACTCCAGTATTCTTTGCTGGAGAATACCATGGACAGAGGAGCCTGGCAGGCTACAGTGCGTGGGGTCACAGAGTCAGATACGACTGAGCAGTCGAGTGCACACACACATCAAAGGTAAGGCTGGTTGAAGACAAGCCTGAGGGCAGAGTTTGGGCTTCTTGGTTTCTTTTCCTGGTTTAATTATCTAAACCTATCCTAATTAGGTTACAGTATTTAACACAGTCTGTCCAGATCCATCTGAAAAGAGGAAGCGAAGACCTGGGTAATTTTCCAGATAATTTCTTTAAAAGAAAAAAGCAGCCCCTCTCTCCTCCAAATTGTTTATAATTGATGCAACACAGGAAGTCTCACTGCTTTTTAATGAGCTCCCAAACTCAAATTCTGCCATTTAATTTTTTTTTGAGATCTGCATTTGCCTGAAATATCTCAGTAATTCTTATGGAAAGGGAGATTTTACCTAAATTATGAAGATAACTTTGATATACTTTTTGGTGTAACGAAGGGAGAACGAGGCACTGCGTGGTATGCAGGCTGTAAGATCCCAGCCCTTTCCCGTGGCCTGAGGTACATGGATCTCCTTCGGTGCTGAATGGGGACAGAGAGAAAACCCCATGCTCCCATTCAGTGCTATGATCCCTTCTGTTTTCCATGAGAAACATGTGCACGCTCCTCACTTAGCATTTACCAGACTGCAGGAGATGCCACCTGCTATGTTGCAGGGGAAAATAGAGGACTTAGGCTAATAACTGGAAGAAATGACTCAGTTCTTACTAAAGGGTCAGCGTTGGACTCTCTTTTTTAATGTATTTATTTTATGGGTAAATTGATCTAACAGTGATGAAGCAAGGAAATGACTGCATTCCTTGCTTTTTTTTTTTTCCACCAAAGCACATGTCCCAGCTCTTTGTCTGACCCTGCTCCCTGTTATCTGCCACGTGGCTTTTGTCTCTTTCTTTTCAGCCAGCCACTCTTCCCTTACTGCTGTCTTCTCTCTCTCTCTAGCTCAGTGAAAACCTTTGATTACAGTGTGGTCCATGGGCAACAGTTCCAATGAAAAGAAGGACTATCCTACAGCTATTTGGGGGACAGGCCATGAATCTCTAGGGGGACCCCAGTAGTTTACCTGTTTTCTGGGGCTTGAAGACAAAAGCTTCAGATTTTGATGAGGAACCGAGGCAGCTCCTTTGGGCTGGTGTGGGGTCTGTCCTGCTGTGCCCCCATCGCTGCAGCTACCCCTCCCCCCAGGCATAGTCAGAGGAGTCAAGAACAAAAAATGCTCACCAGGCCACCCTAGTACCCCGCAGGAGCAGCTGGGAGTCACACACACACTGCTCCCCTGCGCTGTCAACCACCCTGCCCAGCTCCCTTGCACACACACCCAGCATGGGGCTCTCTCTTCTGCATTGCACATCTTCTGAAAGGAGGGCCCCTTTCTGAGACTGTATCACTTCATTTCACACCCTAAACAATTAGACATGATTTCCCCAAATGTAAGAGCAGTCAGGAGACCCTATCCAGATTAATCGGCTCTAAGCAGTTAAGGCAGGAGGAGAAGCGAGGAGGGAGAGGGGTGGGGGAAAGGAAAGCAGAGACTCCAAAGTCTTTGTTTCTCTCCCATCTGGCTAGAAGCCAGAGGCGAAGATCGAAGAGACCTATCCTTTGTCCACTGATCTGACAGTCAGTTCCCACACGGCAAAATCAAAGTGGAATGCATTCACACACTCGTGGCCACAGCTCACAAGGTTACTGAGAAATCTAAGTCTTCTGTGACTGGTGGAGGCAGGATTTCTATGCAGCATTGCTGTTTTCAAGGTCATAATGAAATTAAGAAAGAGTTCCACTTTCTCACTGGAGTCTGTCATTGTTAGCACTCTCCTGGTCCTCCAGGGGACCAAAAGCGTGTGCTCTGTGGCTTTAAGGGAGGAGAGAATCCTTCTCAGGCTCTCTCTATCAAGTCTGGTTAGGTTTTAGCATGTAAAGTTCCAGGCCATAAATAATTCAAAAGGCATGAAGAAGATTTTCTTCATTCTCCATCTATCCCCGCACATGACACCCTCCCCCCTTCCTTTCTGGCTTATAACAAATGCTAATTTAATCAACTGGCAGTAAATTGTGCTGGTTGCTGACTCATGCCAGACACAGCCCCTATGGACTTCACCGAGGTCTGCCATCTCATTTGGAAAGGAACAATAAGGAGGTGCAGTCCTGAGCTGCCCACCTTTCTTCTTTTGTCCTCCTTTGTTTCCTCCTATTCCTCCCCCCTCCCCCTAAGAGGACTCTTCACAGTGTGCATGCAGGGAATTCACATCTCAGCCACGCTGCCTGCAAAGGTCTGTGCTCCCTGCCAGTTGCACAGCCTCCTAACCGCCCTGATGACGGGATGGGGATGTCCCCAGTGCTCCCGAAGGATGCTCTCGGGATAAAGCATGTGGCAGGGGAAGGAAGAGGTGGGGCGCTGAGACGAAGAGTGGGAAGGGGTGTGAGGCAGAGCCAGCCCTCGTTATCCTAGCTGGGAAAGCATGTGTGTCAGAGAGGCTCCTTGATGAAACCATAGCGTGGGGATAGAAGCTGATGAGAGGTGGAGGAGCAGCTCCCGTCAGTGGGCCCGTTTCACCCCCACCCCCCCAGTGGAGTAGGGGCTCCTCCTGGGGACAGCTGTAACGGAGGGTGGAGGGGACAAATCTCCCTGGAGACAAGGCAGGAGCAGCAGGTAGTGGGCTGGGGCTGGAGAGGATGAGACAGAAAGAAATGCCTCTTAAAAAAAAAAAGACCAAGAGATGGGAAAATATTTATGGGAAGCCTAGGGCCTATTTCCTTTTCCTTTTGCCCTTTTATTTTAGTTATAAATATTTATCTTATAAAGAAGCATTCTCCAGCCCCACCCCAGAGGGATTCCTTTAAAACCCTCCCCATCATGATCACCCAAATACGTGCTGTGGACTAATGTATAAGGAGGAAATGGAAGCTCACTTACCCTCTTGTCTTCAAATGTCTTATGAAGCACTTGCAGTGTTCCAAGCAGCAGCATGCCTTATGCTGTTTGCTTGCTCCTCCTGACCACCCTGGGAAGTACAGAGCTGGTAGCATTAGGTCCCTTCTATAGATCGGCTAGACTCCAGGCCAGAGCTGATAGACAGAGTGGTCCTAACTGATGTCATTCCCACTAGACACTCCGCTACCTAAGGGGTTTGCACACAGTAGGCCTTACTGCTTAGGTATTAGGCTTATCATTTACTAAACAAATAGAATAATAGCTCAGCCTCAGTGAAGCTCCAATACTTTGGCCACCTGATGCAAAGAGCTGACTCTTAGGAAAAGACCCTGATGCTGCAAAGGATTGAAGGCAAAAGGAGAAGATGGTTAGATGGCATCACCAACTCAACAGACATGAGTTTGAGCAAACTCCGGGAAACAGTGGAGGACAGGGAAGCCTGGCATGCCGCAGTGTGTGGGGTTGCAAAGAGTCAGACATGACTTTGCAACTGAACAACAATAACAGCATCATCAGAACTTCTGAAACAGTCTGACTCCTGGGTCATCACACCCCACCCGTGGTGTCCACCATTTGTGCTTTTGTTTAATTGAACCTACCCACCTCACTGGATCATAAAGTCCTCCCAGCCAGATGTGGGGCGTTGTCATGTTCCTCACAAGGTGAAGAAGCAGGCCTGGGTTTACAGAGAGCAAATTCAACTTTTCTGGTTGGTGACAAGCATACCTGAAGGCTTTTCAAGTGAGAAATTCTGCCAGGCAGGGCCACCCTGGCTTTCAAGTCCCTTCACTGAGGCTGATGTCTTCGATGACACTTCCTCCAGTTTGGCAGCTATGCCTCCGTTCCTTTGGGCTCTTCTTCAGCTGTGTGTGCATGTGTGTGCACGTCCCCATACGTGTGTCTTAGACAGACTGCATTGTTTCATGCCCCTCTTTGAGGGTTTTTCTGTTTTTTTTTCTAGAAGGCTTCCTGCAGCCAAACAGGATATATATAATGGCAAAAGCGCCTCTGCCTTAGAAGGCACACTGGCTTCCTGTAGGAAACACAGAAAGAGGAACAAACAGGGCACCTCCCCGCAGCACCCTGTGTCCCCACACAACCCTCTTCCCTTCTCTCTTCGAACGCACTGATGGCTGGGGAGCCGGTCAAAGGTCAGCCGGCCCTGGGGGAGGCCCCTGCACAAGCACAGGGCACTCTAAGGCACACACTTCACTGGCCAAGAATGAAAGGCGTGGTTCACTTTGTCCTTATTTGACCAGAAGGCTCGGTCTGGAATGCTGCCTCAGTGCCTCCCTGAGACTCCCGGCCGTCGGTCGTAAATAAGCATGAGGTCTGGTACGGCCTCTTGGCTAAACGTTTGCACAGTAACTCAAATGAGGCAGCAGACATGAGTCAGGAGGGAGAAATCAGCTTAAGAAGCGGGGCGTGGGGAGCCGCAGCGTCTCAAGCTGACAAGATGGTCCTTTACCCGTTTACCCAGAGACGCTCGCCCAGCCTCCAGGGACAGACTTCCTGTCCTCCCCACAATACGGCACCACCTGCTGGAACCATTAACAAAGCAGCTGGTAAGAGCAGCTCAGTGAGCAAGCCCGCTTGTCCACGCTGCGTGCTCGAGGCCAGCCAGGACCTTGCACAGTGCTGAGAGGGGCAATAAAAAGATATTAAATATTTTATCTATTTTGAACACTCACAATGCAAGCCAGGGCTATAGACAGACGGAGGACATAAAGTCTGGGGATAACACTGGTTCTGCAGTATCAGGTTCAATGAAAATATGAAAAGATAATAGCTGCTTAATCCCAGTGATCTCAGTTATGTGTGCAGCAATCAGTGGATCACCAGATTTATCCTCGCCTCCCAGAGCCAGGGCACCAGCAGCTGGTGACCAGAGGTTATTAAGCCCTCCCCAGTATGTTTCATTTTCTCAACTGGGGACCATGAAAGGGAGGGCTTCTTCCAGCTGCTTTGTGCCACTCTCTAAAGGTCTGAAATAAAAGTGTATACTGAAGGATGAATGGATGCCTTCCTTTATTCATTCACAATAAAACTCAGGGCTTTCGTGAAGTTGTGCTTCTCCATTTTAAGTCTGTCTCTCCCTCTCTCAGCTTCTTCTTAACAGTTGTGTCAGCCCACATCAAGGGCTGAGTAACAGAAATTTCTTTTCTTACAATTCTGAAGGCAGAAAGTCCTAGATGACAGTGTCCATGTCTTTACATGGTCTTCCCTCTGTGCATGTCTGTGTCCTAATCTCCTCTTTCTATAAGGACACACCAGTCACAGTGGATTAGGGCTCACCCATATGACCCTTAATTCCTCTTATCATTGTACCTTATTTACTCTTTTAAAGGCCCTATTTCCCAACTCTGTATCATTCATAGGTCCTGGTAGGTAGGACTTCAACATGTGAATTTGGGGACAATTCAGCCCATATAAACAATGATGATTGTTCTGCATTGCAGGACCAAATACGTGAGTCTCTGTGTGCATAAACATTTTGGTAAACACATGTCCTGCCACTGACACAAGAATACTCAGGTTCTGCCCCAGATGTCTACTTACCCACAGCCACGACCATTCCCCCAAGCCACCCATCCACCAAAGCAAGACCAAATAATTCCACTGCATTCCAGGCAGTGATAACAGAAAAGAAGGGGTTTTATAAGCATTGGCTTTTTAGTCCATTGTTCCACGGCACAGGAGGAAGGAAGCAGCAATAACTGCAGCGGGGCGGGGGAGGGGCCTGTCCACTCCTTGCCCTTATTTCTCCACTTCTGCCAAGAGAGTCCCTCACTTTGGTCCCTTTGAGTGAAGGCAGCTTCTGTCTGACTGCCTCTTGATCAACACTGAAAACAAACAATCAGTTTTGGTCACAGAATGATGGTCCATTGGTTTGGAACTTAAACTGGGACCCAGCATTTGACCGACCTAAGTTACAGGAAAATGCCAAGTGGCAGGTGCATGCCTGACTCTCTCCATGCTGTGTTTTTTCGCCATCCATCAAGTGGCCGTGTCACACTACCCCAGGTAAAACTCACCAAAGGAGCCTCTTTTCCTAATTCCCCGCCCCCCACGAGTCTATACCATTTGCAATCTCTCTCTGCTAGGGCTGTCCCAACCATGCACTCAGCCCATTTGAAGACAGGGATGCAGAGGCCTTTTCAACAGCTGAGTTTTGGCCTCATAACTACAGAATAATTAAATGGATGAGAGTCAAGAAAAAGCACTCCTGTGAAACTTTTTTTAATGCTTCAAAAACTCCCATTTAAAATTGTTTTGGCCTCAAAACCATTTTTTGTGTGTGTGTGTTGTTTTTTGAAATACTCTTTTGAGCCTGCATGCTGGAGACATGACAAATTTGGTATTTCAATCCATATGCCCATTTGAATTCTAGGAATGCACACTGGTTAGGTTTTAAGAACATTTTCTGCTAAATTAAGTCCGAGGTAGATATTGATGCTGATATATACTCAAGCAGACAAGGAAAATTAATTGTAAGAAAAGGGTAGGAAAATCTCTCCCATTTATCTTCTTCCCATCTCATAATTTGTGGAGAAGGCAATGGCACCCCACTCCAGTACTCTTGCCTGGAAAATCCTATGGGTGGAGGAGCCTGGTAGGCTGTGGTCCATGGGGTCACTAAGAGTCGGACACGACTGAGTGACTTCACTTTCACTCTTCACTTTCATGCATTGGAGAAGGAAATGGCAACCCACTCCAGTGTTCTTGCCTGGAGAATCCCAGGGACGGAGGAGCCTGGTGGGCTGCTGTCTATGGGGTCCCACAGAGTCGGACATGACTGAAGTGACTTAGCAGCAGCAGCAGCATCTCATAATTTGAACTTACATTTCTAGAGATTTAAAAATATTATAATAAGAAAGTCTTAATTGACCAAAATTCCAAGCATGAGTCTAACTCCAGGGAATTAATACTATTTGTATCAATTAATACTATTTGTTCATCCATTGTATACAGGGCACAGAGAGATAGATAAGTACATCTCTGTCTGCCAAGATCACGGAATCAAAGTAAGAAGACACATATAAAACCATAATTAACAATGGAAAGCCGGAAAAGCTGGTCGTTTCTAACCAAGGGTGACACTCAGTGCTGTTGGGGTTTGAAGACAAGAATGATCACCACAGCACATGGGTCTCCAGGGCTTCCCTGATGGCTCAGACAATAAAGAATCAGCCTGCAATATGGGAGACCTGGGTTTGATCCCTGGGTCGGGAAGATCCCCTGGAGAAGGGAAAGGCCACCCACCCCAGTATTCTTGCCTGGAGAATTCCATGGACAGAGGAGCCTGGCGGGCTACAGTCCATGGGATCACAAAGAGTCGGACACGACTGAGTGACTTTCACTCACTCATTCACTCAACACGTCTCTCAGGGGTCTCAGTGGAGGTGATATTTAAACCCAGATTAGTAACCTGGATCTGCTCTTGCTTTTAGCGGGGATGGGCTCACTGAAGGCTTTTGAGCAGGAGAATGATATTAGGACAAAATCGGTATTGGAAGCAAGTACCCTGGCATGGGCACAAGATATGCTGGAACAGGTAAGAAGCAAGGCTGGGAGACCAGCTTGCAAACTCTGGCGGGTAGCCCTGGCACCAGGATACTCACACCTGAGCTGAAGGTTGGCAGTGGAGAGAAGAGGAAGAGATGGATGCTACAGGCACTGTGAAGAAGAAGAAATAGAGCTTCAAGTCCTACTGACTGTGAGAGCGGGGTACAGGGTCCTGACCACTGACCAGCTACCCAAGGAAAATGACTGCCCAGAGGGAAGGTCTAGGTCCTGGCTGGGCAGCTCTCCCAGCCTCCCTCCTCTCCCCCACTTCCTAGAAATAAGCAAAACCACCCAGTACACCAGGTTCTCCAGGGGGAGTCTTAGGTCATCCCAAGAATGTAGTCTTGCCCTCTGAACAGACAGGAAGAATGTTCAGGGCACAGGGATTAATTATGGAAGGCCGTCATCCAACAAAAAGTCCCAGAGCTCCCTCTGGCTTCAACCCCAAACCCAGACCTCCATCCAGATTGTCCTGAGATGAACACAGGCTGGCCATGACCTTGGACCATTCAGACTTCAGATCACATACCTCTGTCCTTTTTTGGATTTTGTAGTGATTCTTTGCTGGCTCTATGAACATCTAGTGTCTTTCTTCCCTGTCTGCAACAGCCCATATCTCTCTGAGTCTCCCACATCATCCCAGGGGGGTCACAGAGTCTGGATTCAGCTCATCAGGGCACTCCATCCACCGGCCCTTATCGGCATACTTAAGCTCTTGGTCCAAACATCCCCTGAAGCCAGACACTCCTAAACCAAAATGTCACTTATATGAAATATCTTTGTTGTTTGAGCTCTGTATTCTACCCAAAAGTCCATGACACGAGCTCCTTGTTGATTGGTATCATTGTGAGAAGGGCACTGAAAGGGAAGATCTCTGTCCCTCTTGAATGAGCTGGCCGAGTGACCTTTGTCAATGTTCCGCATCAGTCTGGGCTTCAGCTTCTTCATCAGCAACGTGAGGGGTTGTACAAGCCAGGCTCTAACAATTCTTCTATTACTAGCTTTGACGCTGGGACTCTACAGCTCCCAGTGTGTTGTCAAAGACCTTGCAAACTTGCCTATTCACCTCCTGATCTGTTCCAAGACAGCCTTGCCACTGCCTCTGTCTGACCCCACACTGTGGCCTATGAGCCCCTTCCAGAAGGACGGAAGAATCAAACGTGGCTCCAGGGTTCTGAACACATGTAAACATGGATTGATTGCAGCATGACCAGAAATAGAGAGTCTGTGTTTTCTTTTTCTGTGGGGACAGGGAGGATACTGGGAAGAGTCAGGGAGGCATGAATGGGAGTAGAAATCCAGGTCCCTTTTGGCATATGGAACTGGGGTAAGTGGGAGATGGCCAAAAAAGTGCATTTAATCCACTGTGCAAGATTCCACTCTAGATGCAAGGTTCCCAATGTTCCTGTTGTTTCACTCACTAAATCGTGTCCGACTCTTTCATGACCCCATGGATTGTAGTCCACCAGACTCTTCTGTCCCTGAGATTTCCCAGGCAAGAACACTTAGAGTGGGTTGCCATTTCCTTCTTCAAGGGATCTTCGTGACCTGGGATAAAACCCCTGTTTTCTGCATTGGCAGGCAGATTCTTTACCACTGAACCACCAGGAAAGTCTGAGGTTCCCAAACTTGAGCATAAAAATAACCAGATGATTCTGAAGTAAGTGAGGATTAACAGAAGGTCAGAGATAGAGAGACCCTACCTAGAGGGGCAGAGGCAGTGACACAGAGGGGAGCGCTGACCCTGGGACCAAACAACTTCTGGGGGAGTGGGGAGAAAAAAGATAAGCATCTGCAGGACTTACACCCGACAGGCCACTATATATTACGAGGAAAATAAAGAGGAAAAAGAAAGTTTAGTAGAAGGTAAAGGAGGAAACCAAGAAAGGAATTCATTTCCCCTGAGTTGCTGCTATGCGCTGGGCTCTTCACATATTTCAGTGCATGGAAAACCTTGAGAGTGAGTGTGATGAAAGCAAGGAGGGAGCACACCGTCTAGGAAAGGCATCCTGGGCTTCCACAATGGAGAAGCAGGGAGGGGGCAAAAGAGGGAACGTGAAGCCAAGTCCTGGGCACACCCCAAGAACAGTGGGCCCCCATCTCTTGCATTAGAGATGGGAGCAGACACTCCGGATGTCCTGCACCATAGCCCCCACCTACATTTATGCCCATTCAAGCTTACTCCCATGGCCACCTCTCTCTGCTTTTCAGCCTTAGGGCCCTTTCTGAAGCTGTAGGAGCTTTGCACAAGGAAAGCTCAAACAGAGGAGTTAATGCTCCCCTCCCCCAGCCTGCAACTACCAAGAGATCACTGCCCATGCATCAGGGCCCCGGACCCTTTCTGTAGATGGTTAGCAGAGACCTCAGTGATGTACTACGGTGAGACCCTGCCTCAGTCTCTCCACTCCCTCTCTCCCAATTTCTGATCCCGGAAAACAGTCCTTGACCGAGATTCTTCTTTCAGGAGAACCCCGACCAAGAAGGATGAGTCAGCCTTGTGGTGGCAGACCGAGAAATGCAGGCAGAAACAGGAGTGTGCATTTCCTTTAAAGCCCTGAAACGTTGAACAAATAGAAGAGGTTTCTGTTCATCTCTGTAACAGCTGAAGGCTGAGCTGCGTCCTGTGGGGCAGGCAGAGATGCTACTTTGGATACAATCCATGAGCCCACGGTCATAAATCCCCTCTCAAGAGGGAGAACAGGAAGCGCTAGCTCTCAGGACTCTTCGTCGAAAACACAAACGGGCTGGAGACCCATCTGCATCTCTCCCCTCAGAGGGTTACCTGTTCGAGGACCCCCATGTTGGAGCCGCAGCCTGGAAGCCTGCAGCAGTAGGAAGCCCAAGAAAGTGTTTTGTTTCACTGTCTGACTCATCCTCACAATGTTTTAAAAGCCAAGGTTACTTAGCAGATGTGAGGCTTAATTCCAGTAGAAGGAGCTCAGCACTTTCACTTAGTATATAAGTTTATGCTAAGCACCTTCAGTCCTTGCTACTACCTGCTGACCCTGGAGGCACTGGATTCAGCAGCTCTCATACCAGCATATTGGAGAGAAGGGGCGTTTGTCTCAGTCCTCTTGTGTGGGGTCCTCCAGCTGTGTCCTCTCTACTGTCTGGCTCCTAAGTTTCCATGTCTATGCCATCTTGGACTCCTCTGATGCACTTGCTGTTCACCTCCTCGGACCTGCAATAACCATACAGAGATGCTTCCACCCTTGGGGGGAAGGGTGCTCCTGGGAAGGTTAGGTAGCACTCTCAGTTCTCCTGTCCCAGCTTGGACTCTGCCCCACTGCATAATTCCCTGCCACACTAGCTGTAGCAGATCACTGACTCTGCCAGAGTGTTGAGAAGATCACAGAGGATTTCAAAAGCCAGAAGAGAAACACCAAAGTTGAGCCCTGATCTCTATTCCCTGAGTACATCAGCACCTACTGGTTCTCTCCTTGTTCAAGGCCCCTCTTGTTGCTCAGGCTCTGCTCCTCCTGGGCACCTTTTCTGTCCTGCCATCTCTCTCTCTTTCCTCCCTGTGCTAGTTTCCAGACTCCAATGTTGGGCTGCTACTGAGATGTCCTCCTCTTCCCTTTTGAATACCCACCAACCGTCTTTTGGCAGAGTACCCTCTTTCCCTGGGTACTTTTGTAATTTTTTTTCATTTAAGAAATTGCCTTAATACTTTAATAAATTAAATTGCCTTAATAAAGCCATTATAACTCTTCATTGAGCCAACGTCTCCTTTTAAAGGAGACTCAGACTTTCCATATCCACTGGACTATCTGAAATCTTTCTTAAAGTAAATGGAATGGGGTGGTATTAGTTTAGCATGAATCGACACTCAGGCTTTCACCCCAATCTGCATTTGATGCACTGTCACGATTCCATTTAACCCTCACAATACCAAACACATCCTGTACCATTTATAAAGACTGTCAAGATTTAGTATTAAAAAGGAAATAGAGTAAAACCTGTGACCCAAAAAGAGCTCTTGGCATTTTCCACCCAGTGCTCATTCAAAGCTAGGGATATGATAGCTGCCTTAGAGGCAGAATGGTCTCAAGGCTAGACATCTGCCCACGGATTTCCCTTCTGTTTGCTCCTTTAATCAAGTGCAATAATTATCAAATTTCAGTGTGGAGAGAAATTAGAACACAAGGTTGTATGTCTTGTGGGTGATATAAGGGCTTTTCAAGGGTAATACTAAGTTTATATGATGTTCACGTTAGGTGTTGATTATAGAACCTAAAAATATCACTGCTAAGATGTGACTCTTCTGTCAAAGCTTCCTTCAGTAAGAATTCTGCCTTCAGACTAGAATTTCTAAATGGCTGAGGATTTTTAAATGGTGGTTATTATTTTTTCCTTTTTGGTCTCACTGCTTTTGGAAAGAGAATACCACCATCCCCCCACCTTGGATCTGGAGTATCCTGTTGAAAGGCACCCCTGACCCCCACATCACCACTAAATAGCTTCTGTCAATCTGGTATAGTTAGAAGGGGAGTGGGGGCCTGGCTTTCTCACTAACCAGTCAGATGACTTGGGGCTGCAAAACCCAGACCTATCCGTTTCATCTTGACGTTTGAAAGCAGAGATCTCCTAGAGACCATCACGCGTCCTGAATTTCCCAGCTTCGTTTCGAGACCTATTTCGTCTGTCGCTGCTTATACCTCTGCTCGGGCTCATGGTAAATGGTCTGCTTCTGTCAATGACTTTTTCATCTATGTCAGGCAAAGGCCCATTAGACAAATCCAATGGGACAAGTTCAGAGAGTTTGTCAGTTCCCGTCACTTTCAGGTCTGGCTGTGCAGTGAAGCACGGACGCAAAACAGACTTGTCAAGATGGGCAGCTTCTTCTGGAAGAAGTTTATCTCAATGGAGAGGAACACGTGATGGCTGGAAATCATCACAACACGAGCGCCTCAGCCTGGGAACAGCACAGGGGGCCGGAAGAGCTGACTGTGAATGAATTAAGTATCAGTCTCCTGTGCACAGGAGCAGTGGGGAGATGATGCTATATACCCCAGATATTTGGGGGTGCTGGGTACGAGGAAGCCATCACTTCTTATCATCAATAATTATTTTCAACTTAACAATCAATAATTATTGATAAAGATAAGTGAGAAGCTAGAGGAGAACTTCCACATAACCTCACTGCCAAGACAGCTAAGCCCCCACATCCTCCCTCAACCTCATACACTTGACACCCCCCGCTTTCTGCAATGAGCAGAAGGTCCTGGAAGCAGTCGAAGCCCAAATCCTCTTGTGCATTGGAGTCTCTTGCCTTATCAACTCGCCAAGCACTCACTCCTAGAGTTGTCTGCCTTCTGCATTATCAGTTCCTCTCCATTGGTCATTGCTTTCAGCTTAACCATGCTGTCATAACTGCCACTAAAAACTTTAAAATCCTTAAACACCTTTTAATCGCCACCCAAATTTTTCTGTTTGCTTTATAGGGAAGTTACTTTCTTTCTCAACTCCCTCCTCCTTCCCTCAGTTCATTTCAGTTCAGTTCAGTCACGCAGTCGTGTCCGACTCTTTGTGACCCCATGAACCACAGCACGCCAGGCCTCCCTGTCCACCACCAGCTCCCAGAGTCCACCCAAACCAATGTCTATTGAGTCAGTGATGCCATCCAATCATCTCATCCTCTGTTGTCTCCTTCTCTTCCTGCCCTCAATCTTTCCCAGCATCAGGGTCTTTACAAATGAGTCAGCTCTTCACATCAGGTGGCCAAAGTATTAGACTTTCAGCTTCAACATCAGTCCTTCCAATGAACACCCAGGACTGATCTCCTTTAGGATGGACTGGTTGGATCTCCTTGCAGTCCAAGGGACTCTCAAGAGTCTTCTCCAGCACCACAGTTCAAAAGCATCAATTCTTCGGCACTCAGCTTTCTTTATAGTCCAACTCTCACATCCATACATGACCACTGGAAAAACCACAGCCTTGACTAGATAGACCTTTGTTGGCAAAGTAATGTTTCTGCTTTTGAATATGCTGTCTAGGTTGGTCTTAACTTTCCTTCCAAGGAGTAAGCGTCTTTTAATTTCCTGGCTGCAATACCATCTGCAGTGATTTTGGAGCCCCCAAAAATAAAGTCAGCCACTGATTCCGCTGTTTCCCCACCTATTTGCCATGAAGTGATGGGACCAGATGCCATGATCTTCGTTTTCTGAATGTTGAGCTTTAAGCCAACTTTTTCACTCTCCTCTTTCACTTTCATCAAGAGGCTCTTTAGTTCTTCTTCACTTTCTGCCATAAGTGTGGTGTTATCTGTATATCTGAGGTTATTGATATTTCTCCCAGCAATCTTGATTCTGGCTTGTGCTTCTTCCAGCCTAGTGTTTCTCATGACGTACTCTGCACAGAAGTTAAATAAGCAGGGTGACAATATACAGCCTTGATATACTCCTTTTCCTACTTAGAACCAGTCTGTTGTTCCATGTCCAGTTCTAACTGTTGCTTCCTGACCTGCATATAGGCTTCTCAAGAGGCAGGTCAGGTGGTCTGGTATTCCCATCTCTTGAAGAATTTTCCACAGTTTACTGTGATCCACACAGTCAAAGGCTTTGGCATAGTCAATAAAGCAGAAGTAGATGTTTTTCTGGAACTCTCATAGGAACCTGGAATGTTAGGTCCATGAATCAAGGCAAACTTGAAGTGGTCAAACAGGAGATGGCAAGACTGAACGTTGACATTCTAGGAATCAGCAAACTGAAATGAACTGGAATGGGTGAATTTAATTCAGATGACCATTATATCTACTACTGTGGGCAAGAATCCCTTAGAAGAAATGGAGTAGACTTCATAATCAACAAAAGAGTCTGAAATGCAGTACTTGGATGCAATCTCAAAAATGACAGAATGATCTCTGTTCCATTTCCAAGGCAAACCATTCAATATCTCAGTAATCCAAGTCTATGCCCCAACCAGTAATGCTGAAGAAGCTGAAGTTGAACAATTCTATGAAGACCTACAAGACCTTCTAGAACTAACACCCAAAAAAGATGTCCTTTTCATTATTAGGGGACTGGAATGCAAAAGTAAGAAGTCAAGAAACACCTGGGTAACAGGCAAATTTGGCCTTGGAGTACAGAATGAAGTGGAGCATGGCTAATAGAGTTTTTCCAAGAAAACACACTGGTCATAGCAAACACTCTCTTCCAACAACACAAGAGAAGACTCTGCACATGGACAGCACCAGATGGTCAACACTAAAATCAGGTTGATTATATTCTTTGCAGCCAAAGATGGAGACGCTCTATACAGTCAGCAAAAACAAGACTGGGAGCTGACTGTGGATCAGATCAGAAATTCCTTATTGCCAAATTCAGACTGAAATTGAAGAAAGTGGGCAAAACCACTAGACCATTCAGGTATGACCTAAATCAAATCCCTTTATGATTATACAGTAGAAGTAAGAAATAGATTTGAGGGACTAGATCTGATAGACAGATCTCCTGATGAACTATGGACGGAAGTTCGTGACATTCTACAGGAGACAGTGATCAAGACCATCCCCAAGAAACAGAAATGCAAAAAAACAAAATGGCCATCTGAGGAGACCTTACAAATAGCTGTGAGAAGAAGAAAGTGAAAAGCAAAGGAGTAAAGGAAAGATATACCCATTTGAATACAGAGTTCCAAGAATAGCAAGGAGAGATAAGAAAGCCTTCCTCAGAGATCAATGCAAAGAAATAGAGGAAAACAATAGAATGGGAAAGACTAGAGATCTCTTCAAGAAAATTAGAGATACCAAGGGAACATTTCATGCTCAAATGGGTTCAATAAATGACAGAAATGGTATGGACCTAACAGAAGTAGAAGGTATTAAAAAATGAAGAGGTGGCAAAAATACATAGAAGAACTGTACAAAAAAGATCTTCACGACCCAGATAATCATGATGATGTGATCACTCACCTAGAGCCAGACATCCTGGAATGTGAAGTTGAGTGGGCCTCAGGAAGCATCACTACGAACAAAGCTAGCGGAGGTGATGGAATTCCAGTTGAGCTCTTTCAAATCCTGAAAGATAATGCTGTGAAAGTGCTGCACTCAATATGCCAGCAAATTTGGAAAACTCAGCAGTGGCCATAGGACTGGAAAAGGTCAGTTTTCATTCCTCCTTCCCTAACATTCTTTTAAACAATCTCAGGAAGCAATAAGTTGTTATCAAGGTCACTAACACCCTGCATATAAGCAAATTCAAGGACTCATTTTCACAACATTTGCCCTAATTGGTTGCTTCATGTAAAAGGTGACATATTTTTCTGCTAATCTATTCATCATTTCCCCCCCACCCCCCATGCCCATGCACACAATAAGCAATTCTCATGTGAAAATAGCAACTTTGCTCTGTTTACTATGTATTCCCAGCTCCTAGAACACTGCCTGGCACCTGTTAGGTCCTCAAGAAGTACTTGCTGAGTAAATGCTGAATGAACAAATCAACCATTTGCTTTGGCTTTGCTGGTTATCTGGTTATTGTAAGTAAGGATCAAAATTTCTTCGAGATATAACTGTGTAATTTCTTTAGCCTAATATTTTGCAACGGTCTGGGAATGCAATGCTGTTCACTCAGAAACAGAGTACAAGGCAAGAAAAACAAAACCATTATATATTAAGTGTCCATGTGTGTATGCTTAGTCACTCAGTTGTGTCTAATTCTTCTTGACCCCGTGGACTGTATGTAGCCTGCCAGGCTCTTCTGTCCATGGGGATTCTCTAGGCAAGAATACTGGAGTGGGTTGCCATCCCCTCCTCCAGGGGATCTTCCCAACCCAGGGATGGAACCTAGGTCTCCCACATTGCAAGCAGATTCTTTACTGTATGAGCCACCAGGGAAGCCCAAGAATACTGCAGTTGGGTAGCCTCTCCCTTTTCCAGGGGAATCTTCCTGACCCAGAAATCGAACCAGGGTCTCCTGCATTGCAGGCAGAGTCTTTACCAGCTGAGTTACCAGGGAAGCCTGTATTACGTGTCTACTCTATTTCTGCTTTATTGACTATGCCAAAGCCTTTGACTGTGTGGATCACAATAAACTGTGGAAAATTCTGAAAGAGATGGGAATACCAGACCACCTGACCTGCCTCTTGAGAAATCTGTATGCAGGTCAGGAAGCAACAGTTAGAACTGGACATGGAACAACAGACTGGTTCCAAATAGGAAAAGGAGTACGTCAAGGCTGTATATTGTCACCCTACTTATTTAACTTATATGTGGAATACATCATGAGAAACGCTGGGCTGGAAGAAGCACAAGCTGGAATCAATATTGCTGGGAGAAATATCAATAACCTCAGATATGCAGATGACACCACCCTCATGGCAGAAAATGAAGAGGAACTAAAAAGCCTCTTGATGAAAGTGAAAGAGGAGAGTGAAAAAGTTGGCTTAAAGCTCAACATTCAGAAAACGAAGATCATGGCATCTGGTCCCATCACTTCATGGCAAATAGATAGGGAAGCAGTGGAAACAGAGTCAGACTTTATTTTCTTAGGCTCCAAAATCACTGCAGATGGTGACTGCAGCCATGAAATTAAAAGACGCTTACTCCTTGGAAGGAAAGTTATGACCAACCTAGATAGCGTATTCAAAAGCAGAGACATTACTTTGCCAACAAAGGTCCATGAGAGTTGGACTGTGAAGAAAGTTGAGCACCAAAGAATTGATGCTTTTGAACTGTGGTGTTGGAGAAGACTCTTGAGAGTCCCTTGGACTGCAAGGAGATCCAACCAGTCCATTCTAAAGATCAGTCCTGGGTGTTTTTGGAAGGAATGATGCTGAAGCTGAAACTCCAATACTTTGGCCACCTGATGTGAAGAGTTGACTCATTGGAAAAGACTCTGATGCTGGGAAAGATTGAGGGGAGGAGGAGAAGGGGACAACAGAGGATGAGATGGTTGGATGGCATCACCGACTCAGTGGACGTGGGTTTGGGTGGACTCTGGGAGTTGGTGATGGACAGGGAGGCCTGGAGTGCTACGGTTCACGGGGTTGCAAAGAGTTGGACACAGCTGAGCGACTGAACTGAACTATGGTGAGTACTGAACTACTGGCACTTTTGCACATATTTTTCTCCTCACAACCTTATAAGACAGGTGCTTTTATTATCTTCATTTTGCAAATGAAGAAATTGAGGCCAAAAGAGAGGTAAGAAAGCTTGTCCAGGTTAACCCAAACATGAACTCAGCACTGACAAGCTTATGCAGTTTTCTAGTTCCTTTGATGCTTAGATATATAAGTGCTGTGAATTTACAGAAAATCAAAGGAACTGAGCTGGTAAAGATATAAGTCAAATCTTTCAAAGTAAAATATATATTCATTTGGGAATATTTAAGTTGTTGTTTTTATTGTCAAAGAACATCATGGTGTCACTAAAGAAAATGAGAGAGCTCAAAGTGACTGTATTGCTTGTTTTCTTTCCCCAGCACACTCACCAGAGTCTTATAATCATTACCCACAGGATACATGTAGTTGTAGAGCAGCTGTCTGGCTTGAGGTGCCAGATGAAATGCAGGACGACCAGTTAAATCTGAATTTCAGATGAAAAACAAGTAATGTTTTAGTCTAAATTTGTCCCAAGCATTGCACGGGACACTGTTGATGTTGTTTAGTCACTAAGCTGTTGTTCAAGTCTTTGCAACCCCATGGACTGTATAGCATGCCAGCCTCCTCTGTCCTTGGAATTCTCTAGGCAAGAATACTGGAATGGGTTGCCATTTCCTTCTCCAGGGGTTCTTCCTGACTCAGGGATTGAACCTGCTTCTCCAGCTTAGCAGGTGAATTCTTTATGACTGAGCCACCGGGGTTAGCCCAACCTCAGTTTACCCATGCATAAAATGGTAGTAGTCTTAGGTGTTAGAGAGAAAAGAAAACAGGTGATGTGATGAGACTGACTTCTGTAGATATGACAATTGGTCAAGACCTCAGTGAAGCTTTTTAACTCAAATGATTAGAAGAAGGCAGCCCAGTAAAGAATGTGCATACATGCATGTGTGTGTGTGTCTGTGTGTGTGCGTGTGTTTATATCTGTGCAACTACAGATAGGACAGAGGAGATGAGGGCCAGACAGGATGGCAAGTAAAAGTATTTAATGGGGATAGAGGATTCCATACTGACCTGTTTTTTTAACAAAAATAAAAGAAACCAGATTCAGAGTAAAGTGAAAGCCTGACAATTGGGGCAAAGTAAAACTAATCTATAAATCACATACCCTGAAGTTGATTTAAGTGGTGAACAGAAATGTATGCTAAGTGAGGAAGAAAATACAAACACTGAGCTTGAAGTTATGATCAAATTAAAATTATAACAAATTTCACCCCATTGATTCCGGTCATTGTGTATCTGAAGGAGGACAGTGCTATCTCCCCCACCTCCAATTCCTATGTTGAAGTCTTAACTCCCAATGCAATAATATATTTAGAGAAAGAAGCTTTAGGTGGTAATTAAGGTGAAATGAGGTCATAGAGTGGGGTCCTAATACAATAGGACTGGTAGCCTTAATAGAAGAGGGAGAAAAATCTTTCTCCCTACCGGAGTGTGCTAAGGAAAAGCCATGGGAGGACACGGCAAGAAGGTGACCATCTGCCAGCCAGGATGAGAGGCTCACCAGAACCCACCCAGGCTGGCGCCCTGATCCTAGACTTCTAGCCTCCGGAACTGTGAGAAAATGCGTGTCTGTGTTCAGGCCACCCAGCCAGTGATATATCAGTATGGCAAGCTGAGCAGAGTAAGACATACAGTGAGGAATTAAAAACTGTTTGGAGAAACACTAACAAATCTGTTTTAAGAGCCTTGTGGGCTTCCCTGGTGGCTCAGAGAGTAACGACTCTGCCTGTCATGCAGGAGACCTGGGTTCAATCCTTGGGTCTGGGAGATCCTGTGGAGAAGGGAATGGCAACCCACTTCGTATTCTTGCCTGGAGAATCCCATGGACAGAGGAGCCTGGAGGGCTATAGTCACAAAGAGTCAGACTGAGTGACTAACACTTTCACTTGTGTGAAAAGTCTATAGTTATTTGATATCAAGTAGAATATGGAACAAGAAAGAGAAATGAAGTCAGTGAGGTAGACAAAAACAACCTAGCAATTAATGGAATAAATAATCAAGAATGAAGCCTCTTTTTCAGTATTGGGACCACCCTTGGGCTTATCAGGTTCCCAAACAAGGAACAATCCTACGAGATGAGCCATCTCAAGTGGAAGGCCCACAATGAATGAGCAAAGCAGTGGACAGTATTGAGATAGCACCCAGCACCAGTTAGAAACATCTGAATCCTGAGTTTGAAAAATTTGAGACCTTTACTACATGAATTTTCCCGTTCTCATGATTCTTCCTCTTGGGTTTTACAGAGAAAGAATAAGGTACAACCTCTTGTCTAAGGTTCATTCATTCAAAGCATCATGTTAGGAAATGTGATTCAAGATTCAATGATGTAGAGGTTCCTGCTCACAAAAATGTTCAGTACTATAGGAGAGCTATTCAGAAAATCTGAGAAATACAAAGCTGGGTTTGCAAAACCATTGAATAAATAATTGACATAAGACTGGGTGGATGGTGGATTGGTGGATAGATGAGTGAATGGATGCGACAGTGATTGTTATAGAGGTTCACAGAAGGGCTAGAGTCCTGAGTTCACAGAAGGCCAGAGTCAGCCTCTGGCTGTGTTCAGTCTATTAGAGCATAGGTATTGATCATTCTCTGACAAACTGGTAACAATCTGTATGGGACTCCTCTACTATGAGCATCTAAGAAACATGAACAGCATCTTATTTGCTTTTGTTTTCCAAAAGCCTAGCCTTGGCACCATGAACTGAGATTCTGACAATTCCACTGACTCTTGAACTAACTTGTTCCCCATTATACTTAGGGGCCTATTTAATGAACTCATTCATTTATTCATTCAACAAATATTAATAGGTATTAAGTACTTGCTCTATGCTACAAGTTATTCTAAGTTCTGTGGCTACATTAGAAAGCAAACATGCTTATGTTCTACTAAAAATTAGAAAATATTGAAAACAAACCAAAAATTAAAATGTATAGTACCTCAGACAATAAAAAGTGCTATGGAGAGGAGTAAACCAGGAAAGAGGGATAGAGCAAGCCAGGGTTGGGAGGGGGGGTTGGGGGAGTTGGGTTAGGGGAGATGTTTAAAGACGTTTTCAGTTTAAGACTCATCAGGAGGGTGACCAGTGAGCAAAGTGCTGGAGGAGTCGGAGGAGTGGCCCATGCAGCTCTCCAGGGCAAAGGTGCTCCAGCCAGAGGGAAAATCAAAACAGAAACTCTGAGGTAGGAGTGTGCCTAGAATGAAAAAGAAAACAGTAGATGGACCATTGTATTCGTACAAAGAAAGAGAAAGACAGAGGATGTAATGTCAGAAAGAAGAAGGGAAGGGAGACTCATGGAGGGCCCTGTTGGCCCTGGTAAGGGTCTGTTTGTTTTTTTTTTAATTTTTTATTATTGAGATGTAATTGACATATAACATTATGTTATTTTCAGGTGTATAATATAATGATTCAATATTCATATACATTATGAAATGATCACCACAGTAAGTCTAGTTACCATCCATCACTGCACAAAGTTACAAATTTTTTTTTCTTGTGCTGAGAAGTTTTAAGCTCTCTTAGCAAGCAACTTTTGAGTATTCAATACAGTATTAACTATAGTCATCATGCTATGCATCACATCCCCATGACTTATTTATTTTAGAACTGGAAGTTTGTACCTGTTGATCCTCTTCACTCACTTCACCCACTCCCCTAACACTCCTCCCCTTTGGCACTCCTCACAACCTGTTCTCTGTATCTATGAGTTTTGTTATTTTGTTTGTTCATTTGTTTTATTTTTTAGATTTCACATAGAAGTGAAATCATGCAGTATTTGTATTTCTTTGTATGACTTATTACATTTAGCATATTAGCCTCAAGTTCTGACCATGTTGTTGCAAACAGCAAGATTTCATTCTTTTTTATGGTAATATTCCATTGTATATACATATCACATCTTCCTTATCCATTCATCTATTGATGGACATTTAGCTTGCTTCCATATCTTAGTTACTGTAAATAATACTCCAATGAACATTGGGGTGAACATATCTTTTCAAATTAGTGTTTTTTATTTTTTTGGATAAATACCGAGAAGTAGAACCACTAAATCATATGGTAGTCCCCTTTTTATTTTTTTGAGAAGCCTTCATACTGTTTTTCATAGTGGCTGCACCAATTTACATTCCTATCAACAGTGCATGAGTGTTCCTTTTTCTCTACAACCTTACTAATAGTTATTTCTGTCTTTTTTATAATGTCCATGCTAACCTCAGATACGCAGATGACACCACCCTTATGGCAGAAAGTGAAGAGGAACTAAAGAGCCTCTTGATGAAAGTGAAAGAGGAGAGTGAAAAAGCTGGCTTAAAACTCAACATTCAGAAAACTAAGATCATGGCATCCGGTCCCATCACTTCATGGCAAATAGATGGGGAAACAATGGAAACACTGAGACACTTTGTTTTCTTGGGCTCCAAAATCATTGCAGATGGTGACTGCAGCCATGAAATTAAAAGATGCTTACTCCTTGGAAGGAAAAGTTATGACCAACCTAGACAGCATATTCAAAAGCAGAGACATTACTTTACCAACAAAGGTCCGTTTAGCCAAGGCTATGGTTTTTCCAGTAGTCATGTATGGCTGGGAGAGTTGGACTATAAAGAAAGCTGAGTGCTGAAGAAGTGACTCTTTTGAACTGTGGTGTTGGAGAAGACTCTTGAGCGTTCCTTGGCCTGCAAGGAGATCCAACCAGTCTATCCTAAAGGAGATCAGTCCTGGGTGTTCATTGGAAGGACTGATGCTGAAGCTGAAACTCCAATAGTTTGGCCACCTGATGCAAAGAACCAACTCATTGGAAAAGACCCTGATGCTGGGAAACATTGAGGGCAGGAGGAGAAGGGGACAACAAGGATGAGATGGTTGGATGGCATCACCAATGCGATAAACATGAGTTTGAGTAGTCTCTGGGAGTTTGTGATGAACAGGGAAGCCTGGCGTGCTGCAGTCCATGGGGTCGCAAAGTCGTTCAGACATGACTGAGCGACTGAACTGATGCTAACAGAGGTGAGGTGATAGCTCACTGTGGATTTGATTTGCATTTCCCAGATCATTAGTAATATTGGGCATCTTTTCATGTCTGTTGGACATCTGTATGTCTTCTTTGAAAAATATCTATTCAAATCCTCAATTCATTTTTTAAATCGAATTGTTTGGACTTAGGGTTTTGAGTTGTATCAAACATATGATTTGCAAATATTTACTTCCATTCATTGGTTACCTTTTTATGTTGTCTTTGGTTACTTTTGCTATGTGAAAACTTTTTAGTTCAACGGAACAATTTGGGCTTTTACTTTGAGATATTGAGGAATGATGTGACCTGACAGGTTTTAGAAAGATTACTCTGGCTGATGGATTGAGACCAAGAAGTTGCAGTAGAGAAGGCAGAAGCAGGGAAACCAGGAGGTATTTGATAATCCAAGTCAGAGAAGGTGGTGGCTCCAACCAGACGTTAGTGGCAGAGGTGATGAGAGTATTAGATTTTAAGTATCTTTAGGGAGTAGAGCCAATTGAATTTTCTGGCAATATGGACTTGGGGTTTTAATGAGGAGACTCCTGTTATGTTACCAAGCACTTCTGGTATAAACTCTGGCTTTCTGCAGGGCATCTTCTGTTGAGAGGCTTCCATTGACTGATTGGTTGGTCCAGTTTGAGTTGGGATCCTTCCAGCACCACCAGTCCCTCCCCACCTTCCACAATCATAATTGTGAGTAGGATTGATGGTCCTGCCATTCCAACAGCCTCCACTGACCTGTCACCATTTTTGCCAAGCCCAACCTCTCTTTGCCTGCACTTAGGTTCCCATAAAAATGAAAAATATGGGTTTGAAGGAAGAAAAAGCTCTGTCTAGGTGAAAATGGGTCCAAGTGGGGAAAGCTATTCCAAGCCAGGGTAACATTTATGGGATTACATTGGACCATGTCCCGTAGCACTGAGATGATCAGAACAGCAAGACCAGACGTTGAAAACCAGCACCTTTCTAATTCTCTGCCCACCATCTACTTCCAGATTTCAAGAAATTCCGGGTCAAAATGAGTTGAATACAGTTGCCATCTGAGAGCAAGAATAGATAAAATATGTAAAGAGAGTGGCTTTTAGTCTGTTAGTCTTAGTTAAGATTGTTTAAGCAACAAAGAAAGGAAAAGAGGACAAAGAGAGAAAGGAAGAAGGAACACAGAGAAAAAAGAAAGATTGGTTCTTTCTCATTAGCTATTCTACAGAAGCCAGCAATGGGTTATTACACATTCTATACCATTTAGCTAACTTTTAAAAATAATCCAAGCCATCAAACTCTTGTATATTATCTAATGATTTAAAGCAGGACTTTTTAAAGCAACAATTAAAAACTCCTCTCAGAGAATGAGGCTGAGAATGCTAAATCTAATCAAATTATTTTTTGGTATTAAAACAGATACTGCATAAATACTTTGAAATACAACTGATGCAATAGATGCTAACTGCTCTTCAAATTCTTAATCGGGATTTCCAGACATTCAGAAATGCTGGGGGAGTGGGACTGGGATGGGGAGGTATGTGCACATGTTGTTGTTTTAAAGCACCCAATACTATAATTCTCTCGTGTGGAAATTTTCCACTGACTTCAGATTTGCTAGTATGAGCCACCAAATCCTCAAAGATTGTGCTAGAGAGATTTGGAGGCATACTTCCAACCTCCCGGTGGAATAAATTATAAGATGCAATGAAGTAGTTATTTCCTAGGGTTTGTTGTGTTTTTATTCCTCCCACAAACAAAATGCAAACCATCACAAATTAAATAAATTCCTCAAGGTCCAAAGGAGGCTTCTCATGCTGTTTCTTGTACACTTGGTGGCATGTCGCAACAGATGTTAAAGGGCCAACCCTGAAAGGAGATTATATTAGCGATAAGATGTGAACTGGAAGATGTGAAACTTGAAGGCATTACCCTCAAGAGATATTAGTAGTGAGGTGACATGGTGGGTAAGCATTCATCTCAGTACCTTCCTAACCTCTTTGTGTGTCTTCTTCTGGGGTCTTCCCATTTCTAGAGTAACAAGTTTAACAGAACACTGGCTCCTTAGAACCTACCCACTTCCTTCCCCCACCTTAATTATTGAAAACATCTTTTCAAACAGCTGCTATGATGATGATGATGGGGACTTTCCAGGTGGCTCAGATGGTAAAGAATCTTCCTGCAATGCAGGAGACCTGGGGTCAGTCCCTGGGTCCAGAAGATCCCCTGGTGTAGGAAATGGCAACCCACTCCAGTATTCTTGTCCATGAGAGAATCCTGTGGACAGAGGAGCCTAGCGGGCTACAGTCCATGGGGTTGCAAAGAGTTGGACACGACCGAGCGACTAACACACCTATGATGGTGGACTCTTCCACAAGATGCTACACTTCATCTATGCCCCTGCTGAGTACCTCTTACTTGGTTTTCCCTGCAGAGGCTGAAGTGGCCAGATTCACCGTCAGGTAGAAAAGGTGGCACTGCTCCTGTTATTCTGTGAAACTGAGACTTGGAACTCAGAACTCTGAAACTGCATCTGGACACACACAGCCCACTTAGGCACTTTGAGTGGTGGCCACAGGGCCCAGGAAAGTCACAATGTCCCCACGTGCCTCCCTGCCCTAGCCTTCATTTATGAACAAAACGTATCACCCCTGATGACCAGCTTCCCTTTCATACTGCACTCAGAGGAGTGGGGTGGCCCAGTGACACCTGAAAGCTTTGGGAAAGTCCATCCTTCCTTCATTTCTGCCACCTCCTGTCCAGCTCTCTTCCTCACTCTCACTTTATGCTGCTATCAGAAACACTGGGTGGCAGTTGGTTTGGGGGTGTCCATACACCCACACATGATTTGTAGTATCTGCCCCTGCTTAGGGCCACTGCCTCAGGGCCTGTCCTGGATGTCTGTGCTTGTGACAAATGAGAATACGCATAACAGATAGCTTATTCAAAACCTAGTCTAGTTAGCATGGCAACAGGAATTAATAAGCTCCATATTCTTTTACTTACCTCTGACTAGAAATGATAACTGAAGCCAGAAGTTATAAGCTTCAGTGAGCAAATTAATAAGAAACCTTGAACGCTTGGGAGACAGTCAACACAAGTAGTTTGAGAGACAAATCTTTCAGTTAGAAATTACATCTTGATAAATGGTTAAGAAAATTATTATTGAATATTTGCATACCAGTTACCATAATTTAAGCTGTTTCAACCCATTGTTTGTACCTTAGGTTAAACTTTCTGCCTAAATCTCTTTCTTACTGCAATGAGATTTCTTGCAATATTAAAAAGTTTCTTTAAATAGTTCTAAGAACTGTTATAGCCTTGAAACTGTAAGTGTTCACTATAGGAAACGACATATGTTTGTTGTAAAAATGTGTTATTGAATGTTGTAGTCTGTAGTAGAAAACAGCCTGTGTTTACTTTTCTAACCTATGTTGGTCATAGGAGGTTGATATAAAGCACAAATCTGTGATAATTAACTCAGTATTAGTTCACTGCTCTTGATCTAATCTACTCAACCACTACAAAAGGATTGTGATGTATCTCTTAAAATTAAGACCTAGCTAAAGGCATTTCTGCTCATAAAGATTTATTTTACAAGTATAATTAAAATGTTGATAACAGTGTATCTTTTAAACACAATGAGAGCAAGATTAATCACGTTAGTAATGGGATTCTACTGTTTCCAGTTCAGAAAAATTATGTCCTTTACGTTTAGATTTTTTTTTAATTTTTAAAAAATTTTTTAAGTCAAAAAATTTAAAGAAAATCACCCCAAGGGTTATCTTCTTGACAAACAGATTAAGATGAGAATATGAGCCCTTGGGACTGTGCATAAAAAGACCTAACCCAGAGAGTAGCCAGTAGCCAGTAACCCAGAGTACCCAGAGATTGATAAACACAGGCTGAGTCTGACTTAAAACAGTTCAAGTGCCTTTATGCTAAAGTTAGTCTATTGCGAGAGACACAAGTTAACAACCGTATCCTCTGGCATGATATCTAACCCCATCCCAGGTCTCAAATTTCTTTTTATTTCCTTTTTATCCTCAAGAGGAAGCTACACAGAGGAGGTCTACCACGTGAGGTGTCCCAAGAAGAGGAGAGGGGCGCTGTTTCTTCTCCAACCTGCATCACCCCTCTGTGCTCCTGCAGGAGCCTCTCAGGTCTCACTGCAAGGAGCCTGGCTTACCATGCCTGTACTGCCCCTGTTACCGCCTTCCTCTTCTTGAATCAGAGATCTTTGGTCCACAGGCATTCCCTACCTCCACAAATGTTCATACCTGTCCTGTTGATCCGCTGATACGCTGCCTAGCATCTCCCACAAGGGAGGGTTCGGTGGGAGGAACGTCAGCAGCAGTGATGCTCCAGGTGTAAGCTGTTCTGGGGTCTGCTTCAGCTGCAGAGACTCTCCTCCCCAAGGTCACTCTCTTTCCTGACAGCCTACAACCCTTGGCAGAGACAGGTGCCCACCAGAGCATGATGCCAAGGACACCAGTCTCAGCATTCCTGGCGATATGGGCCTAGGCCTTTTGCGCCTATATCACAGCAGGCTTCTTTCTCTGCCCGATCTGTTTCTGGTTCCTCCCCTTCACAGGTGTGGAGCCCAGTGAGCACAGTGCTCTGAATCTCTTTCTAGAGAGTCCAGCCTGGGATGGCTCTTACCAATTTCAGTCTCATCATGAGATTATGGGGCTTCCCCCATGACTCAACTATAAAAGAACCCACCTGCAACTCAGGAGATGCAGAAGACACAGGTTCAATCCCTGGGTCAGGAAGATCCCCTGGAGAAGGAAATGGCAACCCATGCCAGTATTCTTGCTGGGAAAATCTCATGGACGCAGGAGCCTGGCAGGCTACAGTCCAAAGGGTAACAAAAAAGTCAGACATGACTGAGCACACACACACATGAGATTATTGCCAAATGATTAACCTGACAAATAAATTCAGGTGAAGAGAGATGAAAGGCTGAAAACTCACTGGATTCCATCAGTGGTCCTAAATATTTAAGCCTTTAGAAATAGAACCCTTTCTTCAAATTGTGAAACTGCAAAGTAGGATCAAGTGGGGCATATCAGTTGAAACTTCTGTGACACACCACGGAGTCCCAGAGAGATGAAAATCAATGGACCGAATAGACCAGTGGTTCTCAACCCACAAAAGGCATCAGAATCCACTGGGGGCATTTAAAAACTACCAATGTCTCGCCCTCACCCCTGAGATCCTGTTCAGTGCTGTAAAAGTCCTTCACGTGAATCTAACAGATAGCTTGGGCTGAGAACTCCTGAGCTCTAAGGCATTTTCACCCTCTGCAGGCTCCTCATCCATAACACATGATGGCCCCTTCCTCTGGTATCAATATTTAATACAGGACCTCCAGCATCCAAGGCCAAAGAGCCAATTCTAGCTCGTACATGAACAAAGGGATTTATTTTTAATTACTTATTAATATCACTATTTTTAATTACTTATTAACATCCCCAAAAGAGAGGAGGCTAACCATGGGGAGAGCCTTCACTGACCTTACCTGCTTTCCCAGGAGCCAAGTCCACAGGAAGCTTCAGTAGGACTCCTGGCTTTGTTGTTATCCAAACCCCAATTTAAAGAGTCAAAATGAAAAAAAATAATAATAAAATAAAAAAATAAAAAGATAAAAAAAGAGTCAAAATGCACTTGTTCTCTTTTACCCTCCTGAAGCTGGAGACAGGCACTGCCTGGGAAGCATGATACACAGAATTATTCTCAATTGGCTCCTGACTTTCACCTTTTTTATAACAAATTTTCATTTTTTACAATTCTTAAATAAACACATACTCTGGCCCCATGTTTACTCTCCCAAACTACCTAAACATTGTTATGATTGAATTTCCTCTAATTCAATTTGTAAAAGAAGCACCCATTTTTAAAAAATTTGTTTGGTTCTCTTTATAGATGCACTTTTCAATGTTTGATTTTTTTTAACAGTTTGGATTTGCAGGGGTTGTTTTTTGGTTAAATTTGACAGCTAGTTTTAAAGTAGTTTATACAATATTTGAGGGATTGCTTATGATCAACTGGTACTCAAGGATCCTTCAATTTGGTCAACTTATAATTTCTGCTCTATTTAGTGCTAGGAAAATAGGAATTTCCTGATTACCCCCTTTTGCTGAGTCCCTGTCTTAGATTAAATAATGTCATTTGTAGCAACATAGATGTACCTGGAAAGTGTCGTACTGACTGAGGTAAGTCAGACAGAGAAGGAGAAATATTGTATGATATCCATTATATATGAAATTGAAAAAGAAATGATACAAATGAACTTAGAAACAGACTCACAGATTTAGAAATGAACTTATGGTTGCTGGGGGTAAAGAATAGTTGGGAGTTTGAGAAGGTCACATACACACTGCTATATTCAAAATGGATAAACAAACACCTATTGCATAGAACATGAAACCCTATTCAATGTTATGTCAGAGCCTGAATGGGAGAGGGGTATGGGGTAGAATGATACATGCGTATGTATGGCTGAGTCCCTTCACTGTTCATTTGAAACTACCACGATTTTGTTAATCAGCCATACCCCAATACAAAATAAAAAGTTTAAAGTTTGAAAATAAACTAATATAAAAAGGACTATATAAAAAATAGTCTTTCTCTTAGGTAACTTGGATATACCCAATAATCTCATTCCCAATTTGATTCAACACTGATACCAGCAGAATTGTGAGAATTAAATCAAGTAAAATCATTTTGATTCTAAAGAGCCAACATGTGCTCAACATCTAATATCTTCTCTCTATATATATATACATGGATTTACGTATATGTTCATAGAGAATATGTGGTATTACTTTGTGTGCCCTTTGCTGGAGCAGCCGTGAAGAGATACCCGACATCCCAGGTAAGAGAAACCCAAGTAAGACGGTAGGCACTGGCACTGAGAGAGGGCATCAGAGGGCAGAGAGACTGAAACCATGATCACAGACAACTAGCCAATCTGATCACATGGACCACAGCCCTGTCTAACTCAATGAAACTAAGCCATGCTGTGTGGGGCCACCCAACACAGATGGGTCATGGTGGAGAGGTCTGATAGAATGTGGTCCACTGGAGAAGGGAATGGCAAACCACTTCAGTATTCTTGCCTTGAGAACCCCATGAACAGTATGAAAAGGTAAAAAGATAGGACACTGAAAGAGGAACTCCCCAGGTCGGTAGGTGCCCAATATGCTACTGGGAATCAGTGGAGAAATAACTCCAGAAAGAATGAAGGGATGGAGCCAAAGCAAAAACAATACCCAGTTGTATATGGGGCTGGAGATAGAAGCAAGGTCCGATGCTGTAAAGAGCAATATTGCATAGGAACCTGGAATGTTAGGTCCATGAATCAAGGCAAATTGGAAGTGGTCAAACAGGAGATGGCAAGACTGAACGTTGACATTCTAGGAATCAGCGAACTAAAATGGATTAGAATGAGTGAATTTAACTCAGATGACCATTTATATCTACTACTGTGGGCAGGAATCCCTTAGAAGAAATGGAGTAGACCTCATAGTCAACAAAAGAATCTGAAATGCAGTACTTGAGGTGCAACCTCAAAAATGACAGAACGATCTCTATTCATTTCCAAGGCAAACCATTCAATATCACGGTAATCCAAGTCTATGCCCCAACCAGTAACACTGAAGAAGCTGAAGTTGAACAATTCTATGAAGACCTACAAGACCTTCTAGAACTAACACCCAAAAAAGATGTCCTTTTCTATATAGGGGACTGGAATGCAAAAGTAGGAAGTCAAGAAACACCTGGAGTAACAGGCAAATTTGGCCTTGGAGTACAGAATGAAGCAGGCTAATAGAGTTCTGCCAAGAAAATGCACTGGTCATAGCAAACACTCTCTTCCAACAACACAAGAGAAGACTCTACACATGGACATCACTAGATGGCCGACACTGAAATCAGATTGATTATATTCTTTGCAGCCAAAGATGGAGAAGCTCTATACAGTCAACAAAACCAAGACCAGGAGCTGACTGTGGCTCAGACCATGAACTCCTTATTGCCAAATTCAGACTAAAATTGAAGAAAGTGGGCAAAACCACTAGACTGTTCAGGTATGACCTAAATCAAATCCCTTATGACTATACAGTGGAAGTGAGAAATAGATTTAAGGTAGTAGATCTGATAGAGTGCCTGATGAACTATGGACGGAGGTTCATGACATTGTACAGGAGACAGGAATCAAGACCGTCCCCAAGAAAAAGAAATGCAAAAAAGCAAAATGGCTGTCTGAGGAGGCCTTACAAATAGCTGTGAAAAGAAGGGAAGCAAAAAGCAAAGGAGAAAAAGAAAGATATAAGCATCTGAATGCAGAGTTCCAAAGAACAGCAAGGAGAGAGAAGAAAGCCTTCCTCAGAGATCAATGCAAAGAAATAGAGGAAAACAATAGAATGGGAAAGACTAGAAATTTCTTCAAGAAAATTAGAGATACCAAGGGAACATTTCATGCAAAGATGGGCTCAATAAAGGACAGAAATTATAGGGACCTAACAGATGCAGAAGATATTAAGAAGAGGTGGCAAGAATACACAGAAGAATTGTACAAAAAAGATCTTCATCACTCAGATAACCATGATGGTGTGATCACTCACCTAGAGCCAGACATCCTGGAATGCAAAGTCAAGTGGGCCTTAGGAAGCATCACTATGAACAAAGCTAGTAGAGGTGATGGAATTCCAGTTGAGCTATTTCAAATCCTGAAAGATGATGCTGTGAAAGTGCTACACTCAATATGCCAGCAAATTTGGAAAACTCAGCAGTGGCCACAGGACTGGAAAAGGTCAGTTTTCATTCCAATCCCAAAGAAAGGCAATGCCAAAGAATGCTCAAACTACCCCACAATTGCACTCATCTCACATGCTAGTAAAGTAATGCTCAAAATTCTCCAAGCCAGGCTTCAGCAATGCGTGAACCATGAACTTCCAGATGTTCAAGCTGGTTTTAGAAAAGGCAGAGGAACCAGAGATTGAATTGCCAACATCTGCTAGATCACTGAAAAAGCAAGAGAGTTCCAGAAAAACACCTGTTTCTGCTTTATTGACTATGCCAAAGCCTTTGACTGTGTGGATCACAATAAACTGTGGAAAATTCTTCAAGAGATGGGAATACCAGACCATCTGACCTCCCTCTTGAGAACCCTGTATGCAGGTCAAGAAGCAACAGTTAGAACTGGACATGGAACAACAGACTGGTTCCAAATAGGAAAAGGAATAAGTCAAGGCTGTATATTGTCATCCTGCTTATTTAACTTATATGCAGAGCACATCATGAGAAACACTGGGCTGGAAGAAGCACAGGCTGGAATCAAGATTGCCAGGAGAAATATCAATAACCTCGATATGCAGATGACACCATCCTTATGGCAGAAAGTGAAGAAGTACTAAAGAGCCTCTTGATGAAAGTGAAAGAGGAGAGTGAAAATGTTGGCTTAAAGCTCAACATTCAGAAAACTAAGAGCATGCCATCCAGTCCCATCACTTCATGGCAAATACCTGTGGAAACAGTGGCTGACTTCATTTTTCTGGGCTCCAAAATCACAGCAGATGGTGACTGCAGCCATGAAATTAAAAGACACTTAGTCCTTGAAAGGTCATGTATGGATGTGAGAGTTGGACTATAAATAAAGCTGAGGGCCAAAGAACTGATGCTTTTGAACAGTGGTGTTGGAGAAGACTCTTGAGAGTCCCTTGGACTACAAGAGCTCCAACTAGTCCATCCTAAAGCAGATCAGTCCTGGGTGTTCATTGGAAAGACGGATGTTGAAGCTGAAACTCCAATACTTTGGCCACCTGATGCAAAGAACCGACTCATTGGAAAAGACCCTAACGCTGGGAAAGATTGAAGGCAGGAGGAGAAGGGGACCACAGAGGATGAGATGGTTGGATGGCATCACCAACTCATTGCACATGGATTTGCATGAACTCTGGGAGCTGTTGATGGCCAGGGAGGCTTGGCATGCTGCAGTACATGGGGTCACAAAGAGTCAGACACGACTAAGTGACTGAAACTGAACTGAACCAAACTTTTTGGGTACTCATAAAAGTGCTATATAAATATATACATATATATATACATATTTCAGTAATTTGTACTCAATAATATAAATATCTGATTAATTTTTAAAATAAATGTTTATTGATAATAATATACACTAAGCAGGGCACAAGTGTACAGCTCAAAGAATTTTTGCAAGGTGAACATTCCTTCAGTAATCCCTACCAAAATCAAGAAATAGAAATTAATGTCATCAAAGAACCCTGCCTCAGCTCCTCTTCCTGTTTCTAGTCCCTAGTCTCTATCTAATTTGTATTAGTTTTGCCTGTTTGTGTACTTTATGTCAATGGAATTACAGAGAACATATTCTTTTGTGTCTATTTTCTTTCAGCCTTATCCTTGTAAGATCCATCCATGTTTTTCCATACAAGTAAACAATAGCTTGTCCATACAAATGAGCAATAGCTTGTTCAGTTTCATTGACTGACTATAACACAAATCATTTACTCATTCTACTACTGATGGACATGAAAGTCCTATTTAAGGATACATTTGCACTCATACCCGTGTATGTATGTATGTAATGTGGGTATATGTATTTTGGCCCGTGTATATAAGCATTTCTGTTGAGTATATGTCTAGGAATGAAATTGCCAAATGATGTAATATACATATATTATCCATATATTTCTACCAAACATCTTTCCAAAACAATTGTACCAAGGTATATTCAGAAGTAAATCAGAGTCCCAGTTGTTCAACATCCTAATCAACATCTGGTATTTTTTGTCAGTCTTTTTATTTTCATTCTAACCATTCTGGTAGATAAGTAGTGATATCTCATTATGGTTTTAGTATATATTTTCCCTGAATATTATTTTGGTTGAGTGCTTTTTAATAAGTTCGTTGGACATTTGAATATTCTCTTTTATGAAGATTTTAAGTCCTTTATCTATTTTAAAGCTTCAGTTAATTAAGACAGTGTGTATTGGCATAAGAATAGACAAATAGATCGATAGAAAAAACAGAAATTACACACAAATACAATCACTTGCTTTGGAATAAAACTGGAAGTGATGAAAAGTAGGGGAAAATGTCTTTACAGTAAATCATATTGCGTCAAAAGGATATTCATACAGAAAAATAAACATTTCAGTCCCTACCTCACACCATAATAAAAAATAAATCCTAGATAGACTGTAGATTTCACTATAAAAAGTAAAGCAATACATTTTTTAAAGAAAAAAAGTCTCAATGACCATGCAGAGAGAAAACATTTCATAAACAGTATATAAAAACTATAATATAAACTACTACTACTACTACTACTAAGTCACTTCAGTCGTGTCTGACTCTGTGCGACCCCATGGACCGCAGCCCACCAGGCTTCTCCGTCCATGGGATTCTCCAGGCAAGAACACTGGAGTGGGTTGCCATTTCCTTCTCCAATGCATGAAAGTGGAAAGTGAAAGTGAAGTGGCTCAGTTGTGTCCAGCTCCCAGCGACCCCATGGACTGCAGCCTACCAGGCTCCTCCATCCATGGGATTTTCTGGGCAACAGTACTGGAGTGGGGTGCCATTGCCTTCTCCAATAATATAAACATAATATATTAAATATAATATAATATATAAAAATTATAAAATGATAAGTTACAGAGTTTTAAATTTCTGTTTATCAAAAGGCACCATTAAGAGAGTGAAAAGACAAGCCACACAAGATATTTATAAGAAGTGTATTTAACAAAAAATTCATATTCAGAACAGATTTAACTTTGCATATTATTCCATAGTATGTATGTGTCATAGTTTATATTTATCCCTCAATTATGATCATTTAGTCTGTTTCTATTAGTTCATTATCTAAATAAGTGTGGTAATGAATATACTTGTACATCTTTGAGTGTTTTCCTAATGAATTACCCAAACATGGGTTACAGAGTCATGGGATAAAGCAGTTTCAAACCACAAAGGCCAATGGAAAGATATTTTTTCCCAAATAAGTTCTCTCCCATCTTGAAAATCTCACTCTGAAACTAACTGTACTCCCTTGGCCTCAGCCTTGCCCAATATATTTTTTCTTTTAAAGACCCTGGAATATCTTAACCAGGGTACATAAGCTTAAGGAGAAGATAAGAATTCTGATGAGGGGGAATAAAAGGACATAAGAAAATGTTTAGGCAAGAGGTTTTCTAATATTCTCTTAAAGATTTTCTTCTTGCCTTCTCAGCAGTTTAAAAGAAATTATCTTTAAGCCCTAGATATTGACTTGAGTAGTATATCTTGTATATCGATATACGTCTTGTATGTTGATGATTGGCAAGTATTCTGGGATCTTTTGAAGTAAAGAATTATTGAATACAAACTTCAATTAAATGATTAAGTTTTTTGGTTACTAAAGAGAGATTGGACATCTATATATTTTCAACATTATTCACTGAAAGTGTTTTTCAAATGTGTATTCATCTACTTTCCCACTTTGGTAAGTACAATATCCTGACTATAGCTGACTATTTCTTTACAGGTATAAAATCTTAAGATCCTCAGGGTTATAATTTGAACATTAATCTCATCATACATAGCAGTGATATGAAAAGTGTCCCTTGCACATTTTGTCTCATATTAAACTATAAGCTCTTAAGGTCAAGGACTACATTCAAATTCTGATTCTGTCAGGTACAAAGTTTGTGTTCTCTAGTGAGAGTATCTGATTCCCAGGGCTCCCATCTGCAAGCAGAAAGAAACTGCCTAACAACTGACCCAAAGGGAAACATTGTTGGGAGAATACAAGTTCCTAGTATAAAGTACATGGCACATAGTAGGACTCAGTGAATGTTCCTTTTGCTTCTCTGAAGCAATTTTTCCCAAGTCAAATTTAAATTAGTATAAGCAATAAGAATGATTTCGTTTTCTGACAGTAAGGCATAACAGAAAAAAAGCCTAATTTGATTTTTTTTTGCCTTGTGAATTACATCTCTCATTTAAAAGGGAAGTGGCACAGAAAATTCCAACATACTGAGATTTTTAATTATTTGTTTCCCATTGTAATCAGGTAAACTTTCAGGCAGGCAGCTTGGCAAAATGTATTACATTTTATTTGCCCCAGCAATCCCACTCTACTAGTTTATCCTAAAGAAATAATTAAGTATGAACAAAGAAGGAATGAAAAAGGATATTCACTGTAAGGTTGTTTATCATACTAAAACCCCAGAAACAACCTAAATCCTCATCAATGAGACTGATAAAACACATTTTGGATCATCTGTACAGCAAAATATTATGAAATCTTTAGAAGTAATAATATAGCTTCATATTTATAGGAAGCCCACAAAACATTGTCAAGTGAATAAAACAAGTTAAATATAGTATACATAAACACTTTATCCCATTTTTGTCAAAATGTGTATCTATATGTATGTATGCATAGAAAAAAGTCTTGAAAAATACATACCAACATGGTTATATGTTTATCTAAAAGCAGTAGGATTATGAATGATTTTCTCTTTCTTTTTAATACCTTTGTGTTTTACCATTCTTTCATAATAAGCATGCATAATTTCTATACTCAAAAAATACTAAAGCTACTTAAAAATTTTTTTTAATTTATATGCAAAAAAAAGCCAATTGATTTAAAAAATTAAAACCCATATCTATATGGATCTTATCTCGTTCATCCTCAAACAGAAGGGAGACGTTTCATTATTGCTGTGTGTAGCAGGGTTTCTCAACCTTGGCACTATTGACATTTTTGGCTGGATAATTCCTTGTCATGGGAGATTATTGGGTGCCTTGTAAGATGTTTGGCAGCATCACTGACCTCTACTCTTGTAATACACATCACTCCCTTCCCACCAAGTTATCCAAAAATGTCTCCAGATGTCAACTAAAGGCTAGACTGCCCTGGTTGAAAGTCACTGCTCTAAGGAAACAGGAGATCTGGAATTAAACCCCATGTTTGACACTTACTAGTTGGGTGATCCAACCTCTCTGGGCTTCCATTTCCTCAAGACTACATTATCTTCAAGATAGCTTTGGTCCTGAAAACCATCTTTTGTGAGTTTGCGGAAAATCAGTGGATTCAAAAGGGTCCAGGCTTCCCCAGTGGCTGAGTTGGTAAGAACCCACCTGCCAATGCAGGAGATGCAAGAAACGTGGGTTCAACCCCTGGGTCAGGAAGATCCCCTGGAGTAGGAAATGGCAACCCACACCAGTATTCTTGCCTGGAAAATTCCATGGACAGAGGAGCCTGGCAGACTATAATTCACAGGGTTGCAAAGAGTTGGACACGACTAAGCAGCTGAGCATACAAAGGGAAAGTGGTTGGTCCAGAGTTAAACAAAAAGCCAAAAGTTCAAACAGAAATGCGGCTAGGTCTCCTAACTGCAATCATGCATTTATTCACTCATTTGTGTAAGAAATATTTATTTTGAGTGCCTATTATATCCTGGGCGCTGTTACAGCACTGGGAAACAGTAATAAACAAGAAAATGAGATCCTGGCTTTCATGGAGTTTACCTTCTATTGAAAGAAGCAAATAGTAATCATGTAGGTTAATAAACAGGAGTATTTTAAATAAGTGATATTAAATAGGTAACATGGTAATGGATGGCCACTGGAATAATGTTAGGAAAAGCAAGCAACATTAGATAAGGCAGCCTGAGAAGACCCCTAAAGGAGCGGATACTTGATACTTGAAAGATAATAAAGACAGAATCAAGCAAAACTCAGTGGCAAGAACGTCCTGGTCAGAGAGAATCGAAGTACAAAAGTAGTAAGGTGGAGAAGAGCTTGGAACTGTATTAATGATATTTAATGGCAATACATACATGATAGAAGATTACAGAGGAAACAATGTCAACTTATAGTATTAATAATATGGGGAAAGTGTGAGTGAAAAAGTAATCATGATTATATGCTTGCATGCATAGTCACTCAGTCATGTCTGATTCTTGGGATCCTTTGGACTGTAGTACCCCAGGCTCCTCTGTCCACGAGCTTTTTCAGGCAAGAAGACTAGGTTGCCATGGCACTCTTGCTGTTTCAAGAGTGGGTTGCCATTTTCCTCCTCCAGGAAATCTTCCCAACCCAGGGATCAAACCTGCATCTCCCATGTCTCCTGCATTGCAGGCCAACTCTTTACTCACTGAGCCATCAGGGAAGCCCAGAGTGATTATAGGAGAAATTAAATCCACAAAAAGCCCTCACATCATGGCCTTCCTCAATAATGCAATTGAAAAATTGTGTCTGGGGAAATTCTGAAACCAAATGTCCCCCCAAGTTCACCAATGCCTTCCTATGACCATTAGTACTGGGGTGGGGGGTGGTGCCAAGAAGATGTCTACTGAATTGCTAAAGCAATAAATTGAGGGGATAATCTTTTTGGTGGTTGGTAAGCTCAAGGGGGCGTGGGTCCCGTAGATAAAACGATAACTAGATTTAGTTGACAATTTGCTTTGAGTAAAATGTCGAGCTTGTAAATAATTTAAAAATAGCCTGTCATTCAATTGCTGCATGTCCTTTAAGAAATTTTAATCAATGCAAAACACATTTCGCAAACACAAGCTTCTAACCCCTGTGAAACCAGCTATCGGTCTAAACAAAAAGCTGTGACACACGGTCAGGAGAACGTGTGCAATGGTTATGAAGGAGAGTGAATTGAGCTACAACCCCAGAATCCAATATATGACAATATCCTGCAACCAAGGAATTAGTTATTTCGACAATATGTAATGTGGAAACACACCACTTGTTCAGCTCTTTTTGCTCAAGGGCACAGAGAAGCTGAGGTTTCAATCCACTCATCAGAAACAATCAACATGCACATAAACTCTGCATTTTGGCTGCAAATGGATTGTCTATTTGTTATATCTGCCAAAAGCTCAGCATTGTAGAGCAAGAAAAAGGAAAGGAAAAGCGGAGGCAGAGGAAAGACATAATAAGTCTGAAATCAGGGCATACTTTGAGCGGATAAACTCAAGGACAGAAAGGAATAGCATAGGATTTGAGGGCGGGCAATCTCTCCTGACCCCCACATTGTCAGTAAGCTAGGTTCAACTCCTTTCTACCCAGTTATCCATGTTGAAATGGGGAAAAACACAGATCTTTCCAAACGTGAGTGGAGCCGATTGCCACCTTCCCCAGCCCAGCTTTCTTCCCTGGGGACAGCGGGAAGCCACGCAAGGACTGCTCCTCCCTTTGTGCTTCCCAGCTGCCCAAGCCCTCAGGGCTGGGTCACACAGCCTGGTAGCCTTCTCTGACTCAGCTGTTCTTTTCCCATAGAACTTTTATCAAAGGAAACCAATCATTGTTCAACCCACAGTGCCAAGAGATGCAGCAGCAAAACCCCAAGGACAGTAGAAAGTTTTGTTCCTCTAGACTGAAACTCCTGGAGAAGATTTTTTGTATTTTTTCCTGAGATTTGGAGGTCTTTTCTTCCTCCCCTCCCCCCACAATATTGACATAGATTATGAAGACAACATCCCAAATTTCCAGCATGGTAGCTGCAGTTTAGGAAATAAGCCAGCACATCAGAGAATAAGGACAGCTCTAAAGGTTTAACTGAAATTGGCTCAATGTTTGTTTTTGAACAAATTGATTATCATTAATTATCAAAACATATATATCTTGATTTATCCCTTAAATTGTGGATATTAATAATCACTATTAATTTTGATTAATTAATAGCAACACTATTAATCCTGGATAGATTTAATGATAATAGACAAGAACGCATTATTCACAAATGTTGTACACCAGGATATCCATTACACAACTGTTCATCTCCAGCAATACCATTTTCGTACTCATCTGTTATGATTTTATTTAAACCAGGTTGTCAACATTTTTCAAAATGTTGATTTTTAAAGTCTGCCCTCATAACAAATCAACTCCTCCTCCCAATCTAATGCAGCCATGGAGACCGCATGAGGATACTGTATCCTTCCCTCCACACCTGGCCAGATTTACACATAGCCACACTCACAAAGACATGAGTACACATGCCGCTTAGCTGTGCTATTGGCATTGAAGGGTTTCCAGCTTGTCTTTGTCCCAAGGTCAACCAGAATCAAGCTCCAGTTTTTGTCTTCATGTAGGACGTTTTCTTCATTGGTGAGCTTATTTAAATTCCTTTGCAGATATTGAGCCAAATCTGCTCAGGCTGCAACCTCCCGGGGCCTCTCACTCAGGGCCAAGTATAAATAAATACTCATATAGGACAGCTTTGATGAAACATTAAAGATGTCTCTGGTTATATGGCTTCTAGAGTCTCTATTTTCTTTATGAAAAATCCATGGTGGTAGAGAGAGCCTTAGCCACGGGAAGGGAATAGATTTCTAAATTGCTGCCTATGGCCCCCTGGGACTTAATGGCACAGGGCAAAGAAGCAGCTGATCTTGGCAAAGGAAGCAAGATAAATAAAATTAGCCACTAAATCATCTCCCCTTAAAATACCAGCTGTCAATTCCCTCCAACATTTATGAATTTGGGGGCATGTTACTGTCATGTTGCGTCTTATCCAGGACAAATAGCATTGCTCCTTTCACTCAAGAAAGGGTCCCTGGGTCCCCACACAGGAGAGGCTAAAGCAGAGGGCTTGACCTTTTCTTTCACCCTCTTCCCCTGTCACATGTACAAGGAAGAACCCAATTCAGGCCAATCAATGTTTATTGCTCTAATGATTGTAATTGTTGCTTATTTTTAAACTATGTTCCCAGTCATCCCTTCAAAGATTGGGACTTCCTACAGAAGATGATGCACACGCCTTTTGGAAAAGACCATCTGCTCAAAAGAGTGAATCAGTTGATGGAGGATGAATCTGGATGAGCAGAAACAACACAACGGTGGGAATCCTTGTCCTTCTCTTGTGGATCCCCAGTGGGATCAGACCGCTACAGCTTTGGGAGAGAGGCTAGCAGCACTTGACAAGGACACTGAAATCTCGAGGTAGAGCTCTCCAGGTGAAGACGGGAGACGTGCAGTAACAACTAAAAAGCTAACCTTAGCCAGACACTGCACTAACTGCTTTATAAGTATTATCTCACTGAATGTTCAGAACAACTGCCAAGATGGATAATATTACAGCTACATTTTAAAAACAAACAAACTGAATAGTTCAGGAGTTGTTATTACTTGTCTCCTGCAAAGAAGCACCCTATAGTCCTGTGAGTAGTATGAGGCACCCTCCCTCCCCTGGACATGAGAGCAACCAGCAAACCACAGTCATACCCTGGCCTGAATCATTCCTGCCCAGGCTGAAAACATGAGAGGAGCAGAGAGATCCCTCCAGGCTTGTGCGAATCCCTGAAGCATTGCTGGGCAGGTCCTCCAGGGAGACTTAGCTGGAGTCATACAGGAATCTACAAAGCCCTACAAAGTCCTTCCCTCTACACCCCACACACACCTTTAGGAAACCAGAGGGAAGAACCTGAATAAGATCAAACACAGACTAGCTAGTTTACTGTTAATTTCTACCTGACTACATCCTTTGGCTAGAGGATGAAATTTCTATTACACTTTATAGGAGCAAAACCATGAAAGTTTTCTCTAGTTATTGTTGCTTCTAAAAAAATAGAAATTGTACAAAGCTGAGTCCATAGCATGCATATAAAGACTGTATGTTGGTTCATTAAAATAGTAAATTTTTTGTTACTGTTTATTTAAAAATACATGAAGCTTTTCCACTGTGCCTGAAGAACTCTATATAATCCTTAGAACACTAAAGTCTTTACCATTCCCAAAACATGCAGAATATCAGAATACATACAGACTAAATCCATACTACACAAACTAATTAAAGGACCTGGAGAGAGTGAGCCAGAAGAGCTGATACAGTTTAGTCTGAAAAAAAATCTTCTTTACTCAAGTATAATAAAAATTATAATGCTTTCCTCTTTTTCCTCTTATAAAGAGCTTTCCAATGATATTACTTTGCTTGAGCGTCACAAAACAGCAAAGAGAGGGTGTGGTCATCCCCATTTCCAGATTCAGGCTGGCTAAGCGACTGTCCAATGTCATGGTCAGGAGTAGAGGGAACTCAGGCTGTATATGGTAAATTATTTGAGTAATCAAAAAAACATGGAAGTCATCAGGATTTTTCTGCTTGAATTTTCAGCATGAGAGCTGGTCACTGACACAAATGAAAACATACACTCATAAATCGCCTTTGTCCTTGACTCCATCTAGACCCAGATGGAAGGAAATTTTGTGCACGTTATGTCTTCATTCCTCCGGTCACATCTTCAGTTATTCCATAGGAGGTGAGGATAGAAGGGGAGAACAGGTTGGTGAGAGAGCCGCAAGAAAGGCTCCTTGAGGAAAAGTGGGAAAGAGCAGGGGTAAGTCAGGGTAATTTCCCTCCACCTTCCCCCTGGAGTAGAGGGGTCTGCCTTCCTCTAAGGGTCCCCTTTCCTCACTGAATTACTATGCTAGGCACGTGGAGACACCACAGAAGGGGTTTCCATAAATTTGAGTTTAAAGGGGATAATACTTGCTGTTAAATCATTATATTAAATCATTCTTTACAAGACATTTTTACAATTTCAAATCATTTTCCCAACTAAGTTGCACAGTAAATTAATTACTGTGTTAGTAGTTCATTGGTGACTCTTGTACACATGTTTTACTCAAAAATATTCTCCAAATATTTGTTCACATATTTGAATCCATTTAAAAGTGTTTCTAATTTTAGGGGGATAAGTATTCTTGGTAATTTCACTGCTTGCCTCATTTTGTCCTGGGAAGAGTTATGTTCATCTTCCAGTTGGCATATAGGATAATTTAGTGTAGCTACTTATGTGGTACTGGCTAACACAATTGAAGATTTTTAAGAAGTCAAACAGAGTTGGGGAAGGGTAGTTATTAATCTAGTAAAGACAACCTCAATAGCTTGGTTCATACATATACTAAAAAGAAAGATGAACCATTTTCTCATCCCTAATGGCTGAAAATATGAAAGGTAAAAATCATATGTAAAAGGGTAAAAATCAAAATGTTTGATAAACTTACAACAAAAGCCACACACTTTATACCTGTTCATGCCCTTTCCAAAAACATTTCACTTTGCATTTGTAAACAAATGCTTAGCCTTATTAAGTGAAAAATGTGTAATAAAGAGAATATACGTTAGCAAGACGACCCCATCAAGATGGGTAAAAAGTATAATTTGGTTAAAAATGTTCTTCATATCAGTAAAAGTATGTTGTGCTCAAATTCTGTATAAATAACTTGGATTGCTTTTACATGCTTCTTAAGCTTTTCCTAAATGCACATATTTAATGTATTAGCTGAAAATCACAAAGCATCAAAATACCTGTGTGAAAGGAACAGACTTTTGTGAGAAGTATGTTTACATGTCTTATATCTACAGTAATCATTTTCTCCAAACCCAAATTTGCCATAAGTGCTTTGATAAGTTCAAGGAAACTCATGGAACAATAGGTATATCTGAGATCCTAGTATTTGAAATCAGGCCTGAGCCCCAGAATCTATGCTCTCTGGCTGCTATATCTCTGCAGAGAATGAGGTCACACAAATGCATGGACATTTATGTCCAACATCAAAAGACATCTAAAATCCAAAGTTAAAATCACCCAAATGTCCACGAACAGAAAAACAGACAAATTGTGCTATATACATACAATGGAATACTGAGCAGAAATTACAGGACATTTGTGGATCAGTATATGTTGGCACTTACCTGGTGGCTCAGTGATAAAGAATCCTCCTACCAGTGCAGGAGACTGGGTTTCGATCCCTGAGTCAGAAAGATCCCCTGGAGAAGGAAATGGCAATCCACTCCTGTAGTCTTGCCTGGATAATCCCATGGACAGAGGAACATGGTGGGCTACAGTCCATGGGGTCGTGAAGAATTGGACAACTTAGCGACTGAACAACTATCTTTTTGAAATGATTGAATGTCACACCCATAATGTTGGACAAAAGTAGCCAGACATGCAAAGAACAGTGTAGAGTTTCATTTCTGTACAGTTTTTTAAAAGCAAAAATACTCTAGGGTATTGGAGTTCACAGATAGTAGCAACTCCTGGGAGACAAAGTCAGTGAGAGGAAGGGGCAGTGAGGAGTCTTCTGAGTCCTGGGATCTTCTATTTAGTCCTCTGTGCTCAGTCTCCAGGCGTGTATGACTCTCTGCGACCCTTTGGACTATAGCCTGACAGGCTCCTCTGTCCGTGGGATTCTCCAAGCAAGAATGCTGGGGTGGATTGCCATTTCCTCCTCCAGGGAATCTTTCCAATCCAGGAATCAAACCTGGGTTTCCTGTGTCTGCTGCACTGCAGGCAGATTCTTTACCCACTGAGCCGTCAGGAAAGCCCATTTAGTCCTCTATAGACTGTTTACATTGTCAGATTTCACTTTGTGAAAATTCATCTAGCTATACACTTAGGATTTATGCACTTCTCTGTGTATAAGTTACACGTCAATAGAAAGCTTACTTAAAAAGTAAAAATAAGCGACTTCCCTGGTGGTCCAGTGGCTAGGAGTCCACACTCTCAATGTAGAGGGCCTGGGTTTGATCCCTGGTAAGAGAACTAGGTTCCACATGTGGCAACTAAAGATCCCACATGCCACAGCTAAGACCTGGCACAGCCAAATAAATAAATACTTTTTTAAAGTTAAAATAAGGAGACAGCTAAGAAAGTGCTCTCCAAATATAGCTGACCCAAGTACTATGCAGGGTTGACCCTCCCCGTGCCCTCTGCAGGGGAGCAGAGGCCTTTGGATTTTTCAGAGACTCCAGGGAATAAGAACTCACCATCACAAGAAAGCCCTCATCTTATCATACTATTATGGTAAACAAGACATTTTTACCCTAAAAGAAGGGGAAAGCTCGTGGCCTCCCTGAGATAAATACCCCTGAGTGTGTATTGTTTCAACTTCACCATAACCCAGTCACACAGAGCCAGGAATTCTTCCGAGGGTATGTCCGTGGCTCTAGTTAGATGAACTACTTGCCACATGTGTGGACAGCCTCACTGCCTAGAAGAGCCTGTTCACTTGTGAGAAAACAACCTGGTTGGGAAAAGTGCATTCTGCCTCTGAACACCCCTCAGATTTGACAGGGTGCTGTAAAAGCAGTATTACAGTTCTGCTGCCACAGTTAGAAATGGAGCCTTTTTATTTGGTCTGAACTTTCCTTAAGAAATGTGCAGAAGGAAATGTGTCCAGGCATGACTGCATTTGGGGAACATGAAGCTCTGCTTTTCTTACCCACACTACTCCTCTGCTTGGAGTCCAGGACCTCCTCTGGAAGCTCACAAACATCGAAACAAAGCCTGGTGCTGACGCTGGGGTTTGAGAGGGCAAGCTTCAACACAAACATGGACAACCAGAAGAGGCAACCGACAAAACCCTGTCTATTAACACTAACAGCTGGGAGAACGGAATATCATTCCCCACTTTGGCTCTGCCCTCTCTTTAAATCCTAAATAAATCATCCTTTCTTCCTGGGAAATGGCTCTGGAACACTTTCTCCAGGTGGAGGCTAGAAAGGCTGATGGCTATGAGGGAAGACAGGATTTTCCTGCCTGTCTGGGCATGTATCCATGCTGCCCCAGTGAGAAACATCTTTATCAAGCCTGACATCATTCACCATGATCATAACCCTCTGGTTTCTGGCAAGAACACACTAGATCTGTAATCTTTAGTTCTTCTAACCCTATCACTTACTTGCATTGTCATCCTCAGCTAATCATTTAAACTCTCTGGGCTGCGAATACTTTGCCAGCTGAAATTACCCTTATCTTTCTTCAAATACTCAAAGGAGCAAGATAGAGGATGCTTCTATATTGCTTCAAGCATTCACAAACTTAAGTGATTCTCTGAATGGGAAGGCCAGCCTTGTTTGCTGTGCTCTCCTTTTTCATCTCCGTGTATAAGCCCTGCCCAGCTCTACCAAGAGAACTGATGGAGTTCTGCCTTCAACAAGAGGTGGGGTGGGGCAAGTGCTTCTCTGAGCTATAGAGAAGTTGGCTCACTCTCAATATTCTTTTGTTTTGAATCAGTGGTCTCTGCCTCCTACCCAAGCTCCTGCCAGAGTTTTTGACACTCTGGTATTTTGCCACTTCTCGACTTAAAGAGACTTAAAAGTTTTCCAATTAGATAAATCTGATTTTTGAGGAAGTGATCATTGTTAAATCATGATAAAGAGACATTTTATCATGCTTTTCAGGGGAAAATTGTTGCAGCTGCTGACAATTTAGAAAGAGGAGCATACTTTACAACTAACGTGTTAGACGTTAGAGTTCAGAGAAGGTCAATAAGAAGTAAGTGAAAGCATTGCTGAGATTACAATTTGAACAAAAGGGAAAGCACAGTTCAATTTCACCCCCAAAGGGTGATTTTATATGCACATTTTTAAGGGAACACATCCATGATTAAAAGTGAACTATACCTGTAGATCACATTCTTTCAGCACTTTCCAGTAATCCCAGCACAGTATGGAGAAAACGAATGCTTCTCTTAGTCAAGCATGTAATCACATGTTTCCAGATGAGAGGCACAAAAAATGATTAAAGGTTTGGGAAATTGGATCTATGCAGAAAGACTAATGTAAAATATATCCTCAAGAAGAAGGAAGGACTAGTAGGAAAAGGGAGCTCTCAACCCTATTATGAAGGGATATGCACAACCAGTGTTTCTATGAATTAACTGAAGGCAAAAGCTTAAAATTCAACATTCAAAAAGCTAAGATCATGGCATCAGGTCTCATTACTTCATGGCAAATAGACGGAGAAAAAGTGGAAACAGTGATGGATTTTATTTTCTTGGGCTCCAAAATCACTGTGGATGGTGATTACCACCACAAAATTAAAAGACGCTTGCTCCTTGGAAGAAAAGCTACAACAAACCTAGACAGTGTATTAAAAGGCAGAGACATCACTTTGCCAACAAAAGTCCATCTAGTCAAAGCTATGGTTTTTCCAATAGTCCTGTATGGATGTGAGAATTGGACATAAAGAAGGCTGAGTGCTGAAAAATTGATGCTTTCAAACTGTGGTGTTGGAGAAGACTCCTGAGAGTCCCTTGGACAACAAGGAGTCCCGAATATTCATTGGAAGAACTGATGCTGAAACTGAAGCTCCAATACTTTGGCCATTTGATGTAAAGAGCCAACTCATTGGAAAAGACCCTGATGCTGGAAAAGATTGAGGGCAGGAAGAAAAGAGGGCAATAAAGAATGAAATGGTTGGATGGTATCACTGACTCAATGGACATGAGTTTGAGCAAACTCTGGGAGACAGTGAAGAATAGGGAAGCCTGGCATGCTGCAGTTCATGGGGTTGCAAAGAGTTGGACACAACTTAGCAGTTGAACAACAACAACAAACGCATGGCTGTTCAAGAGCAACCAGATATACTGTGAATAGGTGTTTAAATCTTTGACTATTTTGGCTATAGGACTACTTAGAACCATTCTAACAGTATCAAAAGAGGCTATGGGTCTGTCTGGAAACTTTAAGCAATGTTATACCTGGGATTTCTTTCTGGGTGAGCTTGGTTAGCAACAGAGAGAAGACCAGAAAGACTTTGAGAACCTCTCAGAATTGACATTTTAGAAACTTGACTAGCATTAAGCTCAATAAGATGGCAGCAATCTGACCAGAAAATAGCAGTGACCTTCAACACAGCCTCCTCAATCACCATCCAGATGTTGTCATGGGCCTACATCATCTCCTCAAACCACAGGACTGCCCTGAACCTATCAGCTCCATAAAACAAGTTGTTTAGTATGACATTCCTATCACTGTAAATGATGTCACCTTTTCTACAGTCATCCCAGCATGACACCACAGAGTGATTTAGACTCATCTGTCTCCCTCTGTCCTCACTGCTGGTCTGTCAACAATGCCTGTTGAGTCTTCCTTCTGTCTTTCTCATCTGACAACCATGACTTCCTTTTCACTCCCAGGGGCAACATCGTAGTTCAGGTGATCATCAAGACACATCAGTGAGAAAATACTTAGATGTTCAATTTCCCTCTCTCAAATTCCAAATTCTTCATCAGTGTTTATCAAAGGGTGGTGCAAAGATCAACTCCAAAACTACCAAGTTCAGTTCAGTTCAGACGCTCAGTCATGTCTGACTCTTTGTGACCCCATAGACTGCAGCATGCCAGGCTTCCCTGTCCTTTGCCAACTCCCGAGCTTACTTGAACTCATGTCCATTGAGTCAGTGATGCCATTCAATCATTTCATGCTCTGTCATCCCCTTCTCCTCCTGCCCTCAATCTTTCCCAGCATCAGGGTCTTTTCCAATGAGTGAACTCTTCACATGAGGTGGCCAAAGGATTGGAGTTTCAGCCTCAGCATCAGTCCTTCCAATGAATATTTAGGACTGATTTCCTTTAGGATGGACTGGTTGGATCTCCTTGCTGTCCAAGGGACTCTCAAGAGTCTTCTCCAGCACCACAGTTCAAAAGCATCAATCCTTTGGCGCTCAGCCTTCTTTATGGTCCAACTCTCACATCCATACATGACTACTAGAAAAACTATAGCTTTGACTAAACAGACCTTTGTTGGCAGAGTAATTCTCAGCCAACCAAGCCCCAGGCTTAACAACATCCCAAGTTTCACATGACAAAACGAACAGCATTAATATGAAACCATAGCTGCAATTTGCTCACAGATTGATAATGATATTACTTTGCATCCTGGGATTATAAGCGGGAACCTCAAACTGCAATCTTTGAAGTCTCACCCACGGAGTGGATGGGCTGCCTGGGACATTTTCCCAGTTGGGACTCCAGATGTGCTGTGACACGGGACTTCCCAGTGCTGTTTGAGTCTGGATGTTGGGCAAAACCCAATTTGGTGATGTATCCTCTGCTGTTTCTATTTCTCTTTTCTTTCAATGTTAGTATATTGAAAGTAAGCTAGACAATTCTCTCATAAATATTTGCATTATTTATGTGGCTTATTTTGTTAACAAATTCTTTGAACCTGAGACGAAAGTGAAAACTTTCAGCAAAACATCAACCACACCTCCTCCCTCTATCCCAAAATGTTATTCTTTCTCCATCCAAATTTTAACCATACATGAAAGACTGATTTTGCTTCCTCATGACCCCTTTTCCTGATCACTGCGGGTTGAATTGTGTCCCTCCAAAAGATGTACTGAAGTCCTAACACCTGGTGCCTGTGAATCACTGTCTTTGGAAATAGAATCTTTGCAGATGTATTGATAATTAGCTAAGAGGAGGTGATACTGGATTAGGGTGGGAACTAAATCCAATGGATAGTGTCCTTATAAAGAGGCCAAGTAAAGATACAGAGGCACATAGGGAGTTCATGTGAAAATAGACACAGAAATTGGAGTGATGTACCCATCAAAAGCCAAGAAAGAGGAAAGCAAGGATTTTCCCCTAGAGCCTTCAGAGGGAACCCCGCAACACCTTGACTTTGGACTCTAAAGTGATGAGAGAATAAATTCATGTTATTTTTAATCACCAATTTGTGATAATTGGTTATTGTAGCCCTAGGGAACTAATACACTGCTCCTACCCATGATCACCCTCTTTTACTCCTTGAGTCCCATGGCTCCTAAATTCTAAACAAATCCTTTGGCTGCTGTGGTAGCCGGCCTCCCACATGGCCCACAGGGATGTCCACCTCATGGTATTGATGCCCTTGTATAGCTCCCTTCCATGTTGATAGGACTGATATATATTTCCAAGAGTACATTATGGAAATGGTGTGTGGTTTCTGAGGCCAGGTCATAAAAGTCACTGCAGAATTTCCCTGTTCTCTTGGACACTTCCCCCTGGAAGAAGCAAGTTGCCATGTCATTATACACTCAGGAAGCCCTAAGGAGACAGACACATGGTAACAGCCCTCACAACTCACCATTTATGAGAGTGAACCAACTTGGAAGCATATCCTCCAATCCCAGTCAAGCCTTCAGATGCCTGTAGCCCAGGCTGAGATCTTGGCTAAAACCTCATAAGAATCTTTGAACCAGAATTATCAAGATAATCTACTCCTGGATTCCAAACCCACGTAAACTATATGAGGTAAAAAATATCTACTGTTCTAGCATGCTAGGTGATGGGGTAATTTTATCAGCAACAATAGACAAATAATACAACTCTTACTCACATACACTAGCTCAATTGCTTGGCTCTAAAGATAAAGATATTTGGGGGAATGTCTTTACTCCTCTTCAGTTCAGTCAGTTCAGTTCAGTCACTCAGTCATGTCCAACTCTTTGCAACCCCATGGACCACACCAGGTTTTCCTGTCTATCACCAACTCCCAGAGTTTGCTCAAACTCATATCCATCGAGCTGGTAAAGCCATCCAACCATCTCATCCTGTTATTCCCCTTCTCCTCCCACCTTCAATCTATCCCAGCCACAGGGTCTTTTCTAATGAGTCAGGACTTCACATCAGGTGGCCAAAATATTGGAGCTTCAGCTTCAGCATCAGTCCTTCCAATGAATATTCAGGACTGATTTTCTTTAGGAGGGACTAGTTTGATCTCCTTGCAGTTCAAGGGACTCTCAAGAGTCTTCTCCAACAGTTCAAAAGCATCAGTTCTTTGCCGCTCAGCTTTCTTTATAGTCCAACTATCACATCCATACATGACTACTGGAAAAATCATAGCTTTGACTAGACAGACATTTATTGGCAAAATAATGTCTCTGCTTTTTAATATGCTGTCTAGGTTGGTCACAGATTTTCTTCCAAGGAGCAAGCATCTTTTAATTTCATAGTTGCAGTCACCATCTGCAGTGATTTTGGAGCCCCCAAAATAAAGTCTCTCAGTTTTTCCATTGTTTCCCCATCCATTTGCCAAGAAATAATGGGACTGGATGCCATGATCTTAGTTTTTTGAATGTTGAGTTTTAAGCCAACTTTTTCACTCTTCTTTTCACTTTCATCAAGAGGCTCTTTCAGTTCCTCTTCTCATTTCTGCCACAAGGCTGGTGTCATCTGCATATCTGAGGTTATTGATATTTCTCCCGGCAAACTTGATTCCAGCTTGTACTTCACCAGCCTGACACTTCACATGATGTACTCTGCATATTGGAGAAGGAAATGGCAACCCACTCCAGTACTCTTGCCTGGAAAGAGGAGTGTGGTGGGCATGGACGGAGGAGTGTGGTGGAGTCTCAAAGAGTTGAACATGACTGAGAGACTTCACTTCACTCACTCTGCATAAAAGTTAAATAAGCAGGGTGACAATATATAGCCTCAACATACTCCTTTCCCAATTTGGAACTAGTCCACTGTTCCATGTCTGTTTCTAACTGTTGCTTCTTGACCTGCATACAGGGTTCTCAGAAGGCAAGTAAGGTGTTCTGGTACTCCCATCTCTTGAAGAATTTTCCACAGTTTGTTGTGATCCACACAGTCAAAGGCTTTAGCGTAATCAGTGAAGCAGAAGTAGATGTTTTTCTGGAATTCTCTTGCTTTTTCTATGATCCAGTGGATGTTGGCAATTTGATCTCTGGTTCCTCTGCCTTTTCTAAAACCAGCTTGAACATCTGGAAGTTCACAGTTCATGTACTGTTGACGCCTAGCTTGGAGAATTTTGAGCATTACTTTGCTAGTGTGTGAGATGAGTGCAACTGCGCAGTAGTTTGAGTATTCTTTGGCATTGCCCTTCTTTGAGATTGGAATGAAAACAGATCTTTTCCAGTTCTGTGGCCACTGCTGAGTTTTCCAAATTTGTTGGTATATTGAGTGCAGCATTTTCACAGCATCATCATTTAGAATCTGAAATAGCTCTGCTGGGATTCCATCACCTCCACTATCTTTGTTTGTAGTGATGCTTCCTAAGGCCCACTTGACTTTGTACACCAGGATATCTGGCTCTAGGTGAGTGATCACACCATCATGGTTATCTGGGTCATTAAGATCTTTTTGGTATAGTTCTTCGGTGTAATCTTGCCACTTCTTCTTAATATCTTCTGCTTCTGTTAGGTACATACCATTTCTGTCCTCTATTGTGCCCATTTTTGCATAAAATGTTCCCTTGGTATCTCTACTCCTAGATTCCAATTGAAAGCAGGCATCATTTTTTGTATTTCTTTGCATCCTCAAACATGTCTAATAATTATACATATATAAATACAGATATATATATATATATGAAAGTGAAAGTTTTAGTCACTCAGTCATGTTTGACTCTTTGTGACCCCCATGGTCTGTAGCCCACTAGGCTCCACTGTCCATGGAATTCTCCAGGCAAGAATACCGGAGTGAGAATACCGCCATGCCCTTCTTCAGAGGATCTTCCCGACCCGGGGACTGAACCTTGGTTTTCCACATTGTAGGCAGATTGTTTACCATCTGAGCCATCAGGGAGGCCCTATATATATAGGTATTGATATTTCACATTATATATGTGTGTGTGTGTGTGTGTGTGTGGATATACATATGTGTATATATGTGTGTGTATATATATATATATATATATTTCACACACACGCAATATGCTTGATAAATGTGGGCATATTGAATGAATAAAAGAGCACAGTGTATCCCATTAGATAGGCTTTCAAAATATTGCATTGAATTGACTCTCATTTAAAGATCAAGTTTATGGACTTCTGTTGCAAGCAAATCACTTGAGAAAAGCTGCGTTTGAAGCCGTTTCGAAGTCATTCTTTTTTCTCTCACCCAGTTCCCTGTCTCTCTGTTGTTGCTTGTTGGCTTCTGAAATGTAGGTCACCTCCAGTAGCATGACCTAATTAGGAGAGGTAATTTAACAAGAAAAATAAAATAAAAGAAATCCTCTGAGATGGCAGAATTGAAACAAAGAAAAGTGGTTCTTTCATTTTATGTTTTTTGGCAGTAGCTTCCCTACTAAAGTTATCCCCTTTCCACCCTCAAGCTACACAATTTGTAAAGCACAAAGAAGAAAGGAAGAAATGAGTTTGGGAGCAGCTGGAAATGATGAATTTATAATGATCGCAGAAGGAGTAAGAGTAAGCTTTACTTCACCAAAGTGCTCTGTGGGGCTTCTTCTTGGCAGCGCCGTGAGTGAGGCTTTGGAGGAAGAAGTATTGATGATGCTGATACAAAGCATCACACATCTCAGGATGAGAGGAGACCTTATGGCTCGTCTTACCCAACCCCCCAGGAAATGCTGTGACACCTGTTGTGTTTGGAATACAATAAAATTTTGTATATACAGCATTTAAACAATAGTGGTTTTTTCTTCATACATTTGGCACACTTCTTTTAGAAAAGATAAAAATGGTAAGTAAGCTAAGCAGATTTTAAGGGTTATTACCAAATTAACTTCTAGGGGATGTCACGGGGCCAGGTTGGATTCAGCCCATCTCCCTCACGTCTTCCTCTCAGAGGCATGATGCTGGGTTCCTGTAAAATGCCTAAGTGCTTTCTGAATCACCCCAGAAACACTTAACTACACTGATCATAATTGAATGCATTATTAATTCCTTTTTGGAAAACTGATATTCCATGCTTGTCATTAAATGATCCCATTGATCTATGTGTTGTTGAGTTGCTAAGTTGTGTCCAACTCTTTTGCGACCCCATGGAGTGTAGCTTGCAAGGCTCCTCTGTCCATGGGATTTTCCGGGCAAGAATACTGGAAATTTCCTGCCAAGAAATACTGCCATTTCCTTCTCCAGGAGATCTTCCCCACCCAGGGATCGAAACTGTGTCCCCTGAATTGGCAGGTGGATTCTTTACCACTTCCCTGATAAACACTATATAAATTATATATGATATAAATTATATTTATATCATATATAATATATTTATAATTTATCAATTATAAATATATGATATAAATATAAATTTTATCATGTATAATTTATATAGTATATATATATATGTATATATAGATATATATAACTGTATTACTTCCCTGGTGGCTCAGATGGTAAAGTATCTGCCTGCAATGTGGGAGACCCAGGTTTGATCTCTGGGTTGAGAAGATCCCCTGGAGAAGGAAATAGCAACCCACTCTAGTACTCTTGTCCAGAAAATCCCATGAACGGAGGAGCCTAGTAGACTAGTCTATGGGATTGCAAAGAGTCGGACACAACTGAGGGACTTCACTAATACTGATTCTTTACCACTGACCCTAAATTCAAAAGCCCCTTTACCACTGACCCAAAATTCAAAAGCCTGCTATGTGTATAACCTACCTGATGGCTGACATTTATTAAGGTGAATACAGTTATATTAATCCCATTTTACAGAGGTACAGAAAGATTAGGCCACTTATTTAGTGAATAAAAGGTTAAATCCAAGAAACAAACCCAGGCAATCTGACTGCAGAGGCTGTGCTCTTAATTCCCTACATTACTTTAAATTAGCTATAAAACTATATTCTTCATGTACTTGGGATCAGTGGGCATTTACTGCCCAGGCAGTATATCTAGTTCTCTTTACAAGTACTTTCCTAATTGCAGGAAAGTACCCTAGTCATTTTCAGCCTTCTAGGGTAAGAACAGATAGCAAACACCTGACTTCAGCATTTGGCCATAAAAAAGAATGCCCACTGCTGGGCATACACACCGAGGAAACCAGAACTGAAAGAGACACGTGTACCCCAATGTTCATTGCAGCACTGTTTACAATAGCCAGGACATGGAAGCAACCTAGATGTCCATCAGCAGATGAATGGATAAGAAAGCAGTGGTACATATACACAATGGAGTATTACTCAGCCATTAAAAAGAATACATTTGAATCAGTTCTAATGAGGTGGATGAAACTGGAGCCTATTATACAGAGTGAAGTAAGCCAGAAAGAAAAACACCAATACAGTATACTAACGCATATATATGGAATTTAGAAAGATGGTAACGATAACCCTATATGTGAGACAGCAAAAGAGACACAGGTGTATAGAACAGTCTTTTGGACTCTGTGGGATGCGGGGGAAATGATTTGGGAGAATGGCATTAAAACATGTATAATATCATATAAGAAGTGAATCGCCAGTCCAGGTTCCATGCAGGATACAGGAAGCTTGGGGCTGGTGCACTGGGATGACACAGAGTGATGGTATGGGGAGGGAGGTGGGAGGGGGGTTCAGGATGGGGAACACGTGTACACCTGTGGCGGATGCATATTGATGTATAAAACCAATACAATATTGAAAAGTAAAAAAAATAATAATAATAATAAAATAAAACACAGAAAATAAAAAAGAATGAAGTACATTCTACAGCTTGGATGAACTTTAAAAACACTGTGTAAATGAAAGAAGCCAATCACAGTAAACCATATACTATACTATTCCATTTAAATGAAATATCCAAAACAGGCAAAAACTATTATAAAAAGTAGATTATTGGTTGCTTAGGGCTAGGGAAAAAGGGCACACAGTACAGGGGCCAGGGGGTTAAAGATTGGGAGCCATGATAGCCAAAGGATATGGAATTTCTTTTTGAAATAATGAAAATACTCTAACGCAGGCTGCAGTGATAGTTGTACATATCTGTGAATATACTATAAACATGTACACTGATAAATTCTATGGATATGTAAAATATATCGTTTGCATCTCCTGCATTAGCAGATGGATTCTTTACCACTAGCGCCACCTGGGAATCCCTTAGATAAGAATGTGCATGTGCTAAGTCGCTTCAGTGGTGTCCAACTCTTTGTGACCCTATGAACTATAGCCCACCAGGCTCCTTTGTCCATAGGATTCTCCATACAAGAATATTGGAGTAGGTTGCCATGTTCTCCTCCAGGGAATATTCCTGAATCAGAGATCGAACCCATGTCTCTTTTGTCTCCTGAATTGGCACTTCTTCACAAGTGTCCACTCCTCACAAAGTGGTGAGGGGAGGCAGATGGCCATAGACATCTTTTCTTCTGATATTTTCCATTGAGCTAGTGTCCCTGCAGGTCATACTTACTTTGGGAAATATTTTAGGACACAGCCTTACAGGAGTATCTTACAAACGTGGACTCCATTGCCAAAACAAGTCAATGTGCAGATTGTAGGAAGCCCAACAAAAAGCAACGAGACAAGAATCTAATCAGAAGATAGACAGAAAACCGCTTGAAAGACACTTCTCAGACATTTGGTATAAATCGTGCCCTAAGTCAGGAGCTAGGGATAAGAGATAAAGGCACTCACTACTGACCACTGAGAAACACCTCGTCAGGGTGAATGTGTATGTGAAGTAAAGAGTGAGGGAGGTGTGGTCTGGAAGAAAGATTTAAAAAGAAAGACAGAAAAAGGTGTGTGTGTGGGAGGAAGCACAATACAGTGCCAAAAGGCTAAAAATACAGATCTGAGACAGCTTCTTGTCTCTGTTGCAGAAACTCAGGTCACAAAATAAATCCCCCCCCCACACACACACACACATGTGTGCAGAATGAACTGGAAACATGGGAAGCAATAATCTTAGCAAATACCCATTGAGTGTTTACTGTTTACTTGTCAGAGCCACCCTAGGAACTTGACATACATCATGTCATCTAATCTCACAGCTCTTCAGGGAGGTACGTTTTTAATCTCTGTTTCCCAAATTGTGAAATTACGGCTTAAAGAGGTTAAGTGACTTGCCCAAGGACACTCAGATATGAAATAATTGAAGTTTTCTCCACATCCACATGTTTAAACTCTGCACAACGCTGCCTGGGCAGTGGATGAAGTCTAAAATAGATAGATTTTTTTCCTTGTTTTAAAATAAAACTTTACATAGGAATGAAAAGGGAAAAAAAAATAAAACCTAAGTCCTCCATCCTTAAATCCATTCTTAAAACAGAGTCAGCCTCAGCTGATGAAGGAAGACAGAAACAGGAGGGGAAAAAAAGGAATGGTCAGTGCATAAGTGTAAGCCACACTCCAGGGAGACCCGACTCCTCTGCAAGAGGACAGAAGAAGCAGCCTTCACTCCGAATGAGCACTTCCTGTGCCAGATATTGATCCGGTGAGACGGTGACACAGCAGAATGAATTAAGAAGTGTGTACTCAGAGCCACTATTGCCTCAGAATAACATATGCACCAAGCTAGAGTACATTTTACGGTGGGGGTATGTGTACACAGAAACAGTTTCCCAGAGATCATGAAAGAGGGGAGAAATGCCTGTTGAACAATTGCAAGGTGTCAGCACAGTCTGTCTGTCTGTTAGAGCTGGAGATCGAGACTCCTTTGGGCAGAAGTTTTTCAGCTGCATCACTGCATGGATCCAGTTAGAGACACATATGAATGTTCCAGTTCTGAACATACTATACACATGCGTGCTATGTTGGTTCAGTAGTGTCCAACTTCAGTCTGTGACCCCATGGACTGTAGCCTGCCAGGCTCCTCTGTCAGTGGGATTTTCCAGGCAAGAATACTAGAGTGGGCTGCGTGCCTTTCTTCAGGGACTCTCCTGATCCAGGTATCCAACCCGTGCCTCTTCTGTCTCCTGCATTGGCAGGCAGGTTCTTTACCACTAGCGCCACATGGGAAGTTCTATATTATACACAGTATGTATTAATAGGGAGAAGGCAATGGCACCCCAATAGAAACAGATCCTTTTATCAGAACCTATGAACTGAACTGAACTCATGAAATTGTCTTGGCCATGTTTCTGGTTCCAGAAAGTATTACAGTCAAAGTAGGAGTAAGTGTGGCACCTGAGACACATCCCAAGAACTGTCTTTCAGTTTGGTATCACCCAGATATTTGGGGATAACAGGGCCTCCTTCTGCTGGCATATTCAACTTCCCCAGACTTGGAATCTGGCCATCTTGTCCCATTCTCCCCACTCTAAGATCAAAATTGGCTCTCCTAATTGTCACTTTTGCCGTTTTTAATTTGGCTTCATATAACTTAATCCAAATATATGAATTTTAAGAAATTGTATATGAGGTGTGAATCTTTTTGCATAGATGGAATCCACTTGAAGAATCCTTTTGTAAAATCACATTTGCTTACATTTGCCAATAAGAGCTTCATGATAGATTTTCTTTCTTGAGTCTTCCCTAGCATATCCATTATGTACTCTGAATCAGGAAAATGACTTTGAAGAAGCACATGTAAATTGTGAGCCATGCCTTTATGGAGGTGGGATATGGAGAGAAGTTGTGCGATTGGAGGCTTTTTAGGGACGACATTATCTGGGTATCTAGTTATTGCTGTGGATTATAATTCATACAGACAGTCCTCAGCTTATACCAATTGCTAATGCTGAGTTCAGTGTTCAGTGGGGAAAGTATAGAATATTAGTGCTGGAGAGAAAATTAGAAATTTTGAGAAAACATTTTATCTGTTCTTCTCACTTTATAAATAAGGAATCCAAAATTCAAACTGTTCATAGCTTACTCCAGATCATATGATACTGCAAGTTTGGTAAATATCCCAAACATTATAAACATTCTGCTGCTGCTGCTGCTGCTAAGTTGCTTCAGTCGTGTCCGACTCTGTGCCACCCCACAGACAAACATTCTAACATCACAAATATTATTAACCTTGGGCTTAGCATATACAGCCCAATCTACTGAAGACTTCAAGTGGTTACAGCAATTTTCTCTTATTCTCAGCTACAGTCATGAAGGAAATCAGATATTGTTACCCAGAAAAAAATTAGGGTGATAGGTATTGGTACAGGTTTTGGGGGGGCTGAAGTTTATAAAATGTAGAAGCCCCTCTGAAAAAAAAATGCTAAGTACAAGTTTAAAATTAGGTACCTTAAAGCCCATTTATTTAGAAGGAAGAAACAAAATACACATAATTTTTCAAAATTAATGAATAAATATCACATACATCACAAATACAAAAAAAGTAACTTTTTTATTAACTTCCTGACATGCCTCTATGAAAACTATTTTTGGCTGCTTGCTCTTTGATAATTTCCTCACATGACAATAACTTTGATATATTTTATCCCATAGAGGAAATAGAAAGATAAACCAGTTTTTCCCCCAGTATGATTGGTCAAAATTAGACTTTGACTATTAATAGTTTAGAAGATCTTCAGTTCCAGAAGTCATTGTTGGTATTGTCATGTAAACTGTTGGCATGGTTGTCAAATTTGGCGAAATCTTCATCAAGTTTCTTTCCTATATATGAGATTTAGGATTTGGAAGAATTTCCCACGGACTGGCTTCTGGCTCTGCATGTCTGAAATATTTTTACTCCCTGTATACACATGTACACCCAGCCTCAGGCATCTTATTGGGATACTCTCAGAAACACCCTTAACCCAGGCTGGAGGGAATCTGAATTTACAGGCTACACTCTGTTCCTCCTCTTTTTCTGTCCTTCAACACAGGGCAAGGGAGAAGGCAATGGCACCCCACTCCAGGACTGTTGCCCGGAAAATCCCATGGATGGAGGAGCCTGGTAGGCTGCAGTCCATGGGGTCGCTAAGAGTCATACACAACTGAGCGACTTCACTTTCACTTTCCACTTTCATGCATTGGAGAAGGAAATGGCAACCCACTCCAGTGTTCTTGCCTGGAGAATCCCATGGACGGAGAAGCCTGGTGGGCTGCTGAAGCGACTTAGCAGCAGCAGCAGCAGCACACAGGGCAAGGCATCTACGGGGTCAAATGGACATGTGTACTCAATGCCCTCAGACAGAAGAAAATCTGTCTGCAATTCAGGAGACCTAGGTTTGATCCCTGGGTTGGGAAGATCCTCTGGAGAAGGGAATGGCTACTTACTCCAGTATTCTTACCTGGAGAATTCCATGAACAGAGGAGGCTGGAGGGCCACAGTGTATGGGGTCTCAAAGAGCCAGACACAACTGAACGACTAACATTTTCACTTTCACTTTTCACTCAAAGCCAATGCTTCCCACTTCTTGATCTTGCTCCAGGTAGATAGGATCCTAGGATTTCTTGTTCACACAGCACCTGCCCTCTTCCTCTGTCTGTCCTCCCAAGGGCCAACTTTACCCCACTGTAAACATTCCCAGGACAACCTCATTGCCAGGAACAGAGCTCATGCAAATGAGGGACTCAGCCTTAAACTTCACCAGAGTTGTGGCAAATCTACCTCTACACAGCACCCAGCTTTTCTGTGATGCTGCCTATTTATCTTGGACCCAAGCCAACGTGGAAGCTACTCTACCCCCCAAAAGTAGTCTACAAAAATTTCACTACCACCTCAGCATGGCAACCATGCAGGGGAAGCAGATAGAAAAGTTTCAAAGAGATAGAACTGTACATGGCTCTGAACACTGAAATCTTCCTGGATGATAATTATGTGACAGCAGACATCTTGCCTGTCTACCCTCCTGTAGTGCCAGGGCGCCATCTTGGCACCCCTCAGAGGGCACCCCATTGCCTTGTGGTGCCTCCACTGTTCCCATCTGGCAGAAATTGGGGAACTTTTCCTTAAACCTGACCCCTTCCCAGTCTCTTCCTCCTCCTTAACCCCATAAGATAACATATCAGGTAGAAATCCCTCCTCAGCCCCTCAACAACTCATGATATTGGCAAAGTGGGCCTGGCCATGGTTAATGGGTGGCACACCTCTATTTGGGGCTTCCCTCATAGCTCAGTTGGTAAAGAATCTGCCTGCGATTCAGGAGACCCCAGTTCGATTCCTGGGTTGGGAAGATCTGCTGGAGAAGGGATAGGCTACCCACTCCAGTATTCTTGGGCTTCCTTTGTGGCTCAGCTGGTAAAGAATCTGCCTGCAATGTGGGAGAGCTGGGTTCAATCCCTGGGTTGAAAGATCCCCTGGAAAAGGGAAAGGCTACCCATTCCCATATTCTGGCCTGGAGAATTCCATGAACTAAGTCCATGGGGTCGCAAAGAGTCGGACACAGCTGAGCAACTTTCACTTTCAACTCCATTAGCTTCATCAATTATGTATTAAAGTGAGAGAGGGAAAGCAGTCTGGCATAGCAGTGATCAAGGAGGGTCATCTACCCTCATGAAGTAAAAAGACCTTTTAGAACAAAGCTGATCTTTGTGGGGGGAGCTCCCCTGCACCAAGTATTGGTTGCCCAAGCAGCCACCTCCTTGCTTTCTTTCCCTTTCGTCCTTTGGCCCCTGTGACCACGCTTCCCTCTTACCACTACCCCATCTACTCGGGGAACACCCCTCTGATGAACAGCATGAATCCTCCTTAGGGACCAAGCTGGGCAAGCCCAGGCAAACTGGCAAAGGGGTCTAAGGCTTATTCCAGCCTATATTGCTTGGCACCTCTCACATGTCATCCTCTTGGTGCCTTCAGGACCACTGGCACTTTCCCCTGACCCTCTGAGGCCCAGCTTATGGGCACTGTTTTTCACATTCAGGTATAGGATATTAATAGCATCCCCTGCCTTAAGACGCGTCTTTAAACAGAAGACAAAATCTTAAGCAAAACGTTCAAAGTCAACAGCTTTAATAAAACGCCTAATACACATTTAGAAAAACTTCTAGGCATCTTAAAATAGAGTGTTGCATTTAATCATCAGAACCCCCTGTAATGGAAAGAAAGAAAGAAACCAAGAACTTTGGGGGTAATGTAGCCAGGTTGAGGGGGGAGCCTTGGGAGTGGGCTGGGTGTCTTACTGACAAGGTCAGAAGAGTAGGGCTGGGGACAAGCTGTCACTGGCCTGGATTCTGTTTAGCTGGTTCCTCTCTTCACACACACACACACACAGAGCACAGCACAAATGCCTTTGGGGGTTCTTGCGGAGGGGGAGATACTAACATCTAGCCCACGCCCAAGCCTCGCATTTTGCATTCCCTGCACTCTGAGGGGCAGCCAAGGGTGTGCAGGGGGTTGGGAGGGGCATCTAGAAGGAGAAGGACAAATTTAAAAGGAAAGATTTACGAGTCCATGAAGATGTTTCTCCCAGACTCCTGAGTGCAGGAGTATGACTTATTTATTTTATTTTCATTTGTAACCAAAACCTTCCCCTGACTCCCATTGGCCCCAGCTGAGAAGGGAGAGAGGGCCGGCCCGTCAGGCGTTGATCACCGGGCCAACGGGAGACAGTGTGGCGTGATGCTGACGCAGCCCACTGACAAGCCAGCGAGAGGCCCAGGGGAGCAGCTCTGAGCCGAGCAGCCAGAGCCAGGCAGGTAGGGAGCTGACAGCTGGGGAATTGCTAAGAGGCGCCGGGCTGGTGGGGGCAGGCTGGTGAAACAGCAGACTCAGAGAAGGTGTGATTCTGGGATGCGCAGACACTGTTGTTTATCAGCTTTCCTGGGCGTCTTCTCCACGTCCTCTGCTCCACCAAGCTCACCTCGTTTTCAATTTCCTCTCTCCCTTCCCCCACCTACGAGATCACCAGTCAGTTCCCATAATCTCTTTTCTGCAATGTTTGTCTCCCTGACTGCTTTTGGGAGAAGAAAGGGAGCAGATGAATACACATTAGTAACATCGAAATGTCACTTAGTGGTCAGCTCAAAAAGGACAGTCTTTGCTGGCCTCAAGGCAAACTATTGGATTGAGAGCTGCAAAGTCAGAAGAAAGAATGGGCTGGGAACTAAGGGGTGTCCACACTGGGGACTCGTGATGCAAAGGCACAGGGCTCCTGAGTTAGCAAAGGCTTGAGGACTGAAAGTCCACAGTTCCTAGAGGGAGGCATCCTAGGGAAAAGGGGAGCTGTGTCCCCAGGCTGGCATTCTCTTTTAGGGAAATAGAAGTTGAGAGGTAAAGGGCGAGCCAAGCTTCAAGCCTTTGGATAAGTCCTGAATTCTCTTCAGGACAGTGACCCAATACTGGCAGTCCCCTGCCCATTTATTGAGGATCACAGAGTCCCTTGCAAAGGCCTCCCATGTAGGAAAATCCATCATCCTTTTCATACAAAAATAACAAACAAAAATTAAGCAGAACTTTATTAATCAGGTTGCATTTACCTATCTTGCCTGTGACTTTTCTGGATAATGTCCAAAACAATGTGAAACCCATGCTGACACCTGTCTTGTCACTGAATATAATCAGCCAGTTCTCTTACACTAGACAAGGCAATATCATAATTTTCACTTATGGAATTATCAGGATAGACACTCCCTATCTGATGCCTGGATTACTCAGACTGATTTGAACCACAGATGATTCTCAGCTGCCCGAGGTCACATGCTCCCTGCTCCCAAGGACGTGTAGGTCTCTGCCCCTCCACCTCATTACTGGATAAGAGGTTATATCATTCCCAGTCTATAAATGGAACAATAAAGGCCTATTTGGGTGGAAGTGACTCCATGAGTCTGCCGCTTCATCTATTGTATTGGAAGGTGTGCCATTGGAGACATATTTCTGCATCACCAGAGGGCTTCATAGCTGAGTCATCATTATGAAACTTGCTTCAGTCCATCAAAAGTCAGAGCCTCAGAGCTTGCCTTCTAGTCCAAACTCTGACACCTGCTTCATGTAGAAGTCTTTAGGTCCAAGAGTCAGAAAGTCTGAGAATTACCACTTAGCAGTCATGTTAATCATATCACTTAAAATCTTCCTGTAGCTTCCTACTGCCTTTATGATAAGCCATAACCCATATTCAGAACTCTGTATGCCCTGGCTGTTACTCATCATTCTACCCTATCCCACACTTCTCTCCCTCTCACACTTTACTTCCAGCTGCACCAGCCTTCTTTCTATTTCTGAAGTCACTGGGCTTGTTTACACCTGGTTGTCTTCATACCTTTGTTCCCTCTGCCTGTGTTGTCCTAAAAGGAGCCTACTAATCATTCGGAGAAGGCAGTGGCGACCCACTCCAGTACTCTTGCCTGGAGAAGCCCAATGAACTGAGGAGCCTGGTGGGCTGCAGTCCATGGGGTGGCTAAGAGTCGGACATGACTGAGCGACTTCACTTTCAGTTTTCACTTTCCACTTTCATGCATTAGAGAAGGAAATGGCAACCCACCCCAGTGTTCTTGCCTGGAGAATCCCAGGGACGGGGGAGCCTGGTGGGCTGCCATCTATGGGGTCACACAGAGTCGGACACGACTGAAATGACTTAGCAACAATAAAGCAATAGTACCCCCAAAAATGGTTATATGAGGAAAATAATTTGAGATTTGATATGTTTTTTTGATCTCTCGAAGTCCTGGGTTCAATTCCCTGGGTCAAGAAGATCCCCTGGAGAAGGGAATGGCAACCCACTCTAGTATTATTGCCTAGAGAATTCCATGAACAGAGAAGCCTGGTGAGCTATAGTCCATGGGGTAGCAGAGACAGACCTGACTGAGTGATGAACACTTTCATGTCAGTCATCCTGGGAAAGATAAGAATCTTTCATTTGCTCATTAATTCATTCATTTAGCAGACATTAATGGTACTTACATGCCATCTGTCTCCTCAAACTTAAAATTTAAATTCCATGAAGACAGAAGCCTAGTCTGTCTTAGACTCCATCAGCATACAGAATGTGCTTGAGAAATGTCTGTTAAATAAATAAGTGAATGAATGAACACATAAATGAGTGTAATCTCAGACTAATCACTTAAACTTTCTGAGCCTCAGTTTTCTCATCTTATGACTAACACTAACATACTTGTCTGCTTCAAAGTGCGGAGAGAGTCTGAAATAAATATGTGTATGAGACCTAACAGAGCCTGAAGCAGGGATTAAGTACTGGTGCTTTATTTAGAGGGTACAACTCTAGAGCATCCAGATTGAAGGCAAAAGGAAACAAGACAAGAAAAACAGGAAGAAATGAAAAGATGATGCGTTACTGCATTGACCAGCACTTCATGTGAAGCCATCGTGTCACCACCAGTTACTTGACAGATATATTTGCAGGATTATGTGAGATATCCATGGAGAAACTAGACCTTGAGACAACCCATCAAGGAAAGATGAGGCATGATGAATATTCACCCATTGAAAAACTTACTGCCCCGTACTTCCGGATTGCCCCATGCCTCTACCCCTTGAAAGTACCCAGAAAGTCTACTCCTACGTCCTTCTGAAAGAGCATAGTCTGAAAGTTTGTCCAAGTCTGAAAATTTCTGAAAGAGCCAAAGTCTCCAGGCCTGTGGAAGATTGACCACAGTGGTGACACCCCACAGCCCCACAGCTTCAGGAAGGGCAGCTCCTCAGAACAAGGAGCTGAGTCCAGGCCAGGAGGTGAGTGAGGATGAGAGAATCCAGTGAGGATGAAAAGATACACATACACTATTTCTGATAAGGTATCTGAAAGCAGTTTGAACGCTATAAAGTCCAAAACAATGACAAATGTTGCTGTCTTATTGGTCTTAAAAAAAAAAAATCAAGTGTGTTTTCACCTCATAGTCTGTGCACTTGTATAAGTTTGATAAGCTTTCAATCAGACAGTGCAAATGAAAAGAAGTCTCTTCTGTTTGCATTGCTATTGTTGAAACATCCCTCTCTGAAATAAGCCACCTTATCTCCGCATAAAAAATTCTTTTGTCCAAAATGGAAACATAAATGTGTTCTGTTAAAGTGGGCATTTTTCTTGTTATGTTTATTTAGTTTCTGTTCTTGAAAGAAAACACAGCAAACATGAGCAATTCATATGGGAGATACTTTTCAAGTAAACCTCTTGCCTCGTGATCCTTCCTCCATCACTCCTTTCTTGTAACAGTAGCTTCCTTGAGCCTGTTCTTATGTTTGTACATTGTCTACACTGTGATCAACTTTAACAGACCTCCAAAATGCCAGTAAATGTTAATAACAGAGAGCCCATGGAATGGTTAGACTGGAAAGACTTCCTAACCTGAAATGCCTCCACTAGCAGTTACATAACTTGCTGATATGTGGCCCCCTCATCAGATTTTCTCTACAAATCCCAAGCCTTTACTATTTAGGGTCAGCTTGAATTGAGGAGTCCCGTGTGTTTTGGATTTTCATTTCATTCCAGAGCCCAGTAAAATGAAATGCCTGGCACAGAGTAAGATGCATGCCCATGGACATGCACCTGTATAGTCATTAAGTGATTGAATGAATGAATGCAGTCAGTTTGCAGTAGAAATTTAAAACATTAAAAGTATAGCTTCTAGAACCAACATGTCTGGGTTCAAATCCCAGCTTTATCATCAAGCAGTGACACTGGAACGTTTGCTTAACCTCTCTGTGTCTCAGTTTGTGCCTTGGCTTACTCACCTGTAAAATGAGGATAAGTTCACAGTTCCTTTACAGCTTTGTTGTGACAATTAGATGATACATGGAATGTGAGTCTCTTAGCCCAATGCACTATCAAAAGTTAGCTTTGATAGTAATTTTGCATTTTTATTAGCTCCCCTCCTTGTTCAGCCTAGGTCTGGTTGAACCGTGAAGACATGCTTTGCTATCATGCCATCTGCCTTCACTGGTTCAACCAGATGCAGGTTTACATGTGTTAAATCCACTGTAAAGCCTGTCCTTAAAAATTTGTGTAGCCAAAGGGAATCTCATACTGGTCATGGCATTTATGTTACGTTGTGATACACCGTGTTTTTAAATGTGGTGCTGTCAACTGATTTAAGTATTTTATTGGACAATTTTACTGTTCTGGTGCCCCGAAGCTTTTTAAAGCAAGAACCAGTTTTTTAAATCAAATAGATAAATGTAAAGTCGTTGCACTTGAAATAACAGCAGTACAAGCAGTAGGGCCAGAATTTCCACTCTGGCTGTTTAATTATTTTCCTGAAGATTTTCCTAAAATTTAGGGGAAGAGCAGGTGGGGACAGGTGACTGAACTTTACTACCAACCTCCTAACCCCTTTACCGGGTGTCCCCCAGACTCCCAAGTCCACTTCCCTGAAGTTATTGCCAGGATCCAGGACACATGGCAATTTGCTCATCCTCCAGGGCAGAGGTAGTCTGACCTCAGCTATTTCTCAAGTCCCTTTGACATCCAGTCGTGTCTCCCCCATCACTGATGGAATAATGGATAATGAGTCATCATTTAGACTACTCTTGCAAACTGTTGCTTGTGTCTATTTTGTAAGCTGCAAACCACCTTACTTTTAGTACAAAGGAGCTCTCTACTGTCCAAAACATAAACTGTTTTCTTATAGAAACACTGAAATTAAAGAACTTTAAAAACTTTAGCATCACTAGTAGTAGAATATCCTAACCTTCCACGCCTCCTGCTATGACGCAGTATGGATCACTTTTGAAGAGCTCTTGACAACCTGAACTGAACTAAACCTTTGACCTAACTTCCAGTTTACAAGAAGTATAGGGAACAGAGGGAACATCACAATAGAACAATAAGAAAAATTCAGAATTTGGGAAGTTCTACAAGATAACAGGCCTAGCTTCTCAAAAAGTGATGTCATGGGGAAAAGGGGGGGTGGGATAAGTTTCAGACTAAAAGAGACTAGAAACACCAAATGCAATTGGTTGACGAAATAGAAAGGAACCAGGATTTGTTTCAGTTGATAAAGCCAGCATTATTCGGGGTTTCTGTGTCTTCCATGAGTCATAATATTCAAAGTTATTTCAATCGCAAGTATATGAGGTCAACAGTGAGCTATCCTCATACTGTGCCTGTCCTTGGGTGTTATAACAAAACAGGGCACAAGTGTACATGAAACTGTCTCGGGGCCAGAGTGAAACTAAAAACCAGGACCCAAACAACTGAATAGCTGAATATATTTTGAATTGTTCTTGTTTGGAGGATTTACTTCCCTGGAAAACACTTCAGGCTGCCACTTTCTATAAAGCACTCTTCTGCTAGTAAAAATGAATTCTTGCATTGCAAGAGCTCAACATGAAATCTCATCTAGGCCCTTCTTCTGAGACATCAAGAGAGTATTTTATTCATTTATTTAAAATCTAAAAAGAAAACCACGGACATTCATCCCACCCATGTTTTCATTCCTCCTTTTATTCTTTGAATTTATTAAATTCCCACTGGATAGGAAGCACTTCTAGTACTTAGGTGAGAGCAGACAGCATAACTAAGAGTCATCAAGATTCTTGCTTCCTAGAAGTTACACTCTAGTAGGACAGTGAAAGCAGGTTAATAAGGAATAGTGAACAATAAAGAGTGAGGGTGTGGGGAACCTACCTTAGATATCATGGTCCAGGAAGTCCTCCTGAGAAGGTAAACTTGGAATTAAGACAGTTGCTCACAGTTACCCATGTGGAGATTTGATAAAGGGCATTCCAGGTAGAGAATGCAAAGCTCCTAGGGTAGGAGCGAGCCTGGTGGACTTGAAAGACAGAAAGAAAGGCCGAGTTACTGAACCATGTGAATGACAGAGAGTGAAATGAAATGTAGGTTTTGGTTAGGAGATTGGACTTTATTCTAATTGCATTGGGCAGCCATTGGAGGGCTTGAAGCAGCAGAGAGGCATGATCTGATTTTCACTTGAAAAAGACCTCTCAGGCTGACGCTTTTGATCAGGGACTATCTCCTCACATTTAGCCCAGATTCCTCCTGCTACAATTAAAGTGCATTTTCTCTCCTCACAGTGAACAGATGCTATTTGGTGCTGATATTAGTTCAGATGCCTGAGGAAACATCAGATGGCTATATTAGGATCCCCAGAAGGCTAGAATGAATGTAGTAAGAAGACCAAGGTGATGATCATCAACCTGAATTACAATCAGAAGCCCCTGATAAAATTAAAACCTGTTTCCTTCCCCAGTGGTGGTAGGGCCAGTTGTTTCCTTAGCTCTCCCATAGCTCTCGCATTCTCATTGTTTCTCAGACCCCACTCCCCACCAAGCAATCCATGGCAGCAGCAACATTAACATGGTGGAAGACTGTGTCAAGTATTTATGGTAGGGAACATATTGTTGGTGTAAAAGATCATTAAAATATGGTGAATGGGACTCCCAGTGAATTCTCCCTAGCATCACAACAATTTAGATACAGAAAATTACAAAAATTAAAGTAAAATCATTTAATGTCTCTGGAAATTATCTTAAGGGCATAGAGCAAAAGGAGAAATACTCATGCAAAATAATCTGCTGAATTGCATAAGAACAAGCATCTATGACATGTCTGCCACCATCTGCTCCTTTAACTCCCATATCCTGGGCATGTGCAGCAAAGAAGAGAGGGGCCTCCTCTCCCTAAAGTGCACCGTCTGGGCTATGATTTCACCCCAGGAGTGGCATGTTGCCAGCAATATTTCTCATACACTAGCCCACTGTTGCAGAAGCTCTATTCCTAGGAAGAAAGATCTAGGGGATGGGGCGCCTTGCCAAGTCCTGCGCCAGTTGTAGCTCACCGAAAGTACAAGGACCCTGATCACCCTTGCCCCAGCTCCATTATAGAGGTTCCGTTCAGAAAGGGCAAGCTGAGAAGGCCAGGGGCTGGCACTGCCCCATCCCCAACCAGTGCCCTCATAGAACTGGAGTAGAGTTCTAGTGTAGCAGCATGAGGGTCCCACCCAGGAGGTGAGGCAGACCTGAAGGATGAAGGATCCTGAAACTCTGCCTGAGGGTGTTAATCATTTGGAAAAGGAAGTAGAGATCTCTATGCTTAAGGGTGTTTTAAGAAACATTGGAGATCTTGAAGGTGAAGGTGAAGTTGCTCAGTCGTGTCTGACTCTTTGTGACCCCGTGGACTGTAGCCTACCAGGCTCTTCCGTCCATGGGATTCTCCAGGCAAGAATACTGGAGTGGGTTGCCATTTCCTTCTCCAGGGTATCTTCCCAACCCAGGGATCAAACCCAGGTGTCCCGCATTGGAGGCAGACGCTTTAACCTCTGAGCCACCAGTGAAGATCTTGGTAGAGAGTAATTGCAGATCTTGGTAGAGAGTAATTAACAGGAGAAGGATAGCTCCTGAAGACATGCAAAACAGCAGAGCAGCCAGAAGTTTAACAGAGAGAACTGGGAAAAGAGCAGCCAGGAAAAGCCCTCCTGGGAGCAGTCAGAGTCCAGGATGGAAGCCTTGCTGGCACAAGGGGCTTAAATACACCCCCTGACCAAACCATGAAGAGTAGGAATTCTGATCCAGGGTGACACCTAGGTTTAAAACTAAAATCACACTCGCCCCTAACAAACTGGCAGATTATGGGCATCCCCAAGGCTGAGCCCTCCTGGGAACAATCAGAGAAAGAAGCTCCAAGCTATAAGTCCTTCACTGAACATAGGGCAATAAACACAAATTCCCTGAACTGTAATAGCAGCCTCGAAGCCACATGGATGTCATAAAATATACAGCAAAAATCTGACTGGCTAAGGGAGATAAGTACTACCTTTGGCCAATAAGTGGCTTATGCCAACCCAGACCTAGGGATGACCCTTACTTAGGTGAAGAAAAGTGAAAGTGTGAGTTGCTCAGTCGTGTCTGACTCTTTGCAACCCCATGGACTACAGCCTGCCAGGCTCCTCTCTCCATGGGATTCTCTAGGTCAGAATACTGGATTGAGTTGCCATTTCCTTCTCCAGGGGATCTTCCCGACCCAGGGATTGAACCCAGGTCTCCTGCACTGCAGGCAGATTCTTTACCGTCTGAGCCACCAGGGAAGCCCTTAGGTAGACAGGCTTAAAAGCAAAAACAAGGGGGAAAATGTAAGTATGGATTAAAGGGGCTGCCCATTGAGGGGGAAATAGATGCCACATGATTAGTTCAGCCAAATCACTAAACAAATCAACAACTGACAAAGCCAACAACCACCACCATCCCTTGGGAGTAAGGAAGGGAATTGGTATCTAGAGTTGCTATAATATACTACCAAGAAATTCAGTTTCCAAAAAAAAATGTGAGACATGCAAAACAATAGTAATAAGCACACCTAGCTCCCAGATCTTGGTTTCTAATACTCTTCTCAACCAAAAGGAAACAGGATTTTCTTGGACAAATGACTGATTCTAGGACAGGGGCAAGAAATATACAAGATGAACCTGGAGTATTTTGCAATGACAGAAATAAGGAAGTGCTAAAAAATAAATTAAAACCCTACATTGATAGAGATACGCCAAAGGAATATAGGAACCGATTGAGAGAGCTCCCAGTGGCCAAGGTTAGAATCATTTGAGCAAAATAAATAAATAAAATGGCATTAGATTATAGCCCATAGCATAAAAATAAATATCATGTGCCCACACTGATATAAAAATGATTGAATAAGTAAATAAATAGGGAGAAGAGAAAAATCTCCTGGCAGGAGAATTCCAAATAAATTATGTAGATATTCTGTTCCTAATGAGGGAACCTAACTTCCCATTCCCTACGTGTAGACTGCTGACCTCCTTCCAAAGAATCAATATAGAAGATACAGCTAGGTGAGAGTACCTTTATGGTGGAGAAACCTGAGAAACATTATCTCAGCCAAATGATCAAGGTCAAGATCAACAATGATGAGTCAGGCTGATAGTATGTATCTTGACATGATGTAATGAAAACGGCCCTTGATCTCTATGATCAAGTAAACCCTATAATGCCAGTTTAATCATAAGAAAAACACTAGACAAATTTCAATAGAGGAGCATCTTAGCATTCTTCAAAACTATCAAGATCATCAAAAATAAGGAAAGTCTGAGAGCTGTCACTCCTAAGAGGAAACTAATATAATATTGTATTACATTACAAATATAATGTTCAAATTTGTATATTTGTTACAAATATATGTTCATATTTCCAAATATAATGTTGTATCATAGATGGTATCATAGAGGAAAGAAAATAAGTAAAAACTAAGGAAATCTGGGGTACATACCCAAAAGAGTCAAGAGCAGAACTCAGATATTTGTGTGCTCATGTTCACAGCGGCATTACTTCCAATGGACAAAAGGTGGAAGCAATCCAACTGGTCATCAACAGATGAATAAACAAAATCTGGTATGTACAAACAGTGGAATATTATTCAGTCTTATAAAGGAAGAAAACTTTGACATTGATGAAGTTTGAAGACATGATGCTAAATGAGATAAACCAGACATGAAAGGACAAATATTTCATAATTCTCCTTATATGAGGTAGCTAGTTAGTCAAATTCATGGTGATAGAAAACAGAATGGTGGTTGACAGGGGCTGAGCAGAGTGACGGTTGGAGCTAGTATTTAATAGGTACAGAGTTTCAGTTTGGGAAGATGAAAAGATGGATGGTGGTGATGGGTAGACAACAATATAAATGTACTAAATGCTACTGAACTGTACATTTTTGAGTGGCCAAAATGATAGCTTTCAGTTTTTTAAAGCTTAAATTTTTAAAAAGCTTTTAAAATTTTTTTTAAAAACTAAGACAATCTAAATCAACTATGGAATTTACTTAATATATCAATTGTTGTCATTGTTTCATTGCTAAGTCATATCTGACTCTTTGTGATCCCGTGGACTGTATGTAGCCCGCCAGTCTCCTCTGTCCATGGGATTTCCCAGGGAAGAATACTGGAGTGGATTGCCGTGTCCTTCTCTAGGGGATCTTCCTGACCCAGGGATTGAAACTGCGTCTCCTGCATTAGCAGGCAGATTCTTTACCACTGGGAATACTGGTTCTTTAATTGTAACAAATGTATTATACTAATGTAAGAAGTTACCAATAGGGAAAATTAGTGGTGGCATATATAGGGACTCTAATATTTTCTAAATTTTTCTATAAATGTAGTCAGTCAGTCAGTTCAGTCACTTTTTAGTTTGTCTGACTCTTTGTGACCCTATGAACCACAGCACTCCAGGCCTCCTTGTCCATCACCAACTCCCGGAGTCCTATTCTGAAAAATAAAGTCTACTTTCTTTTTTTTTTTTTTAATTTTATTTTATTTTTAAACTTTACATAATTGTATTAGTTTTGCCAAATATCAAAATGAATCCGCCACAGGTATACATGTGTTCCCCATCCTGAGTCTACTTTCTAAAAAAAAAAAAAAAAAAGGTAGTAAAAGAGACAGAAAAACAACAGGAAAAAAGACATGAGACACAGAGAACAAAACATCAGAATGTCAGATGTAAGTCCAACTATATCAATGATAACATTGAACATGAATGAGTTAAACAATCTAATCAAAAAGAGATTATCAGATTGGATTTAAAAAACAAAAAACAAAATCCAACTATCTGCTGGTAGAAGACATTAAATACCTTATATTGAAAGATACAAGTAAATTGAAAGTAAACAGATGGAAAAAGGTATATCATGTAAACAGCAACCATAAGAGAGCTAGGAGGGCTATACTAATGTCAAACACATTAAATAATGTGGTCACCCTGCTTACTGTACCAATTTTTGTGGGTCCCTTGCAAGATGGACCCTCCTTCCCAAAATTTGTTTCCAAATATAAGACCAATGCTACCACACCAAAGGGATAGGAAAAGATTCATTGCCTGAAAATGGGTTGAGAGAGCAGGAAAATGAGACTGACTTGAGATATTTTTGTTGTTGTAGCTAGGCAGTGAGGCCAGGTTGAGGGTTTCCATTTGTTGTTGTTGTTCAGTCATGAAGTCATGTCTGACTCTTTGTGACCCCATGGACTGCAGCACACCAGGCCTCGCTGTCCCTCACTATCTTCCAGAGTTTGCCCAAGTTCATGTCCATTGAACTGGTGATGCCATCCAACCATCTCAACCTCTGTTGCCCTCTTCTCCATCTGCCTTCAATCTTTCCCAGCATGGGTGCCTTTTCCACTGAGTTGGCTGTTTGCATCAGGTGGCCAAAATATTGGCGCTTCAGCTTCAGCATCAACCCTTCCAATGAATATTCAGGGTTGATTTTCTTTAGGATTGACTAGTTTGATCTCCTTGCAGTCCAAGGGATTCTCAACAGTCTTCTCCAGCACCACAGCTCAAAAGCATCAATTCTTTGACACAGCCTTCCTTATGGTCCAACTCTCACATCTGTACATGACTACTGGAAAGACCATAGCCTTGAATACATGGACCTTTGTCAGGAGGTGACGTCTCTGCTTTTTAATACACCGTCTAGGTTTCTCCTAGGGTTCCCATCCACTGCCACAGTAGAAATTTAGTCACTTATGAAGGGAACTTCAGGTTAAGGGAACACCAGCAGTGTCTCCAAAGAAGCCAGAAGAGTGTCCAGGAGGGAAAGAGAAAGCATTGACCATTTACAAAGTACTTCCCTGAGCTTCAGCACTTGTAGTGTCAGAAAGCAAGGTTAGATATATGCAGAGGGAAGAGTAGAAAAGAAGCAGAAAGATGACCACACTCCCTTCTCTGACTGCAACTGTCAGTCAAAAATAACACAGTGTAATGAGATGGAGAATGACTGTTAGGAGTTCTGACTCCTGGAGATTAAGGCACTGGAACCTAACTGATAAAAAGGAGACAGTCATGATGGAATCTGAAGAAAGAATATTCTAGGCAGAAGGAACACACAGAGTTCCTTGCTGAGCCCACAGCTTGTGTTCCATCAGTATAAACCCTACTAGTGCATCTCATAGAATGACTCACAAAATCATTGTTAGCTAAACAAATTCCCTCCCAGTAGCCTGGAGTTTTAGAAAAATATAATTTAAAGTCATCAAACACTTCATCCATATATACCACTCATATGCCAAGATTCAGCCCACTATGTGCCAAGTAAAAATCTCTGCTGGTCCTCACACATGTGATTATAATTTCTCTTCCATCTTGTATGTCACTGATACTGTATAACTTCAGCATGTGATTTGATAAGGGAATTTTGTGAATGTCATGTTCCTCTTTCTTTCTAGGAATAATGTTTTAATTAACTTTGGTCTTCAAGTTTCTTGGCAAAAGTGTGACCCTTAACATTTTTCCTGTAAGAAAAGGAATGTGAACTATGTCATTCCTCTTCTTTGCCTTTAAAGACAAAATCAGTTAATTTCTATCAGGAATTGTTTTGCAGTTGTTCTGGAAAAACTCAATTAGTTTACTAGAGAGGACAGTGGGCTTTAAGTGGATACACACAGGAGGAATGATGTTGTTATTACTATAATAATGAATGTTTACTGAGCACTTGTATGCCAGGCATCATGCTAAATGCTTATATGACTTATTTAATCAGACAACAACACTACAGAGTAAACATTATTATTTCAATTTTCCAAATGAGGAAATCGAAGCTTAGAATGTTGAAATAATTGTCTAGGGCCACATGGTTCTAGAAACTGAACTCAAGCACTCTAGCTCCATATCTGCACAGCAAAACCTGACCATTGCATGATTACACCATGCTGCTTAGATGGGAGTGAGGATGAAATTCAGGAGAAAGTCAAAGAAACTAAAGGTAAACCAGGCAACTTAGGGATTTTAAGAAGTTGTCCATAGTTGTCAATAATCATTTTAAGAATGACATACAAGATGGAGAGAGGGAACCTTCTTCAATTTTGCACCCCAGACAATTTTTGTGATCTTTATGCTAGTCTTGGTCTGGGAGAGGCAAAAGAAACTGTAAGAGCTAAAAACAGGAATAAGGGGAGGATCCTGTAGGGCCCTGTGGCTTCTACTAAGAACTTTGTTACTCAGAGTGAGTTGACAGTCATTGGAGAGGGTTGAGGAGAGAAATAGCATGACCTAATTTAAGCATGAAACTCTTTGGCTGCAGGATAACAGAGTATAGGAGGGTGAGGGAAGGGGCTGGGAGACCAGTTAAGAGACCATTGCAGTAATCCAGGCAAGAAGTCATCCTAACTTGGACCAGGTGGCAGTGGGATGTTGAGAAGTAGTTGAATTCTGGATGGATTTTAGAAGTAGAGCTGACAGAATTTGCTGTTCGATCAGATGTGGGATGTGAGAAAGAGATCACGTGGAAGATTTTTCTCTAAGCGAACACCCCAGAATGCCAAATAATCAGAGGCCTAACAAAAACCCTATTGGATTTGGAGTTTAGAAGACGCTAAATGATTTGGGTGAAAGTATTTCATGATTAGTGATGGGGATGGAAGTAAGGTTGAGCTAAGCTAAGTTATAAATGAAACATAAGGAAGTAGAATAAGCTACACTTATGACTATATATGGAAAGGAGTCTTACAGTAGCTAGGACACTCTCAGTCAAGGGAAAGTTGTATATATATTTTTGAAGATGGGGGGAAATTGAGTGTATGTATGTGCTGAGGACAGAAACCAATAGAAAAGGAGTGACTGAAAGCACCTAGTAAAGCACCCTGAACTGAGCCCCCTTAAGAGATGGGAGTGGAAGTGTCTGCAACCCAGAGCTCACTTAGAGGGGCTAGGCTGAACAAAGGAGGACTTTGGAGAGAAGGAGGGTGTGGCTGTCACTGTTTATATATGACAGAAAAAAGAAGTTGAAGGAGTTCTTGCTGGTCAGGATATGTGTATTCTGTGAATTAGGAGGCTATGGGCTTCCCTGGTGACTCAGATGGTAAAAAATCTGCCTGCAATGCAGGAGACCAGGTTTGGTACCTGGGTCAGGAAGATCGCCTGGAAAAGGAATGGCTACCCATTCCAGTATTCTTGCCTGGAGAATTCCATAGACAAAGGAGCCTGGCAGGCTACAGTCCACGGGGTTGCAAAGAGTTGGACATGACTGGGTGACCAGCACTTTCACTTTCAGTAGGTTATGTCATGAGCCAGGCTGTTCAGAATGATCAGGAAAGGAAGCATAGGATTATGGCTGCAATGAGGACCCAGCAAAAGCTGGAGGTTGTAAATATGTAGCTGAACCAACTCACATGGTTGTATGAAACAGACTTACATAACAGTAAACAGTTTTTGCAATAAAACTTCCATCCACAGACACAGTGGACCATATCCAGTTTCTTAAGAATTAATAAAACATGGTCTACAAGCCCCAAGCCACAGTTTCAACCAGTAAAGAACAAATGGTGCCCAAACTTTCTTTGCTCAAGTTATGCATAGACTACACCAAAGCCTAGTGCTAAAATAGGTTTAGGTCAATGTCAGATTTATTTCACTAAGGACTCCCACACTCCCTCCCACTTTCACACCATTTTTAAGAATATATCCACTTCAGTTTTCCATCGTGTCCATTTCAACATCCGATTTCTCTGATACTAATACATATCACACAATTATGAAACTTTTAAATCTCACCTTAATTTTGTTTTTTAAACAGAGAGAATATTACCTGGTCTCTACTTAAAACATAAATCTTAAAATTAAACTGTTTCATTCTAGAAGCTTTTCCAGCATATTTTTAAGATTTCATCAATCTTTCAATTGCACTTAAAGAAAGAGAGATAATTAAGTGTAGTTGAAAACTGCTTTATCATTGCAGTAGTTGTATCATTAGTTTTTTCCATTGGGCAATGTGCTTAGCAACTTGCACATTAAGCCTTCTATTAAAGTTATATTAATATCATAAATATGCAAAAAGGAAATCACTCTGAAAGTTCAAAATAATAGCAATAACCTTTCCCTCATATAAAACCTTTTATCTTGAGATGTCTATATACTTCCCCAAAAAGCCTGAGTACCCTGTCCAACCACTTTCGCAAGGAGCCAATTAAAACAGCAACCTCACTTTATTCACTGACTCAAAACGCTAGTAAGGATCGCAAAGCAAACACCCAATATAATCATGATTTTAATTCTTAATGTTTCCTATGGCAGCATGTATAATCTTTAAGAGGACCAGACCTCTCGTCTGTATGAAGTCCCTCGTGGCTGCCTCCTTCTTGATTTTATTATTTAGCCATAGCTGATGGAGTATGATAGAAAGCAGAGTGGGGAGGGGAGGGTGGATAGCTGTGGCGAACTCTTTCATATGACTGGAGAAACACCCACATGTCTCACACAGAGACACACATGCACAATGATGCAATCATGGCTAGAAATGAATCAGGGCCCTTGAGGCAAGAGCCCAAGACTAATTCTCTCTAAGGAGCCCATGGGCCGCCTGGTGAACTGGCTACAGCAGGCCCATTACTGAACAAAGCACAGGTGAGGAATGAGAAAAAGGAAAAAGGAGGGACTGAGGCATTGGGTTCCAGGTTTTGAAACACATTCTCTTGAGATTATCCCCAGGGAATTATTTCTGGGCACTGGAAGGGGAAACTGAGATTTGGCCTGATCAATAACATGCAAACTCACTGTGAGATGAAGGATGACTTTCTTTATTTCCCTGGGCCTTAGTTTCCCCATCTCTAAAATATGAGGAAATTATACAACTACATCAGGAAGACTCCTACTTCCTCCAGTGAAAGTAGCTCAGTTATGTCTGACTCTTTGCGACCCCATGGACTATAGAGTCCACGGAATTCTCCAGGCCAGAATACTGGAGTGGGTAGCCTTTCCCTTCTCCAGGGGATCTTCCCAACCCAGGGATTGAACCCAGGTCTCCCGCATTGCAGGCGGATTCTTTACCAGCTGAGCCACAGTGGAAGCCCAACACCCTATGAAATAAAGTCATTATTTTCTGTCTTTCAAGAGAAATAGAGTGTCATTAAAAAGAGTGGGGGGAACACTTCCCTGGTGGTGCAGTGGATAAGAATCCGCCTGCCAGTGCAAGGACATGAGTTCAATCCCTGCTCTGGGAAGATCCCACATGCCAAGGGGCAACTAAGCCCATGGTCACAGTTGCTAAGCCTTTGATCCAATGCCCCTATTCTGCAACAAGGGAAGTCACTGCAAGGGGAAACCCACACATTGCAACGAAGAGTAAAGTCCGGCTTGCCGCAACTAGAGAAAAGCCCGTGAAGCAACAAAGACCCAGCACAGCCAAAAATAAACTAATTAATTAATTTTTTTTTTAAAGAGTGGAGGGAATCATTCTTCAGAAAAGTATTTCAGATTCTGGAGGAAGTATGACAAGCTCTCTGGCATGTTTCAACCCTGCTGCTTCCATTTGAAATGACAAACCAGCATAAAGAGTGGAGAGGAAAAGTGTTTCTCTCCTAGTCCTGAAGTCCTGTAAATGTCCGTGAGAGGCATTTTACCAACATGTATACACCGCTGCAGACAGAATCAAGAGGAGCATTTCTGACCACCGCCAGTCTGCTGGAAATGCATAGTGTGGAATATTTCTCACCACAGTGGCTAATTCTGCCCAGTCACCACCTTTGGAGACATTATTCCTTAAAGTGTCATTTTCCTAGAATTGTGTCCCAGGGTGCCATTTATTAAACAAGTAACAAAAATCCATAAATACGTCAGCCTCGTTTTTCACCTGAAGAAGAAGTGAAAAAGAAAGATAACTTCCCCCAGCCTAGGTCAAGCCCAATCTAGGACTTGAAAATAACAATAAGAACATTTGGGAGAGGGAACCAAGGAAGGATCCTCAAGAGAGACCAGCAGGTGCTCATACCTTAGGCAGCAGCTACAGTACACAAGAGGCCCCCAGATCTCTCTTTTGCTTCTAAGAAACTGGGAGAGGGGTTAGCCTAGATTTTTCATTTTAATTGATGCCCCTGTAAACCATGTTTCTTCAATTATGGAGGGTGTTTGAGGTCTTCAAGATTGGAAGAACAAAGGTCCTGTTGAGCAACTGAAGAGAGCTGAGTTGAGCTGAACTGAACTACAAGTTGACCACAGTTTGGGGTTTGCTTGTAAGTGATATGGCTTTGGTTACCCCCAAAGTGGTAAATCTCCTTTCAGTACTCCTCACGACTGTGATCTGTTGCCTCTTCCTGGTGTTCTAAAAAGTTGTACAAGACAAGACCCAGACACATTATATCAGAAGGACAAGGTGCTGAGAAAACTTAGCAAGGTAAGAGGAAGCAAGTGTCAGAAAAGGGAGTTTTTAGATTGGGGTCACAGAGAGCCACAGGAGAAAAGGAAGTTAATTCTGTCTCCAGAGAAATGGAAAACTGTCTTGTTGAAGATTAAATCCATATCAGCATAGAACCAGATCTGCAAATTTAATACTACTCTTGAAGTTTATTTTTCCCCAAGTGTTTTAGTGTAGGTATTATCTACTTTCAATTAGTACAATAACTATCTATCTGAAACTGACATTTACAAAACTAATCAGATGAGGGGCTATATTGATTCTCTCAAAGAGCCTCCCTAATGCACTATGTTACTCACTCAGTCATGTCCAACTCTTTGCAACCCCATGGACTGTAGCCCGCCAGGGTCCTTGGGATTTTGCAGGCAAGAATACTGGAATAGGTTGCCATTTCCTCCTCCAGGGCACCTTCCCTACCCAGGGATAGAACCTGGGTCTCCTGCACTGGCAGGCAGATTCTTTACCATCTGAGCTACCAGGGAAGCGCAAGGCACTAAATATATGATTTACAAAAAAATTATTTTTTCATAGTATCTTTCAGGAGCACCATTATTATAAAAAGTGAATACCGGTGGTTTCAGACACACAAAAAATAGTCAAGATATATGATTTAGTATTGTTCAAAAAACTTGCCCATTTATATAGAAAACAAAGATTTTATATTTAAAATTTCACTATTCATGAATTTGGTTTTACCTAAAATCCTATTATTTGCAACTGTGTCCATCACAAATTGTTGACACATAACATACCATGCTGTTTAGGTATCAAGTCAGCAACTATCCCATGCCTTTTACATGCCCTGAATTATGTAGTTTCTGTGAGAGGTATAGGGACAGGATATGCACAGTACTCCTTGTGACATGGATTACAACGTTATTCCCCAATAACTTGGTTCTTTCAGGTCATAAATGGGTTGCCTTTGTCTTCTAATAATCCATGTGATCTGCAGCAGAAATTTTCTAGATGGCAACCAATGGATTCACTAATTGTTTAGGTTTGTCCAAGACAGAGAGAGTTCCTAGGATGCCAGAGTTCCAGAGTTAAAATTGGGAACGTCCCAGGCAAACTTGGATAAGTTGTTCACACTAAAGAGCTGAGGAAAAAATGAAATTAGTAAATCATATTACTGCAATAGTCACTATAATTCCCATTACCAGTTCCAATGTCTATAGGTTTTTCCCACACTGTTCAGTAATACTCTGACACCAGCTGAGTATCCTACAGTTCAGCTCAATGCCATCCCTAGTACTGGGAGGTAGTACCATATGTTACAGGTTAACAGCTCAGACCTACAAGTCTGCTCCCCATCCCCCACTTCAGACACCAATTGTAAGTCCAAGTTGTCATCCATGCTTCTGACTGACATGCTCTAAACTGGAGATTCCAATATCCCACTCCTTAGGTTTGATAAATTGGCTAGAGTTGCTCATAGAACTCAGAGGAACATTTTGTTTACTTAGATTATCAGTTTACTACAAAAAGATACAACTCAGGAACAACCAGATAGAAGAGATGCAAAAGGGCAAGGTATGAGGAAAGGGCGCAGAGCCTCCATGCCCTCTCCCAGCCACAGTTTTGCTGAACCCCCATTGCATTCACCAGCCTGGAAGCTCTCTGAACCCCACTACCCCACATTACATAGACATGATTGATTAAATCATTAACCACTGTTGATTGAACTCAATCTCAAGTCCTTCTCCATCTCTATGGAGGTGGGGAGTAGGAGGTGGAGAAACTGAAAGTTCCACCCTCTAATTACACAGTTGGTTCCACTGGCAACCAGCCCCCATCCTTAGGTGTAGCTCAAAAGTCACCTCACTAATATAACAAAAGACACCTTTATCATTCTCATTGATTAAAAATTCTGAGGGTTTTAAGAGCTCTGTGCAAGAAACTGGGATGAAGAGTATATATTTCTTATTATAAATCACAGTATCATACGCCCAGTCATGCTTGTCTTCTTTTTCATTCTCTCTCTCTCTGTCTCTCTCTCCCTTCTTTCCCATCCCATATTCGTCTCCCAGGGTACCTCTATGGCACATTGACTAAGAACCAGACTCTGGTTTCCAAATAAATATATGGCTAAGTTCCAGTCTTGCCATGACTTTTTAAAGAATCTTGAATAACTAAATTTCTCCAGTACTGCTTCCTTACTGTAATACTAAGAGCTGTTAGGTTTGGCAATTGAGAAAATGCATGTGAGGTATTCACCACCATGTCGGACACCTATGTCACCTTGTATGTGTGGTAAGTGTTATTATCTCACAGATCACATAGTTACGGATATTTCAGACTTTCTGTGTTCTGGATATAGTGAGTCTGATTTCAGACCGTGCTGTGGGTCAGCTGGGATTAAATCTTCCACCACAGGGCATTTGCTGAGCCATAAGCAGATCAATCCTTTCTCCCTTCATTAGTCTGAAACCAGAGCTTTTTCAGTTTTATTCATGCAGACTTTTCAACCAAGGTCTTTGCGCTATTGTTTACATATGTATCTCACAACACACACACACAAACACACACACACACAGATTTTTATGCTGTTAAGATGGGAGAGATAGGATAAATATTTTTTTCTCTTGTTTCTTGACAAATTAGTATGAGGAAAATGATGTGGCACTAAAGAAGAACAGAAAAAAGTGAAGAGACAGGACCAGGAGTGGAGGAGGGGAGAAAGTACTGGGAAGAGAGCTGCAGAAAGAAGACTTGGTGGGGCACAGAGTTCCTGATAAAAGTGGTGAGGAAGCCCCACCAGCCAGTGTGTGTGACCTCCTGGTAATTTCCCCGGGGAGTCCCCCCTCGGAGAACTTGTACATCCAGAATCAGGAGGAAGCTGAGCTAGGTAAATTCCCAAACAGAGGGGCCTGCCTAGATGATGACCTAAAGACAAACAGGACAAGTTTCCAAGCGGGTTTCCCCTCTCTGCTCCAACAGTCATGAACATGAGCTGAGCCAAGTAGAAGGGGATGCTGTGACTAGCGATTCTTGCTGGTATTTTCTTTTGTCTCTCAGCTTCCTGGGTTTGACATGCAGGAATCTGAGGCTTTTCTGTGACCACTCTTTGTCTGGGATTCTTTCCTCAAGAGGCGTTCATGAATTTGTCAGGACTGCCAGGAAACAGCGTGAGTCACAGCTTCTGAGCAGACAATATTCGGCTTTAGAAATTCCCAGAGATACGACTTGTTTATAGGAAAGGAAACAGAGCTATTCTGAGCTGCCAGGGGAAGAGGAAAGCACTGCTCATTTTTTTCAAATGCTATGCTGAAAGGTCATACAAGTGGCCAGAGTGCCAGCAAGAACCTGGTATAGACATTGATGTTAGCAGTTCATTTGTCTACATTTTGGAGGCTATTTTTAAGCTTGGCATTTAAAAATGTAAGACTCATGGCACTGAAATTCTACTCTCAGTCTTAAACCCAGAGGCCAGAGCTTGCTGAGTATGAGCCAGTGAGGCCTGGCGGGGGCGGGCGGGGGGTGGGGGGGTGCAATCGAGGGTGCAGGGCCTGAACTTTTGGCTGGAGAGAGAGGCGCACACACGAAAGGCACCATCTGGGACCACCTTCCAACTGCACGTTTCATGAGCAGGCCACTGATTTTCATTCCCATTGTAGGGAAAGTAAAATTTCCTCGACCTTCCTGCAGTCTCCAGCTGGGACTGAAAAACAGATTCACAGGAGAAAAGTAGACACATTTTATTTATATATAAATGAGGGTCCTCACAAGAAAAGTGAAAAATGAAGAGCAAAAGAAGTAACTAGACTGAAGTGCTTCTCTACCAGGTGAAACTTTCCAGAGTAGCACTTTTGGAAAAGTAGCTAAAACATAAGGGTGACTAAAGGAGGACGAGCTGCTGAACACGTTTTTTGTTGGTATAGATTTTTCTCAGCCTCGATTCCCCATCCCCAGTGATAAGAATGGTTCTTTCTCCTGGTACAGGGAGGGCACCTTTCATGTGGGAACGTTATTTCCTACTTTTAGGAAGAAAAAGGAACATCCGAGTGCCATCCTTACATCTGCTGTTTTTCAAGCACCTTTAAAACAGCAAAACTAATACAATTATGTAAAGTTTAAAAACAAAATAAAATTTAAAAAAATAAATAAATAAATAAAACAAAGTAATTAATACACTGAAGCCTCACATACTGAGGTGGCATGTCCTCAACTCCTTTACTGTACTCCATACCGCCTCCTCTAATGTGGTTTTTTCATAGTGTTAACAACTCTGATGTCAAATTAGAAAACTGTCCAAAGCTACCAACTTTAGAGAATGTGCCCAAGGAGACAGGTTCAGGGGGGTTCTCTCTCACAACCCTTGCTTCCGCGTTGGCCCACTTTCTTGTGTATTGAGTTTGGCCCTGGTATGTTCAAACTCATCAAGACACCATTTAGACATTTATCATTGTTAGCAGAGCCGGTCAGCTGATAACAGAGATTGATTTCCAAGGAAAAAAAGAATCCACTGAGTATTCACTGATTCAACAATAATTAACCTGTGTGATAATTTCATAGACACCACATTTGATAAAATCAATATCTTTTCCTAATAATGAAGTAAACATTTAAATAGAATTAGGATGCCCTTTAAATCTGATAAAGGTGCTCTTGGCTTAAAATAAATAAAGCGTATATTTAATGAGTAAACACTGGAAATATTCAAAATCAGAAATAAACTTAAGATGTCCTTTAATATTTTTATCACCTTATATTCTCTGGCTAAAGCAGTAAGTCTTGAAACAAAAAGAATCCATTTTTTGAACTAAGATATTAAATAAAGTACTCAAAAATCACATAAGCATATATCTGAAAAAGCCAAATGAATTAACTAAAAGCTTTCTGCATTAATAAAGACATAAAATGACTTGAAATAGGATAAATACCTAAAAAGCAATAATACTCCAATATACTGACAATAACCAAATATACCATAAAATAGAAAAGAAAAGCTATTCAAAGAGCAATAAATAAAAGACCTACCAACTCAATGTGAAATGTATTAAAACTGTTAAAACTTTGATTAAGAGATATAATTTGAATAATTAATAGGAAGAGTTACATTTATATTAAATGGTAAAATTTTAACATAAAGGTGTCATGGCTTCTCAAACTTATTAAAATAATTCTATCCAAAAATACAACAGGACCTCTCTGGGAAGTCATTAGAATTAGTGTGGACTAACTGTTAAGCTTGGTGCCTATCTTATAACAAGGGATCAAAACTCTAAACAGGAATAATTAGCAAAGGAAAATCCCATGGACGGAGGAGCCTGATGGGTTACAGTCCATGGTGTCGCTAAGAGTGGGACACGACTGAACGGCTTCACTTTCACTTTTCACTTTCATGCATTGGAGAAGGAAATGGCAACCCACTCCAGTATTCTTGCCCTGAGAATCCCAGGGACGGGGGAGCCTGGTGGGCTGCCGTCTATGGGGTCGCATAGAGTCGGACACAACTGAAGCGACTTAGTAGCAGCAGCAGCAGTCTTACGGATCAGTCTCGTTGGATATCAGAATACAGATGTGAAGAATCAGCAATTATAACTGAGTTTTGATATAAATGTAAAAATGTAAACCAAAGGAAAGGACCAAACACCCTGGGGACAGATTCTGTTACACTTAGTGTCACATTTATAGATGGCTCTATAGTTTACAAAGCTTTCTACCTGCATTACCATTTATGCTTCAAAACCATGCAGTGAAGCAAGAATTATTCTTATGCTTATTTTCTTTATGAAGCAACTGATACTCAGAAATTAAATGACTTGCCCAACATAATAAAGTGAAGATGAATGTGGACTTGAGCCCAGATTTTTTGACTTCCCAAAGCAGGCCTCCTTTTACTATATTTTTCTCACAAAGCAATGGAGAATGGCTATTTTTAAAGTGATACTGAAATTTAGAGAGAAAAAACTTTAGACTCACCATATATCCCTGCTAAAGATTAAAAAAAAAAAATCTGATAGTCTGAAGATTTCAATATTAAAAATCAAATTATAGAAACCTTGGCAAAAGAAAAAAAAAACATAAAGACATGAGGCTGAACCAGCATCTGAGATGTCCCCTCACTGAGCCCAGTCAGAAGTGGGAGCTGCAATGCTTCTGCCCTGTCCTGTTTTCTAGGACTAGCAACCCCTATCCACTGCAGATGAATTTCCCATTATCACAAAGATGTAGAAGTTCCCAGAGTAAAGATGAAACTCTCCAGGAAATAACTGTTCAGAGAAAGTGTATAGTCTTCTTGTTGGACTCCTATGACTTGGGAGCATTCACTGGATCTTACAGATGGGCAAAATCAGGAGTGGAAGAGAAGTCCCTACAGGTTGAGTTTAATTAAACAAACAGTTGTTGCACTGAACCAGGAAGGGATTTTGTGGATAACTCGTGTTGTGGTCACTTCAGGAGGCAGGAAGCTATGAACTTTCTCATTCACCCTATACACCCCCTCTCCCATCACAGACATTAAATCTGCTCCTCCAAATGCAAGAATATCTATGGAGTTTCAATGTGTGTGACAGGTACAGGCAGATTGATGGTTGTTTACAGAAACCAGGAAATCCCCAAACTACAGTGATCTAGAGGAATTCATTTTGCTCCTCTGAATCCAAGTTTCCCTTTCTGTAGCATGGAAATGTCTTTCTTTAACCTTTTTTTGTCCCTCAGGATGTCAAAATAATAAAACAGAAAAAAACTCTATGTAAAGTTCATTGGGACCTCAGGGAAATGTGTTATGAAATGACACAGTCTCATTGTCACCTGATATCTCATGACTTCAGCTGGCTCCGCTTCTTTGCATTTCCCTTTTGGTAGGGAACTTTGCCATCTTTACATTTAACATGTCTCTGTTGAGGGACTAGCACTATTAAGCTGGTGCTTTGACAACTACATCGACAAGAGAGCAGGATATACGACATGTGAAGGTGAAAGGACAGTGACTACGGGGAGCAAATGAGCTTTTAAACAAGCCTGACACCATCCAGCTAGTCTTCATATTGCCTCCTGTGAAAAATCCTGACATATTGGTACATTGCTATGAGTTATTTCTTCATATAACTGGCTATAGTGGCCTAACATTATTTGATCTTGTAAAGTGTTATCTGGGACTACAAACTTATTTTATTTTAAGCTCAATGACATTTCATCAGCAGTTAACACAGCATGAATAGCTAAAACTCACTTTGGCACAGTGCATGAGGCCCTCAGGATTTCTCTGCTTTATTTTTGTTCGAATACATAGCTCTCTGACTTTTCTACTTTTGATAGTTTTTGTTTTGATACAGCTTTGTGAGTTTTGAGCCATACTTTTAGTCCATTATTATATATATTATTATTTATTTCACCACAAGATGTACTTATTATCTGTAATAGTGAAAACTAATTCACTTCATTTCCCTACATTAGCTACACCTAAAAAGGGAAGACGTTTATTTCCTGATCATGTTTATAGGGGTAGAATGAAGAGGAGACAGAGATGGTCATTAAGTACTCTATGAGATGCTTCCATCCTGACAAACCTCTGTTCTGGGCTTGCAGAGGACTTAAACACAGGCAGGGTTCTCACTGAACCTTCAGAGGATTCTCTCGATTTGAAACTAAAACCCTCACTAAGACCTGGATTGTTATAATGCTTTCTGGAAACTCAAAACTATCAGTCTTAATTGCTATTGAGCTACCAACTCTCTGGGATTTTTTCTTTAAATTCAAGAAATTGTTTATTTTCTAGATGTATTTTAATTTTATTTTGTTTAAACTCTCTGATTTCTGCCCAATCAATAACATCAACCATACAATTAATCTGCTTCTGTCTTTGAGACAGCTGAAAAACTAGCTAATTTTTAAACCTACTAGGCATAAATTCAGCCTGTATGGAAACTCAGCCTACTTTTTCACCAGTTCTGTAACAACTTTCTCATCTGCAACATGAGAAAACAGACACCTAGGTCATAGAGTCACCAGAAGAATTATATAATAAACAAGACTGCACTGTATTTGGTGATTGACAACATATATTGCTGTCAATAGCAATATTTTCTTAATAAAACAATAATAACATATGCCCCAAGAAGATAAACAATAGATTTTTGCATGCTCTGTCCATTGCAATACTTTGCTCATGCCTAACAAGAATTCATCAGTCAGGGTGACCATATTAATTGATAAGGATAAGTGTTGACTTTTGCATCTGTGCTGATTATAATTTAGCCCTCCCTTTAGAAAAACTTTTTATGGGTGTATAATATACATAGAGAAAAGAAGTCTGAGTGTTACAATGTGATGAATTTTCACAAAATGAACACAGGGTATGTACCCAATACTTGGATGAGAAAACAGTATTTCCAGCATCCTCAAAGTGCCCCTGTGTACCCCATCCTGCATACTGGAAAACTCCAGAGAAAACCACTAGCCTGACTCCTAATGCTGTAGGTGTTTCATCTGTTTTATAATTTTTTAGACATGGAATTAGACATGGAATTTTATGTATGGAATTATTAGTGCAAGCCTTTCTGAAGCTTAGTTAAGCTTACCACGTCAAGAAGGTCTGAGCCCTAAAGAAGCTTGCCTTTTCTTGGGTAACTTAAGGAAAGTGAGCTGGAAGAGAAGGGGGATGAGGAGAAGAACCATATAATCTGCCATCCAAACTGGAACACCTTTGAGAGCAAAAGGAGGTACTAAACATAATGCTGCTGGGACAAAGCGTGTCAACAGTGACTGTCCCCAGCAAACCAGGTCAGGTAGTTGCCCTGGTGAGAAGGGATGGTAGAAGGCAGCAGGGTTGCACTAGCAGGCAAAATCTATCTTAAAGACCATAAAATAAAATCCACTCACAGTGCCTGAGATGTAATTAAGATTGGGGGCTAGAGAGCAACTTCCCATAGAGTGTGAAAGTGAAAGTGTTAGTCGTTCAGCCATGTATGACTCTTTGTGACCCCATGGATTGTAGCTCACCAGGCTACTCTGTCCATGAAATTCTCCAGGCAAGAATATTGGAGTGGGTAGCCTTTCCTTCTCCAGGGGATCTTCCTGACCCAGGGAGCGAACCTGGGTCTCCTGCATTACAGGTGAATTCTTTACTGTCTGAACCAACAGGGAAGCCCCCCATAGGGTGTGGTTATTGGTAAAACTCAGGTCAATAATTATTTACTGAGTCCCAGGTAGGTGCAAGGCACCACAAGGGCATAAAGACATCTCAGGCATTGCTCACAATACCACAGTAAAGCTCAGAGTCTAATGGTGGCAATAAGACAAGTTCACAGATAGGTAAACTGCCAATGGAAATATACAAAGCACTCTGAATTCCAAGGACATATACAAAGAGATACATGGATTCTAAGGAATGAGAGGTCATGTCTACTGGGAGACAGGAAAAAGCACCATGGGACATGTAGCAGTTAAGATGAATTTAGAGTCTGCTCCAATGGTTCTCAACCTTGACTGCACATTAGAATCATTTGGGGAGCTTTTCAAACTCCTGTTACCCAAGAAGTACCCGAGACCAGTCAAAACAGAATCTCCAGGAAAGGTATTCAGGCAAAAGTATTTTAAAAGCTCTCTCTCACTGGTAATTTCAGTGAAGAGTCAAAGTTGAGAACCACTATTGTAGAAAGATGAATAGGCATTAGCTGGCAGGAAAGGTGGGAAAGAGAGGGGACCATGGAGAGAACAGATGTTAGTTAGTATATTCCATTTTTGGTAGGCACACAGAGAAGAATCATCCATTGGGAATTATATATGGAGAAGAGGCACCAGGGCAAAAATAATTTAACCCCCACCAGGAAAAAAAAATTAATTAATTATGAAACCATTTGCTAAGGCCAATAACAGGGATGGATGGGGAAAGGATGCACTGAACATCAAGGGAACTCAGAATGGTAATAAATCCATCATGAATCATACAAGCCATCCGATAACTTCTGTTCCTCACATTAGCATCCCATTAAGCCGTTATTAGTGAGAGCAAGGAAACTGAATGAAACCAGCTTCCTGGGTTAGCACTAGCAGCCGGGAGAGAGTTAACAAGCTGCAGTCTTCCACTGGCATCTTTAAGGACCTGAGCTCTATTTGTAAGGGATGCTTAGAGGCCCCAAATCTTGACCTATCACGCTCCTGCTGTGGGAGTTTGGGGGGCAGCTAGAATTAATCACAGTGGGGACACAATTTACCGATCAATATCAGCCAATTAGAAGGCTCCCTGCTGTGGAGAGTTCCCTTGGAATGCCAGATGACCTCTGCCCTTGACTTTTCATGGGGGCAGATGTTTCTTTATCACAGCTGCTGATAAGTATGGTATTAGAGGGTGTGTAGCTCATTTCACAACATGCCAACCCCACCAGGGCACCTTGAAGCTGAAGATTCTTAGGACTTACATATGAGCCACCTGTCCATGGAAGACACAGACAGAAATTGTATCAGTAATTAACTCACAGCCAATGTGCCACTTTTTCTGCAAACTAACCCCCAACCTTCAAGAAGCCATTGATAACAACAGAAAGTAGGAAACTCAGTCTTTCTGGTGAATTCACTCTGGTGTCGCTCTCTTGCTCTACTGCTTGTGCTATATCCATCAGGAGAGAGGAGATTCCAAGACCTGGAGCACAGCCAGAGGTGGCCAGATTTTTAACACATCAGTTTTGCCAATGGCCCATCACAGAACCACCTAGTGGGGAAAAAATCCTAGTAGCTGCCACTGTGTTCTGTGGTATGGTCCAGGGACTCCAGACAGAGCTTCAGCATGGGCTCTAGGACCTCCCATCCTCCCTGAACTTATGTGATAGCTGTTTGTCATTATTGTTTATAGAGTCAGACCAATTATTTTTTATCACTTTTCTGAGATCTTTGCCACAGAGGTAATAAGCCCCAGGGCAAGAAAGTTTAGAAAAAGAAAAGTAAATAATTTTGGAAAATGTTCTGAAATTTATCATTTATTTTTCTGCTTTTTACTTTCCAATTTTTATTTTAAAGAGAAAAATCTATTATTTACAGCCTTTCCTGCAGACTCCAGGACTTCAGGCATTTGACCCCAAACTCCTTATTTGTTTCATCCTCTCTTGAAGGACTACAATCATGGTTTCTTCAGATGCGCACTTAAGGAAAACTTCTCAACTCTTCTCCTTCTAAGAATCCCCTGCCTCCATCCCTAGAGAATCATGGCTTCAAAATGAAACATAAAACAAAGTTTTGAGCTGACTTTGGTAAGTACAAGACCTGGGGCTTGTGATTCCCTCCCCTGCCCGTACCCCAATCCATAAATCTTTTCATTTAAGTCAAACTTGATAAAAACAACAATTTAAAATTTCCTTGAAGGGAAAAAACAAGTTTTTGGAAGGTCAACCTAGAAGTTGTGAATGGATATGTTAGGGACAGCATCATAGATTTTGCCTTGGAAATATTGGAAGAGAAGGAAAGTTTCATAAGCTGATGATATTTCTACAAATTAGACCCAAGAATTTTGAAGTATTTAAATGCACCACTTGGGGCCAACCTCTTTCTGTCTTGAGCCTTCTCATTCACCAAATCCCTAAGTGATTCACTCTCTAAGCCCGTCCCCAAATATAAAGCAGTCCTCCCATATCACCTGATCTGAGGGATGACTCTGCCCACATTCATTACTGCTATAAAAGGGGACATTGTCACCTTCCTATCTCATCACCTAGCTCTAAAAGCTTTGCCACCCTCTGCTGCGTTGCACTCTTGCCAAAAATGTTTAGCTTGATTCTTATCAGGAGAGAAAAACCCAGACAAGTCCAAATCAAGAGACATGATGCTTGTGTGAGTGCAGGCACAAAACTGGCAAAATGTTAAAGCAATCACTGGGTCTAGTAAATAGTATCAGGACTATATTACTTTTTCAATTTTTCTGTAGGCTCAAAATTTTTTCAAAAACCCAAGGTGTACCTCACACTGACACAGTGTTTGATCTGCTGCATATAGCAGCAGTCCATGAATTAACTATGATAGTAAAAAAAAAGTCTTACACTAGTATTTGGCACAGGAAATGAAACAGATTCTTAAACCAATTTTCAACAAAACTAGAGGATCTTTATGAAATACTGAATTCCCTTTATCAGGAAACGATCTCTTAAAGGAAAATAATACCATGTCCAAGGGACCAACTTCCTTATGAACAGAATTAGAGAAAGTTCTTCGCTCTACGGTGACAAATCTTGTTTAAACTGCCTCATCAAAAGATGAAGAATTCTCAATTAACTAACTCAAAGCACTCAGATATCAAAATGGCACGTTTTCAGGAGAAAGCCACTGCTTTAGATATGGAAGGATCTCAGAAGTATTTTTAGTAACTACATTAAATGGTAAGTAGGTTTCCTGCAATGTGAATGAGACCAAAAATGGATAATCAATTTATTTTATCTAAGAAATGTTAGACCAAATTATACTTTAAATTTCTTGATTTAAGGTCACCAGTTATATTTACTTGTATAGCCACATACATATTACATGATACAAACACGTATATGTGGCATGATACATAACATGCTTCTAAGTGCAATTTATTAGATTTATTTACCACATTGGTTACAAGTTTTGTGCCCAGGAAAGACATTAGTCAACTTATACTATTTTTAACTGCCTAGATGAATTTGTATTAGAATATGAAAATTTATCAAGTTGTCTATTATTTTTGTTGATTAAACACATTTCTTTAAAAAATATTGTAAGTTGACTAATGTCTTTCCTGGGCACAAAACTTGTAAAGAATGTGGTAAATAAATCTAATAAATCACACTTAGAACCATGTTATGCATCATGCCACATATATGTGTTTTTATTATGTAATATGTATGTGTCTATACCAGTGCATTCTAAAAGAGATCAGCCCAGGGTGTTCTTTGGAAGGAATGATGCTAAAGCTGAAACTCCAGTACTTCGGCCACCTCAAGCGAAGGGTTGACTCATTGGAAAAGACTCTGACGCTGGGAGGGATTGGGGGCAGGAGGAGAAGGGGACGAAAGAGGATGAGATGGCTGGATGCCATCACCGACTCGATGGATGTGAGTTTGAGTGAACTCCGGGAGTTGGTGATGGACAGGGAGGCCTGGCGTGCTGCGATTCATGGGGTCACAAAGAGTCGGACACAACTGAGCTACTGAACTGAACTGAACTGATGTGTCTATACAAGTAAATATATATAACTGCCGACCTTAAATCAAGAAATTTGAAGCATACTTTAGTCTAACATTGGCTCAGATGGTAAAGAATCCGCCTGCAAAGCAGGAGATGCAGGTTCGATTCATCCGTTGGGAAGATCCCCTGGAGAAGGGAATGGCTACCCTCTCCAGTATTTTTGCTTAGAGAATTCCATGGACAGAGGAGCATGGCGGGCTATAGTCTATGGGGTTGCACAGAGTCGGACAGGATTGAGCAACTAACACTTTAAGAGATCATTAACATGTATAAGGAAAAAAAGACAAAGAGTAAAACCATCACAAACTGCGTATCTATAAAAAGAAAATATGCAGCACATTGTGTATTTTCAACATGATTAACAAGGCTAATAATCTGTATTCAGAAGCATTAGTCCATGTAGCACATGCTACTTAAGGCTCTCGGACTGATGATCAGAATAATAATCATGAACAACTTTTCCTGAATGCTTACCAAGTGCCAGGCACTACATTAAGCACTTTGCATATATTATGTGTCTTGTTTAACCCTCATTTTGTAGAGAAAGCTCCTCAGACCCAGAGAAGTTGAGTGATCCGCCCAAGGTCATGTGTTTCATAAGTGGTCAAGCAGAGGTCCAAATCCAAGTGTCTCACTTCAGACCCCACACTTACCACCATTCCAGGCACTGCAACTGTCAATGAGCGGCTCAGAATGAGAGCGTGAACGGGACCACTCACGCATAAGCCACCTCACAGCATGACAAAACGGTATAACTGTTCTGTTCTCCATTTGTTTTCCAGGTCGAAATCTCAAATACTATAAGACAGAAACTGTACAGTACTATCTGCAGGTGGACCACATTGTAGGGGAAATAACGTGATTCAAGCCAGCCACCTGCCCCTGCTCTCCAGGATTCTACCACTCAGCTCTGATCAAGCTAGCATCCTTCCTCCTGTCACCAGCAAAGCCCATGAAACATTTCCAAGAATTAAAAATAGAATCTGGGTAATAAAATAAAGTCTAACCTTTTTTTCCTTTGTGCTTGGACAAAGGAAATAGTTTCATTTGCTCATCGTGGGGCATGTGCAGAGGCCTCACACTGGCCATTCAGACCAGTTCCCAGTGCAAAATGGCCATGCCCACACCTCGGTTCAGGGCATGTGCAGGAGCGCTGTGAATGGCACTGCAATTCAAGTTGGTGGCAGCAGGCTGTGTGCACAGAGCGGCTGCTCTGGCACTGTGACCCAAAGCCCTGAGCAGCATGCCTGCGCCGGACTCACGAAAGCTCCGCCCCCTTTCCTCCATAGTAAGACTTCAATAAAGCAGCCCTGCTAATGGCTTGTTGGGGGGAACGTGTGCTAAAGAGCAAGGTTCCCCAACTTCTGGGATCTAATGCCTGATAATCTCGTGGAGCTGAAATAATAATAATAGAAATAAAGGGTATAATAAATGTAATGCGCTTGAATCATCCTGAAACCATCCCGCCCACCCCCACCCCCAGGCCAAGGAAACATTGTCTTTCTAAAAACCAGTCCCTGGGGCCAAAAAAGGTTGGGGATCCCTGCTATACAGCACAATCTCGCATCTGTCCATTTTCTGATCCAAAAATAAAACTTTCCTTGGCTTCTGATCCCAGCTTGGCCTGATTGTGTTGGCCGAAAGGACCCCAAGCAGGAGCACCCTTGCTGGGGATCAACTCTGGAAAGTAAATGACTGTCCCCAACCCTAGGTCCCCACTGTGAGCTTGATCATGAGAACCATTTTTGCCCTGGAAAGCATGGAAAGGCCCTGCTAACAGGGGAAAAAATCAACCTGGAGCCTAAACAGGAAAGAACCTTTCTCTTCCACAAATCAGAAGTGGGGCTAAAGATTTTGGTTTTACCTGACTTGAAGACAGTGAAGAATGAAGTAAGAACCACGTATTGCACTTGGCACATAGGAAACATGCAGCAAATGGCTATTGTTGTTACACAGCTTTTACCCTTGTACTCTCTGTAACAGAATTGAGTCATGCATCTTAGAAAATCTGTGTTGGATTCCAGTGCTGGGGAGAGGGAAAGGTTACCCCTAATACAGTCTGAGAGTGACAGACAGATGGAGCCCTGGGGATCCACAGTTTGCTGGAAGAAACCCCAATTCTTTCAGCGTGTAAAGTAGTGGCACATAGCAGAAAGGTGAAATTATTCACTGGACAAATGCATTAGAACATGTGACTTGTATTCATAGGATCTTTGCCATCACAGTTTATACTCTATCAGGCTGAATGAAAGCCACTATTTCATAATTTTAATTTTAACCTGTAACTCAGATACTAAGTTTCCTCAAGCTACATATTCCCCCTACAACTACAGCATCATCAGTTTGACATTGTAAGTTGGGAGCAGGGGAGCCATTTTTCAAGAAAAGCATTTTTAAGCTAATATATCATTTCCAACACATCCTATATATAAACTACATATAAAACTACTATGTTTCATGGGCTATTTAGATTATTTTAGTCTGTTAAAAAGAGAACAAAGAAAACATAATACTTTTTGGACACTTCAGACTTCTTTCTCTTTGCTTTGATGATCTTCTTCTTTTCTCCCCTTAGTTTTTTCTCTGTTCAAAAGCAAAGTTTTAGATCGTGTAATTAGAAACTGAAACAATTTCTGGGTTTTGTACATCACCTGGCTCATTCTTCAGAATATTCTTTGCTCTATTTTTTAATGTACATTTTTAAAGGTAATAATCAACTTTGACCTTTAAAATCTTCAAAGAAATCAATTAGAAAGAGAAAAGGACTAGGTCATGAGCAGAATGGGAAAAAAATATATATATCTAACAAGGACAGGAAGACATAGAAAAATCCTAAATGGAGTGTGTGTGTTGTTTTTCTTTTGTGTATGTATGTTTTAAGCAAGGAAATTTTGAGTTTAAAAAAAAAGTAAGAAATGAGAAAGATGGTAAGCTGCTTTTTCATAGGCAAAGATTTGTAAAGCAAAGAAAAGGAGAAAAGAATTGTAAAATATCAGTGTGCTGCTCTGTGGCACCTGTTTATACCATCAAGCTGACGCTTCCAGGCGCCTTGTGTCCACACTGTCATTCGGATTCTTTGTTCTCAGCCAGGAGGTGATACTGATGCTCTCTCTATTTCTCTTCCTTTTCCTTCCTTTTCCCTCCCTCTCCCCTCTCTTCTCCTCTCTCTTTTCTTCATTCTCCCTCTGCTTTTCCATTCAGTTTCTAGTGTGCTTCCTGATTTGCCTGCAAACATGGCTCGTTTTCCTGGTACGGATAACATTTTGTTTGATCAAAGAAAATCAGTGAATTAAAAGTCCTTCTGAAACCAAAAGTTCTTCCATGTTGTATCACAGTAAAATCTACAGCAGAGCCCCCGAAGCTGTTATCATGCTGCAACGAACATAGGAGCCGAGGCAAAGCCAATACAAGCTGAGTTCAACAGTCACATGTATCTGAGGCTAAGGGAAAATTACTCCTGAAAGAAGTAATATGTTGGCTGAAATTCATTATGAAATATAAATGACTACTGTCAAATCTTTTGCAGAAGCAGAAATTGATGAAGGGGAGGGCAGAGATAGGAAAGGGTGAGGAACCCTTTAAGAAGGGAGCCTTCAGCAGAGGGGAGAAAAATAAGCAGAAAAAGACCTTTTCTGAAGGTCATCTGGGTCTGTGCTTCTATTTCACCTTGAATTTGCTCGACCCTTCACATATGTGTGAAAGAGTCCAGGTATAGTCATCCAAAATCAAACAGAAAATAGACACCTATCTCAGAAAAATGGGAAGAATCTACAAAAATTCAAGGCAGTCATAGCCTAATTGTGTCTCAGGTTTGGGCCAGCCAACAACTCCCAACCCCAGGTCAGCTCCTAAAATTCTACTGTTCCTGTCTCACCTGGTAGAGGTGGGGCTGTGTGTGGGGGGGTGCTAAGTCACTTCAGTTGTCTCAGACTCTGCAACCTGGGCAGAGCCAGAATTTCCAAGCTCGTCACTGGACCATTGTTTTGATTCCTCCATCTCTTGTTCCTTGAGCAAATCGGCATTCTCATGCTGGCTTTGCTATCTTAAAGACCTTCAACAGTCTCTGAAATTGGATAGTCCTAATAGACTATTCCTGTCTAACTCTAAAAGTCCATGGCAAGAGGCAGTTTCTCATTTGCTGAGCACTACTTCAGTTTTACTGTATAGGATAGTTAGTTTGTGAGACTAGAATATCTCATTGAGGTCTACTTGCCTCTTCCTCCCCAAAGTATTAACTTACAGAAGTAAAAAAAATTTACCTCCAAAGCAGTTGGGGCATTATTCCCAAATCTGAGGATTACTAAAGGTCTCCTGACATAATTTTCTCCCTAAATATCAATGATAACAAAATGTATTTTTATATATAATCATAATATATCTCCATTTACTTAATGTTTATTATGAATCAGACACTTCATATACGTGTGTGTGTGTGTATATATCAGCTCATTTATAGATAAAATAGTTCTATAGGAAGACCTATATATATATAAATAAATATATCCTATACATATATAGAGTAAGATCTATCCCATTTTACAAATGATAAAATTGAGATTCAGTGATCTTAAACTACTAATTAGTGGCAATGGTAGCACATGAACCCAGGCAGCCTGACTTCAGAAGCCCGTGAGCTTACATGACACTATAACGCCTCTGTATGTGCCTCTGCTGCTGCTGCTGCTGTGTCGCTTCAGTCGTGTCCGACTCTGTGCGACTCCATAGACGGCAGCCCACCAGGCTCCCCCATCCCTGGGATTCTCCAGGCAAGAACGCTGGAGTGGGTTGCCATTTCCTTCTCCAAGGCATGAAAGTAAAAAGTGAAAGTGAAGTCGCTCAGTCGTGTCCAACTCTTCACGACCCCATGGACTGCAGCCTACCAGGCTCCTCTGTCCATGGGATTTTCCAGGCAAGAGTACTGGAGTGGGGTGCCATTGCCTTCTCCTGTATGTGCGTCTAGCCATGGTATAACACCTCTGCATGAATCCTTTACAGTAGACCAGAAGCTCCTCACATTCAACTATGTCCAGATTTGCTTGATTTCATATTCTCAGTGTCAAGGCCAGGCCTATAAGAAAATGGTCAATGTACTTGGAAGTAATGCAGGGAGGAGCTTCCCTGGTTTGTACACAAAACACCCTTCTCACCTCCCCATTATATATCTAGGGTCACAGCTATCTACAATGCCATTGGGAAGATGCGCTAAATAAAGCTTTGTAATGTGATTTTGGAATAGATAAAAGTTCCTTTCTTCATATTTGGACCTTATACTGACTTGTGGAGCCTTTGGTAGCATTTACCTGGACCTAACATGATGGTTCCAGTAGCTTTTAGACCATTAAATGGATGGCATATCTCACCTTAACCAGAAAGTCAGTCTCTAGCTTTCACTCCCTCTTCCTTGCTCTCTCTGTCTCTCTCTCACACACACACACACATGCACACATACACTTCATCTGCTTCCTTCCTGGTTAAGGTTATATTACATTGGGCTTGCCAGGTGACGCTACTGTTAAAGAACCCACCTGCCAATGTGGGAGACATAAGAAACGCCGGTTTGATCTCTGGGTCAGGAAGATCCCCTGGAGGAGGGCATGGCAACCCACTCCATTATTCTTGCCTGGGGAATCCTATGGACAGAGGAGCCTGTAGGGCTACAGTCCATGGGGTTGCAAAAGAGTCAGACACGACTTAGCGACAGAACAACAACAAACGACAACAAAGAACTTCTTTAGGAAATTTCAAATATATTTGGAATATAACAACAGTACACATTTTCTAAAATTATGTATAACAAAGCCATTTTTCCACCAGCTATTCCGGTGGACCAGAGCCTGCTTATTCCAGAAGCCCCAGGATGCCTTAAGAATATTTGTCTCATTATCCCCATTATTTTCCTCTCCAGGGAACTGTCCCTAATAAACTTTGCTATGACTCCTCTCCTGGCTAGTTTTAATATGAGCCAAGGGAAAGATTTCAGAAAAGCATGAGTTCTTTTCTGCCTGGGCTTGCAAAATTGTCTCACGGCAGATGCATCTGTTAGTAATGGTTGAGACAGTCTGTACAGCCTAAGACAACTTGTTGAGAGATGACTCTAAAAAGATCCTCTTCCAAGGAACATTTAACCTTTTAGTACCTTTTCATGAAAGTAGGATCATTAATTCAGTGGCTGCAGAAGACTAGATGATGCCTTCTCACTAGCATGGCCATCTTAAAGGAACACTTGCACTGTGAAACCAAGAGGACCTTGAGAACTTCAAGGCTCCCAAGACTATAAATATTACCTGGAAGGATATTTCAGGTTCATATCCCATTTCAAATTCTCACCCTCTCTCTTAGGGCCCCAGATGAATGAGCCTGATAAAGATCTTTGAGAGACTAGAAAACTGTCATTCTGTACATGGCCAAAAAGACCTCAAATTTAAAGCCAAATTCTTAGGATGCTGATAAAATCAGAAAACCCCAATATTTGAACTTAAACTCACTCCTCCTATCACCTTTGGTCTCAGTCTGAAATAAAATCACCATAGTTTCTAGCTAGAAATTTAGAGTAGCCTAGACATGAATACCAGGCTTTCCTGGCAGCTCAGATGGTAAAGAATCCGTCTGCAATGCAGGAGACCTGGGTTCGATCCCTGAGTTGGGAAGATCCCCTGGAGGAGAGCATGGCAACCTGCTCCAGGATTCTTGCCTGGAGAATCCCCATAGATGGAGGAGCCTGGCGGGCTACAGTCTATGGGGTCGCAAAAGTCGGACACGACTGAGCAACTAAGCACATCACAGCATACAGCACAGACATGAGAATACCAGGCTCAGTGGCCTCAAGACAAAACTGGAATCATCTTTGGGTGTCCTATTTCCTCTGTAGCTTTATTTGCCAGCATGTTAACTGATACATAAGGCCACTCTGCTCAAGCCAGGGATTATAGACCCTAAGGAGCACATGGCCACATGCCAGGAGAACAAGAAGCTGCAGGATAAACATGAGACATTTTCCTCAAGTGCCAATAATAGGGGAAATTCCTTTTTTTTAAGAGCATTACAAACTAGAATACTATACAAACATGGAGTAAAATGCAAAATTCATGGACTTTTAAAATAAAATGAATCAAAACTATAAATAAAATTTGAGCCTGAAGCAAGAGCTTCCAAATCCTTCCCCAGATCTCCAGGGTCTAAATGTTTATCTTTCTCCTCCATTAGGGGCACTTTGATGGGTATTTGAGAAAAACTGTCTTAAGACACCTCTCCTAGAGTCACTGATATTTTAAAAAGATACTCTTAATGAAAAATAAAATCTGTTACCAAAAAAAAAAGAGAGAGAGAGAATGAATTAACGAAAAAGAAGTATTTACAGTACATATAGCATATACTTACGGCACTAGTCCTCGTTGTATGAAGGTGGAATCTGAGATTCAGAAAGGCTGAATAATTCGTCTGATGCCACACTGAGTGGCAAAGCCAAGGCAGGCAATGAATGTAGATCGTGAGTAAGGAGATCCTTTTCTGAAACCCCTATATCATTGCCCGTGGGCAGTCATTCACTCCACCTCTGGAAAGAGCCCTGGGATCCCCTGCAGTTGGTGTGTGGCTGCAGCACTGCCATTTTGCTCTAGGAAGGATTCTACCCACGTGCCTACCAGCACCACAACACCCTGCCAGACTCAGAGAGAGTGAGCTTACATTTATTTCCTCAGGAGATATTTCTCATTTTTTCCCAATTTTATTGAGGTAAAATTGACATAAAACATATCCTAAAGAAAATAAACCCTGAATATTCATTGGAAGGACTGATGCTGAAGCTGAAACTCCAATACTTTGGTCACCTGATGTGAAGAGCCAACTCATTGGAAAAGACCCTGATGCTGGGAAAGATTGAAAGCAGGAGAAGAGGGCAACAGAGGATGAGATGGTTAGATAGCATCACTAACTCAATGGACATGAACTTGAGCAAACTGGGAGATAGTGTTGGACAGGGAAGCCTAGCATGCTGTAATTCATGGGGTCGCAAAGAGTCGGACATGACTTAGCAACTGAGCAATGAACAACATTGTATTAGTTAATCATATTAGTGTACCATGGGACTTCCCAGGTGGCTCAGTGGTAAAGAATCCTCCTGCTGATGCAAGATATGCAGGAGACATGGGTTCAAACTCTGAGTCAGGAAGATCCCCTAGAGGAGGAAATGGCAATTCACTCCAGTATTCTTGCCTGGAAAACCCCATGGACAGAGGAACTTGGCAGGCTACAGTCCATGGGATTCCAAAGAGTCAGACACAACTTGGCAACTGAGCACATACACACACACACACACACACATTAGTGTACAATATGATATTTGATATATGTGTATGTTTCAAAATGCTCATTATAGTAAGTTTAATTAACATCCATCCCCTCACACAGTAACAATTTTTTTTCCCATGATGAGAGTTTTTAAGATCTACTCTCTTAAACAACTTTCAAATATATGATACAGTATTGTTAACTCTAATCACTATGCTGTATGTTTTATCCCCAGAACTTGTTTATCTTACAAGTAGAAGTTTGTTCCTTTTGACCATCCCATTTCCTCCATGTCCTATTCTCCACCACTGTTTCAGAAAACAGTGTATTCTGTTGCTATGAATTCAGATTTTGCAGATTCTACATAAAAGTAAGATCATGCAACCTTTGTCTTTCTCTGTGTCACATTTCATTTAGCATAATGCCCTCAAGGTCCATCCACATTGTTCCAAATGGCAGAATTTCCTTCTTTTTATGGCTGAAATTTATATATATCACATAGTTTTACTCATTCATCCACTGATGGACACAGATTCAACCCATGTCCTGGCTATTGTAAGTACTGCCGCAATGAACACGGGGGTTATCAGAAGATATTTCTGTTGTCCTCTGTGTATCCCTCCAGCCAAGCCAGGGATAGTTTTGATGAGACAGACTTGCTATGCTTGGCAGTGAAAAAAGAGGTCTTTGAAGGAATCACATGAAAATTTAAAAATGACCAAGCTGAGGATGCCTGACTATTTTGGTTCTTCTTCTCTCTGTGCCTCTCTCTGAGTCTCTAAAACTGTTCCTTTCTCAGTTTCCACTTTTCTCTGCCTTTTTTTTTCCTTTCTATCCATTCTCTATGTCTTCCTCTTCTATCCATTTTTCTCTTTATTTGGTTTGAAAAATTTGCATCATTTGCTTGAAGACCTAAATGTTAAGACTGGATACTATAAAACTCCCAGAGGAAATCATAGGCAGAACACTCTTTGACATAAATCAAAACCATATTTTTTTGGATCCATCTCCTAAAGTAAAGGGAATAAAAGCAAATATCAACAAATGACACCTGCTTAAACTTAAAGGCTTTTGGACAGAAAAGGAAACCATCAATAAAATGAAAAGACAACATACTGAATGGGGAAAAACAATTTGCAAATTATATTCCCAATAAGGAGTTAAATTTATATATTCCCAGAATATATAAACAGCTCATATAGATCAACAACATATACAAGAAAAGATGTTTAACACTGCTAATCATCAGGGAAATGCAAATCAAAACCATAAAAATATATCACCTCACACCTGTCTGAATGGCTGTCATCAAAAAGTTGCAAATAACAAACGTTGGCAAAGATGTAGAGAAAAGGGAATATGCTTACATTGTCAGTGGTAACAGAAATTGGTACAGCCACTGTAGAAAACAATATGGAGAATTTTCAAAAAAATAAAAATAAAAGTACCATATTACCTACCAATTCCACTACTAGTTATATATCTGAGAAAAACATTAACTTGGAAAGATACATGCATCCCAATGTTCATAGCACCATTATTTACAATTCCCAAGACATGGCAACAACCCAAGTGTCCGTCAACAGATGAATGGATAAAGAAGATGTGTTATAAATATAGAATGGAATACTACTCATTCATAAAAAAGAATGAAATATTGCCATTAGCAAAAACATAGATGGACTTAGAAGGCATTGTTAAGTGAAAAAAGTCAGATAAAGACAAATACTGCATGATATCATTTATATGTGGAATCTTTAAAAAATAGATTTTTTTTTAAGAAAAACAAACTAGTGAACATACCAAAAAAGAAGCAAACTCACAGATACAGAGAATTAACTATGGTTCCAGTGGGATGGGGGAGAATTAGGAGGTACAAACCCCTGGGTGTAAGATAATCTCAAGGATGTATTGTACAACATGGGGAATATGTGAATATTTTGTAATAACTGTAAATGGAAAGTAACATTTAAAAATTATATAAAAATTTTAAAAAATTTTAAAAAGGAAAAACTGTGTCCTTTGCAAACAAGCCTGAGGACATAAGCATAACAATTATGTAATTAAAATATGTAAAGCAACTGGCAGCCCTAGTACATTGCTTGGAGTTTTTTGCATATTTATTAATTTATTTATTAATTATAATTTAATTTGAAATATTTTAGCCTAGACTGAGATATTCTGAATATGCTAGTTTAAGCTCCCACTCCAGGGGCAGTCAGCTGCCTTAATGGAAAACCTATACTCCTGGGGTGCCCAGTTAGCATCACATTTGAGAGGACTGTTCTAGAAGCAGCTACTGCAAATGATTTTGTCTTCCGTAGTCTCAATCAGTACCCAAGGTTTTCTAATTAGTGAAGTAAATTTTAGAAATATTTTAAATGGTGATTTATTAAATAAATGAATGGCTTTTTAGAGTATCACAGAAGTTTCCACATATTTGTAACATCACTCCTTAAATATTTTATTTTACAGAAGTGAAACCTGAGGTTCAAAAGGTTAAAAATGTGCTTTATTGGTAAAAATTAGATGTATTCAAGATGTATAGACTGAATAAAATATTTATAAGGCCCTCTGCATCCTTGCTTAGGTATCAGAATCGAGCTGGACCTGTAGCCTGTCTCTTTAAGATGATGCCCCAGACTTGATGTCTGAATGGTCCTACATCCAGTCATTAGCCAGGACTTCTGTAGCCTAAACTGGTCTGAACAGTTGCAGATTCTACCTCTACAATATCACCATGTCTTCCCCAAGTGGACCTTTCATACAAGTGAAGATAAACACAACCAAAAGGTGAGAGCCCTGAGATGTCATCAGGTTGGCAGAGCAGGTTGTATGAGCTCCTTTGTGCCAACCTGTTCATATTCATATATGGGGCAGAATTTGTCTTGAGATCCGCTTTCACTTGATTGAGAGGTTGTGAGGAAATAACTAATTCACCCACCTCCAGTTTCTTCAAGGCTCTGCTATATCCCCCAAAGAACTTGAGATTTGTGCATTAAAAATAGCCTTGGGTTAGTTACGGTAAAGAATCTGCCTGCAATTTGGGAGACCTGGGTTCAATACCTGGGTTGGGAAGATCCCCTTGAGAAGGGAATGGCAATCCACTCCAGTATTTTTGCCTGGAGAATCCCATGGAGAGAGGCTCCAGTCCGTGGGATTGCAAAGAATCGGATACGACTAAGAAACTAATTCACTGTTAACCACAATGTAAGGAAATAAGCAAAGGGAGCTTTGTTTCATATTTTTGCTGCCTCCAAAGGCCTGTGAAAAGGGAAGTCTGAGAGGAGCTAGTGGAATGACAGAATCATGCACTAAGAGGCTGTGAGAAATCTAGGTTCCCCATCTATCCCACCAATTACCTGTATGACTTTGCAGCAAGTCATTTAATCCTGAGTCTCAACTCTGCATCTGTAAAACAGGAACAATTGCTTACTTACACCCAGTGTGTCTTGAGTTTTACAAGTTATTGTTCAAAGAAGTTGCAGCTTTGCTTTGGGGGAGGGGTCATCTTTCACAACTTTAAAATGCTTTGACTCCTTTTTATTTAAATTATTGGAGATTATAGTTTTTGAGGATAGCAGCTTTCAGTTCAGTTCAGTCACTCAGTGCTGTCTGGTTCTTTGTGACCCCATGGACTGTAGAACGCCAAGCTTCCCTGTCCACCACCAACTCCCAGAGCTTGCTCAAACTCATGTCCATCGAGTCAGTGGGGCCATCCAACCATCTCATCCTCTGTCGTTCCCGTCTCCTCCTGCCTTCAATCTTTCCTAGCATCAGAGTCCTTTCCAGTGAGTCAGTTCTTCACATCAGGTTGCCAAAGTATTGGAGCTTCAGCTTCAGCATCAGTCCTTCCAGTGAATATTTAGGACTTGATTTCCTTGAGGATTGACTGGTTGACTCTCCTTGCAGTCCAAAGGACTCAAGAGTCTTCTCCAACACCACAGTTCAAAAGCATCAATTCTTCGTCACTCAGCTTTCTTTAGAGTCCAACTCTCACATCCATACATGACTACTGGAAAAACCATAGCTTTGACTAGATGAACATTTGTCGGCAAAATAATATCTTTGCTTTTTAATACGCTGTCTAGGTTGGTCATAGCTTTTCTTCCAAGGAGCAAGTGTCTCTTAGTTTCAGGCCTGCAGTCACCATCTGCAGTGATTTCAGAGCCCAAGAAAATAAAGTCTCTCTGCTTCCATTGTTTCCCCATCTATTTGCCATGAAGTGATAGGACCAGATGCCATGATCTTCATTATTTGAATGTTGAGTGTTAAACCAGCTCTTTTCACTCTCCTCTTTCACTTTCATCAAGAGGCTCTTTAGTTCCTCTTCACTTTCTGCCATAAGGGTGGTGTCATCTGCATATCTGAGGTTATTGATATTTCTCCCTGCAATCTTGATTCTAGCTTGTGCTTCAACCAGCCCAGCATTTTGCATGATATACTCTGCATATGCAGACAGGCAGATGACACCACCTCAAATATGCAGATGACCTCAGATATACAGATAACACCACCCTTATGGCAGAAAGTGAAGAAGAACTAAAGAGCCTCTTGATGAAAGTGAAAGAGGAGAGTGAAAAAGTTGGCTTAAAACTCAACATTCAGAAAACTAAGATCATGGCATCTGGTCTCATCACTTCATGGCAAATAGATGGGGAAACAGTGGAAATAGTGACAAACTTTATTTTGGGGGGCTCCAAAATCACTGCAGATGGTGACTGCAGCCATGAAATTAAAAGATGCTTACTCCTTGGAAAAAAGTTATGACCAACCTAGACAGCATATTAAAACACAGAGATATTACTTTGCCAACAAAGGTCCGTCTAGTCAAAGCTATGGTTTTTCCAGTAGTCATGTATGGATGTGAGAGTTGGACTGTAAAGAAAGCTGAGCGCCAGAGAATTGATGCTTTTGAACTGTGGTGTTGGAGAAGACTCTTGAGAGTCCCTTGGACTGCAAGGAGATCCAACGAGTCCATCCTAAAGGAAATCAGTCCTGAATATTAATTAGAAGATCTAATGTTGAAGCTGAAACTCCAATACTCTGGCCATGTGATCCAAAGAACTGACTCTTTTGAAAAGACCCTGATGCTGGGAATGATTGAAGGCAGGAGGAGAGGGGTATGACAGAGGATGAGATGATTGGATGGCATCACTGACTCAATGAACATGAGTTTGAGTAAACTCCAAGAGTTGGTGATGGACAGGAAGGCCTGGCATGCTGCAGTGCATAGAGTCGAAAAGAATTGGACACAACTGAGCAACTGAACTGAACTGACTGAACTCTGTATATAGGTTACATAAGCAGGGTGACATTACACAGCCTTGAGGAACTCCTTTTTCAATTTGGAAGCAGTCTGTTGTTCCATGTCCAGTTCTAACTGTTGCTTCTTGACTGCATACAGATTTCTCAAGAGATAGGTATGGTGGTCTGGTATTCCCATCTCTTGAGGAATTGTCCACAGTTTGCTGTGATCTACACAGTCAAAGGCTTTCAGTTCAGTTCAGTTCAGTTCAGTCACTCAGTCATGTCTGACTCTTTGCAACCCCACGGTTCATGTATTGTTGAAGCCTGGCTTGAAGAATTTTCAGCATACTTTGCTGGCATGTGAGATGAGGGCAATTGTGCAGTAATTTGAACATTCTTTGGCATTGCCTTTCTTTGGGATTGGAATGAAAACAGACCTTCTCCAGTCCTGTGGCCACTGCTGAGTTTTCCAAATTTGTCAGCATATTGAGTGTAGCACTCAATATGTTAAAACAGCATCATCTTTTAGGATTTGAAATCACTCAGCTGGAATTCCATCACCTCCACTAGTTCTGTTCATAGTGATGCTTCCTAAGGCCACTTGAGTTCACATTCCAGAATTCTGGCTCTAGGTGAATGATCACACCACCATGGTTATTTGGGTCATGAAGATCTTTTTTGTATAGTTCTTCTGTGTATAGCAGCTTTACTGAGATAAAATTCAAATACTACACAATTCAAATATTTAAAGTATACAATTCAGTGGGTTTTTTTAGTGTATTCATAGAGTTATGTAATCATCATCACAATCAATTTTAGAACATTTTATCACCCCCAAAAGAAGCCCCATATCCCTTAGCTATCACACCTCAATCTCCCCATCCATTCTCTTCCAGTATCAGGTAACCACAATCAACCTTCTGTCTCTAATTTCTGCCTATCAGCCATCTGTTTCTACTTTCTGTCTATCTTGGATGTTTCATATAAATGAAATCATACTGTAAATGGACTTCTGTGTCTGGCTTCTTTCACTTAGCATAATGTTTTCAAAGTTTATCCATGCTCTAGCATGTATTAGTACTTATTCTTTTCTATGGTTAAATAATATTCCACTGTATAGATATAACACTTTTTTTCATTCATTTATCAGTTGATAGACATTTGGTTTATTCCTACCTTTTAATTATTACAATGGCAACCCACTCCAGTATTCTTGCCTGGAATTCTCCAACGCATGAAAGAGAATGCATTCTCTTTCATGAATTGGAGAAGGAAATGACAACCCACTCCAATGTTCTTGCCTGGAGAATCCCAGGGACGGGGGAGCCTGGTGGGCTGCCGTGTATGGGGTCGCACACAACTGAAGTGACTTAGCAGCAGCTTAGCAGCAATGCGACTATGAACATTTCATGCACAAGTTTCTGTGTGGACATACGTTTTCATTTGTCTTAAGTATGTACCTAAAAGTGAAATTGCTGGGTTCTACTCCATGTGGTCTCTCTATGTTCTTTTGAGGAACCACTAGCCTGTTTTCCAAAATGACTGCAACATTTTGCATTCCTGCCATCCTTGTATAAGGATTCCAATTTCTCCACATCCTGACAATACTTGCCATTGTCTATCTTCTTTATCACAGCAGATAAAAAGTGGTATCACATGATGGTTTTGATTTGCATTTCCCTGATAGCTAATGACATTTAGCATCTTTTCTTAAGTTTGTTGTTCTTTTTTCCTTCATTTTGTTGCCTGTTCTTTTGGTGTCATATCTAAGAATCCATTGCCAAATCCACAGTGACAAAGATTTACTCCTGTTTCCTTCTAAGTGTTACCATCTTTGGAAAGATGTTTACTCAAATCATTTGCCCATTTTAAAATCTGGCTATTATTGAAATGTAAGAATTCTTTACATATGGTAAATATATATTCTAAGTATTCTTAGAAGATCTGTGATTTGGAAATATTTTCACCCATTCTGCAGGTTGTCTTTTCAATTTCTTGATAGTGTACCTTTTGAAGGAAAAAGTAGTTTTTAACGTTAGAGAAGTCCAATTTTTTTTTTTTCATTTTGTTGTTTGTGCTTTTGGTGTCATATCTAAGAATTCATCGCCAAATCCAAAGTCACAAAGATTTACTCCTATGCTTCCTTCTAAGAGTCTTACAGTTTTAGCTTTACTTTTAGGCCTTTGATCCATTTTGATTTAATTTTGTAGCGGTATAAGGTAGAGATTCAACTTCATTCTTTTGCATGAAGAATGGCTGTCCATTTGTTGGGCCTATTCTTTTTCTATTGAATGATGTTGGCATTTTTTCCCCAAAAACCAGTTGACTGTAGATACGTAGGTTTCTTTCTGGGCTCTCATTTCCATTCCATTGATCAGTACGGCCATCCATACTCTGCTACCATACTGTCTCAATTACTGCTGTTTTGCAGTAACTTTTGAAATCGAGAATATGAGTCCTCCAACTTTGTTCTTTTTTTGCCAAGATTATTTTGTTTTTTCTGGGCTCCTTACATTTGCATATTAATTTTCAACTCCTTTCTAAAACTTCAAAAAGAAAAGCTCTTCCAGTGTTGGTGAGCTGTCACATATATAAATTTTTTTTTTCTTTCTGGGGATATAAGAACAAAGAAATCAACGTTTTTCTAGTCTGCCTTCAGTATAGTAGGAATTTCCCCAAAACAAATTCATCCAATTGAACATTCTTTAAATTTACCCTTTGCACTATTTATCTTCTTCTTTCCCTAATGAGAGATTCTTTAAAATTGTTCAGCTTGAGAAGCTTTGCCTGCTAAGAACAATCTCAGACACTTGGCCACATCTTTCTTAATTCCAAGCTTTAGAGGTTGTCACTGGTTAGTCAGAGAAGGAGGCAACAGTAATTAGCCCTGCATCAATTTGCAATCTGACAAGAATATATTGAAGAAATGTTCTCTAAAACCATTCTCTTATTTTAAATTCTTGATATTGGCATCACCTAATAAAAAGCTGATGCCTTTACCCACCCTCTTCACCCCCACGGAGTAATGCAATGGTCTCAAGAATTCATGTAAAAGCCCCCTCTCAAATGAGCATATTTAGAGGCAAGGAAAATGGTGTTGAAAGCAATGGAGACCTGCAGAGAGAGCAGAGGAAAGGATAAAGAGCAAGATAAGGGCAGAAACCAATTGGAACAGAGAAAGGAAGAGAATGAAGAGGGAAAGGGAAAGGGGAGCTCAAAAAGGGAGAGCAAAGCATATGGCAGGTATCAATTATTTACCATTTATGCACAATAAAAAAAATGCACTTTAACTACAGGAAGAGCACCAAATCCACTCAATAACCATTTAAAAGCATATGGAAATAAAACACAGCCATTTAAAGGGCTGTAATAAATGTTCAATGCTCTTTGTAATGCCCCTGAAAGAATACAAGTGTTAAGCCTTGGTAAATTACACTTAAAAGTAAGTGTAACATAAAAACGAAATTAGGCATACAAATAACCTCACACTTAGGCATTTTTTAAAAGTCTCTTTCAAACAGTTAATTAGAAAAGCCTCTAAGGAGCATAACTTTTCTTCTCTCATATTCTCTTCCCTAAACAATAGAACCAAGCCAGTGGCAAGAGCAAATAAACATAGATCCAGGATGCACAGAAGGTCTGCATGTCCTCAGCCCTGGAAAAAAAGAAAAACAGAGGAAGACAACAAAGAGCAGGCACTGTCAGAACTGTTCCCTTCACTTATTAGAGAACTGAATGAAACCCTTAAACATGAGTCATAGGAATATATAGATGGCATCATAGGCTCTGTTTCCCAACTGCACATTTTAATAGCTTAAGTGTTCTCTTCACAATGCAATAAGCCAATCAAAAAGTACTATTAAACTCATAGTCACATTTCCAGTAAACCAGTCCTACATCTTACAGCCTTAAAAGGGAGAGAATCAAAAAGAGGCTGGCTCCAAGGGAGCCATAGCCATGAAACACCAGCTTAAAACAGGGACAGGGTGGGGTGGGACTGCTGGCAGAATTTGCCATGTTCTAGCCTGCAAATGCCACATTAAGGTTCTCATTACAAACAAGAGTTGTCTCAGCTGTCAATGAGCAGCACATATTTTCCCTACTCTGTCAGCCCCCCAATCTTTTTGCATTTGTAGTACAGCACATGACACCTACAGAATTTCATGAATGTGGCAGCCTGGGTGTCCCAGGAACAGACTCTGAGACAGAGATTAGAGTGCAGGACATCTTTAGGGGGCTGCTCTTGCAATACCAGCACCTGTGGAAGGGAAGGGAAGACAAGGAAGTAAAACTGGACAGAGAAAGAATTCGAGCTGCAATGCAGTTTCTTTCTTTTTTTTTTTTTTCTTTTCTTTTTTTAATCTTGGCTGGGTCAGGTCTTAGTCGTGGTGTGTGGGCTTAGTTGCTGTGCAGCATGTGGGATCCTAGTTCACAAACCAGGGATCGAACTCACGTCCCCGGCATTGCCAGGTGGATTCTTAACCACTGGACCACGAGGGAAGTCCCTGTAATGCAGTTTCAGTGGACCTCATTCTAGAGGTTGGCTTCTCAATGCTGTCCCATTTGGATGAGAGAGCCACGGCTCCTACCCCTTGCTTAGGCAGTCCTTGGATGCAGCTGTCCCAGGGAGGGGCTATGGCCTTGTTCAAAGCAGCTCTCCTCACCAGAGAGAACCCAGAGGGGCTGGCTGCCTGCAGCACCCCAGCAGTTGGAGGTATCAAACCCATAGGACAGAAAAGGGATCTGATCAGCACCACAGTAAGCAAGTAGAACAGGCCTTTTGGGGTTCATCTGTTCATTCAGAAAACATTTGGTGCATCATTTCAATGGGCACGGCCCTGGAGGTGGAAACGGCAACCCACTCCAGTACTCTTGCCTGGAAAATTCCACAGACAGAGGAGCCTGGCGGGCTATACAGTCTGAAGGGTCGCAGAGTCCGACATGACTGAGTGACTGAGCACACATGCACATTCTTTCCGCAAACATTTGTTGCATCATTTCAGTGGGCATGGCTCCCATCTACAATGATTGATGAGCGTTTCCAGCATGTGTGCCGGCAGAGAACACAAACAGCTTTATACTCATCATGCCCCCGGAAGTCTCTGTGAGGAAATACTGTATCAGGGACTCACCTGCCCATTTTAGACATAAGAAAACTGATGATGAAGAAAAGCAATCAGCTCAACTCTTTTACAGGTCAACCGTCCAGTATTTAAAAGGAAAAAAAGGCATCCTGAGGAGATGATGGCAAATCTTGCCTGCCAATATAGGCAGTCCACTGACATGGAGTCATAGATGGGCAGGAATAGGACAGACAGAGCTAATGAGAAATTTCCTAAGCTCTGGACTCTTTCCTCCTCCCTGGATTCTAGCTATTTTTGCAGATGCCAGAGGGCAAGATGTAGTCCGTAAATTATACTCTGACCCCATTTTCTAAATTTCATTAAAAACATTTTTTTTCTCTTTTATCTGAAAATTTCTCTTTCAACTCCCATAAAGACACTCCTGGGTCAGTCTTATTACCCAATAAGTAACCTGCTACTGTTCACACGGACTGTAATCAAGCCTGTGCCGCAGTCCTAACAATACACCGAAGTGTGTCACAGACCGCCAGCATTCACCCTCTTGTGTCATTTCACTTAATTAATAAGTGGGACAAAGATTACAGAAAAGGAAGAAATCTGATTACGCAGCATTATAATGGCACTGTAGTCTCCTGTAAAGACTGAATGGGGTCTGCCCCCTTAAAAATCTCCATTTGCTCCACATTGCACCACGGAAATGTCAGCTCGACTCTGCCCCGGCGCCCCCCACCCTGAGGTGACCTTTAGCTGCATCTCTCGGTAATACTAGCCCATTAGTCATGCCTGGGTCACTGATGTGTCAATAACAGAATAATTATTGAAGAAAGCCTTAAGAGGAAGGACAGCAGCCTGGATTTTGAGTTAGCTCAACCCAAACCAGCACCACGGCTTGTTGAATAAATGAATGGATGTCGAATAAATGGTCCCTTTACATCTGGAGACCTAAAGGCTGTTGATTCCATTAATCCCGGAGGTTATTTGTAGCTGCTAAATACCTTTTTAGACAAGTAAGTGGCATGGCTTTTACTCCCGCTGACAACACCCCACCCGCTCTAGTAGAACAAATTCGCTGTACTTAATGGTTCTGGCATTTTAAAAGGAAGGCAGTCAGGGCTGTTCAGCCTGCCTGCACCTTTGGGGGCAGGAGTGCACCACTGGACACAGAGATGAACCTCTTCCTACTCACAGGAGGGACAGGCTTAAGATCCTGAAATTAGAGATGCTTCCACACTTTGTGGAGGATCTCTGATAGAAACCAAACAGCCAGGTGCCGATGAAAGAAACGAGGAATGATGAGAGAGGCCAGGTGGCTTAATGGTTAAAGGAGGAGGGCAAGAGGCAGAGGCCCACCCAGACAGAATGCCGTGTAGAGACTGGTGTGAGGCTGCCACAGTTAAGGAACCATCAGAAGCTGGGAGAAAGGCCTGAAACAGATCCTGCCTTAGCAAGTATGGCCTTGCCGACATCGTCGTCTTGGACTTTTAGCACCCAGACCTGTGAGACAGTAAATTTCTGTTATTTAAGCCACTTAGTTTGTGGTACTTTGTTATGGCAGCTCTAACAAACTAATATACTTGTTAATAACTTGCAATCAACAGGCCTGGTATGGAGTTCTGTCCTCATCATTTACTTGTCGATCATCTTGGGCAAGTTACTTCTTTAGTCCTCTAATTCCTACAAAGGCAAGACAATAATAGTTGTGGGAGTCAAGTCTTTATGTATGCAAAAGCACTTTGCAGACTCTAACAGAACACATGTGCATTGTATGTGACAAGAAAGTGTCTAGGATGACATTCTGTATAGTAGTAGTACATCCCAAAAGGTATGTACAAATTAGGGTCTCCAGAATTCTATAAAGATAATTCCAATGATGTTCAGAAAATAAACAAACCCAAAACTCCCGCTTCCTAACCATTTTGGCTATAACAGACAAGATAGATTTGAATAAGAAACAGGGAGTCTATTGAGGAAAAAAGGGAGAGGCCAGATCTAGAGTTACCTCTTCCTAATATTACACTCCAAGTGCAAACAAGAGCAAAGCAAGGTAAATAACATACCAAATAGGCACCAGCCAAGACCAGCTGCCCAAGACACATCTATCCCCCAGGAGCACAGAGGCCCAGAGAGGGAGACACAGCTGGAGTTAAAGAATATAATTCACAACACTCAATGGCAGCTTCTATACTGTAACAATCTTCTTTAGAAGCCATATCTAATATTCTCATGTTGTTTTAACAAGCAGGTGTTTCTTCTATATTCAATCGCAACCAGAATAAATCTATAATTCTTCAGTTTCAGCTATTACATGAAGCAGCACTTTTTTTTTTAAGTCCAAGAAACAAAATGACTGCACAAGGCAACCCACAGATAGCATGTGCCCCTGATCGGACACCATGAAATTGGCACTTTACCTCTATGGTCTTCCTCCATAGAACCTGGTCTAATCATAAGAAAAACAGGAGACAAATGGAGAGACATCCTACAGAATACCTTCCCAGTACCCCTCAAAACTGGCAAGGTCACCAAAAACAAGGGAAGCCTGAGAAACTACCAACCCAAAGGAGTCTAAGAAGGCATAGCAGTTAAATGTAATGTAGTGTCCTGAATAGGATTCTGGAACAGAAAAGGGACATGAAGTAGAAACTAAATGAAATATGAATAAACTGTGAACTTTAGTTAGTAATGATGTATCAGTATTGGTTCAGTAATTGTAACAAATGTACCGTGCTAATGTAAGATGCTAATAATAGGGAAAACTGCATACAGGTATATGGAAACTCACTGTACTATTGTCTCAGTTTCTCTGTAAATCTAAAACTATCGTAAAAAAATGAAGTTCATTAAAAAAAATTTAAAGGCAATCCAAATTATGTTCTCATCTTTTGAAGAGTACTAGAGGAAATTATATTTTTGTCTTACAAAAACACTTCTTTAAAATCCCCTTTCTTCTTCTCTATAGATATTATACAACCTAAAATTTCTCCAGAGCCTCTTGCTCTTTTAAATCCCTACACACATATGCACACACACACCTGCACACACACAACCCAGGAACTATGGCATTTTTTTGGTCTCTCATTATCCCTTGCTGAGAAAATGCTATCTCCCTTGTTACCATTCCTCACCCTTCCTGAATGTGTCACCATCAAGACTTCTGTTCCACAGGACTTCCCTGATGGTCCCGCAGTTAAGATTCTAAGCTACCGATACAGGGGGCGCAGGTCTGATCCCTGGTCAGGGAACTAAGGTCCCACATGCCACACTAAAAGAAAAGACTTCTCTTCTAGCCAGCCAGTCACAGCCTCTCTGGAAACCTGGATGACACAGTACCTAAACAGTACCTATCCCATGTACCTCTTCCTTCCTGTTGTTCATGAAAGAAAAGTATAAGGCATTCCCTAGAAAGTGCAATTCTTCTCCAGGTCTGTCAGATTTTCTTACATGCAATTCTAGTGGAGCATGTGTAACAAATAAAATTGTCTACCTCAATATATGATAAGTATTTTAAAAGTCAAAAAGTAAACATGTCACTAATTTAATTCTCTTGCTACCTAGATACATGAAATAGTGTTGAGTTTTTTTTTTTAAAGGTAGTCCCAGAAGACTATATGCAAAATTCATACTATTTAATAAAGCTCAAAAATAAGCAAAGCTAAAGATTATATTGTTTAGACAAATCTGAATAGGTGATAAAATTAATTATTTTAAGAAACAAAGGAGCAATAAACACAAATTTCAGGATAGTGGTTATCTCCTATGAAGGAAGGTAATATTCTAGGTCTTATCTTGAATAAATATTGTATTTTGTAACATACATATATATGTGTGTGTGTTCTTTGGTGTGTGTAAAATAAAAAGATGTATTTTCAAAAGATAATTCAAGCCCTATTGGTGTATTTTATCAGCCAGATTCCCCCAGGCAAAGAAACCAACCTTGGGTTATCTGAACAGAAAAAGATCTCATTAATAAGATATTGGGCAGATCACAGGATAGCTGGAAGGACTGGAAGGCCAGTCTGGGGGTCAACCAAGAACTCAGACAGCAGAGCCAGCCATGGGAAGTCACCACTGAACACAGTACACTACAGCTTACATCGCCAAGTCAACAGCACGGGACTCTGATGAGGGCACGAGAACCTTACCACACTGCCTCTCAAAACTGGACAGGGGATAGCTGCAGCCAGCAGGTGCCCTGTGACCCTTGCTTCGTCTCACCTGCTGTCTCTAGTTTCCAGCTCTGGGTGGGTAAATCTGATTGGTGGGGCCCAGGTCACATGTTTGTTGTGCCTTATCTGCAAGGAAGGCTGGGAACCTATTTGGCTTTTCCTGTAGGAAGCAGGCTCTGCCTCCCCCAACACTCATAAGGTAGTGAATCTCCCACACAGAGATAGTGACTTCAGATGTTGGGTGTCAAAACAATTGATAAATGTCCACATTTTAGCTTTTAAATATCAACTTGCATCCTTATTCCCATACTTCTGCTTTTTAAAATATTGCTGCTTAACATAATATCCCTCATTTAATCAATGATATATCACCTTATGCCCACAGTATGAAGAGTATCCAAAGACCCAGGGTCTCACCAGGTCCTGTACCCAGCTCCAAGATCTCTGAGGGTCCATTCTTATATAGTTCTATCCTGACCTTCTGTATTCTGTACCCTCTAAACCAAACAAAGTGTTAAGCTAATTCCCATAAATTCACCCTATGAACATAATGGAGGAAACAGAAAAAAAGGAAAAGGGAAGAGAAAGAAAATTAAAGTATAAAAATACGTTTAACCCAATCAAAAAGACTCTAGCTGGTCATGAGTCAATAAGTGGTAATTACAGATTCCCTTTTTCTTGGGGATGGTCTTGATCACTGCCTTCTGTACAGTGTCACCAACCTCTGTCCGTAATTCCTCAGGCACTCTGTCTATTAGATCTAATCCCTTGAATCTGTTTTTAACTTCCACTCTACTATCATAAGGGATTTGATTTAGGTCAGCCTCACTACAAACCAAGCTAGTGAAGGTGATGGAATTCCAGCTGACCTATTTCAAATTCTAAAAGATGATGCTGTGAAAGTGCTACACTCAATATGCCAACAAATTTGGAAAACTCAGCAGTGGCCACAGGACTGGAAAAGGTCAGTTTTCATTCCAATCCCAAAGAAGAGCAATGCCAAAGAATGCTCAAACTACTGCACAATTGCACTCATCTCACATGCTAGCAAAGTAATGCTCAAAATTCTCCAAGCCAGGCTTCAACAGTATGTGAACCATGAAATTCCAGATGTTCAAGCTGGATTTAGAAAAGGCAGAGGAACCAGAGATCAAATTGTCAACATCCGTTGGATCATAGAAAAAAGCAAGAGAGTTCCAGAACAACATCTATCCCTGCTTTATTGATTATGCCAAAGCCTTTGACTGTGTAGATGACAACAAATTGTGGAAAATTCTTAAAGAGATGGGAATACCAGACCACCTTACCTGCATCCTGAGAAATCTATATGCAGATCAAGAAGCAATAGTTAGAACCGGACATGGAACAGCAGACTGGTTCCAAACTGGGAAAGCAGTACGTCAAGGCTGTATATTGTCACCCTGCTTATTTAACTTATATGCAGAGTACATCATGAGAAACGCTGGGCTGGATGAAGCACAAATTGGAATCAAGACTGCCAGGAGAAACATCAACAACCTCAGAAATGCAGATAATACCACCCTTAAGGCAGAAAGTGAAGAGGAACTAAAGAGCCTCTTGATGACAGTGAAAGAGGAGAGTGAAAAAGCTAGCTTAAAACTCAACATTCAAAAAATCAAGATCATGGCATCTGGTTCCATCACTTCGTGGCAAATAGATGGGGAAACAATGGAAAAAGTGACAGACTTTATTTGGCGGGGCTCCAAAATCACTGCAGATGGTGGCCGCAGCCATGAAATTAAAAGACACTTGCTCCTTGGGAAAAAAGCTAGGACCAACCTAGACAGCATATTAAAAAGCAGAGATATTACTTTGCTGACAAATGTCCGTCTAGTCAGAGCTATGGTTTTTCTAGTAGTCATGTATGGATGTGAGAGTTAGACCATAAAGAAAGCTCAGCACCAAAGAATGATGCTTTTGAACTGTGGTGCTGGAAAAGACACTTGAGAGTCCTTTGCACTGCAAAGAGATCCAACCAGTCAATCCTTAAGGAAGTCAGTCCTGAATATTCATTGGAAGAACTGATGCTGAAGCTAAAACTCCAATAGCCACCTGATGTGAAGAACTGACTCAATGGAAAGGACCATGATGCTGGGAAAGATTGAAGGCAGGAGGAGACGGGAACGACAGAGGATGAGATGATTGGATGGCATCACCAATTTGATGGACGTGAGTTTAAGCAAGTTGTGGGAGTTGGTGATGAATAGGGAAGCCTGGCGTGCTAGAGTCCATGGGGTCGCAAAGAGTCGGACACAACTGAGAGACTAAACTGAACTGATGGATTCCCTACCCATTCTAAAGGTTCCTCTGCCTTCATTCAGAACCTCAATTGGGTACTCTTGGCCTCAAAGAGTGACCCAGAGTTTTCTTCCTGCAGGATCTGAGTCGATGGCAGTCGCATTTATACAGGATGACTGAGAGTGCTCCATTAATTTCTGCCACTGGGTGTCCAGCCGCCTCCCTCTCGCACAGTAGTAGTGACCCCGTTTCGCTCCCATGTTAGGGTCAGTCAAGCCAGCAAAACCATAACCTGCTGTTGGACCTCTTCTCCCAGTGGTGGGGGGTTCTTACTGGAGTCCCCAAAGCAGTGGTGTTTTCAGAAGTATATTAGGTTTCTTGGGCTACTCTAACAGCTTACCACAAATTCGGTGGCTTAAAACAACAGAAATTTATTCTCACTTAGTTCCAGACTGTGGAGACCTTTTTTAGTGACATACAAAATCAAGATGTCAGTAGGGTCATTCTCTCCAAAGGCTGTTTGACACTTTCAGCTTCTGGTGGTTCCAGATATTGCTTGGCTTATGGCAGCATAGCTCTAATCTCTGCTTGTGTCTGCACATGGCCTCTCCCCATGTGAGAGGCTTCTGTATCTCAAATCTCCTTTTCTCTTATAAGGACATCAGTCATTGTATTTAGGGCCCACCCCTTAAATTCAGGATGATTTCATCTTGAGATTCTTAACTTAAGTACATCTGCAGAGGCCCTGGGGCTTCCCAGGTGGCATTAGTGGTAAAGAACCCACCTGCCAATGCAGGAGACTTAAGAGACGTAGATCTATCCCTGGGTCAGGAAGATCCCCTGGAGGAGAACATGGCAACCCACTCCAGTATTCTTGCCTAGATAATCCCATGGGCAGAGAAGCCTGGTGGGCTTCAGACCATGGGGTTGAACAGAGCCGAAAGGCACACAGCCTTAGCACACACGCAAAGACCCTATTTCCAAATACATCATATTCACACTTGTTAAAAGTCAGGTCTTAGACATCTCTTTTGGGAGGACACAACTCAATTCTACAATGAGCATCCACATAGGACATACAAATTATCTAACTCTGGGCTCATGTTGAGATTTCTAATCATATTTCCATTCCCCAAACTCCTAAGTTAGCAATCTCATTCTTCTTGCCATGTCCCTACACAACCTGCTCATGAATCAGGGTAAGTCCTTATCCAGTCTCCCTCCATTCAGACAAGGTGGGAAATGAGATGTAATGAACGGTATGGAAAGTCTACAGACCAGCTTCGTACCCCTCAGTGGAGGAGGGACGTGAAAAGGAGCTGCCCTGACCTTGCTGCATCTACACACAGACAGGACACCTGATATCCCACAGGTGATGCTATTCAAGATGCCTAACCCAGTCAGTGATCAGTAAAGATAAGTACTTGTAAGCCATTCAGATATGTACATATGAGAGACATAGGAGTTGTATTAATATACATCCTGCTCTATAGAATGAGACTTCCTCTGAATATAGAAATGTTTCCACTACTCCAAGAAGAATTTTCATTCTGAAAAGAAGCCCACCCTCTGGCCCTGAATGGTTGAGGACTGGGTTTCTGGAAAGGTGGCCTTCGGCTTCCAAATACAACCCATTTTCTATTACATTGTATCGCCTCTCAAAATATCCCAGACAAGATAAATGCAGCCCACCACTAAAATACATGTCAGGCCGTAATCAAATGTCACATAATTATGCACTGAGAAAATATTAAACTGCACTTTTCAGGCCAGCATTTTTCTTCTTATCCTTACAGATTATTTGAATTTTCAAAAAAATGAGACCAGGAATAGAATGGAGACCTTTTTGTTCCATTACTTCTGAATTGAGAAGACCTTACTATCCTCCTCCTTTATATTTCTTTTCTCTTGACTAAGAAATTTGTCACTCACGCTGTTTCTCTGACAATCAATTCATTGATCTTCACCATTCCACTCCAAGAATATTTGAAATGCAAATAAGGTCACAGGTCTCTTTTCCATTAAAAACGGGTCGTTCAGAAACAGTAAAACAGTACAGTTCTGTAAATTCCCTATCTTCCTAATACGTGTACATATCACCCTTTCTTTTTCTTTCATTTTTCTCTTTGTCAAAGCAGAAAAATAAACTGTTAGCGAAAGCATACACTAGTTAATCTTCTAAAACACGGGAAATCACTACACTGGAAGAATCTTTATTCATCTGACTGAAACCCTTCAATTTCTTAGACACTGAACATCAGCAGACTTCGCAAAGCTCTTTGTATCTATCATCTACTCATGCATCATTCATGTAAAAGGTGACCTGGGTCCCATTAGTTGACTAGCTGATCTGAATCTTTTGGGTTACTCAGATAAGTCATTTCTAGTGGTTCTCCTTTTAAAATTAATGGAACAGAACAGAATACATGCTACTTAAAAGAATACCCTGCTGGGAATTTCTCACTAAAGTAAGGCTAATTCTTTTCTGTTTTTCCCATTTCTCTCCCACCCTCATTTTTGCTTTCATTCCAAAGGATGATATTTCTGAATTTACTTCAGATCCAGGAGTACAGAAGATCAATGTCAAGGCCCCAGCTGGGACTCAACACACATGAATTTGAATCAGTACCCACCCTCTGGTACAAAGCCTCCTTCTCTCAAAGTACTGTCTTTCTCCCTAAGGCCTTTGGTTTAGCCCCATGAGAACAATGACCTAGTCACTCCTTGGAAGTCCTGTTGATCAGAGCCTCATAGATAGTCAAGGATTTCCCTATAACACCCTACAGATAGGAGTAATTGCTCATTTCCTGATTTGCCATGCAATTATGACTAGCCCCAAATGCAGTCAGGGCTTTTAAAAAATGTCTTGAGAGATTTAAATAAATGGTCACTGTTCTGTTTTAAAGTCCTTCAGTGGTGATCCATAAATTACAGCCAGAGTTCAAATTCTGAAGCTTAACACACAGTCCCTAGTCCCTGCTTCCCTTTCTGCCATCATCTCCCACCTCTCCCACGTGTACATTTCATTTCTGGCATCCTGAGCTGTTTGTGTCCTCCATGTGTCTGTAACTATGATGCCTGGGATGCCCTCAGCCCCTCCATCATCTAGTAACTCTTACTCATCCTCCAATATCAGTTAAAGCTTATTCCTCAAGAATTCTTTGGCACTCCACTCTTATCTAGATATCTCTGTTGTTTTCTCCCAATTGCCTTTTGCTTCCCTTTAAAGCTGTACTTGTGACACTGGCAAGTGTAAATGCTAATTCAGTTACCTGTCTGCCACACTAGTTCACAGCTTCTTTCACTAGTCAAGGAAAGCACAACTTTTTGCCAACAAAGTCTGTGTTAAAGAGGTGGCTATTGGGACTGCCTTGTATCTAAAATGAGAACAGCCAATCAAGAATTGATGTCGTATTTATTAATATCCTCAATAACAGAATTTTTTAATTAACTAGGTGATTTATCATATGGTGCAGGGCTAATTAATTCACACTACTCAATTAAATTATTCATATGCAAAAGTTATTATAGTTTTAAATTTTTAAATCATATTAATTTTCCTACATACATTCTTTAAATTACAGTTGAAGCTTTGAAAAGCTGCTATCTTATAATATGGCCCCACTTCAACCAGTGGCAAAAACATCACCCTATTGAGGAATTATTTCAGTGCCTTTCATTTCATGCTGCAGTGTCTTCCTTATGTCACCAGACACAATAGTTTTTGCTTTGTTTCAGCCCTTTCTATAATCATAACATTTTCCACTTCTTCACTAGATCCCTGTGCAATCCCTTTGTTAATCAAAATCCAGTTGCTAGTGTCAGAAAATACAGGTCAAACCATCTGCAACAATACTAGCTAGAGAAGAGGTGGGGTGATTATTCCTGGGACGTGTAACTGAGCAATTTAGGGCACATAACTCCATCCAGGAGATGAAAAGATGACATCTGTGTATATGTGTGTGTGCTCAGTTGCTCAGTCATATCCAATCCTTTGTGACCATATGGACTGTAGCCCTCCAGGCTCCTCTGTCCATGGATTCTTACAGGCAAGAATACTGGACTAGATTGCCATTTCCTCCTCCGGGGGATCTTCCCAACCCAGGGATTGAAACCACATCTCCTGCACCTCCTGTATATTTATATATGTATAGTCCAAAGTCCAGTGAAGGCCCACTGCTTGACACGTAGGTGGCCATCTACCTGCTGGGTCCTTCCATGGCAGACAGCAGACAGAGCAAGCTCTTGGTTATCTCATCTTAAAAGGATATTAATCCTGTACATGAAGGCTCCACACCCAAGACCTAATTGCCTGTCAAAAGCCCCACGTCCTAATACCATCACACTGAGGGGTTAAGATTTCAACATGTGAATTTTGAGGGACACAAACATTTGGTTCATAACAGGATCACATTCTCTTTATCTCTCCTCACTCAATTCTTCTCTCCCTGACACACCCAAGCACCTAACACCATGCATAGAAAGTACTTAATAAATATGTGTTGAATAGATAAACGAATTGCATTTTAAGTGTCTCACTTGCTCCACTGAACATGAAAGACTGCTACTTTTCTCTTTATACAGTTTCTACCACATAGAGTACAATAATACAGAAAAAATAGTTTTAAGAGTACAAAACGTCTAGCAATCTATATAAATTATTCTATTTATTATAGTGAAGGTATTACAGCAATTCAAATATTTAATCTTATGGTCAGAATTCCAAAGGGCAATAAAATTTGTAATTTTAATGAACTTACAAACTTTTTATATGGCACTGTGCTGCGTACTTCTGAATATTTTTATTAGGAGACTAGCATGATGAGATGGGAAGATTAATTCAGTTATAATAGCATACAGGATAAATTGTAGAATGAGATGTGTTAAGGCCAAGAGAATTTAGGATTATTAAAATAGTCCAAGGCTGAAGCTGGAATGTTAGGTCCATGAATCAAAGCAAATTGGAAGTGGTCAAACAGGAGATGGCAAGAGTGAACATCGACATTTAAGGACTCCGTGAACTAAAATGGGCTGGAACAGGTGAATTTAACTCAGATAACCATTATATCTACTATTATGGGCAAGAATCCTTTAGCAGAAATGGAGTAGCCATCATAGTCAACAAAAGAGTCTGAAATGCAGTACTTGGATGCAATCTAAAAAATGGCAGAATGATCTCTGTTCATTTCCAAGGCAAACCATTCAATATTATAGTAATCCAAGTCTATGCCCCAACCAGTAATGCTGAAGAAACTGAAGTTGGACAGTTCTATGAAGACCTACATGACCTTCTAGAACAAACACACAAAAAAAAGATGTTCTTTTCATTATAGGGGACTGGAATACAAAAGTAGGAATCTGGAGTAATAGGCAAATTTGGCCTTGGAGTAAAAATTAAGCAGGTCAAAGGCTAACAAAATTTTGCCAAGAGAATGCACTGGTTATAGCAAACACCCTCTTCCGACAACACAAGAGAAGACTCTACACATGGACATCACTAGATGGTCAACACCAAAATCAGATTGATTATATTCTTTGCAGCCAAAGATGGAGAAGCTCTACACAGTCAGGAAAAACAAGACTGGAAGCTGACTATGGCTCAGTTTCATGAACTCCTTATTGCCAAAATCAGATTTAAATTGAAGAAAGTAGGGGAAATTACTAGACCACTCAGGTATGATCTAAATCAAATCCCTTACAATTATACAGTGGAAGTGACAAACAGATTCAAGGGATTAGGTCTGATAGACAGTGCCTGAAGAACTATGGACAGAGGTTCATGACATTGTACAAGAGGCAGTGATCAAGACCATCCCCAAGAAAAAGAAATGCCAAAAGGCAAAATGGTTGTCTGAGGAGGCCTTACAAATAGCTGTGAAAAGAAGAGAAGCTAAAAGCAAAGGAAAAAAGGAAAGATATACCTATTTGAATGCAGTTCCAAAGAATAGTATGGAGAAATAAGAAAGCCTTCCTCCTTGATCAGCGCAAAGAGATAGAGGAAAACAATAGAATGGGAAAGACTAGAGATCTCATCAAGAAAACTGGAGATACCAAGGGAACTTTTCATGCAAAGATGTGCACAATAAAGGACAAAAACGGTAGGGACCTAACAGAAGCAGAAGCAGAAGATATTAAGACGAGTTGGTAAGAATACACAGAAGAATTGTACAAAAATGATCTTCATCACTCAGATAACCACGATGGTATGATCACTCACCTAGAGCCAGACATCCTGGAATGTGAAGTCAAGTAGGCCTTAGGAAGCATTACTATGAATAAAGCTAGTGGAGGTGATGGAATTCCAGGTGACCTATTTCAAATCCTAAAAGATGATGCTGTGAAAGTGCTACACTCAATATGCCAACAAATTTGGAAAACTCAGCAGTGGCCACAGGACTGGAAAAGGTCAAGTTTTCATTCCAATACCAAAAAAGGCAATGCCAAAGAATGTTCAAACTACTGCACAATTGCACTCATCTCACATGCTAGCAAAGTAATGCTCAAAATTCTCCAAGCCAGGGTTCAACAGTACGTGAACCGTGAAATTCCAGATGTTCAAGCTGGATTTAGAAAAGGCAGAGGAACCAGACATCAAATTGTCAACATCCACTGGATCATGGAAAAAGCAAGAGAGTTCCAGAACAACATATACTTCTGCTTTACTGATTTTGCCAAAGCCTTTGACTATAGATCACAACAAATTGTGGAAAATTCTTCAAGAGATAGGAATACCAGACCACCTGACTTGCCTCCTGAGAAATCCGTATGCAGGTCAAGAAGCAACAGTTAGTACTGGACATGGACCAACAGACTGGTTCCAAATAGGAAAAGGAGTACATCAGGGCTGTATATTATCACCCTGCTTATATAACTTATATGCAGAGTGCTGGACTAGATGAAGCACAAGCTGGAATCAAGATTACCGGGAGAAATATCAATAACCTCAGATATGCCAATGACACCACCCTCATGGCAGAAAGTGAAGAACTAAAAAGCCTCTTGATGAAAGTGAAAGAGGAGAGTGAAAAGTTGGCTTAAAACTGAACATTCAGGAATCTAAGATCATGGCATCTGGTCCCATCACTTCATGGCAGATAGATGGGGAAACGGTGGAAACAGTGGCTGACTTTATTTTGGGGGGCTCCAAAATCACTGCCGGTGGTGAATTCAGCCCTGAAATTAAAAGATGCTTGCTCCTAGGAAGAAAAGTTATGACCAACCTAGACAGCATATCAAAAAGCAGACACATTATTTGCCAACAACGGTCCATCTAATCAAAGTTTTGGTTTTTCCAGTAGTCATGTATGGACAATGGCATGAGAGCTGGACTATAAAGAAACCATTTCCTTCTCCAATAAAGAAACCGCAGTGCCAGAAAATTGATGCTTTTGAACTGTGGTGTTGGAGAAGACTCTTGAGAGTCCCTTGGACTGCAAGATCAAAACAGTCAATCCTAAAGGAAAGCAGTCCTGAATAATCATTAGAAGGACTGATGCTGAAGCTGAAACTCCAATCCTTTGGCCACCTGATGTGAAAAACTGACTCATTTGAAAAGGTCCTGATGCTGGGAATGATTGAAGCTGGAAGGAAAAGGGGATGACAGAGGATGAGATAGTTGGATGGTATCACCAACTCAATGGACATGATTCTGAGTAAGCTCTGGGAGTTGGTGTTGGACAGGGAAGCCTGACATGCTATAGTCCATGGGGTCACAAAGAGCTGGACACAACTAAGCGACTGAACTGAACTGAATTGTTTGAGTTGCTAATTGATCTATCTCTTTCATGGAATATTGTTTTTATTTGAAAGAAGGCAGATTCATTTTTGCTCTGCAGTAGAGGTGACAGAGGATAAGACGGTTGGGTGGTATCACTGACTCAATGGACATGAGTGTGAGCAAAGTCTGGGAGATAGCGAAGGATAGGGAAGCCTGGCTTGCTTCAGTCCAGGGGTCACAAAGAGTCAGACATGACTGAGCCACTAAACAACAACAAGGCCGAAGGAGGACAGTGACTTGAAACTGGAAAGGGAGAAAGTATTTAAAAGACACAAGGGAAGAGTAGAGGAGATTAAGGTTAATCAGTGGCTATAGGGAAAAAATTACAACATTTGAGGCTGGTGAATGAGAAAATGATGATACCTTAACAAGGCTGGAGAAGGAACTGGGGTGGGGGGTATTATAATGAGTCAGTTTTACACTCATTAAGTTTGAAGTTCCAATAACATCCATCCACAATGTCCATTAGGCAGCTGATAATGTTGTAATGGCACTCAGAACTTGACTAGAGATTCAGATTTGGACATTGCGGCATGAAGGGCATCAGCAAAATCCAATTTCCTTCAAGTCCTGTATGTCTGTGTGTGTTTAGATGGGTCATCCTCAGAGCATCCCCCGAAGAGAAGGTACCTTCAGCCTCGGTTCTTCTGATTTTCACCTGAGTGACTTTCTACCTCCAGAACCTGGAATAAGTAAAAATCAGGGAGAGAGTAGATACCATCTTCAAAGCAATCACAGCTCCTCAGTTCCCACTGTTTTTCATCCCCTGTTCACTAGAGGTACACCTTCCCCAGCAAACCTACATCAGCACATTTACACCATTCATGGACAATCTCCTCCATCTGTATTCAGGCTTGAAAAGAGTCATTAAGTTGAGCCAGTAAATATTTATTGAGCATATAATATGGTTCATGAACTGTGTTCACACTGAGGAAATAAAGATGATGAAGACCTACTGTCTGCCCTAAACAAACTATAAGTCTGTGAGGAAGACATAAAAACAGGTAGGCAATGACAGTATGCGGGGTAAAGGATGAAGAGATTTACTCTGCTTATAGGGTTCAGGGAAGGCTTATTTTTAAAAAGCTGCCCAAAAGGACATCTAGGAGACACCTAGTGGGTAGAGAAGGTGAGAAGAAACAGGGCTTTCCAGGCAAGATTATATGGGGGAACAGGGCCTAGGAGCCACATGGTCCATTAAAGGAACAGAAAGAGATTCAGCTGGAAGGTGACTGAATAGGATGAAATAACAAATGGCTAAAAGTGAGACTTAAGGATAAGGACCAGAAAATGATAGATCTTGTTTGGTAACATTTTTAAATTGCAGAGCATCAGTCTTCTATAGCTGAGGCCCATCACAAGTAAATCTCATATCACCTAACAGGGTATAAACTATTTCCAATCACTAGAGATTTTTGTCGGAGAAGGCAATGGCACCCCACTCAGTACTCTTGCCTGGAAAATCCCATGGACGGAGGAGTCTGGTGGGCTGCAGTCCATGGGGTCGCTAAGAGTCAGACACAACTGAGCGACTTCATTTTCACTTTTCACTTTCATGCATTGGAGAAGGAAATGGCAACCCACTCCAGTGTTCTTGCCTGGAGAATCCCAGGGACGGGGGAGCCTGGTGGGCTGCCGTCTCTGGGGTCGCACAGAGTCGGACACGACTGAAGCGACTAAGTAGTAGTGGTAGTAGAGATTTTTGTGAACTTTCTGGCCACAAGCCACTGCCCCGGACTCAGCCTTTGGTCACCAAGACTTTTTTAATTCATCTAACCTGGTTTTCCTCCCAATCAAGATCTCATTCATCCTCATTCTCTCTATCCTAAACCGTTTAGGGTTAAAATTCTATCATACATTAGGATTGTTTGATTGCAAGAATAGAAACCTTCTCAGACTAACTTAAACCAGAAAGTTGAGTTTGTGGCCAGTTGGAGCAGTCAGGTGTTCATCTGAGTTGGGCAAATCCTCTAGGGAGTTTCCACGAAAGGTCAGAAATCCTATCATAACAGTCACGTAAGTAGCAAATTCAAAGAAGATTCCCCAACCTTTCTCCACCTAGGTCCTTTACTGACTTTCTCCTGGTTCTGGAAAGTGTCCTAGTTTTCCTGAGCCGGACCTCCCATAACCATATCAGTCACCATACCTGCATTCTTGCTCTGGATTTCAATCTGCTTTCTCCACCTAACGCTGATCTTCAGACGACTAGCTCTCTCAGCCCCTGCCCTACCCTTCACTCACCCTCTCCAGAAGTCTCATCCTTCTGCTATGGATCCACCTAACTCATAGGATGTATACCTTTCATTCCAGGTAATAGGTTAGGATGTTAGAAAGCCTCATTTATATCTCTTGCATTCATTTTCCATCAACTTCACCACTTTCAAACAGTCTGATAAATCTCAAGTTAACAAAGATCTGTTTGCAGTAGACTACACAGGCAGTTCTCGCCTTGCATAGTACCATGCTAACTCGATTGTGTGCACATCGGAACAATGTCCTCTCTTCTGTGCAATTCCATGGTAACAATCTCTGTATCACTGAACCATGTAAAACAATGACACGGTTCTGGTGTGCACACATTTCAGTTAATGTGGTATGGTGTAAAGTGAGGACTGCCTGTATTCTAACTGGACTTAGGGACTAATGGACAAAAGATTATCCCATAGAGTCATGAATCCAACACCCCAAGAGTTACCCTGTTCTGTCCAGCTCCCTCCTCAGTCTTACAACCTTTGCAGCATCAGAAATCAGAGAGGTTGGAGGGTGGCAGGTCCAGGAAGTTTCTCAGGCCACCTTTCTTGCTCATTTATCCTGTCAGTTTTCACTGTTACTCTTTTATTGTTATCAGGTTTATGGGAGAAAAAGACAGCATCATATTAAGGCATAATTAGGATAATAAACGGGAGCTGTGGTTTGTTTTTGGATTGATTCCAGTTGGGGAGCACACATAATCACCTCTAACTGACTGCTTGATGATTATGACTTTGACAAAGTGGCATTATTTGCTGCTAATGGATGAGATGATGATTTATTACTAATTACTCTCTTTTTCTACAATTTTTATATTATGTTAAATGAAGGATTACAGTTGGGGTAATAAATATTCACTAGAAAAAAAGTGTCGAGCAGCAGAGTTCATGAAACTAGACCCTGAATAGAGAAGCCATTTTAATTACTCAGGGCCAGTTGTGAGAGGAAAGTATAGACTAGACAGCATATCATTAACTCTGTCTCCCACCTCTCCTGTGAGTTTCTGTTTTTTTTTCAGGAGTCCTCAGCCCACTCCAGGTTCTTCAAATCAATCCCTCCACCTACCCTTAGTTTCACTCTCCCTCTTTTCTGTTAAGACATTAGTGAAAACTCAAGAGAAAGAACTTAAGTTGTGACATAATACCTAGCCTGGGTCATTTTGGACTTTAAGAGTCTTCTAGAAAAAAAGAAGAAGAAAACAAAAAGCTTTCTTAACATAAAGAACTAACAATAAGCTGAGGATCTGGAAATGAGAGTGTAAAGAGAAAGAATCAGAGGGACAGAAGTAAATACAATTAAATGTAATAAGGGGCACTAATTCTTATAAACAGTGGTGAGACCTCTGGGGTAAGACGGGAGTTACATTAACCAGTTTCAAATCCCCTTTTGTAAGAGGCACAGATACAGACCAGGGTTGTCCTAACTGGAGCCAGGGGCTTGATGGGCTGGTGTTGCAACACAGAAGAGTGGTATGGATACAGACAGTGCTCATTAATCAAAGTTTTGAGTACAGGGTTAGGAGACAAATTGAGAGATGAAGCAAGGCTGAGCAAGAGAACAGATTGAAAGCCCCCTGAGGACAAGCACCAGCTCTTTATACTTCTTGATAATCCCCACAATGCCCAGCAGTGTCCAGAGCACAGAGGACCCTCTGAAAATGTGTGCTGACTGACTCCTGGTGGGTTGACTAAAGTAGTGAGGAGCAGTATTCTCCGCACATTGTTGTTGCTGTCATTCAGTTGCTAAGTACGTGCGACTCTTTTCGACCCCATGGACTGCACTATGTCAGGCTTCCCTGTTCTTCACTATCTCCCAGAGTCTGCATGTAGATTAACCAATAACTACTTTATTTAAAGTGTGCAGGTCGCATTTGTAAAAGATGCCATATTTTTATCAGAAAATGCAATATCACCAACTTAAGCATTATTCTTTTATTCACTTTCACTAGAGGTTTTCACTGCAAGCTAAAATTTCATATACTTTATAATTAGCACACACAGCAGTATCTGATCTTAATGTTGTACCTGTGATCAAGCTTTATTGTTGAGTAAGTTGCTTTTGAAGCTGGTTTATGTTATTCTTCCTTAACTAAATTTGTAGACCTCTTATTGCAAAATGTGGTTTCTTACAGCATTTTTTAGAATATTATATGTTTTGTTTAAATTCTATCTTCAAATTTTTAAGCATAGGATTTACCTTATTAAGTAATATAATTAAATTAATGTCATAAAGTTTTGAATCTTATAAAATGTTTATACGTCATCACTGGGCTGTCAGTAGAAGGGACCACCTACCCATCCCAATTGTTATTCTACTGGACAAGCCTATACTTCAGCAGTAGATGCAACTCTAGACTCTCACCAATGCTACGTGGTCAACTGACCTGAAGACATAATGGGTCCTGAAGGATGAGTAGGTGTTCACCAGGTAGGGAACAGAGGGTAGGGTACCCTAAACAGAGAAAACTACTTTTCAAGCAGAAAGTCTAATAGAAGACTGAGTGTTTGGGCAATGATAGAAAGGTCACTATAATGAGAATGTTGCATGTAAGAGGGTAGAAAGAAAGAAATATTGGCTAGTAAGGTTGTTAGAGTGATACTATGCTAAGTACTTGTAAGGACAAATTTTTACCTATGGGCAACTCCAGAGAAATAAAACCAATATGATACATAAAGAGATTTATTATGAAGAACTGATTCACTAAATTACAGAAGCAGAGAAGTCTCAGAGTCTGCCATCTGTAAGCTAGAGTTCCAGGAAAGTCAGTGTCCAGCCCAGGTCAATTCCAGCCCAGGTCCAGAGGTCTGAGAACTGGAGCTGACTGAGTGTAAGTCCCAATTCCAGGGCCCGAGAAGACCTGTGTCCCAGCTCAGCAGTCAGGCAGAGACAGAGAATTTTTCCCTACTTCCGTATTTTTGTTCTATTCAAGACCCCAATGGATTGGATGATTTTCACCAATGTTCACTCTGCTTTACTCAGTCTACCAATTCAAATCTCTTCCAGTAACACCCTCACAGACACACCAGAATAATGTTTAACCAAATATCTGGGTAACCCACAATCATAAAACTAAACATCATAATTTTAAAATTAAACAACATAATTTTATGTTGACACATAAAATTAACCATCACAGAGACTTAAGAAGAAAAGTAGTATAATTATATCTGAACTTTAGAAATATGATGCTGACACAATGTAGAAGATAGAGTTGAAAGAGAAAAGAACTGAAAAGACCAGTTGGGAATTATCTTAGTGAGAAAGTCAGAAGTGAAGTCCAGGGAGGAGTGGATGGCCTCTACGGATAATTCAGGAGTAGAGTCAACAACACTTATAACTTATTAAATGTATAATCAATTGGAAAAGAGGTGACTCCAACATTTCTAATCTGCTCCTGGGTGTGTGTGAAAAATTTTGTGTAAAATTGTTCCTTATTTTTTTTTAACAGTTGTCCCATCAGGCTTTGTCTTCTGAAGAACTTTGAGGTAAGTTGAGTAAAGAAATAGTCACATACTATAAAGGGAAAAAAAACAACATTATTTAAGTACCTACTAAGTTCTGGCTTTAGACTAACCAGTCATATTTAGTCCTTACAGAAGTCCAATGAGACAGATTTTTTTTTTTCTCTATTTACAGATTGAGGCACAGAAAAACAATTACACAGTCAGTCCAGTTGCTCAGTCGTGTCTGACTCTTTGCAACCCCAGGGACTGCAGCATGCCAGGCTTCCCTGTCCATCACCAACTCCTGGAGCTTGCTCAAACTCATCATCAAGTCAGTGATACCATCCAACCATCTGATCCTCTGTCTTCCCCGTCTCCCCCTACCTTCAACCTTTCCCAACATCAGGATCTTTTCCAGTGAGTCAATTCTTCACATCAAAGTGGCCAAAGTATTGAAGCTTCAGCTTCAGCATCAGTTCTTCCAATGAATATTCAGGACTGATTTCCTTTAGGATTGACTGGTTGGATCTCCTTGCAGTCCCAGGGACTCTCAAGAGTCTTCTCCAACACCACAGTTCAAAAGCATCATTCTTCAGTGCTCAGCTTTCTTTATGGTCTAACTCTCACATCCATACATGACTACTGGAAAAACCATAGCTTTGACTAGATGGACCTTTGTCAGCAACGTAATGTCTCTGCTTTTTAATATGCTGTCTAGGTTGGTCATAGCTTTTCTTCCAAGGATCAAGCATCTTTTAATTTCTTGGCTGCAGTCACCATCTGCAGTGATTTTGGAGCCCTTGTGTAATACCTACACAAGGTCACACAATTGGTAAGTGGCAGACCCAAAGTATTCAAATTCAGGGTTTGGGGCTCTGAAATAAATATTTTTCTACTCCCTCCTTTATGTCGCCTCTCAGTAGAGTGAAATACATCATCTTAAAACACAATTGTGTGAATACTTTCATCAAGAAAATTCAAAAGGGCTTTGAATTTCCACTCTGGAAATAGTAGGGAAATGGAAGTAAATAATCATTCTAATATTGTGAGTATACAAAAAACTCAAAAGTCTCAGGTTCCATTAGCAGTTTTGAAACTGACTGGTGGAGCAGCCATTAGAATTATTTTGTGTTGGTTCATCTGTATTCCCCGGTTGTATTATTAGTAGCAATGGGAGTCATTCACAAGCGAAGTGTACCACCTGTAATGCATGCTCACATTTAGCCAGAAAAGGACTGCTTTAAAATTCCAAGAGACATAAGTACAGTTTTAAAAACCTTGCAAAAATGAACGTCTAACAGGCCCTAGATTTGTTCATTGGATTAACATGCCCTACCAGATTCTTCTAGGATACTACAATGAGGATTTAATGCAACAGAGATAGGTGATTGTATCGGTTGAATGACTGATTAGCTGAACTGAATCCTAGTGATTGAAAATGTGGAGTGATGCCAGCCTTCCCATATAAACTCTTCTTTATGGATTTTGACGCAGGATTCATTCAATAAATATGTATTGAGTGACTTATATTTACCAGTGAAGTTCTGTACGCTGCAAATACATAGGGGAGTAAGCAAGATAGCCAGGCACGGAGTTTATATTGCACACGGCAAGGGTGGGGAGTAGGGCAGAAGGAGTGAGAGCAGGGAGGAAAATGGGCAATAACTAAGCAATCAAGCATAAACAGTTCCAGAGAGTTGACTCATGCTGTGAAGATAACTAAACCCGGTGACACAGTAGAGGACTATCCTGGTTGTCAGGCAGGGAACTCCTGAGAGGATGGTTTCAGTATTTGAATGGAGACTTGAGAGTTAAAGAGAATGGCCCAGAAAGAGGTCTGGGCATAAACCCTTCCAGGCAGAAGGAAGAAAGCACAAAAGTCCTAAAGCAAGGATGAGCTTAAGATGAAAAGAGGAGAAGGCTAGTGTAACTGGAACACAGCCAGGGGAATGTGTATGAGAGGGGGCTAGAGAAGTAGATGGGACAATCGGGGGAACTTTCAAGACTGTGTATGGCAGAATGTCCCCTAAAAATTTATGCTCCCTTTCCAGAGGGAAGAGAGGTGCCTGGGATGTGGTTCCTGCCAGAGACTACATTTCCCAGCCCCCGTAGCTTCTAGTGGGGGTCATATGACCAATGGAATGTGAGTGTTGTAATGCAGCCATATTAGTGCCACTGCAACTAAGTGGGTGTACTTTTCCACCCGTTGTCCCTCACCGGCCCACAAGATGCAGAAGATTCTGAGGCAGCTAGCAAAGCACAGGACCACAAGATGACAAACCCGAGTCCCTGAATCATCAGTGGAGAACTGCTCAAAACCAGGATCACCTACACTGAACTGCTACATGAGCCAGGGGTAAACTTTCATGTGTTAAGCCATGGATGTTTTGAGTTTTATTTATCACCACCTTAACTAATATACCCTGACAAGGAACTTGGATTTTATTCAAACTGCATACAAATGCCACTGGAAGGCTCCAAGGAGAGGATGGAGGTGACCTGGTTAATGGATTTAAAGACCACTGTGGCTGCTTAATCTGGGCAGGAATTTATAGAATCGGTGGTAACAGCATGCATGACCTTCTTTGGAGTTGAGCCAAGGATTTTCTAGCTGATTAGATGTCAGTTTCAGGGGAAAGAAGAGTCATGGGAGTTCCCTGTCTTGTGACTTGGTGAAACATTCTCTGGCAGGAAGGTCTGAGGAATGCTTTCCCTGAAGACAAGCTTAGCTTTTTTTGGCTGTTATTGTACCCATTGACCAGATGGGAAAACTAAATATATTTAGTATTAGGAAGTCTACAAAATAAATAAATAACATTTATTTTTAGTATATATTCTGAAGGAAACAGTAACTTGTTTCACAACTAGCAAAGGGAAAATGCTAGTGCTAGATTAAATGGTTAATCGAAGTCACTGATCATTAAGCTTTCCATTTTTGGAAGTATAGCAAAACTAAGTGATAAAATTAAAGACTATATGAATTATAGTGAATGATGAAATTCTGTCTAATAACACTATTGATAATGTGAATGTTGAATCAGATATTTTTAAAAAACCAGTTATTTTTTAAGCTGGTCTTTTTTTAATTTACACCAACACAAATGTATATTATCCAAATGTCACAAACTGTTAGAGCTCCAAAAGACTTTAAAAATTACCCACTAATATGTTCTCAACTTAAAAACAGTGCTACTTACTCCCATAAAAATGCCTTGTCCTAAATCATAAAGCTAAGCAGTTTACCTGACTTGAAACCCATTGGTGCGAATCCAATTTTCAGCATTAAGACACCTCTAAACCATATCAGAAACTAGACTCTCTAAAGTCAAGAATCACAGACAATATGTTTTACTCTATAGTGGTGGTGATTTAGTCTCTAAGTCATGTCTAACTCCTGAGACTCCATGGACTATAGCCTGCCAGGCTCCTCTGTCCATGGGATTTTCCAGGCAAGAATATTGGAGTGAGTTGCCATTTCCTTCTCCAGGGCATCTTCCTGACCCAAGGATCAAACCCTAGTCTCCTGCATTGCAGGCGGATTCCTTACCAACTGAGCTACCAGGGAAGCCCACTTTATAGTAGGTTTCTCAACCAAATAATATTTCAATGAAAATAACTGACCAACTAAAAGAGGAGTAAAAGAAATCCAAACTCAAATATCACTCAACAAATTTACAATCTAATTTTTATCCATCTAATTTGTGTTTCTTTAATCATATGCACTGACTTTGGTAATACAGTGTAATACTAAACTTAGAAACATATAAGCTTTCAAAATGCCTTATTTCATTTATAGGAACCCTATAGAAGAATCTGGAATAAACATTGAAAGAAGGTGCATTCATACTTTAATTTTCACTAGAGAAATAAAACTTTTAGTTTCAAAAGCTGTTTTGCATCATGACATAGTGTTAATTGGAATTTCATCTGATGAACCAAAGCTGAGAACAAGGAACTACACACCCTATAATCCAAAAACCCTCCCTATAGGACTAGCTTAGATGTTGCCAAAACCTGTTCTGAGAACCTGAGCCCATAGCCTGGCAGAAAAAATAAAATAAAATATTCTTTAGAAAAATTCATGAGAGTGGATTTTTCAGTCCCTTTTCCATGGAGAAGGGAATTGAGGGGTGGAGGGAGTGCTCTCGGAGAAGGCAATGGCACCCCACTCCAGTACTCTTGCTTGGAAAATCCCATGGATGGAGGAGCCTGGTAGGCTGCAGTCCATGGGGTCGAGAAGAGTCAGACACGACTGAAGTGACTTAGCAGCAGCAGGGAGTGCTCTGCCTCCCCTCCCCCATGGAAAACACCCAGCCAACTAGAAAGTGCTGCAGCGCAACTATTTATATATATGAATAAGAGCACCTTAGTTCGTGACTGATGATCACAGAGAATGAGGCTAGAAAGTTTTTAAGAGAATCTGAACTGTCCACCAAGATAGCAGCTATTCCTGGCAAATAAACAAACAAAGATGACATCAGAGTGAGCATGCTGAACTTCTATGTGTCCCAGTAGGATAAAGGCACTCTGGACCATCTGAATGCCACAGAGAGGAGCCAGGCTAGCCCCGTCTTGAAAGGGCTCAGCTAGCAGGGCACTGGGACCCCAAAAAACACTCAGTAGGGTACACAGCCAGAGAAAAGAAACTCAGAGGGCATCACAGAGGTCAGCCAGAGAATATGTGACCTGTGCAAGACAAGAAATAGAAGTGATGTTGCTTAGTTGTGTCTGACTCTTTGCAACCCCATGGACTGTAGCCTACAAGACTCCTCTGTCCATGGAATTTTCCAGGCAAGAGCTGGAGTAGGTTGCCATTTCCTTCTCCTGGGGATCTTTCCAACCCAGGGATCGAACCCGGGTCTCCAGCGTTGCAGGCAGATGCTTTACCGTCTGAGCCACCAGGGAAGCCCCTTTGTGCAGGACAACTACTACTACTACTACTAAGTCACTTCAGTCGCGTCCGACTCTGTGTGACCCCATAGACGGCAGCCCACCAGGCTCCCCCGTCCCTGGGATTCTCCAGGCAAGAACACTGGGCTGGGTTGCCATTTCCTTCTCCAAAGCATGAAAGTGAAAAGTGAAAGTGAAGTCACTCAGTCGTATCCGACTCTTAGCGATCCCATGGACTTCAGCCTACCAGGCTCCTCCATCTATGGGATTTTCCAGGCAAGTGTACTAGAGTGGAGTGCCATTGGATGTCATGAAACACACTCCTGAAAGAATCCTAGCACTGGGGCATATGCCAGAGAGAACATGGGGATCATTTACACCAGTACCAGGCGAGTCAGAAACTGTCGTCATCTAGTTGTCCTCCCCACTTGCCAGCCTGACTCTGAAGAGGATGGAAGCAGCAGCCTTCTGAGCAGACACCTGGAGGGAAAGAGCAAAGTGAAGAAGCAAAGGGAAGCTAGGACCTGCCTCGCAGACCAGCCACCAGGCAGGTGTGTGTGCGAGCTAAGTCGCCTCAGTCGTGTCCAGCTCTTTGTGACCCCATGGATTGTAGCCCACCAGTCTCCTCTGTCTATGGGATTCTCCAGGCAGCAAGACTGGAGTGGGTTGCTGTGCCCTCTTCCAGGGGATCTTCCTGACCAGGGATAGAACCTAGGCCTCTCATGTCTCCTGCATTGGCAGACATATTCTTTACTACTAGCACCGCCTGGGAAGCCCGCCAGCCCAGGGCTCTTGTCTTCTCTGAGCACTGGGTGGGCAGTGGAGGGGGATGGGAGGACACAGGAGGGGCGGGATCCTCAGATGAGACTCTAAAGTTGCCATTTAATACTTGAGAGTGAACCTATTTATTAACACCTAGAAACTGACTGAAAAGCTACATGATCTGTTCAAGTTGTCATCAAGGAGGCAGAGAAAACTGAGCAAGCATAATTAATGGCTGTCGAGAAAGAAAGATAAATACTGTTTCTTGGTTAAACCCTACTGAGTTAGGCACATTTAATAAACCAGTTAAAGCATTAACAACAAAAAAACATAAACAAGATGCTAAGATAAACAAGGAATATATCCAGTCATAGTCCATACACTTAAGATTCCTTTCTAATCAGATCCAGTTTCAGTATATTTGCAACCAGGTGAAATTAGCTTATAAGAGGGCTGCAAGTGGCTTTAAACAATTTAAATATTAATTATAAAAAATCAATTTGAGAGATGTCTTCAAGGGAAAGGAAACCAATGCAAATAAGGCTAGGACTAGGAAACTGACGTTACTGGGGAAGCATATTTATTCTCTATCTTCAACGTGTTAAGTGGTGTTTAGAGGCATGAGAAGAATTAGAAGATGTGCTTCTTATTCTTGGAACCATCTGGATGGAATAAATCCATGCTTAAAAGAAAAAAAGACACTAGAGAAGAAAATAATAGTGCAAAGTAAGTACAATCAAGAGCTGTAATAAAAATAAAGGGATATACTACAGAAATGTACACACAAGAAGGTAGAGACACAGTGAAGATAATTTGTCGAAACAGACAATCCAGGAAGACAGAGGATATTGAAAATGCTTTTCTGTTGCAGATTACAAAGCTCAGGTAGAGATAACCCATGAGAGTCAATGGTGATTTCCATCATATGGCCATCTGTTGGCAGTCTCATTTATGGAAAGAAAAAATGAGCACCTAAGAAATTAAGTAGCCTTGCTGTGAATTTTACTGCTAAGAAAAATACTATGGGGAAATGGTTAACAGGATTTTTTTTCTGATCCGAAGAGAAAAATCAGTTGGCTATCTAAATCTGTCAAGATGCTTCTTGACCATGGAATGAAAGTGCTGATAGCATGATAATATTTTGGACTTCTAAATACTAAAGAAAATGAATGGAGACAGACTTACTTTAAGAAAATAAATGTACATGAAGCTATATTAATGAAATAATGAACATTGAAATGAAACTCATTTGGAGAAACCATGGAGAATTTAACCAAAGGATTTCTTTGAATTCAAGTTTGACCAGGACAAAGAGCCCTTTTCTGCTTAAAATTCCAACAAGCTTTTTGCTCTCCACAGTGATGCATGGCCTTGGATTTAGCTCTCGGAGAAGGCAATGGCACCCCACTCCAGTACTCTTACCTGGAAAATCCCATGGACGGAGGAGCCTGGTAGGCTGCAGTCCATGGGGTCTCGAAGAGTCGGACACGACTGAGCAACTTCACTTTCACTTTTCACTTTCATGCTTTGGAAAAGGAAATGGCAACCCACTCCAGCGTTCTTGCCTGGAGAATCCCAGGGATGGGGGAGCCTGATGGGCTGCTGTCTATGGGGTCACGCAGAGTTGGACATGACTGATGTGACTTAGCAGCAGCAGCAGCATAAGACAATTATTTGGCCTGGGTTTCCCTATGAACCACCGCTGAGATTCCAGAAAGACGTTTTAAGGGCTGTGGGTGTGTTTGGTGGTATAGACGATGCACCTCTGGGGAGAAGGCTTTGTGCCTTATTCCCAGACGGTCCACCATTGCATAAGAATCTTGTTACCAACGTGCGACTTGGCTTTGCTGTCCACAGGCCACATGCTGAGAAGTTATTCCATTCTTCAAGTATCACAGAGCATTTGAAAGAGAAGAAAAGAACACATTGGGGAAGGCTGTTCATGTTAGATTTTTGTCAGTTAGTGCACATTCAGTTATGCTGACCCAGATATTCTGACTTCAACAGTTTTCCACATCTACTAAAAAATCCTGATATCAGCAAGCATGTGGCCTGGCAAGCTGGGAGTATTAACCTGCATTCCCATCAGGATTCTTCATCATTTTAACATGGTTCAGCCGTGGTTAGCTAGGCTGTATTATTCTCTCATTTTGGGTGTGGTTCTTGTTGGTACTTCCTCTTATAACAGATGGTAGTGATTCCTGTACATGAGGTAGGACCATCTCTGTCTTTACTTTTTTTTTTTAATCTGTCAGTTTTCAGTTAGGAAAGAGGATATTCTTTTAAATATCAAAGGGCAGTGCTGAGATCTAAAACACAGCTCTAGGTCTAATTATTTTCTGAAGAAAATAAGATTGTACTCCAGCAAAATGATTAGTCTCTCCATTTGCCACAAGATGTAAACTGTAGACTATAATAGACCACTGAACAGTTCAAACCAAAATTATAACTTCTGATTAAGTAGTATGGCCTGGCCTGCTGAATCACCAGTATGGAAACCCACCCCTAAAGAATGTGGAAGCCAAGATGACATGGGTCACTGCTGTTTGTGGAAACAACATGATTTTTTTTTTTTTTTGTCTTTTCATTTAACTCTTTAGTAACTAATCTCATCCTCCAAATTCTGCAGCAAAAGCACAGTAACAATGATGAAGCAGGTGTGATCAGAGTCAGGAAATAACAGATAAGTTATGAGGAGCAACAGGCAGTATTCATGGATTTATTCCACAGCAGCTTATGGGTAATATCATCTCTGGCACTGGAAAGAACAGTGAATTGCACCCATGAGACTGTTGCATCTGACTTTTCCAGGCCTAAAGTGCACTCTCCCAACTTCAGAAAGATGTCTATATGACCTGTATAACCTCCAACATTATCCTTGAGTGACTTTAGATGTTATGAAAGCTACTACATGAATCACTTGGGATGTTTTTGTTGGTAGGTAATAGAAAACCCAGCTCAAACTGATATTAATAGTAAAGTTAATTTATTGGCTTACATAAGTGACATGCCCAGAAACTATATAGACTTTGGGGATAATTTGACTAGGGCTCTGGCTCCAATTTTTGCTATGGTTTTGGCTCTTTCTTCCTCCAGGTATCACCTTTATTTTCAAGCTAACTTCCCTCCTGGTGACTGTGATAGTTACTTTTTGTGTCAACTAAACTGGCCATAGGGTGCCCAGATTAAGCACTATTCATGGGTGGGCTGTGAGGATATTCTGGATGAGATTAACATTTGAACTGGTGGTCTCAGTAAAGTAGATTACTCTCGCCAGTGTGAGGGGGCATCATCCTATCAGTTGAGGGCCTGCATAGAACAAAAGGTGAAAGAAAAAACTTAACCTTTCTTTCCTGCCTCATTGCATGAGCTGTAACATTTCATCTCCTATTTTCAGACTGGTATTTGTACCATCAAGCTCCCTGGCTCTCAGGTCTTCAGACACAGATTGAATTAGACCACTGGCTTTCCTGAATCTCCAGCTTGACAATGGCAGACTGTGAAATTTTCAGCCTCTAAAATATCGTGAGCCAATTTCTCATAACAAATATCTCTCAACAGAAAGATAGATAGATAAATATAGATATATGTAGGCAGGTATATGGGTAGATAGAGATGTGTGGATTATATGTATGTGTGTGGATAGATAGAAATATGTATATGTGTATGGAAATTGTATATGTTTTATATGTATTTTATATGTATATATGTATAAAATTTGTATTTTATATGCATACTGTCTATGCATATAAAATATAAATTTTATATATAATATAAATTTTATATGTATACACAGTGTCTTGAAAAGCAGAGACATGACTCTGCTGACAAAGGTCCATATAGTCAAGGCTATGGTCTTCCCAGTGGTCACGTACAGTTGTGAGAGCTGGACCGTAAGAAGGCAGACCACCAAAGAACTGATGCCTTTGAACTGTCGTGCTGGAGAAGACTTCTGATAGTCCCTTGGACAGCAAGGAGATCAAACCAGTCAATCTTAAGGGAGATCAACCCTGAATATTCACTGGAAGGACTGATGCTGAAGCTAAAGCTCTAGTATGTAGGTCATCTGACGCAAACAGGTGACTCATTGGAAAAGTCCCTGATGCTGGGTAAGATTGAGGGCAGAAGGAGAAGAGGGTGTGAGAAGATGAGACGGCTGGACAACATCACTGATGCAATGAACATGAACTTGGGCAAACTCCAGGAGATGGTGAAGGACAGGGAGGCCTGGCGTGCCGCAGTCCAAGGGGTCGCAAAGACCCGGACATGACTGGGCGACTGAACAACAATAATAACACGTATGTATAGATATAGAATACGTGTAATATATTAATATATAATCTCCACACATAAAGTTGTGTTCAACTGACACTTGAACAATGCAGAGTCAGGGACATGAACCCCCAAACAATTAAAAATTCATGTGTACATTTGCAGTTGATCCTTCATAGTGATGGTCCTGTATCTATGGATTCAACCAACCATGGATCATGTAATAGTATAGTATTTATTGAAAAGATCCACAAACTATAAAATAAATAAGATAGAGGATATAATATACAGCACAGGAAGCATAACCAATATTTTATAACAACTTTAGATGGAGTATAGTCTAAAATATCAAATCTCTATGTTGTCCACCTGAAACTAATATAATATTGCAAATCCCAGATTATTAAGGAGAGTTAAGGTGAATTTGCTATTTCTCAGTAACTTCCTATATGGTCTATGAAAAGTGCAAGGTACAATGTCTGCTTCTGGGAACTTCACAGGGTTTGCCAAGCTCACATCCTCTTTCAATGAGTTCCTGTCCCTCGTTTACTGTTTCCAATATTTGAACAAAGTGACCTTGAAAAATTTGCCACAGATGACTGGTCAAAGCACAAGTACCTGATCCAAAAGCAGCAATCTACTGACTAGCCTATAAGAGGGTCTTATCTGGGAGTTCAGTGGTGGGAGAGGAAACTGGATGAAGGCAGTCGAATGTATTGAATACAAACTTTCAGTTATAAGATAAAGTCCTAGGGATGGAATATACAATGTGAAAAATATAATTAACACTACCATATGTTGAATATGAGAGTTGTTAAGATTGTGAATCCTGAGAGTTCTCATCACAAAGAAAATGAACTTTTTTTATTCCTTTAATTTCGTATCAATATGAGATGATGGATATTCACCAAATCTATTGTGATAATCATTCCATGATGCAGGCAAGTCAAATACTTACACTGTACATCTTAAACTTATACAGTGCTGTATGTCCATCATATCTCAATAAAACTAGAAGGGAAAAAAAGAAGTCAATATTACAGGAGTCCTCTGTACCAGATGGTGATTACCTGACCCAGTCAGATTCTCTGGGGGAGTTTGGACATAAGAGATACATGTCAAGAAGTATGAAGAAATCTGACTTTTCTTGCAAGCTAGCGATTACCCTGCCACACTTTTGTGGATAGTGGCAGGAGACACAAGACGAGTCAGAGACAAGGGACTTACTACAGCACAGCAGGCAGCATAAACTTCATATTTGCCTTGGTTCCCCTTGTCCCTCACCCCTTTAGTCACCAAAAGGGTGACAGAGAGCAGCCCGGTGATGCAGTGAGTTTGCATCACAACAGAGGAAACTCAGGGTTTCCCTGGTGGCTCAGATGGTAAAGAATCTGCCTGCAACGCAGGAGGTCTGGGTTCGATCCCTGGATCAGGAAGATCCCCTGGAGAAGGAAATGGCAACCCACTCCAGGATTCTTGCCTAGAGAATCCTGGGGACGGAGGAGCCTGGTGGGCTTCTGTCCATAGGGTCGCACAGAGTCGGACACTACTGAAGCGACTTAGCATGCATGCATGCATTGGAGAAGGAAATGGCAACCCATTCCAGTATTCTTGCCTGGAGAATCTCAGGGACAGAGGAGCCTGGTGGGCTGCTGTCTATGGGGTCACACAGAGTCGGACAAGACTGAAGTGACTTAGCAGCAGCAGCAGCCAGTATTCTTGCCTGGAGAATTTCATGGACAGAGGAGCCTGGGTGGGCCCCAATCCATGGGGTCATAGAGTCAGACACAACTAAACGATTAACACCAAGAAAATTCAAACTTAGGAAACCTAAATCTTTCATAATGAGTTACTAGCAAATCTTCCCATCTTTGTCCTCGTAAGAGAGATATTATTATACTGAATGGCAAAGAAGTTGCCCTCTGCTCCAGAGGGAAACGCTGTCTCCATCTTCCAAGTCTGCTCACCATATAAACACTCATGAAATGATGATCTTGAATAAGTTGTCAGTGCCTCTGCTTGAAAGACGTGCAGAAATGCAAGAGACCCACAAAGAACTGTCCCCCAACAACAACATACAATGGAAAGTTATGATAACTAAGAGACACAAAGAGTAGGCAGCAAGTTCTAACAAGACAGCAGAAGTAGAGAGAAAAGAGAAATAGGAAGTGAAACTATTTGACAGCAGCAGAAGAAATAGGTAAGAGAGGCACAGCATCTTCATACCAGTGGGAGCCTGGTAGTATTTATAAACATGAACTAGTGTTGTTAGGGAACCATTGACCAAAACTGCCAGGCCTGGCCAGGCATAATAACCACTTTTGTGAGCTATCTCACAACAGGAGGTCCTGATAAGGAACTCAGAACTGACAAGTTACTGCTGCCAGAAGAATTTGGGAAGAGATGAAAGTGAAAGAGGAGAGTGAAAACATTGGCTTAAAGCTCAACATTCAGAAAACTAAGATCATAGCATCCAGTCCCATCACTTCATGGCAAATACATGGGGAAACAGTGGAAACAGTGGCTGACTTTATCGTTCTGGGCTCCAAAATCACTGCAGATGGTGATTGTAGCCATAAAATTAAAAGACGCTTACACCTTGGAAGGAAAGTTATGACCAACCTAGACAGCATATTCAAAAGCAGAGACATGACTTTGTCAACAGAGGTCCATCTCGTCAAGGCTATGGTTTTTCCAGCAGTCATGTGTGGATGTGAGAGTTGAACTATAAAGAAAGCTGAGTGCCAAAGAATTGATGCTTTTGAACTGTGGTGTTGGAGAAGACTCTTGAGAGTCCCTTGGACTGCAAGGAGATCCAACCAGTCCATCCTAAAGGAGATCAGTCCTGGGTGTTCACTGGAAGGACTGATGTTGAAGCTGAAACTCCTATACTTTGGCCACCTGATGTGAAGAGGTGACTCATTTGAAAAGACCCTGATGCTGGGAAAGATTGAGGGCAGGATGAGAAGGGGACGACAGAGGATGAGATGGCTGGATGGCATCACTGACTCAATGGACATGGGTTTGGGTAAATTATGGGAGCTGGTGATGGACAGGGAGGACTGGCATGCTGTGGTTCATGGGGTTGCAAAGAGTCGGACATGAATGAGCGACTGAACTGAACTGAACTGAAGAAGAGGGAGGAGACCCCAACACTTAACATGTCCTACCAATCTCAGAGAAATCCTTGAACTGGAATCCATCTTGACTGAGAGATGCACACGCTGCCAGGAATGGCCTTGAATTGGACCAAATATGGACATAGGCAAGAAGATTGGCCAGAGATAACCTGGAAGGGGAACCCCACCACCATAAACCCTGAGACTGAGGCATGTGGCAGAGCAGTTCTCTTAGCTTCCCTTACCCTGCTATTCTCGACTTTCCCTTTCCAAGAAAGTCTTTTGCTTTGTCAGTACCTGTGTCTCCTTAGACAATTCATTTCCTAGTGTTAGACAAGAGTCCATTCTTGGGCCCTAGAAGGGTCCCTCTTTATAATAACAGAATCACATTCCCCTATTGAAATTGAATCATGCAACATTTGTATAGAAGTTATCGGTGAATGGGCACAACAAACACCTTGAGAATCATTTTGTTTGAGAGTGGAAATTTCTCACATTTCCACTAAGGTACCCCCCTCATCAGGTAAGTAAGTCAAGCTAGAATCTCTGGCTGTGTCAGGCTTAGTGGGGAGTTGGGGAGATTGTATCGAGTAGACATGAGTTAAATGCTAGAGGTGACTCACCTCAAAAAGCTAACTACATCTCTATCACAGTAACCACTGATGTTAAAGAAATTGATTTTAAACTGTTTTTAGCTTCTGAATTTTATCTCTTATTTTGCATCTTTATCCAACCTGCTTCTCTAGGCAAGAGGTGTTTACTGTTATTTGTCAGGGGCAATAATAGCCAGATGATTCTAGATATATCCTTGTTAAAGTCAACATAACAATTATCTCAAAGGGGGATACATATTTATTTCAGACACTGACTTGGCCTCTGTTTCTTATTTGTCTAGTTATGATTAGTTCATCGTATTGTATCTCCAAAAATACAAATATCTCACATTTTTTTGCATTATGTGTACACTACAAGAAGACATTTTAAGTTGTTACTATCTCTTATTTACATCACATTAAGTATTTTATTCACTCCTACAACAACAACAATAAAAAAAAACCTTCCTGTTCATTGATAATTAGATGTTTTGCTTCATTTGGATTTCCTCCAACAATCTTCTGTTCAGATTCAGCTCTTATAATTAATTACCCTCTTGCTGAACAACTGAAAACTGAAGTCTGACCAAAGTACATCTCATCCCACACAGATGTCCTAGTTACTCCACAAAAGGTTAATTAATCATAAGAGGTGCTTTAGAGCAGGAGGCGCTGGAAGAAATTCAGACCTAGTTTCTGGCAACACAGAAAAACCACCATCATGCCCGTTGCTATTGAGCTCACACTGAGAGAATCATTTCAATGGAACAAAAATTCAACTGCACAAAATAGCTGGTGGATATAATATCATGCCTCAAATAATGGAGCATGCCACTTCCCAGTCACTGATGATTCAGAATCCCAGACTGCCTGTGAGGGAAGGTCAGCCCTGTTTATCCTCATTTAACAGAGGTGCCTGAAACTCCCGAATCGCAACAATGTCAGAACCGTCTTCATTGTTCTCCTCTCTTTGGCTGGGTGCCATTTCATCGTATGAAAGAACCCTCCTCTCCAGCCAAGGCAGACTAGACATAGTCTTCCAAATACACCTTCCACTTTCCCAATCTGTGGTTTTAGTCATGCAAATCCTCCCAGTCCAGGAATAGGTTTGCCTTCTTCCACTGTCTAGCCAAAGCCTGTAATTCAGTCAAGAGCCAGTTCAGAAACCTCCTCCTCATAAACCTGCCCTGAGAACATTCCAACCCACAGGGAGACCTTCCTCTTTTGACCTAGGAGAAGCTGTAATAGAAGGAACACTGTCCTGGACAACAGAAATATATGCAATATTGGCTCTGTTAACCGTGTGACTTTGAGCAAGTTGTTTAACTCCTATGAGACCCAAACTTTTTTTCAATAAAATGGGGAGAATAGCAACCACTTTGTGGTCTTTATTATGGAGATTAAATAGAATAAGGTGTATGAAAATGTTTGTTATTTTGCTGCTGCTCAGCACTTTTTTTTTTTTTTTTTGCTTACTTGACAATTGACCATTCTTGTGCTTTCATTTTCTTTCTTTATGTTTCTTCCCTTTAACAGGAGATGAGAAGGAATATCACCTTAACAGTCCTTAAGATAGTAATCATCATCAGAGTATCTACCTAATGAGAATAGGAAGGTGGTTCCATTTTTCCAAATTTGTAAATTATGTATTTTAAAGATCTAAGGACTTCCCTGGTTGGTCTAGTGATTAAGAGTCTGTGTTTCCATCGCAGGGAACATGAGTTCAATCCCTGTTCAGGGAACTGAGATCCCATATGCTGCACAGTATATTTGTCACCCTGCTTATTTAACTTATATGCAGAGTACATCATGAGAAATACTGGGCTGGAAGAAGCACAAGCTGGAATCAAGATTGCTGGGAGAAATATCAATAACCTTAGATATGCAGATGACACCACCGTTATGGCAGAAAGTGAAGAGGAACTAAAGAGCCTCTTGATGAAAGTGAAAGAGGAGAGTGAAAAAGTTGGCTTAAAGCTCAACATTCAGAAAACGAAGATCATGGCATCTGGTTCCATCACTTCATGGGAAATAGATGGGGAAACAGTGGAAACAGTGTCAGACTTTATTTTGGGGGGCTCCAAAATCACTGCAGATGGTGACTGCAGCCATGAAATTAAAAGACGCTTACTCCTTGGAAGGAAAGTTATGACCAACCTAGATAGCATATTCAAAAGCAGAGACATTACTTTGCCAACAAAGGTCCATCTAGTCAAGGCTATGGTTTTTCCAGTGGTCATGTATGGATGTGAGAGTTGGACTGTGAAGAAATCTGAGTGCTGAAGAACTGATGCTTTTGAACTGTGGTGTTGGAGAAGACTCTTGAGAGTCCCTTGGACTGCAAGGACATCCAACCAGTCCATTCTAAAGGAGATCAGCCCTAGGTGTTCACTGGAAGGACTGATGCTGAAGCTGAAACTCCAATACTTTGGCCACCTCATGCGAAGAGTTGACTCATTGGAAAAGACTCTGATGCTGGGAGGGATTGGGGGCAGGAGGAGAAGGGGACGACAGTGGATGAGATGGCTGGATGGCATCACTGACTCGATGGACGTGAGTTTGAGTAAACTCCGGGAACTGGTGATGGACAGGGAGGCCTGGCGTGCTGCGATTCATGGGGTCACAAAGAGTCAGACACGACTGAGCGACTGGACTGAACTGAACTGATGCTGCACAGTGAGGCCAAAAACAAAATCAATTTTTTTTACAAAAGAAAGATATATGAAAAGACATTTCCAGACCTTGGGGATGAATCTGCCAGGGCTATAGGGAAAGAAAAGAGGTCAGGACTCTGAGACCAAGAATCTGAACCTCTCATGTGCAAGCATTGGGGGATCCATTTATGGTACTGGGAGTGGCTGTGAATTGAACTGGGAGAGAGTCTACTATAGGAGGCAATCTTGATTGTGTCTCCCTCACCCAGACAAGGTGTCCATCTGCTACCAACAAACTTTTGTGGACAGTGAATGAGATGGCATATGGATTTCCAGGGGCCCTGAGAGCCAGGAAAGAGGGCTTTGATTTTGGAGATGGAAGCAGTGGTGCTGTGGTAACAGCTATAACTTGTCTCATCCTGTCTCATAAACTGTCAGCATGCTTTTCTTCCCTACTTGATTTTATGCTCCTAGAGACCAAAAACAAGTTTCATATTTTGTATATTTCCTTTGGGCCCTGATTCAGAGTATATTCGGTACGTTTCAGTTTGTCTCCTTGGCCCTCATTCGATGAACCACTTTCCTCTTTTCTGTGCATTGTTATATAGCCTTACCGAGAAACCGTAAGAAAGTGGATTCTAAATCAGTGTTAAGGATTCTAGGTGTTTGATGGTTGATATTTGGTTGGTGTTTTCTCCTTGCTGAATGATTCACTCCATTTCTCTGGGAAGCTCCCATGGAAACAGAGAATGAGTGAGCTTGAGGGAAGAGAGAGTGAGAATGGAGTGAGAAAGAGGCTGGGGTACATGGCCATGTATTGGGAGCAAAATGTGCAACTTGTCTTTCCAGAATCAGATACCGTGAGAAAAAGATGGCAGTCCTCATCCATGGTGGCAGCAAGGCGGCAGTGCGGCCCCTGCGGAGTCGAGATCTTCCCAGCCTCCTTGGCCACCATGTTTACTCAAGCCTCATTTGGAAGTCAGTCTTGAACTGACGGTACAGGGAAGATTTCCTTCTGGACTGAGATGTCAATCTGTAAAACGTACTGATGGAAATATATAACAATTTGCATTCAAAGCACCTGTATTCAAGGGTTCACATTTTTTTTCAAGCATGATTGTGCCCAGATAAGAGTACACATAAACTATATTTAAGGATGCCCAAACTGAGTCAGCAAAGTCAAATATCAAGTTTAGCCAAATAGAATTGGAACCCAATTCCATCCTTTAATACATGTATTTATTGTCATTGTTGTTGTTCAGTTGCTCAGTTGTGTCTGACTCTTTGTGACCCCATGAACTACAGCACTGCCAGGCTTCCCTGTCCTTCACTATCTCCTGGAATTTGCTAAAATTCATGTCCATTGAGTCAGTGATGCTATCCAACCATCTCATCCCCTGTTGCCCCCTTATCCTCTTGCCTTCAATCTTTCCCAGCATCAGGGTCTTTTCCAATGAAATTTATTGTCATTACTATCATTCAACAGCATTTCTAATGCTAACACAATCCACTGTGAGGAATTCAGCCAGCACCTAAAACGTAGCCAGGGAGACAATGTTTAATAAAAAATAATTCTGAGACCAGTGCACTTCCAGTTTTTGAAAGCCTTAAAATAAATCCCAATCCCAAATTTATTCCTAATGGTACAAAATTATTTCCACAGCTGCTCCAATAAACATCAGAAAAGGCTTTGCCAACTCCTGACTATTCAGGCTACTGTTGTATAAAAGAGGAGCTTTTAAAAAAAATAACCCTTATCTATCCTCATGAAAGGCTTGCAGGTATTACCAGGTTCTAAAAAATAACATGTTTAATTTCAAGTCTTTTCAAGACTTTCTTGTTATATTTACTCACTTTCTCAATTAGCAGGTGTTGGAAGCCCTGAAAATTTTTCTCTCTGCTCTAATTTTATAGTCAATGACATAGATACAGAGATCTAAACAGATACGGAAATGGATATATCTTGTCCATCCTACTAACCAGATTGTTAAGCTGCTCACAAGCCCTAACTGCAGCTAGAGTTCTCCTGTATCTCCCAGGTAGATGACTACTACAGTTTACTGACAGGCCTTTATAAATGTGTGTTGATTGTTGACTCAATGTAAATATACAAGCCAGTTCTGAATGGATGGAAAAGTAATGGGGAGCTCAACAAATCATCCCATAGCTTTACCTTTCCAGCTGTAAAAAAAAAAAAAAAAATTAAAACTATAGAGGCTGTAGTCTTACCTGTAGCTCAAATGGTAAAGAATCTGCCTGCAGTGCGGGAGACTCAGGTTTGATCCCTGGGTTGGGAAGATCCTCTGGAGAAGGGAATGGCAATCCACTCCAGTATTCTTGCCTAGGAAATTCCAAGGACAGAGGAGCCTGGAGGGCTACAGTCTGGCAGGCTACAGTAGGTGGAGTCACAAAGAGTCAGACACACCTGAGTGACCAACACTACTTCTATAGAGACTGTAAAAAGGTCAGTGGCTTCCAGGGACTAGGGGGACAAGGGAGGAATTATGACTAGGTGGAACATAAAAGATTTTTAGGGCAGTGAAAATATAATATGATACTATAATGATGGATGTATGTCATTAAACATTTGTCTAAAACCATAGAATGTACACCTCTAAAAGTGAACTCTAATGTAAACTCTAGATGATAATGTAAACTTCGGGTGATAATAACGCATCAATGTAGGTTCATTAGTTGTAACAAATACACCACTCTGGTGTGGGACGTTGATAACAGGGGAGGCTGTGAATGTGTGGGGGCAGGTGGTAGATGGAAAATCTCTGAGATTCCCTCTCAATTTTGCTATGAACCTAAAGCTGCTCAAAAAAAAAGAATCTTAAAAAAAAAAATGTTCTTTCCTAATTGGGTGTAAAGACATGCATGCCACTATTTACAACAGCCGGGACATGAAAGCAACCTAGATGTTCATCAACAGATGAATGGATAAAGAAGTTGTGGTACATATATACAATGGAATATTGTGAAAGTCGCTCAGTTGTGTCCTACTCTTTGTGACTGCATGGACTATACCATCCATGGAATTCTCCAGGCCAGAATACTGGAGTGGGGAGCCTTTCCTTTCTCCAGGGGATCTTCCCAACCCAGGGATCGAACCCAGGTCTCCTGCATTGCAGGCAGATTCTTTACCAGCTGAGCCACCAGGGAAGCCCCAATGGAACATTACTCTACCTTAAAAAGGAACGAATTTCATTTTAGTTCAGTAAACTGAACCTAGAGCTTGTTATACAATGTGAAGTAAGTCAGAAAGAGAAAAATAAATATCATAAATTAAGATTTTTTTAATGGAATCTAGAAAAATAGTACTGATGAACCTATTTGCAGGGTAGGAATAGAAACGCAGACACAGAGCACAGACTCATGGACACAGCAGGAGGGGGAGAGGGTGGGATGAACTAAGAGTAGCACGGAAACATATATGTTACCATATGGAAAACAGCTAGCTAGTAGGAAGTTGCTGTATAACACAGGGAGCTCAACCTGGTGCTCTGTAACAATTAGAGGGGTGGAATGGGGGAGGGGGTGGGAGGGAGGTTCAAGAGGGAGAGGACATATGTATACTTACGGCTGATTCATGTTGTATGGCAGAAACCAATACAACATTGTAAAGCCATTATCCTTCAAATTAAAATAAATTAAAAACAAGAAAAAAGCGTTCCTTCCCAATTCTGCGTAAAAACATGCAAGCTGGTGCCATGCACAACTTCAAAAGGAAGGAAGGCCTGCCATACTCAGGTTGTTCCCTGGAGCTACTCAGCATTAATGAGGTGTTCCAAAGCAGGGAGACAGGCAAGCAAGGGAGCAAGAGAAGAGACAGGCCTGTGACAAGTGGAGAAGCAACTCCACAATCACAGATATGTAGGTTTAGATATTTCCTCCCCAGTGATTTAACGTGATATAATTGGATCTATCTTTGGCATCAGAGAAATCTGGGTTGGGTTCTGACTCCATCTCTTACGGGATGGGTGTACTTGAGCACATTACTGATTCCCTCCAATCCTCATTTTCATCACCTGTAAATAGGTGGAATAGCAGATTTGCTGTGAAAATTAAATACGCTAATTCACTCAAAGTGCATGAACAGAAACTGAACATTCAACTACTGTTAGTTTATTTGCCTTTCTGACCTCCTTCCCTAACAAGGTTTTTCCATAAAAGCAGGGCTGAGAGAGATCACAAAGTAACCCAACTTCTCGCCATCACAATTTTTCTCAACTTTTAAGAATCTACATGCCTCTTGATCATACAAAAATTCTCTTTCCCACATCCCATGTTGAGATTTATAGCTCTGACCCCTTAAAATGGGCTGGTAAATTAAAAAGGCAAATAATACACAAATATTCTCCAAATCTCTCTCTCCAAACCACAGAGAGTGCTGTGGACAAGCCCACAAGTCTGTGTGTGGATGAGTGTGGGTGTGTTTCAGAGTGAATTTTTCATTTGCTACTCTCTGGTTACTTAGCCCCTGCCAGAAGAATTCAGTTATTCCCAGAAGTCAGACACAAGTCAAGTCAGCTGTTTTGCTTAAAGAAACAAGATACAAATTAAAGCCGCAAATGGAAAAGTGAGGGAAGAAGAAATTGTTTGGGTGGCTATATAATCACTGAAGTTCTTGCCAGCAGCCCACGGCAGGCTCTCACCACCTGACTGTTTTTCAGGAAATGCAAATAACACATAGCCTTGCTCTGTGATATCTCTGTAAGCCAACTTGCTCGGTGCTTGCATTGGACTCTGTGGATCCAGCATTGGGAAGGGTAGGGAGGGAGTGAAACAGGCATCTTTTAGATTTCCCTCACTCTTTACTTTGTCTTTATCCTGGTTGGAATCCATCAGGCTTGTTCAAACACGTTACCCAATTTGCACTAAATTCGTGAGACAAAGGGCTCCATGCGGCTTGAAGGTGATCTTGCAGCCACACAGTTAAGTGATGTCAAAAGGTTGCCACAATTCTCTGTTAGTCTGGGACAGAAAGAAGTGCTTCAGCAAGGTTTGTGTAGCATACCTCTCAAGAGGGCTCAATGGGAGCTACAGGGAGACTTTGAGGGAAAAAAAAAAAAGCTTTTTTTAAAAAAGATGAGCATTCAAAATAATTTCAACAAATGCCAAAAAATCAAATCAAGATCTCTACACCCTAATCTGTAAATAGATATGCTGGGTTACCTTTTTCATATTCTGCAATTTCATTTTCTTGATAAAAGCTACATTCTTCTAAATTGGTTTTATCCGATGCTAATCACATATACACACATACATAGCCATATCCAAAAAGACTAAAAGAAAACTTTTCTGGTCATTAAAACCAGGCTAGTTTTAATGACCAGAGTAGTGATCATACATCTCAGGGTAACCTTCTAGGACTGGCAGCTTTTTCCTTTCGGAAACATACCATTTTGACACACATGGGTCATTCTCTGGCATAGAAAGCAGAGCCCAGCAACTTCTTTATCAGAAGAACTCACAAGCATTAATTTCTAACAAAGCTAATCCATCCCTGTGCCAGCAACACAATAGACCTAAATGCCCACACAGGCATGTGTGTGCACATACACACACACATGCGTGCACACACACACACATGCGTGTACACACACACACATGCGTGCACACACACCCTGAAATTCTGTTTGATCAGCTTCTAGTCCTCACTGCCTGGGTCTGGGAGGGACAGACTAAACATGGTCACCCACACTGATATTTCCTACACTCAGAACAACCAATGAGAACCACGATCTCACTTTTCATTCTGTTCTTTGAGCGACCTTCCACAAAGAAAATCCACTAGTACAGGGAAAGTGTGGAGCAATGCCTAGAAATAGACACTGAGGCTAAATTAACATTTTGCCCTTGACCTGACTTAAAAGCAGCAACAAGCAAAACTGGAAAACAGAAGCACTCCCTCTCTTAGCCATGTCTGGCTGTCTTCTCTCCATGCTTAGTGCTAAGGATACAAGATGAACCAGACAGACCCAGATTCTGCTCTCATCAAATTTACAGAACAGGGGCAGAAACAGACAAGAGGCAATTGCAGGACAGTGTGATAAGTGCAAAAAGAGAAGTCAGCTAAGGATGCCCTTGGAGTGCAGAGGGGAATATCTAACCCTGGAAGGTGATCAGAAGTTAGATCAAAGACAGGGTGGGAGGGGAGTGGTAAGGAAGAAGAGCCCTTCTGCTTCTGTGTGGCCGGGGTATGGTGAGTTATAAGACTACACAGATAGAGAGGGTCAGGTAGTGAAAGGCCTTATAAACCAGAATAAAGACTCAGGGAGTCAGAGTACTTTAAGCAGGGGAGTGACATGTTCAGATTTGCTGTTTAGAAAGAGCACTTTGTCTGCAGTAGAGAGAATGAATTGGAAAGCAGCATAGTGAAAGGTGGGGAGAGCAGTTAGAAGCAGTTGAAGTAGTCCAGACAAGAGCCAATGGCAGCTTGGCTTACAGACTTGACAGTGAAAATGGAGAGAAGTGGACGGATTTAAGGAGCCAAATCTCCACCTTCCCTCAATCACATGAAGGGGAATGATATCCTACAGCGGGGAGGGGATGTGACATTGCGTCTAACGTCCTTCAATTAGGAATAATCATCTCACATTTTCTCTTAGAATACCATCTCCTGTTCATCTTCTTCACTTAAATTCTTAGTCATTGAAAGAAATAAGAAATCTATCATTTATTTTGGACCCAGAAAGATCAGACAGTTCTCCTGGCTGATACAAACAATTCATTTTGTAATCATCCAGCATGTATTTTCCAGAGGACCTGCACAGCCACTGTTTCACTTCTGGCACGTGTTCATCAGTCCACTTTCTCAAACTGAGTGAGTGAGCAAATGGCAATCAATGTTCCCAATAAAAGTTTTAGGAGATAATTACAGTGATGGGAAATGTAGTCATTACAATAGTCATGCTGGGTGTGTTGTGATGCTACTAATCACACGAAGTTTTCTGATTTCATGTAAATTGCAGGTACCTTTACTCTTGTAGGAATTTCTATTAATAGATAATATCATTATGCTAATAGCTGCTTGAAGTATAATTTTAAAAATTTAAGTGATCTAAGCCAGACATTTTAAAACACTATGACAACCTAACAAATATGAACCAAAAAATAAATCTTATCACATTTAAGGGAATTATTTTTAAAGAGAGATATCTGCAATTTACCCACTAAAACATAGAATTATACTTCATGGACAGACTGAGTATGTACCTTTTTTCAATTACCCAACAAAACAGAAAGTCCAAATGTTCACTATCTGAGCTCCTGTTTATTGCTACTGGGTGAATGTTTATACACGCACACTACAATTATGGAATATAGAAAGGTATGCCAGTGTTTATTTGTTCATTCAAGAGACATATACTAGGCACTTACCCTATGCCCAACGCTATGGTAGGCACTACTGACAGGCCAGAGGGGTAACTTATATTCAGAGAAACACGATACTGATATATGTGCCAAATACGGAAAAGCATAAGACACTAGAATGCTATAGAGGAAGATGTCCTTAATCATGGAGGGCTTCCTAGAGGAGATAATTTTTAAGTTAGCTTTTGGCAAAAAAAAGTCAAGAGCTTGGCAGACAAATCCAAACAGTAGGGGAATAACTCAGAGGAAAAAAAGACTGCTCAAGGGTACAGAGGTCCAAAAAGAACAGTGTGATCTGGGATAGAGCATAAAGAACATTAGAGAAAGGTCAGGTGAAGACCGCTGAGGTCTTGTTATGCCAGAATACAGCCATTAGGGTAGGAAAGAAGCACGGATAGATTGTCTTTGACTTACTCTGTAGAAAAAAAATATCTATGCAGCTAGGGCACCATTTCTTTAAATTAGTTTATTGCAGTTAATAGTATAGTAACCAAATTGTTCAAATCATTGCATGGAGCAGAGTATTGAAAAATAAGACTGTCCTCAGAAATTTAATATATATCCCCTTTCTTACCTACCTCCCTTACCTTGATAACTCAGACTCAGCCTTCAGTCTTTGGCTTCAGCATCACTTCCTTAAAAGTCCTCCTTGATCACTCTGATTGGTCAATGACTACATCCGTGCTTAGCCATTTTGAGAGTAGTCTGGTTTGCACAGGATCATGTACACACTGCTAAAAAGCACCCTTCCCTTTCCTCCTTTCTTTATACACACACACAGAGGTACACACACACACACACACACACACACACACACACACACACACAATACTCGCCCATGCACCAAGTGTTGAAAAGTCTCACACTTGATAAGGGCTTGGTCAGTATTATCTGGGAAAGCCAGATAATTAATTATCTGGCTTAAGTTTAACAGGAAGTAGTTTATCCAATTAACTCTAGCATCATAGTCCTAACTTAAAGTCAGAACACCAGGAAATGCCAGTTGACTGGGAGTGTGGAGGAGGGGTACTGGGGAGGCGGGGAGCAACAAAGTAGCAGGAGACACGCTGGGGGTTGGAGCCCTACCACAAGGACAGTGGGAGGAAGCCAAGGCACCCCAAGAATGCGGACACTGCAGAGGATGAAGTAAGAGCTACTGAGGGCTATCTGAAAGTACAGAGCTTGAAGTTCATGTAGAAAATTCCAGAGACAGCCAGTTGCTTGATAAAAGCCGCAGAAGAATTTCCTGTCTGAATCAAGTCTTTTCAGCTTCATCAGGAAGTAGTATCCTGTTTTCATATCATCACATTTCTGCTATCTGTATCGCCCTTCAACTCCTTTAAAGCAGTCCTACCTCCACTGAAGTCTGCAGCCTTCCCGGGGGCAGTTTGCAAATACCTAGGGCCCCACTCAGTCAGGACAGCACTGGCATCAATATTTAGGGATTTTAATCTTTCCACATAAATCACTCCCTCCAGCTCCTTAATCATGTGTGACAACTTGCAGTGACTGCATCTCCTTCTCTGATTTCCCTGAAAGGTCTTGCAAGCTAAGCAGGGTTAAGCTGAGTCAGTAACTTAAGATGTAAGATGCAAGAACCACACAGGAAATGCACAAAATGAGTCAACAGTCAGCACATGTCTCTCTGAGGTCCGCCTCTCACTGTCTGGAAGAGGGGCTCCCTGGGTCTAGAAGCCCACTGTTTTCCAAATGATAGGGTCAGTCTGTGAATATCACAGCACACTCTCCCAGCTTGTAGAGACTGAAAGCTGGACCAGGATCCCAAAATCCCTTTAAGCTTTGCCACGTGCTGTGCTTGTGCTCCCAACTTCCTTCAAGAGGCAGACTGTCCTAATTAAAGTAATATCAGAACAAATGAGGTTGGTATGGCAGGAGGACTTTAAACCTACCTAAAAGGAATTCTGGACTTGTATCAAGATTCCCAGGCCATCACTTCAGAAACGAGGCTAGGTTCCAGCCCTTTATTATTCTGAATTGAACATTACGGTAGCCCCATACTTCCTTATCTGTTAAACAGAGCTTCTTGGTGATAACATACGCTTCCTTTGCCTCTGCATGTGATGTTAAGATCCCTGTAATTCTGTGTATTTACTTGATCTACTGATCCAGGACACGAGAGGTCTCCAAGTGCCAATTCTAATAATAATAAGTAACATTTACCCAAAAGCTTAATCATAACCAGCACTCTTCTAAGCACTTGGCTTATAAAAACTTAAACTTCTCAACAACTCTATAGGGAGATGAGAAATTGAGACACAGAGAGATTAATGCACTTGCCAAAAGCCACACAGAGAAAAAGAAGCAACACTGGGATTTGAACATAGCTAATATGATCCCAGTGGAGAAGGAAATGGCAACCCACTCCAGTATTATTGCCTGGAAAATCCCATGGACGGAGGAACCTGGCAGGCTTCAGTCCATGGAGTCACACAGAATTGGATGTGACTAAGCAACTGAGCACGGACACATGCAGTAAGATCTCCGAGCCTGGGGGCATGATTCTCCTGTTCTACCTAGACCCTCTGGTACTACTTACTCTAAGAGAAAGAGATTTCTTCCTCTTAAAGAAATTTATTGTTCAGTTGCTCAGTCGTGTCCAACTCTGCAACCCCATGGACAGCTGCAAGCCAGGCATTCCTGTCCTTCACCATCTCCTGGAGCTTGCTCAAACTCATGTCCATTGAGTCGGTGATGCCATCCAACCAATTCATCTTCTGTCGTCCCCTTAAAGAAATAAGCCCTTATTATACTCCCAATTTTCATTAACCTCTCTGTGTCTGTTTCTCTTCTCCCTTTAGGGTGGTTCAGAAGTTTAAGATGAGTTATTATGAACAAAGCGCTTAGAAGAAGTATAGTCATAAGAAAATGAAGTAAATTACCCAAGGTCACACAGAGGTCAGTGGCAGTGCCTAAAACATTGGCATGTGGCGGGCAGCCTGACCCAGAGGCTGAGCTCCAGTCACCAGGCCATTGCCTCCCTGCTGCCCTGGAAGGAGCAATGGGGAGGAGGCAGATTATAGATGGAAGAAATACCAGGAGCAACTAGGGAAGCAGGGCGTGGAGGGGAGAGGTTGGTGGGCACAGTAGCAGGTGAACCTTAGAAAGATTTGAGTTTTTCTTCTGCCAAGATCAGAGGGAAAGAATAGAAATGGGGGGAGCATACACAGTGTTCTAGCAAGACAAGGGAGGCTAGCTTGTGTCCCCTAGGTCTCATTTTCTTGTGGAATTAGAACAAAGGTATCTGCCGAGGTCTCTAACCCTGGAGGGATTGTGTGGGAGCTACAGCTTAAGACTCTGGGCTGTATGAAACAGCTGCTGGGCTGGGCTGCCCTGCGAGTGAATGCAAGCCAGGCTCAGCAGCTCTGGGGCCCTTTCTGAGTTTCTGTGGACTTCAAAATGAAACCAATTTGCCCTGGTTTTGTAATTTTCTCTAGCAAGGAGAAATTCTGAAAGTGCAGGAGTAGGATTAAAGAAAATGACTGAAGTTCTGTCCTTACTATTAGGGACTGCTTGCAAACCCATAGATGTCCCAGGGTGTTAAAAAAATTATGCAGCTTCCTCCAAAGAAGGAAAGGTTGAGGCCTGATAACCCATACTGGGAAAGGCCAAGGCGTCCTGTACCTAAAGTGTAGCCTGTGGTTCACCATAGAGACACAGGCATCAAGTGTGGGTTCAGTTCCCATCAGTGCCTCTTGCTAGCTGGTGACCTTGGATAAGTTCCTGAGCCTCTCTGTGTCTGTTTTTTGTTTTTTTTAACCTGTAAAAGGAGGTATTACTTGAGCATACTTCGTAAGGTCGTTGTGTTATATAAAGCACTTAGCATAACGTCTGAGACATAATAAGTGGTCAATAAACGTTAACTTTTATTAAGGCTCAAACAAGGATGCTCCTAGCTGCTTAGTGTCCTCACTGATCAGCATTCACTACTAGAAGCAGGGCATCTCATGCATATACATGTGAGCACTGCCATGTGAGAGACTAGAATCTCCAAGCCATCAGTGGTGGGTTTAAATTGTCCAGCTGTGCTGACTAGTTCTTGTTTTCAGATATAAACAAAGCAGTGGGGTAATGGATGATGAGTTTGCTCCTAGGGAAAGTAGCCAACTGTTTCCTATTTAATGCCAATAAGACCTTGACCTTTCCTGCTTACTATGTCAGCCATCCTCTCACAAAGCAAATCCAGACCACAAGTCTAGCCAGAGAGTTGATATTAAATTAAACCTAGAATTTTAAAACATTGCCCAGGTCTTTCTCAACAATTACAATCCGTTTTAAGCATTAGATTTTCTGTGCAGGCTCCCGAAGAGCTGCAGAATAGACCTGGTATTGCTATTTCTTCTTCTAAATCTCTGTAGTCTATTCAGCATCATTGCCTTTTATATTCTCTCAGGTGTAAGTAATACTAGTTTGCCTGGGATTGAGTTCTTTTTCTACATAAACAAAAATATTTTCTTAAAAATGTGATTAGAATACAAATGTCTTACACACTTAGATGTGTTAAAAAGCTACATTCTAAACTTGCTAAGAACTTCCTTTTCATGAACAAGAAGTGTTTTGTTTTGTTTTTTTCCTTTTCTGGAAAATAGAAGTAATAAAATACAGAAGCCTAATGACTAAGTATATCAATATTCCTTTCTCCAAATTCTTGTGTTGATTTGTGGTCTATTCAAGGCCATGCCTCTAATTGTTGCACTTGTTACTGTTTTCTTCCTCATTTGGGCAGAAATATATTTTGGCTTCCCTGGTGGCTCAGATTGTAAAGAATCTGCCTGCAGTGCTGTTTGATCCCTGGGTCAGGAAGATCCCCTGGAGAAGGGAATGGCAACCCACTTCAGTATTCTTGCCTGGAGAATCCCATGGACAGAGCTGAGCGACTAACACTTTCACCTTTTTCATCATTCGCTTCTCCTACACTACCTAATAAGCATCTAAAAGAAGAGAAGTGATCCAATAAAAACGTTCTGATCGACTGAAAATACTTTTTGTTTAATTAATTCATGTAGATCAGGGACCCACGCTGGTAACTGAATACTGAAGCAGGCTAGGTATGCGACGATATGGTGTGGTAGGGACTGGGGCTATAGGAGACATGCAGGACCCATCTAAGGGGACAACTGGGATTCAGCTCTACATCAGTGATGCTGAGTGATGCTTGTCATGTAGCCATGTAGACCCTGTGTTGCTAGATATTCCAATTTTTAGACAGACGATAAAATCTCCCAAATTTTATATAAGAGCAACCAATTTAAAAAATAAAAACAATAATACAGTAGGGGCCCAATATCACACATCTGTGGACCAGGTTCAGCCCAGACCGAGCAATTGGTAATATCTTAAGTTAAAGGAAACGCCTGAGAAATTACATTGAGTAATTCAGACTCTCCCTATCTATCCTTGACACCAGATCCACCTGTAAGCAGCTTGGTGACCTCAGCCTACAGTCCTATCCTCTGTCTCCACCTATTGCCAGTTACAACTGGCCTGGCTCTCACAGCAAGACTCATCCTTGAGTCACTACCGAACAAAACAAACCACATTCACACAGCCCGCTGAGCCTTTTGACGGTGTTGTACAAAACTGAAAAGGTGGTAATTGGTAGAGAAGGTGTCCAGGTTAAATATTGTGACAACCCTTTTTAAAGACCTGGATGAATGTTCATGATTTTAACACAGCCCAAGCAAAGCCACCTGAAGAAATGACATGGCTAATCAAGTGTCACCCTTCAGATGTCAGTGGAGATTGTCTGTATCAGAAAGGCAGGAAGGGTCAGAAGGAACAGTCCATTCTCCCCTATTCTCATCAGCTCCAAATTAGATGATAAATAGCAAAGATTTCTACCTTCCTGTGAAGCTCAAAAACAAGTTCTTGCTAACAGAAGAGTATTTAACTCAATAATAGGTTTGTAGTCTTGTCAGAATATAAAAATTTTCCTTTGGCATAAAACTCTGATTTCATCTACCACCGTGAACCTCAGTAAGATTTAGTACTTTTTTCTAAAATAAAGCGCTTCTGAAGGATTCCTGGTGGATCCTGTATCATTTCTTTCCCCAGCACCTGGCACAATACCAGTCACAGACTACAAACTTGATAAATGTTTATTTAATGAATTAATTAATGATGGAATGATTGAACTCAATCCATGCCTCAAATGGTCTTGCTTTATGGAAAGGCACTGGGGGATGGGATAGAAAAGAAACAGGGCAAAGATCAGCATCTTTAAATGCAATATGCAGTGCTTTGTCTTTGTTTTTAAAATACTTTAGAGAATTGGGTGGTAATTTATCTAATTCACTCCGTCAGGAAGAATCTGAAGACGCAATCTCTGCCTCCCTGCTAAATCTTAGCATGTGCTGATTTCAGGTGGCTCCAGAAGTGAAGCTGAAACAATTAATTGCACTATTAAACAAACACTTTATGTTCCCTGAAAAATCTTTAACAAAAGCTCAAGTGTCAGAGAGGGAAAGATGCTGAGACATCAGAATCATGAAAGAGACATTACATTTCTTTCTGCCTAGCAACCTTGAGGATTCCAGTGTCTGCTCCCCAGCCCTGCAAAGTTCACAGTTCTTTAACATGACACTGAGCTTGACAGAGAAATTGCAGGTACTTGAGTGTGTATCTGCATTGCAACAGATGTCAGCATCACGTTTGGAAGGAAATTGAATTACAGATGGAAGGATCCTGGGAGCTGAGAGCATCTGTTATAGGAATCTGGATTTGAAAGAATACATTTGAAAAACAAGTCTCTTCAACTTCCGAATGAACTAAAATTGTTCATGATTTCTACTGCCATTCTCCTTCTCTCTCTCTCTCTCTCTCTTTCTTTCTTTCTCTGCTTGTAGAAGGAATGAGAAAAGATTGAAATTATTCCACTTTGTCAAGATGGAGAATATTATTAGAAAATATTTCAGAGAATAATGCACGCTTTTCTACCAGTAGTGGAATGCCAATTAGAAATGTTAGAATATCTTAAAGATTTTCTTCAAAGAATCCTAACATCCTTGCCTAAAGAAAAGCACCATGTTGTCTGGGAATTTTTAGAAGCGATCTATTATGCTCTGTTGGGGGCTTCGCTGGTGGCTCAGCATTAGTAAAGAACCCTGCAAAGCCGGAGACACAGGAGATGCAGGTTCAATCCCTCAGTCAGGAAGATCCCTTGGAGGAGGGCAACCCACTCCAGTATTCTTGCCCGGAGAATCCCACGGACAGAAGAGCCTGGTGGGCTACAGTCCATAGTGTTACAAGGAGTCAGACATGACTGAAGCGACTGAGCACGTGCACAGACGTATCATGCTTGGCCAGCACACAATGCCTAGAACCTGCTTGTGACCATTTTTATTGCCATTGTCCATTTTGTTTTAGCTCATGTGAGAAGCAACCAGTCAATCCAAGTAGTTACCACTGTTTTATTCAGCAGAGACGCCTCTCTTTGAGCAAAGAGTTCTCAGAGGATCGTTCACGGCTCTAAGTAAAATCATTCCTGACAAACACGCTTCTTAAATGACACACGAGACACAGCTCACGCCTTCCAAGTTGTGTTCCGACAGTGGCTCACCTCACACCTGACAGAACCTGTTACAGCTGTGTGGGCCGCAGGCTGTGGAGGAAACGACAGAGCACACGCTCATTTCCACACAGGTCTGAACAATGACTTCCAGGCTCTCACACCCTGCAGTTTCCCCAGTTTCATCCCTACTTGTGAAAGACACGTGATTTACAGATAGATTCTCATCCGAGGGACAGTGATAATCTGTGAACTCTTCACATCACCCTGGAGACCAGCTCGTGCCTAGACCAGGATGACTGCGCCCAAGTGCCCTTAAGCCCTGGTAGGACTTTTTATTCTGGCCTGTCCAGCCCCCACCGCCACCACCAGGAGCTTCAGTGTCCTCTAAAAGCTCCTTCCCTGTTGCCCTCAGTGTTCTTCCCACACCATTTAGTGCTGAGGTAAGCTTCTCACCAATCAAAAGTGGGTGAAGGGGAATGAAAGGAAAGTGGAAGGCTTTATCCCCAAATAGAAAGCAATTAAGCAAGGATAGATCTGTACCAAGGCAGGATAGTTCTGAGACCAGAGGTGGTTGCTTAAATATGGCCGTGCAATGTTTTAGTCGCTCAGCTGTGTCCAACTCTTTGTGACCCCATGGACTGTAGCCTGCTAAGCTCCTCTGTCCATGGGGATTCTCCAGACAAGAAGACTGGAGTGGGTTGCCATTTCCTCTTCCAGGGGATCTTCCCAACCCAGGGATCAAACCCAGGTCTACTGCATTGCAGGCGGATTCTTTACTGTCTGAGCCACTTGTAAATGACCCAGTGGAGATCATTGGAACTTGGAGCAGGGGTCAATTATCCTTAAAAAGAAAATGTATCCCTCTTTTTACTGGACCTTAGAAAAGCCTTCACCATTCCTCCCTGCCTCTGAGCAGTGACTCTCCAATTGCTCGGAGGAGTCTCCTGTGTGAATGAGCTGGGAATCTTTTGGGTGTGTTGTATTGCTGCTTTCCCACCACCTTCACTCTAATCATGATGAATGTGATGGTGTGGGCAAATCTGGCTACAGACAGGAGTGTGAGGCAGCCACATCTGGAGTCTGGCATTATTTCATCTCTAATTTAATAGCTGCCTTTCCGGTTCTGAAGCTGACAAAGGACTTGAGCATAGAAAAATGAAAGGAAGATCACTAAACTTTGTTGGCTTCCAAGCCCTTGCTCTTGCCTTGGGGAAATTTATATCCTATTCCACCTAAGACACTGCTCAAGTGACAGTCATAACTCAATAACAGTGCTCACAAGATTTTCCAAAGATTGACATTCTTACTGATATTCCTTCAACCTGTGATTTGGGTGACACCTATACTGTGGAAATTCCCCTTTAGGCCAAGGGCACGAGGTCATCAGTTCACTAAAGAGAAACAACCCATTCCCACTTTCAGACTTCACAATCCATTTTTATTTTCTTCGTCTTCATTAACCTTGTTGATTCTCTCACTTCCTTGCACTGTCCCAAAATCATCATTTATTTTACTTATTTAGTTAAGTTTTGTTTGGGGTATTTTTTTTTTTTAGGATGGCCTCAAAACATCTCTGGTAAAATTTTTCTTAGAGTTGCTGCCAGTTAGAGTAACATTCTCCTCATCTTCTCTTTTTTGAACAACATTATTTCATAGGCATGTCTTGATCTTCACATATCAACCCCTCATTTTAGGCCCTTTATTCTCCATGTTTGCAGTTTAACTTCATCATCTTTGCACAGAGTTTAGTGGACCAAAGAAATTCACTGTAAGACTAAGGGCCTCTGTTTATTTATTTTTGAAATAGAATTCTTATATGGATCTAATGTGACTGTATTAAAATATCAAACTGAAAATATAAAGTAAAATACTATGTAACTGCTCCTTGTATAATAATCTTCAATAAATGAATTTAGCTCATACACCTATAGAAAATACCAAGGAGAGTTATTCAACCACAGAACTGACTGAATAACAAAAGACCTTACCTGACAATCTGAGACTTTCAAAAATTCTATCCCTTTGGAATCATCTAATGAGCTCATGCCTGCGTGTGTGCTCCGTCACTTTGGTCATGTCCAACTCTTCACAGCCCTAGGGACTGTAGCCCACCAGGCTCCTCTGTCCATGGGATTCACCAGGCAAGAATACTGAAATGAGTTGCCATGCCCTCCTCCAGCAGATCTTCCCGACCCAGGGATCGAGCCCATGCTTCCTGGGTCTCCTACATTGCATGTGGATTCCTTACCCCTGAGTCACAGGGAAGCCCCCGTGAGCTCATACCACGTGCACAACGTGAGGCAAGGTGCCAAAGGGGTGAAAACAGGAACTTGGAGATAATTCTTACCCTCCAAGCCACTCATCATCTAAGAGGAAAAGCAGATAACAGTATCTACTTTGACAGTAAACCAAGGCCAGAAAGAACTGGAAGAAGGCTGGGCGAGCCAAGCCCTGAATAACCAGATTCTAAAGCAGAATGTGTCTCTAATTACGTTTGCTCTAAATCCTGCCCTAGGAACCAGTACCCTCCTCTCCAGGTCTGCAGCTGGGGTGCCTGACATTATGGCTGGGGAGCATCCACTCCAATGTACTGTAATACTTCCATCTGGAGAAATGCAGGTAAGAGTACTCCTGTGGTCACCCTCACAAAATACAAATGGAGTAGGTGTCAGATTTTCAGCGGTGACACCTAGTCCTGCGGTCAGAGGTGAGAAGTCAAAGAGCATGAAGCCAAGTTCCGAGAGTGGGTGAGCGGTGGAGCAGCGCAGGAACCGCGTCCTCCTCTTAGTACTCCCTCCCCTGGCCCTGGAGGCGGGGCTGCAGGGGTCAGGGTCGGTGGGAAACTGAAGGCCTGGCTGGTGATCGCGGGCCAAGCCCAGAGCCCTCTGGTCTCCTTCGGTAACTCTTCAGACACGGCAACCCCTCCCGCCCCATTTCCAACAATCCACTTCCGACTACCTTTTTATGACTTTACAACACAGTTTTTCCTCGAATTTTATGGCATTTCATTAAAGCCGCCAGAAGGTGATACTGCCCCTTTTCTAGGAGTGAAATAAATTCAAGTTTTATCGCTTCTGGAAATGCCCGAGCAGCTGTCAGGACATTTGATAGATTTTCTCAATTACAGGACTTGTGGAGCATTTTATACTTACATCTGCACCGAAGCCCAATATAGTAGATGTTCGTCTTGCCTCCCTCTCTTTTATCTCATGCATCTTTTCGCTTTTAATGACCAATTTGTTATTTTTCCCCTTTTATTTCCCCTTACCTCTTTTTTTCTGCATTTTGTTTCTTTTCTTTTCTTTCTTTTTTTTTTTTTTTTTGCTGTTGGGTTTAAAGAATGATGTATTTTTCATGCAAACTTACATCATTTGTGAAAGAAAAGGAGGGGGGTGGAAACTAACTAGGGTCCATAGAAGAGAAAAGAAGTCAATTAAAATTTAAAAGCAAATCAATTTTCCAAGGGGGAATTTACTGTTAGAATAAGGCACACTTTGCACATGCAGTATTTATTAATGTGACGTGACATATGTTGAGTTTTTTCCTAATGGGATAGAGGCTTTGGAGTGTGTGACTTTTTACACTAATAAGGCTGTTCATTGGTGTTTTTCTTCATTATCAACACAGAGAATATCAGCTTTTAGTGACAACTTCGTGGATTATTCAAAACTGCAGAGCCTTGGTCCCAGTGGATGTTGAATAAATAAAAAAGGCTAATGTATAACAAAGACCATGCCAGTAGAGTGTACCGACAGACTGTGGGTTTGGCACATAAAATTTATTTCATTGACTTTGAATGTATCATCTTGTGGACAGAGCAGAGACTTCAGAATGTAAGTGGATGATCAAAATGTCTTTTTTCCTAGAAATGCTTTCACTTAAATAATGTTTTAAGACATTGGAGTCCTTTTGCAAACATTATCAAGTATAACCTTCCCAGCTATCCTGGAATTTAGACAAGATGAGTGTCATTACCCCAATATAAGAGAGGAAGAAACTGAGACTCACAAGGAACCAGTGCTTCGCCTAAGGTCAAAAGCAGAATCTCAACTCCAATCCAGCTCTGATAAATTCCATTGTTTTTCCTCAATTGTTGATCCCACACAGTATCTGACACTCCTAACTAGAAACAGTTGATTCCTCAGTTTCTGTATAGAACACCCTAGTAATTCCTCACAAATTCATATGACTTTAAAGTCTTCAGTGTGGAGATTCCTTAAAAAACTAGAAATAGAACTGCCTTATGATCCAGCAATCCCACTGCTGAGCATACACAGTGAGGAACTGAAAGAGACACCAATTGAAAGTGTACCCCAATGTTCATCGCAGCACTGTTTATAATAGCCAGGACATGGAAGCAACCTAGATGCCATCAGCAGATGAATGGATAAGAAAGCAGTGGTACATATGCACAATGGAGTATTACTCAGCCATTAAAAAGAATATATTTGAATCAGTTCTAATGAGGTGGATGAAACTAGAGCCTATTATACAGAGTGAAGTAAGCCAGAAAGAAAAACACCAATACAGTATACTAACGCATATATATGGAATTTAGAAAGATGGTAACAATAACCCTGTGTACGAGAAAGCAAAAGAGACACTGATGTACAGAACAGTCTTTTGGACTCTGTGGGAGAGGGAGAGGGTGGGATGATTTGGGAGAATGGCATTAAAATATGTATAATATCATATATGAAACGAGTCTCCAGTCCAGGTTCGATGCACGATACTGGATGCTTGGGGCTGGTGCACTGGGACGACCCAGAAGGATGGTATGGGGAGGGAGGAGGGAGGAGGGTTCAGGATGGGGAACACATGTATACCTGTGGCAGATTCTTTTTGATATATGGCAAAACCAATACAATATTGTAAAGTTAAATAAAATCGAATTTTAAAAAATAAATAAAATAAAAAAAATAAAGTCTTAAAAATCTTTAAAGTCTTTAAAAAAAGTCACACCAGTCTCTCTGAATTTCCCCTCAGTCTTTATAGCATTACCTTGTTTAATTTTTTATAGTTCAAATCACACTCTACAATTGTATTTCTTATTTATTTACTCACCCATTTTTTTATGTTTTTATTATTAAATACTGTGTAACAAGCCACTCCCAAAACTTAAAAAAAAAAAAAAAACCCTACAATTCATTATTTCTCACAAGTTCATGATTGACCAGGCACAGGTTGGGTGGTTTTTCTGCCTAACATGACATAGCTGAGGTCACTTATGTAGTGTCGTTGAGCTGGGAGCTTGGCTGGGGCTGAAACACTGAAGATGGGCTCTCATCCTCCAGGCACTTCCTGTGTGAAGCCTTTCAACCTTTAGTCATGGAGTCCCAAGCTTCTAACGACGTAGCAGCTGGCTTCCAGAAAGAGCATTCCAAGAGCTAAAGCCCCAGTGAGCAAGCACTTTTCCAAGTGTCTGCTTGTATTCTGCTAATGTCTTATGGCTAAAGCAGTTCACGTGGCCAAATCCAAAGCAATGTGAGAAAGAACTACCTAAAGCTGTGAGCTCCATGTGGGACTTGGGAGCCAACGCAGTGACGGTGTACTGTAGTGTTTAGGGAGAGACTACTAGAATGTCAACTGCATGAGCACAGGAACATTGTCATGCATCCTGCTACAATCCTAGCATTAGAGGAGTTCCTGGCAAACAACAGAAGCTCAACAAATATAAACGTTTATTAAATAAATATTTTTAAATAAATGAATCAATGGATAAGACATCCTGTGAACTGACAGATGTTATAAATATCAACTCCTTTTATTAAAGTCAACTCCTTATGCCCCTCCGGTTATTACCCATTTTAACGGGTATTTGCTACCCTGATTTCTAACACAATGAACTAGTTTTGTCTGTTTCTGAAATGTTATAAACACAGAATCATACGGTATACATATGTACTTTTCTGTGCCTGGCTTCTTTTGTCAACACTGTATTTGTGAGATTAATTTGTGTTGCTGTATGAAGCTGTAGTTATTCATTCTCATTATTGTACAGTGTCCCACAGTATGTATTATGGATTCATATAACTATCTATCCTATTGTTCATGGATAGTTGAATTGTTTCCAAGTCGGAGCTATTGTAACAGTGTTATTCTGAACATTTACATTCTTGATTTTGGATGAAAGTGTGCATTTTCAAGTGTAAGTGAAATGGTGAATCATCTACTGAACTTTGGAAGATACTTCTAAACTATTTAGCCTAGTGGTTGTAACGTACACTTCACCAGCAACATGGGTGTGTAAGTGGTTCCACATCCTCACTAACACTTAAAATTATCCGTCTTTTTCGTTTTAGTTTTCTGGAGGTGGATAGAGGTATCACATTGTGCTTTTAATTTGCTTATCCTTGATAATTGATAAAGACAGTTTATTAGTCTGCTATGGCTGTTGTAACAAATTACCATACATGTGGTGGCTGAAAATAACATAGATGTATTCAGTTATTATTCAAGCGGCCAGAAGACTGAGATGAAGGTATCAGCGGAAGGCAATGGCACCCCACTCCAGTACTCTTGCCTGGAAAATCCCATGGATGAAGGAGCCTGGTAGGCTACAGTCTATGGGGTCGCAAAGAGTCAGACACGACTGAGCGACTTCACTTTCTCTTTTCACTTTCATGCATTGGAGAAGGAAATGGCAACCCAGTCCAGTGTTCTTGCCTGGAGAAGAATCCCAGGGACAGAGGAGCCTGGTGAGCTGCCGTCTATGGAGTCGCACAGAGTCGGACACGACTGAAGCGACTTAGCAGCAGCATACTCCCTCTGAAGGTTTCAGGGGAAAATCTAGTCCTTAATTGTGGCATTCCCTGAATTGTAGCTACATCACTCTCACCTCCCATCTCTGTGTGTTTTTCTGTGTATGTCTGTGTTAAAATTTCCTCTGTCTCTCTCATAAGAACACATGTGCTGGTAATTTCATATAGGGCTTACCCAGATAACTTGCCATATAAGATGATATTCACAGATTCTGAGGATTAGAAAGTGAATGTATCTCTGGGGGGGGCTGGTACTTTTCTGCTTATAAGTGGGCACCCTTTAAATTGTATCTCCTGTTTTGTGAAGTTCCTGCTGCAGTCTTTTCTAGTGGGAGATCTGCCTTTTTCTTATTGATTTATTAGGTCTTCTATATTTTCCTGAATACAAATTCTTTGTCAGATGCTTTGCAAATTCTTTTCTCACTTTGTGGCTTGCCTTATTCCTCTAATTGTGCCCAGCTCTAAATTTAGTTTAGTCCAATTTACCTCACTTTCTAATAGATTAGTAAATAGGTTTGGAGAAGCCCTCTGACTTTTCCAGAATGTGTGTCTAATCAGAGGGAAATGCTTCTGTGCAAACATGTGTCCACATTACCAAAGTGTATTAATGGATCAAAGAGAGTTTTCAGAGCTATAAAACTGCAGGGTATTTCTAAATGTTTCCTTAGGCATTTAGAGATTTTATTTTTTTAATAATAAATTTTTAAAAATTTAATGTGGTGTTTGAAAATTGTGGTTGGTTTCTTTGCAGAAATTGGCAAGCTGATTCTAAAATTTTATGAAAATTCAAGAAATTCAGAGTAGTCAAAACAATGTGGAAAAGAAAAATGAGTAGAAGAACTCACACTTCCTGATTTCAAAACTCATGACAAGGCTACAGTAAATAAGACAGTGTGAGGCTGGTGTAGGGATAGATCAGTAGATCAATGGAATAAATCTTGAGAGTCCAGAAATAAACTCCCATATCTTGATCAACTGATTTTCAGTAAAAGTGCCAAGATGATTATTAATAAGGAAAAATAGTCTTTTTTTTAAATGATACTAGGACAAATAAATAACCACGCAAAAGAATAAAGTGAGACCTCTACCTCACACCATATAAAAAAATTAACTCAACGTGGAGCGAAAGTCTAAATGTAAGATCTAAAATTATAAAACTCTAAAACTAAAAAATATATGAATCAATCATGATCTTAGATTTGGTGGTAGTTTCTTACATACAAACACTAAAAGCAAAAGTAACAGAAGAAAAAGTAAATAAATTGGACTTCGTCAAAATTTTTAAAATTTGTGCTGTAAAGGACATCGTCAAGAAAGTGAAAAGATAGCTGGCAGAATTAGAGAAAATAGTTGCAAACCATATAGTTGCTAAGAGACTTGTATCTAGGATATAAAAAGAACACATGCAATTCAATAATTAAAAGACAATTTAAAATGGGCAAAGAATTTGAATAGACATTTCTCCAAAGAAGATAAACAAGTAACCAATAAACACACGAAAAGGTACTCAAACCATCAGGGAGGTACAAATCAAGACTACAATAAAATACTACTTCACACCCACTAAGACGGTTAGAACCAAAATGATAGATAAACATAAGTGTTGGCAAGGATGTGGAGCGATTAGAGCCCTCATACACTGCTGATATAAATATGAAATGATACAGTTACATGTTTTTTTCAGAAATACCACTTTGAAGAACAGACTAGCAGTAGCAGTTAATCCAGAGGTTAAACACAAAGTTGCCATGCTGCTACTTCTGCTAAGTCGCTTCAGTCGTGTCCAACTCTGTGCGACCCCATAGACCGCAGCCCACCAGGCTCCCCCGTCCCTGGGATTCTCCAGGCAAGAACACTGGAGTGGGTTGCCATTTCCTTCTCCAATGCATGAAAAGTGAAAGTGAAGTCGCTCAGTCGTGTCCGACTCTTAGCGACCCCATGGACTTCAGCCTACCAGGCTCCTCCATCCATGGGATTTTCCAGGCAAGAGTACTGGAGTGGGGTGCCATTGCCTTCTCCGCAAAGTTGCCATACAACCCAGCAATTTCACTCTTGGGTATATACCCAAGAGAAGTGAAAATAAATGTATGTCCACACAAAACTTGTATGTAAATGTTCAAAGCAGCATTATTCATGATAGCCAAAAAGTGGAAATAACCCAAATGTCCAACAGGTGATGAATGGATAAATAAAATGTGTTATATTCATCCCATAGAATATTACTCCTCCATAAAAAGAATGAAGTAATGACATATGCTACAACGTAGATGAACTTTGAAAACATTATACTAAGTGGAAGAAAACTGTCACAAAATTCATGATTGCATGCATGTGAAATATTCAGAATAGGCAAATCTATGGCGATAAAAAGTAGATTAGATTAGTGGTTGCCTAAGAATAGGGAGATTGTGGGTGCTTTTGGGAAATGATTGCTACTGAGTACAGGGTTTCTTATGGGGTGAATAAATGTTCTAAAAAAAAGTGATGTTTCACAATACTGAAAATACACTTAAAAACACTGAGTTGTTGTATTTTAAATATAAGATGGACAAACACATTCTTTCTTATTCTATAATAAACCATCTTTAAATTGAATTCTATTCATTTGAAATCTATAATAAATTTGGCAGGACATTATCTGATGCAGTCCATGGGGTCGCTGAGGGTCGGATACGACTGAGCGACTTCACTTTCACTTTCCACTTTCATGCATTGAAGAAGGAAATGGCAACCCACTCCAGTGTTCTTGCCTGGAGAATCCCAGGGACGGGGGAGCCTGTTGGGCTGCCGTCTATGGGGTCGCACAGAGTCGGACACGACTGAAGCGACTTAGCAGCAGCAGTAGCAGTATCTGACACAAAAGACTTATAATGCAAGTGAATTATGTAAGCATAAAGTTTTATGAAAAATGTTTAGGAAAACTTATTGTACTTTTTAAAAATGCAACTTTTTTGCATTTATAGTAGTTTTACTTACCAGGTTGCATTGTAACTGCTTATCCATATATCTCTTTTCTTAGACAAAATCTCATTTATAAAGAACTCAGATCTTCCTTATTTTTACATTTCCAGTACCTGGTGCAGTGCCTAGCAAATAGTGTGAAAGTGAAACTGATAGTCACTCAGTCCAACTCTTTGCGACCCTGTTGACTGTAGCCCACCAGGCTCCTCCATCCATGGGATTTTCCAGGCAAGAATACTGGAGTGGGTTGCCACTTCCTTCTCCAGGGGATCTTCCCGACCCAGGGATCGAATCCAGATCTCCCTCAATGCAGGCAGACACTTTACCATCTGAGCTACCAGGGAAGAGCAAATAGTATACATTCATTCAATAAATATTTACTAAAGGCTCGCTGTTTCAAAGTATCACATTCTGAATACTTCTGACTCCATTCACCTAAAAACAATAACTGTGCACATCAAAAATTATTCTTTTTTATTTTCTTTGTAAAAACAACTTTATTAGGAAAATTTCTGCTAACTTTCTTCAAGTTATACATTTCTATAACTTCTTAAGCTTCACATCCACACTTCTTTACACAATGTGGTATAATTTCAATTTTCCCTAACTCAGTCCTCCCTAAAAATAATCTGAACAAGGGAAGCTTCACTATACCAAACCAGTATTTCTGTTTTCAATTTTGGATTGAAATATGCATATTTTTAGATCCAGACCTCTCATCCTTCATATATTCACCCCTGGATTGATCATCATGATCCATGAAAGTTTATGAGGTGGAAGTAAATATAAACAAACTGTTGGTTACATTTGCTTTAGAACCAACACTAGCACTTATTTGGGGTGGGAAGTACACAGATGTTTGTTAGAATATCTTCTGTATTTCTTGCACAAATATTAGGAAGCTACCATGAAGGGTGCTGATTGAGACGTTGTCCTGAGCTGAACAGGAAGATCTGGCAGTAGGCAGTCAAGAAAAGCATGAATAGGTCACACATGCAGAAAGGAAGTCGGTGAAATATGTGGGTGAGGGATCTAGTGCTGTGAAGGCCAACATTGGCCCCATCTTTTAGTTGCATGTCATGATGAGTTGGTAGTATTTTTCATTTGTGGATTGGTGTTTTGTTTTGTTCTATGGTCGGTTGGCTTTTTTATATCTGCTAAATACCCAGAAATCACCCTTCAACTCAGTCTTAAATACATTCTCTTTAAAAGAACAGACATGCTCATAAGTGATGAGCTTTCAATATCAAGCTAGAATCCAATTCTTCTACTGCCTTATTTCTATTTGTGTTTTCTTAAACTTCTCTGACAACAGTTCCTAAACTGTTTAGGTTGTTGCAAGGAAAAAAAATTAAGATAGATGGTCAGATAGAAATTTTTATAATACCCAGGGCAACAACAAGCAAAGAAAGAGGGGAAAAAAAAGTTCTTCCTGATGGTAATTCGTTTTATTCTACACATGAGATTGTATTACCCTTGTCTTAGCAGGCAAAGGTTAGCCTTCTTCATAAATTTTATCCTGCCCACGGACCAATCTAATTATAGTAAATAATTTTCTCAATTCACAATTCTGCTTTTCTCCAACCTGCCCATTATGTTCTATAGTTTTGCAATAAGCTACTACGAAATTGCACGTTTCATTACCAATTCAGCATCTCTCCAAAAGCAATGCGTGCCTAAGTCATTTCTTTCTCACCCAGCATCAAGAGCACTGTATTCCCTAGTCTTTCACACCATAAAATCCCTATTCAATAAAGAAAAGTTAACTTTTGATCAGGGAAGTGGGGGTTGTAATAGTTTTACAACATCAGCAATATTACAGAAACAGAGAAGCAGTATTTTATTTGTCAGTGTGGGATGGTAGAAAAATCTTCAGATTGGGAGTCAGAAGATCTAGAGACCTGTTTGCTGTGCAACCTTGTGTGAGTCCCTTCATCTTTCTGAGCTTCAGGTTCATCACCTAGAAAAGTATCACCCATCTTTTACGGTTATTTGGGGGCTCAAAAAAAGAAGTAAAAATATTTGAAAACTGTAAAGAGCTACATAAACAGGAAATATTATTTTATAATTTAAAATAACATACAAGTCTTTAAAGGCCCAGCTTCCACTCCATTGGCAGGTAGCTCTACAGTCCTGAAGAAAACACCCAAATTGAACCTACAACATATGACCTCATATTTACTATTTGTTCCCAAATAAATTATCCTGCCATCTCCTTGCATGGGTTTGTCTCATGGATTTTGGTTTGGTTTGGGGGTGGGACATTTGTTTTGTTATCTTGCTATCTGAGCTATTGATTTTGTAGCTTTCCTCTATATGAAGTGAAAATTTTCATAGGCAGAAATTCATCTCCATACATGCTATCATTCCATCATTTCGCTGCACTAAGGGAGACAGCCTACAGAACCTTAAACCTTTTTTTAAAGACCCCTGTGATATATGAACATTCATTTCCAAGCGCTCCCACTAGAGTCATTCTAATCTGGGGAGCTCTAGGGACTGTTTGAACGCGGACTATATGAAGTCGTTTCTCATGCACTTCTTCTCACTGTCATGTAGCCAACAGGCTGAATCAACCACATGCAGTAATGAAAACATCCTGTATTTATAGGAGTATTTCTCCAAGGAACATCCTTCAGCAGGAATGCCTGAAAGAGTTCTAAGAATTGAAGGACATATTTCAGACATGTCTAACCTGTCTCCGAACCCCTATAAAAATGGTCAGGATACCAAATTGTGCCTTTCCCTGCCTTGTGCTATAAAATGAAATGGGAGAGTTGTTTGGCTTTATGGCTCTCCATGTCATTGTGTCTTTTTGCTATTACATGGGTGTAAAAAAATAAATAAAAATAAGCTATATTAAGCATTATGCCATGTCACTACTTCACCAAGCAGCTACATAACTTTAGCTGTGAATTTTGTTTTATCTTAAGGAATTTTTTTAAACATCAGTCTGCACAAAATAGTCTACAGGCATATAATTTTTAGATTTTTTTTCCCCAAAAACAAAGCTCTTGGCATCTGGAAATATTGGAAGGAGGAAAAAAAAGACATGAAGGATTTGTAGAAAACCAAAGTTTATATTTTCTCTTCTTTGAAGTAAAGAGGAGTTGGGATATATTTGCTTTAAGATTCTTGCACTGCTTAAATTCTTGAAATATGTAAACAGGAAAGACTGAGTAGTCAATTATTTCATAGTAGATTAAATAGGTATTTTTCAAAAGCCTTTCCATGGTTGTTAGTTGCTCAGTTGTGTCCGAACCTTGTGATCCCATGGACCGCAGCCCGCCAGGCTCCTCTGTCATGGAATTCTCCAGGCAAGAATAATGAGGTGGGTAGACATTCCCTTCTCCAGGGGATCTTCCTGACCCAGGGATCAAACCTGGGTCTCCTGGTTCTCCTCCAAAGAATTGCAGGCAGATTCTTTACTGTTTGAACCAGGCTCTATTTAAAGTGACCTAAGAGAAGGGTTCCCAGGATTTCTGGAAGAAGTGGTTGTTGATCATTTCCACAGTCACAAGCTGGGAGGGAGGGATGTGGAATTCCCCCAGAGGAATGTGAAGGTGCTCACACACCAGTGGCCCTGAAATGGACATTCATTTCAGGAAGGTAGACAAGAAATCAAACCTCACTTGGAGACCAATGAAATCGGATCCAATCTATTTGGATCCCAATCAGGGATCTTTGCCTAAGGGTTCATGCTGACCCAAACTGTGTGATTTTCAACCACCCTCTTTGTTCCTTGACACATTTGTTCACTCAAAACAAGTTTAAAGAGGTAAAGCAGGTAGAGGTAAAAAAATGTCCCTTGACCACTATGAAACACCATACAGATTGAGCATAGCCATTATGTGTCAACCGTCAACCACGTGGGAAGGACTAGAAAGCTGTATGCATTGCTTTAGCCCAGGATGGATGGGAATGGTTCTCTATTCTCTCCATGCCCTCCGTGCCTTTCCACTTTCACCTCAGGTGCTGACTTCAGCATAGTTACTCAAAGTGTATTGCAAGAAGTGATCAATATGTGCAAAAGAATATTCTGAAAAATTATAGCATGTGAAACAGTCATACCTACAATATGGAGGATCTTGAGAAACTATCATCTATCCCAATGAGCCATCATCATCACTCTCTGATCACCCTCTGAAGGTAGAGGCTGGAGCAAGAGTTTCACCAGCGTTGGCTTATCCTAAGGAAAGATAAGAAAGCCTTCCTCAGCGATCACTGCAAAGAAATAGAGGAAAACAACAGAATGGGAAAGACTAGAGATCTCTTCAAGAAAATTAGAGACACCAAGGGAACATTTCATGCAAAGATGGGCTCGATAAAGGACAGAAATGGTATGGACCTAATGGAAGCAGAAGATATTAAGAAGAGGTGGCAAGAATACACAGAAGAAACGTACAAAAAAGATCTTCATGACCAAGATAATCACAATGGTGTGATCACTCACCTAGAGCCAGACATCCTGGAATGTGAAGTCAAGGTGGCCTTAGAAAGCATCACTATGAACAAAGCTAGTGGAGGTGATGGAATTCCAGTTCAGCTACTTCAAATCCTGAAAGATGATGCTGTGAAAGTGCTACACTCAATATGCCAGCAAATTTGGAAAACTCAGCAGTGGCCATAGGATTGGAAAAGGTCAGTTTTCATTCCAATCCCAAAGAAAGGCAATGCCAAAGAATGTTCAAACTACCGCACAATTGCACTCATCTTACACGCTAGTAAAGTAATGCTCAAAATTCTCCAAGCCAGGCTTCAGCAATACGTGAACCGTGAACTTCCAGATGTTCAAGCTTGTTTTAGAAAAGGCAAAGGAACCAGAGATCAAATTGCCAACATCTGCTGGATCATGGAAAAAGCAAGAGAGTTCCAGAAAAACATCTATTTCTGCTTTATTGACTATGCCAAAGCCTTTGACTGTGTGGATCACAATAAACTGTGGAAAATTCTGAAAGAAATGGGAATACCAGACCACCTGACCTGCCTCTTGAGAAACCTATATGCAGGTCAGGAAGCAACAGTTAGAACTGGACATGGAACAACAGACTGGTTCCAAATAGGAAAAGGAGTACGTCAAGGCTGTATATTGTCACCCTGCTTATTTAACTTATATGCAGAGTACATCATGAGAAATGCTGGACTGGATGAAGCACAAGCTGGAATCAAGATTGCTGGGAGAAATATCAATAACCTCAGATATGCAGATGACACCACCCTTATGGCAGAAAGTGAAGAGGAACTAAAAAGCCTCTTGATGAAAGTGAAAGAGGAGAGTGAAAAAGTTGGCTTAAAGCTCAACATTCAGAAAATTAGGAGCATGGCATCTGGTCCCATCACTTCATGGGAAATAGATGGGGAAACAGTGGAAACAGTGTCAGACTTTATTTTTCTGGGTTCCAAAATCACTGCAGATGGTGATTGCAGTCATGAAATTAGAAGACGCTTACTCCTTGGAAGAAAAGTTATGACAAACATAGATAGCATATTAAAAAGCAGAGATATTACTTTGCCAACAAAGGTCCATCTAGTCAAGGCTATGGAAAAACAAGGTTTTTCCAGTGATCATGTATGGATGTGAGAGTTGGACTGTGAAGAAAGCTGAGCGCCGAAGAATTGATGCATTTGAACTGTGGTGTTGGAGAAGACTCTTGAGAGTCCCTTGGACTGCAAGGAGATCCAACCAGTCCATTCTGAAAGAGATCAGCTCTGGGATTTCTTTGGAAGGAATGATGCTAAAGCTGAAACTCCAGTACTTTGGCCACCTCGTGTAAAGAGTTGACTCATTGGAAAAGACCCTGATGCTGGGAGAGATTGGGGGCAGGAGGAGAAGGGGACGACAGAGGATGAGATGGATGGATGGCATCACCGACTAAATGGACGTTGAGTTTGGGTGAACTCTGGGAGTTGGTGATGGACAGGGAGGCCTGGCGTGCTGCAATTCATGGGGTGGCAAAGAGTCAGACACAACTGAGCGACTGAACTAAACTGAACTGATTGCTAGGAAAATGGAGCTAGGACCCTGGCAGGCAGGGGGAATTTGAGTCAAAAAGAAAGAGAGAAAGATTGGGGCAAGAAAATCTGCTCTGATATCCATTGAAACAAATCCAGTAGGCCTAAAATGCAACCCAGTGGAAGAAGTTTTCCACCTCACTTTAGACTTCATGTGTATTCATGATGATCACCCTGGACTGAGCTCTTTTAAATCATATATTGTCCTTCGAGATGTTGCAAAGTTACAAGAACCTTATTACAAACTACAGGCCCAGAAGTAGAAACTGAAACCCAGAGAAATCAAGTAACTTGCACAAGGACACACAGCTCGCACGTGGTAGACTCAGGACTCCAGCCCAGGTCTGCCTGACTTTGCAGGTTGTGTCTCAGTCACCACAGAAGACACTTCTCAGTAATGGCAGCACTCCTGCTGTTTCCTCTTCCCCATTAATGCACATGGGCTGCAAAAGGTATCAGTTTTCATCATCCTTTTTCAAACAGTTCTGTGTGTTGATGGTACGTTTATTCACATATTTCTAGGTACACCATAGTAGTTGAAATAACTTTTTCCACTATTCATTTCACATTTATTCAACACATATCTCCTGAGTCCCGGAGCCAAGCCAGGTATTGTGCTGGGTGCTTTAGGAAGTCACAGTCCACTGGAAGAGATCACATTAAAATGAAAATAAGTGCTTGGTTTCCCATGGCACAGTAAGGCATAACCAAGAGATTAGAGTTTGCTTATTGAGCTGCAATCCAAAACCACATTATTGGGCTATAATTTCCTATTTGATTGACAAGAAAGGACTGAGCAACTGGCCCAAGGTCAAACAGCTAGTCAGTGGCAGTTCATTTCACTTACTTTATTGTCTCTGACATACCATATTTTCATGATTCACCCTCTCTTAATAGCCTTATGTAATGTTCAAAACATATTTTATGTTTTACAGACATTTTAAAAATGTAAAGCCAAAGAAGCAAAAGCATCAAAAGCTAACATTGGGCTGGATCACAGTTTGACTGCCAGTTTTAGGGACGGCAGACAGCCTACAAGGTTTGGCTTTCCCCCAACATGTTTCCAGGCTACGGAAGCCGTTAATTCTGTCCTAAATGCACGCTGTGTCCTCATCTCCTCAGTAGCCCTCTATCTGGGCTAAGACTTAATTGGTTTGGGTTGGGTAATTCATAGTGCCTCATTAGGGCATCAAAACACATACTAGGCTCTCTAGTAATTTTCTCCCCTGAAAGAACATTGATTGCCTCCTTCATTGGGAAAGGAATTAGCTAAAGGACTCTTGGGTTTGTGCAAAGAGATTAAGCCCACAATGGGTAATTTCAAAGTGTATTGTACAATCAGATTTCTTTGAGCCTATCTGTCAATCAAATTTCTCTTCTCTTGCTAAAACTTCCTGCACACCTACCAAACAGCAAGTTGAGTGTTGGTTACCTTGCAGAAATGATATAACCTATAAGTATTTTAAAGTTTTCTCTAGCCAGTCTCCCAGTTTTCTTTTGTCTGAGATGAACTTTGTTAATACACTGATAGGAAAACCACCAAAAAATGGTTTTTCTGCTGATCTTGTTAATTACTCTGCTTCCCACTCTTGCAATAATAGTCTGGGTGAGTGCCTATCCATATCCACTCACCTCTACACATCAAAGGACACTGTGAATATCCACGATTCTCTACTTTTTGGCTCCAGGAGATGAGTCAGCCTTCCTATGAAAGTGAAAGTGAAAGTTGCTCAGTCATGTCCAACTCTTTGCAACCTGAATTCTCCAGGCCAGAATACTGGAATGGGTAGTCTTTCCCTTCTCCAGGGGATCTTCCCAACCCAGGGAGGGGGACACTGACCAATGACAGAGAGTGTTTGGTGGATACACATCCCAGCTTCCTCACCTCTCAACTGGGATAGTTCTAAGGTATGGTCTACACATTCCCAGGGTTCCTGGACAGAACACCCTCCAGTTACTGAAAGTCACGACCAGTCTGATAACTACTGGCCTCTTTCCTTTCTTGTCCTGCTTCCTCACTCCACTGCCAGTGTTTCCTGGGGTCATCTCCCAAAAATATCACCTCCACTTCTGGGACTTTTCTTCTGGAAAACAAAATAAACTCATTCCCTTTTCTCTGATATCCTGAGACTCCTAAAAAATACTTGGGATTGTTCTATCAGTATTTGACTTCCACCATCTGGCATTTAAATCTCAAGGTTATTGAAATGCTATTCTGCTGCAGTGCACTGGTGCTTTCTCCATTGACTCAATGTTCATCCTACAGTCCAGACATATCTGGTTGAATCTGAGGGCTAATAGACTAAACTCATGAGGAGCCTTTTCTCCTTAAGGTTCAAAGAACTTCCTGGGAAATAACTTACCCTAAAAGAAGAGAGAGTTGAGACTTACCAAGTTGGTCTAAAGATTTTAGATCAGTATTGGTGGGAGGAGAGGATGTGGATTGAGACAGTATTGAGTAGTATGTTAATAATACCTTCTGCGTTCTCATATGCAGTATATCCTTACTCCATACCCATGATCTTCTGAAGGCCCTCTAGTGGAGAATGGTGTGGGCAAGGGAAGGGAAGGCAATAAAAAGAGGGAGAAAAAGAAACTAGAATAAATGAAATGCCTACTGTCCTTACAGTTGCTAAAGGAGATCAAAACAGAAACTTATTCTGCCTTTTGTTATTGTATTCTTGGATCAGTGTGTCATGGGGAAACATTAGTAAAACTTTGATCAACATCTCATAAATATAATTTCCCTGACAGTAGCCTGGCTTGGTGCAGCCAAGACATCTAATTCCTAAAAACCTGCAAACTTGTTTCTCAAGATAATATTCTGGGACTTTGCTGCTGCAAAACAAAATAAAGTCATTCCCTTTTCTCCAATCATGCAAAATATGCATTGGGCATATTGCCTTCAACAGTCTCTAGAGGACTAACCTGCTGCTTTCTCTCTTATCCCTTGCTTTCCTATAAAACTGGTATCAGCGTGAACAAAATTGTGAATGGGACTTGCTCCTGACTTACGGATTCTGAATTCTCCAGGAGCATCATGATGCCCCTGTCAGTTGGTTTTGCCCTTGGGTATCTAATTTAACTGACAAATCTGAAGAATCACGTGGAGGCAGCCACCTCCCCAGCGACTTCACAGATGGGAACCCCGCAGTGAGTAAGTTATTCCAGCAAGTTTGACATTAGCTTATGTTGAACATTTTCCTGACAGGTCTGCTCGTTTCTTAACAGCATAAAACAACCCACTGTTATTAGGCACGAGTCTCCCTTGACTTGATAAATACCACGGCCCATTTCTGACTGTTTTTATGGACATCCTAAAGGCATCTGAATATGGCATTTTACATTTGGCAGATGCCGATCAACAACAATCTTTTCTAATGAGTCTTGGAAGCAATGCACAGGGTCAAATATTCCAACAAGTGAAGGACATCCAGCTCTACAGACATGCGCACTTTTGAGGGTGAATGGAAGTAGGGAGGGCATTCTTACTGCCTGAGCACATGTGGGCATATTCTGCAAAAATCAACTTAGCTGCAAATTTAACCTGAAATCAAATCATGTCCTGGCATTATGCCTAGCAAGCATTATATAGTTGTTAGTTTCAATCACAAGAACAATTATTTCAAGTTATAGTACAGACCAGTTTTTAAAGGCCTCAGGCCAGCAAAGTTTTCCTAGGATACAGCTAGCTGCGAAAAAAATCCATAGATGAAAGAAGTGCCATACTTTGTTCTTCCAGCTTTTATTAATATTTTGTCAATTGGCAACAGGCACAGAGCCCTGGCACTACACCAACTCCGCAACATGGTGCCGAGAGAGTGCAAATGAACGTGGAAGACATGACCCAGGGGCTCAGAAAACTCAAAGTCTACATAGAGATTCAGACCTTACTGAATAAGCATACCCCCAAACCAAAGAAAGGATACAGAAGTCTGGGTAAAGACGAGATAATGAATGCAAAGCACTTCGTTCTGTGCCAGGGAGGCCCACAGTGAACACTAAAGGAGGAGTAGCTATTATGGTTATTTTATTAGAAAGCTTAACTCATAATTACATAAATACTGAGAGGAAACAAACTCAGGTTGGAGGGAGGTGAGTTCTGAGTCAGAATAAAAAGCTCTGGAGGTTCAAATTGGAGCAGAGAAAACACAAGGCTCCTTCCCATCACAGTCATAGAAGTGAGTTTATTTCATTCAAGGGCAGCAGGTCTGGCTAATCTCAAAGATTCCATCGAACAAAGGTTAAAATAAGAGGTTATTGAGACCAGAAGTTAGGCAATCACCTTAGTGGCTAGGTAAAGCAGTAAGGTTTAATAGAGTCAGAAAACAGGGATCTTTAAGCAGGCTAACCACATAATTCTCAGAGTCCAGAGCAAAACAAAAACGTGGATCCCCTTGTTCAAAAATTATTAAAAATTTCAGGACTGACAGGAGAGCATTAAACAAGTATGAAGCTCTTCTGAGCCTGAGCCCTTTGAAAATACACAGGTCACATGCCCATGAAACCAGCCCTGTCTTTCAGAGTGTGACGACGATACTTCTCAAAGACTACTTATGGGATACATGGGAAAAGGAAAACATTTTGGAAAGAGAGACTCATGAGGGGACTCTTTACTGTAATTGGCCAAGAAACATTGCAGAAACAATATGAGAGAAGTTGACAACAGAAAAGATGTAAGGCATAAAGGAGAATGAGGGCTTGAAATCACCTCAAGTTAAGAGGGATATTTAAAAATTCCCTCAAGGGAGATTTTAAAAAGGAGAAATACAGTAAGAATGCTTTTAAATGACCAACTTGTTTCCTTAACTGATGATATTAATCCCTCTGTAAAATGTGCTGACTGATATCCCAGGACCCTGGAAATCAGGCTTCCCTGCTGGCTCAGTGGTAAAGAATCCACTAGCCAATGCAGGAGGCAAGGGTTCGATCTCTGGGTTGGGAAGATCCCCTGGAGAAGGAAATAGCAACTCACTCCAGTATTCTTTCCTGGGAAATCCAGTGGACAGAGGAGACTGGTGGGCTACTGTCCATCGGGTCACAAAAGAATCAGACAGGACTTAGCAACTAAATGAAAACACCAAAAGATGGAAACCCCAGATAGAAACCCCAAATGGGCAAAAGGTTTTTGTCAGTTTGGTTCCTTTCTATATACTCAGGGGCCCGGCATAGAATAGTGTCTGACATACAGTGCCTAGCATGTAGTAGTCACTAAACAAAGATTAGATGAATGAATGAATGAGCCTGTGTTGGGATACTCCTCTCTAGGAGACGCTGTGATTCTAAACTGAACCCTTTTATCCTGATCTAAGGGCCTTCTATGCTGTGCTGTGCTCAGTTACTCTGCTGTGTCCGACTCTTTGTGACCCCATGGACTGTAGCCCACCCGGCTCCTCTGTCCATGAGGATTCTCCAGGCAAGAATACTGATGAGAGATCGAACCCTCCTCTCCTGCATTGGCTGGTGGATTCTTTACCACTGAGCCAGCAGGGAAGCCCAGGTGGCACTAATGTAAAGAATCCACCTGCAATGCAGGAGACTTGGGTTTGATCCCTGAGTTCGGAAGATCCCCTGGAGTAGGAAAAGGCGACCCATTTCAGTATTCTTGCCTGGGAAATCCTGTGGACAGAGGAGACTGGCAGGCTACAGTCCATGGAGCCACAAAGAGTTGGACACAACTGAGCACATACACATCCTTATCTAAAGTCAGTAACTTTCCCAAACCTGTTAATGTCACTTGCATTAGTTGTTGTAATTATAAAATCTATTCAACTATGGAAACCAATGAAGTGTGTATATGAAGAAAGGTTTCATAAAACTTGGTTGAATCACTGGAGTCTATAATGGAAGATTATTAGGGAAAATATTATCAATTAGATATGGAATAGCAGCAGCAGCAGCAGATATGGAAAACATCACAAAAGAATAGGGGAAAACAAATAAAATTCTAGAATTCTTGACTCAGATTGCTTTGCAAGTGATTCTAAGTCCTCACTTCACTTTAAACACACTAAAATTGGAAATTGTAGTTTATTACGAATGTGTTGAAATCAAGAAAGACTGTGCAGACTTCACACAGCCAACTTAAGCTCAAAGAAAAGGCCTTAGCCCTACATCAGAAGATAGATGACTATAAGGTTACTTACTGTTACCATGTGTTGAGTACCTACTACTTCTCAAGTATAATATTACCTTCTCTGCTCACATCATCACTGACTTAGGTGGCAACCCTGCCAGGTAGTATCCTTAGTCCCATTTCAAAGACAAAGAATTTGACACTCAGCAGCTCAGTTAGGTTGATACTTGACTTAAGGCTATACAGAAAGTGCCAGAGCTGGATATAAACACAGAATCTTCTGGCTTCAAATCCCAGGATCTTTCTGCCATATAAAGCACTTAATAATTTGCTCAAAGTAACTGAGATCTTCCTATTATAAATCTAATTTACTTTCCATTACATCAATAGTATATTTTAATGAACTGACCAACCATGGGGTCTGACTGCATCAGATACGAATAAACCAAATTGAATAAATAAATGAATACATAAGCAAACTAACTTAAAGGAAATAAACCAAAATGCCAGCATATTAGGCCAATGGCCTAATTGTAGATTATAATTTTAAGGTTATTATAGTTATAGATAATTATTTATATTTTATACCTATATTTTAATTTCTTTATTATTTTACACTTGTATTTAACATACATTTTAATTTCTATGGACACAATTGCTTACATTTTCTATCCTGGAAAATTCCTTCTGATACCAAGTTATCTGGGAAGTGAATTTAATCAGGATGCACATTGGTGGGCATACAGTGATAATGCAGAGTTCTAAAGAATAGCAAGGAGAGATAAGAAAACCTTCCTCAGTGATTAATGCAAAGAAACAGAGGAAAACAATAGAATGGGAATGACTAGAGATCTCTTCAAGAAAATTAGAGATACAAAGGGAACTTTTCATGCAAATATGGGCATAATAAAGGACAGAAACGATATGGACCTAACAGAAGCAGAAGATACTAAGAAGGTGGCAAGAATACACAGAAGAACTACACAAAAAAGATCTTCATGATGCAGATAACCACAATGGTGTGATCACTCATCTAGAGCCAGACATTTTGGAATGTGAAGTCAAGTGGGCCTTAGGAAGCATCACTATGAACAAAGCTAGTGGAGGTGATGGAATTCCAGTTGAGCTATTTCAAATCCTGAAAGATGATGCTGTGAAAGTGCTACACTCAATATGCCAGCAAATTTGGAAAACTCAGCAGTGGCCACAGGACTGGAAAAGGTCAGTTTTCATTCCAATCCCAAAGAAGGGCAATGCCAAAGAATATTCAAACTAACGCACAATTGCACTCATCTCACATGCTAGTAAAGTAATGCTCAAAATTCTCCAGCCATGAAATTCCAGATATCCAACTGAGATTTAGAAAAAGCAGAGGAACCAGAGATCGAATTGTCAACATCCGTTGGATCATCAAAAAAGCAAGAAAGTTCCAGAAAAACATCTATTTCTGCTTTATTGACTATGCCAAAGCCTTTGACTGTGTAGATCACAACAAACTCTGGAAAATTCTTCAAGAGATGGGAATACCAGACCACCTGACGTGCCTCCTGAGAAACCTGTATGCAGGTCAAGAAGCAACAGTTAGAACTGGACCTGGAAAAACAGACCAGTTCCAAATTGGGAAAGGAGTACCTCAAGGCTGTATATTGTCACCATGCTTATTTAACTTATATGCAGCGTACATCATGCAAAATGCTGGGCTGAATGAAGCACAAACTGAAATCAAGATTGCTGGGAGAAATATCAATAACCTCAGATACGCAGATGACACCACCCTTATGGCAGAAAGTGAAGAGGAACTAAAGAGCCTCTTGATGAAAGTGAAAGAGGAAAGTGGAAAAGCTGGCTTAAAACTCAACATTCAAAAAACTAAGGTCATAGCATCCGGTCCCATTGCTTCATGGCAAATAGGGAAACAATGGAAACAGTGAGAGACTGTAATTTTGGGGGCTCCAAAATCACAGCAGATGGTGATTGCAGCCATGAAATTAAAAGACGCTTGCTCCTTGGAAGAAAAGCTATGGCCAACCTAGACAGCGTATTAAAAAGCAGAGACATTACTTTGTCAACAAAGGTCCGCTAGTCAAGGCTATGATTTTTCCAGTAGTCATGTATGCATGTGAGAGTTGGAATGTAAAGAAAACTGAGCACTGATGGATTGATGCTTTTGAACTGTGGTGTTGGAGAAGACTCTTGAGAGTCCCTTGGACTGTAAGGATATCCAACCAGTCCATCCTAAAGGAAATCAGTTCTGAATAGTCATTGGAAGGACTGATGCTAAAGCTGAAACTCCAACACTTTGGCCACCTGATGTGAAGAACTGACTCATTTGAAAAGACCCTGATGCTGGGAAAGATTGAAGGCAGAAGGAGAAGAGGACGACAGAGAATGAGATGTTTGGACGGCATCACTGAGGCGATGGACATGAGTTTGAGCAAGCTCCAGGGGTTGGTGATGGACAGAGAAGCCTGTCATGCTGCGGTCCATGGGGTCACAAACAGTTGGACACACTGAGAAACTGAACTGAACAGTGATAATTGCTCTGGAAGAATGTCTTATGCAAACTCAAGAAAAACCCAGTGAAGTATCCCTACTCCATAACCAAATACACTGCCTTGATGACCAGATAATGGTTTCCCTAAATCCAGAACCCTGAAAAAGAAAAGTGAAAGTGTTAGTTACTCATTCGTGTCTGACTCTTCGTGATTGCCAGACTCCTCTGTCCTTGGACTTCTCCAGGCAAGAATACTGAAGTGTATTTCTTATACTGATATAATTAAGAAAAAAGTATTGCCCATTTATATGAGAAGAAAAAAAAAAGGGAAATAGAAAAGTAACTCCCAAAACTATAGGATCTGAGAATGGAGCAGGTTGATTGGAGGCAGGCAGAGGAGACAGCAGACATTTTATTTGTCAGGACAATTTAGGTGCAAGTAACAAAAACTAGCTTGGGTTACGGTGCCCACCCTTGGGTCAGTTACAGTTTCCAGAAGAGTAGTGCACCAAATCTGGGTAGAATTGTCACCAAATTCATGTGGAGTGTGGAACAGGCAGAAAACCAAAGAGGGAAGGGGCGATTAACATAAGAAAGAATAAAGAAATTCTTGCTAGTCAAAACAGTCTCCCTTCCCATGTCTCTAACCCTAACAGAAAAAAAGAGGCACAGCAAAGGGGACATAAAGAATGATCAGAGAGAGTAAAGGTCATGACAAGCTCGGTTTTAAACATATTCAAGTCCTGGTGTTAAAAGTTGCCTCCAGTGTAGACACTCTAAAGGTAACTTGAATGGATAATAGGTAACAAGATTTGTGAGTCATCTGCATGACCTGGTAACTTACACAGTCAGAACTCTTTGCATGTCAAGGGACAAAAGCCCATCTCCTATTACCTTAAACCAAGGAACTGGAAAAGTCCAGAATAAAATCCAGAGGTTTATCTGGGTCTAGATGCTCAATAAATGGTGCCAGGTATCTGTCGTGCTCTATCTTCTCAGTTCTGCTTTGTCTGGGCTGACTTGATTACTCTGTATGCTCTTCCCACAAGATAGTGAGGGGATTCCCCTCTACGCCCCCACCGACAGCCTGAGCATTCATCTTACCAGTTCAGTGGCACTAGCAGAAAGAGAGCACCACTTTTGCAACTGTTCCCAGAAAAAGTTCTGGTGCTCTTCAGACTGCTTTTTGGCCACATCTTGAGCCAGTCCCTGTGCAAGAGAGAGAAACATACACACATGGGCCTGCCCTGGATCATATGCTCAACCCTGGAACCAGGAAGAAGGGCCAGTGAAAGGGTGTCAACAGAAGATGAGAGATAAGCATAAAAAGTGGGTTCAGAGATAAGGCTTTCCTTCCCTTTCTTTTGACTTCGCCATGGTTCCCTCCCAGGATGTTGATTGAGGGGGTATGTATCTTCCACTGGCACTCTATGACTGCTCACTTACTCACCTAAATCTGTACATCTACCTCCTTGCCATTATAACATAGGTTGAGTGTCCTGGACCACAGTTCAACACCTGTACAGTCCTCCCCTGATGAAAATCCTGATGTAGTTTGTTTTCTTCCAAATGTGTGCAAAACACATTATGCTCCTTTGATCACAATTATGCAGAGAAACAGATGTTTACCTTTCATTATCTTACAGATAACAGTTGGTGTTTGAATGACCTACCTCATGTTTCCCTGCCCTTGTCCTTTGAATTCTCTTTTGGGGTGTATGTTCACATGCACAACTGCGTCATTTTTCTCAGCTAGTTTTTCTTAGATTGAATTTGAACATACTAACATAGTGTTTTGGTTTTCTACTGCTAAAGCAACAAATAACCACAAATTTTAAGGCCTAAAACAACACTCAAAACATTTATTATCTCACAACTTTATGCATCAGAAGTATGGGCAGCTGGTTCCTCTGCTCCAGGTTCACAGATCAAATCAAGGTGTGAGCAGAGCTAATTTCCTTTTGGGAGGCTCCAGGGAAGAACCTGCTTCCAAGAATACTCAAGTTGCTGTCATAATCTTGTTCCTTGGGGCTGTAGGACTGAGGCCCCATTTGCTTACTGGCTGTCAGACAAGGGCTGCCCTTCACTCCTAAAGACCTCTCTCCAGACCTTGTAAGTGGCTTCTACACTCAGAACAAGCAGCAGCACTTCAAACTCTCCTTACATTCCAAGTTTCTCTGATTCCCTTTCCTGCCTCAGTTCTACCGCATTTCTCTGACTCCAACCAAAGTAACTTCTCTGCTTTGAAGGGCTTATGTGATTTCATCCCACCCACTTAGAAAATTCCATGTCCATAATCTTAGCTACAGATGCAAAGTCCTTTTTGTCATATAAGAAAGCATATTTACAGGCTCCAGGGATGCACATCTTTGGGGGGGACTATTCTGATAAGCTACATATAGCTTATCAATTTTGTTCCTTACCACTTTCTCTACTCCACTGAGAGAACTCATACTTTTGATGGTGAAAGAGTACCAAATTTGGAGATTCCATGATCTGGACATCAAATCATCTTTTCAGTGGTGAAGTATGGATATTTCATTGAGCTTTTCTAAAGTTTACATAAAACTTCCTCCCAAAGCAATTTTCATCTATGCTCATCAATCAGCATTCTGATTAAACTCACCTCTAGGTAACTTGATGTTAGGAAGGGACATTTCAGGATAGAGAGTGCAAATAATTCCACAGAAATTAAAATGTAACTACAAATTAATATATTAATATAAATTATAAATATACATTAATATAAATATAAATTAAAATGATGACACTCTGCTGTCAACTGGAATTGATCATGTGAGTCGATAATCAAAAAATGACCAGGTCTAGGAGTACTCTTGCTTGGAAAATCCCATGGATGGAGGAGCCTGGTGGGCTGCAGTCCATGGGGTCGCTAAGAGTCGGACACGACTGAGCGACTTCACTTTCACTTTTCACTTTCACGCATTGGAGAAGGAAATGGCAACCCACTCCAGTGTTCTTGCCTGGAGAATCCCAGGGACCGGGGAGCCTGGTGGGCTGCCGTCTATGGGGTCGCACAGAGTCGGACACGACTGAAGCGACTTAGCAGCAGCAGCAGCAGCAGCAGGAGTACTTAAAGTATCCAGTGTCCTCACTCTAATACGGTGGCTCAGATGAGTTGATCCCCTGAGAGCCTGTGTCACTAGAGGCATACATCAGCCTCATCATGGTCCCCCTCCCCACAAATCACCATTGAAGAGAGACATTGGAAAATAATTTTTATATAGATGCTAATTGGCATAATGAAAGCAGAGGACCTGTCCATCAAGACAGAAGAGTCAGTAGGCCAGGATCTCGTGGGAAGACACTGGTTATTAGTCGGTAGAGATAAAGAAAAGTGTAATAGATATCCCACCCCAGGAAGAATGAACCATTCTGTAAGAGGTACAATTTAGGCTGCCTCTCCTAGCATCTTGACTGAAATTGTTAATGACATCCACTTGGCACACCAAGCAATTCCTGGAGATATTATTTATCAATGGATATTATAAAAATAACCAATGAATCCAACACTGTGGAATGGGAACAAACTCATGTACATATCTGTATGCATGTATATGTATACACACATTATATTCAATCCATGTGCATACATTTAAATAGGATTCTGTGTGGGCTTAGTGTTCATTTCCAATCCCTCGGGGCTCTGCTGCATCCCATGCCTCATGCTATCTGTGTGGCCAATGGATCTGCATCAGAGTAATCCTGCTCTTTTTGTATTTTTGCCATGTTGGTTTTCAAGCTGCCATACTTTTATATTATTATTTGACAGCAAACACTACTTTTCCTAATTTGTCATGGCTAAATTTCTGAAAAGTGTGCTCCCAATCCATTGCTTCATCACATCACGTGAGAATTCTTGGAATTGTACTACTTTTATAACTATACCACTTTATTCTGTATTTTTTTTTTTTTACTATTTTTGTACTTTTTTGTTTACAGTTATTTATTGCTGTATTACTTTTTTCACTCTGCTAGAACTTCTGCACTAACTGTAGACTCTTAAATCACTAGTTTAGGAAGGGAACCAAGAGGTCAAAGAGGAAAGAACAGTTATTTGCCAAACTCCACTTGCAGCTGGACACCAAGAATATATCACAGAACAGGTTGACTGCCTATGACTTTCATAAAAGCTTGATTTTCATTAGATTTCCCCTCCAACTTTTTCATAATCTAGGCTTCCTGCCCTGTGTTAATTATATTTCTGACCCAAAACCAACAAACTAAGAGGCTGCATGTTGTGATGGAAAGCATGCTGGACCAGACGCCAAAAACTGTGTGGTTTAGGGCCAATTCTAGAGCTAACCAGCTGTGTGACCTTGCACAAGTCACTTCATCTCTCAGAACCGTTGTTCCCTCGCCTCTTTAATGAACAGTTAATAAAATTATGCCTATGATTTCTTCCCAGTCAATGTTATGTTATTCTTTGACGCTGATTGCTCTTCTTCTCACAATTAATGTACTATATATAACAACAAAATCGACAATTCTTATAAACCAGACTAAGTTTTTATTACTACTTCCTTCAAAACATAAATTACTATTCAGGAGCTATATAATACTAAAAATGAACACTATATGCAATTTAAAAAACAATTTCGTTAAATTTATTTCAGGTATGATTCAGCAAATGAGGTATTTAACATTGAAATGTTAAATACTGCTGTGAAAGTAAACCTTGGTTTTAAATCCCAGCAAATAAAAACTGGATCTGAAAAACTGGAGCTAAGATTGGCTGGGATCCATCATCTTTATGAGAGTAGAGGGAGTTAGAATATACCATTTGCCTAAGAACTGGACAGATAATCTGGAGGAAGAGGGCAGAGGGTGGTAAATTGGTGGGAAAATTAAAGATACATTTTCCCCAGCTGTTTGATTTTTCATGCTGTTGAGTTTTGAGGTTATAGTATGTAGCTCATATATGAAACATCGCTAGGAGGAAGGGAACTCATTTAAAATTATGTTAGTTGTAGAATTATAACTAGACGTAAAGCAAAGAAAGTAGTTATCTATTATTCATTCCTTCTGAATAGACATTTCCTGTCTGTGAATACAAAGCATGACTAGAATTCACTTGCTGAAACTCGGAGATGCTACGAGAAAACATTTCTTCCTCGTTTGATCTGACCTTGTGTATGATAATGCAGCTTCTTTAAAATACTGTGACACTAGTCTGTTCTCCATATATTGCACCCCTGAGAATTATTCCTTCCTCTGGTCTCATGGGGTGGAAATTAACCTCAGAGGGTTTTAGTGTCTTGTCCAAGGTCATCCCAAGGCTCTGTCTCTGTAGGCAATTCTGGACAGATCTGGCCACAAAAGTCAGTCAAGCTAGTTATTTATGTGTCTATATGTGACTGTCTATATTACATAAAGCATTTCTCTTATTGGTATCTGATCCCACCTAACCAGCAGATTGACCAGAAATTAACATTCCAAGTGTCTCTAGGTGCTGAGTGAGCCTATGAAGGTAGCTTCTCTTTAGCACGGTAATAGAGAAGAAATGTCTTGCTAGAGACACTATATAGAACATACATGTACCAGACATAGATGAGTCTCATGTTCAACTTCTTAAGCGAGTGACTTGTCTCCTGTCCAAGGCCTTGATCTGAACCAGAGCATAAAACCACAAACTGCAAGAATCTCCATAAACAGAGATAACACTTCCTGTGGTTAGCTTCTTTTGTTTCTGTTTTCTCCAATTAAATTATGCACTAAATCAACTTTAATATTCAGTCAGATTTGACCTAGAATCTAATCTACTCATTTTCTAAAAATTATTAAATCAGAACATAATCTTATTGAATTGATGTGTCATCCAGTTCAAGTCCTCCCAAAATTGATGACCAGGTGGATGGTTCGATCCCTGGGTTGGGAAGATCCCCTGGAGAAGGGAAAGGCTACCCACTCCAGTATTCTGGCCTGGAGAATTCCATGGACTGTATAGAGTTGGACACGACTGAGCAAATTTCACTTTGACCAGTTCAAGCCCTCCCAAAATTGATGGCCAGGTGGATGGATAGGTGGATAGATTGGAAGGTGGATAGATTGAAAGGTAGGAGGAGGGATGGGTGGATGCATGGACAGATGATGGATGGATAACAGATGGATAAATGAAACGGATTGATGAAATTCCTTTTCCTAGATTATAGTTACTGGTTCCAAACTCTATAGAGTACAGAATGTACCTCTTCATGTAGCTATCTGCCTGTTAAAAATCTCGCACTGATTAAAAAGTGAATGTAAATTTTCTCTGATGAGCTTTTTATCATGTTCCTAAGAAGGAGAAGTCTGATATAAAGTAGTAAAACAAAAATAAACAAACCTATAATTTGGAGTAGCAGCTCTGGGGACAATAACAAGGTTTTCCAATCTCCTAGATCATAATTAACAGTGTAAAGAATTAAAGGGAAGTTCAGGAAGGAGTGCTTAAACCTTTTTGTAAATTTAAAATCAAGTAATGATCTCCATTGCTGGTCTCCAGGTTTATTCAAATTTGGACAATTAGGACAATTAAACATAAAACAGAGACAGTTCTAAAGAGGGAGCTGCAACAAAGCAGAATAATTGCTGGTACAGGCTATCAAATTTACATAAAAAAAGATTAAAAAGCTGATTTCCATTTAAAAAACAAGATCAGGCAACATCTAAAATAGATAACACAACCCGCTGAGAAAAGCTCTTTTCATCAATAAAGGAGAAGCAAAGGTGATTATACATAACAAAACTAATCTTCTATATTGCTTTAATCACCTAAAACCACTTTAACTGTTTATTTGGGAACTGTTATGTGAAGAAAAAAAAATACTGCGTGTAAAAATGTCTAATTTCCAGGTTTCAATAAAACATAGACACCATCAAGATCATGCTCACACATTCTCTGTTCACCACCTGCCCTCTTCTCTAGATCCTGTCTTCTCTCAGTTACCAAATTTTTCACCAACTACAAACCCACCCATTCTAGAACTTGAAAATTTGCCATGTAATTGGTTTAACAGATGCTTCCAGGATAGCAGTTCTGTTTATTGCTACAGCATCTCATGAACAAAGTAGATTGTAATGCCTTTTCCTTCCTGTACTGAGCACCTACGTGGCATTTTGAGCTCTTTTCAAAGCAGAGAAATAGCATAATTACCTGCATTTTAATGCATGCTACACCAGAGCCTTGTTAATATTTACTATCCTGTGTGTGTTTTCAAGAATAGTTATTAATTTATTAGTTCAGTACTTTCATGATTTGAGCTTGAGGAATCAGAAACATTTAAACAGATCTCAAAGTCAGGGGATCAATTGTCAGTATTTATTGTTATTATTGAAGCTTCTTGTTAATTTCCCCTAGAAGTTAAGAATTACAACTATCCCAGTCATGAATTTTGATTGATTAAGAAAAATGGAAGGAAGCTAAAAATTGGGTCACAATCCCATTTCAGTCCATTTATATAGAAGCAATGAAATGTTGATATCAAAAGCTTTCAATATACCAAATGATGGGGTTCAGAACATGGTGCCCCTAAATATGGCACCTTGGCATATGGAAAAATTCAAGCTGAAGGAATCTGAGAACAGCTGGTGCAGGCCAGACCTTCTGACCTTCTCCTGAAGCCAATCATAAAACCTTCATGTGGGAGGTACCCTCCCAATACCCCCAGGAAAGGAACACATTTACCTCCAAAGACGAGGGACCCTGGTAGTCATCTGAACCTTGTAAGTTCCCCCATTTACCACCTGTAGCTCATACCCCTTTGTCCTACCACGTTTGACAACTTTCCACACTTCATCAAGCCTAGTATAACACTCAGGATGAGCAGTTTTTTCAGGTCTTTATTCCTTTATGAAGGTCCTCATGTCACATAAAATTCACATGAATTAAGTATTCATGCTTTTCTCTTCATCTGTCTTTTGTTATAGGGGCCCCAGTCAAAAACCCCAAAAGGTAGAAGGAAAAGATGTTTTTCCTCCCCTGCAACACCAACCACAGGTCAAACAACATGAATCAAAACAAAATCCAACCCTAGGACAAGAAGGGAAGAGATGGATTTGACTTTAAACTGTTTTATAAATTCTCTCAAAACCTGTACACACTCTTTTTTAGCTCCTATGTCTTCAAACTGAAAAGTGACTACTGTATGTTATTTACATGGAAAAGTTCCAAATGCATATATTTGTGAATGTAAGTTTTTAACGTCTTGTATCTGATTTATGTAGAAGCAGTACCTATAACAACTATCACAAAAGGTAGAGAACAAAAATACATTTAAAGACAGGCCAACAGCACTTACACACACAGAATGAGACAACATTATGATAAGAACTCACATAATAATAGAATTCCAAAACTTTAAACCTCCCCTGATGATTGTGGTTATACTAATATATCTCTTTCCATGGGAATGATCCTAAAGCACTTGCAGGGATGAGAGCTGCCCGGGATTGAATCCAACAGAAAGAGTAAGCTAGAACTAAATTATACCTTCAGTTTTGCCACTTATGTTCTCTCAGACTTGGAGTCAGTGGCTTACCTTCAGAGCATGTTAGCTTACCCATCAGCAAAACAACCTTGATGGCTTTCCTATCAAGCTCTAAAAGAAAATGAAAAGATGAACTAGAAACTGCAAGTCACTCTGAATCCCTCAGATAAAGAAAGACCCATAAATATTTATTACTGCTGTTATTATTACAGTAAAACAGGCTTCAGCCCCAGACACAACTATTTCAACTATACATGCCATGCAACCAGGGAGAGAAGACAAAAGCTTGCCTTCGTTCCATAACCGTGCAAACCAGAATCTAGTCAGCATTCACCCATGCGATATTTTTAAATGTCCAAAATGTGCTAATCTGATAAATACGTAAAAGACACAGCCTGTACTTAAAGAAGTATGCAAGGTAAAAGGGAAGACAGGGCAAAACATAAAGAATAATCAGACATAAAAAAAAAAAGAAACGCTATTTTAAAATAACAAATAATGTAGATGGATCTCATGTGTATTTAACAAGTGAAAGAGGCCAGATATGTAATATATGATTCCATTTATAAGAAGTTCAAAACTGGGCATGCATATGTGTGCTAAGTAGCTTAGGTCACATCCGACTCTTTGTGACCCTATGAACTGTAGCCCACCAAGCTCCTCTGTCCATGGAATTCTTCAGGCAAAATACTGGAGCTGGTTGCCACACGCTCCTCCAGGGGATCTTCCCAACCCAGGGACTGAACTCACGTCTCTTACATCTCCTACATTGGCAAGCCGGTTCTTTACCACTAGTGCCACCTGGGAAGCCTCAAGACTGGACACAACTAATCTATTGTTAGAAGTCAAATAGTGGTTGCTCTCCCTGGTGGTGTTTGAGAAAGCACACGGGGTGCTGGAAGTGCTCTAAATCTTGATCCAGGTGGTGGTTTCCTGGGAAAGATCATACGTAAAAATTCATCTACCTACATACTTAAAATGTATGCCTTTTATGTACATTATACCACAATTTTTTTAATTTTTAAATAAAGAAAAGCTATAGGTGCTTTATATTTGACAGCGTAGTTCAATCGGTAGTTATAATCATGAAAGTCAGAGGGATGCAGGGCTGGCTGGAGCAGCAGAGAAGGGCAGGGTCCCTCAGACAATGTTTTTAGCCGTGTGGTTTCCGTGTGATGAGGAACGTGATTTAGCATGGAGGAAGGGAAAGAGCATTTACCATAGAGGAACAGCAAGAGATTACCACATAGTCCAAGACCACGCTTCCAAGTCATCCAAAACACCATGGATATAACTGCATTGGAAGGCTCCAAGACGAAAATCTGGCAAAATGCTCTCATCTGAACAAACAGAGAACAGTCCTATAACTCAAAAATTTTGGTGACATAAGCTATCCCAAGAGAATAAATCCAAGATTTAAGGTCAGAATACTTAAAGTCTTCTCACAGCTGGAGAAAGTTGGAACTCAAGCAACTGTATGTCCACAGACGTGTTGGATGCAGTCATCAAAATGGCATCGATTTACTCCAAGAGCATTCTGAGAAGCAACCATGCACACATCAACTGCACATGTGTAAGAGGACAAACTTTATCCACGTCTCACACTTTCCATGTCTTTGATAACAAGACTGCTAACTTCAAGTTAGCAGTTCAGGTTGGCTATCAGAAGGGCTGGGATCCCTGAAGCAGAGCCTGAGATTGGAATTCAGGGATACATGACTTATTAAGGATCTACTTGAAAGACAAGAGGTGTCAGGAGGTGAGGGGAGCAGGCCGGAGTAGAGGAGCGAATGAAGAGTGCAAAAGGGGGATGCCCCTGCAGAGGCACACCCCTTTAGGTAAGAAGTCTTGCCTTTTGTAACCACCCTGTCAATCATTTACTACGGGCCCGGGTGAAAAAGACAATAACCTCCCACGAGAAAGCTCCTGTAGTGCTGTGCTGTGCTGTGCTGTCACTTCAGTCATGTCCGACTCTTTGTGACCCTATGGACAGTAGCCCACCAGCATCGTCTGTCCAAGAAATTCTCCAGGCAAGAATACTGGAGTGGGTTACCTTGCCCTCCTTCAGAGGATCTTCCCGACCCAGGGACTGAACTCACATCTGTGACAGCTCCTGCACTCACAGGTGAATTCTTTACCACTAGCGCCACCCGGGAAGCCCACTCAAGCAGCCCATCCATCATCTTTAAGTTAACATTCATGTTGGCAATCAGACCAGCCCATCACTTTCACACCATCCTTACAATTTGCATAATCTTAAAAAAAAACATTGGGTTTTCCTATAAATGCAATAGCATTTCAATATTAAAGATGTGGATTAGTTTCAGTGATGCTTCAGATCTCTTGTGTTAGTAGCAGTAATAAAAACAAAGGGATTATAATTTGTGCTAGGCAATGGCAATAGGCTCAAGTTTGCCTTCAGAAAAGAATTTCCTTCAGATCTCAGGAAATTTAGGAAGTAAGAGAGAAACAGAATAAAATTCGGGAGGGGGACAGAAAGTGTCTTCTCTCAAACCATAAATCATAGAAATTGAATTAGATCATCTCAAATTGAGGGACAAAAAGCCAGTTATAGATCCATTTCATGACACTGGCTGACATGGATTCCATTTGTGACTCACTGAGTAGCATTACTTATTCTGAGTGCTCCTCTGACAATGCAGGCACTTAACATGAAGACATGTGTAACGCTACAGGAGGAGAGAGGAAAAAGCAAAATCTGACAGTTTGCCTAGAAAGCAAACCCTGAGTGTCAAGCATTTCTGAAGCCTGTTCTCAGGGTCTCTCTTAAATTCTGCTGTTTGCATAGCTCAAAATGTATAAAATCCTTTTCTCTTTTCCAGACACAATTACCACCATCAAACCATTTTCATCTCGACCTTAGGGCAGTAGACTGCTAAAAGGCTAACTAGGTGATAGGGATCCAGCCCCAGGGGGTGCGGGCGGGGGAGAGGAGCGGAACGTCAGAGAAGGGCTGCGACTTGAGAGCTGTGGCCTCCAGATGGGGGTGGGGACTGCACCCCTGGGAAAGCAAGCGGGGCGAATAAATACCCCAGTCACTCGCTTCTCCTACCTCCTGATCCCCTGTCAATCCACCCTCATCTGAATCCATCCAGAAGCCAAGGGGGAAAGGGTCTGCCCCATGCAGTCCGCAGCGGGCTGGGGAAGAGTGGAGAGCCGATGCAGGCAGCAGACAGATAATATCCAGCATGGTACCCCACTATTCCAAGCATGCAGCTGATACCTTTTGTAAACAGGTTAGCAGTTATAGTTTAAAAAGGGGGGAGGGGAGGGTAGTTTCATTTATTCCTTGTGGGAAGCGCTTCATGTATCATTTATAATAACATCTGCTAGATATTTTATGTTATTTCACCCTCATAATAACTGCATAATGGGTGAAATAGCTTTGTTTTATAAATGATCAACGGGAAGCCTAGAGGAGGTAAGGAACTGGCTTCACATTACATTGCAAGGAGAGGAAGGAGCAGGGATGAGACCCAAGAACTTGCTGATACCGTAGCCCATGGGGTCTCCTCTATCCTTCCCTACGACAGAGATGCTACCATTGTTCAGAACAAGTTAGAAGCCCTCCTCTGCTTGCTTTTACAGTGCTTTTAGGAGCCTTCCCCTTTCCCCCAGATCAGTCGCATTACTTTACAGGCACACATTTTTAACAACAGCCGAAGAAGATGGAGATGATTCATCCTCATCGCGTTCACCAGATGTAAGCCCAGATGACGCTTGAGTATTTCCAAAAGTCAAATTAGATTCTCCAAAGACTCAGGAGATTAAAAGTAAGCTCTGAATGACAACTCCAAAAGAAAATCTCAAGAACATCTGTAATGCCGGACATCTCAATGGAGAATGTGGTGCCTTTAAAACTGACAGCAGTTCTCTCACTGAATAATCTCAGGCCTCCGAGAGAGTTGCTTGTTTATAAAAGCTGGAAACTGGAAACAACCCAAATCTTTAAAAGCAAACATGTTTGTGTATTACCTGCCTCCACCCCACTCTACCCTTCCTCACATGGAAATCAACACAGGGATAGGAACTGGCTGCCTTGCCCACCTGCTCCACCCAGCTCTATGCATGGAGCCTGGGCATGGTAGATCCTCAGATATCCTTTGAATGAATGAATGGATAGAATTCCTCTTCCTTAACTAGAGCATATGTGTGTGCTAGGGCACTCAGTCGTGTTTGACTCTTTGTGACTCCATGGACTATAGCCTACCAGGCTCCTCTGTCCAAGGAATTTCCCAGGTAAGAATACTGGAGCGGGTTGCCATTTTCTACTCCAGGGGATCATCTCGGCCCAGGGATCGAACCTGCACCTCCTGCATCTCCTGCATTGGCAGGCAGATTCTTTACCACTGAGCCACCTGTGAAACCCTCCTAGAGCATAACCTTTGTGTAAACATTCCATACCCTTTGGTGTCATTCTGAAAGAAGAATGGACAATAATAATGAATACAAAGTGTTTTGTTCCCACCACTTATGAAGCCAGGAAATCAGCTATAGAATTACCAATGAGAAAGTAAGAAAATAAATAACCCCCTCCTCCTCTCATCCTCTGCACCACGCTCTCGCTTCCTCACACACTCAGGTGTCAAAAGAATCACCAGTTCCGTTTGGCAGACTTCAAGCATCCTTTTCTTGCAAGGCCATCCAAAAAATAATGAGTATTATGACATCTCCTCCACAGCCATGTAATCAGCTAATACTAAAAGTGCTAAGAGAGATGGCGTTTTGCTGGTTCGCATCTAAAATGTAGACAATCAACCATGAATGCCTCAGGCTGATCGCATGCTGGGAGAAGCAATAATAATACGTCTGGCCAGATCTCCATGCCAACTGGAAGGCCCAGGTTGGGGAGCAGATGTGCCGTGGAGGTGATGCATTTGGTCTTCAGTGGGGAGGGTCTGTGGGTCTCATCTGTCTTCCGCACCCCTACTGGTCAGCTCAGCGCTCAGCCCTAAAGCCAGCTGCTTAGGGCCCCGCTCCTGTGTGAATCCTCCAGTCACAGGGACAGAAGCGTGCCCGAAGGAGAAGACAGCCCAGGAGCGATATGTGCCCTCATGGCACTGCCAGGCTTTGTACACAGGCTCTTGTTTTCAATACAGTGTCAACCCTTCCTTTCTCCACAGCCAGAGTTTGGTGGCATTCTTTCAGGTGAGTTCTATATTGCTCTGCTACGCGAGGGAAGTCTAGCTCCTGCTTATGCAATCAGCCCACAGATCCCGTGTCAGCTGGAAGCCACAGATGACCAACTGCAAGATCAATAGGCCTCTATTGCTGCCACATGAGGGAGACCCCAAGCTTATCAGTAGCATCATGATAAGTACCTATTTGCCTGACATCTCCTCAATCAATAACTTTGTTATTGTTTGCATTATCTGACTATAAGTTTGGTCAATATGCCCAGCTAATGGGTAACATGAGCCAGGATTGCATTTCAATTTTTTTTTTTTCTTTCAAGTTTAACTCTCTCTGCGCCAGCTTGAAGGAGTCACCAACTGAACCTCGCCAGCTCTACTTCCGCCTTTGCTGAGTTTCACTGAACCCCTCAAGACATAAGCTGTCTTGAGACGGGAAGTTAAAGTTGCCCAGGTCTAAACCAAATTGAATAAACCCTGCCTTTCTTTGCCATTATGTTTTATTAGGTTTTCATTAGGATGGGCAGATGGTTTTACGTGTGTGTTTCCTTTACTTACTGCACTGGAGAAAAAAAAAAAATCAACTAGCTAGTGTGTGGATCAAGATGTACAATGCAAATGGGAGTTAGCTGGTTGGAAAGTGGGCATGGGGCTAAACAAGTTTTTAACCCATGAATAGCCTAAGATAGATACGGTAACACCATAAAGTAAATAAAATATAAAAGTAACTTCTTGAATTGTGTCACAAATCAGCCCTATGTGCCACATCAGAAGGGCCCCAGCCATTGTGTGATGAGAAGTACTAGCAGATGGCCCAGCGCGTGAAGACGGCTCCAGCTGGCCTCTCACCCCTCTCAGGATTGCACAGGGCTCTTTTACAAGAGCAGGCCCAAGAGGTTATGGCCAATCATAAATAGAGAAATAAAACTTGTAGTAACAACAGTGTGCAAGGCACAGAATGCTTTGATTTTCTTGTCACATTAAAAATATTTACTGGTTTCTCCAGTCCAGATTTAGTGGCAACCCCAAGTACAGAAGGAATAAACAAATTACTCACTTACCAGAATGAGCCTGGGAGTATTCATCACCTACTTCATCATTCTGCCTTCGGGTGCTTTTTTTTTTCTTGTTTTGATTGGTGATAATAAGTTATTCATATATAACTGCATTGGTAATGGGGTATAAATTTATAGATCACAGGTTTTTTTTTTAAATAAATTTTGATAACTTTAAGAGGGTGCTACAGGGTTTTCAAATGGTAAGCTGCCACTTCTTAGTTCATGGACTCATGGAGCCCCAGAGCCAACCACAGGGCATGTGAAGCCTGGCCCCCTGAGTTCACAGCTGAGTGACAGCCCAGATCTCAACTTCCCGCCTTCAGCTCCCCTGCTCGGAAGGCCTCCCGCACACCTTTCCACTTGGCAGTCCTCATTTCTCCACTTCCCATCCCTCAGCTGTTCGGTTCTTTTCCATCATAGAGAGAGGGCTTGGGGACAAGAGAGAGCTGCTTGGGGAGAGGCAAACACTTGACCTCTATCACACTCCGAGGGTCGTTCAGACCCTGTTTGTCATTTGTAAAGGAGAAGAAAACACAGAAAACCAGAAAGTGCCAGAGAGGAAAGGCTCAGATAAGAAAGGAGGGGAGGGGAGTGCTTTGTGTCCATCTATTCAGACATAACAGTTGCGAATAAACGCCTCCCTTCCAAAGCTTGCCTTCCCTCCCCCTCTGACTATTAACTTAACCTAAAGTCCTAACAAGAATTGATCTGTTAACAAATAGATCCAAAGGGGCTAACAGGGTTGATGTGGATGTATCATGGGAAATAATGAGTCATGGAAAATTATGAATGAAAAACAAGTATAATCAATATATGACAATAGATGTGAGGGGAGGGTGGTAATGCTTGCAAGCTCACATTATGACTGATGGAGTTTCGGACATGCTGCCCCCAAACCAGCACCTTGATATACTGAGTGTTTTCAGCGATGGAGTGTGAGCGAACAGTAGGTGAGGGAAGACTCTCGGGCCTCCTTCCCTTGCCCATCTCACTGAAAGAGGCCACAGCGTCATGTGAGAGGTGCCCTCCCTCTACCTGGAGTGAGGAGAGGTGCATCCTTATCACCTGAGATGGAAAGCATCTGTGGGAACCCAACAGGCCTGGCAAATGCCCCAGTTACTACATTCAGTGCATTCTCTTCACCTAACCATGTGTGCTCTGCTAAGTCACTTCAGTCGTGTCTGACTCTTTACAACTCTATGGGCTGTAGCCTGCCAGGCTCCTCTGTCCACGGGATTCTCCAGCAAGAATACTGGAGTGGGTTGCCGTGCCCTACTCCAGGGGGTCTTCCTGACCCCAGGATCAAACCCATATCTCTTACGTCTCCTGCCTTGGCAGGTGGTTCTTTACTACTAGCGTCACCTGGGAAGCCGTCACCTCATCATATTTCTCTGTCATATCTCTCTTTATCCAGTCTGGTATAAAAGCACTCAGTTTGGGACTTCCCTGGTGGTGCAACGGTTAAGAATCCATCTGCCAATTCAGGGGACATGGGTTTGATCCCTGGTCTGGGAAGATTCCACGTGTCACTGAGCAATTAAGCCCTGGCACCACAAATACAGAGCCTGCGCTCTACTGAACCCCACTACTGAAGCCCACAAGCCCACAAGCCCTAGAGCCTGTGTCCCACAACGAGAAACCCCCGCAATGAAAACCTCACACACTGCAGCTAGAGAGTAACCCCTGCTCACTGCAACTAAAGAAAGCCCACAAGCAGCAACAAAGACCCAACGCCACCAAGAATAAATAAAGAATAAATTATTTTTAAGAAACGCTCAGTTTTAACCGTTTTTAGGGGTCCTCACTTCCTTATGGAGACTCTCGTGTCACAGAAAACAAATAAATGTGTACACTTTTCTCCTGCTCCTCAGTCTTTGCTCCGGTTTAATTTTCAGACCCAGCAGGAACACTACGAGGGTGGAAAAAAACTTTATTCCCCTCACACATGACACTCATCACCAGAGCCCATGTGCTCCAGACTGGGCATACCACTGAGACCTGCACTGATTGCCTAGACCGAATTAGTTATGTCTTCTGCCTTCTTGCCTTCTGACTAGAACGAAATGCTGTGGTTTCACATTTACATCCTGCTCTTTTTCTTTTAGACTTGTGAGCCTGTCTTTAAGTTTGGGGAGATGTGGAAAGAGGAAGCTGTGGAGAGAGGAGGCCTTGGAGAAGAACAATGATCACTTAGCCCATGAACCTCAGAGAGAGTTTAGTGAGAAAGCAGGGACCCACTGGGCTTGCAGGCACCCTGCTGAGCTGGTTACATACTCAGTACCCCAGCCCCACTAACCATCTGCTCATTGTCCCTTCTGTGTGGACGGGCTCTCCTTTGTGGCAAACTCCACGGTCTAGGATCTCAAATTCTGACCAGGTTTCCTAATTCATAAACCGGTAGGTTTTAGTGAAAGATTTACCCTTTCAAAACAGAGTTCTGAGACAGGATCGACTTGGAGGTTTCCCAAGTGCCTGCTGGTGGGTAACAGGATTCTGCAGAAATAAGTCCTGTTAAAAAAAAGAGTCTGTCCTTGGCACTGTAATCTGAAACAGCGATTCAGCCTCTCTGGCCATCTTCATGTGTGTTTCCTGCCCACAGAATGAAGTTGGAAAGTCAGAGCCGTCATCTGTCTCTACATGCGATTTCTTGCCCGTCAGCTGGACAGGGAAGTGCCTCGTTCTGGTATATTGATGTTAGTCCTACTAACACATTTCCAAGTTCTCCAGCTGCCATGTAACTTGAAACGGGTCAACTCTGGGAGGGAGAGGTTTGCTTTTCCTTCCTGTAACCTCAGGACTGATTTAATTAAGCAACTCCTCCAGCCCCGATTTATAGTCTGAAAAGTGTTCTCGCCGCAGCCCTTCGATGTGCTGTGTTTTTCAATGAGCTGAAATGCATTGTTCAGTGGAAACACCATTCTGAGTGTCTGCTGCCACCCCAAGAGCTGTTCCAACATACGCACCCGTCCCTGTATGTTTAAATGCAAAGGGCTGGATAAATGAGCCGTGGCTTCCTTTGATAACTTAGCACAGTTTTAGAAATCAGAGGAGAGGATGGCTAAATTCCCCCATGGGTTCCCGGGGAGGGCAAAACTTCACCCTAGCCTCCTGCTGTGAAGAAATAACCTTTTAAACCTCATTTTAGAAATCAGTCTTTTTTCCCAAGATTAAAACTAAAAATAAGAAAACCCTGGCATGTAGGGGTGGAGGAAGGAAAAAGAAAGGATGCCACAGCGTGACTGTCCTCTGTCTGTCCCTCGGGACTTTTTGTTCTACCATCAGACCCCAGATGTCCTCCCCTGTTTGACAGTCCTGACCCATCCCCCTCCCAACCTGCCACCTAGGAATGAATGAAGCCAAATTTCCCATAGGAAAGGCCCTTTCCTAGTCTCTCAAAGGCTTCCACCTCAAAATGAAATCTGACAAAAGAAACAAATTAGATTAAATTGCAGCGCTAAGGGTTTCAGATTGCTCAGATAACAGACTCAGACAGTGCTCTTAGGACTAAGCAAAATCATCTGCTGCAGTGTGGGGGAAAACAGAGTTTCCTTCCCTTCATCTGTTCGTGCTGGCCATAGTGCAGTTTTTAATATCATTGAACGATAATGAATAGACAGTGGGAGATGGGAGGACCGAGGGAAGGACATCAACCAGAGCGCCCAAAAGCCAAGCCAGTCGTACGTGTGAATGAAGCTGGATCAGTGAGAAATTTCACGTGATCACTCCAGATTTTTAAATGTTAGCAATCCATTCCATTAAAAACAGAAAAATCCACCACGGCTCCTTCAGTGGTTATTGAGCACCTTCTTATACATCCATGCTGTTATTACCTTCTGTTCTTTTCCTTATACATCCATGCTGTTATTACCTTCTGTTCACCGATGGGGAAGAGCAAGTCTCTTAAGTGGCAAAACCAGTACCCACCCACAGCTTCGGCCACATTTTATCCACTGAACTGCCTAGGAGTTTTATAGATAGAGAAACGGAGACCCCCTCCCCAGGGGGTTTAAAAAATAAATCATCAAACTACAGAAACTGAGAGGAGAATGCGAAGGAGACATCCTGGGACAGAACAGGGAAAGAATGAAACATAAAAAAGAGAAGTGCCATCACTGGATGGATGATAACAGCCTCATCCTAACGGCTGCCTAGACCACGAGATAAAGATGTATTATTGAAAAATACTGCAAATTTTCAAACATAAATAATTCTGCTTCTATTATCAGTCCTTGTGCTTGAAACCAAATGGTGGAAGACCCTCATAGTTATCTGTGAGGTTCAGATTTAGGCTTCATTCTGGGATTTATGTAGACAATGCTGCCCTCTCCTGGCCAACATTTTAATAACATGAGTCATTGTTTAAATTGAAACATTTTTATATTTTCTCAATGTATTTTGAAGAAACTGGCATCCACTTAGCATCATATATATGCATATTATTTACACATAACAATACCCTCTCAAATTTTTTTATATAACTTGTGATTGAGTTTGTATCATTTTTACATGCATTTTATAGAGCACTCGTGCAACCTACCTACATAGATAGCATATTAAAAGGCAGAGACATTACTTTGCCAACAAAGGTCCGTCTAGTCAGGGCTATGGTTTTTCCAGTGGTCTTCACAGAGTTGGACTGTGAAGAAAGCTGAGCACCAAAGAATTGATGCTTTTGAACTGTGGTGCTGGAGAAGACTCTTGAGAGTCCCTTGGACTGCAAGGAGATCCAACCAGTCCATTCTAAAGGAGATCAGTCCTGGGTGTTCTTTGGAAGGAATGATGCTAAAGCTGAAACTCCAATACTTTGGCCACCTCATGCGAAGAGTTGACTCATTGGAAAAGACTCTGATGCTGGGAGGGATTGGGGGCAGGAGGAGAAGGGGACAACAGAGGATGAGATGGCTGGATGGCATCACCGACTTGATGGACATGAGTTTGAGTGACCTCTGGGAGTTGGTGATGGACAGGGAGGCCTGGCGTGCTGCAATTCATGGGGTTGCAAAAAGTTGGACACGACTGATCGACCAAACTGAACTGAACTGAAGTCCCTCAGTCGTGTCTGACTCCTTGCGACCCCATGGACTGTAGCCTACCAGGCTTCTCCATCCATGAGATTTTCAAGGCAAGAGTACTGGAGTGGGTTGCCAGTTCCTTCTCCAGGGGATCTTCCTGACCCAGGGATCGAACCAGGGTCTCCTGCATTGTGGGCAGACGCTTTACCCTCTGCACCACCAGGGAAGCCCTTTATAGAGGACTAGAAGGCATAAATGGAAAATAAATCACGTTGCTATGGGGCTCCTGAACTTTCAGAATTCAGTTCCTTCAGGAAGAAGTTATTTTCTCGTGACAGAAAACTTAGAAGAGCTCCAGAGCAGAAAATATTTGAGTGTCTCTAATCTGAACATTATCGGACAGAAATGACTATGCCCTTCCATTTGAAGGAAAAGGGGTTATTATATTTGAGGGAAACAACAGATCAGTTCATAAATATATTTTTAGGTAAAAGCAACTGTTCATGCTCATGGTGATAGAAAATCACCTTCTGGTTTCCTGTACCTATAGGTCATTTATACTTAGAGAAATCACAGACCAGGAAGAGACTGTCAGATAAGAGTTACCATACCAAGGTAGACACCGCAAGGCAATTTCCTTAGAGCTGAGTGACAGTTCTCAGAACTCTAACAGAAGCCGGTTGCCTCACAGCTTGTTCCAGAGCGCCTGTCCCATGAGAGTCACACCTCCATGGAAGTCATGATGCAGATGTTGGGTAGACAGCAACCCTAAGGAGAGAAAATACCTTTTATGGAAACACGGTTGGGGACCATTATTAGAGGAAGAGACACAGTCACCATCAAGGTCCCTCTTGACGAATACATGCACGTGTACAGAGAATTTTTTCACTCACCAAATCAACTATTATGCTTAGGGGAAATCTAAATCTGAAAATATATGAAAGCCAAAACTCAAAAATGCCAAGAGTAGACTGAGACCTGCAAGGCACACCTCACTTGCTAATATACTATTGTGGCCTGTTTGTTCTTTGGTCAAAATATTTTACACAATAATCTAAAGTTGAGTTTTTCAGTAAAGGCAGAAGGCCTGGCACCACTGGTCCTATTTTTCCACTAGAGCTGAGGACTGGCTGCCCCCCTGGATGGGGCATGCCCACGGTGGGTTTCCCACCATCCCCACCACACCCTGACACATACCCAGCCCGTTTCATTGATTTACAATACTTGTCGTGCCTTGCAGTTCTTTCAGTTATTTACCTTTTTGCTCTAGCTCCGAGAATTGTGATGCCTACATCTATTCTTTAGCAGCCACAGAGCTCAGCAAATTTAAACAGCACTCCAACTTGAGGGAGGGGAAGGCAAAGTTACAAGCACTAATCCTGATTTATCTCTTTTCTTTTCGCCTACACTTTTCCTCCATTGTCTTCCTTCATGATTACAAATTCCCGTAAGGGTTTTAGTTAAAAGGTATCTCTAAAGCACCTTAAGTTTTAGTACAGAAAATTTTAATATAAATCTATATTTAAAATAACTAAATCAGACTAATGGAAAGCACATTGAATTAGGAAGCAGAAAACCTGGGATACTATTTCAACCTTTTCCCCTGATAAACTCTGTAACATTAAGTAATTCACTTAAACCCTCTTTACCTTTTAATACTCCATAAATAAGAGATAATAATAGTTGTTCCTTCTACCTCACTGGGATTTTTTAACAATAACCATAAATCAGAAGACATCTGAGTCTACAGAAGAATATGTTATAAAGACCAAGATAGCATTACCATGAGGCAGCAGTAAAGTAAAATGTTGTTCAAAGGAAAAAAAGAAGCTGTTTTGAAAAAAGAAGTTGTTGCTATATAATGATTTCTTTGGAGACTATACATCAACATGTTAATAGTAGTTATATCTAGGTAATAGGATTTGGGGAATCTTCCCTGGTAGCTCAGACGGTAAAGCGTCTGCCTACAATGCCTACCATGTGGAAGACCTGGGCTCAATCCCTCGGTCAGGAAGATCTCCTGGAGAAGGAAATGGCACCCCACTCCAGTACTCTTGCCTGGAAAATCCCATGGATGGTGGAACCTCGTAGGCTATAGTCCGTGGGGTTGCAAAGAGTCGGACACAACTGAGCAACTTCACTTCACTTTCCCCCTTCAGCTTACAGGTATTTTTTCTTCCCCTATAATGAACACATGTAATAATGTTGTATATTGTAATGTTGTGTATTATAATGATGTATAATAAAAAATATAACAATAGTAAAAAAAAATAGATTGGGAGAAAGAAAATAAAACTCTATATTTCCCATTTTACTAGGCTTGAATAATCACTGATTTCAATTGCAACCATATATAAAATCACCTATATATCTTATGTTAGAAACCTGAAAATTAGAAATCTCCTGAGAAATATTTTTTAGTATATTGCAAGCAAACTGGACTAGTCAAGGTGAAGCTGTTGATTAACTATTTTGTACCTTCCCCTTCCAAGCACTACAGGAACTTTAACTTTCTGATCCCCTCTTTCATTACAGACGAGGCACATGTGAATTTCTGTGCCTGTGTTCCCACATCAGAATGTAGAAGTTTCTAATTCTTAACATCCTCTAGCCATTTTGCCCTTTGTAGAGACACTGTTACTGTATCCCAATTCAAGTACCACTGTAAACCCATGCTTCTTCACTGAGGGTGATATATCTCCCCAGGGGACATCTGCCCATGTCTGGACACATTTTTAATTGCTGCACTGGAGAAGGATGTTACCAGGATCCTGAATCTAGGATCCAGGGATGCTACTCCATGTCTTCAAATACACAGAACAGCCCTTACCATGAAGAACTAGCAGTAATGGGTTGAGAAGTCTCGCTTAAGTGAAAAATGCCCTAAGTTCAGATACAGTATCATAAGGGTATTTCTGGAGTCACTGGGATGAAGGTTATCAACTTTGTACCTAATAATCAAAACAGGAGGAGGAGGGGCACCATCTAGCAGATTTAAATTATCTGATAATTTGATATTTCAAAAAATATTTACTAGTCCTGTTCATAATAGCCATTGCTTACTGTTGAATGAGATTATTTCTTCTTAAAGTCCCACATATTTGAACTCTATAAAAGGTGATATCACAAAGAAAAACCAGGGAAAGAGTTGTGAAGAGCTCGGATCATCACTATTTACATTTCTCTCTACCCATGAAGATGAGAGAAAGTGTGAACTCAATGCTTTGCTGGAGTAAATGAAACCTACACCCTCAACATCAAATATGCTGACAGGACATCACTCTTTCCAAATTCAGAAAGAAAAATACTCTCAACAAGAAATGTGGAAGCTCAGGGTTGTATAATTGTTTTTAACTTATTCTGAGAAACAGTATCCTTAACAAAGGAAAATCAACTCTATGCAAGAATTTTTAAAACACTCAGGTTAAAGTAGAACAAAAGCAAAAAGATATATTTAGACACAAATGCTATAACTGTTTTCCTTTGAAAATCACTCTTTAGAAATTTCTCTAATTAGGCAAATAAAAGGCTTTTATACTCCTCAGATTTGTTTATTAGTGTGGATTATCGTTCCTTTTGTGTTTGCAAAACAATAGGGCTTCATCAGTCAAAGAATTATTCAGGATAATAATTAGCAAGTTATTTTGGGGGGTGAAAATTTTTACTAACATTTAAAAATCCTATCACCACTCTACCCAGAGATAAATTATGAAATAACTGGGAAAAGAGAGAGAGAAAGGACTCATGGAGGCTTTGCCTCTACTGTCTTTGAGCTGAATCCTTTACACTCATTATTAATATGTTTTGTTCATGATAGTCATTATATAGGAAATTCATTTGCCTGATTATTCTCTTTTTGACCCGAAGGTCACAGAGCATCCTATTTATAATTCTGGTCCAGGAGGAAACTGGAAAAGGGGAAGAACACAATACAGTCTCATTGCTCCGTTAATTAACAAGCTGAGTCGGTCCTCGGAACCCCTGACCTCACTCTCTAGATTTGGTGTGGCAGAGAGAGGGCTGGACATGCAGGAGAGGTCTGTGCAGAGTGCTGGCCAAGTATGTGGCCCTGGCTCTCATGTAGCTGAGATACCAGATACCAGGAGAAAAAAATAGATACAAGTACTAATGAAAGCCTCATAAAGTCCACTTTAAACCTCTGCAGAGGAGGATCAAGAGTCCTGGGGAGAGCCAAAAAGGGACGCATGTGACAGCTGAAATCAACATCTCTCCTGACAGGTCTGGTTGCTGTGCTTTGACTGGCATCAGCCCGAGAGCCCATCACACTGGTTTATGGCAGTTGGTCCACAGGGCTGCTTCTCCCCGTCTCTGAAGACATCTTAGCTGCTCCCTTTGTCCCCTCTGGCCCCAAAGATGTCCAAGCAGACACAGGCAAGATATGTGAGGAGGAGGAGAAGGGGGAAGCAGGGGAAGGGAAGAGAGAGAGAAGGGGAGGGAAACACTCAGGAAAAGACACGTGGGAGAAAAACAAACCCACGCGTCTTTACTTCTAAAGAAACCACTGGAAACACTGTAATCATGGCTAATGTTTTTTGAGTGTTTACTATGTCCCAGGTTCTTTCTAAACACTTTGCATGTATCAACCCACTTAATCTCTGCATCAGCCCTCTGTCATTTTCACCTCCATCACCCCATTTTATAGAGAAACTGAGGTACATTTCCCTGGTTACACAGCTAGTAAATGACAGATTTGAAAAAGGAATCCAGGTGGTCTGATTTCCGAGCCCATGCATGCTCTTTACTGTGTTCTGTTATCTCACCTTCCCGGTATCTATGAGGGCTGGTCATTGCCACAGCCTGTATTTTATAGAGAGAAACTAAGAAACAGAAAGGTTATGTGATACATCATCCCACAAACCATGATGCAATGAGAATCTACTGTCTCTATCATTTGCCCCCATTATATTTTTCTGCCCCTCTGACCCACATTTAACCAAATAATTTGACAAAAACATGCTTGGAACCAAGTCCAGTTCAACAAGTACATTAACATTATGAATTAATAGAAAACAAAATACAAATGGAGATAATCTGCCTTTATGTCAATTGGGTTGTTCTCTAATTATTCTATGTGTATGAATGTCTGCTGCTGCTGCTGCTGCTAAGTCGCTTCAGTCATGTCTGACTCTGTGCGACCCCATAAACGGCAGCCCACCAGGCTCGCCCGTTCCTGGGATTCTCCAGGCAAGAACACTGGAGTGGGTTGCCATTTCCTTCTCCAATGCATGAAAATGGAAAGTGAAAGTGAAGTCGCTCAGTCGTGTCCGACTCTTAGCGACCCCATGGACTGCAGCCTACCAGGCTCCTCTGCCCATGGGATTTTCCAGGCAAGAGTACTGGAGTGGGTTGCCATTGCCTTCTCCAATGAATGTCTGAAACTGCAACAATTCCCTAGTATATTGACATGAAGTTATGCTTGACAGCTTGATGAGTCATCAGTCTGTCAATCAACTTGCATTTGTTGAATGTGTATTATTAGGTGCAGCAGGAGACAACAAGTAATAAGAGAAATAGATTAAACCTGTCTTCATTTAATGGCAAATGGGATAAACTAAATACTTTAAAGATTAAGAATGAAAACATTCTTCCTTCTTCCTTTTTGAAAGACCTTATCTCTATTCGAGGTGGCAAAATAGCCAGTTAGAAATCCTCCCCTCTTCCAGATTGCCTTATGGTTAGCGGTAGCCATGGGAAGAAATCAGTGCTGGCTGATTGCAAACAAGTGCTGAACTCAAGGGTGAACCTTTTGCAGTACTGTCTCCACAGTTCTTATCCTGCCCCTTTATCTTGTCTGGAGCATGAACACAGTGCCTCGCGGTGGAGGAAAGGTGACCGTAGGGCCTGGGAAGGAGCCCAGGTCTTCAGTGACTTCCTTGGGCACCAGCATCTTCGCTGGACTGCCCCACCCAGATTCCTCATCACATGCATCCTTGTCTAAGCCAGGGAAGCCAGGGCTTTCTTCCGTGCAGCTGAACATTATCCCAGCCGATGGTAACTGCTCATGGTGTCCCTTTGTCCTCTCCCCTCACTGGTTTTGAGGAGCACATGTCTTCTAATTTCTGCCTATATGGCCACAGGCAGAGCTAGTAGAGGGGGGAAAAATGAAAAACTAAAAGAGATACAATAAAACATCACTAATTGCATATTATGTAATTTTTACAGGTTTGATTATTTTGGGAAATTATTTGGAAGGAAAGCAGTAGATTTGTTATTACATTTTTTTCCTTCAATGTCCTCCCATCTGTTTAATTTTTACACCTCATCTTGATGAAATCAAGATGTTATTTTCCTCTTCAAGTTTTTTCAATATGAGGCTTTTGAAAGATCTCCCACTAGACTTTTCCAGTCGATTTTAATAACTATTTCTTGCTCCAACACTAAACTACCATGGTATCTAGGATCCTCAAGACTATAATAGATCTGAAACATTATATAAATTTTCTTAGAGATGAAATCTTTATCACTTATAAACCATAGCTAAATCCACTAAAAAGTTTTCATATAACTTCTAAGGAGTTCACTGAAATTACTGCTTAAAAATTATTGTTAAAGGAATCAACACATTCTTTGAGATGCTCAAATAGTATCTTAGGCATCACTTTGTTAGCCTTAGACTCATATAGCAGAAACAAAAATATTTAAATCCAGCCCAACAGAGGTTTAAAAAATTAGAAGTTTAAACAAGTCTTTAAAAAAAAAAACTTAGGAAAAGTTGATATGTTAACACATATTCTGCTAAACCTACAGTTATTCATACATCTCAAGTAAAATCACAATTTCATTTTCTTTCATTCCCTCAATATTGAGAGAAAAGCTGATTTGGGATTAAGAGCTATCAGGATGCCTGCTTTATTTATCCTCAATATCACTATTCTTCACCTTTTAGTGTGTGAACCTAACTTTTAACTTGGCCATAGGAAAAAAGTATTTCAAAATAAACGTACCAAATGAAGAACCCAATTTAGAAAACTTTGCCTGGCATTTATTCATAAATAACAAGGAAATGAAGTTTGGGGCTGATGAATCGCTGCATAGCCTGGGAAATTTATTTTCTGGGACAGTCTCTAGGTTTCAGATGCCTAAATTAGGTACATCTCTTCAATACAAATGACTGCACCAGCCAGGTGGCTCCAACACTTCCTTTCCTCTACACTGCCATTATTTGGGATTTCTTTCTCCCTCTGTCTCTCCTCTCCACCCACCCCCCACCCCCACTCCTTCCCAACTATAACCCTTTGATATTGCAGGACAAATCTGGAGGGACAGAGAAGGAGGAAGCAAGGGAAAATCTGAGGGAGGAAGAAAGAGTATGACTTCATCTCCCATTCCTTCTGTCCCTTCTGCACCCTGTGACATCTTACGTTGCCTTCTGGGAGCAAGGGGGTTTGTGGAACTCTTCTGTGACCACACAAAAGATCCTTTATGATCTGGCGTTTGCCTTTTTTTCTTTTTTTTTAATGTAATGTAATGACTTCAGTAGACTCATTCCCAGGAGGAACCCTACCCAGCTCAGTTTCAGTATCAGTCTGGTGTGGTTAGGCTCCTTCCTGAGCTCTCAGGATGTTCATTCCTCCTGTGTACCCTTTCCCATTTAATATCCTCTTCTCTGCACAGTGAGCAACTTGGGAGTAGAAAATGTCTTTCATTTGTATTTTCAGGGCTTAAGTGGCCTTGTTCAGTGACTGGTTCAAAAACATCAATGGTGTTCAAAAAGTATTTGTTGAAGTATGTATGAGTGACCCCAGAACTTTTCCAAATGCTTCATCCCAGAGGCCCTGCTCTACCGTCTCCCACCAGAAGTTACTCTTCCTTGATAAAGAAGGAAGATAAATTTAACTGAGCTTATCAACTATGCTCCAGTATAAAATTAAAAATATTTTAAATTAACTGAGCTGCTCTCCTGAAGCGGAAACAATGCTACTTATGTCTCTTTGCTAGCCTGGGATCCAGCATTATCAACTATATGTAGCTTTGTCTCTAAATGGAAACGAGATGCCAGTCCAGGTTCAATGCACGATACTGGATGCTTGGGGCTGGTGCACTGGGACGACCCAGAGGGATGGTATGGGGAGGGAGGAGGGAGGAGGGTTCAGGATGGGGAGCACATGTATACCTGTGATGGATTCATTTTGATATTTGGCAAAACTAATACAATTATGTAAAGTTTAAAAATAAAATAAAATTAAAAAAATTAAATTAAATTAAATTTAAAAAAATAAATAAATAAATGGAAAAAACAAATAGAGTAGAAGGTTGTCACTGGAGAGGCCCATACTTTCATTAAATGAGTGGGGCTTTTTAAAAGAACAAAGGTGAAGATATGGTTATACATAATAATGACCAACATTTACTCACCCTTTATTCTGTCTAGATACTATTGTAAATATACTACCTCTACTGTAATTTTTCATTCTTGAATCAGCCCCAGGAGATCTTGTTCTCCCTGAGTTAGGATGTAGAAACTTTCTCTAATCCATTAATAACCATTCAACAGGATATTACCAGGCCTTTAAAAATATATATATATATGTGGAATCTGAAAAAACCAAACTCATCGAAACGGAGATTAGGCATGTGTTGGGGGGGTGGGCAAAAAGGGAGAAAGGAGTCAAAAGATACCAACTTCCACTCACCTAGAGTCAGACATTCTGGAATGTGAAGTCAAATGGGCCTTAGGAAGCATCACTACAAACAAAGCTAGTGGAGGTGATGGAATTCCAGTTCAGCTATTTCAAATTCTGAAAGATGATGCTGTCAAAGTGTTGCACTCAATATGCCAGCAAATTTGGAAAACTCAGCAGTGGCCACAGGACTGGAAAAGGTCAGTTTTCATTCCAACTCCAAAGAAAGGCAATGCCAAAGAATGCTTAAACTACTGCACAATTGCACTCATCTCACACGCTAGTAAAGTAGTGGTTAAAATTTTCCAAGCCAGGCTTCAGCAATACGTGAACCATGAACTTCCAGATGTTCAAGCTGGTTTTAGAAAAGGCAGAGGAACCAGAGATCAAACTGCCAACACCTGCCTGATCATTGAAAAAGCAAGAGAGTTCCAGAAAAACATCTGTTTCTGCTTTATTGACTATGCCAAAGCCTTTGACTGTGTGGATCACAATAAACTGTGGAAAATTCTGAAAGAGATGGGAATACCAGACCACCTGACCTGCCTCTTGAGAAATCTGTATTCAGGTTAGGAAGCAATAGTTAGAACTGGACATGGAACAACAGACTGGTTCCAAATAGGAAAAGGAGTACGTCGAGGCTGTATATTGTTACCCTGCTTATTTAACTTATATGCAGAGTACATCATGAGAAATGCTGGACTGGATGAAGCACAAGCTGGAATCAAGATTGCCAAGAGAAACATCAATAACCTCAGATATGCAGATGACACCACCCTTGTGGCAGAAAGTGAAGAAGAACTAAAGAACCTCTTGATGAAAGTGAAAGAGGAGGGTGAAAAAGTTGGCTTAAAGCTCAACATTCAGAAAACGAAGATCACGGCATCCGGTCCCATCACTTTATGGCAAATAGATGGGGAAACAGTGGCTGACTTTGTTTTTCTGGGCCCCAAAATCACTGCAGATGGTGATTGCAGCCATGAAGTTAAAAGACGTTTACTCCTTGGAAGGAAAGTTATGACCAACCTAGACAGCATATTAAAAAGCAGAGACATTACTTTGTCAACAAAGGTCCATCTAGTCAAGGCTATGGTTTTTCCAGTGGTCATGTATGGATGTGCAAGTTGGACTATAAAGAAACCAGAGAGCCGAAGAATTGATGCTTTTGAACTGTGGTGTTAGAGAAGACTCTTGAGAGTCCCTTGGACTGCAAGGAGATCCAACCAGTCCATCCTAAAGGAGATCAGTCTTGGGTGTTCATTGGAAGGACTGACTTGGAAGCTGAAACTCCAATACTTTGGCCACCTGATGCGAAGAGCTGACTCATTGGAAAAGACCCTGATGCTGGGAAAGATTGAGGGCAAGAGGAGAAGGGGATGACAGAGGATGGGATGGTTGGATGGCATCACCAACTCAATGGACATGGGTTTGCGTGGACTCCGGGAGTTGGTGATGGATAGGGAGGCCTGGTCAGACACGATTGAGCGACTGAACTGAACTGAAGTCCTAGAGATGTAATGTACAACTTGGTGACTAGATGTGTATGTGTGTATGTGTAGACTAGATGTATATATACATGTCTATATATAGATAGATTTATGCTGCTGCTAAGTCGCTTCAGTCGTGTCCGACTCTGTGTGACCCCATAGACGGCAGCCAACCAGGCTTCCCTGTCCCTGGGATTCTCCAGGCAAGAACACTGGAGTGGGTTGCCATTTCCTTCTCCAATGCGTGAAAGTGAAGTCGCTCAATTGTGTCTGACTCCTAGGGACCCCATGGACTGCAGCCCACCAGGCTCCTCCATCCATGGGATTTTCCAGGCAAGAGTACTGGAGTGGGTTGCCATTGCCTTCTCCGAGATAGATGTATACGTGTATATATATTTTATACATATATACAGACTTCCCTGGTGGCTCAGATGGGAAAGCGTCTGCTTACAATGTGGGAGACCTGGGTTCAATCCCTGGGTCAGGAAGATCTCCTGGAGAAGGAAATGGCAACCTACTCCAGTATTCTTGCCTGGAAAATCCCATGGATGGAAGAGCCTGGTAAGCTACAGTCCATGGGGTCAAAAAGAGTTGGACACAACTGAGCAACTATATATACACATATATATACATATGCACACACACAGACATATATATACACTGCATTGTGTATTTGAAAACTGTTAAGAGAGTAGGCCTTAAAAATTCTCATCACACACAAAAAATTGTAACTGTGTGGTGATAGTTAACTAGACTTACTGTGGTAATCATTTCTCAGTATGCATGTATATCAAATCATTATGCTGCACATCTTAAGCTTATAGAAAGCTATGTATCAATTATATCTCAGTAACACTCTCGCCTGGAAAATCCCATGGATGGAGGAGCCTGGTGGGCTGCAGTCCATGGGGTCGCTAAGAGTCGGACACCACTGAGCGACTTCACTTTCACTTTTCACTTTCATGCATTGGAAAAGGAAATGGTAACCCACTCCAGTATTCTTGCCTGGAGAATCCCAGGGATGGGGGAGCCTGGTGGGCTGCCGTCTATGGGGTCGCACAGAGTTGGACACGACTGAAGCGACTTAGCAGCAGCAACACTGGAGAAACAGATGAGGTCCAGGTAGGATCCTTGTCCAGGACTGGACAGGATCAGTAAGTAAACAACCAGATTGTCCGTAAAAGAGAAAGTAAAAGAGGTCCTAGCAGAAAATCAGTGAGAAATAGCTCTAAAGCTGACCAAAGATCAAGAATTATTCCAACTCAGAGATATGGGCTGACAAGTTTGTCCCCCTCCATCTCTTGGCCCCAGATTCCCAGACCACCCACCCACAGAACCACAAACCCCAGACTGTCCTGCCCCTGCCAAGCTTGACTGACTCAGAAATATAAAAATCCCCTCTCCCAAAACCTGGCTGGGAAGGGAGGTAGAGGGTAGATCAAGTGAGAATGCCCAGGAGAGGATCTGTTCCTGGCTCTCAAAGTCAGAACAAACTTGACCAGGAAACTCTCTCAACCCTGCTGATCCCTTTCTATGGTCCGGCAGTCAGTGAAGTTAATAGGTTTCTGTGGGTTGGGCAAATCAACCTAGTCTAGGCAACTGCCTTGCCTGTATCTATGGGAAAATCCATGGCAAACACCAAAGAATCAATTACAAAAGAATCTTTGAAACCCCGCTGCTCCTGTGTGACCCCAACCTTACACAGTCAACTTGACTGAAGGAGTTGCAGGGGAGGTCATTGCCCACAGGCTTTTTGCAGAGAGATTTCATTTTTTATTGTCATGGCTTTGTTTCCTTGCCATATTCTCTTTCCCAGATAAATCAACACTTAAAACTTTTTAAATTCAGATTTTTTTAATAGATAAATAAAACATTACAGATATCTTTAAAGCCTGCCCAAACTCCTCCCTGATTTCGTTGCATGTCATTCTTCAGGGGCAACCACTGTCTTGAATTTGGTGTTTCTCATTGCATGCATAATGGTATATTTTCACTGGGTATGTACGTGTCCATCAGCAACATGTACTTTTGTTTGGCATGCTTTCAATCTTTACATATATGTTACTCTGGACCGGCATTTCTTTCACTTGGTTTTTGCTCAATATTGCTTTTGAGATTTACTCATATTAACGTGGCTCTAAGGAATTCATTTCTAATTTCAGCTTTCAGCATTCTATTATGTGAATATATCATATTACTATTATCATTCTATTACCATTAGTGTTCATTATAGTATTTCATTTTAGTATTCTGTTATGTAAAGACACCATCATTTGTTTCTTAATTCTCTTGAAGAGTAGAATAGCTGGATAGTAGAGTATGAGCATTTTTAACATTAAAGAGAAGTTTGGTAATGCCTAATAAAGCAGTCAAGCCAATACTTACCCATGCTACCCAGGTTGAGAGCTTCTTCTATTTCACATCCTCAGAAACACTTGACATTGGCAGACTCTTTAATTTTTGTCCACATGATGGAGGTGATATATGACCTCATTTCTGGCATTATCTTTATTCACAGATTGAAAAATATTTTTTTCAGAATGATCTTATAGGTCAGTGGTTTTCAGAGTTTGGTCTGGGGACCCCTGGAAGAAGCTATTTTATAACAGCATCAAATGCTGTTTGCCTTTTTGAGGCTCATTCTTTCACAGGAGTATAGTGGAGTTATCCAGAGGTATCTGGATGTGGTGCTGCCCCAAACCGTATGATCATCCAGCTGTCTTCTATTAAGCCCAACCAACATTAAAGAGATTTACACAAATGTAAAGCAATGCCGCTCTTCTAGTTGTTTTTGTCTTGGAAAAACTTACCATCTTCCATCTTTTACAATATGTTAACAGATAATGGGTTTATTCTAGCTCTCATATAATTAATAAATGCTTTTAAATATTTCAGTTTTAATTTTGAATGTGGTTAAGTATTACTAGATAAAAGGTAAACAATAGCTCTTCGAAGTCTTCAATAATATTTATAAGCTTAGGGGGCCCTCCAGATACCAAAAAGTTTGAAAGTCGTTGTTTTAGGCCATAAGTGATGACAGTTGACTTTTAGAGGGTACTTCCTGTGATGGACCATCATGCTGAGTGCCTGGGGGTCACTTTCCCCTTAACCTTCAAGATAGTCTTGTAAAGCAGATTGGCCCCACTTGAGGGGGAGGAAGCTGAGACTTGGGTCAGGTGGGGGGTAACCCTGAGGTCAGGAATGGGACTGAAATCCAGGCTTGCTGCTTCCCCAGGCCTCCTTGCCCTTAACCTTCACAACTCTGTCTTCCCTTCTTACTCCCTCCCATTTTCTTCTTAGTCATTCTCTGAGTCAGCCATCTTGAAACTATCGACTCATCTTTGAATCATCCTCTCCGTTTCCTTTGAAATGATCCAAATCCCCTTTCCAAGGCAGCAGAGGGGTGAGAGACTCTGAGGCCAGCTTCCTGAAGATGGAGAAGCAGTAAAACATGGCCAAGCCCGAGGCTTCCAGGCAGTAGAGCCAGGAGTCAAGGCAGATACGCAGGATGGAGACCTGGAAACAGAACTTCCAAAAGGGCTGCACTAAGCAGGAAAATATTTGCTATATAGATACTAGAAGGAGAGATTGCAGAGGCCCTAAAATAGAAGGGTAGATCTTTTTTCCTCTGTGTTTCTTTGCCTCAGGCCCACAGGTGGAGAGAAATTATTAAAGTCAGACATCTGCCTATTAACTGTATCCATCTCTTATGCTCTGTTCCCACTCACTGGTTTTCTTCATTCAACAAACATACAATAGTGTGATAAGTGGATTTATTGGGTTGATAATAACAGCTGACATTTATTGGTGTGAAATTATCCAGGTGCCTAGAAATGGAACTGTGGAGAGAAAGAAGAGCCAGATTGTGAAGAGTTGGATTTAACATGAAAGGTTTAATAAAGGAAGCGACATGCTTAGATTTGCTTTTACAAAGATCCTCTGGCTGCAGAGTGGAGAAGGGATTGCTGGGGAGCAAGGCAGGAGGCAGAAAACGGTAGGGCCTGGAACTTAGCATCAGACTAGTAGGGATGGATGAAATCAGTGATGAAGAGGCAGGAGGCAAAGATGGGAACTATTTCTCACATGCCTAGAATCACTACTGTAGCCACCTAACAGGATTTCTCATCACCAGGCTTTTTTCCCCCCTTCCAATCAACCCTGAGATTAACCTTCCTTAGATAACACTTCGGAGAAGGCAATGGCACCCCACTCCAGTACTCTTGCCTGGAAAATCCCATGGACAGAGGAGCCTGGTAGGCTGCAGTCCATGGGGTTGCTAGGAGTCGGACACGACTGAGCGACTTCACTTTCACTTTTCACTTTCATGCATCGGAGAAGGAAATGGCAACCCACTCCAGTGTTCTTGCCAGGAGAATCCCAGGGACGGGGAAGCCTGGTTGGCTGCCGTCTATGGGGTCACACAGAGTCGGACATGACTGAAGCGACTTAGCAGCAGCAGCAGCAGCAGATAACACTTGGGCTTCCCCAGTGGCTCAGTGGTAAATAATCCTCCTGCAATGCAGGAGATGCAGGAGACAAGTTTGATCGGGGAAGATTCCCTGGAGGAGGGAATAGCTACCCACTCCAGTATTCTTGCCTGGAGAATACCATGGACAGAGGAGCTTGGTGGGCTGCAGTCTATAGGGTCGCAAAGAGCTGGACATGACTGAAGTGACTTAGCATGCGTGCAGATACCACTTATCCCATTGAGGAGTACTAGAGTCTACTGCTTTGGAGAAGGCAAAGGCACCCCACTCCAGTACTCTTGCCTAGAAAATCCCATGGATGGAGGAGCCTGGTGGGCTGCAGTCCATGGGGTCAATAAGAGTCGGACATGACTGAGAGACTTCACTTTCACTTTTCACTTTCATGCATTGGAGAAGGCAATGGCAACCCACTCCAGTGTTCTTGCCTGGAGAATCCCAGGGATGGGGGAGCCTGGTGGGCTGAAGTCCATGGGATCGCTAAGAGTCGGACATGACTGAGAGACTTCACTTTCACTTTTCACTTTCATGCATTGGAAAAGGAAATGGCAACCCATTCCAGTGTTCTTACCTGGAGAATCCCAGGGACAGGGGAGCTTGGTGGGCTGCCGTCTATGGGGTCCCACAGAGTCCGACATGACTGAAGTGACTTAGCAGCAGCAGCAGCAGTAGGAGAGTCTACTGCTTAAGTGCATTAGCAGCCAAACAGCCAAACAGCTTGGGTTCAAATTCTACCTCAACCACTTCACTATGCCCAGTTTCCTCATCTGAAAAATGAGATCCTAGAAATGGTGCTTATTTCCCAGGGTTGAGGTGAGTCAATGTATATGAAAGAACTTGTATCATTACTTGTATATGGTCTGATCTGTTGTCAATAAGTCATGTTGGACTCTTGTGTTCTCAAGGACTATAACCTGCCAGGCTCCTCTGTCCATGGGATTTCCCAGGCAAGAACACTGGAGTGGGTTGCCATTTCCTTCTCCAGGGGATCTTCCTGGCCCAGGAATCGAAACTGGGTCTCCTACATTGCAGACAGAGTCTTTACCAACTGATCCACAAGGGAAGCCCACCTGTATATGGTAATCCTTCAATAAAAAATTAATTACTATTATGACATTTCTCTATTCAGAAACCTTTCTTAGTAGAGGAGACAAGATAGGGATATGGGATTAGGAGATATAAAGTACTACGTATAAAGTAGACAAGCAACAAAAATATATTGAACAGCACAGGGAATGATGGCCTTTATTTTGTAATAACTTTTAATGAAGTATAATCTATAAAAATATTGAATCACTATTCAATGCACCTGAAACTAAAATAACATTGTAAATCAACTATATTTTAACTTAAAAAAAGAAACCTTCCATAGAAAGTATTCTATTTTCATTTGCTGGAATACCGAAGCCTGCCTTTCCAGATCCTTCATAATCCAGGCCCACCACACCACTAAGCCTCGTCTAATGCTATTCCCCCAATATATTCACTGAATACACCAGATACAGCACCTCTGTGCCTTGGTCATGCTGTTTCCCTCATTTCAAATGCCTTTCTTTTTCCCATCTATCCTCCCAATCCTCTGTCCCTTAAATGCTCATCACCACTTCCAGAAAAATTACTCCAAATGCAATGACCAGCAACCATATCCTGTATAATCATTTTCCCCCAAGCAGGACAGCATGTCACTCCAACCAGAAGGCTATCATTCCAAATAACTCACACAGCCACTCAAGCTCCTGCCTGTCACTGCTATCTAAATGCTAAGCACTCACAGAAGGCCCAGAGCATAAACTTGTCCTTCCCATGCTTCGTGGAGCACTATGGATGCCCCCAGAAGCCCATAAATAAAAAATAACTTTGGTGCAAGTTAAGTTTTCATCAGGACTATCAGCTATGAAATATTTAAAGGCTCTCATGGGCTGTTAAACCAAACCAATGTTGTATGTTAAAAAGAGATAAGACCAAAAATATATGAACAAATTGACCAAAATATATTTTAGGGGAAGCAAAGTCTTATCCTAAGCAGGAGTTCATAAAGCACGCATGTCCTTCCATGCTTCGTGTCTTCTGTCTGACATGTGATTCGAAAGAAAAGACTGCACAACATTGATAAATCTCATGTCTTTTTAATCACGAAGCTTTATAGGAGTCAGCTTTTGTGTTAGGTTACTTAAAATTTTCTTTTATTTTCAAACATGACAGTGTAATGATAAAATCAAGTTTTGCCTACAGGGCTTTCCACACTTGTAAGTTACTAGAAATTTTCCTTATTTGGGAAAAATGTGTTCTACAAACTAGAAGAATTTCTTTTTCAATGAAAATGATAACTTTGCATTTTTTAAACCAGGATACTGTGGGCACTTGCTTTGAGCTAGAAAAAAAAAGATTTTTTCTAAATTAAGTCTCTCATTATCTACAATCTTGCTACAGATTGCATTCAGTTCAGTAGAAACAGTGAGTGAAGAGACAAAGAAGAACTTCTCTCCATGTTCTCAGAGAGATTCAGAGAGGTTAAGAGCGAAAGACTGCATCAAAGTGGTACCACGCACCAGACCCCAGAAAACATTTATTTTTATTGATTCCCGTATTCAACCAACATTTACTAAGCCCCTAATTTTTACTGGACTACATAGCTTTGCCCCATCAGCAGTTTCCAAACTATTTTGAAATGTAAGACACAAATGTTCAGCCCCTGCACTGACCCAACAGGCAGCTGCACTTATGGAAGGAAACCAGCTGCTGGGGAGTGAGAAGGAGGTGGTAGTGGTTGGGGGACCCCACGTACTACATCTTTGCTTTTCCCACTCCAGCATGATGGCTCATGGTTAGATGGTTAGATGGTTTCTAACTCAATTTCCTATCCCTTCTGGAGCTAAAATATTTCCATGAATTCTAGCCTGCTTAGATGAGCCAGTCGTCAATACCAAGAAGTGGCTCTTACTTCCTGAGCCAGAGCTGCTGGCCAATGCCCAGTTGTGAATGGATTTGTCATCTTGCCTGACCATGAAGAGTCACCTTGAACATTTGTCAAAACTATAGATTCCTAGTCCCTGACCCCAATCTGTTTGAATCAGAAACTCTGGGGGAAGGGAGGTTTTCTAGATGAGGAAACTGAGGCTCAGAGAGGTGAAATTATAGGCTCAAATCTACACATGCAAGGGTGGAGCCACAAGTAAACCCAGATCTATTCAGTCTCACCTCTTTTTGTGTTACAGTTAGACATGTGAGAGAGTATTGCTTCAGCCCCATCCCCTTTCTTCAATCACAGCCTCCTTACTCCATTTCCTGGAGTCATACCCTTTCTCAGTTTCTTCAAAAAATGTAATCTCATGTCACAGAAGTCAATACTCACAATAGACAGAAGGGTACAGTGAATGACTGAAGCAGCCATGACTGCAGCATGCATGGAAGGAGGGTACCCTAGAGAAAACTTGAGTTCTTTCATGTCCAAGCTATTAACACTGGTACTACTCAGCTCCTACCAGTCAGAATGTGGGCCCTGATTCACTGAAAGATCTAGATTTTTTAAAGGTGAAATCTCAAACTGTCAACCACATAATCATACTATACTATGTAACACTCCATGGTGGGAAGATCCCCTCAAAAAGGGAATGGCAACCCACTCTAGTATTCTTGCTTGGAAAATTCCAAAGAGAGAGGAGCCTGATGGGCTACAGCCCGTGGGCTCACAAAGAGTTGGACATGACTGAGCAACTAACACTTTCACTTGGAGATTTCAGAGAGCAAATCTATGGCTGCCCTTGAAGAAGCAAGGTGCTATGATATGAAGTGCCTATGAAGAGCGCCACATGTCAGAGAGCTGACGACAGCCTCAGGGTGCAGAGGGCTTCAGTCCTACAACCACAAGGAACTGAATTCTGCCAAAAAACATGGGAGCTTAGAAGAAGATACCAAGTTCTGGAAAGGAATGCAGCCCCACCAGCATTTTTATTGCAGAGTTGTAACCTTGACTAGAGGACCCAGCTAAGCCAAGCCCAGGTTCCTGACCTACAGAAACCGTGAGATAATAAATGTGTGCTGTTTTAAGCTACTACAATTGTGGTCATTTCTTATACAGCAACAGAAAACCAACATACCCTTCTAAGCCTGCCCTTCTCAGAGAGCCCTTCAAACTCCCTCTGCCATCAACATCTAACAGCTCTGATCTCAGCTGACTATCAAGAGAGAAAGTAACCTGGCAAACTGATTTACCATTTATTACTTCCTTACCCCTTAGCATTTTTTAAGAGAGGGCTTAGAAAGGTACTGGCTAAATCCAGTATATGATTGATTCAAAATGAAAGAATTACAGAAAATGATGCAGAAAAGTAGGAGCCATTTGGTGCCTGGAGATTGTCCCAGTGGGCCTCAAGGCATAGCATAGTGCTTACCTCAGAATGCAATCAGCCCAGCCAAAAACACTCTGAACAATGGGACCAGGAGCCAAAAGCTGCATTGTCACTTATTAGAAAGATTTATTGGAGAAAGCTTTAGTTTTCTTTTCTGTCAAATAGTGGTGAGACCTACCCTGCCTCCCTCAAGAGACTATTGTTGGCATATGTGTGTGAGATCATAGGAAATATGTATGTCTCTACCCCCCAGTTACCGGGACAGAGCTCCTGAAACCCTCGTAATTTCCTGGGTGATAGGAGTATCTTTTGTTCTAATGAGCTGACTCTGGCTGGTCTTCCGGATGAGCGCTGGCCACTGGAATGAGCAAGCCATGATTAGAAGCTTGGAATTTTCAGCCCCACCCCTCATTCTCTTGAGAAGAATGAAGGGGAGGAAATGCAGTTAATAATTTATCATGCCTGTGTAATGAAGCCTCCACCAAAACCAAAACTGTATGGTATTCAGAGAGCTTCCAAGTTGGTGACATACCCCAACTCCATGGGCCAGAAGTCCCTGTGCTTGGGACCCACTAGAATCTCATTCTACATGTCTCTTCATCTGGCTGTCCCTCTGTAGCCTTTATCATATCTTTTAATAACCTACTAATTATACGTGATTCCCTGAGTTCTGTGGGCAGCTCTAGCAAATCAGAGGAACCCAAAGAAGGGGTTGTGGGAAACTCTGGTTACAGCCAAATGTCCCGGACAGAAGCTGTGGGTGACCTAGGGACCTACTACTTGTGATTGGCATCTAAGGGTGGGGCAATCTCATGGGACTGAGCTCTTAACCTGTGGGATCTGACGCTATCTCCAGGTAGTCACTATCAGAACGAGTTAAATTGTAGAACACAGAGGTAGTATCTGAGCACTGCTTGGTGCAGGGGAAAAATCCGCACATTTGGTGACCAGAAGTGTCAGAAGTGTTGTGAATGTGATAGTCTCATGATGCTGCTGCTAAGTCGCTTCAGTCGTGTCTGACTCTGTGTGACCCCATAGATGGCAGCCCACCAGGCTCCCCCGTCCCTGGGATTCTCCAGGCAAGAACACCGGAGTGGGTTGCCATTTCCTTCTCCAATGCATGAAAGTGAAAAGCGAAAGTGAAGTCGCTAAGTCGTGTCCGACTAAGTCGTGTCCGACTCTTCGAGACCCCATGGACTGCAGCCTACCAGACTCCTCCGTCCGTGGGATTTTCCAGGCAAGAGTACTGGAGTGGGGTGCCCTTGCCTTCTCCGGATAGTCTCGTGAGAGTAAAGGAAAAACATAAGGAGAAAAAGACTTGGCTTTTCTACTTAAAGTGAAAGCACTCTGGAAGTAAAAAATATATTCACAAAAATAGATTGAAGTGATGAAGTAATCACAGATAATTTAAGCCAAAAAGATTCTGGCGCACGCATTCTGATTTCAGGCCTGCAGCTTCAGCAGTGATCTTGCCCAAGTCTGCTGTCAGGCTTCCCTTTCCTTACCACCTTTCAGTTTCAGCCAGAGGCTGACATTCTCTTGTCCCAGCTCCTATGCGGCCGACGAGGGCCAGGGAGGGACTGAGATGACAGTCCTCTGACATCCCAACATGTGATTAACGAGGAAGAAGCCTCCAGGAAGGTCACACAGATGTCTGGGGAGTCTCCCCACACCAGAGCTAAAACAGCCCCATCGAATTCCCGAGGCTCCAAAAATGAAACCACTCTTAGTGAGACTGAGATTGCTCAGTCCTTCAAACCCAACCAGTCAAGCCTCTGAGAGTTTTAGCACTCTGTCTCATCCAGCAGGGCTCCATTGCATCTGGATCCATATTTCAAATGGCAGGAGCAAGCAACCACCTTCTTTTGATGTCTACATGGCTTAGAGTGAAACCTACACCAGGCAGAGTTTTATTAGATTTAAATGGACTAGAAAAAAAGTGAGGAGAAAAGGAAGAAGATGATTTATCCTCCTTCTAGTCTAACAAACATTAAAAAAAAAAAAAAATTCTCATAACAACTCATTTTAAAGCCAAAGGTTGAAGTCAAGGACCACATGACTGATTGGAGGAGTGAAAAAGTTTCCTTCTAGAACTAAACTAAACCATTAAATTATAGAAATTAATTATAATAATAAAACAGCCATAACAATACAAACGTTTACTGCCTATACCCTGTACCTGGCACTGTGCTAAGTGTTTTTCAAGTTCACCAAACATGCCTGAAGGAGGGATTTACAATGACCCTTCCCTCTTAGAGAAGAGATAATAAGCCCACAGAAGAGCTATTAATCTTAAGATAAGCATCAACATCATTGGTATTTTTTCTTCTCTAGAAATAAAATATTAATTGTATTAATATTTTAAATTTATAAGCAATAAAGAATATTTTATGTAATGTTTTACTGTAAGCTAATTATGTTTACAGTTCAGTTCAGTTCAGTCGCTCAGTCGTGTCCGACTCTTTTCGACCCCATGAATCGCAGCACACCAGGCCTCCCTGTCCATCACCAACTCCCGGAGTTCACTCAGACTCACGTCCATCAGTAGCCTTGAATAAAAAAGCATGGGTTAAAAACGATCAAATGTTTGCAACCTGAAATTAATATTCAGTGCACTGGGAGAATGTAAAGTTTAAGCAGAAATGAGAGTGAAAGCAATAATTTGAGCAATTCTAGCCTCTGTGTGGCAGAAGAGGTGATCGTTTAGAAGGACACACAGGAGCCAAGAAAGGTCAGTGCTGGCTTCTGTGTCCTATTCTCAAAGCCGCTCTTCCATTAAACAGATCTAATCCTTCATGCTATAGAGAGCTGCATGGAAGGCAGTTTGGAGGTATACTTAATTATAAAGAAGGAAGGGAAGAAGGCAAATCAGAAGAGTAGAATAAGAGGAGGTGAAGAAAGGAGAAAAAAGATTAAAACATAAATGCGGACTCTGAGTTAAATCCAATGTAGGCAAATAAAATCAGCATAACCACAGAAAGATTTTCAAGTTTGCAGATGTAAAGCCTCATGAAATCTGCATATTAAAAAATGCAAAGCAGGGAATTCCCTGGTGGCCTGGTGGTGGTTAGGATTCCAGGATGCCATGGCCCAGGTTCAATCCCTGGTTGGGGAACTGAAATGCCACAAGCCACGTGGCAAAAAAAAAAAAATGTTATTTTTATATTGAAATTCTTGGTATCAGAACTTGGCCTGTAGTTCAGAAAATAGCAGTGTTTAGGGCCACAGGAGGGAGTAGAATAACATGGTAACAATATTATTTTTGATATTTGTACTATATATGTAAACCATGTAGAAGTTTTCCAATTTTGGGTTTTCATAATAAGAGCTATTATTTACTGAGTGCCTTGTGTACCCAACTCTGTGCTAAACACTATTTGTAATACTCTGTTTGATTTGATATCCCAACAGGTCTACCAGATAACTATAATTACCCTCATTTGTACATGAGAAAACTGAAAATGAAAGAAGATAAGTTGCTCAAAAAGGAGCAGAAAAAGGCACTGCATTTGAGACAAAAGAGTCTGAAATGCAGTACTTGGGTGTAGTCTCAAAAAATGACAGAATGATCTTGGTTTGTTTCCAAAGTAAACCATTCAATATCACAGTAATCCAAGTCTATGCCCCAACCACTAATACCAAAGAAGCTGAAGTTGAATGGTTCTGTGAAGACCTACAAGACCTTCTAGAGCTAATGCCAAAAAAAGATGTCCTTTTGTCTTTTTCATCATAGGGGACTAGAATGCAAAAGTAGGAAGTCAAGAGATACCTGGAGTAACAGGCAAATTTGGCCTTGGAGCACAAAATGAAGCAAGGCAAAAAACGCACTGGTCATAGCAAACACCTTCTTCCAACAACACAAAACTCTACACATGGACATCACCAGATGGTCAATACTGAAATCAGATTGATTATGTTCTTTGCAGCTGAAGATGGAGAAACTCTATATAGTCAGCAAAAACAAGACTGAGAGCTGACTGTGTCTCAGATCATGAACTCCTTATTGCCAGATTCATACTTAAATTGAAGAAAGTAGGGGGAAACCTCTAGGTCATTCAGGTATGACCTAAATCAAATCACAGTTATTCAGTGGAAGTGACAAATAGATTCAAGGCATTAGATCTGATAGACAGTGTGCCTGAGGAACTATGGACAGAGGTTCATAATATTGTATAGGAGGCAGTGATCAAAATTATCCCCAAGAAAAAGAAATACGAAAAGGCAAAATGGTTGTCTGAAGAGGCCTTACAAATAGCTGAGAAAAGAAGAGAAGTGAAAGGAAAAGGAGAAAAGGAAAGATATATTCATCTGAATGCAGAGTTCCAAAGAATAGCAAGGAGAGATAAGAAAGCCTGTTTAAGTGAACAATGCAAATAAATAGAGGAAAAGAAAAGAATGGGAAAGACTAGAGATCTCTTCAAGAAAATTAGAGATACCAAGGGAACATTTCATGCAAAGATGGGCACAACAAAGGACAGAAATGGTATGGACCTAACAGAAGCAGAAGAAATTAAGAAGAAGTGGCAAGAATACACAGAAGAACCACATAAAAAACATCTTCACGACTCAGATAACCACGATGGTGTGATCACTCACCTAGAGCCAGACGTCTTGGAGTGTGAAGTGAAGTGGGCTTTTTGAAAGCATCACTATGAACAAAGCTAGTGGAGGTGATGGAATGCCAGCTAAGTGATTTCAAATCCTAAAAGATGATGGTGTGAAAGTGCTGCACTCAATATGCCAGCAAATTTGGAAAACTCAGCAGTGGCCACAGGACTAGAAAAGGTCGGTTTTCATTCCAAACCCAAAGAAAGGCAATGCCAAAGAATGTTCAGACTACCACACAATTGCACTCATCTCACACACTAGTGAAGTAATACTCAAAATTCTCCAAGCCAGGCTTCAACAGTATGTGAACCAAGAACTTCCAGATGTTCAAGCTGGATTTAGAAAACACAGAGGAACCAGAGATCAAATTGTCAACATCCGTTGGATCATAGAAAAAGCAAGAGAATTTCAGAAAAACATCTATTTCTGCTTTATTGATTATGCCAAAGCCTTTGACTCTGTAGATCACAATAAACTGTGGAAAATTCTTCAAGTGATGGGAATACCAGACCACCTTACCTGCCTCCTAAGAAATCTGTATGCAGGTCAAGAAGCAACAGCTAGAACTGGACATGGAACAACAGACTGGTTCAAAATTGAAAAAGGAGTACGTCAAGGCTGTGTATTGTCACCCTGCTTATTTAACTTATATGCAGAGTGGTGATGGTTTAGTCGCTAAGTTGTGTCTGACTCTTGCAACCCCATGAACTGTAGCCCACCAGGCTCCTCTGTCCATGGGATTTCCCAGGCAGGAATACTGGAATGGTTTGCCATTTCTTTCTCCAGGGGTATATGCAGAGTAAATCATGCAAAATGCTGGGCTGGATGAAGCACAAGCTGGAATCAAGATTGCCAGGAGAAATATCAATAGTCTCAGATATGCAGATAACACCAGCTTCCCTGGTGGCTCAGAGGTTAAAGCGTCTGCCTGGAATGTGGGAGACTCGGGTTTGATCCCTGGGTTGGGAAGATCTTCTGGAGAAAGAAATGGCAACCCACTCCAGTACTCTTGCCTGGAGAATCCCATGGAGGGAGGAGCCTGGTAGGCTACAGTCCATGGGGTCGCAAAGAGTCAGACATGACTGAGCGACTTCACTTCACTATGGCAGAAAGCAAAGAGGAAATAAAGAGCTTCTTGAAGAGTGCAAAAGAGGAGTGAAAAAGCTGACTTAAAACTCAAGATTCAAAAAACTAAGATCATGGTATCCAGTCTTATCACTTCATGGCAAATAGATGGGGAAACAATGGAAACAGTGACAGACTTTATTTTCTTGGGCTCCAAAATCACTGCAGATGATGACAGCAGCCATGAAATTAAAAGACACTTGCTCCTTGGAAGAAAAGCTATGACAAACCTAGACAGTGTATTAAAAAGCAGAGACATTTCTTTGCTGACAAAGGTCCATCTAGTCAAAACTATGGGTTTTTTCCAGTAGTCATGTATGGATGTGAGAGCTGGAGCATAAAGAAGGCTGAGCACCAAATAATTGATGCTTTTGAACTGTGGTGTTGGAGAAGACTCTTGAGACCCCTTGGGCCACAAAGAGATCAAACCAGTCAGTCCCAAAGGAAATCAATCCTGAATATTCATTGAAAGGACTGATGCTGAAGCTGACACTCCAATACTTTGGCCACCTGATGTGAAGAGCTGATTCATTGGAAAAGACCCTGATGCTGGGAAAGATTGAAGGTAGGAGAAAAGGACGACAGAGGATGAAATGGTTGGACAGCATCACTGCCTCAGTGGATATGAGTTTGAGAAAGTTCGGGAGATGGTGAAGGACAGGGAAGCCTAGGGTGCTGCAGTCCATGGTGTCACAAAGAGTTAGACACAACTAAGTAGCTAAAGAACAAGCTGCTCAAAGATACACAGGAAGAGGCAGAGCTGCTCATCAGTGCCAGTTCCATGTAACTAGCACTACTCTCAAAACTGCTCCATCATAAGCAGTAGCATCACTGCCAACAGCCACACTTTGGAGCAATTTACATAGAGTATCAGTTTTGATCCCCACTTCCATTACTGTTACTCCCAATTTACAGGAGGAGAAACTGGGGCTCAAAGAGGTTAAATAATACCCAAGGCTACCTAGCTAGTGGGCTTCCCTTGTAGCTTAGCTGGTAAAGAATCTACCTGCAATGCAGGAGACCCTGGTTCAATTTCTGGGTCAGGAAGATCCCCTGGAGAAGGGACAGTCTACCCACTCCAGTATTCTTAGGCTTCCCTGATGGCTCAGATGGTAAAGAATCAACCTACAATGCAGTAGACCTAGGTTCAATCCCTGGATTGGGAAAGTCCCCTGGAGGAGAGCATGGCAATCCACTCCAGTATTCTTGCCTAGAGAATCTGCATGGGCATAGGAGCCTGACAGGCTACAGTCCATGGGGTCACAAAGAGTCAGTCATGACTGAGCGACTAAGCACAGCACACACCTAGCTAGTAAGGTGGTGAAATTGAAATAGAAATGCAAACAAGTTAACTGCATATATTAAACTAGAGCATGCTTCAGTGTTCTATGCATTTCAGAAATATGACTAACAAATGAAAACACTTCTCTACAAATAATACAGAACTACTTTTACAATAAATGTTAGTAAATGGCTTGCTCTGCACTCTGAATGTGAGAATTAGCATGAAAATCAGGTCAAATTCAGTTATAGGTCATTTAATGCAGAGACCTGTTGATTGTGTATTATTTTTGTTTTCTCATTTTGATGGAAATATGCTGTAATGAGTTAACTGTAATAAATCACATTAATAGTTTATTGGAGTTAGAAACAAAAGAATTGATGCTTAGTCTTACTATCTTTCTAAAGCAACAGTGAATTAAATTAAGAAAAATATTCTAAACAGTAAAGGATGTGACTGGAAACTGTTTTCTTCTACAGGATTTCAGGTATATGCATATTTGTAGATGCATACCAGGGCTATTGGGCTTCCCTGGTGGCTCAGAGGAAGCGTCTGCCTGCAATGCAGGAGACCTAAGTTCGATCCCTGGGTCGGGAAGATCCCTGGAGAAGAAAATGGCAACCCACTCCAGTATTCTTGCCTGGAGAATCCCATGGACGGAGGAGCCTGGTGGGCTACAGTCCACAGGGTCACAATGAGTTGGACACGACTGAGCGACTTCGCTTCACTTCACTTCACTAGGGCTATGTCTGGCAACAAGCAGACAAAGATGAACTTTGAAGAGTTCAGCTAATCTCTCCTCTTCCACTCTCTTCCTACACTTTAACTTTTATAGTAAACTGATTAAGTTATAGGTATTTATCTAACAACCGAGAAGTACACTAGAAAAACACATTTTATAAAACATGCATTAGTCAGGACAACATAGACTATGCTAGATTAAAGTATGAGCCAGTGACTCTGGAAAGTTTAATCTCTTGCTCACACAGGGTGCTATGCCAATTAGGCAACTCCCCAGGGCATCTATCCTTTATCTGGGGACTCAGTAATCTAAGCTGCTTCCACTGAATGGCTTTGCTATCTCAGGACATGGCCTTCAAGATCACAGCAGGAGAGAGGGAGAGGGAAGCTGAAGGATCATATACAGGTCTTAAATGCTTTGTTTGAGAACTACTACGTGTCATTCTACTTACAATTCAGTGGCCATTCTGCTTACATTCTACTTACAATTCAGTGGCCATTCTGCTTACAGGCTCATGACTAAGAGGGCTTGGAAAAGTAGCAAGTAAGTGCAAACGTGATAGATAATATATCAGTGTCTCTGATATAGGGCACTGTATTCATGTTTTCTTAATACTACTACTGCCACTATTATTAATACTAACACTACAACTAATAATAAAACCATATATTTATCACAACTAAAGTTTATTTTTGTTATTTATCATTATCAAGGAACAAACTTTTCATTTTTATTAGTCAGTTCCACTGAGGTTATTTTGCTTCATTTAACCTGACATAAATCTTTCTACTCTTTGGGATTTCTTTTTGTTCTTTTTGTATTTTCTTGAGCTGGGTATTTTATACTCAATCTGATTTATTTTCTAATAAACACTTGTTATAAATTTCCCTCCAAATGACACTTGTCTACTTTTTATAATTCTGATAGTACTACTTTCATTGTGGTTTCATTCTGAATATTATACAATTTTATTCTGACTATCTCTTCATCCAGAAAACTAACTATTTAGGAAAATGTCTTGCTAATTTCCAAATGTATAGATTTTCTCTCCTTATTGCTTATAGGATCTTAGTTCCCTGACTAGGGACTGAACCTGGGCCACTGCAGTGAAAGTGTCATGTCCTAACCACTAGACTGCCAAGGAATTCCCAGGTAGCTCTCTTTTATTGTTGTTATTGTTAACTTATAATTGTATTACATTGTAATCAACCAGCATGGTTCCACCTATTTGGTAGCAAATGCTTAACTTGTTGAAATTTTTTTGGCTTGTTTTGTTTTTGTGTTACTATGTTTATCTCATTCTCTAAAATAAGGTAAAGAATTACCTAGAGGGTTTTTACAAGATAACATATAGCCAAACGTTTCTCCAGACTGTTGTTGTTCAGTTGCTAACTCATGTCCAGCTCTTTGCAATCAAATGTACTGCAGCATGCCAGGCTTCCTTGGGGAGAAGGCAATGGCACCCCACTCCAGTACTCTTGCCTGGAGAATCCCATGGACGGAGGAGCTGGTGGGCTGCAGTCCATGGGGTCGCTAAGAGTTGGACACAACTGAGCGAGTTCACTTTCACTTTTCACTTTCATGTGTTGGAGAAGGAAATGGCAAACCACTCCAGTATTCTTGCCTGGAGAATCCCAGGGACGGGGGAGCCTGGTGGGATGCCATCTATGGGGTCTCACAGAGTCGGACACGACTGAAGCGACTTAGCAGCAGTAGCAGCAGCTGGCTTCCTTGTCATTCACTATCTCCCAGAGTCAAGTTTACACAAACACATGTCCATTGAGTCGGTGATGCTATCAAACCATATCATCCTCTGCCACCTTCTTTCTCCTTTTGCCTTCAATCTTTCCCAGCATCAGGGTCTTTTCCAATGAATCAGCTCTTCACATCAGGTGGTCAAAGTATTGAAGCTTCAGTTTCAGCATCAGTCCTTCCAATGAATATTCAGGACTGATTTCATTAAGGATTGACTGGGTTGATCTCTCTGCAGTCCAAGGGACTCTCAAGAGTCTTCTCCAGCACCACAATTCTAAGGCATCAATTCTTAGGCGCTCAGCCTTCTCTATGGTCCAAATCTCACATCCATACATGACTTCTGGAAAAAACATAGCTTTGACTACTTGGACCTTTGTTGGCAAAGTGATGTCTTTGCTCTTAATACGCTATCTAGGTTTACCATAGCTTTCCTTCCAAGGAGCAGGCAACTTTTAATTTAATGTAATGGCTACAGTCACCATCTGCAGTGATTTTGGAGCCCAAGAAAATAAAATCTGTCACTGCTTCCATTTTTTCTTCTTCTATTTGCCATGAAATGATGGGACCAGATGCCATGATCTTAGTTTTTTGAATGCTAGGTTTTAAGCCAGTTTGTTCACTCTCCTCCTTCACCCTCTTCAAGAGGCTCTTTAATTCCTCTTCACTTTCTCCAGACTATACGTCATGATTTCCAGGGGCAGTTATAGGCATTGTATTTTTACTGCCCATTCATACCCACCACAGCAATGATTCTCACATATACCACTGGTGAAAACCTCTATTCCAACTATTCTGTAGTTTTGGAATTTGATGAATTGAGATTGGGGTTGAGAAGATCCCCTGGAGAAGGCCGTGGCAACCCACTCCAGTATTTTCGCCTGGAGAATCTCATGAACGGAGGAGCCTCGCAGGCTATGGTCCACAGGATCGCACAGAGTCGGACATGACTGAAGTGACCTAGCACGAACACATGCTACTATGAGCATCACATGATAGCTAAAGATCTGTATAACAGAAATAAAACCCTAGTTCATCTTCTAAAATGTCGATGGCTTGTGAGAAGGTGTGACATTCGCATTACTTTTGCATCTTGTCTCTATGCACAATCTTGAGCATTCAGTAAAAGCTTCATAAAATGTCTTAAATGTAATTTATGAGCATGTGCCTTAGTTTCATGTTGCTACTGGAGCAAATCACCACAGACTCAGTGACCTAAAACAACACAAATTTCATATCTTAGAGTCCTAGTAGTCAGAAGTTCAAAATGGATCTCACTGTGCTAACCAAGGTGTTGGCAAGGCTGCATCCATTTCCGGAGGCTTTAGGAGAGACCGTATTCTCTTGCCTTTTCCCGCTTCTAGAGGCTGCCACATTCCTTAGCTTGTGGCTCCCTTCCATTTGCAAAGCCATCAAGGGCAGGTCTTTCTCACAAAGCCAGTTCTCTTTTTTCTAACGTTTTTGCCTCTGCCTTGCCCACTTAAGGATTCCTGTGATTACATTTGGCCCACCAGCTAATCCAGGATAATCTCCTTATTTTAAAGTCAGCTGGTTAGCAACTTTAATTCTATCTACAAACTAATTCCCCTTTCCATGTAACATGATATATTCATAGGTTCTGTGGATTAAGACATGAGCATCTTTCAGAGGGCATTATTCTGTCTACCACAGTACATAAGACCAAAAAGGAAAAAGAAAAAGAAAAAAAAAAAGAATAGAGGAGGAAATGACACTGAATTTTTTAAATGGAGTAGTAACATTTACAACAGTAATAAAATTACAAATATATAAGAATTAGTGCATTAGACTATAAGCATCTGGAACAAAGCAAAAAAAAAAAAAAAAAAAGCTTCATTCAATACTATTAGTTTATTCCAAAAGCACACACACACACACATACACAGAGTAATAGCTTGGTTAGCTGATGCTACAGCTGGGATATTACTGTTTATTAATTAGACAAATGAAATAAAAAATGAACAACATGTCTGCTAGTTATTACACTTTTGTAGAAAAAGTTCCTAAATGCCTTTCTTCCTGGAAAAGGATTTTTTTCTTACTGCTTCCATTCCAGCTCACCTCTAACATTTCCGGAAAAGTTCTAGGAGGATGGATAAAAGCCTTAACATTTGCCTCCCAGCTTAATTCATCACAGTGCCAGGATGGATGGTGACTGTGCAAGCGTACTCTGGAGACAGAGCACCGCTGGCCTGAATCAGAAGCAAAGGCTGGTCAACATCGCCCCCTTGTGCAGAGAGGCAGAGACATCACTCCCTCTGGCTACCCAATCGGTATACTGCAGGAAATTTCTTGGCTGAAACTCCACGGAAAATGGCTGTTTGGAGAATGAAATTCCCCAGAGCTTTTAGAATCAACTCTTTTCATCGTTTTAAGCCTATTTATTGGGAAATCTCTCTAAAATATATTACACATAAGAAATAATCATACTGAGTCAATACTGCGTGAAAGAATGTAACGGCATAAAATAAATTATTCATTGCCTTGCCTTGTAAAGAGCACTCTGAATGCAATTTTAACTATCCTTTTTGGCTGTGAACCTCAGTCCATTTACTGTTCCATAGAGTAGATAAAACACCAATATTCTTTTGCATGTTTATGACTTTTTTTAAGGTTTTTTTCATCATTGCTGTTTGGGTTTTTTGCCTCCTCTGTTGCTTATCAGTGGTCACTTTATTTTGAGTTTGTCAGTGTGGCTTCCTTAGCAGCTTTCTTTCCTTTTTTATTTGCTGTGGAAATAGTAATTAGGATACCAAGCTGGTTAGAATTATAAGTAAAAGGAGGTTAAATAGGCTCTCAATAAAACCCTCTCTTACAAGTAAAATGTGTGAAATTTAAGACAAAACTAGAGAGACAGTGCACACAGCCCTGCCTGTTGCATTGCATTTCAGGGCTGTTTGACATCTATTTGACTTCTTAGCAGCTATTTTTCCCTCTTCCCTATTTTTTTTTTTTTCTGAATAGGTTAGTGTGCTTTGGCAAGATGGAATATTGTTATATTTTTCAATGTGTCAAAACTATTAAATGGAATTTCCTGGGAATGAAAAAAAGAAAAGCCATATCCCTTTGAATGCTTATGGCAAATTGATACAAAACCAGGGATGCAACTTAAACATGAATTAATAGGAGAAAACGCAAAAGGTGGCTCATCTGTATAGCAAAATACTATGAGATACGAGTTGTGTATACCACATGTACGCACATCGACTGGAAAATATGTTCACTGTCCTGTGGTTTAGTTGCTACACTGATAGAAAAATGTGCCTCTCTTTGGTTCCCCAGGGGACAGTGCTGAGATCTATTTCAGAAGGCCCCTTGGGAGGTGGCAGCGGGCTCTAGCACTAGTCACCCGCAGGCTTGTCCCACTCAGTGATGCATCCTGATATTAGTTGCCCCTCATTCCCGGGTTCACTCCTCCAGTCCTTACTCTGCTTCCTTCGATCATCACCGCAAGTCATTGCACACAGCCTTTGTCTTGGGCTTTGGTTTTGAGAGAAGCCAGGTTAAAAAAAAAAAAAAAGACATTGTCAAAGGAGAATATGATGAGCCACTGCACCCACTTACAACCGTGAGGGAAAGACTAAGAGAATGCAAGAAACTGACCCAGAACCATGGCACCAATCTGCTACAGAACCATCTACCTCTAGACATCTTGTTGCATGAAAAGAAGAATCCCCTATTAAGTTGTTGACAATTGGGTTTTGTGTTGTTTGCAGCCAAAGTACTTCTTGGGAGTATCTCACTTAGAGCTGAAGGCAGAAGGATCAGCCCTCATGTGCGAAGCCTGGAGGAGTTCCGGTTTGTGGAGAATGCTGGCAGAGACAAAGACAGAGGGAATGAGTCCTGTGGTTTACATTCTTCTACCAGTAAATTCTTCTTTTTGCCTAAGATAGTTGATGTAGTTTCTATCACTTGCAAACAAAAGTCCTGCGTCATTTAAGTCTGAGTTTATTCTTGTTCTACAAAAAAAAAAGTGGGTATGTGTGTGTGAGCGTATGTTCACTGAAGCATGGGAAAACACAAATGGATGTACTGAATGGCTACCAGCAGTTGTTTCTGAGAACTGGAATAGAGGGGAGTAAGAAGACATGGGCTTCCCAGGTGGCGCTAGTGGTAAAGAACCCGCCTGCCAATGCAGGAGACAAAGGAGATGAATTTCGATCCCTGGGTTGGAAAAATCCCCTGAAGGAGGGCATGGCAATCCACTCTAGTACTCTTTCCTGGAGAATCCAATGGACAATGGAGCCTGGAGGGCTACAGTCCACAGGGTTACAAAGAGTCAGACAAGACTAAAGCAACTCAGTGTGCAAGAAAGTCATATGTATAATTTTCACTTTATGAACTTTTAATGTTTAAACTTGTTATAACCAACTTTATCATTTTTGTACTTTTAAAAGACTAATAACTGCAGAAATTCTGGGATAATGTATGTGTTGTTTGAGGCTGTTTAGTTTGAGATGTGTGGCAACTGAAAACTAATACACGAGTCATCATAAACCTGAGAATCACAGCTTACAAACCACCCAACAAACCTCAGGCAGACAACCACAAATCCCAAGGCCCAAATAAAAGCAGAAATAAGTGCTGAGTAAGGAACTGATGCCGGGAACTTGTATCCAATTGGCCTGTGACTATGGCCCCCTACTCTACCAAACATATAATTTCCATTACTTCTCCTAAAACCCGACCCAATAAGCCCACGATCTAAGTTAAAAACAAACATAAAAGTGTGCCTGCCATGCAAATGCAGCTTCAAAGCAAGCTCACCCATTTACCCCTTCGCTGCCTAGACACGACAACCTAGAGCAGCCACGGCTTCCAGAGTCAATGTCAACAGCCTGAATGAAGCACTAAAGAAAATGGGAGGTGTGCTGGGCTAACCTGAGCACAGGGGCTGACAGGATGCAGCCAGGACCAGAGGGGATGGGGTCGTGGGAAAGGAATACACTGGCTCAGCCACACAAGCCAGCTGGTAGATGGACCAACGCAGAAACTAACAGGGACACGACACTCTCAGGGTCGAGATGGTGCCGGCAACTGGAGCACTGACAGGGGAAAGAAAATTAGGACCAGCAGGACTGAAGCCAGCAGGACCCGGAGCAGTGGCAGGAGGACACCAGGAACAGAACTCAGGGGAGGACCAGAGAGATCCAGTGTGAGGCTGCAGGGCTGGGAGGCAGCAGCTGATGAGGGCTGAGACCCCGAACTCCAGGTGGGGATACTGAGGCAGAAATCCAGGGATATGAGGAGTAAGAGCTATATATGCATACTTACCACATACTAAGTGCTTTAAACTCACAGTGCACTTAATTCTTCCAAATATCTTGTGAAGGGGAACTTTTACCATCTCCATTTTTGAAAAGAAGAAATTAAGGTTGATAGAAGATACTGATTTGCTCAGCCACATGCTAGTATATTGGTCAGCTTGGGCTATTATAATAGAATACCACAGATCGGGTGATGTAAAGAACAGAAATTTGTTTTCTCCGCCTTCTGGAGTTTCAAAGTCCAAGATCAAGGTGCTGGCAAGGTTGGTTTCTAGTGAAGTCTCTTTTCCTGGTTTGCAGATGGTTGCCTTCCTGCTGTGTCCTCACATGGCCTTTAATTCAGTACACATGTAGAGAGAGAGATCTCTGATTTATCCTCCTCTTATGAAGACACCAGTCCTGATGGGTTAGGGCCCCACCCTATGACTTCATTAAACCTTAATTACCTTCTTAGAGGCTCTTATCTCTAAATATAGTCACATTGGGCTTTCGGGCTACAACATAAGAATCTGGAGGAGACGGGATGGGTAGGGGAGTGGGGATGGAGTGGGAAAAAGACACAAATCAGGGGAAAAAACACAAATCAGTGCAAAAGAGCTAGTTAGTAGTAAATACAGACAGTATGACTTCAGAATAGTTCAATAAATTAAGATTATAGTTCAATGAGTTTTGAATAAACGCATATACATTCAAATAACCCACAGTCCTAGCAAGAACTAAACAGTACATCTTAACCTTGAGACTCCCTCTACCAGACTATCTGATGACAGGAGGTGATGCTACTGGTAGATTTCACAGCAGCCCGGAGTCATCTCTGGCACTGAAGACACAAGGTCCATGAGCAGCAAGACTGGATTATGAACTCCCTTCTACACACACCCACATCTGTACGGGGCTCCCTGCCTGGCCAGTCCTCACCCTCTGCTGCTCTGGATTCTAGCAGACTGATCCTCCCGAGCTATTACTACCCCTCCCTCTCTGTGTAAGGCAGTGCCTCTGGCATCTTCTCTGTGGCTCCAGCTCCTACAAAATAGTCCCGCAGTGGTTTCCACCAGATGACCCTCGTGCCTCCTCTACTTTGGTAAGAAGCACTTCCTCCCTGTTGAGTTCCAGTTCAGAAGAATCAGGGGCTTCCTGCTGTTGCTAGTCTCTGAGTTATCCTGCCATCCATTGCTTGGCTTCTCTGCTCTTCCATCTCCTATACCAACAGTTACCTGCATTATATTCCACAGATTCAGACACTCAGCATGGTTTCTCTTCTCCTGGTTATGCTTTTATAACCAGGGCTGCTACAGCCCCTCAGAAACTGGGGCAGTTCTAGGCATTGGATGGCGCCCATGCACAGACGCCGGAAGATGGAGGACTCATCAGCAGAGATTTCTCCAAGAGAATACCAGAGATTGTTTTTGTTCTTGACATGTTGACACCTTGCTGGTCTATCTTGTTAGCAAATTAGCACTTCCCTCCAATCCATTTGTTGCCCGTGGCTCACCGGTTTTTCAGGTGGACCTGTGCAAGCTGTCAAAACTAGCGATGCTTTTATCACATGGTTCTTTAGCTACTGTCATGACATTATGCTACTAATTGGATTTGTCGAACTGCCACATATTTTCCCAAAAAAAAGTGCATGTCTCTACGAAGTGGTTGGGGAGAAAATAGTGACTTTGGAGTGCAAAATCGGATACTCCAACACTGAGAAGCCTTCAACGGCCTGTGGGTATCCCCTTGGATGCTGCCAACCAGCTGGGGTGGGGTCGGGGAGAAGCCTTTGCAGAGGCTTAAAAGAGGCACAATGCCTGGTCAGCTCTAGTTCCAGTTTATGTCAAGCTCTAGCTAACTGTAAAATCCATATTGAGTAGATTCCCAGGACTACCGCAGAAGGAACCCCATCTCTAGTTTGGCTGCAAAACTAAGCCTTGGCTTCCAAGAGAGGGAACACCAGGAGGCAGACTGCACCCACTGGCTCACTGCCCTGTATCTGGGGACTTCTCCAGAGCTGCAATACTTCTGAGTCAAGTCTCCTTTCCTCAGCGCCCACCTCCTAAGTGACAGGCTGTTGGCCGGTCCTGATTGCCGGAGTAGAAGTCCTGCTGTCTGGGACGGGGAAGGAAACCAGACAGCTCCCACTTCTCCTTCACTCGCTACGTGATAGATCACTTCAGCTGGAAGAAGTATCGCAAAAGGACCTGGAAGCTAGTGGGAGAAATGTGACCCCAAAAAAGAAAGAAAGAATCCTTTAGTCACAGAGCTTTTTATTCTAACCACAGAACACGCTCTTGCTTTCTGTGGGAATAATAAAATCCTAGGCCCGCACTATACTAGCTCCTCAAACAAAAAGCAGCTCCCTAGACTGTAACTCCTCAGGGCTTCTGGGTTGGATTTAGTTTTCACTGGGTAAAGGAATACATTAAAAGGAAAGACTGAGTACCCTTAAGAAAATCAAAGGAGTAAATAAGCTTGGTGTTCAAACAAGGAAAACACAGGCTGCAGGCAGCTCTGCCCTGTGGTGGATTCTGCACCTGGTGAACAGACAGCACTGTGTCTGCCCCAGCGCGACTTTCCCCACAGTGGACCGGCGGCTTCAGAGGTCCAGCAGACTGCCAGGGACGGCTCTCCCACCTGGGAAAATAGAGTGAAAAGGAAGGGCTGAAAGAGAGAACTTCATTCCAAAGGAAAAGCACAACAGCTAAAAGTTATTATAAGAGAAGGATCTCAAAGCAGGTGGCAGGAGCTATTTTAAGGGTAAAGAAATATTCTTGGTGGAGAAGTGTTTGGGAAAAAAACACAAATAGTGCATGAATATCATATTAGAGGAAGAAAATGTTCTCTCCAAACTAAAGAGCGGGTATGGAGTCAGTTGTTTTCACATCACATAAGCCCAGTGCATGCCACCTCAGCCTTTCCTCATCTCACCTGGCTCCTGTCTTTGGCAACCCTTTCCTCCAAAGGCAGCCAGATTCAGAATTCTCTGAGAAGAGTGTTCCTCTAAATTATTCATAGGACAGTTCTACCAACTTCCTATCCTCCCCTTCCCAGAAGTATCTGCTCTGTAATAATCCAGTGAAAATGACCAATGCTTGGAACAAATAATGAATCACTCCTTGTAAAATTTCAGGAACTTGTAGATATTTCATACAGGGAGGAATGTCTCTTCAATTCAGTTCAGTTCAGTCGCTCAGTCATGTTCGACTCTTTGTGACCACATGAATCGCAGCACGCCAGGACTCCCTGTCCATCACCAACTCCCGGAGTTCACTCAGACTCACATCCATCGAGTCGGTGATGCCATCCAGCCATCTCTTCCTCTGTTGTCCCCTTCTCCTCCTGCCCTCAATCCCTCCCAGCATCAGAATCTTTTCCAATGAGTCAACTCTTCGCATGAGGTGGCCAAAGTATTGGAGTTTCAGCCTCAGCATCAGTCCTTCCAATGAACACCCAGGACTTTAGGATGGACTGGTTGGATCTCCTTGCAGTCCAAGGGACTCAAAAGAGTCTTCTCCAGCACCTACCCACATCCTAAATGGTACCACATATAAATATGCTATAAACTTGACCTTTTTTAGGGTATGAGGTCTTGTTTTATGGGAGTGAGAACGTTATTTTTTAAATACTGATTTTCAAAAGTTGAGATCACTACTTTCAATTAAAATCTAAAGCAGACCAGAAAAATATTTATGATGTTATTTCCAACTTGTCTTCTCTTCCTCGTACGTGAACTTTGTTTTTAGTAAAGATACGGGAAAGTGTCTTAAATAAGCAAAAAAAAAAAAAAAACTTTCTAAAATCCTATTTAATCTTGTATTTTTTTTTTTTTTTTCAAAACTGGCTTTAAATACTCATCAGAGTGCTATGCGAAGCAACTGGGGTGAGAGCATGTTACACATATGAGCGGGGGCTGGAGTGCCCTGAGAAAAGAGGGACCCATCCATCAGAGCAGCTGGGGTGCCCCACACCCACCCTGGGATAAGGGAACAGATAGACGCCCTCTCTGGAGGGTCCCATGGGCCAACTGGGAGCCAGCCCTCCCTTCGAGGTAGATCATCTGGGAGGGGACCGAGAAGGAGCTCTCACAGTGGCAGTGATAGGCGGTCACTTCCTCAGTGGTACTGCTGATAGCTGGGGTAGCTTGGGCCCGGGGTACCCTCCTTAGGGGGCAGCTGGCCAGGGTCCTCCAAGAATGGGGGTGCATTGTGGCACTGCTGGGCAGTATAGCAAGTGAGAAGGATGCCAACACCCTCGATGAGGGCCAGCAGGATGGTCCCCCATCATTGCCAAGCCCACCATGGCCAATGGGCCACTGTGGGCAGCCAGCACAGCCCTGGTCTGTGCTCCACTGGTGATGGAGTTCCAGGGATCTTCCTTGCCCCGAAGCCGCATCAGACCACACTTGATGGTGGAAAACCGCGCTCCTCCCCCGCCCGCCATAGTGAAGGCTCCACCGCAATCATCCACAATTCGCCATGGGCAAGGTTCCTGAGCATACTCCTCCATGGCGCCGCACAGTATGGCTAAACCCCAGCCGGTCCACACCCCTCGTTGTATTTCTTTTCTACCAGTGCACTTTTGGAAGTGTTTTATCCATATGACACTCTAGTCCTGGTAGGGATAAAACACGACTGACAAGTCTACATCCATATTTACAACTGGTAGGGATTCCTACCATAATATTGACATTCTCAGTTCTCACTACAGTAGACTATTGCCAGGGACAGACACAATAATCCCCTCAATTGCATGCTTTTTCAATGTGACTCTGCTACTCCTTCCATCAGTGAAAGTGAAAGTGTTAGTCACTCAGTCATGTCCGCCTCTTTGGGACCCCCATGGACTGTAGCCCACCAGGCTCCTCTGTCCATGGAATTCTCCAGGCAAGAATACTTCCATCAGTGAGTGGAGTCCATTTCCTCTCCCCTTGAACCTGGGTTGGCTTTGTGACTTTCTTGACTCACAGAATTTGGCAGGTGTGAGTTCCAGGCACCCTTGTGGAGCCCCAAGCCTCCATGTAAAGAAGCCCAGGCTGTCCTGTTAGATAAGTGTCTCAGAGGAAGGAGCCCCAAGGTGCCCAGCTGATAGCCATACCCAGACATGTGAATGGGACCTTGCTGCATCCTCCAGCCGGAGCCATGACCAGCCCACACACGTAGAGCAAATGCGTATCTTTTCCACTGAGTCCACTCAGATGGCAGGTCTACAGAATCATAAGCAAATTACTGCTTTATGCCACTGTGTTTTGGGGTACTTTGTTACCTAGCAGTAGAGAACCAAACTACTGACTTTACACAAAATGACTAAATTGTGTACAGCTACCCAGATTTGGTACATCCAAAATGAAATACTTAACCTCAGAAAGCATCATCTGTCTAAATACAAAAATGTAAATGATTGAAGTTCAAATTATGCTCCAAATCAGAGACCACTTCCCCCAGACCCCTGCTCGCCTTCTTCTATGGCAGTGGCCCTCAAAGTGTGATGCCGGAACAGCAATATCAACAACACATGAGAACTTGTTAGAAATGCAGATTTTGGGCCTTCTACTGAGAGAGAAACTCTGAGGATGGGGCCCAGAAATCTGTATTTCAACAAGCCTTGTAGGTGAGTCTGATGCATGCTGAAGTGTGACAACCACTGTTCTATAGCAATAACACTTCTGATGCTTAACTGGTATACCTGGCCACCTGGATAAAAACTAGGTTAGGTGGCTAGGTAAAGCCACGGCTAAGTTCCGACAAACAAAAAGTAAGCAGAAATGGGAAAAAGGGTGTTCTCTTCTCTGTCTCTTTCACCTTCATGCTGGCTGGAATTCAGATATGATGGGTGGAGCCCTGGAAGCTGTCTTTGATCATGAGATGATCCTGGGAAAGGAATCCATGCACAGCAAAGCAACAAGACAGAAGGAGCCCAGGCCCCTGATATTATGGAGATGCCACGTTCCCTGACTTCCTGAACATGAGGAATTCCTATCTTCAGTTCTGTTTCTAAAGTTTTCTACCCCTCACAATTAAATCCTAACTAAGATATCATTCTAAGTAGTACCCCTTCCCCTTACCAGCTGAAATATTCTTTAATATAAGAATATTTTATTTTCTTCACTTGTCACAAGATATTCTTTAGGTTGTTTCTATTTTCATTTGCCTATTAACCATCTCCCTATTTGACTGGAAGCTCATGGAAGCAGTTTTATTCATCATTGAATCCCCAGCATCCAACACATTTTACCCTCCAAACGAGGACTTGGAGAATATTTACTGAATCAGATGGACAGATGAAAGGATGGATGTAGTAAAGCCACAGTTTTTCCTGTAATCTTTAAGCACTGATAAAATGATCAAGCCTTAAATAAATCTTTTTACATCCAGTAAAACTATCTCCCTACAACATCTTATCTGTTCCACAATGTAATCTAAACATGAAGCAATAATAGTAACTAACACTTTTATACATCTTGTGTGACAGTCACTCAGTCGTATCTGGCTCTTTCCAACCCCATGGACTGTAGCCTCCGAGGCTCCTCTGTCCATGGAATTCTCCAGGTCAGAATACTGGAGTGGGTAGCCGTTCTCTTCTCCAGGGGATCTTCCCAACCCAGGGATTAAACCCAGGTCTACCACATTGCAGGCAGATTCTTTCCCATCTGAGCCACCAGGGAAGCCCAAGAATACTGGAGTGGGTAGCCTATGCCTTCTCCAGCAGATCTTCTCCAGCAGATCTTCCTGACTCAGGAATCAAACCAGGGTCTCCTGCATTACACCAAAACAAGCTCCAAAAGAGGCACATACTATAATATACCTTACCAGTATTCCTCAAACCTGTCAAAAATCATCAAAAACAGAAAGTTTGAGAAAGTGTCACAGGGAACTTAAGAAGACATGACTAGAAAATGTAACCTAGTATTCTGGATGGAATTATGGGAACAGAAAAGGGCATTAGGTAGAGATGAAGGAAATCTGAATAAATTAAACACTTTAGCTGATAATAATATGTCACTATTGGTTTAGTAATTGTAACAAATGTACCACACTAATACAAGATGTTAATAGCAGGTAAACTGGGCCTGGGGTGGGGTAAGGGGGGGTTGTGGGTATATACTCTCTGTACTGTCTGCTCACTTCCTTAAATCTAAAACTGTTCTAAAAAAATGAAGTCTATTTTTTAAAAAAGACATATATTAATTCTCATGAAAACTGAGATGGGAACCATGATGAGCCCTATTTTACAGATAAGAGTACCTTAAGTTCGGTTTCCCCAAGTCTTTGAGACTTAGAATATACGTCTCTTCTGCACCAAAATGTATTTGATTCATTTAAATAATGTGTATTGATTACTGTCTGCCAGTCAGAGACTGAGCTTAGGTGATTCTATGAAGAGAGGCACAATTAGGAAGGCAGAAAGAACTTTGTATCTACCTACTGAAATTAAAGGGCACAAGCAAACATTTTATTAATAAAGTGTGCACAGTCCTAAAGTGTATTTTACATGGTGACAGCACATATACTCCTTCAATAGCTAGAAACAACTGAGCTTGACATCTAATTATCAAGATAATTATTTAAATATGAAGCCACCAGCTGGCATAAATTTTTAAGAACACATAAGCCATATATCAGAAGTTACAAGGCTGTTTAAGAATGAATTTGTATCTTATCCCAGATACTAAAATAACTAAGGCTCTATCTTTGAGGACAATCCCTGGTCTATTGAAAGAACACCTCAAAGGAGAAAACTTTCTATGTCATTTGCATTCCTTTCTGAAGATATTCAGTGTAAACTTCCTTAACTGTTATTTTGGCTGGTAGAACCTTAACATTTTCATTACTGATTACTCCACTGATCAAAACAAAGATTTGGTACATTGGCTGATCAAGCTGAAATTCCTGGCCCATGCCAGTCTGACCATGAAATGTCATACATGCTCACATAATGTGGTACACGAAGACAAAAATAAGCTTTTTTTTTTTTGCAAAGTGTATTATCTCTGGGGCTTCTTGATTTTCATACCTGGAACTGTAAGCAACAGGTAGACTCCAATCTAAATATCCACCTGAAACAATACCCAAGGGAGCACTTGTACCCGTAACTTCACTGCTTCTTGTGATTCCTTTAGCTGCCTCACTGTATTTAGCCTTAAAAGTCCAGCTGAGGCATTAGGTCCTTCACAAAGTTTTAGCCCGCTCAGTGTGGGCCATGGCACCTTGTACAGACCTCAGTCATAGTACTTACCACAATTCAGTACATTTTAACAAGTAATAAATGCAGATGAGGTACCATTCTGGGCATCTGGGAAACATCAGTGAACAAATCAAAGATGCCTACCCTTGTGAGGAAAAATACACAATAAATAAACTATAATAAGTAAATTTTATAGTATGCTATAATGATAAGTGCTATGGAAAAGTAAAGGGCTTCCCTGGTGGCTCAGTGGTAAAAGAATCGGCCTGCCCATGCGGGAGATGTGGGTTCAATCCCAGGTCTAGGAAGATCCCCTGGAGAAGAAAATGGCATCCCATGGACAGAGGAGCCTGGCGGGCTGTAGTCCATGGGGTTGCAAAAGAGTTGGACACAACTTAGCAACTGACCAACAAAAACATATGGAAAAAGAAAACACGGAGCGGGTTAAGAGGGCTGGGATGGACTAGGGCACAGAAGAAGGTTCAAGTTATAGCACTTGAACCATATATAAGAGTACTCATGTTCTCTTCTGTGAGAACAGGATTTAAGCAAAGACTTGATGGAGGTGAGGGAATTAACTCACTTCCTTCAAGTCTTTGCAGATCCCAGAAAAAGAGGCTTCCAGATAGTGGAAAGAACAAGAGCAAAGACCCTCACACAGGAAAATGCTTGGTGAGTTTGAGAAGAAGCTTGGAGGCCAGTGAATCTGGAGCAAAATGCCTCAGAAGGGAATAGGAGGGGAAGAGAGAGGCAAAGCAGGGAGCATCAATGATGGCAGCTTGTGGGCCATTACAAACACTGTGGCTTTTACTCTGTGTGAAGTGGGGAACTGTTGATGGGCTTTAAGTAGTGGAGAGACATGATCTTATTTTTGCAAGATTCACTCAGGTCATTATGTGGGGAATAAAATTGTAGCGGGTCCAAGACAGGAGCAGAAAAACCTGTTAGGAGGTAATTATAAGAGAGGAGGATGCCTCAGGCAAGAGAAGTAGCATAAAGTGGGGCAGATGAGAGCCAGATTTTGGATTTAGCATCATGGGGGAAGGAGTCGGGTGTAATCCTTGTGTTAGTCGCTCAGTCATGTCTGACTCTTTGCTACTCCACAAACTGTAGCCTTCCAGGCTCCTCTGTCCACGGAATTCTCCAGTCAAGAATACTGGATTGGGTTGCCATTTCCTTCTCCAGGGGATCTTCCCGACCCAGGGATTGAACCTGGTCTCCTGCACTGCAGGCAGATTCTTTACCATTTGACCGCCAGGGAAGCCCCGATAACAAACAAAGGAGAGCCAAAGACGTCTTCAGGGATTTTGTCCTGAGCAACTACTACAATGGAGGTATCAGGAACCAATGTGGGAAGACCATAGAAGAGGCAGATTAGTATGTGAAGAGCAGGAATTCATGAAAGAACATGAATTTGGTTGTTGTCTGAAAATGTTCTGTTGACAGTTTCTGGTAAGATGGAATAAATACAAGGAGAGTGGGTGTCAGCACTCTGAAAGAAAATCTGGGATTCAGCAGAGCAGCACATTTTAGAAGTGCTCCATTTCAAATTCCCAACACTTGATATCAGAGACAACATTGTGAGGAAAAACACAGAAATCAATGTCTTTGAATCTAAAAGTGATGGTGAAGAATTAGACTCTGAACATGAAAAAAATCTAAAAACACCTCAAATGATTTATCTACATTTACCTCTTTATACATGACCTGAGAATAAAATATGATTTTAAAAATCTACTAGATAGGACTAAATTTTCAAAAAATAGAAAGTAACTTCAGTGGTAAGAAATCACCATGTAATAGTTTAATGGGCAATGCTTTTCTTAGTGACACAAAAAAATATCTTTAAATTGGATACAAGGAAATAATGATGATTAAAAATAACTAATACTTACTAGCCACAATGAGCCAGGGACAGTGCTAAGTGCTATACATGGAATTTTTTTTTTTTTTACTCTCACAACAATCCTATGAAGTAGTAACCAATTTCCCTCCTTTTAAGAGAATGCCCAAAATAGTGCAGAAAACTTATGTGTCTTTTGTGTGTCCCATACAATCTTTGTGCTTTGCTACTTTTTCCCCTTTGGAAAAAATCATCAGCTTCCTATTTAATAATTCCTCACCTTTAAGAATTTTAAGAAGGAAATCTTTAGCATGGGTCTTAGATGCCTGCTGCATTTATTATCCCAAGTCCAGCTGCTCTCTCTGCTACACATAGACTTCTAATTCCAGTCTTTTGTGTGGGTTTGGGGTTTTGTTTGGTTCCCTTTTTCAAGTCAAAAAATAGGCATGGGAGACTTCGCAGTGTCTGGGACTCTGTGATCCCAATGCAGGGAGTTCCAGTTTGATCCTGGGTTGGGAAAGTGAAAGTGAAAGTCACTCAGTCATGTCCAACCCTTGTTGACCCCATGGACATACAGTCCATGGAATTCTGTAGGCCAGAATACTTGAGTGGGTAGCCTTTCCCTCCTCCAGGGGATCTTCGCAACCCAGGATCAAATCCAGGTCTCCCACATTGTGGGTAGATTCTTTACCAGGTGAGCCACAGGGAAGCCCAAGAAAACTGGAATGGGTAGCCTATCCCTTCTTCAGAGGATCTTCCCAACCCAGGAATTGAAACGGGGTCTCCTGCATTACAGGCGGATTCTTTAGGAACTGAGCTCTCAGGGAATTGGATCTCAAGTGCTACAACTAAAGATCCCATGTGCCACAACTGGGACCTAACACAGCCAAATAAATAAATAAATTTTTTTTCAACAAAAAACAAAAAAACAAGCACAGAAGGAGGTGCAGGGCTAAAGGGATGAGTAACTGTCCCTGCCTTGAGGCACTTACAGTCTAATTGGTGAAACAACACACAAATGGGTAATCTACTCCCTCTCACATGCCAGGTTTTCTGTGTGTGCAGCAAGCTCTGACAATGCAGTGACAACTCAGGGCAGGCCCTGATGGAAAGAAAAAGTGGGTGTTTTCTCAACTCCTTCAGCTTCATGCTGGATTATGGGTCATTCTGGTAAACATTCTTGGGCTGCAGTGAGCCACTCAGAGGGTGTTTTGATAACTCTTTGATACCTTGTATCACATAGGCCACAAGAGCATACACTGTTTGTTTAATCTTGGACTAAAGATGACAGACTAGGTTCTATGTAAGTCCTGAAGATGATTCAGTTCCGGCTTCCCAGGAAAAAAAAAAAACAAAAACAAATTCTGACACACAGTTACCAAAGCATGGTACTGGCTGGGCTCAAAAACCACAGTTACAAAAACTATTTAGCAACATACTGTAGAATAAATGTTCATTGACATTTACAGAGTATTAGTCAATAATATATTAAACAATAACATTTACAGATTTATTACATGAATCTACACAGGGTACTTGTACTGGGGTTAGGGAGTGGGGGAAAAAAAGGACGTAGTTCATTTTGGAAAAGGATCAGTCTAGTTAGGGAGCCTCTGTGAACCTAGAATAAAAACCAGAGTTATAAACACACCAAATTCTAGTAAATTCAATCCCATTTTACTGACGTTTATAACCCTCATAGGCTGCAGTCCATGGGGTCGCAACGAGTCGGATACGACTGAGTGACTTCATTTTCACTTTTCACTTTCATGGGTTGGAGAAGGAAATGGCAACCCACTCCAGTGTTCTTGCCTGGAGAATCCCAGGGACGGGGGAGGCTGATGGGCTGCCGTCTATGGGGTCACACAGAGTCGGACTCGACTGAAGTGACTTAGCAGCAGCAGCATAACCCTCATTCATAGTTTGAGACTATGTGCACTAAGGGACCTCTTATATTAACAGCATCTCAGAACTGTGACAATATCTGCTCAAACCAATGGATTAGGATGATATGAAGTTTTTTTTTCCTGATCTGCAACTACAAGACCCTAATGGTATAAAGTCTGCTTGTGCAGGGGAGGGATGAGCAAGAATGTGCTCTAAGTTCAGCTGGCAATAAGATATTTCCTAGAAGAAGCAACACTGTTGTTAATGCAATTTACAGAAACCTATACCAAATCACTGTCATTTTTGACAGGTCCCTTAGGAAAAAAAAAAAAAAAAGTGTGTCAAATACTAAAACATTAGATTTTAGCTGACTGGATTAGACTCCTTGCTAAAAGCTGTCTACACAGAAGCAACATTGACAATCATGACACTGAAATTTTTAAGGGTTCTTATTCTCATCTGCAGCCTTAGGATGTGTACAGATGAAAAGATTTATTCTCTCCTCCATCATCCTTACAAACTCAAACAAGTAACTTCATCTAAATTCCTTGTAGAGGGAAGGGGTAAAAGCCTAGGTGGGAGGAACTTTTGAAAATAGTGTCTCTTCCCCACTCCATCTTTTGATGTTACTGATGGAAATGGTCTATTTGTGAAAAAGAAAACCTGAGAACCACTCATCTGAAATATCTGAACACACAACCAGATGATACAGATAGTTTCAGGAGATACGGGAACTGCTACCATTAAGCTCACCTCCAGTACAATTCCACTATATAGAGAGGGGATGCCTCCTAGGGTGTGGCTTGAACCGCTGTATCCTGTACCTGAGTTTAAGTGAAAGTGAAAAGTGAGAGTGAAGTCGCTCAATCATGTCCGACTGTTTGGGACCCCATAGACTGTAGCCTTCCAGGCTCCTCTGTCCATGGGATTTTCCAGGCAAGAGTACTGGAGTGGATTGCCATTTCCTTCTCCAGGGGATCTTCCCAACCCAGGGCTTGAATCCAGGTCTCTCACATTGTAGACAGACGCTTTACCATCTGAGCCCCCAGGGAAGTACCTGAGTTTAGGTAATAACAACTCCTGTGAGGGCGTGAGTCAGCTGCGTTGCTTTCCAGTGTCACCAAGACTACATACATGACTAAACCACAATTATCACAGAGATCAGAAAAGTTTTATCAAGATGCACGTGAACATCAGCATGAAGACTGATGCAGTTAACGACCACTTCACCCTTTTTATTCATATATTGAAAGAAATGTTAACTCTTCTAGAGAAGAAATGTGCTCTGATACTTCTGAAGTACATCCTATGATAAATTATATTTCACTTCAGCACAGTAAAGCATCAGTTTTTAAGCCCCAAAAGACATCTTGTGTGGATGCTTTGCTTTCTTTGAATAAGCATTAGGGAGCAAAGGCATAAAACCTAAAGGGGAAGGAGTTAAGAATCCAGTAAGACAGTTATAAAGTTAAGAGAAACCTATCTTTTTGGACTGATGTTAAAGCTGAAACTCCAATACTTTGGCCACCTGATGTGAAGACCTGACTCATTTGAAGAGACCCTGATGCTGGGAAAGATTGAAGGCGGGAGGAGAAGGGGATGACAGAGGATGAGATGGTTGGATGGCATCACCGACTCAACGGACATAAGTTTGAGTGTACTCCTGGAGTTGGTGATGGACAGGGAGGCCTGGAGTGCTTCGGTCCATGGGGTTGCAAAGAGTCAGACACGACTGAGTGACGGAACTGAACTGAAGTGAATGCTGTAGATATGTGACTGCTATAACTAGTAAGAGAGTAGTGTAGCCAAAAATGCAGTATTTGGACAGGACTGCAAAAAAGAAAGCTGTTATCCTTAGAAAGTCAAATGTTTCCACCTTCTCAGGGTTACTAATGCTGTTTTCCCACAGCTTCTTGGAAAAATATCGCTGTTTTCTCTGGGCTCTTTCCAGGTGCTTTATTGAGAGAGCAAAATGGAGGAAGAGGAAAATACCATAAACAACTTCACTGTGGAAGGATGGGAAATGCTGACCTCAATCTGCTTCTGTTCTTTCTGTATAAAATTCTCATATGCGTAATTGCAGAGGAAGAAGGATAATCAGAAAATATGGCATTGGTCATTTGCTGATTGTTCTAGCACAATAATTCTCAAATATATTCATCCTTTATAGTCTAAATCAGAGCTTCTAAAACACTCTATGGTAAAGGACCAAATTTTAAAATTTCCAGTCTACTGCAAGCTTTTATAAATTACAGTAGAAATGAGTTACTAGAAAAGTAAATTTTTAAAAATATACAAAATATAAGCCCCCAAATTTTGTATTAGTGATTTCAACAGGCATAAAATACTCTGTCAAATTGCTATTAAAGTTTATAAAAGCTTATTCTCAGCTTCTGTACTTACCTTGTGGCAGATGGATAACAAACTATTCTGAACTACAGTCTGAAAAGAATTGTCTTAACCACACACCTATTCACAAACATGGGACACATATACATCACAGAAGCACACACAAGCACATCAAAGTAAAGATAAATTTCTATCCATTTAAAAAATAATTTAAATATATATATAAAATAATTGTTCTATATATTTCTTTAAAATTCACTTTATACCAAAAAAGTTGATGAGAAAGCAGCCATCTCCTACCCCACCTCTCCCCTTCAGTACCTACCCAAAGTGGCAGCTGTCTAACAATCACACCTATCAGGGGAGCTGTCATTGCCAACCTCCCGTCCCCCCAGCCTGACTTTCCTCCTGGGGCTCTCTTCTTCTCACAGCTGCTGACCTGGGTATTCCCTCTGCCTCTCTTCTATGCAGGGATACCCTTTGAGAAACACTATAATGCTGTTCAAAATATTTGCTGCTCCTGCCTTGGGGTTGATTATACTCACCCCATTGATGTCAGGCTTGGTTATGAGTTGTGACGTCCCATCCGATGGGAGGATTTTCCATCTCTGCCTTGTTAAACTCAGAAGTGACCGTGTGACTTGCTTTGGCCAATGACATGTGACATTCCAAGGTGGAAACTTAAGAGAGAGTTCTATCATCTCTTTTCGTTCTGCCACAAGTCTGGCAATTTCACAGATAAAGAATGCTCCGCCAGCCTGAGTCCAATTATGATGATGAAAAGGAGCAGAACTACACAACGGGCACAATGGGTGAAAAGAAATAAACCTACGCTGTAAACCATTGAGAGTTTGGCACTGTTTGTGACTGCATCAGAGCCTGAGTTGATGAATATATCTGTATTTCCTAGATCTCCTTTGTTTTACGCTCTAATTTTGACAATTTATCTTCCAGTAGCTTCCTGAGAAAGTGTCTATAACAGGCAAAGATCTAATATGTCTGAAAATAATAGAATACTGCATTTGAAATAATTTTCTCTCTGAATCAGAAAGCACGGAGACATTGCCTTCTAGTTCCCAATGATGCTGTTGGGAAGACCACTGTTATTTTTATTTACAGTCCTTTGTGTGTATCTTCACCCACTCCCAGAGGCTTTTAACGGCTGCTCTAAAATTTCGTGGTTATGTGCTTTGTTACGGGCCTTTTTCAAGAGACCTGAGTATCTTTCAATCTTAATGCTCATGTTTTTGAAATCTAGGATGGAATCTTCAATATTTATCTTAAAATCATCTTTTTCTTTTTTAAATAAAAATTTTAGTTTCATCAAAGTTAAATATGCTCTAAGTCTGCAGAGTCAACAACCTTCTCACTGAATATTTACTGTTCCCCAGGGACAGCTACTCTGATTTTTTTTTTTAGCTAGTTCTTTGGTATTGACCTCCATATCTCTACACATATATTTAATTGTGGTAACATGATATTTCTGTTTTAGGCATTATTTATTTTCATTATGGAAATGAGGATTTATTCTCCTCCTTCTCTGCACATCCACAACATACATGCTCCTTTCACTATATATCATAACTTTAATTAGATTAATCATGAGTATTTACATTATTGGGACCTTGTATACCAGTTAGATTTGAGTCATGTAATAACTATGATTACTTTTCCTCTCCTACCAAACCTTTTGTTTTCCCTGGAGTTAATAATTGTATTATTCTTTTCATTTAGTTTCCTAAGCATATATTGGCAATTCAAAACTCTCTATGACTCATTTAAATTTCATCTCAGTACATTTTTACATGTCAGACTTTCTAGTTTGTTGGTTAGTTGGTTGGATAGTTTGTTGGTTTCTCTCTTTCATGCTGGACAATTCCCTCAAGTTCACTGGAGCACTCCCAAATGGAGGTCCTTTCTCCTCATTTCTCAAGAAAGAAGGATTGAATATACTTTAGTTAGCAGTTTGTTAGCTGGGTTTATAACTTTTAAATATTTGGACAAATGTTCCATAGGCCTCTTTTTATGCTCTTTTCCCAGGCTCTACAAATGGCATAAAGCAGACACGGCCACTAACCCCTGAACTCTGGCTTCCTGTCGGGCAAATTTGCTTCCTTTTCATCAATACCCCTTCTGCAGGCTTAGGTATCAGCTTCCCAACTCTGCTAAGTCAGTTGCCCTTCCTCCATTCATCCTATCTTCTAAGCATGCATTGAATTCTCTCAACTGCTGTTATCAGCTTTTCTGTTCCTTTGTCCTTGAGGGGTCGTAGAAGTATCCTATTGCTGCTGTGACCAATTATCACAAACGAAATGTCTTCAAACAACACAAGTTTATTATCTTAAAATGCTGGAGGTCTGAAGTCCGTAATCAGTCTCAGTCCGCTAAAATCAAGGTGTTGGCAGGTGGCATCCCGTTAGGAAACTAAGGGAGAATCTGTTTGTTTGCCTTTTCAAGTTCCTACAGGATGTCTGCATTTGTTGGCTAGTGACCTCATCCTCTATCCTCAAAGCCAGCTGCTAAGCATCTTCCATTCTTTCTCTCTCTCTCTAACTCTCCTGCCTCCTTCTTTCCCTTATAAAAAGCTTTGTGAAATCACATCCAACTCTTTGCAACCCCATGAACTATAGCCTGCCAGGCTCCTCTGTCCATGGAATTCTTCAGGCAAAAATACTAGAGCGGGCAGCCATTTCCTTCTCTAGGGGATCTTCCTGACCCAGGGGTTGAACTCAGGTCTCCTGCATTGCAGGAGGATTCTTTACCATCTGATCCACCCTGGAAGCCCTCGGGGATTACACTGGGCCCACTCAAACAATCTAAGATAATCACCATATCTCAAAATTCTTAACTTAATCACATCTGCAAAGTCCTTTTTTTTTCAAATAAGACAATCCCAGGTCCCAGAAATTAAGATAGGAGTACTTATGAAGGGACTGTTATTCTGTCTATCGTAAGGGTTTACACTTTTCTTACTCCTTTAGTGTGGAGTGTCAGAAATGAGCAAAGCAAAAAATATGTGTTCAATCACCTTGTTTGATCAGGAGCCCAAATAGTATGTGTACTGTTTCCAGTCCCTGGGATTCTTCTCAAATCTTTTTTCAAGTAGATAAAAATAACAGATAGGAATAATAATAGAAATAACCAAATATCACTGAAGCCTTTAATCTATACATGAGATTAGAACAACCTTCAGAAATTTTTCATGAATCATGAGTGTCACTGTTTGGAAGAGAATCTGGCAGAGTAGAAATGGGAAGAAAATGAATAAAAGTGGAAAACAGAACAAATGAGTGGGAAAAAAAATTTTTGAAGGAGGTGCTTATAAGATTATGAAATATACCTGACACTCAGTAATATGGGTGCTAACCACAGACTGACAGACAAGAATCAAAGATGAGAACAGAAAGGTCACATCACATATGAAAAAAAAGCTAAATTTAGAATTGGAATTTCTAAATTCAAACCCCAATTCTCAAACTTACAGTCTGATCTTGTGCAAGTCAATCAGGTGTCTTGGTTGTACAGCTGAAGCCGAAACCATCAAAAAAAGTTATCTCAATTTAAATTAGCAAACATATATGAAAGACTTCAGGGAGCCATCAATCACATTGCAGTTGGATGTTAGTTGAATCTAAAGCAGAAATCGGCACTAATTGAAAACTAGCATTATGGCAAAGTAATGATAACATAAGAACCCAATAGCTGGAAGGCAGACTAAAAGAAAATTTTCTTTCCTATTTCTAAAACAATGGACTTAAAAAATAAACAAACAAAGAAAAAGATGGACTAACCATAAGAAAATTCACCTTAATGCATGGTCACGATTGCAGATATTCTATAGAAATACCACTTTTACTCATTATTATTATTATTTTTTACTGAACTCCTTCAGTGTGCCAAACACCCCATGCTAGGTATTAAGGTTATAGCAGTGAATAAGGCAGATGCAATCGCTGCCCTCACAGAGGTTAGTCTAGTAGGGAACCAGACAATTAAGCAAAAAATGGCAAGTAAGTGTGATAGGTGATTTCAGTTCAGTTCAGTTCAGTCGCTCAGTCGTGTCCGACTCTTTGCAACCCCATGAATCGCAGCACGCCAGGACTGCCTGTCCATCACCAACTCCTGGAGTTCACTCAGACTCACGTCCATCGAGTCAGTGATGCCATCCAGCCATCTCATCCTCTATCTTTCCCTTCTCCTCTTGCCCCCAATCCCTCCCAGCATCATGGGAACCAAAACATGGACTTCAGGCAGTGAAATCAGACTAGGGTGCAAGTCTGAGGTAGGGGGTTAAGAACCGTGCTCAGAGTTCATGACATACCCTTCAGAGCTCAGCCACACAGCAGGAACTAGCAAAGCAAAAATGAAAGGGGATGGTTAGACAGAGGGTGCCAAGGAGCCTACTCCTTCACCTAGGAAGACTGACAAGGTATTTTGGAAACTTTTTAGCCTAATTCTTGTGTCATGTATGAAATGGTGACAGGACCAACATGAGAGTAAAGTGCTTGTATTACTATGATGCTATCAGACTCACACTAATGAAATAATAATTACTTTGCTTTCTTCTCAGAGTAAATTCCCTCCCCTACTTCTCACTCTACAACCAGGCAGTGGAGCACAGTGGTTAAGAGTGCCACTGTGGGATCCGTTTGCCAGATCTGGAAATCAGGCTCCGGAATCAGGTTGCCAGCTTTGGGTTCACATTCTCACTCTTGCCGCTTGCTAGCTCTAAGACCTTGGAGAGGTTATTTTCTTCATCCCTTTAGGCTTCAGCTTACTTATGTACAAAATGTTCCTAATGTTACTATTTTCCTCATTAAGTTATTATGAGGATTAAGTTAGTTAACAAGTCAAAAGTGTTTAAAACAGTGCCCAGGCCAAAGTAAGAACTCAATAAATCTTCACTTATTGCTGCTACCAGTTTTATTTGCCAACCACTGGCCTTTTGTAATTTCCAGGAGGATAAGAGGTCAGTTGATTTTGTTTACATGGCATTGCTTTCAGTCACAAGGAAGACAAGAATGCAGCAAGACTACTAGCTTACCAACTGGTCCTCAAAATAGAAATAAGACGCAACCAGAATCTTGCTGATCAGTTCTTCGGTTCTGACTCTGAACGTGGGAAGATCAGAAAGCTTCAAAGAGGTCTTCGTCTCTTTCAGGTTATATAGAACTAAGACAGAGATGGCAGAGAGTGTGACCATGCTGAAATCAGGTCCCATAAGAAGGCAGTACTTTGGTGGACTCTTATGATTCAGGCTGTAAAACAGAAACAATATTTATAGATGCATTTAGAGGCTATCAAGCTAAGGGAGACCTGTTTATGCAAACCAATGCCAGGAGATTAAGTCCAAAATTTCAACTGCATTCACTCATGAAACATTTGAATGGCAGCTATGTATAAAATACTGTTCTAAATGTTAAGAATATAGCAGTCAAAAAAGAGACGAAAGTCCCTGCAAACATATTAAATGAGCTAAGTATATATCATACCAGAAAGTCACAGGTGCCATGGAGAATAATAAAGTACCAGAAGGAGACAGAGAGAGCAAAAGAGCAAAGGTGGGGTATGGGGTGAACAATTTTCATCAGGGTAATAAGGGAAGGCCTCATGGAAATGGGGACGTTTAAGCAAAGACCTGAGGAGGTGAGAAGGACACGGAAACGTCTCAAAGGAGCATCCTGACCAGAAAGAACAGCAAATTTGAGTCCCTGAGGAGAATGTGTCCAAAGTGTTGAGGAACAGCAAGGTGGTCAATGGGCCTGAGCAGTGAAAGGTCGGGTGAGAAGAGCAGGAAGTGGATCAGAAAGGAAATGGGGTCTTGTAAGCCTAACTGTAAGAATCACAGCCTTTTCTGAGTGAGGTGGGAGCTACTAGATAGCTTTGAACAGAATCATAGTTTAAAAGGATCACCCTGGCTGCGGGGCTGAGAAGAGAATGAAGGCTAATGGAGGCTGATATGAAATCCTGATTGAAGGTAACGGCAGCTTGGACCAAGGCGGTATCAGTGAGGATGGGAGAATTAGTCACATATTTTGAAGAAACAGCAGCAGGATTTGATGACAGATTGGATGTGGGGTGTAAAAGAGTTGCTGAGTAAGCCTCAGCAGTGGAAATGATGGAGTTACCATTAACCGGGACAGAGAAGGTTTTAAGTATAGAAGGTTTTTGAGCAGAGGAGAGATCAGATCAGGAGTTTAGTTTTAGTATAATAAAATGGAAAGGTCTATTAAACATCCAAGGCTTCCTTGGTAGTTCAACTGGTAAAGAATCCACCTGCAATGCAGGAGACCCCGGTTCGATTCCTGGGTCAGGAAGATCCACTGGAGAAGGGATAGGCTACACATTCCAGTATTCTGACATGGAGAATTCCATGGACTGTATAGACAGTCCATGGGGTTGCAGAGTCAGACACGACTGAGCGACTCTCACTTTTCAGAGGTCTATTAAATATCCTTGGATACACAAGTCCTACTCTGAGACTGGGGAGTTGTGAGCATATTTATATCTGATGCCATAACACTTAATGAGGTACTGAGGGAGAGAGCATGAACCAGAAGAGGTGCAAGGTCAGAGACCTGAGACACTCCAATAGTAAGAGGTCAGTGAGCAAAAGAGATTGAGAACAATGACTAGTAATGCATCGTGAATATCAGAGGAGAGTAAAGTGCCCTGTAATACTGAAGAAACAAGTGTAACAAGTGAAGTTACATGGGCGGTTGTGATTAACTGTGTCAAATGCTGTTGATAAGTCAACTGAAAAGACTGAGAACAGGCCATTGGATTAAGTAACATGGAGAGCAGTTTTGGTGGAATTCTGAAGGCAAGAGCTAGTTGGAATGAATTTAACAGAAAATGTGAGAAAGGAACTGGGATGGTAAATACAGAACTCTTTCAGGGATACTCACTGTAAAGAGAAAAGAAAAAAAAAAAAAAGGGACAGTAGCTAGAGGAGAAAGTAGAAATAGAGAGTTTTGTTGTTGTTATTGTTGAAGATTAATTTTAAGACGCAAAATATTAATTTACATTGTTTTTCAGTTGCTAAGCCATGTCTGACTTTTTGTGACCCCATGAACTGCAGCATGCCAGGCTTCTCTGTCCATCATTATTTCCCTGAGTTTCTTCAAACTCATGCCCATTGAGTCAGTGATGCCATCCAACCACTTCATCCTCTGTCACCCCCTTCTCCACTTGCCCTCAATTTTTCCCAGCATCAGGGTCTTTATCAATGAATGAGTCAGCTCTTCGAATTAGGTGGCCAAAGTATTGGAGCTTCAGCTTCAGCATCAGTCCTTCCAATCTACCTTATCTAACTTATGTAGGGAACTATAACTGGTAAACAGAACACAAACAGATGTAACTGATTAGTGATTTCTCCTCTCTGTTGGAAAACTATTGGGAAAGTCCAATTAAAGTCACAAGACTAATTCATGGGCATGGACAATAGTTCTACCTTACTACTGTTTCCAATTATTAAGACTCTCCAGCATCCATCTACACTGCAGGGAAAGTACTGCTAAGTACATCAGATGCTTTAATCAGCTGGGCAGGGTACCTCTCCTGTGACCAGTGCTGGAGAAACTCTAACCATTTTAATCATTCCTTCATTCAAGAAACATTACTGAGCGCCTGTTATACTCCAATTACTAGGGATACAAGTCCAACAAAACGTAACATTGCCTTTAGGAAGTTCATGGTTCAATAAAGGATGCAGACAAGCAAGGAAATCAAACCAGTCAATCCTGAAGGAAATCAACTCTGAATATTCATTGGAAGGATTGATGCTGAAGCTCCAATACTTTGGCACCTGATTCGAAGAGTCAACTCACTGGAAAACACCTTGATGCCTGGAAAGACTGAAGGCCAAAGGAGAAGGGAATGGGAGAGGATGAGATGGTTAGATATGTAATGTTAGATGTTTAGATATGTTAGAACCATTTAGTGACTGAACCACAACTAAATAAATAGTTCTCATTTAATGGTAAAAGAGGTATGTGTACATGTAAGAGACAAACTTTGAATTAAATAGTTAACTGCTTAGTATGGGGACATCTAGGTCATTTCTTTATAGATAAGCTTCCCTGCTAAGTCACTTCAGTCGTGTTCACTCTGTGCAACCCCATAGACAGAAGCCCACCAGGCTCCCGTGTCCCTGGGATTCTCCAGGCAAGAACACTGGAGTGGGTTGCTATTTCCTTCTCCAGTGCATGAAAGTGAAAAGTGAAAGTGAAGTCGCTCAGTCATGTCCGACTCTTAGCGACCCCATGGACTACAGCCTACCAGGCTCCTCCATTCATGGGATTTTCCAGGCAAGAGTACTGGAGTGGGGTGCCATTTGCCTTCCCTGGGGGCTCACAAATCCACCTACCAATGCAGGAGACATGGGTTCAATCTCTGGGTCAGGAAGATCTTCTGGAGAAGGCAATGGCAACTCACTCCAGTATTCTTGCCTGGGAAATTCCATGGACAGAGGAGCCTGTCCTCTGTTCATGTGATGACAAAAGAGTCAGACTAAACAACAACAATGGTTCAAGTGTTTGACATCCATCAGTGAACAAAACAAAGACACTCCTATTTAGAATGTGTATATCAGCAGGGGAACCAATACACAATGAACATAAAAAGTAGTAAAACAGACAGTGTATCTGAAGATAATGACTGCTATAGGGAAAAATAGGGGTGGCTGAGGTAGGTGTCAAATTGTAATTTTAAACAGTATGAGCAAGGCCTCAGTGAGAAAGTGGCCATTGGGGCAAAGACCTGAAGGAGGTGAGGGAGTCAGCTATCTTCAAATTTAGAAAAAACATTTTAAGCACTGAAACAGACCCAAGGTGCTAAGGTAGAAGCATAGCTGGTGTGTGGCAGGGGGAGAAGTAGGGAAACTTCTTAAGAAGTAATTGCAGTAATCCAGGCAAGAGATGAAGGTACTGCAGATCCAGGTCACCTGTACCTGCAGTGGAGGTAGTAGTCAGTTTTTGGATATATTTTGAAGGTACAGCCAATAGAATTATCTACAAGAATAGATGTGGAATAAGAGAGAAAAGAAGGTATTAAGAATCATTCCAAGATTTCTAACCTCAGCAACTAAGATGGAAAATGCTGCAGGTGCAGATGTGAGGGGGAAATCAGCTCAGTGTTGGACATATTGAGCTTTAGATGTCTATTAGACACCTCTGTAGCACCTAAGATCCTCTTGGCCTTCTTGCCTGTGGGACGATTTGCAACTTATTTTGTCCCTATTGCCATGGCCACCCAATCTCAGGCAGTAACCACCCAATAGTGCTTTGCCTCATGCTCAGGCCCCACGTCTCACACAAAGGTCTGCTTGGTGCCCACACAAAACATAACTGTGTATATGTTCCAGAGGAGGATAGTGTTAGCATTTTTTGATTGAATCTTAACCTTCTCTCCTGACTCACTTCTTTTCCCTACCCTCATTTCCCCAGGACGGTACTCCCTAATAAGATAGGAGCACAGAAGCCTCTGCCTCAGATTCTGTTTTCTGGGAGAACCAAGGCTAAGACAACATCCTAAGACAACAGCGAAGGCATGAGTGGATAGCTGTTGGGAGTATGGAGTCTGGAGTTTGGGAGAGTGATTTGGGGAAAAGATATAATTTTGAGAGTTAATCAGCATAGGTGTTGTATTTGCAATCACAAGACAGGATGAGGGCATAAACGAGTGAACAAAAAAGATAAATAGCAGATACTGGAGAAGTTGACGATTTTATTCTAGTATCTTTGAAAGCAGTACTTTTGAGAGCAGAAACAACCTTTTATTCATTGCTATAGCTCCAGTTTTATAGTACAGGGCACAAAGTAGGTGCTCAACAGTTATTTTTAGAATAAACAAAATAGGTCATCATGGCCCTCGAGTTAGATAGAAAAACAAACTAAGTCACGAGAGGTGATGAACTAAAACAAGCAGGATTCATGGAACTTGAGTTCACAGTGAGGGTAAAAATTAGGTTCAACAGCGGAAGCAAGAGAGAAAAATAACAGGAAAAGGAAGTGGTGGTTAGAAAAAAAGTGCTCAGATACCACTTTCTCCTTGAAGCCTTTTACAATCATCTCATCTGCCTTATTCTAAGTCCACTTGCACCCATGTGCTCTTCTCTTTCATTAACCCTGTTTTCCAATTGAAAAATTAAGTCATGAATGGGAGTAGCTTTCAAGTCCCAGAGATAAAAATGGATGCTAAAGTTGGATGATTCTAGTTCATTTCTATGGTTTATGGATATGCAAATACATGAAATTAGAAGACTACATTTCAAATCTGAAGTATATCCAAAGTGTTTAGTAAAATAACATGCACTTGAATGACTGGATGACTGAATGAATAAGTGAATTAACGAGGTCAGGTAAGAACAGAGGTCAGGGGAGCTGACATCAAGGACAAAATACAACTGAATGACTGTTGGAGGCTCACCGATCTGACCATAGGGCAGAGGTGAATCAGGGAAGTGGGGCTGCAGTTAAAAAGCACCTAGGAAGTTAGCAAAGCAACTAAGACATGAAGAGGTAGGGCCTAAGTGAGTTCACAGTGCGAACAGAAAAGGAGAATGCAGGGAAATTTTAAAATTAAAAATTACCATATTTGTTGAGTCATAAGTATAGGCTATGAGTAACTTTATGACCCCATGGACTGTAGCCTGCCAGGCTCCTCTGTCCATGGGATTCTCCAGGCAAGAATACTGGAGTGGGTTGCCATTCCTTTCTCCAAGGGATCTTCTGGACCCAGGGATCCAAACCCAGGTTCTCCCACATTGCAGGCAGATACTTTACCATCTGAGCCACCTGGGAAGCCCCAAATAATCCCAATATTTTGGTATCATGTATAGTGCCAGGGTAAGAAGAACAAGAAGGTAAGCTACATTTTGAAAGTGTATTTGACACAAAGATGAGATATATAAATAAATCTAATAATGGGCAACATTTTAATTGACACTTGTTACATGTCATTGTGCCAAGTACACTTTCCATGAATGATCTCATTTAATTACCATAAGTCAGTCATGTCTGACTCTTAGGGACCCCATGGACTGCAGCCTACCAGGCTCCTCTGTCCATGGGATTTTCCAGGCAATAGTACCGGAGTGGATTGCCATTTCCTTCTCTTCGGGATCTTCCCGACCCAGGGATCGAACCCGGGTCTCCTGCATTGTAAACACACAGTTAACCGCCTGAGCCACCATTTCACTGATGGGAAAACTGAGGTGCAGGAGGGAAGACCATGCCCAAAGTCACACAGCTGAACCAGGATTTGAATCCTAAAATATTAAGAAATTTTGCCATGACCACAGAGATATTATTTGTTCAATAAATACTTGATGAACACCACTGCATTGTGCTGAGGATGGGAGGAGAGAAACTCTGGTGGCAAACGAGGCACACTTGGTCACTACCTGCACAGAATTACATGGACAGTAAACAAATAATTCCAAGAATGATGAATCAGGAAAGTGCTAAGTTACAATTAGGTAGGAGGAGTGGGTGACAGAAAAGAATTTTCAAGGAAAGGGAATAGCATGTATAAATACCTTGAGGTGAGAGCCTACAGTAGAGAACAAGAGAAAAAGAGTTTGGAAAAATAAAAGACATGGCTGGAGTGCAGATAGCTAGAGAAATCATTGGCGAGGCTGAGAACACAAGCCTGGATAACGGAGGGCCTGGCCTTCACGATAAGGACTCAGATTGTGTTCAGTAAACAAAGGGAAGGACTGAAGGAATTCAATCAGGGTAGTGACTTGATCAGATTTGTATTTGTTAAAAATTACTCTGGCTGCAGTATGGCAAATGGATTGGAATGAGCCAAGACCAGTTTTGTAGGACCTAGATGCTAGTTGCTCAGAACTTCCAGCAAGAGGTGAAGTTAGCTTAGAGTGGGATGGAAATGTGGTCATAAGAACAGAGAGAAGCCACAAATCCTATTCTTTCAAGGTAGGTCTAGGTGATTCTGATGTGTGTTAGAGGTTTCTGAACTAAGTAGATGGATAGGATTTCCTTTACTGAACCAAGGGCTATTAGGAAGAGGGGTTTGGCACACCCAAGTCATCCAGATGAAAGTGTAGCAAAAGCACTTGGAAATATGAATCTAGAGTTCAAGAGCAAGATCTAGGCTTGAGCTCTGAGCTGGAGTCTTTTGCATATGGTATCTGAAGGGAACAGAAGAGGAGGAGACCACCTAGGAAAGCATATACGGTGGGACTCCAGAAGCAGGTGAAGCTCAACAGGATTCCAGTATTTAACAGTTGGCTAGAGGAGAAGCGGGTTGTTAAAGAACCAGAGAGTTAAGAGGAAAACAAGAGTTTAAGACAAGAGCATATGTGGATGAGGGTGTGGGCAATAGTAAGATGCCAGAACAAGGTCTTGTAAGCAGAGGCCTGAAGCTTGTCTGTGACAATTCAGAGCTGCTCCAGGTGTGTGGTAAGAACAGAAACTAGACTAGAGAGGGCTGAGGAGTGAGTCATGAGAGAATGTCCATGTGGTAAGACATGGAGAGGGACTTAAAGACAGAAATCTAGGCGTGAGAGATTTGGTGGTGGTTTAGTTGCTAAGTCGCGTCGGACTCTTGTGACCCCATGGACTGTAGCCTGCCAGGTTTCTCTGTCTGTGGGATTATCAAGGCAAGAATACTGAAGCGGGCTGCCATTTCCTTCTCCAGGGGAGAGAGACTTAAGGCTGTTCAAATACTAGACAGAAACGCCAGTAGAGGAAGAAAGGTTGAAAATAACGGAAGGAAAGGAGGTTATTCTTCAGCCCAAGGAGAAAGTAGGAGGAGATCTACAGTACTAGGCTACAGTACCGGGCTAGGGAACTCTTTCAACAGCAAGTCAGTATGGGGCGGAGCTCTGACTTGGACCCTCTCCGCTTCCTAAGACACATTTGCTTTAAGCGTGCCTGCTAAGTTGCTTCACTCGTGTCTGACTCTTTGCAACCCCATGGGCTCTTGCCCTCCAGGCTCCTCTGTCATGGGATTCTCCAGGCAAGAATATTGGAGTGGGTTGCCATTTCCTTCTCCAGAGCTTTAAGCGACTGAAAGTGAATTACAACAGACCTGAAAGACCGGGAGAGAGCATTGCCGAGTTAAATAAAAAGGATAATGATAAAGTCAGCATCGAGTCTCGGGTGACCTCTCAAGGGGCAAGATCAGCAGCTTCCAAGCAACGGAAGTAGTACTGAGGGTTCGGATGGGGGAGTGGGTGGTGAAGAAAAGGGGGCAGCGGCTGCAGTAGGAAACTGTGAAAAAGAAAGTAATACAGGATGGTTCCCCCTCCACCGCACCCCCCCCCCCAAAAAAAAGGCGGGCAAGTAAGGGGGGTTAGGGGAAGACACTTCGAAAGTGCAAAAGAGCAACCTCGGTCAGGGCAGGTCATGGCTCGGAGGCCGAAGGTGTGCCCCACGGGCCTGGCCTTCCTCGCTGCCCGGCTAAACTCCGCCAGCTGCCCGGAGTCCCAGGGCCTCCGTGCCCCCAAATTGAACGGTCCCGCCGGCGCCCGCCAGGTTTCTCTGCGGATTCTCAGAGCGGAGCCTCCCGGCCTGCCCAGAAAGGCGGAAAACCCTTCCCACAGGGGCCCACGACGCCCCCGGGCCGCGCCGAGGCCTAGCATCCCAGCGTCCGGCCCAGGCCTCGGGGAACCGCAGAGCTGCAGCAGGCCTTCCTCCCCGGCTCCGCACGGCTTCCGCGCTCAGCCGCGGCCCCGACCCGGTGGCGCGTCTTTCTGGTCCCTGCAGCTTTTGAAAGTTCCCGGGGCCGGCGGCGCTCTGGGGCCCAGGCCCGTGACGCTGCAGCCGCCCTAGAGCCCGCCGCTTACAGCCGCAAGGGCAGCCCGCGCGGGGGTTTCCATCGAACCGTCCACACCCTTCGGGAATTCCCCACCACGCCACACACAAACCCCAATTCTTCCTGCAAATTTCCGCCGCCGGTTTGAAACCGTCGATACGCGGCGAGGGCAGCAGGGGTGCGTAGACAGACCCCCTCTTCCCCACCCCTGGGCCCCAGCCCACCGCCTCTTTCCCTCTCCCGGAGGAACCCCTCCGCCGCGCCCGAAGGAACTCGAAGGTCTTCGGCAACTTCCGCCTCCAGCGCGGAGGGCGGGGCCGCTCGAGCTCCTCCGGGCCGAGCTCGGCTTTTTCCGTGCGCGGCCGCTGCGCACTCGGCACTGGGCGGCGCTGGCTGGCTCCCTGGCTGCGAGTCCTCAGTCGGCGGCGGCTGCTGCTGCCTGTGGCCCGGGCGGCTGGGAGAAGCGGAGTGTTGGTGAGTGACGCGGCGGAGGTGTAGTTTGACGCGGTGTGTTACGTGGGGGAGAGAATAAAACTCCAGCGAGATCCGGGCCGCGAACGAAAGCAGTGACGGAGGAGCTTGTACCACCGGTAAGAGGAGCAGGAGGAGGAGGCAGGAGCCGGAGAGAGCCGGGGGGACGGAGGGGGGACGGGGAGGCGCCGGACACCCGCGCTCGGGGCCTTCCCCTCGCAGGAGGGGCCGCGGTAAAGATGGAGCCTCCGCCCGAGCCCCACACCATCGCCGCCGCTCGCAGCGAACAAAGAATAATGGCGGCGGACTGGAGCCAGCGGCGGCCGGGGCGGCAGCGACTCTGCCTGCAGCCAGCGGCGGCGCTCATGGCGGGGGGCGGCCGGCGGCGGGCGGGGTGGGAGCCGGCGGCCGGGGGTGTGTGCGGGCGGGCGGCCGGCCGCGGCGAGCTGGCGCCCGCGTTCCCGCCGCCGCCGGGCCGGGCGCGGAGCCGGGAGCCCGGAGCCGCCCCGGGGGAGGCCGCCCGCCGGCCCGGCCGGCGCTGCCCCCTGTGCCGCCTGCCCGGCCCCCGCCGACAGTCTCGCCCCCCGACCCGGCCCGCAGTCCGCCGGGGCAGCGCCGCCGGGGTGCCCGCGGGGGGTGGAGGAGGAAGAAGGCGACAGTTAAGGGCAGAGGAGGTGAAGGTGCCTGCCTTCCCGGTAGCCTCCGTGTCTGCCATGCCCGCCTAGCGAGGGGAAGCGGTGCTCAGTCTGACCTACTCTCCTCTTCTCTCTTTGTGCAATAAAGTTCGAAACCCAAGGTTTTCCTCTCGTCCTGTATTTTATTCACGCCCTTTCCCCCCGCTCCCGCCCCATTGGGAAAATGCTGTTTTCTGTGCTTTTCTGCTTACATGAGGTAATGAGAACTCGCGCTTTTTAAAATAATTTTTGACTCTTTCCCTCACCCTCTTTTTTTTTTTTTTTAAATCAGTAGTCATGGAAATGCATTCTTTGGAGGAGGAAGGGGGTGCTAAGAAAAATATATTTGTAATTAAAAACCTATTGGGATCTTGTAAAAGGGAAGCTGATGTTTGAAAACAGTTTCGGTTTTAACCCTTTTCAATAAGGTAATCACTTGAGAGCTATCATTCTGAAACACTTCGTTGAAACGAGTATTAGCGATGTACTTTTGTTTCACATCACCTTGGCGGGGGGCAGCCGTGGTGTTGGGTCCTTTGGATCTCCCGTCGCACCCCGACCATATTTCTCACATCTTTCTTAAATACGAGATTGGTTAACCCTAATTCTAAAAATAGCCATTTAAAAGTATCCATTATTTGCCTCGCCCGTAGTAGGTAACCCTAGCCCCAGACCCACAATAATTTAAGCCACAAAGTTTATTTTTTTCTTGCCCTATTGGGGAAAACGGACAGCAGAAAAATCATTGACACATCAAAAATTAAAAGACAGTTTTTAAAGGACCATGGGATGTGACCTATTTAAGTTTCTCTTACCTTCTTCAGAAGTTAAAATTTCATGCTAGCGTTAGCTTTCATCAGTTCTGCCTTCTAAAGGTTTAATATAAAATACTTTTGGTTGCCAGTTGTTGAAATCTTTTACATTCATTTCCTGATTTAAATATAAAGCCAAAACGGTTATTTTAGGTGATGCAAAAGGTTCTTTTTAAAATACTTCCCTGTCTCATGGTATGATAGAATGGTGATTGATACAAGGTTTCTTGTTAGGAATAAATACTGTTAGTAGGAGCATTGTCTTCTGATATTCTTTATCCAAGTCACTTTTCCAAAACCTCCTTGCTGTATTACTAGTATTAAAAAAAAAACCACATTGGCCATTTTTCATTGCCAAGAAATTTAATTAAGATGAAATAAACAGTATTTTTCCGTTAAGGGTTGGGAAGATGATTTTATTTCCAAACACTGAGGAAATTATGGTCTTGATGATGCCATAGATTACTGGTTTTCCTTAAGGATTTTCTGCAAACCAGCATAAGTTGAACAGTTCTTTGCCCTTACAGATACTATCTGACAATGACGCTTCCTTTGTTGAATTTTTTTTTAAAGTTATGATAGTTTTTTTCTTTTGTTTCATCCAAAAGATCTTTTAAATTTTTTAATTATAAATTCATAATCTAATTCTTACCAGTCTCAGGTGAAACTTCGTAAACTTTTGTAATCATTAATATTTGGATATTTTTTTGTAACATGTTACTAAGTTATACTCTACCCCCTCCCAGGGATCAGCAGAAATTACAGTTAAATCTGCTTGAACCTTTTTTTAATGGACGTGTATTCAGAAAGCCAGTGAGTCTTTGATAGAAATTAACTGAAAACTATTAAAAGGGCATTTCTTATGGAATATAAAACTCCAGTGTAACTCCTTTTGAATCATTTTTTTTTCTCCCCCAAAGAAGAGCCTAAGGAAACTTATTCATAAAATGGCACCTTTTTCTGCTTTCTGAAATTCATTTTCATGATTAGATCTGATTAATAGACATTTTTGTTTCTTCATAGAGACGTACTTTTATTTTTCATTCTAAGACACTGAGTTTTATTTGGGGGGATATAATATGGCTACAGTAAAAGCAGGTATATAGCCCTCACTTCACCTCATTTTAAAAATTCTTTTCCTTTATTTACACAGAAAAAAATTCTTGTACTCTTATTCATACAGTGTATCAGTGAAATTTGTAATTTCATTTATTCTGTAAATGTCTTATCAGACATGGTTATGTGGACTTGTTTATAGCCAGCCTGTGATACAATCTTACAAGCGTATCTTTCTTGATACATAGTGTCACTTCAAGTGATGGCTTCTTTATTGACTAGTTAGAGCTCAAATCTGAGTTTAAGGATAGTAGTCAGAGAATGAGAAAAAGAAAATGAAAGGATTTTTTTTCTTCTTACTCAAGTATGAACACATTTCTACATTATCACTTGAAACACAGTTTATGGCGCTGAGTCAGACGAGACTGAAGTGACTTAGCAGCAGTGGCAGCAAACAGTAGTATTTACTGTGACAGAGAAGGTAGTTAGTGGAAAAAGCACTGGGTTTGGGAATCACAGGCCAGTTTGAATCCTGCTGTTGCCACTATTATCCTGTGCCTACCCTCAAGGAATTTTGTGACCAACATGAAGTTTCTTGATCTTTCTCAGTCTTTGTTTCTTTATCTGTTAGAATAATGCCAGCTACTTTTAGTGTTGTCAGGTAATTATAAAGTACTTCCTTGGGGATTAAATTTATTTTTAAGTTTTATTTTAACTTCCTAGCTGTGGAACCTTGGGCAGATTTCTTCTCTGTACTTCTCATTTTCCTTGATCTTAAGTAAACAGTTATCTAACTCAGACACATGTGGGAATTAAATGAGTTAATACATATTAAACTCTAGGCATGTCACAAGTGGTCAACAAATGTTTCCTTTATGTTTTAAATTATCCTTCATCATTATTGTTACTGTGTTTTAATTCACTAGGCCAGAAGCTGCAGCAAATCCAAAGATGGATTACACTGTCATATCTCTCTACCCTCAAGGAACTGTTGGGGACATGATGACTAATAAGGCAGAATATATGCCATAAGAAAGCAGTCAAAAGGAAAGAGAGATCACACTTGATGAAGATGGAAGAAAAGAGGATTATACTTTTGTATTTCCAGTTTTTATTTTTTAATAAGTAATTCTTTTAGATAGTCCATAATTCAGAACACATAAAATGTCATACAGCAGAAGGTCATGTTTTTTGCCCCCACCCTCCAATCACCCAGGTGTTAGCAGTTTCTCTTTTGTCCTTTCAGAGGTACTCTATCCATGTACAAACCAGTATGTATGTACTCTCCTGCCACATCCCCTTTTTTATTTGAATGGTAGTATGCTGTGTACACTCCTGTATCTCGGCAGTTTTCACTTAACACGGCTTAGCATTGGGGTTGTGTCAATACATAAAGACCTTCATTCTTTTCATTATCAGGCACTTTATCATCTGGATATACCTTTGTTTATTGACCAGTTAGTGTGTTGATTTTATTTTTAACTCTCATGGCTTTTTAAAGGAAATCTGTTATTACGCCTTTATTTCTTTAAATGAAAGATTTCATTTGAATGAGAGATAGCAAGTTATTTAAACTCCCTCGATTATCTTCAGTTTCAGGGGTTTTTTTTAAGTTTTATTAAAATATTTGAGATGTACATGAATAGGGAAGCAAGCTGTATAAGAATTAACTCTCAAAGTAAATTTAATCTGTATTTAACGTCTTTGTTGTGGTCCTTAGAGCCCTAAACAGACTCTTCCTTTTATTATTTCCGCCAATAAAAGTCTATAGTTTTCTCTTTAAATGAGAAAGAACATCTTACGTAGTCTAGATCTTTTTTTAAGTAGACCATTCTCATGGGATGCGATTACCCAGTAATCTTGATTACTGTACTAGCTTTCTCCGAGTTAATTTTTTACACACTCATTAACATTTTTTTTGATGATTTTCTAATATTTCTTGGTGTAGTTATCAGTGAGTTTTATATTTGATACCTAAATAAACAGTTTCACCTATACGATTTTCTACTGAGATTTTTCTTCTTAGATGAATTTTTTTTTCTTTTACTGTGGAAATCCTTGGCCAAGTTATTACTTGGCCCAAGTAATAACTCCTTTCAACAAAAGCACAAAAGAAAAGTTTCAATGCTCTCTTTTTCTTTTTTTCGACCTTCTAAGCAGCATTTAACTATTTGTACATTTTAAATATACATCTGTTAGTATATTTATCTTTAAAATACACATGCTATAAGGTCTTTAAGTTGATTAAACTTAGAAAATGATAACTAATAATCTAGCAGCAGGGACGCAGAAAGCTCTCTTATCTTTTGAAAAAACAAATCATTAAATGAAGCTGTTTTGGTGATCTCATTCTTTGTATGCTTAACTTGACATATTAAAGCTTTTAATGTAAGAATATTGTCTTATTTTGAGGATTCACTAGTATTATACAAAATACTAATACATGCCAATTTTACCCACTCAATGACTAAAATGTTTACAAAGCACTTATAGATTGGTAGGGGTCGGGAGTGGATAATTGAAATTTGTAAAGACAGGAAAGTTTTCCTCTGGAACATATCTAGGGGCTACCAGGGAATTAAATGATTTCTCACAGTCTCGTTGTATCGGTGAATTGCCTTTTGGATTGGAGGTAAAGATCGTGAACTAAAACAACAAACTGATGCTGTGAAAATGGCTACTTGTTTTCCTCTGCCAATTTAATAAATATGCTAACTCAGTCATTATAAGTGCTTAGTCTTGGTCAACTTTTTGAAGTTACAAGAAGTATGGTTCTAAATTTATACTATCAAATCTGTAAATGTAGATTTTTGAGACATTTGAAACACATTTGTTTCTCTTCTGACTCAGTATGCTCCCTTAGTATATACAAACTCTTTGTCTTGTGTTTTGCTTTGCATTTTTCTCTTTGCTTAGCTCTGCCAGTCCTGATCCTGTACAGATGTGTTTCATTATTTTACCTAGTTTTGCTTACCTGTCTCCTCTGTTACCAGTAAGAAGATGGGGCAAAGATTTCTGGTGTTAATTACAGCAGATAAGTAGATGACAGTATTTTACATAACCAGTGATGAAAAATTACCTTTATGTATTTAATCAATTACATGAATCACAGTTTAAGAATAGTACCCCTCGTTAAACTTTTAAATACCTGAGTTGCTTTTCCTCAGGGTTGAGGTAAGATTAGTAAAGTTTAGTTTACCATAAGTGAAATGGGCTGTCTGAACAAATTCTTCCTGGTTGGATTTATCTAGAATCTCTGAATATTCTATCACTCATCAAGGTTTAGAGAGTAAGAAGTCTGAGGCATTGATGCTAACTTTTTTACTCCTTTTGAGAAAAGTAAATACATTTGTTTGGAGAAGAGAGAATTAAGTGAGAAGTTAAAATAACTAAGTAATGACCTTGGTGTCTGAGTGGAGGATGGGCCTGAGAGTTTATACCAGTGGTATTAGAAAATGTCTACCAAAGATGACTAAATCTTGGAAACTAAGATTTCTTTCTTTAATTTTAAGTCTTTCTCTAATGAAGTGGTTATCTGTGTTTGAATTTCTGGTTGTTATTATATGACAGTATCTGTGTTAAGTTGCTTCAGTCGTGTCCAACTCTTTGTGACCCTATAGACTGTAGCCCCCAGGCTCCTCTGTCCATGGGATTCTTCAGGCAAGAATATGACAGTATAGATGTAACTAAAAATGTTTGTAATCTAAACGAAGCTGAGTAACAATTTTGAGGGGGGTTATCCCTTTTTGTGTAAGCAATTCGCAATAGGAGATTCATAAATACCTTGTCATCGTTGAATTGAAATTTATTGCTTTTTCTGAACTCTTTACTCTTAAAAGGGCATCATATTCTTAAAATATTTATTGTCTGCTGTTACTGCCATTTATCCATCTAGTCATTCTGTGAACATTTATTGAACATCATCTTTTTCATAGTTGGTGAAATAGTCATAAGAAAATTTAATCAAGTATTTTTAGAGATATTAAATAAACCATTGTTCTAGTTGCTATAGAAGCCTGAGTATGTGGCTTTACTGCCCTTAAGGTACTTACAGTATAATGGAGATGACAGAAACAAGTATAATAAAAAACGGTTTATATGTGGCAGAATGTCAGTTCTCACTGTCTTGAAGGACTACTGAGTTTAGAAGAAAAGGTGTTCAGTGAGGAAACTTATGAGAAGATAGTACTCAAATTGCATACGGAAGAACTTGGAAGGTGAGAACGAAGGCGAGTGTTTTGTGGGCAGTGGCATGGACAACAAAAGTGAAGACATGGAAGCAGAATGAACTTGATACATTCACCTTTCTTGAGGTGAAGAAAGTGTCGTATTAAATGTAAATCCACAGTATCTAGGAGCCCTAAGTGTGAAGCAGGAAGCTTTAAATTTCATTTAAGAGGAGGAACAACATAAATAGAGGAATGGTGTGATATGACAAGCTAAAGTGTAGGTAACCGGGCTGCATACCCCCAGTCCTAGGCAACTACTAAAGTTCCCTAGGCACTTTTTGTCTCCAGTGCTGAATTCTTTTAGTGCTTAGTCGTGTCTGACTCCTTGTGGCCCCATGGACTAGCCTGCCAGGGTGCTCTGTCCATGGGATTTGGATTTCCCAGGCAAACATACCAGAGTGGGTTGCCATTTCCTTTTCCAGGGGAATCTTCCCAACCCAGGGATCGAACTCAACCTTTCCTGTGTCTCTTGCATTGCAGGTGGATTCTTTACCTGCTAAGCCACTGGGGAAGCCTATTCTGAACATTGCATATAAATGGATTGCATTGTGATGAGCTTCTTTTACTTAACACAGTAAAACTGTTAGGGTTTATCCATGTTTATCAGGACTTCATTCCTTTCTGTTGCTAAATAATATTGTTTTATAGACATGCAATATTTTATTCATGAATTCATGGACATTTGAACCTTTGGGCCATTGTGAATAATGCTGCCACGAACATTCATTTATTACACATGTTGTCATTTCTCTTGGGTTTATACCTAGGAATGGAATTGCTGGCTTATATGGTAACTATGTTAACCATTTTGAGGAACTGCCAGGCTTAGAGTGGTACCCTTTTACATTCCCACTGGTAGTGTATAAGAGTTATTTCTCTGTATCCTCAACACTTGTTTTTATTTTTCATTGTAGCCGTTGTAGTGGGTGAGACGTAGTCTCATTGTGGTTTAGATTTGCATTTCCCTAATGACTAATGCTGTCAAGCATCTTTTTGTGTACTTATTGGCCATTTGTATATCTTGGAAGAAGTGTCTGTTCAGATCCTTTGCCCATTTTTAAATTGGGTTATTTGTCTTATTATTGAGTTGTAATAGTTGTTATTCTAGATACAAGTTTATTACCAGATATGTATGATTTATGAAACTTTCTTCTGTGGATTGTCTTCACTTCCTTGGCACACAAGTTTTTAATTTTGACAATTTCCAACTCATCTTTTTTTTTTCTCTCCCTTTCATTGCTTGTACTTTTTGTTGTCATATCTTGGACATTATAAATTCTTAATTATTATAGACATTTTCTAAATATCTCTGAAAGCCACGACTATTTAATGAAAAATATAGTACATATTTGGAATTACACCCCACTTGCTCTGATCTTCTCTTTTATCCTATGTCCAGATTCCTTAGTTTTGAGTACTGACCAAAAGAAGCAAAGGTAAATATCAAGAAATAGCAACTTTGAAACGAAGTTTAATTCAAATTTTTGTGAATTATTTGTTACTAGAGAATTTATTATGTTTGTGTGAATGTAGTGTATTACTCATGAATGTAAAAATTCTCCTGTATTAGGGGAATTCACACTTAGCAGACTTTTACCATGGAGGCATCCCTGGTATCTTGGGCATAAGCAGTCTGCCTACAGTGTAGGAGACATGGGTTCCATTCCTAGGTCTGGAAGATCTCCTGGAGAAGAGAATGACTACCCACTCCAGTACTGTTGCCTGGATTATCCCATGGACAGAGGAGCCTGGCAGTCTACAATCCATGGGGTCGCAGAGAATTGGACACGACTGAGTGACTAACACACACACACCATGGAGGCGGTACTAACTCCTTCATTTTTTGTAGTTGACTAAACTGACCTCTGGAGAATTTAAATTTACAAACTAGTAGAACATTTTCCCTGGGCAAGAAATAACAGTAAAGCATAGTCTTCGTCACTCTGAATATTAATAGCATAATCTCTTTGTGAAGAAAGTTTTGAAGGTTTAGCTTTATTGACGATTATTAAAATTTGTTGTTCCTCATCAATAGTTTTGGTTTATAAAAGTTCATTTACTTGAAGGAAGTATTGTAGCCAAAGTCTTGTAAAAATATTGATTTCGTTATCTTATTAATCAAGTCTGCATCAACAGAAAGGTTACCATAAATAGCCAGCTCTTGCTTTCCTTTTTTCCATAATTCATTGTTTTTCTGTCATTTCAAAAAAGTTTATGGTTTGAAATAATTATTAACTAAATACTTGTTTGGAGGGAATTTATATGTAAACTGATGGTAGGGATTAGTTTATACTTGCCTAGCTCTTTGGTAAGTTTGTGAGCCCTTTGAGAGAAAGGGTTCTTGGCTGCTTTACTCTATAGTCCCCATAGTTTTTGGCAGAACACTTATTATGTAATATGCATGAAAACTTACAATGAATGAATTCCTCTTGGAGGGTCACAGATTTGAAAAGCAGGATTAAAACCAATCCCCCTTAAGGTTTTGCACGAAAGGGATTAAAACCAATCCCCCTGAGGTTAGAGGAAGCTGACATATATGCATATGCTTAGACAATTAGGGGCTTCCCTGGGGCTCAGACGGTAAAGAATCTGCCTGCAATGCCAGAGAACCTGGGTTCCATCCCTGGGTAGAGAAGATTCCCTGGAGAAGGAAGGGAATGGCAACCCACTCCAGTATTCTTGCCTGGAGAATTCCACGGACGAGAAGCTTGGCGGGCCACGGTCCATGGGATCGCAAATAGTCGGACACTTGTAATTGCTTAGACAGATTACAGATTTATTTTTTAAAAGCCAAGGAAATTAGATTTGTTTTTTCATAGCTTAAAAATAAACTTTTTTCACTGGAGTCTAAATTAATTCCGATGGTTTACTAACGCTTTTCACCTCTGAAACAGGAAAAATAGCATGAGACTATTAATCAAAGTGATTACCAGAAGTCACTATCAGGTTGATAATAAAGTACATTTACATGAAATGCTGGACTTGATTTTTCAGGATTAGAGATAAAAGATATCTAAATATGAAGTGAGTCCTTATCAAAACTTTACATAAAGTCGACTGTGGTCTACATGTCATTTTTCATCTTTGTAGATTAACCATGGCTATTTTTTAAGATATAGTTCAATATATCCTTGGTGCTTTGTGTGCTTGAGATTTTTCTAGTAAGCCAAATATAATTAAAATGATTAGCATGTTGCTTAATAGTTTATGCAGTTCTGCTGCCATATATTTCTTCACTTTTTATAATATCAGAAACTAGATGTGCATAGCCCTAAACAGTCTTATAAAGTTCTTAGAAATCTCTTAACATCTTTAGTTCTCCATCTGTGAAGTCAGAGCTAAAGCCAGAATTCCTGTCTTATGACTCCTGCCATGTAACGTGTACTGTGTTACTTCGGGAAAACTGATTTTCACTCTTTGTTGTCTAGTATGTAAATAATTCACCAAGACTAGCATTTAAAATTTAGTTCAAAACAAACTGTTATAATAATAAACGTTAACTTTATACACTTTTTTTTTAAAACACTTGGACATTCATTTTTCATTTCAATATAGTGATTTTCACATAGTCACTCAGGTTGAGTAAATGGAATAATGGGCTATAAATATTTAACCTCCAGGCATAACTTCTGTAAGTCCTTAACAGTTTTAGCCTTGAGCTAGTTTATGAAGCAGAACTTGAAATTTGAAGACAGCTTCACTCTTTACTCAACATGGAAATTGCTCTTCTAAAAGTAATTACATGTAGGAGGTGCATAATGCTTTTTTCCCTTTAAAAAAAAAAGCAGCTTCAAAAATCTAGTAGAATTTCATATATAGAACCTTATATAAGGTCACTTCTTTGTAAGGCTAAAGGTGGAAAAAGTTGTGAAAATGGTATCAGATGGGTGTTTGGATAGAAAGAATGGGAAGAGTTCAGTAAAATGTTATTATGTAAAATAATGCATAGTCATAGCTGCTGCTTTGCTAAGCAACATTGTTTGTCTCTTGGTGACCAGATATGTGAAGGCTTGTTTTAGAGCCACAAGTAGTCTTACCTGAAGGAAAACAAGACAGATACATTTTGCCAGTACTTAAAAAAATAACAGTAACTGATGTGAGAAAGTACTAAAGCTTTCTTATTAAAAGATAGTATAGAATTAGTCACACTAGAATATGAGGATGGTTTATGTAGATCAAATAATAACTTTCCTAATTCATTTCAGTTAAGTACTGCCTTTGAGGACAGTTTCTTACAGAGCATACTACATATTTTAAAATAACTTATTAAAAATAGCATTCAAATACTGTAGTAATCCAAAAACTGCAATAAATCATAACATGTAAATCTTGAACTTAAGGTGGTTTTCTCTAAGTTCAGCCCAATAAACAAATAAATTAGAGAATTAGTTTTAATAAATAACATTGAAAAGATTCCCTTTTGTTGTATGTGTTTTTGTTTTTGTTTTAGGTAATGGTAGTTGAGTACTGGCAATTACTATTAATAATTTATTAAAACATATAAACACATTTTCAAGCTTTTACTTTTGTCTCATGAGTGATTAAATTTCATCAGATTCAGATCATATAGGATTAATTTCAGATACAGCTTTTCTTCCCTTCCTCTAATACTAGACTATAGGCTAAATAAAGTATGGATTTGTATTCCAGTTAAGGGAGAAGGATCTTGGTAGGATCATAGAGAAAACTTTCTGAAAATTATGTCAGAATTTACGTAGCTTGGTAAAGTTACCAAGTTATTTTAGTTTTTCACATTGCCTATTCTGGTTCTTTCCCTAAAAACATATATATATATATAACCTTAATTTGATGGCATCACCGACTCGATGGACGTGAGTTTGAGTGAACTCCGGGAGTTGGTGATGGACAGGGAGGCCTGGCGTGCTGCGATTCATGGGGTCGCAAAGAGTCGGACACGACTGAGCGACTGAACTGAACTAAATCAGTCTCTAATCTAATAAGGTTCTTACAGCTGGAGTTGGTACGTGTGTTGAGCGTGGAGTATACTTGTGTACATGTGTACATACCTACACACATGTATACATATACGTTACAACATTCAAATATGCTATTTTCCTATCTGGTTTCAGTGAAAGTATGCTGTATTTAATACCAAATGACTGTTATTAGCATCAGAAACCTGAAGCATTAAATTTCCAGTATTGATTGCATACATCTCAGTTCTGCTTAATAGGGCATAGAGTGAAGATAAATGAAGTATCTCAAGGTTAACAACCAAAAAGCATACAGGAGGTAAAAAGAAGAAGCAGTGCACCATAATCGTTGACTCCTGGAAAGCTAGAGTCCTTTATATAGCAGCTGAACATTTAGTTTTAATTTGCTTTATTAATCATGTGGTGGTGGTTTAGTTGCTAAGTCGTGTCCAGCTCTTGGGACCGCATGGACTGTAGCCCACCAGGCTCCTTTGTCCATGGGATTCTCAAGGCAAGAATACTGGAGTGGGTTTCCATTTCCTTCTCCGGGGGATCTTCCCAACCCAGGAATCGAGCCTGGGTCTCCTGAATTGTAGGCAGATTCTTTACCAACTGAGCTACAAGGGAAGCTCAAATTAATCATAACACTCAGAATATTACTCTTAATCAAGACATATTAAATATGTACAAGTATGCTAGCAAGGCTTTCAAACAGCTGTAGTATACTAAAAAATTAACAAGTACAAAATAACTATGTAAAAAGTATTGTACATGAGCCTTAGATGTTTTTAGGTTTTCTGCAAAATATTTTTAGTAATACATTTGACTGTGACAACAAACTGGTCATTTAGTTTTAAAATCATGTGCCCAAATGTGACTTTTTTCTGTGATTACTCTGGAGACTTTAAAGTCTGCTTTTGTGATTTCCTTAAATCTCTGGACTTGGTGAAAGAGTTCAGGAGTCACCCACTTGCTAGATACAGGAGCAGATTTTTTTTTTCCCCCCTCGTTTATAATAAAGGTCATTTGCATTTTAAAAACCATGGCCTATATTCATATGTTCTCTTAGTTATGAATGTATTATTTATTCAGAGTCAAAATTCGTAGTTATTTCTATGAATACTGAACCTTTCATTCTAAACTGGATTACATTTGTCATAGATTTAAGGGATTAAAAAGTAAACTTGTGAGGGAGATGGATTTATTTTTCATAAACTTGAGCTAGAATGTTTAGGATCTTAAGGACCTGGGCACTTCTTAGAGTTCAAAGTATTTTAGGATAAAGAACAAGGTGAAGATTTACAGCATTCTTTGCTTTCACTTAATGGTTGTTAGTGAAAGTGATGATACAGGCTTGCTTTCTTGTTCAGTGACCTTTATTACAGAATTTGGTACTGCCAGATATTTCTCCCTGATTTGGTATAGTTCTGTATAGGTGCTGGGTAGGTGAATTTGAATGCTACCTTATCCATGAGGTATCCACTTTTATAGTATTGAAAATCCCTCAGCGTCCTTCCCACCCTTATATTTTACCCAACACTTAACTGTGTTCTGATTTGTTACATGTTTTACTTGTTATACTTTCTCTCTTCTATCTCCACACACTAGAATATAAATTCCACAAAGTTTTAAAAAAAATTTATTTCTTCATCTCCAGTAACTTGAGCAAGTGCCCAACATGTAAGTACTTGGATATAATGCTATAATACAAGTATACTGTATATAATGTAAGTTGTTAAAATTGAAGATCCTGTTAGTTTAAAACAGTGAATTATTGACTTCTGGTGAGTTACCTCGGGATATATTGCTTTACAGAGTAAAATACATTGCAACATAAAAATTCTAAACCCATTAACTTAACTTTGAGACATCATTCTCATATTCTCATTTTGCCCTAGTAGCTGCAGATTGATTTAGAAATGACCATCCTTTATCTTTTATCCTTTATACACCAGCCACTGACTCACTCATTTCTCTAAAGGCCTACTGTTATTAAAGTCTTTGCTTACACCGTTTTTCTTACCAGAAAATAAATGCCCAAATTTATTAATACTGTATTTATCCTCAGTGTTTGGCATTCCACCACTCTTGACTATTGCAGCATACTGTCTTCTCAAATAGACACTTTACTGGAATGTTTATCCTAACTATATTGAAATTTTTGAATATCGTCTTGACTATGTAAAGGTACAAAAGTAATACAATCCTAGTCAGATAAATTTCTTGATACTTTCTAAGATGGAAAGAAAAAAGCTGCTCTATCCTCTTTGAAAATTAAGAAAAGGACTGTTAAACTGATAAATTTTATGTATCATATCTGAATGGTAATATTTTTATATTTGCCCAAGATTAAGAGGCTAGGCAACGTATTTTTAGTCCATCTTTGCTATGAACCGTATAGTAAAAGGAGGTAATAAATATTAAGTGGCCTGCATAATTGTGTGTGTGTGCATGCATCTTGTGTTGTCACTTCCTAAGACCAAAGCATTTAAAATTGAGATAGATCTTTTTATCCATCTCTTGTTTTCAGATGAGGAAACTAGAACACAAAAAACTTAATTTTGTCCTGTGACCACTTGATGACAGCTCCAGCTTTCCATCAAATGCTAGGCTCTTTTTCAGAACAGCATTCTTTGTTTCGCTCAAGGTGAGGTGCATAATACTGCAGAATCATTCCCTTTTTGTTTTTCATGTTAAGAGATAGAACTCTGAAGACCCTTAGAGCAAAATGGCATGTCTTTGTGAATGAATTTTTAAAAAAAATTTTTTAGGCATAACACTATTTTGAAATTCATTTTTAAGTTCATAGTTTTCAAAGAATTACATTCTATTTTTAGGGTTAAATCATGAAAATACCTAAATCTTAAATATCATTCCCAAATAAATTTTGGAATTCAGAATTATTGGAAGAACTCAAGAATTCTTGATAAATTGTCAAGCTAATACTAGATTTTCCATGATTTCTAAAGATTTATTGTTTCTAATGTTCCAGATCCAGTATTGTTACAACATTCTATCAGACTTCATATGTACCTTATCTATGCTTATTCAGTCTTTTGCTTGTTTTTGCACTCCCAAAATGCATTTCATTTGTATAATCAATTAGGAATCTACTTTCTTCAAGTAATTTTGGAAACCCACATATTGGCTCTGTTAAATGATCCTGTGTCTGAATACTGCTCTGCTGACTAAAATTGCTCCTGGGTTAATAGAAAAATTGAAGACTGTATACATCATACCTTATTATCTCTTCTCTCTCCACCTGAAGATACAAACATAAAGGAGTAAAAGCTTTCAAAGTCATAATTAATGTGCTCACATTAAATGCTAATTTAGTTTAGTTGGAGACTGCTGTTTCAGTACCTTCAAGGTGAAAACCAGAAGAATAGTTTCTGTTTTAGTTGACTCTTCTGAATTTCTTACCTGAAACAAATTGTTTTTCCTTAAATGATTCTCACTTGTGCTTTGAGAAAGGCCTGAATTAACTGATAAAAGACAATTGTACTGTTGCTCAAATGGTTGATATCTGCTGAAGCTAATTAATATGGCTGTCCCCCACTTTGAAAAAGGTTTGGTTGTCTTCCAGAATGAAATGGTAATGAAACACTGGCAGTTTATTTACATGGGGGATCCTAACCATTGGAAATACCACACTTTGTCTTTAGAAGAAAAGTAATATAACATCATCTAGTTGGGGAGGGAAGAAGATGCAAATCAATCACATTCTTTCTTTGAATGTGACCTTGTAACTATAATTACTTATGTTAACTAATGGTTTTATTCTTTTATTATAGAATCATAAATATCTTATTTTCTGAAGCAAGTTGCAATGATACCCTTCCCAGGTGGCACTAGTGGTAAAGAACCAGCCTGCCAATGTAGGAGATACAGGAGACGTGGATTCAGTCCCTGGGTCAGGAAGATCCCCTGGGGAAGGGCATAGCAACCCATTCCAGCATCCTTGCCTGGAGAATCCCATGGACAGAGGAGCCTGGTGGGTTACAGTCCACAGGGTTGCAAAAAGTTGGACATGACTGAAGTAATTTAGCAAGCACACACCTTAAATGTTAAAAGAAAATTAAGTGGCTCTAACATATTGAAAAGTAAACAGAAGAAGTATGATCTGTGCTTTGAGTTACTTTTTATCAGATGGTAGGGTGAAACTGTTTGGATGACAGCATAGGTTAAAAAAAAATGCGGCGGACGTCCCTGGTGGCCCAATGGTTAGGACTCCGTGTTTCCAGTGCTGGGGAGGGTGTGTGATCCTTGGTGGGAGATTCCACATGTGGCGTGGTGCAGCCAGAAGATTTAAAAACAAAATGTGGCTTGGACTGAAGTCTTTTCAAAATGGTTGTGTATTCTCTATGAAAAGGTATTATGATGGTAAATTTGTGTTTATCTTTGTTCTCATTAAGTTGATTATGTGGGGCAGAAGATAGAGAAAAGTTTGTGGGTTTCTGCTGTTATTTAGCTTGACTCAGTGCTGTCCTCAGATGGATCCTTTACTTACTTTATTGTTATTATTAAGATTAGATTGTTTTGCTTTCATGTTTTCTTCCAGAGCAACAGTATGAACCGTATTTAGTATTCACAAACTATTTTTTGATGTTGCTTTCTGTTAACTTTTAAGTCTGTGTGAAATTTTTTAGTTTAAAAGAACATCGATTTTAAGTGTACAACTCAAATGAATTATCACAGGGGGTAGTAAAGTTATTTTACAATTCTTTTAAAAAATTAGTTATTTTTACTCTTTGGAAATTGGGGTAAACAGTTTAGGTAAATTTTGAACAAATACTAATTTCATATTATAGGTATCAGATTAAAAACTTTTATCCGTGGATATCTCAAAATCATGACTAAAGTAAAGCTTTTGATTCGTATTTTGAAAATGTTACCCATCGTTTCTGTTATTAAAATGTCATTACTTGAACACATAATCCTGAATCCATGCTCACAGAAAAGTACTGAAATATATAAAAGGTGCAAATCATCATTTACAGTTCTACCAAATCTTTCTCTCTTCAGAGCCAGCACTTAACTATGGTTCAGTTAAAATTTCTACACCTTTTCCATGCATATACCTTTATAACAATTTGTTATACATTTTTTTTTTTAATGTAAATGGGGTTCTACATTATAAAAAGTTCTATAACTTGCCATTTCACTGTCTTGGAAAGCTTTATTTGTCATTCCATTATAGTTAGACTTCATTGTTTTTCATTGCTTTAATATTTTAATGGTCCTTCTAATGATGGATACTTGTTTCTAGTTTTTTACTATTCCAAAAAAAATTCTATCTTTGTAAACTAGTCAATAAATAATAAGAGTTTCTTACTGAGTAGTAGTTTCTCTGTATTCTAGATGTTATTGTGTTGATTGTATGTATGAGATATTTTCTCGTTGTGTACTTGTCTTGGTGGCTTTTGTCTTGTTAATATTTTAAATAATTATGTAGTCAAATCTGTTGATCTTTTCCTTTGTCATTTGTTTTGTGGCTTCTTTATTTCTAAATTATTCATTTCCACAGAGATATTTTCATTTTTAACTGTCACTTGTAAAAACATTCTATAGACTCCTGTGAATGGTGGCAGAATGTTAGTATGTGATACATTTTGATGGCATGTAATAATCACATAAGGATTAATGACTATTTTGATTATCAGTTTCAGAGTTATAAAATAAATGTAATAAATTCTGGAAAAGCATTGGAGTTTTTGTGTTGTTTATCAAATCGCCATAGGTAGTCCTTACTATTAAATTTATTTTTGACAGGTAATATGTTAGGAACTGAGTGATAACAGTAGTACACAAGTAAGAAATAATCCCTTTTATTGTGACTCCTTGAGACACGGTTCCTCCCCCAGTTTATCTGCTATATATATATAATCAGTTTTTCTAATCTCAAAGTAGTGTCCGCTGCTGGGAATTGCCCTCCACTTTTGCAGTCACCCAGTGCCAGATCTAACAAACACTCTAAACTCTTAGCAAAGCAGGATCTAAAAGGATCAGCCTTGATTAATGTATCCAGAATCTAGTTAAAAATTTTAAGTGTTTTATTGTGTGTGTGTTGTTTGTGGGTATACATGCACGTGTGGAGTGTTGCACATTATATAGGGTAATGAGTCGGAATGCAAAAGAACCTTTTACGTGTTTGAGGTCTCTAATTTGACTCTGTGTCAAGAGCCATAAGTTGAGCTCTTGAAACTTGGGCTATTTTGTCTTAACCACCAGCAATTTCCTGAAGAAGTAGGTTATAATTTTTCTGTTTCTTCCCTATCATAGAGGGAATACCTTTATAGGAGGTACCTTGAAGCCTGTATCTCATAGACCCTGTCATCAACTCACTTCTGCTCTCTGCCCTCCCTCCTTACCTGATTGATACATTTTGAAAACATTAAAACTTTGCTGCTGCCCTTCCTCTCCTTTTTAGGACAGATTCATGGAAGAGGGGAATCCCGTCTTCCATAACAGATGGAGTAATATTGGAAAGTAAAAGGAAAAAGCTTTTTTCTTTTTTGAAAAAACTAGAACTTTTACAGCTCAGCATATTTGGACAAGTCTTGACAGTAATCCAACTACATTGTAGCTTAACTAGATTTCTGAGTGCATCTGCTAACCTAACCACCACATATACCTTTTTATAACTTGAAAATTGCCTTTAAAACCACAAAAGCACAAAGCACTGTAGTGCTTGTAACACTCTTCCATATTATTGTAGGTAACTAAATGACCATGGAATCTGGAGCAGAGAACCAGCAGAGTGGAGATGCAGCTGTAACAGAAGCTGAAAGCCAGCAAATGACAGTTCAAGCCCAGCCACAGATTGCCACATTAGCCCAGGTATAAAAACATGGAGAGATTCCAAGTTGTCTCTTCTAAGAGGAATATGTTTCAAATACAAGAGAACTTAGTTTTTATTAGAGAGATACATAGAATGAGTGGTGACATTCTTAGAATATCAAAATTCCTATTTATTTAGTATCAGCCTAATTTTAGAAATGACAGTATTCAGTAACAGAAAAATGTATTGCTAAATACTAACACACTATTTGTAGTAGTGACATGATTCAGGATAATTACATTTAAACTGATGGGTAGATGGTCTCTTAAAGGAATAAAACTATGATAACTGGGTTTTTTTTTTTTTTTTCATAGATTTATTTGGGGGCATGGGGACACATAATCTGAAAGGCTAATTTTACATGTGCTTAAACGAAAAAGAATAAACAAATAAATTGACACACAAGTAAATATCAAGGATGATAGTTTTTGTCCCTGTATTTCTTAAAGTATGATTCATAGTTCTTTCATTTTGTCTTTGTCTTAAACATTCTAAGGTTATATTCTCATCTTTATTTTTTGTTCTTATGTATTTTTCCTCAAATGTTTTATTAACATTTATTGGCATTATGTTATATATGAGTGAGAAAAGTGGTTAATATAAAAACCAAATAGCAAACAAATAACCTGCTAGGTAAGAAGAGTGGGATGTGGAGCTTCCGCTTCCCAGAGAGTTTAAAAGCTCTCCTACAGGAGAGTCTGGAGCAAGAATGGATCTTGGGAAATGGAGGACTAATCACATATGGTCACCACACTGAGCTAAAATACAGGTCAAATACTAGGTCTCTAGCAGGAATACTAGGGCCGAATACTAGGTCTTCTGGTAGTCAGAAGCAGTGGGATGTTCTGTGTTTTCTCCTAAGATCACTGGGGCCCACCTCCAGCCCTGAGGAGTAAGGCAAAGCAGATTATATTTAGGGATGAAGTAAACGTACACTCACGATGAAGCAGGTGCAGGAACAAAGGTGAGAGCATCAGGGCCTCTTAAGTACATGTCAAGGCAAACGTGTACAGATCCTAATCGGGGCTCATCCAGGCACTCAGCCCTCTAGTAAAAAGAAGATACAGTACCAGCAGGGATTTTGGTGATGACAATCCTCAACATACCTATCTCACAGGACACCATTCTTCTGGTCTGGATGTCCTCCACGTCTGCTGTGTAACGTCATTCTGGAGGTTGCCTTCCTACTGTCTTGTGGAGTTTTGTTTTCAGTGGTTCCTTGAGCAAGTTTGACTGGGTAAAGAATTCCTGGTAAAGAAAATGTTTTTCAAATTTTTAAGGCACAGTCATTTTCTAGTATTGATGTTTTAAAAGACTAAACCCATTTCTTACTTTGTATCTCTTGTTATCTTGTAAAAATCTCTGTTCACAGTGCTTCACCATTTCATTATCAAGGCCTTGAATTGTTACCATCCATTGTGCAGTAGTCTTCAGTGCCCCCCCCCCTTTTTTTTTTAAGTGGAAACTTGGGTCTTCAATTCTGGGCAATTTCCTTAAGTTATTTCGTTGATGATTTTTTTCTCTCCCTCTTCTTTCTCTTTTATCTCTTGGATTCTTGTGATCCAGATGTTAATACCTCTAGGACTGTTTCTCTAGTTTTCTCTCCTGTTTCAGTCTGTCTTTGCTCTGCCCTCAGAGATTTCTTCAACTTCACACTTCACCCCATCTGTTGGATTTGTTTTATTTCTGCTATCATGTTTCCAAGAGTTCCTTTTGTTTCTGAACAGTCCTTTTGTATTTTAATAGTATCCTGTTTGTTTCAGGCTTCCCTGGGGGCTCAGACAGTAAAGAATCTGCCTGCCATGCAGGAGACCAGGTTCAATCCTTGGGTCAGGAAGATACCCAGGAGAAGGAAATGGCTACCCACTCCAGTATTCTTGCCTGGAGAATTCCATGGACAGAGGAGCCTGGTGGGCTACAGTCCGTGGGATCGCAGAGTCAGACATGACAGAGCAACTAACACTTACACTTTTTTTTTTTTTTTAATGTTTCATGCAGGCAGTATTTTCCCTTTGTAATATTAAGTTTTAAGTTTTCTTCTCTCTACATAGATTTTCTTCTGTATAGTTTTCCTCTTCTATCTTTTTGGTCACCATCTTTCATATTAGAAGCTTTCCTCATATTTGATAACTTGTGGTTGTTGGCCTACATTTAAAAGTAAGGTGACCAAAAACCTATGTTGGATGTTGTGTGTATACGTTCGGGGCCGGACATCTGTGAGTTGTGAGGTTCGTGGTAGGGTGGCATCCCAGTGTCATTATGTTAAGTCTTCTTAACTTGGTGTTTGTTGGTCAGGTTCCCCAGAGAAAAGCTTTACTATCTCCTCATGTAAGTAAAGACCTGTGAGCCAACCAACGGAAGGAGATTGGAGTTCAGTACCTCACCTCAGCAATGCCTGGTGTCAAGCAGTCAAGAAACCCTCCATCAGAAAATAAACCAACGTTTTTCTGTCCTCATAGGGGAGATTAGTGTCCGTTCACAGAGGCTGAGGAGGGGATCTGCTTGCTTTTCAAAGAGCCTTCAGTCAGCCTTCCTTATCTTCAGCCCCTCCTTTCACTCTGCCTTCTAGGGGGCCCTAGATTCTGAGCCTCTTAAGGACCTTGTAGCACAAATCAAGCTGTCCCTGCCTCCACCTCATGAGTTGGTCATCTGAGGTCTTCCAAGTTCGTTACCATTCACCCACCTGTTTCTAGCCTCCAAAACTCATTATTGTTACTTCCTTTCCCATTCTTCTCTGCTGGTGTGATTATGCCTGTAAAAACAAAATCAGTTTCATGAAGCTTAATTGGAAATTCGGGAAAGAACAAAATTATATGCACATGTTCAATTAGCATATAATCACGGATAAGTGGAATGACATGATACTAGAGTTTTAGGAGAAGTAGTGTCTGTTCACTTTTGTAAGTTTTGTTGTTCTTTTTAATACCTGATTACAGAGGGTTTTTTTTCATTTGCTCATCCAAGTCCTCAACATATACATTTTGACATAATTTCTCAGAATTCTGATACCTATTTTTGTTGTCTCGTAGTAAACTGTAAATTTGTAATAAAATTGTCAAGACCATTGTGATTTGACCATTGGATGTAAAAAAACAAATTCAGCCTAACTAGTGAAGGAGGAAAATCAGTCTAAAATAATAATGAAATGTCTTCTGTTACTTTTGAAATTTACAAGTATTTCTTTTAAAGTGGAAAAAACATTGGTTTTGACTATAAGAATGTTAATTTTTATGGAGGGCTTTAAGTAAAGAGTTGGGTGAAAGGATGATTGCTGCAATACTGTTGTCGCCTTTCTTATAACAGGCACATTTGAAAACCTAAATGGACAGTAATAGGAATTTATTAAATTATTATTACACAGTTATTAATTATTAAATTAAATTACACAGTCATTAAAACCGTTAAAGAATACTATTAATGGTATGAAGAGATATTTGAAATGGATTTGAAAGATTCTGTGATAGTGCCAAAAAAATTGAGTGTGCATATATATATATGTGTATATATATGCATCTTTAAAAACACATGTATCTACAGCAAAAATATTAAATGATGAGCTCTGAGTGGTAGGAATATAAGTGATTTTTTTCTATATTGGTGTATCTGAATTTTCTAAATTCACAATGAGAGAAACCATTATGTGGAATGATTAGCATAGAAAGAGGATTATTTGTTAAGTTAGCTTGTTACATTTACCTTATAGAATACTCAGAGGACATACTAATTGCTTCAAATATTAGAAGAGCTTTCCATTGATATGAGATATTCTGAATAATTTACAGTTTTGGTTCTCCAACCTTGATGTCGGGGAACATGTCCTTGGGTCCATCAGAGGTTGTGACTAATTTATAAACAGGCACCCTATGTAACTCTAGTGGAGGTAATCCGTGGATCACATTTTGAGAACCAAGTAAAACTTAAGTAAGATTTGTAGTGGCCAGAAAAAAAGTGATTGATAAGGAAGGACTTCCTCACTGTCCAAAGGGGAAGCTCAGGACTTCCCTCTGCTACTAAGCCTCTGCCTTTAGTAGGTGTCTTTCCCCCCAAGCTTTATAGTCAGATATTTAACTGCCTTGTAAACATCTCTGCAAATTCAGATGTCGTATCAATTCCATTGTTTTCCACCATTACCCCAGCCACCCATAAGCTGCTTCTTGTGTTCTCTGTTTGGCATAGTTTACCCGTTTTCACCCACATGTGAACTATGTGGGTCGTCTTTGATTTCTCTCTCACTTCCTTCCATCAGTCATTCATAAATCCCTTTCTGGTCTGCCTCCTGAATTTTCATTAAATCACTTATATTATTTCCATCCCTAATACACCTAGTGCCTAATTGCTGGCCTTCACTTTTACTACTATATATAGACTTTCTCAGTTGGTCTCACCTCTACTTTCTTCTTCCTCTGAAATAAGTATCTTTTACCCTACCACTAAAGTAAAGTGATCTATCGAAAATGGAAACCTCACTATGGTATTCAGGAGTTCAAAAGCCCTTCAGTGTATAAAATGCAGATTTTCTTCCTCTGAAATAAGTATCTTTTACCCTACCACTAAAGTAAAGTGATCTATCTAAAATGGAAACCACACTATGGTATTCAGGAGTTCAAAAGCCCTTCAGTGCATAAAATGCAGATTCTTTAATGTAACTTATATAAGATTTCATGACTAGCCCATCTGGCCCCTGCCTATTATTCCATCTCTCCATACTTCCTACTGCCTATAGTAACACACTTATATGTTCCAGTAGTAGTAACTGCTGGTCATCCCTCTCTGCCATGTACAGACATTGCTGTTCTCATTGCTTTTGCCAGTGTCACCGTCTTCGTGAAGTTCTGTGCCTCCCCTCTGCAACTCATAAGAACATGCCTTACTCGTTCGTTCTTTTTTTTTTTTTTTAGCTAGTATGCTTTGTTTCAAATTAACATACTTTCCTGGTAGCCTCTCCTCCTCTTGCTTTGGGTGGGATCACTCTCCTCACTGTGTCCATTTTTCTCTTTGCAGACTACATTACTTCATTGAATTATATTTATTTGTGGCCTTTTCCCCATTCCTTCATACACATGCCTCAATAATTTCTTTAAGGGCAAAAACCTATGTCTTTCTCATTTCTGTAGTTTCAATTCTAGCATTGTTCTGGCACACATATCCCCAGTAGGTGAGTTCAGTCACTCAGTTGAATGACTCCTGGACTGAGTCGACCTCATGGACTTGAGTCGACCTCATGGACTGTAGCACACCAGGCCTCCCTGTCCATCACCAACTCCCGGAGCTTGCTCAAGACATGTCCATCAAGTCAGTGATGCCATCCGACCATCTCATCCTCTGTTGTCCCCTTCTCCTCCTACCTTCAATCTTTCCCAGCATCAGGGTCTTTTCCAATGAATCAGTTCTTCACATCAGGTGGCCAAAGTACTAGGGCTTCAGCTTCAGCATCAGTCCTTCCAATGAATATTCAGGACTGATTTCCTTTAGGACTGACTAGTTGGATCTCCTTGCAGTCTAAGGAAAGAGTATGATCACACGACCTTCATTAAATTCCCAAATTTATTACCAAATGGACAAATAAAATTGCTACCCTCAAACACATTCAAGCGCAGGAACCATAAATACTGTACAATCTGATAGATACATATGACTTAAGAGCCCTTTTAACCTGGGTATTGACTTATTAAGATTGCCTTCTTTGTGCCTCAGGAGAAAACTGGTTTCTCAAATTCTCTCAATTCTGCCCCTTTATCTCTTCAAGAGGAAGATAAATCCTTAAAATATCAACTATTACCAGTTCAGTGCTGGGAGGAGATAGAAATTTTCAGTTTGTACTTCCTCATGAATGAAAGGCATACTTGTAATAAGTTTATAAGAGAAAAATATGCTTTATACTGTAAGATATGTATTTGTTTTAGACTTAGTAGCTAAGCTTCACCCAAGTTTGGGAACAATTATACTTTAGAACATGGCTTAATTTAACACATGATATTCTGAAGAATTTTACATTCCTTCAAAGCTAGCTTATCTCTTGACCTTGGGTAAGTTGCTTAATCTCTTGGAGCACTTAATGTTTCTGTCTCTCAGTGGGGAGAGAATATGGGGATAACTCTTATTCTAACCCAGTCTGATTTCTTCAAAGAGCAAATGAGAAATTGAATATGAAAGCAGGTGGGAAACTTTAAAGCACCGTACAAATAAAGTGGTATTTAGTGTTCAAAAAAGTCTGTGTTACATATTTTGATATTATATTAGAACAGTTTTTTGATTTTTGTCATTTGGGAGGAGTTTAAAAGTGGGGGGCATGGGAAGTATTTGTAGTGTTTGTTTCTTTTTGTTTTTTTTTTCCAAAAAGAATATTAAGCTTAATGTTAGTTCCTTTCACACCATTGGAATACTTAAACCTAGCAGAAGGGTCATCCTTTTGCTGCTAAAAAGTTGCTTCATATTAAACATGAGTACTCCCAAGGAGGTATCTGTGATGATAATTTTTTTCCATGTTCAACACCATAGGTATCTATGCCAGCAGCTCATGCAACATCATCTGCTCCCACCGTAACTTTAGTACAGCTGCCCAATGGGCAGACAGTTCAAGTCCATGGAGTTATTCAGGCGGCCCAGCCATCAGTTATTCAGTCTCCACAAGTCCAGACAGTTCAGGTATGTGTATAAAAAGTTCTGCATCTACTTTCATAACTGTCGTTGATAGCCATATTTCTCTTCCTCTCATTATGAAAATAGGAACATGTCTAGTTTAGAGTTTTATTTTATAGTAATTATGGAATATGCTGCATCTGTATAGTCACCTTAAGTATAGGAACATATATACACAAGAACAGACATAATAAAAAACTGTTTGTTAAACTGGAGGAAAAAAAGAATTGATTGGGAAAAATCATAAAGTATACGGGATAAAGTGGAAATGTTGGGAGAGACTATAAGGGTACCTCAGGGAAATAAGATGCAAAATAATAACTTTGTAATTATTTTCTAAGCATGCAATTGGAAAAAACAGCCCTTGTCAAAAATTAATAACCTTACCTAAGGTATTATTTGAATTTTAGAGAAAAACAACTATGTTTACAAGTCTTAAGTTAGAGTATATACAACTTCGAAATGATACCTTCAGAAATTGTACCTTAAGAATCAGGTATTTTTCCATGCATGTTATCTTATTCTTTGGAGAGATTGTTCCTTTAATTTGGATCCAAGGGGAATAAAGGCATGTAAACCTCTATTTAACTGTAGGGAACCTAGGGCAGTATACATCTTTGCAATGAGCTTATTGGGGAAGGAAAAAAAAAAGACTTGAACGTTCATTCAAGTAGGCCATAACCCCAGCCTCCCATTTCATATTTTTTGCTTCACAGTCTTCCTGTAAGGACTTAAAAAGACTTTTCTCCGGAACTCAGGTGAGTCCTAGGTCCTATTTTTAGAAAGGAAGGTGAGAAATTATTCTTTATATCTTTGTCCCTTCTCTCTAAACATGGAACTCAAGGTTTAAATAAAAATCTTAGGTATCTTCTAGGTGTAGGCCAAACTCGTTACCTATCCAGCCCTTAATCTGTTACTTAGTTTCCCTATTTACATCCTTCTCCCCTCCTCCAAACGGTAGTCTGGCATTACTTCAACTCTTTCAGAGAAAGGAGGCAATCTCCAGAGGTAACCAGTTTATAATCGGGTGATTGCTAAAATATTCTTCCCTGAGGTGAACCAGAATACCTTTCTAAAAGTATTACCTAGTGGTCCCAATTCTATCCTCAGAAACAAGCAAATTTAACTCCTTTTTCTATTGGACTGCTTCCTTTTCCCTATCTCCCACATCCTTCCCATTAAAAGTATGTCCAGACCAAGTAAATGCCTGTTTTTCTTCAGCCATTTATAATCGACATTGCTTTGTTTCCTCTTTACCATCCATGTCGTCATCTTGTGGGTGAGAGCTGTTTTCTTTCTTTTCCCCTTGAGTACAGTAGCCAGATTGATTGATACTTGTAGAGGGGAGAAGTCCCTTCTTTGTCTTCTATTAATGTCATCAAAGGATATAATAGATGTTAACTCACCTCTACTTCATTTGATCTCTGTGCTTTGGTTTGCTTGGACATTTAGGGCAGGGGTAAAAGGAGAAAGAAGAATGAATGTTTTTATATAAGTAAAATCATCAAGTTGTAATATTGAAAAGGAATTTGTTGTTACTAAATAGATGGTATAGTCCAGGTAAAGACTGAAGAATTTGTTATTTCTATAGAACCACACTGACTGAACAATAGTCTCCTATCTTTTGTCTCAGTTTTTATTTCATTGAATGCTGCCTAACTGTTGTTCATATGATGTATGCCATTACTAATTCCCTGCTTGTATCTTCCTCTTGATAATAGTGGAAAGAACCTGACCTTCTAGTCAGGAGACCTAGATTCCAGATCTCACATTAACCTTTACTTTTTCTTTTTCACTTACGATAGGAGGTCTTTCTATAAAGAACACACAAAAATTAACACAAAATTTGCTAACATTATAAATATTGGTTTTAATAATGTTTAATTGTTGATTATATTCTTAATTTTAATCTTTACTCTGTGGTAAGAATAATAATAATGACCATTAACTTGTAGAAATGTGTGAGCTGTGCTTATAATTAGAAACCTGAATTCCAGAAACAGAAACACAAACAGTATTTTTAATTTAAAGGCCCTAAACCATGGAGAAGCTATTAAACTTCAGTGGTATTTCAGCTGGTTCACAGTGATTAGAATTAATCATTAGAGAATGGTTTATAACAGAAGAGGTGATCAAACAAGGAGAGAACTGATTCCTCAAACTTCTTGATGGAAGAATATTAGTATTCTAGAACAGCATTTCTGAAATATATAAGGTACATTTCTCTTGATGTGAGAATAAGATATTAAGATTTCTGTTTATCTTTTTTCATCTCAGAGGATTAGAAACTAAGCTTTACTAATATTTCATATTCATCAGTGCCCTAACTTATCCCTTAGGTATACGTGTAAGTCAGATCTCACAGATTATGTAAAAATTCCCACAAAAATAATGGGAGTTACACAAATGTATAGAAGTTAACAGTATCATCCTCACTTTTCATTTGTTAATTTTGGATGCATTTTTAATACAATGCAGTTAAAGCATTGCATAGGATTTATGGATTATGTTACCTTAAATTATTACATTCATTCCTTCAACGAATTTTTATTGATCACATGCTATGTGCCAGTCACTGTTCTAGGTGCTGTGAAAGCAGCAGTGAGCAAATAATACTTCTCTATTCTCATGAAGATCACATTTGAGCGAAGAGAGACAATGAAAAAATAAATTATGTCAGGTGAGGATAAGTGCTGGGAAGATAATTAAAGCAGGGGAAAGGGATAGAGAATAATGTGGAGGGAAGGGTATTTTATTTTATGTAGAGTGGTCAGGGAACACAAAGAGCAGAAAACTAGAAAGCAGTGAAGGAGGCTAAGCCATACAAATAATAAAAGCAAGTCCAGAGGCCCAAAAGTGAAAGTATAGCAAGATGACATGGCCTGAATAGAGTGAGCAAGAGGGATTGTGGTTGGCACTGAAGTTTTTGATACAGCCTTTGCAATACTTCATAATGTGATGGAGACACACATTATGTCTTTTGTGATGGAGGCACACACAAGTCTTTTGTGCAAGGTATCCAGTGGTTATCATATAGCAAATATTTGAGTTGCTGAACAAACACAAGGATGTTACTTGTTTATTTTTACATGACAAGTGTTCCAAAGTTGCTGATCTTTATAATGGCAAGCAAGAGATAACCTATAAAGGATATGTTAACTAACATATTTTTGAAAAAAAGAAATTCTTTTCAACTATCCTTTCTGAGAGAAGGTGACATTTTAACAATGTATGAGAGAATACCTCCATTTTGAAAAGAAATCATGCTTTGGACAGAATATTTTGAATATAGAAGTTTGGAAATGTTCCCATACTTTTTTTTAACTGAAAACAGTATAGATTTGTCACCTAGAAACTCAAATGTATATACTTTGAAAACTCTGGAAATAGAGTTTTCCAAACTATTCAGAAGTGTTCTTGAGTTTCAGGAGGTGTTGAACTTATTTGTTAAAATGTAAAAGCTTTTATTAGCATGTAATAACTTACCAAGAGTCAGGGAGATGAAAGTATACTAGTAAATTTCATCAAAAGTTTGTGCAATTGATAGATGAAAGTGGAAAAAAAAATGATTGTTTTATTTAGTAGGCCCAATCACAAAGCACTTATTCCTATATCCACATGTCATGAACTCCTTTTTTCAGCAGTTGCAGATGTCAGATCACATTTCAGAAAGTCCAGGCTTAGAATCATATTTTTGCATCACTGTTACAAAATATTAAATGGTTTCTTAATGAACCATATTAAAGCACATCACTCTTGTTGCTATGAAATATTAAGAAATTTACAAGTGTATTTTAATACTTACATTGACTCTTCAAAAATTAATTTGCTTTATGATACAGATAATACTTAAAACTTGAAAATAAATGTATGTGCTTATATCAGATTTTCTTATTTATAAGGGAGATCTGCAGATCAAAACAGTCTGGAGATTACTGCTCTAGACTTCTATTAAACTCCTTGATCCAGTGAATAAACTTTGGCCCTAAACCTGAGCCTGAACTGTACTCCAGGAAAGCGCTTAAGTTTTCAGGGGACCATGTATAGTTTGAGAAAACATTTAATACAACCATTTTTAAAATTTCGTGCTAGTCACTGTATATTTTATTTTGACATTTCAAATAACATCGAAATAGGGATTTTTTTTTTCCTTCTTATATAAATAGGAGGTATGGTTTTTTAACAAACTTTGTCTTAACAAATAAAGAAAATATTGAGAAATACAGATCTAAAAGGTTCAGTGATGGGTTTGGCTTTTTTAAAATTTCTTGACCTATAAGTGGCCATGATTAAAGTCCTATTTAAGGAACTCAGGAAGGGATTAATAATAGAGGCAGGAGGAGGTGAAGACCAGAGGAAGGGGCTCTGTCATTGGAATGTGATGATAGTCTTTGATACTTACAAGTGGGATATAGTTTTTCATGTTATTTTTTTAATAACCTATTAAACGTGTTGAACTGTTATTATTTAAAAGGATTTTAATGGTGCTTAATGGTCTTAGCAATGAGGATTTAGTGGTTTAGGGGGCGGGTTTGGTTTTTTTGTTTGGTTTTGGTTTGAGGTGGGGTATGGTGTTGGGGGTGGGGGGAGTTTTGTTTGTTTTTTGGTAGATAGTCCATAGGAATTGGCTTCATATTCATAATTCTAAGTTCTCTCTGGATAGTATTCCACCAAAGAGGAAATACTACATTCATTAAGTAGTATTGAATAGTTCTGAATTCCCTTTACATTTAAAAAATTGCAGTACGTATCACTTATATGTGGAATTTTAAAAATACGACAAACTAGTGAATATATTAAAAAAGAAACAGACTCACAGATACAGAGAACAAACTAGTGGTTACCTGTGGGGATAGGGATGAGGAAAGTGGCAATATAGGAGTAGGGGCTAAGAGGTACAAACTATTATGTATAAAATAAGCTATAAGAACTTATTGTGCAACACAGGGAATATAGCCAATATTTTATAACTGTAAATGGGACATCGCCTTTAAAAATTGTGACTCACTATACTGTATACTTATAAATTACATTGTACAGCAGTCATACTTCAATTTTTTTTTTTTGAATTGCAATCGTAGAGTATAAGTTAGTTCCTTTTGTGTGAATTGACAAGTTATTTCAGGTAAGAGGAATAGGAGACTTTGTTCTACTGGGAGCAATAGATGCATTGAGTTTGGGGAAAAAAATTAAAGGCCATATATTTAAAAAGCAGTGTTAATTTGTTTCATTTCAAAATTGTCCTATGTGTGGTTTATGTAGCATATTTTAAAGTTGTTATTTTAATGACTTTCAACTTGGAAGAGTGTGCTTCAGTTCAGTTCAGTCGCTCAATCGTGTCCAACTCTTTGCGACCCCATGAATCGCAGCATGCCAGGCCTCCCTGTCCATCACCAACTCCTGGAGCTCACTCAAACTCACGCCTATCGAATCAGTGATGCCATCCAGCCATCTCATCCTCTGTCGTCCCCTTCTCCTGCCCCCAATCCCTCCCAGCATCAGAATCTTTTCCAATGAGTCAACTCTTCACATGAGTGTGCTTACATCGTTATATATCCTTGAAAGAAGGTTGTAAGAATGAGAGTTAAGCAAAAAAAGACAGAATGTAGAGAAACTAAGGTTCTAAAAAACATTAATGAGGATAAACATTTGTCAGGTTATTCACTTTGAGTTCGATCTTGTTATCCGTTGAAATTCTGATTCTCTGCTAAGGCCTTTTTACAACTCCTCATCAGCTCTACATCTTTGAGAAAGTCTGTGTAGAGACTCTGCTGAGTGAGCTAGTTAACAGCAGCTACAGATTAGTGGGAAAGTGTTCTGTGTGTTCGTTTGGCAGTAACTATAGTGTTGTTCGGAGAAGGCAATGGCACCCCACTCCAGTACTCTTGCCTGGAAAATCCCATGGACGGAGGTGCCTGGTAGGCTGCAGTCCGTGGGGTCCCAAAGAGTCGGAAACAACTGAGCGACTTCACTTTCACTTTTCACTTTCATGCATTGGAGAAGGACATGGCAACCCACTCCAGTGTTCTTGCCTGGAGAATCCCAGGGATGGAGGAGCCTGGTGGGCTGCCATCTATGGGGTCGCACAGAGTCGGACACGACTGAAGCGACTTAGCAGCAGCAGCATAGTGTTGTTACTCTACCATGAATCACAGGTCTATAGGACTATACTTGGTTTACTTTAAAAATGTTTTAAGGGGCACATACATTACTTTAACATAGATCTATTTTGTGAAAAATTACTAGATTTAACAAACTTCATTTTAAAGTGAGTGTGTATCACAAAGCCCTCCGAATACAACTGCCTGCTGTCCAGAACCCTTAGGCTCGGACCACATACTTGATTTCTCAAGTTTCTCTTAACTGTGTTTGTTCTTACTGCCTTTGCCATAAATTTTGATAAGGCGCTATCCCACATAGACCCTTTTGCCTTGGTTAAATTTAATTCTCACTCCGACAGCAGCATGCTCACCTAGGTTAGGAGAGAGCAAGAGGCTCCTGCTGTTTAGCTTAGGGAAACTTGGCAGTGTAAATTTGACAGACTAGCTTACCTAAATGACTGAAGTTCTAGTCTAAAAATGGTCTGAAAATGCTCTGGGTTGCTGCTTCTGACAAAATTGGTTTGAGATTGGAACCAGCAGGATACTGATGCTAGTATCAAATTTAGTTGACATCTAAATTTGAGATGTCAGGTGTTGACGGTGGCTTCACTACTTCATAGCTTTGTGACTTGGGTGATTTACTTAAACGCTTTGTGCCTCAGTTATTCCATCTATAAACTGGACATACTAATGGTACTTATCTAGTACCTAAAGTGAGTAATGTAATATATGTATATGCTTTAACATATCATCTGCCACATAGTAAGTTCTCAGTAAATGCTAGTTGCTGCTATTATTATTATCCCACATAAAATCTGTATTCATTTACCTTTATTCCTTCTCAATCCAAGCGTACTTTCCAGAATACACAGTTCTTTACCTTGAAGTTTTGCTTAATAAAAATTGTGGATTGCCAACTTTGACACATGTCTAAATGTAGCAGAGGACTTCTTCCAGAATTGCTAGAAAAAGCCATCTGGAACATGGTTGAAGGATCACCGATCTTACTTGTACAATTGTAAATATACTCAAAAGTATTTACACATCAGTTAAAGGAAAATATTTGTACAATCAGTAGACTAACAGCTAGATATTTAGTCAATTATTCTTTCCTTTGTGTCAGAACTTTATTTTACTTGGTAGTTTTGTTCTAACTATAAGAAAACAACTGACAGGTGATACTGATACATTCAGTGTTGATTATAAGAAGACCTGAAAGAGATTAGGCTGAATTTGGATATCACAAAAGTTTGGTTTTGACAAAAAAATTTTAGGTTCTCTGACTTCTGTAGGATGGGGAAAAAAGGGGAGAGGAAAGGGATGGTATGATTATTTCCCATAAAAACTAATTTTCTACTGAAGCATGTATAAGGTTGATATATGCCCTTTTGTATTTTACCTTTTCTTAAAATTCATAAAAATTTTATGGGAACTAAATTTGATTATCATGATAAAGTTCTTCTTTATTTTCAGATTTCAACTATTGCAGAAAGTGAAGATTCACAGGAGTCAGTGGATAGTGTAACCGATTCCCAAAAACGAAGAGAGATTCTTTCAAGGAGGCCTTCCTACAGGTATGTAGGTAGTTGAATAGTTAAAAGAATTTAGGATCAGAAGTATAAAGGTGTACCCGTATGTAGTTACAGATGAAGAGATGTCAGAACGCCAGTTAGATGCTCTATTCAGGACCATACAGAACATGTCTTTTCATCTTGAGTTGCTTCTCTCAAATAAGTTGAAGCTTGTCATATAGAATAAGAGCACTTCTTAATCTGAACATGTTGTGTCTGACTCTTTGTGACTCCATCAACTACAGCCCACCAGTCTCCTCCCTCCATGGGATTTTCCAGGCAAGAATACTCGAGTGAATAGCCATTTCCTTCTCCAGAGGATCCTCCTGACTCAGGGATCGAACCAGGCATTGCAGGCAGATTCTTTACCATCTGAGCCACCAGAGAAGCCTTACCCTGAACAGTCCTGGATAAAAGACTGATTTTTTTTTTTCTTCTGTTTTTGTAGACTGTGCTGGCTGCTGCTTTTCTGTTTAAAAGATTGGAATACATTTGATAAGGTTATAGCATTTTCTAGTTATAAGTCAGTTCTGAGACTGTACCATGTACTTCATAACACATTTCTTATTCCATGGTACTTAGCATGATAACTGCTTGTTAATTTAATAGTTGCTTAGGGTGATGTTTGATGATATTCCCTAATTTTAGGGGCACCTTACTGCAGTTTTATGTTCAGCTACAAAAGTTGCCTAATCCATACCTTGCTTCCAAGATGGACCAAAACTGTTTTTAGTACTACATAGAAATTGGAGCCATATTAAGTATTTCCAGGAAGAGCAATTCCACAAATCTTTTAAATTCAATTCATAGTTTAATAAACTTCAAGCTTATTCTTCCCTTCTTTAGCCTACATTATTTCTATTTATATATATTTCTATTTTTCAAAGGAATGTTATATCTTTTCCATTTTCTTGGCTGTTAAGCCAGCCCTTTTCTTTATCCTCACAATTTAATTAGGGATCCTAAAGAAATACAAGTAAATTGAGGTCTTGAGGATTCTGTGTTACCAAGTATGTGTTGTATTTATTTATACTCATAATTCTCAAAATATAGCTAGTTTTGTCTTTTAACTTTGAAATATATCTAGTGTTACTATGTAAGACATTTGATCCTGAAGCAAATTCAACTTGATACTAAGAAACAAGCTACATGGCTTCTCTATATAAGTTCTAGGTAAACCCTAGCTGTAACCTTATGATACATGGTGTGTTTTATGTTGGAAAAAAATCTTTTTTTTTTTTTTTTTGCCTTAATTGGCACCACACATGTGTAGAGAAGGGTATCTTCCCTTATAATCAAACCTCCATAATGGAGTATGCCATTATTTTGCTTTTAGTTTATGAACTCTCAAAACCTAGCCTCTATGTCTTAATTTGATTATAACAAGATCTGTATCAATATTCTTAGGTTATTTTTGTGAAGTTGGAGAAATGGGAATTAAATAATACATGCTGGGTTTTTATTGGAACAGCCCAGCTTTATAGTGATCAGTTTTTACCCAGAGGAAGTCCTTGAAGGGTTCTCACTGGATTTCATCTGGCTTGGTGTTTTTATCAGTAATTGAGCTGAAAACATAAAAGCCATGTTTATCAGATCAACAAATAACAGAAACTTAAGGGCAAAGTACCCTAAGAGATGGTAGAATAAAAACCTTGAAAGATCATAGCAGCCAAGGGAAATAGAGTGAAACGAATAGTCACACTTTATTTTTGGGGGCTACAAATCACTGCAGATGGTGACTGCAGCCATGAAATTAAAAGACGCTTTACTCCTTGGAAGGAAAGTTATGACCAACCTAGATAGCATATTCAAAAGTAGAGACATTACTTTGCCAACAAAGGTCTGTCTGGTCAAGGCCATGGTTTTTCCAGTGGTCATGTATGGACGTGAGAGTTGGACTGTGAAGAAAGCTGAGCGCCAAAGAATTGATGCTTTTGAACTGTGGTGTTGGAGAAGACTCTTGAGAGTCCCATGGACTGCAAGGAGATCCAACCAGTCCATTCTGAAGGAGATCAGCCCTGGGTGTTCTTTGGAAGGAATGATGCTAAAGCTGAAACTCCAATACTTTGGCCACCTCATGCAAAGAGTTGACTCATTGGAAAAGACTCTGATGCTGGGAGGGATTGGGGGCAGGAGGAGAAGGGGACGACAGAGGATGAGATGGCTGGATGGCATCACTGACTCTATGAACATGAGTTTGAGTGAACTCCGGAAGTTGATGATGGACAGGGAGTCCTGGCGTGCTGCAGTTCATGGGGTCGCAAAGAGTCAGACACGACTGAGTGACTGAACTGAACTGAACTAAACTATAGGATAAAATGTTGAGGATAATGGTAAAATTTCTGAACTTGAGTTTAAAATAAAATCAGTTATTCCCATACAGGATTCTGGATTAAGAATTCATCTAAAAAAGATAATGTTCTTTAATTATCATTGATTAAATGTGGTTGCCAAAAAAGCCAATACACTATAAGATTGTATTGGTTTAAAAGAAAAAAATAACCTAGTGTCTAGATTAAAGGGAAAGTTGCCCAGTTGTATCCAAGTGTTTTACCCCATGGACTATAAAGTCCATGAAATTTTCCAGGCCAGACTACTGGAGTGGGTAGCTGTTCCCTTCTCCAGGGGATCTTCCCAAACCAGTGATTGAGCCCAGGTCTCCCATATTGTAGGTGGATTCTTTTCCAGCTGAGCCAGCAGGGAAGCATTCTTTGCCATGCAAAAGGGTTGTTTTTCCTGTAGTCAGTTTTTCTATTCATCTCTTCTTTAATTGCACCTGGATTTTGAATCATCGTCTTTTTTATGTTCACTGAAAGGAGAAATTCATCTGTGTTTTTTCTAGTCCTCATATGGTTTTGACATGTAGATGCCCTGATTGATTTTTAGTTTAATGTTGCATATTTTATTGTTTATTATTGTAAGTTTTTACATTTTAAACTATAACATTTTTAAATTCTATCCTAAACACTCAACTTTCTGTCAGTTTTCTGATCTTTTCCTCTTCTTTGTATTTGGCCAGTAAATGTTACTTTTATTTTAACTGATACAATTCTCTATTTTTCTAGGAAAATTTTGAATGACTTATCTTCTGATGCACCAGGAGTGCCAAGGATTGAAGAAGAGAAATCTGAAGAGGAGACTTCAGCACCTGCCATCACCACTGTCACGGTGCCAACTCCGATTTATCAGACTAGCAGTGGACAGTATAGTGAGTAATTGATATTTCTGTTTTGGAAAATGAGTTGAAAAACTAATGGCTGCATTCTCAAAGTAATCTTATAAAAGCAGTCGGCACTTTGCTAGATCTTGATTGTCACTGTTATATTTCCTTTCAGTTCAGTTCAGTTCAGTCACTCAGTCGTGTCCGACTCTCCATCGAGTCAGTGATGCCATCCAGCCATCTCATCCTCTGTCGTCCCCTTCTCCTCCTGCCCCCAATCCCTCCCAGCATCAGAGTCTTTTCCAATGAGTCAACTCTTCGCATGAAGTGGCCAAAGTGCTGGAGTTTCAGCTTTAGCATCATTCCTTCCAAAGAAATCCCAGGGCTGATCTCCTTCAGAATGGACTGGTTGGATCTCCTTGCAGTCCATGGGACTCTCAAGAGTCTTCTCCAACACCACAGTTCAAAAGCATCAATTCTTTGGCGCTCAGCCTTCTTCACAGTCCAACTCTCACATCCATGCATGACCACAGGAAAAACCATAGCCTTGACTAGATGAACCTTTGTTGGCAAAGTAATGTCTCTGCTTTTGAATATGCTGTCTAGGTTGGTCATAACTTTCCTTCTAAGGAGTAAGCGTCTTTTAATTTCATGGCTGCAGTCACCATCTGCAGTGATTTTGGAGCCCCCAAAAAATAAAGTCTGACACTGTTTCCACTCTTTCCCCATCTATTTCCCATAAAGTGATGGGACCAGATGCCATGATCTTCGTTTTCTGAATGTTGAGCTTTAAGCCAACTTTTTCACTCTCCACTTTCACTTTCATATATTTCCTTTACTTATATGCAAAGTTTTGTAACAGAAGCATTTGCTTTTCTTCAGGGTTTAGTTAGGATTACCCACGTATGTAAGACCTCTAAGTGGCCCTTTGTTTTGTTCAGGTGCATGGAGAGTCTAAGAAGTTTTTTAAACCACTACTTAAAAATGTATTTCAGTCCTCATATAACACGTTAATAGAAAACATGAGTTTTCAGATAATTATTCTTTGATTATGTTTAAGGCCAATTTTTGTCTCACAGAAAACAAAGATTTTTTTGAAAAATTATCAAAGTTCCCATTTCTCTGATGTCTCTGATACTTGGGTCTCTCTTCTTATCTTTCATCTCAATCTATTACAAAAGTACTTTTTGAGTTCTCCCTTTGTTTGATCAAAGGCATTTGTGTGAATGGTACCTTTTTCCTCTGTTTTTTCCCAATATCTTTTTGCCTTCCACAGTGCCTCACACACTGATGTCTTCATTTTTATTTGTTTATTAAATACAATGCTGCCCGCTCTATAGTTGCCCTCCCTCTCTTCCTTAATAACACATCAAATGTACACATCGAAACTCTTACTACATTGGTTTTCTAATGTCCTGGGGTAGTCTGTGTCAGAAATATGTATAAAAGTTTGACTGCCAGTTCATAATTTTCCAGTTACACCTTGGCCTTGGTTTGCATAACTAATTTGCATTCCACCCATATTAAAAACAAGTAGCAGACTTTTTAGTTCTACCAAAGCTGAAACTTTTAATAGTAAGTAGAAGGCAGGCATTTTTGACTAAGCTTCTTGTCCATTCTGTAAGTTTATTAGAGTTCACTCATCCTCTTCCTTCTTCATTGGCAGAAAGAGGTGTATTGTGTATTTTTTATCAAAATAATTTGAGCTATTCAAGGTATGTGTGCTAACATATTGATACATGAACTTTTTCTCCAACTTTAGTACACTTGAGGAATATAGCATAGTGCTATTAGTAACAGAGATTCATTTACCACAGCAGTTCTCATTTGAATTAGAAATAGAAGGCATGCTCTCCAGACAGAGGCATATCAGAATCTGAAATAGGGAAGTGAAGTTGAGGGAGGTAAAGCTCAGAAAAACAGGTTTCATTTGGCACACCCCTTCCATTCAGCAGCTAACAGTTGCTTGTTTTAAGGTTAATACTTTGAGATTTTAAAGGCTTTATGCATTAATGTTTATGCCTTATTCTCTCTGTATATGCATATATGACTTTGATGGAACTGATTTAACATTATGTTCTTGATTATTATTAACAATCAATATAATGACCACTTACATATGTAACAATATTATATATTTATTATAAAACAAGTATATGGTTGGGAAAATTCAAATGGTAGAGGTTTCTAGTATTAATAAAAATTAAAGACCCTTCCCATCCCTCCCCAGTAGTAAGAGTTTGGTATATATTCTTCATTCTTTTTCATTCTGTTTATACATACACATGTAAAATGTACATGTGAGACCTACATTATTTATATACTACAGACAAATATATGCATATATAGTTATGTAAGTGGTTTATTTTAATAGCTACATTGTGTTTCACTGTATAAATATAACATTTGTTTAAAAATCACATACACTGTTGAATATTTAGGACTTTTCTACTGTTTCAAATAATGCTACATAAACATTCTTTTAGTATATAGTGCCCTATCCTGTCAGTGGGGTAGCGTCTAATGAGTGGAATTGTTGAATCCTAGTCAGCCTGCCCAGTTACCCTTCCCAGTGACTACATCAATTTATAGCCAATAAATTGGTGGTTGTGTTTTTTCATTAACACTAGTATTAGTTTGTCCATTACTTGGTTCACAATCCCTGATAATAAGTGTTGAAAAGATGTTATTCTTAGGTAGAAAAACATGTTTCACTAAATCGTTTTTCTCTTCATTTTGGCTACTCAAACTCTCAGCTAAGTTTGTTTAATTATACACTTTCCTTATTTTGTGATAGAATCATTATATACATCTAAATACACGTTAGTTACTTGACTTCTTTTCCTTGTTTTAATTTAGTTTTTTTGAGAGCAATCTTAAATCCTTTTAAAATATAACGTGTATAAATAAATATTAAGAGAAAAACAATGTTTGATAGGATCAGACTTCAGTTTTCAGAGTACTTTCCTATATACATGGTCTCATTTGAGTTTTATAATAATTATACTTATGGGCTAGAACCATATATTTTTATTTTTACAGAAGAGATAACAGATGCAAATAATAGTTTAGTGATGGAACTTGAACTAGAACCCAGATCTCCTGATTTTTTAGTTTGCTTCTTTCCTTCCACTTTGATTTCATTGGTATATAGTCAAGAAGAAAGCTCTGTGTGTTGAATACAGTGGAATTTGCTCATTAACTCTAATTGAGAAATTGTGGTTTGATTCTGTTAACCTTCTGATTCTTTCAAGTTATCCAGCAGTGTTAATCTCAGAATACTTTTTACATATTTCTTTTTTCCCCTTTGTCTAACATAAGTAAAATTTATGGAGTTAGCTAAAGTGGATGGATTGTATATTCCAGTATCTGAATTTTCACAGGTATTATTTACTAAACTAAATTGTAGCCATTAACTGTTATTATTTCTTTATTAAACAGTAAATAATATAATTTTTAATACATAAATGACTTAGGATATTAGTCATGCAGAGCTAGCTGACAGTTGATCCCAAACCATCAATAATTTCCTTCTAAGAGACACAAAGTAACATGCTCAAGTCAGACATGTTGACTTTGTTAAAATCCATTATGTAGTTTTATATGTAATACTGTGATTTTTTAGTCCTTCTCTTTCTGGAATACTTGAACTCTTAACAGGAGAAAGTGTCTAACTTTTTCCATGTACCAAAGGTTAATTCAGTTTCTTTTATAAAGTGAAATGTCTTGTATGAGCCAAAATTTATTTCCTTTGGAGCAGATGAATGACACATGTGAATAATCAATGGATTCTACGTGAGAAGGCTTGAATATGTAGCTTAGAAATAGCAATAAGATACTTTTTCCTAAATGATCATCTTGGGCTCCAGTTTTAAACTCTATGAGAGGTCTGTGGTAATTAAGTTCCATAGGACATTTCAGTTGTCTCATTGAGTGGATTTCTGTTACACTTTATGTATTCCTAACTGAGTAAGAGAACAGAATGCACTACTGAACTGCTTTATTAATTATGCATTAAAATAATCATTTATTGGGTGCCTATTACATACCCATGTCTGTGGTAATAAATACATGAATGTAGAGAAGAAATATAGTACATAGTTAATGCAAGAATAAAGGAAGTGTGGGTCACAGAGTGGTATCTGTTCTCAACCAAATAACTTCAAATGGAATTTAACATTTTCTCATTTTATTTTTTTAATTGTTTTAACTAACATTATTATAAATTGTAATGTGGTTCATAGAGTATACTTGTATTCTAGAAATTGGATATAAGTTTTCCTGAGCAGAAAGTTCGGAGAAGGCAGTGGCACCCCACTCCAATACTCTTGCCTGGAAAATCCCATGGACAGAGGAGCCTGGTAGGCTGCAGTCCGTGGGGTCTCTAGGAGTCGGACACGACTGAGCGACTTCACTTTCACTTTTCACTTTCATGCATTGGAGAAGGAAATGGCAACCCACTCCAGTGTTCTTGCCTGGAGAATCCCAGGAATTGGGGAGCCTGGTGGGCTGCCGTCTTTGGGGTCGCACAGAGTCAGATAGGACTGAAGTGACTTAGCAGCAGCAGCAGAGCAGAAAGTTACTTGACTATACAGAATCTTTCTTGGTGATGTTATCTGCTGTAATAATTTCTCCTAAATATGTCTTGCAAATTATTCTTTGAATTTAGTGTGTGTGTGTGTTATATGGTATTAATTAAACTTGTAACAATAAAATCTGTTGGATTTTAGTTGCCATTACCCAAGGAGGAGCAATACAACTGGCTAACAATGGTACTGATGGGGTACAGGGCCTGCAGACATTAACCATGACCAATGCAGCTGCCACTCAGCCAGGTACTACCATCCTGCAGTATGCACAGACCACTGATGGACAGCAAATCCTAGTGCCCAGCAACCAAGTTGTTGTTCAAGGTAAGAGAAGTTAGAACTCACAGGTGTAAATTCTTTAAAAGGTTAAAATTTTACAGACTCAGAAAAAAGTAAGTATGGTAATGCAAAGCACTGTTAAAATACAGCTTATTTTCTGCAACATAGATAATATTGTCCATGAACTCTTCTTCCGTTATTCCAAGTAGACCAAAATGTCATGGCATAAAAACAACTATTTTCAGTTTTAAAAATATAACTTCTATATTTAACACCTTTAACATTTGGATGTTGGAGAAATGGGGTAGGCTAGAGGGAAAGACAATAAAATTAGGAGTTTAAAAAGCTAGTTTCTAAATCTAAGTATATAGATTTGCTTTGTGACCTTCAGTAAGAGCCAGCCTCCCTTGACCTCATTTTTTTTTCAGTGTGTCACATGAAAAGTTGTGCTAAATCACTGATAAGAATCTTCGGAGGTTCAAATTCTGTTTCTCTGCTTTTAGTCAAAAGTAATTTATATCTTCATTTCTATGGTCATCATTTTTTATTTCAAAGGAAATCATTATATTCTGAAGAATCTTTTGCCAGTGTGCAAGTCCACTGCTCTATAAGCAAGAATAGTTAAATCCATGATGAATTACAAAAATTCAAAAACTACAAATATTTTTTCTTTTTTTGTTTTCTTGTTGTTTTCTTCCTGTTTGTTTCAGAAATCTCTATCAATAGTGGATCATTTTTCTTTGAATTCATTGCATATTTTAAGAAAGATTTATGCCAGATTTAAAATTTGCATATTAAGGAGATAGTACATCTGTTTCTAAAGATATTTTCATTAATAGTATGTTTTGTCTCTATTAGGTAATGACAGATATGCCCCTTCACCATGGATGATTAATTTTCAATAATTCTAAAACCAGCTAAAGAATCATAATATATTTAAAGGGCCCTAATGTACTTACAGGATATTTTGTTACTAAACAAATAATATTTGAAGAAGATAATATTTTGCTTATTAATGGGAGTAAAACACCTTTTCACTTTACACGCAGGTACTCAAAAATTGTAAAGCAGGATGTCAGTGAATTTGAATTCTGAACGTCAGTTTGAAGATGGTAACACATTTAGTATATACATCTTTTTGACTCAAACTACACATTTTAATTGATATTAATAACAAATATGGATGATTTTTAAAGAGTTTCAAATTCTCTCAGATAATGTTAGGTTTCTTATTCCTAGGAGGGCATATTTATTATTAAGCTGTTTTTAGAAAGAGACTTTTTTATTTCACAAATGATAGATCATTTAATTATAAAAATAAAACTTCAATTTATTTAGCCATTATCATTTACATTAAAGCAGTGCTTACAGGTGATATAATTGATCAAGTGATACATTTTTTCGTCCTTTCAGTTTTGTTACAATCAGGAATTTATAATAGTTGACCATAATGCTTTATTTTCTCTTCGATTTTGCTATTTTTTGAAAAGTCATGGTCGTTTTTATGTCGTGGCAAGAGTTTACTTGAAATTTTTTAATGTGAATTTACCAGTATCAAAGGAAGACATTGAGGACTGTACTTTGTCTAGGAAGATCATCCAAGCTGTGCCCTACTTACCTTTTAGGTTTAAGGCTGGTAAACATGTTAACAACAGAACAGAACTATGTTCCAATGAAAGATAAATGTAAGATCCAGCAGATATAAGTCATGAAGATCCTTTTTCATCCAAGTGCCTATACTAATAAATACACTAAATTGGGAATTATTTCTGAGTAATGAATGAGCCAAAGAGTGCTGCTGATCTCAATATTTTAGTCAGAATCATCTGTTGCTTTTTTTCCTTTTAATTCAACATGTATGTTCAGATTGATGATTGACCCGTAGTTTTACCAAGTCACAGTGCTTCAGTGTCTCACACCATGCTCACTGTTTCTCTTTTCAGCTGCCTCTGGAGATGTACAGACATACCAGATTCGCACAGCGCCCACTAGCACCATTGCCCCTGGAGTTGTTATGGCGTCTTCCCCAGCACTTCCTACACAGCCTGCTGAAGAAGCGGCGCGAAAGAGAGAGGTTCGCCTCATGAAGAACAGGTACATACATTGCATTTCCTTCGATTGTTGTAGGTCAAGTATAACTTCAGATTATGTCAGTAGCATCTTTGCATTGGGATTTTTTTTCTAGTAAAATTGATGGATCCTGCTAAAACTTCTTTATTTAATAAGCTGCACTTAATGATGGCTGATGGTCAGTCTTTGATGAGTAGTAGTTCTCTTTCACGCAGTTTCTCCATGAGAGAGATAATGCACAACTTTGCTGTATTTTAACTATTGCTTCAGCCAGCTGACTCAGTTATTTAAAAATTGTTTTTTGTCACAAGTAGTATCATTAAGAAAATTAGGAGTTGTGTGTGTATATAAATGGTAAGTTTTATTTACATTAAATGTATTTGTAATAAGATAAATGTATGATGGCCAGTCCAAGTTTTAATGCATATTAAACACCTAAATAAAGATTTTCAAAAAATAGAGTAATTCTGAGAATATCTTATTATTGACAAAAATTTTAAAATAGAGCTAGTCTTCAACAATGAATATGCTAGATGTCAAAAATTTCTTAAACATGGGAAAGTTATTTCCATAAAGTAAATTCATAGTTGTAAATAGCTTTGTTATTAAAAAACAAAAGCAGAATAAAAAATGTTATTTACTTGTATTTACCTTGGTATTTGTATGTATTTAGCTTAGGATTTAAATATTTACCTTAAGATATGGAAGTTATCTAAGACAAACCAAAGAAAAGGAAAATAAAGATATTAAAAGCTTGAAACATTGAAAATATTCCTCTGCCTTTCACCCCAAAATTCTTCACATGCTGTGATGAAGTGAAGGAAACATGAAAGTTGAATTTAGAGGATCTAGATTCAAATCCTGGGTCTACCCCTTTTGCTGTGACTTCAGAACATAACCTCCTAAACCTCAGTTTTCTGGCATTTTTACAAAGAATCTGTTGTAAAAATAGAATCCCACTACCCACCCAGAGGGTGGTTCTGTGGGTCAAATAAGATAATTCCTTTGAAAGCACTTTGTAACTGCAGTGCTCTATTGAAACATTTGTTTTTCTGCAATTTCATTTTTCAGCTCAGATCAGCCTCTTTGATTCCTAAAATATTCCTAGCTATTACAGAATGTTAGTAAATTAGATCTAGACTATGAGAAATGGCAGTTTTTTTCCAGGTTATTAGGAAAAGAGTTGGAAACAAGCTGAGTAACTTATTTGTGCTCTATCAATCTGTGATTTTCTGTAAGTATTTAAGTTAGAATAATAAGCAGAAACATAAAAGCTGTGTTCATATTTAAATGTATTTAAAAATATAAACTCCGTTTAAACTTTTTCAGTTTTAAATGTTTGTAAGGAAATGTTTTAACCCTTTTTAAAATTAGAAGCAAGTCTGATTAGAAGTCTCAAGTAAAGGCTAGGCTAAAAAATGTAAGATAACAATATTTACTGAAGAAACCATTTCTCAACAGACACAGCAGTCAGGTAAAAAATAAATCTCTTGATTGTGAAAACATCAGAAAGACTTCAGATTATGTCTATGTAGTCTGGCTCTGTAGAACAGAAACACTTAAGCACAAGCTGAGCAGGCAGCACTATAGCTTCTTGTCTACTCTGGTGTACAGAGAGAGAGCTGCCCATTTATAAAAGCAAATTAATTTGACTGGCATACCAAATTTTCCTTTTTCTCTATTCATTTGATTCATGATTTCCCACACACACACCCACCCACCCACAAACACACACACCTCCAGGTTGGGGACAGGGCACACAGAGCTACAGCTCCTAACAACCTCTGCTTGCCTGAGATATTCAGGGAAGCTACCTAACTTACTGTGAACTCTTTAATAAAATACTTTGGCTTGGATTTAATTTCACTGTAAGGAAACTTCCCATTGACTGCTATAGCTCCCTTTTCCCGTTATTCCCAGATTCCTGCTGCTTCTACTTTTTCAACTTTCATTCACTAGAATTTGCCTTCTGAGCCCACCATACCACTCCTGTGTCTGCAAAAACATACAGATACCCTCCAATTTGGCACATCTAGTATTCTGTTCTCATTTCATTTTACCTTTATGGGAGTATTTGACACTTCTAACTGCTCGTTTCTCTAAGCTCTTCTTTGGCTTATTCACCTGGTTTTCTGCCTACTTTTCAAGTTTTCCCTTGAAACTTTCATGCCTACCTGTATTTCAGGCACCACCTTTATGTTGATACAACTTAATTATATACTGGTTTTGACCTTTCCCTTGAGATATCACTTATTTAGGTACCAGTATATATTAGACACAGTACTTTGTTTCTTTATATATTTCATTAGTTCTGCCCACAGTAAGAAAGAAGCTTATCTCCACTTTACAGTAAGCAAGTAAATATTTTGGCAGAGGTCACACCTTTTAAGAAATGGGTAGAACTGGGATATGAGCCTGGATCTGACACCAGAGCATGTGCACATGCTACCTCTCGTGTGAGCATGCAATTGTCATCGCCTGCTCTGCCGCGCAAACTGGAACACATGGTGGCAGTGTGCTGGAGGTATGTAGGGCCACGAAGCAAACATGGGAGCTTCCCTTGAATATTTATTTTGCTCAAAAATTTGGCAGAAACAAACATTTTAAAGGTAAAACTAAAGATTCGAAACTAAAGGTAAAACTAAATTCATACCAAAGGTAGTTGGCTTTGGATTGTGCCCCCATCCTTAGTTTTCTCTGGTATTATGGTTACTTAGGTGGAAAAGTTAGAGAATCAGTCTTCTGAACATACTCACTAGGATAGATACCCCTTATGTACCCCACACAAAGGCTGTCCTCTAAACTTGGATAAGGAAAAGTTGTGATTCTTCAAATTCTGTAACATTCAAATTGCCATATACTCAGAAATGAAGCGGTAAATGTTCTAAAAGTATAAATGGTTACATTAATTGTGTTGCTACAGTAACAAAAAATCAGTGTCTTAGAAACAAAAATCTCTTCCTCACTTACTTACATTTTGGCAGCTGCAAGTCATATGCTATGGCTCTCCTCCACGTGCTCCCAGCCAAAGGAGGAGCATCTCTTTGAGGCCTGTCCTTGTAGCAAAGGGAAAGGGGCAATGCTTTTTGAAGCATCTGCTTGATTGTGATGAACATCACGTCCACTCGAGTACCACTGGCGAAAGCACAGGTGAGGACAAGCCCAACGTCAGTGAAATGGGGATGTATACTCTTCCCACAGGGAGGGAGGAGTAAAAAATTATGGAAGCAATGCAACCCCTGTCTTGTAATTTTAGAATGCAGGAAGAATATAACAGTTTTCATAAAAGTAGACGTCATAAAGGAAAAGGTTAAGTAGGTACGACAACACCTATGATTAGCCAAGGAAAAGATAAAATAGCAAAGCAAACAAACTAGAAACCTTTTAACATATAAAATCAGGAGACTAATAAGGGTATGTAATAGGTAGATTTAAAGACAATGAATTAGAAATAGGGTTTAAAAAAATAAAAAATTCAAAGCAAGTAAAGTGTATGCTATGTCAGTGAAGGTACATCCATTCAGCTTCCCAGGTTGCTCAGCTGGTAAAGAACTGCCTGCAAAGCAGGAGGCCCTGGTTCGATTTCTGGGTCAGGAAAATCCCTTGGAGAAGGGATAGACTACCCACTCCAGTATTCTTGGGCTTTCCTAGGGCTTTCCCCTGGGAAAATTCTTTATGGCTCAGACCGTAAAGAATCCATCCTCAATGCAGAAGTCCTGGGTTCAGTCCCTGGGTTTGGAAGATCCCCTGGAGAAGGGAACAGCTACTCATTCTAGTATTCTTGCCTGGAATATTCCATGGACAGAGGAGCCTGGCAGGCTGTAGACCATGGGGTTGCAAAGAGTCTGACACGACTGAGCAACTTTCACTTTTTCATTCAACTATATAAAACCAACCATTAATAATGAAGGTTTGTTTTTATTGAGATGGGAAGATGCTCATAGTGGAAAAGAGCAGGTTACAATATATATATTATAATCCCATTTTTGTTTATTTTTATTACAGAAGATAAACATACTCATTATAAGCATATTAGGAAACATAACCTAAAATATATACTCACCACTAATGTACCACCCAAAATGTTAACATTCTGGAGTATAATTTTTTTCCCCTAGTATATATGTGCAATGATAAATAACATACTTTTAGTATAGTTTTTAATTTTTTATTTTGGAAAAATTTTAGCTTATGGGAACAGTTAAAAGCATTTTAGTACAGAGTTCTAGATACTCTTATCAACCTTCTCAACTTTCTTACAATTTTAGCATATTATATAACCAGTCTGTGTTTCTTAAAACTAAAGAAATTAACATTCTGTCATATACTGTGGATAGTAATTAACATAGTATTTTTGGACTTCCCTGGTGGCTAAGACTGTAAAGTGTCTGCCTACAATGCGGGAGACCAGGATTCAGTCCTTGGGTCGGGAAGATCTCCTAGAGAAGGAAATGGCAACCCACTCCAGTGTTCTTGCCTGGAAAATCCCATGGACAGAGGAACCTGGTAGGGTACAGTCCGTGGGGTCGCAAAGAGTCGGACACGACTGAGCGACTTCACTTTCTTTCTTTTTTATCATGGTATAATACCATTAACTGAACTATCCATTTTATTTGAATTTCCTCAGTTATTCCACTTTTCTCTACCAAAATCCAATCCGGGTTACTACATTGCATTTATTCATTGTGGCTCCTCATCTCCTCCAGTCTGTGACAGTTGTTTTCTTTTGAAGAGTAATAAACTTTCTTTCAGAATATCCCTCACTTTGGACCTGTGTGCTGTTTTCTTATGATTAGATAAAGGTAATGAATTTGGGGGAAGAATCCCACAGAGGTGTAATCTGCCCCTTCTTGTCACTTATCAGGAAGCACATACTAGCATGATTCATTCCTGACAATGTTCACTTTGATCACTTGGTTAAAGTGCTCTCCAACTGCTCCACTACATTTATTTTTCTCTTTTTACACCCTCTTCCCTACAAGCAAGTTACTACATTCAGCCCACACTGAAATGGAGGATTATTAAATACCACCTCCTGGAACAGAGAGTATCAAAGAATTTGTGGTTATAGGTGAAAACTAACACAGTAATTGGTGTAATTTCACAAAGATACTTGGAGACTATGCAAATATCTTATTTCTTTTTCAGGTATTCCCCACTAATTTTAGTATTCACAGGAAGATCTTTCCTGATTATTACTATGATATTATAATGAGAATTTTGTTTCCCCATCCCTTCTGCAATTATTAACTGGAATTCTTTAAGGAAAATCTTTCCCTTCCCCGTGTATTTTTTATATCAGTATGAATTTATAGATATTTACCTTATTCTTTGGGCTGTAATTCAATATTACTTAATTATGATATTGTTAAGATTATTCCAGCTTTGGCCATTAGGAGTTCTTGTAAGTTGGTTCCTGTGTCCTTTAGATGGCATCTTAATTTTCTTGAAGCTCATCTTTATTTTCTGACACTACATTATCCAGGTTCAACTTCTCATCTTACGGTTTTCTCTGCCTTAGCTTTGAAATCAGCCATTTCTTCAGTGAGCCCTAGTTTCTTTCATTGGAAAATGGTTTACTTTGACCAGTTGGTTAAAGTGCTGTCCAACTGCCCCCCATTACAGTTATTTTTCTCTTTTTATAAATTTTTCAAAGTGCTCTTTGCTACTGCGGTTTCACAGGCCCTCTTAAAGGACAGAGCTAGGAAATACATATGTGCGTGTGTATATACACTAGCTCATGTATACACACATCTATAGTTCTGTGTATTACTATATACTGTAGTAATTACTGTAAGTATGTTTTACTAACCCCACTGACTAATCTCTAACCACAGGGTTTATTTTAGCCTTACCTTCCCCCTTTGCTTATTTGTAACTTCGTTCTCTGAGAGAAACTTGGCTTCCCAATAAAGATGGTTTATTTATGTATTTATTAAACACTAGTATCATATAAAATAGTTTTATAATTGCTAACTTATACCCCTGTGAGAAACAAATTTACAATACAACATTTATGTACAGTTCTTTTTTTTTTTTTTTTTTTTTCGCTTATAACCTTAAAGTACTAGTAAAGGCACTGTTTTCAGACTTACTTAGCTGTGCTTCTTTTTTCCCTACTCCTTTCAGTGAGGTGGGTGGTGGTGGTGGTTTAATTGCTAAATTCTGTCCAACTCTGTGACCCCATGGACTGTAGCCTGCCAGGATCCTCTGTCCATGGAATTTCCCAGGCAAGAATACTGGAGCAGGTTGTCATTTCCTCTTCCAGGGAATCTTCCCGACGCAGGGATCAAACTTGTATCTCTGCTTCACAGGCTCGTTACCCCTGAGCCACCTGGGACGCCCTCGGTGAATTTATGGCATACATTTACAGTAAAGTTAGATTTGTCAACGTGTTCATTCAGTTCTGGGATTACCTGATATCTTGTTCTCTGTTTTTAAGTTGTCATTACTTTACTCTTTGTGCTGCGTGGTTCTCTGGCGTCTGACAGACATATCTCCCACCACAGTGCCGTACAGTGCATTTATACCATTCTAAAAAGCATTCCCAGTGATGATTCTTGGTGGTTGGCCTCTACCCCTTTCCTCAGCTCCTAGAAACCACTGAACTGTTTTCCATCTTCTTCTGTCTTTTCCAGAATCTCCTATAACTGTAACCTTTTGGATATGACTTCTCTCACTTAGCACAATGCATTCAGGATTCATTGTTAGTGGTGTATGAGTCAGGTAGTTGGTTTTATCCCTGGTATTCTATGGATGTGGTTTATCCATTCACCTTAAAGTTTATCTTCATTTCTAGTTTTGAAGTATTATGAATAAAGTTACAATGAACAGTTAGATACAGGTTTTTGTATGAACTTTCAGTTCACTTGAGTAAATATCTAGGAGTGGCCTGGATGGATGCAATGATAGGTATATATTTAATAAGAAACTGCCAAACTGTTCTTCAGAGTGGCTATACCATTTGCCTTTCTACCAGCAATGTGTGAAAGTTCCAAGTGCTCTGTATCAAGTGTTATAACTATATTTTATATTTAGGTCTTTGATCCCTTTTGAATTAATTTTTGTAAGGTGTGAAGTGTGTTCAGGTTTATCTTTCTGTATCAACTGTTTATTCTAGCACCATTTGGTAAAAAAGATTATTCTTTCTTTGTGGAATTGCCCTTGTACTTCTGTCAAAATGTAATTGACCATATTTGTATAGGCTTGTTTCTGGGGTGTCTGGCTTGCTTCATTGTTTTTTGTTTTTTTTTTTTTGCTTCATTGTTTTGTGTATCTGCCCTTTTGCCCATTCAGTCCATTGGGAGAATCTTTTCATTCTCTTCTTTTCTTAAAAGTACTCAGATAGAAATTTTTGAGACACTTTAAGAGGCACTCTCTAAGCTAAAGAGTTCTTTAAATTTTTTATTTAAAGCTCATTTGAATTTTTGTATTCTATTCCAAAATATAGTAATTTTTATTTTCATGTGAGAATGCTTGCTACCCTTCTGCCCCATCAATTAAAATTGGTGCTTCAGAACAGTTTTTTTTTTAATCAGTTTTCTATGGTATGTTGAAAATTTTACATTAGGCAATTTCCAAGTCATTCTCTTTATTTTTTCAAATGCCTAATCTATAATATATTAAAATGTTTGTTGCTTTGAGCCAGATCTCTTTTTTTAATGTATTCTATCTAACCCAAAATAAAGGCTGCAGAAATGTTGCCTAATCTTTCCTGTCTTTTGCTTATAGGGAAGCAGCACGAGAGTGTCGTAGAAAGAAGAAAGAATATGTGAAATGTCTAGAAAACAGAGTGGCAGTGCTTGAAAATCAAAACAAGACACTGATTGAGGAGCTAAAAGCACTTAAGGACCTTTACTGCCACAAATCAGATTAATTTGGGATTTCAATTTTCACCTATGATGGTGGGAAAAGGACTGGCTTGGCCACAACCAGAAAGACAAAATAAACATTTTATTTTCTAAACATTTCTTTTTTTCTATGCGCAAAACTGCCTGAAAGCAACTACAGAATTTCATTCATTTGTGCTTTTGCATTAAACTGTGAATGCTCCAACACCTGCCTCCACTTCTCCCCTCAAGAAATTTTCAGCACCAGGAATCATGAAGAGACTTCTGCTTTGTATCCCCTGCCCTCTTCAAGAAGTAATAATTTGTTTACTTGTAAATTGATGGGGGAAATGAGGAAAAGAAAATCTTTTTTTAAATGATGTCAAGGTTTGTGCTGAGCTCCTTGATTGCCTTAGGGACAGAATTACCCCAGCTCCTTGAGTTGACGTAATGTTTGGGCCGCATGCTTAAAGTAAGTAAGGTGCAATGAAGAAGTGTTGATTGCCAAATTGACATGTTTTCACATTTCCATTGTGAATTATGTAAAATCGTTGAAGAGACATACCCTGTGAGAAAAGAATTTTAGGATGGTGTTGAAGAAATTAAGAATGAATTCAGAGTGCTTTCTATGTATATTCTCTTCAATACTGAACACTTGTCCTTGGTTCTTAAAAATATTCTGTATTAACTATAGCTCTTCAATAGGGCAGTTGTTGCTTCTTAATTCAGTTCTGTATGTGTTCAACATTTTTGAATACATTAAAAGAAGTAACCAACTGAATGAAAAAGCATGGTATTTGATTTTAAATTAAATCAAAGTAAGTAAAATTACAAAGCTTCATTTAGTTTAGTACTAAATTTTTAGTACAAAGATGCTCATTAGTAAACCAGTTCCTTGAGTTATATAACAAGGTTTTTAAATAAATGTTTTTGTCATCACCTTCAAAAATATTTATATTGTCACACATTTACTTTAAAAGGTTTTTCTAATTAAACTGCTCCTCTTTGCACTTATACCACCAACAGGAAAGCCTTCAAGATGTTGAAGCAAAGTGATATATTTGTTTATAAAATGTTATGTGTTGTAGAAAAATGCTGATTTTAAATTGTTTCCATATTAACATACTTTAACAGTTTAGTGAATTTTTTAATGAAAAAAGTTATAAGGATATAGTTTAAAAGTACAGTATTAGATATACACAAGGAAAATATTTTCTTCAGACTTATTTGAGCGACTGCTGTACCACAATATTTGAATTGTCATTCTTGCAAGACCTTTTTTTGTTGTTTTCTTCCAAAAGGGATAGGGATGCTTAGCTTTCCAGTATGCTGTATATCCTTTGTTATTCTGTGAAGGAGCTACCTGTTTTACCTGACTAGAACCGTCTGTATGTATCACACATTGTTTCCAATATGACTTTTAATTACTAATACTCATTTTATTCACTAAGTTGATAAATTTAAAAGTTACCCTTTAAAAAAATAAGACTGAGATAGATCTGAAAAATTTGAAATTGACATAATGTTAAATTATAATTTCTCATGTGAAAAGGTGTTCTTTTTTTTAAGAGTCTAGGATTTAATGTTTTATATTTAGTTATGTCATGGGTTGTTTTTAAGTTTGTTAATGTGTTAACAAAATATGCAGATGTGGGTGTTAATTATTGAGTCCATTTTGAAAAGTAAGACTTTTAATTAATATTTGTAAATGGTATTATTTTTTGTTTGTAACAAACCGTTGTCTTTTTTTAAGGATGAACAGAGTTTATGAAGCCAGCATCATTCTAAGAATTGAGTGATGTAGTCTTATCTTTGGACAGTTCACCAGATTCTCAAGAAGGCTTTCAAACGACTGTAAATTTTGTTGTTTATCCTGCTGAGCTAACGGTGAAAGTTGTAGCATAAAAATTATTTGTATGCCAGCATAGATATACCATTTTCCAAAACTGGTTTGATAGAAACCAAGCAAAATCACAAATCTGTTTGCAAACCAGAATTTTTAAATGAGTCAGAATGTCAAAACTGAACATTTTAAAAGTCATAAGCTTTAGAAATGAAAATTGCTTAATATTTAGCAAATTAAATGTTTTCAGAAATCAAGGCTGTTTAATTAGCAAGTTGGTGGTCTCTTAGTCCCTGATAAATCAAGGCAATCACATCCATATTAGCTGGTTGGATTTATAAGTTACTTTGAGGATGACTGCTCTGGTTTGAAGTCAGTTAATGGTGAGGTAAGAAGTATATTCTGTTGCTAAATCTGTTTAGACCTTGGAGAGACTTGAAGATTTTCGTTTATACAGATAGAAATTAAGCATCTTTTGTGAAGACTTTTTTTTTTTTAAGAGAATTGGGAAAAATGTGTTTGTTTTTAAGCATGCAACTTTGAGAATCTTTGTTAACAACATAATTTTTAAAAATCTTACAGCCAAGAATATATGTGGCCACATTATAAATGTTTTTTGTCTTCATATTGGCCAAAAGGGAATAAAACTGTCATCATAGGAATCTGTACATATGCTACTGATTTGCCTAGAAAATAGCAAGTTTGGTATTGCTCACTTTGCAAATATAGGGCCATGTGGCACTTTTATCTATAGGACAGATTAATTCTAATAAAAATGAAGTGGGAGGGGTTTATTTTTGATATATTGCTCTTATGAGTTTTTAGGCTTTGATAGTGTTTAACTGAAAAGTGGTTTAGAAAGGGCTAGATCCAATGTGTTCACATTATTAAACAGAATTGATACCAGGTGTAATTTTTAAGTTCATTCTTTTTCAAACTCAAGTACCATATTGGCAACCATAATATTGTCATAGGTGCTCTATTCATTTAGATATTCTTGGGGGGATGGCATTTGTATAATACATGTGTACATATATATATACATACAGTATATATCTGAGGCTCTGAGAGCTCTTAAGTCAGGAATGCTAAGTATTATAGTATATTGAGGTCAGATGAAATTTTACATTTTTGCGTGATCTATTGCATCCCTTTTGGTAGTTTCTTGGACTGCATTACTCCAGCACTCATGATGGATTTTTTTATCTGCTAATTTCCTTTTTTTTTTAATTGTTAATTTTATTTGACTTGATACTTTTAAACATGTTACTAGTCACTTGAACCACCACCACAACCACCACCACCCCCAAAAGTATTTGGTTTTTATGCTTTGTCTCTGGCAGCTATAACAGTGGTGAGAACATTTTGAAGATAGCTTCTAAAAGGTACCACTGATTTTTTCAAAAATCATCCTGGGGGAAAATTTTTGGTGTTTTCATTTGAGCAGGGATTTTTGTCAGAAAATACACTTAGATGGTAAGTCAGCAGCAGTGCTAGTATCTGAAAGCACAATACCAGTCAGGCAGGCTGTCCGATCAGAAGTCATCTGGCTGAGGTTTATCTCTGTCTCTCAGGCCTAATCCCTGATCCTTTTGACCATTTAGGGTGACATGTGGAATCATACAAAGGCTTATTAGGAAGATACAAGTTTGTTTAAACCAGGATGCTTTTACTTACTTTAAGTGACTTCAATCTAGATTTCTTATTTTCATTTCTAATATTTTTAATTCTGTGATCAGCTTTAGTCAGCTGTCAGCATAAATTGGCCTCTTTATTTTGAAGATCAGAAGGTTGGCTGCTTCATTTTTCAGGATTAAATAAGGCTGACATCTTAAAGTTAAAATTTTGAATTAAAGTAGGTTCCAAAGACACTTGTTACACACCATTTCATTTTTTTCAAGAGGCTCTATTTGTTGCCTTTGTAACCCTGAAAACTGTGGGTATATTGTTTCCCATTGACTTAATACAAAAGTTGTATATTTATTTGGATTATATTTACATTATATTCTTTGTAAATGTTTGGTGTAACTTGCACTTTTAAAACGACCCTGTTTGGGGTATTAGCAAACTTGAGAAATTCCCTCATCAATTGTCATCTGACTTTTTATGTCTTTCTCCTCTCTTCAAATCATGTGTCTTTTTTATGGAAGCTTTTCATTGATTAAAATATTTTATTTAACACCTAAATGCTAACCTTATAAATAGCTGTAAAAAGAGGAAAATAAGGAAATTAGACTAGCTCAATTAATTTAAAAATGGGTTCAAACCCTATCTAATTCTCTTTCATCATGAATAAAGATAGTAGGAAATACAACTCAAGTGAATAAATACTTATTTCCAATTTTAAATGAGATTCTGTCCTCACCCCAACAATACTATCTATAGGATCCTAAGATATCCTTGAATTTGTGCAGAACAGTGAAAGACTTCAAGGTAATTAATTATTGTTGTCATGGAGAACACGTAATAATTTGATTAACTTTTTCACTTTAAATTGTCTTTGTTAACATAAAAAATAACTGTCTAAATTTGACTGGTTTCAGATGAGAGGAAAAGTGAGGTGTGCTTATAGTAAGCCTATAGGTGAAGAATTGTGGGATAAATTTGTTCACTCAGTTGTACAAAGCACAACTAGAACTTTTTGTTGGATGGCTTACATACATCTTGAATACTTTTAATGTTGATGTGTTGACTTTTTTTAAGTTGACTGCACAGTCACTGTTTGTACTAGGAACTGGTTTCCTTGACTGTCTAGAATCAACGGCTGAGAGAGGCACTAATCCCTGAGGGGTTGAACATATCATGGAGCTGAGTCAGTATGGAAGAATTTCAAATCAATCAAACAGGGTGCTGCAGTTCCATCTGTCTCATCTGCTGATGATAAGTTCTTATTGATGAGTGAATGTAGCTTAAGCCTTTGTATGTGTCCTCAGGGGGCAGACAAACTTTAAGAGGGACCAGATAACGTTTGAATGGAGGAATTATATTTCAGGTGTTTTAGCTTGAAATTTATTTTTTAAAAAAATAAAAATAGAAAAAAAAAAAAAAAGAACAAAGCCTGTGAAGCAATTTGATACTATAAACAGGCTGAGTTGTTTAGCACAGAGAGAAAATATTGACCTGTCTGCATTCTGGTACTGTACATACAGGTCCTAGTTGGGTAAAACACGATACATTTTGAGTTATTCTCACCAGCAAGTAAAAGTAAAGTGAATATTCTTCAGTAAGTGTCTTTTGAAAGGGTCAAACTATAGGAAATGCAAATTTTACCTGCTTTATACAGGCATTATTTAATACTTGCCTATAGAAGTATGGCATTTCTAAGCTGGTGTCTGAGGAGCATCTCAGATGTGAGAGTAAATCTAACATAGTTCAAAAATTGGTAAGGGAGGAAGAAAATCCCTGCAGATGATGACCTTAGTCAGCTGGCCAAGTGAAACGATCTGTCATTGTGTTTGGGAGGTTTTATTTTCTTACGTTTTTAAAATTGAATTGGTATATGCTTTATAGACATTGTATTTTTATCCAGGTGCCACTCCAATCTGTGTATGTAATAAAATTATTTATATTAAAATTGGGAAATAATCCGTGAGTATAGATGAGGATGGCAGAGAAGAGTGCTCGTTCGCAGTTTTCCATGTAAAGTCCCTGACTAGTTTGTCATGTCAGTTGTCATCCCCACCCAAAAAAGGAATTATTTCTAACCTAGCTGTATCACTTGAAACTTTAGAAACAAAGTAATCAGGGAAGTTTCTAGAGAGAAAGGTGTCAGGTTTTTGGTTTTGTTGTTTTGTTTTTCCTTGAGGATTGGGGTCAAGAATACCTCCCCCCAAAACTGTCAGCACAAAACAGGGTATTGACTTTTAACTCTGATGTTGCTATTGGAGTTGAATACTAAATAAGTAACTATAGTGAGGAAAATACATTTCTAATAAAATTCCCTACATTCTAGAAGCATCCCTGTTTTAATTTTTTTTTTTTTACCTAAATCTTTTTGTGCTTTGTGTAAAAAGAAAAAATGTACTGAGTTATAATGCATTTTATTAACACTATGTACATATTAGCTGCTTTGTGTTCAGAATGGTAGCAATTGCTTTGTATATTAAAGTAATCCTTGTGAATTTGTGAAATATTGTCATAAAGTGCTTTTTCTTACTGTAATCTTTGTGGTATCAACTGTCATAATGCCCTTTTTACACAAACATTTATGTGCTGTCACATAAACATGCTTTTAAAAACTCTTTAAGTCTCTCTTTTTGGGATGGGATCATCTACATTGTGGTTTTTCTAGGTGTGTTAAGCAATATTTTGTGGACTTGGTTTATTTTGTTAAATGGCAAAAGTTATGCTAGAATATATCACAAGCTTATGTTGCACAGCAGCAGAAAACTAACTCAAACAACATATCTTTACTTAATTTTACTGTATTCCTGGTTTTTAGCACAATATTTCTTTTTTCAGCAAGATTAATGGACAGTGCCTTTTTGAGGATTTAGAGATGTTACTGCCCTGTTGAGACAACCGATGGGAGACATATGGCCAGCTGTGTTTAATGTCTCAAAATGCATGTTTGCATTGGAAGGATAAGAACAGATGGATCTATTGGGTCTCCTTGTAATTCTAAAGTTCTGTGATTGCATAAAATGGAAGGAAAGGGGAGGAGATGTGGTTAATCTGCTCTTTACTTAAAGCTCAAGAATAAAAGATTCTCTCCTGTACTATTCATTCAATTTCTGAAAATTAGCAGTTGCAGTCTAAAGGGCCTTTAAAAATTGCCATGTTGTTTAAGCCTGTTATATCTGCCATTGTATTGAAAGAAATACATGAGTTTTATTCCTTTCTTCTTCTACAGAGTGACCACATAATGTACAGACAGACATTTTTGCAAGGGAAAGGGTGAGGTGTAAGCCAGGACTGTGATGAGCAAACTGGGATTTATGGTGACCTTCCTTGTCAGCTGAGCTTAGGTGCTTGGATCTCCAGTAAAAACGAAGAGTGCCTATCCTCTCCATCCACAACTTGCTGTCACTTGCTTATTTCACAAACACGTACTTGTTGAGAACACAGTTCAGGGCACTGAAAAGTTCCTGTCTTCAAGAAACTAAGACACACAGCCAAGGAAACAATTCTAACACATTAATACAATTTGAGTCCTGAACTCGAGACTCATATTTGTCATCTGTACTCCGACTGCAAAATAGAGGTCCAAACTGAACTTTCAATTTCTCCTCTAAATCTATTGTCCCTTAAGCTGGTTCTTCTCCATCTTGAAGGTGACACCATTATCCACTAAGCTGCCTTGAATCAGGGTTGTCCTTCCCTCTTCATTTTAATTTCTCCACAACTTAAGCACATTGACCATACTAGGGCTTAAAATGCTAGTGAGGGCCTAACAAGAGAGAAGGTAATCTGAGTTTGAATGTGACTGTTGTTCTTGAGGTGCAAATTCATAAAACATCATTTTGAAGTGTGCATTCATAATGTATTACCACCACCTATATCTAGTTCCAAAACTTTTATCACTCCAAAGAAATGCTGTACTCAAATAAGAATCATTCAGTTTTCCCCTCCCTTCAGCCCTTGACAACCACCAATCTCTGTAGATTTACCTGTTCTGGATATTTCACATTATCATACAATATGTGACATTTTATGTCTGGCTGCTTTCAGTTAGCCTACTGTTTTTGAAGTTCCTCCACATTGTAGCATTTATCAGTACTTCATTTCTTTTTATGGCCAAGTAATATTCCAATGTATATATATGCCACAGTTTGTTCATCTGTTGTGCCTTTTTTGTTCCCACTTTGGAGCCATTGTAAATGATGCTTCTGTGAACATTCGTGTGCAAGTTTGGTGTTTGAGTGCTTATTGTCAACTTTTGAAGGGTATGTACATCTAGAAGTGGAATTGCTGGGTCACATAATTCTGTGAGTTAAATTTTGAGGAACTGCCTCAGTGGCTGCACCATTTTCCATTCCCACCAGCGATGCAGAAGTGTTTCAGTTTCTCTACATCCTGGCCAACACTTGTTTACTTTTTGGAAAAAAAAAAAAAAATAGTAAAGCCGTTCTTATGGATGGGGAAGTGGTATCTTACTGGGGTTTTGACTTGTAATTCCTTAATGATTAATGACACTGAACGTCTATTCATGTGTTTCTTGGCCATTTGTATATCTTTGGAGAAGTGTCCAATTTCATTGCTTGGCTTTTTCTTGAGTTTCGAGTTCTTTATATATTCTGGATACTACATCCTTATCAAATAATAGGATTTTGCAAATATTTTCTCCTGTAACTTTTCTTCTCATTTTCTTGATAATGTCCTCATTCTAATTTTTTAACTTAGTTTTTTAAAGTAATAGTATATTTGGAAAAAAACAGTACAAATGGGTGAGTTTATCCTTTTAGTGACAGTCTGTCACTAAATGTACACACACATGTAAATCTTTTCTCTCCTTGTCTCTTTTTTATAGATGGTGCTTTATTCCTCTGAATGTGTCTTGGCAATAGTTGTATTTCACCACATGTCTATCTACCTCAGTCTAACAGGTGTGAAGTATCCCATTGTATAGATATAACACAGCTTATTGAACTGGTACTCTCTTTCTGGACATTTAGTTTGTTTGAAACTGCTGACTGTTAAGATATACACAAGTTAGTATAGATGTATATACAAGTTAGTGTATCTCCAGGATAGATACCAAAAAGTGGAAACTTATTAAGTATAGTTTTCTTCATATTTCGAGGTGGTTTGCCAAGCAGTATTAAGAAACTGCTAAGTTAATTTTAAAATGTCGTATTCATTAGTATTTTTTATGTCAAACTTCACAGTCTCTCTTCTCATAAATATTCAGAGAAAAATTAAAAGTAGCAGACTAGCTTAAGGTTAGTAGTCCTCATTTCTGTTTTACTGTTTTCCCTTCTAATCTTCCTGAGCAACAGTTGTCCTCAGCTAGGGAGCATGTGGTGATGCCATCTTTTTAGTGTTAGATTTTAACCCTTCTCTGGTTGGAAGAAGAGCATAACGTGATTTTAAAGCAGAAACTTCTGAGCTAAGAAGTCCTCGATTTTTGAAGTGAGAGAGCCCTGAGGACTGCCCTGCTTTTTTCCTGGCAGCTCACGTCAGTGGTGAGAGAAACCAAATCTCCAGTTTCGAACAACACGGAAATATACTCACTATAGCGTCTCACCTTATTCTTGTAAAGCACTTGAAAATGCTGCTCCTGTCTCGGCAGAGGTTGTGGGAGCCATAACATGACTTTTTCTAACACTAAATCGTGTGTATTTCACCAACTATACCCAGGACCTCTTATCAGCTCAGTTCAGTCCCTCAGTCGTGTCTGACTCTTTGCGACCCCATTGACTGCAGCACGCCAGGCCTTCCTGTCCATCACCAACTCCCAGAGTTTACTCAAACTCCTGTCCATTGAGTCAGTGATGCCATCCAACCATCTCATCCTCTGTCCTCCCCTTCTCCTGCCCTCAATCTTTCCCAGCATCAGGGTCTTTTCAGTGAGTCAGCTCTTTGCATCAGGTGGCCAAGGTATTGGAGTTTCAGCTTCAACATCAGTCCTTCCAATGAATATTCAGGACTGATTTCCTTTAGGATGGACTGGTTGGATCTCCTTGCAGTCCAAGGGACTCTTACCAATAGTACACTAAAAGTGATTTTTAAAAGAATCTTATTAATAAATTGTTTCAATTCCCTGGCAAGTCCAGTGGTTAAGATTCTGCCCATTCATTGTCAAAGGTGTGGGTTCAGTCCCTTGTCAGGGAACTAAGATCCCACAAGCTACATAGTGCAGTCAAATAAGAAATGTAAAAAAGTGCTTGAATTTTAAGAACAGTATCTTAAATTGTTACTTTTGTTTCTTGATTTTAAAAATGACTGAAAATCATTTGCTTCCATCAACCACCATAAACTAGAGGCATAGATTAACCAGAAATGATGTTGGAACTGAATCTTTTATATAAGTGCATAACAATTTTGTTACTGAGAATACACTTTACATTTTGATATCGCTGAGAATAGGCAATTTAATAAGGTAACTGGTACGTAAAGGAATATTTATTTTTCATGAGTATATATTTATTGAACAACTTTTATGAAGAGGACACTGTTAATACTTGAAATATAAAATATGAGGTACAGTCCTTGCCTTGCTGGAGCATAAACTGTACTTGGAGAGATGATGAAACATTTCAGACAACGTTACTCTGCCCTCGGTTTTCAATCTAGTGTTCAGTTCACTTAGATAAAGTTTTTTGATCAATTATAATTGTGATCCTTGAGTACAAAGAATAAATGTACTATTAGAAGCTGTTAGAAACCATGGCTTCAGATGGTTCTGTCATGAACTAAAGCAAGATATCCTTAAGAGGGATCTTAGAAAACAAGTGGACTTTAGAGTTTTAGTTCTAAAAACCTGATGTATATTTTAACTGAGCATCTTGGCATTTGATTCTTTTTCTTTTTTTAATATAAATTTATTTTAATTGGAGGCTAATTACTTTGTAATAGTGCATTGGTTTTGCCATACATCGACATGAATCCGCCACGGGTGTACACGTGTTCCCCATCCTGAACCCTCCCTCCCACCTCCCTCCCCATACCATCCCTCTGGGTCATCCCAGTGCACCAGCCCTGAGCACCCTGTCTCATGCATCGAACCTGGACTGGCGATTCGTTTCACATATGATAATATACATGTTTCAATGCCATTCTCCCATATCATCCCACCCTCGCCCTCTCCCACAGAGTCCAAAAGACTGTTTTATACATGTGTGTCTCTGGCTGTCTCACATACAGGGTTATCGTTACCATCATTCTAAATTCCATATATATGCATTAGTATACTGTATTGGTGGCTTACTTCACTCTGTATAATAGGCTCCAGTTTCATCCACCTGACTAGAATTGGCATTTGATTTTAACTGGGAAAAAAAAAGTTACTGATACCCACTTGGCTGTTAACCACATAACAGTTTAAGAAACCGAGCAATGTGAGAATCAAGGCTTAGGCCAGTAGGTCTAGAGGAGACTAGATTTCTATCCTTGAGGACAAAATAAGCACACTTTAAAATGCATATTTATAGAATAAATTAATCCTTTTCTCAGAAATAAAAAGTCACAACTCTGTTGACATTTATAGTGGACCAGATATATTCTTACACCCCCTCCCTCTGTACACACCCCTGAAGCACTCATTTCCTAGCTTCTGGTAACATCGGTGGCTGATGGCGCTCAGCTGAGTCTCTCAGGAACTGTCTCCACCCCAAAGTTAAGCCCCTTGGATCCAATGACTGACTACACAAGGATGTAAGTCCCACCCCCTTACCTCAACACCCATTTTCTGGCCACCCCAGCTCTGAATTCTGCTGAGGGCTTTCCCACCTGCATCCCAACCCAATTTCTCCCTCTTTCCCAATCCTGCTACTTTTACTCCCTCAGAGGTGTTGTTCTTGAAAGCATTCTCATTTAAACTTTCCAAACCTTAACCTTCAACCCTGAGTCTATTTCCCTAGGGAACTGGACCTGTGCCATTTTGAACCAAAAGCCAAAAAAAAAAAAAATGACTTGATTTTCACTTAGACAGCCGAGCTATTGCTGGTGAATTTTTCTCACCTTTTCTTCTATTTGTAGGACAAGGGGAAAAAATTACCTTCCACTTTTTCTGATTCTTAATGTTTTACAGAAACGTAAAAGAACCCAATCACAGCCTCACTTGGTGGTGCACCCAAGCACTCTACTGCCCTCCCCCCCGCCACCCATACCCAGACATTCTCAGAGCTCTCTCCAGAGTCAGGGATGTTCAAGCAAAGGAGCTGAACTCCAATCAATACATTCATTTCTAGTAACAAACCTAGATGGGGTTGGCCTTTCATTATAGTGTTGTTAATATTGCAGGACTTTTATTTTACTTGTTTTTAAAGATGTTCCAGGCCCATGGTACAGTACTGGCATTTTATGGATTCGGTTATCTGTGGACATTTCCATTTCATGTGCATTTATCAGAACTGTGTTGAACTGGCACATCACAATCCTCAGAACTTTAAATTCACCTTTATTAAAGTAAAACCTCTATCTAAACCTCTATTTAAAATATGACACATCCAAAATAGTCATTAAAAGTTAAGAGGGAGGAGGTCTTGTTTGTAATGTTTTACAAAGAAATCTATCTCTAGTACGAAACATCATACTGAAATTATAATATTCTTGTGGTCTAAATGTTTAAGCTGTTGTTTAAGCTTTTACATTGTGGGGGTAAAAAACAAAAGGCCAGGGTATGTGTGTGACTTCATAACGTCTATCAAAGGTAATCATAAAACAATGTAGCAATCAATCAATCCAAAGATCAATACCCTCTAACTGTAATTCATTCAACAAATATTTGGATATAATATACTAGATACTGGGGAGACCATAATGAAAGAGGCAGAGGCATTCCTGGCCCCCCAAGAACCATACAATCTTCTGGGGCTCACAAACATTGAATAAACAATTATAAGTGCAATGTGGAAGGAGCTGAGACGGGGAGTTAACCTCCCATGGAGGGATGAGGTCTAAAACTTTTTCTTTTACTGTCATCCTGTGCATCATGAGGAGGCAGGGAAAGCCTACAAAACAACATTTGAGAAATACAAAAACATTCGAGAAAGGGTAAAGCTGAAGGGAGATACTACAGCTTTTGATTTGAAGAAGATAATCTATTCCCAGCACATAGAGGTCTAAGATTTTAGGAGCTTACCAAAAAGTAACTAAAATTTTATTTTTATTTACTCTTTTGTTTATATACCTAAATGTGAAATTATACCAAAAATGCATATGAGACCTCAGAAAACTCACATCCTAATCTTTAGTAACCAAAAGTACTTAAGGCGTAAATACATCAGACAAAAGATTTCAACAGTATTAACAGATCAAGGAATGTACATTAAACTTCTTGTCTTATAAAATTAGACAACTGGGATAAACATATGTCTTACAATGTGTTTTAAATGATTTGCATCACCTAGCCTCACCAAAACAAGTTCTTTATACCAACCCTTCATCAGAGCATCGATGAAAATTGTTTATTGAGAGGCAGTATATGGGATACAGAAAAAACACAAACCAAAATCTCACACTTTCCTTTCATGTTAACTGAATTTCAGAGTTAGTAATATATAACTAAAGAAGTCACAGCTATGGGACGAAGTGCTGCTTTGTTTTACAACTGCACATTTGCTTTGTCTTTTGAGAACCTTTGGTTAAACTTGTACAGCGGGCTACTTTATTACATATGATTATATTCCCCATATAAGACCTTAATTGATACACTCAGTGACAACATTCTTATAAATTAGAACCAATTATAAGTCCTCTCTCAGGCATCTCCTCTGTGCTTTGTAAATATGTACGTCTTTTTCAGAATCATAGTGAACCTTACTCACAGTAAATTGCCTCTCCAGCATTGCTAAAAAGTTGTAATCCCGTTCATAGCGAATTCGGCAAGCTAAAAGAACCACAGAGTGGTTGCTACAGAGATGCTCCAATGTTTGAAGAAGATCTGTGAATGTTTCTTCTAAATATATGATATCAGCTCCAAGTATCAGGTCAAATTCTCCAGGTGAAAAACTCCCCAAATTTTGTCCCCAAGTCAGCTCCTTAACAACAGCTTTGGGCTGGATATGGGGTGGTAAATTGGCTTGAACGTTTGATTTAAGAAACTCTAATGCTACTTTTCGATCCGTGATAGTCACATGAGCACCTAGAATGTGGGACAGAAAGTAATGCGCACATCAGTACAATTAACAAGGAGAGGGGTCAAGTTAAAAAGCAGGGTGAGCAACGCTACACATTTCACCTAATACATCAGAACAGTGGCCAGAAGCTCCTCCTCTAGTGCCTGCGGGTAAACATGAACCTTCTGTTCGCCTCTATGACTTCTCACTGTTTGCAGAAGTTACGCCTATTAAATACAAAGTCCCCAAGTGATAAGCTAGCTGATGCTTCTGAATTCTGCAGGCAGAAGTGGCCCACCCTCCATAGGTGTCTACCATTACACTTCATTCCTTAGGGTACCATCTTCAAGTCAGTAGGCTTCAGGGCAGAATGGAAGCCAAAGATGAAAAATCTGGGTGCAATTGATTATGAAGACAGCAAGATACTTTTAAACACAGAAAGGCTCCTTTCTGGGGCTAAAGCTTTAAAAAGAAGCATGGAAAAGATTAACTGGCTGCTAAGAAATTTCAATCTACCTCTACTTACGCTGTCAGGAAGCAGCCAATCTATATGCAATCATTCAATTTACATATAATTATGGAAAAATGATAACATTAAAAATCACAAGATTGTATCACAGCCCTGTAGGTGAAATAATGTTCTCTGTGTGCTAAGTTTCTACAAGCAATGTGTAAAATAAAGGAGGCAGTATTGTATTAATCTGTTTCTTGTGGGTTGTTTACAATGAACTAAGAGATTCAACTTTTTGAACCAGTATGGCGGAGAGAAGTCTGAACTGGTAGTTAGCCTTCAGGTGAAGCAACTACATAAGGTCAGCCCTGAAACACCTCATCTACACTGCATTAACACTATCATACACATAATCCTGCTTGGTTTTAACCCTGTAACTTCTAAAACATAAACATTACACTTCATTCTTTCATAAATTACTTTTCATCTGTACCCTCCAGTCTGCAGTCTTCATGGGCAATCCCCCAGAGGATCCCAGCACAGCTGCTGGCAGCACCATTTCCGTACAGTTTATACGGAAGGTTTCTTATCTTGACATACAGCGTATTAGAGCATATAATTCCGCTGGACATGTGACTCAGTCCTGAGTGTGATACTGTGAAAATGTGCCAGTTGACAGATGCATGCACCTATCACTGTTGCTAGACAGAATGCTGCCTGGTGAGTAGAATTCAGTGATGCTTTCCCTCTCTCCTGGTAACAAGCCTTTCCTGCTTTGACCTAGAGCTTTACCTCTGGACTTCCTAACAGTCTACAGAGCACTCTGCTGTCAGCACTGGAGTGATGTGGTTTTCCATATGCCACCGCAGTGTTCACGTTAATAGCTCTTAGATGTAGACCTCCTCGAACGCCTGCCTCAGAGGTTTCTGAGGCTACCTCTGACCTGCCAAGTGTGCCACAAGTTTCAGTAGAATCTTACTGTCAGTTGACCATTCCCCAAAACATCCACCAGCTCCATAAATATCCAAGTGGCTGCCATCAGCCATGGGACAAAGACCCCTACCTTCACAGAATCTACATTCAAGTGAGGAGAGAGGCAGCAAGGGGTGTTTTTAAAAGTAGGGTATCCAGTATGTTAGTCGGAGGTACACACTAAGGAAAAAAATAAAGCAGGAAAGAGAGATAAAACATCAGGAAGTAAGAGAGTTGGTTTGAAAGGAAGGGCCTCACGGAGAAGGTAACTTAGGTAGGGGAATAACCAAATGCATAGACACATGTATGCAATCACGATTATAACTATGATTAAAATATGAGTGGAGATTCCTTTAAAAAACTAGTAGTAAAACTACCATATGACCCAGCAATCCCACCACTGGGCATACACCCTGAGGGAACCACAACTGAAAAAGACACGTGTACCCAGTGTTCATAGTAGCACTGTCTACAATAGCTTAGGACACAGAAGCAACCTAGACATCCATCCACAGACGAATGGGTAAAGAAGTGGTGGTACATAAATACAATGGAATATTATTCAGCCACAAAAAGGAGCAAATCTGAGTTAGTTCTAGTAAGGTGGATGAATCTAGAGCCTGTTATAAGAGTGAAGTAAGTCAGAAAGAGAAAACTATATCATATATTAACAAATAAATGGAATCTAGAAAAATGGGACTGATGAACCTATTTGCAGGGTAGGAATAGAGACTCAGACATGCAGAACAGACTTGTGGTCATAGCTGGGGAAGGACGGGATGGGATTAAATAGAGAGAGTAGTCCTGAAACATACACATTACCATATGTACTGCCAGTGGGAAGCTGCGGAAAACAGAGGGAGCTCAACCCACTGCTGTGTCTCAACCTAGAGGGGTGGGATGGGGTGGGTGGTGGGAGAGAGGTTCAAGAAGGAAGGGACATGTGTATATTTATGGCTGATTCACATTGTTGTATGCCAGAAACCAACACATTATAAAATTACTCTTCAATTAAAAATAAATTTTTAAAAATATGGATGGAGAAAAGGAAAAGAAGGAAACACACCAAGATTCTAATGGTAATTATGTTGTAAAGTCATGAACAACCAGAATCTTTGGTGGGTTTTTCCTTTTTTTCAGACTGCTTCTAGGGCTATTTTTGTAATAGAGTTATATCATTTTTATAACAAACAGTAATTTTCCTGATTTTCTAGCTCATCTTTCATTCCAAAGCTCTTTGGGCATCCACTGTGTGCCAGCTGCTGTATTCGCACCAAGGACACGCAGAATGAGACACCATCCCCCTCCTCGGGAGCCTCAGCCGGCCAGGAGAGACGGACACCTGAAACAACCGCCTGGAGTCAGACGTGGCAGAGCCAGGGGCAGAGCGGGCACCGAGCCCTGGGGCGGCAGAGAAACGAGGCCACAGCTACTGCCGGGGCAGCCACGGGCACGCCGTCTGCCCTTCTGCATTCTGGCCCCTACCAGAGGCCCCATCTTTTGTGGCAACAACTAACTAGTCCCTCGCTCTGGGATGGTCTTTGAAGAACCTTACCTGGCTTTCCCAAGCCCACAAATGCAGATTTCCAGATGGGAAACAAACACACAGAGGGGCTATGAACACTTGCTGAGCATTTACTTTGTGCCAGTCAATGACCTACAGATGTCTACAGGTAATCTCATTTGATCCTCGCTGGGCAGTGAATACGGTCATTATCCCCATTTTATTGGGAAACTGAGGTTTAGAGATTCAGCAACTTGCCCAAGGTAACACAGCTGCTGCTGCTGCTGCTGCTGCTAAGTCGCTTCAGTCGTGTTTGACTCTGTGCGACCCCATAGATGGCAGCCCACCAGGCTCCCCCGTCCCTGGGATTCTCCAGGCAAGAACACTGGAGTGGGTTGCCATTTCCTTCTCCACTGCATGAAAGTGAAAAGTGAAAGTCAAGTCGCTCAGTCGTGTTCAACTCTTTGCGACCCCACGGACTGCAGCCTACCAGGCTCCTCTGTCCATGGGATTTTCCAGGCAAGAGTACTGGAGTGGGTTGCCATTGCCTTCTCCAGTAACACAGCTAGTAAGAGGTAAAAGAAGTCAGAGGTGGTGGAGTGCTTACTTGCGGCTGGGGGGTGGTGAGGGAGTGGGCAGGAGGGCATATTGGGAGTTTGGGATCAGCAGGTGCAAACTATTGTATGTGGGATGAATGGCAGCAAAGTCCTACTGTGTAGCACAGGGAACTGTATTCAGTATGCTGTGACGGAGCAAAATGGGAAATGTATGTATGTATATATATGTCTGGGTCGGGTTGCTGTGCAGCAGAAGTTGGCATGACATTGGGAATCAACTATGCTTCAGTAAAATTAAATTGAAAAAAAAAAAAGAGGTCAGCGCCTAGTGGGCCTCTAACCCTGTGCACATCACCACAGTCTGTCTTGACAGCAGTGAGGACGCCCTTGTTCTCAGGAAGAGACAGAAGAAACCTCATCTTTCCATCCAGTTAACTCCTCTCACGCCACCAAGACGAGGGTTAGTGTTGCAGAAAGAAAAAAACTCAGGCTGCTGTATCTGACAAGCCCGGTTTGAGTCTCAGCTCAACACTAATCAGGACTTCAAAAAGTGGGTTAGTTTCCCAGAACTTCCAGCTTCACTGGCAAAATGAAAATTTTAAAACATACCTAACATACACAGGGATGATACAAGGTTAATGTGAGGAGAACAAAAGGTGGTATCACTGAGGGCCTCCCTGGTGACTGAGAGTGCTGTGACACCAGATACGCGTGTGGGCTAAGTCGATTCAGTCATGTCCGACTCTTTGCCACCCCGTGGAACTGAAGCCTACCAGGCCTCTCTGTCCACGGGGTTCTCCGGGCAAGAGTACTGGAATGGGTTGCCATTCCCTTCTCCAAGGGATCTTCCCAACCAAGGGATGAAACCCACATCTCTTGCGTCTCCTGCATTGGCCGGTGGGTTCTTTACCACTAGTGCCACCTGTGATGTCAGACAGATGGACCTAAATCAGCTTCTAGGTACGTAATTCCACCCACCGCCCCACCTATGCTCCCCATGGGAAGGCAAAATCTAAACAGAGAAAGTAATACTGAAAAAGATATGTTGCCAGAAAAAGAACAGGACAAAAGTGGGGCTTTAGTGGGTCCTCAAGTACTTGTACACACAAGATGGAATTCTAGATCCTGACCACCCCAGTGTGGTCTGAGGACCAGCAGTTTGGGCATCACTGTCATCACTTGGGAGCTCATAAGAAATGCAGGCTCTTGGGCCCCACTCTAGACCCAGGGAAGAACAAACAAGAGCCCCAGCTGACAATACCGAAGTGAGGAATAGTATATATTATATCTTAGAGGCAGGTCTACCCAATCATCAAATAGCTTGAACTGCACAAGCCAGAAATTGTAGAAAAGAATAAAAAAATTGTCAACAGTCAACTCTTTGTCAAAAAAGAGTCAATGAATTATGAAATAGAAATGAAGGTTAAAAATGCTCTAGGCCTAAATTAATGTCTGTATGCAAAAAACACACACACACAAACCTTGACATCAAGTCAGAACTACGTACTATTTAATAGAGGATGTCAGTTCAAACTGCAGGGGGCCTAGCCCTTCCTAAAAGGAACAAACCACCAAAGATTCCTCAGCAACAAAGGTAAAAGATTTTCTGCTCTCCTTACTTCCTTGGGGTAAATCCAAACATAGACACAGGGATAGTGGTTTAGTTGCTAAGTCATGTCCAGCTCTTGAGACCCCATGACTGTAGCCCGCCAGGCTCCATGGGATTTCCCAGGCAAGAATACTGGAGTGGGTTGCCATTTCCTTCTCCAGGGGAACTTCCCAACCCAGAGATCAAACCTGCTTCCCCTGCACTGCAGGAGGTCGGTACCTAAAACTGTAAAATAAAAATAAAAAAATACACGAATTGGATAATTCTCTTTGAATTCAGTCTCCTTAAGATCATCACAGAATTGAAGGGGGCAAAGCATCTCCAGTGAGAATATAAATAACAGGATGAGACAGAAAGAGAAGGAATGAGCCTTCCTGAAGTTGTGAACATAGCAGTTGTGGCCCGTGACTCATAATAAGTACAAGGAGAAGGACAGTAACCCAGTAAGAGGGAAACTAACAATGGGTTTGCGTCATGAAAAGGCCACCCTTCCACTCACACGGGAGGGAGCCCTGCGTCACACTCACCCAGCAGGGCAGCCACTATGCCCACCAGCCCTGTGCCAGCACCCAGCTCCACAGCAGAGCAGCCCCTGAGCTCCACAGTGCCCATCTCCAGATACGTGGCAAGAACGACAGCCTGAGTCAAAACACAGTATGACAGTTAAGGTCAACAAGCGCTTCAGGATTTCCAGCAGGCTCCATGCTCCAGGAAGTTACCACACACCCCCTCCCACTGCGAGGCTCAACTCCCAGGTTAACAGCACCCGTGGGAACTCAGCTGCTGCTGGTAGGGTCACCTAGAGCAAACATGGATACCAAGTCCCACAGCCCAGCTGCCCCCAGCCCCACCGGAGGCCCTTGGGGGGACAGCAGCAGTCAGTGATTCTGTCCACCCAAGACCGGGTCCTGCTGAATCTGGGAAGGTGGTTAACTTCTGTGTCACAGCACTGTGACACTCAAGGTTTACAAACCCATTCTGGCAGAGCTGACATGAACAGTCTCTGTGATTTGGCTTAAGGAAAGTCCAGTTCCTAAACCGAGTTCAAATCAGCAAAGCCAAAACCAAAGGGGACAAGCAGAGCCCCACTAAGCCTCTCGGAGCTGCACCCCTCTCTCCTGCTCTCCTGAGCCCCTAACACTCATCACCCCTCAGCGACCCGACATCAAGGGGTAAGTTTCAGATGAAGGGTTGGACTTGATATGTGAGTTAGCATTTGCAAACAACTCTAAAAATCAATGTATGCTCTTAACATAATTTTAATTTTTCATGGCCACATAGTATACTGAGCAATTCCTCTTCTCGGGGAGAATGAAGGAGACTCACCCATTCCTCACTATTCTGTATCTTTACTACTCTCTGAGAAAACTTTTCTTGTAGTTACCTTGGACTAGATTCCTAGAAGTAGTACCACTGGGTTACAGATATATCAATATTTTGTATCCCTGAATGTTTCTGACACCCCTAATACAATGTTAAGATGGTAAAACTGTATCTATGCCAATCATTTATCCAGCATTCACTGAATCCTGAGTTTCCCACTGAATCCCAGGTGCGGCTGGAGGCTGAGGGCAAGTCTGCCACAAGCAGTTGAAAGAACAGGGCTGGGGAGAGGGAAAAGTAGCAATTACAGTGTCCTTTTTTGATCATGACAACTATGGAAAACTTAAAGAAAACACATGATCCTCCTGTGGGGCTTTGTCAGTTACATTTTCTTTGTGCAATGTTAAACTTAGTCTCCAAAGCAGCTAGGGGCTCCAGTGGCAAGTCATTTAATTTCTCTCAGCTTTCTTTACTCACCCTTAAAATGCAATCTATTTAGTGGGGTGGGGGGCAGGCAGGAAAATGATTCTAGTGGGTAGAGGTTTTCTGGGGATGGGGGGTGGTGATGCAATGTTTTAAAACTCAGCATAGAGGTACTTGCACCACTTTGTGAATTTACTTAAAAACAAAAAAAAAAACTTGAAGTGAAAGGTACAGTATATGAATTACAAGCCAACAAAGCTGTTAACTTTTCAAAAATAAGAGCAGTCTTATCATCAATTGCTGATATTTTCAGAGGCGTCCGGGGCTCACTTACCGCGTCCCAAACCACCGCTGCGACTCCCAGTTGCTTCCAGTCCTGCCGGATCTGTATCGTGTGGTTTGCAAAGGAGAAGGTGGCCAGAGGCTTGTGGAATCTCTGCAGCCCCATCTCCGCGGTCTCCGTATAGGGCACCAGGGCCATCTCGCCCCCGCCAACTCTCTGTTCCCTCCAAGCTGTAGGGCAAAAGAATCCTGAGTGAGGCTCTAGCCAGAAAATGCATGACCTCTTTAGTAGCTCCAAGTGCTCAAAGCCAGTTGTTACAAGTTCAAAAGAAGAAAGAGTTGAGGCGAAGTCTCTAATCCCTTTTGCACGGCCCTCCTGGGAAGTGAGATTTCGCTCTGAATTCACGCCAAAGGTGCTGGATGCCCTATACATTCAGCTGTAACCACTCAGTGAATTCGGTAAGAGTGAGCGAAGTGGAGATGTCAGCTCAGGGCGCGGACAAAGTAGCGCTTTCTAAACCGCCTGGGCCCGCGTGGACTGCGGCTTGCAACCCGCCGCGGTCGGCGGGGCATCTATTGTTTTGTGTTGGTCTCCCCTCGCTCCCTCTCCCTCGGTGAGTTCAATGGGGACCACCACGGACTCGAACCTGAACTTCAACCCGGGGTTAACGTTGTGATTATCCTGCTTTATGGTACCAGTTGGATATACACGGTCTACGCAGATCCATTTCCTGGAGACTGAAAGACCCTCGGGGATTCTGAATCACTCGCGGGGAGCGGGACCATGGGTCCGGCATGGAGTGGCCCCCCACCGCGGCTGGGAGCCCTCCCCGGAGTCGCCCGCCCCGCCAACCCCAAAGAGGGGCAGCGGACAGGGACGCACGTCTTTCCGCCGGGCCCTGAGGCTACGGGAAGCAGCGGGGTAGGGGCTGGAGCCTGGAGAGGGGCCGCCACTCGGCGCGGCCTCACCCCGCCCCGGGAGCGCCGGAACCTCCCCGCCGATGGCACGGCCAGCACCCCGGGAGCCCGGCGGGCCACACACTGGGGCCCGCGGCACGGCCTTGCCTCTACTTACGGCTCCGGAGACGGCCTCGCGTGGCGCGCGCGTCGCTTTCCCCGCCCCCAAGGTCGCCGACGGAAATGACCGGCTTTAAAGGGCCAGAGAGCGGGTAGACCGCCGGGCCGGGCGGGGGCGGGCGGCCGGCGCTGGGCCACCCGTTTCCGGTCCCCCGCCTTCCCAGAACAAGCGATCCCCGAGCGCCAGCGACGCGGAGCGGCGGGTGCAGTGTGGGGACCCAGAGCGGGGATGGCGGGGCGGAGGCGGGGGCGGGGCGGGGTTCCCGCTGTGTGTGTCCGCAAGTCAGTTTCTCTGGCCACCGAGGGTGGAGCTCGTGGAGGATCCACGCTCTCTAAATCGGGGCGTTTTATAACGACCACCGCAGACTCGATCCTGAACTTAAACTGGGCGGACTCGATCCTGAACTTAAACTGGGCGGACTCGATCCTGAACTTAAACGGCATTAACAGTATGATTATCCCGCTTTAGGATACCCTCTGTTATTACTGCCCCACCGTCATCTCCAGTATTAGATACAAGTGACATTCGCAAAGAACCAATGAATATCTACAACCTTAATGCCATAATCCGGGACCAAATTAAACATCTGCAGAAAGCCGTGGACCGGTCCTTGGAGCTGTCTCGTCAAGGAGCTGCAGCACGGGAGCTGGCCCCCGTGGTCGATAAAGACAAGGAAGCCCTAATGAAAAAGATCCTCAAGTCGCTACTGAGCACCAAACGGGAGCAGATCCGCCACACTGAGGGCGGTGCTGAAAGCCAACAAACAGGTGATCTCATTCTACTGGTGAGCTATGCTAGCCAACACTTTAGTTTATGCCTAAATGTTTTCAGTGTCCACTACCATCAGAATGGGAGAAGGAAATGCCAACCCACTCCAGTATTCTTGCCTAGAGAATTCCATGGACAGAGGAGCCTGGCGGGCTATAGTCCATGGGGTCACAAAGAGTCGGACATGACTGACCAACTAACACTACTACACTACTGGATATACACCGCTGGTGATGCGGGGGCGCGGAGGGCCTGGGTGCCACCGCGGCCGGGGACCGCGAAGCCACCCGCCTGGCGCTGGACAGGCGGTGGGTCCACCTGCCAGTCTCTGTGCTAGTTCTCGTGCTCGCGCTTTTGTGTGTGTGTGGTTTTAAAATTTGTGCGCTTGCGGGTCAGTAGCGGGTGTAGGAGAAAATTCGCCCCTAAGAATACGTGGTCACCCATCCACCACCCATCACCCATTCACCATTTCACCAAAGTGAAGTCCGAATTAGTGAATTCGCGCGCTCCGTGGCTGCGGAGTGGAAAACGCGGGGTTGTTGCTAGCGCGGTCAGCCGGGATCCTGTCTCCTTCCTCCCCCGGCCAAAAGGTCAGCGCACCTGCCCTGGGGGCACCCGTTCTCGAGAAGAAACTGCTCAGAGTGTGGTGTCTGGCCGCAGGCCCATGGGAGGGACGCGGTTGGAGAGAGCATCCAGGAATGTGACTGCGCTGGGGGTTGGAGGGAGGGGGGCAAAAATGACGAGATGAGGGCTACCCTCCTTCTCCCTGGAAGGTTTCTTTTTCCTCTTGGATCTTGACCCACAGACCCTGCAACCCACCCGCCGCCGCTCTCTCGCAGCGAGTCTCAGCTCCGCCTGCACTTTGGAATAAACTGGAGCGCTTTTCAACCCTGCAGAGCTGGATGCTGCCACTGCAAAGTCTCAGCTGGTTAGCGGTGGGGCCAGAGCAATCCTATTTTTCAGAGCTTCCCGGGTGATTCCGGCCGGCAGACTGGACCATGCCCCTCCCGACGACCCCCGCGTCCCCGCTTCCTATTCCTCTCGCATCCCGCAGGGGGCGTGCTCTGCCCTCTGTCCAGATTTCCTTAGAAAGCTGGGACCCTCGGCTGCAAAAGTGACTTGAAGAACTTTGAAAGCCACCAGTGAAAATCTTTTCCATTTTTCCTTCCTTTCTTTGCTTTGCTCAGTTATTCATCGTTAACTTTTTTATGTTAGTGGCATAAAACTGGCAAGAAAGTGCAACGATTCCCCAAACACTCCCTGCCGGGTGCCTAGCCTCCCCGTTTATCATCTCCCACCAGAATGGTGCATTTATTACAACTGATGAACCTACGGTAACACATCATTATCACCCCAAGACCAGAGTTTACACATTAGACTTCACTGTTGGTATCAGTTCAGTTCAGTTTTGTTGCTCAGTCGTGTCTGACTCTTTGCGACCCCATGGACTGCAACATGCCAGGCCTTCCTGTCCATCACCAACTCCTGGAGTTTACTCAAACTCATGTCCATTGAGTCGGTGATGCCATCCAACCATCTCATCCTCTGTCGTCCCCTTCTCCTCCTGCCCTCAATCTTTCCCAGCATCAGGGTCTTTTCAAATGAGTCAGCTCTTCACATCAGGTGGCCAAAGTATTGGAGTTTCAGCTTCAACATCAGTCCGTCCAATGAATATTCAGGATTGATTTCCTTTAGGATGGACTGGTTGGATCTCCTTGCAGTCCAAGGGACTCTCAAGAGTCTTCTCCAATACTGCAATTCAAAAGCACCAATTGTTTGGCGCTCAGCTTTCTTTTTAGTAAAACTCTCACATCCATACTTGACTACTAGAAAAACAATAGCCTTAACTAGATGGACCTTTGTTGGCAGAGTAATGTCTCTACTTTTTAATGTGGTGTCTAGGTCATAACTTTTCTTCCAAAGAGTAAGCATCTTTTAATTGCATGGCTGCAATCACCATCTGCAGTGATTTCGGAGCCCAAAAAAATAAAGTCTGACACTGTTTCCCCATCTATTTGCAATGAAGTGATGGGACTGGATGCCATGATCTTTGTTTTCTGAATGTTGAGTTTTAAGCCAACTTTTTCACTCTCCTCTTTCACTTTCATCAAGAGACTCTTTAGTTCTTCTTCACTTTCTGCCATAAGGGTGGTGTCATCTGCATATCTGAGGTTATTGATATTTCTCCCAGCAATCTTGATTCCAGCTTGTGCTTCATCAGCCCAGCGTTTCTCATGATGTACTCTGCATAGAAGTTAAATAAGCAGGGTGACAATATACATCCTTGATGTATTCCTGTCCTCATTTGGAACCAGTCTGTTGTTCCATGTCCAGTTCTAACTGTTGCTTCCTGACCTGCCTACAGATTTCTCAAGAGGCAGGTCAGGTGATCTGGTACTCCCATCTCTTCTAGAATTTTCCACAGTTCATTGTGATCCACACAGTCAAGGCTTTGGCATAGTCAATAAAGCAGAAATAGATGTTTTTTTCTGGAACTCTCTTGCTTTTTCAATGATCCAGCGGTTGTTGGCAATTTGATCTCTGGTTCCTCTGCCTTTTCTAAAACCAGCTTGAGCATCTGGAAGTTCATGGTTCACGCATTGTTGAAGCCTGGCTTGGAGAATTTTGAGCATTACTTTACTAGCATGTGAGATGGGTGCAATTGTGCGGTAGTTTGAGCATTCTTTGGCATTGCCTTTCATTGGGATTAGAATGAAAACCGACCTTTTCCAGTCCTGTGGCTGGGTTTTCCAAATGTGCTGGCATATTGAGTACAGCATCTTTTAGGATTTGAAATAGCTCAGCTGGAATTCCATCACCTCCACTAGCTTTGTTTGTAATGATGCTTCCTAAGGCCCACTTGACTTCACATTCCAGGATGTCTGGCTCTAGGTGAGTTATCACACCATCATGATTATCTGGGTCATGAAGATCTTTTTTGTACAGTTCTTCTGTGTATTCTTGCCATCTCTTCTTAATATCTTCTGCTTCTATTAAGTCCATACCAATTCTGTCCTTTATTAAGCCCATCTTTGTATGAAATGTTCCCTTGGTATCTCTAATTTTCTTGAAGAGATCTCTAGTCTTTCCCATTCTATTGTTTTCCTCTGTTTCTTTGCACTGATCACTGAGGAAGGCTTTCTTATCTCTCCTTGCTATCTTTTAGAACTCTGCATTCAAATGGGTATATCTTTCCTTTTCTCCTTTGCTTTCTGCTTCTCTTCATTTCACAGCTATTTGTAAGGCCTCCTCAGACAGCCATTTTGCTTGTTTGCATTTCTTTTTCTTGGGGATGGTCTTGATCCCTGTCTCCTGTACAATGTCATGAACCTCCATCCATAGTTCATCAGGCACTCTGTCTATCAGATCTAGTCCCTTAAATCTATTTCTCACTTCCACTCAAATCGTAAGGGATTTGATTTAAGTCATACCTGAATGGTCTAGTGGTTTGCCCTACTTTCTTCAATTTCAGTCTGAATTTGGCAATAAGGAGTTCATGATCTGAGCCATGGTCAGCTCCCAGTCTTATTTTTGCTGACTGTATAGAGCTTCTCCATCTTTGACTGCAAAGAATATGATCAATCTGATTTCGGTGTTGACTATCTGGTGATGTCCATGTGTAGAGTCTTCTCTTGTGTTGTTGGAAGAGGGTGTTTGCTATGACCAGTGTGTTCTCTTGGCAAAACTCTGTTAGCCTTTGCCCTGCTTCATTCTGTACTCCAAGGCCAAATTTGCCTGTTACTCTAGGTGTTCTTGACTTCCTACTTTTGTATTCCAGTCCCCTATAATGAAAAGGACATCTTTTTTTGAGTGTTAGTTCTAAAAGATCTTATAGGTCTTCATAGAACCATTCAACTTCAGCTTCTTCAGCATTACTGATCAGGGCCTAGACTTGGATTGCCATAATATTGAACGGTTTGCCTTGGAAACGAACAGAAATCATTCTGTCGTTTTTGAGATTGCATCCAAGTACTGCATTTCAGACTCTTTTGTTGACTATGATGGCTACTCCATTTCTTCTAAGGGATTCTTGCCCACAGTAGTAGATATAATGTTCATCTGAGTTAAATTCACCCATTCCTGTCCATTTTAGTTCACTGATTCCTAAAATGTCAACGTTCACTCTTACCATCTCCAGTTTGACCACTTCCAGTTTGCCTTGATTCATGGACCTAGCATTCCAGAATCCTATGCAATATTGCTCTTTATAGCATCATACTTTGCTTCCTTCACCAGTCACATCCACAACTAGGTGTTGTTTTTGCTTTGGCTCTGTCTCTCCATTCTTTCTGGAGTTATTTCTCCACTGATCTCCATAGCATGTTGGTGTTGTACATTTTATGAACTTGGACAAATGAAGATATGTACCCACCATTATAGTATCACATAGAGTAGTTGCACTTCCTAAAAATCCTCTGTCTTCTACATATCCATCCATAACCTTTGGCAACCACTGATTTTTTTTTTTAACTCCAAAAAGTTTTGCATTTTCCAGGACGTCATATAGTTAGAATCATACAGTATGTAGCCCTTTGCTTAGTGTGCATTTAAGGTTCCTTCATGTCTTTTCATTGTTTGGTAGTTTATTTCTTTGAAGTGCTGAATGACACACATTCCATTGTATGGATATAGTACAGTTTGTCCATTTACCCACTAAAAGACAGCCTGATTGCTTCTAGGTTTTGGCAGTTATGAATAAAGCTGCTATAAACATTCCTGTGCAGGCTTCTCTATGGTCATAAGTTTCCACCTCCTTTGGGTAGAGACCAAGGAGCTTCACTTCTGAGTCACATGGAAGAGTATGTTTTGTTTTATAAGAAACTGCCAAACTGCTTTCCAAAGTGACTGTATGATTTTGCAATCCCATCAGAAATGAATGAGAGTTCCTGTTGCTTCACATCCTTACCAGCATTTGATGTTGTCAGTGTCTGGATGTCGGCCATTCTAATGGGCTTGTAGTGGCCTCTCATTGCTGTTTTAATTTGCAATTCCCTAATTACATGTGACATGGAGCATCTTTTTTTCCCCCAGTTTTATTGAGATATGATTGACATATAACTTTGTATTAGTTTACAGTATACAACATAATAACATGATACATGTAAATATTGCAAAATGATCATCACAGTAAGTTTAGTGTGATGATATATAGCCTCACATAGTTACAGTTTTTTTCCTTGTGATGAGAACTTTTAAGATCTGCTATCTTAAGTTGCTTCAGTCATGTCTGATTTTTTGTGACTCCATGGACTGTAGCCCTCCAGGCTCCTCTGTCCATGGAATTTCTCAGGCAAAAATACTGGAGTGGATTGCCATGCCCTCCTCCAGGGGATCTTCCCGACCCAGGGATCAAACCCACGTCTCTTGTGTCTCCTGCATTGGCAGGCAGGTTCTTTACCACTAGCGCCACCTGGGAAGCCCCCTAGGTAGATTTTATGGTAATTCTGTTCTATTTTTAAGTTTTTGAGGAACCTCCATACTGTTTTCCATAGTGAGTGTAGCAATTTACATTCCCACCCACAGTGCACAAGGGTTTTCTTCTCTCCACATTCTCACCAACACTTGTAATCTCTTACCTTTTTGATAATAGGCATTCAACAAATATCTCACTGTGGCTTTGATTCGCATTTCTGTGGTGATTAATGATGCTGAGCACCTTTTCACACACCTGTTGTTTGGACCTTTTTAAAATCTGATTTCTTATAGTTAAATTTTAAGAGTTCTTTGTATATTTTGGATAATACTCCTTTATTAGATGTGTCTTTTGGAAATATTCTTCCAGTCTGTGGTTTTTCTTTTTATTCTCTTGAGTTTCGTTTGCAGAACAGAAATGTTTAATTTTAATGCAAGTTAGGCTTATCAGTTATTTCTTTCATGGATCATGCCTTTGGTATTATACCTAAAACATCATCACTATGCTCAAGGTCGTCTAGGCTTTCTCCTATTTTATCTTCTAGGGGTTTTATAGTTTTGCATTTTAATTTAAGTCTGTGATCCATATCAAGTTAATTCTTGTGAAAGCTGTAAGACTGTATCTAGAATTATTTTTTCCATGTGGATGTCTAGTTGTTCCAGCACCATTTGTTGAAAAGACAGTTTTTTTCCTCCCTGGTATTGCCTTTGCTCCACCTGGGGATGGGGTTAGGGACCGCCCCTATCTGGAGCCCTGTCACTGCTCCTTTTCCCTTTGCTAAAGACCTGCAGACCCCAGATGGGGGCGCTTCCTAACCCCATCCCCCGGTGGAGCAGAGCCCCAGCCAACCTGTGTAATTTGTGAACCATGAGTGAGAAATAAACCTTTATTGAGCTCACCATTGAGACTGAGAATTGTTATTACAGCATAATGCAGCAGAAGCTGCCAGAACACAAGTGTGAAAAAGGGAAATTTCAAAACAGGGAGAAGCTTATAGTGTGGGTGGCTCAATTTCAGTAAAGGTGATCCTCTTTGGGAGCTCTACATGGGGCTTCCCAGGTGGCACAATAGTAAAGAACTCGCCTGCCCATGCAGGAGACCTGGGTTCTATCTCCTGGAGGAGGAAATCGCAACCCACGCTAGTGTTCTTGCCTGGAAAATTCCATGGACAGAGGAACCCGGTGGGCTACAGTCCATGGGGTCACAAAGAGTCAGACACGACTGAGCACTCACATACCTCCCACTCTCCCTTGTTAGCATCAGCATCAACTGAGACAACTGACTGCCTTTATCCAACTGTGATTCTAAGGCTTGAAGACCATTTTCCTACTTGGGACAGTCTTGTGGGAGATGTGCAAAAAGGTAGATTCACTTTCTAGATTATTTATAATTCCAAAGTGCAGCTTGTTCATAATATAACAGTCTCTAAATCTATGTGCTTTTTGCTCATAGCAAGGTGGCTGGGCTTCATTCCCTGGTCATCTCCTGGACCCAAACAAAGGGACCATGCTTGGTCGTCTCCTCCAGGTCCGTGGTTCCCCATGTACCTTTAGTCTATTGGACCCTCATACCCACTCACCCCTTGTGGAGAGCAGAATTTAGGGTAAGGTAGAATATAAATAAGTATACCCAGGGCCTTTTAATTTATAGCTTTTTGTTTTTATTCCTGTGACTAAAACTGCCTTTCCCCAATCTTATGACTCCTCACTAGAGAATAATGGTAGAAGGGAGTTTGTTCTTTTATCCCTCCTGTTTTCTGGAACTGGCCCATATACAAGGTCACAGCAGATGCAGCCACCCTGGTACAATGTGATCCTGCCCCGGACCAAGGTGGATACCCAGCCTGGGCTGGGCAGATAATTCCCTCTGCAGATCGAGAATTCAGGGTGGCTACTGAACATCTCTTGTTATTATCTTTATTAATTCAATATTTATTTCTTGTTTGGTTGGTAGCAGTCCCCTTTTGCTAATGGTCAAGAGCCCTGGGGCCCGAGAATCTGGGTCCTATCCCAGCTCTGCAACTTAGTTTCAATTAGTTGTGAGACCTTAGCTAGGATGTGTTCACCTGTGCCTCACTCTGTTCCCCAGCTATAAACTGTTCACTCTGTTCCCCAGCTCTAAAGAGGGGATAATGTGCTGATTAAACTAGTAAACAAGGGCTTCCCAGGTGGTGCTAGCAGTAAAGAACCTGCCTGCCAATGCAGGAGACATAAAAGATGCAGGTTCAATCCCTGGGTCAGCAAGATCCCCTTGAGGAGGGCACAGCAACCCACTCAGTATTCTTGCCTGGAAAATCCCCATGGACAGAGGAGCCTCGCAAGCTACAGTGCACAGGGTCACAAGAGTCAGACATGACTGAAACTATTTTAGCACGCAAGGTGAGGTTCAAATGAGTTGTCTAAAGTACTTAAAACCATGCCCAGCAAACAGTGAACTTCATGTAGCATTTGCTCTTACTCGTCTATGTTTGGGATGGGACTGACCTCAGCCTTGACTCCAGGACCAGACACATGGCCCCAGCCTGGCCAAAGAGTATTTCCTTCTATCTGGTGGGTCAGAAGTAAGCATGTGACCAAAGCTGGGCTTTCCTGTGGCCAATCGTGAGACTTGCTGGGACTCTCAGAGAACCAGAGGGTTGAGGAGGACGAGAAATCCGAGTCCTGTTAGTCATCTGGTCCCAAGAGGACTGAACCAGGAGCGACTGGAGCCCCTGCAGGTGCCTGTGGAAGGAGAAGTGTCTCCCGAGGTGCCAAGTGACCACCTGGATCCAGTGGGCCAGAGTGCTGGGTTATTTGAGCTGTTAAATTCCCTAATTAGCTTAAACGAGTTTGAGCTGCTTTTTCCCTTTTGTGTCCCCTGCAGAAGAAAAACAATCCTGATATTTTCAGTCTGGGCTGGTTCCTTGAACAAAGGAGAAAAAGCCATGCCCATCAGGGCCACCCGGTGTGCTGTGTGTGGAGAAGCCAGGCCTCCAGATGGTCCTCCAGGTCCTGCTGCAGCTGGGCTCCCAGGGTCTACAGGACGCCAGTGTAACCTGATAATAAAGCTCCCTTTTTTGCTTTAGCTATTGTATTTTCTGATATGTTTTTTTAGGAAGTAACATAAACAGAAAATGAACATTCTATAAGGTCCTCATGTATATAATAGGGCTTCACTTTTGGCTCAGCTGGTAAAGAATCCGCCTGCAATGTGGGAGACCTGGGTTCGATCCCTGAGTTGGGAAGATCCCCTGGAGAAGGGAACAGCTACCCACTCCAGTATTCTGGCCTAGAGAATTCCATAGACTGTATAGTCCATGGGGTCACAATGAGTCGGACACTACTGAGCAACTTTCACCTGTATAATAACTTGCTATTGTATTTTCCAAACAACAAATATGATCCTAATAGATGGACTTGTGTTTAAAAGACAAAAAAATCTCCTCTCTACACTCACTGTCAGCAGATGACTGGAGTCCACATGTGCGTGCTAAGTCGCTTCAGTCATGTCCAACCTTTTGTGACCCCATGGACTATAGTCTGCCAGGCTCCTCTGTCCATAGGATTCTCCAGGCAAGAATACTGGAGTAGGTTGCCATGCCCTTCTCCAGGAGTTTTCCCAACTCAGGGATTGAACCCATGTCTCTTACATCTCCTGCATTGGCATGCAGGTTCTTTACCACTAGCACCACCTGGGAAGCCTCCCCTCCCACCTTGATAAATATGTTGACAAAACAGAAGTGTGATCTCTGGTTGCATCTTTCTTGTCCATTCTAGGATGAAAAGGCACCCCCACCCCCACCTCACACAGCCCTAAGTCTTCTGTCTTCTCTCCAGAACTGGAGAGGATTGCTCCCCAACTTTTTCCACCAATGGCTTCTCCTTTTTGCCTTCAAACAAGTCTGCTGCTGCTAAGTCGCTGCAGTCGTGTCCGACCCTGTGCAACCTCATAGACAGCAGCCCACCAGGCTCCCCCATCCCTGGGATTCTCCAGGCAAGAACACTGGAGTGGGTTGCCATTTCCTTCCCCAATGCATGAAAGTGGAAAGTGAAAGGGAAGCCGCTCAGTCATGTCCGACTCTTAACGACCCCATGGATTGCAGCCTACCAGGCTCCTCCATCCATGGGATTTTCCAGGCAAGAGTACTGGAATGGGATGCCATTGCCTTCTCCATCAAACAAGTCTAAGAGTCCCCTATTATCTAAAAATTCAGGATTTTAAGAGTGCTACAGGCTTGCCTCTGCCTGTAACCTGCCTACTCTTCTTGGCACCCAACTGGCACGTTCTGTTCTCTCAGAGCGCCTCTGGCCAGCGCCAGGTCTTGGCTCTGTCCTGGCACCAGCCTTCTCTGGACATTGGTTCTCTGAACCTTAAAAGGTTCTTTCCTCTAGGACATCAGGGCACCTGTCTCTGGTGTAGCCCTTCTGCCACCAGGGTCCTCCAGGCCTCTGCAGCTTCTCAGAATGCTGGCCTTTCTTCCTATGCTCTTGCCTACTTAGCCTCTTTACTGCAATTTCAGGGTTCAGTGTATTCAAAATCAGCACTTCTGCACAAACAGTGGTCTGCTCAGCAGCTCGGCCAAGCAGTGGAGGAGTTGGGGGCTGGGACTGCAGGGTGCGGACTTGGACCCCACTTCCACTGGTCCCGAATCTCACGACCTTGGGCAAGTTACTACCACACCTTGAGCTTCAGTTTCCTCATCTGTAGATGGGGTTGATACTAATACTCACCTCACAGGATTGCTACAGGCACCAAGAGGGATGCTGTATGGAAGAGCTCATCGAACACTTTAATGCATGGTATTGTTCTTGCCTGGAGAATCCCAGGGACGGCAGAGCCTGGTGGGCTGCCATCTATGGGGTCGCACAGAGTCAGACACGACTGAAGCAACTTAGCAGCAGCAGCAGCAGCATTGAGTATCTTTAGAGTGAAAAATTAAGAAAACAGGCTTAGAGTCAAAGCCTGGACTTTACTGCTGGTCATATCCTTTCCTAACTGTAGGACCTTGACTCATGAATTAGCATTTTGTGAATTTTCCCCATCCGCAAAAGGGACGTCTTATCATGACCCTGACAGCTTGATAGGAAGAGGAAGGTGGTGACCACACGCTCAGTTCTTCGACCAGTACCTTGCACACAGGAAGTATTTATTAAACATCTGCTGTAACTTATTTCATCACCCTCATCTGCTACCCCGACTTTTCCCTAGTTCACAGGATCTGTAACCTTCCCACCTTCCAGTGCCCACGCCTTCAGTCTGTTTCATCAGTACTCATGTGATCCCAGGTGGCTTCGGTGACCGACGTGTGTTCAAGGCACTGGCCCTGGTGGTGCACATCCAGGGAAGAAGCCTGTGGTTTCTGTCTCCCCCATCTCATCCTGACATCCTCCTCCGCCCAGGCTGCTTGCTTGGGGTCTGCCTCTGACCTGAGGGCACCGTGAAGTCTTTACATGATTTGCCATCCTTCAGTTTGTCTAATGTGTAACAGGCTCTTATTGTTTCTTCCTAAACACTTTCCTTCTCTGAGACAAACCCCCTTGTCTGTAGACTGGCCTCCTGGTCTCCTGTCTGCCACCAACATCAGAACACACTGGGCAGCCCTGCTGGTGGTTGAAACATTCCAATACTGGCTGCAAGTATGTATGTGTCAACCCCAGTCTCCCAGTTTATCCCAGCCCTGTTTTGCCCTTGTTTCCTTTGTATCCATATATCTATTCTCTACCTCTGTGTCTCTAGTTCTGCTTTGTAAAATAAGATTGTCTGTACCACATTCCAGTTGGTGTACTTTGTTATGGCAGCTCTAGGAAATGGTTACACTGACTTCATGGGCTGGAGCCTTGGCTGAACCTAAGCTGCTGAGAGTGAGCTGCCTGAGAGTGGTCTCCTGGCTGGCTGACCTGCTGCCATGCCTGTGGGTCAGTGTCCTGCCAGGTTGTCACTCTACCATCCTCCCATTCTCAAAGTGAAGTGTTAGTTGCTCAGTCATGTTTAACTATTTGTGACCCCGTGGACTGTAGCCTGCCAGGCTCCTCTGTCCATGGGATTCTCCAGGCAAGAATACTGAAGTGGATTGTTATTCCCTTCTCAAGGGGATCTTCCCAACCTAGGGATCGAACCCAGATCTCCTGCATTGCAGCCACCAGGGGAGCCCCAGTATTCTTGCCTGGGAATTTCCATGGACAGAGGAGTCTGGTGGACTACAGTCTATGGAGTCGCAAAGAGCTGGACACAACTGAGCAACTAATACTTTCACTTTTCTGGTCCCCTTCTCAAAGCCCACTTCTAAAGAGACCACTCTGCCTGCACACAATCTTTCTAGCCATGCATTTCAGTAGCTCCCTATTGCCTATCAATTCATTGCATCAAATTAAAAAACCTAAGTTTTTTTTTTTATCCTCCTCTGTTCCAAAAGATATTTAGGATAGTATCTTATTTACTTTTTTGAGATTCTTAGTGATCTCACTGCAAAACTAGACCTTCCAACAGTCTCAGAATCCAGACCAAATTATTAGCTTAATTTGTTCAGATCATCTGTTCATTTGCTGACATTGTCTCCGGGGCCATCTACTCTGTGTCTGGCACAGCTGTGCATCAGTAGTCAAGGCCTCGCTCTCAGGAGCGTGAGTTCAGCTGGGGCTCCAGCCCATGGCGTCAGTGTATCCATTTCCTGGAGCGGCCATAACAAAGTACAAAAACTGGGTAGCTTATAAAAACAGAAATGTATTGATACTTCCTCACAGAGCTGGAGGCTGGGAGTCGGAAATCAAGGTGTAGGCAGGCAGGGCTATACTCCCTCCAAAGGTCCCAGGGAAGACTCCTTCCCTGCCTCTTGCAGTTTCTGGGGGCCCTCAGTGTTCCCTGGTCTGTGACAACGCAACCCTAATTTCTGCCTCCATCTTCACACGGCAGTCTTCTCCCTGTATGTCCAGATTTCCCGCTCTTTATAAGGTCACCAGTCATTGGACTTAGGGCCCATTCTAATCTAGCATGTCTTCTTAATGGCATCTTAGCAAAGTCCCTCTTTCCAAATAAGGTCACATTCTCAGGTGCCAGGTGTTCGAGCTTAACATCTCTTTTATGGGGACACAACTCAATCCACAACAAAGCATCGAGGACAACAAATGAGAACAAAATTTTAATGAAAAATAGCTTTTTAAAATACTCCAAATTTGCTTAAAATTCATAATTTTATAGTACAAACCAGTAATGGACAGTGGTTGAGAGCTTGGCCCACTGAATCATAGCATCTGAGTTTAAATTCTAAAAAGATAAACTTCTTCCCTTTTTCAGAAATAGGTTAATAGTAGTGAGATGGTTGGATGGCATCACAAACTCAATGGACATGAACTTGAGCGAACTCCAGGAGATAGTGAGAGACAGGGAGGCCCGGGGTGCTGCAGTCCATGGGATCGCAAAGAGTTGGGCATGACTTAGTGACTGAATAACAACAAAATAGTAATGCCTATGTCATTGAACTGTTGGGAGGTGGTGAGCATGTCAATTTAACATGATAAACATGTCAATTACCACATATAACACTGATCTATTTAACCACTTATTCTGATTTACTCCTTTTTAATTTATCATTTAGAATCTTAATTTTTCAAAAAGGTAGAACATCTTAAAGCCATTGTTATTGCACCTTAAATCAAGCATTATTTGCACTTGTGCAATCCTTAGCTGTCGTTTGTAAATGGGCTACTCTATGCTCATACAGTTCACCTTCTATTAAGTAACAGGGATTATAAATATCAAGTTATTCAGACACTGTATTCCATTACGGTGAACATTCTGCTCGCATGGCCTACCTTCTATGGGAAGGTAAATCAGATTATAAAATTGAGCCATTGTGACATCATATAGCCACTGCAGTGAACTGGAAGACAGTGCCTACTTGATTTTATTTAAACTGAAATTTCCCATAATGACAGCAGCCTGGGACAACATAACCACCCATTAGCCAAGTTCAAGAGCTGTTTACACAGTACATAGGTAAAATGGGTTTTGCTACTATAAATTTTACCTGTAGTGACTTTTCATTAATATGGGCCAAGGTAAACTGATTAGGCTATCAATCTCTGGAAAGTCGAAGCCTCACTGATTGAATATTATAGTAAGAGCAAATTGGCCACATTTCCCCACTATTCTTGAAAGGAATGGCCACCAGGGAAGCATGTAATATAGTTGTACCATAACCTCTTTTTAAAGGTATAGAAATTGAGATGTGTGGGCATTTCCCCCCCCTTTTGGCCATGCCTTGCAGCATGCAGGCTCTTAGTTCCCCAACCAGGGATTGAACCCAAGACTCCTGCAGTGGAAGCACAGAGTCTTAACCACTGGACCACCAGGGAACCCCCAAGATGTGGGCATTTTTAAAAGGTATTTTTTAAACTTTGCACTCTTAATTGAGTGCAAAGTTTAAATTGAGACTCTTAATTGCTGTACGCTAGCGTTTGAACTGTGACTAGAAAACACATTGCCCTGAACTTCTAACCCAGCAGCAGTTCTCAAACTTTTTGGTCTCAAGATCCTTTACACTTTCTGAAATCATTGAAGACCCCCCCAGAGAACTTTTGTGTGGGTTGAAAGTGAAAATGTTAGTTGTTCAGTCATGTCCAATTCTATGCAACCCCATGGATTGTAGCTCACCAGGCTCCTCTATCCATGGAATTCTCCAGGCAAAAATACTGGAGTGGGTAGCCATTCCCTTCTCCAGGGGATCTTCCTGACCCAGAGATCAAACCCAGGAAATCCTGGGTTTCCTGCCTTGCAGGCCTGGCATATTCTTTACTGTCTGAGCCACTTTGAAGCCCTTTGTGTGGGTAAGATCTATTAATGTTATATTAGAAAGGATATGTTTTAAGAAAGTAAAACAAACTATTTGTTAATTCATTTTAAAATTATAGCCACATCGCCATTATATGTCACTGTTACAGCAATGACATCATCATATGTAGGGAGCCTCTGGAAAGCCCCATAATCTATTCATGAGAGAATGAGAGTGAAAAAGGTGAATAACATCTCAGCATTATTGTGAAAATAGTTATAGGTTATCAATTTTCTTGTTATCTTTAACAGGGAAGCAACACAGGCAATACAGAGTTTGGGTTCTGAGTGGACTCAGGAGGTTGATGCCCTGGGTAGAATTCTGGCTCCACCACTTAGCTGCATGGCCTTGGGTCAGGGGTGAGGAGTCACATAGCCTCTCTCAGCCTCAGTGTCCTACCTGGAAAATGAGCACTCTATTCCCCATTACCTCAGAGGCCTGCTGTGGGGTTTAACTGAAATAATGCCTATAAAGGAAGACTGCTTTCCCAGCCACCTTTCAGGTAAGGTAGGCTTGGCCATGAGGGTGAGGGCCATAGCGTCCCTGCCTGAAAGCCTTTTCTCGCCCATCCTCCCGCCCTTGGAGGCGTGAGGAGGAGCTGGAGCCCTGAGCTGCTGGATTGTGACAGGAACAAGAAGTAAATCTTCATCTTATTAAGCCACGGAGATTTGGAGCTTATTCACAAATGCAGAATAGCCTGGCCCATCTTCACTAATACGTAAGGGAACTCACTGGAAGGAGAGGACTCTAAGGGGGTGATATTTAAATGGAAATTTTTAAAGATTAAAGAGAAACCACTACTTAAAAAGGCTGGGAGGCTTTCCAAGCAAGGGAGTAGAAAATACAAAAGCCCCTAGAGGGAAGGAAGACCAGCTGTGAGCCAGAGAGGGGCAGCAGGAGATGAGCCTGAGGGAGGCGCCAGAAGATGAGCCTGAGGGGGTCGGTAGGAGGGGGGCAATAGGAGATGAGCCTGAGGGGGGCCAGCAGGAGCTGAACTTGAGGGGGGCGGTAGGAGGGGGGGGCGCCAGGAGATGAGCCTGAGGGGGCGGTAGGAGGTGGGCAGTAGATAAGCCTGAAGAGCAGTCAGACCTGGCACTGAACCACTGAAGGACCCGACTCCCTGGGCTTTCACCCCACAGGAGAGGTGGTTCTGGGGCACCACCACCCAGCTCCTCTGGGTGAGTCACAGAGCCCTGGGTGGCTCCGGGGTGAGGCTGACTGCCCTGGATGACGTGAACACAGCCAGAGAGGCAGTCTCGAGGATATTCGAGAAGCCTAAGGAACAAGGCTCACGTTGGTGCTACAGAAAGTTAATCACATTCAGAGCCCTGGCATGACCATGTTCATTACCATCTTCCTGAAGTTATTCTGCAGCTTCTGAATGTCAAAGTTTCTGTAAGACCTCACCGAGAGAGAAAAGGAGGACTGCCAGGAGCTCTACCCCAAGGGGATGGGCAGCATCAGTAGCCGCATTCGGACATTTCATGTTGCCGGTGAGGTTGCCCTGGTTCACAGCTGCATAGCAGCTGCAGCTGAGCCTGACATTCTTGTTTAACAGCACAAGAGGCAGCTTCAGGAGAAGTTTCCAGGCTTGTGTTCTGGTGGGTTTTGCCATCACAGCTGTGGTTTTTAGAGAACTGCTGAGTAAACACAGCTTCCCAGGTGGTGCAGTGGTAATGAATCCACCTGCAGAGGCAGGAGATGCAAGAGACTCAGGTTCAGTCCCTGGGTCAGGAAGATCACCTGGAGAAGGAAATGGCAACCCACTCAAGTATTCTTGCTTGGGAAATCCCATGGACGGAGGAGCCCAGTGGGCTACAGGCCATGGGTTCACAAAGAGTCGGACGCAACTGAGCACGCACACACATGCATACACCAAGTAAATATTTGTTGAATCAATGTTACAATTCAGAACCATCACACAAAATTATGGCCCACCTCACTGCAAGAGTTTTTTAAGTTCAAATTCCACTTATTAGGCACCTTGGAGTCAATGATGCTGAAGAGTTAGCAGTGTTTTATCAACCTGATTCCAAGAAAAGGGATGGAGCCATTTGCTTTTCATACTGGGCATGTTAATTGATATGTAACTAGTATAAAAGTGTATACATTTTAAGTAAGTCAGATCAAAAGGAGAATCAAATGTTATCAAATGAAAATGATTAGCTTGTAGTTCCAAAAGAACTCATTCACTTACAGCAATGCCCCTCTTCAGGTGTCACATGGTATTTGGAATTCAAGTCTTGCTGATGGACTGTAAGGAAGTTTTCCAGATGGGATGATGGAAGTGGAATTACATGCAAATGTGAGCAGGGAGGATGCGGTGCTGAGGGTCCAGGACAGGATGCGGGCAGCTGTCCCTGACTGACAGCCTTTGGACAGCCTTGACTTACAGATAAGTTTTGTTCATTCCACACCAACTTGGCTCTCATGGTTTTAATTTTAATTTTGTTGTCAACATTTTGAAGTGGGGAGATAGAGACTTCCCTGGCAGTCCAGTGGTTAAGTCTCTGAGCTTCCAATGCAGAAGACATGGGTTTGATCCCTGGTCAGGGAACTAAAATCCCACATGTGGCCCCAAAAAATGTTTTTGATTTAAAAATTAAACTATAAGAAAAAAAAGAGGAAATGTCAGGTAAAAATCAAGGTCTCTGGCTTTCTTTGAAATTTTTGTAAGTATCTGGCTAAAATGAGCCTAAAAGCCCAGAAGATAGCAACGAGTTAGAGCTGAGCTGGCACTCTCCTCCCAGGACGGTACACTTTCTCTCCAGTTTGCCACAGTCCCCTCCATTCCTTAGTGTCTTCTCCTTAGCCAGTTTCATGCATTGCCAACACCATGGGAGTCTTCGAGGGGCCCTCAATAAACGGCATCTCTCTTTTTCTTCTTTGGGTTCTAAAGAAGCTGGAGAAAGAAAACAGCGAATAAAGCTGAAAACAAAAATATCCTTTTTACTTATTGAGAGAGAAGAGGCTGGAGGCGTGGATTATATCTGCAGGCAAAAGCAAGCTGACACTGGGTGAGGGCAGGACATGCAGTGACTCTCACAGTACAGGGAGTGTGGGCTCTGTGCATGGACCTGCTTCCAGGAGGAAAAGGGACAGAACCGAGCCACATCTCAGAAGTTTACCCTTCCCCAAAGGTGTCAAAAGGCAGAGAGGCCTGGAGTGATGGTCTTGAAGATCCCAGAAAGGGGAAGGAGCCCAGGTTGCTGGCCTGGCCCCCGGGAGCACTGGGCTGAGGACGGCTGGAGAAAGGATTCCAGAATGTGCCAGGCTGATAAAAACCATCTCCTCCCATGGTGGTGGTGAGTTCTTCAAGTGGCTTTTAGCTCAAGGCAAATAAATATGGTAACATTCAGCAACAGTGAAAATGAAGAGTCTAGAAAGAAAGAAGCCAAACCCACTGATAAACTGGAATGAATCAACAGGATCAAGCTGGCATCCATTCGAGTGGAATGAAAAGCACTGAAAATGAAGGCCAAGGAATAAAGACGAAGAGCTGAAAGGGAATCCAAGATGTGCTGAGGACATGGGGGCTAAATTCAGGAAAATAAGGGAGAGAGAGACAGAGAGGGAAGGAGAACAGACTGGCAACCAGCAGAGATGGAGGGGCAGCAGCTGAGGGAGTATCATCATATTTATTGAGGGCAGCAGGTGCCGAGCACATTCACGACCCTACAAAGCCCAGGCGTGCCTCGCCTTACTGCTCTCCACTTTACTGCACTTCACAGATAATTGTGTTTTTTACAGATTGATGGTTTGTGGCAGTCCTGCTTCGAGCAAGTCTATAGGCACCATTTTTCTGACATCATTTGCTCACTTTGTGTTTCTGTGTCAGTTTTTGGTAATTCTTTCAATATTTCATATTTTTCCATTATTATTGTATTTGTTAGGGTGATCTGTGATCAGTGATCTTTGATGTTACTATCATAACTGTTTTGGGGCACCATGAACCTTGATCATACAAGACAGTGAACTTAATTCATGAGTATTGTGTCGCTGCTCCTCGGACCAGTTGTTCCCCCATCTCTCTGCCTTTCCTGGGGCCTCCTTATTCCCTGAGACACAACCATATTGAAATTAAGCCAGTTAAAAATCCTACAATGGCTCTAAGAGTCCATGTGAAAGAAGAGTCACCATCTGTCACCTTAAACCAAAAGCTAGAAATCATCAAGCTTGGTGAGAAAAGCACATCGAAAGCCGAGAGAGGACAAAAAGCTAGGCACCTTGCACCAGTTAGCCAAGTTGTGCGTGAGAAGGGAAAGTTCTTGAAGGAAATGAAAAGTGCTACTTCAGTGAGCACGTTGGTGGTAAGAAAGGAAAACAGCCTTATTGCTGATGTAGAGAGAGTTTGAGTGATCTGGATAGAGGATCAAACCAGCCACAACATTGCCTTAAACCAAAGCCTGATCCAGAACGAGACCCTAACTGGCCTTCAATTCTATGAAGGCTGAGAGAAGTGAGGAAGCTGCAGAAGAGAAGTGTGAAGCTAGCAGAGTTTGGTTCATGAGGTTTAAGAAAGAAGCCATCGCCAGAACATGAAAGTGGAAGGTGAAGCAGCAAGTGCTGGTGTCGAAGTTATCCAGAAAGACCTAGCTTAGACAATTAATAAAGGTGGCTATGCTACACAACATCTTCAGTGTACATGAAACAGTCTTATATTGGAAGAAGACGCCATCTGGATGTTTCATTTCTAGAGAGAAGTCAGTATCTGGCTTCAGAGCTTCGAACAACAGGCTAACACTAATTTATTTTCTTGGGCTCCAAAATCACTGTAGATGGTGACAATAGCCACAAAATTAAAGGTTGCTTGCTCCTTGGAAGAAAAGCTATGATAAACCTAGACAGCGTATTAAAAAGCAGAGACAATGCTTTGCCGACAAATGTCGGTAGAGTCAAAGCTAGGGTTTTTCCAGTAGTCATGTATGGATATGAGAGTTGGACCATAAAGAAGGCTGAGCACTGAAGAACTGATGCTTTTGAACTGTGGTGCTGGATAAGACTCTTGAGAGTCCCTTGGACAGCAAGGATATCAACAAGTCAATCCTAAAGGAAATCAGCCCTGACTATTCATTGAAAGGACTGATGCTGAAGCTAAAGCTCCAATACTTTGACCACCTGATGGGAAGAGCCGACTCATTAGAAAAGACCCTGATGCTGAGAAAATCGAAGGCAGAGGGAGAAGGGGATAACAGAGGATGAGATGGTTGGGTGGCATCATTGACACAATACACATGAGTTTGAACAAACTCTGGGGATAGTGAAGGACAGGGAAGCCTGGCATGCTACTGTTCATGGGGTCACAAAGAGACAGACACAACTTAACAACTCAACAGCAACAACACTCTATTAGGGACTAATGCAGCTGATGACTTGAAGTTGAAGCCAATGCTCATTTACCATTTCTAAAATCCTAGGGTCTATAAGAATGATACTAAATCTACTCTGCCTGTGCTCTATAAATGGAACAATAAAGCCTGCATGACGGCACATCTGTCTACAATATGGTTTAGTAAATATTTTAAGACCACTGTTGAGGTTTATTGTTCAGTAAAAAAAGATTCCTTTCAAAATATTACTGGCATTGATTATGTACCTGGTCACCCAAGAGCTCTGATGGGGATGTACAGTGGGATTACTGATGTTTTCATGCTAGCTAACACAGCATTCATTCCACAGCGCATGGATCTAGGAGTCATTTCAACGTTCAAGTCTTACTTAAGAAATACATTTCATAAGGCTATAGTGGCCAGAGATAATGATTCCTCTGAAGGATGTCATGAAGGACATTAGTGATTCATAGAAAGCGGTCAAGATATCAACATGAACATGAGTTTGGAAGAAGTTGACTCCAGCCCTCCTAGATGACTTTGAGGGGTTCAAGACTTCAATGGAGGAAGTAGCTGCAGATATGGTGGAAATAGCAAGAGAACTAGAATTAAATGTGGAGCCTGAGGATGAGACTGAATTGCTGGAATTTCATGGTGGTGGTTTAGTCGCTAAGTTGTGTCCAACTCTTGGTGACCCCATGGACTGTAGCCTGCCAGGCTCCTCTGTCCATGGGATTTTCCAGAGAATACTGGAGTGGGCTGCCATTTCCTTCTCCAGGGGATCTTCCCCACCCAGGAATTGAACCCTGGTCTCCTGCATTGCAGGCAGATTCTTTACCAACTGGACTACCAGGAAGACCCAATAAAATCTCATGATAAAACTTTAATGGATGAGGCATTGCTTCTGACAGATGAGCAAAGAAAGTGATTTCTTGACATGAAGTCAACTCCTTGTGAAGATGCTGTGAAGAGTGTCGAAATGGCAACAAGAACAAAAAATAGAACATAACATGAACTTGATTGATAAAGCAGTGGTAGGGCTTGAGAGGATTGATTCAAATTTTGGAAGACGCTCTACTGTGGGTAAAATGCCATCAAACATCACTGCAGGATACAGAGAAATTGTTCCTGAGAGGAGGGGTCAATCAATGAGGCAGCTGTCATTGTTGTCTTATTTTAAGAAATTGCCACAGCCACCCCAGCCTTCAGCAACCACCACCCTGATCAGTCAGCAGCCATCAGTATGAGGCAGGACCTTCCACAGGCAAAATATTATAATGTACTAAAGGCTGATCATGGTTATCATTTTTAGCAATAAAGTATTTTAAAATTAAGGTACGTATTTTTTTAGACACGATGTTAATGCACATTAATAGACTCCAGTGTCATGTAAACATAACTTTTATATGCACTAGGAAACCAAAAAATTCATGTGAGTTGCTTTGTTGCAGTACCCACATACCTCAGAGATATCATAGGTTCAGTTCCAGACCAACGCAGTAAAGCAGATATGAATAATGCACTATATAGTCTTTAAAGATGAGGAAACCAAGGCCCAGAGTGGTTTTAAAGGGCCAATGGAGGGACTCCAAGGCTAGTCTCACCGGCTTCGAAATCCTTCCTCTCTTCCTTCCTGTCCTTCAGGCCAAGCATAAGCAGTTGCTCTGAAAGCAGGGGGCCAGGGTCAGCTCCGTCAGAGAACCACCATCAGGAGTCAGGGAGCTGGCTGGGTTGGGAAGCCCCCATCTGACCTGACCCTGGGCAGGTAGGCATGCTGGCCTCTCCCTGCCAGGAGATTGTTTGCTCTTGTCTGTGGTGCTGGGACCCCACCTTTCCCATCTTCTGCCCACTCCCCCTCCCCATGAAGTGAAAAACATGGGCAAACAGAGGTGACTTTGACCACCGCCGCACCAACCCTGCACACATTGTTTAACCCTCTCAGGTCATCAGGAGTAAGTGTTCTGGAAAAACGGGAGAGGTGCAGGCCAGACCTCTCCCTGAGGGGCTTCCTTGACTACAGTTTGATCCGGAAGCCCCCAGCAGACAAACCTCAGTCACACCTATTCCGGGTCACATTCACTCAGTATTTCTCCAAGAAATCAGCCGTTGAAACGTCCTTAATAGGAAATGTTTTTAGAAGGAGCATATGGAGAATCAAAAGGGAGCTAAATATAAACCTGAATTTGCAGAACTGAAGAAGGAGCAAAGAGAAGCTGAACAGAATGAGCTGGATGGAGAAGCTCTTTGCTAAAATAGGTTTTTTTCAGTGGATGTGGGTGTGTGTTTTGCTGTATATGTGAATTTCTAGAGCATTAGAGTTACCTATAATTAAAAAAAGAAAGAAAAAAAAAACAGTTTATGAGGCCAAAAATAATTCTGATGCCAGTCACATTATGGAAGTAGCTGAGGGCAGATGCACTAACTTCCATCAGAATAAATCCATGTGTCTGCATTTTACAGACTTAGAAGTGGTCAAATAGAACAGAGATTTTTTAAAATAGAAGTTTCAAATTTAAGATTTTTTTTAAGTTCTTGAAGCAGCTCTAGGAAAATTATTCTACATCATTAATGCTGAAATAAAAAAAGGCAAACGTTGAAGTTAGGGCATAAGCAGGCATGAAAGAAATTCCCATGGTCTAAAAAAGGTGAGGAAAGAACAAGGACTCCCCTGGTGGACTTCCCTGGCAGTCCAGTGGTTAAGACTCCGGGCTTCCACTACAGGGGGTGTAGTTTCAATCCCTGGTTGGGGAACTAAGATTCCACACACTGCAGGACACAGCCAAAAAAAAGAAATTTGAAACTTTAATAAATGGAAAGACATCCCATGTTTGAGGTTCACAAGACAATATTATTTTTTAATTAATTTTTATTGAAGTATAGTTGCTTTACCATGTTGTGTCAGCTTCTATTGCAAGGAAAAATGAATCAGCCATACATATACATATGCCCCCTCCCTCTTGACTTTTTTCCCATTCAGGTCACCACCCAGAGAATTAAGCAGAGTTCCCTGTGCTATACACTATGTTCTCATTAGTCATCTATTTTATACATGGTATCAATAGTGTGTATGGGTCAATCCCAATCTCCCAACTCCTCCAACCCCCTTCTTCCCGCTTGCTATCCGTACATTTGTTCTTTGCATCTGTGTCTCTACTTCTCCTTTGCAGGTAAGATCATCTATACTATTTTCTGCTTTGCAGGCAAATTCTTTACCTCTGTGCAACTAGCTGCTGCTGCTGCTGCTAAGTCGCTTTAGCCGCTTTAGTCGTGTCCGACTCTGTGAGACCCCATAGACGGAAGTCCCTAAATTCCACACATAGGCATTAAAATGCAATATTTGTTTTCTTTCTGACTTCACTCTGTATGACATAGATGGACCTAGAAAATATTATTAAGATGACAGTGGTCCTCAAACTGATCTACAGAGTCAATGCAATACGCATCAAAAGTCCCAGCTGGGCTTTCTGGAGAAATTGGCAAGTTGATTCTAAACTTCAAATGAAAATCGAAGATACCCGTAATAGATGAAACAACCTTGAAAAAGAACAGTTTGGGAGCACTCACAGTCCTCAATATCAAAACTTACAACAAAGCTAAAGTAATCAAGACTTTGTCATACTGACAAGAAGAGAGACATATAGACCAGTGGAACAGAACTGAAATTCCAGAAATGAACACTTGTGATTATGGTAAGCAGACTGTTGGCGAGGGTGCCAACATAATTCGATGGCCAAATCAATGGTTCTGGCATCTTTCAATAAAGGGTGCCAGAACCATTGGATATTCACATGCCAAAGAATGAAGTTGTATCTTTATCTTACAGCATATACAAAAATTAGCTCAAAATAGATCCTAGACCAAAATTTAGGAGCTAAAACTATAAAAATTTTAGAAGAAAACATAGGGATACATCTTTTTAAACTTGGGTTAGGCAGTGGCTTTTTAGATACACCATCAAAAGCACAAGTAATAAAAGAAAAAATAGAAAATTGGACTTTATCAAAATTAAAAATGTTTGTACTAATGACACCATCAAGAAGCGAAAAGACAATCATAGGAGAAAATATTTGCAAATCATTTGTGATAAGAAAATTGTATTCAAAGTATATCAAGAGCACTTACAATTTAGCAATGAAAAAGATACCCCAGTTTAAAATATGCAAAGTCTTTAAATAAAGGTTTATTCAAAGAATTACAAATGGCCGATAAGTAGAAGAAACTATGCTCAATATAACTGGTCATTAGAGAATTGCAAGTCAAAACCATGATACGATGCCACTTCATACCCACTAGGATGGCTATAATAAAAACACACAATGACAAGTGTTGGAGAGGATGTGGAGAAACTGGAATCCTCATAAGTTACTGTACGAATGTAAAATGGTGCAGGACTTTGGAAAACAGTTTGACAGTTCCTAAAATATTAAGGATAGAGTTTCTATATGACTTATCATTCCACTCCTAGGTATATGCTCAAGAGAAGTGAAAACATATATATTTACACAGAAATTTGTACAAAAATATTTGTAGTAGCATTATCAATAATGGCCAAAATGTAGAAACAATTCAAATGTCCATCAGCTGATAAATAAAGAAAATGTGTATATCCCACCTGGAATATTATTCACCCATTAAAAGGAATGCAATATTTATACATGTTACAACATGGATGAGCCTTGAAAACATGCTTGGTGAAAGAAGCCAAACATGAAAGACAGTAAGAATTTGTGTATATGTGACTCCATGTATTATATGATACTATCTACAGTGGACCTTCGAACAAGAGGGAGTTAAACTGTGTGGGTCCACTTATACATGAATTTTTTTGGATAAATCCATACTACAGTAATACCTAATTAGCAGTTGATTGAATTCAATATTGAAGAAACTTGGATACAGGGAGGGCTGACTGCAAAGTTATATAGATTTTCTACTGCAAGGAACATAGGTGCCTCCAACCTCCACATGGTTCAAGAGTCAATTGTATATGAAGTGACCAGAATGGGCAAATCTATAGAGACAGAAAATAGAATAGTGCCTTCTTAGAGCTGGGGAAGGCGGGGAACCGGGAGTCAGTGCTATGGGTGTGAGCCTCCTTTGGGTGAAGATGAAAATATTCTAAAATTAGTTTGTCGTAATGATTGCACAATTCTTTGAATGTACTAAAAACTACTGGGTTATACACTTTAACTGAATAAATTTTATAGTATGTGAATTATATCTCAGTGAAGCTGTTTTTAAAAAGTGAATTAGCCTTTAAAGCTAATAATTAAGCAAATTAATGTTTTACTATAATTTTAGGACAAGGTGATAATTTTCTTATGAATTTGATGGATATTTTAGGAAATAAGCCTCAAGTTTTTCATTGTAAAAAGATTTGCTGAAGTTTGGATTCTGTTTCTTCATTGAGGAATTTTCTCTCATTGTTACCTTAAGGAACAATACTAATTATTAAAATCTTGATCTTTCCCCTATTCCCTCCACACTAAGAAGCCCTAATAATAGGTAGCTAAAATTTTAAGGCAATAATAACCAGAAACATATCTGCTAGATCAGTGGGATTCAGACTTTTTTACTTCAGCTCACACTAGAAATATTTTCTTTTGCCTACTAGAACATGCCAACATATGCATGCTTGCTAAACTCACTTCAGTCATGTCCAATTCTTTGTGACCCGGTGGACTAGCGTGCCAGGCAACTCTGTCCATTGGATTCTCCAAGCAAGAATACTGCAGTGGGTTGTCAAGCCCTCCTCTAGGAGATCTTCCTGCCCTAGGGATTGAATCCGAATTTCTTACATCTCCTGCATTGGCAGGCTAGTTCTTTACCACTAGTGCCACCTGGGAAGCCCATACTAATATATAAGCAAATTAAATAGAATTTTCATGAATCAATATTCCCCAAAGAATAGTAAGGAGAGATAAGAAAGCCTTCCTCAGTGATCAGTGCAAAGAAATAGAGGAGAACAATAGAATAGGAAAGAAGGCAATGGCACCCCACTCCAGTACTCTTGCCTGGAAAATCCCATGGGTGGAGGAGCCTGGTAGGCTGCAGTCCATGGGGTCGCTAAGAGTCGGACACGACTGAAGCGACTTAGCAGCAGCAGCAGCAGAGATCTCTTCAAGAAAATTAGAGCTACCAAGGGAACATTTCATGCAAAGATGGGCTCAATAAAGGACATGTATGTATGAATCTAACAGAAGCAGAAGATATTAAGAAGAGGTGGCAAGAATACACAGAAGAACTGTACAAAAAAGATCTTCACGACCCAGACAATCATGATGGTGAGATCACTCACCTAGAGCCAGACATCCTGGAATGTGAAGTCAAGTGGGCCTTAGAAAGCATCACTATGAACAAAGCTAGTGGAGGTGATGGAATTCCAGTTGAGCTATTTCAAATCCTAAAAGATGATGCTGTGAAAGTGCTGCACTCAACATGCCAGCAAATTTGGAAAATTCAGCAGTGGCCACAGGACTGGAAAATGTTGGTTTTCATTTCAAACCCAAAGAAAGGCAATGCCAAAGAATGCTCAAACTGCTGCACAATTGCACTCATCTCACACACTAGTAAAGTAATGCTCAAAATTCTCCAAGCCAGGCTTCAACAATACGTGAACCGTGAACTTCCAGATGTTCAAGCTGGTTTTAGAAAAGGCAGAAGAACCAGAGATCAAATTGCCAACATCCACTGGATCATCAAAAAAGTAAAAGAGTTCCAGAAAAACATCTATTTCTGCTTTATAAACTATGCCAAAGCCTTTGACTGTGTGGATCACACCAAACTGTGGAAAATTCTTCAAGAGATGGGAATACCAGACCACCTGATCTGCCTCTTGAGAAATCTGTATGCAGGTCAGGAAGCAACAGTTAGAACTGGACATGGAACAACACACTGGTTCCAAATAGGAAAAGGAGTACGTCAAGGCTGAATATTGTCACCCTGCTTATTTAACTTATATGCAGAGTATATCATGAGAAACGCTGGGCTGGAAGAAGCTCAAGCTAGAATCAAGATTGCCGGGAGAAATATCAATAACCTCAGATATGCAGATGACACCACCTTTATGGCAGAAGATGAAGAAGAACTAAAGAGCCTCTTGATGACAGTGAAAGAAGAGAGTGAAAAAGTTGGCTGAAAGCTCAACATTCAGAAAACTAAGATCATGGCATCCGGTCTCATCACTTCATGGCAAATAGATGGGGAAACAGTGTCAGACTTTATTTTTTGAGCTCCAAAATCACTGCAGATGGTGATTGCAGCCACGAACTTAAAAGATGCTTACTCCTTGGAAGGAAAGTTATGACCAACCTAGACAGTATATTAAAAAGTAGAGAAATTACTTTTCCAACAGAGATCTGTCTAGTCAAGACTATGGTTTTTCCAGTAGTCATGTATGGATGTGAGAGTTAGACTATAAAGAAAGCTGAGTGCCAAATAATTGATGCTTTTGAACTATGGTGTTGAAGACTCTTGAGAGTCCCTTGGACTGCAAGGAGATCTAACCAGTCCATCCTAAAGGAAATCAGTCCTGAATATTCATTGGACAGACTGATGTTAAAGCTGAAACTCCAATACTTTGGCCACCTGATGTGATTCAAGGGAAAGATTGAAGGCGAGAGGAGAAGGGGACGACAGAGGATGAGATGGTTGGATGGTATCACCGATTTGATGGACATGAGTTTGAGTAAACTCCAGGAGTTGGTGATGGACAGGATGGCCTGGCATGCTGCAGTCCATGGGGTTGCAAAGAGTGGGACATGACTGAGTGACTGAACTGAACTGAATTGAACTGATGTGTGGTTTGGTGGTTTACTCACTAAGTTGTGTCCGATTCTTGCGGCCCCATGGATTGTAGCCCACCAGGCTCCTTTGTCTATGGGATTTTCCAGGCAAGAATACTGGAGTGGATTGCCATTTCCTTCTCCAGAGGATCTTCCTGACCCAGGGATGGAAGCTAGGTCTCTGCATTGCAGGCAGATTCTTTACTGACTGAGCTATGAAGGAAGCCCTGATGTATAACACCCTCTAATATTTTTCCTGTTCTGTTTTATTTCATTTTTGGAAGTGCTGGTCATGACAGTACATTTATTTTTATGAACCACAAATGGGGTTCCCCGGAGTAGGAAATGGCAACCCACTCCAGTACTTTTGCCTGTAGAATCTTGTGGACAGAGGAACCTGGCAGGCTACAGACCAGGGGGTCACAAAGAGTCAGACACAATTGAGCACAATGGGTCCCCGAAAGTGGGTCTGAGTCAGTTAGTCCCCTTGCTATCAGAAAGTATGGGTTCAGCTTTTTGTTTTAGGAAAAAGCAAAAAAAATATTTGGAAAAAAATTATCAAAAACAAATGTATACATGTTCATGAATGTTTTCATGGAAAATAATCTGATGATACAATAGGCCAGCCAGGCAAATTAAATGATCTAGGAATATAGATGCATGCGAAGTCACTTCAGTCGTGTCCGACTCTTTGCAACCCTATGGGGTTCTCCAGGCAAGAATACTAGAGTGGGTTGCCATGCCCTCCTCCAGGGGATCTTTCCGACCCAAGGATCAAACCTATATCCCCTGCCTTTCCTGCGTTGCATGTGGATTCTTTACTGCTGACCCACCAGGGAAGCCCAGGAATACAGATAGGTCTTAAAAAAATGTATCTGAACACAGAGGCAGGATTAGGGCTCCATGTGGATGCTTGCTTACTGAGATAGATGAGAAATAAAATGGGTGGAAAATGTGAATGTGAAAGTGAAAGTGTTAGTCGCTCAGACCCCATGGACCGTAGCCTGCCAGGCTCCTTTGTCCGTGGGATTCTCCAGGCAATACTGGAGTGGGTTGCCATTTACTTCTCCAGGGGATCTTCCCAACCCAGGGATCAAATCTGCATTGCAGGCAGATTCTTTACTATCTGAGCCACCAGGAAAACCCAAAATTGTTGAAGGAGGTTTAAAAAGGAGGAAGCACTTTGAGGAGTATTTCCTGGTGGACCAGTGGTTAAGACTCCAAGCTTTCACTGCAGGGGGTGTAAGTGTGTGGTTCCTGGATCCCTGGTCTGGGAAATCACATCCCACAAGCCACACAGCCAGGTTCGGGGCAGGGGTGTGGAGAGGTTTGGGGGGAAGCACTCTGAGAAGAGGTTAAAGAGTAATTCCAGGAAGAGCCATAAGCCAGTTTCTGATTCTCTATGCCAAGTTTCTGATTACCTTATCACCTTCCTCTTACTCTTCAAACTTTATATGCTGATGTTCTAATGCAATAATTCAATCACACTGCATTAGCCTGAAGCTTGATTTGGAGGACTGATAATCCAGTCTTGTTTTGATGACATTTTGAACTTGGAGCTAATAGAGAACTCTTTTTTGTCTAACTTAGCTCAGCCTAAAAAATTATACCAGCAATAATAACAGTATCATTTTACAATGAAAGTTGAATTGGAATGTGAATGAAAGTGCTACTGGCCAAGGGCCCTTTTCCACTAATTACATCTTATTTGAAAATCTGACCCAAGTATCTGACAATCAAAGAGATGACAATCAAATGACATCTTGCCATTATTGTTCACAGTTATTCCATCTGGTTCTTATAACCAGAAGAAAACTTGGCACTTTCATCCGATGAGAGTGACTGTCAGTTCTCAAAACATCTTATTTTCTCTTTGCTGAGAATAAGTGACAACTGATCTCAAAGTATGAGTACTTATCATGTAAAACAAGAGACTTGGGTGAGGGATTTTTGTTTTGTTTTTTCAGAAAATAGGGCTGGAAGAGCATTTTGGTGTCAATGGATATCTCATACTATCTTCTAACAGTATAATCTCATTTATATCTCTTTGTGTTTGTGTCTGAATTTTCAGTTCAACTTAACAAATACTTTTTGAGCACCTGCTATATGAAATGAAATGAGCCAAGCGCAAATGAATATACCAAGTTGTATTAGTCAGGGAAATGGCTGTAGCTCTGTAAGAAAGAAAACATTGGGTTTCAGTGGCTTAACCCCCTGAAAGTTAATGTTACCCTCACTTGATAACTCAGCGATGGTATTCCAGGCAACTGTCTTTCAGCTGATGATCCAGGGGCGTAGGCTGTACCTCTTGAGTCCCTGCCATGCTCTACTGCTACTGCTAAGCCACTTCAGTCGTGTCCGACTCTGCGAGACCCCATAGACAGCAGCCCACCAGGCTCCGCTGTCCCTGGGATTCTCCAGGCAAGAATAGTGGAGTGGGTTGCCATTTCCTTCTCCAATGCAGGGAAGTGAAAAGTGAAAGTGAAGTCGCTCAGTCGTGTCCGACTCTTAGCGACCCCATGGATTGCAGCCCACCAGGCTCCTCCATCCATGGAATTTTCCAGGCAAGAGTACTGGAGTGGGGTGCCATGCTCTAGGGTTCCAGAATTTTTGGCTTCAAACTGCCTAAGAGGAGGAAGAGTGAAGAAGGCAGGCACATTTCTTTCTCTTTTTTTTTCTGCAATTCTTAAAAAATTATTTTCCACTGGGACTTCTCTTGTGGTCCAGTGGTTAAGAATCTGCCTGCCAGTGCTGGAGACACGGGTTCCATCCCCAGTCTGGGAAGATCCCACATGCCTCAGTGCAACCAAGCCCAGTGAACTTCTCAACGACTGAAGCCTGCGTGCTCTGCTGCAAGAGAAGCAGCCACAGTGAGAGGCCCGTGCACTGCAACTAGAGAGTAGCCCCAGCGCCACGCAGCTAGAGAAAGTCTGCCCACGTACAGCAACAAAGACCCAGCACAGCTATAAATAAATAATTCTTTCTCATTATGGTTTATTATAGGATATTGAATACAGTTCTCTGTGCTATACAGCAGGACTTTGTTGTTTATCCATTACAAATATGTATATAAAAGCTTACATCTGCCAACCCCAACCTCTCTGCTGCTGCTAAGTCGCTTCAGTTGTGTCCGACTCTGTGCGACCCCATAGACAGCAGCCCACCAGGCCCCGCCGTCCCTGGGATTCTCCAGGCAAGAACACTGGAGTGGGTTGCCATTTCCTTCTCCAATGCATGAAAATGGAAAGTGAAAGTGAAGTTGCTCAGTTGTGTCCGACTCTTCGCAACCCCACGGACTGCAGCCTACCAGGCTCCTCCATCCATGGGATTTTCCAGGCAAGAGTACTGGAGTGGGTTGCCATTGCCTTCTCCAACCCCAACCTCTCGGCAACTACCAATCTGTTCTCTGTCCTGTGATTCTGTTTCTCTTTCATAATAGGTTCATTTATGCAGTATTTTAGATTCCACATGTAAGTGATATCAGACAGCATTTGTCTTTCTCTTCCTGACTTACTTCTATCACACTTGCTAGTATGATCATCTCTAGTTGCATCCATGTTGCTGCAAATGGCATTATTTTGTACTTTTAATGGCTAAGTAGTATTTCATTGTATGTACATACCACATTTTCTTTATCCATTCATCTGTGAGAGGAACAGTTTCACTTCATGGGTGTTTGTCTTGACTATTGTGAATAGTGCTGCTATGAACACAGGGGTGTATGTATCATTTTGAATTATAGTTTTTTCCAGACATAGCCCCAGGAGTGGGATTGCTGAATCACCCGGTGGGCCCATTTTTAATTTTCCTAGGCCCCTCCCATTGTGTTGTTTTCATAGTGACTGCACCAGCTTACATTCCCACCAACAGTGTAGGGAGGTTCCCTTTCCTCCACACACTCCCTAGCATTTGTCATTTGTAGATTTTTAAACGATGGCCATTCTGACTAGTGTGAGATGGCAGCTTTGATTTGCATTTCTCTAATAATTAGCGATGTTGAACATCTTTTCATGCAGACGTATTTCTTAAAACACCCAGCCCAGAAGTGACACCTGTAAGTGTCCACTTATATTCAACTAGTAAGAACAAGCCATTCAGGCACACCTGGCTGTACAATACTGACCAATGTAGTCACTGGCTGAGTAGCCACTTCCTGCAACAAGTTCATACTCAGGAAGGATGAGAACGAACTAAAGGTCTCTAGAACCTTCCTCAGGGTAGAGAGAAAGGTCAACAAGGGAGCCGTTGTGGAGGTGACTTTGAGAAGATGGTTCTTGATTAACAGACAGAACTGCCAGACCGTGTTGGTAAGAGAGATGTTCCAGATGGAGTGACTGGCACTAACACCGAGTGGAGGTGGGGAGAGAATGTTGAGAAACTAGTTTTCCTGAAACAAGGCTTTGCATAGGAGAGCGATCAAGATTAAAAGGTTGTTTAGGTCAACATTAAGGCCTTGAATGTTGGGAGTTTGAATCCTGTGCTTCCATTATCACGATTATCATGCATTTTTAACACCAGGGCCCCAGAACAATGAGAGCATTAATCCCTGATGAATAACAGTCACAGACCAGACAATACATTCTGTATGAAGGGATTTCATCTCTTCAGATAGTAACACTAAGGACAGCATCGTATTGCATTCACAGGCTGTAACAGAGTCCAACATTTTGCCTTTGTTCCCACGTGTCTCGGTGTTTACGAAGTACAACCCAAACGTTTACACCTCACTCTTGCTCCTTCTCCCAGGATTATCTCACATAGTTGTCTAGAGATGCAGGGAGTAGCCTTACACACAGATGGCACATGGCAGGCGTGCCTTCTCTCAGGTACCACAGAGGACCTTCCTGGGGCTGTGAACTCTGAATGCCAACACCAAACACTGCACATTCCGAAAATATGATTTCCCTTCCCCTTTGACCGATGACGCAGTCACAATATTAAGGTCAGCGATGGCGTTTAATTTATTGTTGTTGCTGTGGAAGTCACTAAGTCATATCTGACTCTGCAACTCTGTGGACTGTAGCTTGCCAGGCTCCTCTGTCCATGGGATTTCTCAGGCAAGAATACTGGAGTGGGTTGCCATTTCCTTCTCCAGGGGATCTTCCTGACCCAGGGATCTGTTGAACATTTAATGGGCATAAATATTTGTTTTTAAAAATTCAGGGGCAAAGAGACAAGGGGGGACATACAACAGCATTGGGGAGCCTTAGGAAGTGGAGTAGAAATTAAACTTCTTCTGAAAGTACTTAGGTTTCCGATCCTAGTGTTCTGTGAATTGTGGCTTTGATGTACAGCCCTTCAAATACAACAGTGACTTTAAAATATACCCAAGTAGAACATTTTAAAAATTCTGATTGCAGGTAGGATCTGACTGTTTGAATTGTGCTGTGTATATCAGTGTATTAGTTGTCTATCCTTTGGGGATTAAGGCAGGAAAGAAAGAGACAAACAGATTAAAGAGAGATGCTGCCTTTGTCTCTTCCACAGAAGTCTTATTTGAGGCCGTTGTACCTGCCTTGCCAGGTACTTTCTTACTCTTTCATTCTAATTTAATATAATGCAGTTTTCAAAACAGTTTTAAAGCCAATGTTATCTTGGTTTAAAACAGTCTAAATAGGTATGATATAAACTAGAGTTTAGCTGTACAAAGCTATCAAATATGTTTAGTTGTATATACCTAATCTGTTTTGTGTCATAAAATGAGACAATTATGAACAATTATTTTCATAACCATCAGTATTTTTAAAGTCCACATTCATAACCATTTTTCCCCACTATAAAATTAACCCCAAAATTTAAAAGATAGTATTTGGAGTTGGAAAAGATACTGTGAGATGAGCAGTTTCATTCACCAATGCTGTTCATTTTAATAAAAACAAATTTTCTGGAAAGTAATTCGGCAAAAATATATCAAGGGTTGAAAATGTCTATTCCATTTGTTTCTGTTAAATACGCATTCATAAACAGCAAAAATATATTCTCCTCTCAAAAAAAAAAAAAAAAACCAACCCGAAGTCTTAATGGAGGTTTTCTCTTGGTGATAATAGGTAGTTTTACTTTGGAGTTACATATTTTAAAAAAATGTCTCCCCAGTGAAAAAGTATTATTTTTATGATTATGGTGAAAATCCTTTCCATATTACAGAATATTTATAAAGATTTTTAATGAAATAAGTTATTCATAGTATTCAGCAAGAATACCATATTTTATAAAGAATATAATATAAACTAATTCTATATGTACTTGTGTGCTTATGTATAAATATACAACTGTTAGGTAGATAGAATAGGGAAAAGGAGTCCAAAATGGTGATAGCTAAAAGACAAGGAAGGGAAAAACCCGCAAAAATAGAACAAAAGAAGGTCCGAGGACCAGAGTGAGGACCTCAGGTAAAACAAACAACACTCCTGGCTGGCCCAATTTACATAGGACAGGCCCAGGGAGAGGAAAACATATAAAAAGAGGAGCCAAAGCTAGTGCGTGTGCGCGCTCTCTCTGTCTTTCTCTCTCCCACGCGCTGGGGCGCTCTTCTCCTCCTGTCTTTGGATCCACGTTCTCTCACGCCTCGAAGATGGACTTTCCTGCTATCTCCTAAATAAAATAGAGCTGTAACACTGAGCTGTAACACTGATTTGTCTAAGAGCTATAACGTGGTCCATTCGAGACCTGAGAGCTATAAAACGGTCTATCCAAGACCTTAGAGCTGTGACATGCTGAGGGGGCTTTAATGTCCATCACTCCAAATCTTTGTTGTGACGAAACAAAGAACTGAGGAACATACACTCATGTGACACAACCATTCACTGAATAAATTCATCTGTTTTCTAAGGCCTAAAACGGGGTACAAATGAACTAAGTCTAAAACCATGTTTATCAATGTGTTAGGATTACTGGAATATTAATTATGGATTATTTTTAATTTTATTTAATTTTTAATTTTCCTGAGCTTGTATTGATTTCATATTAAAAAAAAAAAAAACCTTAAAATCAAATGGAAAAAAAAAATCTTTACAGAGCATGATTATATCATCCCAGGTGGCTCAGTAGTAAAGAATCCACCTGCCAATGCAGAAGATGCAGAAGACAAAGGAGATGCAAATTTGATCCTCAGGTCAGGAAGATCCCCTGGAGAAGGAAATGGCAACCCATTTCAGTATTCTTGCCTGAAAAATTCCATGGATAGAGGAGCCTGGTTGGCTACAGTCCATGGGGTCGCAGAGTCAGACATGACTTAGTGACTAAACAACAGCATTCACTGTATGGTTTTAAATCATGTCAAGTTGTCAGCGTCCTCATTTTTAAATTAAGGGGATTAGGCTAGATGTTCTCTAAGGTATTTACCAGGCCTAAAAGACTCTCAGTCTATGAACTCTATAGCCCCAGTACCTAATAAATATGAAAGAAATGGACCAAATCTATTGTAATTCTAAAAGGACTCCAACCTTGGGTGTCATGATACAATAATCAGAACACAGCCTTAAAGAAACTTGATAAAAATCCTGGCTGGGTCTCAAAAGTGGGGATAATACCAAAGTTCCCAAAGAACTGAAAAAGAATTGAAATGTGTGAAATGTGATAACAAATCTGAAGGTCTTCGAACGTTGTTGGCTGGCACGGAGTAAATGATTGTTTTCTCAATAATCCAAGACTTAATCAGTATATTTGCCAGATTGCCCAAGACTGTCATTTCCATTCCCTGGATCTAAACTCCCATTTTGAACCCTGCAGCTGGATGTGGAGAGTGACACTTGTGAGGACTAAGCCATTTCAACTTGGTGAAGTTGAGACGTGGGTACTGGTGGGACCCTAGTGATCAGGTCTTCAGGGTTCTCTAGTCCTGGGTGAGGAGAACCAGGTGGCACAGAGAAGAAGCCTGGCTATGTATTTCCCTTTGCTCCTGCTTGCTCACCTGTCCACGGTCTTTCTTCCTTCTCCCCTCCCTTCCTTCAGAAAATTAACAATATAGATTCCATGGCAGTCTCCATGCTTGGCATCAGAGTCTGAATATTAAGTAAGATTGGTGCTTACCTTAAGGAGCTTATAGGCCAGTCTGCTGCTGCTGCTGCTAAGTCGCTTCACTCGTGTCCGACTCTGTGCGACCCCATAGACGGCAGCCCACCAGGCTCCCCAATCCCTGGGATTCTCCAGGCAAGAACACTGGAGTGAGTTGACATTTCCTTCTCCGATGTATGAAAGTGAAAAGTGAAAGTGAAGTCACTCAGGTGTGTCCGACTCTTAGCGACCCCATGGACTGCAGTCTACCAGGCTCCTCCTCCATGGAATTTCCCAGGCAAGAGTACTGCAGTGGGTTGCCATTGCCTTCTCCCATAGGGGAGTCAGATACTCATAAAAATCACAGGCCCATGTGATCAGCCCTGAACATAGGGTCGATTGATGGTCCAGAAGAGGGTGAACTTGGTTCTCTTTGCAACAGATAATGGATGGGCTACAGGACATGGTGGGAGAAGGCCTCTCAGAGGTAATCCCCCCAAGGTAATTGTTCTTTATAACAGAAGTAGAATTTTTCTCCAAAGGTCAAGATTTTTTTTTTTGGTCAAGATGTTTTTGGAGTAGGGAGGGGAGCACCCTGGCAGGAGCTACACTTGGAGACATCAATAGCCCCAGCTCCTCTAGTAGAGAACTTCTATGAACTGAGCCTGCCACAGAGAAGTGTAGGAGGTAAGGAGAGGACGGAAATGGGGCTGATGTCCAAATAAGATCAGGAAGGGTGTAGACCATGCTTAAGAATTAAGAACGCCACAATAGAAAAACAAAACAAAATAACAACAGCAAAAAGACCCCAGATTTAAAAAAAAAAAAAAAAGGACTTCACTAGACATGTCTCCAAAAAAGAAAAAAGATGTGCAAATGGCCCACAAACATGAAAAGATGTTCCACTTCACTAATCACAAGGGGTTGACCACTGTAAAATAATAACAATATAGTAGTCTCTTCCAGCATCACTACCTTTACACTTTGGGACCATTATTAAGTAAAATAAGGGTTACTTGAACACAAGCACTGAGATAGCATGACAGTTGAGCTGATAATCAAGACGGCTGTTAAGTGACTGACTACAGGGCGGATTCGTTGGACAAAGGGATGATTCACGTCCTGTGTGGGTTGGAGTAGGATGCCTCGCGATTTCATCATGCTACTCAGAATGGCCCACAGTTTAAAAGTTATGAATTTTTTCTTTCTGGAATTTTTCTACGTAATATTTTTGAACCACGGCTAACTGAAACCGTGGAAAGTGAAACCACAGGTAAGAGGGAACTAATGTAATAACTACTGGTGAAGATATAGAAAAATTAGAACCCTTGTGCACTGTTGGTGGGAATGTAAAATAGTGTAGCCACTATAGAAAATGGTATGAAAGTTCCTCAAAAAATAGAATTATCGTGTGATCCAATAATCCCATTTCTTGGTATGTATCCGAAAGGATTGAAAGCAAGATCTTGAAGAGAGAGGTGTTTGTCCACTTTTGCTCAAAGTAGCATTATTCACAATAGCCAAGAGATGGCAACAACCCAAACGTCCATCAATGGATGAATGGCTGAATAAAATGTGGTGATCTTCATGTAGGGTGGAATATTAATATTATCTGTTGCCTGCCACAGTGTGGATGAACCTTGAGGATATTGTGCTAAATGAAATAAGCCAGTCACAAGAGGACAGATGCTCTATGATTCCACTTACATGCAGTCTCTAAAGTTCTTAAACTCAGAGAGACAGGGAGCAGAAGAGTGATTATCAAGAACTAGGAGAGGAGAAATGGGGAATTGTTCAGTGGGTATAGAATTTCAGTTCTGCAAGACGAAGAAGTTCAAGAGATCTGTTCAGCACAACAGTGTGCTTATAGTTAATTAACATGAATGTACGGTATACTTAAAAATGGTTACGGTAGTAAACTTCATGTTGTTGTTTTTTTTAACCAGAATAAGAAAGAAAGAATTGGGAAGTCTCTTGAAGGCAATGGGCCATTCCCTGAAGTATATTAAAGCTGGGAGGGACAAGGCTACACTTGCATTTTAGACAGCAACCTCTTGGGAATGTGTCTGATGGATTGACCATGAAATGGGCTGGAGCCGGAGGGACAGTTGGAGGGCTTGCCATGGCCCAATTATGCTACTGTGCTTTGTGCTCAGTTGTGTCTGACTCTTTTTCGACTCCATGGACTATATATATATAGCCCACCAGGCTCCTCTATCCATGGAATTTCCCAGGCGAGAATGCTGGAGTGGGTTGCCATTTCCTCCTCCAGGGGGTCTTCCCGACACAGGAATGGAACCAAGGTCTTGATTGGCAGGTGGATTCTTTACCCCTAGTACCACCTGGGAAGCCCATGGTCCAGAAGTGGGTTAATGATAGTGTGACCAGCTCAGAGAGAAACAGGAAGGCGATATAACAGCACGCAGGAATGCAGGTGTGGCTGGGAACCGCTGTTGTCGTTCCTGAGGTGTATAACCTTGGGACTTGTCCAGCTGGGCGTGCTGTTAATACTGCCGGGAGAGATCATTTAATTCAAGAGGTCTCCTTGTTAGAAATCACATTAACCACTTGTGATTCTTGTTCTGTATGATGGGGACAAGAATCTTTAGTGTGTGTTATGGGTATTTTTCTTTTTTTTCCCCTTTCTTTTTCCTTTTTATAATCAGTGATTGTTAAAAATTGATCCCTTGTATTAATTGATTCCCTTGTATACTGTCATTCAAAGTTGCAATTTTTCTAAAGCCAATTTGAGTCCTGATTCAGCTAATATCTCTAGAAATTCAGCAACTTTCCACTGATCTTTCTGTTATCACCATTCAATGGAATTTCTCAGCAATGATATCATTCTCCATAATGAAACCTTTCTGAATCCCCACATTTGAGAAAAACTATTGCAGTGAATGTTTTCCTTTGACCAAATATTAATATATTAACATGTGGCTTCTGGAGAATAGTATGTCACAATAACCTGGTAAAAAGAACAAGGCCTCCTTGAAATTCAGGTGCTGAGGGGTCATATAGGATACTTTCACGTGAGGGACTCTGTCAGACATACCATGGTCTCAGCATTATTCAAATTTTTACTCAAAATAACATGGTTCTCTATGTCATTGGCTTTGGGGATTGCTTAGGAAATGTGACCATCACTGAATGCCAAAAGCCAAGAATAATTTCTTCTAAATTAATCATGAATGATCTTTGGTAAAATAGTGTTGCTTGTTAAAATCATTTTTAATGTTACAATTTACAAAACATCAAATCTCTTGTTTTTGTCCTTTGATATTTCACTCACTGTTTCCTAGCTTGGATAAGTTATAATTCTTCTAATGTCATAACTGCTTATTTCTGCTTTCTACTACTTAGCTGTGACTTGATTTATATGTTTAATTGTTAAATCTATCTAAGAATTTTTTTTTGTATAATGTGAATTAAATTGTTTTTCAATATTGCCGGCATCAAGAAATAAATCCTGGAGGGGTTTTACTTCTCCATAAGGCAGACAATTTGCATCTTTTGTAAAGTGCTTAGCACAGTACAAAAATGAGGTAATTTAAGCCAGAGGAAACAATTTTTTTTCACTCCATCTCTCCCTTGGAAAATATCTAAAGTACAGTGGTCACATATCTAATTTTCCTTGAAGGTATTTTTGGAGAGAATCCAGGAAAACCACCCTTTGCGAAACCGATGAATGTTTTATCTGTAAATTTGGTCCCACTCAAAAAAAAATTAACTACCAAACATGTTTAAGTGTCTATGTTAGTTACTGTGGTACAAATTATATTCACTAAAAGTTTCCTGCTGAGAAAAACCATGAAGTACGTAAGATGAATGCCTGCAATGTGATTATTCTCTTTGGGAGCTAGAAAATAACTGCTTAGAAAGATTATGCATGAGGGTAATTGCTGTTTAATGGAGAAAAACTGAGGAAAATAATTATACGAGAGAAGGAGATATTTCCTAACCATCTGTCATTTAAAAATAAGAAACAAAAAAGAAAATATATAGTATATTTTTCAGAAAGACTTGGAAGGGATGCCAAAAGGCAACACTCTAATGGGACACACACAAAAGAACTTTCCATGAAGCAATCTGAGATTGCTATGTGTAAAAGTCCTTGTAGAGCCATGACCAAGGTGTGTTTTACTATGACAGTCAATTACCTTTATTTGACATCTCTCCATAGCTGCAGTGGAGGACACACCCAAGTGAGATGTCAGTCATTGGAAGCAGGAGGCGCCATTAGAAAGATAAATCATTCCAGGGGGGTGGGAGGGGGAAGGGGAAGGGGTGAGGGGAGTGGAGAGGACAAGGTAAGGTGGCCTTTAATCTCCTCTTAATCTCCTATGTAGTGCATTGAAGAAATATGAGGAAGCTAATAAAGGTCTATATTTATGAGCATATATTGCATATTCAGATAGCATCTTATTGATGTTCTCTTCTGTTGGAGCGGCATTCTTCAGTCTATAGACATGAGCCCCTGCAACATGCCTATCGGAATTCTCCAGCCCTGCCTCGGAGGAGCTGATGGTCTGGAGGCAGAGGAAGGAGCGGCCCTGTGAATTATTCAGTGTGACTGGTTTGCTGTTGTTCAACAACACAGGAATCAGTAACCAGACAAGACAACAATAGAAGAGATGCTAGGCAGTATGTGATTAGCGTGCAGCTGGGAGAAATCTCCCTTTCCTCTAAACTTCCAGAGCACTTTGTCTGTGCTTCTTATGGCACCTCCTTTCTCCTCTCTTATGTTACTGTTGTTCCTGGGTTTTCCCCCTACTCAAGAGTGAATGACTGGTGGGCAAGCTCCAGTGCCGATTCTTCTTTGATCCCCCACACAGAGCCTAGCCTAGGCCTGCCTAGCGTTGCCACTGGTGAACACCTGTTATTTGAATAAAAGGAGGGACACAGACAGTGTTTGGGTGTGAAGGGCATGGAAGGAGGTGCAAGGGTTTATGTGAAGATTCTCATGTTGATCAAAAATGGATTTAAATCAAATAATAAATGTATGAAGCAGACATTGCTTTTTACCTCTATAGCATCCATTCATCTTTTTTTTTTGTAGTGAGGACTACATGATTTTCCTTTGGGGAACTGTGACTCCCCTGTTGCATGTCCCCTTGGCCTAGACAATCTCGCTGTCATGGAGACGGAACTCAGGCAAAACAAGGACAAAAATTGACAGTCATTCACTCTGGCGATAGCCTGTCAGCTAGGACAATGGAGATTATCCATTTGGTCGGCCATCCTTTGGCAGATTAAAGACGGCTATCCATTCTCAGTCTCTTCTCCCACTAAGAGGTGGAGCCTGTGACCCGCCCCTTCAGTCTGGGTAGGTTCTGTGACTGCTCTGACCAAGAACAAGTGAATGTGACTGCCGGTTTCAGTGCCTAGCTCTCACAGACCTCTTCCACTTTTTGTCCCTTAGCAGGTTTGCTCTTAGAGCTCTGAGGCACCCTTTAAGTTCAATTACCCTGAGTCCACCATGCTGTAAGGAAGCCAAAGCTAGCCACATTGAGAGGTCCTGCAAAGAAACCCATGCCCAGCCAGCACCCAGTGGTTCCAGCCATCTTGGCCCAAGTGCCTAACACGTGAATGAAGAAGCCTTCACGTGACCCCAGTTTCAGAAGCCATCTGACTACAGCTGCATGACTGGCCCCTATAAGAGCTGCCCAGATGAACCCATCAACCCCCAAACCATGAAAAATGACAGTAAATTATTGTTTTGATCCAATAAGTTTTGAGGTGATTTGTTACACAGCAAGATAACTAGAACACATCTAGACTCCCAGCTCTTCAGAAGACTGTTGTGCAACTTTTCCTTCCAGTTTCAAAAGAGTTCCCTTATTCCACCATTATAATTTTTTTGAAAATTTATTTTGCTGCACTGGGCCTTAGTTGGAGCTCTCAGAATCTTTGATCCTCATTGTGGCATACAGGATGTAGTTCCCTGACCAGGGCTAGAATCCACACCCCTGCACTGGGAGCATGGAGTCTTAAGATACTGTACAACCAGGAAAGTCCCATCCTTCATTAATAATTATAATACTGCCTTGTGTTCTGGTAGCATGTAAAGTGTTACTAGCATGCTAATTGTGCATCATCTCATCTGTTTTTTATGTACCTCTGTTTCTCATCCACAAAATGAGGTTATAAGGTCCTTTTATCATGGAGTTGACATAAGGTAAAAATGAATTAATATCTATAAAGCAGTTCAAGTATTGACTAGCAAAAAGTAAAGGCTCAATGAGTATAGCTTTTGTTATTTAAAAAAATAAATGTATCAATAATATTCCTGTGAGGTAGATGAGACCGTTAGCCTTAAATAGGTTAAATCAGAGACTGCAAAGTGGCCAAAAAGGCCAAAGTTGGCCTGCCCAATTTAAGCAAATATTTGAATCAACAGTAGCCATTTCAAAACCTGATGGATTTCATATGAATATCTGTAATTCTGGCTTATTGCAAAAATGGGACTATCTCTTAGCACTGGGCCTGCATTCCTGGAAGGTACCTGCTGGCTCTTGCTGGCCAGTAACTTTGCCCATTCCTGTGGAGCCTGGGTTCTCCAGCCCACCATTGCCCCAGACTTCCCACACTCACATCCACAACTTGTGTTTATTTAGACAACTTGCCTGGCCCTTAGGGACGTGGGAATTTGTAATTCAAAAAAGACAGGAAAGATGAAGAAAGAGAGAAGAAGGATAAATCCAGTAAGTAGACATGTTCTTTTCTGACTGTAGCTACATTGGCAAATCCTTTAATAATCAAAAAGTGCTTTATTCTGTAGGAGGACCAAATCCACCTTTGTAGAACTGGAACCTATTTCAACCATTGAGACAAAACAAATGTTCAATTCGTAGATGTGTTTTTTTCAAAAACTTGCAAAATCTTATTTCTTGTCTTGGAGATGCTGTCTCTCTTTAGGGAGAACTTTGGGATGTCTAGAAATGTGTTTGTAAAATAGGCCAACATATTTGAAAATATTTTCTTTGAAGGAGATGCTTTCTATGGAAAATCCTTATTTAAAGTTATTTAGATCTCCTTTGCAATCTTACTTTTCTGTGTGGTCTCAGTATTAAATTTACCCCTTCAGGACTAGGATTGCTATCTTTTCAGAAACAGTGTCTGTTCTAAGAGATTCTGTACTCTTCCAGTAATTAACATCCTTTTAGGGTCCTTTGATTTGCTGCTTTGTCCTGAATTATTGGAGCCATTCGGCATCCACATTTTATCCCAAAGGAGGCTGTAGTTACTCTCATCTACAATGGCATAGTATGACTTTAAAGATACTCTGTCTTCCATGTGAGTGTGTTCTGTCTCCCCTTTTCCCTCCCTGCTCAGAAGTGAACCTGGCTGTCACCTCGAAGCTGACTTTCCCTCTAAGTCAAGGCCTCAACCTGGTCTACTGACATGAGAACACTGTGGCTCATTTTTAGTAGAAAGGTTTTTAGTCTTTTATTTATTTCTTCTCTTTCCCTTTCCCTCCAAGTTCACTCCTTCCTATATGACAACATTGCTTTTGGCATATACCACACTTTTCCATCCTCTTTTTCTTTCAAATTTCATATGGTTTTGTTTTAAATGGTATGGCTGTAGACTGAAACCTACAATATCAGAGTAAGTCAGGAACATCAAACCTCTACTATATACCCGGTTCTGAACTGGAGATCCCAGCATGCCTTGCCACCCTGAACACCCCTGATCTCCTCTGATCGTGGAGGCTAAGTAGGGTCGAATCTGGTTAGTACCAGGATAGGAGACATTGTAGATATCATAAATTCTTTCACGCCTCAGATTGTGTCTTTGAATTTCTACTTCCCAACATCTGCAGCTTCCTATGAACCCACACCTCTAAGGTATGGGTAAGCCAACTTTTCCGTTCAGTTTCATATGAGTAGAGGGAGTCTCAGCCCTAATCTTTGTCCTCAGTGTTTTCTGTATGAGGCTGTATCTGTACGAGCTACAGCCTTGGACAGATGGGAATGGAAGATGGGAAGGTATACAGCTGAAATTCTGCTCTCTTCAACTGTGGTGGGTTTTGTTTGCTTCAGTTCCATGGTGGTATTTATGTTTTTTTAATTTGTTCATTGAGGTATAGTTACAATACACAATTGTTCAGTCGCTAAGTCGTGTCCAACTCTTTGTGACCCCATGGACTGCAGCATGCAAGGCTTTCCTGTCCTTCACCATCTCCCAGAGTTTACTCAAACTCATGACCATTGAGTTGGTGATGCCATGCAACCATCTCATCCTCTGTTTTCACCTTGTCCTGCTGCCTTTGGCCAAAATATTGGAGCTTCAGCTTTAGCATCAGTCCTTCCAATGAATATTCAGGGTTGATTTCCTTTAGGTTTGACTGGTTTGAACTCCTTGCAGTCCAAGAGACTCTCAAGAGTCTTCTCCAGCACCTCAATTTGAAAGCATCAATTCTTTGGTGCTCAGCCTTCTTTATGGTCCAACTCTCACATCCGTACTTGACTACTGAAAAAGCTATAGATTTGACTATACAGACCATTGTCAGCAAAGTGATGTCTCTGCTTTTTAACACTCTGCCTATGTTTGTCATAGCTTTTCTTTCAATGAGCATCTTTTAATTTTATGTCTGCAGTCACTATCTGGAGTGATTTTGGAGCTCAAGAAACTAAAGGTGTATAATATAGTGATTCAAATTTTTTATATATTATGTTCCATTTAAATTTTTATGTAATACTCCCTGTGCTGTATACTATATCTTTGTATCTTAGTTATTTTATACATAGTAATTGTATTCCTTAATCTCCTACATTTTTCTTACTACAAACCCTTTCCCTCTCCCCACTAGTGACCAATAGTTTGTTCTTTATAACTGAAAGTTTTTCTGTTTGGCTACATTTGTTTGTTTTATTTAGATTCTACATATCAGTAGTGACATATACTATTTGTTTTTATCTATCTCACTTATTTCACTAAGCATGATACCCTCCAGGCCCATCTGTTTTTGCAAGAGGCAAAATTTCATCCTTCTTTATGGCTGAGTAGTATTCCATTGTTTATATATACCACATCTTCTTTATTCGATCATCTGTGGTGGACACTTAGGTTGCTTCCATGTCTTGGCGATTGTAAATAATGCTTCTGTGAACACTAGGATGCCTGTATCTTTTTGAATTGGTGTTTTTGTTTTTTCAGATATATACCCAGGGGTGGAATTGCTGGGTCATATGGTAGGTCTATTTTTAGTTTTTCTAAGGAACCTCCATACTCTTTTCCACAGTAGCTGCACTAATTATATTCCCCCAAGAAATGTACAAGAGTTCCCTTTTCTTCAGATTCTTGCCAAAATTTTTTATTTATGTTCTTTTTGATGATAGCCTTTCTGACAGATGTGAGGTATATCTCACTGTGGTTTTGATTTGCATTTCTCTGATGATTAGGAATGCTGAGTAGCTTTTCATGTGCCTGATAACAATCTGTATATCTTTGGAAAAATGTCTACTCAGGTTTTCTGCCCATTTTTAAAATTGGGTTTTTTGTTTTTTTGGATACTGAGTTGTAAGAGCTGTTTATATATTTTGGATATTAACTCCTTATTAGTCATATCATTTGAAAATGTTTTCTCCCATTCAGTAGGTTCTCTTTTATATTTTGTTGACAGCTTCCTTTGCTGTGCAAAAAAGTTTAATTAAATCCCACTTGTTTATTTTTGCTTTTGTCTCCTTTCTTTATTATTATTATTTGGTCTCCTTTCTTGAACTCAATTATATCATTTTGATTTTTCCTTTTCATATGCTGTTTATTATTACTATGTGTTTGGAATAGATGTAGGCACTAAAGGTGGAAGGGAGCATTTTATCAGAGCCTGAAGCTGCTTCACCAACTGACCAGACATCAATCAGTTACTTGTTTATATTTAATACGCAAACCTTTGGGACTTATATGATCAAATATTACTTCATTCCTCTTTTTCTTCCTCTTCCTACTTCTAACCTTAAGGAACTCTCTCCTCCAGACATTAAAAAATATTCACCTCTTCCTCTTTGTCTGAAGATTTTACTATTTCAATGATTAGTTTTAAAATTCTACTTAGAACACATTTTATTCTGAAGTTTGGAACCAGAAAATTCTTTTTAAAGAGCTAAAATCTTCAACACCAGTTATTGAAAAGTCTTTTCTTTTCTCTCTATCATTTCCTAGTGTATTACATATAATAAGATTTATTTCTAGGCTATCTATTCTGTTAAGTTACCTCTCTAGTCATCTTCCAACAGCATTCTACTTTAGTGTACCTTTTATGTTTTGGTATCAAGCAGAACAAATGTCACTGCATTATTCTTTTTCCAATATATGTTTTAAATCATGTCTGTTTAGTTTTTCCCGATAAACTTCACTTCCTTTTTTTAGTTAAAAAAATCACATTGGAATTTTTATTAGTATTTGCATTAAACCCACACATTAATTGAAGAAATTTTGCAGGAGTATGCCTGTATTCATTTATCATTTTAAAATCTCCCATTAAAATGTTATTGACTTTCTTCTTGTAGGTCACATTCAATTTTTTTTTATTTTAGCCTTTTAATTGCTTTCTCCCCACCTTTCCATTATTTTTAAAAATAGTAACGTTTGACCTCTAGGGCAATTCTATCTTGTTACTGCTTCCTATGTTGGTTGGCATTTCTTTCTTTTTGCTTATTAGGGAGAGCATTTAAAGGCATGAATGTAACTCTTTGGTTCTGAAAGAATTTCTTGCCCTTTAAAAAAAAAAACTATGTTCAAGTTTTATTTGGTAAGCTGTTAAGTAGTTTTTAGTTTTTATTCCTCATTACAAAAGCTGTAATCCTTAGTTATGCAAAATTATGAAAACCCAAGAAAGGAGGAAATTCTAACTTGGAGATGATGTATGGGTTGCTTTATGGATGCCTTTTCTCTGAAGACGTACCTTGAATAAATAATTCGACAGTGGGATTGGGAGGTGAGGGAAGGAAAGATAAAAGGATAATCCAGAGGAAAAAACAGTTTTGAAGTAAAAATCTTTAGCATGGCTCACAAGATGTTGCTGGGTTCATGGAATCAGGATGGACCTAGATACGATTGGAAGTGAGCTGGGATGAGCTTTTGGAGATCTTGAGTGTTAGGCTAAGGAATTTGGCATTTATATTCTACAGGAAGTGAAAAAATGCAAGTCCCACATTTGTCCTTAAAAAATCTCAACTTCCGGAACACACAAAATTCCAGTAAAGCTCTTTTTGTACTGCAGCACATAGAAGCACAATGTTATATTTGAGAATCACTATTTGTTCATTTCCTGCAAGACATGTTTGAATGTAAAATAGGAGGAAAAGCCTTGTATTTAAGTTCCTTCCTGATTTTTTTCCCCAAAGGGAGGGGGGAAAGTTACAAATTAATCTTCTACAGTTGCATACAAGCGAAATTCCACATCTGTGCCCAACTGTGAAACACAGTCACAGAAATGGCACAATTACTACGGATACAGAAAAAGTTGTATATTGCTGGAAGAGCACATTTACCATCAGTAAAGATTCTCTGTAATGTTTTCTGAAACCTGAAAGGTCTGCAGTCTTGGTGTTTGCCCAGTAAGTTGAAAGGAACTTTTTTTTTTTTTTTTTTACATCTAGGGTTTAATTTTTCTTGGTCTAGTGCCCAATCTATCACGAGTGGTGAGCAAGAATGGATGCCTGAAATAGTTCATGGGCAGCTCTTTATGCTCATGCCTGATCTTCCATGATGGCCAGAACTGTTTCTTGTTCATCTATTTGTTTCACAAAAAGCCAGTGAAGTGTTCATGTGTTAATCATTTGCTGAATTATATAAAAAGTTTTCAACTCATCTCTCAAAAATGTGAGACAAATTTTTGTCTCAACAAATAGCACTGTGTGATGTGTTTTTTCATATGAACTTCAGGCTGGTGGTTAGAGCCATAAGGACAAAAGAAACCAAATTTTCTTTTCCCTTTTCCTTGACTGAGAAAACTGCTCAATAAATGCTATGAGCTGATGAAGAAAGTTCCGTTAAAGATATTTTTTTCAAAATATTAGTAGAAAAGTAAAACTATTTACTTACAGAAAGTGGTCATCATAAACTGGAAAGACAAAATTACACATGAAGCAGTGATATCTATCTTTGGGGGTGAAATAGAATAACAAATGCCTCCTCTCCAAAACTCTTTAAACAATGAAAACTATCAGCCAATAAATACTATACTGCTGCTGCTGCTGCTGCTAAGTCACTTCAGTAGTGTCCGACTCTGTGCGACCCCATAGACAGAAGCCCACCAGGCCCCACCGTCCCTGGGATTCTCCAGGCAAGAACACTGAAGTGGGTTGCCGTTTCCTCCTCCAATGCTAGTGATATGCAAATTAATGGAGGTCACAGATTCTTAAGAATGTCATCCTTAGGTAGAATGAGAGGGTTTGAGTCTTCCCACGTCTCACTTCTGCCCTGCCCTGCACAGGCAATGGTGGCCTCTGGAGCACTTCTCAGCAGTGACACTGTGCTTCTGTAAGAGCTTCTATTGGCCATACACATGGGTACCATATTAAGAAAGCATGAGAAGTTGGGCAGGAAGAGTTTAGGAAAAATTGTTACTAAAGGTTGTCATAGACACTAGCTCAAAGAGAATAAAGACTCCTTGCCCTAGACGTTTTTGTAGGAGGTAAGCTGGTATTGCTCTAAATTAAGGAAACAGATGGGACTCTGGAAATATTCCCTCCCTGGAGCTCCTGGACATGATTTATCTTTTCATCATTACCACGTATCTCCCCTCAACCACCCTTGAGTGCTGAATTAGAAAGTAGCATAACACATGGTTCTATAAGTAGGTTGGTGGTTGCCAGGGATTGGGGCGGGGAAATGGGGAGATGTTGGCCAAAGAATACAAACTTCCAGTAATACATGAATAAGTTCTGGGTTTCTTATGTCCCCAGTTAGCAAAACTGTATTGTGTGCTTGAAAATTGTTAACAGAGTTGATCTTAAATGTTTCCATACCAAAAAATGTTAATTAGGTTAGGCAATCGATGTGTTAATTAAACTTATTATAGTAATCATTTTCCAATATATAGGTATATCATATCATCATATTGTATACCTTAAACTAACACAATATTATATGTTAATTATATCTCAATAAAGCTGGGGAAAAAAGACAAAAAGACTCAATTTCTTAAAGTCTGGTGGTGGAGATTCATTTACTTATTCAATGCATATGCAGCACCTACGTGCCATGATGGGATTCCTTGGTGGCTCAGCTGGTAAAAAATCTGCCTGCAATGAGGGAGACCTGGGTTCGATCCCTGGGTTGGGAAGATCCTCTAGAAAAGGGAAAGGCTACCCACTCCAGTATTTTGGCCTAGAGAATTCTGTGGGCTGGAAAGTCCATGGGGTCACAAAGAGTCGGACACAACAACTTTCACATGTGCCACGAATATGTGACAAGAAGGCAGAGTATCTGCCAAATGAATGGTACAGCTACTACATGCAACGGGGTTTAGGAAGCTATCCTTATAAGTTGATGGCCTGGACAGGCTTTACTGGGACTTGTGGAATGGGTAGGATTTGAATTGGAAGAGAAGGAGAAATTAACAGCTGGAAGCGGGATGAATGAGTAGGAGACCTGAGAGAATTCAAGCAAGAAAGGGAGGTTTAGGCCAGATTGAAGAACACCTAGGGGTTAAAAAATATGGGCAAAAAAGGGAAAGTGTGGTAGGCAGAATAATCCATGCTGACCCCAAGACATCCATGGCCATATATGTCACTTTACATGGCAAAAGGGACTCTACAGATGTTAGTTATGGATGTTGAGATGAGAAGATAATCCTGGTTTATCTGGGTGGGTACAATGGGATCCAGAAGAAGAAGGCAGGAGAGTCAAAAGACGATCTGATCATGGAAGCAGAACTCAGAGGGATAGAAAGAATGGGGTCATGAACCGTGGAAGGCAGGCAACCTCCAGAAGTTGAAAATGCAAGGAAATTGATCTCCTCCAGCCTCCCTGGAGGAGGACATAGCAACCCACTCCAGTATTCTTGCCTGGAGAATCCCATGGTCAGAGGAGCCTGGGGGGCTACAGCTTATGGGGTCGCAAAGAGTTGGACATGACTGAAGCAATGTGAGAGTTGGACTGTGAAGAAAGCTGAGCGCCGAAGAATTGATACTTTTGAACTGTGGTATTGGAGAGGACTCTTGAGAGTCCCTTGGACTGCAAGGATATCCAACCAGTCCAATCTAAAGGAGACTGGAGTCATGGGTGTTCTTTGGAAGGAATGATGCTAAAGCTGAAACTCCAGTACTTTGGCCACCTCATGCGAAGAGTTGACTTATTAGAAAAGACTCTGATGCTAGGAGGGCTTGGGGGCAGGAGAAGAAGGGGACGACAGAGGATGAGATGGCTGGATGGCATCACCAACTCGATGGGTGTGAGTTTGAGTGAACTCCGGGAGTTGGTGATGGACAGGGAGGCCTGGCGTGCTGCGATTTATGAGGTCGCAAAGAGTTGGATATGACTGAGCGACTGAACTGAACTGAAGCAACTAACACCGGAGTCAAAGAGAATACAGCTCTGCCCACACCTTTGATCTTAGCTCAGGGAGACCCTCGTTAGACTCCTAACCTTCACAGCTTCGAGTTACCAAAGCGTGTTGTTTTAGGCCACTAACTCTGTGGTTATTTGTTACAGCAACAACAGGAAACTAATACAGAAGAGAAGTAGCATTAAAGCACTTCACATGAATCCTTTAAAAAATATTCACAACATCCTAACAAAGCTGGAACTACTCTTATAGTTATTTTACCAGGAGGAAAGTGAGGCTTGGAGAGGCTGTGAAAATGCTTTGAGAGTCTCATACACAGTAAACTACAACTTCGCCCCAGGAAGGATTCTGAATGGGGAAAGGGAATTTGTCCATACGTAGGGAAAAAGAAAAGGGGCTTCCCAGGTGGCTCAGTGGTAAAGAATTTGCCTGCCAGTGCAGGAGACACGGGAGACACTGGTTCAGTTCCTGGTTCGGGAAGATCCCCTGGAGTATGAATTGGCAACTCATTCCAGTATTCCTGCCTGGAAAATTCCATGGGCAGAGGAGCCTGGCAGGCTGCAGTCCACGCAGTCCCAAAGAGTCAGCACGACTGAGCATGAATGCAGGCACCCAGGGAAAAAGAAAGGTTTCGCTAAAGAGAGAGAAAGACAAACGGGTGTGGCGGGGGGCGGGGGAAGGAGTATGTCAGTGTGGAGGTGTATCTCTGTGTGCGTTTTCATACTATTTTACCTAGTCTCTTCAGGAGGGATGCCTCTTGACTCTAAAGAAAGTCTTTACTTCTACTTTGGCTACAGCAGCCAGGCTCAGATGGGTCCCTACCTTAATTGCCATTACTGAAGGGCCTTGCCCCAGTGATTTGATCTAATCACTTTTCTCTCCAAATGTTAAATGTTGAGTTTCCTTTTCTTTTAAACAAATCTGTAGAACTATTGAAAATGAAAATTCTTTTTTCACTGTCCAGTACCATGTTAACTTATACGCAGAGTACATCAGGAGAAACGTTTGGCTGGAGGAAGCACAAGCTGGAATCAAGATTGCCAGGAGAAATATCAATAACCTCAGATATGCAGATGACACCACCCTTATGGCAGAAAGTGAAGAAGAACTAAAAAGCCTCTTGATGAAAGTGAAAGAGAAGAGTGAAAAAGTTGGCTGAAAGCTCAACATTTAGAAAACTAAGATCATGGCATCCGGTCCCATAACTTCATGGGAAATAGATGGGGAAACAGTGGCTGACTTTATTTTTCTGGGCTCCAAAATCACTGCAGATGGTGATTGCAGCCATGAAATTAAAAGACGCTTACTCCTTGGAAGGAAAGTTATGACCAACCTAGACAGCATATTAAAAAGCAGAGACATTACTTTGCCAACAAAGGTCCGTCTAGTCAAGGCTATGGTTTTTCCAGTAGTCATGTGAGAGTTGGACTATGAAGAAAGCTGAGCACTGAAGAATTGATGCTTTTGAACTGTGGTGTTGGAGAAGACTCTTGAGAGTCCCTTGGACTGCAAGGAGATCCAACCAGTCCATCCTAAAGCAGATCAGTCCTGGGTATTCATTGGATGGACTGATATTGAAGCTGAAACTCCAATACTTTGGCCACCTGATGTGAAGAGCTGACTCATTTGAAAAGACCCTGATGCTGGGAAAGATTGAGGGCAGGAGGAGAAGGGGATGACAGAGGATGAGATGGTTGGATGGCATCACTGACTCGATGGATGTGAGTCTGAGTGAACTCTGGGAGTTGGTGATGGACAGGGAGGCCTGGCATGCTGCAATTCATGGGGTCGCAAAGAGTCAGACACAACTGAGTGACTGAACTGAACTGAACTGAACTGTACCATGTTAAAAATGGATCATTGAAATGAAGTTTTTATGCTTTGTAAATTATATGCTGCCTTGTGCTTAGTCACTCAGCTGTGTCTGACTCTTTGCGACCCCATGGACGGTAGCCAGCCAGGCTCTTCTGTCCATGGGGATTCTCCAGGCAAGAATACTGGAATGGGTTACCATGCCCTCCTCCAGAGGATCTTCCCAACCCAGTGATCAAACTCAGGTCTTCCATATTGCAGGTGGATTCTTTACTGTCAATTAAAAAAAAAAAAATTAGATGATTTAGCTAAGATCCCTAGAAGGAATTAAAGTAAATATAATGAACTTAACCTAAAATCAAAGCTAGAGTCACTTTTTAACCAAAGGTTACATCCTACCCAGCATATCAAATGAAAATTACTCTGGAAAAGTCCATGAATTGCCCAGGATACAGTAATATTCAGTATTAGTTTAGTCTTTACCATTTCTTAATGAATCCAGCACTGCCAGTTCTTCCCACAGGATTGGGGTCCTTCGCTGTTTCTCTTGTTAGGCAACAGATAAAGTTGTTGGCTTGCATTCCAGGCCTAGGTCATATGAAAACTACAATTTGAATATGCGCAGTTGACTTGTCAGAAACTAAAGACATATATACGCAATTTCTCTGTATGATTCATTTCTACTATTTACTTCATACTACGTCATCTAATCCCTTTCCTAACTTCTGTTACTTTATAATTAAATTCTACCATCTAGTCCTAGTGAACCATAACATTCCTCTGTAGATAATACATGCCCCTCCAAAAAACACAAAATCATAGTTTTTCCACATAGATATACATAACCATAACACTTTCACAGATTTCTTTATAATCATTTCTTCCATATTTTTAAACACAGTTGAGATCATCATATACAATTTGTTACACATTTTCATTGTTTTTAGTTTTCTGATATAAATCATGCTGCAATGGACAGATATGAACACAGATTTGACCTTTCTGACTGTACTTTTAATTTTTGGAATTTTTGAAATAGATTTAAATTTTGAAACAATTACAGAAAAGTTTTAAGTACAATTCAAAGAATTTTACTTTCTTTAATCATTTGAGAGTCAGTTATCTACCTGATGCCTGAATATTTCTATGTGTGCTTTCCTAAAAATAAGAACATTCTCCCACTTAACCATAAAATAAAAACCCAAGTCCAGAATTTAACTTTGATACACTACTACCATCCAATAATTCATAATACCCATTCAAGTCGGCCAATTGTTCTAATAACTGCTTTAGAGCAAGTTTCCACTTCAGAGTGAGCTATTATATGCAGTTGTCTTGCCTCCGTCCTATCCTACATACTGGAATGTTGCTTCAGCCTTTTCTTGATCTCATGGGCTTGACACTACTGTCTTTGTTAATGCCTCTCATCTCTTTATATGTGTCTCCTGTGGATTTTTACGAGATTTCTAAATAAGAACCCATGAGTGCCAAACTCTAAATTTCCCACCTTTTCTGACAACTGTCATCGTCTCTTAAACCAATCCTTTGATTTAAAAAAGAAGAAGTGGGGAAGATTTTAAAGAAATCTGGTATTTCATCTTTGTGCCACAGACTTGTTGCTTGCGGCCCCTTGCCTTTTGTCTCCCTGTTGTTTTCCTGCTTCTCACACACAAATGTGTGACCCTGGACAGATCCTCCTCTTCAGCCTGAAGCAACGTAAAGAGACTTCATGGTCTTTTCATCATCTGTGGTTGTCGTTGTTTAGTCGCTAAGTCATGTCTGACTCTTTGCAATCCCATGGACTGTAACCCGCCAGGCTCTTCTGTCCATGGGATTTCCCAGGCAAGAATACTGGAGTGGATTGCCATTTCCTTCTCTAGAGGATATTCCTGACCCAGGGATCAAACCTGCGTCTCCTGCATTGGCAGGCAAATTCTTTACCACTGAGCCACCAGAGAAGACTTTTCATCACCTAGTTAGCCCTTTTGATTTATTCGTATCATTTTTATAAAGTTGTAGGGCAAAAATAAAACCTCAAGCAGAGTTTGGGGCTAAAATAATGACCAAACTAGAAGCTCTAATTTAAGGAAGCAGCTCGATTTCCTAAATGCTCTCTAATTATGTTTTTCATTTATTGTCAAACCAACGGCGACCATAAATTGAAGCGCTATAGTTAGAGGGCACATTTCTGATCAAACGAATCATGAATCTAAGTCAGCCAGTCAAGTCATAGCATGCTCTTTCCCCTTTTTACAGTCATAGGAAGCAATAAATGATGAAGACTCACATGCAATAAAGCTGTTATCAGACTGTGAGAAAAAAATCCCATATATTAGTGGCTACATTATAGCTTTACCAAGCTAACAAACTCAGATGGCTTTTATATGCTGGGATATTTTCCCATCACGAGTGAGATACCATGTAATGTTTGTCTTTCCAAAGATTTGTCACAGTCATTCCTACCATTCCTGCATGAATCACCCTGGCTCGTCTGTTATGACTGAGAAGATTGCAGCCAATGGTCAATATAATCGAAATGATAAATGTGCAGTTGGCTTGTGTGAAAGCCCATGTGGGTTCATTTCAGAAGTAACGGGGAAGATTTATGGTGAGAAGGCAGTGATATGTGTGGGAATTTCAGCTGCTGTGGAGCTGAGATGCAGAGGGATCAGAATGAGAGGGTGAAACCCAGCTATTGGGCTGAGAGAAGTAAAGTTTAGAAAGAACTGCTGAATCCAGATCACAGCTGCAAAGGGCAACTTGAGTCAAGGAAGGTGTCAGGTCAATGCCAACCTAGATGCCCCAGGTTTGCCCGGGGGACACCAGAAGGTCTTCAGGCAGCTTCTGCTGTGAGATGAATAATAACTCTCTTTCCTTTTCTCAGAGGAGTCTCTTAAAGCCAATGAGATGACACTTGACAAAAAGAGCTTACACAAATCTTGGTGATGTCCTATACAATAGGAAACAAATTTTACATCTTTTTAAAAAAAGATAATTCCTACTATTACTCTCTGTTGAGGCATCATATAATTAAGGAAAACTCATTTTAGTGATCCCCTGTGGCTCAGCTGGTAAAGAATCTGCCTGTGATGCGGGAGACCTGGGTTCTATCCCTGGGTTGGAAAGATCCCCTGGAGAAGGGAACAGCTACCAACTCCAGTATTCTGGCCTGGAGAATTCCATGGAGTGTATAGTCCATGGTGTTGCAAAGAGTCAGACATGACTGAGCGACTTTCATTTCATTCATTTTAGTGATGTAGCTAAAAATCAGAACCTACTAGTCAATTACCCTTGGGTTGTGCTTATCTGTATCCAGCCCTCTCAAATTTTTCATCAACAACAAGGAGAGCATGGGTGCAAATGGCAGAAATCTCAGGAGTGAGAGTGGCTAGTGGCCACTAGCACAGAGGTGTGGGTGAGAGGTGCCCCATTACGGTAGCTTTCATTTTCCTCTTTGGGGCTCTTTGCCTAAGCTCAGGACTAGACTTGTGGTGATGGAAGAAGCTCAGATCATTTCCCTATTATGGTAACTGAGCAACTATAGCATATACTTAACCAATTATGTTTAATTTGGATGAAACTTCGCTTTGGCATTTATCATAAGAAAAATCTTGGGAAAGACACAAAAAAGTATATCTAGTTTTCTTCTGGTCATTATATTTAGTTTTAAAGAATTACCTTAACCATGGTTTGGTGTTGAGGGTGTTTTCAGATGATGCCTAAGAGAATGGTGAATACAGTTCAGAGTAATTTCTTAGCTTTTTTGCCTACTTCAACATACAAAAGTGACCTACTTAGAGCATTTCTACCTACTAAAGAATTTAAACTCGATGGACATGAGTCTGAGAAAGCTTCGGGAGTTAGCGATGGACAAGGAAGCCTGACATGCTGCAGTCCATGGGGTCACAAAGAGTCAGACATGACTGAGCGATTGAACTGAACTGAAAGAATTTAAGGAAATTAAGGTCATGTAATCATACACGAAGCGCTGTGAAAATTGAAAAAGTTAGGTGCTCTAACTATTGTTAATGACGAATCTCTAGTGACTCTCCTCAAAATGAAGGCGATGCACCAGGTGTGTTAATAATCTGAGATGATCTTGTCCAGAAAATCTCTTGAGAGATCCAGCTAAGACAACTCTTCCCTTTTAGAGTTCCAAGAATCCCACAGAACTCTTACAAACCATAGGATTTCTGGATAAGATGCAAAAAACTTTAAAATACATATAAGCTTGGAAAGGAAATACTGAGGCATCAGAACAGAAGATAGAAATCAAAACTAGAGCAATATGTGTATGGGATGACATCCAAGCCCCTGGGGCACTGGGGCCAGATGCATGTCCTAAGGGCTGTGGGCTGGCATTTTAGCAACCATATAGGAATAAAGGTCATGATTGAGGGCTCGCAGCAGGTGGGGAACTGGAACCAAGATTGCTGCTTCAGAGCAGAGTCCTAGAGGTCTGGTCCCTCTGTGAAGAGAGTATTAGACACAACACACCAGTGGCCTCAAGGAAGCTAGTGCCCTCGGCACTTTGTGCATAAAGAGGAGTCTCCACGGAGAAATTAAAACCCCAAGCAGAGATGTAAGATCTGAATTGATATTGTCCATGAGGTATGAGAATCCCAAGCCCAGAAACCAGTATGAAAATGTATCATGAGTGGGATGGAATCTCTGAGAGATAGACCAGAAGCAAACGCAAAATCTTTCTCTGAGGCACTTTTATAATGTAAAGCACGTGGACCATCTAAAGAACCAATGTACCTGCTAAAGACATGCCCACAATTAAAAATTACAGACCACGTGAGGAAATGATCCACTGTAAGGGAAAGTCAGTCAGTTCAGTTCAGTCACTCAGTTGTGTCTGACTCTTTGCAACCCCATGGACTGCAGCATACCAGGCTTCCTTGTCCATCATCAACTCCTGGAACTTACTCAAACTCATGTCCATCAAATCGGTGATGCCATCTACCTTTCTCTGACATGAAGGTGATGTCATCCCCTTCTCCTCCCACCTTCAATCTTTCCCAACATCAGGGTCTTTTCTAATGAGTCAGCTCTTCACATCAGGTGGCCAAAGTATTGGAGTTTCAGCTTCAACATCAGTCCTTCCAATGAATATTCAGGACTGATTTCCGTTAGGATTTACTGGTTGGATCTCCTTGCGATCCAAGCGACTCTGAAGAGTCTTATTCAACACCACAGTTCAAAAGCATCAATTCTTCGGTGCTCAGCTTTCTTTATAGTCCAACTCTCACATCCATATATGACTACTGGAAAAACCATAGCTTTGACTAGACAGAACTTTGTTGACAAAGGAGAGAGTCAGGAGACAATAAATGGGAGAATTAGCACTTGAGGAATTTGAGATAACAGAGAATAAAATAATCAAGGAAAGAAGATGAGATGAATAGATTATTTAGTAAAAGAAATATGTTAGAATGTGAAATAAGCATACATATTCCTATAAAGTCACTAGGTCATAAGGGATCCAAATGGAAGCCAAAGAATTAAAAGTAAATTTGACATATTTTGATCATTATACTTCAGAATAGATTACCTACAGGGATAATAGAAACTTAATTATGTGACTCTTATAGAATTATATTAAAATCATCAAATAGGTTTAGTTTAGATTGTAATTACATAAGCTTTTCATTGACTTTTGAGTTGGTATATGAATAAATTTTCTTTCATATGAATGTTTTGCTAGTTTTTAACTCTCTTCTCACTATCACAAAACAATTCATCTTCATATTTGAGACAAATTCTGAAATATGGAAAAGAGGCATAAAAACCCCCACCACATTCTAATAGTCTCACTATCCTGAAAATATTTGTACTGAAATATAACTTAGCAGGCCCTTGGTTTTATAAACTAAACATTATATCATAAGCATTTGCGCATGTTCTTTAAAGTTGTTATAAATATAGCTTAAAGACTTGCGTAATAGTTCCTCACGGATATACCATTTATATTCTAATTCTCTTATTATTGCCCTATTAGATTGCTTGCAATTTATTGCTGTAACTCTCAAATAAACATTTGTGCATGAATCTTGCTTTATGGGGTTATGTCCTGAGGCTATATCTATGATTTTTTTGAATCAAGGGACAAGTCTTGATTTCATAATTCATGTTTTCAAATGTATTTTTTACATTCAACAAAACTTATTGAATATCTACTGTGTGCCAGATAACCATACACTTAATTACTATGTTTTTCTCCTAATTGTCAAAATTATCACATGCACTGTAGAAAATTTGGCAATTGTACACACATGTGCAAGTGTGTGTGTGTGTGTGTGTGTGTGTGTAAAAGGACAAAGTAGGAAAGAGGATGTATAAGGGAATTCACCTACTTCTCTGCATCTAAGCCAGCAAAGAGAAAACTCCAGTTAGAAGACCATTTGCTCAGTTGCTCAGTCATGTTCAACTCTTTGCAGCCCCGTGAACTGTAGCCCGCCAGGTTCCTCTGCCCATGGAATTTTCCAGGCAAGAATACAGGAATGAGTTGCCATTTCATACTCTAGGGGATCTTCCCCACCCAGAAATCGAACCCGAGTCTCCTGTGTCTCCTACATTGGCAGGTGAATTCTTTACCACTGTGCCACCTGGGAAACCGCAATCTTTAGAATATATCTGTACTACAACAGGGAAGTTAGATTACTTCCTTCCCAGAATTTCTCCCATCAGAACTCTAGGATTTGATGAAAACTTTTGTAGCTACCTTCAAAAATGATATTAGCTTACCAAGATATCTGTTCATCTGAAGCATACACCCATCAGAGCCACATATACAAACTCTAAGCTTTTCATTACATTTCAACTCAGAGAAGCAACACTAACCTAATGTGATCAAATGAATCAAATTTATCCCAGAGCAAGGACTTCCTGAAAAATCCAAATTAAAAAAATTAAGTTGAATCTCTTTCAAATAGGCCAACACCTGAATTTCTGTCTTACACATAGGTAAATATATTGTTTTGCTTGTCTGCTCAGGTTCTGCATTGCAGAGAAAAGAATTTAAAAGTCAGAATGCTAAAATTTGGAATTAAAGTAAAGGATTATGTAGATAGAGCAAGGGGAAAAAGTCAAAGGACAGTAAATTCCTATTATTAAATTCTCTGTTCTAGTGCTGGATTTTTCTAGTGTTTAATTGGTCAGTCGTGTTTGACTTTTTGGGATGCTATGGATTGTAGCGCAGCAGGTTCCTCTGTTCATGGACTTTCCCAGGCAAGAATACCAGAGTGACTTGCTATTTTCTTCTCCAGAGGACCCTCCCCAGCCAGAGATTAAATTCACGTTTCTTGTGTATCCTGCATTACAGGAGGATTCTTTTTACTTGCTGAGCCATCAGGGAAGCCAGAATTCTTCTAGCACAGAGCTCTAACTTCAGGGGCACTGCATGTAGTTATGCATTTGTGCACTGAATATTCCTAGGCAGTGCCATTCACAGTGAGCTCTGGTTGAGGACTCAAGCTCTCTAAGTCTATTTGTGTCTGTCTGTCTATGTATCTGGGTTTCCCTGGTGGCTCAGTGGTAAACAATCCCACCTGCAGTGCAGGAGCCACAGCAGACCTGGATTCAATCCCTGGGTCATTAAGATCCCCTGGAGGAGGGCATGGCAACCCAGTCCAGTATTCTTGCCTGAAGAATCCCATGGACAGAGGAGGCTGGTGGGCTACAGTCCATGGGGTTGCAAAGAGTCGAACAAGACTGGAGCTACTTAGCATGCACACATCTATGTATCTATCTACACATAAAAACAACATTTTTATATTACATCAATTTGTGAGTATATATTTATTTATCCAATATTACAGACTGAGATGACTTCAGACAGAAGAAATGACAATGGTTTATTGTATGAAGGGACTTATTTCTGAAAAAACAAAGAAAAGTGACAGTTCTGCACACAGTTCAGGAAAGTGAAACACCTTTTTGCAAGGGAAGTGTCTTTTCCACAGTGCACCAGGCTGAGCTGGAACCATCACCAAATTTTTCAACAGTGGCTGTTAAAAGCTAAAGCTATGCATCAAAAAGATGGATTCTGTATCTTTATATGTGTGATTTTATGTGCTGGAAATGTAGATGCTTGCCCTTTAGGATAGTTTTAGGTGGCATAATGAAGTTCCAAAGATGCTGCTCATATTGATTACCAAATATTTCTCAAACACCCACTTTGTGCAATATAAGATGTGAGGTTCTATAAGGATTAAAAGCATGAGTAAGATAAAGACCTTGAATACATGTAGCTTGGAATTGATTTGGAATATAAGCATATAAGAATACATACGGTAGAAGAGCGCAAGATATTTTAAAAAATAGCTTGAGGCTATGAACCTATGTCAGAAGAAATTTAAGAAAATAGAAATTACTGCAATTTAGTACTGAAATATTTCCTCAAACAATGTTCAATGGTAAGGAAGAGGAAGCTCAAAATGAATAACAGGAAAAACTACAAGCTGAAGGTTTTCACTCGACAAGAATAGTTTCGCTTGTGCTTCTACTCCCCACCTGTGACTTGAATCTTTTCAAACCCACTGGCCTAAACAACCAACTCAAAAAATCAGAGAAAGGAGTGGAATCGGGACCCACGAGGATAGATTCTGACCCTGTGTCTCTCAGCCTAAGCATGGTCATAAAAAGTCCGGTTTGCCTCTAGCCTGACTGGTGCTATGGAGCGCTGGCAGCTGAAGATGACAGCCTCTTTACTTTCTGTTTCTGGAGCCAGCGCTTTCCTTGCTAAGTGGGAGGTAAGACTGGGTTTTAAGCCCTGAGCAAGTGCCTTCCTTTCTTCATCTGAAAAATGAGCAAACAATGAGCTCCTCAAGGAGAGACAGTTAACACATGAAGACCATTTGATACAGTGGCTGGCACACAAAAAGAAAATATAGCAGGTGCTGAGCAGCTGCTTAGTAAGGAAGACCTGCTGCTAGACAGATGGAGTTGGAGGCTTGGTTATGCCACCTACAGCTTAGTAGCCCTGGGCGCGTCACTTCAACTCTGTACCTCAGTTTCCCCGTAAGGTACTTTGTGGGAAACTGTGAGAAATAAACTTCCCTGGTGGCTGACAGTAAAGAATCTGCCTGTAATGTGGGAGACTCAGGCTCAAAGCTTGGGTTGGGAAGATCCCCTGGAGGAGGAAATGGCAACCCACTCCAGTATTCTTGCCTGGAAATCCCATGGACAGAGGAGCATGGAAAGCTACAGTCCACTGGGTCACAAAGAGTCAGATAAGACTGAGCAACTAACACTATACTTAAAAACACCTAATACATGTACAGTGCCTGACACACCATAAATTCTCAATAAAACTCTTAGCTATTCATTGCAGTGAGCCCCTGGTGGCTCAGCAGGTGAAGAATCTGTCTGCAATGCAGGAGACATAGGAGACACAGGAAACATGAGTTTGATCCCTGGGTCGGGAAGATCTCCTGGAGGAGGAAATGGCAATCCACTCGAGTATTCTTGCCTGGAAAATCTCATGCACAGAGAAGCCTGACAGGCTACCGTCCAAAGTGTTGCAAAGCACAAAATATGTCTGAGTGCGTGCACGCCTCTGTGCGTGCACACGCACACACACACACACACACACACATACACACTAGGAATTAGTAAATTATTTTACCTATCTTTCAAGGTTGTTGAAAGGTTAGTATAAGACCACCCATAAAGGTACTTACCAAAGCTTCTTGCTCATGCTAAGTACTCAATCAGAGTTGCGTATTACTTCAATGATTATTATTACTATGATTATTGGTATTGTACTATACTGAGTACATTCCAGTGTTCTCCCCTGGAGAATTCTATAGACAGAGGAGCCTGGCAGGCTACAGTCCATGGAGTCACAAAAGTTGGACACGACTTAGCTACTAAACCACCACAACCACCACTGTATCGAGTAGTATAAAACAGATTTGTACATTTCTAATGATTTATTATTCATAGCATCACCAGCTCAATGGAGATGAGTTTGGGTAAATTCCGGAAGTTGGTGATAGGGAGGCCTGGCGGGCTGCAGTTCATGGGGTCACAAAGAATCAGACATGACTGAGTGACTGAATTGAACTGAATTAGGTGCTATCATAAGTCAGTAAAAAAAAAAGCAGTTTTTTACACATGGCTAAGAAAAGATGTGAATTGAAAAGGGTTATAAGAATATAGTTAAGGAAAGAACAAAATTGATTGGCCTTTCTGGAAAAGTCTTACTTTACTACTTTCCAGCTCTTTGCGAGATAGATTTTCTGAGCTTTTAATGTTTAGCCATCTGAGTTAAAGATATATTTATTTCCTCCACAGTAATTCGAGTCAGTCCTCTGGTATTCAGCTAAATTGAACTCGGGTATTTTGGAACGGTATCTGTTGACATGAATATATTTGGCATCACTAGGGAATCTAAAACTACATACAGACGGTGTCATGATCCCTCACACTCAAGATGACCCAGTATCATTATGAAATAGAAGGAGTTGCTAAAAAGTTTCATGCTGTCATTTCTAATACTGAGCATAAAGGCATGCTAGTGTCTGGTTAGCAATGGTAGTTACAAAGATTATAGTTTTGCAAACATACTTAATGATATGCATTAGATACTTTTTGCTATTTTGCTCGAAAAAGTAGAAATGGGACTCTGGTAAGACACGCGAACAGACACATAACTGTTTACTCACTTTCCATCTGATTTTGAGGTGACTGTGTGTGGTGGGAAGAGTTCCCTCACCTGCTTCCTCCCAAAGGCATATCGGATTCTAACTCAACTTGGAGAAGATGGATGTACACTTGAGATTTTGTTTTGGTCTTGCCTAGATATTTCCAGTCTAGACAATTCCCTGATGGCTAAATTTAACTAAAAAGCTAAGAATTCTGGAAACAAATTCGCCTCGGAAGAATATTTGTGGCTCTGGGTCTTCTGTGATAACGTTTTATTTTTCTAAGTAAAGAAGTAACATGAGGAGGCCCTTAGTGCTGAAGGACCAGACTTTGTCACTTTGCCTTGGTTTCAGGTTTTCATGGGGCCTGTCAGAGGTCAAGACAGGCACAGGCCACTTCCATATTAAATCAAAACAAAATAAAAAAGGAAGAAAAAGAAGGGAAAGAAATGCAAAACAGAGTTACAAAAGTTGTGATATATTTTGAAAGTCAGTATCTAAGGAGTGAACTGTTTCAACCCACACATGCTCCCGTGTATTTATTCAGTTCAATATAATTATGCCATTCCCCAGATGATTAAAGGAGTTATTAGGGGATTTATTAAAAATATTGATTCATGATACACAACAGATGTGACCCAGTAATGAGACACAGAGGTAGGTTGAGCAGTTATGTCTTCTTTCTTCAAACCTACCAATGCTTCTCTGTAATCATAGGTATAACTGGGTGGCATTGTGGCTCTTTGTGACAGAGATGACCAGGGCCGGTGGCTCTCCTGGTGTTTCCCTTCCCTACAGGCCCAGGGCATCTGCACTGGTGAATATCCAGCTTATATATCCACCTGTTAATGTCAACTCTCTCCTGTGGTCAAAGAGGGGATTAACCTTCATGTTTGGGCTGCACAGGCACACTTGCTAATGGAATCTGTTTTTTCCAGTTTCATGCATTTATTGTGCTTTAAGAAAGGTGATCCGTTTGATCCTTTATTTTCAATGAATAACAGTCAAAATGCAGCCAAAATAGAATGACAAGTGTACACTGATGGACTCAAGAGGCCTTGGGTGGGAGGCAGTGGAGTATATGGAAAAACTTTGAGCAGAAGCTAACAATAAACACACATATTCTTAAAGGAAGTTACTGATGGGGGCTTTTTCTATGAGAGAGGACCTCTCAATAGCATAAGAGGAGTCTGGAAACTGATGAAAACCTCCTGAGAGTGCTCAGCACACTGATCAAAGTTCGGTCCAAGCTGCACTGTTATTGCCCACGCAGCTGTTACCTCTGGTTTGTTAGAAAAGCCCTAAGTTTCCAACTGAGTTGAGTAGCTGTGACTTCACCTGGTGATTGTCCACTTCCGTGAAATTTCATTTGCAGATATCAGAGGTGGCTTCCCTGTCTCCTTTTCCCAGAAAAAAGTAGGAATGAGGGAAAGAAGGAGGAGGAAGAGAGACAGAGAGAAGAGTAAGATGGAATCTTAGCAGATGGCAGTTGGTGCCCATGAGTTAAGAGGTTTGAGTTGGTGCAGGGAGCCTGAGGATTGGGATCCTGAGTGTGAGACCTGGTGAGCAGGAACAGACATAAGTGAAGGAAGCAACCAGCAACCAGCTAGCCTCAGCTTGGGGGAGGAGAGGCCCCACACTATGACCCTGTAGAGAAAGACTCATGGCAAAATCTGAGACTGGTTTACAATGACAGTTGATACAGTTTGTCAGACTGGGGAGTGAGGTGCTGGGGGTGCAAAGAAGACTTAGGGTTTGGGGCCAATGTCTGAGAAGCTCCTCCCCGTGCTTCTCCTTCCTCTTATTAAGATGCAGTAATAAAACATTTTATGAACTCATAAAAGGGTTACAAGGACATCCCTGGTGGTCCAATGGTTAAGATTTTGCCTTCCAAGACAGGGGGCAAGGGTTCCATCCTTAGTGGTTGGAGCAAAGATCCCACAATGCCTAGGGGCCAAAAAACCAAAACATGAAAAGAAGCAATATCGTAACAAATAAAGACTTAAAAAATGGTCCACACACACACACACACACACAAAACTTTAAAAAATAAAAGCGTTACAAACTTTTTGATACATCTTATCTGGATTCCACTCAGGAGCCAAGACCTTTGTTAAAATGTCAGGTCCAACTGTCCTCCAGTGCTTTCCTGTTTCCCCAAAGTATAATCTGAAGTTCTTTCTGAGATCTGCGGGGAGCTTTAGGACCCAGCGGTGCCCTGCTGCCTCTTCTGACCTCCTTTCTCCCTCAGCCTCCCTCAGGACCCCAAATGCCTTTGCTTTTCTCCAATTCAAGCTCCCAAGCCTTGGGCCTTGTGGTCCCCAGACTTCACAGGGCTTGTACCCTCCCACTTCATCCTGGCCTCTTTCTCCAAATTTATTGGTTTCCCGGGGCAGCCATGACAAAATTCCACAGACCCGGTGGCTTAAATAATGGAAATTAGTTTCCTCACCATTCTGGAGGCTGAAAGTCTAAGCTGAAGATGCCAGCAGGTTGGTTTCTTCTGAGAGCTGTGAGGGAAGGATCAGCTCCTGTTCTCTCTCCTTGGCTTACACGTGGCCAGCTTCTCCCAGTGACCTCCTTATTTCCTCTTCTTGAAAAGATCCCAGTCGTAATGGATTAGGGGTTACACTTATGATCTCATCGTAGCTTATCGCCACTCTAAAGACCCTATCTCTAAATATGGTCACGTTTTGAGGTACTGGCAGTCAGGACTTCAACGTACAGATTTTAGAGGGACAGTTTTATGGAACTGTTAAGCATTAAAGAATCTGCCTGCAATGCAGGATAAGAATATACAACCAGAAGCATTTCTCCCAGTTTTTTTTGTTGTTGTTCTTTAATAAGCAAATACGTGGGCTTCCCAGGTGGCGCTAGTGGTAAAGGACCCGTCTGCCAATGCAGGAAATGTCACAGACTTACAAGTTTGATCACTAGGTCAAGAAGATCCCCTGGAGGAGGGAATGGGAACCCACTCCAGTATTCTTGTCTGGAGAATCCCATGGACAGAGGAGCCTGGGGAACTACAGTCCATGGGATCACACAGAGTCAGACAGGACTGAAGTGACTTAGTATGCATCCCCACAAGCCTCCCTGATACATCCAAAATAGTGTCCCTACTAAGTAGCATACATTTATTGTCCTTTTTTTTAAAGATCATCTTCTACCTCAGTGTCAACCCTAGAGGGCCAAATTTTTTGTTTTGTTAATTGATGTATCTCTAGTGCCTAGTCGGAAAGTAGCAGGCCCCCAGTAAATATTCATGAAAGGATGAATGTGTATTATGAAGACATTACAAATTACTCTGCAAAGAACAATGACAGAGAATGATGTTCAAGGTATGTTAAATGAAGAAAGCACACTTTAAAAAGCTGCCTGCTTAGCATGGTTTCATTTTAAAATCATACACATATAATTTATTAAAAGAAAGCTTAGAGAACAAAAATAAATAAATCTTGGAGAGATACACAACAAAATACTAACAGTGGGTGGCTCTGGAGGTGAGATTTTGATTTCTCTTGTATGTTCATTTTCTAATTTCTCTTTAGTGAATATGTATTACCTCTGTAAGAGGAAAAAGACAATATATGTATCAAAAGTTAATAGAACATATTTTCCCATAATTTGTAACTGACTGTTCTGTTAAGAGAGAAAAAAATACATTATTTGTCCTTTTCACTGGGGAACGGTTGGAAATACAGTGAATGGGCAGTCTCTTGGAGCCCAGTGACTAAGAGCACAGCCCATGGAATCTGCCCAGCCTGAACTCAAGCCCTTATGTGTCACTTTCTAGATTTATCATCTCAGGCATACTTGCCAACTGTACTGAGTCTCAGTTTCTTGTCTGTACAATGGGCTAACAGTGGTACACATGGGGCTTGGGGCTACCTTCTATCTCTGGCCCAGGCTGGAATTTGATTCTTTTGAGCTCAGTGATTAGACACCAAAGGTCAAGGACCAATCCAAGGATCTGACTCTTCTTTAGTCTCTGGTCAAGAACAGGCCAGGCAACATCCAGAGCACCCTATGCATTGCTTCTGGGCCTGGGCAGGGACAGGCAGCAGGAAATAATGAGGCACTTGCTGCAAGTGCCGAAGTTTTAAGGGGACCTCAAAACGCTCACTGATCAGGAGAAATAATATTTGGATGGGATATTTTTAATAAATACATGTTTAAAAATCTATAATGAACAAAATGTCGACAACTTAAATAGAGACAGATAAGCATTACTAATTCCTCCTTTGTTTCAGGCTCCATTACGGCTCAGCGTGGCACTGCTCCCAGCCCACAGACTGAAGGTGGGGAACCTTCAATTATTCAAATCATTATTAATTGCTACTTAACTATAATTAATTATCTAAATTGTCCTGAGTCTCAGAATGAGCATTGCTCTTTCTGTGATTGTTTGGCCCTCAGTCAAGGCCGTGTAAGGATACCTGTGTGTGTGTGTGTGTTCAGTCACTCAGTTGTGTCTGATTCTTTGTGACTCTAAGGTAGGGAATGCATATTTTTCTGATCCTATTTATTTCTTTCTCCTCAGTAGATACCTGATCACAATTGCTACCTAGACACAACCTCATCTTGTTGAAGACCCTGAGGGGCAAGTTTCTTCCTATTGTTTTATAGAAACATAAAATGCCAGCAAAGCAGAATTTCTACCTAAAAGAGGGCCAAACAAAATTTGCAGATGTTGCAAACTCCTCCCCTGGTGCTTCTGGGGAAGGGCACACAGACCTTGGCATACACCTTGTTTCAAAAGCAGGCAATAGTAAACAGTGTGTTCATTCCACCTACTTCTCTGGAGAAGGGAAGATCCTTATGAGGTGGGATCAGATGGGCCATTGGTTTCAAGTGGAGTTTTCCTGAAAGGCTTTCATATTACTGTATTACGGCGGTGGTTTGTGGATATTTGTTTCTGCATATCAAACACTTCACAGTATACATTCACATGGAAATCGTTAGTTAAATGTAGCAGCTGTAGAGCTTCCCCAGTGGCTCAGTGGTAAAGAATCCACCTGCCAATGCAAGAGACAGGAGTTTGATCCCTGGCCCCAGAGGATACCACATGCCATGGGGCAACTAAGCCTGTGTGCCACAACTATTGAGCCTGTACTCTACAGCAGGGGAGCCACAGCTACCGAAGCCCGTGTGCCCAGAGCCTGTGCTCCACGACAAGAGAAGCCACCACAAAGAGAAGCCCATGCACCACAACGAAGAGTAGCCCTCTTAGCCACAATTATAGAATGCCTGTGCAGCAATAAAGATCCAGCACAGTCAGAAGTAAATAAAGGAAAAAAAAGTAGCAGCAACAATAATGTTTGGAGTTTTGTTTTCATCAGTGGTTTCATTTTACAGGACATTTTTTTTTTTGCTGAAACCGTAGATTCTAAGTTGCTCTGTCAAGGTAATCACTAGAAAAATAAGATATTCTCTTGCCTGGAAAATCCCATGGACAGAGGAGCCTGGTAGGCTGCAGTCCATGGGGTCACGAAGAGTTGGACACGACTGAGCGATTTCACTTTCACTTTTCATGCATTGGAGAGGGAAATGGCAACCCACTCCAGTGTTCTTGCCTGGAGAATCCCAGGGAGGGTGGAGCCTGGTGGGCTGCCATCTATGGGGTCGCACAGAGTTGGACATGACTGAAGCGCCTTAGCAGCAGCAATAGCAGCAGCAGCATATAAACTTTAGGAAATTTCTATTACTCTTCTCCATTTAATGCACTATATGTTGTTTTCAAGAAAGAATCTGCCTGCAATGCAGGAGACCCAGGTTCGATTCCTGGGTCGGAAAGATCCCCTGGAGAAGGAAATGGGTACCCAATCCAGTATTCTTGCCTGAAGAATCCCATGGACAGAGGAGACTGGCGGGCTACAGTCCATGGGGTCGCAAGAGTCAGACACGACTGAGCGACTAACTACCACCACCACGTTGATTTCAAGCACATCATGTGAGATATCACAAGATGAACATAACCTATGGCAGATTTTTTTCTGCGCAAATCTGTGTTCTTTCTAGCTACCAAAAAACTCAGAGACCGAGCAGGGAAAGGAACTGTTTGAATGGCAGGTAGTGCATAAGACTTAGATTTGGTTACAGTATAAGTTTAGCATAATACATTATAAGGTGATGGTCTGGATGAACTTCAGAGGTTGATGAACTTTGGTGAATAAGTTAACTTTGAGGTTTGTTTTTTTTTTCTCTCTGATTTAAGGAATGTTGCTCACTATACCTCTCCCTTCCTCCTCCATATTTTTAGATTAATACGCTTACTAGGGAAGCAAAATACACTGGGATTACATACCTGCATCCAGTAAGCAGTCTGACTCTCCTGAGACCACCATGTGCTGATGCATGTCCAGCTGGCTCCAGATGTCCCAGCCTTCATAGACTAGGCACCTGACAGGAGAGTGAGGAAGCCAGCTGACAGCCAGAACAGACACTCCGGCTTTGTGGCCCTGCACGAACCATGTCCAGTTGCTAGATCCACTTCAAATGAGGCCCGAACTGTTCTGGGTCAGAGAGGAGAGGTCCCCACTGTGCCCTGCCCGTGGGGACCCACAAAATTGTGAGCATTAGAAAATGACTATTTTTTAAATAGATTTTTATTGGAGTACAGTTGCTTTACAATGTTACATTAGTTTCTGCTGCTGCTGCTAAGTCTCTTCAGTCATGTCTGACTCTGTGCAACCGCATAGACGGCAGCCCACCAGGCTCCCCCGTCCCTGGGATTCTCCAGGCAAGAACACTGGAGTAGGGTGCCATTGCCTTCTCCATGTTAGTTTCTACTGTACAGCAAAGTGAATCAGTTATATGCATACATATATCCCCTCATTTTTGGACTGCCTTCCTATTTAGGTCACCACAGAGCATTGAGTAGATTCCCCTGTGCTATACAGTAGGTTCTCATTATTTATCTATTTTATACATAGTAGTATATATATGTCAGTCCCAATCTCCCAATCCATCCCACCACCTCCCCTTCCCCCTTGGTGTCCCTACATTTGTCCTCTATGTCTGTATCTCTATTTTTGCCTTGTAAATATAGTCATCTATACCATTAGAAAATGACTATTGTTTTTTTAAAAATGCTGTAGAGCAACAGAAACTAGAAGCAGAGGCACAAAAAAAAAAAAAAAATAGAGAAGGCTGAAAAGTAAAGAATAATTGTATCAGTTCTCAAACTGTGATTGCTGGTACTCTCAGTCCAACTTTTTCATTTTTCCAACTTTTATCATTCATTTATTTATTCAAGAAAAAACATATTGAGACTGTTGCAAGCCAGGCATTATACTTTGTGCTGGGGATACCAAAAAGCTGAATAAAATACCTCTGTCCTCAGGGGAAAGGCTGGTTTAATGAGGATGTCAAGCAATTACCATACAACGGGATACAAGGCTGCTTTAGAGGAGGAACTGATTGCACTCAAGATGCAGAGTTTCCTAGCTTTAAGAGTCAGAGAACATTGCAGAAGAGGTGAGATAAGCCTCAAAAGAATGAGTAGAGGTTTACCAGATGGCCAAGGTGGGACTGGGCAAATTCTATGACTACAAAGAGTAGTGGATTCTTTTTTGGACAGTAGCTTCAGCTCCTGTGGTCTTGATTTTTCCTTGCCTCTCCTGGGCAAAGCATTGATTGCATAACCAGAGTATTACTTTCAGATGAGTATTTGATTTTATCTGCATGATAAGTATGACTGGAAAAACACAGCTCATGGGGTGTATGGCCGTACTCAACCTAGGCTTGTCAAACAAATGCCCTACATAAGCGAAACTTACTCACCAGAGGGGACAAGGCTTTAGCCCCCCTCCACACCCCCACCCCCAAAGTAACCTGTGTTATTGTTTTTTTTTTTTTTTTTTCCCGAGTGTGCTGTCTATTCAAATCTGACTCTAAGGACAAGTTCCCTGGCCCCTACCTCCTTCCAGTTTGCTGTCTTAATCCCTTTTGATAGAAAAGTTCTAGAAGTACTTCAGGGTGAATGCCATGCTATGAGGATAAAAATTGATTATATGAGAAAAATTTCATGTCCTAAAAATCTATGAGCTTTGTTTCTAGCAGACAAACTTGGTGAAAAAGGCATCTTCAAACTTTTCCCTACTGCCAAGTTTAATGAAACTCCTTTTTCTGCAGCGTTTTTAACACCAACTTGGTTTCAGGAGGCCGTTGTCAAAAAGGCTAGGAAAAACTGAGGGGAACATGGTGAACCACTGCAAGAAAATGGTTCTAACTTCAATAAGGCAACTTGGCCAAGGATTCCATTTTAAGAGTATAAAATTAAATGGAAGTGCAGAGAATAAACATCTTAAATACCCTAAGATAACACACAAGGGAAGCAAGTGGAAATAGTGAAATTTGGAAATGCTGGGGGGAAGGAGCATTGGCATGATTAAGAACAAACAACAGAAAGCATCTAATATGTGCTTTTAATGTGTTTTTAAAAAACACTCTGCCTTGTTGTAAGTGGATTTGGCAGTGAGTTATTTCCTGGGTAAGTATAGAGGGGAGGAGCTCTCTTATGAGACTAGTTAAGTATAGACCACATACTGTTACTGTCTTTGGAGCTGGGAGCAGAGCTGGCACCTGCTTTAGAAAACCAGCAGCCTGAACAAGGCACTCCCAGAAGACAACGGCTCCTCTACCTTCACTTGGAGGTGATCAGAGGAAGCTCTGGTGGGCTGAGAAAGATTTTAGATTTCCCATCATACTTAGACAAATGGAACTGGAAGTAAATAAACCATTAAATGGCAGAGAAAAATAATGGCCCCAAGAAGGCAGAAGGAAACCTAGAACTTGTCTGAGAAAATGCCTCAATATTTGGGATTGTAGCCACAGTGACTTGTCCAGTGAGCATTCATTGCCCTGATGCTATGGTAAACTAACAACTTTTTCATTTTTTTAGAGCATCATTTCAACTAAATTCGCATTCTCATCTCAACAGACTCACTTTGCAGAAGGAAAACTAGATGGTGTGAGAAGAGAAAGAAGTTGGGAGAACAATTCAGAAGGAGTAGGGAAGGAAGACAGCTGGAAGAGACATGGGGTAGTTTATTACAATATGACTCCCAGTACTGTCTAATGCCCCACTTACTCCAAAATCTGGATTATAATGTTCTGAAGTCGGGAATTAGAGAAGTGAAATTGTTCCACATGAAATCAGGTATAATAGTAATTCTCAACTTTTTTGTTCACATATGCCACTGAGAATATGATGATAAGGGTAGACTCTACATCCAGAAAAAAAATGTACCTATTACACACAAAATCCTCTTCTGTAAGACCAACTAGTTGTAATACTCAGGACAGTAGGGTGGAGGAAGAGAAGGGAGATTTTTTCAGAAATCCACATAGCACAATGCTTACATATCATTGGCTTAAAGCTTAGTCCCATGGCCATACATAGCTGCAAGGGAATCCAATTACTCACAACACACATATAATATATAATCCTGTTTATTTGACCATTGTAGACACTTTCTTGCATCTGACCTAGTTTCATTCTACAGTTTGTCTTTCTCCACTTTTTTTTGTCCTTTTAGCTTAAGAAAAGATCGTTACAGAACTCCTTGTATAACTTTTTCAAATATGCTTGGAAAAGGCTATGAAATTTTATCATGATCATTCTTGCTTTAAGTTGAAATTTCTCTAATCTTTCCTTACAGATTGTTCCTTACAGAGTGCTTTCAATATCCAATTTCAATGTCTAGTTCACCCTTCTGCATTAGTTACTCAGCTATATAATTACATTTTCTAGCCTCCCTTGCAGCTATGTATAGCCATAGGACTAAGCTTTAAGCCAATGATACGTAAGCACTGTGCTATGTGGATTTCTGAAAAAATCTCCCTTCTCTTTCTCCACCCTACTGTCTAGAATGAAGACACAATAGCTGGAGACAAATAGACATCCTGGGCCATGAGTTTGAGGGGTGCTGGATAAGACTGGTTTGTGGACTCCCTTATTGGAAGATAAATTTCGTGAGAACAGGGACCTTGTTTTTCTTGGTCAAAGCAACCTAAACCTGAACCTATAAAGTGTGGCCTCTAGTAAGAGCTCAAGAGCGTGCATGCTATCTCTTCAATTGTATCTCACTCTGTGGGACCATATGGACTGTAGCCTGCCAGGCTCCTCTGTCCACGGGATTCTCCAGGCAAGAATACTGGAGTGAGTTGCCATGCCCTCCTCCAGGGTATCTTCATGACCCAGGGATTGAACCTGCATCTCCTGCATTGGCAGGCAGGTTCTTTACCACTAGTGCAACCTGGGAAGCCGAAGAGTTCAAATGCTGTGCTTAATTGCTCAGTCGTGCCTGACTCTTTGAGACTCCATGGACTATAGCCTGCCAGGCTCTTCTGTCCATGGGGATTCTCCAGGCAAGAATACTGAATGGGTTCTTTGCCCCAACCCAGGGATCAAACCCAGGTCTCCCACATTGCAGGCAGATTCTTTATCTTCTGAGTCATCAAGGTATTGAACAGCCATTAAATGAATAAGTTGAATTAATGAATGCGTTTACTCCAGATCCATGTAAAACAGGGAATGTTCATACATCAGTTGGCATTTGCAAATGTCAGGTTCTATCACAGAATCAAATTCTAGCTGAATTCAAACGTCATTACTCCTCTGCCTCCCTTTTCTCTCCCAGATTTGCCACTGTCATAAAAGGATAAGGTTTTTTCTCACTGCCCTCCGATGTTCTTTTAAAACAAAATATTCTCAAATCTATTAATACTTTCGTAATGGTGCTTCTGAATATTTTTTCTGCTTAGCAAGTTTAAAATTCTTTAATTTTCAAGGTCATGCATATCTATTTTTGTATGTCCCTGATGTTAAATGCAGGCACTATTTTGAAACTTAATCTTAGGCGTTGTCTCAAGTCTATAAGAATCATCCAAAATGGTAGCTGATGACATTCCTAGGACTTCAGACAATATTATTATTGTCATGGAATGTAGTCACTAGTTCCTAAGGATTTAATGAGATGTGTTCACTGAAACTGAACTTCCTTGAATCCTTTCGCATTCTACCATGGTTTCCCACATTTCAATGTATTGCCTGTTTTTGTATCCAAACCTTATTTATATCTTTTAAACAATTAAATTAAATATTATCTTTGCTTCCTTGATTTTTGAATTCTGTCCTGGTATTCTTTTGGCAAAGAAGAATACTCCCTCTGGGTTTTTTTCCCTTTCCTTTTGGTCTCATGTGTGATTAAAGGGTTTGTAAAAGTTCACATGTGTTGCAATTACATGTCATTTCTTAATTTTTAAAACTCTTCCCCCTCCAAAGTTGTTGCTATTTCTTTTTACTATTTGGAGGAACAAATGTTCCCATCATCCACTTTTGTGACATACCTGTTTTATACCTGAGCTCCTTGGTTTTTTGCTCAAATTTATTTTCAACTTTCCCAATTTTGAGGGAAGCTATCATTTGCTTTTTATTAGGTATATCAAGCTTTTCTAATGTTTAAACTTCTTTACACATTATCCTCGCTTTCCTGGAGTAGCCTTCCAAACAGAAGCCTATTACAACAGAGAAAAATAGAGCTCTTTTCTCACGTCATCAGATGAGCTCTTCCTAAACCTCTTCTCTATCAGAAATGTCTCTATTCTAACAGACCCAGAATAGGCATCTGTCACTCAGGTCCTGTTTCCTTCCTTGCTTTTCTCTCAATCCAAAGCTAACCTATGCCTGCCCTGGAGTACATCCACTTCTGCCTTCTTGAGGACCTTGCTCTGTCAATTTTCCCATCTCCTCTAACCTCAAACTCCAAACTTTTTTCTCCATAGGCGTATACCCTTTAACATATAAATATACTCACATTTTTCCATCTTAAAAAAATTATTAACTGTACATTTCCTTGTAATGACTGACAAGTCTTTCTTCTCAGCCAAATGTTTGGGAAGAAAATCTTTGTGTCCACTTTATCACCTCCTATTTATTTCTTTTAATCACTGCTTGCCTTCCAGTTTGCACCCATCCTGTCACCCATGTACCACATTATTTGTAATTTTCCTGCCCTCTGGACAACATTGGACTCTCTTTATGGAATAACAAATAGAGCTTCTACTGGCCAGGTACTATGCTGGGTGCTCTGTTTCAGAAAAGAGAAGCAGATGTGATTTCTCATGGAACTGAGCTGATCAGCCATTTCTGATTAATACACAGGTCCCTTGATTTCCACTACTCCCTTTGGCAGGTTTACTTAAATGTCATTTAAATTTCCCTATTTTTGAAGTTCCCCTCTCCCTCTCCCTCCCTCCCTCCTTCCTTTCCTTATTATACACGTCTTCTCAAGGCAATCACTTCACCCACAGCTTCAACTACTTTGTACTCCAATGACAATTTTAATATTGTTCTAATTTAACAGTTTTATTTTACATAGGACATGTCTTTTACTAAAACCATAGATTCCAAGTTGCTCCATGAAAAATATTATAGTCTTAACTGTCAGCATTAGGGGATTTCCACAATTACATTTAAAAATTGATTTAATATGTATTATTTTCAAAAACATAAAATGGGATATCACAAAATGGACTTAGCCTACAGAAGTTTACATCAAACTTTCAACCTGAGCACTCTACTTCCATGCTCCCATTAACAGAGCACCAAATGATCTTCCTCCTCAAACCTCTTCCTCTTTCTGCACTATCTAGGAAAAACTCACTGTGCTCTCCCTAGTTCCCTAAGTCAGAACCCTAGCAGCCAGTTTTGCCTCTCTTTTCCCCTTCTTGCTCCATATCTAGTCACTAAATGACCTCAAATCCTTTCCCACCACACCAGTCTCTGCCACTGCCTTTAGTTTGAACTCTCACTCCCCTCTTAGATGAATATAAAGTCGGTCTTGTTTCTTCCATCAATCCTTTTTATTGTCCAAAGTGACCTCACTAGAAGCCACCTGATGGTGACTCCTTAACATCACAATATTCAAAGGCTTTCATGTTTCTGGGGGGAAAAATCAAGCTCTTTACCCCAGAACCTACTTTGGGGTTAGATAGATCTAGGTTTGAATTTCAGGTTCAAGTACTTGGCAGCAGTGTGACTGACCTCAGACAACTGGACTTTCTAAGCCTTTATTTTCTCATGTGCCTGACTGAGCTCATCGAGGGCAGGGCTGTTGCAGGAAAGTGGGAGGGACTAACCAATGTTGAAAGAAGGGAAAGTATTTTTAAATTCACTTCAAAAAATTGTTCTCCCTTAGAGAAAATCCTATGCCACTTCCAATCAAATTTGACTTCTACATTTATTTTCGGATAATCACAATAAGGTGCCTTTGGGGATCCACACAATCGGAGACCAAATCCTGGCCATCCTCCTGAGCAATCATGTGACCTTGGGAACATATCTTTACCATCATCTTCATTAAATCAAAATCGTGGTACTTCACTTTGTGACTCTCAGTTTTGTATGAGAGAATCATGCTTTGTGCTTTATGTTACTGGTGAAAGTAGGGAAACCTGGAGACTCGTGCCGTGGAAGAGAGAAACAGCGAGAAAATCGAGTTGCTGAATCCCAGCGTTTCAGAGTTGGGAGGGAGGAGTTCGGTCCCTAATTTACCGATGAGGAAGTGGAGGGGTGACGTGTCCTCAAGTCTCATTCAAGACGCAGACACAGCTCTTTATTGAGGACCCGGGGGGTTGCTATGGTTAAACTGAAGGCGGAAATCTACACTCTTTCGAAGTCAGTTAGAGAGGAGTATTTAGTTACAAAAAACTCAACGATTCGGGTGTAACTAAGTTTGTTGAGCAATGCATCAAATGAGTCATCTGTCAGATCCGATGAAACCGAGTTGCTAACAGAACTGACTCTTTACTAACAAGCCTTCTATAGAGCCCACTGACTCAGAACAGCTTCGATTCACAAACTCCCTCAAGGCTTCCCGAAGGACCCGAAAGCTCCGAGTGCCGCAAGATGAATGGAAACAGGAGTCCAGGGCGCGCCACTCGAGGGGCGGAGCAGCCGCGGGGTGGGGGCGGGGCATTGTGAGTCACGTGCCTGCTCTTGGAGGCGGGCTCTGGGAGGAAACTCTGTGTGTGATTGGTCCGTCGTAACCAGGTGACCGAAGGACGCGTTCCGGTTGGCAAGGGCCGGCCAGGCCAGCGCCTTTCAGTCGGGAGGCGGCGGCGGAAGGAGGAGGAGCTCTGACCGCGCTCTCTCCCGGCAGTGGCTGCGCGTCTCAGCGCTTGTCGGGTCCCCACCCCTTTTAAATAAGCCGGGCTGGTCGCCGCCTTCACAGACTAGTTGACTCCGGGGAGGCGGCGGCGGCGAGACAGCGGGGGTGCGGCCGGGGCCGGAGCCCTGCCCCGGGCCCGGCGGCGGGGCGGACAGGCGAGAGGCAGGCGAGGCCGCGTCTACATGCGCGGCGCAGCCCCGGCATAGCCCGGGGCTGCCCGTGCCCGCCGCGCCATTGTTGGGGGAGGGGGCGGCTTCTGAGCTCGGCGGAGTCGGGGGCCGAGCGGAGGCGACGGCAGCGAGGAGCGGAGGCGCCCCATGGGGAACACGCTGACCTGTTGCGTGTCCCCCAGTGCCAGCCCCAAGTTGGGCCGGCGCGCGGGGCCGGCGGAGCCAGACTATGAGTCTGAGGTCTACGAGGCGGCGGCCGGAGACGCGGTGGCAGTAGCACCGGCGCCGGCTACCGTGGAACCCACCGAGTTGGATTTCGGAGCGGGTGAAGGCCACCACCTGCAGCACATCAGCGACCGGGAGATGCCCGAAGGTAAGAAAGCGGCCGGCGCGCCTCGCCCCTCGCGGGGCCGGCGCCGTCTGCTCTCGAGCTTACCTCTGGCCTCCGCCGACCCCCGGGTCCCCCGGGAGGGAGCCGCCGCCTAGGGCTCCTTCCTGCCTGGAGTTGGCTCTCTCGGGGCTGGGCACCGGGGACGGAGGCTGGCCCTGCCTGGCGTCCCCACCCCTTATTCTTTCCCTGTCGCGTCCGGCCAGTCTCTCTCCCTCTTCTCTACCCGAACGCCCAATTCTTCCCCTATTCCCATTTCGCAACCCGACCCGAGACCCTCAAGTCTGAGGCCCCTCCTGTTCGTGATTCTATTTAACATCTCGTGGGACTTTGTGAAGACTTTCTGATGTATTCTGTCTTCTCAATGAAAACTTAAATACTCCCAACTTCGGCGATATCCATCCCATCTCCCTATCCTTACTTATCCAGATGGTACCTAAGTGAAGGAACGAGGTAAGGATCTAGATACACTTCCACTCGTTAGGATAGTTGATACTCGGGACAATTAAGACAGATTTTAGGATTTGTTATTTAATATCAAAACTGAGATCGACAGAGTTAGTGTGGCGTTAAGTAGAATTCTGTCTAGAGTTGTGCTGATTGAAGCGACCTTATTCTAACTATAATCTGAACACGATAGCAAAGAAAAAGGTGAGAGTGGGGCTTAAAATAACTGAACGGAGTGAAACGTTACTGCAACGGCTGCAGGGAATAGATTTTTTTTTTTTTTTTTAACCCAAAGACGACCCCACGGAGCTCTGATTAAGAGTCCAACTTTGACACAAAAATGTCTTCAGCTTTAACCAACTTCACTTGCATGTTGCCTCTTCTAAGGGAGGGGTGGGGGTGGTTCCTGAGACTGTTGGTCAAAAGTTTCAAAGGAGAAAAAAGAAATTCAGACTTTTATTTGTAATACAAAGATTTGGCAGTTAAGATGGCAGATCCTGCAGAAAAGTTGTCTCCATGGCTACCTCTCCTTCCAACCCCCTCCTGCCAGTGGAATCCTATTCAACTTTCAGAATGTTCAGGTAAAATTCTGAAGACCAAATGGCTGGGGGTGGGGGTGGGTTGTCATGGAGAAGAGAAAAGAGAGGAGAGGAAATGTTTGAATTTTTTCCTCTAGAATTTTGAAACTGGACGGCTCTAGGTTTTTTGTTTTTTTGGTTTTTTTTTTTAAAGATTCTGGATAACACTGGCTCATTAATAAAGACTGTGTTCTTTAAAGTAGAAAACATTGTGTGATGAAGATGTTAAAGCCCCATTGGCCCAATTGTTGCGTTTAAATGCCAGAGAGTATTTCTTTATTTCATAGAGAAAATGTCTTATAGCTTTTCTATTTAAATTTTATTTGCGTTTACTTAATTTCTTTCAAAGTTAGAATAGGTAAGCCTGTGAACTCACCCATATGATGGACATGGCTTTGTAAGTGGAAAGTACTCCCTTTTCAGATACTGTCAGATACTAGTCAGATACTGTGAAAGAATAAATTATGTAAATTAATTGTAGCTTTAAAAACAAAACTTGTGCATAGTTGTGAAAATTGTTCAGTTTGTTGCTATAAGGTAAGCCTCTAAGGGATTTTAAAAAACAATATGTAGGCTAGTGTAGTTGGACTTTTGTATAATTCTTTTAAGATTTACAATGTATTTTCGGGTGTATTTCACTTGACCCTTCCATCTATAAATAAGACCTGTGAATATTCTCCATGTGTTGCCAATGAAGAAACCAAGACTTAGAGATCTGAAATAACTGTGTAACATAGCTGCTGAACAGAAGAGACAGACGTGAGAGTGGTAGATACACCAAATTCAGTTGTTGGGTACTTAAAAAAAACTATTTGGAATGCACTTTTTATTTTATAATTTATCTGTAAGATAGGCCTATCTCAACTTCAGTTTTAATTATTTCCATTTGAGTTTATTGTTCACAACTCAGAAGCAACATTTACCTCTCCATTCTATGTCTGTACATTTATTACAATGGGTAGGAATAAAAGAAGTCGTGAAATAGCCTAAATTTACCAGCCAGGTAAACATGTTGGTATATTCGAAAGAGTTTGTTCTGCTGACCTCGAATTGAAGCCGAGAATGCCCTGGACAGAGGGACATTAGGAGAAGCTGGTAAGCAGGCAGGTAAGGTACAAAGCATTTAGTGAGGAGGAGTGCTAAGTCGGGAACTAGAAAAAGAGAGTTCATGTGTACAGAATTTACCTTTTTATGTTTGACATGATTGTTAAAATTTTACTTAAATTTGTCTCTCTTTTTTTTGGCGTTCAATAAAGTGATAAGAGAAACTTCAGTTTCAGCATTTGCCTATTATTAAGTTTCCATAGAAACAAGGTCAAAACACCGAATGTAAAGTGCAAGTACATTGGAAGTTTGCTCTTAATGTTTTTATTTCAGACAATTTTATATCAGTTTCCCTGGAAACTGAGAAATACATTGATATAAAACATTTTGGCTTTTCTGCAGTGAAGAATTATTTGGTTACTTAGACAAAATCAAACATAAATGATGCTGTGTCTTGTTCTTCAGAAACCTTTGAGAAGAACATGATTTCTTCAAGCTGTTTCAGTTAACTCCTAAAGAACCTAGTATAAATATCAGACTTAAAAGAATTTTGTTGCTACCTTGCCTTTAACAGTGTTATCTAATGTAACTGTGATATTAGTGTCAATAATAGAAAATAAGATGCTATGGTCCTATTACCTGATTTTATTTTATGCATCTGCTTTTCAAACAGCCTTTATATTGTGCCCTTAGGAACTTTGCTCATTTTCTGGTGCAAGGTGCGCTCTCAAATGATTCCTTCCTTCCATCCTCCAAAGAGTGGATAGGGAGGGAATTGACGATGTAATGGGGAAAAAACCTCAGAGCAACAGGTCTTTCCTCTTTTCAGTAGCTATTATAAACACTTTTTTTTTTTACTTTTTTGATAACAATAAACATTTGAGGTAAAAGATTTACAAAATACTGAAAAGTAGTTCACTCATACTCAGAATATCAAGAATTTTTATTAATACTTTGGTGTTGATTCTTCCTGAACCTTTTGTATACATATAAATAGAAGGTTGTGTTGTATGAAATTGTTCTTTGTGTGCCACTTTGTAACTTTCTCTTGTAAAGTGAAGAAGGGAAGCTCCTGGAATCATGCTGACACCTGAAGCACGCTCCAGGATGTATTTCCATGCAGCTGCATGTAGCTGTACAGTCTGCTTTTTATCGCCTGTTTAATGGTTGGAGCATCATTCATTTACCCACCCTTTATGGTTGTCTTTTATAATCCCATTATATTGCTTTATTCTGGGCATCGACATAAAAAGTGATGTGATGTACTTCCCTGTAGAATTCTGGTAGTACACTTTGTCTTATGACTTAATTAAATTCATAGGGTGAGTCATTTTGTAGTTAAGGTATTTTAACATTAAATGTTCTTTCCCCAAATTAAAGTTACCGTTGATTTTTCAGTGAAGAGTAGATTTCCTCTCTTAGGTTTTTGTGGTTCTTGGAAACCTGTCGGTGTCTTTGATTCTGAGTAACTAAACTACCACTCTAAGAGATCTGAAATTAATGCTGGTCTTAGGTGACAGACACATCAAAGGACAGCATTAGAAGGAATCTTAGATGATGAAGGAAAATTAAGGAGAAGCATAAATGATCTGGGGTACACTGAAATGGATGATTATTGGGCACCATTTAGGAGCAGGACAGACAGAGGTTATACAGACAAAACCCAAACCCTAACTCTGGTCTTTACTTCCTAGAGGTGCCGGGGCGGGGCTGATGACACAGGAATAATGTTAAGTAGCGAGACACTTGAGAAGAAAGAAAATGATGATCACAGACTGGGGAGGAGTTTTACTGAGGGTGGTTTCCTTAAGTGACCAGTGAGCATCCTAGGAGTGAGGGGGAGCCATGTGAGGTCCTTAGAAGGGAATATGCTTGGGGTAGGCAGAGGACAGAAAGGGTGGCTGCAGCTGAGTGAAAGAATGCCAGGAGGAATATCAGGGGATTAAGGCCTTGACAAGAAAAAATACGGATTTTAGTCTAATTGTAATGGGAAACCATTGAAAGGTTATATGCAAGGGAATAATAATTCTTAAAGAAGGGGAGGAGGGCAGGAGAGCAGACCAGCTACTCTAATGTGGGCAGGGGTAGAATGAAGCAGGGAGACCAGCTAGGAGGCTGGTGTAGTTGCTCAGCTGAGAGCCAACAGTGGTATGAACAAAAAAGCAGTATTAATAAGGGCCTAAAATAGGCCGACTTGAAGAAACTGAGTGAATCTAAAAGTAGGCTAACCACAATATGAATGGGACAAGTCACAGAAAAAGAAATGCAGATGGCTTTTAAACATATCCTCACACATAAGAGAAATGAAAATACAACTACTGTAGCTTCTGTTGGGAGAAAATTCAGAAACTTGGCACTGCATTCTTTGGTGACACTGAAGAAAGCTACATTCGTATATTGCTGGTAGAAATGGGAAATCGATCAACCCCTTGAAGGGGAAGTTGGCACAGTCTCACTTAATCCAGAGATCGTACTAAAAGAATTTATTCTGAAGGTATAGGCCGCATATGTTGCATTATCTTCAGTAGCAAAATACTGGAAATAATTCAGATGTCCAGTAAGGGACTGGTAAACTAGCACATCCAGACAGTGAAGAATTAGGGACTGTGAAAGAGCTCTCTCCACTGTTAATGACTTCATCTCCAGGGGATGTTAACCTGAAAAAAAATGGGGAGAGAATATACACTAATCTCCATGACAGAAGCAGGAAAAATGGTATGTATTTGCTTATTAAAGAAGAAAAAGGAAGAACACTAGGAGAAATGCCTGCCCTTCTATACTCTTATCCTCTTTCCTTTAGTGGGTAGCCTGACTCAGTGACATGAGTTTGCACAAACTCAGAATCGTGTAGGACTGGGAAGCCTGGCGTGGTGCAATCCATGAAGCTGCAAAGAGTCAGACACAACTTAGTGACTGAACAGCGACAGAGCATTGTTTGTTTAAGATATTATTTGGCTGAGGGTGATGAGTGGAGATAAATTTTCCTGTGAAATGCTAAATGTTCACTTTTGGCTTTTAGTTAATTTGTGAAAGCTTTGATGTGTCATTTATTATGCTTTATATAGTATATCCCCTTCATGGATCGCAGCCTTGTCATGGCGAAGGGGCTTATGTAACTCAGTGAAGCTATGGTGTATACATTACTCTTAAATTTCATTGGATTCTCATCATGTTCTGAGTTAGGCAGTGTAGGGGTTGTTCTCTGAGGTACAGAGTTGTCCAAGGTTTTATTCATTTTTAAAACCTTGATAGATGAGGACTGTAAATTCCAAATACATGATGTACAGGAACAGAATTTATTGATGTCATTTTGTGCTCTGCTTTGCAATACTACCTTTTTTCTCACCCCTTTTTTAAAAATTGTTTATTTTTAGGGTATTAAAGTAATAAAACTTCAAGAGTTAAAACAGTAACATTGCATAATGTGAAATGAAATCACCGTAGCTTGCAACCCAGAAAGGTTCTTAAAAGTCCAAGAAGCCTAAGTACTCTTTAGAAATACATAAAGCCAGGTATATTTACCTGTATATCATCTCTTAGTCATGATTATTACAACATTGATTGAGGATTAAGGTAAGGCAGAACTGAGAACCCAGTTAGAGGCAAGTTCAGAAGCAGTTTGGAAGCCAGGATGGTCAGAAGCTAGGGAAGTAGTAGCAGTAGAGGGGCTTGCAGGAGCATGCTGTGTGCCCTCTGGTGAGACAGCCCAGTTCAGCATCGGCGGGCAAGAACCACTTGGCTAGGGTGCAAAGTGTGGACTCAGATGAAACACCAGATGATCGTAAGACGTGAGATGTATTATTAGCCATAAAACTAATATATTATACTACTGTGGCTGGATGGCATCACTGACTTGATGGACGTGAGTCTGAGAGTTGGTGATGGACAGGGAGGCCTGCGTGCTGCGATTCATGGGGTTGCAAAGAGTCGGACACAACTGAGCGACTGAACTGAACTGAGGGGTGATAGGGCAGTTCAGTAAATGGAGTAAACCTTTAAGTAAACTGGAGCCCAGAAGTTGGCCCAGAAAATGCTGACAATCCTGTTTAATTGCAATATATTAAGTGAAGATAGCATATTAAAAAGCATGAGATAAAAAGCAACCTAGATAGCACATTAAAAAGCAGAGACATTACTTTGCCAACAAAGGTCTGTCTAGTCAAGGCTATGGTTTTTCCAGTGGTCACGTATGGATGTGAGAGTTGGACTGTGAAGAAAGCTGAGCGCCAAAGAATTGATGCTTTTGAACTGTGGTGTTGGAGAAGATTCTTGAGAGTCCCTTGGACCGCAAGGAGATCCAACCAGTCCATTCTAAAGGAGATCAGTCCTGGTTGTTCTTTGGAAGGACTGATGCTGAAGCTGAAACTCCAATACTTTGATCACCTCATGCGAAAAGTTGACTCATTGGAAAAGACTGATGCTGGGAGGGATTGGGGGCAGGAGGAGAAGGGGACGACAAAGGATGAGATGGCTGGATGGCATCACCGACTTAATGGACATGAGTTTGGGTAAACTCCAGGAGTTGGTGATGGACAGGGAGGCCTGGCGTGCTGCAGTCCATGGGGTTGCAAGAAGTCGGACACGACTGAGCAACTGAACTGAAGTGAAGAAGAACTAAAGAGCCTCTTGATGAAAATGAAAGAGGAGGGTGAAAAAGTTGGCTTAAAGCTCAACATTCAGAAAACTAAAATCATGGCATCCAGTCCCATCACTTTGTGGCAAATAGATGGGGAAACAGTGGCTAACTTTATTTTTCTGGGCTCCAAAATCACTGCGGATGGTGATGGCAGCCATGAAATTAAAAGACGGTTGCTCCTTGGAAGCAAAGTTATGAGCAACCTAGACAGTGTATTAAAAAGCAGAGACATTACTTTGCCAACAAAGGTCCGTCTAGTCAAGGCTATGGTTTTTCCAGTGGTCATGTATGGGTGTTAGAGTTAGACTATAAAGAAAGCTGAGCACTGAAGAATTGATGCTTTTGAACTGTGGTGTTGGAGAAGATTCTTGCGAGTCCCTTGGACTGCAAGGAGATCCAGCCAGTCCATCCTAAAGGAGATCAGTCCTGGGTGTTCATTGGAGGGACTGATGTTGAAGCTGAAACTCCAATACTTTGGCCACCTGATGCAGAGAGCTGACTCATTTGAAAAGACCCTGATGCTGGGAAAGATTGAGGGAAGGAGCAGAAGGGAATGACAGAGGATGAGATGGTTGGATAGCATCTCTGACACAATGGACATGGGTTTGGGTGGACTCCGGGAGTTGGTGATGGACAGGGAGGCCTGGCTTGCTGTGGTTCATGGAGTCGCAAAGAGTCGAACTCGACTGAGTGACTGAACTGAACTGAAGTCAATATGTTGGCATTAGTCTCCTGTCAGATGATTTCTTGGTCACTACTTTCTCTGATATTTTGACAGGGAAAAATCATTTATTGACAGTTTGACAGCATAATTTTAACACTTAGGCTTTGGTAATGCATTTTGAATGTTCTAAGTTGCCTTTATTTTCACATTTTTAACATCTGCAATTAAGATGGATCTCACGATTGATAGAATGTTAGGTTGGAGGAAAAGCAGCGTTCAGTGATCTGGTATACAGGTTTCCTCCTGGGAGTGTTTATATTAAGACCTGAGCTTAATTTTTTCTAGTCATCCTTTTTCTTCATAAGTCTATCATGCTGTCAAATGAGTTGCAATTTAAATTGATAATATAAAAGTGATGGCTCTTAAAATATAACTTTAATGATAACCCCTAATCAAGAGCTCAAGAATATTTCTCCTGGGTTAAAACATTCTTAAAGATTGCTAAAGAAGTAATTTTAGAAAGAATTCGCATATAAAATGCACAGTAATTTCTCAAAATACCTCTAACATTATTGTGTGTGCTTGTTGCAGGAGAGGGGATGAGGGGAAGGGTGGGTGGTAATGCTTTGCTTCCTAGTTGACAGTCTTACCTTTGTGACAGTGAAGAGTATGGTACATTTTTTTCATCGTCTCCTTAGACTCTTGGCAAAACAGTTAATGGAGTGTGCAGAAATACTGTGTGTATGTATGAGTTTATTGTCTAATGGCTTACCTGTCAAGTCTAAAATAGTGATGTAGTTTTCACTGGCAAAAAGTGCAAGTTGTATAGAAAATTGTTCTATAGGCTGTAAACAGAAGATTAGTATTTTCTGAAAACCTCATGCAGATTGACAGCAGTAGGGCCCTAGTATGTTTAGTACCTATAAATGATAGGCAGCTCACCACAGTGGAAATGACACTGATAATTATGGGAAAGTGGTCAAAACTATGTAATCAAAAGAAATACAGATTAGATCTACAGTGTTATTCCTTATTTCTGTTAGTAGGACTTTTTCCTCCACAACTCTGCAGAGCAGGGGTAGGAACTAAAACTGCCATGATTGGTAGCATTATACATTAATGTGGCCCCACCTTCTTCAGGAAGCAGTTTAGCACTGTACCTTGAGCCAGGAAAATGATCTAACCTTTTGGCTTAGACATCCCACTTTTGAAGATCTTTGCTAAGGAGATAAAACCATTATTTATTTAAAAAGCTGTATAACAATAGATGAAAAGTTTCCTCATCAAAGAATAGAATGTTTTAAGTACCTAAACCCCAGCAATAGGGAATTGGCTAAGTACAGTATAGGAATAACGCTTGATGGGCTGTTGTGTATTCATTAAACAGTAAATATGCAACAGTCAGATGTAGAAGGGTTGTTAATAACAAGAAGACATAAATTATACACTAATTAGAGCTTTTTCTAATGTGTAAGGAAAACAACTAAAAGTAAGGGTTGTGAATCTGTGGGTTAATTTTTAAATAGTGTCATTTTGGCGCATGCAAATTTTTGTTCATGACATTTGTTAAAGGAATGAGCAAATGACTTTTACCTTTCCCCACCTTCAATGTGATCATCAGTTCTGCTGGTTAACCAGGTCTCTTTCTGTTGCAAGTTTGAGAAAATGTCTCAGAATAGCTTAAATTAAAAATACATATATATTGACTTTTATATAACTGGAGTTGATAGAGTAAATTAAGCAGTGCTTGACCCAGGAGTTCAGTGACCTCACAGCCTGTCTCAGTTCTGTTCTCCTCTGTTGATCTCTCCCGAAAAGCTTTTCCCCTCTTGATGGCAAGAGGAGTGTCCAAGCAGCTCCAGATTAGCTAAGGAGCCTAGGGTACCCCTCTGCCTTTTTCTGCTTCTTGGAAAGTCCCAGGAAAGCTGCAGTCTATTAGCCAGTTCTGGGTCATGTGCCCACCCTTGAAACCTCTAGAGTAGGGTAGGGGGAGTGCCAGCTCTTTTCTGATCACTTGGGCAAGTTTACCTTTTTCCTGCATGTCATTTCTTTTATCCCAGCCTTCTTGCTTTCTCTATATAGATCTGTAGTAGCACATCATAGCATACCAGTAGCACACCCTGGTTTGGCAGGGTGTGTGTGCGTGTGCAGGGTGTGTGTATGTACAGGGTGTGTGTGTATATGTTAAAGCTCGCTTCTCTTTGATCCTGACACTTACTTTTCCTGGACTTCCATTGACTCTTGTTAAATTTTACCATGCCATAAACCCTGATGAAAAATATGGCTACTTTGCAAGCATTTCTGCTTATTTTTTAGATTCCAGTGTAGCCTGTTTACTTTCTGGTACAGATAAGTAGTCATGAATCCTTTCAGAAGCCTTAGGTCGAAAGTCTCTGCCTGTCAACTTTGTGTACAACTGAAATAATTTATTTTCTCGGTGTCGAATTTTTCAAATATGTAGGGGGTAAAAAACTTTAAAATAATTTTATGGGTCTTTTACATAAAACTGTTGAATAGAATATTTTCTCCAAAAATAGCTTAATAAACTCCAAATGCAGTGAAGGAATTTTCATGAAGAACAAAGCAGTTGGTTTACATATGTAAATTTATAATGCTGGCAGTAACATTAAAATTCCCATTAAACCAGGAAGTCCCAAATTACTGTTCATGCAAAATTCTTTCTTTGAGGAAGAAAAGGGTTCTAGGTAGATAACATTTGTGAAATGCTGGGTTAGACGGAATTCACTACTGGACTGGTTGGTTTTTAATATATCAATGTATATAGCTTTTTGATTCTCAGGGATAACATGTAAATCACTTTGACCACCAAACACCCCTTTAAAAATAGGCCAATTATTATGTGGTTTGGGAAATATTGCCTTAACTATTACTCTTTAAAAATCTTGGTCTAGTTTCTTAAAAGATTGTTTAATTGGTTTGAGGTGAGTAAGTGAGTTCACTGAGTAAGTGCCCATAGGGCTTTGTTTGTTTTAAACAACAACCTTACTGTCCAATGTGGCAGCTTGTGCTTGCTTGATATTTCTGCCTAAATAGAAGACTCTCCCACCTTGGTGCAAAGTGAACTGCCAGCAGACCCACCTTTTTTACGTAGGTATGGGCAAAATTTTTTTCAAGCAGCCCTTTGATGTGCTCCAGGAAGTACTCTTATTGAAGCCTTCTATTAATCATGCACCATGAAAGGAAAAAGTGAGAGTTTAGCTTTGGAAATAGAGGGCAAAGTTAAAAATCACCATCTTGGAAGTGTTCCTATGGATCAGAACATTGAACTCTTATGTATTCCTCTTAAATCTGCCATGATGAATAGCCCCTAGATAAACGGCAGCCAACTGTTGAGTGGAGTTAGAATTAGCTATTGGATTGTCTGAAGAACACTTGCCAAAAGCAGCTCATTTGGTTATAGCATATTTGATAGATTGAGCTGGTATCTGACAGTAATTGACTACAGCATAACTTGCTTCTTGAGACTTCCTGAAATTTGCTAGTAATATCAGCTTAAAGAGAGGTGACTGAATTTTTAATCAATAAATAGGAGGGGAGGCATAGATTAGGTGCAAGTTTAAAAAAAAAAAAAAAAAGCCTAAGACATAGCCCTGGTTTTATTCCACATGTTTGGAGAATTTCTACAGTTTTTCTGTTTACCAATAGAATTTTTATATTGTTGCCTTTACTACAGTTTCCTTCTTGTCATTACTAAAAGCTCTTCTTAAGGCTATTAAACGTGATTAAAATCAATGTGTAGCTGTTTTAAAAGTCATGTCTTTTTCTACTCAACTAATTGTCACACCTTTCTCTCTTCTTCCTGTGCAGACTTAGCTTTGGAATCAAACCCTTCTGACCACCCAAGGGCAAGCACAATTTTTCTGAGCAAATCTCAAACGGACGGTAAGACAGTGTTTTTCCCCCCCTGAGAAAAAGATTGAAAACTGTTTTTGTTTTGTGTATTTTAGGAAGATACAGAAAAACACTTAGAATAGTTTAAATATTTTATTTTTTCATATGTGATAATATTTTAATATTTGATATTTTAATATGTGATGATACATTTTTACTTTAGGTGTCACTATTTTAATGAGAAACACTTAGACCATCTGTTTATACACTCTGCTACTTCTTTATCAACACAGTCAGCTTGCCACATGATTTAGTTGTGGTCTGTTTTTCCATGCTACTTTGTCCTTTTCCTCTTGCTCCAAGAGCACATGAGTTAAAGATGAATGATAGGGTTTAGGTCACAGTTAGGTTTTCATTTGATAAAAAAAAATCAGTTGTTATGTATGGGAATCGAGTCTTGTGATTTTGGCACCATTTTGCACAGTGCTCAACCAGATGAACCTTTCTCACATCCAGATTCATGTAAATTTTTAAGTTCTTTTAAAAGTTCTTATAAGAACTTTTAGCTCTTCAAAGTTCTCTCATCCTAATGTGGTGCTGGGCCAGGGTAATCAGAGCAGCATGCCTGCCATATGGGGTTTTCCAGAAGGTTATCCTCAGTAAGGGAAACCTTGTGTAAATTTCTGGTGTCCTGCTTGTTTTAAGATGAGAATCAGAACTGGAAGTTTTTGCACTCCTGCTTGTTGTCTTGCCTGCTTGTCTTCCTTAATATATGCTAAATCCTAGTTTATTTGCTAAAAAGCCACACATGATCAAGTTTTTCGGTTGTTTATGAGAGCAGGAATACAAGTGAACGTTCTATAATATTTGAAGTAATGCAGCACAATAAAAAATAGAGGGTTCTTTTTCTTTTATTTTCATTAGATTACCGATTTTTATCAAAGGGTCTGTCTCAGAAACTGCCAGCCGGAAGAGGGCCAGGCGTGGGGGTGGGGCACAGAGCGCTCACGCCCTCTCGGAGTGCACCATGTGTTCTCCAGCCTGAGGGCACCTGCATTTTCTTAAAGTGTGTGTTCTTTGTCTTGAGGCAGTTATTTCTAGTTAGGATTACTGTATTTCTCAGTCTTTTCCAGACTCATGAGCTGCTCACACTGTAGAGAGACAGTGGAGAGAGTAAAAGAAACACAACCTCATGCCCCTGTCTCTCTTCAGTCTAAAGGAATTCATGCTTGTGATGCCATGGGAACGAGTGTGGCCTGAGACTCTCTTTGAGCTTATATTCTTCTGGTCTTTGTTGGAGCAAAACAGTTCTATGTTCTGTCAATGCATGTTAGTGAGGTCAGCACACATGTTAAAGTTTATAGAGCTTTCCAGTGTGTAAAGACCCTGTATTTTTTAACTTGGGTGTTTGAGTAGGTGACCAATAAGTGGTTCAGGATGCTTCCAGAGACATGGTTGCTTGACCAGAAACTGGTTCTTAGAGTTGTCATCTGTTAATCCTGGTGACTAATGTACATGTAGAACTAGAAAATACTACATACTGTGCAGCTGGTAAATTTTTTTATTAGCTAAATATCTCACCTGGCCTAATTTGCTTTGTCCTTTTCTTTTGTAAATGGAGAGTCTTTGATTTGTACCTAATACAGAGTATCTGTTAGGTCAAATAGTAAAACTAAGTTTTTAGATATTATTTATAGGATTCATTTTGCTGGGTGATTTAAGTTATATGTTTTGTTGGAAATTATTTTTAAAAATAGAATGAAATTTTAACTCATTGTGTATATTGGTAATCCATCAGATAACTAGTGACTTATTTTTCTATGGTATTTGTATCGGAATTCATCAGTTAATTTTTTTTATTCTTAGTGCGAGAAAAGAGGAAGAGCAACCATTTAAACCATGTAAGTAAATAGTTGAAAAGTTAAGAAATCAATAGTTCAATTAAAAGCATGTCTGCCATGATTTCCTAAAAAGTATGATGGATCCAATACTGTTAGCATTGACCTCTTATTTATAAATTTTCTGAATGTCTAGTTCCTAATTATCAAGTATATTCAGAAAGGTTTTTGACTTAGTAGTTCCCTTTTTTTTTTTTAAGGGTCCTGACATTTAAGTTAAATTTCAATAATATGGTTATAATATAAAGATCGAGCTTCAACTCTTTTGCCTTAAATTTTTGATCTTAGTTTTTAACCAAAGTAATAAAAGTGTAATAGGTAATTTAATTCTTAGCACTGTCCATTGACTTCTTGGCACAGCAGGTGAAATCTTAACTTCCTTGTCCACCGTGATTTTATCTCCCTCCTTCTGTTCCCTTTGCGTGCGTCAGTTTTTATTAAATCAGAGTCACTGTCTACATCACTACGACTACCAAGTGTTGTCCGTCGCTGAGCCGTGTGGTTCTCCGTGCTGCCTCCTTGTGCACCTTTCATTCTTTTTCTTCAATGTTAATGAAATCTCAGCACTTCTGCACTTCTCAGGATAATCCAATTCTGCTTTTTCTAGCAAGCATGATCTCACACAGCCAAACACAGTTGAGTAGCTCCCTGGCCAATCTCCCTATTTTCACATTCTTCATTTTTTTCTGTGGAATTAATTTCCTGACTATATTCACTTGCCTGTTTTTTAACAGCTATTTTTTCCCCCAAATGTTGTAACATTTGTCACATACCCATCAAAAATATTTTCCGTCCACAAAACCACATCTGTTCCATTTTTTCTTGGAGACACTTTTTGCCAACCTTTTGTCTTCCTACCCTCTACATACTAGTGTTTCCTAGATGGGCTCTGTGCCTATTTTCCTGGGAAATCTGTGTGAAGTCACCTGGGATCTCACATCACTACTCTCTCATGTTGGATCCCCTATGTCCTAGATTCTGTTTCCCTCTGTCTTGTTATACTCCCTTGTTTTACTGGAGCACATTTTCCTGGAAAAAGGCACATGGGCAAAAATTTTTTAAAGACCTAGCCTCTATGAAACTCCTTATATTTGATAAAGTGTGGAATTCTAGGTTGAAACTAATTTTTGCAGTTCTAGAGATGTTTCTCTCGTCTTCTCATTTACAGTGTTGCTCTTAAATCTGTTGAATTTGGTACATTGTATCTTACCAAATTAGTCATTTCTCCATTCCTTCCTCCTGTGGAACCTTGTAGTACCTTCTGTCTTTGTGGGGTTTTGAAATTTCATAACATGGTTTGATATAGACCTTGTCACTCTATTGGGGCCTTTAAACATACAGAACATCTCTTCTAGTGAATTTTTTTATGTGCATCTTTGGTATTTTCTTTTTTTTTTTTTTTTTTTGGATTCCTGTTAGTCAGATGTTGAAAATTTTAGAGCATATTTCTGCACAGATTTTTTTTCCCCTCCTGTTTTCCGTTTTGGCTTCTTGTCCTACTTCCTGGGGGTTTCCTTGACTGCTCTAATCCTTCTACTGAATATATTGTTTTGTCTACCTTTTTTTTATAGAGTTCTCTTCCATCCTTTTATTCTTTTTTCACTGATGCAATTTCTCATCTTTCTGTAGATGTTGAAGATTTTTTTTTTTGAAGTTTTTATTTGCTCCTGCATTTTTATCTTTCCTGTCGATGCCTTCTTCCTGTTTTGATCTCTGACTTCTTGGAGGTTTCCCTCAAATATGTGATTCTCCCTCACTGTTAAGATCTAATTGGAAGCATCACTTTGCGAACTCATTAACTGATAGACCTCACTGCAAGGATTTGGTGACCATGCCTCTGAATTCTGAACCTGCCTCGAGTTCTGTAAGACAAATTGGTTTTGTTGTTCCCATCCCAGTCACTCTGTAGGTTCCAAGGTTGTGCTTCCTCTGTTCTGCCATGTCCGTTACCACTCCTTTATCTAGTTTTTTCTTCTTTCAAACATCAAAAATCATCTGCTGTTTATCCTGTCTCGGGTATAGCTTTTTTAAAAAATACTTTTAATTCTAATGAGATGATATCTCTGAAAGAAGGGGGAAAGGAAGTAGATTTGTGGTTAGTCCACTCTAAGTTGGATTTATACTTTGAATATAAATTCTAAGTTTAAAAGTTTTAATTCAGTATAATTAATGGTACTGATTCAGACAATACTTTCTATTATATCTATAATTGAATACTGTACATTTCTACTAAGACCTTGATTAAGAATCCTATTCAAACTACTTATCCTGCCACATTGTCCGTTAATGTGTAGTAATGTAGGGAGTAGTTTACACTAATGCACTTCTTCTTGTTTTATTGCTAAGTCAGACATGACTCTTTTACAACCCTATGGACTGTAGTAGCCCACCAGGCTCGCCTGTCTGTGGACTTTTCCAGGCAAGAATACTGGAGTGGGTTGCTATTTCCTTCTCCAGGGGATCTTCCTGACTGAGGAATCAAACCCATGTCTCCTGCTTTGGCAGGTGGATTCTTTACCCACTGAGCCACCAGGGAAGCCCCACACTAATGCATTGAGTATTACAAAATTTTAAGTAAAAGTCTTAATAATTACTAATAAACACATCTAAAACTTGTGGAAAGGGGAGGAAAAAAGTGAATTTCAGCTTAATTTTTTTGATGGGTTAAACTCAGAGGCAATAGGCAGGATGGGAAGATTCACTGGGTGGGGGCAGAATTTCAACAGGTGCTTGACTTTTAATGATAAGTTTTGGGGGCGATTGTTACTTATTAGTCTTCCAGTATGATTATTTTCTAGTCTCTGCCATTAAACCTGAGGTCTACTAAGCAAGCCTTTTCCCTTCTTGTAAAGATTGTAAAAGTCCATCGGTTCTGTCCTTAGCTCTGAATGACAGTAAATACTCTTCTTCAGTGAACATTAAAGTATCAGTGGTGGGTTTTGCTGTTTGATTTTTATATTTGCATTTTATATCATTAATCTTTGTCAGTGTAGTTTATTGAGGTTTTGAGCCAGCGATGATAAGGCTTTAATCATAAAGGACAGTTACCTTAAATTTTAAAGTGAGATGAGGGGAAAGTGAGCTGTTGGCAGCTAATATATCCAGGCTTTGCTCAGAAACTTTAATTCTGCCATCCTTCAGTGAATAGTAGATGCCAAAAGTTTGAATCACTTCAGGAGTAGGCCTGGAGAAGTGTTCACTGTTTCTTGGTAGGATCTAGCCAGTAGTCTATAGGTTGCTGATAGACTAAAATGAGCCCCATCCCGCCTTGGTCTGTAGCCCCACGTCTAATTAAACTTCTTAAATATTTCAGCACTAATATTTCCAAAGATAAACAGATATAATTCATAATAGAGAAAAAGTTTTAATAGAGAAAAATGGGATAAATATCACCCAAAGCCAGAGCTCTACCAACGGGTCTATATTTTGGTGCATTTTCTTACTATGTTTGTTCCCCTCATAGATAGATTTTATAGTCAGAACTGACTTTTACTATGTGTAGTGCATCATACTCTTAATAGTAGTGACCTTTTAAAAGATAACTTCATTTAGAATATAAGCATTTGAATAAATGTTCAGTTTTCATGCTGTGTCTCCTTTGAGATTCTAAAATTACACATTAACCAGATAGCTTAAGAAATGTGTAAGTTTCAGTTTAAATCATTTCTAGCTTGAAGGAGAAATTCCTCCAAATAGTGGTACTTTTCAGGTATGTTATGTCTAGAACTTTTTGTTAATAAAGGAGTAAGTGGCCTTGCCATAAAATACCTGGAAGAAGCAAAATGGTGGTTTATACACCATTTGGATAGTTCTTATTATTGGCTATTGGCACTGTATTTTAAAAAAACATCGACTAGATTTTCTCCTTGTTTCACCTTTGATGTATTTGTGGAGGACACTGATAGAGTGTGACAGCATGGTGAAAACTACTTTATATTAATAGGAGGAAGGAAGGCTCATCTGAATTAGTAAACAAAAACCAACAGAACCAAGTGTTGAAATTGTTTGTGTTCTGTGGTATTAAAGAATGCTATTACTTTGAGCTACTGACAGTGACTGGGATTTGAGTATTGGCCTTTACTTAAAGGAAGAGAATTGTCCTAACATAGTTTAGGCTGTTTTAGTATTTGACTATGGCTTGTTCTTGGGCTCTTCACAAATAAATGGATACTTCTAAAGTGTTTTAAAGACAGTTTATTCTCTAGAGGGTCTCACAAAGTTCTTTGTCACCTATCCAGCACCACTGCAGATAGTTCTAATGTGTATCATTAGTATGATTTACCTTCCAGTTGTAATTGATCTTAAATAATTTGTCAAAGGCTTGTTGAATCCTAATTTGTCCCAGATTCTATGCTCAGCAACTGGAGTAGGAGGAGTAAGAATCTTCTGTAACCTGGAGGAGCTTGCTTGCTTACTTAGGAGGGGGATACCAGGCAAGCAGTTGAGACCATGTAACTGGTGGTGAATTAGATGTGTAAGTGTGCAGAAAGGGAGAAGTTCAGTGGTGTGGCTGCTGGCCGAGGTATGCTGGAGGTCATGGGGTCAAGTTTGCTGGGACAAGGAGGAAGAAGAAGCCGGTGCAGGCAGAGAGCAGCGTGCGCAAGGCACCAGAGTGCCATGATGAGCGTCAGATAGCATGGAGAGTAGAATTAATAAAACTGCAATGAGTGGGAAGTATTCTCTGAGGCTCTCACTTGTCTAATATATGGCAGTCTTACTTAAACATGAAATGAGAAGTTAAATTCTCAGAGCTGCTTTTATCTGTTTCTTGGCTGTGAGAGAATCTTAAAGCTGTACCCTTTTGTCCTCCAGATAAGGAAACTGAGGCCCAGAGAGATCTGTGGCCTCCAGGTTGCGAGTGATAGAGCAGCCCTGGCATGCCCAGCCTCTGACTCAAAAACGCTTGTTTCCTCACACTGTCTCCCAAGCTAATACACTTATGATTGGCGTTCATTTACTGCAATGGAATGCTCTCACATCGATATTACATAAAGCAGTGCGTTTTATTGTAGTAAATGAATAGAAATAGAAATCTCCGCTGCATTTCATTGCTTAAGGAAGAAACACTGAAATCTTACTATATGCTTTCTACATTATTATAAAGGCAATTTATAATAGGTGCTTGCCAGGTTCATTTATGGGTCCTGTATCAAGGGCAGCAGTTTATACCACATTTCTCAGATCTTGCCTGTGGAAGTTAGAGTACAGAGGTTTCCCATGGAGCTGCACGTGATGCAGCACTCAGCAGTTCATGGAGTGTAAGGAAAATCTTAATGCTTTATCGTTTGACATTTTAACCAAGGAAAAAACACACTTTTATAGGTTTAACTTACTGTGACATTTTCTTCTATCTCCCTTCCCCTTCAGGTATCTCCAGGGCAGCTTACTAAAAAGTATAGCTCATGCTCAACCATATTTCTAGATGACAGCACAGTCAGCCAGCCTAATCTTAGAACCACAATAAAATGGTGAGTACAACTAGGTTGCCAAGGGCTGAGTGACAGACCCCCTTCTTGCTGAAACCATTCTAGCCATACGTAATTTCATTCATTTGATTTGTCCTTTTCAGTGATCAGGTTAAGAAACTGGTGTCAACTATATGTTGGTTTCAAGGACCTAAATATGAGTCTTCAGTTTCCATTTTTATTATAGAGTCCATGATAGAAGGGAAAGTCAGTTAGCAAGTAAGAAATCCCAGGAAAAATGTAAATCTTATTTGATGATTTCTATTGTTAAGATAATATTGAACATAATGAGAAAGAGAGGGGTACCTTTTTATTGTATGTTTCTAGAAAAAAGTATTTCTTTATGAGTTGGGAGTGTCCTACAACAATGTATACTAGTTTGGAAGCTACCCTTAGAAGAAGGAACAGCGTGTCCCCTACTGGCACCAAAGCGAATCTGCAGTTAAATTTAATTGGACTTCGTCAGATTTATCACACCCTGCATTTTTTTCCTGCAGTATTTCTGTATGAAATTTTACTTCTCCTTCCTCTCCCCCAAAGAGGGGGAAAATATATCAAAACTGTTTCAAGGGGCGTACTCTCAAGCTTAATTTCTCCATAGATGAAATTTGTTCAACTAAGATTTTAACTTAATAGACACATTTAATTTTTGTTTATATATGTGTATCTCCAACACACTGTATCAATCAAAGCAGAGAACAATAAAAGAGATGAAGTTTCAGAAACAAGGCTGTGGTCAGGCTTATACTTAAGACACGAACAGTGTTAGGATGACAAAAACTATTCCTCCATTTCTGGAAGCCCCTCATAGTCCACAATTGGAGATGCACAATTCAGAACGCCCTAATGATGGGACTGTTCAAGTTTATTTAAGAGAGAGAATTAAAAACCAAACAGGATGCAGACCTCCCTGCCTCTGTTGGAGTTGTCCAGGAACATTAACTAGTGTCTCCTTAGCATATGAATGTTAACTTTCCAGAACAGTTTGGGAAATGCTACTTGAAAATATTAGTATCCTTATCATTAATTTTAGTTTTCTGTCTTAAAAATATAATTAGCTTATACATTTAATTTCATTTTTAATGTGCAAGGCTTTTTATTTTTTAGCTGTTTAAATGATCAGTATACTTCTAATTTTAATTAAAAACAACCAGTTCACAATCATAATAATGTAACTTTCGTATTAGTTTTGGTCAAATCGTGTTTCAACAAAAACTGAGCCCCATTGCTCTTTAAAGTCCTGAGTTTTGGCATTTCTCTCGAAATCAGTGTTTTTATTCAGCCAAGACACTAAATCTGTGGGTTAAAAAACTACTCTCACTGTGGCTAGACTCACAGCTTCTTTTCAATTCAAAAGAGCCTGATGTTCCAGTATATAATTCAGAAGTAGTTTTAAAGATTAACCTTGCTCAGATGAGTAGGTTTCATGCTTTTTATTCTCAACCTAGTCTTAATGTTTGGAAATACAGTAAATTTTTCTCTGATTAAGTTTTAAAAATGACCATTCAGCACATTCATTATTGGTGAAATAAAGGTTTACTGAGAAAATTAGGGCAAATTGGCTTTTAGGAATGATTCTGAAAAGTACCATGGGATTAGTTTTCAGTGGGGTAGGTGAGCCTTATTAGAATCACCTGTGCAACTTTTTCAAGATGTGTATCTCTGAACACATGGATTCCACCTTTCCTCCCTGCCTCCAAGACGCAGAGTCTGTGGGTCTGTCTGGCTCTCTGTCTCTTTCTCACACACACACCCCTTTTGACAAGTTGAGGAATGATGTGTTTGAGGCATGATTTTATAGACAAAAGCATCCTGAGAGATTCTGATCTTAACCCTAACTCATTCATTCCTAAACTTGGCTGCACGTTGCAGTCACCTGGGGAGCTTTAAATACAATCCTGATGCCCAGGTCGTACCTAATGGAGTTAAATCAGAACATTTTGAAGCAGAAGCCAGGCAGTGTTTAAAGTGTCCCGGGTGATCCCAGGATGCAGCTGAGCTTGGAAACCACTCTCTGCTTCAAGGGTAGGAGAAAGAGAACTACTTCTGATAATTGGTGGGACCTTGAGTAAGTCAGTTTTTAGCCTTGATTCCCTTATTTGTAAAATGGGATAAGTGTCATATAAGGTTCAGTTGCCCTTTTTATCATGTAACTTTTAATTCTGTGACTTTAAGGTCAATTTGAAGAAACTTTGAAGCACTATAGAAGTATCCATCTTTGATGCTAACAGTGTTACTGGCCTTTCTGCAAATGCTAAGATTCTATAGACTAGGTACAAAATTCAGATTTGCCTTCTCTCAATTATTTTGAGTTTCATTTTAGATACTGAGAACAAAGGGAAACAAATAACTTAACCAGAGAACCCCTTAATGGCCTAATACACAGCATCTGTGAATAACTTAGGGCTATAGTAATGTAAAAAGTATCTGAGGACTTGTATCTATTGGTTAGTTAATACTTTATTTAAAATAATTTGGAAATACCTGTCATTAATAGTGTACTGTGCTGCCTTATTAGCAGTGCTTATTTCAGGATAACTAGGCTTATCATCAATTTTGTGACTATAAAACTTTGCTATTAAATTTTCTAATAATTACGTGTGAAAGTGATTTTAAATCCATTTTATTTGGTATGGAGCACTTGTATTACTTACTTTTAGAGAAATAATGGAAAATAGACATGTTAGAGGGATACTGAACTAAATCAGCTGAAATGCAGTGCCTAACAAAAAGCCATGTGTGGCTTAAATTTAACCATGTGGATAGATGATATAACTTGTATGGGACGAAAGATTTGGTGCATAGAAGGACAAATGACTGGGGAAATATATAATAACATATTTTATAATAATCAACCCAAACATGTCTTCTAAGAGCACATCTAGCATTTTGGGTCTCCTAATTTTGCTAAAAGCCAAAGAACCTAAAACATGGGGGATAGCACCTGTGGGTACTGCTCTGAATTAGAGGATGTGGGGGCCACTGGGCATCTGGAAGGTCTTACCTCTCTGCCAACCCTTTTTAAATGTCTTCAGGCCTAATGTGATAAAAGTCAATTATTACAATATATTTTTTTCCTCCACAGTGTGACCTTAGCAATATATTACCACATAAAGAACAGGTGAGCTCTTTTAAAACCTATTTTGTTATTCCAGCTAATTAATTTACACAGTATAAAGTTTAGTGTTAAGTAAGAACTATAGACAGTATTTAGAGTAAGCTTTTACTGTTAGAGTGCTTTTATTAGAGTATGGAAGTAAGTCATTTATTTTTGTTTTGGGACTCTTAATTCTTTAACCACTCTTATGTGGTTTATATGGATATTTACTGTATTAGAAATTGAAATTGAAAATTTAAAAAATTAAATCCATTGTATGTTAAAACAGGCTTTCCTTAGCACTATTGAAATTTTGAGCTGGATGAAGCTTTGTTGTGGGGTGCTGTCCTGTGCGTTGTCGAGCACTTCACAGCACCCCTGGCCTCTACCCTCTAGGTGCCAGTAGCACATTCTGCTTCTCTCCACAGTAGGACAACAAAAACTGTCACCTGAGGGATGAGATCACCATCTGGTTGGGGACTCCAGTGTTTAACATAAGTCTTTTTTTTTTTTTTAATGAAAAATAACCATTTTCCACAACAAAATAGTGGAGAGAAAAGTATCTCATTAATAGGAGACAGTTGATTCTCATATCAACACTGTCTTCAGTCATTTGCTTTGAAGAAGCAATATGAAGATCCAGCCACATGTAGACATATAGTTGGGAAAAGGTGAATTTTTAAAGCCTTGAGATAATTTGGCATATTCTTTGATACTGTCCCCAAAATCCACATGTGCTAGTTCATTAAATTAGTTAAAATGGAGTTCCAAGTCATTATCAGTGAACTTGAAGTAGGTACTATGTTAAATTAATGCCCATTGATCTGTCCTGCATACTGAGTGGATCTGTTTATCTGTACATGATTTTATAATATTATACATTGTCATTTGCAAAGTATTGGCTCACATTGCTTTAGACAGTGTCAAAAACTCACTCTTGTTAGTATCACCACCAATGTTATCAGAAAAGTCTTTAAGTATTAAGAAATCAAGCTCACCATAAATAAAGCTCACACTAGAAGGTACACGTTTTCCAAAAATCCTGATATTTTTAGCTTGATGGTTTGAATTTTATCATTGGTAACAAATAGTTGTGAGTTTTCTTTGAAGTGACAGGCTCACTTTATTCATTTTTTGAAAAAATGACTGTCAGTTGGTGTTTCATGAAAAAAGTGGTTTAAATATGATGTTCTAGGGGAGAAAAGTGACTTACCAGTAAGTTACAAGTGCTCTTCCTTAACAGAGCCATATTTCAGTACATGCAAGTGCTTAATGCATACTTTCCACTTAGAATATGAAAAAGAAGAGTAAAGGTTTAAGAATACTTAATTTTTACTCTTTCATCAAGGATGTTCTTAAGTGAAGCAGACTTTTTACATGCATTTGGCCAGGAATAACTGAGTTACTTCTAATTTAGTTTCATACCACTGCCTTGATTCACACTCAGAAACAAGCAATTTTACCCACTTTTGCTTTTATACAATCATAGTTAAGTGTCACACAGTGTAAAGGCAGGTGATGTCTTGGTATTCTTATAAAACACAGTTTTGACCTCTTAGACTTTTAGGCTTTCTGAAGAGGGGCCAGGGGAGAATCCCAGAGGCCTATAGACCACATTTGCAGAACTGCTGTTTAAATGGGCACAGAGTAGTAGTGTGGTGGAATTTAAAATAAAAAGCCTGGTTTCTCTTAAAAGACAATTAACATTTTTAACTCAGACTATTTAAAAGAGACAAGAAATAACTATAAATATATAGTTATAGAATTAGATTATATTTATATATAATATATAATTTATATGTTATATATTATATATGTTACAATAAGAATATAATATAAAGAACAAAAGAGGGGAAAAAAACAAGAAAAAAGCATGAATCTCATATTTACATTCATTGACGTTAGAAGACTTTATTGCCCACTACTGCCACTTTATAAAATGTTCTTGTGTATTCCAGTGTGAGGTTAGTGCAGTGAAAATGTATTGGTCTACTAACATTGCCTGTTAGAAGGGGTCTGTGCAGGTAAAGGCAACTCTGGCTGGTTGTAGAAAAGATTTCAAGCAACTTGGTGTGCTGAGTATAAAATAGGTCAGAAAACCTTTCTAAGGGCAGAATCTAGGAGAATATGTAAAACTGTTAGCTTTATTGAAGGTTAATCTTCCTCTACTCCTTTCTCTACTCTTAGCAGATACTTTACTAAGCTAGTAACTCCTGAATTAATTTTTAAAATATATATTCTTATTTTATAGAGATGCCAATAGATCCTTGGATATTTTTGATGAGAGATCACATCCACTCACAGTAAGTGTCACTTTTGATTGAAGTTGTGTTTTTATTGTGCTTTTATTGTAGGTGTCCAATGTATATTTTAATAATTGTAGAACTTGAACTGCTCTAGAATATGAATGACTAGCTTTGTGTTTTACTCCTTTTGATTTGTGTAAAGGATCTCCTATGAGGAGTTCTCGATTTAGACTTTAATATTGTATGGTTACTTCCTTGACTTTACTGAAAAAATATTAAAGTACTTAGTATGCCAGTATCTAACTTGAACTGTAAGTATTAAATATCTTATACATTTAGTGCAGGTACCGTAACCAAAAGATATTTCTTATTTTGGTGGATTGAGAGGTAGCTTTCTGCTGTATATTATAGCAGTTACAGATTTGATCATAACTGCACCAGAATTTGGATCATAGAAGTGCACTTCCTAGCTATTTTTTATTTCGGTGTAAGAAAACACAGTGAGAACCTTATGGGTAGAATGTAGCAGTTACAGCAGAGGTAACTACACTGCAAGACTTAGGAGGTTTGAGCATGTGACACTATCCTTTTGTTGGGGAGCAGGGTATAAAGATACACAGGAGATATAGAGTAGTTAACAGTAACGTTTTATATGTATGTTTTAACTTCCATGATATTTATTATTTTGTAGAGACGTTTGTGATTGTTTATAGAGTTATTGTTTTTATTATATTTATGTATAAGGTTGACTTTTTTTTAAATAAATAAGCTGCAGTTGTATTTATTTAAATAAATAAGTACAGTTGTATGTATTTCATGCTTATTTGCTTTGAAATTAATTACTAGAAGAAAATTACTGCCTCCAGCTCGAAGCCAAGATTGTCTTCCTTTTAAGTCTTCTTCCCCCACCCCATGTTATGTCTAGTCATTTTACCAAAGGCATGTTGTGTCAGGGGTGTGACTGATAAGAACCGAGTTGCGCTTTGTATGACGAGTGAGTGGGTAAGTAAACATCAAGTAACAGAAAATGTAGCTTTTTAAAGGATGATTTTCCATAGCATCACATAATATAAACATTTCCTAACAAATACGTAAGATCTCTAAGGAGAACATTAAAATAGTGTTTAAATTTTAAACTAATTAAAATGACAGGGTTTTAAAATTCACTTCTTCAGGTGCTCAGTAGACGTGTGACTGGTGACTGCTGTGTAAGACAGCAAACTCTTAGCGCCTTCTGGTTAGAGGACACTGGAAAGGTGTTTAAGTAGCACGTGGGCACACGTGTGAAGATTGCTGTCTTGAGGGTACTTTTAAGTATTTTTCTTCAGTGGATACTTACATTGTGTTTTTTCTTCTTTCAGCGAGAAAAGGTTCCAGAGGAGTACTTTAAGCACGACCCTGAACACAAATTCATTTACAGATTTGTTCGTACTCTTTTCAGTGCCGCACAGCTGACTGCCGAATGTGCAATAGTGACTTTGGTAATATATTTTTCTCTAATAGAAGCATCTCTAGACATTTTTTTCTTGTACAGAAGGTATGGGCCTGTTTTCCAAATGAAAGTAGGTTCCTGAAATGATCATCGGAACTTTATTAAAGAGAAATGTATCAAAAGGAAGTAAACTGTACAGATTTGAGCTTTAGTAATCATAATGATTTAAAATGTTGCTATTGCTTTTCTCATCGCAAAACAGTTGGTGTTAAGGGCAGCAGGAGAGACTTCTGGTTTCTCCTTCCACACGTCAGGGCACGTGCACACACAGTGCACACAGGTGCACACTGACAGTGTGCTGGGCGGTAGGATGGAGGCGATCACTCAACTTTCTGGTCCACGGCAGGCGCAGATTCAGTGTGTTTCTGAGTCTCAGGCTGTGTTGCCTAGGCAGTTCTAATGTGTGTCTTGATTGAGACTGACTGCCTTCAACTCCCTGTCCTTGGACGATAATGTTAACCATCTCTACTGTCCTCTGGTGCCTGCATGTGAAGGTACCCAGGATTGGGTGTCAGTGGTGCTTGGAAAGGCTTGACTCAAGTTAGCCTGCCAAGCTCCAGCTGTGTAAGGACCTTTGTGTCATCCATACTGAATTCCTATGGTAAGATTTTATCATTTGAATAATAAATCATATTCAGCTGAGAGGCAGTTGGGATTGCCTAACTCCTCCATATAGCAAACCTATAGGGGAAAGTCAACTGGATCGTCTGGAGGGAAGGAGTACGTCCACCTCTGCCTGCTCCCCTCCAGGCAGAGTGTAGGAGAGGAGGCTTCTCCTTGTGCAAAGAGACCCCTCAGTGGGCACCAGGTCAGACACAGGCCTTTTCTTGGAGCTGCAAGCCACTTGCAGTGCTTAGTTAGCATGTGCTTGAGAGAGGCAGGGTGGCGCTGGCACATGCAGAGCTGGGAAATGCAGGCAGGAGAGTAAGGGTTGGAAGAGGGGCATTTCTTTGTAGACAAGTTAAGCCCGATGGACCTGTGAAACAGCAGAGTGACAGTGTCTAGCAGTCATTTGACTGTATGGGATTGTAGCCTGAAGCTGAGCGAGAGGCAGGGAATTACGTATAGCTGTTCAAATGCAGAGAAAGTACGTTAAATAAAAATTGAGGAGAAGATAGATCTGTGGGGACTATCAGCACTTATGGACACATCCCCAGAGGAGTGGCCAGAGTGGTAGGAAACCCAGGAGAGAATCACAAGAGGTGATTGAAGGAGAAGAGCGTGATGCACATGCTGAGTGCTGCCAAGGAGTTCCTCAGGGCATACACACACACCAAATACCTACCTGTGTCACGGTTCTAAGTGCTGGGGATAGAGGAGAGTTCTTGCCTTTATGAAGTAAGTATAGCAGACATAAACAAAGGGTGTTTGTGTTTTTTTGTATTAAGTTTTTATTGGAGTATGGTTGATTTACAGTGTTGTGTACAGCAGAGTATAAGACTTTTTAAATGAGTATTTTTTAAAAGATGACTATTTCAAGTAGTACTGAAAGCTAGAAAGAGAAAGCAAGGTAAAGGGATAAAGAGATTAGAGAGGCTTCCCTGGTGGCTCAGACAGTAAACAATCTGCCTGCAGTGCAGGAGACCAGGGTTCCTGGTTTGGAATCCCTGGTTTGGGAAGATCCCCTGGAGAAGGGAGTGGCAACCCACTGTAATATTCTTGCCTGGAGAATTCCCCATGGACAGAAGAGCCAGACGGGTCCATGGGGTTACACAGTCAGACACGACTGACTGACTTAACGCGTGCACGCTAGAAAGACCAGAAAGAGCTTCTTTACAGAGCTGAGATCTGAACCAGGACCTGGCTGGACTGAGGAAGATGAGGGGCACTGATCCCACAGGCAGAGGGGTAGACCACAAGGCACTGAGACAGGATCAGCCAGGTGGCCACTGTGACCAGAGTAGGGAGTGAGGGAAAGAGCACAGGTGTTGAGCTCACAGAAGGACGATGGCATCTCACACAGGGCCTCGTAACTTGCAGGCCACAGAAGTTATCTATGTGATGGGAAAGCCCTGGCAGATAACCTAAAGTCTGTCCTGGCTGCTCTGGGGAGAACAGACTGTGGTTGGCAGTCAGTGGAAGCAGAGAAGTTAGGAGGCAATGGTAGTGATACAAGTCAGAAGTGATGGACAGAAGAGCAGAGCCATCAGGTGACCAGTGAAACGGAGATAAGAATTCCGAACAGATTGGAGTGAGATAACTCAAGTGGAGGTTTTTGGTCCCAGCAGCCAGGCGTGTGGCAGTGTCTTCAGCTCTGAGGGCAGGCTTGGGGAGTGGGGCATTGTGATGAAGAGCTCTGGTGGTAGGAAGGCAGCAGTGACTCTGCCTGAGTAGTTTCAGTGGAGCAGTGGTGGCCAGGGGCAGACTAAAGTGGGATGAGGAGAGGATGGATCATGAGGAGCCAGCCTCAGGACATTTCCTGAGGGAAGTGTTCTAAGGGGTGGTGAGGGGATGGGCTGAGAATATGTAAGAGAACATTGGAGAAAATCTCTGACAGAGAGGGGGTTGTTCAAGAACAGATGAATTGTGGGAACAGTGTTCTGCAGAAATGAGAAATGGGACTGACTGCATTCATAGAAGAGTTAGCTTCAGGAAAAAGAAAGATGTCACTTCCACTGAGACGGGAGGGCAAGTGGTATAAATGAGACCAAGTTTGCCTTTAGTAAAGGTGAGAGGAAACTGACGGATTGCCCCTAAGGTTGAACTGCCTCTATTAGTGCCATAAAGTAGAGAGGTGGACCCTGTAGGGAGATTCGTTCTTAATACTGGAGCGTGCTGAGTTCTCTGGGGAACAGGGGCAGAATTTCACTAAGGGTGTATAATCTCAGTAACTGTGTTTGAAACAGTTGAGTTTGGAGAGCTTTGGCAGATTTGAGCTGTCAATCTGATAACATACTCTGATAAAAACTGGACGTTTTTCTTTTTGTCAAATGGTATATATTCTCTTCTGCAGAGGTAACACCATCACCAACAACTGTCTTTAAACTTTACTCAGCTGTTAACTTGGTCCGGTTCTTTATCGAATAGCCATTTGACACATATAAAAGAAGCCATGAAGTCATCCCACAAACTACCTGGCAGATTTAGAGGAGCCCCAGGGATTCAGACACTGGCAGCTCTTAACCACCTCAGAACCAAACAAATTGACTAAGTTGCAGAATATGTAAGACGAATTATGAAATAATGGAGATGTGAAAAATGGGGGATATGAAAAAAAATGCTCTTTGTATGCATGAGTCTTCCTTAAAAAGGCACTAAATGTGGTAATGTAAAGCTGCTTTGTACTGCCTGTCCTGCTGTGCCACACAGCAGCCACTGGGAGGCTCTCTTGACCACCAGTTATCATCTTCAAGTTCATCCTCTGAAGAGAAGATAAAGAACTGCTCAGTCTTACCAGAGTTTTACATACTCAAGCTTTATGTAAAATTGCCACGTACCCACCACCAGTATGGTAGGTACATTGCGCACGGTAGGCGCTCAAGCATTTACTGAACGGTTGAATTGATGCTGGGCTATATGTGCTGCCTTTTGCAAGTGGGAAAGTAATAACACAATGCCTGTCTTTAGAATGCCCTTTGCTGAGATGTCCTTTCATTCCTGTGACCAAAATTGGGTTGGAAATTCACATGGGCAGAGTAGAAATACCAGACTAACAGAAATACCTGCCTTACAACTGTGACCTGGCCTTTGGCCTTGGCTGGCCGAGCAAAAGTCTCTGTAGAACCAAAGAATAAAAGACATGTTAAAACAGATGAAATCTATCATTCCTAATAATTCTTATCACAGCCCTTAAACTGAACTAAAATCAAAGATCAGTCCTCTACTTTTGCAGGTTTACTTAGAAAGGCTTTTAACTTATGCTGAGATCGACATTTGCCCCACTAACTGGAAAAGAATTGTTTTGGGAGCCATTCTTCTTGCCTCCAAGGTTTGGGACGATCAGGCTGTTTGGAATGTGGACTACTGCCAGATCCTCAAGGACATTACAGTTGAGGACATGTGAGTTTGTAAGGTTACGGTGAACTGTCTAACCATTTTCCAATACCTCATTTGCTCCCATAAAGTTTACATCTTAAGAAATGTTACATTTTAAGAAAGGTTACATTGTGCAGAGAGCTGAGTTAGGTATAAATATAAAATTAGACTCTTGTCTAGCTGTAGTATAACCATTTGTATTTCCCATCATTAATTAGTTAAATCTTGGTGTGTTATTGTAATATTCTGCTTGATAAATTGAAATTACTTTTTGATGGTTTTTGCCAAACATTTTACAAGCTCACTACCAGAACAACATGATGCAGTAAATAATTTCACATCTTTCTTAAAGCTGTCTACTGGTCCAGTCCGTTTTTAAGAGGCACATGTCTGGCCTTGGAAGTTAAGTGGTCACTGCTGAGGTCTTAGCACCTCCAGACTACTGAGAGGTTATAACTTCAACTTGAGTCACACGTTGTACGTTTGTTTTTGCAGGTCTTTTCTTCTTTTGTAATCTGAGGTTGTATCTAAGGTTCTATTGTTACAGAAACCATGATGTACAGATAACCACACAGGTTTCAGATCTCTGTGTTCTCTCTCCTCCGCTGTTAGGAGTGTTCCCCATGTTTAGAAATAGAGGTCTGCTGAGTTAGGAAACTCCTTTGTTCAGGTAGCCCAGGAAGTGTCACTGGGGCCTCACCCGGAGCACTCAGCAACCACAGCAGCACTTGATGGGGCCTTGAGTTAACTTGGGGGGTTCCTCACAGATGGCATGCTCACATGGGCATGAAACATCAGGCTTCCAGTCTGGCTGAGGGGAAGGCCCCGAAGGTGGGAGGCAGCAGGAACCAGAGAGGTATTTGCAGAAGACTCTAGAAGTGCTCACTTGACAGCGAAAATGTCCTTGTGGGTGGCATTTAGGAAAACGTAAAGGTGTACCTCTTTATTATAGTGAACAGCAGAGGACGATCAAGGTCACGGCAGGCAGTGGCAAGAGTTTGTTTTTGTTACCTTTGCCCCTGACTCTCAATTCAGAATTACCGAAGTGCATATTTACACTGAAGCAAAGAAGCTTGTGACTAAGAGAAGGGACCAGTGATTGTTGGTAGCTGTCAAAGTGACTTTTGGTGAAAATGTCCACTTTGGTGGTAAAAAGTGTCATGGTGATGTTGCTGGTAGCCACCGTAGTGTTATGGCAGATAATTCGAGATGAGTACAAGTACTTTTGGAAGTTGTAGAAACGAAAGTGACATCGAGCACCACTATCATCCATCTCTAAACTGGTTCCTTGAAGGAAGGGAAATGTGTAATCATAAACACCAGGCCTGCCATGATGGCAGCTGAAATTTTCTCAGAACCTACAACTAAGCTGATGGGGGCTCTGGGTCCAATTAGAGCATCAGAGAACATGCAGGGAAGTGTGTGGGTGTTCATAGATGTGAGCCCAGTAGCACTGATGGCAGTGTCTAGCTACAGGAAGAAGCTAATTGCAAACAGCACTTTTCTGTGTAAAACAGAATCACCAGGAGCTGTGTTTGTAATAGGCTGCTTTTGTTTATGATCTTTGGAAACTGGAAAGCATTACAACCAAGTGTTCAAGTCACATTTGTCTCATCCCCCTGCTGTTTGTAATGGTCTCATTTTGAGTCTAAATTGAAAAATTGGCATCTGTCAGCTTTTCCTTAAAAGTTTTCAAACATCCATGTATCTTGTTTGAATATATTTCCCTTCAAAAGAATAAGTTAAACTGAGCAGCTGCTGTTCAGAAAATTTGCTGCGCCTATAAATGGCATGCTCTTCAGTCATCTAGTCATTTAAAAAACAACAGCCAAAAAAAAAAAAATGCAGAAGATACGTATTCTGTAGGCCTAATGCTTTTTTCTTCAGTAAGTAAAGCTCTGTTAATAGACATGTTAATCCTATGAAGTACTGTATTTCCACACAATTAAAATGTATTAGTAGAAGAGAATATAAAAGGGATAGTGAAGTGCATTTATTCCTGTAGTAAATTAAGTCCTGATTAGCTGATTATCAAAACATTATCTGATTTACATTTCTATAGACTTACGGCCATTTGAACAGGAAATTAATTTTGGAGGTAGGTTCAGTTAGGTTTAAAGTTAAACAAATGAGAAACCTCATTTCTGCTCACACTGTGCTCTCCACACAGGAGAACATCAAGCATTTGATGACTTATCCAATGGATAAAATATTAACACTTTAAAACCAGGAAACAAATATATTGAAAAATAAGTCACTCTCATTTGTCTGGGTATTTGTCATTTTTATATAATTAACTCTTTAAAGTGATTGCTGTGAAAGTGGTAAGACTTACTCTGATTTTCTTTACTTAAACATTAGACAAGCAAATGACTGTGTATGGTCCCATAGCAAAGACCTGCCCCCAGCACCCTACTTTCCCACTTCATTGAATTCGCCCCCTGTGTGTGTGTGCACCTTCTGTCTTAGCTAGGGGCGGATGGAGCACAGGGGAAACTGCTCCATCAGAGGTCATACGCTCAATGCATTTAGTCTAGCCCAGACGTCTACCCTTAATCCTGCTGCCTCCCATAGCTTAAAAAGTGTATCCCATCCTGTCCCAGGAACACCTTCTCATCCTACTGGGGTTAAGAGGAACAGAAACTTGCATTCTGCCCTTTGCCACAGTCCCCTGTACTGGGGCAGGGGGAGGGGATTCCCTTTCCCATCGAGTGTAGCTTATTTATTTATATATCTGAGATGAATCCTTGTTGCCTCAAGAGTCTTCTCCCCTCAGAGATAATAGCAGTGGCTCTCCATGGCTCCATTTGTTGCCGTGGTGATGTGCTTACTCCTTTTGTTGGCGTGTCTCTACTTCAATAAGCCCCTTCCTGTTATCGGCCCGGTGAAAATGTCTGCAAGTTCTCCAGAGCTAATAAACAGCATACATCATTCCTTTCATCTGATGACTATAGCGGGGCCTTGTGAGTGAGCGTGGAGCATGAATGCACGGCTGCACTAATGGGACTCTGAAGAATGAGCCCCCGAGTCAGCAGCACGGGTGCATAAGAGGGCCGTAACCTCTCCCCCCTGTCCCAAACTCAAAGTGCCAGGACGCAGAAAGAACCACAAATAGCTGTACCTTGTTGGAGCATTAGTGTATTAATCCAGCTGGGGAGCCATTATTTGTTTCAAAACAGTATTTAGAGCTGCTGTAGTGGCTCAGAATGGGGTTTCTGAAGATAGCCCAGTTGACTAAAATTGTCCTATGTTGGTTTTGTCTTGTCCTCCTCCCCCAGGAATGAGATGGAAAGGCACTTTCTGGAGCTCCTTCAGTTTAATATTAATGTTCCCGCCAGTGTTTATGCCAAATACTACTTTGACCTTCGCTCCTTAGCAGATGACAACAACCTGAATTTTCTATTTGCTCCTCTTAGCAAAGAAAGAGCACAGAACCTAGAGGTAAGACTGTGGAATCACTCACTGGGTTTTCTGTCAGCCACCAAAGCCAACATCTGTGGCTAACTTACACTAAGCAGTGACTAGGAAAATGAAAAGCTGTTAAATTAACAGTTTGAAGAGCTTATTAACCCGTTGGCATCTTATTCCCTGTGTCTTTTATGGGTTAGGGATCTCACATTGTTTTTTTAAAAAAATTACAGATATTCTCTCTTCTGGAACCATAATTCAGAATATTTTAAATCAGATTTAATCTGTTCTTAATGGTTTTCCATTTGAACTTCCACACTTAACTAGAGAAGGAAATGGCAACCCACTGCAGTATTCTTGCCTGGAGAATCCCATGGACGGAGAAGCCTGGTGGGCTACAGTCCACGGGGTCACAAAGAGTCTGACATGACTGAGCAACTTAACTTTCATTTACATATAACCATACAGGCATAATTTCTTTATAATTGTATCCTTAAATCATATGTACATTGATAATCTACTTACCACTCTTAACTGTCTTAGCTTGCAGTGTGTGTCCCGTGAGTTTATTAGACCAGAAGCATCGGTTGCTAACCTGCGAGACCTGTACTTGGAAATTACAATGTGGGTTCAGAAACAGGATGTAGAAAGTACATGGGTTTTTAATGGAAATGGTAACATACATGGGATGAAGTAATTTGTAGTGGTGATTTGAAGTAGCTTGTGATTTCTGGTGGGTATACAGCAAAATTTACAACTGAAATGAATACATATAAAACTGACACTTTTCTGGTACCTTGGTACTTTGGAATAAGACGTTTTTCCATGGTAATTTACATGCATGTGAGCACCTTGTAGTGCTTCATCATTAGACCTTTCTTGCCTTCAACACACCTACCTCATTAAAATTTTCTTAGAGTGTGTAGTAAATAATGAAGACTGAATAGAAGTTGAATAGCTGGGTAAAGACTGATTTTGCTCAGGTGTGTTCATTATGTTTAAGGATCTAGTATGTAGGTAACATCATATTGCTGTTAGACGGGGCCTATTTTGGGAACCCAGTTTTTAAATAAGTTCCCCCCTGCCCCAGCAATCTCATCATAGCCCTTCAGAGATATTACCTTAGGGAATCAGCAGTGTAGATATGAGCTATCCAAAGTAGCAGTAACTGTGAACCTAAATGAATGCAGATGTGTGGCTTATCAATGATGCTTTCTTTTTTTAAGGTTGGAACTTTTTTTTTTTTCCCTAAATATACCTATGTTCTATCTGATTGACTTTCTTAGGCCATCTCCAGATTGTGTGAAGACAAATACAAAGACTTGTGCAGAGTTGCTGTGAGAAGGTCTTTCAGCGCTGATAATTTCATTGGTATTCAGCGCTCCAACGCCATCCTCTCATAAACAGAGAGAGGTGAGGGGTTGTAACACCATGAACCCCTCGTAACAAGGACTGGAGAAATACCACCTCTCCTGCTCAGAAACCAGCAGTTAGTATTTTCACCTAACAGAAAGACACTGAATTCAAGACTCACGACAGCAAGGATTATGGTCATAGGAAAAAACTGGACTTGTCAATGCAACACACTCTTCTGTCCTTTTTAATGTAAACAGAGTTACAAAAACCACTCCAAAGCCAAAAGCTCCCCACCCACCCACAGATATTTGCTTACTATGTAGGCCAATAACTGTGAACTATGTGAGGTTTTTTTAAATAGTTTAAATTTTTAGACTTTAAAGACACTAACTATATAACTTACTTTTTCCTATTTTTCTCGCCCATATTGCTGCATATTCCTTTAGAATCAATGCAGTATTACTATTTGAACATGGGACTCCTAACAACTCATAAAGCCACTTAGGAACAGACTGTTGTAGCATTGTTAGGTTTTGAAGGATTCTTCCTCCCTACTATTTCATTGAAGCTGCTAGTCATTTTTGGCAATCAGTTTAAACCAAAAAGCTGCTGAATAACACTTGTCATTCAAATTTTTTGCAAACACTACTTATTAGCATATTAGCATGTTTGGGATCATAAGCAGAGAAAGTATGTTGTTACCTACTTCTATTGGGTCCGTGCTGTGTTTCTTGTTAACTCTAATGGTGCTTCTCATTTTCTGACGATTTTCCTCTTTGTTAAATACTTGTATTAAAGGATATTTTCATAATTCCAGCCGACCTGTTAGTCCAGGAATAAGCAGATAGTGAAATAGGTGTCCCAAAAGTCTTGGTGCAATTTTAAGCTTTAATACAGTGTGTGTGGACACTCCAGGACACTGCCGCAGAAGTATAAATGCTACAGACACAAAGCATCACTTGAAAGTTTACTTGAATTTCTTCTAAACTCATTTAATTTTATAAATCTTAGATGTTAAGCTTTTAATTTTAATTTTTTGTTTCAACCCCTCTTGAAGATGGCAAACAATGGGCTGAAACAAAAAAGTAAAATTAAGAGCTTAATGTTTAAAATTTACAAAACTGAATGAATTGAGAAGGAATTCAAGTGGACTCTCAGGTGATGTTTTGTAAGTTTGTAGCATTTATGCTTCTACAAGTATCAGAGCTTCAGATTGCACACAGACTTCAGGAGGGCATCTTGTGTCTTTATAGACCTGGCGCCTCTTTTTAAAATAGTCCTTTGCCTGCGTGGGCTGTTTATCTGCTTGAGCACCGAAGTTTCTTTTTTCTAGATTTGGTAAAGGAATTATGAACAACAGCATTAATTCTCCTGTAATAAATTGAAAGGAATTGGACCCTAATCGGACACAACTGAGCAACTTCTCTTTCACCTTTCACTTTCATGCATTGGAGAAGGAAATGGCAACCCACTCCAGTGTTCTTGCCTGGAGAATCCCAGGGACGGGGGAGCCTGGTGGGCTGCCGTCTCTGGGGTCACACAGAGTCGGACAAATTGAAGTGACGCCGCAGCAGCAGCGATAGGAAAGTAAGTGATATGAAACAGCTTTTCTATCCTGTGTGTTGACCTGGCTGTAGGTGTGTTGTGTTATTTGAGGAAAGATAAATCTTAGGAACCCTTACCTCAGGCTTTTTAAAACACAGGGTACCACTTAGCCACCAGGAAGCCCATTAAAAGACAGGGAGGTCCAGTAATCAGTCTTTTAGGAAATTGGTAATGATGTCACCTAAACTTGAAACATTAAAAAAAAAGTGTTCTCAACTATGTAAAATCTTTCTCCTCCTACCTTCTCAAATGTAATCCTAGGAATTTTGCCTGTCAACAAAGCATTTCTGGGCCAGAAATACTTTCTCTCTCTATAGCAAGGCTTCACATTATATTGAGTGCCACAGGTTCCATCATTTTTAAAGGACACAGACATAAATGATAAATAATAGATATAAAAATATTACAATCTACCACCTCAAAAAATATTGTTTATGGAGCTTGGAGATTCAAGTATTGATTGCAGTTTTATTTTGAAAAGAATGCTACAACTTATGTGGTTTTTCTTCCTCATGTTTATATTAAAAGAAAAGCTAATAAACTCTATTTTAATTAAAATACATGGCTGCTGTGTAACTTCTCACTGTTCACATAACATTGTGGTTCTGCCTAGCTCAAATGTTTTCAATCAGCTCTGATAGTCAGGCCTTGAAGCATTTTCCGACTGACCATTCAAAAGTTGTTTTGACCGTTGCCTTTAGTTAAGAGGCAGGCATTTATTTCTTTGGCTTATGTTCTTTTCAACCAGAAGATAATTTAGTACACTTAAAATCACTGGCTGTAGTGCTCCGTGGCATAGTGCATTAGATGGCACTTTGGAATTGTGTGTTATTGTACCAAAAGGAAAAAGCACTTTGCAAGATAAAAGGTAAAACACAGAAAGAAAGGAATTAAAGAAATACTGTTGAATCAGAACATGAGTTATTTGAGGACATAAAGCCATTGAACAGGAAAGAAAATGGAAGAAGAGGAAGTAGATTTGCGGTTGTTATAAAGAGGGTGACTTTTAAACAAGCCATGTAATATACAAAATCACCATAAGGTTTCTTTAAGACCCTAGTCACCGCCCTCGAGCAGTATTCCATCACTCCTGATAGTATTGCTGTGTTTTCATCCACCTTAATTCACTACTTAAGGTCAGATCTTTTAACTTTATTCTTGATAGGCTGTTGATTAGGAGAAATGATCTGAATTAGTGCAGAAGGAGAGAAAAACTATTGCAAATCACTAAGATAGTTTGTACCATGTAATAATATGCCAGTTACTAAGTAGAAATGCTGACATACCTGGAGTGGTCAAAGGTTAAAAAAAAGTAGGGGTGGGAACATTGCTTGGACACAACTGTAGCTTCAAGACAAGTTAGTAGAATCACTAAAAATTGCTCTTTCAGTGTTAATTCTAGAGACAATAACAGCCATTTTGATAAATGGGGGAAACTTAAAGATTTAAACCACTGAAAGTAGGTTCTCAAATACTACAGGGTATGGAAACTAGTTCCTAGGGGCAATAGGGTAGCTTTGAGATACTAGGAAGGGTTTATTCCCTAAAGTACTAAGACTATAAAAGAAAACCTCAACTCAAATTTATTTTCATTTTTAGTTTTTGGAATATACTGACAGTGCAATTTTAACTGGAATACTGTGAACTGAACTTTATAAGGAAAAGACAAAAAGGTTTCAAGTCTATGTTTGAACCAAATGAAACTGTCATTTTTCTACATTAAACTCACGTGGTTCACCCTAAGACCACTTAGGGCCCAGTGCTTCTGAGAAGTTTTTTCCATCCTGTATTAGATTCTGTCATGACCCTATTCTACCACGTCTACTCCTAAAGCACCCTGTATGCCCATTATTGAAATTCAACATTACTAAATCCTGGTTTTATAACAGCTGGTTTCATTTGTTAGTTTTCCCATTCTATAAAATATACCATTACTTGATTTTTTTTAAAGTGCTGAAGTCAGTATTTCCTGGAAAATAATTCACTATATTTTAGGTTATACAATGTTTTTGGAAGTGTTTACCTACAGCATGTAGGTTACCTGAACTCTTTGATCACACAAGCCTTCTAACCACATGTAAAGTGACTAGGACTGTTCCCTCACCCAGAAGCTGTCATCTTTGAGTACAGAGCTACTTGGTAAAGCACTCGACAGCTGGCAGAGCCTCTCTCAGGCAAGTACTAGTTTCTATGCAGAATCTGTAGATTATACCTAGCATCAAGGATTAGATCACCTAAAATCTTAACTGTCAGCTTAGCAACCTGGCCATCCTGACTGCCAGGAAAATATAAATCCAGGAGCGCTTCAGCAGTCTGGTCGCTTGTACACAGGTGCAGTCTGTATGGTTCCTGAGTCTATTTTAAATGGGTTTGGCAGATGAGAGAACATTTACTTAATGTGAAACAAATTTTAAGAATACCAGTTTGTGGTTTAGGATCTCTAGGATGCAGAAAGAACTAGGAAAGTGAAATAGAAATTAAGAGGAATCCAGAGTCAAATGAAAAGTGGTTAACATTCTTTAAAAAAGGCTCAGGTTAGGTGATTATTGTAAGTGTGAAGGGAGCTAGTAATTTGAATATTAGAAAAATCCAGTGACAGCCTCAGAACCTAAGGTCCTCAAGAATGTGTCCATGTCTACTCAGATTGTTCTTTCTCTTAAAACATCTATTCCTTCATCATAGCATTCTCATTTCCAACCTTGTAGCTCTCCAGACAGTGGCCCTGTATTTCCTCACTGTGGGAACTGACTCTTCCAAAGGCAGAGATTCAGTGTTTGGTCACCTCCCACTGGCCTCTCTCAAGAGGATCATCTCAGCTTCACCCTCTGACTTTCTGCTAGTGCCCAATGTGGCAGTGCTTGATGCTGGTTACTACTATGATCCATTTCCAAAGCCTTAGCAGCAGGTTCCAGGAAATACAGGATTTATGTGGCTCACAGGCCAACTCGTCCCTGTGATCCCCTTTAATCAACTACGTGGGCCCTCCTCAAGGTGCTGGTGCCCCACTTGCTGCACTCAGTCCCCTGACCTGCCCACAATTCTAGATGCATCTCCTCAGGCTAAGCAGCAACCCCACGTTCCAAACCCCACAACTTCTTTTAACTTGCGTTAGGAACAGATGCCTCACTCTTAAAGTAACCCCTCTCATCCAACGGAGGCAATTCCATCCCAACTCTTAAAATCAAACTTCTATATCCAACCCCATCCCCTCCCCTCACCAATTTATTCCGCTTCAAAATTGCATTCATCTTCCCAACATGAGGATAGAGCAATTTGACCTTGCTTGGTCCTTTACGTGTCCTAGTATTTCACAAGATGTGGTCCCCAGACCATCTGCCTCATAGGCTGAAAGCCTGTAAGAAATGAGTAGAATCCTGGAACAGATAAAGAAACTGGAAAATCTGGTGAGATCCAAATGAAGTCTAGTTAATATGATAATCTTGACTTCAGTTTAACAAAAGTGCTATGATAATATGTTAATATTAGGGCAAGATGTATATATTTTTGCAACTTCTCTGTAAACCTAAAATAATTCTACTAAAAAGCAAACAAAACAAAAAGACCCACTTCCTGGACCCTAGACTAAACAAATCTCAATTTCTGGAGCAAAGCCAGGAAATCTACATTTCTAATAGGAACCCCCAATGATTCTCACACAGACCCAAACTTGAAAACTAGTCTTTTTCTCTTCCATTCCATGCCTGAATGGCTGCTTCCTCTTTTTATTGATACTTACCTTAACCTGGTTTAATCATTCAGATCCTCTCAACTCTAAAATATAAATACTATCATTATCCCCCTTTCACAGATGAGAAAGTACTAAGATGAGAGTACTAAAAGGTTAAGTAATCTGTCTAGGATCAAGCAGCCCATGATGGATGGAGCTGGAATTTGAGTCCCTTGTCAGTCTAGCTCCCAAATCTATGCATAGAACAATTCTACTGCCTCTCATTCTGTTGAACGTGACCAATTAAAGAGCTCTGAAACTAAACCACTAAAGCATTATGACCTATTTCTCTAGCCACCTAACAGGCCCCTTTTCTACTGCTGGGGAATAAGCAACGAGAAAGCACTGGGAAGATGTGTCAACTATGGAGACCTGTATGGGGAAGGCACAGTGGCTTTTCTACCAGGATCCAGCTCAACTGCTGTATTTTCTATTCTCTCAAATGCCCTAATGTGTACCAATCTAACAATGCTCATCATACTCACTTTGACACTACATTCTCTCAGGTTTGCTAAGCATCTGTCCATATTGTCAGGGAAGTGGCAACTTTAAATCAACTTACAATAGGTCCTCTGTATCCACAGGTTCTGATCAGTGGATTCAATCAACCACAGGTTGGAAATACTTGGGGAAAAAATATCAGAAAGTTCCGAAGAATAAAACTTTAATTTGCTGCATACCACCAACCATTTGCATTATACTTAAAACAGCTCCTTACTGAGGATTTGTATTAGGTATTAGAAGTAATCTAGATTTCGGAGAAGCCAATGGCACCCCACTCCAGTACTCTTGTCTGGAAAATCCCATGGACGGAGGAGCCTGGTAGGCTGCAGTCCATGGGGTCACGAAGAGTCGGACACGACTGAGCAACTTCACTTTCACTTTTCACTTTCATGCATTGGAGAAGGAAATGGCAACCCACTCGTGTTCTTGCCTGGAGAATCCCAGAGACGGGGGAGCCTGGTGGGCTGCCATCTTTGGGGTCACACAGAATCGGACACGACTGAAGCGACTTAGCAGCAGCAGCAGACATGATTTAAAGTATATGGGAGGAGGCAGGGGGAAGATGGAAGGGCTGTGTGTAGGTTATATGGAAATATTGTACCATTTTATATAAAGGACTTAAGCATCTGTGGATTTTGGTATTTGAGGGAGGGAAAGTTCCTGGAACCAATTCTCCACAAATACAGAGGGAGAATATATATCTGTTTATCTGAGCTCCCTGACTGGTGTTTAGACCTTAATGAAAGTGTTAGTTGCTCAGTCATGTCCAACTCTTTGTGACCCCATGGACTATAGCCCGAGAGGCTCCTCTGTCCATGGAATTCTCCAGGCAAGAATACTGGAGTAGGTTGCCATTTCCTTCTCCAGGGGATCTTCCAGACCCAGGGATTGAACCCAGGTCTCCAGCATTGCAGGCAGATACTTTACCCCCTGAGCCACCTGGGAAGCCTGAATACCAAGTTGTAAATCTAATAATAAAGTTTGGGGAGCTTACGACTGCCAAGCAGGCACAGAGAACAGCACCACTTGCATCCAAATTGCTTCAGCAGAGTCTAGACAGAGCTGACAAAACAGAACACAATGTCAGGCAGTGTCTCTGTTCTTGTGTATTTCCTTTCATTTCTTCAAGTGAATCATAAAACAATCACAGGATTGGCAGGAGAAACCTAAGAAGTATATTCAAGTAAAACATGTTTTCATTAGTTCTGCTTCTGTGATTGGAATTTGTTTGATTTTATTATCAATAAAAAGGTTGCCACTCATATCTGAGAAATATGATAGTTAGAATCCACATAGCACCTTCAGCCAGCACATGCTCATTCATGTCCAACTCTGAGATGCCCTGGACTGTGTAGCCCACCAGGCTCCTCTGTCCTTGGAATTTTTCAGGCAAGAACACTGGAATGGTTTGCCATTTCCTACTCCAGGGAATCACTTAGAAAGCAGTGTGTCTCTTTGTAAAAGCATGAGGAGAAAAATACTTGTATAGCATCTTTTTATTTACTTTACCATTGCTTTAATGCACTTTAAAATTTATCTACATTAATTGGGAACAAAGAAACAAAAATAGACATTTCTTTGTTTTTCATAAATAACTACTCTCCATATTTGATAAAAATCTCAAACCATTATTTTAGCTTCCCACAAATATAATACATACAGATTTTTTTTCTGAAATAGTGTCAGCAAATTAAGTACCTTGAAACTAACAACCACATACAACTGCTGTTCTTCTGACTTCCAGGAACAAAACAAAAACAAAAAACTTCGTATCAAGATGCTCTGGGTTTCCTTTTGTTAGTGTTAAGAGATTCAGAATTATAATCATCTGCCAGTAATAATTTATAGATTTGAGTTGATTGTCTACAAATAAAATACCACTGGCGTTGCTTTATGAGTTCTGGATTTGACATGACATCGACGATACCTCATGGGACAGGCAGTACACATGTGTGGAAATCAGAAAAAGTAATGAATGCCCTGCGCTCGAACTGCTGACTCGGTATGTGCCTCATTTGGCTCAGTAATAAATTCACCTGCACCAAACCCGTATCAAAAGTCACTAAATCTCCCATATATATAATATATATTATTTATATACACCCACAACACATACACACTATACATACAGTTTGTAACAACATGAAGTAATATTGTCTTCAAATAATGTACCACAGACATTATCCTGGCTGAAATAAATCCTGTAATTGTCATCAAGCTGCTAGAAGCTTTTGAGAGTTCTGAGTCAGGTTACTTAGTTACTTTCATCCTGCCTACCCTTCACCCTGCTTTCATGTGTTGGTAGCTTTTTCTTTCAGAACCACCCTCCTCAACCCAGGCAGATTTCTTTCCCAGGATCACTTGATTGGACTTTGGAGGCAAGAAAGGGCACGCAGAGGGAGCAGGCAATTCTCAGCCACTGCACCTCACACCTGCCTCGATTTGTGATGTTCTCTGTCCTGTTGGCCCCATTCGGTGTTAGAAAGCAGTGATTCAAAGCTTTGTCCCTCCTACCCCCCTTGGTCTTTCTGTAGAGCACAAAAGTGAAAGAAGCCTCTTTAGCAGGGGTGGCAGTTCATTAAAATATACAACTACATTTCCTAGCTCTGGGGTTCCCATTCTGTACTTGAGACTGCAGGTCACGGATGCTGTTATTAAGGTTCGGTGTGGGATCCATGAGGTTTCCTCCTGGCAGCCGGTGTCAGGATTAGTGCAGCCCTAACCCAGGAGGAAAGGGCCTAATGAATACCAACTTGGAAACAGTGCTGTTGGCACATTATTTAAGCCTGTACATGCGCACGTGACACACAACACACACACGGGCCCGTCGTTGGAAATGACCGCAAGAAAATATGACCAAGGTTTGCAAGGATAAACCGATAAGGCACCAAGAGAACTTTCTTCCAGTCAATTTAGACAGCTTCAAAATGTGAGGTTAATAATACATATTAAAAAGACTTCCTAAGTCTCTTTGTCAACTGATTCACTGATAGGTCACATATTAGTTCCTTCTAAACCTTTACCCTCCTATCTATGATGAGAGACATTCCTTAAAATTGAACCGTGAAAGGGACAGCCCAAAAGCGGTATATGAATGAGACTAAACTGGGCCTTAAATCCTCATTAAAATCAGAGCTAGCTCTGAAGAAGTTGCTAAACTACCTCACAACCTTTCATTTTATAATTGTTTTCATGAGTATGGATTGTCTGCCTAATGAAAATAAAAATCAGGAGAAAATCGAGTACGGGATGGAAACAGGGTGAGCATAAATACATGGATTTCTCTGCCTGGGTAGGGGGAGGGGTGGTTGATGCAAGACTTCAGGAAGCAGGTGGGCTTAATCTTTGAGAGAAGGGAGAGCAGGGGTTAGAGAGAGAGACTTGAAAACAGGCAACGCCAAGAACTGGGATGAACCTAAAAAACCTCCAGTGCATTACCTCTATTCTTGCTCTTTGCCTTAGTATCCTTTCTCTTAACCGTCTTACATTCTTTTTTAAAGTAAATTGGTTGTTCTTTTTAGGTTTGGTATGTTGCCAAAATAAAAAAAATAATTGTTTTAAAAGTAAGAATTAAATCACTTCAACCACATCCTCTCACAACTTTTAGATAAATTCTGCATCATCTTTACATTCTTCCACACACAAAAAAAAAGAGAAAGAGGAACAACCCAAATTAGACACAATGACTGAAGGCAGCAGAATAATCTATGTACTTTCTGGGAAGAGGTCAAGATGATCAGAAAAGGTCCTCATTTGAAAAACAGGAGAGGACCTGGCCCTCAGGCAGGGGATCTATTTCAAGGTTCTAAGAAGCTGCAGAATAAGTAGAGGAATTAGATGTGCAAAAAGTTCTGTAGCTAGGTGTACCAGGTTTTGTCAAATATACTGAAATTTAATTTTGATTTAGATGAGTGTGTAAGAGCAGTGCATTTTTATAAACATGAACAGCCTTTGAAAGTTCATGAAAACTGTTAACATCATGCTTCTTTCCACCAGCATAGCGCTTAAATCCACTGTGGAAAATATATACGTCTTTACTTAATATCCATAAAGTAAAACCTGACCTGGGCTTAAATCTTACTTTTCCAACTTTGGTATAAATGAAGTGCAAATCTTTATTCCCAAATTTTAATTACATTTGCCATTTTAGCTTCTTAAATTTAGTCCCGAGTATTTTACTGTAAAATGCAGTTTCACTCCCTTCCCCAGCTATAGCCTCACACTCTTCTTGAATGAATGAATGGTTAAACAGATTAGGAGAGCAAACAGCATTTTTAACAGTAAAGTGTGTGTGTGTGTAGTGTGTGTACGTGTGTATTCAACAATACGCAGGCTTTCATATATGAATGAGGGAATGGTTCAACAGATTAGAAAAGCAAACAGAATTCTCTAACAGTAAAGTGTGTGAGGGTGTGCTCACCAATATATAGGCTTTCTCAGAAGAGGAGGAAAAGAAACATGTATTGAGGTGGGGTGGGGAAAACAGCTTTCCTTTTGCTACACCGATCCACGTTTCTAAAGCTTAAGCAAGTGTGTTATGGTCTCAGTTGTTGTCAGAGGCTGCAGAGAGCAGTGTCTCGCTGCTTTTGAAATATCTGGCTGTAATCTAGTCCAAAGTCCAGGGACACTCATTTTCCCTCATTGCTGCCAATGTTTGTTCACAGGTAGCCAGCCTCCCTCCTACCCCACCCCCCTTTCAAGCACCTCATTCAAGGATGGGTGTGGTTTCTAATCACAGCTCTCCAGGAGAGGAGGAATAAGAAAAGCAAAAGGACTGTTTAACATGATAAAGGAGGTGGGATGGGGGTGGAGCAGATAAGAGAAGTGCTGGAAATTTACTTAATTACAGGAGGTATATCCAGTTTAGTCCTTAAATGTAAAAAGGAGCCCCCTTCAGCTCTATCAGTAAGTACTCTCAGAAGAAGGAAGTGGGTTCATTTTTACCAAAATATAACACAAGTTGTTTGTTTTTTAAAAGTAAGATCACTGGAGTCTATTAACAACCACCCACTCCTCCAGCACAAAGCTGCCATCTTAACAGTCTAGTATTGAAGTTCAACCAATCACCATCCCTTAGGTTAGCACTATTCCAAACATTTATTCTGGACACTTACAATGCTACCTCTAAGTCATTCAAGCAAAGCTGGCACTGTTAAGAATGAGAATGATTACAAGTACTACGGAAAAGAAACCCAAGCTTGCTAAACAAAGCTAGGACACACACAGAAACTCTGAACACTTCCTAACCTTGTCACTTTCCGGAGGCCCCAGACCCATTATGCTTCCTCTCCTCAGTGTGACTTAGGGTGTCCCCCCGTAAGTTAGGGAAAGGGTCAAGCAGCTCACCGTAAAGCATCTGGGACACTTTAAGCAGTGGAAGGAGAAGTAAGCTGGAGAAGCCCACGGGACAACTTCCCGGTCACAGCAACCTGAACTTTCACTGTTCACATTATTTTTAAAGACACAAGTATAGGAAATACATTTTCCCAATTGAGACCACACAGTTCAGAGAAACCTGAACCAAGCGGAACTTCATTATAATGCCAACCTTAGGATTGTAAAGCCCCCACAAAGCAAAGGTAAATTTTGTTGCCAAAATGCAACAAAGTTAAAAATTAAGAAAACGACATATAAATTAAAAACAGGGTTTCCCTCGAAAAGGCAGGAAGATAGAGCAGACATCAGCTGAGCCCCTCTGAGAAGTCCTGGGACAGGTGCCCCCCTGGAAACAGCCTCTTCCCTCCTCTCTCCAAGTTGCCCCAGGAGGGGGCGTCAGCACCATGAAGGTAAACGGAAGTGACCTTGGCAAAGCTACCAAACAAAAACAACCTAGCTCCCTCAACTCCCGCCCGGCTCCCGGTCCCTTGGCCTCCTCCTCCTCCTACACGTGCGACAGTGACACCTGCTTGTGGTAGGCGGCGGCGGGGCCGGGGGGCCCGGTCCTGCCCGTGAGCGCGGCGCTTGCCTCGGCGTAGTCCCCCGCGGCCGTGGCGCCGCCGCTCTTGTGGCCCCGCCGCGGACGGCAGCAGCAGCGGCTGGTGAAGCGTCGCCATGACTCCACAGTCTTGCCGGACCAAATCCAGACGCCTGACGTGATGCCCACCACGAGGCACATGAAATACTTAAGCATGAGCACCCAGTACTCGGGCTTGGCGCGCGGCTGGCCGGAGTCCGGGCCCGGGCACGCGCACGTGAGCGCGGCCTCCCAGCTCTCGCGATAGTGCTGTTCGTACAGGTAGCAGGCCACCACGATGCTGGCAGGCACCGTGTAGAGCAGCGTGAAGATGCCGATGCGGATCATGAGCTTCTCCAGCTTGTCCGTCTTGGTGCCGCCCTGCTTGATGACGCTGCGGATGCGGAAGAGTGACACGAAGCCCGCCAGGAGGAAGAGCGTGCCCACCAGCAGGTACAGCACCAGCGGGCCCAGCACGAAGCCGCGCAGCGAGTTCAGGTTCTGGTTCCCCACGTAGCAGATGCCGGCCACCGGGTCCCCGTCCACGGAGCTCAGGGCCAGCGCGGTGATGGACTTGACGCTGGGGATGAGCCACGCGGCCAGGTGGAAGTACTGCGCGTAGCCCGCGATGGCCTCGTTGCCCCACTTCATGCCGGCCGCCAAGAACCAGGTGAGCGATAGGATGACCCACCAGATGGAGCTGGCCATGCCAAAGAAGTAGACCAGCAGGAAGACGACAGTGCATAGCGCAGGGCCCGTTGTCTCGTAGTGGATGTGGCTGTGCTCGCGGCTGCAGGCGACGCTAGCATGGCCCACGACCAGGCGCACCAGGAAGCCCAGCGACACGCAAAGGTAGCAGGCTGACAGGAAAATGATGGGGCGCTCCGGGTAGCGGAAGCGTTCCATGTCTATGAGGAAGGTGGCCACCGTGGTGGAGGTGGAGATGAAGCACAGCACAGACCACAGGCCGATCCAGAAGGTGGCGAACGTGCGCTCGTCGGGGCTGAAGGACGGCTGGTAGCAGGGCACCGCGCAGTTGGGTACCTGGCCCGTCCGCACCTTGTTGTAAAGCGGGTGTGACTCCTTCAGAATGGGCACGAAGGGCTCGCGGCACTTGCACACCGACGGGCCCCCGGCGGCGCAGTCGTTCCCCGAGGCCGGCGACCCCGGCAGGCCCGAGAGTGTGGGCTTGACCGGGAAGGGCCTGGGGGGAGCCGTGGTGGCCTCGCTGCGGTTGTAATCCATGCACAGGACCTCGGCGTCGCGGCCCAGCACCGGGAGGCGGTCGCAGCTCATGCGTTCCGGCCAGGCAAAGCCGTACTGGCGCATGAGCGGGGAGCAGCCGGCTTTGGCGCGCTCGCACACCGAGCGGCAGGGCGGCAGCGGCTTGTGGTAGTCCGGCAGGCAGATGGGCGTGTACATGGAGCACAGGAAAAAACGCAGGTCCGGAGAGCAGTGGATCTCCACCAGCGGCCAAAACTGGTGCACCTCCAGGCCCGCCTCGTCCTGCGTGTCGTGGTTGAACTGGTTGGGCATGTGCGTCAGGTTGTAGCCGATGCCGCGGCACATGGGCACTGTGATCTCCTGGCACGCCGGGGCCTTGGAGGCGGCGGCCGCCCTGCCCACCAGCTGCGCCAGGAGCAGCAGCAGCAGCGAAGGCGGCGCGGACGGGTCAGGCCGAGCCATAGCCCCCTCCCTCCCCGCGTCTCCCGCAGCCCGCGCGGGGCCAGCTCAGGCAGGAGGAAACCGGGATCGGAGCTTCCCTCTCCGCGGACTTGTGTGGCGCCTGGGCTGGCAACCTGTTGGTTTCTTTTTCAAGAAATCCGTCCAAAGACCAACTGTTTCGGGAAGGCGCTGCCTCCGCAGGAGCGCTCAGCTCTTCGCTGGACAGGGCTGGAGAGGGACGATTAAGCTCCGATTCTGGGGAAAAAGCTCTTTAAGAAAAAAAAAGTGGGGGAGAAGAAAAATGGCAACCACTCCCAATTAGAGGGGCGTCAACGATACAATCCCCTCAAGCGGTCTCCAAATCTCTAAGTTAACCTTTCTCCTTTCCCTCCCCTCCACCTCCTGGAACACAACTACAGACTCCCCGTCCCTCACCCTGCCTCCTTTTTCCCTGGGCCTGCCAGGCTGCACCCCGAAGGCACAGCGCTCAGCCCCCCAGGAAAAGGGCTGAGGGACAGGGAAAGGACGGGGAGAAGGGGAAGACGCGGGCTCTCACCTCCGAGAATCCCGAGAGAAGCAGAGAGTCCGTAGCCAGCCTGGGTCCCCCGTCTCTGGGACACTCCACGTTTCTCAGAGACGGACTGGCATCAGGAAAGTTTGGCGAGAGGCTGGGTATCCGAGGAAGCAGCACATGGCAGCAGGTGGGGGCGTCTCAGAGAGGGGGTCGCCCCCTGAACGAGGTCGCCGCAGACTGGTCACTCGCCCTCTCCTCCTCCGGGGCCCCCCGCATGATCCGGGCGGGAGTAGGGCGGGGACAGGCCGTGCGTTCCACCAGGGTCCGGGAGCCGGACGGAGGGGCGAGTGCGCCTGGCTGCACCTGGGCGAGAGGAAGGCGACTGGCGGATCCTGCCGCCTCACAGCACCGCGAGCAGCCAGCGCTGGCCCTGCCGGGACCGCACGGTGCGCGCCCGCCGCCGCGTCCCGCCCGCCCGCCGCTCGCCTCCTCCCCTGCAGGGGGCTCCGCGCTCCAAGCGGACTCCTGGGGGCGGTGGCGGCGCTCCCGGGACGAGCAGGGCTCGGCTCCTCCCCCGCACTCTAACACCCTTTCGCCCACCTCCGCCGGGTATTGAACTGCACGCGGCGGCGGTGGCCACAGCAGAGTCACGGTCGCGGGCGGACTGGCCTCTCCCGCCCCGCCCGGGTCACCTGCTTCTAATGCCCGCCGGGAGACTCCGCCCCAGCCCCGCCCCTTCGCGCTGGGGCTCGGTTGGTGGGCCGCCCCGCCACACTCTCCATGCGTCCCCGCCCACTGCCCCGCCGGCTCGGCCTCTCCCCAGGCGCCCTTGGGTCCAGCCCGGAGCGGGTAGCCGAGGAGCGCGGGCCAATCGCCGGCCGGGAAGCTGTGGAGGGCGGGGCGAATGCTAATCACGCCTTCTTGAGACCCTGAGCGGGAAACCCTGGCTAGAAGTCCCTCCCGAGTTCTCTGCTGATCCCCACTTATGCGGGGCTCACTTTCCCGTAATGTTCTAGCTTATGAACCCTTGCTTCCAGGGCACCTACCAGATCTCTTCTCTGCAGCTAAGTACCCTTAGAGTCCAGCGCTTGTTTAAAAGACTGCTCAAAGACTCACTCTTAACCGTGGCACCTGTCTCCGCTCTGCGCCGCCCTCACACCAGGTGAGCTCAGATTTAGAGGAACAAATGCTTACCGAGTCCCTACTGTGTCGGACAGCGCGTTAGTCATTCACATCTTAATACAGGACGTCTCAGATCTTTAAAATAATTCTATGAATCAGACACTCCTTACAGGTGAAGAACAGAGTTTAGAAACTTGACCAAGGCAACCGAACTAATGTTAATGACCCCCAAGAAAACCACAAAGAAATGTTGTTCAGCGCGGTATTCCGAGCGCCTGGCGCAGAGTAGGCACTCAAATGGGAAACCCGGGATTCGAATCCAGATAGTTGGGCCGCGACATCCACAATTTTTACCACCTCTTTCCCCTCCCCGCCCCCATATTCTACCGGTTATCTCCCAGGCTTTAACCTTTACTTTTGCATTTCGTAACAAAATCTTACTGTTGCAACAAGAAAGTAATTTTCTTTCCGTCTTTGGAAGACTCCAAACATGTTAGTCCTTTATCAGTTTATCGGGTTAAAAATCCAGGCAGTTCCGAAGCTGCCTGCAGAGAAAAGCAACACTGGCTCCGGGCAGTGTAATGGGCAGGGGCTGTACCCCCTCCCCCTCGACCCGCCCCCGTCGCTCCCCCGGGCTACCCACTGCTTCACGGTGAGGCCGACCGCCGCCGGGGATCTGGGGCATACGAAGCAGCGGGTGCCCACGGGAAGACCTGCTGGGCTCCCCCAACCACTGGGACGCACTGTGGCGCTCTCCAGATGGGTTATTATGCTGCAAGTTTTAAATGTCCTAAAAATGCCTCTTTTCTACGTGTTCTAATTAGGTTGGAAGACTGAGGTGTTTAGCATTCTTGAAATTCATTCACACGCTTACAAAGAGGGTTTGAATTGTTTCCCTTTCCCCGACCCCTTCCTTCTACTGGGAAGAAGGCGGAAAAAAAAGGCAGGAGGGCCTGAGTTCTCAAAGTACTCAGAACTGGACTAAAGGACCGAGACACACCGCGGCTATTGTCGTTCTTGTGTCCTGGATCCCACTTACATAGACTGGGAAACTAAATTGCAGAACAGTCCTCTCCTCCCTGCTTATCAACAAGACTTGTAATGAAGAATATGTGTATTAATTCCAGCCTCAAAGTTAAATATCAATCGCTTCACAAACATCAAAACTATTAATAAATACGTTTAAAATGTATATTACTTATTTCATTCCCTGTGATTGTACCTGTGCTTATATTTTGTTTGTTTGTTTGTTTTGGGGAACTACTTGGCAGTCAATGTCGGCAAACATCCCAGGGTTGAAAGCAGTGGGAGTTTTCAGCTATGGAATAGCAATCAAAAAGAAAGGGAAACCCTCAGTGGAAAGTATGCACAGATTGTGAACATGCCAAGAGAGGCTGCCTCATTCTGTGGCCTTTATGCAACGTGTGTATTATTGGGGATGGACAAGTGTTGGCTAATAATAAAAATTATTTGAAGTTGGAGAATGTTAATCACTCATGCTGGAATTTGGCCAGAATACATGTGTTATTTCACTTGGTTCTGACTCAAAGGATGTTATCTCCTAGTCTGTAAACTTTTCCCTTCTCAGTCAACAGGGAAATGTTATTTTTGCTTGGAGATCTCTAATAATAGTATTGTAATAGTAGTAACAGTGGGAAAACTTTGCCAAAAGAAAGTTACTTTGCATTGTATAGCTTTTCGTGTCATTTGAATTTTTGCTTTTTCACCTATATTACCTCACTTTAAAGGCAGTTTAAAATATGCTGTTTAACATGAGTTAGGTGCTACCTAATTCATTTCAGTTAGCTCATTTAATCCTCACAACAATCAGATGGAATTGGCACCATAATGACTTGCTTGAAATTACGTATTTAGTCCACGGAAAGAACAGAAATCTTGATTTTTTTCTCCTGAGTAATAGTTATTGTTTAACAAACTGGAAAACACGAAATTATTTTTAAAGATGCAATTTTTAAGCAACTAGAACATTGCCATGCCTTTTCACCTATTAATTCACTCATCTGTCTTCCATCTAACCATCCATCCATCTATCCATCCATTTAAAAGCATCAAATTTCTGAGTTGAAGACACTACTGCTATATTAAACATGTTACTCCAAAGTGAAATTTATGAGATTCAACTTAAATTATTGTCCCAGGTGTACTTTGCAGCCAAAGATGGAGAAGCTCTATACAGTCAGCAAAAACAAGACCAGGAGCTGACTGTGGCTCAGACCATGAACTCCTTATTGCCAAATTCAGACTTAAATCGAAGAAAGTAGGGAAAACCACTAGACCATTCAGGTATGACCTAAATCAAATCCCTTATGATTATACGGTGGAAGTGAGAAATAGATTTAAGGGCCTAGATATGATAGATAGACTGCCTGATGAACTATGGAATGAGGTTTGTGACATTGTACAGGAGACAGGGATCAAGACCATCCCCATGGAAAAGAAATGCAAAAAAGCAAAATGACTGTCTGGGGAGGCCTTACAAATAGCTGTGAAAAGAAGAGAAGCGAAAAGCAAAGGAGAAAAGGAAAGATATAAGCATGTGAATGCAGAGTTCCAAAGAATAGCAAGAAGAGATAAGAAAGCCTTCTTCAGTGATCCATTCAAAGAAATAGAGGAAAACAACAGAATGGGAAAGACTAGAGATCTCTTCAAGAAAATCAGAGATACCAAAGGAACATTTCATGCAAAGATGGGCTCAATAAAGGACAGAAATGGTATGGACCTAACAGAAGCAGAAGATATTAAGAAGAGATGGCAAGAATACACAGAAGAACTATACAAAAAAGATCTTCACGACCCAGATAATCACAATGGTGTGATCACTCACCTAGAGCCAGACATCCTGGAATGTGAAGTCAAGTGGGCCTTAGAAAGCATCACTACGAACAAAGCTAGTGGAGGTGATGGAATTCCAGTTCAGCTATTCCAAATCCTGAAAGATGATGCTGTGAAAGTGCTGCACTCAATATGCCAGCAAATGTGGAAAACTCAGCAGTGGCCACAGGACTGGAAAAGGTCAGTTTTCATTCCAATCCCAAAGAAAGGCAATGCCAAAGAATGCTCAAACTACTGCACAATTGCACTCATCTCACATGCTAGTAAAGTAATGCTCAAAATTCTCCAAGCCAGGCTTCAGCAATATGTGAACCGTGAACTTCCTGATGTTCAAGGTGGTTTTAGAAAAGGCAGAGGAACCAGAGATCAGATTGCCAACATCTGCTGGATCATGGAAAAAGCAAGAGAGTTCCAGAAAAACATCTATTTCTGCTTTATTGACTATGCCAAAGCCTTTGACTGTGTGAATCACAATAAACTGTGGAAAATTCTGAAAGAGATGGGACTACCAGACCACCTGATATGCCTCTTGAGAAATTTGTATGCAGGTCAGGAAGCAACAGTTAGAACTGGACATGGAACAACACACTGGTTCCAAATAGGAAAAGGAGTACGTCAAGGCTGAATATTGTCACCCTGCTTATTTAACTTATATGCAGAGTACATCATGAGAAACGCTGGACTGGAAGAAGTACAAGCTGGAATCAAGATTGCAGGGAGAAATATCAATAACCTCAGATATGCAGATGACACTACCCTTATGGCAGAAAGTGAAGAGGAACTCAAAAGCCTCTTGATGAAAGTGAAGGTGGAGAGTGAAAAAGTTGGCTTAAAACTCAACATTCAGAAAACTAAGATCATGGCATCTGGTCCTATCACTTCATGGGAAATAGATGGGGAAACAGTGGAAACAGTGTCAGACTTTATTTTTCTGGGCTCCAAAATCACTGCAGATGGTGACTGCAACCATGAAATTAAAAGACGCTTACTCCTTGGGAGGAAAGTTATGACCAACCTAGATAGCATATTCAAAAGCAGAGACATTACTTTGCCAACAAAGGTTCGTCTAGTCAAGGCTATGGTTTTCCCTGTAGTCATGTATGGATGTGAGAGTTGGACTGTGAAGAAGGCTGAGTGCCAAAGAATTGATGCTTTTGAACTGTGGTGTTGGAGAAGACTCTTGAGAGTCCCTTGGACTGCAGGGAGATCCAACCAGTCCATTCTGAAGGAGATCAGCCCTGGGATTTCTTTGGAAGGAATGATGCTAAAGCTGAGACTCCAGTACTTTGGCCACCTCATGCAAAGAGTTGACTCATTGGAAAAGACTCTGATGCTGGGAGGGATTGGAGGCAAGAGGATAAGGGGATGACAGAGGATGAGATGGCTGGATGGCATCACTGACTCGATGGACGTGAGTCTGAATGAACTCCAGGAGTTGGTGATGGACAGGGAGGCCTGGCGTGCTGCGATTCATGGGGTCGCAAAGAGTCGGACACGACTGAGCGACTGATCCGATCTGATCTGATCTGAGGTGTAGTTATTAATTGATGAAAATATGGAGGATCATGCTAAACATTCCATCTAGTAAGCTAAACATTCCATCTAGTAACACTCCAAAAGTTTTGAAATATCAGTGTTGGATTTTGTATTCAGGGAATAGTTACTGTGTTTCTGATGTTAAGACTTTTGTTGATTATAACTGTATTCTGGGAAGATACTTGAGAGTTTAGTGCTATAGGGATGACTGGACAATTAGCCTCTGTTACTCTTCAATATCTTGATAATTCAGTGTGGAACAGTATGCTGCCCAGAGATGCCTTCCATAAATATTTGTGAAATAAATGGATGAGTGAATGGCAACTGAGAGTAACTGTTTAAACTTTAGCAAATGGTATTGAATCCTTGAATAAAGTTTATATTATGAGCTGTCTCAAGTTGACCATGCCCTGTTGAATGCAACTCGAGTCCAAACCGTGGCTCTCCCTTTAGCTGTGCCACCTTGGACAAGTCACCTAACAGCACTAGATCCTCTTTCTTCATCTGTAAAGTGGAGTCACAAATAATTATTTACCTAGTAGAGCTGTAGTGAGGAGTAAATTCATTTACATGGTAAAGGGTTAGAACCATGCCTTGCACCTTGTAACGCTATGTAATTCTATTATTAGTTTCTACTGGGTTTATTGTATTTTTCTGTTTTTCCACTCTTCTTTGGGGTTCCCAGGTAGCACTAGTGGTAAAGAACCCGCCTGGCAATGCAGGAGACATAAGAGATGTGGGTTCGATCCCTGGGTCTGGAAGAGCCCCTGGAGGAGGGCATGGCAACCCACTCTAGTATTCTTGCCTGGAGAATCCCATGGACAGAGGAGCCTAGCAGGCTCATAGGGCCACAAAGAGTCAGACATGACTGAAGTGACTTACCACAGCACTTTTCTTTATTTTCTTTTGTGTGTCACTTTAATAATGGGAAAAAAGTTAGTTTTTAGATGTACAGGCATACCTCAGAGATATTATGGGTTTGGTTCCAGACTACTGCAATAAAACAAATATCACAATAAACTGAATCACACAAATTCTTTGCTTTTCCAATAGTGTCTAAACTGATGTTTATACTATTCTCCAGTCTCTTAAGTGTGCAATAGCATTATGTCTAAAAAATGTACATACCTTAATTTAAAAATATCTCTAAAAAATACTAGCCATCATCTGACAACTCAGAGTTTTCACAAACCTTCAATTTGTAAGAAAAGCAATATCTGCAAAGTGCAGTAAAATGAGGTAGGCTTGTACTTTATGTCCAAGCACACTCCCAGCTGTCACCAACTATCTCTAGTCTTTAGATATTAGCTAGATTTTATGCCAAAGCAGGGATCATTTCACTTGCTCTGGATCAAAGTACAAGTACATTCACCTGACATTGACAACCAGCCCGAAAGTGTGCAAGCTTGCACAGGGCTGGCACAGAACAAATACCTATAAGCCAACATGTATCCCTCACTGGATGTTTCCAGACTAGCCTTTTTCATGTACTAGAGCATTTCTAATCACTCTTCTTCTCATGAGACACCGCTAAAGGAGAAACCAAGACACTAACCAAAGGATTAACATGATGAGTCATTTATCCAGGTTCATAATAAGAATGCCTTGTTCACATTATAAGTGGAATCATGCAACTATAATCTTCAGTCCTCTCCCCTCTGCCGCTGTGGTGGAGATTATAGAAAAGTAAGAGCTTCTATCTTTTTTCCCAGAGGTGACAGACGTACTAATCTTTTCCACACTGAGCAGTGGCTCTCAGGTGCACATTACGAGCACGTGGGGAGCCTTAAGAAATACTGATGCTTGGGCCCTATTGAATCAGAATCTCTGGCTGAGGGACCCAGACATTGTTTCTTGGTTTGGTTTTGTTTATTTTTGTTGCTGTTTTTGTTCTTAACTCTCAAGTGATCCTGAACTTCAGCTAGGGTTGAGAGCCACTGACAAAGATGGTTTTTGTTTTTTCTCAGCACAGCCCCAGTCTTGTGCCTAGCTGGATCTTCTGCAAAAAAAAAAAAAAAGGGTTAATCACAACAGAATACAAAATGGAACATCTCAGGAGTGGATATAGAGAAGTGTATTCTAGTCTGATTGTGTGTGTGTCTGTTTGGGCTGAAGGAAAATATATGTATGCAAAGTAAAAAATATGTAACAGAATTGTACAGTGATGGCACAGCCAAGAACAGTGGAGACAATAATAATAGCAACTGATGGATGGATACTGGGCATTTCCAATGTTTCACACACTGTGCTAAGCATTTTACATATATAATCTCTTCTACCCCCAAGAATCCTGTGAGGTTAATATTATCAACCTGACTTTATAGAGGAAGAATCTGAGGTACAGACAGGTTAAGTAACTTACTTCACAAGCGCACATACCTTCCAACTTGGGTTTTCCTCACTCCAAAGCCTATGCTGCTAATTCCAGGCCTTGTTGTAGGCCCAGCAGTAGATGGTGGTCTGGTGACCATCTGAGAACCACCAGATCATAGTTCTTGAGATAAGCAGCTTCCCTTGCTCCTTATCCCTTTCATGGGTACCAGGTCAGATCTTCAGTGCTGGTGTGACTTCTTATGTGGTGGGCTAAAGTATGGAATTGTTGAGGGCTCTGGATTCCTCTAGAATGCAGTTGTAGTCTAGAATGAACTTGTCCTTTGGACTTTGCAGAACAGGCATGAGACGGGCATAATCTAAACCTTTGTCTAGATTTCAGGACCATCCTAGTATCTTGGCAGAGGAAGTTTCAATTCAGTAAATATTGACACTGCACATGCTGTGAGCCAAGCACTGGTGTTAGGGGTACAAAGGTGAAGAGGCATGGCTCCAGGCAGAGCATGGAAGGAGAACAGAGGAGGGACCTGGCCCAATCTTGTGCCTAGCAGGCTAAACATGAATTAGGTGATCTATGAGTCAGGGTTTAGCACAGGAAACAGAAAGCACTCTAGGTATTTCAAACAGAGAAAGATTTAAAACTGAGAATCAAGCAGAGGCTTACAAAATTGATGGGCTGGAGGGGCAGAAGTCAGGGGGCTACTCATGGGCTATTGAGTTCAAGGGCCCACCACAGTAGTGATGTTCCAGAAGTCGGAATGGTGCTTCTGCCGCCACAGCTCTTCACACCCACGAAACTGGTGACTAGACCCCAAAACAGAACTTGGAGTCCAACAGCATTAAATGGCCCTTAGAATTATTGCTCAAACCTTGCTTGCCAGCAGCACTAGCAGCAGAATGATACCTTCTTCTTGCATCTGTCTCCAAATCTCCCGCAAGTGTACCTCATTGACTGAACTTACTTCAGAGCCAGATCCTAGCTGCAAGGGAGTCTGAAAAAAGTAGTTTTGCAATTCCCAATCTCTTTAAGTAAATTACTAGAAGGATAGAATGGAGGCTACAGAGGCAATCCCCAGTATCCACTACAGGTGAGGCAACTGGAAGGACTTCCTAGACAGAAGAATTGGTACAAATAAAAGGCACAAGGCCATGAAAGAGTATGATATAAGGGGTGAACAGCTGGGCGTGGCTAGGCCATCAGAAGCATCTGAATCCAGGTTTTTACCTGAAAGTGCACTCATGTCTAATCAACGTATTTTTGACTAATTCCACTTGTATATACACTCTACACATAGCACTCTTTCCTTGTGATACAGCACTTGATTTATTCAACTAATTACTAACACAGAAGGAGAAACGAAAGGAGCTAAAAGCATGAAAAAGAATAAATAGAAATGTTAGATAATCTCTATCTACAAAGAAAACAAAACCTTAACCTTCCAAGGTTCAAGTTTTGGAAACTTCCATGTACGGTTGACTACATGCTAAAGAGTCATCTCTCTTTTCTTCTTCTAACAAAACCCCAATCGTTTGTTTTGTTCTTTTGGGGTGTCCATCCTTTATTGAACAGCCCTGTGTTTTAGGAGAGGCAGGACCTTCTGGCACACCCCTAGGAGTAACGTGTGACTAGTCCATTTGTTCATGTTGCTCCCCTTTTTCTTATCAGTGTTTGGGTGACATATGTGCATGGGACACAGTTCTGGCCAATAAGGGATGCCATGGGGGCCAGTGTGAGGTAATCTGTCAGGGGATTAAGGGAAAGAGTTATTCCAAAGGAGAAACAGTCCTCTCCCTGCTGGGTATTGTTTTGTCTGCCTGTGATGCCTACCACTGTAGATGCCAGCTTGCAAACGTGAAAGGGCCAAGCTGACCCCATGAGGAAGGATGGCATTGAGGCTGCCTGAACTGCAGGCCTCCAAACTTCTTGTTATGTGATACAATACACTACTTAGTTTTTAATCCATTTGAGTCCCTCTTTCCTTTCACTTTCAACCAAGAACATTGTAACTACTCCATGCAGTCTGTACATTTAGGATGAGGATCTGCCCACTTAACTGGGCTGATGGAAGTCTCTGGAGGAGATTTAAAGACAAAAATTTATTCCCCCCTTTTTTACCAGAAAAATTGTATTTATCCTTCAAAAGCATTCAAGACCCACTCAAATGTCATTTCCATCAAGCTGAGTTCTTTGTTGTTGCCTTTCCTTTCTCAGTCCTTCCACTACTTCTCTATTATAGCACTTACTTTTTTCAAAAAATATTTACTGAGTACCTGTTTGTGGCTTGGTAATGTTTTAGGCACAGGGGTTATGGTAGGGAACTAAATGCGTGGAGATTCCAATCTAGTGGAAGACAGAAAATGAATGAGAAGATTTAAATATGATGACTCTTATAAAAGGGACCAAAACAAAATGGATTCTTTTAAAGAAGGGAAATAACTACCTTGATATTTATTTTATTGTACTGTGATTATCTCTTTGTACATCAGTTTTTTCCACTAGATTTTGTGTTCTTGCAACCTCACATCACCCAACCATTCCTTGGGAGATTGCCTTTTCTAAAGATGACTGCAAAAACCTTTCGCATCTGACATATTTTTCTGCAGTTCCCCATAGGAGAGGGATGTAAAAGGTCCTAAGTCTCCTCCTCTTAAATCTCAATGGACTTGTGATGGCTTTGACTTATAGACTGTGTTGGAAGTAATGCGATGGGACTTTCACAAATAGGTCATAAAAGGCCGTGTAGCTTCTACGTGGTTCCCTTGGGACACCTGGTTTTTGGACATGCCTTTGGTTGGGACATCCACTTGACACCTGCATAAGATGTGGCTCCAGTTGACAGTCCCAGCCAAGTGAGCTTTCAAGTCATTCCAGGTTAGGTGTCTGATATATGAGTAAAGAAGTTTCCAGATGATTCCAGCCCCCAGCCTCAAGTCACTGCCAGCTGTTCAAGTCTTCCCAACTGAGGCCCCAGATATCATCCATCCCTACTGTGCTCTCTGCAAATTCCTGACCCACAATATCCAGGCGCATAATAAAATGCCTGTTGGTTTACACCACTATTTTGGAGTGGTCTGTTACTCGGAGGCGATGCCTAGAATCCCCCCAGTTCTGCCCTTGTGTGAAATCTTACTTGAGTAGACAACTTTTTTCTTTTCACCTGACCCAGTTGGTGATCAACTTCTGCACTGAAGCTTGAGAACTTTCATCCATCTTACTTTCATCCTATTGAGTGTGGCTGTTGATGATATGCATGTGAAATGTCTAATCTTTTAAAACACAAATCTTCACCATTGATCTTAATATCCTGCTGCAGTGAGTTCCCCAGGTCAGTTGTGTGTAGTGGGAAAAAAGTACCTCCTTTTATCCATTTTAAACATACTTCCTTTTCATCTCATCTTGTCCTCTTGTTCTTCCCCAAGTACAACGATTTCCATTTTGTGGGTGCCTAGACACAGAGAACTGAGTTGAGATTAATTCTTTCTCTGGTCGATCAGAAGGCCTTGTGTGTGCTGTGATGGGGAGCAGTGGATTTTAGCTAGTGACTTAAAGGTGGTGGAACACTGTATTCTAATTAGTCACAAGTCTAATTTGTGACTAATTTTAAATAGTCTTAATTTCTGCAAGATGCAATGGGTATCTTCTCGTGGTGCAGGGAAATGGAACAGTATCGTGGGAAGGGCATTGGCCAGTACGTGGGCAATCTGGATTCAAGTCTCATCTTGTAAGCCAGCTCTGTGCCCTTGGGCATAACACTTCTCTGGAGCTCATTTTCCTCAACTGTAGAGTAAGGAGATTCAACAAGAGGATCCCAGAGCCCCCCTTTCCCTCTAACATTTTATGAATTCTGTATACTTGCCAGTACATATCTACTACCTAAATCCTTGGAAAGGAAAAGTTTATCCTCTAAACAGTTTGTCTTTTTAGCTCTAAAGTAGGACTGGAAAGAACCTCCTTCCCCCACAAAAATATTCCCTAGTTTTTGGAAAACAAATGTTATTTTCCAAAAACAGAATCCAAATTAGGCTTTAGTTACCAAAAATATATTCCTGCTGTGACTGTTAAGTGACAGTTCTTGCAATCTGAGTCCTTTTAGTTTGGTGGTGCACCCCAGGGCTCCCATTTCCTGAGCCTATCAGTTCTTATGGTGCCTTTGCTGGATGTCTGCATGGGGACAACGTCATGCTAAGGAATGAGAATGAATGGATAGGGTGAACTGCCTCTGCATGCCACCTTGGGGAGGAAAAAGAATATTGTCCCAGTGAGCAATGCAGCAGGAACCATTCAAGTGAATCTCAAGAAATCTGAAATCTCTCCCCAATCCTTTTGCTCCATGAAAGTGAAAGTGTTAATTGCTCAGTCATGTCCAACTCTTTGTGACCCCATGGACTGTAGCCTACCAGGTTTCTCTGTCCATGGAATTCTCCAGACAAGAATACTGGAGTGGGTTGCCATCCCCCTCTTTCAGGGGATAATCACAACCCAGGGATTGAACCTGAGTCTCCTGCATTGCAGACAGATTCTTTACAGTCTGAGCCACCAGGGAAGCCCCTTTTTCTCCATATAAAAGGAAAAAAGCTTTTACCATGTGGATTTGCTGAAAGCATTCAGTCTCACTCAGCCTAGACTCATTTTGCTTATTTTCTGGTCTTAACATTTCTTCAACAGTTGTGATTCTTAGAACTTCATGGACTCTAACCCACTTCTTAATCTCTGCACCCAGGTTGGTTTTGTTATGGTTGTTTGTTTTTTGGCCACACACAGCATGCAGGGGCTTACTTCCCCAACCAACGATTGAACCCATGCCCCCCACACTGGGAGCATGGCATCTTAACCACTGGACCACCAGGGAAATCCCTCTGCCTTCAGTTTTGTCTTATTGAAGTTTCACTTTCCAATCCCAGGTGGTGGAAAGGCTTCTCATCTCTGATTTTAAAATTTATTAGAGAATTTCCACTATTGAAGAGCTACCATGCATTGGGAGAACGGATTGCTTTTACTGTTGGATTAACAAACTCTATCAATAGCAACAAGTAGCATGACAAGGTCCTACTCAACAGAAACCTCTTTGCAATGTTAAAAACAAAACAAAACCCCTGAGGTCTTTGTAATTCATGGAGGATAAAGATTTAGACAAAACTTCAGGTAACAAGTAGGAGAATAACATCAGTGAAAGTAATTAAAACTATATATCTAGTGTTTAGAAGAACTTTTTGGAAATATTCTGAAGAAGAATCCTCCCACACTTTCCTTAATAAGATACGTCATGTATGATTATGCGTGTCTCCTTCCTTATCATCAGCATTATATGCAAGAGCTTTTAAAAAATTTACTTATTTTTAATTGAAGGTTAATTGCTTTACAGTATTGTGTTGGTTTCTCCCAAACACCAACATGAATCAACCACAGGTTTACCCATGTCCCCTCCCACTTTAACATCCCTCTCACCTCCCTCCCCATCCCACCCCCACTAGGTTGTTACCCAGCTGTTTTGAATTCCCTGAGTCATACAGCAAATCCCCATTGGCTATCTGTTTTACATATGGTAATGTATGTTTCCATGTTCTTCTCTCCATACATCCCACCCTCTCCTTCCTCCCCCACCAGCCATGTCCATAAGTCTGTTCTCAATGTCTGTGTCTCTACGGCTGCTCTGCAGATAGGTTCATCAGCGCCATCTTTCATACACAAGAATGAAAGTGAACGCGTTAGTCACTCAGTTGTGTCTGACTCTTTGTGACCCATGCATGGTACTCTTTGTGTCCATAGCCTGCCAGGCTCCTGTCCATGGAATTCTTCTGGCAAATATACTGGAGTGGGTTGCCATTTCCTTCTCCAATATGCAAGAATGTTTTGAGGTCCTTGTTAAGGCCTTCAAGGAAGACTTGAAAACATCACAGCAGCATCTACAATGAATAACACTGTCGAGTGTACCAGTGGCAGGTTGGTAGATCATGCAGGTTGACTCACTTGCTTGTTATTTGCTTATTTGGATTATTTGCGTGAAACAAATCGGAAGTGTGGCTTGTTTTTTAGAGAGGTGCTACCCATAGTAGGCTATCTTCCTGTGCTCAGTGACTCCTTGGTCATAGCTAAAAGAGGGACCCAGTGTTCCACACACCATATTCTGTTCCCCCTTCTGCTGTTCCTGCTCACGCTCTAGCAGGAGGATGATTCTGAAGGCTTGTTGGCTTTGAAAACCTTCTGCCTATATGGGCCAGGCTGCACCGTTGCTTGTAGCCCAAAGGTGCTCTGCAAAGATAATTTACTGTCTAAGAAAGTAGTGCATACAAAACTGGTCAAGCAATGGGTTGCACTTTTTAAAAACTTAGTAGACAATTTTTTAGGGTGGTTTTAGGTTTACAGAAAAATGAGCAGATAGTACAGAAAGTTTCCGTATATCCTCTCCTTTTTCCACTCACAATTTCTCCTGTTATTAACATTTTGCATTTAGTGTGGTTACAACTAGTTACATTTGATGAACCAATATTGATTTACTATTATTAACTAAAGTCCATAGTTTGCATTAGGATTCACTCTTTGTGTTGTACAGTTCTATAAGTTTTGACAAAAAATGTCATGTATCCCTCAATACAGTATGCTACAGAAGAGTTTCACCACCCTAAAAATCTCCTGTGTTTCACCTAATCATCACTTCCCAACCCTGCTTTGACCCTTGACCCTTGACTATCACTGATCTTTTTACCCTTTTCATAGTTTTGCCTTTTTTAGAATGTTGTCTAGTTGGAGTCACCCAGTATCTAGCCTTTTCAGATTGGCTTATTTTACTTAGCAATACGCACTTAAGATTCCTTTATGTCTTTTCATGGTGTGATAGCTCATTTCTTTTTTTTAAAAAGCCTTTTTTTTTTTTAAAGAACAAATTACAACACATTAGCAAAAATGTTCAGAAAGTACAGATTTCCCATATACTCCCCCTGCCCCCACACTTGCACAGCCTTCCCCATTACCAACATCCTGCACCAGAGTGGTCCATTTGTTATAATAAATGGACCTACGCTGACACATTATTATCACCAGCAACCATAGATTACATTAGGGTTCACTGTTGGTTTTGTAGTCTATAGGTTTTGACAAATGTGTTATAACACGTATCTACCATTATAGTATCATAAGAAATACTTTCACTGCCTTAAAAACCCTCTGTGTTCCACTTATTAATCCCATCCTCCTCTCAACCTCTAGTAACCACTGATCCAGTTTGCCTTTTTCCAGATTGTCATAATTGGAATCAGCGTAAGTAGTCTTTTAAGATTGGCTTCTTTCATTTAGTAGTAGCATTTTATGGATGCTCTATGTCTGTTCATGATTTGATAGCTCTTTTCTTGTTTAGCACTGAATGACATTTCATTATCTAGATGTACCAGAGTTTATTTATCCAGTCACCTAATGAATGACATGTTGGTGGCTTCCAGGTTTTGGTAAATAGGAATAAAGCTGTCAAAAACAACTATATTTGAGTTTTTGTGTGACAGAAGTTTTCAGCTCCTTTGGGGAAATAAATGCCAAGGAGTGCTAGAATGTCTGATAAGAGTACGCTTAGTTTGGTAAGAAGCTTCCAGACTGTTTCGCAAAGTAGCTGTACCATTTCCTATTCCCACCAACAGCAAATGAGAATTTCTGTTGTTCTATATCTCAGTCAATATTCGTTGTTGCAAGCATTTTGGATTTTGGCCATTCTAATAAGCATGTAATTTTAATTTTGTTTTAACTTGCAGTTCTCTAATGACATGATATGGAACATCTAATATGTTTATTTGCCATCTGTATGTCTTCTTTGGTGAGGTAAGCAGAAAGCGCAGACAAGACATTAGAGTCTTCTCTCAAGGGACGCAAAGCTAGCTTGACTTAGGTAAGGCCCACCAAAGGGAATACCCAGATACAAGGATGAAAAAAGTTTTGTCTTTTTTGATTAATTAATTTGGCTGCATTGGGTCTTGGTCATGGCACGTGGAATCTTCATTGAGTAGTGCAAGATCTTTCGTTGTGGTATGAGAACTCTAGTTGTGGCACATGGGTTCCAGAGCACGTGGGCTCAGTAGCTGTGGTGTCCAGGCTTAGCTGCTCCTCAGCATGTGGGATCTTCCCAGACCAGGGATCAAACCCATGTCTCATGCATTGGCAGGTAAATTCTTATCCACTGCGCCACCAGGGAAGCCCAATGGTCATGTATTTTTATTTCCTTCTTTTATAGATGAGGAAACAGGCCAAGAAAAAAGATTTGGGATAGCTTAAAAAACTGAATGAGGGAAAAATAAAGTCCATACACTCTTAGTGGAGAGGCTAGGGAAGGCTTTCATCGGGGAGCTGTGGGCATTGAACTATTCCTCCAGTCCTCAGATGCACAGGTGTGTGGCCTTGGTCAGTACAGCTTTGTGACTGGTGACATTATTATTATTATTTAATTTAACAAAATCCCATGGATGGAGGAGCCTAGTAGGCTGCAGTCCATGGGGTCGCTGAGGGTCGGACATGACTGAGCGACTTCACTTTCACTTTTCACTTTCATGCATTGGAGAAGGAAATGGCAACCCACTCCAGTGTTCTTGCCTGGAGAATCCCAGGGACAGGGGAGCCTGGTGGGCTGCCGTCTATGGGGTTGCACAGAGTCGGACACGACTGAAGCGATGTAGCAGCAGCAGCATATTCACATGTGAATATTGTTATTTGTGTAATTATGAAAGTCTTTTTATGTGTGTTAGTCGCTTAGTCATGTCTGACTCTGTGACCCCATGAACTGTAGCTTGTCAGGCTCCTCTGTCCGTGGAATTATCCAGGCAAGAATACTGGAGTGGGTTGCCATTTCCTTCTCCAGAGGATCTTCCCAACCCAGGGATCAAACCTAGATCTCCCAAATTTCCAGCAGATTCTTTAACATCTGAGCCACCAGGGAACATAGTGAGCTTCTAATCTAAACCAGACAGAGAACTGATGATCACAGAGTTATCTGAGTTGGAAACTGGATCTTCCCAGGTTTCCCTGAGTTTAGCAGTTTGTTTGGATTTCGTGTCATAGGTGATCAGCTTCCTAGTGTATTTATTTTGACAATGGAAGGCATAGGATATGCAAGAAATCTATTGGAGACATTTCTCTTAAAAACTTGGTGTTATACGTGGAAGTCTTCCTTCTTGAGCCCTTCTAAGAAGCAAAACAAATCTCAGAAACTGTGAGGCTTGTTGCTTTTCCATATTTCTCTTCTGCAATTATTTCAGAGTTTCTTGGTATTGTTCATTGTTCTTCCTGGTTTTAGATCTCTCCCCCATCTCTAGCTTCCGCCTCTGCAGGGCACCCACCTACCCTTCCAGTTCATCGCATCCCTTTTCCTGCTTTGTTCAATTCCCCTAGACTTTTGGTATAAGACTCCCTTCAAGCCAGAGCGTTTGGTCTGTTGCTCTAATTTTATTTTTCAGAGCGATTTCCCCAATATAAATTACACCCTCAATTACTTTTCTCTTCCTAGAGCGGTCAATCACATTTCAAGAAGCTGTTAGCCTGGGGACAGCTGGATACAGAGCCGGGAGGTTGAAGCCAGTGCCAGTCTGTCCCCCTTATTTTCTGTTGACGCTGCTGCAACAGGCCAAAACGTGGCCTTGTGCTGGAGTTATCAGCAAAGGAAGTACCCTCAGAACCCATTCTAACTACACTTCTGTGCTCTGGTATCTATGAGTGGAGACCATGCTTTAGAGCATCAGCTTGTGCTTGGAGGCATGAAGAAAAATTAGTTTAAGCCAAGATGGCTTGATATTTGAGTAGATTGTCTTAATGCCCCAAATCTTCATTCTTCCCTATATTTCTACCCTCTTCCATGTGACTTTGTAGTTCTTCCTGTAAAGAGATGAATCTCTTCTCCAACCCACTGTTTCTTTTTCTTTTTTGGTCACGTGGGATTTTCCCTGAACAAGAATCAAATCCATTCCTCCTGCATTGGGAGCTTAGACTCTTAACCACTGGACTGCCAGGGAAGCCTCTCCAATTTACTGATTCTGACTGTGACACCTGCTTTGTTCAATAGGATATTAGGAGAGGCTTGAAAGTATGCTTATATCATTGGACCTTGGCCCCTTGCATCTTTCTCTTTCTATGGGAAGTTCATCCCTGGGCTGACCCACTGGTCCCGGGGGGAATGAGATCAAAACTACCCCAAGGAAGCCTTCCCAGCTGAACCTAGCCTAGGACAGAGCTGTCCAGTTGACCCAGAGATATAGGAACAAACCCATCCAAGTTGAGCAAGTCTGCCTAACGAAACTTCACATAAACTGCAGATGCTGGAGCTGAAGTAGGAAGTGCTTGGTGTTTTAAGACTCTGAATTTTGAGGTGTTTTGCCCCCCTAGCAATTGCAATGAGGCCATGCCTCCAAGACTATTATGATGATTACATAACCAACTAGAAACAAAAGCACTTTGCAAACTTAAAATTGTAGGGGGTGAGTATAAGGGGGTAGACTGTTGACCAAGCTCTGGATCTAGAACCTGAAGATCTGAGTCCACCCAGATCATGGGGTCCATCCAGGCCCTCAATTCACTCTGTAAACTTGGATAGTTAATTTAAATTTTCTGGGTATGTATATGTATAACTGATTCACTTTGCTGAACACTTGAAATTAACACAGCATTGTAAATCAACTACACTCAAAAAAAATAAAATAAAATAAAAAGGTAAAATTTCTAGGTCTTATCATCAAATTACAGAGCTGGTTTGCAGACTCAAACTATGAGAGCTTGAGATAATGTCAGAAAATTAATATGGGTCCCAGAACCTCATTGGTGAAGAGTTAAGAAAGGGATATGGAAGATGGGACAGAGTTTAGAAGGTATTTTCTTCAGGTGTAAGTATGTGGCCTTAGTGGAAAAGAATCTGCCTGCCAACGCAGGAGACATAAGAGACTCAGGTTTGATCCCTGAGTTGGGAAGATCCCTGAGGAGGGCATGACAACCTATTCTAGTATTCTTGCTTGGAGAATCCCATGGACAGAGGAGCCTGGCAGGTTACAGCCCATAGGGTCACACAGAGTCCAACACGACTGAAGTGACTTAGCACATATGCACCATATTATACTCAGAGGAAAGGGTCAGATCCATAGGGTATTGGCTGATTTTAAGCAACAGGTTTGATTTAAGGCTAAGAGATAGAGTTGGAGCCCAGATATAAAATCAAGTCTCATTTCTCTAAAGAAAAAGACACTGTCTTAAAAGTGTGAGATGCATGAATAAGTAAGGGAAGCAAATGACTGTGAAAATTCTTATAGAAGGTGCCTTCCTGACAGCTCTTCAGTTGAAATAAAGCAAAGCTGAGGACAATTATGAAGTCTTTGGTCACATAGAAAGAAAGATAGAAAGGTAATAGTCAGATATACCTGTGTGAGCTCCTACCTTCACTGCCTTTAACTTTTCTTGGTCATTTGTTACATGACCTTGGACAGGTCACTTATCCTAAGGGTAAGTGGAAGTATGCTTCATTCATCCACTACATATTGAATAGATGCAACATCCCAGGAAGTGCCCTGGACCCAGGGAATGAAACCGTGAGTAAGACTTGTTCCCTGAGCTGTCTATCCTTACATTGTCATTCATGTCAAAACATGTAATACTAGATTCTTTTTCAGAGGGGAAAATTATAGCTCAGAGAGATTAAGTGTCTCGTCCAAGATCATACAACTTAGAAAGATGAAAACTTACTCCTTTGACCCTGAAATCTGTGTTGATTCTACTGAATTACGCTGAATCTTCTTGTTGTTTGATTTAATTTACAAAAAAATTAATTTTTACATGTTTTCGGAGGACATCCGTGTATGTAAAGTAAAACAGAGTTGGGTGCTTGGGTTTTTTTTTTAATAATTTAATTAATTTCTTTTTTTTTATTTTTTAACTTTACAATATTGTATTGGTTTTGTCATATATCAACATGCATCTGCCACAGGTATACACGTGTTCCCCATCCTGAACCCTCCTCCCTCTTCCCTCCCTATACCATCCCTCTGGGTCATCCCAGTGCACCAGCCCCAAGCATCCAGTATTGTGCATTGAACCTGGACTAGCGACTCGTTTCATATATGATATTATACATGTTTCAATACCATTCTCCCAAATCATCCCACCCTCTCCCTCTCCCACAGAGTCCAAAAGACTGTTCTATACATCAGTGTCTCTTTTGTTGTCTCGTATACAGGGTTATTGTTACCATCTTTCTAAATTCCATATATATGTGTTAGTATACTGTATTGGTGTTTTTCTTTCTGGCTTACTTCACTGTGTATAATAGGCTCCAGTTTCATCCACCTCATTAGAACTGATTCAAATGTATTCTTTTTAATGGCTGAGTAATACTGCATTGTGTATATGTACACAATTTATTTATTTTTGGTTGCACTGGGTCTTCGTTGCTGCGTGGGCTTTCTCTAGTTGCAGAGAGCTGGGGTTACTCTGCGTTGCGGTGCATAGGCTTCTCATCGCAGTGGTTTCTCTTGTTTCAGAGCCTGTGCTCTAGGGCAGCTCATGGCCTCAGTTGTTGTAGCTCCTGGGCTTTAGATCATAGGCTCAGTAGTTGTAGTGTGTGGGCTTAGCTGCTCCGTGGCATGTAGGATTTTTCAGGACCAGGGATTGAACCCATGTCTCCTGCATTGGCGGGTAGATTCTTTACCACTGAACCACCAGGGAAGCCCAGTGCTTGGATTTTATTGTTTTTCTGTGGAGAAGCTGTATGATTTATAAGACAAAGGATCAAGTTCTCAATTTCTGGGACTATGGAAGTAGGTCTCTCTATTGAATAGGAAAAGAGCTTAACTGTACAGAAATAATGGGATGGCTTGATCAGTATGGGTCTTCTGCTCAGTGGAATTCTTTAAAAACATTAAATACAATGACTATCTCTCCAACTTTATAGGTGGGAGTGTAGATTGTTACAACACTACACTCGAGTAGGGCAATTTGAAAATATATTTCAAAACTACAAATGAACATGCATTGGTTTTTAACAGTTTTAACATAAGGAACTTGTTCTACAGAATTATCCACAGGTTACAAAATTATTCAGAACGGTGTTGTATTCCTAGTAAAATATTGGAAGTAATCTAAATGACTATCAATAGGAAACAGTTAAATAAATTATGGTACATCCTTAGAATAAAATAGCATGCAACTATGAGGAAGGCAGAAGAGAAGAAAGAGGAAGAAGAGGAGGAAGAAGGGGAAAAGGGAGAGGAGGAGGGGGAGGAAGAGGCTCTTTCTGGTTCACATGGAACATTTCCAAGATGTCCTGCTAAGTAATGATAATATCATAACACTCATAAAGAGGGCAGACAGAGTCTCTGAAATTCCAGGAAGAGAAGATCACTTGGCTTGACTTACTGGATCAGAGGCAGTGAAAAGAAAGAAAGAAAAGAAAGTTAGTCACTCGGTCATGTCTGACTTTTTTCGAGCCCATGGACTGTAGCCCACCAGATTCCTCTGTCCATAGGATTCTCCAGGCAAGAATACTGGAGTGGGTTGCCATTGCCTTCTCCAGCAGATATTCCCCACCTTGGGTCTCCTGCATTTCAGGCAGATTCTTTACTGTCTGAGCCACCAGGGAAGCCCCACAGAAGCAGTGAGGTTCCTCTTAATCAATCTGTGCCACTTTTATGGACAATGTATCATATGAAAGGTGCTCAGGTAGGTTCTGTAAAAGATATAAAATGATATGAGAAAGATATAAAATGATAGGTACTTTCATCTAGTACAATCTAGTTGGGGGAATCCTAGTCACAAGTACAGCTTCTTGTTGAGAGACATGGCAGGACAATGCAAACACAGAACTTTGAGTCACTGAACAAGTAATTCATCAAGAATTATATTTATAGTAGAATGACGTTTAGTAGAACAAGTAGTTTCACATGTAGCTGAGCGTCAACAAATCTAAAATTGGGAATATAGCATTAAAGATCTTTCTGCTTCTTTTCTTAGAGTGGGCTAAAATCAAGTCTTCCATCCCCAAATCCATGAATTGAAGTGGTTTAGTGTTTTGTTCGGAGAAGGCAATGGCACCCCACTCCAGTACTCTTGCCTGGAAAATCCCATGGATGGAGGAGCCTGGTAGGCTGCAGTCCATGGGGTCACTAAGAGTCAGAAACGACTGAGCAACTTCACTTTCACTTTTCACTTTCATGCATTGGAGAAGGAAATGGCAACCCACTCCAGTGTTCTTGCCTGGAGAATCCCAGGGATGGGGAGCCTGGTAGACTGCTGTTTATGGGGTCGCACAGAGTCAAACAAGACTGAAGTGACTTAGCAGCTTAGCAGTATTTTGTTTATGAAACAAATTATTGAAAAAAACTCAAGGAAAAACATGGGGGAGGTTCATGATTTTTATGTATAAAAGACAACTAGCAATTGAAACCATCACATGATCAGAGAATGAACATGAAATCAACCTGTTAGGATGAGGAATACATTTAGGCTTGAGGGGATCAGCAGTCTTCCGGAGAATTTCATTTGAGTTTACAAGAGGATTGTGGGAGTTAGGCAGGAGACTCAAGCAGAGGCAGAGTCTGCAATGAGCAAGGTGAGTTGGGGGCCAACAGGACCACTTTAACTGGAGATAGGGAGATGGGTTTAGAGAGTAATTCAGTGCTAAAATCAGAATAATAGATTGGGGCAACACTGAGGAGGAACTTGGATGCCAAGATAAAGATCTGGAATTTTGCTCAGGTATTTGGGCCAGGGGCAACATGCACAAGACAGGGTTTGGGGAAGTGTAATCTGGCCACCATTTGACAAGTGGATTGTAGCAGAGGACATCTGAGGTTAGGAGACTCCGGGAGACCTGGATAGGAGTACAGGGACAAAGGGAAGAGGCCTAACCTAGGTTAGTGGCTGGAAGAGTAGAAAAAGAGAGGCAGGCACTAAGGGCTTATTCCTCACCCTACCCTGCCTGGACATGACTTTGGTGTTCCCCTGGCAAGTTATAATTATTGTGACAGTTACTGTGTTGGGTTTTACAGGTGTATGACACTGTCGATCGTGTAAGCACATCGAGGGCAATGGACAGTTGTGTTCTGTTGCGTCTCTTCCTCTGCAGATTGCTACTGCAAACTGCAAACTGTTACGGAGGCTGTTTTCCAGCACACCCAGAGCTGCCCAGCCTTCTGCTGTGTTGGCAGAGAAATCATAAACATGGGTAAATCCATTTCCTGAAAACAAAGGCTACAGGGCAAAAGTGATTCTTTAAAGTTATTTTTCAAGTATTCAGTCAGAACTTTAATTGATGCTTTCATTGAAAAGGGGGTTACTAAAATAACACCATTAATAAAAAAACTAGATAATGAGTGCTCTCATGTAAAGGGGTCCATGCTCTATTGTTAAGTAATAAAAGCAGGCTTACTGATAGTATCATTATGCACTACTTCTGCTAAAAGCTTTATATATGCTCTAAGTATGAAGTCTGGGAGGTCACCCTCCAGCTGGGGCACAGGAGATGTGGGAAGAATGGTACACAGTCTGGGAAAGATCCTTTTTGCTTTTGAATAGCTGCAGAGTTTTACCAGCAGGTTAATGCTTATCATGAAAAGATTCTTAAAGGCACTTAGCACACCCCAGAGAAGGACCCCACATTGCCTTCCTCAGTTTCAAGCCTATATAGGAAAACAGAGGGAAATGTTAGTTAGAGAAATAAACAGAAGCAGGGAGAGCGATAATAAAGGTCATCTAGATGGCTTCTCCAGGCTGACTCCCTGGAAGAGTCCAGTGTGGAAGAGTTCAGTCCAATGTGAAACAAGCTTGCACTTGTTTCGTTGAGCAAGTTATTTATGTCTCCAGCCTTCAATTTCCTCAACTGTAAAGTGAGGATGTTACAATAAAATGAAATAAGATATACAAAGCCTTACTTTCCTCATGGTGGCCAGTATCTGCTAGGTGTTTAGTGATTGCTGGGTATTATTATTGTTATTGTCTACTTGACATTTCAACACCTAACAATGGCTTTATACTTCTCCTTGACTCTCTAGTTATTTACTTGCTTGACCCCCTACTAGAATGCGTACTCCCTCAAAAGAAGGCTTTTAAAGTTATTTTAATTGGTTTTCTCCTCTTCTTACCAGGAAGAAAAACATCTGAAAAATAGACTTTCATCTCAGCCCGTAAAGATAGTCACTATAGGTTGTGGTTGCTATAGATTTCTCTAGAATAAAGGTTGGGGAAACTTTGAGACCCCTTTTCTGCTATGGTTCAGATAGTAGATATTTTTGGCTTTGTAGCCATATGATCATTGTCACAACTACTCAACGTTATCTTTATAGCAAGAAAAAGTGAAGTGAAAGGTTAGTTGCTCAGTTATGTCCAACTCCTTGCAATCCCATGGACTGTAGCCCACAATGGACAGGATCCTCTGTCCATTGGAATTGCAATGGACAGGATCCTCTGTCCATTGGATTTTTCCAGGCAAGAATACTGGAGTGGGTTGCCATATTCTACTCCATTATAGCAGGGAAGTAGCCATAAACAACACCTAAATAAACAGGAATAGCTGTGTGCCCATAATGCTAGCTTTGCAAAAATAGGCTTCATCCTAATTTGGCCCTGAGACCTCTGTTTGCTGTCTCCTGACCTAAAATGGTACTTGATGTTTAATAGAAGTATAATTAGAACCATATATGTAATGTTACATTTTCTTGTAGATTCATTTAAAAAAATCCAGTTTTTCTTAAAAAAAAAAACTAATACCAGTTTCAACATTATTTTTTATTTAATATATACAAATATTATCATTTCAACCTATAATCCAAATAATATTGAAATGTTTTAGATTCTTGTTTTCATACTAAATCTTTGAAATTATCTGTGAAATTTTGCACTAATAGATGAATTCAGATCAGCCACATTTCACGTGTTTAATAGCCATGTGTGTCTATTGCTACCACATTGGACAGCTCAACTGTAGAATCTAGACAGATTTTTTATATACATAATTACACAGATTAAGTGGTATAATATACAAGCTCTTTTGCTGAATAATCTTACCTGGCTATCTTTTCTTATCATTCCACAAAATTTATCGTTTTTTTTTTTTTTTTTACAGTTACAGTATTATTGTTTGAATTTTTCATAATCTATTTTATTAGTTCCTTATTGATGGACATTTGCATTGTTCCTAATTTTGAATTGTTATTTAAAATAGTTCAGGGATTATCTTTTTACATAGAAGTGTTGGCACTGGTGGGCGTATATCTTTAAAATATATTCTTGGGAGTTGAATTGCTGAGTCAAAGGCTGTGATAATATTTAACTTTTTAATAACTATTGCCAGGCCACTCCAGTCCTCTTGCCTGGAAAATCCCATGGACGGAGGAGCCTGGTAGGCTGCAGTCCATGGGGTTGGGAAAAGTTGAACATGACTGAGTGACTTCCCTTTCCCTTTTCACTTTCATGCATTGGAGAAGGCCATGGAAACCCACTCCAGTGTTCTTGTCTGGAGAATCCCAGGGACGGGGGAGCCTGGTGGGCTGCCGTCTGTGGGGTCGCACAGAGTCGGACACGACTGAAGCGACTTAGCAGCAGCAGCAGCAGCAGGCTAAAAAGCTGGAATTCTAACTTGTTTTCATCTCCAGCATGTTGGCACTCCATGGCTAATTAATTGTTAAATGAGTGGGTACATAAAAATCTCACACCATTGAGAGAGTGAGGAAGAGAGAGAGACAGAGAGACAGAGGGAGAGGAATAATGTGGGAACAGTTAATTGCGCGTAAAGGAGACACAGTCTGAAACACCCTGGGTTAGTATAATGAAAGATGTTTGTTTAATAATCAGGTAAACTCCTCCTGGGGCTTCCCTGGTGGCTCAGCGGTAAAGAATCCACCTGCAGTGCAGGAGAGGCGGGTTTGATCCCTAGGTCAGGAAGATCCCCTGGAGGAGGGCACGAACCCACTCCAGTATTCTTGCCTGGAGAATCTCATGGATAGAGGAGCCTGGCAGGTACAGTCCATGGGGTCCCAAATAGTCGGACATGACTGAAGCGATTAAACATGCATTCACCCACGCACGCAAGCTCCTCCTGAGCCCACCGCAAACTCCACTCCCTCTCTCAAAGTCTCCAGGCCTTGGGTCTTGGATGGTGGCATTTTGTGTTATGCTGGGTATTGTTCCCTGCATTTGCTGTGGGCAGGACAGAGTTTCTAGTTAAGGGTGGGGTTGGGTGCTGTCTTCTCCCAGGGCAATGGGAAGACCCCTGCTTTCCAGATTCAAACAAGCTTCTGGGGTTCTGGAGTCCCGTCCGTTGAGGTCTCTGACAAAGCTGCTGCCCTTCTAGAAGGAGAAGAGGCCTCCTTCCCCAGGCCAAGTAACCTGTCACCATAGGGCAAATGAGGGTCCGCTTTTCCATGGCCAAGAACAGGGAAACCAAAACTTGACTTTATCCTGGGTCTTCCCTGTCCCTCCACCTGCTAAGAGTTCTCCCCTGAACTGTCTCCCTCACCAACTCCTCTGGTGGACTCGCAGCCTGACTGGGCTCTGGCAGGCCAGCCTCCCAGCTCCCAGCCTCCCTCGTCTTTCTTCTCCAGTTCATCCAACCTTCCTCCCTTCCTGCCCCACCCCCAACTCGATCCTATGCCCTGGCTTTTCTGCGGCCCTCTGGAAGCCAGAGCCTGTCTTCCTTTCTCCTCAGAATCTGCCTGGCACACAGTTGGTCCTTAATAAATGTGAGTTTAGTGAAAACATAAAACAGTCCCCAGACTTTTTAGTTTGCCCCCCAACAACCTTCTATATGAATAACTCATTGGACAAGCACTGACCAAGTGCCAACTATATGCCAGGCACTGCATCAGGTAAATAAGACAGGATTCCTAAGTTCACAGAGCTCACAATTTCAGATTCTTTTCATATCTAAGATTTCACAGCCCCCCAGCCACCCATGGATCATTCTGTAAGTGATCCATATAAATGATGTGTGTTATTCACTTATATGTTTTTCTGACCACCTATTATGTGTGAGCAGTATTCTAAATATTAATATACATTTTCTAATTTAGTCCTTACAAGAACTCTCCAAGGCAGGTGATACCGGCTCCACTTCACACGCAGGGAAAGTAAGATTAAGTAATTCACCCAATCACATAGGCCCAGGAGTGAATGGGGCCAGCCTCCCACCCCAGGCCTGTCTACACCCCCTTCATCCTGGAGCTCCAGGACCTGAGGCCTTCACCTCTGCAGGGATGAGGGAAGAGCATTCCTGGAGCCCAGTGGGAAATCATTGCAGTATGAGTATGAGAGTGTGTGTGTGTGTGTGTGTGTGTGTGTGTGTGTGTATGTGTATGCATCTGAAGGGCTGTTCTACTTGACTAGGGAACAAGAAGGCTGGTTGAGAGTTAAGACGGGAAGAGACAGGAAGTAGCAGAGTGTGGGGTAATTTCATGAGTTGCTTTTTCCTATGCCCCTAAACGCCGGTCCTCAGCCCCTCTCATGATTTCTGTGGACATACTTCTCTGTCAGTTTTATCTTGCTGCTCTCCTTGGGTGTCTGAAGGAAGGCTCCCTGCGGCGCCTGGACTTGAAGTGGCTTGTCCAGGCTTCCCTGGTTAGCAGTGGCCAGGACTGCAATCCAAAGAACCTGAGCTTACTTTCCAAGCTCTGCTGATTTTTTTTTTTTTTTGGAAACGAAAATCTAAGTCCACGTTGTCATTGCTCCCTGGGGGCTGTCATCAGAGGGGCCTCAGCCTTGGTGCAGGAGCTGCAGCGGGCTTTAGTGTCAGGCCCTTGCCTCCCCTCCTGCTCCTGCTTTTCGTACAGCTGCCAAGTCATCTCCCTCCCAAGGCCAAGCCTTCAGGAGTGAGGAGGGAAAAGCGAGGGTAAGTCATTTTGATAAAATAAGAGCTAATTGATCCAGGAGAAATTACTGTGACCAGAGCCACAGACACTCCCTGGGCCAGGTGCGGGAACCTGTAAAACCCTAAGGCTCACATCCACCTCTCTTCTCCCCCCTCCACTGCCCCAAGTTCTATTTACTCTGTGTAATTTTCTGCCCTGATGATGTTTAAGATCTTGCCAGAGGCAGGAACACAGAGGGGAAATATTCCTGCCTGTAAACAAAGGGAAAAATTTCAGGAAAGGGACTTAGAATTTTGAGACTTATATTGGGATGAGCAGCAGGAAAATCTAGAGCTCAGGAAAGAAGGATCCCAGTGTTTGGTCACTCAGGGGGACAGCCGCCTTACATGACCTTAAAAATGTTGCTTCAGCTTCTTTTCTTCCCAACTTGAAGCCACAAACAGGATAGTTTGTTCATTTATTCAGTAGTCCATGGAGGGACTTCCCTGGCAGTCCAGGGGTTAAAACTCTGCACTTCCACTCGAGGGGGCGTGGGTTCGATCCCTGGTCAGGGAACTAAGATCCTGCATGCTGTGTGTGTGCCTGCTCAGTCACTCAGTCGTGTCCAACTCTGCGACCCTATGGACTGTAGCCCGCCAGGCGCCATTGTCCATGGAATTTTCCAGGCAAGAACACTGGAGTGGGTTGCCATTTCCTTCTCCAAGGGATCTTCCCGATCCAGGAATCGAACCTGTGTCTCCGGTGTCTCCTGCATTGGCAGGCAGGTTCTTTTTGGCTGATGGCTCTGGGAAACCCCTGTGCTGTGGTAGGACCAACAAAACAAAACAAAAAACCCACAACTCAAAGGACCCTCACTATTTCCAGGGAACTAGTGGAGATACGAAGTGCAAACACAGCTCTCCAGACATCTAGGAGATCATAGTGCAGCAGGGAAGACCAAACCCAGAAGTAACCACAGGGCCTGGTAGATAGTGATCAATGACCCCCAGGGATCCTCTCACTGCCTGCCCCCGGTCCAGGGCTAAAGTCTCACCGGCAATGCTCCCCTGGACAAGCACTAAAGGGTGTTTCCCAGACCTTCCTGGATCATCCACATAGCACACCACTCCCATCAGCACCAAGTTCATCCCACCAGAGAATTTAGATATTGGTCTGTGAAATCTGGACTTGAATCCCCTGCCTTCGCTGGGTTGCGAAGGAAGGAAAAAGAGTTTCAGAAGACAGGAAATTGGTCCTGGTACACTGTGAGCCGGAGACTGCACAGAGCTAGACTCATCCTTCCTTCTTTCTTCCCTGGCCACATCCAGAAAGCCGTGATGAACAACGTCTATTCCTCATGGATGCTCAGCAGTGGGGATGCTGACCATGTTTTCCCACCTCAAAGGGCAAGAGGTCTGATAATGACCCCATCCCCGCTGCATTCTTGGTGTGTCTACCTGAAAAGGTCTGCTCCTACCTTCCATCTCTAGCATTATTGCTCATCTTTTCCAAATAAGAAACCCAGGACCCTGAGTAATTGCTTTTATTTTTTAAACTTGACTGCGGCATGTGGAATCTTTGTTCCCCAACTAAGGATCAAACCTGTGCCCCCTGCAGTGGAAGCTTGGAGTCTTAACCACTGGACCACCAGGGAAGTCCCCCTGAGTAACTGATTTGCCCAAAGACAAACAGCCAGTTTGGGGTTGAAATCAGAGGTCTCCCAAATTACCATCTATGGTATCTTCTGCCTTACAGGGCCACGTTCTCCTCATTGCAGATTTACTTTTTTCTCCCCAACTCTCTTTGCCTCCATTTCATCCTGACAGTGGCTTATGAGGCCCTGAGTAGGAATGCATAAAACAGTCAACTTGAATCCAGCAATCCCACTTCTAGACATTTGCCTGAGAGAGAGAAAACATATGCCTTCAAAAAGGCTTGATGTGAATTTTTTTGCATCTTTATTCATAATAATAAAAAAAACTGAATACAACCCAGGTAGCCATTGACACATGGCTACATAAACTGTGATTTATACCACGGAATATTACTCACCAATACAGTGTGGTTTGGTCGCTAAGCTGTGTCCGACTCTTGCGACCCCATGGATTATAGCTCACCAGGCTCCTCTGTCCATGGGATTCTCTAGGCAAGAAGGAATCAATTACTGATAAATTTCACCACAAATGTATCAGTATGAATAATGAATCTCAGACATTATGATGAGTGGAAGAACCCAGATACAAGAGTTCATTCCATATGGTTCTGTTTATATGAAGTTCTAGATCAGGCAAAACTAGAAATCAGAGCAGTGTTTGCTTGCACGGGCTGGAAGAACAGGGGGATAGAAGGGGTATAGAAGAAGAGGATTAACTGGGATGGGGCATGAGGGGACTCTTGGGGGTGTTAAAATTGTTCAATATCTTGATGCAGGTGTGGATTCCATGGGTATACGAATTTGTTAGAATAGTCTGTGTATCTGTGCACTTTTACATTGTAAGTTATAGCTAAACTTAAAAAGTAGAAAACATAGTTCATGGCTGTCACAAGACTATCCTGAAGTAATGAAGTAAGCAAAAGCTATTCTTATATCCGAATTTTGCTTCTCTGAGCTAACCACTGTTTGCTATTTCAGGCAATAACCTTCCATGGACTCTTTCTGGGCATATACTTCCACATAAATGGGCTCACCCCATCCACAGGGCTGTATCCTGGCTCATGGCAATGCTTAGAACCAAAGGAAGGCATTTTGTGCCTTGAACACCAAGACAGGGATGGACATTTCTGAGTGTCAGCAAATTCCTATTTTCATGTTAAATATTATTTCCATGTGAGAGTGCTTAGAAAGATTTTGTGGACAGCACTAAGGGGAAAAAGAATGCTCTGATGATATGTTTTCTAAACAGTTTTTCTCTTAAGAGAGGTACATCTTTCCATTCCCAGCCTCACCCCAGCCTCTGTCTTCTCGATATCTAAGATCATGCTGTTTAATCCCTATGGCTTTTTTTTTTCTTCCCATGTCAGCTGTGCAAAAAACTGTCACTTTTCGTGGGCTCGAGACCTTCTGAAGTGCATGGAGAAAGGGCCGCTCTCTCAGAGGCTAGATCGGTGGTTATCCAGGAATAAGGACCCTTTCTTAAAGTCTAAACACCTCAAAGACATTCCCTATATATACATTCCCTTGAATATCTTTTGAATGAAACAGTACATGGAAAGAAAAAGCTACTTTTAATTAAATATAATATCTTTAAACAGATTTGTATTTTATTAATTATGACAGAATCTATAAGCATTAAATAATTATTAGCAGCTACTATTTTTCTTTTTGACCACATCTCATGGCATGTGGGATCCCCACTAGGAATTGAACCCATGCCCCTTACACTGGAAGCACGGAGTCTTAACCACTGGACCACCAGGGAAGTCCCTAGCAGCTACTATTTACTGTTATGTGCCAGGTATTTTGCTAAGTGCTGGGTACACATTATCTTCTGCTCATCCCACAACCTTACAGAGTGCAAACCATTGCATAGATGAGGAAATGGAGGCTCAGAGAGGTTCAGTAACTTGTCCAAGCTCACACTCACAGATGGGAAGTGGTGGCCTGGCAACTGGAAGATTTAGTGCCACTCCATTCCTGCCTCTTTTATTTACTTATTCTGTGGACAATGATTGGTGTGCCTATGAAATCTCCTGCCCCTGGCTTAAACTCTGGGCCTCCTAGGAATCTGAGACCTCCAGGAGTGGGCCACAGGCTGTTTGGGGAACTACTGTGGGTGTTAAGCACTCAGCTTGGAATTGAGCTTCAGTTCGTTAACTAGAAATGGGCCTTTCTAACTCCAGCCTCTTTCTTTTAGCATCTCTCAACCCTTGAGGCTCTGGTGCTTTTGTTGGCTCTGCCCATCGGCTTGGCCCAGTGTCCCCAGAGGCTAGCAGGGGTTAGCAGTTGAGAACCTGTTTGCAGACCATTAGAAGCAATAATCACCTTGCCAGTAACCTGATCTACCTCAAAAGAAGGGTCTTGATTTTAGCAAACAGTTTAAGTGGCCTCTGTGTAAAGTGGAGGGTGGAGCAGGCCTGAATCAGCTTGCTGAAAGTGTATTTCTTCTGGGCAGTTGGAATTTGTGTGGTGACCAAGGCAGGCCCAAGGGCCAATTCCTGGAGCCTTGGTGGCTAAGAATTCTGAAAACTGTGTCTAGTGATCACAAGCCCCACATCGCTGCTTTCCCTACCAGCCAGGGCGAGTAATTCTCTATTTGATGTCCACCAGACCAAGTGCATGCTCTGAATCTGTATTGTTTGCTCAAGTGGACCATCTCCTTCCGTCCTCACCACTAAGCATCATTGCTATTATGTCTTCCATTTCACAGGTAAGATAAGACTTAGAGACAGCTGTGTGTAGGAACCAGCGTTGACTGGTAAACCTTAAGGAGTTTGGCAAGCTAGTGGTTACACATAACTGTTAAATATATAGGGCTTCCCTGATGCCTCAGTGGTGAAGAATCCTCCTGCCAATGCAGGAGACACACATTTGATCCCTGGGCCAGGAAGATCGCACATGCTGTGGAGCAATTAAGCCCGTGGGCCATAGCTGTTGAGCATGTGCTCTAGACCCTGGGGGCCATAGCTACTGAGTCCATGTGCTACAACCACTGAAGCCTGTGCACCCTAGAGCCGATGCTCCTCAACAAGAGAAGCCACCACAATGAGAAGCCCATGCACTGCAATTAGGGAGTAGCTAGAGAAAAACTCGTGCAGCAATGAAGATCCAGCGTAGCCAATAAACAAATATTAAACAATTAAATAAACTGTAAGTAAATTATATTACAAAGGTAACAGATACTCAAATTTATCACTTCCTAATTATTTTATTACTTTTCACTATCATCTGTGCTTTGGAGGTGGTATATGTCTGTTGTACCCATATGAAGGAAGTATTGTGTAATAATGTGTAACTTCACAGTCTCGTCCTAGCTTTCCATTTTGCAACATCATGTTGGTGACTTGAATCTACCATGGTGGGGGCATTTATACCATAAAAATTGACCAGTGTGCAAATTAGGGCTTGAAATCTGCCCACGCCCCTACCCCTGCCCCATGCCCAGACTGGTTGTTAAACATTTACCAGTACCCCTGTGCTGACAGAGGCTTGACTAACTTGGTCAAGGTCACAAGGCTTGTGGTGGAGCCAAGATTCCAGAGAGGGTTACCGCTATGTTCTTCTACCTCTCCAAAAATAATAGAGGTCCCTTAACAAGTTAATTGCAAGGAATAAAAGAGTTGAAGGAATGTTAATGGTTAAAGATTAAAAGAGACTTAAAGACTTATCACATGACCATAATACGCACATCTTACTTGGATTCTGATTAAAGTAAGCAAACTAAAAAATAAATTATGACATTTATGGGGTATTGGAGATTTGAGTTCTTACTAGGTATCTAATAACATTAATGAGTTTTCATTATTTTTTAGGTGTGAGAATACCATTATCTTTTAGAGTGCTGAATATTTCTGATGAAATGAAACATTGTCTGAGATTGGCTTCAATAATAATACTGGAGGGAAAAGTGAGAGGGTATAAAGATAAATGGTTCTCAAGATGTGCTTGCCTGAACAGCAGCATCAACACCTGGGAACTTGAAAAATTCTAATTCTCAGGGCCTACCCCAGGCTACTGGATTAGAAATCCTGAGAGCAGGGCCCAGCAATCTGTGGTTTAACAAGCTCCTCAGGTGACTTTGATGCCCACTCAAGTTTGAGAACCACTGGTTTAGATGAAACAAGACTCTCCGTGAGTGCATAGTTGTTGAGTTTGAAGTGGAGGGATGGGGTGGGGGTTATATGTATGCGTGAAATTTTCTATAATAACAAGTTTTTTAAAATAAGCATATTGGATGAAGGAGGGGGTGTAGGTATGATGAAGGAGGGGTCGGTCATAGCTGGATGGCTGCTGATGTAGAACGAGAAAAATGGATTCTCTTGGAAGAATCCAGGCCTTGTACTGCTGCATGTGTCTTTCTTGTCTTTTGAATGAAAACTCCAGGTTAGCAGCTGCCTTAGCTACTGATTTTAAAGGGCCCTCTTTCTCTCCCTGCCAATCCCTGACCCCAACTCCTTGTGTTTCTCTAATCAACCCGCCCCTTCATTTGAAGCCCTAGTGTTAATAGGGGTTGACTCTGGAACCTCAAGGCTCCTGCTGAAGCAGCTACGTTAATTTTCAACTTTCACCTAGAGCTGTGTGACTGTAAAATAGCCACCCACTAGACCTGCTTTATCAGCTACAGCCGAGACACAATTAATTAACTTTATGCAGCCTCTTGCCACACAAGCTGCTTAACTCCTAGCCCATTGTAGTTCTGGTTTACTTAGCAGATAGGGTCTAAGAGCCTGGAACTGTTTACCTCCCTCTGGAGGGGCTGTCCTGGGCAGATGAATTCATTAGTTGGTGTTTGCCTAGCAGCAGGAAACCGAAAAAAAGCATTAGGTGAGTTTTTATTTTTACTTATTTATTTTTTGGTTTAAAAGATACTGAAAAAGGGAACTTTTGCCTTGGCCTGAATTCACATCCCAGTTATGTGGCTGCATCCTGTGGTCCTCAGTTTCCCTGCAATTAGGGAGTAGCTAGAGAAAAATCCATGTAGCAATGAAGACCCAGAGTAGCCAATAAATAAATATTAAACAAATATATAAACTATAATTAAATAAATTATATTAAAAACAAACCCCCGCCCCCCACTATCCTGCCCTCTTCCTCCAGCCTGTGGTTTTTTTTTTCTTTTTTTTTCTGTATCTCTCATTTCCACTATTATCCCAACTGGAAAATCCTCTGGATTTTATCCCAGAGGATGGAAAGGGTCTGTCTGCCCCATTACATGGGATATGTAAGGATTTTTAGTCTTTTTGGTTTAAATACCAAAAGTTGGAAATCCTCTGCTTCCTCCTCCCACTCCAAGAAACTATCTATTTTCCTTCCCCACTTCCCTTCCTTCCCATTCTTTTTCTTTTAGAAACTGTCCTGTTGAGACTTGGTGAAGAAATAGCAAGGGCATCTTTTCTAGAAAGTGTACTTCCTAAAGCTCTGAAGAAGGAAGAAGAAAGGAAGTACGCACTTTCTTATAGAGAAGGAGGAGAGGGCAGAGTAGGGAAAAGAACATTCTGGTGGAGAGCTCTGCCCCACCGTTTTCAAACATGACTCTTAGAACAGGGTTTCTTACCTTTGCTTCATGCATCACCGAAGGTAAATTGCAGATTCTGGGGTCACAACTGGATCACAGTTTCTAAGTATGGGCTCTGAGAATCTGGTTTTGTTTTTCAAGTTTTTTTTTTTTTTTTCTTTTGGCTGCAAGGTTTACAGCTTCTTAGTTCTCTGATCAAGAATTGAATCTTCACCCTAACATGTATATTACCATATGTGAAATAGATTTCCAGTCCAGGTTCGATGCATGAGACAGGGCACTTAGGGCTGGTGCACTGGGATGACTCTTAGGGATGGGATGGGGAGGGAGGTGGGAGGGGGGTTCAGGATGGGGAACACATGTACACCTATGGCTGATTCATGTCAATGTATGGCAAAAACCACTACAATATTGTAAAGTAATTAGCCTCCAATTAAAATTAATTAATTATTTTAAAGAAAAGAATTGAATCTTCACCCTTGCCAATGAAAGTATAGAGTCATAACCACTGGACTGCCAGGGAATTCCCCCTGTGAATCTGTTATTTTTAACAAGCTCCTCAGATCATTCGGATGCCCACTGAGGTTTGCAAACCACGGGTCCTATGGGTAAGGCACAGGGTCCTATTTATTGATTGCCTTCTAAATGGGGCTTCCCTGTTGGCTCAGACAGTAGAAAATCTGCCTGCAATGCAGGAGACTGGGTTTGATCCCTGGATTGGAAAGATCCTGGAGAAGGGAATGGCAATCCACTCGAGTATTCTTGCCTGGAGAATTCCATGGACAGGTGAGCCTGGCAGGCTATACCCCACGGAGTCAAAAAGAGTCAGATAAGACTAAGAGACTAACACTTCTAGTGCCAGCTACTGGGAAAGGGACAGAAATAGCTTTGACTTTGGCTTTTGAGAGGTCATAACTCTAAATTTAACAATACGTGAACCATGAAAGTGGAGAGTGAAAAAGTTGGCTTAAAGCTCAACATTCAGAAAACAAAGATCATGGCATCTGGTCCCATCACTTCATGGGAAATAGATGGGAAACAGTGGAAACAGTGTCAGACTTTATGTTTTGGGGCTCCAAAATCACTGCAGATGGTGACTGCAGCCATGAAATTAAAAGACGCTTACTCCTTGGAAGGAAAGTTATGACCAACCTAGATAGCATATTCAAAAGCAGAGACATTGCTTTGCCAACAAAGGTCCATCTAGTCAAGGCTATGGTTTTTCCTGTGGTCATGTATGGATGTGAGAGTTGGACTGTGAAGAAAGCTGAGCACCGAAGAATTGATGCTTTTGAACTGTGGTGTTGGAGAAGACTCTTGAGAGTCCCTTGGACTGCAGGGAGATCCAACCAGTCCATTCTGAAGGCGATCAGCCCTGGGATTTCTTTGGAAGGAATGATGCTAAAGCTGAGATTCCAGTACTTTGGCCACCTCATGCAAAGAGTTGACTCATTGGAAAAGACTCTGATGCTGTGAGGGGTTGGGGGCAAGAGGAGAAGGGGACGTCAGAGGATGAGATGGCTGGATGGCATCATTGACTCAATGGACGTGAGTCTGAGTGAACTCCGGGAGTTGGTGATGGACAGGGAGGCCTGGCGTGCTGCGATTCATGGGGTTGCAAAGAGTCAGACACGACTGAGCGACTGATCTGATTTGATCTGATGGTTTTCCCAGTAGTCATGTATGGATGTGAGAGCTGGACTATAAAGAAAGCTGAGCACTGAAGAATTGATGCCTTTGAACTGTGGTATTGGAGAAGACTCTTGAGAGTTCCTTGGCCTGCAAGGAGATCCAATCCATTCATCCTAAAGGAAATCAGTCGTGAATATTCATTGGAAGGACTGATGTTGAAGATGAAACTCCAATACTTTGGCCACCTGATGCAAAGAGCTGACTCATTTGAAAAGACTCTGACGCTGGGAAAGATTGAAGGCAAGAGGAGAAGGGGACGACAGAGGATGAGATGGTTGGATGACATCACCGACTCAATGGACATGAGTTTGAGTAAACTCCTGGAGGTGGTGATGGACAGGGAGGCCTGACGTGCTGCAGTCCATGAGGTTGCAAAGAGTCGGACACGACTGAACAACTGAACTGAACTCTAAATACTCTTTTAAAGAAATGAGACCTCATTATTTTATATGAATGGTACTCATTGGGTGCTTAGTATATGCCAGATGCTTTTAAGCCTCACCTCCTTCCCAAATCTATATTTTTGTTATAACCATTTTACAGGTGAGAAAACTGATGCTTGAAGAGGTTAAGTAAGTTTGCCTACTTCATACCAATAAAATGTGTATTTATATTCCTATATTTCTGGCTCAAAGCTGAGCTGTTACCACCCAGGTAGAGCCATGGTGAGAGTATTTTCCATACTGAAAACTGAAAGTGGTGACGTCACAGATATGCTTCAATCTTTGTAGACAATGGTTCGTGATATTTGCCATCGTGGTCTCCTGGCATGCCGTAGCCTGTTTTTTACTTTGTAGGATGCTATCAAAGTCAAATGGGGCAATCTGAGGCCTCACTTGCCAAGTCCTCTGGGCAGGAGACCCCAGCCTTCCTCTCAGGTACTGGGAAATTGTGGATCTATTTTTAATTATTCAGCAATAAAGATAAATCAGGAGTTCTCCTTTATCTCCCCTTCTCCTCCTCAGAGGTAGCCTTTGAGACCAGTATTGGGTATTTCCTAGGAGACACTTCTTTACGCTTTTGCACGTATGATGCGTTTCTTTTCCTTAATACACATGGGACAATATTGTACACATCAAACTTGCAATCACCCTTTTTCACAAAATGATTTATCTTAGACGTCTTTCTTTGTCTACCTTGTACTTTTTTTTTTTTTTCCCCTCTTGCATTTTTAACAGTAAATGCTCACTGAGGAAGTTCAGTGATGGGAGGGGGAGGAAGAATATCCAGTAAACCTAATTAAAGATTAAAAAAATAGTTACTTTGGAATCCAAATTTAGAAATGTTTTAAGATTGTGATTAATATCTATAACATAAAAGTTGCCATTTTAACCATTATTAGGTTTACAACTCAGTGATATTAAGTCCACTCACGTTATTGTACAATTATTACCATTGTCCATTTCCAGGGCTCTTTGTTTTCCACTAAACTCTGTACCCATGAAACACCAGCTCTCATTCCTTCCCCTTCAGCCCCCGGCAGCCTCTATTCTACTCACCGTCTGTGTGAATTTGACTACTCTAGGTAGCTCATATAAGTGGAATCATACAGTATTTGTCTCTTTGTCCAGCTTATTGCACTTCGAATCGTGTCTTTGAGGCTCAGCCGAATTGTAGCAGGTAATAGAATTTCCCTCTTCTCAAAGTCTGAATTATATAGCCTATTGTATGTGTGTGCATTTATTTACCTATCCATCTGTTAATGGAAACTTGGGTGGTTGTACCTTTTTGCTCTTGGGAATAACACTGCCATGAACATGGGGGTGCAGGTTTTTGAGTCCCTGCTTTAAATTCTTTTGGGAAAATAACCAGAAGTGGAATTGCTGGATCATATGATAATTTTATGTTAACTCACTCTTTTTAAATACTGCACAACCTTCCACTGTGTACTTCATATGTTTATTGGCAATTCAAGTTCTCTTTTCTGTAAATTGCCCATTCTCTGGTTTGATTTTTAGTGGGACTTTAAACAGTATTTATGTAATCCGGGTAGTCTTTATCTGTTGTATATATGGCAACTTAGACACATTTAAACATGTTTCTACATCATTCAGATCCAAGACCTTGTCCTTATCTCTTTGATTATTTAAGGAACAGTTATTGATAAGAGTTTTTATTGTTATAAAAATAAAAGGAGACAGGCAGCCATCTGGATGCAACACAGGGCCTGTTTCTTCGTAGGTGTTCCATAAATATTTACCAAATGATTAAATAATATACTTTTGAACAGCCCATGACTATGATCAGTCAAATCCAGAAACTGAACTAAATTCTTACTGATACATCAGAGCACAGTTTTCCGTAAGTTTAACTTTGTTGACCAGTCTTAGGAAAAAAAAAAAAGCCAAGTGCCTCTGAAATAAGTAAATCAAATTTCTGCTGTTTGATAAGCACTCCAGGGAATCTGTATTTCCATGAGTTTTGCCAAAATGAGGCTAGTTCGAGATCAAATAACTCACAGACCAGAATAAAGAGTAGAAAAGGAACAGTGGTTCTTTGTTTTTCCACTTAATTTTTATTAATCTTTAATTAATTTTTAAAATTTGTTTTTAATTGAAGGATAATTGCTTTGCAGTATTGTGTTGGTTTCTGTCAAACATCAGCCATCGGTATACCTATGTCCCCTCCCTCTTGAACCTCTCTCCCACCTCCCAGTGGTTCTTAATCATACTTGGTCTTCATCAAAATCCTGCAAGGGAAACTTTATCACCCCATTTGACAGATGGGAAAGGCTCAGGATGGTGAAGTCACTTGCTGGAGGTCACACAGCTCATGGTAAAGAGCAGAGCTGGGAATTCATCCGTGTTCCATAAGCGAAGGCACTAATCTTCCTGACTGTTATCTTACCCTGTGTTCATGGTCCCCTAACACTGGATCTGAGTTACTGACAGGCACCGTGGCCAGAAGGTGGCTTTGCAGTGTATTGCCCTGGAAGGCGGGCAGGAGAGGAATCATGGTTTTGCTGGGTGTCCCGGATTGGATGTGGGGATGCAGGTTGGAGTGACTGCATGTCCTTAACCCTCTGAGGTTTACAGCTTCATTGATCGGGCCCCTCCTCCTCCTGGGACTGCTTCCCTGAGACCCTGCCAAATCCAGGGGCTGGAGGAGGTTCCTAAAGCCAGCATGAAGATTCCAGCTTGTCATCCCTTGGGAATGGCTCTCCTTATCTCCTGGGGGATGCTGCCTTCTGACTGTAGCCCCCAGAGATCTCTGCATTTCCCAGCTCTGACCATACTGGGAGCATTCAGCCCATAACTTAACATGGACTTGCATTTATTCTTGTATTGGTCTCTAAACTTTGTTCCTTGTCACATAGGCAGACAAATAGTGATTCCTCTGGGGTCAGAGATCTGCGTTATGTTTTTTTTTGTACACAACTCCCTTTAAATACAGCTCTAGAGCCAAATAGTGACTGATAAAGTATATTTTCAGTGAACCATTTCAGATCCTCTGTAACCATAGAGTCAGCTGAGAATAATTAGCATGAACAACTTCTTAGAAGAAAGATGTGGAGAATGCTTCAACTTGAATTTTATATTTCTGGGAAGAAAGTTGTGTACCTGTTTTTAAATGCAATCAGCAGAACTTTAATGGGAAAAGCCCCACAGTATCATTTATTATTTTCCCAGTTCTCATCTTGACTTCCCAGGGTTCTTGTTGTTGTTCAGTCACTAAGTCATCTCTGAGTCTTTGCGACCCCATGGACTGCAGCACACCAGGCTTCCTTGTCCTTCATTATCTCCCAGAGTTTGCTCAAACTCATGTCTATGGAGTCAGTGTTGGTATCTAACCACCTCATCCTCTGTTGTCCCCTTCTCCTTTGGCCTTCAATCTTTCCAAGCATCAGGATTTTTTTTCCAATGAGTCAGCTCTTCGCATCAAGAGGCCAAAGTATTGGAGCTTCAGCATCAGTCCTTCCAATGAATATTCAGGGTTAATTACCTTTAGGATTGACTGATTTGATCTAACTTCCCAGGCTTCCCTTGTGGCTCAGCTGGTACAGAATCCACCTGTAAGGTGGGAGACCTGGGTTTGATCCCTGAGTTGGGAAGGTCCCCTGGAGAAGGGAATGGCTATGCACTCCAGTATTCTGGCCTGCAGAATTCCATGGACGAGTCCACGGGGTCGTAAAGAGTCGGACATGACTGAGCGACTTTCACTTCAAATTTTACTTCAAACTTCCCTTCAAACTTCCCAGGCTTAGGTGTAGCTAATTCTCCAGAAATGTCTATTCTAGGGCCTGCGAAAATGGAGAGTGCCCCAAGGGAACCCAAGATGGTGGTGGTGGAGGTGGTGGCAGTAGAGATGAGGGGAAGGACCCATATTTTACTTGATGACCTGAAAGTTAATCTCTCCTTTTTCTAAAATATTTATCAATAATTATATTATTATTTTTTGGTCATGCCATGCTGCTTGTGAGATCTTTATTCTTTCACCAGAGGTTGAACCCGGACCTTCAGCAGTGAAAACATGAAGTCCTAATGACTGGACCATCAGGGAATTCCTATAATCTATCCTTTTGATAATAACTTTTTAATTGAAGTATAATTGACATATTTGTTTCAGGTATTGTTGTTGTCGTTCAGTTGCTGACTCTTTGCGACCCCATGGACAGTGGCGTGCCAGACTCCTCTGTCCTTCATTCTCTCCTAGAGTTTGCTCAGATTTGTGTCCATTGAGTCAGTGATGCTATCTAACCATCTCATCCTCTGTGGCTCCTTCTCCTTTTGCCCTCAATCTTTCTCAACATCAGGGTCTTTTCCAGTGAGTTGGCTCTTCGCATCATGTGGTCAAAGTTTTGGGGCTTTAGCTCCCTTCTGATGCATATTCAGGGTTGATTTCCTTTAGGAATGGCTGGTTTGACCTTGCAGTCGAGGTTTCACATATACAACAGTGATTCAATATTTTTGTAAATTACAAAGTTATCACAATATTACTGACTGTATCTCCTGTGCTGTACATTGTGTCCCTGTGACTTACTTATTTTGTGACTGGTAGTTTGTACCTCTTAATCCCCTTCATCTACTTCACCCATCCTCCAGCCCCACTTCGTGGTCATAAGCATTTGGAACTATGATCCAAATCCTATAGGGACTTTCTCTTTGCTGAAGGTTGTGGATCATTTTTAAACACAGAAGAGCCAAGAAGCTCACTCTTGTGTCATGTGATCTGCCCGTGCCATCCTGAATCTCAGCCATATAGTTTTGTTGTGAGTTCTACTCACCCAGCTGCTCTCACCTTTGAAACTGTCCCCAGATGATCTACTGATACCTGTTTTGATTATAGAAGTTCTCACTGAAAGAAACGGTGCACCCTGATAATGGAATCCTCTCCTTCTCTCGTCGCTTCGCTACAAGTCTTTAACAATCCAGCACCCAGAGGACTCTCCACTGGTGCTGTACCCAGAACTCAAAGGCCCTGTGAAGAACCATAATTAGTGTGAATAGGAACCTTTGACAACTGTGGAGGAAAGGAATGAAGACTAGTCTTATTGCCCTTGGCAACCAAAATACCTGACTCTATCAGGTACTTCCCTCTCAGGTGTGGAAGGCTCTTTGTTCTCACTTCCCAGGTAAGACCAGATGTGTCTATACCAGGGGGCCCCAAATTGTGGTCGTCAGCAGTCTGTGTGTGGAGAGAGGTTGCTGGTTTCACTCAAGGAAGCCAGGAAAGACTGATTCCCCTGTCACTGAAAATCTTTGTCCTCAGGAAGTGCTCAAAAGCTTGTGATTTGCACAGAGGTCTTTTGGAAGCAGCAAGGTTTGGGAGCAGACTTGCTCCCTGGCCATGATGAGAATCGATCAGTAACATCGTGAAGGGTTTGTGCTGTCCAATGTGGGAGCTTCAATGTGGCTATCAACTTTTAAATGAGTTCAAGGGAAATAAAATTCATCATTCAAACTCTCAGTGGTGGTCAAGTGGCTAAGACTCTGCACTCCCAATGCAAGGGGCCTGGGTTTGATCCCTGGTTGGGGAACTAGATCCCACATCTGCAAGTAGAAGACCACGCATGCCACAACTAAGACCCAAATACACAAAATAAGTTAAAAAAATTCAGTCTCTCAGTTGCATTAGCTATGATGTTTTACATGCTCAGTAGCTTGTGTGGCTGGAGAAGGCAATGGCACCCCATTCCAGTGTTCTTGCCTGGAGAATCCCATGAATGGAGGAGCCTGGTGGGCTGCCGTCTATGGGGTCACACAGAGTTGGACACGACTGAAGTGACTTAGCAGCAGCAGCAGCTTGTGTGGCTGGTGGCTTCTGTACGGAACATTTCTGTCACTGTAGAACGTTCTATTGGACAGCATCACTCAAAGGCATACCACTTAACAGAGGCCACTTTTCTGGTCCCAGGCAGCGGTTTAAGTGCACGGTTTCTGAGGGACCCAAGTGAGGCTACAGTGAGAATATAAATCAAGGTGTACGCAGAGCACAGGTATGGTCATTGGAGTGAAAATGATACTTTCAATAAACATTTATTTCTTAAATATAGCACTCGAGTCAACGTCACTCAAACGAGCATCAGAAATCTCAGTACTTGTGCAAGATACCGGTTCTGTCATTTTCGCATGCCTAACCTGTAAGTTGAAGCAGGAAATAAATCAGACTAAGCTGTGATAAACTGAAAAGTGAACAATCATACAGAGTCACTACAATCTTCAGACAGGGGAATGCAGGATGATTTGCAGAGTAGGAGACACGCAAGCAAAATTTGATGAGTGATAGAAAGCTTGGCAAATAGATAAGGAGAATGTGCCAAACAGAAGGAACTGCACAGACCTGGAGAACTGTAAGAAGTTACCTGGCAGAGCAATGTGAAGGGGAGGAAGGAGAGAAGCAGGTGCAGTCGCCACATTTTGTGGGTCCCATGTAAAATGAAGGCTTCCCAGGTGGCTCAGTGGTAAAGAATCCGCCTGCCAATGCAGGACATGCAAGATGTGGGTTTGATCCCTGGGTCAGGAAGATTCCCTGGAGAAGGAAGTGGCAACCCACTCCAGTATCCTTGTCTAGACAATCCCATGGACAGAGGAGCTTGGCGGGCTACAGTCCATGAAGCTGCAAAGAGCCAGACATGACTGAGCACAGCATAGAACACATACGGTGCAAAAGGCAAATACAGGGCCCTTGTTCAAAAATTCTTCAGAATTTCAAGACAGCAACAGCTGAGCATTAAATCCATAATGTGCCAAAGCACAGCTCACGAGCCCAGGAGGCCATGCTGATGGCAGGAAAGGAAGTTAAAGGGAAAGACAGGCCTATACCGTCAAGGGCTTCTGGGTCAGGCTGTGGTGTTCGGACTGTGTCCTCAAGGCAGCTGAGAGCCTTAAGAGACTTTTAAGTGGGGCTGGGGCAAGATCAGGCTTGAGCACTGAAGGGCTTGGTGGGAAGGCTGGTTAAGAAGCCACTGAAATGGCCTGGGGAGAGAGAGGACGAGAATGGGAGAAGTAAGACTGGACAGAGAGGAGATGAGATTCAGTGAACTTGATAACAGAACTTCAGGCTTGACGCCTTGTTTGCTGTGGTCCGGGCCAGGCCACCCTCCGCTGGGATCCTGTGTCCCTCTTTCTTTGCAGGTTCCCAGGCTTTGGGTTTCTGTGAGCCCTCTGGGAGCCAAAGGCTGAGGATGGAGGAAGATGGGAGGTGCCATACCCCAAGTCGCTCACCAAGCACCCTTTTGGGCCCCACTCCTCTGTTTGCCACATGAAGCAGAGGTTCCCTTGCCCCAGCTCTGGGGGCAACCAAAGCACCCGCCCCCCTCTCCACTCCAGTCCCAGACACCCCGCCTTTAGCAGAAGCTCAGTCAGCATTGTTTCCTTATGGCCTCCCTGGGATTTGCATTTCCTGACTTGGGGTGTTTGTGACATTCCAGGGGCCATTATCAGAGGGTTTCACTCTTTATTTCCTGAGGGAATCAGGTACCGTCCTTTTTCCGCGGGGTTGGAGATGGGGGTGAGGGAGCCGGTGTGGACAAGGCGTCCACTTCGAGCGAGTGGTACAGCTACATGGCGGGGCGCTGAGGGAATGAAAAATGAGCTCCTCCGCGGCCTCCGGGCCGCAGACAACGCGGAAGGAAGCCGGTGTGTATTCACTGCCCGGCGGTGTGTGCCAGGGCTCCTCTCTTTTCGTTAGGCGGTCTCTTCTCATCCTCATGACAATGCCTGAAGGTGAGCGCAGGGGCCCCCCTTTTGCACATGAACACCCAGCGGTCATTGGCAGGATGTGGATTAGAACTCTGGGGTCCCCCACTCCCACCCCTCTCTGGTCTCAGCAAACGCCGGGAACAGCCCCCAGTTCCCTTGGCTTCTACTTGACAGATGGAAAAACCAAACAGAGGAGGCACCAATGGTGAGCTGGTCCTGGGTAAAGCGAGGGGAAACTGTTTCTCAAGTGAGTGTGATTTTATTAAACCTTGCATGGAATGGATGTCTCCATTATTTAGCTTATTTAAAACAACAAACAAACAAGCAAAAAACCACCCAAACAACCAAACATTGGGAGTCTGGTCTGACTCAGACAGAGGGACAGGGGAGGCATATTTAGTGCATCTGAAGGGAAATAAAACCCCCCAGGTCACAGAGTGAAGTTGGCACAATTTTACGAATTGGGCTGCACTGGGTTGGGTGGTTCCAAGAAAAATCTTACAAATGACACAGGAATATTCTTGTTTGGTGGCCAGTCTGACGTGGTGCATCTTGGCACATTCTAGAAACTGGAGGGTGTGGTAGGGCAGGTGGGAGGAGAGAGAGGCCAGTCTAAGGGCAGGGTGGCTGCCGGCTTCTGGGGTTCAGAGAGCATCCTTTGTACCCGGAGCTCTAACAAGCAGGGAACACGTTGATTTTTGGGAGGGATCCATGAGGACCAGAGGAGTGAAAACCGGGGGAGCTATGTTTCCAGCCTCAGAGCCCTCTGACGAATGTTCCAGGTGACTACTAGCTCAGAAGCCAAGGCTGCTTTTTCAGGCTGGTCTCGTGTTTAAACTGGGATATTCATCTTTACAAGCAGGAAAGAGGTCTCTTGGATACAAAAGTTTGGCTGAGAGAAAAAGTCCACAACCTGTGGCTCTGGATTAAAGGGCTGGGCCTCTGGGGGCATCTTCTAGGCTGCAAAAAGGGCCAGGCTGCTGGAAGGGCACTTGAAACAAATAAAACAGTGACTCCCAAACTCACCCATATGTCACGTTCTTCCAGAAAAATACCCTCTGTAATTAGTTACAAGCTGTAGAGAATGAAATCCAATTTACCTGTCAAAGAGAAAGACTGAATTCCCCGCCCCCCGCCGCCCCCCACAACCCACAACCCAGATTGCTGGGAGCGAGTGTGGCCCCTTCCTTCCCCTGGCCCCACCTTTCTCCCCCCACCTTCTAGATTTGAGAAGACTGAAAAAAAATAAAATAGAAAAGTTGGGAAAATCCTCTAAAGACACACAGTGTTCCAAGCACAATCAGACCACTAATTACTGTTAAGCCCAAGCCCTTTTTTGTGTTCTGAGGGGGGCTTCAGTGTGTGGAGACCACTTGGATCTTTTCATGAGTTGGGGCTAACCCCTGAATAGCAGGTTTTTTTTTCTTTTCCTTTTCAACATTTTTTACTGCCTGCCTTCTTCTCCTTCATCTTCATCATCATCTTTTCCCCTCCCTTTCCTTCTTTTTCTTTCCTCCTGTTTTTTTTTTTTTTTCTTTCTCTGTTTTTCCTTTTTGCTTTTCTGATAGCGTTTTTCTTCTGGCGTTGTGTTTTAAGTCTCTAAATGAAACTTGACTGCCCCCACGGCCGGCTGGAGAAGCACAAAGGCCGCCCATTCCACTGGCTACAGTAACGCCATTGTGTGTCCTAACAATGCACTAATTGGCGGCGACAATTGTGGGGTTGGGGAGGAAGAGGGGGGCCGCTCTTTTCCAATCAGCCGGCCACTGAAATAAAGGGACGGGAGTGAGGACGGGAGGCCCAGGTTCCCGATGGAGAGGGGGAAGAGACCCACAGAGGGGGCACAGTGCTGGCGTTTGTGCTGGGCCTTCTCAATTAAAAATAAAAACAAAGGAGAAAAGAATTATTTTGAAAAAAAAAAAAAAAAGTACAGACTATGCCACAAACAACTTCAGGGTCCTTGACCCGCTTCAGGGGGAGAGGGAGTGGAAGGGAACCAAGGTGAGGCATGGTGAGCGTCATGCGGAAGAACCTTTTGGGAAGGGAAACTTGAATCAGTCGACCTGCACATCCAACATTTCTGTGTTTCTGCAAACTGATGCAAAAGTGGGGGAGGTTGGTGAGAAAAGGTTCTGAGAGGAATACCGGACAGGATAGTTGAGAGGCAAGTGCTGAGGTTGGTGAGTGGTAAAGTCCTCGATTCAACCACATTTCTCAAGAAGGGGAAGCCAGCGAGGGAGAAGGCTTCCATTTATTGGATGGTGGTAGATTTGTTGTTGTTGTTTAGTCAGTCAGTCAGTCATGTCCGACTCTGTTGTGACCCCGTGGACTATAGCCCGCCAGACTCCTCTGTCCATGGGATTTCCCAGGCAAGAATATTGGAGTGGGTTGCCGTTTCCTTTTCCAGGGGAATCTTCCTGACCCAGGATCGAACCTGAGTCTCCTGCATTGCAGGCAGATTCTTTACCACTGAGCCACCTGGATAAGGTGTTCATATACTCCAGAAGCTGCAGAAGGTGATTCTGACTTTTAAAATGGTCGGGAAGGGGGAGCTGAGCAAAATGGTAAACAAGAACAGAATGATAACCAAATAGTGCTGTTGAGCCCACAGGGCCTGCTGGAGAAGCCCCCCAAATCTCAGGACCCCAGCCCCTGGAGCCAGCAAGAGCCTCAGAGCCACTGGGTTCCAGCTCACAGCCCGGCTGTACACAGAATGAGCCACCTTCCCAGACCAGCCTCAAAAGGACCCACTCCTGGAAACTTTCCTGGCCCGGTGATATGGACCCACACGCTGTCCACGCTCTTCCCCTATACCCTGGATGCCTCTCCTCTCTTTCTGTGTGTCAGGTCCGGTGCTAAATGTCTTGTCTGCATTATTTCACTGAAATCTCACCCCAGCCCCATAACCTGATGACTATTATTATCCCCAGAGAGAAGGAGATAACGACTTGCCCGATGTCACCGAGCATCATAGCTGAGGAGCCAGGAATCTAACAGTTGCAATAACAGCACTGGTAAACACTGCCCTCTTGGCTTCAGGGAACACCTCTCTCCATTCACTCTATGTACATTTCGGGTTGGGGGTGAGGAGGCAGGGAGGCTGTGCTCCAGCATCTAACAGAACACTTGACATATGGGAGGCCTCCAAAAGGTTTGTTGACCAAAGAGGGCGGCAGGGAGGGCTCTCACTAGCAGACATTCTTTGTGTGCTTGTGGGTCTCAGACTTCAAGCTACATCAGGATCCCCTGTGGGGGAAACTGTTAAAATACAGGTCTCCCCTCCTGTCCCCATGTACCCCAGTCATGAATGAACTGAGAATGTGCACTTCTAATACATCCCCAGCTGATGTTGTGAAGCTGGTCTGGGGACCACAGTTTGAGAAGGGCTGCTCTAGTTCCTGCATAATGTTCACATTGCATCAGGGATTCCATTCCTGCCATTATCTCTGGTTTTGTTATTGTTGTTGGTTGTTTTTGTGGTGTGAGATCAGAAGTTTTATTAAGGAGGAATTAAGGGTGAAAAGTTTTGGCCATTGTTGTTGTTGTTCAGTCATTAAGTTGTGTCTGGCTCTTTGTGACCCCATGGCCTGCAGCACATCTGGCTCCCCTGTCCTTCACCATCTCCTGAAGTTTGCTCAAATTCATGCTCATTGAATTGATGATGCCATACAACCATCTCATCCTCTGTTGTCCCTTATTTGTCCTGCCTTCAATCTTTACCAGCATCAGGGTCTTTTCCAAAGAGTCAGCTCTTTGCATCAGGTGGCCAAAGTATTGCAGCCTCAGCTTTGGTTCTTCCAATGAATATTTAGGGTTGATTTCCTTTAGGATTGATTGGTTTGATCTTGCAGTCCAAGGGACTCTCAAGAGCCTTCTCCAGCACCACGGTTCAAAAGCATCAATTCTTTGGTGCTCAGCCTTCTTTATGGTCCAATTCTCACACCCATACATTACCACTGGAAAAACCATAGCTTTGACTGTATGGACCTTTGTTGGCAAAGTGATGCCTATGCTTTTTAATATGCTGTCTAGGTTTGTCACAGCTTTGACCATAACAAGAAATAATCTTAGATTCTTTCCTACTTTAAAAAACAGTCTTAATCAAACAGTGATTTATATCTAATTTAAAAAATAAGATGATCAGTGATATGCCCAACTAACAACACCGCAAACAATGACGTGCTTTAGAAAATATCTAGATAGAGTCTTTTATTTGGGAAGACGTCTTGGAGAGTTCTTTTCTCCTCAATTTTTGTGCCTCTTAATTTTATGTCATGAATATTGTATACTTTAAAGTGAAATGCTCCTCCAGTGGAAGAATTGAATAAAGAGGATTTTAATTCTAAAGTCCTTTTGGTGAGGACATCTCGGCGGATGGGTAAGAAGTTGAGGAACCCACCCCCGGGGACCCCCAACGTGTTGGCTCAGGAGCTAGTGCCTTGGGTCCCAACATGGTGCCAGGGAACAGACAGGACCCTCTGCACTGGGGGAAACTGCCTCCCTGCAAATAAAGGGTTCTGTCTCCACTCAGTTCTCTAGGGACCAACCCTGTTTCTTGAGCTAGTCCTTTTAGTTAGTCAGGTATTCAGCATCCATTGGTAAGTCACTATCGTCATGTCAGGGGTGCAGCAGACTCCTGAAATGCCCCCTTTTCTCAATTAAAGGCAACTTTCCCTCCAGCTTTGGTGCAGCTTTCTGAATGGAGAGGTTGAGGATGATGCACCCTGGCAGTGCTCACTCTTGTGTGTTCTTGTCTCCTGGCTGCATGGGGTGGCATGAATAGGGCAGGGGGTACTGTCCTCCGAAGAGACTGGGACCTCTGCTCCCTAAAGAAGGAGAAACGGAAGCTGGAATGGGACCGTAGCCCTTACAGTGTGTCAAGCCTTCAGGAGGACCACCTGATTTTGTAAAAGCTTTACCGTCAGAACAAACAAAACAAAACAAGGTATTTGGGGGACCATGAGATAAATTTGATTTGGGATCGAGCAGCAGATGATAACAAGAAATTATTACTACTTTTGTTCAGTGTGTACTGGCATTGTGACTCCATAGAAGAAAAATAAACATCTTTTGTAGATGTGTGCTAAAGCACATCAGCATGAAATATCATTATGTCTGAGATTGGCTCTGTGATATTTTCTCAAAAAAAGAAGAAGAAAAACAAGCGTAGGTGGAACAAACAAGGCAAACATCGAATAATTTTTATTTTTAAAAAAGTTTATTATTATCTCCAAATATCCCCATGGTGGGCTGCATATGAGCTGACTATTGGGGTTCCGGGGGGACAGGTTTGGGGCCAGTGTGGGCAGAGCTAGTTCCCAGGACTTGCTGGTTGTTGGACCACATGTTGATTTTGATATACGTTTGCCACAAGTACTGGCACTTGGCAAACTCCATCAGTCAGTGCCAGGCCTCTGCTGTCCCCCTTCCCCTTGGTGTGGAATTGAACTTGCATGAGCAAGAGGTATTTCCTGAGATGTCTATCATTAGACATCTCCTCTGGGCACTGGGGCTGCAGTGGCTGCTTCCTTGGTGGCCTCACTCCTGGGCAGCAGTGAGCAAGCCATCTGGGGAGCTTGGCCCAGTTTAGAATTCACATTCACTTCCCTGCCTGTGCAATTGGAATTTATTTCCTCTGCAAAAGGCTTGAATCTCAGAGCAAAATACCTCCAGCTGGGCTTGAGTATGCGTGCAGTGATCCTAATGGAGAAAGATTCTGGTTTATTTTCCTAACAGCGTGCACCTTGTGGTCTCCTTGGAACCCGGCATTATTAAGAGTGTGCCATCACAATACAGCGCGGAAGCTAAGGCAATTTGGATGTCCTTGGGCCCCAAATTAATATGTGCTTTGTATAGTCTTGTAATCTGGAAGGCAATTTTCCATAACACAGTGAGAGATGTTCCTTTTATATATTTGAGATAATTTAGCTCAATGTTCATTTGAAAAAATGATGGTGCTAATAGCGGCTCTTCAGCTTCAGAACAACAGACCGTCCTGAGAGAGCACAGAAGCCATGGAAAGTGATTCTCATATCAGGCTGTCTGGAAGGGATTGGATAAAAGCTGGAGGAATTTCCCCCAGACCAACAGCTGCCTGAGATTGTATGGCAGGATCTGAAATACTGTATGAACCCATGAACTTGAACTGATTGGCTTAAAACCAATAGCTCTTAATGGAGGAATATGAGATAGAGTGGGGGGCGAGGGGGTTATTATGAATTTCCTGATTGTCCAGGTAAATTGTAAGTCATTGCACATAAATCAGAATTTCTGTATGCTCAGCTGTGGTAACAGTTTGTTCTTCCTGCTGGACCTTTCTGTCCAAGCTATGAAGGAATAGATACAAACAAGGAAGGATAAATGAATCTGCTGTGTGGGTTTTGCCTTGGGCTTCCTGAGTATTATGTACCAGGGGCCATTGTTCTCTTGGGGAAGGAATCCTCTACTCCAATCAGAATCCAATACAGTAATAAAAATCCACTTTAAACACCCCCCCCCCACACACATACAACCTGGCCCCACTCAAGTCAATAATGTAATTTTTAAGGATGTTGCTTTAGAACAAGTCCCAAGTTCATTTCTACTTGCATCCTTGCCCTTTGGAAACACTGTCTTTCTACAATGATTCTCAATAAAGTCTTTGCTGTGGAGGTTCCCCCTCTGGTAAGCACTGTGGGAATGGAGCAGATCACATCTTTTATAAGACTGAACCATTTGTACAAGTGCTCCATCAATGAGGAATATTTGTCATCATCAAAGTTACTGACTTCATAAAAGGAGGAGGGGGAAGAACTAACTTTCCATTCACCTGCAACTGGCAGGTGGAGAAGGCAATGGCACCCCACTCCAGTTCTCTTGCCTGGAAAATCCCATGGACAGAGGAGCCTGGTGGGCTACAGTCCATGGGGTCGCTAAGAGTTGGGCACGACTGAGCGACTTCACTTTCACTTTTCACTTTCATGCATTGGAGAAGGAAATGGCAACCCACTCCAGTGTTCTTGCCTGGAGAATCCCAGGGATGGAGGAGCCTGGTGGGCTGCCGTCTATGGGGTTGCACAGAGTGGGACACAACTGAAGCGACTTAGCAGAAGCAGCAGCAACTGGCAGGAGAGCTTGAAGATTGTCAGTTCAATAGATGCCTGGATTCAGAGTGACTGTGGTTAAATTAAAGTCTATAGTTTTTCCACGAAGCCAAGGCAAATCTAGACACGGCTCAGGTTTTTCCGAATCTCCGAGGCCTTGCTGGGGAAGAAGCACCTAGTGAGTTTCCATTTAAACAACACTGTCTGGAGTGATAAGTTTCATGTTTGTCAGGTGGGCCTGACCTCGGCACAGACTGTCACATGCATACATTTGAGGACAATTGCAGCATAATGAGGAGGAATGAAAAAATGGAAGGAAGGGTACAGGACTGTCTTTGTAGACCAGCTTAGTCACCTGTGGCCATGACTTCTATTCACCTGGCTGTCTGGCAGCGGTATATACTGGATAAATAGACACTAACCACACCCCGGAAGAAAATGAAGAGGGTATAAAGTTCAGGTTTTATGAAAACAATGGCAATCTATGAGCAGCAGGTTCCAAAGTACTGGGCCTGTTCGGTGTCTGTTGGGAGGAAGGGAGACAACAGCTGTGAGCTGGAGGGCAACTAAGACAGCTCAGTCCCGCTACATACCTTTGACATCTTTCCCACTGTGGACTTCCAGTATCCCAAGCACTTGGCTATTTCAGGGAAACTTGTTTCATTCAGTCTGCTGCTGCTGCTAAGTCGCTTCAGTCGTGTCAGACTCTGTGCGACCCCAGAGATGGCAGCCCACCAGGCTCCCCGGTCCCTGGGATTCCCCAGGCAAGGACACTGGAGTGGGTTGCCATTTCCTTCTCCAATGCATGAAAGTGAAAAGTGAAAGTGAAGTCCCTCAGTTGTGTCCGACTCTTAGCGATCCCATGGACTGCAGCCTACCAGGCTCCTCCATCCATGGGATTTTCCAGGCAAGAGTACTGGAGTGGGGTGCCACTGCCTTCTCTGTTCATTCAGTCTAGTGGGTTTTAACTTTTAGGACGCACAGGGCTCACCCAGGGAACTTAAAAAAAAATACAAATACTCAGGCCCCATCCAGAAAGATTCGGACTCAGTTGTCTGCAACGGGATCCTGAGTATTTTTGTGTTACTCCTGTGGGAACCGCTGATTAAAGTCATCATCTAGTGGTTTCATCAAAGGACAGGACTAGAAACGATTCAGGGAGATTCCAATCACATCTCCTGAGGGTGGGGAGAGAGGAACAGAATGGTGTCTCTTTCCACCCTTTGGAAATGACTTGTGATAATGCGAAAACTTCCTGCAGTTATCCAGTCACTCAGGTTTGCTGCCACTGGGGGAAGGCTAACCCGTCCTGTAAATCACAGGAATCGGGGCTCTGGCTGCACTGTCTAGTTTGGTTCAGTGAAACATTAACTTGTTTCTTTTTATTGTGGATTGTGGCAGGTTGCTCGTGAAGATGAGGTCCAGTTGTTCCTTGGACGGAATGGGCATGAGCTCCAGTGGCTTTCCTGGGGGTGGAGGAGGGGGAGCTGGGCATGAACTTGTTTAGGTGTGTCCTAGAGAGTGAGGCTCAGAGTCCACCTGCGGTAAATGTTTAACCAGAAGCACCTTTTCTGGTCTCTTCAATGTCTTTGAGTAGGTGAATTTCAATGGGGCTTTTGAAAGGTTCCGAGTGGACAGTTGTGCCTGTGGTCTTTTTTGTGGCCATGAGGGCCAGCCCTGGGGAAGGTCATGTAGATATTTTCCATCACCTCTCGGCTCCCAGAGGGCTGCTGTCCTCACAGAGATAAGTCCTCTCTACTTTCACTCTTTGCTCTCAAAGTATGGTCTTCATGGTCTTCGGGAATGACCAGTGGCCTTGCCTACCATCTGGCACTTGCTTCTCTAATTTGGAGAGTGCAGTGGTGATGAAAGCTTGGGGAAAAGCTGGGATAGATGCTCCGTGTGGGAGCTGGGGTGGGTTTGTCTCAGATGAGAAAGAAATCATGGTCTGTTTCGGCCAATGAGGCCTAGAGCACCACATTTGTAATTTTTTCAAAGTTTAATTATATTTTTCATAAGCATAGGAAGGGCTGATGAGAATATTGAGGTTGAAGAAATCAGGAAAAAATGAAGTCTGTAAGATTAATATTAAGAGCTATTTTATATATCTATATATCTGAATCATTTTGCTGTATACCTGAAACTGACATTGTAAACCAACTACAGTTAAAAAAAAAAAAAGTAAAAATCTTAAGAACTATTTCAAGGTCCCAGTAGCTCACTTTCAATAAAGTTTAAATCTTGACTTTGAATTAACATCCAGCACTCATCTTGGGCTTTCACCACCCCCGCAAAAACAGCATTTGAATGGAGTTGTTATGAGAGGAGAAAGTACTTTCTGCATTGTTTATTGAGAGAGAGATAACTTTATACATCAGGAACTGGTGCACTTAAATTATATGACAGATGACTGTAAAAACTAGGGGTCTTGTCCACAACACAGTTTCTTTTTTTTATTATTACAGTTATTGATATTTTAAAAAATGATGTAAACAAAACTATGGATAACTTATGCCCAAACAAAAGGCAATAAAATCCAGAAAACAGAAACAATACATATATAAGTTACAGTAGATATTACAAATAGCTCAACACAGAGTGACAGAGTAATAGCCCAAGCCCCAAGTTTTAGACAGTTCTGTACAGCATGAACAGAAATAAGGGAAAATGACATCTATCTGACCCAGGAGCGTTAAGAACAAGTTGTGCAAAGACTTCCGCACCCCACGTTCGATACTCTTCATTTACAACCTACACATTTCCTCTCTTTTTACTGTTCTCTAAAGATAGATTTTTTTCCCCCCTTGAATGTTCTAGGATAGGCTACTCACAATAGGATCCTGAGAGGTGACCAAATCAGAACCTAAGCCTCTGGTGGTGAAAGCCTAATGTAATAGCTTGTTGGACTGCCCTCACCACGTAGAAATGCCTTCACTACAATCATCCAAGAGGCCTCTCACTTCCCACTTGGAAGACAGGTGGCAAAATAAAAGAAACCCTTTATACAGTAAAGGAAAAGAAAATCCTTGTGTTTGGGTAATTTTTTTCACCTGAAAAAGGCTAAGTTCACTGACTTTACAGATTGGAATCTAAATAACCAGTATAATTTCTCTACCCATTGGCCTTGACATCATGACATTCCCCTGAGTTTGGTTCATGGAAAGCAAGCAAGCAAGCAAAAGGAGTAATTTGAGAAACAGCATAAAACAGAGTCAAAACATTATGTGGTTGTGTTTTTTGTGTTTCCTGGGTAAGTGTCAATGGCGCCAAGGAGTGTTTCCACTAGTCTGCTCTGACAATGTGCTTCCAACAGGAACCCTTGTACTCATGAGGTTAAGGCACCAGGTTAAATGAAGGTGGAAGGTCTGGCATGTGCATGGAATATGTGGGCTCCGAGCGTGCCTGTGTCGAGAGCAGCCAGCAGGGAAGAAGCAAGGTGATCCATATTGAGGCAAAGGACCCTGCAGGCTTCAAGTGGGTCTGCTAGTCTAGACTAGAAGCACGAGGCAGTACTGTAAGGCACTCCTACGGGGAAAAAGACATGAATACGATGGTCAGTGTGAGGAGCCACGAGCCCCAGAGGTCCACCAGCCAGTTTACCAGGCCTGAACCTGGGCTCAGAACTGCGGCAAGGAAGGTCAAGGGAAGGGAAGAGAGGCTGGTCTGCAGCTCAGCGGCCTAGGAGGGTATCTTATTGTGCTAAGAGTTGCCATAAGCGCCTGAATCTTCTACCTGGGTAACAACTGGCTTCACTGCAGACCTTCCTAACAAGAGGGCGTCTCTCTCTACAGGGAAAATCCAAACAAAACAGCAGCTGTCTCTTCACTCGGGGTTAACAGTGCCTTCCATTACCTTGGAGGCCACTGCAGGAGGAAAGGGCTCTATTGCATGATCCCTTGGAGCCCATTTAAAATAAAAGCCCTGACGACTGTGGGTGTGCTTGAGACGGTGTTCCACACTTTTCTTTTGACTTTTGTCAGTGACTTTTGACAATGGCTTGGGGTACTGGTACTTCACTGTTGAAACACTGTTTCCCATGATAGAAATCCCATTTGTCGGTTTAGATGAGCTGAGCAGGGCTTGTTCACCTGTCACTGGGTTCAAGTAGTGAAGTAGGGCAGTGAGTTCTACTAGACTGAGGATTGGAAGAACAGTGCAGAGGACACAACACTCGGAGCTGTTTTTAATGCCCAGGTGTTGGCAAGGACCAGGGAAGGGAAAACAGAGAGTGGTTCCAACAACTCAGTTCAGGCCAACGAGGGCACGTTCGCTTCGTTTTGCCCCAACTCTCTACTTTTCTCACATTGTCTTAGAGGAAGAAAAGTAGTAAGACAGGAACCTCAAGCAAATAAGGGGGCGGGGGGAACTGCACTTACCTCTCTTTACTGGGGGAAGTAAAAAAAATAAAAAAGAAAATCGCCTTGTGTTGACTCCAGGCAGTATTAGAATCAGGAGCTGAAGATTTACTTCACAGTCTAGTTACTTCAGTCAAGAGCAGCCTGTCAGTGGAGGTGAGGAACACTGCCCCCACACAGCAACAGCAGCGTTGGCTTAACCCTAAATTAGGAGCCGAGTGTATCTTGGCTTCCTCAGATCATGCCTCTGTTTGCAGAAAATGCTCAGTTCGGCTTCACCCAAGTCCTACCCTGATGCAACGATTTACGTGTGGCCCTTTCTGGCTCATGGGTAGAGACAAAGCCACAGGTTTGGAAGTCATGCCTTTTCGAGAAGGCATGGGAAGAAACTATCCAGTGTCGGTGTGCAGTGTGTACAGATGCACAGACAAAAACAGACAAAAACAAACGCTGGACCCCATGCAAGGGGACTCGCTGTAGCTTAGCAATGGTGGCCTCCGTGCAGCCAGAAGGAAGCCAGGCACAGTCCCTCAGCAGGGGTCTGAAGGACACCACTGGGTTGGCTGGAAACCACAAATCCCAAGTCCTAGCGATATTCCCTTCTTGGTGGAGGCCTAGTCTGGAAGAATCCAAAAGCGATTGCCTTCTCAGCTCATCAAATATTAAAGCTCCTAGAGAGATTACTCTTAAGCACAATGATCATGAAGACGACCATAATACCGTCCCCTGAAAAGGCAATGAGGCAAAGGGGGAAGATGGGAGTTTTATGTGGCTTTCACATACAGAGCTTTCAACTTGGAGAAAGAGCCACCCTGGAAAGAACATGACTCCCATCCCAGTTGACTGCTTTTTAAGTACTTTGCGGCCTTCCTGCTGCGGTGCAAACTGAGGTCTATTTTAGGAACCGGCTTTTTTACTGCAGGGTGAGATGCCAGCATTTCACCAGGCTTGGACTGTCCCACAATCGAGTTTCTGGCACGGTGAGGAGGGATTTCCTCAAGTGATACACCAGGGAAGGGGCCTTTCAAGAGAAAAGAGGTTCCCTGAAGTTGGCTGCCAGCCCTAGGAGATTAATGGGCCATTTTCTCCTGGGCTTTATGTACAAGATATTTAATATGGGATGAAAAATGGACCATGAGGGAAAGCAGGTATTAGCTTAGGTCTTAAGGAGGTGGTAATCCACAGATTTGCTTTCGTTTCGACAGTTTCTAAGTAGTGGAACAATTACCTACAGTGCACCAAGTAATTTGTTAGGGTCGAAAACAGTAAGGGCGTTCAGGTGTGCGCTAAGGTATCCTGGGTTGAAAACAGCAAATTTGAATTTTCGTGGCAGACCCAACTGCTAAGCCAGCTCTGCCCTGTCCGTTCATGTTTGGGGGTTGGTGGCTGAGTGTGTCATGTAGGCCTGCGGCTGGCACCGGCCAGGCTGTCGGGGCTCCACAAAGAGGAGGGAAATGGGCTGCTGGGGTATGCTTCCAGCTCTGGTAGCTGATGGTGATAGCACATTTATCATTTTTTTTCCCTTTCGAAAATAAGCAACAATGTGGGTGGGAAGTTCTCCTTAGAGGTTCACAGGGATTGCCACTATTCTGCTGGGCCTTGAAACAACCCTGGTAAAAGCCAAGGCCTTGGGAGCACAGACCCAGAGTATCAAGCCGACTCTCAGTGGGTCTGACCCTGGGGCCTGTGAGACAGGACAGGAAATTCTGTACATGCAGCCAAAGTGCTAGAAGGGAGGAGATGGCCCTGTACTCTGGGTCTCCAATTGCAGTGTGCTAGGGATGGCCTTGCTGACAGTTGGAGTCACAGATACATTAATTACGGCGAAGGCAGAAGTAAGCTACAGTGACAGGGAGCTGGGGGCGGAGGGAGAAGGCACTTTGCCATCGGAGCACATCTGTTTTATAATAAGCGGGTCTGTAATTCTCTTGTGAAAGATCACGTTTTGCTATCTTCTCTGAGGCTGGAATATATAAATACTGTATTTCACGAAGGGGAAGAGGAAAGGGGAGATGATCAAATTTGTTTGCCTGTTTGCCAAGCGCTTGTTTGAGATTTTCCACCCTTTTTCTTTTGTGTGTAACAGTTTCTATAGAGTGGGGTGGGGCGGGGAGAGGGAGTCAACTTGTTTTTCTAAAAGTAAAAGGTACCGTAAGGCGTCTCATGAATGGGGCCCCGGCCTTTTAATAAGTTTTCATGCCTTGGCTACAGCTACTGTATAATCAGAAGATAAATGCATGAGTGGTGCTGAGCTATTAACGTTGAAATGTGTGGTCTGGGGCCAAAGGAATGGGTGTGGGTTGAGAGGTGAAATGCTCATACCCAACAGTCTGCACAGAAGTGAGTCTGAAATGTCACATCTCCAAATGAACAGAAGCATCATGAGCTGGGATTGGAGGGAGCCAGGTGTGGGAAAAGGAGCAGTGGGGTTAAATGTCCCATGGGCTGTGTGAACACTGGTTCTCTAGGTCCTGCTAGGAGTGTAGCTACTAAACCATGGAGGCTTTGAAGGCATCTGCTTAGAGGAACGGTAAGAATCTTCTCATATAACCTACTGAGAATTGCTTAAATATAAGCTTATTTTTTGATTCTAGAAAGAGTTAAGGTGGAAGGAATGGGAGCCATGCTTTCTGGTGCCAAGCTATCTGCCATTTTGGTCACCGTGGCCACTGTGCTAAGAGGGTGCTGCAGAGGGAGAATACCCCCCTGCCAAGTGCCTGAGCAACTCACTCTCATTCTCATTCCTTATTAGCTTAGCACTTTGCATCTCACTTCAAGGTGGCAATGATGCATGTGCGTGTATATATATATATTTAAATAATATTAGATTTAATTCCTTAATTATATTTGTCAGTTTGGTATTTTCTTCATAGTCTAAAGTTGGTACTGTGAAGTTCCAAGGTGCTCTGATTTTTCAAAACAATTAAAGTATGAAAGCAGATGTGGTGACATTGACAAATGAAAGGTAGGAGTGAAAGGGCAATGAAGAACAATAAAAATAAATAAAGTGTAATGAATAGGTGGGAACTCCCCACACAGGATTCTGTGAAAAGAAAACTGCAGATCCTGTCTTGGAATGTGTGGACTCTACACCCGACCTCCTGGTCTACACACTGATGTATTTAACAATCCTAAGCAATTTCCTCCAGCCAGCACCATTTAAAAAAAAAAAAAAAAATCATCCTGTCACCCCTGGAACTCCTGGAAAACTGCTCTTCAGAGCCATGTTTCCAGCCTGGCAAATACGGTCACGTCTCTGGGCGGGTGTTGGGATTCATACCAGCAAACAGATGGACAACATGTAGGTTACTGAGGTCTCTTGTCAGGAAAAAATGCTTTCTGAGATTAACTTCAGAACAATTTAGCTCCTCTAATAAATTAAGGACACACGCTTTCTGTCAGAGGGAGCCTGCACTCCTGATTTCCAAGCTGTTTAACTCAGCTTAGGGGATCCCAGCCTTTGTGAAGACACGGAGGTGGGAGCCGGGACATGGGCTCCTGGAAGGATCCAGGAGTCATTGCTGTGTTTTGAAGCTTTTCTTATGAAACTTGATGATGGGTGCTTGCCTCAGTTACCTCATCCTCTGTGAAGGCTAAAAATAAATAACACAAAAATAACTCAAAGCACTCTTCTGGAGAAAATGCTTTCTCCTATGTCTTGTGTAATAAATAGCTCCTGAGAGCCCACAATGTCTGAACTATACAGCCTTGCGTGTAAACCATGTTTGGCTTGGGGGCAAAGCAGCTGAAATTCATGGCTAAGTGTAATCCCGCTATTGGTAACCTCTTGAGCCACAAAGCTCCATGAACCTTTAAGACAATGACTTATACTGAACATACGTACAGGACATATAGGTATGTGTGCATGTACATTTATAAATATATATATCTAGCTGAGGATGAGACATTAACTTCCCCCAGAGGGGTCTAACTGTCTAGTTTGGAAGCCACTGGGGCTGATGGATGGTTGAGAGGTCACCGCCCGGCCTTGGACTCCTGCTGAGTCAGGTGTTCTGGTAGGACAGCTCAAACATGTTGCAAGCCTCCTCCAGGCTCTCATCCATGTTCAACCTCCGCCAGAAAGACTTCTGCTTCATCTGCAGCTCTCGGCGGACACATCGCGGGCAAGGGACAGACTTCTCTTTGCATTCAGCGTGGAAAACAGCTCCACAGCTTTCACACCTGCAAGAGCCAACCACGGAGATGATGAGTAAGGTTGAAGTGAGCAGAGCAGGAGGCTGGAAGTCCAGACCTCTGCACAGCTCAGGTCACAGCCTTTTATTCCTGACCCCTCAAAGAGACGTGACTCATAGAAGTGGATTCTTTCCTTTTCCAAAAGACTCAAAGTTGAATTTCATTTGAAAAACATGTGGGTTTTTTTTTTTTCTTTTTTTTCTGATTAGAACTACCTAGGGACAGGCTTATGTTTTCTGGGTGAAGGGGAGTCTGCAGTCAGTTAGCGATTTTGTGATCATGGTTACAATCGACAGAGCTCTAGAAGCTCCATGTGTTAGCTGGACTGAGAAAGAAGTGGGGGTAGTGACTCTAGGGTGAAGTGACAGAAAATAAGAGTGGAGTGCCCTGCCAACTGAAAACACTCCCAACACCAGTGACAGCCCCCGTGTCACAGCTGTGAAAATGTGGCTCCTCACTTCCGCTAACAAGAGCCAAGCAGTTCCCTGTCACTCCCTACCTTTATTTGACACTTTGCAAAGTGTCAAAATGGCATACTTTCAATTTCTGAATGATAGACTGTGGTCTGTTGCTCTTTTGAGTTTTGTTTTTTTAATTAGAAACTCCCTCAAACCTTTCTATAGCTAGCTTCATAACACACGTGGGAACAGTAAAGCATGAGAGAGTGGGGGAGAGATCTTGTTTTTTAAGAAAAACAAAAAACACACAAATGCTGTAATTTATAGAGGAGACATTCCAGGTGGATGATGTTGTTTGGCTTGGTGGAAGCCTGTAGGAGTCTAAATGGCTTGTTTTTACTGCAAAGCCTTTAATAATGAGTAACTGACAAGCTTCCCTAGTGGCTTAGATGGTAAAGATGCCTGCAATGCAGGAGACCTGGGTTCAATCCCTGGGTCAGGAAGATCCCCTGGAGGAGCGCATGGCTACCCACTCCAGTATTCTTGCCTGGAGAATTCCATGGACAGAGGAGCCTGGCAGGCTACAGTCCATGAGGTTGCAAAGAGTCAGACATGACTGAGTAACAGGTTTCTCACTTTCAACTGACTAGCACAACTATAGCTGCTCCATTGGGTGGCTTGCCAGTGAGGATTAAGTTCTCATCCTTCCTCACGTGAGTGACAACCTAGGACCTCATCCCAGGAGCCCAGGGAACTGGGCCTGTGTGATTTTGCTCCACCGGCAGTGTCCATGCAGGTTCAATGATGGCTGTGAAGGAGCTAGTCCTCAGGGCTCAGCCTTATGCCTCCTACTTTTCTTTGAGTTTCAGACCTGGGTGTGAGATGGTCTTTGGAGCACCACTCCCTGGCCTGCTATTGGCTCAGGATTCAGAAAGTTTGGTCAAAGGAGGATCTTCCCACCCACTCTGGTACCCAGGAGAGAAGGCAGGGACTTAGCGGGAGAGGCACTAGTGTGTGGGGAGGGGCTGTATCTACCAGCTTAAATCTGTATCTGTATCTATCTTAAATCTGATAAATCTGTATCTATCTGTATCTGCAGATTAAAAGACAGAAGCTTCACTGTACCCAGTGGTCTCTACCTCCAGCTCAGCTATCTGGTCTAAACACTGCATAGCAGTGGTTAGTAGTGCAGGCAGGGTAAGATGGCCTAATGCCAATCTATCTTCAGATCACATTCAGCCTATAGGACTGCCATGGATGGAACTGTGTGCCCCCCAAATTCCTATGCTGATGCCTCAACCTCCAATGTATCTGTATTTGGAGATGGGGTCCTCAGGAAGTAATTTAGGTTCACTGGAATCATAAAGATACGTCCTGATCTGATATGATTTGTGTCTTCATAAGAAGAGAACAAAAGAGGAACTAAAAGAGCCTCTTGATGAGGGTGAACGGTGAGAGTGAAAGAGCCAACTTAAGACTAAATATTAAAAAAACTAAGATCATGGCATCCGGCCTCATTACTTCATGGCAAATAGAGGGGGAAATGGTGGAAGTAGTGACAGATTTCCTTTCTTTGGGTTCTAAAATCACTGTGGATGGTGACTTCAGCCATGAACTGCTTCTTGGCAGGAAAGTGATGACAAACCTAGACAGTGTGCTGAAAAGCAGAGACATCACTCTGCCAAAAAAGGTCCATATAGTCAAGGCTATGGTCTTCCCAGTGGTCACATACAGTTGTGAGAGCTAGACTGTAAAGAAGGCAGAAGGCCAAAGAATTGATGCCTTTGAACTGTTGTGCTGCAGAAGACTCCTGAAAATCCCCTGGATAGCAAGGAGATCAAACCAGTCAATCTTAATGGAAATCAACCCTAAATACTCACTGGAAGGACTGATGCTGAAGCTGAAGCTCCAGTATTTTGGTCATCTGATGCGAACAGATGACTCACTGGAAAAGTCCCTGATGCTGGGAAAGATTGAGGGCAGAGGAGAAGAGGCTGTCAGAGGATGAGATGGCTAGATGGCATCACCGATGTGATAAACGTGAACTTGGGCAACTCCGGGAGATGGTGAGGGACAGGGAGGACTGGCATGCTGCAGGCCATGGGGTCACAAAGAGTCAGACATGACTGGGTGACTGAACAACAACAAGAAGGACAACAGAGAGCCCCTTCTCCTCCCCTGTCTGTACTCGGAGGAGAGGCTATGCAAGGACTGAGGCAGGAAGGCAGCCGTCTGCAAACCAGGAAGAGAGCTCTGGCCAGAAACCAAGCCCTGCTGAACCCTGACCTGGGACTTCCAGCTGCCAGCACTGTAAGAAATAAATCCAGTCTGTGGTATTCTCTATAACAGCCAAAGCTGACTAAGACAGTGACCTTGAGGAAGTTACTTCACTTCCCTGAGCTTCAATTTCCTTATCTGCTAAGTTGGGTTTCCATTAACATGTACCTCGTCTGGTGCTGTGTGGCTCAAATGAGATCACAGATGCAGCGTTTGCACAGTTCCTGGCACCTGGTTAACACTTAATAACACAGCTGAGGCGGCTTCTTCCAGTGTCAGCAGCTACTTGCTGCCTTCCTGCAAGTCTTCATTTCAGCCTGATTTCACCTATGCCACCGTGGTGACCTGAGGGCACTCTGATCAACCCCGTCATTTCAGAGAGAGGAAACCTGAGGTTCTAAGAGGGGTAGTAGTTGTCTCACGAGGACACAGCGAGTGAAAGCCAGAGCAGAGACTAGAACCCAGGACTCCTGGCAGCCCAGCCAAGGCTTGTACCCGAGGGCTGCTTATCTAAGTGAGAGCAGTGCGTGATCACGGAAGGACATGTGGGGCTTCAAGTTAGAATCCTTGGGTCCAAATCTCTAATCTTTCTTTGAGTGACCTTGGGCATGGAATTTATATTCTTGGTACTCACAATGACTTCCTTCCTAGTCAGTGGGGTTCTCAGACGAAAACGGGTGGATGTATGTGGAAGGGCCGGTCAAATGGCAAGTGGTTCGAGGAGCAAGCAAGGGGGTACACCAGCTCCCATGGTGACACTGGCACCTGCCTTCTTGCCTGGAGCTGCCAGGCTGCCATGGTGAGGTCATCATTATCATCTCTCTGGCCTCAACCCCTCCCTCCTTCCCAGGAAGAGTGCAGGTGGGGAATGAAGGGCAAATGCAGGTGTCCTTGGGCCTCTCTTGTCTGGCCGGCTCCTCCCCGATGGCCTTGTCCTCAGTGGGTCACACCTCTGTAACCTCCTACTACTGAAGGGAGATGAATGATAACTTTAATAAATTTCCTCCTTCCTGCCTCCTCGATCCTGCTGAGTTAGTCAGTGACTTACACACCTAGGGATGTTACCCTAGGGAATGACTGATAAGGAGACAACTGCTGGTTTCCTTCAGTACCACTCCCTGTCTCTGCTGATACCCCTCTCCCACCCCACTGTGAGTGGAGAGGTTGAGTCTTATCAGATACTTCTGGTGCAACAAACACCCATGGGGTGATGGAGGGACACCTGCTCTTTCTAGCCAAAGGTCACTAACTGGAAAATAAAAAAAGTGTAAGATAAAAAAAATGAATGATTTCAAAATAGAACCAAGTCCTATTTTTTTTTTAACAATCTGTAACCCAGCAGGCATCTTTTGACCTGTATAAGTGGATAGACTTATCAATGACGTTCCCAAATTCAGAGATTGTACTGTTAAATTCCCCCTCCCCACCCCCCGCCCCGATCCTCCCTTTACAGAAAAGGAACAAGGGCAGGAGAAGGAAGAAGAGAGACTCTCACATAAGAGTTATGAGCTCTGTAGTAAAAATGTAGTATGCAGTGTTTACTTACATTAAATGTAATGTTTATTTACATTAAAAATGCAATATATAGGTATTAATTATAGGTATTCTCTGAGAATAGGACTTTACTAAAAAGAACCTTTCACACTAAAAAGATTCACTGACCCCTTAGTTTTTACTGAATTTCTTAACTGTATTAAAAATACAAAATACAGTTAAACATAACTTTTAAGGAACATGTCTTTTATATAAGGCATAGCTACCAATGTATTTGTCTGGGCAGAAAATTGCTACAGATAATGAAAGAGCAGCGTCCCTTTGGCATTCCTCAGTGATACATCAAATGAAAGCCAGCACCTTCATTTCTGAGTCATCCAGTCCAGCAGTCAGCAGTGTTCTGGATTCTGCTGTGGCCCCTGGAGAACAAAGACTGTGTAGCCTCCCTTTGCAGTGTCGTGTCATGGAGGATGTGACTGCATAGACATATACTTGCTATAACCAGGGCCATGCAATAGATTTTCCTATTTTTTCTTGAAAGCATTCACTGCTTCACCTAATCCAGGGATCTCACCTTGGTGCTAGTGATGCTTGGGACTTACGGTTCTTGTTGTTATTCCGAGCACTGTGGGCTTCCCAGGTGGCGCTAGTGGTAAAGAATCTGTCTGCCAATTTAGGAGACGCAAGAGACATGGATTCGAACCCTGGGTTGAAAGATCCCCTGGAGGAGCAAATGGCAATCCACTCCAGTATTTTTGCCTGGGAAATCCCACGGACAGAGGAGCTTGGTGGGCTACAGTCCACAGGGTCGCAAAGAGCTGGACACGACTGAGCAGAGACACCACCACCACCTTCTGAGCACTACAGTATGTTTAGTGTTATCTCTGGACTCTGCCCACCGGATGCTAGTGGCAAACCCTGCTCTTCCCGTCAATGCCTCCAGGCACTGCCAAATGTCCCTGGGGTGGGGTGGAGGGCAGGCAGTGGGAGGAAACCTTCTGGGTTGAGAACCATTGACTCAACCTGTCTGGATAAGGTATCATAGAGAGGGTACCCAGGGAGTACATAAACAGCACCCTCTCCAGGTAGAATGTGCAAGAATTTCCTATGGGCTTACAGTGGCAACCCACTCCAGGACTCCTGCCTGGAGAATCTCATGGAGCCTGGTAGGCTACAGTCCATGGGGACACGGCTGAGTGACTTCACTTTCACTTCACAATCAAATTAACCAATAAGGTCCAGTGTAGTGTGTTTATTCACATCATTTTCACAAATATATATTTTAATAATCACTTGATTAAAATAGCTGAAACTCACTTAGCATTAACCATCCTATGGTTTCTAAAATTGGTTTAGGCCATCATTTAAGAAGTCCATACCCATGGCACAATTCTGTGTATTGACTGTGCTGTGCTGTGCTCCGTCACTCACAGTCGTGTCCAACTCTTTGCAACCCCCTGGACTGTGGCCCACCAAGCTCCTCTGTCCATGGTGATTCTCTAGGCAAGAATACTGGAGTGGGTAGCCTATCCCTTTTCCAGGGGAACTTCCCAACCCAGGAATTGAACTGGGGTCTCCTGTGTTGCAGGCAGATTCTTTACCAGCTGAGCTATCAGGGAAGTCCATGCATTGACTAGCAACCCTCAACTTTCTATCAGCTCACTTTGATTTTTCCATTCTCCCCAAAGGCCATTTTGGTGACTGACCCTGCACCACATTTATCCCCTCTTTGGCCAAGAACTTCCAAGGTATTTCTCTGTGGTGTTCCTTCCTTCTTTGAGCCCTATCTAAGCCATCTAGAGAACCAAAACTAAATACTTTTCTATTTGCCCCATAAAATAAATCTCTTTTACCTAATTGTGAAGCAGTTCAGTTTCAGTGACTTCTGCAATGGAAAGGAGACCAGTAAAATATCAGTGAGGCCACTTACTGCAGAAGGGAGAGCACAGTGAGAGAGAGTAATCCTGAAATCCTGTCCCTAGTATCACTGGGATCTTGGAGAACTTACTTCATCTCAGAACCTCACTTTCCCCAGAAGGCTATGAGAAAGCTGGATTAGATGGTATTTAAGGTTCCTTAAAATCCACTCCAGTGTTCCTGCCTGGAGAATCCCATGGACAGAGAAGCCTGGTAGGCTGCAGTCCATGGGGTCGCACAGAGTCGGACATGACTGAAGCGACTTAGCAGCAGCAAGGTTCCTTACAACCTGCAGATTTTGTGCAGGGGAAAAAGAGCTACTCTGGGTTTTATCTTCTTCTTTCCAAACTTCCATGGCCCCAAGTCTGTGGATGAATGAGTGGGAATGTAGTCCTGCTGGTCCCTTCTCAGAAAAATCTCAAACTGACAAGCTTGGAATGAATGAGCCTTAACATGAGATGAGCCTTAAAGTGAAGAGTGAGATTTTAAATGTTATTTGCATTCATCAGTCAAGTGATGAAATAGCTGATATGTGCTAGTACATACAGCTCTGATCATCAGGAATTTGGCCAAAAGAGTTGACCCTGCCCTTTCAAATAAAATTTCAACTAAACATTAAGGACTTCTCTCTAAGTTTTCTCTCAATCTTCATCAGCATCCCTTTTCCCCAAGAAAAATCCCCAGAATTGTTAAATGTTGCGGGGTTTTCATTTTGTGGGGGTGAGGACTGGCTAGAGGCAGGAGTCATTCACCAGCCTGCATAGAAGTACTTACTTTTGTGTTTTAAACACTGGGACAGCCACACTGGAGAGGACCGTGTGCCGGTCAGTACAGTGTATGCCAGAGGATGTGTGAGGAGAAAGGAGTAACTCAAGGTTCGAGTCTGCGGAAGCCCTAGGGGTCAATACCATTAATGACTGGTGCACCCCTCGCAAATTGGTCCCCTTCCTTGGAATGGGGCAGAGGAATATCTCCACCAGCTAGAGGAAACAGAAATCTCATTCTATGTCTTAATAAAGGCATCATCAAACGAGACTCTATTGTTGTTCAGTCGCTAAGTTGTGTCTGACTCTTTCCAAGCCCATGGACTGCAGAGGCTCCTTTGTCCTTCACTATCTCCTGGTCACTCAAAGTCATGTCCATTGAGTCGGTGATCCTATCTAACCATCTCATCCTTAGCTGCCCCCTTCTCCTTTTGCCTTCAATCTTTCCCAGAATCAGGGTCTTTTCCAATGAGTCAGCTCTCCACATCAAGAGGCTCAAGTTTGGAGCTTCAGCTTCAGCATCAGTCCTGATGAATATTCAGGGTTGATTTCTTATAAACAGCCCTAAAACTTGGCTTACTGACCTACAGCAAATGAAAGAGAGGTCCAGAACCTAGAAATTGAGTAGTCAATTGCCAAGAGATTGGACAGACAGGATGTTCTTATTACAAGCTATCAAATTCAAGAAAACTCACCTGTGACAAAACTAACAGAACTAAATATGTGCAGGGGAAAAGGCTTGCTTCTCGAATACTATGGCAAAGAAGCAAGAATTTCTGGCTGCTGAGAGTTTCCTGTTCTGGAATGCTGATGATGTGAAACCAATTAGAGACAGGCTGAGGATGGCTTTGTCTGTGCCCTTCCAGCTTCTAGCTGCACACAGGGAGGTCACAGGAAGCCGCTAGAGGCCTCTGCCCCAGGTTGAGGTCACCGAGATGCTTCTACTCTGTGCATGTTGGGTTCCTCCCTGGCTGCATTTTTATTTTTGGTTCAGGCAATGACCTCAGATATTTCACTAGGATTGAAATTCAGGCTTAGCTTGGTTGGATCTCTGACAAGGGAAAGACAGGCCCACAGAGCAGGGTGAGCTCTGGCTGATTTCCACTCAGTGGAGCCCACGACGAAAAGGGTGGGACACAGAGTAAGTGCACATTATCAGGCATGTGTGTGCGGTTTGGGGTATGGCTGCTATGTAAGACGCCTCACAGGGTCACTAGTTATTATCGGTTTTTCTCAGAAACCAAGATGATTATTCAAATCTCTTAGCTAAGGGAGGTAGTTATTGGGGCCTGGTTATTTTCATGTTTGGGGTTGGTGTTTCCTTCTGTTCTTGAGTCAGTAAATGGATATCAGCAAACAATTTATAATTTGCTTAAATAGGAAACCAGCCAATATCATATACAGCATGTCTGTCTGTGTGTGTGTATGTGTGCTATGCATGTACTTATATAGCTATATATATGCTGTTTAGAAGAATACACAGAATATGTTACTAAACATTCAAAGGTAAAATGAATTAAATATGATTTAACTAGATGATACAATCTAATAGATTCATTCTTTTGAATGAATGAATGAGCAAGCCTTGTGCTGGGATAACCAGAAATCCGTTCCCCAGGTACCCGTCGGTTCTCGACCGGCCCCTCCCCCCCAAGCAGGTGGGAGGGGGGAGGGAGACAACAAAGGGTCTGGCTCCTTGGAGAGTGGGGGCAGGGATGAACTGCATCTGGGTCCATCACATTTAGGGTTGATAACTGTGATTTTTTTTTTTTTGGCGGGGGGGGTGGGTAGGGAGGTGGGTAGTGAAAAGGTATCCCCTATAGTTTGATTGGAGTTCTATGAGACTAGAAAAGATCAAAGATCCAGTGCCTTTGGCTAAATGTCAGGCAGATTTAGGCAGTTATGTGCTAATTTGTAAAGCTATCCCAGTAGTTCTGAATTGTAAAATGCACAAATTAGATATTTAAATCAGACAACACCTATATGACCCTTTGCCCCTATTTTTACATAAATTATCCTTAAAATAGCTCTCCTAGTTGTATTCCCTTTTTAAATAAGCCAGTCAGTAAATAGATAAACATGAAATGAAATAATAAAATAAACTGGTGGCTTCTCTGGTTCCAGAACTAGTAAATGGTGGGTCAACTTTGGCAGTGATTTCTGTCTTCTGACTTAATTCTAGCCCTCTCTCCACGTACTAGCCACATGGCCCTTAAGTCACTTAGTATATCCCCAAATACCTGCTAAGACTCAAATCTGGGAAGAACAATTGGTATGCCCTGAAATGATCTTTGTATTTACCTTTTAATCCCTGAAGTTAATTAAGGCAGGTTTTCCCCCTGATTACAGCCCACAAAGCATTTGGCTTTCACAGGTCTTGCACTTTTAGTTTGTAAACCCAAGCTCAGCTAATACCTTTGACAAGAGCTTTACTGAAAATCTTGGCTTTGAAAATAGAATGTAAACAAGGGTTAATTAATTCATTTGCTAATTTTGCTACCCTACTGGGGACAGTAACTCACCATTATCTTTAGTGCTAATGCTTAATAAATGCTTCTTGCTAATTTGCAGGTGGTGACAGGACTTCTCGGTAATACTCCACGTATGTAAAATCATAATAGATTTGACCTGAATGAAATATCTTTTTGGAGATAGGGAAAAACTGGAATTTCTGACACTTCTAAGTTTTTGTTTTTTTTTTAAATGGTTCACCTGGCAGTTAATATCATTCTCAACAGACAAATGTCCATTACTTCAGGAAAATCTTGTTTTAATATTAGAAAAAGTAAACTGAAGGAGGATTTTAAAATTTTCTACAATTTTTGTGAACAGCTAGGATATATCACGATTGAAGCCATTAAAAAACCATAAATAAAAGCAATGGCTTTCTGTGAAAACCTCTAAAGTAGTTCAAAATATCTAAGAGTCCAAGAGATGTTTAGAAATATCTTGCTACATCTAAGATAAAGACAGTAAATATAAGAATAGTATTAGGCTAATGCAGATTTAAAAAAATATATACAAAATTATCTTATGTATATGGACTGCTGTTTAATTTACCAGCCTACCTTTAAAATGTAAAACTGAAAAATTTAACTGTCAAGGTTTGAAGTAAAACCTCTTTAAAAGAAACAATAATTTATAAAGATAGATACCAAGATTCTGATGGGATTTACTAGTATTTAACATACTACATTTCAGTTCCTCAAGACACTTGATGGAACACACATAAAAGAAACTGTCAAGCATGGGTACATTAGAAAAATGCAAAAAAGTTCAGAAGGTAAATCTAGTTTAAACAGTATGATTAGTTGCTTAGGAATAAGTTAAATGATGTAAATTTAAAAGGAGAAAGGCATTCAAATAAAAGACCCAAAGTGTTTTGTCATTACTTATTTCCCTATTTGTCTCTTCTCATCAATACAATTTTCTACAATACAGTATTACTTTATTTTCGAATACTCAATGTGTTCTAGGCCAGTGGTTCTCAAAGTGTGGTCCCTGGACTAGCCAAACCAGCATCACCAGAGAATTTGTTAGATATGCAAATTATTGGGTTCTATGCCAGACTTACTGAACTGTAAACTACAGGGTGGGGCTTGTCACTCTATTTTAACCAGCCCTCCAGAGAATTCTGATGAATAAAAAAGTTCAAAAACAACTGCTCTAGGCCAGTCATTTCCAAAGGCAGTTGCTCTAGTTGATATATTAGACAAAGCTATTCTATGTATTCTTGGGGTTCCCTGGTGGCTCAGATGATAAAGAATCCGCCTGCAGTTTGGGAGACCTGGGGTTTGAACCCTGGGTCAGGAAGATACCCTGGAGAAGGAAACAGCTACCCACTCCAGTATTCTGGCTTAGAGAACTTCACGGACAAGAAGCCTAGCAGGCTACAGTCCATGGAGTCACAAAGAGTTGGACATGACTGAGTGACTTTCACTTTTCATTCTAAATACTTAGAACAAAAATATGGACTTAGCAAAATGAAATAGGAAGTGAGGTTAATTACTGTTTTTACATAGGACTTTACATTTCATGTCTATTAATATTTTCCTATGGCTGATAAGTAAGCATCTCATTTTATTTTGTTTTTATCACAAAATGGAGTTGTTCTTATATTTATTGGCCATTTGCATATTTTTTCTGTATATTGGTTTGTGTCCTTTGCATTTTCTAATGACTTTTATAAATTTCTTTTTTTATATTCAGGAAATTAATGCTTTGTCACATGTGTGGTAATATCTCTCCAAGTTTCCTGTTTACATTTGCCTTTATCTGTAAAATTTTAGGCATTTAACTTTTAAAAAATGTATTTAAAAGCATTTTGCTTTCATGGCTTCTGGGTTTGTGTCAAGTTTAAAGAGAACTTCCCCATTTTAACATGATAAAAATATTCACCCTTCTTTTCTTCTAGTACTTTATGGGTTTTTGTTTTGTTTGTTTTATATATTAACATATTTGATCCATTTGGAATTTATCTTGACATAAGGACTATGGTAAAATCCAACATTATTTTTCTTTCTCCAATGGTTATCTGGTTCCCAGTTCCTTTTATGGAATGATCCATTTTTGTGTTACTAATTTGCTACCTTTATTGTGCATTAAATTTCCTTATAACTTGGATTTATCTCCATGCTTTCTGAAATCCTATTCCACTGATTTATTTTCCTACGCCAACACTATACTGTTTTATTTTTTAATTTTATTTTAAAAAATATTTTAATTTATTTTTTGGTTGTGCTTGGTCTTGGTTGTGGCACTCGAGATTTTCAGTCTTTGTCACAGCATGTGAGATTTTTAGTTGCAGTATGCAAACTCTTAGTTGCAGCATCTTGGGATCTAGTTCCCTGACCAGGGATCAAACCAGGGCCCCCTGCACTGGGAGCAAAGAATCTTAGCCACTGGACCACCAGGGAAGTCCAAACAGTATACTGTTTTATAATACATTCGGATATCTGGTAAAAAACAGTCTCCCTTCAAGTAAACAACTTTAGAATTAATCTAAAGAGTTATAATTAACATAACTAATTAATTATAATTAATATAATCTAAAGAGTTAATCAATCTAAAGAGGGCTTCCCTCGTAGCTCCGTTGGTAAAGAATCTGCCTGCAATGCAGGAGACCTGGGTTCAATCCCTGGGACGGGAAGATCCCCTGAAGAAGGATGTGGCAGCCCACTCCAGTATTCTTGCCTGGAGAATACCATGGACAGAGGAGCCTGGCAGGCTACAATCCATGGGGTTGCAAGAGTTGGACATGACTTAGCGACTAAACCACCACCACTCCCCAAAGAGTTATAAGATTCTATCTTGACTCTATTAAGTTCAATGTTGTCCATCTTTATGTTTTTTTTAAATGAAAAACTGTGAAGAAGGCTGAACGCCAAAGAATTGATGCTTTTGAACTGTGGTGTTGGAGACTCTTGAGAGTCCCTTGGACTGCAAGGAGATCCAACCAGTCCATTCTGAAGGAGATCAGCCCTGGGATTTCTTTGGAAGGAATGATGCTAAAGCTGAAACTCCAGAACTTTGGCCACCTCATGCGAAGAGTTGACTCATTGGAAAAGACTCTGATGCTGGGAGGGATTGGGGGCAGGAGAAGAAGGGGACGACAGAGGATGACATGGCTGGATGGCATCACAGACTCGATGGACATGAGTCTGAGTGAACTCCGGGAGTTGGTGATGGACAGAGAGGCCTGGCGTGCTGCGATTCATGGGGTCGTAAAGAGTCGGACACAACAGCAACTGAACTGAACTGAAATGAAAAAAGTTGAAATGTATATCATCAACCAATTAAATGTATATTATAATTTTATTTGTTGTTGTTGCTGCTGCTGCTAAGTCGCTTCAGTCGTGTCCGACTCTGTGTGACCCCATGGACGGCCTCCCACCAGGCTCCACCGTCCCTGGGATTCTCCAGGCAAGAACACTGGAGAGGGTTGCCATTTCCTTCTCCAATGCATGAAAGTGAAAAGTGAAAGTGAAGTCACTCAGTGTTGTCCGACTCCTAGCGACCCCATGGACTGCAGCCCACCAGGCTCCTCCGTCCATGGGGTTTTCCAGCAAGAGTACTGGAGTGGGGTGCCATTGCCTTCTCAGTTTTATTTAAAAAGAGATGCAGCAGTATAAACATATCAGGTAATCAAGGGCCAATTCTGACTTTTTTTTCAGTCTTTAGATATTTGGCATTTTGAACATCTCAGTTATTTATTTATTTTTATCTTTATACAGTGACAAAAGTATTAACTTTTGGTGGGTTAAACTAATAGACTGTGTACATGTTTATTAGATTAGAAAACATGGTTTAACTGTTCAATAATGTATAAGGTTTTAGCCTAGTGTGCTTGAACCAAACGTGTTGAAAAAAATAATCTAATAATGCGTAAAACATTGAATGAGAGAAAAATGCATGAAAAACATGCTTTTTTTTTAGCAGCTCCTTTCATCCAGTGAGAACATTATTTGAAAATTTCACTTCCACTCTGCATATTAGTAAAAGCTGGATGGGGATGGAACCCAGGTCTCCCACATTGCAAGCAGATTCTTTACCATCTGAGCCACCCAGGGAAGCCCAAGAACACTGGAGTGGGTTGCCATTCCCTTCTCCAGGGGAGCTTCCGAACCCAGGAATCAAACTGGGGTCTCCTGCATTGCAGGTGGATACTTTACCAGCTGAGGTACCAGGGTAGCCCCTGAAACTGATAACATAGTAATAAAAAAGTGTTATGAATAGTTATACTATGTACACAAGTAATAAGCAGACACATTATTGCAGGAAGTCACTGCAAGTTGTATTTCTTTTAACCCTGTGAATATTCACTCATAAGACAGGACTAGGGTGGAGAAGGCTAGAGGGTTGTGTATCAGCAAAGGAAACTCTCAAGGGGAGTAATGTGGTCATTCACTGGGAGAAGCCAGTGTGTGCCTTTCGCTTAGGTCTGGTTAACAACGTGCTTGCTAACTAATAACTAAGCCTTTCAGTGTCTCTGGGAGGTGACTTGGGCAAGCCCTCTAGACCCCTCAGTGAGAAAAACTTAAGCAGGAAACTTTTGTGGGGTTAGGTGGGGAAAAGGATTAAGAACTGCTCTTAGGTACTTCTAAGCATTAGGGTTTGCCCGATTAGATCTGTCTTTTTCATTTTTTAAAATTTATTTATTTTTTGGCTGTGCTGTGCAGCTTGTGAGATCTTAGTTCCCTGACCAGGGATTGAGCCTGAGCCCCGACACTGGAAGCAAAGAGTTTTAACCACTGGACCACCAGGGAAGTCCCAGGTCTCTCTCTTCTAAACAGTGGACCTTACATAACTCTCAGGAAAGAGGAGGAAGGCAAAAGTCACCTTTCATGCTTGCTGCTTTGACATTCACATCACTTGTGTCCCTTAGCCCCTGGGCTGGTGCCTCTTTCTGACTGCATGAAAATCATGCCATCCCTTAGGTTAAATCAGGCTTCACTCTTCTACCCGAATGTCATCCTACCCAACTCCACCCCTTCTCTTCCCAGGGAAATTCTGCTTGTTTCTTCATTTCCATTTCTGAAGTTTTTCTTCCCAATCACTGATATAAGCTGCTTTCCTACCTAAGTCTTTTAATTTAAAATTTCTTTCTCTCCACCACCTTCTAGAAAAAGAATGTGTCAACTCCCCTCTTAAAGAAGAGCTTTAAGATACTTCAACTTCCCCATGTTCAACCCTAACTAGATCTTTTAGCTTAAGTTACCTTACTTCAAATTACTGGCTTCCAATGTTTCCAGTGCAGTCTTTAAACCAGTCACTGATTCATTATTTGCAAGTCAGTCTACTATGTTACTGGTTTTATAAAAGGCCATTTCCGTTTTTCACATGAATTATTTTTTAAAAAATATTTACTTGGCTGTTTTGGCTCATGGGATCTTTGTACGTTGTGTCACGTGGGATCTCTTGCACATGGACTCTAGTTGTGGTGCACAGGCTTAGTTCCCTGACCAGAGATCGAACGGGCATTCCCTGCACTGCAAGCCGGATTCTTAACCACTGGACTACCAGGGAAGTCTCATGAATCACTTCTTTTAATACTCTCTTTCCCTGTTCTCTCATCAAAAAAGTTCTTCCCATTAATTTTGGTGAGAGCACGTACCCCCACCCCCATCCATCAACTAGCTAGCTAAGGATACATAGTAAGTAGTCTTTTACCCTCACCCTCCTAGGATGCTTTGTGCCTCCCTCAAACTTCAGGCAAGTGCTGATAACACAGTGAGACAGAAAGAATACTGTACTGTTTGACAGCCTGAATCTCCAACTACCTATGGGAATGGTATTGTAGGGGATGCTGGCATCCATGGATGGTGGAGTGGAATGGGGAAGGGGAGTGTGTTGCAGGGTGTGGGGGCGATGTGTAAATGATTGCTAAGCTCCCCAAGTTCTATGCTTTGATACAATTCAGTCTAAAGAGCAACTTTTGTACAGAGTGCAAAGGTCTATGAACTGTGCCTTTAACTGTTTTATGTACTATGAGAGAATTAGGAACCAAGCAGATGATTATTAATGGTAGCTATAGGTGGCATAGGCAGATGTTTCCTGATGCAGCACTGAGTGGTTTAATATTCAAAATACTGAAAGGATTTCATAAAGATATAATAATGCTCATTAGATGCTGAAATAAGAACAAGAAAACAACTTTAACAGGATACTATTTGTACTTCTACAGTTGGATGAAAAAAGTCTCAAACCATCATGAACATATACTGACAAAACCAAGACACTACTGTACCTCTTGTAATTCTAAAGTATAAAAACAGTTCATTTCAAAACATATTGCTCAGTCTGAAAAGTCAACATTTTTTATATGGAAAGGTAAATACTCTTTCTCTTCTCCATTGTGTATTCAGGTTACTTATTTACAGTCCCACAGAGAAGGAAAAAGCACACACTAAGAAGTGACCTAAAAGATGTTTTGAAAATTAAGTTACCTGGGTAGCTTAGCAAAGCTCAAGTTTTTGACAGTGAAGTCTCCATTGGGCCAATAAAACACATCTGCCCCTAATATATAATTGAATGTTAGCAATCACTTGATAAAAGTCAGATATCTTGGCAATGTCTACATTTAAGCAGGCAAATTCCCTGAAATGAGCTTAAAAGCTGTTTAAAATAAAATAGGTAAGTACGGGTTTGAAAAACCAAAGTAAAATAAACCATTCATTCATAAATTATTTATTGAGCATTGATATTAAGAAGAGATGACAAGAATACACAGAAGAACTGTACAAAAAAGATCTTCACGACCCACATAATCACGATGGTGTGATCACTCACCTAGAGCCAGACATCCTGGAGTGTGAAGTCAAGTGGGCCTTAGAAAGCATCACTATGAACAAAGCTAGTGGAGGTGATGGAATTCCAGTTCAGCTATTCCAAATCCTAAAAGATGATGCTGTGAAAGTGCTGCACTCAATATGCCAGCAAATGTGGAAAACTCAGCAGTGGCCACAGGACTGGAAAAGGTCAGTTTTCATTCCAATCCCAAAGAAGGGCAATGCCAAAGAATGCTCAAACTACTGCACAATTGCACTCATCTCACACGCTACTAAAGTAATGCTCAAAATTCTCCAAGCCAGACTTCAGCAATATGTGAACCGTGAACTTCCTAATGTTCAAGCTGGTTTTAGAAAAGGCAGAGGAACCAGAGGTCAAATTGCCAACATCCGCTGGATCATAGAAAAAGCAAGAGAGTTCCAGAAAAACATCTATTTCTGCTTTATTGACTATGCCAAAGCCTTTGACTGTGTGGATCACAATAAACTGTGGAAAATTCTGAAAGAGATGGGACTACCAGACCACCTGATCTGCCTCTTGAGAAATTTGTATGCAGGTCAGGAAGCAACAGTTAGAACTGGACATGGAACAACAGACTGGTTCCAAATAGGGAAAGGAGTACATCAAGGCTGTATATTGTCACCCTGCTTATTTAACTTATATGCAGAGTACGTCATGAGAAACGCTGGACTGGAAGAAACACAAACTGGAATCAAGGTTGCTGGGAGAAATATCAATAACCTCAGATATGCAGATGACACCACCCTTATGGCAGAAAGTGAAGAGGAACTCAAAAGCCTCTTGATGAAACTGAAAGTGGAGAGTGAAAAAGTTGGCTTAAAGCTCAACATTCAGAAAATGAAGATCATGGCATCTGGTCCCACCACTTCATGGGAAATAGATGGGGAAACAGTGGAAACAGTGTCAGACTTTATTTTTCTGGGCTCCAAAATCACTGTAGATGGTGACTGCAGCCATGAAATTAAAAGATGCTTACTCCTTGGAAGGAAAGTTATGACCAACCTAGATAGCATATTCAAAAGCAGAGACGTTACTTTGCCAACAAAGGTTTGTCTAGTCAAGGCTATGGTTTTCCCTGTGGTCATGTATGGATGTGAGAGTTGGACTGTGAAGAAGGCTGAGCGCCAAAGAATTGATGCTTTTGAACTGTGGTGTTGGAGAAGACTCTTGAGAGTCCCTTGGACTGCAAGGAGATCCAACCAGTCCATTCTGAAGGAGATCAGCCCTGGGATTTCTTTGGAAGGAATGATGCTAAAGCTGAAACTCCAGTACTTTGGCCACCTCATGGGAGGAGTTGATTCATTGGAAAAGACTCTGATGCTGGGAGGGATTGGGGGCAGGAGGAGAAGGGGACGACAGAGGATGAGATGGCTGGATGGCATCACTGACTCGATGGACGTGAGTCTGAGTGAACTCCGGGAGCTGGTGATGGACAGGGAGGCCTGGCGTGCTGCGATTCATGGGGTCACAAAGAGTCGGACACGACTGAGCGACTGATCTGATCTGATCTGATCTGATTCTAGACGTAGAGGATGGAGCAGTGAGCAAAACAAGAGTCTGTTAAGAATCCTATATTACTTCTAAATGGTGGACTGAATCAACATTTGAATTTATATCTTAATCCCTTTGGGTGGATTGTATTAAAAAAAAGCAGTCAACTTCCCTGAAAACATCGTGACAAACTATCAAGAGACTAATACAAAATGGACCTGAAGTAAAGCTCTCACGAGCTCTTACTTCTTTGGTCAATAAGAGCTTAAAACAGTGTCATATGCCTGCTATGTAGAGGGGTAGGGGATGGCTTGTTGAAGATCACAAAGCAACTGAGTGGCAGAGTTAGGAATTACATCTAGACTTTCAAGTCATCAGTCCAATGATTTTTCTGAGGACTGCTGCTGCTGCTGCTGCTGCTGGTAAGTCGCTTCAGTCATGTCCGACTCTGTGCGACCCCATAGGCGACAGCCCACCAGGCTCCCCCATCCCTGGGATTCTCCAGGCAAGAACACTGGAATGGGTTGCCATTTCCTTCTCCAATGCATAAAAGTGAAAAGTGAAAGTGAAGTCGCTCAGTCGTATCCGACTCTTCGAGATTCCATGGACTGCAGCCTACCAGGCTCCTCCGCCCATGGGATTTTCCAGGCAACAGTACTGGAGTGGGGTGCCATTGCCTTCTGAGGACTAGCCTGCCTCTATTTATTAAATGGATCTTCACAATTTTAGAGCCAGTTACATTTTTTTCCCTGTAAAATTACCCATTAGTGAAAATATATAGGTTAAATATGACTATTTTCCTGGTTCTACTATGATGTGATAAAAAGACTGGATGCAATCTCAGTTTTATTAAAAATATATATGCATACAAGAGTATGGAGAATTCTCTTCATTATATTTTTATGTACTTTAAGCATTTTCTATAACGAACATCAATCACTTTTACAGTTGGAAAGGTAAAACAGGAGTTTTAAATAACTTATCCCTACTCCAAACCACAAAAAATTAGGTTAACTGAAATGCTTAGAGAAAAGATGATTAACACAGTGTTAACCAGACACATAACCAGAAACTTGGTAAGAAATGTGTCTGGGGGAGACAACAGCCATCTATTCAAGTGACCAAATGGCTTCAAAAAACAATAGCGGCCTCACCAGCTAGGATTGTGTTTACAAATGCATGGTGTTTATCAAGTGGCTTAATGGCATAAAGGGTCAGGTCAGCCCTGAGGATTACACAAAAGTCTTGCCTGTATCAGCAGACGTTCCGAAACATTTCAATGTGTGAATATAGGAGCCACGAGGCCAAGGTGAAATGTTATTTACCAAGTTACTCTTTGACCAAAGTTTAAAAGCCGAAACAACGAGCATTGTGCTCCAGTTTTTTATCAAGGAGAACCTTTACTCACTCAATAAATACACTGAAGAGCAGGCAGTCATGTAGCCTAAGAGGAGCAGAATTCCATCTTGTAAGTCAGTCTCCTTCTTCTGCCCCTCACAAAATCTGTACGCTCTCTGGGCTTCAGTGTTTCTACGCTAAAAATGTTGACATGGTCTCTACAGGTCCTTCCATCTTTGTTAGTTTTGATTCTAGAACGCAGGCAGGGGAGTTAGAGAACTATGGAGAAAGTTCTTTAATATGCTCTTCTTCAACACCAGAGGGAGAGAGAGGGTGGGGGGGGAGAGAGAGAAAGAGAGAGAGAGGGAGGCAGAGGGAGAGAGAGAGAAAGAGATAATAGAGCAAGAGAGAGAAACACTAAGCAGATGCAAACCACCGGTTCCTCAGCAAAGGCACCTAGGAGGAGTCATCCAAATTCCCTAGAGCTGCTGGGAGAATCCCACACCTCATTACAATACTTGCTGAGTGGCTTCGTCCCAAGAAAAGCCACAGAAAGGAAATATCATTAAAAAAGCGTATATGCATTGGGGGGAAGCTGTTCCCTCCCTAACACCCGACTCAGCCAAGGCTGTTGTTCCCTATTGTTGAACAGGATGTAACAGGACTGCCAAGCACAGCCCAGGAACCTGCTAACTAGGTGCACCGACAGTGTTTGTTTTGGAACCATTTACCAACAGAGGAATGTGTCAGGCTGATTAGTGAAAAAAGGGTATGTAATGTATGTGTATTCGAGTCCAGATGAGGGCATAATCCAGGTATTTGGTCTGTTTGTGCAGGGACTCACAGAAACTGAAGGCTGAGCAAATAGGAAGCTACGAGGGAAGACCAGCGTCTGCGTGGTGCTTCTCCCGCCTCCTCCTGCGGAGTTTTCTCCTACTCCCCTGACTCCCACCAAAAGATTCCTGCCCAAACGTGAAACTCTCTTTCATGAAATGACAAAACTCTAATGGGTTGCCCAGAAAAATGGAAGAGCCTTTGTAAGGTCGCTGACAGATTCAGAGTTTGATAATTTTCTAGGCACTAAGTGGCAACTCAGGCAAAGCCATCTCCACGGTTACCTTCCATGAACAAATCAAAGGAAACTAGGGCGATGGGAAACACAGCTCTTAATGGACTGTTGAAGATGTGCTAAGAACTGCCCATCTCAGCATCTTCTGTGTGAAGAAGTAATTCTATACATCATAACAAAGCAGTTTTCTTTCTCTAGTTTTAAACAAACCTTTTAAAGGTTGGACTACAGTTAGTTACTTGAAGCTTCATGTCTTGATGAAGCTTAAAGAAGGGCAGAGGGTGCCAAGACAAAGAACAAAGTCCATGCCCCAACAAGTTCAGGTCCTGAGGGGCAGGATGATGTGAATTGCAATGAGATGCAAAATGACAAAGGCCAATTCCAGAGGTCAAGGTGTTGGGAGGAGTCCCTGTGCTCTTTGGTACAAGCTAGACATTTCTGGAGTTTGGCCAAAATGGATGAAAGTGATGGGGCTTGAACTGAATTCTTTAGGAGACTTTTTTTTTTTTTTCTTCTGTAAGCTAACCTGACAAAGGGCTTGCCAGGTGGCTCAAAGAGCAAAGACTCTGCCTGCAATGTGGGAGACCTGGGTTTGATCCCTGGGTTGGGAAGCTTCCCTGGAGGAGGGCATGGCAACCCACTCTAGTATTCTTGCCTGGAAAATCCCGTGGAGGGAGGAGCCTGGCAGGCTACAGTCCATGGGGTCACAAAGAGTTGGACACCACTGAGAGACTAAACACAGCACAACCTGACAAAATAGATTTCAAAAGTGAAAAAGAGGATAAGGCCTCTTAGAAACTCACTCACTATGGGCTGTTCCATTCGGCCAGTGTTTGTTCTCAATAGACAACTGTACGGAATGTTCTGTGAATGTGTGCAGACTGGATGTGGTGTCAGAGTATGTTAACTCAACCGGTAAGAGTTTGCTGTTGTTAAGTTCAGGGTCCTGTATGCAATCGTGGTTTCTTAAAGGAGGGGAGGAAGTTGCTAACTACTAGCTAACACTCAGTCTGCTTCTCCAAGTCCCTAGTGCTTCAACAAAACATGTAACCCTTTGAGAAGACTAACCAGGGAGCCGCAGATGCCCTAACACAGGAAGAACACATGCTCGGCGATGCCTTCCCAGGACAAGGGCATGTCATCACTCTCCCTAGGCCAACACTCACGCCAGAGAATTACTTGAAATGATAGATCAGCTGCTTCAACCTTATGTAGAAAGCTGCAGTGTTACTTCAGACTTAAACTATGTTCCTCTGAGTGTTAGTCGTTCAGTCATGTCCGACTCTTTGCAACCCCATGGACTGTAGCTCGCCAGGCTCCTCTGTCCATGGGATTCTCCAGGCAAGAATACTGGAGTGAGTAGCCATTCCTTTCTCCAGAGGATCTTCCCAACCCAGGATTGAACCTGGGTTTCCTGCATTGTAGGCAGATTCTTTATTGACTGAACAACCAGGGAAGCCCAATGCTCCTCTAGCTTCATAAGTATTTTTTTCCAGGTTTATTGAGATACAGTTAACGTATAATATTGCATTAGTTTCAGGCATACAACATGATAATTTGATGTAGGTACATGTTGCAGAAGGATCACCACAATAAGTTTAGCTAACTCCATCACCTTACATAGTCACAATTTTTTTTTTCTTGTGCTGAGAACTTTTAAGATATATTTTCTTAGCAACTTTCAAATATATGATATAGTATTGCTATCTCCAATTCAATCTCTGGATTGGGAAGATCTTCTGGAGGAGGAAATGGCAACCTACTCCAGCATTCTTGACAGTGAAATTCCAAGGACAGAGGAGCCTGGTGGGCTATAGTCCACAGGGTCGCAGGGTCAGACATGACATAGCGACTAAGCCTGCTGCTGCCGCCACCGCCATGCTATACAGTATTCATCTTATAAACGGAAATTTGTACCTTTGACCCCCTTAACTCATTTTGCCCACTGCATACCCGCCACCTCTGGCAACTGCTAATCTGTTCTGAGTTTGCTTTTTTAGATCCCACATTATAGGTGATATCATACAATATCTGTCTTTCCCTGTCTGACTTTTTTCACTTAGTGCCAGTATTATAAATTCTCTTAACTAATCACTGCAGATGGTGACTGCAGCCATGAAATTGAAAGATGCTTGCTCCTTGGAAGAAAAGTTATGACCAACCTAGACAGCATATTAAAAAGCAGAGACATTATTTTGCCAACAAAGGTCTGTATAGTCAAGTTTTTTCCAGTAGTTATGCATGGATGTGAGAGTTGGACTGTGAAGAAAGCTGAGTGCCGAAGAATTGATGCTTTTCAACTGTTTTGTTGGAGAAGACTCTTGAGAGTCCCTTGGACTGCAAGGAGATCCAACCCATCCATTCTAAAGGAAATCAGTCCTGAATATTCATTGGAAGGACTGATGCTGAAGCTGAAACTCCAATACTTTAGCCACCTGATGTAAAGAGCTGACTCATTTGAAAAGACCCTGATGCTGGGAAAAATTGAAGGCAGGAGGAAAAGGGGATGACAGAGGATAAGATGGCTGGATGGCATCACCGACTCAATGGACATGAGTTTGAGTAACCTCTGGGAGTTGGTGATGGACAGGGAGGCCTTGTGTGCTGCAGTCCATGGGGTCACAAAGAGTTGGACATGACTGAGTGACTGAACTGAACTAATCAGTTTTTTAAAAAAGCTCTGTCAGTGTTCTTAATGAATACACATAACATACTTGGGAGAGCTGAACCAAACAGTAAATAGTTATGGGATGTTAACTATATGAAACCCACCAAATTCATGTGGTAGTGGTTTAGTCACTAAGTCATACCCGACTGTTAAGACACCGTGGACTGTAGCCTGCCAGGCTCCTCTGTCCATGGGATTCTCTAGGCAAGAGTACTGGAGTGGGTTGCCATTTCCTTCTCCAGGGGATCTTCCTGATCTAGGAATTGAACCGGGGTCTTATGTGTTGCAGGCAGATTCTTTACTGACTGAGCTATGAGGGAAACCAAATTCATGTATTAATGTGTAATGTTCTTATAGTACTCTACATCAAAAGTGAAAATGAAAATCAAAATGTTAATTGCTCAGTTGTATCCAAATGAGTCACCCTATGGACTGTAGCCTGTTGGGCTCCTCTGTCCATGGAATTCTCCAGGCAGGAATACTGGAGTGGGTAGCTATTTCCTTCTCCAGTGGATCTTCCCAACCCAGGGATTGAACCAGAGCTTCCCTTGTGGCTCAGATGGTAAAGAGTCTGCCTGCAATGTGGGAGACCCGGGTTTGATCCCTGGGTCAGGAAGATCCTCTGGAGAAAGAAATGGCAACCTATTCCAGTACTCTTGCCTGAAAAATCCTATGGATGGAGGAGCCTGGCAGGCTATAGTCCATGGGGTCACAGAGTCAGACGTGACTGAGTGACTTTACTTTCTTTCTTCTTTTCCGGCACTGCAGGCAGATTCTTTACCATCTAAGCCACCAGGGAAGCCCATTCCATATCTAAATACAGCCCCAAATGGGAGTGGGGTCATTAAATCTTAAAGTGCAATGTTTTCCATACTGGAAAACCTGTGGGGATGGCTTGTCTGTGGCATGAAAAATTCAACATGGCTGAATGGATCAGATTGAAAGGATGGAATTGATTTATGATAGCTGATATATTTTGTTAAGTCTTATGTTAAAATGCATGCAGAGTATTATCTAAGAGGAAGCATTTATGTCCTTGTGATGTGGAAACATTTCAAGATTGAGGACTGGCACCTTCACAGACATGTGTGAAGCAGGATGGCTTCCTTAGCAGCATTCTGTCCTTAGTAACAAAAGAAGATCAGTGATATGCAGAGATATTGGAAAGAAAGCTGGATAGAAGGTAATTTTAAGATTAAAAAAAAAAACACACACCTAAGTTCTGGGTCATTCTGTGGGTTTATCTGACTTTTTTGCTTTTATACTGATTGCTTTCTCTTACATCTTAGGGCTGTTATCGGTCTAATCTTCTGATTTGTCTTTCTGAGAATTTAGAGCCCTTATTTCTTACTCTCCATCAAGAAGGCTGTGTTTTGTCATTCCTCCTTCCTCAGGATGTAGACCTGGACCTTTGTTTTCACAGAAGGTCCCTCCCTCCTAGAGCTGAGCTCTCTTTTCAGTCCTCTACAGGGGTAAATGCTGGATTAGGCTCAAGTAAAGCAGTTTTGTGATTCTGGATCTTTCTACTGTATTCAAAATCTTGCAACCTGGATTTCAGTGTTTTCCTATTTAAAGGAGAGAGGTATGTATTTAATCTGGGATGTCCCTTCCTAAACCTGATAAAGGCAGGCCCTCATTCCACAGGTACCCCCGGCTGAACATGGCCTGCCCCGGCTGCACAGAGGGGGAAGCCTGGCTCTGGTCCCCTTTCCCAGCTCCCCCGCCCCCTCAGGATAGCCCTTTGGGGGTTCACAAAACAAAGGCAGAGCTTTTCCCCAGCCCAATCTAACTCCAGCTCACTGCTCCAAGTATAAAAAAAAAGTCCAGGTTGGCAAATAAAGGGAAAATTGTAAAGAACAGTTTTGTGGGGAGGTTTCTTTAATAACAGGTACATACGATTTTCAAATTTCTTTTAGGGGGTATGCTGCAAAAACAGTTTGAAGACTATAGGTACAGAAAAAACAGTGATGTACAATGAAAAAAGCACAGATTTTAGAGTCAGATATATCTGGCTTCACGTTTTGGCTTTATCTCTTGGGCCAAGTTAATTGCCTCCTCTGAAACTAGGTTTCCTCATTATAAAAATGGAGGTAACAATACTTCCTCAGAGGACTGGCAGAAGAATTAAATGATGAGATATGAAAACTGCTGGCACTAGTAAGTATTACTGCGATTCCCCTACAAGCCCAGAATAGTGGCTATGTCAGCCAGAGGTGCTGTTCTAAAAATTAATACTAGGGTTTTACTTCTAAATTACACATTTGTGAAGTTTCCTTCTGCAGAACAATTCATTTAATAAGGAAAAGAAAGTCTTAAGAGTTGACCAATGTTTGATAATGTTGTTGTTTAATCACCAAGTCACGTCCAACTCTTTTGTGACTCCATAGACTGTAGCCCGCCAGGCTCCTCTGTCCATGGAATTTTCCAGGCAAGAATACTGGAATGGGTTTCATTTCCTTTTCAAGGATATATTCCCGATCCAGGGATCGAACCCACGTCTCCTGGATTGGCATGCAGATTCTTTACCACTGAGGCACCTGGGAAGTCCTGGTGATATATGGCCATAATCAAATAAGCATGTTAGAACTGGGTATATGCTGATACTGAAGTGCATGAATCAGTGCTTTAGAGCTCAACGTGGAGTTTTCTCCTCTGTTTAGAAATTGTGGAACATCTTTCTACTCACAGTGCATGTCATTCCCCTTAGTGGAACCCCAGGTCGACCCCCTCCACTGTGGCTCCTCCCACGTGTGAACGCAGCTGCCTGGTGGCTTGTCTGTCTCTTACTGGAGACTGTCAACTATTTGTGAGCAAGGAGCACGCCGGGTTCACTTTGTGTCTCCAGAACCCAGCCCAGTGCACAAACATAATATGCTCAGTGAATCATTTATTGAAGGAATGAATAGTTCTAATGCTTGTGGAATGTTCTTTACTGAATTGTAATTATGTTGTTCACATGATAGTTGGGTCTGAAAGGATATTAAATATAGTTCTGAGGGCACAGGGGTGTTGGATTTAGCAAGATGGTTTAGATACGTATGTGGTAACAATTTCACTAAAACTAAATTTCTAGGATTTTCACATATAGATTTTTAAAACATATTTTACTATGGAAAATGTCAAACATATTCAGAAAGTAGAGAGGATAGTATAATAAACCCCTGCACACCTATCACCTAGTTTCAATGATTATCTCGTTCATCTATATTCATCTTCTCCCTCCCACCATCAGATTATTTTGAAGCAAATCTGATTTATCATCACTTCATCTGTAAAGATTTCAGTTATACATAGATTTTAAAATTTATCCCACTATTCAAATTTATTTTTATTTATATATGTGTATGTTGCTCAGTTGTGTTCAACTCTTTGTGACCCCATGGACTGTAGTCTTCCAGGCTCTTGTCCATAGAGTTTTTCAGGCAAGAATACTGGAGTGGATTGCCATTTCCTTCTCCGGAGGATCTTCCTGACCCAGGGATTGAACCTGGGTCTCTTGTACCCCCTGCATTGGCAGGTGGATTCTTTACCATTAGCGCCAGCTTTACTTAGTACATCTTTATAGCTATGTTTTAAATCTGCAACTCTATTTCTGATTACAGTTTTCCATCAGTAAATCTTTTATTAGGGTTTGTTTGTCCTTTTCCATTGACATGTATAATCCACTCCCAGCATTTAAGTGGAAATTGAACACCATGAGAAAGCTCGGCAGGTTCCTGGCAAGTATTATGAACCTGGAGTTCCAGGAAGGCTCAGGGCTCCTTCAAACTCAGACATCTGTGCAAGCAAATTAAGGGAACTGAATCTGACTAAGGGAGAAACAGAGGATTCCGACTGTATTCCTTCCTACAAGGTAAAGGCCTTATGAGCCCATGGCCGTGCAAATGTGGTCATTTTGGTTGTGAGAATCCAGCATCTTGGATCATGACAATAGGTATCTTAGAGGAGGGGTTCTTTCTCCTGCATGTGACTCAGAATCACATGGGGAGTCTTTGAAGATACTGATTCTGGGGATTTAAAGAAGCCAGATCTCACAGGAGATTCAGATGTGCAGTGAGAGAGGAGCACCTGTGTCCTGCAAGAGACAAGTACCGAGACTGAGGGCTTTAAACGTGTGTGCACCCCAGCACCCTGATTTTGGTTTCTAATATTCTCTATTAAAAAGGAACCGGGGCCCCCTGAAGAAATGGCTGCTTCTACGATTAGGGCAGGAATTATATAAGATGAGCTGGGAGCATTGGGCAGTGCTAGAAAGTAAGGAACTGCTCAACACCAAAACCTCCATAATCACTGTGATATGCCAAGGGGACACAGGAGCCAACTGAAAGAGTTAAATGGCTAAAACTGGAACGGTTTGAGTAACACAAGCAAGTGGTTTTGGATAACCCAAAGTACAAAATAAATACTTTTTATTTATTTTATATATTTTGGGCTCCCTGGTGGCTCAGATGGTAAAGAATCTGCCTGCAATGCAGGAGACCCAGGTTCGATCCCTTGGAGATGGAAATGGCAACCTACTCTAGTATTCTTGCCTGGAGAATTCCATGGATAGAGAAGCCTGGTGGGCTACAGTCCATGGGGTCACAGAGAGTCAGACACAACTGAGGGACTAACACACACACATAAAATAAATATGCATGAGTCCATACTGATATGAATAAATAATTGAAAAAATAAATGGGAAAGAAGAAACAAATCTCTTAGGCAGAAGAATTCCAAATGACTTTGTACATATTCCACTCATGTAAGTCCCCACTGCTTAAGTGTGGGTCAAACACACTGACTTCCAGAAGGAAAGTATAAAAAGGAGATGGGAGTGGGTGGGGGATGAGTAACTTTGATGTGGAGACACAAAAACTATAGTGATCAGTCATGTTCATAGTATGTACCCATGATATGATATCATGATGAAATGACACTACCTCTTTGTTCTTCCTCCCAAACCCATAGAACCTGGTATAATCATAAGAAAGACAACAAGTATGACCCAATAGAAGGACTGTACAAAATACCTGACCAGTACCCTGCAAAACTGTCAAGGCCATGAAAACAAAATCTGAAAGACTGGTACCACCACGAAGCAGAGAATGATGAAGCAATTAAATGTAATGTGACATTCTGGAACAGAAAAGATGACTAGGTAGAAACTAAGGAAATCAGAGAAAAAAAAAAGCCTAGGGATTTCAGCTAATAATTGTATATCAATATTGGTTCATAATTGTAACAAATGTACCATACTAATGTAAGGTGTTAATAGTGAAAACTGGGTATGGAACATAAAGGACTTTTCTGTACTATCTTTGTGATTTTTCTGTAAATCTAAAGTTGTTCTAATAGAGTTTATTAAAACTTTTCAGCTTTGACCTCTGAGCCAAATGTTCTGCTGAATGAACTGTTTTAACAGGTTTTATTTTTTAGGATAGGGCTTCCCTGGTGGCTCCGCAGTAAAGAATCCACCTGCTAACACAGGAGATATGGGTTTGATCCCTTGGTCAGGAAGATACCCTAGAGAAGGAAATGGCAACCTGCTCTGGTGTTTGCCTGGGAAATCCCATGGACAGAGGAACCTGGCAGGCTATAGTACACAAGGTGCCAAAGAGTTGGACACAACTTAGCAACTAAACGACGACAACATTTTTAAGGTTTAGATTTACAGGAAAACTGAGTAGGTAGTACAGAGTTCCCATATTATGACCTCCAGTTTTCCCGATTCTCGACATCTTGCAGTAGTGTAGTAGTTTGTTGCAATTAATGAACCAATATTGGTATATTATTAGCTGAAGTCCACAGTTTAAAATAAAGAGTTATTCTGTGTTGTACGGTTCTATGAATTTTGACAAACGTATAATGTCATGTATGCACTATTACAGAATCATATAGAATAATCTCATTGCCCCCAAATTTCCTGTGCTTCACCTATTCATTCCTCCCTACACCCTCTCAAGACCCTGGCAATCATTGATTTTCTTATTGTCTGTATAGTTTTGCCTTTTTCAAAATGTCACATTCTTGGAATCATACAGTAAGTAACTTTTTCAGATTGGCTTCTTTCACTCAATAATATGCATTTAAGTTTCCTCCATGTCCTTTTGCGGCATAATAGCTCATTTCTTTTATCCCTGAATAATACTGCACTATATGGATAAACCACAGTTTCTTTATCCATCCACTTAGTAAAGGACAACTTGGTTGTTTCCAATTTGGGGCAATTAGGAATAAAACTGCTATAAATACCCATGTATAGATTTTTAAGTGAACGTAAGTTATAAACTCATGTTATTTAAAGGTATATTGTTATTTTTCAAATATTTGGGTATTTTGCAGGTATCTTCCTATTATTGATTATAGTTTAATTTCATTATGGTCTGAGACCATACTTTGTATAAATTCTATTCTTTAAAATTTGTCCAGATGTGTTTAATGGCCCAGAATGTGATCTCTTTCTTAGTAAATATTCCATGTGAGCTTGAGAAGAATGTATATTCTGTTTTTGGATGGACACATGAATTGACATGGATGTCCATTAGATTCACTTGGTTGATAGTGCTTTTCAATTACTATACATTCACTGATTTTCTGCCTATGGGATCTGTCAGTTACTGACAAAGGGGTGCTGAAGTCTCTAGCTATAATAATTATTACTTGCTCAGTTGTATCTGACTCCTTGTTTCCCTATGGACTGCAGCCCACCAGACTCCTCTGTCCACGGGATTTCCCAGGCAAGAATACTGGAGTGGATTGCCATTCTCTTCTCCAGGGGATCTTCCCAACCCAGGGTCTTCCACATTGCAGACACCAGGGAAGCCCAGCTATAATAATGGATATACTTAAATATAATTGTGGATTCATCTGTTTCTCCATGCAGTTGTTGGTTTTTGCCTCATGCATTTTTGACTCTCTGTTCATACACACTAAAGATGGTTTTTTATTAAGAACTGATCCAGTTATCATTATATAATGCCCCTCTTTATCATGGTGTAAAGAATTGGTATTATTTCTTCCAATATTCAACAAAAGTCACCAGTGAAGCCATTTGACTTCTTCATGGGAAGAAGAAGAAAAAATTACTATTTCAATTTCTTGTTGAAGGCCTATTTATATTTCTATTTCTTCTTGAGTCAGTTTTGGTACTTTGTCTTTCTAGAAATTTATCCATTTAATCTAAGTGGTCTAACCTGTTGGCATGAAGTTGTTTATACTGCCTCTTAAAAATTCTTTTAATTGCTATACCTTTTTTCTTTCCTGATACTGGCAATTGGTATCTTCTCTCTTAATTTTTTGGTCAGCCCACCTAAAAGGCTATCAAGTTTGTTAATCTTTTCAAAGAACCAATTTGCGGTTTCATTGACTTATTGTTTTTCATTTCATTGACATCTTCTCTAATCTTAGTTCTTTCTTTCCTCCTGCTTGCTTTGGATTTACTTTGCTTTTCATAAGTTTCTTAAAGTGGAATTTTAGGTTATTAATTTGAGACCTTCTTTCCTCTTTTCTGATATAGGTGTTAATAGCTATAAATTCCTCTCAAAGAACTACTTAAGCTGCATTCCATACATTTTGATATTTTGCATTTCATTTTCACTCATTTAAAAATATTTTAGGGATGTCCCTGGCAGTATTTAAGACTTCACCTTCCAATGCAGGGGTTGCAGGTTCAATCCCTGGTTGGGGAGCTAAGATTCTACATGCTTCACAGCCAAAAACACCAAAACACAGACCAGAAGCAATATTGTAACAAATTCAATAAAGACTTACAAAACTTATTTTAAAAATTGATACATTAAAATGGTGAACTTAATGCTCTTTAAAATTTTTTTTAAATTTCTCTTTTGGTGGATTTCTTCTTTGACACATGGGTTTTTAGAGTACATTATTTAATTTCCAAATACTTTGGGGTTTTTCAAAATTTTTTTCTACTAGAGATCTTAATTCCATGTTTCAGAGAACACATCTGGTATGGTTTTAATCTTTTAAATTTATGGAGACTTCTTTTATGGCCCAGAATATATGGCATATTCAGTTGGAAGTATTTTTTTAATTTTTACTTTTTTATTAAACATTTTTTATTGCAGTATAATTCACATAAAACTCACTCTTTTAAAGTGTAAAATTCACTGCTTTTTAGTATATTCACAAGACTGTATAACCATCACCACTATCCAATTCTAGAACATTTGTATCACCCCCCCCCAATAAATCCATGCTCATTACTAGCTATTCTCTTTCCCCCTTCCCCAGGCTCTAGGCACCTACAAATCTACTTTCTGTCTCTATAGATTTGTCTTTTGGGTACATTTCATATAAACAAAACATACATGGCCTTTTGTGTCTGGCTTCTTGCGCTTAGCATAATGGCTTCAAGGTTCATCCACTCTGCAGCATATACTTCATTCCTTTTTAGATGGGATAATATTTCACTATGTGGATATATCACATTTTGTTTATCCAATCATTAGCTGATAGGCATTTATATTGTTTCTAATTTTTGATTACTATGAATACTGTTGCTATGAACATTTGTATACAAGTTTTTGTGTGGTATACATTTTTAAGAAGTATATAATCTTTAGGCCAAGTATATAATCTTGAGCTAAATAACAGTACTCAGGAATCTGGATGCAGGAGTGTGTGTGTGTGTGTGTGTGTGTGTAGGGAATCTTATGTTTCTGTGTCTGTCTTTCTGTGTGTAGGACCTAGATATTTACAAATAATCTTTGGGTTTAAGAAGAGGCCAGAAGGGCTGAGTGGACTCTTAATATCTTAGCTTTACCACACATGCTTCAGCTCTCCCTGGCTAAGTGCCTCACCTTCTATTCTGAACCACAGAGTAAGTGAGCCCAGCAGGGTGGGAAATGAGCCATGACATTCATGCCCAGAGAAGCCAATGCACTTATGCACAAACAATGTATATTCCTATTATGCTTTTGGAATAAAAGGAAAAGTGATATGTATCATTTTATGACTCAAGAAACAGGCAACAGGAAAAACCTCACTCTTAAGTCAGGGGAAAAAAGTCGTCCATCAATCAATGGAAGTGATGATACCCAAATATTACTTTGGTTAGAAAAATAATCCCACATGGACTCCCACTTTTCTCTCCTTTGGATCCTAAAACTTTCATCACTAGACTGTGGTGCATCTACAGAGAAGAGCATGTGGTGAGCTAGACAGCTGTTCACCAGTGTCCTCTGCTTTTCTTCCTAGTCATCCATCCAGTTTGGGTCTTCCTCTGAGACTACGATTTCCATAGCCTATCACTTGACCCTGGGATGGTTGTGAGAATTCTTCCACCCCCATCTTTATTCTAAAAAATGAAGCTGAATACTCTCTGTTACCAAATAAGGCAGATCTAGACTGTGGTTTTTTTGCAACTTTGTTATATCATTCTGGATAAAGGAAGCATGGTGAGTTGGAAATAAATGTAGGAAACCAAAGGGTAAAAAATATTCTCAAGGAAAATGGGAAATCTGATGCAGAGGCAGAGACAGAGACATAGTGCTTGACTAAAAGTTGGCCTGATCTGGCCCAATAACACCACATGTGACATATTCAGGTATACTGTTATAAGACAAGAGATTCTGTACCTGCTCGTTGAAATATCCTCAAAAGGGTAGAGGATCTCTCCATTGTTACAGATTTCACAGATGAACCCCTTCTGGCTACAAAGACTGCAGCTGTACACATGCGAGGTGGCAAATTTAATGACCTTGCCCAAGAATGGAGCCAGCTTTCCCTCTATTACCTGCAGAAAGAGAAACAGAACAGGGAAGAAAGCAAATTTATTGAGAACAAAAAGTCTTGTAGATGCAGGACTGGAATTCCTTTCCTTTACACAACAGGAAAACCTCTAATTATAATTTCTCAGCAACTCTGAGAAAGAAAAGACATAGTATTTTTGCTCCAAAAGAACTCTCTGGCTTAAACCACTGGGGGTTGAAAAATGAAGATGTTGAAAGTTCTCTTGTATTGCTCTTTTTCTGTAGTGTGTTGTAGCAGATAGAGGACCAACAAACGGGGAAGCCTACTTTCACAGACACAGTTATGGTGTAGTATACGAGGAGTGTGGCGGATTTCCCAAAACAGATTGAAAACATACAGGGTAACTACTGATGTAGAATTTTATGTTATGTTATATATTCAATAATATCTGTTTCCTAATGAGTTAATAGAATAGTTTTTTTTTTTCACCAGCTCACCTAAGAACATGTAACAAATGTGGAAAAATAGGTTTCTCTTGCTGCTGCTAAGTATCATAATAACAGACGTTGCAATTTGGCAGTCTGAGGACTATATTTAGCCTGAAGATGTTTTTTTTTAAATCTCTTAGTGTTTAAAAAAATGAGCCAATTTAATAATTGGGGGGGGTTTACATAAAAATTCAGATTTTTGGCTTCTTTTGAAAAATCATTAGATCTGGCAAAACTAGGCCTGGATTCCAACATGATGACGATCCCGGCTGTGAGTAGAGGCTGCTGGCTCCTGCTAAGACATGTGCTCTTCAACTGACACTTGACTCCACGAGGCCCCAGTGTCTTGTCTTGAGTCTGCCTACCTCCCACGGCCCCCTCCCCTCAAACATTCATGAGTTTGGAGCCGATGGTTCATCAGAGCCCCCCTCACTTAACTAATAATGCACAGGCTTCAAAGACTTTAGCAGTTCCTATATTAACAAGATAAAATCTGCCTTTATTTCTCTCTTACTGAGGCACGTGCATATACATGCTGATTTTGATATAAGAAAAAAATGAAGATTGAATTTAATTTGGAAATAGCTGGATACTTTCAAATGAATCATAATTAAAATGAGAATTCTACATAAAAATAACATCTGAGAGCAGTAAATCATACTTAAAGAGATATTACAAGGTTGCTGCTGCTAAGTCGCTTCAGTCGTGTCCGACTCTGTGCAACCCCATAGACAGCAGCCCACCAGGCTCCCCGTCCCTGGGATTCTCCAGGCAAGAACACTGGAGTGGGTTGCCATTTCCTTCTCCAATGCATGAAAGTGAAAAGTGAAAGTGAAGTCGCTCAGTCGTGTCCGACTCTTAGCGACCCCATGGACTGCAGCCTACCAGGCTCCTCCATCCATGGGATTTTCCAGGCAAGAGTACTGGAGGGGGTGCCATCGCCTTCTCCGTTAAGGTAAACAAATAGTAGTGGCTGATAATACAAAAGTAAAAGACTATAAGGAATATAAAAATGTATTCTGCAATTTCTTTACACACTAACAATGAAATATCAGAAAGAGAATGTAAAAAACCACCCCTTTTAAAACCACATCAAAACAGTAAAATAAAATACTTACGAATAAACCCCACCAAGAAGGTGAAAGACTTACATACTGAGAACCACAAAACATTAATAAAGGAAATTGAAGATGATTCAAAGAAATAGAAAGATATCCCATGCTCTTGGATTGGAAGAATTAATATTGTTAAAATGGCTATACTACCCAAACTAATCTACAGATTTAATGTGATCCTTATCAAATTAACTGTGAAATTTTTCACAGAACCAGAACTGATAACCCTGAAATCTATTGGCCCTTCCCTGGTGGCTCAGACAGTAAAGAATCAGCCTGCAATGTGGGAGACCTGGGTTCAATCCCTAGGTTGGAAAGATTCCCTGGAAAAGGGAAGGGCTATCCACTCCAGCATTCTTATATTCTGAGAACAACAAAACATTAATAAAGGAAACTGAAGATGACTCAAAGAAATAGAAAGATATCCCATGCTCTTGGATTGGAAGAATTAATATTGTTAAAATGGCAATACTACCCAAAGTAATCTACAGATTTAATATGATCCCTATCAAATTACCCATGACATTTTTCAAAGAATCAGAACAGATAATACAAAAATATCTATACACAATGATAAAAAGCCCAGATTTCCCAAAGCAATCCTGAGGAAAAAGAACAAAGCAGGAAGCATAACTTTATCAGACTTTAGACAATACTACAAAGCTACAGTAATCAAAACAGTATGGTACTGGCACAAAAAGAGACATATGGATCAATGGAACAGAATAGAGAGCCCAGAAGTAAACCCACACACCTATGGTCAATAAATCTTGACAAAGAAGGCAAGAAAATAAAATAGGAAAAAGACAGCCCCTTTAGCAAGTAGTGCTGGGAAAGCTGAACACCTGCATGCAAATTAAATTTGAACACACCCTCACACCATATACAAATATAAATTCAAAATGAGTTAGATACTTAAATATGACATAATACTCCTAGAAGAGAATAGAGGCAAAACATTCTCTGACATAAATTGTACCCATGTTTTCTTAGGTTAGTCTCCCAAGGTAACAGATATAAAAGCAAAAATAAACAAATGGGACCTAATCAGACTTATAAGCTTTTGTACAGCAAACAAAACCATAAATAAAACAAAAAGATAACCCATAAACTGGAGAATACATTTGCAAATGATGTTACCAAGAAGAGCTTCAGTTCAGTTCAGTCGCTCATACCTGTCCAACTCTTTGCGACCCCATGGACCACAGCACACCAGGCCTCCTGGTCCTTTAACTCCCGGAGGTTACTCAAACTCATGTCCACTGAGTCAGTGATGGCATCCAACCATTTCATCCTCTGTCATCCCCTTCTCCTCCTGCCCTCAATCTTTCCCAGTATCAGGGTCTTTTCAAATGAGTCAGTTCTTTGGATCAGGTGGCCAAAGTATTGGAGTTTCAGCTCCAACATCAGTCCTTCCAATGAATACCCAGGGCTGATCTCCTTTAGGATGGACTGGTTGGATCTCCTTGCAGTCCAAGAGACTCTCAAGAGTCTTCTCCAGCACCACAATTGAAAAGCATCAGTTCTTTGGTGCTCAGCTTTCTTTATAGTCCAACTCTCACATCCATACATAACCACTGGAAAAAACATAGCCTTGACTATACAGACCTTTGTTGGCAAAATAATGTCTCTGCTTTTTAACATGCTGTCTACGTTGGTCATAACTTTCCTTCCAAGGAGTAAGCATCTTTTAATTTCATGGCTGCAATCACCATCTGCAGTGATTTTGGAGCCCCCAAAATAAAGTCAGCCACTGTTTCCACTGCTTCCCTATTTGCCATGAAGTGATGGGACCGGATGCCATGATCTTAGTTTTCTGAATGTTGAGCTTTAAGCCAAGTTTTTCACTCTCCTCTTTCAACTTTCATCAAGAGGCCCTTTAGTTCTTCACTTTCTGCCATAAGAGTGGTGTCATCTGCTTATCTGAGGTTATCGATATTTCTCCCAGCAATCTTGATTCCAGCTTGTGCTTCTTCCAGCCCAGTGTTTCTCATGATGTACTCTGCATAGAAGTTAAATAAGCAGAGTGACAATATACAGCCTTGACGTACTCCTTTTCCTGTTTGGAACCAGTCTGTTGTTCCATGTCCAGTTCCAACTTTTGCTTCTTGACCTGTACACAGGTTTCTCAAGAGGTAGGTCAGGTGGTCTGGTATTCCCATGTCTTGAAGAATTTACCACAGTTTATTGTGATCCACACAGTCACAGGCTTTGGAATAGTCAATAAAGCAGAAATAGATGTTTTTCTGGAACTCTCTTGCTTTTCTGATGATCAAGCGGATGTTGGCAATTTGATCTCTGGTTCCTCTGCCTTTTCTAAAACCAGCTTGAACATCTGGAAATTCAGGGTTCACATATTGCTGAAGCCTGGCTTGGAGAATTTTGAGCATTACTTTACTAGCATGTGAGATGAGTGCAATTGTGCAGTAGTTTGAGCACTCTTTGGCATTGCCCTTCTTTGGGATTGGAATGAAAGCCAACCTTTTCCAGTCCTGTGGCCACTGCTGAGTTTTCCAAATTTGCTGACATATTGAGTGCAGCACTTTCACAGCATCATCCTTTAGGATTTGAAATAGCTCCACTGGAATTCCATCACCTCCACTAGCTCTGTTTGTAGTGATGCTTCCTAAGGCCCACTTGACTTCACATTCCAGGATGTCTGGCTCTAGGTGAGTGATCACACCATTGTGATTATCTGGGTCATGAAGCTCTTTTTTGTACAGTTCTCCCATACCATTTCTGTACTGTATAGAGCCCATCTTTGCATGAAATGTTCCCTTGGTATCTCTAATTTTCTTGAAGAGATCTCTAGTCTTTCACATTCTGTTGTTTTCCTCTATTTCTTTGCATTGATTGCTGAGGAAGGCTTTCTTATCTCTCCTTGCTATTCTTTGGAACTCTGCATTCAATGGGTATATCTTTCCTTTTCTGATTTGTGTTTCATTTCTCTTCTTTTCTGGAGAAGGCACTGGCGACCCACTCCAGTACTCTTGCCTGGAGAATCCCATGGACGGAGGAGCCTGGTAGGCTGCAGTCCATGGGCTCGCGAAGAGTCGGACATGACTGAGCGACTTCATTTTGACTTTCACTTCTCTTCTTTTCACAGCTATTTGTAAGGCCTCCTCAGGCAGCCATTTTGCTTTTTTGCATTTTTCTTGGGGATGGTCTTGATCCCTGTCTCCTGTACAATGTCACGAACCTCTGTCCATAGTTCATTAGGCACTCTGTCTATCAGATCTAGTCCCTTAAATCTATATCTCATTTCCACTGTATAATCATAAAGGATTTGATATAGGTCATATCTGAATGGTCTAGTGGTTTTCCCCACTTTCTTCAATTTAAGTCTGAATTTGGCAATAAGGAATTCATGATCTGAGTCACAGTCTCTTCCCAGTCTTGTTTTTGCTGACTGTATAGAGCTTCTCCATCTTTGGCTGCAAAGAATATAATTAATCTGATTTTGGTGTTGGCCATCTGGTGATGTCCATGTGTAGAGTCTTCTCTTGTGTTGTTGAAGAAGGTGTTTGCTATGACCAGTGCATTCTCTTGGCAAAACTCTATTAGCCTTTGCCCTGCTTCATTCTGTACTCCAAGGCCAAATTTGCCTGTTACTCCAGGTGTTTCTTGTACTGTTACCACAGTCAATTTTAGAACATTTCCTCCACTCTCCTCCAAATCCCCACACCCATTGGCAGTCACTAATCTTTTCTCCCTAACCCATCCCACAAGCAATCTCTACTTTCTGTCTTCATAATTTTACCTACTCTGGATATTTCATGTAAATAGAATAATATATATAATATGTGGTGTTCTGTGACTGGCTTCTTTCACTTAGCATAATGTTTCAGGGTTGGTGTTGATTTTTTTAAAAAAATTATTTATTTATTTTTGGCTGCACTGAATCTTCATTGCTTTATGTGGGTTTTCTTTAGTTTCAGTGAGTGAGGGCTACTCTTTATTGCAGTATGTGGGCTTCTCACTGCAGTAGCTTCTCTTGTGGAGCATGGGCTCTAGACATGCAGGCTTCAGCAGCACGAGGCTCAGTTCTTGCAGCTCGAAGGCCCAGAGTGCAGGCCCAGTAGTTGTGGTGCACCCGTTCAGCTGCTCCACTGCATGCGGAGTCTTCCTGGACCAGAGGTCAAACTTATGTCCCCACATTGGCAGGCGGATTCTTATCATTGTGCCACCAGGGAAGTCCTGATTTAATAATGAAATAAGATTCTGGTTTTATTTATGGATGATAGCCTTTTTCCTTGAATCTATCCAGCATATATACTAATCAGGTTTATACATTACTTTCATTGTGTGTTATCTCTTCCCTCAAACCTTTGGTTGAATTCTTATTTTACCATTAGTAAAAACTCTTCATTCATTCATTTCAGAAAACTGCATTGAATTTGCTGAATTCCATGCATAGTCGGCATGGAATATACTTGGCTATTGATAGAAGCATGAACTAGACAAAACTGGAGCTTATATTTTGCCTCGTGTACAAGTGTCTCCATAGGCTAATTCAAAACTGTCTATCCAAATTCATTTTCCATTCCCTTGGTATTTATGTTCTGTTGTGAGGGAACTCTTCCCTGTGTAGAATATGCTTGTTCTTGCTTCTGTGCCTTCGCCAATGTATTTCTTCTATCGGGAGTTTCACTTCTTCTCTTAACACTTACTTAAATGTCACCCAGGATTCATGGCTCAGATCTATTCTGGCTTGATCTGGACAGTCATCTTTGGCTACTTCACCTGCCATGGATCTCTCGTGCTTCATATAACTTATTTTTATAACCACACAATTTAATATGGAAATTGATATTCTCCTGTATTTTTTGCTATCCTTTAACATTTGATTGTTTTGCTTTTCCAACTGTAGATTGAAAATGTAAAAGTGGAGGTACTAAATGGTGATTTTGCCCATAAAAGTAAAATGGTGATTTTACTTATAAAAATGGCAATTTTATGTAAAGCAACCTAAAAGAATGTAAATTGCTTAAAGGCAGACTGAATCTCACACTAGTCTTAAATACCCTCTCTCTGCCAGGCATCTAGGTTCTTGCTGAATGATTGAGGATGTTTTCCAGTCTTTTTCCTTTGCTGCAACAGTCATATCTTTGCGCTATTTTTGTGTCACAACATTTTGAATCATTCCGCTGTGTGATTTGGGGAGGAGAGTGAAGAACATGTGAACTTGGTGGCAACTCAGCTAATTAGAAACCCTTTTTGCTTCTTTACACTTAAGTAATCGGTCTTCCTATTTGTCAGGTGAGGTTCAGGGCCATGTTTCAAAGTGCTGAAGTTGCTGGAATTTTTCCCTTCAGAAAAGCGAGGTAATACTCTGTAAGTTTATTTTAGAATTGACAAACATTTCTTTAATATTACAGGGAAGAAAACTTTACACTGATTTCAAAGGGTAAAGGTAAATTTTAGGAGATTTAATCTTGTTTTGAATATAACAACTAGCAATACTTGGAAGCTATTCTTGCTTCTGGTCGAGAGGCTTCAGCACTAACAGAAGCAGGGTGCAGGTATCTGGAGCTCATATCTCACAGGGATATCTTTACTTGAGATACTTGCTTAAAAAGAAGTAAGATATCCTACCATCTCCTCCTGCCCTCAAGAATCGTGCTTTTCATTCCCACTTTCCTAGCCAACCTGGTGGGGTGTTGAGGTTAGGACCATATTCCACAAACATCAGGAAGATGGAAGCCTCAAAGAAGACCAAAGCTCGAGGAGCCTTTCTTTTTCACTTTTTCCCGGTCACAGGTTAATATAACTTTACATCCTTCCATCACAAGTCACAAGGCGATTCAGCTTTAGCATTTAGAAGACTGGTGGTTTGTAACCAGGCCCTCATTTGGATATGTTATAAGTGCTGGTGAAATAGACCTCTGAGATGAAGTTTAGTTATCCTAGGCTTAGTTATTTTCCCCAAGTGCCTGTTAATGTGAAGAAAATCATGACAAAGTAATTAGCAGAAAACATAGGTAGCTCTTCATCCATCTCCTCAATCTCCCTCATCTTCTCCATACACCAAATTGTTCTATCTCCTTGAGAAAAAGGCATATGTCCAAAACACTGAAATAGTTTGCTTCTGTTTTCCATTAAACTTAATTTCTTGTATGAAAGAAAGTCCTAGTCTGATTAATCTGGAGGTACTGCATATATGATTATTCCAGGGGTATCATAGGGACTTCGTGTTCAAAGAATGCACACTTCCATTTGTAACTTAAAATTATGTGTCTTTTTTATTGCACTGTACAATAAAGACAAATGCAATATCAAGCTGATACCTTCTTCAGGAGTTTTCTATTTTTGACTTTCACCTTCTCTCTACAAATTATTTTCACTCTATCAACTCAGGTACTTCTAGAACTCAAGGAATAGTCAAATATCACTTTCCATGATCCCATAAACTGACAAATACACCAAATATGTTTACCCTTCTTGTGTGACAGTAGCCCACGAAAGCTGCTGGTCGAACTTCCAGCTCAAGGATACACACATTTTCCCCCCTCTTCTATTCTGGTCAAGATGGTCAGCACTGGAATTTGAGGCCTATGGCTTTCTTGCAGACTAAGACAACAGACTTTATTTGATTTGCCTTCTTGCAGAGCAATCAAAAATCACAATTAAGTTAAAAAATAACCTAGTGCTGCCTTCTCCAAACCACAGTTTGAGAAACAGCTGCTCATTACTCATGTGTGGCACCAGGAAATTGCAGTGTCATGTTCAAGGTCTGCAGCCAATAGAGATCTGTGGGATTGGGAAAAGGGCACAAATGATTCTTTTATGTCCGTTACCTTCACTCCCTTGGCACCATCACAAAATTCAAAATCTACACTGGGAGAAAGACGGAGCACTGGGGGACTTAGACAAGAAACAAGAAAGAAAAATCTCCTTCTCATTGAATGTATGCATCAACGAATTCCTTCCCCCTGATTTGCAAGTTACCTTCCATTTCAATACTGGCATTCCTCGGCCATTGTGTAGCATCTAGATTCTGGACAACTGTTGGGAAGACTTTGATGGGGAGGGCTGCTGCACTTGACAAATGGCCCCTCCTCTGAAAGTCTAACCAAAAGACCCCATTCATGTTCAACAAAGCCACCTGCCACTCACTAGTAACAAGCAAGCTTGGTGAAATGGAAGAATCAAAATTGTCACACACTGTAAAATGATTTCAAATATAATTTCATTTGCATTTGCTTGGTCAGAGGATTCTGAAAGACAGCACTCACTATTTTCTTTCTGAGTGACATTTCTTAGCGTTACCAGGTGGGGACAGTGATGGTTAGTGATCTAGGCCTGGTGAGTTCCTGAAGATTTAGGAAAAACAGTTTGTGGAGTCTGCTCAAGTTTGGAAAGCTAACACACGCAAGAATAATTCTGCATTCTCATTTGATTCTAAATTTTACTCCTTTTTTCTTAAAAAAATTGATATGTAATGTTATATTAGATTCAGGTATACATTATAATGATTTGGTATTTGTATATATTGTAAAATATCACCACAGTAAGTCTAGTTAACTTAATTTTATTCCTCTTAGTAATAAATCCTTAAAAACAGAAAATAAAAAGAGTACTACCATATTATTTTTCTTAAAAACAGAAAATAAAAGGCATAGGGGATTTTCCTATTTCAAAAAGTTTGTTAAAATCCCATTTCTCCATAATTAGCCTTAAAGCTCCTTATCATGGCTCAATGCTGGGATGTTTGCAGAAAAACAGGAAACTGTGTCTTCTCTAATTAGCTGCTCCACACCCTTCTTTATCCATTATGGGACTGTTCTAACAGGACGAAGGTTCTGGCTAATCAAATACTTCACTCATGGTGGATTATGATGTCAACATTGAGCTCTTATCTGATTCTCTTCCAAGGGTGACAATCTCTACTTAGATTCTGGAAACTATGTTATAATTTGGGTTGTCTGGGTTGACGTAATTGGGTCAATTTGTAAGTGGCCATCACCATTCCTATCAAGCAAATGCAAACGAAATCAAATTATACTTTGCATCCTGGTAGAAACTATCTCAGGGACTAAAAGAATTTCAACTTTCTCCAATGGCTGAATGGTAAAGCTGAACCCAAGAACATAAATTTCTTAATTCACAAAAACATATAGGATGGGGTCTACTTCAGTTTTTCCACATTATGGAAAGTGCCTCAATGGCTATAGGCTCGTGAAGCCATAACCTCATGGAACATCAGTAGAAGCATTTGCAAAGAGTAAGTACAATTATGTGGCCCACATATTCTGAGCCCCAAAGCAGGCCATATGGTCTCATATAAATGCATGTGTACTATTTACGGGGAAAGTAGATTAAGATATTTTAAGTTGAGACAGTTCAGGAAATTCTTATGGTATGATCAGCAGAATCTTACTTCTCTATTGAGTTAATTAGCTATGTGTCTAATATAAATCTGATTTAGGTCACAAATATTCATTTTGGCCCAGTTATGTCATTATTACTCACTGAAAAGTATATAAGGAAAGGCTCTAAGTCAGCAGCCCCCCAAGCTTTTTGGCACCAGGGACTATTTCATAAATTTTTCCACAGACCAGAGATGGAGGTGAGATGGCATCACTGACTCAATGGACATGAGTATGATCAAACTCCGTGAGATAGTGAAGGCCAGGAAAGCCTGGCATGCTGCCATTTATGGGGTTGCAAAGAGTCCGACACGACTGAGCAACTGAACAACAGTGAGAGGTTGGGTAGGATGTGGTGGGAGGGGGATGGTTTGGGGATGATTCTCATAAGGAATGAGCAACCTAGAGCCTTCACATGTGTAGTTTACAACAGGGATCATGCTCCTATGAGAACCTAATGCTGCCACTGATGTGACAGGAGGCTGAGCAATGTGAGCAACGGGGAGCAGCTGTAAATAGAGATGAGCTGCTTGCCGCCGCTCACCTCTTGCTCTGTGGCCCAGTTCCTAACAGGCCATGACCAATACTGGTCTGTGGCCCAGGAACTGGGGACGCTTGCTTTAAATGGTTTCTTTAACTTGGCTAAAGGAGCCCAGAGAGGTGATGGGGAGCACCCTGGTAGCTCAGATGGTAAAGAATCTGCCTGCAATGCAGGAGATTGGGGTTCAATCCCCGGGTTAGCAAGATCCCCTGGAGAAGGGAATCACAACCCACTCCAGTATTCTTGGAGAATACTGCCTGGAGAATCCCATGGACAGAGGAGCCTGGCAGGCTATAGTCCACAGAGTTGCAAAGAATCGGACACAACTGAGCGACTAACATACACACACATACAAGGGAAAAACTAAGGCCCAGGGAGGTGATGGGGAGCTAAGATCACCTAGCTGGGTTATGTCAGGCCTTGGCACCCCTACTCCCGTCTCCTTAAGTATTCTTCACTGTTCTCAGAAGGGGCCCTAATGAGGGCATCTAGGGTCAGAGTGCAGCCTTGGGGTTTGGTTCAGCCTGAGAATCCTGAAGTCACTGGATACGCACGGAGCCATCATACAGAAATGGAGGATTTCTAAACCGACTCAGTCTCTGCGTGGAAATAAGACGCGCAGGCTAGATTGGTCCAGGCTTACTCCCACAGTTTTGATCTGAACTGGATCTGTCTTTGGCTTATGTAAGGATTTATTTTCCAACATATTTACTCCTTGTACAAAAATCTCTTAAGTAGTCACATCTTGTGTAAACTTCTAAACACGGAGTATCATTCTTATTATTGAGTGAAGGACTGAGAAATTCATGAATTAAAGTAACATGAACTTCAATAAAAAAATTTAAAAAGATAAAGTAACATGAAATTCTATGATGAAAATGGACTTATTAACTTAAACCCTAGGCTATTTACCAAGAGAAGTAGCTTTATTAAAGGAAGAAGCAACTACGGCTGGAAAAAACCAAAGCAAACTAAATCAACTCCCTGAAAGCATGTATGTAAGAGAAAGTGAAGAAACAGTGCTTTTCAGAGGGACCTGTTGAGGACATCTTACCAACAACAAAAGACCCCATGTTTAAAGAAGTAGAGAAATAGAGGAGAAATTAAAGCAATGTTACCTGATCATGCGTGGGAATGACCCACTAAGGGTTAGGAGAGACACAAAAGGTAGACAGCAAAGAACGAAAGGAGAAGTATGTAAAGGATGGAGTTAAAAAAAAAAGTTATTTTTTTAAAAAGGGAAAAGCAACTGAGACGCTCACAAAGAGAAAAAAGGATTGAAACTGATTTGAGATCTGAAATGGGAGCTAAACATCTTGACTTCTCAGTTCTGTCCCCACTAAGCTGTCTGACCTTTTTAATAAGTCCCTTAATTTCTCCATGCCTCAGTTTCCTCACCTACAAAATAAAGTGATCATACTAAGTTATTCAAAACTAGATGATCAATAAGGATTTCTCTCAGCTTGAAGATCCTATGATTTTGTGACTAACAGACAGGGAAAACATCAAAAGAAGCTTGTTGAATACCCCCAGGAATGTAGAAAGGAAATGTCTGGGGAGATAGATAAAAGGTGAGTTTAACCAGACTAATTAGAAGATACCCAAGGAAATTTTCAAAAGAAGTAAAATAATGTCACCAGCTTTTTATTCCTGTGCTTGCTGAGCACCATTCAAAGAGAGAGTTAATGCTTTTCAGGAATCATGCCCTCCCAGGTGTGCAACCAGATATCAGTTTTCCTGATGAAGTCTGCAAATCCTTTGCTTTCATCAATGCATTTAATTAGTTAATGTTTAGATAGCACTTAGGGATGAAAAGTACAATATAAGTGCCCAACATTATTATTACTTAACAGCTTTTATGAGACCATCAATGCCTAAGATTAAATGAGAAACAAAAATGAGTTCCTGACTAGAAGGTTGTGATCTAATAAACTGCTGGGTCACTGATGTGAGGAAAAACAAACCCTGCACATAAGTGGAAATAGGTGTTCTTTATTAGCTTGCATGCCATTGTCTTTAAGAATGTGGGCAGTTTTTTATTCTTTGCCTCAAGGTGTCAATAAGTAGCAAACCACCAGTCAGTACTGATTATAACGTCACACATCCTGTTTTTCAAGATTATCTGCTGTGTTTGTGGTGTTTATGCTGTTTATCTGTATACCCAGGATATGGATTCAAATACATATGGAAATTTAATATACAGTGAAAGTGAGGAGAAAGAAATTATTTAGTAAATGATGGTGGGGCAACTGTTTAGCCATCAGAGAAAAAAAACAAAGCTGAATCTCTAATTCACTTCATAAAAAAAATGTAATTCCAAAAAAAAAAATTGTAATTCCAGACAAATGGAAAATTTAAATATAATAATAAACCATAAAGGTATTTTTAAAATTATAAACATATTAGAGAAAAAAATTAGATAAACATGTGAGTAAATATTTTATAACCTTAGAAACCATAGAAAAGTGATAAATCTGAATATGTAATATTAGAAAATTAGTTACAATACAAAATACCATTTACAAAGTCACATGACAAAAAATTGGGAAAAATATTTCCTACTTAGATAAAAAGAAAGCCAATTTCCTTAATATAAATTAATTATAGGTTAATGAAATAAAAAGGCAATTAACAAAAAGTACATATAGCCAATATAATATAAAAAAGATATTCAACCTTACTTACAATGAAAAAAATACAAATCAAAATCATAGTGTGAAGTTATTTTTTATTTATCAGGATGGTTAGGATTAAAAATATTGTTAACACAGAAAGTTAATGTGGATATAAGAAAACAATCATTCTTAAGACACTGAATGGAAGAAAAAATTGGTTTCTCCTTTTCAAAAAGCAAGTGGCAATATATATCAAACTGCAAAGCATGCATACCTTCTGACCTGGTAGTCTCATGTTATTGAACTTACCCTACAGACCCATTCACACAACTGTACAAGAACATGTATGAGTGTGTTCACTGTAGTACTGATTCTAACAGAGAAAAACACCACAGGTTAAAATATCAAGGTAACTCTATATCATGTATCTAATAAAAGAGTGAGGTAAAGCTTTATGCATACTGAATGGGCACATGTGCCCAATGTCCACAGTATACTCTTAGGTGGAAAAGGCAAAATGCAGAAAGATAGGATAGTTTGTTCCCATTTGCAAAGAAATAAAAATATTCATATGTGTATACAGGAATGTCTGGAAGAAGATAGACCGACTATAAAACAAAAGCTACCTCTGCAGAGTGTGATGTGAAGAAGAGAAAGGCAGATGTTAAAAATAGAATTCTGCAATTATCAGAGAAATCAATACAATAATAATCCCATTTACAATTACATCAAAAAGAATAAAATACCAAGGAGGTGAAAGACCTATACACTGAAAACTATAAGACCTTAATGAAAGGAATTAAAGATACAAGTAAATGGACAGATATTTCATGCTCATGGATTGGAAGAATCACTATTGTTAAAACATCCATACTATCCCAAACAATATACAGATTCAGACCCTATCAAACCCTATCAAAATTCCAACAGCATCTTCTACAGAAACAGAACAAGTAATCCAAATATTTGTATGGAGGCACAAAAGACCCTGAATAGCCAAATAATCTTGGCAAAGATGGAAGCATCACACTCTAATTTCAAAATATAACACAGAGCTATATTAACCAAAACAGCATGGTACTGGTATAAAAACAGACACATTGATCAATGGAACAGAAATAAACCCATGATATATATTCAATTAATTTATGAAAAAGGAGCCAGGAATATACACTGGGGAAGGGGGAGCCTCCTCAGTAAATGGTGCTGGGGAAATGGAACAGCAAAATGCAAAAGAATGAAACTGGAACACTATCTTATACCACTTACAAAATTAACTCCAAATGTATTAAGAACTTGAATGAAAGATCTAAAATCATAAAACTCCTGGTAGAAAACATGGACAGTAAGCTCCTTGACATCAGTCTTAGAGATGATTTTTTTTAATCAACACCAAAAAGCAAAGGCAGCAAAAGCAAAAATAAACAAGGGAAACTATATCAAACTAAGAAGCAAAGAAAACCATCGACAAAAGGAAAAGACAAAATCAAATGGGAGAAAATAATTACATATCTGATAATGTTAATATCCAAAATATATAAAGAACACATACAATTCAATAGCAAAAAAAAAAAAAAATCTGATTTAAAAATGGGCAGAGGATCTGAATAGACATTTTCCCAAAGAAGACATACAGATAAATAGTTACATGAAAAGGTGATCAACATCACTAATCATCGGAGAAATGTGAATCAAAATCATAATGAATCCTCTGGTCCCTTCAGTGGTCCCTTCCTCTCCCAGTTGAGCAGGCACTTGCTCCCAGCACCCAAAGGCACCCAAACTCCTCCTGGTGCCCAAATGGCTTCCTCTCCCCCAGCAGCCCCTCAGTCCTCCCAGAGCAAGTGAAAGGGAACACTCAGTGCACTGCAGGTGGGAATATGAAATGGTGTAGCTGCTTTGGAAAACAGCCCAGCATTTTCTGAAATAGTTTAAAACAAAGAGGTACCATATCCATTCCTTTGTATATACTTAATGATAGGAGCATCAAGAACACAGGTCCACAGAGACTTGTACATGAGTGTTTATAGCAGCATTATTTGTAACAGACAAGAAGTAAAAACAACCTAAGGTCCATCAGCTGATGAATGGATAAAGAAAATGTAATATATATCCATTCAATGCAATATTATTCAGTCACAAAAAGGAATGACTTAACTGATACAGTCCACAACATGAGTGGACCTTGGAAATACTATAATAAGTCCCCTTCAGCACCATCCTTCAGCTCCACCATTTCCCACCTCCTTTCCTTCCTTCAGTCAGTAACTCTTCTTGCCTATTCACTCGATGCCAGCCCCAGTAGGTCAGTTGTTATACTTTACTACTGTACTTTTCAAGATACTGTATTATAAGATTAAAAATATTTTCTTTAAAAAAAAAAAACAACACAATGAGATACCACCTCACACCTGTTAGAATGGCTATCATAAAAAAAGACAAGAGTTGGTATAAATGTGGAGAAAAGGGAATCTTTGTGCATTGTCGGTGAGAATGTAAATTGGTGCAGCCATTATACAAAATGTTACGGTATGGAAGACCCTCAAAAAATTAAAAAACAGAACTACCATATGATACAGTAATGCCAATTCTGAGTATTTATCCAAAGAAACCAAAACAAAAGACAGATGTACTGCTATGTTCACTGCAGCATTATTTACAATAGCCAAGATATTGAGGAGGTCATGGCAACCCGCTCCAGTATTCTTGCCTGGAGAATCCCATGGACAGAGGAGCGTGCAGGGCTATAGTCCATAGGGTGTCAAAAAGCTGGACATGATTGAAACGATTTAGCACACAGCACAAGATATGGAAGTGACCTAAATGTCCATTGATGGATGAATGGATAGAGATGTGAGGCATGCATGTGTGTGTGTACATGTTTGTGTGAATACTGTGTGTGTGTGTGTGTGTGTGTGTGTGTGTATTCAGCCATAAAAAAGAGTGAAACCTTGCTATTTGTGATGACATGGATGAACCCTGAGGGCATTATGTTAAATGAAATAAGTCAGACAGAGAAAGGCAAATACAGTATGATCTCCTCATATCTGGAATCTAAAACAAAACAAGCTAGCTTATAGTTACATAAAACAAATTGGTGGTTTCCAGAGGCAGTGGGTGGGGAGTAAGTGAAATAGGTGAAGGGAGTTAAAAGGTACAAACTTCCATTTATAAAATATATAAATCATGTGGATATAATTTATAGCATCATGACTACAGTTAATGACACCATACTGCATATTTGAAAGTTGCTAGGAAAGTAGAAGAAAAGAAATTCTGTAACCTACTGTGGTGACGATCATTTTGCAATATATACAAATAGTGAATACTCCATTGCACACCTGAAGCTATCATGTTATATGTCATTTAAACCTCAATTTTTAAAAAAAACCTATCACAGATACTCACACAAAGATAAATTCTTAAAACTAACAGAGTAACAGTAAGAGTGGAGACGGAAGAAAAATTTTTAAGAAAAAATTGAGTGGTGACATTGGAAGAGCACGTTTGGTGACTGTGTGAATGATGTTTGTGATAAAGAGTTAAACTCTGCTGATATTTGACTGCAAATAGCTTTTAAGCCTCGCACCTGCTTCTTGTGCCCCACACCTGGGTAAGCTGATAAGGAAGCCCAAACACCTACCGGAGATTCAAACCACCCACTCTCCTGCCTTCTGATGGCAGTCCTCACCTGGCCCACTCTCAACCACAATAAAAGCCCCAAGCCAGTGTGCTTTACCTGCTCTCTGCAGCCATTCTGGACCAGCCTGAGACTGCTCTGCTCATCCCAGAGACCTCAAATTATATGTAAGTAATAAACCTTTTCATACCTTCAAAAAATATATATGTATATAATTCTGTATTTTTTAATGTTTATATGAATACGTGTGGCCGCTTCTTATAGTAAATGCTTAAATTGTTGAAAGAGAAAACAATGACAGTGCCATAAAGCCTGGCTTTAGAAATATGTATACATTAATTTGCATATTATAAACATTACAAAAATGTAAAGAACCTTCATTTTTTTGGTTTTATATGACCTGTGTTTTCACTTATCCCCATAACATGTTTATTTTCACAAAAGTTCTTGAAAACTGCCTATCAGTGAACCTGTCATGGCCAGATCAGATTCAATGCTTGTATCCAAGGAGACCTGTCCGTCTAATCAGAATGTTCTCTTGACTTATGGGTTTTTAGGTTTGGGAAGGTAACACTGCCCTGCTCAATTAGAATGATTTATAAGATATGCATAGTGTCAATAGCCGTATCTAATTCTAGGCAATTTAAGGTTGGTTTTTGTTTACATAATTATCACTGAATTCTAGACATTTAATCTTATCTTTTTAAATACTTAACTGGGAGTTAGTAAGTAAGCAGTTGGTTAGGATGAATATTGCATTTTCTACGAATGGCGTTTAAATGTTTTAAATGCCCTTCTCTAGCTCTGCTGGGTCTCCTGCTCTATCAGAATTGACTCACCCCCTCAACGCTTCATCCCTGGAGGCACATTACTTGATCTGGATCACCTGGTTGGTCTCGCAATTCCTATAGTTTTAGATTGTGTTTTTGCAATCAACAGGAGAAACAGAATTGGTATCAGGTTTTAAGAATCCATTCCCCAGCTATTCTGAGGTCACAATCATTCCACGTCTCCCAGTGCACCTGCGGGTGAAGTGTGTTGCCCGTTTGAACACTCTTACCACTTCATCTGGTGTCAGTCTGAGAAGGGTCAATGTGCTGACTAACCTGCTTTAGACGTGGCCTTAAGAAAGAAATGAGAATGGTGGTTTTACAACAGGAGGACATTCAAAGATAAGATGAGCTTCAAAGAGAAAAGCACTCTGAATAGTATTCCCACCTGTGACACATTTAGAGGCTCAGTAAGACCGAAATGGAAAAGTGCCCTAAGGTAGGAAGCCCTGTAAAAGAGCAGACTTTACAGAGGGCCAAGGGCAGGCAGGACTTGGATGCAATCTCAAAATGACAGAATGATCTCTGTTCATTTCCAAGGCAAACCATTCAATATCACGGTAATCCAAGCCTATGCCCCAACCAGTAATGCTGAAGAAGCTGAAGTTGAACAGTTCTATGAAGACCTACAAGACCTTTTAGACCTAACACCCCAAAAAGACGTCCTTTTCATTATAGGGGACTGGAATACAAAAGTAGGAAGTCAAGAAACACCTGGAGTAACAGGCAAATTTGGCCTTGGAATACAGAATGAAGCAGGGCAAAGGCTAATAGAGTTTTGCCATGAGAATACACTGGTCATAGCAAACACCCTCTTCCAACAACACAAGAGAACACTCTTGGACATCACCAGATAGTCAACACCGAAATCAGACTGATTATGTTCATTACACCCAAAGACGGAAAAGCTCTATACAGTCAGCAAAAACAAGACCAGGAGCTGACTGTGGCTCAGATCATGAAGTCCTTATTGCCAAATTCAGACATAAATTGAAGAAAGTTAGGGAAAACCACTAGACCATTCAGGTATGACCTAAATCAATATGATTATAGAGTGAAAGTGAGAAATAGATTTAAGGGACTACATCCGATAGATAGAGTGCCTGATGAACTATGGATGGAGGTTCGTGACATTGTACAGGAGACAGGGATCAAGACCATCCCCATGGAAAAGAAATGCAAAAAAGCAAAATGGCTGTCTGGGGAGGCCTTACAAATAGCTGTGAAAAGAAGAGAAGCCAAAAGCAAAGGAGAAAAGGAAAGATATAAGCATCTGAATGCAGAGTTACAGAGAATAGCAAGAAGAGATAAGAAAGCCTTCCTCAGCGATCAATGCAAAGAAATAGAGGAAAACAACAGAATGGGAAAGACTAGAGATCTCTTCAAGAAAATCAGAGATACCAAGGGAACATTTCATGCAAAGATGGGCTCGATATAGGACAGAAATGGTATGGACCTAACAGAAGCAGAAGATATTAAGAAAAGGTGGCAAGAATACACAGAAGAATTGTACAAAAAAGATTTTCATGCCCCAGATAATCACGATGGTGTGATCACTGACCTAGAGCCAGACATCTGGAATGTGAAGTCAAGTGGGCCTTAGAAAGCATCACTACAAACAAAGCTAGTGGAGGTGATGGAATTCCAGTTGAGCTATTCCAAATCCTGAAAGATGATGCTGTGAAAGTGCTGCACTCAATATGCCAGCACATTTGGAAAACTCAGCAGTGGCCACAGGACTGGAAAAGGTCAGTTTTCATTCCAATCCCAAAGAAAGGCAATGCCAAAGAATGCTCAAACTACCACACAATTGCACTCATCTCACACGCTAGTAAAGTAACGCTCAAAATTCTCCAAGCCAGGCTTCAGCAATACGTGAACCGTAAACTTCCAGATGTTCAAGTTTGTTTTAGAAAAGGCAGAGGAACCAGAGGTCAAATTGCCAACATCTGCTGGATCATCGAAAAAGGAAGAGAGTTCCAGAAAAACATCTATTTCTGCTTTATTGACGATGCCAAAGCCTTTGACTGTGTGGATCACAATAAACTGAGGAAAATTCTGAAAGAGATGGGAATACCAAACCACCTGACCTGCCTCTTGAGAAACCTGTATGCAGGTCAGGAAGCAACAGTTAGAACTGGACATGGAACAACAGACTGGTTCCAAATAGGAAAAGGAGTACATCAAGGCTGTATATTGTCACCCTGCTTATTTAACTTCTATGCAGAGTACATCATGAGAAATGCTGGGCTGGAAGAAGCACAAGCTGGAATCAAGGTTGCCAGGAGAAATATCAACAACCTCAGATATGCAGATGACACCACCCTCATGGCAGAAAGTGAATAAGAACTAAAAAGCCTCTTGATGAAAGTGAAAGAGGAGAGTGAAAAAGTTGGCTTAAAGCTCAACGTTAAGAAAACTAACATCATGGCATCTGGTCCCATCACTTCATGAGAAATAGATGGGGAAACAGTGAAAACAGTGGCTGACTTTATTTTTTTGAGCTCCAAAATCACTGTAGATGGTGACTGCAGCCATGAAATTAAAAGACACTTACTCCTTGGAAGGAAAGTTATGACCAACCTAGATAGCATATTCAAAAGCAGAGACATTACTTTGCCAACAAAGGTCCGTCTAGTCAAGGCTATGGTTTTTCCAGTGGTCATGTATGGATGTGAGAGTTGGACTGTGAAGAAAGCTGAGTGCTGAAGAACTGATGCCTTTGAACTGTGGTGTTGGAGAAGACTCTTGAGAGTCCCTTGGACTGCAAGGAGATCCAACCAGTCCATTCTAAGGGGGATCAGTCCTGGGTGTTCATTGGGAGGACTGATGCTAAAGCTGAAACTCCAGTACTTCGGCCACCTCACGTGAAGAGTTGACTCATTGGAAAAGACCCTGATGCTGGGAGGGATTGGGGGCAGGAGGAGAAGGGGACGACAGAGGATGAGATGGCTGGATGGCATCACTGACTCGATGGACGGGAGTCTGAGTGAACTCCGGGAGCTGGTGATGGACAGGGAGGCCTGGCGCGCTGCGATTCATGGGGTTGCAAAGTGTCGGACATGACTGAGCGACTGAACTGAAGGGCAGGCAGACGGTGATCCAGCATCTAATACCCTTCTTCACAACACCCAGATGGCCTGCCTTTCTTGGTTTCAGCATCTTCACACTCCTGGGCTGGAAGAAGACACAGACTCTCCTCTACATTCATTCGCTACTGCTACAGGCAGCTCCAGCAAAGAGAAACTATCCACAATTCAGAAAATTGTATGAGTTCTAGAGGTTTGTTTTCCTTGGGCTTCCTGTCCTTCAGAAACATGGTTCACTGAAATAAGTATTTCACTTGTTGTTCTTCAGTTGCCCAGTAGTGTGGGACTTTTTGCAGCTCCACAGACTGCAGCATGCCCAGCCTCTCTGTCCCTCAAAGTTTGCCCAAGTTCATGTCCATTGCATTGGTGATGTCATCCAGCCATCCCATCCTCTGACACCCTCTTCTTCTGCCCTCAATATCTTTCCCAGCATCAGGGTCTTTTTCAATGAATCACCATTAGCATCAGGTGAACAAAATATTGGAGCATCAGCTTCAACATCAGTCTTTCCAATGAATATTCAGGGTTGATTTCCTTTAGGATTGACTGGTGTGATCTGCATGCTATCCAAGGAACTCTCGGGAGTCTTCTCCAGCACCACAGTTTGAAGGCATCAATTCTTTGGCACTCTGTCTTCACAGTTCAGCTCTCACAACTGTACATGACCACTGGGAAGACCATAGCCTTGACTATACAGACGTTTGCTGGCAAAGTAATTTAGTCTCTGCTTTTCAAACACTGTCTAGGTTTGTCATAGCTTTACTGCTGAGAAGCAATCGTTTTGTGATTTCATGACTGTAGTTACTATCTGCAGTGATCTTAAGAGCCCCCAAAGAGGAAATGTCACTACTCCCTCCTTTTCTCCTTCCATCTGGCATGAAGTAATGCAGCCGGATGCTATGATCTTAGTTTTTTTAGTATTTACTTTTAAGCCGGCTCTATCATTCTCCTCCTTCGCACTTACCAAGAGGCTCTTGAGTTCCTCTTTGCTTTCTGCTACTAGAGTGGTATCATTCTCATATCTGGGGTTGTTGATGTTTCTCCCACCTATCTTGATTATGGCTTGTAACTCATCCAGCCCAGCATGTCTCATGATGTGTTCAGTGTATAGGTTAAATAAATAGGGTGACAGCCGACAGCTCTGTTGTACTGAGAAGAGGTTTCATTGGTTATCTAATCTATTAAACTGAGGAAGGAATGATGCTAAAGCTGAAACTCCAGTACTTTGGCCACCTCATGTGAAGAGTTGACTCATTGGAAAAGACTCTGATGCTGGGAGGGATTGGGTGCAGGAGAAGAAGGGGACAACAGAGGATGGGATGGCTGGATGGCATCACTGACTCGATGGACGTGAGTCTGAGTGAACTCTGGGAGTTGGTGATGGACAGGGAGGCCTGGTGTGCTGTGATTCATGGGGTCGAAAAGAGTCGGACACTACTGAGCGACTGATCTGATCTGATAACATAGATAAGGTGCATGGATCTGAAGTACACAGTGCAATAATCTTTTAAACTTATGTGTGAAACTACCTGTTTTCTTGGCCTCCAGCCCCAACCACTCCAACCCATTCTCTGTGCCATCATCAGAAGGATCTTACTAAAACACAGATTTGACCAAACAATAAAAATAATGACATCAGCTCTTGTGCCACCCCCACAGCAGTGATTAACTGTTAATATGTGCCAGTCATGGCTCTAAGCTTTTAAATTAATGATTTCCTTTAAGATAATACAAGTCAAGCACTTGGAACATTGGCAGGCATGCAGTGAATATTATTCACAAGAGCCCTAAAAGGTCATTATTGTACAGCAGATGGAACTCTGCTCAGTGTTATGCAGCAGCCTGGATGGGAGGGGATTTTGAGGGAAAATGCATATATGTGTATATATGGCTGAGTCCATCCACTGTTCACTTGAAACTAGCAGAGCTATGTCCCAATACAAAATAAAAAGTTTAAAAAAAAGTCCTAGAAGGTCAGTATTTTTATTGTTAATAATTTATAGGAAATAGAACTGAGGCTTAGAATGCTTGAGTCATTTGCCCAAGGTCACCCAGCTTGGATGTGTAGAGCAGGGAGCTGGACTCTGAGCCCAAGTGCTAACCATGAGGTGTTAGTGCTGTCCTAGAGCTGGCATTCTCTTAATGAGAACTCCCAAAGCCTCTTCAGCCCCTATGGGATAAGATCTCAACTCCTCATCAGGCCCTACAAGGGATTCCCACCAGCTGGGTGCAGCCCATGTTTCCACACTTGCTTCTGGTTTTTATCTACCTTGCATCCATCTCCTGCTCTCAGATGCCTGCCTACTCATCATTCCCTGAAAAAATTTTGATCTTAATAGCTATCATCATTGCTCTCAGCATGTGTGAGTTCTGGGTGCTTCTGTATCTATTTCCAATTCTTACTGCAACTGTCTGAAATAGTATCACACTCATTTTAGATATAAACTGAGACACAGGAAGATTACGGGACTTGTTTCACGGTCAGTGAAAATGAAACGTTAGTCGCTCAGTCATGTCCAACTCAGTGATCTCATGGACTGTAGCCTGCCAGGCTTCTCCATCCATGGAATTCTCCAGGCAAGAATACTGGAGTGGGTTGCCATTCCCTTCTCCAAGGAATCTTCCCGACCTAGGGATCAAACCAAGGTCTCTTGATCAGATCAGATCAGATCAGTCGCTCAGTCATGTCCAACTCTTTGTGACCCCATGAATCGCAGCACGCCAGGCCTCCCTGTCCATCACCAACTCCCGGAGTTCACTCACATCCATCGAGTCAGTGATGCCATCCAGCCATCTCATCCTCTGTCGTCCCCTTCTCCTCCTGTCCCCAATCCCTCCCAGCATCAGAGTCTTTTCCAATGAGTCAACTCTTTGCATGAGGTGGCCAAAGTACTGGAGCTGTAGCATCATTCCTTCCAAAGAAATCCCAGGGCTGATCTCTTTCTGAATGGACTGATTGGATCTCCTTGCAGTCCAAGGGACTCTCAAGAGTCTTCTCCAACACCACAGTTCAAAAGCATCAATTCTTCAGCGCTCAGCCTTCTTCACAGTCCAACTCTCACATCCATACATGACCACTGGAAAAACCATAGCCTTGACTAGACGAATCTTTGTTGGCAAAGTAATGTCTCTGCTTTTGAATATGCTATCTAGGTTGGTCATAACTTTCCTTCCAAGGAGTAAGCATCTTTTAATTTCATGGCTGCAGTCACCATCTGCAGTGATTTTGGAGCCTAGAACGATAAAGTCTGACACTGTTTCTACTGTTTCCCCATCTATTTCCCATGAAGTGATGGGACCAGATGCCATGATCTTCGTTTTCTGAATGTTGAGCTTTAAGCCAACTTTTTCACTCTCCACTTTCACCTTCATCAAGAGGCTTTTGAGTTCCTCTTCACTTTCTGCCATAAGGACGGTGTCATCTGCATATCTGAGGTTATTGATATTTCTCCCAGCAATCTTGATTCCAGCTTGTGTTTCTTCCAGTCCAGCGTTTCTCATGATGTACTCTGCATATAAGTTAAATAAGCAGGGTGACAATATACAGCCTTGACGTACTCCTTTTCCTATTTGGAACCAGTCTGTTGTTCCATGTCCAGTTCTAACTGTTGCTTCCTGACCTGCATACAAATTTCTCAAGAGGCAGATCAGGTGTTCTGGTATTCCCATGTCTTAAAGAATTTTCCACAGTTTATTGTGATCCATACAGTCAAAGGCTTTGGCATAGTCAATAAAGCAGAAATAGGTTTTTCCGGAACTCTCTTGCTTTTTCCATGATCCAGCAGATGTTGGCAATTTGATCTCTGGTTCCTCTGCCTTTTCTAAAACCAGCTTGAACATCAGGTAGTTCATGGTTCAAGGTCTCTTGAGCTGCGGGCATACACTTTACTGTCTGAGCCACCTGGGAAGCCCCATTTCATGGTCAGAGAGCCCATCAAAGTTGGAGTCTGAACTCAGGCTGTCTGACTGCTATGTGTGATCCGTCCTACTCTGCTGCCATTCCCTTCAAGCCACACATTCTCATAACTGGCTCAAGTGTCACCTGGTTTCTAAGGCATTTTTGACTCTAGCCACCAATGTACCTGTCTTGCTCTGTTGCTTTCCACAGGTACAAAGAGATGACTCGTTAAAGAAGAATGGCCCATGCTCCATTTCTATTCTAGGCCTTTCCAAGTGCATTCAACCTCTTCATTAAAAAAGCTGAAACTGAATATTTATGGAATTTTCCCAATGCAGGCCCTGGAACCCAACACTGCTGTCCAGACAAACTGGCAAGTCTTAGGCCAGACGGGGTTATAATCTGATGGCGTGAACACAGAGGGCAAATGGTGACATTTCTAACGGCGTGAACACAGAGGGCAAATGGAGAAGCTGCTGCCAGTTAAACACCATGTGTTCTTCAGCAGAACCTCTTGGGCTGTGTGATTCATGCGCTCCTAGGACATGGATAATTCCTAAGAGATGAGCTAGCCAGCTCCTCAAACCTGAGGACAATGGGAGGATGAATTCTGTGGGCCACTGGAAAGGCCGGAGTGGGCAATTTTTGAATTGATCTTGAAAAGCGTTTTATCATCAGAATAGCTAACATTATTGTTGATTATGTAGAATGAAAAATACCAAAGCATTTGAACATTTGATACATGTTCAGTACCTTTTGTACCTAAAAAGTGAATATTAATGTGCAATCTGTGAAAGTCTCACAACTTGACGGGGAGTGACTGGCTCTGCAATGACCTCCTGACAAACTGTGGCAGCATTTGGTTGTCATCATTCAATCACATCTGTAGTTAAGATTATAAAATAAGTCACTTGATTCTTTAGCACATTATTCTTCCATAAATTTAAACTAATACTTTATTTTTTAATTTTTTCTTATTTTTTAAACTTCAAACTTTTTATTTTGTACAGGGGTATAGCTGATTAACAATGTTGCGGTAGTTTCAGGAGAACAGTGAAGGGACTGAACCATACATACACATGTATCCATGGATGGGAGGGGGGTTTGGGGGAGAATGGGTACATGTATATACAAACTAATACCTGTTTTAAATTCCAAGCTAAAAAATCTCATTGTTAAGAATACAGAAATCCAATTCAGAATGAGCACAATTATTAAATTACAAAGTATACTGGGTGGACAAGGTAATTCCAAAGTTGATCTAGAAAAATAAAAAGGCAAGTACAAATAAGACAATTTGAAAAATGAGAATATGAGATTGTATTTATACTGCTGCTGCTAAGTCACTTCAGTCGTGTCTGACTCTGTGCGACCCCATAGACGGCAGCCCACCATGCTCCCCTATCCCTGGGATTCTCCAGGCAAGAACACTGGAGTAGGTTGCCATTTCCTTCTCCAATGCATGAAAGTGAAAAGTGAAAGTGAAGTCACCCAGTCATGTCCGACTCTGTGCGACCCCATAGACGGCAGCCCACCATGCTCCCCTATCTCTGGGATTCTCCAGGCAAGAACACTGGAGTAGGTTGCCATTTCCTTCTCCAGTGCATGAAAGTGAAAAGTGAAAGTGAAGTCACCCAGTCGTGTCCGACTCTTAGCGATCCCATGGACTACAGCCTACCAGGCTCCTCTGCCCATGGGATTTCCCAGGCAAGAGTATTTATGCTACCAGACATCAAAATATATCATACAATTCAAATAATTGGTGCCGGCATCAGAATGGGTATTGAGGAAATAGAAGTGACTGCTCAGAAACAGATTCTAGGACACATATGTAATTATGATAAATATGGAATAAAAAGCACAGGAAGGATGGATTACTTTAAAAATAGAGCTGAAATCACTGCTTAACCATTTGGGGGAAAATCAAACTATATCCTCACTTTATATCAAGAAGTATAACAAATCCCAACATTACATTATTAAATATATAAAGTTATCTTTAAAAAGACAAGAACATGCAACATGCAAATGATGATTATCTGACCTAAGCATGGTGAAAGGCTTTTCAGCCTTTAAACCAATGGAAAAGAATCAAGGGGAAAAACAGACAGATCTGGACATATAAGAGTTAAACTACTGAGCAAAAAAACATCATATATAAAATTCAAGGGCAAACAACCAAACTACGGAAAATACCACACATAAAGTATTGATAGCCTAATATCGAAGGAACTCACATAAACTGAAAACACAGCTTATCCCCAAATGGTCAAAAGATATGGTCAAACAACTTATGAAAAAAAATAGTATTAGCAAGAAACATATAAAATGTTTAGCCTCACAAATAAAAAGTAGATATGCAAAGTCAAACAAGGAGAATTTTTTTCTGCTTCTAATATTACCAAGTATTTGCAGTTTTAAAACGACGATGGCTAACGCTCCAGTGTTAGAATTTGCTTACACTGTTGGTGTGGGTATGTGCTGTGCTGCGCTTAGTCGCTCAGTCGTGTCCAACTCTTTGCAACCCCATGGACTGTAGGTGGCCAGGCTCCTCTGTCCACGAAGATTCTCCAGGCAAGAATACTGGAGTGGGTTGTCATGCCTTGCTCCAGGGGATCTTCCCAACCCAGGGATTGAACCCAGGTCTCCTGCATTGCAGGCGGATTCTTTACTGTCTGAGGCACCACAGAAGCCCTGGTGTGGGTATAAGTGAAGTTGCTCAGTCATGTCCGACTCTTTGCGACCCCATGGACTGTAGCCTACCAGGCTCCTCCGTCCGTGGGATTCTCCAGGCAAGAGTACTGGAGTGGGTTGCCGTTTCCTTCTCCAGGAGATCTTCCCAACTCAGGGATCGAACCCGGGTCTCCCACATTGTAGGCAGACGCTTTACCATCTGAGCCACCAGTTGTATCTAGACCTTTTCAAAAGTTCAGACCCTCTACTCTAGTAGTTCCTCATTTGAATTTATCTTAAATAGTCAGAAACAAAATGATTTTCGCACAAGGATGTATATCATAGTGTTATTTGTAATAATACAAAATTGGAAACCCCACAATGTCCAATAAAAAGGAGGTTAAACTAGCTATAGCAATGGAGATTTTAACATAGGAGTTAACAATCTTCAGAAGTACTGGTATTTGTGAGTTAAAAGCAAGATAAAAGTTTATATGCTCTGATGAATGCCCATGCTTTACCCCCACACATGCATAGAACAGAGCTTGCCAGATATGTACCTCAAAGTTAACCTTGGTAGGGGGTTTACAGCTCCAGTAGCCAGCCCTGGCGGGGTCTGTGAGCTCCTTTAATTCCCACATCATCATCCTAGGGATCTCACCACCCCTGTTTCTATACAAACACTGAGTAGTGGGACCCAGAGTCAGGTTTTCAAGGCCTGGGATCTGAACCTCTCTGCCATGCTGCTTGGGCGGTTCTTTTCTCTTCAGTATCTTCCCAAATTCTCTGCAATGAGTACACTTTTATAATGCAGAAAAAACCCACAGCTTTCAAAACAGCGAATCGAGGCCAAGAGCCCCTGGAAGTTTTGTGTTCTGTTCTGTTCCGACAGCCCACAGTGTGGGAGACAGTTCTGCCATTCTTCCCCCGGCTCTGGCTTCTCCTTCCATTTCCTTCCCTTTCTTCTACTCATTCCAGTGTAAATCATGGAGTCACTCAGCCTAGAGATGGAGTAAAGGCCTTGGTGCACTGCAGAGCCATTCCAGGGCCAGCCTGGCTACTCGTTTTCTTTCCTTCGCCTCCTCCTTTTCCTTCCCTCCTGCCTTTTCAGCACCCCCTGTGAATAAGCCTGGTTCAAAGTTCTGGCTTAACAAAACAAACCAGGGCATCCTGGGGTTAACTGTGGGCTGGCCTTTCACAGTTCTATGATTAAATTGCATTTTTCAGTGGTTCTGCCTTTAAACTCCAAGTCTTTTAAAGAGAAATTTAAGGAGAGCAAAACATAGGAAACAGTGCCAAACACCAATAACATATTTTAGTTGTTTGGGGAATGGGCAGCTTTAGAAACCACAAATTCCCACTTATGCAAGGGCGACTTGAGCTTTTTCTTTATTGCTTAGTGACAGAAGCCTGGCTATAGACCATAGTCAGAGTTGTTCTCTTGTTTTCTTTTCTCTCTCTCTCTGAAAACAGTTATAAAAGGCCTGAGCTATCACAAGAAGAGTTGGCTAATCCAACAGCTCTAATCAAACACCAAAAATCATTTTCCACTGATGCAGTTACTTCAGATTAAAAGGCAGCTCCAAGTCTCTGTCTCAGTAACCTGCTATACCTGCTCTACAAGCTCAATCACGTGGAGACACACTCAAAACTTGGGAGGCTCCACCCGCTTGACTTTACCACCAATTGGCAAGGCTTTGGTAGCATGTGTTCAAATAGAAATCTGTCTCCTTTCTCCCAAAGAAAATAACTGAAAATGGAAGATAAGATGTGAATATTGTTTTGTGACTATGCTTTCCAAAACAAGGCTGGCACAACACAAAATGGAAAGAATCCCAGAGAGCTCTCTTCTGTGGCCTTATATCTATTCTGACTATCAGGAACAATGAATTCTATTGCCAGAATCTGATGATGAGGTTCTTAAAAACCCCCGCCATTGGAGCCTGGATGAAGGTGTGACCCAGCCAGTCCTAGGGCATGAACTGGTAAACTGTACTACATTCTCACCAAATAAACTGGAAATAAGGTGCCAGTGAGGTTGGGTTTTCATACTCACTCCTCAAATTACTAGCAAATGTGAACTTGAGTTCACATAGTCCCACTTGAGAATAAGAAGATAGCAATGAAGTTCTAAAACAACTTCTTCATATAGAATACTGAACATTTTTGGTAGTAAGCATGTGTAAGGTGTACAAAGCCACTATAAGTCAGGGAAACAGCCTTGGAATGAAGCAGCTGACAGTTATCTGAAGTAGCAACCAACTAACATGGGTAGAAGAGTTCAGTTTTATATTTATTATTATTACTTTTGGCCATGCCATGAGGCACATGAGATCTTAAGTTTTCTGACCAGGGACGGAACCTGCGTTCCCTGCATTAGAAGCATGGAGTGTTAACCACTGGACTGCCAGGGACGTCCAGAGATTAATTTTACTAAGTAAAGGCTAAACTCAACAGATTCCATAAAAACTGCAAACAAAAAAACCTAGAAAGTAAGAACTACAAAAAAGTAGAAAAAAGATGAAAATATCCTCAATAAAACACCAGCAAATTGAATCCAGCAACATATAAAAAGAGTTATACATTATGACCAATTGGGATTTATCCCAGGAATGCAAGGTTGGTTTAACATCTGAAAATCAAACAGTATAAGAGTTTGATTACATTAAATCACCACATTAACAGAATAAAGGACAAAAACCACATAAGGATCTCAATAGATGCAGAAAAATCATTTGACAAAATCTAGTATCTCTCCACGATAAAAATACTCAACAAGTAGGAAAAGAAGCTTGTATCATATTGAGTAACATACCTAACTATGAAAGAGTCAGTTCATTCTGAATAGCAAAAAACTAAATGTTTTCCCCTCTTTTCTCAAGAAAAGACTTACCATATCTATTCAACGTTGTACTAGAGGTTCTAGCCAGTAATTAGGCAAGAAAAAGAAATTTAAAACTCTAGATTGAAAAGGAAGATCTAAAACCATCTCTAGTCTCAGATGACAAGATCTGGTATAAAGAAAAGCTAGAAACATTTTGCTGACATGAAAGTCATAAAAATAAAACTATTATATTTTTGAACAAGACTCTGTAACTATATCCATGTAGGTTGCTTATACTCTTAGAGAGTCTGACTGATTAACACTATCCAGTTCAGAGTTATGCAAACACTAGAAATCCCATTCAACAAGATAAAATGGTAATATTACTGTCAGAGCATATAATAAATTCCCATTTCAACAGAAAGAGGTATATATGTATTTTTATTAGGAGAAAATCAGTTTCTCTTCCCCTATCTATTAAACATATTAAATACTATTTAAGTACCTACTGAAAATATCTTAAAAAGTATCACTGAGTAAGATTCCAAATGGCTGAGTTCAGTTCAGTTGCTCAGTCGTGTCCAACTCTTTGTGACCCCATGGACTGCAGCATGCCAGGCTTCCCTGTCCATCACCAACTCCTGGAGCTTGCTCAAACTCATGTCTATCGAGTTGGTGATGCCATCCAATCTCATCCTCTCTCATTCCCTTTTGCTCCTGCCTTCAATCTTTCCTAGCATCAGGGTCTTTTCCAATGAGTCAGTTCTTCACATCAGGTGACCAAAGTATTGGAGCTGCAGCTTCAGCATCAGTCCTTCCGATGAATATCCAAATGATGAGCCTGCCCAAATATCCCCATATTTCATTCTGGCCCTGTCTCCTGCAGGTATTCTGAGTCATCGCTACTCACAAGGGAACAAAGATGACATCAATGTGATAGGCCTGTTCCAGCTCCCTGTGCACTAGATAGTAAAAGATTCCACACGGACATGTGGCTTCGAGTTGACTGGAAACAAGCCATGGCCACCCGTGGCTAAAACTGAGGCCAAAGGGTAGATGAGGATGAGAACCTACATGTTTCCCTGAAAAGATCCTTTAAGGCACAAAGGAAAGCCAAGTTAAGGAGAAGACTACTCAGACATCTTAGAGTTAGTAAAAAATAAAAGCTCCATGTAATCCAGTAATATTCACTAGTCTACAGAGTGATCCAGGTGCTTGGGAATGTCTTGGTCTGAGCCTAGTTTATATTCTCAGCATGATGTCAATGGCAGTGATCCTGTTGCTTTGGGTTTGCTGACCAATGCTAGTCTTGAACTTGCCAGATCTTCCCTGGCTAACTCGTACATAACCTGAAAAACCACTTTAAATCTTGCTGGAGTCCTTCAACTTTGCTTCTTGTTTGTATTTTGGCCCTATAGTCAACACTTGCAACTCTAGTCTCCTTGACTTTGGGCATTTGGGCCTCCTCCTCTCCCTTTTACAAATCTTTCTGTATCTCCAAATGTAGCTCCTCTTTCTAGACCAACTTTGAAATCTCATGTAAAGTACTAATGTGTTGATTAAAACAATGAAGAAACAGAAAACAAACAAACAAACAAACAAACAACCTTTTAAAATTTTCTTAAATCTGTCCAATTTTTTAGCTTCTCTTTCTCCTGAGTGCCAGAAACAGCAGCAGCAACATTAAAGAAAAACAAAGCGAAACAAACACTAACTTCTTAAGTATTTCTCAACCATGCTCTGAACTTGCCAGTTTTGAAGTGAAAATGAAATAAACATGTTAGCAAGTATAAGTATTCTAATAGATTGGTTGCTTACAACGGTTATTTCAGATATCTCATCTTTCAAAAAAATTTTATTAATAAGTAGCACTGCAGTCCTGGCAGGAAAACTAAAAACCTAGAGAAAAGATGTAACAGAATTCCATAAAAGGAGCTATTGAATCATTTCCCTGATGAAAATGCTTGAATGCACTTTATTATTATTTTTTTTTTTTGAATGCACTTTAGAAAGAATTGGCATGACTCCACATCACCCTGTCTGAAGTACTCAAAGCTACTTGGGCGACTGAAAGGAATCATACTATGAGAGTGACTGAGCAAGAGCACCCAGGTTTCATGTTTTCTGGATCAGTACAATTTTTAAAGGGGGTTCCCTGGTGGCTCAGCGGTAAAGAATTCACCTGCAATGCAGGAGACACAGGTTCGACCCCTGAGTTGGGAAGATACCCTGAAGAAGAAAATGGCAACCCACTCCAGTATTCTTGCCTGGGAAATCCCATGGACAGGGGAGCCTGGCAGACAACAGTCCATGGGGTTGCCAAAGAGTTGGACACGACTGAGAGACTAAACAACTTTTTAAAAAGTGCCCTGTTTTTAATTTTGCCTATAAGGACATGAAGAGCAGCACTATCGCCACATTTCACAAGAGAGGACAAATTCACCACATTATATTTTTCTCCTTTCCTCATGACCTGGTGAGAACTCTGTCCCAGATGAGTTTTCAATGCACAGAAGAAAATTGAGATTTTTGTGTGATAAGAGAATAAGGATCTCACTATTTGCCAAAACTATTGCTTTAAAGTGAATTTCAAAATAGAAGAATTGGGAAAGTTTCCAAACTTCAATCATGTGAAAATACCTTCACAGACGTTTTCAAAGCAGCATTTCCACTTGTGTTCAGTTCAGTTCAGTCGCTCAGTTGTGTCCAACTCTTTGCGACCCCATGAACCGCAGCACGCCAGGCCTCCCTGTCCATCACCAACTCCTGGAGTCTACCCAAATCCATGTCCATTGAGTCGGTGATGCCATCCAACCATCTCATCCTCTGTCATCCCTTCTCCTTCTGCCCTCAATCTTTCCCAGCATCAGGGTCTTTTCAAATGAGTCAGCTCTTCGCAGCAGGTGGCCAAAGTACTGGAGTTTCAGCTTCAACATCAGTCCTTCCAATGAACACCCAGGACTGATCTCCTTTAGGAAGGACTGGTTGGGTCTCCTTGTAGTTCAAGGGACTCTCAAGAGTCTTCTCCAACACCACAGTTCAAAAGCATCAGTTCTTCGGCATTCAGCTTTCTTTATAGTCCAACTCTCACATCCATACATGACCACTGGAAAAACCATAGCCTTGACTAGACGGACCTCTGTTGACAAAGTAATGTCTCTGCTTTTTAATATGCTGTCTATTGGTCATAACTTTCCTTCCAAGGAGTAAGTATCTTTTAATTTCATGGCTGTAATCACCACCTGCAGTGATTTTGGAGCCCCCAAAAATAAAGTCTGACACTGTTTCCACTGTTTCCCCATCTATATCCCATGAAGTGATGGGCCCGGATGCCATGATCTTTGTTTTCTGAATGCTGAGCTTTAAGCCAACTTTTTTACTCTCCTCTTTCACTTTCATCAAGAGGCCCTTTACTTTCTTCTTTACTTTCTGCCGTAAAGGTGGTGTCATCTGCATATCTGAGGTTATTGATATTTCTCCTGGCAATCTCAATTCTAGCCTGTGCTTCTTCCAGCCCAGTGTTTCTCATGATGTATTTTGCATGTAAGTTAAATAAGCAGGGTGACAATATACAGCCTTGACGTACTCCTTTTTCTATTTGGAACCAGTCTGTTGTTCCATGTCCAGTTCTAACTGTTGCTTCTTGATCTGCATATAGGTTACTCAAGAGGCAGGTCAGGTGGTCTGGTATTCCCATCTCTCTCAGAATTTTCCACAGTTTATTGTGATTCACACAGTCAAAGGCTTTGGCATAGTCAATAAAGCAGAAATAGATGTTTTTCTGGAACTCTCTTGCTTTTTCCATGGTCCAGTGGATGTTGGCAATTTGATCTCTGGTTCCTCTGCCTTTTCTAAAACCAGCTTGAACATCTGAAAGTTCACGGTTCACGTATTGCTGAAGCCTGGCTTCAAGAATTTTGAGCATTACTTTACTAGCATGTGAGATGAGTGCAATTGTGCAGTAGTTTGAGCATGCTTTGGCATTGCCTTTCTTTGGGATTGGAATGAAAACTGACCTTTTCCAGTCCTGTGGCCACTGCTGAGTTTTCCAAATGTGCTGGCATATTGAGTGCAGCACTTTCACAGCATCATCTTTTAGGATTTGAAATAGCTCAACTGGAATTCCGTCACCTCCACTAACTTTGTTTGTAGTGATGCTTCCTAAGGCCCACTTGATTTCACATTCCAGGATGTCTGGCTCTAGGTGAGTGTGAGTGATCACACCATCGTGATTATCTGGGTCATGAAGATCTTTTTTGTACAGTTCTTCTGTGTATTCTTGCCACCTTTTCTTAATATCTTCTGCTTCTGTTAGGTCCATACCATTTCTGTCCTTTATCGAACCCATCTTTGCATGAAATGTTCCCTTGGTATCTCTAATTTTCTTGAAGAAATCTCTAGTCTTTCCCATTCTGTTGTTTTCCTCTATTTCTTTGCATTGATCACTGAGGAAGGCCTTCTTCTCTCTCCTTGCTATTCTTTGGTACTCTGCATTCAAATGGGTATATCTTTCCTTTTCTCCTTTACTTTTGGCTTCTCTTCTTTTCACAGCTATTTGTAAGGCCTCCTCAGACAGCCATTTTGCTTTTTTGCATTTCTTTTTCTTGGGGATGGTCTTGATTCCTATCTCCACTTTTGTTAATTAATTTCAATTGAGTCACTGTTTGCTTAAGTAAATACATTTTAAAATGACAGTCTTATATGAATACCATAAATGGATGGCCAGAATCCCTTAAAAAATCATGATAACTTAACTGCTGAAAGGCCCTGAACTTCCCGATAACTCTGAAAGGGAGATATACAGGTATTAGGGGTTCAAGTCCCCCCAGGACTGGAATGAGACTTTGCTTGATACAACCTCAAGGAAATGTCATTTAATGCCATGACCATGTACTGCCTAAAAGCATATCTTATACCAACTAATGGGGCTTCCCTGGTGGCTCAGAGGGTAAATATCATTTTGGTAGACGTTCCATAGAATCAGAGGTATCCTTATATAGTAATTAAGAGCAATGGCTAACTCGGTTCAAATTTGGAGACTTACCCATGTACCAGCTGGTAACCTTCAGCAAGCCATTTGCCTTCTCTGCTTAGGTCTTCATCTATGAAATGGGGATAAGAATAATACCCACTTCATTGTGAGGGTCAAACTAGTATCTACAGGTAGAATTCTTTGAATGGTAAGTGACAGGTATTAAGAGCTCAAAAATGTTAACAGTTATTCTTATTCTCCTACACTTGGAGAATACCAAAACATCTAGGCATCTGTTAGACTATATCAGGCCTCTAGTGATACAGTAACATGTTTCTGGAGAAAACATATAGCTAGAGAATAAGAATGACAATTCCTTTGCTAATTTGCATTAAAGTGAATAACTTGGTACACATGTATCTAAGGCAACTCATTGTTCCTTTGGTTTGTTTCCTTCCATGGCCCATTTTCTAGGTCAAGAGCAAGTCTGAATGATATATTTTTGCCTCTAAGGCATAGAACACAATGCATTTGACACAAAAAGATTACACCACAGAGAAAGGCTTTCAGAATCTTAACTGCAAGTCACTACTTAGGTAAACAAGACCATCAAAATATACTAGGCTTCTAAGTATGAAATTAATGTCATCTCTATTTAGAGTAAACAGTAGAATTAATGTAGGATTGAACCCTCAGAGTGGGGGGATTTAACCCTCACATGTTATGATTTAATTTATATTACGAAACACAGTTCAGAAGGACTTACTCATTACCAAGTCATCAAATAAATGAGCTAACATCAAAAAGCAGGGGTTCTAGGGGGCTCCTAAGATGGATTAGTTGGTCTTGAACAAGAAAGACATATATTAACATATCCTAAGCTGTTGCCTTTCATGTGTCTCATCCCTTTTGTCCCTGGGACTATATTTAGCACAGTGAGAACAGCAGCACTGCCAGGGCCGTCAAGTAGAAAGAGAGGGTATTAATTTAGTAGATCTTGGTCAAGGTTAGGGCAAGAGATAGTGGACAAGTATATATTTAGTTTATTAAACTACAAGATAAGGTCAAATTGAAAATTTATAGTTAATCTCTAGATCTTCTAATGGGTCTACTTGATGGAGGTCTCCTTCAAAGGAGCTGGATTTTAAAAATATCTTCCCCAGTTTGTTCACTGTAGATCAGTTTCTGCCATTGCTACAAGATAGTTCTTGGTAGCATCTTTTTCTCCCCGTCTCCTCCACTCAACTTTGGCTGTTTCTTCCTCTAAGGTCTCAAGTTGAACATCTCAGCTTTTCCTTTTTGCTGTCATGATCCTCCATTTGTAACCTGCCTCCCTTTTCTCTACAGCCCTTTCCTCGCAAGGCTTCTCTTCGGATGAGACCAGGTTGTCATCCTCAATGTCCATGCTCTTCCAGGCAGGTCCCCCAACTTTTCTAGTGAATTCAGCATCAAACATTAACTACTCTTCCTAAAAAATGCTATCTTCCCTTTCTTCTCTTCATTCCCTACCATCAAGGATATTTTTTTGAAAAATTCCTTCACTCTACTTTTAAGTCTAGAAGTAATAGAATGTTCCAAATTTTGGAAGTGGAATTAGGTCACATCTTTTAATTTTCCTTTGTACCTTTTCCCTAGCACTTCTTTTAGAAGCTTAGCTTGAGTTCTTTAAGAAACCAAAGAGAGCTGAATAAGCTCAGATGCAGGGCTTCCCTGGTACCTCAGTCAGTAAAGAATCTGCCTGCAATGCAGGAGACATGGGTTCAATCCTGGGTGGGGAAGATCCCTGGAGAAGGAAATGGCAACCCACTCCAGAATTCTTGCTTGGAAAATCGCATGGACAGAGGAGTCTGGCAGGCTACAGTCCATGGGGTCACAAGAACTGGACACAACTTAGTGACTAAACCACCACCACCACCAAGCTCAGGTGCAAAGCAGTGAATTCCCTTCCCCTTTGTTTACTGAATTTGCATCTGGTCTGGGTATATAATCAAAGAATGCCCAGGACTAGAGCTCAATTAACCTAAACTACTGGCAGTGGCTCTAGCTTTCAGTGAACCCTACACCCAACTTATAAATGGCCTCTATCAGTTCAGTTCAGTTGCTCAGTTGTGTCCGACTCTTTGCGACCCCATGAATTGCAGCACGCCAGGCCTCCCCATCCATTACCAACTCCCGGAATTCACCCAAACTCATGTCCATCGAGTTGGTGATGCCATCCAGCCACCTCCTCATCTGTCATCCACTTCTCCTCTTGCCCTCAATCCCTCCCAGCATCAGAGTCTTTTCCAATGAGTCAACTCTTCACATGAGGTGGCCAAAGTATTGGACTTTCAGCTTTAGCATCATTCCTTCCAAAGAACATCCAGGACTGATCTCCTTTGGAATGGACTGGTTGGATCTCCTTGCAGTCCAAGGGACTCTCAAGAGTCTTCTCCAACACCACAGTTCAAAAGCATCAATTCTTCAGCGCTCAGCTTTCTTCACAGTCCAACTCTCACATCCATACATGACTACTGGAAAAACCATAGCCTTGACTAGATGGACCTTTGTTGGCAAAGTATGTCTCTGCTTTTCAATATGCTATCTAGGTTGGTAATAACTTCCCTTCCAAGGAGTAAGCGTCTTTTAATTTCATGGCTGCAGTCACCATCTGCAGTGATTTTAGAGCCCCCCAAAATAGTCTGACACTGTTGCCACTGTTTCCCCATCTATTTCCCATGAAGTGATGGGACCAGATGTAATGATCTTAGTTTTCTGAATGTTGAGCTTTAAGCCAACTTTTTCACTTTCTTCTTTCACTTTCATCAAGAGGCCCTTTAGTTCTTCTTTACTTTCTGCCATAAGGGTGGTGTCATCTGCACATCTGAGGTTATTGATATTTCCCCTGGCAATCTCTATTCCAGCCTGTGCTTCTTCCAGCCCAGCGTTTCTCATGATGTACTCTGCATAAAAGTTAAATAAGCAGGGTGACAATATACAGCCTTGACGTACTCCTTTTCCTATTTGGATCCAGTCTGTTATTCCATGTCCAGTTCTAACTGTTGCTTCCTGACCTGTACACAGGTTTCTCAAGAGGCAGGTCAGGTGGTCTGGTATTACCATGTCTTGAAGAATTTTTCACAGTTTATTGTGATTCACACAGTCAAAGGCTTTGGCATAGTCAATAAAGCAGAAATAGATGTTTTTCTGGAACTCTCTTGCTTTTTCCATGATCCAGCGCATGTTGGCAATTTGATCTCTGGTTCCTCTGCCTTTTCTAAAACCAGCTTGAACATCTAGAAGTTCATGGTTCACATATTGCTAAAGCCTGGCTTGAAGAATTTTGAGCGTTACTTTACTAGCCTGTGAGATGAGTGCAATTGTTCAGTAGTTTGAGCATGCTTTGGCATTGCCTTTCTTTGGGACTAGAATGAAAACTGCCCTTTTCCAGTCCTGTGGCCACTGCTGAGTTTTCCAAATTTGCTGGCATATTGAGTGCAGCACTTTCACAGCATCATCTTTTAGGATTTGAAATAGCTCAACTGGAATTCCATCACCTCCACTAGCTTTGTTCATAGTGATGCTTTCTAAGGCCCACTTGACTTCACACTCCAGGATGTCTGGCTCTAGGTGAGTGGTCACACCATTGTGATTATCTGGGTCGTGAAGATCTTTTTTGTACAGTTCCTCTGTGTATTCTTGCCTCTATACGCTAGTGTAAATTAACGCCTTTGAATCTGTCTGATTCCTTTACAATGATCTGAATGGGTAAATAGCGCCTTAGAAATATCACTCCACCACTAAAATAAGGAACAAAATATTCATATTCATTCACAGGGCGCCGGCAGAATGCTGGGCACTGTTCCAGGTGCTCAGGATATGGGTGAGCAGCTCCAACAGGTCCTGTTTTCCTGGAGCAGTGACTTCCTGAGAGTATTTAAAGGCCAAGGAAAATTATCACAGTCACACTGGTCAAGGAAATCAGCTTAAAACCATCCTATTAAAGAAGAGGGGGGCAATTCATTGGTGGATGGGCCACTGTTAATAAAAGCTCCACCTCCCTGAACTAGGATACACATTTAAGAGTGGGCAGGAGGTTTCAAAAAAAAAAAAAAAATTCCTAACCCAACCCAAAAGATAATGGGAATCATCTGTTCTGCTCTCATGTGCAAACCTATAATTTATGGAAAGATGGGAAAGAGAAAGTCCCTGAGGAGACCCAGCCAAGTTCTGCGGTGAAAATTCAACTATACTCAACGCTCAGACTGGAAGAGGTGGGGGTGGAGCGGAGCAAGAAGCCACAGGAAAAATAACACGTCCTGAGGTGGCCAGCTCCCTCTCCTTTCCGACTTCCAAGGCCATTCCTGGGACAAGCTGCCTTCCTCCTCTTCTCCTGCCACCCTCAACCCTTCCCATTCATGGGTGACTGCTTTTTCTTCTTTATTTTTCAGTCATTTTTTAAGGATCCCAAACTGGCTGTGGTGCTCATAATTCCTGTCACAAGGTAATGTCAACAGTATAAATTACAGGGCATCCGAGGAAGCAGGTAGTTAAGATCAAGTGCGAACGTATGTTATTAAATTAAAATGGAGTTACCAGGAATCTTCAAATTATGGAGAAGAGACCATTTCCTTAAATATATGGCTGTGTATAATATATATTTGCATATATATTTGTGCACACTTACATATAAAGTAATTTACTATTAAAAAATATGCTATACAACCTGATAGCAGCAAAGGCCATCATTAAATGCAAGGTCACGAGCAGTGTCGCTCTACCAAATTCTGATTTTGCATTTCCATTCTATATCAGAATGGCTACATACTGTCTTTTTTTTTTTTTCTTGGTTCTTCTATTGGGATATTGTTACTTAGCTTTATAATACTGCCTTTAAAGAGTATGGTTATTAATAAGTTGACTACTATTTTCAATGTAATTTTTTTAATGCCAGTATTAGTGCTGTGCCACTTGAAAACATTTTATTACACTTAATAATTCGCTAAGGTACCTCAGTAAAATGTCAATGTATACTTTATTAGTTTCCTTATCAGCCATGTAAGGTAAATTATAATCCATGTCAGAGATGAAGAAATTGAAGCCATCTAAACTATAAGAGATTGGTGGTAGAGGTGGAAGTAAGATTTGAAATAAATGTCAAATTGTCCAGGGAGGGAATCCCCTCTGAACCATTTCAGAATTTCTATTGTCAGTTAAGGTGTTCTTCCTATTCACAGACAGCTAGAATTGCTAGTCAGACTAAAAAAATCCAGATAAAGAAGCACCGGCATCATAGGGCGCAGCCTAAAGGCTCATCAGTGTTATAAACCTGCTGAACCTTGTTAATATTATGGTGAGGGACTTTCCACAGCAGTGTCCGTGGAGCATCCACTATACACCAGGCATTCTTCTAAGCACTTTACGTATTTGTGACTTGCTTAACTTTGCCGTCTTGTGAGGGAGGTACTTTAATCATCCTCATTTTAATAACTGTTTAACTGACTTGCTCAAGATCACAAGATGCAAACCCAGGCTGTCTTGTTGCCAGCCTCTGTGCTCTCAACTACTGGGCTACACGCAGAGGGCATGCCGCAGCCTCACCACAGGCCATGGTTATTCACAGCTTTACTGCACAGACAGGTGTCTGAACTCAGAACCAAATAGTCCCAAAGCTAAAACACAAAAAAGATAAATGTTAGTGAGGTCTTCAGTTCACAAAGGCTCACTATGCAACAACAGCCTGTAGTAACGCACAACCCCCTTCGAGTTCATTCTCATCCTTGTCTTGCTCTTCTAATAACTGATTAATTCACCAGATGTTTACTGGGCACTTCCTCTTGCATATAAGATAGAGATGGCATTCAAGGTTGACTCTTTCACTTATAGTAGTAGAGTTAGTGGCTCAGTCATGTCCTACTCTTTGCAACCCCATGGACTATAGCCCACCAGGCTCCTCCCTCCATGGGATTTTCCAGGCAAGCATACTGGAGGAAGGAATTGCCAGGGTTGCCATTTCCTTCTCCAGGGGATCTTCCCGACCTAGGGATTGAACCTGGGTCTCCTGAATTGCAGGCGGACTCTTTATGGTCTGAGCCACTAAGAAGGTTTCACTTATTTATGGATTGCTTTAAAAGTTCCTGTGAACAGGCCTAAGAGCTAAGTAACTCAGGTGACATTTTATTTGGGGAGCATGTCTTGTAAAGAATCATAAAACTACCCTTTCTGCTCGAAGCTTGGGGAATGAGGACACCCCATTGGGCCAGCTCCTCCAGATCCTGCAGGTGAAGGGTGGATCTTTCTTCCTAAATGTATCTCTTTCAGCGCACTACCCACTGGCACGTGTGTCTTGTCATATGCATTTTAATTCAGTGCATCACAGTTCTAACAGTTAACAAATACCTGAAAAGTTGTAAAATATAGTCCATAAATCAAAGGGTGCCAGTAGTTTCCTGAGACGCTCATGATCATTTGAAAATATTCTTTTTTTTTTTTTTTTTACTGTGGTAACTATAGAGAGCATAAATTTTACCATTTTACCATTTTTAGGTGTATCTGATTACTTGTGAATACACTTCATGGATTACTCTTCTAAATACTATAAACTACTACATCTTAACCTTTTCATGGGTAATAAAATCACCATCCAGACATTAAGCTGGTTTTCCTAATGAACTAGCCATAGTACTGTCTGAGAGACCAGCTTCTCTCTGGATTGGGGGCACTTCCATCCTTGGGGGTGCCCCTTTCCTCTCCACCGTTGATGGACTCAGAAGCTAGCTCTGAGGTTTGAAGTTTCTTTGCCTCCCTCATCCTAAGCAGCTGAATCAACTTCTCTCTCCACCCCTTTCATTATCCCATTCCATTCACCCCATTGCCATCCATGGGGTGGAGACTCAGCTTATAAGTGTGCAGAAGAAAACCCCAGAAGCAAGAAACTAGAATAACTTGCCCCTGCTAACAAAACAAACCAGAAAACACAGTAGAGGCCAAGACCTCACAGTCGCTGAGTTCCAAATCCTTCCTTATCCCAAGGAGACAGACTGCCTGCCTCTCTATTCTAAGCTCAGGCAATGTGGCTTAAGCAAACTCATAGGAGGAATTCAAGCCTCAAGATCCATTTTCAGCTTCTCCCGGATCCCCATGTGCCTTTTTATCCTTACTCCATCTTGGCCAGCCAAATGTGAAAGCCTGTGTAAAGACCATTACATGCCTCACTTTGAAAGGGCTTTAATGCCCTTATGAACTAACTCCCGGCTGAAATCTTTAGTCCCATGGAAACAGAGAAAGCAGCAGCCAGTTGCAAAACAAAACAAAACAACAAAAAAGAGCTGTTATCTCTGTGTTAAATTAAACTCAGATCTGCTTAATATCTTGGCCAACTTATGCCACAATTATTTTGGCCCTTTCTGCCACCCCAAAGTCTTCTGTGGCCGAAATGCACCGTGGTGCTGCTGTCTGACACTGTGCCAGCAGGCCTGTGCCAAAGCCAAGTAACACCCTTCCTTCTTGGGGTTTTGGGGGAGCAGGGGAGGGTTGCTAATTCCTTTCGTGACCACTGACTAAGAGCTGAGTGGCCAACAATTTGGTAAATTATATACACACCTAAAATGTCAGCTGCATCAGAGATTTTTGCTCTCTATCTTTCCAGTCGCTGAAGGGAAGAGAACCTTGAGGCTAAAGGCAATTCTAGACAAGTTGGGTTTCCTAACCACATTCGGTAGGAGGGATATTCGCAGGACTCCAGGCATTCAGGATCCCCAGCAGCAAAGAATCATCTTTGATAAGTGTATATGCCAATGATTCAAACCAATGGAAAGGGCTGGGAATTAAAATTAGTCACAGTTATAAACACACACACACGAAAGAGGAGAGAGAGGAGCTCAACCACAAAAGTCCTTTTTGGAATCAGACTAGCTGTAAAATACAAAAACACACACGACACGGGTCAGCCGGTTTTGAATGTAGAATGTGTTAACTCCAAACTTTTGAAATGCAAAAAGCAAATTCATAGCACAAAGAATCCACATGTATTTAGCCCTGCATTACCTTTGGAACTGTAAGTTAATATATTCTGTGGATAATCCATTTCTGTGTTCTAGAAACTCGTTGTTTTTGACATCTACAGGTCAATGGGTTGGACAGTATGGAGATATTTTGACCACCATGGCAGAGGTCAGAATGCAAACATGTTAGGGGGTCTGGCCCGTGTGGGGGAAGCTGGGCAGGGGACTGGGTCTGCCCACTACGATCCCAGTGTCTCCACTAAGTGTCCTGGGCTCTGGGACTCTTGCCACACATGGTGCTGGCCCTCTGGCACCTCATTCTCATCCCCTTTGCTTAGAATTCCCTCCCTCCACCCACTGGAAAGACTTGGTGGGGCTTTGGCAATGGTGGGGCTTGGCCTTGCCACCTGGGGGATCTCGCTACCAGTTTGCATTTAGAAATAAGAGAGTGTCAGTACTTGAAGCAGATGGTACAGTGTACTGCCTTGGAGTGCGTGCCCTTAGTGAAGGGACTCCTGTAGCTAGTGGGTAGTAGTTATTGATTTTTGTCTTGATAAATCTGAAAAATTTCATACAAAATTGAAAAAGTTTCAAAAATAAGAGTATGTGCTAAAGACAGGACGGCCTGGGTTTGAACCCCTGCTCCTCTACTTTAACTAGGAGAATTTGGACAAGTTCATCCCACTAGCAAAAGATGAATAATAATACTCCTGTCTTAGAGGGCTGTTGTGAGGATTACATGAGTTAATCCACGTAGATTTTGAACAGGATTTGGCCTAAAGTAAGCACTCAAAAGTAACTAACATCTCTTGAAAGTGAAACTGAAAGTCGCGCAGTCATGTCTGACTCTTTGCTACCCCATAGACAAAAAGTCCATGGAATTCTCCAGGCCAGAATACTGGAGAGGGTAGCCTTTCCCTTCTTCAGGGTATCTTTCCAACCCAGGGATCGAGCTCAGGTATCCCGCACTACAGGCAGATTCTTTACCAGCTGAGCCACAAGGGCAGCCCAGCATATAATAAAAAGTAATTATTGTTAATCTAAGTATTAGTACAACCTCCTTATTTTACAAAGATTTTAAGTGCCCGGGATAGAATGTGACTTGGTAAGAGCTGGTGCTAGGTGCTCAGTCATGTTTGACTCTTGGTGTCCCCAAGGACTGTAGTCCGCCAGGCTCCTCTCTCTATGGAATTCTCCAGGCAAGAATACTGGAGTGGGTAGCTGGGTAGTCATTTCCTCCTCCAGAGGATCCTCCCCACCCAGGGATCAAACCCACGCCTCCTGCATCTCCTGCATTAGCAAGTGGATTCTTTACTACTAGTGCCGCCTGAGATACCCTAATATGTATAAGCAAGGACAGGCTTCCCTGGTGGCTCAGACAGTAAAGAATCTGCCTGCAATGCAAGAGACCTGGGTTTGGTCTCTGGGTTGGGAAGATCCCCTGGAGAAGGGAATGGCTACCCATTCCAGTATTCTTGCCCGGAGAATCCCATGGACAGAGGAACCTGGTGGGCTACAGTCCATGGGTTACAAAGAGTCAGAGAGGACTGAGAAACTAACACTTTCACTTTTCAAAGGATAGGCTGCTGTTATTACTGTGGATAGTGGGTTTCCTGAATGTTCCTCTCTCTCTCCTTGCTGCGACATGACAGTGGAATGAGCACTTGGCCTTCAGTGAGACTGTGTCTTAACCACTCAGGAGCAAAGCCCTCAGGTTGAGAATCCTGGCTCTTTCTAGTCCCTTTCTTCCACTTGTCAGATGATGAGTTCTTGCCTCCAGCAGGCAGTAGGCAGAGAAAAGAGAAAAAGGGGAAACTCCAACCAGTAGTTTTATTATCCATTATTGCTGGGACTTTCTCTGCACCCTTGACCTCTGCTCCAGCCAAGAATCCATTCACAATATCCTGCCTTGTTGTCAGGTCTACAGCTTCCCTTATGAATGCCCTGTCCTTTTATTGTCTGAGCTGCAGTGGGCTCTGTGCTGTTAGCCCTGCCAAACACCAACCCACTGATCACCAGATAACCTGAGCGACGCTGTCCATCTTAGGAGCAAACCCACTAAATGGCATACTATCTTTCATATGTTTTTATTGGCCAACTTTTGTATGCTGGGCATTATTTCTAATTGCCAGTAGGTTATAAGGTATTAGGAAGACAGTTTATCTGTTGAAGAACTGATGCTTTCTAATTGTGGTGCTGGAGAAGACTCTTAAGAGTCCCCTGGACAGCAAGGAGATCACACCAGTCAATCCTAAAGGAAATCAACCCTGCATATTCATTGGAAAAACTGATAATGCAGCTGAAGCTCCAATACATTGGCCACCTGATGCGAACAGCCAACTCACTGGAAAAGACCCTTATGCTGGGAAAGATTGAAGGTTGGAGGACAAGGGGGTGACAGAAGACGAGATGGTTGGATGGCATCATCAAATCAATGTACATGAGTTTGAACAAACTTTCCGAGGTGGTGAAGGACAGTACTGGTGTACTTCATTCAGTCCATGGGGTTGCAAAGAGTCAGACATGACTTAGCGACTAAACAACGACAAAGGTATATACAAAAATTAGTATATTTGACTTATTTTTGAAAGCTGTCATTTAGATTGTATTTGTGAAAATGCTTAGAACTTCTATTTAATGACAAAAAGTTGAAATACCAGTTGACCTTTGGCATATGGAAATCCTGCCATTTGTTGCTTAGAACTGAAGGAGCTGAGAGCTGGCTCTCCTCCAGGTTTCTGGCTATGCCCTGAGCTTGGTTGTTTTACACAGACTAACTGGGAAACCTCAGAAAGTAGGTACAGGTAGAGTGGCTTCCACAATTTAATTGCTTCTCGAGGATCCTAAAATCATAGAACCAGGGCCGTAGGGCTGGAAGGGGCTGTAAAAATTCTTAATTCAACCTTTTCACTTCACAAGTGAGGAAACTCAGGACTCAAGAAGTGAGGTGATCAAGGTGGTTTTTATCCAAATAACACCTGTGATTCTCCTCTTGGGAACAGAGATAGTACAAAGCCAAAGTCCGAGAAAAAAGTGGTCCAAAGTTGGATGTAGTGTATGAATTTGTCATTTAAAGATGCCGTATAGGTTTAACCCGAGGGTTAACAAGGTTGAGAATAATCCCTATGAGGGTTAAGTTAAAAATCTGTTAAAGAAAAGAAACTTGGATTTTATAAGCTATGAGAAGTGATAAGGATGGAGATATTTTCAGAGGTAAGCTGTGTTTCCATTCCTCACTAAGACTTGATAGAACACATGGGTTCAGGGAGATGCAGAGCATTTCAACACAATTCAACATCAGTTAATTCTCGGAGTAAAGACCCTTCAGTCCAGCTCCCTTCCACCTCAGTGTTAAAGGAAGCTAGAAAGCCAATTACTCTCACAGCAGGGCCTCTCCCATACTGCATGGAAGAACGTATTGCAAACCTGTGTGCTTTACAAGCAAGTAAAACTATAATTGCACGTGGGAAAGAACATGGGTTCCCTTTGTTTCTGCCAACATTTCAGTCTAGCAAGCTCCTCCCTTCTATAGCTGCAGAAATAGCACAGACTTTTTTTTTAGCACACAAAATGTGTATTCCATGGCTCTATAAAACTTAACAGAATGCTTTTTGTTAACATTGAAAAGATAATCTCTGCACAGCCCACCAAAAGGGCATGCATTCTTCAGAGACAGGTGCTGAAGGTGCCCACCTTTATCTGGAAAGCAACACCCACCTTCTGGTTGAAGCCTGGAAAGTCTCTTAGCAAGGCTAACGAAGGTGGCAAGGGTGGCAGGGTAATACCTGACTTGCTCCAGCAGAGCCTTGGGGAGATCTTGCTGCCTGGGAGAAAGAGGTGGGATGGAGGGCTATCCAGGTGCAATCCCCCTTATGGGGTCATTTGGGAGGTCTGGTCCACGACTGCCCTGGAGGCAGGAGGAAGCTTTCCCTACCAAGGTGCTGCTCCATATGGTGACTCTGCTTCCCAGGTGGACCCAGTAGTAAAGAACTCACCTGCCAATGCAGGAGACATTGGAGATGTGGGTTCAATCCCCGGGAATATCCTCTGGAGTAGGAAACGGCAACCCACTCCAGTATTCTTGCCTGGAGAATCCCATGGACAGATAAGCCTAGCGGGCTACAGTCTGTCGGGTTGTCAAAAGAGCCAGACATGACTGAAGCAACTTAGCATGCATGCATGCAGCTGCTGCCACATGGGAGGAACCTGTGGCCTAGAGCCCCCTGCAGAATCTGAGAGGCAGAACTCAGGGTGCAGCCGGCATTATTTATGTTGTCACAACTGCAGTCTAGTGTCCACAGATGCAGAGTCGTGGTGCCACTGAAGAAAGCTGCAGAGGGCCATTTACAAAGGTCCACGTCTCCAGGCAGCACTATACCAGTACGGGTACCACGGGCACATCTCCTCTCTCTTAAACCCTCTCTGTTAAGCAGAGTTCTAAGGTCGTACATATTAACTTCTTTAAACCTCATAAGCACATTTCAGGGTAGGTACAATTACTATCCCTGCTTCAGAAATGAATTGCTTCTTCTTTTTTTTACTTAAAATTTTTTTAAATTAAAAAAAAATTTTTTTTTAAAGGTTTTAAAATATTTTGGCTGAAGCATCCAGGATCTTAGTTTCCTGACCAGGGATTGAACCCATGCCCCTGTGTAGTGGAAGTGCAGAGTCTTAACCACTGAACCACCAGTGAAGTTCCTGAACTGCTCCTTGAGGCACCAAGTGAAGTGACTTGCCGAGGGTCACATAAGCGAGTCTGGGGTTCGCGTCTGAACGTGGGCAGCTGGTTTCCAAAGCTCCATGTATAATCGCTGCACTGTTCAGCCCTTCTGCGATGCCTAAGGTCAGGTATCATCCCCCTTTTGGAGACCTTTGCTCCAGGCAGAAACTTCATCCCCTGTTGGCCTCACACTGGCTTGCTGGTCTCCTAAAACTTCCTGACAGCCATCTTAGTTTTGATTTCTATTTAATTTTCCACCTCAGAAAGCAGTGCCAGGGAGGGGGGGAATCTGGGATACTTTTGAAAACGATTTATTAACCAACAGTTCGAGGAAATGGAGGGCTTCCTGGCTGCCACCTGACCTCTGTCTGCGGCCTTCCTAATGTTTGCATTACTGCCCTGACCTTGCAAAGTGACCTGGAATAGCTTGCCTGCTTCCTTTTGCGTGTCCACTTTCAGAGCCCAGCTGTCAGCCTCTGCGAGTCTGTCAGTGAGTATCTCAAGGGTTTGAAATGGGGTGTGCAGCCTTTGGAGGAGCACAATCTAACACTAAGCTCCAAATTCCTTCCCATAATTGAGCATTCATTAGTTTGACGGAACAAAAGCTGGCATTCTCTCTTATAAAGCAGGGGTCAGAACCAGTAGCTGTGTTTTGTTTGGCCTGCAGAGTGTTTAAATATTGAGAAATTTCACATAAAAATACAGATTTCCGGCTCCTCTTGGAAAAAAGGGAAGGGATGACAGCTCTGGGGCTCAGAGGAACAGCTGTCCCCTTCAGAGGGGACACTCCCTGGCTTCTCAGCATGACCTGCAGTCTCACCCTTGGCCTGCTTTGGGCATGGGTGCCGCTTTCCTGGCCTCTGCAGGAAGTGGAGTCGACAAAACACTGTTCTGAAACCATACTTCCCTCCCTTAAAGTGTGGGCTGGCTTGGTTAGGCTGGTGGACCAGGATGGAACTGGGAGAGCTGGTGCTCCCAGAGTGCAGTGTGCATGCTAAGTCACTTCAGTCATGCCCGACTCTTTGTGACCCTATGGACTGTAGCCTGCCAGGCTCCTCTGTCCATGGGATTCTCCAGGCAAAAATACTGGAGTAGGTGCCAAGCCCTCCTCCAGGGAATCTTCCTGACAGAGGGATCAAACCTGTGTCTCTTATGTCTCCTACACTGGCAGGCAGGTTTTTTACCATAAGCACCACCTAGGAAGCCCCCACCTGCCAAGAGGGCAGACACTGTGTTTCTTCTTTCCTGTCCCTGCACATGGCACGTAACTGTCTGGCACATAACAGACATCACTTAGGAATAAGTGAGTGACTAGCTCTCTGGGGAAAAAAAAAAAACATTTCTGAGTGACAGAAACCTGCTCCCCAGCTACAGAAGTCCAGGCTTATTAATGCTTCAATAGCTTTTTGAATGACCGAGGCTGCACTCTATACTTTTTAATTGGTTATGCTATAAAGATCTTTCCTGCTGTCACAAATGATATTGAATCCTATTTAAAATCCCAGAAAGTGTGTTGATAGTTTATTAGAATTTAGCCAGAAATTTAAAAACAAAGAACAGTATGAACAGCTGCCCCCATCAGCCTTCTAATTTTTCCTCAAGAGAGTTGGGGGTGATACTATTGAAGAGCAGCAAGTTACAAATGCAGATGGAATTGCAGGCCACTAGCACATGCATCCGGAGAAGGCAATGGCACCCTACTCCAGTACTCTTGCCTCGAAAATCCCACGGATGGAGGAGCCTGGTGGGCTGCAGTCCATAGGGTCGTTAAGAGTCAGACATGACGAGTGACTTCACTTTCACTTTTCACTTTCACGCATTGGAGGAGGAAATGGCAACCCACTCCAGTGTTCTTGCCTGGAGAACCCCAGGGACGGGGGAGCCTGGTGGGCTGCCGTCTATGGCGCTGCACAGAGTCGGACACGACTGAAGCAACTTAGCAACAGCAACAGCAGCAGCACATGCAGCTGAGCTACCAGGGAAGCCAGGCTGGCGGGCTACAGTCCATGGGGTCGCAATGAGACAGACACAACTAAGCGATTCAACACAGCACGTACAGCCAAACGTTTCAGCTAAGACACATGCGCTAATGCTGTCCAATGAGGCCGCTCTGCTTTCTAGATCCATCTCTAGATGATGTGGTTATGCTCAGTTGTGTCTGACTCTTTGCCACCCTTTTGACCATAGCCCACCAGGTTCCTCTGTTTATGGGATTTCCCAGGCAAGAATGGGTTGCTATTTTCTCCTCCAGGGGATCCTCGCAACCCAAGGATTGAACCCATGTCTCCTGTGTTGCGGGCAGATTCTTTACCCACTGAGCCATCAGGGAAGCCTATCTTTAGAGCATCAAACAAATGAACTTTGTCTTTTTTTTTAAAAAAAATATTGAACTATAGTTGACTTACAATGTTGTATTAATTTCTTCTGTGCAGGAAAGTGACTTAGTTATACACATATCTTTTTAATATTCATTACCATTATGGTTTATCATAAGACACTGAATATAGTTCCCTAAGCTATATAGTCACTTACTCCTTGGAAGGAAAGTTATGACCAACCTAGATAGCATATTCAAAAGCAGAGACATTACTTTGCCAACAAAGGTCTGTCTAGTCAAGGCTATGGTTTTTCCAGTGGTCATGTATGGTTGTGAGAGTTGGACTGTGAAGAAAGCTGAGCGCCAAAGAATTGATGCTTTTGAACTATGGTGTTGGAGAAGACTCTTGAGAGTCCTTTGGACTGCAGGGAGATCCAACCAGTCCATTCTAAAGGAGGTCGGTCCTGGGTGTTCTTTGGAAGGAACGATGCTGAAGCTGAAACTCCAGTACTTTGGCCACCTCATGCAAAGAATTGACTCACTGGAAAAGATTCTGATGCTGGGAGGGATTGGGGGCAGGAGGAGAAGGGGACGACAGAGGATGAGATGGCTGGATGGCATCACCGACTCGATAGACGTGAGTTTGAGTGAACTCGGGGAGCTGGTGATGGACAGGGAGGCCTGGTGTGCTGGAATTCATGGGGTCGCAAAGAGTTGGACATAACTGAGCGACTGAACTGAACTGAAGCTATACAGTAGAACCTTGTTTATCCATTCTCTGTATAATGGTTTTCATCTGCTAATCCCGTACTCCTAGTCGTTCCCTCTCCTACTCCACCCCATTTGGCAACCACAAGTCTGTTCCCCACGTCTGTGAGCCTGTTTCTGTTTTGTAGATACGGTCATTTATGTCATATTTTAGACTCCACATAAAAGTGGTACCATATGGCATTTGTCTTTCCCTTTCTGACTCACTTCACTTAGTGTGATAATCTCTAGGTCCATCCATGCTGCTGCAAATGGCATTATTTCATTCTTTTTTCATAACTAAGTAATATGCCACTGCGCATATGCATCATTTATACACACACACATATCTTCTTTATTCATTCATCTGTCAATGGACATTCAGGTTGTCTCCACGTCTTGGCTGCTGTGACATAGTATGAACATAGACATGCAGGTATCTTTTTGAATTATAGTTTTGTCTGGGTATATGGCCAGGTGTGGGATTGCTGGATTATATGGCAGCTATAATTTTAGTTTTTTGAGGAACCTCCATACTGTTTTTCATACTGGCTACATCAATTTACAGTCCCATCAGCAGTGTAGGAGGGTTCTCTTTTCTCTACATCCGTTTCAGCATTTGTAGACTTTTTTGGGGCTCCCAAATCTCCATGGATGTTGACTGCAGCCATGAAATTAAAAGATGCTTGCTCCTTGGAAGGAAAGCTATGGGAAACCTAGACAGTGTACTAAAAAGCAGAGACATCACTTTGCCAACAAAGGTCCAAAACTAGTGTTTTTTTCCCAGTAGGCATGTATGGATATGAGAGTTGGACCATAATGAAGGCTGTGCACTGAAGAATTGATGTTTCTAAATCGTGGTGTTGGAGAAGACTCTTGAGAGTTCCTTGCATCACTAAGAGAGCCATCCAGTCAATCCTAAAGGAAATCAACCCTGAATATTCTTTGGAAAAGACCCTGTTGCTGAGAAAGATTAAGGGCAGGAGAAGGGGCTGACAGGATAAGATGGTTGGATGGCATCACTGACTCAGTGGACATGAATTTAAGCAAACTCCTTGAGATAGTGAAGGACAAGCAAGCCTGGCGTACTGCAGTCCATGGGACTGCAAAGAGTTGGACACGATTTAGTGACTGAACAACAACAGACTTTTTAATAATGGCCAAGCAAATAAACTTTGAACATGCTAGAAATCTCCTCAGCCCCCAACACCTGACCGGACAGAGCCTTCTTATTATTATCCCTCTGCTCTTAGAAGACTAGCTACAAATGTGGTAGAATGGCTGGCATGAAGCAATTAAGGGATAACACACTACTGGATGTCACCAGATTGAAGCAGAACTATAGGTAGTCTCTGCTAGTTCTTGGCACTCAAGCAGAACACAGGGGTTTAACCATAACTATCAAGTAACGCTTGTGCTTTTCTGAGAAAATAAGCCCTCTCAATTTCAGGGCTGACATGCTCTGGGCACATGCTGCTGCTGCTGTCACTTCAGTCGTGTCTGACTCTGTGCGACCCCATAGATGGCAGTCCACCAGGCTCCCCCGTCCCTGGGATTCTCCAGGCAAGAACACTGGAGTGGGTTGCCATTTCCTCCTCCAATGCGTGAAAGTGAAAAGTGAAAGTGAAGTCACTCAGTCGTATCTGACTCTTAGCGACCCCATGGACTGCAGCCTACCAGGCTCCTCCATCCGTGGGATTTTCCAGGCAAGAGTACTGGAGTGGGGTGCCATTGCCTTCTCCATCTGGGCACATAATATGTGCTTAATAAATATTTGCTGAATGAATAAATGAATAGAGAGAACACCCTGCTAGAGTCTGATGGAGAACCGGGTTCACGGTTCAGATGTGCAGGTGGGATGAAAAGATTATAAATGTCACGCTCCTTGCTGCTTGAGGCACATCACAGAGTCATTTCTGAGGAGAGTGATGTGATACCATCATACTTGTCCCATGAATGTTCTGAGAGAATTTATCAATATCCTGAAGCATGCAGACAGAACTGGCAGAATCAGTAATGAAAATTGCTCTTCGTAAATATCCAAGTCAGTAAGGAGAAATTTTTCCTGCTTGCCTCTCTCCATGGGTTAGGTCACAGAAGGGTTTGAGGCTACCAAGGCCTGGAAGTCCTCTTCCCATTGTCCTCCACCTGGCTCACATTTATAGAGCCTCACATTTTAATTTAGAGTCACAGCCACTAAGAAGCCTGCTCTGACAGCCAAGTTACTGGGTGTTCCAGTTACTATTGCTTGTAAAACAAATTACCCAAAAACCTAGTGGTAAAAAACAGTCATTATGTTCAGATTCTTTAGGTCAGGCTTTCAGGCAGGACACAGTAGAGATGGCTTGTCTCTCCTCCATGAAATCTGTAGCCTCATCGGAGCCTCTGCTGAAAAGACTTGAAGGCTAGGGGTGGTGGGAGTCATTTGGATGTATCTTTACTCACATGTCTGTCAGTTGATGATGGCTGTCAGCTAGAATGACTACATGTGACCTCTTTCTGTGGGGTCTCTGCATGGGCTAATATGGGCTTCCTTACAACATGGTGGTTGGTTTATAAGAGTGAGCATTCCCAAAGAGAACCAGCTTGAAGCTGTATCACTTTTTAAGACCTAGCCTTGAAGTCACATAGCATCACTTCCATGGTCACAGGCCCACCCAAATTCAGAAAAAATTAAAAAATAAAAACCAGATACCCCTTCTCAATAGGAAGAATGTCAAAGTCACCGTGTAAGAAGGGGATGTGGGATGGGAGATAGAGTTGTGGAAATCTTTGTGGACTATAACCTTCCACAATGGGTGAGATGTGTTTCCTGACTCCAACTCCTCCTGAACTTAAAAACTGCTTGTCTGCCTCCTCCTGAGACTGTGAGCTCAGTGAAGGAAGGAGCTGTGTGACTCACTCACCTTCTGTTCCTAGCACAGGGCCTGGCACACATGGTTATTGAATTGAACCAAATAAAAAGGAACAGTCAGAAGGACTCTTGGAACCCCCTTTCATGCTGGCTGTTGGCAGCATAAAGGGAGTCTGACCAGGGCAATAAAAGAAATATGACAGAAATGTACCCAAACATATTTCTGCAGCCTAAGGCTATTCCCTGTGAGCATATCACGTATGATAAAGGAGTTTGCTTCCTTACGTCTCTCAGGTTGTACAGGAAATAACTTTAAGAATTATAACTGACTTCATGTGTCTCTCTTCTTGAACTTTTTGGAAGTATGTTTCCTCCTTATATCTCTGTGCCATAAAAATGGCAAGTATGAGATGAGAGTACCCAAAAGGCTGCCTTTATTTATTTATTTTTTTAATACACACACTCATGGTACAGCAGAAAGAAAGGAGTCAGAAATCCCCAACTTCAGTCTTGGTTCAGCCACTGAGCAGAAGCCCTGTAGCTTTGATATGCTGGCTAATTTTTCTAAATCTCAGTTTTCTTGCCCATAAAGTGGGTAGAAAAAAGGTGATAACACAATATACAAAAAAACAAGATGCTATTACAAAGTATGGTGGTTTTAAAATACACTCACCCATTCTTTGACATGCCTCCTTTTAGAAGATGGACTTTAATTTGTCCCATAAATGTGGGCCTGACTTAGTGATTATTTCAAATGAATAGAGTATGGCAGAATATGATGCTGACTTTCAAGGCAAGGTCTCAGAGGTCACTCACAAGCCAGCCATCATGTCATGAGGACACCTGAGAAGCTCATAGAAAGGCCCATGTAAGGAGGAGGAGAGGACGCCCACCAGTAACCAGCACTTATTTGCCAGATGGGGGAGTAACCCACCTTGAAAGGAGACTCTCCGGCCCTGTCAAGGCTCCTTCAGATGATGCGGTCCTGACCCACCAACATCAGGACTGCAGCCTCCTAACAGACTCCGCACCCATGCTGCCCAACTAAACACCTCCAGGATTCCTGACCCACAGAAACCATGGGAGGCAGTATTTACTTTTAAGTTACTAAGTCTTGGGGTAATGTATTATACAGCATTAGGTAACAAATATAATTACACCCCACTAACCAACCAAAGGTATGGCCGGCATTTGTTTCTCTGAACACATGATGGGTTAGTTTTGATCCAAATACTGTCATTCAAGGTCAGGAGGGGCAGCGGTGAGGAGATACCCCTCGTCTAAGGTAAGGAGCAGTGGCTGTGCTTTGCTGGAGCAGCCGTGAAGAGATACCCCACGTCCAAGGTAAGAGAAACCCAAGTAAAATGGTAGGTGTTGCAAGAGGGCATCAGAGGCCAGACACACTGAAACCATAATCACAGAAAACTAGTCAATCTAATCACACTAGGACCACAGCCTTGTCTAACTCAATGAAACTAAGCCATGCCTTGTGGGGCCACCCAAGATGGGCAGGTCATGGTGGAGAGATCTGACAGAATGTGGTCCACTGGAGAAGGGAATGGCAAACCACTTCAGTATTCTTGCCTTGAGAACCCCATGAACAGTATGAAAAGGCAAAAAGATAGGATACTGAAAGAGGAACTCCCCAGGTCAGTAGGTGCCCAATATGCTACTGGAGATCAGTGGAGAAATAACTCCAGAAAGAATGAAGGGATGGAGCCAAAGTAAAAACAATACCCAGTTGTGGACATGACTGGTGATAGAAGCAAGGTCCAATGCTGTAAAGAGCAATATTGCATAGGAACCTGGAATGTCAGGTCCATGAATCATGGCAAATTGGAAGTGGTCAAACAGGAGATGGCAAGAGTGAACGTCGATATTCTAGGAATCAGCAAACTAAAATGGAATGGAAAGGGTGAATTTAACTCAGATGACCATTATATCTACTACTGTGGGCAGGAATCCCTCAGAAGAAATGGAGTAGCCATCATGGTCAACAAAAGAGTTCGAAATGCAGTACCTGGATGCAATTTCAAAAACGACAGAATGATCTCTGTTCGTTTCCAAGGCAAACCATTCAATATCACAGTAATCCAAGTCTATAGCCCAACCAGTAACGCTGAAGAAGCTGAAGTTGAACGGTTCTATGAAGACCTACAAGACCTTTTAGAACTAACACCCAAAAAAGATGTCCTTTTCATCATAGGGGACTGGAATGCAAAAGTAGGAAGTCAAGAAACACCTGGAGTAACAGGCAAATTTGGCCTTGGAATACGGAATGAAGCAGGGCAAAGGCTAATAGAGTTTTGCCAAGAGAATGCACTAGTCATAGCAAACACCCTCTTCCAACAACACAAGAGAAGACTCTACACATGGACATCACCAGATGGCCAACACCGAAATCAGATTGATTATATTCTTTGCAGCCAAAGATGGAGAAGCTCTATACAGTCAGCAAAAACAAGACTGGGAGCCGACTGTGGCTCAGATCATGAACTCCTTATTGCCAAATTCAGACTTAAATCAAAGAAAGTAGGGAAAACAACTAGACCATTCAGGTATGACCTAAATCAAATCCCTTATGATTATACAGTGGAAGTGAGAAATAGATCTAAGGGACTAGATCTGATAGATAGAGTGCCTGATGAACTATGGACGGAAGTTTGTGACATTGTACAGGAGACAGGGATCAAGACCATCCCCATGGAAAAGAAATGCATTGTGCACTGTTTATAATAGCCAGGACATGGAAGCAACCTAGATGTCCATCAGCAGATGAATGGATAAGAAAGCTATGGTACATATACACAATGGAGTATTACTCAGCCATTAAAAAGAATACATTTGAATCAGTTCTAATGAGGTGGAAAAACACCAATACAGTATACTAACGCATATATATGGAATTTAGAAAGATGGTAACAATAACCCTGTGTACAAGACAGCAAAAGAGACACTGATGTATAGAACAGTCTTATGGACTCTGTTGGAGAGGGAGAGGGTGGGAAGATTTGGGAGAATGGCACTGAAACATGTATAATATCATGTATGAAACGAGTTGCCAGTCCAGGTTTGATGCACGATACTGGATGCTTGGGGCTGGTGCGCTGGGACAACCCAGAGGGATGGTATGGGGAGGGAGGAGGGAGGACGGTTCAGGATGGGGAACACATGTATACCTGCGGCAGATTCATTTTGATATTTGGCAAAACTAATACAATATTGTAAAATTTAAAAATAATTTCTTAAAAAAAATTTTTTAAAAATAACAAAAAAAAAAGAAATGCAAAAAAGCAAAATGGCTGTCTGGGGAGGCCTTACAAACAGCTGTGAAAAGAAGAGAAGCAAAAAGCAAAGGAGAAAAGGAAAGATATAAGCATCTGAATGCAGAGTTCCAAAGAATAGCAAGGAGAGATAAGAAAGCCTTCCTCAGCGATCAATGCAAAGAAATAGAGGAAAACAACAGAATGGGAAAGACTAGAGATCTCTTCAAGAAAATTAGAGATACCAAGGGAACATTTCATGCAAAGATGGGCTCGATAAAGGACAGAAATGGTATGGACCTAACAGAAGCAAAAGATATTAAGAAGAAGTGGCAAGAATACACAGAAGAACTGTACAAAAAAGAGCTTCACGACCAAGATAATCACGACAGTGTGATCACTCACCTAGAGCTAGACATCCTGGAATGTGAAATCAAGTGGGCCTTAGAAAGCATCACTATGAACAAAGCTAGTGGAGGTGATGGAATCCAAGTTGAGCTATTTCAAATCCTGAAAGATGATGCTGTGAAAGTGCTGCACTCAATATGCCAGCACATTTGGAAAACTCAGCAGTGGCCACAGGACCGGAAAAGGTCAGTTTTCATTCCAATCCCAAAGAAAGGCAACGCCAAAGAAGGCTCAAAGTACTGCACAATTGCACTCATCTTACATGCTAGTAAAGTAATGCTCAAAATTCTCCAAGCCAGGCTTCAGCAATATGTGAACTGTGAACTTCCAGATGTTCAAGCTGGTTTTAGAAAAGGCAGAGGAACCAGAGATCAAATTGCCAACATGTGCTGGATCATGGAAAAAGCAAGAGAGTTCCAGAAAAACATCTATTTCTGCTTTATTAACTATGCCAAAGCCTTTGACTGTGTGGATCACAGTAAACTGTAGAAAATTCTCCAAGACATGGGAATACCAGATCACCTGACCTGCCTCTTGAGAAACCTGTATGCAGGTCAGGAAGCAACAGTTAGAACTGGACATGGAACAACAGACTGGTTCCAAATAGGTAAAGGAGTATGTCAAGGCTGTATATTGTCACCCTGTTTATTTAACTTCTACGCAGAGTACATCATGAGAAACGCTGGGCTGGAAGAAGCACAAGCTGGAATCAAGATTGCCAGGAGAAATATCAATAACCTCACATATGCAGATGAAACCACCCTTATGGCAGAAAGTGAAGAGGAACTAAAAAGCCTCTTGATGAAAGTGAAAGAGGAGAGTGAAAAAGTTGGCCTAAAGCTCAACATTCAGAAAACGAAGATCATGGCATCTGGTCCCATCACTTCATGGGAAATAGATGGGGAAACAGGGGAAACAGTGTCAGACTTTATTTTTTGGGGCTCCAAAGTCACTGCAGATGGTGACTGCAGCCATGAAATTAAAAGACACTTGCTCCTTGGAAGGAAAGTTATGACCAACCTAGATAGCATTTTGAGAGGCAGAGACATTACTTTGGCAACAAAGGTCCGTCTAGTCAAAGCTATGGTTTTTCCTGTGGTCATGTATGGATGTGAGAGTTGGACTGTGAAGAAAGCTGAGCGCTGAAGAATTGATGCTTTTGAACTGTGGTGTTGGAGAAGACTCTTGAGAGTCCCTTGGACTGCAGGGAGATTCAACTAGTCCATTCTAAAGGAGATTAGTCCTGGGTGTTCTTTGGAAGGAATGATGCTAAAGCTGAAACTCCAGTACTTTAGCCACCTCATGTGAAAAGTTGATTCATTGGAAAAGACTCTGATGCTGGGAGGGATTGGGGGCAGGAGGAAAAGGGGACGACAGAGGATGAGATGGCTGGATGGCATCACCAACTCGATGGATGTAAGTCTGAGTGAACTCTGGGAGTTGGTGATGGACAGGGAGGCCTGGTGTGCTATAATTCATGGGATTGCAGAGTCAGACATGACTGAGCTATTGAACTGAACTGAACTGACTGTCTTGCCTGCTCCCAGTGACTCAAAACATATTTATATGTGAGGTGGCAGGCTGAGGAGGAGGTAGGGGGTGGTGGCTGGGGGTGGGGGGGAGTCCAATTTCACCTTCAGTAAGAGCCACACTAACCTGACCTTTTATCTTTAAGTAAACTGGAAACAGGCCCTTACCTAGTCAGTATTACAACTGCTTTTTAATAAGTGGGAAACAGCAACAATAACACAAACCACCAAATTAACAACAGAACGCAGATGGTCAGAAGCCAAAGCAGACGAGGCGGCCAGGAAACCGGACTCCAGGGAAGTGACTTCAGCGCTGACCGAGCACCATCCAGTGGTGTGGCTGCATCGTCATCCACTAGCTGGCTTTTTATACTCGGGGCGGGGTAGGCTGGAGGGCAGCGGTGGCTCACGGTTGGCTTCTGGAATCCTAATCTCTGAGCTCTTTCTCACCTGGACGACATGGCTCTCCATCCAGCACTCGTCACTAAGGGCCATTTTTCTCACCTGGTGTCCCCAGAAGAGCAAGACCTGTGCCCCTGGCTAGCCACGTTTTGTGGCGTAGCCCCACCACCCAGTCCCTAGCCCTTCGCTCGTCTGTGGGCTAGGTGTGTGGCTGCAGTCGGGTGTGGGGCCGGGGTCTATAGGCAGGCAGTTTTCTCTGGGCGAAGACTAACCAGCTGGTGTAACGAACAATCTGCAATACCCCTGTGTTAATCATCTGTGTTAACCCACTCGGCTAATTGGCCCCGACACTCAAACGCCAACAGTCGTAATCAGCAGGTCTCCGAGGACCAGAGGCCTCAGGGAAGGAGTCAGAAGAGCCCGGTTACAGCCGTGGCACTTGTCACTTCCCCCTCTACCCTTCTGCCAGAATCTGAAACCCTGGGAGACGAAACACGAGTTGGGAACCGTTCCCACCTGCTCTCCTGAGAAAGAGTGACTTTTCATTTGCTCTGCTACCAGCCTGCCAATCCTTCAAAGGAAGGGACATTTGGTCCCTTCCCTTCACCGTGAAACATCACGTTCTCTTCAACATTCACTGTTGAAAACCCTCCTTATTTAAATGGCATGATTTGTCTCCCAGATAACTTATGGTCCTCTCTCCTAACTCATTCACTGGTTGGACTGACCTTGATGAAAGTACTCACAGAGATTTAGTGATGTTTTAATGGAGGCCTTGTCCCCATCTTGCCCCAGATTATACTCAGGAGTTTCTGAAGGCTGTGAAGGCTGCAGGGGACACAGGTTCTGGCCATGAAGCAACTCAGGCAAGCTGTCACGCTTTGTTTTTCTGCTGGTTAAATCCAAATGCTCCTAATTAGTTATCCTGCCCGCTAAGGCCTGGGTGGACAATGGCGCGGGGATCAGGGGTGCTGAGAGGCTATGAATACAAGTTCCTCGGGCTCCTGAGGTCTCGGCACCAGTGACTGGGTTGTGGGCACCGAGGCGCTGTGTTCCTGGGGGCTGTGGATTCAAAGACGTCAGCCCTTGTGTGAATAAAGGTCATCACCTGTTACTTCTTCGGTGAAAGGGCAGCTGCGCTGGGTGCCCACTTAGGCTTGGCCTTTGTCTGCTGACTTTGTGAATAGCGCCCACAGAGAATAACATTCTCTGATTCTGTGTTTGCTTGGTGGGGCAGAGCCATGCAAAATAACTTGCATACTTCCTCAGAGAAGAATTCGGCCAAGTATGTTTTTAAAAAGTGGCCTCGAAATGCCTTACACGTCACCTTTTGTGATCATACTCACTAGCAAGAACACACTAGAAAATCTTCATGGTAGGGCTGGCCACCGCTTGTGTTATTTCTTCAGGAGCCAATTCTGACAAATGTTTAAGCCCCAAGGAGGACAATTCCTGAGTTCTGTGGGAGTGGAAAACTAGAGAAAAATCTAGCTGAAAAGTCAGTGAGCTGTTTGGGAAGGTTTAGTGTTCAGAAAATTTGCAACACTGAACAACCTACTGCTGTGCCAATATGTAAAACATTGAGATTTTATTTGCTTTCAGAATTCTGTGCATTATTTTACAAAGCAGCATTTCTAACATTGTTTCGTTTAAGGGCTTATGTTAAATTAATTTGTTTGCTTTTCTTTTATGGGGAGAGAGTGCTAATGAGTTCAGGACAGTGTACGTACGTGTGTGTGTATCTATCCATCCATCCATTCATCCATCTGTCCATTGTGTCATTGGAACATTCACATGCTCAGTTGCTTAGTATAAATGTTCACTGCTTTAGCATAAAACAAACAATTCAGACCACCCGAGGCCCCTCTAGAAAGGCAGCAGGCTTCTGATTTACCCCCTCTCTCCATGGCTCTTGAGGGCTGTGAGCCCTCCGCTCTAGCGCTCTCCCCACTTCACGTCTCTTTCGGAAGTGCTCCAAAGTTCAGATCCTTCCACCTTTCTTCATAATTAAAACTCACCTATTGCAATTTATCTCCCCTCAGGTATCACTCTGTGCTTTCAACTTAATAAGACCAAAGAATTTGTGCTAAAACAATACTTTACTCCTCTCAGGAAATATATAGGCACACCTCAGAGCTACTGTAGGCTCAGTTCCACACCACTGAGATACAGCAAATATCATTGTAAAGCGAGTCACATGAATTCTCTGGTTTCCCACTAAACTGCTATTAAATGTACAAGCATTATGTCCAAAAAAAAAATCACACACCTTAATTAAAAAATACTTTATTAATAAAAAATGCTGATCATTATCTGTCAACGCAGGGTTGCCACCAACCTTTAACTGGTGAAAAACACAATATCTGCAAAGTGCAATAAAATGAAGTATGCCTGTGTTTCATATTAACTAGAATCGCATTGTCTTAAGCTGGAGGTAGGGGCTAGTCTGGACAGTTAGGGCCCAGGAAGGTGAACAATGGGGAAATCAGTTCTGAGATTGGCCTACAAGAAGAGCATGTGTGTGTCTGTGTGTCTGTGTGTGTGTGCTGGCAGGTGAGGTGGTGAGTGGTGGAGGGAGTGGTGGGGAAGGGCTGGTCTAGCCAACTGCCTCACCCCTGGGATCAACCAGTATCCTTTCTCATGAATCGTGTACAAATGGAATCATTCATTGCTTAACTTACATACGTCCCAAAGGTGAGTAACACCAGAAGAGTTAGTCATTTACACACATCTTAGGCTTTTGTCACAAGAGCACAGGTAGCCAAAATTTAGAAGTCAAATCTGACCTTTCCTTTCAGCAAGTAGAAAGAACTTTAGAAGAAGCCTTCATTCACTTACACAGCCCGAGGAATGACATATTAAACCGTGGTTCTGATTTGCTCCTTGAGAGCAGCTAGGATCCAGTGAATGCTAATTTGCATATACTAATGTATTCTACTGATAAAATGTGGGATTTGCTTATCAGTGTTAAAAGAGCCAAAGGGATCTGAGTAAGGAGATGGTTGTCACACATCCAACAGAGGAAGGGGAGAACTAATACAAAAAGCCAAGCATGGAGGGTTATGGGATTGTTTCCGCTGTTCCACTGGAGTGTATCTTTTTGTTGTATTTCTGTTGTAAAGCCATCCCATGAATCTCCAGTAATGCTGGGCAGATTGAAACTAACAAAACACAACTTCTATTCTACTTTCCTTTCTCAAAGCATCAAACTGAGGAAAAAATCTCTAAAAAAGTAGCCTTGCTTCCCCATTAAAAACATGCACCAACACTTGTCCATTCATTCTCACATGCTTAAGATAGACACTGCCTGCCAAATCCTTTCTGAGGAACTGCTGTGTCATTTTAAAACACCGCTATGCATTCAAACCTCCTGAAAATTTGTAAGATTTTATTTGAAAGAAAAAAAAAAAAGCACATTCTGTCAGGTTTATATTCAAAGAGCAAAGATCGCATGTTTTTCTAACAATATCTACTTTACTGAAAAATTCATTTGCAATTCCAAACTTAAATGAATAACTCAAGCTGGTGTACCCACCCCCATCCCCCAGCTGCTGGGATTCGGAGAGTCTCTGCCCCCATCTTCCGTGCCCTGCTGGTAGGGCGGGAGAAGTGCTTGTTCTGTCCTACGTGTTACAATGCTGTCACTGATTGTTGGGTTGCTTTACTTGCTAAGTCATGTCTTTTGAGAGCCCATGGACTGTAGCCCACAGACTCCTTGGTCCATGGGATTTCCCAGGCAAGATTACTGGAGTGGGCTGCCATTTCCTTCTCCAGGGGATCCTCCCAACCCAGGGATTGAACGTGCATCTCCCCATTGCAGGTGGATTCTTCACCATCTGAGCCACCTGGGAAGCCCCTGCCACTGATTAGGAATGACTGTGGGAGTTAACTGCTACACTTGCCACCTGCTAGTTAAAACCAGTGAGCAGTTTACTTACTGGTGAGATAAAAAGACAAGTAAGCCAGAGCAAGAGAAATGTCATATGACATCCCTTATATGTGGAATCTAAAAAGAAATGATACGCATGAACTTATTTACAAAACAGACTCACAGACTTAGAAAAGGAACTTATGGTTGCTGGGGGGAAGAATGGGGGGAAGGGATAGTTAGGGATGGACACGTACACACTACAGTATTCAAAATGGATAACCAAGAAGTCCTACTGTATAGCACAGGGAACTCTGCTTGATGTTATGTGGCAGCCTGGATGGGAGGGGAGTTTCGGGGAGAATGGATTCAGAATGTATGGCTGAGTCTCTTCGCTATCCACCTGAAACTCTCACAGCATTGTTAATCAGCTATTGTTGTTGCTCAGTTGCCCAGTCATGTCGGACTCTGTGACCCCATGGACTGCAGCACGTCAGGCTTCCCTGTCCTTCACCATCTCCCGAAGTTTGCCCAAGTTCATGTCCATTGCACTGGTGATGCCATCCAGCCATCTCATCCTCTGACTCCCTCTTCTCCTTCTGCCCTCAATCTTTTCCAGCATATCCAATATACTGGATTATATCCAGTTATACTCCAATACAAAATAAATGGTTTAAAAAAAAGACAAGGATTTGGCACTGTCATAAGCTACCAATGGTGCCAATAATTGGCAACACCACTCACTGGCCAGTGGGCAGGTGATTAAAGTGCCCAGATCAACTAGAGGAAGTCTCATTTGCTGAGGAGTGTCAGTCCGTGCTATTGATTTCCCATGTTCAAGTGTACAAAAGTAGACAGAGTGCATGCAAAGAGGCCAATGAATTCAAATACTAAGAAGAGGGGGGAATTTTTTCTTGAGTGTAGTATCAGAGGCATAATCTGCTGATTCGCTGAAGTGAATCTATCTGCTAAAACTTTGGGGACTATTACTTATAAACATGAAAACAGCAAGAAAGAAAAAGGTTGCACATTTTTTGATACCACAATTCTTTCAGTGTCTTTAGTTAGGTGGTAATGTTGTGTACTGTATTATTTTAAGATTTTTGGATATATACTTATAAATCCCCTTTTATAGTGTTTGTTCAATTTTTACCTTTCTTTTTCTCTCTGGAGAGGAAGATATTTACATTTTGTTTTTAAAATAAAAGCTAATAGAAAAACTCAAATTCACTTGAGAGAAATTTGCAGAAAGGAATCTAGGCCCTTAGGAAAGAGATACTTATATTGACATTTGTAGTCGTGGTTCAGTCACTAAGTTGCATCTGACTCTTGCAACCCCATGGACTGTAGCCGGCCAGGCTCCTCTGTCCATGGGATTTTCCAGGCAAGAATACTGGAGTGGGTTGCCATTTCCACTACTCAAGATTAATTCTTCAGTTACTTACTTGAGTTTCTGCCTTTCCCTTGAAAAATTTATAAACTGAATTCATTTCTCTATAGTCATTTCACTTGATAGAAGAGACGTGTTTATTTGTTGTTCCATTGTTAAGTCGTGTCCTACTCTTTGTGACCCCATGAACTGCAGCATGCCAGGCTTCCCTGTCCATCACCATCTTCCGGAGTTTGCTCAAACTCATGTCCATTGATTTGATGATGTCATCCAGCCATCTCATCCTCTGTTGCCCCCTTCTCCTCCTGCCCTCAATCCTTCCCAGCATCCAGGTCTTTTCCAGTGAGTCAGCTCTTCGCATCAGGTAGCCAAAGTATTGGAGCTTCAGCTTCAGCATCAGTCCTTCCAATGAATATTCAATTCAGGGTTGATTTCCTTTAGGACTGACTGGTTTGATCTCCTTTCTGTCCAAGGATGCTTTTACAGAGACCTTTATTTTAGGAGTGAGGATGGGAATGGAATGGAGGAAATACTCTGAAACTCCTGAAGCTGACTTGAAACAGAGTGGCATAGCACCCAGACAGAGGCGGAAATGGTATAGGACAACCTGGGCTGGCAGCTGGGTTAGTGATGTGGGATTTCCTGCTATGTCTGACATGCACTGTCACAAAGCAATAGTATTTTTCCCCATTCTTGTGTTCACTTATCAATTTGCAAGAACAGTTCAGATTCAGAAAACAGACCAGAAATTTACTCTGAAACCAAGGGAAGATGGGGCAGAGGTTTCCTTCAGTACTGATAGCCTAGATGTAGATAGATCAAAAGCTAAATCCAATTTAACCCACCTCAGGCAGAAAAAGTAATTGAATTAAACTTCCTCTCAATATGATAGATTTGGAGATCTTAAAGCCAGGCACAAAGAACCAGGTTAGAGAGAACTGTGGAGTAAATGGACGCATGGAGCTCTGGCCACCCCCGCCTACAGGGAGTTTGATAAGCTGTAGATTGCCTCTATTGCTTTACGATGGAGGCTGAAACTGATTAAGCTGCTTATGGGGCTCTGAGGCTAATGGTCTCGCCCACCAAGAATACAGCTGCCACTGATTTAGGTAAGCTGCTTGGCATTGTATGGTTTGATTATTACAAGGGGGAACAAAAAGAAAAAAGACAGCAGGGTATAAGAGAGCTTTTTAAAAGAGAAGGCTTTATTATGCCAAATAGCTACACTACTTTGACACCCTAAAATGAATATGGAATTACTGATTCTTTCTCTTCATCTGGTATCTTAACCTGTTTTTGAAAGGCTTCCTCAAAAAGTACTCACTCTGGAGCCTACCCATTCTATTTCAAACCACCTTTACAGAATACACCACCTGTGCCTTTAAACTCTCTTCTCCAGTGCTAAGAGTCTGGGTCCTTAGATCACTGATCCTGATCCTAGAAATACATAGGTGTACACTGGGTCTTGTAACCAATTCCTCCCCGTGAATACCACTGGGCAATCACAATTAAAACTGCATCTCTTTCCATACCAGCCAGCAGATCACTGTTTGATTACGTGGTAAAGGGCAGCAGGACTGAAGGGGTGGAGAGAGCTGGTAGGTGCAAACAGATTTTAAGTTGGATGCACAAGTAAAAATCAAAACCCTAGTGTTCACTCAGCCCTCTCTAATAAACACTCTAAAACTATTCCTACCATTTAAAATAAGTTGCCTGCCTCTGGGGGAGCCAAAAAAAAAAAAAACACACAACATAAAATCCTTGAGGTGAAATTACTTTTCAAGGTTTTATTTATTTTTTCAGTCTTGAAAATGAGTGAAGGATCTAAACACAGATAAAATTGACCTTCTTTCTTCAGGGCAAAACAACAAAGAAAAGAACCGAATCACAGCAGTTTGATATGTTCTGAAAGTTGTCACAATTACTACTACTATTATTATTACATAATAGACCGGGAGCTGACTGTGGCTCAGATCATGAGCTCCTTATTGCCAAATTCAGACTTAAATCGAAGAAAGTAGGGAAAACCACTAGACCATTCAGGTACGACCTAAATCAAATCCCTTATGATTATACAGTACAAGTGAGAAATAGATTTAAGGGCCTAGGTCTGCCAGAGTGCCTGATGAACTATGGACAGAGCTTCGTGACAAGGAGACAGGGATCAAGACCATCTCCAATAAAAAGAAATGCAAAAAGGCAAAATGGCTGTCTGAGGAGGCCTTACAAATAGCTGTGAAAAGAAGAGAAGTGAAAAGCAAAGGAGAAAAGGAAAAATATATCCATTTGAATGAAGAGTTCCAAAGAATAGCAAGAAGAGATAAAAAAGCCTTCCTCAGTGATCAGTGCAAAGAAATAGAGGAAAACAATAGAATGGGAAAGGCTAGAGATCTCTTCAAGAAAATTAGAGATACCAAGGGAACATTTCATGCAAAGATGGGCTCAATAAAGGACAGAAATCGGATGGACCTAACAGAAGCAGAAGATATTAAGAAGAAGTGGCAAGAATACACAGAAACTGTACAAAAAAGATCTCCACAACCAAGATAATCATGATGGTGTGATCACTCACCTAGAGCCAGACATCCTGGAGTGTGAAGTCAAGTGGGCCTTAGAAAGGATCACTAAGAACAAAGCTAGTAGAGGTGACGGAATTCCAGTTGAGCTATTTCAAATCCTGAAAGATGATGCTGTGAAAGTGCTGCACTCAATATGCCAGCACATTTGGAAAACTCAGCAGTGGCCACAGGACTGGAAAACGTCAGTTTTCATCCCAATCCCAAAGAAAGGCAATGCCAAAGAACGCTCAAACTACCACACAATTGCACTCATCTCACACACTAATAAAGTAATATTCAAAATTCTCCAAGCCAGGCTTCAACCATACATGAACTGTGATCTTCCAGATGTTCAAGGTGGTTTTAGAGAAGACAGAGGAACCAGAGATCAAATTGCCAACATCCGCTGGATCATGGAAAAAGCAAGAGAGTTCCAGAAAAACATCTATTTCTGCTTTATTGACTATGCCAAAGCCTTTGACTGTGTGGATCACAATAAACTGTGGAAAATTCTTCAAGACATGGGAATACCAGATCACCTGACCTGCCTCTTGAGAAACCTGTATGCAGGTCAGGAAGCAACAGTTAGAATTGGACATGGAACAACAGACTGGTTCCAAATAGGAAAAGGAGTACATCAAGGCTGTAGATTGTCACCCTGCTTATTTAACTTCTATGCAGAGTACATCATGAGAAATGCTGGGCTGGAAGAAGCACAAGCTGGAGTCAAGATTGCCAGGAGAAATATCAATAACCTCAGATATGCAGATGACACCACCCATATGGCAGAAAGTAAAGAAGAACTAAAAAGCCTCTTGATGAAAGTGAAAGAGGAGAGTGAAAAAGTTGGCTTAAAGCTCAACATTCAGAAAACTAAGATCATTACATCTGGTCCCATCACTTCATGGGAAATAGATGGGGAAACAGTGGGAACAGTGGCAAGCTTATTTTTTTGGGCTCCAAAATCACTGCAGATCGTGACTGCAGCCATGAAATTAAAAGATGCTTAGTCCTTGGAAGGAAAGTTATGACCAACCTAGACAGCATATTAAAAAGCAGAGACATTACTTTGCCAACAAAGGTCCATCTAGTCAAGGCTATGGTTTTTCCAGTGGTCATGTATGGATGTGAGAGTTGGACTGTGAAGAAAGCTGAGTGCCGAAGAATTGATGCTTTTGAACTGTGGTGTTGGAGAAGAGTCTTGAGAGTCCCTTGGACTGCAAGGAGATCCAACCAGTCCATCCTAAAGGAAATCAGTCCTGAGTGTTCATTGGAAGGACTGATGTTGAAGCTGAAACTCCAATCCTTTGGCCACGTGATGCAAAAAGCTGACTCATTTGAAAAGACCCTGATGCTGGAAAAGATTGAAGATGGGAGGAGAAGGGGACTACAGAGGATGAGATGGATGGCATCACCATCTCAATGGACATGAGTTTGGGTAAACTTCAGGAGTTGGTGATGGACAGGGAGTCCTGGTGTGCTGCAGTCCATGAGGTTGCAAAGAGTCAGACATGACTGAGTGACTGAACTGAACTGAACTGATTATTATTATTTAATTGACTCTTGAAAGAATCCAGGAAATATGGAAAAGAAAGCAATGCTTTCATGTAGCATCTGAAAACATGTTAGAGAATGAGCTGTTAATTTAAATGATTAAGCAAAGCCTAACATATTCAGAACTTTGGGTTGGTTTTCTTCCTGGCTATTAACTTGGTCAATCATTGAAAGGATATATGTATACTAATAAAAGTATAAAAAGATGATTTTCACTCCTACATGCTCTGTTCTTTTTTTTTTTTAATGTAACATCATCGAACTGTTTGGCTTGAACACAAGTCAGAGTTTAATATATTCATTGTCCTTGATGTGTTTTTTCCTTGTACAATTTTTTTTTCTGATTCAATTCACCTATCATAAAATTCACTCTTTTGAAGTATACAATTCACTAGCTTTTAGTACAGTTACAAAGTTGTGCAACCATCACAAATAATTTCAGAACATTTTTATCATCCCCAAAGAAAGCCCCACACCATCAGCAGCCACTCCTTACCCCATGGCTTGTCCTGGGCACTGGCAATCACTCACCTTCTTTGTCCCTAAGGATTGGCCTATTTTGGACATTCTAAGAAAAGACTACATAAAATAAGGACCACAAATATCTATTCTTTTCTGTCTGGCTTCTTTCAGCATGATGCTCTTAAGGCTCGTCTATGTTGTACCCTTCATTCCTTTTTATGTCCAAATACTATTGCTTGAAGTGGATATACAACATTTTGTTTATCCATTCATTAGCTAATGAACACTCAAGTTGTTGCCACTTTTTAGCTATCATGAATAATGATGTTTGAACACTCCCATATAAGTTTTTATGTGGACAAATGTTTTCAGTTCTCTAGGGTATGTGCCTAGGAGTGGAATGGCTGGGTCACAGGGAAACTCTACATTTAACTTTTTAAGGGACTGCCCAGCCATTTTCCTGAGGGGCTGCACCACCTGCCCTTCCTACCAGCAAGTGTACGAGAGCTCCAGTTTCTCTAAATCCTAGCCAGCATTTCTTATTGTCCTATAATATCTTTTTACATTAAGCTTTCTCACTCTGAATAGAAAATACTTCTCTGGGCTTGTGAATATGACTATACTGATGATGACAGAATTCAGCACCAAGAACATAAGCAACAAAAACACATCCCTGGGGAGAAAACAGACATGAAACGGCCCCATGAAGCGCTTACCTGCTGCAGATCAGCGAGGGAATACAGGTGGATCTGTTGAAGGAGGTATTCTCTGGGGAAAATTCTGAAAACAAGGACAGAAACACAAATTGTGGTACTGTCACAAAACACTTTTGTCTGAGAAGTTTCTAAGTTCTCATTCAAGAATCCCTTTCCACCTAATGACTCCTCCTCCCCACATCCTCTGAGAAACCTATAATACCTTTTCCAGGTATTTTTCTTTCTAACACAGATACCAAAGAGGAAGTAAAAGTGTGATTTTTGATTTCTGATGTACTCCAAGATACTCGGAGTACAGTGCAGTGGTCCAGGCCTGAGGACCAGAGCGCCAGGTTTCTCGCACCAGCTGTGCCCCTGAAAGTGTGTCATCTCAGACAAGTCCTAAAACCCATGTAGCTTCAGATTCTTCATAGTTTAATGAAGATGACTGAACTCGGTATCTTAAATATCTTTCCAGCTCTATTATTCTATGTCTAAATGAATAGATTGTGGAGTTGAGAAAATCAACGAGAGTAGCAACCTGTGTGTCTTTTTCTAGAGGCTCCTGTGGCTTTCATTAATGAGGATGGTGGTGCCAGACCTCACATTAATGAACTATCTTCTTACGTTTATAGGGATGAGCTTTGGAGACCAGGTATGGATGGAAATAATAGGACAAAATATTTCAAGTTGAGGCTCCCTGACAAAGTCCAATATCTTTGGATGCTGTCAGTTCATAGAATCTGGAAAAGTGACAGTGAGTGAACATGAAAAAAAAAAAAAGAATTAGGGACAAGTATATAGATACCAAAGCATGGATGGCTACAAAACACCACACACTCACACACACACACACACACTCATATAAAACAAAACTCATAGTGTTAGCATTTTCTGTCTTTGCCTTAGGATACAAGAAAATTGCATAGAACCACCCAAGTGAAAGAAACGATCTCAACTTAACGAACATTAGTGATGATCTACTATATGTCAAGCACTGTGCCAGGCACTGGAAGACAGTTATGAACGAGACAGTCCCAGTATCAGAGTTCAAGGAGCATAAAGTCAAGTAAGGGAAAGATCATAAACCGTTAATTACAATATGGTGACTGGATGTAAGAGCTATGCACAGGGTACATACTTTTAGATTGGTCCAGCATGGTAGGTGCCCACCTTGGCTGTCTATTAGAATTATTTGGGAGCTTTTAGAAAATAATAGGGCATAGGAATCAGTAGAACCCAGAAATCAGTCTTAAAACAAAAACTCTCCTGGTGATTAGAGCAGCCAAGGTTTAGAATCACTGGTCTAATACCTAGCTCATTGGGGAATTCAGTATTCAGTCTTTCAATTAAGTGTGCATTACTGGACAAATCCTAGAGATTAAATCCTTCATCCTTCCATTCATCTTTCTATCCATTCAATTCTGATTAAGCACAGATATGTGCCAGCTACTGTACTAGGCCACTGAAGAAAGAAAGGGCATTGAACCAATGAGAAAAAGTCCCCGGCAAGGAGGCCCCCGATAGGCATTTTGTATTAATAGTTTGGCTTTCTCCTGGGAAGAATGATAGCTTCTGAAGAATTCTGCTGAAAATCCCTGTTTCATCCACAGAGTGAGAACAGACCATTGAGTGACACGGTCCTTGTACTCTGAAGAACAGAATTCACTTCCTGAGGCTGGGATCCCTTCACCTCTAATGGTTCGGGGCTGCACACGTGACAGGAAGCAGCACACAGTCCCTGCCCAGCTGGGAAGGGTGGAGGCAAAGTGCTCAGTCCCTCCATGAGGGATGAAGCTTTCCTACTGAAAGGCCCCTGTTGTAAAAGGTAGACCACGGGCTCAGGAGGGCTCGTGAGACATGACCAACTTCCATTTTCAATTCACACTCATAGGGTACAGAGATCGTCAAGAGACCTGTTCCTCATGACCCCTACAGGGTTAACAATGAGAAGAGCCTGCTTTGGGTGTGGCCCTCAATAAACATCTCATTTTAGTTCTCACAACAGCCCCATGTGGTAGGTACCACCTCCATTTTACCTAAGAGGAAACTGAGGCTCAGAGGCAAAGACTAATTTGTCCAGGGTCATGGAGTTGGGCTTCAAGGCCAGGACTTTCTGACTCCAAAGGTCTGTGCTTTCTCTACTTTCCTGGAGATAAGGATGGAAAAAGGAGAGACGTGGGTATGAACTGACTGTCTAATATAGCTGTATAATACATCTCTCTTCCAGGTAGGTGTTTATTACTGTTTAGGCCAGCAGCAATATAGACCAATTGTTATTTTTTAAAAGAAGGATACTGACACTGATGTGCTGGGTCATGCCCACTTCCTGAAGGCAGTGGGGAGGGTGGCAAGACTGCAATTAGGGACAGTCCTGACCAGGTACCTGTGGCCTAGGGTAACCACATGGCGAAAGGAAATGGGTGAGTACATAGACAGAAGAGACCCTTTGGGAGGGCTGACAACACTTGGAATGGGTGAAAAAGGAGAAAGGAACTGAAGGTGATTCTGAAATTCTTAGCTGGGATGTCAGGATGGTGATGTCACTGGCCAACACAGGGCAGGCTGCTCGGGGACGGGATAAAGCACTGAGATTTATCTGTGCTGGACAGCAAGTGCTCGTGTGGGGGACAGCAAGTGTGGCCCTCAGGGATGTGGGGTTGAGAGACGTGGGAGAGCCAGGGGCACTTCTGACATCAGCACAGAAGCTTTGGGGATGGGGTGGGGAACAGACCTCCGAGGAAACCGAGTAGGAGGAGGCTTGGCATGAACAGGGGTTGTTTTATTTTGTCTATCTTACAAAGCCTAGAAGTATCTGAAGTACACTTTGGCAGTCCGCAATTTTTCTCATGCTTGAAAAACTGCTTTGAAAAGAACCAGGATGTTCACATGTACTTGATTTCCCAATACATCCTCCCTTTGTGAAATGTTTGTGATCTTATACCTATTACCTGGCTTCCCCTAATCTTACACAATCATGAGCCATGGTTCATTGATAAAATGAAGAAATGAACAATTATGTAAATTAGAACTTATTCAGATTTCACCAATTGTTTCACTAACGTCCTTTTTCTCCCCAAGGGCCTAATCCAGAATACAAGATTACATTTAGATATTTTTAAATATATATAAACACTGGCAAGTTGAGACCCAAACATAGGTGCAGAGAAGCAAGCCTAGGATTCAGTCTTTCTGTGGGGTCACTAGGGCAGCAGAATATGGTCATCTAATATGGGGACAAAGGATGTTTGAGTGTGGTTGAATAGGAGGAATTATCTTTTTCAGAGGCAACTGCTTCGTAATGAAGTCTCTTAAATAAAATGAAAGCAATGTGCCAGCAGAGCTAAGAAAAAGAGACAGAGTGAACCAAACAAGTAGGCTGGAAAATCATTTCAAGGTGAGCTCCTGCCTTTTCTGTTGGTTTGAACACATGAAGGTCAGCTGGAGAAAATGTTAGAAGGAAGGTGACTGAAATGAACCCTAGCAGGGGAGCATATCGTTAATGTTTTGCTACTTAAAGTTCTTCTCTAAAATCCTTAAACTTCCACAACTGAGAGTATACAGGATGTAAGAATTAATTACAGATTTACAAATGGAATCACACTGGTTTACCCTTACTGGGGTACTACAGTCAGTCGGTGATCCAGTCAACAAACAGTACTCAGTGCCTGAAATGAGCCAGTGTTGTGCTAAGGGCTGGAGATGGATACGTTCAATGAACACAGCTGATGAGCAACAAAGAGGATTTCTACTTTCTCCACTCCAGGTGGATCCTCATTGCCTTCAAACACTGCTCATTCTTCTCACAGTAACTAACCAACTTTGGGCACAGTCATCTCTCGTTCAGTTCAGTCGCTCAGTCGTGTCGGACTCTTTGCGACTCCATGAATCACAGCACGCCAGGCCTCCCTGTCCATCACAAACTCCTGGAGTTCACTCAGACTCATGTCCATAGAGTCAGTGATGCCATCGAGCCATCTCATCCTCTGTCGTCCCCTTCTCCTCCTGCCCCCAATCCCTCCCAGCATCAGAGTCTTTTCCAATGAGTCAACTCTTCACATGAGGTGGCCAAAGTACTGGAGTTTCAGCTTCAGCATCATTTCCTCCAAAGAAATCCCAGGGCTGATCTCCTTCAGAATGGACTGGTTGGATCTCCTTGCAGTCCAAGGGACTCTCAAGAGTCTTCTCCAACACCGCAGTTCAAAAGCATCAATTCCTCGGTGCTCAGCCTTCTTCACAGTCCAACTCTCACATCCATACATGACCACAGGAAAAACCATAGCCTTGACTAGACAGACCTTTGTTGGCAAACTAATGTCTCTGCTTTTGAATATACTATCTAGGTTGGTCATAACTTTGCTTCCAAGGAGTAAGTGTCTTTCAATTTTATGGCTGCAGTCACCATCTGCAGTGATTTTGGAGCCCAGAAAAATAAAGTCTGACACTGTTTCCCCATCTATTTCCCATGAAGTGATGGGACCGGATGCCATGATCTTCATTTCTGAATGTTGAGCTTTAAGCCAACTTTTTCACTCTCCACTTTCACTTTCATCAAGAGGCTTTTTAGTTCCTCTTCACTTTCTGCCATAAGGACGGTGTCATCTGCATATCTGAGGTTATTGATATTTCTCCCAGCAATCTTGATTCCAGCTTGTGTTTCTTCCAGTCTAACGTTTCTCATGATGTACTCTGCATATAAGTTAAATAAGCAGGGTGACAATATACAGCCTTGACGAACTCCTTTTCCTATTTGGAACCAGTCTGTTGTTCCATGTCCAATTCTAACTGTTGCTTCCTGACCTGCATACATATTTCTCAAGAGGCATCTGGTATTCCCATCTCTTTCAGGATTTTCCACAGTTTATTGTGATCCACACAGTCAAAGGCTTTGGCATAGTCAATAAAGCAGAAATAGATGTTTTTCTGGAACTCTCTTGCTTTTTCCATGATCCAGCAGATGTTGGCAATTTGATCTCTGGTTCCTCTGCCTTTTCTAAAACCAGCTTGAACATCAGGAAGTTCACGGTTCACGTATTGCTGAAGCCTGGCTTGGAGAATTTTGAGCATTACTTTACTAGCGTGTGACCATGATCCATATACAGCTAAAGTCAGCTATGTGTTGTTTCTGTGTGTAAATATATTTCACATATTTATTTTCTCTTTCCCTCTGGAAGAAATTCTCAGCCCTTCCAGAAGCACCATATTTTCTGTCTCCTCTTTGGCACTCTTCAGTGTCTAAAACTAATAATTTACAAGAGTTCGGTCCTAATGACACAAAGAACTGGAAAATGCAATATACACATATTGTGTATATTGTGTTTGGAGGAGATGTTGTGTCCAAGAGATTTAGTGGTGGCCATAAAAAATACAGACTTTTAAGACAGATAATGCCAGTCAGCTTTTCTTCTCCATGAGGATGGAAATTATATCAAGAAAGCATTGAAGTCAAATATGAGAACAAATTTCCTGAGAGGGAAGATAGCATGGCATTTAAATATGTCTCTTTAATGTAAATAAACACTTTTTAATGTACATAAAAGAAGAAAAAGATTTATTTAAAGGGAGGGACTTGCTTTTCTGCTTAGAGGGGAGAAGGGTTTCAAAGGTGGGCTCAGGTAACCCCATCAGCTTGTTCCTCTTTCTCATTGCTCGTGTCTTTAAGGCAGACTGAACTGGTAAGAGCATTCTCTGAATATCTTCTTTTTTAAAATTTTTATTCAGTTTGTAAAGGTTACCTTCCATTTACAGTTACTGCAGTGCTTGCTTTGGCGGCACATATACTAAAATTGGAACGATACAGTTATTGCAAAATACTGGCTATATTCCCCATGTTGTACAATACATCCTGGAGCCTGTCTTACATCTGATAGTTTGTATCTCCCATTCTCCAATATTGTTGCCCCCCTCCCGAAATGGTAACCATGAGTTCGTTCTCTATATCTGCGGGTCTGCTGCTTCTTTGTTATATTCACTAGTTTGCTGTATTTTTTAGATTCCACACATAAGTGATATCACACAGTGTTTGTCTTTCCTGGAATATTTTCTTTAGGCTGATGTCCACAGGGGAAGTGCAGGGCAAATAAGCACATGAAATCCAAGCCCAGGAAAGGCAAGGGCAACTTCCTGTTTGGGGGATGCCAAGGGCTTCCCCCCATGGTGGCTTCGGTGTACAAGGTGGCCCAGCTTGTGGGAGCTCTTTAGGGAATGGATGGAACAAGTGGGGCCTTCCAGGGTAAGTTATGGCAGAGCTGGTGGAGAAGTCGCAGGCCTGAGGTGTGCTTGGGGACCATTACAGGGCTCTGCAGGGCACACAGCCACTTCAGGGAAAGCCAGGGAAGCTGCTCATGTGTAGGAGGCAAAGTTTGGCACCTCCTTGAGAGCCATGGCAGCACTGATTTTATAATTTTACTATTTGTGTGCTTAATAAAGAATGAATGGTTATTGAAGTTTTTTGGTCAGAAAACAACTTGTGATCACCATATGGCGCAAGAATTCAATGCAAATGAAGTTCAGTCCTGTGACCTCTGTGACTTGCCACCATGGTGAAGAATCTAAAGTCAGCACACATTTTCACTGTAATAAGCAGGTGCTGGTACACATGGGACAGGAAATTTGGAGAAGACAGTTTCTTCCCCCTAATACCTATAAATAAGTGAGATAAACAGACAAGTAAGCAAGTAACTCCAGCTCTATCATGGAGTGCATGGGTGAGGGAGCCTGCAGGACGCCTGTTCAGGAAAAGCCTCAGAACCAACACGTCAGAACCCACATGAAGGAGTGGAAGGGCAGGTATTCCAGGTAGAGGGGGCAGCGTGGGTAAGAGCAGAGAGGCCAGGACAAGCATAATTCTTTCAGGGAACAAGCTCTGTATGTGTACATGTGTGTATGTACCCATGCTGGGAACCAAGGTACTGCAAAGTGTGAGGTTGGAAAGTGTGTCGCCGGACATGAGAGAGCTTAGATGCCTGGAGAACAGCCTACCCTCAGAGAGATAAGTGCCACAGGAGAGCCTCAAGCAAGAGGAAGACAGCATTAGATTTGTGCCTGCCTTGTTGCTGGTGGCACTAAGTTGCATCCGACCCCATGGACTGCAGCACACCAGCCTTCCCTGTCCTTCACTATCTCCTGGAGTTTGCTCAAACTCATTCTTTGTGCATATAAAAGTTCATTGACAGCAGAAGGGGAGATAGACTAAAGAGATGGGACAATTTTGGGGTAAACTAGCTGAGAAATGATGGGACCCTGAACAGAATTTAGATGGTTGCCCTTGGGTTGGAGAGAAAGGGAGCCTACCACAGACAGATTTCTGCAGTACCATCCACGTGCCATGAAGACTACCAGGAAACAGAAGCCAGGAAGGAGCCTGGCACTGCTCGTGGTAAATGCAAATTCCATTCACTGACACAGGGGCTACGGAAGAGGAGTTGCCCATGAGGAGAAAGGGAAGCTCAGTTGTCGGGGAAGAGGTCTGGAACTGTCTGTGGAATGTCCAAGTGGAGTCATCCACGTATTCAGAGAGGAGAGCTGTGCGCCTACAGGTGAAGACATGAAAATGAGGAGCAACCCAGGACAGCACACACTAGAGCAACAGAAAAGACTGCATGCCGGCAGAGCAGTTCCAAGAACCGCTGCAGGAAGAAAGCTGCAAAGGAGCAGTCTGATAGGAGAAAAGGCAGAAGAGCCAACATCCAGGAAGCCAAAGGAGGAGAGAGAATTTTAAGGACAAAAAAGGTCAACGGCATCAGAGGCCCGGAGAGGTCAAATAACCCGGGAAAGACACTCACAAGGCCTGAAAAGTGCCTGCTGGATTTGGCAAAATGGAATTCATTAGTGACCTCGGGAGGAAGAAGGACACCAGACTGCAGAGGGGCGAAGGGCTGTGGATTACTCTTTTAAGAAACTCACTTTAAAGGAGAGAAACTGGGCCATAGCTACAGAAGGATGCAGGACTAAGAAAGGATTCTTTTCTTAGAGATGGAAGCCACTTGGGCATATTCACGTGCTAATATTGAAGAAGCCAGTGCAGAATCAGGAGCTAAGGAAAGAAAAGTGGGAAAGATGACAGAGCCTGAGCCTGGAAAGGCCTAGAGGAAATGGGACATGGACCCCACTAGGAGCTCTTGCAAATGAATGTTCGCCATGTGTGAGGGTGCATGTACATACACACACTCTTTTCTTTACTGAAATGCTTCAAGTTTCTACTAAGACTTTATGTAAAACATAATTACTAATTTCCCCAATGTTCCCTTCAGACTTCAACATCCTAGGAACGGAAAGCTACAAATCAACTGAAGGCTGTCTGACTTGGCAGTGCTTTGGTAAATGGCCTCTTTGCTGCAGGAGGGTGCTGCTTTTGCTTTCTGGTGAGGAAGCTGTGTTTAGGGTTTTCTGTGCAAAGTGATCTCGCTGTACTGCAGGCCTAGTCATCATCAGGTCAGACAGCATTTCACCAGCAGGCTAAGCATGAGGACAGCCCTGCTCATGCCAATGTAATGGTCCTGACACCAGAGCCAGAGGACAAACACCATAAGGAGAGTCAACGCCACGCCTCACTCACCGGCTGAGGGAAAACTGCATCACTGGCAGGTGGCACTGTAAAGTTCTCTGATACCAAAGGACAATGAAGAAACCTGCTGAAGGATAATGAAAACCAACCAGCCCAACTGTTTCTCGTGCCAACTACTTCTATTTTATCACCTTTAGAATTTCCTGACATACTGGGCAGGTAAGTCAGGCTTCACTTACAGATCGTTCCGATGAGAAAAGTGAGAAAAGATTAAAAGGGAAAAAAGGTCATGAATGATTCAGATCTCTTATATTATATAGGTGGCACTTGGGGTTAAAAATGCAGAAATAATGGCCTATGAAATCAAAGGCAGTCTATATAAAACAAGTTGGGAGTCCTCTTCTATTTTGTACCAGGACACTGAGTCAAACACATCAAGACTCATTTAACCTGACTAATTTCTGAGGACTTAAACTCAGTTTCCACTGAGCCCTGATGCTCATGAAAGAAAAGGGACTAAGTCAGGCCCTGGAGTAGGCACACCCTTTGCAGGATTTAATAGATTTAGTAATATCGCCATATCCCTAAAGCTCAGTTCTTTGAGCTGCATAACTGGCATTAAAAACCCAATGATTAAAATGAAAATATCTTAACACATGTAACAGATATGCTTTAAAGACTCATCTCACACAGGGTGAGGGGAAGGAGCAGGTGAGATGAATGGAGACAGCAGCATTGAAACATATACATTACCACATATAAAATCAGATAGCCAGTGAAAATTTGCTGTATAATGCAGGGAGCTCAAAACTGGCACTCTGTGACAACCTAGAGGGGTGGGATGGGGTGGCAGGTGAGTGGGAGGTCCAAGAGGGAGGGGACATATGTTTACCTATGGCTGATTCATGTTGCTATGTGGCAGAAACCAACACAATAATGTAAGACAATTATCCTCCAGTTAAAAATAAATAAGTTGGAACTTCCCTGGTGGTCCAATGGCTAAGACGCCACTTTCCCAATATAAGGGCCTGGGTTTGAGCCCTAGTCAAGGAAGTAGATTCCACATACCACAGCTAAGACCCAGAGCAGCCAAATAAATAAATATTTTAAAAATAAATAAGTAAAAAACAGACTCATCTCCCTCCCTTCTTCCACATGTCTCTCTGTCTGTCTCTCCGTCACTCTCTCTCTCTTAAACACACACACACACACACACACAGATATACACAATAAAAAAGACAACACCACCAAGGGAAAATCTCCAATTCTGATTCTAAACCATAAAGATCTAAACGAAGATTATGTGTAGAAGTGCATAAGAAGTAATTTAGAAAGGAAAACCATTCATTCATGAAGTATTACTGTGTTTTCCAAGAGTCAGTGCTCCAGGCGAGGTAATTTGTATGGAATGGAAAGGGTTGCAGTATTTTTCCTTTGGAGGGCACAAGTACCCACACCAAAATCAGCAAAAAGCACGGTGAAATGTTCCCAGGGAGATGCAATTTGGTGTTCTTGATATGAGCTACACATGTTCCCAAAATAGTTACATTAGACTGGATATGGACAGGACTCTTATGTCCAGCCATGCTCCTAGCTAACGGAAGAACAATTTTAAATCAAAGGCAGATATTGCGATAGCCATCCAGGTAGAAGAAACAAGCTTCAATCACTTCTCTAGGTACTTCATTTTGCTAATCTCATTGGTTGAAAAAATAGCAAGACTGCATCAGATATTATATCTTGGCAGACAGGTATGGGAAAAAAGGGTCTCTTTTACATGTTCATTCAGAAACTGTGCCTAAGTTTCTTCAATCTAAACCCTGGAGTAGAAATACTTGGGAAGTAATTTGGGTTGTTATTATTCCGGGGTCTGATTATAAAAGTGACAAATTATATCACATTATAGATCCTAACTCAAATCCCTATGTTATGCCACAATTCCAAGAATATAACACTTTTTCTGCCATGAGTTTTATTTTTTTGTCATCTCTTAGAAAATGATTTTTTATAGTCTACAGATTTCACTTAATCTCAGAATAAGATAAAATCACTTTTTAACTTGCTATGGATTTCTCAATAAATAAAAAGTTCTGCGTACATTATAGTAAAATTAATATATAACTTGCCAGAGCTCCTTTTTCAAAGTTTATTAATGTCTTAGTTTTGAATGACGGTTTTGCAGACAGTCTGTAGCTCCTTTTTAGAGTGCTGATACTAGCACATATATACATGATTTGCTGAATGAGATCTCTGGAGGAAAATGAGGGGAGGGGAGGGGCTCAGGAGATGAGGGGCTTAGCTGACTTGAAAACCTTGGTTCTTCGAGTCATTCAAGGGAAAAGGGATTCTTGAAGGAGACTGAGAATGGCTGCTTTCAAAAACTATCAAAATAACATTTTGTGTTTTAGTAGGTTTTGAGTCTCGATAGATTCACATAGCTAATCTGTTGAGAGGAAAGCCCCAAAGACACTTTTAACTAGCTAACTCAAAAACTAGCCACAAAGTCTAGCCAATATTAAATCTTACAGAGAACATAAAGAGCTGTGTTCATTTACTGGGCTTAAAGAAGTGTTATTTATAAATTTGAAGTGCTAACAATCTCTGGTCTTTAATGAGACTAATTTAGTGACAATATTGTGGCTAAAATGGGCTCATCCTTCTAAAATTCAGTATTAACCAGATTTTGGCTAATGATTGGTTGCACGTTTGGATCTTAGATTTTGGCTATAGACACTCCTCATTTTCAGTTCAGAGACACAGCAAGTCAAGTCTGTGTAGACTATGTTTTAATAACGAGGCTGCCAGAAGAGACATTAAATGTATTCAAGTCACAAGAGCATGCAATCTTTTCTCTCTGTAACAGATAATCCCTCTATCTAATATGTCTGACTTACTGGGAGGTAGGGAGATGAGGAGTTGTTGCTATGAAATGATCTCTTTCAGCTCATGCAGTCTTTTGTTGGGTACACTGAATAATATCCTCACATACTTCTAAGATTGAGGGTGCATCAGAATGTCCATGTATCAAAATACCATTTTCACTCAGTGATTCATGATGCTTTAGACAAATATTTACTGGCATAAAAAGATGTTCACAATATACCAAGCAAAATGATTGGGTTAAAAGTAGTATGTACATTGGTTGCTGTTGGTGGTTTTAGTCGCTAAGTCATGTCCAACTTTTTACGCCCCCATGGCCTCTAGCCCACTAGGCTCCTCTGTCCATGGAATTTTCTAAGCAAGAATACTGGAGTGGGTAGCCATTTCCTTCCCCAAGGGATCTTCCTGACCCAGGGATTGAACCCAGGTCTCTGGCATCTCTGCATTTGCAGGCAGATTTTTTGCCACTGATACCACCTGGGAAGCCTTGGCTCAGTGGTAAAGAATCTACCTGCCAAGCAGGAGACTTGGGTTTGATCCCTGGGTTGGGAAAATCACCTGGAGGAGGAAATGACAACCCACTCCAGTATTCTTGCATGGAAAATTCCATGGACAGAGGAGCCTGGCAGACTATAGTTCATGGGGTCGCAAAGAGCCAGACATGCCTGGGTGACTAACACACACAGTCACACACACACAGCATGGTTCAAGGCTCTGGAGATACAGCAGGGCCTAAGACCACAAAACAGATAAAAAGCCATGACCTTTCGTAGCTTACATCTAGTGTGGAGAGCACAGGGTCTCTGGGCACGGCTATACAGGCTGAGAAAAGCATGACCTCCACAGCCATATGTGTGGCACCAGAGAGGGAGACAGACAATGTAAAACACTACATTACGTGGTAATAAGCAGAGACTAAAAAGATGAAGTGCGTGTGTCAGGGAGGGCGCTGGGTGCAATTTCAAATAAAGTGGTCAAGGATGCCTCATGAACATGATGACTGCATATGGATCTAAGGGAGATAAGGAAGCCAGCTATGCGGTTACTTGGGGAAGAAGAAAACAAGCACAGAAACTCACGTGGGAGCCTGTGTGCTGTGGTCAAGGACTAAACAAGGCTGGTCTGGCTGGAACAGAGTAAAGGAGGGGGCACATATAGGGAGATGAGGGCAGAGAGGGGATGGGGAACCAGCCATATTCGTCCTTGGCTTTTACTTGGGTGAAGAGAGGTGAAGCTATCAGGTAGTCTGAGTCAGGGGTGACATCATCTAATGTACACATTAACTCTAACTGTAGTCTTAAGAACAGACTGAAGGGGGAGACCAGTTACCGCGATAATCCAGGGGACAGTGACAGTGGCTTGGACCTTGAGGGTAGCAGGGGAAGTGATGGTTTTATGACGATTTCAATTTGAGTGGATATATTTTGAAGGTGACGCTGATAGGATTTGCTGGTAGGTTGGATTCAGAACTGAGGGAAAGGTGTTTGGCCTGAACAACTGGATGGGTGGAGGTGCCAGTAAGGCAGATGGGGGGCCCTGCAGCAGGAGCAGTTTGCAATAGGAGTAGGGGAGGGGCTACTGTCTCAGTTTTGACCATATTAAGTTTGAGATGCTAGTGGACACCCAAAGGATGTTTCAACCTTTGGACTAAGCTTCCTGTCTAGTGAACTCAGTAGTCAGACAGACAGCTTTCCCTGGGGGTAAGGAGCAAAGAATTGGGAAAGGAAATCTGGTTTATTAAATGACATTTCTGGGGACTGTTGCTAAGAGCAACTGAAGCAAGAGCAACTGAGCAAGCTGCTGAATTTTGCTGGAAGGAAGAGGAGGCAAGGAGGGTCTGACAGGATAGACACACATACACATTCGCTGATATTTTTCTGGCACTCAGCAGGCTAGACAAAGTCAATAAAAATGCCGGTTTTTATGATAGAAATTTCTCACTGTTCAATAAAGCTGGTATTTCAGTGATAACTAATTCTGGATATAATTTCAAATAAAATGTGAGACTGAAGACAGCAAAAGGTGACTTATCCTAAGTTAAACTGTCAAATTGTTTAGAATGGTCTAAGCAAAGAACTAACCTTAACAAACAAGTAGGACTACCTGTTGCCCCAGAACCATCACAATTGTGCTCTAAGTAACTGGGAAGGCAGGCATAACATTGCCTACTGGCTTCAAGTAGTATTGGAGAGAAACTAGTTTTAAATATTTATCACAATAGGAACTTTGCATTCACCAGGCACCCAAAACCCCAATCATCTGTTAATGACAGAGAATGGGAAACACTCAGGCATCCACCAATTGATTTCTGTAATATCTTTCTTTGGACTGGATAATTTCACTTCAGCATTCAGAAGAAAAAATATGACTTAATTCAGGATTTCTGAAAAGCTAGTCCAAACAACTGGTATTGCTCTGGCAATGTTTTTCAGCAATCCAAGGCAAAATGAGACAAAAAAAAGAATAGTAGATTGAATTTTAAATCTATTTGACTTTAAAAAGCTGTTTGATTGGTGTTCACTTTTTTTTTTCTTTGCATTATTACGTTCTTTTATGAAATGATGGTGAGAAAGAGATCGTAATATTTATTTTAGACATGGATAAGATAACCCTAGAGACACCTCTACATTTACAGGACTATGCAACAGAAAGGTCTGGGAAACACAAACCGAGAGGAAAATGTGCTCATTAGCACTAAGCCAATAGTCATGCCTTGCTCTCCAAGCCCAGCGCTGGCAGTGAGTACGGCAACCGTACCTTCCCACACAAGAGACATTACTGTCTGCCACCTCGCTGTCTTCACACTCTCCTACACAACCTCAATGAAGGCCTTCAGGAGAAATAAAAGGGGTTCCTTCCTCTGAAGAGTCTAGAAACTTCTGGACATCACTGCCACCAGCAAATGCCCCTGGGAAAGCAGCAGCAATTTGAGCATCAGAAAGCCTGGTTCCAAGTGTGAACTCTGCTCCTTGCCAGCTCTGTCACCTCAGGCAAGTCACGTAGCATCTCAGAGTCATAGTTCCTTCCATTCTTTCTAAATACCATGTCTTACCCATTTGAAGGGCTGTTGTAAGGACCCAAGAGTATATTTATGGGAAAGTACTTTTTAACTGATAAAATCATGATTATCTCACCATCACAAATAAGTGAAATGGGCTGAGGATGAGAAACGCAGGGCAGCAACATATTATGTACCGATTGTCAGTGGGTTTGGGGAGATAACAGGAGGGGCAGAGACTATGGCAAAGTGGAGAGTCTAATACGTAATGCTGATTGCTACATCCAGGAATGAGGGAAGACTTGTGTACTCAGAGCTTCTGATTTCCTAACAGAAACCAGAGAGCTTTATTTTGTGAGAGCATGAAGAGGCCTGATTATTTAAAGGTTCGCTTTGGCTGTTGTTGTTCAGTCTCTAAGTCATGTCCCACTCTTTGCGACCCCATGGATTGCAGCACACCAGACTTTGCTCTTCTTCACTATCTCCCAGAGTTTGCTCAAATTCATGTCTACTGAGTCGGTCAGACATTTGCTACTATTTTGCAACTTTAAAACCTAGTGGGACCATCCCTGAAAGGCCAAACAAAACACGTCTAAGGGCAAACCTGGTCCCGAGGTGACCATTTATGACTTCTGATTTATGCTTGGATCCCACCGTTCCTGTGTTCAGCGCGGCATGCAGACCGGAGGCCCTTCCCAGCTCTTCCTGGGGTCTCTCCTGAACATGTCCTTAACGGCTGCTCATCCGGATGTATCCTGACAGTGCGAAGATTTTCCACAGAGTACTTCACGCACCTCCACATGTGGACACTGTAAATAATTCTTCTTGTGAAAAGTTAACTAGACCTTGAACTGATCCAGCAGGGTCGCCATCTGGGAGTCCTCAGAGGCCGTGAATTGTCAGCACTATAAACATTTTAGACTTCATGGAAGACACTGACTTTTTCTAAACTAATCACCCCTGCCAGTCAAGATTTGCAGTTCGGGTTCAAGAACAAGGCGTTCGTTTCACAACAATAACAAAAACAGTGAGGATAAAAACCCAACGGTCATCGTAATGACAGGCCTAAAAGCCAACTGCGACTTCCCTAATAAGGCGATGACCAAAGTTGGCTCCCTGGCGGTCTAGCGCCCATACGATTAATCAGTCTGTTTCCAGGTTCCTCACGACAGCAATATTAACAGTTTGCTTTATTCTGTTTATACAGCACTGACAGGTCTTCAGCATGTTGGGCCTACTTGCTGGAGATTAATGGCAACTTTTATATGGAGGTAAAACCCAGGCAGGGAGAGAATGCCTTTTACGACTAGATAAGAACTGGATTCCCTTGCTCTATTTTGGTTCCCTTGTTGCTCATCAACTCCCCCCTCTTTTAGTTTCTATCAAGGATCTATATGGTTAGTTGTGCCCAGCAGGTCCTTCTCACTGTCTAAACTCCCCCCCAACCCCACTCTAGAGGTGGTACCCCAGGTGAAACAAAGGAAACCTTCAGTATCCTGCTTTTGAACAAGCTTATTGTCACTGAAGGTACTGGTGACTGATTTTGTTTTTAAAAAGTCAGATTCTGTATAAAAGTGAAAGACAGGTAAGAGATGGCTTCTGGTGACAGTCATTTTAGCATGAGGGGGGCAATCTCCTCTGTTAAATGGTTATTTTTATAGACACTGAAGAAGGCAGAATGAATAAGCATGGTCCAGCTGTAAGAAGTATCGACATCCCAGAAAACCTTAGACGTATTTCACTAAACAGTCATATTTTAAAATAAATCCAAAAAAGCTCTTAACTCCCCCCTCCCAAAGCTATGAGTCCTCCTTGCTACTGGTGTACTTTTCTCTGTGCCAGGTTGGAGAGCTTGGTAACCTCAGAGATTATATAAATATACAGAAACTAAGACAACAACAAAAAAATTATAGCACCTCTTCTAGAGCTCTGTAGGAATCATCGTCTTATTCTTTGCTCTTAGGAAGTCTTAGGGAGCCTCTTGCTCCACCCATTTTTATGCAACAAATGCACAGATAAGTATGCACCGCATACCCAGAAACCACAGGCCCTGTGCCAGACTAGCTCTCCAACCCACTTCCTCTTGCTCACCCCTCTCCAGACACAGTGAGTAGCAGAAGAAGGGGCCCGATTCCAGTTACAGAGCATCAGGGGTGGCTTTTAAGTGGACTCTTTTAACAAGGATTTTTAAAGCTAGAGACAAGAACAATCTAGGGTAAGAAGCAGTATTAATAATAATAGTATTTATTATTTACTGTGTACAGGCACTACTGTAAGCCCTTCAGTTGTAAAAACCCATTTAATTTCCACAACAGAATGTACTGAAGGGAGAATTAAATGATTATTTGTGTTTGAGAGAGTAGAACAAAATACTGGGTTAGATTGGGGCAGATCTTTAATTCCATACTTGCACTTTAATAATTTGTCTGATGTGAAGGTTCAGTTGGAAAGGAAAGAAACCCAAGTGTGACGGACTAGTTAGAAGGATGCTGTAATGGTCCTGAGACTGAACCAGGGGAGTGCACTGGAAGTGAAAAGCAAAGGAAAGATTTGAGAGCTGTCCCAGAAACAGAACCAACCAAATCTTTTTTGTGCTGGTTTGGTCTGTTCATTTATTCAACAACAATTTCTAAAGGTTTCAGAAGGTTCAAACACTGTACTAACTGACAGGGAAGTGAGAAAAAGAAGAATCTGAAGATGACTCCTTCCTCCGAATTGGGCTACCAGCCACAGCTCAGTGGTCTAAAGAGACACTGTAACAGACATCCATTCATCACCCATCCCTCCTTACATCCATCCATTCAGTACCTACTAAACACACACCGTCTCCCAGGCCCTACACTGAATAATGGTCATGAACAAGTCCAGGAAAGAGAAATGAAGGGGGGTAAAAAAAGACTCCTATTTTCACTCTCACAGCCCCAGGACTGCCTTCTCTCTAGAACTTCCATTCCTTTCCTGGTGGTCTGGCCATAAGGCGTAGTAGTACATGGTGGTAAGCCACCAAACTGCTGGAACAGCATAGGTATGCTTAGTCATCCATATGGAGAGAGGATCTCCTATTTAATTTCTAAATGCATGCCCAGATTTGGCATATTTAACCAAAGCAAAACATTACAACATAAAGGTATTCAACAAGATTTCTGTGTGTAGATTTTAACATTAAAATAAAAAATTAAATTTAAATTAAAAAATTAAAAATAAAAGCACAAAGAAAAACCAGCTTTGAGCAAAGCCAAAAGGTACTGAGAGTAATAGAACGAACATACTTTGAATGTCAAAATTCTTGTATATAGCTTGGTTGGTAAATTTGTTGGAAACACATAATTTTATTGCCTTTCAGACAAAGCTCCAATCTTTTAAAATTAAGATTTGCCTAGACTTTACAAGAGTAAATCTTGACTACTTTCTAGCGTTTTCTGAAAAACAACCAGGTGAAAGAATGGCTACCACTATGAGGCATTTCGCTCTACGGCAGCTGCCTTTTCATTATTACTTTTATGAGAGCTTGTCTAGATATTACATATCCTTTACTATCTACATTTAGTTCTTTTCAAAACATCTTCTTCAGAGGCCTGGGGTTCTTCGGATATTAATTGGATTTCAAATAGCAAACGATCACTTTCTGAAGCTTCTTATTCACATACGCTTGCCTCCAAAAACCATGACTAATGTATGCCTTCAAGTTGCCATTAAAAAAAAAAAATTAAAAGATATGTTTAGGTACTTATGAACACCAACAACAATTATTTCAAGTATAAGCTAGTTTGTGTATACCAAGGGTGAGAATTTAAATGCCAATAAAACCTAACTGTAAAAGAAGGAATTTGATGAGAGCAGGCACATTTTTTAACTTCAATTTTATGTTAAGGTTCTGAGCTTGGTATGGACTTGTGTGTTCCATAAACTTGGACATAACCAACCTATGGAAAAGCAGCCTATGCCAATGATAACATGAAAAGGCAGAATCCTGAGCCTTTTTATGGTGGGTTGTTTTTCTTTTTTTAATGTATTTTAATTCCAGCTGTACGGCCTGTATCATTTACCAAGTCTGTTTCTGTCTGTAAAATAAGATTTGAATAACCACTTACTAATTTCTCATTGAAAAAAAAGGTTTTTGAGCTATGAAATATTTCAAACATGCTTATTTTCACTGACGATAATAGGAACTGAAATTGGAGAAACTATAAGATGCTACAATCAATGAAGACATTTCCACGAATATTATCTCAAGTTAACCTATAGGTAAAGAGAGGTCTTCACCGTCGTGGGAACTCGATGCATGGGTTAAAAGCCCTCAGTTCCACTGAGATATTATTTTCATTGTGCTTGGCTCAACCAGACAGAGGCCCTCAGAGGAAAAAGTCAGAGATGAGCCCTGAGGGAGAACCACAGAATTCCAGCTACTCCACGTTGTAAAGGCCCTCGGAGATCATCTAACCACCCTCCCGGGGCGGGAAAGAAAAACAAACCGGAGCTGTCTGACATTTATGACTCTTACCTGCGGCGCAGATCCTCGGCCACCGCCGCCCGGCAGCTGAACAAATAGGCTCGCAGTGACTTCAGCCGCTGCCGCAGCCGCACCACGGTGGCCAGCGGCTCGGCGTGTCCGTACAGCATGGGGTTCTGCTGCTGGATGTCGATCAGGGGCTCCTCGTACACGTACTCCAGGAACTCTTTGGCCTGCTTAGACACCTACGAGAGAAACTTCCTCCATCAGCGCTGGTGCCATCACCGGCTCTCCACACCTCCTCCAGCTAGGAACCATAGCTTAAATACCAAAATGACATCATTTTCTGAACACAGCCAAATGAAAAAGCCCATAGTGTAACCTAGTATAAAATGTGGCTTTTCTTTCTCTCTCCCAAGAAACTCAATTGGTAAAAGCAACCTGGGCATTGAAAGGAATTACAACATATATTAACTCTGTTTTTTGATTGTGTGATTCCCTGGAGAATCCCATGATCAGAGGAGCCTTGTGGGCTACAGTCCATGGGGTGGCAAGGTGTTGGACACAACTGAGTGACTAACACTTTCACACATATGATAAAATGACACAGAACTATACAGACTCAGTATACCAATGTCAATTTCCTGTTGTTTTTTAAAAATGTATTACAGTTATTTAAGATACACCCAGTGGGCAAAGTGGGTAAAAGATACATAGGACCCCTCTGTGTTACATTATCTATACAACTTCCTGTGAATCTACAATTATTTCAAAATAAAAAGTTTAAAAAATAATTCATTACGGCTCTTTAACAGCAATGCTGATTTTAAAAACTAAAGCTATGTGCATATATATGTACATATATTCTATAGTATTTTTATACAGAGGTTACTTTAAAAAGATAGGTAAACCATGCACATCGAAAGGAATGAAAGAATATCTCCCAAAAAGGGGGGAAAAAGGATATTATATACAGAACAATGTGCATAGAAAACAAGCTCAAACGCACACTTTAGTGAGCAGAAAAGAGTTGCTTTTATTAGTAAAGGTCTAGACTTGGGCTGGGGGCTTCCCAGGTGGCACTAGTGGTAAGGAATCCACCTGCCAATGCAGGAGACATAGGAGATTGGTGGCTCAATCCCTGGGTTGGGAAGATCCCCTGGAGGAGGGCATGGCAACCCACTTCAGTATTCTTGCCTGGAGAATCCCACGGACAGAGGAGCCTGGTGGGCTACAGTCCATGGGATCGCAGAGCCAGAAACGACTGAAGCGACTTAGCACACGCTCATGGACTTGGGCACACTGACTCTAGCCAATAGATGCAGCCAATTCTATAACCACTTCTGTCAGTAAACACCAAGAGTATAAAAGCTGATTTTAAAATGTCATTTGGCAGTAGAGATAAACAAAAAAAAACAAAATGCACCTGAGCTACAGCTTAACTAATGCATGCCCCGTGGGTGGTTTGGGGGAATCTTTACATACCGATTCACTGATACGAGGACATGCATCTTTCCACAAAGTTTCCACTGGACCCTCTCTAGTACTGGGAGTAAGACTGGAATTCAGCATAAACAGAACAAACAACTTTGCTCATTAACAAAACTGAAAATCCACTGTTCCCACTCTAGAAGAGTACTGATGAATAATAAACAGGATATGCTCCCTAACCTCCTGGGATTCGCTGTTGAGTATGCTGCTGCTAAGTCGCTTCAGTAGTGTCTGACTCTGTGTGACCCCATAGACGGCAGCCCACCAGGCTCCCCCGTCCCTGGGATTCTCCAGGCAAGAACACTGGAGTGGGTTGCCATTTCCTTTTCCAATGCATGAAAGTGAAAAGTGAAAGTGAAGTCGCTCAGTTGTGTCCAACTCTTCACGACCCCATGGACTGCAGCCTACCAAGCTCCTCGATCCATGGGATTTTCCAGGCAAGAGTACTAGAGTGGGGTGCCATTGCCTTCTCCAGATGTTACAGACCAATAATTAAAACAAAAATATACATGTAGCACATAGCCAGTCATCCACCACAAAGGAACATGGATGAGGTCCACTGGGAGCTTGAAGGAGGGAGACATCAACCATGCTGGCAGAAGGGAGCTAGGAGCCAGGGCAGGCCTGGCAAAGCAGGTGACACCGGCTCAAGGTCTAGAAAGATAAACAGAAATGCACTAGGTGGGTAAGGATAGGACAACAAGCAGATACAACCATGAACTCGATCAATCTGTACATGTGCTAAGAAAGTGAAAGTTGCTCAGTTGTGTCTGACACTTTGCAACCCCATGGACTTTACAGTCCACAGAATTCTCCAGGCCAGAATACTGGAGTGGGTAGCCTTTCCCTTCTCCAAGGAATTTTCCCAGCCCAGGGATCAAACCCAGGTCTCCTGCATTGCAGGTGGATTCTTTACCAGCTGAGTTACTAGGGAAGCCCACTAACTAAATGTATGGTTATTATATGTTGATTAAAACATGTGTTTATTAAATTCACTATTACCATGTTCTTTTTTATAAAGTTAATATGTAATTATAGAGGTGCAAAAGAAAAGCATCAATGCTTTTTTCTAATAAAAGTCATTTTCATCATAGAAGCAATTATTTTTGAGATGCCTGTTCTGTTGTGTGGTCCTCTGGGATCCTGCAGTTAAAGAGTCGAGAAGATAACAGTCTCTGCAGATGGTGCTCACAGAGCAGCACCGAGAATCAGCCAAAACCTTGGACTATGTAATCAGACTGGAAAGAGCAGCTGATGGGGCTAAATAATGCCTCATTTTGAGGTCTAGAGACACAGGTACATCCATGGCAGACACCAGAGCAGGTGTCTGGCCACTCAGTGGAGACGACAATGGGCAGGATCCTGCCCTCACATAGCTCACCGTTCAGGAGGGAAAGACAGAACCGGGTTCAAATGTTTTGTTTATAATGGTTAAATATTTGCTATATTTAAAAATTTTAAATGAGGAAAAAACGGATGGTGTTTTGGAAAATGAAGTACAATCCACTTGAAACTGTTGCTGAAGAATGATGTATTGTACAATTCAATTAGTCTTTCTGGCTCTATTGAGCAGTGTTTATACTGAGCCAGGGCCCTGCTGAATTAGGTTAACAATGCTACCTTTTAGTAGGTGAACAGAAGGACAAAGGGCACTGGCCAGTCTCCCAGGCCTTAAAAGGCTTCTCTCTTCAGGTGGTACTTAAGCCCGAGTGGGGAAAAAAAAAAGAGCCTTCTACAGAGACAGTAAAAGCAGTGAGACAAATGGGATGGCAGCTACTGACATCTGCATTCATACACTGAAATCACTAGAAACAAAAACAGAGCTAGTCTCAAGAAAGTCTAAGGCCCTGTTTCCCGAAGTTACTAGCTAGTGTGGAGAATACAGAGCATACTATGACCCCGGCAGCCTCAGTATGTGAACAAATAAAGCCCTGCCATGCTGAGCTGTTTTTGGCTGCAAAGCACATGCTCATTTTTTGAGAACCAACCACTTGCATCGGTGAGGGAATTTGGGAGAGGACTCAAAATTCCGTATGAAATGCTATTTTTGCAAAATAGGAAATCAGTGGGGATATAGTGATCGAAATTCAAAACCATCCTCTATTCTGGTATGAGCACTCTACTTTCAAACTCAACTGTAATTACAAAGCTTTTCTAAAAATATATAGTTACTTATGGAAGGAAGCCAATGATATTCTTAAGTGACAAGTTTATGTGAGAGAAAGTTTCTTTCTCATTAATAGAACCATTTCATGAGCTGTAAGGGAACACTAAATATATTCTACTTAAAAGCCAAGAGCTACTGTCCTACTTCTTGCCTACCAAATTATGACAAATATCAAAAACCTGAGTGCTGTTTCTGATATGAAAACTCACCTCATAGGTACAAAAGGATAAGCCCAGTATTCCTTACTTTAAAAAAAAAAATGAATGGCTTAGGTTGGCATTCTTTTCCATGATCCTACTCCACTTAGATTAGAAGCAATTTTTACAGGGTTGACAGTTCGTTTTTCCAACCTATTGGCCCGTTAGTATCTTACTAAATAATATTTATTAATGATATTAGTATTATTAATATTAACTAGTTAATATTAATAATATTAATACACCAGTTTCTTCCATAGATATTTTAACTTTAGAATAGTTTATGTTGTAAGAACTTCATTCTGCAACTGTGGTTTTGTTGCAGTTTGTGAACTGGTTCTCTCTTTACCTAAAAAATCCCATGGATAGAGGAGACCTGGTAGGCTACAGTACATGGGGTCGTAAAAAGCTGGACATGGCTGAGCGACACTTTTTCTCTTCACAGACCGGCAGTCAACATGGTTCGAGAGAGGTGAGGAGGAGGAGGGCCAGGCAGAAGCAGGTCTCCTCCCCATCTCATACTCAGGAGGAGTTGGAGAAAACAGCACAGTTCAGGTTATAATTATCCATAAACCAGTAATGACAAATCTGCTAGATACACATATGTATTTATAAATAAGCATATTTGTCATTTGCTTTTAACAAGCTAACCATCATTGGTATAGATTTTAATATAATACATCTTCTGTTATGCTGGTGACAGGTACCTCTGAAAATAAAAATTCTCAAATGTCATTCAGGTTTCTGTAATTCTGAAAGGTTCTGAAATGGTGTCCTGGTATGTTCCCCCACAAAAACAGTCCTGGGTAATAATGTGATGGGGCAAAAGCAATGTGGTGACCAATGATAGCAATTTGGAGAAGAGGAGAATGATGTGGTGGTGGTGAGGGCTTTAGTTTTTGTTAAAGGAGGAAAATGGATCAGAGTAAAATGGATGAGAACATAATCTTAGAATAACAATAATGGGTACAGATAAAATAGACTTGAGTGCCAAAGAATTGAAGTTTTCGAACTGTGGTGCTGGAGAAGACTCTTGAGAGTCCCTTGGACAGCAAGGAGATCAAACCAGTCCATCTTAAAGGAAATCAACCCTGAATATTCATTGGAAGGACTGCTGCTGAAGCTCCAATACTTTGGCCACCTGATCCGAATACCTGACTCATTAGAAAAGACCCTGATGCTGGGAAAGACTGAAGGCAGGAAGAGAAGCGGATGATAGAGGACAATATGGTTGGATGGCATCACTGACTCAATGGAGATGAGTTTGAGCAAACTCTGGAAGATGGTGAGGGACAGGGAAGCCTGGCATGCTGCAGTCCATGGGGTCTCAAAGAGTTGGACACGACTGAGCAACTGAACAACAGATAATCTAGTTCAGTTTTTTCTTTACCTGTGTCCCAAGGAATACCAGTCATATAGAAAAGATCCTCTGAGGTCCAACAAAAAATATGGCACATGCCACATTCTTCTCTTGATGATTCAAAGTGCAGCGTGTTAACATATTAAAACTCTGGGACATGGAGTACTAGAGAAAACCTGCTGAACCCAGCCACTTTCCAACCAATCTGGCTACAGACAGGGCAGCTGGTTAATGTCATGCAGACTGTAGTGAGGGGTAGGGGGTGGTGAGAAATGAGTCAGCCACGGTTCCCCTCATCATCTGGAGGAAGGGACCTCTTTCTCTACCATTACCTGCACTTAATAGAAAATTGAGTCCCGAGAACTTAAATGACTTCTCTGTGGTCAGCTCATGGTAGATCTCAAGCCAAAACTCAGATGTGGGGACACACTACTCTGTGCTTGTTAGCATTGTTTACATTCACAGTTCTTTTTTAAATAACTCCACCAACTGTCTGTTCATCACTCTTTAAAAGAGGAGATCCCAGTTCCTGTTCTGTTCCTGTCTCCTCTCCAGTCAAATAGAAAGCAAGTGGGCTACCAATGGAGAAGAACCCATAATTTAAGGAGGCAGTACACCGGTGTGTGGGTTTCCATGTGTCTTTAACTCTAAAACAAAACTAAAGTCCAATGACAATTCATTTATCTAGAAGTCACTTATTTGTACATTTGTTTACTGTCTTTTATCACCTGAAATTCATGATGCGGAACACATGTCCTAACGCCTAGAATGGTGAGCATAGTAAGTGTTCAGTAAACATTTGCTGAACAGGTGAATGAGTACTTTACAGGGCTCTGGCAGTGACTCTGAACCACACACTTCTATCAGTTTGATTCTTTGTTTCTAAGTTCACAACATATTTAGAATTAATAAAGTAGGAAAGGGGAAGGACAGCTAGAGGCAGCACAGTGACAGCAGAGGTGACAGCTGACATCCTGGTACTAAGGGAAGGAAGGACCTGCAAGGAGATATTAAAGTACAGCATACAACCTGATGCAAAGCGATTTGGCAACATCTATCAAACTCATAGGTGTACATATTACATCTAGGAAGTTACCTACAGAGAGTCCCATTCATGAATCAAAGAACTTACATTCGAAATAATGTATAAAGTTATTCACAGAATCACTGTCATATTAGAAAGACTGAGAAAACCTTAATGCTGATCAAAAGAAGTTGGAAAATTGGTGTGTTAAATTCATGGTGGAATATGGAATGGCTATTTTTAAAAAGCCCAAGGAAGAGTTTTATGATCTAAATGGAATGTTTTCTAAGAGCAGCATGTACACTATATTGCCTATTGCCATTTTTGTATAAAACACATGTATGTAAAATATCTCTGGAAGGAGTGATTTGGTTGCCTATGGGAAGAACAGGGTAGGTGTGAGGAAGAGAAGGGAAGGAGATTATCCACGTGTATATGTCCTTTGTACTTTTGAACCTCGAAATGTGGAAGTATATTATGTTCAGAAAAAGAAGAATAAAAGTATAGCAGTACAAGGTAATTTCCTTACAGAAAGAAGTCTCCCATACCATGCTAAACCACACTGAAGTTATTGGTTACAAGATTTAGAACACTCATATTTATAATGATAATTCTGAGGTATTAAAAAAAGGTTAATTTCTAGTACAAATTTTCTGAAATAGAATCTACAGAGCTACGTGACAGTTAAAATTTATAAACTAATAAAAATAATGTAATCACATTACTAAAAATTTGGAGACTAAAGAGTAGGAGAAGGCTTCCCTAATAGTTCAGTTGGTAAAGAATCCGCCTGCAATGTCGGAGACCTGGGTTCAATCCCTGGGTTGGGAAGATCCCCTGGAGAAGGGAAAAGCTACCCACTCCAGTATTCTGGCCTGGAGAATTCCATAACTGTATAGTCCATGGGGTTGCAAAGAGTCGGACATGACTGAGCGACTTTCACAGAACAGAAAAGGTTAGGGGAGGAAAAAATCCACCTATAATCACAGTAAAATAACCACTGATTGCTTTGGTATAAGGTTTCCTTCTAGCATTTTCCCCCATCTCTATTATGAAAAACCATGGCAAAGTTTTAAGAAGATCAATTCCAACCATAACACTTCTTGGTCTTATTAAAATAGGCGCTGTGGACTAGTGGAGGAGGAATCAAGAGATCTTAAGTTTAATTACAATTTGTTCTCAAAATCTCCCAGTGGCTCTGAACAAGTGGCTTTTCCCATCAGTGAGCTATTCTCCAGTTCTGCAAGGCCAGCAGAGCTTGCCTTGAATGCCTCTCAAGATGAAGAGATAGGAAATGATTTGTGTAACATGGAAAACCCCTAGCTAAATGGAATGTGCATGTTCAGGCTAGGAAACAAAAATATTTTTTAAAAGCACAATTTAGGAAGAGTTCAGGCAAAGTTTGATTTCCTTACTACCTCTTTGTCATGCTTGATATTTTTGAAAGGGGGGAGGGTAAGAGGAAACACCATTGTCCAAAAACAATTTCATTAGAAAAATTGCTGTAGAATTGGAGGATAGAATTTAGCTGCTAGGTAATCCTGGAGCTCAATTCAATATGCAGGATGTACACTGAAAAACAGATGAAATCCTGCTTTAAAAATAATTAGGATTATTATTACTCTGCAGGGCAGACAAGGAAGCGCTTAAAATGACAGATTTCATTCCGATCTGCAAAACCATTTGTTCACTCTTTCAAATGGATATTCAAGCCAGTCACGTACTTGCAATTAGGGGGAGCAGGCAGCTCTAACAGAACGATGTCTGGTCTTGGAAACTGATAGGTTTGAACTGATCCTCACAATTAGGAACATTAAGTTAAACCCCAGCATTTGAGCAAAGACAGACAGACACTGGACTAAATGGAACACAGTTACTTAATGTCAGTGAGAGATGATCCAGATAAAATCGACCAGCTCTGTTCTTGATTTAAAAATCTTCCCTTGTCCGCTGAAAGCCTAGGAGGGAATGGTCTCACAAAAGACACTTTCCTCTTGGATGAAGTGTGGTACCTAATAACCTTATTACTTACCTGTCCTCTCAAAATCAAACCTTATCAGTTGAAGGACCACCACCACAAAAATATCTGCTTTATAGTAAAATTATAATAAGCCTGAGCAATGGCTGGATTGATGATTTCAGGGGGCTTCAGCCTTCACTGCAAACAGACCTGGACCTTCTCCACTGCAAGGGTTCTTAAACCACGCCTGAGTTTTTCACTTTCCTCATTCAGTGTCACCTTTACTGCTTTAGCTCCACTGATGCGCACATATTCTGAGGGCAGGTGCCACCAGCCTAAGCCCTCAATGATCACGGGGTTGGGGCTGCCTCACTCACTCACTCTCTACACACATCTCAGCTGTCAAAGCTCTGCTCCAAGGAGATTAAACTGTTCAAACCAAAAACTCAACTAGCGTTCTTGCCCTAGAAATAAATGTTTATCTATTACACACATGGCCAATATATTTATAGCCTGTATTCAGAGTGTCAAGTACAAGATGCAGAGGAGAGAATGACAACTCTGTGTGACAGAGGGGAAGGGAAGAATCAGGAGAGGAAAGAACATTTAAACTGGGTTTAGGATTTGAATGAGGGCAAGAGGGAGACAAGAGGTGTGAAACAGCCCGGCAGGACTGGGTGATGGGAAGGAGTATGCTCTTAAGAGACTCAGGGGTGGGAGGCAGTGGATGGAAGGGCTAGAAAGGCTGGGACTAGAGATCATACATGTCTTATGTCAGGTAAAGAGATTTAGAGTTATCTTATATTCAATCATTGTAAAAGCTGGCATTAACTGAGCACTTACTTACATTCTAGACACAGCACTAGACGTTTTCTGTGAATTATTCATTTAAGCAAATAGCATCCTTAAGAAGTAGGGACTATCCCTACTATTGTGTATGTGCTTAGTCACTCAGTCGTGTCCAGTTCTTTGCCACCCCATGGACTGTAGCCCGCCAGGCTCCTCTATCCATGGGGATTGTCCAGACATGAATCCTGGAGTGGGTTGACATGCCCTCCTCCAGGGGATCTCCTTGACCCAAGTATGGATCAAATTCAGGTCTCTCACATTGCAGGCTAATTCTTTACCATCTGAGCCACCAGGGAAATCCAATCAGATAGCTACTAAGTGACAAAGCTAAGACTTGAACCCAGGTAGTCTGGGTTCATTCTACAGATTAGGAAATGGAAGCTCAGGAAAGTTCAAGTTATTTGCCTCAACCAGTCAAGCACCTAATTAGAGGTAGAGAGAGGATTTTGATAAAGGCCTGTTGAACAAAAGTTCCTGCTGCTGCTGCTGCTGCTAAGTCGCTTCAGTCGTGTCCCACTCTGTGCGACCCCATAGACGGCAGCCCACCAGGCTCCCCTGTCTCTGGGATTCTCCAGGCAAGAGTATTGGAGTGGGTTGCCATTTCCTTTTCCAATTCATGAAAGTGAAAAGTGAAAGTGAAGTCGCTCAGTCTTGTCCGACCCTCAGCGACCCCATGAACTGCAGCCTTCCAGGCTCCTCCATCCATGGGATTTTCCAGGCAAGAGTACTGGAGTGGGGTGCCATTGCCTTCTATTAACCCCTAAATAAGTGCAATTCTAGAGATTCACACATGTGTTGTGGTGGCACAGAGAGAAATTCTTATTGTTTAGTTGCTAAGTTGTGTCCAACTCTTTGCAACCCCATGGACTGTAGCCCGCCAGGCTCCTCTGTCCATGGAATTCTCCAGGAAAGAACACTGGAGTGGGTTGCCATTTCTTCCTCCAGAAGATCTTCCCAACCCAGGGATCAAACTTGCATCTCCTGCACTGCAGGCGGATTCTTTACCACTGGGATTCTTTACCACCAGGGAAGCCCATGGGGAGTAACTAACAAAGTACAGATGGGGAAAGCAGGAAGCATCAGAGGTTTCATCAAGGAGGACATTCTTCTATTGGCCCTGGAACAAAGAGCTGGGGTTCCTGAGATGGGTAAAAGTATCGGGAGCACATGTGGAAGGAGGATCTCTAAATGAGGGAAAGGGCTCTTCTTCCCAGCCCAGGAGGGGAGGCAGTAAGGACAGATACAGATGTAGGCAGGCTTGCAGGTATTCGAATTCAAATCTTCAGTTTCTCCTTGAAGTAGGAGGCATATGCTGAGAAGGACTCCTCAGGGAGGAGGCAGATTAAAGACATGTGGATGATTATTGGGCACAACAGGAGCTGCCCAGGGATGCAGAAAAGGATCCAAGCCGACTGGCCACTCAGAGTGGTCAGTTTCAGTTTAGACTTCAAAGATGATAGGTAGGTAGCAGCTACAGGTTCCATTCCCGCCCATGTTGCTCCAGGGCGATACCGTTACAATGAAAGCAAGACTCAGACATCTGTTAGCAAGGAGGTATAAAACCCATCATACAGCCTGTTTTTGTATGTAGCACCTTGCATGGAAGGTTCGTTCAAGGCAGACATGACAATATTCTGGCAGAAGAATGAGGAAAGCTTCTAGTCAGATCAGGTAACAGAATTCTCTATTGGGTCCCGGGACCCAGGACCACACAAAAAATAAATAAATGTCCTAAACCTAGAGTATGACTCCAGTGGGGGTTAGATTCCTTGACTTGCCAAATTTGATTTATGCAATTTGGTTTACACAAGGGTATACACGCTGTGCAACGAAGCTAACCAGTTCACAGGTCTAAAGGATGACTAGGTTGAAAACCACAGTTGAAATAAATGCCATCAGGCAATTAAATCCACAGGTCTCAGTTTCAGTAGCAAAACTGGAGCTGGAGATAAATGTAGAAATTATCAGCCTATGATTCCCAGCCTAGAAGGGAGGGAAATTATGCAATGGTGGTTTAGTCGCTCAGTTGTGTCTGACTCTTTTGGTGACCCCATGGACTGTAGCCCACCAGGCTCCCCTGTCCATGGGATTTCCCAAGCAAGAATACTGGAGTGGGTTGCCATTTCCTTCTCCAGGGGATCTTCCTGACCCAGGAATCGAACCTAGGTCTCCTGCATTGCAGGTAGATTCCTTATTGACTGAAATACAAGGGAAGCCCCAAATAATGCAATAGAAATAGTATAGAGTGGGAAAAGAGCATACAGTTGTAGCATTTATGAGATGACCTTAATCAGGTCTGCCTCAAAGTCTCATTCTCTTTAGAATCCACGTGACAACAAGTAAAAAGCAAAATCACTATTATGCAGTGAACCCAGGTTCAGCACCCACCTTGTATTTTGAAGTGTCCCAGTTGTGGACTATGCGGGCTGGGATCAGGAAGCTGTCGTCCACGTGGCAGCTGCTGCAGTAATACCACCCGCTGTAGCTGCACACCTTGGCTTTCCCGTTGGAAAGGCCTATGGATCGCTGGCATCCTGTTCAGGGGAGAAGAAAAGTCTGTGATTACTGTACTTCTCTAACACTGTAGAATGAAGTTATACAATCCTCAAGTGAAACAAAAGTCAACAACAGGAAAGAAATTGCAGAGAATACATATACAGACACGTCCCCTTCTTCCGCCTGCAATGCAGGAGATGTGGGTTCGATCCCTGGGTCAGGAAGATCCCCTGAAGGAAATGGCCACCCACTCCAGTATTCTTGCCTGGGAAATCCTGTGGACAGAGGAACCTGGTGGGCTGCAGTCCATGGGGTGGCAAAAAGTCAGACACGACTGAGTCACTGAGCATGCACGCCTCCTTCCTAGCCTGGCAGCTTCGCCCCTTTCGCCTCCTGGGGGACTGCTGATACTGGTACATTTCTGATCTCTTCTAATTCCACTTCTGTGCACAGCAGCCAGAGACCATCTCTCTACAACCAACGCCCTTTCATCTCCTCTCTTCCGCCTCAGAAATCCTACTTCCACCAGGCACTTGGCTGAGGGCTTCTCATATAGGATCTTATTTAACCCACGCAACAACTCTATGAGGAAGATATTATCAGCTCTTTTTTATAGATGAATAAACTAAGGTTTATTTATCCAGGTGAAGTATTTTGTCTTGAGGTCACCAAGCCAGTCAGGGTTTCCCTGGTGATTCAGATGGTAAAGAATCTGCTTGCAATGTGGGAGACCTGAGTTCAATCCCTGGGTTGAGAAGATCCCCTGAAGAAGGGAATGGCAACCCACTCCAGTGTTCTTGCCTGGAAAATCCCATGGACAGAGGAGCCTGGCAGGCTACAGTTCATGGGGTGGCAAAGAGTTGGACATGACTGAGGGACAAAGCACAACACAGCCAGTCAGAGATGGAGACTGGGTTGGGTTCTAAACTTGTCTGATTCTAAGATGAACCTAAAACCTGACATGTAGCCTTCCTCTGCTGACAAAATCAGTGAAAGGAATGTGTCCTTTGATTGGCCCCTACCTCTCCTTTCCAACTACCTACTCCTGTGATTCTCCAATGGAAATAGAACCTCTTGGTTGAAGTCAGAGAAGTCTCTCCTCATTGTTCCCCAAATACACACAGTGTGCTCACTTCACCCTCCATATCTTGGCATGATTTACTTCTTTCATGATATCCTTTTCTTCGATCTCTACTTTGCCGGATCCTGCCCATCACTAAAGACCACTGACTGCTTGCAAATGATTGCCAAGGTCTTTTTCATGTCCAAGAAGTCCATGATTATGTGAGTACCATCCTGGTACTGACAGGGAAGCTGGTAATAATCATGGCCTTGACAAAAAAGAAGCCATTATTTACCTTTAGCTAGGAGGAACTATATTCTATTGATAACAGAAATTCTGTTACAATCAAGCCAAAGCACAACATCCAGAACAGGTCATCAGCATTATATACCAGCATCACTTTTCTGACATGTCTTATCTACAGATTTCATTTTAGAAACCCTTCCTCATGGCCCATTTCATGGTTGGATGCCAAGAACTATATTGATCAAAGAAATCTCATATTAAGCCTATTTCATAAAATGGGTACAAAATCAAAGTGTTAGTCGCTCAGTCACGCCCAACTCTTTGCAACCCCATGGACTGTAGCCCACCAGGCTATGTAGCCCTCTGTCCATGGAATTCTCCAGGCAAGAGTACTGGAGTGGATAGCCATTCCCTTTTCTAGGCGATCTTCCTGACCCAGTCATAGAACCTGGGTCTCCCACATTGCAAGTAGATTCTTTACCATCTGAACCATCAGGAAAGCATAGATTACTCTTAATAGTAATAATAATATAATCAGAGTTGCTCCCCATTTCCACTAGAAGGAGCTCAAACATGTTTGACAACCTAAGAGGATACTTACATGAATTCATGAATGAAATTATCAGAAAATTCCTAGAGCTTTCATGTTCATCACAAATAAAACAACATCAAGCAGGTCCACAAAGTACCCTCCAGAAAGAGAACTAGATCCCACTGTTTTGGAATACAAGAGATATTGAAAGACGAGGAGTAAATGTATTGGAATTGTGCTTCCAGAATTTAATACTGTCTTCCTAGAACAACTACTTCTTTATGGTTGAGTAGCAACAAGATGGTAACAAGTTCCTATTTTTCAGATTGGCTGAGGGCTGAGATATGCATAAAATTGATAAGGAAAAACCAAACACATCTGCCGCTTCTGTTGGGAGTGGAAGGTGCCATCACTAGGCTCTGAACACTGGAATGCCATCTGCGGCACCCACTGAGCATGGTGCTCATTTGGCATATAGTGCATGCCTCCTTAAACTATTGTGCTTTTTGATGTGCTCGTATAGCCACAACTACACTATAAACTGCTCAGATCTATTTTTTATCCTTAGCACTTAACACAGAGCTTTACACATGACAGACCAGCAATAAATGTTTATGTTGAAGAGATGATAAACTGAATATTATTTGGCACATAAACAGCCTCATGCATATAAAGAGATTTTAACATCCCAGAGCTGTTCTGGAATTGATCCTCTTAACCTGCTCACCTGCCTCTTGAAATTGATCCTGCTAACCTGCCTCTTCACTTTGGTGAACACCCCTATGCAGATACGTTGCCTGTTCCAACAATTACACATTAAACATGGCCACATATGGACTGTGAAACAGAGCTGAGCAGAACTTGACACATTCTAGACACTGTAGACATTCAAGCTGACTTCACATTGAAATGATACTGAACAGAATTCAATCTTCCCTAATGATTTAGAAAGTGAACGTGATCTTGTAGAAATTTGGGAGCACCATTATAGCTGAAATGTACACCATAAAACATTGCAAAAATAAATGTAAGTTATTTTAGCTTTTTTGCTTTTGCTTGTTTGAATTTGGGATATAATAAACATTAACGGGAGAAATATCAATAACCTCAGATATGCAGATGACACCACCCTTATGGCAGAAAGTGAAGAGGAACTAAAAAGCCTCTTGATGAAAGTGAAAGAGGAGAGTGAAAAATTTGGCTTAAAGCTCAACATTCAGAAAACGAAGATCATGGCATCTGGTCCCATCACTTCATGGGAAATAGATGGGGAAACAGTGGAAACAGTGTCAGATTTGATCTTTTTGGGCTCCAAAATCACCACAGATGGTGACTGCAGCCATGAAATTAAAAGACGCTTACTTCTTGGAAGAAAAGTTATGACCAACCTAGGTAGCATATTGCAAAGCAGAGACATTACCAACAAAGGTCCATTTAGTCAAGGCTATGGTTTTTCCTGTGGTCATGTATGGATGTGAGAGTTGGACTGTGAAGAAGGCTGAGCACCAAAGAATTGATGCTTTTGAACTGTGGTGTTGGAGAAGACTCTTGAGAGTCCCTTGGACTACAAGGAGATCCAACCAGTCCATTCTAAAGGAGATCAGCCCTGGGTGTTCTTTGGAAGAAATGATGCTAAAGTTGAAACTCCAGTACTTTGGCCACCTCATGCGAAGAGTTGACTCGTTGGAAAAGACTCTGATGCTGGGAGGGATTGGGAGCAGGAGGAAAAGGGGACGACAGAGGATTAGATGGCTGGATGGCATCACCGACTTGACGGACATGAGTTTGAGTGAACTCCGGGAGATGGTGATGCACGGGGAGGCCTGGCGTGCTGTGATTCATGGGGTCGCAAAGAGTCGGACACGACTGAGCGACTGAACTGAACTGAAACATCAGTAAGCATTTGCTGAATGTTTTAGTAGGTCCTATTGGGCTTATTATTCTATAACTTTTAGTGACTTTATTATTATCTCCTGCTGCTGCTGCTGCTAAGTCACTTCAGTTGTGTCCGACTCTGTGACCCCATAGATGGCAGCCCACCAGGCTCTGCCGTCCCTGGGATTCTTCAGGCAAGAACACTGGAGTGGGTTGCCATTACCCTCTCCAATGCATGAAAGTGAAAAGTGAAAGTGAAGTCACTCAGTTGTGTCCGACTATTATCTCCTAGATGCAACCTAATACATAGGCAATGTTAAAATACACAAGTGTGCTTTTTAAGAAAGCACATAGCCTGCAAATGTGTATATCAACCAGGCACACAGGTTCAAAGCTTAACAGGCTGAGGGTTCAACTCAATAAGCTAAACAGCTTCAGCACTTCGCACAGGTGTCCAGGCTCGTAAAAGAGAAAGAGAACATGGCTAGGGTTCATACTTGTTTTAGCTGAGACACAAGCAGCAGCACATAAACTACCTCTAGTTCTTGGGTGTCTTTACTTTTATAACGTATTTAGAACCATGCTCTCCTACTTTTGATGCTGAAATCACCCTACAAAAATGAATATAACAGAATACCTCATTCAAAATGGACATAGGAAGCACTGAAAGAGGAGGTCTCAGGCGCATGTTATTTGTGGCAGCTTACTTTATATAGCCAAGCACAAAGAAGGAAGACTTTCTCCTTGTCTGTCAACAATCCAACCAATGAGAAGACACCACAACCCCGCATACTCACTGTCGTCCAATGACCTTTCCTTCAACACAGCCCCTTCCAGCTTCCCCTTTCCTAATAGAATTGCTCCTCTCCACTGTTCTCCAAACTTGCTTATGGTTCACCATAGTTTGCATGTCCCAAAGCAATTCCTCTGCTATTCCCAAATAAACTCAATTTTGTTCACTAAACTCTCAACCTTTTTTGTTTTAAAAGTTGACAGCTTCTAATGACCTAGAGGAGAAGGCAATTGCACTCCACTCTAGTACTCTTGCCTGGAAAATCCCATGGATGCAGGAGCCTGGTAGGCTGCAGTCCATGGGGTCGCTAAGAGTCGGACACGACCAAGTGACTTCACTTTCACTTTCCACTTTCATGCACTGGAGAAGGAAATGGCAACCCACTCCAGTGTTCTTGCCTGGAGAATCCCAGAGACGGGGGAGCCTGGTGGGCTGCCGTCTATGGGGTCGCACAGAGTCGGACACGACTGAAGCGACTTAACAGCAGCAGCAACAATGACCTAGAAGGTTCCGACTTCTTTCTGTGCTTAGGAGTGTTCTGGATACATAGTGTACAGACAAGCATAAGTCTAGAGTCAGGAACCCTGGTTGCTCAGATGGTAAAGAATCTGCCAATAATGCAGGAGACCCAGGTTCACTCCCTGAGTTGTGAAGATCCCCTGGAACAGGGAATAGCTACTCACTGGCAAGCCACTCCAGTATTCTTGTCTGGGAAGTCCCATAGACAGAGGAGCCTGGCGGGCTACAGTCCATAGTGTCGCAAAGAGTTGGACATGACAGAAGCAACCAACACAGAGTCAGGAAGTGTGCTCTTTCGTAAGGGAACATGATGAGCCTGACCCATTAAAGTCCCTAGGCTGCCTCTCCTCACCACAAAATAAAGGAGTCAGCCTAAACCAGTGGTTTGCCAAGTTCAGTGAGCATCAGAATTTTCTGGAGATGTTTGTGAAAAATGTAGTCCCTCTCAGCCCCAGCCTGGCCCCAGAGATTCTGACCCTGTAAATCTCGGGTAGGGCCCAGGAACTTGCATTTCTACCCAACCAACCACCACCAGGGGCTGTGGTGGGTAAAAGCTGAGGAAAGTTCCCTGATTTCTAGGTGACTGCAAAGGTCCCTCCATGCTCAAAAATTCTGATTCTAATTAAGTGAAATGCAGAGGGAGGGTAGATTGCTAAGTGAAAAGCTCATAATTTGTCACATAGTTTACTTTCTAGGCTTCTAAACTCAACATTTTAAATTCTTAGTCAATTTTCAAAAATTTACTATGTAGAAACAACAGTTCATTTTACCAGCATTTTTTTTTTCCAGAGCATTCACTGAGAAGCATCTTATTTGACTTAGAAAGAATTAAAAATTTTAATCTCCAAATCCAATGTATCTGTCATTGAAAGAACACAGGATACTCAGGAAAGATTAGAGTCCAGTTAGTGGCCTGGTGTAGATTCATTTTCTAAAAAATAACAGATACCATTTATTTGAAAAAGGATACACCCGTTCTTTTAATTAACTGCAAGATTTCCTGCTTTAATATCCTCCTAGCAAATCGCAGACTAAAACTGTCTGAAACAATTCCCCATAACACCCTGGGATTTTACTCTATCACTATGAGGTTGTCAACAGGAGTGGGGGGGACGTATTTTCTTAATAATGACCACTAGAAAAACACATTTTTTTGAGGAGGCCAAAGCTGGACTCTGACAAGGGACCTTCTGAGGAAGAAAAATAGAGCTGCAAAGCAGAGACAAAAAAATAATTAACTGAAATAACTAATTAGAACTTATTTACATATTACATTTTCATGTACTTTCAAACAGACTTTTCAACAATGTTTCTAAATTAAAAGGCATTTGTAGTAGAGAACACTCCACATGTAGGATCAAAGCAAATACATTCTTCCCTGTCTCTTTTTGAAAGTTTTCAGAGAGTGTATTCAATTCATAGGAACAAAAAACTATCTCACAAGAGAACCTACTGGCCTTTTTTTTTTTTTTTTATTGCTTCCCACCCCACTTCAATCTTTAATGAACACATGTTCTGAAGAGCTTAGCCTCCTTCTGATACACTTTGGGAAACAAATGTCACCATTTAACCAAAATCCTATTTGCTGCTTGTACAGTCCATTTCCCAAGGGGCCTTTCACTACAGACACCCCAAAAAAGTCTGTTGCTGGGGGCTGAAGTAGAAATGTTGGCATAATTCTCCACAAGGGCATAGTCTTTCTTCTAACAAGGGTACCTAGTTTGCTCAGTTGGCTGCAGTGAGGTGTTGCTGAGGCTGAGATCTTGAGACGCCAACCAACCATCTCCCTCTACTTCCTGGCTCCCGGCTACAGCCCTCCTTGCCCCGGCCGGCAGGTGGAAAATTCATAGGCACAAGGGAAAAGTAACGAGGTCTGTGTCTGGACCAGGTGATTCACTAGGGAGAGAACTCACCCAATGCATTCTAAGTGGAGCCAGCCACGCTACCCTCTCCAGCTCATTTGGTAGGGGAAATCCAGGACTTTGTATTGGGAAGGAAGAAATGCCCTAAGAAGAGAACAGGAACAGAGAGAAGACAAGGTGCCTTTATAAAAGAGAGAAGAGAAAGAGAGTGCACAGACTAACTTTCATTTGCTCTGTTAAAACAGAAAAAATAAAACTGGCAAGTTTCGTTCCCTCTTTTACCTGGTGCACAGAGTAAGGACTGATCGCCATAAGAGCGGAAGCAGCCCAGTTCCTGCCTCCTCCCTCCCACCAGGTGTTCTCTGGGGGAGACAGTGAGCCGTGGGAAGTGCTGGGCAAACACTGATCAAATGCCTGGAGCCTAATCAAATGCCCTAGGAATCAGATTTTCTAAAATGAAGGAAAACAATAGGACTTCCCTGGTGGGCCAGGGGTTAAGCTTCCACTGCAGGGGGCAGGGGTTTGATTCCTGGTTGGGGAACTAAGGTTCCACATGTCTCAAGGCATGGTCAGAAAACAGAAATGAGGATTTCAATGACTTACTCTTTTACAAGAATTAGGGGGGAAAGGCATAAAGAACTTAGCTTTCCTAGCTTACAGTCTATAACCGTTGGCTCATTAAGAAAACGTCAAATAAGCACTTTTTAAAAATAAGATGTCACACTCAGTATACAGTAGAAAATTCTGTTTCATGAGCCTAGTATTAGCATAAAGCTGGGCACAGTGTTTAAACAAAGGATTGCTGGACACAGGGAAGAAGTGACTTTTGTAAGGTAGCTTTGGTGTCCACTAAGGGCAGTTGAGGGCAAGAGAAGAGTGACAGAGGATGAGAGGGTTGGATGGCATCACTGACCCAGTGGACATAAGTTTGAGCCAGCTCTGGGAGATAGTGAGGGACAGGGAAGCCTGGCGTGCTGTAGTACATGGGGTCACAAAGAGTCAGGCACGACTTAGCAACTGAACAGCAAAAAAAGAGAACTTGGAACAAAGCACCCTGGCCTCCAGACTTGCATCCTCCACTGTCGAAGGGGATGGAGCTTCCAGGAGAGACTGATCCCACACATTGTTCACAAGTTAACACAGGTGGAACCAAGGCTACAGGATTCTACATAATTGCAACAGGAAGAGGACAAAGGTGAAGGACACTGAGAAATACCTTCTTAGAAATAAGTGATCCAAAACTTAATCCTATCTCAAGCATCCAACTTACTCTGGGATCGGGTGGTGACCCATAAAGTAGGAGACGTCTACTTAGTCATGAAATCAATTAAGACAAGAAATACTTGGAGAATCGGCACATGAAAACAAATGTCTCTGAGTATGTATTTTGTCTGTTACAATGAAAATAGTACCTATAAGCATCTCAAATGAAACTAAAGGAACAAAAGGGGAAATAAAGAAAAACCAATTGTGTCCCTCCTCTAACTGCTCATGTGAATAATATGATATGCTGCTGGTAGTCGCTGTGTTATCTGGTCTCACTTTGGATGGTGTGCTGTGCTCAGTCATGCTTGACTCTTTGTGACCCCGTGGACTGTAGCCCGTCAGGTTCCTCTGCCCACGGAATTACTCCCGCAAGAATACTGAGTGGGTTACCCTTTCCTTCTCCACGGGATCTTCCTGACCCAGGAACTGAACTCATGTCTCTTGTGTCTCCTGCATTGGCAGGAGGGTTCTTTACCATTAGTGCTACCTGGGAATCCCCTAAATGGTGATACTTCCAAATTATATTCTCCATAAGGTCCTCTGGTAGGGAATTCTCCAGGAGATGAAAATTTCATGGTTGGGAGGGAATACACATACCCAACTGTATTCCTGAAATGTACAGACTGGTTGCTTCCAATGCTATTCTGAAAATCATTTCTGTTCATCAGAAAAGAATTTTCGTCCAGTGGGCTTCATTTTATGTTTGTCTATAAATGACTTTCATGGCACTGTGAGATTGTAAAGAGAAACTGTCACTCATTTGTTGGCCAAATATCTGACTCCAAAAGTTGGGCTACAGAGTCAGAGGGCTGACACATGTTAAAAAGTCTAAGTAACACTTGGAAGGAAATGTTCCTACTGTGGCTGACACATATTTAGGATAATTTAAGCTGGCACTTGTAGAATGGACTGTAACTATTGCTAGGACAGCTATAGCCTTAAGTACATAACAGAAGTAAAAAACTCCTCTCATACAAGATGGAGGTGCCTAACCAAGGAATTTTCCTTTCAACACAGCAAGATGGCAAATGTTATACCCGTGAGGCATGAGCACTGCACCTGGACACAGTGAGTGTTCAGTGCACATTATATCCAGAGAAGACAGACAGAGGCAACTGAGACCAAGAGCCGTCAACCGTTCAAGACAGAGGTCATCTGAGCACAATCATATGTTACTTGACTATACCTGCAAGACAGTGGCAACCAAAGAGAGATCTTTAAAAAATCTAATCTGAATACTAATTGGTTTAAAATTTTTAAGTATTCTAGGGCTTCCCTGGTGGCTCAGTGATAAAGAATCCGCATGCCAATGCAGGAGACAAGGGTTCAATCCCTGGTCTGACAGGATCCCACATGCTGCAGAATAACTAAGCCCATGAGCAAAACCCACGTGCCACAACTACTGAAGCCTGGGGGCCAAAAAGCCATGCTCCGAGAGAAGCCCACACACAGCAACAAAGAGTGGGCCCACTCACCGCAGAAAAAACCTGCATATAAATGAAGATCCAGCACAGCCAAAAACATAAATATATAAAATTATTTAAAAAATAAAAGTATTCTCCAAGCTGTTAGCTGAGGGCTTTTTTTTTTCCACAATGAAATATTTAAATTGCTAAGTCAGTTTCAATTTGCATGTTGTATTAACAGAGCTAGAAGTACTATATTTAAGTAAGAAATGAAGGGAAAAATCATGCCAGGTAATTACTGCGGATTGAAAATACAGGCCGCACACCTGGTGGTCTCATGGATCTGTCTCTTGTTTTGACAATGTCTGGATGGAACAGATGCTGGGATACCCCTTCTTCCTACCTCTCACCACCTCCCAACCTCCTTTCTAGTTGTGACTGCTGGGACCCTCACCGCCCTCTGCCACTAGGACCGGGCAACGCCAGTTTTTTGGTTAGCGCCTCACTGCCTACCAGATTCACCAGAATTATTCCAGCAAGGTAGAGTCCACTGTCAACTACCGGTTGGCCATCTGTGGGCCTCCCGCACCCACGGCTCCATGGGCATCTAGTTGCACTGTATCACTGTGGCTCTGGGGCGTGTGAGTCCCTTCTGCCACGTGGCTTGGGAGTAGCACAAGGGCGATGACTGTCTCTTAAAGATGTAAAACTAGCTCGGTGGCTGCACCCTCTTCAGGACGTGCAGAGGCCCTCCCAAGATTGGTGGTGTGAAACCCTGGAGAAGACCCTGAGCTGGGCCCTGTGGGCTCTTCGGGCCCTGGGTTCTGTCCGCACAGACCTCTGCCTCTGTGATGTCATGGAAAGTTACTCCCTGGATGAAGGGGTGAAACTCATCAAGAGATGCATTGCACATGACTAGCCCCTGCGCATGGGGCTGGGTGAGTATCTCTTAGGAGGAGCACCCTCTGGCAGGACTAGGAGCCTCAAAGCCCAGTGGGACCCATCTGCATGCCCCTGGTGTCAGGGCTTCTGGCCACTGCAGTCACTACACAGTTTTTTTTTTTTTTTAACCACCCTGGAGATCTCTCCTGAGCTGCGGACCAAATGGAAACAAGAAAGCTTTTGCAGGAAAAAAAAGAAAATAGAAACTAAAGACTTTCTTCTCTTGGTAAACTCTATAATGTTTATTTGTTTAATCTCATGGCATGTTGTTATTAAGATTATAAATTGTATGAAATAAATTAATAAATACCAAGTAGACTCCAACTCAAGTTGAGAAGTGTCAAGATTTATTGGTCTTTCGGGTAAACAATGATTGAGAACCAAGAGTCAATATTTAGTCAAAATTTATCTTGAAAGGCAATAAATCTTGATTTTTGCTAAGGCAAGTTAAGTAAATATGTGCACTGTTCGAGAGATTCTGACTGCTTTTCTATCTACTAAATAGCTACACTGAGTTATAAATATAATGATCTGTGACATGGATTTTCATTTCCAAAGAAATGTTTTGAGCTGAGTTACTTTTATTTTTTTTTTATAATAAGATGCTTCAATACCAGTATTTAGAGTAGTGTCAGATAAGTTTAATAATGAAATCTTATAAATTCAGCACCTAGTATATTTAAATCAGTCTAAAGTTAGTATTTTTTCATACTTCTTTTCCTCTTAAGAGTTTCTCTTTAAGTTCTATGCCTGTCTGCTCTTTCCATAAAGACTTTTGAGAAAATAGTAAGAAATTTAAACTGGAAAAATAAATAAGCAAATGGATAAACAAATACTGACATAATGCTTACTACTGATGGATGCAAGGTTTTGTTGTAAGCACTTTACACGCACACACATCCATTTAATTCTCTTCTCATTCTGTGAGGTAGGTGTTATCCCCATTTTACAGATGAGGAAACTGAGACAGAGGGTGGATACAGTAATTCTGCTCATGGTTGTACCTCTAGCGGAAAAGGCAGGACCTAGATGAAATGCCTGATTTAGCACTTAATGAGCAACACCAATGAACTATACAGGTGAATTTCCACATCGTCATCTCCAAGCAGAAGATACTACAACCACTGTCTCCTTGTCAATGACAACATGACAAGCACAGACAATATGAATCAATTGCATGCAAGAACATCACTTAGTTCATCAATGCATTGTGCCTTGGACCACTCAATCATTAGCATCTCCTCTGAATATGAAAGGTGAAGGGGGCAAGAATACAGATCTGTAAGGTGGCAGGCAGAAGACAGCAGAGATGAGCAAAAAAGGAAGCAATCACTCTAATTGTGAAGATTGACAAAGGCTGTGTAGACATGGAGGAATTAGCGTTTGGCTTTGAAGGGGAAAAATACATATATTTTGAAAAAGAATGGTTCAAGTCAGAAAAATGGTAGCTTGTTTGGAGAATACTGACTATTCTAGTTGTCTGAAACTCACTGTAACTAGAGGGGTGTTGGGAAAAGAGCTTGGAACAATGAACTGAAGCTAGAACATAAGACTCCCACATGCTCAGGGAGAAGTCCTTACTAATCAATCCAGGATGAGTATTAAAGAGTAAGATAAAGGAACAGCTAGAGTTAGAAGCAAAACTACAAGCTGAACTTTGGAAAGATTAATTGCCAAGAAAACAGTGGGAGGGGAGAGAACCAGCTAATAAGTCACTGCCCCAGCCTGAGCTTAGGCAGGCAGGGAGATGAAGGTGATACTGTAGTGGGAGATAAAGCACAAATGATTTGGTAGGTGAATAATGGGAAGAGTGTGGCAAGGGGATTGCCAAAAGACATCCATGACACTCTGAGCCTATGATGGTTATATAAGAAATCTATCAGTCAGAAGGGGCAAGTGGTTTACATGAGAAAATGCTGTCTGAAGCATTAAATTAAAAAAATAGCTCAGTCCAGTGGTTAAGACTCTTCATTTCCTATGCAGGGAGCCTGGGTTCGGTCCCTAGTCAGGGAACTAAGATCCTACATGCTGAATCTTGACCAAATAAACAGAAATTATAAAAAAAAAAATTTTTTTTAATAGGTAAAAAAATTTGAACTAACAGATCAATTAATACCTAAAAAAAAATCAGCCCGTTGAGAATAATTCACCTCTATAATACAAATCAATTTGAATTCAATCTTTTGTTTCTTGTGACTAAAAGCATCTGATATAGTTACAATGAATGATGGTTGGTGAAAATTCTATTTCTATAACCTACTACTTTTACTTCTGAGCCTTGTGGCTCAGATGGTAAAAAGTCCACCTGCAATGCAGAGCATCTTGGTTTGATCCCTGCGTTGGGAAGATCTCCTGGAGAAGGAAATGGCAATCCACTCCAGTATTCTTGCTGGGAAATCTCATGGACAAAGGAGCCTGGCAGGCTACCATCCATGTGGTCACAAACAGACATGACTGAGCGAGTAATACTTTAATACTACTTTTCCTTAAACCTACCCAGTAAGAGGCTGAGGTCTCATTAGAAACCATTCAGTTCAGTTCAGTCATGCAGTTGTGTCTGACTCTGTGACCCCATTATCTGCAGCATGCCAGGCCTCCCTGTCCCTCACCAACTCCCGAAGTCTACCCAAACCCATGTCCATTGAGTCACTGATGACATCCAACCATCTCATCCTCTGTTGTCCCCTTCTCCTCCTGCCCCCAATCCCTCCCAGCATCAGGGTCTTTTCCAATGAGTCAACTCTTCACATGAGGTCGCCAAAGTATTGGAGTTTCAGCTTCAACATCAGTCCTTCCAATGAACACCCAGGACTGATCTCCTTTAGGATGGACTGGCTGGATCTCCTTGCAGTCCAAGGGACTCTCAACAGTCTTCTCCAAATCAACATGGATTTCAGTAGAAGACACTACTTTATAAAGAACTGAGGAAGAGGAGACAGTTGGTTGCCCTTGTTTCTTGATAGCAGTGGTTCTCTACTAGTGGAAATGCCTGTCCCAACAGGGGATATTTATAATGTCAGGACATTTTTGGTTGTCACAAAAGGGTGAGTGGAGGTAGCTGGCATCTAATGAATGGTGGTGAGGGATGTTGCTAAACATCCCTCAATGCACAGGACAGCCTCCCACAACAAAGGGTTGTCTGGCCCCAAATGTCAGTAGTGCCATGACTGAGCACACACACATGCACTACTTAGTCACTTCTCTCTGCAAGCAATCAATATACCATCTATTATCTTGCTGTTGTTGGTCACTAAGTCGTGTCCAACTCTGTGACCCCATGAACTGTAGCCCGCCAGTCTCCTCGGCCCATGGAATTCTCCTGGCAAGAATACTGGAGTGGGTTGCCATCTATTAATAGGGAGGAGTAAAAGCCCTTTACCAGCTCTGCTCTCCTATCTAAAGAGAATGATTCATGCTGCTAAGCCTCTTCAGTCGTGTCCAACTAGTGACCCTATGGACTGTAGTCTGCCAGGCTCCTCTGTCCATGGGATTCTCCAGGCAAGAATATCGGAGAGGGTTGCCGTGACCTCCTCCAGAGGATCTTCCTGACCCAGGGATCGAACCCAGGTTGATTATGTCTCCTGCGTTGGCAAGCAGGTTCTTTCCCACTAGCACCAACTGGGAAGCCCAGTTTACGTGAGAGGTGCCTCCAAAAAGAGGTGTTGTCCACACTGCACCACCATCTATAGACTACCTGACCGTTACACCTCCTCCAAGCCTGGGGCTCATCTCTTCATAAATTACTCCGCTGGTGAAACACTTGCTACCAGTAACTCTTACTTGAAAAACACAGACAGAAACAGAAGGGGCCAGACTAAGCGGATTATTTAAACATGCAGACGGCCAGTGGAGAAATAATGCTCCTCTGTTGTGGTTTACACAGCGTCCACTGCAGTTCTATCTTAACCCAGAATCTGTCATTGCTAAATCATAGTTATTAATCTAAAATGTAGGTTTTAGAACCCACAATTCCTTCCAGTGTGTAAACAGATGGCTCCATGTATATCAGTCTGGATTCCCCATTTGGCAGCCCACTAGACAGACCAGTGGGGGGTCAACCTCACCATCCTCAATATCAACAAGGTGAACATCAGGCTGGGCTACTCGGAACTTACACACTAAAAGCTTTGGGGGAAGATATCTTCTTAAGTAAACTGTCTTACTGGAATGTTTCTCTGGACCATATATTAGAGCCTGAGGCCCAAGGAAATCAGTCACACCTATGCTATCTGATACTGTTAAAAATTTTTTATTTTGTTCATTATGTACTTTTTGGTGTTAATCTTTATTTTTAAATAATATTCCATTAAAATAATGTTTATCTTGGTTACTGAGAGTTTTGGGTTTTTTTTGCATTTCCTTAAGTTTTACGCCTCAAATGAGTGCCTTCCTCTCCTCACCCTAGTCACGGCCCTGCTCTGAATCCTTTTTTCTTCACAGAGGATCCACTGTGTGCCCCAGTTACGTTGTTTACAGTGACTTCCCCTGGTATTTAACATTATATTAAGCCACCACTAATTCTTCTGTGATTCCCCAGTTATATCTCTATTATGATTCCTTGAAAAGATCAATAACCTCTTATTGGCTTAGAGGTTCAGATTATCTTTCAGATTTACTTGAAAAGCACCTTGTCCTTTCCTGACTTGTTTCAGAACCTACATTTCCTTCCAGCATGTATACAGAAGGCTCCATGTGCATTAGCTTCATCAGCTTGTAGCTTCTGTCACACACACTGTCCCATCAGGGTCCCTTCGGAATTCTCCTTCACATCACTCCTCATTCTTAATGCCTGTTTCTCTCTGCTTATTTTGTGAGAGTCTCCTCTCTTTGAACCTTACAATATCTTTAAAACACAACCTTTCCTCTCCCTTGCTAAAACCTGTGAAGAAACCCTGACAACATCTCTTACAGCAATTTCTACCTGAGCTATTTTAGTAATGACAACAATTTGATAAAATTAAAGTCATGAGAGTGGATCTGAGCAGTACTAGGAAAAGACTCAAAGTGAAAAAAAAAATCACTTTCATCAGCTTCAAGCCCACGCTTGAATTCCTTCATTTTTACCTTGCACCAAATTCTTTGTGTTCCAGAGGATTTAGGAACTGCCTTAGTCTACTTTCTTCCTTTATTCTTTTCCCTTATGTCTTCTTTGTCTTGCTTTCCAAGTTTTTCTGCCTCTCTAAAAACAAAGATTTGCAACCACCGCCAAGACTAATCTTTTAACTATATGGTTCTTAACGATATGGTTCGCATTTGAAGAAGACAGGCTGCTGGTGTCAGGATATTTAGAGCAGGTAGGCAAGAGAACAAAAAACACCTATGACTCAGAAGCAACCACAGACAATACATAAACAAAAGTGTCACCGTGTGCCAATAAAACTTTAATTTATGGACACTGGAAGACACACAGATACACACAACACCTCCAAGTGAGAAATGCCTATTCTCGGGTCTTCACGTTGCCATCTGAGAGGAATTTCCTAGAGCAGTATTCTCAGCTTCTCTCCCCATTGCTCATCCGGCCGTCCTCACAGATAAGGAAATGAGGTATCTGACCAGGGAGTTTAGAAGAAGGACCTTGGCATGCTCAGTTGGCCTGCAAGGAGCAGTTTTTCCGTTGGCTGTGGCAAGAGGACATGGCCTTAGGGACTCCAGTTGTGACCATGTGAAGAAGTCTCCCTAATTTAAGGCTCCCTTAGATAACACTGCATGTGATCTATGAGCAATGCATGCAAGATCTTGATCGCCATCCGCCTGACCCCTAGAAGCAGAATGAAGAAGTATGATTTATTAACCCTGGAAAGCCTCAATATGGATGATGGCTCAGACAGACAGCATCCAATGATGGGAGTGGGGAGGAAAGAGGGGGAGAATCAGGAAACCACAGTACGTCTGTGGGCGGGTGAAGATTACTGAGGGGAGGGTCATGCAGGACAGTTGGACTCAAGGGGTAGCCAGGAAATCCCCCACATAACTGGACACCTTTTACTCAGTTAAAATTCCCCATCCTAACGATGGCTGAGAAACATCATTTTCTTCGAGGTTTCCATCCAGTTTTACATCATAAAACAGAATGTCCTCCCTCATATTTCCCGGAGGAAAAAATGCAGTGATAGATAATATTTAGCACTTTGAGTGCAACTGACATTTTATAACATTTGAATTGTACATAGTCAAGACAGTTTAATCTTGCCTCAAGTTATGGTGTCAAAGTTGCCGACCTGCAAGATGGTGACAGGCTAGCTCGAGGCTGTTAAGATAAATCAGCCGCAGGGCTGTAAACAGAAGACTGAGCTCTTGTGCTCCTAATTTATTACTTATCCTACTGAATCTGGATCCTTCCCAGCCCCCAGATCACGTGTGTCTATTATTTTGTCTGGTCTCTCAAAGTCTGGGGGTTGAGAACAACATCTTTATTGGTAAAGGAAGAAAGAGACCAAGGCTTTCAAACTAAGTCTATCCTCTCTGTCAGCGGTATGGGCCTGGTGATTTAAGGAGGAAGTGGCTTTTAGCAAAGCTTTTGGTTCAGCCACACGTGATTTATTTACATTACTGAAAAAATATGGGCAAGACACAACTCTCAGTACAGACCCGGTTAGAACGACTATAGTTAGTAATACTGTACTGTATCCTCGAAAATTGCTAAAAAAGTAGATGGTAAAAGTTCTCACTACCGAAAAAAAAGTAACTATGTGAGGTGATGGATATGTTAACTAATCTTTTTGTGACAATCATTTCACGTTACACACATATATTAAATCATGATCTCGTACACCTTCACATTACACAATGTCAACTGTGAATTATGCCTAAACAAAGCTGGAAATAAATGAACGTGATTTGCGCTCTTTTGGAAGCTGATACAAGGCTACATGTCTTTGGTTTTGAAATCCTAGCTCCTGTATCTAAAAATAGCATACACTGCATTTTCAGTTAAAGGTAATATATAAAATTAATTTTGTTGATCATCTTTATAATAGCCGTTTAAAAAGGAAACACTCTATTTTAAACCAAGATGTGAGAGCAGTACCTGGGTGAGACAGCAGGGATCACAGTCACTGGACATGTCCATCACCCCTCCACCCTGAGCTGGGGCTCTGGGAGAGCTGTAGCCAGGCTGGGCAGCCCAAGACTGGCCAGTTTCTTATTTGCTTCTGAAGCTGCTTGGTCCCGCAGTGACCCAGGAAGACACCACCAGAAATCTCCCCTCCCCTGGCAGATGCAGTCAGTGCTAGAAGGCACCTACCAGTAGCATACCAGAAATGAGGAAACAGGTTGAGCAGGCCATGCCTTTCTCATTCTCTGAAGTGTATGCTCAGTCATGTCTGACTCTTTGAGATCCCATGGACTTAGCCCACCAGGCTCCTCTGACCATAGGATTTCCCAGGGTAGAATAATGAAGCAGGTTGCCATTTCCTACACCAGAGTAACTTCCTGACTCAGGGATCAAAACAGCGTCTTCTGTGTCTCCTGCATTAGCAAGTAGACTCTTTACCACTGAGCCACCAGGGAAGCCCACTCACTAAGAGGCAACCACAACATCACTCAACCTCCTTTCATCCAGGCTCCATTTTTGCGGTAGAAATGGCCCCCTCAATATTCTGAGCTGCTGTATGATAATGAATTATCTGGTCTTTCTTCCTTGTTCCTGGCAGGGAGCTTCTAAAACCCTTGGAATTTCCTGAGTGACACAAGTATCTTTATTATTCATGAGCCCCATGGATCACAACGGAGTTAATGCTAGTGAGGCGAGTCCTGGTGGGCCACTAAATAGCTTCAGGTTGGGGTGAGAGGGTTGTTGCCGGAAGGATCAATCACAGAGTTAGAGACCTGGGACTAGGAGTCAGTGTGACCTCTGGGGAAGGGAATGGGAACTAGAGATTGAGTTCAATCACAAAGCCAGTGATTCGATCACACATGCCTATATAATGAAGCCCCAGTAAGAACTCTGGACACTGAAGCTCTGGGGACATCCTGGCGGATGAATACATTGGTGTGCTGAGGGTGATGTGCTCTGACTCCATGGAGAGAGGGCAAGGAAACTCTTTTGTGTTTAGAGCCCTCTCAGACCTTGCTGTCTGAGTCTCTCCATTTGGCTGTTCCTGATTTGTATCCTTCCTTAATAAAAGCATAATCATAAGTACAGTCATTCCTTAGTACCCACGGGGTATCGGCTCCAGGATCCCACTATGGCTAACAAAATCTGCAGATGCTCAAGTCCCTTAAATAATAGGGTGTAGTATTCGCATGTCCTATTAAAGTACATAATCTATACACAGCCTTCCACATACTTTAAATCATCTCTAGATTACTTATAATCCCTAATGTAAATGCTATGCAAATAGTTGCTGATACTCAGCAAATTCAAGTTTTCTTTTTTGGAACTTTTTGGATGTAGTAGATCAGCATGATAGCAGAGGGAATTAAAAAGGTCCTGAGTCAGTCAGAAGGGTTGGTTGGAGAAGGTGTTCTTGAGAAAGGGATATCTAAGTAGTGACCTGAAGAATGAGTTGGGGGTTAATGGTGAGGGTGGCAATATTCCAGGGGAGGCAACCACCATGGGAAGGCTCTCGGGCAAGTGCAAAGGAAGTGGCTGAAGGCAGTGGGGCCGGAACCCAGTGTAGGGGAGAGTGACAAGAGGACAAGAGTTGATGGTTAGGAGGTGGGCAGGGGCCGTACCACGAGGGAGGAGCTATAAAGATGCCAGTCTTCACATCAAAGGAAGTGAGAAGCTACTGAAAAATGGTGTAGAAAGGTCTACCAGGGTCAATCTTAATTTTAATAAGATCACACTCACTGCAGTTAAGATAAGATTTGGAAGGTTAGAATGGAAGCAGGGAAGAATTTCTTGGTGGTCCAGAGAATTTGGTGCTTTCACTGCTGAAGGCCCAGGTTCAATCCCTGGTTGGGGAGCTAAGATCCCACAAGTCACACCTTGTGGCCAGAAAAAAAAGAATGAAAGCAGAAAACCTGGTTAGGAAGCCACTGTAGTCATCTATGGGAAAAATTACCAGGCTGGGAGAAAAGACAGTGAGGTGAAAGCCAGTCTCAAAATTCAAACACTAACTATGCCAAGTATAAAATAAAGACATAACATTAGAGTGTCTCAAAGGAAAAAGAAGCCAAAAATGTGGATCAAGGACTTGAGCTCATCACTTCCTTCATTTGTATTCACCACAGGGTAGAACCCTAAAAGAACACCATTGTAGTTTCCAGGATATAATGAGGATATGAAAACCTACAGATGATCAGCAGATTGATATCTCATAGGTATGAATGGTCATAGGTAGAAGAAACAATTAAAGGAAACGTACCTATATAACCTAAAGAAAGCTGAAATACGGCTCGATCCACTCACTAAGAACATTCTGTGGGCTAGATTGGTGGTTTCTCAAACTTTGCATGCGTGTAAACCAACTGGAAAGTTCGTGAAATCTCTAGGCCTGATTGGAGAGATTCTGACTCCAGCAGGTCTTAGGCAAGAATCCAGCCAGGGCTCCCCATATCACGCTCGTGATTTGGATGCAAATGGTGTTCCAACCACAGTTTGAGAGATGCTGGGGTCCTGCCCTCAAAAAAGTGAGACACAAGTCACAGGCCCATGAGTCCAACAGTGGAGGTGGGTGGAATCAAGCAGGAGGAATGGTCCAATTTACCTGCAGGATAAGAGTGGGGTTTGGGGAGAGCGGTCATGAAAGGCTTGGAAATAAGTCTCTAGGAGTATAAAGGATTGTTCACACCTAGAAGTCTTCAACAAAGCACAATACAAAACTGTACCCAAAACACTGGCTTTCACCCGTGATCACATGGCTTTGCAGGCCTGCTCCACTTTTTATCAGAAACATGTAAAGGAGTTTCATGTTGTTTTTTTTTTTAACTAACATAATTTAATGAAAACATTTTCTATATTAGAATGTTTCAAGGTATAAAGACCCGTTTATAGCCATATTTTCTAGGGTCCTCAATTTTGGGGGCCGTATTAGGCCCATGTCTGTTGAATGAATGGATGGAAATATTAATGCAAGAAATAAGTTGGCACTACTCCATTCCCCAATTTCTTATTCAGAGACATATGATAAAACAGCAAGTTTTTCAGTTAAAAATGTTTCTGATTTTAGGCAGTATAATGGAGTTTAGAAAACCTCTCTAGTAGCTCTTATTCTAAGGACTTCATGAAAGCTTAGTTTTTCACGGAACTTAGTTAGAAATTAAAAGAACCTACCCCAGTCTGTCCTAAAACCACACCTAGACCAATTTCCCTCCCAGTGAAAGGTCAGTAAATAGAAACTTTTAACTCAACGTAGAGTCCAATAGTATATTAACACTTACTTTAGAAGTTTAGCCGGAAATGAACACACGATGAGAACAATGTTAACCATAAAGGAAGCTACAAAAAGGGACAAGAACTTTCCAGACCAAAGTATAGCAACAAAGACTAGGAGAAATGAACAGCTTTTTTAAAAAAAGATAGCACAGCTATGGTCTATGAAGTTCAGGAAGGTCTATCAAAAGATCCCTATCTTCTGAAATTCAAAATGATTTTATTCTTCTGAAACATATCAAAGACAACATGTGACTTCTATGATGAGAATACCAGGAATAAATCAAAAAGCAAATTTATATCCTATAAAATCAAACGGCCTACTTATATAAAGTGATCAGATCTCTCTGAATTTTAGGATGTGAAATAGTTCAAAACGCAAATTATATAACATTCTTCTTCTTCCATAGTGACAGTACTATTTCAGTGTGTATTCACATTCTTAATATACATTTAGTTTTATTGAAAATGAATTTCCTGGATCTAGAAACTTAGACTACGAAAGAGTAATTTATCCAATGACAGATATCAGAAAAAAAAAAAAAATCCCATCTCCTGTCTTCTTAGTCAAGTGATATTTCTAATGGTTTAAATACTGTTACCCAAAGCAAAAAGGCATTGCTTATTAAATGAAGTTTAAATGGAGGACCACATTAATCTAATTTTCTCTAATCTTCTATAGATATTTCAAAGAATCACAGAATGAGAGATAAAAGGGACCATACAGAGCAAAACTGTCCCCTCTAAAATACCGCAGACAGTTGGAAGTGTTGGAAAGATACTCAAAGACCTTCAGGTGCCAGAGTTACTTATTCAGTTGGCTTCCGGCTTTCAAGTTCTGTGAGGACATACAACGGGATTATCTTGTTCACTATGCATCAAGCATACTGCATAAAATATAGAAGAAATTCAATAAATATTTGCAGAAGGGCTGAATTAATGCACCTCTTCATCCTGCAGAGGAGAAACACGAAGCTCAGACAAGTTAGAAGACTGGCCTTGAGGTCAACGTTCCAGACCCTCTGGTCTCATTGCCACTCTACTCATTTTCACCCATGGCCATCAAACCCTCTTCAATAAGGAAAATCCATTCTACTCTGGGCATTTCTGTTACTTTGAGCGAATGGAACTACACAAAGTAAGCCTATTTTCTCTTCTAAATGGCAGCCTTCAAATAATGTGGAAACAAGACGGGTCCTCCCTATCCTGGGTGACATTTGTATGGCAGGGCTTTTTAGTCCCTTAACTATCCTATCGAGTGTCAGTAGATATTTGTTTGTTCCTCTAAAGCAGCATCCATAACTGACATTTCCAGGTGTGCTCTGGCCACAGTGAGGATACGTTCTCTTCTTTCTGGACCTGTTTTGTGCTTGCACTTTGTGTAGCCACAACAGCACAAATGCTGGCTTCCCCAGGGCCTCATCTGTATGACCACATGAGCTGCTATTAGATTAAGTTTCTCCTCTTTCCATCTTTGTAGCTGATTCTCTGAACCTAAGTATAGGACTATCTATTGATCCCTACTAAATCTCATCTGTATGACCACGTGAGCTGCTATTAGATCGAGTTTCTCCTCCTTCCATCTTCACAGCTGACTTTCTGAATATAGGTATAGGATTATCTATTAATCCCTACTAAATCTCACCTCATTTGGTCCATTCTTTTAGCGTGTTTCAGAATCTTGATTGTCACTCAACACATTAGTTGTCCAACCTAGTTTAGAGATAACTGCAAATTTGGTATGTAGGCCTATGATATCTTTATCCATGTAATTATTGTCCTATGTAGACAAATAATAAAACTAGATAATTCTTACATATAGACAGCATATTAAAAGGCAGAGACATTACTTTGCTGACAAAGGTCCATATAGTCAAAGCTATGGTTTTTCCAGTAGTGATGTATGGATGTGAGAGTTGGACCATAAAGAAGGCTGAGTACCAAAGAATTGATGCTTTTGAACTATGGTGTTGGAAAAGACTCTTGAGAGTCCCTTGGACTGCAAGGAGATCAAACCAGTCAATCCTAAAGGAAATCAAGGGTTTTCTGCTTGAAATCAAGACTGCTGCTGAAGCTGAAGCTCCAATACTTTGGCCACCTGATGTGAAGAGCTGACTCATTAGAAAAGACCCCGATGCTGGGAAAGGTTGAAGGCAGGAGGAGAAGGGGACGGCAGAGGATGAGATGGTTGAATGGCATCACTGACGCAGTGGACATGAGTTTGAGCAAGCTCCAGGAGATGGTGAAGGACAGGGAAGCCTGGCGTGCTGCAGTCCATGGGGTTGAAAAGAGTCAGACAGGACTGAGTGAACAACAAAATTCTTATATAGCATTTACTATGTGCCAGGCAATGCGGGAGACCTGGGTTTGATCCCTGGGTTAGGAAGATCCCCTGGAGGAGGGCATGGCAACTCACTTCAGTATTCTTGCCTGAAGAATCCCCACAGACAGAGGAGCCTGGCGGGCTATAGTCCATGGGATTGCAAAAAGTCAGACACGACTGAGCGACTAATCATAGCATATAGCATGTGCCAGGTACTGTTTTAAGCCCTTTTAACCCATTTTATTCTTACTACAAACTTATGGAGTAGATGTGATTATTTTCTCACATCTGAAATTTTAAAATGAAGGTACAGAGAGGTTAAGTAATTTACCCAAAGTCACAGAGTGAGTAGCAGATCTAGGAACTTAGCCAGTCTGATTCCAGAGTCCTAACTCCTAATTACTCAAGTATGCTGCTTCTCACTTTTTTCATGTATCTTTACTGACAACATTCTAGGATGAAAGGAATTTGTTAGTCAATAATCCTTGGGTAAAGCTGTCAGTCATTCACCATTCACAAAACAACATTATTAAAATCTCTGATAACCCAAGTTTCTCCGTCTTGAGGGTTTTTTACCAAATGCTTTTCTGAACACTAAGCATGGATCTGACCTAACTGTCTAGTAATCCCTCACTTTCCTTTGTGCACCCTCAACCAGACTATAATGTCCTAGGGGTCCAGGCCACACCTATGCTTCTCTTGTATCTCCTATCGCACCTACTACATAATGAGCACATAATAGAAATTCAGGTTTTATCTTTGATAGATGGTAGTAAAAGCTGAGATGATGGTCCCCTGAGATTAATTCTCCAGGAAGCAGAAGGACAAAGTTTTAAACGGAAGAGTGAGGAAAGACACTCCTTTAGCACTTTAGCTTTCAAGTTCTCTACAACAGGGTTCTCTGACATGAACACAGCCACGGACGTACGGGTCTCCAAACCACTGGCTTGCCCGCCTTTGTCTCCCAGTCCCATCCAGCCCCCAATACACTTCAGGAGGGGCAGGAGTTCTAGATGTTTTGAAGAGCACAGCATACACCACACTCCTACTCCCATATCCCAAGGTACCTGGAAGAGCATGTGTGTGGCATACATGAAAGTATTAGTCACTCAGTCGTGTCTGACTCTTTGGGACCCCATGGACTGTAGCCCACCAGGCTCCTCTGTCTATGGGATTTCTCAGGCAAGAATACTGGAGTGGGTAGCCATTTCCTTCTCCAGGGGATCCTGCCAATCCAGGGATCGAACCCAAGTCTCCTATACTGCAGGCAGATTCTTTACCGTCTGAGCCACCAGGAAAGCCCCTACATACATGAGGGGTTTAATAAATGCATGTTGAAATAAATCCTCCACTGAAACTCCACTTATGGATTTTACTATCAGAATGCCTCCATGGTGCTAATCAAGGTTGGGCAAATAAAACTTAGCCCTCCAGCACACAAACAAAACGAACTAGAGATTTCTTCTCTGGGAGACAGCAATCAAATACACTCAAAAACAAAATAACTTAGACAATACAAAGTGCAACCCCATGGACTATACAATCCATGGAATTCTCTAGGCCAGAATACTGGAGTGTGTAGCCTTTCCCTTCTCCAGGGGATCTTCCCAACCTAGGGATCGAACCCAGGTCTCCCGCATTGCGGGCGGATTCTTTACCAGCTGAGCCACAGGGAAGCCCAATACAAAGTGAGATGGTTATAATGGACTAAATAGTTCTCATTACTCCAAGCTATTTATGTTTTGAGGGGCACAGCAGAGTCTTCCTAATTGTTTCTTTCTCTTCCAATTGGCTACCTGCCTATTCCTTAAGTCACATAAATCTTCACTGTATTACCATTCCTAATAAGTATGAGACAAATTTGAAAATAGTAGTAAAGAGAGGAATTGGAGCTATCAAGGAAAGTCAATTTCTTTTTTTGTCTCTCATTTTCTTAGGAGGTCTGGCGCTTTGGCTACTAGAGATCCCCTAATTTTTCACATGAGAATCAAAACAGATTTTTGGCCATACTGGAATTTGTTTTTTTTCAAGAATGTAAGTAGTAAGTTGTATAACTTTCCGACTTGGCACTTAAAATGTACAGAACTTATTTTACCTAGACTCGTGCATAATCAGCTCCCAAATTCAATTTCTCTTTTTCTTAAGAATTGCCATTCTGCATGATTTACTCTGAGGCCAATAAGTAACTAACTGTGCCCAAGTCCGAAATACTGCTTACTTCCAGACTGGCAGCTATTTAATGAATAATTAACCACTCCATACTTTCTATCAGGGATGCTTGTATTACCAGGGTAAAGGTATCTTTTATGTCCAAACGATGCCATAAAACAGGCCTTTGCCAGAAAGACGCCCTCATTTATCACATGAAATGCCATGGGGTATTAACAAGGTCGATACTGTTTGTTTAATATATTTTGCTTTCATAGGGGCTTGAAATGATTTGTTTTTGCAGCTGTAACAGAGTTAAATTTGGGATTTAGCTTCAGCTTAGCTAGCTGAGCATATATAACTAGGGGCTATTAATTATCTGCCTAGAGGCCTTTGGTCATCTTCCCACCATTTACAGCAATCTTGGGGTGCTGAATTACACCACAAGCAGCCATGTTCTATCCTAAAATAATCAATCCTTGCTTCTCAGGAACTGAGGGGAGATTTAAATAATTCAAAATTTTATTTCTTATTCTACAACGCCGCCCCCACCTACACACATAAACGTGCACAGATTCTTAAAGTTGAAAGATTAGCTTCAGACATCCGTTCCCACACACGAGAAACTAAAAAAACAACATACAACAAAAAAACCCCACTTCTCTGAGCTTAAAGCACCAATAATCAGCCCTCTTCCCCTTTTCTGTCTTCTCACACTCCTGTTCTGCCTTAAATGGACCAAAGGGAGAGGAGGAAGTTTGCTCGAAGATAAACTTGTCAAAAGCCTGTACTACAATTCTAATTCCTCACTACCTGTTTGTGAATGTCAGCTGGGAGCAACTGCTCAAAAGCTTTGGGGTAAGGGGAGTGGAAAGCAAAGGGGAGAGGAGGGGAAAGAAGGGGTGGGGCAAAGAGAAACTGGAGTGCAATTCAAACAAAAATGAAATCACACCCACACACGCACACACATACACACACACACTCAGACACACAAAAAGAGGGGAAAAAAGGCTCCCCCCACCTCAGGTCCTAACAACATACTTCTTTATCAGAGGTTCATTGTCAATCAATTAGCCGAGGCAGCAGGGGTCTGTGAGGTGGGGGCACCGGGGGGAAACAATGGGCGGCCCTGTTGTATTACTGTTTAATCACTTTTGCTAAATAAATAGAGCAGCCCCGAGGTGCTGTCATGTCAAGGGAATTTATAACAAAAAAAACCTTCATTTTTCATTGGTCATTCCTTTTTTTCCCTTCAGGACAAGAGAGGGTTATTACTGTAGCCTTAAGTTCCATCTTTGTGTTTCTTGCCTTTGATTTCCACTCGGACCCTGCCACTTTCTGGCACTAATTTGTCAGGCTGAACAAAGAGAGGATTTGTACCTCCTGTAAGGTCTCAATTAGGAATGGCTTCTGCTGTATTATGTGCCATTCAGAGAGGACACAATGCCGGTAATTACAGGAATTTGCACTAAATGGCTGAAGAATTCACAGCAAAACTCCCCCCACCCCTTGGGCTTACCCCTCCCAAGGGCTAGGGGGGGTAGAAAAAAGGAAAGTAAAAAGCTCTTAAGGCCAGAGAGATGTAATCACCAAGAGCAGTCCTAAGAGGTTAAACAGCAGCCCAAGGAGTAAAACCATAAAAACTGAAAGTGTGAAATGGTGGAGGGGATCCCCTCAGATCACTGTTTTTCTTGCTGTCTCTTCTGTTAACATTTTCAATTTCGGTTCACAATCAAGAACACTGCCCCACAGTGGGCCTTCCGTTTGCACCTCCAAATCACAAAGCAGTAACACGCTTGGAGACGTGAGTGTTGCCATCTCTTGCCACATCTATAAACAAGGCTCTGGGCTCTTTTAGCATAACACTCAACTGCTATGTTTCTTGATTGTTGGGAAATTACAGGAGAACTATCTGTATATATTACTGCCAGGAAACCAAGTATCTGTTGAGGGGGAATAGGTATGAACACATTTTCTAATTCCAGAAGAAAACTGTGCTACTGCTTTATAATCAAATTGATACAGCATTTTGTGAATGACCTCATTTAGAACCACTTACAGGTACATACCCCATAAATATTTTAATAAGCCGCACAGTTATTTGTTTTAGCATTAATATTTTAAAACTATAGATGCCCTATTGCCAAACATAATTTTGAATCCCAACCAGTGACTTCATTAAAGAAGCATTCCTTACTTTCTGCTAAAGTGCTTCTGTAAAGTTGTACTAAAGCACTAGCAAATTAATTGTTCCTAAATACCACTTTCCTCATGTGCTCCTTTGCCCAGGAACCTTCTGGGACTTCAAGGTCAAACATGAAGTTCAACCTTATCAAACTGCCCTTTTTTGTCGGTCAGAAAAGACACAATGTTTGCAGTTTCATAGACTTCCACTTGGCACCACTCTGCTGCTGCAAACTCGCTTCAGTCGTGTCCGACTCTGTGTGACCCCATGGACTGCAGCCTACCAGGCTTCTCCGTCCATGGGATTCTCCACGCAAGAACACTGGAGTGGGTTGCCATTTCCTTCTCCAGGCACTACTCTGACAGCTCCCCAATCTGACCTGTGGGCCTCGCTTCCCCAGCTCTGCTCACAGTTGCCATTTGGCATTGGTGATGAATCTGGTTCATGTTGGTTTCCCTAGGAGACTGCAAGATCCCTGAGGGCAGGGACCACTGACTCCTCCAGGTACATCTGAGGTTCAGGCATGTGGTCAGAAACTTGGTACACAATAAACGGTGGAATGAATGGAAGAATTTAATTTTCAAAGGCACGTTCTCAGAAAGAAGGAAGAGCGTATATAAGGGCCTTGGAGCCATGAATGAGCAAGAACAGGTTACAGAATAGCAGGAAGACCGCTGTAGCTGGGTTTTCTAGCATCCATGGAGCTGGAGAGGGAGCCATGTAACAAAGCACACATAATCAAACGCAACTATAAAAAGTTCAAGCACATGTTAAGAAATAAATAGTTACGTGCAAGCATGTATTTTCAAAACCATAACCTCAGGCATCTGGGGATGGTCAGGGTCCGTTTTCTCTGCCGGGGCTCTCTAAGTTTCTAAAAAGGATATAGAAAATTCTTCACCTACAGAAAGTATTCAGTGAAATGAGGCCAACTGCACTATTTTGTAGATTTAAAAGCCAACATCTGTAGCTCCCCCGAATAGCAACCGAATGACATCATGATAAAGACCTGCTCAGGGCAATCTTCCACTGTTAAAGTTTATTCATTAGGAATATTTAAAGGGGGAGGGACCAAGTGGACATAAGTCCCTGTAGTCTAAAGAGGCTCACTTAAACAGTGCAATACTGTGAATTAGCTTCTCCCCAAAATGATAAAGAAAGCCAAGATTCAACTAAAAACAGTTTATTGGACTTTTTGACAGCTTGGAAGGTAAACATGCTATGCAACCAGCTCTTTCACTGAATGCATGTCTTTATGAAGATGAAAAGCTAGGGGACACAAGGACTAAATGCACAAACAGCTGGTTTAGATTAACTGTGTTTGTGAGAAACATAGATCAATTTTTCAAGTTCCATCTGTTATAATAATCTTTGATATAAGGAACAGCCTCCTAAGTAACTTAAAACAACATTCAGAGGTTTGCTTACTAAGTTTGGGCCTTTTTCTTTTGAGACTCTGCCCCCTACAGGAGATGGAGTATGCCTATCTGAGTAGGAAACCAGTATTCTGGGCACAGGTATTTAGGAAAATAGAAGCCACGCATAACCCACGTGTACCACAGAGCGACTGAGCGTAGCTGTTTCTGATGGAAGAGGGGACGTGAAGTGAAATTAAACATTTTGCTTGAGAATCAGCCACACTGTACAAATTAGGACTGACTTCTCCCCACGCCAAATGAGAAAGCTACTTGTGCCCCATTAGTACTCCAAACCAAAAGCAAGAAGGTAAAAGTCGAGCAGAGCAAAGGACTCTTAGGCTACCTTACCCTGTCTCTGGGGTCCCTGTTACCACCATCCACAGCCTATTCTCCAGACGGTCAATCAGTGAGCACCCTATTCACACAGCAAACGGTGGCATCCTAAAACATGGACCCTAAAGCAGATGCTCTGGGGCTTTCCAGGTGGCGCTAGTGGTAAAGAACCCACCTGCCAATGCAGGACACATAAGAGACTCGGGCTCGATCCCTGGGTTGGGAAGATCCCCTGGAGGAGGGCACGACAACCCACTCTAGTATTCTTGCCTGGAGAATCCCATGGACAGAGGAGCCTGGTGGGCTACAGTCCATACGGTCGCAAAGAATCTAGCAGGCACACACAAAGAAGCTGCTCCAGGTCCTATCCCAGCCCATTATGTGATCCTTTCCCTACTCTTTTCCACTTAGCTTCCGTCTCCCTGTCTCTTCCACTCACCTTTCTATGCCTTTTTCCTGTTCTCCTTTCTCCAACTGCCAGATGTGGTATACCTGCCGAACGGTACCCTCTGCCTGTATTTCTCCTTCCTCTGGGTGTTAGAGATGCTACTCAGGTAGCCCAAGGTGTATGCAGGGCACATTCCATCAGGAAGCAGACTTAGGACAGGAAGGTGAAGTAGAGGGCCACAAAGGGATCATTCTGTGTAACACCTGAGGCTTTTCTTCCCTCTTTTACTAGGAAGGTCCCAATTCATACTCTGGTCTCCGCCTTGAAAATGAAGCTGGGCTGTTCTCCCCGATTCTAATAACACAGCAGATTTGTTGCCCTCCTCAGCAGTCTAAAGCCACAGGAGTGTACCACAATTCCAGCACATCCATAGAGCAAGCACTCATAAATTATTATTGACTGGCTGAACTCTGAAATATAATATATGCACTAGTAAATGAAGACACTGCAATGTCAATAATTTCTAAAAACTGTGCTAAAACCAGCATCTCCTTATTTCAAAAACCTTTCCTGAAAGTAGCTGGCTGACTTAACACAAGGTCACACAAGCTTGCAGCCATGTGCACCTCACCCAGTATGGCTCAGAGTTGCTGGTATCTCCCAGCCCACCCTGCAAGTGTCGGCTCCCAAGCTACTGAGGCCCTCCAGACAAAGCATGGATGATTTACTTAATCCCCGCTTTGAGTAAATTATTTTTCAATAGAAGAGGCGACCATCATAACTAAGGTAAATTCAAAGGTTCACTGTGCCACTGCTATCTGGCTTTTCTGAATGCAGGAAGGGGCATGAAATTGAAAATCTGCTCTTGACTGGTGGTAGGTTTCTTGTTCATTTTTAAGCAACATACTTAAATCTGATACACCTGAATTGAAATTTTCCAAATCAAGCTTCCATTTAAAGCTACCTCCATGGTAAATTTCTTGTGACAAATTGCATGGGGTTTAATCAAAGGGAAAGGCTTGCCAGGTGGCACAGTTGGTAAAGAACCCGCCTGCCAGTGCAGGAAATACAAGAAACATGGGTTTGATCCCTGGGTTGGTAAGATCCCCTGGAGTAGGAATGGCAACCCACTCCAGTATTCTTGCCTAGAAAATCCCATGGACAGAGGAGCTTGGCAGGCTATGGTCCACGGGGTCACAAAGAGTCAGACTCGACTGATCACACAAGCATGTATAGTGAAAGGGAAATAATTTGATTTTGCTCATAGGAGATAAACAGACTTGGTTTAGTGAGAGATGCGTGCTTTCTGGTTTACTGTTTGCGGGAAGGTGAGAGGAATGGTGAGTAGGGGAGAGAAGCAATAACAGGGTTTTAAGGACTACCAGATAACTGGGCCTTGGCCTCCACCTTGGGTCTTGCCCTCCACAGCAGTTCTGGTAGCCCCAGGAGTCCCAAGAATGAGGGCCCAGCCCATCGTGACTCAGAGGTCACCTGCTGATTCATCATCGCCCTGCACTTGGCCATCTCCAGGTTCTCTGTCAAGGCTGACTTTCTGGAGTCTTCCTTAACAGAATCTGACAAGGTCATGATCAATGACAGTTACTGACTATGGATGCTTTCCTTACCTAAGGAATGCCAGCAGTCAGCTTTGGGCATGGATGTCTCTTAGGAGACAGTCTACATTCCCAGTGACCTTGATTTAAGAAGGCAGAGGAAATGGAATCACAGAGGACTCAGGAAGTCTACATTCTAGCCTGCTTATGCTGCAGCCGAGTCATTTTGATTCAGTGGGTAGATTACAGCTGCTTCTACTTACTTCATCAGAGTGGCATGAAGATGGATAGATGGTTTACTATAGCAAACTCCTTAAAGGAGGGGCTTCCCTGGTGGCTCAGACAGTAAAGAATCTGTCTGTAACATGGGAGAGCCCGGTTCGATCCTTGGTCAGGAAGATTCCCTGGAGAAGGGAATGGCTACCCATTCTAGTATTCTAACCTGAGAAATCCCATGGACAGAGGAGTCTGGCGGGCTACGGTCCATGGGATCACAAAGAGTTGGACACGACTTAGTGAGATGCAAGAGGTATTGGGGACTGGCTTCTCAAAGGGATTTTTCAAGTGAATTCCATTTGCGGGATTCAGAATTTTGTTCTTTAATGAGTTTTAGGCTGAAATGCTGTTTCATACCTGCACATTTGAAACTCTGAGCAGTGAGCCCTCGTTCCAGAGACAAAGTCGTCAGGATGCTAAGGAAGCTAGTAGTCACCGACTGGCGTTTGTTCTTCCTGAGTTCGTGCCCACCCATCTGATCCCTGGGTTTGGTCCTCAGCGTGACCTGCAGGTTCTGTTCTGAGCTCCTTGCCGTGTTGGCAGCTGTTTTCAGGGCCTCCATCCACTCCTGAGCCCTCTGCCGCGTCTCAGCACGGAGGCGGAGGATATCTTGGGGGAAAATGACTTGAAAGCAAGAATCACAGTCGTCCAGGTGGTCCAGTTGGACGGCCAGACACACGTCCACGTTGTAGCTCAGCAGGGGGTCCTCGTCCAGCTTGCCCGGCGGAAAGGCCATCAGGCAGGTCCTGCTCAGCACAAACGTAAATGCCTTCCAGTTGTTCTGCATGGTCAGCCTGTACAGTGTCCCGGATTTGAGGATGTTTTGATACTGTTTGGGGCTATCCAGCACAGGGGATGGCATGAGCAGCTCGCGGGATTTCTTCTGTAAACAATGATTCTGTGGACAGTCCACATGATGGCCAAGCCCCGGGGAGTTGGCCAGCTCTCCCAGCCGGCCCATGTAGGCTGGTGCGGCCGCATGCACACCTTCCCAGAGCTTCTGCCCCCAGTCCAAAGCCTCCCACGGTGACTCTGCCTTTAGCTGCAGCTGAGTGTTGTCATACAGGACGGTGTCCACCAGCCTGGCCTCAAGGTTTCCCAGAACGGATATGCTCTGGAAGTGGGACAGCTGGTACGTGGCGTAGAGGTTCTGATTCCCACTGCTGTCGAGGCTGTAGAAGTATAAGCTGTAGGGGGAGAGCTCGGCGTAACAGCTTTGCCAGTAACTGTCATGGTCCTTCCGAATCTCCAGGTAACCCTTCTTCAGGATGTTCGGGAATGCTGGCTTGTGTTCTAGAAAGAAAGGAAAAAAAAAAGAAGTAATGTATTAATCCGTGAACATGAATGAACTGAATGAGATGACAAGGCAGGTGCCAGAAAACAAACAGATCAGCCTAACCTGCTGACTCAAACCAAACACAATATTAAAGAGAGGTAGTAAAAATTCCAGGAGAGTGTCTAATCAACAAGATGTAATTGACGGAAACCCTCACATCTGAAGAACTTACCTAGGGTGCAATTCTGACTGCAAAAGTAAGTACTGGGTGGCTGGGGGTTCGCTGCCAATGAGACAGGCAGAAGCCTGTTCGAAAAACAGAAACACTGGAATGACCGGGGTTATGCTCTGCGGGCCCATTAAACAACCGCTTTTTGCCAGAATTTCTTGTTTTCTAGGTAACGTTCTTTTGTTGCTGGTTAGTCACTCAGTCATGTCTGACTCTTTTCGACCTCTATGGACTGCAGCCCACCAAGCTCTCTCCTCTGTCCACGGGATTTCTACGGCAAGAGTACTGGAGTGGGTTGCCATTTCCTTCTCCAGGGGATCTTCCCGACCCAGGGATTGAACCCGTGTCTCCTGCATTGGCAGGCAGATACTTTACCACTGTGCCACCAGGGAAGCCCAATGTTCTACAAAGCACCAAATATGAGAGAAAGAATGCTCCTCCTGCCACTTGACCTAACTCCCTGACAATACTCATCTTTCTTTAGGTTGGTAAAGACAGGAAGGGCCAGTGCAAAGAACAGAGCGTGATGCATGCTGCTCACAAACTCCTGTTTCTCAGACACCCCCATCAGTCTTCAAGGCCCGTCCAGGGGCCTTCTGGTTCATGACCAGTTCTCCAGACATGACTCAACTAGCTTACTTCTTAGGTGTCTGCTTGGATAGCAGTTCCCTCCCCTCTTTGAACCTGCTTACGCTATTCGCTTCGCTTGCAGCGCCCCTTCCTCCACTTCCACCAGCTACCACACACTTACCCATCACTCAAGGAGCCTCTCTTCTAGAAGGAGTCTGCCCTGACTCCCCCAACCCCACCCCCTAGTCTGCCCACACACACCCCTGGGTCAGTATCAGGGATCCTTACTACATTATTCTCTTCTAATGGGCTCTTCTCAGGCTGTATTATAATAATTTATTTAAATATCTGAACAAACAAAATAAATGTTGATGTTTTTAAAGAAGTGTGTCTTCCCTACTGGACTATAAGCTCCACAGAGGTCAGGGGCGAGGTCTGTCCTGCCATCCTTAGGTCACGGTACATAGTGCAATGTCTGGCACATAGTGGGTAAAAGTAAAAGTGAAGTAGCTCAGTCGTGTCTGACTCTTTGCGACCCCATGGACTGTAACCTACCAGGCTCCTCCGTCCATGGGGTTTTCCAGACAAGAGTACTAGAGTGGGTTGCCACTGCCTTCTCCAGGGGATCTTCCCGACCCAGGGATCAAAGCCGGGTCTCCCACATTGTAGGCAGACGCTTTACCCTCTGAGCCACCAGGGAACATAGTGGGTACTTAGTAAAAATTAGAATAGAAATAAAGCTTCTAGAACATAAAGCTTCTAGCATAATGCCCAGCATATAGTAGGTCTAACTCCCTTCCATTCTTTTCCCCTCTTCCCCAAAAGTTCATCTGGTCATGCCATCTCTAATGATTAGCTGCCATAGATACAGATGTCACACTTTAATAAAACGGGACTGTCACTTGGGAGATGTCCTGATACTTTCATCGGCGTGAAAATGAGGTAGCTCTCCTCCCTAGTAAAGTTTTTCATTTCTGAGATGTTTCTCAACCTTTTTGCTGACACATCGGAGACAGTCATAAACTAATTGAGTCACTCCCTAAAGAAGACAAATCACATTCCCAAAGGGGTAGGATTTCTGATCTTGGATGGAGAAAAAAAGTAAAAAAGAGTAACACAGATCTAGATCTTAAAATAGCAAACCAAAAGAGAAAAGGAGAGAAATGCGGCAGAGAAAAGCTAATTTCACCTACTTTACATCTCTGGTCCTGACATTCATTAGTATTTCTGTGCTAACTCAAAAGCCATTAATTTCTTGAAACCTGCACTAATCCCTTTGTAGAGAGAGATGATGGAAGACTATTCTCAGGTTATCTTTCTTTTCTGATAATGCAATGAGAGAGGCAGTGCTGTTAGACACACTGCTGTGGCCTCCTCCCTCTCATTTCCATCAGGTGCCGATGACAGTTCAACCTTTTCCATAACAAGACCCATAACCACGCATCCCTCCATCCCCATCCCTCCTGAGACCCAACAGCTCAGCTACGCATTCCTGAGCAAAAGAAAAACCATCTCTCTTGCTTTTAGCTAGGAAATTTCCTCTCCTTTTCTCTCCTCCCTGAGAGCTTTTTACAACAGCTACCACAAATTATTAAGTCTAACTTTAACTGGACCTAAACCAGAAGCACACCTCGCTCCTTTCTGATTGTATAAGCTAGGGTGTGTGTGTGTGTGCTCAGTCATTCAGTTGTGTCTGACTCTTTGTGACCTCATGAACTGTAGCCCTCCGGGCTCCTCTGTCCATGGGATTCTCCAGGCAAGAATACTGGAGCGGGTTGCCATTTCCTCCTCCAGGGGATTTTCCTGACCCAGGGATTGAACCCACGTCTCCTGCAATGGCAGGCAGGTTCTTTACCACTGAGCCACCTAGGAAGCCTTTATAAGCTAGGAGAACAGATGCCAGCTTGGGTGGACTAAATGGAAGTCTAGTAGGGAGTCTCAAAAGTTCCCCCACCTTCTTGCTGCAGAATAAGGTAAAGAATGCACAGTGTTTTAATATTTTCTTCCTACCTCAGCTCAGCCCTCTCTAAATAGGTATGTTAAACTGAGAAAGAGAAGAGGGGGGTTAATCATAGGATATGACCCATCCTTATAGACTGCAGTTTGTAGTGTAATTTCTTGAAAAAGAAGAGAACAGATGTGATTAAAAAACTATTCTCAGAGTGTACTCCTTTCTGGAGGGCCTGTTTATATCAAACCTTATCAGTATGTTGTGTGTGAAGTATGAATTATCATTGACTGTAGAGGGCTGGAGAACTACCATTTCTCTTTAATCCCTTGCTGTTACTTTCTGCTGAATCTATCTTGAATATTTTTGCTATTGACAAATCAGAAGTTATACACTTAGATCTAAGCTTCCATTAATTTCCATAGGTCAATTTTTATTTCCCCAGACCACATCATTTCATCACCTACATTTTTCTAAAGTGTCCCATTTCACAAATGAACAATATTATCTCTGTCTTAACTAATATCATAAATGATTCAGGTCGAACTTCTGACAAAGATTATCACCATTTCCCCAATGAAAACAGAAAGGTGATCAAAATGAATCACTGTATCTATAAATTTCATACTGAAACTACAAGAGACTAATTCTCTCATGAAAAAGAGCAAGGAACAAGACAAAAGCATAAAAAGAACCTGAGAGTTCTGTTTCCCCACTGCTTTCCACTGTGGCCAGTTATGAAGTCTTGGCTCAGTTCCTCCTCAACAAAGATCCCTTTTCACTCTCCTTGTCCCATACTACTCAGAGCAGTGGCTTAAGGATAAAACTTGCCACTGACTGAAGAGGAAAAGGGGATTTCCGCCCCACCTTATGCACCTGATTCATTTCTGTACTGCCAGCCCACCAAAGAGTTCCTCTTTTGCCATTATTTCCTCTCTCTGTTCTCAAAAAAAAGTTTCCATTCTCATAGCCACCATCTTAATCAAGACCTTAAATGGGCTCCCATGGTGAGTCCTCCCTTTCTGGGCCACTTATAACCTTTCTCATGCCTCCCCAACAGCCCAAAATCCTGCACAAGTTTCCTAGTCCTACATAACAAAGTTCAAACTCCTTACGTTGACCGTAACACATTTTCCTATGGACCCAACCCTCAGTTTAAAAAAATCACCAAGCTTCCACACTATTGGTGGGAATGCAAACTAGTACAGCCACTATTGAGAACAGTGTGGAGATTCCTTAAAAAACTGGAAATAGAACTGCCATATGACCCAGCAATCCCACTGCTGGGCATACACACCAAGCAAACCAGAATTGAAAGAGACACTAGTACCCCAATGTTCACTGCAGCACTGTTTACAATAGCTAGGGCATAGAAGCAACCTAGATATTCATCAGCAGACAAATGAATAAGAAAGTTGTGGTACATATACAAAATGGAATATTACTCAGCTATTAAAAAGAATGCATTTGAATCAGTTTTAATGAGGTAGATGAAACTGGAGCCTATTACACAGAGTGAAGTAAGTCAGAAAGAAAAACAACAATACAGGATATTAATGCATATATATGGAATTTAGAAAGATGGTAATGACTACCCTATATGCAAGACAGCAAAAGAGACACAGATATGAAGAACAGATTTTTGGACTCTGTGAGAGAAGGTGAGGTGGGATGATTTAAGAGACTAGCACTGAAATATGTATATTACCATATATGAAATAGAGTCCAAGTTCAATGCATGAAACAGGGCACTCAAAGCCAGTGCACTGGGACAACCCAGAGGGATGGGGTGGGGAAAGAGGTGGGAGGGGGTTCTGGATGGGGACAGGTGTACACCCGTGGCTGATTCATTTCTATGTATGGCAAAAACCACCACAATACTATAAAGTAATTAGCCTCCAATTAAAATAAATAAATTAATTTTAACAAAATCACCAAGTTTCTGCTATTGTCTCCTCTCCAACTCATGCTTTGTGTGTGTGTGTTTGCTGGAATATTTTTGAAAGCAAATTGCAGACATTTCATCATTTCTAATGTCAATACTTCAGGCTATACCTCCAATCTAACAGATAAGAACTTTACAATATATATCATACCATTTTTATGCCCCAAACGTTAATAATTCCTTACCTAATACCCAGTCTGTACCTCATTTTCCCAGATTATCTCAAAAAATTTCTTTATATAGATGATTTGTTCGATTTAAGTTTACACACTGATTTGGTTGACAGGTCTTTATGTTGTTCAGGATCTCAGTCGTGTCTTGATTATTTTTGACCACATGGACTGCAGCACACTAGGCTTCCTTGTCCTTCACCATCTCCCAGAGCTTGTTCAAACTCATGTCCATTGAATCAGTGATGCAATCCAACCATCTCATCCTCTGTCATCCCCTTCTCCTCCTGCCTTCAGCATCAGTGAAAGTGAAACTGAAAGTCACTCAGTCATGTCCGACTACTTGCGACTCCATGGACTATACAGCCCATGGAATTCTCCAGGTCAGAATACTGGAGTGGGTAGCCTTTCCCTTCTCCACAGGATCTTCCCAACCCAGGGAATGAACCCAGGTCTCCTCCATTGCAGGCAGATTCTTTACCAGCTAAGCCACAAGGGAAGCCCAAGAATACTGGAGTGGGTAGCCTATCCCTTCTCCAGGGGATCTTCCTGACTCAGGAATCGAACCAGGATCTCCTGCATTGCAGGCAGATTCTTTACCAACTGAGCTATCAGGGAAGCCCCTCCCAAGATCAGGATCTTTTCCAATGAGTCGATTCTTTGCATCAGGTGGCCAAAGTATGGGAGCTTCAGTCTCAGTATCAGTCCCTCCAATGAATATTCAGGGTTGATTTCCTTTAAGATTGACTAGTATGATCTCCTTGCTCTCCAAGAGACTCTCAAGGGTCTTCTCCATCACCATAGTTCAAAAGCATCAATTCTTTGGAGCAAAGCTTTCTTTATGGTCCAACTCTCACATCCATACATGACTACTGGAAAAACCATGAAATTAAAAGGCGCTTACTCCTTGGAAGGAAAGTTATGACCAACCTAGATAGCATATTCAAAAACAGAGACATTACTTTGCCAACAAAGGTCCGTCTAGTCAAGGCTATGGTTTTTCCTGTGGTCATGTATGGATGTGAGAGTTGGACTGTGAAGAAGGCTGAGCGCCAAAGAATTGATGCTTTTGAACTGTGGTGTTGGAGAAGACTCTTGAGAGTCCCTTGGACTGCAAGGAGATCCAACCAGTCCATACTGAAGGAGATCAGCCCTGGGATTTCTTTGGAAGGAATGATGCTAAAGCTGAAACTCCAGTACTTTGGCCACCTCATGCAAAGAGTTGACTCATTGGAAAAGACTCATGCTGGGAGGGATTGGGAGTAGGAGGAGAAGGGGACGACAGTGGATGAGATGGCTGGATGGCATCACTGACTCGATGGACGTGAGTCTGAGTGAACTCCGGGAGTTGATGATGGACAGGGAGGCCTCGCGTGCTGTGCTTCATGGGGTCACAAAGAGTCAGACACGACTGAGCGACTGATCTGATCTGATCTGACTATACGCAACTTTGTGGCAAAGTAATGTCTCTGCTTTTTAATATGTTGTCTAGGTTTGTCAACATATTCCAAGGAGCAAGCGTCTTTTAATTTCATGGCTGCAGGTGCCATCTGCAGTGATTTTGGAGCCCAAGAAAATAAAGTCTATCACTGTTTCCATTGTTTCCCCATCTATTTGCCATGAAGTGATGGGACCAGATGCTATGATCTTTGTTTTTTGAATGCTGAGTTTTAAGTCAGCTTTTTCACTCTCCTCTTTCACCTTCATCAAGAGGCTCTTTAGTTTCTCTTCGCTTTCTGCCATAAGGGTGGTGTCATCTGCATATCTGAGGTTATTGATATTTCTCCCAGAAATCTTGATTCCAGCTTGTGCTTCATCCAGGCTGGCATTTTGCATGATGTACTCTGTATAGAAGTTAAATAAGTAGGGTGACAATATACAGCCTTGACATACTCCTTTCCAGTTTTGAACCAGTCCATTGTTCCATGTCTGGTTCTAACTATTGCTTCTTGACCTGCATACAGGTTTCTCAGGAGGCAGGTAAGGTGGTCTGGAATTCCCCTCTCTTTAAGAATTTTCCACAGCTTGTTTGTGATCCATACAGTTGTGATAGGTCTTTTAAGTCTCTTTTAATCTGTAACAATTCCCTCTTTCTCCCTCTTTGTCATGGCATATATTTTGGGCTTCTCTAGTGGCTCAGAAGTAAAGAATCTTCCTGCCAATGCAGGAGATGCAGGTTCAATCACTGGGTCGGGAAGATCCCTGGAGGAGGAAATGGCAACCTACTCCAGTATTCTTGCCTGGGAAATCCCATGAACAGAGGAGCCTGGCAGGCTACAGGACACAACTTAGCAAATGAACAGCAACAATTTATTGAAGAAATTCGTTCCTTTGTCCTGTAGAATTTCGCACAGCCTGGATTTGGCTGAATGTATCCTCAGGGTATTGTTCAAATGCTCCTGTTTCCTAGGTTTACTGTCAACTGCTATACAGATCTCAAGGTCCAGGTAGATGCTCTTCTTTTTTGTGAGAATATGCTACAGGTGGTTGTCCTGCTTGTAGGGATGTGGAGATTGATTAGGAGGGTCAGATGATGTTAGCCTGATCCCTCTGTTATGAATTTCTCCAGGAGCCTTCCACACGCTTCCACAGCCACTCTCCTCCACTAACCACACTCCAGCCAGGGGACCTGCTGTGACTTTTACTACTGGCCCCTCCCAACCATGGATTCTCTGTCACTGTTCCCCCCAGCCTAGATTTCCTTGAATCTCTTCTTGTCCACGTTTTCCTCATATGTAAGAGCTAGTATAAAATCTCACTTCTTCCCGAGGCCTTTCCTTGTCCCCTTTAGTTGAACACAGCTGTCCTCCCCTGAAGCCACAAGGCCCTATGGCTATACCACCTTGGTGACTCATATTTCAGATACTATTTCACACTCATCAAATATGTATTAAATTATATAAAAAATATTCCAAGAAAATCAATAAGAAAGGTAAAAAAAGGTTTCTGCCTCCACATCCCAGCACTCACAATCCTTCTTCCCAGACTGTAGAGTATCTGATATTAAGCTTTTAGACATCATATATATATGTAATAATAATATAAATAATAGCAAGACTTATTCACATATATTACCATATGTAATTAAACAAAATGTGCTTCCATTTTGATCACTTTATGAAATTTTGTTTTTAAAAAACCACCATGTTTTTTTTAAAATGAATGTCCCAGATCACAGTTAATGAAACATTTAGGTAAACATTTAGTTTACCAAGAAAGTCTGAATGGCCTGAGTCAAGACAAGGAATGAAGTCCTAAGAATAGGACTCCCAAAGATCAGGCAATAGTTTAGAATGAAAGACAAAGAGCAACATTTTAATGTTTTCAAAGAACTCAAAAGCCTATGTGCTGACAATATTCCAAAATTATCTAGGCAAATTTAAAAGGAAACATTTAAGTTCGTATAACAAGACGAATAAATGTGAAAAGAGGGCCCCACCCTCACATCCTAATAAGCACACTGCAAAGCCCCCTCCTAATTCCGTCACTTCTGGGGCCAGAAGTTTAACATATGAATTTTGGGGGATGCAAATATTCAGACCAGAGCGCTGGTCAAACATAAATTCATGTTCAACTTCTTTTATTGCTTTAATCCTGACAATTCATTCTTTTATTCATTTCATGGATCTCAAACACGATCCCAGAACAATTTTTCCACACCTTCTTTAGTCTTTCAAACTCCAAATTCTACCATCTCTTTCTATGTGCACCAGAGGGAGGGCCTTTATATATATTTTACTTGGCTTCACTTCAACATTACACTAACCAATGTACTATACAAGTGTAAGAGAGCACATTGGTTAAGACCACAGGTGCTTAAGCCAACTGGCCGAAGTTTATATCATAATTCTGTCCTAACTGTCTGGGTAAACCTGGACAAATGACTTAACCTAAGTCTCAGTTTTATCATCTTTAAAATGGGGCTATAAGAGCACCTGGGCTTCCCAGGTGGTGCTAGTGGTAAAGAATCTGCCTGCTAAAGAATCCTCCTGCAGGAGACGTAAGAGATGTGGGTGTGATCCCTGGGTCAGGAACATCCCCTGGAAGAGGGCGTGGCAACCCACTCCCAATACCCTTGCCTGGAGAATCCCATGGTGGGCTGGGAAGGGCTATAATGGCTGGTGGGCTACAATCCATAGGGTTGCAAAGAGTCAGACATGACTGAAGCGACTTAGCACGCATGCATAACAGTATCGACCTCATTGTATTATTATGAAGAAGAGATCAGTAACTCTCAGAATGATGCCTGACACATCTCAAGAATTCAATCGATCTGTTTCCTACTTCAGCTTCTGGTCTCAAAAGACCAGGAAAAGCTAGCCCTTCCACCTCCACTCTGAAGGTGGTATCTCCCTCTTCTTCAGAATCTCTTCCTCTATTACATCTGAAAATTACCCCTCTGTGGATCTCTTCTCCTCTTGTCTTCTAATATCCCAAAGTGTGTTGTGTCTATTCCAAAGTACTCACTTGCACTGCACCTCCTACACCTCAACTGTCTCCTTCCTCCAGATTCTAGATGCTTCCAACGTCTCTGCTTTCTGTCCTGCACAGTCTGGCCTCTGACTACTGCTCTGACCTCACCTCGCACCATCTCACATTTCTTCTCTAACTCCAGCCAAAAGCCTCCTGTGTTTTTTGAACGAGCTGAGTGCTTTCTGGCCTCGAGGACTCTGGAGCTGCTGTGTCCTCTCTCTGGAACACTTCCCCCCAGCTCCACTGACATCTTCATCTCCTCAGCTTTTCACCTCAAAGGTGCCATCCTCAGTGAGGCCACCGCCCCTCAGCACCTCAGCTAAAGGGCCCCTCTCAGTCTCTTATCTTACGACCTTCTTTTATTTCTTTCAAAGAACTGCTGCTCCTTGAAGACAGGGACCTGGATGTCCCTCTCACCCCCATATTAGCAGCACTGGCTCCATAAGCACTTGCTGGATGCACGCACAAAGGACTATGCTGGGATCTGTGGAAACGCCAAATGAGTCAGACAGATTCTATCAAGAGTTCACAGCCCAAGGACAGCCGTTCCTTCTCTTTTCACAAAAGAGAAAAGTCACTTTCTTTTACGCAGCCAGTGCTGGGAAAAGTCACTTTCTCTTTTCACTTTCACTTTTCACAAAAGAGAAAAGTCTCACTTTCTCTTTTGCCACAGTCATCCTAATTTGAGTCCCATCACTTCACATCATGATGACTGGCAGAGTTTTCTCATCTCCACCCCATCTACCAATCCTTCCATACTCTTAGGGCCTGAGGTGACCCAGTAAATAGCATCTCTCTTCTTCACTCAAGTTGCAAACCAACTGAGATTGATAGAGGATAGTCAGACTCATAGCAATCCAAACATGAGCCAGCTGGAGGTTACAGGTTAGGGGTGTAGCCATGAACAGAACCCCAGAATTACACAGACTTATCTGTGAGTCACCAGCAACACTGGATCACTGGATCCAGTGGATCACTAGATCACTCAGTATAGACTTTCCTTTCCAGGGGGCTGCCCACACAGGACTGATGGGTGGCAAAGCACATCGAGAGGAACAGGCCAGAATCAGTATTTCCTGCAGAGGCTGAGTGATACACGCCTGCGTCTTCTCCTAAAGCTGCCTGGAAGTTATTTGTCCCCAGGAGTGGAGTGTGCAAAGGGAGGGAGAGAGGACAAGAGTGGCATGCAGGATCTTAGTTCCCCCACCAAGCATCAAGCCCATGTCCCCTGCAGTGGAAGCTCAGAGTCTCTACAACTGGATCACCAGGAAGTCCATATCCTTTCAATCTTGATTCTCAAGAAATTTTCAAGTGCTTTTTCCCCAACATACCATGCTAATTCTCTCAGTCTGTCTTTGAAGGTCCTCCATAATCTGGTAGTCCATTATGAGTCCTGTTCTGGCTTACCCTCTGACCACCCCCTACATAGGCTGTGTTCATCTGTACCTCTGCAAAGTGCTCAACCCTCAATGCTCAGCTGGAACAGTTTCCTTTCCTCAATGAAGACTTCTCTGACATTCTAGATCAATCAAGTCTCTTTGCTTTCCAAGTCTATTTGTTTCATATTCTAGTATCTGACAGTGTTTAAGCCAGAAACTAGGGAGAAGTTAACTAGTTTTGGGTCTTTGTTCTCATTAGAGTCACATGAGGGAAGTGAATTTAACAGGATGCACGTCAACTATGACACTGCCACAAATGCCCACAGAAAAGACCATGAAGAGAATGATCTACAGGAATCAAAGAGGGGCTGGGTCCTGGACATTTTATATACGATACACAGTGCTGGCCACTGCAGTGCTCATGGATGGTCATTAACAAACTTATTCTGGGAGAAATGAACTAAGCTCAAGTGATGAGCTACTTCGGGATCTTTCTTTGTTGGTGAAAGAGAACATCCCATTTGTTTTCCCTTCATAAACGTAGGGGAAAGGACATACCATCTGTGTAGGCTCTAGAAGAAACAAATCTGTATTATATCTGGCTACACAGGCATTAGTTACACAGCTAGGGATCTTCTCCATCTAAGTTCTTTGTGCTGTGAGCAACAGTGATAGTGATAGCATACAAGTCAACACAGACCTGGTCAGTTTCACTCTTTGGATGTGAACCTGACCAGAAGATCACAGACTCAACCTCTTAAATTCAGAGGTTTTCTGTCTTCTCTAACAAGGATAATCTCTAGTGTTTATGAACTTTTTTTTACCCAGAAAACATTTCCAAACATCAGCTTGCACATGATGCTCACTGTCTGCCATGGTGAGCTTCTCATTCTGTTTCATTAATCTATAGGAATTAAGTATAAAAGAATCTCCCATACTTAGGCCACCAGATTTTAAGATAAGTGCTCTATCTTTGGGTAACACTGAACCACAGAAACACAGAGGCAGAAGGGACTAGAAATCTCTCCAGCCCAGCCCTACCGGAGGCAGAACCTGTCAGGTACCCAGCTACTCTGTCAAGTGTCTCCCCCTTCTTTATCAAGAGAACCCTAATTGTGTGTAGGTGTGGAGATGGCTTCTCCCCGCCCCCACTGAATGGTTTGTTTAAAACAATTGGTAACCCCATTTTCCTTTGCCAGAGGTTGCTTTAGGGACCAGTATGGAACCCAGTTCTGACTGCTGATGGGGTGCTCTTGGGGACCTCTGAGAAAAGACCCAGACAAGGTGCCCTGCTTTTTCCCTTCCTGACTTTGGCTGCTGATACATATCTTTGGGGCTAATGCAGCCATCTTGCATCAATGAGGGAAAGAAGAGACACCACCAATATACTGAGGACAGCAGAGAAAAAAGATGAAAAGTACCCGGATCTTTGATGACTCTGGGGCCACCAGAGGTGAATGGTCAAGCAATTACCTATAATGCATAGCAGGATAAAATGTGCTGTGGAAACATGAAGTATTTACCGCCTACAGTGTTTGATATGCACTATGTCCAATAGCTATCTGTTAGATGAAAAAATAAAATGATAAATGGCCTCACTATTTATGCCACTTTTACTGAGTTGAGTATTCTATTACTTGCTTCTAAAAGCATTTTAACTGATTTAACAGATTTGGAATGAGGTTCCAGGAAACAAAATGACTTGGCCAAGGGTACACCACAAAGTGTGCAAGTTGAGGGTGGAATGCTAACCTCCAGATTTTCAATCTAGATCACACTGTGTTTTATTTGCGGTGAAGGGAATGAGTCCTACGCTTCCTCAGACTTGACAGGCAGTTTTACAGCGTGGTTACGTGTAGCCTCCAGAGTGGGCCTGGAGCTTCTCCACTTATAGCCTGATAGCCTTGGGTGAGATTACCTTTTCTAAGCCTCCACTTTCTCCTTTGTACAATCAGGACAATATTATCTAACATATTAAATTATTATTAATATTAAATGAGATAACAGATGAATACTTCTTAGCACAGGTCTGGGCATAAAGTTAACTCACTAAATGATAGCTCTTACTGACAGTATTTATAATAACAAACTTTATTCAACTTGACTCAAGCTTTAGGTAAGGAAAACTGAAAGAGAGGGCAGGTCATTTTCATTCTGGAAACAAAAAAAAACCCTGTGCATCCTGATCTTCCAAGTACCAACACACAGAATTCAGCCAAACAGCCTCATAGGCTCATACCTGATATGATAGAAAGTTGTCTACAATTCACTGTGTCAAAGAACTGCCAACCTAGTGTGAAAGGTGAATGGTCAAGCAATTACCTATAATGCATAGCAGGATAAAATGTGCTGTGGAAACATGAAATAAAAGAAAAAACATAATTGTAATTAAAAAACACAGATAGAGAACAAACTAGTTGTTATTAGAGAGGAAAGAGGTCAGGAAAGGAGAAAGATAGGTGAAGGGAGGTATAAACTAGCAGATATAAAAAAAATAAGTTACAAGAATATAATGCACAGTACAGGAAATATGGCAATATTTTATAATAGCTTTATATAGAGTACATGTATAAAAACAGTGTATCACTACATTGTACACCAGAAGTTAATGCAATATTGTAAGTCATCTATACTTCAATTTAAAAAAACAGAAAAAGATGGAAAGGTCTCAGAGAGGATGTGGCATTTGAACTGATCCTTGAAAGATAATGGAGGATTGTGAAAAGTGAAGAAGGCTGGGAAGGTCTTCTGGGTGAAAAGACATCATGAGCAAATACTAAGTTGGTTGAAGACACAAGGCACATTCAACATTAGCACCCAGATGGAGGAAGGAGGGGCTTTCCTGGTGGCTCAGATGGTAAAGAATCCGCCTGCAATGCAGGAGATCCAGGTTCGATCTCTGGGTTGGGAATATCCCCTGGAGAAGGAAATGGCAACCCACTCCACTATTCTTGCCTGGAAAATCCCATGGACAGAGGAGCCTGGCAGGCTATAGTCTATGGGGTCGCAAAGAGTCAGACATGACTGAGCAAATAACACCAGAGATCTTTATCACTAGGTGGGGAAGAAAAGGTGCAGGTGATAAACTTAGAAAGATTATCTGGATGCTTTAGAAAATTTACACTTGATTTTTGTAAAGAATGGGGAACCATGATTCATTTTTAAGAACAGAGTAGCATGAAAAGATCTGTGTTTTAAGAAGGTAACTCTAGACGTTTGTAAAATTAGTAACTATAGTCCTCCTTAGCCAAGAAAGATAAAATGCATTAACAAAACAACCACAAAGAGAGTCAAAGACACTTCATTTTCAGAGTTCCCATATAGATTTGTTAGGAATTAGGATGCCAGTTGGCAATGAGGCATGTTAGGTTTCCGAAAAATATAACCAATGGAAACTATACAACCATATAAAATCAAATTTCTGTGACCTATTTTAGCAACTTCTTTGCACTGACTAATGGTGCTGAAGGGTGAATCATAGAGTCAGCAAGAGCCCATGTCCTGGTGACTTCACTTGTTCTAAGCCCACAGGAATATTCCCACTTCTATTGGCTCCAAGGCTTCTGAGAAAAATCATAACTGAAAAAGCAGTCAATTTAGTGGAAGGCCAAATTTGGCCTTTTTTTTTTTTTTTTCCTCAAGTGAAAGATGGGAGAAAGGGGAATTGAAATGGAATAACACAGAACTCAGGATAAAGAAACCATACTGCCATGGTTTTTCCACCCCTACATAAAATTTCTGTTGAGATCTTCTCCTGAAGATCTCAGCACAAGAAACACAAGCAGAGAAATGGTACTAGGTCACCAGAGAGTGAGACCGAAGGAACCAAAAGCCCAGCTGACCACTACGCTTGCCAAGCAGATGAAAACATGAACACAGCTAGGAGGGAGGTACCAGTCAGATTCGGGTTTCAGAGCTCCACAGCTAAGGTCAAGGATTTCTTTTACACTTTTTTATTTTAAAAACTGCAACAGCAGTTCATCCAGAAGTAGAGTCACAAGGCACACAGAAATCCTTCTGTGTAAAATAATTACAGCCATGCCTTTATTTCCACCATGACTTTCCATCACTGATCTGACTACAGTAATTAGCTCCCACACAGCCATGAGTCGAGGTCAGATCAACTACATCTTAGAATAGTTTTAGAGCTGGAAAAGATTACAAAGACAATTTAACCTGCTTTACTAGGTTTATAAACCAAAGGCAACAGACAAGTGATTTTTCCAAACTTCCGTGGCGAGTTAGGAACAGAGGTGGGATAAAATGTTTGCAGGCCCTAGATGAGTGTTCTTTCCATAAAGCCTCCCCTTCCTCTATTATGTGTATATATTTAGAGCAATAAGTGTGTGTGTGTGTGTGTACACCTAATTTCCATATTGATAACATTCCAGTGTCCACATGTTCCTATGACTTTTCATGTTCTTACCTTAATATATTTTTATATTTGGATTGTAATCCTACAGTATTACATCCTCATCTTCTTTATCCCATGGAAAATTCCCTGCTGCCTACAGCTGTACCATTAACTCAGTAAACAAAATAGGATGATAGTCATGCAAAGGGGTAACAGGTTAAAGCAGATACTAGTTGGGAGCATGTCTGTATAGAATGAAGATTACTATAGTGCTAAGACTAAAAAGGAGCCATTCTGGTGGTGGAAGCAGGGCCTCTACTCAGGACTGGCTCCCAGTCACACCTTGCTACAGCTGCCCCGGGCAACGCAGACCCTGGGATGGCAGGAGGAAAGGCTGGCCCTGGGGAAGCTTTGGGCTCCACCACCTACTCTGAGGTAGCTCAGTGGTAAAGAATGTGCCTGCAGTGCAGAAGACCTGGGTTCGATCCCTGGATTGGGAAGATCCCCTGGAGAAGGGAATGGCTACCCACTCCAGTATTCTTGCCTGGGAAATCCCATGGACAGAAGGGCTTGGCAGGTACAGTCCATGGGGTCCAAAGAGTTGGACTCCACTGAACGACTAGCACTTTCACTTTCACCCTGAGGTTCTTTAGAAACAAGTGCCTGTGATGTAAGGTGATGGATGTGTCACTTAACAGATGGATACGTGCTTCTGTAGTGTATGTATGTATCAAATCACGACGACACCTAAAATATCTTACAATTTTGTCAATTACACCTCGATAAAGCTGGGGGATAAAAAAGAACTGTTGCTGTCTCCCTTTCCATCAGTTTATGACCTCATCCTTTGGACACGATAATTCCATCCTCAGATAATGCAGACAGTCTTAACTAGGTTGGATTCAAGCTATACTCCACCCACCTTGTAGGACCCACTGGCAGGACCCTTTGTTCACTTAGCACTTAGCACAGTCTATCTTAGGTTTGCCTCTGCCTGAGGCAATGGAATCTCAAGAATGCATTCACAGGCTTCAGAGTAAGACTGAGAAAGGCAGCGGAGATGGGGCAGAACTCTGAAGCCCTCTTTCCATGGTCACAAACCAGGGGTTCAGTTCCCTTGTGCTTTTCTGCATGGCTAACATTCAAGGTTGTGAAGAGCAAAGCTGCAGTCTTCCTTCTGCAGACTCACTGGTCCCCTAAAGGACTGTGACCAGCTCTGTAACTGTCCATGTAGTAAACGTGTTAAAGCAGGAAACAAACCTTGCTTAGCTAGACTGCTTTGGTGCGTCTCAGTTTTTCCTAACCAGTGATTCCCCAAGGGATTAATTTTAGTTAATGAACACTATCCAGGTCTGTTTCTTCCATACCACTTCCTACCCTTTACCCCAACAGGGACTGATTGCCAACACAGCTTCCAGAGTGGAGGGTTCTGGGGATAGAACTACTGGCTTCCAAAGTAGGGGTTCAGGTCTAGCTTCATGGTTAAGAGCATGGACTCTGAAGATGGAGTGCCAGGTTCAAATTGAGGATCCATTTGTTACTAGTAGGGGGACTGTAAGCACATTACTAAAGCTCTCTGTGCCTCAGTTTCCTCATCCTTAAAATGGAGTCAGTAAAAATGAATTAAATAAGTGACTATCTGCAAAGCACTTGAAACAGTCAGTGAACAAAGTATTATTATTATTTTTTCCCTTCTCTCTCCACCTGGGCTCTCTCACTTACCCTTAGGATAACACACCAGGTGCTTAAATGTTGGCTTTGATGGTAACAAGGAGGCTATTGATCTGTTTGGTGTATATTGCTCTCATATATACCAAAAACCTAGTAAAGAAGTGATCTTCAAACCCAAAGCAATAGTCTTCTATAAAGAAACATTATGAGGGAACAGGCAAAAGTTGAAGAGTGATGCAAAAAATTACCTCACAGGACTGCCAACTACAGAAAGCGCAAAGGGCAAACCACAATTATCTCCCCAGGCTCTGTGCTCCCCAAACGGCAGTCAGAAGATTCCTCTACAAAGGGCAATCGTAACCGTAACTGTGTGACCCTGAAGTCTGAGATGGTATCCGGAGACTCCTCCACGGCCAGGACACCATTCTTCCAACACGAGGGGCTATTTTATAAGCCATATCTGTTTGATTCTCTCTTATCACAAGGAGAGTACATGGCAGCCTTTGAGATGAAAGCAAATCTTCATTTTTCACTGCTGCTAAAGAACTTCACAGAAAAGACATGCAAGGTATGAGATGCTATGAGATGACCGGGCGAGGCTCTCGGAAAAGAGGGTGGAGTGGTCCTTTTTCTAGAAAGGCATAAACCCGCTAAAGAAGTTGATGTTCTTAATTTATCAGCTTTATTTCTATCAGAATTATGTTCATCTCGCATGTAAAAATTTGTTCTGAAGACATATTATGTTCAGAGCCCTATATTAGGTACTGAGGATAAAACATTGCACAAGAAACAATCCCTTCTTCAGTGACCATAAACTCTGGTGTGGAAGGCAGTAAACTGTTGATGGCAAGTCAGTATGAGACAAGGGATGGTCTATTTCTCATTAACGAACCAGTGAATAGCTATGAGAAAGTACAATGCAGGAAGGCCAATTGAAGAAATATTTATTGTGAGGCCATTTTATGAAATTGACTATGCCAGAAGAAACCAGGAGTGATTGGCAGGATCACTTTGATTCTCATGGATGAGTTTCAAATTCAATTGTAATAGTAATAATATTACTAAATGTTTAAGACATTTATTAAGTGTTTGAAAGTGAAAGTGTTAGTCGCTTTCTCCTGTCTGACTCTTTGCGACCCCATGGACTGTAGCCCACCAGGCTCCTCTGTCCAGGTGATTTCCCAGGCAAGAATACTGTAGTGGGTTGCCGTTACCATCTCCAGGGGATCTTCCCAACCCAGGGATCGAACCCAGGTCTCCTGCATTGGAGGCAGATTCTTCACTGTCTGAGCCACTAGGAAAGACTTAAGTGTTTACTATGTGCCAAACATGGTTATGAGAAGCACTTTAGATCTTTTAACCCCTTTAATGCTCACAAGATACTGAGGTAAATACTATTATCCCATGCTTTATGGCCAAAAACATAAAGGCTCAGAGAGGTTAAGAAACTTGCCCTATGTTACACTGAAATACTGAATTCAGGGATTTTTACTGTAAAATTTATTTTCAGTAAATACTGAAACAGGGATTGAAACTCTTAACAGTCTAGACCGGGAGTCATTTTTTTAATAGGCTCGCTACCTTGTCAGACCAGAAGGCCTTCTTCAGACAGGCTTGTCCATTAGCCAAATAGCTCTTACTATACCTCAGCTACCCACTGCCCTCAATATGCCAAAATCTGAGTTGCTTTATACCCAGAGCAATGTTTATCCTCAGTAAGGCTCAAAAGCCCAGTTAGTCACTGCCAAATGAGGCGGAAGACACAGAGGCCCTACCTAATAAAGAAGACCCTCAGGTGTATTGTTACGAAGGAAAGGGAAGGGATGGGGGTGGGCAAAAAAGGAGGAAGGGGCAGCTGAGGAGAAACCCACTTCTGGAAAGTCTCTAAGCTACTCACATGAGCTCAGAGAAGGATCCAGAAGAGAGTAAAAAATCAACTGGAGAAGACTACAAAGTAATACAGCCCATAAGTAAGGGAGAGACACAGAGATAAGGGCTGGACACAAAACCAGGCTGCCCTCATCAATGGAAACCCACCTCACTGAAGTTTATTTCTTCTGCGGAGCCCTCAACCTCTCATTACCCTGTTAGTTTTTACAACAGCTGAAGTGGAGGATGTGAGGATGATGGGCTCTTTTCTGGACACTGAACTTCCAAGTGCCTGTGGGACAGTCCAGCAGAGATGCCCCAGGCAGTGGGATGTGTAGGTCTGAGGCTCAAGAATGAGGCCTGGCCTCATCCCAAACCTCCTGGGTCCTCAGCTCCAGCTCTGGCCAAGATACCACAGCACCTTCCTTGGCTTTGGCCATACTCCTTCAGGAGGAACAACTGCTGCAGTTTGGATGGCTACTTTCAAAGATTTTAAAGCGAAGTTCACTCAAAGATCTTGGCTGATTTTGACAAGGATGTACCTGGGTGCTGACACACCCCCCATCCACTCCCAAATGCAGTGAGAATTACAGCTGGCAGAGTCGGTGACCAGCCACGAATCTAACTCTTCTCCACACACCCTCCCCACCAGCCCAAGAATGGGCAGCCAGTGGGCCCTGCTTACCCCTGCCCTCAACCGAGTGAGCAACACAGACAAGATTTATATCTCCTGTTCTCCACAGTGTCCCAGACAGAAAAGATGCCAGAAACCTGGCAGGTCATTTCCCAACTTTATTAATTCCTGACAGAATGTGTATTCCGTGGATACCCAAAAGCTGGCCAGGAGAGATAACATCAGTACCTGCAAAGGCCATTTGTTACAGTTTGCTTTTTGAAATACCATTCAGTTCTTTTATTTCAACATAATACCCAAATTTTTTAAAACTGAGAATTAAAAAGTAAAGATCATGGTCCATCATATCCTCAAGGGAGCAGCTAAGGAAGGTTCTCTCTTTAGGTTCCTTTAGAGAACGTGAGGAAGGCCAGTTTTTGCATTTACAATCTAGACGAGAAAGGAAAAATAAAACTGTAGATACGACGTCCTAACTTGGGTTATGCCAGGGATTTAGAATGGTTACAGGGGTTTAGAGATTTTTTAAAGATCTACATGCACTCCGAGAAACTAAACAAGAACTGAGCTTGCTTACTAGTCAATGAGTACAATTGTTTACAGCATGGGTGTGTATTCAGTCCTCAGTCATGTCCAACTCCTTTGTGACCCCATAGACTGCAGCCCTCGAGGCTCTTCCATCCGTGGAATTTTCCAGGCAACACTACTGAAGTGGGTTGCCATTTCCTCCTCCAGGGGATCTTCCTGAACCAGGGCTAGACCCCGCATCTTCTGCATTGGAAGGTGGATTCTTTACCACTGAGCCACCTGGGAAGCCACTTGTACGTGAGCCTAAGGAAAAACTCTCATTCTTAGATAAATAAATACGCGTAATGCTAAAACAGAAACAAAGTGCAAAAAAAAGTCTCCCCAGTTAACCGAGCAGAAGCCATCTAAACTAGGGCTTCCAAGGTGGTGCTAGCGGTAAAGAACCCATAGCCAATGCAGGAAACATAAGAGATGTGGGTTTCGTCCCTGGGTCAGGAAGCTCCCCTGGAGGAGGGCAGGGCAACTTGTTCCAATATTCTTGCCTGGAGAATCCCATGGACAGGGGATCCTGGAGGGCTACAGCCCATGGGGTCACAAAGAGTAGGACACAACTGAAGCAACCTAGCATGCACTCATGCATCCAAATTAAGAGGTTATGCAAGGTAGTTGAAGAATCATTAGTAATAAATGATTACCGTATAAATGTATACATGTATAAAGCCTGTATAAATGAGGTTATCATCAAGAAAAACACTGAGAGAAACAGAGAGATGGTTTGTCGTGTCTCACAGAAGAGGAAGTTCACATGTTCATACGTACATGAGTACGTACCCATGTGGACGTGTGCATGCATATAAAACAAGAGAAAAAGAAACTTGGGGCCTACACCATGAGGTCCTAAGCAACCTTTTCACACTGTTCCTCCCACGATCATCATGAGATCCTTTGGTCTCCTTGAGGGTCAGCCCGCTCTCCTCTGTCTGTCCCTCTGACCACACCATAATCCTGACCGAGTGTCTTCCCACTGCAACTCTCTTTCTGCAACATAGTGTCCTTCAAAGTCCAGCTCAAGTTCCACGATGTCTCACTATCCTTTTCTGACAAGTCCAGCCCAAAGCGTCCTCTCCTCCCTCTATCTTCTTACAATCAGTGTCACCCATTCTTTAAAAAAAAATCCCAACAATATAAAGTAAAACAAAAGTTCCTGTCCAGGTGTTTCAGTTGAGCATCTCCTTTCTCTCACCACTTTCTCTCACCACTGGGTGTCTTTCTGAGTCTTTGGGAGTGTCTGATCCCCTCAGCCTAAGGAGAAGTTCTTAGGGCAGGGACTGTGTCTTCATACTTCATACAAGCCTTCATAGCACAAGACTGATGCTTATGACCTGATAAACATCTATTGATGTGAATAAGTGGTATCATGGAATGTCAAAGGAAAGTACTGCCTTAGTTACGGAAATATTCTAACAAACAAGATTAGGAAAGAGAATTAACCACAGTTATCCTTTCCCTCAGTACCTCCTAGGACAATAATAAGACTGAAGACTTCAGATAAGGTAAGTGTGGAAGTAAATGGAAGAAGGGGCTTAAGTAGGCAAAGACAGACATGGACAGTGGAGAGGCAGACTTCATGAGGTAGATGCAAGAGAGACAAAGCAAAATCAACCACTGTTCAATAGCAGTCAGCTATGAAGACATACCTGTATTTCCTTGAGCATCTTCTACCTTGTTTGATGAGGACAACAGCAAAGAAGGCCTGGCAAAGTGAGGACCCTGAAGAGATACTTCTTGCTGCAGAGGCATGGTTTTAAGGACCACCCTCCAGTCCACCTGGGTAATATCTGACCTTGATCGAGCATGCCCAGGCTTAAAAGTAGAGGTCTCATCCAATAAGTCATTCACAGAACGAGGCCTGTCTCTCCGACGCTGACAGATGTTGAAAAAATTAAAGGTGGATGCTTCCTTTTGTTCCATCCAGGACAGATTATCTGGGGTCGTTCCCTTCTGGACCATAAACTGTTCTTTGGCAGGGAAGACATTTGGAACTTTGGTGTCTAAGAGTCTGGTCTTACAATGGTCCCAGATCACGCCACCCTGGCCCAGGGAGGTGACATTTCTGATAGCACCATTGTCTATGTTACCGAGGACCTCCCGCCCCACCAGTTCAGGGACTTCTTGGATCCCATAAACCTCCGCTTGCTGCACAGCCTTTTCGAGCTTATTGTCAAAAGTATTAAAGAAATCCTCAGTCACTTCCAAGGCTGGGCTAATATCATCCACTTCCAAAGCTTCCATGTCATAGGCTCCAAGGGGCCAAAGCCTCCTACACTGGTTCAGGAAAGGGCTTCATGAACATTCACCCAACGAGGAGAAGCGTTTTGGGCAACAGAGTTCTGGAAGCAACTGGAAGGAACTTTCATTCAGCTGCCCGGAGCAGGTCAAGCACAAGGGTGGCTGATTTCCCAAACATGAAAAGCATTTTCTAGATGATAACAGTCATCAACAAAGATACTGGGAGACAAATATTCCTTTGAGAATACTCTTCAGGGAGACCACTGTCAAGACAACAGGAAGTGTTTGTCAAAGCAACGTCACGGCCATCTTTGATTTCCTGAAAGAAAATAAACAGAACAACATTGGCACATGGTTCATTGTATTCTACACATACAAATCTGCCCAGTTATATCTTCATCTAGACATCTCTTCCATGACAGTCATGCCCAAACGTGGACAACATCCAGAAGTTCTACTGTTAAAGAGTACAAGTACACATCTCTACTTTGTGTTAAAACTTACACAGAGCAGCGTGGGACTCCTGATGAGCAGAATTAAAGTCAAGAGCTTTTACTCACACAGAGAAGCCTTTTATAGCAGGTGTGAAAAGACTGCCCTGGCAAATCTCTGTTGATACTGACCTAAAATAGTAAGCAAAAGAGACTAGGAATTCTGTGACTGGACCTTTATCATAATCAGTCTGAAAGTCATAATTGCATGAGTCTTTTCACAAACTTTGAAAGCAATGATGGTTTGATCAGCTCAAAGGTGCAAAGGGGAAGCAGAGAAGACGAATGGCCCTTCTTTCTCTGAATGTCACTGTGCTATGCTTCCTACGTTTGGATGACGTAATGCCTGAAGATGACTCTGAACAATTTTTCCAGTCAGCTTGCAAAAAGGTTTCAGTGTTGAAACTCCCCGAGGCTTTGAGGATTGCCTATGTGTAGGTTCAGGAGATTCCCTGGTGGCTCAGATGGTAAAGCATCTGCCCGCAATGCAGGAGACCTGGGTTCAATCCCTGGGTCGGGAAGATCCCCTGGAGAAGGAAATGGCAACCCACTCCAGTACTCATGCCTGGAAAATTCCATGGATGGAGAAGCCTGGTGGGCTACAGCCCACGGGGTCACAAAGAGTTGGACACGACTGAGCGACTTCACTTTCACTATATGTAGGTTCAGCCTTGGGGCTGGGCAGAAAGAATCCTAATACTACCTCACTGTCTGAGATACCTAGATCCTCGAAGCCAGGCCAAATGAGAACAGTAATGCTGTCCAATATGGAGGACACTAGCCATACATGGCTATTTAAATTTAACTTTATTAAAAATCAAATAAAGTTCTTCAGTCACACTAGCCACATTTCACATGCTCAACATACACCTTTGTATCTTTATCAAAAAATGAACAAACAAAACAACTAGGTAAGCTCTGTTTTCCTTAACTGCTGCTGCTGCTGCTAAGTCACTTCAGTCGTGTCCAACTCTGTGCGACCCCATAGACAGCAGCCCACCAGGCTTCCCCATCCCTGGGATTCTCCACGCAAGAACACTGGAGTAGGGTGCCATTTCCTTCTCCAATGCATGAAAGTGAAAAGTGAAAGTGAAGTCGCTTAGTCGTGTCCGACTCCTAGCGACCCCACGGACTGCAGCCTACCCAGGCTCCTCTGTCCATGGGATTTTCCAGGCAAGAGTACCGGAGTGGGGTGCCATTGCCTTCTGCATTTCCTTAACTACTTACAAGTAGATAAACCAGGCAATTAGCAACACCTTTGCAAGCTGTTATAAAGGTACATAAATGTGCTTTTTTCTCTAAAACTGCACAATTTCTGTGGTACAATAAAATCATTTTTAGCACTTAGGCCATGAAATCATTGTATTTACATCAACAGCACTAATCTATATTGCTTAATGTGTTAAGCTAGTATATACAGCCTTTTATTTTAAATGTATCAAGGTTATAGGAATTTGGTGGATAACCTCTCCTAAAACTGATAATGACTGTGAATTTATCTACTTTTTAGATTTTGATTTTTATTATGTTGGCAAGGAATTGACTGAAAATCAGTTATAACATTTTTCTAGTTGCAAACAGGGTTTTATTTGCTGTGTCTATGCTAAGCCTGAGTCTCCTGAATTTTATAGCAGAGTTTTACTACTGCTGTAATTTTGGAACTTGTAATTTTCAATTTCATCTTGTACACCAGAGGCTAAGAAAAAAATATAAAGTAAATCTTAAAAATTTTAGTTCTTTATTGACTAAAATTCTAAATGAACATCATAAAGTACGTTTCCCACTTTAGAGAAGAGACACTAAGGTGCAGAGCACAAAGCTATTCACTTAAGATTCTATTTTGAATTTTCCTTTCCTTACCCAGTGCTTAAAATTCACTCTTTATACATACTAGAAAGTATAAATACCTTCAAATTGACTTTTTAAAAAAAAAATCAAAATGTCTAGAAATATACTCGTGTGTTCCCTGCTTTGGTATTTGCAAGCTGGTTCAGTTCAGTTCAGTTCAGTTTAGTCGCTCAGTAGTGTCCGACTCTTTGCGACCCCATGGACCACAGCACACTAGGCCTCCCTGTCCATCACCAACTCCCGGAGCCTACCCAAACTCAAGTCCATTGAGTTGGTGATGCCATCCAACCATCTCATCCTCTGTCATCCCCTTCTCCTCCCACCTTCGATCTTTCCCAGCATCAGAGTCTTTTCAAATGAGTCAGCTCTTCGCATCAGGTGGCCAAAGTATTGGAGTTTCAGCTTCAACATCAGTCCTTCCAATGAACACCCAGGACTGATCTCCTTTAGGATGGATGGGTTGGATCTCCTTGCAGTCCAAGGGACTCTCAAGAGTCTTCTCCAACACCACAGTTCAAAAGCATCAATTCTTCAGTACTCAGCTTTCTTTATAGTCCAACTCTCACATCCATACATAACTACTAGAAAAATCATAGCCTTGACTAGACTGGACCTTTGTTGGCAAAGTAATGTCTCTGCTTTTAATATGCTGTCTAGGTTGGTCATAACTTTCCTTTCAAAGAGTAAGTGTCTTTTAATTTCATGGCTGCAGTCACCATCTGCAGTGACTTTGGAGCCCCAAAAAATAAAGTCTGACACTGTTTCCACTGCTTCCCCATCTATTTGCCATGAAGTGATAGGACCAGATGCCATGATCTTAGTTTTCTGAATGTTGAGCTTTAAGCCAACTTTTTCACTCTCCTCTTTCACTTTCATCAAGAGGCTCTTTAGTTCTTCACTTTCTGCCATAAGAGCGGTGTCATCTGCATATCTGAGGTTATTGATATTTCTTCTGGCAATCTTGATTCCAGCTTGTGCTTCATCCAGCCCTGCCTTTCTCATGATGTACTCTGCATAGAAGTTAAATAAACAGGGTGACAATACAGCCTTGACAACTCCTTTTCCTATTTGGAACCAGTCTGTTGTTCCATGTCCAGTTCTAACTGTTGCTTCCTGACCTGCATAAAGATTTCTCAAGAGGCAGGTCAGGTGGTCTGGTATTCCCATCTCTTGAAGAATTTTCCACAGTTTATTGTGATCCACACAGTCAAAGGCTTTGGCATAGTCAATAAAGCAGAAGTAGATGCTTTTCTGGAACATATAACCACGGTTGGCCAGCACCACTGGTTTGCGGAACACTTCATCCCAATGCACTCTAAATTTGTAAACTTGTAGACAAGGTAGGGGCCTTTGAGATCATCCTTGCAACCCCAATCTTCCACAGAAAGGGACACAGAGGTCCAGAGAGAGTAAGAGGTCCCAAGGATACTTTGAATGCAATGCCTCATTTAATCCCTCATTAAGGGCAGTAACAACTCAACTTGAGAACCACTTCAGTGCTGTTTACCCAGGGATTCTAGAAACCACTCATCTACCATCCATTCATGATTCATTAAGGTCACGACAGATAAAAGATGCTGACGATGGAAAGATGAATCAAATACACTCTGGCCCTAGACTCATGGTCTATCATGATGAGCCTAAGAAAATAAGTCCAAAACACTTCCTTGATAGAGAATGGAAACAGATTTGGTGGGGGAAGGAGGGAGGGGGTCACTTGACAGCAAGGGCGAGGGCGAGATTAAGGACGTGCCCTTCGAGTTGAGCCTAGAAAACTTAGATGGTATTTGCCAGGATAGCTCGGAAGAAATTAGGAAGAGTAAATCACCTTTTGGTTAGCAAGGGATTTTCAAGTTCATTATATAAAATGACTTTTCATAGGCAGTGGGGTGAGCAATATAGTGGAGTATAGCAAGCAAGCTAGCAGATCTAGAGTCAGATCTAGCTCCGAATCCTAATTCTGTCTCACTCTAGCTATGTAATTTGGGGTAAGATTCCCTGACCCACCCCTACTCCAACCCAAGTCCTTGGAACTAATCTGTTCTTCCTATTCTAGGAATTTCATTTTTGGTGCTTTCCACTGCTTCTGTCCGGAACCTACACAGCTATTTTCTTTGTTTTCTGATGTAAACGTGCATTAATCGTACTCTTCACCGTGTACCCCAGGATTTCCAGGCCACTCTTCCTCTCCTCATTCCTCCACTTAGTCACATAAGCCTTTCAGTTCCTCCTCCAAGGTTTACCTTTTGGATCTCCAGGCCTGCACTGGGGCTGATCCCATTGCCAGAGGAGTTATGCCCTCCTGGACTCTTCCACCCATCACATCAATGCCTAATCATCTTTGAGGGTCCAACCTAACACCAAGTGACAAACCCGCACTCTCTAAAGAGGGCCACAACAATAGTTCCTATCCCACGTGCTTTTCTGTACAAGAACTTGCTACTTCCTCATCAGAGAGAGTGTTTACATTTCCTCTCCTGAGAATGTGGGCAAGGCTTGTGATGTTTTGATCACTAGTATGTGGCAGAAATGATACTGAGCCCATTGGAGGTGCAGCCTTGAATGGGCCTGGCAGCTTCCTCTTCCTATTTCTTGGAGTTCTAAGCCAATTAGACAGAAAGTCCAGGCTACTCTGCTGGAGGGAGAGGTCAAGTGTTAGAGCACAGAGGCACCAGACACATGAGGGAAGAAGCTGTCTTGAATGGCAGCCTAATTGAGCTCTGTGATGACTCTAGCCCCAGAAAGTATCATGATCCCAAGAGAGAATTTTCCAGCTGAGTCTAGTTATCCCAGACCCATGAGAGAAAATAAGTTGTTTTAAGACACTAAATTTCAGAGTATTTTGCCACACTACAAACAATCATCAGGACTCATCACTTCCTTAGGGAAGCATTCTTTGGTGTCCCAGACTAGGTTAAATGTCCTTGTTTAAGGATACAAGGGCCTTGGTTCAGAAGAGCACCAGCATTTCTGTAAGTTATACACACGACATTCATAATTACTAGTTTCGATGTCAATACCCACTCAGACAGTGATTTTGTTCACCTATGGGCCCCCTAAACAAAATTGAGGTTCAACAAAGTATTTGTTGAATAAATGAATGACAGGAAAGGAGCATGGCACAACATTTGAAGAATGACATAGCCTCAGGACATGACACACTGATTAGAACCAGTTGTGTCCAACTCGTTGACACCCTGAATTCTCCAGGCCAGAATACTGGAGTGGGTAGCCTTTCCCTTCTCCATGGGATCTTGCCAACCCAGGGATCAAACCCAGGTCTCCCACATTGCAGGAGGATTCTTTACCAGCTGAGCCATAAGGGAAGCCCAAGAATACTGGAGTGAGTAGCCTATCCCTTCTCTAGCAGATCTTCCTGGCTCAGGAATCAAACTGGGATCTCTTGCATTGCAGGCAGATTCTTTACCAACTGAGCTATAAGGGAAGCCCTTTTAAACAATTAAATAATAATAAATAAATAAAATAATTTTTGAATGGCTAACTTTAGAATCATGACATTGTTTTCCTTTCCTCTTTTGCTTTTGTCAGTACTCAGACAGGAAAGGAGGAGGGCACAGCCTTTAAAAGAATGACACAGCCTGAGAACATGACACGCTGAGTGGAACCAATTAGGGCCAAGATGGCAGACCTTGTCAACTTCCACTAGACCTTGAGCTTCAGTATACACTCACTGTAACATGGTGACGATGACAACAAAGGCGTGTGCTCAGTCATGTCCAACTCCTTGTGACCCCATGGACTATAGCCCGCCAGGCTCCTCTGTCCATGGGATTTTCCAGGCATGAATACTAGAGTGTGTTGCCATTAAACCCTCCAGGGGAATTTCCTGACCCAGGGATTGAACCTGCATCTCCTGCATTGGCAGGCAGATTCTCTACCACTGTGCCACCTGAGAAGCTCTCATTTGTAACATATCAGCATGCTAAATGACACCCCTACAAGCACCATGACAGTTCCAAGGCCAACCATGAAGGTCAAAAAGTGGACAGTGGCCCAGTCCCCGAAGTTCCCACCCCTTCCCCAAAATAGCTGGAACACTCCTCCTACTCAATAGCCTATGAAACTTCCCATCCCTATAAAAACTGACAACTCCATATCCTGGTGCCTCTCTTGACTTCTGAGATGATTCACACTCTGTCTACAGAGTATGTTATCTCCCGGAATAAACCCTCTTTCACTTTTCTATGGCTCTCTCTTGAATTCTCTCCTCTGTGAAGGCAAGAAGCCACAGCTGGTGGCCATCACAGGGACTAGGATGTGACCATCCTCTCAAGTCCCAGTCTCTTTCCTGTCCCTCTCACTGACAGCCCTCTCATCACATAATGATTATCTCTAGCAATAAATAATAGAGGTACTGCTTTAACAACTGCCAAAAAAGTTACCCTTTAGTGTAATAAATGAATTAACATGAGAGATACAGCTTTTTGCCTGCATCTGCACAGTATAAATTAAATAGCTAAAAAGAATTTGAGAGCTACAGTGATTTATTCATTCCATAAACACTTACTGAAGCAACTACTGTGTTCTAGGCACTGGTGATACAACAGTGAACAAGACAGACATAAATCCTGTCCTTATGGAGCTTTTATTCCAGTGGTCAAAGTGAATCAAAGTGTTACTCACTCAGTTGTGTCTGACTCTTTGTGACCCCATGGACAGTAGCCCACTAGGCTACTATGTCCCTGGGAATTCCCAGGCAAGAATACTGGAATGAGTTACCATTCCTTTTCCAGGGGATCTTCCTGACTCAGGGATCAAATCCAGGTCTCCCACATTGCAGGTGAATTCTTTACTGCCTAAGCCACCAGGGAGGTCCCATATTCTAGTGGAGCACTTACTATTTAGACACTGTTCTAAATGCCTTCAATGTCTTTGCTGTTGTTATTCAGTCACTCAGTCATGTCCGACTCTTTGTAACCACATGGACTGCAGCACGCCAGGCTTCCCTGTCCTACACCAACTCCCGGAACTTGCTCAAATTCATGTCCATCAAGTCGGTGATGCCATCCAACCATCTCATCCTCTGTTGTCCCTTTCTCCTCCTACCTTCAATCTTTCCCAGCATCAGGGTCTTTTCTAGTGAGTCGATTTTTCACATCAGGTAGCCAAAGTATTGGAGTTTCAGCTTCAGCACCAGTCCTTCCAATGAATATTCAGGATTGATTTCATTTAGAATTGACTCGTTTGATGTCCTTGCAGTCCATTGGACTCTCAAGAGTCTTCTCCAACACTACAGTCAAAAGCATCAATTTTTCAGCTTTCTTTATGGTCCAACTTTCACATCTATACATGACTACTGGAAAAACCATAGTTTGATTAGGCAGACCTTTGTTGGCAAAGTAATGTCTCTGCTTTTTAATATGCTGTCTAGGTTGGTCATAGCTTTTCTTCCAAGGAGCAAGCATCTTTTAATTTCATGGCTGCAGTCACCATCTGCAGTGATTTTGGAGCCTAAAAAAATAAACTCTGTCACTGTCTCCATTGTTTTTCCATCTGTTTGCCATGAAGTGATGGGACCAGATGCCATGATCTTAGTTTTCTGAATGTTGAGTTTTAAGCCAACTTTTTCACTCTCCTCTTTCACTTTCATCAAGAGGCTCTTTAGTTCTTCTTAGCTTTCTGCCATAAGGGTGGTGTCATCTGTGTATCATATTCATGGAAATTAAAAGGTAGAATGGGGGTTACCAGGGGCTAGGGAAGGAGGTAAAAGGGAGTTGTTGTTTTATGGGTGTAGAGTTTTAGATTTGCAAGATGAAAAGTTCTGGAGATGTGTTTCACAGCAATACGAATATAAATACTATTGACCTTAAAATGATTACAATGGTAAACTTCATGTTTGTTTTTTTTTAACCATGACTTAAACAAAAACAAGCAGAGGGCCACCTTTTCTAGTGGGCTGTGGTTCAGAAGATCTAATTCCTGGCCTAGAAGATCTAGTCCAGCCCCTTGAGGAGAGGAGGCTGAAGTCAGGAGTGACAACTATGGGTCTCAGTACGAAGAAAGGAGCTGCAGCTGCGTCAGTTACCAGCAATGGGACGCTGGTAAATTACCGCATCTTCCTAATCTCAATCTTCACATTTGCAAAATCAGCAAGTTAACATAAATTAACTTTAAACTTAACTTTAACTCTCCTAAAATATCAACAGCTGAGAGAATTAAACAGGACAACCCATGGCATGGTTCCTGGCACACAGTATATGAATGTTGCTGTTGTTCAGTCGCTCAGTCACGTCCAGCTCTTTGTGACCCATGGACTGCAGCACATCAGGCTTCCCTGTCCTTCACTATCTCCTGGTAACAGCCTAAAAGTCCTCAGCTGATGGCTTCCATCGCCTTTCCTCTGTAATGTCATAGTCTCTGAACCCCGCCCCCGACCCTTCAAAACACACACACACACACACACACACACACACACACACAGGCCTCCCTGCTGGTTCTCTGACTTGCAGACATCTTCTCCTCTCAGGGTCTTTGCACTGGCTGACCCGTTCCTCGCCCCCGCCCCATACCAACATGGTCAACTCTCTTTTTAAGTGACTGTTCATGTCACTTTCTCAATGAGGCCTGCCCTGACCATCCTATTTTAAATTACAACATGTATCTCTACCCTGGACTTCTGATCTTCTTTACTCTATGGGAGTTTTTTGGTAATTTTAAATTTTAGAACATTTTGAGATTTACATAATTATTGCAAAAACAGTACAATGAGTTTGCGTATACCCCACACCCCATTTCCTCCATGTAACATCTTGCATTAATATGGTATGTTTATCACAATTAATGAACCAATATTAATATATCATTGTTAACTAAAGTTCACACTTTGTTCAGATTTCCTCAATTTTCCCTGATACCTTTTTCCTGTTCCAGGATCCTACTCAGGATAAGACATGGCATTTAGTTATCAAGGCTCTTTAGCCTTCTCTTGGCTATAACAGCTTCTCGGGCTTTACTCGTTTCTGATGACTTTGACAGTTTCGAGGAGTACTGGTCAGGTATTTCACCGGCTATCCTTCAACTGAGGTTTGGTTGATGGTTTTCTTGTGATGAGATTATGGTTGTATGTTTTGGGGAGAAAAACCAGAGAGGTAAGGTGCTATTCTCATCATATCATAGGAAGAGTAGATACCATCAACATGACTCACTACTGCTTACATTAACCATGATCACATGGCTGCATCCTTTTTACATCTACCATCCTCTATTGTACCACTCAATTTAATAATTATTTAATATCTAGTGTTTCTCCCTCCTCATTAAAGTGAAAGCTCAAGGGCAGGAATTAATACTTACTTTGTTCACTCATGTATCCCAAGTACATTAGAGAACTACCTGACACACACACAAAGCACTAAACAGATGCATGTTGCACGAACGCACTGTCATTCCTTTACAGGACATTCATGGCCCTTCATGACCCATCTAGCTCTTTATTTTGTTGTTCCCGGCTAACACTCACCTTGCTGTTTTATTTCTCCATGCTTTGGCCCAAGCTGGGCAACGTTCCAAACTGCTCAGGCTCTCAGAACACCCTGGGTTTGCCACAACGTACTGAATGCTCAACAGTCCTCTCTTGATCCCACTCTACATTCCAAGTACTTGACAGCAGGCATGTGATGTCTTACTGACCCTCTTATATAATCTCTATGTCTTCAACCTTTGGTGCTCCATGTTCCAACCTTTCTCCTCTTGGAATTTTTCTTTTCCCTAGGATGTATAGTCCTCAAATTCACTATACAAGGGTCTAATGCCAAGTTTAGTCTCTATAAGTGAACACCTCTTACTAGCTTGCCTCATCTGGTTTTGGGATTAATTAACTAAAAATAACACATTCAGACAGATCAAAGTAGGGAGAGTACTTTCCTCTGACAAAGTGAACTGAGTGAAATCACCGTGGCGGTGCAGTCTGATTTGCTTCTACATAAAACTGGAAATCAGGAGCTAATCAGAACTGAGTTCTAAATCTGGTTCAACCACACATGTGCTGGGTGGCCTCTGGCAAGCTGTTTACACTCCTGGGCGCCTTACTCAGCTACCTGCATCCAATAACATTGCTAATATCAAACTGCCTCACGTGTGGATCGTTCACTAGGTAGCTGTTTCGATTTCAACACACTTTTTTTAAAAAATGTAAACAGCTGTATGATTACGGAGCCCTCCACCGGACCTCACCCAAACAGCCATGTGCTCCTGGTCTCTCCTTGGAAAGACATGTCAGCCCAGCAACAGCAACATCAGCAACCAACTATTTATAGCATCCTGCTTTTCAGCCAACTCAATGATTTACAGACATTTTATCTTATTTTTATAAAGAATACTCTTTCTGTAAAGCGCTATTTCCCCAGCATGACAGGTTGAGAAACTGAGGTCCATTTGTCAAGTGTGGTCATAAACACTCAACCCAAAGAATCCCATGCAGGCATCCCAATGTAACAGGATGCGGTATCAGTGTACTGCTATTTCCTAACAAGGAAATCTGCTGTTTACATGCTCATTAGGCAAAGCTAATTAGCAGGATGAATACAGCAGTCCTCCCACACAGAGGCAGAAGCAGATATGAGTAATAATACCAGTCTGGCCCACAAAGACAGGCCACATCTCCCAAGTTGGATGGTAAAAATGAGGACTTCCTCCCACTTGACTAAATGGCTTGTATTCAGAATGTAATGAGTGCTCAAGAGGCTGGGGCACGTAGTTTTAGAAGCAGCTGGACTATGAAGAAAAATGCAATGCTAAAGACACCCTGGATAAACAGTTTCTGCCAATTCATCCTCAAATATGAGAAACAAGGGCGATTATAAGAATGATCAGCACATGTGGCTCTCACATGGTCTTCACTTTGGTTAAGGCCACAGCTGATCGGAAATCTCCTGCAAGTTACATAATGTAAAGGCTCCACCACAAAAGGATCTGACCCTAGTAAGGATGTTTCCGGGCAATCAGGCTACAAGAGGTTAAGCTCTGTTATAAAGACATGTAATGTGAGCATGTTGATGGAGCACAGGCAAGCCAGGAGCAGCAGACAAGGAAATGGTGCTGGTGTGGACCTCAGAAGAAGAGTTCAGAGGTCTTTCAGGGGACAAGGACAGGTAGAAACACAGATGGAATTAAATGGCTACATTTATCTAAGTTTCAATAAATGAGAAGTGTATTGATGGGCAATACATAAGGAACATACCATTTAAAAATATAATTTAATAGTGTTTTGCCCAGTTCTGAAGGTAATAAACACTCATAAAAACCCTGGAGAATACTGACAGATGTGGAAAAGAAACAAAAATCAGTCATGACCTCAGAACTCAGAGAAAACAGGGTTTTTTTAAAAAATCTAACTGGACATGGAACAACAGACTGGTTCCAAATAGGAAAAGAAGTACGTCAAGGCTGTATATTGTCATCCTGCTTATTTAACTTATATGCAGAGTACATCATGAGAAACACTGGACTGGAAGAAGCACAAGCTGGAATCAAGATTGCTGCGAGAAATATCAATAACCTCAGATATGCAGATGACACCACCCTTATGGCAGAAAGTGAAGAGGAACTAAAAAGCCTCTTGATGAAGGTTAAAGAGGCGAGTGAAAAAGTTGGCTTAAAACTCAACATTCAGAAAACGAAGATCATGGCATCTGGTCCCATCATGTCATGGGAAATAGATGGGGAAACAGTGGAAAGTGTCAGACTCTATTTTGGGGGGCTCCAAAATCACTGCAGATGGTGACTGCAGCCATGAAATTAAAAGACACTTACTCCTTGGAAGAAAAATTATGACCAACATAGACAGCATATTGAGAAACAGAGACATTACTTTGCCAACAAAGGTCCATCTAGTCAAGGCTATGGTTTTTCCTGTGGTCATGTATGGATGTGAGAGTTGGACTGTGAAGAAAGCTGAGTGCCGAAGAATTGATGCTTTTGAACTGTGGTGTTGGAGAAGACTTGAGAGTCCCTTGGACTGCAAGGAGATCCAACCAGTCCATTCTGAAGGAGATCAGCCCTGGGATTTCTTTGGAAGGAATGATGCTAAAGCTGAAACTCCAGTACTTTGGCCACCTCATGCAAAGAGTTGACTCATTGGAAAAGACTCTGGTGCTGGGAGGGATTGGGGGGCAGGAGGAGAAGGGGACGACAGAGGATGAGATGGCTGGATGGCATCACTGACTCAATGGATGTGAGTCTGAGTGAACTCCGGGAGTTGGTGATGGACAGGGAGGCCTGGCGTGCTGCAATTCATGGGGTTGCAAAGAGCCGGACACGACTGAGTGACTGAACTGAATATTTAATTGAAATAAGATTATATATACAGTTTGGGCATACGATCTGTTTAGATATATGCTCAAAAAGCAAATACCAATAAACAACTAACGTTGAAAAGAAAAAAACGTGCCAGAGTGTGCTGTGTCCAGCAAGACCTATAGCCTGGCACCAGGCCCCTCTTGACTGAACTCTCTTCCACTGAGTCCAGGGACCTCCTCACTACACCACCACTAGCTCCCTCACTGCAAAGCCCTGACCTGCCCTGAGCCTGTCAACCAGCCCCTCCTCAAACCTTTCCTCCTCGGGATTCACAGGCACCGAGGTCTCTGTTTCCCTCCTTCTTCTTCCCTCCCCTTCTTGGTTCCATCTTCTGCCTTTCCTTACTGGTCTCCTCACCTCAACTCTCTTCTCTGACCATGGCCACATGTACTGCTCAGGTCAATTTGTCCACACTGTCCTTCAATAATTACCTCCATGTTCATACCTCCCAAACTTCCACCTTCAGTCTTCATGGGACTTGGGTCCCATGTTCCCAACTTTTTGTAAGACATTTTTACCTGACTTATCTTCTGGCCAAATGAAGTTCAACTTGTCTCAAGCCAACTCAGTGATTCACTCAATGATTATTTGCTGACTGCTCACTATGGGCTGTGTGCGGTCTAAGTTACTGGCGAGACAGAAGCAAATACAACCCTTCAGTACAGCTCCCACTGATGATGGCACAACTCTCTAATCTAGGCCTTTCACAGCCTGGGACTAGCTTGCTCTCCAACTTTCCACTTCGCTTTCATAAGACATTCTTTTCCTCCAAACTGGAATACTACTGCTCAAATTTTAGGCTTTCCCAACTCTAACACTTTGCTTACAGTTTTCTCTGAGGTATCATCTCCCACCTCTACCTACTGAAATTCCATCCACTCTTCAAGCTCAATTGGCACCTCTTTCACAAGCTTTCTTTGATTCCTACCCTAAAACGGTCTGCTCTTTCTTCAACCGTCTACAGAACGTCTTTGGTACCATGCCCACAGCTTACATTGCACAGTGCCTGTTCTTTCTGAAATGAGGGTGATGATAAATTACAAAAGCATATTTTATGCCAAGTACATTGCTTAGTACTTTATATCTGTAAGCTTCACCATGTTTAAAGTGGTACCATTATTCCCATTTTTACAGATGAGGAATCTGAGGTGCAAAGATACCAAGATTCCTGCAGTCGCACGCCTACCCTACTGGACATACAGCAACTTAAGAACAGCAATTCTACCCCATCGCATGTTTACAGCCCTCACTGGACCTAACACTATGGCTAATACACAATGTGTGTGTGTGTCTGTTGGGGGCAGGGCGGGGGTTCAGTCACTCAGTCGTGTCTGACTCTTTGCAGCCCATGTACTATAGCCTGCCACACTCCTCTGCTCATGGGACTTTCCAGGCAAGAATACTAGAGTGGGTTGCCATTTCCTACTCCAGGGTATCTTGCCGACCCAGGGATTGAACCCATGTCTCCTGCTTGGCCGGCGGATTCTTTACCACTGCACCACCTCAGAAGCCCAGTACACAGTGGGTGCTCAGTAAATACTGGCTGAATGAACAACTACATGAAGTCTGTTTTCAAAGTACTGACATCTATACATATAAACAGCACTCTGGTTTTCTGGCAAAAATATATTTGAATTCATAAGCTCATCTAAGTAAAATCTGACATGATTTCCAAAACACTGACTTGAGCTTTTACATTTTTTTCTTGGTTAGAAAAAGCTTCCAAGCTATTAAAACTGGGTTTAAAAATAACATGGCAAAGGTCAGGTAGCAGAGACCTCACTCAGACCTTTTATGAAAACAAAAGCACCTATGCAACCCTTAGGAATTACTCTGAGAACCACTCCAAATTCATAGTTCAGCTGGTCAAATTTCCCAGTGATTTAGAGCTCAAGTTCTTTCTAATACCAGGAAGGACACGTTCCCTTTGAAATACCCTCAGGCAATCAACCTAAAGCATTTTCCAGTCCATCTCTGTGATTATTGTTTGTCACTTGCAAAAATCATTGAGACGTGTGACACCCCAAGGTATTTTCCCAGAAAGCAAACGAAATATAAGTATGGCATCTCAAATTTCCAACTGCTCTGTTCTTGAAGGCAGTAACGTTATTATGCCTCAATGTCAACCACTGGATTGGAAAGCTAAGGCTTCTGATTCAGAAGCCCATTTTCATAAAACCAAAATGACCTGGTTTTAGCAACAAAACAGACACAAACTTCAGTTACTTAAGTGTCTAAAAATGCAGACTCAATGTTTTTCATTTCCCTTTACCTCCATGGCAGGAAATAGTGATTAAAAAAGCATACAAAGGAACCACTCAAATTATCTTCATCCTAGGACTGAGGTGAAGAAAGTGACAAGTTCCATCATAAAAACCACATGCGCTAGAGTCAGCCTCCAACTGCAGCAAGGAATCATTGACTAGTACAAGGTGGATGAGATGGCTGGATGGCATCACCAACTTAATGGACATGACTTTGAACGAACTCCAAGGGACAGTGGATGACAGAGCCGCCTGGGGTGCTGCAGTCCACGAGGTCGCAAAGAGACGAACATGACTTAGCAACTGAACAACTGCAACGTGGAGGCGCCGTCTCAGCTAAACCAGCTAGCACGAAACCTCCACGACGAAGGCAACGGCCCGCCAAGGACATCCACTGAGACCCAGCTGTGCAAGACACCCTAAAAGCTAGGGAAGTAGCTTTCTAGATTAGCCTCTTTAGATTTAAAGATGTCATCAGCTCAAACAACTATTTGACTTCATTGAGAGTAACTGTCTTCATGTGCATGGTTTAGTGTGTGGTTTATAAATCACTTGATAAGCTTCTTGATAAAATTTTGTAGTAATCTCAACAAAGAGAGGTAAGTAGAGAAGCAGGATTATTTTTTAGAGATGATGAAAGAGACCAAAATAACTCACCTATTGTCAGTCGAAGGCCCCATGGGAAAGAAAAAGAAGTTCCTGTAATCCCTGTCTAATTACTGAGTACAAGTTCCACTACCTTTTAAATCACCTTAAATCACTCAGGGCCCCTGATGCTAGAAGGACCATAAACAAGGACTAAGTAAGTTGAATCCAATCCATGAGCCACCCAGTTTTGAGTCTGTTTGATGGGACAGAGGTGTAGCAACAGGAAGAACACACACTGCTGACACCAGGAGAGGGCTGATAGCTCAGCACTGCCTTCTAAGCTGAATGACCTCCAGTAAGTCAGGCTGACTCAGGACTTCTTGGCCCTTCTTATCTGCAAAGTTGAAATCCTGCCAATGCCTGTATCCCTCAAAGCATCTCTCCATTAGAGAGCTGTAATGCACAAATGCAGATAATATATGTGAAATTTTTGTAAAATCTAAAACAATTACTATTCCTATTAGAAGCTAGTAGATTCCTAAACACACAAACATTTATACTCAACAAGCAATCACAGAGGATGGACCAAGTATCCAAACACTATGTTAGATGATACTATGGTCACAAAACACAGCTTCTGCCCTCAAAAAGCTTATGGGGAAATACAACAAAACCAAGTATAAAAAGCAGTCTAACAAAAGTATACAAAAGGTGTCACAAGAACATAAATAAGAATCATCACAAATCAAGGGACAATAAAAGGTCTTAAGTGACAAAACACAATTAAATCACATAACAACATGTATACAGAGATGACTTCAGCTAAAAGAAACCAAAGACAAAGGAAACAAATGTACAAACAAAACTAATCAGACCTGCTCTAGAAAAGATGCTGCTTCTGGCATGGAGCTGTCAACTTACCGGAATATCTTGAAAGAACCCACCAAAGGGTTAGCTCAACGCGAACTCACCACTGCACAAATGGGAGGCATGCATGCAAAGTGCTTCCTCACAAGCTGCCCAAGGCTATACGACCCATGGGGACATCCCTGGTCAAGAGAAGCCTCTGCTGGGTGGCTGAGATGTCATGAGAAATGAACCCATGCCTCACTTCCTGTTGACTTAATTTCTTAGGTCACCACAGCTGATTAGCAGAAGGGAGAATACTCACCACTTTAACCTTTAAAGCAACAACCAGCTTATATGTGAGCACGTATTCACAGAACTGGTTCCTCTGGGCACTTAGGGTGAATGTACACGAGAAGTAATTATCTGATTTTTTTTTTCTTTCCTTGGTACACTTGAACCTTCTTAAATATGAGCCCAGATCTTTGTTAAATGGCACCCAGAGAGTACCAGACCCACAATAAGGTCTAAGCAGAAAGTGACTCACTTCTTATTTGAAAGGATGGAGGTACCCAGTGATGATGGGCTGCTTCCACAACTTCTCCCTCCCTTTTGGACTCAATTTTTGACAATGACCTTGGTTGGCTACCTAGCAGCCTCTTACCAATTCTCTCAGGAAACAAATGAGGCTGCCAAAAGCAGACAAAACATTGTCTTTGACCCTCAAAGATAAGGACAAGGCAAGGTAAAAATAAGAAAAGTCTTTGCTATTTTACTAAGTATAACACATAGGCCAAAAAACTCTCTGTCCATCATATAGACAGAGGAAAAGTTTACAAAGTATGAAAAGGAAGAACACTAAAAACTACATTTTCATCTCTAAATCTTGGTTTAAATTTCTTTTATTACAGACCATTGGGCTTCCCAGGTGGCTCAGTAGTAAAGAATTCACCTGCCGACACAAGAGACCTGGGTTTGATCCCTGGGTTGGGAAGATGCCCTGAAGGACAGCATGGCAACCCACTCCAGTATTCTTGCTTGGAGAATCCCATGGACAGAGGAGCCTGGCGGGCTACAGTCCATGGGGTCACAAAGAGTCAGATATGACTGAGCATGCACACATGCATAGACTATTATCATTGGTATGAAATGGATTTTTACTAAACAAGTCTGCAATGCCAAAACCCCCTGAAGTTGAATTCTGGAGCTCTGATTGGCCTATTTCTCTGACTGTTTTGATCTGACATTAGGATGATGAGCTTACGGTAGTTGGGATTCAAATAGTTCCCCAGCATTGGAAATGACTACTATTAAAGTCTTCAAAAATGCCCTGAAGAGGACTCCTTGAGTGTAGATGGACATACTTTAAATGTGGAAGGGTGTATTTAACCAAAAGTTTAAAAAACTACATAGAGTTCTTATAGCTCCTATGCCAAGACCAAGATTTAAGTCGTTGTAACATTTACTGAACACTTCAGTTCAGTTCAGTTTCAGTTCAGTCACTCAGTCACGTCTGACTCTTTGTAACCCCATGGACTGCAGCATGTCAGGCCTCCCTGTCTATCACCAACTCCTGGAGTTTACTCAAACTCATGTCCATGGCGTCGGTGATGCGATCCAACCATCTCATCCTCTGTCATCCCCTTCTCCTCTTGCCTTCAATCTTTCCCAGCATCAGGGTCTTTTCCAATGAGTCAGTTCTTCTCATTAGATGGCCAAAGTATTGACGCTTCAGCTTCAGCATCAGTCCTTCCAAAGAATATTCAGGACTGATTTCCTTTAGGATGGACTGGTTGGATCTCCTTGCAGTGCAAACGACTCTCAAGAGTCTTCTCCAACACCACAGTTTAAAAGCATCAATTCTTCAGTGCCCAGCTTTCTTTTATAGTTCAACTCTCACATCCACACATGACTACTGGAAAAAAAGTGCTATTGAACACTTACTAAAGTGATTATGTGAAGCCTTGTATCTTCATTACGCTGTTAAATCCTCCCAGCAACCCTATTGGAGAGTTGCTGCTATTATTATTATTACCACTTTACAGATAAGGGACTTGAGATTTAAAGAAATGCAGTAGTACCTTATCCAAGCTAATATGGTCAGTAAGTGAGTGGAAACCAGCCTCTAAAATGCACATACCAGCCAGTAGAACAACAGCAAACTAATTACCTTGAGATAACACAGCTAGAATTTTACACATAAGGTACTTTGAATGTTAATTTCAAACAGTAAGAACTTTAATAATTATTTTTAAATCTTTCTATTTGTGTATCCCACAGCTCAGAAAGTTAATTGCTAAATATACTTAATTTACAAAAAAAAAAAAAAAATCACCTCTGTACTATTTCTGTGTCACTGTAAATTCTCTAAGGGAATGGTGGATGAGAGGTGCCTGAACAAACAGAATAAAAGGCTGTTCTAACTAGCTAACCTCAATTCTCTGAAGTGACCTTGGACACACTGCTTGGAATGTCTGCAAGGGGATAATAACTGTGACTCCATTTTGGCCAAACAAGTGCTTTCAAAAATGTTTACATAGTCCTAATTGCCCTAACCTTTCACTAATGTTTACCAAAGACATCATTTTTCATTTAGCCGATAAATAGAAACACTTGTAAAAATGTTTGCTTAAAAAAAAAAAAAAAAACTAACCCTGCAAATAAGTATTTCTGTCAGAAGAACTGAAAGGAATATTTTCAAGTTAGACGTAACTATAGGTAATTCAAACATGCTTCAGCTATTAAGGTATATCCAAATAAACTAAAACTAACTAAACTTTTTTTTGGTGTGGGGGGGCGGTGACAGGTAGATAGAGGGACAAATACCAGTATATATGGGATTCAAACAAAATAACAAAGTTGACCCACAACTTTCAGTCTTGTTTCTTAAGATGACATGCCCAGGTTTCATATGACCCCACTACAGTGAAAATACAGATACGATATCTGACCTTTTAGCGAAGGGTAATTACTTCTGGACCACAAGGTCTGGAATTAGAAGACCTGAGTTTGAAGGGTCCATGCACCACTACTACTTGTCAAGTCATCTGAACCTGAATTCTAGTTCTTTGAATGTAGGTCAAATAAGGATTCCTGTCCTACCTCCTCCAATGATTGTTTTGGAGTGCAAATCAAATGACATAATGTAAGTGCTTTGAGAACTCAAAAGCAGGGTACAGGATACTGACAGGTGTCGTCTGTTGGTACCAGGAAAAAGGTCACCACAGTCTCTTTGATCTCCTCTCATTAGAAACCAACAAACTAGTGGAGAGAGTGGTGACAGCAATCAGTTTTGGAAGCTCTGAGATAAGGTTTTAATTTACTCAAGGGTTTGTCCTGCACTATTCAGGCAACATTAGTTTCTGTACTTTCTGGTGGTCTTAGAGTGGAAGGATTCACTAGGACAAGATTTAGTGCAGTTCAGTTCAGTCACTCAGTCATGTCCGACTCTTTGCGACCCCATGAATCACAGCACACCAGGCCTCCCTGTCCATCACCAACTCCCGGAGTTCACACAGGCTCACGTCCATCGAGTCAGTGATGCCATCCAGCCATCTCATCCTCTGTCATCCCCTTCTCCTCCTGCCCTGCAATCCCTCCCAGCATCATAGTCTTTTCCAATGAGTCAACTCTTCGCATGAGGTGGCCAAAGTACTGGAGTTTCAGCTTTAGCATCATTCCTTCCAAAGAAATCCCAGGGCTGATCTCCTTCAGAATGGACTGGTTAGATCTCCTTGCAGTCCAAGGGACTCTCAAGAGTCTTCTCCAACACCACAGTTCAAAAGCATCAATTCTTCGGCGCTCAGCTTTCTTCACAGTCCGTCTCACAAGCATACACGACCACTGGAAAAACCATAGCCTTGACTAGACGGACCTTTGTTCGCAAAGTAATGTCTCTGCTTTTCAATATGCTATCTAGGTTGGTCATAACTTTCCTTCCAAGGAGTAAGAGTCTTTTAATTTCATGGCTGCAATCACCATCTGCAGTGATCTTGGAGCCAAAAAAAAATAAAGTCTGACACTGTTTCCACTGTTTCCCCATCTATTTCCCATGCAGTGATGGGAACGGATGCCATGATCTTCGTTTTCTGAATGTTGAGCTTTAAGCCAACTTTTTCACTCACCTCTTTCACTTTCATCAAGAGGCTTTTTAGTTCTTCTTCACTTTATGCCAAAAGGGTGGTATCATCTGCATATCTGAGGTTATTGATATTTCTCCCTGCAATCTTGATTCCAGCTTGTGCTTCTTCCAGCCCAGCGTTTCTCGTGATGTACTCTGCATAGAAGTTAAATAAGCAGGGTGACAATATACAGCCTTGACATACTCCTTTTCCTATTTGGAACCAGTCTGTTGTTCAATGTCCAGTTCCAACTGTTGCTTCCTGACCTGCATACAGGTTTCTCAAGAGGCAGGTCAGGTGGTCTGGTATTCCCATCTCTTTCAGAATTTTCCACAGTTTATTGTGATCCACACAGTCAAAAGCTTTGGCATAGTCAATAAAGCAGAAATAGATGTTTTTCTGGAACTCTCTTGCTTTTTCGATGATCCAGAGAATGTTGGCAATTCGATCTCTGGTTCCTCTGCCTTTCTAAAACCAGCTTGAACATCTGGAAGTTCATGGTTCACATACTGCTGACGCCTGGCTTGGAGAATTTTGAGCATTACTTTACTACCGTGTGAGATGAGTGCAATTGTCCAGTAGTTTGAACATTCTTTGGGATTGGAATGAAAACTGACCTTTTCCAGTCCTGTGGCCACTGCTGAGTTTTCCAAATTTGCTGGCATATTGAGTGTAGCACTTTCACAGCATCATCTTTCAGGATTTGAAATAGCTCAACTGGAATTCCATCACCTCCACTAGCTTTGTTCATAGTGATGCTTCCTAAGGCCCATTTGACTTCACATTCCAGGATGTCTGGCTCTAGGTGAGTGATCACACCACCAAGATTCAGGGTGATTGAAAAGGAATATTTCTTCTCAAAGAAGAAATAATAAAGAAGTAACATCTCCCCTTGTCCCCCAAGTTCCTGTACAGCTCAGACACTTTGTCGCTTCTCCTCTTCCAAGTTTCTTAAAGAAATTTGTTTTCTGTTTTTTTTTTAATACTCTCTGGCTCTGCTTCTTACCACGTGGAAGCACTCTGATTCTGCCTCAGGTGAAACTGCACAGGCAGAGGTCAGCACCAATCTTCTTATTGCCAAACCCGGGAGACTTTTCACTCCACAACTGCCTGAACCCTCAGTAGTAGTGAACTATTGAATAATCACTCTTTACATTGCTCTCTTGAATGCATTAACAGTCTCTTCCAACACTTCTCCTTTATCTCTGTATGCTCCTTTCAATCCCTTGTATGAGCTCCCTTTCCTATGCCCTTATCACTTTGCTGACAAAGGTCTGTACAGTTAAAGCTATGGTTTTTCCAGTAGTCGTATATAGATGTAGAGCTGGACCATAGAGAAGGCTGAGCACCAAATAACTGATGCTTTTGAACTGTGGTGTTGGAGACGACTCTTGAGAGTCCCTTGGACAGCAAGGAGATCCAACCAGTCCATCCTAAAAGGAAATCAACCCTGAATATTCATTAGAAGGACTGATGCTGAAGCTGAAGCTCCAATACTTTGGCCACCTAATGTGAAAAGCCAACTCATTTGAAAAGACCCTGATGCTGTTTAAAGATTGAAGGCAAAAGGAAAAGAAGGCAGCAGATAGCCTCACCAACTCAATGGACATGAATCTGAGCAAACTCTGGCAGATAGTGAAGGACAGGGGAGCCTAGTGTGTTGCAGTCCATGGGGTCTCAAATAGTTGGACATGACTGAGTGACTGAATAACAAAATGCCCATATCATAATGTAGGTGCTCCCCTATTTTCCTCATAACCCTCTTATTTAGTTCCTTTTCCACTGGGTGATCTTCTCCACCCCTGTGGCTTTCAGTAGAAGTCCACGTGGAGATGAGAAGTATTGTTCTCTGAGCTTAACACTCACACATGCCACTGCCTTTCAGACATCCCCTAACTCCTAACATGCACAAAAGCAAACTCCTCACCTAACCCTCAGCCTGCCCCTCCTCTTGGCATTCTCCATAGAGTGAAGAATATCATCATCCTTGACCCTAATGGCTCCCTCCCCCACAAATCACTCTGAACAGCAAGTCATGTTAATTCTACTTCTCTGAGATCTGCCAAATTTATCCCTTTCTCTCCTTCTTTACAACCTTAGTTCAGACACCAGCCAGTTTCCTCCCTTTATATTTTCCTTCCACTAATCCATTCACCACACTGCAGAGAGGGCTTTCTAAAAATATTGATAAAACTCTGTTATTTTCTGGATAAATCTTAATATTCCTTAACATTGCCTATAAGAGCTCCAGTCCACTTACTTTCCTAGGATTACCTCTTAAATCTCCATCGTCTCTTATCCCGTACCTCCCACCCCCCCACACACAGGCACAGAACTTAGCTAGTTCTCATTCAGCCTTTAGGTCTTTGCTGAGGTACCACGTCTTCCCTGACCTCCCATGTCCATTCTGGACATCCCTCTGGTGAGGTCCCACAGCACACACATTTCCTCAATTATAATGCTTTTCACTCTAAAAATAGCCTGTTTACTTGTCTGTCTCCCCTACTAGATGGCAACCTTCACGAAGACAAGATCGTGCCTGTTTCCTTCAAGACTGTATCTCTGGCTCCAAGTATAAGAGGTATGTGCCAAGGTATAAAACAAGCGCTCAATTCTTACTTGTCTAATTAACAAACCAATGAATCCCTGAGGGTGGAAGAGAAGTTGTTCTGGAAAAGTTTATGAGAAAAGATCATTTAGCTAATTTCCTGGAGCATAAAAACTGTTGGTTACATTTCCAATGTTTTCTAACCTATAAAACACGTTCCTTGTTCTATGAAAATCTATAATCATATCTGTAGATTATGGGGTAAAATGCATATTTAGCAATTTTGCAGTTAGATAAATGTCCACAGGTAAGATGGATAATACAGACCAAGGCAGCTTCAGTTTGCATTGAATTATAAATTGGTTACACTAATCATGGTAACTAGGTGAATAATCTCTTCCATACTCATTAATGTGACATATGATCAGGGAATCAAATTTAAAACACAAAACTCAAATTGACAGTTAATGACTGTATGAAAAACAAACAAAATGTTAGTGAAAAATAGCATGCCTGACATCTCAACACAATGGCCTCTATATTTTGACTGGTTTTTTGCTCATAACTCACGCTGCCATTAACATTAACTACACTCATGGACCAAATAAACTTCTTACCCTACTGTCAATATGAAGGTGAATGATGTGGGCTTTTATTGCTGTCTGGTAATACCTACAGTAGCCAATGAAGCAGAGCAAACATAGGCATGGAATTCACTGCTGGTGGTTATTCTTACCACACTCTCACTCAGTACCCAGTTCTCTGAATTATTTAGCTTGCACCAGAAACTCCAAGCTAGAATACAGTTCAGCTACTTAAGAACCGAATACTAAATCCACTCTAAAAGAAAAAAAGCAATTCCTTGTTAGATATTCCTCCACCCAGTTTCTTTTAAAGGGTAAACATGCCCCATGAAGAAAATCAGCATTTGGCTAACAGCCAGTGGGGCAAGAGACACTTCCAGTACTTTCCTACAGATGTGGAGGAGAGGGCATATCAAACTATCCAAGGAATAGTAGGAAAAGGAGGAGAAGCAGCAGTGGTCTGGGGCTCCTGGAAAGTGTCCGTAGACAGAGAATCCTAAACATTCTACCCAAATGGTCTAACCTTTTCAGGTTTCTAGTAAAATCAGGTTTTCTGAAACCAGTAATTAAAATAGTACCCTGCAACCTGCCTGCTTCTTAAATATGTAAATGTACGACTTGACTTCAAGTATCATGGGAAAGCTGCACACAAGATTAAACTGGAATAGAGTATGTTAAGTACTTGATAAATATTCAGTAAGTATTAGCTTTGTATGGTTTTTAATGCAGATGTTACCAGCCTAGTTTGGTTTTCCTAGTAATAACATGCAAGGGTTCTGGGTTTTTTTTTCCCGCTAATGGCTATATATCCATCATAGTTCTTTGTTTTCCACTTGTATAATTAACCTGAGTCTATGGCCCAAAGCCTAAAATCCATCCATCTATGAGAAAACAAAGACTTAAGGAAACTCAACCACGAGCTTCCTTATTCTATTATTTCAGTATGATACGCATCCATCCTCCTACCATAAAGCTTACACTGATTATCCGTACTGACAAATAAGTTATCCTACTTTGTTGTCAACCTTCTCAACCGTATTTATCATTTCCTATCCGATCATTGTCTTTCTTTAAAACATCACTCTCTCACACATATTTTAGTCATTTATGAATTTTTATTTTCTCCATTATTTGACTGGACAATGTCTTAGATTCATTGTATACCCCATAGCACAGGGTTTTTAACAGCATTTAAAATAATGTTTGTTAACTATTATGGTTATAAACAACTACTGTATACTTACTGTTAAATGTCTTGAAAATACATAAAAATGTTCCAGGGGAAATAAACTATGCCTAGTCATCCTCCAATGGGTAAAAAAAAGTGCTGCTCCATTTTGGCCCTTTCAGCCTCTTTCCTTATGTAGGTATATTTTCTGCTTTTTTAAACATAGTTGAGAGTTATTATGGTCTTCCCTGGTGGCTCAAATGGTAAAGAATTTGCCTGCAATGTGGGAGACTCAGATCCCTGGGTCGGGAAGAACCCCTAGAGAAGGGAATGGCCACCCACTCCAGTATTCTTGCCTGGAGAATCCCATGGACAGAGGAGCCTGGAAGGCTTCAGTCCACAGGGTCACAAAAAGTTGGACACGGCTGAGCAACTAACACTTTTCACTTACTACACATATATTTCTCTAACTGATCTCCTCCTATTTACCAAAAATTGGTAAATACCTTTCCATACTGTTAAAACCCTTCATAAATATCCTTTTTAAAGTCTGTATAACACCGTATCTTTTGACAACACCATAATTAATTCACACTGTTCCCCTCCTGTTGGGCATTGAGACTATTGTCAATACCTGACTTTTCTAACCAAAGCAATATTAAGCACTTGTGAATGTTAACTTTTTAAATATTTCTGATAAGTTCCCTTGGACAGACTGCTAGAAGTGCAACTACTGGACTGAGGAGGAGTAGACACATTAGTGAGATTTTTCAGACATTAAGCCAACAAATTTTTCAGAAAGGTTTAATATCTATGTACCCCTCACAGCATCTGAGAGTGTCTGCTCTACTGCACATAAACTGATGTGAAGAGCTAGAATTTTTAAAAATCTATGTAAATTTGAGAGCTGGAAAAACAGTTTCCTGCTGTTGTTTCAATTTCATTTATTTAATTAATGGAAAGAGAAAGCATTTTCTTTCTTTTTTTCATTTTTATTTGAGAATGCACTTTCATATGACTATTAGCCACTTAGTTTTCTCTTCTACGGATAGTCTGTTCCTGTCTTTATGGTCTTCTATTGTGGTGTAACAAATTCCCACAAACTTAGAACCTTAACACAACACCCATTTCCTCACAATTCTGAAGGTCAGAGTCTGGGTGGGGCTGGCTAGGTTCTCAGCTCAGGCTCTCCTTCACAAGGCTGAAATCAATGCGCTGGCCAGGCTGTGTTCCTAACCAACGGCTCTGGTAAAGAATCCAGTTTCGAGCTCATTCATTTGCTGGCCCTCAGTTTGATGTCCCCGTTTCCACGCCGGGTCACCCTCAGCAATTCCAGGTCTCCTGCTTTTCTCAAGGCCGCCCCCACTCCTTCTCAAGCATTCCCTCCATCTTCAATACAGCAACAGCATGTTCAGTCCTACTCAGGCTTCAGATCCCTCGGATTTCCCTAGCTTGAGAAAGCTCTCCTCTTTTACAGGCCCCTTTGATTAGGGCAACCCACTCCAGTATGCATGCCTGGAGAATCCCATGGATGGAGGAGCCTGGTGGGCTACAGTCCACTGGGTCGCAAAGAGTCAGACACGACTGAGCGACTTCACTTTCACTTTCACTTTGATTAGATTTGACTTCCCTGGTGGCTCAGATGGTAAAACGTCTGCCTACAATTCAGGAGACCCAGGTTCGATCCCTGGGTCAGGAAGATCCCCTGGAGAAGGCAATGGCAACCCACTCCACTATTCTTGCCTGGGAAATCCCATGGACAGAGGAACCTGGTAGGCTACAGTCCACAGGGTCGAAAAGAATCAGACAGGACTGAGCAACTTCACTTCCCTTTGATTAGATTTGGCCCACCAGCTCATTCTCCTATTTTATATTCAACTGTGCCATGTAACCAGAGAAGGCAATGGCACCCCACTCCAGTACTCTTGCCTGGAAAATCCATGGACGGAGGAGCCTGGTAGGCTGCAGTCCATGGGGTCGCTAAGAGTGGGACACGACTGAGCGATTTCACTTTCACTTTTTACTTTCATGCATTGGAGAAGGAAATGGCAACCCACTCCAGTATTCTTGCCTGGAGAATCCCAGGAACAGAGGAGCCTAATGGGCTGCTGTCTATGGGGTCGCACAGAGTTGGACACGACTGAAGCGACTTAGCAGCAGCAGTGCCATGTAACATAATATGATCAAGGAAGTGACACTTCATCATTCCAACAGGTTCCAGGGATTAGAGCATGCAATCCCGGGGGAGGGGCATTTTCAGAATTGTGTGGGCCACAGCATCTTAGGTATTGCTTCTAATCATTTGTTTGTTCTCTTTATGATGTCTTAATTGCATGAATTTACCAATAAGTGAATCTTACTAATGACTGCCAGAAGGTGCATTTTCACAACAGCAAAGACAGCTGTGGACAGGGCCTGCTGCTGCTGCTGCTGCTAAGTTGCTTCCGTCGTGTCCAACTCTGTGTGACCCCATAGGCTTCCCCATCCCTGGGATTCTCCAGGCAAGAATACTGGAGTGGGTTGCCATTTCCTTCTCCAATGCATGAAAGTGAAAAGTGAAAATGAAGTTGCTCAGTCGTGTCTGACTCTTAGCAACCTCATGGACTGCAGCCTACCAGGCTCCTCCGTCCATGGCATTTTCCAGGCAAGAGTACTGGAGTGGGTTGCCATTGCCTTCTCCAGACAGGGCCTGCTAAGTGCTAATAAAGATTCTGAACACAGTGGGTCCTCCATACCCTTGGCTTCCACATTCGCAAATTCAACCAACCACAGATTGAAAATATCTGGGGGGAAAAGAACTCCAGAAAGTTCCAGAAGCAAAACTTGAATTTGCTGGACACCAGGCAACTATCTGCAGATTCCCTAATGGCTCACTGGTAAAGAATCTGCCGGCTAATACAGGAGATGCAGGTTTGATCCCTGGGTCAGGAAGAGCCCCTGGAGAACGAAATGGCAACTCACTCCAGTATTCTTGCCTGAGAAATCCCATGGACAGAGGAGCCTGGTGGGTTACAGTCTATGGGGTAGCAAAGAGTAATATATGACTTAGCAACTTAAAAAAAGAAAAAGGCAACTATTTACATAGCATTTTCATTGAAATTACAGCTATTTACATAGAATATACATTATATTAGGTACTACGAGTAATCTTATAGTACCAAGAAGTCTGGCAGGCTACAGTCCATGGGATCACAGAGTTAGACACAACTGAGTGACTAACACTTTCATAGGTAATCTAAAAATGATTTAAATTACACCAGAGGATGTGTGTAGGTTAAGTGCAAGGCACTACATACACCATATTATATAAAGGTCTTGAGAATTCTTGAATTTTGGTATCTGAGAGGTCTTGGAACTAAGTCCCCTTGTGTATCGAGGGATGACTGCTGTATATAACTTTGCTAACACTGCTGTTTTTAAAAGATGTAATTGCGGGAAAAGTTACAATACGAAAGTTACTATCCTAACTGTTTTTAAGGGTACAGTTCCTTACTGTTAAGTACATTTACCTTGTTGTGCAACTAATCTCTAGAACTCTTCATTTTGCAAAACTGAAACCATACCCATTTAACAACTGTTCATTTCAACCCTCCCCCAGCTCCTGGCAATCACCATTTACTTTTAACATTGCTATATCCTTATGTATTTATTAACAAGCATGTATATTGCAATTTCTATATGTGCTGTTCTAAGAACCTTCAAAATATTAACTCATTTAATCCTCACAATAACCCTATGAGATCAGTGCTGTCATTCCCATACCAAAGATTAAGAAACACAACAAATAAACTGCTCAAGGTTACACAATAGGAAGTGACCAAGCAGGAATTCAAACCCAGAATGGCTTTATAGTTCTTGCTATGAACCATTACATTGTGAAAATACTCACTGTAAAGGCAAACTCGTCAGTCATTAATATTATTTCCTTGATGTGCATGACTTTAAAACACTCTTTTATGTGCAATTTACTCTAATATTCTTCTAGTAACTAAAAGTTAGACTATATGACCCAGAAAGACTACATGTCTACTGATCTTTCAGCCCAGTTTTGGTTAAAGCATTTTTTTTGAAGCTAATGAAACAAAAATTGCCTTGTATATTAAGGTGTGCCAAAGTATCTTATGAATGAATACAAATTGCAATTGACTATGACAACTGAAATTAATATATTACAGGAAAAAAGCCTAGATATTTATCTTTTGCAAGAAGAGAGAAAACTTCCAAATAAGTTTACAACAGCATAACTCAATCTCGGTTTAACTGGGTAAATTCAAATCTGTTTTGCTTTGCAAGCTATAAATCTAGATCAGTCTTTATTTGTCATTCATTTGTATATCTCAGTACTAACTTACTTTATTTGAGGAGTGGGCCCAAAATTTCCGGATCTCAACCTTTTAGCTTAGTAATCCTGTTATAGAAGACCAAATCATGCTTGTCATCAGTAGCACAGTGGCATTTACTATATATTAAAAATGAGCAAGGTCAACAGAAGGAACAATCGTTGTAATCTGGGAGCCCTCGTTAGATGTGAATTAAAAGCTCTGCTGAGGCCTCGTTTCTAGGACCCAGGAGGGGTAGGGAGGGGTGGAGGGGAGGACTAAAAAAAACGCACAGAACAGGATCAGCTATTTCAACTGCTTTCTACTTATACACCTGATTCATAAAAATAAATAGACAATGCATCATATAATCTCCTCTCATCTATTATCCACTGCATTACTGTGCAATTTTCAGGATGAAATAAAAACCAGAGGATGGAAGAAATAGCAAAATCACCGCTACCCTAGGGAGCTTCTCGAATATTTACCATAGTGTCATCCCCACACCCTTCCCCCAGTGGCCAGCCAGGCGGCAAAGAAGCAGACAGATGCTCACCTGGCCACCGACTGCTTCTCTCCCTTCACCTGCAAGGCCTGCAACCTACTCCAGGCTGGGGCTAGGTTTCGGCAGCCCGCCCTCCTCACGGTGACAGCCCATTTGGCCACCGACCACTCCGGCCCGGCTCTCTGTTTACAAGCGCTTCTTGCGGTCCCACACTTAAATGCTTCCTTCCAGCAGCCCGGGAAGCGAGACTCCGACACACAAGGTTCCAGGCCGCAAGGACTCGTCTTCCCTGGCCTAGGGACCCAGCGCCAGGCATGGCCCAACCGCACCTTTCTGGCCTTCTTACCTCTTTGTTTTCTCACAGTCTTCATCACACACTTCTTGAAACAGTGCTATGTGCCTCAGTCTCCTCTCTGCTTTTCTCAACGCCCAAATGGATGCTTGCAATTCGAAATTTTTACCTGGAACAAACCTGGGACTAGTTTTTAGCAGCTCCTTTGGTTAAGAGAATTTGAGAAATAACTTATTTCTGAAAATAGGACTATTAGAACCCAGAGGTTGCTTCGCATTTCTGATTTGGAGCTGCGATGAAAGTCAATTTTCATTGCCCTTTCATGTTGTAGCCTGCAGGTTGAAACAGGATGGTTTTGAGAGGTCTTGAACCCCCATTCAGATTCACATCAAAACAGAAAGGGCGTGTGTGCGTGTGTGTGTGTGTGTGTGTGTGTGTGTACATGCACACTGGCAGGCGACCTGAGTTCTCCCCAACCCACCCCCAGTGACTTTGGCCAGTTTACAAGAGGATAGGCTGGTCTGACTGGAAGACTGTCCTTGAAGTTTCCTGCTTTATCTCCATCATAGCACACTTAGCCATTTTCTCAATTTATAATTACATATTTAAAAAAACAAAAAACAAAACTTACCTGTTTTGTTGGCATCTCTACCCCCACTCCAGCCTCACCTGTAAACTCCCTGAGTGAGTGAGTGAGTGAAAGTTGCACAGGCTTGTCCAACTCTTTGCAACCCAATGGACTATACAGTTCATGGAATTCTCCAGGCCCAGAATACTGGAGTGGGTAGCATTTCCCTTCTCCAGGGGATCTTCCCAACCCAGGGATAGAACCCACATCTCCTGCCTTGCAGGCGGATTCTTTACCACCTGAACCACAAGGGAAGCCCAAACTCCCTGAGGGCAGGAACTATTTCAGTTTCACTCACCACCACATTACAGGCACAAAGCACAGTGGCTTCTGTGCCTACTGATCAGGGGCTTCCCTGGTGGCTCAGAATATAAAGAATCTGCCTGCAATGTAGAAGACCCATGTTCGATCCCTGGGTTGGGAAGATATCCTGGAGAAGAAAATGGCAACCCACTCCGGGATTCTTGCCTGGAGAATTCTGGACAGAGGAGCCTGGCAAGCTACAGTCCATGGGGTCACAAAGAGTTGGACCCGGACTGAGCAATTAACAGTTTGACTTTCACAGTGGCAAGGTATATATGTTTGAATGAATGAACGAAGAAATGGACACATACACAAAAAATTGTCAAAGGAGGCCAGAGAAAGTAGCAAGATAAGGTTCGAAAAATATGATTCCCCCACTTTCTGGAAAATGAATAAAAATCTTTCCCCACTGAATTAAAAAAAAAAAAATCTCTTGATGTTTAGAGTTTAAATAAGTTTGTCAGAAAGCTTACACTGCAACTCGAGATACCTGTTGTTGCCTAAACATGCAATGTTCTCTTTTGCCTCAAGACTTTTGATAGTTGGTTCCCTTTGATGAAAGTTATCACCTTTGCCCCATCCCTTTAGCCTGGCCAATTTCTCCTTGCTCTTTAAGAAGCAAGTGTCATCACACCTCTCCTAGAAGTCTCTAACTGAGGAACCTAATCCTTTTAAGCATGCCCAGAGGCATGCTTCTATAAATGCATTTATAACCCACTCCAGTGTTCTTGCCTGGAGAATCCCAGGGACGGGGGAGCCTGGTGGGCTGCCATCTCTGGGGTCACACAGAGTCGGACACGACTGAAGCAACTTAGCAGCATATACTCATTAGTCTTCCCAGGCCATTGATTCTCAAACTTCATCATGAAACAGAATCTTCTAGAACAGTGTTTCTCAAACTTTAATGTGTGGGGATCCTGTTAAAATGCAGATCATGATTCAAGAGTCTGTGGTAGGGCCTTTGCACCTCTAGTGAACTCTCAGGTGATGCCACATTTTGAGTGTCAAGGTTCTTAGATGCTTATTAAAACTGCAAATTCCTGGGTCACACACCCATTGTTGGGTTGCACCCCCACAGACCTACAAGGCCTGTACTTGCCCAGTTTTAAGACCAAAGAAAGAGCTTGGAGTTAGCAACAGAGACATCTATGGTTTAATGGGTGGGTGATCTTATATGTCTGAAGCAAGAATCTGAAGTGACACCCCATGGTGTGCGGTGGACTGGTAGCAGTCTTCACTCCTGGGGTGGTTGCTAGTTACAAGGGGAATTGACAATTGACGTCAGATAGGTTCATGGCTTACCAGGGAAACCAGTAGAGGGGCATGCCCCTCACTGCCCCTTCGATAGGAACGATTACCAGTTGAGGCCTGGGGCAAGTACATAGGAAGGTCAGTCGTGTGAGTAGGGTGTAGGTGAGCAGGGGAATGTACAGAGAGCAAGAAAACAGCTGAATTGAGTGGCCTGACCTTACACCCATAGATTTTTATTCTGAAGGTCTACAATAAAGTCTGAATTCTGTGATTTTACAGGTGCCTCAGAGTGCTTCCAATGTAGGTGATCATTGGGCTGATGCTTTGTCGTTTTTTTCCCACTATGCATTAAGCAGACTATCTGGTACCTAAAATGTATTAAAAAGCTACATTAACAGAATGACTAGATTTACACATTATCACTGATACAGATCCTCAGCACCGAAACAAGTGGATGATCCCAGACATAGCAGCCATAGCATGCTTTTTCTTTATTTTGCAGAGCAGTTTTGGGTTTGCAGCAAAACTGAGCAGAAAGTACAGGGTTCCCAGATACCAGCTGCGCCTGACATATACACAATTCCGATCCCACTATCAAGATCCCGCACTCGGATGATACATTTGTTACAGTCCATGAGCCTACATCATTATTACTCCGAATCCGAAGGGCCACCTGTTTATACCTTTTAGACCCCACAGTATACTACCAATGAAATCCCTATTTACACAAGGTAGTTTGTGTTGGATTTCTGTCATTTACAACTGAAAGCATCGTCATTTACAAGTGAAAGCACTCCATCTTCCAGGCTTACTTCCAGAATACTTCTTTCTCCCACTCAACACTTTGGATTCACTTTTCTTTTTAACCACTCCTGGATACTCTTTCATTAATTCCCACTGTCCTGCTTCAGGCTCCACTATTATATTCCATCTGCATCCCCTGAAGGGCAAAGAACTTGCTTTATCCATCTTTGCACTTTCCACAGCACTTTTTTGGTTTGTTTTTTGGGTGTTTTTTTTTTAGCTGCTAAGTCGTGTCCAGAGTTTTTCATCCCCATGGACTGTAGCCCGCCAGGCTCCTCTGTCCACCACACTTATGGTACCTAGTTACTGATCTTCACGGGGCTTCCCAGGTGGCACTAGTGGTAAAGAACCCACCTGCTAATGCAGGAGGCATGAGAAACAGGGGTTAGATCCCTGGGTCGGGAAGACCCCTTGGAGGACCCACTCCAATATTCTTGTCTGAAGAATCCCATGCACAGAGAAGCCTGGCAGGCTATGGTCCATAGCGTCAAAAAGAGTCAGACACGACTGAAGCGACTTAGCACACACACACACAAATCATCTTCATAAATGTACATTATAACAAAGTAAAATACCAAATGACATGTAAGGCGATTCTATTATTGCATGCCTTCATTAAATTTTTTTCCTCTAAACTTTCCTTTATAACATAATGGTCAAGCCAGGATTCAATAAAGCAATGCTATCTTCCAAGAAGTAAAACAAAAGTCTCATCAAAAAATATTTTAAACAGAATCAAAAAATGTTGGTGGTATTTATAGCCTAGAATTTTCAAGCCAAGTATATCTCACCCCATGTACACATGGATACCCAAGTAAAGATGATTGTCATATTCACCGAGAGCAATAGAATATAATTTGTTTGCCTTTTTAGGTAAATTAAAAGCATTTGAGATGTAGAACCCTGAAGGCATAAATGGACTTGCGTAAAAGTACAAATGAAGCCGGGAGGCACCCACAAGGCCATTCCATTGTTAAAATATTAAAACAGTTCCACAAACGCTACTTCAGTTCAGTTCAGTTCATTCGCTCAGTCGTGTCCGACTCTTTGCAACCCCATAAACCACAGCATGCCACATCTCCCTGTCCATCACCAACTCCCAGAATTCACCCAAACTCATGTTCATTGAGTCGGTGATGCCATCCAACCATCTCATCCTCTGTCATCCCCTTCTCCTCCTGCTCCCAATCTTTCCCAGCATCAGGGTCTTTTCCAATGAGTCAGCTCTTCGCATCAGGTGGCCAAAGTATTGGAGTTTCAGATTCAACATCAGTCCTTCCGATAAACACCCAGGAGTGATCTCCTTTAGGATGGACTTGTTGGATCTCCTTATAGTCCAAGGGACTCTCAAGAGTCTTCTCCAACACCACAGTTCAAAAGCATCAATTCTTCGGTGCTCAGCTTTCTTCACAGTCCAACTCTCACATCCATACTTGACTACTGGAAAAAAGATAGCCTTGACTTTTTTCCAGCCTTTGTTGACAAAGTAATGTCTCTGCTTTTTAATATGCTATCTAGGTTGGTCATAACTTTCCTTTCAAGGAGTGTCTTTTAACTTCATGGCTGCAATCACAATCTGCAGTGATTTTGGAGCTCAAAAAAATAAAGTCAGCCACTGTTTCCACTGTTTCCCCATCTATTTCCCATGAAGTGATGGGACCAGATGCCATGATCTTCGTTTTCTGAATGTTGATCTTTAAGCCAACTTTTTCACTCTCCTCTTTCACTTTCATCAATCGGCTCTTTAATTCTTCACTTTTTGGCATAAGGGCGGTGTCATCTGCATATATGAGATTATTGACATTTCTCCCGGCAATCTTGATTCCAGCTTGTGCTTCTTCCAGCCCGGCATTTCTCATGATGTACTCTGCATATAAGTTAAATAAGCACAGTGACAATATACAGCCTTGACGTACTCTTTTTTCTATTTGGAACCAGTCTGTTGTTCCATGTCCAGTTCCAACTGTTGCTTCCTGACCTGCATATAGGTTTCTCAAGAGGCAGGTCAGGTGGTCTGGTATTCCCATCTCTTGAAGAATTTTCCACAGTTTATTGTGATCCACACAGTCAAAGGCTTTGGCATAGTCAATAAAGCAGAAGTAGATGTTTTTCTGGAACTCTCTTGCTTTTTCGATGATCCAGCGAGTGCTGGCAATTTGATCTCTGGTTTGTCTGCCTTTTCTAAATCCAGCTTGAACATCTGGAAGTTCACGGTACACATATTATTGAAGCCTGGCCTGGAGGATTTTGAGCATTACTTTACTAGCATGTGAGATGAGTGCAATTGTGCATTAGTTTGAGCATTCTTTGGCATTTCCTTTCTTTGGGATTGGAATGAAAACTGACCTTTTCCAGTCTCATGCCCACTGCTGAGTTTTCCAAATTTGCTGGCATATTGAGTGCAGCACTTTCACAGCATCATCTTTTAGGTTTGAAATAGCTCAACTGGAATTCCATCACCTCCACTAGCTTTGTTCATAGTGATACTTCCTAAGGCCCACTTGACTTCACATTCCAGAATGTCTGGCTCTAGTGAGTGATCACAGCATCATAGTTACCTGGGTCATTAAAGTCTTTTTTGTACAGTTCTTCTGTATATTCTTACAACCTCTTCTTAATATCTTCTGCTTCTGTTAGGTCCATAAAATTTCTGACCTTTATTGAGCCCATCTTTGCATGAAATGTTCCCTTGGTATCTCTAATTTTCTTGAAGAGATCTCTAGTCTTTCCCATTCTATTGTTTTCCTCTATTTCTTTGCAGTGATAGCTGAGGAAGGCTTTCTTATCTCCTTGCTATTCTTTGGAACTCTGCATTCAGATGCTTATATCTTTCCATTTCTCCTTTGCTTTTCACTTCTCTTCTTATCACAGCTATTTGTAAGGCCTCCCCAGACAGCCATTTTGCCTTTTTGCATTTCTTTTTCCATGGGGATGGTCTTGATCCCTGTCTCCTGTACAATGTCACGAACCTCTGTCCATAGTTCATCAGGCACTCTATCTATCAGATCTAGGCCCTTAAATCTATTTCTCACTTCCACTCTATAATCTTAAGGGATTTGATTTAGGTCATACCTGAATGGTGTAGTGGTTTTCCCTACTTTATTCAATTTCAGTCTGAATTTGGCAATAAGGAGTTCATGATCTGAGCCACAGTCAGCTCCTGGTCTTGTTTTTGATGACTATATAAAGCTTCTCCATCTTTGGCTGCAAAGAATATAATCAATCTGATTTCGGTGTTGGCCATCTGGTGATGACCATGTGTAGAATCTTCTCTTGTGTTGTTGGAAGAGGGTGTTTGCTATGACCAGTGTGTTCTCTTGGGAAAACTCTATTAGCCTTTGCCCTGTTTCTTTCCGTATTCCAAGGCCAAATTTTCCTGTTACTCCAGGAGTTTCTTGACTTCCTATTTTTGCATTCCAGTCCCCTATAATGAAAAGGACATCTTTTTTGGGTGTTAGTTCTAAAAGGTCTTGTAGGTCTTCATAGAACCGTTCAACTTTAGCTTCTTCAGCGTTACTGGTTGGGGCATAGACTTGGATTACTGTGATACTGAATGGTTTGCCTTGGAAATGAACAGAAATCATTCTGTCATTTTTGAGATTACATCCAAGTACTACATTTCAGACTCTTTTGTAGACTATAATGGCTACTCCATTTCTTCTAACTAGCTTCTATTCCTAAGCTTCCTAACTGTCCCAAATCTCTTTCCAGAGAATTTCCTTTCTACCCATCCTAAGATCCAATGCCCAAAGGATTGATACCTAATCCCACTCTTACATTAGAGGCAGGATTCTTTCTGATTAGTTGATGGTCAGACCATATATGACTTTGGGTCTTTTGCTATCACTTCTACAAATAGGTAAACAGGGAAAAAAGGTGAAAAGCCTTCAACCAAGCAAAATATTCAATGATTCCCTATCCTACTACCACAGACTATGTCTTTTTACAACAGAAAGATCAAGAATGAGAAATAGAACCTTACAAAAAGTTTCTATATTTGGGCTATACGAGTGTGGTTCATTTTAGGCATTCATCAAGCACATACAAGAATGCATTGTCCTCTTGGTCAGGGGTTCATGGGGTTGAGGTGGCTTATATGTGGTTAGTACTAACTAGGGCCTCCATTAAGAGCTGCTAAAAACTGATTCATTAGAAAAGACTCTGATGCTGGGAAAGATTGAAGGCAAAAGGAGAAGAGGGAAACAGAAGATGAGATGGTTAGATAGCATCACTTGACTCAATGAGCGTGAACCTGAGCAAACTCCCAGGAGATAGTGAAGGACAGGGAAGCCTGGTGTGCTGCAATCCATGAGGTCACAAAGAGTCAGACATGACGTAGTGACTGAACAACAACAAGAACAACAAATTACCTGTTGATAGAATGGTCCAGAAAGTTAAAAACTTGTAAAAGGAAAACTTTTTCAATTTTGATGTGGGACAGAACTGTTTTGTATAATATACTCTCAGCTTCCTTCTGGAAGAACCCAGCATTCCCAATAAAATACCTTAACAATCAGCAAAGTTAGGTAAACTTTAACAGCATTAAGAGTTGCAGGGGGGACTTCCCTGGTGGTCCAGTGGCTAAGACTCCAAGTTCCCAATGCAGGCGACCAGGGTTCGATCTGTGGTCGGGGAACTAGATTGAACATGCCACAATTAAGACTTCTCATGCTGCAGTGAAGACCTAGCATCCCATGTGCTGTAACTAAGACCCAGCACACCCAAATAAATAAATACTTTTTAAAAAAGAGTTGCAGGAGTTGCCGACCTTGGACACACCCTGAGAGCTATCTGAGAGGCTGTCTCCCAGGCTATAGTCATCATTTTGCCCCAAATAAAACAACTCATGAAGAGAAAAAATAAAAGAGTTGCAGGTCGAATTCCCAGGAATCAGACTCAGAGAGAATTCAGCATGCAGGGTACACCCAGGGGATCAGCATGTGTGTATGGGAGTGGATGAGAGCCAAATTGGGCAGGGGGACAGGTAGAGTTGTGCAGCCTCACAGCAGGCTCACCAGCCCCATGAAGACCTCTGAGCCAGAGTAGCCTGTCAGAGGCTTCAGAACAGTCTTGAACTCGGCAAAGAACAAGTAGTGTGCTGGCAAATTGAACTCTGAGAAAACAAAAGCCCTGACTTGTTAGTGTTGGCTGATTTCCATAGTAGAAACACCACACCATACCTAATTTTATGAATGTCGTATCACTGAACAAGGAATTGGAGATGTGCAAAAGTCAGGCCTCAAGAGCCAGAAGAAGCTGGCTCCAGCTCACCACTGACCAAGATGACCAGGTCTTTCCTGTCCACATCCATCGGTCAATGGATGTGGGAGGGAGCATGGCCTTGGGCAAGGCAGCCCTCTGCATCTGATACAGTCCCTGAAGGGTTTGACCACTGAAGGCAGTCTACTGACACCACTCCCAGCAGCTGGGGCAATGAGTCCTTTTCTGATAGGGAGTCTGGGCCACCCATCACAGAGTCCACCATACTTGTTCTGGGAAACTAAGTCACCTCCTACTCAACTAGCTGTCCGTCAAGAGTCTAGTCACCTTTCACCTCTAGATGGAAAGATGTCCAGTGGTCCCAAATGATAAACACCCAGAGAGTGATAAAGGCAAAAGAAACTCCAGAAGTTCAGAGGCAGATGAAGCCACTCAGACAGGCCTCCACAGAAAAACAATGGTTTGAGCCTACCTTGACAGATGAGTAGAATTGTGGTAGAAAAGCAGAGGGGACTGATGAGCAGCTACCTTGTCTTGCAGTTAGAATCCTGTCCCTAACACTTACTCATTTTCAGGCCTTGCACAAATTATTTTACTTCTTTGTGCTTCAGTTTCCCTGTAGGTAAAATGGGGATGGTGATGATAATAATAATGTAATAATAGTAATAATATTATCTACTGCAAAGTGTTGTTGCCATAAGTTAATTCACAGTAAAATTTGTATTAATGTTTGGCAGTATAAGGCCCCCAATAAGTGAGTTGTTATTGCATGGAGATAAACATGAAAATATCATATAGCAGAGTAGTGTAAAAAAATTTACACACACACACATTACATGTATGTAAACTTCATTTCACTGGAACTGGGGAGCTGAACAGGTAGACCCTGTTATTTACAAAAGCCAGGGCAAGAAAACAAATGGATGCCTTCAGTTTCCCAGCCCAGACCGTGTCCTACACCACAAAGCCCCAGACATGTGCATATAGACACCTCAGCTGCCATCCTTAGCGTCATTTACTGATTCCCCAGCCACAGTCAATCCTCAAGCTTTTGAGGACATACTGGCAGCTGGATCAGCCCCCAGGAAGGCAAGCCCTGGGGAACAGCCCATGCAATGCTGGAGGTAGAGTCTTGGCTTTGGTACAGGGAATTCTAATACCCCAGGAACCTGGTCTAGAAGGAGGGGGTTCCAGGTAGTCACTTCCTTGAGCAGAAGGACATGCAGCCAGAGAAGGACCTAAAGCAGGTCAGCAGATCTAAGGGTAGTCCTTGGTAGTTCTACTGGGGATCAACCCTTTTTACTCAATATTCCATCTTTAGTCCTTATGGGATTACCATAAAGTCATCATGTCATGCTGATTAATATTGATGTTTGACAGAAAACAACAAAATTCTATAAAGCAACTATCCTTCAATAAAACAAATAAATTTTAAGAAAGTAAAAAAGTAGACAAAAAAGATACAAACAACTTTTTAAAAAAAGGTAATCATGTCATAAGAGAGGCTTTGCTGTACTAGAAAAGGCATTGGATTGAGGATCAGGACCTCTGAAATTATGATCCTAGACACAAAGTCTAGGATCATAGATTATATTTATTATACTTGTTATAACTCACAGCACCAAACACCATGATAGTTCATAGTAAGATCTAACAGAAAATTTATATTTGTAATATTAAAGACACTCCAAAATCACTGCAGATGGTGACTGCAGCCATGAAATTAAAATAAACTCCTTGGAAGAAAAGCTATGACCAATCTAGACAGCATATTAAAAAGCAAAGACATTACTCTGCTGACAAAGGTCTAGAGAATCAAAGCTATGGTTTTTCCAGGAGTCATGTATGGATGTAAGAGTTGGACAGTAAAGAAAACTGAGCACCGAAGAACTGATGCTTTTGAACTGTGGTGTTGGAGAAGACTCTCGAGAGTCCCTTGGACAGCAAGGAGATGAAATAAGTCAATCCTAGAGGAAATCCGTCCTGAATATTCATTGGAAGGACTGATGTTGAAGCTGAAGCTCCAATACTTTGGCCACCCGATGTGAAGAAGTGACTCATTGGAAAAGACCCTGATGGTAGGAAAGATTGAAGGCGGGAGGAGAAGGGGATGACAGGGGATGAGATGGTTGGATGGCATCACCAACTCAATGGACATGAGTTTGAGCAAGCCCCGGGAGTTGGTGATGGACAGGGAGGCCCGGCATTCTGCAATCCATGGGGTCACAAAGTCAGACACTACTGAGAGACTGAACTGAGTGTAAAAGACTATTGAGTTCCAGAATTTAATTCAAGGTGTTTCAAAAAAAAATCCAACCCAAGGTTCAAGCCTGTCTCTGAGAGCTAGATCCCCCTTTTCTTTTTTATCTTCTAAAAGTTCACCATCCTTCCTCACACACCCAAATGAACTTTCACACTATTCAGTCCTTTTCACTAGAATGGGAATCACTGATACAAAAGAGCCCCAACGCCCAAAGCACTTGCTTCAGTTCCTGCAGTTCAGTTCAGTTCAGTCACTCAGTCGTGTCCAACTCTTTGCGACCCCATGAATCGCAGCACGCCAGGCTTCCCTGTCCATCTCCTTATTTCACATATTTTAACTAATTACTATACAAATGAAAGTTGTTTACTCAACAGGTAGATTGTTAAAAGTACATGTACAAGAAACCAACATCTCTCAGATAGATACCTGTTTGAAAGTTTGTGCTTTCGAAAGTAAATAACATCAGAAATTAAATTATATAGAAGGAAACTTATACGTAAGCTGTTCACAGTCACTGAAATGAAAGATAGATGTTAAAGGGAATGAGAATGGGATGGTAAGTAATGAGAAGTAAGAACATCTTCTTAACTTTTTCTGAGGAGAATTTCCCCTGGCCTATGGTGTCTTTCTGGAATCCAGAACTAGAAAATAGCTTTTATCCTATTGGCTGGAGTGTAATTGTTCTCTCCAGAAGTTGTCAAGTGGTGTGTGTACGTGTGTGTGTGTGTGTTGAGGATGCTTTGTGAGACTCACTGAGCTGCACATAACTCACTGCCATGTATTTGTGTAACTGGAGTCATCTCAGATTGTTTTGCTGACTTATTTTCACACTCTGTTTCAAAACTGTTGAATTAGACCACTCTGGAACCCCTGAGAAAGTCCTCCAGACCAAGGTGGGCAAGAGCAGGTTCCAGCCAGAGCTGACTCACTTCAGTGCATCTGAATGTTGTTTTACACATTTTCACGACCAAGTTGCTCCTGATTGAACTTACTCACACTTTCATGTTGGAGCATTTGGCCCTTGCCAATCCCCAACCTAGGGATCAAACCTGTGTCTCCTGTGTATCCTGCATTGGCAGGTGGATTCTTTACCACTAGTGCCACCTGGGAAGCCCCAGATAAAGTAAGTTTGCCCTTTTTCTCAGCCTTTGCCCATGATATAATTTGTTTTTAAATATAACTACATAGTTGTGGAATAAAATTCGTATTTTATGAGAAAAATTTAAACATAAAAAATTCTTCTCTAACCTCTGGCTTCCCCTCTCCCCAACTGTGCATTGCATATTTGCAATACATGGACCAAACCTCCCCCACCGGCAGGAATACCTGCTCAACTCTAAAGAGCAACCTTCTCCAGCGGCATTGACAGCTCCTTTAAGATAACATTCCTCCCTGCTCTTGCAAGGGGTCACGTGAACCACCACAACGATGCTTACATTTGCATTATGTAAACTGTCAATCTCACATCATTTCAGGTACAGCCCTCTGTCTCAAGGAAATTTATAGAACTGTGCCTTCTACCAGGTGAAACAGTTCTCAGAGCTTTCTGAGATGCTCTTCCCAGTTTATAACCCTCAAGTTTGGCTCAAGTAAAATTTTCCAATTCTTTCTTAGATCGTCAACGTAGTCTAATTATTGGGGAAAAAAGAGTTGCAAGCATCGGGAGAGAGGGCCACAGGGCAAAATATTCCAAGGATCTTGATATTTTCCTCCTGTTAGCCTTGTCTCCTACTCTTTTTCTTCCACACTGTTAAGCTTTACAGCTTTGAACAGTAGACATTTAGTGCGGTGACTATATTATTGGCATGATTGTGGTTTGGGACTTGAAGTTTTTAGAGGGCAGAGATAAGTTGAAAATCACATCCTGTGGAGAAGTGCTTAGTAAATAAGAATGAGGGGCATCTTCTACAAGCATTTGAGAAGATCCCTTGTCACTTTCAGGTGTAGATTTCTGCGCAGTGGATGACCCAGTAAACACAATGATACCTTTGATTCCTGGGAGGGATAGGTTTATTAAGGAAGGGAGGAAAAGAGGAAGTAACATTCAAATCTAGTCTCTCTCATAAACTGAGCTCCTCAACACACACACACATTCACACATACACACTCACTCACTCACTCATTGGCACACAGACACACACAGAATTTGCTATTCTTTAGCTAATGGGATTGGCACTGCTTAAAGCAGATTGCTAGGTCATTGTCTGCGACCACAGCAAGAGAAACATTATTTAAAGGTCATTCAGACCCTAAAAGAAGCGGCTGAGCAGAGTAATTATCAGAAACTCTCCATTAACTGGGGCATCTTTGCTCTTCGTCTGAGTTGGTTTAATAAGGCCCACTAATGGGGCTGTGGGGGAGGGGACCGCTAACGGCTCTAAAAAAGCCCCTTCTTCGCCCCTTTACCTCTGGGGACTGTCTTTAGAGACGCTGACAGTGAAGCCAGAAGTTACCATACTGCAAAATGACCTTCACAAAAACTTGGTGTGGACCCCTACTGCTCAGGATTCTAGATTTCAGAATGAGGAAACATCATTGTCCCTTTCTTCTTTATTGCAAGGTGATTTCCCCCCACTTCCTCTTACTGGTCCTTGGCCCTTTGGGTTTTGGGGAATGTGTCATTGAAAACAGCGGCACTCGGTAGGAATAAAGCAGGATGACGCCCTGGGCAATTTCCCCTTTAGCTTGCTGCTGCTTCTCATCTTCCAGGGGTCTACTTCTCCAGAAAAATCACTGTCCCATTATTTCTTTTAAGTCTGTGATGCACTTACGTTTCAGACTTAGGATGGCCACTTGGATTCAAACTGCCGTGTTATAATCAGCCAGCTTTAACAAAGGCCTCAAACACTCAGCTTTCCTGGAGGCTTGTATCTCACAAGGGAACTCTTGTGTGTTACTTATAGTTTTAGCTGGGAAGTGACCTGAACTGTCCATTTCTCACATCCCCTGGTCCAACCCTAGACGAAGCTGTCATCTCTTCTCCCCTGGGTGACTGCAATCCTCCCCTAGCTAGTCTTCCAGCAGCACTGTTTGCCTCCCAACTCATTCTCCATACAACAACCAGAACAACTCTTTCAAAACATAAATGTAATTAAACATCTCAGTGGCCTCCTGTTATTCATGAGAATTCTTGATATACTCTACAAGACCCAACATGGTCTGGCCCTTTCTTCCTCTCTAGTAATGTCTTATATCATGCTTTCTCCAGCTATTTGTTCCAGTCACTGGGGCCTTTTTCAGTGATGGATCATGTCCTGATCATTCCTGCCACAGGGCCTTTGCACATCTTTCTTCCTGGTATTCCTTTTGTCTAGTACCGTCCACTCATCCTTCAGCTGTCAGATCAGTAGGCAGATCTTCAGGAAAGTCTTCCCTGACTGCTCTTCTGGGTCAATAACTTTTATTTCATTCATTTATAAACCATATATGCCTTCATGGCATGTGTGCATGCTCAGTTGCTTCAGTTGTGTCTGACTCTTTGCAACCCCATGGACCTTAGCCTGCCAGGCTCCTCTGTCCATGGGATTTCCCAGGCAAGAATATTGGAGTGGGTTGCCATGCCCTCCTCCAGGGGATCTGCCTGATCCAGGTATCAAACCTGCATCTCCTGAGTCTCCTACATTGCAGATGGATTCTTTACCACTGAGCCGCTAGGGAAGCCCACTGCAATTAAACTTTTACATTTATTGGAACGATTTGTATATTTATAATTACCTCCTCAAGAGACTGTAATGTCATGAGAACAGTCATAATCTCTGTAAGCAATAATTACATCTGGTTTTGTACATCTGTATCCTCAGGGCTCAGAACAATATCTGTGACCTAAGTAATTGCCTATTTTCAATTTTTCAACCAAAGTTTGTTCCCTGAGAGGTTTCCAAGACACTACATTTGGAATTACCTATACTCCATATTTTCCCCTATCAGAGTACAGGCCTGTTCTCCTTTCCTGTGAGATTAAAGACTAATTTTCTAGTTTCAGAGGTAGAACTAAAAGCACATTCTTATTCCCCTAATAAGTGGACCCATATGCAGTAACATAGATTCACAAGGCTCAAAGAAGCACCACAAGCTTTAATGATACCTCCTGTTTTGTCATGACCTAGTGGGAAAGAGAATGGGTGTATAGCCAAAGAGGAGAGGCAAGGATTACAGATTGTCAGCACTGCAGGCATATCGGCACAGAGATGGCCAGGTGTGATTGTTCCAGTTGGTTTTGGCCCCCATGAAAACTGAGGACTTTCTCTACTGGTTGGAGAAAGAAGGGTGGAGCTCGGCAGATGCAAAGTAAGAGCACAGATTTGAATGTGTGTTCTGTTGCTTGGAGTGTTCTGGGGAGATGGCCATCAAGGCTGGCCTAAATGGGGCAAGCTGAGTGTCCTGTGACTTGCACTGAGCAGCACCAGGCATTCAGACAGTGGACTCACCAATCGCACATACTCACTCCTTTTAAAAACTAAGGCTGGAAGTCAACTGCACACTTGAATTTCACAGTTGTGGCCAACTAAATTCAGACTGCTCTATTGTAATCAAGCTGCATCAGCCAGCCTTGAGCTTCCACTAATTTAGAAACAGTTTGGAAATTAAAGGAAAAAAGTCTTATGATAAAGTTATGTTTTCAGAGAATCTGAGGTTCCGTAAAGAAACTGTCTGCAAAGGCCAGCATGTCCTTTGTCCCTTATCATGTAACTGTAAATTCACGTGGTCACATGCATGGATTCCAGATATACTCAAGTTCAGAACCAGGACCAGAAAGTTTTGTGGACTTGGTAATAGTGGAATAGATGGCTGCAAATTGTTACATAATCTCTACTGTTGTCTAAATTACTGAGAAAATCTGCAAACCTCCAAACTCAGTTAACATGTATCCTATGAGCATCTCTCGACTCTCAAACTACAAAGGACACAGAAGAGTATAAAATAGGGTGTCTACTTATCACAGAGAACTGGCAATCTATAATGAAAGATACATGTTTTACAAATAAATGAGACAACAGGTACAATGAATCCTGAATTGTTGGGTTCTAGTCCAGAGTCTCTACAAACGTGGTCCACAACCTGTAGCATCAGCATCACTTGGAAGCATTGTTAGAAATGCAGGCTTCCAGACCTACTGCAGTTCCACTGAAACAATCTCTGGGGGCAGGAAAACAGGAGGCTGACAATCTCTCCAGCGGCTTCTCATACATACTGAAGTTTTAAGGCATTATAAAAGTTGAGGAAAGACGTTTGAATGGAGTGAGAACTTGGGGAAGTGTTTCAAGGAAACCCTTGAGTTTAATCTGGGTTGTCCTTGAAAATTAGGTAAGTATAATAGAATTTGGAATAATGAAGGGTTCATGGGAGGGCATTCCAGGCAGAAGGAATAATAGGAACAAAGGCTTGAAGGGGAAAATATACATGGCATGGAAGAAGCTAATGAAAGCTGAAAGTTCGGGAGTGGTATGAAGACAAGGCCAAATCTTGTAAGGAAGTGAGTTTTAGAAAACATGCTACATATAAAATATGAATCTATGTATGCATATATATCGATATCTAGTTTTTTCTGATTTAAAGGATAATATATTTTTGTATAAAAACATAAGACATTAGAGAAGTGAGCAATACAGAAAAAATATAATGTTTCTCATGACCTCCTCAAAAAGAAAAAAAGAAAGTAACATTTTGATGTAGATCCCCTTAGACTTTTTTCTACGCAGAGTCTAATCACCTCTGCCCCTGACAAAAGACAACAAATAAAAGTCTCCTTTGCTTAAGGCTGTGCAACTTTCTTTGTTCATTTCACAACACAGTTCTCTACATTCTTGTCAGTCTTTTCTGTTAGTCCTAAAGATCTACCTCATTTTTTTTTTAAATGGTCCCATGTATTCTCTGTAGAATAAGGTAGCACTTAATGCACGCCTTGCTTTATCACTGTTGGTTCTTAGGCTGGGGAGAATCTGATGAGGCGGTGTTTTAGAATATAGTTGTAAAGAGGGCTATGCTGTGTGATGTGCTCAAACTTTGAGAAGATCAGCTTGAGTGGAAGCCTGGTTATTCTGAGCCAGCTCTTTACTGAAGTGACCATAGGAGGCTATAGCTAAATATTAATATCTACTTCTGTATCTGTTTGTATATGTATATCAATATATGTGGGTTTCTCTGGTGGCTCAGTGGTAAAGAATCTGCCTGAAATGCAGAAGACTGCCTGCAATGCAAGAGATGCAGTTTCAATCACTTGTTTGGGAAGGTCCCCTGCAGAAGGAAATGGCAACCCACTTCAGTATTCTTGCCTGGGAAACCCCATGGACAGAGGAGCCTGGCGGGCTAACCCCAGGGGTTTGCAAAGAGTCAGACACGACTTAGCGACTGAACAACAGCACAACAGAGATAAACATCTTCTGAAAATGGGTTGTTTTAGCAGATTGTCCATTCAGACTGCAATAACAAAATACCATAATCTGAGTAGTTTTTAAACAACAAATATTTGCTTCTCACCATTCTAGAGGCTGGGAAGTCCAAGATCTTGGCACCTGCAGATGTGGAGTCTGGGTAAGACCCAGACTTACCTCTTCCTCGTGGAAGGCACCCTCTCCCTGGGCCCTCACATGGTGGGAGGGGCATGGGACCTCTCTGGGGTCTCTTTAATAAGGGCACCGGTTCCCTCACTCGTGGAGGCTCCACCCTCATGACCTGATTACCTCCCATACGCCTCACCTCCTAATAGTGTCATCTTTGAGGTTAGTCTCTCAGCATATGAGTTTGAGGGGGCACAAACATTCAGAACCTATCGTGGATCTTTCTCCTCCATAGCACTGGGACTGTGTATTAAAATTCTTGTGACTTAAGAAACAAGTGACTTAACCACAAGTCTTTCCTTATGGGAAATTCAAGTATACCCCAAGTTTGTTTATTTCAGTAAATAAAACATTTCAGTAAAGAATCTGTCTGCCTGTGCAGGAGACTCAGGAGACATGGGTTTGATACCTGGGTGGGAAGATCCCCTGGAGGAGGACATGGCTATCCACTCCGGTATTCTTGCCTGGAGAATCCCCTGGACAGAGGAGCTTGGCGGGCTATAATTTATGGGGTCATAAAAAGTTGGCCACGACTAAGCCCGTATGAACCAAATCCCCAGTTTACCTCTATGATATCCATTCTTCCCTCCAGAAAGAACTCCATCTGTATTTGGGATGTTCCAAATAAAAAATGCTCTTAGCTAAAAAAAATACAAAACCAACAACTTTATTTCTCATTCTTGCAGTTAGGATAACAAGTTCTGGCCAATGAGATGTAAGCAAAATCTGATAGATGAGGTTTCTAGGAAAGCTAACTGTTTTCCTCATTTGAAAAAAAGAGACAGGTTTGGCTTGTTGTGAGCATTTTGCTTTTGTTTTTCTTGCTGTATCTTGAGGGGACTGTTAGCACAGGATCTTGAGGTTTAGCAGCTATGCTGCGAGCTTAAAGGGAAAAGACAGACGTGAAGGATGTTGACACCAAAAAACTAGAGGGAGCATGCATCACTGATGGCACTGTCCCTTATGGGAGAAAAATATTCCCCTCCCTGGCTTAAACCATTGTTTAAACCACTAGCTTCCCAATATGAGGACTGAGAACATCATCCCCAATGGATTAAACCATAGAACTTTCTTTGGAGGACAGTTAGAAAAAGAGAGACCTAGAGTCTGACATTCAGTTTCCCACCCCCCACCCCCAGACTTAGCAGAATTATTAAAACCAGCAGTCACCCAAGGGTAGGGCAGTGGGAGCCTAAGGAAACTAACTAAATGCTGTCTGCTGTTCATTATCACCACGTTCCTACAAATGTCAAAAGTCAGAGAAAAAGTCTTTGCCTAAATGCTAAACAATTGTTGAGGTTCCTGAATTTTAATAAGATGCATGAATGTCAACTTAGCACATTTTATTACTTGTTCTTTAGTAAATGTTCTAAATGTTCTACATGGATATTAATTACAAAAATTCCCAGTTATATACTGGGTTTTCAACACACAGGCACATGCAAGCTCATTTCAAATGTAACTTTATACTGGTTCAGGGTTGTCCTAGCTCACTTTAAGGGCCCCAGTTTGTGTTTCCAACCCCTGTGGTACCACAGATGCCTGTCTTTAAGCAGTAGATTTGACGTAAATATCAGAGTGGTTTCAAAGACAAATAATCAGAGCTTCTGTCATTCTTTGTGACTATTTGAACTTTTGGTATTTAAAATAGAAAAGAGTGAAATAGTGCAAACTGCAAGGTGAATATTTCTGATTAGCAATTGCAAAATTTAGTTTATATATAAAATGTTTTACTGAATTCTGACATTATCCTTAATAGAACTCTCTTCTTGTTTATAATGTTGTTAGTTTTTGCAATTATTATTAAATTGTGGTGTTTTAATTCATTACTGTGACTGACCAATATGTAGGTACAAGTTTTTCTTTTTTGACCAGAAAAAACTCACATCATTGTTATTTAGAAGTATTAAGCTGTATTTCCCTTTTTTGTAGTATAAGTTTTTACTCGTATAGTTATATACACAAAATTTAATAAACTATTTCACTGTCTACATTTCTTTTCTTAAAAGACCAGTTTTATTTGTTTTATTTAATTATTATAACTAAAATTAATTTTGTCATATAGAGGATGGTGGTGGTGATGGTTTATTTAGTCTCTAATAAGTCATGTCTGACTCTTGCAAACCCAGGGACTGTAGCCTGCCAGGCTCCTCTGTCCTTGGGATTTCCCAGGCAAGAATACTGGAATGGGTTGCCATTCCTGTCTCCAGGAGATCTTCCCAACCCAGGGATCGAACTTGTGTCTCCTGCATTGGCAGGTGGATTCTCTTATTGCTGAGTCACCCCCATATAGAGGATGATTTTGAGTAGTAAAATTGAAATCACTATTCAAAATGATTTCAATTTTAATTGATTTTCGTACTTATCACCAGTCATTTCATTTCATGACTTCCCAGTTCAAAGGTTTGTTAGAGTCCATCATACGTAGTTTTATTAAAGGGTGCATGGGTGGCGTCCTTTCTGCGTGCTGGCAAATAGGAGTCTTTGCTGTCCTTCCCCAAGTGGCAACACAGCTAAATGCTATTCAGTTTCAACCTCATTCCTTTGCGTTCAGAAAGCATTGCTTTATTGTCATATGAATTTGATGGGCAAAGAAAGTAAAGCTTGTGAAAAGTCTGATTTTTTAAATTTGCTTGTTTCAGGTAGCTTTTCTTAAGAAAGAAAATAGATTATGGCAGGATTTTTTTCCCTCTTAATCTTGTGCTTCAAAAATTTTGTACAAATATATTTTAAGTGTGAATTTCTTCTTTTTTTTTTAATTAAAGTATTTTGTTGTTTAACCACTAAGTTGTATCCAACTCTTTTGCCATCCCATGGACTGTAGCCTGCCAGGCTTCTCTGTCCATGTGAATTCCCAAGCAGGAATACTGGAGTGGGTTACTCTTTCCTCCTCCAGAGGACCTTCCCAACCCAATGATTGAATCAGCAAATTCTTAACCACTGTTCAGTTCAGTTCAGTCACTCAGTCGTGTCCAACTCTTTGTGACCCCATGAATCACAGCACGCCAGGCCTCCCTGTCCATCACCAACTCCCAGATTTTACTCAAACTCATGTCCATCGAGTCAGTGATGCCATCCAGCCATCTCATCCTCTGTCGTCCCCTTTTCCTCCTGCCCCCAATCCCTCCCAGCATCAGAGTCTTTTCTAATGAGTCAACTTTTTGCATGAGGTGACCAAAGTATTGGAGTTTCAGCCTCAACATCAGTCCTTCCAATGAACACCCAAGACTGGTCTCCTTTAAGATGGACTGGTTGGATCTCTTTGCAGTCCAAGGGACTCACAAGAGTCTTCTCCAGCACCACAGTTCAAAAGCATCAATTCTTCAGCACTCAGCTTTCTTCACAGTCCAATTCTCACATCCATACATGATCGCTGAAAAAACCATAGCCTTGACTAGATGGACCTTTGTTGGCAAAGTAATGTGAATTAAAGCTTTTTAACATGCTATCTAGGTTGGTCATAACTTTCCTTTCAAGGAGTAAGCATCTTTTAATTTCATGGCTGCAATCACCATCTGCAGTGATTTTGGATTGACTATGCCAAAGCCTTTGTGTGGATCACAATAAACTGTGGAAAATTCTTCAAGAGATGGGACTACCAAACCACCTGACCTGTCTCTTGAGAAATGTGTATGCAGGTCAGGAAGCAACAGTTAGAACTGGACATGGAACAACAGACTGGTTCCAAATACGAAAAGGAGTACATCAAGGCTGTAGATTGTCACTCTGTTTATTTAACTTCTATGCAGAGTACATCATGAGAAATGCTGGGCTGGAAGAAGCACAAGCTGGAATCAAGATTGCCGGGAGAAATATCAATAACCTCAGATATGCAGATGATACCGCCCTTATGACAGAAAGTGAAGAGGAACTAAAAAGCCTCTTGATGAAAGTGGAAGAGGAGAGTGAAAAAGTTGTCTTAGAGCTCAACATTCAGAAACCTAAGATCATGGCATCTGGTCCCATCACTTCATGGGAAATAGATGGGGAAATAGTGGAAACAGTGTCTTTACCACTGGGCCACCAGTAAAGCCCCTGCATATATCTTTTTGAATTAGAGGTTTTGTCTTTTCTGGATATATCCCCAGGAGTGGGATTGCTGGATCATGTGGTAGCTCTATTTTTAGTGTTTAAAGGAACTTCCATACCATTTTCCATAGTGGTTGTACTAATTTACATTCTCACCAAGAGTATGCGAGGGTTTCCTTTTCTTAAGTGTGGGCTTCTCTTGATGGACTTTACCTAGGACGTGGTTTAGCACTTTTACTCTAAACGTCTTTATTCATTCATCCACGTCTTGTCTTATCTCAGATCTACTTTATAATGGTGCTGACATTTTTTTCCTAACACAACAAAGAACACAAACACAGCCCTACCAGCAGTCACTCATTACTATAATTTAAAAGCCTACCTCTCCTACCCGGAGAGCATCATGCTTAGTAGAATAAGTCAGACAGAGAAAGACAAATGCTGTATATTATCACTTATATGTAGAATCTAAAGAATAAAACAAACTAGTGAATGTAACAAAAAAGAAGCCAACTCATATATAGAGAGAACAAACTAATGAGTACCAGTGGGGAGAGGGAAACTGGATGACAGATGTAGGGAATTAAGAGGTACAAATTACTACACATAAAATGAATAAGTACAAGGATTTATTGCATAGCACAGGGAATACAGGGTTTCCCAGGCGGCTCAGTTGTAAAGAATCCACCTGCCAACACAGGAGACATGGGTTCGATCCCTGGGTTGGGAAGATCCCCTGGAGGAGGAAATGGCAATCCACTCCAGTATTCTTGCCTGGAAAAAAAAAATCTCATGGCCAGAGGAGACTGGTGGACTACAGTCCATGGGGTCTCAAAGAGACACAACTGAGCACACACACACACACACACAAGGAATATAGCCAGTATTTTATGACTATAAATGGAGTATAATCTATAAAAAATTTGCTGTACACTGGAAACTAATATTGTAAACCGTTATACCGCAATATAATATATACACCCATACATACATATACACACATACATACATATATCCACACATACATACATCCATAAAAGCACACAACTCCTTCCCTGGCAATTCTGGTGCCCAACAAGCTGTGACGCACCTCTTCACCCCCATCCTCCTGTGGAGAATGACTCTTCTATCAAATCTCTGGTGGCTGAGTGTTTCCATTCCAAGCTCTTCTCAAGGAACGTCTGCTGACTCTCTTCTTTGCTCTCTCTCTTTTGTTTCCATCATCTAAACTTTTTCATTTCTCTCTCCTGTTCTCTGTATTTTGGGAGTTATTTAACTTGTCACCTATATCACAATAGCCTTAATTTTGCAATATCTTCCAATGTTGTTTTTTTTTTTTAATCCCAGCATTCAGTTTTAATTTCCTTCCAATCTTTTATCACATAATTTTTCCTTTAAATAAAAATCTTGTTGCATTTTCATTTCACCCTGATGTTTTCTTGTGCTATTTCCTTCTTTTAATAACTCCTAACCCTTCCCTTTGAAAAAGTCCATTGGGACCTACTAAGGCTGTCAGTTCCCTGAATTTTCAGTAGTCTACAGTGGACCAAAGCCTGGAGCAAGCTCTTCCTAGGAGGCTCCTGTGAGTTGTTTCCTTTCTCCTCTTCTGCAATAGTATTTTTTTTTCTCTCTAGGTTGCTGTGTTTTGTTATTTTTACTCATCCTTGAGTAAGGTAATCTATGCCCAGACTGAAGCTTTATCATCAGACGTGTTCTTGAATCCGTTTCTTGTCAAGTGGCACCAAGCTGAATTCACACAGCTCTCAGATCACTTTTCAGGATGCAGCCGGCTTCCATCCGTGATCTCCTGCAGTAGGATCTTTCCGTGGAGCCCCCTTCTCGATCGTCTCAGCCCATCCCATCTCTTCCTTCCCCCTGAGAGCTAACACTGTGGGAACTTCTCTGGGGGTCCAGTGGCTAAGACTCTGAACTCACAGTGCCGGGCACCTGGGTTCAATCCTTGGTCAGGGAACTAGGGCCCACTTGCCGCAGCTAAAGATCAAAGATCCTGCATGACGCAACTAAGACCCAGCACAGCCAAATAAATAAATATTTTATAAAAGAGAAGAACTAACACTGTGCCAACACTTGTCATAGTTATTTCCTTGTTTTTGTTTTATAGTCTTATCACCTATGTGACAAAGCATTCCTAAATAATTTAACTAGTATTGACTTCTATTAATCACAGTTAAAAGGAATTTTATATCTTTTTGTGACTTGCTTCTTTGACTCAATTTAATGTATCAGTATCCTCTAAACAGGCACACTCCTACAGTTGAGAAAGTCGAATTTATTTCTGGGTGTTGTGAGAGAGAACGCAGTGCTAGAGGAAGCAAGAAGCATCTCAGTAAGAAGATGATTGGATTTCTTTTAAGACCTCATCTTATATGAAAGTGATTTGAAAGAGTTTAGGGAAGTGGAGCTTTGCTCTGGTTTGAATCCCCCTGGTAATGAAGTAATTCTGTGATTGGGTATTACACTAACTCTTACCTAGAAGGAAGACTTGGGAGAGTTTGAAGGCTATCATGCAAAGAAGTGATGTGACATGAAACAAATCAATATTTAATGAATATTGGACCATTAATGGTGTTTCAAGCTAGACTGGATGAGGACCTGAGCAGAGCAAGCCATGCACAATTGAGTTAGAGAGAAAAAGAAGGGTCAGCTCTAAGACACACTAAAATAGGAAAATTAGATATGTAAGCTGGCTATTTCATTTAAGGAGGAGGCCAAAAGAAGGAAGATCAGTTGTTCAGTTACATATGCTGAGTTGACCTTTAATTTGTCATGTCTAAAAGTATCAGACAAATCCTGTTTGTGTTTTATTTGATCATGGCTTCAACAAAATGGTTCAAATCAGTAATAGAGACTTGAGACTGTAAAACTAACTAAACATCAACTCCCCTCCTTTCCCCTGCAAAACTATCTCATTCTATAGGAGTTTTTGTCATTTTGACTTCCAATCAAGTGGAGAAGGGAATGGCACCCCACTCCAGTACTCTTGCCTGGAAAATCCCATGGACGGAGGAGCCTGGTAGGCTTCAGTCCACGGGGTCGCTGAGTCAGACACGACTTAGCGACTTCACTTTCACTTTTCACTTTCATGCATTGGAGAAGGAAATGGCAACCCACTCCAGTGTTCTTGCCTGGAGAATTCCAGGGATGGAGGAGCCTGGTGGGCTGCCGTCTATGGGGTCGCACAGAGCCGGACACGACTGAAGTGACTTAGCAGCAGCAGCAGCAGCAGCAGCAACCAATCAAGAGGCTGTTAGTTGTGGTACAAAAAATATTTAATAAAAACATTAAAACGTTCAAACATATGGAATAATAAAAGAGTAATATAACAAATGCATTTATACCCACTGTCAAATGTTATTATTTTGTGATATTTGCTTTTGACATTTTATTATGAAAAAATTATAGGTTCAGTCCAGTTTCATTCTTCTTCCATCTAGAGGCAATCATGATCACACATTTGATGTTTACTCTTTGCTATCTATGATTTTTTAAGAGAAAAATTGCACATATTTAAGATGTACCACATGATGATTTGATGTATATATTCATAATAAAACTATTTACTTTTTAGAGTCAGGATAATTAACATATTATCTCTTCACATAGTTGCCAGTTTTGGGGTGTGATACAAGCACCTAAAATCTACTTCCTTTGCATTTCTAGTATTCAATACAGCAAATTTCTAGTATTCAATACAGTAATAAATTATAACAAAAATTATAGTCATCATACTCTACATTCTATGATTTGTGTACTGATATATCATGAGAAACACTGGGCTGGAAGAAGCACAAGCTGGAATCAAGATTGCAGGGAGAAATATCAATAACCTCAGATATGCAGACGATACCACCCTTATGGCAGAAAGTGAAAAGGAACTAAAAAGCCTCTTGATGAAAGTGAGAGAGGAGAGTGAAAAAGTTGGCTTAAAGCTCAACATTCAGAAAACGAAGATCGTGGCATCTGGTCTCATCACTTCATGGGAAATAGATGGGGAAACAGTGGAAACAGTGTCAGACTTAATTTTTTGGGGCTCCAAAATCACTGCAGGTGGTGATTGCGGCCATGAAATTAAAAGACGCTTACTCCTTGGAAGGAAAGTTATGACCAACCTAGATAGCATATTCAAAAGCAGAGACATTACTTTGCCAACAAAGGTTCGTCTAGTCAAGGCTATGGTTTTTCCAGTGGTCATGTATGGATGTGAAAGTTGGACTGTGAAGAAGGCTGAGCACCAAAGAATTGATGCTTTTGAACTGTGGTGTTGTAAAATACTCTTGAGAGTCCCTTGGACTGCAAGGAGATCCAACCAGTCCATCCTAAAGGAAATCAGTCCTGGGTGTTCATTGGAAGGACTGATGCTGAAGCTGAAACTCCAATACTTTGACCACCTCATGTGAAGAGTTGATTCATTGGAAAAGACCCTGATTCTGGGAGGGATTGGGGGCAGGAGGAAAAGGGGACGACAGAGGATGAGATGGCTGGATGGCATCACCGACTCGATGGACGTGAGTTTGAGTGAACTCCGGGAGTTGGTGATGGACAGGGAGGCCTAGCGTGCTGCGATTCATGGGGTCGCAAAGAGTTGGACACGACTGAGTGACTGAACTGACTGACTGACTGACCATCTACATGGATCCCCACCCAATATACAATATTAATCATTACTTTTTTTTTAACTTTTTGTTTTGTTGGTGTATAGCCAACTAACAATGCTGTCATAATTTCAGGTGAAGAGCAGAAACTCAGCCATACATACACAAGTATCCATTCTCCTCCAAACTCGTCTCCTATCCAGGCTGCCACATGATATTGAGCAGAGTTCCATGTTGTATACAGTAGTCCTTGTTGGTTATCTTATTTGTTGTGTTTTAAAAGTTTCTAGGAGGGATTTCCCTGGGGGTCCAGTGGTTAGGATCCAGGACTTTCACTACAATGGCCTGGGTTCAATTCCTACTCTAGGAATTAGGATCCTACAAGCTATGAGGAGAAGCCAAAAAAAAAAAAGCTTACAGAAATATAACTTATGTAAAAATGCATATTGTACTGATAGTTACTGCATATAATATGATTAAGGTTATTACAATTTCTCAATTTTATGCTTTTATTATTATCCCTATTGCTACATACAAATTTGGTTCATTTGTTTTAATTTTTATTATGTGAATTTTTATAGAAGTATAATATACAGAAAAGCATACAAGTTATAAATACACAATTTGATGAATTTTTACATAGTGTAACCAGAAGCTATTAATAGATCAAGGAAGAGAACATTAACAGCACTCAAAATATCCTTTTGTGAATGAAATCATGCTATGTGTAGCAACAAGGATGGAGTTAGAGATTATCATACTAAGTGAAGTAAATCAGGAAAAGAAAGATAAATATCATATGATATCACTTATACGTGGAATCTAAAATACTACGCAAATGAACCTACCTGCAAAGAGTCGGACACGACTGAGCAACTGATCTGATCTGATCTGATAAAACAGAAGCAGATTCACAGACATATAGAACATTGATTGCCACAGGAACAGTGGGGGTGGTGGGAAGGTGGATTGGGAGTTTGGGATTAGCAGATGCAAACTACTGTGTGTGAATGGATAAACAACAAAGTCCTGCTGTATTGCACAAGGAACTATATTTAATATCCGGGGATAAACTGTACTAGGTGAGAATATTAAAAAATGTCTACACATGTATAAATGAATCACTTTGCTGTACTGAAGAAACTAACATTGCAAATTAACTGTAGTGTAATTTTTAAAAATTGCACAAAATTCCCTTCATACATTTCTATTCAATACATTCCTCCTCCAGAGCAATCACCCCATCAACATTAGATTTATCTCTGGACTTTTTAGGAATGTAATCAAAACAGTGCAGTTTTTCTATTTTGACTTCTTCTGCTCAACATTATATTTGTGGGATGCATCTATATTGGTATTCATGTAGTTATAGTTCATATCTTTTCATTGCTTTATGAATAAACTGTATATCATTGCTTTATCTATTGTTCGAATATACCACATTTCATTTATCTATTCTGCTGTTAATGGGTATTGGAGATGTTTCAAGACTTTGGCCATTATAAATAATGCCGCTATGAACATGTTTTCTGGTGAATAGATACATGCATTTCTGTTGGATCAATAGGAGTAGAATTGCTGAGTCCAGCTTTGATAGATATTGCCAAACCGTTCCCTAAAGTGGGTGTACCAATTTACAATCACTACAACCCACAGTCATATATGAGAGTTCTGGTTGCTCCACGTTCTCACCAATACATGGCATTGTCAGTCCTTCTCTTTTTAGTTGCTCTGGTGATAGGTAGGGGTGTCTAGTTATAACTTGTATTTGCTTGTTGACTGGTGAGTTTTAATACATTTTCCCGTGTTCACTGGCCATTTGGATTCCTCCTTTGAGAAGTTCTTGTTCAAATCTTCTGTTTTATATTTTGTTGTTTTTAAAAAAATGATTTGTAGGATAAATGCATTGCTAATAGTTTCATTTATCTGTGGTTTTCCTTTTCACTTTCCTAGAGATTTCTTTTAACGAATAGCAGTTCTTAATTTTAATATAGCCTTATTTATTAGGTTTTTTCTTCTTTATGGTCAATTTTGTGTGTGTCCTATTTAAGAAATCTTTTCTTATGTCAAGGTCATAAAAGACCTTTACTTTTAAACTAGGTGGTGTTTTTTTTTAACTGATGGATAATATTTCATCTGGTGATGGATATTTACATTGTATCCAGTTTCTTGCTGGGCTATATGTATTTGTAAGAGTGTAGGCTTCAGCCTCAGATTTTGGTTCAGATCCTACAGTGTCATTTCACTGCTGTGTAATATTGGACAATTCACTTAAACTTTCTGACTTCTTTTACCTCATCTGAAAAATGGAGATAACAGAACCTATTGCCTGACCGAGGCAAGTCATATTGCTTTTTGAAGACAGAAATAGTCCCCTTTCTTAATTTCTTTGGTGTGTCCCAGAATCTTTAGATATTAGAATACAAATTCTTTGGGTTTGAGGCTTAAAATTTTCTTTATTGAAATACAGTTAATATCACATGGTAAATAGTTTAAGCAATACAAAAATATATAAAATCAAGAGCAAAAACTTCCTCTTTGCTATTCACACACTTGTGCTTTTCTAGTGTTGTCATCTGTAAAATGGAAGTAATATTAAAAATACAGGGTTGCAAAAAGGATTTGGTAGGTTTATTGTCTGTAAAGCACTTAGAAGAGATTTTGGTACATAGCCAGTGCTGAATACATATTAGTTATTTTTATGGTTTTCTTGAAGGTATTTCCCTATCAGTTCACATAATTCCATGATATTCTTGAAAGGCTGTGTGTACTTTCTTAAATGGGTACCTCCACATTTTCTCATTAACCACAATTTCCTTCTGTATATAACTTGGCGAGTTTTTACAAGTATTTCTTTTGTAATTTTTTGAATTTGAATTGTAGAATCAAAAGATGTGGTGTGTTTATATTTTGAAAGGTATTGCTAAATTGTCCTCAAGAAAGTGTATGAATTTGTACTTCCATTAAGTTTAAGAATGCTTGTCCTATACTATTAACAATATTCATTATTGAATTTTGTAATCTAATGAACAAATCAACATACCTTATTTAAAAATATGTTTAAAAACTAACAGCTTTATTGAGATATAATTCATGTATCAGACAATTCATCTATTTAAAGTTCACAATTCACGGGTTTTAGCATATTCACAGAATTGTGCAGTCACCATCACAATTGTCATGACCTCAAGAGACGCTAATTATTAGAAGTTACTCCCCATTTCCCCCCAATTTCCAATCCCCCAGCCCCTGATAATTATTGATCTACTTTTTTTCTCTCAAGATTTGCCTATTCTGAGGATTTCATATAATTAGAATCACACAGCATGGTCTTTGTGTCTGGCTTCTTTCACTTAGCATAACATTTTCAAGATTCATTCATGTTTGTAGCCATTAACAGTACTTCATTCTTTGCAGCTGAATAATATTCTAACAAAATGGATGTATCACATTTGGCTTACCCATTCATCTATTGATGAACATTTGGGTTGTTTACTCTTTTGGACTATTATAAATTATGCTACTTTTTTCTTTCCTCTTTTTCTTTTTGCCATACCAGGCAGCTTTTGGAATCTTAGTTCCCTGACCAGGGTTTGAATCTGGGCCCTTCTCAATGAATGCTTTGTGTTCTAACCACTGGACTGCCAGGGAATTCCTTATGCTATTTTTTTTTATTGGTAAATAACATTTATTGTATGGATATACTCATTGTTTTAATATGCAACTATTTGATTGTGAAAGAGAGGAAAATTTTAATATATTTGACCATTTTCCATTTGATTTGTTTTTACTCAACGAATTGTACAAAGTGTTGCATATCAATGACTATATCTCTTTGCCAATTATATTGCAATCTTTTTTCCACTTTGTATATGCTCAAATTTATTTTTCTCTTCCTTTAAGACTTTAGGATTATCTGTCTTACTTAGAAAGTCTTTTTATATGCCAAGATTATTCATCAAAGAAAATCTTTAAAGTTCTGAACTTTTAGTATTATAATTTTATTTTTTTAACATTTAGAATATTAAAATCTTCTGGAAAGTTGGGAGATATAAAGAGTGTGATAAAGGACCTATTTTGTTTCACTTTTTATTCCTAACCAATTTACCTACCATTTATTATTTGATGCATCTACTGGAGAAGGAAATGGCAACCCACTCCAGTATTCTTGCCTGGAGAATCTCATGGACAGGGGAGCCTGGTGGGATTGCAAAGAGTCAGACACGACTGGGCACACAGCACACGTTTTCATACATAATTCACATGTGTATTTGAGTTTATTTCTGATTATTCTAGTCTTTTGAGCTACCTATTTCTTCTCTAGAATATTTTATTATAATGTTATCATATATTTTAATATTTGGTTGTATTAATTACTTCCTCACTATTTTTCAGAATTTTTCTAACTTTTCATTTACATTCTTAATGAACTTTAGTACTAGTAGAGTTTTAAAAAATCTTGATGTTTTGTCTTTACATTGAATTTATAGATCAATTAAATTAATGCTTTGTAATTGCAAATAGTTTTCTCCCTTAATGCTGTAAGCAGAGGGGAAATCTGAAATGGAAAAGGAAGAGGAAGTTAAGGGAGAAGAGACTATTTTTCTTATAAATCACATCTAAAATATGATGTAAAGTGTATTTCTTCTCTAAATAGCGCAAAACACTTTAAAAATAATACTTCAACCTCTAAAACATCCCAACATCACATAATTACTATTTCTAATTTATAGACTGAAAGTGCAAGGCAGAATCCTGGCCATGCTTTTTAACTTTTATATATTTATTCTTAAATGATTTTTCTTATTTTGAATATTCATGAAGAACTGAAAATAAATCTTTCCTGCCTTTCGGCTTTTGGCAGCTTCTACCTGAGTGAAATAAAATAATTGATGAGGTTAAAAGAAAACCTTTTAACCTATCTATCTATAGGTATAGATGAAGGTAGAGATACAGTTGATAGTGATTTTACTGTGATACAAACCTCTTTATGTAAATTTGACTTTTATCCCAAATTTGACTCTAAATGTTCTTGTCAAAATTATTCTCAGGTTATCCAAAGTGATAGGTAATAAACAGAAAAATAAATTAGCTCTCATTCTTAGCTTCTCATACCTCTTAATTTTGAACAGGTTCTTCTAGAGAATCATAAAATTAAAGGTTATTTTCCTGCAATTTTTCTCCCCCTAAATATTTGGATAACATACTGGGGTGACTAAATGGATCGTTCGCATCTACTATGAAGACAGCCAATCTGTAAAGAAAAGCCAAGAGAACAGGGAGCCCAAATGCACTTGGAGTACCTGGAAATTACACCTGGCAGCCAGCGGCCTTTTGTGCTGCTTTGCTGGACTGTGTTTTCTGGCCGCAGGCTTTCAAGGGTACCTTTATTTCACTGATTACTAAATTAGTGTTGGATTTAATGAGCGAGATCTGTCCTTTTATTTGTGCCTTTTTTCCTTCTTCTTCTTACTTAAAAAAAAAAAAAAAAGGATCAGCATCACAAAAGCTTTGTACATTTCTAGTTTGCTTTTGATGATATGACCATTTGCTCCCATCTATCTCCATGGTAATGAGCTTCTTCTACCCCCACTTTCCGAAGCCTCAGATACTTAGGAAGCTTCAGTCCCAGAGTAGAGTTGCATGCTAAAATAATGCAGAGAAACAAATTGGTCTCTGTAAATAGGCTCCATCTTCAAAGCATTAGAATATTCTTCAAAACGTGATCCATTTTCTTTGCTTGAAAACAGGTGTGTTTTAGATAAAAATATTTGAAAGTAAAATTTGGCATCTCAGGAAATGCATCTTAGTAAGTACCTATTTTCCAAAACAAGGCTTAGATAGGATTTCAAAATTAGAAGAGGCCTCAGATTTCATCTAGCCCAAGATTTTTACTGTACATTTGAGGAAACTGAGGCTTAACAAAGTTCATTGTCTTTTTCTAATCATAAGTTGGGACTAGGGCTTACATCTTCCAGCAAGGTATTCTTTCCTCTGTTACCAATAGTTCAACAATATTAATAATAACTATTAATGATATTAATAGCAATTGCTATTACTTAGTACTAATAAAAGTGATAATGCACAGAATATGTACTGTAAAATGAAAATAATTACTATTAAGTCTATGCTTGGCAACTTTTCACTGTAACATGAAGTTCTTTAAAACTGATCTTTCAGTTTTCAAATTGTACCATCTCAAAGAATATACTCATAGAAGTCAATATTCCTAAAAGATTATATATATGTTTGTATATATACACACATATATGCACACACATATATTTTAGTATATAAATAAAATAGCAACAGTGGTAATTTCTGAGTAGTGATTACTGTTTTCTTTTTTATAATTTTCTGTATTAATATGTATTGCTTTCTTTATAAGAAAAAAAGACTTTTTAATTTTAGAAAAAAAATGTTGCTCATTTGTTGCTTAAGATGTAACTCATTCATATTTGGCCCATGCCACTGTTCTTTTCCCATCAAAAAGACCCAGAGTAATTTATGGTTCACAATAGCTGCAGATATTCTGCTCTGCTCCACCTACTAAGAGTCAGTGTGAGGCCTGAAAGGGCCACACGTCTTCAGAATTCACAGAGTATCAGGGGTTCTCACTTAGCCAGGAAAGAATTGACTGTAAACCCAAGATCTTTGTAAAGAATATCCTCTTTACAACTTTTTTTTTTTGACCCACTTTTTGCTTATTGTTTCGTTGAAGAGCTAGTTTTAAGGTAAAGATAACATTAAATGCTACTTCTATGACCTTTTCAACCCCTCGAAGTACTTCACATACCTTAACCCATTTATGGTTTCATTAAAGTTATGTGTTCAGTCTTGGGGACTCAACACAGTTCACAAACAAAACGCAATGATCAACTGTACCTTGGAAATCATGGGAAACTCTCCAGGAACAAAGAGGTGTCTAAGAATAACAATAAATGGGCCACAGTATCTGACATGGTGACAATGTCCAGCAAATCCCACTGTGTGGGGCAGATGCTGAGAAAATGTCCCCTAAGAGATTCCAATTTAACGATCAGGGCTTGGTTATTATTTAAAGCATTTATCCCCAGTTAACTAACATCCCGTCAGACTGAGCCAGTTGCAAGCTATAAATTCGTCTCTGCTCTTAGCCATATAAAACACTGCAAACAACTGAGTTTAACTTCCATTGATTTTTCCCTGTTTGACTACAATCAAAGTCAACTAGATTCAAAAAGCTATTATTAAATCAATAATAATATTGATTCAATCTTTTTTTTTTAGAAGGATAATGCTTGAGACCTTGAGAAATGATCAAATGGTCATTTATTCTCTCTTCTTTTCACTGAGCTTAAACATCTTCCTGGGAACAACTCTAACTGAAGATCACAGAAGAATAGAAAAGAAATAAGCAATTTATGATGGGATGTTAAAAATTAATGGGAAGTAACCAAATATCTTGAACCAATGTGTCCAATATAGATCTCTAGATTCTTGCCCTTCTCCACACTGTTATTCACCAGGTTAAATCCAAAATAAGAGTCATCTTTGGCTCCTGTCTTTCCCTCACTCCCAAATTCAGTCCCTCAGCAAATCCCCTGCTAGCTCAGCTTACAAAAAATTCCCATATTCCTCTGCTTCTCCACTTCTTTTCCTCTCCACAGCTGTCCCTGGTCCACGCTCCTGGACCATGTCTCATAGGAACTCCGCGACTCCTCTCCAGCCACCCGTTGGTGACCCACACTATGATCTATCCTCCACATGGCAGCCAGATTTAGCACATAAATCAGATTGTACATGTCATGCCCCTGCCAAAAGGATCCCTTTTCATGGAACAAAATCCAAGCTCTTTTTTTTAACCTAGAGTTCCTACTGGATCTAGGCACTGCCTACATCAAGCCTCTTCTCCCAGCCCCTCCCTTGCTTTCTTTTCTGACTGTATTGTTCCCATGCTGCCCCTAGTTCTGCAGTTACTCTCTCCAAGGGCCTTCATGTGATTTCCCCTTTCATGTCATTAAAGACTGCCTAATTGCTTTCTTCTCCCAAGAAGAGCTTTCCCTCACCATCCTATCTAAGATGGTACCTTGCTCTTCACTCCTTGACTTGCTGTACTCTTCATCATACTATTTGTTTGTTTGTTTTCTGCCTCTGCCTCCAGGATGCAGTCGTCACAGGTCTTTCTTGTTCTCTATTACTATCTGAGCTCTGAGAGCAGTTCTGCGCACACAGAAGCCACTTGATAAGTATCCGTAGAGTGAAGGAAAGGTCTTATCATATTAATAGTCTTTCTCCCATGAAAGAGACCATTATGGGGATGAAGATCAATGTTAGAGGTGATCAGGATACCTGGAGAATACGAAATCAGCATTCAGTATATACAATAGCAAGCAAATTGCATTTCTACCATGGATCACCATAGACATACATAAGCACTTCACATGGATATTTGGGTGTAGATTTTGGGGGCTCAGAGAGGTGCTAACCCAACAAATATACTGTATTAAAGAGAGGCTCACTGCAGTCTTTTATGTAAGTGTTTATCGCCCCCTTCAGGTGGTTATGGTCTTAGGGTAGAGACTGTGCTTGCTCATCTCCCTGTATTTTATTGCAAATTGTAGGTATATCACCTACAATAGTTGCTGAACTGAATGACACTGGTTCTTTCCGCATCTGGGGTAAATTTTTAGAGATCTGCTTGTCTCCCAAGTCTGATTACTTTTTAGATTCGTGTGTGTGTGTGTGTGTGTGTACACATTCAAAACAAAAATACCTATTTTGAAGGGATTAGATTTTTAAATAAATGGTGCTGGGACTATTTGGAAAAAGATAAAATTAAACCCATACCTCATACCAGAGTCAGAAATCAATTCAAAGTGATCAGAGATCTAAATGTAAAATACTAAATCATACAGCTACCAGAAGACAACAGCAATGAATCCTTCAACTTTGGCATAGGAAAAGACTCAAAATCTAAAAGCAATGAAAAAATACATTTAGGTATATTTGGCTGCATGGAATATTAAACTTTTTGTTTCTAGATGGCTAAAACCAGCCAAACCAGTCAATTCTAAAAGAAATCAACCCTGAATATTCACTGGAAGGACTGAAGCTGAAGCTGAAGTTCCAAAACTTTGGCCACCTGACGCGAAGAGCTGATTCACCGCAAAAGACCCTGATGCGGGAAAGATTGAGGGAGGAGAAGTGGACAACAGAGGATGAGATGGTTGGATGGCATCACCGACTCAAAGGACATGAGTTTGAGCAACTTCCGGGAGATAGTGAAGGACAGGGAAGCCTGGCATGCTGCAGTCCGTGGGGTTGCAATGAGTCACATATGACTTAGTGTCTGAACAATAACAATGGCTAAAATAAACAGCTAACAAATTGGGAGAAAATATTTGTAAGATGTATTACAGATAATGGGCTAATATTCTTTTTAAAATTTATTTATTTTTAAATCAAAGGATAATGCTTTACAGAATTTTGTTGTTTTCTGTCAAACATCAACATGAATCAGCCATAGGTGTACATATGTCCCCTCCCTCTTGAAGCTCCCTCCTATCTCCCTCCCCATCCACCCCTCTAGGTTGATAATGAGCCCCTGTTTGAGTTCCCTAAGACGCAAAGAACTTTAAATATGAGGGACATGGACCCAAAACCTGATGAGAGAATGGAAAAATACATTGATACAATTCTGGTAAGAAAAGGGGAGAGTTTTATTAGTTTTATAAGAAATAGACCATCTGTATTCAGTCTCCACAAGCAAACAGAAGACCCAAATAGAATAATCGAAAGGAGTCAGGGTGAAAGGAACAAAACCCAAACAGTGCAGTACCCTAGAGCTAGCAAGAGCCAGGAAGCTGTTACTACCCTGGGACGGGTGAATGGAGGAGGCTGAGTAGGAGCCCCAGAACCAAACCACAGTGACTCAATGGGGAGGGAGCTGGAGAACAAATACTGTGCCTTCATTCACCAGTCCCGACTCCAGCCATCACTCTCCCGCTGGTATCACCTCATGGCTGGACTCAACCAGGAGCCTCCTGGGACACAGAGCAGGTGAAGAAAGGTGAAGATGTTACCTGGAGAGATGAATGGGGAATACTGCATACAGAAGGGCCTCAAATGATCACAGTACAAACCACCATAGAAACTAAGAATCTGAGGCCACTCCTCCCACCTTTTTTTTTTTTTTTAAGATTTATTTTTTAGGTGGATCATCTTTTTTAAAAGTCTTTATTGAATTTGTTACAATATTGTTTTTGTTTTATGCTTTGGGTTTTGGCCACTGCCAAGCATGTGGGATCTTAGCTCTCCAAGCAGGGATCAAACCCATACCCCCTGCATTGGAAGGTGGAGTCTTAACCACTGGACAGCCAGGGAAGTCCCTAAGGCCATTTTCTTGTAAGAATATGGCCTGGGCAGGAGTGAAGTTATACCTGAATTTCTGTTATCATGAAGTTTTTAACTATATTATTTTCACCCTAGGAATAAAAAACGTGACAGATGGGAGGTAACTAGAGATTTTTGATGCTACTTTCATTGAAGTATGAGATCTATGTTGCTTTCCCTTGATTTTGGGTGAGTTCTGACTGCTTTGGTCAGTGGAGTATTGTGAAAATGACGTTCCCAGACTTGCCCTTAAGAGACTAGCAACTTCCATTCATGTCTCTTGGGACAGTGACTGGAGCTCTGAGCTGCCATGTAAGAAGACTAACTCTCCAGAGGCTGCCATCAAATAAAGAAGCCTATGCTAACCACACAAAGAAACTCCCTGGAGAGGGAGAAGGGGATCAAGAGAGGAAAAAGAGATACCAGCCAGCTTCCAATTGTTCTAGCCTTCCAGATATTCAATTCATTACAGGTGAGGCTCCAGGCATTCTGGAGCAGAAATGGGCTGTCCTTGCTGTGCTGTGTCCAAATATAGGAACAGTAAGTTATTTATTCAACCACTAGGGTTATTGTGCAGCAATAGATAGCTTGAACAGAATTTTGTCCTTGGAAATGGGATGCTCCCCTAACAAATGCCTAAACCGGATGACACTGGCTTTGGGACAGGGTGGTAGGAAGAAGCCAAAAAGGCCATGAAGACAGTTGGTGAGGGGGTGAAGGATGTGGATGCCGGAAAACAGAGGACCCCTTTTATGTAGGGGCAGAAAGTCTAGTAACACTGTCACCTGTGGAAAGTGAAAATTAGAAAGTCTGCTTAATTAACTCATGGGGTCAGCTGGGGAGATGTCCAAGTGGAATGCAGAAAGTGCCAAGCTCCTTTTCCTAGGTCCCATGATAACGTGTAAGATGGGAGGGACTTCCCTGGTGGTCCGGGGGCTAAGACTCTGCGCTCCCAGTGCAGGGGGCCCAGGTTCAGTCCTCATTCTGGAAACCAGATCCCATACACTACAACTAAGAGTTCTCATGCTGCAAGTAAAGATTCCACTTGCTGCAACTAGAAAAAAAAAAAAGATCCTGCAGGCGGCAATGAAGATTGAAGATCCTTGGTGCTGCAACTAAGTCAAGTATGTACACACAAGATGGGAGAGATGACCCAATTCTAATGCTTCTAATAAAGAAATCATGCACGTTTTTTGGCAGAATTGGGAGAAAACACAAAGAAATAAAGATTTACTGGGTTCTCAAATAAAACTGTCGGTCATCTCCAGTCACTCCCATTAAAAGATTTTTAAACAAGAAATGGTTTTGGGGTTAAGCTCACATCCAGAGAGTGTGGCTATAAGATACTCTATCAGAGAAATTCAGGGCAGGCCTGGGAGTACTTCTAAGAATCTTAAGACTATGTCTCATAGACCATCTCAGTAAACACCGGAGCTCTCAGGAATCTCAGGGTGTTGTCCCACACCAGCCTCAAAGGAGGTCCTGGATTTCTACTTTAAATGGACACATTCTACTTCACAGGATGGCAAGGGCTATGGAACAAGGTCGCATTCATTTCATTTGAAATATATGCTGAGTGTCTGCTCTATGCCAGGCACTGTACTAGGCTTGGCAAATTCCTGATAGTTACCAATTGTCAAGATTCTGGAACAAGAAATTGGGATTCTCAGAAATTCTTAGAAATTCTCAAAATCATAAGTTATTCTATTACTTTTTTCTGTAATATCTTTTTTTACATTAAAAAATTATTGTTTATTTTGGCTATGCTGGATCTTCATTTCTCCAGTCGTGCGGGCTCCCCTCTAGCTGTTGTGGGGGGCCTCTCATTGCCGTGGCTTCTCCTGTTGAGGAGCACAAGCTCTAGGGCGCATGGGCTCTGTAGTTGTGGTGCAGGGGCTTAGCTGATCCACAGCGTGTGGGATCCTCCCAGCAGTACCTGTGTCCCCTCAACTGGTAGGCAGATTCTTAACCACTGGACCACCAGAGAAGTCCTTCTTCATACGTTTTTAAATAACAACTGACCATAACAGTAAATGGTGAACCGTTTTTCTGTGACAAGGTTATGCTAAAAGGTATCCAAGGTTTTCTGCAAAAAAAAAAAAAGTAATAGTAAATGAATGGCTTATTATTATGGAAATATATACACTGATGCAAGATTATACTATCTTTTGTAAAAAAAAAAAAATAAAGTAAACAGAAACCTCAATTAAAATAAAGTCAGGAGACCAGAAGGGAGAGCTGTTACACCCTAGATGATAGCTGAGTCCAACAAGGGGAAGAAAGACTCCTCTCTCTTTCCTGGCAAGAGATCAGGCAATGAGAGACTCACAACTCGGCCAATGAAAACCCACGAGACTTCAAACTCTCAGTTCCTCCAATGGACCCTTTGTTTACTACCTTCCCCTGCCCCGCCCCACCTCCAACTTCCTTTTCCCTCTTTCAACAGTTCTCTCCACTTTTGCTGGGGACTGGTGCATGCACTGTAGTTGCAGACCCTGAATTGTAATCTTTTACTGATTTCAAATAAACTCATTTGTGCTGGAGAAATAACTGTAGTCTGTTTTAGACTGACAATTTCAGTGACATGTAGCTGGTATCGATATTTGATAATAGAAAACATTAAAAGGCAAACAAGTGCCAAGTACAGTGGTTTTAGAATTTAAAAAATAATACCATGAACATTTAAATTTTAAAAATTATCATTCTTTTAAAAATTGAAGTGTAGTTGATTTCCCACGTACAAGGAGCGATGGCTGCTCAGGTGCAGGAGGGCCAAAAGGAGCTACTCCACGTTGAAGGTCAGGAGGGGCAGCGGTGAGGAGATACCCCTCGTCCAAGGTAAGGAGCAGTGGCTGCGCTTTGCTGGAGCAGCCATGAAGAGATACCCCACATCCAAGGTAAGAGAAACCCAAGGAAGACGGTAGGTGTTGTGAGAGGACATCAGAGGGCAGACACACTGAAACCATAATCACAGAAAACTAGTCAATCTAATCACATGGACCACAGCCTTGATTAACTCAATGAAACTAAGCCATGCTCTGTGGGGCCACCCAAGACGGGCGGGTCATGGTGGAGAGGTCTGACAGAATGTGGTCCACTGGAGAAGGGAATGGCAAACCACTTCAGTAGTCTTGCCTTGAGAACCCCATGAATAGTATTAAAAGGCAAAATGATAGGACACTGAAAGAGGAACTCCCCAGGTCAGTAGGTGCCCAATATGCTACTGGAGATCAGTGGAGAAATAACTCCAGAAAGAATGAAGGGATGGAGCCAAAGCAAAAACAATACCCAGATGTGGATGTGACTGGTGATAGAAGCAAGGTCTGATGCTGTAAAGAGCAATATTGCATAGGAACCTGGAATGTCAGGTCCATGAATCAAGGCAAATTGAAAGTGGTCAAACAAGAGATGGCAAGAGTGAATGTTGACATTCTAGGAATCAGCAAACTAAAATGGACTGGAATGGGTGAATTGAACTCAGATGACCATTTATATCTACTACTGCTGGCAGGAATCCCTTAGAAGAAAATACAGTAGCCATTATGGTAAATAAAAGAGTCTGAAATGCAGTACCTGGATGCAGTCTCAAAAATGACAGAATGATCTCTGTTCGTTTCCAAGGCAAACCATTCAATATCACAGTAATCCAAGTCTATGCCCCAACCAGTAACGCTGAAGAAGCTGAACAGTTCTATGAAGATCTACAAGATCTTTTAGAACTAACACCCAAAAGAGATGTCCTTTTCATCATAGGGGACTGGAATGCAAAAGTAGGAAGTCAAGAAACACCTGGAGTAACAGGCAAATTTGGCCTTGGAATACGGAATGAAGCAGGGCAAAGGCTAATAGAGTTTTGCCAAGAGAATGCACTGGTCATAGCAAACACCCTCTTCCAACAACACAAGAGAGGACTCTACACATGGACATCACCAGATGGTCAACACTGAAATCAGACTGATTATATTCTTTGCAGTCAAAGGTGGAGAAGCTCTATACAGTCAGCAAAAACAACACCGGGAGCTGACTGTGGCTCAGATCATGAACTCCTTATTGCCAAATTCAGACTGAAATTGAATAAAGTAGGGAAAACCACTACACCATTCAGGTATGACCTAAATCAAATCCCTTATGATTATACAGTGGGAGTGAGAAATAGATTTAAGGGCCTAGATCTGATAGATAGAGTGCCTGATGAACTATGGACAGAGGTTCGTGACATTGTACAAGAGACAGGGATCAAGACCATCCCCATGGAAAAGAAATGCAGAAAAGCAAAACGGCTGTCTGAGGAGGGCTTACAAATAGCTGTGAAAAGAACAGAAGCAAAAAGCAAAGGAGAAAAGGAAAGATATAAGCATCTGAATGCAGAGTTCCGAAGAATAGCAGGAAGAGATAAGGAAGCCTTCCTCAGCGATCAATGCAAAGAAATAGAGGAAAACAACAGAATGGGAAAGACTAGAGATCTCTTCAAGAAAATTAGAGATACCAAGGGAAATTTCATGCAAAGATGGGCTCAATAAAGGACAGAAATGGAATGGACCTAAAAGAAGCAGAAGATATTAAGAAAAGGTGGCAAGAATACACAGAAGAACTGTACAAAAAAGAGCTTCATGACCAAGATAATCATGATGGTGTGATCACTCACCTAGAGCCAGACATCCTGGAATGTGAAGTCAAGTGGGCCTTAGAAAGCATCACTACGAACAAAGCTAGTGGAGGTGATGGAATTCCAGTTGAGCTATTTCAAATCCTGAAAGATGATGCTGTGAAAGTGCTACACTCAATATGTCAGCAAATGTGGAAAACTCAGCAGTGGCCACAGGATTGGAAAAGATCAGTTTTCATTCCAATCCCAAAGAAAGGCAATGCCAAAGAATGCTCAAACTACCGCACAATTGCATTCATCTTACATGCTAGTAAAGTAATGCTCAAAATTCTCCAAGCCAGGCTTCAGTAATACGTGAACCGTGAACTTCCAGATGTTCAAGCTGGTTTTAGAAAAGGCAGAGGAACTGGAGATCAAATTGCCAACATCCTCTGGATCATCAGAAAAGCAAGAGAGTTCCAGAAAAACATCTATTTCTGCTTTATTGACTATGCCAAAGCCTTTGACTGTGTAGATCACAATAAACTGTGGAAAATTCTTGAAGAGATGGGAATACCAGACCACCTGACCTGTCTCTTGAAAAACCTATATGCAGGTCAGGAAGCAACAGTTGGAACTGGACATGGAACAACAGATTGGTTCCAAATAGGAAAAGGAGTACATCAAGGCTGTATATTGTCACCCTGTTTATTTAACTTCTATGCAGAGTACATCATGAGAAATGCTGGGCTGGAAGAAGCACAAGCTGGAATCAAGATTGCCGGGAGAAATATCAGCAACTTCAGATATGCAGATGACACCACTCTTATGGCAAAAAGTGAAGAAGAACTAAAAAGCCTCTTGATGAAAGTGAAAGAGGAGAGTGAAAAAGTGGGCTTAAAGCTCAACATTCAGAAAATGAAAATCATGGCATCTGGTCCCATCACTTCATGGGAAATAGATGGGGAAACAGTGGAAACAGTGTCAGACTTTATTTTTTTTGGCTCCAAAATCACTGCAGATGGTGATTGCAGCCATGAAATTAAAAGACGCTTACTCCTTGGAAGGAAAGTTATGACCAACCTATCTAGGTTCAAAAGCATATTCAAAAGCATATTCAAAATATTCATATTCTAGCATATTCAAAAGCAGAGACATTCCTTTGCCAACAAAGGTCCATCTAGTCAAGGCTATGGTTTTTCCAGTGCTCATGTATGGATGTGAGAGTTGGACTGTGAAGAAGGCTGAGTGCCGAAGAATTGATGCTTTTGAACTGTGGTGTTGGAGAAGACTCTTGAGAGTCCCTTGGACTGCAAGGAGATCCAGCCAGTCCATTCTGAAGGAGATTAGCCCTGGGATTTCTTTGGAAGGAATGATGCTAAAGCTGAAACTCCAGTACTTTGGCCACCTCATGCGAAGAGTTGACTCATTGGAAAGGACTGTGATGCTGGGAGGGATTGGGGGCAGGAGGAGAAGGGGACGACAGAGGATGAGATGGCTGATGGCATCACCGACTCGATGGACGTGAGTTTGGGTGAACTCCGGGAGTTGGTGATGGACAGGGAGGCCTGGCGTGCTGCAATTCATGGGGTCACAGAGAGTCGGACACGACTGAGCGACTGAACTGAACTGAACTGATTTGATTTACAGTGTTGTGTTAGTTTGTGGTGTACAGAAAATGATTCTATTATACATATATATATCCTTTTTCATATTTTTTCCATACGGTTTATAATAAAATACTGAATATGACTTCCCCTGTGCTGTACAGCAGGACCATATTGTTTATCTGTTTTATATACAGTAGTGCGTATCTCCTAATTCCAAACTCCTAATTTATCACTCCCCCATCCCCCTTTCTCTTTGATAACTGTAAGTTTGTTTTCTATTTCTGTGCGTCTGTTTCTGTTAAAAGTTACCATTCTTAAAATGAGCTTTTAACAGCACGCAAAGCATGAATTGCCTTGATTGTCTTAATCTTTGTCTTGCTTTATGACAAATATTTCAGATATTGAATATTCTTTCATTCTGATATCTATTTTTTTAATTAATCATTTTATTTGCCTGTGTGGAGTCCCAGTTGTGGCACGTGGAATCTACTTCCCTGATGAGGGATCAAACCCTGGCCCCCTGCATTGGGAGTGCAGTCTTAGCCACTAGATCATCCGGGAAGGCCTTGTTCTTTACTTTTGTGTTGATAGTTTAATTGTTGAGAGTATGTCTAGAAGTGTCAAGCTGATTGTTAAGATACATGTAGTTTATTATAAATTCATTCCATTTCTAAAATTAATTTTTATTGGAGTATAGTTGCTTTACAATGTTGTGGTATTTTCTACTGTATCCTTTTTAAAAATGATTAAAATATTGTATTTATCTGATTTTTATTTCATTCTTAAAGTTTATATTATTTTTGCTAATTCAGATTGTAGACCACTTTCAGATTTCACAGTGGAGAGTCCACAAAAACATTTATTCTTCTTCACATTTCTTCTGATAAGGCATATTTTCCTTCATAAGAATCTTTCCAGTAATAATTTCGCTAAGTGATTTTGTTCTTGTTTGTCAAAGCAAAGAAGCTGTCCACATCATATAAACTACTAACATTGCTTAAATGTTTAATAAGGGATATTAGATCTTCTTTCCTATGTTAAGCAATTTGATTCTAATTTTTTTTTTAAAGCAGAATTCTGTTTTTGCTTAGAAGAATTGCATCATGGTTACTTACTTTTTCAACTGCTAATCAAGCCGGTTTCAAGCAATTTAATATTCCTCTCACAATTTTGTAATACTCGTCTTTGAAAACAAGTGTCCCAACTTCAGTGGGCATAAAATCATTTTTCTCATTTGGGGGTCTTTAAAAATCTCTCAATTATTATTTTTTCTGTGTGCTTCAAGGTGCTTTGCATTCAAAAAACCTATAAGTGTTTTTCCCCCATTCTTGTTGCAAAAGAGAATTTTTCACTGGAGAAGATGTGAACAGTATTATAATTTTTCTGATTCTAAAACCTGTCAGGAGGACATCATTTTGCAGATCATACTGGTTAGCCCCAGCCACATCGTCTGGATCCGAGCTCATCGCTTTCACTTTTCTAATGTTCAGGATCTGCACTGTGTATGCTTCCTCTGCTAGTGGTTTTTGAAGCTTTCACCTTTCCAGGATTTGAGTAAAACACTTCTGCTACAGCACAGTGAAGCAGCACAACTGCTGGAAACCTGCCAGATTTTTTTCAAAACTGCCACGCCATCATTGGTAGTTGATATTGGTGGATTCCTTCAAACCAGTAACAGCTCCATGCAGATCATTAATCTTTATTTCTTGTAGGAAGAATGATAATATTTTCCTCTGTTTTCTCAAATGCTTTTCTCGGAATTCAGAAAAATATAAAAATTCCAAGAATTTCTGGAAAGGAATAGAAATACTACAGCAGATGCTGGGGTTACTGCAGTGAACAAGACAGAACAGGTCCCTGCTCTCATGTAAACACAAATGAATGAGCTATTGCAGGTAGTAAAAGGGCACTGAAGACAATAGGGTGGTGTGTCTGGGGACGGGTGTGGTGTGTTTGTTAGTATTGAGGTGTGGTGCCATGTAGCAGGTGATGGCACCCCACTCCAGTACTCTTGCCTGGAAACTCCCATGGACGGAGGAGCCTGGGGGGCTGCAGTCCATGGGGTCGCGAAGAGTCAGACACGATTGAGCGACTTCACTTTCACTTTTCACTTTCATGCATTGGAGAAGGAAATGGCAACCCACTCCAGTGTTCTTGCCTGGAGAATCCCAGGGATGGGGGAGCCTAGTCGGCTGCGGTCTATGGGGTCGCACAGAGTCGGACACGACTGAAGCGACTTAGCAGCAGCAGCAGCAGCAGCCATGTAGCAGTAAAGCTACAAGGAGCAGTGGGGTAAAACAGTTTGTTTTTCTCTCGTATAAAAGATACCTAGAGGCTGGTACTTCCTACCCAACTCCCATCCCACAGTACCATTAGTTTTCCAGGTTCCTCTCTGCCCTTCTTCCCACCATCACTGCCGCCTCAGAGTCCAAGATGCTTCCAGAAGCTGCAGTTATTATACTGGCATTCTAGACAGCAGGAGAGAGGAAAATAAGGACTTCTCTGCTGCTGTTTTTTTTTTTTTTTTTTTTAAGATTTTTTAATATGGATTTTTTTTTAAGTCTTTATTGAACTTGCTACAAATTGTTTCTGTTTTATGATTAGTTTCTTGGCTATGAGACATGTGGGATCTCAGCTTCCTGACTAGGGATTGAACCCACACCCCATCATTAGAAGGTGAAGTCTTAACCATTGGACTGCCAGGGAAGTCCCCCTGCTTACTCTTAAGGAGGCTTCTAGAAAGTCTCACACAACATTTCCACCTACAACCATTAACCAGACGCATGGCCACATTCAGCTGCTAGCACGGCTAGGAAATATGGATCGGCATACTTGGCATCAAAGTGCCCAGCTAAAGGTCGAGGTTCTATGGGAAGGGACAGCCAGGAGTGCATGGTTTAGGAAGTCTTTTTAGGAAGTGACAATTCACTGGAACTTGAAGAACAAAAAGCTTCTTGTGTGACGATGGGAACAGAACATCTCAGGCAAAGGAAACAGCAAATGCAGAAGAGAAGTGATGGAAAATGTGAAATGTTTGTTGACTTCATGGAATCAAGCCAAGTGAGACTGGGAAGAAGTAAGGAGAGGAGGAGAGGAAAGGGGTCCCGGAGACGGGCAATATCTGGACCACACAGGCCTTCACCTGTCACCACGAGAGATTTGCTTTCATTTTTAAATAATTAAAAAAAAATTTTTTTTTAATTGCACTAGAAATTAGTTTTAAGGGAGGGAGAGCAATGCCTTAAATGCTTATTGGAATGCCTAGGTGCTAAAGAGATCTACTCATTAATACACTAGTAGTGACTTGGTTTTAACCTTGATTTCATCCTTGATCATTTAACTGGATGTGGTGAATTATTGCAGAATAATGCCTTTGTTTCTCTGAAGGCAACACGTAAAATTCTACCACCTCATTCGCTGCCTCAATGAGAAACAGGTAATATCATACAGTGAAGTACTTTCTGTGGGGGCCTGGGATGCTGCAGATGTGAGGGACTTCGGGGTGCTAATGAATAAGCAATAGTAATAGCATATCTGTGACCTGGGGGTGGCTCTTTTAACCATTCCTTTTTGATTTTTTAACCTTTATTCTTTCAAGGCAATTAGGTGCTTGGTAGGAATCTGTATTATATTGTTAGGCAAGACTACACGGCCACATGGACATATGTAAATTGACACTTGATTATTAGTTTCTGTTAGATATTTTGTGCTCCCTATCACCATCACAGAGAGTTGAACAAAAGCTATGAGAACTTTTAGCCTCGGTTCTCCGCCGGTTTAGGAATTGCCTCAAATGCCTGTCTGTGGTCGCCCTCTAGTGGTCTAATTAAGCCTAACATTTAAACACCACATAAAAACCAATCTTTTCTATTCATCTACCCACTGACTGGATGGACTGAGTGAGTCTGAGTGAACTCGGGAGTTGGTGATGGACAGGGAGGCCTGGCCTGCTGCGATTCATGGGGTCGCAAAGAGTCGGACACGACTGAGCGACTGATCTGATCTGATCTGATCTGACCATCTTTTCTATTCATCACCCTTCTTGTCTTAGAGAGGAGGGCTTCCCCATGGTTCCTCCTCCCTCTTTTCTGTCTCCTATAAATTGATTTGTGTGACTATTTGGTTGACAGCTATCTCCTCCCCTAACTAGACTGTACTCTGTGTAAGAGCAAGGACCTCTTTTTGCCGTTAGTTCCTGACCCCATTCTTAAATAAACATGTATTGAATGAATAACTGAGAAATAAAAGCCTGAATGTCAAGAACCTTTCCTACTTCTTCACTCCAGCCAAAGTCACTAATTAGGAGAAAATAAGTTCAAGACCTCTGTGATTTCTATTTTCTTTTAAAAAATTTTTTTGATGTGGACCATTTTATTGAATTTTTTACAATACTGCTTCTATTTTATGTTTTGGGTTTTTGGCCGTAAGGTATGTGGAATCTTAGCTCCCTGACCAGGGATTGAACCCACACCCATTGCATTGGAGGGTGAAATCTTAACTACTGGAGCACCAGGGAAGTCGCTTGATATTTTCTTAAAGCAATTGATGCTATTTAAAATTTTTTAAATTAAAGTATAACATATATACCAAATTGTAAGTACACAGTTCTGTGATTTTTCACAAACTGATCACACCCTATAACCAATACCCATATCAAGAAGCAGAACATAAGCAGAAACCCAGACACCCACCGGTGCCCCTTCTCATCACTATTCAAGCCCAGCTTTTAACATCATCCAATCATTTTGCCTGTTTTCTTAGTTTATAAAAAGTGGAATTATACAGTATGGACCTTTTGTATCTGGCTTCTTTTGCAATGTATTACATTCGTGAGTTTCATCCACATTACTTTTTGAAAACCTATCTCAAAGATCAAAAATGGTATGTGCAGAAGTTACAAAAGACTGTTTAAATGACCCTAAGTGAGTTTCATCCACATTACTTTTTGAAAACGTATCTCAAAGATCAAAAATGGTATGTGCAAAAGTTACAAAAGACTGCTTAAATGACCCTAAGTGGCACAGCCATATCTCCTAAGCTGAGAGCAGTCCCCCAAACACTTGGGCAGCCAAAAAACAAGCCATAAAAATGACACCCAGGCTTTTAAAGCAATGACTTAGAACCCTCTGTTCCTCCCCTCAATTCATTCCAAACTTCATGGCAATTCCAAACTTCATGGCAATTTTTCTCCCAGTCCAAATGCTTGGACTGATGTCCACATCCTTCTCCAAGTCCCATGAATTTTGCATTTTTCCTAACTTTCTTCCTGTTTTTTTACCTATATGCTTCTTATTTGTGTGTGTGTGTGTGTGTGTGTCCCATTTTCTGCTTGAGGGTGGATGGATGGTTGAGGTGGGAACCGTGAAACCGAGTTTAGACATAAGGGAAGGAAGTGAAAAGGGATCCAAGATGGAAAAAATGGCAGCCAGAAATGACATACAGATGAAACAAATATTGTCTCAAGAAATACTTCCATAATCTGAAGGAAAAATAGATTAATTACAAAGGAATAAAAAAAACAACAACTAAATAAATCATAATTATTACATTAAAGGAGAAAATAAGATTTCATTTCTCTCAAAGGAAGGCAGCCTAGGCCTTCAAAAAACTTCCATCCACATTTATGAAATATTCAAATATGAATAGCTGCCCACTTGGGGGAGAGTCTAGGAATGTGTTTGAAGTTGAGTGGCTCTGTAAGCAGCAGTTTTATTATAGAATAACTCCATGTGTCTACCTTACAATAAAGTAGAACACTTGATAGTTTAAATATTGGCTTCCTGAACATGATCATATTTGCTTCTCATAAAATATCTGGCGAGGTAGATAGGGCAGGAATTCTATAGGTATTTGAGAGAAAAGGAAACAGGTTCACAGAACATAAAGCCCTGCAACTGGCAAGAAGCACATTGGATGAGGAGGTAATGTACACGCGGTGGCTACAGTTAATAATACCATGTTGTGTGTTTGAATGGAGTAGGAAATGGCAACCCCCTCCAGCATCCTTGCCTGGAAAATTCCCTGGACAGAGAAGCCTAGCAGGCTACAGTCCATAGGGTCGCAAAGAGTTGGACAGGACTGAGCGACTGAGCATGCACACACACATGTGTATTCGAAAGGGGATAAGAGAGTAGATCTTAAAATTCTCACCACAATAAAAAGCCTCTGTAACTATGTGTGGTGATGGATGTTAGCTGGACTTGTGGTGATCATTTCACATTATGCTGTGCACCTGAAACTAACATAATGTTCTATATCAAGTATTATATCTTGATAAAAACTAAAATAAAACACATTTGAGGCCAAAAAAGAAGACTACTGGAGACTTGAAGTCAAAGCTTTGAATCCCAAATCTTAATTGCTTCTTGCTGCACAATCATACTGTTAATTATAAGAGGGAGCTTTATAGGGAAATTTATAGCAGTTCAAAGTCTGGTTTTCAAAAATGAGATAGCAGACTAAAGGACTATATAGATGCTATGGTTGTGAGGAGACTTGGCCATTCAAAGAAATGTGATTATTTGCCGTTCATTCTAAGTCTTGCCCTCAGGAAATCAGCAAGTTCATTGGCCCTACTTTTTACATAGTTCATGGCAGAACAGTCTTAACTTCACCCAGTAATTCCATGCCACGGTCCACTTGGTTTTATCAACAGGGATTTCTTACATAACTCTAAATCCTCCCAACAGCAAGTTGTTTAAAAAGCACTCTAAATTCTTCAAGGAAGAAGAAATCATATTTTGCTTCATAAAGTCAAAACTGACAGTGCTGCCCTGGGAAAGCAGAGGCGCTAGCCCTGGACTCTGCTCTCAGCTTGTCTTCCTGGTGATGATTGATCTAGTAGCTGGTTTGCAGGCGTTAGCAGAACTGTTCGCTAATGTTGGGCCACAAATCAGGTCACCGGGTTTTCTCTGGATTTTGTAGTGGAGGGCGCTGGCACCTTAGAGGCAGGCATCTGGACTTTCCCCTGCTTTCAATCCATCCCACTTTCCAGTATCCCTTTTGCTTTAGGGGAACGTCTCTTCCTCATTCTCAAGCCAGGTGGCTTCCGTCTAGCTCATTCTATCTCCAGGAATAAGCCCAGGCCTCATCTTAACTCCTTAGAATAGTCTATTCTACTGGCCACAGTGATCAACTCAGGAAGAGGGAAATTAACTCAAAGTAGGCCAGGGAGGCTCAATGCCAAGACTTTCTAAGAACTCCCCATTGGGATTCTGAGCTTCAGGATGCTGTACACCTGTAGCTATGGAGGTCCACCGTATATGGAAAGAGCCTGGTGAGAGCAAAGCCCACACAGAGGAAAACAGAGCCGAGGAAGACAGAAGTCTACAAAGAACAGCTCCTGATAATCTTACTTGAATCCCTGCACCCAGCCATGCCCAAGGTTTATAGATCATCCTTTTGGTTAAAGCTTGTATGGGTTAGTTTGCAGACATTTGCAGTTGGAAGAGTTCTGCCCAGTGCAATGTAAGTGATCTCAGTTCAGAGTTATTTGCATTCTGACCCTCTGTAGCCTAATCTTTCCTTTCCTATTTTGCTAGAAGACAGACATGAAACCCAAGAACAGGTCAGACAAGACAGCTGCTGCTAATCTTCTACTAAATGCTCTCTGAGCAAACTTGGATCCACAACATTTGGGGGATTAAGTGTAAATCACTGAACCCTTATCTTTAGCAAGTAAGATATTTGTTCATATAGGCTTCTTTAAATAGTCAACTTTGCCTCTAATTTAAAGTTTAGGTTTAGGTTTTTTAAACGTCTACAAAACTCTAGTGTTGAAAATGTAAGCTGGAAAACGTCTGTCAAGTTAAAACCTTACTTACAAGACTTAAAGAGAAGGGAGAGCCTCATATTCTTGGGGGAAAGGCTCAATGAATTTCCGGACCATAACTTCTGGTTTGTTTTCAAAGGGAGGATGAATAATGCCAGTTATCTTTTTTCTTACTTTTCTTAATACTATGGGTATTAAAACTAGAGAAATAGGGTTTGTTTTTTTTAAAGATTGAAGTAGTTATTTGTGGTGCTTTGAATCTTAAAGAAACTCAACTTATGAAATGAGAATAATCCATTAACTACAGAAAAATACACCATATAATAATAATGCATTAGATATAACAACAAAGGAAGCTTACATATTGTGTACTTACTATATGCCCAATCCTGTACTAAAGGCTTAATATGCATTATTTAATTTATCCCTCACAACAACCGCATCAATCATCTTGTGTAATGAGGCTTAGTGAGGCTAAATAACTTACTCCTGGCCTCCTGGGAAAATATGAATCCAAATCCAGGGCTGTCTGATTGCAGGATTTAATTACCAAACTATGCTGTCTGGATTTCTAATCCCTTCTTTGTTCCCCATTGTGCATAAATTTAACTGAGAGGATATTTTGCTTGCCTGATTGTCATGATTTTTTAAAGTTTAAATCAGTATTACAAATCAGGCTGGTGCATGGATAGCTAACATCAGAATGTATTGATACAGTTTTAGATTTTCATGAAAAGTGAGAAGATATGGTCGCCTGGCCTTTCTCTTCCCTAGGAGAGAGGCAGGGCTTATGTCTGGCTGCCCTCTGTTGATGGGGCAGGTCCACTTGGAGCTGGACCAGTTCTCTGTAAATGCTATTGTAGCTCCCTGGCTTCCTGCTTCTATCCCTCCTCCCAGTTGCCTGTCCTTTGTCTTTAAAGAAACACAGATCCAATTCCATGAAGCCTGCTGAATGCCTTCCAGGGTCTCCTATTACCTGAAAGCACTTCTTATGCTGCTCCACCCCATCTTTCTAGTATATTCTTTGGCCTTTATGTCCACTCACTCCTTATATACTGTCCTCTGGCCATGTTGGGTTCCTCACTGTCCGCCTTATGCACCATATACCTGACACCATATGCCCCTCTGTGTGTTCACGCCTTTCTCTTGCTGTTTTGGTGCATCCATGTCTGTCTGTTTTTTCTCAATGGTTCAGTTCTTCAGTTCAGTTCAGTTCAGTCGCTCAGTCATGTCCGACTCTTTGCGACCCTATGGACTGCAGCACTCCAGGCTTCCCTGTCCATCACCAACTCCCGGAGTTTACTCAAGCTCATGTCCATTGAGTCTGTGATGCCATCCGACCATCTCATCCTCTGTCGTCCCCTTCTCTTTCCGTCTTTAATCTTTCCCAGCATCAGGGTCTTTTCCAATGAGTCAGTTCTTCGCATCAGTTGGCCAAAGTATTGGAGTTTCAGCGTCAGCATCAGTCGTTCCAGTGAATATTCAAGACTGATTTCCTTTAGGATGGACTGGTTGGATCTCCCTGCAGTTCAAAAGAATCAATTCTTTGGCCCTCAGCTTTCTTTATAGTCCAGCTCTCACATCCATACATGACTACTGGAAAAACCATAGCTTTGACTAGATGGACCTTTGTTGGCAAAGTAATGTCTCTGCTTTTTAATATGCTGTCTAGGTTGATCATAGCTTTTCTTCCAAGGAGCAAGCATCTTTTAATTTCATGGCTGCAGTCACCATCTGCAGTGATTTTGGAGCCCAAGAAAATAAAGTCTCTCACTATTTCCATTGTTTCCCCATCTATTTGCCATGAATTACCGCACAATTGCACTTATCTCACACGCTAGAAGATTAATGCTCAAAATTCTCCAAGCCAGGCTTCAACAGTACATGAACCATGAACCTCCAGGTGTTCAAGCTGGATTTAGAGAAGGCAGAGGAACCACCAGAGATCAAATAGCCAACATCTGTTGGATCATCAAAAAAGCAAGAGAGCTCCAGAAAAACATCTACTTCTGCTTTATTGACTATGCCAAAGCCTTTGATTGTGTGGATCACAACAAACTTTGGAAAATTCTTAAGAGAGATGGGAATGCCAGACCACCTGACCTGCCTCCTGAGAAACCTGTATGCAGGGCAAGAAGCAACAGTTAGAACTGGACATGGAACAACAGACTGGTTCCAAATAGGGAGAGGAGTATGTCAAGGCTGTACATTGTCACTCTGCTTATTTAACTTATATGCAGAGTACATCATGAGAAATGCCGGGCTGGAATCCAGCTTTTGAAGCAAAAGCTAGAATCAAGATTGCTGGGAGAAATATCAATAATCTCAGATATGCAGATGACACTACCCTTATGGCGGAAAGTGAAGAAGAACTAAAGAGCCTCTTGATGAAAGTGAAAGAGGAGAGTGAAAAAGTTGGCTTAAAACTCAACATTCAGAAAACTAAGATCACGGCATCCGTTCCCTTGTTTAACTTGTACAAATCATCTGAGAAGAACCTGCCAGTGACTTGTGGCACCGTGCCCTAGATCTGTGGTGGCTTATCGAACCCATTCCTCCCCAGATAAAGGCAGGATTGTCATGGAAGGCAAACCACTATTGTAATGGGAAGTGGGGGTTTGCTGCTCACCATTCAAAAGACAATAAGGAAGCAAGTTTGGTGGAAAGGAAAGCTGGCTTTATTTCTGAAGCCGGGAACGGGAGTGGAGGGTTAGATTCCTGTCCAAAGACTGACTCCACCACCACTGACAATCACTGGGCAAGGGCTTTTATAGATGAAGGGAAGGGGCTACATGTAGAAACAGCACAGTTCCTGACAGTTCACTTCTGACAGTTATCTTGAATTTGGTCCTGCATTATTCTGACCAGCATTATCTTGATTATTTTAAGTACAATTAATCTTCGGTTCCGGAGTCAGTTTGTTCCCATTTCCTGGAGGCTAATTCTCAGAACTGTGGCAGTTTGTGTCATGGCTACAATCTGGTCATCATGCAGATAACTTCTTCCACCTGGTGAGGGTTTTAGTATCTCTAAGACAGCTCACAGAATATGGTTCAGAATATTATCTATAGCCTTTGAGGAGGAACTAAAAATCCTCAACTGTGTTTACTGACTTTATTATTATTTAGTCTTGTTGGACTGATTTCCTTTGTTTCTGTATTTTCTCATTTCACTGATTAAATTTTTTCTTTTCTTTTTTTTTTTTATTGCTGCACCCACAGCATATGGGATCTTAGTTCCCTGACCAAGGATTGAACCTGTGCCCCCTGCATTGGAAGGATGGAGTCTTAACCACTGGACTATTAGAGAAGTCCCTAACTTATTCTTTGGCTAGTTTTTCCACAGACAAAAGGCAGGCTGAGGACACTGGGGGCAAGGACCATAGTGTCCTGCTCTGTTTCACTATGGAGCCCACAGATTTGTTGCAAGAATGTCCGTGGGCAGCAGGGACCCCACAGTCACACCCTCCTTCGTAGTCTCACTGGCAAACTTGTCTGAAATGACAGAAGTTAGAGCATCCAGTCTGGTTTCATGAGAGTTACAGGCCTGAAAAGTCCCCAAACAGCTCTCACTTTTTAGGTGCAAAGATCCCTCTTTCCTCTGTTTCCAGTCCTCTAGGTGGGGAGCTTCTCCTGTTTCTCCCTCTGCCTTTTCTTCTCATTTTGGATGAGATTACATCCTTCAACTATGTCCAGGAAATAGTGTACAGTTGCCCCTAGACTAACACAGGTTTGGACTGTTTGACTCCACTTCTAGGTGGATTTTTTTCTTCGATAAACATACAGTTGGCCATCTACATCCACAGGTTCCATCCAGGGCCTCCAGCGTCAACCCATAGTTGGTTGAATCCTCAGATGTCAAACTGGAGGATGCAGTCGGCCAACTGTACCAGTCACTTTAAAAAAGAAATTGTTTATTTGGCTGCATCTGGTCTTAGTTGCAGCATTCTTTATTTCCAGAATGTAAAATCTTTACTTGCAGCATGTGGGATCTATTTGCCTGACCAGGGATTGAACCTGGACCCCCTGTGTTGGGAGCTCAGAGTCTTAGCCACAGGACGGCCAGGGAAATCCCTCTACCAGCCATTTATAGAAGAGACTTGAGCATCTGGGCATCTTGGTATCCCTGGGGGCTCCTGCAACCCATTCCCTGCAGATACTAAGGGTTGACTGTACATATTTCTGGCCCCCTCTTATCCCCTCCCCCCAGCCTTCCTTTGTCAAAGCATGACCTTATCCTGTGTGGAGGAATGTGCAGGATAACACACTGCTTGTTGGTAGTTAGGTAAACTTTGAGGATTCTGGAGTCAGAGAAATCTGGCTTCACATCCTGGCTCTGCTCCTTCTATGTGTATGTGGCCTTAGATGAATCATTTAACTCCTCTGAACTTGTATCCTTGTTAAGTGCAGATACTGCCAATACCTGTCTCATATGGTGGTTGTGAAAAAGATTGGACAAGCAAATGGATGTGAAGTGACTGGTACTGTGCTTGCCACCCTGGACACACTATAAATGTCAATTATTATTGGCTTCGTGGCAGAAAGAAACATTGGCAAAGCAGCAGGACAGTCTTCTGACACTGTTGTCCTTTCAGAAGCTGCTTGATCCCTGTTCACTGATGTGGGAGTTAAATTACACCAGTCAGCTTTCCATGTCTGGATACGTACTCCAGATGTTTAAGGAATTTCAGTATTTCCTGTCATAAAGTATCAATGGAAAATTATCTGAACAGTGCCGATTATGTCTTATCTCTAAAATTTTAATAATGTGTGTTATACCTCATGGGGAATTTTTTTGTTTGCTTCTGAGTTAATGGAGATATTAAAACTGAGAGCTCCGAGGGGAAAGCGGGCAGTGAAAAGTCGGCTTCCCACCATGTGGTTATGTTAAAAAGATCCCTGTAGGGTAGCAGTTTCAGTAAATCTTCACTAGCCAAAATCAAGGTGAGATGCAGCAGTTTAAATGGTTCCAACTTTTGTCATTAGGATCACCATCAGTGTGACTCCTGTGACTCTCTCTGTTATTTATTTATTTTTTAGTATTTTCTTATTTTCTAGTATTGCAGAATGTTCCATACTCATATTTATTTTCTCTGTTCCTGCCTCGGAATCAATCACTTCTCCTAAGAGCCCTGGTTCCTTTTATTGGAGAAGCATTCTTAGATGTAAAGGAAAACACAATTGTTTTCCCCTATACCACACACAATACCCTGAAAGCTTTGTATTCTGGTCCCCCGAATGCATGGAGCTTCCTCCCTCCTCCCCAACCTCCCCATCAAGCAATTCCGCAACACCAACTGCGTGTTGCACAATATAATACAATGTTACGCTATCCACCTAGAGGTAGACAGCATCAGATCCTGTGGGTTAAGGGTTCAGTCTTATGAGACTGCCTCCATCTACTCAAAAAATTAGTCTAGATTATTTTTTCACATGGGACCCTTTTAAATACGTGAAAATACTTACTAGTTCTTCTCCAGGTTCAACAGTCCCAGGTTCTTCACTCGTAGGAAATGGTTTTTAGACTCTAAACTCTTCACAATTCTGGTATTCTCTTTAAAAAATGTGACATCTTAGTAAAGATACCTTTATGATGTATGGCCTAGAGATGAGGAATTTGTTTGACTAGTTTGGAGAACATTAGATATATTATTTCCTGTATTCTAGGTACTATAGCTCCCTTATATACACTTATAAATACATTATTTTTAGCCGAGCTTAGAGTTTCTTGATAATTTTTAAAATTCCACAACAAGTACAAACACTATAGTCAGGACAATAAAAAGATAAACAAAATTAACAATAATAGCTAACATCTAATGAGTTACTATATATCAGGCATTGTATAGCATTTTACTATTATTAGCCCCACTGGGCAGCTGTAAAACCTGCAGCTGAGCAGTTAAGTGCTTCCTTGATGTCTCACAACTAGTCCATGGTAATGTTAGTATCAAAGTTTGATTCCCAAAACTAGCACTTGAGAATGTAGAAGCAATACTTCAATCAGAAAACCAGCTAGATGGTTATGTGCTAAGTCTCTTCAGTCACGTCTGACTCTTTGTGACCCTATGGACTACAGCCCCCCAGGCTCCAGGCAAGAATACTGGAGTGGGTTTCCATGCCCTCCTCCAGGGAATCTTCCTAACCCAGGGATCAAACCCAGGTCTCAGTATTGCAGGCAGATTCTTTTACCTCCTGCTTCTTAAATGCGTACCATGAAAATTGTGTTCCATGAAGTATTGAATGGAGGTTATAATGGATGGTGAAGGGGGAAAAGAAACATTTTTAATAGAGCCTGATTAAATAAATATTAAGAGGAAGAGTTTTCAAGAATAAAAGATGCAGAAGAAGTGAGCTGTAGGATATGGAAACCATGGTGAAGAATCTGGTAAGATTTAGCTTAGAATGGACTAGTCTGATTTCAAGGAAAGAAAAGATGATGAGGTAAAATAGAATTTATCTTACTTTCCAAGCCAGGACCCTGGGAGGTGAGGCAGGCCACACCACACTTGGCCACAGAGTCCAAGTGAGTGGGAGAGGTTACAATTCCAAGCGGGAGTGCAGTGGAACCGGTAGGATTTGGGCTCATTTGCAGTGTCCCCCCTCTTCCCTGGTGGCTCAGCTAGTAAAGAATCCACCTGCAATGCGGGAGACCTGGTTCAATCTCCAGATTGGGAAGATCTCCTGGAGAAGGGAAAGGCTACCCACTCCAGTATTCTGGCCTGGAGAATTCCATGGACTATATAGTCCACTGGGTCGCAAAGAGTCCAACTTGACTGAGTGACTTTCACTTACCCTTCCGTGTGAAATGGTTGGTGGAGCTTTTCTGGAACTTTCAACAAAGCCCAAGGAGTATGAGAACAGGAACTATATTCTTGAGCTCTATCAACAGTTACCAATTCCCAGCTTTGAGACCAGCACAAGCTGGGAGGGGGAGGTTTCAGGCTGGAAGAAAAACACACTGCTCAAAACAGCCTCCAGACATAAAGCTTGGTTGTTGTTCCAAAGAGCCAAGATAGTGGCTTTAAATTGCAAGGATTGGCAGAGGAGTTGGACAAGGAGCTCTTCATTATTTCTGAATACACCTAGACTGATCTGAGACATAGTGAGACCAGTGCGATAAGAATAACCATATATGGGGCTTTGCTGGTGGTCCAGTGGCTAAGACTCCCGAGCTCCCAGCGTAGGGCGCTCAGGTGATTTCCCTGGTTAGGGAAGCAACCTCGCATGCTGTAGCCCCTGGGCTGCAAAGAGTTGGACACGACTTAGTGACTAAATAACAGGGAACTAAGATCTCACATGCCACAACTAAGACTCAGTGCAGCCAAATAAATAAATAAACAAATATTTTCAAAAAGAATAACTGCCTATGTCTGTAGACACCAAGAGAGGAAGAGAGAAACAGAGAGGCAGCCAGTGAGATTTGGCATAGCTGCCCCTTTTTTCTAAAAGAGATTAATCAATACTCTGGTGAAAGAACTATTCATATACAATGGTACTAGAGAAAAAATGTAAAGGAGTTGGTTCAGAAATTGTAAGCGAGTAAGTGTTGAGCTTGAAGATGAAGTGAAGAAAGTATTTGAACAATGCTATAGGATCTATTTTGGGCTTCCCTGGTGGCTCAGCAGTAAAGACTTCACCTGCCAATGCAGAAGGCTCAGGAGACACAGGTTCGATCTCTGAGCCAGGGAGATCCCCTGGAGTAGGAAACAGCAACCTGCTCCAGTATCATTGCCTGGAAAACCCCATGGACAGAGGAACCTGATGGGCTACAGTCTATGGTGCAAAGAATTGGACACAACCGAGCACACACACACAAGATCTATGTTACTCATGAACTCAAAGTTTCATAAATTAGAAGTGGATCTGTTGGATGTTGAGAGATAGAGGGGTACACATAGGCTCTGTGAGAAGACACAAACAAGTGCTGGATTTCTTGCTGAGAAGGACCACAGCTGCTCAGGGGAACACAGATCATCCATCAGTCCTGTTTTCTCTTAGGAAACCACCTTCTCTTAGTGTATGCTTATGCTATGCTATGCTATGCTATGCTAAGTCACTTCAGTCGTGTCCGACTCTTAGCGACCCCATGGACTGCAGCCTACAAGGCTCCTCCGTCCATGGGATTTTCCAGGCAAGAATACTTGAGTGGGGTGCCACTGCCTTCTCCGTATGCTTATGCGATGTCACAAAGCTCTCAGACACTGCTATTTGAGTACAATTTACACTTAATAAGATCTTTAGCTAAGTTATAAGTTTACCTTGCCCTCAGGGCTTAACTCAGTGTATTTAAAAGGTGCAAAACAATCTCAATTTGTGAAGTCAGGGAAAGGCTTTTGAACTATATCACTTCCTTCCAGTGAGCACTGGGTGGCGCTGTCACCTAGAGAAAATAAATCTAGGCAGCTGTGCTCCAGGCCTAACTCTACTTACTACAGCATTGAAGTCCTTAATCTGTTAATAAATCTAAATGTGGGTGCATAGGCACTCTGGCATTTTTAAGTCTTCATTACGATTTTCCAAATTTCCTCAGTGAACTTGTAGGTAGTGCTTTCTAGTATAATGGGCAAAATGATATAAAACAATTGGATTCCATTTCTCTAAAAATGTTGGCATTGTTCCTACTGACTTTAATGTTTCTGGATATATCTGGTCTGAAGAACTAGCTAAAAAGTCATTATGTTTAAAATAAACAAACAAAAAACCCTTTTTATTGTTTAAAAATTTATTATTTTTTAAGTGAAAGATAAAATTTAATTGTGTAAGTCACTAAACTGTTGGTGCTGTTTGTTACAGAAGTTAGCTTTCCCTGACCCACACTTTCTTCTTTGCTTCATGCCCTTAAAGCTGGGGTTCACCTTCTGCATCTACACACTCCCTTGGGCATTCTGTTCAGGTTTATGACTTTCAGTACTGTCTACCCACTGATGACTTGCAAACGTGCATCTCCAGCCCAGCTTCTCTCCTGAACTCCAGGTTAATATAATCAGTAACCTGGTTAATGACTCCACTTGAATGTTCACTAACAGCTCAAACTTGTCTTGCCCAAAATGGGATGCCTGATTTTCCTCCAAAGACCTGCTCCCCTGAAGTTCTTCCTGTCTGGGTTGAAGGCAACTCCATTCTTCCAGTTGCTCAAACCAAACTTCTCTCTCACCTCCATGTTGAATCTAGCAAGAATTTTTGTTCTTTCTGTCTTCAGAATCTCACTTCTTACCTCCATAAATGCTACACCACATCCTGAGCCAGAGTCCTCTCATCACTGGCATCTCTCTGCTTGCTTCCTCTTCCCTTTCTCTTTCTTTTTAAAGTTTCTTCAAATAACCTTAGCAATTAATCCTAACGGAAACAATCCCTATCTTAAAATAATGTATTCGATATTCCAGTTTTGTTTTCAGAGGGAAAAAAATGTTTTTTAAAGAAAGCTGGAAAAGCTGAGGTAAAAATAACTTAAGTTACTTAATAAATTAAGTTATTGGAATAGTTTCGATGAAAGATAATGAAAGAAAGAGTGGCGGTGAGCATGGAAAGGTTTTTAATAGCTTGTGTTGATTCTTATACGACCACCTTTTCCGGTTCAGAGGTCTAAGTGGCTGGGTAGCTGAGACCTCTTGGGGGAGAATGGGGTCACATGGCTTGTGGAAGAAGCCGTAGTGTTAGTGGTTTTTTAAAAATTTTATTTTAATTTATATATTTTTTAACTGGTGCGTGGGCTTCACTGGTGGCTCAAAGGGTAAAGAATCTGCCTGCAGTGCAGGAGAACTGGGTTCAATCCCTGGGTCGGAAAGATCCCCTGGAGAAAGGAATGGCAACCCACTCCAGTATTCTTGCCTGAAGAATTCCAGGGATGGGGGAGCCTGGCGGGCTACAGTCCATAGGGTCCCAAAGAGTTGGACACGACTGAGTAACTTTCCCTTTCGGTTTGCTTTACAGTATTGTGTTGGTTTCTGCCATGTATCGACATGAATCAGCTATGGGTCTATATATGTCCACACCCTCCCAACTTCCCCCCTATCCTACCCCTCTCTGTTGTCAGAGATCACTGGATTTGAGCTCCCTGCACCATACAGAAAATTTCCATTGGCTATCTAATTTTGCATATGGTAATGCATATGTTTCAGCGCTGCTCTCTCAATTCGTCCCACCCTGTCCTTCCCTCCGGTGTCCACAAATCTGTTCTTTATGTCTGCATCTCTATTGCTGCCTTCCAGATAGATTAATCAGTATCATCTTTCTAGATTCCATATGTATGTGTTAATATATGATATTTATCTTCCTTTTTCTGACTTGCTTCACTCTGTATATTCACTTTAGGTTCATCCACCTCATTAGAACTGAGTCAGATGCATTCCTTTTTATGGGTTAGTGTTTTGTAGTAACACTTCTCCTTTGTTGTCTTTTAAAAAACATTTATTTATTTATTTGACTGCGTCAGTCTTAGTTGCGGCATGCAGGATCTTCACTGCTTCCATCTTTTGTTGTGGCATTCAGGCTTCGTTGCCCCCTGGTATGTGGGATCTTAGTTCCCTGACCAGGCATCAAACCCATGGCCCCTGCTTTGGAAGGCGGAGTCTTAACTACTGGGCCACAAGGCAGTCCTGCCTTTACTGATTTTAGTTTATGTAGATTTGAAATAGTTTTGCTTTTTCTATTGCTCTCCTTTTATTTTTTAAAATCATTTTCAATTCGGAGTTCAGATTCTAGATGCTGGTCCTGAGCATTCTAACGATATCACTCCCGTCCCCACCAAGGTCTGACGATTGATGCTGTTTCCCTCCCAGATCTGGCTTTTACCATCCAACTACCTTCTTTCTCTCTTACTTCTTTGGGTCTCTCATGCTTCAATCAACTTGAATTCCCCCCTTGTTCCTCTTGTATATGTCATTCTTTCTTTCTGTGGAACATGATTACTTCATGGCATTCCCACAACATTTACATCCGTTAGGGTTTCCCAGGTAGCACAGTGGTAAAGAACCCGCCTGCTAATGCAGGAGACACAGGTTTGATCCCTGGGTTGGGAAGATCCTCTAGAGAAGGAAATGGCAACCCACTCCAGTATTCTTGCCTCGGAAATCTCATAGACAGAGGAGCTGGGTGGGCTACAGTCCATAGTGTTGCAAAGAGTTGGACACGACTGAGTGACTGAGCACTATCAAATCTATAGAACTTAATGATGGTGGTGGTAATGATGATGATGATGATAATTGCACACACTTGGTGAGCACTTACCCTGTGTCAGACACTATACTAAAGTGTTTACAGGCATCATATCATTTAACCTCACAACATACAAGGAAGACACTTTTACTGTCCCTACTGTACCAACAAGGTATACTCTGTCCAGATCCCCTCAGCCCTCTTTTCAGCTCGTGTGCTTACCTTCCAGCTTCTGCAGGCTTTGAACTAATGCTGGCCCTGATGCCTTCTGAAGATTGCCCTTCACCATCCCATAGAGTCCCAAGGCTCTGAGAGTTTTATGGCTCCCTTGCCCCATGACCAAAGACAAAGGGAATACCAGCCCCCAGATCCTTAGCCTCCAGGTGGGAGAAACTCAGAAGTACGATCCAAGCTCTGGGACACTTCAAGGGACCCAGCTGAGTTGGCTTTTTCTTCCCCATCTTGCTTCCCTACCTCTCTCACCTTTCATCCTGGGAAATAACTGCTATATAGTAAGTACTTATAATGTAAGTGTTCCTTAGTTATTATTGGGTATCCGGACCTTGTACATTAGTGTTTTCAAAGTATCAATAATAGGTTGAGGATCACCTGCAATAGAATTACTTGGGACAACTGATAAAAGGCAGATTCCTAGACCCACCCCACAGGTGAAATTTAAGGACTGCAGTGCTTGTGCATGCCATTCATTGTGAGAGATTTAGGACTATTAACTGCATTAAACTACATTTAATTCCTGTGAAGTGAAAAATATTATTACTTCCATTCTTACAAACTAGAAAAGTGAGACACAGAAATGCTAAAAGTGCTAGCTTACCCCATTGCCCACTTCTCCTCCTGCCCTCAATCTTCCCCAGCATCAGGGTCATTTCCAATCAGTCAGCTCTTCACATCAGGTAGCCAAAGTTCTGGAGCTTCAGTTGCAGCATCAGTCCTTCCAATGAATATTTAGGACTGATTTCCTTTAGGATCAACTGGTTTGAACTTCTTGCTGTCCAAAGGAGTCTTTTCCAGCACCACAATTTGAAAGCATCAGTCCTTCAGTGATCAGCCTTCTTTATAGTCTTACTCTCCCATCCATATGTTACTACTGGAAAATCCATAGCTTTGACTATATGGACCTTTGTTGGCAAAGTAATGTCTCTGCTTTTTAATATGCTGTCTAGGTTGGTCATAGCTTTTCTTCCAAGGAGCAAGTGTCTTTTAACTTCATGACTGCAGTCACTGTCCGCTGTGTAGCCCAAGAAAATAAAATCTGCCACTGTTTCCACTTTTCTCCCATCTATTTCCACAAAGTGATGGGACTGGATGCCATGATCTCAGTTTTTTGAATGCTGAATTTTAAGCGAGGCTTTTCACTCTCTTCTTTCACCCTCATCAAGAGGCTCTTTAGTTCCTCTTTGCTTTCTGCCAGTAATCTTGATTCCAGCTTGTGCTTCATCCAGGCTGGCATTTTGCATGATGTAGCTTTTGAACCGTGGTGTTGGAGAAGACTCTTGAGAGTCCCTTGGACTGCAAGGAGTTCAAACCAGTCCATCCTAAAGAAAATCAGTCCTGGGTGTTCATTGGAAGGACTGATGTTGAAGCTGAAACTCCAATACTTTGGCCACCTGATGCGAAGAGCTGACTCATTTGAAAAGACCCTGATGCTGGGAAAGATTGAGGGCAGGAGGAGAAGGGGATGACAGAGGATGAGATGATTGGATGGCATCACCGACTCAATGGACATGGGTTTGGGTGGACTCCGGGAGTTGGTGATGGACAGGGAGGCCTGGCGTGCTGCGATTCATGGGGTTGCAAAGAGTCGGACACGACTGAGCGACTGAACTGAACTCTGTATAGAAGTTAAATAAGCAGGGTGACAATACACAGCCCTGACGTACTCCTTTCCCAATTTTGAACCAGTCTGTTATTCCATGTTTGGTTCTAACTGTTGCTTTTGGACCCGCATACAGGTTTCTCAGGAGGCAGGTAAGGTCTTCTGGTATTCCCATCTCTTTAAGAATTTTCCACAGTTGGTTGTGATCTACACAGTCAAAGGATTTAGCGTAGTCAATGAAGCAGAAGTAGATGTTTTTCTGGGATTCTCTTGCTTTTTCTATGATCCTATGGATGTTGGTAATTTGATCTCTGGTTCCTCTGCCTTTTCTAAATCCTGCTTGTATATATGGAATTTCTCGGTTCACGTGCTGCTGAAGTCTAGCTTGAAGGATTTTGAGCATTACCTTGTTAGCATGTGAAATGAATGCAGTTGTATGGTAGTTTGAACATTCTTGGCGTTACCTTTCTTTGGGATTGGAATGAAAATTGATCTTTTCCAGTTCTGCATATTGAGTGCAGCACTTAAATAGCACCATCTTTTAGCATTTGAAATGGCTCAGCTGGAATTCCATCACCTCCACTAGCTTTGTTCATGGGAATGCTTCCTAATGCCCACTTGACTTCACACGCCAGGATGTAAGTAAGTGTTTGGACCCAGACATTCTGTCCAGACTCTCTAACTGCTAGCCATGCTTTCTACTGACACGTGTAAGAAAAGCCACATTATTCCTACCTTTTATTTTGTTGAGTCCACCCAAGGAGTCTGAAAGGAAAAGAAGTCTACATAACTGCAGGAAACACACAGGAAATATTTTATTAGCTTCCAGATAGAGAAAAAGGTAGAGTAAAAATATTTCAATAGAAATCCACAGCCCTCCTCAAGGAGCCCACTCGGGCATCCACAGCCCCCCATTCGTGGTAGCGCCTATAATCCCCCGGCCGCAGCAGGTACTGCCGCCCCCGGTAGTTGGGCATCTCATAGAGGACCCACCAGCCCTCCAGCACATTGAAGGAGTGGATCTCACTGAAGTGGAAACGCTCATGGAGCGAGGAGCAGTCCTCCGTGATCTCCACCATCTGGCCTCGATAGTCCTCTCGCTCGTAGATCCTCAGCCGGTGGGAGCTGGTCTGTGGGTTCAGCAATCAGCAGATGGGAAAAGTCAGAAAAGCTAGTCTTTAGCCACCAATCACTCACACCCCTGGGGGAATGGGCATTTAGAACTTTTTTTCTATATCAAAGATGACAAAAAGACAGCTAACACCAGAGTCAACTGTATACAGTTGGGTACACTGCCCACTGCAAAACTGAAGAGAGTGCCATTCACACAGATGAACACAGATTAGCATCATTTTATATTGCAAATTTTACTTATTAAAATAACTGAAGTTGTTCTGGTTTGCCATTCAAAAAAAAAAAAAGATATGTGGGACTTCCCTGATGGTCCAGTGGTTAAGACTCCACCCGTCCAATGAAATGGGTGTGGGTTTGGTCCCTGGCTGGGGAACTAATATCCCACATGCTGTGGGGTGTGGCCAAAATAAAAAGGATATGCATGGTGCTCCCTAGAGTTTTCTAGGACCACAACCTACATGAACCATATTTAGCACCTATTTAGTACCATTTTTAAGCAGCAATTTTATATATAATTTTTGTTCTCTCCTTTATAAAGACCATTGACTTACAGTGGCCTGGAGTTCTCCTTGGAGGATATAAAAATAATTAGATTTTAAAATTAAAAGGCAAATATATCCCTGGCAAAAGGCATTATTTTGGATCTCAGTAGCTTTAGAAGAGGCTGGGGAGAGAGGAAGCAGAATTGCTTTCCCCAGAGTAAGACATAGATTGGTAGCAGTTCAGACCAGACATCTCCTAATCCCTTCCTTTCTGCTTTGAGTCCTGCTTTTCTGAAGTCCTAAAAAGCAAGAGCCATCATAATGGTTAGGTTTCAGTCCTCAGCTCTAACATATGATCCAGGAAAATACTTTAAGGTTATTGATAAAAACAGAAGCTCAAAATTATGAGGCAGGCCTGTCTAGATCAATAGATTATAAGACGTTTAGGAAAATGGAAGGGAGGCTGTTAGTCCTGGGTGAATCCTGTCTGTCTCTTTGGAGCACTTGGTTTTTATCTGCTCGTTTCTTCCCGACAGGTACGTATTCAGTCTTCCTTCTTCCACCATCAAACCCTCCTTAGCAAAGGTTCTCATAAACAATTCATTCTGAGGCATAAAAAAAACCACTAATAAGGCATCTTCCATGGTTTGCAAAGGGTTCACATGTCCGTTACCTAATTTCGATCTTCACAACAGCCTGACACACGTGGAGCAACCATTCTGTCTGCTTTTATGAGAAACTAATGACTAGAGCTTTCAGGCTGTAATCACAAGAGTCAGGACTGGAAGGTGGAAGCCGAGATTTCCAGGCTTCTAATGCCAGTCTAGGTTCTATCAAAGCATTAAATCCTCTGAGGGTCTTTCAAAGTTACCCAAAGTGGTACATTTTCCACAGAACGCTGTCATAGTCAAATTATAGCATCCCTAACTGTGGAATTCCAGGCTGCTTGGGCTTTATTTGGATAGCAGTGGCTTTGCAGGGGCTCCTGGAGTCACACTGCTGGTCAGTTGTTTTGCTGAATCAAAAAGCAGGACTTGAGAGACCCTGGTTGTTCAAAGTACTCAATATCTGGAGGGCGAAGGGTGGCTTGCCAGGTACCAGGCAATCTCCTATCCACCTCATCTCAGCTCTATGAATTAGCCGCCCTGCTGCTGCTGCTAAGTCACTTCAGTCGTGTCCTACTCTGTGTGACCCCATAGACGGCAGCCAACCAGGCTCCCCTGTCCCCGGGATTCTCCAGGCAAGAACACTGGAGTGGGTTGCCATTTCCTTCTCCAATGCATGAAAATGAAAAGTGAAAGGGAAGTTGCTCAGTCGTGTCCGACTCTTAGCGACCCCACGGACTGCAACCTACCAGGCTCCTCCATCCATGGGATTTTCCAGGCAAGAGTACTGGAGTGGGATGCCATTGCCTTCTCCAATTAGCCGCCCCAGTAGCCCCATTTTACAGGTGAGGAAAGACAGAAATAGCCCAGGGACTAGCCTAAGACCACTGGAGTGTGAGGAGTTCATCACCTGTGGCATAGACACTCTGAACAAATACCATGCCACTTTTTCCCAGTAGAGGTGAGTTTAATATTAGCAAAGAAAAATACAATCTCAATTAAGAGCATTGTATTCTCAATTAAGAGATATTATAAAGGAAAATAGAACCCGGTTAGAACCAGCAAAGGAAGGCCACCGTCCTACATTCTGACCACAGCTCTGGGGCATCGGTGTGACCCGAGGCCACGGCAGGCCCAGGGGGACCGGACTCACGTGGGGGATGAGGCGGCAGGAGCGGATGGAGTCGTTGAGGCCCATCCACTGCTGGTAGTCGGGGTAGTCACCGCGCCGCAGGAAGTACTGGGGGCCCTGGAAGTTGGGCTGCTCGTAGATCATCCAGCAGCCACTGTCCACGCGGATGGAGTTGCAGCGGCTGAAGTAAGGCTGCAGGTTGGAGTGGTCGCTGCTGCACTCATAGTGGCGGCCCTGGAAGCCCCGGTCCTCGTAGAAGGTGATCTGCAAGGAAGGGAAGGAGAGGCTCAGAGGCCTGGCCTCCAGCCGGGCTGCGGGCCCCTCCCGCCGGCGCGGGGCTCACCTTCCCCATGGCTGCTGGACGCGGGGATGGAGTTCAGTGTGGTGGGGCCGGCGCGCGCTCTATATAGCGGGAGGGCTGCTGCGTTGGCAGGAACAACACAAAAGGGGCCCCCGGGTGAGGAGGATTTCCTTTCTGTCTCTTTTCTATATAATGACCGCGGGGGTGGGGTGGGGGACTTACTGTATGTTTTCTCTTAGACTCTCCAGAGCTTTCGAACTGATGACCCGCGTAAAACTGTCACTTGGTGCCTCTGGGGCCTTTAAATGAAGCCTATTCAGGAGATGGGAAGCGAGCAAAAGCGCTTAACTGTGTTAACACTTGTAATGAAATATTTTATTTATCTTTTAAGTATTCTAAGTGATCTCTTTTTGAGGAACTGACACGGGGTTGTGACCGGGTCAGAGGTCAGGATGGGGCCCAGCGGGAGGCGTCTAGATGAGAGCTTTTCCTTGGTGTGAGGATGTGGGACACAGACACCTGCCTTCTGCACAGGACGGTTGAAGGAGGATGGGATTTTCCCCTGAGAGAACTTTCTCCCATCCTCACGGCTCAGGAGCGGATGCAGTAGACATTACACCGGAGGAAGACAGGTGGTAGGCGCTGGACCCCAGGAAGCCCTGTTCATGCACCTGGCTCAGCTCTGCTCCCTGGAGACTGAGTGGACCACCGTCACCTCCAGATGCAGCCAGTGTCTCCCGGAAGCTCCCAACTCTGGAGTTCATGAGGCAACTCATGGTGGTTATTATTTAACTAACTTTTTAATTAACCAATAATTTTGCAAATTAGGGGCTAAGCCTAATTATTCTGTTGTTGTTGTCAGTGCCCAAGTCATGTCTGACTCTTTGCCACCCATTAACTGCAGCATGCCAGGCTTTCCTGTCCCTCCTCATCTCCTGGAGTTTGCCCAAGTTCATGTCCATTAAATCAGTGATGCCATCCAACCATCTCATCCTCCATCGTCCCCTTCTCCTCCTGCCCTCAATCTTTCCCAGCATCAGGATTTTTCCAATGAGTGGGCTCTTTGCATGAGGTGGCCAAAGTATTGGAGTTTCAGCTTCAACATCAGTCCTTCTGATGAGTATTCAGGATTGATTTTCTTTAGGATGGACTGGTTTGATCTCCTTGTAGTCTAAGGGACTCCCAAGAGTCTTCTCCAGCACCACAGTTCAAAAGCATCAATTATTCAGTGGTCTGACTTCTTTATGGTCCAACTCTCACATCTGTACAAGACTACTGGAAAGACCATAGCCTTGACTAATTAGTTCTAGCTGCGTGCAATTTCAAGGTTATATGCAAATATAACAGATTTACAATCTTACAATCTTGCAAAGACTCTCCCTTCTCTACCTCCCCTGGCTCCTGGGCAAGCCTGGTTGCTCTCTGGTTAATATTCTGGTTCCACAGGCTGGAATCTTCTTTCCTTCCCTTAAACCCCTCCCACCCCACCTCCACCAGCTTCTTCTGGTGCTCCCCTCTTAGAACAGATTTTCTCAACCTCATACTGTTGTGACAGTTTGGGTCAAAAAAATCTCAATTGTGGAGGTCTGTCCGCTGTATTTGAGGATGTTGAACAGCATCCCTGGTCTCAATCTTCTACATGCTATTAGCATCACCCTCATGGTTATGGCAACAAAAATGTCTCCAGATATTGTCATATGTCCCCTGGGGGAGCAAAATCAACCCTGGATGCAAACCACTGCTTTAGAAGGATCTTGTCCTCAACTATATGCAACTGTGATACATCCTGTTTCATTCCTCAGTCTGGATTCTTGTTACTTAAGCCTAAAGCCAAAAAACTGTTTGCCTTGAAAATTTTTATTTGAAACACATATGTTTATTAAGACTTTCCCACATTGTTTCTTTCAAAAATTCTAATTTTATAGAAATGTGAAAACTATAGAGAAGAAGAAAGGAGGAAAAAATTAAAATCATAGGACCATATTTTAAAAATCACTGTCAGGACTTCCTTGGAGGTCCAGTGGTCAAGACTCAGTGCTTCTAATGCAGGGTTCAGTCCCTGGTTGGAGAACTAAGATCCCACATGCCTCAAGTTGTGACCAAAATCAAAAAACAAAATCACCATGGACAAGTATTTTAAAATCTCCTTTAAGTTCGACAAGATGAAAAAGTCCTAGAGATCTTTGCACAACATCCAAATAGTTAGCAATAGTTGCTCCCTGGGTAGGGAAGATCCCCTGGAGAAGGGAAAGGCTACCCACTCCAGTATTCTGGCCTGAAGAATTCCATGGACTGTATAGTCCATGGGGTCACAAAGAGTTGGCTTTCCCTGATGGCTCAGTTGGTAAATAATCTGCTTTCAATGCAGGGGACTCTGGTTTGATTCCTGTGTTGGGAAGATCCACTGGAGAAGGGATAGGCTACCCACTCCAGTGTTCTTGGACTTCCCTTGTGGTTCATTTGGTAAAGAATCTGCCTGCAATGCGGGAGACCTGGGTTCAACCCCTGGATTGGGAAGATGCCCTGGAGAAGGGAAATGCTACCCACTCCAATATTCTGGCCCGCAGAGTTCTACAGACTGTATAGTCCATGGGGTCGCAAAGAATTAGACACTACTGAGTGACTTTCACGTTCACTGTACTATGTGTTTGAAAAATGGTTAAAATGGTAAATTTCATGTTATGTGTTTTTTTTTTTTTTTTTTTTTTACCAAAATAAAAAAGACCTCATTCCTCCCCACAAAAAAAAAAAAAAAAAAAAAAAACCTCTTAATTTTCACTTCTTTGATCTAATGCTTTCACCTGTAAGAACTTGTCCAAAGGAAATAGCTAAAGGTACATGAAAATGTTATGCACAGTGGCATTTCATCAGAACACTCTTTATAATGTGAAAAATTAGATTCAAACAAGATGTCCAAAATAGTGCATTAACTAGGCAAATTATAGAGCATCTCTCTGATGAGATGCTACACAGCTACCAAAAATCATATTCACAAAGAATTTATTTAAGGATATGGAAAATACTCAACGTATGTTAAAATTTTAACATGCACTGAAAACTACAAAACATTGCTGAAGAAAAGAAGATATAAATAAATGGAAGAACATCGTATGTTCATGGACTGGAAGACTTAATATTGTTCAGATGTGAGTATTTCCCAAAGTGGTCTACAGATACAATGTAATCCCTGTAAAATTCTAATGATATTTTTTGTGGCAGTAGAAAAAACCCATCCTAAAATTTAGATAGAATCTCAAGGGGTCCCAAATACCCAAAACTTTGTGTGTGTGAAGCAATTTTTAATTTTTATTTATTTATTTAATTTTGGCCTTACCATGTAGTTTGCAGGATCTCAGTTCCCTGGTGGCTCAGACAGTGAAAAATCTGCCTGTAATGCGGGAGACCTGGGTTCAATCCCTGGGTTGGGAAGACCGCCTGAAGGAGGGCATGACAACAGACTCCAATATTCTTGCCTGGAGAACGGCCCTTGGACAGAGGAGCCTTGCGGGCTACAGATCATGGGGTCACAAAGAGTCAGACACGACTAAGCACACACAGTTCCCAGACCAAGGATTGAACCTGGAGCACTGCAAGTGAAAGTGCCAAATTCTAACCACCAGACACCAGGGAACTGCCCAGAGACAATCTTGAAAAAGGAGGACAAAGCTGACATTCTCACACTGATTTCAAAATTACTTCAAAATTACACTAATCACAACAGTGTGGTACTGGCATAAAGACAGACATACAGACAAACGAAGAGTAGAGAACACAGACGCAAACTCTTACATATACCGTCAAGTGAATTTTGACAAGGCTCCCAAGACCATTCAATGAAGAAAAAACAGTCTTTTCAACAATGGTACCGGGAAAACTAGATATCCACATGCAAAAGAATGTAGTTGGACCCTTACCTTACAGTATGTATTATACAAAAACTAACTCAAAGTGAATTAGAGACCTAAATATAAGAACTAAAACTAAAGAAGGAAAGAAGCAGGTTGCCCTGACTGGACTGACTCCATTTTTAAAAGAAAAGGAGCTGCATCTTTTAATTTGGTGGACTTTGAACTGCATACCAGGGAGGCCATAGAGAGAAAATACTAACAGCCAAGCAGGCTTCCTAGACAGATAAAAACCAAAACAGGCAGACCCCATACCTAGATCTCCCAGAGCCAGAAGGAAAGCAATGTTCACTATATAATCTTAATAATGTTTATTGATGTAGACTAAACTGTACGTCAAGATGTAAATCTATGGCTATAACCTGATTGTATCTCTTACTAACATTGTCCCCGGTGGACTTTAGAGAATATGGGGATGTGGGCTTGGGCACATATACTTTGGGTATAAAAGGTTGTCACAAAAATCAGTTGGGGTCCCTGGCTGAAAAGGAAACTGCCTCGGACTTGCCAGTGTAATAAACTTCACTCCGCTATCCACGCTGTCCTTCTAAGTGAGTTTGCTTCACAAAACTACAAAACTCTTAGATGAAAACATAGAGGAAAATCTTCATGGGATTAGACTTGGCAATGATTTCCTGGATATAACACTAAAGCATAGGCAATAGATACATTGGAGTCCATCAAGATAAAAACTTTTGTGCATCAGAGGAAACTATCAACAGAGTGGAGAGGCTACCCAGGGAATGTGAGAAACTATTTGTGAATCATGTATGATAAAGGATTGATATTCAAAATGTACAGAGAACTGATACAACTCAGCAAAATCAATAGCAATGCCCCCCTAAAAAAAAAAAAAAACCAATTAAAAAAAAGGCTTGCCCTTTCTCTTCAATGAGGTGGCCAAGCAGCAGACTCAGAGATGCAGATCTTTATGAAGACCCTAGTGGGCAAGACCATTACCCTTGAGCCCAGTGACACCACTGAGAATGTCAAAGCTATAATCCAAGACAAGGAGGGCATCCCGCCTGACCAACAGCATCTGATTTTTGTGGGCACACAGCTGGAGAATGGCTGCACTCTGTCAGAATACAATATCCAGAAAGAGTCCACCCTGCACATGGTGCTTTCTCTGCGAGGCAGCATCACTGAGCCTTCCCTCTGCCAGCTCGCTCAGAAACACAACTGCAACAAGATGATCTGCTGCAAGTGTTACACTTACTTGCACCCCCGTGCTGTCAACTGCTGCAAGAAGTGAGGCCAAACCAACAACCTGCGCCCCAAGAAGAAGGTTAAATAAAGCCCCTCCACCGGCTTCTCCTTTGACCGCAGGGTGGCCTCGTGCCCAAGCCCCAAGGCCCTGGGGCCTCAATAAAGTTTCCTTTTCATTGACTGGAGCAGTTAAAAAAAAAAAAGTCTTGATTAGAAGCTTCTCCAAATAAGATAATACGGTGGCCAATAAGCACATGAAAAGATGCTCAACATTGCTAATCATTAGGGATATGCAATTAAATCTACAATGAGATACTTCATACACATTAGAATGACTATTATAAAAAACAGAACAGAAAATAAGTGTTAGTGAGGATGTCAGAGAAACTGGAAAACTTGTACATTGTTGATGGGACTGTAAAATGGTAGAGCCACTGGGGAAGATTGTATGGTAGTTTCTGAGAAATTAAACACTTAATTACCACACGATTCAACATTTCCATTTCTAGGCATACTCAAAAGAATTGAAAGCAGTGACTTAAACAGCTATTTGTATCCCAATGATCATCGCAGCATTCTTTATTATAGCAAAAAGGAAGAAACAACGCAAGTGCCCTTTTAGGAATGGGTGTATGGACACACAGAATGTGGTGTATGTATAGAATGGAATATTATTCAGCATTAAAAAAGGAATACAATTTTGATGAATTTCACAACTTGGACAAACCTTGGAAACATTATCCTAATTGAAATAAGTGAGACACAGGACAAACATATGATTCAATGCATTTGAGATACCTGGAATAGATTTATGAAGAAAGAAAGTAGAATGGTGGTTACCAGGGGCTGGGGGAAGGTGGGAATGGGGAGTTATTGTGTAATGAGTACAGCAGCTTGGGATGATGATAAAGTTCTGAAAATGAATAGTGTTGATGGTTGCATAATGATGTGAATGTGCTTTATGCCACTGAATTGTACACTTAAAAATGCCTATAATGGTAAATTTTATGTATATTTTACTATGATTTTAAAAGTCTTCCATTAGCAACAAGAAAAAAGGGAATCAATTAATTTTTCAAAATTAATTTCTTGATTTTGATAATTCTACTGTGGGTTAGAACTCCATCCTCTCACTGCCAAAGGCTCTCTCCTTGGCTGGGGAACTAAGATCCCACAAGCTGCACGATGTGGCAAAAAAAAAAAAAATTTTTTTACTGTAGTTATAAACATTAAAATTAAAAACATTAAAATGGGATGAATCCTAGTGACTTAAATGGAATTAAAAAGCATTTAAAACAGTTTATTTTAACTTACAGTCCTCTTCCTCTTACTTTATAATAAGAGAATAATTAATAAAATTAATGTCTTAAGTTTTTTTTTATTAGTACCTTTCCCTCCTTGGGTTTTCTTCCTCTTTCCCCATTTACTCATTTCATTCTGTCATACACCACCAAAGCTTACGTTTAAGAACTGGTAATATTTCAGGGTCTTTTTTAATGCTGGGAATTAGTGCTCTGGACACAACTGTGCTGTAGGCGAAACTTGTTAGGCTCTTTCCTTCACTCAACCTTCCTTGTATGTTTCCCCATTTGCAGCTAGCAGCTATGGTACCAGGGACACCAGCTTCAGGATAATACAGATGCTAAATATTGTGGGAAATGGACAAACTTTGCACTCTGATGATAGTGTTGAGCTGCTGAATCAACCATCCCTAAACCCTGGGCTACCCTAGGACTTCCTATCGTGTGAGTAGATTTCCATATTACTTACCCATTTGGTATGGTGTTTTGGCTAATTTCAGTCTAATGTATATAACTGATTCAGATCCATTTTTGGCCAAGGGATTAGGGTACATTCTAATTTGAGGAAACTCCGGGAGATGGTGAAGGATAAGGAAGCCTGGCGTGCTGTAGTCCATGGGGTCACAAAGAGTTGGACACAACTGAGTGACTGGACAACAACAACTAATCAAGCTTTGGAGGATGAGTAGTTCACCAGGAAGAAGGTGGGGAAGAATAATCTGGGTGAGGAAAAGACGTGAGCAAATTCAAAGAGATGTGAAAATGCTTCATGTGCTTGGAAGAGATGGAGTAAAGGATGACTGGGGCCTGGCAATTGGAGAGGAAGTGGATAAGCTGTGGCCAGATTCTTGAAAAGGTAGAATTTTTCTCTGTGGGCAGTGGAACAATATCAGAAGTTTTTAATCAGGGAAATGACTTGATCAGATCAGTCTTTGAGTACAAACATAATCACCACTCCTCCTTGCTACGATTCTAGCAATGAAATGCAAGACAATAAGCAGCAGGAGAATGTAAATGATAACAATGTTATATTCCCTCTAACCTTATACAGGCAATATATTAATACATACATATACATACATACGGAGAGTATATATACACAGCTATAAATGTATATAACTGTGTGGCTATCATATTTGTATATATGTAGACAGAATACTTGGAGAAGGCGATGGCACCCCACTCCAGGACTCTTGCCTGGAAAATCCCATGGACGGAGGAGCCTGGTAGGCTGCAGTCCATGGGGTTGTGAAGAGTTGGACACAACTGAGTGACTTCCCTTTCACTTTTCACTTTCATGCATTGGAGAAGGAAATGGCAACCCACTCCAGTGTTCTTGCCTGGAGAATCCCAGGGACGGGGCAGCCAGGTGGGCTGTCGTCTATGGGGTCGCACAGAGTCGGGCACAACTGAAATGACTTAGCAGCAGCAGCAGCAGCAGACAGAATACTGGGCTTCCCCAATGGCTCAAGTGGTAAAGAATCTGCCTCCAATGCAGGAGGCACAGGAGAGGCTGTTCAACCCCTGGGTTAAGAAGATCCCCTGGAGGAGGAAATGGCTACCCACTGCAGTATTCTTGCCTGGAAAATCCCATGGACAGAGCCTGGCGGGCTACTCACAAAAAGTCAGACGTGACTGAGCACACACCTGCATGCATGCAGGGAACGAAGCTGTGGATTATCCTATATATCTAATTCAATTCCTGGTTAGTTGCTTGCAGTGACCTCATGGTAAGAATCTGTATGCTAGTGCTGTCATTATTTTAAGAATCTTCCTGATTCTGTAATGGAAAATCTCTGATTTTCTGAACTGTGAGTTCTGAATTCTGATGTACTTCTATTATTAACTGTTTGAAATTAAAACTGGACCTTAGTTTACCTTATATAAAATGAGTGATCTAAGTTAGATAATCTCCAAGTCTGAAATATGTTAAATATCATATGAGTTCATTGCTCTATAATGACTTGCCTTCTACCCTCCCTCTCCCTCCCTCACTTTCTCCTTCTCTTCTTCTTTTTGGGCTGGGGGAAGGGAAGAGATTTTCCATTAGGAATTTCCTTGAGTCTTTGAATAAAGTTCTAAGCAGTTACGTTGGGAAAAGGTATGCTCTGTGTCAACCAGAAATGTGTATTGAACTACAAATAACAGAACACCCGTGACAGTGGCATAAAAAAAACGTGGGTTTATTTTACTCCCATTACGAGAAGTTTCAAAGTAAAGGATTGCTGGCCTTGTGTGATGGCTAATTTTATGTCAACTTAACTGGGATTAGGGATGCCCGGATAGCTGGCAAAACATTATTTTCGGGTGTGTCTGTGAGGATATTTCTGGGAGAGCTTAGGATTTGAATTGGTAGTCTGAGTAGGGAAGTTCACCTCTACCTATGCCTTATTCAGTCTGTTGAGGGCCTGCATAGACCAAAAAGGCGGTAGAGAGAGTTACTTTCTCCACCTGCAGGAGCTGAAACATCAGTCTTCTGTTCTCAGACATATCAGCACTCCTCGTTCTCAGGCCTTTGGACTCAAGACTGAATTATTCCACCAGCTTTCCTGACTCTGCAGCTTGCAGACTATGGGACTTCTCAGCCTCCATAATCACATGAGCCAGTTCCTAGAATAAATCTCCTCATCTGAGCTTCCCTGGTGGCTCAGATGGTAAAGAATCTGCCTGCAATGCGGGAGACTCGGGTTTGATTCCTTGGTTGGGAAGATCCCCTGGAGAAGGGAATGGCTACCCGATCCGGTATTCTTGCCTGGAGAATCCCTTGGACAGCGGAGCCTAATGGGCTACAGTCCATGGACTTGGAAAGAGTCGAACACGACTGAGAGACTAACACTTCCACTTCCTTTCATATCTATAGAGATCCTGTTGGTTCTGTTACTCTGGAGAGCCCTAATAAATAGCTACCATTGGTTCAGGGGCTTGACCACATATAGGCCAGCATTTCTGAAACTGTGGCTTCTCCCTCATGCTTGTCACCCCTTGAATGTAAAATGCCTAAAATAAGAGGGAACCTTAGGCAGCTATTCCCTTTCATCAGGAAGACAAAACTTTTTCCAGAACCATCTCCTCTCCTCATCAGCATTTGTCCACTTATGTTTCAATGTCCAAAAAGTGTCATGAGATCAGATAAGAATCAATATCAAACACTTTAAAAAAAAAAAGCAAACTAATGAAAGGAGAAAAATAGAGTCTGCCAGAGATGTGTGAACTTAACTTTTGCATACAACTTAGGGAATTTAGGGAATTTACGGAATGGCACCCCACTCCAGTACTCTTGCCTGGAACATCTCATGGACAGAGGAGCCTGGTGGGCTGCAGTCCATGGGATCACTAAGAGTTGGATATGACTGACTTCACTTTCACTTTTCACTTTCATGCATTGGAGAAGGAAATGGCAACCCACTCCAGTGTTCTTGCCTGGAGAATCCCAGGGACAGGGGAGCCTGGTGGGCTGCTGTCTATGGGGTCGCACAGAGTCAGACACGACTGAAACGACTTAGCAGCAGCAGCAGTAGGGAATTTAAAAATCTTCTGAAGCCCATTGTGGTAACTAGCTTCAGAATCCTTGATTTGAAAAGTGGGTCACACCATCTCTGAACTTCAATTTTCAGATCTTCACATCTCAAAGAAAAACTGGCGAGATTTCTAGCAAACTAGTCTGAAGCAGCAACATGTTTAAAGGCCAGAGAATCAAATAAGATAGGTATTATAAAAGTGTTTCACAAGCTGTAAAGTTCTGCTTCATATGAAAGCATAGTTCTAGTGAGAGAATTTTGTTATCTGAAGATCATACACCTTGATTTCCACTTGTATCTTCTGTGTGAGTATATAAATAAAATAATAAAATAAAAGTAAGACAAAAGGGAAAGCACAAGCAAACCAGTGCCAGGAAAACAGAAAATACTTTATTAGTTTCCAGATTGAGAAACGATGCCTTTATTTCAATAGATATCTATGACTCTTCTCAAGGAGCCCACTTTGGCATTCATGGCCCCCCAGTCATGGTAGCGCCTGTACTCCCCTGGCCTCAGCAGATACTGCCGCCCCCGGTAGTTGGGCAACTCATAGAGGACCCAGGAGCCTTCCAGCACATTGAGAGAGTGAATCTCATTGAAGTGGAAGCGGTCTTGAAGAGAGGAGCAGTCCTCAGTGATCTCTATCATCTGGCCTCTGTAATCTTCCCTCTCATAAAGTCTGAGCCTGTGAGAGCCAGCCTGGCCCATCCAGAGGTGGAAAGAGGAGAAAAGCAAACCATGAAATGATTCCAACACATTCATGCCATTCAGTTTGGTGAGGCTCAAGCCATTTTCAAGTATAAGGTAAAAATGAATTACTTCTGAATCTTTATATACTCCTCACTTTCAAAGGTGAAAATTCAGTGCCTTTTCAAGATCGTAAAGTGTGACTAAAAATTAAGAAGGAACTCTTGTACTTCAATACATTCATATATTTCCCAGGACAAACTGTTAACAATGCTCAGGACACTGTACCATAGAGAAACCAAAACTTTAACAGCTTATTACTATTTTTGCCATTTTGAAGATTTTTTTTAGTTTTTCAGGCATGCCTGTTTGAACAAGAAAATCAGTTTATGAAATGAATGATCCTACATTAAGTTTAAAATAAATCTTGGAAAGATCACCAAGGACTTAGATGCTTCTGAAGTCTTTCAGTTAAATGCTTGATTTTCACTTAATAATTTATGAATGAGGAAAAATGAGAAAGAAAAATCAGTTAGCCCAAGGACTGATTCAAAACTTTTCAAAAACCTTAGTGTTTTAACACACATGTGAACTCTGTGTAGCCCACATGTAAAATCTCTGTGTCATTCTCCCTTGACAAAAAGCACTTTTATTTGTACAGGTAGGAAAAACTAAAATATACAAGTGGGGAGCAAAAAGGTGAAAGGGTGTTATAAAAACTAACCCTTGTAAAAGTATCCTTTTCCACTCCTATCTGCTCAGCAAGTAGCACCTAATTATTTTTCTTTGAAATATTAGTGATATTAGTGGTTTTTCTACAACTCCATTGTAAATAATTCCAGGTCAGGACCTCTATCTTATACATGCTCAGGGCTGCAAATGCATTCTTACTGAATACATATTTGTTGATTAACTGGTACCTGGGCAACAATTCATGGGGTTGCAAAGAGTTAGACAGGACTGAGCGACTGAACTGAACTGAACTGGGCAACAATTTGCTTTTGTTCTGAGCAAATTATATTGAACTAATATACAATAATATACAATAGCTTACTTTCCCTCTCAAACTCTGTTATTCTGAATGATCACTACTCCAAATGTTGAACCTCTGTCTGAAACTATCCCTTCTGAGTCCACAGGGCCCGGATCTGCTACGGAAATGGACTCACGTGGGGGATGAGGCGGCAGGAGCGGACTGAGTCGCTGAGGCCCATCCACTGCTGGTAGTCGGGGTAGTCACCGCGCCGCAGGAAGTACTGGGGGCCCAGATAGTTGGGCTGCTCGTAGATCATCCAGCAACCGCTGTCCACACGCACCGAATTGCAGCGGCCCAGGTAAGGCTGCAGGTTGGAGTGGTCGCTGCTGCACTCATAGTGGCGGCCCTGGAAGCCCCGGTCCTCGTAGAAGGTGATCTGCAAGGAAGGGAAGGAGAGGCTCAGAGGCCTGGCCTCCAGCCGGGCTGCGAGCCCCTCCCGCCGGCGTGGGGCTCACCTTCCCCATGGCTGCTGGATGCGGGGATGGAGTTCATGCGGTGCGGCCGGCGCGCGGTCTATATAGCGGGAGGGCTGCTGCGCTGGCAGAACAACACAAAAGGGGCCCCCGGGGTGAGGAGGGGATGTTTGTGTTCTCTTTTTACTCTTCGCTGTCAGAGTCCATGGGGCTTATTGTGGAGTTCGGTCCCATTCTCTCTGGAGTTTCTATCACTGGCTGATGCTAGATGAGACAGTTTGAAAAAAAAAAAAAAGCAATCTGGGACATTGTCTATTTAATAATAGAAGTAGAGCTTCAGCCATTTCATATATATTCCAATCGTTTATTTCTATGAGTTGGGGAAAAACAAGAAAATGTAAGTGGCCCAACAAAAAAGGCAGAGTCTTGAAATGGCAAATAGAAATTAAGCTCTAAGAAGTATGTGCCATAATATTGAATGCTAATTGTTAATCAGAAAGAAATGACCTTTACTTAATATTGAAAATTTCAAATTAGTCCTTTAAGAGAGCTTCTTCATTAAAAAGTGTAAGAAGTTATAATGTTTTACCAAGAGGGTTCCCAAAATGTCAAACTTTCTGTATGGTAAAAAACCAAAAACAACATATACAAATCTTTAGCATTTGGTCTAGTTTTGTTGCCGTTGTGCATGGAAGTAGATTGAAGATTAGGTGTTTCATCTTGGCTACTTATAATTCAAAAGAGAGAATAGCTTTAAGATGCTTCATCTCAGAAAGAAGAAATAAAAGGAAATTTTCTATGATACAAATGAAGTTATTTATAAAACAAAACAGACTCACAGACTTAGCAAACTTATGGTTACCAGGGAGGGAAAGGTGGAGAGAAGGGATAGTTAGGGAGTTTGGGATGGACATGTGCACACTGCTGTGTTTAAAATGGATAACCAACAAGGACATAATGCACAGGGATCTCTGCTCAATGTTATGTGGCAACCTGGATGGGAGAGGAGTTTGGGGGAGAATGGATACATGTGTATGTGTGGCTGAGTCCCTTTGCTGTCCATCTGAAACTGTCACAATGTTGTTAATTGGCTATATGCCAATATAAAATAAAAAGTTAAATAAAATAAAAGGGTAAAGTCTAAAAGTTCAAAGAAATAAAAAAAGGTAATGCATGTAAAACACAAAACCAGATTACCCCTTAGGTTATTGTAAAAGAAAATCAAATTCCTAAGAAAACTGTTTCTGGTGGGCTCTAGATACACCTTTGTTCAATGGGGAGCAAGATTACACAAAGCTTTTGACTTAGAGGGAATTAACTGCATGAACACAAAGAGGAACTATAGCTGGAATGATATGGGTAGAATGAGGAATAAATATCTAGAAGCTGTGACTGTGGTCTTTAGAAAGCGTTTATCAGTCTGGAAGAGGATAATTTGATGAACTGGAAAGAGCACTGGAATGTAGTCACTCTATAAGTATTCACATCGTTTCAAACAAAAGTGAAGAAAAAAGGGACTAGTTCAGGTTTGGATTTTGTTGCATGCAGGTTTAATGATTTGTATAGCTAGTGTAAGTAGCTTAATAAGGAAGGCACATTGAAAGCTGAGATAGATTGAAAGCTAAGCCTCTTGCTCCAAACAGTTAGCCAAAGTGTGGTTTTGAAGGGAACGTTTTTGACAGAAATTAAAAGTGCTACTCCAGTGAGCAGGCTTCCCATGTGGCTCAGTGCAGGAGACATGGATTCGATCCCTGGGTGGGGATGATCCCATGAAGGAAGAAATGGCCCCAGTATTATTCTTGCCTGGAAAATTCCATGCACAGAGGAGTCTGACAGGCTATAGTCCACAGGATTGCAAAGAGTTGGATATGACTGAGCAGCTGAGCTTGCATGCACACACGCATTCCAGTAAACACACTAATGAAGAAAGTGAAACAGCCTTATTGCCCATATGTATAAAGTTTGAGTAGTCTGGATAGACAATCAAACCATCCACTACATTCTCTTAAGCCAAAACCTAAATGAGAGTAAAAGAGAACCTAACTCTTTTCAATTCTATGAAGATTGAGAGAGGTGAGGAAACTGCAGAAATAAAGCTTGAATTTAGCAGAGGTTGTTCTTGAGGTTTAAGGAAAGAAGCCATCTCTATAATATAAAACTTCAAAGTAAAGCAGCAAGTGCTGATGTAGAAATTGCAGCAAGTCATCCAGGAGATCTAGCTCAGATAATTAATGAAGGTGTCTACACTAAATAACAGATTTTCAATTAGTTGCCACCTAGCACTTTCACAGCTAAAGAGGAGAAGTCAGTGCCTGGCTTAAAAACTTCAAAAGACAGACTCTCTTTTTAGGAGCTAATTCAGCTAGTGATCTTAAATGAAGCCAGTTCTCATTTACCATTTCAGAAATCCTAGTCGTTCAGAATTATGCAGAATCTACTCTGCCTGTGATCTATAAAAGGAACAACAACACAGCCTGAATGATAGACCATCTGTTTACGACATGGTTTACTGAATATTTTAAGCTCACTGTTGAGACTTATGGCTCCAAAAAAAGTTTCTTTTCAAAATAGTACTGTCAGTGAAAAGGCATCTGGTCACCCAGTAGCTCTGATAGAAATGTACAATGAGATTAATGTTATTTTCATTCCTGTTAACACAACATCCTTTCTGCAGCCCACGGATCAAGGAGTGATTTTGACTTTCAAATCAGATTATTTAGGAAATACATTTCATAAGCCTTTCAGTTCAGTTCAGTTCAGTTCAGTCGCTCAGTCGTGTCCGACTCTGCGACCCCATGAATCACAGCACGCCAGGCCTCCCTGTCCATCACCAACTCCCGGAGTTCACTCAGACTCACGTCCATTGAGTCAGTGATGCCATCCAGCCATCTCATCCTCTGTTGTCCCCTTCTCCTCCTGCCCCCAATCCCTCCCAGCATCAGTGTCTTTTCCAATGAGTCAACTCTTCGCGTGAGGTGGCCAAAGTACTGGAGTTTCAGCTTTAGCATCATTCCTTCCAAAGAAATCCCAGGGCTAATTTCCTTCAGAATTGACTGGTTGGATCTCCTTGCAGTCCAAGGGACTCTCAAGAGTCTTCTCCAACACCACAGTTCAAAAGCATCAATTCTTCGGCACTCAGCCTTCTTCACAGTCCAACTCTCACATCCATACATGACCACTGGAAAAACCATAGCCTTAACTAGACGGACCTTTGTTGGCAAAGTAATGTCTCTGCTTTTCAATATGCTATCTAGGTTGGACATAACTTTCCTTCCAAGGAGTAAGCGTCTTTTAATTTCATGGCTGCAGTCACCATCTGCAGTGATTTTGGAGCCAAAAAAAATAAAGTCTGACACTGTTTCCACTGTTTCCCCATCTACTTCCCATGAAGTGATGGGACCAGATGCCATGATCTTCGTTTTCTGAATGTTGAGCTTTAAGCCCACTTTTTCACTCTCCTCTTTCACTTTCATCAAGAGGCTTTTGAGTTCCTCTTCACTTTCTGCCATAAGGGTGGTGTCATCTGCATATCTGAGGTTATTGATATTTCTCCCGGCAATCTTGATTCTAGCTTGTGTTCCTTCCAGTCCAGCATTTCTCATGATGTACTCTGCATAGAAGTTAAATAAGCAGGGTGACAATATACAGCCTTGATGTACTCCTTTTCCTATTTGGAACCAGTCTGTTGTTCCATGTCCAGTTCTAACTGTTACTTCCTGACCTGCATACAGATTTCTCAAGAGGCAGGTCAGGTGGTCTGGTATTCCCATCTCTTTCAGGATTTCCCACAGTTCATTGTGATCCACACAGTCAAAGGCTTTGGCATAGTCAATAAAGCAGAAATAGATGTTTTTCTGGAACTCTCTTGCTTTTTCTATGATCCAGCGGATGTTGGCAATTTGATCTCTGGTTTCTCTGCCTTTTCTAAAACCAGATGAACATCAGGAAGTTCACAGTTCACGTATTGCTGAAGCCTGGCTTGGAGAATTTTGAGCATTACTTTACTAGCGTGTGAGATGAGTGCAATTGTGCGGTAGCATTGCTATATGTGCATCTCAAGCATGTTTATTTTTAGCGCAAGAAATGGGCAGTTCTGGATTGTTAAAATTTCTCCTTAGGACAGGAGGATTTCAGTGGAGGTTTGTACCTCAAGACTAGTGGGCTAGGGACTTCTCTGGTGGTCCAGTGGTTAAGACTTTGCCTTCCAATGCAAGAAGTGCCTGTTTGATCCCTGGTCAGGGAACTAAGAGCCCACATGCCTCTTGGCCAAAAACCCCAAACATAAAACAGAAGCCATAGTGTATCAATTCAATAAACACTTTAAAAAATGGTCCACATAAAAAAAATCTTTATAAAAAAGAAACTAGTGGGCTAGAAAAAGGGTCAGAAAGGTAGGAGTGGGATGGGGGTAGAAGTAGCCAAAGGGCCAAAGGCTGGAATTAGCTACTCCTGCCATGCAATCTTTTGTCTGTTGTGTCAAAACTAATTTTTTTTCCTACTCACTGAAAACTGTTTTCACTGGACTTGTTGTCCTATAAAAGAGAAAAAAGTGTCGCAGAAAGGTAAGGTATGTAAAGTGAAAGTGGCTCAGTCGTGTCCAACTCTTTGGGACCCCATGAACTATACAGCCCATGGAATTCTCCAGGCTAGAATACTGGAGTGGGTAGCCTTTCCCTTCTCCAGGGGATCTTCCCAAGCCAGGGATCGAATCCAGGTCTCCCACATTGAGGGTAGATTCTTTACCAGCTGAGCCACAAGAGAAGCCCAAGAATACTGGAGTGGGTAGCCTATCCCTTCTCCAGAGGATCTTCCTGACCCAGGAATGGAACTGGGGTTTCCTACATTGCAGGCAGATTCTTTACCAACTGAGCTATCAGTGAAGCCCAAGGTATGTAAGGAAGTTCTAAATGTGTGTATCATACCAGGGAAATATTTTTCCTTCCCAAAGTTGAGGAATAAAAACAAGTATCACAAAAAAATATAGAGATAAACATTGCTCCATTTTTTCCCCTATAAATGTGTCATGGGATGCCTTAAAACTGTGCGGTAACAGTACTTGTTAAACAAGTGATTACATGTGTATGTGAATTATTTAGTACTTGGGAAGCACTGGATCAAAAAAAGTGATCATGTACTAATTGTTTATTGTTAGTGTTTAGTATTTTTGTGTAGAGTTCTGTCGCAGGAGGGACAATGCCTTCTGTTTGCTTTCTTTTTTCATTGCCAGTGCTGCACACAGCAGACCTATGGTAGGTGCTCAGTAAATAGTGACACTCCTAACTCAAAGAAGTTAGGCTCGCTGGTGGTTAATAATTGAGCAGACCACTGAAAGAAAAAATAACTTGTGCTCTGAGTGACAGTGTCACTCCTAGGTCTCTGTCCTCCAGAAACTCTAGCATGTATAGATAAAGATGGGGCTTCCCAGGTGGAACTAGTGGTAAAGACCCCATTTGCCAATGCAGGCAACATAAAGAGATGCAGGTTTGATCCCTGGGTTGGGAAGATTCCCTGGAGGAGGAAATGGCAACCCACTCCAGTATTCTTGCCTGGAGAACTCCTTGGACAGAGGAGCCTGGTGGACTACCATCCCTGGGGTCGCAAAGTGTATGACTGAAGCAACTTAGCATACATAGATAAAGATATATATCCGATGATATTCATTGTAGCCTTGTTTGTAAAAGCAAGATTGGAAAAGCTCAGTTACCAATGAATAAATAATTAAATAATCCAGCAGATCTCCAACAAGGGATCACAGTGCAGCCGTTAACAAAACAAAGTGCTTACCTAGATAGGTATCCGTATCACATTACACTTTAAAAGCCAGCTGCAGACTAATATGTACAGCATAATTTCATTCTTGTAGAGAAAAAAAGCATGTGCTTCATGAGACAGCTATATAAATGAGGGAACATTTTGAGAGGCGTACCCACTAAGTGTAAAAAAGGGCTAGGAATGAAAAGTGGGACTCAGAAGGACTCCTCCACTTTCTTTATAGGATGCATAAAGTAGAGAGACTTTCACTTTGGAGGCAAAATTTCAAATGAAAAATATTAACAATTTTCTCTGATGAAAGAATTTTCAATTAAAAACTATGCAGGGCTTTGCTGCATATTTACTATAGGTAAAAATACACAGAGCAAGCAGATGTTACTTTAAAACACTAGAAATTATGACTTTCTTTAATGTACCTTTAAATTTGAGCCTTTTTTTTTTGGTAAAGAACTTCTTTTTGTTTGCAGCACACTATATTATGCAAATGTATTTAGAATGTTAATGTCTATCTCATTAATTTACTTGCATTAGATGGGCACTGTGTACAGCTGTGCAGTTTCTGAAATTCATACAGTGTTTGGTCCAGTAGCTGAACAGGCCAAGAGGTGCACCCTAATCAGGAGTTATTTTGGAATAAGAAGGAGGGTCTTCAACTGAGTCCAAAAGTATGCCAATGACTGATGGAAGCCCTGGCATTAGTTATATAATACTCTGCTTGAAAGTAAAACAAAGCTACAATTCCTTATGTAGTCTAATCAGGCTTTTTGCAAATGGGCTGCCCTTCACCACTCATCTGTAACTCTCTGTGGCTCGTGACTACTTCTTGGGTCAGAAGGAAACTGCTGGAATGCTGTTCCTTAGGCCCTCAGTTGAATGCTGCTTTTCCCCAGTCACCCCCTCCCATTTGAATATTTATTGATTTTTTTTAGCTGCACAGGGTCTTAGTTGAGGCACTCAGGTTCTTCCTTGCCATCATGTGGGCTCTTTCCGTGAGGTACAGGGGCTCTGTAGTTGCCCTATGAGGGCTTAGCTGGTCCGTTGCATGTGGGATCTTAGTTCCCCGAACAGGGATGAACCCATTTCCTTGCATTGTGAGGCAGATTCTTAAGCACCGGACCACCAGGGAAATCCCCCATTTCTCTCCTTTAGTCTGCCTTTTTTTCTCAGACAGGCTCCCTCCTTTCTCCACCTCCACTCCTGACCCTTGTTCAAAACTCATTCTACCTGGAAGACACCTCCCTGCCCCCCACCCCCCTCACACACACCTTATCCACTTCTCAACCTTTACAGGTGGATTAACTGGCACACAATGAAAGAAAAACAGAAGCCAGCGATTGCCAACAATACAGACTAAATACTTTATTAAATAGATTCCAAAATGAGAAAGTGGTAGTGAACCTATTTTAGTATAAATCCACCACCCTCCGCAGAGAGCCCGCCTTGGCATCCACGGCCCCCCAGTCTTGGTAGCGCCTGTACTCTTGGGGCCGCAGCAGGTACTGCCGCCCCCGGTAGTTGGGCATCTCGTAGAGGACCCAGCAGCCCTCCAGCACGTGCAGCGAGCGGACCTCGCTCAGGCGGAAGCGGTCCTGGATGCAGGGGCAATCCTCGCTCAGCTCCGCAATGAGGCCTTTCTGGTCCTCTCTCTCATACAGCCGCAGCCTATGGGAGCTTGTCTGCTCGGTCCACACAGAGGAGCAGAAAAAGCAACCAAACAGGAGATGAACTTGGCAGGTTGGGACATGAGATGGGCAATGTCAGAACTGAGACTCTGAAATTGCTGTCATCTGTATTCTACTAGCAAATATTAACAAATATTTGTGTGTTCATTTTCCTTTTTTTCATGTGGGAGGTGGAATTTTTAAGAGGTTCAAGGTCTGGTTTAGACTCCATCAAAAAATCAAATATCTTGATTCCTAATACTTAATTCCCTAATTTATTGATTCCTACGTGATAACCCAAACTTATATTTGGGAGGAAAATGTTAAGTATTTTGTTAATATTTTAATATGAGTATTATTTCCCAAATGTATATGGGAGTGTGTTAAAGTTGCTTACTCACGTCCAACTCTTTGGGACCCCATGGACTACGCATTCTCCATGCCAGAATACTGAAGTAGTTAGCCCATTCCATTTTCCAGGGGATCTTCCCAACCCAGGGATTGAACCCAGGTCTCCCACATTGCAGGCAGATTCTTTACCAGCTGAGCCACGAGGAAAGAAAGCCTAAGAACACTGGAGTGGGTAGCCTATCCATTCTCCAGTGGATATTCCTGACCCAGGAATCAAACCAAGGTCTCCTGCATTGCAGGTGGATTCTTTACCATCTGGGCTACCAGGAAAACCCAAATGTATATACATATACACATAAATTTACCACTAAAATAAGATTTTTAAAAACCACACCTTTGGTGGAAGTTTTGTTTAAATAGTCTGAAACCAGAATTCAATTGACTTTCCAAATTAAGAAAAATTACTTTTCCCAGAAGTGGACAATATCTTTGAACAGCTTAATTAATAATAGTTGTCTATATTTATTAGTCTGCACTGGAAACTATCAAATTTGCTCATTATCAATTCCTTTACTATAGGGTAAAAACTGATTTGTTAGAAATACTGCCTTCTTATGCCCAACTGGCTCCCCACTTGTGTTAAATCCTGCAGTGATAGTAACATTTGTTACAGACAAGCTCTGTTTGACCTAATGGCAGTAAAAATTAAAAACAAAACTGACTCTTTCCCTAAGTGAATTTGTTCTTTTATTCTCTGCTGGTTTGTGTGTGTGTGTATGTGTGTGTGTGTGTGTATGTGCCTCGATCTAACTGGGCTTTGTCAGCTTCTGAAAGGCCACTTAACTCTTAGGTGTATTTAAGGGAAAACCTCCATGACTTAACACCCATCGGTGATAGACTGCAGGACACTCAGGCGGCAGGATTGGAATCAATCGGAACTCACGTCGGAGATGAGACAGCAGGAGCGGATGGAGTCGTTGAAGCCCATCCACTGCAAGTAGTCGGGGTAGTCGCCGCGCTGCAGGAAGTACTGGTGGCCCTGGTAGTTGGGGCGCTCATACAGCATCCAGCAGCCGCTGTCCACGCGGATGGAGTTGCAGCGGCTGAAGTAGGGCTGTAGGTTGGGGCAGTCGCTGCTGCACTGGTAGCAGCGGCCCTGGAAGCCCCGGTCCTCATAGAATGTGATCTGCAAAGGAAGAATAATGCAAATTAAATCGTTAGCTCCCCGTAATAAATCCTGTATAAAGGCATTTCCCCCCTCCATTTTCTTTCCCTTGTGTTCCATTTACCTTCCCCATGGCTGATTGACAACGGATGATGCGAGTTCAGTGCTATGAGGCCCCAGCGGCGCGCCGGGTCTATATAGCAGGGCGGCTGCTGCGTTGGCAAGAACAACACAAAAGGGGCCCCCGGGGGGGTGAGTAAGGGGATTTTTTGGATCCCTTTTACATGCTGCATTCAGTGGAAATGCCTGTCGAGCTTGCCCTCATTCTCTGGTATATTCTAACGTTGTCCTGTACGGGTTCTGGGTGAGTCCCTAGAGTTGCTTTTATTTGGATTCTTGGTGTTTTATAAATTTATCAGCACGTCAGACTGAACTTTTGACCTGAGACTCACATCTGTATACATATGATTCAATTACGCCCCGTGTATTTTCTGGGAAAAATCTATGCCCTTATGGATGGGCACCCAGAATTCCAGAGAGGCTGTGGGTGAAGCAGAATGCCACAAGCACTAACTTTCCTGGATGACAGAGACCACTCTATTTAAGACTTCTTTCTTCACAGCTCTTGTCCAGCCAGTGCAGGACACAAATCTGGATTCTGATTTTTGCTAGTTTTGACTGGGCTGACCTGTTAAGACATAGTTATTAAACTTCCTCTTTGGTGAGTACACTTCATATAACTGGAATCTAGCCCCTGGCAGCCAAGTTGTGATACAGACCAAAAGAAAGGTTTTCATGGCCATTGGGTTCAAGACTGAGAAGTATATTGCTTTATAGATTGCTTCCCCTTTGCCAGGAGAAGGTGGTAAAACTTCGTGGACTCGGAATGTCCGTTTAGTAGCCATGTGAACTTGGCCAAGCCTTATGACTTCTCAAAGCAGGAGTTATTTCATAATACTTACCTCATGGGATATACTATGTGGAATGAGAAAGGAAGGAAGGGTAGCTTCTAACATTTGAGAGCTGGCCTGGCCCTCAGAGCTAGGCCATATTTCCCTGCTAGACAAAAAGAATCTCACAAAATACCAATTTCAGGAAAGGTTACCCTGAGACCATAATGAAATGAGGCAAAATAAGGCCGTTTCATAATTTTATCTCAGCATAGGCAGAAACAAAGCCAATGTGCCACCCACAAAATACCAGACCCTCCCCCCTCAGCCAAAACGATTAACTGCTACTTCTTTATCAATTGCAGCTTTATCTTTGTTCTTTGCTCCCTTCCCATGAGCAGATTTATTAAGATATTCAATCATAAAATTACCCTTGCTGCCCCATCCAATCAAGTCAATTCTTGTTTTTTAGACATTTTTCCAGTTCACCTAGCTGAAGTACAAATCCTTTCATAGTTCTTTCTAAGCCTCCAAAGATGGTCCATGCTTCCCCATGGTGTATGTTCTCTCTGCTGCTGTTACCAATAACAAACCCTCTTGTTTCATGCACGTGTTTCTGGTGGTCTTTGGCTGAAGGACATTGACATGCATAAATGGGATTATGTGTCTTATGTGTTGGGCATGTACATGGCACAAATGAGCACTGAATAACTGTTTGGTATTAGTCATAGTGAGATATTATTAAGGATGACTTTAACCCATTCATTTCTCTCAAAGATGTTCACTCCTTTCAGTTCAGGTCAGTTCAGTTCAGTTTAGTCGCTCAGTCGTGTCCAACTCTTTGTGACCCCGTGAGCATCATTCCTTCCAAAGAAATCCCAGGGCTGATCTCCTTCAGAATGGACTGGTTGGATCTCCTTGCAGTCCAAGGGACTCTGAAGAGTCTTCTCCAACACCACAGTTCAAATGCATCAATTCTTCAGTGCTCAGCCTTTCAAAGATGCCTAAAAAAGTGTCTCCACCACAAAGAAAGTATAGATTTGGAAGGAACTTTAGAAATCACCTAAGGCTATGGAATTCTGCTCAGTGTTATGTGGCAGCCTGAATGGGAAGTGGGCTTGGGGGGGAATGGATGGTGGTGGTGGTGGTTTAGTCACTAAGTCGTGTTTGACTATTGCAACCCCATGGACTGTATAGCATGCTAGACCCTGCTGTCCATGGGATTCTCCAGGCAAGAATACTGGAGTGGGTTGCCATTTCCTTCTCCAGGAGAATGGATACATATATATATACATGGCTGAGTCCATTTGCTGTTCTCCTGAAACTATCACTATATTGTTGATTGGCTATCAGTCCAGTTCAGTTCAGTTGCTCAGTCGTGTCCAACTCTTTGTGACCCCATGAATCACAGCGTGCCAGGCCTCCCTGTCCATCACCAACTCCCGGAGTTCACTCAGACTCACATCCATCGAGTCGGTGATGCCATCCAGCCATCTCATCCTCTGTCGTCCCCTTTTCCTCCTGCCCCCAATCCTTCCCAGCATCAGGGTCTTTTCCAATGAGTCAACTCTTCACGTGAGGTGGCCAAAGTACTGGAGTTTCAGCTTTAGCATCATTCCTTCCAAAGAACACCCAGGACTGATCTCCTTTAGAATGGACTGGTTGGATCTCCTTGTAGTCCAAGGGACTCTCAAGAGTCTTCTCCAACACCATGGTTCAAAAGCATCAATTCTTCGGTGCTCAGCTTTCTTCACAGTCCAACTCTCACATCCATACATGACCACAGGAAAAACCATAGCCTTGACCAGACAGTTAATCAGCTATAACCTGATTCAAAATGAAAAGTGGAAAAAAAAAATCACCTAGTGCTCTTCAAACTCCAGAGTGCATATGAATCATCTGTGCTTATTAAAAATGCTAAGGCTCTACTTTTGTCCAAGATTCTGCATCACTAGATCTAGAAAAAACTCTAGGAGTTTATATTTCTAACCAGCGGCACCAGATTGCTCTTGGACCAAACTTTGAAAAACACTGTTCTGATCTATTCCTTCTTTTTTTCCTTTTGTTCCTGCCTTCCTTTCTTTCTTTCCTTCTTTCTTTCTGTGTGTGTATAGTTGATTTATAATGTTATGTTAGTTTTAAGAATAGTGATTCAGTTATATGTATATTTATATCTGTTCTTTCTCAGATGCTTTCCCTTATGGGTTACTGAGTATAGTTCCCTGTGTTATATATTAGGCCCTTGCTTGCATTTTATATATGCTAACCTGTATATGTTATCCTAAACTCCTAATTTATCTCCCTCTTCCCTATCCATCTTTACTTTTGTATTCTCACTAACTGGCACATAAAGTTTGCTCAGTAAATGTCTGGGGGATATGAATGTTATTCCCTCATCTGAAATTCATCATTGTAGTAGTCCACAGGACCTATTTCAAATGCTCAGCACAACAGGCCTATACACTCACATCAAAGTTCAGCATTTGCAACTTGCAACTTTCAAAAGCACCCTGCTTTTGATCTATTTAATGGCACTTTATAATAGGCAAGATGAGTAAGCAAAAGAGAGAAAACAAAAGTTGTGTTGTCCCCTAAGTCCTCTGCTCCTTCATAATTCTAATGGTTATGTCTCCTGAGATGCCGCATCAGTGTTACAACAGCAGGGGCCAACTCCAAGGTTTTGCTAGTGTCTGAAGTCCAGTCAACAATTGGCCTTACCATACACCTGCTTTCTTCCTAGTAATTAATGTAGCACTTGTATCGTATACATGCTTGGTTAAATGAGAAGATGTCATCTGGTTGGTGGCCATGAAGACCAAGTGTTCTCAAAGAAGGAGACTGGGTAAGAGCCCACAGATGATCATTGTAGCCTCAGAAAACTTATATAAACAGTGTCAACTTCTAACAGGCTGAACTGTTCTCAGAACTTCCTGAGACGCTCTTCCCAGGTTATAATTTGACTCAAATAAAAATTTTCCAATTCCTTTTTAGGTTGACTGGTTAATTTTTCATTGACGAAAATGATGTTGTTTTGTTTAAGCAACAGGTGGTTGTGATTGTCAGTTTTGCTTTAACAAACCCCTAAAGAAGAAAATTTGAATTCCAAAAGTCCAGAGGGAAGGGAATAAGACACTTGCTAACATCAGGACATACCCCTTGACAGCAGGGCAGGAAAACTGGAGAGGGAACCTGTGGAGAGGAGAAAGTTTTGAGGGTATGGCTTGGTAGATTGGGTCTTGACACTTTTCTGGAATAGCTGCTACTTCAGTTTCTTTCTTTGGTGGAACTTTTATAAGGTTAGTCAGGCCAGAAACGCTGGGGATTCAAAGGGAGAAAAGAGGACAAGATGGAAGGAAAAGATTTAAAATCTGAACTTGTTACAAACTAGGACATATAGGAAATACTTGTGTGTGTAGAGTATGTAAGCTGATACCAGGGTTTTCTCAAATTGGTAGTTCATCTTCATGGGGAGAAGGTTAGTGAGTTCCTATAGGGTTATCCCTTCTTTGTTTCACCTCAGACTCTCATCTGTTCAAGATCCCAGTGTTTAGAGAGAGGACAGAGAGAAGGAGGAAGGCTGGATTAGGAGTTAGTTTGAGCATAATGTCTTCCCCCATCGTTGACTTTTTCTTTACTTTGGGATTACAGGGTGGATAGTGTTCCCTTTGCCTGCACCTCAGGAAGGGAAACAACTTGCAGACTTGATCAACAAGAACCAAGGTCTCTAACTTTTTTTTTTTTGAGTAGAGAAAGGCTTATTGCAAGGCCATGCAGGGAGACAGGTGGCTCATGCCCCCCCAAACCCCAAAGTCCCCAAAGGGTTTCAGTGAAGCACTTTTATTTTTTTTATAGAACCATTTCCATTTATTATACCACATTTATTCAAACAGCACTCAATTAACATTTGATTGCACTCAATCAATGGCTACGCAGCTGGTCACAGGTATTTTACATTCTAGTAAGAAAGAGAAACACTAAGGAAGTAAGAGAGAACACTTCAGATAGTATTGAGGAACACTAAACAAGTAAAAGATAAAATTTCAGGTAAATCACTTCAGATGGAGCGAGTTGGGTGTAATCCACTTCAGATGGAGCAAGATATAATCAACAGATAGAATGGTCATATGGCATCTCCAGAGAAGTTGATATTTGTACGGGGACCTATTGTCCAAAAGAAGCCAGCCTGTGGAGATCATGTAGAAGTCATTATAAGCCGAAAGGAGCTTCATACGCAAAGGCCCTGAGGTAGGAATTAGCAGTGTCTCTAATTTTACATGCTTTCAGTTCCAGTGTTTCAGGATAATTTCCATATATGAAGTTTGTGATTGTATTTCTGCTAAGCAAATAACATAAAGCTCAGCACTCCAAGAAGCTTTTGTCTTTCTCATTCATGTTTGTTGTATTATTATTGGCAAGTAGAGGATCCTGGCTAATATCTCCAGGAAGCCAACACAATTCTTAAGAGTTTAAAGGTTAAAAGAACTGGAATTTAGGAACAATTAATATCAAATAATGCAGCAACCTCCAGGGAAGGAAACTTTATAAAAAGCCTAACCATGTGCCCCAGTTTGCATGGAACAGTCCTTGTTAATGCCTCTTGCCCCAGTGCAATCCTAAATAAAACACAATCTCACTCTCAAAAATGACTCAATTTAAGTAACAAATTCTATGCTTGCTCTGGTAATAAGCTACTAGGGCAGTGGATATGGAGCCCTTGAGGGTGTGGGATGGGAGGATGCTCTATAAAAAGTGAACAACCATGTGGGTATATCTAAAAACAGAGAAGAGAGGAGCAGGGATGGGAAAGACCAGCCCACCCCAGAGCAGGTTGGAGCTAGCAGACTAGAGCAGTCTTTAATATTAATAATACTATGTTATTAATATTAATAACTTAATATTAAACTTGATATTGCTGTGTTGTTATTATCTAAACTTGCATCTCACCCTCACAACCTTTATAACAAAGCTGGCTGCACACATTATTGCTTTATGTGAGAAATGGTTCAGGAGTTAAAGGAAAAGGCAGTATGTCACCAATTTAGGTCAGTGTGGATCCACTCAGTCATGAAGCAGGAGTTCAGAGCGGAGGGTAACTCAGTTCAGTTCAGTCGCTCAGTCGCGTCTGACTCTTTGAGACCCCATGGACTGCAGCATGCCAGGCCTCCCTGTCCATGAAGTTTACCCAAACTCATGTCTATCGAGTCAGTGATGCCATCCAACCATCTCATCCTCTGTCGTCCCCTTCTCCTCCTGCCTTCAATCTTTCCCAGAATCAGAGTCTTTTCAAATGAGTCAGCTCTTTACATCAGGTGGCCAAAGTATTGGAGTTTCAGCTTCAACGTCAGTCCTTCCAATGAACACTCAGGACTGATCTCCTTTAGGGTGGACTGGTTGGATCTCCTTGCAGTCCAAGGGACACTCAAGAGTCTTCTCCATCACCACAGTTCAAAAGCATCAATTCTTTAGCACTCAACTTTCTTTATAGTCCAACTCTTACACCCATACATGACTACTGGTAAAACCATAGCCTTGACTAGACGGACCTTTGTGGACAAAGTAATGTCTCTGCTTTTTAATATGCTGTCTTGGTTGTTCATAACTTTCCTTCCAAGGAGTAAGCGTCTTTTAATTTCATGGCTGCAATCACCATCTGCAGTGATTTTGGAGCCCCCCAAAAATGAAGTCAGCCACTGTTTCCCCATCTATTAGCCATGAAGTAATGGGACCGATTGCCATGATCTTAGTTTTCTGAATGTTGAGCTTTAAGCCCACTTTTTCACTCTCCTCTTTCACTTTTGTCAAGAGGTTCTTTATTTCTTCTTCACTTTCTGCCATAAGGGTGGTGTCATTTGTATATCTGAGGTTATTGATATTTCTCCCTGCAATCTTGATTCCAGCTTGTGCTTTTTCCAGCCCAGCGTTTCTCATGATGTACTCTGCATAGAAGTTAAATAAGCAGGGTGACAATATACAGCCTTGACATACTCCTTTTCCTATTTGGAACCAGTCTGTTGTTCCATGTCCAGTTCTAACTGTTGCTTCCTGACCTGCCTACAGGTTTCTCAAGAGGCAGGTCAGGTGGTCTGGTATTCCCATCTCTTCAAGAATTTCCCACAGTTTATTGTGATCCACACAGTCAAAGGCTTTGGCATAGTCAATAAAGCAGAAATAGATGTTTTTCTGGAACTCTCTTGCTTTTTCGATGATCCAGAGGATGTTGGCAATTTGATCTCTGGTTCCTCTGCCTTTTCTAAAACCAGCTTGAACATCTGGAAGTTCACAGTTCACGTATTGCTGAAGCCTGGCTTGGAGAATTTTGAGCATTACTTTACTAGCATGTGAGATGAGTGCAATTGTGTGGTAGTTTGAATATTCTTTGGCATTGCCTTTCTTTGGGATTGGAATGAAAACTGACCTTTTTCTCGTCCTGTGACCACTGCTGAGTTTTCCAAATTTGCTGACATTTTGAGTGCAGCACTTTGACAGCATCGTCTTTTAGGATTTTAAAAAGCTCAACTGGAATTCAATCACCTCCACTAGCTTTGTTTGTACTGATGCTTCCTAAGGCCCACTAGACTTCACATTCCAGGATGTCTGGCTCTAGGTGAGTGATCACACCATCATGATTATCTGGGTTGTGAAGATCTTTTTTGTACAGTTCTGTGTATTCTTGCCACCTCTTCTTAATATCTTCTGCTTCTGTTAGGTCCATACCATTTCTGTCCTTTGTCAAGCCCATCTTTACATGAAATGTTCCCTTGGTGTCTCTAATTTTCTTGAAGAGATCTCTAGTCTTTCCCATTCTATTGTTTTCCTCTATTTCTTTGCATTGATCGCTGAGAAAGGCTTTCTTATCTTTCCTTGCTATTCTTTGGAACTTTGCATTCAAATGGGTATATCTTTCCTTTTCTCCTTTGCTTTTCACTTCTCTTCTTTTCACAGCTATTTGTAAGGCCTCCTCAGACAGCCATTTTGCTTTTTTGCATTTCTTTTTCTTGGGGATGGTCTTGATCTCTGTCTCCTGTACAATGTCATGAACCTCCGTCCATAGTTCATCAGGCATTCTGTCTATCAGATCTAATCCCTTAAATCTATTTCTCACTTCCACTATATAATCATAAGGGATTTGATTTAGGTCATACCTGAATGGTCTAGTGGTTTTCCCTACTTTCTTCAATTTAAGTCTGAATTTGTCAATAAGGAGTTTATGATCTGAGCCACAGTCAGCTCCCTAACTGGGGAAACCATAAACAACTCATTCCCTCTCCAGAATGACAAGATATGTTGGGTATATTGGAAGTGGGTATGTTGGGTGTGTTGGAAGAAGTGGTACATATCTCCTACCCCGTGTAAGATGAGATTTGAGCCGTTTATTAGATTTCTCAAAGGATGGGATACTTCAGATGAATTTTGACCTGAAGCCAACAGTTTCATTGAGGAACTTACTTATTTTTAACATTTACTTATTTTACTGCATCAGGTCTTAGTTGTGGCGTACAGGTTTAGCTGATTCACAGCATGTGGGATCCTAGTTCCCTGACCAGGGAGCAAACCCACGTGCCCTGCATTGCAGAGTGGATTCTTAACCACTGGACCAACTAGGCAAGTCCTGAGGAACTTTAAAAGAGTCCTAAGACCTATGTTTAATTATCTAGGACATTGTTTACGCAATATCCTCTTTACTAGAACCCACAAGAAAATCTTCTTTTAGGTTTCATTATTGGGCATGGTTAGGCTAGTTTTGAATAATTAATTTATTTGCTTTATAGACTCAGTCGATCATGGAGGTGATCTTACTTCCCTCTGTATCCTGGTTGCTCGGTCCAAATCTGGCTCTATCTTCAGCCACCAAAGTGCCTTATCACACCCAGTTTGGGCTTAAGCTTCACTCTTAGCTCCATCTCTCTTTCTCTCTCTTATTTGTCTTACGACCAAATTTCCTCATTCATCTATTTTTACTTTCTTTAATGTACTATGTTGCAATTTTGTATTAGTGACCTTAATTCATTTTTTAGTAAATTTATTTTTTAATTAAAAGATAATTGCTTTACAAAATTTTCTTTTGTCAAACATAAACATGAATCAGCTATAAGTACATATATGTCCCCTCCAATTAATCAGACTTCTCCAGAAAATTTCAATGTTCTATTTTTTTCATCTTTTCTTTATTTTTGGCTTTACTGAGTGGCATGTGAGATCTTAGATCCCCCACCAGAGATCGAACCCATGACCCCGGCAGTGGAAGCATAGAGTCCCAACCACTGAACTGCCAGGGAAGTTCCCAGTGCTTTATTTTTGATTTAGTATTATTTTTCATGTGTCATAATACTTTACTCCTATTAAAGTGATAGGAGGCAGAATTTTCCTATGTGTCAGTGTTTTTGGTAAAAATCCTGAAAATTTTCTGCAAAGCACATACTGCAAAGAGACAGTGAGTTCTAGTTCCGTGAAAATCTCATGGAGGTATGAGATAATGGACATGGAATTGGGAGAAATGGTTGGAGGCTGTTAGAAAGACAAGGAGGGCAGTAGGTGAAATGACCAGTTTGTCTGTTTGTTTATGGAGCTAAAGGAAGAGTCAAGATGCTAAGGATGACTTTCTTGATTAGGTAAAACTTGGATTAAATAGGGAAGCTGATGGGATAACCTGGAGGGATAACTTGAAGTGTTTCAACAAGTACTTATTAATATTATTATAACTGTAAATATATCCTTGTAAGATTAACCACAAATGGGTTGACCCAGTTGAGTTGAACTTTGAGCCTACATGGTCTAGCTATGGGGCTTACCTGGCGGCTCAGATGGTAAAGAATCTGCCTGCAAAGTGGAAGGCCTGGATTCAATTCCTGGGTCAGAAAGATCCCCTGGAGAAGGGAATGGCAACCCACTCCAGTATTCTTGCCTGGAGAATCCCATGGATGGAGGAGCCTGGCGGGCTACAGTCCATGGGATTACAAAGAGTTGGACATGACTGAGCGACCACAGTTTCACATGGTCTAGACTTTAAAAGAATGCTGGCAGTAATATCCTCTACTTAATTCCCCTTATGAGATGTTGTTCCCCATCTTGAAAACATGTCATCATGTCTGGCCAAATGCCATTATTGCTTATGAAGACCCCATACATGAAAAGAAAGGCAGGACTCTATTTGTGCCAGAAACACAAGCTAAATCTTTTATTAGATTCTAAAGGAGAAAAGTGGGGAATTTAAAACTTCAATAAAAATCCATCACCCGTCTTAAAGAACCAACTTTGGCATTCATTGCCCCCCAGTCAAGATATCTCCTGTACTCCCCTGGCCTCAGCAGGTACTGCCTTCCCCTGTAGCTTGGCATCTCATAGAGGACCCAGGAACCCTCCAGCACGTTGAGGGAGTGAACCTCAGTGAGGTGGAAGCGGTCTTGAAGAGAGGGACAATCGTCTGTGATCTCTGACATCTGTCCTCTGAAGTCATCTCTCTCGTAGATTCTCATTCTGAAAGTGCCGGTGTGCTGGGTGACAGATAGAAAAGAAAAAGTAAATGGACACAAATAGAGAGAAATCAAAGTTCTAGCCCCTGCACTCCCTGGTCACACCTGCCTCAGAGCTCTTTTAGTCCAAGTCTACAACAACCATGTTTGCAGGGTTAAGATGCCTTCCCTGCCCTCATCGCTCACCTGTGAATCTAACAACTTCTGGGCTAAGCTAGAAACAGAACACAGCAGCCCTTCAGTTGCTATGTACCACCCTCTCCTTGAGAATTAAGGTTGGTCTAAAATAAGGTTGATTATTTTAGGGCTTTTTATCAGAGAAAGTTCCTCTCAAAGTAGAAAAGTGAGCATTATTGGAAAGTGAAGCCTCATTTGATCTATTACTCTTGTTAAAAAGGAACCAAAATTTAACTATTTTCTGTAAGACCAATGTTTTGGTTTTCACGTTTACTTTGGAACAAAGGATTATGAAGCTCTTTAAAAAAAAAAAAAAAGATGGCATATTTTCTCTACCTCTGTCTTTGTAACCTCATTTTCAGTTCAAATTTCAACCTATGTGACAATCAAGCTTCCTTTTTGACCTCCTCCCCTCCCCTTCCTCACTCCCCCAGCAGCAGGAATCATCTTCATGAAACTTGGATGTTTTGTGAAGTTTGGATGACACTTATCCCCCCCCACACCCCCCACCCCTCAACTCCCACACATTCTTCTAAGAACTCTGCAATCACTCTCAGGGAAGTACCAGATCTCAAACTTTAGTTTTGATGAGGCCTTTCCTCTGATTCCTACCCCTAAGCAAGCTAATAGGTACCGATTACAAAATTAGAATAGAAACCAGGGGGCCTGTCTTCTCTAGGAAGATAATCAAATAGAAAAGTAAGTCAAAGCAAGCAAAAGTATTTTTTTATCAATTAAACAGACCCAGATTGTATTTATAAATTTGGATATACTGGGTTTCTGAGTTGACATGGCTTGGAATGACCACTTAAAAAAAAAATTATATCTTGGAGTAGGAGTTTGGGGTTAGCAGATGCAAATTATTGTATATAGAATGGATAAACAACAAGGCCCTACTATACAGCACAGGGAACTATATTCAATATCCTGTGATAAACCAAAATGGCAAAGAATATAAAAATGTATTGGATATATAACTGAATCTATTTGCTGTACAGCAGAAATTAACACATTTTAAATCACCTATACTTAAAGAAATGATATCTTGAACAGATAACTTCAATCTCTTCTATGACATGCTTTCTCTTAATGCGTCTTTTTATCTTTGACTACATTTAAAACATAAAACACTGGGAATCTGTGATTTAAAAAAAAAAAAAAAAAAACACCACAGAGTTCATGAAGAATGGCTTCCCATCTGAGACACCCCTCTAGAATGGACTGCATGCCCTGGGCTCACTCCCACTTCCTGCTGTCTAGTTAGAACGATTAGGTTGAAGAACGCTATTTTTTTAATGGCTTTGATTTCCAAAGAGACGGAAGACAAAGACAGAACCAGGCTCACTTGCGGGATGAGGCGGCAGGAGCGGATGGAGTCGTTGAAGCCCATCCACTGCTGGTAGTCGGGGTAGTCGCCGCGCCGCAGGAAGTACTGGTGGCCCTGGTAGTTGGGGCGCTCATACAGCATCCAGCAGCCGCTGTCCACGCGGATGGAGTTACAGCGGCTGAAATAGGGCTGCAGGTTGGGGCAGTCGCTGCTGCACTCGTAGCAGTGGCCCTGGAAGCCCCGGTCCTCGTAAAAAGTGATCTGCAAAATGGAAGATGTGGGAGCATGAAGCGATTTGCAGCCCCGCTGAAGATGCCACGACGGGGCAAAGGTGGAGCATCAGGTACCCCACACTTACCTTCCCCATGTTGGCGAAAGGCAGCAGGAGGTGTTCGCTGGGTGCTGTGTGGGACTAGGGGGAGGGCCGCTGTATATATAGCAGCTCTGACTGCTGCCTCCGCAGGAAATCACACAAAAGGGGCCTATTTCGGTGAGTAAGGGGATTTGCAAGCTCTCCGCTCCCCCTCCCCCTGGTCATTGGGGTTAGCTGAATGTTTACTGTCATTCTTTCTGGTAGGTTCGGGTTTTTCTAATTCACAAAAGCTGTTGTTGCCACCAAAATGAAAAGTCTTTCCTCTTTAGAAGGACGAGCAAAATTCTATCCCCATGCTTTTACTTTATAGCCTACTCTGCTTAACTGACTCCTTAAAGGTAATTAAACAATGTGTTCTGCTTAGGGACTGGTGTTTAAAAAAATTCTTGAAAATGAGAACTTTAATATCTTAAGGAAGAGGGAATCAAATGAAGTAATTTGTGAAAATGCTTTGAAAAGCATAAAGTTAATTCAAATTCAAGACTCTGTGATTATCAATGTTGTTGTTTGGAGGCCTATCTTGAGTGAAATTGACACTTGGCTGGAAATTTGTGGGCTCCCTGAGGCTGGGAATGATTCTTGTTCTTTTCTGTCCCTGAGCCCTAGAGCAGGGGATGGGCACAGAGTAGGCCCTCAGTCCTTGGCTTTGACCTGAGTGAAAGCAGATGGTTGTGGCCTTCCTCTCTTCATGTCTCCCTGGGAGCCTGCACCCTTCCTTCTGCTGGTGCTGCCCAGAGACTGCTCGCTTTCTGGGGGGTTCCTGGCTTCCTTCAAATGTCCTAAGATCTGTCTTTCCTCTTCACCTTGATAAGTTCCTGCTCCCTTGATAAGGGTGATTTGAGTTAGTATAAGGAGTAATGCAGGGGCTTCCCTGGTGGTTCAGTGGTGAAGAATCTGCCTGCTGTGCAGGAAGTGTGAGTTTGACCCCTGGGTCAAGAAGATCCCTTGGAGAAGGAAATGGCAACCCACTCCAGTATTCTTGCCTGGGAAATCCCATGGAAAGCCTGGTGGGCTACAGTCCTTGGGGTCGCAAAAACATCAGACATAACTTTTTGACTGAACAACAGCAAGTAGTAATGTAGAAACTCTCAAGGTGCCACATCCCCTACTTTCTTAGACTTTTGAGATGCTAGACAGCACCCAGACTCGACAACAGAGCATCTTCATAGTATGGACTTCACAGTGTGGTATGGGGACCCCTAAAGTCCCCAAGACACTGCCAAGGGGTTCATATGGTCAGAACAGTTTTCCTAACAATGGGTGTATGTGTGCTCAGCCGCTTCAGTCATGTCAGACTCTTTGCAACCCTAGAGACTGTAGTCCACCAGGCTCCTCTGTCTGTGGGATTTTCCAGCTGAGAATCCTGGAGTGGATTAATCTTCCAGGGGACCTTCCTGGCCCAGGGACTGAACCTGTGTCTCCTGCAGCTCCTGCAGCTCCTGCATTGCAGGTGGGTTTTTTTGTTTTTTGTTTTTTTTTTTTACTGCTGAGACACGGGGGAAGCCCCCAAGATGTTATTTGCCCTTTTCACTCTTCTTTCACAAGTGTGCAGTGGAGTTTTTCCAGAGGCTGTATGACATGAAAGAGATTTGGCAAAATGTAAAGCAATTTCAGCCTTTTCATTACTTGCTTTTTGCTTTGGAAAACATGGTTATTATTCATGAAACATGTTATTTATGTTAACATGTAATAGATTTATTACCTAAGGCTCTTCCTATAAAAAAAGGAACCCACCATGGGTAGAGGGTCCCGCTATTGGAATAGAACCAACACAGTATCCAGCAGATACTGGCCCTGGCATGACCCTCTATGTGATGAGAGAGATTAGGTGGTTACCATTTCCCCAGTGGCTCAGCTGGTAAAGAATCTGGCTGCAATGCAGGAGGCATAGGAGACCTGGGTTCTATCCCTGGGTCAGAAAGATCCCCTGGAGAAGGAAATGGCAACCCACTCCAGTATTTCTTGTCTGAAAAATCCCATGGACAGAGGAGACTGGTGGGCTCCAGTCCATCCCAAAGAGTCGGAGACAACTGAGCATGCACACATGCACTGCAGTCCTAGAAGCTATACCCAGATCAGTGACTCGGGGATTAAAGAACCCTTTACAGTCAGCTAATGCTGAGATCCTAGAACCAGTTTGAAGAAATCAGCCTGGCAACAATGTCAATTGAAGGAGAGTGGCTCAGTGCCAAAGAATTCGCCTGCCAGTGCAGGAGGCATGGGTTCGATCCCTGGGTCTGGAAGATCCCTGGGTCTGTTCGATCCCTGGAGAAGGAAATGGCGACTCGCTCCAGTATTCTTGCCTGGGAAATCCCATGGATGGAAGGGTCTGGTGGGAAGTACATGGGGTTGCAAAGAGTCAGGCACAACTTAGCAACTAGAACAGCAACTATAATTTACCAGAATTCCTGTTAAAGCCAAAGATTCTCAAGGTTGATAGAGACACAGCTTTACAAATTAAAAAAAAAAAGAAAGATGACATTGAACCTACTATGTGAAGTGTATAAGATATGTATATCTAGAAAGATAACTTCTAAAACAAGCCATGTTTTATGCAGAAACAATTCGTTTATAGGCCTTCAAGGCTAACAGACCTGAGCTCAGTTCCCAGTTCCTCTACTTCCTAGCTGTGTGTACCTTTTTATTTTATTTGTTGTTTGCTTTTTTTTAAAAATTAACTTATTTATTTTAATTGGAGGCTAATTACTTTACAATATTATAGTGGTTTTTGCCATATATTCACATGAATCAGCCATGGGTGTACATGTGTTCCCCATCCTGAACCCCCTCCCACTTCCCTCCCCATCCCATCCTTCAGGGTCATCCCAGTGCACCAGCCCTGAGCTCCCTGTCTCATGCATCGAACCTGGACTGGCAATCTGTTTCAAATATGATAATATACATGTTTCAATGCTATTTTCTCAAATCATCCCACCTTTGCCTTCTCCCACCGAGTCCAAAAGATTGTTCTTTACATCTGTGTCTCTTTTGCTGTCTCACATATAGGGTCATTGTTACCATCTTTCTAAATTCCATATATATATGTGTTAGTATACTGTATTGGTGTTTTTCTTTCTGACTTACTTCACTCTGTATAATAGGCTCCAGTTTCATCCACCTCATTGGAACTGATTCAAATGCATTCTTTATAATAGCTGAGTAATATTCCATTGTGTATATGTACCACGGCTTTCTTATCCATTCATCTGCCGGTGGACACGTAGGTTGCTTCCATGTCCTGACCATTGTAAACAGTGCTGTGATGAACATTGGGCTTGTGTGTACTTTTTTAGATTTGGTTCTCACAGTGATCGGCATGTGATTAGACTTGGTCATTCGGGAACCTTGGCCTGGACTGGGTGTTCAGAGAGCATCCTCTGGCGCCCTCTAGCGGCAGTCTTGCTCACAGGCCAGGAATGTGTGGTGGCAATGGGGACAGGCCCACACTTCTTAGAAACCACACTCCTTGTACCTGGAGCCCCCACATTTCCTCCATTTACATCCTTGCTTCCAAAACCTAGAAGAGAATCTTCACCCACCCACCCAAGGACACTGTTCATAAAAGGGAGCCTGTTTGGGGGACGTGATCGGGGGTGAGGGGAGGTGGAATATGTGGATGGAGCTTGGGCATGTGCAGGAGTGAGAAGGGAGGAGGGCGGGCCATGGAGTGGTGATGGGGGTCTATTTATGTTCTTGTCCCAGATCCCCCAAATATTTGGGGAACTCTTGATAATAACTGTGCTATGTTAGCCACATGATGTATTCTTTTTTTTTTTCCCCATATGATGTATTCTAAGATTTCTGGTATGATGTCTAGAGCACACACAACACTCTTCATAAGGTAGGCTTTCATTATTAACTATTACTACTTCATCATCATGAGCTAAATAAGTGATGTAAAGTTTGCTGAAAGTTCAGTGGTACCCACTCAAGTGAGAGCAGACTTGGCTTCCTTCAGCACGGTTGTGTCAGTGATGTGCCAATGAGCTCAAGAGGTTTCATCTGGGCTACCAGAGAAAGCAGTCTGCAGATGCTTCAAGAAAACCCAGTTGACAAACTAAAACATTTGTATAAGACTGGGTGGCAGGGAAGGTAATGCACTATTTCCGCTGAGGCTTCTAACAGGCCTCAGGTAACTTTTGTTGTTGTTACTTAGTTGCTTAGTCGTGTCCAACTCTTTTGCGACCCCATGGACTGCAGCCCACCAGACTGCTCTGTCCATGGGATTTCCCAGGCAAGAATACTGGAATGGGTTGCCATTTCATTCTCCAGGGGATCTTCTCCACCCAGGGATCGAACCTGAGTCTCCTGCTTGGCAGGTGGATTCTTTACCACTGAGCCACCTGGGAAGCCTCCAGGAACTTCGTGCTGTGCCAAGTTGCTCAGTCCTGTCCGACTCTCTGTGACACTGTGGACTGTAACCTGGCAGGCTCCTCTGTCCAGGGGGATTCTCCAGGCCAGAATACTGGAGTGGGTTGCCATGCTCTCCTCCAGGGAATCTTCCCAACCCAGGGATGGAACCCAGGTCTCCCACATTGCAGGCAGATTCTTTACCATCTGAGCCACCAGGAAAGCCCAAGAATTCTGGAGTAGGTAGCCTATTCCTTCTCCAGGGGATCTTCCCAACCCAGGAATCGAACTGGGGTCTCCCACACTGAGGGTGGATTTTTTCCAGCTGAGTTACCAGGAAGCCCAAAACATCCTGTTGTGGTGTTAGTCTCTCAGTCGTGTCCAACTCTTTGTGACCCCGTGGACTATAGCCGGTCAGGCTCCTCTGTCCATTTAATTCTCCAGGCAAGAATACTGGAATGGGTAGCCATTCCCTTCTCCAGGAGATCTTCTCAAGCCAGGGATTGAACTCGGGTCTCCTGCATCGCAGGCATATTGTTTACCTTCAGAACCACCAGGGAAGCACCAGGGAAGGTAACTTCAATGGCTCTTAAATGAACAATTTCATTTTTGGAAAAAACAGGGTTATGTGTTTTGACATTTGAGTCAAATGTATTTTGATATACAAGTTTATTCAACTGTGATATCCTAAAGAACTTTAAAGGGTTTTATAATTTTTTTTCTGATTTAAATGAGACCGGTGTTTTTAAAAATGAGTTTTGCAGTTCTTTTTAAAGAAAAGAAAAAAAAAAACCTTGTGTATAACTGTGAACTTGGTATTCAAATATTCGTGCTAAAAGGCTCATTGGTTCAGTCCCTCCCTTAATCTCCCATATATTTTAGACTAGGGTGTTGGCTGATCCTACAAAGAGATGTAACAAAGCATGTCTTGCCGCACCCAGGACCAAATGTCTCATTCCATTGACTTATCCATCTTCTAAAATGCAAGGCAGTGGTGGGAAATCTCATTATTTTTCTTCACAAAAAAATGTTGCTTTTCACCTTTTCTTTCATTTTTGTTCTCTTTCTCAGGCTGTCTCCCCTGTCTCTTTCCTTTAGCTGTTAGAGGTAAGCTCTGAGACCTTCATAGAGTGGTGCTCTAACTCCGCCCCTCCCCTCACGAAGGTCTCCCTACTGCCATCCTACACCAGCCTGCCAATCTCTGGGCCATTTTTTTTACCTCCCTTCAAGTTTTCCAAGGTCACCAAGAACCAGACAGGACTGGAGGCTATAAGAACCAGGTAGAGGACTGAGTGTGAGAGAATGCCGTCTATGTCTCTGAACATCCACATTGGTGACCTTGTGTGAGAGATTCATTGCTTTCCAAAATAAACTGGAATCGTTTGCAATAAAGTCAGAATCCCTTGCTGTTTTTCAGGCTTCCAGGGCTCCATTTATCCACATCAGTTCAGTTCAGTAGCTCAGTCGTGTCCGAGTCTTTGCATCCTCATGGACTGCAGCACGCCAGGCCTCCCTGTCCATCACCAACTTCCAGAGCTTCCTCAAACTCATGTCCATCGAGTCGATGATGCCATCAAACCATCTCATCCTCTGTCGTCCCCTTTTCCTCCTGCCTTCAATCTTTCCCAACATCAGAGTCTTTTCCAATGAGTCAGCTCTTTGCATCAGGTGGCCAAAGTATTGAAGCTTCAGCTTCAGCATCAGTCCTTCCAATGAATATTCAGGACTGATTTCCTTTAGGATTAACTGGTTGGACCTCCTTGCAGTCCAAAGGACTCTCAAGAGTCTTCTCCAACACCACAGTTCAAAAGCATCAATTCTTTAGCTCTCAGCTTTCTTAATAGTCCAACTCTCACATCCATACATGACTACTATTTATCCTATAATTAATTAGTAATTAATCATGAGGATTAGAGAAGCATGACATGGCCCTTATCCTTATGCCTTGTTGAAGACACTAAACCAAGACAAAAAGACATTATGTGAGAAAGGCAGTGCTTCAGTGCTAAGTTGGGTGGTCATGAAGTAGATATAGATGTTCAGAGAAGGAAGAGACAAGTAAAAGCTGGTTGTATGAGTAGCTATCCTGGGAAGAGGGACCTAGACTGCCTTGAAGATTAGGTGGGATTTGATAAGCTTCCAAGAAGGGAAGGCGTTCCAGTATTGGGAACAGATTCCTTCCATTGGCCCAGATCATCAGACATCTTGAATTTAGATGAAAAGATAGGGGGGAAAAAACTCCCTTCTGCACTTCCAAGTTTTAAAACAAATTTCAGTGTGAATTGTGTCTATTCCTACTATTTCTCTACTTAGCCCAAAAAGAGTTCAATAAAATAATGAGAGTGAGGATACTTCTTTTGATTTGTTCTTTGCATATCAACTTTCCTTTTCCATACTACTTCAGAGACCCCCAGAGCACTTTAAGGGAAAGGATACAGTTATAATGTAGTGAAGACTAAAAAGTTAAATAAAAAAACCTCATTGGTGATACAGAAATGAGAAAAGAAGAAAAATTCTACTGTTAGCCAAATCAGGCCTAAATCACTTGCTAGATCTGAAATGTACACACACACCAGCACATACAGTATTGTCACAGGTGATGATGCCCTTGGCTTCTGCAGTCTGCCAACCGCACTGAGGTGGGTTTAGAACAGGGGCCAGTCAAGGAACTCATAGTTATGTGTTCTTGGGAGGATTTCACTGACTGTTGGCCTGTTTCACTGCAGATTCCCTCCTGTGAGTGCAGCTACGACCCCTCACTCACACCTGCAGTCTTGCTTCAGTATTAAGTATTGGAGCTTCAGTTTTCAGTATTAGTCCTTCCAATGATCATTCAGGGTTGATTTCCTTTAGGATTGATTCATTTGATCTCCTTGCTGTTCCAAAGATTATACAAGCAATAAGTGCAGGAGTATGAATGGATGGATGAAGTCACTGCTTCCTGGATGTGTTCTTCAGAAATAGTGCCTATTCAAGAATTTTATGTGTTTGTGAGTACTGTGAAAGTAAAAAATACTTTAGAAGAAGCAATGTGAAAGCAAGGCATGGGCTAGGCAGGGAGGTGGTCACTGGTAGTTTTGTTTGCAAGGGCTTCCTCCTCCACCAACCAATGATGCAGGCCCTGAAAGAGCCACTCACCCCCTACCTGACTCAGTCCAGGTCCCTGATGCCCTAAAATCAGAAGCTGACTATACAAGTAAAAGGGCTTGTGTGCAGTCTCTGACTCAATCTTTCCTATGACGTTGGAGTCAGGAGGTAAGGCCAAGTCTCTCAGCAATCTCCTGAACCAATGTAGTTGTTTCCCTGTATCCGAGAATTCTACATCCATGAATTCAAGCAACCACAGAAAGTAACCGGGAAAAAAAAAATCCAGAAAATTTCAAAAACCAAAACTTGAATTTGTCACGCTGGCAACTATTTACATATCATTTACATACTAATACTGTGTAAATACAATGTAACTGATATGTAAAATTTCAAACTTCCCTGATGGCCTCTTGGGTAAAGAATCTGCCTGCAATGCAGGAGACACAGATGTGGGTTCGATTCCTGGGTTGTGAAGATTCCCTGGAGAAGAAAATGGTAACCCACTCCAGTAATCTTGCCTGGGAAATCCCATGGACAGAGGAGTCTTGTGGGCTACAGTCCAAAGGGTTGCAGAGTCAGACACAATTGACAACTAAGCACAGCACACAGCATTTACATTGTAGTAGGTATTATTAGTAACCTAGAGATGATTTAAAGTATATGGGAGGATTGCATAGTTATATGCAAATACTGCTCCATTTGATATAAGGGACTTGAGCATCCACAGATTTTGATATCCGTGGGGATTCTGGAACCAGTTCCCCTTGGATACCGAACAATGGCTATACTTTATTTCTAGGTGTTTTATTTGATACCTAAAATGTCTTAATCTAATTGTTTGCCTCAAGATTCTGTTAGTGATGCCTGCCACCAGTTTTGCAAGAGGTCTGGATGAATTTTACAGTATCACATGACACAGGCTGGAAGTTGTGTCAGAGTTGATTGGAGCCAGCCTGTAACCACCTATGTATGTATGTGTGCTTAGTTGTTCAGTCATGTCTCTTTTTGACCCCATGGACTACAGTCCTCCAGGCTCCTCTGTCCATGGGATTTTTGCAGGCAAGGATCTGCAGAGGGTTACCATTTCCTCATTCAGGGGATCTTTCTGACCCAAGGATCAAACCTGCGTTTCCTGCATTTGCAGGGGTTATTCTTTACCACTGAGCCATCCGGGTAGCAAGACGGCAGTAATGAACGACTATGAAAAGCACATTGAGGATGTTCACATTTTCTCGAATTTTTTTAGAAAATAGTGAATTTATTTCACCCTCCCCCCTTTTTTTTTGAAATCCGTGTGTGTGTGTGTGTGTGTGTGTGTGTATATATATATATATATATATATAGCACAATGAGAGAGAAGGCAATGGCACCCCACTCCAGTACTCTTGCCTGGAAAATCCCATGGACGGAGGAGCCTGGTAGGCCGCAGTCCATGGGGTCGCTAAGAGTCAGACACGACTGAGCGACTTCACTTTCACTTTTCACTTTCGTGCATTGGAGAAGGAGATGGCAATCCACTCCAGTGTTCTTGCCTGGAGAATCCCAGGGACGGGGGAGCCTGGTGGGCTGCCATCTCTGGGGTTGTACAGAGTCGGACATGACTGAAGCGACTTAGCAGCAGCAGCATAATGAGGTAAAACTGATGGAGTGATGACTACTATTTATTGAGCTTCTTTATAAGAAGCATCCCATTTATTCCTCACAAGAACATACAAGTGGGAAAACTGAGGCTTATGAGGATAAATAACTTGCTCAAGGTCACACAGCTACTAGGTGGTCAGGCCAGAAACCAAGTCCACGGACCTCATGGCCTACATTGGTAACCATTAAGATATTCCACCTGGAAACCTAATAGTGTCTTAAAGAATCAGAACTGAAGGAAGCAGGAACTCCTCTTGAACAACACCCCTAATTTTATAGAGAAAGAAGCTTGTGGCATTCCAGGGTTTGTTAGATAAAATGCTAGTTTCTAAACCCTTAAATTCACTAGGTTGAAACAAAACAAAACCTCCAAGTTAAAATTATCTTCAGTGAGACATATCACCTGGGTTTTCCTTTTAAAAAAGCAAAAACAGAGTTCATAATTCACTGGTCACTCAACAGAGGACAACACACTAAGTTTAAGTGTGGTTTAACTAAGCTGGCAGCAAAACCACAAGTCTCCTGCACATTTGGTATTGGTAAGAGCCACAGCAGTTTAATAACATGTGTATTTTCATACCTATAATTCATAGCATATGTTCCTTCAGCAAGAAGGAATCTCATTTTAAAAGATTCTTTATTACTTAAGGTTCTGTTCAGGGCTTTATTATTTTTAAACAGCTTCATTGAGATATAATTCACATTAATATTTGCCCATTTAAAGTGTATTATTCAGCGGTTTTAGTATATTCACAGTTATGTGCAACGGTCACCATAGTCAATTTTAGAAAATGCTCCATTCCACAGTGAAAAGTCCTGAACCCTTTAGTTATCATTCCTTTATCGACCTATCCCCCAGTCCTAAACAACCATGAATATACTTACTGTCTCTAGATTTGCCTATTCTGGGTGTTTCGTATAAATGAATCCTATAATATATGGGACCAGCTTCTTTCACTCGACATGTTTTCAAGGTTCATCCATGATGTAATATGTATCAGGACTGCATTCCTTTTTACAGCCAAAGAATATCCCATTGTCTGGATTATCACATTTCGTTTATGCAATCATCCACTGATAAACATTTGGGTTGTTTCACCTCTGCCTATTGTGAATAGTGCTGCTGGGAACATTCGTGAATACGTTTTTGTTGGAACATTTCTTTTCAATTCTTTTGAGTGTATATGTCAGACTGGAATTGCTGAGTCATATGATAACTCAGTTTAACTATTTGAGGAACTACCAAACTGTTTTCCCATAGTGGCTGCATCTAGTTACATTACTTTACATTAAAACTTCACATTACTTACAAGTATTTACATTAATTTACATTACAGAGATTTATGAAAGTTCTAATCTCACCACATCCTTCCTAGCACTTGTTATTTTCTGTTTTATTTTTCTCTAAAGTTAATATAACCACCTAGTGGGTTGTTGTTGTTGTTGCTCAGTCACCCAGTCGAGTCCAGCTCTCTGTGACCCTATGGACTGCAGCTCCCCAGGCCTCCCTGTCCCTCACCATTTCCCACAGTTTGCCCAAGTTCATGTTCACTGCGTCGGGGATGCTGTCCAGCCGTCCTAGTGGGTATTAAGTGCTATCTCACTGTGGTTTTTATTTGAATTTCCCGAATGACTAATAATGGGCTTCTGTGGTGGCTCAGTGGTACAGAACTCCCTGCCAATGCAAGAGATGCGAGTTTGATCCCTGGGTCGGGAAGATCCCCTGGAGAAGGAAATGGCAACCCACTCCAGTATTCTTGCCTGGGAAATCCCCTGGATAGAGGAGCCCAGAGGGCTATAGTCCATGGGGTCACAGAAGAGCTGGACTCGACTTAGTAAACAACAACCAACAACAACGACTAATAATGCTGAGCATCTTTTCAGTAGCTTCTTGACCATTTATATATCTTCTTTGTAAAAGTATAATATTCAAGTACTTTGCCCATTTTTAATTGTCTTTTGTCTTTTGTTGTTGTTTTGAGTTTTTTTTTTTTTTTTTTAAATACTCTGAATACTAGACTCTTACCAGATAAGAAGTTTGTAAATATTTGGTAAATATTTTCCCTCATTCAAGAGTCTGTCTTTTCACTTTCTCTTTTAAAAACTTTGGATTGGAGGATAATTGCTTTACAATGTTGTGTTGATTTCTGCCATATATCAACATGAATCAGCCATAGGTATACATGTATTTTTCACTTTCTTGATGGCATTCTTTGATTCACATGTGCATGCTAAGTCACTTCAGTTGTGTCTGACTCCTGGTGACCCCATGGACCGTAACCCTCCAGGCTCCTCTGTCCATGGGATTCTCTAGGCAAGAATACTGGAGTGGGTTGCCATGCCCTCCTCCAGGGGATCTTCCTGACCCGGGGACTGAACCTGGATCTCTTGTGTCTCCTGCATTGGCACGTAGTTGATTCCCACTAGCACCACCTGGGAAGTGTAAAATGTTTTAATTTTGATGACGTCCCATTTATTATTTTTATTGTTGTTAGCTTGTGCTTTTGGTGTCATCTTTAAGATGTCATTGCCTAATAAAAAATCATGAAGATGTATGTTTCTATTTTCTTCCAAGGGTTTTATAGTTTGAGTTCTTTGATTTATTTCGAATTAATTTTTTTCTGGTATGAAATGGGGGTCTACCTTTATTATTTTGCATTTGGATATCCAGGAGTCCTAGCACTATTTGTTGAAAAGCTATTCTTCCCCATTGAGTGGTCTTAGCACCCTTGTCAAAAATCAGGTGAACATAAACATGTGGGATTGTTTCTGGACTCTCAAGTCTATTCCTGTGATCACCACGTCTGCTGTATGCCAGTACCCCGCTGTGTCGTTTACAGTTGCTTTGTGGTAAGCTTTGAAATTGCGGAGTATGAGTCCTCCTAGTTTGCTCTTCTGTTTTCGAGATTGTTTTGGCTGTTCTGGGTCCCTTGCAAATTCCATATGAATTTTAAAATGAGCTTCTCAATGTCCATGAAGAATTTAACTGGGACAGAGCACGATTTTTGCTCATGTAAATTTGTAAAACGAATTAGTATTCTGGGTGAGCAACTCTACTCTAGCGGAAATAAATCCCGGTGTGTAGGATAACACATTGTCTTACTTCACTCTGCATAGCTGAGTATTCCCTAATTGAATTTTGATAAAAGTTTATATTGTAGTCCAGGATACTGCAGTCCTCTCCAGCAGTCCTTTTGTGTCCCAGCCACAACTGGTTCCATATCTTCTCCTGCGTATGGATTTAATAGTTTTCATTATGTTTCTCTTCTCTCTCCCTCGTACTGTGGGTTGTAGAGGCAGAGACAGTGTTTCTGCCTCCTTCCCATGATGTGAATGGGAACTTCTTAAATACTGCTGCCATCAGGAAGTAAGTAGATGTTCAAAACACTTGATTTCAGGGCCAGGTAAGTTGCCAAGGGTCACCATTTATTAAAATTCAGTTATTCTTTAACATGAACAAGAATTACTTATGGGCCAGTAACACGATTTGTATATATAGTGCATTTCTATGTGGATCATAAGAAAAGCACAGCCTAGTACAAATCAATGGCCCGTCTCAGAGAGCCCACTCGGGCATCCACGGCCCCCCAGTCGTGGTAGCGCCTGTAATCCCCCGGCCGCAGCAGGTACTGCCGCCCCCGGTAGTTGGGCATCTCGTAGAGGACCCACCAGCCCTCCAGCACGTGGAGGGAGTGGAGCTCATTGAGCCGGAAGCGGTCGTGGATGCAGGAGCAGTCTTCCGTGAGCTCGGACACCAGGCCTCCGTAGTCATCTCTCTCGTACAGCCTTATCCTGTGAGAGCTGGTCTGTTGCGACAATAAACCAAAGATGAAAAATAAGTTGTGGGCATCCTGGATGTCAGTAAAAGTGACTCAGTCATCCTGCAGCTTCATGAAGCATGGTTTTCAAACCATCCTGTCACATATGCATCCTCTCCTTACATTGTTGGTTTAACAAATTGTTGTTGTTGTTTAGTTGCTAAGTCATGTCTGACTCTTTGCAACCCCATGGACTGTAGCCTGCCAAGGCTCCTCTATCCATGGGATTTTCCAGGCCAGAATACTGGAGTGGGTTGCCATTTCCTTCTTCAGGGAAGGTATTAGAATAAAACTTACCTGACCAGTAATCTATCTTATGGAAGAAATAAACATTGAAATAAAGAAAAGGGATCCCTTGAAAGCAAAACAAAAAAACAACTATTGTAACTATATTTAGTTGAGTCTGCAGAGAAGATTCGGAGAAGGAAATGGCAACCCACTCCAGTATTCTTGCCTAGAGAATCCTGTGGACAGAGGAGCCTGGGGGCTGCTGTCCATAGGGTTGCACAGAGTTGGACACGACTGAAGCAACTTAACATGTATGCATGCATTGGAGAAGGAAATGGCAACCCACTCCAGTATTCTTGCCTGGAGAATCTCAGGGACAGAGGAGCCTGATGGGCTGCTGTCTATGGGGTTGCACAGAGTTGGACATGACTGAAGCGACTTAGCAGCAGCAGCAGAGAAGATTTAACTCCCTTTTCCATTATAACTGTGTATCCCTGAATACTATCAAGCATGTTTTTAAGTCACTTTTGCACTCACCATTGACAACAATTCACGTTTACTCTTAGTCCACATGTCTGACATTTTGCCAAGTCCCTTGTACCATTTGAGTTTCTGGCCTCAAAGAAGTTCCTATCTTGTACCTCTTTTTGCATCTGCAAATTTCTCTAGCCAAATTTTGTTTTCACTTCCTGAATCCGCTTGCCATGACACATAATTTGGTGATTCAGAAAGTCCAAATACAAGCTACACATGATTAATAGACATTAAGCAGGACTTTGGTGAGGACTACATCCCATGAACTCTTAATGAACAATTTTTCTGACCCTTGTAAGAAACTAGTTGATAATATCTGCTTAATACAGGGAGCCACTTGCAAGCAGACATATTGTTCCAGTTTCTAGATCTGTATGTCATAGAGAAGGTATTGAAAATAATTGCCAATACAGTCAGAATATGTTATACCTATGTTGTTCTCCCATAGTCTGTCAGTATTTTTATTGTTAAGAAATAATGATACACTGATAGATTTTTTTTTTTACTTAACATGTGATTTTTATTTAGAAATTAGGGATCAGCTAGATGATACCAAGTTCAGTTTTAGAAGCTATATTGTTGTGATTTCTTATGCCTAAAAACAATTTACCCATTTTTAATGCTGCTGCTGCTCCTGCTAAGTCGCTTCAGTCATGTCCGACTCTGGGCGACCCCATAGACGGCAGCCCACCAGGCTCCCCCGTCCCTGGGACTCTCCAGGCAAGAACACTGGAGTGGGTTGCCATTTCCTTCTCCAATGCATGAAAGTGAGAAGTGAAAGTGAAGTCGACTTCACTTTCACTTTTTAACGCTAAATGAGTTTAAATATTTCCCTATGAGAGCATAGTAAAAAGGCATCTTTTTTTTCCCCCCCAATGCTTGAGAGTTGGGCTTTGTTATTTTACTGTGAACACTAGTCCTGAGTTGAAACAAATTGACTTTTATAAACAGGAATTTATGGCCCTGGATCAGTGATGCTGTCACACCAGTCAGGTTGAAGCAAGACTCACGTAAGGGATAGCGCGGCAGGAGCGGATGGAGTCGTTGAGGCCCATCCACTGCTGGTAGTCGGGGTAGTCGCCGCGCCGCAGGAAGTACTGGTGGCCCTGGTAGTTAGGGCGCTCATACAGCATCCAGCAGCCGCTGTCCACGCGGATGGAATTACAGCGGCTGAAGTAGGGCTGCAGGTTGGAGTGGTCGCTACTGCACTCATAGCGGCGGCCCTGGAAGCCCCGGTCCTCGTAGAAGGTGATCTGCATGCAGGTGGAACATAAGGTGACAGCAGGAAGTCAGCTGCGAGATACACCCTCCCTCCACAAACACCATCGACACGCAGCAGGCATGGTCTGGGACCTCAGTTGGCTCACCTTCCCCATGGCTGTTGATAGCGGATGATCAGCGTCCAGTCTGATGGGGACAAACGTGGCAGCTGGTATATATAGCAGGACGGCTGCTGCGTTGGCAAGAACAACACAAAAGGGGCCTGGGGGTAGCATGTGAGGGGATTTCCGTGTCCTCTCTCTCCCTTTTTTTTTTCATTTGGGATCATGGGGCAGGGGGCTCTCATTTTCTCTGGGCTTTTCAGGTTGTCCTCACTCGTGCCAGTGAAAGGAATTGAAGTCAGCAGAGCCATTATGACCTTGGAGACAAAGGATGCACTTCTCAGCCTATGCAGGGCTCTAGAAATACATTACGTGCCCAGTATTTTGTACAGTTTGCCTATGGAAACTGCTGAGATGAGGTTGGTGGTTCCCCCTGGGGTGACGCGTGACAATCCTATGAATTCCAGAAGGACTTGACGTGCTAAGGGCAATCAAAAAAAAAAAAATCCTCTAACTGCAAAGCAATTACATTTCCTAATTTGCGTGCTAAGTTGCTTCAGTCGTGTTTGACTCTTAGTGACCCCGTGGACTGTAGCCTGCCAGGTTCCTCTGTCCATGGGGTTCTCCCAGCAAGAACGTTGGAGTGGGTTGCCGTGCTCTCTTCCAGTGTATCTTCCAAACCTAGAGATTGAGCCCCCATTGCTACTGCTAACACAACCTGGGAAGCCCACATTTCCTAAATCACCTGGTCAGGATTATGTGGTTTTGATAAAAATATTTTGCATATGTTTCCGTAGGGAAGAAACGATTAGTGCATATAGAAGCCTAAGTGTCAATCATAGCTATCAATGAATGGCAAGGTTACAGGTCTTAATTTTATGTTTTTATTTCTCCTTTTTGTTGTTTTCGGTTTAACTTTCTGTTATGTACATATATATGACTTTTATGAGGTGAAAAAATAAAATCAACCTGTAAATGTTTACTGTGAGGTGCTAGTGAAAGGCAGCAAATTTTATCAATAGCCACATTTTGTCTTGAGTTTTAACATCTCCCCTTGGGCTTAAATGACAGACGTCTCCCAAGACTCTCTGAAACACTCCAAGAGCAGGAACATATCCAGGATCCTCTCATTTCCCTCTCCCCTCAACCCATCTTCTAGGGTTGCTTTTTGTTTTCAAAACTGGTATCATGATTTGCCTGAGTTTCCCCTCCCTGAAGCATCACTGTTTCATAGGAAGACCCCAGGCAACTGTTTGAGAACCTTTTTCCCTTGCTGCCAGCCTATTGCTTTAGAAATACTCTTCAGATATGCAGGGGCAGAATATGACTCAATTCCCCATGCTTTGTCATCCCATACATATGCAGAAAGATGAGATCAAACGTGGGTCCTGGTTCTCGACCTGTGGAGGGGAATCTAAAAGGACATCCAACTACAGCTGGCAATACATCCACAATGCCATTTGTGAAAGTCTTCAGGCAGCATGTAAAGCAAAGGTGCAGATGTTACGAGGAAAGGCATCAATAGCTACAAAGAAAAACGTTCCCTTGCATGTGGCAGAGTTAGACTCCCCCCACCGTCCCCCCCCCCCAAAAAAAAAAGCTGCGCAGAATTCTGTGAAGTTCTACAGTATACATAGGACTAGAGGACAGACCTAATGCAGCAGGTCTACTGGTCAACCTTAGTTACAGCCGTAATTGAACCAGTGTGGAAAAGGCTGCCTTGGTTTTTCCAGCCACAGTGCCACATTGAAATACACCACCACTTTGAACAAAAGTCAACAAACCACATGCCGGTTTTGGCACATGTTAAAGAAAACTGTTCTGTGTTAACAAAACCTTAAGATGGCATAACTTACACTCTCGTTCATTTGGTCAAATTGCTACCTGCTGCTGCTAAGTCACTTCAGTCGTGTCCGACTCTGTGCGACCCCATAGATGGCAGCCCACCAGGCTCCCCCATCCCTAAACTCAATTTATAAGCAGCATTTTGAAAAGGTGTTGAAAGACTAGAACGTTTTCTTTTTCTACTAGTCCTTGTGTTCTATTGAAAGAAAGCCTGTACTCATTTTTCTTTTAAGGCTTTATTGAAATGAGTTTAAATGTTTCCATGTGAGAACATAGTAAAGGCAATTGATGAAGGTTAATTTTATTTTGGATTGAAACTTTGGAAAACTGCCTCCTATTCCACTATTCTGCAATGTTCAGTGCTAAACATTTGTAAAATGTGCTGCAAAGTCAGGCTACTCTAACACAGAAATGGTATATATTCTCAAAATTCTCTAGCCACCCATCTTCCAGTCACAATGAAGTAGCATAAGATATATACTTGCTATTAACCACAATATGACCAAACAACATGATTCTAAGATAAGAAAGCTCAACACCCAAAATAACACTTCAATGCACTTTGCATCAAAAGCTAATTGCAAAGAGAAATATGCTGGCAAGAGTTGCAGTTTTAAGATGATGGTTCCCTTCTTCCAGAGACTTTATTATGAACTCCCGTGGTGCAATTCCAAGTTTCTAAGTGACCTGCAGAATAAAAAGATGATTATGGTATCAAACACATCAGTTTAAAATGGACATGAACATTAGCTTTCAAGCTATAGGAGTTAAGATCAAATATCAGATACCTAGTTACTGACAAAGATGAGCTAAAATAAAAGTGGGTGCAAAAGAATTTCCATGGAATTCTTCTCAGACATTTGGAAATTGACTTACATTTCTCAATTAAATATAATACATGATCCCACAGAGGGAAATTATTGGGTTAATAATACACTTTATAGTGTATTTCCTAAGAATAAAATTATTCCCTTAAATAACCACAGGATGGTTATTTGTGAATATTTTCTATTTTTTTTGCCCTTGTTCTTTGTCCTTATTTGTCTTTCACGCTTTTTCTACCTTTCCTAGGATATGGTGTTACTCATACCTATTTTAACTGATAAATGAGCTATTAGTACCAAGCAGTACAAAAGAAATTTTGGAAACTGTTTTCCAGAATACCTGGATTTAAAAAAAGATAATTCTTCTTTTCCCCTTATTTATTAAAGAAATTCAGTGACTGGAAATAAATAGAAAATTCTGAATAAGGCATTAATATCTTGCAGTTTAAAAGTGTTCATCAGCTAAAAGACATGATACAGTATCCATAAGGCATAAAAGAAAAGACTAAGACGCTTAAACATAAATGAAAGGTTTCTTCAAACAATAAACTAAAAAGGATGTTTCATACATTTGAAAACATTTTTAAAATTTGTTTATCTATTTATTCTGGCTGTGCTGGGTCTTCATTACTGTGTGAGGTTTTCTCTAGTGCCAGTGAGAGGAATCTACCCTGTAGTCGTGGTGTTCAGGCTTCTCATTGCAGTGGCTTCTCTTATTTTTAAGCACAGACTCTAGGACATGGGCTCAGCAGTTGTAGCTCTTGGGCTCTAGAGCACTGGCTCAGTATTTGTGGTCCATGGGCTTAGTTGCCCAGAAGTTGTGGCATCTTCCTGGACTAGGGATTGAACCCATATACCCTGTATTGACAGGTGGATTCTGAACCACTGCACCACCAGGGAAGTCCTTTCATTCATGTAATAAGCTATTTATTTTATTTACTTGTTGTTTCTAATCAGGTGTGCATGTGTTAATATGTACATTGATGTGTACATGTATGGCAAATATTAGAATTGAAAATTATTAACAGTTGTTACTTCTGAGGAGTAGGACAGGGGTGTGGGAAAGAGAGGATTCTTTTACTTTTCACTATGTAATTTGAAACTTTTACTGTAAGTACCACTATTTTAATTGAAAAATTAATTTGGAAAGTACATTACCCAAAAGTTGGAAAAGATGCCTGAAGTACACAAATATCAACAATAAAGCATGAAAAGCCCTCACAAATGTGGTTTTTGCTGCTTAGTTATCAAGAAGGGGCCATGTCGGAGGGATTCGTCTCAGGATCTGGCCTTACTGCAAGATGGACACTTATACTGTTGACATGCCTGGGTTTACAAGCATCAGTTAACCTATGGGAAAAGCTGGTCCCCAGAAACGAGCATCTCAATCAGTATGGGCAAGGCACAGTGATTTGAGCACACTCACCTAAGGACCATTCACTTACTGCTAATTCACTAATCAGCAATAACTACTAAATATCTACTGCCTTGAAAGCACTTTACATCCATGTGGGAAAAAATAAGGGAATAAAAGATCTGCTTCCATCAAGAAGCCAACAGTCTTCAATGGTTATGAAAGAAAACATACAGGGAACGAAATTATATTTTCAAAATAACACTCCAATGAATAATCTTGAGAGCTAGATCTTCCGGACATAGGGTGCATAGATGAGCCTCAGAGGGCAATGAACCACTGTTTCAGAGATCTATTTTTTCATGATTAAGCTTAAAGTCTTGATTACTAGTGTGCATGTGTGTGTGTGTGTGTGTGTGTGTGTGTGTGTGTGTGTGTGTTATTTCTGGAGTTGTTACTGTTTTCTTATTTTCTGTGTTCTGTTTTACTTCCTAAAGTTTGCTAGGGCTTCCTTTGTGGCTCAGACAGTAAAGAATGCGCCTGAAATGCCGGAGACCCAGGTTCAATCCCTGGGTTGGGAAGATCCCCTGTAGGAGGGCATGGCAACCCACTCCAGTATTCTTGCCTGGAGAATCACCATGGACAGAGGAGCCTGGCAGTCTACAGTCCATGGGGTCGGAAAGAGTTGGACACAACTGAGCAACTAAGCACGAAAATTTTGCTATTCCCAAACTCATATTTTTAAAATTATTACCTACTTCAAAAAGTAGATCTACTTCAAAAAGATCTTCAGTAACAAAGATATGGTTCTAGAAAAGCTATACCTTCAAGTCTCATTATTGTTATTTGTTGTTTAGTCGCTAAGTCACGTCCAACTCTTTCACAAACCAATGGATTGTAGTCTGCCAAGTTCCTCTGTCCATGGGATTTTCCAGGCAAGAATAAAGTCATTTCCTCCTCCAGGGGATCTTTCTGACCCAGGGATTGAACCTGCATTACAGGCAGATTCTTTGCCATCGAGCCACCAGGGAAGCCCAAATCTCATTATAGCAAATGTCTTTAAAGGAAATCTCAATATTTTGTAAATATTTCCTAATAACATGGTTGTTACGCTACGTGAATAACACATATTAAAGGCCTAATATTCCCTGGTGGCTCAGATGGTAAAGCGACTGTCTACAATGAGGGAGACCCTGGTTCGAGTCCTGGGTTGGGAAGATCCCCTGGAGAAGAAAATGGCAATCCACTCCAGTACTATTGCCTGGAAAATCCCATGGGCAGAGCCTGGTAAATACAGTCTATGGGGTCGCAAAGAGTCGGACACGACTGAGTGACTTCACTTTCATTCACTTTCAATATGACCAAAGATTTCAGGCAGTTCTTAAAGCTGTGACTTGCTATGATAAGATTATATTTCTAATCAGTCAATAGTTGGCCTCAGAAAACCTGAACAAATCCTGAGCCCTGTGTGACTCAGCCTAATGAGAGATTCACATTTAAAAATGCATAGTATAGCAACCAAGCTACATAAAAAGGAATTTCAATTTTCACTTGTGTTTCTTGAATGCTTAGTCACTCAGTCATGTCTGACTCTTTGCAACCCTTTGGACTGTAGCCCACAAGGCTCCTCTATCCATGAGATTTTTCAGGCAAGAACACTGGAGTGGGTTGTCACTTCTTCCTCCAGGGGATCATTCCCTGCTCAGGGATTGAACCCACATTTCCTGTGTCTCTTGGGTTGCAGGCGGATTCTTTACCTGCTGAGCCATTAGGGAAGCCCCTGTATTTCCTGAAGCAAGCCCAATTCAGAACCTAGTGATTCTGTTTTCAAAATTCCTCTTTCCCTTTCCTACATTACAACCTCAAGCTGACCCAGAGTCTCTCATTCAACAAAATCCTAAAATACCCCAGCTACCCCCTCCACCAAGCCTAAACTACTTTTCTGATTCTCTCCTTGCTTTTAATATATTGACCACCTTGGTCTCTCTGACTTTAAAATTTTCCTTTTCACTTTGTACATTATAATTGAGAACACAGTGTTGGAAAGTCAAAGACCCCTCCTTGCTTTCTCCTTCCCTTCCAGCCTTGTCCATCTCTGACCATTTTCTGAAGTCTGCAACATAAATGTCCAAGGAACCAGATAGGCAGGGCAGAAACAGCAGAGATACAAAGCAGGCAAAGATAAAATTCTTATTAGCAAGAAAGGGATCAAGAATAGGAACATTGGACACAGATATGAACACAGATTTTCTCCTCAACACTTTTACTTGAATCAACAGAATTCTAGTTGGTTAACTGTGGTTAGTATTTCTTAAATGATGAAAAGATAATAATGGTCAATATTTAGGAGTTAACTCGGTTTTAATTCCTTAAGACCCATCAGATCAGATCAGATCAGTCGCTCAGTCGTGTCCGACTCTTTGTGACCCCATGAATCGCAGCATGCCAGACCTCCCTGTCCACACCCATATCAGCGACCTTAAGAGGTAAGTACCATTGTTCTTCCCATTTTACAGAGAAGGAAACTTAAGGCCCAGACAAGTTAAGCAACTTGCCTGAAGTCACACAGCTGATAAATAATGGGCTTTAGTTTCAAAGCCAGAACATCTAACACCCGAAGGCTAGACTTTTAACTATAAGTACTCCCCAAACACCTGGTATCAGTTTGGTTCAATTTGCATGTTTAGACCTACTTTGTCCTTCGGCTGTGTGTCCAAAGATAAATTTTTTGATGATTTCCATTCCATGGCATTTGCTTTCCTTGTAGAACTGCTGGTGGCATTTTTGTTCATTGCTGCCCTTCTTAGCTTGACACCTAGGGATGCATGAGGTAGTCATATCTGTATTAAACTATTTTTTAAAATAAGTCCACCCTTGGTTTTAGATTCTTCCCTGCTAGAGTCCTCTGCTTCCACCAACAAAAGGTCTGAGAAATGACTTCCCTGATTTCAGAAGGGAAATCAAGTCATAAACATTCCTGATTCTTTTAAATTCCCCCAGACAGAAAGATGTTATTACCAGAACAACTTTGACCTCACTTTGTATGCGTATCTCTGAGTTTTACTTAAATTTCTCTAAATTACAGAAGTAAACAGGCTTACTCTGTTTGCTGGCATATTCTGCGGCTTTGGGTGCTGTTAACATGGCAAAAGGGTGCAAGGAGAGGCAGAAGGGTGGAGCTCGGGGAACCTGAAAGGAAAACAGACCTACTTTTAAAAGCTGCAGCCACTTTGTGCTGCAAGCAGCTGCTGGTTATAGCACTTGTCTCAAGACTTGGCCTGTCTCCCCAACCCATCTTCCTGACACATGACTAGCATTTGAGGATCACCTTTCGTGGGTCATGCGCCTTCCCGTGCTGCCTTTGGTGGCCATTCTTTGCCTAGAATGGTCTTTTCACAAAACTGTGCTTTTCAGGTGGCTCCCTTTACCTGGAATAGCCTTTTCTTCCTCTTTTGCCTCAAGGCACCTACTTTTCCTTTACGATGTGGCTCAAATATCACCTTTTCTGAGAAACTGGTCCAGTTGTCTCCCCAGCTTCCTGCTTCCTTGCTGGCACCCTCCTAACCCATCCTAAGGCCAAATTATGGACTCACTCATCTGTGAATGCAAAGCACATTAACACATAGAACACCCCCAGTGGTGACAGTTAATAACCCACTGTCCGTTGCACTGCATTGGAAACTCAAGGTTAGGACTGTCTCATCAGTCTTTCATTCACGCAATAAGTTTCTAGTGAGCACTACGGAAGGCAGGCCCTGTTTTAGGAAGCCATGGTTGGTAAGACAGACAAGATTCCAGCCTTTCTAGGGCTGAGTGAGGAGAAAAGAACAATAAACTATTAGATAACCAAGTTCATCATACACTGTGACAAATTGAATCAACTAAACAAGAGGTTGTGCTAACAAGTCATTGGGCAACCATCACTTCAGACAGAAAGGACAGAAAACATGGATTATACAATGAATATTCTCTTTATAGACGGAACGGTTTATAGTCTCCTCAGCTGGGCCCTTCTAGATTTGATCTCAGTCTTTTTTTTTTTTAATGTGGACCATTTTTGAAGTCCTTATTGAATTTTTTACAATATTGTTTCTGTTTTATGTTTTGGTTTCTTGGACACGAGGCTTGTGGGATCTTATCCCCCCAACCAAGGCTAGAACCTGAACCCCCTGCATTGGAAGGAGAAGATTACTAGGGAAGTTCCTGACCTCAGGCTTTTATTGAAATGGTAAATGTATTTATTGAGAGTTTGTGTCATATCCAGCCTTGTAAAGAATTAAATATAAGCATGAATGATGGCTTCTAATCTCAAGAAGCAAGAATACTGGAGTGGGTTGCCCTGTTGTCCTCCAGAGGATTTTCCCAACCCAGGGATTGAACCCAGGTCTCCTTCACTGCAGGCAGATTCTTTACCATCTGAGCACCAGGGAAGTCCATGAATATGGGAGTGGTAGCCTATCCCTTCTCCAGGGGATCTTCCCCACTGGGGAAGATCAAATCAAACTGGGGTCTCCTATATTACAGACAGGTTCTTTACCAGCTGAGTTGGCTCAGATGGTAAAGAAGCTGCCTGCAATGTGGGAGACCTGGGTTCTATCCCTGGTTCAAGAAGATCTCCTGGAGAAGGAAAAAGCAACCCACTCCAGTATTCTTGCCTGGATAGTCTCATGGACAGAGGAGTCTGGCAGGCTGCACTCCATGGGGTCATGAAGAGTCAGACACAACTGATCAACCAAACCATGCATGACACACAAAACCTCAAGAAGCATGTAATCTATTCTGAAAGATGACCGAGAACAAAGAAAGTAATTAAAAGGAGGCTTTGTATCTGTGTGGAGCAAAGATAGGTGTGATAACAGCCCTGCAGGATGATACACGCCTTGTGTAAGAAAGAAATCTGGCTTGCACAGCGTCTTGATGCATTTCGAATTCCTTGTTGTCCAGTGGTTAGAACTTGGCACTTTCATGCTGTGGCCTACATTCCAGAGAACTAAGATCCCACAAGCCCAGTGATGCAGCCAAAAAATAAAAAGACAGGCCTTTCATGCTTTAGTTTCCCTGTCCACTGGGGAAGAAAGAACCCGAGTATTTTAAAGGTCACTTCCAGTTCATATATCCTGTGACTCCTGATAATTGATAACTTATGCAAGCAGTTAATGTAGCTCTCTCTGTGGTTTATAAGAAAAATTATTTTACAAGTAGGTTAACATTGAAGTCCTAAACCTAGAGTTAGCTATATGCTCTTTTTTTTTTCCCTTCAAAGTTACTGATTGATACCTTCATTGTACTACTCAGCTAGGGAGTAACAGAGTTGGGACTGGACACCAGTCTGTTGGTCTCTGAAGAGCTTGCTTTGAATTTTGGATGCAAGTTTGAGTGGAGAGGAGTGATGGGTGCTCAGACACTGGGGTGTGGCTTCATGAAGAGAGGAGGAAAGAAGAGATTCTGACATTCTCTAGTTACCTGTCTGTCTTTTTCCTCTTTCTGTTCAGTGTTTCACTCTTTACCTCCTTTTCCTTTTCCCCTCTTTTTCTGTCAAATGGAACTGCAGAATATTTCTATTGCTTGCTTTATTTGTCAAAGGAAGGTTTATGCTCCTTTTCCTTCAGTTTGAAAATGCGTAGAATCTCTTACATTTATCTGAATCTAACTTCAGATCACTCCAGTATTCTTCATCCATGGAGAATATCATGGATGGAGGAGCCTGATGGGCTACAGTCCATGGGATCACAAAGAGCAGACACAACTGAGCGACTAACACCTTCACCACCTTCACTTTCAACTGCAAATAATCATCACATGCGAAGTTCTTAATTTTTTTTTCCTCCTATGGGTCTAAGTTTCTCAGCAGAAAAACGGCTCCCTGTCAGCAGAAAAATTCCCTCTCAGGAGTAGAACTAGAAGCTTGCATTGTATTAACAGAATTGAACAATTCTGGGTCCTTGATGGCTTTCTGTCACCAGGTGGCAGCAGATAGTCCTGAAAAAAAGCTATCAAGCCCACACAGTACCCATGTGGTGCATGGTAAATCACTTCGGCCATGTCTCACTCTATGTGACCCCATGGACTGCAGCCAGCCAGGCTCCTCTCTCCATGGGATTCTCCAGGCAAGAATACTGGAGTGAGTTGCCATGCCCTTCTCCAGGGGATCTTCCCAGCCCAGGGTTTGAACCTGTGTTTCTTTCATCTCCTGCATTGGCAGGAGGGTTCGTTACCACTAGCGCCATCTGGGAAGCCCCAAGTGGCCAGTGCTAGTGGCCAAAAACTCTACATAATCTGATTAGTGTTCAACAGGGCTTTAAGCTTTTGCTTGGGAAGGATTTTAGCTGTTGCTTAGGAGACACTGTATCTGGAGGAATCAAAGTTTATTCATACACATGCAGCCATTAAAGAAGGACCTTTATCAACTATTTTTTTTAAACTACCCCACCTTGTAGTTAAATCCAGTTTTTGTTTGTTTTATTTTTAAATATAAATTTATTTATTTAAATTGGAGGCTAATTACTTTACAATATTGTATTGGTTTTGCCATATATTGACATGAATCCATCACGGGTGTACATGTGTTCCCCATCCTGAACCCCCCTCCCACCTCCCTCCCTTTACCATCCCTCTGTGTCATCCCAGTGCACCAGCCCCGAGCACCCTGTATCATGCATCAAACCTGGACTGGTGATTCATTTCACATATGATAATATACTTGTTTCAATGCCATTCTCCCAAATCATCCCACCCTCGCCCTCTCCCACAGAGTCCAAAAGACTGTTCTACACAAATCCAATTTTTAAAAATTATGTTAAACTCTTAAGGACTGTTTTAAAGTCACTCTCACAATTTAATCTTTGAAATACTATGTTTTCATTAAGAGGGCCTGCTAACTCCTTGTTTAAGATGTAGAGGAAGGTACCTGGACAGAGCTGATGTGCAGCCTCAGGGGAAAGGCCTGAGCTGGCATCCTTGAGGCAGGGAGGACCTTGTGAGGTCCACACGGTAGAGGACCCTTAGACGCTTGTATCTGTGGCTGAAATCATATCATACCCTTTGTGATAATTTATCTAAAGTAGGCAAAGTTTATGTTTTAATAAGGGGCTTCCCTGGTGGCTCAGTGGTAAAGAATTCACTTGCCAGTGTAGGAAAGAAGGTTTGATCACTGGGTCAGGAAGATCCCCTAGAAAAGGAAATGGCAACCCACTCCAATCATCTTGCCTGGGAAATCCCATGGACAGAGGAGCCTGGAGGGCTACAGTGCACGGAGTCGCAGAGAGTCAGACACATGACTGAACAACAGCAACATGTTTTAATAATACAGTGGATGCTTGATGAGCTCTTTGATTTTTGAATGTTTAGGGACGTGGTCCTTAACTAGCTGTGACTTTTGCCTCTTAGGGGACACATGGCAACACTGAAAGATATTTTAGATCAAGGGGCAGGAATGGGAAGCTATTGGCATATAATGGGTATGAAACAAGAGGGAAGGGGACAGGGCACAACTTTTGAAAGAATGACATAGCCTGAGGACACAGCATAAACTGATTACAATCAAATGGGTCCAAGAGAGCAGACAAGTCAACTTCAACTAGACCTTGATCCTCAATCGGCAAGCTAAATAACACACCCAGGGGTGCCATGCAGTTCCAGTTCAGTTCAGTTCAGTCGCTCAGTCATGTCTGACTCTTTGTGGCCTCGTGGATTGCAGCACACCAGGCCTCCCTGTCCATCACCAACTCCTGGAGCTTACTCAAATTCATGTCCATTGAGTCAGTGATGCCATCCAGCATCTCATCCTCTGTTGTCCCGTTCTCCTCCTGCCTTCAATCATTCCCAGCATCAGGGTTTTTTCAAATGAGTCAGTTCTTCGCATCAGGCGGCCAAAGTATTGGAGTTTCAGCTTCAGCATCAGTTCTTCCAATGAATATTCAGGACTGATTTCCTTGAGGATTCACTGGTTTGATCTCCTTGCAGTCCAAGGGACTCTCAAGAGTCTTCTCCAACACCACAGTTCAAAAGCATCAATTCTTTGGTGCTCAGCTTTCTTCGTAGTTCAAGTCTCACATGACCACTGGAAAAACCAAAGCTTTGACTAGACAGACCTTTGTTGGCAAAGTAATGTCTCTGCTTTTTAATGTGTTGTCTAGGTTGGTCATGACTTTTCTTTCAAGGAGCAAGCGCCTTTTAATTTCATGGCTGCAGTCACCATCTGCAGTGATTTTGGAGCCCAAAAAATAAAGTCTCTCACTGTTTGCATTGTTTCCCCATCTATTTGCCATGAAGTGATGGGACCAGATACCATGATCTTAGTTTTCTGAATGTTGAGCTTTAAGCCAACTTTTTCACTCTCCTATTTCACTTTCATCAAGAGGCTCTTTAATTCTTCTTCACTTTCTGCCATAAGGGTGGTGTCATCTGCATATCTGAAGTTATTGATATTTCTCCCAGCAGTCTTGATTCCAGCTTGTGCTTCATCCAGTCCAGTGTTTATTATATACTCTGCATATAAGTTAAATAAGCAGGGTGACAATATACAGTCTTGACATACTCCTGTCCTGATTTGGAACCAGTCTGTTGTTCAATGTTCAGTTCTAGCTGTTGCTTTTTGACCTGAGTACAGATTTCTCAGGAGGCAGGTCAGGTGGTCTGGTATTCCCATCTCTTTAAGAATTTTCCAGTTTGTTGTGATCCACACAGTCAGAGGCTCTGGCATAGTCAATAAAGCAGAAGTAGATGTTTTTCTAGAACTCTCTTGCATTTCTGGTGATCCAGCGGATGTTGGCAATTTGATTTCTGGTTCCTCTGCCTTTTCTAAATCCAGCTTGAATGTCTGGAAGTTTATGGTTCATGTACTGTTGAAGCCTGGCTTGGAGAATTTTGAGCATTACTTTGCTAGCGTGTGAAATGAGTGCAATTGTGCGGTAGTTTGAACATTCTTTGGCATTGCCTTTCTTTGGGATTGGAAGGAAAACTGACTTTTTCCAGTCCTGTGGCCACTGTTGAGTTTTCCAAATTTGCTGGGATATTGAATGCAGTACTTTAACAGCATCATCTTTTAGGATTTAAAATAGCTCAACTGGAATTCCATCACCTCCACTAGCTTTGTTTGTAGTAATGCTTCCTAAGGCGCACTTGACTTCGCATTTCAGGATGTCTGGCTCTAGGTATGTGATCAGATCATCATGATTATATGCAGTTCCAAGGAACCATCAAAGGACTAAAAGGTGGGGAGTGGCCCAATTCCTGGAATTCTCCACTCTTCCTCAAAATAGAGTAATCCTACCACTCATTAGCTTATGAAATTACCAACTCATTAAAACTAACCACACCACATTTCAAGGCGGCTGTACTTACCCTCTGCGATGGCCCACATTCTGTCTGTGGAGTGTGTTTCTCTCTAAATAAATCTACTTCTTACCTATCACTTTGTCTCTCACTGGATTTTCTGAGATGAGACATCAAAAACCTGAGCTTCATTAGGTCCTGAAACCAGGTACTGTGGGTTTTGACTGGGTTCAAGTTCCACCCATATGGGTTAGAGTCCAAAACTAGGTTTTGGCCGGATTCTGGTCCCAGCCATGTGGGTTAGAGTCCCAAGCAGGGTTTTGGCTGGGTTCGAGTCCCAGCAGATGAGTTCAAGTCCCGATCTGAGGTAAACAGTTTCAGGTGGAAGCCAGAAATTCTGCTAAACAGCTCACAATGCACTAAACAGCCCCAACTCTACCCCCTACACACAAATTATCTGGTTCAAAATGTTGAGAAACCCTGATTTAGAGGAATACGGAGGGAATCAGATACACCCCCAACCCCCTGAGTACCAGAACCTTAACCATAGCTATTGTTTTGAGGTTACCAGATGCCAACCACTAAGGGCTTTACTGATGTAACTCACCTCATTTCCCATAGCAATCCCAGCTTCTGGCTCCTGCTTCTACAAATGAAATCGCGGCTGATAGAGTTTAGAGTTTAGGCTCCACACCCTGGAGCCTGACCCTCCAAATTTTGCCTATAAAAGCTTCTTCCCTGAAAACCATGGGGAGGTTGGGTCTTTAAGCATAAACTGCCCTGTTCTCCTTGCTCGGCCCTGTAATAAACCTATCTCTGCTCCAAACTCTGATGTTTTGGTTGTTTGACCTCACTTGGTATCAGGCACTTGAACTTGAGTTTGACAAAACCCCCTTTCTGAGGATAAGATTTATTTTCCTTCAGAGCTGATCATTATGTAGTCTATGTTGTCAACTACAAATTGGCACTTGCCAAGGGCGTTTGCCATCTGCCTCTGCGGAGATTGAACCCTGTGTTGCTGCAGCTGTTGAACTTCGACACACCCTGAAGAGAGTTCAAGGGTGGAGAGTGAAGCACTCTGTGCTTCAGAGAAACTGGTGGTACAGGTCTTTAGATAGATATTTTTAGGAACTGATTTCATGATTCCAATCCTGACATCTCTTCATATCTAGAAAAGCGCTAAATCTTTTCATGGAGACATCAGCTCCTCTTGACTAGCAGAAACCTTTTGTAAAGTAAACATTTGATTGCATTGAACTCCCCCTTCACTAAAATCTTATGTATTGACCTTCCCCCACTACCTCTTTGGCGCAGTCTCTCAGAGCTATCTGAGGTCCTGTCTCCTGGGCTGCAGTCCTCATTTGCCCTCAGTAAAACTTAACTCACAATTCTTACAGTGTGCATCTTTTTAGTGGACAAACAGAACTGGACATGGAGCAACTGACTGGTTCAAAATTGGGAAAGGAGTATGTCAAGGCTGTATATTGTCACCCTGCTTATTTAATATATATGCAGAGTTGCTGTTGTTTTTATTCAGTCACCCAGTAGTGTCTGACTCTTTGCGACCCCATAGACTGCAGCACTCAAGGCTTCCCTGTCCCTCACCATCTCCTGGAGTTTGCCCAAGTTCATGTCCATTGCACTAGTGATGCCATCCAGCAATGTCATCCTCTGATGCCCTCTTCTTCTGCTCTCAATCTTTCCCAGCATCGGGTCTTTTCCAATGAGTCAGCTGTTTGCATCAGATAACTAAAATACTGGAGCTTCAGCTTCAGCATCAGTCCTTCCAGTGAAATTCAGGATTGATTTCCTTTAGGATTGACTGGTTTGATCTCCTTGCAGTCCAAGGGACTCTCGGGAGTCTTCTCTAGCACCACAATTGGAAGGAATCAATTCTTTGTTGCTCTGCCTTCTTTACCATCCAGCTCTCACAACCATATGTGACCACTGGTAAGACCATAGCCTTGACTTTACAGACTTTTGTCAACAGAGTGATGTCTCTGCCTTTCAGCACACTGTCTAGGTTTGTCAAAGCTTTCCTGCCAAGAAGCAATTGTCTTCTGATTTCATGGCTGCAGTCACCAACCCGGTGATTTTAGAGCCCAAGAAGAGGAAATCTGTCACCACTTCCACCTTTTCCCCTTCTATTTGCCATGCAGTAATGGGGCCAGATGCCATGATCTTAGTTTTTTTAATATTTAGTTTTAAACTGGCTTTTTCACTCTTCTCCTTCACCCTCATCAAGAGGTTCTTTAGTTCCTCTTCACTTTCTGCATTAGAGTGGTATCATCCACATATCTGAGGTTGTTGATGTTTCTCCCACCTATCTTGATTCCAGCTTGTAATTCATCCAGCCTGACATGTTTGCAGAGTACATCATGCAAAATGCCAGGCTGAATGAACCACAAGCTGGAATCAAGATTGCTGGGAGAAATCAACAACCTCAGATATGCAGAGGGTACCACTTCAGCTTCCCTATATGTATATACATACATACATACATACATATATATATATATATACACATACACATATATTTATATTCTTTTTAGGTTCTTTTCTTATAGGTTACTACAAAATATTGAATATAGTTCCCTGTGCTATATAGTAGGTCCTTGTTAGTTATCTATTTTATATATATTAATGTGTATATTTTAATTCCAAACTCCTAATTTATCCTTCCCCACTCCCCTCCATTTTGGCCCCTTTAATGAATCTGGTTTATCCAAGCTACTTGAACACCCATGTTTGCAAACCTGCTTGATGGATAACCCTGCTAAGACTGGAGGGCTTCATGGTGTCTTTCCTTCCAGGATGTGATTTTCCATATATGTCCTCTGGCCACTTGAGTTGAAACCAAGCAACTAGATCTGCCTACTGCCTGCCTTTGTCCTCTGCTAGGCAAAGAAGATGAAGGGAAGAAAACACAATGTCTGAAACAGAGGGACTTGGGCTCAGATATTTATATGTATGTGTTGAAGGGGATGGTTTGAAAGGAAAGCCTAAAAGGGGGAAATCCTAGAAGTGAGAAATCTGCAGGAAAAAAATCAAACAGGATTAAAGCAGTGTGGTTTGCTTGACTCTCTAAGAAAACAAAAAAAGTAGTCTTTCTTCAAAAGCCAAGAAGAGCTTGGTGTCTGAGGAGCATTAGTCTTGGGGTGGCTTATACTTCAACCAAGGAAGCATGTCAGCTCCAATATGAGATATGAAATCTATGAGAAAGTGATTTTTTCAGACTCACCCACCCTTGTATCCCTGCACCTACGACTATAACAAATGAATGAATGAATGGAAGAGTTGAAACCAGAGAAATCAGAGAGGGGGTGCTGATTTCCTCCATAATCCAGGGAATTTGAGTCTCAAGACCAGGCCAGCTTACATATGGACTAAGGTGAGAGGACCACTGGATTCAGTTATGATACTTCTGAGTAAATGCTGGAGTCCTAAGGTGGCCCTGGTAGACTCCTGACTTTATATGACCCCACCGTTTGCAGGATGGTCTGCAGGTAAGACAGCAAGGCAGGCAGTGTTCCTGTGGCCACAGCCCTGCCCCTGCCCTGGCCTCCCTTCCAAACCCTGGTGGGGACAAGGGAAGTGACAGTGGGAGCAGAAGGCCTTGTGTGGGTTCTCCTGGCTTCCCTCCCTGACTTCCTCCCACTCCACACTGCTGCCCAACTCTACCCACCCCATCTGCCCTTTCTTCTTCTCTTTTCTAGAGGTTATCCAAAGGCAAAGGGATCATCAGTTCACCTCTAAATAGAAGCCCATTATTTCAAATGTTTAGTAAATGTTTATATATTCATAAATAGCAAAACCTGAACTAATAGTAAAGATAATTCAGAATACTCTGGGCTATTTGTTTTCTATTTTTCAAGATTAGTATATGGAAACCCAAAGAGAGGAAGGGACACAGTCAGAATTCAACCTGGACTCCCTGATCTTTAGTACTTCAACTGGACTGAATTCCAAGCAGTCTTGTGGAAAGGAGAAATGTGGCAGCAGTACACTAGATAATTTCTCATGAGAATGAACATTGCAGATCTTGTCCTGGTTCTAGAAGTTATGGTACATCATACAAGAGGAGCACTTGGATTTATCAGACCCATATTATGAAAAGTGTAAGTGAGAACTTTTGTTAATGCAGAACAGAGACAGCATCTAGACTTTAAGGTGCTCAAGTGGCTGCCTCTATTTATGAATTAATAAAGTGCATTTGCTATTATGAGTATAGTCCTCTATGTAGTGAAAGCATCTTAGATTTATTACTCAATAAGGTATAATTACATTTGGTTTTATATATTTTGATATGAAGCTGTCATTTCATGCCTGAAAATACAATATTATCAATTTATAAAATAAAGAAATCCTCTCTAAAATTCCGTTATGTTGATAGTCTCAGGTCATCCTTACCTTGGCAGCACCAGAACTGGAAGAAGAGCCAGCCCCATAAATTTTAAAGACTTCCTCAATTGGGATACTGTTCTGTTAAACAATAAAATAATAACAAAAATATATTATCATATCATGACTTTTCTTTTATTGTAAAATAAGATTATTACAGCTCCTGCACATTCAGTACCATGCCTGGAGAGCATGGGCACCAGATAAATAACTTTAAAATAAATGGATAAGTCAGAGTATCCTAACATCAGTTGTTTATGTGTTATTTTTTCCCTTAAATCCCTTAAAAAAATATATTTTTTTACAATATAATATAGAAGTCAGTCTTTTTATTAACCTTTAAAAATGAAAATTTTAATTTCAATAAATTTTAAATATTTAGAAACATTGGTTGAAAAATAAAATAAGTATTCTTTAATATAAAATGCACATTATAGATGCAAAATCTTCATAGATGCAAATAATGTTCTTTTCCTTACCATTAAGATTCCAGCATAAGATGATAAAATCATTGCTTCTCGTTCTCTGTGGTTTGGATATATGGGTCTACCCCGAAATGACATTTTCCTAAGGGGGAATATGAATAAGAATGGAGGGTTTATTCTTGTTCTTTTTAACAAGAATTTTTGACAAGGTTGTGATGATAATCATAAGTAATAAATAATAGCCAATGGCTGCTTGCTATGCATTTATTCACAAAACTGGTATGCTTAATCCATCATCGGCAAAGTATACACTTTGATTTTTGAATCTTCCAACAGTGATGAATTTACCCTCATCTACCCATGTTTCCACAGGTATCAAACCCCAGAGGAGTGGCCACTATGGTGGACAATTGTGGTTTTACCAACCCATATCCTTTCCTGTTCTTGTGGCAATTGCTTGGGGGTAACTGCCTTCCCCCTGTGTAAGCCTATAAAGCTTCCCCCTGTATAAGCTTCTAGGGGCGTGATGACACCCCTAGATTCCAAGGATGGAAAACACGCTGTGGACTAATTTAGCCGGCATGTTCTCTCCCTCACTCCACCCCCAGATAAGTCAGAGCAAACAGTGCCATTGAGACACAGTTCTGTGCTTTTTAAAGATCCATTCTCCCCTGGCCTGACTGTTGTGATAAAGTAGGCTAAAACTAGAAATAGTGTCCACTCAGAGGAAATAGCCAAGAGGTAGATCCTGATGACCTGGTTTGAGTTTTGAATTAAGCCATGCCTGATGCCACTCTACCCGTGGACTTTGCAGATACAGAGGCAATAAATCTCTCCTCCTTTTCTTTTTTCTTTTTTCCTGCTTAAGTCCATTCACATTGGATTTTCTGCTTATTGCAACTAAATACTAACTGATCCAACCATTTAGCCCCAGGTGTGTATGCTAAAGCAACAGAGCAGAAAAAAACAACTGGCCTCTTGAACAAGGGATTCAATCCTGACGTCATCAGTTTCATGTTCTTTCTAGCTGAATGAGTCTGCCTGGCACATACAGGTGTGGTTAGTTGCTCAGTCATGTCCAACTTTCCATGACCCCATGGACCATAGCCTGTCAGGCTCCTCTATCCAGGCATTTCCAAACAAGAATAATGGAGTGGGTGTCATTTCCACCTCCAAGGGATCTTCCTGACCCAGGGATCAAACCCACGTCTCGTATGCCACCTGTATTGGCAGGCTGGTTCTTTACCACTATCGCCACCTGGAAAGCCCCACATTTGGGAGAAAATGCCAATAATCCTGGCAAGCATTAAAACAGTGGTGATTCAAACTGCTTAGCTCAGGTACACATCTGGTTAAATGCTTAAGAAGTAATGTTTGATGGTCCTTGGGAAAAGATTGCAGCTTTACCCAAAAAACTGATCATTTTTTTAAAAATCAAGGCATGTACACAATAAAGCACAGTTATATTTCTAAGACAAAACATCTTACGCAAGAAAGATCTGTTTCTGACAGAAACCAATTCACAGGGATGCTAAATATGTAAGCATGGATAAGACTTCCTCAAACTGACGACTGTGAGATTTTTTCAGGTTTCTAGCTGGAGACATGGAGAAGGAAATGGCAACCCACTCCAGTGTTCTTGCCTGGAGAATCCCAGGGACGGGGGAGCCTGGTGGGCTGCCTCTGTGGTCGCGCAGAGTTGAACATGGCTGAAGTGACTTAGCAGCAGCAGCTGGAGACAAATACTCCATAGTATTTTCAAATCAGAGTGCCTTGTGATAAATTTCCTCTGTCATTACTCGTTGTTTAAAAAAAAAAAAAAAACAGGAAAAAGGAGTATTCAACTTACACTTTCTCCCACTCCAGCCAAGTTAAGTCTTCTGAGTGATCCAGCCATTGCAAAGCAACATTGATGGCCAAGTCATAGTGTGCCTGGAAGCAGGGAGCACAGAGAACAAAGGAACAGGCTGAGACATTGATTGAAGCTCACCCTGGCAATGACAATGGCACTGCTAAGCCTGTTCTAATCTTTTGTCTTGTCCGCAACAGTGAGGATCACCAGCTGTGTCCTGTAACCTGATGCTCAGATAGAAATAACTAGTGTTCTTCCCGCATTACATTTAACCCCCCACTAGACAAATGTGTGTGTGTGTTGGGTGGGTGGGTGGAGGTGCCAGAAATGATTGATGGATTCATGAAATACTAAATTGGGAATCAGGGAATCTGGGTTCAAATCTAGGTTACTGCTAACAACTCATGGTACTATATCCTTGGGTGAGCAATTGCTGTTCTCAGGGCCTCAACTTCCTTGAATTATAAAATAGAAAAAGGGGAAGATAGAGAAAGAGGGACATAGAGAACAATTTCTAATTTGGTGTAACGTCAGAAACGTGCTCCCAGGGTCACAGAGGAGGTGTGTCCACCTGATGAGTTGGGAGAATCCCTAGAGACTCAGAAAAGAGGCTTCGGCAGAGCTGGGCTTGAAGGATGAAGAGAATTTCCATAGGTGAAGGACCTCCTAGGCAGAGGGTCCAGTGGACGCAAGGAACTGGAGGTAGACCTGGGTAAGTGACTTGCCTTCTGTGTGCTAAAAAGCTAAGGACCAAGTCAGTGTTCATTCTTATCATATTGACCACCTTTTCCTGGTCATTTCTAAGTGTATTCACCATTTATCTGCCAAATCATTCCTTCTCAGTTTGACGAAGAAAGGTCAGTTTTGTTTCTGTGTTTGTAGATGAATTCCAAGGTTCTAGGTAATCTTAACATTCTCTAAAAGGTGTAACAATATAATCATTTCTTTCAGGGACTGAACCAAGCTGAAAAGAGAAAGAAAGAAAAAGAAAAGGAAGGAAGGAAGGAGGGAGGAAGGGAAGGAAGGGAGAAAAAAAAGAAAGGCAATAATCACTTGTTGAAACCTAATTGGAAGATTGATGCCTGGATAGGTAGAGCTGTCATCACCTGTTTGCTCATTAGAAAGGCATATCTCCAGCCTCACCCCAGACCTCCTGAATCAAAACGGTCTTGTAATAAGACCTCATTAAAGTTTGACCAGCACTTGTCTAATCGATTTAATTTCTCTATTTAATACATGCATAGAGAAGTAGTTTAGAACATGAAACCTTCCTTAACTGCTCATTCAGTACCAGGGAAATCAGACAGGGATGGGCGAGAGGAGGGGGAGACACGTGGTCCTGCCTCCTCATTAGTGCAAGAACAGTAAATGGGTAGCATAAAAAGGCTGAGGGCTTACTAATCTCTTTTGAATTAGATCTCTTCACAGCTTCTTTAATTCATGTGAAGTAAATTTGATTACATAGCATGAATCTGAGTTTCAACAGGTATAATAACAGGAATTTAGGATTATTCAATTACTTGGTTTTCTCCATGAATGGTAAAAAATTATGACATTTGAGAACTATACAATAGTAGTTTAATCTCATCAAAAGGCGTTTAAGATCATGGCTGTCATACTTTTAATTGTATACTCATTTTGCTTTTTTTATCTTTTCTCTCATAAAAGTAAATAAATAGCGAAAGTCTCATGACTTTTTACTTTCTCATTCTTCTTGCTTTCAGTTTAATGAGTTGAAAAGACCACCTGGACAATCCTATGATAACAGATGAGAAAGAGGAAATTCTGGGGGAAGGGGATCAAGATTAGCCTCATTTACGATGGACATTAGATCCTGTTCCTCCCTGTAACACACATATGACACAGATGTGATTTGCAGCAGTATGCCTTTCTTTACCATATCATCTAGAAAGGTGAGTTGCCTTCTTCCTTTTGGGTCAAACTCATTCTCCCGAAGTCTGATGCCAATATAATCTCCCCTTAAAAACAAGAGAGCAGGATTGAACTAGCAGGAATGACACAGAAGTGCGGTCTGCCAAAGATTCCTCCCCAATTCTTCCCTCCTCCACCAAATACAAGAGAAGTCACCGATGGCTCTGGTAGCTGAATCAATATTCATTTTGATTTAAACAGCCATTCTGCAACCCTGCAGATTTAAAGTGTCCAACCATAATGAACAAATAAAACTCACATAGAACTGAATTTCTAGGAAAGCAGGGAGTATGATAAACCCTCAATAGGCAGAACAGATGTTACAAAACCGAAAGGATCGAGACCCCCCTCTTTGAAGATTCCCCTGCTGCCCTTGCTAAATTCAGGCAGAATGTCTAAAGTTGATAACTTCCAGATATATGATATGCCATACAGATATATTAGTTAGCTTGAAGGCTTTTTCCCCCCGTTAGAATGCAAATACCGTTAGGAGGGTTAGACATAAAAACGTATTAGTGATTCCACTTTAGTGTATACTTATCAGGTCCTTCCCTAATGGACTTTTAATAAGGGGAGAGTAGAATAAGGGCCCTGGGAGGTGAATAGAAAGGGGTACTACCCTAGGAAAGTTGGGAGGAGAGACTGGACGTAGGAAAAAAGACTCTGGGGTTTCCAATGTCAATCTCACAGTGTTACATAAGTAGAGTTCTGTTGGTCAAGGTCTTTACCAAACACTTTGGGCAAGTTCCTATGCTGGAGATAAATTTGCTTTTGGATTCTAAAGCTGTTTTGTGTCATTAAGCTATTCTAGACTAATAAAAATTATTGAAGTTTTGCTTTGTAATTTCAAGACACTTTATTTAAAGTAGCCAGGCTATAGTTTTTCCAGTAGTCATGTATGGATGTGAGAGTTGGACTGTGAAGAAAGCTGAGTGCTGAAGAATTGATGCTTTTGAACTGTGGTGTTGGAGAAGACTCTTGAGAGTCCCTTGGACTGCAAGGAGATCCAACCAGTCCATTCGGAAGGAGATCAGCCCTGGGATTTCTTTGGAAGGAATGATGCTAAAGCTGAAACTCCAGTACTTTGGCCACCTCCTGCGAAGAGTGGACTCATTGGAAAAGACTCTGATGCTGGGAGGGATTGCGGGCAGGAGGAGAAGGGGACAACAGAGGATGAGATGGCTGGATGGCATCACTGACTTGATGGACGTGAGTCTGAGTGAACTCCGGGAGTTGGTGATGGACAGGGAGGCCTGGCGTGCTGCGATTCATGGGGTCACAAAGAGTCGGACACGACTGAGCGACTGATCTGATCTGATCTGACTATACGCTGAGGAAGGCTTTCTTATCTCTTCTTGCTATTCTTTGGAACTCTGCATTCAGATGCTTATATCTTTCCTTTTCTCCTTTGCTTTTCACTTCTCTTCTTTTCACAGCTATTTGTAAGGCCTCCCCAGACAGCCATTTTGCTTTTTTGCATTTCTTTTCCATGGGGATGGTCTTGATCCTTGTCTCCTGTACAATGTCACGAACCTCAGTCCATAGTTCATCAGGCACTCTATCTATCAGTTCTAGTCCCTTAAATCTATTTCTCACTTCCACTCTATAATCATAAGGGATTTGTTTTAGGTCATACCTGAATTGTCTAGTGGTTTTCCCTACTTTCTTCAATTTCAGTCTGAATTTGACAATAAGGAGCTCATGATCTGAGCCACAGTCAGCTCCTGGTCTTGTTTTTGCTGACTGTATAGAGTTTCTCCATCTTTGGCTGCAAAGAATATAATCAGTCTGATTTAGGTGTTGACCATCTGGTGATGTCCATGTGCAGAGTCTTCTCTTGTGTTGTTGGAAGAGGGTGTTTGCTATGACCAGTGTGTTCTCTTTGCAAAACTCTATTAGCCTTTGCCCTGCTTCATTCCGTATTCCAAGGCCAAATTTGCCTGTTACTCACGGTGTTTCTTGACTTCCTACTTTTGCATTCCAGTTCCCTATAATGAAAAGGGCATCTTTTTTGGGTGTTAGTTCTAAAAGGTCTTGTAGGTCTTCATAGAACCATTCAACTTCAGCTTCTTCAGCATTACTGGTTGGGGCATAGACTTGGATTACTGTTATATTGAATGGTTTGCCTTGGAAATGAACAGAGATCATTCTGCCGTTTTTGAGATTGCATCGAAGTACTGCATTTCAGACTCTTTTGTTGACCATGATGGCTACTCCATTTCTTCTAAGGGATTCCTGCCCGCAGTAGTAGATATAATGGTCATCGGAGTTAAATTCACCCATTCCAGTCCATTTTAGTTTGCTGATTCCTAGAATGTCAATGTTCACTCTTGCCATCCCCTGTTTGACCACTTCCAATTTGCCTTGATTCATGGACCTGACATTCCAGGTTCCTATGCAATATTGCTCTTTATAGCATCAGACCTTGCTTCTATCACCAGTCACATCCACAACTGGGTATTGTTTTTGCTTTGGCTCCATCCCTTCATTCTTTCTGGAGTTATTTCTCCACTGATCTCCAGTAGCATATACACACACACATATATATATGTATATGTATATTTATAAGTTTATATTTATATTAGTTCTGAAATTCTAGTTCTTTGGATGAGATATGTAGAGGAATTGGCATTCCTAATTATGGTTTGTTCTTTATTATGTTGACCTCCAAACACATGCATGTAAAATGTGTGAATTCATATTGCAGCATTTCTTAAGCACTTGTTAAAAGATAATTATCTTAGTGGGCAGAGAAAATATATTTAATGGGGACTATAGTGATGTTTTTAATGAGTGTATTATTATTATGCCTATAATATTGAAATAGAACCATAATAACCTTTTTTCCCCTTTTTATATGGTCTTTGATTTTCACCAACCTCTTAACAAAGTATCAAGTAAACGAAAAGCTACCACAGGAGAAAAAAATTTCCATGGGAAAACTTAATGTTTTCTTTATGTGTTTAAAATGAAGTTTGGATGGCAAAAAATAGAGATAAATTATTTAACCGATAAGATTCACAATAGAAGAAGCAGAAGCTGCAATGTAAATGCTGCACCCTTGGGTACATTTTTCCAGGAATCTCACTCATATCTGTTACTAGTCGAACCCTTTCAAAGGCATACCCTGCTCAGCACGGACTGGAGCTCTCAGCTCAGATCCTAGGCTCTAGAGTAGGGATGTCTCAGTTGTGCACGCTGCTGGCAGAAACATCCTCTCTAGAGATTCAGCATCCTGCTTTGGACCACATGTGAGGCCCTCGGGACAGGAGATAGAGGCCAGATCATCTGGCTGTCTCCTACACCACAGGAACAAATTCTTCCCTAGGCTTTTAACCCCTCTGCCAATATCCAGACCATCTATGACATACAACCCACCAAATGCTCAGTGCAATAAATGTAAGCTATTTTCCATCAGACTTACAGGAGCTTTTTCATTTCCTTCTTTAGGAGCCTTCTTTCCATGATTAAAGGCTTATCCAGCTAAGCAGGTAACTGCAGCTACACTGCACCTTTATCCTTTGGAAAGACCCAGCGTCTCTGAGCCTTCAAGCTACAGCAGCAAATCAGAGAGAATTTGAATAAAGGATGCTATCACTCCTAATACCAGTCATGGAGTCCTAGGCTTTGGAAGGGATCTGAGAGCAGGCCTCTTATCCAGCAGGTTTCCAGGTCAGAAAGCTGCCTGCCAGCCAGTGCACTGTGCCTTGAATTTATCTGACACTTCTTATTCCTTGCAAATTTTTTGTCAATATTCATCATTTACTTATTCTTGCAATAAACTCACAAGTAAAACAGACACGGCTCATATAATCGTGGATGAGACTATATAGACAGAAGCATCCAAACACAGATGGTTTGTGATCTGAATGTGTTTGAGTTCTGTGTGCATTCAACATAGTGACTCTCTGTGAATCCACCTGGTTCATGGCTTGTGATGGCATTTTCTATAGAACCTATGTACAACTTTCAATGGCCAGCAGGTCCTTGTAGAAACATGTGGTGATGACAAAGGTGAGGCCATATCTTCAATTCTCACCCCCGCTTTGAACCAGAAATTGAGCCTAGGTGATGGAGTAAAATGGGGCCTGATGTCACAAAAAAGAGTTAGTTTTTTACAAATTATCACCATTGAATGGGGTGCCCAGAGATAGGTATATAAATAGGATATCAACTTTATCTGCAGTGTTTTATTTCTTTAAAAAAAATCTAAAGCAAATTGTGATGGTTAATTTTATGTGTCAACTTGGCTGGGCCACTCTGTCCATATTTGTGGTCAAACATTATTTTTATTTATTTATTTTTTGCACAGGTGGTTTCTGAAGGAGATTAACATTTAAATTAGTAGACTTTAAGTAAAGCAGATGACTCTCCATTATGTGGGCGAGTCATCCAGTCAGCTGAAGACCTTAAAAGAACAAAGGCCGATCTTCCTGAGCAAGAAGGAATTCTGCCAGCAGACCACCTTCAGACTTGAACTGCAGCTCCTCGTTGAGTCTCCATCCTGACTGCTGACCCCATCAGACTTTGGGACTGGTCAAGCCACCACGATCACATGAGCCAGTTCAATAAACTAATTCTCTCCCTATATTGTTTCTGTTTCTCTGGAGAACCCTGGCTAATACACATCTAAGAAAATTGTTAACATTTGTTGACTCTGGAATTATAGGCCTATGGATAGTCATTATATTACCTTCTCTACTTTTGAAATTTTGCACATGTTTTTAAATCACTAATCCAAAATGGCTGGGGAAAAAAAGCTTTAAACACTTCTAAAATGGTAGCATATAAACATTAAGCTTTATCCGATTAAGCTCTCCAACAATAATTGGATGCCACTGATTTAAATAAATTCTTCACCTGTGCTTAGTCACTCAGTTGTGTCTGACTCTTTGCAACCCCATGGACTATCGCCTGCCAGGCTTCTTCCTCTGTCCATGGGGATTCTCCAGGCAAGAATACTGGAGTGGGTTGCCATGCCCTCCTCCAGGGGATCTTCCCATCCCAGGGACCAAACCCAGATCTCCCGCATTGCAGGCGGATTCTTTACCGTCTGAGCCACGTGGGAAGCCCAAATTCTTCACCATATCAATTAAATTATTTTGGACCATACTTGCTGTGGCTTCATCTGCTAAAGCCCTAGATGAGATGTAGAAAAGGGAATAAAGCTGGAGCATAGGAATTGAAGTAAAGATAAAGACAGGACTGTTGTGCCCTACAGGAGAGTCAACTGGGAGAGGACACTGCAAGCCAGAAAGGTTTTCTGGTGGCTTAGACAAGGAAAAGCGCTGGGCCTGGAGAGACCAGATGCCGGAATGTGAAGTCTGCTCCAGCACTGACTGCTGTGGCCATGGCCAAGCCTCTTGGCTCTGCTGCACTCCAGTCTCAGGTGTTGTCTAAAATGTGATGAGGCTGGTTAATGTCATCCAGAGCACCTTTCACCCTAACATTCCACAACTCCATAAAGGCTAGCATTTATGGAAGACTGTGTTATCATGCTTCCAATTCAATAATTAGAAAAACAGTTGTTGATAAACATTTGTCCTACCTCAATTCCTTGACTGGAGTGGGGCTTAGATGCCTTTTTAAAAAGTAAAAGATTAGCCTTTGCTTTAACCTATTCTTATTTTGTAATTCTGAGCTAGTCCTTTGAATTTCAGATGCACCAATTATAAAATGTGAGTCTCTTGGTTGTTGGGACAACTTTCTCTTAGACCCATTTTCCTTTCCCCTTATCATTCAGTATCGCATAATAGGCAGATTTTCCCCCCCTTTTTTTTGGCCACGCTGCTTGGCTTGTGAGATCTTGGTTTGGTAACCAGGGAATGAACCCATTCTCTTAGCAGTGAAAGCGTGATGTCTTAACCACTGGACCTCCAGAAAATTCCTGTAAAAGATTTTTAAAATATGAGCAACTTCCATTCCACAAAGCCAGAGGTCGGCAGACCCTGTGAAGCCACCTTGAATGAGTGAATTTGCTTCTCTGTGTTTTCATGTTTCCTCCTCTGTAAAACAAGCATTGAATGATTGGAGGGGTTTCTGCCAGCTGTCCAGTTCAGTGACTCACATGCATTGTGCCTGGTTGAAAGAGGACCATTTGCACAGACTCTGTTCAGCTTAAATTTGAATTCAGCCAGTCACTCCTCTTTTCGGTCTATAGAGTTTTAATGAAACAAGATTCTGGCTGGAAATACACAGAAAAGAGCTGCTGAAAAGGTGTCAGCCATCTCGTGCATTAGCTGTTTCATAGAAACCACCTTCTCCCAGAAATCACAGCCCCCATTTTCCATAGGAATATCACACCCTTTAAGAATATCTGCACACTCGCAGCAGGTTCCCACTCTGTACCCCACATCTATGGTACAGGTCTTTCAGACTGTGTTCTATTAAGAGATTCCCCTTTCATAATCTCTCGCCAGCCAGGGTGATCCCAGTGCTTTTGTTCTCTCTGTGCTTCTGGAGGCGTGCTTGAGCATCCACTGGAATGGTGTTCACAGACATTCAGAAAAATAGATGCTTTTTTTGGGGGGGAGGTGGGGGTTGCTAGGAAACGGTGACTAAATGAAAATATTTTGTTTTTTAAAATACACCTACACACCCTGAAGGGAAAAAAGAAATCTTACGTTTGGGACAGGAATATGATCCTGACCTGGAGCTCACGGATCTTTTTACCTAAGCAGGCTTTGGTTTCCCTTCTAAATGATTCATGGAAAGGTGAGAGCCTGCAAGCCTTCCACCTCCCCCAGGAGTTTTTGTATAGCTCAGTGGGAGACCCTGGAGTCAACTGACCAAGCAAGGATTTCTAGGGAGCCAGTGAACCTCTGGCTCACCACACACACAGGCTGATTCTACTTGGTGACCATAGACGTGGGGGCAGGGAAATCCTGAAGAAGCATCACCATTTCTCTCCTGCTAGGTGTCTCCCTGCTCACACATTTGTTCCTCATCTCGAACACTTCCTCCCTTGCTTAAAGCTGGCTGACAATCTCCCATGGATCTTAGATCTAAACTCCTAACCATGACCTGTGAGTAAGTGTCCTCATGACCCTGAACAGGTGCTGACTTTGTCACTCTGGCCCATCTAGGTCTGGGTGTCTATTAACATTACCACTTAACTCTCATTTCCTCTCCTCTTCGCCATTCAACTCTCTTACTTACCTGGGATCTCAGGTGTTCTATGAGTGACACCAGCACTCTAGATTTGGATTTTTATAGATTAGTTGTTCGCTCCATATTGAATTTTTTTCAATTTTTTTTTTGGAGTATAATTGATTTACAATGCTGTGTTAGTTTTAGGTGTACAGCAAAGTGAATCAGACACACATAAAAATATCTCTTTTAGATTCTTTCCCCACATAGGTCATTACAGAGTATTGAATAGCATTCCCTGTGCTATACAGTACGTCCTTATTAGTTATCTATTTTATATACAGTACTGTGTACACTCCATATTGAATTTATATTTATATTGTGCTCAGAACATTCCAGGTTTTGTGAGCTTGAAGTTTATACAAACTGGGGACCGTCTTGAAGACAAAGAATGCAAAAATATGAATACAAGATTGAATGTTTATTTAGAACTATTAATCACCAAAAGTTACACATTTTAAAGAACCAATACTGCAAACATTAAAAATAAAGAAAAAAATCTCAATATTAATATTACCTTTACTAACTCTTGACATACCTAAAGTCTTTTTTTCTTACATACTCTTTGATTACCTCTTGATGTAACAAAGATATTTTTAAAAATTATTTTCTGTAGAGAGTTTGGAAAAAAAATTGTCTTTCCTTTAGTGGGGCCATTTACAATTTATTTTAAATTATCAATAACATTTTAGAATAAGCTAAGAATTATTTTCCAGCCTATTGACAATATTTGGGTATCATCTTTTTTATTAGGTTTGCCACAATTGCCTGATCAAAAGATACTCCTTTCCCAGGGCAACTGTTGGAAAACTTCGGCCTTGACCTCCCTAAGCTTCTTCATCCCTGCCCTCCCCCTCCCCTCAACCCCACCTCCGCATCCACCTCATCCTCATCCCCACACAAGCTGAGGTTGCTGAAGCTGGTCCAATTCAACCAAGTACTCATTGACCCCAGTGCTCCCCTCCCCAGCTTTGGTCCTTGGAAACAGACAGAAGGTTCAGGTGCTTAACGATCCATCACAGGCTGCTTGTTGCCAAGACCAGACATTGATGGAGGCGATGCTGGTAGTTTGCCCGTCCTTCTGCAATGCCAGGACCACTCCCAGGACATGGAGAGTAACCTCTGGCTCAGGCCATGCACCTCCTCCTTGCATCCTCTGTGGAAGACACATTCAGCCTTGGAAGAACCCAGGAAAGTGACAGACCCTCCACCTTGACTGCTTTGGGAGAATACCCACCTCTTCTTAAACTTCTTATTCTCAAGACATTAAAATCAAAACAAAACCACTCTTATACCTCAGTGAGGAAATTCTCTGTTCTCATAGCGTATCCTTGAGGCAGGTGTAAAAATAATACCCATGTTTTATACATAGGGAAACCAAGAGATGGAAAGGGGGTAATTTGCTGGGGAAAATCATTTTATCAGGTTTGACTTCCCAAGCACTACATCTTCACCAAACATTTTAATGTCATCTTTAAACTTTCTAAAATTCTTGAAATAGTCGTAATAGCTGCAAATTATATATTGACTTGATACTGTGGAAGTGAAATTATATTTTCACAGAATGTTGGTATGAATTTTTATCTTCATTAAAATTTATATTTAAATTTCTTAATACTACATAGTATGATAATGGAATAATAACTATGTGATTTGGGATAAGTTAACTCCCACACTTTATTTCTTCTTTGAGGGACTGTATAATATCTATATATAAAATGTACATATATAAACATATATATATATATTGATATGGGACATTAAAGGTCTTTCACAGATGGTAGTTATTAATACCATAGTGTTTTGAGTCTTGGACTTCCCTGGTGGCTCAGATGGTAAAGCATCTTTCTACAATGCGGGAGACCTGGATTTGAGCCCTGGGTTGGGAAGATCCCCTGGAGAAGAAAATGGCAATCCACTCCAGTACTATTGCATGGAAAATCCCATAGACAGAGGAGCCTGGTAGGCTACAGTCTATGGGGTTGCAAAAAGTCGGATATGACTGAGCAACTTCACTTTCACTTTGAGTCTTAATTGTATCTATTCATCCTTTGCTCTTTAAAAGTACTCTTGGTGGGTTTCTGTTGAATTTCATTATTTCAGTGGTGAGTTCCATAAGCATAAACATTGTGCTTTCTTTGTGCTTCTCAAGTAAGATGCACAATAATGCTTTGTGTTTGTCATGCATTCACTAAATATGATCTGGCATGGGAAATTTTTTATGTTCTGAGGGTAATGAGAATTCTGAACACATTTACAGATAAAATCTCTGCTCTTATTTGTAGGAATGTTCTTTCCCTTTTTGATTGAACAATTAGGGGTCAGCAGGGGTTGACCCGATGGTAGTGTTTTTCACATTTGCATTTTGTAGGGGAGAAAAACCTCGTGTATGTGTAGACAGTGTATGATAAGCCAGTATATGTAAGCACGGCTCTCAAGTTTTACATGAAAAAAAAAATAGTTTTAGTAATCTTCTCTGTGAACACAGACTAGACACTGAAGGGTAACAAAGCTATAACTGTGCTGCCCCTAGGATTTTGACAAGTCTGAGCGTATCTGGGCAAGTCTGGAGAACCAGGGATTTTGGGGTTAGACCAAGATTCTATTTGCATCAGTGGTTCTCAACATTGGCTATGCTTTAGAATCACCTGAGGTTCTTCTAAAATTCCCCAGAACATTGAACTCAGAATCTCTGAGAGTAGAACTCACTTATCCATATTCTTTATATATCTCCAGGGGTTCCAATATACAGATGAGGTTAGGAACCACTGACACGTGAAAGACCTGGGGGCATCCTAGGTAATAATCCACTGTTGCAGTTACACTGACCTTTAATTTGAGGGAAAGTTTACTTTCCAAAAAAAGCATGAGGAAGAGATGGACCACGTTTTCCCTTTGATCTTTGCACCCTAGATATGATGCCCAGCACCATATCAGTCAAATTATTACTAATCTGAAGATGAAGCTACTACAGGGATATGTGAAAGTGAAAGTCGCTCAGTCATGTCTGACTTTTTGCAACCCCATGGACTATACAGTCCATAGAATTCTCTAGGTCAGAATACTGGAGTGGGTAGCTTTTCCCATCTCCAGGGGATCTTCCCAACCCAGGGACTGAACCCAGGTCTCCCACATTGCAGGATTCTTTACCAGCTGAGCCACAAAGGAAGCCCAAGAATACTGGAGTGGGTAGCCTATCCCTTCTCCAGCAGATTTTCCCTACCCGGGAATCGAACTGGGGTCTCCTGCATTGCAGGCAGATTCTTTACCAACTGAGCTATCAGGAAAAAGGGCAGAATTAAAAAACAAACAAACAAACAAAAACCCTTTTGATGTGTGTTTTTATATTTTAAAGTTCTTATTTTTTAATGGTATTAAAATTTTTTAAATTTATTGTTTTCAGCTGTTCTGGGTCTTTGTTGCTGCCCGAGGGCTTTCTTTAGTTGTGGTAAGCTGGGGCTGCTTTTGTTGTTGTGTGCAGGCTTCTCACTGTGGTCACTTCTCTTGTTGCAGTGCACAGGCTCTGGAGTGTGCAGACTTCAGTAGCTGTGGCACACAAGCTTAGTTGCTGCTCAGACCAGGAATTGACCCCATGTCTCCTACATTGGCAGGTGGATTCTTAATTCTTAACCACTGGACCACCAGGGAAGTCCCTGAAGTTCTTATTTTGAAAATAATTCTTGTTTTCAAAGTCAGTTTTAGTTGGAGGTTAAAAGTAGTTTTATCCAAAGACATCGTAAATCTAGCCTCAAACTCATGCCAGGATCCTCGGTAGAAAGGACTGCAAGAGAAGAGTGAATAAAGGACTGTCTTGGTGGTCCAGTGGTTAAGAATCCACCTGCCAATGTAGGGAACACGGGTTCAATCCCTGGTCTGGGATGATGCCACATACTGTGGAGCAACTAAGCGCATGCACTGCAGCTAGTGAGCCTGCGTGCTGCAACTGCTGAAGCCCACAGCACGTAGAGAGCCCATGCTCTGCAACGAGAGAAGCCACTGCAATGAGAAGCCTGTGCACCACAACGAAGATTAGCCCCTGCTCATCACAACTAGAGAAAGCCCATGTGCATCATCAAAGACCCAGTGGAACCAGAAACAAAGCACTAAAAAAAATTTTTTAAAAAGAGTGAACAAAAATAAAAAGCATATTTCCCCTCTGATCACCATGGGACTTTGGGAGCACAAGTCCACTGGGGCAATGGTATCACAGCTTCTGCCATGATGAGAGACAGTAGCATCAGCCACAGCAGCAAAGCAGGAAGATACCCTTAAAGTCACATATTAACAACTTAAGCACTAGGCATTAATAACTTTGATGTAGATGTTTATAGGGAAGGAAAAAAATTTCCTCTATCCTCTTAAGTTATGCATTTGATCCTGCAATTTAAACTGATGAAAGATTAACAGGAGAAAAGGCACATCAATTCTTCTTGGTGTTGATACTTTTATGTGCACAGTGATTCCCAGAAAAGAAGTGATTTGGCTTGGAAACTTAAAAAAAAAAACATTTTAACAAAGGATAATAAATTATGGACAAAGAAAAGGGGTTTGGAGTTCTCAGGGATGATAAATTGTTGGAAAGTGATTTTAAAATATATGAGGGTAGATAACAGTTGTTTAGTAAGGTTTGTTTATGCAGATGCATCTTGGGCATCCTCTCCATCTTGGGTAATAACAGTTGATCTCCTTTTCCTGTTATAAGAGGAGGATACCTTTCAGGAGAGAAGGGGGACATTGTCACGTGAGAAATTTATGCCCCACTTTTAGGCAACAGGGGGAGGGCAGAGAACTCTTTCTGTGTCTGATTTTTCTCAGCAGCCTTCAAGTCAAAGTAATCCGTACGCCAAGGGGTTGGAATGGGATATTCTGATCCCCTAAACCTTGACAGGCACTATGAGAATAGCAGTGGTATTCCCTTTGGTGGCACCAGCTGTCATCTTCCCTAGGGGCAGAGTCACCATTTTAGGTTTAGACAGCAAGAAGAGACATTATTATAGGAAATATGGCTGCACTTAACAGAAATGTAACTTGAGCTAACTTATACAAAAAGACAATTTATTGAAAGGTGGCTAAAAAATTCTCACAGAATCTAATGGCAAAGACAGAGCTGACTAGGTGAAGCTGGGTATGAAATTTTAATAAGGAAGTGTTTTCTCATCCATCCTTCCTACTCTTCTCTGGCTGTCTGCTTCATTCACTTCTCTCTTGTGGGTATCCACACCTGCTTTCTCTTTCCTAACCCCCGAGGCAGAAAATAGCTGCCTCTGGCAGATTTAAAGTTTACAGGCTTCATCCAGCAACACAGAGAGATGTTGCTCTCTCTTTCACTCTCCTTGGCTCTATTCCAATTCCAAAAGCTCTCAGGAAGAAATTGTTTGGTGGGTTCACTTGGGTCTGCCACTGGCCTCATCAATTGCAACAAGGAGTAGGGTCTCATGTTAGGAACACTGGGGCCCTCTGCAGCCATACAAGTGCAAAGGGGAAGGTCAATCCCTAAACAGGGGCGACTCCTGGAAATTAATGTGCACCACTGAAGAAGGAATTCATAGGGCCTGGAGTCCATCTTAGGCCTGTTCATGCTGATCATGCTCAGCCACCTCTCCAATGGACGCTGAACTCTGTGTTTAGTGCCTATGGAAACACCAACAGAAGGATAAGGCCCCCTCTGGACAGGGGAACCTTGAAGATCGTATCCAGGTTACTCATCGCCTAAGAGAAAACATACACTAATCATCTTTGCCTCCGGACAGGTCATACATTTTTCTGTACCTATCAGAGTGTAACCTTGGGCTTATTGATTATTGGCCAACTCTTTAACTGTTTGAGCACATAACACATGAATGGTGGGGTTATTGGGATTGTATTTACCCTTCCTTTGTTTATGTAAGTCTCAAGGAATTTGGAGTGGTGGGTATGGACATGTACACATGGGGTATAAAAGATTTTCACAAATGCTGGTCGGTGTCCTTGGCTAAGACGAGACTCTTGGGCCCACCGGTGTAATAAACTGCACTCCATTATCTGCATTGTCCTTCTGAGTGAGTTTGTTTCCCGGAACACATGGCTACAATATTTGGTGCAATGGCCGGGAAACTCCTTACTTTGAGGAGACAGGTCTCATTTGAGGCCACCCGAGGCTTTGTGGCTTGAATCTCCTAGAGGGGGAAAGGCACCTTGCCCTTCTGGAAGAATAGCCTTTCAATGCCTGGTTTCTTCGCTTTTGCAGGTAGTGAAGGGCAACAAGGGAACTGAGCACTTAGGTGAGGAGGAGCCCACCCGCTAGGGTGGAGGAGGGGGCCTGATCACCCCCCTGGGAGGGACCAGAAGGGAGACGCAGAGAAAACTGGTTTAGGTTGGCGCAACGGCTGCTCAGCACTCCGGTCGATGGTCGTGCCAGGGATAAAGAAAGGGAACTTAGGATTTAAGAAAACCAGTCAGGAGGTGTGTCCACGCCGTTTTAGGAAATGTGCGGAGCGGTCGCCACAGGGTTTTAGAAAGAGAATATCGAATTCCGTGTGCTCCTATTCCGCCCTCCACCAGGAGGTACCCATCTGCTGTGTGACCCATCATCTCCCCTGTCAGTGGAAACAGGTAGATTGGCTTCTCGGGAAGGCTCTGGGACATAGGAATCCAGAGGTAAGAAAATGGGAGAAAGCAGATCTAAGGCCACTGTATTGGAGAATATGATTAAGAATTTTAAGAAAAGATTCGATGGAGACTACGGGAAAAAAATGACACCCGGCTGGCTCTGCACCCTTTATGAAGTTGAATGGCCTTCAGTGGGAGTTGGCTGGCCACCAGAGGGAACTACGGACTTAAATCTCATAAAGGCAGTCTATGCTATCGTTATGGAAAAGCCCGGACACCTGGATCAGTTCCCGTACATAGACTCTTGGCTGGGAATAGCCCAAGACCCCCACAAATGGGCCTGTTTTTATGCTCCTGGCAGGGAAGGAAAAATCTTGATGGCCCAAAAGGTAACCAAGGATGAGAAGGAAATTTTACAGGACCCTGAAGGAAAGGAACTTCCCCCACCGCTGTATTGGATCATGATCCTGCCAGCTAGTATCACCGCGGCCACCGGAGGCCCAACCGGAGGAACCAGCCTGAGACCCGTAAGCCTCCCGGGCTCCTCAATGGTCCCAACAGCTCCACAGGTTGTAGAGCCACCCTCCTGGCAGGCTCCAGCCTCAGCTGGAGGGACAATGAGCCCACCGGACTCTACCACCCCGGATGCTGCCACTACGTTCCCTAAACTCTACCCTCCACTCCCAGTAAGTACTCCCAGACAAGGGCAGGAACCACTGGAATTAAACAAAGGCTCTGCTCTGCCAAAGAGCCAGAAGAAAGAATACCCTTGCAGATGCCCCTCAGAGAAGTCCAGCAACCTCCAATGATAGGGGAAGACGGTAATTATCACCAAGCTCCTGTAGCCTATTACTCTCAGTCCTTTTCATCAACTGATTTACTGAACTGGCAAAACACACCCCCTCTTACTCGGTGGAACCCCAGGGCATGACTAGACTAATAGGGACTATTTTCTGCATCCATCGACCAACCTGGGACGATATAATGCAATTACAGAAGAGAGATATAGGATCAACACTGAGGCGAGGAAATGGTTACAGGAGATGGTTCCTGAGGGCACTGCTAACCCAGAGAGGCGGATAGAGCAAGGCTTCCCCACTGACAGACCTAATTAGGACTATAATACAGAGGAGGAAAAAATCCAATTAGACAGATACGGGACAGCGATTATACAAGGACTTAAAAGGGGAGCCCGGAGGCCAACGGACATGTCAAAACCAGCTGAAATAGTTCAGAAGGGGAACGAGTCACCTTCTGAATTTTACAAGAGACTTTGTGAGGCCTACAGATATACACCCATAGATCCAGAAGCTACAGGCTCCCAGATTGTTATCAATTCGACGTTTATCTCGCAAGCATGTCCTGACGTAAAACGAAAGCTTCAAAAGACCGAGGGAGTTCTATCCATGTCTAGTTCTCAGCTCATTGAAATAGCAGATAAGGTGTTTTGAACTAGGGACATGGAAATAGAAAAAAAATATGAAAAAAGTTATAAAGACGAGCAGAGGAGAACAGAGAGAGGTTTGCAATGTTGGCTGCTGAGCTTGGAAAGTCTTCCGAAGACTTTTCCACTGCCAAAGGAAAGAACCACCACCCCCCCGCCCCCAGCTTCGAGGTCAGGACAGCCCTCCAACCGGTCCCAACAGAGGTCTCGGGCTTTATTACATCCAAATCAATGCGGCCAATGCCGTGGGTTCGATTATTGAAAAAAATGAGTGCCCAGAAAGAAGGGAGAATAAACCCCTCCCGGTTGCAGAACTCACTAACATAGAAACTGAATAGGGATGCTGGGGCTCAAAGACATCAGGTCCCTGAGAGCCCATGGTGACTTTAAAAACTGGGGACCAAGACACTGACTTTATAGTGGACACTGGAGTAAAATTGTCCGTGGTAACTAAGCCTGTGATGCCACTGTCTAAAAGGACAGACGTGGTAACTGGGGTTTTGGGAGAAGAAATGGGTAAGTCGTTTTGCCAGCCCAGGAAATGTCAGATGGGGGGGTCACCAAGTGACTCATGAGTTCCTCTATATCCCTGAGTGCCCAGTACCCCTGCTGGGGAGAAACTTACTCTCCAAGCTGGGAGCACAAGTGATTTTCTCTCCTGAAGAGAAGCCCACTTTTTGGGTGGGCACAACAACCTATTTACTCTCCCTCTTTGTGCCCCCTCAAGACGAATGGAGGCTACATGAGCCCCCTGGAGATAGACAAGACAAGGCAACAGAGTTGGAGAAAAGGCTAACTCAGCTGTTCCCTGAGGTCTGGGCTGAAAATAACCCTCCCTGGGCTAGCCAGACACCAAGCCCCTAAAATAATAGAATTCAAACCAGGGCCACCCCGGTGAGAAAGTGTCAATACCCAATACCCAAAGAAGCCCGGATCGAGATTCTGCCTCATGTTCATAGGCTAAAGCAGGCAGGCATCCTGGTGGAATGTCAATCAGCCTGAAACACACCAATCTTACCGGTAAAGAAGGAAGGAGGACGAGACTATAGGCCTGTACAAGATCTCAGATTGGTCAATCAGGGCACTGTAACTCTTCACGCAACTGTGCTAAACCCCTATACCTTACTTAGCCTCCTCCCACCTAAGACAAGGATCTATACTGGCTTAGACCTCAAAGATGCCTTTTTCTGTATATGCTTAGCACCTGCGTCACAACCCATCTTTGCCTTTGAATGGGAGGACCCAATCAGAGACAATAAGCAGCAGCTTACTTGGACCTGTCTCCTGCAAGGGTTCAAAAACACCCCAACCATCTTTGGAGAAACCCTGGTCTTGGACCTGAAAGCTTTCCAGCCTAAAAGGTATGGATGTTGGTTCCTGCAATATGTAGATGACCTATTGCTGGCTGCTGAGACTTGAGAAGAATGCTGGGAAGGGACCCAAGTGCTCTTCCAATTACTGGCAGAGGCGAGATACCGAGTGTCGAGGAAAAAAGCACAAATCTGCAAGGAGGAGGTAAGGTATTTGGGGTTTGTCTTAAGAGAAGGCACAAGGTTGCTAGACCAATCTAAAAAAGAAGTAATTCTGAGGCTCCCCACGCCTAAGACTCGGCGGCAAGTCAGAGAGTTCCTAGGGGCCACGGGATTCTGCAGGATTGGATTCCAAGATATTCTCAAATAGCCCAGACCCTATTTGAGCTCCTGACAGGGCCTGAAGAAAACCCAGTAAGTTGGACTGAGAAACAGCAGAAAGCCTTTGAAGAGCTAAGACTACCAATCACCTCCACCCCCACCTTGGAATTGCCAGACCTCACCAAACCATTCACCTTATATGTGACCGAGAAAGATAAAACAGCCATGGGGGTTTTGACTCAAACCTTGGAAACATGGGACAGGCCAATAGCTTACCTTTCAAAGCAACTTGATAACGTTGCCACCGGCTGGCCTAGCTGTCTGCAGGCTGTGGCCGTGGTCGCCTTACTGGTACGTGAAGCCACAAAGCAGACTTTCAGCCAGGATCTGATTGTAAAGGTCCCACATGAAGTCAACACCCTCCTTCAAGGAGGGTGTCAAACGGCTGTCAAATTCCCGGATTATTCCATACCAGGGACTGCTATATGAAAACCCCAACCTCTGTATTGAGCCTTGCCAGGGTTTAAACCTGGCAACGTTTTCCCAACGGGAGAAGGTGGACCTACCCAGGATTGCAAGGAAGTCTTAGAGGAGGTCGATGCTAGTCGTCCAGACCTCCAAGACAGGCCAATTTCAAATCCTGACTGGGCTCCGTGTACTGATGGCACCAGCCTGATAAAGCTGGGACAGCGACTGTCAAGCTATGCTGCAGTCACAGAAAAGACTGTTATCGAGGCCGGCTCCTTACCACATTGGTCAGCCCAGCGAGCTGAGTTATGGGCCTTAGTCCGGGCACTGCAATTGTCAAAGAGTAAAAAAGTGAACGTCTACACCGATTCCCGGTATGCTTTCGCTATACTCCACGTACATGGGGCCCTATACCCGGAGTGAGGCCTTCTAATGGCCAGTGGAAAGGACATTAAGAATAAGGAGGAGATCCTGACTCTGCTAGACGCTGTCTGGAGTCCCACGGAGGTAGCCGTCATGCACTGCTGTGGGCACCAAAAGGAAGACACCCCACAGGCTAGAGGAAATAGGTTGGGTGACAAGCCCACCAGATGGGCAGCTGAGGACAGAAAGGGATCCGGGGAAATCCCCATGAGAACATTTGTCCTAGCTGAGCTACCCAAGCCGGCTCTAGACTCCCCGACATACACTGAGGCTCCAAACCAACTAGCTGAAGCGGAGAGAGCCACCAAAACAGAAAAAAGATGGTGAGAGCCAGCAGGTGGTAAGCTACTAGTGCCCGAAGAGATGGCCCCCTCTCTGGTGAGCCAAGCTCACCATATGACTCACCTTCAGTTCAGTTCAGTCACTCTGTTGTGTCCAACTCTTTGTGACCGCGTGAACTGTAGCACACCATGCCTCCCTGTCTATCACCAACTCCCGGAGTTCACTCAGACTCACATCCATCGAGTCAGTGATGCCATCCAGCCATTTCATCCTCTGTCGTCCCCTTCTCCTCTTGCCCCCAATCCCTCCAAGCGTCAGAGTCTTTTCCAATGAGTCAACTCTTCGCATGAGGTGGCCAAAGTACTGGAGTTTCAGCTTCAGCATCATTCCTTCCAAAGAAATCCCAGGGCTGATCTCCTTCAGAATGGACTAGTTGGATTTCCTTGCAGTCCAAGGGACTCTCAAGAGTCTTCTCCAACACCACAGTTCAAAAGCATCAATTCTTCGGCTCTCAGCTAGGACATGACAAATTGCAGAAATTGATCCGAAGGTATTTTCTGGTTCCTTGCCTCTCCTTTCTATGTAGAACAGAATCCCAAAAGTGCAACGCCTGCTCTCAGATTAACGCTGCTCCAGGGTGCAGACCAAAACCCCCAGGTATCCAATTAAAAGGTACCCTTCCCCTTGAACATCTGGAAGTGGACTTCACTGAGATGAAACCATATCGCTATTTTTGTTACCTGTTGGTCTTGATATGTACATTCTCGAGATGGGTGGAGGCCTTCCCCACCAGAACTGAAAGAGCATCAGAAGTGACTCGGAACCTGCTTAGGGAAATAGTTCCTCGATTTGGATTCCCCATCAGCATAGGATCAGATAATGGCCCAGCCTTCATATCAGATCTGATACAACAAGTAAGTAAAGCCATGGATATAAAATGGAAGTTACACACTGCCTACCGGCCTCAGAACTCCGGAATGGTAGAACGAACTAACCGGACACTAAAGGAGACGCTTTCTAAATGGATTATAGAAACTGACTGTTTCTGGGTAGATTTACTTCCCATGGCCTTGCTCAAACTCAGGATGACCCACGGTCCCACAGCTATTCTCCCTATGAAATTGTATATGGGAGGCCTCCTCCCATAATAAGACAAGTAGCAACTGATATACTTCAGATAAGAGGAGATGAGATATCACAGCAGATGGAACAACTAGGTAAGGTAATTAATCAAGTAACTAGGTTTGTGCAAGAAAGAATACCATTCCCCCTGGGGGAGCAAATGCATGAGTTTATACCAGGGGACCAGGTATGGGTGAAAGACTGAAAGCATGACACTCTAGGCCCCCAGTGGAAAGGTCCATATACTGTTGTTTTAACCACCCCTACCGCAGTTAAAGTTGCAGACATTGCCCCTTGGATCCATCACACCAGAGTGAAGAAGGCATACCATGCTGACCTGGAAGATGCCGAGTGGACCACCCAGAAGGACTCCACTGACCCACGGGAAACCAAGATCATTCTGAAGAAGAAGAAGAAAACAAGGTCTCGGACAAGCCCTCTCTAAGATAGAGCTGGGTAAACAACTTCTGCTACTCGGCCTCACCAACACAATTCTGAACCTAACCACTGTTCCTGCACAGGACAGCGTCTTCATCTCATGGGCACATTCTCACGTGGACTTCCACAACTCCTCCAACTGTTGGGTATGTAGAGCTATGCCCCTGTCAATAATGGACGGACTCCCGTGGTGGGTATTGCCACTTCGTTATGGGGACTTTATACCACTGTGCTCCTTCTTGAAACAACAGAAAGGAACTTTCCTTTCTCTCACCAATCATAACATTTCTTTGCTCTCCTGGTGTAAGAAAAAGCCATTAATGGGTTGGGGACATAGGGTTACCTTTAACATGAACACTAGTCTTAGAAGGACTTATACCTCATATATGAAAAAAAAAAAAAAAAGGAGGGGGGCTCTCTTACAAGAGAGGGACAGGCCTCCCGGTACCCTGAACAACACTACCAGGTCTGGGATGAATATTTCTGGATGACTCCTGAGAAAACACAGTTGATTACTCCCGCTACTATTTGCTGAGAACAAAAAGAACACAAAGTTGGATTTGGAGACGCCTCCTAGACCTCCAAAAATTAAAATATATGGGTTATTTGTCCCCTGAACAATGTAAACAAATCTTTGAAGTTACCTATCACCCCAATTGGTCTGTTCAGTGGCCCGGTTCCGATGGGAAATATAATCCCAAAATCTGTTGGGTAGCCCGCAACGGGACCCAGTGGCTCTGTGGGCTTAACTTATGGCCGTAGTTACCAGTTGGCTGGGTAGGGCATTGCACACTAGAATTTGCTTTCACCCATGACAGTATTAAGCCTAGCCTACACCAACCTCCAGTAAACCTGCCCTATCTGCATGTAAGGTAGACACGATCCATGTTCCGATGATATGACTGTCTTACTGCCTTGTTTGTACCCTCTATAGGGACAACAGATAACATGGTTTAGGTAGAGGCCTTAACTAATTTCACTAAACAGGCCCTTTTAGACAGTACAAAAGCCATTCAAGCCTTGAATGAAGAACAAATTCAGATAAGAAAGACAGTAACTCAAAATAGGATGGCATTAGACATACGCTGGACTGGAAGAAACACAAGCTGGAATCAAGATTGCCGGGAGAAACATCAATAACCTCAGATATGCAGATGACACTACCCTTATGCAGAGAATGAAAAGGAACTCAAAAGCCTCTTGATGAAAGTGAAAGAGGAGCGTGAAAAAGTTGGCTTAAAGCTCAACATTCAGAAAACGAAGATCATGGCATCTGGTCCCATCACTTCATGGGAAATAGATGGGGAAACAGTGGAAACAGTGTCAGACTTTATTTTGGGGGGCTCCAAAATCACTGCAGATGGTGACTGCAGCCATGAAATTAAAAGATGTTTACTCCTTGGAAGGAAAGTTATGACCAACCTAGATAGCATATTCAAAAGCAGAGACATTACTTTGCCAACAAAGGTCCATCTAGTCAAGGCTATGGTTTTTCCAGTGCTCATGTATGCTTGTGAGATTTGGACTGTGAAGAAAGCTGAGCACCGAAGAATTGATGCTTTTGAACTGTGGTGTTGGAGAAGACTCTTGAGAGTCCTTTGGACTGCAAGGAGATCCAACCAGTCCATTCTAAAGGAGATCAGCCCTGGGTGTTCTTTGGGAGGAATGATGCTAAAGCTGAAACTCCAGTACTTTGGCCACCTCATGTGAAGAGTTGACTCATTGGAAAAGACTCTGATGCTGTGAGGGATTGGAGGCAGGAGGAGAAGGGGATGACAGAGGATGAGATGGCTGGATGGCATCACTGACTCGATGGACGTGAGTCTGAGTGAACTCCGGGAGTTGGTGATGGACAGGGAGGCCTGGAGTGCTGCGATTCATGGGGTTGCAAAGAGTCGGACACGACTGAGTGACTGAACTGAACTGAAGACATACAGCAGCCCAGGGGGGGACTTGCACCATAATTAAAGTCAAGTGTTGTGTATACATACCTGACCTGTCTGAAAATGTATCCACTGCCTTGGAGGATATGTAAAATCAAGTGAAAGCCATGTCTGATGGAAATATTCCCTTTTGGACTTCAGTCCTGTTCTGGGTAAACAGAGACTGGTGAAAAACTATTGTTACTGTTGTCATAATCGTTCTAATCATACTGCTTTGTGGACCCTGCTTCTTACAAAGTCTTGTGAATTTTGTAACCCAGGGGTTGATAGCGTTCTCTCATGTGAGTGGCCGAAGGGCTAGGGTACAATATATCGCAATAAATGATGCTCATTAAGGAAATTAGGAACATCAAGTGAGGGGAATGAGGAAGGAATTCATAGGGCCTGGACTCCATCTTAGGCCTGTTCATGCTGATCATGCTCAGGCACCTCTCCAATGGACGCTGAACTCTGTGTTTAGTGCCTATGGAAAGGACAACAGAAGGATAAGACCTCCTCTGGACAGAAGAACCTTGAAGATCGTATCCAGGTTACTCATCACCTAAGAGAAAACATACAGTAATCACCCCTGCTCGCGGACAGGCCATAAATTTTTCTGTACCTATCAGACTGTAACCTCAGGCTTGTTGATTATTGGCCAACTGTTTAACTGTTTGAGCACATAACACGTGAATGATGGGATTATTAGGATTGTATTTACCCTTCCTTTGCTTATGCAAGTCTCAAGGAATTTGGAGTGGTGGGTTCAGACACGTATACATTGGGTATAAAAGATTTTCACATTGCTGGTCGGGGTCCTTGGCTAAGAGGACACTCTGCCTTGGGCCCGCCAGTGTAATAAACTGCACTTCACTATCTGCATTGTCCTTCTGAGTGAGTTTGTTTCCCGGAACAAGTGGCTAAAACACCACCACCCCAACTTCCAGGAGCAGCTACAGTTACAATGATTTTTAACCTAGAGACTGGACTTCCCTAGTGGCTCAGACGGTAAAGCACCTGCCGACAATGCAGGAGACCCAGGTTCAATCCCTGGGTTGGGAAGATCTCCTGGAGAAGGATTTGCCAACCCACTCCAGTATTCTTGCCTGGAAAATCCCATGGACAGAGGAGCCTGATAGGCTATAGTCCATGGGGTCGCAAAAAGTCAGACATGACTGAGTGACTTCACACTCACACTGAATTTTCAGAACACACGTGAGGCTTCTACTCAGTTCACTTCAGTTCAGTCACACAGCATGGCAGGCCTCCCTGTCCATCACCATCACCCATCCATCATCCTGGATTTCACGCAAACTATGTCCATCGAGTTGGTGATGCCATCCAGCCATCTCATCCTCTGTCGTTCCCTTTTCCTCTTGCCCCCAGTCCCTCCCAGCGTCAGAGTCTTTTCCAATGAGTCAACTCTTCGCATGAGGTGGCCAAAGTACTGGAGTTTCACCTTCAGCATCAGTCCTTCCAATGAACACCCAGGGCTGCTCTCCTTTAGAATGGACTGGTTGGATCTCCTTGCAGTCCAAGGGACTCTCAAGAGTCTTCTCCAACACCACAGTTCAAAAGCATCAATTCTTTGGCACTCAGCTTTCTTCACAGTCCAAGTCTCACAAACATACATGACCACTGGAAAAACCGTAGCCTTGACTAGATGAACCTTTGTTGGCAAAGTAATGTCTCTGCTTTTGAATATGCTATCTAGGTTGGTCATAACTTTCCTTCCAAGGAGTAAGCGTCTTTTAATTTCATGGCTGCAGTCACCATCTGCAGTGATTTTGGAGCCCCCAAAAATGAAGTCTGACACTGTTTCCACTATTTTCCCATCTATTTCCCATGAAGTGATGGGCCTAGATGCCATGATCTTAGTTAGAAATTCTGAATGTTGAGCTTTAAGCCAACTTTTTCACTCTCCTCCTTCACTTTCATCAAAAGGCTTTTGAGTTCCTCTTCACTTTCTGCCATAAAGGTGGTGTCATCTGCATATCTGAGGTTATTGATATTTCTCCCAGCAATCTTGATTCCAGCTTGTGCTTCTTCCAGCCAAGCGTTTCTCATGATGTACTCTGCATAGAAGTTAAATAAGCAGGGTAACAATATACAGCCTTGATGTACTCCTTTTCCTATTTGGAACTAGTCTGTTGTTCCACGTCCAGTTCTAACTGTTGCTTCCTGACCTGCATACAGGTTTCTCAAGAGGCAGGTCAGGTGTTCTGGTATTCCCATCTCTTCAAGAATTTTCCACAGTTTATTGTGATCCACACAGTCAAAGGCTTTGGCATAGTCAATAAAGCAGAAATAGATGTTTTTTCTGGAACTCCCTTGCTTTTTCCATGATCCACCGGATGTTGGCAATTTGATCTCTGGTTCCTCTGCCTTTTCTAAAACCAGCTTGAACATCTGGAAGTTCATGGTTCACCTATTGCTGAAGCCTGGCTTGGAGAATTTTGAGCATTACTTTACTAGCGTGTGAGATGAGTGCAACTGTGTGGTAGTTGGAGTATTCTTTGGCGTTGCCTTTCTTTAGCATTGGAATGAAAACTGACCTTTTCCAGTCCTGTGGCCACTGCTGAGTTTTCCATATTTGCTGGCATATTGAGTGCAGCACTTTCACAGCATCATTTTTCAGGATTTGAAATAGCTCAACTGGAAATCCATCACCTCCACTAGCTTTGTTCATAGTGATGCTTTCTAAGGCCCATTTGACTTCACATTCCAGGATGTCTGGCTCTAGGTGAGTAATCACACCATCGAGATTATCTGGGTCGTGAAGATCTTTTTTGTACAGTTCTTCTGTGTATTCTTGCCACCTCTTCTTAATATCTTCTGCTTCTGTTAGGTCCATTCCATTTCTATCCTTTATCGAGCCCATCTTTGCATGAAATATTCCCTTGGTATCTCTAATTTTCTTGAAGAGATCTCTAGTCTTTCCCATTCTGTTGTTTTCCTCTATTTCTTTGCATGGATCACTGAGGAAGGCTTTCTTATCTCTCCTTGCTATTCTTTGGAACTCTGCATCAGATGCTTATATCTTTCCTTTTCTCCTTTGCTTTTCGCTTCTCTTCTTTTCACAGCTATTTGTAAGGCCTCCTTGGACAACAATTTTGCCTTTTTGCATTTCTTTTTCTTAGGGATGGTCTTGATCCCTGTCTCCTGTACAATGTCATGAACCTCCATCCATAGTTCATCAGGCACTCTATCAGATCTAGGCCCTTAAATCTATTTCTCACTTCCACTCTATAATCATAAGGGATTTGATTTAGGTCATACCTGAATGGTCTAGTCGTATTCTCCACTTTCTTCAATTTAAGTCTGAATTTGGCAATAAGGAGTTCATGACCTGAGCCACAGTCAGCTCCTGGTCTTGTTTTTGCTGACTGTATAGAGCTTCTCCATCTTTGACTGCAAAGAATATAATCAACCTGATTTCGGTGTTGACCATCTGGTAATATCCATGTGTCGAGTCTTCTCTTGTGTTTATAGAAGAGAGTGTTTGCTATGACCAGTGTGTTCTCTTGGCAAAACTCTATTAGCTTTTGCCCTGCTTCATTCCGTACTCCAAGGCCAAATTTGCCTGTTACTCCAGGTGTTTCTTGACTTCCTACTTTTGCATTCCAGTCCCCTATCATGAAAAGGACATCTTTTTTGGGTGTTAGTTCTAAAAGGTCTTGTAGGTCTTCATAGAACCATTTAACTTCAGCTTCTTCAGCTTTACTGGTTGGGGCATAGGCTTGAATTATTGTGATACTGGATGGTTTGCCTTGGAAATGAACAGAGATTGTTCTGTCTTTTTTGAGATTGCTTCGAAGTACTGCATTTCGGACACTTTTGTTGACCATGATGGCTACTCCATTTCTTCTAAGGGATTCCTGCCCGCAGTAGTAGATATAATGGTCATCTGAGTTAAATTCACCCATTCCAGTCCATTTTAGTTCGCTGATTCCTAGAATGTTAACATTCACTCTTGCCATCTCCTGTTTGACCTCTTCCAATTTGCCTTGATTCATGGACCTGACATTCCAGGTTCCTATGCAGTATTGCTCTTTACAGCATCGGACCTTGCTTCTATCACCAGTCGCATCCACAACGGGGTATTGTTTTTGCTTTGGCTCCATCCCTTCATTCTTTCTGGAGTTATTTCTCCACTGATCTCCAGTAGCATATTGGGCACCTACCGACCCGGGTGTTCCCCTTTCAGTATCCTATCATTTTGCTTTTTCATACTGTTCATGGGGTTTTCAAGGCAAGAATACTGAAGTGGTTTGCCATTCCCTTCTCCAGTGGACCACATTCTGTCAGACCTCTCTACCATGACCCTCAATCTTAGATGGCCCCCATGGCATGGCTTAGTTTCATTGAGTTAAACAAGGCTGTGGTCCATGTGATCAGATTGGCTAGTTTTCTGTGATTATGGTTTCAGTGTGTCTGCTCTCTGATGCCCTCTCACAACACCTACCATCTTACTTGGGTTTCTCTTACCTTGGACGTGGGATATCTCTTCACGGCTGCTCCAGCAAAGTACAGCTGCTGCTCCTTACCTTGGAAGATGGGTATCTCCTCACCGCCACCCCTTCTGACCTTGAACGTGGAGTAGCTCCTCTCGGCCTTCCTGCACCCGCACAGCTGCCGCTCCTTGGATGTGGGGTAGCTCCTCTCGGCTGCCTCCCCTGACCTCAGGCATGTGGTAGCTCCTCTTGGCCACTGCCCGGAAAACATCATTCATGACGTTAATACCACTCCTGCTAAGTTGCTAAGTCAGTCGTGTCCAACTCTGTGCGACCCCATAGACGGCAGCCCACCAGGCTCCCCCGTCCCTGGGATTCTCCAGGCAAGAACACTGGAGTGGGTTGCCATTTCCTTCTCCAATGCATGAAAGTGAAAAGTGAAAGGGCAGTCGCTCAGTCGTGTCCGACTCCTAGCGACCCCATGGACTGCAGCCTACCAGGCTCCTCCGTCCATAGGATTTTCCAGGCGAGAGTACTGGAGTGGGGTGCCATTGCCTTCTCCGTAATACCACTCCAGCAAATACCAATATGTGAAAGATGTTTACTCTAGGGAGGAGCTCTCAGAACAAAGAATGTGTGCTGCGGGCAAAGGTAAAGTCTTCCCTTTCTTAGCATGCTCTGAGATAAAGCCTCCAGAATTTCTGATTAGAAGAATCAATCTCACTGTCAAGAGCATGCTGGTGGGCCTTAGGAAACAGGCTCACATTGAAAAATCTTAATTAATGACGACTTTTTTCAAAGCTTATACTAAGTTCTTGAACATGGGAATCTCCTTTTATTTTTAAAGTAAAACTTCTTGGAAAAGAGAGAAATGGTAACTTTTGAAGCATGATAATGGTAACTTTTTTAGTCCTTCTGATTGGATTACTGGATTAGTTTTTAAATTGTTGCTTTTACTGTTGTTTCAAGGAAGATATTTGCAAGGTCATCATTTAAAGATAATTTATCTCCTTAGATTTGTTGAGAAATAAGAGGTCTGGATTAGCCCAACCTCTATTGTGCTTCCAAAGCTTGGCTTGGAAAAAAGTTAAGGTGGAAGTAGCAGCTGTTGTTCCTTCACTGTTTCCTTCTTAAAGGCAAAGCCTTCATCCTATCAGCGTTTGTGTCATTTGTGAGGACTATCACAGAGTAGAACAGATACCTGCAGGCAACACCTCAACACCTCTCAAACTGAGGCTGAGAACTATTTTCATCTTTAAAAGTCTTATAATAAGAGAAGCTATGGTTTTCCCCAAAACTGTTCTGGATTGGGGGCTGTATGGCGCTGGAATGACTATGAGGAGATACCCCATGTCCAAGGGCAGAGGAGAAGCCCCAGCAAAACAGTAGGAGGGGCAAAATTATGTTTAGAATCAAACCCCATAGCCTGCAGAGATGCTCAGAGGGCTCAAACAAACCTGTGCAAACCAGGACCCAGAGACCCCACATAGACTGACACAGAACTGTGTCTGAGTGTCTCCTGTGGAGGTACGGGTCAGCAGTGGACTACTGCAGGGGCAGGGGCTCTGGGTGCAGCAGACCTGGGTATGGCATAAGCCCTCTTGGAGGAGGTTGCCATTAACCCCACCATAGAGCCGCCAGAATGTACACCCGACTGGGGAAACAGACCCTTGGAGGGCAGAAACTGAACCTTGTGTGCACCAGGACCCAGGAAAAAGGAGCAGTGACTCCACAAGACACTGACCCAGAATTGCCTGTGAGTGTCCAGGAGACTCCAGCAGAGGCGTGGGTCGGCGGTGGCCTGCTGCCGGGTCACAGGCACTGAACGCAACAGTGCGTGCATGGGACTTTTTGAAGGAGTACAACATTATCTTCATTACCTCCACCATAGATTGGCCTCAGGTCAAATAACAGGGAGGGAACACAGCCCTGCCCATCAACAGAAAATTGGATTAAAGATTTACTGAGCATGGCCCGCCCATCAGAACAAGACCCAGTTTTCCCCTCAGTCAGTCTCTCCCATCAGGAAGCTTCCAAAAGCCTCTTTTCCTTCTCTATCAGAGGGCAGATAGACTGAAAACCACAATTACAGAAAACTAACCAGTCTTATCACATGGACCACAGCCTTGTCTAATTCAATGAAATTATGAGCCATGCCATGTAGAGCCTCCCAAGACAGACAGGTCATGGTAGAGAGTTCTGACAAAACACGGTCCACTGGAGAAGGGAATGGCAAACCACTTCAGCATTCTTGCCTTGAGAACCCCATGAACAGTATGAAAAGGCAAAAAGATAGGACACTGAAAGATGAACTCCCCAGGTCAATAGGTGCCCAATATGCTACTGGAGATCAGTGGAGAAATAACTCCAGAAAGGATGAAGAGACAGAGCCAAAGCAAAAACAACACCCAGCTGTGGATGTGACTGGTGATAGAAGCAAGGTCCGATGCTGTAAAGAGCAATATTGCATAGGAACCTGGAATGTCAGGTCCATGAATCAAGGCAAATTGGAAGTGGTCAAACAGGAGATGGCAAGAGTGAACAGCGACATTTTAGGAATCAGTGAACTAAAATGGACTGGAATGGGTGAATTTAACTCAGATGATCATTATATCTACTACTGAGGGCAAGAATCCCTGAGAATAAATGGAGTATCCATCATAGTCAACAGAAGAGTCCAAAATGCAGTACTTGGATGCAATCTCAAAAATGACAGAAAGATCTCTGTTCATTTCCAAGGCAAATGATTCAATATCGTGCTAATCCAAGTCTATGCCCCGACCAGTAGTTGAACGGTTCTATGAAGACTTACAAGACCTTTTAGAACTAACACCCGACAAAGATGCCCTTTTCATTATAGGGGACCGGAATGCAAAAGTAGGAAGTCAAGAAATACCTGGAGTAACAGGCAAATTTGGCCTTGGAGTACAGAATGAAGCAGGGCAAAGGCTAATAGAGTTTTGCCAAGAGAACACACTGGTCATAGCAAACATCCTCTTCCAACAACAAAAGAGAAGACTACACATTGACATCACCAGATGGCCAACACTAAAATCAGGTTGATTATATTCTTTGCAACCAAAGATAGAAAATCTTGACACAGTCAGCAAAAACAAGACCGGGAGCTGACTGTGGCTCAGATCATGAATTCCTTATTGCCAAATTCGAAGACAGTTAGGAAAACCATTATACCATTCAGATATGATCTAAATCAATCAAATGACTTAAGATTATACAGTGGAAGTGAGAAATAGATTCAAGGGATTAGATCTGATAGAGTGCTTGAAGAACTATGGATGGAGATTCGTGACACTGTACAGGAGGCAGGGATCAAGACCATCCCTAAGAAAAAGAAATGCAAAAAGGCAAAATTGTTGTCCAAGGAGGCCTTACAAATAGCTGTGAAAAGAAGAGAAGAGAAAAGCAAAGGAGAAAAGGAAAGATATAAGCATCTGATGCAGAGTTCCAAAGAATAGCAAGGAGAGATAAGAAAGCCTTCCTCAGTGATCCATGCAAAGAAATAGAGGAAAACAGAATGGGAAAGACTAGAGATCTCTTCAAGAAAATTAGAGATACCAAGGGAACATTTCATGCAAAGATGGGCTTGATAAAGGCAGTAATGGTATGGACCCAACAGAAGCAGAAGATATTAAGAAAGGTGGCAAGAATACACAGAAGAACTGTACAAAAAAGATCTTCACGACCCAGATAATCTCGATGGTGTGATTACTCACCTAGAGCCAGACATCCTGGAACGTGAAATCAAGTGGGCCTTAGAAAGCATCACTATGAACAAATCTAGTGGAGGTGATAGAATTCCAGTTGAGCTATTTCAAATCCTAAAAGATGATGCTGTGAAAGTGCTGTACTCAATATGCCAGCAAATGTGGAAAACTCAGCAGTGGCCACAGGACTGGCAAAGTTCAGTTTTCATTCCAATTCCAAAGAAAGGCAACGCCAAAGAATGCTCCAACTACTGCACAGTTGCACTCATCTCACACACTGGTAAAGTAATGCTCAAAATTCTCCAAGCCAGGCTTCAACAATATGTGAACCATGAACTTCCAGATGCGCAAGCTGGATTTAGAAAAGGCAGAGGAACCAGAGATCAAATTGCCAACATCTGATGGATCATCAAAAGAGCGAGAGAGTTCCAGAAAATCATCTATTTCTGCTTTATTGACTATGTCAAAGCCTTTGATTGTGTGGATCACAATAAGCTGAAAAATTCTTCAAGAGATGGAAATAGCAGATCACTTGACCTGCCTCCTGAGAAATCTGTATGCAGGTCAAGAAGCAACAGTTAGAACTGGACATGGAACAGCAGACTGGTTCCAAATCGGGAAAGGAGTATGTCAAGGCTGTATATTGTCACTCTGTTTATTTAACTTATATGCAGAGTACATCATGAGACATGCTGGACTGGATGAAGCACAAGCTGGAATCAAGATTGCTGGGAGAATTATCAATAACCTCAGATATGCAGAAAGTGAAGAGGAACTCAAAAGCCTCTTGATGAAAGTGAAGGAGGAAGAGTGAAAAAGTTGGCTTAAAGCTCAACATTCAGAAAACTAAGATCATGGCATCTGGTCCCATCACTTCATGGCAAATAGATGGGGAAACAATGCAAACAGTGAGAGACTTTATTTTTGGGGGCTCCAAAATCACTGAAGATGGTGACTGCAGCCATGAAATTAAAAGATGCTTGCTCCTTGTAAGAAAAGTTATGATCAACCTAGACAGCATATTAAAAAGCAGAGACGTTACTTTGCCAACCAAGGTCTGTCTAATCAAAGCTTTAGCTTTTCCCGTAGTCATCTATCGATGTGAGAGTTGGACTGTGAAGAAAGCTGAGCGCCGAGGAATTGATGCTTTTGAACTGTGGTGTTAGAGAAAACTCTTGAGAGTCCCTTGGACTGCAAAGAGATCCAACCAGTCCATCGTAAAGGAAATCAGTCTTGAATATTCATTGGAAGGACTGATGCTGAAGCTGAAACTCCAATACTTTGGCCACCTGATGTGAAGAACGGCCTTATTCGAAAAGATATCCTTATGCTGGGAAAGATTGAAGGCCTTAGGAGAAGGGGACAACAGAGGATGAGATGGTTGGATGGCATCACCAACTTGATGGACATGTATTTGAACAAGCTCCGGGTGTTGGTGATGGACAGGAAAACCTGGCATGCTGCAGTGTATGTGGTCACAAAGAGTCAGACATGACTGAGTGACTGAACTGAACTGAATAATATAAATAAAAAGAAAGTCAAAGTAGGGTTATAAAAAGTATAGTATATTTTAACTGTTAAAATTTAATACTGAAAATATTTAAATTATTATGGACTATAAATATGCTGTTTACAAGCTAATAATAGGAAGATAAAAGATATGGCTCCATGATGACCTAGAAAGAAGATGTAAACGTTGAAATAAGATTTAAAGTAGACAGATAAAAGATTTTTTTGTTGTTCCTTTCAACACTGAGAATATATACAATTAGAAATGATGTCATGAGTGGGATAAGGTCATGGGGGTGCTAAATAGACCCCCTGCTCTGATCCTCCATCCTCATCTCCCCTCTAAGATAAGCCCTGCTTATTAGGTATAGGAGCTATTAAGAGTCCTTAAAGTGGAAATTTAATGTTAAAAATAGTATACATTATGTGTAAACATGGGTATATTTGTCTCCAGTACAACATGTAAAATGAGACTGGTTCTTTCCCTGTGTTACTATCTCCAAGTTAAACCTGGCTCTTCTCTCTGTACCAGCTGGTTGGGCTGCAGTAGCAGGCACACGCCACAGCCCTGTGACCTGGCTGTGTTGACAACATCAGGGGATTGGAGCTAGAATCATAGAACCAAAAGCTGTAAGAACTAGAAGGAATTTGGGAATATTTAGTAAAACCTTCTCTGGGTCAGGGAGATAAGAAATGTCCCTTAAACCACAGACAGAGCTGAGGCCAGAAGCCAGGTCTCCCAAATGAGTCCAAGTGACCTTGTTTTTACAAATAAACTTTCAAAATCTCAGTGTGAAAGAGATGCTCAATGTTGTCCAAATCAGTTCTCTTTTATTCATCTCCCCTTCTTGTTGAAATAAATTGTGGCTAGCTTTGCCATTTGTCTTTGGGTATCTGACACCAGGATGAATCATGCATTGCTGAAGAGAAGTGAAACATCTTTATTAGTCATGTGGAGTCTTATTTCATTCTGTACCCTTAAATTCTCAAAAGCCTCAAGCAGGTACATGTCAGCTCTGCTCATGTAAAAGAAGAACACATATGATCTGATCCACATGTATAATAGTCAAAAATAGGGAAAACTAATCCAACCTATCAGAAGTCAAGGTGCTGTGCTTTGCTCTTTGTGACCCCATGGACTGTAGCCCACCATGCTCCTCTGTCCGTGGGATTCTCCAGGCAAGACTACTGGAGTGGGTTGCTATTTCCTCCTCCAGGGGATCTTCCCCACCCAGGGATTGAACCCATGTCTCCTGCATTGGCAGGTGGATTCTTTACCACAGAGACACCTGAGACACCCTAGAAGTCAGGGTGAAGTGAAGTGAAAGTCTCTCAGTTGTGTCCAACTATTTGCGACCCCATGGACTAGCCCATGGAATTCTCCAGGCCAGAATACTGAAGTGGGTAGTCTTTCCCTTCTCCAGGGGATCTTCTCAACCTAGGGATTGAACCCATGTCTCTCGGATTGCAGGCGAATTCTTTACCAACTGAGCTATCAGGGAAGCCCAGAAGTCAGCGTAGTGGTTACCAAATCTTTGTGGCCAGGGGAAGAAGTGAGTGCTTTGGGGGTCTTGGTAATGTTCTCAGTCTTTATCTGAGGCTGGTACAAGACTATGTTCAACTTATAAAGCATCACTGAGTTGTGTACTTAGAGCATGTGCTCTTTACTGCATAGCTGCTATTGGGTTGGCCAAAAGGTTCATTCAAGTTTTTCCATAAGATGGTATGGAAAAACTCAAACACATTTTTTGGCCAACTCAATATTTTTCAGTAAAAAGTGTCACGAAGAAAAGAGGCATAGTGATAGTACTGGATCCATCTTGAGTGTGCCTGGAATGAGCAAAAATTAGAAACATAGCATTTTATAACTGTTCTTCTGTATACCCCATCTCAGCTGGACACATGAAATATGTCCTTGAACCTTACTGTTCAAGAATAAAATGATTCAGTGTTTGCTTCTTTGGTGACCTGTCAGAAAAGGTCCACTCCGTAGTGCAGTTGGAGAGAAGCAATTTTCATTGCTCTTGGCTGCCTCCAAACGCTTTGGTGTGTCACTTGTGGGTATTCATCTCACCAGCTGTTCCCTGATGGCCTGCAACAGGAGAAGAGGGAAAAAGCCAGGAACAGTGGGTCATAAGTAGGATCTCTATAGTGAAACCCTCATGTGTCCACTCCACTGGAGTAGAGGGTACCTGGTTGGTGCATTGATGACAACTATCAGAACATCTGCTCTGACTCTGTCTCTGATTTAAGCTCTTTTTCTTCTTTTAACAATCGATCATGAATCAGTCATCTTCCTGAAAAGTATCACTCACCTTGGATTGTAACAAAATAATTATAATTTCTCTGACTTGATTGTTGCTCCGATGTCTTTACTCACACACCCATTTTTTCATTTTTATAGAACTCCTTCTATACATTTTTATGCATGTTGGAAGAATACATGCTCCACTACACTCATAGCCCCCTCCATTAGAGAAATGACCTTGGCCTTCAAATCTAGGTTTACCAACATTCACTCCTTCCCTGGGGTAAAGGAATGAATTATCTGTCTAGTAAACTGGGAGTCCTTTCTGCCTTGCTTCTCCCCATGGTAGGGAGTGGGGGTAGGGTGGGGGGGAACCTGAGGTTGCAGAGTAGTTTTGTGGCTGGGTGGGAAAGTCAGCCTTTTTGAAAGGGAAGCAGTAGCAAGGCTGCTTGGCCAGAAATCCAAGCCATCCTTTAGTATCTGCTTTCTGTGTTTATCTCTCAATGGCTCTGAATTTAGGCAGGGAGGAAAAAGTAGATTTTATTTACTAACACCACAACCACTGGCCCCCACCCCACCAAATTTCAACTCTTTACAGTCAGTGTAGAGAAGGGCTTCAGAGAAGGATCTCTGGGTTCAAATCCTGCTCTGGCCACTTACAGCTGTGTGATCTAAGTTGCTTAACCTCTCTATGCCTCACTCGTCCACCAGATAGGAGGATCTTAAGAGTATCTACCTCATGAAGCTGTTAAGAGAATTAAATGGATCATTCATGTGTACAACTTAGACAATTACCTGGTATAACAAGACTACTCATTACATGTTAGCTGTTAATTAGATTTTAACCAAATTATGCTCCAGTATTCTTGCCTGGGGAAATTCCATGGACAGAGGAACCTGGCAGGCTACAGTCCGTGGGGCTGCAAAGCATCAGATGCAACTGACCACACATTGACCCACTACTGAGGGGAGTACTTCTTCCCTTCTAGGAACTCTACTCATAGGGTATCCTGGTACTCATTACATGTTAGCTGTTAATTATATTTAATCAACATAATATCATCCTAGTCTGTAAATCTACCCCCCACCACACAAAAGGATCTGAGCAATAAAATAAATAAGATTGACCTCAGTGTTCTCAAAAAATTTAGACCACCCCAATTTTGATAAACTAAAACTCTCACATTATATTAAATATAAAAATTTGTATTATCAAAAATAGGACTTTCACAACTCTCCGTGAGATAAAATTGCAATTTAATATAGAATTTGCTGCATCCCAACAACAGATTTCCCCTCTCCCTATATGCTGGTACTTCCGCCCTCCCCTTCACCATCACCCTTGAGAATCTCTGATCTGATTAACAGTTAGAGATGGAACCCTGGGAGCAGACTACACCTTCTTCACCAGCTCATGGAATAGTTCCTTCATCTCAGAATCTTGGGGCCCTTTTCTTTTTTTGTCACTCAGATCACTCAGTTATCAATCACTGCCATCTCCTCTTCCTGCTCAGAATCTGGTTTTAAATGTTGACCGTATGCAAGTCAGATCAGATCAGATCAGATCAGTCGCTCAGTTGTGTCCGACTCTTTGTGATCCCATGAATCGCAGCACGCCAGGCCTCCCTGTCAATCACCAACTCCCAGAGTCCACACAGACTCATGTCCATCGAGTCAGTGATGCCATCCAGCCATCTCATCCTCTGTCGTCCCCTTCTCCTCCTGCCCCCAATCCCTCCCAGCATCAGAGTCTTTTCCAATGAGTCAACTCTTCTCATGAGGTGGCCAAAGTACTGGAGTTTCAGCTTCAGCATCATTCCTTCCAAAGAAATCCCAGGGCTGATCTCCTTCAGAAAGGACTGGTTGGATCTCCTTGCAGTCCAAGGGACCCTCAAGAGTCTTCTCCAACACCACAGTTCAAAAGCATCAATTCTTCGGTGCTCAGCCTTCTTCACAGTCCAACTCTCACATCCATACATGACCACAGGAAAAACCATAGCCTTGACTAGACGAACCTTTGTTGGCAAAGTAATGTCTCTGCTTTTGAATATGTTATCTAGGTTGATCATAACTTTCCTTCCAAGGAGTAAGCGTCTTTTAATTTCATGGCTGCAGTCACCATCTGTAGTGATTTGGGAGCCCAGAAAAATAAAGTCTGACACTGTTTCCCCTGTTTCCCCATCTATTTCCCATGAAGTGGTGGGACCGGCTGCCATGATCTTCATTTTCTGAATGTTGAGCTTTAAGCCAACTTTTTCACTCTCCACTTTCACTTTCATCAAGAGGCTTTTGAGTTCCTCTTCACTTTCTGCCATAAGGGTGGTGTCATCTGCATATTTGAGGTTATTGATATTTCTCCCGGCAATCTTGATTCCAGCTTGTGTTTCTTTCAGTCCAGCATTTCTCTTGATGTACTCTGCATATAAGTTAAATAAACAGGGTGACAATATACAGCCTTGACGAACTCCTTTTCCTATTTGGAACCAGTCTGTTGTTCCATGTCCAGTTCTAACTGTTGCTTCCTGACCTGCATACAAATTTCTCAAGAGGCAGATCAGGTGGTCTGGTATTCCCATCTCTTCAAGAATTTTCCACAGTTTATTGTGATCCACACAGTCAAAGGCTTTGGCATAGTCAATAAAGCAGAAATAGATGTTTATTTCAAAAAAAGAAGATTTCAGAAATGAAGTGAGACTTCTGAAGTGGGCTTGGTTCTTAACTGTAACCTGGATCTCTAGGGGGCACAGTGGTAAAGAATCTGCCTCCAATGCAGTAGATGTGGGTTTGATCCTTGGGTCGGGAAGATCCCCTAGACTAGGAAATGGCAACCCACGCCAGTATTCTTGCCTAGAAAATTTCATGCACAGAGGAGCCTGGTGGGCTACAGTCCATGGGGTCACAAAGAGTCAGACATGACTGAGTGACTGAGCATGCACAGGTTTCCTCAGCCACGTGGGGCTGGGGGCAGGGCTTATAATAGAGTTTAACAATAGTAAAGAGTATTAATACACCGGTTCTCTACCACAGAGTCGAGGAAGTTTCAGTTTCCCACAGACGCCTCCCTAGAAGCTCACAAAGTTCCAGGGGGTCCCCTGTGCTCTCTTGTCTTGTTTTTTCCTCCCGCTTCTGTATTTGGCCTCATGCTCCCCGTCACTGCTAGCATTCGCACTTTCACTCTCCAGTCTGGCGGCTTGAGACTCAGTCTACTCTCAGCTTCCCAGGACTGAACACCCGGCCCCTTCCACGGGCCAGCATCATCCTGCAGTCTCCTCTCTCAGGTGTGAAGAAACTCCACCCCACATATGCCCGTGTTCAATCCTCTCTATAGCTTACAACTCGTTGCTGTTGGAGGCTCTTGGTGACTCACAGAATCTGCTGCTTTTAATTTTGGTTGTTGGTTGGTGTTTTAAACAGTATTTTCACTTTAAGTCTTTGCTATAAATCCCTGAGTGTGAGGGCAATCTGAGCATTCCTGTGCTCATACGTGTGTACTCACAAATGACCTGTCTCCTCTTTTTGGATGGTTCTGCAGAATCCCTGAGCAAAACTTGGGTATTTTTACTTGGCCCAGGGTGTAATTCTTTCTCTGAGTCTCCTCTGCCCCTGGAGCAATTAGGTGCCAGACTCCTAGGAGAATGTACGCAGGAAGTCCTAGGTATGAGGCCGCAGGCACACAATTTAGATTTTTCTCTGTATTTTCTGTTTTGTAAAGTATAGGCTTTTTAGATAAGTAAATAAGATTTGAGGAGAATATTCAAAGTGGTTAATTTAATTCTTTTTGCATTTCTTTCTAAACGTGATTAGTTAAAATGATACAAGTAATTCTCAAATATTGTTGCTGTTTAGTTGGTAAGTTCTGTCTGACTCTATTTTTGACCCTATGGACTATAGACTGCCAGGCTCCTCTGTCCATGGGATTCTCCAGGCAAGAAAATCTACTGGAGCGGTTTGCTATTTCCTTCTTCAGGGGATCTTCCTGACCCAGGGATCGAAGCCACATCTCCTGCATTGGCAGGTGGATTCTTTACCACTGAGGCACCAGTTCTAAGTTGCTTCAATAGTGTCTGACTCTGTGCAACCCCGTGGACTGCAGCCTGCCAGGCTCCTCTGTCCATGGGATTCTCCAGGCAAGAATACTGGAGTGAGTTGCCCTGCCCTCCTTCAGTGGATCTTACCAACCCAGGGATCGAACCCAGGTCTCCAGCATTGCAGGTGGATTCTTTACCAGCTGAGCCACAGGGGAAGCCCGGGAAGCCCAGGAAGCCCAAGCTGCTGCTGCTGCTAAGTCGCTTCAGTCGTGTCCAACTCTGTGCGACCCTATAGACAACAGCCCACCAGGCTCTGCTGTCCCTGGGATTCTCCAGGCAAGAACACTGGAAATGGGTTGCCATTTCCTTCTCCAATGCATGAAAGTGAAAAGTCAAAGTGAAGTTGCTCAGTCATGTCCGACTCTTAGTGACCTCATGGACTGCAGCCCACAAGGCTCCTCCGTCCATGGGATTCTCCAGGCAAGAGTACTGTCCATACACCTTGTCAAAAACTCAAATGGTTTAGAGGTATATGAGTCAAGTGTGGTAACCTCCCTCCCTCCATTTCCCCCAGTAAACTTTTTTCTCTAGTTGTAACTGCCTTGAACTGTGGTGTTGAAGACTCTTGAGAGTCCTTGGACTGCAAGGAGATCCAACCAGTCCATTCTGAAGGAGATCAGCCCTGGGATTTCTTTGGAAGGAATGATGCTAAAGCTGAAACTCCAGTACTTTGGCCACCTCATGCGAAGAGTTGACTCATTGGAAAAGTCTCTGATGCTGGGAGGGATTGGGGGCAGGAGGAGAAGGGGACGACAGAGGATGAGATGGCTGGATGGCATCACTGACTCGATGGACGTGAGTCTGGGTGAACTCCGGGAGTTGGTGATAGACAGGGAGGCCTGGCGTGCTGCGATTCATGGGGTCGCAAAGAGTCAGACACGACTGAGCGACTGAACTGAACTGAACTGAACACTGTTGCATAACTCAAGACACAAAGCATTTGTATATATCAGTTCAGTCAGTTCAGTTGCTCGGTCGTGTCCAACTCTTTGCGAAAAAAAATTACAGAAAAAATTGTGGCATTTTTTTTCTTAATGTAATCAGATTATTGTGATATTTTGTGCAGTTCTCCTAACCCCTCTAAAAGTATGTCTTAGAAAGCTCTCTTTGTTGGAATATATAAACATATCTCATTCTTTTTAACTGCTGTGTATATTCCATAGTAAGACTACACCGTCATACATTCAACTGTTCTCTATTGAGAAACATGGAGGATGTTTCTAACTGTTTGCTATAATAAGCAATTCCAAAGTGACATTTTTTCTAAAATATATATATATTTAACTTTGTGAATGAGCATGCACTTAAGATAGATATTTCATAGTGGAATTGTTGAATTTAAATATTGATAGAAGCGGTTAGACTGACTTTTCCATTTACTTTCCCCCAACATTGAGTCTAGTTAAAGCCTATCAACTGAGTCTCTCAGTATGATTAGGGGATCACCAGGATTTTGCATAAACAAACAAAGAGAGATTTTGGCAGATCTTCCAGAGTACAGTGAACCCCTTGGGTATTGAAAGCAATCCTTCGTTTCCAGGGTTGCAGAGTCTGCCCCAGAAGACGATGGAGACCAGGCTTTGCACACTTGTGGTTTCTGAGGTAGACATCTCCTTTCATGTCTGTGAGGCTTCCTTCATAATGCTACGTTTTATTAATAAAACTTTCAAAGCACATTTCGTCGCCTCAGCAACAGTTTGTGTTCTCAGTGTGGTTACAGCTGTCAGTAGGTCAGCTATAATGATCTGGCCTAGATGGTACAGAAACAACCCTTTCCCTTCTCCTTAATAACTCAGGGGGGAGACACTGAAACCAATTTTTAATCCTAAAAATAATTCTCTTGGACTTTTCCAGATCTTCCTTAGAAAGAGAGAACTGCTAAATTCTTAGCTTTTCTCCAGTGAATAGCTTCATTATTGTTCAGTGTTTAAGAAATAACATTGACACCTGGTGTTCTGTGCTGCGAGCCCCTGCTAACCATCCTGTGCTCTTGTGTCCCTGCAACTGCCCGAGCTCTCAGCTTTGCAGGACACTCCATTGCCGGGAGCAGGAGCTCCGCCCGTGGCAAAGGTCGTGAGGAAGGAGGCTCGGCACATGCAAAGGCGGGATCGAGCCTCAGGAGTCCCCCTGGAAATTCTCGAGCATCTACCCCCAAAACCAGAGTCTGCCTACTTTCTGCTTTGTGCTCTCACCTACACCTCTGACTTTACGGGGGGCTGTCCCCCACAACCTCTCTCTGAAAAAAAGAGTTAATTTACAGCTCCAGTTAATAAAGTTCCTGGTTGTGATAGTGTTTTAACCTACAAACTCCTTTGAAAGTCCTCTAGCCTGCCTGAATAGGTTTTTCCAGCCACATGTGATTGCTCAGAGCCTTCCAACTGTGAGAGGCAGGAGATGTTCTAAACTGTCTAAATACAGATTCCTTTGAGCAGTTAAAAGATTGATTAGAAATTGTATTGGTGAAGGGTTTTTCACTTGTTGGGCCAATGTTTGCTGCCAAGTTTCCATATCCCTTACCTGCAGTGTCCCTGGCAGTGTATTGATTAATATAATTGGTGTAAGTAGTAGCTTTAATGTTTGTAACCTTGGACCCTTGAGTTAATTCTTTTTCTTGTTATAGCCCACCACACCTTTGCCCTGTAGGAATGCAACTTTATCTAATGCTTTTGGAGGGTGGCGCCTGACTAATCACCTTTAGAGAAAAATAAGTTTTCTGAAGAAAGGGTCTTAAAATGTTAACAGGCCTCTGGGCCAGAAGATGATGCAAATCACCTAAACTTTTGCATATGATAAGTTTGCAGGAAGAAAGCCTGGCTTACTGCATGACTCTACCCCTTCCCCCTTTATCCTCTATGCATAACTTAAGGTATAAAAACTACTTTGGAAAAATCAAGCCTTGTTCACGGAAACTTGGTCTCCCCATGTCGTTCTTTCTCTCACCTTCTGGCTGAATTATTCAGCCTCTTTTCTCCACTGAATTTCTTCACTGAGCTATCCTTATTTAACCACTCTTTATATCCTTAATTAATGTTTAATTAAGCAATTGTTTCCTGATCCTCGCCGATGCTGTCCCCACTTCGAATTCCCGAATTTCCGGGATCCACCGGGGCTGGACCTCGGCACTCCATCTCTCTTTTAAGTTGGGAATTAAAGTACCATGTGCTCAGCTGTGTCTGACTCCCTACAACCCCATGGACTGTAGCCCACCAGGGTCTTCTGTCCCTGGGATTTCCCTGGCAAGAATATTAGAGTGGGCTACCATTTTCTTCTCCAGGGGATTTTCCTGACCCACGGATCGAACCTCTGTTTCTTGTGTCTCCTGCATTGGCAGGCAGATTCTTTACCACTGAGCCACCAGGAAGCCCAATTTCTGCTATACAGCAAAGCGATCACATAACACACATATACATTCTGTTTCATATCCTTTTCCATTAGGGTTTATCACAGGATATTGAATATTGCTCCCTGTGCTATTCAGTAGGACCTTGTTGTTTATTGATTCTATCTAGTATAATAGCTTGCACCTGCTAACCCCAAACTCCCAATCCAGCTCTCCCCAACGCTTCATGCCCTTAGCAAGCACAGGTCTGTTCTGTGTGTCTGTGAGTTTGTATTGTAGGTAGGTTCATTTTTGTCATATTTTAGATTCCATATATAAGTGATATTTTATGGTATTTGTTTTCCTCTGACTTCACTTAGTAGGATAATCTCTAGGTCCATCCGTGGTGCTACAAATGAAAATTCTTTAGTCTTATGGCTCCTTATTACTAAATTATCTGTAGTAGGTGAAAAACGCTGTGGAAAATTAACACATGTTCTCCATATTACATGAAGTAAAGTGGTAATGGGGAGGGGAAAATGGCTGCAAAAATATTTGGAGTTTAGATATTTTAGATTCATGAAGCAGCAAATTTAACAGTTAATATGATTAACAAGAGGACTTCATCTTGTTGAGCTCTTGCTAGTTGCTGCTGCTGCTGCTAAGTCGCTTCAGTCGTGTCCAACTCTGTGAGACCCCACAGACAGCAGCCCACCAGGCTCCCCCGTCCCTGGGATTCTCCAGGCAAGAACACTGGAGTGGGTTGCCATTTCCTTCTCCACTACATGAAAGTGAAAAGTGAAAGTGAAGTCGCTCAGTCGTGTCCGACTCTTAGCGACCCAGTGGACTGCAGCCCACCAGGCTCCTCCATCCATGGGATTTTTCCAGGCAAGAGTACTGGAGTGGGGTGCCATTGCCTTCTCCACTTGCTAGTTGCAGTAATTGCTTATTTTTAATCCCCATGACAAATCTGTGAAGAAATGTCATTTCTTCATCCTAAGATGTGGAGACTGAGGCTCAAAGAAGCGAAATGACATGCCCAGAATCTCATGATTCATAAGCAGTTGTGCAGGATTCAAATCTATATGTTTTGTTTTAAAATCTTTGCAGTTCTCATGATAGTGCAGTTTGCTCCAAATTTTAATTTCAAATAAGCAGTAAATAACTTTTTTATTATAAGTATGTCCCAAATATTTCACAGAGGAATGATTATACTGAAATTTAACTAGACAGTGTATATTTTTATTTATTTACTAAATCTGGCACTATAAGCCTCCCTAAGCAATTAGGACCAAGAGCAGGGGTGGAGGACAGAAAAGGATAAAATCTCTCTTCCTCCTATCCATTGTTCCTTTTGTTATTTCTGTGCCCTCTTTATATCTCTTGCCCAGCTTCTCCCAAGATAGCATTACCCATATCTGGTGATATTCTCACGTACACCCTAGATTCTGGTAATAATTTCTAGAGAGAATGTTTTCAGTGACCTATGTCCTAAATCAATGGGCCAAATTTGGACACCAAAGTTAAAGATTGCCAATCTTCTTTCAGATAATGCAAAGTCTATGTTCCTTAGTTTTTAGTTGTCAGATTTTAGCTTGGTAATTACAAAAATTATTCTAAAGAGAGGACATGCAAGGTCGTGGGGAGGCATCTATGTCCGATCCTAATGAGATTCAGAATTTGTTCTATGGGAGCTGTAAATCAACCAAAACTTGCTATCTCATAACAAGCACTGTTTGATTCTTGGCAGGATTTCAAAGATACCATCCTATTCTTGAGGATGAGTTAAAGGCACTAAGAGACAGAGAAGTATATTTGGAAATGATGCTTTTACAAAATTTGAGGACATCTATGTACACACAGCTGTACACCACCAGCACAATGTCCAGACTGGGACATTTTTAAATGGCGGCCCTGGGTGTATAGAAATGGTGATGCCATAGACTCATGCAGTCAGGCCAGGAATGTAATATATGTGTCAAACACAGTTGTTATTGAAGCTGTTCCTGTTTAGTGTTCACCTCAGGATGAAAGAAACCTTTGTGATCGCCTGGCTTCCGGCTGCTTTATCCTGGTAGCAGCTGAGGTGCAGGAGGTCCCAGGGACTCTGTGTCTACTCACGGTACCTTGGGGGTGACTGGGAGCATTGCTGTAGCCTTGTTTTGCTCCTTGGAGTGGAAGGCTGGGTGGCCAACGCCCCTGCCAGTACTGAGCATGTTCCTCAGTGTGGGATTTGGTAAAGTAAATGAACTAAATAATTTTCTGGACACACACTCTAGTTTTTGAGTCATAATAGTTGCTTCAATCCATCTTTCTATTTAAGAAGTACTACCCCAGTCTATTCATGCTTCCTCAAGTTGTATCAGAATTCAGGATACATTCTAAAGGCATGTTCTCTGCTGAGAAATGCTCTGAAAGTGGGGTTCTATAATGAACATTATTCAGAAAGATGACAAAGATGACAAATACTGTACTGTAAACTCTTTATCTCAGAATCTGGAATAAATGAACCCACTATTGTAATCAGTAAAATGTAGTATTTAATAGTATTCAAATGTTAATCTGGGGAGAAATTTTTAAAAAGTTAGTGAAAGGATTTTTTTTCTATAACTTTCCTTTTCACTTCCAGTCCCTTACTTTCTCTGATTTTTTTTTTATTAAATCCAACTTTTTTGCTACCATATTTGAACAGAGCTTAGTCTCATTCCTGCCAAAGTTCTAACTTAAAGTGAAAAGCTGGCAGCTTCTGTAGATTGTTGTTTTTTATTTTTTAATTGTAGGTATTGCCTCATTGAATTTTGGCTTTTAATTTTGCTTCTTTTCAGCTGTGCTGGGTCTTCGTTGCTGCACAAGGGCTTTCTCTAGTTGTGGCGAGCACGTGCTACTCTTAGTTGCAGCGTGAAGTCTTCTCACTGTGGTGGCTTCTCGTTGTGGAGCATGGGCTGTAGGCGTGCATGCTTTCGGTGGTTGCAGCTTGCAGACTCAGTAGTTGCAACTCTCAGGCTCTAGAGCACAGGCTCAGCAGTTGTGGCTCATGGGCTTAGTTGCTCCGTGGCATGTGGGATCTTCCTGGACCAGGGATCAAACCTGTGTCTTTTGCATTGGTAGGCAGATCTTTACCACTGGGCCACCAGTGAAGCCCTGTAGATTGTTTTTAAGAGTACTTATTAAAGTTTAATTTTTTTAGCATACAGTTGATTTACAATCTTGCGTTGGTTTCCAGTCTACAGCAAAGTGATTCAATTGTACACATATGTATATTCATTCTTTCCAGATTTTTTTCCATATAGGTTATTACAGATTATTGACTAGAGTTCCCAGTGCTATACAGTAGGTCCTTGTTGATTATCTATTTTATGTATAGTAATATATATATGTTAATCCCGAACTCTTAATATATGTCTCCCTCTCCTTCTCCTTTGGTAACCATACTTTTTGTTTTTTGAAGTCTGTGAGTCGGTTTCTGCTTTGTAAATATGTTCATTTGTATCATTTGTTTAGATTCCATATGTAAATGATATCATATGATATCCTAATTTTGCCAGCCTTTCCTAATTGTCTCCAAATTTTTTACATTAATATAATGAATGCTGTATATTTAAACTATGCTTATAGGACTATTTTCAATTAAATTTGTAATATTTCATCCTAATTGTTGCGGCAAGAATGCCCATGTAGTTGCTCTAAAAATAGACCTAGAGTCAATCCCACCTTTGTCACTTACCATCAGTGGCAGGTTATATTTTCCCAGATGGCCACAGCAGTTCTGTCCCTCATGCTCTTATAAGGGGCTATTGACTCCACTCAAGGTGGGAGGGGGCCATATTTTGCCCCTTGAACCTGGATAGGTCTTTAATTATCATAGAAGTAAAATTATATGACTCCCAAGACTAGGTCTTAAAAGGTATACATGAACTATTACACAGCAATAAAAGGAACTAACTGTTGATGCCTGCACAATTGGATGGATCTAAAGGGCGTTATGTGTGGTGAAAAAAGTCAGTCTTAAAAGAGTACACACTATACAATTCCATTTATGTAACGTTCTTGAAATGATCAAACTATCGAGTTGAAGAGCAGGTGAGCTGTTGTCAAAGGACAGGTAAGTGGGTGTGACTATAAAAAAATAGCACAAGTTGTTCTTGATGGACCAGTTCGGTATGTTGATTGTGCTGGCAATTATATGAATCTTAACATGGAATCAAATGACACAGAATGTACGTCCATGCACACACACACACACATGCACAAATGAGTGCACGTAACAACTGGTGAAATGGATTAAATTCATAGTCTAGTTAATTGTGGTTTTAATTTCCTGGTGATGATATCGGTCTACAGTTATAAAAGATCACTATGGGGAAGCTGAGAGATGGGTTCACGAAACTTTACTACTATATTTGCAACTTCCTGTTAGTCTAAACTCAATATAAAAAGTTTTTTTTTTTTTTTTTAAAAGGCAGTACAGCTTTTATTTGTCTTCTCAGGATGTTTGTCTTTGGAGCCCAGCTGCAATGACATGGGAATGTCTAGGCCACATGAAGAGGTTGTCTGTGGGGTTCTGTGTGACAGCCCCATATGGGATCCTATCAACAGACACATGAGTGGAGAAACAGCCACACCTGCCATCGGACTGTAACCACATGGGAGACCCCAGGTGAGAAGCGCTAAGAACTGCCCAGCTGAGCCCAGTCAACTTGTAGCGAAGTAACAGTAAAGTAATCTCATTGTTTTAAGCCACAAAGTTTTGAAATAATTCATTAGGCAACCAAAGATGACCAGAACACTATCAATGTGATCCGCGCACCTCTGTGCCCCAGGTTTTTAATTTATTTATGAAAAAATAATAGTGCCTGCATCAGTTTATTGCAAGCATGAAACAAGTAATCAAACAACGCAGCTAGGGCAGTGCCCATATGAGATAGATGTTAGCTCCCATTATTATTACTGCATAACCAAACTATAATAAAAGAACAATTAAGATGAAATAGCCCATTTAGCTCTGGGTCCTTTACAAAGTGACACTAAATGACATCCCCTCTTGTCCCTAGAGATTGAGAGCGAGCTGCAAGAACTTGGCGATAGAATGGCTTCTATCTTGAGCACATCCTTAAATGACCTCTACCCTCTGGTTTCCCTGTGGGGTAAATGTACATTCTAAAAATAAATGCTGGTTCTGTTAAGTTACCCCCTCTCCCTTAACCCCAGAGGGAGCAACTTTTTTCTTCTATATGGGTTAAAAGTATTGGTGGATGCTAATTCGCTTCTTGGAACATTCTTTTATGGAAAATGTCTGTTGCTTGAACAACATTTGAGCTAGTTGGAATTCCATTTGGTAATACCCAGCATTATAAAAGGCCTTCTCCCTTTCCCCAATTTAACCACAGAGTGTGCTAAGTCAAAGTATCTTTAAAGCCCCCTTTTCACTTCACAATTTAAAAAAATTACAATTTTTTATATTATAAAAATTATATATATATATATACACACACATACAAAATAGGAAAAAACTCTATTCCTACCTCCTGACCACATAGTTATTGTCTCCATGGGTCGGGGCAGCAGACCACTTTAGAAGGAAGAACTGGCATAAAAGGAAGCCAAATTGATGAGGAAGATTGTGGAGCCCTGAGGCCTCCCCCAGAGAGTCTGAATTTCCTTCAAGGGTTAGTGCCAGGTTGGAAACCAAGGAGGGGTCGTTTCACCCCGAAGTGCTGACTGCAGCTGCCTGGCAGGGCAGGGTTGTGCTGAGGCAGTAGAGGCCCTCAGGCAACATCTGGAAAAATACTTAGGACTTCAGACTTTGGAAAATGCCAAATCAGTAACCCTTAGGTTTTAGTCCTTGCCCGTGATTTGTGTGGGTTTTTTTCGCATGTTGCCCTGGAATCAGGATCCACTATGATGATCTCAGTCCGGTCAACCTTGTCAATAATATTTAAACCCTAGAAATAAAGAAGAAAATGAGGAAAACAAAACAAAACTGATGTGTGGGACTGGAAGAGAGAGGGCGTTGCTGGGGAAAGCAGAGGGGTACACACACACACACACAGAGAAGAGTGCTGGGGAAAACAAGGCTAAACACACATGCAGAGATGACGGAACAGTTTCTGCATCATCAATTTGTTTATCTGAGTTATCCCAAACACATTAAAATATAGCCTGAGCTACATTTCCCTACTGCAGCTGTGACAGTGTCATGGTAGCCTATTTCCTGACATATTTGTGATTAATGGCCTAATTAATCTAATATTATAAACCAACGATATACTTCAGTTAAAAAAAAAAAGGACTTTATTGCTAATTTGATGCCCTTTATTTTGTTCCCTTACTGATAATGGTTTTACGGCCTTCGTTCAAGGTGATTCTTAATCATTGATAGCAAGGTATTTCAGTTCAGAAGGTAGGAATGTGATGTCTCATACAAATGAGTAAAATATTTATTTAAATGTTTAAGACCTTAGGAGGCCTTTTAGAGTATACTTGTCAGGAGTTGTCAGTGATAGTTTTTCGTTCACCTGGATCCCCTTCTTTAACATGAAGCTGAATGCCTATCCCTTTCTACCTGAACGAGCTTTTCCTCTGACTTCCTTTGACACTGACCTCCCCTGTCTGTCCCTTCTTTTTCATTCTCCCTGCTTCCTAAATGTGGCGATCATTGACCACCTACTGTTCTTATTTTGCTTTTGCTATTTTTTCTTCAAGTGTCTATTTTTAAGACTTCAACTACTGTGCATATCTCTAGCCCTGTCTTCAATCCATCTTTAGATGCTGCTAGGAATTCTCCAGCCAGGTGTTCTGCCTATCTCAAATTCATTGTGTCTATAACTGAACTCATCTTTAGCTTGGAACCAGCTAAATCTTGGGACTTCCCTATTTTTGACTGTGGTCTGTTAGTGATTCACTCACCTAGACTCCAGAAGAAGGATCTTTAAAATGCATTTTCTTTTGTTTATTTTGAAAGTGAAATCTCTGCTGAGTGGATGATGAGGAAATTAAGATTCTGTCATTCCAAAGATGTGTGAAACAGCTTTTACCAATATAGATGTTTTACTGAATATTTTAGCAGTTAACTCTAAAAACCAAGTTGATAAAGATATTAAATGAAATAGATGGTACAGAGCTCTATACTATGTTTACTTGTATTTTTTCCTAACATGTTTACCATAGACATGAAACAAGTGTGATAGATATAAATACATATAGAGTTAATAGCTTGGGCTTCTGTTGTGGCTCAGCTGGTAAAGAATCCGCCTGCAATGCAGGAGACCTGGGTTTGATCCCTGGTTTGGGAAAGTCCCCTGAAGAAGGGAAAGGCTACCCACTCCAGTATTCTGGCCTGGAGAATTCCATGAACTGTATAGACCATGGGGTCACAAAGAGTCGGACACGTGACTCTTTGTCGGTTCACTTTCACTTGAAGAAGCCAGTGAAAGAAAACACACGGGATTAGCTACATAAAAGACAAACTATGGGCTTGATTCTTATTATGCTATTTATAGGCAAAATAGTTAGTGACCTGCTATTTCTGAAGGGTGACTGACACTTAATGGAATTAAAATAACCATCTGCAAACTATTTCAAGTGGAAAAGCTTATGTCTCCTTGACTCCAAGAAGATTTCACAGGATGCCTTATTTCTTATGGGAGGCATTGAAAGCATTCCACACATGGTTGAGAATCCAAAAATGGTTTAATGCCCATGTACAACGCAGATGATAAGGTCTGAATACCCTTCTACATACAAAATCAGTCATGAGTCCATTGCTGGAGACTTTGAGAACAAAGTATGAGCTTAAGCCACTTCCTAAAAGAGAACTAGATGAGAAATAAATGTGTGAGTAGGAAAATTCCATCCTCTGATGATTAAGATACATCAGCTGGGAGTTTGCGAAGTAGTCACATCAAGCCTGATGCTTTTCCAGGAATTGTCTGAGGAAATAGGACTTGTATCACTGAATCAGGTGAGTTAGTCACAACTTTGCAAAAGGGCAAGGATTAAAGCATTTATTATACAGATAAAGATGTTGCTTGTCTTACCATAGCATTGAGTAATTCTAGAGAAGGCGATGGCACCCCACTCCAGTACTCTTGCCTGGAAAATCCCATAGATGGAGGAGCCTGGTGGGCTACAGTCCATGGGGTCGCTAGGAGTCTGACATGACTGAGCAACTTCACTTTCACTTTTCACTTTCATGCGCTGGAGAAGGAAATGGCAACCCACTCCAGTGTTCTTGCCTGGAGAATCCCAGGGACGGGGGAGCCTGGTGGGCTGCAGTCCATGGGGTTGCACAGAGTCGGACACGACTGAAGTGACTTAGCAGCAGCAGTAAATGGAGCATCTGTAACCAGAAAATCTGGAAACTTTTAAATAGGTGAGAGTAGCTCTATAATATTAGAATCAAAGTTTTCAGGTTCTATCACATAAATACTTTGGAATTTACATAGGAAATTCATAATATCTAAATCTTACAAGAAGTGCCTTGCTTCCTACTTCCTATTCCAAGGAAAAGAGAAGACAAGCAATTACCACCTGAACCAAATGAACAAAGCTAACTTCACCAGTTTTGGGATAAACCAGTATCATATGCCCTTTCCCCCCTTTTCCATTACTATACCCTGAGGAAACTGTATCCCTTCAATGGTATTTCTGCCTAAAATGCAAAACTTGAATCTAATTGCAAGGAGACATCATCGTTGCTGTTTAGTTGCTGAGTCCTGTCTGACTCCTTTCTGACCCCATGGACTGTAGCCCACCAGGCTCCTCTGTCCATGGGATTTCCCAGGCAAGAACACTAGAGTGGGTTGCCGTTTTCTTCCCCAGGTGATCTTTCCAAGTATCAGACCTGTATTTCTTACAGTTCCTTCATTGGCAGGCCGGTTCTTTACCACTGAAAAACCTGGGAAGCCCAAGGAAATATTGCTGCTGCTAAGTCACTTCAGTCGTGTCCGACTCTGTGCAACACCATAGACTGCAGCCCACCAGGCTCCCCCGTCCCTCGGATTTTCCAGGCAAGAACACTGGAGCGGGTTGCCATTTCCTTCTCCAGTGCATGAAACTGAAAAGTGAAAGTGAAGTCGCTCAGTCGTGTCTGACTCTTAGCGACCCCATGGACTGCAGCCTACCAGGCTCCTCCATCCATGGGATTTTCCAGGCAAGAGTATTGGAGTGGGGTGACATTGCCTTCTCCGAAGGAAATATTAGACAAACTCAAATGGAGGGACTATCTACGAAATATAATACTCTTAGAAAACTGCCAAGTTATAGGAAAAAAAGAAAGGTTTAGGAACTGTTTCAGACAAAAGGAGACTTAAGAGATGAGACAGCAAACTACAATGTGTGATCCTGGATTGAATCCTGGAAGAAAAACTGTAAAGATAACTGGAGCAGTTGTTGAAATTTAAATAAGGATTATGCTGTATTAATACTAAATTTCCTGATTTTGATCATCACATTGCAATTATATAAGTGAATGTCCTTGTTCTTATTAGGAAATACACACTGGATTACTTAAGGATAGAGGGGCACAAATCTTCATATTACATTGAAATGGTTCAGAAAGAAGTGTGTGTGTTGTGTATGGAGAAAGATGAAATAAAAAATAGTACAAAAGTAAGAATTTGGTAAAGGATTATGGGATTTCTTCATACCAGTCTTATAATTTTTCTGCAAATTTGCAGTATCAAATTAAAAGTTACAAATGATGCTATGTCTGCAAAATTCAATTTTTTCAGAATTTGAGAAACCATCCAAATTCAGAGCTGTTCAGATACCTTGTTTCAGAGGAATTGGCAATTTGAATTTTATATTTGCCCTAGTATTAAAAACAGGGACTATGAAACCAAAGTATAAAAGTGATAAAAGTACAGTTTTATCAGTGTCTATATAAATATTCAAAGTCTTCCTTAATATTTTTTATACTGGTTTCTAATCTTGTCTCCTCACAGGTTGAGAGATAAGACCCCTATTTGGGGGACATTGTTAGTGCATATTCAATAGAGGTGGGAAATCACTTGTCGGAAGTGTCTTAGAAAGACTGTATCAGACAATAATACAGGGAGCTGTGATTCTTTTTTTTTAAAGTCTTTTATTGAATTTGCTACAATATTGTTTGTTTCTTTCGTGTTTTGGATTTTTAGCCAGTGGTATGTAGGATCTTAGCTCCCTGACCAGGGACTGACCCGTCCACTCCCCAACCATGGTGCACTGGGCATTGGAAGGTGAAGTCTTGACCACTGGATAACCAGGAAAGTCCCTGGGAGCTGATTCTAATTTAGATCTTATATATTTTCAGGTAAAAATCCTAAGAAACAGTATTTGCGATAAAGAGAATTTCGAACTCTCACCTCTCTCACAGATCTTGCTGTTGTTACACTGCTGCTGCTGCTTCTAAGTTGCTTCAGTTGTGTCTGACTCTGTGTGACCCCATAGACGGCAGCCCACCAGGCTCCCCCGTCCCTGGGATTCTCCAGGCAAGAACACTGGAGTGGGTTGCCATTTGCTTCTCCAACACATGAAAGTAAAAAGTGAAAGTGAAGTCGCTCAGTCGTGTCCAACTCTTGGCGAGCCCATGGACTGAAGCCTACCAGGCTCCTCCGTCCATGGATTTTCCAGGCAAGAGTACTGGAGTGGGGTGCCATTGCCTTACACTAAGCACGTTATTTTCCAGGCCAATTCTGATCCTCTAAGTTACAAAATAAACCATTAGCCTCTGGATGTATTGATCAGCATCTGATCATTTGATGATTTTAGAACACTAACCGGTTCTTGGCCCAATGCTGACCCTGACATTGTTGTTCAGCATGGGGTTTGGTACCATCAACCAACACTCATCTGATTGGTTCCCAGGATGTGTGACTGCTGGAGGGACTATTTATGATCAACCAATCCAATGCCACCCTTTTGTTTCATGGAATGTTTTCTCTTTCCATCCAAACCTGAACATGTGTTGGGACAGGAGAGAGCCCCAGCTCAGCTATAAGGATTCCTTGATGCCAGGTCAAAATGGCTGCTGATGTACTGTGTCAGCTTGATCAAAATGCCCAATTTCCTTCTCCAAAATACAGAAAATGATGGGATGTGGAGCAGGCTTTGTCCAGGTCTGTAGAGCTGAAAGCTTGGGAAATGTCTTTGACTGTTTCTTCCCCCAACACCCACATTTCTTGGGAGCCCCCAATCCCCTCCTGTTCTACTTTCTTTTCTCAGGATCCACCCCACTCTCTCCACTTTCAGTGCCATTGTCCCAGTTGAGATCTTCGTCTTTTCACCTTGTAACTGGTCTTCTTTCCTCAGCTGTGCTCACCACACCCTGCGTCATTCCACTACTATGCATTCTTCACAAAAAGTGCCCAAAGTGTTATTTTTTTAAATGAAAATATGATCATGTCCCTCCCTTAAGTTTTCACTGGCTCCCTATTAACTTATATGCTAATAATACTAAACTCCTCAGCATACACATAGACTCAATTCCCTAATATTCCCTTTTGTTCCCTTTTTGTTCGATCTTTGGTGTTCTTTCCCTCTCTCTGTAGAATCCACATCTTACTATCTGTTTACCTAACCATTTTCCCCCACAGTAAACTCCTTGAGGGCAGAGACTTTTTTTAAAACCAAATTCCTATGGCTAGGATCTAGCAGGGTTCTGGGTACCTGCAATACAGTCGATAAATAAAAACTCAGGAGACTAGTTCATTAGCAGTGAATTTTAATTAAAATCGATAGTTTAGATGAAGAACAGGACTAGAATAGTGTTTACAATCAACTTCTGAAAAATCACATTTATATAAAGGAAATAAAAGAGGCCAGCAGAGGTCCAAAAAAAAGGTGCAGCTTGTATTATTGCACTTGGATGAAACATGCTGTTCAAGGTCGCAAAATACTTAGGCCACACAAGGCCAGGAGCAGGAGACAAACACAGAGGACAACCCCCACCCCACCACCACCCAGGTAGTATTTCTTCTGGATTCTCCAAGGAGCTCAAAAATATTTAGTATTTTTAAAAGATTCAACTAGAGCTCTTAACAAAGATGAATCTTCAACACGTTTTAGTTACGGCCATGCTCTTCATTTCAAATCATATGCAAGTCTAACATGCAGCTTCTACTGCAAATAATGAGATATCTGTTACGTTAGAATGATCCATGGCCCCAGGCCATGGAAAGCGGGAAAAGGAATGAATCTCTACTTTATACAATTTCAGGGAATAATACCGTGGCTATAGTTTATCCTTTTGAGCACTGTTCATTTTGGTCATTGATCTCAGCACATGAGAAAAAGTGACAGTGAGTACAAGTGGACATTAAAAATAATTCCTAGGCTATTAGTAGAAAATAAAATTTAAAAAAAAGTCCCCGGCCACGTTCACAAAGGTGGCATAACTGTATGCATAAGAAAAAGGCTGTAAACTTATAGAAAAGATAAACTCTGGCTTCTAAACAAATTACAAAATTGATTTTGCCTTTACCCTTGAGAGTTATAGAGAAAAATGTAAACCAGTAGACCCTAGTTACCAGAAAAAAAAATATCCTCCAAAGACAAGAAATGACCTTAAAGTTTGGCCTGGGCTAGTTTTAACTGCAGGTTCTCTCCGAGTTTATCCATGAACTCAAATGTATTCAAGTAGTCAGAACGTTGCACACTAATAGAGGAAGGAAAAAAGAAGGAAATTTAGTTTGTCTCTCATCTGGTAGCAGGTAGAGGAAAAGTCTGGGACATGCTACTTAAAGTAGCATTCTATTTATTTCTAGAAGAAAAGTGATTAATGTTAACAAGCTGCAAGTTTATGGCTGATGACTGCATTTACTGTTCAAGGAGCTGACCCAGGCTACAGGCAGTCGGAGTGGAGCCAGGCCACACACACACACTCCCAGGGGTTCCTGGTCTTTAAGAGTAAAACTGCCCCAGAGCTTCATTCAGACTAATGCCTGGGAGACTGAAATCATCCTACTTATTTTTCATTCTTCATTAAAATAACTGAACATATCCAGGTACAGTCATCTTTTTACTTATATCCCTACAAATTGTCACATGTCCTAAAACAAATAAACAAACAAAAAACCACTCTGGTGCTCTTATATCTACCTTTGTCTTTCTTACAAAACAAAAGACAATGGACTGGCTCTCATAATCCTGATGACAGGTGCCTATCCAAGTAGGCTTAAAAGTAACACACTGATAGGAACATTTCAGACATTGTATTCTTGCTGAAAATTTAAAATAAGAAAGATGTAGTAATGGAGTATATCCCCATGACTGATGTATACTGACCCTAACAGAGATCTCTGAGGACCCACGAATGAGACATGGGATTGGTGTTAGATTTTAGTATCAATTCTTTTTTTAAAAATTTATTTTTTAATTGAAGGATAATTGCTTTAGAGAATTTTATTGTTTTTTAGTATCGTTTCTTGACATGTGCCATAGTAGCCAGCTTTGATTGAGGGAGGAAATCCCTGAATAGCAGCTAATTCAGCTGGGATACAGGCTACCATGTTCTCAAAAAAGTCCTGGGCAAAACGATTATCTGACGGTCGGCTACAGATACTTAAGGAAGGGACTATACGCAACTGGACATCTTGTACCTGTGCTGCTTACTTTTCTTACTAAATTGAAGATAAAGAGGTGGAATAAAACAGTCCTGGAGGTCCCTTTGTTTCAAAATGTCTGTACTTTTGTTATATTAAGCAGAACCTTGCCACCCAGTTGACTGCCAACTAGATCAGGGGTGAGCACACTACAGCTTGACTCATGAACTCAGTCCGGGCTGCAGCCTGGTTCTGTACACAGGGTTTGATTGGAACACTGCCACTCCCCTTAGCTCTTGTATCACCACTGACTGCTTTCCCGCCGTGGAGGCAAAGTTCAATACTTGCCATATGTTCTGTAAAGCCTGAAATATTTATTATCTGACAGTTTACACATAATGTCTCCTGACTCTTGAACCAGATGACAAATCATAATTCATGTAACTCCAGAAACCACTTGATATTTTGAGCCCAGTAAGGATAAATGGTAATTTGACCACAGAGCTTACAGCATCTTATACTTACTTGGGTAAACCTTTAATACATGCAGCTAAGTCCTTGGTCATGAAGCCAGCCTCAATGGTCTCAATACAGACTTCTTCCAAAGCCTTTGCAAAAAAGCTGAGCTCTTTATTGTTATCAAGCTTAGCTCTGTGGGCTAAGCCTCTGGTCCAGGCAAAAATGGAAGCTGAAATACAGGGGGAATAAAAAAAAACAATTCAATCATGCTGATTAGAAATATTCCCAAGTCTTTGACAAAATAGAATATTTCTTTTGTTTAGGTGACTGATTTCATTGGATGCTATTCACATGAGCTGTAAGTTTCAGGAAATATTTTATCAAATAGAAACTTAAAAAAAAAAACCCTGCATTTTTGTACAGGAAATGTTTTGGATTTTGTAGCTTTAAGAAAGCATATAGTCATGGTAGGGAACTTACTAATTTGGAATAGGTCACAACCTCTTTTATCTCGTCTGTACTGGTCTCTTCTCTTTCCAGGCTGTAATCTGTTTTTAAAGTACTGTCCTTGAGGACTTCCCTGGTGATCCGGTGGTTAAGAATCCACCTGCCAATGCAGGGGACGTGGGTTCAGTCCCTGGTCTGGGAGAATTTCACATGACATGGACACCTGAGCCTGTGTGCCACAACTACTGAGCCCATGCTCCAGAGCTCGTGCTCTGAAACAAGAGGAGCCGCTACAACGAGAAGTGCATACACTGCAACTAGAGTAGCCCCCACTCTCTGCCACTAAAGAAAGACTGTGCACAGCAACAAAGACCCAGCACAGCCAAAAACAAAACAAAATTAATTAAAAAAAAGTATTGTCCTTGAAATTTAGTTAGGGGTCTGTCAATGTGGCTTTAGATTCTCAGCCACATGTGATGTTTCACTGCAGCAAAAGAAAAGGAAAAGGAAAATGCTTGTTGATAACATTCTTCTCTGTAATATATATTCTCCCACAAAATGGAAAAGCATATATTGTGTATATTTTAAGAAACATATTAAAGCAGTTCTTATTGATAGGACAAATCAGCTGTTAGGTGATGGTTTTATACACAAAGCATTGGGCAGCCAAAGGAACACATGTTGGAGTCCCTTTGGAGATTTCTATTCTGGTTGGAAATCAATGCAGCAGCCAACACTATCTTACCAATGGGATTGGTGGATGTCTCTTGTCCTTTCTGGTACATTCGGTAGTGACGGGTTACAGTCCCGTGGGCAGCCTCTGCTTCTACTGTCTTGCCATCTGGACAAACCAGCACACTGGTCATCATGCCGAGAGAGCCATAACCTGTGAGCGGCAGAACATGAAGGATGGGATTCAAGTGTAGGAAGAGTACTGCGTCTCCCAGAGAGGAAAGAAAAGGACTTCATCTTGACAGGACTCAGTGGACAAAATAAACGTGGGTGCATGGAGTCATCATTCTTCTGCCTTTCAGAAAAGGCTATGTCTTTCCTCACTTATTTACTTCAGAGGCACCTGCTCATGGTCTGACTGCCTGTATTCCACCCTAGTTCCATGACTTCCTAGCTACTGTGGCTGTTTCCTTACCTGTAAAATGGGTATAGCAGGGCTTCCCTGGTGGTACAGTGGATAAGAATCCACCTGCCAGTGTAGGAGAAGCAGGTTCAATCCCTGGCTCGGGAAGATCACACATGCTGAGGAGTAACTAAGTTCAAGTGCGCCAGCTACTGAAGCCTGCACACCCCAGAGCCTGTGCTCTGCAGCAACACAAGCCACCAGTGATAAGCCTCCACTCTCCACAACTAGACAAAGCCTGAGTGCAGCAATGAAGACCCAGCGTGGCCAAAAATAAAAATCCATAAACACATCTTTAAAAAAGGAGGGGGGGGGGAGAATAATAAAAACACCTACTTCATAGGGCTGTTGTGAGCATTAGATATATATGCATATATTCATGACTATATATGAAAGGAAAACACATTCTTATTCCTTAGAATACTACCCTCCAGAGAATAAGAGTTCAGTATATTACTGTTATGCTCTTGTGCAGATGCTCTGCTATTCTGGGAAAATAAAGATTCAGGAGCTGTCTCCAGCCACCAAGCTGCTCACAGGCTCACACGGGACTGGGAAGAGAAAGCTGGTTCAAAGCAGAATAGGATGGATCCGAGCACCTCCCACTCGGCCCTGCTCTCCTTTACAGCCTCACCAGAACGATTCTGTTCTGTGGTTTCCTAGTCAGAGAACCAAATACCAACTTTAAAGTCCATGTGATTGACTTTCCTTCTTTTACTCATTTTTTTTTTACACTCAAATTCAAAGAACACTTTTCGCCATTTTTGCTACCTCCTAATAGTACCTGTGGAGTTAACAATGCAAATTTATAATAGGCTGCCACCTTTTTTTTGAAAGTAAGGAAAAAAACTTAATAAACTCTTTGAGTACAATTAGCAATTTCTGTACTGAATTAGCAGCTCCTTTCCTATCACTATGTTGGTATGAAGCTTCAGTAGAGGTTCAAATATTCACTGACTGGAGATGTCTGGGGCCATATCCATGGTGATAGTCTATCTATTTATCCATGAGACACTAGTTGGTACCACTGTCAAAACTGAGGACAGAAATAAAACGTTTGGTTTGAGTCCAAAGTAGTTCATGCCTCTAGAAAAGAATGCATGTGAGGACAGCTTTGCTGTCTTTTAATCTGCTTTGCTGAAGTCACCTTTATCTGCAGGCACTGCCCAGACACAGAGTCTTGGTTCCAGGTATCTTATCAGTGCATGGCTGGACACTGCACTGCAGCATTCTTGCTCTGAAGTCCCTTGAACCTCCACAGCTTGACAATAACATATGTGATTTCCCTCCAGATACCCTCTTATTGCCATGAGGACATTTAGAAACCATGAGATGATCTGGGCCCATTCTAAGAACTCTGCTCTCCTTGCTTTGTGATAATTCCATCACAAAGATAACTCCTTTCTCTGCTGCATTCAAACGACTGTGATGACTTCCCAGGTGGCACTAGTGATAAAGAACGCGCCTGCCAATGCAGGAGACGTAAGAGATGTGGGTTGGATCTCTCTCTGGCTCAGGACAATCCCCTGGAGGAGGGCATGGCAACCCACTCCAGTATTCTTGCCTGGAGAATCCTATGGACAGAGCAGCTTGGCAGGTTATGGTCCATAGGGTCTCAGAGTTGGACATGACTGAAGTGACAGCACACAGCACACAAGAGAAACAGAAGGAGGGTAAAGAAAGACCTGGGTAACTCATTTATCTGACATCAAAGTTATCTTTAACCAGGCAGATCTACTGATTTTCAAACTGATAGCAATGATTAACTTTTCACAAGAGAAAGAAAAAGTAGTACTTCCTGGGGAAAAGCAAATACAACTGAAGTGAACACAAACATTCATCAGGGAAATTCAGTGCACACCGCTTCATGAGTAACTGAAATTGAAGGACAGCTTAGCACTGAGGAAGGCAGGGAAGAGAGAGCTTTTGCTCTTCTGGTCCTTATCTCTGGCATGAAGCTTCTGGTTTCTGGAATTTCTGCTTCTTTGCTCAGTTTCATGTGTTTAGAGCTCAGCAGTAAACACATATGTTTTACGTGGTATGGAACAGCTGTCAAGGCTGGCAAAAGGGATGTAATTTGTACCAGTCATGGGATGAACAGGCTCTTGGGAGGGAGGCCCCTTGGTTATAACCCTGGCCCCTTCTCTCCCGAGTCCCCTAGTGTTTTACATTCTTATTGGAAGGCAGGGAAAACAGTGATTTTCAGATTAGGTGATTGGGCTGCCCATTGGAGGCAGTGAAACTTAAGAGGGAAAAGAGTTGAGACATAAACTGTGTTAACATCTAAGGCTGGAGATTCAACCCCACTGAGTTACTTCCTGGGCACCCCTGAGAGAAGTCGCCTACCTAGTCTGAGCTTACTTTCCTCATCAGTCAGCTGAGAAGATGGACCTGAATGTCTCGCAGTGCTACCATTTCATGAGCTTTACCAATGGCTACAGAATCCCTCTTCCCACACCTGGGCACCACCTGTTGGCCGCAGGCCAAGCCTCACCTCCACTTGTCCTCCAGCTCCTTACCTTGGGCCACGGAGTCCGACTGCACGTCCCCATCATAGTTCTTACAGGCCCAAATGAAGCCCCCCTCCGATTTCATAGCTTGGGCCACCATGTCATCAATGAGCCTGTGCTCATACCAGATATTCTGAGCTTCAAACTCAGATTTGTACTGCCTGAGAAACGAGAAAGAGAAGAGAACAATAGACAAGGGAAATTGGTTTTGTTGGGATACCATCTGCCTCTCTGAAAGGCTGGAGGTGGGGCTGGAAGCAGCATGTTTTAGTGGAAGCAACACAAATTTGGGGATCTAACAGACATGGGCTGAAATCCCTGCCCACTCATTTTCTAGCTATGAAACTCCCATTTTCCCATCTGTAAGGGTGATTTCATCCACTTGGCAGAGATGTGAGAATTAAGCAAGACGACAGTGTTCCAAGTATTAATACTACTTTTACAGTTTTCAATATACTACTCACCGGTTTCTTGGGATTGAGCTTGCCTTAGGATATATATTAAAAAAAGAATATAAGGGGGTAGAGAAAGACTATTTTACTGCCCAGTATCATTCAGGAAACCTGGACAGCTCCCAAGTTTGATATAGATAGGGAATGGAAGGAGGTATTAAAATGTCTTGGGAAGGATACCTAAAATCCCAGCCCTGGTCTAAATGCTTGTATCTAAAGGGAGGAATGCCACCTTAAAAGTTAACAAGTACTCAAGCACTGTTGAATGTAAAATGATTATAAATGTAGATTTAAGTTCAAACAACTCCATTAAAGCAAAGTTTTATTTATTTTCTTTATTTAAATTATTGGCTGTGCCCCACAGCTTGCAAGATCTTAGTTTCCTGACCAGGGACTGAACCCACACCTTTCTCAGTGAAAGTGTGGAGTCCTAACCACTGGACTGCCAGGGAATTTCAAAAAGGAGAGTTTTAAATCATAACAGTGGGCTTCAGAAGGAATGGAAATGGGGTCTTCCCTGGTGGTCCAGTGGCTAAGACTCTGAGCTCCCAGTGCAGGGGCCCCAGGTTTGATCCTTGGTTGGGGAATTAGATTCCATGTGCTGCAACTAAAGACCCTGCGTGAGCAACTAAGACCTGGTGAAATAAATAAATATTACAAAGAAAGAAAATGGAATAGGCCCAATTCAGAAACTTACACATGTGGAAAATCAGAACTTTCTATCACTAACAGGGTACATTTACTCACACATTAAATAATCCTGGCTCTGAAAAAAATGTGGGACATTTATCTGAGAACACATTCCCCTTCTAAAAGCAACTCAAGAGTTTTGTTTCAACCCTTGTTAAATCTCAGTTCTGTCCTTGTCTTAATGAGATAGTGATGGTTTTCACTCAATTTGTCACAGAATCAAAGGGATAAGCATACAAATTCTATACTATAAATGGCGCCATTTGTGACCAAAAAAAGGAAAAAAAAGAACTGTAGTTACTTGTCATATATCTCCTGAAAGATGTCTTTAAAACGTCCATCGTATTTCTTCAGAATAGTGTTTTTGGTGCTCAGATACAAAGGCCAGTTCTTAGACAAAGCCATCTGGAAAGAACTGTGCGCAAAATCTTCGATTGACTTATCTTGATTATACATCCCCATGGCAACACCACCACTCTCTGTGAGGGGAAAACAAGGAAAAAAAAGAAAGGTAAATAGGGTACAGCTGTAGCAAGTCTAAATCCGCCCCCCCCCCCACCCCCCACCAAAATAGCCCGCTTCCAGCTCTCATGTCTGAGTTCAGGCTTCCAATTTCAGTATTCCATGCGTTTCTGAGACACATAATTGGAGGAAAGACAATTCTAGGTAAGGACATTCTAACTTGTTTTGAAAGGCCAATACACATGAGAAAAACATGGTCTTTTGGATCCTGAAATACCAAGAACTGATATGAACCAGAAACACACTGAAGAAGGGGTAAATAATTTTTAAATTCTTTTCACACTTTAAAAAATTTCAAGCATGTCTTTTAAGGTTTAAGTGTGCACTCAACCTTCAGTCACTAAGAATACATTTCAAACACAGAATGAAAATTCTTGTCATTTCCTTGAGGATACTGAAAGTTGGTTCTGCTTTGGCAGAAATAATCATGCGCCAAATCACTGGTGTTTCACAACTCTTACTGTTGAACTCTGTTATTACTGAAAGCTAGAACTTGAATCCAAGCTACTGCCCAGGGCCAGTTTGGGAATAAGGATGAGAGAGGTGCGGAAACTGGCAGAACTAGATTCCTTTAAAATGATATGACTTAGAGGAGGCAAGAAGAACAACAGCTAGGTAAATTTTGAGATTTTGTTTACGTGAGTTCTTTTAACAAGCTTAACAATGGGGAAAGTCCTCTATTCTTTCAACAACTTTTGGCTGGGATTTGCCATATTGAACCTTAGAAACAGCAAAATCGAGGGAAGAGAAGAAGCAAAAACAAAACAAAACAAAACAAAACCCAAACAGTCCACTTTTACAAAATAAACACTCAGAACCAGAAAAAAACTTCAGCAAATAAATAAAAGAGCCATTTTCAAACACAAACCCTACCAGAGCCAAAGCGTAGGATTATATAACAGGCAATTTGGGGCTATTAACATTTAATTTATGTAATTTGCACATAACAGATTCCTGTCAACCTTCCCTCCCTGTTTTGAGATGCATAATTATCTACCTGTATTTTCAATTAAGTGAATTAAGTGGCTAATTTCTTTTATGCCACAGGAAGCCAATGACTTTTTTATGTTAGGTTTTGAGTCCTGTGGAAATACTATAGATTCAGGTTGTATTTTTAGGCAGCCACGCAACTAACTTTAAAAAACCGGTGATAACGTTGTCTAAATGGCCTGTTAAAAAAAAAAAATGAAAAATACAAACATACCTGTGAAGTTATGTACTAGGTATACCGTTTTGGGGGATCCATCGCTTGGTGTGTAGGATATCTCTACTTTTCCAGGCCCCGGCACAACAAAATCGGTTGCTCTATACTGTATAGGGGGAAAAAAGAAAAGAAATCGCCAAACTGTCCTAACAAGAATTACATGAAGGGAAAAAAACCATAGAATACAGAGCTGGAAGACACTTGGACAATAGTACAGTGTAGCCCAACTTTCTAATTGAGAGATGGAGATAAAGAGGTCCAGAGAATCCCAAAGCTAGTTAGTAGGAGTACACATTAGAAATCAGTATTTATCAGGTGCCTACAACGTAAGGGGCAGTTTTCCAAGTACAAATATGAGTGTGAAAGAGAGTAACAAAGTATTCTCTCTTACAAAGCCTATGACCTAACAAAGTCATACAAAAGTGAAGCAACATTAAGAGCTTCCAAATGTCAACAGCGGGCATAGATAAAAAATGCTACTGGAAGATGGAGGAAGAGAAATGACCATAACCTGGAGTTCAAGGAAGTCTTCTCTTGGGGGATGACAATATACTAACTGTAGCACTGAAGATGGGCTTCCTTGGTGGGTCAGATGATAAAGAATCCACCAGCAATGTGGGAGACCTGGGTTTGACTCCTGGGTTGGGAAGATCCCCCACGAAGGCATGGCAACCCACTCCAATATTCCTGCCTGGAGAATTCCCACCGACAGTGGAGTCTGATGGCCTACAGTCCATGGGGTCACAGAGTCAGACATGATGGAGTGATTAAGTGCAGCATGGCATTGAAGATGATGTTGAGAGTGCTAATGCCTGGTCCTCACTATGAGACACACTTTAAGTGATTAACCTGTATCCCACATTAATCTCATTTGATTCTTCCATCAATCTTACAAGGGAGCAACTATGATGTAATGCAAATAACCCATTTAGGGTCTGGTCCTTGGACCTTCAGGGCTTGCTCTCTTCATGAACATCATTCTACTAAGGCCCAGCCCAGGACTTGCCCATAGAAAGCAATCATTCTGGAAGCAGCTGCAGTAGGCTGATGACCCTTAAGAAAGGGCCTTCTAAGGACAGCTACCTCTGTCACAGGTAAGGAAAAAAATCCGCAGCCCACACTAGGCATATGTCAATATTTGCTGCCTTGTACCTTCTTCAATGGCTTAGATTAGAATACTTTCAGAGTCAGGTACCAGCAGATGTCAGTCACACTTATTTATCTTTGTTTATGGCAATACTAAAGACAGCTGAAAGAAGAGCTGTCAGATAATGACAGACTAATATCTATTCTATGCAGAACATTTCTGATATTTATGGGTAGTAATTGATTCTCATTTCTCAAAAGGTGTCAAAGTACCATAAATGCTTTCTAGATGCTTGCAATTTTCAATCTAGTAGACTTTAGTAAACAGAATGACCATTCTTCCAGTGACTGATGCCACAATAATTTTTATAAAAGGGAAAAGGAAAAAAAGGATACAACTTAGAGCCATGTTCCCAGGACTAGTGAGTCTGTAAGCAATCTCATTTACATTCCCTCTTCTGAGCCTCTGAGAATTATCTGTGAAGGGAATTGCCAGGATGAAGGGATATCCTGAAATATACAGTAGAACAAAGTGAACTGCCGCTCAAGGATTGACCTGGTAACCCAGCCCCCAGGAACAGAGAGTGGTCTGCTCTGCCCATACTATTTTTAACGATGGTGACATCAAAGCCTCTGGGTGTCAGGGACAGAGACTCTTGTTTTTAAGGCTCTTCTAAGACATGAGCTGCTTTCTATGAAAGTCTAAAACTTTAGTTTCAACACAGAATTTTTATTTTGTTTAGTTGGTAATGTTTCTGTTTAATTTGGCAACAAGCCTAATTGTACATTAGTATAGAAACTAGACTTTTTTTATTCCCCCGAGGAGGAATGTTCTGAAGAGACTGCTTTCAACTACTGAGTTAGTTTGTCCTTTTATGCACGAAATGATCATGTTTAATATAATAATCTTTGGTAGTTCTCAATTCTGTCTGCACATTAGAATCACCTGGAGAGCTTTAAAACACCATGGAATTGAGATTTAGCTAGCGTAGGGTGGGACACAGGCATTGGAATTAAAACAAAAAAAAAGTTTTTTTAAAATGGCAAACAAAACAAAACAAAACAAACACCAAAAAGCCCATAAAAAGATCCTATTGTACAGCCTGGTTTGGTTGAACCACTGATTTAGTTAAACCACAGGAAATTATACGAAAATGTCTGTATCATATGGTTTAACATAATAAAAAGATAAAAAACAAAAACACGCCTATAAAAAAGTCATTTATAGTGAGATAGGTACCTGTAAGTTTATCCAAATTTACTTTTATCTAAATGTCTATGTGTGTGTGTATATATACACATATATATTCATTTCTTAATTCTATACCTCATTTGTGGGCTTTCCTGGTGGCTCAGTGGTAAAGATTCTGCCTGCAGTGCAGGAAACGTGGGTTTGATCCCTGGGTCAGGAAGATCCACTGAAGAAGGGAAAGGCTACCCACTCCAGTATTCTGGCCTGAAGAATTCCATGGACAGAGGAGCCTGGAGGGCTATAGTCCACGGAGTCATAAAGAGTCAGACATGACTGAAGTGACTGAGCACATACCTCACTTAATGGAAGTAGACACCAAAAGAGAATAAAGCACATATATATCAGAACTGCTGGGCAATCAAAGGCCTCAAGAAAAGAACAAGGAAAGTCAAGTCACGCCACCACGACTTACTTGATCCCCATAAGCATGACGACCTATGATAATGGGTTTTACCCATCCGCTCACAAGCCGGGGTATATTTTTGCAGATAATAGCTTCCCTGAAGACAGTGCCACCCAGGATATTTCGGATGGTGCCATTTGGAGACTTCCACATTTGTTTCAACTTGAACTCCTCCACTCTCTTCTCATCGGGGGTGATGGTGGCACACTTGACACCAACGTTGTACTTCTTTATAGCTTCTGCAGCGTCCTTGGTGACCTGGTCGTTGGTGGCATCGCGATTCTCTATGCCTAAATCGTAGCTGGGAGGGAAAGGTTGAAGGCGTAACTTTTCCAGACACACCTACAGGTGATTGAAGATACTCCCCGTCTATGCCCATGCACCACTCTATGCACGCCCTGCAGAAAGTGAAGGCTCCATACATACCTAAATCTGCTGAGTTTTAGCATTAGTGTACCCTCGACACAAAGATGGCTGCCAACTAAAAAAACCTCTAAGAAGGGCTAGACCGCTGGGCCAGACTGTGTTGGGGGAAGCAGTTGAGAAGGAAATGAAATAAAAACCAAACCACTGTACTCTTTCCTCTCAGCCTACTCTTTACCACTACTTTCTGCAGACTTTCTTCATCTGATTAGCATAAAAATCCAAACCTAAGTATTATTTTCCCCTTAGAAAATACTGTGCTCTAAAAATAAAGCAGCTGAGGACTTAAAGGATTTCTTGCAGTTTGGCACTGAAGTGGTGGGAGTTACAGCTGAGACAGTCACTGCCAAAAAATGTTAATCACTATTAAGGCCAATTAGCTGTATGTTGAACCTTTCCCTAAATCTCAGGCAAGTCTTTCTCCTGGAAACAAGCCTGAAGTTTATAGAATAAATAATGGAATCCAGCAGTGACTTTATATAGCCTACTGATTTATAGCTTAAAATACACCAACACCCAGACTGCAGGTTATTCAGTCTGTGAAAGAAAGCTGGTTGTCCAGAGCAGAGAAGACTGTAAAACCTTAAAGTAGGTAATAGTTTGTCAAAAGCAGGAAAAACAAAACAGTAATGTAACAGTTTATTTTGTTCTCTAAGGCTTAAAAAGTTTTCCAGTTTTTTCAGCTTTCAAAATTTGCTGAACCATCAAGCCCTTCAATCTTTCGTTTCAGTTCTGGTATTTTCCTTCCTTTAGATATCCCACTACTTGTGATGGAAATGCAAAAGGGCATCCAATCTGGTGATATATTTCCAAATAAAAATAATGCCAAACTGTTTTAACCGTTCGCACCTCCTCCCTCTCCTTGAGGGTGTATTGTCAATCTGTATTAATTGTCAACCTCCAGACCTCCTCAGGCTATCCTTCCTTCTTAATCTTCTAAGGGGTCACTTTGTACGCACAGCTGTGGATTGTGTGTAAATTTTCAACAAGACCTATAACCCTTTGTCTCAAAAACTTACGTAACTGCTCTTTGACCAAGTTGGCAGAATGGTCCTCAGAGCTTTCTGAATGACTGTCTCTTGGGCTATAATACTCAAGCTGACATGAATACAATTCTCCATTTCTTTCTTAGATTGATTATTAATTTTTTTTCATCAGCACTAACAAAGACACTCTTATCTTCTGACTTAGGAAGTGCTGAATATCTATAAAAAGTCCACTCCTAACTCAAACAGCAGTAGTCAGCAATATTCACGTTCATAGAAAACATTTTTCATCAGAAGAAGCTTACAGCACATCAGTGGGTTTTTTTGCTTCTAAGCGAAAAGAATGAATAAATGGTCCCAATCACTGTCTAGACAACAGAAAATAAAACAAATGAATCATTCCACTCGCCTCAAAAAGAACCAATCATGTAATAATAATAGCAATCTGGGAATTACTTACACTTGTTTAAGTCTCCAAAGATTTTTTAGTTTTTAGCCAGTGACTCTGCCTTCTAGGTAAAATGACTGTCCTTTAAAGCTCCTTATGCCTCTAGGCTAAAGAGAATCTTTGTAGCTATTATCATGGGAATTGTTCTGCAAATTCACCTATTGCCATGTACAGGAAAGTCACTCAGTTGTGTCCAGCTCTTTGTGACCCCATGGACTATACAGTCCATGGGATTTTCCAGGCCAGGATACTGGAGTGGATAGCCTTTCCCTTCTCCGGGGATCTTCCCAACCCAGGGATCGAACCCAGGTCTCCCACATGGCAGGCAGATTCTTTACTATCTGAGCGACAAGGAAAGCCCAAGAATACTGGAGTGGGTAGTGTATCCCTTCTCCAGGGGATCTTCCCGACCCAGGAATTGAACTGGGGTCTCCTGCATTGCTTCCCTGGTGGCTCAGAGGGTAAAGCGTCTGCCTGCGACTCGAGAGACCTGGTTCGATCCCTGGGTTGGGAAGATCCCCTGGAGAAGGAAATGGCAACCCACTCCAGTACTCTTGCCTGGAAAATCCCATGGATGGAGAAGCCTGTAGGCTACAGTCTATGGGGTTGCAAAGAGTCGGACACGACTGAGCGACTTCACTTTCACTCCTGCATTGCAGGCAGATTCTTTACCAACTGAGCTATCAGGGGAGCCCTATTGCCATATAAGGTATCTGTAAAATGTTTCTTTAATCATTTGGATAATGTTTCAAAAGCTTCATTCCCTATGTGCTTGTGGACCTCTGCAGGTATTTGTTCCTTCTCAAGGTTGAAATATAGACACGATCAACAGCTTGTGAGTGAAAGTCGCTCAGTTGTGTCCAGCTCTTTGCGACCCTATGGACTCTAGTCCGCCAGGCTCCTCTGTCCATAGGATTCTCCAGGCAAGAATACTGGAGTGGGTTACCATGCCCTCCTCTTCCCAACCCAGGGATCCAACCCAGGTCTCCCGCATTGCAGGCAGATTCTTTACCATCTGAGTCACCAGGGAAGCCCTTATTCAACAGCTTAGCCACCAGAAGGCTTCCCTGGCCTTCACTATCTCCTGGAGCTTGCTCAAACTCGTGTCCATTGAGTCAGTGATGCCATCCAACCATCTCATCCTCTATTGTCCCCTTCTTCTCCTGTCCTCAATCTTTCCCAGCATCAGGGTCTTGGACACAAATGGTTTAGGGAACTTCTCCTGAAAGGTGGGGACTATATTAGATAACTTCGAGAATTCTGTGCTATAACTGTATAAAACACAGAAAAGACAAGGAATGAACAGGTAAAAAGGTCCACTGACTAGTTAAGCAGCTAAGTTGCTAAGTTGCTTCAGTCGTGTCTGACTCTGTGCGACCCCATAGACGGTAGCCCATCAGGATCCCCCATCCCTGGGATTCTCCAGGCAAGAACACTGGAATGGGATGCCATTTCCAAATACTTTATCCTTTCAAAAGGATAAAACTGTGTTAACTATATTCTTTATTGATTTATTAGAGGATTCCCAGGCAGCACTAGTGGTAAAGAACCCACCTGCCAATGAAGGAGACATAAAAGACATGGGTTCAATCCCTAGGTTGAGAAGATCCTCTAGAGGGCACGGGAACCCACTCCAGTATTCTGCCTGGAGAATCCCATGGACAAAGGAGCCTGGTAGGCTATAGTTCATAAGGTCGCAAAGAGTCAGACACAACTGAGCAACTTGGCATGCAGCTCTATTCTCTTCCCCTCTGCAAATAGTACCTAGTGTTACTCTTGGCCACTGATTTATTACAAACAAAACCCTTGCAGGAAATAGAGGCTTGGAAAGACCTGAGAAATCACTTTGCTGCCACCGTAATTCTTCTCTTCTGAACAATGACAAGTTCAGTATTTCTAGTATTATGTTAAAATTAAAGATTCATTTCATATATATTTGAAACCCAGTCCCCCTAAAATTGAGTTCCCTTCGGAGATTATAATTAATCTCTCTATCTAAAACTCTTTCCTCTGGTCCCCTCTGACCTCCATCCTGTATTAATTTAACACTAGTCAACCAGACTCAGGTGACTAAAACTGCTATTGTGACAACACTCTGAATGCCTATAATTGTGATTTAGGTATCATCAGTAACAACAGAATCAAGTTGTTTCTCCAGGGACAAGATCAGCCCCCTAAGCCATGAGAATGTAAACTGGAAGCAACCTGACTTCCCTGAAACTAACATTTAAGAAAAGTCACAGAAATTTCACAATTTTAAAATACCCTTAGGCCTTCCTAGAGAAGGAAATGGCAACCCACTCCAGTGTTCTTGCCTGGAGAATCCCCGGGACGGGGGAGCCTGGTGGGCTGTCTGTGCGGTCGCATAGAGTCGGACACGACTGAAGCGACTCAGCAGCAGCAGCAGGCCTTCCCTGGTGGTCCAGTAGTCAGGAACCCCCCTGCCAATGCAGGGAACACAGGTTTGATCCCTGGTCCAGACGATTCCACGTGCAGCAGGGCAACTAAGCCCATGTGCCACAACTGCTGAGCCCCTGTGCCCAGACCCTGTGCTCTGCAACAAGAGAAGCCCCTGCACTGAGGAGCTGCTACATCCTCACTGGAGAGTAGCCCCTGCTCGCCACAACTAGAGAAAGCCAGTGCGCTGCAACAAAGACCCAGCGCACCCAAAAGTACAATACATAAAAACAAAAACAACTCAAAGATCAGGTTGGAGTGGATCTGAGACTTGTCTCCACTCCCTTCTTGGTGCCCTGAAAATAAACCCTTACTCTGCTGTAAACAACTACCGTCAGAGCTGCTTTCTGCACAGGGGCACACCAGTTCTACGTTTTCTCTGCGTATAAGCTCGCCCAAGGCTTTATTCACAAGATATAGTGGTATCTATGCAAAAAAGTGATTTAGACCCCAAAATCACAGGGATTATGCTTTCTGAGTTTGCTGCTTGGCAAAGTGATTCACTTACCTGTGCAGGTCCAGTTCCACGTAGGGAAAAATGAGTTTCTCTTTAATCAACTCCCAAATGATCCGTGTCATTTCATCTCCTTGCATCTCTACCACAGACCCGCCTTGGATTTTTTGAGACATTTTGATTTCAATAAACCTCTAAGAGGAAAAAACATAAGACACATATCTCATCATTTGTTTCATTACCGTGTAAAAGCAAAATACAATTTGGTGATTACTAAAAAGAACAATTCATAATAGCATGATTGCACAGAAAGCTAATAACAATTACATTAACCATTAGAATTGAATACATTCTCTGTACAAAGCATTGTGGTACATGCCTCTTGTGTGATTTCTGAGTCAACACTCACAACAACCCTGTAAGATGGAAACTGTTTTTCCATTCTACTTTGCTAAAAGCAGGCAAGCTTTCCAAGGCCATCTGACTAGAGCGTGGGGGAGCCGGAGCCTGTCACATGCCCTTAATAATGTAAATCACTATTCTTTATTCTTGACTGTTGGTTTGTCTTATCAAATGGGATTATTTCCAAAATATCATGTTTATTTGAACAAGTCTATCCAAAGCCTCATTGTGCTAGGCCTTCAAGATGCACAGAATGATGGGCACTACTATTTCCCCTCTTTTAAGAGGCTGTTTTGGTTAAAACAACTATCCTTAACAAGATTCAACAAGTTCTAGTGACCCATTTTAAAGAAAATTTAATCAAGTCTTTTTATAAGTGAAAGATGAAGAATTCCTGGTGGAACTCTATTTTCCTAGAGATAGTAAAGGATAGTGGTGATGATACACTGAATACAAAGTGATTTCTCAATTAGAGCAATCTGTATGTATAGAGAAGGACTACTGCTCAGAACATGTTCCTGGCCTGTCCTTGGTATCCCAGCTCCTGGACTATTCTTCCAGTCATTAGTGGGCAAATGCAAACTGCCAGTGGGTGGGATAGAGGATTGGAGTTGTTCCTGGAACAGGTGTCTTCCTGTGATGTGAGGGTAGCAGATACTAATCAATCTGATTCCCAGAGACAGCAGGGCTACACCCTACGGACGCGCTCAGTCACCTCCCACTCTTCACGACCCTTTGGACTGTAGCCCCCTGGGCTCCTCTGTCCATGGGATTCTCCAGGTAAGAATATTGGAATGGGTAGCCATGGCCTCCTCTGGGGGGTCTTCCTGACTCAGGGATTGTACCCATGTTTCTTATGTCTCCTGTATTCGTGGGTTTTTTTTTAACTATAAGTCCCACCTGGGAAGGCCTTTGTAAAAAGTGAAAGTGTTAGTTGCTCAGTCATGTCTGATGCTTTGGAACGCATGGACTGTAGCCCACCAGGCTCCTTTGTCCACCAAATTCTCTAGGCAAGAATTCTGAAGTGGGTTGCCATAGGGCTTAGGCTTAAAGAAAGGCATGTTTCCTGAGAGTAAGAGGAGGTACTGAGCCTGCTAAAGGTATCTGTTCTCTTTCACAGTGCTTTAATGGAAACAATTTTTCCCCTTAGAAGATAACAACAGATTGCTTTTATTCTACTAATTTACAGTTGAGGACTGAAAGTCAGGAGAATTGACTTTAAAATATTATTAAGGAAGAGGTCTATAAACATTATCTCAAAAAGTTGACTTAAAGTTGTCTGGCCTTTATATTTTAAATTCGGTTCCTCATGACAAGCCAAGATATATTCCTAACCTCTAGGCCCATTTTCACTTCCCAATTTGCAATTCTGGGATTTTGCTTATTATATTAGTATTTAGGAGGTTCTCTAGACCATTACTGGGGGACCATCTGGAACTCAACTAGAATAAAAAAGTGAACACACTGGTGTGAATGAGTCAGCTACTTCCCATTTGTAATTTCAAGTATAATTTAAAGTACAGCTTAAAATATATGATTTAATCATACTGATCCCACAGTCACATCTGTCCTTGTATTTAAAACAAAACAAAAAGAGACAGCAAACTTATCTCAGTTTTGATACATTTCCAAGGCCATATTCCTATGAAGTATTATGCAAGAGTTATGACTTGGCTATTTTTCTTTAACAGCAAATACAGTTAATAAAAAGTCATACAGCAAACTTGAAATTTCAGTAATAAGTGATAATATTTTTTGGTTGAGCAAACACTTTCTGATTAATCTTTCTATATTTCATAATGCATAACTGAAACATTAAAGGTTTTCCTTACGATACTTATCCATTACATTTTTACCATCTTTTAATTTAAAAAGTGAAGCTTTATTGTAGACCCTGGGTTACTAAACTGTAGGACACTATTTTATTTCTTCTAGATTTGAATCCTATGAGGGTGGGCTTCAGATACCACTGAATTCACTTTTTACTCTAGTCCCTCAGATTTTTTGTCTCTACCCAAACCCTGATTTCAGAAGGAAGGCCTTTTCCAGCAAGCCAGTTCATTTATTGAGCAGCTGAATTCCAATCTCCTGACACACATGTGCTGCTGCTGCTGCTGCTAAGTCGCTTCAGTTGTGTCGGACTCTGTGCGACCCCACAGACAGGAGCCCACTAGGCTCCTCTGTTCCTGGGATTCTCCAGGCAAGAATACTGGAGTGGGTTGCCATTTCCCTCTCCAATGCATTAAAGTGAAGTCGCTCAGTCCTGTCCGACTCTTAGCGACCCCATGGACTGCAGCCCACCAGGCTCCTCCATCCATGGGATTTTCCAGGCAAGAGTACTGGAATGGGGTGCCACTGCCTTCTCCGGACACACATGTGCAATGATAGAAAATAAACCTGAACTAACACAAAGTAGTTTAAGAAGAGCTGCTTCTGGGGGTGGGGCGGGGGTCGGGGGGCGGGGAGGGCGCTGAGTTCATGAACTACATTAATTTCTGTGCAAAAAAAAAAAAGTGTCTTGCAGAGAAGATTCTAGACTGAAAGAAACAACAAAACAGTTGCAATTTATCGGTGGAAAAATTCCTGAGTCATTCCCTTACAGGGCCTCCGACCACCTCCAAGACCTCCACGACCAGTTAAACGCAGTATTGCCATATGAAAGAAGGGGAAGAATTACTTATTCTCACCTTTACAATTTCTAATCACCCCAACTCCTCTCAATCTTGCAGACTCAGCCTATCTCCTAAAACAAAAAAAAACAGAAGACAGAGATAAGGTACAAGGCACTCCAGCACTCTTCTCCGGAGAATTTAGCTGCTTTTTTTTTTTCTTAAGCCAGGCAGCCCTATTTATCTGTTTTAAAGTACAGTGCTGAGTGCACTCTAAGGGGCAAAGGGCAGTTTTAGGTCCGCATGCACCTTCCAAATAAAGTATAATAAATACCCCTGCTTGCACACGGAGGAGGGCGCGTCCGTGGGCGCGGCCCGGGTTCGTCGTCCGTTAGCTAGTCTTGAGGTTTGCATGTCCTTCGGGGACGCTGTGACCAGCCGGCTCTTGGCCTGCATGCCTCTTTGTGGCCCTTGTGCAACCGAAGCCAGTTGGGTTCCTCATTCCAAGCCCGACCCTTCCCTCCCGAGCGCCAGAACCTTTAACCCCTCTCCACCTTAACTGGAGATGCCGACGGCGACATTTCCTCCACCCCCGGCAGCCACCAGGTGGCCTAGAGACCGCCCCACGCCGCCCCCTTCAAGCTCCCCAGAAGGACGCCTCCAGCCCGCCGCAATACCAGTCCCGGCGGCCCCAGTTCCATGCACACGCCCAAGTCCTCCAACAGCCGAGGCCGCACGTCTTCTTCCCCCTAAACTCAAGACTCGTCTTCCACGAGTCCCTGCATATTCCTAACGCCCGTTTTTTCTTCTGCTGCAGACCCGGCATTCCATACGTCACCGCATGCCACCTCCTCCTGCCCAGTTTCACCCTCCAATGCCTAACAGTGGGCCGCCTACACAACCAGGCATCTAGCACCGTCTTTCTCCCATTTCCTTCTCCCACGCCCACTATCTGGCTTTTTTCCCCCGCTGCCTTGCGACCAGGACGCACCGCTAAACTTCCCCTAGCATACTCAAGATCTGAGCGTCCTTTTCCCCACACTAGCCACTAACAGAGCGTTCTCGCAGGAGCCAGAGACCGGGGCCGCCCCTCGAAGCCTGCGGCTACCTGCGGGGAAGGTACGTTGGCGATGACCCGGGAGCACACAGTCACTCAGTGTCCACTTTGGCAATCCCGGCTGGAGCCCAACTGTTCCGGCTTCTCACGGGGCCTCAGCAGAAACCCAGAATCTGGCCACCCAGGAAGGGCTTTTCCTCTTCCCGGCTTTTGTCCAGACCCGGGCCCGGCCCCCTCAGCCCACCTCCTGGAGCTCCGCCCCCCAGCCCCCGCCAATCGCCGCGGGCCGACCACCCGAGATGGGCGGGGCCATGGGTCGGGGCGGGTCCTTCCACTTGGGGCGAATCCGTGGCCCCGCCTTCCTTGCGCTTGGATGGGGAAAGGCGGACGCAGCTGCGCGGCTGGATTCCGCCACCGCCCCTCTTCTGCTGAAGGACGAGATTGCCACCTGCAGGCTGGGGTGTTGGGCGCGCCGGCGCTGGTGTTCTGAATCCCACGCCGCGAAGGGGTGCCCCGGGCTTTGTAACAACCTAGAGTCAGGCGGAGTGAGTTTCTAGGTCTCCAATAAAGACAAACCGGAGACCGCGCGGCTTGGACCTATCCTGTTCCTGGCACACTCTGGATGTGCCATAGACTGGAACGCACTCGGGCACAAAGAGTGTTCAGGGCAAGCGTGAAGTCACTTTGGGGGCTTCTCCGCACAGCTGGAATGCAAAGAATTGAACAGTTGCGCAAGCAGGCACTCTACAGTAAATTTCACCCACGGCCGATGACTAGGTCTTCAGAGTTAATGTATCTATAATTTCAATTTCTATTGCGTGCTATAAATAATGCAAAAGGAAATGGCAGCACACTCTAGTATTCTTGTCTGGAAAATCCTACAGAGAGCGAAGCGTGACCGGCTAGAGTCCATGAAGTCTCAAGAGTCGGTGGCAACTTGGCGACTAAATAAGGAGAACTGTAAATAAATGCAGTAGTTATTTGCATTAGACAATAAGGTTAATGAAATCATCTGAGTTCCAGTGACATTCAAATAAAGATCTAAGGAGGCCTTAGAAAAGAGTGGATTAAAATAAATTCTGTCCTCTGCAGGAAATTATTTTTAGTGTATTCCTTAATTTTGAAAACATGGAGGGCCGGGGAGAAGTATTTTAGATTATGATTTGTAGGATAAGCCCATGCTTAGTCCAGGATTCAGTGCCCCATATTTATTTATTCTTTTTTTTTTTTTTAATTTTATTGAAATACGGACATCCTGGAATGAGAAGTCAAGTGAGCCTTAGGAAGCATCACGAAGAACAAAGCTAGTGGAAGTGATGGAATTCCAGCTGAGCTGTTGTAAATCCTTAAAAATGATGCTGTTGAAGTGCTGCACTCAATATACCAGCAAATTTGGAAAACTCAACAGTGGCCACAGGACTGGAAAAGGTCAGTTTTCATTCCAGTCCCAAAGAAAGACAATGCCAAAGAATGTTCAAACTACTGCACAGTTGCACTTATCTCACACACTAGCGAAGTACTGCTCAAAATCCTTCAAGCTAAGCTTCAACAACACAGGAACTGAGAACTTTAAGATGTGCAGACTGGATTCAGAAAAGGCAGAGGAACCAGAGATCAAATTGCCAACATCCCTTGGGTCATAGAAAAAGCAAGAGAGGAGAAGGCAATGGCACCCCACTCCAGTACTCTTGCTTGGAGAATCCCATGGATGGAGGAGCCTAGTGGGCTGCAGTCCATGGGGTCGTTAAGAGTCGGACACGACTGAGCAACTTCACTTTCACTTTCATGCATTGGAGAAGGAAATGGCAACCCACTCCAGTGTTCTTGCCTGGAGAATCCCAGGGAGGGCGGAGCCTGGTGGGGTCGCACAGAGTTGGACAAGACTGAAGTGACTTAGCAGCAGCAGCAGCTGTGGAAAGAGAACTTGGGAGCCCTCTGCTGGCTAGACCAAAGTAGCATAAACAGGGTCTGGTTTTGGACAGTGGCTGGGAACCGTTGTGAACAGCATAAAAACCAACAGAAGGTGCAGCAGGAAAGTCTAGATGATTTTTCTGCTAACAGCTGGGACTTCAGAGAGTCATGGGGTTTCACCCAGTCCTTCAAAATGACATGGTTGCCTTGATTCTTCCTGGAAATGTACTTCATTAAATAAATAGCTCATTAAAAAAGAAGAAGAAAAAGCAAGAGAATTCCAAAAAAAAAATCTGCCTTATTGACTATGCCAAAGCCTTTGACTATGTGGATCACAACAAACTGTGGAAGATTCTTCAAGAGATGGGAATACCAGACCACCTTACCTGCCTCCTGAGAAATCTGTATGCAGTCAAGAAGCAACAGTTAGAACCAGATATGGAACAACAGACTGGTTCCAAATTGGGAAAGGAGTACCTCAAGGCTGTATATTGTCACCCTGCTTATTTAACTTACATGCAGAATACATCATACAAAATGCTTGGGCTGGATAAAGCACAAGCTGGAATCAAGATTGCCAGGAAAAATATCAATAACCTCAGATATGCAGATGACACCACCCTTATGGCAGAAAGTGAAGAAGAACTAAGGATCCTCTTGAAAGTGAAAGAGGAGAGTGAAAAAGTTGGCTTGGAACTCAACATTCAAAAAATGAAAATCATGGCATCCGGTCCCATCACTTCATGGCAAATAGATGGGGAAACAATGGAAACAGTGAGAGACTTTATTTTCTTGGACCGCAAAGTCACTTCAGTTGGTGACTGCAGCCATGACATTAAAAGATGCTTGCTCCTTGGAAAAAAAGCTTTGACCAACCTACACAGCATATTAAAAAGCAGAGACATTACTTTGCTGACAAATGTCCATCTAATCAAAGCTATGGTTTTTCCAGTAGTCATGTATGGATGTGAGAGTTGGACTATAAAGAAAGTTGAGGGCTGAATAATTGATGCTTTTGAACTGTGGTGTTGGAGAAGAGTCTTGACAGTCCCTTTGAACTTCTAGGAGATCAAACCAGTCCATCCTAAAGGAAATCAGCCCTGAATATTCACTGGAAGGACTGATGCTGAAGTTGAAGCTCCAATACTTTGGCCACCTGATTGGAAGAACTGACTCACTTGAAAAGACTCTGATGCTGGGAAAGGTTGAAGGCAGGAGGAGAAAGGGACAACAGAGGATGAGATGGTTGGATGGCATCACCAACTTGATGGACATGAATTTAAGCAGGCTTTGGGAGTTGGTGATGGACAGGGAAGCCTGGTGTGCTGCAGTCATGCGGTCACAAAGAGTCAGACATAACTGAGCAACTGAATTGAACTGGAACTGTCCTGGCACCTCTGGGTATGTCATTTCACTTGCTGATTGAGGATCAAGGTCTAGTCTTGTCTGCCATCTTGGCCCCATTTGTTTCTACTAAGTTTATGTTGTGTTCTTGGGCTATGTCATTCTTTCAAAACTTGTGCCCTGCCCCTTTCCCTCCTGTTACAATGGACATGAGTTTGAGGAAACTAAGGGAGATAGTGAAGGACAGGGAAGCCTGGCATGCTGTAGTCCATCAGGTCACAAAGAGTTTGGCATGACTTAGCAACTGAACCACAACAGTTGATTTACAATGCTGAGCCGATTTCTGCTGTACAGCAAAATGTTTAGATATACATTACATAAATATATTATTCTTTTTTAACGTTCCTTTCCATTATGGTTTATCACAGAACACTGAACATAGTTCCCTGTGCTCTACAGTTGTTGTTTAGTTGCAAAGTCACATCCGACTCTTTGTGACCCCATGGAATGTAGCCCACTTGGCTCTTCTGTCCCTGGGGTTCTCCCAGCAGGAATACGGAGTGGGTTGCGATTTCCTTCTCCACCAAAATTTATTTTTAAAGTTATCTCTAATATTGGATTTTTATTACTCTTGAAAATTATGAAGGGCACTATGCAAACTGTATTTTGGACACTCGAGGGCACTGGTATTTTTCCCAAGAGAAAAGGAAGATTTTTTTACGTTGAAAGAACCTCTTGATGAAGGTGAAAGAGGAGAGTGAAAAAGCCAGTTTAAAACTCAGCATTCAAAAAACTAAGATCATGGTATCCTGTCCCATCACTTCACGGCAAATAGAAGGGGAAAAGTGGAAAACAATGACAGATTTTCTTTTTTTCTTGGGCTCCAAAATCACTGCAGATGGTGATGGCTTGCATGAAATTAAAAGATGCTTGCTCCTTGGGAAGAAAAGTTATGACTGACCTAGCTAGTGTATTAAAAGGCAGAGACATCACGTTGCTGACAAAGGTCCGTAGAGTCAAAGCTATTGGTTTTTCCAGTAGTCATGTACGAATGTGAGAGTTGGACCATAAAAAGGGCTGAGCGCCAAAGAACTGATGCTTTGGAATTGTGGTGCTGGAGAAGACTCTTGAGAGTCCTTTGGCCAGCAAGGAGATCAAACCAATCAATCCTAAAGAAAATGTTTGTGCAGAATTTATTACATATGGTTTTGTTTTTTCATCTTGAATCTGAGACCCCAAATAACCTGAGATTATAAATTTACTTCATATTATATCAGGTTCTTGTGGTTTATTACCCCTTGCCCACTACTAAAATTATTTATAAATGTATACATTCTTGTTCCAGAAAGGATTTAGGGCAGTCTTCAAGATGTATACAATATAGCATGACAGAAGACATTGAGTATAGGTGAAGAAAATGAGGTAAAGACTGAATAAATACAGGAAAGTATACAGAACCAAGGTGAGTTTAATTACAAAATGTATTCCATCAAATCCTGCTGCTGCTGCTGCTGCTAAGTCGCTTCAGTCGTGTCCGACTCTGTGAGACCCCATAGACGGCAGCCCACCAGGCTCCCCCGTCCCTGGGATTCTCCAGGCAAGAACACTGGAGTGGGTTGCCATATCCTTCTCCAATGCATGAAAGTGAAAAGAGAAAGTGAAGTCGCTCAGTCATGTCCAACTCTTTGCGACCCCATGGACTGTAGCCTACCAGGCTCCTCTGTTCATGGGATTTTCCAGGCAAGAGTACTGGAGTGGGTTGCCATTTCCTTCCCCCCATCAAATCCTAAACAGTGCCAAAAGGGGGCTACACATTTGGCTCTAAGCCAATGTGGGAGGCAAGGTGAAACTTAAGAGGGTCTCGGCATCTAAAACAGTGTTTCGTAAGCTAGTAATGTAGGAAGTACTTTTCAACTGAAAAGCTTTTTTTTTTATAGAGTCAGAGAAGTGGCTTATATTAATATATATAGATATATGCACCTTATACTGATACCTCTCATACAGCTATAAAATAAAAAATTTATAAGGAAAATGATTAGGACCAAAACTATAAAAAACGTTACCATTGTGTGTTAGTTCGCTCAGTCGTGTCTGACCCTTTGTAACCCCATGGATTGTAGCTCACCAGGGCTCACTGTCCACGGAATTCTCCAGACAAGAATACCGGAGTAGGTTTCTATCCCCTTCTCCATGGGATCTTCCTGACCCAGGGGTCGAACCTGGGTCTCCTGCATTGCAGGCATATTCTTTACTGTCTGAGTCACCAGGGAAGCCCATATTACCATTTACAACATTAATTAAATGTAATAGATGATAAATGCTGAAATTATATTACTCTTGCAATTTGAATATGAGGCTTTCTGCTCACATTCTGATTCTTTTGAATTTAGCTTGGCTTTTCTATTGGATGCCATGTAAGGATTCATTTAGAAAATCTTCCAGGCTCACAGACATAGAGAACAGACTTGCAGTTGCCAAGGGAGAGAAGGGGCAGGGGAGGAAGGCAGAGTCTAGGAGGAATAGATTGGGGTTTCTGGTTAGCACATGCAACTATCATGTATTGTTGTTCAGCCACTAAGTTGTTTCCAACTCTTTTCAACCCTATGGACTGCAGTGTGCCAGGCTCCTCTGTTCTCCACTGTCTCCCAGAGTTTGCTCGAATTCATGTCCAATGAGTCAGTGATGCTATCTAACCATCTCATCCTCTGCCACTCACTTCTCCTTTTGCTTTCCATCTTTCCCAACATCAGCATCAAAATGTTGAGCTTTAAAAGCCAACTTTTTCACTCTCTTCTTTCACCTTCACCAAGAGGCTCCTTAGTTCCTCTTCACTTTCTGCCATTAGCGTGGTATCATCTGCATATCTGAGACTGTTGATATTTCTCCTGGCAATTCTGATTCTAGCTTGTGAGTCATACAGCCTGGCATTTCACATAATGTATTCAGCATAGAAGTTAAATAAGCAGGCTGACAATATATAGCCTTTATGTACTCCTTTCCCAATTTTGAATGCCAACCCACTTCAGTATTCTTGCCTGGAGAATTTCATGGACAGAGGAGCCTGGCAGGCTACAGTCCATGGGATCGAAAAGAGCTGGACACAATTGAGGGACTAACACACCTATTGTTCCAGGTCTGGTTCTAACTGTTACTTCTTGTCCTGCATACAGGTTTCTCAGCAGACAGATAAGGTGGTCTGATATTCCCATCTCTTTAAAAATTTTTTCACAGTTTGTTGTGATCCACACAGTCAAAGGCTTTAGCATAGTCAATGAAGCAGATGTTTTTCTGTAATTCCCTTGTTTTTCCTATGATCCAACGGATGTTGGCAATTTGATCTCTGGTTCTTCCCCCTTTTCTAAATCCAGTTTGTACATCTGGAATTTCTCTGTTCCTGTGCTGTTGAAGCCTAGCTTAAAGGATTTTACCTTCTAGCATGGTAAAAAGGTTTGCATAAAAGGTTCATATTCATGTGAAATTAATGCAGTTGTGCAGTAGTTCAAACATTCTTTGGCCTTGCCCTTCTTTGGGATTGAAATGAAAACTGACCTTTTCCAGTCCTGTGGCCACTGCTGAGTTTTCCGAATTTGCTGGAATATTGAGTGCATCAATTTAACAGCATCATCTTTTAGGATTTTAAATAGTCCTGGTCCCATTACTTCATGGCAAATAAAAGAGGGAAAATTGGAAGCAGTGACAGATATTATTTTCCTGGGCTCCAAAATCACTGTGGTCAGTGACTGCAGTCATGAAATTAAAAAACGCTCATGTATAGAATGGATAAACAACAAGGTCCTACTGTACAGTACAGGGAACTATATTCAATATCCTGTGATAAGCCATAATGGAAAAGAATATACAAAAGAATGTATACATATATATGTATAATTGAATCATTTTGCTAAAAGCAGAAACACAAGATTGTAAATCAAATATGTGTTGATAAAAACAGACCACAACCAATTTTGTTTGATTTATATTGCGTGCCTTGACACCATTTGCCTTTTGTTTGGCCAACAAGAAAATCTGAATATTTTAATATTACCAGGTCCCAAATATTATAAACACAAATATAAACATGTGCCATGAAATTTCAGTTCAGTTCAGTCACTCAGTCGTGTCCGACTCTTTGCGAGCCCGTGAACCGCAGCATGCCAGGCCTCCCTGTCCATCACCAACTGCCAGAGTCTACCCAAACTCATGTCCATTGAGTCGGTGATGCCATCCAACCACTCATCCTCTGTTGTCCTCTTCTCCTCCTGCCTTCAATCTTTCCCAGCATCAGGGTCTTTTCAAATGAGTCAGTTCACATCAGGTGGCTAAAGTATTGTAGTTTCAGCTTCGGCATCAGTCCTTCCAATGAATATTCAGGACTGATTTCCTTTAGGATGGACTGGTTGGGTCTCCTTGCAGTCCAAGGGACTCTCAAGAGTCTTCTCCAACACTACAGTTCAAAAGCATCAATTCTTCAGTGCTCAGCTTTCTTTATAGTCCAACTCTCACATCCATACATGACTACTGGAAAAACCATAGCCTTGACTAGATGGACCTTTGTTGACAGAGTAATGTCTGTGCTTTTTAATATGCTGTCTAGGTTGGTCATAACTTTCCTTCCAAGGAGTAAGCATCTTTTAATTTCATGGCTGCAGTCACCATCTGCAGTGATTTTGGAGCCCCAAAAAATAAAGTCAGCCACTGTTTCCCCATCTATTTGCCATGAAGTGATGGGACCAGATGCCATGATCTTAGTTTTCTGAATGTTGAGCTTTAAGACAACCTTTTCACTCTCCTCTTTCACTTTCATCAAGAGGCTCTTTGGTTCTTCTTCACTTTCTAGAACTGTGAGGAAATAAACTTCTGTCATCTAAGCCACCCAAGTCTGTGGCCTTTTACAGCAAACTAATTCAAGCCTGTGGGCTTTCCTGGTGGCTCAGACAGTAAAGGATATTCCTGCAATGCAGGAGACCCAGGTTGGATCCCTGGGTTGGGAAGATCTCCTGGAGAAGGGAATGGCAATGCACTCCAGTATTCTTGCCTGGAGAATTCCCTGGACAGAGGAGCCTGGTTGGCTACAGTGCATGGGCTCGCAAAGAGTCAGACAGGACCGAGAGACAATAACAACAATGCAAACATGTATTGAGAGTAGTTGAAGCCATACAGTGACTGAGATCATCTAGAAATAGAGTGAGAAGAAAGGTCTGCCTCTGCAAGAACTCTGGAGAACACTTACTATCTCTAGGAGCCAGGTGAAGAAGTCCTGCAAAGAGAATGAGAAGGACTTTCGGTGGTGTGGTAGAAGAGTCAGCAGAGCCCAGTGGAGAGCCAAAGGAAGAGAAAGTTACCATAATGGAGGAAGTGCTACAGAGAGGTCAACGAAGACAAAGCCTGAAAATAATTTTGGTAAGCAGAATGCACTTTAAGAAGAGTAATTCCAGCAGAATGATTTTGGTATAAGCCATACTGCAGGACACTGGTCCCCAACCTTTTTGGCACCAGGGACCAGTTTCGTGGAATACAGTTCTTCCATGGGTAAGGCGGGAGGGTAGGGGTGGGGGAGTCGAGGGGGTGGTTTTGAGATGATTCAAGTACATTACGTTTATTGTGCACTTTATTATTATTATATCAGCTCCACCTCAAGATCCTCAGGCATTAGACCCTAGAGGTTTCAGACCCCTGTTATAGGAGACTGAAATGTGAATGGGAGGTTGGGGAAGGGAGACATGAAAACTTTTTCAAGAAGACTGATTTCAAGTGAAGAAGCGTGCTTTATTAAGTCTTGCATGTGTGTTGTGTCCAACTCTTTGTGACCCCATGGACTGTAGCCCGCCAAGCTCCTCTGTCTATAGTATTATCCAGGCAAGAATTTGGAGAAGGAAATGGCAACCCACTCCAGTGTTCTTGCCTGGAGAATCCCAGGGATGGGGAAGCCTGGTGGGCTGCTGTCTATGGGGTGGCACAGAGTCTGACACGACTGAAGCAACTTAGCAGCAGCAGCAGCAGAATGCAAAAGTGTAAATGAAACCAAGTAAAAACCCAACAGTTAAAAACCCTGGTTTGGATTCCAGTGAGACCACAAATGAATGGAATGATTAGGGCAAGTTATAGAAGTACTCTGGTTTTTCCAGTGGTCATGTATGGATGTAAGAGTTGGACTGTGAAGAAAGCTGAGTGCCTGAGAATTGATGCTTTTGAACTGTGGTGTTGGAGAAGACTCTTGAAAGTTCCATGGACTGCAAGGAGATCCAACCAGTCCATTCTAAAGGAGATCAGTCCTGGGTGTTCTTTGGAAGGAATAATGCTAGAGCTGAAACTCCAGTACTTTGGCCACCTCATGCGAAGAGTTGACTCACTGGAAAAGACTCTGATGCTGGGAGGGATTGGGGGGCAGGAGGAAAAGAGGACGACAGAGGATGAGATGGCTGGATGGCATCACTGACTCGATGGACATGAGTTTAGTGAACTCGGGAGTTGGTGATGGACAGGGAGGCCTGGCATGCTGCAATTCATAGGGTCGCAAAGAGTCGGACACGACTGAGCGACTGAACTGAACTGAACTGAATAGAAGTACTCTTGCCTTCAATTACCCATGCACCTTCCAGCAACAAAGAATCTTCAAGGCAGTTGAAAATTAAGTTTCTGGTCTCTATTTTAGGAGAATAGTTATTTGGCTTTTAGTTCTGCTCTGGTAATTCTGTGACTCATTCAAGGGTTAAATCTTGGAAACGTCCAGTCCAAGGAGTAGTTGAAAAGCAACTGTTGCTAGGTGTATTCTGGTAGCTAATTTTTTTTCCCTCCCTAGGTAACTGAATCCTTCATCGCCTGTGGTCACTTCTCTGCTTCAACTCGCTTTTTCCTGCCTGTTTTCATGTCTGGGCTAGATTGGTACTCCCTTCTTCCTCTTCTGTGTTCCTTTCAGTCAACTATCAGCTGTTACCCTCTTCCCTCTGAGATGTTCATAGTAGAAATAAATGCATTAAAACAACAACAAAAAAGAATACTAGAGTGGGTTGCCAGGCCCTTCTCCAGGGAATCTTCCTGATACAGGGATCAAACCCATGTCTCCCTGTGGCTCCTGCATTGTAGGCAGATTCTTTACCACTGAGCCATCGGGGAAGCCCTTATAAAGTCTTAGTAAGTATAATTTCTGATGATTGCATAATTGCCCATCACTTGATTGTATTCCTTTTATGTTTGTGTTGATTAGAAATGTTTCCTTATTTATCTATTTACTTATTACTATTTTAAATAACTGTGACAAGGATATTTTATTTATCTGGCTCAATCAGGTCTTAGTTGAAGCATGCAAAGAGCTTCATTATATCATTTGAGAACTTTTCATTGCAGTGCCAGACTCTCTAGTTGTAGTAAACAGGCTGGTACGTGGGCTTAGTTGGCACAGGGTCAGTAATTGGGGTGTGTGGGCTTAGTTGCTCCATGGCATGTGAGGTCTTAGTTCCCTGACCAGGAATCGAACCCACATCTGCTGCTGCTACTGCTGCTAAGTCACATTAGTCATGTCCAACTCTGTGCAACCCCATAGACGGCAGCCCACCAGGCTCCTCTGTCCCTGGGATTCTCCAGACAAGAATACTGGAGTGGGTTGCCATTTCCTTCTCCAATGCATAAGAGTGAAAAGTGAAAGTGAAGTCGTTCAGTCATGTCCGACTCTTAGCAACCCCATGGACTGTAGCCTACCACGCTCCTCCGTCCATGGGATTTTCCAGATAAGAGTACTGGAGTGGGTTGCCATTGCCTTTTCCAAAACCCACATCTCCTGCATTGCAAGTGGATTCTTAACCACTGGACCACAAGGCAAGTCCTGACAAAGATATTTAGATATCCTTTATTTTACACTCAAATCAATTTCTTAAGTTAGATTGCTAGAATTAAAATAGTTGAATCAAGGAGTACAAACATTTTTAGGGTGTTTATTAGATCCATCAAATTATTATTTAGGAGGGATATATACCAATTTATGTCTTTATGTGCAGTGTAAGAGAGTTCCGATTTCATTACATCCTACCCAGAAATGAATTTTGTGATTTTTAAAAGCATCCTTATATTACCTATGAAAGGGAACGATGCCTCCCTAGACAGCTGGCTGGTTCTAGGTACATTTGTGTCAGCATGTGAGGAAATGCTCAAAAAGTGATGGAGGCATGTTAAGTGGACTCAGAAGCCAGCTGGAAGGGGCTCTCACTGAGCAAACTGGGAACAACTTGAGCATCAAAAAGAATGGTGTCAGTAATAAATTATAACATATTAAAAGAAATCCTCACAAATTCATACTGATAGTGTTAAAAGATAAACTGAGGCATGTTACCATTTTTAGGAGTTTATTTGACTGAGAATTGGTCATCACCAAATGGAAAGTGGTTAAGAGCACTCCATAGAAAGGGGCTAGAGGAAAAGACTTTCATAGAGAAGAGGCAGAGGCAAAGCAAGGAACTTTATTTAATTGGCTATGGCTTAAGCTAATGGCTTATTCAAGAAAGCCTAGGTGGCTGTTTTTGATTTTGACCCTAGGTTTTGAATTCCTAACCTTGAGGCATTAGAGGCTTAGGTTTTGGTTTGCTTACACATGCTACTAAGGCACTGGAACTGCCTCAGTTTAATGGCTTCCTTATTTAATTCATTTAATATTTCTAATCAATATATAAAAAAAGAAAGACTAAGACTATTTTCTGTACAAGTACAGCTAATACATATAGAGGAATATAAGCATAGTACTGTCATAAGAACAATAGACTCAGCAAAAATTATAAACATGTGCCCTGATTGTTAGCGAAAGGAGTGTGTGGATCTGGCTGCTTGCTGCTCAAAAGCTGACAAACAAGCCAGATTAGTGGAAACGAAAGTTTGTTTGTTCACATGCTGGCAACTGGAGTTGGGGAGGGTGACAGACATCTGTCCAAAGGCCGACTCCCCCCGACTCCAGCCACCCCGGCCCACAACACCCCCACCTCCCACAAGCAGTGGGTGAGGAGAGCTTCTAAAAACAGAGTGGTGGTGGGAGGGGTTGCTACATGCACAAACAGCATAGTCGTCTCTAACAGTCAGCTTCAAATTTGTCATCAGTGGTCTGACCAGCATTATCTTGATTGTTTTAGGTACAATTAATCTTCAGTTCCAGGGTCCATTTGTTCCCATTTTGAATTGTGGCAGCTCACGTCCTGGGTACAGTCTGGTCATCATGTCATTAACTTCACCTGGTGTTTGGTATCTATATGACAGTTCATAGGCTATGATAACCCAGAATATTATCTACAGCCCTTGAGAAAGAACTAAAGGTCCTTGACTATGCTTAATGACTACATTATTATTATCTAGTCTCCTTTGACTGTTTTCCTTTGTTTTCACATGTTCTCATTTCTCTGATTAAACTTACTCTTTGATTAAAGTTTTCCACAGGCAAGAGGCAGGTAGATGACATGGTGAAGGGAGGGTCCTGCTCCGTTTCATGATGAGTTTTTTTCTTTTTACTATATATATATATAATCTATTTTAAGTATAATTGATTTACAACCAATGAGAGTTTTAGAGGAGAATGTTTACACAAATATCTCTCTGCTGTTGCTACTGCTGCTGCTAAGTCGCTTCAGTCGTGTCCGACTCTATGCAACCCCATAGACGGCAGCCCACCAGGCCCTGCCATCCCTGGGATTCTCCAGGCAAGAACACTGGAGTGCGTTGCCATTTCCTCCTCCAATGCATGAAAGTGAAAAGTGAAAGTGAAGTCACTCAGTTGTGTCCGACCCTTAGCGATCCCATAGACTGCAGCCTACCAGGACCCTCCATCCAGGGGATTTTCCAGGCAAGAGTACTGGAGTGGGTTGCCATTGCCTTCTCCGAAATATCTCTCTACAGATATATAATTCAACTGGAGTTAATTTTGATGTCTGGAACGAGTTGAGAATGTAAACTGATTTTTTTCCCCTGTTTTCTGTCTCCTTTTCACAGAAATTAAACTGTATGCCAATACATATATTAGACTGTAAGCTTCTTGAGGACATGGACTATGTCCTGTTCACAGTTTTATCCCTTGTGCAGAATTAACACATTTTCCATCAAATTAGTCACTCAAAAAATATTCATCAAATAACTGTTTTGTTTACCATTATTAAGTTAAACCAGGAGGACCTTAGACAGACTTGGCTCTAATGTCCTAGTAGCCTAAGTAAGCAAACCAAAACCTAAGCCTGTAATAACTCGAGGTTAGAAATTTGAAACCAAAGGGTAACCAATTACCAATAGCCACCTAGGCTTTCCTAAATAAGGCAACGGCCTAAGCTAGAGTCAATCCATTTTCTTGCATTGCCTCTTTGTAAGTCTATGCCCAAATTTCTGTTGCCAGAGTGCTTCTAACCACTTTGCATTTGGTGACGCCCCATTCTTGCTCAAATAAACCCTTGAAGATTTTAATATGCCTCAGTTTATCTTTTACCATGTATGGAGTTTCTTTATTTACTAGGGTCTTAGTTGGACTATCCTGTTCATATCATGTCTTGGTCTAATTTATACTTTGTTGTAGGTTTATGAAATATTAACATCACCAGGCTAGTTACAAGGGGGTAGTTCTTTTTGCGTCTTTTAAAATGTTTGTTTCTGGAAAGCATAGACATTTACGAGCTGAGGAGGAGTCACTGGAAAAAGAGAGGTTGAAGATATGGTGTCATCTCCTGTAATAGGGAAGAAATTTTGTACTCTACTACAGCTGCTGCTACTGCTAAGTCGCTTCAGTCATGTCTGACTCTGTGCAACTCCATAGATGGCAGCCCACCAGGCTCCCCCATCCCTGGGATTCTCCAGGCAAGAACACTGGAGTGGGTTGCCATTTCCTTCTCCAATGCATGAAAGGGAAAAGTGAAAGTGAAGTCACTCAGTCGTGTCCGACTCTTAGCGACCTCATGGACTGCAGCCTACCAGGCTCCTCCATCCACGGGATTTTCCAGGCAAGAGTACTGGAGTGGGTTACCATTGCCTTCTCTGACTCTACTACAAGTTAACCACTAAAGGGATATTACGTCTAAGCTTCTGTGCATGTGTATTCAGTTGTGTCTGACTCTACTGTAGTCTGCCAGGCTCCTCTGTCCGTGGGTTTCTCCAGGCAAGAATACAGGAGTGGGTTGCCATGTCCTCCTCCAGGGGATCTTCCCTGATCAAGGGATTGAACCTTCATCTCTTCTGTCACCTGCATTGGCAAGCACGTTCTTTACCACTAGCATCACCTGGGGAGCCCTGCCTATGAGCTTAAATTACACATAATAACCCATCTCCAGGAACTTTGCCTCCTAGGTAATGAGCATTAAACTAAACTGCCTTTATTTAGCACATAGGAAACAACCCTGACCAGGCACAATGCAGGGAGGAAAAAATTAACACATCCCCTTAGGGGGCTGACTGGAATCTGGAAATGTTTGACTTTACTCCTTTTCCTTTTAGTATAAAAGAATCCTAAATTTTAACTCAGGCAAGATGGTTCTTTAGGGTATGAGTCTACCATCTTCTTGGTTTGCCGGCTTTCTGAATAAAGTCACTATTTCTTGACCCAACAACTTGTCTCTCCATTTACTGGCCTGTTATGCTGCAGCAGTATGAGCTTGGACTTGGTGACTTCCAAGGGGAGAGACGAGAAGGTGGATTGTGAGCTGGGAGGATTGAACTGGGGAAGAAGGGGCTCTTTTTACTCAGAGGGCAGGAGTCAGGCCAGAGTGGATGTATGCATGTGCATACTCAGTGGCGTCAGACTCTTTCTGACCCCATGGACTGTAGCTTGCCAGGCTCCTCTGTCCAAGGCATTTCCCAAGCAAGAATTCTGGAGTGGGTTGTCATTTCCTTCTCCAGGGGATCTTCCTGACCCAGGGATCAAACCCATGCCTCCTGCATTGGCAGGTGGATTCCTTACTGCTGCCCCACCTGGGAAGCGGTAAGGGTGGATGTGGATGCAGGTAAATGTGGAAGGGGTGGTTAGGCAGTTAGGGATTGCACTGAATAACTCAGTCTATTCCACTCAGGTAGAATAAGATTCTCTTGCTGAGAATAATATAACACGGGTAGAGGGGTGGTGGTGGCGGTGGCGGCTATTGCAGAAGTGAGGAATGGAAGAGGAAGTTGACTACCAATTCTCAGGGTAATTGCTGAGGCGCTCAGCTGAGGATGGTAACTGAGATTTATACCTCTACCAGACTTCAGGCTTCCATGCTACTGTCCAGTGGCTCCAAAGATCCAACTCAAGGAAAACTGGGTGAGAATTTGCCAAAACTCTTGGGGGAAATAGGCCTGCAGAATTTAATTAAAATAGCACCTCACTTTGGGGTTCATTTCCCTTCTGACTGCTCCTGCCAACTTCCACATCCTGTCAGCAGGACAAAATGATGGGTAACGAGAGCCAGGCTGAGCAAGTCGGGGCTTGGTAACCTTATGTGCACCAGTCTTTGTACCACAAAACTTGAATAAAAATTAGCTATAGCGCTAACATCACTGGATTAGACACATTGTGCGAATGCTTTACGTACAATATTTTACCTAACCTTCACAAAACTATCTGTGAAGGCTACTATCGTTAGCCCCACTTTACAGATAAGAGGTCTAGAGCCTGAAGAAATTGGTAATTTGTTTAAGATCTGCTGCTGCTGCTGCTGCTAAGTTGCTTCAGTCGTGTCCGACTCTGTGCGACCCCATAGATGGAAGCCCACCAGGCTGCCCGTCCCTGGGATTCTCCAGGCAAGAGTACTGGAGTGGGTTGCCATTTCCTTCTCCAATGCGTGAAAGTGAAAAGTGAAAGGGAAGTCGCTCACTAGTGTCCGACTCTTAGCGACCCCATGGACTGCAGCCTACCAGGCTCCGCCGTCCACGGGATTTTCCAGGCAAGAGTACTGGAGTGGGGTGCCATTGCCTTCTCCGTGTTTAAGATCACGTGACCATTTAGCAGCATCTCTCAAGTCTAACAGTGTTCGCTCTAGGCACAAGTGTCAGTCCGTAAGAAAGCTGAGCGCGGTAACATTCAGTTCAGTTCAGTTCAGTCGCTCAGTCGTGTCCCATTCTTTGCGATCCATGGACTGCAGCACGCCAGGCTTCCCTGTCCATCACCAACTCCCGGAGCTTACTCAAACTCATGTCCATTGGGTTGGTGATGCCAACCAACCATCTCATCCTCTGTCGTATGAGTGCCCATATTATCGAAAACATACGGTAACCACAGTCCTGCCTGCACCCGTCTGGTGACCCGGCACGCGTGATACTCACGCGCGCAGTCGCCGTGGCTTCCTCTAGGAAGGCAGGCGGCTTAATCTCGGTCAAGGTGTCGAGCACGACTCTATCTGGGCTGGATTCCTTCTGCCTGAGCGTCTGATCCGAACGTCGTGAGGGCGGGGTACGGAGGGCGGAGCCACCGTCCGGAGAGTTGCCGATTGGAGGGGAGGAGGAACAGGGGGCGGAGCCTCGGTGAGAGGCTAGAAGCCGCAGCAACCATGTAAGTAGCTTTGCTTCCTGCCGCAACCGCCGGCGGCCTGAGTACCGCGGCGCTAGGCTCCTTGCACCTGGATCTGGTGAACCCGAGGCTGGGGTGGAGGGTGGCCTGCGGGGCTGGGGCGGGAAGCGCAGGTAAGGGAGGGACTTGGCACGCGGACGGTTGGGCCTGAGTGGGGAGAAGAAGGCGGGTTTAGGAAGCTCTATGGCCGGAGCGGAGGGGAACTCTGAAGTGAAGGCGACAGCTGGGCTTCACAACTAGGGCTGAGGCCGGGCTTCGGCGGAGGCCGGGTAAGGAAGGGCAGAGAACCTGTGCTCCAATTCGGGCGGCTCCCCTGATTCTCCGGCTTCCCCTTGTGTGGCGAGTGGGGAAGGGATCCGGGTGGGACTGTCTTGAAGAGGTTTCCTTGGAAGCATTTGAAGTTCCCTTGCTCCTGTCTTGTCCCGTGTATTTGAGCTTATTTCTGAGGTCCCTAGTCCAGTTCCTCCTCTCTCTGATGGATAAGCTCTGAGCCTGTGTTTCAGAGGTACATACTTAGACTAGACAAAATAGTTCCTAATGTACAGAAACGATACCAATAGTGAGGTTTCAAATATGTATTTACCTCCGATAGTGCTTGTCTGCTCTTTGAAACCGTTCCGTTTGTACCTGTGTCAGTCTCTTGAGGAGAAGACCTGATTTCCCAATTAGTATTTTCCCCTTGCTTAGAACGTTCCCAACAAGAGGATGAAAATGGAAAATTTTTAGGAAATCAGGGGTCTTCTGGTTTATATATGTTATTATTGAGACATTCAAGAAATATGAGAAATACTGGAATTCAGTATGTCATTTCTGTTTATCTGATGAGTATTTATTAAATTATAAGGTACTGATTCAGTGCACATTCTTGTAAAATTACTCCGATATTGATAGGAGAGGTCGTCTTTTGTTATATCGTAGTGTTTTGTTTCTGATTTATTTGAATCTTGTTTTCTAGCATTCCCAAACTCCCACTGTCAGAATTCTTACAAAAAATATTCTTAATTTCTTTCTGTTGGATTCGAGTTTGTGACAGAGGTGAGCAGGTTAAGTTTCTGTTGAAGAGCAAGACTACTCTCCCATGTCCTCTTTTTCTTCTTTCTGGGAAGAAGAATATGGATCATGTGGTTTTCCTTTAGAAAGCCTCCATCTGTTGGTTTGTCAGTCAACAATTGAACACAAAAAATCTTTGTAGATGGAAACTAACATTTCTAGTGTTCAGCTGTCCTGCATTGTTAGATGTATTTTGAGTATCTTTTTTTTTTTAAACATTGTACTTTTTTTAAGTCATTGTAGAAATGACTGAACTGATACTTGGGTTTTTCTGTCTGCTAAGATTTTGATTTGACTGATGGAGTAGGCTTATTTTCTAAATGTCAATTCCTGACAAGCCTTTTGATAGTGCTTAGTGGATCTGCATATACAAGTCTGCAAAGGAGAAGAGGCAATGTGTTGGTGATACATGAGAGAGGTCTTTGAATGAGTTAAGTGAATACTTCTGGTTACCTCTCAGATAGTAAAGAATCCTAGTTCATGTCACAGACAGTTATTATTAAGCTACCAGAGAAAGAGTTGTAAGGTAGTTTTTTCTTGGTCATGATATCATTATATAAATATTATGATTAACTCTGTGTGATTGTATCTTTTAGAGACTACATCGGTCAGTGTTTTCATGGTAATTTTTATCCTCACATCTCCAAAGTCTAATAATTTAAAGTTTGTTTGTGAGTGACTCTTAGGTGTGATGCTAAGACTGTCCAGGAAGGTTGCTTTACTCCTCTCATGTTACTTGTGTCAAAGCAGAGTGTAGGATGTTCTCTGAGGCCTTCAGGTTGTTACTGCTGTCACCTCTCTTTTTACGTTTTTGAGTTTACACTTGGTCAGTCAATCATCAGCTAATTTCCCAACCCTTTCTGCAGGAGTGTGGGTTGTCAGGACACTTTCGAAGGATGTGTCCTTTCCCTCCTTCCTTCCTCCTCTTCTCCTCCTGTCCCTTCCTCTTTTTCTTCCCCTCCACCCCGTTCCAATAAATGTTTGTTGCCAAAATTCTTTTTGTCAGTGGTTTTATTTTTGTTTTGTTTAATGAACAATTAAATTATTATTCAGGCAACATCCTTAACAGTTAGAATTCAAATAGACCAGAATTGAAAGTCTGTGAAGAGCTACAAAATAATTTTGCTCTAAAAATGAATTCTGTGCCTTTTATGGGCAAGTACTCTGCTAAAAGTGCTTCACATACACTATCCCACTTAGTCACACTATGCCTCAGTTTCCACTATGTAAAATGAGGATGGTGATATATATCTTACAGGGCTCTTAAGGTGGGTTTACTCAGCTAAGAAATTTCATAGTCAAAATTTGAAACCAAGAGTGTATGCCTCCAAAACTATTACAAACTTGAAGTACCTCTTTCATTAAAAGAGGAAATAATTAGATAAAAAATGCTGCCCTCAGGGGGAAAAAAGTAATTCTGGAGTGAAACTTGGCGTCTAGTTATAGTTGGACCACTGAATAGCTTATGTGACCCTCGAGAAAGTTGTTTTAGGGTCAGTGTACATTGGTTGCCTCAGAGGTAAAATGTAGTAATAAGGCCAGTTTTGTGTTCCAGGCATTTATGGAAATGAAATGAGATGGTAGGTAAGATTTTGAAAGTGAAGAGCATTTTATAAGAGTGTGGTGTCCTCGTAAATACAAGATTACAAGCTATAGCATTCTAATAAGTTATGCGTAGTTCCTGGTCTTCTCTTTTATTTGAAGTATTTATCAATATGGCAGAAAATAGACATCTGTGCTTTTCTGTTACCTGCATCTGAGGATGTAGGTAACAGTCCTTTGGTTGAATTATGATTTTTGGTTATTTAGAAGAAAAAGCACTTTAAGATCTTCATTTTAATGCCTATATGAGTTTAGACTTAAGGAGAAAAACCAGGCTTCTGTGCCTAGGAGGACATTTAATGGGGATCAGCTTGTTGGTTTAGATCATTCTCATAGCTGATGAGTCAGTTTGAGATAACTTTTGAGGTTATATAGAAATGTCATTAGAGGATGACTTTTATTTCCCGTTCTTGGAAGTATTTATTTTTTGATACTTTTTAAAAAAGCAAACATTGGAATAAGTAAAATAAAACTTTGAAGAATTTGTATGCTTTTGTAAAACCAGTTTACTGCCCCCCCCAACTTTAAAGAGCTGTTTCTTTTTCAAGAAAAAAAATCTTAGAATGAAAAACATATAAATAAAGTGAAAAATCTTTTTTTCCTTTTTGCCTGTTCACATTTTTTCCTTGCCTTCAAATTTTTAATACTTTTGGGGTTTTTTTGTGTGTGTGTTTGAAACTACAAATACATATACATAAAATACAAATACCTAAAAATATATTAATTTTGAAAATGAGATTGACTGTAAACGTTCCTAGTTTTAGATAATTGAAACTCTTCCTTATGATCTAGACTGCAGTGTTTTCAAGTATTGATTTGGAACGTATGCTGAAGTAGACTTAAGTACTCTGGTTTTCTTAGGTGTGAGTTTTTGAAGTCAGATTTCTAGACTTGGGTGCTATTTGGGCTTCCTGAGGAACTTACTTTTGCTTATTTCTTTTGTTTATTAGACTCATGAAATGGCCACAGATGATAAGACTTCCCCAACATTGGACTCCGCTAATGACTTGCCTCGGTCTCCTACCAGTCCTTCTCATCTCACACACTTTAAACCTCTGACTCCTGATCAGGACGAGCCTCCTTTTAAATCAGCGTATAGTTCTTTTGTCAATCTCTTTCGATTTAACAAAGGTAAGACCTGTTAAAGATCAGACATCCTGCCATCTTGATTCTCTGAAATTCTCTTGTTAACTTTCATGCTGTGTCTTTACAAGAAAGTGAATATTAACTAGGAAGTAGCCTTCATCATAGGTCCTTGGGTTTAATTACATAAGAAAAGAAAACTAGAGTTTTCTCTTTAATCTTAGTAATTATTGGAATGGAAAGTTGGAATTGAAAACTAAATGTTAAAACGAGGTTAAAGTTAGCATCATCATTTTTTTTCCCTTTGTTAATATATCTGTATTGAAAAAGCAAGAGAGTTCCAGAAACACATCTATTTCTGCTTTATTGACTATGCCAAAGCCTTTGACTGTGTGGATCACAATAAACTGTGGAAAATTCTGAAAGAGATGGGAATACCAGACCACCTGATCTGCCTCTTGAGAAATCTGTATGCAGGTCAGGAAGCAACAGTTACAACTGGACATGGAACAACAGACTGGTTCCAAATAGGAAAAGGAGTATGTCAAGGCTGTATATTGTCACCCTGCTTATTTGACTTCTATGCAGAGTACATCATGAGAAACGTTGGGCTGGAAGAAGCACAAGCTGGAATCAAGATTGCTGGGAGAAATATCAATAATCTCAGATATGCAGATTATACCACCATTATGGCAGAAAGTGAAGAGGAACTAAAAAGCCTCTTGATGAAAGTGAGAGGAGAGTGAAAAAGTTGGCTTAAAGCTCAACATTCAGAAAACGAAGATCATGGCACGTGGTCCCATCACTTCATGGGAAATAGATGGGGAAACAGTGGAAACAGTGGCAGACTTTATTTTTTTGGGCTCCAAAATTACTGCAGATGGTGATTGCAGCCATGAAATTAAAAGATGTTTACTCCTTGGAAGGAAAGTTATGACCAACCTAGATAGCATATTGAAAAGCAGAGACATTACTTTGCCAACAAAGGTCCGTCTAGTCAAGGCTATGGTTTTCCCAGTAGTCATGTATGGATGTGAGAGTTGGACTGTGAAGAAGGCTGAGTGCTGAAGAATTGATGCTTTTGCACTGTGGTGTTGGAGAAGACTCTTGAGAGTCCCTTGGACTGCAAGGAGATCCAACCAGTCCATTCTAAAGGAGATCAGTCTTGTGTGTTCTTTGGATGGAAAGTACTTTGGCCACCTCATGTGAAGAGTTGACTCATTGGAAAAGACTCTGATGCTGGGAGGGATTGGGGGCAGAAGGAGAAGGGGATGATAGAGGATGAGATGGCTGGATGGCATCATGGACTCGATGGACATGAATTTGAGTGAACTCCAGGAGTTGGTGATGGACAGGGAGGCCTGGCGTGCTGCGATTCATGGGGTGGCAAAGAGTCGGACATGACTGAGCGACTGAACTGAACTGAAGTCCATAGGATGGACTTTGCTCTTTTAGAGGTTAATAGCCAAAAGATTTTAATGAAAGCAATAAAACTAAAGAATGAGCACATGGGAGGAAGGGTTCATATTTTTCAAAAATTAAAAGCTGTCAGCAGGCTTGTTAATCTGTTTAATACATTTAATGATATCAAATGAAAATTGTTTTTAAAATGAGCTCTTTTTAAGTAATATGTTTTTTACTCATTAGAATAGTTAAAAAACATGGTCTACATCTTTTGCTTTATATTTGACAATATTGTTTGAAATGTGTTAGAAAGTAATCCCTCTTGTTGAAAGGGATTTATGGATTAATAGTTTAACTCAGTGGAAATTTTAATAGTATTAACTGACTTTTATTAGCAGGCATGTTTAAAGCTCTGTAAAATCTCCCATTAGTCCAAAATTTTGAAAACAGTAATCTTTTTTTTTTTTTTTTAAAGAAATCTGAACAGTCTTATTTTGAATAATTCTGAATTTATGTAAAAATTAGGAAAATAATACAGGACGTTCTCATATATCCCTACACCCTGTTTTCCCTGTAATTAACATCTTACATTGGTAGAGTATGTTTATTATAATCAGTGAGCCATTATTGACAAAATATTACTAACTGAAGTATGTGTTTTATTCATATTTCTCCAGTTTCTACTAATGTCCTTTTTGTGTTCCAGGATCCTGCAGGGATACATTACATTTACAATAGTCTTTTTATTAAGCAAATGTTTATTGAGCACCTGCTGTCCACTGGGCACTATGTTAATAGTCAAGGAAAGTGAAGTGAAGTCGCTCAGTCGTGTCCGACTCTGTGCGACCCCATGGACTGTAGCCCACCAGGCTCTTCCATCCATGGGATTTTCCCGGCAAGGGAACTGGAGTGGGTTGCCATTTCCTTCTCCAGGGGATTTTCCCGACTCAGGGATCGAACTCCGGTCTCCCTCATTGCAGGCAGACACTTTACCCTCTGAGCCACCAGGGAATCTATCCCATAAATGAAATAGAATAACAAAAGATCCCAGCTTTCATGTGGAGCTTGCATTCTATTTCCTTAACATGCTCAACTTTTTAGTGAAAAGTAAAACACATCGAAGGTCACATGTACCAAGGATGTAATTATTGGCCTGTAATTTTGCCACCTGTTTTGAATTTTTTTTTAACCCTAAGTTTTACTTAGGTATGTGATACAAGTATACATTCTTTCCTGAAAAATCTCATCTATTTCCTTTTCTTTGCTGAGCTCTTGAGTCTTAGTTTTTCCAATAATTCCAAGCTTTCCTTTGCTACAGAGAGAGGAGAAGGGGGCCAGGGAGAGCAACAGTCTCTGAGTGGAAGTTGGACCAGCCCTCAGCTCCCTTCAAGAACACAATCTGTGAGATCACCTACACCTTATAAAAAGCGGCTTAATGAGGAGTTCCAGCGTCGATCTTCAGTGTTAGGTATGATACTGTTCGCATTTCATTCCTCTCTGAGTATTAGACTTTTCCCAGTCGTTGTGTTTCCCAGGTTGTTAATTGACTTAACTTTTTTGCTATTTGGAATGGTCAGGTACTCTTGAGAATTAATGAAACTTACCTGGATAGTGAAATAATTTGTTGATACCTAAACAGAAGTTCTTAAAACATTTCATTAAACTTTAATTTGGGCTTTCCAAGTGATGCTAGTGGTAAAGAACCTACCTATCAATGTAGGAGACATAAGAAATATGGGGTAGATCTCTGGGTTGGGAAGATCCCCTGGAGGAGGACATGGCAACCCACTCCAGTATTCTTGCCTGGAGAATCTCAGCAACAGAGGGATCTCCAGGGAATCCTGGTGGGCTACAGTCCATAGGGTTGCAAAGAGTTGGACATGACTGAAGTGACCTAGCAAACAAGAGTTCTTAAACATTTCAGTAAACTTTAATTTGGACAAGGCAGAGATCTCTTGACTGGTGGTTTTTTGTTTTTGTTTTTGATTAATTACTTGCTTGGGTTTCAGCAGAGGACAGTTTGCAACACCCCCAGGAGAACTCAGGTTGGTTTGAACTTTGTGATTGCTACATCTGTTCTTGGGGTGGCCAGTGTAATGTGATGTGCATGCCGCTGGTTGCAGAAGTCTCTCAGTTCCATCAGTGGGCTGCCACTTGCTCTTGGCTTTCTGTCCTTGTCGGGGTGCAAACTGTCAGTGTGGCTGGATAAACTGAGCTCCTCTCACCTGTTTGTTCTCCATCCTGTTCTGCTATACTGTCATCGCCTTCATTTTCATGCTCTTCTGTTGAGTACAGACTGGGATCAGTGCCTGCATCAAGAGACTAGCTAAAGTGAGTTGTTGTATGTTTTATTTCTGTTAGATTATTCAACTCAATGAAGTGGTTTGCCTGACTCAAGGTGGTAGGGGAAGGGCAATGAGAGGTGGCATAAGAGGGGAAAAGGGGTACAGCATTGGAAATCAGGTGTCTGTGAACATCAGCTCTTGTCTTGTCTGGCCAGTCTTCCCTCCAAGGTCTTCGAGTGACAAGTAGGCAGGCACAGGTAATGGTGGTCGGCAGAAGCATATTTTATTAATGGCTAGTTGGGACTTGTCTCAGAACCTGCTACCAATAGGTCAGAGGAGGCGGCGAAGCCGAGCAGAAAGAGAGCTTTTCCCAGAGGACTGGAGCAGAGCTGGCTGCATCACCTCTGCAGGTTTCCCAGGGCAGAGGGCCCTAGCCTGGGTTATGTCAGCTGTTTGGTAGGAAGAATCAGAAGGAAGGAAGAGGGAGAGGGAGAAGTAAGTTCCTTACTTCAGATGGATGGAAGGAAGAGACCATCCCAATCTGACTTTGAACCTTAAACTCCTTAGTTCTTGAACCCGGTCCGGAGTGTCACTCCTGTTTTTGTTAAGGGAACTCTTTTGACTGTATCCTATATTGAATTAAGCATAGGATTTCTTTGTTTATAAAATTGAGGAGTTAGACTAGAATCTAGTCTTGTAGGGGTTACAAACTGACAGCTTACCAAACCTTGTCTTGTTATTTTGATAAGCTTGAATTTAAATATTGCTAGGTGGAACTCGTAATGTCTAGTTTGCTGCATTCCTTACAGTCTTTTCTCAGTCCACTTGATTCTTTGATTCTTCCTTAGCCGCTCAAGGCATTTGAGTTTGATGAGCCTGGGACTGTTTGACCAGTCTAGTTCCTTTTCCTATTAAAAGCCTGTGATTCCACAATTTACCAGCTCTGTGACCCTGGGAAGTCATTTGATTTTCTATTAAGAATATTCATTTTACAAGAGAAGCAGCTGAGATGATTGCTTGAGGGCAGAGTGCTGAACCGGATTTTCTCTCCTTTTTTCATCCTCATCCACGTTGAAGCCATCATCTGTTGTTTCTAGGAATAGTCTTGCTCCTGCTTTTTCAATGGATGATGCTATTTGTATTCTCTTATACTCCTAAGTGGCTATACGCAAGGGGCTTTGCAGTTAATTATTTCCCGTGCATGGGACCACAGCTTTCCTGTTCTAACAGCTTCATCTGTCTCTCCTTTTGCAGTTCATAAATCATGGAGAGTTGGTTTATCACAAAGACTCAAGAGCAGTTTTGTCATTCTAATATACATTTTTATTGTAGTAATAATGTATCTGCTGAGATTAAGGTATTGTTTATAGAAAGATACAGTTTTCAGTTTTGTAACGTAAGTGCCGTTTAAATAAGTATTTCCATAATTAGTATCGATGGAAGTTCTTCATCAGTTTAGATTTAAATATTAACTTCTCATTTCTTTGTAGTCTTTTCTTTGCCACTCATCCAAAACAAAGAACATCTAAAGCAAATGTAGCAAATAGTGAGTTTGAGAAGGATTTAGAGAGGGCCTTGCCATAGGTTATGAGGTTAATGAGATTAAGCTAATAGAGGTGTTCATCCATTTTGTCAGGCCAACTCTCCTTCATCCTTAGGTTTAAAAACTGCTGGAGCCAGGGATAGGTAGAAACCTTAGTTGTAATCTTGCTCTGAAATAAAGAAATAACATATGATAGCTTTGGTAGGCAGAGCCCATTCTGGCCACAAAACTGGAATGTAAGCCTATTTTTTTATTGACAGGACTGGCTTCAGTATTGCTGTTTCAAGAGCAAGTGATTCCTTCTTGCTTGGAGCTATAGGGGAGGGGAGGTGGCAGGGAAGGGTAGGGTTGGAGCTGTAGCAATTCTTTGGTAAAGAGAAGCCTTCTTGGACATTGGTGAAGGGAAGTCTGTGCATAAATTACCATCCTGGGTGTTCTGAAGTCTGTCAGACTCTGAGGTTGGCTATTAAGTTCTTTCCTAATGATCTGCAACACAAGCCTTTGGTTTTGTGATCTGTAAGGCCTAGCCGAACTGTTCAGCCCTGTTGCTGACCTGATGACTGTGGAGACTAGGCTAGGATAACTCACTGGCATTGCTTTTCCTTCTGCTAAATTTCTAGTAGAGATTTATTCTGACCTGGGACTGAAGGGCCCAAGAAATCACTAATGAGTTTTATGCCATGTTAAGTGATGCTCCCATCCAGGCCTCAAAATCATCAGTGGTCTCAAACGGTGCTGTCTCAGTCCGCATTTGCTTGTGAAGCAGTGTTTTACACTTTGAACAGCCTCTTACCCTTATAAAGACTAGTTTTAACTCTCAGTCTGTGTCACTGGCTGGCAAACATAACTATATGGTAAAAGTAAGAAGCACTTTGCATTGATACTATTAAAGTAGTTTTTTGTTTTGTAATCCTAACTCAGACACCAGAAGGAAGGCAGAACCTACTTTTGGAGGTCATGACCCTCGCACAGCTGTTCAACTCCGAAGCCTCAGCACAGTATTAAAACGCCTCAAGGAAATCATGGAGGGGAAGAGCCAGGTATTATCTAGATTCTTTAGAAGATTACTTATTAAGCACTTATATGGGGATCATGCGGTGCTCACTGAAAATGGTACAATGCCACTTGAAAGAAAGTTCAGTTAATGTTTACTCCAACTGTGGACAGCAGATTTTACTCATAAGTTCCTTATTTTAGTTTATCAAATTTTTTTCTTTTTATGGGTTATGCTTTTTGTGCTCTATTTAAAAAGTGTTTTTCCAACCCAGGGGCAGTAAAAAATGAACCATGGGAGACTATCTTCCATGGTTTCTTCAAGAAGCTTTTTTATTGATGTGAAGGTATATGGATCAAGATTCATGTTTTTCCCCATTGATGTCCAGTTGGACCCAGTACCATTTTCTTTTTTTAAAGACCATCCTTCACTGATTGCGTTACACACCTTGTCATAAGTCTACATATATGTGTGAGGGTGTGCCAGGGCTCTTCTCTTTGTTCCACAGCTCCATTTTTCCTTACACTAATACTTTGTCTAAAATTACTGTAGGTTTAGAATAAATCTTAATGACAGACATTATAAGTCCTTCAGCTCATTCTTTAAGATTGCCTTGGTTGGTTCTCTTGAACTTTTGCATTCCCATGTGAATTTTACAAATAGCTTGTTAATTTCTGCAAAAGAAATTTTCTAAGATTTTGACTAGCGTTGTATTTGCCTTTGCAGTTTGATAAAAAGTATTTTCAAGAAGCCTTCACACATTTTTATTGTTGCAGGATAGTGACCTGAAGCAATACTGGATGCCAGATAGCCAGTGTAAAGAGTGCTATGACTGTAATGAGAAATTTACCACTTTTAGGCGCAGACACCACTGCCGACTCTGTGGGCAGATTTTCTGCAGTCGTTGCTGCAATCAAGAAATCCCTGGAAAATTTATGGGTTATACAGGTAAATGAGCTTTATCGACATTTTTGCAGTTTTTAAAGGTCACAGCAATAAAATAGTTGCAATAGGGGACCCATGTTAAGTCATTGTTTATTTTGGACTTTATGTGTGAGACATGGGGAGAACAAACAGGGAGACACGACTTTGCTTTAAAGGACTTTGTAGTCAGGTAATAAAGTAGATGGAGATGTTCATAAATAACAAGAGTAAAAGACAGTGTATCATAGATGGTAGTGGAAAATCCACGGCATCATTCATGTTTATTAAGCAGGATGGTTAGAGTGATGGTTAGAGTGGTTTATGTTACCGTGAGAGTTTTTATTTTACAAAATACAAATTTTGTATTTTATATATACAAAGTATATGCAGATATATATTCCTTAACACTGTGCTCTAGCAAATTACATTTACTACTATTCTTTCCTGAACTTTAGTAATACAGAAATTTAAAATTATTTATTGAAGCAGAAGGAAACTAAGCAATGGTGTGTGTAGTGATTAGGGAGTGGAAGATGTACAGAAGTTACCAAAAAGAGAACATTCTCAGTATCTCTCTCATGTTATTTTTATTATTCACTGAAAATTTCTTTTTAAACCTAAACTGCTTCAGAGTTCAGACCCCAGTTATCTTTCATCCATGAAAGATGATGAAAGATTATGGCTACAGCCTTTTAAAGTTTTTTTTACCTTTAATTTTTCCCTACCTCAGATTGTTTTTTCATACTTTAGTCAGTGTCCTGTTAAATGCTAGTTTGATCATGTCAGGGTATGTCCCCTGCCTAATACCCTTTCAGAGCTCCCATTACTCTTTGGGTAAAATCTTGTCTTTTTAAGGTGGTTGATACCTCAGTTGCCTAGGGCTCTCTTAACAAAATACCACAAACTGAGTGGCTTAGAATAAACAGAAATTTGTTGTCTGGAGGCCAGAACTACCATAATTGCCCTTACTCCACAGGTCAGGGAAGAAACGTAGGGGTTTTGCCATTTGCTGAGAATATCTATTCCAGTTACATATTTTAGAACTGAGCTATAACTACTAGTGGCTTTGGGGACCTGTTGAGCCCACTGTAAGATGGACCTGAGCTGAAACTCTATTGATCATGACTTCTGTAAGCCCCTGCTGACTTGAAATCATAGTAACGTTTTGGATTCTTGGTATTAGTGTTAGTTCAGAGCCAAAGTCCAGTAATCCCCTAAAAGTTTGACTATTACCTTTTTCTCAATGCATGGTCACTCTGGTAAAAGGCTATAGGTCCTCAGAGGAGACCTCGTAGGAAGATTAACAGTATATACTTTTTGGCAGTGTAGTGGATCCCTACCTCAAGGTGACCCAGCGTCCATTCAAAGAACTCTGGGCCTGAGAATTTGTTGAGGGGTCATGACTCATTTTGATTCAAGATAGACTTTGGTTGTCTTGATCCAGAACGCTTTTTCTTATACAAATCCAGTAAGGATTTAGAAGACTGCCCATTTGCTTTAGGAACACCCTGGTCAGAGGTGTCACAGATCTCTATATGTGTTATACTATTCTGGTTACCGCTTTGACTCTGATGTCCGTTCATGCTAACCTTGTCTTTTGAGATTAAATGCCACCACTCTGCCCCTGCCAACCTGGGATCCAGTGGTCCCAGTGCATTTAGGTTTTCCAGTTCAGCACCAATAGTTCAATGATAATTCCCACAGAGAGAGGTGACTACAATACTCTACAGGGGATGCTGGTGCTCCCCTCACAGATCTTTTTTTCTCATAGTCACGGTGAAAGGTATGTGCCCTGGGTCCTCCTGGGGCAAGTGAGCAGATCTTACCTGGTAAATCAGCTCATAGCAGACTCTCTAAGCCTTTGGATCCCTTCCTTTAGAGCATTCCACAGGCCTTCAAATTATTGGATGAGATGCATCCACATTATGGAGGGTAACTACTTAAAGTCACAGATTGTAAATGTGAATCACATCTTAAAAAAAAAAAACCTTCACAGCAACAGCTGGACTATTGTTGGACCGACTCATCAGTCTTGCCAAGGTGACACATAAAGTTGACCATTGCAGTTGGGATAATAGATTCTGAACACAAACATATGTTGTGACCCTGAATACCTAGAATACTTAGGCACCTAGAAACAGATCAGTGGATGTTATTATTGTTAATGGTAGTAGCAGTGTTGTCTTTGTGTCTGCCTTACAACTTTTGAATTGTATGTGTCTGTTGTCTCCAATGAACTGAGGGGCTGTGTCTTGTCAGCCTTTTCAACACCTCATGTAATTTTTTTTTTTTTTTTTACTGCTCTATAGGCCCTTGCTGGTGAGGATTCTCCATGAAATGAGAACTTTTCTGGTCAAGCTTGGCTCCCTTAATTTACCTGATCATTTTCATTGTAATAGCTGACTGATTAAGGGAGATTTTCTTTACAGTGTAAGAACCAAGCCTTTGTTGTGGCAACTTAAATACTTTTCTGCAGGAAGTAATTTTATCTCTTTTCTGAAATTCAACCTTGGTCAGCTAGTGGTGGTATGTCCTCCACTCTCATTTATCCTGGGCTAGAGTTCAGTTTTTTTTTGGTGGGGGGAAGAGGTTTGGGGTTGGTGGTGGTTCATGATTGGAGACATTTTTCTTTAGATTCGTCTGTTGAATTGTGTTAGAAATGAGTAACCCAACAAGTGATACTTAATTTTGCTTAAAATACATGCATAATTTAATAAAATGGAGTACTATAAAATAGTTCTTAAAAAATAAGACCATACATTGTCCTTTGTAGTAATTATGGTAAAAACACAGTACAGTTGACTTCTAGAAGTCTTTTGTTCCATGTCACTTCAGTTTTCTAATGTTAATGGTAAAAAGAAGGTAGAATTGTTATGTAACATGTTATTAGTAAAGTTTAATTATCTTACCTCCTTTTTTAGTATGCTAAAATGTTATAGAATCACACAAAAAATTGTTGCAGAAGAACAGGGTAGAAATGAAACTTATATTTGGGTAGGACTGCTTCCAGGAAAAAAAAAAAAAAAACACTTAAAATTATTAAATAACCTTATTGTCTTCCCAAGAATATTTCATTTCCATCCTAACTTTTACCACGAGAATTTCCTTTATAGTTCCCCCGACCCATATTTCTTATTGTTTGTACGCCAGTTTTGTTTGTTTTTAAACAGTTTTTGAAACTGTGCCCCCTTGTGGAGGTCAATCTTTATGACTTCACATAAAGAACTAAACATTTTCCTCCTTCCTTGTTACCGAGGTAAAAAGTGTTTCTTCTATTTGTGTTGGTTTATGTATTCAACTAAAATTTTTTTCCTTGAACCTCTGTCTTTCATAGATTCCCTTACTTCACTTCTAGAACCTTGAAGAATACTCTTGTAGCGGAGTTTTCTAGTCCATTGAATCATATTTTCTTAAGTTATTATAAATATTTGCAGTAATTTGGGTAGCTGGATGGAGTTATCATAATTTTGGTTTTTAGTAAAAAATTTTTTTATTATTTTATATGGTAAATTCTTATTTACCCACATATTTGCTCTTCCTGTTGCTTTTCTTTCTTTTTTTTAATTGGAGTACAGTTTTAAAATGTTATGTTAGTTCCTGCTGTACAATGAAGTGAATCAGTTATATGTAGACATGTATCCCCTCCCTCTTAAACCTCCCTCCCAACCTCTTCGGTTTTAAAATATATAACAGAGCTAACAAAGTTACTTCACTTTTAAAAAAAGGTCTTGTTTGGTAGTCTTTACTTGAAGATGGTTCCCCATTATTAGATTAACTATTAAGCCAAGGGTTTAATAGTTCTGGTAAGTAGATAGGTTAGTTATCATCTAATAAGTTTTCTTCTTTTTTTTTTTTTCTTCCTAGGGGACCTCCGAGCCTGTACATACTGTAGAAAAATAGCCTTAAGTTATGCTCATTCCACAGACAGTAATTCCATTGGTGAAGACTTGAATGCTCTTTCAGACTCTGCTTCCTCTGTGTCTGTACTTGATCCAAATGAACCCCGTACGCCTGTGGGGAGTAGAAAAGCCAGCCGCAACATATTTTTAGAGGATGATTTTGCCTGGCAAAGGTACAGTCACTTATGTATCTGCAGTGCTATTCCACTAAGTTATGGGGACTAAGAATAAAATATTTGAGCTCAGGATTTCTACCCCAGAGTACTTCTGTTTTGTATATGTGATGTGAAGAGTTCTATAAGTCACTCATTCAGCCAGTTTTATTGTTTTATTGCCACCTGTTACACTTAATAACTAGGGCTTCCCTGTGGCTCAACGGCAAAGAATATATCTGCTTGCAATGCAGGAGATGCAGGAGATGTGGGCTTGATCCTTGGGTTGGGAAAATCCCCTTTAAGAGCAAATGGCAACCCACTCCAGTATTCTTGCCTGGGAAATTCCATGGACAGAGGAGCCTGGTGGGCTACAGCCCAGGGGGTTGCAAAGATTCTGGGCTTCCAAGGTGGTGTGGTGATAAAAGAATCCACCTGTAATGCAGAAGATGCAAGAGACGAAAGTTTGACCCCTGGATCGGGAAGATTCTCGGGAGTAGGAAGTGGCAACCCACTCTAGTATTCTTGCCTGGAAAATTTCATGGACAGAGGAGCCTGGTGGGCTGTAGTCCATAGGGTCTCAAAGAGTCACACGTGACTGAGCATGCATGCATGTGCACACACATACACACTCACTTAATAAACTTCCTCTATTGATCTTTTGGTATTGTTATCCCGAAGACAAAATTTATCCTATTTCTACCTCAACTGAAAGAAGAAAATAATGACCCATAAGCTCATTATTGCAGAAAACAACCTGCTTTTAAATGTTATAGCACTCTATTGAAATTGGATTTGCCTGTAACTCTCAAATCATCTCAGTATATTCCTATTTTCTTTCTAGTTTAATTCATCCAGACTCCTCAAACACTGCTCTTTCAACAAGACTTGTATCTGTTCAAGAGGATGCTGGGAAATCTCCTGCTCGAAATAGGTGAACTGCCAAATGAAAACACTGTGTTCTGTGCCTGTTATGTCTATTTTTTCTTTTATACAGTATTGAGAAGAACAAACATAAAATGGACAGGATTGATTTTTGTACATTTTCTTAGCTCTAAAAGCCGAATTAAACTTTTGTTTCCTTTTAGCTAGTCAGCTGTCACTTGCATTCTCACAGTGGCCCTTTTCTACTCTTTTCTGCTGTCTTCAACCCTACTTTCTTCTGACTTATTAGCAGATGACTTCACTTTCAGCTACAGAGCAAAAAGGGGAGATGACAGAAGGGGACGACACCAACTCTTAGCATCAGTTACCAACAATTACATTTGGAGCTCATTCTTTCCTCTTCACCTTGCTTCTCCATTTGTATTCTGCTTGTCATCCCTTATTCTTTTGTATTCAGTTTAGTTCAGTCGCTCAGTCGTGTCCGACTCTTTGCGACCCCATGAACTGCAGCATGCCGGGCCTCCCTGTCCATCACCAACTCCCGGAGTCCACCCAAACCCGTGTCCATCAAGTCGGTGATGCCATCCAACCATCTCATCCTCTGTCGTCCCCTTCTCCTCCTGCTCTCCATCTTTCCCAGCATCAGGGTCTTTTCCAATGAGTCAGCTCTTCGCATCACGTGGCCCAAGTATTGGAGTTTCAACTTCAACATCAGTCCTTCCAATGAACACCCAGGACTGATCTCCTTTAAGATGGACTGGTTGGATCTCCTTGCAGACCAAGGGACTCTCAAGGGTCTTCTCCAACACCACAGTTCAGAAGCATCAGTTCTTTGGCGCTCAGCTTTCTTCATAGTCCAACTCTCACATCCATACATGACTACTGGAAAAACCATAGCCTTGACTAGACGGACCTATATTGACAAAGTAATGTCTCTGCTTTTTAATATGCTTTCAAGGTTGGTCATAACTTTTCTTCCAAGGAGTAAGCGTCTGTTAATTTCATGGCTGCAATAACCATCTGCAGTGATTTTGGAGCCCAGAAAAATAAAGTCACCCACTGTTTCCCCATCTATTTGTCATGAAATAATGGGACCGGATGCCATGATCTTAGTTTTCTGATTGTTGAGCTTTAAGACAACTTTTTCATTCTCCTCTTTCACTTTCATCAAGAGGCTCTTTAGTTGTTCTTCACTTTCTGTTTTTCTGGAACTCTCTTGCTTTTTCCATGATCCAGAGGATGTTGGCAATTTGATCTCTGGTTCCTCTGCCTTTTCTCAATCTAGCTTGAACATCTGGAAGTTCACGGTTCATGTAATGCTAAAGCCTGGCTTGGAGAATTTTAAGCATTACTTTACTAGCATGTGAGATGAGTGCAATTATGCGGTAGTTTGAACATTCTTTGGCATTTCCTTTCTTTGGGATTGGAATGAAAACTGACCTTTTCCAGTCCTGTGGCCACTGCTGAGTTTTCCAAATGTGCTGGCATATTGAGTGCAGCACTTTCACAGCATCATCTTTCAGGATTTGAAATAGCTCAACTGGAATTCCATCACCTCCCCTAGCTTTGTTCGTAGTGATGTTTCCTAAGGCCAACTTCATATTCCAGGATGTCTGGCTCTAGGTGAGTGATCACACCATCGTCATTATCTTGGTCGTGAAGATCTTTTTTGTACAGTTCTTCTGTATACTCTTGCCACCTCTTAATATCTTCTGCTTCTGTTAGGTCCCTATTATTTCTGTCCTTTATTGAGCCCCTCTTTGCATTAAATGTTCCCTTGGTATCTCTGATTTTCTTGAAGAGATCCCTAGTCTTTCCTATTCTGTTGTTTTCCTCTATTTCTTTGAATGGATCACTGAGGAAGGCTTTCTTATCTCTCTTTGCTATTCTTTGGAACTCTGCATTCAGATGCTTATATCTTTCCTTTTCTCCTTTGCTTTTCGCTTCTCTTCTTTTCACAGCTATTTGTAAGGCCTCCCCAGACAGCCATTTTGCTTTTTTGCATTTCTTTTCCATGGGGATGGTCTTGATCCCTGTCTCCTGTACAATGTCATGAACCTCCGTCCATAGTTCATCAGGCACTCTATCAGATCTAGTCCCTTAAATCTATTTCTCACTTCCACTGTATAATCATAAGGGATTTGATTTAGGTCATACCTGAATGGTCTAGTGGTTTTCCCCACTTTTTTCAGTTTCAGTCTGAATTTGGCAATAAGGAGTTCATAATCTGAGCCACAGTTACCTTCCAGTCTTGTTTTTGCTGACTGTATAGAGCTTCTCCATCTTTGGCTGCAAAGAATATAATTAATCTGATTTTGGTGTTGACCATCTGGTGATGTCCAGGTGTAGACAATGGCAAAACTCTTATTAGCCTTTGCGCTGCTTCATTCCGTACACCAAGGCCAAATTTTCCTGTTACCCCAGGTGTTTGTTGACTTCCTACTTTTGCATTCCAGTCCCCTATAATGAAAAGGACATCTTTTTTGGGTGTTAGTTCTACGAGGTCTTGTAGGTCTTCATAGAACCGTTCAACTTGTGCTTCTTCAGCGTTACTGGTCGGGGCGTAGAGTTGGATTATCGTGATATTGAATCGTTTGCCTTGGAAACGAACAGAGATCATTCTTATTAGTCACACTATTAATGTTCCTTATATTCCACTTCTCTCTGCTGACTCCTTACTATCTGCATTTAAACAAACTCAGGTCTTACCTATTAAAAAGAAACAAACCCCCTTCCTTTGTGTTTTGCCTACAGTTTTCTATATTCTCAATATATTTTCTTAGCCAAATTCCTTGAAATAGTTGCTTATAATTGTTCTGTAACTGCTCATTTCCTTTTCAACCTGCTAGAATTTTACTAACATCCACACCTCCCCCTGAAAACACTTTCAGTTATTACGAAGTTAATTGGTGAGTAAGTTGTTATAAACCCAAAAGAATAGGCATCTGACTCACCATGGTTTATCATACATTCAGTTTATTCTTTCAGCAAGTGCTTAATAAGTGCCTGCAAATTAGGTATTTGTAGTACAGCAGTAAATACAGTTATTAATGTGCTGTCCCTCGTGAGGTGCACCTCATTTGCTAATGTGATTCTAGTTGTCTTTCTAGTAAGAATGAGTTTGCATCGCTTCATCCAAATCAGAGTGCCTACTCTGTACAGGGTACTGTCCTCAGTTAGCTTTATACACTTCATTAATGTCTGGGAGCTTAAGTTTATGAGATACCTGGGCTGGGGTAAGGTTGAAGTCTGTAAATATGGAATAATGCAGGAACAGGTTTATGTTGGGAGGGGGCAATGGCACCCCACTCCAGTACTCTTGCCTGGAGAATCCCATGGACGGAGGAGCCTGGTTGGTTACAGTCCATGGGGTCTCGAAGGGTCAGACAGGACTGAGCGACTTCACTTTCACTTTTGACTTTCATGCACTGGAGAAGGAAATAGCAACCCACTCCAGTATTCTTGCCCGGAGAATCCCAGGGATGGAGGAGCATGGTGGGCTGCTGTCTCTGGGGTCACACAGAGTTGGACACGACTGACGACTGATGAGACTTAGCAGCAGCAGCAGCAGTGAATCAAAAGTTTAAAGCACACAAAAGCGTAAGGAATGGGGAGGAGGATGGAATTTTAAAGAGTGTGCTCAGTGAAGACCTCACAGAGAGGGTGATGTCTGAGCAAAGACTTGAGGATGTGGGGGAGTAAACCATGCGGACATTTTATAGAGCAGTTTACCAAGCAGAGAGGGAACAGCTAAGTTCCCCAGAGGAAACATGCCTGGCAGGGAGTAACTGGGAGCCCTGTGTACCAGGAGTAAAACCTGTTTCTGTTCATTGTAAGGATTTGGCATTTAATCAGTGAGTGGGAAGCTGTTGTAGAGCTTCATTTTTTATTTATTTTGAGAAAATTTTATACTTGCAAAAGAGTTGCAAGAAATAGAGTGGAATAAGTTTTCATATATTCTTCATTAAGATTCACTAATTTACATTTTGCCCATTTACTTTTTTTTTTTTCTGGACTGTTTGAGAGTAAGTTGCAGATATCATCATCTTTTACTTAAAAAAAAGCTTATAAACTTCATTTTGTGGAGCAATGTAGGTTCACAGCAGAATTGATTGGAACTTGCAGAGAGTTCCCATATAGCCCCTCCCCACAATGTCTCGCATTATAAATAAACATCCCACACTAGAGTGATATGTTGTTAAAGTTGATGAACCTACAATAACCTCAGTTTTACTCAAGTCTGTAGTTTGTTTTTGGTGTTGTATATTCTATGGGTTTGAACAAATACGTAATGAAATATATTCACCACTAAAGTAGAGATCAGAATAGTTTCAGTGTTTTAAAAAATCCTATTTGCTCTACTTACTGATCCCTTACTCAGGCCCAACCCATGGCAGCCACACACCTTTTTATTGTCTTCATCGTTTTGCCTTTTCCAGAATGTTACATAGTTGGAATCATACAGTATATAGCCTTTCCAGATTGATTTCTTTCACTTGGCAATATGCATTTTAGTTTCTTCCGTGGTTTTTCTTGGCTTGATAGCTCATTTCTTTTTAGCATTGGAGAATAGTCCATTGTTTGGAACTACAGCAGTTTATTTATCCACTCACCTACTGAAGGACATCTTGGTTGTGTCCATGTTTTGGCAACGATGAATAAGGTTTCTATAAACATGTATATGCAAGTTTTAGTGGGGATATATTTTTCATTCATTTGGATAAATACTAAGGAGTGTGATTACTGGATCCTACAGTTAAGAGTATGTTTAGTCTTGTAAGAAACTGCTTTCCACAGTAGCTGTACCAACAATGAATGGGAGTTGTGTTGTTCCCTATCCTTGCCAGTAGTTGATGTCATCTGTATTCTGGATCTCAACCATTCTGATAGGTGTATAATGCTGACTCATTGTTTTAATGTGGGATTCCCTTATGACATGTGATGCTGAACATGTTTTCATATGCTCCCATCCTTGCTGTCTGTATACTTTCTTTGGTGAGGTGTCTGTCTAGGTCTTTGCCCTGCTTTTTAACTGAGTTGTTTTCTTATTGTTGAGTTTTTGGAGTTCTTTGTATGTTTTGGATAACTGCCCTTTGTCAAAGAAATTTTTTGCAGTTGTTTTTTTCCCAGTCTGTGGCTTGTCTTCTAATTCTTGATGTTGTCTTTTGCAGAGCATAAAAGACATATTTATGCTCATCATTTTTAATTTTAATGAAGTTAGCCTATCAGTTTTTTCATGGATGATGCTTTGGTATTGTATCTAAAAAGTCATCTCAGTACCCAAGGCCATCTGGATTTTCTCCCATGTTATTTTCCAGGAGTTGGCTTTGCATTTTACATTTAGATCTGTGATTCATTTTGAGTTAATTTTTTATAATGGTCTAGGTCTAAAAAGTCTGTGTCTAGGTTAATATTTTTTTGCATGTGGAGGTCCAGTTGTTCTAGCACCATTTCTTGAAAAGACTATTTTTGCTCCATTAAACTGCCTTTGCTCCTTCATCAGAGATTAGTGACTGTGTCATGTGGATCTGTTTCTGGGCTCTGTATTTTGTTCCACTGATGGTGTTTGTCTGTCTTTCACTAATACCACATTGTCTTTGTTACTGTAGCTTTATGGTAAGTCTTTAAGTTGGGTGTGTCACTCCTCTGTTCCTTCCATATTACGCTGGCTATTTTGGGCCTTTTGCCTCAACACATAAACCTTAGAATCAGTTTTTCATTATCCACAGAACAGCTTGCTAGCATTTTGACTGAGATTGATTGAATCCATAGATCAGGTTGAGAAGTACTAATATCATGACAATATTGAGTTTTCTTATCCATGAACAATGACTTTCTCCATATACTTAGTTCCTTGATATCTTTCATCAAAGTTTTGTAGTTTTCTTCTTTCAGATCTTGTACATATTTAGATTTATACTTGAGTATTTCGTTTTGGGGAATGCTGATGTAAATGGTAATGTGTTTTAATTTTTAATTTCATTTGTTCATTGCTGGTATAGGAAAGTGACTGACTTCTGTATATTAATATTGCATCTTGCAACCTTGTTATAATTTTGGGAGTCTTTTGGTTGATCTTTTCAGGTTTTTACATAGATGGTCATCTGTGAGGAGAGAAAGTTTTAATTCTTTTTTCCCATTCTGTATTCCTTTATTATATTTTCTTATTGCATTAGCTTATGCTCCCAGTATGATTCTGAAAATAAATGTTAAGAGAGGACATTCTTGCTTGTTCCTGCCTGAGCAGTTGAAAAGACAGAGTTGCCATTTATTGATATGGAGAAGACAAGGAGGAAAAGTTTAGTTTTAGACATGTTGAATTTGATACACCTCTAGACATCCAACTGAGATATCAAATAGTTGGATGTATAAATCTAGAGTTCAGGACAGGGATTCAAGTCAGAGACATAAACTTGCGTGGTGTTATCATGTGAATCATATTTAAAACTATGAACCTGTCTGAGAACATCAAGAGAGTAAGTGTGGAAAGTGAGGAAGTAAGGACCAAGGACCAAGATTGGGGAATTGAAGGGGAACCAGAAAAGGAGACTGGGAAGGAGAGATGAGTGATAAGGTCAGAGGAAGCCAGGAGAGTAGGTTGTCTTAGTAGCCAAGAGAAGAAAGTATTTCAAAGAAGAGGGAGTTATCCTGCTGCTCTGTCAAATGAGGAGTGAAAACTTGACTGTGAACAATAAATATTGGTATAGGCAGTTTCAGTGGGTTGTTCAGGATTCTAGAGAGAGTGAAAGAAGAATTGGAGATGGGTTTTGTTGTACTGAAACAGGGGAATGCAGCAGAGGAATGCAAAGTCAAGATAGTGTTTTAAAAGATGGGACAAATTACAGTATTCCTTTTGGTATGTGTAGGAATGCAGAGATAGCTACATTTGGACTGATGCTTTATATTCATCAGTTCAAAAAGAAAACACCCTAATTTTCATCATTTTAAGGAGTGTTTGTACCTATTTCGTTTGGGATATTACTGCTATATGCACTACAAATATAATTTTTTCTTACAGTCCTCTCATAATGACTTCCTTTTAAACTTAACTTGAAATAATTACAGGCTAACATAGAAGTTGGAAATAATAGTGCAGAGAATTCCTGGATACTCTTCTTCCAGCTTTCCCAGTAATAGTGTCATACATAACCATCATAACTACTTTTAAAAGTGCCCCTAACATTGGCAAGTAAGCATTTATTTAAAAATGAACTTTCACTGTAATTCTCTCTGTCGATGAAAAATTTACAACTGTGTTTTCACTTTCTGTTTTCAATTTCCAGATCAGCCAGCATTACTAATCTGTCACTGGATCGATCTGCGTCTCCAATGGTACCATCATACGAGACGTCTGTCAGTCCCCAGGCTAACCGAACGTATGTTCGGACAGAGACCACTGAGGATGAACGAAAAATTCTTCTGGTACCAGTCCAATATCTTTGAGCCGTTGCAAGTTTTGAGCATGAAGAATGTTTCGTCTCATTGATTTTTTTTTTTAAAGGCAAATGAAATTGAAATAGCCAGTTAGCATATTAATTAGAGGAACTAATTTGCTTAAGTTTTTATTAGGCTCACCTGAAATTGGTCAAGCAGCCCATGCTCATATGCTGCATTAATATTTTCTTGACCACTATGAAGATCAGAATTCAGGTACCTCTGTAATTCTAGAGCTTAACTTTGAGTTATATCCCAGATTGCTGCTTAAACTTTGGGATATGTTTCTCATACATGTGGAATACTTTTTAGACATTTAATATTATATGTTTAAGTAGGTGGTAATCAGTTTATTGAATTTATCTCTGTAAACTACTGTGTTCAATCATAAGAGTGACTCAAAGAAATGGAAGATATGGTTTCACTCCTCAGGTTTATAATTCAGAAAGTAAAAATGAGGTCAATGAGCAGGTCCGTGATAGTAAAAGAAGTAATACTTTAGTAGTAAAAAAAATAGAGCGCTAGTAGTGGAGAAGTCGGGAAAGGTTTTAAACTGAAAGGCTTGCACTGGATCTTGAAGGATTGAATGGATTTGGGTGGGCAGTGAAGGAAGAAAATCTTATTTAAAGTGTGGGGAAAGGTATAGAGGTGAGAATAAGCCTGGCATTTTCCATGGACTGAATTAGAGTTTATGATTTGGGAGAGGTTTGGAGGGATGTTAAGTTTGATTCTGTGGGCAATGAAAATGGAAAGTTATTTGGGGCTACTTGGTGGAAGGTGGTGAATTCAGTCTTTGTCAGTTTTAGATTAGAACCTGTAGATGCTGAGCAGTGTTGAAGTGTTCTTGAGCAGGGAGTAATTCCCTGATGAAAGTTGGGTATAGGTGAAAATCTGATGAAGTGAAACCTACAGAAATAGTTACTTTAGAGTAACGTGATTATTCCCTTCTTATTCGTTCTGTCTCCAAAGAGGAATGTGAAATTTTCTTTTCAGATAATCAGGAGACTGATAATATATTGAAAAAAATTACTTGGGATAGTTTTTCCCCAAGAGAAAAAGTTGTTTGGAATTAGATGAGCTGAGTACAAATTGTTCTCCATGCATGTGTCATTTCTATTAAATCATGTAAGTTAGCTCTGACAAAGAAATCTGAATTGAGTTTCCTTTCATGAGTATAAAAATCACAGGAAGAAATCTGAAAGTGTATAGTATCTTTCTCAGGAGTAATTGCTTGCTTATAATGTGATTTCAGGACAGTGTTCAGTTAAAAGACCTATGGAAGAAAATCTGCCATCACAGCAGTGGAATGGAGTTTCAGGATCACCGCTACTGGCTGAGAACACACCCCAACTGCATTGTAGGAAAGGAGTTAGTCAACTGGTTAATCCGAAATGGACACATTGCTACAAGGTAATGGGTCTTAAGAAAAATTTATGAATTTATTTTTAATGACATGTCATAAAGGAAACAGCTTGCTTTGTGAGTAGGATGCTGTTTGATTTCTGCATTTGGTGTTTGGGGTGTTAGTTACTCAACCCTCCTCCCTTCTGTGTTGTAATCAGTAGATGCAAGGAGCCAAATGGGGGTCACAGTTTACCTTATTTATTAAAAGCAGAAATGTGCAGTAGTTCCCAAAACTCAGTTCTGCAGTTAAGCAGGATTGGGGAATATAGCTAGAACCTAAGGCCGCAGTCGGAGAAGGCAATGGCACCCCACTCCAGTACTCTTGCCTGGAAAATCCCATGGATGGAGGAGCCTGGTGGGCTGCCGTCCATGGGGTCGCTAAGAGTCGGACACGACTGAGCGACTTCACTTTCACTTTTCACTTTTCACTTTCATGCATTGGAGAAGGAAATGGCAACCCACTCCAGTATTCTTGCCTGGAGAATCCCAGGGACGGGGGAGCCTGGTGGGCTGCCATCTATGGGGTCGCACAGAGTCGGACACGACTGAAGCAACTTAGCAGCAGCAGCAGCAAGGCCACAGTGGATTCTCCTGTTTCTGCTCCCTAATGTGGACTTTCAACCTGTCTTCAGAACTGGGTCCATTAGCCACACCTAGAGTGTGCTATCTGGCCTCACAAATCATTTGTGTGAAAGCACCAGACAGGTCCTGTTGCCTTTCAGGGTGGCGTGTCGCTTGGCTTTTCTGCTTGTTTAGAGTAGCTACTCCTCCTCCCATAGGAAGAAACAAGTATGTGGAAGAGAAGAAATAGCTGTAAACAGTGAAGCTCTGGCTTCCAGTTTGGATTGTATCTTTTTTTAACTTTATGCCCTCTGTGAAGTTATTCAGTCTGTTTGAGACTTGACTTCTCAGCTCCAGTGAGAAAAATATGAAAATATGATCCTGTGAAGAAGCTGTGAAAATGAAATAATATGGACTAAATTTTTTGATAAATTATAAAATGCCATATAAATCCAATGTGTTAGTGTCTATTTCATGTATATATATGTGTGTGTGTGTGTATACATTTTATACCTACATCTATAATATTTGGTATTGTCTTCTCAAAGACTGTAAGCTCCTTGAGGACAGGAGCCATACTGTTCTCAACAGTCTTTTTTATCCTCCTCTACTAAGTACAGGGGTATGCTTGCACAATTGCACTCATCTCATGAGAAGGCAATGGCAACCCACTCCAGTACTCTTGCCTGGAAAATCCCATGGACGGAGGAGCCTGGTAGGCTACAGTCCATGGGGTCGCTAGGAGTCAGACATGACTGAGCGACTTCACTTTCACTTTCATGCATTGGAGAAAGAAATGGCAACCCACTCCAGTATTCTTGCCTGGAGAATCCCAGGGACGGGGAAGCCTGGTGGGCTGCCGTCTATGAGGTCGTACAGAGTCGGACACGACTGAAGTGACTTAGCAGCAGCAGCAGCACATGCTAGCAAAGTAATGCTCAAAATTCTCCAAGCCAGGCTTCAACAGTACATGAACTGTTCAAGCTGGATTTAGAAAAGGCAGAGGAACCAGAGATCAAATTGCCAATATCCGCTGAATCATCGAAAAAGCAAGAGAGTTCCAGAAAAACATCTACTTCTGCTTTGTTTACTACACCAAAGCTTTTGACTGTGTAGGTCACAACAAACTGTGGAAAATTCTTAGAGATGGGAATACCAGACCACCTGACCTGCCTCCTGAGAATTCTGTATGCAGGTCAAGAAGCCACAGTTAGAACTGGATGTGGAACAACAGACTGGTTCCAAATCAGGAAATGAGTATGTCAAGGCTGTATATTGTCACCGTATTTAACTTACATGCAGAGTGCATTGTGAGAAATGCCGGGCTGGATGAAGCACAAGCTAGAATCAAGATTGCTGGGAGAAATATCAATAACTTCAGACATGCAGATGGCACCACCCTTATGGCATAAAGCAGAGAGGAGCTAAAGAGCCTCTTGAAGAAGGTGTAAGAGAGTGAAAAAGCTGGCTTAGAACTCAACATTGAAAAAGCTAAGATCAGTGGATGTGAGAGTTGAATTACAAAGAAAGCTGAGCACCAAAGAATTGATGGTTTTAAACTGTGGTGTTGGAGAAGACTCTTGAGAGTCCCTTGGACAGCAAGGGGATCCAACCAGTCCATCCTAAAGGAAATCAGTCCTGAATTTTCATTGGAAAGACTGATGCTGAAGCTGAAACTCCAGTACTTTGGCTACCTGATGTGAAGAACTGACTCATTGAAAAAGACCTTGATTCTGGGAAAGATTGAAGGCGGCAGGAGAAGGGGATAACAGAAGATGAGATGGTTGGATGGCATCACTGACTCTATGGACATGAATAGAGTAATCTCTGGGAGTTGGTGATGGACAGGGAAGCCTGGCATGCTGCAGTCCATGGGGTTGCGAAGACTTGGATATGACTGAGTGACTGAACTGAACTAATGATGCTTGCCTTGAGTACTTGTTGATGTTTGTGTAATTGAAATTAGGTCTTGTTGGGACTGCCTTCTCTGTAGGTTCTTCTTTACTATGGTACTTGAGAAAATCTTTTAAGTAAGCTTCAAATCTCTCTTGTTTTATCCCTCACCTATCCAAGGACTGTTTGAAGTTCCAACTCTGATTAGAATAGAACATAAATTCAGTTGGTGTCTCATCTTGTAAAATTATTCTCTTAAAAGTTTTTGTTTTCTCTGGTCTTGATTCAGGGCACAGGCTATAGCAATTGGACAGGCAATGGTGGATGGACGTTGGCTGGATTGTGTCAGTCACCACGACCAGCTCTTCAGGGATGAGTATGCGCTGTACAGGCCGCTGCAGGTAGTGTTCAGTGGTACGGCTAACGAGAATACAGAGAGCTTCGTTACCAAGTCTTCCTCGTCATTGGGAATAAAAAGTCGTTGAGTTACCCAGTGATACACTTTGCTAGTGTGTTGTCCCTGCCATTTGAGGAAAGCTCTAACATTTTTACGTGGTTGGTAGTTGTGATGAAAAACCCTTTGAAATCCCAAACTTTTCGTTTGTGCAGCTTTTCTTAAGCTTGACTTTGTAGTGTCATTTACCCTTAGTGGTTTTTAATTTTATTATGTCTGTTTTTTTTAGGAATAAGAGGAAGTATATGTAATAAAATCATTAAGAAATTTAATGTTACTGTTGCAATAGATTTTGACTCCATAGCAGTATTAAATTGTATAACTGATAAAATGGTGAATATTCTTTTTCTTTTCTGTTTCTTTAGTTTGATTAGGAACATGGAAATCACGTACTCAGAAGTTTTAAAAAACTTTAACATAAACTTTTTGTTTATATTAATTTGATAAAATAATATCCAGTAACACCTTTGTGAACTAAAGTTGGAAAATCATTGGGTAGAAAAGATGGATGATCCCAAAGACTGGTGGTGTTATGTCTGAAAATCTAACAGTTTTCCAAGTTGTGTCCTAGAATTGGCACAGGGTTATGATAAATTCTAAGCCATCTTCACTCTCAGGAATAAAAGAAATGAAACACTATAAAATCTGTATAATATGTTTGGTCATAATATGCTGCCTTTTAGCCTGCTGATTCGTGAATACTATAGTTGTAAGAGTGGAATTGCCAGTTATAATGCTGGCTTACAACTTAAAGTTCCTACTTATTTGCTTATTTAATATATTCAGTGGTTAGCCTTATACAAATATTAGGCTAGAATTTATTTGTAGTGTGACAGCCTCAACATTGTTGCCATTGTGGGTCAATTGCTTGGATTCTGTCTTGACTTTTTCAGAGTACAGAATTTTCCGAGACCCCTTCTCCGGACAGTGACTCGGTGAACTCTGTGGAAGGACACTCTGAGCCATCCTGGTTTAAAGACATCAAGTTTGATGACAGTGACACTGAGCAGATAGCTGAAGAAGGTGACGATAATTTGACTAGTGAGTTTCACTTTCTGACGTTTTAGTTTTTATGAATCATTAATGTGTATGTATGATAGAGTATTTTTTTTATTTAGTTGGAACAGTCCTAGTATTAAGTTTTATGGCTTCAACTAAACGTAAAGAACATCTGATAGCAATCATTGTCCTAGATACAGTATTTTCTTAAGAAACCAATTCATTAAATCACTGGTGTTTTCAGATTTCGCTGTAGTCTTTAGTTTGCAGCAGCTTAAAAATAACTCCGAGCTAATAATATTGCAGTAGACAACTTTCTCACCTCTTCGCTATGATATCAGGCCTTCTCTCTGCAGAACCTCCAATATATTTATTTAAAAAATTCACTTTATATTTAACTGGTTCAAATTTTATTAAGTCTACACAGAAGTATCAATACATGAAAATACTGTATCCATTTTGGTATTGCACATTGGGCTTGTATATTAAAAAAAAAAAACATTTTTCTCCTTTCCTCCAATACCCTGATGAAACCCGTTTTTACTCCCCTCCTCTCCCTGTATTTCTTTCCCCTCCCCAACACTAAAAGACTCTGCCAGTCCTAGCAAGCGCACATCAGTCAGCAGTTTCCAGTCCACAGTGGACAGTGACTCAGCCGCTTCCATCAGCCTGAACGTGGAGCTGGACAACGTGAACTTCCATATCAAGAAGCCCTCCAAGTACCCACATGTGCCCCCTCACCCTGCTGACCAAAAAGGTAGGAGGGAGTCACCACCTGGAATCTGAGTACAGGCTGGAGAGTTGGGCCGTGGATCTCATCCGGCCTGTCCTCCTTGCTTCCTCTGTCCCCGTGGCTGAGGGGATTTGCTGTGGGTTTTGGTCCACCCTTTCTCATTTTTCCCACACCTCTTCTCCACATGTTTTTTTTCTTTTTGGTTGGTTCCAGTTCCTTTCATTTCTTATTTCCTCCCTTAGTATCACCACACCCAGCTTAAAGCTTTAGTCATTAAAGGGAACAGCATCTGACTGCTTTTCCCTTAGCATAATGTGCAACTGCCAAGGTGGCATTTCTTTGCATTATAACATGGATGTTCTGCTCTATTCATTTCTCTTTTTTCATTTAATATTTTAAAGCCTCTTTACTTATGCTGTGACCCAGTAGCATAGTGTTTCACTAAACCTTTCCAGGTGCTTGAACTAGACTGGTGAAGAACATTCACACATTCCAAAGCATCTTTATTACGTAAAATGCTTGTTGTGTACATGCTGTATTTATAAAAAAGTTTTCTTCTCTAATACAAAAAAAAAAAATCATTCTTTTAGCTGTTCTATTTGAGGTTTTAGTCTACTGACTCAAAAATCTTAATTCAAAGGACATTTGGTATAAAAGGAAAAATAAGGTTAAGCCATTAGTAAAATTGACCATAGCAGGATGCAGAAAAGAAATGCTTTAAAAAAAAAAAAAAAAAAGATGATGAGGCTTACTTTGTTGGATATAATTAAAAGCCAGTTTAGGTTTAAGAAAAGGAGAGACCTGACTAGCACTGAACATGAGTATGATACACATCTTTATCAGAATCCTCAAAGCAGAAATTGGAAAAATGGTGGTGAACATTGGGTGAGTAGGAAAGTGAAGCAGACTGGGCACTTGGGTGAGAATTAACTGTAGATGGTGGTCATGTGGAGGATTTGGATTTTTGTCGTATGAATGACAGATGTGGTTCAGAGGTGGCATGATCTATCTTGATAGAGGTATCTATTCCCTGGATGTAGTTGGTGGCAATTTCATTGTGCTGCAAGTAGAGTTATAAAATACATTTTTGACTTGATGATTTCATCTCTTGGAAAGTTAAGGAGCTTTTGAAATCATGAAGAAAGTGAACTGACATCATGAAATTCATAATAGCAAAAAGTGAGCTGCTGAGCGCAGTTAAACATTTGCTTTAGGAAACCCAACTTCATAATCTTAGGAGAAGAATGAAATAGAAGGCTCCGTTGACGTTTTGACAGTGCACCCTCAAATCGCATCTCTAAGGAAAATGAAAGGGGAAGCACCGACAGTTGGAAAAACTGTCACAACTCCACTGGCAATTTTCTGACCTCAACCTTTAAAAAAATTTTTTTTCTACAAAAATTGTGAGAGTTAGCCTTCATATGAGGATCAGTCTGAAAAGAGGAGTCAGTGCTTTCAAAAAAGTGGCAGGTGAGCAGAAGTCTAGACTATACTGAAGACTGCAGGGAATGTCAAGGATATCTTGGAAAAGATTTTTAAAATTGTGATGCAAAGAAAGAAAAGTTAGGTCAGTTATTTGGGGAAGTTGATATAATATTAACTGAAGCTTTTTTTTTTTTAAAACTTCTGTCAAGATAAGAAAGAACACTCACTGCTAAGAAGAAGTGAAATCCAAGATAATGAGGAGATGGAGAGTGCCTGATTGTTGTTGTTGTTATTTTTCCCCCCTTCTAGTTTTATTGAGATATAATAGACAAAAAGCAGTATATAATCTTAAGATGTACAGTATGGCTCAAACGGTAAAGTGTCTGCCTGCAATGTGGGCAACCCGAGCTTGATCCCTGGCTCTGGAAGATCCCCTGGAGAAGGAAATGGCAACACACTCTAGTACTCTTGCCTGGAAAATTCCATGGACAGAGGAGCCTTGTAGGCAACAGTCCATGGGGTCGCAAAGAGTCAGACACGACTGAGTAACTTCAGTTCTTCATCACAGTCTAAGTTTAGTGAACATCGATCATCTTACATAGATACAAGATTAAAGAAATAGAAAAAAATTTTTTCTTTATGGTGAGAACTCGTAGAATTTACTGTTAAAAATTTTCACATATGATATATACTTGTGTTGATTATTGTGTTATACATTACGTCCCTGGTATTGAAAGTTTGTACCTCTTCACTGCCTTCATCCAGTTCCCCTTCCCCCACGCCCTCCCTCTAGTAACCACCAATCTTATCTCTTTTTCTGAGTTTGTTTTTGAAGTATAATTGATCAACAGTGATTCCGTCTTTCTATACATTTTGAAATGATTGCCAGTTCAGTACAATATGTCACCATATAAAGATACTACAGTTATTGAATATATTCCCCACATGATACATTTCATACCCATGACTTAGTTATTTTGCAACTGTAAGTTTGTACCCTTTCATCTCCCTCACCTATTTCTTCCCTTCTTCCACTCTCCTCCTCTCTGGCAACCACTTGTTTGGTCTCTGTATCTATAACTCTATTTCTGCTTTGTTTATTCATTTGTTTTGTTTTTAGACTCCACATATAAGGGAAATCATACAGTATTTGTATTTCTCTGACTTATTACACCTAGCATAATACTCTGTAGGTGAACCTATGTTTTCACAAATAGCAAGATTGCATTCCTTTTTCATGGCTGAGTAACATTCCAGATTGAACCCAGGTATCCTGCATTGCAGGTGGATTCTTTACTGTCTGAGCCACCAGGGAAGCCCATATATGTGTATACACACACGTACCAGAATAATTACCTTCTTTCTTAGTATTGATTTCAGAGAGCCTGTAATTTGAGGACTTTTACCCCTTAGTAAATGTTTCTGGCTTTCACACTTCTCTCTCGTTAGCTTTTAGCATAATAACAAGAATTTTTTTTTTCTATTTTGTGAAGTTGAGACATAATAAATTGTTTTTTTCTACATTGTAATTAAGAGAAACACTGGTTACCAGAAAATAAAGTCATCAGAATGATCTAATTCAGAAAATGAAGAATAGTAGATTTCTCCTGTGTCTGGTGTTCATTTCTCTTAAATACAAATGAGAATGGGTGATTCTTATCTTTCCATTAAAAATAATGGTTACTAAAATTGTTAAATCTTTTCTTAGGGATCATTCTCTAGCTTTTAACACAGAGGAAATACAAATTTTTAACATTTGTTTAAGTATCTATGCTTAAAAAGATGCTCATGTTTTTTTGTATTACATAAGCTAACTCATTTTCAGAAACTTGTAAAACTGAGTCAGTGTGACCTTCTGGTTTGATTAATTTCTCACTATTTGTTATGGAGAGTAATGCAGTTAAAATATATTTTATTATGTGTTGGAAGCAGGATTCTGAACTGTTCTTAGAAAGTTAGCAGGTAGTACCTATAAAAGAAAATGAAAAGCATGACTTCCTCAAACCCCTAGACCTAACTCCACATTTTATAGGGAAACATGGGGATATAAGAGCAAGTTAAACAGCACCGTGAGGAGACAATCCATCTAATCCAGAATGTGACATTTGGCCTGAGTTCTTTCAAAATTCAATATCAGGAGAAAGAAAAAGGTAGAAGGTCTACTTTAGATTAAGAGAAAATGAAGAGAATGTAATGTATGAACCTTAATGGATCCAGGTTTGAGGGGAAAAATTTTATTAAAGCATTTTGGAAACAGATAAACCTGAATATGGACTAATATGATGATATTAAGAAATTGTCAGTTTTCTTAAGTGTGTAAATATTGTGGCTCTAGAGAAGAATGCTCTTATTTTTTAAGAGATGCATGCTGAAGTATTAGTGGTAAAATGTCATGATACGTGTAACTTCAAATGGTCTGGGAAAACAGTGCACAGAGAAATCAGATATGGCAAGTCATTAACAATTGTTCAGTCTCGGTGGAGGATATATAGGGTTTCCTGTATGTTTAAAGTTTTTTCATAATAAAATGGGGAAAATCCATTGCTTCTGAAATTTTATATATATATATGTACATATATATCCTTTAGACTGAAGAGTAAAGCTTCTAAAGCCTCTGTATATTAGTTGGATAAACAGGCATTGGCATTATTAATTTCTGTGAGGGAGGTGTAGAAATAAAGTATAATATCTGTTTTCACTGGTCCACGTACTTGATTATATTGTATTTGGCATGGCACATTTGAACTTGCTAAACTTTTTTCTCTCTGCTTTTTTGTTTTGAAGGATGAGTGTATTGGCTTTTGAAGCCCTTTTGTTTATAAATGAGATCTACTTGAAAAGAATTTTGTGGATCACCTTTACCTTAAAAGACTTAAAATGCATTGTGGTTAAATTTGCACGGTAGAAAGAACCTCATTTGAGCTGTGCTTGGTCACAGACCTAGAGGAAAGGTCATGCGAAAGTAAAGAATAAGTTTCACTTGTAATATTTAATATTCTAAAAGTTTTGAAAGAACACATTCAGAGTGTGTTCAGAAGTTATCTTTTAGCAACTATTTGGAAGTGTTCGGTTAGAATTTTTGAAACATTAAAACTCAAATTAAAAACTAATATAATCCTGATAAGTTATATCTTAATTCTCTTCCATTATCATTTTTGTATTAATTTGTTTTATAGCTTATATTTTGAAATTCAAAAAACCCCACCTTATGTTTTCTTTATGCAGTGTGTTCTTTATCTGAACTCATTATTTGTTACATAATATGTCTATGGATGAGAAAAAGAGTGTAACTTTTTAGGCTTGTCATGCAAATCTGTGACAGACCTCAGTTTTCATAAAGCAGTTCAGATTTGATAAGGGAAAAATGGTCTGTTAAAAAGATTATCTGTCATTGCTGTCTCATGGCTCTGTTGAGTTATTAAGTATATCAAGTTTAGTATGAAGTGTGCAGAATAAGTTATAAATCGATATTTTAGCCTAAAGTTTCCGTGACTTGGCTGTGATGGGTTTAGTGTGAGTAATACTTTGTGTGTGGGTGTGTTTTCTGTATAATTATGCTAGCCTGTTACAGTCATGGGCCTGTCCTTTCCTTCCTCCTCTCTCTGTTCTCTCCCTGGCATGCAGAGTATTTGATTTCTGACAATGGAGGACAACAGCTATCAATAAGTGACGCCTTCATCAAAGGTAATTTTATCAAAAGCTATACATGGGATGATGTTTCTTGTTCATGGAGATATACTGTGGGCCCAGGATACTGATTGGCACTGAGTGAGTACTGACAATGCATTATATTGTTTTAGTACCATAGGAACACAGTTTTTCAATATGGGTAGTAGCCTTGAAACTGCTGAGAACCAAAAATATAAACTTGGACTTAGTTTGAGAGGTCTCTGATCTGAAAAATAATTGTTTAAAAGTCTTTACCTAGATTTTGAATTTTATTCATTTAAAGGCTTTTCTATATCACGAATATGCTTTTTTGTATCACGAATATAGTATTAAGTATTGATAGACATATCATCAAGTGATTGTCAAGCTTATCAAAAAGCCACAGGCAGATCACATCTAATTGAGGATGCTGCTTGCTCTCTGGATTTGGACAACAAGTGGACTGAAGGAAATAAAGAACTAATTCTGCCTATCATTTCCATGGGGATGAAAGGAAGTACAGAAGAATACGAACTTTTCCTAACCCCATCCCTACTTAGCTTGCTGTGGAGTGAAGACACACTTATTTGGTCCATAACACGCTACAGCTTAGGCCTCAGATAATGGGAGGGTTTCACATAAAAGAGGGCGAGCTGGTACAAGGGCAGCTGCTGACAGATAGTGTCACAACTTAGTGTTTCTAAATTCACCTTCAAGCGTCTGGTTCAACCAGATGTTTATAGACCAAGGGTTTTACATAATTGAAATGTGCTGTTCTTGTACCTCACTTGTCATGGACACTGCCTTTATCTGGAGGCTGCTGGACTGTTTAGTTGAAGGTTTTTTGTCATTTGTTCAGTTTAAGAGGCAAAAGACTAGAGAATTTTTACCTCTTTTCTTTCCATTTATTCAATCACAGTTTCAAAAGTTATTTAGTGAGCATCTTTTTTGCAAAGCATTTAGTATTACCTATTTTTTTTTGTTTTGATCATTTACAAAATTTTATATAAATTACTATTTACCATGTTTTGATTTCTTCACAGTTAATTTTTTGGTCTGACTTGTAAAAGTTTTGCCAATTAAGAAGAAAGCCTTTTTTGTTCTAGTGTTGAAAAAGAAACACTGAAAGGATTGTATGAGTAGACTTTCTAGACTGTCATATCCTGGTTCAGACGAATCAAAGCTGAGCTTTTCTCAGCACCCACACTATCACAAGTTCTCCTTGCATTCTGATATCTGTTGAATGCAGTGTTCAGTTTGTGATTTTATAGGGAAAATTAACCACCTCTCTTTTTTAATATCCCCAAATAAATAAAAAGACTGTAAACAAATCTCATTTCATTTGCTTTTCAAAAGCCATATTTATAGTTACTTTTTTGAGAGCCCTGGTTGCTTATGTAAATTTACTCTTAACACTTCTGTCTCTGATTTTGGCTGTTGAGAATGTTGACGATCTAACTCAGACTTAATTTTTTTATCTATGAATTTAAACATGTCCTTGCTTTTTTTACATCAATAATTTGAATTGGCTAACTTAAAAATTTTAAAAAGACAAGTTGGTGATTTCTAAATCTCTGAGTAGATGGTATAAAACTTGACCATGAATATAATTTCTTATTTTACACTTAGAATCCTTATTTAACCGTCGAGTTGAGGAAAAATCCAAAGAACTGCCTTTCACACCTTTGGGCTGGCATCATAACAACCTGGAGCTGCTGAGGGAGGAGAATGGAGAGAAACAAGCTATGGAGAGGTTGCTGTAAGGCAGTGAGCTTATTCATTTTAATTCGCCATTTTTCTAACCTTAAGTGACTTGATAGGCATTTGTATAGTTCTTCCTTATAAAGTCAAACATGCTAACATTACTAAGGAAATGAAGCCTGTTCTGGTGAAACTTCTAATAAAGCAGAGCATCCTAGTTGTGCTTGTCTATCCCCGTTGTTTTTTATGTGTTAAAATTTAATTGAATTAAATAGGGCATTTATTTTTTTTTATCAAACCCATAGACTTTTTGTTTTATTTATTTTTCAATTTTTTAATTGGAGGATAATTGCTTTACAGTGTTGTGTTAGTTTCTGCTGTACAACATCATGAGTCAGCTACAAGTATGCATATATCTCTTCCCTCTTGAACCTCCCTTAAATGGGTTATCTTAATTGAAGATATTCACAGATTTTCTTTATATGCAAAAGCATTAAGGTGCAGATATGCTGAAAGAATAAAATGACCAAGAAGATCTTACCTGTAAGCCATTAAGTCATGTGCTGATTTCTTTGTAGACTGTGTTGCATCTTCAGAGCTGTTGTCTCTGGCAGTATTAACTGTGCAAACTTGTCTCTCCTGTAACATTTTTGTAGTTCAGCTAATCATAACCACATGATGGCGCTGCTCCAACAGTTGCTCCATAGTGAGTCATTGTCAACGTCTTGGAGGGACATCATCGTATCCCTGGTCTGCCAGGTTGTTCAGACAGTCCGACCTGACGTCAAGAACCGGGATGATGACATGGATATCCGCCAGTTTGTCCACATCAAAAAAGTGAGCTCTGCCAATGTTTTTCTCCTGTTCGGCATTCATGAGATGGGCCCACTAGTAATTTGTCTCTTAATGGTAATCTGAAAGGGTCGTTACCAGGAAGGATGCTCGGTGAGGAGAGGGAAGTTTTTCTGTCCTATTTGGTAGCAGTGCACTTAAAGGTCATAAAAGCCACTCTTAGGAAGTGAGAGATGAGTCGGGGTGGGGCTAAGTTGGGCTTGCAATGAGTAGGAAACCCGAACTTTCCTACTTCCTCTTCTTGATGTGTCATCTATAAGAAGGCCTCTTTTCACACACGGCTGTTACTATTCTGAGGAAAAGCAGTGGCTAATTGTTTTATTTAGAGAGTAGTCATGGCTGTTACTGTTCTGAGGAAAAGCAGTGGGTAATTGTTTTATTTAGAGAGTAGTGGAGTTTTGCCTATAATTTTTGCCTATGGTGTTTAATACTGGTTTTAATTGACATCTGGCATTAATTTGTTTGGTCAAATGGGTATTTTAGAGTACCAAGTAGTATGTTAGAGAGTTGATGATTGTAGGAAGGTGCCATTAATTATTGGTTGAAAGGAAGAAATGCATCCTAGAACTTTTTGTTCTTATTTGGTTACATAATAGTGAAAATAAAAAGTGGAAATAAATACTTAGAGAATTCATTTGACTGCATTCTAAAGATGTATATTGAATTGTATTATTTTCTTAGATCCCAGGTGGAAAGAAATTTGATTCTGTGGTTGTCAATGGATTTGTTTGCACCAAGAATATTGCACATAAAAAGGTAATGTGATTCAGTTCAACATTGAAGTTCAGCAAACTATGACTGTGTGCCAAGCCAACAAGCTGAGGATGCCCTCACCATGGAGGAAAAGGAGATTGGACAGGGAGGAGTGACTAGCAGTAAAATTTGGGGGTTCAGGGAGAGTCTCCCAGAGCTGATGATGACAGGGACTTGGACAGTGAGAACTCATCAGACGGAAGAAGGCTTCCCAGTCAACAGGCTGAGAGGATGCTGGTGTCATTTCTCCCTTGACCGTACCACATCTCAGGGATAAAAGATTTCCTAACAGACCAGAATTCTTCCAGAGGCCTACCATTTTAAAACTGTTCTTCCTCATAGGGCTGAACACAGAATTATGACTGGAATTCTGTATCTTTCTCTGTACCTTCAGCTGTGAGGCCTCTTTCTAGCACCAGCACAGAGAGAAGGGTAAATAACCCCTTGTACTAAGGAAAGTCTGAGATCCTAAGGAGCCAGATAGGAACTGGCAGGAAATGAGGCTGGAGGAAGCAGATGAGGGCTTTGTCTCTCACTTTATTCTGAAGGCTGCTGGTTAGCAAATGTAATGTGTATCAGGACCTTTTTAAAAATGTAGATTCCTAAGCTCAAACCTTAGAAATTCTCATTTAGTAGTTTTAGGGGAGTGAGAATGGGGGGGTGGGTAGAGGAAGGGTGGGACTACTTTTTAATTAAATGAAATTTTATTTTAATGAAGTGTAGTTAATTAATAGTGTTGTGTTTCTGGTATACAGCAAAGTGATTCAGTTATAGGTATATGCATATATACATATTCTTTTTCACATTTTCCATTAAGTTTATTACAAGATATTGAATATAGTTCCCTGTGCAATACTGTAGGATCTTGTTGTTTATCTGTTTTATACACAGTGGCTGCCATTTCCAAACTCCTAATTTATCTCTGCCCCCGACACTGCACTTTCCTCTGTGGTAACTAACCATAAGTTTGTTTTCTGTGCCTGTGAATCTGTTTCTGTTTTAAAGAAGCTCATTTTTATCATATTTTAGATCCCACATATAAGTGAAATCAAGATACTTGTCTTTTACTTGCTTAGTATGATAATCTCCATCCTTATTGCTATAAATGTCATGATTTCATTCTTTTTTATGGCGGAGTAGTATTCCGTATTCCTGTTGGCACCCCACTCCAGTACTCTTGCCTGGAAAATCCCATGGATGGAGGAGCCTGGTAGGCTGCAGTCCATGGGGTTTCGAAGAGTTGGACACGACTGAGCGACTTCACTTTCACTTTTCACCTTCATGCATTGGAGAAGGAAATGGCAACCCACTCCAGTGTTCTTGCCTGGAGAATCCCAGGGACGGTGGAGCCTGGTGGGCTGCCGTCTATGGGATTGCACAGAGTTGGACATGACTGAAGCGACTTAGCAGCAGCAGCAGCAGTAGTATTCCTGTGTGTGTGTGTGTGTGTGTGTGTGTGTGTGTGTATTTACTACATCTTTATCCATTCATCTGTGGATGGACATTTAGGTGGCTTCTGTGTCTTGGCTGTTGTAAATAGTGCTTCTGTGAGCATTGGGGTGTGTGTATTTTTTTCAAATTGGAGTTTCTCTCTGGACGTCTGCCCAGGAGTGCAATTGCAGGATGATATGGTAGCTCTGTTTTTATTTTTTTAAGGAAACTCCGTACTGCTTTCCATAGTGGCTGCACCAATTTGCATTTGGGTGGGACTTTTTAATGGAGTCACTCTGGGTGTTTCCAGTGTTGTTTATTTGTTTACTGGTTCTCAGTTTTAGAGAAACCGATGATCTGTAACAGTGTTCTCAAACCTTGCTGCGCTTCAGAATCACTAAGAGAATGTGTTAAAAATAGAGACACCTGGCCTCATCTCTGGTACTACTGATTTGGTTGCAGTGAGAGCTCAGGCAAATTTCAAGGTTGAGCAACTGAATCGATAAACTACAGTCTGTTTTCACTCTTTTCTAAGCTGAGAATAATAATATATTTTTTATAAGATATTAAACTTCCTGAAAAGTATTAGTGACCATAGATAAATAAAATTGTTTGAATTTGATATTATTTCATAGCAATGATCCATAGTCCATGTTTCTACATAGAGTCTTATTAAAACAGCACTGTACCCATCAAAGTAGTACTTTAAATCAGAGTAAATGATTGTTGAATTCAGAGGTAGGTATGTTGTGCTCATCTCCAGAATTAAAAACGGTTATGTGAGTGTGGTGGTCACATATGCGTGAATGACTGTCTGGCCCAATGACCATGTTTAGAGATAGTCTTTAATTTGTAGTTACTAAAAAAGCCCTGAATGTAGTTTCCCAGCTGATGAATCACTGTTTTCAGGCGCATTTACTAGTTTGAACCTATTAAGTTTGGTCAGATGGAAACTTGTGTTGCAGGAGGCAGGCTCCTCTGCCTGTGGCTTTAGTTGTGTGGTGAGGGTATATTGTTTGAGTCTCTACTTCTGGATGTGCTTTAAGATTTTCTGTTGTTAACTTGTTGTTTCCCAGTTTGTCTTGAGAATTTAAGACCGTTAGAAATTTATTCCATCAAAAATATGTTCAGCAGATGTTTTAATTCCTTTCTCCCTCCTCTACTTTTCTTGAATCTTAGAAAAGTTAAATTCTGCTTTTAGAATTGCTGGTCTCTGGGAGTTTATCAAGTAGCCTATTTTTTAAGTCCCTCTCCCTCCTACCGAGGGTGTGATATCTTTTCTTAAAAACATTAGAGATTTAAAAAAAGATAGTTAAGAGTATAGAAAATTGGGTGAAATAGCATTAGTGAAAAAGAAGCCAGTTTTTAAAGAACTTTGCATGGCTTTAATTATTTGCTTTGAAAAAAAATAAGAATAGCACAAAATAAATGAGAGTATTTTAATCTGAATATAACAAGAGAATCTATTTAAGGGGAATTATGACCAGTATGAACTTAGAGTTGTGATTAAAGGAGGTCTATAAATTGCAAACTTTCAAAGTTTTAGCAAACTGTTCATTTATATTTTAGATGAATTCTTCTATTAAAAACCCCAAAATTCTTCTGCTGAAGTGTTCCATTGAATATCTCTACAGAGAAGAAACCAAATTTACTTGCATTGATCCTATTGTGCTTCAGGTAAGAACTCCTTACTGAAACCATAATCTGGAGGAATGTTTGTATACTGAGATACTTGCCAACTCTTATGCTTTCTTCCAGCTGGTTAAATTTGATAGGCAAACTTCATTGCTCTTGTTTCATTAAAAAAATGTATTATAGAAGACATTCTTATGCATCATACTTTAGAAGCTTACCAAAGCCTTTGTCACTGTTTTTAGTTGCAAAGTGTTAATGGCAACATGTGACTTTTGGGGAGTAGTTGAAAAAAAGGTGAAAATCCAAATCCTGTTTTTTCTTCCCACTGGGGTCATGAACTTACATTAAGGATTTGTCTAACTTAATCAGGTTCCCAGTGGTAACACCTGTTTTTCAGGACAGACCGTTCTACTAAAACATGTTTCTAGAACACCAAGTGTCTTACATATAGTTAATAAAAGGGAGTGATGTCAGATGGAAGTTGTGTCCATTTCTGTGTGGTTTTTCTTAAGTGAGGAGGCCCAGAATAGCTTTAGTAGGATTATAGCCCTCAGCTGGAAGGAAGAACAGCCTTGGCTCAGTTCCTACACAGCCCTTTAGCTCCATTTTAAGAGATTAGAAATGAGCTCCTGCTGAAAGAGCCCTCTCCCCAGGGAGACCCAGCCCCTGGTCCTGGATGGCTTTTGGGCACTCATTGCTTGGAGCTCCATTTCCAGTTGTATTGTTGCAATTGATTTTGTACATTTAAAATTTCCCTTGAGGCCACCTCCAGCTAGGCTGAGCTGCTTGGCTGGGCTGTCCAAGTTCTCTGTCAAGGTACCACTTATTATTCTTATTAGTGCTCTTGATATGAAGTTGCATAGGTTGTCTGCCCCAACTTCTTTTCTCCCATAAATGCTACTAATTAATTTGCAGTTGTTCAGAATGGGAGGTTTTCAGAAATGTGTTTTTCCTATTATAGCAGAAACACTTAATATTTGGTTCCAGAAACATTTAGGAAAAGCATTACTTGGAAATTCATGAGCACATTTTTGCAAGTGATAGGAGTAGTCACTTTTTAGAAAAAAATTAATTTATCTGGCTGTGCTGGGTCTTGGTTGCTGCATGGACTTTTCTGTAGTTGTGGTGAGTGGGGGCGACTCTCTAGGTATGGTGCACAGGCTTCTCATTGTGGCAGCTTCTCTGGTGGAGCACGGACTCTAGGTTTCGTAGCTTTAGTAATTGCGGCTCTTGGGCTCTATAGCACAGCCTCAGTAGTTGTGGTGCACAGGCTTAGTTGCTCCAAGGCATGTGGGATCTTCCCGGACCTGGGATGGAACTCATGTCTCTTGCATTGGTAGGCGGATTCTTTACCACTGAGCCACCAGGGAAACTTTTGTTCTCAATTCATAGACACAGAAAAAATTTAACTGTGGTGAAAAGCACCACGCTCTGTTGCTTAATGAACTCTGTTAACTGGGACTGTTTCCTGTTCGGAATTCAGCTAAGTATCAGTAAAAATGAGGGGTTTTAACCAGATTTATGCCATTCCTTCTAGCTCTGATTTACTATGACTTTTCAGTGAGAACTGAAATAAGGAATCAGAAGAAACACAGTTATGGTTTGTGGTAAATAGAGTTACTTTGATGCTGGGAATGTTCGTGATCTCACCGGTGTCAGTGGAAGACTTACAGACTTAAATCACAACCACATGGTTTGCAAGATGCATCCTGATTGCAGAGATGTTAAAATGTGTAAAATTGTTTTTAGTTACCAAAAAGTTGTCCTTATATTTATCCACTGTAACTCCCCTTTTATGACCAGGTTAATAGACTGAAGTCTTCATGTTGGACACATATGCTCTGGGCAAATGTATATTAATAAACATGATTTAATTAATATAACTTGTTAATTGTAACTTGTATAATTATATTAAGATGATGCTGTTAAAGTGCTGCACTCAATATGCTGACAAATTTGGATAACTCAGCAGTGGCCACTGGACTGGAGAAGGTCAGTTTCATTCTAATCCCAAAGAAGGGCAATGCCAAAGAACGTTCAAACTACCGCACAATTGGATGTCTGAGTAAATCCGTAATCTGAAAAGAAGCTTTAAGATAGGAGAAGATGTTTAATGCCAGGCTGGATGAAGCACAAGCTGGAATCAAGATTGCGGGGAGAAATATCAATAACTTCAGATATGCAGATGGCACCACTCTTAGGGCAGAAAGCAAAGAGGAACTAAAGAGCCTTTGATGAAAGTGAAAGAGGAGAGTGAAAAAGCTGGCTTAAAACTCAACATTCAAAGAGCTAAGATCATGGCATCCAGTCCCGTCAGTTTATGGCAAATAGATGGGGAAACAATGGAACAGTGACAACCAGTGACTTTATTTTTGCTCCAGGATTACTGCAGACAGTGACTACAGCCATGAAATTAAGACGCTTGCTCCAGACCTAGACAGCATATTAAAAAGCAGAGACCTCACTATGCCGACAAAGGTCCTTATACTCGAAGCTGTGGTTTTTCCAGTAGTCATGTACTGATGTGAAAGTTAGACCATAAAGAAGGCTGAGCACTGAAGAACTGATGCTTTTCAACTGTGGTGTTGGAGAAGACTCTTGAGAGTCCCTTGGACAACAAGGAAATCAAACCAGTTAATCCTCAAGGAAATCAGTCCTGAATATTCATTGGAAAGACTGATGCTGAATCTGAAACTCCAATACTTTGGCCACCTCATGCGAAGAACTGACTCATTTGAAAATACCCTGATGCTGGGAAAGATTGAAGGCGGGAGGAGAAGGGGACGACAGAGGATGAGATGGTTGGATGGCATCACTGACTCAGTGGATGTGAGTTAGAGCAAACTTCGGGAGATAGTGAAGGATAGGGAAGCCTGGCGTGCTGCAGTTCACGGGGTCTCAAAAAGTCGGATACGATTGAGCAACTGAATAACAGCAACAAAGCATCTTGTTCATCAGTGCTTCAGAACATAGTTTATTATATCTTTAAGTCCTGACCTATTCAGGTTTTTAGTTTGAATTGACAGAAAATGTCAGTTGATTTAACACCCTACCCCCCGCCCTTTGCTTGGAATGGGGGAACTCATCGTGGCATGACCAAAGAGGAAGCTGAAAGGTAGCTAGTAAAAAAGGAGAGTGAGAAAAAAAGGGCAAGGATAAAATTAGGCTGGGCATCATACTGTCTTCACAAGGTCTGCCCCAGAGGTCTGTTGTTCTACCCCTGCTCCATTCTGTCTTCCTGGCCTGCCTCCTGATACTTGTTCCTTGCTGAACCTGGTCCAAGCCCCAATTTTAGCAAGGTGTTTCATGTACAATCATAATAATTGACTGGAGCTGGAACTGTGAGGAAATGTATTTGCTATCCCTATATTGGAGGCCAGAAACTTAAAAAAAAAATGAATTTTAGTTCTTTATTGAAGCTGCACAAATAAAGTAATCTAAGATGTCATTAAATTGCAATTTAATAAGCAGAGTAGGAAATTAACACATTTCAGGGAAAAAAATTTCATTTTGTTGGGACTTTCCTGGTGGTCCAGTGGTCGAGAATCCGCCTGCCAATGCGGGTCTGGAAGATTACACATGCTGCAGAGCAGCTCAGCTCGTTGGCCACAGCTACGGAGCCTGCACTCTAGAGCCCATGTAACACAACTGCCGAAGCCCGCGCGCCCTAGAGCCTTTTGCTGTGCAACAAGACAAACCACCGCAATGAGAAGCCCCATGGACTGCAACTAGAGTAGCTCCCGCAACTACAGGAAGCCCTTGTGCAGCAACCAAAAATAAGTAAATAAAAATTAAGAAAATTTTAAAATGGGAAAAAAAAAATCTTTTTGTTAATGGAGAATTTGAGAATGTCCAGTTTCTATCAGTAAGACAGAGAAAGGTGAAAAGAAATACAACAGGGCAAGTTCATTGCAGGGAATAGGCTCATCCATTGCTGGCGGCTCTGACCACGAATACAGAATTGACTCAGAAAACACTGGGCATTTGGAGCAGAAGTGACAGGTGTGTCCCCACCTTCCATTGTCTCCTGAGTCCAGAGATTTTATAAAGCCATTAACTAATTATATTTTTTAAACTCTAGTTGTTATTTACAACATTCATTTGCTTTGAGAGTAAGCCTTTGTCATGAAATTGTATTAAACATTGTTTTAATTTGTAACTACCACTGTTCTAAGTAGAATATTATCTGTTGGGAGATAGAAATTAGGAAGTAGTTGAAATAGTATCTGTTAGTTATTTATTCAAATACCTTGAAAGAAGAGATATTCTGGTTAGTTTCAGAATGTAAAAGGGGAAATCCATAATTATATTAAAAATACTTAGTTGCTTTCATTTGGGAAGCTGTGAGAATTTTTTGATTTTTTAAGCTTCAAGAGCTAGCTAATTGGATTCTTGGCTTTTACTACAAGTTATTAAGAACTCAAAGTCCTTCAAAGAAAAATTAGTGAGTTGGAGAATAAAGTTTCTCCTGAAACTCTTTCTAGCATAGTCAGCAGTTTAGAATGATAAATAGTATTCTTGGTTGTGTTTGAATTAATTTGCTTACACAGTGGTAAGTGATATTTAGCCAATTTTTACCTGAGATTGAGGACCTGAAAAATGAGTTAACACGTCAGTACAATGTTTACTTAGTAGGAAACTTCTATTAGTAGTGGTTTGTGAATGAAGAAAACTTAGTTTGATGTTACTAGTCACACTGCCCTAGTATTTTTACTTATCTAGATCTTGATTTGTACCACATACAATGTTTTTTATTTATCTTACTTAGGAAAGGGAATTCCTAAAGAATTATGTTCAGCGAATAGTTGATGTTCGACCCACACTGGTTCTGGTTGAGAAAACGGTATCTCGAATTGCACAGGATATGTTGCTGGAACACGGCATTACTTTGGTCATTAATGTAAAATCAGTGAGTGTTCTTATTTTTCTGTTATTTATAAAAATGACAGCTTGTAAATTTATATGCATGTGTGGTAGATATACAGTGTTCTTTGATTGTTTATTTCTTAGCTGTGCTATATATATTGAAAGCACAGGCACGGCAGCGCTGTCCTTATTTAAGACTGGAGGATCTCAGGCTCGAAGAAAGTATAATTAATGTAGCACTCATACATAATGAGTTATTAAGTGTCTACCAAACCATAGGTGTAGTTGACGTTAGTTATTAAGTAGTCTTTGTGGAGGCATCATTTTGTTTGGGAAATCGTACAAAGCAGAAAATTTTCTCTCCCTTGAAAAATTACCTTCTTTAGTATAGAGGTCAGTTGTGGAAATTCCCCACCCACCACCCCTGAATCACTGTCTTGTGCCAGTGAATAATGCTTAAATATCTTGATGTTATTAATGTTAGTATGGTTTATTTTAGTAAGCACATACTGATTGCTAAGTGTAGACTTATCTAGAATCAGTAAAAGTCATATAATTACTAAAATCAAGGAAATTCATCTTGAAAGAAAATAGGGCATTTTCTATTTTCTATTTTTTTTTGGTGAGGGCATTTTCAAATGTTTCTATTATTTTTCCATATAAAATGTACTAAAATTTTATTCTTCTTTAATTTTGTAATATGATGTTGTTCTGTGTTCTAGCAAGTTTTGGAACGAGTTAGCCGGATGACCCAAGGTGATTTGGTGATGTCAATGGACCAGCTGCTTACCAAACCCCACCTGGGCACCTGTCACAAATTTTACATGCAGATGTTTCAGTTGCCTAATGGTGAGTGACCTTTAGTGTAGATTTACCTGAAAGGGGGGACCTGAGGAAATGAAACTCATGAGAACGACGATGTTGATATATTAATAGTAGGAAATGGCTATTAGCATACAAAGTAGTCTTACTTAAGAGTTTTTGTCTGGTAGACATTAAAATAATGAACTAATTCTGTCTGGACTTCTGGATTGCCACCTAAACCTTTTTAACCTTGTGTTTGTTTATTTGTAGAACAAACCAAGACACTGATGTTTTTTGAAGGCTGTCCACAGCACCTGGGCTGTACAATCAAGCTTAGAGGAGGCTCTGATTATGAGCTGGCTCGAGTTAAGGAGATCTTAATATTTATGATCTGTGTAGCTTATCATTCTCAACTAGAAATCTCCTTCCTTATGGATGAATTTGCTATGCCTCCTACATTAACGCAAAACCCTTCCTTCCATTCTCTGATTGAAGGACAGGAGGATGAAGGGGCTTCACAGGAGCCATTCAGCGGAAGTCCCCTCCCCCGGGAGCCTGACTTCCCCCCAGACTTTCTGCCTTCTGATGATGGCAGTTTGCTAGAAACAAGGATTCTGTTTGAGAAGGGTGACCAGGAGAATAAGAGTGTGCCACAGGATGTTGCCTCTTTGAAGCCTCAAGAGCATGCCCCAGCAGCTTGCCCGATGGGTGCCCCCTGTGCTCTCTTTCCATCAGTACCAGAGTCATTGCTTCCGCTCCATGTGGATGACCAACAGGACGCAATAGGCAGTGAGCAGCCAGAGGCTTTGCAGCAAACAGAGGAGCTTCCGGATCCCACAAGCCAGATGAGAGCCTTTAGAGACCCTCTGCAGGATGACACTGGCCTGTATGTTACCGAGGAAGTTACCTCTTCTGAAGATAAACGGAAGACTGATTCTTTGACCTTTAAGCAAGAGTTGAAAGATGTGATCCTCTGTATCTCGCCAGTCATCACATTCCGGGAGCCCTTCCTTTTAACTGACAAGGGCATGAGATGCTCTACCCGAGATTATTTTGCGGAGCAGGTTTACTGGTCTCCTCTCCTCAATAAGGAGTTCAAGGAAATGGAGAGCAGGCGAAAGAAACAGATGCTTAGGGATCTCTCTGGCCTTCAGGGCATGAATGGAAGTGTTCAGGCCAAGTCCATTCAAGTCCTGCCCTCACATGAGCTCGTGAGCACCAGAATTGCTGAGCACCTGGGGGACAGCCAGAGCTTGGGGAGAATGCTAGCCGATTATCGGGCCAGAGGAGGAAGAATCCAGCAAAAAAACTCAGATCCTTTTGCTTACTCAAAGGAGGCGTCAAGCACCTCAAGTGGAAAATCAGGAAGCAGAACTGAAGGTGATGAGGAAAAAGGGTTGATTACAAGTGATGCAGTGTGGTCGACAAAGGTGAGCAAGACTGCTTTTGTGCTTGTGTACATTTAAGATGGGTGGAAAATCTCTGCTATGGCAAGGTAAAAAAGTCAAATATGACAGCTTACATGCAGATTTATTAAATATTTCATCTGTGCTTTTTTTTTTGGTCTCTTTTGTCTTACGTGTTGCTTTAAAATGTAAGAAATAGGAGTGTAATGTGATGAAACTAGATTTGAAGCTTTCAGGCTAAGCTCACAGCAAACTCGGAAGAACTGTGAGGTAGGGGGCAGTGTGGAGCTGCTTAAAATTTCTGACATGATGACTTGGGTGTAATGTGATGTGTCTTTGATCCTTTTAATGGTAGCCAGCGGGAGAGTAGAGTTGGAAGCTTATTATAGGAAATGGATGTGTTTTTTTTCCTTATTATAGGAAATTATAGGTGATAAAACTCATGAACAAATCCATCTTTTGAGGAGAAAATATAGTTGTTTAATAAAACAAGTAGATGTTCACTTTTACAAGTCTGCTGCTGCTGCTGCTAAGTCGCTTCAGTCGTGTCTGACTCTGTGCGACCCCATAGACGAGTCTAGGAAGGATTAAATAATGATAGTATATTGTTTTTAATACATAAAACTGGAAAAAAGGAATGTGATAAGAGCCATGGTTAATGAAGTTTGGAAAAATGCTTACAATAAACTTAATATAAATATATATTTTATACATTTATATAAACTTATTAAAAGTGATTTGGGGGTCTTTTAAATTTACATGAGCACATATATATTTTTGATTCATGATTTCTATCTTTTATAACTCATTCCTTGTACATTATCTATAAAACACAGATAAGTAAGCATTTTGTGTAAGGATGCTTACATTTTATTGTAATGTATGTACAAGGATATTTACTGAAGCGGTTATTTCTGACTGTTTGCTGTTAAAAGGATGAGTTGGATCTCATTGAATGACGCAGAGAGAGCCCATGACATATTTTCTTGTGTTAAAAAGCAGATTGTGTTTTAATATATGTAGCATCATCCCATTTTTATAAAAAAACAGAATCACCTATGTATACTTCTGTGGGTGTTTATGTTTATATATGTATGAGCTAGCGCAAATACATGATTTTTAACCACACAGTAAAATTTATCAGTTTAGGAGGTGGGGCAGCTTCAGAGGAGGAGAGGCTTTATGTACTTCAGGGACTTTTGCATCTTCCTCTGAGCTGTTTAAATTTTTACAGAGACAGATGTTACCTTTGTAATGATCAAAAGCAGGTATAAAATACAAATAAATACCTTAGAATTTAGATTTCTGGGTGTCTCAGGTTGAGATTATATCCAACTATCAATTCAGACTGTTTCATATTTAAATAACTACTCCCCAAATAATTTAATGTAGTTTTGTACATATAAAGAGTAAGAAAACAAGTTTAGACATGCTTGCATTTTTAAACCTTTTGGATTGTTTTAACTTAAAAATTAACTGCTCTTCTTCCTTATATTTAGTTCCCTGTAGTTTTCAGTCTTCACTGGAACCCCTGTAGTGCTGATAGAGGCTTTACAAACCTAGTGGAGTGTGTTGGATGTTGGAGGCAGGCGTTGGAGTTGGAGTGCTCACCCAGATGTTCCTTCCCTTGCAGGTGGACTGTCTGAACCCTGTCAACCACCAGAGGCTGTGTGTGCTCTTCAGCAGCTCTTCTGCCCAGTCCAGCAATGCTCCCAGTGCCTGTGTCAGTCCTTGGTAGGACTCCTTCCCTCCCTTGCATGTTGCACTTAAGAACACAATTCCAGCAACTGAAAAAAATTCAGCCATTAGGCTGTGTAGGTACACGGCAAGCTGCTGGTCATATGTGAATTGATGGAACTTTAAAACTTGTAAATTAAATTATGAAATTTGGATTTGTTCATGGGTAGAAGTAAATAAAAATATGTTAAGAGTGAAGAGGGATGCAAGAACAGTTTGTAATTATAAAAAAGTTAAAGTTGTTACATAAAAGCTAGTTTTAAGCACTTTGATAACATGCACAAATCAGGCAGGTTTTCTTTGGGCATTGTTTTCATAAAAGTCAGTTTTTTGCCTTAAGTTTTATTCTAAAACTTAATTCTAAGTAGATTGATAGAAACACATTTTATAATGTTACAATTTATTTCCAATGATAGTCACAAAGTCTAGTTATTATACAGTTTACCTCTGGTCTTAAGTACTATAGAACATAACTGCTTGTTTTTGGAGTACTTGCCACAAAAAGAATGTCTTCCATATTTTAATTTTTGACACCAGAAACACTCATTTCTACCAGTGAGATCAGGGAGTCTTCTACATCGGTGTTGCTCGTCAGGCTGACTTGGGTCTGGTTGAGCCCATGGGAATTTTCTCTGGGAATTTAGGTCGAGTTTGAATAAGATGTCAGTTTCAAAAGGGTATGTGTAGCTGAACTCTCTTATTTAGGTATAAAGTTGGATATAAATTTAGGAACTGGCTCTCCTGGAAGAATATGAGCTGCTGCTCTTCGTGCTTAGTAATGGTATAGACTGGAGAGCAGAGACAGGAGTCCCATTTTATATTGATGGAGTTTAAAGCTTTGTAAAGGAAACTTGTACTTCTTCCTAATGCAAATCAGACTTACCCATTTAATGTTATTGTTTATGTATCTTGATTAAATAGTTTCATAAGATACTAATGGACTGGGAATGGATATGATGCTGTAATATGGTAGTCCAAACCTATTATATCAGATAAGGTAAAACCTGTTCTGTAACAACAAAAGAATATTACCTGTTTTGTTGGTAATAATACTGAATTATAAGTACATCTAACAGATAGCAATTTGGGGTCTGATGAAAATGTCTTTGCTGGGTTGTAATTCTAATGATATGTTTCTAAGAAATGATCTTTTCTTTTAGGATTGTAACAATGGAATTTTATGGAAAAAATGATCTTACATTAGGAATATTTTTAGAGAGATACTGTTTCCGGTAAGAACCAGTTTTCTCCTTATGTTCTATTTATGCTTTTTTTGATGCACAGAATTTCAACCTAAACATAAACATGAGTTGGAGCACTGTTGTTTGACCTTCCTGTTCACGCCTCATATCAGAGGCGTGATATGAGAGAAGTACTGTACAGAGAAGTAATCTGTTTTATATTCAACCCAGGAAGTCTTCTCCAGTTCATTTTTCAGATCTATGCCCATCTAATTGCCCTGCAGTCCTGCAGATTTTTTTTTAGGATGTCTGTTTTTACAGTGATTCAAATGAAAGACAAGAGAAACTAAGGGCCTCAGTTTAAATCTTAGTGCCTTCGCTTGGCACTTACATGACAAAGAGCAAGTAGCTTAATCTTTGTGTGTGCATGCTTAGTTGTGTCCAACTCCTTGCGACTCCATGAACTGTAGCCCCCCAGACTGCTCTGTCCATGGAATTTTTCAGGCAAGAATCCTGGAGGGGGTTGCTGTTTCCTTCTCTAGGGGATCTTCCCAACCGAGGGGTCTAATCCTCATCTCTTGTGTCTCCTGCATTGGTAGGCAGGTTCTTTAGCACTAGCATCACCTGGGTTAATCTTTACCAGCCCCCTTTATAGTTTTTAACAAACTTCACAAACATCAAGAGTTTTAATAAGTAAAATGAGATGATGTTTTAGAAATGCTTGGCAAATGGAAGGTGCTTAACAAGTGGAACATATCACTGTGATGTGGTTGAAGGCAGGGTGTTCAACTCTGCAGGCTCGTAGCAGGACAAGTGGTACCCTGATCAGATCATCCACCATCATCCTTACTCTGGAGAGGATGCTGCACTTTATCGTATGCAGTCCTGATTAGCCAGCATTCATTATACATGGCTCCTCGGTTTCATGGTTAATGTGAGGACTTTCTTTTTGTCAAAGGCCTTCCTATCAGTGCCCTAGCATGTTCTGTGATACCCCCATGGTGCACCACATTCGACGCTTTGTCCATGGCCAAGGCTGTGTGCAGATAATCCTAAAGGAGCTGGATTCTCCAGTACCTGGATATCAGCATACAATTCTCACCTACTCCTGGTGCAGAATGTGCAAACAGGTAAGTGTACCCTGTTGCTGTACTATTTCGTGTAGTATCATTTCTTTCTATAGTTCTTTCTTTGTGGGGGAGGGTGGCCTCTGTTATTTTGGATTTGATATTTGTCTTTGGGCTCTTATTTATTTTACCTGCTGTATGTTCCCTTTAATGTTTATTTCCTGAAGGTTCCATTTTAGGATTTATCAGTTATTATATAAAATATAGGTACCATGTCCAGTAAAATATATGGAGACTTTATCTTGACTGTTCTCGATTATGTTTGTTTATTCATCAGCAGACACTTATTTAGCACCGCATAGGTACCAGGTACTGTGCTGGGCCTTAGGAATGAAGAAAGAACAAGGTGTTGGCTCCTGTCCTCTCGGGGAGGAAACAGTCTTATAACACAATAATTACAGTGTGCTAGAATGCTTGTGTAAGTTAGTCTAGATCAACATTTCTGTCTTAAGAGATGCAGATGAGGCCATGTTTAATTGATCTCTGCTGTTTCTCATATTTATTCTTGGGGACAAAACTGTATATTTTGTTTCCTCTCTGTGCTTTTCTATCTCTGGAGGAAATATTTGGTGCTAGTATTTTGTTTTTAATACATACTTTTTATTCAAATTGTTTGTAATGTGTATGTGCCGGATTTAACTTCATTGTTATATTAATTGGCTTATTTTGGAGTGTGTTTGGAATCACATACAGGAATTACAGACAAAATAATAGTGCAGCCTATTTCAATATTAGTGGTTGAGGAGGGCAAAGTCAAAGATAGATAGTCTTCAGTAGAAACATACATCTGTGAAATCATGTGTTGCAGTAATTGGTCTTTATATGCTTGTTCTTCTAGGCCTTTAGTCATTGTTAGGCAGCTGGCAATATTTTGTTGTAGAATGTGTGAACTTTTGTAGATTGTCTACTGAAATAAGTAACTTAAATTTGATCTTTATATCTTGTATGTTTGGTATATACACATGATTGCAAAACAAAACTTCAGCCTTTGGGGTTATGCTAGAAAGGAAAAGGTAAACAGTTTTTGTTACACAGAAGTGAAAAATTTTATGTGTCACAAAAAAGTTACAACATATATGACCCAATATTAATATACTTACTATTAAACTTCTATAAGCCATAATAGAAATAATAGGCAAAGGGCATGAGAAAGCAATTTAATACAGATGGCCAGTAGACATGTGCAAATACATGTTACTCATTAGTAATAATAAAAGATGAATAAATAAAATAAGTGAAGTATGTTTTTATTTATTTTTTAAATAAGTCACATTTCAAAGATACATAATTCCTGACGTCAGTAAGAAAGTAGGGAAATGGATACTCTCAGATACTGGTGGTAATTGTGTCTCCAAATAGGTGTACTGGTTTATACAGTATGGCAGAAAGTATCAAAGACCAGATAAATGTTCATGCCCTTCTTTGACCTACCAATTTCCACTTTTATTAATTTATTGCAAGGAAATCGTTATGGATACTTACAAGTGTGTTTTATATACCTACATTGAAAAGTTCATCAAAATAATGAAAAGCTTGAAATGTTTTAAATGCCCACCAATAGGGATTGGTTAAACATGTCCGTATAATAGGATATTCTGCAGCTGTTAAAAATCAAGCTGCTTAAGAATATTCAATGTGGGAAAATATGATGTATTACTAATAATCAAGGTTATGAAGCTACAAGAAAGAGTTTTTATTTATAAACATCCTGGCTAAGGATATATGCTTTCATGTCTGGAAAGAAAGCAAATGTACTAGCATATTGATGGTGGTGGTAGGGTTACTGATGAGACAGTTTCCGTAGCCATCCCTCACCCCACCCACCTCCAAATATTTTTTTGTTTTTCTAGTTTTCTGCAGTCAGAATATACTAGGTTTGTACTAAAGAAGAAAATACATATATTTTTTTAAAGAGATTCTCAGTATGTGATTAGATAACAATTTATGCTGAATTTCAGGTAACACCAGTTGTTGCTCTTTCCAATGAGTCTTGGTCCATGTCATTTGCAAAATACCTGGAACTTAGGTTTTATGGGCACCAGTACACCCGCAGAGCCAATGCTGAGCCATGTGGTCACTCCATCCACCACGATTATCACCAGTATTTCTCCTATAACCAGATGGTGGCGTCTTTCAGGTAAGAAGTCTGAGCAACCTTGTCACAGACACATACTCCCTGGAAGGCTTTGTAGCATTTCCACTGTTACTAGATTGAACTCACTTTTGGTGTGTGTTGTTCCCCACCCATCAGCCTTGCAAATGCAGGGCTGTACTCTGTGAAGAGCTTTCAGTGCTATTATTTATTTTATTCTTTAAGAAATGTGTTACTATTACCCTCACTTAGAGACCTTATAGCTACAAATAGAGCTAGCAAGTGATGGGGTCATGATATAAACTGGTAGATTTGCTATTGTAGGTGTGACTCTTAACCATTGCTTTTGCATCTGAGAGCTTGTCAGAATTTTTGCTAAGACATTACTTAGCATAAGGATAATTGGATAGAACTGGATAGAGCTGAAATCACTACTTCAAAGAATGGTTTTAAATGACTGAGAAACCCTTCAGAATATATCCAGAATCTAGGGACTTCTTGGTGGTCCAGGGGTTAAGAATCTGCCTGCCAACACAAGGGACATGAGTTTGATCTCTGGTCCAGGAGGATCTCATGCTGTGGAGCAACTAAGCCCCTGGGCCACAACTGCTGGGCCTGCCCCCTAGATGTGCTCTGCAACAAGGAAGCTATTGCAGTGAGAAGCCCACGCACAGCAGCAAAGACCCAGCATAGCCATATATATCCAGAATCTGAACATATCTCACCACCTTCAGCACTCCCCTTCTGAGCTGAATCTCTGTCGTCCTTCCCTAGATTATTGCAATAGTCTCAACCAGCTTCCCTTTAGCCTCGCCCTGCAGCACAGCAGTCAGAGTGGTCCTATTGTATGAAAATCAGCTTAGGCCACTCTTGTGCTCTGGAGCCTCCAGCGGTGTCTGTTTCACCCTGAGTGAAAGCCAGAGTCCATTTATGGGTCTCTAAGCCCCTCATACTCAGGCTTCTCACCCCTTCTCCTCTCCCCTTGCTCACCGTGTTTCAGCCTCGCTGGCCTCCAGGCTGGGCCTCAGTTATGCCAGGTAACATCCTTCCTGGGAGCCTCTCATTGCTCTTCCATCTCTGTGCTGTCTGCTTCTAGACATTTGCTTATTTTTCCTTACTTTTTTCAGATCTTTGTTCAGATTTCACCTGCCCTGACTCCCTCTCACCCCTAGCACTCCTTGCTTCTTTTTCGCCCTTTATTTTGCTCTGTAGCACCTACTCTCTGGCATAAGGTATGTTTTAAGTATTTATTTTTATTTATTGCCCAAGTCTTGTTGTTCCTGAATCATGAGAGCAGGAATTTTGGCCCTTGCTCAGCACCTAAAACAGCATCTGACACATAATAAGTCCTCAGAAAATGTTTGTAATTGAACCTATATCCTTTTTCAAGCAAGAGCTATTAACCATGAACCTAGGGCCTAGGTTGGATATAGTGTTTACTAGACAACATGAACTTAAAGTGGAAAGGAAACTCATGAAGAATCCTTGGAAGCTGAGAAGGTAGTGAATACCTGTGTCCAAGCTAATTGTAGGAAGGAGTTCCTCTCTCTTCTTGAAGGTTTCTATCCCAGTCATTTGTTTTTAAAGCACACGAGGATGGCCTCAGGAGATAAATGATGATAGCACAATGCAGGGGAAAAACAACACAGAACAAAATCTTTTTAAAACTGGGAAGGATATTGGTAATGATTGAAAGTGGTCTTCAGTATTTTTGGTTTGCAAATGCCATTTTATAGAAACTTTAAGATCTCTTATGCCCATAAGACTTAGTTGGCTGTCATGATACACTTCTACTCAAAATATTAAAATATTTTTCACTTTTCTACTATTACTTGTATTTTCTCCTCTCAGTTATTCTCCCATTCGGCTTCTTGAAGTGTGTGTTCCACTTCCCAAAATATTCATTAAACGTCAAGTCCCACTAAAAGTGTCCCTTCTTCAGGATCTGAAGGACTTCTTTCAGAAGTAAGTTTCATTTTCTTTGATCATCTGTTTTTGTTTAGTACTGCCTGAAATCTGAACTACTTTAAATATCTTGTTTGTTCAGTCAGCTTTCTTTGAAAACAGAAATAACCTATTTTCCTAATTGTATTTTGTATATGTCTGATGTAAAAATGGGAAAATGTAGACAATACACCAAAGTATTAAAAAAGAAATCAGACCCTCCCAAGCATAACAACTGTTAAATTTTGATGTACATCCTTTCAGGTCTTTTTTGTTCTTCAAAATTATATGTGATTCTTAATTAGATAAGATATTAGTAAAGTTCTGTGTATATCTTTTTTCTACTTTTTAAAAAAAATTATTTTAATTGGAGGCTAATTACTTTACAATATTGTAGTGGTTTTGCCCATCTTTTTTCTACTTGTGTGAGATTAGACAGTTTGATTCTAACTTTTCTAAAGTGTTTAATGTTTGTTAAGAGTTTCACAGGTATATCTTGCTGTGGATGAAAGACTTGCGTCTTTGAAAACTGATACATTTAGCAAATCAAGAGAGGAAAAAATGGAAGATATCTTTGCACAAAAAGAGGTAATTCATTTTTCTGACAGAAACCCAGAAGTTAGTTGTGAACTTGTTAGAAGTTCCTTTTGGGTGCGTCTCAGATTGCTGGAGTGGTTTTTGTTCCCCTAGATGGAAGAAAGTGAGTTCAAGAGCTGGACTGAGAAGATGCAGGCACGGCTCCTGTCTTCCTCCATGGAGACCCCCCAGCAACTGCAGTCAGTCTTCGAGTCCCTCATCGCCAAGAAACAAAGCCTCTGTGAGGTGCTGCAAGCTTGGAATAACAGGTGTGACTCTGCAGTCAGGTGTTTCTTTCATATTATTGCAAAATGTGCTCTGCCATGATGTTTTTGATTTAAATATCCTTGTTAGTTGTGGATGTTGCCTTTTACTCTCAAGTTTAGGACGTTTTATTTTTATCGCTCCTACCACCCTCCACTTCTTTCATCCTTTAAAGTGCAGTTTGCAAAGATAAAAAAAAAAAAAAGAGAATAACCTTTGTTGCTGTTTCTAATATAGTATGTGTGCTGCTGCTGCTGCTGCTAAGTCGCTTCAGTCGTGTCCGACTCTGTGCGACCCCATAGACGGCAGCCCACCGGGCTCCACCGTCCCTGGGATTCTCCAGGCAAGAACACTGGAGTGGGTTGCCATTTCCTTCTCCAAATGCATGAAAGTGAAAAGTGAAAGTGAAGTCGCTCAGTCATGTCCGACTTGTAGCGACCCCATGGACTGCAGCCCACCAGGCTCCTCCATCCATGGGATTTTCCAGGCAAGAGTACTGGAGTGGGGTGCCATTGCCTTCTCCAGTATGTGTGCTAACTGAATCTAATTTATCTGTAATAGTAAACCATAGAGTAATTATTGGGTGTTAGGCCATGAGTTTCAACTGATTGTTTTGTGTATGTTATACCTGTATTTAAATATTTATTTGGGGAAATGTTTTCTTTTAATGCATATTGACAAGTTCACTTGGATTAGTATGGCATTTATTTATTAAGCACTTGGATGATGCTAGGCATTAAGTAAGGCACCGGATGGACATGCACTCTTTTATTTGATGTTGAGTCCCACATGTGTATATACTGGTTTCATTTTACAGAGGAAACTGTGGCTCTACGAGACTAAGGGATTTGCCCAAGTGATATAGCTGTTGATTTTCAGAGCTGGGCTTTGGGCCTTGGTCTGTTGGTGTCTCATTATAACTTGCTATTCTTTTCTAACCATAATCATATCAATAACAACTGATTAGTTGATTAGAAATAAAACAAAACTTACTCTTAGTTATTACAGCTGTAAAATCTATTGCATTTGAAATAGGAAAATTAATTTTTGTGGTTTCAAAGCTATAAGGAGAATATGTGTATGCATTATTCAGGATATTAGAAAGAAAACTATGTTCTTCTTTTCACTTTTCATTTTTTTCTTTAATTGTAGGCTGCAAGACCTTTTCCAACAAGAAAAGGGTAGGAAGCGGCCTTCAGTTCCTCCAAGTCCTGGAAGACTGAGACAAGGTGAAGAAAGCAAGGTAATGTTTTGTATTGGGGCCTTCATTGTGATAAATAGAATTAATTTCTCTTATACCACTTAGAAGTGGTAGTTTAATACATACTTTATTGATAATGTTAGCGTTTTTAATTTTGAAGCAGTCAGGTTTCTTGGTATGACCTGGATTAATTTTTTTTATCTTTGCCTGAAATAAAATACATTATAATTCATTTATTTGAAATACTTATCAAAAGCTGCTGTGTACTGGCATCATTGAGGATAGCATCACAGAGGCAATAGGTGCTGTAAAGGAGAAGGTGTGGACGCACTGGGTGTATGCTGCTGCCGCTGCTAAGTCGCTTCAGTCGTGTCCGACTCTGTGCGACCCCATAGACGGCAGCCCACGAGGCTCCCCCATCCCTGGGATTCTCCAGGCAAGAACACTGGAGTGGGTTGCCATTTCCTTCTCCAATGCATGAAAGTGAAAAGTGAAAGGGAAGTCGCTCAGTCGTGTCTGACTCTTAGCGACCCAGTGTACTGCATAACAGAGTCCTATTTTACTATGAGTTTTGGGTGTTCTTTGTGCTTAGTGGGAAGTTTTTCTTAAGAGGTCGCACCAGTTCTATATGTTGATTTAATAGTTCTATATGTTGATTTAATTAACCTTTCCTAACTGTATTAGTTTTCTCTTGCTGTATAACACCTTACCCCAAACTTAGTGACCTAAAACATAAATCTGTTATCTCACAGTGTGTCAGGACTCTGGCAGAGTATATGGCTGGGTTCTTTGCTCGATCTCACGGCTGAGATGAAGGTTTGGATGGGGTGATTATTTGAGGCTCAGGATCTTTTCCCAGGCTCATCTAGGTTGTTGGCAGAGTTCAATTCTAGTGGTTATAGGACTGAGGTCCCCCTTTCGTTGCTGGCATTTGACTAGAGGCAAATCTCAACTCCTCAAGGCTGCCTGATTCCTTGCAGGTGGCCCATTTCATCTTCAGAGCCTACAGCAGTGGATTGAATCCTTCTCATGCTTTAAATCTCTTGAGTTCTTCTGTGTCTAACCTCTGGACACAGATTTAAAGGATGCGTGATTAGGTCAGGCCCACCTGCTTAATTTCCCTAGTTTAAGGCTAACTGATTTGTGATCTTACATACATGGTAGAATCCCTTCACGACAGCATCTGGATTCATGTTTGATTGAAGGTATGTGTGCTGTGTGTGTGTGTGTGTCTCAGGGTGCGCAGTTCTTTGGTATCATCACTAAATTCTGCCACTGTGCTAACCATGAACAGGTGAATTAATGTCAGTATATTTTAAGGACTTAATATTCTGATACCATGAGGGCTTTTGAGGGAATGTTTCTTTTTGTACAAGTGTATAGTACTTATAGCAGAGTATTTTCATGGAATGATGGGTCCAAGTGCCTTAGATCTTTGTATTGTTTAGGAACACTGTGTCAATGAATTCTCCTTTTTGTCTCATAAATAACTGTGTAGGAATCACTTTTCCTTAAAGTTTGAGTGAGAGTAAGAATTATGAAGATGATTTATTAGTATTTTCAAGTAGTCTGGGACCGTTAATGGCTCTCACACACTGCTAGAGGCCTTTCTGTTTGCCTACTGATGAAACTGCGAAGCTAGTGCTGTAAGACATGGAATTGAAAATACAAAGTCAGTTAATGGATGATTTTCTTTTTGAAAGATTGAAAGTTGATTTGAAAATCTGTAGCACTGCCTTTGTGTTTATATTCATTCATCTGATAAATACTTATTGAGTGCTTTTAGACACTGTTCTGAGTGCAGGGCTTTCAGGGTTCACAAACGTGAACACAAAAGTTCACATTTGTGGATGAAGGCCATAGTTACTGTTCCCATGGAACGTTTGTTTATGAGACTGACAATAAACAGATGAACCAATAAACATTTAAAAAACAAGTGGAAACAAAGCTGTGAGGAAAAAATTAATGAGAAATGGAGAGTAATGCCAAGGGAGTTGGTGATGATGAGTTATTTTATATAGGATGACCAGGGCAGTTACTGCTAGGGTGAGCAAATCAAAGGACATTGTAAGTAGCAGTGTAAGAAATGACTTTTAACGACATTATACACAGGGCTGACAGTCATTTAAATATATATTTTATCAATGGATTATGGGACTTGAGAAAATCCAATGGATAATAAAGGTTGCTGGGCTTAATGGATAATCATAAGTAGTTGCTGGATATTTTAATGGGTCTGTGAGCTACTGTGTAGAACAGAATTCTCAAAATGTAGTTCAAGGACGCTGGAGGTCCTCGACCCTTTTAAGGGCTCTGAGAGATTTCCCTTTTTCAACTGCATAACTGTGTGAGCCTAGATCATCTTTATAAGTTCAGTCATAATAATATAGCTCAACAGATTAAATGCAGAAGTAGAGAGGAATTTAACTGTCTTCTATTAAAAGAAGACTTTAATGTCTTCTAGACATTGAAATATTTGTAAAAGCATAAAACAATGTCACTTTTTTACCAATTAAAAAAAAAATCTGTTTTTAATTAAAATGTATTGTTTATAGTAATATGTAATGGGTTTATTATTTTTAAGTGAATCAATATCAATAATTCTTAAGAGGTTGAAAGCGTAAGATTTACTTTGTTAAAATTTTTTTTAGTGTGATTTCAACATTTCCTTAAGAACAGAATATTTCCTTCTCTACAGATATGTGCAGTGGATGCATCTCCACGGAATGCTTCTCCAGGACTTCCAAATGGAGAAAAAGGTTGGTCCTTGAGTCTGGTGATCACCTGCCATTGAATTTAAAGACGTTTCTTAGTCTAGAAGTTGTTTAAACACTAAATTTTGAGAATTTTTTCTGATGCAGTCGGTCAAAGACATTTTTTTCCTTGCTGTAAAACATTTGTAAGCAGTCTCAGTTTAAGATTATTGTAAAATGCATTGCCTAAGTTAGGATAGAGAAATAGATGATCAATAGTGAAGTGAGTGAAAGTTGCTCAGTCGTGTCTGACTCTTTGCAGCCCCATGGACTATACAGTCCATGGAATTCTCTAGGCCAGAATATTGGAGTGGGTAGCCTTTCCATTCTCCAGGGCTTGCTCAACCCAGGAATCAAACCCAGGTCTCCCTCATTGCAGGCAGATTCTTTACCAGCTAAGCCACCAGGAAAGCCCAAGAATACTGGAGTGGGTAGCCTATCCATTCTCCAGTGGATCTTCCCAACCCAGGAATTGAACTGGGGTGTCCTGCATTGCAGGCAGATTCTTTACCAGCTGAGCTACCAGAAAAGCCAGATGATCAATAGAGAAGGCTGCTTTTTAGGGGAAGAACAGAAAGATGAAACTGAATTTCTCTCTTAATTGTGTTACAGTTAAGTCCCTGGTTTCGTAGAAAAAAAAAATCAGACAAAGCTTAGTTGATATTTTTGTATCGCTAAAATCTTTTCTTGACTTAAGCCTGTTTTTCATCGATATTTCATTGAATAACTTGGTGCCACTCTAGGGAATTGGAAGGAAAATTTACTTAGACTATCTTGGTAGAATAGAAACTCAACTTGGAATTCTTGGCATTTTTCTATTATAATTAAGTGAATTTCCCCCTTGAGAATAAACGTAATTTTTTCCCCCTCAGTAGTGTCATAATTTCATTCCTTATTAAATTGAATGAGCAAAATATTTAAGTAGGCATTGTGAAGTGAAAGTCACTCAGTCGTGTCTGACTCTTTGTGACCCCATGGGCTGAAATAAAAACTTCATGGAATTCTCCAGGCCAGAAGACTGGAGTATGTAGCCATTCCCTTCTCCAGGGGATCTTCCCAACCCAGGGATTGAACCCAGGTAGCCTGCATTGCAGGCAGATTCTTTACCAGCTGAGCCATCAAGGAAGCCCAAGAATACTAGAATGTGTAGCCTATCTCTTCTCCAGTGAATCTTCCCAACCCAGGAATCAAACTGGGGTCTCCTGCATTGTAGGCAGATTCTTTACCAGCTGAGCAACTAGGGAAGCCCAGGCATTATGGTCTGGTGCAAAGAATATTGGGGTGGTACTAGACTTGGTTGCCAGTCATACTGCTGTCACTAAGATCTGATTGTGGTCGTCATATAACCTGTCTGGATTTTTGTGTCCATTTTTAAAATTTCTGAAATTCATTTGTGAAATGACCTATGTAACTTTATTTAAGAAGCTAAAATTCTTTGGTTTATGAAGTAGAAAAAGGTTTTGGCCTTTTGAAAATATTGTTATTAGGTAGAAATGGACATAATGTTTTAAAGTGACTCATTTGCACGGTGTTTTTCTTTAGAGGACCGCTTCTTAGCCACCCTGTCCAGTCAGAGCTCCACCAGTTCCCCCCATCTCCAGCTGCCTACTTCTCCTGAAGGCGTGCCTGAGCAGGTCATGGGAGGGCCCCCAGAACTCGATACTGCCAGCAGTTCTGAAGGTACAGGTCAAGTCACTATTTCTGTACTTCATCCAGTAAAGACAAACACTCTTGAATACTGGGGCACAATGCTTTCTTATCCCTTGGGATTTAAAATTTGTACCGTTGAAAGTGCTCTTTTAGATGTAGCTTTTTACCATATCCCTTCAGTTGCACTGCTTGACATGTGACTGTCTCAGTAACAAAATGCTATTCAGCTTTATCTACTTTCTGGGGATATTATTAATATTTTCTTAAGTCTCATAAAGCACACGATTGTTCCCTTATAAGAAAGAAAGAAAATTTCAACCATTTCTCCAACGACAAACATTTGTTTCGCCAATAATAGATGTATGCCTTTTCCCTCTCTTGCCTTGCTTTCTGTTTAAGCACCAACTACTTAATTATAGTGTAAACTTTAAACATAACTTTTAAATTGCAATTAAGCTCAAATATAATAGCCACAGTGCTCATAACTGAGTTGAAGTGGCAACAGGAACAGCTGGGACTGAGTTCATGCATGCTTGGCCAGTAATTTCACCACGGCTGCTGCCTGGCCCCTTGAGGGTAAGAGGCTGTTGATTGCAGGATGATCTCAACTTCAAACATGTTGAAATGTAAAAAAAACAAGCCCCTTGGGGTCAGAGCTGTGTATGCTTCACGGTTGCTTCCTGTTAGATAGTCATTATTCCTAGATCAAAAATTTTACACCATAATTGGTAATTACGGTGTGCCCATGTCTGTGTTCCAAAAAGGAAAAGAAATATAGTTGACACTTTATACTTTTACTCTTCCTGAATATTAATATATAAGTAGAATATTTTTCATTCTAGATGTATTTGATGGACATTTGCTGGGATCTACAGACAGCCAGGTGAAGGAAAAATCAACCATGAAAGCCATCTTTGCAAATTTGCTTCCAGGAAATAGCTATAACCCTATTCCATTTCCTTTGTAAGTATTATATAAGCCAGTGGCTGTTGGGTGGTTTTATTTTCACTTCATTTTAAAGATTTCTCTATGGATATACTCTCCATTAACTTTATATACGTATTTCTCAATCCAAAATTATCCTCCATTACCATAAAAGAGATGTCTTTTTGTATAATTTACTTTGTGGAACATGTAGTCTTTATATATTAACAGTAGATAAATAGATTAATAAAGAATTGCTTATATCTATATATACATTTTAAAAGATATACTGCTCCATTGAGGGCAGGAGGGGAAGGGGATGACAAAGGATGACATGGTTGGATAGCATCACTGACTCAATGGACTTGAGTTTGAGCAAACTCCAGGAGATAGTAAAGGACAGGGGAGCCTGGAAGGCTGCAGTTCATGGGGTTGCAAAAAGTCAAACATGACTTAGCGATTGAATAACAACAACAATTGATCTCATGATCATAAAAACATATTGCTGATTGTATATGAGGGTATTACTGACCCAGTACTTTACTGGGACATGGTGTGTTTCTAACAGTGGTGATGAATTGCAAGGTTTTGTGTGATCTTGTGTGTACAAGGTTCTCTCATAGTGGGGGAAAAACGTAGGCTGGCTGTGAGGGTTTTTCTTCCATTGGTTGACATGTCTGGCTATCAGCTGATGATGCTTGCTCCTGTGAAACAGATGTATGTTAATATGGATTTTGTTCTCAATTGACTTCTGTATTTAATTATTCAGTTAATGTTTAAACTTACAGAGTGGCAGCTTTAGTGCCTCAGGATGTAGAGAAAGATCAGTAAGGGAAATTCCTGCTCTCAGGAGCTCATGTCTTGAGCTGTGTGTTCTGTGGTATAAATGTGTAAAAGGCCTCTGTTTTCTCTGCTTCAGACTTGAATAGTTTATGTCATTTACTGCTGGACTAGTGGTACATTTCCACAGTTTCCAAAAGACTTTTCTTTCAAACTTACAGTAGAACAAAATCTCTTAAACTTCTGCTATTCATTGTAAATACCTTTTGAGATAAATATGGCCCAACATTTTGCCAACGTGGAAAACTTTGTTTGATGATTCCAGGACCCTCTGATTTGAAAAACAGTTCTGATAATTTTCAGTTGCCTTTAAAAACTTTCTGTTGATCTGTTTTCCTTGGCTGTTTGTTCCAGTTCTGCATACATTTTGGCTTAATTATGTTCATGTAATTATGCATTATTTAGTTAACTTAAAATTGTCCTGAGATTTACTTGTAATTGTGCTAATGGGTTGTATATGTGATTTTCTGCTAATTTTGTTCTGATTTACGTGTTTTTGAACAGCGATCCAGATAAACACTACTTAATGTATGAACATGAACGAGTGCCCATTGCAGTCTGTGAGAAGGAGCCCAGCTCCATCATTGCTTTTGCTCTCAGGTACTATAGGGCTTTTTCACCTGTGTTCGTATTTTCATATTTTATGTGAATTTATTTATTAATTGCTGTATTGTTGAGCTCTGTTACATAGAGTAGAGCAAAATATAAGTAAATGTAAAGTAGTAAATATAAGTAGAGAATATATATCCTTTGGGTGCGACAGTTTATTCTTTTTGTATCTGGTAATGTACTGTTTACCCAAGTATTAACAGGATGATTCTTAAGCAAGCTTCTAATAATTAAGTTAACTAGGCAAGTTATTTGCTAATTCTTATATCCTCTGTCCATTCTCTATATTATAATACGTGTCCATTGTATCCTTTCCTTTGGTTTATATATTGATATAATACTTGGAACATAGCTGCCTTTAATCCTCTGAATATCTTTTTTGTGTTTTTCATTTATTTCCTTCTTGCTTCCCACACATAGAAGGTCAAGTTTCCCTAGAGTAATGCTGTTCCTAGGCCTTAATTCATTTACATGCCACAATTATGTGTCTTAAAGAAGGGCCCCTGTTTAGAAATTTTTATATATCGTGTCTAAAATAACAAAGCTTTTTAATATTAATGATGTCTTGGCAGTGATAGTACCTAGTTTAAGTAGAATCTAAGATGTTTAATAAAAATTTTTTTCCCTATTGAAAGACATTGAAATTAAAATTTTATTTTTATTATTGGTTACAAGTTGTCCATTTATTCAACAAATATTTGAATGTTGCAATGTGTGGTATACTAGGTACTGGGTATAAGGGGTAAACAAGATAGATTTATAGACTTCAGCATTTATAGAGTTTAGAGTTACTATTTGGACAATAAGGAGTTTTTTCCTTTAGAAGATTCCATATGATACATTTTTTTATCATTGCCTTTTGATGTTCATGAAGTTTTTGCTTCTCATTTTATTGGTTAGTCAACTGGAAAAGGTCAGTTTTCATTCCAATCCCTAAGGCAATGCCAAAGAATGCTCAAACTACCGCCCAATTGCACTCATCTCAAATACTAGTAAAGTGATGCTTAAAATTCTCCAAGCCAGGCTTCAGCAATACATGAACCGTGAACTTCCAGATATTTAGAAAAGGCAGAAGAACCAGAGATCAAATTGCCAACATTTGCTGGATCATCGAAAAAGCAAGAGAGTTCCAGAAAAACATCTATTTCTGCTTTATTGACTATGCCAAAGCCTTTGACTGTGTGGATCACAATAAACTGTGGAAAATTCTGAAAGAGATGGGAATACCAGACCATCTGACCTGCCTCTTGAGAAATATGTATACAGGTCAGGAAGCAACAATTAGAACTGGACGTGAAACAACAGACTGGTTCCAAATAGGAAAAGGAATACGTCAAGGCTGTATATTGTCACCCTGCTTATTTAACTTCCATGCAGAGTACATCATGAGAAACGCTGGGCTGGAGGATGCACAAGCTAGAATCAGGATTGCCAGGAGAAATATCAATAACCTCAGATATGCAGGTGACACCACCTTTATGGCAAAAAGTGAAGAAGAACTAAAGAGACTCTTGATGAAAGTGAAAGAGGAGAGTGACAAAGTTGGCTTAAAGCTCAACATTCAGAAAACTAAGATCATGGCATCTGGTCCCATCACTTCATGGCAAATAGATGGGGAAACAATGTCAGACTTTATTTTTCTGGGCTCCAAAATCACTGCAGATGGTGATTTGAGCCATGAAATTAAAAGACGCTTACTCTTTGGAAGTAAAGTTATGACCAACCTAGACAGGATATTAAAAAGGAGAGGCATTACTTTGCCAACAAAGGTCCGTCTAGTCAAGGCTATGGTTTTTCCATTGGTAATGTATGGATGTGAGAGTTGGACTATAAAGAAAGCTGAACACCGAAGAATTGATGCCTTTGAACTGTGGTATTGGAGAAGACTCTTGAGAGTCCCTTGGACTGCAAGGAGACCCAACCAGTCCATCCTAAAGGAGACTAGTCCTGGGTGTTCATTGGAAGGACTGATGCTGAGGCTGAAACTCCAATACTTTGGCCATCTCATGTGAAGAGCTGATTCACTGGAAAAGACTCTGATGCTGGGAGGGATTGGGGGCAGTAGGAGAAGGGGACAACAGAGGATGAGATGGTTGGATGGCATCACCAACTCAATGGACATGGGTTTGGGTGGACTCTGGGAGTTGGTGATGGACAGGGAGGCCTGGCATGCTGGGGTTCACGGGGTTGTAAAGAGTTGGACACGACTGAACAACTGAACTGAACATACTACATGAATAGATAAGAAAGGCAGGAAAGTCAATGAAAAAAATATGTGTTTTTTACTATTAGGAAGCAGATTTTCTAGTTGACGTCACCTTTTTCTAATATCTTGGAAAAATAATACATGTTCACATCTGATTTATCTAAACCAGGGTTCCCAGGCTGCTAGTTGGATTTTGTTGGACAGTGCAACCTTAAAAAAAAAATGTTTTTTTCTTAAAGTTTAGCACTTTTAAGTTGAAAAGCACTCTCAAGTCCCTTTCCTCCCTATTACACTAAATGGTGAAGTTTCATGCTTTTCAATTAGCTGTTCAACCCTGAAGGCATTTGATCTAAATGTTAGTATGGAGGCCTTCACAATCATTGTTTAGGATATTGAGTCTGGCTGGTGTGTTGGATTATATTTTGTATTATTTTTTGGTGTACATATTGACTTTCTTCATGAAGTTTCTACTTGATAATTTTTGTTATTTAACTCTAATGTTATTTGTCTAAGTACATTAGATGTAGATGCTTATAATGTTTGTGTTTCTATAATGCAAAGCTTATTCTAAAGCATATGATTTACTTTAAAAGAAGACCTTAATGTTTAACATATTTCAACCTGTTTCCATCCTAAGTTGTAAAGAATACCGGAATGCCTTAGAGGAATTGTCCAAAGCCACTCAGCGGAACAGTGCTGAAGAAGGGCTTCCAACAAACAGGTGATACGTGATTGAGGAAAATTTATTTTAATTGAACTATATCATTTTCTAGGTGTTCGTATTTCAGTTTTATTACAGCTTATTGTTGATGTAAAAGTTTCTAGAGTTTAATCAGTGGCACTCATTTTTTAGCCAGTAATTGACAGAACAAAATTCAGGTATAGCAAAAGACCTTAAAAAGTCTGCTAGGTTACAGTTTTCTTATAATTGTCATAGAAGTTCAAAGTGTATTGCATATTTACATTTTTAAGTTTTTAAGTTCTCTTTGCTGTGAAAATTAATTTCTGAAATTGGTAAACTACTGCCTAGCTTTGTACTTTAAATAATTTAAGAATTTTCCATAATAATTAAAGATCTTAACAGCTAAAAAACAAAGCAAACCTCTGCCAAACCAGCTCTTTTAAGTATTTTTGGTATTTTAGGTATTTGAGACAGAAATTGTCATAATTGTCACCATTGACTTATGGGTGCTATAATATAGCTCTGATAGACCTGAGAAAAATATTTTAAGACCCTGTATTCTTATAGCTTTAACATTTTTCTTTTTCTTAAAAGTCTAGTATACATTTCAAGACTTTTTCTTCCATGCTAACCTGTGTTTATATAAATTATGAACCAGATTTCTGATATTGTGGGTGGGGTTAGGTGGGAAGTAGATTAATATAGGAATTAGAGTACTTGTTATTTTGTGTCTGAATTATATAAAACCAACTTTTCTTCTGTTTCTCATTTTAGTACTTTAGACAGCAGACCAAAGAGTAGCAGCCCAATTAGACTACCTGAGATCAGTGGAGGACAGACAAACCGTGCGGTAGAAGCAGAACCACAGCCAAGTAAGATTACAGATGGAGAAGTACTTTTGTTTGTAATTGTGGTTTGAAGAAGAAAACACGTTAAATAAGAAATGCCATCTGGCAAGGATTTATTGTTTCTGATCTTTGAACTATAATATGGATGTAAAATTTTTATATATTTTCTTTTGTGTATATTTCACTTTTCTTTGATTTTTAAGTTTTTGAGTTTGAAACGCCTAGAAGCGTTTCATGCAAAAAGAAGGTCCATGCAAAAAAGAAGCAGGATCGGCCTTCTTGTCTAGAGCTTTCAGTTTAAAGCATGCAACATAAGAAATATAGTATCAGTTTTTTTTTTGTTTGTTTGTTTTTGCAGCATTGTTGGCATTGTGAAAAGAACTTTTCATGTCTTATCTTCTTTAATTCCCACAATAACCCCATATTTGACATATCTCCATTTTTCAGAAAGTAAGTTAAGACTTAGATTAAGCACTTTGCTCAAGGTTACACAGGTAGTGGGGAGCAGAGATTTGCAGTTGTGTTTCTTTGACTTTGTCAGTTAGGAATATTCCCTACAAGTAACAGAAAACCCAGTTGGTGATGGGCAGGGGAGCCTGGCATGCTCCAGTCCATAGGGTTGCCAAGAGTGGGACACAACTGAGTGACTAAACTGAAAAGAAAACTCAAATCTACTGGGGCTTAAACAAAGGACAGTTTATTTTTTTAAAATAGCAACGTCTGCAGATGCGCAGTTGCTGGCATTGGTTCAGCTACTTGGCTTTGTCATGACAACATAAGGGTTAGTTTCTCTTTGATTTCTCTTAAATTTTATTCATGGTCAGAGATGTCCCACTCTAATGTCTGCATTTGAGGCAGAAGGAAGGGAAGTATAAGCTTCTGCTCTTGTCTTTTATTAGGAAATTCCCTTTCCTTTTCAGTCTCATTGGTTAGAACTGAGTCTCATGGCCACCCTTTCCTGCAAAGGAGACTGAGAAAGTGGTGAGCATCATTGTCCTGGCTAGTTTATACAAATCATGATTCTTTTCCTGGGACTCCGCATGCTGCTGCCCTAAAGAAAATTGGAGCTCTGTTAGCAAGGAGCAAGGTGGGATTGGGTATTGAGGAGAATGTGATAGTGTCTGCCACTCTAAGTAAGCACTTATTGATTGAGATTTAGTGTGGATTTTGTTAATGGTAAATGTACAAAGGGCTTCCGTGATAGCTCAGTTGGTAAAGAATCCGCCTGCAATGCGGGAGACCTCGGTTAGATCCCTGGCTTGGGAAGATCCCTTGGAGGAGGGAAAGACTACCCCCAAATTAGGATCATATGTATTAATGATATGATGAAGCTCAAAAGGAAGAATAAAAGTATAGAGCAAGCTTTAGTGATATCTTTGGTCATCCTATACTACTTATTTTTGAAAAATGCTAAAACTCAAATTATATATTTTGCTGTGTTAAAATATAGGAACACAGATGATATAAATATGTTACTTTTAACTTTGAATCCTCGTAGCTTGGAATACTGTTCTGTGTTAGTTTAATGAGCTGTACTGTAATACTATAAGAATGTAGCCCTATCTTAAACTTGTTGCTTAAGATACTATGACAGCCTTGGAAAGAAAATTTTTAAAGTCTTTCTCTATATTTAGTAATTTCTCACATTTTGATATGTAGCTATCTGAACATTGCTTTTCTTCTGTTCTTGATAATAAGAGTGCTTGATTGCCCCCTAAAGCCCCCATAAACCATATGGAAAAATAATCTGTGCAAATGAATCCATCAGTGTTACTCTTATTTATTACTTTGATATAATGGTTACTGCTTACACAGGAATGAATTTTAAATTTTTAGTTTTCTACGTGCAGTGACCTGTACTGAATATGTTACCTCTTATTTTTAGCCAAAAAGGCTTCTGGAATGTTGTCCTTCTTCCGAGGGACAGCAGGGAAAAGCCCTGACCTCTCTTCCCAGAAGAGAGAGACCTTACGTGGAGCAGATAGTGCTTACTACCAAGTGGGGCAGACGGGCAAGGAGGGGACGGAGAATCAAGGCATTGAGCCTCAAGGTGTGTTGAAGGAGACCAAATGTGCTTGTTTTAGGCTTCAGTTTACTTACTTCAGTTGGTTATGTTCCTTACAGCTTTAGTAGATACTTCTACTGCAGAAATCAGGGCCTTCCTGCTCTTCTCACACTGTGGTGGGGTAGGGTGGGAAAAGCCTGGTGCTGGGAGAATCCAGCTGGTTTCAGGTATCACTGTTCTCACTTACCGAGTAGAGGAATCAGAAATCCTTACTTGCTGTACCAATAATGGAAAAGCAGTGTCTTCCAAGGACTAAGTGAGGACTAAGTGACATTAGGCATCTGTCTCACTGTGTAGCTCACAGTGTATGTTCAAATGAGGTCATCCCATTGCCCTCTCAGACATCCCCTTTCTTCTCCAGTCTCTGTAAGGTGGAAGCTACTGATACCCACCTTCATTTAGGTATTTAAAAAAATACATCTACCTGATGGTGTTTGAATACAGGGTTAGACCAGGAGTCAGATAACTAAGCTGACCTGTCTTTGTAAATAAAGTTGTGGTGGAACACACACACCCTCCCTTTCATTTACTTACTGTCTGCTGCTTTCCCATTATATTGGCAAGTTGAGTAGTGGCAACTGAGTAAAATACTTACCATCTGGCCCTTTAGAGGAGTAGTTTGGCAACCCCTGGGTTACAGCATGAATTAGTAGTTTAAGAAATAGAAATTGCATGATACGTTTTCATTAATAATTAACATCTGTGTTTAGTATTCTATAGGCTGTGATCCTTAGAAGGCATTGATGCTTTGAAAAAAATAATTTTGAAATGGGAAACTTAGAGGATGACTTGTTCTTCTAGATGTTAAAATGTATTACAACTCTATAGTAATTAGAGTTAAAACATATTACAACTCCACAATAATTGTCTGGCAGTAAGTTTGCCAGACACATTAGTCAAATAAGAAAAACAAAACAGCTCTGAAGTAGATATTAGTATATTTTCTATAGTGTACATATATCTCAGTATATGATAAAGCATCTCAGAATATTGGGAAAGCATTACTCTATACACAGGGAAAACTGGTCATAAACTTTGGTAAAATAGCCACAGAAAGTCTTGATGTTAGAATTGAGTAAGTTTATTGCTATCATAGGGATTATTTAACTATAAGAAAAATTATTCTTCAATCTGAATTCTCTGATTTTTAATCTAAAATTGATCTTTCAAAACGTACATACATTTTTATTGTAATAATTTACAGTTAATTGTATGCATGATGCTTGTTTGAGCGTGGCTTGACTAGGATAATACTAACTGACTTAGTTTTTAGTTTATATCAGGGAAAAAGAATACACAAAATGAACTGATAACTGCCTAAAACTTTGGCTCTACTAATGATGTTAAATCTTTTAGATGAAGTAGATGGAGGAGATACACAGAAGAAACAACTTACAAATCCTCATGTGGAGCTTCGTAAGTATGAGATAAATCTCTGGTTTGGGCACCCAGGACTATAATTGAACAAACTCCATTATTTGAAGCTCCTAGCTTCACACTAGATAAATATCCTATCTCTTGAAATGAATACTAAGTCTTTGTGCTGATGAGCATTTGTTTCATCTAGATTTAGTTTATAAACTTTACATTATTTAATTTAAAAGGAAATTATTTGTAAATTTAATTTAATTTATAAATTTTAATTTAATTAGATGTCTAAGGTTTAAATAATTTGTTCTTGTATAATTTAGAGCCACAGTACCTTACCAAGGCATCTGGAATTGTGTGTACATGTTTTGTTACCCAGAATAGTAACACAGTGAAATTTAAGATATAATCATACAACGATGAAAATGCAGTAACCAGCATAAAATTAGAACCGAGTCTTGTTTTATGTTTGGTTGTTTTTCTAGAAATATGTAAGGGTGGTCCTAAGGTACTCTTTTAATCCTTCCTGAAGACAACAGAATAGTGATAAACAGGGATGTAGTAGACTTAACATGAAAAATACTATCATGGAGAAAATTAAATGCTTGCATTTAGTGTGGGGGTGGGGAGTGGGCAAGAAGGAAAAGATATTTCTGATTCAGAAGAGCTTTTTTCTAAAAACATTTCTGTTTATAGAATTTTCGGATGCCAACGCCAAGTTTTACTGTCGGCTCTACTATGCGGGAGAGTTTCATAAGATGCGAGAAGTGATTCTGGGCAGCAGCGAAGAAGATTTCATTCGTTCCCTTTCTCACTCTTCTCCGTGGCAGGCCCGGGGAGGCAAATCAGGAGCTGCCTTTTACGCTACTGAAGGTAGGCCTTTTTGCTGTTGTTGTTTAGTTGCTCAGTTGTGTCTAACTGTTTGCGACCCCATGGACTTAGCCTGCCAGGCTCCTCTGTCCATGCAAGAATACTGGAGGCAAGAATTTCTCCAGGCAAGAATACTGGAGTGGGTTGCCATTTCCTTCTCCAAGGCCTTTTTGATCATTTGCTAATTAAGCGGCATCCATCTTTTTTCACTCGGATAATTTATGAATCCCTTGAACTGAGGTAATGCGATGTGTCATTTAGCAAACATGTTTTTCTTTTCATGCGTGAGAGGATGAAAGAAGAACATTGAAAAAATACATGGTGTATAGTGTATAATGAAAGACAGGTATTGATCAAATCCCTACTAAATTCTTTCTAGTCCTGAGTTTTCCACATGTAAATAGTAACAGAGAACTTCTAGAAAACTCACAAGGTACCTCAGAGCTGATGGGAAAAAGATAAAAATTGAAACATTTGACTTGAAAACTGGAAGGCCAAGTTCTTAACCTGCAGAAGTTGACAGCAGATTGTGACCATTTGTACTACTATTTGAGTTCTCCATACTCACTGAAAGTGCAGTTACTTGAGAAAATGCATCAGGAAAGATGTGCTTGATAGGCACTTTTATAACTGGTAGTTCCTGGGTTGCTAACAAAGGAGTTTGTAACATTTTACTTGGTAGTTTTAAAAAGTAGATCATCTAGCTATGACTTCAGGTGTGCAACTGTCAAATGTAGAGTTTTCTTGACTATATAAATTCTCAGAAGCCCTTCCAAACCTTCAACTTGAGAACTATATTCTGATCAAAATCTTCTCAGTGTTATCATATTAAAAGTATCCCTTCAAAACATGAAGTGAGCAAGTCATTTAGGATTCTTAGAATGATTTATTTTAGATTACCTCAGTAAATATTGCAACTGAATAAACGTGAAATTTTTGCCTTTTAGATGACAGATTCATTTTGAAGCAAATGCCTCGTCTGGAAGTCCAGTCTTTCCTTGACTTCGCACCACACTACTTCAATTACATTACAAATGCCGTTCAGCAAAAGGTAGAAACCTAAACCTGATCTGTAACTAGAGTTTACTGGTCCATTTAACCTCCTGAAAGTCCTAAGGGCAGTTTTCTCTATGCTTTTCTGTTTGTTACAGAGTAGTTTGTTATTCTCAGAAAAAATTTGTCCCTCCCCCATTCCTTCTCTGCATTGGCAGCCACAAGCTAGTTTTATATTTCTTAAGTCTGTTTCTATTTTGCATGTATATTCATTTGTATCTATATTTTTTACATTTCACATATTTCACATATGTGATATCATATGTGATATCATACAATATCTATTTTTCACTGACTTCACTAAGCATAATATTCATAAGTAATCCTTTTTGATAAGAGGTTACTTTTATCTTTGCTGAATTAGAGGCCTACTGCATTGGCCAAGATTCTTGGAGTTTACAGAATTGGTTATAAGAATTCTCAGAACAACACTGAGAAGAAGCTAGATCTCCTTGTCATGGAAAATCTTTTCTACGGGAGAAAGATGGCACAGGTAAGGATAATGAACCACGCGAACTATTTAGCTGCTGGATCCCTTCGTATTTCTGGTTCCTGAACATATTGATTAGAGAATAACATGGTATTTGATAGTAAATATTAAACTTTGGTTACTAGGTCAGCTTTAACTTTTGAGTTACTGAAAGAATAAAGAGGAATATTGTGGACTGGTCCTAAAATTTAACATAAACAATATCCTAGAAACACAGAATTATAGAGTAAGAAGGCAGATCCAATGGATCTGGCCATTTTAAAGATGAAGAAACTGAGGCTCAGAGGAATTGAGGACTTTATCAAGGTCTCACAGCTCTTCCTAGAATTCAAGTTGGTCTAGATTCTAGAACAGTGCTCTTCAATGTACTGGTCTTTGAACTGTTTCCAGTCTGTGGAGCTAGGAGCTTGAACGAGAATGTAATTTTTTTTTTTAGAATGTAAGTTAATGTACTGCTTTCTTCATTGAGAAAGTCTTGCTATAGCAAAAGCTGCTGCTGAACTAAACTGTAGGTTTAATGATGTGTAATTAGTTTACATTCTGGCACCAGCTTCTCTTTGATCTTGAGTCAGGAACAACTGATTAGCTGGTCTGTAGAATACACCTCCGGTTCCACTGGTCTAGTTCCCAAGTCCCCTGACTAGCATTGCTTTTCCTACTGCCTAGAAATTCCTAGAAATATGCTGTTGCTTCTGCATTGTCCTGCACAGTTTTGATATCAAAACTTGAAATTTCCTAAGACTGTTTACATCTGTTTTTCAAACTGCTTTATGGTTCAGCAATATACTTTTGGAGTTACTTGTTAATGTTTCTTATAGTTGATTAAATGGGTCAGTATATTTCTGACATATTTGAATATTTGGGTACCTAGTTATTAGTTTCATATGATACAATTATATCACCATTTGCTTTTTGTATTATATAATTACAGTGTATGCATTCAATGACTTACATAAGTTATAAATTTTAAAGTTAAATATTAAAGTGTTTATAAGGATAGTGGGTACAGGAAGCTTTCTGCCTTTTAAATTTAATTATATTAATTAACCATTTGTAGCAACTCACATAAATGACAGAGAATTCTCTTTCTGCTAGGTTTTTGACTTGAAGGGTTCACTTAGGAATCGAAATGTAAAAACCGATACCGGGAAAGAGAGCTGTGATGTTGTTCTTCTGGATGAAAATCTCTTAAAGATGGTTCGAGACAACCCTCTGTATATCCGTTCTCATTCCAAAGCTGTGCTGAGAGCCTCGATCCGGAGCGACTCCCACTTCCTTTCTAGCCACCTCATTATAGACTATTCTTTGCTAGTTGGGCGAGATGATACCAGCAATGAGCTAGTAGTTGGAATTATAGGTAGGTCGATGAGCATGTCTTATGTGCAGTTCATGATTGAAGCCAGAGTAATCTTTGAAGACTATACTGAGCCTGTTGTAGTAATAGCTTATTGAATGTTTTCACAAACTCATTTGAAATTTTAAAAATAATAGTTTTTCTGTTCTAGTACTTTGATTCATATTTCTCATTTCCATTTTCATTATCAAAAATATATGTATTCAGGAATTTGCTTAAGATAAAGCCCTGTGAGGTTGTTATGAGGTTTGGAAGAATTAATATGGTAAAAAACCCTTAGGACAGCCCTTGGCATATTGTCTGCACCTACAATATTGCCAGCACTCAATATTAACTAATGTAGAAGTAATAGCAGTGGTAATTGTGATTGTTATCTGCTTATATTTATTAAGAGAGCTTTTACTGCTCATCTCACCCCCTGCAACAGATTATATCCGAACATTTACCTGGGACAAAAAGCTTGAGATGGTTGTGAAATCAACAGGAATTTTAGGAGGACAAGGTGAGCAGAATTTTTGTTCAGTTTACTCTTTAAACTGTTCTCGTTATCTTCCTCATCAGTTAACATATAACAAATGGATACTTCAGAAAAAATTATAAAACATAACTGGTTATCTTTGACTTTATCATCATTTCCAAAATGATCAAATAATAAAAGGAATTGTTTAAATGGGGAAATATGGGATCTTAAATATGTGTTAAGATGCGGTGCCTGCTGCATGCTGAGTCGTGTCCAACTCTTTGAGACCCCCTGGACTGTAGCCCACCAGGCTCCTCTGTCCATGGAATTCTCCAGGCAGGAATACTGGAGTTGTCATTTTCTACTCCAGGGGATATTCCTGACCCAGGGATCGAATGCGCCTCTCTTGTGCCTCCTGCTTTGGCAGGTGGACTCTTTACCACTGCATCATCTGGGAAACTCTGGTAAGAAACCAGAGGTTCTCAAAATGAAAAGTTAAAGAAAGGCCAGAGTTCCTGAACAGGAGGTTGTCCTGATTAACGCTTGAAGTCCTTTAAGTTCTTTGAGCACTGAGAGCACCAGGTGTGCTTTCAGACATCTCTCATTTCTAGGCAAGAGCGTCTTTTAAAATAAAAAGGTCCTACCAGGAAGGACCTGTCCCTTGTCATGTCGTACAGTGAGCACCCTCCCTTTTTTCTGAGCCCATCATAGTGTGTGTGCTTACATGACATGACATTTTATGTTCGTTTACATAAAAGAACATAGCAGTCGAAGTCAGTGGTCTGGTCAGTTATGTAACAGCTTCCTTATTTTCCCTTTACCCTTTTGTAATCCTAGGTAAAATGCCGACCGTGGTCTCTCCAGAGTTGTACAGGACTAGATTCTGTGAAGCCATGGACAAGTATTTCCTGATGGTGCCAGACCACTGGACAGGCTTGGGTCTGAACTGCTGAAATGAAGCACATACTCTGAAACGGACCAGGAAGAAAAGGGGGCCTGGAACCAAAGGACCACAAGTCAGCTACATGTTTTATTTCTTTGTCACATTCACCACAGTGTGCAAAGGCCTTTCAGTTCTGAAGTTGGGTAGACCATCTGTAGCTGAAGGGTTGAAACTCCATGGATTTGCACTTTGGTTTTTGATACCTACAAGTTAGCTAACCATGGGCTGGGAAATTGCACAAGTATTTTGTTCACATAAGCTGAAATCTAGATTCATTTCAAATGAGAACAGATGTATGGTTGGAGATGAGATTGGTTGAACAATGGGTTGTCATGTTTGCTGACAGTCCCCTTAAGCAAACAGTGTGTCATAGATTGTGACTCTCCTGGCCTCACATTGGATACATTCTTTTTCTGGAAAGGATTGGTAGAGCTGGTGAATTTTTCTTGTGTTTCTTATGTAACAATTTAATGTTTGCCTATTATCAGAATTTCTGAAACTCTAAAACAATTCTGAATTATTCTATCAATGGCCAGTTAAAGAGATGGATGCAAGCTGTTCTTGTTCTGCTGAGGAATTTGACTTAAATTGGGAATCCTGTCGTGTTCTGTATCTTGCCCTGTTTTCAAGTATGTTTGATATTTTTCAAGTTCTATCACTTCTTGTCTGGGTGACAGGAGGCCACAGCCATTAACTTCAGGCCTTTTTCTGGAGCTGTTTTTTAAGCCTGTTTACAACTTTTGTGCAAGTAATATGCAGAACTGCACTTGTCTGCACGTGCTCATAGTTTAGGTTTTTCTCCTACTTCAGGGAGATATTACTAAATGAGTCTAAAATGACTAAATCCCCAAAGGGATAATTATTAATGGAAGATTATTTTTAATCTAAAAAGAAAAATTAGGCCTGATCCAAGAAATTGGGCGAGGGAAGCACTCGCCTGTTCTTTGTAGAGGTAAAGGACCTGTAGTGTATACTATAGGTATAACTAGTGATTTGTGTAGCATCTATAAAATTACGATGTTTCCCATATGGACGTCCTTGTTCTCTAACTTTCTGTACGAATGTCTAGGCCAGTTCTGACTGTTGAGAAATATTACGAAATAAGGTATTCTTAGTAAGAAACTCCTTGTTTAATAGTTTCTGTTTGTCTAAAAAGTGATCAGAACTACTAAACTATGGCTAACAACACAACCCCAGATACTTTCTTGTGGCTTCTTTCCATAATAAGGCTAATTTGGGGATTTATAACATTTTAAGGTTTCCACCCTTTCAGGCTTCCCATAGTAGCATGTTTCTTTTGCAGCTTCCACATAATAAGAAAAAGTCTGGATACATTCCAGTTACAGAGACTTAAGTTTATGAAATAGGAACATTTTGGAAAGTTTACTTGAGAAAATGAAAGCATTAGTTTGGTGTTTGGTGTTTGGTGCTTATTAGAGACATGGTTTGCACTAGAAACAAGCTGACCAAGGGTTCTAACTGGTCTGATGACAAGCATTTTTTTTTTTTTTTTTTTAAACATACGGTGTGCCTTTTGAACAATACAAAGCCCTGATGTTGGTTTTGTTGTCAAAGACCAGTCCAGAACTGGAAGATGTGGAGATATCCACTCCTCTCGTGTCCAGGAACAATGGATACTGCATCTCATTTTGAGTGTAAACATGTCTTGGTGTCTCTGTTTATTTTTTTGTGTCAGGATACTTAGGGTTGTTTACCCTATCCATTGCTCACACCTGTAGTCAGGAACACTTCCAGGAGCAGGTGTCTTCCTCCAGATGCAATCAGATTGTTTATCTGTTTTGGTCTCAATACCTTATATACAGCTTGAATGCTCCATTGAAATAGGTCTTGACAATAATGTGTCTTCTTGATTTTGGTTTCCTTGCCCATGACTTGAAGAACCAATTATTATTATTATTTTTTTAAGTACTGCTGTTGCTTAGGTATTTTTGTGGCTAAAAAATTCCAATGTAATGTAATCTGAAGTAATACTTGTTTCCTTGCAAGTGTGATCTGTCCATTTAAAACTGTCTTAATGAAGGGAAAATATAAAACTTAATTTGTCATGAGTGGTAGAACTGTATACCTGGCCTCCTGCTGCTCTTATTTAGGCCACTACCAGATATATAAGCCTTTTCAAATACTGTATACTCAGTGTTAGGCACCGAGTAACTGTTTACCTCTGTTGAATTCCCCACCGAGGCCTGGAGAACCTTGATGCTGAAAAATTAAGAATGAGGAAGGAATGTTAATACTTTCCTCTGTAGCATAAAGAACACATTCTGAGAATAGTTGATAGTAGCACAAGAAAGCTATGTAAACATGTTGCATTGTATAAAAATCTTATCTACAGATATAAACTGTTTTAATGCCATCAGAACTAAAAATATAAAGATTTCCTTTTCCTTTTTTTCTTTTTTACCCAAGCCTGAGAAAAATAAGGGGAATAAACTGTTGCAAGCCCTTTTGTAGTCTATTGAATGTTTTAAATTTATAGATACTCAAATTTATAGATACAGAATGTCCTACTTATAATTGTTCCCTTGATTCAGCAAATGAGTGGTTTTCTAGCTTTGGCTTTTATTTGGTATTGTAAATAGTAGGGTTGTATTGGTTTTTGTGGCATTAGCTGTTCCTTGGCTTTTTACCCATTAATGGTGGACTTATATAAAACTGCTGAGGAAAGTTATCTACCTACAGAAAGTTTGCTTTAGCTAGCAGAGTACAAACCCTTGTGAATGAGCCTGGTGATAAAACAGACTAGGCCATTCATTATTCCTCAAGTGTTAACATACTGATTTAAGCAGTATTAAAACCATCTAGTGCAATGCCTTTTTTGTTTGTTTTTGTAACACGGGTGCAGTTGTATTATAGAAAAATAAAAATTACAATCATGCGCAGTTTTATTAATGCTGCTGTGCTGGTTTTGTAAAAGAAAAATGTACATTATGTCTTTGATAGGTTTAATTTTAATGAGAGAAATGACATTGTAAATCAGAATAGCCTCTTTTAATTTAATATGAAAAATCCAATTAACAATATTGAAAATACTTAGTGTATTATATTGTATATATTTCTCTACTTTGATTCTGGCTGTTTTATATCATTGACATGTTATTTAAGAGATAAAACTGCCTTGACCTTTTGGAAACTTAACACTGTAAAAAGAAGACTTACAATAAACTGAGAATCAACTTCACTTTGTTTTGAATCTGCTTGAGGAAATTAACAAAAGGAGATGGGAGTTGGCGCCTAAGCCTAGCCTGGGCCCAGCTGTGTTGCCCTCTGTTCATTCTGTCCTTCTTCTATTGGGAGAATCGAAGCTTTTCTCTAATAAATAACCCTTCTCTATAGATCTAAGAAAGGGGGGTGCTAAATCCTTAGGTTCACTTCACCCAGTAGGGGCCTGGCCTTTTCTGTTCATCTCCTTTTCCTCAGTTCTTCTGTGTTTCCTTAGGGTGCTCAAGGAAGGTCAGCCTTGCCCAGCGGGGAACGGCTGAGTCCACCTCCAGGGCAGGCCTTATTATTAGCTGCTCCCACTCTTCACAGGGTCCCTGAAGAGGATACCATAAACTGCATCCTGCAGCTGTAAGCACGGCAGCTCCCACCCACCACGGCCGGGACTCACCTGACAACAGTGAGGGCCCCTGGACAGAGTAGGTGCCTCCTGCCCCCAGGGATGCCCGGGCGGCCTGGCCTGCTTCCCCAAACCCCCAGCTGTGGCAGAAAACCATTTATTTCATTGGATTTTTTTCCCCATTGTTTTTCCATTCTCTATTTTATCTCTGCTCTAATCTTTATTATTTCATTCCATCTGCTCACTTTGCATTTTGTTTATTCTCCTTTTTCGGATTCCTTAAGGTATAAAGTTAGGTTATTGATTTGAGATCTTTTTTAATGTGCATATTTATATCTTTGAACTTCCCTCTTAATTCTTCTTTCACCGCCTCCTGTAAATTTGATACGTCGTGTTTACATTTCACTTATCTCGAGGTTTTTTTTTTTTAAATCTCTTGTGATTTCTTCTTTGATCTTTCAGTTGTTCAATATTTCGTTGTTTAATTTTTACATTTTTGTGACATTTCCAGTTTTCCTACCGTTACTAATTTGTCATTTCATTCCATTGTGGTTGGTAAAGATACTTGGTATGATTTCATTCTTGTTAACAATTTATGCCTCCTCCCCCCCAAATTTTTGTTCTAGAGCATGCACTCCAATGTCTTAGGCCAAAGCAAAAGAGAAGAAAGGTGAGGCAGAGATCTAAGTAAAGTGTTTTTGAAACTGATAGACATGAGTAAAATACATGAGGAAATCACAGGTTGCTGATCTAGGAATTTTTTCTGATGTCTTCACCTTTTGAAAGTTTAATTTTTTTTTTAATTAAAATTTTTTTAAAGTTTATATCTTTTCCTGACTTGTTAAATTGAAAATAAAATCTATGAAAAGATCATTTTACTGTAGTCAATGTGCTTTAACTCTCTTTGGAGTCAGTTGTCTTGAATTTGGCTGTGAATTTGGTGGTGGTTTGCTGATTATTACTTTTAACATTTTTCAAATTTGCCACATTATGTGTGGCAGAGTGGAAAACTTTTTAAATTGTATAAATTCTCACCTTTAGGACATTGTTTGCACTAATGTGGTGGTTAGCATGGTGCCATGAAAACTGCCCTCCCTCATGTCCTTGGTGGAGGAAGATATTTTCAGGGAGATTACTGTTGTCAAGAATGAACCAAAATGAGGTTGCAGTGGTGAGCAGTGACCAGTAGAGGGCTCTGAAGTACTTGATCCTAAGATTTCCAAATCTGCTAGGAGAGCAGTTTGAAGCCCTTAGAGGGACCAGTGGGACTAGGGGAACCCAAGTCCCTCAAATCTTTGCCAGAGTCCTAAGTGTCTTGTAAGTTATTCTTTTACAAGAGTGTGTACATCTCAGAATATGTAGTTTTCATTTGGAGGTTTAAGTTGGAAATAGCAGTATTTTTTAATGAGTGTAACTTTTTTACAAATGAGGGTAACACTAAAAGCTTTTCATTTGAAAGAGCACATGCTTGATGCATTTTCTGTTCATACCATCACTGAAATAGTAGTTTCAAGGCTGTACAAATAAGTGACTGTCAGAAAAAGGACATTAGGAAAAACTGGAGAAATCTCAAGGAAGTGTGGACTTGAATTAATAATGTTTCTACACTGTTTTATTGTGACAGTTGTACTTTAATAAATGTAAGATATAAGTAGTAGGAGAAACAGGGTGCAGGATATCTGGAGACTGTCTATACTGGCTTTGTTATTCCGACAGAAACAGAACAACAAAAACAAAAAATAAATGAGTTGTTATACAGTGGATAGGAATAGGCCTACTTTAGAGATGTTGGTTTTAGTGAGATTAAATTAGAGGGTCTTTTTTGTCCTTACTAGCCTGTTGAAATATTTTTTCTTTCCCTTTTTCAAAAACCAGCTGCTCTATATGAAGTAGCTAAGCCAGTGAAATGAAGATACCAGTTGGGTTCTACAGACATGGATATGGATGGTCAGCTGTAAAGGACTGGAGCAATTGTGGCTTTTGGTATCTGGGTTGGCCTGGAACTGTTTCCTCAAAGATAATGAGGGATAACTGGACGCTGTGTCCCTGTCCTTGGTAGTCTTCATGTATGTCAGATCAGTGTCCTGCGGGATACCCATCCCCCACAGATCTCTGGGTCTCTATCTCTCTCTCTCTGTGCAGCTCTCTCCTCTCCAGTACTCTGACCTCAGAATTGAGGGTCTTGGTTTCCTGGGATTCTCAGCTATCTCGTCTTGGTTTCCTGGGATTCTCAGCTATCTCCTTACCCCAAGGAACAGATCAGGGTCCTTCCAGACATAACTGAGGACACTCAGGACTTGTTTCCTCTCCAGGATTCCTGTCCTTGATTGGCTGATATCTACCCCTGTCTTGAAAATTGCTGTTTTGTATATTTTGCCTGGTTTTCTTGATTGTTTCAGACAGGAGGGTAATTCTGGTCCCTATTACCTCACTTTGGCCAGAAGTAGAGGCCAAGTCAGATGATATTTCATAGAGTATATCTGAACGCTGTGTCAGATTATTGTTACAGTGTTCTCTCTGTCTAAGGGGCTGCTGCTGTGCATGCTCAGTTGTGTCCCACTGTTTGGACTGTAGCCTGCCAGTTCCTCTGTCTTTGGGGATTTTGGGGCCAGAATACTGGAGTGGATTGCTATTTCCTCCTCCAGGGGATCTTCCTATTTGTAACTGTTTTAAAAATGATTTTTAAAAAGATCTAGTCTCCTAATTAAAATCCTGTTATCTGAAACAATGAGAATAGATGATAGTATACCAGGAAGAGAATTTTTTTAATTAGTTCAGTATGCAAAAATATGCCTTAAACTACCTCCAGCTGGGTGTGACCCTATCCACAGATACACGTTATGACCTGGACAGGGTGTGCCCCGGGAAGGTATAAACCCTAAACCAGACTCCTGATGGTGCCATCATCTTTGCCTTTTAGCTTCTCATCCTGAAAGTACTGTTGAACACCAAGATTATTCACGAACGTTAGGATATAATTAATTGTTCTTTTGTGTATTGGTAGCAGAACTTGGTAGGTGCTTCTATATTTTTCCACATAGAATTTGATGGCCATTTCTGCCACTAACTTGCCGCTTTATCAGGAAAAACCTATCTATCTGGCAGCTCCATTCCCCCACACTCTTTGACGGTCACTATCCTCTCCAGTAACAACACTTGAAGGGCCAGATGGCAGCACGGTATCACTAAAGAACTTACTGTTTAGAGTGGCGCAGCTCAAGTTACTGCCAGACGTGCACACCTCTAGACTCTTTCTAGAAATGATTCCTTTAGTCACATCTGTTTTGACTGGTCTCATCTCTCTTGCACAGGGTTCCTGGTGTTTCTTATCTCTGTTCATCTCTAAATGCTCAGAGGTGGAAATTACAAGGATCATCCTTACTTTCAGAGGATTGCTTTTTCTTTCTGTCCACTGGGGGGTGTGTGCCTGCTCAGTTGTGTCCGACTTTGTGACCCCATGGACTGAAGCCATCCAGGTTCTTCTGTTCAAGAAATTTTCCAGGCAAAAATACTGGAGTGGGTTGCCATTTCCTTCTCCAGGGGATCTTCCCAACACAGGGATCGAACCTGCATCGCCTGCATTGCCAGGTGAATTCTTTACCACGAGCACCTGGGAAGCCCTCTGTCCATTGGACGTGAATATAATTATCGGTGACCCTGAAGAAACTGGATGAGATGACTGAGAAATCCAAGCTCTTGATGGAAGGTGGACACTCACTGCCTTCATCCAAGCTGGGAAGCTGTTGTTGGGAATGCTCAGGCTGGCTGCTACAGGAATGGGACTTCTGTCTGCTACTTTTTATCAGCGTGGTGTGTGCTATTCTCCATACTATATCAGCAACACTTTATCATGTATCCTGGTGGTAATAAGCCACCAAATGAATAGAGGGTTTCCCTGGAATAAATCAACCGATGGTTATTTGCTTCGTGTTATTTTGGTTTCCAAGTCTTGTTGGATTTTGCAACATTTTCCCAAATTGCTGTGTGTGTGTGTGTGTGTATTCAGGTTCACTGGGAAAATTACAACAGCTGGGTGTTTCTAAAACACTCTTTTGTTTTTGCTTTGCTTTTAACCACGTTTGATTAACCAGAGAAAACCTATATTGTTGTTTAGTCTCTTAAGTCGTGTCTGACTCTTTGAAACCCCATGGACTGTAGCCTGCCAGGCTCCTCTGTCCCATGAGATTTTTCAGACAAGAATACTGGAGTGGGTTGCCATTTCCTTTTCCAGGGGATCTTCCCAACCCAGCGATCAAACCCACGTCTCCTGGATTGGCAGGTGGATTCTTTACCACTGAGCTACCAGGGAAGCCATAACAGAAACTATTTTTTAGTATATTAACTCATGAAGCAATATGCAAATAAACTGATGATTTAAAAATTTTTATGCTTAAATAATCATAAATGAGTTTTGCAAGTTTTAATTTTGGCACCAATATTTGCTATAACACTTGCTAATTTGAAAAATTGCAAACTAAAAGTTGTCGTTCCAGAACAACATGTACATGTGTGTGAATGAAGAGTTTTGTTGTTTTGAGGGCAGCAACAAAATCCCATTTTTAGAATAAGGAGAACCCAGAATCCATGAAAATGTTCGATTTATAGTTCATGTGACATTTCATGGCTCCTCAGAGTACTCAGTATTACTGTATCGTCTATTTACATTTATATAATATTTTAGGTCTGTGTGTGAACTACATGAATTCTTTTCTCAATTCGTCTGTATTCCTGTCAGCCTCATCCTGAAAGGAAGAGTATCTTCTCCTCTCTAAGATAATCTCTCTCCTCTTTTATTCTTTTCAAATTCATTTTTACTGAAGAATAGTTGTGTTAGTTTCTACTGTACAGCAGAATGAATCAGTCATACATATACACAACATGTCCCCTCCCTTTTGGACTTCCTTCCAATTCAGGTCACCACAGAGCATTAAGTAGAGTTCCCTGTGCTGTGCAGTATGTTCTCATTAGTCATCTGTTTTTATGGGTCAGCAGTGTATATGTGTCAGTCCCAGACTTCCACTTCCTCTCACCCTCTCTTTTATTCTTGATCCTTTACTCTCCTGTCTCCTGCTAAATCTTTCTCCAAAAGTAGCCTTTATTTTTCGTGTACCTTTAACTACTTCTGTTGTACTTACTCTTTCCTTTCAATATGCTGGTGTGTTGAAGTTCCAATCACCCAATCTTCTCTCTCAACCTTCCCTAGTGCCATGATCCTCTCCTTCTTCCTTCTGTTACAGAATTTGAGAAGACACATGCTGCATTCATTGTTCCCTCATCCTCACCTCACCTCATCCTCTACAGTCTACTTTCTGTGCACACTGATCGCTCCTTTGAAGGTTACTTTTGATTTAGCATGCTTTTGAAATTAAATGGCTTAACTACATGTTGATTACTATTTAAAATTGAAAAGACATTTATTTTTTAATGAAATCCAGGCAATACCTTCACTCATTCAATCAACAAACATATCTGGAACTAGGTCTTGACTAGGTTCTGCTGCTGCAGAAATGAAAGATATTACTCCCAGCCTCAAGGAGCTGTAAGCTCAGTGGTGGCAATGGATTAGAAAACAACCATAATATGTGAATGTGTTGTCACTTGTGTTAGTCACTCAGCTATGTCCGACTCTTTGTGACGCTATGGACTGTAGCCAACAGGCTTCTCTGTCTATAGGATTCTCCAGGCAAGAATACTGGACTGGGTTGCCATGCCCTCCTTCAGGGGATCTTCCCAATCCAGGGATCAAACCCACCTCTCTTAGGTCTCTGCACTGGCAGGCGGGTTCTTTACCACCAGTGCCACCTGGGAAGACCAAGATATGAAAAAAGACTGTTAAACATCCATTTTGTTGATAGAGGTAAACATTCTCTGATTGAATATGTTTATTCAGTTAGCATGATGACCAAATTTGCTGATTGGAAGAATGTGGTTTAAGTGAATTTAGAAAGATTTGTTTTTCACTTTTTTAATTGAGAATTAGTTACAAAAATCTTTTATTCATTTTTAAGATGTAACCTTGATGCAGTCTTCATTGTAAAGTGATATATCCCTGCTGTGATAATCAAGAAAGTTTAAATAAAGCACCTAATTTTAAAGCATTTGTCATTTAACATGCTGAATAGCTGAGGGAGGGAGTTTCTCTAAGTTAAGGCAGAAGGAGAACTCTAAACTCCTGTGAGACAATTATATGAAATCCCACCTAAAAACAAATGGTTAATAGTTTGAAACTTCCCTCGGAAGTTTCTTGCTAGGAAGGTGGGCTTCTCTTGTGGCTGGCTCAGCTGGTAAAGAATCCGCCTGCAATTTGGAGACCTGTGTTTGATCCCTGGGTTGGGAAGATTCCCCTGGAGAAGGGAAAGGTTACCCACTTCAGTATTCTGGCCTGGAGAATTCCATGGACTGTATAGTCCATGGGTTGCACAGAGTCAGCATGACCAGAGTGACTTTCACTTTCTTTCCCTAGGAAGGTAGAGACTTCTTACTTTTGTGTTCTCCATAACAATTCTTTGCGTAACTTAACTATGAGACAAGGCCATGGCACTCTAGGGACAAACTGCTACTACTTTTAGCCATAGTTGAAGAAACTGAAGAAGTTTCTTGTCATATGACTTAATTTTCATGACCCTTACTGATTGATTCAATCTTTTTCTATGCCCAAAGCAACTCTCCAAATAGGTGGGAAGTAGAGCCCACCAGCTAATGAGGTGATCTGGTTTGAGGACTCAGTCCAATAGGACTCAGCTCCATATTGGATGGTGCCAAATGTGTGTGTGCGTGTGTGCGTGTGCACGCTGAGACAACAGAGGGAGAAACCGAGAGGGAAGCTGAGTCCTGAGCATGGTTTAGAAGCTAGGACTCTGTGTGTATGTGTGTGTGTGTGTGTGTGTGTGTGTGTGTGTGTGTGTGTTTTCCAGCTCTCCATGAAGCCCAATAGTGTTTAGGGCTTTTTTCCTCCACATATATAACAAAAGTGACCGGACGTAGCCTACTCCATACAGAGCCTGGGAGAGTCTAACAGGATATTTAGGTGTTAATAATTCTAAAAAAGGAATTATTAATGTCTCCATTGCCATATCACACATTGTAACAGCATGCCAAATTTACCATGTTATTTAATGTTTTTCAGTCAGTAATGCTTGCATTTTTGCCAAAATAATACACCATTACCTGGTATTTCTTGAAATACTATGCTATTTAATGTAAATGAGCACTCTAAAAAAATATTACAAAGAAAACCAACCAGGCAAGCTTGGGAAGAAATTTTATTATCCTTATTATTTTAGACAAGTTCTTACTTAAATCCAAACACCTGCTGTTGCACTTTAACATAGTTTGTACATACAAATAAAATTAGAACTGGCAAATAGGTGATTTTCATCAGATAGGCTTTGTTGGATTGGAGACTAAATATTTTTGTAAAACTTGTCCTTGTTTGAAGTTGAAATTTCATGTCACCACAAGAATTGACCAGAAGAAACTCATTTACAGTGACCCACAGGGTTTTAGCTATTATTTTTGGACTTGCTCCCCAGCCCACACAGGCAATTAAGTAAGAACAAGAAAAAAGAAAACACTCATCTGAATCATCTATTAAAATCTAGGTTCCACTGAGTAACAGATTTTACTTCTTGATTCATATTTAGCAGATGCCTTGGTCATATTCATATATGAGCTCTCTTCTCTGTGGTAACCAGTCCCACTTGCATCTTTCCCTATTAGGTGCTCCCATTGCCACCCCTTTAATGGAAAATGCCTCTTGTAAGTATCTAAGGGACATTTGATAGATGATTGCCTTCAGCACCTCATGCCTCCCCCTTTCCTCAGGAACTTGAGAACTCCTGTCTTTTTTTTTTTTTTTTTTTAAATAGGCTCTGTGTACACATGAAACCAGGAATTGAGATTAAAATGAGGGAGAAGCTCAGTTATTCAGGAATGTTTTATCTCATAGGCAGAGCTGGTATCCTTCCTCAGTGCCTGAGGCTGACTTGGGCTCTTAACAGAATTCAAATCTATTTTTGTTTATTAAGTTATCAAGCCGACTCAGTGGCCATGCCATTCAAGAGTTCCCAGGAGGCACTGAATACACAGGGTGTCTGACAATGTGGGTGTTTTCCTAGTTTGCACTGCTCTGTGGATTTAAAAGCATTTAGCAAATATTTTTAATTGATTAACCCAGAACTTTCATACAAATATTATGAGTAAAAAATTGTAAGTATACATGCTGAGGAGAAGGCAGTGGCACCCCACTCCAGTACTCTTGCCTGGAAAATCCCATGGACAGAGGAGCCTGGTAGGCTGCAGTCCATGGGGTCGCTAAGAGTCGGACACAACTGAGCGACTTCACTTTTATTTTTCACATTCATCCATTGGAGAAGGAAATGGCAACCCACTCCAGTGTTCTTGCCTGGAGAATCTCAGGGACGGGGGAGCCTGGTGGGCTGCCGTCTATGGGGTCGCACAGAGTCGGACACGACTGAAGTGACTTAGCAGCAGCAGCAGTAGCAGATACATGCTGAAAATATAATGATCTCTTCATAAAAGTGCAAGAATTTCACGAGGACATGGAAAAATACAGGAAGAAAGTAGTCTACTTATTTAAGGACTGTCACTGGATTTGTATTAGGCTCCTATGAGTTTAAGCCTGAATTCACAGGCAAGCATTTATTGCTAAATTAAGATTGTGGAAGTTCTACACAGAGCCTGATCTATGATTCCATAAATGTTGGTAGGTTTTCTTCATTTGTCTTCTTTTTTTGACTCTTTTTGTTGGCAGATCTTCACTTACTAAAAATAATGATTCATATATAAGTAAGACACTTTATTCCAGTGAAGTTATTTGTTTCAATAAAATTCAGTAATAGCTACTTCCTCTTAAACCAGAGTAATGCCAGCAGTACATTACAGAGATAACTGTTCTCAGCTGTGCTCTTTGGATTCTCATCAGTTGTTACCACAGAGGAGGTAAAAAGTTTCTTTGGTGCAGTCATGATTTTTATTTTGATTTACTGTCAGCCCTCTCAAACACTGTGTGGTTCTATTTTAAATTAGAGGTAAAATTCTGGCCTATTTATATTAATCAAAGTGTATAATTGCTATTTTTCCCCCTTGAAAACAATTTTATATTCATTTCTAATTTATTTGCAAGCATAATATTATAGATTCGTAGAGCACAGCTTTAGTAATTTTTAAATTCTCTAATCAGAGAGACATTTTCTTTTTTTCTTTCCAATAAGATGGGCAATGATTTATTTGAAATGGCCAAAAATAACATTTTACAGAAAAGGAACCATAATATTACACAATCAAGTGTAGCTACAAAATCTTAGACATTCAGGCAAAGCTTTATTTAGATCACCAAAAACAAGGCTTTATAGAAAAATAACTTGTAACAAGCAAATGTATAGTTGCAAATTTTCTTTTGCCAGCAATATCAATTCCCTTTAAAATATTTGGGGACTACTTTGCAGTATCCAAGCAAAACTAAAAATTTGTGGGACAGAGTTGCTCAGCCTCATCACAAGAATGAAAACAGTTTGCAAAACGATTTTGTTTAATGCTAACAAATAACTAAAAGACATGGTCACTGCTAACAAGTACCTTTGTCTACTGAAACAGCCCAACCTAAGCACGTGTTTATGAAAGATTCATTGTGAACATAGCTGCTGTTTTCCTGCCATCACAGATCACGTGTATGGTGGCAAGGGTTAAATGTTGGAGACCATCGAGGCACCCAGGAGGTAATCCTTAACAGAAATAACTACAGTAGATAAGCAACTCAAACAAATGGACCCGTCTCTGCCAGAGCCCCCCAGGGTGTCACATTTGCTTTCTGTGTAAAGAAGGTCCACCGACTCTGTAGTTCTTTACTGGGAACCAAGAGATTAAGAAGCTGTTCTAGGACCATCAAAACCTTAATAAATCGCCCTGGGGTTCTTCCTGCTGTAGTGCACTTCACAGGCAGCAACATAGGCAGACTCTGGGAAGAAGTCATCATGGTACTCTGCTAAAAACCTCAGAAAGAGATCAAAGTGCTTCAGTAAAGCCTTCAGGTTCTTCTCAGAAAAGGATATCTTTCCAAGGATTTCAGGAAGTTTCACAAACAAACGCAGCAAGTGTTGCGCCCCATAAATGTAAGAGGGTGGAGGTGGTTGGTCACCTGGAGGATAACTATCAGGTACAAGTTTCCAGGAGAGGACCTCATTTATTTCTTTGGTTCTTCTGCCTTCAAAGCCAGCAAACACTGCACTCCCTTCCTTGCTAGGGGTCAGAGGAACAGGCGAGGATGATCTGCTATGAACAGATGTCTTCTCTTCCAGGTACAGGAATAGCTTGGGCATGCTGGCGGACATATCCTGCTGCCGGCGCTTGGGCTGAGGCGAGGCGCTGCTCTCGGACAGCCTGTCGCAATTGGCAGAGTGGCGCGTGGACCGCCTCAGGGACTGTAAGGCTTCCGGCTCGGCTTTGCGCCTTTTGGGGGTGGTTGGTTCACCTGAGTTTGGCTGACTCTCTGTGGACTGTGGTGTGGATGGATTCAACAAAGGTGGACTTGGAGAGAGCTCCTCCTGGTTCCTATTATTGTTTGTGGTACTTTCCTTAATGGGAAGAAACAATTTGGACGAAGTCACCTTTTTATATTGAACACGTTCGTATGGATAGAGCAAAACCAATGGGAGAGTGTAATCAAAGGTTATTCTTAATCCATCCACCATCTCCTTACAAAGGTCAACGTTCTTTTCTGCTGGGATATAATGCACATTCATGTTGGCATGTGGCATAGCATGATAGTGACGAGGCCTCTCATTGGCTGAAAAGGCTGCATTGATAGCAAAATGCTTCATGTATGATTCCAAAATAGTTATGATGTTGGTCTGGCACGGAACTTTCACTAACCGTTTCCTCCTGTTGATATAGTAACAATCATCCTCAAGCTTCTTCTTCAGAATTTCAGGGATTTCTATAGTTACTGTTCTTTCTTCCATTTCCTTTTTTTCTGCGTGCAGCCCTGGTCCTTCACTTCAGACTTTCAGTATCTTTTTCTTCACTTATTTCTCCGTTCTTTTCTTCACTGTCAGAGGAACTGTTTATTGAGTTTTCTTCGTTTTCATCTTTCTCGTCAGCAGGGAGGCTTTTAAGACAGAGTCCACCCCAGGTAACCTGTCGTGCTTCCTCTTTCTTCCTGTGCTTCTCAGGCGAGCTACAGCCTTTTTGGCCAATTTCCGCCGTAATCTCCGATTTTCATCGGCGTCACGGACATGATCCTCTGCTGCTCATCTATCCCAACTTCTGTTCCAACCATTAAAATGGATCAGATATTCTGGGATCTTTCTGCCTTTTTCGTCTTTCCCAACAAAAACATCGACGATTTTTGGCATCGTAGAGCACTCGTGCCTTGGTGGGGTCAAGCTCGAAGCACGGCGCTTTCTTCCCTGAGAGGGCGTGAGAATGCCGTCGCTCCCGCTCACTTGCTCTTCGTGACTGAGGGCACGGCTCCGCGGTGGGCGGAGCGTGCGCGGTGGGGGAGGGGAGGTCCAGGGAGACATTTTCTAATGTTTATATCTAGAGAATGGAGAAGTTACTAAATGTAACTTTATACAGACTTAAGACAGACTTATAATTCTGTGCTAGTAAACAAATTGGAAATGAATGTAAAATTGATTTACAGGGGAAAAAAAAGTCTTGTGTAACAACAGCAACAAAAATTCTTGTGTAACTTGTGACAGCTAACCAGATGGGCTTGTTTCATTCTTTCAGAAACTGGTCTTGAGATAAGAATTTGGTTTTCATAAAGGCTCTAGTAAAGTGTTTTAGTAATAATCATACAACCTCCATTTATATGAAGTCAATACCATAGGCAATTGATTTGATGTATTAAATATTAAAATATTTTAATAAAACAGGAAACACGAATGATATTGTTAAAATCACTGATAAAAATATTTACAAAAATACAGTTTTCACAATAATGAATTATTAATTTTAAAAAGATGTTTCCATTTTACCTTCCTAAGCTAAACTTGGGGTAAAATATTTTTTTTTCCTTTTTTTTTTTTCAAGAGATGCCTTGATATAATGAAATGCCAGGTTTGGTGGGGAAGAGGGGACATAACACTGAGTATCAATTTCAGCTCCCACAACTCACTAGCTCTGTGACTCTGGGCAAGTCGCTTACCCTACATGCAGCCTTGTAAGGTTACTCGTTTATAAAACGGGTGATAATAGCTACCTTATTAACTAAATACATAGATGTGGAATTGCTAGGTCCTATGATGGCACCCCACTCCAGTACTCTTGCTTGGAAAATCCCATGGATGGAGGAGCCTGGTAGGCTGCAGTCCATGGGGTCGCTAAGAGTCAGGCATGACTGAGCAACTTCACTTTCACCTTTCACTTTCATGCATTGGAGAAGGAAATGGCAACCCACTCCGGTGTTCTTGCCTGGAGAATCCCAGGGATGGCTGAGCCTGGCGGGCTGCCGTCTATGGGGTCGCACAGAGTCAGACACAACTGAAGCGACTTAGCAGCAGCAGCAGCATCACAAGGCTATGGTTTTTCCAGTCTATGGATGTGAGAGTTGGACTGTGAAGAAAGCTGAGCACCGAAGAATTGATGCTTTTGAACTGTGGTGCTGGAGAAGACTCTTGAGAGTCCCTTGGACTGCAAGGAGATCCAGCCAGTCCATTCTGAAGGAGATCAGCCCTGGGATTTCTTTGGAAGGAATGATGCTAAAGCTGAAAGTCCAGTACTTTGGCCACCTCATGCGAAGAGTTGACTCATTGGGAAAGTCTCTGATGCTGGGAGGGATTGGGGGCAGAAGGAGAAGGGAACGACAGAGGATGAGGTGGCTGGATGGCATCACTGTCTCGATGGACGTGAGTCTGAGTGAACTCTGGGAGTTGGTGATGGACAGGGAGGCCTGGCGTGCTGTGATTCATGGGGTCGCAAAGAGTCAGACACGACTGAGTGACTGAACTGAACTGAACTGATGATAAGCATATGTTTAAGATGATAAGAAATTGCCGAATTGTTTTCCAAAATGGTTTTTACTGTACCTAATTTTTAAAGGAAGAAAAGACTGACTCTTTGAATTCTATATATCCACTAGCTTAGAGAATCAAATAACTTTCCCATCAATGCAGGAACTGTCCAGGTAGTGCATGGAGAGTATGAATGGAGCGGGAATACAGGAAACCTGGCTTGTAAAATTGCCTATTCCATCTCACTGCTGAGTCTGATCTCCTGTGTCCCTCAAAAACACATGCTTCTTCAGGCTTTAGGCCCTTTTCTGCTCTAGTTATAGAACCATAGATAGAAGCAGGAAGAGCTTAAGCTATTTCAAGGAAATTTTGATATTACTCTGTACTTAAGGATCTCTGCTTGGCCATACAGGTTACCCAACTGCCAACTCAGCCTGAGGTTTATCAGTTCAGCATTGACCAGTGGATGCCATTATTCTCTGAGGTTCATTTTGTGCTGTTAGTGGCCCCTGGGTCATAAAGCTGAGCCTTCAGCATTGATTCCATTCCAAGTTCCTTGCTCTGCCTTCCCGTTAATATCCCCTTGGGAGATCTGAGGTTCCTCTTATCATTATTATTAGTCTAGTCTGCCTAAAAACTGCATCTGAGCACTAACGTTCACTCTTCCTGTTTCACCCTAATGGGCAGAACTTGGACTGACCCAAATCCTCAGTTTCTGTGCCAAGACTTTCTACAGTCAAACTGTTATGTTCTCTAGGAATTCATCAGTGAGAAACTACCCCAAGGGAAGTAGTTAGAGGTTGTAAGGTGTTAAATATTTTTTTTTTCTTTTTAAGTGTAACTCAAATATAAAGCAAGGGTGATTTTCCTTTTATTATTTGTACTGCATATACCAATTGATTCTTAAACTTTGGGCAGAAATTTTTTAAAGATCATGGATATGAAATAAGGGTGTATCTGTATTGGTTCAAAACCTTAGGAGCTCCCTAGGTGAAATCTGAAACTGGCCCCTGGACATGGAGGATGAGAGACCAAAGAGAGGCAGACCACTCCAAATTTTGGTAGGTGGCCAGTTTAATCAGCAAAGGACCTTTAAAATGAAGCTTGACTTGGGTGGCCATAGGAAGTAATCTCTGCACTTGCCTGCTAGTAGTATCTTAAAAGTTGATATAGAGGGACTTCCCTGGTGGTCCAGTGGTTAAGACTCCATGCTTCCAGCACAGGGAGCATGGGTTCCATCCCTGGTCAAAGAACTAAGATCCCACGTGCTGTAGGGGATGACCAAAAATTTTTAAAAATTAAAAAAAATACAGAGGCCTTAGTTGCGTTCAATGTCCAGATAGTCTCAACAGTCCATTGATCTCTCAAAATTGTGTCCTTGAAAATGGCTCTAGCTATGGAAACAGTGAGCAGAATGTACATTCCAAGGCCGGGGAGGGGGTGGGGAGCTTCTGATTGTCCAGACACAGCTTATGTGTCAAGTGGTAGTCATGTCCTCTTGATGACTTCTTCCAACAGTCCGGTACCTCTGCTCAACTGCCTGGATGTAGCTACAAAGCAGAGATTTACAAGGGGAGTGGTATATACGCCAAGGAGAAATAATAACATTGTCATGGACCCCAAAGCACTTTAGAAGATGAAAGGAACTCCTGAAATTTCCTGGTAGAATTGTATAAATGTTGAAACAAGATTCTTGTGAAACTCATACAACATTCAGTGACAACTCTAGAGACATTCTAAAGCTGGATTTTTTCTAGCCATATTGTGCAGCATGGAAAAATGTGGTTGTTTTTATCTAAATTTCTTCTGGCCTATTAATAATCCTAGGAAAAGAATCTAGAAATGTAGCATTCGATTGAAGTAATGAATGAGGAACATCAGTTGCTAAGAGCTGAACATAAAGTTTGGATGTGAGGGATGGTGGTAATAACCCACAAGGAAAAGGGTTTACTATAAATTTCCTGAGACTTAGGGAATTACCCTTGACAGTACTCCCAGAACATAAATAAAAACCTTTGCTTTAAAATGTTAGATAAATTGTATTTTTACTTGTCATTCTCCAAGTTACACCTGTTACCTGATAGTGACAATAATACTTTTGTTTAGTGCCTTTAAATGATCTGTTCCATGAAACTGCGTCCTTTAATTGTACACAGTATTTTTTGAATGGCCTGTTAAGTAAAGGACATGAGCAGGTCATTTAAAAAACAAGCAGTAAAAGTGGTTAATGAACATGTTAAAAATGTTAAAATGTTACAAATGTTCCCTCGTTAATAGTCAAAGAAATGCAAGTTAAAATAATGGAATACAATTTTGCCGCTCAAAAATGAGTACTTTTAAAATTATTGCTTAAATTTTATGGATAGGGTTGCAAATCACATTTCTGGAGGGCAATTGATGCATATAATAGAAACTATAAAACTATTTTAAAATATTTTTATGTTCTGCCACAGCATTTCCACTTGGAGGCTTTGCTACATTGAAGCTCTGTGATCACTGGAAGAAACCCTGATGAAGTCTACAGGTGTCACAGAGTGTAAAGACTGGGAAACACTGCAATTCTCTCCTGGGCTGTAGTCTTTTTGGCAGTGGCTCATTTTCTGTCAACCACATATTGCCAATCTGGATTTGAAAGGGAATCTGGCTTTCTGCCTTGATGTGATTTCTCCCAACTTCATAGTAAAAGATCGATGAAGACCTAGACCCAGAAGATAAAGAAACAAATGTGACAGATAACTTAAAAGTGAAAGTCACTCAGTTGTGTCCGACTCTGAGCGACCCCATGGATGTACAGTCCATGGAAATCTCCAGGCCAGAATACTGAAGTGTAGCCTTTCCCTTCTCCAGGGGATCTTCCCAACTCAGGGATCAAACCCAAGTCTCCTGGCAGGCTACAGCCATGGGATCACAGAGTCATACACGACTGAGCAACTCACAATTTCACTTTTCACTTTCATACCCAGATGATACAAATGGTTGTAGATGCAGTATTTACATAGACACTGACAGATGTATAATTACATCTATATTTCATATACATCTGGACTGTATCTAAATAAATACATTATTGAGTTGTGAAGCTTAAATAAATTGATGCTTGTGAAATGCTTTGCACTTGGCACACTGCCATCAGTCAGTTCTAATTAGTTCGAGAGAGTCAAAGAGGACAAGTAGAGGGAGTCACACAAAAAAGAGAAATTGCTAATAAGTATAATAATGTATTTGTACAATGTTTTAGTTCAGGCTGCTTTAACAAAATACCATAGGCTGGGACATTTATTTCTTGAAGTTCTGGTGGCTGGGAAGTTGTAGATGGTTGTTGTTCGGTTGCTCAGTCGTGTTTGACTCTTCACAACCCCATGGACTGCAGCACGCCAGGCCTCCCTGTCCTCCATTATCTCCTGGAGTTCACTCAAGGTCATGTCCATTGAGTCTGTGATGCCATCTAACCATCTTGTCCTCTGGTGCCCTCTTCTCCTTTTGCCTTCAGTCTTTCCCAGCTCAGGGTCTTTGCGATGAGTCGGCTCTTTGCATCAGGTGGCCAAAGTTTTGAAGATTCAACTTCAGCATCAGTCCTTCCAGTGAGTATTCAGTGTTGATTTCCTTTAGGATTGACTGGTTTGATCTCCTTACTCTCCAAGGGACTCTTTAACACCACAGTTCAAACACATCAATTCTTTGGCACTTAACCTTTTTTATGGTCCAGCTCTCACATCCAGATATGACTACTGGAAAAACCATAATTCTGACTATTCTGATCTTTGTTGGCAAAGTGATATCTTTGCTTTTTAATATGCTGTTTAGGTTTGTCATAGCTTTCCTTCCAAAAAACAAGCATCTTTTAATTTCATGGCTGCAGTCACCATCCACAGTGATTTTGGAGCCCCCCGCCAAAAGAAAATCTGTTATTGCTTCTACTTTTTCCCCTTCTATTTGCCATGAAGTGATGGGACTGGATGCCATGATCTTAGTTTTTTTAATGTTGAATTTTAAGCCAGCTTTTCACTCTCCTCTTTCACCTTCATCAAGAGGCTCTTTAGTTCCTCTTTGCTTTCTGTCATAAGGGTGGTGTCATCTGCACATCTAGGGTGCTGGCAAATTTTGTTGCTAGTGAAGGCCCTCTTTCTGGTTGGCAGACAGCCACCTTCTAGCGGTATCCTAACATGGCACAAAGAGAGCTCAGCTCTCTTGTGACTCTTCTGAACACTAACCCCATCAAGAGGGCTCTACTCACCTAATGATATCCCCAAAACGCCACCTCCAAATACCATCACACTGGGGCTTAGGGTTTCAGCACTTGAATTTTGGGGGATACACAAAATTCAGCCCAGAACAGGTAAGGGAAAATTTTCAAGAGTTGATATTCTATTTAAGAGGTAATTAATACTTGATAAAACTTTTAAGTTAAAATGTTAATACAACAGGCAGTTCCTGAATTACAACACTATAACACCCTTATAAAATCTCCCCCCAGTACATTCTCTGTCCCTACCTTCTCAATCAGTCGAGCTCCTGATTCTGCTGCTCTGATTCCTGTAGGAAAAATTCCTGGGGCTTCAGAAATGAAAAGCCACTTATTCATATTAGAATTTTATCTCTCATTAAAAGTGTGGCTCTGTTCTTTGCAGTTAGATCATTTCCCGTAATGAACATGACTGAGTCAAGATGACATTCAGGAGATTTTGCTTCCCTGGTAGTTCACCTGGTAAAGAATCTGCCTGCAATGCAGGAGATCCAAGTTTGATTCCTGAGTCAGGAAGATCTGCTAGAGAAAGAATAGGGTATCCACTCCAGTGTTCTTGGGCTTTCCTGGTGGCTCAGAATCCGCCTTCAGTGTGGGAGATCTGCTAAAGAATCTACCTTCAGTGTAAGTGATCTGGATTTGATCCACTGGAGAAGGGATAGGCTACCCACTCCAGTATTCTTGGGCTTCCCTTGTGGCTCAGTTGGTAAAGAATCTGCCTGCAATGTGGGAGACCTGGGTTTGATCCCTGGGTTGGGAAGATCCCCTGGAGAAGGGAACTGATACCCACTCCAGTATTCTGGCCTGCAGAATTGGATGGACAGAGGAGCCTGGCAGGCTACAGTCCATGGGTATAGTAATCTTTTTACTTGACTATTCTCTGAAAGGGAGAGACCACGTCTGTTTCAGTCACTCCATCGTTGCAACAAATCTCTGATATAGTTATCTTTCGCTTCTACTTTGCTTTACAAAAAGCAGGAAACTGGTGCTTAAGGGTTAAGTAACTTATTCTAGGATCACAGATGATCCTGGGAGTAACAGAACCTGGATTTGGGTGCAAGGCTCTCTCAAATATCGTTCATTGACTCCTTGAGGAAATAGACTACATAGTAGTAGATGACATCATGAACTCACAAATGCTTAACACCAATAGCACTGGTTCCAACACTTCTAGAGCTAGAATTTCACACATACATTCAGGAAGACCTCACCTCAGGTGACATTTCATGCCATCACTCAGCACTGCCATGAAATCTCTTCTGCTGTGTCCACTCATGAATTCCATTCCATCAAGACTTGGAGTAAACTGTTAGGTCATATTTATCTCCGTATGTACATACTCTGTGTTGGCATCTAGATTTTGTAATTCCTGAAATCCTCTGTTGCATGAAATATATGTTTATGGATTGTGTGGTTTGAAATACCATGTAAGAGTAACTGCTCTGGAATAGACAGAGTAGAATTAGTGAAATAAACATGATAGATGAAGTAAACTTAAGAAAGAAAACCGTCAACAATGATGACCAAACATATTAGGATATGAAAGTGAAAGTGAAAGTTGCTCTGTCATGTCCAACTCTTTGCGACCCCATGGACTGTACTGTCCATGGGATTCTCCAGGCCAGAATATTAGAGTGGGTAGCCTTTCCCTTCTCCAGGGGATCTTCCCAACCCAGGGATCGAACCCAGGTCTCCGCATTGCAGGCAGATTTTTTACTAGTGGGAAGCCCAAGAATACTGTATTGGGTAGCCTATCACTTCTCCAGCGGATGTTCCTGACCCAGGAATTGAACCTGGGTCTCCTGCATTGCAGGCCAATTCTTTACCAATTGAGCTATCAGGATATGCCCTATTAGGATATTAGGGCATATCCTATTAGGATAATTTTAGGGGATATTATCCTAATATGCCCTATTAGGATATGAGACATACCAATTCAATGCCCAAATCCCTGAGGCTCTGCTTCTTCTAGTCTTTTGTTATTGTTCTCCTTATCTGGGGTCTGATACCTAGTAAGTACTCATGGATGTAAGCAGGGAATATCCTGTAGCTCAGATTCCTTGGAGCATAGCACACATAATAATCCAACAAAAGAATATTTGAACTTTTAATGAATATGTTGAATAAAGCAACCCTAGCATCAACATCTTTGCCACCTTCATCTTAGAATCAAAAGATGATTAATAATAAAAGGGCATTCATAATGTGAAGATACTTTAATTATATGATAATTTAAGCATCAGAAAGTATCACAGGGACTTCCCTAGAGGTCCAGTGATTAAGACTCCATGTTCCCATTGCAGGAGGCCAAGGTTCGATCCCTGACTAGGGAACTAAGACCCCACATGCTGCAACCACGCCATGTATGCCGCAACTAGCAAAGCCTGCACACTGTAAAGAAGACCCAGCACAGCCAACATAAGTAAATAAGTACATAAATAAGTATTTTTAAAAAGGATTACATAGTCAAGCTATTGGAAAGACTGAATTTCTAAAAATTTATTTTCTATTACTCTGAATGTTGGGAATATGCTATGCTTTATAGAATAATACATTAAGAACAAGCATTTACTAGTGAAACACACCATTTATTAGGGAAAATCTGCAAATTGACTGTCTGCACTCTTTGGTGCTGTTCATCCATACACATTCATTAAAATTCTTCCTTCACTTTATTTTTAGCTCTTGACAATTGTTCTGCTTAATTAACTCAAGCAATTGTGGATTACTGCCAGTTATATTTGCAGAAACCATGGCAGTTTATTAACTCTCATAAATATCAAAAGATAACAGAAGCACCAGAGAACCGATAATTAAATACATCTTTTAATTTCTAGCTTACAAATAGGATTAAGCTCTTGTTAGATTGTAGGTTGCTGTCCGTATGTAGCTCTGGAATAGCACCTTCCTGCCAGGTCTAGACTGTATGTGAACCCCAAGAAGAAGCTGTGAATCATGGTTAAATTGACTCTGCTATACTCTCTACCACAGTGGGGTCAAACATTGATGCTTTATTGAAAACTATCAATGAGTAAAATTTTAAGATCCTTGGATAAAGTTTTTTTCCTAGTTTTTTAAAAGTTGCAGTATTGCCATAGCCTAAAAGAGTATCTGGCACATAGTAGGTATTCAATAAATATTATTTGGATGATAAAGATACACAAGCTGCTTTTAGTCCTGTTTTTGAGAGGGTACTCATATTTTTCTTGGTCTCCAAATGCCACACATCAGAATATATTCATTGGAAGTATTTATCATCCAGTGAATAATAATAGTAATAATACATGTGACTTATTACTAGAAAGAAATTTATCATTCAACCTAAAAATAAAATCAAACAATAGAAAATTAATTTGGGTTTTAAAAAAAATATTCTTTAAGCCACAGCTATCATGGGAAAAAAAGAGTTTACTACCCTAGGCATTTTGTTTAGAAATATTAGTTTCTTTTTCTCCCAGAATGAATTACTTTAAGTACCATAACAGATACGTCTTCATTATCCATAATGAAATGATGTTTCTTTTTTTTTTTCCAATTTGGCTTTTCATTTATTGATAATAAGGGGCCTATCTGCACCCACAGTGTGCTATTTGCAGAGTGCTTGGAAATAGCAGCCTGAAATCTGTCCCCTCTTGTCATGTATAAACAAAACATAGAAATTATAAAAATAACCCAGTAGTGTTTTTAGCTTAAAATTCCATAGTTTCAGACATAAGTTTTTAGAAAACAGCTTTTGCTTGTACTGGTGCTATGTCAGGGAGTTAAATCCCAAAGTACTTTTAGTATACATACCATCTCCAAACCAGATTTGACATATTTTTTAGATTTATTTAGAATTTTATATTTACTTAGTATTATTTACAAAATTAGGCTCTGTCTTATATAATTTTTTCTGTATTTATTTTTAACTGAAGGATAATTGCTTTACACTGTGGTATTGGTTTCTGCCATACATCGACATGAATCAGCCATGGGTATACATATGTCCCATCTCTCTTGAACCTCTCTCTCACCTCCCACCCCTTCCCATCTAATATATATAATTTATTTTATTTTTTCTTGTTAGTTATATATTTTATAAACACTGCTATTACTACTTTGTATGAAACAATGATGTTTCTTACTTTTCAATATACAGGGTGCATGTCAGTACTCCTTGGAATTCTCTTTAAGAATCTAATAAATTTAAATTAAAAAAAAAAAGAATCTGTTGCCAGAATAGTCATGAAAGTCAAACACATGTTTTATGCAAGAAACCAAACTACAAACTCACTGTGGGTTTATAGCAGTGATTGGTTGAAAGTGTTTATTTTTTGTAGCAGCCTCTGTCAGTGCTTCACCCATTTCCAGTTACCATGGTGATTTAGTGGCTGAGTTAAATGTGTGTCCTTAGACACAGAGTCTTAGATACAGAAAGAAGACAGTCACACTCTTGGGTCCAAAAGGAAAAGCTTCTTTGTGTGTATGTGTGTGTGTGTTCAGTCACGTCTGACTCTTTGCAACCCTATGGACTGTAGTTTGCCAGGCTCCTCTGTCCATGGAATTGTCCAGGCAAGAGTACTGGAATGGGTTGCCATTTCCTACTCTAGGGGACCTTCCTGACCCTAGGATCAAAACTGCTTTTCTCCCACATCTCCTGCATTGGCAGGTTAGTTCTTTTTTTTTTTTTTTTTTTTTTAACTTTACAATATTGTATTGGTTTTGCCATACATCAACATGAATCCACCACGGGTGTACATGTGTTCCCCATCCTGAATCCCTCTCCCACCTCCCTCCTTATACCATCCCTCTGGTTTCATCCCAGTGCACCAGCCCCAAGCATCCTGTATCCTGCATTGAACCTGGGGCAGGTTAATTCTTTACCACTGAGCCACCTGGGAAGTCCTTCTTTAGGGACATTACATCTTTATTTAGGGAGTCTATTTATTGGGTACATGGATGTGGTTTCAGAATGTGATTAGAACATTCCACTAAATGTTTAAAGGACTTCTCTCTTTCCCAGGGTTGTTGTATTACCCATTTATTTGCTATCTTGATCTTGTACCATTTGATTCATACCTAGAATAATGTGTCTTAAATCTGAGAGGAGTTATCTCATCGACCTATGTCCTTGTGAACACAGCAGAGGCTTGAATCCTCAATTTAGACTCTTGAATTCTAGCTCTTAACCAGCACCAAACTTGACTAATGATTCAAAAACTCAGGGAAACATCAGGCACAAATAAATAGTCTTGGAAAAGTCTGATACCACTCAGCAGAGCTTCCAAAAATGTCCCTGTTCTCCTGCAGTAGGATAAATTTTGGTTTTAGATTAAACAGACGAGTTTCCTTATAAGCAATGTCTGCAGTCATCCCCTGATATCTCGTTTGGTAAAGAATCCGCCTACAATGCAGGCGACCTCGGTTCAATTCCTGGGTCAGGAAAATCCTCTGGAGAAGTGATAGGCTACCCGATCCAGTATTCTTGGGCTTCCCTTGTGGCTCAGCTGGTAAAGAATCTGCGTGCAATGCTGGAGATCTGAGTTTGATCCTCAGGTTGGGAAGATCCCCTGGAGAAGGGAAAGGCTACCCATGCCAGTTTGCTGGCCTGAAGAATTCCATGGACTCTATAGTCCATGGGGTCACAAAGAATTGGACATGACTGAGTGACTTTCACTTTCACTTTGTCTGCAGACACTGTTCAAACAAATGGTATAGTTTTGGTTATGAAACTTTTCTTCTACACACCCTGTTGATTACCTGTTGTATGATCATTTCTCATTTTGTAGCAAAGCATCTCACCCATAAATCTGTAAATTTTAAGTTTATTTATAATAAATAGCATGCACAGGGTTTCCCTGGTGGCTCAGATGGTAAAGAATCCACCTGCAATGCAGGAGACGCAAGAGACATGGGTTTATTTCCTGGGTTGGAAAGATCCCTTGGAGGAGGGCATGGCAGCCCTCTCCAGTATTCTTGCCTGAGAAATCCCATGGACAAAGGAGCCTGGTGGGCTACAATCCATGGGATAGCAAAGAGTTGGACACAACTGAGTGAATAAGCATATACATAGTATTTGTCCTCCTAACAACATTTTATAGGTATAGATTTCTCACCATTATCTTTCGATCCCTAGTAAATACCATTTGTATGCTTAGTGGGAAGTCTTGTCGTTAATGTGTGTGCCCCAGCAGGCCTGGGAGGCTCTATCCCTGCACATCCCCCAAAAGGCCAGTCTTCAGGATTACCTTGACTGGCTCCTGGGAGGTGAGTGCTGAATCCTGGCACTATTCTGCTAGATAAAGGTGTTGTATGTCTGAGACCTTGCTGATTTGACCAGATAGTTTATGCTAATGAAGGGCTCTATGTTTGACTATCTTGTTTTTGCTTGAGGTAGGGGAGGCTGGAGTGGGTGAGATCAGTAAAAGCCCTGGACACCAACACTTGGGTGTGCTTCCCAGGTGGCGGTATTTATTTATTTATTTTTTTTATGTGCATCTTTGCCAGGAGAATTAGATGGGTCTGTGCTACTCCACGGAGAGAAGACACCTGGTAACTTGTGCTTGGTTTCTCCTGAATTTTGCCCCATGTGCCTTTTCCCCATGTTGAATTTAGCCTGTATCCTTTCATTGTAACAAATTGTAAGCACTGGTGTAATAGCTTCTGTGTCCTAGGAAACCTAACAATTCATCCAGAGTAAAGATGGTGGGACCCCCAACATAGCATGTTCAACAAAGAGATCTGAGGGTTTTTCTCTCCTTCTGACACAGAAAAGTATGCAGCCTTGCTGCTTACCTTTTCTCCACCATCTAGAGATACAAACCTCCTTGCTAATACCCTTCCAGCCATTTATAATGACACTCACTTTTTTTACGGAGCTTTAAGCCTTAAGCTATAAGGGCTTACCTCATAGCTCAGCTGGTAAAGAATCCGCCTGCAATGCGGAGACTTTGGATTGATCCCTGGGTTGGGAAGATCCGCTGGAGAAGGGGTAGGCTACCCATTCCAGTATTCTTGGGATTCCCTGATGGCTCAGCTGGTAAAGAATCTGCCTGCAATTTGGGAGACCTGGGTTCAATCCCTGGGTTGGGAAGATCCCTTGGAGAAGGGAAAGGCTACCCACTCTAGTATTCTGGCCTGGAGAATTCCATGGACTGTATAGTCTATGGGGCAGCAAAGAGTCAGACACAACTGAGCAACTTTCACTTCACAAGCCTTTATTAATTATCTCATAGAAAATAAAACTCTGTTTCAACAGGTCTTCGGTTAAATCATCTGGAAAATTAGTCTCTTTCTAAATCTCATACTAATTCCTTGAGTTATTTGACCTATTTTGTTTTGAAGATAATACTTGCTGCTTTCTGAGTGAGTGAGTGAAAGTGGTTCAGTTGTGTCCGACTCTTTGCGACCCCATGGACTGTACAGTCCATGGAATTCTCTAAGCCAGAATACTGGAGTGGGTAGCCTTTCCCTTCTCCAGGGGATCTTCCCAACCCAGGGATCCCACCCAGGTCTCCGACATTGCAGGCAGATTCTTTACTAGTTGAGCCATAAAGGAAGCCCTGCTGCTTTTTATAGCTTACTAAAATAAATATTATAGTGATTATATATCCAGAGGTTAGTACAGTACTTATTAATTGCAAACAACAAAATATGAATTCTAACTAGTAAGGTTCAAATTCCTCAAAAGGTGAGTGGCAGAATTGACTTTGGGTTTGCCAGGTAGCACAGTTTTAAAGAATATGCCTGCCAATTCAGAAGATTCACGAGATACAGGTTCAATCCCTGGGTTGGGAAGATCCCATGGAGGAGGAAATCGCAACCCACTCCTGAAAAATTCCATGGACAGAGGAGCCTACAGTCCATGGGGTTGCAAAGAGTCAGACATGTACGACTGAGCAACTGAGCACACAAACTTATACACAGAATTGACTTCAGTAGATGTTTCTCTTTTGTAATATTATAATATCCTGAAAAGTGCCTGTCAAAAATATCTGCCCAATATTAGTCATCAGTGCCTGTCCTTGGGACCACCTAAAATGAAAGGCTATGTCTATTTACTCTGTGAAGGGATATTCTTTTATTTTCAAGAATGGCAGGAGCTATTTGAATTTCTTATAGAGCCTATTTTTTCAGGTGTCTAGTTTAACCTGGTAACCGAGTAAAAATAGTAAAATTACCCAGGTCACTAATAGATGATTCAGAGTAAATTATGTTAGTGGTTACTTTGGTATTAGGTTTATTACTTTATCTATAACTTTTCATACAGATCCCATTGATTTAACTTAGGGAAAATTATTAGACCTGAAAAATTAGATAATAATTTTATCTAAAAGTTTTTCAAATCAGGTGAACTAGGGTTCAATATATAATTGCTATATTAAGTTTCTTTAATTTCTAAAGCCTATTTATGCTTTATTGGAAATATGGTATATGTGTGTTAAAATTCAACTAATCCTCAAGATATTCTTTTATCAAAAGATATTTGATGTCTAGACAGATATCTCACTAGATATATTTGTATCTCTTGAACTTTTCCGTACAAGTGAAAAAGTTTTGTGGAGAGAATAAATCCAAATTTCATAGTAGATCTTAATAAATAGTTGAGAAGTGTCAGTTTCATAGTTCCTGACAGAAACCAACTAGATACATTTTTAAAAAATATTTATTTGGCTGAATAAGGTCTTAGTTGTGGTGTGCAGGCTCTCTAGTTGGTGCCTGGGATTATTGGCCTCCAGGCATGTGGGATCTTAGTTCCTGGACCAGGAATTGAACCCCTGTCCTCTGCTTTGGCAGGGGAGTCTTAACCACTGGACCACCAGGGAAGTCCACCAACTGGATATTGACATGTAAGAGTCAGTAGGTCTAGTTTACCAACACTACGCTCCTTTGTTAATTGTACTCCAAATGTCTGAAGGAGGTGTACAATAGGGTTATGCCATACTCTGATCTATTCTATGTGTGTGTGAGTTCTATTAGAAAATAATTTATATTCTCAAATACATTGAATTCCTTCAAGTAATTCATGTACACATGGTCTTCGCTTCCATCTGTGTCTGGACTATCCCTAAATCTGTCTCCAGCTCTCAGCCCCATCCTTCAATTTCACATGCTCTTCAATCCCCAAATTCTTCCCCACCTGACACCTGTATGTTCTAATGTTACCTGAAATTTAGCAAGAGGAAGGTCAAGATTAGCTTCTCTTCCTTCCTCACACAGTACTTTCCTGCCTTTCCGTTATAGCCAACACTACTCTCATTCTTTTGGTCCCCAAGACTCACAACATGTGGGACTTTTTAAAACCCCATCATCCCTTTTATCCTCCAGTGCCAGTCAGTAACCAAGTCCTGCTAATATTTTCTCATTCATCTCATTCTTATCAGCAAGGCCATTTACTTCCTGGTTCACATTTTCTCTCAGTTTTGCCCTTTCCCCTGCATTTCTCTGCTGGTTGTTTTCATCCTCAGAACTTTTAGCCACATTTCCACTTCCTTCTCTCAGTGATGCTCCAACCGGCTCTCCCCCATCTCCTTCTTTCTGCATGGACATTGCTCTCTGTTGTGAATGCCCTCTTCAGCATTCCTCCCTGTTGTTGACTCACACGTAGCCACTCTTCACATCAGTTCCCATATTTCCTCCAGAAATCTTCTCTCACCCACACAGGGTATGGTGGACTTCCACCTTATCCCCTGCTGCCTTTTGGGAACACATTGGAAACAGGATGAGATTGTTCTGCTGGAAGCTCTGGTGCCTAGCTCACTGCCTGTGGGTTGTTGTTATTACACGTGGTCTTCTTACACAACATCCTGGCTCCTCCTCATTGCTTCCACACAGAGCAAACAGAACAGAAACATTTTTTTCTTAACTATGAAAACATATGAAAACGTTTTCCTATGAAAACATTTTCGTATCTTAACTTTCCGGTAGGATATGACTGGCTACCATGCCATTCCAAGTTCCACATCTTAGTCAGAAAAGAGAGACTCTCAGCTCCTGTTGCTTCTCATCTTCTCATTCTTACCAACAAGGCAGTTTTCTTCCTGGTTTCTTATGTACATTAGAAGATTGCATTATATAATATGTAATATATCCAGCTTCTTGGGAAGCTCATGCCACACAAAACACATAAAATGCTCCTCCCTCTGTCATATCACCAAAGGAGCTTTGTGAATCTTCCCGCCTCCTGAAAACTTTCAAGTAACCTCAGCCCCAGCTGATCATTCCCTCACTCTGAAGTCTGTGGCTACTTTTATAATATATGATTTTGTCTATGTTGATATTTTGCTTTGTCATATAAATTCTTTATGACACAAGCAATATGTTCTCTTTCTTTGTTTTTAAGCAACATTTACTTCTTACAGTGAGCTTCTATGTCTAGGAAAGTACTGAGTATAAATTGCTAACAAAATGTTATGTTCCCTAAGTCTTAAAAATCTTAACGAAATTATCTTTTACAAAGTTCTTTGCACTTTTTCTTAAGAAATAGGGACCTAATTAACCTTAAAAGCTTCTGCACATCAAAGGAAACTATTAGCAAGGTGAAAAGACAGCCTTCAGAATGGGAGAAAATAATAGCAAATGAAGCAACCGACAAACAACTAATCTCAAAAATATACAAGCAACTCCTACAGCTCAACTCCAGAAAAATAAACGACCCAATCAAAAAATGGGCCAAAGAACTAAATAGACATTTCTCCAAAGAAGACATACAGATGGCTAACAAACACATGAAAAGATGCTCAACATCACTCATTATCAGAGAAATGCAAATCAAAACCACTATGAGGTACCATTTCACACCAGTCAGAATGGCTGCGATCCAAAAGTCTACAAATAATAAATGCTGGAGAGGGTGTGGAGAAAAGGGAACCCTCTTACACTGTTGGTGGGAATGCAACCTAGTACAGCCACTATGGAGAACAGTGTGGAGATTCCTTAAGAAACTGGAAATAGAACTGCCTTATGATCCAGCAATCCCACTACTGGGCATACACACTGAGGAAACCAGAAGGGAAAGAGACACGTGTACCCCAATGTTCATCGCAGCACTGTTTATAATAGCCAGGACATGGAAGCAACCTAGATGTCCATCAGCAGATGAATGGATAAGAAAGCTGTGGTACATATACACAATGGAGTATTACTCAGCCATTAAAAAGAATACATTTGAATCAGTTCTAATGAGGTGGATGAAACTGGAGCCTATTATACAGAGTGAAGTAAGCCAGAAGGAAAAACATAAATACAGTATACTAACGCATATATATGGAATTTAGAAAGATGGTAACAATAACTCTGTATACGAGACAGCAAAAGAGACACTGACGTATAGAACAGTCTTATGGACTCTGTGGGAGAGGGAGAGGGTGGGAAGATTTGGGAGAATGGCATTGAAACATGTAAAATATCATGTAGGAAACGAGTTGCCAGTCCAGGTTCGATGCACGATGCTGGATGCTTGGGGCTGGTGCACTGGGACAACCCAGAGGGTTGGTATGGGGAGGGAGGAGGGTTCGGGATGGGGAACACATGTATACCTGTGGCAGATTCATTTTGATATTTGGCAAAACTAATACAATTATGTAAAGATTAAAAATAAAATAAAATTAGAAGAAAAAAAAAAAAAGAAATAGAGGAATAACTAACTCGAAAATTTCTGTTTTTTTTTTTTTTTTTCTAACCCATCTCCAAGTTAAAGGATCATCCCTCTTATCTAGGTTAAATTTCTCTTTTTAGTGTTATTTGGTACATCCTTGGGAGCATATGGCTCCCTGTGCTGAAAGACTCAAAATAAATCACCCATGGATTTGTCATACTGCCTGAAATGTGACTAATCCTTTAGTTTAAGAAGAATATCTTTTAAAATGTGATTCTACTAGAAAGTTATCTTTGTGGGAGAAATGAGAAAATGTAGGAGAAGGCACTTAGGAGATTTGTGAAGTTCTATAAGAACACTAAAGTGCATCATATGAGGGTATGATAGGATAATAGGAAAAGTGATAGATATGGAAACAGAAGACCCAAGTTCAAGTTCTTCTGCAAGTTATTTAGCTTTTATCTAAGTTGCAATTTCCTCATCTAAATGAGTACCATCGTTAAAGTGGGCACCTTAGTTTGCCCATCTCTTAAGATTGTTTGAAGGACCAGGGTATTTAAAAAAAATTTTTTTGGCCACACCCAGGGACCTTAGTTCCCCAACTGGGGCTCGAACCTCCACCCCCTGCATTGGAAGGTGGAGTTCTAACCATTGTACTGCTGGGGAAGTCCTAAAGGACCAGGATATTTTGCTGACACAAATATTTCACAAGATATGAATTTATGAAGGGAATTTGTAAAGTCTGTAAAAATTTTACACAATGCTATAAAATATGAGTTATTGTTATAGTCAGCTAGTTGTAGCCATTTAATCCACGTTATTCGCTAGTCCAAGCAGTTGTTTTCCATGTTAATCTCACTGCCTACTGAATTAGACTTTTATCACTAGAAATATTCCTTTTTTTAAAAAAAAGGAAATATTCCTTTTTAAATTATTATTTTTACTTTATTTTTTTGTACTGGGTCTTCATTGCTGCACTCGGCTTTTCTCTAGGTGTGGCAAGCAAGGGTTGCTCTCTAGTTGTGCCAGGCTTCGCACTGCTGTGGCTTCTCTTGCTGCAGTTCTCAGGCTCTAGGGTGCATGGGCTCAGTGGTTGTAGCTGGCAGGCTTACTTGCCCTGCAGAATGAGGGATCTTCCTGGACCAGGAGTTAAACTCATGTCTCCTGCATTGGCAGGCAGATTCCCAACCATTGAACAACCTAGGGATGTACCTAGGATTATTCTTATGGAGGAAATATAGCTTTGGATTTGTAGGAACAATTTAAGTATTGGGAAGAAGTTGAAAGGTTTTTCAAATACCAATATTCTATGTCATTCCTTGGGAAAAATCATAGTTCTCAGAAACTCTGGACTGAAGAGTGAGTCAACTCTGAGAAAGCCAGAAGACTTTAGAAAGATAAAAATAGAGTTATAAGGGCAGAGGAGGCCACCTGTCCGGTCAGTATTTGGTCAGGATTGAATCCTGGTCACAAGTGAACTAACAATGAAAGCAAATTGTTCTTATTACCTATGTCATCAACTAGATTAGATTTTTTTCAAGACCTATTTTTTTTTAAAGAATAGTTTTAGGTATACAACAAACGTGAGGAAAAGGTACAGATATTTCTCTTATACCCTTGCCTCCACACAGTTCATGGCTTCAGTTTTGTATTCTAGATTTTGGCCATTTTAGAGGTATGTGGTGGCATCACATTGTTCCTTTAATTTGCATTTCCTTAATGACATGCTGTAGAGCATCCTCTCATATGCTTATTTGCCTTATGAGGTGATTGTCAAGATCTTTGGTCCATTTTTAAATTGAGTTATTTGTTTTTTATTGTTGAGTTCTTAGAGTTCTTTATATATTTGGAAGGATAACACTCCTTCATCAAATATGTCTTTTGAAATATTTTTTTCCCTCTTCTAATTTTCTTTTTTTTTAAAGTCTTTATTTGTCACAATATTGTTTCTGTTTTATGTTTTGGTTTTTTGGCCATGAGGTATGTGAGATCTCAGCTCCCCAACCAGGAATCAAACTCTTTTTGATGGCTGAGTAGTTTTCTCCACTGTGTATATGCACCACATCTTTATCCATTCATCTGTCTATGGACAGTTAGGTTGTTTCTATGTCTTGGCTATTGTAAATAGTTCTGCTATGAACATAGGCATGCAGGTATCTTTTTGAAGGACAGTTTTGTCTGGATATATGCCCAGGACTGGGATTGCTGGATTATATGGCCATATAATCTAGTTTTTTAAGGATATGCATACTGTTTTACATACTGGCTGTACCAGTTTACGTTCCCATGAACAGTGTAAGAGGATTCTCTCTTCTCTACATGCTCGCCATCATTTGTTATTTATAGACTTCCTAATGATGGCCATTCTGATCTTGCTTATATGTGGAATCTAAAATATGACACAAATCAACGCATTTATGAAGTAAAAACAGACTCACAGATAAAGAAAACAGACTTGTTGTTGCCAAGGGGGATGGGTGTGGGGAAGGGAAGGACTGGGAATTTGGGATTAGCAGATGTAAGCTATTATGTATAGAATAGATAAACAGCAAGGTCCTACACAGCACAGGGAACTATATTCAATATCCTGGGCTAAACCATAATGGAAAAGAATGTAAAAAGAATATATATCTGTATAAAGAGGAAGTGGGATGGTGACAAACAAACAATTGCTCAAATTCTTAATTTTCTTTGGGCTTTATCTTGACTGAAGTAGGCTCTGCATGAATTAATTCTTTTCTTTAATCCTCAGGAAAATTTTAAGATTTGCTGTTGCTTCCTTTTCATTAGTTTCCCTTAAGCTACCAATTAATTACAGAGTATTTTATAATAAGCTTTGCATATTAACAATTACAATTTGAGTATGATAGTGTACATGAAAGAATTCTGTAAATACCAAAGTTACTATCATCTGTGTAATTCAGTACAGCTGGTAAAAGTTTCTTTGACATTGTCAGTATTTCGTCTAATTCACAAACATCGTAAGGCGAGTGGTTATTACTAATAATAAATTTTCCAGATGAAAAAGACTAGCATATGAGCCACTGAAAGTCAGTCTGGGGTCAGCCCTTTCCTTGTGGAACATGTTTTCTCTTTTGGGGTAACTTACCAATGAAGTGAAAGTGAAAGTGTTAGTTGCTCAGTCGTGTCTGACTCTGCGACCTTATGGACTGTAGCCCTCTAGGCTCCTCTGGCCACGGAGTTCTCTTGGGAAGAATACTGGAGTGGGTAGCCTTTCCCTTCTCCAGGGGATCTTCCCAACCCAGGTATCAAACTTGGGTCTCCCTCATCGCAGGCAGATTCTTTACCATCTGAGCCACCAGTTCAGTTCAGTTCAGTTCAGTCGCTCAGTCATGTCCAAGGGAACAAGATCATCCCCAAGGAAAAGAAATGGAAAGAAGCAAAATGGCTGTCTGAGGAGTCCTTACAAATAGCTGTGAAAAGAAGAGAAGCCAAAAGCAAAGGAGAAAAGGAAAGATATACCCATTTGAATGCAGAGTTCCAAAGAATAGCAAGGAGAGATAAGAAAGCCTTCCTCAGTGGTCAGTGCAAAGAAATAGATGAAAACAATAGAGTGGGAAAGACTAGAGATCTCTTCAAGAAAATTAAGACATACCAAGGGAACATTTCATGCAAAGATGGGCTCAATAAAGGACAGAAATGGTAGGGACCTAACAGAAGCAGAAGATACTAAGAAGAGGTGGCAAGAATACACAGAAGAACTGTACAAAGAAGATCTTTCACGACCCAGATAATCACGATGGTGTGATCACTCACCTAGAGCTACCAAAGAAGCCCATAAAGTATTCGTTGCTTGGTTGTGTCTGACTCTTTGCAACACAATGGTCTGTAGCCTGTCAGGTTCCTCTATCCATGAGATTCTCCAGGCAAGAATACTAGTGTGAGTACCCATTCCCTTCTCCAGGAATCTTCCCCACACAGGGATCGAACCTGGGTCTCCTACATTGCAGGCAGAATCTTTACCTTATGGGAAGCTCATAACCGTGTTTAAATGGCCAGGTTTTTTCCTGCTGCTGTCTGCCTACTTCCAGAGTTCCAGTCAGAAAGCCTTCAGGACTGACTTCATAGGCCTAATTTCTTAAAGCTTTCCAAATCTAATAGATATTCAGAAGAAACATTGCCAACTGTTTGGCAGGGGCCTTTGACATCTGGGTTTTTTTTTTTTTTTTTTCCCTTGAAAACTTTAATTTTTATTATGGACAACAAATACCATAAATTGCTTTTCTATTTTTTAAAAATTTTATTATTGGAGTATACTTGCTTTACAATGTTGTGTTAGTTTATGCTTCACAACAGTGTGAATCAGCTAGCTATCAGTTCACTTCAGTCACTCAGTCATGTCTGACTCTCTGTGACCCCATGGACTGTAGCACTCCAGTCCTCCCTGTCCATCACCAATTCCCAGAGTTTACTCAAACTCATGTCCATTGAGTCGGTGATGCCATCCAACCATGTCATCCTCTGTCGTCCCCTTCTCCTCCTGCCTTCAATCTTTCCCAGCATCAGGGTCTTTTCCAATAAGTCAGCTCTTCACATCAGGCGGCCAAAGTATTGGATTTTCAGCTTCAACATCAGTCCTTCCAATGAACACCCAAGACTGATCTCCTTTAGGATGGACTGGTGGACCTCCTTGCAGTCCAAGGGACTCTCAAGAGTCTTTTCCAACACTGCAGTTCAAAAGCATCAATTCTTCAGTGCTCAGCTTTCTTTATAGTCCAACTCTCACATCCATAAATGACTACTGGAAAAACCATAGCCTTGACTAGATGGACCTTTGTTGGCAAAGTAATGTCTCTCCTTTTTAATATACTGTCTAGGTTGGTCATAACTTTTCTTCCAAAGAGTAAGTGTCTTTTAGTTTCATGGCTGCAGTCACCATCTGCAGTGATTTTGGAACCCCCCAAAATAAAGTTTGTTTCCACTGTTTCCCCATCTGTTTCCCATGAAGTGATGGGACCAGATGCCATGATCTTCGTTTTCTGAATGTTGAGCTTTAAGCCAACTTTATCACTCTTCTCTTTCACTTTCATCAAGAGGCTCTTTTGTTCTTTTTTACTTTCCGCCATAAGGGTGGTGTCATCTGCATATGTGAGGTTACTGATATTTCTCCCAGCAATCTTGATTCCAGCTTGTGCTTCATCCAGCCCAGCGTTTCTCATGATGTACTCTGCATATAAGTTAAAGAAGCAGGTAACAGTATACAGCCTTGACATACTCCTTTTCTATTTGGAACCAGTCTGTTGTTCCATGTCCAGTTCTAACTGTTGCTTCCTGACCTGCATACAGATTTCTCAAGAGGCAGGTCAAGTGGTCTTGTATTCCCATTTCTTTCATTGGAAGAGTAGCACTGACATATATACACTACCATGTGTAAAACAGATAGCCAGTGGGAAGTTGCTGTATAGCACAGGTAGCTCAGCTCATTGCTCTGTGATGATCTAGAGGGGTGTGAATGGGGAGGTGGGTCAGCTATATGTATACATATATCCCTTCCCAGTTGAGCCTCCCTCGCACCCATCCTCCACCTCTCTTCAAAATATCTTTCTCATTAAACAAGTGGATTCTTTGATAAATGATGCAGCATTAACTGGTTAGGTATTTGGGGAAATTGTTAAATCATCATTTTAAAAAAGTCAATACTTCTAAAGTGTTAAATGTGAAATTATGAAATAGTGAAAAAATAGAAAAAGATCTGATGAAAAGATATTCTAGTTTTTAGAATGCTGTTTCTTTCATGCCTTAAAAGCTAAGGAAGAAACTATAAAATACTGATAGATTCAGATCCATAAAAGTTTTTTTTTTTTTTTTTAACTTTTCCACTGATTCAGACATTTCAGATTAAGCCAAAAATAAAGTTGAAAAGATATTTTGGTATTTCTAGTAAAAAATATTTAATATTCTAAATAGAGATAGTGCTTTTTTTCCATAAATAAGAATTACTCAAACTCACCACAGTCCTTTGCTCATTCATACACTGGTCACAGGGCTAAAATCATTAATAATAGTAATAGGAAATAAAACAGTACAATTACTGTAACTAACATCTATTGAGCATTTCCCCTGAACCAGGTAGTTTCTCACTGCTTAGGTTTGTTAACTCACTTAAATTTTCCAACAAACTTTTGAGGGAGGTACTCTTATTTTCTCCATTTTTATGATTGAGGACATTAAGGGAAAGGAAGGCCTTTATGTAATCTCCCCAGAGTTACTCAGCGAGGAAGTGGCAGAACCGGAATTCAAACCCAGGCTTTCTTGCTTTAGATTGTGTGCCCCTTCATCTCTTCCCTCAAGAAGCAAGAATAAATTTTTAAAAGAAGTGATACTATTGGACAATACATGTATGCATTAATCAACCTTATTAATACACTAAAAATAATAACAGTAAGGACATGTCATCTTTGCTAAATGGACAATATTCTAAAATGTAATACCAACAAAAGCAAGCATGTAAGGAGATGCTTCAGCAAAATTATAAACAAGTTCAGGTTCAGTTTATAAATATCTGCAATAAGTCTTAAATTTGAACATATTTTTTAAAAAAAATTTTTGATTTAAAAATTTATTTTAAGGCAATATTCAATGATTTACATAAAAATACATGTTCAAGGATAATCATCCCAGTGATAACTCTTTGTTTCCAGAATGTTGTATCATATAATATATAGAAAGTATAGAAAATTAAATAATAAAACCCACCCAACCCTACATTTTTATTCAGTGTGTTTGTTTTTCATCCTTTAAAAAGTGTTATAATCAGTAAAAGGCCAATCTTATTTCAAAATAATTATGAGCAGACAAAATGGTGGGTAGAGGAATTTTGTTTGATTTTTATTCTCCTCTGTGATTTTATGCATTTGCAAAATTTTCTCTTGGAATATGTATTATAATAAAAATGTGACTAAATTTTTTTCCCCCTCCACGCAGGTTGTGGGATCCTAGTTCCCCTGCCATCAAAGCCAGGACCTGTGCAGTGGAAGAGCAGAGTCCTAACCACTGGATCACCAAGGAATTCCCAAGAATTTTTACATACATTTTTTCCCTTTGGGTTTCCAGAAAACATGAATAGAGAACATACATTTATTTGTACTTCCTGTTTAAAACCCTACTGAAATGAAAGAAAATGCATATCCACATTTTAAAAGAATCAAACTGCATCATACTGGAAAACAAACAAACAAAAAAACCCTGAGATCAGTACACTAAAATTTTTGAGAAATTCCTGGAATGTTAAAAATAGATACAATTGTAAACACACACAGACAGACACACAGATATAGACAGGCAAACACAGACACACTCACAGACACACACAGCAGCTGCACAACCACATATCCTAGCTTGTGATTAAAAAGCTTTAAAGAACTTAGAGAAATGATCAAAGCAATTACTTTACATAGATGATTAACCTCAAATTAATTAATTGATTTTAATGCTTTAGCTGCCTTTCCTGTAAATGCAGAGCAGCTAACAGCAGCAATCTTCATGCTCCCAGCATGAAGCCCTCCAAATTCGCTTCTAGAAACAGTAGGTGGTCTGCTCAAGAGAAGCTCAACCTGAAAGTACTGGAGCCCCAGGGAGAAGCAGAGCAGAGCCTCTGATCCTTCACTTCTCCCCAATAAAAACCAAGAAAGAACACAACATTAAAACAAGGAAAGATGGCTGTACTTAGAGATGGATAAACAGAACAACAACAACAACAAAAATAGTCCACCTCAAAATAAGGCTGTCCAATCTGCAATTTGGGGAATGTCGGGATAATAGCCTGTTTGTCCCCATATCTTTCTCTTACCAAGTAGGCTGACTGTTGTCCCCAGGCCCTTCATTGCATAGGATAATACACTTTGCAAAGAAGAAAAGGATTGCACTAACAGACCTTTCAACTGCCCATGAAGCCCACACCAGCTGTGTGTATCAATCAGTCTAGACAGCGGTGTCCAAACCTAATCTTGTATGAGACACCCAGGAGCCTGTTAAAAATGGAGATTCCTGAACGTGATCCTTAATATTGGGATTCAGCAGGTCTGACGTAAAGCCCCAGAAGGTGCCTTTTAACAAGCATGCCAGCTAATTTTGCAGATGGTCAGCTTATGATTTAGACAAAAACAAGCTAACAAGTAAATAAACAACAAGACATAAAATGAAACTTTGGCATAAATAAACAGATAATTTCTTCGGGACCAAGATTGACCTGAAATTGAGTTCCTTTATCATCTGGATCCTGTTTTTCACTTGTGAATGTGGATGATCAGAGCCTTTACCTAGTTTTCATTGATCTCAAGGATTGACAAGATGTTATTTGCAAAGACACTTGGTGGTTAAGCCATTTCATCAGCTTTGCACAAAGCTTTGTTTTTTTTCCCCTAATTATCAGTTTGTGAATAATCCTAACTAATTATTCCATGTTGACCCATAGTATAAGTGATTATAGCATTGTATGAGAAGAGTGACAAATATCCTGATGCTATCACAGTGATTTGCATAATTATTTTTTAATTTTACCTAGCATGCCAAAACATGTACTGTGACACATCAAAGATGTCCAGACATTTTGCCACATGTACCCTGGGACAAAACCTCCTCTGGCTCAGAAGTACTGCTGTAACACACAGTAAATTATTCTCAAGTTTTGGGAGGGGGCACAAACAAAGAAATGAAAATAAAAACTGGCTGGTAAAGTGTTTCTGGTTTTGTGATGCCTAAGGAATATGAAACAAAATTTGCAATAATACTATTGCCAAACATGAGAACAGATGATCAAAAGTGCCACATGATAGAATATCTGGACCTTGGGCAAGTGACTTGGTGTCTATTTCCTCATCTCTAAGAATGGACAACAGTAATACTATCTCACAGGGTTAATTGTAGAGATTATTTTAAGTACATAGAGGAGTCACTGGAATGTAGCAAAGCACTTATTAAATGCCGTCAGTATTATTACTGTTATTATTTTCTTGTTTGAGTAGGGTAGTATAACAGTTAATAATTCTAAATAATTTAATCAAAGCGGGGGCTTCCCTGGGGGCTCAGTGGTAAAGAATCCGCCTGCTAATGCAGAAGATACAGGTTCAATCCCTGGTACAGGAAGATCCCTGATGCTGCGGAGCAACTGAGCCCAAACACCGCAACTGTTGACTCAGTGCTCTAGAGCCTGGGAACTGCAGCTTCTGAGCCCACATGCTGCAGCTATTGAAGTCTGTGTGCCCTAGAGCCCATGCTCTGAAACAAGAGAAGCCACTGCAATGAGAAGCCCTCGAACTGCAACTAGAGAGTAGCCTTTACTTGCCACAATTAAAGACTGTGCAGCAATGAATACCCCGCACAGCCAAAAATAAATAAATTATTTAAAAATTTAATCAAACCAGATTTTAGAGAATAGTGACTATAGAGAGTCCTGTTTTGAAAAATAGCGTACCCCCCCTTAAATTTTTGGTAGAATAAGTGGAAAGTGAATTTTATTGGTAATTTTGCAGGTGTGTGTATATGTTATATAATTTAGATTTTGTTAATTTCAAAAAAGGACTTCCCTCGTGGCTCAGATGGTAGTCTGCCAGCAATGCGGGAGACCCGGGTTAGAACCCCAGGTCAGGAAGATCCCGCTGAGAAGGAAATGGCAACCCACTCCAGTACTCTTGCCTGGAAAATGCTATGCATGGAGAAAAGCACATCAAATTGTTTATAACACCTATCTGCACTATAAACAATAAAAAGAAGGATAGGAGTGAACTTTTTTTAGATATGTAGAATTAGAAATAAACCTTGTCTATTTCTAGTATTTTAGAGCTGTCCAGTCATTAGTAAGGCTCAGTGGTAAAGAATCCATCTGCCAATGCTGGAAACCCAGGAGACCTGGGTTCTGTCCCTGGGTGGGGAAGATCCCTGGAGGAGGAAATGGCAGCCCACTCCAGTATTCTTGCTTGGGAAATCCCAAGGCCAGAGGAGCCTAACAGGCTGTAGTCCACGGGGTCCTAAAGACCTGGACATGACTGAGCGACTGAGCATGCAGTCATTAGCAATCTACGTTTTAAAAGCAAACTCCGTTTTCACTTCGGCATTCCAATGAAAGCTAGCGGTAACACTTCAGACGCTCATTGTTAAGAGGACATGAGTGAATTTGTGTTTCATCTATGGGAATCATTCTTTGGAAATTTTATCAGATGCTGGGAGACTGAATATTCTTCAATTCAATGTCTGTGAAGCAGTCTCTGGCATCTTGAAGATTATGCCTCTAAGAAAAATAAAGAAAAAGACTTTGTCTCAAACGAAGGTGTTTACACACAGAAAAATATTAAAGAAAACTAGTTTTTTTTTTTTTTTTTTTTAATGCCTGGATCCAAAAATATAAAGATCCAAAAAAATTTTGACCTAGAGATTTCTGTTGGAGTAGAACCTCTCTCCGCCCCCGCGCCCCACAGGCACAGAATTAGTACAGTGGTTAAAGAGAAAGGCAATCAGAACTTTAGAGATGTAGGTACTGTTCAGCTCAGAGTCATGGATGGGGAATCCACCTGGCCTCCGAAACCTTTAACCACGCTGTTCCGGTCTCAGCGGCTGGTGGTCAGCCCGCGTCTGCACAGGAAGGAAAGTTCGGACACTCCTCAACGACCCAGGGTGCCCCTAGAGACAAGGCATCGGGACGTGGGACAGAGTGGAGGGAGGCAGAGACAGTACGAGTTGCGGGTGGCAGCAGCGGCGCTCCGGATCCGTCGCCCTCGGGTTCCCTTGAGCTGCGGGACAGAGTGACTCGGAAGAGGAGCGCAAGCGCCTTCCTGCCGCTCCAGCAGCCGCGCGGGGGGCGCGCGCGCATCCACCTGGCGCAGGGCCAGCGAGCTAAAGCCGGGACTCTAGCAGCTCAGCCTGAAGTACCGACCAAAGCGAGAGCCTCCGAGAGGCAAGACTCAACCCCAAACGCACGCGGTGCGGACAGCCTGGTCCAGGGCATCCCAGCCGGTAGCCTCGAACCCGACTCGCAGTTGCGCCGTGTTCCCAGTGACAAGTTTGCCTCGCGCCGGCCAAGTTGCGAGTGTGGAGCTTATCCCGGGCTCCGGGAAGAATGTTCCAGTTCCTGGCTCGGGCTGGTTTGGGTATGGCCGGGCCAGGGGCCTCGCTGCATTTCTGGGGGTGGCTGTTGCTCGGCTGCTGCATTCTCGCCGGAGCCCAGGTAAGAGCCAGTGCCCGGAGGCACCTGCTTCCCGGAGCCACCCACCGGAACCCGGCGTTAGGGCCGAACGCCGGGACTTGGCTGAGGCCAAGGTGCGCGCATCCTTACACATCCACGCACTAACGCACACAGAGGCAGACAGAGAGACAGACAGACACGCACACACAGAGGTGCACCCGGCAAATTTGACAGGCATATAGTGGAGCTGCAGAGATATCCTTTAGGCGAATGATGTCCTGGGGTGGTATTCCGGCCAGCATCTTGGCATCTGCTGTCAGAGGATATTTAGGAACCACGGCTTTTTGGATAGGTAGAGTGAGATTGAGAGGTGAGGAACTTTTCTTACTGTTAGATTTCTTGGTTCCCTGTTTAATTAAATTGTTTTTTGTCTGCTGGCAATTTACCGTCCGTTTTGAGAACTTAAATTTCTAGGGTTGTTTGAGACCACTGCCTGAAAGGATAACTGGATCTCGCTAATACAGAATCATGCATCATTAAAGCGAGGAAACTAGATAGAAAAATATACGTAACTTGTTAAAGTTGAGTTGTTCGTTTTTAAAATAAGTGGCAATTGTCATTTTCGGACTGCTAGTATCCTTCAGAGAGTTTCTGGGTGATCTTTCACAAAGGAGCCTCTCTAATGTACAAGTCATAATTCATCCTCACATTGTTTTGAATCAAATAAATTATAGGATTTACACTGAGCTTTTCAGACGAGCTAGAAAGAGATGCTTGTAGTGTTGAGTGGAATGCAGTTTAAGGGCCCTGTGACCGAATGACTCAAACCAACGTTATTTCTCTCTTTTATTCGGAAGGGGGCGCATTTGACCGTCAAATAAAGCCCCCAATTAGTTAAGGCATTATGCACGGATACTGTCTAAACTTAATACTATGTTCTTGGTTTTCAAACGGCCAGTTAAAATTTCAGTTATTCTAAACGTGCAGTTTTTTTGTTTATTTTTTTGCCCTGCTGATATGACCAGGATAGTTCACGTGAAATAAATCTGTTAAAAAAAAAAAATCAAACGAGGTGCGCTGTCATTGAGCAATTAAATTGTCAATGAATGCTCAAAAGTAGAGTATGCTCATACATGAAAAATTTCACCCAGATAACAGAAAGAATGTGAAAGAATGAAAAAAACTAAGAATTTGGTGACAGTGATAGAACTCGGGTGATCTCTAATGTTTCTGTCTCATAAGGTATTTGGATAATGTGCTTGAAAACGCAGCTTCCTTATATAAGGGGCAAATGACTTCTAACCATTTATTTTATTCAATGTCCCAGATTAATTTTTCTAAGGAAATGGAGAGACATTGTTTAACACAACAAAGAAAAAAAATCACTATGCTACCATGGGAAGGATATTTCCTTTTAGCTTTAGAAAACTCAGGACATTGAACACTTTTTCTATAATTTTAAGTCAAAGCTTCTCAACGTTTTGGGCCATGTAAGTCTTTGTTATGGGAACTGACTTGTCCGTTGTAGGATATTTAGTAGAATCTCTGTCCTCTTTACACTAGATCCAGTTGCAACCCCCTACCCCTGCCCGGCTGTGACAACCAAAAATGTGTCCAGATACTGCACATGGTCCTTTGGGAGGCAGAATTGCCTCTGGTTGAGACCCGTTGCTTAACAATGATTTCCATTTATGTTTATAGATTGAGTTATGTAAAATGACAGTTTGTGATAATATTTACATTTTTGGCACTTTAAACAAAATTTGAAGGTTACATTAAAGAGATTTGCATAGACACATTGACACCTTGTTTGGTCTTCAGTTTCTTCATTCCCAGCCAAGACATATATTTAAAAGTTTTAATATATTGATAGAACAACAGAGGGAACTCATCTAAGCAGAATTAGCTTGTGGCTTGTATATAATAAATGCTTAGTATCTGGGAAACACTGGATTGCATTACAAAATAGATAACATAGGCCAGTTCTTTCAGTTGTTTTGAATAACTCTGTGGTCTTTAGTTGGTGAAGCTACCCCCCACCCCCTCCTTTCCCTCAGATCAGTTCAGAGGCCATGAATTCATGCATCCAGCATCATTGCAGAGCCCAGCAATACATTTCCCAGTCACATTTTCACATGGCAATGAGGACGACTGTATTAATGTCTGTAATTTTTCTTTACTGTTAGTGAATCCTGGAAACAGACTGAGAATAGGGGTACAGATGTTTATTGGAGGGTAATGCCTGAGAAAGATAACAGGGTGAGGAAGCAGGGTAGCACAAGGAGAGTCTCAGACTGGGATGCAAGCCTGACAAAGTCTTGGCCAACCCCATGGAGAAGTAGTAAGCAGTTTGGAATCCCCTATGACAATTAGCATGGTGGCTTTGGGTGTTAGCTTCTCCATAAGGTACCACCTTTGGAGTGGTATCACTCCATTGACTAAGGTAATTTGTATTTCTTTCATTCCAAGAAAATCTGTCTTTTTTGAGCCCGCAGGGAACTCAAGTCTCTAATTATTTACTCCAGTTTTAATTAAAAAAAATGTCATTCTATTCTAAGGGGCAGAGGTGGCTGTTCTGGATACGAATTATACAGTGGAACTCATATCTGGTCACAAAGCTGGAGAGAAGAGAGCTGCTGGCAAAGCATATATCTAAAAGAGTTGGGTGTTTCTAGAACTCTCCTGTCTTAGTCACTGACAAGCAGAATTCAATAAACATAATCTTTTAATCCTTTAACTGCAACTTTTTATCACTATATGAGTGGAAGAGTGTTATATCTTTAAAGGTCAGAGTCTTGAGATTGGGCTATCCTGTATATTAATATTTTAGGCTGTAGGCAGCATTCTTTCACAAAAGATGCAGAGCCAGCTTGACTAAGCATGGGCAACAGAGCACAAAGGTTAAAGAAAAAGAAACAGATCCACTATGGAGTCAGATGTGTTCTTCCCTATTACAAATGGTCCTTTGCACAGGAAACATTGCTAAAATGTATTTTTCTAAATGTACTGCTTTGTTTTGGATGTAGTTGTTGCTTTTGGAGTAACAGACACTGAATATGAAAACTGCTCTTTTGGTTTAAATACACTGTGATTTTTAATGTCCCTTTATGGTAAAGAACACGTGTTTCCAAAACATAGGTGGAAGAGAAAACAATATAAAAGATGAACATTTTCTTACTTTCACTTGATGAAATAACTAAAGATCAATTTAACAGATCATCAGTTAGCACATGCTAATCAAACTTACCTCCTGGTTAAACCGGCCACATTTTTTTTTTTAGAACAAAATTATCTTTAGAAGCTGTAGTTTACATGACGATTATGTTCCTGAAAAGGTTATCCCAGTAAAAAGGCTACATCTGTACAAAAGGAAACAAAAATAAATGTGTTCAGGTAAAAACAGTACACAGTGTGATTTGAAATGTCCGTGTTTAATAACTGAGGTCAGATTTCTTTCAATCAAATTTATAGTTCTGAAACTTGGTCATGGGTTACCCAGTGTTTTCTGGGATTAAAGTAAAAGAAAGTAACTATTGAATTGGAAAAACAGCCAGGAAAAACAAAACAAAAAACCAAAACAATTTGAATGGTGCCTGACTGTTTCTAGAGAATATTGGAAGAAGTCAGGTTTTCCTCCCTGCCCACTCAGGTGACTCATCTCTTTCCATTTTGTTCTCCCTTTTTGATAAGGGAGATTTTATGGCAAACTTTTAGTGTAGCTGCCTTTAACTCACAATCTGCATTGTGTTAGTCTATTAGCTAAATGATGGTGTGTATCCCAATCCAAAAAATTCATTTTGATTATTTTCTCCTTTCATGTTAAAATAAATGTGAACTCGCTAAGTTGTATCCGACTCTTTGCAACCCCATGGACTTTGCTCATCAGACTCCTCTGTCCATGGGATTTCCCAGGCAAGAATACTGGAGTGGGTTGCTATTTCCTTCTCCAGGGGATCTTCCAGACCCAGGGATCAAACTTGTGTCTCTTGCGTTGGCAGGCAGATTCTTTACCTCTAGCCACAGGGAAGCCCATGAATACTATGCAGAAATATTTAAGACTATATACCTATTTACTTATCTACTCTGCATTACCTGATTTCAAGCTTTATTACAAAACTACCGTAATCAAAACTGCAGAATTCTGGCATAAAAACAGGCACATAGACCAATGGAGCAGAATCAAGAGCCCAGAAATAACTCTTTGACAAGAGAGCCATGAATACCTACTGGGGAAAGGACAGTCTCTTCAATAAATGGTGTTAGGAAAATGGGATTCATATACAAATGAATAAAATTAGATCCCCATTTTATACTACTCACAAAAATTAACTCCAAATGGATTAATGACTTAAATTTAAGACTCTAAACTTACTAGAAGAAAACAGGGGTAAAGTTTCTTGACATTGATCTTGGCAGTTATTTTTTGGATATAACATCAAAATGCAAGCAACAAAACAGAAAATAAACAACCGGGATGACCTCAATCTAAAAAGCTTCTGCACAGCAAAAGAAATAATAGGTACATGAAAAGATTCTCAACATGATTAATAATGAGGGCAATATACCTCAAAACCGAAATGAGGTATCCACCTCACACTTGTTAGAATGGCTATCATCAAAAAGACAAGAGACAAGATTTGGAGAGGATGAGGAGAAAAGGGAACACTTGTGCACTATTGGTGGGAATGTAAATCTTTAAAACCACTCTGGAAAAAGTATAAGTTCCTCAAAAAATAAAAATAGAACTACTGTATGATCTGGCAGTCTCACTTCTAGATAATACCCAAAGGGAGTGAAATCACTATCTCAAAGGTTAGGTGTCCCTCTTGTTTATTGCAGCATTGCTTACAATTGCCAAGACATGGGAACAATCTAAGTGTCTGTGAAGGGATGGATAAATAAAGAAAATGTGATGCGCACACACAGAGGAATATGATCCATCCATAAAGAAGAGGGAATCTTTCCTTTTGTGCAACATGGATTGACTTTAAGGCCATTATTCTTAGTGAAATAAGTAAGAGACAAATACTGTATGTTCTCATTTGTATGGAACCTAAAAAGGCTGAACTCAGAGAGAGTAGAATTAGTGGCAGCCAGGCCTTGGGGAGTGGGAGAAATGAGGGGACATTGGTCAAAGGGTTTAAACTTCTAGCTATAGGGTGACTGAGTTCTGGGGATCTAGTGTGTAATATGGTGACTATAATTAACAGTACTTTATTATATACTCAAAAATTGTTGAGAGAGTAGATCTTAAATGTTATCATCACACACACGTTAAAGGTAATTATGGGGGGGAGGTGTTAGCTAATCTTATTGTGGTAGACATTTCACAATATGTAAATGTATCAAATCACTACATAGTACACCGTAAACTTAATTTATGTTGTCTGTAAGTAATACCTCAATAAAACTGGAGGGAAAAAGGCAAAAATTCAACTAGAAACCATTTGGAGTAACTCTCTTATTTCATAGATGAGTAAACCAAAACCCCCAAACATGGAATGATTGTCCAGTTTCACTGGTAATTTTTCAGTAGAGCTAAAAAGAATCTTCTAGTCCATTTCTCCTTTTTATGTGCCATAATTGACATATTGTAAGCCATGGACGGAGGAGCCTGGTAGGCTGCAGCCCATGGGGTTGCAAAGAGTCGGACATGACTGAGCAACTTCACTTTCACTTTTCACTTTCATGCATTGGAGAAGGAAATGGTAACCCACTCCAGTATTCTTGCCTGGAGAATCCCAGGGACGGGGGAGCCTGGTGGGCTGCCGTCTATGGGGTTGCACAGAGTCGGACACAACTGAAGCGACTTAGCAGCAGCAGCAGCAGCAAGAGGACTAATAAAATGCTGGGTCTTTGTAACATTCCAGGAAATTTTCAATATGTTTATTATTTTTTCTGATTATATTACATAGGGTGACCTAATTAAAATTTTCTATAACTTTTTAATTTTTTAAAAATGGCTTTTTTTTCCTTTAGGCTAAGCAGGTAAAATATGATTATTCTCAAATCTTACACATTGATGGATTATGAATTTTGATTCAGATAAAGAACTATTTCTTTAGAACTAGTTCTATAAAGAACTATATCAAGGTAGCTTGGTATCAAAGTAATTTTTAATTATATTAGAAGGTGAAATAATGAAAGATTGTGTCATGGCTTAAAAAAATAGTGGCATGTGTTTCTCTGTTTGTATTTTGTTCATATCTACAGCTGGATTCTGATGGCACCATCACTATAGAGGAGCAGATTGTCCTTGTGCTGAAAGCTAAAGTGCAGTGTGAGCTCAACATCACAGCCCAGCTCCAGGAAGGAGGTAAAGATGTGGAAGAAACTGTGCCCCCCGTGTGTCCCACCCAAATCCTCACAAAGATTGTGAATCTCCTCCTTACTGAGTGTTAGGGAGTTTCTCATCAGTCATTCCATGTTTGTGTGTGGAGAGGTGTGTGGCAGAATAACGCTATTTTCATCTCTTTCACCATCATCTCTTCCCTCCCTGTGGATGAGTGACTTGCCTGGTTTGTGAGTTTGGGAATAGACCAGGCAGGTATATGCCAGCCTCTTCCTCAGACATGTCTTTGGGATCCGTCTGTTTGCAGAGAGCATGCATATTGTTTTGCCCTTGACTGTGCAGTAAGCTTCAAGGAGCTTCAAGGTGTTCATCTGCAGTTTTAGTAGGTAAAATTCAAAGGAGTCAATAGGCAAGCCGACTGATGCATACATAGACTATGTTCTCCAAAAACTTTCTTCTCAATAAAGTGATTATTTTATCTTCATCTGCCGACTCCTTATGTAATTTTTCAATTAGTTCCAAGTGGTAAACTATAAAAACAAAGCTACAAAACTGCTGACAAGTTTGTGGTGATGTTGGTGGTCTCAGGCGTCTCTCCTGTTGCAGCTGGGGACCTGTGGTTTGTGTTCCTTGGGGTCTGGTGGTCACTCACAGTTCTCATTAGGGCCATTGGATAAAGTCATTTACTGAATTGAGTAGTATGAAAATTACAATGTTGTAAATAGGGAAATGCCTTGTCTTGATAGTTGAATGATTCAGAGACATTTTTTTAAAAACAGAGGTGGTGTTTACTGAGTTCCCTAAATCTGCATGCAGTAGATGATGTCCTTAAAGCTGTGCTTTAAAAAGATATGTGATTGATTTTGCAGTTGGTTATGATCAGAGAATGTGGTCTGCATGATATTAATTTTCAAAAATGTGCTGAGACTTACTTGCTTCTATTGGGGTCAATTTTGATAAATGTTTCATGTGGTCTTCAAAAGAATGTGTACTGTTCGGTTTCTGAGCACAGTGTTTTATAATATCCACTAGGTTAAGCTTATTGGTTGTGTGGCTCATGTATTCTGTATCTATGAGTTCTCATCTATTTGACTTATTCTTTTCTGATATATATATCTTAAAATAGCCTACAATGATGATGAACTTTTTGCTTCATATATTTAGAAAATATGTTATTGGGTGTATACAAATTGAGAAATGTTATATTTCCTGGTAAGTCAAACCTTCTATTGATGTGAAGCATCTTTCTTTGTTTCTACTTTACTTTTGCTTTAAATACTAACTAAATACTAAAATTATTATATTAAAATAACAATATTTAATAAATAACTTAGTTCTTTCTCTCTTGTTTGATATTTGCCTTGCACACCTTTTTCCATCCTTAAAAATCTTTAATTATGGTACAATGCACATAATATTAAACTAATCATCTTAAATATTTTAAGCATACAGCTCAGTAATGTTAAGTATATTCACATTGTTATGTTAAACTAATAGCCGGAAATTTTTCGTTTTGCAAAACTGACACTCTAACTCAGCAATTCCTTATCTTTTCCTATTTATTTATTAAACTTCTCTGTGTACTTATACTTCGGGAGTTTCATTTATAAACAAGACACAGGTGGGATTTTTCTTGTTATCCATTTTGATAGACTTTGTCTATAATTAAAGAATTTAGCCAATTGCATTAATTATGATTATGAATACACTGTATTTGAATTTACCATCTGTCTGGGCTTTTCATTTTACCAGCTCTTCCTATAATTCTTTCTACTCTCTACTTCCACCTTGTGTTGGCTTCTTTTAAATTGATTGAGGCTTTTTTCCTTATTTCATCCTCCCTCTCCCTACTAGTTTGGAAGGTATATGTTATATTTAATTCTTTAGTGATTAGCCTAGAATTTTTCATGTTATATTAAAGAAAGTTTAAAGTTATCAATAATTTCCCTCTATCAAATAGTATAAGCATTTTAAAATACCTTAACTGCTTCCAAATTATATGCTGTTATCTTAGTGTTTTATATTAAGTGTAAGTTTGTATAATTTTTCTTCTTCCTAAAATACATCTTTTTAAGAGGTTTCCTTACACTGGAATCTACTTATAATGATACTTACTATAAGTAGTATCACTACTTCTGGGCTTCCCCAGTGGTTCAGTGGTAAAGAATCCATGGGCAGTGTGGGAGATGCAAGAGATGCAGGTTCGATCCCTGGGTCAGGAAGATCCCCTGGAGGACGGCATGGCAACCCACTTCAGTATTCTTTCTGGGAAAATCCTGTGGACAGAGGAGCCTGGCAGACTACAGTCCCTAGGACTGCAAAGAGTTGACCACAACTGAAGCGACTGAGCACGCATGAACACATAGTGAACTCTGTATTTTGTTTGTTTGACAAGGTATTAATTTCAATCTCAGTCTTCAGAGATATTTTTTCTGGGCTAATGATCTTTGGATGAGAATTATTTACTTTTAGCTCCTAAAGACTTTATTTTTCCACTGTGGCTTCCATTGTTATTGTTGGAAAATTTTGTTGGTCATTAGTTTTTCTTATTAGCTCCTTTTCAGAGTTTCTCTTTGATTTTGGTGTTCCGCAATTTCATAGTGTGTCTAGGTATGGGTTCACTTGATTTCTGGAGTCTAAGGATCTGTGTCTTTATTCAGTGGTGGGAATGTTTTGTTATTTTGTCTTTGAAAATTTGCTTTTCCTCATTTTCCTATTTTCTCCTTCTGGAACTTTAAGTAGATAAATGAGGGAGCTTCTCCCATTACCCTTTGTATCTTCCTGTCTTGCATGTTTTCCTTTTCTTTGTTTTTCTACTGCTGTTTTGGTAATTTCTTCAAATATATTTTCTAATTCATCAACTCTTTTTTGAGCTTTGTCTAAAGGCTCTTTAATCCATCAAGTTAATTTTTATTATTCTGTTTTTCAGTTTTGAAGTCTATTTAATTTTGATAGTTTTTTAATCTTAAATATAATTTTAATCTTTCTTTTTTTCTCACTAGACATATTTTATATTCTGCATTTGATATTAAGATAACCATAGACTTTGCTTGTCAATACTGACTACCACACATGGGGGCTTATTTCCTTATGTGTCTAATGACTTATGATAAAGGATTTATGAGATCCTCATTTAATATCCATTCTTCTAAAAAATAGAATAAATAGAAATTTATTTCTATTTTCTGCAAGGTGCCTAGTAGAACTATTGATCTAACTCCACTTTAAACTAAGACCATATATTAGACCACACCAAAGTGTGAGAAATTTTGTGGTTAGAAATTTTCAGAGAAGAATCTTTTTCTTACTGTTACCTGTGAGAAATTTGTGTGAGAAATTTTGTGGTTAGAAATTTTCAGAGAAGAATCTTTTTCTTACTGTTACCTGTTCCACCTCTAAATGCAGCCAGCAGTGAAACATCCAGTCTCTTTCTAAAGGGTGCTTTTGTTTTTTGTTCACCCACTAAGTGATTCATCTTTTGGGAATCCTGACCTTATGTAGGAGTTTCCAGTATAGCTTCCTACTTCATCAGGTCTCAGACTAATTTTTTTTTTTTATCAGAATACCATCAAAATCCAAGTTTTTAGCCAACAAGTCAGTAGAGGCCTCTATTGTAAGCCCCAATGTGGTGATTGCTGATCCTGTGGAATATTTTCTGGCCTCATATTTTTTAATTTGTAGCTATAAATCATGTTTAAAAAAATTTAAGTGGAGGAAAATTGCTTTACAGTGTTCTGTTGGTTTTTGCCATACAACAACACAAATCAGTCATATATATATGTACCCCCCCTCCCTCTTGAACCTCCCTCCCTAAGCCATGTTTTAAGCAAGAAAGTTTTTATATTAATTCAGCCTTTGTAGATGTCTTGCACTAGAAAAGAGTTGTCTGAATGGCTAGGCTAATAATGTCAGGAAAGGGAGTCACTAGTGTTATCTTTAAAGAACACTGACCCTGATGTCTCAAACATTTAGGTCTACTAATGAGTGGCAACATTGCCGTGAAGGTATTTATAAAGATTGTTATCTATGAGAGTTAAATGAATTATCTTTTATGAAGTCTCATGAAATTTTGAGCTGGAAGATGTCTTAGAAATTATCTAGTCTAACATGATTATCTTTAGTGTCCCTTTAACAGTTCAACAAACATATTATGTACCTACAGTGTGTTGCTTCTGTAGTGAGCACTGGAAAAAATGAATCAGATTCTATCCTTACTCCATGGAAATGATTATCTAATAGTACAGGAAGTAGACACCCCTCAGATGGTGTCTAAGTTTAACAACAGAAGTATCACAATTGTGGAACCAGTGAAAAAAAGCATCTTAATTCATCACAGAGGAATCAGAGAAAGCTTTATGGACAAGGAACCTTAAAATTAAAGGAGTAGGAATTGGATGTGTAGAGGAGGAAGTAAAAAGACATTCCATGTAGACAGAATAAGGTTGGCAAAGACAAACAACTGGGGAATCAGTAACACATCATGAGAGTTAAACATAAAAAGAGTAAATGATCTAGATGTAAACTTATATGACTTCTAAAATTTGTGAAGGTGCAACTCATGTGAAACATGTAGAGGAATAAATATTAAGAGAAAAAACATGTTCTTTGAGATCTTTCTCTATAAAATATGCTAGAATTAAATCTGGACAAACTTTGGTCTACTTTCAATGAAAAATGTCTAATTATATGTAAATTGATTCAACATTTCTTCATGTACAACTGTAAAAAGACAAATGACATTTTGAATTCACTAACTTATTTAAGTTTTCATTTAAAAATTCTCTTAAATTGAGAGATGTATATCAAAATATTTAGGAGTGAGCTGTTATACTATCTGCAACTTACTTTAAAATACTACAATGAAGATAAATTTGATAAAATATTACTAACTGTAAATTTTAAATAGTGGGTATATTATATCCTCTGTTTTATTTTGGTAAAAATTTTTATAATAAAAAGGAAGTAAAATTTTTCTTCTTTTCTATGAAAGAAAGAAAAGAAAATGTAAAAATATCTAGTTATAAAACTATTTAAGTATTTAAAAACAAAACCCCAAATATTATGATCCCAGGTTTATTTCACAATTGTATGGTCATATTATGCTATGGAAACTGTAGAACTGTAAAGAGTCAAAGTCAGATTCTCCAAATTTTAGAATGCTTTGTGTAAATATGGTTTGACAAGTTTCACTAATGATCAGTTCCTCCTGGCACACACAAAAGATTGCATGGAATGTAATTGATGGTGTTAATTTATAAAGGGAGTTTGGTGACTCATTAGGCAGTTAATTAGTTTCTTGCTAAATAATGAAAGTATTTACTCATACAGATTGTGAAATGTTGATCAAAGAGAAGATGCTAATTAAGATCTCTGTGTATTATCTGTATGAGGGCATGGTTTTCCCAGTCTTCTCAATCTTTTGTGAATGTTGATTATTCTGTTTGTCAAATAGCCAGCAGAGAAATTATTACAATCTACAGAAACATTATTTTGGGGGAGTGTTGGTTTTCTCAGTTTTGGAGTATATCTGTGTGTGTATGTGTGTGGGATTTTTTTTTTTTTTAAAGAGAAATACTATTTTGTTTTTAAAAACTTAAAAAAAATGAAGTATAGTTAATCTACAATGTTGTGTTAGTTTCAGGTTTATAGCAGAGTGATTCAGTTATATCTATCTATATGTATATTTACATTATAAGTTTCCATTACAGGTTATTATAAGATATTGAGTATAAGTTCCCTGTACTATTCAAAAGGACCTAGTTATTTACCTATTTTATATATAATAGTGTGTGTATGTTAATTTCAAACTCCTAATTTATTTCTCCCTTACATCTCCTTTGGTAACCATAAGTTTGTTTTCTGTATCCAGGAGTATATTTCTGTTTTGTAAATATGTTTATCTGTATCATTTGTTTAGATTCCACACAGAAGTGATATCATATAATATTTGTCTTTCTCTGTTTGACTTATTTCAGTTAGTAAGATCATCTCTGGGTCCATCCATGTTACTTCAAATAGCATTGTTTTATACTTTTTATAGCTGAGTACTATACCAGTATATATATCTGTATAGGTGTCACATCTTTATTCATTCATTTGTTGGTGGACATTTAGGTTGCTTCTGCGTCTTGGCTTTTATAAATACTGCTGCTGTGAATATTGGGGTGCATATATCTTTTCTAATTAGAGTTTTTTTCATATTCTTTTCCATTGTAGTTTATCACAGGATATTGAATATAGCTCCTTGTGCTATACAGTTGGACCTTGTTGTTTATCTATTCTGTATATACCAATTTGCCTCTGCAAATCCCAAATGTCCAATCCACCTCTCCCTCATCCCCCTTTTCCTTTGGTAGCCACAAGTCTATTCTCCATGTCTGAGTCTGTTCCTGTTTTATAGGTAATTTCTTTTGTGTCATATTTTAGATTGTGTCACATAAGTGGTATCATATGGTATTTGTCTTTCTCTTTCTGACTGACTTCACTTAGTATGATAATCTCTAGGTTGTTGCAAATGGCATTATTTCATTCTATTTTATGTTTAAGTAGTATTCCATTACACACATGCACACACACATGTGCATACACACATACACACATATGTACATACACACACACACACACACACACATATATATATATATATATATATGGGCTTCCCTTGTAGCTCAGTCTGTAAAGAATCTGCCTGCAATGCAGGAGACCTGGGTTCGAGACCCTGGGTCAGGAAGATCCCCTGGAGAAAGAAATGGAGCAACCCATTCCAGTATTTTTGCCTGGAGAATCCCATGACGGAAGAGTCTGGCAGGCTACTGTCCATGGGGTGACAAGAATCAGATAGGACTTAGCGACTAAACCACCACCATACATATATATGTGTCACATTGTCTTTATCCACTCATCTGTTGATAGATGTGTAGGTTGCTTTGATGTCCTGGCTATTGTAAATACTGCTGCTATGAACATAAGAATGCATGTAAGTTTCTGAAATATAATTTATATCTGGATATATGCCCAGGAGTGGGATTGCTAGATCAAAAGGCAACTCTATTTTTAGTATTTTGAGGAAAATCGGTACTGTTTTCCATAGTGGTTGCACCAGCTTACATTTCTACCAACAGTGTAGGAGGGTTCCCTTTCTTCCACAACCTCTCTAGCATTTATTATTTGTAGATTTTTAAAATGATGGCCATTCTGACTGGTCTGAGGTGGTACTTTGTTGTAGTTTTGATTTGCATTTCTCTAATAATTAGTGATACTGAGCATCTTTTCATGTGCCTGTTGGCCATCTGTGTGTCTTCTGTGGAGAAATGTCTATTTAGAGTTTCTGGTCATTTAAAAAATATTTATTTATTTACTTATTGGGTTTTGGTTGTGGCATGCAGGATAGTTCCCTGACCAGGGATTGAACCTGGGCGTCCTGCTTTGGGAGCATGAAATCTTAGCCTCTGGACCACCAGGCAAGTCCCTTTGCTCATGTTTTGATTGGGTTGCTATTTTCTGACATTAAGCTGTATGAGCTCTTTGTACATTGGGGATGGCATGAAGCTCCAATACTTTGGTCATCTTTTATGAAGAACCAACCCATTGGAAAACACCCTGATGCTGGGATAGATTGAAGGCAAAAGGAGAAGGGGACTGCAGAGGATAAGATGGTTACATAGCATCACATTTTCAATGGACATGAATTTAAGCAAACTCCAGGAGATATTGGAGGACAGAGGAGCCTGGCATCCTGCAGTCCATGGAGTGGCAAAGAGTCAGACATGACTTAGTGACTGAACACCAACAACAACCTTTTAGGGAACCAAAAACTATCCCTTTTAAAGCATAAGCAAAATAGCAACAGTTTTCTCTATTGCAGCTTAAAAACTGCATAATTATAGAATAAATTGATCATTGATTCAGACTTCTATGAGGACCTTAGTTCCTCACATGACCAACTCTTGGAAAATCTCATGTGACATTGAAGCACACATTTTGAAGGACAACTAGTTACAAGAACAAAAGAATATATGTCTGGGTCCATTTTATGTAGACTGCATGATAGATATCTGGGAAAGTATTGGTTTCAGAAAAATAAGTATATGTGACTTATTAGATATAAAGTAAATGGATGGGAAACCATATTGAATGCTATCAAGACAGAAAAATATTCAGGACAAAATTGATGCTTTTGAGCTGCGGTGTTGGAGAAGACGCTTAAGAGTCCCTTGGATAGCAAGGAGATCCAACCAGTCCATCCTAAAGGAAATGAGTCCTGAATATTCTTTGGAAGGACTGGTGCTGAAGCTGAAACTCCAATACTTTGACCACCTGATGGGAAGAATTGACTCATTTGAAAAGACCCTGTTGCTGGGAAAGATTGAAGGCAGGAGGAGAAGGGGACAACAAGGATGAGATGGTTGGATGGCATCACCAACTCAATGGACATGAGTTTGAGTAAACTCTGGGAATTGGTGATGGACAAGGAGGCCTGGTGTGCTGCAGTCCATGGGGTCACAAAGAGTTGGACATGACTGAGCGACTGAACTGAACTGAAGCTGGTGGAAGAGATTGATTCATTATACTCTATTTAAACAAGAAGAAAGATAAACAAAAAGTAGATCATGGTGGAAAGAAGCAGGTAAAGCAAACAAAAAGTAGGTCATGGTGAAAAGAAGTAGGTAAAGCCATGTACCAAATATGGAAGCCAGTGTGATGAGTTCCATGGTTACTAGCAGTATGTAAATCCAAGCTTTTGTTATGGAGCAAAGTGAGGCTGTTTCCAAGAAAACATTCTCTCCTGTGAGAACAGTGTGGGTGAGGGAAGATTTCTCATTTTCTTATTGCTTCAGCCATCCACAGAACAAATCAAGTATTTGTTTCCATGTGATATGGTGGACATTAGCAAGTCAATTTCAGGTTCACACTGAATTCTTTGCTGTAGATACTGGTTCCATGAGGTTCAGTTATGCTGAGTATTCAAAACCAAACAAACAACTTGACAGAATGAACGCTCTGTGTGTGTGTCTGTGTGCTCAATATATCTGACTGTTTGTAACCCCATGGACTGCAGCCATGGACTAGATGGCTGTAGACTCCATGGGCTGTAGCCATGGACTGTAGCACAATTACACTCATCTCATACGCTAGCAAAATAATGCTAAAAATTTCCCAAGCTAGGCTTCAACAGTATATGAACTGAGAACTTCCAGATATTTAAGCTGTATTTAGAAAAGGCAGAGGAACCAGAGATCAAATTGCCAACATCCGTTGGATCATATAAAAAGCAAGAGAATTCCAGAAAAACATCTACTTCTCTTCATTGACTACGCTAAAGCCTTTGTGTGGATTACAACAAACTGTGGAAAATTCTTAAAGAGATAGGAATACCAGACCACCTTACCTGTCATCTGAGAAATTTGTATGCAGGTCAAGATGTAGCAGTTAGAACTGCATATGGAACAATGGACTGGTTCCAAATCAGGAAAGGAGTACGTCAAGGCTGTATATTGTCACCGTACTTATTTAACTTATATGCAGAGTACATCATGTAAAATGCCAGGCTGGATGAAGCACAGGCTGGATTAAAGATTGCTGAGAAAAATATTAATAACCTCAGATACGCAGATGACACCACCCTTATGGCAGAAAGTGAAGAGGAACCAAAGAGCCTCTTGAGGAAAGTGAAAGAGGAGAGTGAAAAACTAGCTTAAACTCCACATTCAAAAAACGAAGATCATGGCATCTGGTCCCCTCACTTCATGGCAAATAGATGGGGAAACAATGGAAACAGTGAGAGACTTTATTTTCTTGGGCTCCAAAATCGCTGCAGATGGTGACTGCAGCCATGAAAGTAAAAGACACATGCTCCTTGGAACAAAAGCTGTGACAAACCTGGACAGCATATTAAAAAGCAGAGACATTACTTTGCTGACAAAGGTCTGTCTAGTCAAAGCTATGGTTTTTCTAGTAGTCATGCATGGATGTGAGAGTTGGACCATAAGGAAAGCTGAGCACTGAAGACTTGAGGGTTTTGAAATGTGGTGTTGGAGAAGCCTGAGAGTCTGTTGGACTGCAAGGAGATCAAACCAGTCAATCCTAAAGGAACTCAACCCTGAATATTCATTGGAAGGACTGATGTTGAAGCTGAAGCTCCAATACTTGGGCCGCCTGATGTGAAGAACTGACTCACTGGAAAAGACCCTGATGCTGGGAAAGATTGAAGGCAGAAGGAGAAGAGGAAGACAGAGGATGAGATAGCTGGATGGCATCACCGACTCAATGAACATGAGTTTGAGCAAGCTCCTGGAGTTGGTAATGGACAGAGAAGTCTGGCCTGTTGCAGTCCTTGGGGTTGCAAAGAGTCGGATATGACTGAGTGACTGAACTGAACTGAACTGGACTTTAGCCCACCAGGCTCTTCTGTCCATGGGATTTCCCAGCAAAATTACTGAAGCAAGTTGTCATTTTTTCCTCCAGGGGGTCTTCCCAACCCAGAGATCAAACCTGCATGTTGCATCTCCTGCATTGACAGACAGCTTCTTTACCACTCTGCCACCTTAGCTAGAATAAAATCTTCAGCCACGGTTAGTGTAATTGGTAACTAAAAGATTGAGAGCTGTAATGGTACTTCTGGTAGCAGAATAATGTCCCCTCAAAGATGTGCAAACCCTAATCTCTGATGTTCTGCCTGTGTATGTTATGTAACAAGGCAAAGGGGCATTGCAAATGGAATTAAAGTTGTTAACCTTAAAATAGGAAAATTAGCCTGGATTATTTGGATGGGACTAATGTAAATATATGGATTCTTAAAAGTGGAAAACGAAGGAAAAATAGTTGGTAAGAGAAAAGAAGAGTGGAGAAGAGATTGAAAACATGAGAAAGACTTGACCTCCCTTGTTGACTTTGAAGACAGAGGAAGGGGGCCATGAACCAAGGAATGCAAGTGGCTTCCAGAAGTTGGGAACAACCCTTAGCTAACAGCCAGGAAGGAAATGAGAATCTTAGTCATCAGTGAAAGGAACTAAATTCTACTAGCAACTGGAATGAGTAAGGAAATGGGTTTTTAATCCTGTCTAGGGTTTTTCCATGGAAAATCCCATGGACGGAGGAGCCTGGAAGGCTGCAGTCCATGGGGTCCCTGAGGGTTGGACATGACTGAGCGACTTCACTTTCACTTTTCACTTTGATGCATTGGAGAAGGAAATGGCAACCCACTCCAGCGTTCTTGCCTGAAGAATCCCAGGGACGGCGGAGCCTGGTGGGCTGCCGTCTATGGGGTCGCACAGAGTCGGACACGACTGAAGCGACTTAGCAGCAGCAGTCTTTGATTCAGGTTTGTGAGTCTCTAAGCAGGGGTCTGGCCGAGCTCACCAGACTTCTGACGGACAGAAATAGCTAGATAACAAGTTTGGGTTATTTCAAGCTGTAAGTTTGTGGTAATTTGTTATAGTAACAAGGGAAGATGAATACAGAAATCATTAAAAGTCTCTTTTGGGGAAATCTGAATATGACCTGGCTGATGGGCTCTCTTCTTGGAAGTTTTGTGCACAACTAATGGAGAAGAGTCGTGAACAACACAGAATAGCAAATGCATGTAACAAAATTCCCCACTCTCAAGGTCCTTAAATCCTATGGTTTAAGAAAATTATAATAAAATAAAACTTGATAGTGGAAGAAAAAAGAGAGCTCAAGTGAAAAACACAGCATGAAAGAGGGATAAGGAGTGTAGGCTGGGGTGGGAGGATGAGGGATAAGCCAGAGAAGAGAGCAGATCCTGTGGGGCTTTTAGGCGTTGAAGAGACTTGGCTTTTCCTCAGAATGAGGTGGGAAGCCTTTGGGCTATTGCATGAGGGGAACAAGAATAGAATCAGGAAGACCAGTTGGGGGCCATTGCAATAATTAAGGCTGGAGTTGTGGTGGCGTGGATGGGGGGTTGGGTGGCAGTCGAGGTTGTGAGAAGCGGTAGGGTTCTGGATTCATCTGGAGGAAAGTAGAGTTCATGAGAATTTTGTCTGAGGTGATTATTAGACTCAAATAAATTACTGATTATTTGTAAAAAGGCAAACCCAGATCTTGGAGCTTATCTGTGACGTTCAATCTTTTTCATGTGTCATATTTTTAAACAGTAATTTGAAAAAGTTAGGGTAAAAAAATGCAACTACAACTATGATAGAATTTTACTAAAGGAAATTGTTCTCAGTGGATTTTGGTGTTTCTTACATATTCATTGCTATGATTCATATATATTAGAAACACTAAATAGTTTTAATTTATGCAAATCAAATATTCCTAGCAATGGGCCTTTGATGGGGCTAGGTGGATGAATTTTGAGATGTTTGCATCATATGTCCATCCCATTCTAGTTTACAAAACTACCAGTTTGCTTTACATTTTGCTATAGGCAGTGACTTGAAATTTTGTATTTTAAATGCATTAACTCTCTGGTTCTAACTGCATTTTTGTTTATTTGTTTTTTAATTTTTTCCTTATCAGAAGGAAACTGTTTCCCAGAATGGGATGGACTCATCTGTTGGCCTAGAGGAACAGTGGGAAAAACGTTGGCTGTCCCATGTCCTCCTTATATTTACGACTTCAATCATAAAGGTATTTAATTTTTTATGAAATGATTCATTTGGAATAGAAACTTCCTTTTTTAAAAATAATAGACTCTATAAGAACTGAGCAATCTCAGTGTTTTTCTTCACATCTTTATAGGAGTTGCTTTCCGACACTGTAACCCCAATGGAACATGGGATTTTATGCACAGTTTAAATAAAACATGGTCTAATTATTCAGACTGCCTTCGCTTTCTGCAACCAGATGTCAACATAGGAAAGGTAATGGTATTTTTGTATTTGTGAGCCCCTAAAGGAAAACAAAATGATTACCAACCACTGTACAAAAAACTCTTTTATTATCTGACACAAATATCAAAAAAGATAAAAGCAAGGTTGAAAGCTTTTCAGATACCTAGTTAAGGAGAGGTCTAGGACCTGAAACATTTTGGTATTTTCTTTTGGTTAGAATTACCTGGCTGAGATATATGTATGTATACTTATGTGTCACTTATATTACATTATGTTTATATTATATTATATGATGCTGTATTATGTGTAAAAATCCAAATAGGTAGTCAGCAATATAATTCATGATTTTTTTCTTGGTTACATATGAATAGCAACATCTTGTCTCACTATATGTTCCTGGAGTAACTTTATATTGTATAGATGTGTTTTTCATCTCGTAAGATTTGCCAGTAGGTGATTTCATTAGTACAGGAAAAATTAGAGTATGTAGAGTTAAAGAGGAGCAAGGGGCTGTCTTATAGATCTTCTCACATAATACCTTAATTGTACACGTGTGTCAACTTAGAACCAGAGACGAGGGGTCGATCAAAGTGACACAGCTCAGTTATGACAGGGTCTAGAGCAGGGCCCTGCTCTCCACATTTTTTATCGGTGCTATTTCTGATATGGTAATCACATGTAAACTTCAGAAACCTCTAGATAGTTACTTTTAGGTTATATATGGTAGATAGATTAAAAGTCATGCTTAAATTCCTGTCACTCAGACCTCATCTATAAAATGCATGGTGCTCTAGGGATGAGCATAACTTCACCATAGTCATATGATGGTAGGGGTGAACATAAGTTGAAGTATAAATGATTTTATGAGGCCCCTGAGAACAGTCATAATATATAACTCTCCTAACATCAGACGTTTTTCTTTATGCTTGGTGGTCTTTTTTGGTTGTGGGGAAGGAGGAGCAGTGGCATGAGAATTGGTGAGTTGGAGAGTTCCTTGTTTGATTAGGCATTAATAGTCAGGACTTCTTTCCTTAATTTTTTTTCTAACACAAAACGCTACCACCTTAAGGACTCTTTAGTAAGTTGCTAAAAGACTTCAGTTTTGTATTTCATTGTTGACATGCTTCTTAGATAAAATTAGCTAATGTGAGGAGATTATTGTGTATGTTACAGTGGAGCCAAAGCCAAGTTAATGTAAAACACTTTAAAATAACTTCAATTTCACTGAAATAGATAAACGTTCACAATGTTTAGTGTTCTGTGTTATAAATTTGTGGATTAAATGACAAATGCAAGTCTTTCATAGCTTTTAAATGGCATTAAATTATATCATGATTTTTTTAAATTTTTTTAAAATTTAATTTTATTTTTTAACTTTACAATGTTGTATTGGTTTTGCCATATATCAACATGAATCCTCCACAGGTATACACGTGTTCCCCATCCCGAACCCTCCTCCCTCCTCCCTCCCTGTACCATCCCTCTGGGTCGTCCCAGTACACCAGCCCCAAGCATCCAGTATCGTGCATCGAACCTTATATCATGATTTTATTTACATTGAACTCTAATATTACAACCATTCTTTTTGACTACTCTGTATTCCAAGAGTCAAAATATCAAAGGAAAGTAAAATATCCAAAATATATACTATTTTATATGAACATGATTTAAAATTTAACTGAAAAATTTGACTAATTTTGTTAGCCATAGTAATTTTATCTCCTTAATTAAAAATAGAGTGTTTTCTGTTGTTTACAACCCTTAAGTAATAATCTGAGAAAACTTAAGAAATGTAAAAAATCTTTTAATAAGAAAACTGGCTATGTCCTAAAGTTTTGATATGCTGTAGGGCAAAGTGATATTACTTATGAGATATTAATTATTATGGTTGTAATCAGAATTTTTGTATAAGAAACAAAAGATAAAAGTAAAAACAGTGAATTTAGAATACATGCCACATTTTTATAGGGAAAATAAGACAAAGATTTTTAAAATATCTATTGTTTTGTTCTTTAAATAATTTTCATATCATTGACTTGACAAATGAGAGAATTACTTTTAATAAAAAAAGGGAGAATGGCTTCCTCAGTGGATCAGTGGTAAAGAATCTGCCTGTAATGTGGGAGACATGGTGATGTAGGTTTGATTCCTAGGTCAGGAAGTTCCCCTGGAGGAGAAAATGGCAACCCCACTCCAATAATCTTGTCCAGAAAACGATTTCAAAAATTAAAGGACAAATAGGCAGGGATTGCTTATGAGGGGCCATGAAGTTGTTAAATTCTTTAGGGTATTATATTTAAAGCATCAGCATACTGTAGAAATTATTATATATCCTTCTGTCTAAAGGCTATATGAATTTTTGGACAAAAATTTAACAATATATATTAATAGACTTCAAGAGGGTCTTATCCTTTGATCTTATAATTTTGTTTCTGAGATTCAAGCATAAAGATTTGGAGTTGGGGGGAACTGAATGGAATAGTGTTCATTGAACCATTAATTATTATAGTGAATATTTTGAAGAATTTAAATTTCCAGTGAAGAATTGGCTAAGTCAGCTGAAATATATATTTTGTGTAAAGAGTTTGTGGTCTTGGGAAATCCCTTTGTTATTCAATTACTTGGAAGAAAATCAGATAATAAAGTTGTATATAAATTGGGAATGCAAATATTCAAAACAATGGGAAATGATAAACAGAAATAGAATGAAAAGAAATATATGAAATGCAGTGTTTCTTTTTGCTTGTGTGGGAATTATGGAGTTTTTCCCCTTCTCTCTCTCTTTTTTAATTTTACACATTATCCAAATATTTTCTACAGAAGTTTAACATTTTATTAAGAGAAAATATGTCATAAATGTTTTAAAAAGGCAGTAAGAGACAGTCTTCTGCTTCCAGTCAGCATGTGAGAAGTTGCAGCATTAAGAATAAGCTGAGTAAGATGCAACATTAATAATTTGTAAAAGCCTGTCAGTGAGCTGAAGATGCCAAGAAATCTAAATGAAGCTAATTGCAGAAAGAGGAAAGCCTCTTCTTATGACAGAAGAAACCTGTGGCTGTATTTATCCCTGTTTCTGCACTAGAAGAGGAGCAACCAGGCTATAGAAGGGGATAAAAAGAAAAGAACCATTTTTAAAAGAACTTTCATCAGACGAGGACTAGAATAAAGGCTTAGAATTCCAAGAAATGAAGCCCAGTCAGGGTGAGCTATTACCCATCAGCCAGTTCTTACCCATGAGCCTTCACTGAGTTTCTGGAGGCAGTGAGTTAAAGGCTGGGGACAGTGTAGGTGGACGCAGAGAAACTTCCCAAGATGTATGTAGGACCCTCACTGGGTGAGAGGTAGCTGTTAGTTGAAGGCATGGGACAGAACAGAGGAGCTGAGAGATATCTCTTGGGGTATCTGGGGCCCTCACTTACAGCATGACTGCTGAGGGAGGGCAGGAAAGCTGAGAGAAACCCCCAAGATGACAAATCTCAGTGAGTGAAAAGCCTGATAAAATAGAGCTGAAAAAGATCTTTTCTAGACACAAGAGGTCTTCATCTAAAATGAGACAGTGGCTAGCCGAGAACTGGAGCAGAGCAGCATAATGGACAAACATGTGCTGAGATGCAGAAAGCCCAGGGCAGGCTAGAGAGCAAAGTGAAATTCACAGCAAAGTGAAATTAAAAGACAAAAAAGGTAGGGAATGCTTATGAGAGGCCATGAGGTTGTTAAATTCTTTAGAGTATTATATTTAAAACAGCAGCATACTGTAGAAATTATCATATATTCTTGTGTCTAAAGGCTATATGAAGTTTATATAGCTGATGGATGGTTCAGAAAGCAGAAAGAGTTTCTCTGCAGCTTAGAAAACCTTCAGATGGACAAAACCGCAAATAATGGCCGCTAGAGGCTGCTGGTGCTAAGATCCCATCATCTACTGCTGCTAAATTGCTTCAGTCGTGTCCGACTCTGTGCGACCCCATAGACAGCAGCCCACCAGGCTCCCCCTTCCCTGGGATTCTCCAGGCAAGAACACTGGAGTGGGTTGCCATTTCCTTCTCCAAATGCATGGAAGTGAAAAGTGAAAGTGAAGTTGCTCAGTCGTGTCCGACTCTTAGCGACCCCATGGACTGCAGCCTACCAGGCTCCTCCGTCCATGGGATTTTCCAGGCAAGAGTACTGGAGTGGGATGCCATTGCCTTCTCATCTACTGAAGGAAAATTTGGGATTCTGCTCTCAAAACCTAAAACCAGGATAAACAGAATCATGGAAAGAACAACGAACTGAGAAAAACTACAACAAACCCAACCCCAGATTAAAACAAAGTAATCCATCCTCACTACCCAAGAAGCCTGATAGAAGAAGATGACTACCCTTTTCAGCCTATTAATACTGATCTCAGGTGGCCTCTGTCTGCAATGGCTTGGGGCTGGACTTGGATTTCCAGCCAGACGTGGGCTGGATTGCAGCGGTGAAGGCACCAGATCCTAGTCACTTAGACCAGTGGTCAGTGACAAGGGCCCTGGCCCTTTGGCTTTGGAGAAAAGAGTTTCCACAAAGATGGAAAGTAGTGAAGCAAGTAAAGTATTTACTAAGAGGAGAAGAGTACAGTACATGTGGAATAGACACGCAGGGAAAGTCACTGAGTTGCACCTTCATGGCAGTTTAAATCACTAATATGGGGCATATTAGTTTCATATTTCTTTCAGGTTTCCTTTGGTCAATCATTGTGATTTGCCTGGTTCACAGTCCATATTTGGTATATCTCAGAATCCTCCCATGTGTGCACATGCATCTCTTAGCCAAGATGGATCCTACTAAAGAGGCGTCTGGGTGGAACATCCCTTGACATGACTCCCCTTTGGCCTCCAAGTGGCCCTTTCTGCACATATGTGGTCCAGGAGATCTCCCAACTTCTGGAAATGAGAACTATGTGGTCTGTGCAGGGTCCAGCCTCCTCCCTTAATTGTCCCGCTATTCTTATCTTAGAGTTTTGGTCAATAGAAAATGAATCTCCAATTTGCTTTACCCTGGTGGGAGGGGGGCGCCCATCTGCCTCCTGCCTCAATATTATATGCTTCAGTCCCAACTCTTCTGTTACTTACAGTGCCCATAATGTAATAAAAATTACAGAGTAGGGACCCCAAATCTAGAGTAAAAACAAAGCAGAAAAAATAGATGATCCAGATGTTGTAATTTCCAGGTAATGACTCATAAATATGTTAGCTGATTTAGTGAAAAAAGTACATAAATAGATGGGGAAACTGACAGAGAAATGAAAACTTAAAAAAAAAAAAAAGGAAATTCTAGAATTGAAATATTCAATTCAAAATGAAGAATTTGTTTGATATGCTCAATAGAATACTGGACACAGAATGAAAAAGATTAGTGAACTTGAAGGCTACAAAAATTTTCCAAGTGACACATTAAGAGAAAAAGTAAATTTAATAAACAAAACCATCTGAGACTGTGAGATAATATGTAATTGCCTACGATATATGAAATTAGGGGTAAGAAGAGGGGGAAGAAATAGGACAAAATAAATATTTCAGAAGGCAATGGCCAGTAAATTTATGAAGTGGGTGAAATAAATCAATCACAGGTCCCAGGCATTCAGGAAACCCTAGGCAGCTTAAATAAAAAGAAAACCATACTTTGACACATCATAGTTAAAATGCTGTAAATCAAGGTAAGAAGAAAACCTTAGAAGCAGTGAGAGGAAAAGCGCACGTGATGTTCAGGAGAACAAAAACTAAAAGGATGCTTGTCGTTTAGTTAAACAGCAGAGGCCTGAATACAATGGAATGGCATCTAAAAGTGGTAATATGCATTAAGATAAAGGGAAAATAATGATATTTTTCGGACAGAAACAAATCTGAGCAAATTCATCTTTATCAGACTTCTGTATAAGAAATGCTCAAAAAAATTCTCTAGATGGGAGAGAAATATATCAGATGGAAGCAAAGATTGACAGGAAAGAATGAGGAGTACCAGAACAGATACATATGTGGATAAAAATGACAGACTAAAATAATAAGCAGAACTATATACCTATCCTTATTTATTGCTATGTTTATATCCATCTTTATATCTATAATTTAATTCATTTAAAAGTCTGCTGACTGCTTAAAGCAAACATAATAACCTCTCATTAGGGTTTATAAATTACGTAGAACAAAATCTAGATGTGACAAAGGTTAAGGGAGCAAAATTAGGTACATAATTTCAAATATCTGTTTATATGGTGAAATAGTTCAATATTATTAAATGTAGGTCTGATAAGTTCAAGATGCATAACCAAGTCTCTATAGTAACTGCTAAAAGATAACACAAGTGAAATACTAATAAATACCTGATTGAGTTCCCCATTCCCCAACCCCCAATAAAAGGTAAGGAAATAGGTACAGAAGCTCAGAGAAAAGATAGACGTATAGAATGCAAATACCTATATGTTAGATCTAAACCCAGTCACAGCAATGATCGTATTTGAGGTCAGTGAACTAAACATTTCTCTTAAAAGGCAGAGATTGTTAGAATGGATAATAAAAGTATTGCTCAACTGTATGCTGTCTTTGAGAAATGTAGACATCAAGAAAAAGAGCATTACCAAGACAGAGCAATATTTAAAATTATAAAGAATCAATTTACCAAGAGGAAATAATCCTAAATATATATGCGTTTAGGAGCTTCAGAGTCTTCCCTGATGGCTTGCTGCTGCTGCTGCTAAGTCACTGCAGTCGTGTCCGACTCTGTGCAACCCCATAGATGGCAGCCCACCAGGCTCCCCAGTCCCTGGGATTCTCCAGGCAAGAACACTGAAGTGGGTTGCCATTTTCTTCTCTCTGATGGCTTAGTCGGTGATAAATAATCTGCTTGCAATGCAGGAGACCCAGAACTTGATGACTGGGTCCGGAAGATCCTCTTGAGAAGGGAATGTCTATCCACTCCGGTATTCTTGCCTGAAGAATCCCATGGACAGAGGAGTCTGGCGGGCTACAGTCCATGGGGTTGCAAAGAGTCAGACACGACTGAGAGACTTTCACTTCACTTTACTTCATTCACAATAATTGAAAAATTCACATTCTTTTAAAGTACTCACCAAAGGTTATCAAGATAGAACATACGCTGGGGTATAAAACAAGTTTCAATAAATCTCAAGATTAAAATCACACAGCTTATGTATATTCTTTGACCACAAAAGAATCAATAGAAAATCAACTAAAATATGTAGAGAATTCATAAATAGTTGAAAATTATGTGACCAATGACAAAAGTTTGGATAAATGGAAACCAATACAATATTGTAAACTAATTAGCCTCCAATTAAAATAAATAAATTTAAATTAAAAAAAAACTAATGTAAAAAAAAAAGAAAGCTCAATATATATCAAAGACTGTGGGAAACAGCAGAAGCAGATGTTGAGATAGATTTATAGCTCTCAATACTTAATTAGAAAAGAAGAAAGTTGAAAATTCAGTGATCAAATCTTCCACATTAAGTTATACAGTGTAATACCTAGAGCCACCACCAAAAGCCACCACCAAAAATATACATCAAAATGGAATTCTACAAATTGTTCAAGTAATGCAGGGATGGCCAGAAAATTAAAACACAGAAATGAAAAACGTAACAGAAAATAAAAATATAAAATGGACTTAGCCTTAATATTATATCAGTGTTATATTAAAAACAAATATCTTAAGATACCAATTAACAGAAATTAGAAGAGTCTATAAGAAACATGACCCAACTTTGTATGTTATCTACAAAGTCTGAAACTCATTTCAAATATAATGGTGGTTATGTACATACCAGGCAGTGTGCTAAGTTACTCAGTCATGTCCGACTCTTTGTGACCCCATGGACTGTAGCCCTCCAGGCTCCTCTGTCCATGGGATTCTCCAGGCGAGAATACTGGAGTGGGTTGCCATGCCCTCCTCCAGGGGATCTTGCTGACCCAAGGAGTGAACCTGTGTCTCTTACGTCTCCTGCATTGGCAGGCAGGTTCTCTACAGCTCGCGCCACCTGGAAAGCCCTAGTTTAGTTATCTCTCTTAATTATTCTAATCATTTGCCACAAACTGTGCAGCAATAAAAAAGTACAAACTTGGTATGAGTAACAACCTGAATGGATCTTGAGGTTATTACTCTGAGTGAAAAAAGCCAGATTTAAAGTTCATGTTCTGTAGGATTTCATTTCTCCATTTATGAAACGACAGAATTGCAGAGATAGAAAACAGATTAATGTTTGGTGGGTGATAAGGATGGTGGAGAGGAAGAGGGTAGGTATGACTGTAAAAGGAACAGCAGGAGGAAGATCTTTGTTGTGATGGAATATTTCTGTAGCTCGACTGCAGAGACATTTAAAAATTTTTTCATGTGTGATAGATAAAATGACACAGACTGTAAACACCTGAATTGTACCAATGCCAAATTCCTAGTTTGGTATTTTAGTGTAATTAGATGCGAGCATTGGAGGATACTGGTGAAGGGGTACAGAGGACCTTTCGTACTGTCTTTTCCTACTTCTTTTGAATCTATAGTCATTTTGAAATACAAAAGAAGAAAAAGGAATGAACTGTTGATTCATGTAATAATATCAGTGAATATCATAACAGTGTCTTGACAAAAAGGAGTGTACAGTGTACACTACATAATTCTAAGAAGTCTGAGAAGAGTCAAGAAATATATGAAGTATATGAATAGATAAAGCCAATTTGTGATGACAGAAATTGGAACAGTAGTTAACCTGGGGGGTGGATGGTGGGTGGATTTTTGACTAGCTAGTGGCACAAAGAACTCAGTTTGTCAAAACCCATCAAACTGCTCATTTAAAATCTGCACAGTTTGCTTTCATAGAAAATACAGCTTGGTAGAAAAGCGAAAGAAAACTAGAAATAATATTCCAAAAGTGATATATCCTTTTGACTAGTTTTAAAATCATCCTTCAATGTGTTTTATTTACTCCAAATACCACGTTAGATATACAATTCCAACTAGTTAAAATGAACACTGCAAAAACTCTATGAAGTGAATCTTGAAACATTGAGTTAAAGCAAGAAGAAATGCCAATTATTTTATGTTAACCCTGACTTGAATTTGGGGAGTAAAAAGAAGGCCGTAAAAATAATCTATATATTATATGAATGTGCCAACACATTGCCTATCTTTTAAATGCACGGTCTTAATTTACCTCCATCAAATATGCTTTTCTGATTAAATCTCTTGCCCTGCAGCAAGAGTTCTTTGAACGCCTCTATGTCATGTACACTATTGGATACTCTGTCTCCTTTGCATCCCTGGCCGTGGCTATTCTCATCATTGGTTACTTCAGGTGAGTAATTCTCAATCCCTTCCTCCGTGAAGGGGCAGGTCTGTTTCTTATTCATCAAAGATACAGACCTCTCACAATCTGTGCCTCCAGATACTTTCCCTAAACACGCGTTTCTGAATTCAACCTTGTGTTATATTATTTGACTTTGATAAGTTTTTTTTGATGAAAAATTCAGGGTTATTCTTCATTGTTTGTTTAAAGACTTAAAGCCTCAATGCGGTATTAAACCATTAAAACAGTGTGTCTGCATTGCAGTCTATTTTTGCTAAATGATGCAGAGTATTGTCAAAGGAGTTAGAAAAAATTTCATTCATGATGTGAAGGCTTATTTCACCTTTTCCAAATGATTTTGGTGGCATGGGACAGAAATTCATCTTAAATAATCTCTAGATGATTCAATACCATACAAGAAGAAATAGGGGCTTCTCAGGTGCGTCAGTGGTAAAGAATCTGCCTGCCAATGCAGGAGATGTGAGTTTGATCTCTGGGTTGGGAAGATCCCCTAGAGAAGGAAATGGCAACCCACTCTAGTATTCTAGCCTGGGAAATCCTATGTACAGAAGAGCCTGGTGGGCTACAGTCCATGGAATCACATAAAAGTTGAACATGACTGAAGCAACTTAGCATGTACGCACATATAATGTAATGGTATATTATAATACTATACTGTAGTATAATATTTAACACTGCATAATCTGGATAAACATGGTAGCTGATCAGGGTATATTTGAAATTAATTCTCAAAAAATTATATTTTAGTTTTTGACTCCAATTGTTGCTCTTTTTGTTCAGGTTTATTATATTCTTTTTGGGGGTAGTTTGAGCTCATTTATGTATTTTCTTTCTCCATTTCTAATTTTATTCAAATCTAAATACTAAATATTTTCTCTCCGTAGACGACTGCATTGTACTAGGAACTATATCCACATGCATTTATTTGTGTCTTTCATGCTGAGAGCTGCAAGCATCTTTGTCAAGGACGGAGTGGTCCATGCTAACATAGGAGTAAAGGAGCTGCAGTCCCTGATACTGCAGGATGACCTACAAAGCTCCATAGAAGTGCCTGCTGTGGACAAATCACAATATGTAAGTGTTTTCCTCATGACCCCTTACATGGCTCACCACTTCTAAAAGTAAAAGCAAAACCTACCTGCAAAACTAGAAGGTTGGGATTTAAAAACCCAGGGGATTTACTTCCTTTATTAAAGACCCAAAGACTTGTTCCTGTGTAAGATTCCATAGTACTTGATTTTGCTCTTAGATATCCTAGTGTTATTAAGTATGTAGAATTACCCAGTCATTCAGTTAATGGAAAGCATTATCACCTTGAAGTGGTATATCTGGAAATTAGGTAGAGTAGACTGATTTCTTGATGGTATGAATTAATGCCATAGTTATCTTTGTCCTTTTCCCTGTAATTCATTGTCGTCCCTGCTGATTATAATTCTGCATTGGCTTTGTGACTTGTTTAAAATGAAGGATGAAGTGGGTGTGATGGTATGCCAGTTGAAGGTAGACTTCTATGAGTGAATCTAGTCAAGATTACCTGAGCTTCTCCCAGATCAGTAGAATCACCTAGCCAATCCATAGATTCATAAGGCACATTAAATGTTTAGTGTTGTAAGCCATTTAACTTTTTGGAGTATAACAAAGTCCAGAATAAAATAAATTCATGGTAGAATGATAGATAAATTTCTTCTTTATTCTTCTCTGTACCTTCCTAATTTTCTCTGATGATCAAGTATTCTTTTTTGAATAAATTGAGGAAAGGTGATTTCTTGTTACTTCTAAAGGAAAAAAAAAATCTTATTTTGAAAATAAAATCAAGCCAGCAGTCTTAAAAATGTTACATTTAAATAACATTGTTCTGGCCTCTTTAAAAAGTCTTGGCTTCCCCATGTATAAGAGACTTTAGATTCTAAAAAAGAAATGGAGGAACTGCTTTTTAGTGGTCTAATGTTGGAAACAGTATGATTAGGAGTTCTAATATGGTGCCGTGTTGGTTTATTTGTAACAGATTGGGTGCAAGATGGCTGTTGTGATGTTTATTTACTTCTTGGCTACAAACTACTATTGGATTTTGGTGGAAGGTCTCTATCTGCATAGTTTAATCTTTGTGGCATTCTTTTCGGACACCAAGTACCTGTGGGGCTTCACCTTGATAGGCTGGGGTAAGGCATTTCTGTCTCCTTTCCTTTTCAAGTGGATTATGGATTTCAGGGCTTTGTGTCATGCCTGTCATCAGCATTCTTTCAGCTCTTTTCCTGGAATAATCTCTCCCCACCCCATCTTTATCTTTCCTTTCTCTTTAATTATTTATTGAGGAAGATCGTTAAAATCAAGTCTATGATTCTCCCAGTGGTAACAAACTTTTCACGTTTAACTTAGGGTTACTGTTCTTAGACTAGATTCTTGAGAGGATTCTTTGGGGGATATACCTTGCTTGCCTTACACATTTAGAACTGCTGTGCTCATCATGTCTTATGCCAGTGTCTTGATTTAACTGTAATTCCATTCTACAAATTTTGATTTTTAAATTTCTAATCCATAATGATGCATCTTTGATTTATAATTCTAGATCATATGATGAGAATGACAGAAAGGAATTTATAGAACCATCTTGGCTGTATTTAACACTACAAATTACAAGCTAATTATGTAGACTTACCATGTCTTTTGGGAGGAAATAGTTAGAATGACTTTTGGCATAAGTAATTAAAAAAAAAAGATTCAACTCACATTCCAAAATGCCTTTTCAGTCCTAGAGGGATTATTGAACCAGGAACTAACTCAATGTGATATGGAGAAAAAGTGTTGTTTGTTTGTTATAGTTTAAGAGAAATTAAAACTCATATGTGGTTAAAATTAAGAAGTCTCAAGATTAACAATTGTTATTTTAATTTGTAAATGAACAGGTGGTCAGCAAAGGGAAAAAATTAACTAAGTGGCTCAAGATTAACTTTGAAGGTTTTTTTTCCCCTCTAAAATAAGAAAGTTTTTTTTGCCTGTTTTGCCTTAACATTGTCTTAACATTTAAAAATGTAAAGTAAGGGATATTGAATTTCCTGTTACTTAACAACCTTGAAGAAGACAAAGGGTCAATTTACTGTTACTCTTTATTTATTATGAAATTCTAATTGTCGTGAATAAAATTTTATTTCTGAAAAAAGTTTGGTTTTAAGCTGTCCCCTTATCTTTGACTACCAGTTACTAAAATAAAAAAAGATACATTTAATATTTTGGGGAGGTACTTTGGTAATTCTCTCAATTATAAACTCAAAAGAAGTTTATAAAGTTGATAGAAAATTCAACAGTGACTTTGAGTTTGATTTTATTTTTTGGCTTGCTATGACACTGATCACACTAGTAATTAATAAACTTGTTTTTTCTTTATTTACGAATTGGTTTGATAGTCAGCTGCTCAGTCCTCTATCAAATCTTATTTGGGCTGTATCACTCAGTCTGTTGCTTCATAAAGTCAGGGGTTTGTCTCACTGAAACCCAGGAAGTGTTAGTGGCTCTAGTTGTGTCCAGCTCTTTGCAACCCCATGAACTGTAGCCCACCAGGCTGTTCTCTTAATGGGATTTTCAAGAATACTGGAGTGGGTTGCCATTCCCTTCTCCAGAGAATCTTTCTGACCCAGGGATTAAACCCGAGTCTCTAGCTTGTCCTACATCGCAGGCAGATTCTTTACCATTTGAGCCACCAGGGAAGCTCTGAAACCCAGGAAACTAGTTTTCAAATCTTTCTATGAAAAATTGAAAAAAAAAAGTAGTTAGGATTCCAGTGAGCTTCTATACAGGTCTTAGTTTCTTACCTTCCTTACAACTTGTGTTAATTTCCCCAGAAACATTTTGGCATAGGAGTGACAACTATAGAAGATAACCATCACAACTTGAAATCGTCATTTCATTGAATGGTTTAATAACGTGCATGAAAGCAAGTAGGATTTACGTGAAAGCTCACTTTTATAAATCATATTACATGCAATATTATGCTCACTTAATTAACCACAATTTAAAACAGTAACAACTAATCTTTTTCTATGTTGTATATTACGTCTCTAGTACTTATTTATCTTATTTCCGGAAGTTTGTACCTTTTGTTGTGCTTATTAGTGGAAGTTTGTACTTTTGACTGACCCTTCTGGTGGCTCAGATGGTAAAGCGTCTGCCTGCAATGTGGGAGACCTGGATTTGATCCCTGGGTCAGGAAGATCCCCTGGAGAAGGAAATGGCAACCCACTCCAGTACTCTTGCCTGGAAAATTCCATGGACTGAGGAGCCTGGTAGGCTACAGTCCATGGGGTTGCAAAGAGTCGGACATAACTGAGTGACTTTGCTTTCTTTTCTTTCTTTTCTTTTCTTAAATATAGAATTAAATGCAATTTTAAAATGTGCAGTTGGAGCCAAGAATAAGGTGCCTTATTTATGAGAAAACTGAGTCAGGAATAGGAAAAATTAAGGCTATGATTGGTTGAAAGAATAGAAACATAGTTATCATTAGAATTTGCTTTTGCTTCTCTGTACATCTTGTTTTGTGATAAAGATGTACAAAAACAGTCATTTTAAATATCAGTCTTCAATTTACAAAGGCAGATACAGCATATGTTCTTCTTTAGATGGTAATTTCCTTCCTTGCCAATTTATTATTAAGAACCAGCAAAATCAATGTAAATAAATACAGCTCCACACATCATTACAGTGTGAGTAATAAAGTGCTGAGTGTTTACCTACCAAGTGAGTGAAGTGAAGTCGCTCAGTTGTGTCAGACTCTACAACCCTGTGGACTGTGTCTACCAGGCTCCTCCATCCATGGGACTCTCCAGGCAAGAATACTGGAATGGGTTGGCATTTCCTTCTCCAGGGGATCTTCCCGACCCAGGGATCAAACCTGGGTCTCCCACATTGCAGGCAGACGCTTTAACCTCTGAGCCACCAGGGAAGCCCATTTACCTACCTTTAGGGAGCCTAAAGTTATAATGTACAAGATAGAAAAAAAGGCTTCAATCTTGCTTATTTATCCTTATTGAATGTGGTAATTTACCTCTGTATTAGCAGCCATTCTTAATTTTCACCTGTCAGATGAGATGCCAGAATGTATGTATTATCATATAAAAGCACTTAACTTTTGGGCTTCCCTAGTAGCTCAGCTGGTAAAGAATCTGCCTGCAATGCAGGAGACCCTGGTTCAATTCCTGGGTTGGGAAGATCCTCTGGAGGAGGGCATGGCAACCCACTCTAGTATTCTTGCCTGGAGAATCCCCATGGGCAGAGGAGCCTGGTGAGCTACAGTCCACGGGGTCTCAAAGAGTCAGACACAGCTAAGCACAGCACAGCACACTGAGCTTCCCTGGTGGCTCAGATGGTAAAGAATCTGCCTGCAGTGCAGGAGATTGGGGGTTCAATCCCTGGTCACAAACATTCCCTGGAGAAGGGAATGGCAGTTTATGCCAGTATTCTTGCCTGGAAGAGTTCCATGGACAGAGAAGCCTGGCAGGCTACAGTCCATGGGGTCCCAAAGAGTAGGATGTGACTGAGGGACTAACACTTTCACTTTCATTTTGACAAAAATTTCCTAAAACATAGAATTTGAACAGATTTTTTAAAAGAGGGAGTTATATAAAAACAATAAATAAAACTGGAATATAGAGTTATAAAATTAAATAGCCACACAGGCAGACTGAGGTTAAATTCAACTAGATCACTAAGAAAACCAAAGAAATTCCCTACCGTAGGATATAACCTTATTTTAATTTTTCTGAAATTTTTTATCTACATCTATTTTTATGTTCCTTTGCTTATAAAAGATATTTGAAAAATTACAAATGTGTTTTTTAAAAGGTAAAAAATATTGTGTTAAAAGTGTTCTGAGTTAAATTTTTTTCTCTCTTTGTATGGTACTTCCTGTGGCCTCTCTTTCCTTTTTTTAAAACTTCTTTCTAAAAGGCCACATATCCATTAAATCCTTTGATCTTCTATTGCAGAGTTCTATAAAAGTATGGTTTGTGTTTTTTTCATGATGTCAGAGTCTAACTGAATATAGCATGAACTGAACAGTCCATCTTTACTGGAAGCAAAGACTCATAGAAAGTCAGTGTAATTAATAGATTTGATGTTGCAAGCTCATAGGTGATTATTATTTATGAAAGACAAATATGTCATGCTCAAATCATCAAGCTAACATAGCACCATTCTTTGGTAAGTTTTCAGTACCTGCAAATGCTTCTGTCTGGAGCCAATATGAACAAAAAGGAAGAGGATAAACTGATCAAAACATCCTAATTTTGTAACTTTCAGTGTAGCCTCTCTATGCCTTCCACCTTTAGAATGAGAAAATTCGAATTTTTAAAAACAATAGCCTTCCTGTCACTTCTCATGAGACCCTCTTTGTTGCTTCACGCTTCTTGGAAAGCATACGGCTGTTGGAGTGGCAAGAGGTAAAGTTATATGCACCGACCACTGCCTGCCTTTGACTTCAGGAACTTCAGTCCCCTCCTTACATAGCTTAACCTTATACCCCTCAAATGAAAATAGGGCCAATCTTCTTCTTCAGACTTTTGGGAACAAATAACATCAATGTACCAGCTCTCTTCTCAAAAGGACAAGGTGAAAATTAAGTGGAATTTTCTTGTTCACATAGTAACATTTTTCATGTCCAATTTTTCTCTCACCTTTTAATAGTATATTTTTATGTGATGAATATAAGAAAAAGATACCTTAATCCTGAAACAAATATTGTCTCTGAATCCTTTTCTGATTGCAGGGTTCCCAGCGGCTTTTGTGACAGTCTGGGCTGTAGCACGAGCAACTCTGGCTGATGCGAGGTGGGTGAAAAGGAAGAGGTAAAGCAAAAGCCTCAGATTTTCTCAAGTCTGGCTTCCTTGGAGTTCGCACTTGCGGCTGTTCTTGATGACGTTGCCCTTTAGGGACTACCCTATAGCCTCTCATATATTACCAGCCAGCTATCCATTCCAGAGTCATGAGACAGAAGGACTCACAGACCCAGTTGGGATGCTTGACCGCCATGGTTTATGAAATCAATTTGAAACATACCATAAGAAGCTGGGGGAAAGAGATGGGTTAGTTAACATACTTAGGATGTCGTGCACACAGGTGAAAGGACTGTACTAACTAATATATGAATATGCAATATTCATATCTCCTTTCTCTTACTCTCCACCACATCAGCATTCCCCACTCATCAGTTACGAGGGCCAGAAATAAGGTTGCAGCAAGGAAACCCACAGACAGAAGGTGCCCTGGGCCAGGGACACACACTTGCTGTCTCAGAGAGATGTAAGGGCAAGTTTATGTGGCCATGGTTCTAACTTGCCATGTAGGCTACTCAGCAGTCCTAGGTTTTATTTGCGTTCTTTGGGCAAAGGATATGTGGCCATGAGTTCCACCTGTTGGTGCTTAAGACATCAAGAATATCAAGGACTTCCTGTGTATCAAGGGATACTTTGTGTCTCATATATTTGGTGAACTGGATATTTAGTGCTCAGTTGCCCGAAGTATCTAGTACCTATGCTTAACACACACGTGTTCTACTTACTACTTACATATATGTGATGTCAAGTATAGGTTTAATCCACCTCTTTGTTTTCTTGTCTTGCATAGCATAGATAAATATATTAAAATGATAAACAAGTGCACATTAGAAGTGGAATCCATCCTAGGGAATCACTAGCCTCCCAGTTGCCTGTTTCTCTTTTGATGCTACATGACGCATGGATGCTGAAACATTCATTGCTTCATATTATTTCTATTTTTAGTGATGATGAGTCAAAGAAAGGAAAGGAGAACATAGAGAAGTATTCAGTCCCTGCTTTTTGCTTTCACTGTCAAACTTATTGCTTGGACTGAATGTATCTCCCCCAAATTCACATGTGGGAAACCCCAACCCCCAATGTGGCTGTATTTGGAGATAGTACCCTTAAGAAGGTAATTAAGGTTAAATGAAATCCTGAGGGTAGGATTCTGATATAACAGGATTAGTGTCTTTGTGAGAAGAGAAACCAGAGGGTGCCTTCTCTGCGTGTACATAAAGTAAACGTTTTATGAGCACACAGCAAGATGATGTCATGGATACTGGTTAGTGGTTAGGTAATGGTGATGTTTTAGGAATCTTGATTACCAGTCTTCTGGTTTTAACCAGCCCGGGGTCGACATGCTTGTAGTCAGCATGTAGTCAACATCCACTGGGCTGGTGCTTAATTTCTGCAGAACAGTGCAAAGTTATGCATTAGATCATTATCTATCTTTCTTTAGGAGAAACTAGGAGTCATGGAACTCTGTCGTTCATGTTGTTACTACTTTTCTTGCTTGACTGCTTTTCCTTTGTTTCTGCATTTTCTCACTTTCCTAATTAGTGACTGAGTCTGCTCTTCAAAACTTGGGGAAGCCCTTGAAAACTGTCGACTAAAAAATATAGTCACAACCTGAAAGTAGAATTATTTTGTTTGGTGTACATGTTTTGGACTCAGAGCCCGGGAGACCGTATCTCAGTAGCTCTGAGAAAACTGCTCCAAGGAGGCAGGAGGGGGAGTTAGGCTATATACAAGCTTGCAACAAAGGGAGTAAGCAGTCTGAACATCAAAGATTAGATATTAAGTTAAGGAATTTAGCATTCTATGTATGGGAAGGTGCAAGCCTCTGGGCTCACTGAATTCATTCTTCTCATATGCAGCTCAGCTCTCTGGTGCCAAATCCTATTTCCTTGTTCAACTTTAGGAGTGGCAGATGGCTGTTTCTTGCATCCCTTCCCCTAGTTCCTCAGCATTTACCTCGGCGAGGGAGAGGGGGGAAGTGGCAGCATCTGTTGGATCACAGTTTTGGGAACCCTCATTCACATTTGGAGGCCAGAAATTGCTGAAGGCTGTGACATTTCTTGTTTATTGATATGGCAGGAGATATTTTCATTTCACAAGGCTAAAGCTTTTTCCCAAATAAGAAGTGGAAATGTGGAGGGGCTTATACACAGAAGGATCCTGCAGGGTTTCATTTTTACTTACCTTTATCTCTTTTTGCTATTTGGATTTGCTGACACTTGGGGGTTAACGAGGGCTTCCCAGGTGGCGATAGTGGAAAAGAACCAGCCTGCCAAATGCAGGAGACCTGGGGTTTGATCCCTGGGTTGGAAAGATCCCCTGGAGAAGGAAATGTTAGTCTACTCCAATATTCTTGCCTGGCAAATTGCATGGACAGAAGAGCCTGGCAGGGTAGACCCTGGCAGAGTCCACGGGGCCACAAAGAGTTGGACGTGACTGAAGTGACTTAACACACACATGAGGGTTAATGTTATCTACATTGTTACCATTATTGTTATAGTTACACAGCAATATTGGAAATCTCAAAAAAACCCTGCAGCCTTGCTATTTGATTTCTTGAATGAGAGAGGGAGGTTGAGTCAGTAAAGAGGTGCTAAATAATTTTACCCTGAGATATGTAACCAAATCACTCAGATTTGGAATTTTAGAGAGGGTAGAACCAAAAGCATTGTTTGGTCCAATCCTCTCTTGTGAGAGATGAATAGAATGAGACCTGATTGCCTATACATATCCTGGAGCACTTCGACTCATTCATCCATTCCGTAGCTCTTCCAGGCCTTGAGCATGGAAAGAAAGCAAATATATTTATAGTGCATTATATATTGAATTAAATAGGTAGTTTCCTTAGTTATCTTGCGCTTTTTCTTAAAAATTATAAACTAGGTATTAAGTTATTAATAATCATAATTATTTTGCTGAACAAATAGGAACTATGAGTTTATTATTTTTAGAAAAAATCCATTAGGTACATGATACTTGCAAAACTACAGCTGATGCTAAATATTGCTCTAAAACAGACGAATTAATGTAAAAATATTAACTATAAGTTAGATCATATGACTCCTCTGCATAGCATATTTATTCCTACCTTACCTTAGATTAAAATCTTGAATTCTGTAGTGCTCTGATCTGAGTGTGATAATTGGGTTAAGAGGTCATTTTACATTTATTTTGCGTAGAAAATAAAACTGTGTTACCACATTCATGGCATAATTTCATAATTGCCTGATTTGATTTCTCATGAAATTCAGCTTGTCTAAGATAAAAAGATTCTTGGGTTTCTTGAGTGTCATCTGACCTACGTATTGTGTCATGTCACAAAGTTCAGGTAGAGAGAGCAGACTGGGAGCATCTCCAAAGGCCAGGTGGGGTCCTGGTTCATGTCTCTTACACTTGAGATTTATCTTTTTCTGATCTGGACTTTCAAAGCTAGAACTCTTATTTTCTCTGTATCTTGGACATTTAGAAATAAGCAGATAAGACCCAGTTTTAGACGGTACTTTAAACTATTGAATATACAAAAAGTTTCTTCCAGTTCTAAAGTTCTAGTGAAGTGTTGACTAACGTAGGGTAAGATAACTGAGGCCTGTAGTTTGTTGTTCCGTCACTCAGTCATGTCCGGCACCTTGCGACTGCAGCATGCCAGGCTTCTCTGTCTTTCACCATCTCCCAGAGCTTGCTCAAACTCATATCCATTGAGTTGGTGATGCCATCCAACCATCTTGTTCTTTGTTGTCCCCTTCTCCTCCTGCCTTCAATCTTTCCCAGCATCAGGGTCTTTTCCAATGAGTCAGCTCTTCACATCAATTAGGTGGCCAAAGTATTGGAGGTTCAGTTTCAGCATCAATCCTTCCAATGAATATTCAGGGTTGATTTCCTTTAGGAAATTTCCTGCAGTTTAGATTGGACAAATGACTTAAAGAGTGAATAATTTTCTCTTTCTTTTTAACTTACAAAAGCAAAAACACCTTATGAGATACTTTATTACTGTCTCCCTGCTCACTCAAAGGAGATAAGAGATGCCAGTAGGAACATTAAGGCTTGCAGTAAAAAGGACCAAGAAATGTTACACTCTGTCATTTCTGGGAAATCTGCATGGCTTTAAGGTTACTTCACTTCCTCTTCTCTTATCAGAGTGTGAGTGTTGGAGATAATACAGTATGCCAATACTGGGTCCTTTTGGGAGACAGTACATTTCCTGCTCCCAGCTTGGCTGAAGGACCTACTTTCCTGTCTATGCTCTACTATTCAAGACAACTGTGTTTTATGCTCTACCATTCAGAGTTACATATTTACTGACATTTATTCCTGCATTTCCGAGGGTGTTAAAATTTATTTTAAAAAATCTGAACAGAGAGTAATTTCTTGGCCATGTTGACAAACACAGTGTGAGCTGGGTCATTGAATAATTAATGATAAGCAAGAATCAACAGCATTTCCTTAAAAAAAAAATCTGAAACCTCGGTTGCCTCTTATCAAAGGGCAAATTTAAAACTTCGACATTGAAAATGATCAAAGTCAAGTTTTTCTTGTTTTTAGAAGTAGCTGATTTGACCTACTTCCAGGTACGAGGATTTTGTAGAGCTGATGTTGTAGCCACGCATTCCAGGAAACAAACTCTCTCAGAAGGACAATGCAGATAGTGCAGTGCAATTTATTACACTGGCGGGCCCAAGGCAGAGTCTCCTCTTAGCCAAGGACCCTGACCAGTCCTTGTGAAAACCTTATATACCCTGAACAAAGGGAAAGAAAGATACAGTCAAAGATAACCCGGGATTCATATGCCTTAGGCCTAGGTAGTTAACAGTGGACAATTATCAATAGGCCTGTGGTCATACCCCAATAAGCATAATAAAATTTATGATTCTATTCAGTTACACAGATAATTAGGGTATTCTTTTAGGAGACGAGAGTCTAGGTCTGAGCCCTGGGGCTCTTCCATCTCGGGCGGGCGGGGTTCTGGTTTTCCAGTTGGTATATTGTTCCCATAGATACTCGGCATATAGCTCAAAGTCCAGTCAGGCCCAAGATGGAGTTGTGCTTTCAAGATAAAGCCTGTTCTGTTTTCTCCTTCACTGAAATTGTGTGATTGAATTCCAGTGTGTTAGGAGACACCACAATGAAATGTCATTGTGGCAAAAAGAAAGAGGATTATAAAGGTATTACCAAATGTCAAAGCTGAAAAGAGAATTTATGAAATCCAAGAGTCTCATAGCTAGTGAATCAGTGTTCAATTTATATTTTCACAACACGTGCCACTTTCCTTACAGTAGGAAGCCTTTTTAGGGTGGTGTGATAGATGTTTTGCATGATTCCGTAACACTATCTTTTTCTTGTCTGGCTGAACAATGTGGAATATAGGTGCATGCAGATGATATTGGGCAGTGTTCAACACTGTGTAAACAAGTAACGTATGCAAGTTACTTGTGTAAACAAGTAACGTATGTTTGATGTCTATTCTGACTCAGTCTTCAAGCCCATTGATTTTGCTGATTTCAGCGTGGCTGGATCAGAATTACACTTTGGTGTAGGAGTTTGGTCGATTTAGCCTTCCAATGAAATGCTGGGCTACTGAGCTCTCTCAATACTGACATGGAAAGAAATTAAAGTTATGCTATAAAAAGGAAAAGGCAAGTTACAGAACAGAGTGTACATTGCATTTTTGTAAGATGGGGAAAATAAGATTATAGTATCTGTATGTGTTTGTTTATGCACAACAAAATACTGAAAGCATGCACAATAAAGTAATAAAAGGTATTAACCTGTAAGCAGAAGGGCAAGGTCGGATATAGACAGGAAGATGGGGAGGGCTGAAATGTCTCAATGTCTGTCTTTTTATATAGGTTGAGTTTTGAAATGAGAATATATTCAGTTCAGTTCAGTTCAGTCGCTCAGTCATGTCCGACTCTTTGTGACCCCATGAATCGCAGCACGCCAGGCCTCCCTGTTCATCACCAACTCCCGGAGTTCACTCAGACTCACGTCCATCAAGTCAGTGATGCCATCCAGCCATCTCATCCTCTGTCGTCCCCTTTTCCTCCTGCCCCCAATCCCTCCCAGCATCAGAGTCTTTTCCAATGAGTCAACTCTTCGCATGAGGTGGCCAAAGTATTGGAGTTTTAGCTTTAGCATCATTCCTTCCAAAGAAATCCCAGGGCTGATATCCTTCAGAATGGACTGAGAATGTATTGCTTACATAAAAATTAAAATTTTTGTTATTATATGTGTGCTGAAAATGTTTTACTTTCAAGAAATAGTTGAAATAGCCTTTTATTATCCATAATTTGTTAATTAATTTATTATTTTTATTTTTATTTTATTTTTTATATATTTTATTTTTTAACTTTACAATATTTTATTGGTTTTGCCATATATCAGAATGAATCCAATTAATTTAAAAGTAACTTCTTAATATAAGTTTATCATCTAGAATAAAAAAATTATCATTATATCACTAAAATTTCTTCATAAGATTTTATTTACTAATGCTACAATCAATGTTAGGTCTAAGGAGAGAGAAACTGAAGGCTTTATGTATCTTTAATTTTAAAAAACTGTTTAAAGTGTTATGTTAAAGTTTCAAGTGGAACTAGTTTTTCTTAACTCTGTTCCATTTATTCTAGTGTAAGACCTTTACCACAAACCAGATTGGGTGAAGTTCAACTTACTTTTAATTCAGTTAATTCAAAACATGTTTATTGGCTACCTAAATACTGTGTATGATCTAGGCACTTATAACAGAAAACAAAAACAACAGCAATCCGTGCCTATCTAAACTTAAATTCTAGTTGGAGTGAGCAGGAAGCAGAAAATAAGTATAGCAAATAGGTAAATTATATACTGGTGGCTCAGACAGTAAAGAATTTGCTTGCAATGCGGGAGATCCAGGTTCAACTCCTGTGTCAGGAAGATCCAAGATCCTTGGAAAAGGAAATGCCAACCCACTCCAGTATTCTTGCATGGAGAATTCCATGGACAGAGGAACCTGGTGATCTACACAGTCCATAGGGTTGCAAAGAGTCAGATACGACTGAACAACTAATGCATTTTTATTAATACTATTAAAAAAACTCTTAAAAAAAGAAGTTAAAAGTCATGATGTTATGCAAATATGAAATGACTACCTGTCAGAGATTTTTTGACTCACTGATTAGTTAGCTAACCAATAAGCTTAGCTTAGTAACCAGTGAGCTAACTGGTTCAAAGGAGAAATAAAAGAATCGCATGTTTATATTTAGTACTGTGAACGCTGAAATGATTTTACAAATAAATGTAAAAACTGGTCAATATTCACAGATCACTAGTCACTTACATTTCACCAAACAGCTAATTTTCCTTTCTAGGGATAAAAATCATTTGTATTCAGTTTTCTTCTACATTCCTATTAACAAGGATCATTTGCATTATTGTTAGTTTTATGTTGCATGTCTGTGGATAAGAATGTATTAATGTCAGTGTCTTATAGCCAATGGAGTAAATTCTGAAAATGGGAGGACTTTCTCTATCAACTGTTAAACTCTGTTTAACTGTTATGGCTCATTCCAGTGATATCAAAAGTAAAGAATCAATGGTACCACATTTAGAAGACTAATTTTTTGTGGCTCTGGAAACATAGCCACTTGACTCTTATTATAAAAATAATACACCACTCTTTATAATACTTATCCCCAAAGGGTAGCTAATAGTATAGAAAGCAGGACTCACTACATTTTTTTCCCCACTGAGAGTTTTAGGAGCTTTTTTTTTTTTTTTTGGTCTACTTGTTTCTTAATCAAAATCCTGGGTATGGAGTTTTTGGTAAAACTTAAAATGCTACTAAATTCTTATTTGCTTTGCCAGTCTATTCATGGAAGTTCTTTTTAATGTCTCAGATGCTGGGAACTTAGTGCTGGAGACATCAAGTGGATTTACCAAGCCCCAATATTAGCTGCTATCGGGGTAAGTTTAAAGGCCTGTATAGTTTTAAAAAAAGAAAAACAAGATGATAATTAAACTGCTGCTAAAATCCAGAGAAAATCTGTTGGTCACTTTGTTTATAAAAGTTTAGGAAACCTCACATTATATAGTAGCTGTTGAGAAAGTCTGGGTTGGGAATCCTTATTCCTTATTCCTGGATCCTTATTCCTGGCTGACACTGAGATCCATGAAGAAAGCACACACCCTCCCTTTAATCTGCTGGCACATAGGAAAAATTCTGGGACTTCAAAATATCTATGAACTTTTGCAGGTTCAAGCAGTTGGGAGGTCCTTAAACTCTTTCTTTTTTTCAGCCATTATTTTACAATGTTCTGATCACCTGGTAATAGGTCAGGAGGAGAGGTCAAGATGGAATAGCAAGAGAACAGGAATTATCAAGAGGGAAATATGGGAGTATGATTTATTATAAAGCATTGCTTAAAGCTTTTATTTGACATACTTTCCAAAAGGAGTTAAGAGAATTCCACACTGATATGTAGCCTCTAATAGGTACTAAGAAAAAGACTAGAGTTGGCAATCATATTGCATGGGACCTTATCTGCCTGTAATATTTCAAGTGTATATTACAGTTGATTTTTATTTGAAGGTTTGTCGTTTGTTTACAGATTTTGTGTGTGTCAGTTGCTCAGTTGTGTCCGACTCTTCGTGACCCTATGAACTGTAGCCTGCCAGGTTCCTCTGTCCATGGGGATTCTCCAGGCAAGAATACTGGAGTGGGTTGCCATGCCCTCCTTCAGGGGATCTTCCCAACCCAGGAATTAAACGTGCATCTCTTACATCTCTTGCATTGACAGGCAGGTTCTTTACCCACTAAGCCACCTTACTCACATCACCAATGTGGATGAGAAGTTTATATGCTGAGTTTTCTAGATTGCAATGTGAAACAGTTAAATCAGGTGATTGTGACTGAGGAAGTTAAAAGTCGTTCAGTCGTATTCGACTCTGTGACCCCATGGACTGTAGCCCACCAGGCTCCTCTGTCCAAGGGATTTTACAAGTGAGAATGTTGCAGAAACCAATAATCAAGAAACCAAGCACTACACCTGGAGAGTTGGAGAACACATGTCTATTATGCCGTTGGGCCCAAAGGAGAGTTAACACTCTAAGCTCTGAGCCCCGAACAAAGGGGTTACAGAGTTTTTATGGACACACTATAGTGGGCAACACTAGCTGTTAATAAGCTGATTCAAACTAAGGGGTTTCGAGCGTGGGAACAGCAGTCAAGATGGGGAGGGGAATGCCTGACCTTTACACGGACAGGCATGATTAAGCAGGTTTACAGGGGCTGGGCATTTGCAAACAGTAGGACAAGGGTGAGTGAGATAAGCTCCAGTTCCTAGTATTGTAAGTTCCCACTTTCTGAGACTATGTGACCTACGTGATCCAGACTTTGCAAGGAGCAAGCTGAGTTACAGAGGCAGAAGGAGCAGGAGGTTATGTAAAATGTTAACTTTTCCTCTTCAAGAATGCTGGAGTGGGTTGCTGTTCCCTTCTCTAAGGGATCTTCCTGACCAGGGATGGAACCTGTGTCTCCTGCCACTGTCTCCTGCATTGGCAGGTGGATTCTTTACCACTAGCGCCACCTGGGAAGCCCCTAGGTGATCACAGAGATTCTAGAAGATTCATCATTGGTGAAAGGGAACCAGAAATGATGGTACAGTCAGTAAATTCTGAAGGAGCCTTGAGTGGGATGTCATTTTCATCTTCTAGAACTAAAATTATACAAATAAAAAATTCTTAAATCTTTTTCCCATATTAAAACATCCATTTAATTTCAAAAATCAGATTTTTTTTTTATTCACCTGAAGCTACCTTTTTGTTTCTTTATTACAATTCAGGGTTATCTCAATTCCTTTTAAGGTTTCCTCATTTTATGGTAGAAACAGCCTGTATGGGAAGAGATGCTCCTAGAGCCCAGGTCTCAGCTCCTGGAGTTCAGTGCTCCTTCCTCTGAGCTCTTCTGAAGTCTGAAAAATGATGCTAATAATAACAACATACATAGCCAAGAGCTTACCACCACTGGGCACTGTTTTATACACTTTATTTACATTGATCACATTGATTTACATTGATCTAATCCTACCAATAACTCTAAATGAGGAAACTGCCCAAGGTCGCTCAGCTAGTAAGTGGTGGAGCTCAGATTTGAACATCAGGGCCAGCATCCCTACCTAGTGAGCTCTGTACACTTATGATAAAAGCCAGCATTCTTGATAGTTCAGAGAAGACCCTGTCATTGATGCTCTCCATCTAAATTAGTTCACCTGTTATAACCCGAGGGCTTACCTGGTGGCTCAGTGGTAAAGAATCTGCCTACAATGTAGGAGACCTGGGTTCAATCCCTGGGTTGGGAAGATCCTCTGGAGGAGGGCATGGCAACCCACTCCAGTACTCTTGCCTGGAGAATCCTGTGGACAGAGGAGCCTGGCAGGCTGCAGTCTATAGGGTTGTACAGAGTTGGACGTGACTGAAGCGATTTAGCAGCAGCAGTATTATATCCCACAGAGCCTGGTGAGGTTTTTCCTCTTCAAGATCATCATCTAGTATAATGCTCTGGATTATTTGTTGAATGCCTTTCTTGCCCACTAAACTGCAAGGTTTGTGTGAATAAGAACCATATTTTTCTCTATGTCTATATTCTAACGTCCAGCAATCTGCCTGAAATGGAGTGGCCACTCCATAAACACTTGCTGAAAAAATAAAACTGTGTACAAAGTAAATAATCTGCAGAAACAGTAAGATATAAGAAGTGAAATAAGAGCACAAAGCCAGTATAATTGCAGAACTTTTGGGTTCATGTCACACAATCTTTTTATTTTCTTAAAAAGGAAACTAAAGTCCGCACACATAAAGGTCACACAGCCCATGTGACAAAACCAAGACTATAACCTGCATTTTTGGACCATGTTTTTTTTCACTTACATTTCCAAAGCATGTGAAATTTTTTTTCTCAAAATTATTGGGAAACAGTCTTTTTGTTTTTATGGCTGCATTTATAGTTTTTTATATGTTAAATTCAGGATAAAATTTTGTTTTTTAGTCTTGCATTGCACATAGTATGAATGAGAATTTATAGTTTCTGACTTAAAGTTATATCAAGAGAATTGAATTTTAGAGATAATTACAGGCTTAAGTACAAGTTTGGAAGAAACCACTTGATTTTGGACTCATGAAATCTAAAACTGTCGTTATTCAGTTGCTCAGTTGTGTCCAACTCTTTGTGACCCCATGGACTGCAGCATGCCAGGCTTCCCTGTCCTTCACCATCTCCCAGAGTTTGCTCAAACTCTTGTCCATTGAGTCGGTGATGTAATCCAACCATCTCATCCTTTGTCATCCCCTTCTTCTCCTGCCTTCAATCTTTCCCAGAATCAGGGTCTTTTCTAATAAGTCAGCTCTTCACATCAGGTGGCTAAAGTGGAGCTTCAGCTTCAGCACCACTTCTTCCAAAGAATACTCAGGACTGATTTCCTTTAGGATTGGTTGGATTGATCTCCTTGCAGTCCAAGGGACACTCAAGAGTCTTCTCCAACACCACAGTTCAAAAGCATCAGTTCTTTGGTGCTCAGCCTTCTTTGTGGTCCAACTTTCACATTTGTACATGCCTACTGAAAAAACCATAGTTTGACTAGATAGACGTTTGTTGGCAAAGTAATGTCTCTGCTTTTTAATATGCTGTCTAGGTTTGTCATAGCTTTTCTTCCAAGGATGAAAGTTCTGAAACTGTAGCACTGTGGTTTTCTGTGTTTTGTTCATATGTGGTACAATTATGTTTGAAAGTAGTAATTTTCGTTCTGAAATAAATGTCTCTAATAACTAATTATTCATTTGCAGCATCTTGATGTTGACTCAAAGACGATTTAAAAAATTTTCTACATAGCATTAAAATATGAGAGGAATATTTTCTAATCAACAGCAGGACTTGGAGCATTGTCTTGGCGCCTGGCCTCCCAGAGCAGTCTTAGAAGGAACAGGATGCTTGGCCTGCAGGGCAGGAGAAGCCACAGGTGGGGCAGCACCATCTAGAAGTGGTCAAGGTGAAGTTGGCAGATGTGATAAATCCTGACCCAGCAGGGCACTGCCTCCCAATACATGAGGACCTACATTGTCCCTGGTGTCAACCAGGAGAGAGTCTGTAATAGCTGAAAGGAAACAAAACCACTGACAAATACAGATTGCAAACTGAGCAGACTTGCTCTTGAGCATTTACAAGTTGTTGTTGAAGATGCCAGTAATATGGGGTGGAGAGAGGTTTGGTCCTCATCATATCTTGAATTTATAGGTTCAGTTCAGTTCAGTTCAGTTGCTCAGTCGTGTCCAACTCTTTGCAACCCCATGAATCGCAGCACGCCAGGCCTCCCTGTCCATCACCAACTCCCGGAGTTCACCCAGACTCATGTCCATCGAGTCAGTGATGCCATCCAGCCATCTCATCCTCTGTCGTCCCCTTCTCCTCCTGCCCCCAATCCCTCCCAGCATCAGAGTCTTGTCCAATGAGTCAACTCTTCACATGAGGTAGCCAAAGTACTAGAGTTTCAGCTTTAGCATCAGTCCCTCCAAAGAAATCCCAGGGCCGATCTCCTTCAGAATGGACTGGTTGGATCTCCTTGCAGTCCAAGGGACTCTCAAGAGTCTTCTCCAACACCACAGTTCAAAAGCATCAATTCTTCGGTGCTCAGCCTTCTTCACAGTCCAACTCTCACATCCATACATGACCACAGGAAAAACCATAGCCTTGACTAGATGAACCTTTGTTGGCAAAGTAATGTCTCTGCTTTTGAATATGCTATCTAGTTTGGTCATAACTTTCTTTCCAAGGAGTAAGTGTCTTTTAATTTCATGGCTGCAGTCACCATCTGCAGTGATTTTGGAGCTGAAAAAAATAAAGTCTGACACTGTTTCCACTGTTTCCCCATCTATTTCCCATGAAGTGATGGGAAGGGAAAAGGAAAACAGAAATTCTTTGGTATTTGTTTTTACTTGTTTCCTTCAACCTGTGTTAGTTGACTTCATCCCTTCATCCTCATATTCATCATCCTCTAATATGTGATCAAAAGGTCTTTTGAGTCCTTGCTCAATTTCATTTTAACAAAAAGTCTTTTCTTTTGTCCCTTGACTGAGTTAAATGTCTTCAGTTCAGTTCAGTTCAGTTCAGTCTCTCAGTCATGTCTGACTCTTTGCGACCCCATGAGTTGCAGCATGCCAGGCCTCCCTGTCCATCACCAACTCCCAGAGTTTACCCAAACTCATGTCCATTGAGTGCATGATGCCATCCAGACATCTCATCCTCTGTTGTCCCCTTCTCCTCCTGCCCCCAATCCCTCCCAGCATCAGAGTCTTTTCCAATGAGTCAACTCTTCGCATGAGGTGGCCAAAGTATTGGAGTTTCAGCTTCAGCATCAGTCCTTCTAATGAACACCCAGGACTTATCTCCGTTAAGATGGACTGGTTGGATCTACTTTCTATTTATTTGATGAATGAATATTTTAGGGTCTTTTTTGCTTCAGGTTTTATCACAAAACCTTTTCTTCCTTAACCCTCAAACAGCTTTGAGACTGGGATTTTCACTATTCTTAGTTTGAGTCCAAGAGCAGTTATGTAACTATTAATAGCTTAGGTTTATACATTTACCAGTTCTAACTGTTGCTTAGAAACTGTTGTTACTTTGCCAACAAAGGTCCGTCTAATCAAGGCTATGGTTTTTCCTGTGGTCATGTATGGATGTGAGAGTTGGACTGTGAAGAAGGCAGAGCGCCGAAGAATTGATGCTTTTGAACTGTGGTGTTGGAGAAGACTCTTGAGAGTCCCTTGGACTGCAAGGAGATCCAACCAGTCCATTCTGAAGGAGATCGGCCCTGGGATTTATTTGGAGGGAATGATGCTAAAGCTGAAACTCCAGTACTTTGGCCACCTCATGTGAAGAGTTGACTCATTGGAAAAGACTCTGATGCTGGGAGGGATTGGGGGCAGGAGGAAAAGGGGATGACAGAGGATGAGATGGTTGGATGGCATCACCAACTCAATGGACATGAGTTTGAGTGAACTCCAGGAGTTGCTGATGGACAGGGAGGCCTGGTGTGCTGTGATTCACGGGGGTCACAAAGAGTTGGACACGACTGAGCGACTGAACTGAACTGAACTGATACATTTATAAAGTGCTGACTGCTGCTCCTGCTGCTAAGTCGCTTCAGTTGTGTCTGACTCTGTGTGACGCCATAGACGGCAGCCCACCAGGCTCATCCATCCTTGGGATTCTCCAGGCAAGAACACTGGAGTGGGTTGCCATTTCCTTCTCCAATGCACGAAAGTGAAAAATGAAAGTGAAGCTGCTCAGTCGTGGCCGACTCTTAGCGACCCCATGGACTGCAGCCTACCAGGCTCCTCCGTCCATGGGATTTTCCAGGCAAGAGTACTCAAATTCAGGCAATACATTATAGTTACAGAGCCCACAGACTTCTGTTCGTGGTAATTGAATTTAAGCTCAGCCAGTGTTTACCAGATTGAGAGCACATACCCTGGTACATAGAGGACTGATTAAGTAATACATGCAATATTATTAAGTAATGTTGGATCATGTATTAAGAATATTGGTCCTTCTCCAACTCTTCTGAACGTATCTCAGAGACAGTCTCATTTTGGTACTGGTCTTTAATACTCTTCTATTATGTGTGATATCTTCCTTTGGGGGATAGAGGTGGGGGACAGACAACCCAGTCTACATAAAATTTCACATGACTTGTTCCCATTGTATTTATTTTTACAGTTGCCACTTGCTTATAGCAGCTTCTACTGGATTTCCATTTATGGTAATGATATGAAATGTAAATGTTTAAACTTTAATAAAAGTAGATTGAAGAAGGGTATCAAGTAAATGATAGTGGATGAATAACACTGATATAGCAAAATCATGGTGGTGGCACTCTAAGCCACTTGGAAAATGCTGAACTAGACAAATTCCCTTGACAATTAAATTTGAAGTGGCTGCAAAAGACATGACAAGTGTAATCAGTAGTTGTGGAAGACTAGCTATGTTTCATGTGATCAGGAATTTTAAAAATATAAAAGGACAGGTCATGTTTTCTGTGGCTGGCTGGATGGGTGCATTTGTGGAAAATGCAGGAGAGTAGACTGAAAGTGGAGAGAGGTTGATTTGTGATTGGCCTTGTATTCTGTGCTAAAAGGACACTGGAATTTTCCTTAAAATTGTGATGAGACTTTGGAAGATTTTAAGCAGGTTAGTGATCAGATTAGATTTGGGCTTTGACCTAATGGGGATGGTGTCTAGGCACAGGATGCTCCTAACCCTGGAGATAACTGCAGAGGAAGTCTGCTCACTGCAGGCTCCCTCCATAAAGAAGGATGGGCTGAGTCAAGCAACCTCAGTATTCTTCCCACGTTCACTCATCATATGCTTTAGTCCATCACCTCCAGGGCTGGAGAGAGTAAAGGGGGTGGGGAGAGCAGAAGTGCACATCAGTTGAGCTGCCTCCTCTGGAAGGAAAGATCAAGAACAGGGGTTAAATGAACTAGTCTGGAGGCATGGACATCTGTTTAAGAGAACTATTAACTATTCACTTTTAAGTACATAATTCTATCCAATTAACTCTCGCATCAATTACGATATTTTGAAGGTCCTCAGATTTCTCTGTGAGAGGTCATTTTCTTCATTAGGTTTCCAAAGAAAGATACAAGCATTAAAGAATTATGTTAAAATTGGAACAACCATAAACAGTGTTAAACTAGGGTGGGCAGCAAAGGGACATCAGTGCTTCAGTAGCTGGTGACCATGAGCAGGGTGACAGCAATCCAAGGCTTTTTCTTCTTCTGATAGGAGTCAGTCCCATCTCTTCCATGCACATAAATCCATTCCTTTGGAGGCATCACAAACTCTCAAAATATTTTTCTGTACAATGTTTTGCTTCATCTTAGCAGAACCAAAATGTAAATGCAATAAGAACTATTTATTTTTAAAGAACCAAGAAAAGGTAAGTGTCATTGATAAAAATTATTACTGATTTAGTTACTATTTAATAATACATCTTTTATACTTGGGGGCTTCCCAGGTGGCTCAGTGGTAAAGAATCTGCCTGCCAATGCTGGAGACACAGGAAATGCAGGTTCAGTCTCTGGGTCTGAAAGATCCCCTCGAGTAGGAAATGGCAAACCGCAGCAGTATTCTTGCCTGGAAAATCCCATGGACAGAGGAACCTGTGGACTATAGTCCATGGAATTGCAAAGAGTCAGATATGACTGAGCACACATGCAATACAGCTTTTATACTCATCGGGTATAAATTTCTTTGAGTTACTTTTCTTATGGTACGTACATCTAAGTAATGTGGGAAGGGTGAAATAGAAAATCCAAAATTCAGTCTGAAAGCAACCCAAAACTTTTATTAAAGAGACTGAAATGTGAAATCAGGGCTAGTCATTTGCTGAGATACTAGAATTTATGTACTTGTTTTTCTACAAGCAGTAGTTTATTTCCTGGTAACACCCCCAAAATAATCCATAAAATAAAAAAATGTACATGTTGGAAAGCATTTTGGGGATCTCTTGCCTGATAATAATCTGTCAACACTATTTCAGAGATTTTGATCTTTAAATAATCCTACAGAAAATTAATAACCGTGAGAGCGTATAGTTTGGTTTATACATGTTGATGGATTTTAGGAAATTACAGGGCAACAGTTCCTTCCTTCCTTCCTTCTGTCCCTCTCTCTCTCTCCCCTCCTCTCCCCCCTTTCTTTTTGTTATTGGTATATTTGCTTGTTTTTAGATGTCTGTCATGGATCACAGCACCATTGTGTACCCAAGCTAAGGACTAATCTCTGGTCAACAAGTAGTTTGTGATGTTTGTCATGGGCTTGCTCATCCTATGAGTAATGATCTAATTTGAATGACTAAGTAGTGGCTCTTGAAGAGACTGCATGCTATTTAGAGTGCATTAAATGGAGAGGCTCCAGACTTTCATTTTTTTCTTATACATGTTTTGTTCATGTACCCGTCAAAGGATATTTCAGGGAATGCCAGCAAATGGAATAAGATGGTACTTTTACTAATTCCTTTAAGAAAAATTTTACAGTGATGAGTTAAAAAAAATAATACCCAGTGCACTTTATGAAATATAAAAAGAAGGGGACAAGCAGAGTACAAGCACCTCAGCTGCTGTTGAGTCAGTGATTCATTTCCGCCCAGTGGTTATTAAAGAAAGCTCAGTGATGAAGAACAAGAGGGGAGGGTGAGAGGAATGACTGATAAGGAAGGAATTTAAAGTAAAGTGAATGAAATTTAATTTCTAATCTTTGATGGAGTTGCAAATACAAAATTGTTTTTTTTTTTCCCTAGAGGAAAATCTCTGCTCCATAATCCCTTTCCTCTTATAAATAAGTCAAATATAGAACTTCAAGTGAAATTAAAGCTCAAGCATTTACCCATAAGTTACAAATTGAATTCCAACTGATAAGAATTGAGTTAAATACTTTATCATCATGCCTGTTATAAAGATAATCAAATGATAATAATTGATAAAGATTAAGGAGTTTATTATCTATCATTAAATGTTCAATATTTAGAATTGATGTACATATAAACAAAGCAGACACATTTCCTATGTTCATGATACTGAAAAAGAAACCAATATATGGGGTGAGATGTGATGTGTTCAGAGAATGTCTGAGGACAGCTAGTACATAGCATCCCTCTTTGCTGCTCAGATTCCAAACAAGTCGAGATATAAAACAAAGGAGGAGAGAGAGAACCAAAGCAAAATCCTTAGAGCTGCTGGAGTCTGGGGTGATCTTCCATCTCTCCTTGCAGTGGGCCTGTTGAAGAAGCCCGTAATAGGCAGCATCTGCCCACTCAGGCACAGGATGTTGAGATGCTGAGATGCTGCAGAGCAAGTCTGCTCACTGCAAGCTGCCAAAGTAAAGAAGGATGAGTTGAATTAAACAGATTTAGTATTCTTCCTGCATTCACTCATCAAATACTTTAGTCCATCTTCTCCAGGGATGGAGACAGTAAGGTGGAGTGGGGAGAACAGAAGTGCACATCATTTGAGCTATCTTCCCTGGAAGGAAAGATCAGGAATGGGGAGAAAGAGAACCCTTCCCATTACATATCCAAAAGCACTGATGAAAATTTTAAGTGTAAATAGATAGCTTTACAGATTCTTTAGCTCAGACAGTGAAGAATCTGCCTGCAATGCAGGAGACCCGGGTTTGATCCCTGGGTCGGGATCCCCTGGAGAAGGAAATGACAGCCAACTCCAGTAATCTTGCCCGGAGAACCCCATGGACAAAAGAGTCTGGTGGGCTACAGTCCATGGGGTTACAAAGAGTTGGACAGGACTGAGTGACTAACAGTTTCAGTTTCAGATATCTTTAGAGATATTTTAAAACAGTGGACTTTCTTGTACATAAATTTGACTTCTTTCTCTACTAAAATCTTTTGTGATAGACATTTAGAGGTGAAAATTCTACACTGAAGTGGATGTGCTAATTTACCTCAATATAAGTAGGGTTTAGAGAATGCGCATTTCATTCAGTCATTTAACAAATCTTGGTTAAGACCAAGAACACTCCAGATGCTGTGTTAGCAATGGGGATGAGATGGTGGGAAAACAGACACCAGTTTCTCCTTAAACTTAACCATAGTGGGTTAGTGCATGCAAGTGAGTCATGTTTGACTCTTTGTGACTCCATGGACTGTAGCCCACCAGACTCCTCTGTCCATGGGATTTTCTAGGCAAGAATACTGGAGTGGGTTGCTATTTCCTTCTCCAGGGGGTCTTCCCGAGGCAGAGACTAAACCTGCCTCGCCTGTGTCTCCTGCACTGGGAGGCAGATTCTTTACCACTGCACTACCTGAGAAGCCCATGGGGTGAGATAAGATTTAAATGTGACAAGTGCTAGGGTGGGACTGGGGTGTCAGGAATAGCTTTTGAGAAAAAGTGACATTCAGGCTGAAGCCTGAGAATGAGCTGTCCTAGTAAGGATGGGAGAGCAGAAGGAGTGGGGAGAATGATTCTGGCAAAGGTGATTCAAGGAGCAGTCTTTGAGATGGCCTATGGAACCACAGGTTTCATGGCTGAAATTTTGAATTTGAAATTCATCTGTGGTTCACTTTGAATAAATCTTTAAAACCGTAATTGAGAGAGAATCTAATGTTTATATTTGCATTATTTTAAAGCCACATTTCCATAAAATGTATTCTGTGTGCTACTGGCTTATTCTGTGTGCTACAGGACTTCTGTGGTGGCTCAGTCAATAAAGAGTCTGTCTGCAATGCGGGAGACCCAGGTTCAATCCCAGGGTCGGGAAGATCCCGTGGAGAAGGACATAGAAACCCACTTCAGTATTCTTGCCTGGGAAATCCCTCCAAGGAATGCTCTTGTTGAATTCCTTGGAGTTCTCTTTTGGGCTTCCCTGAGAGCTCAGTTGCTTTTGAACTGTGGTGTCGGAGAAAATTCTTGAGAGTCCCTTGGACTGCAAGGAGATCCAACCAGTCCATCCTAAAGGAGATCAGTCCTGGGTGTTCATTGGAAGGACTGATGCTGAAGCTGAAACTCCGATACTTTGGCCACCTCATGTGAAGAGTTGACTCATTGGAAAAGACCCTGATGCTGGGAGGGATTGGGAGCAGGAGGAGAAGGGGACGACAGAGGATGAGATGGCTGGATGGCATCACCAACTCGATGGACATGAGTTTGGGTAAACTCTGTGAGTTGGTGATGGACAGGGAGGCCTGGCGTGCTGCAATTTTTGGGGTCGAAAAGAGTGGGACATGACTGAGAGACTGAACTGAACTGAGAGCTCAGTTGGTAAAGGATCCACCTGCAGTGCAGAAGACCCCCATTCGATTCCTGGGTGGGGAAGATCCGATAGGCTACCCACTCCAGTATTCTGGCCTGGAGAATTCCATGGACTGTAGTCCACTGGTGGCAGAGTCAGACACAACTGAGCCACTTTCACTTTCTTTCACTGGCTTATTAATGACATTAAGCAAAATTTTCCCTTCAAGAAGGTTATCTGAGATATGCAAGGATCCTATAAGTGATTTTTCTGTCTCTAAATGATATTTCTTTCTGTCTTTTTATTTTTTTAACTTTACAATATTGTATTGGTTTTGCCATATATCAAAATGAATCCGCCACAGGTATACATGTGTTCCCCAACCTGAACCCTCCACCCTCCTCCCTCCCCATACCATCCCTCTGGGTCGTCCCAGTGCACAAGCCCCAAGCATATATTTCTTTATTTAAAAGAAATTTTAAAATCTCCCCAGAATGTGAGTTGTTATTTTTCATTCCATTTCCCAATATATAGTGTCATTTTTCCTTCTGTAGGCTCAAATCTTTCTCTAGAGCAGGATTTTTTCTTTTTATGTCTTTATTGATTTGTTCTATTTATCATTTTCTTCAGAAAGAGAAATAATCTTCATAATGACTTTCAATTCTGTGCCCTCCATGTAGACATCTATCCCTCATCACAGAAGTCTTTGTTCTTCATTCCTCCATTTGGGAAGATTCTTCAAGTGTCTTCTAAATTGCTAAATCCATTTTCCTTCTCTCTTAGACCTAATGTTTGTGTTTCTAATATTGATTTTAAAACCTGGTTATAGCAAAGGAGAAAAGTAAAGATATACCCATTTGAATGCAGAGTTCCAAAGAATAGCAAGGAGAGATAAGAAAGCCTTCCTCAGCGATCAATGCAAAGAAATAGAGGAAAACAATAGAATGGGAAAGATTAGAGATCTCTTTAAGAAACTTAGAGATACCAAGGGAATATTTCATGCAAAGATGGGCTCAATAAAGGACAGAAATGGTATGGACCTAACAGAAGCAGAAGATGTTAAGAAGAGGTGGCAAGAATACATGGAAGAACTCTACAAAAAAGATCTTCATGAACCAGATAATCACGATGGTGTGATCACTCACATAGAGCCAGACATCCTGGAATGTGAAGTCAAGTGGGCCTTAGGAAGCATCACTATGAACAAAGCTAGTGGAGGTGATGGAATTCCAGTTGAGCTATTTCAAATCCTAAAAGATGATGCTGTGAAAGTGCTGCACTCAATATGCCAACAAATTTGGAAAACTCAGCAGTGGCCGCACGACTGGGAAAGGTCAATTTTCATTCCAATCCCAAAGAAAGGAAATGCCAAAGAATGCTCAAACTACTGCACAATTGCACTCATCTCACATGTTAGTAAAATAATGCTCAAAATTCTCCAAGCCAGGCTTCAGCAATACATGAACCTTGAACAGATGTTCAAGCTGGTTTTAGAAAAGGGAGAGAAACCAGAGATCAAATTGCCAACATCCACTAGATCATCGAAAAAGGAAAAGATTTCCAGAAAAACATCTATTTCTGCTTTATTGACTATGCCAAAGCCTTTGACTGTGTGGATCACAATAAACTGTGGAAAATTCTAAAAGAGATAGGAATACCAGACCACCTGACCTGCCTCTTGAGAAACGTATATGCAGGTCAGGCAGCAACAGTTAAAACTGGACATGGAACAATGGTCTGGTTCCAAATAGGAAAAGGAGTACGTCAAGGCTGTATATTGTCACCCTGCTTATTTATTTAGGGGATACACCAGGCTCTTTATCCACAAACATTATTCATTAAACCTTGTAACAGTGTAAAAAAAAATGCAGCAAACTCCCAAAAACTTGATTAAAGAAGACACCCACCAATCAGTCCATCAATTTGATAGCAAAAATGACAATCAAGTGCATTATGGAAAGAATTAAGAAAAACTAAGATTAATAGAACTTGCTGCCTTAAAAGGTAAACAAAAAACGCATGCACGCACACATGCACACACACTCATTTAACAGTTGAATGAAATTTTAAAAATTATTATAAATAATTTAGGAAAGTATAGTATATAAGTAATATATGCAGAATACATCATGAGAAATGCTGGGCTGGATGAAGCACAAGCTGGAATCAAGATTGCTGGGAGAAATATCAATAACTTCACATATGCAGATGACACCACCTTTATGGCAGAAAGTGAAGAAGAGCTAAAGAGCCTCTTGATGAAAGTGAAAGAGGAGAGTGAAAAAATTGGCTTAAAGCCCAACATTCAGAAAACTAAGATCACGCCATAACTTCATGGGAAATAGATGGGGAAACAGTGGAAACAGTGGCTGACTTTATTTTTGGGGGGCTCCAAAATCACTGCAGATGGTGATTGCAGCCATGAAATTAAAAGACGCTTACTCCTTGGAAGGAAAGTTATGACCAACCTAGACAGCATATTAAAAAAACAGACATTACTTTGCCAACAAAGTTCCATCTAGTCAAGGCTATGGTTTTTCCTGTGGTCATGTATGGATGTGAGAGTTGGACTATAAAGAAAGCTGAGCGCAGAAGAATTGATGCTTTTGAACTGTGGTGTTGGAGAAGACTCTTGAGAGTCCCTTGGACTGTAAGGAGATCCAATCAGTCCATCCTAAAGCAGATCAGTCCTGGGTGTTCATTGAAAGGACTAATGTTGAAGCTGAAACTCCAATACTTTGGCCACTTGATGGGAAGAGCTGACTCATCTGAAAAGACCTTGATGCCGGGAAAGATTGAAGGCAGGAGGAAAAGGGGATGACAGAGGATGAGATGGTTGGATGGCATCACCAACTCAGTGGACATGAGTTTGGGTACGCTCCAGGAGTTGGTGATGGACAGGGAGGCCTGGCCTGTTTCATTCCATGAGGTCGCAAAGAGTTGGACACAGCTGAGCGACTGAACTGAATTGGTAAGTTAGATTCTTTCCAATCTTTTCTTAATTGATTCTGCTCTTTAAAAAATTTCTGTATTTCAGTTCACTATTAACTCTTTTATGGGCATTTTGTGCAGTGGTTAAGAGTCCATTCTATACATCTGGGCTGCATGGGTTTCATTCAGTTCAGTTCAGTTCAGTCACTCAGTCGTGTCTGACTCTTTGCAACCGCATGAATTGCAGCACACCAGGCCTCCCTGTCCATCACCAACTCCCGGAGTTCACTCAGACTCATGTCCATCGAGTCAGTGATGCCATCCAGCCATCTCATCCTCTGTCGTCCACTTCTCCTCCTGCCCCCAATCCTTCCCAGCATCAGAGTCTTTTCCAATGAGTCAACTCTTCACATGAGGTGGCCAAAGTACTGGAGTTTCAGCTTTAGCATCATTCCTTCCAAAGAACACTCAGGACTGATCTCCTTTAGAATGGACTGGTTGGATTTCTTTGCAGTCCAAGGGACTCTCAAGAGTCTTCTCCAACACCACAGTTCAAAAGCATCAGTTCCTCGGCGCTCAGCTTTCTTCTCAGTCCAACTCTCACATCCATACATGACTACTGGGAAAACCATAGCCTTGACTAGATGGACCTTTGTTGGCAAAGTAATGTCTCTGCTTTTGAATATGCTGTCTAGGTGGGTCATAACTTTCCCTCCAAGGAGTAAGCATCTTTTAATTTCATGGCTGCAGTCACCATCTGCAGTGATTTTGGAGTCCAAAAAATAAAGTCTGACACTGTTTCCACTGTTTCCCCATCTATTTCCCATGAAGTGATGGGACCAGATGCCATGATCTTAGTTTTCTGAATGTTGAGCTTTAAGCCAACTTTTGCATTAGGGATCTGCAACTTGCCGGCTGTGTGACCATACCTAATTTGTGTAAGCTGTGACTCAGATTCCTCACCTGCAAAATGGGGAGAATAATGTGCCTGTTTCATAGAGCTGTTGTGAAGACTGTTAATTCACCTGAAATACTTAGAATCGTAAGTAGTCAATAACTCAGTTTCTGATTAACCTATAGTCTATACTTTCCTAAATTATTAAATTTCATTCAACTGTTATGTGAATGTATGTGCATGTGTGCATGCATCTGTGTATTTTGTTTACCTGTTTTTTAAAGCAGCAAGTTCTCTTAATCTTAGTTTTTCTTAATTCTTTCCATAATCTACTTGACTGTCATTTTAGCTATCAAATTGATGGACTGATTGGTGGGTGTCTTCTTTAATCAAGTTTTTGGGAATTTGCTGCATTTTTTTTTACACTGTCACAAGGTTTAATGAATAATGTTTGTGGATAAAGAGCCTGGTGTATCTACTAAATAGATATCAGTTTCCTTTCAGTTCAGTTCTGTTCAGTTCAGTCGCTCAGTCATGTCCAAGTCTTTGCAACCTCATGTACTTCAGCATGCCAGGCTTCCCTGTCCATCACCAACTCCTGGAGTTTACCCAAACTAATGTCCACTGAGTCAGTGATGCCATCCAACCATCCTCATCCTCTGTCATCCCCTTTTCCTCCTGCCCTCAATCTTTCCCAGCATCAGGGTCTTTTCAAATGAGTCAGCTCTTCGCATCAGGTGGCCAAAGTTCCCTTTCAGTGTCAATGAATACAAGATCACCTACAGTTTAAATCAGTTTTGTCCAGATTATTGTTTTATCAGAGTGAAAGACAGACAAAGACTGAGTTTTTGAGCATATTACTTCATCTATCTTTAGGTCTATCATAGTGCCAGCCACTCAGAAGAGACTTAAAATTGTGCATTGCACTGTGCTTAAGTACATCATATGCTTTATTTATGGAATGTTGCTCTAACATTTATTTTCTTATTTTTTTAAATTAATTTTAAAATTTTAATTGGAGGCTAATTAATTACTTTACTATATTGCAATGGTTTTTGCAATACTTTGACATGAATCAGCCATGGGTGTACACATGTCTCCCATCCTGCACCCCCCTCCCACCTTCCTCCCCACCCCATCCCTCTGGGTTGTCCCAGTGCACCAGCTTTGAGTGCCCTGTTTCATGCATCAAACTTGGACTGTCATCTGTTTCACATATGGTAATGTACATGTTTCAGTGCTATTCTCTCATATATCCCACCCTCGCCTTCTCCCTCAGAGTCCAAAAGTCTTTTCTTTATATCTGTGTCTGTTTTGCTGTCTTGAATATAGGGTTGTTGTTACCATCTTTCTAAATTCCATGTATACGTGATAATATACTATATTGGTGTTTTTCTTTCTGGCTTACTTCACTTTGTATAATAAGCTCCACTTTCATCCACCTCATTAGAACTGATTCAAATATATTCTTTTTAATAGCTGAGTAATATTCCATTGTGTATATGTACCACAACTTTCTTATCCATTCATCTACTGATGGACATCTAGGTTGCTTCTATGTCCTAGCTATTGTGAACAGTGCTGCAATGAACACTGGGGTACACATGTCTCTTTCAATTCTGGTTTCCTCAGTATATATGCCCAGCAGGGAGGTTGCTGGGTCATATGGCAGTTCTATTTTCAGTTTTTTAAGGAATCTCCACAGTGTTCTCTATAGTGTCTGTACTAGTTTCCATTCCCACCAACAGTGTAAGAGGGTTCCCTATTCTCCACATCCTCTCCAGCATTTAATGTTTGTAGATATCAGCCATTTTTGATAGCAGCCATTCTGACTGGTGTAAGATGGTACATCATTGTGGTTTTGATATGCATTTCTGTGATAGTGAGTGACGCTGAACATTTTTTCATGTGTTTGTTAGCCATTTGTATGTCTTCTTTGAAGAAATGTCTGTTTAGTTCTTTGGTCTATTTTTTTGATTGGGTTATTTTTCTGGTATTGAGCTGCATGAGCTGTTTGTATATTTTTCAGATTAATTCTTCATTAGTTGCTTCATTTGCTATTATTTTCTCCCACTCTGAGGGCTGTCTTTTCACCTTGCTTATAGTTTCCTTCGTTGTACAAAAGCTTTTAAGTTTAATTAGGTCCCATTTGTTTATTTTTGCTTTCATTTCATTACTCTGGGAGGTGGGTCATAGAGGATCTTGCGGTGATTTATGTCAGAGTGTTTTGCCTATGTTTTTCTCTAGGAGTTTTATAGTTTCTGGTCTTACATTTAGATCTTTAATCCATTTTGAGTTTATTTTTGTGTACCGTGTTAGAAAGTGTTCTAGTTTCATTCTTTTACAGGTGGTTGACCAGTTTTCCCTGAAGAGATTATCTTTTCTCCACTGTATATTTTTGCCTCCTTTATCAAAGATAAGGTGTCCATGGGTACATGGATTTATCTCTGGGCTTTCTATTTTGTTCCATTGATCTATATTTCTGTCTTTGAGCCAGTACCATACTGTCTTGGTGACTGTAGCTTTGTAGTATAGTCTGAAGTCAGGCAGGTTGATTCCTCCAGTTCCATTCTTCTTTCTCAAGATTGTTTTGGCTATTCGAGGTTTTTTTGTATTTCCATACAAATTGTGAAATTATTTGTTCTAGTTCTGTGAAAAAAACCATTGATAGCTTGATAGGGATTGCATAGAATCTATAGATTGCTTTGGGTAGTATACTCATTTTCACTATATTGGTTCTTCCAATCCATGAACATGGTATATTTCTCCATCTGTTTGTGTCGTCTTTGAATTCTTTCATCAGTGTTTTATAGTTTTCTATATATTGGTCTTTTGTTTCTTTTGGTAGATTTATTCCTAATTATTTTATTCTTTTTGTCGCAATGGTGAATGGGATTGTTTCCTTAATTTCTCTGTCTTCTCATTGTTAGTGTATAGGAATGCAAGGGATTTCTCTGTGTTAATTTTATATCCTGCAACTTTACTATATTCATTGATTAGCTCTATTAGTTTTCTGGTGGTGTCTTTAGGGTTTTCTGTGTAGAGGATAATGTCATCTGCAAACAGTGAGAGTTTTACATCTTCTTTTCCAATCTGGATTCTTTTTATGTCTTTTTCTTCTCTGATTGCTGTGGCTAAACCTTCCAAAACTATGTTGAATAGTTGTGGTGAGAGTGGGCACCCTTGTCTTGTTCCTGACTTTAGGGGAAATGCTTTCAGTTTTTTGCCATTGAGAATAATGTTTGCTGTGGGTTTATCATATATGGCTTTTATTATGTTGAGGTATGTTCCTTCTATTCCTGCTCTCTGGAGAGTTTTTATCATAAATGGAAGTTGAATTTTGTCAAAGGCTTTCTCTGTGTATAGTGAGATAATCATATGGTTATTATCTTTCAATTTGTTAATGTGGTGTATCACATTGATTGATTTGTGAATATTGGAGAATCCTTGCATCCCTGGGATAAAGCCCACTTGGTCATGATATATGATCTTTTGGCTATGTTGTTGGATTCTGTTTGCTAGAATTTTGTTGAGGATTTTTGCACCTATGTTCATCAGTGATATTGACCTGTAGTTTTCTGTTTTTGTGGCATCTTTGGTTTTGGTATTAGGGTGATGGTTGCCTCAGAGAATGAGTTTGGAAGTTTACCTTCCTCTGCAATTTTCTGGAAGAGTTTGAGTATGATAGGTGTTAGCACTTCTTTAAATTTTTGGTAGAATTCAGCTGTGAAGCCATCTGGTTCTGGGCTTTTATTTGTTGGAAGATTTTGATTGCAGTTTCTATTCCATGCTTTTAATGGATCTGTTAAGATTTTCTATTTCTTCCTGGTTCAGTTTTGGAAGGTTATACTTTTCTAAGAATTCATCCATTTCTTCCAAGTTGTCCATTTTATTGGCATATAGTTGCTGATAGTAGTCTTTTATGATCCTTTGCATTTCTGTGTTGTCTGTTGTGATTTCTCCATTTTAATTTCTGATTTTGTTGATTTAATCCCCCCCCCCCTTTTTTTGATGAGTCTGGCTAATGGTTTGTATATTTTATTTATCTTCTCAAAGAAACAGCTTTTAGTTTTGTTGATTTTTGCTATAGTCTCCTTTGTTTCTTTTTAATTTATTTCTGCCCTAATTTTTATGCTTTCTTTCCTTCTGCTAACCCTGGGGTTCTTCATTTATTCTTTTTCTAGTTGCTTTAGGTGTAAAGTTATGTTATTTATTTGATTTTTCTCTTGTTTCTTGAAGTAAGCTTGTATTGCTATGAACCTTCCCCTTAGCACTTTTACTGAATCCCATAGATTTTTGGGTTGTCGTGTTTTCATTTTCATTACTTTCTATGCATATTTTGATTTTCTTTTTGATTTCTTCCATGATTTGTTTGTTATTCAGAAGTGTGTTGTTTAGCCTCCATATGTTTGTATTTTTAATAGTTTTTTTTTTTTTTCCTGTAGTTGACATCTAATTTTACTGCTTTTTGATCAGAAAAGATGCTTGGAATGATTTCCATTTTTTTAAATTTACCAAGGCTAGATAAATGGCCCAGGATGTGATCTATCTTGGAGAATGTTCTGTGTGCACTTGAGAAAAAGGTGAAATTCATTGTTTTGGGGCGAAATGTCCTATAGATATCAATTAGGTCTAACTGGTCCATTGTATTATTTAAAGTTTGTGTTTCCTTTCTAATTTCCTGTTTGGTTGATCTATCCATTGGTGTGAGTGGGGTATTAAAGTCTCCCACTATTATTGTGTTATTGTTAATTTCCCCTTTCATACTTGTTACCATTTGCCTGACATATTGTGGTGCTCCTGTGTTGGGTACATATATATTTATAATCCTTTGACCATTATGTAGTGTCCTTCTTTGTCTCTTTTCACGGCCTTTATTTCAAAGTCTATTTTGTCTGATATGAGTATTGCTACTCCTGCTTTCTTTTGGTCTCCATTTGCATGAAATATCTTTTTCCAGCCCTTCACTTTCAGTCTGTTTGTGTTCCTTGGTTTGAGGTGGGTCTCTTATGGATAGCATATATAGGGGTCTTATTTTTTAATCCATTCATCCAGTCTTTGTCTTTTGGTTGGGGCATTCAACCCATTTACAGTTAATGTAATTATTGATAAGTATGATCTCATTGCCATTTACTTTGTTGTTTTGGGTTCGATTTTATAAACCTTTTATGTCTCCTGTCTAGAGAAGATCCTTTAGTATTTGCTGAAGAGCTGGTTTGGTGGTGCTGAATTCTCTCAGCTTTTGCTTGTCTGTAAAGCTTTTGATTTCTCCTTCATATTTGAATGAGATTCTTGCTGGGTATAGTAATCTGGGCTGTAGGTTTTTCTCCTTCATCACTAAGTATGTCCTGCTGTTCCCTCTGGCCTGAAGAGTTTCTATTGAAAGATCAGCTGTTATCCTTATGGGGATCCCTTTGTGTGTTATTTGTTGCTTTTCCCTTACTGCTTTTAATATTTGTTCTTTGTGTTTGATCTTCATTAGTTTGATTAATATATGTCTTGGGGTGTTTCACCTTGGGTTTATTCTGTTTGGGACCCTCTGGGTTTCTTGGACTTGGTTGGCTATTTTCTTTCCCATTTTAGGGAAGTTTCCAACTATTATCTCCTCAAGTATTTTCTCATGCCCTTTCTTTTTGTATTCTTCTTCTGGGACTCCTATGATTTGAATGTTGGAGTGTTTAACATTGTCCCAGAGGTCTCTGAGGTTGTCCTCATTTCTTTTCATTCTTTTTTCTTCTCTGCTTCATTTATTTCCACCATTCTATCTTCCACCTCACTTATCCTATCTTCTGCTTCAGTTATTCTACTGTTGGTTCCCTCCAGAGTGCTTTTGATCTCAGTTATTGCATTATTCACTATTGATTGCCTCATCTTTATTTCTATCCTTGTTAAACATTTCTTGCATCTTCTCAATCCTCAATAGTCTCTGGACTATTTATCTGTCACTCCATTTAGTTTTCAAGATTTTGGATCATCTTTACTGTCATTATTTGGAATTCTTTTCCAGATAGACTTCCTATCTCCTCCTCTTTTGTTTGGTTTGGTGGGCATTTATCATGTTCCTTTACCTGCTGAATATTTCCCTGCCTTTTCATTTTGTTTAAATTGCTGTGTTTGGGGTGTCCTTTCTGTAAGCTGAAAGTTTGTGGTTCTTCTTTATTGTGGAGCATGCTCCTTGTAGGTGTGGTTGGACTAGTGGCTTGTCAAGGTTTCCTGGTTAGGGGAGCTTGTGTCTGTGTTCTGCTGGGTGGAGCTGGATCTCTTCTCTCTGAAGTGCAATGAATTGTCCAGTAGTGAGTTTTAGGGTGTCTATGGGTTTGACATGGCTTTGGGCAGCCTGTTTTTTTAATGCTCAGGGTTGTGTTCCTCCTTTGCTGGAGAATTAGCATGGTATGTCTTGCTCTGGAACTTGTTGGCTCTTGGGTACAGCTTGGTTTCAGTGTAGGTATGGAGGCTTTTGGATAAGCTCTTATCTATTAATGTTACCTGGAATCAGGAGTTCTCTGATGTTCTCAAGTTTTGGAGTTAAGCCTCCTGCCTCTGGCTTTCAGTCTTATTCTTACAGTAGCCTTAAGACTTCTCCATGCATACAGCACAGATGATAAAACATCTAGGTAAATGGTGAAATAATTCTCCACAGTGAGGGACACACAGAGAGGTTCACAGAGTTACATGGAGAAGAAAAGAGGGAGGAGAGAGATAGAGGTGACCAGGAGGAGAAGAGGGGGAGTCAAAAAGGGAGAAAGCAATCTAGCCAGTAATCAATTCACTGTGTGTGGTGGTTCCGAGATGGTGGAAGAATAGGACGGGGAGACCACTTTCTCCCCCACAAATTCACCATTAGATCATTTGAATGCTGAGTAACTTTGACAAAACAACTTCTGAATGCTGGCAGAGGACACCAGGCACCCAGAAATGCAGGCCATTCTCTTCAAAAGGAGGTAGGACAAAATATAAAAGACAAAAAGAGAGACAAAAGAGTTAGGGATGGAGACCCATCCTGGGGAGGAAATCGTGAAGGAGGAGAAGTTTCCAAACAGCAGGAAGCCTTCTCACAGGTGGGTCTGTGGGGAGTTTTGGAATCTCAGAGGGCAACAGAACCAGGAGGAAAAAACTCCACAGAATATGTGCCTAACCACGACTCCCAGCAGAGAAGTAGCCCAGATGCTCGTGTCCGGCACCAGCAAGTGGGGGCTGGATGGGGAGGCTCAGGCTGCATGCTTAGGGTAAGGACTTGGCCTGAGTGACCTGAGGACAATCTGAGGGAGCTAATGTGAGATAGCAACCCAAACTGTGGGATAACCAGAGAGAAAAAAAGAACTTTCCCATGAAAGGCTCTAACCTAACACATAGCCTGGCCTGTTCACAGAACAAAGGATTGAGAGAATACCAAAGGAGAGCTAGCTGGCTCTATGAAATTTGCTTTGAAAGTAGGGTCTTTTTTTTTTCAAGGTAATACTAGGTTATAAAAATGAAAATTAAAGGCGTAATAAAGAGCTTAAAGATAAAAAAAAATTAAAAATAATAGTAGTAAAAATATATCTAGGAATTTCTCTGGAGCTGTTGTGGGCAGTGTGGAGTCAGTTCAGTTTCAGATAGTTCCTTGTTCCAGCTTGTACTTGTTCTCAAGGTCTATAGGCCCCTTCCAATGCTTCAGTTCAGTTCAGTTCAGTCACTCAGTCATGTTCGACTCTTTGTGACCCCATGGACTGCAGCATGCCAGGCCTCCCTGTCCATCAACAGCTCCTGGAGTTTACTCAACCTCATTTCCATCAAGTCGGTGATGCCATCCAACCATCTCATCCTCTGTCATCCCCTTCTCCTCCCGCCTTCAATCTTTCCCAGCACCAGGGTCTTTTCAAATGAGTCAGTTCTTCACATCAGGTGCTTAGTCAATGTTAACTACAGGGTTTTAATCTATTGCACCTGTCACTTCCAGAGTGGTTCCCTCTTCTTTATTTTGGCTTCCTCTGTTTGCAAGTCTCTTTGGTGACTAATTTCTGCCCTGACACAAGGGGGTGAAGGTGGTCACTTATTTAGGTTCACTTGTTTGCTTGTGTTGTGGGGAGGGAGAAACACTACAAACAAATATTGTGGGTGTGTGTGGGAAGTGCTCACAGTGTATGGACCACACTGGGTTTGCCCCAGCTCATGGTGTGTGTGCTTTCCAGGTCTATGCTGCTCAGGCTCCAGGGTGCTCTGCAGGGGTACTGTCCAAAGTACCCCTGCATTTCATGCACTTTCGAGGTCTAAGCTGCTTAGGTTTAGGTTCTCGGGTACTCTGCAAGGGCACAGACTCGGTTGAGCATGCATTTTGTGCCCTTCCTAGGTTCGAGCAGCTCAGATGACCAGGTGCTTGGTGAGTGCACTGTCGCAGGTGGGCCGTGTATCTTAATCACCTCCCCCATCCCGGCCACTTGGTTTCCCAGTGCACTGCAAGAGCACCATCTCAGGTGTGCTGTGTGAATCCTCTAGGGAGCTGATCTCAGGCTGCAATCCTCCTGGCAAGTGTCAACTATCCAGGATCCCAGGAAGATGGGGCTAGCAACTGGGAGTCTGCTCACAGTTTGGTGAAGGATGCTGGTCCCTAGGGCCAAGATTGGAGTAGCCCCTTGTTTTCCAGCTCTGGCTGTTGCATGCCTGCTTCTCTGCCTCCAGCAGTGGGGAGGGACCTGTACACAGCTGGCTAGCTCTCCTTTGGTATTTGTTCAATCCTTTGTTCTGTGAGCAGGCCAGGCTGTGCATTAGGTTAGAGCCTTTTGAGGGAGAATTCTCTTCTTTTTTCCCCTCTTTGGCAATCCCACAGTTTGGGTTGCTATCTCACGTTAGCTCCCTCAGATTGTCTTCAGGGCATTCAGGCCTGGTCCTTACCCTAAGGACTGATGATGAGCCCCCACCTCCCTGTCCAGCCGAGCGTCTGGGCTACTTCTCTGCTGGCAGTTGTGGTTAGGTGCCTATTCTGTGTTTTTTTTTTTTTTTTTCTCCCAGTTATGTTGCCCTCTGAGACTCCAAAACTCCCCACAGACCCACCTGTGAGAGGGCTTCCTGCTGTTTGGAAACTTTTCTTTCACGACTCCCTCCCCAGGACAGGTCTCTGTCCCTAACTCTTTTGTCTCTCTTTTTGTCTTTTATATTTTGTCCTACCTACTTTCAAAAAGAACAGCCTGCGTTTCTAGGTGCCTGGTGTCCTCTGCCAGCATTCAGAAGTTTTGTGGAAGTTGCTCAGCATTCAAATGATCTTTTGATGAATTTGTGGGGGAGAAAATGGTCTCCCCATCCTATTCCTCCACCATCTTGGAACTGCCCCTAAGTTTGCTGCATTTACTTAGTATGGTCTACTAACTTGAGTACAGAGTCCCTGATCTTGGGCATCTTAATATAAATGGAGCTAAAGATTGGCTCATCTGTAGCCGTTTGTAATTATTTATTTTCTAGGAATAGGGAATGGCAAGTGACAGTACCCAGCTAGTACTGTTTCCGTGGCTCTGCCAGCTTCAGCTCCTAGCACTTGGACCTTCACACCTACACAGTATCTCTTCCACCTGCATTGTATTACCAGGGAGTATAGTCTTAGGGAAAGAGGAATTAATGAAGCATGAAGTAAGTTTAGCCATTCAGAAAGTAGCACACATATGATACACATGCAGTACCTTCTTACCTTCTTATTGAAAACGTTTCTATAGATGTGAACCAAATATTGCAGTGGGAGAGGATAAATGAAAATCCTTAGCTCTCATGTTTTGGATCTTTTTATCCTCCTGAAAAGAAGGTATAAGATTGTGATTAAGCATGACATCAGCATCATTGTGGTGTGTGGCACTCTCTTTGCCTTTTCTCTTCAATCTACAACCACTAAAAACATCCATAACTCAACAACGGTGCCTCTGCTCAACACAGCAGGACACCAGAGTTCCTAGGTGGCACTAGTGGTAAAAAGAACCCACCTGCCAATGCAGGAGATATAAGAGACGTGAGTTTGATCACTGGGTCGGGAAGGTCCCCTGGAGGAGGGCATGGCAACGTACTCCAGGATTCTTCACTGGGAAATCCCATGGACAGAGGAGCCTGGTGGGCTATAGTCCATGGGGTCACAAAGAGTTGGACATGGCTGAAGTGATTTAGCACCTTTGCAAAGGAAGGTGGACTGGAACACATGGGGGAGGCAGAACCAGAACAGCAGAAGTGGTGCCTGTGATCCTGGAACCCCAGCCATGGTAGCTGAGCCTGCAGCCCCAGAGAGCCTGGCAGCATCAGGGGAAGCAGAACATATGACTCCAGCCTCCCTGTCAAAGGGGTGCCCCTGGCCACAGGGATCCAGGCAGTAGTGGCTGTGGGCCTATGACCCTGTCCCTCCAGTTATGGACATACCGATTACTCTGGCTCCTCCATTTGCCCCTACCCACAGTGGTAGTGCCTGACAATCCTGGCCATGGCAAAGGGCCTGTGACCCTGGCTCCCTGTCACCCCTGTCCCCAGGGATAATAGAGACTGAGACCCTGGGCCTAGCAGAAGTGACCACCACCCTGATGTCCCAGGTAACAATGCCAGCAGCAGCAAGGCACTAATAACTCCAAAGGCACAAGCAGTGACATGCATGACACCTCTGACAGAGCTGATGGAAGGTGGAAAAGGCTGATTCTCAAATATAACCAGAAGCAGCTCAGGTAAGAGACCAGAAACTGGTGAGGCCTCTACTAATTACTAATCCATTGAATCCTTAGAATCAAGTTAAAAAAAAAAAAACTTTACCTAAAGAAGAGTGTTCACTACTTCAAATGTGCTGTCAGAAGAACAACTCATCAAGAGCCATGAAAACCATGGTAACAATGTATCACAAAAAACAAATGACAGATCCTGCAAAACCAAACTTAAAGTCACAGAATATTGTGATTTTACTGATAGAGAATTCAAAATAGTTGTCATGAAGAAACTCAACAAGCTATAAGAAAATATAGAAAGACAGTTAAATAAACTCAGAAATAAAATTGATGAACAGAAGGAATATTTTACCAAGGAGAATGGAACTCTAAAAAAGAACCAAAGTGAAATTCTGGACCTAAAGGACTCAATAAATAAGAGGAAGGAGGTATTGGAAATACAGCAGCCCATATGGAAGAGAGAACTAGTGAGTTTGAAAATAAAAATCTAGAAATAATAGAGACAGAAGGGAAAAGAGAATTAAGATCTTAAAAAAAGAAGACATTCTATAAGAACTGTTAGGAAAGAAAGAATTATATTACTGGTATCCCAGCAGGAGAAGAATGGAAGAAGGGGGAAGAAAGTTTATATTAAAAAAATAATAGCTGAGAATTTCCCAAATCTGGGGAAGGAATGGGATATATTAGTCAATGAAGCTAAGAGAACACTTATGGTGACCAGAAAACATAAATTTAGAGCACAGACATGAAACATAAACAGTTTATCAATCTCTTTGGCATGAAAAATGAAAGTGTTAGTTGCTCAGTTGTGCCAACTTTTTGTGACCCCATGGACTATAGCCAACCAGGTTCCTCTGCTCATGGGATCTTCCAAGCAAGAATAATGGAGTGGGTTGCCATTCTTTTCTCCAGGGGCTCTTCCCTATCCAGGGATTGAACCCAGGTCTTCTGCACTGCAGGCAGATTCTTTACCCTCTTGAGCCACAAGGGAAACTCCTTTGGTATGAAACTAGAGATCAAATACAAGAAGAAAGCTGAAAAAAATAATAAACATTTTGAGACTAAAAAAACATGCTACTGAATAGCTTTTGGGTCAAAGAAGAAGATATTAAGAAGAGGTGGCAAGAATACAAAGAAGATCTCTACAAAAAAGATCTTAATGACGCAGATAACCACAATGGTGTGATCACTTATGTAGAGCCAGACATCGTCGAGTGTGAAGTCAAGTAAGGCCTTAGGAAGCATATCTATGAACAAAACTAGTGGAAGTGATGGAATTCCAGCTGAGTGATTTCAAATCCTAAAAATGATGCTGTGCTGCACTCAATATGCCAGCAAATTTGGAAGACTCAGCAGTGGCCACAGGACTGGAAAAGGTCAGTTTTCATTCCAATCCCAAAGAAGAACTATGCCAAAGAATGTTCAAACTACTGCACAATTGCATTAATTTCCCATGCTAGCAAAATAACACTCAAAATTCGCCAAGCTAAGCCTCAGTGGTATGTGTACTGAGAACTTCTAGATGTTCAAGCTGGATTTAGAAAAGGGAGAGAAACCAGAGATCAAATTGCCAACATCTGTTGGATCAGCAAAAAAGCAGGAGAATTCCAGAAAAACATCTGCTTCATTGACTACGCTAAATCCTTTGACTGTGTGGATCACAAAAAACTGAGGAAAATTCTTCAAGAGATGAGAATACCAGACCACCTGACCTGCCTCCTGAGAAACCTGTATGCAGGTCAAGAAGCAACAGTTAGAACCAGACATGGAAAAACGGACTGATTCAAAATTGGGAAAGGAGTACATCAAGGCTGTATGTTGTCACTCTGCTTATTTAACTTCTATGCAGAGTACATCATGCAAAATGCCAGGTTGGATAAAGCACAAGCTGGAATCAAGACTGCTGGGAGAAATATCAATAACCTCAGATATGCAGATGACACCACCCTTAAGGCAGAAAGTGAAGAGGAACTAAAGAGCCTCTTGATGAAAGTGAAAGAGGAGAGTGAAAAGGCTGGCTTAAAACTCAACATTCAAAAAATGAGGATCATGGCATCTGGTCCCATTACTTCATGGCAAATAGTTAAGGAAACAATGGAAACAGTGACTTTATTTTCTTGGGCTCCAAAATTATTGCAGATGGTGACTGGAGCCATGAAATTAAAAGATGCTTGCTCCTTGGAAGAAAAACTATGACAAACTTAGACAGCATATTGAAAAGCAGACTCACTACTTTGCTTACAAAGGTCCATATAGTCAAAGCTATGGTTTTTCCAGTAGTTGTGTATGGATGTGAGAGTTGGACTATAAGGAAGGCTGAGAGCCAAAGAATTTATGCTTTTGTACTACAGTGTTGGAGAAGACCCTTGAGAGTCCCTTGGACTGCACGGAGAACCAACCTATCAATCCTGCTGCTGCTACTGCTGCTGCTAAGTCGCTTCAGTCGTGTCTGACTCTCTGCGACCCCATAGACAGCAGCCCACCAGATTCAGCCGTCCCTGGGATTCTCCAGGCAAGAACACTGGAGTGGGTTGCCATTTCCTTCTCCAATGCATGAAAGTGAAAAGTGAAAAGTGAAAGTGAAGTCACTCAGTCGTGTCCGACTCTTAGCGACCCCATGGACTGCAGCCCACCAGGCTCCTCCGTCCATGGGATTTTCCAGGCAAGAGTACTGGAGTGGGGTGCCATTGCCTTCTCTGCTATCAATCCTAAAGGAAATCAATCCTGAATATTCACTGGAAAGGCTGATGCTGAAGCTGAAGCTCCAATACTTTGGCCACCTGATGCAAAGAGCTGACTCGTTAGAAAAGACCCTGATGCTGGAGAACTTGAAGGCAGGATAAGAAGGGAATGACAGATGATGAGATGGTTGGATGGCATCACTGACTCAATGGACATGAGTTTGAGCAAGCTCCAGGGGTTGGTGATGGACAGGGAAGCCTGCTGTGCTGCTGTCCATGGGGTCGCAAAGAGTTGGACATGACCAGTCAACTGAACAACAACAACAAAGAATAAATCAAAGTAGAAATGAAAAAAAATTAAGATAAATGAAAATACAACATACCACAATCCATATGATGTAGCAAAGGTAGTACTAAAGAGGGAAGTCTGTAGCAATACAGGCATATCTCAAACAAGAAAAATCTCAAATAACAGTCTAACAATCTAACTTTACACCTAAGTGAACTAGAAAAGAAGAACAAATGAAGCCCAATAAAATATTATAAAAACCCTCAACAAAATATTAGCAAACTTAATACAATAATATATTAAAAGGAGCATACATTATATAAAGTGATATTCATTCCAGGGATTCAAGGATGGTTCAATAACTGCAAATCTATCATGATATACCACATTAAAAAAATGAAAGATAAAAATCACATGATCATCTCAATTCAGTTCAGTTCAATTCAGTTGCTCAGTCGTGTCCAACTCTTTGTGACCTCATGGACTGCAGCATGCCAGGCCTCCCTGTCCATCTCAATAGATGTATAAAAAGTAATTGATAAGATTCAATGTCCACCAATGATTAAAAAACTCAATAAAATGGATATCAAAGGAATGTACTTCAACATAATAAAGACCATACATGATAATCACAGCTAACATCATACTTAACAATGAAAAACTGAAACCTATCCCTCTAAGATCAGGAGCAAGACAAGGTTGCCCACACTTACCACTGTTATTCAACGTAGTATTGGAAGCCCTAGCTAGAGCAGTTAGGCCAGAAATGGAAATAAAAAGCATCCAAATTAAAAAGGAAAAAGTCAAACTAATGCTATTTGCGGATGACATGATTTTGTATGTAAAAACCCCTGATGACTCCATAAAAGAACTGTTAGAACTAGTAAGTTCATTACAGTTTCAGGGTGCAAAATCAATATACTAAATCATTGCGTTTCTATACACTAACAATGAACTAGTAAGAAGAAAAACTAAGAAAGCAATCCCATTTACAACTGTAGCAAAAAGAATAAAATACCTAGGAACAAATTTAACAAAGAGGTGAATAATATCTACACTGAAAACTATAAGACAGGGTGAAAGAAATTGAAGACTACACAAAGAAATGGGAAAACAGTCTGTGCTGATGGATTGGAAGAAATAATATTGTGAAAATGTCTACATTACCCAAAGAAATATACATATTCAATGCAATCCCCATCAAAATCCCAAGGACATTATACACAAAACTAGAACACGAAAATTAAAAAAAAAAGTATATACAGCCACAAAAGTTTCCTGAATAGCAAAAGACATCCTGAGAAAAAAGAACAAAGCTGGCAATATAACTCTCCCTGATTTCAAAATTATTACACGGCTATAGTAGTCAAAACAGAATAGTATTGGCTGAAAATCAGACACAGTGGAGTGGAACAGAATTGAGAGACCAGCAATAAACGTACGCATATATTGACAATCAGTTTACAACAAAGGAACAAAGAACATGCAATGGAGAAAGTATAGTCTTTTCAAAAACGGTGTTGAGAAAACTGGATTGCCATTTGCAAAAGAATGAAAATGGACCACTATCTCACACAATACCCAAAAATCAACTCAGAGTGGATTAGACTTGGATGTAAGACCTGAAACTGTAAACTCCTAGGAGTAAACATAAGCAGTATGCTCTTTGGCATGGATCTTAGCAATTTCTTTCTGGGTGTGTCTCCTCAGGCAAGGGAAACAAAAGCAAAAATAAACAAATGGGACTGTATCAAATTAGAAAGCCTCTGCATAGCAAAGAAAGCTATCAGCAGCAAAAAGGACAGCCTACCAAATGGGGGAAGTATTTACAAATCATATATCATTATTCTAATAATGGGACTAATACCCAACACATATAAAGAACTTACACAACTAAACAACAACAAAAAAACAAATGGGTAGAGGAGCTGAATAGATATACAGATGATCAACAAGCACCAAAAAGATGTTCAATATCACTAATTATTAGGGAAATGCAAATCAAAACCACAGTGAGGTATCATTCCATGTCCATTAGAATGGCTATTATCAAAAAATGAGAAATAAGAAATGTTGGAGAGAATGTAGAGAATGTGAATTGGTGTAGCTACTATGGAAACAGTATTGAGATTCCTTAGAAAATGAAGAATGACACTATCATATACAATCCAGTTTTTCCACCTTTGGCTATTTACTCAAAAAATGCAAAGACATTAATTCAAAAAGATATATGCACCGCTATAGTCCTAGCAGCATTTTCTTTTACAATAGTCAAGATATGGAAACAACCCAAGTGCCCATTGATAGATGAACAGACATAGAAGACGTGATACCTATATATCTATATTTATCTACGCACACACTCAAGGACACAGTGGAATATGACTCAGCTATAAAAGGTGAAACCTTGCCATTTGTGTCACAGATGGACCTTGAGGATATTACACCAACTAAAATAAATCAAGACAGAGAAAGACAAATATTGTATGATTTCACTTATATGTGGGATATAGAAAAATTTAAAAAACCCCTCAAACAAAGTAAATGAGCAAACCAAACTAAATAAAAATAAATACTTAGATACGGAGTTTACCAGAGAGGAAGGGGGTGTGGTGGACGAAAGGGGTAAAGGCGAAGGATAGAAACTGACTTTTGGTGTTAAACATGCTGTAGTATATACTGAAACTGAAATATAACGTTGTATACATGAAACTTATGTATTGTTATAAACTAATGTTACCTCAATAAATTAAAAAATTCAATTTAATTAAAAAATAAAGATAATGGTTAAGAATTCCATAATACAGACTCATATAGACCTGGCTCAAATTCCAGCTGGTAGCTGGGTCTCTGCTAAGTCACTTCAGTTGTGTCCGACTCTGTGGGACCCCATAGACAGCAGCCCACCAGGCTCCCCCGTCCCTGGGATTCTCCAGGCAAGAACACTGGAGTGGGTTGCCATTTCTTTCTCCAATGCGTGAAAGTGAAAAGTGAAAGTGAGGCCGTTCAGTCGTGTCCGACTCTTAGTGACCCCGTGGACTGCAGCCTACCAGGCTCCTCCGAGGCATGGGATTTTCCAGGCAGGAGTACTGGAGTGGGTTGCCATTGCCTTCTCCAGGTAGCTGGGTAGTCTATGTTAAATCAGCTAACCTCCTTGAGCTAGAGTTTCTTTATACGTAATAAACATGCCTGTTTCATATTTATGTGAACATATTTATGTGAACTAGAGAGAGTGTTCAATACTCAGTAGCTCTTATTAACCTGAAGACATCCTTATTCCACAAGTTCACAGCACAGCTCTGTCCTTTCTCTAGGATATGGGGCTCAAGACCCCCAATTCTTGTGGGAAGCTGTGAAATTGGTGAGAGTTGCCTATGGAGTAGTCAGTGGTAGGATGGCAAAAATGGTAAGGGCTGATGCAGATGATAAACTCGATTGGGTAATGGGGCACATAAATCACCCAATAACCAAAATTCTCCAAATTCCAGAAAGGACTGAAGACTCTGCAGGATAGGTTATCCCAGGATGCAGAGTTGATAGGTGCTCCCTTTGAACTGTTACTCTGGCATTAACACTAACCCACTCTTGGTAATCCACATTTCCATTATTCCTAAGTACTGGCACTTCCTGGACTGTAGACATCTCCTTGAATGAAGGGACCCAGGGGGTTCGGGCTTCCACCTCTTTATGAACCCTGACCTGGAGATCTTTTCTTCTTTTTCATTTTGGACCTCTTCACTAATCCTTGAGGCCCTTGGACATAAAATGTCCAATATCTTTTCCTCACTCTCTCCTTTTTAAAGCCAGAACTTGATTGTCTCTGGTGGTGCTCATATCTCAATTTAACTGCCAACACTGGGACCTTTTCTTATCTTATACAGCATCTTACCTGGCTTTTTTTCCCCCCCTTAACCTTACATATACTTCACCCAGTGCTTTTCATACATCGTAGAAGAGACAGCATCCCCAAAGCAACCCTATTATTCTCCCTAAAATAGATACTGCTGCTGCTAAGTCGCTTCAGTCGTGTCCGACTCTGTGCAACCCCATGGACTGCAGCCTACCGGGGTTCTCCATCCGTGGGATTCTCCAGGCAAGAACACTGGAGTGGGTTGCCATTTCCTTCTCCAATGCATCAAAGTGGAAAGTGAAAGTGAAGTTGCTCAGTCATGTTTGACTCTTAGCAACCCCGTGGACTGCAGCCTACTAGGCTCCTCCATCCATGGGATTTTCTGGGCAACAGTACTGGAGTGGGGTGCCATTGCCTTCTCCCAAATAGATACAGAGATGGGTAATTCATTTTGAAAAGGCAGTCAGTTACATTTATATAGTAACTATTATCCTTTAACCAGTCTGCCACAGAACTTCATCTGAACTTTGGCCTGGAAATCCCCCATGGACTCTGGCAGATTATCCTCTGGTATTTCTGATTTCTAGTGTTGTTGAAATTTTCTCTGTGTTATCATAAGGGTACATCAAGAATCACTGTCTTTCTAATATCTTATCTGAGGTTTCCTCATTCACATTTACAGAATCAGTAATTTTCAGTCTTTGAATACAAAGAAGTTCAATTTATGTAAATTTTTGCAAACAACTTGAAGACTAAGTTATAATTCTTTGTAATATTATCTTTTTCAGCTGAATTTTATCCTGTTTCTGAATACTGTTAGAGTTCTGGCTACTAAAATCTGGGAGACCAATGTGGTTGGGCATGACACCAGAAAACAATACAGGTAATTCCAGGACAGACATCCATAAAAGAAAATATTTTGGTTACTATTTAGACTAAAGGACAGATATCAATTGATCTGAAATGTCTCTAAGAGACTAAATTGTGAACATATATTTTTGTTTGGTTTAATTGTGCTATTTGTCAGAAAAGTATATATATTTTAGGAAAATATAAATAACAACAGACCTTACCACATGCTTAAATTCTAAGTATGTTTTTAAAAATATGTTCTTAGCAACTGGGATTTTATAATAAACTTTGTAACCAGGGCTCACCTGGTGGTTCAGTGGTAAAGAATCCACCTGCCAAGCAGGAGATGCAGGTGCTATCCTTGGTTCAAGAAGATCGCCTGAAGGAGGAAATGGCAACCCACTCCAGTATTCTTGCCTGGGAAATCCCATGGACAGAGGAGCCTGGTAGGCTACAGTCTAGGATGTCACAAAAAGTCAGACAGGGCTTAGCGACTGAGCACACACACACAACAAAAATCAAGAAAATGTATTTGCTATATTGTTCCAGCCTGCCCATCAGATTGGGTGTGTTGTGTGCTCAGTCATGTCTGCTTCTGTGACCCCATGGCCTGTAGCCCATCATGCTCCTCTGTCCATGGGATTTTCCCAGGCAAGAATACTGGAGTGGGTTGTCGTATCCTTCTCTAAGGGATCGTCCTGACCCAGGGATTGAACTTGCGTTTCCTGCCTCTCCTGCACTGCGAGGCAGATTCTTTACCACTGGGCCACCTGAGAAGCCTTCCTATCAAATTGGCACCTCCCAAATAACTGATTTTTAAGAACTTTCAAAAGTACTGATTGAAGGAGGTCTATTATTCAGTCTTTGTTCAAAAAAAGGACAAATTAAGTATTTATGAATATGAAAGTGTTAGTCACTCAGTTGTGTCCGACTCTTTGTGACCCCTTGAACTGTAGCCCACCAGGCTACTCTGTCCATGGGATTCTTCAGGAAAGAGTACTGGAGAGGGTTGCCATTGCCTTCTCCAGGAGTTCTTCCTGACCCGGGGATCAAACTTGGGTTTCCCGCATTGCAGGCAGATTTTTTACTGTCTGAGCTACCAGGAATATCCTAAGTATTTATAATCACTATCAAACTATTTTAAGACTATGTCTGTTTTTTCCAATTATCATTTCAGAGGTTCTAAGTCATTTTGGAAGTGCCTTTTAGGCAACTGAACATATACACCCACTAGTCAGGAGCATGTGGATTAGTTTTTGCAGTCCCCAAACAAGAATCTATTTCTTTCTGCCTCATGTTGTCATGAAATGCTATCTCAGACACAGAAAGAAAGAAATCATAGCCAGCATTTCCATCTTCTCTCACAAACATTCCCCTATACCATGTAGGAAGCATTTACTGTCAGGCAGAAAAGACTACAGGTACAGATGGACCGAGGTCTAGAATGGGATGCACAGTATGAACGAGTGCTCAGCTGCTAGCTCCAGTTATTTGCAGTATGGTGGAAGTGGTAGTACCATAAATTGTGCCTAAGCGTTTACAGTAAAGGGTCCATGCTATACTAGGATAGCTTGTCTCATGTCACATCCCATTGGTGAAGACAAAGTTCAAAGGATGATAGAAATGGAAAAATGTAAGTAGCCTTTCAATCTTCATAAAATGAAAAAGTGCACTTGTGTTTGAAAGATGCTTATTTCTCTAGTTCTGAATAAAAGCTACTATTTCCTTTATTTCTGAACGATGTGAAATTATACTTTCAGTAGAAAGTTGCCCAAGAGACTTGAAAAACTCTGGTGAGAACAAAGAGTGGATTATCTTTGAAACTAGATAGTCAACCTACTTCCAAAAAGAAAAAAAATAAGTAAGTAGGGAAAGAAAGAAAGGAAAGAAGGAAGGAAGGACAAAAGAAAGGAAGGAAGAACACTGAAGGAAAGACTAGTGAGGGAAGGGAGAAGGTTATAATCCTTTGAGATTTTTTTAGTTAGTTCAGTCACTCAGTTGTGTCCGACTCTTTGTGACCACATAGACTGCAGCATGCCAGGCTTCCCTGTCCATCTCTAACTCCCCAGAGCTTACTCAAACTTATGTCCGTTGAGTCGGTGATGCCATCCAATCATCTCATCCTCTGTCGTCCCCTTCCCCTCCTGCCTTCAATCTTTCCCAGAATCAGGGTTTTTTCTAGTGAGTCAGTTCTTCCCATCAGGTGGCCAAAGTATTGGAGCTTCAGCTTCAGCATCAGTCCTTCCAATGAATATTCAGGACTGATTTCCTTTAGGATTGACTTTACTTTGAGATTATTGGGATATTAAATGATTCTTAGAGAAAGAGACACTTCTTACATCTCAAACGTTGAAGCTGAAGATTTAGGACAGAAAAAAAAAGGCATTTTACAATTTTATGAAAATAGTATCCTTTAAGCAAAAAGAGTAGAAATGAGACTAGAAAGACTTAGGGGATAATTGTGGTTTTCCCTGGTGGCTCAGATAGTAAAGAAATCTGCCTACAAAGCAAGAGAACCAGCTTCGGTTCCTGGGTCAGGAGGACCCTCTGAAGAAGGAAACAGCAACCCACTCCAGTATTCTGGCCTGGAGAATTCCATGGACAGAGGAACCTGGCAGACTACAGTCCACGGGGTTGCAAAGAGTCAGACATGGCTGATCAACTTTCACTTCTTTTCAGGGGATAGTAATCACCGGAAATGAGAATAAATTGCCGATTTAGAATAGAAGTGACAGGAAGAAGAGGGAGGCGGGGAAAAATTAGCAGAAGTAGTGAGTCAGAGATGGGGAAATCAGTCCCTGTTAGTTCTGCTAAGCTTTATTTTTTTCCAGAAAGTTATGTGTACAGGGGGCTTCACCAGTGCTCAGTGGTAAAGAATCCTCCCGCAATGCAGGAAATGTGGGTTCGATCCCTGGGTCAGGAATATCCCCTGGAGGAGGAAATGGCAACCCACTTCAGTACTCTTTCCTGGAGAATCCCGTGGACAGAGGAGCCTGGCTGGCTACAGCCCATAGAGTCTCAAAGAGTTGGACATGACTGAAGCAACTTTGCATGCACATGTCTACAGAAAAGTGAAGTGAAGTCGCTCAGTCGTGTCCAACTCTTTGCCCAACTCTTTGGAATAGTCCAATTCCATGGACTATCCATATCCAGGCCAGAATACTGGAGTGCGTTGCCATTTCCTTCTCCAATGTCTACAGAAGGGCACTCTATATTGACTAATTAAAAGACGTGCTGTTCTCTTCCAGGAAACTCGCCAAATCCACACTGGTGCTGGTCCTGGTCTTTGGTGTGCATTACATCGTGTTCGTGTGTCTGCCCCATTCCTTTGCGGGGCTGGGGTGGGAGATTCGGATGCACTGTGAGCTCTTTTTCAACTCCTTTCAGGTAGAGAGTGCCATCTAGTAATGTGATTCCTATATTTTGCTCTCCTCTCCACCCCCGCTCCTCTAACCCCCTCTGATGCTGCCAAATTGCAAGGTCATGTCTCTGCCTCTTCTCTGACTTTCATGCACCACCCATCCGTCTCCCAAGGGCCAGGAAAGGGACTGTTTTCTGGCACCTGTGCTTTTCTATCCTGAGGAGGTCAGGTTAACCTCTTACCACAGCAGGAGCCTGGGCTTTGAGACAAGAAAGCATATTGCTGTAACATATGTGACACCTTTGGAGCAGGAATCTGTGTGTGTATATGGAAGGTCAATGAAAACAAAAGACAGGATAGGCAGGTGAGAGGAAAAAAGGGAAGGGGAGACAAGAAAGAGGAAGAGGTTGCTTCCATACATTTGATCTCAGTACAAAACACGATACCATCATCCCTCACATGGATGGCTAAACACACCTCCTAACTCTTCTTCCTGCTACTCATTTGCTGCCACCTCCTGGCCTTCAACCTAGTCTTCATAGAATAGTCTGAAGACTCTTAAAGATAAATCTGACCACGTCACTTATCAGCTGAACACATCCAGAGGCTTCTCATTGCAGTCAGAATGAAATCCAAACACTGTTTGCTTGTGTGCACAGCCCTACGTTGCAGGGATCCTGCCCAGCTGTGACCTCATCTCCCTAAGGTCCATGCTGCCCACTAAGTCTGAGCCACACTAGCTCATCCACAGTTTCTGTTCCTCAGGTTCACTTCTGCCTCAGGGGCAGTACTTGCTGTTTTCTCTGCCTGGAATGCTCTTCCCTCTAATATTCATATGGCCTGGCTTCTTCTCATTCAAATCAGCTTAAATGTCACCCTCTCAGAGAGGTCTTCATCGAGTTCCCCCTCTGATAGATCTTCTCCACTCTTCTCTTCCACCACCACTTGTTTTGCCTGAATAGTCTTTATCTCATCATTTTACGATTTTCTCCTGTGGCTATTTGTTTATATTTTATTCATCTGTATTCTCTTCCAGAATATAAGCTGCAAGAGAACAGGGACCTTATCTGTGTTGATTAAATTGTTTATCTCTGTAACACTGAGCATTTCACAGTGTATAAAGTCAACAAATATTTTTGAATGAGTGGGGAAAAAAAAGTTTGTGTTTTCACTATAATATACCCTACGCCTATAGTTGCCAACATTCACAGTGTATAAATTTCACTTACCAGCTAGGGGATGTTCTGTGATTCTGAGTGGCAAACATGAAATTAACATGATAAAAATCAGTTATTCATGTGTCCTGGAGTATTTTATTTATTTATTTGGTTAATTTGACACCAAGGAAAGATCTCAGACAACTTTCATGTATATTTAAGGATTTGGAAATATTAGGAGAGAATAACTTGTATAATTTTCTGGAGGAATCATTTAAAAAAACCCTGTTTTTCAAAATATGCATTTTGACACAAGATGCTTTAGTGCTCTGATCTTCATAATTAAAATTAATTAATTAAAACATTCTATTTTCTCCTCCAGGGTTTCTTTGTGTCTATCATCTACTGCTATTGCAATGGAGAGGTAAGTCTGAAGGACCCCAGACCTCCTGTAGGTTTAACTCTGAGTATAAATGGCTATCACAATATGACCTGAATCTCTTTGGAATCCCCAGGGGTTACAGGAAAGAATGGGCAGGGAGAAAGGAGATATAAATTGTTTTGAGAAAGCGAGAATTGATGTAAATAAGCCAAGGTCTTCCTCTTCCAGCACTTTTCAATGTCAATTCAGTTGCAGACCTTGATGTCAGAAACCCAATTTGTTGGAATGCAAATTGATACTTGGAAGGACAGTGAACATCATATTCCAGTCAGTGCTTCAACTTACATTTAATTTCAAGTTCTATAAAAAAATCAAATATAACTCTCTGGGAATAACCCATTAGAACATTGTGACATTTTTTAAACTACCAGATGGTGATGGGACAATTTCAGTTCATTTAGGAGAGAAAGAATGGTACAAATCTTCTAGGTGACATCAGCTTATCAGGTGTCTACTGCTTCCCATGGAACTTTCAAAAAGCTCCCTTCTGGAAAGTTGCAGTAGCAGAACTGAATCTTCAGCAGCAAGAATGGAAACGAGAGCCCTACCCTGCTAAGAATGCCCTTGCAGTGCCCACTTTTCATAGTCCAGTCCTCCTCCCGGTTTCTCTCCTTCATTATGCTTGTGCAGAGTGATAGGTTAATCATTATGCTTGTGCAGAGTGATAGATTAACAGTTCCATTTACAGATAAGCAGCTTCCGTGCCCTTCCACAGCCTCAGCTGGCACTGTGTATCCATATTGTTCCTCCAACGCAGACCCCTCTTTTTCCTCTCCCATGAGTCACACATTTATACTGGCTGCATGTCAACTTCTATTAAAGCACTAACCTTGGACAAATCTTTTTGCCTCTCTGTAAGCCTGTTTGCTCATCTCCAGTAATAACACCTCTCAGGAAGAGACTGAGAGAGAATACACAGTTGACCCTTGAACAACACAGGTTTGAACTGTGTTGTTACTTATACATTTTCACTATATATGCACTACAGTACCGCACCATCTGGGGTTGGTTGAGTCCACCCGTGTGAAACTCCAGATATAGGCTAACTGAGAATTCATAGGGAATTTTTCAGCTGCAGGTGTTGGGGACCCCTAATCCCTGCATTATTGAAGTGTCAACTGTATATATAAAGTCCCTGGTACACAGTGGAAATTTAGTGATTATTACTATCAATGAAGTCAGGGCACACATCCATCCAGTAAGGTTGCAGGGCCTCTGAAGGTTTTTGATGCCTGAAATGGTCCTTGTGGTGTTTAGGTTCAGTCTGAGGTGAAGAAGTTGTGGAGTCGGTGGAATCTCTCCGTGGACTGGAAAAGGACGCCCCCGTGCGGCGGCCACAGATACGGCTCCGTGCTCACCACGTTGACGCACAGCACCAGCAGTCAGTCGCAGATGGCGGCCAGCACGCGCATGGGGCTCATCTCAGGCAAAGCACCCAGGAAGGCCAGCCGACAGCCCGACAACCACATGACTTTACCTGGCTACGTCTGGAGTAACTCAGAGCAGGACTGCCTACCACAATTGATCCATGAAGAGACCAAGGAAAGTGGCGGGAGGCAGGGAGATGAGATTATAATGGAGGAGTCTTCCAGGCCGTTAGAATTTAGCACAGGCCTGGAAGGAAGCAAAGGAGAAACCGAGGATGCTCTGTGAATCCATATCTGTGTCTTTGAAGAGCTGATTCATCTCGTTGTGTTAGAGGAGCTTGGCCTGTATCCTGCTGCTTAGCCCCAGAGCTGAGCAGTCAGGGCTCCAGTGTTCACAGCCCATTTTCAGGCGCCATGAATTGGCTCCTGTAAATACTAAAGCCACAAAACGAGAAAGTCAGTGGAGCAGTTTATTACCATATTTTGGCATCAAATTCTTTTCTGAATTAATGTACAGTACTTGCTCTGTGATGTTCATTCTTCTGCTCCTTTTGGGTAGAGAAACATTTCAGTTGCTTGGTTCTAGTTTTCTCTTGTAAATATCACTCTAAATATGATAGAGATCATTTGGTATGTGACATTTGCCTTTAAACAAATCAGTGTTCTCTTTTCCACTTTAAGGGACTTCTATCATTCCATTCATTTTGTCAGTGCATAGCAACAATTAGGGTCTAAAAATGTACATTGAAAGATTAAAGATCGCAGAACAAGTACACACTGGAAGATACGTTGTCTGGATTTTGTTAAAACAATAAATGTGTGAGAAACTTGTTTCATTCTAGGAAAAAGGGAAATTATTCAAAAAAGAATATTGCACATATTCCTTCTTTTGAATGTCCCCTCTGTGACCAGCCAGATCTCAAGTCTTCACTCTCTTGTAAACCTTAACACTCTTGTAAACCTTAACACAAGGTTTTCTTGGTCAGTGAGCTTATGTCTGCAAACAGATTTTGTTTGTAATCATTTATAGTGATGGTCACACTGAATTTATTATTTTTTCTTTGTTCTATTACTGTATTCCAAATGGCATGTGGGATAAATTAAAGTTTGTTTTAAAAATACATTTTGAGTCACTTTTTAAAATGTTCTTTTAGCATCTAACTTTGTTTATAGGAACCAGTCAAATGTCCCTTCTTCAAATCTACAGAGATCAGCATGTAGCCCCAGAACTTCACTGAGCTTGACAAGTCAGTATATTGTGGCAGTGAAATATTTATTGTGTGCATGTTGGGTACACATATCCTGCTAGGTTTTTACACACATTGACTTATTTAATCCTCACCACAAAGTTTATGGAGTAAGTCTTATCACTGTCCCCCTTTTTACAAATGACTGTGACTCATGGAGGTAGATTGACTTGCCCAAAGTCACACAACAAGTGATTGAGAGAACATGGTTTCAGACCCAGATCTACTGACTTTAAGCATCTTTTTCTGTCCCTGTTGACCATCTGCATATCTTCTTTGGAGAAATGTCTGTTTAGGTCCTCTGCCCATTTTTTTTTTTTTGATTGATTGTTTATTTTCTGATACTGAGCTGTCTGAGCTGTTTGCATATTTTAGAAATTAATCCCTTGTCGATCAAATCCTTCACAAATATTTTTCCTCATTCTGTAGGTTGTCTTTTTGCTATGGTTGTCTGTGCTGTGCAAAAACTTTTATGTTTGATTAGGTCCAATTTGTTTATTTTTGTTTTTGTTTCTATTGCTCTAAGAGAAAGATCAAAAGAAAAAAAAATTACTGTGATTTTTGTCAAAGAGTGTCCTGCCTATGCCTTCCTCTAGGAGTTTAATATTATCTGGTTTCACATTTAAGTCTTTAATCCATTTTGAGTTTATTTTTTATAATAGTGTTTGAGAATGTTCTAATTTCATTCTTTTATGTGTAGCTGTCTAGTCTTCCCAGCACCACTTATTAAAGAGACTATCTTTTCTCTATTGTACATTCTTGTCTTGTCATGGATTAATTAACCATAAGTATGTGGGTTTATTTCTTGGATTACTATCATATTCCATTGATCTATGTGTATGTTTTTGTATCAGTTCTATACTGTTTTGATTATTGTAGCTTTATAGTATAGTCTGAAGTCAGGGATTATGATTCCTCCAGTTCTGTTCTTTCTCAAGATTGTTTTGTCTAGTTGGGGTCTTTTTTGTCTCTATACAAATTTAAAGTTTTTTTTGTTCTGGTTCTGTGAAAAATACCATTGGTAATTTGATAGGGATTGCATTGAATCTGTAGGTTTTCTTGGGTCATATAGTCATTAGAACTCACTTGCTTACCAGCAGTTATTTTTATAAATATAAATATTTATATGGTTGAGTTTATTAAAAGACATTCTTATCTTTTCTAGTTATTAAGTATTTCGGCCCATGAGTTGGATTTCAGTCTTTTTCTTTCTTTAGGCCTGCTCTGTCTGTGTCCTTCACTCTTGAACCCTCTCCCTGAGACAAACAGAGAAGCAATTTCTTCCAGGAAGTTCAATTCTGAATGGATGGTCAGTTTAGAAATAACATATACAAAGAATTATATATATATATATATACACACCCTGGCTTTATTTTCGGTACTAAGCTCAGTATTTTCAGTATATTTTATCATATAGTCTTCATTATACACTGTGATGCAGTTATCACCATCTCAAAAGTGTTATGATAATCAGAAGTAAAACAATTTGCTCAAAATCACAGTGGCTGAGCCAAGATTTGAACCCAGTTCACTTTAACTCTAAAATTCTTGATTGTTCTCTCACCCATGTGACCCTTTAAAATTTTATTTATCAAGAGCCTAGTGGTATGCCAAGTCAATGAGGAAATAATAATTATTAATAATTCCAACTATTTTGATGGTAGAATTACCAATAATCAAGGACATGTAAAAAAATAATATGACAATAGTTTTTGATAAAAGCATTAAAAAAAGTTATTTATTTGCTTATTTAATTTTATTTTTGGCTGTGCTAGGTCTTCATTGCCACATGGGCATTTCTCTAGTTTGAAGAGCAGGGGCTACTCTCTAGTTGCGGTACCTGGGCTTCTCACTGTGGGGGCTTCTCTTGTTGCAGAGCACGGGCTCCAGGGTGCTTGGGCTTCAGTAATCGCAGCACATGGGCTCAGGAGTTGCAGCTCTCTAGAGCACAGGCTCAGTAGTTGTGGTGCACGGGCTTAGTTGCTCCAAGGCATGTGGGATATTTTTGGACCAGGGATCAAACCAATGTCTTCTGCATTGGCAGGTGGATTCTCTACTACTGAGCCACCAGGGAAGCCCAGAACATTTTTATTAACCAATATATCATGACCATCAAAATGAAAAATAGCTTTTTAGTTTATGCTGTTTTTAAAATTTCACCCAAAATATCTAACTCAAGTTTATAAAGATCTAAATCCCATTTTTTTTTTTTAAGAATGTACACATACTTTACTGACAGTTGGTATGTAAAGGAGTATTTTGTTAACATTTTTATTTGATGTATAGTAAATGTGGTCATGTTTTCATTATGAATAGTAAGGGGGGATAAAAAAAGAAAAGATCATATAATTAAAGGCACAAATGTGGATGAGTTTCTTTGAAAGCACCGACTCCTAAGGAATCTGGTCATTCTTTACCAGTTAACATGCAGTGCACCAATCTTTTCATATGATCTGGTTCTTAGTGACTTATTTTACAAATGAAATCAGTTTTCTAACAGAGGAAGTCTGCAAATCATGTTTTATTTCGAATTCTTCAATCCTGGAGAAATAATAGGTGCTCTTATTATAAAGTATTAAGTGCAACATCAAAGACTTACATTTATTACAGGTAATGTAGTTTCAGTAAATATGTAGAGGAGAATCTGCATCCCATGATGTATTACATTTCTGAACAAAGTATTTTTAAACATAGGGAACATTACTTTTCTATTTGACGCATGGATTTCCAAGCCATTATGTAAGTGTTGTTATTCTGTGTATACAGGTACCATGTCTTGATAACCTCTAAATCCTGTTCTTAGGCTGCCTTAGGAGACTGTGGAAATTTTGCCTATCTCTTGTTGCAGAAATGGCTTTGAACAACTTTGCCTTTAGATTACTCATCTTTTTGGCACTTAAAGACAACCTTTATGTGGGGTTTCCATTTTTTCACTGATAAAATGGTTGTCAGAGGAGGCCTTAGAATAGCTGAGAAAAGAAAAGACATGAAAGGCAAAGGAGAAAAGGAAAGATATATCCATTTGAATGCAGAGTTCCAAAGAATACCAAGGAAAGATAAGAAAGCCTTCCTCAGTGAAGTGCAAAGAAATAGAGGAAAACAATAGAATGGGAAAGACTGGAGATCTCTTCAAGAAAATCAGATATACCAAGGGAACATTTCATGCAGAGATGAGCTCAATAAAAGACAGAAATGGTAGGGACCTAACAGAAGCAGAAACTATTAAGAAGAGGAGGCAAGAATACACAGAAGAACTGTACAAAAAAGATCTTCACAACTCAGATAATCCCGATGGTGTGATCACTCACCTAGAGCCAGACATCCTGGAATGTGAAGTCAAAGTGGGCCTTAGGAAGCATCACTATGAACAAAGGTAGTGGAGGTGATGGAATTCCAGTTGAGCTATTTGAAATCCTGAAAGATGATGCTGTGAAAGTGCTGCACTCAATATGCCAGGAAATTTGGAAAACTCAGCAGTGGCCACAGGACTGGAAAAGGTCAGTTTTCATTCCCATCACAAAGAAAGGCAATGCCAAAGAATGTTCAAACTACCACACAATTGCACTCACCTCACATGCTAGCAAAGTAATGCTCAGAATTTTCCAGCTAGGCTTCAACAGGACATGAACCATGAATTTCCAGATTTTCAAGCTAGATTTAGAAAAAGCAGAGGAACCAGAGGTCAAATTGCCAACATCCACTGGGTCATCGAAAAAGCAAGAGAGTTCCAGAAAAACATCTACTTCTGCTTTATTGACTACTCCAAAACCTCTGAGGATCACAATAAACTGTGGAAAATTCTTAAAGAGATGGGTATACCAGATCACCTTACCTGCCTCCTGAGAAATCTGTATGCAGGTCAAGAAGCAACAGTTAGAACTGGACATGGAACAATAGACTGGTTCCAAAATGGGAAAGGAGTATGTCAAGGCTGTATATTGTCACCCTGCTTATTTAACTTCTATGAAGAGTACATCATGAGAAACACTGGGCTGGCTGAAGCACAAGCTGGAATCAAGATTGCTGGGAGAAATACCAATAACCTCAGATATGCCACCTCAGATGACCATCAATAACCATCAGATGACACCACCCTTATGGCAGAAAGCAAAGAAACATTGAAGAGCCTCTTGATGAAAGTGAAAGAGAAGAGTGAAAAAGCTGGCTTAAAACTCAACATTAATGGCATCTGGTCCCATCACTTCAGGGCAAATAGATGGGGAAACAATGGAAACAGTGAGAGACTTTATTTTTTGGGCTCCAAAATCACTGAAGATGATGACTGCAGCCATGAAATTAAAAGACGCTTGTTCCTTGGAAGAAAAGTTATGACCAACCTAGACAGCATATTAAAAAATAGAGACATTACTTTGCCAACAAAGGTCCGTTTAGTCAAAGCCATGGTTTTTCCAGTAGTCATGTATGGATGTGAGAGTTGGACTATAAAGAAAGCTGAACACTGAAGAACTAAGGTCCATTTAGTCAAAGCCATGGTTTTTCCAGCAGTCATTTATGGATGTGAGAGTTGGACTATAAAGAAAGCTGAGCACTGAAGAACTGATTCTTTTGAACTGCAATGTTGGAGAAGACTCTTCAGAGTCCCTTGGACTGCAAGGAGATCCAGCCAGTCCATTCTAAAGCTACCAACGGTATTCTTCACAGAGCTAGAACAAATAATTTCACAATTTGTATGGAAATACAAAAAACCTCAAATAGCCAAAGCTATCTTGAGAAAGAAGAATGGAACTGGAGGAAGCAACCTACCTGACTTCGGGCTCTACTACAAAGCCACAGTCATCAAGACAGTATGGTACTGGCACAAAGACAGAAATATAGATCAATGGAACAAAATAGAAAGCCCAGAGATAAATCCACGCACATATGGACACCTTATCTTTGACAAAGGAGGCAAGAATATACAATGGATTAAAGACAATCTCTTTAACAAGTGGTGCTGGGAAAACTGGTCAACCACTTGTAAAAGAATGAAATTAGAACACTTTCTAACATCATACACAAAAATAAACTCAAAATGGATTAAAGACAATCTCTTTAACAAGTGGTGCTGGGAAAACTGGTCAACCACTTGTAAAAGAATGAAATTAGAACACTTTCTAACACCATACACAAAAATAAACTCAAAATGGATTAAAGACAATCTCTTTAACAAGTGGTGCTGGGAAAACTGGTCAACCACTTGTAAAAGAATGAAATTAGAACACTTTCTAACACCATACACAAAAATAAACTCAAAATGGATTAAAGATCTCAACGTAAGACCAGAAACTATAAAACTCCTAGAGGAGAACACAGGCAAAACACTCTCCGACATACATCACAGCAGGATCCTCTATGACCCATTCAATGCATGAGACAGGGCACTCAGGGCCAGTGCACTGGGATGACCCTGAGGGATAGGACGGGGAGGGAGGTGGAATGGAGGTTCAGGTTGGGGAACACACGTACACCCATGGCTGATTCATGTCAATGTATGGCAAAAACCACTATAATATTGTAAAGTAATTAGCGTCCAATTAAAATAAATTAATTTTTAAAAAAGAAAAAAATAAAAGCAAAAATAAACAAATGGGACCTAATTAACCTTAAAAGCTTCTGCACAACAAAGGAAACTATTAGCAAGGTGAAAAGGCAGCCTTCAGAATGGGAGAAAATAATAGCAAATGAAGCAACTGACAAACAACTAATCTCAAAAATATACAAGCAACTCCTACAGCTCAACTCCAGAAAAATAAATGACCCAATCAAAAAATGGGCCAAAGAACTAAATAGACATTTCTCCAAAGAAGACATACAGATGGCTAACAAACACATGAAAAGATGCTCAACATCACTCATTATCAGAGAAATGCAAATCAAAACCACTATGAGGTACCATTTCACGCCAGTCAGAATGGCTGCGATCCAAAAGTCTACAAGCAATAAATGCTGGAGAGGGTGTGGAAAAAAGGGAACCCTCTTACACTGTTGGTGGGAATGCAAACTAGTACAGCCACTATGGAGAACAGTGTGGAGATTCCTTAAGAAACTGGAAATAGAACTGCCTTATGATCCAGCAATCGCACTGCTGGGCATACACACTGAGGAAACCAGAAGGGAAAGAGACACGTGTACCCCAGTGTTCATTGCAGCACTGTTTATAATAGCCAGGACATGGAAGCAACCTAGATGCCCATCAGCAGATGAATGGATAAGAAAGCTGCGGTACATATACACAATGGAGTATTACTCAGCCATTAAAAAGAATACATTTGAATCAGTTCTAATGAGGTGGATGAAACTGGAGCCTATTATACAGAGTGAAGTAAGCCAGAAAGAAAAACACCAATACAGTATACTAACACATATATATGGAATTTAGAAAGATGGTAACAATAACCCTGTGTACGAGACAGCAAAAGAGACACTGATGTATAGAACAGTCTTATGGACTCTGTGGGAGAGGGAGAGGGTGGGAAGATTTGGGAGAATGGCATTGAAACATGTATAATATCATGTATGAAACGAGTTGCCAGTCCAGGTTCGATGCACGATACTGGATGCTTGGGGCTGGTGCACTGGGACAACCCAGAGGGATGGTATGGGGAGGGAGGTGGGAGGAGGGTTCAGGATGGGGAACACATGTATACCCGTGGCGGATTCATTTCAATATTTGGCAAAACTAATACAATACTGTAAAGTTTAAAAATAAAATAAAATTAAAAAAATAAAAAACAAACAAAAAAAGGAAATCAGTCCTGAATATTCATTGGAAGGATTGATACTGAAGGTGAAACTCCAATACTTTGGCCACCTGCTGTGAAGAACTGATTCATTTGAAAAGACCCTGATGCTGGGCAAGATTAAAGGCAGGAGGAGGAGGGGACGACAGAGAATGAGACGGTTGGATGGCATCACCGACTCGATGGACATGAGTTTGAGTAAGCTGCGGGAGTTGGTAATGGACAGGGAAGCCTGGCGTACTGCAGTCCATGGGGTCGCAGAGAGTCGGATGAGACTGTTCGGCTGAACTGATCTGAACTGAGAAGTCATTTATAATTGGTGCAGAGACAAGAAAAATGGTAAATGTCCTTCTCTCTCACTGATTCTTAATTTAATGATGTTCGTATTTAAATTCAACCCCAACTTAGACCCTTAATCTCTTCTTAAACCACATTTCATTTGGGGAGCTTATGTGGCTCATTTGGTTAATGATTAAAATGGCTAAATAGGAAAACATTTAGTAAATGAAGCTCTGAGTTTGTGTAACATTTTCTTTTCACCATTTTAGCACATACAGCAGATTCCTAATGACCAAAGGCTTTTCCAAAGTCTGATTTTGACCTCCTCAGAGCCTGGCAACAGAGATCAGTGCCTCAGAAAAATGCCAACCCGAGCAGGCAAGAGTCAGGCACCCCCAATTCAGCTTAATTGAGGGGCAGTGGAGGCACTCCCAATTCCATCCCAACTGGCAACCAGAACATCTAACATTTTAAAAACCACTGTAATGTGAAAAGAATGCTTCAACAATTCTTTAAAATAAAAATGGCAACGTATAATTTAATCTTGCTGGATCTTGTTCTGGGGTCTGACTATGGGCAGAATAAACCAAGAAAATTTTCAAAGGCTATTTTCACACACTAAGAAAAGGACTCCTTAGAATAGGACTTCTTAAGCAAGTGCTATTTCCCTGGAAAATTTCATTTTGCCTCAATCTAGTCATGAGAAAACAGATAAACCTTGGTTGGGGATATTTTACAGCATATTTGGCTAGTACTTCTCAAGACTGTCAAGGTCAGGAAAAGAGAACAGACCAAGGAAACTGTCACAATCAGATGGTGCAGAGAGACAGGACAACTAAATGCAAGGTGTCAACCCTGAATGGGATCATGGAACAGAAAGAAGAGATTAATGTCAAAACTGGTAAAATCCAGACAAAGTTTGGAGTTTTGTTAATAGTAAATGTGCCAGTGTTAGTGCCTGAGGCTTGACAAGTGTACAATGGTAATATAAAGTGTTAACAAAGAGGGAAACCCAATGAGAGGTGAGGGGTGTACTGGAATCCTGTGTACTTATTTTTGCAACGTTTCTATAAATACAAAACCATTTGAAAAGAAAAGTCTTTAAAAAAATCTCATTTTAGCAAGTTAGGAATAAATGTAAGAAATCAGTATAAACACCATAGTCTAATTTCCATTAAATTTATAAAGACAAGTTGACATATAACAAAAATCACACACCAGGATCCTTTGGCTCATTTATATATATATCTGTGTTGTGCTGTGTGCTGTGCTTAGTCACTCCATCCTGTCTGACTCTTTCTGTCAGGCTCCTCTGTTTATGGGGATTTTCCAGGCAAGAATAATGGAGTGGGTAGCTGTTCCCTTCTCCAGGGGATCTTCCCAACCCAGGGATCAAACCCAGGTCTCCTGGATTGCAGGCAGATTCTTTACCATCTGAACCACCAGGGAAGCCCAAGAATACCAAAATGGGTAGCCTATCCCTTCTCTAGGGGATCTTCCCGACCCAGGAATTGAACCAGGTTCTCCCGCATCACAGGTAGATTCTTTACCAGCTGAGCCACCCAGGAAGCCCACAAATATATCTAGTTTTAATTAAAGAAATTTGAGGAGAATTTTCACTTTTATGAAAAAAGGCAAAAAGCAAAGATAGCATTCAGGCTTTGTTTTGTAGCCAGAGGCAGCATATACCCTGAGCAGTGAGAGTGGGACTGTCATGCTACTTCCTAGGGAATTACACTCAGCATTTCAGCATCAAGTTGCCAGCTTTGAATTGGATGCGAGCATTTGTGTTTTATTGCAATTTATTTCTTGCATCCCTTAGTAAGATATGTCCTAGGGAACATGCTTCCTTGTTTTACAGCACTTCAGCTTATAAAAACATTCTTCTTTTGGATAGTGAGGGGGAAACCTGTACCATATCTAGAGTGTAGAAGGCAGGCAGAAGTACTACTCAGTGAAGCTGGTTTGTTCAGTGTTGGGCATGCTGAATTTGAGAGCCCTTTAAGTAAGGTAGTCTGAGGATGGGAGAAGAAATCAAGAAGAAATTTCCTCTGAGGCAGAGAAATCACTGCCTGCCATGGCACTGGCAACCATTTCTCCAGAGCTTTGCAGGCTGTACCACTGAGACTTTGGTAAGTATTATCTGGTCTCAGCTCAAAGGAAAGAGTTGTGGTCCAGTAATTTAAGAGTGATAAAGGAAGGAATGAGCCTCAGTGGGGATGGCGATCTTGATCTCTCTCCCTGTGGAGGTCTTAGGGCAGAATGGTAGCCAGCACAATGGCTCAGTGGGTTAAGAATCTGCCTGCAAGGCAGGAGACACAAGAGACACAGGTTTGATCCCTAGGTTGGGAAGATCCCCTGGAGGAGGAAATGACAACCCATTCCTGTGTTCTTGCCTGAAAAATCCCCAAAGACAGAGGAGCCTGGCTGGCTACAGTCCAAAGGGTTGCAAAGAATCAGACATTACTGAGTGACTAAGCATGCAGGAGATATAGAAATACTAATGAACAATGAAATGAATATTAAGTAATATAGACTCAACACTCCATTTTGTTTTCCTGATTCGGATCAAAAATAGCAGCATTGCATAAATCTAAATAACATTCAAATAAAATGATAGATTTGAATCTGGCTATGATGGATGGCAATTAAGGGATTCAAAGAAAGATATTGTGAAGAGTGTTTTGTGTTCACTGCCCCGTATCTGTTCTCTTTCATTCTGATAATAACAAAATCAGAATTTATATTATAAAATTGAAATAATATTTCAAATTTCCTCTGGGAAACCAACCCTACCCCATTCTCAGGCAGGTGACTTGGGTGGGATTGATGCCTCTTGTGACTCCCAGGAGTCATCTGTAAGGTTTTGATTAAGCAGCTTCTTTCTTCTGGCAGATAATCAGGTTGGTGACAAGGGCATAACCAAGAAAAAATAGGTTGGGCTCGTGGGGAAAAGCAACTCACTTGCTTACTAAAGTTGCCATTACACAGAACTTGGCAATGGAGCTGTCCCCAAAGAGACAAAGCTGACGCATGCATCCTCATGACACTGTTTTGTGGTAAGAATCTCTTCGGATAATGAGCAAGAAAGGCAAGCTTGGTGTACCTCCCCCAAGGAAAAAATCCTACTCCTTATTTTAACTCAGATGGATTTCCACTTCATTCACATATTAGTCATTCAACTAACACTTGGGTCGTTTATGTGCCAGGTTCTATGATAGATACAGCAAACAAAGGGGTGAAAAACGCAGACTTCCTATTGCAGAAGCTCTCACAGTTTTTGAGAGTTCTTTTCACCCACAAATTCTAGACTCTCATGCACTCTCCCAGTTCTGCTTTGACATCTCGGTGTCCCGAGTTTGAAGTCTACCTCCAGTCCCCACATTCATCGCCGGTTGAACCACGCACTGTCTTCCTACTCTGTGTCCCATCCCATCTCACTTTTCATGTGACTATCAGGCTTAAACATCCTTGCCTCTGAGCTCCCCACTTTCTGGACTCCCCACGTTCTGGGCTATAAGCAGTTTTCTAAAGTAAAGCTTTATGTGCTAGTAAGTGCATAAGTGTCCTCAAATTTGGTATATAATTTATTGTTGTCTTACCACATGCATGCTTGTTAATGTAAGTTTTTGCAGTGTATCTTAAAACTGCCTTGTTTGTAACAATAAATTCAAGAATTCTGTACAGAATCTAAGACTATTTTAATGATGTTGATGAAGGTTATATGCATATAAGGATTTCTATAAATTTTCTTAAAGCCAGACTGGCAGATAGGTGATAAGAAATAACTAGAGAAGGTTGCACACACAAAAATCTGCCATCTAAATTAGGAGACTCAGGAGTAGAAGCAATTTTTATCTTCGAGAAGATGCTTCACATATTAATAATAAACAGAATACTAGAAAGAAATTATAAAGGCAAATAAAATCATTTTCATTGGTAAATATTTATCAATAGTTATTTTACAGAAAACACTGAAGCAAGAATGACATTGGACTATTCAGTGGGCATAATTTTGTAACTATGAAAAAAATAACATTTGAAGGCAAAATGATGAGGAATCATGACAGCTTCAAATATTGAAAAGTTAGAAAGCTTAGACAGACCAAATTTTATTTCAGGCAGTCATTCAGAATGCTAAGACAGGTATTTCACATTGTGGTCCTAGTGGGAAAATGGATATAAATTTAATTAGCGTCACCTTATTTTTCCCCTTTATTATTTAATTTTCCTTAAGTTTCTAAGAAAATGTCATCAAATAGCAAGATGTATATAGATATATGACTATGAATTTTATGTATGTAGGTAGATATAGTTAATTAATAGCTTTTTAATTTAAATGCCACCTCCTTTATTCTTTTTTCCTTGTAGAAAGCATAAGAAAATGAAAGGCATGTCACAAACAGGCACATCACAATGAAAAATAGTGATGTTCAAAAGAAAGAAATAATATGTAACTCTCCAAAAGGCGATTAAGCATGAAATACAGCATATAATGAATCATGTAAATCATGAAACGTGAACTAAAGTTGGATAGCTACTGAGTTTGTGTATACATTAAAAATGTGCGTAAAGCTAGAAAAAAACAGAATGATAAACAAAAATATGCTGTCTCATAGCATGACCCATGTATACTATATCACTTCAGCTGTGTGGTCTATGCCTCTAAGATCATATGCTTCTTCTTGTGGTTTGCTTGGATGGGGGCATATTCTAATAGGATAAGGGAAGAATTCAGTGATTTGAACCTGCCCATTGCTTTTGGTAAATTAGTTTTTATAGGAGTACAGTTGCTTTGAGGTTCCCAGTTGGCTCAGTTGTAAAGAATCTGCCTGACAAGCAGGAGATGCAGGAGATGAGGTTTGATCCCTGGGTCAGGAAGATCCCCTGGAGAAGGAAATGACAACCTGCCCCAGTATTCTTGCCTGGAAAATCCCATGGACAGAGGAGCCTTTTGGGTTACAGTCCATGGGGTTGCAAAGCGCCAGACATGACTTAACAACTAAACAACGTAGTTGCTTTACAATGTTTGCTGTACGACAAAGTGAATCAGCTATACATATGCATCCATCCCCCTTTTTTCATTTCCTTCCCATTTAGGTCACTGCAGAGTATTGAGTAGAGTTCCCTGTGCTGTACAGTAGGTTCTCATTAGTTATCTATTTTGGGCTTCCCTGGTGGCTCAGACAGTAAAGAATCTACCTGCAATATGGGAGAACTGGGTTCAATCCCTGGGTTAGGAAGATACCCTGGAAAAGGGCATAGCAATCCACTCCAGTATTCTTGCCTGGAGAATCCCCACGGACAGTGGAGCCTGGCGGGCTACAATCCATGGGATTGCAAAGAGTTGAACATGACTGAGCAACTAAGCACACACACAGAGTTATCTATTTTATATGTAGTAGTGTATATATCGGAGACGGAAATGGCAACCCACTCCAGTTTATTCTTTCCTGGAAAATCCCATGGACAGAGGAGGCTGACAGCCTACAGTCCATGAGGTCGCAAAGAGTTGGCTGTGACTTAGTAACTAAACATCAAGTGTATATATGTCAACCCCTATCTCCCAATTCATCCTACTTCCCTTTGCCTCTTGGTATCCATAAGTTTGTTCTCTACATCTGTGTCTCTATTGTTGCTTTGCAGGTAAGTTTAAATCTCCCCCACTATAATAGGTACATTTTATTTTTAAAAAATTAGATGCACCTATTTTAAAGGTGCATTAAACTCTTTAAAATTTTTATACAATGTTAAAGGTTATTTCATATTTACAGTTATTACAAAATATTGACTATATTCCCCATGTTGCATTTATAATACATCCTTGAGCCTATCTTACACCCAATAGTTTTTATCTCCTAATTCCCATCCCTATATTGCCCCTTCCCCCTCACTGGTAACCATAGTTAATTGTCTGTGAGTCTGCTTCTTTTTTTGTCATTTTCACTAGTTGAATTTTTTTTAGATTCCACGTATAAGCAATAGCATACAGTATTTGCCTTTCTCTGTTGGACTTATTTCACTTAGCATAATGCCAAGTTCATGCATGTTGCTGCAAATGGCAAAATTTCATTCTTTTTTATGGCTGAGTAGTATTCTATTCTGTATATGTATACATACACCATATCTTCTTTATCCATTTATCTGTTGTTGGACTCTTAGGTTACCTCCATATCTTGGCAATTATAAAAAATGCTGCTGTAAACATTGTGGTACATGTATCTTTTTAGATTAGTGTTTTGGTTTGTTTTGCTATATACTTACCCCATATTCCACTACAGAGTGGGATTGCTGGGTCATATAGTATTTCTCTTCTTAGTTTTTAAAGAAACTTTCATACTGTTTTCCACAGTAGCTGCACCAATTTACATTCCCACCACGAGTGCACAAGGGTTCCCTTTTCTCCCCATCCCCACCAACATTTGTTATTTGTGTTCTTTTCAGTGAGAGCCATTCTGTCAGGTGTGGGGTAATATCTCATTGTAGTTTTGCATGCATTTCCCTGATTATTAGCTATGCTGAGCATCATTTCATGTGCCTGTTGGCCATCTGTGTTTCCTCTTTGGAAAAATATCTATTCAGTTCTTCTGCTCATTTTTTAAAATTGGGTTGTTTGTTTTTTTGATGTTGAGTTGTATGAGTTGTTTATATATGTTGGATATTAATCTCTTATCAGTCATATCATTGACTTATTTTATGCACATATTAATGTACCTATTTTAAGTACCTATTTTAAGTAGAGTGTACAGAGAGTTTTGATAAAAGCATATACCTGTGTACTACCACCACACTCATGAATATTTTTATCACCTCAGAAACTTCATTTGTGATCCTTCCCAGTCAATATTATGTCACTCAGGGAACCAGACAACCACTGATTTCCTTTCAGTTCCTAGAGATTAGGTGTACCTTTCTAGTATTTCATAAATGTAATCATATACCATGCAGATTTCTTTTGTTTAGTGTAATGCTTTTTGAGATTCATCTATGTTGCTAAGGTATAAGTAGTTTGTTCCTTTTATTGCTGGGTAGTATTTTATTGGATGAGTCTACAATAACCAAAAAAATTTTTTTAAATCATTAAACCCCAGGTCATATAACTTTTCTCCTCCCATGTTGTCTTCCAGGAGTTATATACTTTTGCCTTTTACATATAAGTCAATGATCCATCCTGAGTTAATTTTTGTGAAGGGTGTAAGGTCTGTGTCTGGATTCATTTTTTTCTTCACATGTGGATGTCCGTTTGTTCCAGCACTTTTTGTTGAGAAGACTATTTTCACTTCATTGTATTGCCCATGGTCCTTGGTCACAGATCAGTTGTCTAGGTCTGTCTCTGGGCTTTTTATTCTGTTCCATTAACCTATTTGTGTATTCTTTCAGCAATACTGTTCTGTAAGTCTTAAATCAGGTTGCATCAGTCCTCTGACTTTCTTCTTTTTCAATACTGTTTTGGCTATTCTGGCTTTTGCCTTTCTTATGAACTTTAGAATTGGTTTGGCAACATCTACAACATAGCTTTCTGTGATTTTTATTGGGATTGCATTGAATCTATTGATCAAGTTGGGAAGAACGAACATCTTAACAATATTGAGTGTTTCTATCTATGGGCATGGAACATCTCTCCATTTATTTGGTTCTTTGATTTCTTTCCTCAGAGTTTTGTAGTTTTCCTTATATAAACCTTATTCAATCTTGGGTAGCATTTGCATTGATAGAAATCACATAAAATGTTAAAAAAAAAAACCAGAATCAGAGTAGTACTCTGGAAAAGGGGAAATTGACAGGATGTGGATATGAAAGATTTTTGGAGTGTTGTGGAAATGTTTTTATTCATGATAAGGGCATAGGTTACACAGGTCTTTACACTTGTTAAAATTGTACACATAAGATTTCTTTAAAACCTATTTGCTGGCTAAAGCACAAAATGATATATTGTAAGATTTATGACATTTGTGGAATTCTACTTCAAAAAATCTGTAAGAATGTGTTTTTTAAGAAAAATTTTCTGAACATTTGTTAAATATTTTATTTAGATTACCATATTCCACAACAGAGTTTCCAAGTAATTAAACCTCAGGTGAAACTTAGAAGTTGGCATAATTAGCAACTGTATCAGGTGCTTCTTAGGAGAAAGTGGCACACTTTGAGAAATAATGGAAAGAAAAAATTCCAAAGAGGGCTCCAGGGAAAGACGTATTACATTTCTAGTAGCTGGAAAGACCTTTCTGAGAGAAGTTGGATTTAAGATAGGCACTGTAGAATAGGAATATTAAAGTAAACAGCAAGCAGTTAGATACATTTTGTAGAGAAACAGCCCTCGCCTGAAAATTCCAAGTTGTGAGACTCCATCCACTTTATAAATTTCAGTCCTATTTGGTTTATAGCAAGTTAAAAAAGAACCAGGCTACTACTGACCCACATGTAACCATGGTAACTTTTTAAAAAGCATACTTTTCCTGAAAAGAAAGTAGCCGAAATGGCAATGTATTGTGTCTATTATCTGTTTTAAACATCTGAATGAAAACTAGTTGAAGAGAGGAATTGAATGTAGTGAGGCATGGAATTGCAAAACAAGAAAATACATGATAACATGGTTTGTCTGTACCAATCTCTCATACAACCTTCACTCAAAGGTAATAGACAAGATAAGGTGTGTTTTACTTTTTTCTTCAAATATACTGTCACAGCGATTGATTACTGGTAAGTTAGGTATTCCTCAGCGATCAATGCAAAGAAATAGAGGAAAACAACAGAATGGGAAAGACTAGAGATCTCTTCAAGAAAATTAGAGATACCAGGGGAACGTTTCATGCAAAGATGGACTCAATAAAGGACAGAAATGGTATGGACCTAACAGAAGCAGAAGATATTAAGAAGAGGTGGCAAGAATACACAGAAGAACTGTACAAAAAAGATCTTCATGACCCAGATAATCACGATGGTGTGATCACTCACCTAGAGCCAGATATCCTGGAATGTGAAGTCAAGTGGGCCTTAGAAAGCATCACTATGAACAAAGCTAGTGGAGGTGATGGAATTCCAGTTGAGCTATTTCAAATCCTGAAAGATGATGCTGTGAAAGTCCTGCACTCAATATGCCAGCAAATTTGGAAAACTCAGCAGTGGCCACAGGACTGGAAAAGGTCAGTTTTCATTCCAATTCCAAAGAAAGGCAATGCCAAAGAATGCTCAAACTACTGCACAATTGCACTCATCTCACAAGCTAGTAAAGTAATGCTCAACATTCTCCAAGCCAGGCTTTAGCAATACGTGAACCATGAACTTCCAGATGTTCAAGCTGGTTTTAGAAAAGGCAGAGGAACCAGAGACCAAATTGCCAACATCTGCTGGATCATGGAAAAAGCAAGAGAGTTCCAGAAAAGCATCTATTTCTGCTTTATTGACTATGCCAAAGCCTTTGACTGTGTGGATCACAATCAACTGTGGGAAATTCTGAAAGAGATGGGAATACCAGAACACCTGATCTGCCTCTTGAGAAACCTATATGCAGGTCAGGAAGCAACAGTTAGAACTGCACATGGAACAACAGACTGGTTCCAAATAGGAAAAGGAGTTCATCAAGGCTGTATATTGTCACCCTGCTTATTTAACTTCTATGCAGAGTACATCATGAGAAACGCTGGAGTGGAAGAAGCACAAGCTGGAATCAAGATTGCGGGGAGAAATATCAGTAACCTCAGATATGCAGATGACACCACCCTTATGGCAGAAAGTGAAGAGGAACTCAAAAGCCTCTTGATAAAAGTGAAAGAGGAGAGTGAAAAAGTTGGCTTAAAACTCAACATTCAGAAAACGAAGATCATGGCATCCAGTCCCATCACTTCATGGGAAATAGATGGGGAAACAGTGGAAACAGTGTCAGACTTAGTTTTTTTGGGCTCCAAAATCACTGCAGATGGTGATTGCAGCCATGAAATTAAAAGACGCTTATGCTTGGAAGAAAAGTTATGACCAACCTAAATAGCATATTGAAAAGCAGATGCATTACTTTGCCAACAAAGGTTCGTCTAGTCAAGGCTATGGTTTTTCCAGTGGTCATGTATGGATGTGAGAGTTGGACTGTGAAGAAAGCTGAGTGCCGAAGAATTGATGCTTTTGAACTGTGGTGTTGGAGAAGACTCTTGAGAGTCCCTTGGACTGCAGGGAGATCCAACCAGTCCATTCTGAAGGAGATCAGCCCTGGGATTTCTTTGGAAGGAATGATGCTAAAGCTGAAACTCCAGTACTTTGGCCACCTCATTCGAAGAGTTGACTCATTGGAAAAGACTCTGATGCTGGGAGGGATCGGGGGCAGGAGGAGAAGAGGACGACAGAGGATGAGATGGCTGGATGGCATCACTGACTCAATGGACGTGAGTCTGAGTGAACTCTGGGAGTTGGTGATGGACAGGGAGGCCTGGAGTGCTGTGATTCATGGGGTCGCAAAGAGTTGGACACGACTGGTCACCCATACATGACCACAGGAAAAACTATAGCCTTGACTAGACAAACCTTTGTTGGCAAAGTAATGTCTCTGCTTTTGAATATGCCGTCTAGGTTGGTCATAACTTTCCTTCCAAGGAGTAAGCGTCTTTTAATTTCATGGCTGCAGTCACCATCTGTAGTGATTTTGGAGCCCAGAAAAATAAAGTCTGACACTGTTTCCACTGTTTCCCCATCTATTTCCCATGAAGTGGTGGGACCGGATGCCATGATCTTCGTTTTCTGAATGTGGAGCTTTAAGCCAACTTTTTCACTCTCCACTTTCACTTTCGTCAAGAGGCCTTTGAGTTCCTCTTCACTTTCTGCCATAAGGGTGGTGTCATCTGCATATCTGAGATTACTGATATTTCTCCCCACAATCTTGATTCCAGTTTGTGTTTCTTCCAGTCCAGCGTTTCTCATAATGTACTCTGCATAGAAGTTAAATAAACAGAGTGACAACATACAGCCTTGATGAACTCCTTTTCCTATTTGGAACCAGTCTGTTGTTCCATGTGCAGTTCTAACTGTTGCTTCCTGATCTGCATACAAATTTCTCAAGAGGCAGATCAGGTGTTCTGGTATTCCCATCTCTTTCAGAATTTCCCACAGTTGATTGTGATCCACACAGTCAAAGGCTTTGGCATAGTCAATAAAGCAGAAATAGATGTTTTTCTGGAACTCTCTTGCTTTTTCTATGATCCAGCGGATGTTGGCAATTTGGTCTCTCGTTCCTCTGCCTTTTCTAAAACCAGCTTGAACATTAGGAAGTTCACGGTTCACATATTGCTGAAGCCTGGCTTGGAGAATTTTGAGCATTACTTTACTAGTGTGTGAGATGAGTGCAATTGTGCAGTAGTTTGAGCATTCTTTGGCATTGCCTTTCTTCGGGATTGGAATGAAAACTGATGTAAAATATATTTAAATATAGGAGATATGGCCAATGAGTGCCTCATCCAGAAAGTCCCTAAATCAGAAAGCTTGGAATGGGAAAATATTATTTTTCTATATGGAAAGGGAAAATGTTATTTTTATCATCTTTCTTTAATCTTGCGTTATTGGATCCTCTCACTGGGTTCAGAGTTCTACACTAGACATAAAAACTCATGGTTAATGGAACAGCTGCTGAGACATGAAATATTGCCTTAACATCATTGTTTACATGCATACCATTGGATCTTATCTATAGCTTGAATAAAGTATTTCTTTTGTAAGCAATAAATAATATCGCTTATTTAGAAAGTACCTTGTACCAGGTGCTTTGTGTTTTACTCGTGTTAATTCTCACCACAGCTCCACTTTACCATAAGGAAATTGGTGCACACAAAGTGACCAGGTAGGATTTGAAATTCATTACACACAGGTTTGGCACAGGAAATAGAAACCCACTCCAGTATTCTTGCCTGGAAAATTGCATGGACAGAGGAGCCTGGTGGGCTACAGTCCATGGGGTCACAAAGAGTCAGAGACGACTGAGCAACTGAGCATGAATGCATGCATCCACAGGTTATTAATAATTTCACATAGATCATCGATATGCTATAATTGCTAATTCTGTATTTCAATGGGACTTCAACCAGAAAAGAAAGTACTAACTTCATTTAAGTGGAAGATATTCAGGGCTGGGATTCATAAGTCTTGTTCTAATTCAGCCCTGAAGCAAGCTGGTCATGTAGCTCCTGTAAGCTTGCAAGGTATTCTATTTTAAAACAGGTGAGCCAATATTCCAGCTTTCCATCTGAAATCTTTCATGCCTAAAAATATTTTATCTGGATAATATCAATCTTTCCATCTCCATTTAGAAAACAATTTGAGAAAATCCGAAACTTAGCAGTGTGTTTCTTTGTTCAGCTTTGTTAACATACTATGTCATGACTCCTAGGAAGACGAGTCCCACTGCACGCCCTGGTTTTTCACTACTGGTTACCACACTGGGGAACTGCTGGGTGGAGTAAGAGTTCTCCCGGAGCCCAGAGCAGGCATCCCTGTGCAGCACAATCTGCTGCACACCTGGCAGCAACCGAGGGCACTTTGAATCTGTCAGGCAGTGGCGATCATACAATAGCATTGGAGGTTGTAAATATTTGATTTGCTCGCCTGTAGTCATTAGTCTAGATTTTAGATTACCCAAGTGCTCCATATATAAATAATAATCAGACTTTTTGTCCGAAATTGTTTCCTTAAGGTAAAAATTAATAAAATGCAAATTTAATTAGAATATTTCTTGATACAAAGATCAATGATAGTGCTTAAGGTATGAATGTGATATTATTAGTGCATAGAATTGATACATTTTCTATTGAAGCAGTGAATCTGTTTTTTTGATATTAACATGTAGAAAAAGTGATTTCCTTTTGAAAACTCAAATACGGGGCCATCAAGATTCCATTTTGAAGCAAAGTGATCATGTTTAATATTAGGTTCAAGGGGATCAAGATAAGCTGAGTTTCCATCTCTGTTGAAAATTTGAGTAATACTTTCAATTAACTCTTTATTTGGTCCTTGGTTAACAAAAAAGCTTAGCATTTTGTAAATGGATTAATAAGACCACGCTATGTGTAATTACATGTGTTCTCTATTATAAATAAAACTGTTTGTCTTCTGGTATGGCTCTCCTCAGTAATATTTTGTTGGAAAAATGAAGGAATTCTCTAGTTTTTAAAAGCTTCATATTTTAAATGCTTGTTAAATCAAGGAAGAAAGTGATTTTAAAGTGTGAAGGAAAATGGACAGCCTCTCATGAAATTAGGGCACCTGGATGTAGGCTTTTAATGCTCCTTTTTCTAAACATCTGTCAATATTTTTATTTTTCTTCTTACTATCAATCAATCAATCAGCTAAAGAGATGATGCTATTCATCATATCACTCTCGGCAGAAATTGCCTCACAAAGAGGAAGCTGTGATAGCATAAGAACTGGAAATATCCATGTTCAGCATACATCTCCAATATTCTATCATGCTCCTAAATGCATTTTTTCTAATGAGTGAAATTATCCAATAATTCAGTTTTTAGATCGTATTTACCTTTCTGTGTGTTGTTTTGTTTTTGTGCACTTTATCAATTTCTCTTCATGCAGGTGCAACAGTATTACTTCCCATTACTGTGGAAGTTGAAGAAATTAGAAAACATGTGTTCTAGTCAGCTGCTCCTCTCTTTCAGCAGGCATTTTGCCAAAAGGATAGGAATTATGCCAACATTTCTCCCAACTAACACCCACGTGGGCAAATACAGGCCTAATTTTGCTGTCAGTGGCACAGTTTGTTGCTCAAGCATGAATTGAAATGGTCACAACCCCTGGTACAGAAAACATTCTTTTACTTTGTATCACGGGGATAACTCCTCCACCTTAGCTGGTTGGTCTGCTTTAGAGTGGCTGTTCTCAAGGTGTGTTCTTAGGACTACCAGAGCATCCCCAAGACTTTACTCAGAGTCTGTGAGGTTCAGTTTCTTTCTACACACCAACAAAAAAACAACACATTCAACAAATTTGATATAAAAACAAATATGAAAATCCAGCTGTCTTCTGTTAAAGTAGACATTGAATAGATTTTACAAATATGTAAGATAATGCTACTCTCTTTTTTGAAAATATATAGTTATTTTTCATTAAAATGTTTACTATTTTACATATTATAGAGAATACATACACTACTTTCATTTTCAATGTCATAAATATTTTTAATGCAATAGTATTAATTTCTAGTATGATAAATATTGATGGATATAACTGAGACAAAAAAAAGTTCTTTTGGTTTCTCAATTTTTAACAGTGTAAAGGGATCCCCAAACCAAAAGGTTTGAGAACTGAATCTCTAGAGAATGTCTCCTACCAATTAAAGCAGAAGGAAAAACTATTTTTCTCTTTAAAATAAATATCTGAATAAACACACTTCTGGGTTTATTGGCTCATGCATATATTTTAAAATAGTCTCCATGGCCCTAAACAGTATAAAGTTTTGAGAATATCATTGTTAAAAATCAACAAATAAAAATATTTTGAACATAAGGTATATATTTTTATTCTAGTCTAACATAAACTGCTATGTAAGTTAAATTAAGACTAACATTTCCAAATTATTCCCTTGGTGTTATGTGAATCGCATAGTAAAATGTCATGAGTATCAGAATTATGACCCAGACCTATTTTAGCCTGCTGTCACTTCCACACTACTCTTATTCCTCATTTGCCACTGCTGGTGGCTGTTTCTTTACTGTGTTAGGCATCCAATTTCTTTTTTGAATCAAGTTACTTTTTAAAAAATCTGTTGCATGTTAGTCAGATTTGTTCCTTCTAAAGACTAGAAATATCCTCTAGAAAGATTTATGCTCAAATTTGTTGACCTTAAAATACAAAATATGGTAATGCACAGTAGGTTCAAAACTAATGCTTATTAAATGAATTGTGTGCTGTGTGCTTAGTGTCTCAGCTGTGTCTGACTCTTTTCAACCCCATGGACTGTAGCCTGCCAGGCTCGTTTGTCCACGGGAATTCTCCAGGCAAGAATGCTGTATTGGGTTTCCATGCCCTCCTCCAGGGGATCGTCCCAACGCAGTGATTGAACCCAGGTCTCCTGCACTGCAGGTGGATTCTTTACAACTGAGCCACTAGGGAAGTCCTTACCAAGTATTACAAAACTTACTTGTTGCAATTAGCATTACACTGAATAAACTACTAATTATTATCTTTTAGGGAAGATGCATGAACATTGATTTGTGTGACTAGATTGTTTTTGCAGTCTTCTTGCTTTCTAAACTTAATGGAAATTTGACTTTTCAGAAATTTGAGCTTTTTATTACTTCCCTCAAATTCAAATGATAACTTATGATTTCAAATTATAAGTTTGTATATATGCATCTGAGTCTGTGAGTGTTATTTTGTTTTCTGTGTTCCCTTTCTCAAGATACAAACTGGAAAACGTATCTGTGAAGTATTTATTTCATGAATTTTAAATAAGGTTATGGTGATACCATAGAGATTGGATGACTCAGTAAAACCAAATAGTTAGCAAAACTGTTCTTTGCTTAAAATCTTGGTAAAGTTGGCCAGGTCTAGACCAGTATAGAAAGACTCTCATTTTAAAGTCATCTCAAGGGGAAAAATTATTTTGGTTTAGGCAAGCTGATTATTTTTTTCTTTCAGAAGTATCTTCCAAAAAATAATTGTTCATTTTTCAAAACCATTTTGACACTGGATGTAGCCTACACAGAATTAAGAATAAAATGATTGGGTGTTAAACCTCAAACAGCAGGAGTGGGAACGTCTGGTCGAAGATGTGGCATAGAAAGTTCATGTGCATCCACAGTTCTGCCTAATTGGAAGCATTTTGAAAGTGAATTCAAGCTTGAAATCACAAGTCTGTGGTACAAGAAAGCAAAGCTAGTAGTTAAAGGAAGGGGAAGGGGGAAGATATAGAGAAAGAGAAATAAGCTGTACTAATGCACAGAGAGAAAAGTCATTCCTATCTCTTTAAAGTTACGTAAATCAGAATTTAAAGCAGTTTCATAAGCAGAAACTGAGACTTTTACCTGTCACTAATAAATTCTCTGATAAAAAAATGGCAGTGATTTTAGCATAGACATGAGAGATTAAAAGGAAGATCAGCAAAATTATCTGAAAGAAGAATATCAAGACAAATTCTTCACCCAGGTCATTCTTAGTGATATGGGATGTAAAGCCAATATGATTTGTGAGTATTCATATATAGTTGACTGATACCGTATACAATTTTATTGCATTTTATAAACTATTACCAATATTTCTCAATATCTTTTTCATTGTCAGCCCCATAGGAAGAAAAATTAAATTAAAATTTAATTTGTCCCTAATGGGAGAAATTGAATACTAAGGAGTAAGGTTTTGCTGATTAAAATTGAACTTTGGAGGGTTACAAACAATTGTAATATGTAAGATAAACTGGGCTCACCCCTACCAACTTTCACTCCTTTGGAGCAGTTATTCTCAGTTATTCAGTCGCTCAGTCCTGTTTGACTCTTTGCGACCCCATGAACTGCAGCATGCCAAGCCTCCCTGTCCATCACCAACTCCTGGGGTCCACCCAAACCCATGTCCATTGAGTCGGTGATGCCATCCAACCATCTCATCTTCTGTTGTCCCCTTCTCCTACTGCCCTCAATCCTTCCCAGCATCAGGGTTTTTTCAAATGAGTCAGCTCTTCACATCAGGTGACCAAAGTATTGGAGTTTCAGCTTCAACATCAGTCCTTCCAATGAACACCCAGGACTGTTCGCCTTCAGGATGGACTGGTTGGATCTCCTTGCAGTCCAAGGGACTCTCAAGAGTCTTCTCCAATACCACAGTTCAAAAGCATCAATTCTTCAGTGCTCAGCTTTTCTTTATAGTCCAACTCTCACATCCATACATGACCACTGGAAAAACCATAGCCTTGACTAGATGGACCTTTGTTAACAAAATGATATCTCTGGTTTTAATATGCTGTCTAAGTTGGTCATAACTTCCCTTCCAAGGAGTAAGCATTTTTTAATTTCATGGCTGCAATCACCATCTGCAGTGATTTTGGAGCCCAGAAAAATAAAATCTCTCACTGTTTCCACTCTTTCCCCATCTATTTGCCAAGAAGTGATGGGACTGGATGCCATGATCTTAGTTTTCTGAACGTTGAGCTTTAACTCAACTTTTTCACTCTCCTCTTTCACTTTCATCAAGAGGCCCTTTAGTTCCCCTTCACTTTCTGCCATAAGGGTGGTGTCATCTGCATATCTGAGGTTATTGATATTTCTCCTGGCAATCTTGATTCCAGCTTGTGCTTCCTCCAGAGCAGCCTTTCTCATGATGTACTATGCATAGAAGTTAAATAAGCAGCATGACAATATACAGCCTTGACGTACTCCTTTTCCTATTTGGAACCAGTCTGTTGTTCCATGTCCAGTTCTAACTGTTGCTTCCTGACCTGCATATAGGTTTCTTAAGAGGCAGGTCAGGTGGTCTGGTATTCCCATCTCTTTCAGAATTTTCCACAGTTGATTATGATCCACACAGTCAAAGGCTTTGGCATAGTCAATAAAGCAGAAATAGATGTTTTTATGGAACTCTCTTGCTTTTACGATGATCCAGCAGATATTGGCAATTTGGTCTCTGGTTCCTCTGCCTTTTTCTGGTATTAATCATTTCCAAATCCCCCCAATTTACAGATAAACGAAGTAAGATGACTTACCCTCTATAAACCTATTTTGTCACTCTTGCATGCGTGTATGCTAAGTTGCTTCAGTCATTCTGGGTTGTCATCTGATCCTCCAGGGAATTTTCCGGTCCACGAATCCAACCTGCATCTCTTAGGTTGCCTGCATTGAAAGGCAGGTTCCTTACCAGTAGCGCCGCCTGGAAGCCCTTTATCACTCTTTTTTTTTTTTTTTTTTTTTAAATTTCTTTCTTTTTTTTTTTTTTTAGGTTTTTTTTTTTTTAAGGGATTTGTTCTTTTTTTTTTTTAATTAATTTTATTTTATTTTTAAACTTTACATAATTGTATTAGTTTTGCCAAATATCAAAATGAATCCACCACAGGTATACATGTGTTCCCCATCCTGAACCCTCCTCCCTCCTCCCTCCCCATACCATCCCTTTGGGTCGTCCCAGTGCACTAGCCCCAAGCATCCAGTATCGTGCATTGAACCTGGACTGGCATCTCGTTTCATACATGATATTATACATGTTTCAATGCCATTCTCCCAAATCTTCCCACCCTCTCCCTCTCCCACAGAGTCCATAAGACTGTTCTATACGTCAGTGTCTCTTTTGCTGTCTCATATACAGGGTTATCGTTACCATCTTTCTAAATTCCATATATATGTGTTAGTATACTGTATTGGTGTTTTTCCTTCTGGCTTACTTCACTCTGTATAATAGGCTCCAGTTTCATCCACCTCATTAGAACTGATTCAAATGTATTCTTTTTAATGGCTGAGTAATACTCCATTGTGTATATGTACCACCACTTTCTTATCCATTCATCTGCTGATGGACATCTAGGTTGCTTCCATGTCCTGGCTATTATAAACAGTGCTGCGATGAACACTGGGGTACATGTGTCTCTTTCCCTTCTGGTTTCCTCAGTGTGTATGCCCAGCAGTGGGATTGCTGGATCATAAGGCAGTTCTATTTCCAGTTTTTTAAGGAATCTCCACACTGTTCTCCATAGTGGCTGTACTAGTTTGCATTCCCACCAACAGTGTAAGAGGGTTCCCTTTTCTCCACGCCCTCTCCAGCATTTATTATTTGTAGACTTTTGGATCGCAGCCATTCTGACTGGTGTGAAATGGTACCTCATAGTGGTTTTGATTTGCATTTCTCTGATAATGAGTGATGTTGAGCATCTTTTCATGTGTTTGTTAGCCATCTGTATGTCTTCTTTGGAGAAATGTCTATTTAGATATTTGGCCCATTTTTTGATTGAGTCATTTATTTTTCTGGAGTTGAGCTGTAGGAGTTGCTTGTATATTTTTGAGATTAGTTGTTTGTCAGTTGCTTCATTTGCTATTATTTTCTCCCATTCTGAAGACTGTCTTTTCACCTTGCTAATAGTTTCCTTTGATGTGCAGAAGCTTTTAAGTTTAATTAGGTCCCATTTGTTTATTTTTGCTTTTATTTCCAATATTCTGGGAGGTGGGTCATAGAGGATCCTGCTGTGATGTATGTCAGAGAGTGTTTTGCCTATGTTCTCCTCTAGGAGTTTTATAGTTTCTGGTCTTACGTTGAGATCTTTAATCCATTTTGAGTTTATTTTTGTGTATGGTGTTAGAAAGTGTTCTAGTTTCATTCTTTTACAAGTGGTTGACCAGATTTCCCAGCACCACTTGTTAAAGAGATTGTCTTTAATCCATTGTATTTTCTTGCCTCCTTTGTCAAAGATAAGGTGTCCATATGTGCGTGGATTTATCTCTGGGCTTTCTATTTTATTCCATTGATCTATATTTCTGTCCTTGTGCCAGTACCATACTGTCTTGATAACTGTGGCTTTGTAGTAGAGCCTGAAGTCAGGTAGGTTGATTCCTCCAGTTCCATTTTTCTTTCTCAAGATCGCTTTGGCTATTCGAGGTTTTTTGTATTTCCATACAAATTGTGAAATTATTTGTTCTAGCTCTGTGAAGAATACTGTTGGTAGCTTGATAGGGATTGCATTGAATCTATAAATCGCTTTGGGTAGTATACTCATTTTCACTATATTGATTCTTCCAATCCATGAACATGGTATATTTCTCCATCTATTAGTGTCCTCTTTGATTTCTTTCACCAGTGTTTTATAGTTTTCTATATATAGGTCTTTAGTTTCTTTAGGTAGATATATTCCTAAGTATTTTATTCTTTCCGTTGCAATGGTGAATGGAATTGTTTCCTTAATTTCTCTTTCTATTTTCTCATTATTAGTGTATAGGAATGCAAGGGATTTCTGTGTGTTGATTTTATATCCTGCAACTTTACTATAATCATTGATTAGTTCTAGTAACTTTCTGGTGGAGTCTTTAGGGTTTTCTATGTAGAGGATCATGTCATCTGCAAAGAGTGAGAGTTTTACTTCTTCTTTTCCAATTTGGATTCCTTTTATTTCTTTTTCTGCTCTGATTGCTGTGGCCAAAACTTCCAAAACTATGTTGAATAGTAATGGTGAAAGTGGGCACCCTTGTCTTGTTCCTGACTTTAGAGGAAATGCTTTCAATTTTTCACCATTGAGGATAATGTTCGCTGTGGGTTTGTCATATATAGCTTTTATTATGTTGAGGTATGTTCCTTCTATTCCTGCTGTCTGGAGAGTTTTTTTATCATAAATGGGTGTTGAATTTTGTCAAAGGCTTTCTCTGCATCTATTGAGATAATCATATGGTTTTTATTTTTCAGTTTGTTAATGTGGTGTATTACATTGATTGATTTGCGGATATTGAAGAACACTTGCATCCCTGGGATAAAGCCCACTTGGTCATGGTGTATGATCTTTTTAATGTGTTGTTGGATTCTGATTGCTAGAATTTTGTTTAGGATTTTTGCATCTATGTTCATCAGTGATATTGGCCTGTAGTTTTCTTTTTTTGTGGCATCTTTGTCAGGTTTTGGTATTAGGGTGATGGTGGCCTCATAGAATGAGTTTGGAAGTTTACCTTCCTCTGCAATTTTCTGGAAGAGTTTGAGCAGGATAGGTGTTAGCTCTTCTCTAAATTTTTGGTAGAATTCAGCTGTGAAGCCGTCTGGACCTGGGCTTTTGTTTGCTGGAAGATTTTTGATTACAGTTTCAATTTCCGTGCTTGTGATGGGTCTGTTAAGGTTTTCTGTTTCTTCCTGGTCGAGTTTTGGAAAGTTGTACTTTTCTAAGAATTTGTCCATTTCTTCCTCGTTGTCCATTTTATTGGCATATAATTGTTGATAATAGTCTCTTATGATCCTTTGTATTTCTGTGTTGTCTGTTGTGATCTCTCCATTTTCGTTTCTAATTTTATTGATTTGATTTTTCTCCCTTTGTTTCTTGATGAGTCTGGCTAATGGTTTGTCAATTTTATTTATCCTTTCAAAGAACCAGCTTTTGGCTTTGTTGATTTTTGCTATGGTCTCTTTTGTTTCTTTTGCATTTATTTCTGCTCTAATTTTTAAGATTTCTTTCCTTCTACTAACCCTGGGGTTCTTCATTTCTTCCTTTTCTAGTTGCTTTAGGTGTAGAGTTAGGTTATTTATTTGACTTTTTTCTTGTTTCTTGAGGTGTGCCTGTATTGCTATGAACTTTCCCCTTAGGACTGCTTTTACCATGTCTCACAGGTTTTGGGTTGTGTTTTCATTTTCATTCTTTTCTATGCAAATTTTGATTTCTTTTTTGATTTCTTCTGTGATTTGTTTGTTATTCAGCAGCGTGTTGTTCAGCCTCCATATGTTGGAATTTTTAATAGTTTTTCTCCTGTAATTGAGATCTAATCTTACTGCATTGTGGTCAGAAAAGATGCTTGGAATGATTTCTATTTTTTTGAATTTACCAAGGCTAGCTTTATGGCCCAGGATGTGATCTATCCTGGAGAAGGTTCCATGTGTGCTTGAGAAAAAGGTGAAATTCATTGTTTTGGGATGAAATGTCCTATAGATATCAATTAGGTCTAACTGGTCTATTGTATCGTTTAAAGTTTGTGTTTCCTTGTTAATTTTCTGTTTAGTTGATCTATCCATAGGTGTGAGTGGGGTATTAAAGTCTCCCACTATTATTGTGTTATTGTTAATTTCTCCTTTCATACTTGTTAGCATTTGTCTTACATATTGCGGTGCTCCCGTGTTGGGTGCATATATATTTATAATTGTTATATCTTCTTCTTGGATTGATCCTTTGATCATTATGTAGTGACCTTCTTTGTCTCTTTTCACAGCCTTTGTTTTAAAGTCTATTTTATCTGATATGAGTATTGCTACTCCTGCTTTCTTTTGGTCCCTATTTGCATGGAAAATCTTTTTCCAGCCCTTCACTTTCAGTCTGTATGTGTCCCCTGTTTTGAGGTGGGACTCCTGTAGACAACATATGTAGGGGTCTTGTTTTTGTATCCATTCAGCCAGTCTTTGTCTTTTGGTTGGGGCATTCAACCCATTTACGTTTAAGGTAATTACTGATAAGTATGATCCCGTTGCCATTTACTTTATTGTTTGGGGTTCGAATTTATACACCATTTTTGTGTTTCCTGTCTAGAGAATATCCTTTAGTATTTGTTGGAGAGCTGGTTTGGTGGTGCAGAATTCTCTCAGCTTTTGCTTGTCTGAGAAGCTTTTGATTTCTCCTTCATACTTGAATGAAATCCTTGCTGGGTACAATAATCTGGGCTGTAGGTTATTTTCTTTCATCATTTTAAGTATGTCTTGCCATTCCCTCCTGGCTTGAAGAGTTTCTATTGAAAGATCAGCTGTTATCCTTATGGGAATTCCCTTGTGTGTTATTTGTTGTTTTTCCCTTGCTGCTTTTAATATTTGTTCTTTGTGTTTGATCTTTGTTAATTTGATTAATATGTGTCTTGGGGTGTTTCGCCTTGGGTTTATCCTGTTTGGGATTCTCTGGGTTTCTTGGACTTGGGTGATTATTTCCTTCCCCAGTTTAGGGAAGTTTTCAACTATTATCTCCTCAAGTATTTTCTCATGGTCTTTCTTTTTGTCTTCTTCTTCTGGAACCCCTATGATTCGAATGTTGTAGCGTTTAATATTGTCCTGGAGGTCTCTGAGATTGTCCTCATTTCTTTTAATTCGTTTTTCTTTTATCCTCTCTGATTCATTTATTTCTACCATTCTATCTTCTAATTCACTAATCCTATCTTCTGCCTCTGTTATTCTACTATTTGTTGCCTCCAGAGTGTTTTTAATTTCATTTATTGCATTATTCATTATATATTGACTCTTTTTTATTTCTTCTAGGTCCTTGTTAAACCTTTCTTGCATCTTCTCAATCCTTGTCTCCACGCTATTTATGTGTGATTCCATTTTAATTTCAAGATTTTGGATCAATTTCACTATCATTATTCGGAATTCTTTATCAGGTAGATTCCCTATCTCTTCCTCTTTTGTTTGGTTTGGTGGGCATTTATCCTGTTCCTTTATCTGCTGGCTATTCCTTTGTCTCTTCATCTTGTTTAAATTGCTGAGTTTGGGGTGTCCTTTCTGTATTCTGGCAGTTTGTGGAGTTCTCTTTATTGTGGCTTTTCCTCACTGTGTGTGGGTTTGTACAGGTGGCTTGTCAAGGTTTCCTGGTTAGGGAAGCTTGTGTCGGTGTTCTGATGGGTGGAGCTGTATTTCTTCTCTTTGTTCAGTCGCGCTCCTTTCGAAGAGTTGGATTGCTTTTCTGGGTGCCTGATGTCCTCTGCCGGCATTCAGAAGTTGTTTTGTGGAATTTACTCGATGTTTAAATGCTCTTTTGATGAATTTGTGGGGGAGAAAGTGTTCTCCCCGTCCTACTCCTCTGCCATCTTGGCTCCTCCTCCCTTTATTACTCTTAAATGGAGTTATCTGCCTGCACTTGCTCCTCTCTAGATAGGAGCTGAGCCATGTCTGGAAGGAAATCCAAGCAAGGAGAAGTGTTCCTCTTCCCATAGATATTGTCTGGGATAAAGCCAACCAGTAGATCCCAAGAGAAAAGTACTGATATGGCAGTGTCTAAATTGGGAAATAGTATAAACACTAGGTGATCAAATCTAAGTGGTCATCTGAGATGTGGGGCCAAGCAGCAAACCCTCACTCATTCTAGAGACATTAACTATGTGGAGGGTTGGAAGTACTTCACACTTCAACACATCATATATTTTAAGAACAATTATGATCAACTTTTCTTTCAGATCTTGGTCTTTTTTGGTAGTTTGATAGCTCATTTATTTGTTTATTGATTTATATATTTTGTGCATATTTTAGTTTGTCTTTCATTGAGGTAACACTGGTTTATGACATTATATAAGTTGCATGTATACAACATTATATTTCTATTCCTGTATACCCTATAGTGTGCTGACCACACTTTGGGTAATCTGTCACCATATCTTTGATTCCCTTTATCCATTTAGTGTTCCTGCCTCTGTCCCTTTTCTTCTGGTAACTACTTCTCTGTTCACTAGATCTACATGTTTGCTTTTGCTTGTTTTGGTTTGTTCATTTATTTTGTTTTGTTTATCTGCCATGTGAAACCATACAATATTTGTCTCTTTTAGTCTGACTTATTTCACTTAGCACAATACACTTAAGGTCCATCCATGTTGTTGCAAATGACAAGACTTCATCTTTTTTCAAATAGCTGAATAGTAAGTATTTCATTGTATATAGATGCCACATCTTCTCTATTTGTAATTCAAGTCTTTGCCCTGACCAGTAATGACAAAGAAGCTGAAGTTGAATGGTTTTATGAAGTCCTTCAAGACCTTTTAGAACTAACACTCGAAAAAGATGTCCTTTTCATTATAGGGGACTGGAATGCAAAAGTAGGAAGTCAAGAAACACCTGGGGTAACAGGCAAATTTGGCCTTGGAGTACAGAATGTTCTTTGCAGCTAAAGATGGAGAGGCTCTATACAGTCAGCAAAAACAAGACCAGGAGCTGACTATGGCTGAGATCATGAACTCCTTATTGCCAAATTCAGACTGAAATTGAAGAAAGTGGGGAAAACCACTAGACCATTCAGGTATGACCTAAATCAAATCTCTTATGATTATACAGTGGAAGTGACAAATAGATTTAAGGGATTAGATCTGGTAGACAGAGTGTCTGATTAACTATGGATGGAGGTTCATGACACTGTACAGGAGACAGGGATCAAGACCATCCCCAAGAAAAAGAAATGCAAAAAGCAAAATTGCTGTCTGAGGAGTCCTTACAAATAGCTGTGAAAAGAAGAGAAGCCAAAAGCAAAGGAGAAAAGGAAAGATACACCTATTTGAATTCAGAGTTCCAAAGAATAGCAAGGAGAGATAAGAAAGCCTTCCTCAGCAAACAGTGCAAAGAAATAGAGGAAAACAACAGAATGGGAAAGACTAGAGATCTCTTCCAGAAAATTAGAGATATCAAGGAAACATTTCAGCAAAGTTGGGCTCAATAAAGGGCAGAAATGGTATGGATCTAACAGAAGCAAAAGATATAAGAAGAGGTGGCAAGAATACACAGAGGAACTGTACAAGAAAGATCTTCATGGCCCAGTGAAGTGATCCCTCACCTACAACCAGACATCCTGGAATGTGAAGTCAAGTGGGCCTTAGGAAGCATCACTATGGACAAAGCTAGTGGAGGTTATGGAATTCCAGTTGAGCTATTTCAAATCCTAAAAGATGATGCTGTGAAAGTGCTGCATGCAATATGCCAGCAAATTTGGAAAACTCAGCAGGGGCTACATGACTGGAAAAGGTCAGTTTTCATTCCAATCCCAAAGAGGGACAATGCCAAAGAATGTTCAAACTACCACATGATTGCACTCATCTCACATGCTAGCAAAGTAATGCTCAAACTTCTCCAAGCCAGGCTTCAGCAATACATGAACCATGAAATTCCAGATGTTCAAGCTGAATTTAGAAAAGGCAGAGGAACCAGAGATCAACTTGCCAACATCCGCTGGCTCACTGAAAAAGCAAGAGGATTCCAGAAAACATCTATTTCTGCTTTATTGACTATGCCAAAACCTTTTATTGTGTGGATCATAATAAACTGTGGAAATTTCTGAAAGAAATGGGAATACCAGACCACCTGACCTGCCTCTTGAGAAATCTGTATGCAGGTCAGGAAGCAACAGTTAGAACTGCACATGGAACAACAGACTGGTTCCAAATAGGAAAAGGAGTATGTCAAGGCTGTATATTGTCACCCTGCTTATTTAACTTATATGCAGAGTACATCATGAGAAACGCTGGTCTGGAGGAAGCACAGACTTGAATCAAGATTTCTGGGAGAAATATCAATAACCTCAGATATACAGATGATACCACCCTTATGGCAGAAAGTAAAGAACTAAAGAGCATCTTGATGAAGGGAAAGAGGAGAGTGAAAAAGTTGGCTTAAAGTCAACATTCAGAAAACGAAGATCGTTGACATCCGGTCCCATCACTTCATGGCAAATAGATGGGGAAGGGTGGAAGCAGTGAGAGACTTTATTCTTTTGGGCTCCAACATCACTGCAGATGGTGACTGCAGCCATGAAATTAAAAGATGGTTACTCCTTGGAAGGAAAGTTATGACCAACCTAGACAGTATATTGAAAAGCAGAGACGCTACTTTGTAAACAAAGGTCTGTCTATTCAAGGCTATGGTTTTTCCAATAGTCATGTATGGATGTGAGAGTTGGACTACAAAGAAAGCTGAGCTCCGAAGAATTGATGCTTTTGAACTGTGGTGTTGGAGAAGACTCTTGAGAGTCCCTTGGACTGCAAGGCGATCCAACCAGTCCATCCTAAAGGAGATCAGTCCTGAGTGTTCATTGGAAGGACTGATGCTGAAGCTGAGAAACTCCAATACTTTGAACACCTGATGCGAAGAGCTGACTTATTGGAAAAGACCCTGATGCTGGGAAAGATTGAGGGTAGGAGGAGAAGTGGAGAACAGAGAATGAAATGGTTGGATGGCATCACTGACTCAGTGGACATGAGTTTGAGTAAACTCTGGGAGTTGGTGATGGACAGGGAGGACTGGCATTCAGCAGTCCATGGGATGGCAAAGAGTCAGACACGACTGAGCATCTGAACTGAGCTGATTGTAAGTAATACTGTAATGAACACTGAGTGCATGAATCTTTTCAAATTAGTGTTTTTGAATTCTTCAGATAAATACCAAAAGCGGAATTTGTGGGTCATATAGTAGTTCTAGATTTAATTCTTTTTTTTTTTAATTTAATTTTATTTTTAAACTTTACATAATTGTATTAGTTTTGCCAAAAATCAAAATGAATCCATCACAGGTATACATGTGTTCCCCTTTGAGGAATCTTCACACTATCTTCCATAGAGGCTGCATCAATTTATATTCCCACCAACAGTGTATAAGGGTTTCCTTTTCACCACATCCATGTCAACACTGGTTATTTCTTACCTTTTTGATTACAGCCATTCTAATGGCATAAACTGCTATCTCAGTGTGGTTCTCTTTAGGTCTTGTAGTTTCTTGAAGACTGAGATAGTCATATTTGGGTCCCATTTTCTTTTGGGAGAAATTAACTTGTGGCTCAGCTGGTAAAGAATCTGCCTGCAATGTGGGAGACCTGGGTTCAATCCCTGGGTTGGGAAGATCCCCTGAAGAAGGGAAAGGCTATCCACTCCAGTATTCTGGCCTGGAGAATTCCATGGACTATACAGTCCATGGGGTCACAAAGAGTCAGACACGACTAAGCGACTTTCACTTTTACTTTACTTTTCTCTCGGGAACAGATGCTATGACTCTTCCCTTCATTTGCCTCCTTTCTTATTTTCCTTGAATTTCCTTATTTGCCTCAAAATTGCCAGTCTGTGCTTGTGAATGGCCTCCCTGGTGGCTCAGATGGTAGATAATCTGCCCGCAATGGGGGTAGAGCTGGGTTCAATCCCTGGGTCGGGAAGATCCCCTGGAGAAGGGAATGGCAACCCACCACACTATTCTTGCTTGGAGAATTCCATGGACAGAGGAACCTGGCAAGCTATAGTACATGGGGTTGCAAAGAGTCAGAGATGACTGAGCGACTAAAACAACCACAACAATACTTGTGAAATGTTTAGTGTGTTTCTAAGTTTTCTCTGTCATCTGAGATTCAATTGCTATCTCCTTAGCAACAGAAAAATTTCATTCTTCCTCATGAGAATAATTTCTTGTCAAACTCATCAAAAGAATTTGTCAAAGAAAAGTGTAAGCAGTTGAATCAATGCTGTTATCACCAAAAACAAACTTCTAACTCTACACTAATTTTAAATAGATTTTATCCCCTTATGTAAGAAGCAGAGGGACATTTTCAAGTATGTTAACTGATTTCCTGCTATTGATGAAAAACACTTTGGACTGCTTATTTCTCCAGAGCAAATGTTTAAACTACATTAATAATTTCTGGATTACCAAAGATCTGATGAAAAAATATGTTCTTAGAAATTTGTTTGAACTTCTATGACTTCTATGAATAATTTCTCATGATTGTATGGTGGTACATCCCCATGAATAGTTTCATATAACATGGGCACATAGTGTAGTCTAATTCTTTATGTTTACTTATTTTTATGTTTACTTTTTCTACTAGCACAGAAAAACACTTTTGAAGAAAAGGATGTAATTTAATTCAAACCCACTGATTAAATTCCATGGGATGTGGTTTTCCAGAAAAAGAATTTGGAAGAAGATGAATTTTGAATTTTGTATAGAAAGTGGAACCAACAAAAGGATCTCAGTAGAAAACCGCTGACTCCAGCTCTACTGGAAGATGAAATTGAGAACCACTCTCTCATTCCCTCCCTCACTCTCACTCTTTCTTTCTTTGGGTGGCAAGGTTATTTAAGGATTTGATATGTGTTATTGCATGAGCCAAAGTGGTTTAATTTCCTCATAAAGTTGTCTTCTATAGGATGAGAGGATAAATGGCAAAACTGATCTCAAAGGGGAATTAAAAACATGTGGATCATCTCAGAATTTCAAACTCTAAACTTAACATGGAGATGAAACATCCCAGAAACAATGCTCAGGGGAACTGATTGAGTTCTCGATATAAGAACTGCTGCTGCTGCTAAGTCGCTTCAGTTGTGTCCGACTCTATGCGACCCCATAGAGGGCAGCCCACCAGGCTCCCCCATCCCTGGGATTCTCCAGGCAAGAACACTGGAGTGGGTTGCCATTTCCTTCTCCAATGCATGAAAGTGAAAAATGAAAGTGAAGTCGCTCAGTCGTGTCCGATTCTTAGCGACCCCATGGACTGAAGCCTACCAGGCTCCTCTGTCCGTGGGATTTTCCAGGCAAGAGTACTGGAGTGGGGTGCCATTGCCTTCTCCAAGATATAAGAACTAGGGGGCAGTAACACTGAAGGAAGTAGTACTGAAGCATTCTCCTTGGTGGGAGACAAGTGATAACTCAGGACATCCATAGTTTGGTTGGTATAAGAGGTGCCTTCACTCAACCATTAGATGTGAAACTCAGTTCTGCCTGGTATAGAGGAATCAGTTAAACCAGGCAGAGTTCCAGGATAACGAGTTTTGTTGCCTTGCACCTACAGTCAATTTTAAATATTTTCAGATGTACTTTAAAGCTTTTAATATTATGAAAAATATAAATCATATATATATTATCTCACGTACATATAATTTTGCTCCTGATGATTTTTGTATGACCCAAATTAACATTATTCAATAATGCCCCTAAATTACCTTTCTTTTTTTGCCCAAGTGACATTTCATCTTTCATGAACAAGCTTTCCAAATTATAATACTGGTAGCACGTCTTCCAGGGAACAATTCAGTTGTGGCAGCATTGCCATATTGATAGGATACTGTCCAAGCAATTTTTTTGAATATTTGATCTCATTTTCTCCTTAGTGTTTAGTGAAAATGAATGATTGGAAAATGCAAAAATATGATTATTATTTTTAATAATTTGTTGCATAGATCTCCTAATCAACATTGTTGAGGCAAAGATGGTGGGGGCATTAAAGATTTGAAATTTTAGGGTGAGTAATTGTACATTTAACTATGAAAAAAATAATAACAATTTAAAGCTCTGAGTCTGGATAATACTAAGAACATAGGATTCCTACATTATATGGGTTACTCTCTCACGTTATCATCTCATCATAGGGCTTCCCTGGTGCCTCAGCTGGTAAAGAATATGCTTGCAATGCAGGAGACCTGGGTTTGATCCCTGAGTTGGGAAGATCCCTTGGAGAAGGGAACGGCTACTCACTCCAGTATTCTGGCCTGGAGAATTTCATGGACTGTTATAGTCCACAGGGTTGCAGAAAGTCAGACACAACTGAACAACTTTCAGTTTCACCTCATATGTTACACTGGGATAAATTCAAAATTGATAAAATACTTTAGAAAATTAAAACATAAGAGAAGTAGAAGAAATTATGAGAAAAATTCTTTTATTACACCAGAGTGAGAAAGGTCTTTCTGACACAAAAGCCAGACACTTCAAAGAAAAGATTGATTATTATAGAAACTGCAATGCAAAATCAACCATAAACAAATTAAACAAATATTTTAATTCATATCAAAGCAAAAGAACTATCATATCTAATTAGTTTTATGTCCCTAATATGTGTAAAAAATGCAACAATTGGCAAGAAAAAGATAAAAGTAGTCATAGAAAAATAGGCAAAGAATAAGAGGAATGCTCTCTACTACACTTTTTTAAAAAGTTTTTTTTGATGTGGATTATTCTTAAAGTCTTTATTGAATTTGTTACAATATTGCTTCTGTTTTAAGTTTTGAGATTTTGGCTACGAGGTATGTGGGGTCTTAGCTCCCCAACCAGGGATGGAACACATAGCCCCTGCATTGGAAGATGAAGTCTTAACCACTGGACCACCAGGGAAGTCCCTCCACTACTTAAGAGTGAGGAAATATTTTTCAGAAGCCTCCTGCAGACTTTCCTTCACCTTAGCCCTGATTGGATTATGTATCTATATTATCAGTAGAAAGGGAAAAGTGTGTGTCATTATGGGTTTAATTAAATCATCTAATGGATTTTGGACAGTTAGTCATAGTGAGCCCTGCATTGGCTCACACTTAAAGTTAGAGATGTAAAACAAACAATGATGTATATTCTGCCTCCCCATTTGTTTGAAGAAAAGAATTATTTTTATAGAAAAGAACTTAAGATGGCTATGATTAAAAGCTCATTCTCAGTGTGGCTGGCTTTGAAGCTCAGGATCCTAAAACTCCTTCATCAAGAAGGGAAACTAAAATCCCTGCATCTCTTGATTAACAATCTAGGGATTCTTTAGTATTCAGTTCAGTTCAGTTGCTCAGTCGTGTCCAACTCTTTGCAACCCCATGAATCGCAGCACGCCAGGCCTCCCTGTCCATCACCAAATCCCGGAGTTCACTCAGACTCACGTCCATCAAGTCAGTGATGCCATCCAGCCATCTCATCCTCTGTTGTCCCCTTCTCCTCTTGCCCCCAGTCCCTCCCAGCATAAGAGTCTTTTCCAATGAGTCAACTCTTCGAATGAGGTGGCCAAAGTACTGGAGTTTCAGCTTTAGCATCATTCCCTCCAAAGAAATCCCAAGGCTGATCTCCTTCAGAAAGGACTGGTTGGATCTCCTTGCAGTCCAAGGGACTCTCAAGAGTCTTCTCCAACACCACAGTTCAAAAGCATCAATTCTTCGGCGCTCAGCTTTCTTCACAGTCCAACTCTCACATCCATACATGACCACTGGAAAAACCATAGCCTTGACTAGACGGACCTTTGTTGGCAAAGTAATGTCTCTGCTTTTCAATATGCTTTCTAGGTTGGTCATAACTTTCCTTCCAAGGATAAGCGTCTTTTAATTTCATGGCTGCAGTCACCATCTGCAGTGATTTTGGAGCCCAGAAAAATAAAGTCTGACACTGTTTCCACTGTTTCCCCAACTATTTCCCATGAAGTGATGGGACCAGATGCCATGATCTTAGTTTTCTGAATGTTGAGTTTTAAGCCAACTTTTTCACTCTCCTCTTTCACCTTCATCAAGAGGCTTTTGAGTTCCTCTTCACTTTCTGCCATAAGGGTGGTGTCATCTGCATATCTGAGGTTATTGATATTTCTCCCGGCAATCTTGATTCCAGCTTGTGTTTCTTCCAGTCCAGCGTTTCTCATGATGTATTCTGCATATAAGTTAAATAAGCAGGGTGACAATATACATCCTTGATGTACTCCTTTTCCTATTTGGAACCAGTCTGTTGTTCCATGTCCAGTTCTAACTGTTGCTTCCTGACCTGCATACAGATTTCTCAAGAGGCAGGTCAGGTGGTCTGGTATTCCCATCTCTTTCAGAATTTTCCACAGTTTATTGTGATCCACACAGTCAAAGGCTTTGGCATAGTCAATAAAGCAGAAATAGATGTTTTTCTGGAACTCTCTTGCTTTTTCCATGATCCAGCAAATGTTGGCAATTTGATCTCTGGTTTCTCTGCCTTTTCTAAAACCAGCTTGAACATCTGGAAGTTCACGGTTCATGTATTGCTAAAGCCTGGCTTGGAGAATTTTGAGCATTACTTTACTAGCATGTGAGATGAGTACAATTGTGCAGTAGTTTGAGCATTCTTTGGCATTGCCTTTCTTTGGGATTGGAATGAAAACTGACATTTTCCTCAATCTTTTTCTGAAGCAAAGTATATTTAGAAGAGCTAAGATGCTACTGCTTTTCATGAAAGCAAGTTATTGGTAAAGAAAATACCAAAAAGCTGGATCTTCTTAGCATTTCATTATTAGATGTCCTATGTTTTCAGTTTTCTCCAAGATTTTGAAATCAAAATATTTTTACTGTTGCTATTGTTGACCTCTCTTGATAATAAAGCACTTCACTATTTCAGATGTTGTGTGCATTAGATAGCATTGCAATTATACATTGACATTAATTACTTGCTCTCCAGCCGCAATAATTTAAAAACCTGTTATTTTAATTTTGTGTTGATCATTAAGTCAGCCCACTTGCAAATATGACTTTGTAGAATGTTTTCCTTTGATTTTTGTTACTAATTATTTCCATGATATATAAAGTCAAAATTATATGAAATTGGAAAGATAAATTTTTCATTGGATACATCCCTAAAAGAGATAGGAGAGGTATAGCCATTTCCTGGTGAATTTTAAGAGAATCTAAATAATTATATGTTTACATGGTACCTTAAATAGTATTGAAACTTATATTTAACTATTTTGTATTTCTTAAATTGTTTTTTGTATTAGCATAATATATTGAATGAGTGAGTGAGTGAAGTCGCTCAGTTGTGTCCGACTCTTTGCGACCCCATGGAGTGTAGCCTACCAGGCTCCTCTGTCCATGGGATTTTCCAGGCAATAGTACTGGAGTGGATTGCCATTTCCTTCTCCAGAGGATCTTCCCAACCCAGGGGTCGAACCTGGGTTTCCCGCATTGTAGACAGATGCTTTACTGCCTGAGCCACCAGGGAAGTCATCAAAGCAGGTTCATATAAAACTTGAAACTAGCCAACATCAAACCTTACAAATGGTTCACTAGATGCAGGCAAGAATAGGGCACAGATGAAACTTATTTTCCCTAGAGACATTTGGAACCATCATATTCAGTTCCCCAAAATATCCCTTTTCTCTGCATGAATATGTATTTGTTTCAAAAATTTTGAGCAATGTATATAGAACCATTGTTTGTCAGAGGAGTCATTATAAAAATCTCCATTTTATACATCATTAATTGCACAGCTTATGTGCCTACTACATTCTCCAATTAGACATGCTCCCTGAATCCATAAATTTAAGGTTTATTCATGTGAAGAAATTTAGGAATATCTTGTTTAAAAGAAATTTTATAGGTAGAACCTTTCCACTAGGAATATCATTAATGGTTTATAAAGGGCATAGGTCCAGCTCATTCATTCACAATGGAGTATAGATAGGGAAGTTCAGTAATGGCTAGTTAATGAGCCAGTTTTGAAATAAAAGTAAGGCTATCATTCCCATGAGTCTTTAGAAATGACTTTTCTGGTACATTTGCTTTCCTTTTTAAAAAACAAATTTACTAACAAAGCAGAGATGCTATTACTTATCATTCTTTAAGAAGGGAAGCCAGGCTATTCATCTCAAGACATTAATATCTACTTTAACTCTTGAGAATTTTATACCCACAAGATCAGTGAGCTTTTAATGCCAAAGAGATGATTTTTCGCTGATTCCACTTTCATTTGAAATTTGATTCAAAGTTCGCTATACTTTTTTTTTCCCTTCAGAGAAAAAAGAGAAGTGGGTCATTCAGAGTCTGGAGAAAGGAAATATTATATTTTACCACGTATAATACAATAGATTATCGAAGTCAAGAGTTTTAGAATCTTTGTGCTTTTGATTAACAGTCCAACAATAATTTATTGACTCAATATTTAAGTTTATGAGTATAGTCAAATATGAGTAGACAAAATTACTTTCTTAAATTATGTCATCAACATCTTTTCCATTACCTAGAGAATAAAGTCCCTCTGTTACATTCTTTTGGTCTTAGACAGTCACAAGGGCAGACTAAATGCACATAGTGGAGAATACAGCCTAAAAGGAACTGCAAAATCATATAGCAAAAGGAGTGGATATAAACTGGGGCTATCTTTGTGATATATAAGAGTCCCTATGAATGTTTGTCCTTATTTGGTAGTTATCCTTTATAATGCTTTATAATTATAATTCTTTATCATTATAATACATAATTTATAATGAAAAATTCCTTCTCATCAGATTTAACTTACTTTTTTCTGTTCACCTCCCATTATTTTGTCCTCTATTTATAAACTAATTTCGATCCTCCGTTTAGGTGATAGAGTGCTTTCAGATAAACTATCTCAAGAGAGGTATCCTTGCCATTTTGCAAATGAGAAAAGAGTCCAGTAAAGTTCTGCGAGCTGTCTGTGGTGACACAGTGAGTAAGTGGTAGACCAGAGAATCAGCTCTGGGCTCAGGTCATCTCACTATGCTGTCCCTCCAAAGGACCAGTAACATTTTAATTCAAGTATTTGGTGTCTAGTTCCAGGAAAGAAGAGCTGCAGCATTTTAGGTCTCATGGTAGACAAACTTGACTTCTTGCTTCTGAAAGATGATGATTTTAGACCCCAGTTAAATTTCCTATGCTATTAGTTGGTTTTCCTTAGATCAAGTATTTTCTCTATTTGTGTCTAAATAGAGAATTAGAGTCTAGGCAGGTAGAGAGTTATATATCAGCATCTTTTCTTTCCTCTTTTCTTGTCATTATCATCCAGTATACTCTAATCACTAGCCTAATGCTGTTTCAAATATCTCAAAACAAGATTAATCAAAGTGAATTGAAAGTGATGGCTTATTTTGTTTATAAGCATTTCTGAAGCAAATGTTATGACAGTGTGATGAGGTTAACATGTTGGAGGGAAAGTCTGAAAAGTTCAAAAGGACCTTTTCTCTATTGCACATAATTATAATACCAAACTAGTTTTTATGGAGAGATATTACAACTACATGTTTTTTCCCTACTCTTATAAATGATCTTCACAATGGGTAAAGTGGTTCAGATTATGATTTTCCCCCTTTCTTTTTCCAATGAAAAATAATAGAATTCTTATTAATCATAATTGCATAGTCTCATGTACTTGAACTATGCATATACACTACGTTAGCATCTTGGAAGTTAATATGTTTTGTGGCATATTTTCCTCTTCTCATGGTAGATGGTTAAATCACTATGCCCCTTCCTAAGATTACTGTATCCAGTGCAGCTCACCTTCTGCTCATGAAGGCGCTTCAAACCATGTAAGAAGAGAGTGTAGTGGTAGGAGCTTAGACTCATTTGACTCATCCTGAGCAAATTCTGCATAAATTCTTCCTCTCCTGGCCATGTTGTCTTTTGCTTTGTTAAACTGTCATCTCTAATTTTCTATCCATTGACAATATGAGAGGTAACTAAATCCCCAGATATGTAGTAATAAAATAACTCTAGTTTTCTGACAGCTGGATTGAGAAGTAGTCAGCCCTTGTACAGCAGACATGCCCCAGGTAAATAACTGATGAGTGAATTGAGCTGAAAGCTGTATAAGTCAAGCTGCCCTTCAGACACAGATTTGAGAAGGGAATATATTTAAGCCTATAGTTTGATGATAGAGGGAATTGAATAGAGCAAGGTACTCAGCTTTTCTGGTCTCAAACACTGACCCTGGATAGGGTTCTCCTCACTCAAGAATGTATAAATAGAATCATTTAGAAAATCTCTATCTTTGAGAGGACTTTCATATGATAAACAAAAGAGAATTTTAGAAAATGTTTTTAGGTCCTTACAAATGCATGGAATAGATGGCTTAAATGGGATAGGAGTGGGAACCTCAAGATATAAGATATGGAAAGTGAGTTTCCACATATAGGAAAAGAATACAATGACTTCTTTTTATGGCAATGATGTCAATTAAATAAGCTATCAGGCATCCAGAAATGCTGGAAATGATAGTTAAGATCAGGGGCTTCCCAAGTGGCACAGTGGTAAAGAAACCACCAGTCAGTGCAGGAGGCACAAGAGACACAGATTTGATCTTGGGGTTGGGAAGATCCCTTGGAGGAGGAAATGGCAACCTGTTCCAGTATTCTTGCCTGGAAAATTTCATAGGCAGAAGAGCCTGGAAGGCTATAGTCCATGGGGTTGCGAAGAGTCAGACATGACTGACCACCTGAGCACACACACACAGCTAGGATTCTTAAATACTAAGCTGATTCATGAGAGAGTAAAGAAAATACCAGGCGACAAATGTGATTAATGAATTCACACTATGTTATCTGCTTTATTCTCCCCACTTAGCATTTGGCACTATGACTTATTTTTAAGTTATAATTAATTTAGGAAATGGAAGACTGACAAGAGAAGAGCAAAAGAAATTGGAAACAATTTGTGGTTAATCACACTAATGTTTTAATTTTTAGTTGGTTTGTTGATTCTGCATTCAATGAAATTATATCTTTAAGTATTTTTCAAATTATTATATGCTATCATAAATTAATAGTCTAATTGTCAGGATGACTGGATTTTCTTTATAAAATATTTCTTGCTAGAAAATATGTAGTCTTTTGTGCTTTTTAAAATCTGCTTTAGATCTGTTTCTTTAAAGTTCTTCAAGGAAATGTTTACTTTCAAGCTAACATAACAGCTCTATTGTAGAATATTTCACTAGTGTGATAGACTTTGTCAACTTTGGCCATTGAACAACTAATTTCAATAAAAAAGGAGAGGGTTTAATAGATAAAACATGGAATTTGTTAGGATGGTGAATTTATTCTGTATGGTATTCTTATAGGGTACATGGCATTATGAGTTTATTAAAACGTATAGAATTTTATGGGTTTTTATGGTGGCTCAGGGGTAAAGAATCCAACTGCAATGCAGGAGATGCAAGGGGATGGTTTCAATCCCTAGATCAGGAAGATCCCCTAAAGGGGAAAATGACAACCCACTCCAGTAGCCTTGCCTGGAAAATCCCATGGACAGAGGAACCTGATGGCTACAGTCCATGGGCTCACAAAGAGTCAGACACAACTGAGTAACTGAGCACACACGCATGCATAGAATATTAAAACAGAAAGAATAACCTGAATGTATGCATTTTAAAGAGGTCTCTAGCTTTCAAGTGACAAGAAGCAGAATCAGAAATTACAGAGCTGAAAATATGGACCATTTCTTATGGAAAAGAACATATACCTCAGAGTTCAGCGCCAAAAGCCCAGCAGGCCAAGCAAAAAGCCATGGCAACGTTCTCTTAGGAAACAGAACTTAGGTTCCATTCTAGGGACTGGTGATATGCCCATCTAGATTTCAGAACTGCTAGGAAACAGTGATTGTTATATGCCTTCTGTTCCATATTTTGAAAAATAACTCTCTATTGACTCCTGTCAGTTAAGCCCTGTATAACTCCCTCCACTCAAATCTAAGTTAGCTCTATGATTCCCTTTTGACCAATAGAATACAAGAGCAGTTACAACCAGTGAATTCTTGTAGCTTCAACCTGTCCCACAGCACAAGCTGCCCATCAGTTGGCAGTGAATAGAGCTCTGATTAGCTCCATTCAATTGCTGTAAGGACTTTTGATGAAAGACTATGTGTCACTCCTTTAGAGAATAATACTTTTCCGGTGAACCACTGATATTTAAATTGTTCCATTTATTTTTGTTTTTAACAGCATGACAAAATTATTGTAAAAATGTATATTTTACTGAGTCAAACGAAATATTGTCTATATCAAAGTACAATTCAAGGTAATGTTTGACTGGGTGATATTTGGCAATAAGAAAATTATTTCCTAGAATTGTCAGAGTCTGGGTCTGAATTAAAGAAAGACAACTTGAGGGAAGTGAGTGGCAATGAGTTTGTTTTAGAGATGTAATTCATTACTTGAATTTAATCTAACCTAGGGGTGATGTTTCGGAGAAGGCAATGGCACCCTACTCCAGTACTCTTGCCTGGAAAATCCCATGGACAGAGGAGCCTGGTGGGCTGCAGTCCATGGGGTTGCGAAGAGTCGGACACGACTGAGTGACTTCACTTTCACTTTTCACTTTCATACATTGGAGAAGGAAATGGCAACCCACTCCAGTACTCTTGCCTGGAAAATCCCAGGGACGGGGGAGCCTGGTGGGCTGCCGTCTATGGGGTTGCACAGAGTCAGACACGACTAAAATGACTTAGCAGCAGCAGCAGCAGCAGCAGCAGGGGTGATGTTTATTTTTTGCTTCTGGTTTTTCTCACTCTTTTGTTAAAATAGAAGGACTAGTTTCTTCAGTAAATGAGGATATGACCTAGAATGTTAGGCCTGTGACTCCAGGGTTTCAGCATGACACTTTTACAATAGAAATTCCATTACATGGCATCAGTATTTGATTCTTACTTATGGTTCTTTTCAATCAAGCAGAGAATAAAAAGCAGCCTCATGAAATGCAGCAAAACTGCATGTTAGAGGTCAAGATGATAAAGAGGATTTCTATCCCCTCTCCATCAGAACAACAAAAATACCATAAACTTTCTAATGCCTAAGAAATGACCAAGGAATAATCATTTCGAGCAGCCTGATACCTCTACTACGAAGTAAAGTCTCAGAGATTGTGTTGGCACCATTATTAAGAACCAAATACTATTCCCAAGGCTGTCTGCAATATTTAAATAGCTGGCTAAACTATCCCTTTTCCTTCTGAGTGTTACTAAAGGTAGGGCTTCCCTGGTGGCTCAGTGATAAAGAAACTGCCTGCCAATGCAGGATGCTGGGAAGATCCCCTGAAGAAGGAAATGGCAACCCACTCCAATGTTCTTGCCTGGGAAATACCATGGACAGAGGACCCCTACTGTCCATGGGGTCACAAAATAGTCAGACATGACTTAACGGCTGAGTGCCCAGAAACATGCATCCTATTCATAATAAATTATTTTTAAATGTCATCCTGGGGTTCCACAAAATAGAACCTTTTAGTATAGAACCCCAGCACAGGCTTACTGCTGTGGAACTCTTAAATATGACTGCTGAGTAACCTTTTCTTCTGTCTGTGACAGTAGCCAGATTTTCCTTTGCAGACTCAGCTCTCTCATACTTAGTCCATGTGACTGCTTTGAATAATACCACCCAGCTTAAGGAATAGTCATACTAGCCTAGAAAATCAGAATTATAGTAACTGGTTCAGGAATCGGCAGGTGCTCCAATTAGAACCAATGAAAGTGATAACATCTGGACTTCTTGACACTATTTTGTAAGAGATGTTTCTTTCCCCTAGCAAGGTGCAGCTGGTCGAATGCAAGCCTGGAGCTGCTGGTGACCATATTTACTGTCACTTGTAGGGACTCTCCCTGGGAAAGAAACCAACGCAGAGGATACAGAGAGACAAACTGCTGTCAGTACCATTTAAATACTTGACTTTTATCATTTCTGAAACTGTCTTGATATCTGTCCTTTTCATTTTGTAAGTCAGAAAATTCTTTTATTTTTAAGCGTTTGGGTTATCTTTTAATTAGTTGTAAACATAAGGATTTTGACTACAGTAGCCATCAAATCAAAAGTTGTTTGTGTAGATTAAGTTAGTTATCCACTGTTACATTACAAACAAACACAAAATCACAAAGAGTATTTTTCTCCCATATCTGTAGCTTGACAAGGGATGTTGACTGATCGAGGGTGAGAATGGCTGGCAGTTCTGCAAATCATGGCTGGGCTTTCTCACTTTTGGGGAAGTCAGTTGACCTAGGCTGGGCTTGGTTGGATTAACTTGGCTCTGCTCCATGTGTCTTTCATCCTCCTCCTGAGACCAGCTGGCTAGGTCATGCATAGTTTTCTTTTTTCATGGCAATGATAGAAGTGCCAGTGTGCAGGCCTGATCATATAGGTACTTTTCAAGGCTCTGCTTATGTCATATCTGGTGACATTCTATTAGCCAAAGCAAGTCATATGGTTTAGCAGAAATCAAGGAGTGGGGAAGTATGTCTGGTCCACAATAGGAAGGCACTGTGTACTTGGGTGGCAAAGGTATAGAAGAAGAGGAATTGAGACAATTGTCTGACATATCACATCGAGACAGAACTTTTTAACAACCCCCTGCCTCCAGTTGATTCTATGCACACTAAAATTTATGAACTACAGGCTCTGTGCTGTGATTCTCAGTACTAAATGAAATATCTGGGGGCTTAAAATGTTTAAACTCCAAACCCCAGGGATTTTAATTTTATGGGACCCAGGTATTGGTTTTTAGAGAAAAAGGATTTCTGCTTGAGAACTGCTTTTCTAGAAAAATTTGAGTTTCAGAGAAAATCAATTAGGTTTATCTCAATAACTGAAATTTTCTATAGAGATGAAATCAGGGGAAAGTATGAATAGAAAACTAAATCATAGAAAAGCAGTTCTTAAAGACTAGCCCTTGGGCTTCACTAGTGGTTCAGATGGTAAAGAATCTGCCTGCAATGCAGGAGACCTGGGTTCAATCCCTGGGTTGGGAGGATCCCCTAAAGGAAGGCATGGCAACCCACTCCAGTATTCTGGTCTGGAGAATCCCCATGGACAGAGAAGACTGATGAGCTACAGCCCATGGGGTGCAGAGTCAGATGTGGCTGAGCAACTAACCACAGCAACATGTATTCCATAAACAAGTCTTTCCTAAATATCCCTCTATGTTGGGTGCTTATCTGGGCCCTGGGGAAATTGTGGTAAATATAGAGGTATGGCTTTACCTACATGAAGCTGAAAGAGTCCTTCAGGAAGGTGGATGATTGGTAAATATTTACAAAATAGTAGTTAAATAATGGGCTTCCCTGGTGGCTCAGATGGTAAAGAGTCTGCCTGCAATGTGGGAGACCCAGGTTCCATCCCTAAGTTGGGAAGATTCCCTGGAGAAGTGAGTTAAACAACCAGTTCAGTTCAGTCGCTCAGTCGTGTCCAGCTCTTTGCAACCCCATGAATTGCAGCACACCAGGCCTCCCTGTCCATCACCAAGTCCTGGAGTTCACCCAAACTCATGTCCATCGAGTCGGTGATGCCATCCAGCCATCTCATCCTCTGTCGTCCCCTTCTCCTTTTGCCCCCAATCCCTCCCAGCATCAGAGTCTTTTCCAATGAGTCAACTCTTTGCATGAGGTGGCCAAAGTATTGGAGTTTCAGCTTTAGCATCAGTCCTTCCAAAGAACACCCAGGGCTGATCTCCTTCAGAATGGACTGGTTGGATCTCCTTGCAGTCCAGGGGACTCTCAAGAGTCTTCTCCAACACCACAGTTCAAAAGCATCAATTCTTCGGCGCTCAGCTTTCTTCACAGTCCAAATTTCACATCCACACATGACCACTAGAAAAACCATAGCCTTGACTAAATGGACCTTTGTTGGCAAAGTAATGTCTCTGCTTTTGAATATGCTGTCTATGTTGGTCATAACTTTCCTTCCAAAGAGTGTCTTTTAATTTCATGGCTGCAATCACCATCTGCAGTGATTTTGGAGCCCCCCAAAATAAAGTCTGACACTGTTTCTACTGTTTTCCCATCTATTTCCCATGAAGTGATAGGACCAGGTGCCATGATCCTAGTTTTCTGAATGTTGAGCTTTAAGCCAACTTTTTCACTCTCCTCTTTCACTTTCATCAAGAAGCTTTTTAGTTCCTCTTCCCTTTCTGTGATAAGGGTGGTGTCATCTGCATATCTGAGGTTATTGATATCTCTCCCAGCAACCTTGATTCCAGCTTGTGCTTCTTCCAGTCCAGCGTTTCTCATGATGTACTCTGCATACAAGTTAAATAAGCAGGGTGACAATATACATCCTTGATGTACTCCTTTTCCTATTTGGAACCAGTCTGTTGTTCCATGTCCAGTTCTAACTGTTGCTTCCTGACCTGCATATAGGTTTCTCAAGTTAAACAATAGCAGGTATACAAAGCGCTGCAAAAGACAAGCACAGGCTGCTAGGAGGACAAATAACAGACCTGTTTTACTGTACAAATCCATCTATCACCAGTAGGAAGATAAGGAAGTGGCAAAGGTAAAAAGAGAAACTTTATATTAAAAAGTCAGTCATAGCTTTATTTTACAACTAACCTCTCCTCCCATTTTTTTTTTTTTTTGGTATATATGCCATTAGTACTTAGTCAGCCTGCCTTAAATTGAATGGGTTCAGCAAGAGTCATTCCTTAGAAATATTCTAAGAAATGCAAGAGCTGGACCATTAATAATGCCTTCAATTAAGTCATGAGCTAGAACCTGGAGGCCTGTCAAATTTGACTTCCTCATTGATAGTAACTGATTCCAAACTTCTAGAGAGAAAAGGCTTTTATAGAGTGTAAAGTTGGTCACATGACCTCCATTGTGCATTATTTATGTAATTTTAAACCTGACTCTGTTTAATGAGTGAGACTTGTTAAAAGTTATAATATTTAAATTAGAGGTAGAATTATAATTCATTCAATCTGGCAAGCCTGCCATTTTGTGTTGAGTTTCCACGCAACCCAAATGATTGTGACAATCCGTTGACTCATTGGAAAAGACTGATGCTGGGAGGGATTGGGGGCAGGAGGAGAAGGGGACGACAGAGGATGAGATGGCTGGATGGCATCACTGACTCAATGGACGTGAGTCTGAGTTAACTCCGGGAGTTGGTGATGGACAGGGAGGCCTGGCGTGCTGCGATTCATGGGGTCGAGAAGAGTCAGACATGACTGAGCGACTGAACTGAACTGAACTGAACATAAATTCTGCCAAAAGAAAATTACTACCAGCAAATACAGCTGGGTTTTTTTTTTTGAGTCCTGAAATAATGCATCTCCCGTGCTGCCTGGTTTCACAGAGTTAAAAGCCTTTGTGAAAAACTTTTATAAGACTTTTATTTAGTTACTAAATATTCAATCAAATCCATAGTATTTTTTAATTCTTTAGAAATGAGTTTATTGCTATATTAACTTATTAAAAGCAGTAAGTGTGATTTTCTAATTGTTTTTGACTTTTTTTCCTGTCATGTTGTGAGCATTTAAAAAATTATTTAAACATTTTAAATCAAAAGATGCCAATGTTTTCCATTTTGCCTAATCAATGTTCAGAAAATATATAGACTTCCATAGAACAGTTGATCTAAATGTTAAATTGGTCTTGCCACAAATATTCATTTTTCACTCATGACACCATGACGGTTTAAAGATTTCAACTCTATTTTTAGGCTGCTGCACTTATCAAATTTAACATTTAAATTTGACATAGATATTAGATTTCTACTGCTGAGTAACAACTTACCGCAAATCTAGGGCCTAAAACAATACACATCAGTTATATCAGAGTTTCAGTGGACCAGGGATTCAGTTATAGCTTCATTGGGCCTTCTGCTTCGTCCCCTCTCAGAAGACTACAATCAGTGTGTTGCCTGGGGATTGGGTTCTTCCTTGGAGGCTAGGTCTTCTTCATATTCAGGTGGAAAAATGTGTTTCTTGCAGTAGAAATCAGAGAAGATTCTTGGCCAGCAGGGGGATCTTTCTGACACTTCACCTTCTTTGAAAGTCTCCTCTGGTTAGATCAGAGCTTCTGAGGAAGATCTATTTGCTGAACTGAAAGTCAACGGACTAGTAACCTAGTCAAATGAGTGAAATAACATTATCTTCATGCATTCTGCACACACTTCAGGGGAGGTTATACAGGGGAAGATAAAGGAGGGTGGAGATTTGGGAGACTTCAATGGTCTGAATGTGTCCCCCTAAATTCAGAAGTTGAAATCCTAGCCCCCTAACATAGGATGACATGGTTGAATGGCATCATGGATACAATGGATGTGAGTTTGAGCAAACTCCAGGAGATAGTGAAGGACAGGGAAGCCTGGTGTGCTGGAGTCCATGAGGTCACAAAGAGTCAGACACAACTTAGCGACTGAACAACAACAAAGATGATAGGAGGTGGGACCCTTGAAAAGTACTTAGGTCATGAGAGTGAATCTTACATACATGGGATTGTATGTAAGAGGAGCCCACCAGGCTCCTCTGTCCATGGAATTCTCCATGGGATTAGCACTTTTATAAATGAGGGTCTCAGGAGACCCTTTGCCCCTTCTATCGAGTGAGGACACAGATAGAAATCTTTGTAACCTAGAAGGGGGCCTTCATGCAACCATGCTTGCACCCTAATCTCAAACTTCTAGCCTCCAAACTCAGCAATAAAGTCCTGTTCATGGCTTTACTGATAGCATCCTGAATAGACTAAGACAGAGGTCACCTTCAAGTTCTGCCTACCACAGAGAAAAACTTCATCCTTGGATCCTTATAAGGAGACATCTTATATAATGAAGACAACTTTTTCATTCCCAAATATTTCAAAGTGAGTACTATATGTCAGGCACTGTTTTAGATGTTGGGGATATGACAAAGAATAAAAGAAGGAAGTTAGTACTCTCCTGAGTTTTCCATTCTATTGCAAGGCAGCAGATAATAAATACATTAAATATATATATATATCTCGAATGTGCCAAGTGCTATGAAGAATAAAACAAAGACAGATAAATGGTAGAGAGAAAGAGGAGTAGATGAGGAAGGGGTGATCAGTGAAGGCTTCTATGATGATATAGCAGGTTTTGAATTCATACTTGATATCATGCAGGATTGAGCTAAGCCATCATTAGGATAAAACTTTCCAGGCCTCTGTGAGAGCAAGTACAAAGGATGTGAGGTAGAAGCTTGCTTGATGTGCTCTCTTAATAACAAAAAGACTAGTGAGGGCAGGAAGCAGAGTGAAAAAGTTTATTCTGAGTGATATAGGAAGCCATCTGCAAGGTTTAGATGAGTCAATAACATGATCTAATTTATATTCTAAAATCATCACCTTGGCCGCTGTGTTGAGATTAGACTGCTTGTGGGGCTACTGCTGCTAAGTTGATTCAGTCATGTCCAACTCTTTGTGACCCTATGGATCTGCCAGGCTCCTCTGTCCATGGGGATTCTCCAGCCAAGAATACTGGAGTGGGTTGCCATGCCCTCCTCCAGGGAATCTTCCCAATCCAGGCATCGAACCTGTATCTCTTATGTCTCCTGCATCAGCAGACAGGTTCTTTACCACTAGCGCCACTGGGGAAGCCTTTCCTATGGGTCTGCCTCTCCCCCAACTCCCTTCCTCTTCATTCTTCACTCAGCAGCCCAGGTGTGACATTTTACACTTTTCTCCCCACTCTCTCTGTTCTCTGCACGCCCCAGTCCTGACACTTTTTTCCTTTTTGAATCTTTTCCGTATTGTGCATTACAAAACCCTATGACAGGGGAGAACATAGGACTTTCCTGACAGGATAAGGATGTAAGAAAGTGACAAAATCCCTGCAGTGTTGGGCCCTTTGCAAAAATAATTGCCAGCATCTCTGTCAAGCTTAATGCAGAGCCTTACCCTGGAATAAGGATATCATCATCAGAGATGAAACAACAAATTCAGAAGGTGGCTCTATGAAAACAAAATCTGAGATGTCCTTTTCCCTGACATCTCACAAAGAGACTCTAGGCCTTGAAGTATCGTTAGTCTGGTAGGAAGAGCTCCTGACACCTCCTAAATAAATAGCAATAAACAGCACTGCCCAAATAGGTCTTCAGGAAGAGAATACATAAGTGCATGTGGGTCTTGCTTACTAGGTTCTGAGCCTTTCGTCTTTCCTCTCTTGACAGTGCTCTGGTGCCTGTAAAATCTGTGGTATGTAGCAGAGAGATCCAGACATGTAGACAACTGTCCCTAGGTACATTATGATTCACATTTTAATTGAATCCTCCTTGCTAGTAAATGCTACAATCAAAAGTTAAGTGGAATAAAAAACCTATTAGCTCTTTTAAAAACAATTTTAAAATTTTTTAATTGGAGGATATTTACAATATTGTGTTGGTTTCTGCCATACATCAACATGGATGGGCCATATGTATACATGTGTTCCCTCCCTCGTGAGCCTGCCTCCCACCTACCACCCCATTCCACCCCTCCCAGATTGTCACAGAGCCCCAGTTTGAATTCCCTGAGTCATACAGCAAATTCCCACTGGCTACCTATTTTATATGTGTTAGTGTATATGTTTCCATGCTACTCTCTCCATTTGTTCCAATCCCACCCTTTCCTTCTTGCCCCTTCGCTGTGACCATAAGTCTGTTCTCTATGTCTGCATCTCCATTGCTGCCCTGAAAATAGATTCATCAGTATCATCTTTCTAGATTCCATATGTATGAGTTAATACACAATATTTGAAAAAACCTATTAACTCTTGATGTTTTCTAACTCTTGTGTCAACTCCCACCATCTTGAGCCCAGGGAATTTTGTGTTTATCCCAAAGTACTAATTTTCACACTTATGATTTCAGATTGTAAATATCTGATTGAGTCACGACTTCTCCCATTTCCCATCAATTCTTTTCTTTTTAGCAACACAACTCTTTTCAGTAGTGATTACTAGCAACCCTGAAATATAAAACAGGTAAAAGCAAGTGAATGTGACGTCATAGTTTAGTTAATCCTAATTTGGATAAAAATGTGTCACTGCTTAAAGGAACTTAGAAAAGAAACAGCACACCCAGAAACCTCTATTCTCCTCATATGCATGTATGTTGATTAGTATTTTCCTGATTTGAATTCTATTTTCTACATCTTTTTGCACAGTTCTTAAATTTATGTAGCAAGTTATAAGAAAGGTATAAAAGGATTTTCATTTTTGATTAAAGTAGATATATCGTCAAAAAACCTGACATCCAAGTTCCAAGTCTGCCAGTTACTGTTTGTGTGGGTTGTGTTGTGTTGTGCTCAGATGTGTCTGGCTCTTTGAGACCCCATAGACTGTAGCCTCTAGGCTCCTCTCTCCATGGCATTTTTCCAGGCAAGAATGCTGGAGTGGGTTGCCATTTCCTACTCCAGGGGATATTCCTGACCCAGTGATCAAACCTGGGTCTCCTGCATTGCAGGCAGATTCTTTACCACTGTTGCCACCTTGTGTGACTTTGGCCAATCACTGAATGACTTTGAATCAGCTTTCTAGCTGGAGAAGACTTGGCTATAGTCTGTTGCTGTTCTTAATTTCTAGAGTCAGCTTCTGTTGCCCTAGTTGCTGCTGCCTGTTGGAGAAGTTAGTTTACCACCCCAGAGACAAAGGTAGGATCCCCAAGTTGGAGATAAAATGTGAGGAGAGAAACCTTTGAAAAGGGGATGAAGGATAGCAGAATATATGCTGCCCCCAATATTCCACTTTGATGTAAGGATTATTTTGAGAAACACAGACACTGGAGTAGCTCTGGAAAAAAAGAAAAAGTTGTCCTTTTGAAAGGGAAATTTATATTTATAAAGGAAATCTCCATGTGTAAGGGTGTTTATCTATCCATGCCAGGGAGAACAGGATGATCCTAAATCACAAAAGCATGTCACTGCAGAAGTTATCCACTTTAATTTGCATGAGAAAACTTACCCTTGTTAACTGGAGTTTTTCCCGGTCACTTCCCATAACTGGCCTCCCCTACACCCTTCTTTCTTCTGTCTTGAGTTGATGATGATATTCAAACTTGAGTTCTAAGCCATCTCTGAGAGTTACTCACTTTCCCCTGTGTACCTCCACGTGTACATGAAGTGTACACGCTAATAAATTTGTTTGCTTTTCTATTTTTTAATCTGTATTTTATTATAGGTTGCCCAACTAGGAATTTAGAAGGGTAGAGGGAAAATATTTGCCCCTCCTTTACAGAGGTTTACAGGTGATCTGGTGACAGAATGCGAATAATAAAAAGTTAAGTGGATGAGATACTCTGGAGCATCCATGGTACTTTAAGGGAATAAGAAAGTAGAGGAAAGGATTTTTCAATATTTCATAACATGTATTTTAGATCTCTATTAGTCTGCTTTAAGAGATATAGTTTGGAATTAGATTTTAATTACTTGTAGTTTTGGAAAGGTATTTCTTTACATGTGATAGTATCCAGGACTGGACTATAAGGAACCCAAGACTCTATTTGATTTATAGATGAATGAATAGGACTACTTTGTAAATTCTCATTTGATTCCATGTGTTGGCTATAAAAGACTTCCCTGTAGCTCAAACATAAATAACATTCTAGCCACACTGCTCCATTTAACCAAGTTCTCTGACTTCCTTTTTGACTTTTGCTCTTGTCCCACTTCTTGACTTTTTTTTCTTTCTGGAGAAAAAGGAAAAGAGATAAAGGGAGAAAGAAAAATAGCAAATGTCAATCAAAAGAGAAGGATCAAGTTACACTGTTTGAAAGGAAAAGGTGCAGAGGAAGCCCCCCGTCTCATTTCTTTTAATTTCAGGCAGCAGATCCTCTTTCTCAGAACCAATCCCTCATCACAGAATAAACTTCTTCAAAATACACTTGCTTTTTAAAGGTAAACACAACTCTAAAAAGGAAAAATATGGAATTTTCCCTGAAGCACAAAGAGAAAGAGACTTTTCCCCTTTCCTTTTCTTATAGTATTTTCTTTAGAAAACCTATGTATGCATCCTTTTGTCAGGGGAGCGTGTAATTCCTTGGTTCTGTCTTGCTGCAGCAAAAATTTGGAGACAGATGGACCAGTGTTATAGCTCAGTTTTATTGGCAAGCAAAGGAAAATACATCCTTGAGGTGTGAGGGCAGGCCGACCCAAAAGACGCAAAGAGGAGAGAAGCCCTCGGCTCAATTCTGGCTCCTCTTTTTATGTTTTTTCTCCTCCCTCTGAGCCTGCACTATGTAAATTGGGTTAGTTTGTTTTACCTGAGGTTCTCACTCACCTTCCTTTGTTCTATTTTCGCGGGTGTTTCCCTTCTTTGTCTTTTAGCCACTGCCGTTCTGGAGTCCTTTTTCCTATTCTAACTACCTAACATTTTCTTTGTTCCTTTGACATATATATATATATATATATATATATATATATATAATATACACACATACATATATACATACGTATATATATATATATATATATAAAAGGCCTTTTGATATATATATATATATTTATTTTTTTAAGGCTAAAAAGGCTTTTGCCAGTTTTACAAACAAGAAATGTCTTTCAAGGACTGGGGAGAATCTCTTTGAAATGTAAATATCAAGAAAGATAGAACCCCTATCTGCCCATCTACAGGGATGTTTAACTGAGAAAGCTGGTTCCAAATTGTAGCTATCTGCCTCTCAGAGGGAACTTTTCTTTTTCCTTTTGATAAAGGCAAGTAGTGAACACAAATGGCCGCTACACTTTAGCAGGTGAATTTAAGATAAGCTATGTGTTAACTAGTGGTGCTGCCAAATCCTCCTACTGGAAGACTCCCTGTTATTTATGTCATAGAAGGAAGACTCAGATACACAGCCTTTTGACTCCCTGTAGGCCACATAAGAGTGGGTGTTGGGGCTGAAATACTTCCTTACCAAGAAACGAAGTGTCCTCGCATCCTGTTCTGGGCTTGTCACCTTGTGTGGGAATCTCTTTCCCTGTTTTAGGCTCATTGTGTGTTTCTCTGTTCTACTTAAGCATGTGTATTATACGGCACCCCCACTACTATATCCACCCCCTCTGGGAAGGAGGGGGTGGATATGGGGATCCTTCATTGTGCAACATAAGAGGGGATGTGTGCAGGCCAGTTCTCCTGCATCAGCAGCCAGGAGGGAGTCACTGGTTATAGGAATTTGATTCCTGTTGCTGAAGCTGATCCAGCTCTGTCTGCTCTCTGTAAGCAAAATGTTATTCCAATCAGAGTTCCTCTGTGTTAAAGGACAAAATACAACTGAGTAAATTTTTAAATCTTATTGGCTTTATTCAGTGATTCATGAATTGAACATCTAATCTAGCAGATAGAAAGAAGTTCCAAAGATCAGTACAAGGTGAGAGATTGTAATAGACTAGAATAAGCAAGAACTGCTGGTAGCTCAGACAGTAAAGAACCTGCCTGCAACACAGGAGACTTGGGTTGGATCCCTCAATTGGGAAGATCCCATGGAGAAGGGAATGGCTATTAATGCCAGTATTCTTGCCTAGAGAATCCCATGGACAGGGGGTCCTGGCAGGCTACAATCCATGGGACAGGACTGAGTAACTAACACTACTATTACTGAGTGAGAACAAAGAGGTAATACTGGGCATTTGCTGATTGATTAAAACACGTTTACTTTTCTTCTGTGGACCAAGAGAAGACGTGGAGTCGGGTCGGGTAACTAGTGCTATGTGAGTAAGTGCTGACTCGTTGACCTACGACTTCCTTTTCTGGGAGAGCCAGCACAGAAACCCTAGTTCATGTGGGGCTTGTCATGAATGACTCCAACATGGACTTAATCTGGTTATGTTAATTGTTGTGTTGTATTAATATTTTCCTTGGTGATTATGGTATCAGGACATAGAGGGCAGAAGTGTTTAGACTTCTGTTGGTGATAAGCACCAAATGTGTACTTACTCCAGGCTGCAGCTGGTGATAGTTTTTATGTAAGGGGGCAGTGAGGGGTGTGCCCCTCTGCCAGCTTCCTTGGTAACTAATAAGCCCACTTGATGCAAATCCCCCTATGGTGGTAACCGCCCCTGACCCCCAGGATTGAAGACTGCCACCATGTCCTGCCTGCCTACACTGCACACAGCAGGGTGGACTCCAGAACCTTGATTCAGACATGTAAGCTCCCCCATCCATTAAACTACTGATGTCTGCGTCTCTGACTCTGGGCTCTTTGTTCGCTCTTGAAGCTGGCAAGCGTGAGGCCTACGGGCCTGCGGGGTGCAGTCCAAGAAGTATTGAGTCTTTTAGTGCTCAGAGAATGTTCCTATGCTCCTCCACATTTCAGGGTGCGAATCATTCTCACCAATGGGATTGAAGTAATTTGAGAAATAAAAAAGCGTTTAGGTCGTCTTGTGTTGAGACCGGCTCGACAAGCAGGGTTTCCGAAAGCATGATACAGGTGAGAGAATGAGAAACAAGACTCAAGAATTCAGTGAAAAGCAAGGATCAGGGGACCAACATCGCTCCAAGGTGAAGGTGCCGAAACTGAACCCAAGTCAGCTTTATTATACTTTTAGCCGTGAAAGAAAGAATATGCGGGGAGCTAAACTATAACTCATGTGGCCTTCAAGGCCAAAGAACAAAATGATCATTAACCATTAAGTAATTAAGAAACAGTAATCAATAACAGATCAGTAATTAAGACTAATATTCTTATCTATAGATTTTCCACCAGATATGTAAAACATGTGACTCTGAGATGCCAGTTGAGAAACAGTCTGGATCATATCTTGTTTTCAAGACTATGAACTGTTCCCTCTGGACTTGTTCCAAGAGTCTCATGCCTTATAGCATCCAGTTTATCAATAATTATACATTTCTTTTGCCTCCCTTGCCGAGGCCTGCTTTTCTTTTATTCTTTCTGTCTCCTATAGTCTTTCTCTTTCTCTCTTGTCCAGATGGCTGGATTAGAAGTATTTCAAGACATAAAGCTGTAAGAAGGAAGATAGCTGGTGACTAAACACTGGGAATAAATGACTCAAGAGGACTAACTAATCAACATCAGGTTATGATGTGGACGAGCAATATAAATTTTCATTGTATACTGATTATTTGTGGTTTAGTTGTTATTGCAGCATGCATAGTCTATTCTGACTAATAGAGGCAGGAATTTATGACATTTCACAAAAGCAGAATTAGAATGATTGGCTCAAGTGGTAAAGAGTCTGCCTGCCAATACAGGAGATGCAGGGGATACAAGTTCAATCCCTGGGTTGAGAAGATCCCCTGGACAAAGAAATGTCAATACGCTCCAGTATCTTACCTGGAAAATGCCATGGACAGAGGAGACTGGCAGGCTACAGTTCTGGGGTTGCGAAGAGTTGGACAGGACTGAGCATACATGCATTTATTACCTAAGATTAGATAAAACAGAGTTATTAATATGCTATTGGACCAGAAACTCACATGAACTATCTAAGCTATGAAGACCCAATGTCAAAATAATCCAAATATCTGATTGTAGCTCAAATAGTTTGAATTAGCTTAGAATGTCTAAAAAGTATTTAAGACTTTGCCCTGTACGCATGTAAGTTACTTCCATAAATGATTAAGTCTAAAGGCAAAGCTCTTATATTTTTGTAATTTTCTTTCTTATAGTAGACACCTTCCTCATTTCCTTTTTTCTAGAATGTTCTATATTTTCTCTGCCCAGAGCAGGCACCTTTAGTTCATTATCACACATCTCATGTTGACGCAAAAGAACTGAGATTGCAACCCAGTCTCATCATCTTACATTTAGAGCAGTATTTCTAACCATGATTTGGTCTCTGTTTCACCTGTAAAAATGAGAAGCCACACAAAGAAATAGAAATGCAAAGAAATTTGACAAATAATTAATATAGAACAGTTCAACGTACGTATTTTTAGATGGCACAATGAATCAGTCCTCCTTATTCTCTTTGCTAAGAAAAGATATAATCTTACCATCAACCTTGAAAGGAAAAAACCTCTAATTTTCTGTGATAGTTAATTAACGTATGGGTCTCTGAGATCAAGTGGATAATACACAAACAGTGATTTTTCAACTCTATTTCCCTTAATTGGCATGGCATGTGTGTATGCTCAGTTACGTCTGATTCTTTGTGACCCAATGGACTGTAGACCACCAGGCTCATCTGTCCATGGGATTTTCCAGATAGGAATAATGGAGTGGGTTGCCATTTCCTTCTCTAAGGGATCTTCCTGATTCAGGGATTGAACCCGAGTATGCTGTATCTCTTGTATTGGTAGGTGGAATCTTTATCACTGAGCTACCTGGGAAGTCAATTGGCATGGCAGCCTTCCCCATGAACTACTCAGTGCATGAAGCCACCCTTCAACTGTTTGTGTTCAAAAGTGTTGTGATTGGCAGCAGTAGACCCTGGTTAACCTGGTCCATAAAAGAGACATTAGTGTGGCACCAGCTCCTCCCAAGTTTCTCATCCCACTACCAATACTTGGAATTCTATTTTGAGAGTAATGGTGTCCAGAGTAGAAGTATCAGCATCTACTAGCAACTTTTTAGAAATATGAAACTTTGGGCCCCACTTATGATCTGCTGGATCAGAAACTCTGTGCATGGGGTCCAGCAAGCTGTGTTTTAACAAGTCTTCCAGATGATTCTGATGCTAAAACTCAACATTTTCTTAAAGCACTGGTACTTATAGGATATGTATTCACTAACAGAATATGGAAGTTCAGACTAGGTCTAATGGGGGGTGGAGGGAAGTAATGGAGGGATCTAGTTTTGAAGTGGGAGGAGTCCTGATGAGGTGGCAAAGAGTAGTCTTTACAGGGAAGCAAATGCCCCAGTTTGGCTTACACACTTTCAGAGAGAGCAGCCAAGCCAAGAAATACTTGACTATTATAGTGAGTTTACAATGGAAAATGAGATGGGGAGGGATTATAGGTTTCCTGCCTCTATTTTCCTTAGTTGGCTTGGCATGCATGTGTGCTCAGTTGTGTCTGACTCTTTGAGACCCTATGGACTGTAGATCACCATGCTCCTCTGTCCATGGCGTTTTCCAGGTAGGAATAAAGGAGTGGGTTGCCATTTCCTCCTCCAGGGGATCTTCCCAACTCAGGGATTGAACCCGAGTCTCCTGTATTTCTTGCATTGGCAGGTGGATTCTTTACCACTAAGCCACCTGGGAAGGAAAAATATTAGTGGACATGTATGCCTCCAGGCATCCAGCTCTGTGACATCCATCCTTTCTAAGGGAGGGAGATCTGTGAGTCACCCCATCCTTTCCAGATCCTCCAGACCCTGCCTAGTCAAATTGGCTCAAGGCTGCTCTTCCTCCCCAAGTAGTCTCTGCAAATGCCTGTGAAACCTTGGTGGTGTAGGAATCTATTCCTCAAATGCTGTAGGGCCAACACCAAGGCAAGATATTATATGGAGAGAGAGAGTTGTAGTAGGATTTATGGAAAATCCCCTTCTTTACCTGCCTTGGGTGATGCTGCTCCTTTTCCCTAATCCTGGGAAGCAAGAACAAAGCTAAATAGACCTTGAATAGCTTCAGATTTTAGCCTTTGAAGAAGCTAGTCTCTTGGGTGTACTCTTCTCATCTTTAGGGATCTTGATTCTATTGGAAAAGAGTGCCATGTTATTAACAAGTATAATAGTAGTAATTATAAGCACTGCTTCTCAGTCATTAATGTGCATGAAAATCACCTGGGGATTTAGTTACACATGCAGAATCTGATTCAGCACATCTGCATGGGGACCCAAAATGATGTCAATAATGCTGAGTCCCTAGACCACACCATCAGTATCAAAGATATGAAGAAGGCAAACGGTGCCAAGTTTCTTTCTCAGCAGAAGAAAATAGAGGGCCAGTCTCATTAGTGCCTACAACTAGCTAGAGGAAGCTATTATCTCTGCTACTCACTGCTCCTCTGGCAAAAGAACTTTGCAGTAAGTATTATGGCTTCACTGAGACTACAAGAGCAGGATGGACAGTCTAATTTGTACAACAATTCTGCATGGCAACCAAATAATAAATGGACATGCTTTAGATTCAAAGTCAGAAATCACTTGTGATTAATGGAAGAATAATTAGGCTTCTATCATAATTGTGTTAGATTAAGTTCTATGCCAGCTTTTATCCTGTAACTCTACATAGCTCTTGCAGAAGCAATCTGCTCATCAGAGTGGTGGGACAGCAATTAAAGAGGCCATTACAGCCACTGTATGTGAGACAGCAGCAAGATATCATCTTTTCCAAACGTCTGGGAAATTGGATGGGTATTTTCAAATTAAACAGGGCTGCCAGACCAAAGGTTGTGATTGCCAGCTAAGATCTAATGTAGATGTTTACTAGCTATGCATAATTAGCTGTAATGGGGTTGAAGGTGAATATAGTGTAATAAGTAGATGAAGAGCCTCAAAAAATTGAATGGCTAACCCCATTTGTGCATGCTAATGGGATAGTATCCATTTGTCTTTTAGTGGCTATGACAGTCAAATCAAATTTTCTCCTTTGAATTGTACCAAGACTTCATTTATGGCACAAAACAGATGATTCTAGAGTTACATAAAATGGGTGAAGATCAATTAAACATAATTTCATCTTTACTGTTTCATATTTGACTCATGATCACAATATGCATATTTCAGTTCAGTTTAGTCACTCAGTCACATCTGACTCTTTGCGACCCCATGGACTGCAGCGTGCCAGGCCTCCCTGTCCATCACCAACTCCCAGAGTTTACTCAGACTCATCTCCATCGAGTCAATGATGCCATCCAACCATCTCATCCTTTGTCATCCCCTTCCCCTCATGCCTTCAATCTTTCCCAGCATCAGGGTCTTTTCAAATGAGTCAGTTCATTGCATCAGGTGACTGAAGTATTGGAATTTCAGCCTCAGCATCAGTCCTTCCTATGAATATTCAGGACTGATTTCCTTTAGGATGGACTGGTTGGATCTCTTTGCAGTCCAAGGGACTCTCAAGAGTCTTTCCAACATCACAGTTCAAAAGCATCAATTCTTCAGTGCTCAGCTTTCTTTATAGTCCAACTCTCACATCCATACATGACTACTGGAAAAACCATAGCCTTGACTAGACAGACCTTTGTTGGCAAAGTAATGTCTCTGCTTTTTAATATGCTATCTAGGTTGGTCTTAACTTTTCTTCCAAGGAGCAAACGTCATTGAATTTCATGGCTGCAGTCACCATCTGCAGTGATTTTGGAGTACCCCAAAATAAAGTCTCTCACTGTTTCCACTATTTCCCCACCTATTTGCCATGAAGTGATGGGACCAGATGCCATGATCTTTGTTTTCTGAATGTTGAGTTTTAAGCCAAATTTTTCACTCTGCTCTTTCACTTTCATCAAGAGACTCTTTAGTTCCTCTTCCCTTTCTGCCGTAGGGTGGTGTCATCTGCATGTCTGAAGCTATTGATATTTCTCCTGGCAATCTTGATTCCAGCTTGTGCTTCATCCAGTCTGGCATTTCACATGATGTACTCTGCATATAAGTTAAATAAGCAGGGTGACAATATACAGCCTTGATGTACTCCTTTTCCTATTTGGAACCAGTCTGTTGTTCCATGTTCATTTCTAACTGTTGCTTCCTGACCTGCATACAGATTTCTCAGGAGGCAGGTCGGGTGGTCTGGTATTCGCATTTCGTTCAGAATTTTCCACAGTTTATTGTGATCCACACAGTCAAAGGCTTTGGCATAGTCAATAAAGCAGACATAGATGTTTTTCTGGAACTCTCTTGCTTTTTAGATGATCCAGTAGATGTTGGCAATTTGATCTCTTGCCAAGGTCCAGCCCTGGCTGATCCAGGGTATTCGAAGGAGAGACGGCTTTGGCGACCTATTTATTTATTTATTTATCAAAGATATAAAGAGTAATAGAATGAGGATAGCTCAGTAGGAAAATTCAGTGGAGAAAAGAGGCTGAGTAGCTTGGTTTACACGGAAAATCAATATAACCTGTGACACCAGGTTAGCTCTGACCACGGAGGCCGCAGGCGCCCTCTGAATAGCGGAAGGTGCCCCACCTTAGACACCTTCTCGAGTGGGTCTTAGAAGTCCAGGCAAATAAATGGTCGCAGAGGACCTCCACGCTCCAGATGGAGACTCAGCTGGAAATTGAGGCGAAAAATGACATGGGGAGACCAAGCTTTGGTGAGCAAGGCCCGTAGCTTTATTTTCAACAGGGGCTTTTAAACCCTAAGTTACACATAGAGGATAATAGGGGATGCAAAGTCAGCAGTCTTTGATCCTTATCAAAAACCAGGGTTTCTTTCCTGCAAATTTATCGTATACAAATGGTTTAGTTGATTTACATCATCTTCTGGCCAGAAGGCTTATTAACATTTTATGACTCTTGACAAAGACTTATTTTCTCTAAGAGTAATTATTTTAAGGTTTGGCGCCATCTTCTGAAAGTGTTAGATAAAATTGCATTCCTATAGGGTGGATGTGTAATGGGTTTACAACAAAGGAAAGAATTTATTACCTTAAGGGTCTAAAGTTACTAACACCAAGGCCACTACTTATGTTTTTTCTACATACCAACTATATTAATTAATACACATTCAAGGATACAATACAGGGGATGTGAAAACTTGGCAACAAGCATTGGCTCATCAATGAAATCTTTTACTAGTTTTATTCTGACAGTTTCTAACTCTCTGAGAGGCTCTAAGCTATTTGAATATCTTAAGCTTCCCATGCCTCTCGAGGCTGGGAGACTGTAAACAATCGTATGCATAGCTGTAGGAGTCCGGGTAAACTTGTCAGGCGAGTTAGAGAGCTATCTGAGGGGTTTGGATTTAAACACTCCTAATCGCCCAGGAACTTTATTAATTGGAGCTGTAAATTAACTCTTTGTCAGAGAGAGTGAGATGGTGGTGGGACACAGCCCCCAGTAAAGTCAGAGGTGAGAGCACAAAGCAATAAAGTAGGCAGACTCTGGTTTTTTGGGGTAGATGCTTGAGAATATCCAGGGGGACTCCTGAGGCTCAATTCCGCCTTTGTGTATGCCGAGCCTCCTTCCTCATGACCTTTGTCACGAGTGGAATGCCTCACCGGCTCCCGACAATCTCTGGTTCCTCTGCCTTTTCTAAATCTAGCTTGAACACCTGGAAGTTCATGGTTCACGTATTGCTGAAGCCTGGCTTGGAGAATTTTGAGCATTACTTTACTAGCATGTGAGATGAGTGCAATTGTGTGGTAGTTTGAGCATTCTTTGACATTGCCTGTCTTTGGGATTGGAATGAAAACTGACCTTTTCCAGTCCCGTAGCCATCGCTGCGTTTTCCAAATTTGCTGGCATATTGAGTGCAGCACTTTCACACCATTATCTTTTAGGATTTGAAATAGCTCAACTGGAATTCCATCACCTTCACTAACTTTGTTCGTAGTGATGCTCTCTAAGGCCCACTTGACTTCACATTCCAGGATGTCTGGCTCTAGGTGAGTGATCACACTATCGTGATTGTCTGGGTCATGAAGATCTTTTTTGTGTAGATATCTACAATAGTAGATATCTCTTCTGCATTCTTGCCACCTCTTCTTAATATCTTCTGTTTCTGTTAGGTCCCTACCATTTCTGTCCTTTATTGAGCCCATCTTTGCATGAAATGTTCCCTTGGTATCCCTGATTTTCTTTAAGAGATCGCTAGTCTTCCCCATTCTATTGTTTTCTTCTATTTCTTTGCACTGATCACTGAGGAAGTCTTTCTTATCTCTCCTTGCTATTCTTTGGGACTCTGCGTTCAAATGGGTATATCTTTCCTTTTCTCCTTTGCTTTTCACTTCTCTTATTTTCACAGCTATTTGGAAGGCCACCTCAGACAGCCATTTTACCTTTTTGCATTTCTTTTTCTTGGGGATATACTTGATCCTTGGTCTCTTGTACAATGTCATGAACCTCCATCCATAGTTCATCAGGCACTCTATCAGTTCTAGTCATTTAAATCTGTCACCTGCACTGTATAATTATAAGGGATTTGATTTAGATCATACCTGGATGGTCTAGTGGTTTTCCCTACTTTCTTCAATTTAATTCTGAATTTGGCAATAAGGAGTTCATGATTTGAGCCATGGTCAGCTCCCAGTCTTGTTTTTGTTGACTGTGTAGAACTTCTCCATCTTTGGCTGCAAAGAATATAATCAATCTGATTTGGTGTTGACCATCTGGTGATGTCCATGTGTAGAGTCTTCTCTTGTGTTGTTGGAAGAGAGTGTTGGCTATGACCAGTGCATTCCTTTGGCAAAATTCTATCAGCCTTTGCTTCATTCTGTACTCCAAGGGTGAATTTGCCCATTACTCCGGGTGTTTCTTGACTTTCTACTTTTGCATTCCAGTCCCCTATAATGAAAAGGACATCTTTTTTTGGGTGTTAATTCTAGAAGGTCTTGTAGGTCTTCATAGAACCGTTCAGCTTCAGCTTCTTCAGTATTACTGGTCAGGGCATAGGCTTGGATTACCGTGATATTCAATGGTTTGCCTTGGAAATGCACAGAGATCATTCTGTTGTTTTTGAGATTGCATCCAAGTACTGCATTTCAGACTCTTTTGTTGACTATGATGGCTATGATTTCTTCTAAGGGATTCTTGCCCACAATAGTAGATATAATGGTCATCTGAGTTAAATTCACCCATTCCAGTCCATTTTAATTCCATGATTCTTAAAGTGTTGACGTTTACTCTTGCCATCTCCTGTTTGACCACTTCCAATTTGCCTTGATTCATGGGCCTAACATTCCAAGTTCCTATGTAATATTGCTCTTTACAGCATTGGACCCTGCTTCCATCACCAGTCACATTCATAATTGGGTGTTGTTTTTGTTTTGGCTCCTTCTCTTCATTCTTTCTGGCTAGTATCCTTCATATATGAATATGAAAAACATATCATGAAAGATAAGGAAAGACTGAGGAATTGTTCTGGATTAAAATAGAGAAATGAGATGTGACACATTAAAGTGGATCGTGATTAGATCTTAGATCAGAAATAGTGCACTAGTGGGACTATTGGAAAACTTTGAATGAAGTCTGTAGATCAGCTAACATTATTTTGATAATTATTATATCATTTTGATAATTATGCTATGATTATATAAGATGTTGCTATTTGAGTAATCTCGATGGAGGGGATACAGAAATTCTTTGTGTATTTAACTTTTTGCATCTGAAGTTTTTCAAAGTGAAAGTTAAAAACATTAAACAAAACCAAAAGCAAAAATAAGGTCATGCTATAGCTACACGCTATAGAGAATTTTTTTTCCTTATCAATTTGCAGATTAAAGCCCTTCAATTCTGAAAGGCAATGAATTAGAGGCAATTTTGAAAAGATGTGAGTTACCCTCATGGCATTATGCAGTATTGTAACCAAGCTATCAGAGTAAACAATAGTAAGAGTCAAATATTATATTTCCCTTTTTATGTCATTTAAAAATTCTTTGAGTATTTTTTTCATGAGTTTTGATTATTTTAAATTCCTCATGGTAAGAATGAACTCTTCTGATTATCCACAATTATGTTTAAACATAGTAGCACTGAAGGTGCATATCAGAATCCTGGAAAGGATTTAATTACATCACATTCATAGGTCACAAACATTTATTGACCTTTTAGATACTGAGGCTACACTGGTGGTAGACAGAACAGAGAGCCTTCTGATGAAATAAAATCATTTCCCAACACAGGGTAGTTTCCTCAACCACAGCTTGATGAAGAGAAGCTTAATCTCTTTTCAGTGATCAATCACACGTTTAAATAGAAAGGTTGATTATGTGCAGTGTGCACACAAGGTAAGAATTTTCATCCTTTTAAAGTCACAACTTTCAGACCTCTACATAGGCTGGTCTTTTCAAACGTTAGGGTTTGTTTTTTTTTTTTTTTTTTTTGGTGGGGTGGCTAACGGGGTTTAGACATATTCAAACTATAAATGAAATCTGTATAGCATAGAGAGAAATGGTTTCTCACAGTACAGCTGGTATTTGGTATTGTCACAGCAATACAACAGCAGCTGGTAGGGAGCACATGCCATCTGGCACAATTAAGCTTCTGAGTCATTGTATGCAACTAGAGCAAGAGAGAAGCTGTACACAGAGACATTCAGATGGGTAAAGTATTATAAGAAACAAGACTTGGGTTGTGTTATCTGAAAGGGAAAAGCGTTTCCATATCTATGTGTCCATTCACTTTCCATGGGAGCATGAAGCACATTTTTTGGTTCGATCAGTTCAATCTCCTCTACTTGAATGTGGGTGGGTCCTGTGACTTGCTTTCTACCCAATAGAATACAGCAAAGGTGATGGGATGTCATTCCCTGGATTGGCTTATATTACATAAGACTTCCTCTTCAGTTCAGTCACTCAATCATGTCCAACTCTTTGTGACCCCATGAACAACCACAGCATGCCAGGCCTCCCTGTCCATCACCAACTCCTGGAGTCCACCCAAACCCATGTCCATTGAGTTGGTGATGCCATCGAACCATCTCATCCTCTGTTGTCCCCTTCTCCTCCTGCCCTCAATCTTTCCCAGCATCAGGGTCTTTAGCAGACTGGATAAAGAGCCTTCACTTGCTGGCTTGAATAAAGGAAGCTGCTGTGTACTCAGGTCCCATGGAGAGAATGGAGAGTGGCTTCTGGAAAACAGACAGCAGAAACCTAGGGGCCTCAGTCTTATAGCTACAAAGTGATGAACTGTGCTAACCATCTGGGGAAGCCTGGAGGTGGATCTTTCCCAGCCCTGCCCAGATGAGAATGCAGCCCTGATAACTCCTTAACTTTGGGTAGTGGGACACTGCAGCAGAGAACCAGCTTAAGGGAACTTAGACTCCTGACCCAAGGAAACTTATGAAATAATAAATATGTGCTGCTTTAAGCCATTAAACTTGCAAGGATTTGTTGCACATTAATAGAAAACTAACCCTTCCTTTAAACAAATCCTTGTATTAGAATGAAATAATTGCAGCCATGAAATTAAAAGACGCTTACTCCTTGGAAGGAAAGTTATGACCAATCTAGATAGTATATTGAAAAGCAGAGACATTACTTTGCCAACAAAGATCTGTCTAGTCAAGGCTATGGTTTTGCCAGTGGTCTTGTATGGATGTGAGAGTTGGACTGTGAAGAAAGCTGAGCACCGAAGAATTGATGCTTTTGAACTGTGGTATTGGAGAAGACTCTTGTTGAGAGTCCCTTGGACTGCAAGGAGATCCAACCAGTCCATTCTAAAGGAGATCAGCCCTGGGTGTTAATTGGAAGGACTGATGGTAAAGCTGAAACTCCAATACTTTGGCTACCTCATGCGAAGAGTTGACTCATTGGAAAAGACCCTGATGCTGGGAGAGATTGGGGGCAGGAGGAGAAGGGGATGACAGAGGATGAGATGGCTGGATGGCATCATCAACTCAATGGACATGAGTTTGAGTGAACTCTGAGAGTTGGTGATGGACAGGGAGACCTGGCGTGCTGTGATTCATGGGATCGCGAAGAGTCAGACACGACTGAGCGACTGAACTAAACTGACCTTACTTTAGTAGACAGCCTCATGTTTGTTCACTAGAGGCATGGAGTGCTTCCTAGTGTTACTTTGTTTATGTTTCTACATTAGATACAAAGGATAAGTGTTACATTATAAATTTAAACTTAATTTTACACAAACGATGGGATACTTTGAGCACTAAAGATCATATGTTCATTCATTGACATTAGAAAATGCCTGTGACAAAAATTAGTCTTGTTTACCAAATATCAGATGTGTTTTTCCAGATTTTTCACCTCCTCCCAGGGGCCATGTGACTCTTCTGTGACATTTACATATTAGCAGGAATGATGTGTTCACTTCCAGACTGGGTTTGGTGGGAAGGTTTTGAATGATGTCAATTCCTTTACTCCTTGTGATGACAACTGCTGTGACCACATGTTCCAGATGGCACAGCTAAGATGATGAAAGCCTCCTTCAGCCCATGTCCTAGAGATACTTTTGAAGAAGAGCCTCTGCTGTGGTGGATCTAGCATGATAGAGAAATAAATATTTATTGTTGTCAGTCACTGGCATTTGGAAATTGTTTCCACAGCACAATCTAGCCTGTCTTTAAACTAAATTAGTTTAAATGCTATAATACTGAGTTTAATGCATGGGATAAAATATTGTTTTATGCAGGGAAAAGAACCAGAATAAAGAGACAGGATGGGGTATATGCCAAAAGGTCAACGTTGGGTATTTCTGATGATGACCTGGATGATGTGAGTACAAGCAATTGCTGATTTCTTTGTCATATGACAGAATTTTCCAAAATATCTGTGATGCTGAGGCTCAGGGCTGGTTGTGATCAAATGTGCCCATTGGCATATTGATCATTTTGAACTAGCATTTCTTAAGGAATAGCCAGTGAAAGAAAGGCAATCTGGTCCTCCTTTGTCCCCCTGAAAGCAGAAAATAAATCTCCCATGTGGAGATTTCTACAGGAAAATAAAACTTCCCTGTGGCAGGAGGTAGAGAGACATCTTTATTGCTAGAGATGGGGACTTCCAGGTTGAGAAGCTGTGTAAACAAACTCCGCTTATATCTTTCAGGTGAATGTTTCCTCCTCTTGTCAGTTCTTCACAAATTTATTGTTTCTCTACCTAAAAGATACAAAGGTTGCCTGATTTGGTTACTTTTCTGAGTTTCATGCTGGGATTCCCTGGTGCCTGAAATGTGAGAGACCTGAGTTCGAGCCCTGGATCAGGAAGATCCCCTGGAGAAGGAAATGGCAACTGACTCCAGTATTCTCACCTGGAAAATCACTTGGATGGAGGAAACTGGCAGGCTATAGCCCATAGGGTCACAAAGAGTTGGACACAACTGAGCAACTTCACCTGAGTTTCATATCTTTGGGGTCCCCATATGTACAAAATTAAATTGGATTTTCTCCTCTTTCTCAGTTTCAAGTTCTAGATCAGCCAGAAGAACTGGAAAGTTTGACGGAAAATTTTTCTACTCCAACAGTGGTGAACACACACACACACATTATTATTTTTAAAATAAATGTTATTGATTGGAATTGGAATTGCCAATGAGATACTTTAATGTTTATCTACTTGAAGTTTTCTTTACATACCTAAGTCTCCCTAAGTACTAAGTTCTGCCAACCTCCAAGATGACATGCCACCCTACAACAAAATAAAGTGAAACACTTTAACATTAATATTAATGTCAAATACTTGTCTATTTTTGAAACTTTCTGAATAAAATAAAGGAAATAAAAATAATAAGAGAATAATACTACTAATAAGGAAGGGTATAATATAGTAGAACATCAGCATGATAAAACTGTCTTACATATGGAAACAAAGCTGTAAGCTCTTCTTTCTTTTTCCTGTGCAAGACTCAAGCACCATAAGCAAATAAAATGTAAAAAGATTGTAGCTACTAATTAGAGGTAAAGTTTCTGACAATTTAAAAAATTCTGAAATCTTCAGGTTTTATCACAGATGGATAAAATCTAAAAAAGTACCTTTCAAAGTATTTGAAAGAGCTAAATTTGGTTCATTGTAGATAAAGTTAATATTTCCCCTCCAAATTCTCTGCAATAGAAAGTTCCTGATCACAGAGAAAGGAGCCAAAGCAGAGGGAGTAATGAGTGTTGACGTTGGGCAGCATCTCATCTACCAAGCTGTCAGTTTTAATTAGTAGATATTTTTTGCCATTTCATGAAAACAATTCCTGTCCTTAGCTTATTACTGGAGAAATCCTAGATAATACAATATAAAACTTTTTAAAAAATGTAAATTGTCTAGTAGAACACAATTTCCACACCAAGACAAAGGGGAAGATAAGTATGAATGTTTTCTGAGGCCTTCTTAAATGAATAAACCAAATGAGTTTTGTCTTGAACCTGTGCTTTGAGACCTCTCTTCCTTTTTGAAAACAATCACACACACACACACACACACACACACACACACACACAGAGTCAGTCACTTGCTTACTCACTCTTATATTACTGGATAAGAATATCCAGAACTTGAGAAAAGCAAAAAGGTATCTTTGATTTTCACTTCTCTAAGCTAAGCTAGGAGAAGGCAATGGCACCCCACTCCAGTACTCTTGCCTGGAAAATCCTATGGACGGAGGAGCCTGGTAGGCTACAGTCCATGGGGGTCGCTAAGAGTTGGACACAACTGAGCGACTTCACTTTCACTTTTCACTTTCATGCATTGGAGAAGGAAATGGCAACCCACTCCAGTGTTCTTGCCTGGAGAATCCCAGGGACAGGGGAGCCTGGTGGGCTGCTGTCTGTGGGGTTGCACAGAGTCGGACACGACTGAAGCGACTTAGCAGCAGCGGCAAGCTAAGCTAAGTCACTTCTCTACAAGGAGTTAAAAAACTGGACTGACTTTTATAGCCAATTGTGCTAGATTTAACCATATATATATAATGGATGATTCAGATTGTGTGGGGGTTTGACTGATATTTTAGAATATTCTGTATTTCAGTGCTAGTTAACAGTACAGTCCTAGGAAGAGGACTTTTGGACAAAAGGACTTCCATTTTTGATGGAACTAAATTCTGACTTATGAAACAATCCATCACACCTTCTTTGATTCCACTGGGACAAGTAATGGTCCAAGTTAGCAAGGAATCAGCTGCTGAGCTGGCATTACCTCATAACCCTCTCAACATAATAGATTTGGTTTAAGAAGAAAAAGTTATTTACATGAAGTTTCTTATGGAGTAAAGAAATCAAGCATTCGTTATATTTTTCCATTGCTATGGCTCTTCAGGCCACATTAAAGCACAGGAAAAATCCTGACTATTCTGAAGTGGGTGATGACTAACAGCTCCTGGGTTGTCTCCTGGGAGGGAGCCTAGTGTATTTGTTGTTTGTTTGCTATCTGGGCCAGTACTCACCCTACCATGCTGCTGCTGCTGCTGTGTCGCCTGAGTCGTGTCCGACTCTGTGCAACCCCATAGATGGCAGCCCACCAGGCTCCCCCGTCCCTGGGATTCTCCAGGCAAGAACACTGGAGTGGGTTGCCATTTCCTTCTCCAATGCATGAAAGTGAAAAGGGAAAGTGAAGTCGCTCAGTCGTGTCCAACTCTTCACGACCCCATGGACTGCAGCCTACCAGCTCCTCCACCCACGGGATTTTCCAGGCAAGAGTACTGGAGTGGGGTGCCATTGCCTTCTCCGCACCCTACCATAGTCTTACCCAAATAAATGGCATAAGTTACCCATACTCCTTTTCTCTCCAACCTAAAATTCTGACTTCCTGATCTATCCTTTTTGTGTTACTGATGAAAGAACAAAATCGCTTTCCTAATTGTTCAATGTTTACTGGAAAATATTCAATCTTGAACAGAGGGTCATAGTCTAAATAAAAATGGAACTGTTCAGCAGAACTCAAAATACTTTTTTTTACTTATATTCTATATCAACATTGTAGTTACCAAGACCTACTGGCAGCTGGAAAGACAACAATTGATGGGAATTCTTAGACAATGGACTGCTGTCTTCAGTTCAATATTCCAATAGTTAAAATGGAGTGAAAATGCAGTATAAGCTACTCTTTCTTAATTGGTTACTGATTATTAATAATTTTGTTGTTAAAAGAGGAACAATATAAAGACAATTCTATTTCATTAACATTAAAATAAAGTGTATGAAACTTGATTCCAGCAGAGGTAGTTCAGTTGTTCAGTTCAGTCGCTCAGTCATGTCTGACTCTTTGCGACCCCATGAACCACAGCACGCCAGGTCTCCCTGTCCGTTTCCAACTCCCGGAGTCTACCCAAACCCATGTCCATTGAGTCGGTGATGCTATCCAATCATCTCATCCTCTGTAATCCCCTTCTTCTCCTGCCCTCAATCTTTTCCAGCATCAGGGTCTTCTCAAATAAGTCAGCTCTTCATATCAGGTGGCCAAAGTATTGGAGTTTCAGCTTCAACATCAGTCCTTCCAATGAACACCCAGGACTGATCTCCTTTAGGATGGACTGGTTGGATCTCCTTGAAGTTCAAGAGATTCTCAAGAGTCTTCTCCAACACCACAGTTCAAAAGCATCAATTCTTCGGTGCTCAGCTTTCTCTATAGTCCAACTCTCATATCCATAGACAACTGGAAAACCATAGCCTTGACTAGATGGACCTTTGTTGACAAAGTAATGTCTCTGCTTTTTAATATGTTGTCTATGTTGGTCATAACTTTCCTTCCAAGGAGTAAGCATCTTTTAATTTCATGGATGTAATAACCACCTGCAGTGATTTTGGAGCCCCCCCAAAACAAAGTCAGCCATTGTTTCCACTGTTTCCCCACCTATTTCCCATGAAGTGATGGGACTGGTTGCCATGATCTTAGTTTTCTGGATGTTGAGCTTTAAGCCAACTTTTTCACTCTCTTCTTTCACTTTCATCCAGAGGCTTTTTATTTTTTATTTTTTTTTTATCATCGGAACAGGATAGTTTCCTGTTTAAGATCTATTTATTGTGTTATTTTTACAAGTAGCAAAGTCCCTCCATCTACCTCAGCTTTATACATGAATATAAAAAGCTACTGATGTCCACGCCTCCCACCCCCCCGCCCGGGTTAACAGGAGCTTGTGGACTCTTCCTGGCCTTCAGAAGCAGCTGTGGTTTCCTCTGTGACTTGGCCAGAGGCTTTTTAGTTCTTCTTCACTTTCTGCCATAAGGGTGGTGTCATCTGTATATCTGAGGTTATTGATATTTCTCCTGGCAATCTTGATTCCAGCTTGTGCTTCCTCCGGCCCAGCATTTCTCAAGATGTACTCTGCATATAAGTTAAATAAGCAGGGTGACAATATACAGCCTTGACGTACTCCTTTTCCTATTTGGAACCAGTCTGTTGTTCCATGTCCAGTTCTAACTGTTGCTTTCTGACCCGCATACAGATTTCTCAAGAGGCAGGTCAGGTGGTTTGATATTCCCATCTCTTTCAGAATTTTCCACAGTTTATTGTGATCCACACAGCCAAAGGCTTTGGCATAGTCAATAAAGCAGAAATAGATGTTTTTCTGGAACTCTCTTGCTTTTTTGATGATCCAGCGGATGTTGGCAATTTGATCTCTGGTTCCTCTGCCTTTTCTAAAACCAGCTTGAACATTTGGAGGTTCACGGTTCACCTACTGCTGACAAACAGAATATTTAAAGAGATCACTAAATATTCTTCCTTTCAGGGTCAAAGCAAATAATTTAAGTGTGTTTTGGTTCTTCTGTGAGAAATGAGCCTCTGTGAAACAATTGCTTTTCCTCAAAGACCCCATTCATTTTCTTTTTTATTTGCACTGAGTATACTTACAGTGTTTGGGCTTCCCAGGTGGCTCAGTGGTAAAGAATCTGCCTGCCAAGCAGGAGACAGGAGATGCAGATTTGGGTTGGGTTGGGAAGAAGGAAATGGAGAAGGAAATGGCACCCCATTCCATTATTCTTGCTTAGACAATCTCATGGACAGAGGAGCCTGGCCGGTTACAGTCCATGGGGTCACAGAGAGTCACACACGACGGAGCACACACACATTTACATTGTTTATCCACAAACAGAGCCATGGACTCAGGAGATTCTGTCAATATCAAAGTTCTATAACCTGATGAGAGAGAGATCTGCAAGCGACACACCTTAGAAATATAAAGGGATAGTTGATATTTCCTTAGAAGTATCTGTGGATAGTCGAGTCTACTGCATTCATGGTGTATTGACCCCACAAATGTAGGCTCACTAGTGTTAGGCTGCTGAGAATGAATTTGTTCTCAGATTTGCTACCAAATAGGTAGCAAAATAGTGCCTTGTAAATGAGATACTTTATTCAGTGGGTGCCCTCCCCTCAGGGACAGGTTCAAGATTTATGAAATCTGAGGTTGATACTTCCCTTTTATCAAAATCCTGTTGTACACAGGCCTTCTAGCTCAGAGATTCTTCAAATCCAGACTCCCCTGGAACCTGTGCATGTTAATCTAGAACCTCAGGGCACATGCCAAACAGTGATATTTTTCCATGTGCTCTGGGTAAGTCTAATGTCAGGAAAGGCTGAGAACACTTGGTCTGAATGACGCCCATGGAAGGAGAACAACTAGGCAAAGAGCACTCCGAGCTCAGGGCCACATGGCCTGACTCCAGTGCTCAGCTGTGTCTGGGCAGAGGAGCCCTCCAGACACTGAGGGCACCAGAAGCACCCAGCTTACCAGGTTCCACAGCAAAGGCAGGCAGTAACAGAAACAGTAGGCACCAGCCTAGCTTTAGAGATGTTGGGGGACAGCACCCTTGGCTTGTCCATCTAGGTTCTGGACATAAATGAGTCCCAGGAGCAGTGACCATGGTGAGATGGCTCACATAGCAAACCAGATAGCAGGAGCTCCCCATGAGGGGAGGAAAAACAGGCAAATGTCCTACCTGTGAATACATGTGAAACATGCCCTGGAGAAACCAAAAAATGACTTAAGGAAGAGCTAGAGGGCTCAAAATAATGGGCAGGAAGAAGAAACATAAAGTTTGTTTATTATGACTAATTATGGTTCTGTTTTCCCCTGGGCTGAAAGGTTTTATAAATATGTGGGTAATCTATCCAAATACAAGTTTTAAAATAATAAACAAACCTTGCCCAGTGCCTGATTAGGCAGATAATGAAACTCTAATACCATATGGTTTTACTTGGGCAGAACATTTGTGCTAACCCCATTTTTCCTTTGGGGAAAAAAAAGTTATGTAGGTGTAGGAAGCAGCACATCATGTGGTTAAAAGTACATGGTCTGAAATTGAACTATCTAGATCTAAAGTCTGACTGTCCAAGTAATTAGCTGTGTAACCTCAGTACTCAGGCTTTTTTCATTGCAGAGTTGTGGAAATTAACCGAGATAGCACATTTAAGGTATTAAGTTTGTACCTGATATATAGCAAATTTTCAATGAATGATTAGATTTTTTCCCATCCTTCGATATAATTCAGTGAACAAAGACTGATTTTGAATCTTAATTGATATTTTAATTTGCTGAGTTTTGTCATATTTCTAAAGCATACATTATGAAATATAGATTCTAAACTTTGAGTTTTTTATTGGTTATAATAATAAACTGTGCATCTTTAATTTATCAAGACATATTTTCAACTAATATTAAAGTGCTTTACAATGTCAGAACTTTATTTATTTTTATTTTTTTGGCTATGCTACAGAGCATGTAGGATCATAGTTTCCAGATCAGGGATGGCATGAGTTCCATGCCTCAGCCTCAGCCTCCCGAGTAGCTGGGACTACAGGCCCGTGCCACCGCGTGCAGTGGAAGCACCATCTCAACCACCAGACCATGAGGGAAGTCCAGCATGACTTCCTTTATACCAGCATGACTTCACTTCCCTTTCTCCCTGTCTCTTGTGTTCTTGTTGTCTTATATTTTACTTTCACATCTAATAAACTTCACAATATATTATAATTACATATATTTTAACTTAAGAAATAGTCTTTTAAATGTATATGTATATATATTCTGAATGCATATGTACTGAATATACGTTAAAACTATAGATCTATAGATATTTTCTGCTTTGGTTTTACTGATTTTCTAGTATCCATCAGCTGACATCTTTCATAAATCTTGGACAATTCTTGGCTATTATATCTTTAAACCTTTATTTTGTCCTTTTGTCTGTTTCTTTTCCTCTGTGCCTCCCATTGCCCATCTTTTATACTGCTCGATGTTGGCTCAAGGATCTTGACACTCCATGTTTTTCATTCACGTTTTTCTTTGAAATTAGTTTGTGCAATTACTATTGACTTCTTTTCAAGTTCATTGAGTCTTTTTTCCAGTCTTCTGCTATCCCTTTAAATGAGTTAAATTTTTGATTTGAAAATTGTACTTTTCAGTCTAGCAAATGATTTTTTATAGTTTTCTTTCTCTGCTGGGATTCTTCATCTATTCTTCGCTGTAACATACAATGTGTAGAACATTTCTATCTCCCTAAACTCTCTTTTCGCCCCTTTGTAGTTGATCCAGTACTCAGTACTGGGCTGCAGGTAACTATCGCTTTGCTTTCTTTTGCCACAGCTTGTCTCTGCTTTAATTTCACATAGATTTAGATTCATTCTGTAGTGTTTTATGTTTGACATTTTTTCATTTATCATACTATTTTTGAAATTCATTCATAGTGTCATCTGTGTTGATATTTCATCTCTTTATATTGCTGTGAGAAATTCCACTGTGTGGATATATCATAATTTTTTACCCATTCACCAGTGGCTGGACATTTGGATTGCTTCCAGTTGGGGCATTTATGACAATACTGCTATGAACACCTGTTTATACAGTTTTGTGTGGATACATTGTATACATTTAGGTTTTCACATCTCAGAGGTAAGTATGTAAAAACAGGGATTCTGGGTCTGTTTTTCTAAAGTAGCATTCCAACCAGCAAAATATATGATTACCAGTTGTTGCTCACTAACATTTAATCTAGTAGGTCTTCATTATTACAGTGGATGGGTAGATATATCAAATTGGTATCTTAACATGCATTTTCCTAATGATTAATAATATTGAACGATTTTTCTTATGCTTATTAATCATTCATATATTTACTTTCATGACATATCTATTCAATTTTTATGCCCATTTTTAATTGAGTTGTTTTTCTTCCTACAATTGAACTAAATTATAATAGTTCTTTATACACTCTGGACACAAGCCATTTGTCAGATGTATATTTTGCAAATATTTTCTTTCAGTGGTTTGGACTTTCATTTTCTTAACTGTGCTTTTCAGAGAGTCAAATTTTAAAATTTTGATGACATTTTTAAAGTTTCACATTACTGAGGTGAAATTACCTACAGACAGTGAAATGTTTACAAATATACATTTGTGTAGTTGTCACTACAATGAAGATGTAGCATATTCCTCAGACTGTCATTATCCAAGTCTTTGATAAAAACCAGTCCTTATGACATTAGTGAAGTGTGATGCCTGTCTGCCAAATTCAAGTACATTCAGTTCCATTTCAAATGGCATTATCATTCAGACAATATCTGGTCACAGAATATATGATTCCCGAAGTGAACTAAAAACCTTACATAAATCTAGAATTAATTTCAAGAATAATGTTGTTGTTGTTCAGTCATTCAGTCGTGTCTGACTCTTTGTGACCCCCATGGACTGCAGCACACCAGGCTTCCCTGTCCTTCACCATTTCCTGGAGCTTGCTCAAACTCATGTCCATTGAGTTGGTGATGCCAGCCAACCATCTCATCCTCTGTCATCCCCTTCTCCTCCTGCCCACAATCCCTCCCAGCATCAGGGTCTTTTCTAATGAGTTGGCTCTTTATATCGGTGGGCAAAGTATTGGAGCTTCAGCTTAAACATCAGTCCTTCCAGTGAATATTCAGGAATGATTTCCTTTAGGGTTGACTGGTTTGATCTCCTTGCAGTCCAAGGGACTCTCAAAAGTCTTTCCCAACATCAAGGTTCAAAAGCATCAATTCTTCAGTGCTCAGCTTTCTTTATAGTCCAACTCTCACATCCATACATGACCACTGGAAAAACCATAGCTTTGCCTAGCTGGACTTTTGTCAGCAAAGTAATGTCTCTGCTTTTCTTTTTCTTTTTTTTCTAATTTTATTTTATTTTTAAACTTTACATAATTGTATTAGTTTTGCCAAATATCAAAATGAATCCGCCACAGGTATACATGTGTTCCCCATCCCGAACCCTCCTCCCTCCTCCCTCCCCATACCATCCCTCTGGGTTGTCCCAGTGCACCAGCCCCAAGCATCCAGCATCGTGCATTGAACCTGGACTGGCAACTCGTTTCCTACATGATATTTTACATGTTTCATTGCCATTCTCCCAAATCTTCCCACCCTTTCCCTCTCCCACAGAGTCCATAAGACTGTTCTATACATCAGTGTCTCTTTTGCTGTCTCGTACACCGGGTTATTGTTACCATCTTTCTAAATTCCATATATATGCGTTAGTATACTGTATTTATGTTTTTCCTTCTGGCTTACTTCACTCTGTATAATAGGCTCCAGTTTCATCCACCTCATTAGAACTGATTCAAATGTATTCTTTTTAATGGCTGAGTAATACTCCATTGTGTATATGTACCACAGCTTTCTTATCCATTCATCTGCTGATGGACATCTAGGTTGCTTCCATGTCTTGGCTATTATAAACAGTGCTGCGATGAACATTGGGGTACACGTGTCTCTTTCCCTTCTGGTTTCCTCAGTGTGTATGCCCAGCAGTGGGGTTGCTGGATCATAAGATAGTTCTATTTCCAGTTTTTTTAAGGAATCTCCACACTGTTCTCCATAGTGGCTGTACTAGTTTGCATTCCCACCAACAGTGTAAGAGGGTTCCCTTTTCTCCACACCCTCTCCAGCATTTATTATTTGTAGACTTTTGGATTGCAGCCATTCTGACTGGTGTGAAATGGTACCTCATAGTGGTTTTGATTTGCATTTCTCTGATAATGAGTGATGTTGAGCATCTTTTCATGTGTTTGTTAGCCATCTGTATGTCTTCTTTGGAGAAATTTCTATTTAGTTCTTTGGCCCATTTTTTGATTGGGTCATTTATTTTTCTGGAGTTGAGCTGTAGGAGTTGCTTGTATATTTTTGAGATTAGTTGTTTGTCGGTTGCTTCATTTGCTATTATTTTCTCCCATTCTGAAGGCTGTCTTTTCACCTTGCTAATAGTTTCCTTTGATGTGCAGAAGCTTTTAAGGTTAATTAGGTCCCATTTGTTTATTTTTGCTTTTATTTCCAATATTCTGGGAGGTGGGTCATAGAGGATCCTGCTGTGATGTATGTCGGAGAGTGTTTTGCCTATGTTCTCCTCTAGGAGTTTTATAGTTTCTGGTCTTACGTTGAGATCTTTAATCCATTTTGAGTTTATTTTTGTGTATGGTGTTAGAAAGTGGTCCAGTTTCATTCTTTTACAAGTGGTTGACCGGATTTCCCAGCACCACTTGTTAAAGAGATTGTCTTTAATCCATTGTATGTTCTTGCCTCCTTTGTCAAAGATAAGGTGTCCATATGTGCGTGGATTTATCTCTGGGCTTTCTATTTTATTCCATTGATCAATATTTCTGTCTTTGTGCCAGTACCATACTGTCTTGATAACTGTGGCTTTGTAGTAGAGCCTGAAGTCAGGTAGGTTGATTCCTCCAGTTCCATTCTTCTTTCTCAAGATCGCTTTGGCTATTCGAGGTTTTTTGTATTTCCATACAAATTGTGAAATTATTTGTTCTAGCTCTGTGAAGAATACTGTTGGTAGCTTGATAGGGATTGCGTTGAATCTATAAATTGCTTTGGGTAGTATACTCATTTTCACTATATTGATTCTTCCAATCCATGAACATGGTATATTTCTCCATCTATTAGTGTCCTCTTTGATTTCTTTCACCAGTGTTTTATAGTTTTCTATATATAGGTCTTTAGTTTCTTTAGGTAGATATATTCCTAAGTATTTTATTCTTTCCGTTGCAATGGTGAATGGAATTGTTTCCTTAATTTCTCTTTCTGTTTTCTCATTATTAGTGTATAGGAATGCAAGGGATTTCTGTGTGTTGATTTTATATCCTGCAACTTTACTATAGTCATTGATTAGTTCTAGTAACTTTCTGGTGGAGTCTTTAGGGTTTTCTATGTAGAGGATCATGTCATCTGCAAAGAGTGAGAGTTTTACTTCTTCTTTTCCAATTTGGATTCCTTTTATTTCTTTTTCTGCTCTGATTGCTGTGGCCAAAACTTCCAAAACTATGTTGAATAGTAATGGTGAAAGTGGGCACCCTTGTCTTGTTCCTGACTTTAGAGAAAATGCTTTCAATTTTTCACCATTGAGGATAATGTTTGCTGTGGGTTTGTCATATATAGCTTTTATTATGTTGAGGTATGTTCCTTCTATTCCTGCTTTCTGGAGAGTTCTTATCATAAATGGATGTTGAATTTTGTCAAAGGCTTTCTCTGCATCTATTGAGATAATCATATGGTTTTTATTTTTCAATTTGTTAATGTGGTGTATTACATTTATTGATTTGCGGATATTGAAGAATCCTTGCATCCCTGGGATAAAGCCCACTTGGTCATGGTGTATGATCTTTTTAATGTGTTGTTGGATTCTGATTGCTAGAATTTTGTTAAGGATTTTTGCATCTATGTTCATCAGTGATATTGGCCTGTAGTTTTCTTTTTTTGTGGGATCTTTGTCAGGTTTTGGTATTAGGGTGATGGTGGCCTCATAGAATGAGTTTGGAAGTTTACCTTCCTCTGCAATTTTCTGGAAGAGTTTGAGCAGGATAGGTGTTAGTTCTTCTCTAAATTTTTGGTAGAATTCAGCTGTGAAGCCGTCTGGACCTGGGCTTTTGTTTGCTGGAAGATTTTTGATTACAGTTTCAATTTCCGTGCTTGTGATGGGTCTGTTAAGATTTTCTATTTCTTCCTGGTTGAGTTTTGGAAGGTTGTACTTTTCTAAGAATTTGTCCATTTCTTCCACGTTGTCCATTTTATTGGCATATAATTGTTGATAGTAGTCTCTTATGATCCTTTGTATTTCTGTGTTGTCTGTTGTGATCTCTCCATTTTCATTTCTAATTTTATTGATTTGATTTTTCTCCCTTTGTTTCTTGATGAGTCTGGCTAATGGTTTGCCAATTTTATTTATCCTTTCAAAGAACCAGCTTTTGGTTTTGTTGATTTTTGCTATGGTCTCTTTTGTTTCTTTTGCATTTATTTCTGCCCTAATTTTTAAGATATCTTTCCTTCTACTAACCCTGGGGTTCTTCATTTCTTCCTTTTCTAGTTGCTTTAGGTGTAGAGTTAGGTTATTTATTTGACTTTTTTCTTGTTTCTTGAGGTGTGCCTGTATTGCTATGAACTTTCCCCTTAGGACTGCTTTTACCGTGTCCCACAGGTTTTGGGTTGTTGTGTTTTCATTTTCATTCGTTTCTATGCAAATTTTGATTTCTTTTTTGATTTCTTCTGTGATTTGTTGGTTATTCAGCAGCGTGTTGTTCAGCCTCCATATGTTGGAATTTTTAATAGTTTTTCTCCTGTAATTGAGATCTAATCTTACTGCATTGTGGTCAGAAAAGATGCTTGGAATGATTTCTATTTTTTTGAATTTACCAAGGCTAGCTTTATGGCCCAGGATGTGATCTATCCTGGAGAAGGTTCCGTGTGTGCTTGAGAAAAGGGTGAAATTCATTGTTTTGGGATGAAATGTCCTATAGATATCAATTAGGTCTAACTGGTCTATTGTATCATTTAACGTTTGTGTTTCCTTGTTAATTTTCTGTTTAGTTGATCTATCCATAGCTGTGAGTGGGGTATTAAAGTCTCCCACTATTATTGTGTTATTGTTAATTTCTCCTTTCATACTTGTTAGCATTTGTCTTACATATTGCGGTGCTCCCATGTTGGGTGCATATATATTTATAATTGTTATATCTTCTTCTTGGATTGATCCTTTGATCATTATGTAGTGACCATCTTTGTCTCTTTTCACAGCCTTTGTTTTAAAGTCTATTTTATCTGATATAAGTATTGCTACCCCTGCTTTCTTTTGGTCCTTATTTGCATGGAAAATCTTTTTCCAGCCCTTCACTTTCAGTCTGTATGTGTCCCCTGTTTTGAGGTGGTGTCTTGTAGACAACATATGTAAGGGTCTTGTTTTTGTATCCATTCAGCCAGTCTTTGTCTTTTGGTTGGGGCATTCAACCCATTTACGTTTAAGGTAATTACTGATAAGTATGATCCCGTTGCCATTTACTTTATTGTTTTGGGTTCGATTTATACACCGTTTTTGTGTTTCCTATCTAGAGAATATCCTTTAGTATTTGTTGGAGAGCTGGTTTGGTGGTGCTGAATTCTCTCAGCTGTAATCCACTTTAAAGAGTGCATTTTCAAGACATGCTATTGATTAAAACTTAGGTTGATATTTTATTATGAAGCTAACATTGAACTTATTGTAATTGTAGTTATAAACATTTTAATAACAAATGAAACAATAGGCATATTGCTTCATTCATTATTGTAGTTCAGACTTAAAATATATGTTAATCCTTTAACCATATCTGAATAAAATGCATCTCTCCAGAATGTGGGTTATTTATTCCATAGAAAGAGATATGGTGTTTTTATCCTTTCTGATATTATATTTGATAAATTCATCTTCAGTTGTCAATACCTATGTCAGTGTGATAAAGCATTTTAAGGGGAAATCATATATTTAATAACTTATCAAGTCAGAGAAGTTCCAAAAGACATTATCTTATTTTCAAAAGTCAATGTCACCAAAAGACAAACACTTATATGTTTTAAACTGTAGCTTTATTTTGTTTGTCTTTCAGCTAAAATGCAAGCAAGAATAAAGAAATGATTATTTCAATGATGCAAAAGGAAAATGTAAGGACGTAAGCTATAAAAATTATAAATACGGGTTGGAAAATAATGCCAAATTTTGACATCACACAAAGATACACATAATTCCTGAGGTAGTCTGATTTATAGTTTTGCTGAATAATCATTGAGGAAATATTTTCACTTTCTATACCTGAGTGTTCTTTAAAAAGTCTGTAGCCTTTCAGTTATTGAAAGTTTTAGAGTTCAATCTAGTTAAGCTATGTCACTTACTGGATAAAATGAAACTCAAGATTAAGCAACTTCCCCATGATTACATAATTGTTTAGAAATACCTGGTGATAGACTTCTGACTCCAATTTCATGAAACTTGATTGTTTTTTCTCAAGTGCATTTAATTTTGTTCTTTCTAAGTATTCTCTTATTTATTTGATGCTTTTGGATTTCCCTCATTTAAGAAACAAATTATACTTTTCCAAGGGTCAAACCCTTTATTTCCTTAGACATGTAGTGTCCAGTATTTGTTAAAAATATAAACTTTGCTGTGAAACTAATCTGAGTTAGCATCAAGGCCCCATCAGAGACTATCACTGTGATTTAGGGAAATTATTTAACCTTCATAAGCTTTAGCTTATCCAAAGATAATCTGTCAAACTATTGGTTTTATTTTTATGGTAAACTATAAAATTGTGAGAGCTACTATTTTATCACTGAATCAGTATGCATAATATAAACTCTTGATATTCATATATATGAAGATGATTTTTAGATATTTTGCTGAAAAAGCCAAAAAAATCAAATAATTGACTTTTAGATAATGTGATTCAATAGTGGTTTTTGAAAACATGTATGGTTGCTATGATAAAATTTAAAATCAAAGCAATAAATCTACACCTTCCTTGAGGAGTTAGTATTTATTGAAGAAGATGGCTAAATGAAGATAGAAGATACCAGTATGGTGTTGCGATTCAGAGTAGAAAATATGATTATTTGAGAAGTACTGACTTACAAAAGGTTCATGGAGGAGGGAAGTGAAAAAGCAAAATTACAGTTTGCCAACATAAAGGAAGAAGGACATTCTATATAGGAAGAATAGCAAGTGAACTAGCTCAGAGCTTTGATTAGGAAAACCAGATGTAGTTTCTGACTGTAGGATATCTCACACAAAATCAGTTCTAAAATTCATTTTTTCCTTATTTCCAAAAATTATTTAAAACAGTAAATGCTGAAAAAATGCATATATTATAAAGCAACATAAAAATAAGAATAAAGTGACATAAAAGAGAGTCAATAAAGTGACATAAAAGAGAGTCTTATTTACTACTAAAAGAAACATTTTTGAACAAATATTACTGTGATGGGAAGCTTTACTGTGGCCCCAGTAGAAACTTTAGAACTTTCTCCAGCCTGAGTTTTACATCCTTATTCTTCACTTCTTTCTCCCTTATTCTATTGTTAAGTAAATGTTAAGTCAGTAATAATTTGTCATTCTTATATTAACATGGTGCTGGAATCAGAATACTGAGCAAATAGAAAACATGGTTATCATCTTCATGATGATCAATGTCAAATTGCAGTTCAAGACTATTATATTGTTTATGTGGTAATTTACCTCAAAATACTTCATTTGAATCATGTGATAAGTGGGTAAGTTGTTGTTTAATTGGTAAGTTGTGCATGACTCTTTGCTACCTTAAGGACAATGGCCCACCAGGCAAATCTGTCCATGGGATTTCCCAGGCAAGAATACCAGAGTGGGTTGCCGTTTCCCTCTCTAGGGGATTTTCCTAACCCAGGCATCTCCTGCATTGGCGGGTTGAGTCTTTACTGCTGAACCACCAAGGAAGCCCAAGTAAGTAAGTATTTTAACTTTAATGTGTAACCTTTTTATCAGTTGTAGTATATATTACTGTAGCATTTGGAAGACCTTGATTAGAAATTCTTACTTTAATTGTCTTTGCATATGTTCTTTAAATAATATAGTAATCTACTCCAAAAGATTCACTAATTAGCATCATAATGTTAGAAATACTTTTTCGTTGGTGAAATGAGTGAAGTTCAAGACACATTGGGCTTCTCTAGTGGCTCAGATGGTAAAGAGTCTGCCTGTAATGTGGGAGACCCGGGTTTGATCCCTGGGTCGGGAAGATCCCCTAGAGAAGGAAATGGCAACCCACTCCATACTCTTGCCTGGAAAATCCCATGTACAGAGGAGCCTCGTAGGCTACAGTCCATGGGGTCACAAAGAGTCGGACATGACTGAGCAACTTTACTTTCTTTCTTTCACTTTCAAGATATGTGATCACCTAAAACAGTGATAGAGGTGCTGTAACTTTTCATGATCCATATATAAGAGTCCATTAAGCCTGGCTGCTTACTACTTATGGTGTGTAGTATTCACATCTTAGAGATTTATTCAGTAGTGTGTTTACTGTATTTTGTTTGTTGTCCCAAAAGAAGTTGGTTAATCTGGCAAGGTGTTACTGCATGTGCCTTGGAATGAGGACCTCCTGTGGTGTGCTTGTTGGATTCCATATGGATAGAGATTACTTAGCACCTGAGCATAGAATGATAGGTTACATGACTGTTTTGTGTCTTCTTGCTAGTAAATGTTCATAAGTTTGTCTGACTTTGTTCTGACACTTACTTTCATTGTAATACCACAGAAAGATTATTGGGGAAGGATATGCATAGATTCCTCTTTCTTCTAATCACAGGAGGCCACTGATATTTACAATAAAGAACTTGATATTACTGCTTGCCAAATTGGTTGATAAAAGTGCATAGAGGAGAGCCAAAAATAAATAAATAAATAAATCATCTTAGAAAAAAATACAAGATACATTCAGCATTTTTCTAAACCCTGAGTGTCTAGCCCCTCTGTTAATGAGCTGAATTTTTATGCCTTCTGCCATAAATACCTGCGATGTCAACTACAAAAAAAAACTATATCGTATACTTTTTAGCATATTTTAATAAAACCAAAACTATGGAGCTAAAATAGAATTTTATACTTTTAAAAATATAGATGTACTAAGATCTCTTAAGAGAAATGAAGATCAAGATTCTGACTTGGAAAATTCTGAGATTTTCTTTACTAGTAGGATGAGAGTCAGAAAAGACAGAAAGAAGCCATACACAATAGAACAAAGATCATAATCTTGAAAAATAGAATATTTTCAAGTCCCCACTGTATAGAGAACACTGACAAAGAAGGAAAAGATTTAAAATAGAACTTTGTGCCTTTAAGGGATGGTAACACGCTAGTAAAGTAATGCTCAAATCCTCCAAGCCAGGCTGCAGCAATATGTGAACCGTGAAATTCCAGATGTTCAAGCTGGTTTTAAAAAAGGTAGAGGAACCAGAGATCAAATTGCCAACATCCACTGGATCATCGAAAAAGCAAGAGAGTTCCATAAAAACATCTATTTCTGCTTTATTGACTATGCCAAAGCCTTTGACTGTGTGGATCACAATAAACTGTGGGAAATTCTTCAAGAGATGGGAATACCAGACCACCTGACCTGCCTCTTGAGAAACCTATATACAGGTCAGGAAGCAACAGTTAGAACTGGACATGGAACAACAGACTGGTACCAAATAGGGAAAGGAGTACGTCAAGGCTGTATATTGTCACCCTGATTATTTAACTTACATGCAGAGTACATCATGAGAAACGCTGGGCTGGAAGAAGCACAAGCTGGAAGCAAGATTGCTGGGAGAAATATCAATAACCTCAGATATGCAGATGACACCACCTGTATGGCAGAAAGGGAAGAAGAACTAAAAAGCTTCTTGAAAGTGAAAGAGGAGAGTGAAAAGTTTGGCTTAAAGCTCAACATTCAGAAAACGAAGATCATGGCATCCGGTCCCATCACTTCATGGGAAATAAATGGGGAAATGGTGCAAACAATGTCAGACTTTATTTTTTGGGCTCCAAAATCACTGCAGATGGTGAGTGCAGCCATGAAATTAAAAGACGCTTACTCCTTGGAAGGAAAGTTATGACCAACCTAGACAGCATATTAAAAAGCAGTGACATTACTTTGCCCATCTAGTCAAGCCTATGGTTTTTCCAGTGGTCATGTATGGATGTGAGAGTTGGACTATAAAGAAAGCTGAGTGTAGAAGAACTGATGATTCTGAACTGTGGTGTTGGAGAAGACTCTTGAGAGTCCATTGGACTGCAAGGAGATCCAACCAGTTTGTCTTAAAGGAGATCAGTCCTGGGTGTTCATTGGAAGGACTGATGTTGAAGCTGAAACTCCAATACTTTGGCCACCTGATGTGAAGAGCTGACTCATTGGAAAAGACCCTGATGCTGGGAAAGATTGAGGGCAGGAGGAGAAGGGGACGACAGGTGATGAGATGGTTGGATGGCATTACTGACTCAATGGACATGAGTTTGAGTAAACTCCAGGGGCTGGTGATGGACAGGGAGACCTGGCATGCTGCAGTTCATGGGGTCGCAAAGAGTCAGACACGACTGAGTGACTGAACTGAACTGAACTGAACAGAAATGTAAGCAGAAGACATGAGTATGTCTAAGATGAGAAACCAGTGTGTTGTGACTCTTAAGATGAAGACTAAACAGAGCATTTTCCTTCCTTTTCTTTGTTTAACTGAAGAAAGTTTCATCTCCTCTGCAGGAAAGAAATAACATTAAAAAACTAATTCGGAGTTGATGTACAAGGACTGTTTGAAATGACTATGAATGGGACAAGGATCTCTCCAGAAAGATCCCCTTCTCCTTTGAGTTCCTATTGTCTGTTTTGAGAACATGATGGTTTTTTGTACTTTTATATATGACTAGTATTTCTTGGGCCCCAAAGTGCACTCAATACCCAAATATAATCTTAATACCAATGAGTGGAAGCCAGAGAGAAACTGGCTGTCACCCAACTGCTTTATCTATTTCCAAGAAGTCATCCTTTGAGGAAAGAGCAAACAAGACATTTTTAAATTAAAAACTGGGATGAAAAGTTGTTCTTTTCACTTTTGGTTGAATGAGCTGTGACCTTTATAGTGTGTTATCTAAGGATATAGGGTTATAATTCACATACTGTATTCTTAAGAGCACATTCCCTTGACTATATTTCCTAGCTTTTTAATGTAGACTGAAAATGCCTTTTCATCTTCCTCTTGTTCTATTTACAAAGACACAATATTTTAGTTGTTGGAAACCTGAAATCTTATAATATCTATCTTTCCCAGTGTAAGCCTTATGTAATGCAATTAGAAGCTTAAAAAAATAATATATCAAATGAGATACAAGTATGGCAATAAGCTAAAAGAGAGAGGATCTGTAATGTTACTTCTCGATTAGTCCAGGGTCATGGGACAAATTTAAAATACCTTTTTATATCTCTGGTACTTTTCATGTGTAAGTCATCAATAAATGAATAATAGTTGAATATTAATTATGTGCTCATTTCTCTTCTATATAATTTAATAATAGGAAACAAAGAATAAGAAATAGTCTGTGCATCCTCCTCAGGCATTCTGGCCTATAGGAATTTACTCCTTTTTATTACTGGTTCTCTTTTTAGAGGACTTGTTTATGTAGTCCAACAGTTCCCAAGTCTTCCAGGATTCTGGTGTCTCCCTATCTCTCCATGTCCAAATGACATAACTCACACTTTATGCCATATAAAAATGGAAAGCACAAAGTTTTTGTCTATTTTCTTTCCCCAAGATTCTAAAGATGGCACTTACCTTTTTGGGGTGGTTTTCCATCACTTCTTGTCTTGAATTTCTCTTCCTAACTCAGTTATTAATTCCTGTCCTGATAGCTACCTCCCTACATTGCTGTCCCACTTGGCTTTTGAGAGAGTCAGTTCCTAGGCAGGTTGATAAGAAGTCCAGGGTCCCCGAGGAGGAGAAAGGGGTCTGGGGCTCTTGAGGAGGAGATAAGCATCTGGAGTTCTCAAGGAGGAGAAAAGGACAAATGTTTTTTTCTTTAAGCTGATGATTACACAACAAAACAACTCAGGTTAAACTCTGTTTAAGGGTTCTATAACAGTGTATCCTACTTGAGGACAGATTCTCCTTGAAAAACCTTCTGACTAATCCTGTTATTTTAAAATGTATTTTGTGGGAGTGGGTCTGGTAAGACTTTTGCAACCTTGAGGCAGTCTTTTGATTTATTGTTAATAACCAATTGAAAAGTATATAGCTCACTTGCTAAGACTATCAATGGGGGCGCTGTCCATCCCCCTTCTGATGTCTATGTCAGAAGCTTTCTCTGTCCCTTTTTCTTTTTAATAAAACTCTGCTACACAAAAGCTCTTGAGTGATTAAGCCTGGTCCCTGGTCCCTGGTCCAAAAGCTAAATCTTCTTCTTCAGAGATCACAAATCCGACATTGTTCACCGTAAGCTATCAGTTTGTTCTTCAAGTGGCCTCTTTACCTTCATGACTTGGAATACCACTGTTACAGGATTATTGTGTTAGAATCTTTGGCTGAAAGTTTGTAGATAAAGCAAAGATTTAGGCAAAAATAAAAAAAAGTTAAAACAGTATTAAATATCCTGAATTTTGCTATTCAGTTCCTCTCCAGAAAATCAGTTTTCTGTTTTAAGGCCTGGCTGCTATCCTATTACTGGAACTTCTTTTTTCATCCCAGTCTCTTTTCTCACTCTCAACTTTACTCACACATTTTATTTTTCAAATCCCAAAGCAACAAAAACTTCCCTCCTGAGCTCCCATAATTCAAATTACAACTCTGTTTCATTTTCACCAAATAAATAATTTAACTCTTTTTTTCCCCAATTCGTTCTCTTATGAATGAATTTATTCCAGGATTTCACTCTCAAGCAGAATGTCCTTAAGAAGGCCTTTCCAAACTAAAAGCATTATTTATTGAAATGAGAAAATAGAGTAGGTTCTATTTTTTTTAATGATGCCATTTAAAAAATCTCCTACCATAGTCACATAATTATAAATTGAAAATTGTTCATATATATATATATATATATATAATTTACTAAGTTCTTACAAGAGCACTGTAGATGAGATAATTATAACACTTCTGCTGGAAAATGTAGAGAGGCTGTCCACATTTATCCCTAGTCTCTTCTAGTGTCTATGGTGTAAAGAGTAAAGTCCAATAACTACGTTTTCTTAACAGAAAGATTGTGCCAGTTGGAAAGTAGATGATTTGGAGAGTAGAAGGGAGGTAGCAGTCATTTTTCTTCCAACACTGGTGGGTTTTGGCAGACATGGATTTTATGTAGCAATGAAACTCCCCTTTCCCCTGGTTTTGGGCATTGTGGAGAGGTGGTTTCCTAAAGTTCGTTGATATCTGGATATTTGTACCAGTTTCCTAGTCTTTGAATTGCATCTTCTCTGAGAATTTCTTAAAAGTTTAGCAACTTCCTAGTTCTCAAAAAAAGTTTGTACGCATTTAATTTCTACATTCAGACCTATACCATTTAACTATTTCTTCACAAATGCTGCTTAATATAGTCATCCCAAAATCCAGGACTTAAAACAACAATCACCTATTCTCATGCATCTGCCATTTTTCAGGGTTGGCTGACCTAATCTGTGTGTAACTAAGTGGCATGGTTCTGCTTCAAGCTGTCTGTCCAGCTGGACTAGGTAGGCTTGGGCAGCTCCGTACCATGTAAGTTAAATCTTGGCTCTAGGTGGAATAGCCACCAGCTACCCAACTAGAGAGCAAGTCTTCTTATGACAGTAACAGAAGTAAAGAGGGCAAACAGAAACATGAAAGGGCTCTTAAATCCTTGGCTCAGAACTGGTACCTTGTTACTTTTGTTTATAAACCACTGGCCAATGGAACTTACATGGCCAAGCTCAAAGCCCAAAGTGGTAGAGCACACTTGTAGAGAGCTGGACCATAAAGAAGGCTGAGAGCCAAATAACTGATGCTTTCAAATTGTGGTGCTGGAGGACTCTTGAGAGTCCCTTGGACAGCAAGGAGATCAAACCAGTCAATCCTAAAGGAAATCAACCCTGAATATTCATTGGAAGGACTGATGCTGAAGCTGAATCTCCAACACTTTGGCCACCTGATGTGAAGAGCTGACTCATTGGAAAAGATCCTGATGTTGGGAAAGATTGATGGCAGAAGAGGAAGGTGACAGAGGATGAAATGGTTGGATAGCATCACTGATTCAATGAACATGAGTTTCAGCAAACTCTGGGAGATGGTGAGGGATAGGGAAGCCTGGCGTACTGCAGCCCATCGGGTTACAAGGAGCCAAATACAACTTGAAGACTGAACAACAACTTATGGAGAAATTATACCAATGGTATTAATCACAAGTATTAAAATTCTTAAAAAAAACTTATGAGTCTCTGCAGAATACATTCATGCAGGGCTTTGATAAGGTGAAGGATATGGTGAAGCAGGAGAAAGAATACACTGGAAAGATGGTCAGATTGGCAAGGATAGGCTTGATTTTTGGATTGTAAACCACCAAGAGTTGTATGAGATACCTTTATCTCAAAGAAACCAGTCTTATCTGAGCATGAAACGTCTTTTACATGTTATTGGTCATATATTAATAGCCAAAACCAGGCTGTATGATCAAGCTCAATACGAGAAACTCAGTTAACATAACCAAAATCAGGTGTAAACCACCAATAGGAGTATTATCTATAAAAAATACTGACACGTTCATTCAGGCTTCCCTCTGGTATATTTTGAACTCTGGCTCAGGACAGCACTAATCACTTGTTTGTATATTCTATTCAGGTTTCATTAAGAGTCAGTACCATGACTCCTGGAATCCCTGAAGAAAAGCACAGGTTTGCAATACACACACTCTGCTAATGATGAGATCATGACAAAGGTGTGGAGAACTGAAGCTTGTCATTCCATCTTCTACAAGCCTGGTTATACTTGGAAACATAGAGGTGAACTCTGATGAACACAGACCCAATATTTAAATGAAGACTTTGAAGAGACAGCTAACCTAGTTAGTAAGCTGTACGATTGGAATTTGGCATTCTGACTGTAAAAACAGTGCCCCTTTCACTCTACCAAATATTTGAATCAGTGTGTGACTAAGATGTGGTTATGATCAAGAATCAGGGCAAATTGCTAAGTAAAACTATGAAATGGGTGGTTTGGCATTGGTATCAACATCTCATGGAGTTTCCTCCTGGTAGCTTTGTAACCACATATCCATCCATCTCTCTCTCTCTCTCTCTCTCTCTTTCTCTCTCACACACACACACACACACACACACGAGTCTTGGAGCCCTTTGGTATATTGTGAATACTAGAATGTCTAGTCACCCACTCCAGTGTTCTTGCCTGGAGAATCCCAGGGATGGGGGAGCCTGGTGGGCTGCCGTCTCTGGGGTCGCACAGAATTGGACATGACTGAAGCGACTTAGCAGCAGCAGCAGCAGCAGCATGTCTAGTCAGCTATCCTATAAAATCTGTGCTTTTCAAACTTTGCTGTAAGTATGAATCACTCAGTTATCAGATTAAAATGCAGGTTTTGATTCAAGGGGTCTGGGGTGGGCCTGAGCTTCTGCATTTCTAATATACTTCCATGTACTGTGATGCTTCTACGCTGATGGACTAATCTTTAAGGATCAATATACTAGAATAAGATTTCCCTACACCCCTTATCTCTTTATCCTACTTTAAAACTTTGTGTCTCACTTTCCTTCCTGGTTCTTTTTGAGTAGTGACAATAGAAAATGTTTCAAAGGTTTCTCTTATGATAAATGAAAAAAACATTTTCTTGTAGATGTTGCTTTATTTATAGCCCTTAAATCTTTTCCAAACATACCAAGGAAGACTATATTTAGGGCTAGAGAGGACCCTGAGTGTCCTTCAGTTGTCACATCTCTGTCAGCTCAAGATGTGGATAAGACTTACTTGGACTAGACTGTCTGACTCTCTGCTCTTTATCTATAGGCAACTGAAAAAATCTCTTCCTCTGAACATCTAGTCTAGTAACAGGAGTAATTTCTTCTTTTGAGCCTGAGTCCTTGCCCCATTCTGACAAATTGGAATCTTTCTGTACGTGTTCCCAGGTGGGAGTCTTGACTTTGAAGCTTAGTCCAAATTAGGTAGAGCCAAATAATCAGTCTTACCTCCAAGGTGGCATGGGCACCTGCCTGTTTCCTGGGCTCTGACTCCTGGAATCATCATCTGTCTGCTAGGGTAGTCCCTCTTCTCTCTTGCCAGAATTTACAAACATCAGTGGCTTGATTAGCCTATCATTGCGCATTCAGACTATGTTCTGATGTAAGCACCCAGTTCAGAATTCCTCACTGGCTCCCTATGGGCTTCCCAGGTGTCTCAGTGGTAAAGAATCCACCCGCCAACACAGGAGACACAGGAGAGGCAGGTTCGATTTCTGGGTTGGGAAGATGCCCTGGAGGAGGAAATGGCAACCCACTCCAGTATTCTTGCTGGAAAAGCCCATAGACAGAGGAGCTATGGCCCATGGGGTTGCAAAGAGTTGGACACAACTGAGTACAGCACCACATTCTAAGAACAAAGTCTAAGCTCCTCACCACTGTTTACTAAAACCTCCATGGCTTGCCTTCTACATAGCTAACCAGCTTCCCCCCTTACTGTGACCTCCTCATTCTACTGTCCTGATATAGGATACCCCCTACTGTGATTGCCTCAGCTGTATCTTGCTTGCCCACGTTTACTCGTGCTGTGTTCTCTTCCTGGAATGCCTGTTTCCCTTTCCTTTACCTGTCCAGCCTCTTCTCACAATTTATCATGATTTCTCAGATTGTTTAGATGTCCCCAAAGTATCCTGTTCTTAGTTCTTGCATAGAAACTATCATACCTTATACTAATGTTCTTCTTGTCAATATATGTACTTGGAGACTGAATTATTAAATGACAATGAAATGCTCTTTTATATCCTAATTTCCAGTACCTAGCAACTGTTATTTATTTTTTCAACGAATATTTATTGAGCAAATACAATGTGCCTGTAGCTGGGCTGCTGCTGCTGCGTCACTTCAGTCGTGTCCAACTCTGTGTGACCCCACAGACGGCAGCCCACCAGGCTCCCCCGTCCCTGGGATTCTCCAGGCAAGAACACTGGAGTGGGGTGCCATTGCCTTCTCCATAGCTGGGCTAGGTCCATGAAATACACAATGAACAAGATGCTCAAGGAACATCATCCAACAGATGAGACAGGCCATAAACAGATAATTAGGGTATCAGTTGAGAAGTAAAGGAGAGCTGCTATTGGATTATAGAAGCAAAGGTGTGAATTGCCTCCTAGGTTCTGAAGGGGGTCAGGAGTAGTCTGGCAGGCATATAGGGGGAGCTTAAGAAAATAGTATACTTGTGGGTTGAATGAAGCACTGAATGAATTATTAGATGAATGAACAGATGAAGATACACTTTTACCTTTTGTAATGAATTTTTTTCTGAAGCTAGGCTTCAGAAAATAAGAAATTGAATTCATGGGATTCTGAAAGTAATTTTCTTTAGTGGCTTTCCAACAGAGGTAATTTTAGCTCATAATGAAAAGACTGAAGAGCTTGCCTCTTACCAGCTAATTTGAATTACTATGACTTAACAAGGGTATCAGGCTTCCCTGGTAGCTCAGCTGGTAAAGAATCCACCTGCAATGTAGGAGGCCCTGGGTTCGATCCCTGGGTCAGGTGGATCCCCTGAAGAAGGGATAGGCTACCCACTCCAATATTGTTAGGCTTCCCTGGTGGCTCAGTCAGTAAAGAGTCTGCCTGCAATGAGGGAGACCTGGGTTCGATCCCTGGGTGGGGAAGATCCCTTGGAGAAGGGCATAGGAACCCATGCCAGTATTCTTGCCTGGAGAATCCCCATGGACAGAGGAACCTGGAAGGCTGCAGTCCATGGGGTTAGAAAGAGTTGGAGCAACTAAGCACAGCACAGCAATAAGGATATCTGGGTATTTCTTTGAATCAATGGAGGCTTCTATGAAACAAGTAGGTATCAGAACCAAAGAAAAGAATTTTAAGACTACAAAATACATTATTGAATACTTGTGTAAAAGACATTAGAGAATGTTAGCAATGTAGTTCAAGACTTTCTTAGAGACAAACATTCCACATACATATTAACATTTTTGTCAAATTTTAAAATGCAATACTTGGTAAGGCACAAATTCTCCAGATCTGTATAGTTTGAACTTTCTTCTAATTAGCTGGCTTTCCTCTCTAAATTTCAAGTTCTCCATTAATTATTTGTGTTATATCACAGAAGAATGTGTGTGTGTGTGTGTGTGTTTTTGGTTCTAAAATTCATTGAGTCTGATAGAGTGAATGTATTAATTTTCTACTGCTACATGAAAAACTGATGCAATGTGGGAGAACTGGGTTGGATCCCTTGTTGGGAAGATCCCCTGGAGGAAGGCATGGCAACCCACTCCAGTATTCTTGCCTGGAGAATCCCCATGGACAGAGGAGACTTGCGGGCAACAGTCCATGGGGTCACAGAGTTGGACATGACTGAGCAACTAAGCACAACACAGCAGTGGCTTAAAACAGTATATTTTTGTTAACATTGTACAAAATGTTAAAGTATCTTAAGTTCTGTAGGTCAGCAATTGGGTGGGCTTGGCTGGTTCTCTGCTTATGGTTATGTGAAACTGAAATCAAGATGTTGGCCAAGCTACATTCTTATCTAGAGAATTGGAAGGGGGACTAACTTCTGAGTTCATTCGAGTCATTGGCAGAATGTAGTTTCTTGCACCTTTAACTGAGAGTCCTGCTTGTTTGTTTTTTTTTTTTTTAATGAACTATTGGCCAGGGTTTGCTTTTAGCTCTTAGAGACCAGTCATAAGTCCCTTTGAGGTAGCCTCCTCCATCTTTAAAACCAGGAGAGTTGTGCCACATCCTTCTTGTCCTTCAAATATTTTTGACTTCTGCCACTAGCCAGAGAAAATGCTCTGCTTTTAAAGGGCTCATGTGATTCAGTTAGGCCCACTGAGATAATCTCCCCTATTTTAAGAGAAACTGTGCCATATAATATAGTTCCATGATCTGCCTACACTCAAGGAGAGAAAGCCATTCAGGAGAAGTATCATTTGGGGGTCACTTTAGAATTCTGCCTATCACAGAAGGGAGGGAGGAAGGTCATTGGTAAAACTTGTTTCCGTCTTGAGGAATGTCACAACTGATCTTTGTCGTCTGAATTTCTTTCTCATCTTAGAAAGAGAAAAACCAAATCTTTCCTTCCTATGGCCGGGAAAGACCTCAGTTTAGTCAACCTCCTGTGTGTTCCTTTCCTGTGAGCCTTCTTTACTTTTATACAGAAAAATTCACTTCTGACACTTCTGGTTATCAAATGTATGGTGACCCCACATCAACAAGAAATTCCAGGATACCCTGCTGGCATCTGAGAAGTCAACTCAATTTTGACACTGTCTAATGGAGATAGTATCAGATTATACAGGTTAGGAACTCAGTCTCTCAAGACTGTCTATCCCCCACATCTCACACAATTCAGATTTCTGGTGCAAACCCTAGTTGTCACCTGGGCTTCTGATCAATCAACGATTGGTTCTGATGACCCCTCTTCAGGTTTGATTTATTTACTAGAAAAACTCATAGATGCCCTTCCAGCTTCCATGCCCTCTCCAGGCTTGCACTCTCACATCATCTCCATATGTTCACCAGTCTCAAAGTTCTCCAAACTACGTCTTTTTGGTTTTTTTATAGAGGTGTCATTACATGGTCATGATTGATTAAATCATTGGCCTTTGGCAACTGATCCAACCTACAGTCTCTCTCCCCTCTCTGAGGTCTGGGTGAGACTGAAAGTTCCAACACTCTAATCACAGGGTTGGCTTCCTGGAAACTAGCCCCTATACTTAGATTCAAAATTTATCTAATTAATATAACAAAAGACAGTTTTTATTGCTCACATCATTTAAGAAATTCCAAGGGTTTTCAGACTTCCCAGGTAGCACTAGTGGTAAAGTACCTGTCTGCCAAGGCAGGAGGCATAAGAGAATCAGGTTTGCTCTGTCTGGGTTGGGAAAATCCCTGGGAGGAGGGAATGGTTACCCGCTTTAGTGTTCTTGCCTGGAGAATCCAATGTACAGAGGAGCTTGGTGGGCTACAGTCCATAGGGTTGCAAAGAGCTAAACATGACAGAAGCAACTTAGCATGCACACACAGCAAAAGGTTTTTCAGAGCTCTATGCCAGGAAGTGGCGGGGAGCCAAAGCCAATTTACATTTCCTATTACCTCACAAGTCAGAAAAGGCCATCTAGTGAACTCCCCAACTGAGAAATGTTAATTTAATAGAGAGGTAGAGGTAATTACCTCTGTAAAGGTAATTCCAGATATAGGGCTTGATTTTTGGCAATAATATCCAAAGGGAGCATAATGTCAGACATCAAATTCTAGGATAGAAATCAGAAAATCTGCATTCTGTTCTCACATCTATTACAAATCAAATAAGACCCAGTGTAAGCCACATTCTGTCTGCTAATCATTTAGATAGTAGACCTTGGCATTACGAAGAGGTTAAAGGATTAAATGTAAGAATTAAACTGACCTGAAAGAAAATAGATCGCCAGCTATTTCTCTGGCAAAAATAAGTTTACTCAGGATCAGCAAAGAATTGCAATTCATGGTCTACAATAGTACTGAGACATGAGCATGTCCCCACCCAGCAAAGGAAAGGAGAAAAGGAATTTAGGATGATGAAAGTAAACAAAGAGTCTGGCGCTGACTCTTTTTTTTAAATATAAATTTATTTATTTTAATTGGAGGCTAATTACTTTACAATATTATAGTGGCTCTGCCATACATTGACATGGATCTGCCATGGGTGTACATGTGTTCCCCATCCTGAATCCCCCTCCCACCTCCCTCCTCATCCCATCCCTCTGGGTCATCCCAGCGCACCAGCCCCGAGCACCCTGTCTCATGCATCGAACCTGGACTGGGATCCGTCTCACATATGATAATATACATGTTTCAGTGCCATTCTCCCAAATCATCCCACCCTCTCCCTCTCCCACAGAGTCCAAAAGACATCTATACATCTGTGTCTCTTTTGCTGTCTTGCATACAGGGTTATCATTACCATCTTTCTAGATTCCATATATATGTGTTAGTATGCTGTATTGGTGGTTTGTTTCTGGCTTACTTCACTCTGTCTATTAGGCTCCAGTTTCATCCACTTCACTAGAACTGATTCAAATGTATTCTTTTTAATGGCTGAGTAATACTCCATTGTGTATATGTACCACAGCTTTCTTATCCATTCATCTGCTGATGGGCATCTAGGTTGCTTCCATATCCTGGCTATTATAAACAGTACTGTGATGACCATTGGGGTACACATATCTCTTTCAATTCTGGTTTCCTTGGTGTGTATGCCCAGCAGTGGGGTTGCTGGGTCATATGGCAGTTCTATTTCCAGTTTTTTAAGGAAAGTCCACACTGTTCCCCATAGTGGCTGTACTAGTTTGCATTCCCACCAACAGTGTAAGAGGGTTCCCTTTTCTCCACACGCTCTCCAGCATTTATTGCTTGTAGACTTTTGGATCGCAGCCATTCTGACTGTCATGAAATGGTACCTCACTGTGCTTTTGATTTGCATTTCTCTGATAATGAGTGATGTTGAGCATCTTTTCATGTGTGTGTTAGCCATCTGTATGTCTTCTTTGGAGAAATGTCTGTTTAGTTCTTTGGCCCATTTATGGATTGGGTCGTTTATTTTTCTGGAATTGAGCTGTAGGAGTTGCTTGTATATTTTTGAGATTAATTCTTTGTCAGTTGCTTCATTTGCTATTATTTCCTCCCATTCTGAAGGCTGTCTTTTCACCTTGCTTATAGTTTCCTTTGTTGTGCAAAAGCTTTTAAATTTAATTAGGTCCCATTTGTTTATTTTTGCATTTATTTCCAATACTTTGGGAGGTGGATCTTAGAGGATCCTGCTGTGATTTGTGTCGGAGAGTGTTTTGCCTATGGGTTCCTCTAGGAGTTTTATAGTTTCTGGTCTTATGTTTAGATCTTTAATCCATTTTGAGTATGAGAGTCCCTTGGACTGCAAGGAGATCCAACTAGTCCATTCTGAAGGAGATCAGCCCTGGGATTTCTTTGGAAGGAATGATGCTAAAGCTGAAACTCCAGTACTTTGGCTACCTCATGCGAAGAGTTGACTCATTGGAAAAGACTCTGATGCTGGGAGGGACGGGGGGCAAGAGGAGAAGGGGACAACAGAGGATGAGATGGCTGAATGGCATCACTCACTCGATGGACGAGAGTCTGGGTGAACTCCGGGAGTTGGTGATGGACAGGGAGGCCTGGCGTGCTTCGATTCACGGGGTCACAAAGAGTCGGACACGACTGAGCGACTGAACTGAACTGAACTGATGGTGTTAGAAAGTGTTCTAGTTTCATTCCTTTACAAGTGGTTGACCAGTTTTCCCAGCACCACTTGTTAAACAGTTTGTCTTTTCTCCATTGTATATTCTTGCCTCCTTTGTCGAAGATAATGTGTCCATAGGTGCATGGATTTATCTCTGGGCTTTCTATTTTGTTCCATAGATCTATATTTCTGTCTTTGTGCCAGTACCATACTGTCTTGATGACTGTAGCTTTGTAGTAGAGCCTGAAGTCAGGCAGGTTGATTCCTCCAGTTCCATTCTTCTTTCTCAAGATTGCTTTGGCTATTCGAGGTTTTTTGTATTTCCATACAAATTGTGAAATTATTTGTTCTAGTTCTGTGACAAATACCATTGGTAGCTTGATAGGGGTTGCATTGAATCCATAGATTGTTTTGGGTAGTATACTCAATTTCACTGTATTGATTCTTCCAATCCATGAACATGATATATTTCTCCATCTATTTGTGTCCTCTTTGATTTCTTTCATCAGTGTTTTATAGTTTACTGTATATAGGTCTTTTGTTTCTTTAGGTAGATGTATTCCTAAGTATTTTATTCTTTTCGTTGCAATGGTGAATGGAATTGTTTCCTTAATTTCTCTTTCTGTTTTCTCATTGTTAGTGTATAGGAATGCAAGGGATTTCTGTGTGTTAACTTTATATCCTGCAACTTTACTATATTCATTGATTAGCTCTAGTAATTTTCTGGTAGAGTCTTTAGGGTTTTCTATGTAGAGGATCATGTCATCTGCAAACAGTGAGAGTTTTACTTCTTCTTTTCCAGTCTGGACTCCTATTATTTCTTTTTTGGCTCTGATTTCTGTGACCAAAACTTCCAAAACTATGTTGAATAATAGTAGTGAGAGTGGGCACCCTTGCTTGTTCCTGATTTTAGGGGAAATGCTTTCAATTTTTCACCATTGAGGATAATGTTTGCTGTGGGTTTGTCATATATAGCTTTTACTATGTTGAGGTATGTTCCTTCTATTCCTGCTTTCTGGAGGGTTTTTTTTTTTTTATCATAAATGGATGTTGACTCTTTTCATTGACTGAGTCCCTGCCAGGAAAGAAGAGAAGTCTTCTTCCTGTTGGGCTCTGCTATCCACTCGGGGTGTGAGAGCTGCCCCTTCTGGTCTTCTAACTTTATTTAATTGAAGCTTCTGCCTATTAATTTTTTACAAAAGAAAGTGATTATCTATAATTAAATTTGTGTTGTATTATAAAGTGTGAAAACCTCAAATTCGTTTCAACCTTGTGTGTGTTCTAAGTTGCTTCAGTGGTGTCTGACTCTTTGTGACCTAATGGACTGTAGCCTGCCAGGCTTCTCTGTCCATGGGATTCTCCAGGCAAAAATACTGGAGTGGGTTGCCATGCTCTCCTCCAGGAGGACGTCCCAACCCAGGGATCAAACCCTTGTCTCATGTCTCCTACATTCACAGACATGGGTTGTTTACCACTAGAAAGAATCTGCCTGCAATGCAGGAGACACAGGTTCAATTACTGGGTCAGGAAGATCCCTTGGAGAAGGAAATGGCAAGCCACTCCAGTATTCGTGCCTGAAAAATCCCATGGACAGAGGAGACTGGTGGGCTACAGTCCAGAGTCACAAAGAGTAAGTCATGACTGAGAGACCAAGCACATAGCACCATCTGGGAAGCCTTTTGACCTTAGAAATGTAGTAAAAAATACTCAGAAGTATTCTTTGATTTTGATTAAAATTCTGTCTTGGGACTTTGAGTCATTGCACAGAATTTTCTTTATTTGACAAAGGAGAGAATACCCATCTAGTTTCCCGATTCCACGTACTCCTGGCTAGTCATACAAAGTTCCATGTTCTTTAGTTTGTAAACACAAAAGTCCTTCTGAAAAATAGCAACCTTATTGGAAACACCATTTAACAACCTAATAGGACTACTTTGAAAAGCCAGTACACATATTTTTGATAAATTTATTTAAACATTGATACATAGACAATATAAGTTAAAAAATTCAGTGACATGAGCTTTTGTCATTTTCCTAATGTAGTTCATGAACTCCTGCTGCCTGATCACATTAGATCAGATCAGATCAGATCAGTTGCTCAGTTGTGTCCGACTCTTTGCAAGCCCATGAATCACAGCACGCCAGGCCTCTTGACCATCACCAACTCCCGCAGTTCACTCAGACTCACGTCCATCGAGTCAGTGATGCCATCCAGCCATCTCATCCTCTGTCGTCCCCTTCTCCTCTTGCCCCCAATCCCTCCCAGCATCAGAGTCTTTTCCAATGAGTCAACTCTTTGCATGAGGTGGCCAAAGTACTGGAGTTTCAGCTTTAGCATCATTCCTTCCAAAGAAATCCCAGGGCTGATCTCCTTCAGGATGGACTGGTTGGATCTCCTTGCAGTCCAAGGGACTCTCTAGAGTCTTCTTCAACACCACAGTTCAAAAGCATCAATTCTTCGGTGCTCAGCCTTCTTCACAGTCCAACTCTCACATCCATACATGACCACAGGAAAAACCATAGCCTTGACTAGATGAACCTTTGTTGGCAAAGTAATGTCTCTGCTTTTGAAAATGCTATCTTGGTTGGTCATAACTTTCCTTCCAAGGAGTAAGCATCTTTTAATTTCATGGCTGCAGTCACCATCTGCAGAGATGTTGGAGCCCAGAAAAATAAAGTCTGACACTGTTTCCACTGTTTCCCCATCTATTTCCCATGAAGTGATGGGACCAGATGCCATGATCTTCGTTTTCTGAATGTTGAGCTTTACGCCAACTTTTTCACTCTCCACTTTCACTTTCATCAAGAGGCTTTTTAGTTCCTCTTCACTTTCTGCTATAAGGGTGGTGTCATCTGCATATCTGAGGTTATTGATATTTCTCCTGGTAATCTTGATTCCAGCTTGTGTTTCTTCCAGTCCAGCGTTTCTTATGATGTACTCTGCATATAAGTTAAATAAACAGGGTGACAATATACAGCCTTGACGTACTCTTTTTCCTATTTGGAACCATTCTGTTGTTCCATGTCCAGTTCTAACTGTTGCTTCCTGACCTGCATACAAATTTCTCAAGAGGCAGCTCAGGTGGTCTGGTATTCCCATCTCTTTCAGAATTTTCCACAGTTTATTGTGATCCACACAGTCAAAGGCTTTGGCATAGTCAATAAAGCAGAAATAGATGTTTTTCTGGAACTCTCTTGCTTTTTCCACAATCCAGCGGATGTTGGCAATTTGATCTCTGGTTCCTCTGCCTTTTCTAAAACCAGCTTGAACATCAGGAAGTTCACGGTTCACATATTGCTGAAGCCTGGCTTGGAGAATTTTAAGCATTACTTTACTAGCGTGTGAGATGAGTGCAATTGTGTGGTAGTTTGAGCATTCTTTGGTATTGCCTTTCTTTGGGATTGGAATGAAAACTGACCTTTTCCAGTCCTGTGGCCACTGCTGAGTTTTCCAAATTTGCTGGCATATTAAGTGCAGCACTTCACAGCATCATCTTTCAGGATTTGGAATAGCTCAACTGGAATTCCTGATCACATAATAATAATAATCACATAATAAATGAAAAAACATGCTGAAAATTTCTTACCTTCTGAAGTTTGACTCATGACTTTCAAAAATACAGTGAAGAGCTCTTTACCTGTCTCTGACCAGTCCACTCCTCTGCCAGTGTGGGTTGTACAAGGAAGTATCGACTTAACAAATATTCACAACCTGAAAGTTGAGTTATGTTTTATTTGCTGGGAAGCTTTAGGACTTCAAGCCCAGGAGAGAGTATCTCAGGTAACCCTGAGACAACTGCTCTGAGGAGGCAAGAGGAGGAGCCAGGTGATATAGAAGTTTTGCAACAAAGGGCAGGTGGTCTGAACCTCAAAAGATTGTTGTTAATCAAAGAAAACCAGATAAATTCCCAAGTTAAGAAATTTAGTGCTTTTCTACGTATGGGATGATGTAAGCGTCTAGGCTTACTGAAATCCTTCCTTTGATATGTACCTCAGCTATCTGCGGCTAGTATCCTGTATTTTCACATCCTGCGCTTCCTTGGGGCTCACTATAGAGAGTGGCTATAGTATGATGGCTGCAAGATGGCAGGTACTTCTTTTCCTTCCTGTGTTCTCTCAGGGCTCATCGGCTCACATTGGAGTGCTGCAACTGCTGATGACTGTGACATCCTTATTTACTGATATGATAGGAAATATTCCATTTCTCAGAAGGGACCCCCAAACTCTTCTAGACTCTGACTTAAGTCTTTAAAAGGAAGAGAGGTCTTGTTCACTTTTTTTGCATTATTTTAGGTTAAACTATTTATATTTTTTTGTGTAAAGATTTCCTTTAAAAATGTGATTGATTCTCATCTTTCAGCACCTGTAAAAACTTAATTCAAAGCCTAGTTGCCATCAGGATTTTGACCACTCACACAATGAAAACTCACATGGAGATAAATGTTTAGAGAGAGAATCATATCATTTAGGAGGCTTTCATTTGCAAGTTACACAAAACTCAATCTAACTTAATTTAAGAAAAAATGTGGAATTTACTGGCTTATGTAACTCAACACTCCAAGGCTAGATTCGATTTTAGGAGAGAGTATCCAGGATTTAATCAGTATAACCAGTTCCAGCTTCTTTTTTCTTTTTCTTGGTTCTGTCTGAACAGATAGAGCCTGTTCTGTTCAGACAGAGCCAAGACTTTTTCAGAAGCTGACTCTGAGACATGATTAAATGTGCAAGGATATTAGGAGAAGTGGTTATGTGAATGGAAATAGGGGGTAAGCTGGGAGTGTCTAGAGAGCTATCAGACCTCAGTGCAGTGAAAGAGAGAGAGAGAAAGAGAGAAGCAGAGACAGAGAATGGATATAAGTGTCCTAGACATCTATGCAGTGTAAGAAAAGCTCAGTAAACCTTCTGAGAGTCCTTGGGTTAAACAGCAAAGAAGCTAAAAATCATGGGAGTCCATTTTAGAACTCTTAAATTGATAGGGAGCTGCTATAGAAGGAGATTTCATGATTCAGATTCAAATTTCTTTAATTATAATTGGCTGGACCTGGTTACATGCTCAATCCTGACTTACTGAGATAGGGGTTTGGATGCAGCATTGACTTAAGCCCAAGAAGGCCTACCAAGGAACTGAAAGAAATATTGTTGCTGTTTAGTCACTAAGTCATGTATGACTCTTTGCAACCCCATGAATTGTAGCCTACCAAGCTTCTATGTCCATGGGATTTTCCAGGCAAGTCTACTGGAGTGGGTTGCTATTTCCTTCTTCAAGGGATCTTCCCGATCCAGGGATCCTTTACCACTGAGCCACCTGGGAAGCTGAAAGAAATATTAGTCCTTCCCTATAACTGTTAGGTTGCTTTTGACTGAATGTGAGAAAAATTCCAAGTGGAATTAGCTTAAACAATGAAGACATTTATAAATCACATATATTAATAATAGAGGCTTCCCAGGTGGTGCTAGTGGTAAAGAAACCGCCTGCCAATGCAGCAGACATAAGAGATGTAGGTTTGATTTCTGGGTGGGGAAGATCCCCTGGAGGAAGTGATGGCAACCCACTCTAGTATTCTTGCCTGAAGAACTCCATGAACAGAGGAGCCTGGCAGGCTACAATCCATAGGATCGCAAAGAGTCAGACACGACTGAAGCAACAGAGCACGCACACACACGTATTAATAATAGAAAGTCAGAGAGAAGGTAGGATCCAGGCATGGTTCAGATAAAATATGGCTCTGTCTCTTTACAGCTCTTCAAGGGTTGGCTTTATTATCACGCTGATTTCCTATGAGATATTAAGATGTCTATCAGCAGCAACTGAGGAAAAAATATCTCCTTTTTTTATAACAAGCCTGGGAAAGTGAAAATGCCATGAACCATGGTGAGATTAGTTTCCCTAAGTGCGATGATTAATTTTATGTGTCAACTTGGCTAGGCTATGGTGCTCAGTTGTTTGGTCAAACATCAGTCTAGATATTGCTGTGATGATAGATTTTATGTGTGATTAAACATTTACAATTAGTTGACTTCAGCAGATTACCCTCCATAATGTGGTTGAGCCCCATCCAAACATTTAAAGGCCTTAAGAACAAAGATTGAGGTTTCTTAAAGGAGGAATTCTACCACAAGACTGCAACACAGAAATCTTGCCTGAGTTTTAGTTGCTGGCATGCATCTCAGATTTCTACTCAAGACCACAACTTATCTGAATTTCCAGCCTTCCGGCTTTCCCCACCATTTCAAATTTGCCAATACTCTTCACAGTGGCGTGAGCCAATTCCTCAAAATAAATCTCACTTTCTGTTTAAATCCTATTGGTTTTGTTTTTCTGGGACTAGTAAAGACCAAATGAAGGAGGATTAAATGCTAGAACAAAATTTGAATCCTGTGAGAAGCAAAAAGGAGTAAATGGAGGTGCTGTTGTCAAGAATAATATTTATTAAACTGACAGTAGCTTCACAGTCAGGAAATTCAGAGGAATGGCTATTGAAAAGACTGACAACAAATAATCCTACAACAGTATAGGTTTGTCACATCCAATTTGGTTAAGAATATGAATAAAATTTTACCCTAATAAATTTTGATAAATCAAGGACTAGTCCCTCCTAAAAAAAAAAAACCCTGCAGATTTCAATTTCAAAGAAACTATGCAAGAAACCATTAGATCACCTAGTTTTTTTTTTTTTTAAACTTTACATAATTGTATTAGTTTTGCCAAATATCAAAATGAATCCACCACAGGTATACATGTTTGATCTGAGTCTTAGGACATGCCGAGACTGGATCTGACACATCATTTGTGAGGGAAAGAAGAGGGAGGCATAACTAAGATTTGAACAAGTGATTAGTAACTAATAAAGTAAACATATAATAAACTGTATGGGTTATATATTTAAATTTATTATATTGTCGTTTTTATCTGATTTTATAAGGACAAAATCATTTTCTCACAACTGATCATCTTTTCAGTCTTGGATCCTTTGATGGAGTGAGCACAAGCACATCAGATGAAAAGCGTGCTTTTTGGGCCCTTCATCACTCACCAGCTTGCTGCTTCTAGAGGGGTCATTGGAACAGAACTTTACAGTTCCTGATGAAAAAAGGAAGTAATTGTTTTTCTTTTTACAGTGAACCCTTAAGTGACTCACCCACTCCTCTGTGTTCAGTCACAGTTTTTATCCTGAAAGAGATTGTTTCTTTTTGCTGAATGCATAATCATTGCATCAGTGTCTATTCCCTGATCCCTAAAAGGGAGATTTCCATTTCTCTCCAGCACTTGTTTCATGTTGCATCATACTGACCAACTAGAGTGGTTGCGGCTAAAAGACAAAATAAGCCAGGGTTTTGTTTCTCAGATCATGCCAGGTTTCAGTTCAAATGTTCACTGTCTGTCCTCTCCCGGAAGAACCCCTTAGGGAGGGCTTATTTCCTTTCCTTTCTTCTCCATCATGTTTCTGGTACAAAACGAAAGAAAGAAAAGAACAGGGCTGGCACAAGTGACATTTTAAAAGTGGATGCTAAACCCTGAGTTTACTGTACTATGAGAACATTTCCTGGGCTGTGAAACAACTTACTGATGAATATAAAATAAATATGCATTGCGTGAAATCCTTTTAGTAATGTCATAAAGCATTATCAGAGTTCAGAGAACCAAGAAATTTTACTCTAAGCTATGTTTTTTTTTTTTTCTTATTTTGCACTCAGTGATGGCAGATCAGGGAAAACCAACTATAGTAAGTTAATTTTTAGTTTTCCTGTGTCCTATCAAACTACTAAAGTCAGTTACAAATTCCAAGTACACTAATTCTAAATAAAGAAAGAAATTAACATTCATTTGACTTGTTACTCTATGCCAGGCACTCTGGCAGGTGCTTTTACTTCTCTCAATATCCCCATTTTACTGACGAGGAAACAGAGGCTCAGAGACTAAGCAACTTGTCCAAGTTCAAACCAGTGTCAGTCTTCTACAGCTTGATGAGTAGTGTTTTTCAGTGCCTTAGATGTGATTTGTCATGAATCCTTACATTAATAGGATGATCATTTTCAGGGAGGTGGGAAAATCATCACTAGTTATTGAACGCCCAGTTTTCACCTGGCACCTGCTTGGCAGATTTGTTTATGGCATCTTAAAATTCCCATTTTTCTAGATGAGGAAATTAAGAGTTTGAGAAGGTAGATAGTAAGTCCAAGATCACACGGGTGTGCATAGAGGCACAAGAAGTTAAAATCAGATATTTCTGACCCCACCTTACTCCTCTGGGCAAAAACTGTGTCACTTTGGATGAAAGTTTTTCAGACTTCAATATACCATTGTTATTGGGGCTAAGTTTTTAGTAATCTTGAACATCATTTTGTGAAACAGCAAAGCACCTAAGAGCAATTAATGACAAGGACATGAAATACACATAATAAATTCGTAGACTGGGAAGTGTATCATGTCCTTTCTCCACTTATGAATGGGCTGAGAAAGTGTATGTCTTGAGAAAGTGATTTAGAAAATGCTCCACATCCTATGTCCATGAAACAAATATGGTTCAATATTACCCCTTCTGAAAGAATCCATTTTCTTTCCTGCATATACTCCTTCTCCCTCTCTTATATGATGTCAACATCAGGACCTTTTCATAGTGAAATCATGATTATAAAAGAATTTTATAATTCATAGGGTCTTCGTTACAATGTATTAAGCCCATCCTTCCTTCGTTGGCATCACTATGTAAATGATATATATATATGAATGTCTGTAAAACCCATAAGTATGTTTGAGTTGGGCCTTGTTTATATAGCAAGATCTGAAAGTTATGTGATTTATATATTGATAACTACTATTAAATTGGATAACAAATTATGCTGGCAGTTATACTTTATTTCAGCTTAATGAATATTTGTTAGATGTCTATCATTTCAGGTACTGGAATAATGGCTGGGGATGTTTAGCTGAACAAAAGTGTGCTGTCCAGTTGCCCTAAAGAGAGAGATGAATAAGCAGATGGTTCCCACTTACCAGGATATGAGATAAGATAGAGGAGGGTACAGAAAGGTGGTGATGTACAGGTGGTGGGCTCCCCTGGAACAGATGGCCCAGATTCCCAATTCACAGATCTTCCCATGGTCCATCCTTTCTGTGGCTCTTAGAAAAGAAGGATATGAGCAGATAAACTCTGTTTTTTTGCCTACACTATTTGCATGCTTGTGTCTTTTCTGTGTAACTTGGTAGGTTAACTTCAGTTCAGTTCAGTCGCTCAGTCGTGTCCAACTCTTTGCGACCCCATGAACCGCAGCATGCCAGGCCTCCCTGTCCATCACCAACTCCTGGAGTTCACCCAAACCCATGTCCATTGAGTCAGTGATGCCATCCAGCCATCTCATCCTCTGTTGTCCCCTTCTCCTCCTACCCTCAATCTCTCCTAGCATCAGGGTCTTTTCAGATGAGTCAGCTCTTCGCATCAGGTGGCCAAAGTATTGGAGTTTCAGCTTCAGCATTAGTCCTTCCAATGAACACCCAGGACTGATCTCCTTTAGGATAGACTGGTTGGATCTCCTTGCAGTCCAAGGGACTCTAAGAGTCTTCTCCAACACCACAGTTCAAAAGCATCAATTCTTCAGTGCTCAGTTTTCTTTATAGTCCAACTCTCACATCCATACATGACCACTGGAAAAACCATAGCCTTGACTAGACGGACCTTTGTTGACAAAGTAATGTCTCTGCTTCTCAATATGCTGTCTAGGTTGGTCATAACTTTCCTTCCAAGGAGTAAGCGTCTTTTAATTTCATGGCTATAATCACCATCTGCAGTGATTTTGGAGCCCAGAAAAATAAAATCTCTCACTGTTTCCACTATTTCCCCATCTATTTGCCATGAAGTTATGGGACCGGATGCCATGATCTTAGTTTTCTGAATGTTGAGCTTTAAGCCAACTTTTTCACTCTCCTCTTTCACTTTCATCAAGAGGCTTTTTAATTCTTCTTCCCTTTCTGCCATAAGGGTGGTGTCATCTGCATATCTGAGGTTATTGATATTTCTCCTGGCAATCTTGATTCCAGCTTGTGCTTCCTCCAGCCCAGCGTTTCTCATGATGTACTCTGCATAGAAGTTAAATAAGCAGGGTGACAATATACAGCCTTGATGTACTCCTTTTCCTATTTGGAACCAGTCTGTTGTTCCATGTCCAGTTCTAAGTGTTGCTTCCTGACCTGCATACAGATTTCTCAAGAGGCAGGTCAGGTGGTCTGGTATTCCCATCTCTTTCAGAATTTTCCACAGTTTATTGCGATCCACACAGTCAAAGGCTTAAGTTAACTTTGAAGGAGGAAAATTTGGTATATAATTTGATTTTCTCTAACCGCTAGAGTGAGTTGGATTTCTAATACTTTGGGATGAAGTATTAAGTACATTAAGTACACACCATATGTATGGCCTTCCCAGGTGGCTCAGTGGTAAAGAATCCTCCTGCCAACAGGAGATGCAGATTCAATCTCTGGGTCAGGAAGATCTGCTGGAGAAGGAAATGGCAATCAATTCCAGTATTCTTGCCCTGGAAATCCCATGGACAGAGGAGCCTGGCAGGCTACAGTTCATGGGGTCACCAAAGAGTTGGACACAACTTAAGGACTAAATAGCAACAACAATATATGTCATATGCATATTACATTTGAACTGGAAATATCTGATTTGGTCCTAAATGGGGCTTTTCAGAGTACTCCTTTTGCATGGAGAATCAACAATCTTGATTTATCTTATATTTCTTGTTCAATAAATAAGCCTATTTATTGAAAAAAGTTTTCATGAAATTAATAGAGTCCATTAGCTCTTGAAAAAACAATTCACTAGGAGCTGAAGATATAAGGAATTTAATAAATAGGTCAAAAATTTTGGGAAGCTTACCTTAAGTCATGATTTTAAATTAATTTCTATTCCTTTGTTGGATGTGTTCACATGCTCTGATAAATATGCTAATGGTATACAGGAAAGTAAAGTTTTGATGAAATAACAAATTGAGTGATACTTAATTATCTGAAGAGACATTTGACCTCATTTCTAATAAGAGAGATGCAAATAAGACAGTATTGGTATGTTGTTTTTTACCTTTTAGATGGGAAAAATCCAAAATTTAAATGACATACTCTATGGCAGGAGTATTTTTTCTCTCAAATATTATTGTTGGGATTATCAAATGGTAAAATATACCTACAGGAAAATCTGGTAGTTATGCAGTGTATAAATTAATTATTGCTGGATAACAATCTACACCAGCTATAACTAATGTATACACTATATTTAAGAGCTTAAAATGATAACCATGTATTCAGTTCACAGTTCTATGAATTAGAAATTTAAGTTGCACTCAGCTGAGTAGTTCTTCAGTTCTTTGCTTGGTTCTCTTTGCTTAGTTCACTACTTAGAGAAAGTAATCTTTTGAAGATTGAATTGGTTGACCATAGTTAGACCATCTCACTTATCTGGGGCATTGGCTGAGAGAAGCAAGTTGATTTAGCTCTTATCTAAGTGTTGTTTTATCCTTCAGTAGGCTTGATTGACAGAGAAGGCAATGACACCCCACTTCAGTACACTTGCCTGGAAAATCCCATGCACAGAGGAGCCTGGTGGGCTACAGTCCATGGGGTCGCTAAGAGTCAGACATGACTGAGTGACTTCATTTTCACTTTTCACTTTCATGCATTGGAGAAGGAAATGGTGACCCACTCCAGTGTTCTTGCCTGGAGAATCCCAGGGATGGGGGAACCCCGAGGACTGCCATCTATGGGGTTGCACAGAGTCAGACACGACTGAAGTGACTTAGTAGAAGCAGCAGCAGCAGCAGCAGTAGGCTTGATTGAAATTGTTTACCTCTTGGAAGCAAGAATCCTGAAAGGGAGCAGATGTACAGCAAGGCTATTTGAAGCATAGGATCAAAATTGCACGTGATCACTTTCACCACATTCTACTGAACAAAGCAAGGCACAAGGCTAGCTAATGCAATAAGTGGGGAAATAGACTATCAGTTGATGGGAGGAGTCACAGAGACTCAGGGCCAGGGTATGTAAATATAGATAGGAGAATAGTTGAGGTCGTATTTGCAAATAACCTACAATATCTAGCAAAATAAGAATTGCTTTTAGCCTGTCTCAGAGAAATCCCAAGTCAGATATCTACCCACAGAAAACATGAAAAAGTCATGTTATTCATATGTCATATGCTATTCATGGGAGCACTCTTTGTGAGCTCCTAGCAAAAAAATGGAAAACCTCAAAAAAGTCTATCAACAGTCAATTCATTCAATAAAGCATGGTGCATCCACACAATGGCATACTGAGAAGGGGTATATGTGAAACAAAAATGCCTAGGAATTGAAAACTGTTGAAGCTGTGTCATTATGCTTTCCTCTGTACTTCCATACATGTATCAAAATTTTCCTTTGAGCTAGGCTTCAGCAGCATATGAACCGAGAACTTCCAGATGTACAAGCTGGGCTTATAAAAGGCAGAAGAACCAGAGATCAAATTGCCAAAATCTACTGGATCACAGAGAAAGCAAGAGAATTCCAGAAAAACATCTACTTCTGTTTCATTGACTATGCTAAAGCCTTTGACTGTGTGGATCACAAGAATCTGTGGAAAATTCTTGAAGTGATGGGAATACCAGGCCACATTACCTGCCTCTTGAGAAACCTGTTTGCAGGCTAAGAAGCAACAGTTAGAATCAGACATGGAACAACGGGCTGGTTCCAAATTGGGAAAGGAGTACGACAAGGCTGTATATTGTCACCCTGCTTATTTAAGTTACATGCAGAGTACATCATGTGAAATGCAGGCTGGAGGAAGCATAAGCTGGAATCAAGATTGCTGGGAGAAATATCAATAACCTTAGATATGCAGACATAACCATTCGAATGGCAGAAAGTGAAGAGGAACTAAAGAGCCTCTTGATGAGGATGAAAGAGGACAATGAAAAAGCTGGTTAAAATCAAATATTAAAAAAACTAACATCATAGCATCTGGTCCCATCACTTCATGGCAAACAGAAGGGGAAAAATTGGAAGCAGTGACAGATTTTCTTTCCTTGGGCTCCAAAATCACTGTGGACCATGACTGCAGCCATGAAATGAAAAGACACTTGTTCCTTGGAAGGAAAGCTATAATAAACCTAGACAGCATATTAAAAAACAGAGATGTCACTTTGCTGACAAAGTCTGTATAGTCAAAGCTATGGTTTTTCAAGTAGTCACGTACAGATGTGAGAGTTGGACTATAAAGAAGGTTGAACACTGAAGAATTGATGCTTTTGAATTGTGGTGCTGGAGAGGACTCTTGAGAGTCCCTTGGACTGCAAGGAGACCAAACCAGTCAATCCTAAAGGAAATCAGTCCTGAATATTCATTGGAAGGACTGATGCCAAAACTGAAGCTCCAATAATTTAGCCACCTGATATAAAGAGCTGACTTATTTCCTGATGCTGGGAAGGATTGAAGGCAAAAGAAGTGGGCAGAAGAGGATTAGATGGTTAGATAGCATCACTGACTCAATGGACATGAATTTGAGCAGACTCCAAGAAACAGTGAAAGACAGGGGAGCCTGGCATGCTATAGTCCATGGGGTAGAAAAGAGTTGAACACGACTTAGTAACTGAACAGCAACAGTCAAAATTATCATAATAAAAAGGAAGAAAATGGACATGATTCCTTTTTTCATGACCCATAAACACAAAATCAAGAAATAAAATGAAATAGAAAAGGAACCCTACTACCTCCTTTTTGTCAAAGGGTCATGTTATATCTCCAAGAGGTAAGCTGTTTACATCTAAAGTGCTGTAAACAATTTAGCTGAAGTCAAAAAATATTCATCAAAATTCTGTTTTTCTTGGCTAACGGAGAAGTCCATCAATTGGCAAGCCTGGCAGCATCTCCCTAGGGGCACATATGTTATAGGAAGAAAATAATTGTGTGTTCAGTGTAAATATTCTCAAACTTTCTACAGCCTGCATCTTGTTAAACAAACTACTTGCACTGACTTAGAAACCAACTGCTGATGTAAAAAAAGTTTCCCTTTTTGACATGTCTTTTTTCTCTGCCTTTGCTATATCAGCTCTTTGTTTAAAGCATGAATAAACTGCTATTATTTAAAAATCCATGCAACCAGAAGCCCCAGTTTTATACTGAACATGTTAACAAATTGTCCATAGATTTCTCAAAATAGCCCTTATTCTCATATGTCATTTTATAAAGTGTTTCTCTCAACCAACTCTTTGACAAATATCTCCAACCATACCAGTTGCTGGAAAATATCACAAAGGCCATATCTCTAAGGGAAAAAAAATCTCTCCCTTTGAATCCTTCTTTATTGGAAGTTGAGGAGCAAGTTTCTGTTGTCTTCCCATATTTGGGATGGAAATTTATTCTGAAGACTGGGCAAAGGCTTATGGATGTTTTAGACCAATGAATAGAGCAAGAAGCATTTTGTGTTCTCAGTTTGCCAAGTTATACTTCTGGTCTCACACGCTGAAAATTTTAACAATTCCAGAAGTCTTTAATTGGACTCTTCCCTATCTGACCTGTTTTGATAGGTGAATGGGTACTATCAGCAAATAGCAAGAAGATAGCACTTGAAAGGGACATCGAGCTTTTCTAATATTTGCAACTAACCTCTTGACCCTATGCAACTGAAGCTTTTAATGATTACCAGATTGTACAACTTTTCTCCATGTTTATTTTCAGTTGATCTACCTTTTAATTTTTTTCATCAGTTTATTTTTATTAGATCAACAGGAGCCTCTCTTATCTGTTTCATAAGCCCATACCCTTGCCAATCTTTTTTTTGACCACACCATGTGGCATGTGGGATCTGTCCCCTGACCAGGGATCAAACCCTTGTTCCCTGCCTTGGAAGTGTGGATTCTTAACCACTGGACTACCAGGCACGTCCCTCTAAACCACAGTAATCTTCATCACTTATCCCACACTCTCCTTGGACATCTCTGATGTGTTTATGGGTTAGCTATCAATCTGTTGCTTGAGTTTATTTGTTCCAAACATTATGAAGTATATAGTATCCAAAAAAATGTATAAAGTATCATCTACTTGCAAGGCATTGAAAAACAGATGTTAGAATGAAGGCATCAGATTCCATGGATCTCTAGCTGAAAATAGGTTCATCAGAAAGAAATTCTGACATTAAGATTAAGGGTGAGGGGAAGAGACAAAAAGACAAGGAAGAAATTAAAGGATATGAATCTTCATTCTATTTTATTATTTATGAAATTTTTAAACCAAGGATCAAAATATAATAATTTTTTTTGCTATTAACATATTCATTCTACTAAATTTGGTCCTTAAAAAGAAGTCAATCAAACCCAAGAGAAAAAAAGTGTGGGGAAACAAGAGTTTAGTACAAGACAGGTTCTTATGTAACAGTGCACTTCTTCAAATTACCAGCATCCATGTCTTAATCACTCCCATGGCACAGACATCAAAGTATCTTTGAATCCTGGAGGAAAATGTGTGCCAATTAATTAACCTGTTTTTATCTATGAGTCTCTATCATGGTAAATTAAATATGTAATTCTATAAAGCAAACTCAAAAACAGAAGCCTGTTTTTTGAAGAAGGAAAATAAAAATACTGAATTTAACTTAAAGTTAACTTAGCATTGAAAGATAATGCAAGAAAATTTATCAAATAAAAGGCAAGAGAATAATTAATATTATTTTTCAAAGGATCGTGTGGCAGAGAATATTTTAAATGAGTCAGTTATGTTTTTAATTAGGCAAATAACTAGGTAGCTGATATAATCACTCGTTTCTCTCTCTATTAATTGAAGGGTTTGAGCTATTTAAATTCAGGGAACATCCTTGAGATATTACTTTATTTCATAACAGAATAATATTTGAAGTCAGGTATCAATATGAATATACAGCTGGAGTAGTTGTATTGAGCTCTCTTTTTGCATGAAAGGGAGCTAAAAATGATATTTATTTGCCTTGTTCTTGTTTTCCAGATTATCTCTCATTTTAATAGATAAATTAACAGATCACTCTGGTGAAGATCACATTAACAGAAAGGTATTATTTATTAGACGAATGTGTTTTAAAATCTTGCATCATTTCAATAGGTCTCAAAATAATTAAACTACCTACTCCATCAAGGGAATGAAATACCTCCATGATTAATGTTTTACTGTTATGAATACTTACTTTCTGAATTCCACCACAGTTAATCTCTAAATTCCAAAGTTCTTAAATGTTGCCCTTTTTGTTTTCTTAAATAGTTTCCCTCTGAAAACATGTGACTCAGTTATCTTTATCAGAGTTAAATCACCATGATTACAAACCCTTTAATAGTGAAAGTCAAAAGAAGAGTTAAAACAGTTTCCTTGTTTTTAAAATTCAGAAAGAAAAGTGACGTCTCTATAAGGAATATGAATGGGATGGAAAATGAAATTCTGTAATAGCTACTTTATTCAGTCATTCAGTTGGTTGGTTTGTCAGCAGATATCTATTGAGTGTATTCTGTGGGTGGGGCATTGACCTATGTATGTGTGACAAAGAGAAATTGTGCTTGAGGAGATTGCTCTTTCTTTTTTCTTTTAAATTAATTAATTTATTTTAATTGGAGGATAATTGCTTTATAATATTGTGATGGCTTTTACCATACATCTACATGAATCAGCCACGGGTGCACATGAATCCCCCCACATAATAGAAGGGGGCAGGCAACTAACAACCAACAGAATAAATGTATATGTTATATAGTATGTTAATGATGATCAGCATTATAGAAAAAAGATGGAACAAAGCAGGAAAGTGTGACCAAGAGTGCTGAGGGGCAGAGTGAAGGGAGTTAATTGCAAACTTAAATAGATGCTCAAGGAAGAGCTCATTGAGCATCTGAACAAACACTTAAGAGGTTGGAGAGTTAGTTGTGAGGCCATCTCAGGAGAGGAACATCTCCAGTGGGAAGAGTAATCTTTGCAAAGGCTCTAAAATAAGATGTGTCTGGTTTGTTGGAGCAAAGAGGAACATTGAGGCTGGTGAGTAAGGAGGAGAGTGGCCAGAGAAAGAATCAGATGAATAATAGGAGAGCTGGAGGCTTTCAAGATCACTGTAAAGACCTTGGCTTGTGTTCTGAGTAAAGCGTAGAGTCTTTGGAAAATTTTGAGCAGGCATCTAATTTACATTTTCAAAGGATCAGATCAATTTTTTGGTTGTGTTTTTAATAGACTGAATGAAGAGATAAGAGCAGAATCAGGGGGACAAGTAAGAAGACAATTGCAGGAATCCAGTGACATGATGATGGTGGCTCACACCAACATAGCAACATAAAACTAATGAGAAACAATCTCATTTTAAACACGTTTTGAAAATAGGACAAAAAAGTGAAAGTGAGTGAAAGTCACTCAATCGTATCCAACCCTTTGAGACCCCTTGGACTGCAGCCTGCCAGGCTCTTCTGTCCATGGAATTCTCCAGGCCAGAATACTGGAGTGGGTTGCTATTTCCTTCTCCAAAAGAGGACAAAAAAGTGGTTGTATATACTTAGTGGGAAAGGTTAGGCTTGTCCCAAGGGTCCTGGTTCTGAATTAATTTCTGTTGATGGAGTTGAAACTTCAAGTGTACAGGCCTCCTCTCCCACTGATGAAGGTAGAAGGCCTAGGGAAGCCATGGTTTTAGTCCAGTGTAGGGTTATTTTGACTTTCATTAGGGATGAAACGAATTTACTCCAAGTGTGTCAGCTTCATATTGTACCCTGCTGATGAGAGTTCTTTTATAAAAACATGTTGACATAAAATCATGCTGACACAAAATTAAAAGTTCATTCAGTAAGGGAGTCAGTTATAGACCTCGAAATGTAATTCTTATAAAAGTTTGTTCACTAAAGCATTTAGAGGCAGTGTAGAACAGGATTAATGGCTTGACTTCTAGTCAGACTTGCCAGTTGCAAATACCAGTGTGGCGATTTTGTTAGTCTATTTTTCTTGCTTTACTAACCCTGTCTTATAGGGTTATGAACAGCAAATGAAATGACATATGTAAAGCATTTAAAACATATTCTACATAATAATCAGCCCTATATAAGTCTAAGTGAATACTATTATTTCCTTTTGACACAGAGTGAATACAATGTCATGTGTCATTGCTATGGCTGTCTTTGAACAGCTCTTACCAATCCTTCTCCAAGGTCTTCACTAGATTCTCAACTAATTCCACATCTGTGAAGGAAGTTAATCATCATCTTCTCTTCTTTGCATGTGCATACAAGAAAAACTTGGTTACTCTCTGATTTCAAGAAATTCCTTCACAAGAAAGACTTATAAATCAACAAGGACATATTCTATGTTATCCAGTAGCATCCAACTAGCATCCAACTACCTACTTATGTTCCAGTTAGAGGTCCAACAATAATCTGAAACATATTTTAAACTAAATTTAGATATTGTTTCTGTTGGCAATATGGCACACTAAATATTATGAAGAGTTCCTACTATACAACAATAAAAAATGCTCAATGGAAATTATTTTCAAACTGCTATTTTGAAATAGCAGGAAATCTCTTGAATGCTAAATAAATCTCTCTTAATAATTTTACCCTACCCCCAATGAGGGCCAAGAATGATACAAAACATTCAAGAAAGAAATTTTTATTCTTACATGATCTCTTCCAGAGAATTAAAAAAAAAAATACTCTCTAACTTATTCATTAACCTGCAAGATCATGACACCAAAACTTGACAAATGAGACTGAGAAAGAAATGCTGAAATATAATATTATTTAAGAATAAGGATACAAAGACCCTAAATCAACTACAAAGAACTGGATCCAGCACTGAATTAAAAAAATATGATCACATGCCATCATGTTGTTGTTTAGTTGCTAAGTCATGTCTGCCTCTTTTGGGACCCTGTGGACTGCTAATTCCAGGCATGCAAAGTGGATTTAATATTGTTTAAACAATGCAATTTTCATAAGAAAAGATAAATGGAGTAAACCACATTATCATTTTACTAGATGCAAAAAGCATTTAATAAAACTAACATACATCCATGATGATATCTCTTTGGAAACTAGAAGTAGAAAGGAAATTCAGTAATATGATGAAGATAATCTACAAAAAAAAAAAAAAAAAAGCAAAATTCATGCTGAAACTTTGAAAGCTTTCCCTTTGAAATCAGAACAGGACAAGGAAATCTGATGCCTCTACTTTACCTCCATTTCTATTCATCTAATATCTATGGTGGGTACTCTCAGTCATACATTAAAGTTAGAAAAAATAAATAGTATAAATATTAAAAAGGAAGTTATAAAACTATCATAACTCGAAGATGGCATTATTTTGTACATAAAAAAAGTCTGAGAGAATCTGAAGATAGAATATTGAGATCAGTAAGAGAGTTTTGCAGATTGGTTGGGTACAAATCCATTTATGAAAAGTTGTTGCACATGATATATTTCTACAAGCTAGCAACAGATTATTAATTTTAAAAATTAAATACATTTTAAAAAGATAACATTTAAAATGTTATTCAGAATAAACATAAGTATAGATGCACCAGGGCAATAATATACAGAATAAAATCAATTCTAACTGACAATAAAAAAATAGGCAAAGACTTGAGCAAATCTTTCGCAAAAGAGGAAACCCAAATGGCTAATAAACATACTGACACATTATTCAACTTGATTAATGATTACAGAAATGAAAATTAAAATTTCCCTTTAATACAGAAATTTAAAAGTCTGATAGCATCATTGATGTGAAGATGTGAAAAAAGGGCCCTTTCGCAGTGCTGGTTCAAGTGTACTTGGTACAACCACAGTGCAAAAAAGTTTACCTTCTCTAGATAAGTTGAAAATATCCATATAATATGATTTAGCAATTCCAGTCCTAGAGAGAGTTTTGTACATGTGCACCAAGGAAAAGAAAATAATGTTTATAATAGTTGCAGACTGAAAATGACCCGTTTATCTATTGATTGTACATCAGGTAAATAGTTTATGGTGCATTTGTGCACCAGAATAACATACAACAGCAGAAATAAAACTTGAGTTGCATGTTAATGTAAATTAATCTCAGAAACAGAATGTTAGCTAAAAGTACAGAACAAAACATGTAGTCAGAATTTATGTGTAACCAAGTTTTAAAATCAGACAAAATTCAACAATATTGCTTAGTGATACATGTGATAAAACTATGATGAAAAGTGAGGAATTTATTATAGTAGAAGTCAGTATAGCAATTACTACTACAAGACAGAAAATGGTACGTGATGTAGGAGAGATGGGAAGTGGGAGTGATGTTTACAGTACTGGTGTTTTTCTTTCTCTTAATATGGGTGGTAATAGCAAGGAATTCCATTAATGATTGTTATTTCATCTTTCATATATCTCTCCTAGATATATTTCACAATTAAGTAGAGCTAAAAAATTATATGACAAAAATATCTTTGTACTAACAAACTAATTAGGAGAATTGCTGTAGAATGTCAGCTTACTTGGCAGTGTCTTCTGGGCTATTTCATATAAATTAGTACACACCTAAATGACTAAATCACTCTGAAGACAAGATTTGTTTAGAGAGATTTAATATAGTATTTGAAAAGATAATCCTTGAAAGAAGAGGTTTATGCCAAAGTACTAATTAATATTTTGTCTTAAAAATTATTGCAGTGGTCTGTCATTACTCTTTTCTCATATAAAATAAGGCAAGTTAGAAAATATACATTTGTAATTTAGAATAATTGATTATTAACAAAGTATTCCTTCCTATGTCTCTGTTACTTTTCCCAGATATTAAATCCCAAACATGCTTCTTGGTTTGTTTGTTTTGCTAGCTATGCTTCTAGGATTTAATCAAATGAATGTCAACAGTGAGCAAACTATCACCAAAGGCCATTGTGAAGCTCCCCTCACCACAGGAAATCTCAGAGACACTTGATTTGAATTCTCTCAAGTTCAGAAATAATAAATTCAGCACCACAAACTTACGGAGAATGAGTCATTTAAAAATAAATACTGAAAAACCTTACTTTCAGAAAAATTCAGAGTGGCAGAGTATCAATTCATCCATGGAGGATAATACCTTTTGCCCTATGCATCCTTCTTAAGCTGACTGACATAGACACCTGTTGATAGATCACTCTCACAAGCTCTGTAGAGGTTTGCTCTAACAAAATGTAAAAGTCTGGTTTCCTTTAAGCTTACATTTAAAAGTCCAGTGGTATGCATGACATCCCTTAACAATGACACCCCTTAACAATGTTCTCCAATTTCAGGTCTCAACCTTCAACTGGAAATTAAGTGAAATCCTGTTCTTTGTTGTGTAAAAATTAATCTTAAAAACTTTATATTTTAAAACATAAATATATTGTGAAGGAAACAACAAATCTGAGAAACTTTTGATGTGATTTTTAAATATGTACATATAATGCATTTTGAATGACCAATTGTGGATCCCTAATAGTTGTATCCACTGCTTGCAAGTACCTCCCAATGGAAAGGAGAAGGCATAGACCTTGCAAAATACAAAACAGATACGGTGATGGACAAAATAGATATGGCAAGGCACAGCAAGGCAGCAAGAATGATTCCAGAAGACTTGGCCAGAGCAATGTAGGGCTTTGTACTGTTTGATGTGAGGGTTTGACAATGCAACTGGTTTCAGCCCATCACTGTTTATATTTCATAACAGAAACATTTTTAAGTCACCAGAGGAAATTGTCTCTTTTATTTGGGGAACAGAGCCTACATCCTTGGCAAAAAGTTAACATTTTCACGTTAATTTAAAAGTTAAATCGCCTATTAATTTAGCAAATAGTGATGCAACAAAGAAGACATATTTGCTTGCTATGAATGTGTGAAAAAGAGATTTGTTAAGCAGGGAGTGGGTTCCATTAGTGCAGCAATTATCATTAAATTTGTAATTAAAAAATACAAATGTCAAATACTAAAGAAAAATCAGTTTTTTGGCAAGAAGACTGTTATGAAACAGGAGCTTTATTATATTTCATGCTTATTGGGATCCCAGGAGTGACTCCAAAACCGAAGTGACTCCAGATAAGTCTTGTGAGTTTTTTTTATAATGGATTCTATTTTTTTTTTTTTTTACTTTACAATAGAGTCTTAAAGATTACAACATTTTTAAGACCCTATGACTATTGCTAAAACTATATGTATACACAAGAATTATGGTTGAAATTACATACTCACTCTTTCTGTCATACTTCAGACTTATATTGTAGATAAGCACAATGAGATTAGAAATTCTGAACCAGATTCAGGATAGAGAAAAAGAATATATATTTTTTTAGTTTTATTGACATTCAATTTATATACTCTGAAATGCACAAAATATACATATATTATTTCCTGGATTTTGGTAAATGTATACATCCATTTCAAACAACAACAATCAGTGTATAAAACATTTCTGCCACCATAGAACACTCCCTGTGCTGTTTTCTCAGGCAATCTCCTCCTCTTCCTGCCCTCAGGAATCATTTTCTGGTATCTATCACCACAGATCAATTTTGTCTATTCTCAAACGTCATATAGATGAAATCATATATCACGCATTTTTGGGGGGATCTGAATTCTTTTGCTCAACATAGTATTTAGAGATTCAACCACGCTGTGCAGTTCAGTAATTCATTCCTTTTTATTGCCGAGAAGTATTCCAGCAATATATGTGGTACATGTGAATATAACACAATTTGGTTACTTATTTTCCAGGTGTTGGACATTTAGGTTGTTTCAGTTTTTAGCTATTGTGGATATGGAGGTGTTGTGACTGTTAAATTAACATTTGTTACATAGAGGCCCAGCGTATCAGATGGTGAGCCAAAGTTCAACAAGAAACTGAGAGGGAACGTGAGAGAGAGAAGTTAATTACTCACAGTTGCCCTGAGTGGCCCCGTGGAGACATCAAGTTTGGGTGCAGGTAGACAGAGTGTGGCAGGACGTGGGGCACACATATGTGTGCCTTTGTTAGGGTGGAGTGCCTTGGGATTCCCAAGCTAAAGCTGGTCAAACCAAAAAGAATATTGGGTTTCCCTGGTGGCTCAGATGATAAAGAATTTGCCTGCAATGAGGGAGGCCCCAGTTGGATCCTGTCCCGGTTGGGAAGATCCCCTGGAGAAGGAAATGGCAACCCACTCTAGTATCCTTGCCTGGAGAATCCCGTGGACAAAAGAGCCTGGCAGGCTGTCCATGGGGTCACAAGGAGTCCAACATTACTGACGACTAACATTTCCTGGGGTAGTGGGGCAGGGACGGAGGGAGGATGTCTTATCGAAATACAAAGGGAAGGCTTGGGCTTATCACAAGGTCATTAAGGGAGTCATATCAGGAACTTACTTGTGACCCTGCAGGCTGTTATGTAGGGCATGCCCCTTCAGGAGGGGCTGGTGTCAGTTCAAAGTCCCTGCAGGCTGCTTGGCCACACAAAATACACATGGAGGGAACAGTATTATAAAGTAGTTCAGTTAGACTCTCAATAAGTGGCTATTAATATCCTCACATCATTTATTTTGAGGATATATATATTTAATGTTATAAGATTGCCAAATAATTTTCAAAGGGGTTTATCATTTTTACTTTTACAAATGATATGAGATCCATTTGCTCTATAGCCTCACTAATTGGTGAAAGTGAAAGTCGCTCAGTCAGTGTCTGACTATTTGCAACCCCACGGACTATACAGTCCATGGGATTCTCCAGGCCAGAATACTGGAGTGGGTGCCCATTCCCTTTTCCAGGGGATCTCAACTCAGGGATCGAACCCAGGTCTACCACGTGACAGGTGGATTCTTTACCAACTCTTTTTAATATCAGTAACTCTAGTGGGTGTATAGTGTTATCTCATTATAGTTAAAAAAATTTTTTTTTAATTTTAATTGGAGGATAATTGCTTTACAATATTGTGTTGGTTTCTGTTGTACAACAATGTGAATCAGCTGTGTGTGTGTGTGTGTGAGTGTTAGTTGCTCAGTTCAGTTCAGTCGCTGAGTCGTGTCAGACTCTTTGCGACCCCATGAATCACAGCACTCCAGGCCTCCCTGTCCATCACCAACTCCCAGAGTTCACTCAAACTCATGTCCATTGAGTCGGTGATGTCATCCAGCCATCTCATCCTCTGTCGTCCCCTTCTCCTCCTGCCCCCAATCCCTCCCAGCATCAGAGTCTTTTCCAATGAGTCAGCTCTTCGCCTCAGGTGGCCAAAGTATTGGAGTTTCAGCTTTAGCATCAGTCCTTCCAATGAACACCCAGGACTGATCTCCTTTAGGATGGACTGGTTGATCTTGCAGTCCAAGGGACTCTCAAGAGTCTTCTTCAACACCACAGTTCAAAAGCATCAATTCTTTGGCGCTCAGCTTTCTTCACAGTCCAACTCTCACATCCATACATGACCACTGGAAAAATCATAACCTTGACTAACGGACCTTTGTTGGCAAAGTAATGTCTCTTCTTTTTAATATGCAATCTAGGTTGGTCATAACTTTTCTTCCAAGGAGTAAGTGTCTTTTAATTTCATGGCTGCAGTCACCATCTGCAGTGATTTTGGAGCCCCTCAAAATAAAGTCTGACACTGTTTCCACTGTTTCCCCATCTATTTCCCATGAAGTGATGGGACTGGATGCCACGATCTTAGTTTTCTGAATGTTGAGCTTTAAGCCAACTTTTTCACTCTCCTCTTTCACTTTCATCTAGAGGCTCTTTAGTTAGTTGAGTTGCTTGCTCAGTTAGTTAGTTGCTCAGTTGTGTCCAATTCTTTGCCATCTCATGGATTGTAGCCCGCTATGCTCCTCTCTCTGTGGAATTCTCTAGACAAGAATACTGGAGTGGGGAGCCATTCCCTTGTTTAACCCGGGTCTGCTGCACTGCAGGCAGATTCTTTACCATCTGAGCTGCCAGGGAAGTCTTAAGTATACATGTATCTCCTCCTTCTTGTGCCTCATTCCCACCCCAGCCCTCATCCCAACCCTCTAGGCTGTCACAGAACATGGAGCTGTGTTCTTTGAGTTATACAGCAATTTCCCACTAGCTATCTTTTTTACACATGTAGCATATATATGTCGATGCTACTCTCTCACTTCATCCAGCTTGCACCTTTCTGCACCGTGTCCACAAGTCTGTGCTCTAGGTCTGCATCTTTATTTCTGCCCTGGAAATAGGTTCATCGGTACCATTTTTCTAGATTCCATACATATGCATTAATATACATTTGTTTCTGTCATTGTGGTTTTAATTTGCATTTTGTTAATGACATTTTATTGTGCAACTATTTATGTGCTAAACAGTCAATCTGATTATCTTCTGTGAAATACCTCTTCAACACTTTTGCCTGTTTTATAAAGAGAGGTGTTAATAATCTTAATTTTGATAGTCTGCTTTATCAAGTTTTATTTTATGGCTATACTTTCTGTGTCCTAACAAATGTTTGCCCACACCAAGATTACAAAGATATTTGAAGTTTCTCCTATAAACTTTACAGTTCTGACTTAGGTTTTGGTCCCTGACCCATCTCAAATTAATTTTTGTGTGTTATGTGAAATAAGATTGAGTTTTTTCTTTTTAAAATAAAGGTATAGAGTCATCCCAGCATCATTTGTTGAAATATGTTTTCTTTTTCTTTACTCACTGAATTGCATTGAAAATATATTTTGCAGTATTAAAAATATATTGATCAAATATGGTATGTCTCTTGGTTACATCAATCTATTTGCTCATCTTTACATCAATACCTTATTGACTTTTTGTTAATTTTAAAAGTCTAATAACATAAGTATTTCCACTTTGTTTTCCCCTTTAAAGATTATTTTGGCTATTCTAGATCATATTAATTTGAATACAAATTTTATAATCAGCTTTTCAACTTCTACCAAAAAAATCTGTTGTTGGGATGTTCTTTGGGAAAGCACTGCAACCTGTTATCTTAAAATCAGATCCTCTTACATAGGAACATATTCTAGGAATTCTAGGAATTCTAGTCCTGTGGCCACTGCTGAGTTTTCCACATTTGCTGGCATATTGAGTGCAGGACTTTCACAGCATCATCTTTCAGGATTTGAAATAGCTCAACTGCAATTCCATCACCTCCACTAGCTTTGCTCATAGTGATGCTTCCTAAGGCCCACTTGACTTCGCATTCCAGGATGTCTGGCTCTAGGTGAGTGATCACACCATTGTGATTATCTGGGTCATGAAGATCTTTTTTGTATATTTCTTCTGTGTATTCTTGTCACCTCTTTTTAATATCGTCTGCTTCTGTCAGGTCCATATCATTTCTGTCCTTTATTGTGCCCATCTTTGCATGAAATTTTCCCGTGGTATAATGTCTGGATATACAGTATTATAATTTTCTACATAAGTACACATGATGAATGAGACAGAAAGTTTTAAGAGTCATGCGTAAAATCCTAGGCAGATCTGGAAATATCTATTACAACTCTGTTCCCAGTGGGAGACAGGAGTCAATACTACCAAGCATGCCAGTGCATAGCTGAAAAACTGTGTTTGCATGTATTTTATTTTTTTTAAATTTTATTTTATTTTTAAACTTTACATAATTGTATTAGTTTTGCCAAATATCAAAATGAATCCACCACAGATATACATGTGTTCCCCATCCTGAACCCTCCTCCCTCCTCCCTCCCCATACCATCCCTCTAGGTCGTCCCAGTGCACTAGCCCCAAGCATCCAGTATCGTGCATCAAACCTGGACTGGCAACTCGTTTCATACATGATATTTCACATGTTTCAATGCCATTCTCCCAAATCTTTCCACCCTCTCCCTCTCCCACAGAGTCCATAAGACTGTTCTATACATCAGTGTCTCTTTTGCTGTCTCGTACACAGGGTTATTGTTACCATCTTTCTAAATTCCATTTATGCGTTAGTATACTGTATTGGTGTTTTTCTTTCTGGCTTACTTCACTCTGTATAATAGGCTCCAGTTTCATCCACCTCATTAGAACTGATTCAAATGTATTCTTTTTAATGGCTGAGTAATACTCCATTGTGTATATGTACCACCACTTTCTTATCCATTCATCTGCTGATGGGCATCTAGGTTGCTTCCATGTCCTGGCTATTATAAACAGTGCTGCGATGAACATTGGGATACACGTGTCTCTTTCCCTTCTGGTTTCCTCAGTGTGTATGCCCAGCAGTGGGATTGCTGGATCATAAAGCAGTTCTATTTCCAGTTTTTTAAAGGAATCTCCACACTGTTTTCCATAGTGGCTGTACTAGTTTGCATTCCCACCAACAGTGTAAGAGGGTTCCCTTTTCTCCACACCCTCTCCAGCATTTATTATTTGTAGACTTTTGGATCGCAGCCATTCTGACTGGTGTGAAATGGTACCTCATAGTGGTTTTGATTTGCATTTCTCTGATAATGAGTGATGTTGAGCATCTTTTCATGTGTTTGTTAGCCATCTGTATGTCTTCTTTGGAGAAATGTCTATTTAGTTCTTTGGCCCATTTTTTGATTGGGTCATTTATTTTTCTGGAGTTGAGCTGTAGGAGTTGCTTGTATATTTTTGAGATTAGTTGTTTGTCAGTTGCTTCATTTGCTATTATTTTCTCCCATTCTGAAGGCTGTCTTTTCACCTTGCTAATAGTTTCCTTTGATGTGCAGAAGCTTTTAAGGTTAATTAGGTCCCATTTGTTTATTTTTGCTTTTATTTCCAATATTCTGGGAGGTGGGTCATAGAGGATCCTGCTGTGATGTACGTCAGAGAGTGTTTTGCCTATGTTCTCCTCTAGGAGTTTTATAGTTTCTGGTCTTACGTTGAGATCTTTAATCCATTTTGAGTTTATTTTTGTGTATGGTGTTAGAAAGTGTTCTAGTTTCATTCTTTTACAAGTGGTTGACCAGATTTCCCAGCACCACTTGTTAAAGAGATTGTCTTTAATCCATTGTATATTCTTGCCTCCTTTGTCAAAGATAAGGTGTCCATATGTGCGTGGATTTATCTCTGGGCTTTCTATTTTGTTCCATTGATCTATATTTCTGTCTTTGTGCCAGTACCATACTGTCTTGATGACTGTGGCTTTGTAGTAGAGCCTGAAGTCAGGTAGGTTGATTCCTCCAGTTCCATTCTTCTTTCTCAAGATTGCTTTGGCTATTCGAGGTTTTTTGTATATCCATACAAATTGTGAAATTATTTGTTCTAGCTCTGTGAAGAATACTGTTGGTAGCTTGATAGGGATTGCGTTGAATCTATAAATTGCTTTGGGTAGTATACTCATTTTCACTATATTGATTCTTCCAATCCATGAACATGGTATATTTCTCCATCTATTAGTGTCCTCTTTGATGTCTTTCACCAGTGTTTTATAGTTTTCTATATATAGGTCTTTAGTTTCTTTAGGTAGATATATTCCTAAGTATTTTATTCTTTCCGTTGCAATGGTGAATGGAATTGTTTCCTTAATTTCTCTTTCTATTTTCTCATTATTAGTGTATAGGAATGCAAGGGATTTCTGTGTGTTGATTTTATATCCTGCAACTTTACTATAGTCATTGATTAGTTCTAGTAACTTTCTGGTGGAGTCTTTAGGGTTTTCTATGTAGAGGATCATGTCGTCTGCAAACAGTGAGAGTTTTACTTCTTCTTTTCCAATTTGGATTCCTTGTATTTCTTTTTCTGCTCTGATTGCTGTGGCCAAAACTTCCAAAACTATGTTGAATAGTAATGGTGAAAGTGGGCACCCTTGTCTTGTTCCTGACTTTAGAGGAAATGCTTTCAGTTTTTCACCATTGAGGATAATGTTTGCTGTGGGTTTGTCATATATAGCTTTTATTATGTTGAGGTATGTTCCTTCTATTCCTGCTTTCTGGAGAGTTCTTATCATAAATGGATGTTGAATTTTGTCAAAGGCTTTCTCTGCATCTATTGAGATAATCATATGGTTTTTATTTTTCAGTTTGTTAATGTGGTGTACTACATTGATTGATTTGTGGATATTGAAGAATCCTTGCAATCCTGGGATAAAGCCCACTTGGTCATTGTGTATGATCTTTTAAATGTGTTGTTGGATTCTGATTGCTAGAATTTTGTTAAGGATTTTTGCATCTATGTTCATCAGTGATATTGGCCTATAGTTTTCTTTTTTTGTGGCATCTTTGTCAGGTTTTGGTATTAGGGTGATGGTGGCTTCATAGAATGAGTTTGGAAGTTTACCTTCCTCTGCAATTTTCTGGAAGAGTTTGAGCAGGACAGGTGTTAGCTCTTCTCTAAATTTTTGGTAGAATTCAGCTGTGAAGCGGTCTGGACCAGGGCTTTTGTTTGCTGGAAGATTTTTGGTTACAGTTTCAATTTCCGTGCTTGTGATGGGTCTGTTAAGATTTTCTATTTCTTCCTGGTTGAGTTTTGGAAGGTTGTACTTTTCTAAGAATTTGTCCATTTCTTCCACGTTGTCCATTTTATTGGTATATAATTGCTGATAGTAGTCTCTTATGATCCTTTGTATTTCTGTGTTGTCTGTTGTGATCTCTCCATTTTCGTTTCTAATTTTATTGATTTGATTTTTCTCCCTTTGTTTCTTGATGAGTCTGGCTAATGGTTTGCCAATTTTATTTATCCTTTCAAAGAACCAGCTTTTGGTTTTGTTGATTTTTGCTATGGTCTCTTTTGTTTCTTTTGCATTTATTTCTGCCCTAATTTTTAAGATTTCTTTCCTTCTACTAACCCTGGGGTTCTTCATTTCTTCCTTTTCTAGTTACTTTAGGTGTAGAGTTAGGTTATTTATTTGACTTTTTTCTTGTTTCTTGAGGTGTGCCTGTATTGCTATGAACTTTCCCCTTAGGACTGCTTTTACCGTGTCCCACAGGTTTTGGGTTGTGTTTTCATTTTCATTCATTTCTATGCAAATTTTGATTTCTTTTTTGATTTCTTCTGTGATTTGTTGGTTATTCAGCAGCGTGTTGTTCAGCCTCCATATGTTGGAATTTTTAATAGTTTTTCTCCTGTAATTGAGATCTAATCTTACTGCATTGTGGTCAGAAAAGATGCTTGGAATGATTTCTATTTTTTTGAATTTACCAAGGCTAGATTTATGGCCCAGGATGTGATCTATCCTGGAGAAGGTTCCATGTGCACTTGAGAAAAAGGTGAAATTCATTGTTTTGGGATGAAATGTCCTATAGATATCAATTAGGCCTAACTGGTCTATTGTATCGTTTAAAGTTTGTGTTTCCTTGTTAATTTTCTGTTTAGTTGATCTATCCATAGCTGTGAGTGGGGTATTAAAGTCTCCCACTATTATTTTGTTATTGTTAATTTCTCCTTTCATACTTGTTAGCATTTGTTTTACATACTGTGGTGCTCCCGTGTTGGGTGCATATATATTTATAATTGTTATATCTTCTTCTTGGATTGATCCTTTGATCATTATGTAGTGACCTTGTCTCTTTTCACAGCCTTTGTTTTAAAGTCTATTTTATCTGTAATGAGTATTGCTACTCCTGCTTTCTTTTTGTCCCTATTTTCATGGAAAATCTTTTTCCAGCCCTTCACTTTCAGTCTGTATTGGTCCCCTGTTTTGAGGTGGGTCTCTTGTAGACAACATATGTAGGGGTCTTGTTTTTGTATCCATTCAGCTTAAGCAAATAAGCATCAGTGCCCTGTGAAATGAAGACTTGAATACACAGCTTCATAGAAAAAGCTGAAGTGAATTGCTTATTAAGTTCCAATATGCTGAAGTGTTAACTGACTGAGGAAACGGGGGAAATCTAGATGAATAAAGACATAGACATCTAATGAAATATCATGAAAGGGCTCATAGTGCTGTTTGGAATCTTAAGACAGTATGAAAAAAAAAAACACTGTAATTGTTTTTATTGATCAAGCTTTGGCACTATTTCAACTATGTCATCCAGTGCTATTCACCTCACAACTCCATTTTGACTTTCTTTACATCATGTGTACATGCTAAGTCACTTCAGTCATGTCCAGATCTGCGATCCCATGTACTGTAGCCCACCAGGCTCCTCTGTCCATGCGATTCTCCAGGCAAGAGTACCAGAATGGGTTGCCATACCCTTCTCCACGGGACCTTCCTGACCCAGGGATCAAACTCACATCTCATGTATTCTGCATTGGCAGGCAGGTTTTTTACCACTAGCACCACCTGGGAATTCTTTTCATCATATAATTTAAACCGTCCTTGTTGACTATGCATCTATTTCTTCCAGGAAAGCTGTGTTACGTTAACCATCCCCATATTTCTCTGAAGGTCAAGCCCCCTTAGATACTGATCTGGCTGATCATTAAAATGATAGAAACACCTTGGACTAGGGCTGTTAGGAGCCACTTAACTGGGCTTTCTTGGTTTGAACCCTCATAATCCCCACTGCCATTAGCAAACCAACATCTGAGAATCCTCTCATACAATCAGTACAGGCCTGAATAGCCACCACTCATCATGCAGGTGTTTCTCTTACCAGCACAGTCTGGATGGCCTTGGTAAATGGATGTCCTCCAGGACTTCCTTATGGAATGTAAGACCTGAGCATATCCTTTGTTCTCACATCCACTTTAGCATGCTCACTCTCTTGACCCTTTTTTTCTACCACTTTCTTCTACAGCAATGTAAATATTGCAACATTGCTCTGCATAAGCCCTCATTTTCTCTTAGCTTCCAGAAGCCACTCTAGCAAAAAGCTGAAGCTATCTACTGGGGTGTTTGCTAAGTGTTCAATAATATATCCTTAGAAAGTACTCTCAAGCCCATAAACGCTCCCTTTTTCAGACTTATAGTCCAGTTCCCGTTCATGAATCACCAAAAATGTCCAGTCCCACAGTTATTTTCTTAGCTTGTGTTAGTGGATGCTGGCTAACATTTGCAGCTCATTGTGTTAAGGTTCCTTTCTTCCCTTATCAAGCCCTTCTAGGTAGGGGCATATCCCAGAGGGTCCTCCTGACACTTTGCAAAGGAAAAGTCATACAAAGGAAATGCTCTCTTAAAGGTCAACCACATCAGTAGGCCCTGACAGTAAAATCTTATAGAAAATTGCCAATATAAAGAAAGAGGAGTGAACATCACTTTATATCATGCAAATATTTAAAGGATAGTAAAAAAAATGTTATAAACAATTTGATGCCAATACCTTTAATACTAGAAGAAATGGACAACGTCCTTGATTAATACAAGTTACGAAAAAGAAGAAACAGAAAATTTAAAACACTCTTTACCTTCAGGAAGCTGAATTCATAATCAAAACTTTCACACGAAAAGAACTCCTAACTCAGATAGTGTCACTGGTGAATTCTATCAAATAATTTAAAAAGATGTAATACCAATTCTGCACAAATATTCCTTCAGTATAATCTAATAGAACAATAAATGAGGTCAGTATAATCTAATAGAACAGTAAATGTTGTGACTATAACAGTCCTCAATCAAACATTAGCAAATAAACCCAGAAATATATGGAACGGAAAATAAATCAGGACCAAGTGGGGTTTATCTCTGCAATGCAATGTTAGTTTAAATTCCTCCCCCACAAATCAATGTACTTCATGATGATTTTATTTTTGAAAGAAGAAACATATGATCATCTCAAAAAATGTGAAAAAGGCCATTGAAACAATCCAACCTAATCTTGAAAAATATCCATGGCAAACTATGAATAAGAACATCCTCATGCTGATGAGAATCACCTACAAAAACCTATAGCCAGCATCATACCTAATGGTGAATTAATGAATGCTTTCTCTCTCATATAGGGCACAGGCAAGATTATTCCCTCTGTTCATCTCTGTGCAATATTTTACTATCCAATGAAAGATGGTATAAAAAAAATAAAGAACAAAAAGCATAACATTCAGAAAAGAAACAGTAGAACAGTCACTATTTGCAGATGTCATGGTTGAAAACACAAAAATCCTAGGAAGTCTGCAAAAACCAAAAGTGATTTAACAAAGTTTGTAGGATAGAAGACTAATATACAAAAAGTGATCTTTTTCACTGGCAAGCAAAAATATAAAGTACCTAAGAACAAATATAAAGAAATATGAAAGAATAGCACATTGAAAACCATAAAACATCGCTGAAAGAAATTCCAGATCTGTTAAATCTTTTCATATCAATCCCAAAGAAAGGCAATGCCAAAGAATGTTCAAAATACCACACAATTGCACTCATCTCACACGCTAGCAAAGTAATGTTCAAAATTCTCCAAGCCAGGTTCTAACAGTACGTGAACCGTGAACTTCCAGATGTTCAAACTGGATTTAGAAAAGGCAGAGGAACCAGAGATCAGATTGCCAACATCCACTGGATCATCAAAAAAGCAAGAGAGTTCCATAAAATCATCTATTTCTGTTTCATTGACTATCCAAAAGACTTTGACTGTGTGGATCACAGCAAACTGTGGAAAATTCTTCAAGAGATGGGAATACCAGACCACCTGACCTGCCTCCTGTGAAATCTGTATGCAGGTCAAGAAGCAATAGTTAGAACTGGACATGAAACAACAGACTGGTTCCAAATCAGGAAAGGAGTACATTAAGGCTGTATATTTTCACCTCCTTATTTAACTTATATGCAGAGTACATCATGCGAAATGCCAGGCTGGATGAAGCACAAGCTGGAATCAAGATTTTTGGGAGAAATATCAATAACCTCACATATGCAGATGACACCACCCTTATGGCAGAAAGGGAAGCAGAACTAAAGGGCCTCTTGATGAAAGTGAAAGACGAGAATGAAAAACGTGGCTTAAAATTCAACATTCAGAAGACTAAGATCATGACATCTGGTCCCATCACTTCATGACAAATAGATGGAGAAATAATGGAAACAGTAGAGACTTTATTAATTAGGGCTCCAAAATCACTGCAGATGGTGACTGCAGCCATGAAATTAAAAGACGCTTGCTGCTTGGAAGAAAAACTATGACCAACCTAGACAGCATATTAAAAAGCAAAGACATTACTTTGCCAACAAAGGTCCATCTAGTCAAAGCTGTGTTTTTTCCACATGTATGGATGTGAGAGTTGGACTATAAAGAAAGCTGAGTGCCAAAAAATTGATGCTTTTGAGCTGTCGTGTTGCAGAACACTCTTGAGAGTCTGTTGGACTGCAAGGAGATCCAACCAGTCCATCCTAAAGGAAATCAGTCCTGAATATTCAGGAAGGACTGATGTTGAAGCTGAAACTCCAATACTTTGGCCAACTGATGTGAAGAACTGACTCATTGCAAAAGACCGTGATGCTGGTAAAGATTGAAGGCAGGAGGAGAAGGGGATGACAGAGGATGAGATGGTTGGATGGCATCACTGACTTGATGGATATGAGTTTGAGTAAGCTCCAGAAGTTGGTGATGGACAGGGGATCCTGGTGAGCTACAGTCTATGGGGTTGCAAAGAGTAGGACATGACTGAGTGACTGAACTGAACTGATATCCAGATGGCAAGAATGGTTCTATCCAAACCAAGAATTTATTTTTATTTCACTTTACTCCATTTTTCAAAATCTCTGGATAGTAGGACAGTGACAAGAATGATTTTTTCCTTTTGATCACTTTGATTTTTATTTGCCACTGTACTCTGATACTTTTTTCTTTGTCAGTTTAAGAGTTAACTTTGGCTTATGGCCTTGGATAACAATTTTATATATTGATAACTTAATTCATTGTATTCAAAGTTTAACAAGCTTCTGTTTTATCAGTTCAGTTCAGTTCAGTTCAGTCGCTCAGTCATGTCCAACTTATTGGGATCCCATGGACTGCAGCATGCCATGCCTCCCTGTCCATCACCAACTCCTGGAGTTTACTCAAACCATAACTAACACTTAATTGAACACTCAAGGCAGGACTATCAACCTTCTTTCAAGTCCAACACCTTAACTACTCAGCCATTGCTCCCACTCAAATCTCCTTTCAAGACCATTTCTAGAGACACACGAGATTTCCTTTTTCACATTTCACTCAGAAAACACATCAAAATATTTGTTTCATTCTGTTTGCTTTCCCCCAGCATAGAAAATATTTGCATTTAAAAGTATCCATCAGTATAATGTACTTTTGACGCTAAGGAAGCCAAGCTATTTACGGCAGAATAATTCTACTTAACTCCATGGAAACTCAATTCTCTCCATTTCTATCTTCAGTTTTCTAAATCTGTGTCTGTGTGTGTAACAGTATAAAATCATGAATTCCCCTCTCCTTCTCTACCCAGCTAAGTCAAAGATGGGAAGTAAATCATTAAGCTGAACAGGTGGTCTGTATGCTGGAGACAAAGCCAGTTTTGTCAACATTGAGCAGAACAGGATTTTCTGCCTTGTGCTTACAGAATCAATAATGAGCTCAATTCACTATAAGGTGCATATAGTAGATAGAGAAAATGGAGAAGAAAGTGACTGTGTTAAGAAAGACATAAGGTAAAACTAATAAGGTCTTCTACATTGGATTGCTAACTTCCCGATTTATCACAGACACACTGCAGACCAGGACCGTTTCAGCTTTCTCTGTAGTCCAACTTCCTGGAAGGAGAAGATAATGGAAGCTTCACAGCTACTTTTCAGATTATATTAATAGCTCTCATTTACAAGAGATCAAAATGAAAGCCACTCTGTCATGTTTGACTCTTTGCGACCCCATGGATCATAGCCTGCCAGGATCCTCTGTCCATGGAATTCTCCTGGCAAAACTACTGGAGTGGGTAGCTGTTTCCTTCTCCAGGGGATCTTCCCAATCCAGGGACTGAACCCAGGTCTCCTGCATTGCAGGCAGATTCTTTACCATCTGAGCCATCAAGGAAGCCCACACATGATCAAAACCTAATTTAAAGCAGATTAAGTAACAAAAGTAACTATATTAACTCATATAAGTAGAAACCCAAAGAGATATACCAATTCAGGTGTGGCTGGATCTTAAGGTTCAAACAGAATCTTCAAGTCTGTATGTCTTCATCTTTAAGCTCTGTTTTATCCGTGTGGTTGTCATCCTCTGGCAGGCATCCTTCCTGGTAGCAGAGGAGACCCTCATAGCTCCAAGCTCATATATTAACCGTTCAGTAACTTCACAGAATTTTGAGCATTACTTTGCTAGCGTGTGAGATGAGTACAATTGTGCGGTAGTTTGAACATTCTTTGGCATTGTCTTTCTTTGGGATTGGAATGAAAACTGACCTTTAGCAGTCCTGTGACCACTGCTGAGTTTTCCAAATTTGTTGGCATATTGAGTGCAGCACTTTCACAGCACCATCTTTTAGGATTTGTAATAGTTCAACTGGAATTCCAGAAAAACATCTACTTCTGCTTTATTGACTATGCCAAAGCCTTTGACTGTGTGGGTCAAAAAAAAAAAAAAACAAAACTGTGGAAAATTCTTCAAGAGATGGGAATACCAGAACACCTTACCTGCCATCTGAGAAATCTGTATGCAGGTCAAGAAGCAACAGTTAGAACTGGACAAGGAACAACAGACTGGTTCCAAATCGGGAAAGGAGTACGTCAAGGCTGTATATTGTCACCCTGCTTATTTAACTTCTATGCAGAGTACATCATGAGAAATGCCAGGCTAGATGAAGCACAAGCTGGAATCAAGATTTCTGGGAGAAATATCAATAACCTCAGATATGCAGATAGCACCACCTGCCGAGGACCAGCCCCGCTGATCCAGGTTATTTGAAGGGGAGACGGCTTAGGCGACCTATTCAAATGTTAATTAGAGATATAAAGAGTAATAGAATGAGGATAGCTCAGTAGGAAAATTCAGCGGAGAAAAGAAGCTGAGTAGCTTGGTTTACGTGGAAAATCAATATAACTCGTGACACTAGGTTATCTCTGACCCGGAGGCCGCAGGCGCCCTCTCGAATAGCGGAAGGTGCCCCACCTTAGACACCTTCTCGAGTGGGTCTTAGAAGCCCAGGCAAATAAATGGTCGCAGAGGATATCCGCGCTCCAGATGGAGACTCAGCTGGAGGTTAAGGAGAAAAATGACATGGGGAGACCAAGCGTTGGTGAGCAAGGCCCGTAGCTTTATTTTCAACAGGGGCTTATATACCCTAAGTTACACATAGAGGATAATAGGGGATGCAAAGTCAGCAGTTTTTGATCCTTATCAAAAACCAGGGTTTCTTTCCTGCAAATTTATGTATACAAATGGTTTAGGTGATTTACATCATCTTCTGGCCAGAAGGCCTATTAACATTTTATGACTCTTGACAAGGACTTATCAACAAAGACTTATTTTCCCTAAGAGTAATTATTTTAAGGTTTGGCGCCATCTTCCGAAGATAAAATTGCATTCCTATAGGGCGGATGTGTAATGGGTTTACAACAAAGGAAAGAATTTATTACCTTAAGGGTCTAAAGTTACTAACACCAAGGCCACTACTTATTTTTTCTACATACCAACTATATTAATTAATACACATTCAAGGATACAATTCTGGGGATGTGGAAACTTGGCAGCCAAGCATTGGCTCATCAATGAAATCTTTTACTAGTTTTATTCTGACAGTTTCTAACTCTCTGAGAGGCTCTAAGCTATTTGAATATCTTAAGCTTCCCATGCCTCTCGAGGCTGGGAGACTGTAAACAATTGTATGCATAGCTGTAGGAGTCCGGGTAAACTTGTCAGGCGAGTTAGAGAGCCATCTGAGGGGTTTGGATTTAAACACTCCTAATTGCCCAGGAACTTTATTAATTGGAGCTGTAAGTTAACTCTTTGACAGAGAGAGCGAGATGGTGGTGGGGGACAGCCCCCAGTAAAGTCAGAGGTGAGAGCACAAAGCAATAAAGTAGGCAGACTCTGGTTTTTGGGGGAAGATGCTCGAGAATATCCTGGGGGGACTCCCGAGGCTCGATCCCGCCTTTGCGTATGCCAAGCCTCCTTCCTCACGACCTTTGTCACCAGTGGAATGTCTCTCGCCGGCTCCCGGCAACCACCCTTATGGCAGAAAGTGAAGAAGAATTAAAGAGCCTCTTGATGAAAGTGAAAGAGGAGAGTGAAGAAGTTGGCTTAAAACTCAACATTCAGAAAACTAAGATCATGGCATCTGGTCCCATCACTTCATGGCAAATTGATGGAGAAATAATGGAAACAGTGAGAGATTTTATTATTTTGGGCTCCAAAATCAATGCAGATGGTGACTGCAGCCATGAAATTAAAAGACGCTTGCTGCTTGAAAGAAAAGCTATGACCAACCTAGACAGCATCTTAAAAAGCAGAGACATTACTTTGCCAACAAAGGTCTGTCTAGTCAAAGCTGTGGTTTTTCCAGTAGTCATGTACAGATGTGAGAGTTGGACTATAAAGAAATCTGAGTGCTGAAGAATTGATGCTTTTGAACTGTGGTGTTGGAGAAGACTCTTGAGAGTCCCTTGGACTTCAAGGAGATCCAACCAGCCCATCCTAAAGGAAATCAGTCCTCAATATTCATTGGAAGGACTGATATTGAAGCTGAAACTCCAATAATTTGGGCACCTGATGTGAAGATCTGACTCATTTGAAAAGACCCTGATGCTGGGAAAGATTCCAGATGGGAGGAGAAGGGTACGACAGAGGATGAGATGGTTGGATGGCATCACCGACTCAATGGACATGAGTTTGAGTAAGCTCCAGGTGTTGGTGATGGATAGGGTAGTCTGATGTGCTGCAGTCCATGGGATCACAAAGAGTCAGACAAGACTGAGTGACTGAACTGAACTGAACTGAACTTCACAGAAGAAGGAGCTTCTACTTGAGTAGCTCAGGTGGAAAACAAGATTCTGTTTTGTTTCAGTTGAATCATGCACCCAGCCAACGGCAGAGGATGCAGTCAGACCACCCTGACTGTTCAAAATGCCCTCAAGAAAGAGGGATTCTGATGCCAGAAAAATGGAGAAGGAATTTTAGACTGGCAAAACTAATGAATGTCTTTAAAAATTACATTTCTACTACCCTTAAATTATGTTTTTTTTCTTTAATGGATAGAATGTTACTTCAAACTGGGAGTACACTGTGTCTCCAAGTTGGACAATTGGTGTCATAGCAACCAGCTCCAGCCTTAAGGAAAGGCAGAGAAAGAATTTCTGTGGTCGATGCAGTTAACTGGAGGCTGGAGCCTCCTGGCAACTCTCTGCACCTATGATATCTGTATATACTTGGTAAGTGTTAGTCACTCAGTCGTGTCTGACTCTTTGAGACCCCATGGACTATAACCCTCCAGGCTCCTCTGTGCGTGGAATTCTCTAGGCAAGAATACTGGAGTAGGTAGCCATTCCCTTCTCCAGGGAATCTTCCTGACCCAGGGATCAAACCCAGATCTCCTGCATTGCAGGCAGATTCTTTACCATCTGAGCCACCAGGGAAGCCCCATCTGTATTATATATATATATTATAATTTCTGTTAACTCATGTGTCTTCTTCACTAAAGAATATCTTCAAAGCAGGGAATCTGGCTTTTCATCTCTCTATTATGAATGTTTTGCCCAATGTCTGACACAGAGCAGGTACTTATATGTATGTCGAATAAATATATACATGCAAAATAAGTAAAATGAAAAAATAAATAATCCTTTTTTCCCCCAAAGGTAAATCCAGGTTGAGGGCAGGGGCTACTCTTTATGGTGGGGCATGGGCTTCTCATTGCTGTGGCTTCTTTGTTGTAGAGCACAGGTTCGAGTTGCATGGGCTTCAGTAGGCATGGCAAGTAGGCTCAGTACTTGTGGTGCACAGGCTTAGTTGCCCTATGGCATGTGGGATCTTCCTGGACCAGAGATCAAACCCATGTCCCCTGCATTGACAGGTGGATTCTTAATCACTAGACTACCAGGGAAGTTCTAAAACTATTTTTTCATAAATGGGAAAAAAAGTGTTCCCATTTATGTGTTTGGATGGGCATTCTAATATTTTCTGGATTATTCAAATAATAGCTTTCATATAATTACTTTCTTTCTGAGCTAAAATTGGTAATAGCTCTCAAATGTACTTAGAGTCCTACTTAATTCTAGATATCCAGGTAAAAGACTATGCAAAGACAATTACTGTAGTTTCTCTCCCTTCTAAGGTCTTCTCCCTTGGAACACAAATATTCTCAACACTGACCTACAACCAGCTGCCATCCTTGAATAAGATACTTTCTCTGATCACCCCCTGCCTGAAGGCCTCTCTCTCTGAACACTGAAACCCTTAAACCTTGCCAGTTGGTAACTGGCTATTCCTTATGACATATGTTTTCTTCTTACCATCTATTTTACTTTGTCTCATTTTCTGCTGAACTTTTCACCTCTCGATATCTTTTTTTTCTCCTCACAGGTTATACACTATTAAAAATAATTTGTTCCTACTTTATATCTACTATCTACTTTGTATCTCTCCTAACCATTAATATAATGGGTACTGTGCAGTTTCTTTATTGATTTATTGAGTAAAATATATGTTCTCATACCTTGCATGTTTTGCATCCATTAAATCAATCACTTCTACCCAGACTCTTCCTAAAAGAGGAAAAATCTGCTGTTAGCTAGGATTTGGTTCCATATCTACTATGATTAATAGGTGAAAAAGTACAGGTTAGTATTCCCCATCTCTTTTTCATTACTGTCTTTTAAGTAGTCTCAAATTCAAATGCTCATAGAGGCCAGGTAGATGACATGTCTGTGTATCTATGATGATGCTTTTAATAATTCTCAGGACACTCCATGCTATTATAAAGCAACGAAGCTAGAAAAAATGAACCTCTCTGATGGTGTACTCTGTATGTGTAGAAATTGGACAGAATGTTCCTCCACGAGAGAAGAATAGCTCATTAGTGGCCTCAATTAGGTCAGCCCATTAATCTCACAGAGTGTCAGCTCTACAGCAGAAGCCAAATGAAAGAATCTGAGACATTCACTGGAATCCAGGAGCCCAGAGGTCCTGTGTTATCATCAGATGTTTTCTGGCCCATTAAACAATCACTGTGACTTCAAGGGCACATCAGAGGGAAAAGTAACAATAAACACGAGCTAACTGGGTACTCATCATGATGGATGAGCTCCTCTTCCAGCCACAAAACACAGATATGATTGAAAGTTAAAGGTAAAGATGAAAAGGAAAGATCACCTAACAAAATTAAATAAATATTCTTTTTATCTGTAGTCCTAATTGACTGTCAAAAAAAAATGGAGGGGAAAAATGGCATTTTGGGGCTAGGATAAAATGTCTGCTTAACATTTCGTTACAAATGAGTCAATAATCTAGGCTTTTTGTTAGTCCGTGTGGATTAAGTATTTCAGCACATAAAAATGAACCTCAGGTGCTTAACAAATAAATGGCAAAGCTTGTCCTATCCTGGGCTGATACTGGTTCATAAGTTGGCTCAGGCTCCAGGGAATCCTTTGGGGATTAAGGACTCATCATATGACTCTTCCACCTTCTAAGGCCTCCGGTGAAGTCTTCTATGTAAGACTGTCAGCCCAGAGAAGAGAAAGACTTAGGAGAGGTTGCATCTGGTTTTCACCTCTATGGCAGGGTGGGTTCCTTGGGAAATACTCTCTGGGATGAAGATTTGTGTTCAGGAGTATTTGAGGAGAGTGCTCTAAGAATCAAAATTGTGAAAGAATGAAAGAAACCTGATGGGCGGAAAGAGAAGCTGAGCTGTGATGTAGTCAAAACAAAGTTCTCAGCTGACCCACAGGGAGCTCTTGAGCTGAAATGGCCCCTAAGAACTGTTCAAAATTTAAGGCAGAGGCTTCCCTCATGGCTAAGTTGGTAAAGAATCTGCCTGCAATGCAGGAGACCCTGGTTCAATTCCTGGCTCGGGAAGATCCCCTGGAAAAGGGATAGGCTACCCATTCCAGTAGTCTTGGGCTTCCCTTGTGGCTCAGCTGGTAAAGAAACCGCCTGCAATGCGGGAGACCTGGGTTCAATCCCTGGGTTGGGAAGATCCCCTGGAGAAGGGAAAGGCTACCCACTCCAGTATTCTGGCCTGGAGAATTCCATAGACTGTATAGTCCATGGGGTCACAAATAGTCGGACACAACGGAGCGACTTTCACTTTCACTTTAGGACTTTACACTCACAAACTGATAAATGCAACAAAAATGCAAGTAAAGAAGTCAATGTCACCCTGTGATAGGGAGGAGCAGGGGATGCAACTCTTTTCAGACAAAGTCAGTCACTGGGAGTGTCAGCACTGACAATGGCTGGTGGATGAGAATTTTAATGTCAAAGCAGGAGATCTGGGTGGCACAATCCATTGTCCACTAGAAATTCCCTGTTTTGGAGTTGACTCACTCATTTCTGCTCACATTGCATTAGTGAGAACTGGTTAGGTGTCCTCAATGAGATCTGAGGAATTTGGGAAATGTTGTCTTGTACAGTGCTGCACAAAGTAACTGTTCTATTAAATTCTTGAATAAAATAAGAATATAAGTCAATATATCGCTTCCCTCATTGAGAAAGTTTTTCTGCAGAAAAAATATAAGCTGAACTTAACTGTGTGCTTGGTGAAGCAGTTGCTTTACAAATTAGTATTAGCTCCTCGTGTGCATAGTCACTCAATCGTGTCTGACTCTTTGCGACCCCATGGACTGTAGCCCACCAGGCTCCTCTGTTCAGTGGGATTCACCACGCAGGAATACTGGAGTGGGTTGCCATGCCCTCCTCCAGGGGATCTTCCCAAACCAGGGATTGAACCCAGGTCTCCTACACTGATTCTTTACCATCTGAGCCACCAGGGAAGCCCATGAATACTAGAATGGGTAGCCTATCCCTCCTCCAGGGGATCTTCCTGACCCAGGAATTGAACCGGGGTTTCCTGCATTGCAGGTGGATTCTTTACCAGCTGAGCTACCAGGGAAGCCCAGTATTAGCTCCCTACAGCATCACAGATGAATAATAATTTATAGAGTAACCCCTTGTCCAGCCTCCACACTTTGAGGAGTGTGGGTCCAGTGATATGCCCTGGTAGAGAAGGCTGCATGGATGTGGTGATCACTAATGATATTTACCACTGCCTGGGATTCTAACCAGCCATCTTCTCCTGAAACATTCTTTTTTTGTCCCCATCTTGATTTAGTCTCTCTCTTGCTCATCTTGGGCTTCCCAGGTGTTGCCAGTGGTAAAGAACCCATCTACCAATGCAGGAGACATAAGAGACTTAAGAGAGGTAAGTTCAGTCCCTGGGTCAGGAAGATCCCCTGAAGGAAGAAATGGCAACCCACTCCAGTATTTTTGCCTGGAGAATCCCATGGTCAGAGGAGCCTGGTGGGCTACAGTCCATAGGGTCTCAAAAAGTCAGATACGACTGAAGTGACTTAGTACACACATCTCAACTAGTTTCACATTCTGAGATCACTGGTTGTTGTTGTTTTTTTTTTTTTCCCCTTTTGTTTTTGCTAATGTTACATTGAATTTTAGCTGCTGGCAAGATACTGCTCTTGCTGCTGTTTATTTTCCTAATTCCTGTGGCTCAAAAGAAATGTTGTACACTCTGGCAATTGGAAATAATTATGGAAATTATTCCATAGAGCACTGGGACAATGATGTTGGAGGCAGGTATAGTTTAGGAGATTCTGGAAAATCAGAGGAGGTAAATATATATGTATAAACATTTTGTTTTAAACATTTATTCTTTTTTCAAAGGACAATTGTTACCTTGGTCTGCTTTTCATCTAATTTTCTTTCCACTGGTTAGTTTCATTTGGTATTAACTGACAGGGAAAACAAAGTGTATTTCAACAAGTAATGGTTAATGTGATTTTCTATGTTCTCTGATGGGAGGAAAATTATTCTGAGTGTATTTTTATTCCCGCATTTGTTTTTTTCTATGTGATTTGCCTGAGATATATCTCACTTGTCATCACATTTAGACAGATACAAACTTTGCATATCTTGCTCCTCAGAGTAAAAGGCACAGTTTTCGGTCAGACAGGCATATAATTTATCTTCCAAATGGTGAGTTAGTTATTCCAAACCCCTGAAAGATTAATTTATATTTCCTTATAAGAGGTACTTTTTAAAGAAAGCTAATTTTATCTTCAGTAGGTTAATTAAGGAAAGAGATAAAGTTTTTGTTTTTTAATTTCATGTTCAAAAGGAGAGTAAGTCAGAAAAAGAAAAAAAGGGAAGATTTTCATCAGATGAAAATGTCAGACAACTCTCTGCCATTTTACCCACCGAGATTTGTCTCTCTCTTTCCCTCATTGATTCTTTCACATTTTTTTTCTCACTTGCACACTCTTAACTGCAGTATGAAGCAGTGTTCTAAGGAGAAATATCTCAAATATCTTTAATAAAGACACCAATAATACAAAGTTTCCACTCTTTCTTTGAGGTGCTAAAACCCTTCAAAATAGTTTTATGTGATGGGTCAATATTTGGAAGTCTTGAGCACTGAGACACATTATACATATTTGCAACAACCCCATCTTTTTGTGCACCACGTTCTAGAAATTTTTCACCAAACCGATAATTCCTTTGGAACCCTTTGTGATCTGCTGCTACAATAGTAGCCTTCTTCAAGGGTAACTTTACTTGGGCTCCTTATTAATTCCTGCAGGTGAAGATGATGTGTTTTCTGATCTATCGATGAGGTGAAAGGCATACAGTGGTTTATTGCCTCAAACACCAAGGACTGGTAACCCAGAGGGAGAGCTGGCTTCCTCTAAGATCTACACATCTGTCTCAAATGTCAGTGTGACTCTGAGGTTCTGACTACACTGCCATGTCCAAAATGAACACCAAAACCTGGCTGGCATATGACAAGGTTTCTCAAGATCATGCCTTGGCTAGAAAAAAGTCATTTTCTTGATTCCTCTCTGCATAAATTAGAGAAATAATTTTATGGATTCCTCTTACATAAACTGTAAGAATCAGAAAGTAAAGTGATGCAGAGAAGAAATGTTTGTTATTTGTGGTTTTGGATTTTGTTAAACTCCTGGGTCCTTTTGGCCACAAGGATGGATCCATGGACTGAGCTGAACACTCTGACCTGGACGGTGCTGCTCCCAGGCTTTTCTCTCATCATCTGTGCAGTCCTCTCTCTCTCTGACCACTGACCTCATAAGCTCATGTGAGCTGCTTTGGTCTCTGCTATGTGATTTTCAGAGCAAAGTTTTCTAGACTCCACCACTTCTTATGCATTCTTCATTTATATCTATGTAGTGTTGCAGGAGTCTAAGAATTTTCTCATGATTTGCACCAAATATTACTTTTTCTCTTGATCACTGGGGTGACATATCCTCATGGATTTGAGAGAAGCTATATGTGGAAGGAGGAGCAACCCCACATCCAAAGAGTGGTGGCTGCATGGGTGCAGGAGGGCCGAGAGGAGTTCAAAGTTCAAAGTCAGGAAGGGCAGCCATGAGGAGATAACCCTCGTCCAAGGTAAGAGAAACCCAAGTAAGACTGTAGCACATCAGGCTCCTCTGTCCTTCACTATCTCCTACAGTTTGCTCAAATTCATGTCCATTGAGTGGGTGATGCTAACCATTTCATCCTCTGCCACCCTCTTCTCCTGGCTTCAATCTTCCCCTAGGTCTTTTCTGCTGAGTTGGCTCTTCTCATCAGGTGGTCAAAGTATTGCAGCCTTAGCTTCAGCACCATTCCTCCCAATTAAAATTCAGGGTTGTTTTCCTTTAGGATTGACTTGGTTTGATCTCCTGCCACATATCAGTTCAGTTCAATTCAGTCGCTCAGTCCTGTCCGACTCTTTGCGATCCCATGAATCACAGCACACCAGGCCTCCCTGTCCATCACCAACTCCTGGAGTTCACCCAAACCCATGTCCATTGAGTTGGTGATGCCATCCAACAATCTTATCTTCTGTTGTCCCCTTTTCCTACTGCCCTCAATCTTTCCCAGAATCAGGGTCTTTTCAAATGAGTCAGCTCTTCACATCACGTGGCCAAAGTAGTGGAGTTTCAGTTTCAACATCATTCCTTCCAATAAACACCCAGGACTGATCTCCTTTAGAATGGACTGGTTGGATCTCCTTGCAGTCCAAGGGACTCGCAAGAGTCTTCTCCAACACCACAGTTCAAAAGCACCAATTCTTCCGCACTCAGCTTTCTTCACAGTCCAACTCTCACATCCATACATGACCACAGGAAAAACCATAGCCGTGACTAGACGAACCTTTGTTGGCAAAGTAATGACTTTGCTTTTGAATAGGCTATCTGCTGCTGCTGCTGCTAAGTCGCTTCAGTCGTGTCTGACTCTGTGTGACCCCATAGACGGCAGCCCACCAGGCTCCCCCGTCCCTGGGATTCTCCAGGCAGGAACACTGGAGTGGGTTGCCATTTCCTTCTCCAATGCATGAAAGTGAAAAGTGAAAGTGAAGTCGCACAGTCGTGTCTGACTCTTAGCGAACCCATGGACTGTAGCCCACCAGGCTCCTCCGTCCATGGGATTTTCCAGGCAAGAGTACTGGAGTAGGGTGCCACTGCCTTCTCCAAATAGGCTATCTAGGTTGGTCATAACTTTCCTTCCAATGAGTAAGCATCTTTTAATTTCATGGCTGCAATCAACATCTGCATTGATTTTGGAGCCCCAAAAAATAAAGTCAGACATTGTTTCCACTGTTTCCCCATCTATTTCCCATGAAGTGATGGAACCAGATGCCATGATCTTCGTTTTCTGAATGTTGGGCTTTAAGTCAACTTTTTCACTCTCCTCTTTCACTTTCATCAACAGGCTTTTTAGTTCCCCTTCACTTTCTGCCATAAGGGTGATGTCATCTGCATATCTGAGGTTATTGATATTTCTCCCAGCAATCTTGATTCCAGCTTGTGTTTCTTCCAGCCCAGCGTTTCTCATGATGTACTCTGCATGTAAGTTAAATAATCAGGGTGACAATATACAGCCTTGACGTACTCCTTTCCCTATTTGGTACCAGTCTGTTGTTCCATGTCCAGTTCTAACTGTTGCTTCCTGACCTGCATACAGGTTTCTTAAGAGGCAGGTCAGGTGGTCTGGTATTCCCATCTCTTGAAGAGTTTTCCATAGTGTATTGTGATCCACACAATCAAAGGCTTTGGCAGAGTCAACAAAGCAGAAATAGATGTTTTTCTGGAACTCTCTTGCTTTTTTGCTGATCCAGCGGATGTTGGCAACTTGATCTCTGGTTCCTCTGCCTTTTCTAAAACCAGCTTAACAACTGGAAGTTCACGGTTCACGTATTGCTGAAGTCTGGCTTGGAGAATTTTGAGCATTACTTTACTAGCGTGTGAGATGAGTGCAATGGTGCAGTAGTTTGAGCATTCTTTGGCATTGCCTTTCTTTGGGATTGGAATGAAAACTGACCTTTTCCAGTCGTGTGGCCACTGCTGAGTTTTCCAAATTTGCTGGCATATTGAGTGCAGCACTTTCACAGCACCATCTTTCAGGATTTGAAATAGCTCAACTGGAATTCCATCACCTCCAGCACCATTCCTCCCAATTAAAATTCAGGGTTGTTTTCCTTTAGGATTGACTTGGTTTGATCTCCTGCCACATATCAGTTCAGTAGTGATGCTTTCTAAGGCCCACTTGACTTCACATTCCAGGATGTCTGGCTCTAGGTGAGTGATGACACCATCGTGATTATCTGAGTCATGAAGATCTTTTTTGTACAGTTCTTCTGTGTATTCTTGCCACCTCTTCTTAATATCTTCTGCTTCTGTTAGGTCCATACCATTTCTGTCCTTTATCGAGCCTATCTTTGCATGAAATGTTCCCTTGGTATCTCTAATTTTCTTGATGAGATCTTTAGTCTTTCCCATTGTGTTGTTTTCCTCTATTTCTTTGCATTGATTGCTGAGGAAGGCTTTCTTATCTCCTTGCTATTCTTTGGAACTCTGCATTCAGATGCTTATATCTTTCTTTTTCTCCTTTGCTTTTCGCTTCTCTTCTTTTCACAGCTATTTGTAAGGCCTCCCCAGACAGCCATTTTGCTTTTTTGCATTTCTTTTCCATGAGGATGGTCTTAATCCCTGTCTCCTGTACAGTGTCACGAACCTCTGTCCATAGTTCATCAGGCACTCTATTTATCAGATCTAGTCCCTTAAATCTATTTCTCACTTCCACTGTATAATCATAAGGGATTTGATTTAGGTCATACCTGAATGGTCCTGGGCGGCCCCATGGGCATGGCTTAGTTTCACTGAGTTAGACAAGGCTGTGATCCTACTGTGATTAGATTGACTAGTTTTCTGTGAGTATGGTTTCAGTGTGTCTGCCCTCCAATGCCCTCTTGCAACACCTACCGTCTTACTTGGTTTTCTCTTACCGTGGACGTGGGGTATCTCTTTCACAGCTGCTCCAGCAAAGCGCAGCCGCTGCTCCTTACCTTGGATGAGGGGTATCTCCTCACCGCTGCCCCTTCTGACTCTGAACGTGGAATAGCTCCTCTAGGCTCTCCTGTGCCTGTGCAGCCACCGCTCCTTGGAGGTGGGATTGCTCCTTCTGGCCACAGGCCCTGGCCTTGGGCATGGGGTAGGTCTTCCCGGCCACCGCCCCTGGCCTCATACGTGGGTAGTTCCTCTCGGCCGCCACCCCTGACCTCGGACACCGGGTAGCTCCTCCAGGCCGCCGCCCCTGACCTCAGACGTGGGGTAACTCCTTGGTGGCCTCCTCTCGGGCATGGGGTCCTCCCGGCTTCTGCCCCTGACCTTGGATGTTGGGTAGCCGACCGCGCTAAATGCGCCGGTCGCAGCTGCCTGCGCTCAATGGTGGAGAGGTCTGACAGAATGTGGTCCACTGGAGAAGGGAATGGCAAACCACTTCAGTATTCTTGCCTTGAGAACCTCATAAGCAGTATGAAAAGACAAAAGGATAGGATACTGAAAGAGGAACTCCCCAGGTCAGTAGGTGCCCCATATGCTACTGGAGATCAGTGGAGAAAAAATACCAGAAAGAATGAAGGGATGGAGCCAAAGCAAAAACAATACCCAGGTGTGGATGTGACTGGTGATAGAAGCAAGGTCTGATGCTGTAAAGAGCAATATTGCATAGGAACCTGGAATGTCAGGTCCATGAATCAAGGCAAATTGGAAGTGGTCAAACAAGAGATGGCAAGAGTAAACGTCAACATTCTAGGAATCAGCGAACTCAAATGGACTGGAATGGGTGAATTTAACTCAGATGACCATTATATCTACTACTGCGGGCAGGAATCCCTTAGAAGAAATGGAGTAGCCATCATGGTCAACAAAAGAGTTCGAAATGCAGTACTTGGATACAATCTCAAAAACGACAGAATGATCTCTGTTCGTTTCCAAGGCAAACCATTCAATATCACAGTAATCCAAGTCTATGCCCCAACCAGTAACGCTGAAGAAGCTGAAGTTGAATGGTTCTATGAAGACCTACAAGACCTTTTAGAACTAACACCCCAAAAAGATGTCCTTTTCATTATAGGGGATTGGAATGCAAAAGTAGGCAGTCAAGAAACACCTGGAGTAACAGGCAAATTTGGCCTTGGAATACGGAAAGAAGCAGGGCAAAGACTAATAGAGTTTTGCCAAGAAAATGCACTGGTCATAGCAAACACCCTCTTCCAACAACACAAGAGAAGACTCTACACATAGACATCACCATATGGTCAACACCAAAATCAGATTAATTATATTCTTTGCAGCCAAAGATGGAGAAGCTCTACACAGTCAGCAAAAACAAGACCAGGAGCTGACTGTGGCTCAGATCATGAACTCTTTATTGCCAAATTCAGACTGAAATTGAAGAAAGTAGGGAAAACCACTAGACCATTCAGGTATGACCTAAATCAAATCCCTTATGATTATACAGTGGAAGTGAGAAATAGATTTAAGGGACTAGATCTGATAGATAGAGTGCCTGATGAACTATGGACTGAGGTTCATAACATTGTACAGGAGACAGTGATCAAGACCATCCTCATGGAAAAGAAATGCAAAAAAGCAAAATGGCTGTCTGGGGAGGCCTTACAAATAGCTGTGAAAAGAAGAGAAGTGAAAAGCAAAGGAGAAAAGGAAAGATATAAGCATCTGAATGCAGAGTTCCAAAGAATAGCAAGAAGAGATAAGAATGCCTTCCTCAGCAATCAATGCAAAGAAATAGAGGAAAACAACACAATGGGAAAGACTAAAGATCTCATCAGGAAAATTAGAGATACCAAGGGAACATTTCATGCAAAGATAGGCTCGATAAAGGACAGAAATGGTATGGACCTAACAGAAGCAGAAGATATTAAGAAGAGGTGGCAAGAATACACAGAACTGTACAAAAAAGATCTTCATGACTCAGATAATCACGATGGTGTCATCACTCACCTAGAGCCAGACATCCTGGAATGTGAAGTCAAGTGGGCCTTAGAAAGCATCACTACGAACAAAGCTAGTGGAGGTGATGGAATTCCAGTTGAGCTATTTCAAATCCTGAAAGATGATGCTGTGAAAGTGCTGCACTCAATATGCCAGCAAATTTGGAAAACTCAGCAGTGGCCACACGACTGGAAAAGGTCAGTTTTCATTCCAATCCCAAAGAAAGGCAATGCCAAAGAATGCTCAAACTACTGCACCATTGCACTCATCTCACACGCTAGTAAAGTAATGCTCAAAATTCTCCAAGCCAGGCTTCAGCAATACGTGAACCGTGAACTTCCAGTTGTTCAAGCTGGTTTTAGAAAAGGCAGAGGAACCAGAGATCAAGTTGCCAACATCTGCTGGATCAGCAAAAAGGCAAGAGAGTTCCAGAAAAACATCTATTTCTGCTTTGTTGACTCTGCCAAAGCCTTTGATTGTGTGGATCACAATACACTATGGAAAACTCTTCAAGAGATGGGAATACCAGACCACCTGACCTGCCTCTTAAGAAACCTGTATGCAGGTCAGGAAGCAACAGTTAGAACTGGACATGGAACAACAGACTGGTACCAAATAGGGAAAGGAGTACATCAAGGCTGTATATTGTCACCCTGATTATTTAACTTACATGCAGAGTACATCATGAGAAACGCTGGGCTGGAAGAAACACAAGCTGGAATCAAGATTGCTGGGAGAAATATCAATAACCTCAGATATGCAGATGACATCACCCTTATGGCAGAAAGTGAAGAGGAACGAAAAAGCCTCGTGATGAAAGTGAAAGTGGAAAGTGAAAAAGTTGGCTTAAAGCCCAACATTCAGAAAAAGAAGATCATGGCATCTGGTTCCATCACTTCATGGGAAATAGATGGGGAAACAGTGGAAACCGTGTCAGACTTTATTTTTTAGGGCTCCAAAATCACTGCAGATGGGAACTTCAGCCATGAAATTAAAAGACACTTACTCCTTGGAAGAAAAGTTATGACCAACCTAGATAGCATATTCAAAAGCAGAGACATTTCTTTGCCAACAAAGGTCCGTCTAGTCAAGGCTATGGTTTTTCCTGTGGTCATGTATGGATGTGAGAGTTGGACTGTGAAGAAAGCTGAGCACCGAAGAACTGATGCCTTTGAACTGTGGTGTTGGAGAAGACTCTTGAGAGTCCCTTGGACTGCAGGGAGATCCAAACAGTCCATTCTGAAGGAGATCAGCCCTGGGATTTCTTTGGAAGGCATGATGCTAAAGTTGAAACCCCAGTACTTTGGCCACCTCATGAGAAGAGTTGACTCATTGGAAAAGACTCTGATGCTGTGAGGGATTGGGGGCAGGAGGAGAAGGGGACGACAAAGGATGAGATGGCTAGATGGCATCACTCACTCGATGGACATGAGTCTGAGTGAACTCTGGGAGTTGGTGATGGACAGGGAGGCCTGGCGTGCTGGTATTCATGGGGTCGCAAAGAGTTGGACATGACTGAGCGACTGAACTGAACTGAACTGAGTGGTCTAGTGGTCTTCCCCACTTTCTTCAATCAGGAATCCCTTAGAAAAAATGGAGTAGCCATCATGGTCAACAAAAGAGTCTGAAATGCAGTTCTTGGATGCAATCTCAAAAATGACAGAATGATCTCTGTTCATTTCCAAAGCAAACCGTTCAATATCAGTAATCCAAGCCTATGACCCAACCAGTAACACTGAAGAAGCTGAAGTTGAACGGTTCTATGAAGACCTCCAAGACCTTTTAGATCAGATCAGATCAGATCAGATCAGTCGCTCAGTCGTGTCCGACTCTTTGTGACCCCATGAATAGCAGCACGCCAGGCCTCCCTGTCCAACACCAACTCCCGGAGTTCACTCAGACTCACGTCCAATGAGTTAGTGATGCCATCCAGCCATCTCATCCTCTGTCGTCCCCTTCTCCTCCTGCCCCCAATCCCTCACAGCATCAGAGTCTTTTCCAGTGAGTCAACTCTTCGCATGAGGTGGCCAAAGTACTGGAGTTTCAGCTTTAGCATCATTTCTTCCAAAGAAATCCCAGGGCTGATCTCCTTCAGAATGGACTGGTTGGATCTCCTTGCAGTCCAAGGAACTCTCAAGAGTCTTCTCCAACACCACAGTTCAAAAGCATCAATTCTTTGGCGCTCAGCCTTCTTCACAATCCAACTCTCACATCCATACATGGCCACAGAAAAAACCATAGCCTTGACTAGACAGACCTTTGTTGGCAAAGAAATGTCTCTGCTTTTCAATATGCTATCTAGGTTGGTCATAACTTTCCTTCCAAGGAGTAAGTGTCTTTTAATTTCATGGCTGCAGTCACCATCTGCAGTGATTTTGGAGGCCCAAAAAATAAAGTCTGACACTGTTTCCACTGTTTCCCCATCTATTTCCCATGAAGTGATGGGACTGGATGCCATGTTCTTTGTTTTCTGAATGTTGAGCTTTAAGCCAACTTTTTCACTTTCCACTTTCACTTTCATCAAGAGGCTTTTTCTTTCCTCTTCACTTTCTGCCATAAGGGTGGTGTCATAGAACTAGCACCCAAAAAAGATATCCTTTTCATTATAGGGGACTGGAATGCAAAAGTAGGAAGTCAAGAAACACCTGGAGTAACAGGCAAATTTGGCCTTGGAGTACAGAATGAAGCAGGGCAAAGGCTAATAGAGTTTTGCCAAGAGAACCCACTGATCATAACAAACACTCTCTTCCAACAACACAAGAGAAAACTCTACACATGGCATCACCAGATGGTCAACACTGAAACCAGATTGATTATATTCTTTGCAGCCAAAAATGGAGAAGCTCTATACAGTCAACAAAAACAAGACAGGGAGCTGACTGTGGCTCAAATCATGAACTCTTCGCATTAGGTGGCCAAAATATTGGAGCTTCAACTTCAGCATCAGTCCTTCCAGTGAATATCAGGACTGATTTCCTTTTGGATTGACTGGTTTGATCTCCTTGCTGTCCAGGGACTCTCAAGAGTCTTATCCAGCAACACAATTCGAAAATATCATTTCTTAGGTTCTCAGCCTGCTTTATGGTCCAACTGTCACATACATACATAACTACTGGAAAAACCATAGCTTTGACTATATGGACCTTTTTCTGCAAAGTGATGTCTTTGCTTTTTAATATGCTCCCTAGTTTTAGTATAGCTTTCCTTCCAAAGAGTGTACATGCATGCTAAGTTGCTTCAATCATGTATGACTGTGCAACCCTATGGACTGTAGCCTGCCAAGCTCCTCTGTTCATGGGATTCTATTGGCAAGAATAATGGAGTGGGTTACCATGCCCTCTTCCAGTGGATCTTCCCAACCCAAGGATCAAACCCACGTCTCTTATGTCTCCTGCATTGGGAGGTGAATTCTTTACCACCAGCACCACCTGGGAAGCCCCTTCCAAGGAGCAAGTGTCTTAATTTCATGGCTGTAGTCACTATCTGCAGTGATTTTGGAGGTCAAGAAAATAAAATCTGGCAAGAATACTGGAGTGGTTTGCCATTCCCTCTTCTAGTGACCATGTTTTGTCAGAACTCTTCACTATGACCTGTCAGTCTTGAGTAGCCCTACAAGGCATGGCTCATAGCTTCACTGAGTTATGCAAGCCCCTTCACCACAACAGGGCTGTGATCCATGAAAGGGTAAAGAAATATAAATGAACTAAATTTGGATTCACTGCTTCGACTTTGGAGATTATTTCAAATTTACTAATCTATTCATTCTCTTTCTTTCCTTTCCAAAATATGTTTATGCTGTCTATATTGCTGATCTCTCTAGTCATTTTTTATTTCTTTGTTTTTCCTTCTCTTTTCTTGGAAGTTTGTTGTTTGTCCTCCTATCTCTGATCTGGTTTTCTACTCCATCTCTTTGGCTTACTTGTTTTGGATAAAGAAGTTTATATTTCTACTCTTGATTTTGGAGTTTTTTTCCCTGCTCCTGCCTTATTTCAATTTTCTCCCTTTTAATCTCAGTCTTCTTGATTTCATTAAAGCTTTGGCTTTCCTTTGATATTTATTCTCTCCATCATTGGAAGCCATATAATTTTAGAATTTGTGTTCTGAAGTTTTATTATGCATCTTTCAGTCTCAGAGGCACAATAAGATATCATCATACACTGATTATCTTGGCTAAAATAGAAAAGATTTGTAATATCAATGTCAATTCCTGGTATTGGATGATTGGAGTGATTGGCACTGTCATAAACTCATGGCTAGGGGGTGGAAATGCAAAATATAACATACAGTTTGAAAAACAGTTTGGCATATTCAAATAAAGGTAAATGTTCACTTACCATATGACCCAAACTCCTATTCTCAGATATTTATCTTACAGAAATGGTATTTCTGTGCAAAGATTTGCATTTAAATGTTTATAGGCACTTTATACATAATAGCCAAAATATATAAGAAATTAAATGTTTGATTAATGCAGATTGTGGCATATTGATAAAATGAAATCTTACTTAGAGAAAAGAAAAAGAGCTACTAGTAAAAGAAGCAGAAATACGGATGAAACCTCAAGAGCGTTATGTTCAACCAGGAAAAAAGCCATACACTGTATAATTTCATCTTTATGAGATTCTAGGAAAGACAAAACTGTAATGAGAAAACCAGTCAAAGTTTGTCAGGGTCAAGGGGTGAGGAAGATAATTGCCTGCCAAGGGATGTGAAGCAATTTTGGAGGGTGATGGAGACATTCTGTTTTTTGTTAGGAGGCAGTTCATGCGGTTGTGTACTTTTGTTAAACTCATCCTATTTCACACCTAAATGTGAATATGATTGTGTGTAAGTAATACACCCAAATCCTGGTAATGATTTACAACTATGCGTGAAGAACACATAGACTTTCTGATCAGGATATGATATTCTGAGGAGGACAGGTCAGCTTGTCGTCTTTTGTCTGGGGATGCCTAATATACATCCAAACATGAGGAAATCTCATAATAATCCAGAGGGATACATGATCCGTAAAACATCATCTTCGTTCCTCAGTACTGTACAAGGCAGGAGACAGCTGAGGAGCCATGTCAGATTAGAGGATATTAAAGACGTGACCACAAGACACAATGTATGCTCCTGTGTTAGAGGGAGAAAAGTACCACAGCAAATTGCTATTAGGATAGTTGACCAAATTAGAATATGGGCTATAGTCTAGATATCATAATATATTGTATCCATGTTTGATTTTCTGAATATTTTAATTAATTGTGGATATGTGTCCTTATTCTTAGGAAACAAATACATAATAAATTATTATGAGGTAAATTTGACAAAGGGTATGATAAATACCAAAAGGGAGGGAGAGTGTGTGTGAGGAAAGAGAGAAAAAGAGAAATTATAAAGAAGAATGATGAAATATTAAAAACTGGTGAATCGAGGTACAGGATTGCAATAGAAAAAAACACTTGTTCTTGGAAAGATATCCATGTCCTAATCCATTGAACCTGATATGATGTTCCCTTACACAGCAGAAAGAATGTTACAGATGTGATTTAGTTAAGAGTCTTCAGATGGAGAGGTACACTATCCTGGATTATCTGGTGGACCAAATGTAATCAATCACAGGGGTTATTATACAAGATAAGTTGGTATCAGAACTATCTACAAGCAGACCATTAGGTCAGACTCAAAAACTGGGTCACAGGAGCCCATCTAGGATGGATGCTCCTTATATTATTCGTGTCAGTGTAGAAACTTAATCTGGACAGAGGTGGCCTTGGTCTGCTGGAGTGGGTTCAGTATGCTGAGAAAGGGGGAAATTGTAATGAAAAGAGACAGACAGGAGCCTGGCAAGTGTGAAATTACAGACTACATTAGAGACAAAAAGAATAAATTCTTTGGTGCAAAAGTAATTATCATTCCTGAATAATGTATTCAAAGATCCTGTCTTGCTAATAGCAGGTCAGCTTTGTTATTTTTGAAAGCATGTACTGAAGAGATTTAATTTTAGCTCATAGACTGCAATTTCCTCAAAGAATTCTAAAACTCATTCTTGAGGATCTCCTTTAGGTAATACCTTTGTGACATTTTTTACTCCTCCCACCACCCAGTTGACAGTTTCTCTTTGCATTCATAAGTCTTGTTTTTTACACTGTAATTTTTGTTTCCTGCAGTATTTTTGAGCAAACCTGCCTTTATAAGTGGGTTTAGGTAACAGTTCCCCTTCTTCGGCAGAGCCTGAGTACTTGAGATTGCCATGTCCTCTGCTGCTGCTGCTGCTGCTAAGTCGCTTCAGTCGTGTCTGACTCTGTGAGACCCCATAGATGGCAGCCCACCAGGCTCCCCTGTCCCTGGGATTCTCCAGGCAAGAATACTGGAGTGAGTTGCCATTTCCTTCTCCAATGCATGAAGGTGAAAAGTGAAAGTGAAGTCGCTCAGTCCTGACCGACTCTGAGCGATCCCATGGACTGCAGCCTACCGGGCTCCTCTGTCCATAGGATTTTCCAGGCAAGAGTACTGGAGTGGGGTGCCATCACCTTCTCCAATACAGAACACTAAAACATCCCTTTACTTCTTTTGAATAATAACATTCCTCATAAATAGTACTTACTGTCTTTACTCAGCATTTCAGCAAGTGACAGTTCTGTCTCAAATATAAAAATCAAGCATTACTATGTGAAAAGAAGGAAATCTAAGTGGATCAAAGCATAAGCTCAAAGAAATTTATTTATGATTAAGGGAAAGAGTCTAGTGACTTCCATTTATAGCTATGACGGGACTCATTTATCATTTTGCAAGAACAAAAAAATGATGTTTTAATTTAAAAATTGCTGTTTTAAATTATATAGAGCCATGCATGATTTTAATGAATATCATGCATTGTTGGTTGCTTATTTTGTGTAAAATTCACAAGTTGCAAAGACGTTTTTGTTTTGTATAAGCAGTTATAAAAGTTTCTGTGTGGCATGAAAGTGAAAGTTAGTTGCTCAGTTATCTCTGACTCTTTGTGACCCTGTGGATGGTAGCCCACCAGACTCCTCTGTCCATGGGATTCTCCCAGCAAGAGTACTGGAGAGGGTTGCCATTTCCTTCTCCAGAGGATCTTCCTGACTTAAGGATTGAACCCGGGTCTCCTGTATTGCAGGCATATTCTTTACCATTTGAGCCACTAGGGAAGCCATCTGTGTGGCATAATTTAACTCGTTTTCTCAGTTCCTAATGCTACACATTCTGTATCTCTGACAGAATTAGGCAAATCATTTTCTGCCTATTGAAGACAGTGAAATACACCCTAAGTCTTTCTTATGCTCTGTCATCTTGGGTACTACTGGCAGCATTTATTTTTCATTTCTAGCATTCATATGTGGCATAAACATTTCTAGAAAATTTATTTCTCTAAAATCCTTCTATTAACACTGTACATTGCTCTGGAGACCTTGTAGAATCACCATCATCTTCATCTTCATCAACACCATCAAGTAAAAGTGAATGGAGCAATACTAAAAAAGCCTTCAATTAATTATAATTTACAATTATGCACAGAGATAGCCAATAGTATCTGCATCTAAATATTATGAAACAATCAAATACTTGAGTTAAATAAACACTATCAAATATACAAAATGCAACTAATAAAATCTTCTTAAACTTTAATTGACTTTTCTAGTTCGATTTTGAAAAAAATCATGTTTATATCACCCTTTCGATGAATAGCATTTGTAACCAAATTAAACAGAATTGCACCATTCCATTTACTTATAGCTAAATATATATGCTGAATATTTAACAAAAAAGCTTCTCCTTGGAAATAAAAGCCAGTCTTTTTTTTTTCATTTTTCCTTTAAAAGGATTTAAAGCCAATAGCTAACAAGTTTCCACTCCAAATGGAAGTTCCAGTAAGTGCCATAAACAGAATTGATGGTAATATGATCAGATACATATTTCCTAGGTTTTAGTAAGTTCAATGCAAAATCATCCTTTAATGGACCTTCAAGAAATGGTGACCCTCTAGGCCTATATCAAGTGTCATCTTTTGGAACAATAAATATTGTTGTTGTTCAGTTGCCAAGTCGTTTCTGACTCTTTGTGACCACATGGACTGCAATATGCCAGGCTTCCCTGTCCTTCATCATCTCCTGGAGTTTGCTCAAACTCATGTCCATTGAGTTGATGATGCCATCCAACCATCTCATCCTGTCAGCCCTTTCTCCTGCCCTCAACCTTTCCTAGCATCAGGGTATTTTCCAGTGAGTCAGCTCTTCCCATCAGGTGGCCAAAGTGTTGGAGCTTCAACTTCAGCATCAGTCCTTCCAATGAATGTTTAGGGTTGATTTTCTTCGGGATTGACTAATTTGATCTCCTTGCTGTCCAAAGGACTCTCAACAGTCTACTCCAGCACCACAGTTCAAAACCATCATTTCTTTGGCACTGCAGCCTTTCTTATGGTCCAGCTCTCACATTCATACGTGACTTCTGGAAAATAAATAAATAAATATTCTTGGGGGCTAAGAAATCTGAGGCAGAGTCCTGGATTTTCTATAGTCTTTTGGTATTAGCCTCACAAATTGATGAAAGTGCTGTTGAAGGTATGTCTGGAAAATCAGAGTTGTTCCATATTGGGTCCAACTCTAACAGATGGCTCTTTTATTATTGGTTGCAGTATGTGTGATTCTCTTCAGGTTTTTGGACACAAAGAATATGGGGGATCTGGTCTCACTATGCAACCCCTTTGAGAAGAAGCCCATTTGGCCCCTTTGTTTGCTGACATTGACTTCCTCTCCCACACAATCTGAAATCATCATCACCTCCAGTAATATTACTCCACCTGCCAAAAGATAATAGCAGGTTGCTGCCAAAGGTCTCCTTCTTAAGAGTGTCTATGGCATAGGACTGAGAGAAGTGCACACCTTGTCAGTCTCTTGATAACACTGTCATTCACATCTTTCTTTGGATGCCACCACCATTGTTAGGTTGGAGCTCTGCTAAGCTCCTGTTTAGGCTCTGTAGGCAAAAATTACATGAATTCTATTCTAATACTAATGAATTTGCTATGGAGCAAGATCTCATGGTCATTGTATTTCTCCATGCATGTAAAGTTGAATACAAGTATAGGTGATATGAAGGTGGCAGATAAAATATTTCTGAGGAATCTGAGCTCTGCAGCCACAGTGGACATGCTCAAAGCTCTCTGAGCTAATCAAGGTTTGAATTTTGCTTTTTGTCATATGCCTTGTCTCCCCACAGGAGCAACGTTTTGTTTACTGCTTCTCTTTAGTATAGCGTGTACTTTTCATTATATTTCAGCTTTATATTTGGCTTGTCAGTGAAAACCACTGAGTGAATATAGTGTTCCTCCGGAATGAATCAAGTATGGCTTATCTGCTTAGTATCAAAGCCTTTCCACATTTTTTGAAAACAAAGTCTTCAAAATTATCTTAATGGCTGTATGTGTGTATGTTTATGTGAGTACACATGTGTATATTCATCAGTATATTCTGGGTGATCCATACTGAAATGCTTTTTTATTTGTTTGTTTGCCTTGTCTTAAGCAAGATCCATTAAGGGAAAAAGGAAGCTAAAATTGTGTATAAATGAAGCTATTTCTGTTTATGAGCTTATTCATTTATGTAGCAGTATGAGTGGATTGCTGACTCAGAAGCTTTCATGCTTAAACGATCTTACAGAAAGATTTACAATGTTTAATTCTAATAGTATTAGTGCTGCACACTAAAACTCACAATTTACGTAATATTACATTTTACAGAGAAAATGTTTATATATTACAAATATAAGCTATACATGTGTACATACATAAAATATAATAATTTATATATAAATAGATATGTATGTATATGTGTATACATGTGTGTGAATGCTAAGTCACTTCAGTCATTTCTGACTCTTTGAGACCCTATGGACTGTAGCCCACCAGGCTCCTTTGTCCATGGGATTCTCCAGGCAAGAATACTGGAGTGGGTTGTCATGCCCTCCTCCAGGGGCTCTTCCCGACCCAGGGATCAAACACATGTCTCTAACATCTCTTGTATTGGCAGGTGGGTTCTTTACCACTAGCGCCACCTGGGAAGTCCTGTGTATATACGTATATAAATATATATGTACAACATGTATGTTTGTACCTGTATTTTATGTATATATGTAAGAATTAAGAATTTGATGGATGTCAGGGAGAAAATCAAATACTTTCAAAATGATTTTTTATTCCTACTTTTCACATAGGCCAATGCAACAGGACAGAATATAATTCAGAAATTATATGTATATAAAATTTTATTCAGTAGGCTAACTGTATGTATTATTTACAATATATCCTTATTATCTTCAATCCAAGAATAAAGTGGAAAGAGTCCCTTCTTTTGTTCCCTTTTGCTCTAACCCTTTTCTCTTCTGTCTCCTGCTGCATTTTTTAACTTCTTTCCACAAGAATAGGTCTTATTTTTCTCAACTTCAAATTCTCCTGTTTTAACTCTCTAAATATACTGATTTCATTATCCTCAATCAATCAAAATCTCCTTCCATTCTTGCACTAAATCAGCTCTTTTTTATTCTCTCATTATAGAACTTGGTGAAGGTCTGAAGTACTTTCACTAACCTCGCTTCACTCACTGCTTTCTGGTTTCTGATGCCCTCAATTGCTTTTTCTAAGGTCATCTATAATTTTCCCTTAAAGCAACTGGGCCTAATAATCTAATAACTTATGGACTATGCTTATTATTGATGTCATTTATTTTTCCAAGCAACTAAATTAAGAAAAGAGCATGTAGAAATTAAGTTTTCCATGTACTGGTGCTATAAAGATAAAAGGTAAAATCTCAAGGAACATATAGTTCAATGAGGATGATGGACATCACCATAAAATGTAAGGTGACAGCTCATAATGGTTTATTTTCTTCATGGAGATGTGAATACTCAGTATATGCTGATCAAGAATGTGTATTTATCTAGAAACATGTAGCATTTTCTAATTTAAAAAATTTCATGATTTATCAGGATTTAATTAAAGGGTTTGTATTTGGAGAATAATATTGCTTACAAAAATCTTTGATTTCTCAGAGGTAAATCACGAATTTTCAATTCAGTAATAGTATTTAACATCAGCAAATAAAGAATATAGCACTTCTGAAAAATTAAGGAATGTGGTTTAATTCCCCAAATATCTGCGTCTACATGCTGAAGAAATGCCTTAGTCATACCTTCTAGAATTCTCTTGTAATTTGTAAAAAACTTGATTATTATTTTTATACCATTTAAATACATATATAGTCTAGGATTTTTAGTGTTTAATATATATGTGTTTATGTATAGATATAGATAAATAATAAATAGATGATAGATAAGACATAGTCTCTTCAGTAAAGTAGTACACTTTTTTAAGAAGTAAGTTGATCACCCATTTTCAAATAATTTCTTATGACCCACGTTAGATTGAACCCTGGATGTTTCAGTGTGGGAACTCATAAACACACAGAGAAAGGATAATCTAGAACGCTTAAGAAGATAGTTAAATAATGTTGTGCCTAAAAACTGAGTTCAGATGGAAACCTCCTTAAAGAACAGGATTTTCCTCAATATATACCCTTGCACAACAGGAGACAAGCCCATGAAGCACTAAGTACTGCTGGGGCTGTGCTCCCAACTAAATAATGTAGCCATAGCAGTTTCTAAGGGTTTCTCAGATGGTTCAGTGGTAAAGAATCTCCCTGCCAGTGCAGGAGATACGTGTTTGATCCCAGGATTGAGAAGGTGCCCTGGAGAGGGAACTGGCAATACTCCAGTATTCTTGCCTGGGAAATTCCACAGACAGATAAGCCTTGATGCTTTTGATCTGTGGTGCTGCAGAAGACTCTTGAGAGTTCCTTGGACAGAAATGAGATCAAACCAGTTAAACCTAAAGGAAATCAATTCAGCTCAGTTCAGTCACTCAGTCGTGTCTGACTCTTTGCAACCCCATGAACTGCAGCACGCCAAGCTTCCCTGTCCATCACCAACTCCTGGAGTTTACTCAAACTCATGTCTGTTGAGTCAATGATGCCATCTAACCATCTCATCCTCTGTCATCCCCTTCTCCTCCTGCCTTGAATCTTTCCTAGCATCAGGGTCTTTTCAAATGAGTCAGTTCTTTACAACAGGTGACCAAAGTATTGGAGTTTCAGCTTCAGCATCAGTCCTTCCAATGAATATTCAGGACTGACTTCCTTTAGGATGGACTAGTTGGATCTCCTTGCAACCCTGAATATTCTTTTCCTGATGCTGGGAAAGAATGAGGGCAGAAGAAAAGGGGGTGACAGAGGATGAGATGGTTGGATGGTATCATCAACTTAATGGACATGAGTTTGAGCAAACTCCAGGAGGTAGTGAAGGAAGGGAAGCCTGGCATGCTGCAGTCCATGGGGCTGCAAAAAGTCAGACATGACTGAATGACTGAACAACAACAAACAGTTTCTTCTTATAATTTACCAAGAATTTTGTCAGTGTTTTGGTTTCCAAAGATACAACCCAATGATTCAGCAAACAGACATTTTTTACATGTCTAGATATCCTTCTTCAGAAATGCTGAAGAAGCTGAAGTTGAACAGTTCTATGAAGACCTATAAGACCTTATAGAACTAACACCCAAAAAAGATATCCTTTTCATTATAGGGGACTGGAATGCAAAAGTAGGAAGTCAATAGATACCTGGAGTAACAGGAAAACTTGGCCTTGGAGTATAAAACAAAGCAGGTCAAAGGCTAACAGAGTTTTGCCAAAGAAACGCACTGGTCATAGCAAACACCCTCTTCCAACAAGAGGATTCTACACATGGACATCACCAGATGGTCAATACTGAAATCAGACTGATTATATTCTTTGCAGCCAAAGATGGAGAAGCTTGATACAGTCGGCAAAAACAAGACCGGTTGCAGTCTGTGGCTCAGATCATGAACTCCTTATTGCCAAATTCAGACTGAAATTGAAGAAAGTATGGAAAACCACCAGATCATTCAGGTAAGACCTAAATCAAATCCCTTACAATTATACAGTGGAAGTGAGAAATAGATTCAAAAGCTTAGAGTTGATAGACAGGATGCCTGAAGAATGATGGAAGGAGGTTCATGACATTGTACAGGAGACAGAAATCAAGACCATCCCTAAGAAAAAGGAATGCAAAAAAGCAAAATGGTTGTCTGAGGAGACCTTACAAATTGCTGAGGAAAGAAGAGAAGTTAAAGGCAAAGTAGAAAAGGAAAGATATACCCATTTGAATTGCTATTCCAAAGAATAGCAAGGAGAGATAAGAAAGGCTTCCTCAGAGATCAATGCAATGAAACAGAGGAAAACAGCAGAATGGGAAAGACTAGGGATCTCCTCAGAAAACTAGAGGTACCAAGGGAACATTTCTTGCAAAGATGGACACAATTAAGGACAGAAATGGTACGGACCTAACAGAAGCAAAAGATATTAAGAAGAGGTGACAGGAATACACAGAAGAAATATACAAAAAAAGATCTTCATGATCCAGATAATCACGATAGTGTGATCACTGACCTAGAGCCAGACATCCTGGAATGTGAAGTCAAGTGGGCCTTAGGAAGCATCACTACAAACAAAGCTAGTGGAGGTGATGGAATTCCAGTTGAGCTATTTCAAATCCTGAAAGTTGATGCTGTGAAAGTGCTGCACTCAATACACCAGCAAATTTGGAAAACTCAGCAGTGGCCACAGGACTAGAAAAGCTCAGTTTTCATTCCAATCCCAAAGAAAGAAAAGGCTAAAGAATGTTCACTACTGCACAATTGCACTCGTCTCACATGCTAGCAAAGTAATGCTCAAAATTCTCCAAGCCAAGTTCTAACAGTACAAGAACTATGAACTTCCAGATGTTCAAGCTGGATTTAGGAAAGACAGAGGAACCAAAGATCAAATTGCCAACATCCACTGGATCATCAAAAAAGAAAAAGAGTTCCAGAAAAACATCTATTTCTGTTTTTTGACTATGCCAAAACCTTTGACTGTGTGGATCACAACAAACTATGGAAAATTCTTCAAGAGATGGGAATACCAGACCACCTGATCTGTCTCTTGAGAAATCTGTGTGGAGGTCAGGAAGCAAGAGTTAGAATTGGACATGAAACAACAAACTGGCTCCAAATTGGGAAAGGAGTACATCAAGGCTGTATATTGTCACCCTGCTCATTTAACTTCTATGCAGAGTACATCACGCAAAATGCCAGGCTGGATGAAGCACAAGCTGGAATCAAGATTGCAGGGAGAAATATCAATAACCTCAGATATGCAGATGACACCACCCTTATAGCAGAAAGTGAAGAAGAACTAAAGTGCCTCTTGATGAAGGTGAAAGAGGAGAGTGACAGAGTTGGTTTAAAACTCAACATTCAGAAAACTAAGATCATGGCATCCAGCCCCATCACTTCGTGGCAAATAGATGGGGAAATAATGGAAACAGTAAGAGACTTTATTTTGGAGGGCTCCAAAATCACTGCAGATTGTGATTGCATTGAAATTAAATTTCACATGAAATTAAAAGACACTTGTTCCTTGGAAGAAAAGCTATGACCAACCTAGAAAACATGTTAAAAAGCAGAGACATTACTTTGCCAACAAAAGTCCATCTAGTCAAAGCTATGGTTTTTCCAGTAATCATGTACGGATATGAGAGTTGGACTATAAAGATAGCTGAGTGCTGAACAATTGATGCTTTTAAACTGTGGTGTTGGAGAAGACTCTTGAGAGTCCCTTGGACTGCCAGGAGATCCAGCCAGTCAATCCTAAAGAAATCAGTGCTGAATATTCATTGGAAAAACTGATGCTGAAGCTGAAACTCCAATACTTTGGCCACGTGATGCAAAGAAGTGACTCATTTGGAAGACCCTGATGCTGGGAAAGATTGAAGGCGGGAGGAGAAGGGGATGACAGAAGATGAGATGGTTGGATGGCATAACCAACTCGATGGACATGAATTTGAGTAAGCTCCAGGAGTTGGTGATGGACAGGGAAGCCAGGCATGCTTCAGTCCATGGGATTTCAAAGAGTTGGACATGACTGAGGGACTGAACTGAACTGAAATCCAGAACCCACAGTCTTTGAAAAAATCTGGTTTAGGAACTCTGCTTCATGTTGGGTAGTGACTAATATTATTTACTTATACCTTCCTTCTTGAAAAAAAATTATTTCATAGAGAGGAGTAGAATCAGGAACTATATTATCACACATAGTAGGTAAAAACAGTAAATAAGCATGGTTATAATTATTATGAAATCAATAGAACAGAAGGAAGCAAAATTCTGGTTTCTAAAGAATGACATGCAATGTCTAGTATTTCTTTTAGATCACAAGAGTAGTAATAGTAATTGGGGACAGTTTCAACTGTTGTTTCATATCTCCAGAGCTGCAAAACATATCTTATGAGATATGAGTCTTCTCATATCTGAGTCTTCCCAGTTTCTTGTGTTCAGATTATAAATGCCAAATAATTTACCTGGCCACGTCCTATTCCTTATAACCTGAGAATCCTTAATGTGGTATTTATGAATTATTAAGAACTAAGTGAATGCTCTACGTAATATCACACATTCAAAACAGTAAATGAAACTTAAACCATATTATTAACATTCAGCTTTTTGCTTTTTCTAGTATTTTTTCATCAGCAATGATTGTACTTTTGCCAAATAATACGAACAACATATTGTGCTATTGGGTACAGATCTGGGCTTCTTTATGTATGTTGATAATGTAAAAATGTATTACAAAGAAAATTAACCAGAAAGATTGTTATAATATATATATTTTTGAAAACTTATAATTTAAATGAATGCATTTGCACTTATTCTATGTATTTATTATAAGTCTAAATAAATTAAAGAGGTAAATATATGATTTTCAATAGGTGGAATCTAAGTAATTGGAGATTAAATATTTTGGAAAAACACTTTGTATATTTAAAATTTTATGTTATCATATGAACTAATCAGCAGAAGCAAATTTACAATATGTAATTTTATTTGAGGGTAGCTTATAAGGTTCTAGTCATAAAACTTGTTCCACAGCCCACAAAGTTTATTAAGTTTATGAATATAAAAGGAAAGCCTTTCTCTGAATCATTTCTTTATATTGATGTTCCATTTGGTAGTAGAGATTGCAGTTGGTAACTTATGTTATCTAGAAGAGTGCCTTAGTCATGTTAATGTCTAATAAATATGGATTGCATTCTTTTGAATGGTTTTAAACCGTCTCCCAATTTCCCCTTATGACATGCTCCTACACCCACCATTAGTCTTTGCCAACATCCTTTAGGCGAAAAATGTATCTTTCAATTTGCTAAGGCACACACTGGTAGACTTGTGCGTTCAACACCTAATGACATCCCAGGGTTTTGAGGCTATCTGTATAGTAAGATCAGAAATTCAAATTAAAATGAAAAAATTCACTCATTTCTGAGATATAGTTGATTTCAAAGAGCCAAAATACAGATACACATTTCCTGTGTTAAAGTTTGACTAGAGCTCTAATATAAGGTATCCTACATCATTATTTTCAATTAATTGAATTTTATTATTACCCTGGATCAGGAGTGTGATCACTTTATTGCTCCTAGACAGAACTGATATTTTCAGCACATAAAATGGTGGAAACTTTCTAATTTTCAATATTCTGTGCATTTCAAAACCAATCACATCTCTGTTGTATGTGTCCTATATTAAGAAAGAGAACAAAACAAAAAATATATCAATGTGAGAAATAGTCTGACATTTTCATTATAAGCTAAAAACTTCAATCAGAAAATTAGAATACATAAACATGTAGGAAATTGAGGAAAAGATGATCAACTTGTTTTTAGGATTCTTGGAGATTTGTATTATAATATTTCTAAATTCTAGGTCCTAGAAATACAGTCTAGTTTGTATGGTTATGCTATTATGATGGTCCTTGACTACTTATCTCTTTGTAGTTCCCTTTTTCTAACTCATGCGGTTGATGGCTCTTCATTTGTTCAAAATAATGTTTCCATATTAAAAAGATTTTTCTGGGGAAAATTACTTCCATTTCAATACAATTCAACAGCAATGCCCTAACAAAAATAGAAGTAATACCCACAGTACATTCTCACAGCTGAGAGTTATATGTTCCCAGCTATTCTGTTGGGAATTTAGCCAATTGTTATGGGTAAGTTAAAATTTGAAATAAAAAGGAAAAATATTATTTAGATTATGAACCATTTATTATCTTTTATATTAAAATCATATTTATTGAAAAACTGGCAAAAAAATCCTTTAGGACAATCAGTATACTTCTTCTGATAATTTATCAGCTCTCAAGTGTGTAAATTTCTCTCCAATGACAAAATCCTGGGCTTTCTATCATGACTAATCAAAGCTTGCACTTCTCTTTCGTGAAACTGTATGTTCAGTGTCGTTTTACGAGAAAAATAAAAATTCCCCATAGATGCAAGGTTCAGTTCAGTTCAGTCGCTCAGTCATGTCTGACTCTTTGTGACCCCATGAACCACAGCACGCCAGGCCTCCCTGTCCATCACCAACTCCTGGAGTCCACCCAAACCCATGTCCACTGAGGTGGTAATGCCATCCAACCATCTTATCCTCTGTTGTCCCCTTCTCCTCTTGCTCTCATCTTTCCCAGCATCAGGGTCTTTTCAAATGAGTCAGCTCTTCCCATCAGCTGGCCAAAGTACTGGAATTTCAGCTTCAGCATCAGTCCTTCCAATGAACACCCAGGACTGATCTTCTTTAGGATGGATTGGTTGGATTTCTTTGCAGTACAAGGGACTCTCAAGAGTCTTCTCCAACACCACAGTTCAAAAGCATCTATTCTTCAGTGCTCAGCTTTCTTCACAGTCCAACTCTCACATCCATACATGACCACTGGAGAAACCATAGACTTGACTAGACGGACCTTTGTTGGCAAAGTAATGTCTCTGCTTTTTAATATGCAGTCTAGGTTGGTCACAACTTGCCTTCCAAGGAGTAAGTGTCTTTTAATTTCATGGCTGCAATCACTATCTGCAGTGACTTTGGAGCCCCCCAAAATACAGTCAGCCACTGTTTCCACTGTTTCCCCGTCTATTTGCCATGAAGTGATGGGATGCCATGATCTTAGTTTTCTGAATGTTGAGTTTTAAGCCAACTTTTTCACTTTCCACTTTCACTTTCATCAAGAGGCTTTTTAGTTCCTCTTCACTTTCTGCCATAAGGGTGGTGTCATCTGCATATCTGAGGTTATTGATATTTCTCCTGGCAATCTTGATTCCAGCTTGTGCTTTCTCCAGCCCAGAATTTCTCATGATGTACTCTGCATATAAGTTAAATATGCAGGGTAACAATATACAGCCTTGACATACTCCTTTTCCTATTTGGAACCAGTCTGTTGTTCCATGTCCAGTTCTAACTGTTGTTTCCTGACCTGCATACCGGTTTCTCAAGAGGCAGGTCAGGTGGTCTGGTATTCCCATTTCTTTCAGAATTTTCCACGGTTATTGTGATCCACAAAGTCAAAGGCTTTGGCATAGTCAATAAAGCAGAAATAGATGTTTTTCTGGAACTCTCTTGCTTTTTCCATGATCCAGCAGATGTTGGCAATTTGATCTTTGGTTCCTCTGCCTTTTCTAAAACCAGCTTGAAAATCTGGAATTTCATGGTTCATGCATTGCTGAAGCCTGCCGTGGAGTATTTTAAGCATCACTTTACTAGCGTCTGCTGCTGCTGCTGCTGCTAAGTCGCTTCAGTTGTGTCTGACTCTGTGCGACCCCATAGACGGCAGCCTACCAGGCTCCCCTGTCCCTGGGATTCTCCAGGCAAGAACACTGGAGTGGGTTGCCATTTCCTTCTCCAGTGCATGAAAGTGAAAAGTGAAAGTGAAGTCGCTCAGTTGTGTCTGACTCCTAGCGACCTCATGGGCTGCGGCCTACCAGGCTTCTCCGCCTATGGGACTTTCCAGGCAAGAGTACTGCAGTGGGCTGCCATTGCCTTCTCTGACTAGCATGTGAGATGAGTGCAATTGTGCAGTAGTTTGTACATTCTTTGGCATTGCCTTTCTTTGGGATTGGAATGAAAACTGAGCTTTTCTAGTCCTGTGGCCACTGCTGAGTTTTCCAAATTTGCTGGCATATTGAGTGCAGCACTTTCACAGCATCATCTTTCAGGATTTGAAATAGCTCAACTACAATTCTATCACCTCCACTAGCTTTGTTCATAGTGATGCTGTCTAAGGCCCACTTGACTTCACATTCCAGGATGTCTGGCTCTAGGTCAATGATCACACGATTGTGATTATCTGTGTCGTGAAGATCTTTTTTGTACAGTTCTTCTGTGTATTCTTGCCACCTCTTCTTAATATCTTCTGCTTCTGTTAGGTCCCTATCATTTCTGTCTTTTACTGAGCCCATCTTTGCATGAAATGTTCCCTTGGTATTTCTAACTTTCTTGAGATCTCTAGTCTTTCCCATTCTATTGTTTTCCTCTATTTCTTTGCATTGATGGCTGAGGAAGGCTTCTTTATCTCTCTTTGCTATTCTTTGGAACTCTGCATTCAAATGAGTATATCTTTCCTTTTTCCTTTGCTTTTCGCTTGAATGATATTTATTGTGTAGAAGCAAAGAAGTCCAGGGAAAAACAAATGTACATAATAGAGACCCAAAGGGTGGTTGGCATGTTTGAAATGATGTAAGACGTCCTGAAGTAAGAGAGATAATGTCACTAATTCAGATTATGCTTTTCTTAAGTTAATCAGCTTAATAGATCAAAAATTTTAAATGGCATTCTCTTTTGCCTGATGAGAAGATATTTATTATATTGAAAATCATTAAAAATGTAGAACAATAGAATCAAAGTTTTATACAAGTAGATACTAAATATTATTCCTGTGATTTGCAAAAGTTACTGAGATTTCTGAGCCCTTGTTTATTCATCTTTAAGGCAGAGGTGTAATACTTACTTCACTGGCTTTTTGTTAGGACTATTAGAATAACATATGTGTTATGCTTATCCCCATGTTTAACATCTAGTAGGCCCTTTGAAAATCTTGTTTCTATTTCCTTTTTCTTCCTATATTTGTGTAACACCTTGGGGAAAAATTTCAGTTTGCACCTTTCAATCAGTTGATTGAAACATGTTTCCACATGTGATTTTGTCTGGAGTGTTACTTGATTCTAACCATTAACTCTGTTAGGAAAATCATCATTTCCCTTCCTGTTTGTTAATAGTAGAACATGCAATTTCTTTCATCAGTTTTTCAGTCACATTTTTATATTTCAAAATGATAATTCTGCACTTGAGATTTGAATTAAACACCTTAAGAGTTCTTATGCAACCGTTTTAAAATGAAAAGTATGACATTAAAACTCTTTTAAGAAATTGCTACATACAAAATCCTTGGCAGATAAATATACCAGAAAGCACTTCTGACTTGCCAGCTTCAAAAAGTCATAAAAATATCTTTGAAGTGAAAATGAGGAGGGTATGCAGCAAAGGAAATAGACAAAGACAGGAAAACTGGAGAAATAGGAAAGAGAAAAATAGGTTAATAATATATTTAAAAATTATATTTTGCAATTATGTTTTTAAAAATCTGAAGGTATAATTTATATATCTGAAAATGGGGTGGAAATTAAATTTTAGAGCTAGATACAGCATATAGCTCAATTAGAAGAAAATTAATTGCAAGATTTAAATTGATGACATTAAATGGAAACAAAGGTTAGTATGATACTTTACAAACATTTTCCCTAAGACTGTGGTCTGAGTCTTAAGGAACAAAATTAGTCATATGAGTATACATTCATACTTAAGCTACAAAGGCCCATTTAGAGTTTTTAATAGAAAAAAGCATAAAATAGTGACCATTCTAAATTTTTTACTGCTCATTAAACTATAAGTGAAGATGCAAATTGCTTTTTTATATAGTACAAATGCTATTTGTTGTTGTTTGCTTGCTATGTTGTGTCTGACTCTTGCGACCCCATGGACTGTGTCCTCCAGGCTCCTCTGTCTATAAGATTTCCCAGGCAAGAATACTGGAGTGGGTTGCCATTTCCTTCTCCAGGGGATCTTCCTGACCCAGGGATCGAACCTGCACCTTCTACCTTGGCAGGAGGGTTATTTAGCACTGAGCCATCTGGTTAGCCCAGAAATGCTATTACTCATAGCAAAATAACCATTGAACCTTAAGAAAGACATATTAAGTTGAAATTTTGTCTCCTGTTGCCCACTGTATGCTTTCAACGCTGCCTGACATTAGAATTACCTGAAACACATGGAAAAATGTAAATGTTTGCAATGAGCCTTGAGTTCCTAGATTAATATGCACAGATCCCAGGTGAGTCTGAGTTTGAAGTATCTCTTGAGTTAGAAGGCTACAAAAGTAATCCTGCCTTCCTTCACATTGTACAACAGGGATTTCAATAAAAAGGATGTATCAGCCTCAGAGCTCATAAACCCTGAATCTGTCTCTGAGTGAAAAGCACTCACTGAATAAAGTATCTCATTTATGAGATGTTATATTGCTGCCTATTTGTAAGAAAGGATACATCAATCTGAGAACAAATTCATGCTCAGCAGCTTAACACCAGTGATCCTACATCAAATACAGCATGAGTGCAGTAGACCCAACTACCCACGGACCCCCTGATATTTCTAAGGTTTGTAACCAGCAGAGCTCTCTCTCCTCAGATTATAGAACTTTGATGTTGTCAGAATCTCCTAAGCGCATGACTTTGTGGATAAATAGTGCACTCAATGCAAATAAAAAGAAAACAAGTGAGGTTTTTGAGGGAAAGCAATTGTTTCACAGAGACTTATTTTCTCTCAGAAGAAGCAAAACACACTTATAATGGAATAGCATAGGGTCTTTATATTGCTTATCTTATAATAACAAAATAAAATCAGTAACCAATTAGGAAAGAATAACTTGTGCCATGTTCTTCATTCCATTTTAACTATTGAAATATAGAACAGAAGATAGCAGTCCATGGTATCAGAATTTCCATCAATTGTTGCCTCTTAACTACATGTTTCGGAGAAGGCAATGGCACCCCACTCCAGTACTCTTGCCTGGAAAATCCCGTGGATGGAGGAGCCTGGTGGGCTGCAGTCCATGGGGTTGCTAAGAGTCGGACACGACTGAGCGACTTCACTTTCACTTTTCACTTTCATGCATTGGAGAAGGAAATGGCAACCCACTCCAGTGTTCTTGCCTGGAGAATCCCAGGGACGGGGGAGCCTGGTGGGCTGCCATCTATGGGGTCGCATAGAGTCGGACACGACTGAACTGACTTAGCAGCAACTACATGTTTATAGAATATAAGTAAAAAAGTAATTTTGAGTTCTGCTAAACAGTTCCATTTTTATTTATTCTACAACATAAACCTTCTGTTCAACATTGGATATTTTCTAGTAAACATTGAATAGTTAAGAGAGTGACTTGGTTCTTTCAGCAGATCAGGAAATGGGAATTCTAGGGTGAAGAGAAGAGGAGGATGGGTAAATTGGGCCATTTATGTGGGTTATGACCAACCTAGATAGCATATTCAAAAGCAGAGACATTACTTTACCAGCAAAGGTTCGTCTAGTCAAGGCTATGGTTTTTCCTGTGGTCATGTATGGATGTGAGAGTTGGACTGTGAAGAAAACTGAGCGCCAGAGAATTGATGCTTTTGAACTGTGGTGTTGGAGAAGACTCTTGAGAGTCCCTTGGACTGCAAGGAGATCCAACCAGTCCATTCTGAAGGAGATCAGCCCTGGGATTTCTTTGGAGGGAATGATGCTAAAGCTGAAACTCCAGTACTTTGGCCACCTCATGCGAAGAGTTGACTCATTGGAAAAGAGTCTGATGCTAGGAGGGATTGGGGGCAGGAGGAGAAGGGGACGACAGAGGATGAGATGGCTGGATGGCACCACTGACTTGATGGATGTGAGTCTGGGTGAACTCTGGGAGTTGGTGATGGACAGGGAGGCCTGACGTGCTGCGATTCATGGGATCGCAAAGAGTCGGACACGACTGAGTGACTGATCTGATCTGATGTGGGTAAGCCCATGGCAGAGCTCACACTGGACCAGGCAGAAAATAAACACACTTAGACTTCCTCCCAAGAGACAACCCAGGTGCTGTGTTAGTCATTAGCTACTTAAGATAATCAGTATGTTTCCTGTGCATTAATGTTTCATGAAGGGCCATAGCAACAGAAGAATATAGAGTGCTTGATTTCTTTACTCCATAAGAAATCTCTTGTTGTTGTTCAGCCTGTAGGTTATGTTTGACTTTGTTGTGATCCCATGGACTGTAGACCGCCAGATTCCTCTGTCCGTGGAATTCTCCAGGAAAGAATGCTGAAGTGAGTTGCCATTTCCTACTCCAGGGGATCTTCCTGACCCAGGGATTGAACCTAATGTTTTATGTCTCTTCCATTGGCAGAAGGATTCTTTACCACTGTGCCACATGGGAAGCCCAAAAATACTCTTATGACTGGACTGTTAACTAGCATCAAAGCACAGAATGTCCTAAACTGCCAGCAAAATCCCCAGTCTGAATCATCCATTATATACATGATTCAATCCAGCACAATTTGCTGTAAAGCACGTCCAATTTCTTGTTAACCTCTTATAGAGCAATGGAGGCCAAGGACATCTTTTCCCACTCTCAAGATCCAGATATTCTTATCCATACAATGTATAAGTGAACAAGTGAGTGACTGAATGTGTGTGTGTGTGTATGTGTGTAAAGACAAGTCTGAAAACACAGGCTTAAGACAAAACTCATTTGGCTTATGTATTTGAGAAGGCCCCGGAAGACTCATACTTGTCTGTCCCATTGTCTGAACATTGGGACAATGGCAATTTTTAGGATAGTTAGAGTATTCTATTAGATAATTTACTTTTTATAAACATTCTATATTGTATTACCTGGAATTTCTCCAATTTTAAGCTAAGGACAAGAATTGTTTTCATAAAGTGGCAAAAAATACCCAGTGATTAAAACTGACAGCTTGATAGATGAGATGCTGCCCAAGTTCAGGACTCATTACTCCCTGTTATTTGGCTTCTCCTGTGATCAAGACCTTCTGATTGCAGAGAATTTGGACAGAAAATATTAATTGTATCTAGAATGAACCAAATTTAGCTCTTTCAAATACTTTAAAATGTACCTTTCAGATTTTATTCATCTGTGGTAAAATCTGTAGACTTCAGAATTTTTTAAACTGTCAGAAACTATAGCTCTCTAGTTTGTTGTTGCTTTTCTGTCACTCAGTCATGTTCAACTCTTTGCAACCCCATGGACTGCAGCATGCCAGACTTCCCTGCCTTTTAACATCTCCTGGAGTTTGTTCAAACTCATGTCCATTGAGTCGGTTATGCCACCCATCCATCTCGTCCTCTTTCATCCCCTTCTCTTCCTATCCTCAACCTTTTCCAGCATCAGAGTCTTTTCCAATGAGCTTGCTTTTTGCATCAGATGGCCAAAGTATTGCAACTTCAGCTTCAGCATCAGTCCTTCCAATGAATATTCAGGGTTGATTTCTTTTAGGATTGACAGGTTTGATCTTGCAGTCTGAGGGACTCTCAAGAGTCTTCTCCAACACCACAGTTTGAAAGCAACAATTCTTTAGTTACTACATTCTTTTTTATATTTCCTTTAACTTTTGATGTTTCAGAGTCTTACACATTAAGAAGAAAACATAAACTTACAGCTTCACTTCCATAAGTAAGACAATCTTATCATATTGATCTTCTTCTCTATTATTCCCTTATTATTAAGATTATTCCCTTATTATTATTATTATCTATTTCTTTAAAAGCTTCAAGCATTGACAAATATTTGACATTAATTGTAATATCAAAATTTTATTTTATTTTGTTGTGGGATTAGATTAATAAAGATAGGCTAGATTGTGCTGTGCAAACAACCTCTGATTCCAGTGATTTATGACAATAAATCTTTATTTCTCCATCATGCTAGATCCACCACATTGGTCAGCAAAGGCTTTTTTCCAAAGGCATCTCCAAGACACGGGCTGAAAGAAGCTTTCATCATCTTTAGCCATGCCATCTGGAACATGTGGTCACACCAGTTGTCATCACAAGGATAAAAGGAATTGACATCATTCAAAAGCTTTCCACTATTCCAATCTGGAAGTGAACACATAATTTCTGCTCACATGTGGATGGGGCAGAATAGTCACAGGGCACTGGGAGGAGGTGAGAAATATAGAGAAACACTTTTTGTATTTGGTGAGCAGGACTAATTTTTGCCACAGGAAGTTTGGCTCAGTGGTAGAGAATCCACCTGCCAATGCAAGAGACATGGGTTCGATCCCTGAGTAGGGAAGATCCCCATAAGATGGAAATGGCAACCCACTCCAGATTCTTGCCTGGAAAACCCTATAGACAGAGAAGACTGGTGGGCTACAATCCATGGGGTCACAAAAGAGCTGGACACAACTTAGTGACTGAACAACAATTTTCTAATGTAAGTGAATGAATATATGATCTTTCAGTTCAGTTCAGTCACTCAGTCATGTCCAACTCTTTGCGACCCCATGAATCGAAGCACGCCAGGCCTCCCTGTCCATCACCAACTCCTGGAGTTCACTCAGACTCACGTCCATTGAGTCAGTGATGCCATCCAGCCATCTCATCCTCTGTCGTCCCCTTCTCCTCCTGCCCCCAATCCCTCACAGCATCAGACTCTTTTCCAATGAGTCAACTCTTCGCATGAGGTGGTCAAAGTACTGGAGTTTCAGCTTTAGCATCATTCCTTCCAAAGAAATCCCAGGGCTGATTTCCTTCAGAATGGACTGGTTGGATCTCCTTGCAGTCTAAGGGACTCTCAAGAGTCTTCTCTAACATCACAGTTCAAAAGCATCAATTCTTCAGCACTCAGTTTTATTCACAGTCCAACTCTCACATCCATACATGACCACTGGAAAAACCATAGCCTTGACTAGATGGACCTTTGTTGGCAAAGTAATGTCTCTGTTTTTCTATATGCTATCTAGGTTGATCATAACTTTTCTTCCAAGGAACACTCCTTTTAATTTCATGGCTACAGTCATCATCTGCAGTGATTTTGGAGCCCCCAAAAATAAAGTCACCCACTGTTTCCACTGTTCCCCCATCTATTTCCCATAAAGTGATGGGACCAGATGCCATGATCTTCGTTTTCTGAATGTTGAGCTTTAAGCCAACTTTTTCACTCTCCACTTTCACCTTCATCAAGAGGCTTTTTAGTTCTTCTTCACTTTCTGCCATAAGGGTGGTGTCATCTGCATATCTGAGGGTATTGCTATTTCTCCCGGCAATCTTGATTCCAGCTTGTGTTTCTTCCAGTCCAGCATTTCTCATGATGTACTCTGCATAAAAGTTAAATAAACAGGGTGTACTCTGCATATAAGTTAAATAAGCAGGGTGACAATATACAGCCTTGGCATACTGCTTTTCCTATTTGGAAACAGTCTGTTGTTCCACGTCCAGTTCTAACTGTTGCTTCCTGACCTGCATTAGGTTTCTCAAGAGGCAGGTCAGGTGGTCTGGTATTCCCATCTCTTTCAGAATTTTCCACAGTTTATTGTGATCCACACAGTCAAAGGCTTTGGCATAGTCAATAAAGCAGAAATAGATGTTTTTCTGGAGCCTTAGTGCTCAAGAATATGCAGTTGTTGGTGTAAAATTAAGTCAAAATTTACAATGTAACATCTAGCCTTCCTATCTATGTGGAAACACAAAACAAAGTACCACCAGGAAGCACTCCCCACCTCTTGTGAAGAACACATTTTTGGCTGTCTCCTGAAGTAAGGTCAAGTATTTCATGGTAATATAAGGATTTGGAGAGGTGTGGGGGAGAAGGTTAGTTTTCTATTGATGTATAGCAACTTTCTGCAAGTTTAATGGCTTAAAACAACATACATTTATTATTTAGTAGGTTTCCGTGGGTCAGGAATCTGAGTTCCTTTAGCTGTTTCTCTGCTTCAGGGTCTACCTGAATTCAGTCCAGGTGTTAACCAGGGCTGCATTCTCATCTGGCCACTATTGAAAAACATCTACCTCCAGCCTTCTTCAGACGGTTGGCAGAATTCATCTCTTTGCAGCTGTAGGAATAAGATTCCCCTTTTTCCTGTCTGTTTTCCAGGAGCTGCTCTCAATTCTCTCTACAGGTCCTCAGAACACAGCAGCTTACTTTGTAGTGAAATCCTTTCCAGGATTCTGAAATGCACCCTCTGTGTTACCATGTGCAAGTGAAATTTTGAATAGTCAGAAGAGTTCATTCTTTTTTTTTTTAAATTAATTTATTTATTTTAATTTGAGGCTGATTACTTTACAATATTATAGTGGTTTTTGCCATACATTGACATGACTTAACCATGGTGTACATGTGTTCCCCATCCTGAACCCTCCTCCCGCCTCCTTCCCCATCCCATCCCTCAGGGTCATCCCAGTGCACCAACCCTGAGCACCCTGTCTCATGCATCAAAACTTTGAGGACTTTAAAATAATTAAAAATCAGAAAAAAAATACTCAGAGAAAGAATTTTTAAGTGGCATAAAAAGGGGGAATTAATATTAGAATCTTTCTGCCAAACTACTGGGCTATCATAGCTTGGTTATAATACTACCTAAGGCTGTAGAGTAACACAAAACTTTTCAAAATTGCCTCTAATCCATTGCCTTGCAGAACTGGAATGGTTTAATTTTCAGATAAAGGAAGAAAACTTCTCTGGTGGCTTACATCTGTAGCATGACTTTATTTTTACTTCTGTGTTTGTTTTAATGTTTTTAACATTCACATTGAAAAAATTTCTGACTCACAAATAAGCTGTAAAAATAGTACAAAGAATTTCTGTATAAACTCTGTTAAGATTACTCAAATATTAATATCTCATATAATCATAGTATAATTATCAGAATGAGGAAATTAGTATTTGTACAATAATATTAGCTGATCTAGATACTTCATTTAAAGTTTTCTAATAGTCCCACTAATTTGCTATTTCTGATCTAAAATTTAATCTAGGTCAACCATTATATTCATGTGTTTTATCTCATTTGTCTCTTTTAATCTGAAACAATTCCTCAGTTTTTCCTTGACTTTCCTGATATGTCTTTCATACACATATATGAAGAATACTAGCCAGTTTTTTAAAATAGAATGTCCCTCAATATGAATTTATCTTCCATTTCATCATTATAAAATTCACATTTTTCATTTTTGTCCAGATCCCAAAGAAGTGACGTGTGTTTCTTGGTGCATTATATCAAGAGAACATAATGTTTGTTTGTTTTATTACTGGTGATGTTAACTATGATTGCTTAGGGTTGTATATTAATTTGTAAGAGCTGCTGTGACAAAATACAAAATCAACTACACCCCAGTATAAAATAAAAAATTTTTTAAATGGATGGGACTTGAACTGGGGTCATTATAGCTAGGAAGCAGCTATACAAGCAGAAAGGAGTAAAGAAACATAAGCATATTAAAATTAATAAAATTATTAATAATATTGGCCGAGTCCCTTCTATTTTAACATTTTCCCTATAATGCATAATTTCAAGTTATAACTAATTCTATGAGACAAAAGTAAGTAGTTGACACTAATGATCAGACCAGAAAGTAAGATAAATAATTTTTAAAATTAAGAACATGATTTTGTTTAAGTAGTGGAATTTTTATTGAATTAATAAATTTCATCAGATTTTTGAAAATACACCTGATTGAAATTTAACTAGAGTGACTCCTTTTCCTATGTATTTTTCCCTTATCCTGCTACATTTCCCACTATTTATATACATTTTTGCTAAAATAAATATTAGTATTCTTCTGCATAACTCTCACTACTAGTATTAGCACAACTATAAGAAATAAGTTAGCATGTTATAGAGTACTGAAAACATTTACATGATCTGTGGATATAACCATAAGGAATTATTCACAGTATGTTGGTAGATAACAAGCCTTATTCTTAGTAATCACTCATTTTTATTCCAGCTGGACTCACAGATTTTTGTGCTTTTTAAACCAATTATTGGTATTTATAAAGGGGAGCAATGTCCCTTTCATTTCCATTTTTGCAATATTCAAAAGAATATTATGACCAATTACCAGTTTCAGGTCAACTGCCTGGCAAATGTTGCATTGTTAAGAGTGGAATAGAAACATCAAGTCTCAAGGCATGGTGCCACAATCTTCAGATCACTCAACACTCTGAGCATATTAAATCTTAATTTTTCCCAGCTTTTCATGTGGGACATTTGCTTTCTGTTTATTTTGCTGTCTGAAATGTTTTCTGGGCATTTTGCCCAGTTGGTTTTATTTTTACATATTTATTTGTATTAAGTATCAGATTTAATTATGGAGATAGATATTTGAGGTTACGATTTTTACATTTGTAATCTCTATCAGTGGTATAATTAAAAATCTCTGAAAAAGTGAAATATAAATCATATGCTTTGCCCTTCACCAGAGTATTATTTTCAAATGTCAAACCACTGTAAAGTCAGAGAAACAATATGTTGAAATAATCAACTGCTGAATTTAGATAAGAATAAGATTTAAAATTTTTAAATGTCATAGTAAAATTTTATTTACGTAATAAAGTTACATGGAAACTACTGATAGCTTTAGTCATATTAATATATTTGTTGATATATTATTCACTTTTATGTATTTTATTAATGCAAGTCTAAATTTCTGTAATTGAGACTGGCCTCCTAATTTTCTTCCATATTTTCAAGAACGAAGAATTCACATAAGGTTTTTTTATTTTTCTTGGTTTTGGTCTTCCAGAAAGAGGACCAGGAGACACAGATTAGAGTGAAAGTACTCTTTTTTAGAAAGTATATGAACACTGGTGGCCTTTAGGAGAGCTCACACAAATGAGTACTCCCCAGCACTACCACCACCAGTGTCTTTGTCCCCACATAAGCCACAGCTGTCTCCTGCCTCTCCAGGAGACCCTCCAAGACAAGATGGTAGGTCTGGTCTAAGCTTTTATGAAGTCACTGCTTTTTGCCTGGGTTGCAGTATGCATGAGGAAAAAATGTTTGCCTTCTAAGAGTGGAGTTTCTGCTTCTCCCAGTCCCGTGAATTTCCTGTGATCAAGTCCCACTGGCCTTCAAAGCCAAACACCCTGGGGGCTTCTCCTCCTGTTGCCAGACCCCCAGGCTGAGGAGCTGCACCTAGGGCTCAGAACTCTCATTCCTGTGGGAAAAACTCTGTGATATAATTATTTTCCAGTTTGTGGGTTGCCCACCTGGGGGGTATGGGATTTTAATTTATTGCAATTATACCCCTCCTACCATCTCACTGTGGCTTCTTCTTTGTGTTTGAATGCATAATATCTTTCCTGGGAAGGTTCTAGTGTTTTTCTGTTGATGATTCTTCAGCAGTTGGGCTCCCCTGGTGGCTCAGTCATAAAGAATCCACCAGTCAATGCAGGAGACACAAGAGATGGTTCCAAATTGGTAAAGGAATACGTCAAGGGTGTATATCATCACCCTGCTTATTTAACTTATATGCGGAGTACATCATGAGAAATGCTGGGCTGGATGAAGCACACGTTGGAATCAAGATTGCCAGGAGAAATATCAGTAACCTCAGATATGCAGCTGACACCACCCTTATGGCAGAAAGTGAAGAACTAAAGAACATCTTGATGAAGGTGAAAGAGGAGAGTGACAAAGTTGGCTTAAAACTCAACATTCAGAAAACTAAGGTCATGGCATCTGGTCCCATCACTTCATGGAAAATAGATGGGGAAACAATGCAAACAGTGAGAGATTTTATTATTTTGGGCTCCAAAATCACTGCAGATGGTGACTGCAGCCATGAAATGAAAAGATGCTTGATCCTTGCAAGAAAAGTGATGACCAACCCGACAGCATATTTAAAAGCAGAGTCATTACTTAGTCAACAAAGGTCTGTCTAGTCAAAGCTGTGGTTTTTCCAGTGGTCATGTATGGATGTGAGAGTTGGACTATAAAGAAAGCTGAGTGCCAAAGAATTGATGCTTTTGAACAGTGGTGTTGGAGAAGACTCTTGAGAGTCCCTTGGACTTCAAGGAGTTCCAACCAGTTCATCCTAAAGGAAATCAGTCCTGAATATTCATTGGAAGGACTGATGCTGATGCTGAAACTCCAATACTTTGGTCACCTGATGCGAAGAATTGACTCATTTGTAAAGGCCTTGATGCTCAGAAAGATTGAAAGCAGGAGGAGAAGGGGAAGACAGAGGATGAGATGGTTGGATGGCATCACCGACTCAAAGGACATGAGTTTGAGTAAGTTCCCAGAGTTGGTGATAGACAGGGAAGCCTGGTGTGCTGCAGTCTATGGGAGTCACAAAGAGTCGGACTTGACTGAGAGACTGAGACTGACTGACTGACGGACCAACTGCTGGTGGTTGTTATATCCTGTCTTTCAGTATGTTAATTCAAGACAGCTTCTCTAATTAGTGAGTTTATATGTAGATTATATACTTAAGCCAGAAATTAAAAATTACTACTGTCAACTACTGTCCTAGTGTGAATATTAATATAATGAGACACCAGTTCCTAAGAGCACCAGGAATAGGTTTTTGGATAACAGGGTAGCCCCTGATGTCACAGAGGACTTCCAGAGGGCATCCCTGGTCTAGGCATGATTACTTGGGCAGCTGTTGTCTTTGTTCTTCAGCAGGTGCTCTTCTGTATCCTGAGTAAATGCTATAGGAAAATCTATCCAAAAACAACAAACACAGTAGATCAAATAATGCAGGAAAGCATGGGTCCAGGTGGCTGAATGGCTGTTGATTAGCACATAGAATGTTCTCATCTCTAAATGATGATAATACGGTACTATGAGTAATCCATGCAGATATTAATGTATTTTTGATGAAATATCCATGCTGCTGTAGCTACTGATGGAAATTGCCTTGTTCTTAACAGCTCAGCAATTTAAAGCTGAATGGCTATAGTTCAGCAATAGTTCAATAAAGGGCTTCAAAATGTCCCATCACAGCATTCAGGTTTCTAAGCAACTATTTCTATAACCATGTTCCACTAACCTATGATTATATAAATTAGCACCCTTCACATATGAGGTTGAATCACAGCCTTTGGGGAAATTTGAAATTTATCAAAAACTTTGCATACTGATTATTTTGGTACTTCATTAGTTTTATCCATTTGAATTTAAGACATTAAAAACTGAGGTGCATAACATGGAGGGGAAAACACATGAGTTTCGATGAAAAATACTAGTGAAAGTGTGAGAAGTGAGACAACTGGCTGTGTGACATTGAAAGATGTTTTGACTCCACCTACAGATGCTTCCCTGATGGCTCAGACAGTAAAGAATCTGCTGGCAATGTGGGAGACCTGGGTTTGATCCCTGGGTCAGGAAGATCCCTTGGAGAAGGGAATGGCAACCCACTCCAGTATTCTTGCCTAGAGAATTCCATGGACAGAAGAGCCTGGTGGGCTAGAGTCCATGGCATTGCAAAGAGTTGGACACTGCTGAGCAATTTTCACTTCACTTCACAGATGCACTGAGTCTGGGCAGGAGGCAGTGTTTCACCAAATCTTCCTGACACGTGCAGATAGGGCTGTAATAGTGCAGAAATGTGAATTACTTCCTCAGGTCACCGACCTTCATGTTCTCTCAGAAAGAAAAGTTTGGAAGAGAACACTCTGAAGTTGATCTAGAAGAGCTGACAATGAAATGAGGGAAGAAAAAAGTTAACTATAAGACCAACTGGAAATTTTGCACTTTGCAATAATTATTAATACTATTTCTCAAAGGGGATCAGTCATGAGTCAATACGGTTCAGTTGAACCCCAACCCAGTATAAGAAACTTGTTAAAGAAAAATTGCCAAAGAGGAAGAGGAAGAAAGTCATGGGTCCAGATGGATGAAAGATTCTTGATTAACACATAAAATGCTTTCATCTCTAAATATGCAGTACTGTGAATAATCTAGGCAGGTATTAGTATATTCTCAATGATCTTCCCGTGCTTCTATTGCCACTGCTAGAAATGGCCTTGTCCTGAACCACTCAGCAACTAGAGCTCAGTGACTATGGTTCAGCAGTAATTCAATAAAATGCTCAGGGCTTTTGAATAACGTTCCCTAATAATCTCAGTTTACACATAAGAGAAACTGTCAAGTAACAAAGTCAAAGAGCAAAGTTACCTGGCACTCTGTTCTTTCAGAGGAATAAGAATATCAGAGAGAAGAATGCAGAGAGAAATTCTAGAATATTTGGGTAATGAAGTTCAGTTCAGTTCAGTCGCTCAGTTGTGTCCAATTCTTTGCAACCCCGTGGACTGCAGCACGCCAGCTTTTCCCTGTCCATCACCAACTCCTGGAGCTTGCTCAAACTCGTGTCCATCGAGTTGGTGATGCCATTCTACCACCTCATCCTCTCTTGTCCCCTTCTCCTCCTGCCTTCAATCTTTCCCAGCATCAGGGTCTTTTCAAATGAATCAGTTCTTCACATCAGGTGGCCAAAGTATTGGGGTTTCAGCATCAGCATCTGTCCTTCCAATGAATATTCAGGACTGATTTCCTTTAGGATGGACTGGGTAGATCTCCTTGCAGTCCAAGGAACTCTCAAGAGTCTCCTTCAACACCACAATTCAAAAGCATCAATTCTTAGGTGCTCAGCTTTCTTTTTCTGAGTGCTGAGCTGAGCTAAGCTGGGTAATGAAACCATACCTAAAATAATCTAGTAATGTATTACTAGCTTTTTTCAAAGAGATTGTGTATGGTGTTTTCTATATAGAGAACAAATTTGATACAACAAACTTTAACCCAGTGTCACATAAGACTGGTAGAAATAAATGGTTTAGAAATTTGTCCTTACCCAGCTTCTATAATCACTGAGAATCAATGACTGGTAGGATGGAGAAAGGACTTCCTTGATGGTTCAGTGGTAAAGAGTCTATCTGTCAACGCAGGAGACTTGGGTTTGATCCTTGGGTCAAAAGATCCTGTGGAGGAGGAAATGGCAACCCACTCCAGTATGCTTGCCTGGGAAATCCCATGGACAGAGGGGCCTGGCAGGCTGTGGACCATGGGGTTGCAAAGAGTCGGACATGATTTAGTGACTAAACAGCAACAATAACAACAGAATGGAGAAACAATATAATGTTGAAAATCAAAGGACCATTCCATGGAATTTTGATGTATTCAGTACTACAGTGTTTATATACTTAGAACTTACTCACTTTAGAAACAATTTTGAAATTTCTTTTTAACTTTTTGAATATAACAAGAATTTCTCACTTTATTTATCTCTCTCTCTCTCTTTAGTCGCTAAGTCATGCCTGACTCTTGCGACCCCATGGACTGTAGCCTGCCAGGCTCCTCTGTCCATGGGATTCTCCAGGCACGAATACCAGAGTGGGTTGCCATTTCCTTCTCCAGGGGATCTTCCCGACCCAGGAATCAAACCCGGGTCTCCTGCATTGCAGGCAGATTCTTTACCAACTGAGCTATGAGGGAAGCCCATGTTATTTATAAAAACCCACCTCATGCGAAGAGTTGACTCATTGGAAAAGACTCTAATGCTGGGAGGGATTGGGGGCAGGAGGAGAAGGGGACGACAGAGGATGAGATGGCTGGATGGCATCACTGACTCGATGGACCTGAGTCAGTGAACTCCGGGAGTTGGTGATGGAGAGGGAGGCCTGGTGTTTTGCGATTCATGGGGTCGCAAAGAGTCAGACATGACTGAGTGACTGATCTGATCTGATCTGATCTGATAAATTATATGGATACTATCTAACCCAAACTTTCAAAATCTTTATCATATCTAACAGGGGTCCCCAATCCCCTATTAGGAACTGGGCTGTACAGTAGATGGTGAGTGGTTGTCTTCCATGAAACCAGTCCCTACTGCCCAAAAGGTTGAGGACTACTGATATAAAACATTTATTATATAAATAATATAAAAATATTGGATATAGTGCATTGTGTTTATTTTTTTTAATTTGGTTGCCTTTTTACCCTGTAGTTATATTCATTACAATGATCAGCTTTCATGAAATCTCTGTGATACTGGCTTTTGTTTCTATGTAGCAATCAAACCTCTATCAATACTCCCAGTATACTGATGTGTAGCTAAAACACAAGAGAAAAAAGTGCCTAAGAGAAGAATGGCAGGTCTATGTTGTCCTTTTCCAAGGAAGTCAGCAAAACTGTATGAGCCACACTCCATACTGTGAATGAGATCTAATTCAGTCAAGTTGTTCTTCTAAAGTTTTTACAGTGTTTCCTCTCCTTGAGTGGGCCATAAAATTTTAGGACTTACAGCCAAGTAGGATATTTAAAAAAATAAAACAAAATTTTTTTTTTTTTTACTCTTCTTGCTTCTTTGTTTTGAGCTTAAAAAGAAGAGAGAATTTTTTGTTTCCAGGCAGGATATAATAGGTTTCAACCAGCCAAAGTTCCCAATGCAACAATTGAAAGTAAATTGGGTGAATTGCAGAGATATTTTGAAAGGTATTAGCATAAAGGGGGGTTTCCCTGGTGACTCAGATGATAAAGAATCTGCCTACAGTGCAGGAGACACAGGTTCAGTCTCTGGGTCAGGAAAATCCCCTGGGAGAAGGGAATGGCTACCCGTTCCAGTATTCTTGCCTGGAGAAACCCATGGATAGAGGAACCTGGCGGGCTACGGTCCATGGGGGTCACAAAGAGTCAGACACGACTGAGCAACTAAGCACACACAGAATAAAGTAGAAGTGGGGAAGACTAGATAAACTAAAATTCCTGAGAGGGGAGAATCTTTTCGAACTGAGTCATTAGACATGTTTCCTGACGTATACTGATTCCACTGAAAACTGAGATTTTCTGCACAGGACAGATCCTCATAATTCATCGTTTTTATTTCTCTTGTACAAAATCTAAGGTGTAGCTAAGTTTAAAAGCTTTTACTTGTCCCGATTTGGTCAAATCTGTCCATTATTTTCATGTTCTGTCAATTCTATATTCACATCTTTGTAGATGTGTGCTATGTGTTTCTATCACTTTATTTGTATGTAGCTGCTGCCAAATATGAAAATGTTCTGTTTTAAGTAAACTTTCATTTTAATGTCACTTTATAGATATATAAAATATTATAAAATAAATTGTTTTGAAAAATTAATATAAGTATCACAGGCAGATCAAACTCCCTTATGACTAATATCCATATCCTTTAGGAAAAATATACATTTAAAGCTGTTTTTAACAGGATGCATTTGTTCCTGGAAAGATGTAGTCCAATGAAATGGCTACATCTGTGTTCAAGAAAACAAAAATGAATGTGTTCCAGTAAATACTTGAACTAGGATGTGTTCAAGGGAATACTATAAGCTGAGAAGTGAAATATTTCTGTTGACTAGCCTGAGGCTTCTTTTTAATCTATAATTCCAGAATTTGGTACTGTCAGTCTCCACCTCCAGAAATTGTGACTCATTCCGTCTAGGCTGCAGCTTGGTTTCACCAGGCGGCCCGTGTTATTCTGATAGACTAGAACACTGAGAAAACATTACTTATGTGTTATCATTTAAAATGTTTTTAGCTGAATGTAAAGTATTTCAATATTAGTGTTTTATTCTGATAACTGGTGCTATTAAAGCTGAGGACTAAGTAATTACATCTGAATGTATTAGTTTTTATTAAATTCTTTCATTTCAAGCACTGTGGTGCAGGAGTAGGGATGAAAAGCAAGGTCAGCAAACTAATGTGATTGCCTTTCATCTTAAAATAATATTAAAAGATGCTTTTCATGGGTATGTAACTTGCAGATGAAAAAAATTTTACTACCTTGAAGATTTTATTCCATTTTAGTCTAGCTCCCATTGATATTGCTAGTCACTCAGATCACAGACGTGTCAGTAATTAGTCTTTTCTCTGGCTGGTTTTGAAGATGTTGTCCTTCATTTTGGAATTGTGTGATTTCATGATGTGTCATGTGGAGTCATTGGGTTCTCATCGTCTGAGGATTTGTATATTAGTCAAACCAGAAACTTCTCAGCTATCATGTCTTTGAAAATGTATTCTTCACCTCTCTCCCTTCTCCCTGTTTGGAGCTTCAGTAGTGAATGTGACAACTTTTCACACTTCCTGTCTCTCATCTGCTTATTATTTCTCATCTCTTTGTTTTTCAATTGTAATTTTGGTGATGTCTTCAGACCTTTACCAGCTTACTGGGCATATCAGCTGACTAATTCTCACTTCACTTGTGACTGATGGTCTGTCTCAGGCATCTATTAAATCAAGTTCAATAATTACGTTTCAAATTAAAAGATGCTTAGTCCTCATAAGAATAGCTATGACAAACCTAGACAGTGTGTTAAAAAGCAGAGACATCAATTTGCCAACAAAATTCCATATAGTCAAAGCTGTGGTTTTTCCAGTAATCATGTATGGATGTGAGAATTGGACCATAAAAAAGGCTGAGCACTGAAGAATTAATGCTTTTGAATTACGGTGCTGGAGAAGACTCTTGAGAGTCCCTTGGACAGCAAGTAGATCAAACCAGTCAATCCTAAAGGAAATCAACCCTAAATATTCACTGGAAGGACTGATGCTGAAGCTCCAATACTTTGGCCATCTGTTCAAAGAGTTGATTCATTGGAAAGGACCCTTATCCTGGGAAAGATGGAGGGCAGGAGCAGAAAAGGGCCACAGGGGATGAGACAGTTGGATGGCATCACTGACTCAATGGACATGAGTTTGAGCAAACTCTGGGAGATGGTGAAAGACAGGGAATCCTGGTATGCTGCAGTCCATGGCGTAACAAAGAGCTGAACATGACTGAGCAACTGAACAACTACTTTCTCAAAACCTGTGAAATTGCAATAGTCCCTTGAACCTATATTTTCTTTTAACTCATTTAAAAAATATATTTTATGCTCTTAATAAGCAATTTCAATATTTACTTAGTTTTGTTGGTCCAGTGCTGCTGTGACATATGGTGCCTTATATCCTTGTATGTTCAGTGACTTTTCAGAGCTTAAGAAGCTTGGGTTTAAAGTGCATTCCTCCAGAGAACATTTGCATTCACTTCCACAAGGTGCTTAAAGAGAATTACACCCCACGTTTACTTTAAATTAAACCAAAGGCACAGATAGACATGTGGCTAGAAATGGCATGAACATTTTTATCTTTCCCTCCGTTCCACACACTCCCACACACACATACACACTCCACACAGAGCCAAGACTGAGACAGTAATTCACTTTCCAATGGGTAATTCACACACTAAAGCACTGAGTGTGCTACCATTTTGGTGACCTCACCTTACATGGACCAGAGGTGTCCAGCTTAATTCTCCATCCTTCTTAGGCCCTTGGTTTCCTCCAGTGTTACTTTACATTATCAGAACTTAGGCTCTGTGTCAGCAGCGGCAACAGAGACACTCAGGAAACATTTCTAAGGAATTTTTCTGAAGAAAAATTCTAAGAAATAGCTGAGGAAATTTTCTAAGAAACCCTTGAGGAAATATTTCTGGCCTCACATTGTTTCCTTTATTTTGGAGCCAACTAAGTCAAACTTTTTTTTTTTTTTAAGCCTCTATTATTCCAGCCTCTATTTAGAAAAGATACTCTGTTCAGGGCTGGTCTCACATATTTCTGAGGAGAGGGACTCCTCAGCCATGTGCTCTCCTCTAAGCACACTAATGATACTGAAGATGTGGGGTCAACTAATAAAAAAGAAAACTCACGATGAGAAAATTTTTTTTCATGGTTGGATTCATAGCATTTTGAGCTGAAAGAGACTTCAAATATTATCTACTTCAACACTGTCCCTTTTGTGTCCCTTTAAAAGTTCAACAGTATTTATTTTATGTCTACAGTGCATTTGACATAATAGTGGGCCATGCAAAAAAATGAAGATCTGGTTTTCACTTGGTGGATCCTATGCCCTAGTAAGGGATGTAGACATATTTCACTGTATTCTATAAGACAGGCAACCAAAGTATTTACCATATATTATAAAACCACTGATAAGGAATCTTAATTTGTCCCATGGATCATCGATGGTTTTCTGGAGAAAGAATTACCTAGTCTTGAGCAAGGATGGGTAAAACTGATCCAGGTAAACAAGGGGGTAAAAAGTATTCCAATCATAGAAAACAGCATGGACAAAAGAAAGAATTAGCTGTACACCATACTGAGTGCATGGGCTTCCCTGGTGGCTCAGATGGTAAAGCGTCTGCCTACAATGAGGGAGAACTGGGTTCAATCCCTGGGTTGGAAAGATCCCCTGGAGAAGAAAATGGCAACCCACTCCAGTACTCTTGCCTGGAAAATCCCGTGGATGGAGGAGCCTAGTAGGCTATAGCCCATGTGGTTGAAAAGAGTTGAACACGACCGAGCGACTTCACTTTCACTTTTCATACTGAGTGCACACAAAAGAATAAATAAACCAGGTACCTAAAACTGTGAAGATGCGAATATTATAAACATTAAATATGAAATTATATAAAATATTAAAAGAGAAAAAAATTTTTGGAGATTTTTTTACATGACAGTGTGATAGAGTTGGGATTCCCAGGTGGCGTAGGGATAAAGAATCTGCCTACCAATGCAGGAGGCACAAGCAACGTGGGTTCGATCCCTGAGTCAATCCCCTGGAGTAGGAAATGACAACACGCTCTAGTATTCCTGTTTGGAAAATTCTGTGAACAGAAGAGCCTGATGGGCTACAGTCCATGGGGTTGCAAGGAGTCAAACACAACTTAGCAACTGAGCACACACATCAGTTTATAACAATACAGAAAACAATTTGGGAAAGGTATGAATGAATGTCTATAACTATTACAGGTCTTCTTTATTAGAAGTACAAAATAAACTGTCTTTGTTTTAAAATCCTATCTTTCTAAACACTTGAGTTGTTCGTCCTTCGAATAGTGGGAATGGATAGTCCCATCAGTGAGTTCACTAAACAGACATGGAATGTAGATAAGCTCTGATTTTCTCACAGTCAAGCATTGATAGAGTTAGACCTATCTGCTAGGTTACCAGAAATTTTCCATAGTATTTGATTTTTGTAAAAAAAAAAAACAAAAACAAGAATTCTCACTTTTTTTATAAAGTTAAATCTCTACACTAGAAATTAGTGGCTCTAAACCAACTCTTGACTTTGCTAATGCCTCCAAAGATACTTATGTTAACTTGAAACTTTTTTCTTGACTCTGCTCTTGAACACACCCAGGAAATACGTTTCAATAACGTGGCAAAAGAAATCAATAAAATTTCTCATTTTTCCTTTAGGAGCAAGGATAGGAAATATGAAAGATCCTAGGTTTAATGCTATCTAGCTCCCTCCCATGATGGTTCTTTTTGATCACTGTTAATTGAAATTGAACAATTATGAGGGATTTTACACTGCTTTATTTTAGAGTCAAAATAAAAAAAAGTAGGATCAAGTTGAAATTAGGCTGCAAATAATCACATTGTATTTTTTAGCCAAGTTGTTTTGTTTGCAAATGCAGAACTATGCTTTTCTTTTCCATTTAATCAAGTTGACTTTCTGCTTTTTTATGGAGGTTGAAGTCTCATTTGTACCTTTTCTCTTCCCATGAATCAGTCAGTCAGTTCAGTCACTCAGTTGAGTTCAACTCTTTGCGACCCTGTGGACTATGGCACGCCAAGCTTCCCTGTCCATCACCAACTCCCAGAGCTTCCTCAAACTCATGTCCATCAAGTTGGTGACACCATCCAACCATCTCATCCTCTGTTGTCCCCTTTCCTCCCACCTTCAATCTTTTCCAGCATCCGGGTCTTTTCCAATGAGTCAGTTCTTCGCATCAGGTGGCCAAAGTATTGGAGTTTCAGCTTCAGCATCAGTTCTTCCAATGAATATTCAGGACTAATTTCCATTAGGATGGACTGGTTGGATCTCCTAGAAGTCCAAGGGACTCTCAAAAATCTTCTCCAACACCACAGTTCAAAAGTATCGATCCTTCAGTTCTCAGCTTTCTTTATAGTCCAACGTGAGTATACATGAGTCACATCCATACATGACTACTGGAAAAACCATAGCTTTGACTAGATAGACCTCTGTCGGCAAAATAATGTCTCTGCTTTTTAATATGGAGAAGGAAATGGCAACCCACTCCAGTACTCTTGCCTGGAAAATCCCATGGATGGAGGAGCCTGGTAGGCTGCAGTCCATGAGGTCGCTAAGCGTTGGACATGACTGAGCGACTTCACTTTCACTTTTCACTTTCATGCATTGGAGAAGGAAATGGCAACCCACTCCAGTGTTCTTGCCTGGAGAATCCCAGGGACTGGGGAGCCTGGTGGGCTACATTTATGGGGTCGCACAGAGTCGGACATGACTGACGCAACTTAGCAGCAGCTTTTTAATACGCTGTCTAGGATGGTCATAGCTTTTCTTCCAAGGAACAAGCGTCTTTTAATTTCTTGGCTGCAGTCACAATCTGCAGTGATTCTGGAGCCCAGGAAAATAAAGTCTCTCACCGTTTACATTGTTTCCCTATCTATTTCCCATGAAGTGATGGGACTGGATGCCATGATCTTAGTTTTTTGAATGTTGAGTTTTAAGCCAACTTTTTCACTCTCCTCTTTCACTTTCATTAAGAGGCTCTTTAGTTCTTCACTGTCTGCCATAAGGGTGGTGTCATCTGTGTATCTGAAGCCATTGATATTTCTTCTGGAAATCTTGATTACAGCTTGTCCTTTGTCCAGCCTGGCATTTCTCATGATGTACTCTGCATTAGTTAAATAAGCCATGTCATTGCTGACATCATAATGGACAAATCCTCACTGTCATCATGATCAATGGCAGCCTCCTGTCAGTCCTGTTGCTCATCCTTTAGTTGGCTTCAGCGTCTTTTCCTGAGCACACCTGCCTTTGGATGCTGCCCCAGGGCATGCCCGGGGCTTCCCAGAATGCCTGATGCATGTGCAAGCCTTCCTGTGAATAAATTTATCTAAAACTATTAATTTAATATGTTTTCTTCACTTACTTTGGGCTTCCCAGGTGACTCAGTGGTAAAAGAATCTGCCTGCCAATGCAGGAGATGCAGGTTCAATCTCTTGGTCAGGAAGATTCCCTGGAGAAGGAAATGGCAACTGTCTCAGTATTCTTCACTCCAAGATTATTGCCTGGAAAATCCCATGGACAAAGGAGCCTGGTAGATTCCTCCTGGTTCATGGAGTCGAAAAGAGTTGGACAGGACTGAGCATGTAGGCACACTTCACTTATATTGCACTGTGAACCATGTCTGCATGTTCTTATCTGTGACTTTCACACTGAGAACTATAAGGACATGGTAACCACGATGACGGGAGGATAAAGGAAGTGGAGTCTCTGATAATGATCAGTGGCATGAAAAAGGAGAGGGAGCAGTTGGGTCTCGAAGCATTTGGGTCTCGGGGCAGTTCCAGGAGGCCATGCTTGTATTGCCACTGCAGGTCACCCTGCTCCTTATTAAGGCATCTGCTGTACTGCATGGGGAGTGTTCCTTCAAGAACAGGAGCTGAGGTGTACACCAGGAGCCTGGAAGATTTGGAGAAGAGTTGGAACTTAAATCTCAGCTAATAAACCTTATTAGAGATATATGAATCATAATGAGAGTATTGTTGATAATAATAAACTCAGCTAAAATTGAGTTTACTATTAGCATTAGAAGGGTGGGATGGATGGGGAGAGAGAGGGGAGGGAGTTTCAAAAGGGAGGGGATATATGTATACCTATGGCTGATTCATGTTGAGGTTTGACAGAAAACAGCAAAATTCTGTAAAGCAATTATCCTTCAATAAAAATAGATTAATTAAAAAAAAACAAACAAACAAGAGCAATGTTTGTGCATGGAGGACCCATGTCATCTTCACTGGAGAGGGAGCACATGTGATGGGAGAGGTGCAAATACAGGCTTTAACTGTGCATATATATAAGGTTTTTACTTTTAAAACAGATCTAAAGCACATTTGGAGAAATAGTGACATCTGTGAAAATCGGATGTCAAATTCTTGTTTATCCGTAATACTTTTCTGTAGAGTTGAAAGTATTTTATGATGATTTTTTTAGTGCTACTGTTAATTTTTTCAGCTTTATTAAGGTACAATTAACAAAACTGTAAGATATTTAGAGTGAAAAAATAATAAACATGGGATAATTATTTTTACAGGGACATGCTCCACTAAATAAACTCATGCAACTCATGCATATAGTTTAACTGATTGTTTAAGATTGCTCAGTTCAGTTCAGTTCATTCGCTCAGTTGTGTCCAACTCTTTGTGACCCCATGAATCGCAGCACGCCAGGCCTCCCTGTCCATCACCAACTCCTGGAGTTCACTCAGACTCGTCCATCAAGTCAATGATGCCATCCAGCCATCTCATCCTCTGTTGTCCCCTTCTCTTCCTGCTCCCAATCCCTCCCAGCATCAGAGTCTTTTCCAGTGAGTCAACTTTTCACATGAGGTGGCCAAAGTACTGGAGTTTCAGCTTTAGCTACTACAAGTTAAATAGCTAAATTGATTATATTAAAAAAGTTATGAAAAAGGCACAGACTTTTCTACACAGATTTTTCAACCCATTAAAATATATATAGATACTGGTCTGGTCTCATTACTGAGACAAATTAGTAGGATAAAACAACAAATACATGAAAACTTAAAGAAAAGATAACAAAACAAAAATCATATAATGACTAACTTAAAAACTAGAATTCTCCCCCAAAAAAGAATTTTTCCTCAATAGTTGCTGTAAATTTAAAATTTTTAATAGCTGAGATAATATGTAGCCAAAATATTTAACTAAAGAATTCAAAATAAAACTATATAGCTTACTTATTTATCATTTTGTGTGTAGTCATTACATTGAAAAAAACTCTTCATATTTTATCTAAGGGAAAAAATCAGCCATAGCATAGCTAAGTCATTAGAACCTAGAAACCTGAGAAATAATTTATCCCTGGGAAATGAGAGATAGAGAAATCTCGATGAATATAAAAGGACCAGACAGTAAAGAATCTTCCTGCAGTACAGGTGACCTAGGTTTGATTCCAGGGTCAGGAAGATCCCCTGGGGAAGGGTATGGTTACCCACTACAGTATTCATGCCTGGAGAATTCCATGGACAGAGGAGAGGGGTCACAAAGAGATGGACACAACTGAATGACTAACACTTTGATTTTTACATCCTTACAATAAACCAGGGTTGTTTTCCTTATTTCAAACTTTAAATTTGAATATATTCATACATATTTAAATTCTGATTAAAACCAATGAAAGTTTTTTTTTCTGTGCATAAGGTATCTCAAATCAGATTTATTCAGTTGAATTACTAGAAATCAACTGTAGAGGTCTGATAATACTCAAAATCATGGTAAAGATGAAATAGACAAACTGCAGATGTCTCTAAAAAGGAGAGATAAGAAAGTATACTATCAAGAAACAGGCATTAAAAAAGAAACTTGGTGATGAGCCCCCTGTTTTTTATTGTTGTTTTTTCTTCTCTATGTCCTGCCCTGGGCATAGAAGAAGTTTGCAATCCTAAAACACCAACAGGCACAGACAGGAAAAAAAATGATAACAAAGCAGAATAAGCCTGCTGTTTCCAGGCAGAGCATCAGGAGGGAAGGAGGCCCTATGGCATAGAGAGTTTGATGACACAAACTTTGGTCTGGCTGAACACCACAGGAAAAAACTACACCCTCCCATCACCCTACTGCAGGTGGCTGGAGACACTGGGCCACTATGAGCACAGCTCTGTCTCCTGGTTGGAGGGAGTCTCAGAAACTGGGTGGCTCCATTCTTCCTGTACATGATGGACTGGCTTCATCTAAAGATTGTCACACATCTACAGGGATTGTGGGCATGAACAGACCCTATTAAATGCCCTGCCCAGACAATGAGGCAGCTCCACCTGAAGTCCTAAGGTCCCTAGCTAGTATGTCTTTCTACCTTTCAGAATAATTTTATGATTATCTGTTGTATTATACCCAAGGTTTTTAGTTGTACTTTCAGACAGATGAGCCTACATCATCTTACAAAAACTGGGACGGTTAGCCAATTGTAAAATTTGTACCACAGTGCCAAGGACTTAGATTAAGCAAAACAATTGTTAAAAGACATAAAAAAGTTGGAGAATTTGCATTGTTTGATTTCAAAGGTACAGTGTAATGGCATAAATATATTGATTAATGAAAGAGAACTTCAACTTTAGACCCAGGCCACTTATACATGGTCAGTTTATTTTCCACAAATTTGCTAAAATAATTTTGACATACAGGGGAAAGACAATCTTTCAATAACTGGTACTGGAAAAACTAGATATCTCCATGTTACCTCTCATCATTGACAAGAATTAACTCAAATAGATCGTAGACCTAGATATAAAAACTAAAATGATACAATTTTTAGAAAAAAAGTAAGTTTTGGATGTAAAAATTGGCAAGTAAAGATAAAGTCTTTTCGATGGAGGAAGAAAGAAGCTAAGAGAGAAAGGCTAGAGAATTCTCATATGTTGCCCCATTACTGGAATGAGAATAAGTAGAATCAGAAACAGCAGCTCCACAGGGCGGCTTCAAGAGAGTAAAAGTCAAGCATTTCCGATTGGTTGCTCCATGCAGTCCTGTGTCGCTAGTTTCTTAGTCTGATTAGATGAGCTCTTGTTATGTAAATGAGTCAGCATCACTGTGTACTGTGCTATGCTTAGTCGTTTCAGTTGTGTCCGACTCTTTCTGACTCTGTGAACTGTAGCCCATCAGGCTCCTCTGTCCACGGGATTCTCCAGGCAAGACTAACTGGAGTGGGTTGCCATGCCCTCCTTCAAGCATCACTGCCCCAACACACTTTTGGTCCTTAGGAAGAGCTTTGAAGTAGCTATTACAAACTGGGTCTTAATCATTATGTTCTAAGAATTATTGATCTGTTTCTTGGCAGTGTCCTAGGGTAATAACTATCATCTACCCCATCCACTGGTGGCAAAGAGCTCTGGATAGTTCCACAATTGTCCCCAGGTGCATTATGATTCATGTTCAAAGGACTTCCCTGGTAGCTCAGATGGTAAAGCGTCTGCCTACAGTGTGAAGACTTGGGTTCAATCCCTGGGTCTGGAAAGTCTCCTGGAGAAGGAAATGGCAACCCAGTCCAGGATTCTTGCCTGGAAAATCCCATGGACAGAGGAGCCTGGTAGGCTACCGTCCATGGGGTTGCAAAGAGTTGGACACAACTGAGCAACTTCACTTTCAGTTCAGTTCAGTTCAGTTCAGTCGCTTAGTCGTGTCCGACTCTTTGCGACCCCATGAATCGCAGCATGCCAGGCCTCCCTGTCCATCACCAACTCCCGGAGTTCACTCAAATTTACGTCCATCGAATCGGTGATGCCATCCAGCCATCTCATCCTCTGTCGTCCCCTTCTCCTCCTGCCCCCAATGCCTCCCAGCATCACAGTCTTTTCCAATGAGTCAACTCTTCGCATGAGGTGGCCAAAGTACTGGAGTTTCGGCTTTAGCATCATTCCTCCCAAAGAACACCCAGGGCTGATCTCCTTTAGAATGGACTGGTTGGATCTCCTTGCAGTCCAAGGGACTCTCAAGAGTCTTCTCCAACACCACTTTAATGCTATATAAATGCTATAGTCAGAAGTTGAAAGGGAGTAAATTAGCTATAAATTCTAGGAGCCTTTTGATTCCTCAAAACCCCCTTTAGTTTAATGAGCAGAGAAGTTTCTATTTATTCCAAAGTGCCAATTACCCACACACATGATTTCAGTGAGTAAATAACGGACTTAACGGTCGATGGTGTCTTCACTTCTATTCTTCCCCAAACTTTTTTTTTTTTTAAGCCATGAAACGTACTTAAAGAGAAAACATAGCAATACATTAAACAGATAAAAGGAGATGAACCCGGTTCCTCAGATTAAATTTTAATTGTTTGTCTGAAGATACATTACTGATTAATGAACCTGAGAAGAACTTCTGAGAAAAAGCAGACTTCAAAAACACTGCTCTCTATACATAAGTGTGTGTGAATGCGTGTTTACTTAATAGAACTTCAATCCTATTTTCTTCCACCTTTTTTTTTTTTTGCACAGTTGCCTATTGACTTAAATTTATATATTTAAAACTAGAAATAAATGAAGAGAAAACTTCATGTGTAACAAGGTAGATATATAGTCAAAACACCTAAGGTCCAAGTCCCAGTTCAGCAAATTGTACCTTGAAGGATATTTGGACTGAGATTTGGAATTCTAATTGTAGCAAAAGCAGATTGTGCCCAACCTAGACATATACACTTACCTAGTTTTCTGGATGGAAAAGTTTGAGAAATAATTGCCTTTTGCCTAAGACCTGGAGCCAGCATTCCACTACAGCTACCCACACAGTTGCCCCCACTGGCAGAGAGTAATTACTGTCTCTGTTCACTGGCTGAACTGGATCTTCAGGATCATTGCTCCTCAAGCAAATCTTTGGAGAGGTCAGGTAACTCAACCAGAAAGTGTGGAAGGTTTAGTTTGGTCTCATGCACTGGAGAAGGAAATGGCAACCTGCTCCAGTGTTCTTGCCTGGAGAATCCCAGGGACAGTGGAGCCTGATGGGCTGCCGTCTATGGGGTTGCACAGAGTCGGACATGACTGAAGCGACTTAGTAGCAGCAGCAGCAGCATAAGAGACAGGGGAGAGGAGGAAGTCAGTGGATAAAATTGGTCTCCCCTTTCCCCAAAGATATCTTGGGAAGATGTCACCTGACACTGAGAAACAAAATGCACTTATGAAGATGTAACCTACTAGGTACAATTGCTCTCAAATTTACTTTTCCTGACTCATTCCTCCTTTTCCCTTGCTCTTCCATCCTAGAGTAGCTCTTCCAATTCAAGTGTTATCAAATAAGCTTCCTTCTCAAGATAGGCCTTCTCAGTTATCCAGAGTAAGACTTTCCTATGTGAAATTAATTTATGAAATCATAGTAATGACTGTAAGTTACTGATGCAAAGAAATAGAGGAAAACAATAGAATGGGAAAGACTAGAGATCTCTTCAGGAAATTTAGAGATAGGGAACATTTCATGTAAAGATAGGCACAATTAAGGACAGAAATGGTAGGGACCTAACAGAAGCAGAAGATATTAAGAAGAGGGCAAGAATACACAGAAGAACTGTACAAAAAAAGATCTTCACAACCCAGATAATCACGATGGTGTGATCACTGACCTAGAGCCAGACATCCTGGAATGTGAAGTCAAGTGGGCCTTAGGAAGCATCACTAAAAGAAAAGCTAGTGGAAGTGATAAAATTCCAGTTGAGCTATTTCAAATTCTAAAAGATGGTGCTGTAAAAGTGTTGTATTCAATATGCCAGCAAATTTGGAAAACTCATCAGTGGCAACAGGACTGGAAAAGGTCAGTTTTCATTCCCATCACAAAGAAAGGCAATGCCAAAGAAAGTTCAAACTACTGCATAATTGCACTCTTCTCACACGCTAGTAAAGTAATGACTAAAACTCTCCAAGCTAGACTTCAGCAATACATGAACCGTGAACTTCCAGATGTTCAAGCTGGTTTTAAAAAAGGCAGAGGAACCAGAGATCAAATTGCCAACATCTGCTGGATCATGGAAAAAGCAAGAGAGTTCCAGAAAAACATCTATATCTGCTTTATTGACTATGCCAAAGCCTTTGACTGTGTGGATCACAATAAACTGTGGAAAATTCTGAAAGAGATGGGAATACCAGACCACCTGACCTGCCTCTCGAGAAATCTGTATGCATGTCAGGAAGCAACAGTTAGAATTGGACATGAAACAACAGACTGGTTCCAAATCGGGAAAGGAGTACGTCAAGGCTGTATATTGTCACCCTGCTTATTTAACTTCTATGCAGAGTACATCATGAGAAATGCTGGGCTGGATGAAACACAAGCTGGAATCAAGATTGTCAGGAGAAATATCAATAACCTCAGATAATGCAGATGACACCACCCTTATGGCAGAAAGTGAAGATGAACTAAAAAGCCTCTTGATGAAAGTGAAAGAAGAGAGTGAAAAAGTTGGCTTAAAGCTCAACATTCAGAAAACAAAGATCATGGCATCTGGTCCCATCACTTCATGGGAAATAGATGGGGAAACAGTGGAAACAGTGTCAGACTTTATTTTTGGGGGCTCCAAAATCACTGCAGATGGTGATTGCAGCCATGAAATTTAAACGATGCTTACTCCTTGGAAGGAAAGCTATGACCAACATAGACAGCATGTTAAAAAGCAGAGACATTAGTCTGCCAACAAAGTTCTGTCTAGTCAAGGCTATGGTTTTTCCAGTGGTCATGTATGGATGTGAGAGTTGGACTATAAGGAAAGCTGAGTGCCGAAGAATTGGTGCTTTTGAACTGTGGTGTTGGAGAAGACTCTTGAAAGTCCCTTGGACTGCAAGGAGATCCAACCAGTCCATCCTAAAGGAGATCAGTCCTGGGTGTTCATTGGAAGGACTGATGTTGAAGCTGAAACTTCAATACTTTGGCCACCTAATGTGAAAAACTGACTCATTGGGAAAGGCCCTCATGCTGCGAAAGATTGAGGGCAGGAGGAGAAGGGGATGACAGAGGACGAGATGGTTGGATGTCATCACCGGCTCAATGAGCATGGGTTTGGGTGGACTCCGGGAGTTGGTGATGGACAGGAAGGCCTGGCGTGCTGCGGTTCATGGGGTCGCAAAGAGTTGGATATGACTGAGTGAACTGAACTGATCCAAAGAGATTAAATGAATTAAAAATGAATGGGTTGATAAATTTATTTATTTATTCAGTAACCATTGTTGACACCTACTCTGCACAAGACACTGTAATGGGCAATGGGGATTCAGCAGTAAGCAAACTGAAAATATGTTTTGCCTTCATGGAGTTTACATTCCAGGGACAGCCACCTTGTGTAGCCCAAGCCTCTTGCTCGTGTGGAAGAAATTTAGAGTGAGGTCCTTTCATTCTTGTTCTTTCTCTTGTCTCCATGAACGTTGGTGGGTAGAATGCCTGTAAGATGATTGAGTTATATGAAGAAAAATGTCTGTGTCTTTGAATTTGTGCTACTGACTTATAACCCTGGGGAGAGACAACAAAGTTAGGTGTATAAAAGTCTTTAGATTTGGGTCTCTGAAAAAAAAAATCACTTCCACTGATTTCAGACTAGGGTTGAGGTTAGATTTTTCATGTTTAAAGAATGATTGAGAAATAAATCATGTTCTTTTCTAGCAGAAGTCAGTAGAGAGCACTGTAAATCTCATTACTTCTCAGCACTAATAAGAGGCTACTGTCCTTCTCTAGCCATTTACCTGGCAAGAAGCATTACGCCAAAAGTGTAGCCTTAGATATCATATTTATAAGATGATCAGTATATATTATAAGAGTATGTTGCAGGGCAATCGAGGAACACATGGTTCCTTTTCAGAATTTACAGAAGCTGTAGCACTGAAGCCAGTCTTTTTCTTGCAGTATATTCTCAGAAGCCATTCTCCAGGCAAAGCAGTGATTGCAGAAGAAGGGAGCCACTTCAATTTGTGTTCAGGAAAAAAGCAGCAAGATCATAATACTTTCCAAATGACCCATAAAATAAAGCACTTTTAGGTTTCATTCAACAGAGCCTGCCTTGTCAGAAGCACTAAAAGCCAATTACAATATAAAGCGAATGTTCAGAGGGATGGTATGGGGAGGGAGGAGGGAGGAGGGTTCAGGATGGGGAACACATGAGAAATAAAGGCAATTTTTTAAATTATTTAAAAAAAAAAAAAAGCTAATGTTCAGAGCTGTTGAGAATTAGAGATGAAGAACATCTACAAAGGAATTGTTCGAGTTCTTCCTGTGTCTTGGTGGGAGATTATGCTGCTTTTTATAAAATCAGTTTTTATAAAATTGGCTGTGATTACAAGACCAATTTTTGTTCTTTTTAATTAGAGTTAAAAATCTTTAAGTAAGCCCAAACAGTTATAGATTAATATAGACAAAGTAAAAATCAACCAGAATAATTTCCTATATAATGATGCACATTTTGCCTGTAAATACAATATGCATTTGCAAAATGGATAAGGAAACAGTTTGCTTAATTTCAAAAGGAAAATATCGATCCAATGCCAATATTCAGTTCAGTTCAGTTCAGTCGCTCAGTCGTGTCCAACTCTTTGCGACCCCATGAATCGCAGCTCGCCAGGCCTCCCTGTCCATCACCAACTCCTGGAGTTCACTCAGACTCACATCCATCAAGTCAGTGATGCCATCCAGCCATCTCATCCTCTGTCGTCCCCTTCTCCTCCTGCCCCCAATCCCTCCCAGCATCACAGTCTTTTCCAATGAGTCAACTCTTCGCATGAGGTGACCAAAGTACTGGAGTTACAGCTTTAGCATCATTCCTTCCAAAGAAATCCCAGGGCTGATCTCCTTTAGAATGGACTGGTTGGATCTCCTTGCAGTCCAAGGGACTCTCAAGAGTCTTCTCCAACACCACAGTTCAAAAGCATCAATTCTTCAGCGCTCAGCCTTCTTCACAGTCCAACTCTCACATCCATACATGACCACAGGAAAACCCATAGTCTTAACTAGACGAACCTTTGTTTGCAAAGTAATGTCTCTACTTTTGAATATGCTATCTAGGTTGGTCATAACTTTCCTTTCAAGGAGTAGGCGTCTTTTAATCTCATGGCTGCAGTCACCATCTGCAGTGACTTTGGAGCCCAAAAAGATAAAGTCTGACACTGTTTCCACTGTTTCCCCATCTATTTCCCATGAAGTGATGGGACCAGATGCCATGATCTTCGTTTTCTGAATGTTGAGCTTTAAGCCAACTTTTTCACTCTCCACGTTCACTTTCATCAAGAGGCTTTTTAGTTCCTCTTCACTTTCTGCCATAAGGGTGGTGTCATCTGCATATCTGAGGCGGCTGCGACCAGCGCACTAAGCGCAGGCGGCTGCGACGGACCGGTGCACTAAGCGGCGGAGAGGAGCTACCCCACGTCCGAGGTCAGGGGCAGCGGCCGAGAGTGCCAGACTGCGACGGCGCAGGAAAGGCCGAGAGGAGCTACCCCGCGTCCGAGGTCAGGGGCGGCGACCAGAGGAGCTACCCCCACGCCGGAGGTCAGGGGCTGCGGCCGGGAGGAACAACCCCATGCCCGAGGAGCCCTGGCTGCACGGGCGCAGGAGGGCCTAGAGGAGCTATCCCATGTTGAAGGTCAGAAAGGGTGGCGGTGAGGAGATACCCCTCGTCCAAGGTAAGGAGCTGCGGCTGCACTTTGCTGGAGCAGCCGTGAAGAGATACTCCACGTCCAAGGTAAGAGAAACCCAAGTAAGATGGTAGGTGTTGCAAGAGGGCATCGGAGGGCAGACACACTGAAACCATACTCATAGAAAACTAGTCAATCTAATCACACTAGGACCACAGCCTTGTCTAACTCAATGAAACTAAGCCATGCCTGTGGGGCCACCCAAGATGGGCGGGTCATGGTGGAGAGATGTGACAGAATGTGGTCCACTGGAGAAGGGAATGGCAAACCACTTCAGTATTCTTGCCTTGAGAACCCCAAGAACAGTATGAAAGGGCAAAATGATAGGATACTGAAAGAGGAACTCCCCAGGTCGGTAGGTGCCCAATATGCTACTGGAGATCAGTGGAGAAATAACTCCAGAAAGAATGAAGGAATGGAGCCAAAGCAAAAACAATACCCAGCTGTGGATGTGACTGGTCATAGAAGCAAGGTCCGATAATGTAAAGAGCAATATTGCATAGGAACCTGGAATGTCAGGTCCATCAATCAAGGCAAATTGGAAGTGGTCAAACAAGAGATGGCAAGAGTGAATGTTGACATTCTAGGAGTCAGCGAACTAAAATGGACTGGAATGGGTGAATTTAACTCAGATGACCATTATATCTACTATTGTGGGCAGGAATCCCTCAGAAGAAATGGAGTAGCCATCATGCCAATATTAACTGAACCAAAATGGAAAGGGTGTGGCTTCCATTATTGAGCAGTAATGTGCCATATTACAGAGAAGGGACACAATAAGTAGATTTTTAAAGGAGTTGAAAAGAATACTTTAGTAATAATAATGAAATAATGAATTTCAAATTAAAGAATGCTACAATGATATTGGTACAGTAAATAATTCTTTTACCATGTTTTACCTTTTATAAAGTAACTTTAAAGAAAAAAAATGCTTGCTTCATAGCAAAGAAACAAAACAAAATATTTTCTTACCCTGTTTTTCTATCTTTCATTTTTCTCTTTGTTTTTCTGTCCAGGTTCTGACATATTGAGGGAAGTTCTTTCCTTGGGGGTGAGGACAGAATATCACATCCTCTGCCTAAGATGGGAATTCAATTGTAGTTCTCCTCCCACATTTCTTTTATAATTAGAAGGAAAACAAACCTCCTCAAGTGTTCCTCTAAGAATCAAACAAGGATATACTAAATTTCTTTTTGAGCTTCTGAGAGAAGCATAGAATAATGGGCTTGAAATCTGAACCTTGTACCCCAAATTTTTCTCCTAGGAAATGTAAATGTTTGGCTCTGGAAATGGGCTGAATGTGGAAGAAAGCATACTCAGTAGAACTGATTTTTTTTAAAACTTTCAAGATTTAGCTAAAATGGGAAATGAAGGTACAAAGGTACATCAAAATACCATTTAATATTTTTTTGTGTGAGGTATTTACAATACAGAAAAATAAGCTCTGGAATAGGACTTGATTGCAGGATAGTGAAGAACATGAGACGTAAGAAATGGAAAGAGGGAAACGTATATAGGACTTCCTACTGAAAATGAGCTTTAAATGAAATTCCAAAGCAGTTCAAATGAAAAAGGTCTTGGTAACAATAACATCAAGAAAAGATTTATATACAGAATACTTATTTAGTCTGGCTGAAATTAAAACGTGAGGAATGTTTGAAAATTTCTTTTAGATTCTGTCTGGAAGAGATAGATTAAGAAATGATATAAATAAAAAAGTATTGATAATATTACCAACACTTATGTGGAGACCATTACATGTCAGACCTTGTTCTGAAAGCTTTACATTTAATAACTCAATATTTTTTTTTACAAAGACCTTGAGAATGATTTCCATTTTGCAAATGGAAAATATAAGAGAGGGAGATGTAAGTGATTTGCCTGGTCTAACATTCAAATTCAAATTCAAATCCATGAAATCTGACTTCAGAAACTGGGCTCTTAACCACTGTGTGCCAGAGATTCTTTTTTTAAAAAGAGATAGAACAGTGAACAGAACTTAAATAAGTACTAGTGTATATAAACATAATAAAAAAATTGGCAATACAAAGTTTAGTTATTTACATAGAAAATAAGACATGACCAAGATAAACTTTAATTTTCATAAGCACAAGAAAGAATTAAGTTGGAAAACAAAATTGAGGTATTGACTAAAAAGGATCCATGGAAATGAGATAAAATGTCTGAACTATTTTTCGGGCATATAAAGGAGATTTAGAAACTCGGAGATCGTTCTAGTAGGAATTAAAGAAGAACAGAAATGAGAAAATGATGGAGAAACAAAAATGGAAGAGATGAAACAGATGATGAGAATTTTCCTCAAATGGAAGAGAGGGTCCAAAATTAAAAACTCAATCCAATTATTAATCTCATAATTTCTTTACTTATTTATCTCTTATGTATTCAGTTCAGTTCCGTTGCTCACTCTTTGCGACCCCATGGACTGCAGCACACCAGACTTCCCTGTCCATCAGCAACTCCCAGAGCCTACTCAAACTCAGGTCAATCAAGTTGGTGATGCCATCCAACCATCTCATCCTCTGCTGCCCCCTTCTCCTTCTGCCTTCAGTATTTTCCAGAATCAAGGTCTTTTCCATGGAGTCGGTTCTTCGCATCAAGTGGCTAAAGTATTGGAGTTTCAGCTTCAGCATCAGTCCTTTCAATGAATATTCAGGACTGATTTCCATTAGGATGGACTGGTTGGACCACCTTGCAGTCCAAGGGACTCTCAAGAGTCTTCTCCAACACCACAGTTCAAAAGCACCAATTCTTCGGCACTCAGCTTTCCTTATAGTCCAACTCTCACATCCATACATGACCACTGGAAAAACCATAGCCTTGACTAGACAGAACTTTGTTGGCAGACTAATGTCTCTGCTTTTTAACATGCTGTCTATGTTGGTCATAGCTTTCCTTCCAAGGAGTAAGCATCGTTTAAATTTCATGGCTGCAATCACCATCTGCAGTGATTTTGGAGCCCCCAAAAATAAAGTCTGACACTGTTTCCACTGTTTCCCCATCTATTTCCCATGAAGTGATGGGACCAGATGCCATGATCTTTGTTTTCTGAATGTTGAGCTTTAAGCCAACTTTTTCACTCTCTTCTTTCACTTTCATCAAGAGGCTCTTTAGTTCTTCTTCACTTTCTGCCATAAGGGTGGTGTCATCTGCATTTCTGAGGTTATTGCTATTTCTCCCGGCAATCTTGATTCCAGCTTGTGTTTCATCTAGCCTGGCATTTCTCATGATGTACTCTGCATATAAGTTAAATAAGGAGGTGAAAATATATAGCCTTGTTGTACTCCTTTCCTGATTTGGAAGCAATCTGTTTTTCCATGTTCATTTCTAACTGTTGTTTCCTGACCTGCATACAAATTTCTCAGGAGGCAGGACAGGTGGTCTGGTATTCCCATCTCTTGAAGAATTTTCCACAGTTTGGTGTGATCCACACACACCAAAGCCTTTGTGTCAAAGCCTTTGGCATAGTCAGTAAAGCAGAAATAGATGTTTTTTTTCTGGAACTCTCTTGCTTTTTCAATGATCCAGCAGATGTTGGCAATTTGACTTTTGGTTCTTCTGCCTTTTCTAAATCCAGTTTGAACATCTGGAAGTTCATGGTTCACATACTGTTGAAGCCTGGCTTGGAGAATTTTGAGCATTACTTTATTAGTGTGTGAGATGAGTGCAATTGTGCAGTAGTTTGAACATTCTTGGGTATTGCCTTTCTTTGGGATTGGAATGAAAACTGACCTTTTTCAGTCCTGTGGCCACTGCTGAGTTTTCCAAATGTGCTGGCATATTGAGTGCAACACTTTCACAGCATCATGTTTTAGGGTTTGAAATAGCTCAACTGCAGTTTTATCACCTCCACTAGCTTTGTTCGTAGTGATGCTTCCTAAGGTCCACTTGACTTCACATTCCAGGATGTCTGGTTCTAGCTCAGTGATCACAGCATCGTGGTTATCTGTGTAATGAAGATCTTTTTTATATAGTTCTTCTGTGTGTTCTTGCCACCTCTTCTTAATATCTTCTGCTTCTGTTAGGTCTATACCATTTCTGTTCTTTATTATGTCCATATGAATAGGGACAGTTTCATTTTTTCCTTTCTAATATATATGCCGTTTATCTCCTTCTCTTGCCTTATTGCCCTGGCAAGAAAATCTATGCTGAATAAGAATATGATTATAAACATCCTTAACTTTTCCCCATTCTTTAAATAAAGCATTGTGTTCTGCTATTACATATTATTGTGGCCATGTTTTTTTTTTGTAGATGCTTTTTATCAAGTTGAAGAAGCTCTCATCTATTTTTATTTCTCTAAAATTTGTTTTTATCATAAATGAGTGTTAAACTTTGTCAAAGCCTTTTTCTATATTAACTGATACAATGATGTAATTTTCCTTGTTTAGTCTTTAGTCAATATGATGTACTGCATTGATTGATTTCTGTCTACTGAAAGATTTGCATCCTTTCAATAATCATCATGTATAATTTGATGATGACCAGGTCATCATGTATAATTTATATACATATATATATATTTATATATATATAAAACACATTCAACTTGCTAACATTTCTTAAAGATTTTTTATCTATTCCCATGAGTAATATTAGGATGTAGTTTCTTTTGTTGTTTTGTCTTTATCTGATTTTAATGTCAGGGTAATACTAGTTTCATAAAACAAAAGGTGTTATATCCTCTTACATTTTCTAGAAAAGATTTTGTAAAATTAGTATTAACTTTTTATATGGGTGGTATAATTTTCTATCAGAACCATCTGGACCTGAAAATTTCTTTTATGGAGAGAGTTTTTAAGAATTATAAATAAATTTCCTCAATAGATATTGGACTATTTAAATGATTTCATTTTGAGTGAATGTCGTAATTTGTGCTTCAAAGAAGCGATATACTTGTTTAACTTGTAAAATATTGTATACAGTTGCTTGTAATTCCCTTATTGTCCTTTTGATGTCTGCAGAGTCTATAGTGATGTTTCCTCTTTCATTCCTGATATTAGAGACTTTTGTATCCTCTCTTTTCTGTGGCAGTACTGCTAGAGTTTTGCTCCCCTTTTCCTGATCCTCTGGCTAGAAAAGCAAAATTTGTATGAGAGGGTGCATTTTTGGTCATTTCCAGTTGGCTGGCTTCTTCAGCCAAACTCAGCCTCAGATATATAAGAAAAACAAAAACCTGGTGAACTCCTTACCATGCCTTTCTTTTGGACCCCCCAATACCTAGCTTTTCTGCCTTTTACATTTACCTTTCAAGAGCTTATGTTCATTTTACTTCATGAGAGGAATGGGAAAATGATGTCTACTTTATCTTCCTGAAAGTGAGAATCCTCTTATTCTTGTTTCAAGCAAGAAAATTTGGGGCTTTTTATTTGTTGTTTGGATGCAGTAATAGATAACTGAAACACTTGCCAACTCATCCTATGAGTTATTTAAACTTCATAGACAAGAACAGTATGAAAATGGAAAAATTAGTCTCACACTTTCCCAGCTTCATCCTTTCAACTCTAAGTTGATTCTAGTTCTTCCTTAGCTCTGGCTATGTGCTGCATCATGCAGGCTTCCATGGTTTGAGAAGACCGACATCTGGCAGAGTCTCAGTGATCTCCACAATCCATAAGCATTGTGAGAAGTATCAGACACTCACTGTTCCATTGCAATGCCCTGAGCTACGCCATCTATGTGTTTACTCCAACAGTCAGCCATACTGGGTCCTGTTGCCCATGATAAACAAGAGGCAAGCTGAGGCTCAGGAGAAGTTCGTGTTTCAGGTGCTCAGTGTAGTACAATAAGCACCAGAATTGATGGGTAGAGTGGCTATGAGGACACATTTCTACAGAGGAGACTTGAAACTCTGTCTTTATATATTTCTGGTACTTCTGCCCTTTTGAGGCATCTACACTAGCTTCATCATGACCAGTCCAACAGATACATACATTCTACCAGTGACGATGTCATCCTTATTTTGAAATACTGATTTGGAAAAAGTTTGATCGGATTATAATTTGATCTGATTTTTTTCCAAACTCAAAACATGTATTTCATTTCCTTAAAACATCAGGGCTGCTCTTCTTGTTCATCAAGTGAACTGCCTTAAGTATGGTTCCAGCACATATGTACAATGCTGAGTGGGTCTGGTAAAGGAAAGGAGAGGATAATGAACATCAAGAAGGAAGATGGGCTACCAAAGATAAAGGATCCTTAGCACAAAAACCATTGGAGAAGGCACTGGTAACCCACTCCAGTACTCTTGCCTGGAAAATCCCATGGACGGAGGAGCCTGGTAGGCTGCAGTCCATGGGGTTGCTAAGGGTCAGACACAACTTAGCGACTTCACTTTCACGCATTGGAGAAGGAAATGGCAACCCACTCCAGTGTTCTTGCCTGGAGAATCCCAGGGACGGGGGAGCCTGGTGGGCTGCCGTCTATGGGGTCGCACAGAGTCGGACACGACTGAAGCGACTTAGCAGCACCACAAACCGCAGCACAAAAACCACCTGATTCTGAAAGAAGTCATCAGAGAGATGTAAACCATGGTCTGTTAAGTCATCCTGCTCAGACGGCAAATGAAGTCCATCTGACAACGTTTTTATATTGACTGGGCTGGATTAGAAACCATCTCAAAAATTATACAGATCATCTGTAGGTCATCACAGCCCAACCGTATGAAAATGAACCAACTATTAAATTTATCTTCCTCTTTCACTTTACCTTCCCCAAATTCTTCTTCTGTGATGTTTGGCTAACCAGAGAGAATAACAATTTCTGATTACCCAAGATTGTGTTTAAACTCAGTGAAACTAAAAGCACTTTTAAGGAAGTAGAAAGGGAGTATCACAGAGATTTCACCTTTCAGATAATGAGGCTACTTAGGTGGGAATACAGACTATCCTTAAATAAACAGAACTCCCTCTTGCAGCATGCTCTGTTCAGCCCTATTTCTTATAGAAAGTAGTTATATCTCTGGAGAGACCTGCTTAGTGATAAAATTCCCTGGTCTGTATAATTTTTAGAGACTGTGGTTTTTCCTATTATATTGTAGTAATCTCATAAAAACCTATGATTGCGACCATCAATTTAGTATGGTGAGCAGATAGTATACAGTAATAATTCATCATCCAATGCAAAATTTTGGTTTCTAAATATTCTAAGAAAAGTGGCTGTAGTATATTTTAGAGGAAATAAACACACTGAGAGATATCTTTTTTTTTAAGTAGACAAGTCAAATCTATTTCCAATATCTTAGAAACAATGTATGCAAGAGCTACTCTTTCAGTGTATGACTATTTTTTCTATACATCTTAATGTTGTACTCTAATGTTATTTTAAGGAGAAATCTAGCATAATTGACAAAATGAAATACATTTGATACCATCTAAATGAAACTAGTTTAAAGCTGAAATCCTGTCAAATGCCAGATTGTTGTTTATTTGCTAGTTTGTTTGTGATGGATCAGGGACTCTAAGGCATCTAAAATTCAAACTTTTCAAACATAGAAGCATAGAGTTTTGGGAATTTTTCCAAAAAGTAGTATATCAAATCATGAACAATAAAATTTTAAAAATGGCATATAGAAAACACTGAAAAAATATGCAAAGGATGAAGAAGATTGATTAAAAACAATGTCAATTAAATGAAAATTCCATACTCTTGCCCTTCAGAGGCTTACCCTCAATGAGTTTCTTTCAATGAAACTGAAATTTGTTACAGCTTGTTCTTTATTCTTGTTTGCAAACCTCAATTTATTTCCATGTTCATAAGTTTGTTTGTTAGATATTGTACATCCAGTGTGAACTCAAGGCTTTACATCTTCACCTCTGATTAAATCTGCATCAGTGTCCTGTCAATAAAAATATGTGTTATTACAGCACCAAATAATTTTACTTGCTTTTATGCAGTAAATTTAGTCCTCCCTCCATCTCTACCACTGCTCTGAATCCAATTTGATGACTCAAAAAACTCATTAGTGTGCATGGATTAGTGATAACTTCTCTATCGCCTTTCCTTCAACAGAACAGAAGAACTAATAGACACTTTGATTTAAAAAAAGTTTATTTTTGTTTGTTAAAGGAAAAGGGAGCCAAATAAATATTTTAATTTCCAGTTGATATAGAGTGTTCTATTGGAAGACAAGTTTAGAGTTATTTTAATATCAGAAATGATTGAGGGGCTTATATTTTGCTATTATGTTGATATACTGTGCATGGACATAAATATCATATATTTGTAAACATACAACACATGTTCGTTACATACTGTCCTGAGTCTCCCTGCCTATATGTACACATATGTACATGTATGTACACATATGTAGACACCTCTGGAGTATCAGCCTAACATAGTCTTTGTATGGGGCTTTTGACTTAATGCTCCATTTTTCTCCAGCTACATCTCCCTTCAGTGAATTTATAATTTTGATTATATTTATAATTATGATTATAAATGTACCTTCAGTTTCCTGAATGCTTGAAATAGAGGTTATTGATTTCTCCAGGGAATGTTTGGCAAAATAAAAATATCTTCAATAACTAAATTAGTCCATAAACAGAATACATAATTTTAGTCACTTGAGAAATTTTGGCAGATAACTAAAATATATAATACCCATCCAGTCTCTCATCTTGGAAACATCTTAACCACAAAATAATGCTGACCATGGGGATTATGTCAACAGAGTTTTAAAGCAGTATTAATGTATCTAGATACCTGAATTACAGATTTGTAAGAGATATGTCTGAGTGTACTGAACATCTGGAACAAAGGAAATATACAGTATATATTCGAAAAAGATTAAACTCTTTTAGAGATCTTCACTTAGTTCAGGCACAGCCTTGTATTCTACCTCTAATTATCTACAACGGCCTTTCTCAAAATGCTTCACGAAATTCTAGTCCCACAAAATGTAAAATGTTTTTGGGAAAAAAGAGGTTGCATCTATGATAAAATTAAAGTTAAAAATTTCCTTACTGGGAAGGCTTCTCAAACATTTAAGGTACATTTTGACTCTAAGAATGGGGACTTAGTTTATAATGTTCACAAAAAGCACTTATTACACATCTTTTTTCTTGTGAAGCACATCGCTGGGCTCTCTCCTCATCACACACAGGTAAATGCTGATCCTCCCATTTTTTCTATTAAAACAACCTGTTTTCTGTGTAAAACGATACTGGTTTCATTCTGATCCTATGTTCTGTGACATTTTATGTCCAGTTATAACATTCAGGACTGAGCTCCTGAGTCTTCAAGTTGATCTTCTGTTTTGCTGGTCTCAGTGGTTCTTGGTGAAAAACGTACAAGCCTGCTAAATTCTGTAGCTTTGCTCAGTGACTAGAGTGGAAGCATCCTCCTCATTTTCTGCAATAAAGGAGTGCTGTGTGAAGTTGGCTGGATAAGTTCAGGTCACGAGAAAATGATCTGGTGGGAAATGGCTTACTTCACTCGGTGTCCACTGGAAATACACATCCTTTCAGATCTCAATGAAGGAGAGTAATCGGTCCAAACTCACACTTCTTTTCTCTGGATCTGTCCCACCTGTGACACTTATTCCTTCTAGTCTGAGCTAAACTCACAGACTCAATGGCTGTATTTCAGTTTCATGTTGTAATTATTTGTGTGGGTGTGTAGATAAAAAGATCAACTGTAAAAGATGAAAATTTTGTTCCTAATGTGTGACATTATTACACAGCAGAACAGATGTTTCCAACATTCAAGAGAATTCAGACTAGAAATGTATTTCTGTGATGAAGGTATTAGGAAGTGGAGGGAGGGGACAGTCAAGGAAAAGCATTTGAAGTGTTACATGTATTTAATGCTAATTTCATCTGCCAGCAAGCATTCACTTTAGAGTACTATAATGTGCGTGACCAGTTGTTCAATCATGTTCAACTCCTTGAGTTGTTTAACTCCCATGGACTGTCTGAGCACCAGGCTCCTCTGTCCATGAGACTTCTCAGGCAAGAATACTGAAGTAGGTTGCCATTTCCTACTCCAGGGGATCTTCCTGATCCAGGGATCAAACCTGTGTCATTTTCATCTCCTGTATTGACAGGAGGATTCTTTACCACTGTGCCACCTTCTGTGTAAGAGTACTATAATACCCTTACATAAAGTAGATCACTCCCATGTTCATTTCCTTGTTCCACATTTGAAATAACTGCAACACAGAATTGTTTAGTGCATCAACATTAGTTTTTGATCACCCCTTCACCAACATCACCATAACCGGACACACTAACACATCTTATGGATGAGAAAATTCAGAGCCATCCAGTAGCAAAGCAGGTATCTTTGACCGTCTTTATTTCATGGGAATTCAAAAAGAACTTACTTTAGAAACCACCTTCTGTATTCCAAAAGTGGTTATTCGATTTGTTTCAGAAGTTCAACAATTTTTTTAGATAGTCATTGTTTCAGTAGCAATTAATATTCAAACTTTAAGAAGAGACTTTTCTCTTTTAGCCTGAACTAAACTACCTCTGATGGACTCAAAGTGTACACTTCTTTGTTCCATAAAGTGTAACCAATCACTAAAGTCTAATATACTCTTTTCAAACGCAAGTACATTCTGCAATATTTTTAGCAAATGCTATTTTAATATTTTAGTTCAAAAGCTAAGTTGATAAGGAATCAAATGCTGCCTTGGTATTAGGTCGTAATATTTTCAGGCTTAAAAGACTTGATGGAAAATGTGGATATGACTATGAAATCTATTACAGATTCAAGAATTCAAATGCTCTTATTGCTCTTTTCCTTTGATACCATGAGTGCTACACCCTGACGTGCAAAGCTAAAGCAGAGGAAAGGCTCCAATTGTCTAAATAACTCCATTCCTGCAACAACATATGGCTCTTTCCTGGGTAGTCCTTTGATATCTGGTGGAGTGCTAACCCAGGATGGTTGTAGATTTCATTCACCTATTGTAATAAAAGGGAAATAAGTCCTTGATGTCTCTGTAGCCTAGAGTTTTGCCTTCATTAGATTTACTGCTTGTATATGCTGGCATGAAAGGACTCAGTCAACACCTATATTTCCAAAAATCACAGGAAGATATTCAAACGTGAAGAGGGAGTTCATATAGCAGAAAAAATAAAATAGAAAATTAAAGTGTTCAGCTGAACTGATTAAGGATTTCATTATTTTTTTCCACTTTGCCTACAGTTCAGAAGCTAGACTAAGGACATCTGTTGTGAGAAATGGCTTTTTACCAAAACAAATCTTTTTGTCAAGTGGAAAGACAACCATATGCTGACACAATTGAATGCTGACCACATTCAGTATTTAGTCATCAGGATGGTGTGGGGATAGAAGCATGTACTTATTCCTTCTCATTAATTGATTACTGTTATCATTTTTTAAAGGATCAAAAAAAGATATTCATCCTATTGCATGAAAATAATCATAATGATAATCAACATTATCTCTATATCAACATAAACTCTAATAAACTTGTTTTCAGCAAATATTTGCTACTTCCCTTTAATGTTCACAAATAAGAAGCCAGTTGCTGCAAAGGGTCAAACTAAATGGTAATATGTCTATTCTTCTATAAGAAAATAATAAACTATCTGAAATAAACCAACTCTTCCCAAATCCCAGAATGCCCTTCAGAAACTATCTCTTTTAGGATCAATTCACATTAATTTACACTGACCAATGTCTGAAAGTGTGTCTAACAACTATGTAAATACATGCTCCACATGCATACTCCTTAAATATTACGATTAAGGCCAGCTACTTGATTTACTCTCCTGAGATGCTAAAGCTTTGAAATAAACATAAAAGATAGCAGGCAATCTGTTTAGGTTCTGGGGTTCTGACCTCTAGGTTCAGAGGGTTTCTAGGTTAAGAAACAGTGTTTTCTTAATTGTGTCAGAATTTTGCCCTCTAGTAAAGAACGGGCAACATTATTCCAAAAGATGGATATAAAGGGAAGAAAGCAGTACAGTAGTATTTGCAAATTAAATTTTTAGTCTTTATTGATTCAGTACTTAATAGAAAGTCCCTAAGGCATCATTCTTTCACATTTGAATGAGAATATGTTGTTTTCCCACAACACATTCTTAGAACCTTAGAGATCCTGCAGAGATCAATAATCTACCCCCTGGAGGGAGAACTCTGCTAATGAAATGCCTTAGCAACACCAGCAGATCTGTGGGAAGCTGTGCTGATGTGTCCAAGGGGTATCCATGTTGTAATATGTGGTATTAGGAAACAGCAGTCTTTAGAACACAAGTTTGTTCTCTGACTCGCACATCCTATGTAGTGTCAGCAAGCAATGTAGTGCCCTAAAGGAGACAGTTAATGCTCTCCATGAGGAATAGATCCAGGTTTTGCGGGTATATTTATATACTCAGGGGAAACTTCCTTAAGAAAAAGAATCTACACTTACAAGTACAGAATCAAGTACAGTACAAATGTTTCTACCATTATAAAATCTGATGAGTAGCTTTAAACCTCTAAGACTGACATTTTTTTTCCCCTATGCTGAGTGATTTGTGTGTGAGTTAATCTTTTTAACTGTGTCAGTATTATAATTGGAGCACTTTTCTGGAAAAAAAAATGTTATTTAACAATGAACATAACTGAGCTATGAAAAAAGAAGAAAGCTCCTCTCATTTATTTTACTTCTGTTCTCCAAAGAAATGGAAAATCATGAATGATAGGGTCATCTAGAATATTCTAAATGTGCTATTTGAGAGTAACTGCGGGAGGAAGAGAAGCAAGAACTAATAGAACAAAGCTCTAGCTGTCAGTTATTCTCCAGATATGTTTTTCCCTTTCTATTCTTTCCTTTCTTCCTTGCTCTTCCCCTTTCAAATGATATTCTCTCCTTCTTCTTTCACTTTCCCTAGAATTGGAGCTGAGACTAACGTGTCTGAAAGACTAACGTGTCCCTGAAAGAAATTCCTGTCCAGGGACTTCCCCGGTGGTCCAGTTATTAAGACATCACCTTCCAATGCAGCAAGTGAGGATTTTAACCCTCGTCAGGGAACTAAGATCCCACACGCCCAGAGTACAAAAAGAAAAAACAAATAATATTGTAATAAATTCAATAAAAAGTTTAAAAAAATTGTTCACATCAATAAAGAATCTTAAAAAAAGAAATTCTCATCCATCCAATTTTTTTCATTATTTTAAAAGTTTTAATAATTATTTGAAATGTACTTAAAGTATAAACTTGAATGCTGTGTGATACTAATTATATTTGTTCCAGTGAGATCCATATGGTAAAAATCCTCTCTGTGCAAACAACTGAATGTTTAAAGTATGAAAATTATGAACTATAAGACCTTCATAGAAAGCTTGAAGATTTTCTAAAATTATCAAAAAGTCATGAACCAAATTAACCTCTAACTGAAAACCAAACATTCACTTGATGTTAAATATTAAGGAATTTTTTGAGGAAAGACTCTGCATTATTGATTTTCATAACCTTATTCTCACAATAATCCTGATGATACAGATTGAAACTTCATCTAGCATAATTGCCTCTGTTAAAAATCTTCAACTGTCTGACATATCGCAGATGTCAGATATGTAAATTATTGAATATCCTTTGGAGAAGATGAAGATACTTGTGCTTACTGTGGTATCCTTACTGGCAGTGAGGCCCATTGTTCTTGTCTCTCATTCATTCCACACAAGACGAGAAAGAAGCTCTAAAGAACATGAGATCATTAACAGGCTGCAGGTCCCTTGAGGATAGACTATATATTTGCATCCAGCAGCCATATCCCTGACACTAAGTAGTGCTCAATATGATTTTAAATAATATTGATAATATCTCTTATTTTACCAATTCAGGTAGACTGTAATGAGGGTCACGGTATCTACAGATCAGAGAGGATATAGCAGTATTCAACACCATTCAGTTTCAGTTCAGTTCAGTTCCTCAGTCGTGTCCAACTCTTTGAGACCCCATGGACTTCAGTATGTCAGGCTTCCGTGTACATCACCAACTCCCAGAGCTTGCTCCAACTCATGTCCATTGAGTCAGTGATGCTATCCAACCATCTCATCCTCTGTCGTCCCCTTCTCCTCCTGCCTTCAATCTTGCTCAGCATCAGTGTCTTTTCCAAAGAGTCACTTCTTTACATCAGATGGCCAAAGTATTGGAGCTTCCGCTTCAGCGTCAGTCCTTCCAGTGAATATTCAGGGCTGATTTCCTTTTAGCATTGAGATCTCCTTGCAGTTCAAGGGACTCTCAAGAGTCTTCTCCAACACCACAGTTCAAACACATCAATTCTTTGGTGCTCAGCTTTCTTTATAGTCTTAACTCTCACATCCATACATGACTACTGGAAAAACCATAGCTTTGACTAGACAGACCTTTGTTGGCAAAGTAGTGTCTCTGTTTTTCAATATGCTGTTTAGGTTTGTCATAGCTCTCTTCCAAAGAACAAGTGTCTTTTAATTTCATGGCTGTAGGAACCATCTGTAGTGATTTTGGAGCCCTGCAAAATAGAGTCTGTCACTGTTTCCATTGTTTTTCCATCTATTTGCCATGAAGTGATGGGACCACATTCCATGATCTTAATAGTTTTTTGAATGTTAAGTTTTAAGCCAGCTTAAAACACCACTGCCCACCCCATAAAGTGACTTCCTTCCCTTCATTTCTCAGGCACCAATTCTTCTGGCTGTCCTCCATCTCTGTTCTCTTTTCACGCTCCAATCTCCCTTTCTGGTTCCTCTGTTTCCCTGATATTTTAACACTGAACTGTCTCTGAGCTCCATCTTTTTTTGTTTTATTATTTTCTAAAAAATGTTTTAAAGATTTTTTTTATGTGGACCATTTTTAAAGTCTTTACTGAATTTTGTCACAATATTGCTTCTGTTTTATGTTTTGCTTTTGTTTGGCCCTGAGGCATATGGGATCTTGTCTTCCGGACCAGGGATAGAACCCATATCCCCTGCATGGGAAGGTGAAGTCTTAACCACTGGACCACCAAGGAGTCCCCGGGCCCAGTCTTTACATCTGATATCTTTATGTCTATGCTCCTTTGATGATCTCATCTAGTCTCATAGCTTTAAATGTCATTTAAATGTTGATGATTTTCAAACATACATATCCAACTTGAACTTCTTTCCTGAACTCCAAATTGATAGATTTAATTACATATTTTATATCCCTATTAAGTATCTAGTAGGCATCTTAAGCTAACATGTCCTAAACTAAAATTCTGTCATACTCCCCATCTCCATTTTAACAGTGGTCATTCTTGAGTAGTGGAATTTTTGAGTTTTTAGTACTGTTCTATATTTTTTCCATTTTTATAATAAATTTGTCTAATTTTTGAAAAAAGGTGTATAGATACACATATATGAAATAAGGCTTCCATCAAAAAGATAAATAATTTATAATTTACACTGAAAGATAATTATATGTAATAAGAATTTTGTATGAAACACAATACATGATGTTTTATGTTAATTTGTTTCTTCATTTTGTTTATTTAAAAAAACTGGACAGAATTTTTGGATTATTAGAGAAAAGGAAAAGACAAAGAAAGAAATAAGGGAAAGTATAAAAGTAAAGATAAATTATGGTAGAGTAGGAAGCCCAAGAAGGAAAAAGAAACATTAACAGAGGGAGAAAGATCAAAAAATAGATGAATCATGGAGCTGAATCATCCCATTCTATTTTACTTGGTTTATATTATGATTTTGAAAAAGATGACAAAGACCAAAGGAGCTATGAGAAAGATTTTTAAGATTTAAAAACACATTGTTTCCTAGATAAGCCTATATGAGATATTTTATGTGCTACATTTAAAAGACACCGGGAAAGAGAGTTGCCATGTCAAGTGACTAGTGCCAAGACATTTACACACTATCACTCAGAGCACACATTGACTGTAGTAAAAGTGTAAGCGTAAAATCATAAGTGATTCGCTGTCACACAAACCTTTTGCCACTTTATTCTTATAATAAGTGATTCATTAATTGATTCAGTGAGTATCATTGAGCTTTCTTTCTTTTTTTCTTTTTTTTGAGCTTTTTTTCTTGTCAGATACTAATCCTTGGATTAGATTAGTGAACAACAGCAACAAAATAAAATACCTGCCTCATGGAACATTCTACTTGGGAGTGGGGGCAAATTAACGGGATCAAACTGTGAGCAACTAGCATAAAAATAAGGAAACTATATAATATTTTTTCTGATGCTAAAAATAAAGAAATTTTAGATTACTAGCCTCTAAGATTATTTTTTTAATAACTTAAGTATGTCAGGGCAGGCTATTTATATTAAAATGAGATAATGAATAAGAGAAAGGGATTGATAAGAGAAAGGGATTAATAATTTCAATATTAGATCAGACCAGGATACTCATAGGTAATATGTTTTTCTAATATTATTCAACATCAGATATAAAAAACAATTTGATAAATTACCATTTCCTGAATATGCATTTATAAATATTTAAATATTTATACGTAATAAAATATTAAGATAAATTAATGTACATATATTGGTGATTTTATATAGTTTCAAACAATATTGTATATCTATCTTTATTTTTTAAATAGCTACATCAGGTCCAAATCCTCCAGAGTTGTTGGGACTTTGCTCTTAACTAATAAGTCTTCCTCTGTCAATTTCTAATTCTTTTTTATGTATTTAATTGTTTTTATGTATTTAATATTAATTCCATTCCTGATGGTGAAGAACAGGGAAATCCATGGAGTCACAAAGAGCTGGACACAACTGAGAGACTGAACAAACTCCTGGAAAATGCTTCTTTGGGTTCTACAGTCCCATGCTTTTGATACAGTGGGGTTTGGGAGAAGAAAAGACATTGATAATGAATCCTTGCTTCATTGTCAGGGACTTCAAAAGCAATTTTTGTTTTTTTAATCTATTTAGCATCTGGTAAAGGGATTTTCTAAAACTTCTGCTTAATCTTAATTTGTTATCAAGGGCTGTGCTTCTAAAAGTAATATTACTCCCAATAAAGGAACTGGATATTTGAACCAGAGCCCAAAAAGGAAGCGTTGCTAAGGGACAAGTTCTACATTGGAAATTGGAAAATCTGACTTTGTTCTCATCTCACCACAAGTCGTCCACAGGCAAGCCGCTTGTACTTTCTGTATCTCCATTCATTAGTAATGAAGGTCTTCTTTTCAGTCTCATGATCTAATAATCAAATTTAAGAAGCAATTAGAGAACAAAGAATAAAGTGATTACCTAGAAAAGTGTGTTTGATTAACAACCATAAAAAACACGAGCTCTTTTGACTTAGCAATGCGATCAAAATACACAGACATGTTCTTTTGTGTTTGAATCAAGTTTCTGTCTTGGTATTTTAAGTCACTGCATAGTGTTTTTATTTGATTGCCTGACACTTTCTTTACTCTATGTTCACCAGGCTATTTATAGATAGCTCAATGTCCTTCCTTTGTAAATAAGGACCTTTTATCAGATCACTTGAGATTCAGGCTTAAAAAAAGTCTAAGTATGAATATATCTGTTATTTTTGACTTAAAATCTCTATAGCCCATTATGTTTCTCTTACTTGTAAATATTTAGGGGGCTTTGGTGTCTGGGCTCAACTGTTAATACCTAAGATCAGTTTCAATGTGGAAGTCTTATGGGACTGGGCAGAGTTTATACAGATAAACCAAGCCAAGAAGTTATTTTTCAGGTCAGGTCAGATTTCACTTCAGACAAGGGTCTTGTTCTGCTTATTATATTTGTAGGGGAGCGGCAGAAGGACATGGCTAGCATAGGCTGCAAGTGAATCCTAAAATATTGGAATTTTTTTAAATGACTGTATTTGATAAACTGTGAAATAACTTGCTTATGGATTTAAAGTGGGAATACATTGGACAAAATCCTTCCTATTTGCCATGATCATTATCAGAATTTAAAGAACCAAAATTTTATTCTAAGATATTTTTCTTCATTTGGTTCAATAATGATGGCTGCTGATTAAGTGAAACCAACCCGTGTTTAGTATTCATTTGTCCTTTCAAAGAAACACATTTTTCTATAATTTTAAAATAAGGTATTTTTAAAAAGAGAAAAAAAATAGAATAAAAATAAAATTTACTAAGCACCTATGATATGCCAGAAAATACTCATCATATTTTCACATTTCTCATGATGTCCATATTACTGGTGAGAGAAGTGCAGCTTAAAATGCTTAAGGAAACGTCAAGGTTAAACAGATATCTGTTTGTCTATTTAATGTTTTTTTACACTAGAGAATAGTCTAATTCTTTGACTACGGTAGGGTGTAGAGATTTAAGTTAACAGGATAATGGGACAATTAATTTTGGTAGTGAAAGAAAAAGAATCTCTCTAAGCAGGGCAGCCTCAGGGATCTAGTGCCTAATGGTCTGAGGTGGAGCTGACGTATTAATAACAGAAGTAAAGTGCACTATAAATGTAATGTGCGTGAATCATCGGAAACCATCTTCACCTCAGGTCCATGGGAAAATTTTCTTCTATGAAACCAGTCCCTGGTGCCAAAAAGGTTGAGAACTGCTGCTCTACATTACTGAGCACATATTCTGAACTACTTTCCATAAACCATACAATACCCTTCCTTTACCATATTACAGACGAGGATGCTAAGGTTTGGGAAAATTAAACAATATAAACAAGATACACGATCATGAATAGAAAAGGCAGGCTTCCAACCCAGCTCTTCATGACGTAAATTTTCAGTGAACTGGGAAAATTGTAAAAGTTTGACTTAAGACAATCAAAACTACAGTTTAGATATTGCTGCTGCTGCTGCTGCTGCTGCTGCTGCTAAGTCGCTTCAGTCATGTCTGACTCTGTGCGACCCCATAGACGGCAGCCCACCAGGCTCCCCCGTCCCTGGGATTCTCCAGGCAAGAACACTGGAGTGGGTTGCCATTTCCTTCTCCAATGCATGAAAGTGAAAAGTGAAATTGAAGTCTCTCAGTTGTGTCCAACTCTTAGCGACCCCATGGACTGCAGCCCACCAGGGTCCTCCGTCCATGGGATTCTCCAGGCAAGAGTACTGGAGTGGGGTGCCATTGCCTTCTCCAAATGCAAAAGCAGAAAAGCCATCAAAACAATGAATGAGATGGACCTGGGACAGGCGTGTGTGAGGACATAGCCTGAGGAGATTCTGATGTCCTTCCTTTGCCACTGACAAGTGCAGGGAGGGCACTGCAGGTCTAGGCATGTCCCACAGCTTTCATTAGCACAGATGTAAACAAAGTAACAGAGAAGGCAATGGCAACCCCCTCCAGTACTCTTGCCTGGAGAATCCCATGACAGAGGAGCCTGGTAGGCTGCAGTCCACGGGGTCGCTAAGAGTTGGACACAACTGAGAGACTTCAATTTCACTTTTCACTTTCATGCATTGGAGAAGGAAATGGCAACCCACTCCAGTGTTCTTGCCTGGAGAATCCCAGGGACGGGGGAGCCTGGTGGGCTGCCATCTATGGGGTCACACAGAGTCGGACACGACTGAAGTGACTTAGCAGCAGCAAACAAAGTAATGGGCTTCCCAGGTAGCGTGGTGGTATAGAATCCATCTGTCAATGCAGGACATGCAAGAGATGTGGGTTAGAGTTCCCTGGGTTGGGAAGATGATTCCCTGGAGTAGGAAATGACAACCCACTCCAGTATTCTTGCCTGAAAAATTTCATGGAATTTTTGCTGCCTGGCGGGCAGCAGTCCATGGGGTCGAAAAGAGTCAGAAGCGACTGAGAACGCCCGTACAAATAAACTAATGATCCTGATGGTGAACCCGTTCTCCTTTCAGTTTTCTTCTTTATGCCTTTATGGACTGTAGCCTACCAGGCTCCTCTGTCCATGGGATTTTCCAGGCAATAGTACTGGAGTGGGTTGCCATTTCCTTCTCCAGCAGATCTTCCCATCCCAGGGATGGAACCCAGGTGTCCCGCATTGTAGACAGATGGGAGACCTGGGTTACCATCTGAACCACCAAGGAAGTCCTCTTTATGCCTTATATTATGCCTAATATTGACCTGATCAATTCAGAGGCTTAAAAAAGCATAAAGATATTATTTTATAGTCTAGAGGATACAGTCCTAAAATCAGGTGTTTCCAGAGCTATGCTCCTTCAGAAGATTCTAGCAGGAGAATTCATTTCCCTGTCTTTTCCAGTTTTTAGAGGACAACTGCCTCCTTGGTCTGTAGCCCTCTCCTCACATCACTCTGACTTTACTTCCTTCATCTCATCTTCTTCTCTGATCCTCCTGCCTCTCCGTTATAAGAACTCATGATTATATTAAATCTACCCAGATAACTCAGTAGAATCTCCCCATCTCAAGATCCTTAATTTAATCCTATCTTCAAAGTCCCTTTTGCCATGTAAAGGAACATATACACAGGTCTTAGAGATTAGGATGGAAACATCTTTGGGTGGCCATTTTTCTATCGACCATATATTTTTTAATTTCTTAAGTACATGCTAACTGGATATCTTGCTTTTGACAGCAACATTCAAAATTTCGATATTTTTCTATTAACAACCATTTTAAGGTAGAATAATAATTATGCTAATAGTTAAGATAAACTTCAGTTTATTTCAGTTCAAAAAACAATTGTTACATCCATTCAACTGTCCTTCAGGATGCAGGTAGCTAATCAGAGCTTCTTACTGGGCATGATAAGAGAGAAGATTCTGGAACATTGGGTACTTATCACCTAGATAAGTGGATATGATATTTTCAGAGCAAGTGATGGTATTTTTGGAGCAAGTAATTCAGAATATTCACTTATGGATTTGCCAATGATCATTACTATTTGTCCTTAGTAGTTTGTCAATCTACCACTATTCATCCTTAGTAAAGCCAGACCAAGTGTTAACACACTTTGCTTAAATATATTTATTATTCCTGTTATTATACCTTTGCAGATACTTCAGTAAATTAAAAGTTAGCACCTAAAAAGTTGTTCATTCAGTTAGTTTATTTAAACAATAGAAATCATCCTAGGATGATCCCTTACATTATTTTGTGAGTCAGTATGACTGACATATGTGTACCACAAACTACACACTTTTGTGAAGCATGTGCTATGTTAAATCTAAGCTGAAGATGTCACATAATGATCTGCAATGCTGCTTTTCAGAACACTTTTTCTGAAGAGTCAACCAATTTAGTTAATTTTATTCCAATTATTTAATTTCACTATTCCCCTCCTATATTAGTAAGAACAAAATTTTTAAAAATTAGTATCCATAAGCTTTTAGTAAAACATTTTGTTGAATGGCAGAGCAAAATCCCAAAGAGTTTACTGGATAGATCAAACTTGTGCAAATTGAGTCAGCATAATACAATACTGACTTTATATCTTTTGGAAGTTCCCACATACTAGTTTCAGATAAGTGTGACTTTTTATGATGTCAAAGTTGTAGAGATGATTAAAGCTATGAAAATGAGTGACATCAGAAACATGGAGACATGAAATGCTCCTTTTATCTCTCTCCTTCAACCTACAACAAGTAAAACATCCATAACTCATCAAATGTTCCTCCACCTAACCCATCAGGATGTTGGAGAATTCACACATCTGAACATCTAAAGGTGGGTGGGGTGGAACACATAAGGGTGGTCGAACTGAGGGAATAACAGAGGCGTTTGCAATCTGGCCTCTTTGCCTCAATGGATGAGATCACAGACCCAGAAAAGCCAGGAGCAACAGTAGAGGCAGCACATATGAATCTGGCCTCCCGGCCACAGCGGTGCTGGTTTCACTGGGAACTGAGCATCCGTGGCAGTGGGGCTGGGTTACCTTGGTCCCTTCAGCTGCAGAGGTGCGGGGGACTCCAGTCCCTGTTCCAGCCCCTATCCTGCCCCAGCCCTCCTGCAGTAGCAGCTCCCAGGAACTCCTCAAACCTGAATACAGTGGGAGTGCCTGCAACCCTAACTCCCCCCAGTCCCACCCCTCCTCCCATGGTGGTGGTACCTGCAAACAAAGGTGACCCCACATGCAGCAGACATGCCCACGATACTGGTGCCCAGGATGTCCTAAGCAATGACACCAACTACAGCAGCAACAAGGCACCAGCAACCTCAGAGGTATAAGCACTGACAAAGGAGGGCACCAGGTGACCTTTCCAGCAGAGGAGGTGGAGAGGGGGGCATCAGTTCAATTCTGTCTCTCAGTTGGGTCTGACTCTCTGACCCCATGGACTGCAGCATGCTAAGCTTCCCTATCCATCACCAACTTCTGGAGCTTGCTCAAACTCATGTCCATTGAGTCAATGATGCCATCCAGCCATCTCATCCTAGGTCGTCCCCTTTTCCTCCTCCCTTCAATCTTTCCCAGCAGCGTGTCTTTTCCAGTGAGTCAGCTCTTTGCATCAGGTGGCCAAAATATTGGAGCTTCAGCTTCAGCATCCTTCCAATGAATATTCAGGACTGATTTCCTTTAGCATGGACTGGTTTGATCTCCTTACAGTCCAAGGGACTCTCAAGAGTCTTCTCCAACACCATAATTCAAAAGCATCAATTCTTCGGCGCTCAGCTTTCCTTGTAGTCCAACTCTCACATTCATACATGACTACTAGAAAAACCATGGCTTTAACTAGACAGATCTCTGTAGACAAAATAATGTCTCTGCTTTTAATATGCTGTTTAGTTTGGTCAAAGCCTTTCTTTTAATTTCATGGCTGCAGTCATCATCTGCAGTGATTTTGGAGCCCCCCAAAATAACGCCTGTCATTGTTTCCATTGTTTCCCCATCTATTTGCCATGAAGTGATGGGTTCAGATGCCATGATCTTAGTTTTTTGAATGTTGAGTTTTAAGAGGGGGAAATGCAGATTCTCAACTACAGCCGTAGCCAGCGCTGAGGGAAACCCAAAACTTGTGCTATGTCGCCACCTACTGAAAAACAAAAGAAAGACCTCTAATTACCAACCTATTGAATTGATGCTGGGAAAGACTAAAGGCAGGAGGAGAAGGGGACTACAGAGGAGGAGATGGTTGGATGGCATCACCAACTCAATGGACATGAGTTTGAGTAAGCTCTGAGAGTTGATGATGGACAGGGAGGCCTGGAGTGCTTCAGTCCATGGGGTCACAAAGAGGTGGACACAACTGAGTGACTGAACTGAATTGTTAGGGCCTTTCCTGGTGGCTCAGACACTAGGGAATCTGCCTGCAATGTGGGAGACCTGGGTTTGATCCCTGGCTCAGGGAGATCCCTGGAGAAGAAAATGACAACCCACTCCAGTATTCTTGCCTGGAGAATCCATGGACAGAGGAGCCTGAAGAGCTACAGTCCATGGGATCGCAAAGAGTTGGACACGACTGAATTGTTAGAGTCAAGTGAAAAAGATTTACCTACAAAATAAAGATTTTTGCTACTCCAAATGCATCAGTAGAGGAACAACTCATCAACCATCATGAAAAAACATGTTTGTGCAATATCTCAAAAAGAAAATGACAATTCTCCATAAAATACACTTAAAGTCACAGAATACTATGATCTAACTGTTGTTGTTCATTTGGTCAGTCGTGTCTGACTCTTTTCGACCCCATGGACTACAGTATGCCAGGCTTCCCTCTCCTTCACCAATTCTCAGAGTTTGCTCAAACTCATGTTCATTGAGTTAGTGATGCCATCCAACCATCTTGTCCTCTGTTGTCCCCTTCTCCTCCTGCTATTCAGAGAATTTAATGCTATACAGAGAACTCAGTGGTATATAGAGAATTCAAAATAGCTGTCATGAAGAAACTCAATGAGCTACAAGAAAACTCAGAAAGGCAGTTCACGTTTAGTGATGTCAGGAATAAAACTAATGAACAGAAGAAATACTTTGCCAAAGAGATCGAAACTCTAAAAAGAAACCAAAAAGAAATTCTGGAGCTGAAGAACTCAATAAGTAAAGATAAAGAATAAATAGAGAAACTGGAGCCTATTATACAGAGTGAAGTAAGCCAGAAAGAAAAACACCAATACAGTATACTAACGCATATATATGGAATTTAGAAAGATGGTAACAATAACCCTGTGTACAAGACAGCAAAAGAGACACTGATGTATAGAGCAGTCTTTTGGACTCTGTGGGAGAGGGAGAGGGTGGGAAGATTTGGAAGAATGGCATTGAAACATGTATAATATCATATATGAAACAAGTCGCCAGTACAGGTTCGATGCACGATACTCGATGCTTGGGGCTGGTGCACTGGGACGACCCAGAGGGATGGTATGGGGAGGGAGGAGGGAGGAGGGTTCAGGATGGGGAACACGTGTATACCTGTGGCGGATTCATGTTGATATATGGCAAAACCAATACAATATTGCAAAGTTAAAAAATAAAATAATAATAAAAATAAATAAAAACAAAAAAAAAGATAAAGAATGAATTAGAAAGCATTGGAAATAGAGCAGACCATTTGGAAGAGAGAATTAGTGAGCTCAAAGATAGAAATACAGAATATGATACAGGTAAGGGAGGAGAGAAAACTAGGATACAAAGAAGAATAAAGAAAGAAATTCTATGACAAGTATTAAACTCCATTAGGAAGGGTAACATAAAGATAATAGGTATCTCAGAAGGAGAAGAAAGGGAGAAGGGAGCAGAGAATTTATTGAAATAACAGATGAGAACTCCCCATATCAAGGGAAAGAAATGGTTATACAAGTCCATGAAGCTAAGAGAACATATAACTGTCTCAACCCAAAAGACTTCTTAAAAGGAATCTCCATAAGGCTATCAGAAGATTTCTCATCAGAAACTACACAGAATTTTTATACATCTCCTTTATCTTTCTGTGCTCTGAATGCATATGTTAACACCCTCTATCTTTAACTAGTCAAGACACTTGTCTGCAGTAAAGCATACTCTAACTGTAACCTTCCTTTCCCAATACACTCCTTCTCACCCTCCCTTATCCGGTCACTCTTCATTCACCACATTCATTCATGCATTCAATCACTCAATCGTTCAGTTATTCCTTCCCTCATTCAGTCATTACTTAATCACCACTTTCACTGGGCCTGTTCCCCATGGGACATAATCTGCTATTCCTTTCAGAGGATACAGAAGTGTTAGAAACACAGTCCAGACATCAGGGAGTTATATGTATTAGAAGAGACAAACATGTGGATGCTTATGCTCGTGTCCAGAATGAAAAACGGCTGCAATAGAGGGATGATCATTAGATGCAAAGAGGAGGGTCCCAGGCAGCAGCTGTACCTGCAGCTGGGTGGGGTCCTCCCTCCAGACATCCCGTGTGACAGCCAGGCACCTGCTCCTCCCCCACGGCAGTGGTGGTGTCTGGGGAATGTGCCAATTTAATTGACTCTTGCATCCTCAAGATGCAAGCTACAATTACATGATCTTGTTATGTGGCTTGAAACAAACACTTCAAGGAAGGAGGGTGGCAATGAGTAATCGGGATGGAAATTTAATAAGGACAGGCATAACTATATAAAAGCTACTCAAGCACGTTCCTTGACCCTAATTTTCTGGATCTGATACAAGTCACTTTTCAATCTGAAGCTTTTGGAACCACGATGCTGGAAGGCTGCACTGCATCTTTAAAAAAATGAATTTATATTCTGCTGTCAACGTGAAATATTTTCAGAGCTCTTTTGTTCCTCTCGGTATATGTGTAGAGGTGGTACATTTATGTGTGCATTGTAGGAAGAGACTTGTAAGCAAAAACAATCTGGTTTCTTTTTAAATGTCTTCAGGTTTCCAATCTTTGAAGCAATTATTTTCCTATCTAATCAATATTAAGGAAAAAAATATTTCACAATAGTTTTTATTCATCATGGCCGTTCAGCTCACCAAGTCCTTATTCTGTCTTCCCCAAACAGATATTAAATTCAGATAATGATCCACTCCCTATTATTTTCTCCCTCTGTGTTGTGATCTTCATCAAATATTGATTATGCACACTACCTATTGTAAAAGTTGTCAAACTTTATCCTCAGTTTATACAAACTTTATACAGTTGTGAGGGACAACTGTAGCACTTCCAGTAATAAGCTCACTGCAGCTTTCTTTTAGCATGTCTTTTTCGTTATGATTATGTTCATTTTTATCAATGTATAGTAACTGATTGCTCTGTAATGCTCAACTTGAAAGATGTTTGGGCGACCTCCTTGTGTTATACTTGCTTCCATAGACCGAATCTTTGGAAAACTTATGTATTAACATATTGCTCAGCCAGTTTACAGACACTTACGAGACCCTACCAGGTGCTAGGCACTGTATGCTAAGCCATTGGTATCTTCTGATTCAAAGTCCCTTGGGAGTTCCACTTAATTTCCAAAAATGAAAAAATCTTAATAACAAAATAGTGTGTTAAGTCGCTTCAGTTTTGTCTGACTCTGACCCCAGGGACTGTAGCCCGCAAGCCTCCTCTGTCCATGGAATTTTCCAGGCAAGAGTATTGGAATGAGTTGCCATTTCTCCTCCAGGGGATTTTTGCCGACGCAGGGATCAAAGCAGCCTCTCTTATGTCTCCTGCGTTGGCAGGTAGGATCCTTACCAGTAGTGCCAAGGCTATAACCGGAAGATTTTAAGAGCAAGCTTAAAAGCTAGTTTCTTGGAATCCACTATGTGTAGAACTTAAATGGAAACAAGTTTTATGTTAATTATCTTTGGGGAAATTTCAGAAGATAAGTATAGAAAAGAGACTAGAAAACTCTTGTGGGGTTAGAGCACTTTTTATAGATGCCTGGGTTCATAAACACAGCAGCACTGCTGCCTCACAGCAATGTTGACACATCTTTCTAATGAGTCCTGCTTCCTCTTTTCATTCTGCAAAATAGCCAGCAGCTGTGTTATTCTAAGGATGACATTCAGCTGTAAACACCAAAAGCAACACACACACACACACACAAAGAAATCCAGGTAATCTGTCATGAATACTTGAGGAGATTTTAAATTTTCTAGTAACACTCTAACTTTGCTTTATCTTCTAACTCCTTTTATAATTTTTTATAGTCTTTTAAACTCAAAGTGATAAATTGTACATAAAACAAAAATAAATTGTTTTTAAAATTTTAATCCATTCTTCATGATAAGATTTTACCAAAGCAATAGACAATGTGAAGAGATGAAAAGGAAAATAAGCAGACGTTTTATAATTTTCCAAGATACACAAATGAGCACTCTATTACTATAATTACACCAAATTTTAATCCAATGAATTCTCTAATTTACGACCTTTCTGAGTATTTAAATAAGAAATTATCTGTGTATGATTATTCCGGTTCAAGCTCTTCATGAAATAATTACATATGTTTATCTTTTCATCTTTATAGCCATGGCATGTGTTCAAAGTGCACTTAAAAAGAGGTCATCTAAGTCTGTCTGTAAAATCCCCCCACATCAGTCACTGCATTAGATTAAGGAAATGGTTTGAAGACTGTTTTCTGTAGAGCTCCATGGCTTCTCAAACGTGCCTCTCTGCCATCCCAAAGAGGAAGAGTCAGAGAGAGAGGAGTTGTCAGCGCCCTCTACTCCTCAGATCAGATCAGATCAGTCGCTCAGTGGTGTCCGACTCTTTGCGACCCCATGAATCACAGCACACCAGGCCTCCCTGTCCATCACCAACTCCTGGAGTTCACTCAGACTCATGTCCATCAAGTCAGTGATGCCATCCAGCCATCTCATCCTCTGTCGTCCCCTTCTCCTCCTGCCCCCAATCCCTCCCAGCATCAGAGTCTTTTCCAACGAGTCAACTCTTCACATGAGGTGACCAAAGTACTGGAGTTTCAGCTTTAGCATCATTGCTTCCAAAGAAATCCCAGGGCTGATCTCCTTCAGAATGGACTGGTTGGATCTCCTTGCAGTCCAAGGGAGTAGAGTACTTTTACCTGCTTTATATAGCAGAGGAAACATGATATATTCTTTGAAAGTGTTTAAAAATAGTATTTTGTTAAAAGAAAAATTTGGAAACCATTAGGTTAATGTATTGTGCAGATACTAATCACTTTTAAACATAAGTGAATTACCTGCAGACCACAACATAGAAAGAAATGAACATCTAAAAAAGATATCGAGAATAGATGTACTAGTTCATAACTAGAAAATACATGTATCTAGTTGGCCTGTGTGTGTCACAGTCGCTCAGTCGTGTCCAGCTCACTGGGACCCCATGGACTGTAGCTCGCCAGGCTCCTCTGTCCATGGAATTCTCCAGGCAAGAATAGAGGAGTGGGTTGCCGTTTCCTTCTTCAGGGGATCTTCCCGACCCAGGGATTGAACTGGGGTCTCCCACATTGCAGTCAGATTCTTTACCATCTGAGTTACCGGGGAAGTCCTAATTGACCTACCATTTACAAATAAGAAGGTGGCTATTTAAAAATTAAGTGTACAGATGAAAGCTTTTGATGTGCAAAAATTGGAAAACTTATGGCTTGTGGCACAATTCTAAAATGATCAAGAATGATTGGTGTCTCTCCACTGAAGCACCTGACAATCAGTTTTCAGTTACGGATACAGAACTCCAGGGTTAGGGATTCTGAAGGGATGGGAAAAAGAATATTATGCAAACGAGCTTTTACACATTTACAATTGGATGTAGATGGTGACTTCAGTTTGAACTCTATTTTCAAGGGTTTTTTAAATGGTTACTTTAGTGATATTTGAAGATATGCTTAGGACTTTTTCTGTCACTATAAACTATTTTAGCCTTCCATGATATTTTTTATTTCTGAATGTAGCATCAAACTTATAACAAATTTTCAGCTGAATATAGGTTTCCATGAAATTAAAAATAAATAGCATCAGTTCTTTCATGAAGTAGGAAAATCTTGATGAGATTCTTTTATTTTCCAGGCTGACCTGTAAAGACTGAGAAGTATGAGCACTGTACAGAGTTTAGCAGGCACAAAATCTATTTTTGCCCCCTAAGGTCCTTTGTGATACTCAAGCTTATGATTGAGTGGGGAGTCATTTTAAAAAGAAGTGAAGCAAATTGGTGTAAATGGAACCTGCAAAAGTTTAAAGAAATGAACACATTCTTAAGTGACTTGGCAGAGAAAATAGACAACAGTGACCCCAAACTACTTTCAGCTAAAGCTTTGTAGCATGTATTCTCAAAGACTGTGACAAACTTAAATTTCTAATCAATAAGTAGTAGGTGGCTCAGACAGTAAAGTATCTGTCTGCAATGCAGGAGACCCGGCTTTGATCCCTGGGTCAGGAAAGATGTCTTGGAGAAGCAAATAGCAACCCACTCCAGTATTCTTGCCTGGAGAATTCCACAGACAGAAGAGCCTGGTGAGCTACAGTTCACAGGGTTGCAAAGAGTCGGACATAACTGAACGACTAACACATATTGCTTTTTCACTTCTATCTATTTGATTTAACACTGAAGTTATTTATGTCCAACATACAAACAATACACATTCTAGTAAATATATTCTTATTAAAGCACGCCAAGGGTAAAATATCAGATCCCCTCCCTACACAAAGTCATCTATAATTTAGTAATTGAAATGTTCCCAGACAGAGGCAGCTATAATTCCCTGACATCAATCACAGGAAAGTGTTGAAGTTCCCAACAGAAATATGACACATAAAAGGCAAAGTGTTATTATTAGCATAGGAATTAACCAGCTGCATCAAAGAGAATGCCTCTTATCCTCCACACAGAAACCTCTCCTATAAAGGAAAAATAAACCATTTGCAAATGTAAATAGAACTGTGCTTATTTTTGAAGTTTGTAGTACCCATATTCAACGGAGGAAATTACATGAAGGCCAGTCACTCTTTGACTCCATCTGTGAAAAACATCCTGAAATGCCTCTTACACAATAAGCAATAATGATATAAAATTCCATTTGTAGCAGCATGCTAAAAAAGATGATGTCAAATAGAAGCATTGTATCACAAGCATCTCAAATTTTTCAAAATGTAGACAACATCTGTGATGAAAGTATAATGGAAAGGGATTCTGATAGGAAAAGGGTGAAATGAAGAAAAATGAAAATCTATTTAATGTAAATTCATTTGTTCTATTTTACAGCAACTAAATTATTTTTAATGTTATCATATGGTAATAAATTAAACTATTTGATTTCATGTAAATTCAAAGAAAAAGACGAAAGCACAAACAAACCCAAGGGAAAAATGGCTGTGGTAGTTTATTAGAAATTTTCTAGCCATTAACAACCTCCACTGAATCACTAAGAGTTCAAGTAAGAATTAAAAAAGACAAAAATCACCTGTGTCTAGCAAAAAGATTACCCGAGTTGAGAGATATCAATATCCAAGCTGTTCATATTGGAATATGTTCATATTCCCACTTTTCTTCTTTGAACTGTGGATGCTGGTATCCTTTAGAGCAGCATCCTTAAAGGTATGGGTAACAATATATGTAACTGAATCACTTTGCTGTATACCTGAAACTAACTCAACATTGTTAATCATTGATACTCCAACATAAAAGAAATTAAAAAAAGAAATCTATGAAATTGGACAGTAAATCTGTATTTATCTACTCAAAGAGCCACCAGCAATCATAAATACTCATAACCTTGGATCAAGTATTAGATTGTGGCTTAAAACTCCAAGTACAGGGTAGCATGGCTGAGTGTCTAAGGCACTGGAGTAAAGTTCCAGTCTCTCTGGGGGCATAGGTTTGAATCCCACCCAAGTGATTTCTGAAATAGTCCAGGCCAAACATCTAGGACTGTGCTGGTCCTGCAACTTAAGACAGTTTCTGGGACTTTTCTGGTGGCTCAGGTGGTAAAAAATCTGCTTGCATTGTAGGAGACCTGCATTCAATCCCTGGGTCAGAAAGATCTCCTGGAGAAGGGAATGGATACCCTCTCCAGTACTCTTGCCTGGAGAATTCCATAGACAGAGGACCCTGGAGGGCTGCAATCCATGAGGTTGCAAAGAGTCAGACACAATTAACACTTAAAACTCCAAACCTACACCTAACTATTTAGATACAGCAATCAAATGTAACACACGATTCCTTAATGAGCCTAGTTTGGAATAAAACACGTATAAAAATACTTATGGAATAAATTTACTTATTTATGGAAAAAAGAAAATTTAAACCTCCTGTTAATTAGAAAAGTATGTTCAGTAAATAGTCCTTTTTTATATATGATACTTTCATAGTTAATGTTATATAGGCACATGTGAAGCAAGAGTCTCTAAATATTATATCTTTTTTCCAGAAAAGGAAATACAAATGCAAACTACAGGTGAAAGTTTATTTGTGCTTAGTTGCTCCGTTGTGTCTGACTCTTTGTGACCCCATGGACCGCAGTCTGCCAGGCTCCTCTGTCCATGGGGATTCTCCAGGCAAGAATACTGGAGTGGGTTGCCATGCCCTCCTCCAGGGGATCTTCCTGACCCAGGTATGGAGCCCAGGTCTCCTGCATTGCAAGCAAATTCTTTACCATCTGAGCCACCATTTATTTAGATCTTGAAAAAGAAACAAGCACACAAATTAAATCTTAAGAAATTTGTCATTAAGAAATATGAAAAAATAAACACCTATCATAATTATTCCAAGAACACTGTGACAGAGAACATTTTACAGTACACTTAGACACATTTTAGTTGGGAGTTTTGGCAATAATTATCTATGTGATCTTAGATAACTCAAGTAACCTTTCTAGTTTCTTTCCCTAAAAACTGAGGGAGTTAAATAACTTGAAAAGCACTTTCAAATCTCAACATTCTACTGTCTTATTTTACAATAAGGGGGAGGAAAAGGAAAATTCAAAAATAAACATTCCAAATTGCTTTTAAATCCTCTTTATTTTTATTTTTTGTAGGAAATATGGTTTTAAAAAATTAACTTTATTAGATTACCTATAATTTTTTTTAGATTACATCTAATTTTAATACATAAAATCTACTGATGACCCTGGAATTATGTAACACGTACTATTATTCTTCAGAGAAAATTACTTCAAAAGACTTTTATCATGTTAGTGTCAAAACAAACTGTTTATTTTTTTTTAATTTTATTTTATTTAACTTTACAATATTGTATTGGTTTTGCCATATATCAAAATGAATCTGCCACAGGTATACACGTGTTCCCCATCCTGAACCCTCTTCCCTCCTCCCTCCCCATACCATCCCTCTGGGTCATCCCAGTGCAGCAGCCCCAAGCATCGAGTATCGTGCGTCGAACCTGGACTGGCGACTCGTTTCATATATGATATTATACATATTTCAATGCCATTCTCCCAAATCATCCCACCCTCAAAACTGTTTATTCTTTTTTTTTTTTTGATGTTACTTTATAGTGTTTATTATACTAAAAGTTGCTCCTATGAAACAGTAGTGATTTTTTGGTCCATATCTTATTTTCCATTTGACTTTAAAACATTTTACATTATTTACAAAATAAATTGCAATTTTCATGATACATATTTTTTTCCTGATGCTTAAAATACTACTTTCAAGAAACTAAAAAACAGGGCGACTAGATGTACTGAAAAGTACATGCTGAACATATTTAATTACCACAGTAATTTAAAAGTCCTGATCTTTACTTCTTAAGATTAAAATTCATTAACATGAAGTCATTCAACGATCTCTGGGATTTCTCTGTTATCCACAATGAGACTATGAATAATCCCTTCTTTCCGCTTGCCGCTACTGACAGCCTTTATGTAACAGTCATGATTCCCAATATTGAAGTGAGTTTCAGTCCCATCATCTACAAACTCACCCGCTGTCTCCATTTTTTTACCATTGCACCACACATCCAGAGAGTCTTTCTCTAACACAACTCTAAAGTCCTCACTATCCAAATGTAATACCCAAGTATTGGTGGTTTTTGATCTGTTCTCCATATACTTCTTGAGACTTTTCCCATTAATTTCCAGAGTATATTCATAAGCAAAACCACTGACAGCATCGATATTTATGGTTGCTTTTGTCTTTGCAGCTCCAACGCAGAAGGTTTCTTTGCCCACCAATTTGAACATCCATTCTTTTCTTATCACTTCCTTCCCATCTACATACACCACTCGTTTGCCTGATGTGGTCCCATGTTCAAATTCAATTTTATGGACTCCATCACTTAAAGCAACTTCCCAAACAGCTACAAGATCTGTCATTTTTTCCAGGCTGTAAGGAGGGTTGAACGTTTACAGGTCTTCACGGCAAGTTTCTTGAGGCTCTAGTGACACATCCCTCAGCATAATCATTTAAAATCCCTGTCCTACCAACTCAACATCCATGTTTCAGAGTAGGACTTTACAACGTTTCCACTATTTATCTAATCCCAGCTTGAATTTTGCTTTAACTTAGGTTTAATCGTACTGGGGACTGTAATGGTTTATCCAAGCTAAACCTAAGTCGGTTTTAAAAATTACTAAGGTATTCAGGTTCTTTTCAGCAAAGCTCTAGGTAAGGCCAGCTATTGAACAAACTTAACAAAGAGGTGTTGACGGTGTCCGCAGGATCAGCACTGGGACCTCCAACAAGGTCTGTCAGTTAGCTCTCTGAGCCAGGTGTTCCCAAATGTGAGGCACAAAAACCGCGAATAACTTTTCCAAGGAGCATTTTGCAATGAGTACCACAAGCCTCTCTACACAATCAAGAAACCAGACGGAACAGCACTCAACGAATCGTTTTTTGTAATAGCTAAGAACTGAAAACCACCTGTTTGTTCACCATCGTGAAGATAATCCGTGGAGTGAATCACAGTCCTGTCACTCAGCAAGCATGGAGCTCTGGTCAGGCGCGGAAAACCTGGCACCAAAGCACCGGTTCGCAGCCAGTAAAAAGGATGGAGACAAACATCAGCCGCGCGCAGACGCGTGGGATGTATTGGTAAGACAAAGAAGCCAGGCTGCAGCACTTTGTGATCCGGGTTCTGCAAAAATACAGCCGGCTCATTTTTGCAGGGAAAAGGGGACTGGAAGGAAAGACACTTTAATGTGAATCCGGTGCTCCCCGGGAGCGAAGGTTCGGCTCCTGCGCTTCCTTCCCTGTGACGTCTGCTCCACTCTTCCGACTGCGACAAATAATGAATTTATAGTCGGGCAGAGGCCGGAGCCGCGGGTTCCAGGGCCTGGCCGGGCAGTAGCAAACCGCCGCCAGGCCGGGTCTCTGGGAGACGCCCGGAGTCCCCTCAAAACTGTTTATTCTTAAAAATCAAGAAAACCAATCAGCAGTCATGGTCAAAATTTTACTCTTGGAAAATATTTCTCTCCCAAGTGGTAATATAAGAAATATTTAATTTCTAAAATGATTTTCAAATGGCCTCTTGCTCCCATTTTTAATTTTTCTTCTACTTGGAAAGAATGGACCTCATCTCTCTGAGCTGGAGTTATTAATAAATAACCATTATTAGTAATTCCTGATATAATGTAAAATCAAATAAAAGCCAGAACAGAAGTTAATAAGTTATAACTGATTATAAGATTTGTAAGGAAAGTGACCTTGCTAGAAGGAATGTAAAGAAGATGAGAATGGAAAATATTCTATGCTGTCCTCTTCATTCAATAGTATCTGAGCCCTTGATCAACATGTCTCCTCAATCCTAGATGCTACATTTTCTATTTACTGTCAGAATTCAACAAGGGAGAGTACCAAGATGTTACAAAGAGAGTTACCTGGATGCCAAATATGATATGCTCTCTTCTTGACTTCTGGTCCATTGACACATGGACTCAGGCAACAGCCTTAGCTGATAGTTCACCAAGAAGCATGCTGCAAACTCTGGTATAGCTGTTCAGTTTTGAGAAACAGGATGTCTAACCTTAGTTACATGGGACTACAGAGACGATAAGCACAAATTCCTTAAGTTGGTCTTTAAAAGGAGTAATAAGTGGAGTCACTCGTACTTTCATCCCTTTACTTCTGGAACAATGTCTTTTACTGCTGGGGACTTGGAATTACATAAAGTTCTTTGATTGCAGAAGCACTTCTGGATGGTAACCGGTGGATCATAGACCCTTTCCCACACCTTTTTTTTTTTTTTTTTACTGTGCAGTGATGTTCTTGGTTAATATGATGTTTTACAAGATCCTGTGACAAAGGGTCAAATGTTCCGTAAACCACTGGATAGTGGTACTAGCCAAGGTCTCATATACAGAAAATTCAAATTCATATTCAACTTGCTTATCTCTTCCAGTCATGGTCAGTCACTGACTTAAGGCAGTCAGCTTGCACCAAGTGACTAGCAGCCTTCTAAAGAGAAATGTGCCATACTGGGGGCTCAACATTACTCTCTGTTGTTGGTATGTTATGGGCAGTTGGCAGAGCCAGTAGCTAGATGGTTTTGGAAGGACACAAGGCACATTGTTGAGTATATGCATGGTCTCCATCTCTGTCAGTGTGGCCACTTCATTCATGTGCCCATAGTGCCAGCAGCCCTAAGATGCAAATGCTGTTTTATGTCAACTGAACAAGGCATTTTATCTATGTGTTTATTTTTGTGCCTCTTGATTGCAAATGGTCTTTTACAACATTGGACATTTACATGTGATATAAAGATTTCTATGCTTTGTATCCATTCTCATACATTCATCCATACACCTCCATTTCCAAGTTTTTCTTTTGTTACTAATAACTAGCTGGCCAGACCCCTTGCTACTGCTCATATCAGTTCAGTTTAGTTGCTCAGTCATGTCTGACTCTTTGCAACCCCAAGGACTGCAGCATGCCAGGCTTCCCTGTCCATCACCAACTCCCGGAGTTTGCTCAAACTCATATCCACTGAGTCCATGATGCCATCCAACCATCTCATCCTCTACTGTCCCCTTATCCTCCTGCCTTCAATCTTTCCCAGCATCAGGGTCTTTTCTGATGAGTCAGTTCTTCACATCAGGTGGCCAAAGTACTGGAGCTTCAGCTTCAGCATCTGTCCTTCCAACGAATGTTCAGGACTGATTTCCTTTATGATTTACTGGTTTGATTTCCTTGCAGTCCAAGGGACTCACAGGAGTCTTCTCCAACACCACAGTTCAAAAGCATCAATTCTTCGGTGCTCAGCTTTCTTTATGGTCCAACTCTCACATCCATACGTGACCACTGGAAAAGCCATAGCTTTGACTAGATGGATCTTTGTTACGTCTCACATATTCCTGCACATTTTAAATATTGATCACTTATCTGCTCACAAAAATAAAAAAGAATAGGTATATTGCCCATAATACAGCTCAGAGGGAGGATTTCATCTGTCACTGTCTTTCCAGGACATTCATTAGTGAGGTTATAATGCAACTGCCACTGTCTATTTTCAGTTTGTACCCATCTTGATATTTTTAAATATCAAGATGACCTCTCCATGACCCAAAAAGCTTGGTCCACTGGGTCATTTCCTTCTCCTTTAGCTGATCATAGTGATTTCCCATATAGCTCTAGGAATGAGCTAAGAGAGAGCTGCTGATGTAACCATGGATGACATGGAGATTTAGAATATCTGTTCTTGTTGGCAACTTCTTATGTCAACTGGCATAAACTACTACAACAGTATTCCAAAACTGGAATATTCCATCTCAAGGAAGCAAAAAGCCCTACCAGGATTTGTACTAGTGTATGGGTTTTTTATTGCTATGAAATAAGTTACCACAGAATCCATTTCTTACGACATATGTCTATGATCTCAGTTTCTATGGACCAGGAGTTGGCAATGTTGGCAGAGTCTCCTATTCAGAGTGTCACCAGGCTGGACTTAGTGTGTCCTCTGGTTATGTCTTCATCTTTAAGCTCCATTCATGAAATATGTACTTTGAAATCCCTCCAGTTGTTGGCAGAATTCATTTACCTGGGACCCTGTGACTTAGGGTTCTCTTTTCTTGCTATTGGCTGGGGTGCATTCCCAGTTCTTTGAGAGTACTCTCAGGCCTTTGCCACCTGGTCCTCTCCAGAGACAGTTCTCAGCATGGACTTTTTTATTCTCCAAGACCAGTAGAAGAATATCTCTACTTCAAATCCCCCCTTTCTAAGGACTCACCTGATTCGATCAGGTTCATCCAGGATAATCCCCCTTTTGATTAACGCAAAGCCAGCTGATTTAGAACCCTAATAACACCTGAAAAAGCACTCCACCTTTGTCATATTACATACCCTAATCAAGGAAGTAACTATATCAACGGTCTACACCCAGTGGGGGGGCATAACACAGAGTGTGTACCTCAGGGGATAGGAGCCTTAGGACCATTTTAGAGTTCTTTCCACTACATTTATCAGTCACAATCACTCCTTTATTCCTCAAATCACCAATCTATGATGTATGCCTTAATCAGGTCCATGAAACTAACTGTTGATTATTCTAATTTTCAATCTCTCAACATGCCATATTCAAGCAGTTGTAGGTAGTGCTGAGAAGTGCTAGGAAGTGATCTTGTTGCCAAGGATAGTTTTGCATTAACACAGTGATGCAATTTTGCTTAACCCATTTTGCTAAGCCCATCAAAGTAAAACTGTTACCAGTGAGGGGGTGATATGACTCAGTCAGTTATTTCAACAAGAGATAATGTGACAGATTGGTACCAGCAGGATAGAGTGCTTTGAAGAAAATTATAGCACAAAGTAAATATGTTTTGATGAAGATAGAAAGGTCTCTAAATGTCTGGGACCTACAGGCTCTGAGATGAAGAGGGACATAAATAAAGATGCAAAGCATACAAAAATTCAAATGATGCTTTGTATTGTCTACAAAAGCATTATTAGCATAAAAATTTAGTTGTAAGTTAAAAAATAATTTAGCATTGACAGTGTGCTATTTCCTTCTCCAGAGGATCTTCCCAACCCAGGGATCCATCTCACTTCTCTTAGTCTCCTGCATTGGCAGGTGGGTTCTTTACCACTAGCACCACCTGGAAAGCCCATATGTAGAGTAATTATAATCTACAACAAAGTAGAATTTATTACATTTGAAGTGTCTCAATTAGAAAAGCACACTCTAAGACCAGATAGCAACCAACCAAAAGTCTTTAATGCTTTAGCTTCCATTTCAAATCTGTACACTAAGGAATTCATCAGTAAATATGAGGAATATTAAATAAATTATTCACTAGTTGAGTAACTTCAGAATATGTAAATTGGTTATCCATTGTACAGGTGTCTTTACCCTATTGTATGAATGTGTTTATGAACCAAGCGAGGCTGGCAGTTGGGTTTTATACCTTTGGAGTATGTGCAGTTCACAATTCCTTTTTGCTATTGTCATCCACCATGTGACAGAGGATTATGTTGTGCCATCCAATCAGAATGTTAACTGATGACACTGAAAGAATATTGTCCTATTGGCTTCTGAATAAACAAGCAAGATGCTACTCAGAATGCATTAAAGGAAAAAGAGAGGGGAGTTCAAGTTTACAGTAACAGTTGAACCCTTTTTGAAACCTTTTCCTGGTAGATTTCTTTGGAGTGTGGCATACTTTTAGAACTCAAGACCTTTTAAAACTAACACCCAAAAAAAGATGTCCTTTTCATTACAGGGGACTGGAATGCAAAAGTAGGAAGTCAAGAAACACCTGTAGTAACAGGCAAATTTGGGCTTGGAGTACAGAATGAAGCAGGGCAAAGGCTAATAGAGTTTTGCCAAGAGAAGGCACTGGTCATAGCAAACACCCTCTTCCAACACCACAATAGAAGACTCTACACATGGACATCACCAGATGGTCAACAACAAAAGCAGATTGATTATATTCTTTGCAGCCAAAGATGGAAGAAGGTCTATACAGTCAGCAAAAACAAGACCAGGAGCTGACTGTGACTCAGATCACGAACTCCTTATTGCCAAACTCAGACTTAATTGAAGAAAGTAGGGAAAGCCACTAGACCATTCAGGTATGACCTAAATCAAATCCCTTATGATTATACAGTGGAAATGAGAAACAGATTTACGGGACTAGATCTGATAGATAGAGTGCCTGATGAACTATGGATGGAGGTTGGTGACATTGTAGAGGAGACAGGATCAAGACCATCCCCATGAAAAAGAAATGCAAAAAAGCAAAATGGCTGTCTGGGGAGGCCTTACAAATAGCTGTGAAAAGAAGAGAAGGGAAAAGCAAAGGAGAAAAGGAAAGATATAAGCATCTGAATGCAGAGTTCCAAAGAATAGCAAGAAGAGATAAAAAAGCCTTCCTCAGAGATCAATGTGAAGAAATAGAGGAAAACAACAGAATTGGAAAAACTAGAGATCTCTTCAAGAAAATGAGACATACCAAGGGAACATTTCATGCAAAGATGGGCTTGATAAAGGACAGAAATGGTATGGACCTAACAGAAGCAGAAGATATTAAAAAGAGGTGGCAAGAATACACAGAACTGTACAAAAAAAGATCTTCATGACCCAGATAATCACAATGGTGTGATCACTCACTAGAGCCAGACATTCCAGAATGTGAAGTCAAGTAGGCCTTAGAAAGCATCACTACCAACAAAGCTAGTGGAGGTGATAGAATTGTAGTTGAGCTATTTCAAATCCTGAAATATGGTGCTGTGAAAGCACTGCACTCAATATGCCAGCAAATTTGGGAAACTCAGCAGTGGCCACAGGACAGGAAAAGGTCAGTTTTCATTCCAATCCCAAAGAAAGGCAATGCCAAAGAATGCTCAAACTACCGCACAATTGTACTCATCTCACACGCTAGTAAAGTAATGCTCAAAATTCTCCAAGCCAGACTTCAGCAATAGGTGAACCGTGAACTTCCAGATGTTCAAGCTGGCTTTAGAAAAGGCAGAGGAACCAGAGACCAAATTGCCAACATCCGCTGGATCAGCGAAAAAGCAAAAGAGTTCCAGAAAAACATCTATTTCTGCTTTATTGACTATGCCAAAGTCTTTGACTGTGTGGAACACAATAAACTGTGGAAAATTCTGAAAGAGATGGTAATACCAGACCACCTGACCTGCCTCTTGAGAAATCTGTATGCAGGTCAGGAAGCAACAGTTAGAACTGGACATGGAACAACAGACTGGTTCCAAATAGGAAAAGGAGTACATCAAGGCTGTATATTGTCACCCTGCTTATTTAACTTATATGCAGAGTACATCATGAGAAATGCTGGGCTGGAAGAAGCACAGGCTGGAATCGAGATTGCCAGGGGAAATATCAATAACCTCAGATATGCAGATGACACCACCCTTATGGCAGAAAGTGAAGAAGAACTAAAGAGCCTGTTGATGAAAGTGAAAGAGGAGAGTGAAAAAGTTGGCTTATAGTTCAACATTCAGAAAACGAAGATCATGGCATCCGGTCTCATCACTTCATGGCAAATAGATGGGAAAAAAATGGGAACAGTGGCTAGCTTTATTTTGGGGGGCTCCAAAATCATTGCAGATGGTGATTGCAGCCGTGAAAATAAAAGACACTTAGACCTTGGAAGGAAAGTTATGACCAACATAGAGAGCATATTCAAAAGCAGAGACGTTACTTTGCCAACAAATGTCCGTCTAGTCAAGGCTTTGGTTTTCCAGTGGTCATGTATGGATGTGAGAGTTGGACTGTGAAGAAAGCTGAGCACAGAAGAATTGATGCTTTTGAAGTGTGATGTTGGAGAAGACTCTTGAGAGTCCCTTGGACTGCAAGGAGATCCAACCAGTCCATCCTAAAGGAGATCAGTCCTGCATGTTCATTGGAAGGGCTGATGTTGAAGATGAAACTCCAATACTTTGGCCACCTGATGCAAAGAGCTAACTCATTTGAAAAGACCCTGATGTTGGGAAAGATTGAGGGCAGGAGGAGAAGGGGACGACAGAGGATGAGATGGTTGGATGGCTTCACCGACTCAATGGACATGAGTTTGGGTAAACTCCGGGAACTGGTGATGGACAGGAGGCCTGGTGTGCTGCAGCCCGTGGGGTCACAAAGAGTTGGACACGACTGAGCGACTGAACTGAACTGAACTGAAACCTTTTCCTGGTAGATTTCTTTCCAGTGTAGCATACTTTGATCTAGGACTTATTTTCATAGTAACCTCACACAAGGTACAAGGTTTTGATTTCTCTCCTTCTTCTTACCTGAAAGTCTTCGGATATTAATTACAAATAGACACTTATGAATGATAAAGTTGGGTTAATCCAATACACAACTGAGGTAAATGCAATCACTATACAGTATATTTCTTTACAATGTCTACAATTAAAAAGATTGAGCATAAAAGGTAAATACTTTTTGATGAACACAGTTTTTTACTGTTGCAGATAAAGCTGACATATATATCTGCAAACAAATATTCAAATCTTTGTATGAACATAGACTTTCATTTTTCTTGAGTGAAGTGATAGGGTGGGATCATATGGTAGCTATATGTTTAAGTTAAAAGGAAAATCTGCCAAACTATTTTCCAAGCTGGTTGTATGATTTCACATTCCCATCAATGGTGTCAGCAAGTTCAAATTTCTTTTCATAATCACCAGCACTTTGTTTAGTCAGTCTCTTTAAGGTCAGATATCTTAAAAGGTGTGTAGTGATATCTCAATATAGTTTTAATTTGCATTTCCCTGAATAACAAAAGATATTGAGGATCTTCCTATGTACTTATTTGGCATCTGCATTTCTTCTTAGGTAAGTGTCTGTCTAAATATTTTTTCCCATTTTTGGGGATAAGGGTGAACTTTTGTTTTCTTCTTACTGAGATTTGAATGTTCTTTCATATTTTGGACAAAAACAACTTACATATTTGACTGCAGATACTTTCTGCCAGTATGTGGTTTGTCTTTTCAGTAAGAGCTAGTACTTATGTGGTATAAAAGTAAAACTTCTCACAACTGGATGAGTCTTGGGGACATTATGGAAGTAATACAGGTATATTTTCACATGGGAGAGAGGTGAATTGTTGTATGCCCATGGGAAAGACTACAGTAGGTTATATTTCCAAAAGATGATCATGCTGATCTTATTTCCACCCAATATGCTATTCTTACAATGAGACTGTTACACTCCTACTCTAAAGGGCTGGGTCTTTTTCCAACCACTCTGAACCTGCTGGACTTTTGTGACCTTCTCAGCCAATAGCAGAGGGGAGAAGAAACACTATGTGATGATTTCTGGGGGTTGATCATAAAAATGCCATGCATCTGGGTTTGCTTTTTGAGAAGCCTTGTTCTTAGCAGCCACTTGGGCCTGCTGTGAGGAACCCCAAACTAGCCACTCAGATAGACCACAGAGAAAGGTCACAAGCAGATATTCTATCTGAAAGCTCACCTGAGATCTAAGATATACTTGATCATAAACCCTGAAACATGAGTGAAAACTGCACCATATTCTTCCAGTCACCATCTATCAAGTTAGCTCAGCCTTTGAGACTTCCCAGCTAAGGCCTCAGAGACAAGTTGTTCTTGATGGGTATTATTCTTGACCCACAGAACAATGAGTATAATGAAAATATTGTTTTACACCAGTAAATATGGAATACTTTTTTACATAACCATAGATAATTTACAAACTTTGAAATAATTTTGAAAAACTAACCAAGTACATTTTACTTTAATGTTTAAAATTTTTTCATTATATGTTACATGTTTTAACAGATTTCATTTCCTATTTCTTATCATTATGAAGGTTTTCCTAAAGCTCTGAGATATGACCAATACACTTGTGTATTTGAAAAATACATGAGCATATTTTTCTTTAGCAATATAGGAAAATTTGCATTTTTTATTTTTCTTCATGAACTCAGACTTCTCTCACAATTCTTTAACAAATATCATACTAATGAAACATATGGTACTTTCAATAATTTATTTTTGACAGCATTGTGGAGCATTAAAATTTGACGGTAGACACTTTGATAAATAGGCTTAAATTGCACCTGTTCCACCCACTCACATTGCTAGAGAGGTTTTTGATTATTTGATTACTTGTGTAGTTAACATCTTCCATTTTGTGGAATCAAAGGGTACTTTAAAAAATTCCACGGCTATTGTTGAATTATGGCACAGTAAGATCCTAATCTACTAACTTTTATAGTGCTGGTCCTTTACCTCAGACGGGTTTGTTTGAGATTCTCTTGTCCCTTAATAGGCTGAAGGGACTGGATTCAGTGGAGTCAGTCTCTTACTGGGACTGTCTTAAGTAAGGACAGTGCAGTTCATTTGACACCCATTTCTGTCTGGAAGACCCAACATCTCTAGTCACAGGTTTACTGCAGAGAAGATCCAGATTATTTGTTACCACACAGTGATGGCTCTAAGCCAGAGTGGACATGTCTTCCTTTGCTTCCATTTCCATTATCTGTGGAGAAGATGATGGAAATGCTCTGGGTTCCGTAAGAACTAAATAAAACAGAGCACAACAAAAAACCTCCAAATGTAATCATTAAGCCAAAATGATTAGTGAATATGCACCATTCTATCCCAAAAGAGATTGGAAGAAAAACATTTCTAACTTGGCTCTGCTGAAGAAAAATATTTCGATTCAATGTTCCTTTACTAATTTTAAATGTTCAGATAACTTTATAGACCCTATTAAAATAAAACTAAAAGGAAATGCTAAAAAAAAAAAAAGACTCCAGTTTTATCTTTAGACCTAATGACTAAGAGTGAAGCTGAACACAGTTAATAAGAGACCCCTGAACAGATGCCATGACTTCTAGATGTTGAGTTCTTTGTGAGAATTTTAATTTTCTACTAAATTAAAACTTTGATCTTGGTTCTGAAACCACATTTCTGATACACATGACAGTCTTTCCATGCTTAGACTTCACTGGCTGCAGGAGTGGCTAGGGAATATGGAGAGAGCTAGGGTCCCATCCTCTTTGTAAACTGAGACCCTCAGAATCAGCTTTGGAAGTATCAGCCTCCAGTGTTGGAAACCAAAGGACCTCCTTATCCCCAGAATTGGTTTTGTTTTTCTATTCTTTGTTTTAAATTTCTACAACTGAGAGTATGGGAACCCTGGGAGACTTCTGAAAATGTTTTTGTTTTTTTCCTGTGGCAAACATTCCTCTATTTTATTTGTGCCTCTGCCCCTCCAATTATCCTGCAGGGTATCAGAGGTAACAGTGACATGCTGGAGCTGGTTCAAACAGCCTCAGGAGACTGACTGATAAACTTTTAAGAATTTGTGAGCTTTTTACTGAAATATTGTCAACTTGGAATGGGTCATGCATGGCAGAAGTATTTCTGCCACAGAAATAAGTGGTAGTCTTACTTAAGACTTAAGTCTAAACTTTTCCTACTCTATCACTCTTTCCATCCCAGAACAAGTTTCCCTGAAATATGAAATGAGAAGTAATACTGATTCATTCTTAAAAGGAAAAAATGCAACTTTCTATATGCAACTCATCAAATTAAAATTCTCTACATGAGTGAATAATATATACTTGATCATAAATATCTGGATTCTAAAAATCTGGAAACACAAAAACTATTCAGTATTTTTTTTGTATTATTTAGTGTGTTTAGAGAGTGAGACAGTTTGACTAATAAAAATACTATCATTTCTTAAAGTGACCTAAATTCCTAGATTTGGATTCCTAACTTAGAGGAAATCAGACACAAAAGCATATACTTAATAAAATTGTACAGCATACAACTTCATTTTGTGATGACTCAGATAGTTCCTCACTAAATAAGAATTGTCACTGTGAGCAATGTATTTCGTATTTTAAATGTTCAAAGATTACTAATGAGCAGAATGTCAGGGACAAAATACACACATGTATGTCACAAAGGTGATAGTGGAGAAATTGAGATTTCAAGGGAACTCATGTTAGAGATATTCTGACAATATTTGGAGGCACTTAGTACTCAGTCATGGAGAGGGAAATGGCAACCCAGTCCAATATTCTTGCCTGTAGAATCCCCTGGACAGAGATGCCTGGCCGACTACGGTTCATGGGGTCACAAAGAGTCAGGCATGACTGAGCGAGTGACACACAGTACTTGATCAGCCTAGCTTTTCAAGCACTCTTGCTCCATCCCATATGTTCTAAATATGTATCACTTAGGGTTTTTTCACGAGAATAATAGAGATGCTATAAGTATGATGGAGAAGGAGTTAATATAGGAATAAGTGCTTAGTTAAATGATGAAGTTGCTGAGGGAGTAAAGGTTTGGAATACTGAGGCTGGATGGTTGGAAAATCAGTCAGCAGTACTCTTAGACTGAAGCATTGGACTGAGTTGGGGGTCACTGCTCTTGGGAAAGTCCAGAGGCCCTGGCCACACAGCCCTATTACTCCGTCAGACATCTATGAAGCTACCATGTTTGGGCACCACAGTCTCCTAAGAATGATTATTTCTTCTTCACTTCCACATTCCAAATTTTTCAGGAGTTTCTGTCACTGGCAAACTGCCATCCAGAGTCAAATAAGGAAGAGATTCTGAGAAACACAACTCCAGGACTTAGAATGGAACGATTGGTGGGTTATAAAGTTGATCACATATGATATTAGCATATGGCTTCCCTGAAGGCTCAGTGGTAAAGAATCTGCCTGCTAATGCAGGAGTCTCAGATCCAATCCTTTAGTCAGGGAGATCCTCTGGAGAAGAAAATGGCAACCCACTCCAGTATTCTTGTCTGGGAAATCCCATGGATGGAGGAGCCTGGTGGGCTACACTTCATGGGGTTGCAAGAGTTGGACATGATTTAGTGACTAAATAACAACAATCTAGCACAGCATCTGTATTAGCCATGGTTCTCCAGAGAACCAGACCCCATAGGATGTATGCATGTATGCAAGGAGAACTTTCCCTTCCAGGACACAGCACATCCACACTCTTGCCCTTTTAAACACACATTCTCAAAATTTTTATCAAATTTCCCCAAAAGAGACAGGAAGAAAGAAGTCAGCCAGCACAGCAATTCTGAAACCTTTAAAAAGAAGAAAAATGGATTAAACAAGGTATGGATATTTGTTTCTTTCATTTTAACAAACAAAGAAAAATAAAGGGGAAAAGACTGAAATTCAGAAAAGGATAAAACCCTTCCATTCTTACTGCTTCATGCTCCACCCTCCACTCACATCAAACTTGATTTTTCTTAAATTTCAGAAATCTGAATATTTATATATCTTAGCTCTCAAATTGTTTCTAGAGTATGTTCAGGGAAAACTATTTGAAAGTGGCAAAGCTCTCCTCACTCCACAACGATCGGGTCATGGTCACAGTTTCCTTCACCTCAAATTCCCAGCCCATCATCTGTGCATTGGGCTTCCCTTGTGGCTCAGCAGGGAAAGAATCTGCCTGCAATGCAGGAGACCTGGGTTCCACCCCTGGGTTGGAAAGATCCCCTGGAGGAGGGAAAGTTTACCAACTCTAGTATTCTGGCCTGGAGAAGTCCATGGACTATAGTCCATGGGGTTGCAAAGAGTCAGACACAACTGAGCAACATTCACTTCACTTCATCTGTGCATATCTTTATGTTCTTACCTCGAGTAACAGTAATACCTGGTGTTTTAAGGTAGTCCTTGACAACATTGAACCCTCTCCTTCTAGAGGTCAATTGTTGTTCAGTCACTAAGTCCTGTCTGACTCTCTGTAACCCTATGGACTGCAGCCCACCAGGCTCCTCTGTCCATGGGATTTCCCAGGTAAGAATACTGGAATGGGCTGTCATTTCCCTCTCCAGGTAATCTTCCTGAACCAGGGACCAAACCCATGTCTCCTGCACTGGCAGGTGGATTCTTTACCACTGAGCTACCTGCGAAGCCCGTAGAGCCCGGTACCAACCTCTGTGATGCCACATGGACAGGCCAAGTCTGATGCTTCTGCCAGGAGGGGGCCAGTAGCTCAGCCCACCTGGGTGAGTTGCTAAAACAAGGAGACCTCTCTCGCATCTTTTCCCAGCTGAGGTTCCCACTGCACAAGAGAGATCCAGGAAAGGGAGATGTAAAACATCTGGTACAGAGGCAGAAGTGGTGACAGATCTCTCATTTAGGGGTAAATCAGGTGGAACTTGAGACTTGGAGAACAAATGGTGTAAAGGAAAGGAAACAGAAAATAAAAGGGGGAGGCAGGAATGGAGGGCGAGGAAGACAAGAAGGAAGAGAAGAGTGAGGCAGAGAAGAAAAGGAAGAAAGCAAGATGCTGCTGTTACTGCCACTGCATCCAGTGAAAGGCGAAGGAGGAAAGAAAAGATATATCTATCTGAATGCAGTTCCAAAAACTAGCAAGGAGAGATAGAAAGCCTTCCTCAGTGATCAATGGAAAGAAATGGACCAAAACAATAGAATGGGAAAGACTAGAGATCTCTTCAAGAAAATGAGGTAACAAGGGAAAACTTCATACAAAGATGGGCTCAATAAAGGACAGAAACTGTATGGACCTAAAAGAGGCAGAAGATAATAAGAAGACGTGGAAGAATGCACAGAAGAACTATACAAAAAAGGTCTTCATGACCTAATAACCATGATGGTGAGATCACTCACATAGAGCCAGACATCCTGCAATGTAAAGTCAAGTGGGCCTTAGGAAGCATCACTACGAACAACGATAGTAGAGATGATGGAATTCCAGCTGAGCGATTTCAAATCCTGAAAGATGATGCTGTGAAAGGGCTGCACTCAGTATGCCAGCAAACTTCGCATATTGAGTTTTCACTCCAACCCCAAAGAAAGGAAATCCCCAAAAATGTTCAAACTACCGCACAAATGCACTCATCTCACACACTAGCAAAGTTATGCTCAAAATTCTCCAAGCTAGGCTTTAACAGTACATGAACTGAGAACTTCCAATTCAAGCTGGATTTAGAAAAGGCAGAGGAACCAGAGATCAAATTGCCAACATCCACTGGATCATAGAAAAAACAAGAGAATTCCAGAAAAATATCTATTTCTGCTTCATTGATTATGATAAAGCCTTTGACTGTGTGGATCACAATAAACTGTGGAAAATTCTGAAAGAGATGGGAATACCAGACCACCTGACCTGCCTCTTGAGAAACCTATATGCAGGTCAGGAAGCAACAGTTAGAACTGGACATGGAACAACAGACTGGTTCCAAATAGGAAAAGGAGTACGTCAAGGCTGTATATTGTCACCCTGCTTATTTAACTTATATGCAGAGTACATCATGAGAAACACTGAGCTGGAGGAAGCACAAGCTGGAATCCAGATTGCTGGGAGAAATATCAATAACCTCAGATATGCAAATGACACCACCCTTATGGCAGAAAGTGAAGAAGAACTAAAGAGCCTCTTGATAAAAGTGAAAGAGGTGAGTGAAAAAGCTGGCTTAAAACTCAACATTCAAAAAACTAAGATCATGGCATCTGGTCCCATCACTTCATGGGAAATAGATGGGGAAACAATGGAAAAACAGTGGCAAACTTTATTTTTTTGGACTCCAAAATCACTGAAGATGGTGACTGCAGCCACGAAATTAAAAGACGCTTGCTCCTTGGAAGGAAAGTTATGACCAACCTAGACAGCATATTAAAAAGAAGAGGCAATACTTTGCCGACAAAGGTCTGCCTAGTCAAAGCTATGGTTTTTCCAGTAGTCATGTATGGATGTGAGAGTTGGACCATAAAGAAAGCTGAGCGCTGAAGAATTGATCTTTTGAAATGTGATGTTGGAGAAGACTCTTGAGAGTCCCTTGGACTGCAAGGAGATCAAACCAGTCAATCCTAAAATAAATCAGTCCCAAATATTCATTGGAAGGACTGATACTGAAGCTGAAGCGCCAATACTTTGGTCACCTGATGCAAAGAACTGACTCATTTGAAAAGACCCTGATGCTGGGAAAGATTGAAGGCAGGAGAAGGGGACGACAGAGGAGGAGACGGTTGGATGGCATCACCGACTCAATGGACATGAATTTGAGCAAGCTCTGGGAGTTGGTTGAGCATCTGCCCAGAGCCCTCACAGTTGAAGCTGCCCAGTCTGAGAGCAGCCAGAGGCATCGGGCATCAGGCGCTGCCGCCCCGCCCCCAGAAGGCCCCGCCTCCCTCCCTGGAAAGCCTGGTGCAGCCGGGTCTGTGGCGCGGCAGGGCCAGCATGGGCACAGCCTCAGTGTCCTGGAAGAGAACTTGGCCTCCCAGCCTCCAGCTGCAGGCATCCTGTCACTGGCGGGTACTTTTAGGGTGGCAGCCTCAGAGTGCAGGTCAAGCCCAACCACTTGTGTGCCTGGTGATGGGGGGCCTCCCTCTACTAGACAATCCCCCTCTACCACTGCCACCAGCAGCAAAGTGACACCAGAGCCTCTCTGGACAGAGGGTCCCAGGGGACCTTCTTTTCTGATATTCTTGGGGAACTCAGGGGTGTCAGCTTCAGTCTTTCACATAGGAGTCCCCCACAGATGTCCATCCTTTCCCTGTTTCATCACTTTGAGGCTGGGATTCTGGTTATGCCTCCAGGAGAAGGCTCCCTGGTCTTATCTCCACAAACCCAACAGTTGCATCCAGAATTTGTTGTTTAGTCGCTAAGTCCCATCCAATTCTTTTGCAACCCAGTGGACTGTAGCTCACCAGGCTTCTCTGTCCATAGGATTCTCCAGGTGAGAATACTGAAGTTTTCCAGGAGATCGTCCCCTCCCAGGGACTGAACCTGTACCACTGAGCCACCTGGGAAGTCCAGAGTAGGCAGAGGGAAATTGGAGGAGTATGAGAACAGAGAACAAATTTTTGTTCTAATTTTTTGTTCCCATTTTTTCTTCTAATCAGATTTGTTTTTTAATCTCAAATAAAGTTATTGGCACCCACTGTGTGCCAGGTATTGTTCAGCGTTGGAAATACATGCATGACCAAAATAGATCAAATTACCTGCCCCTGTGGAGTTCTCCCGATTGTGAACCAGGCTAGTGATTCAGGGACCAGTCACTCCTAATCAACCTCTCTCTGCTCCTTGCTGTCTCTCCCCACACTTACTCTCTCTTAATTGTGAAAATAAAGCCTGTCCCACAAACCTCACATATTAAATTTAAGAAGAAAATGAGAGAATACATAAGGACACAGAAAGCTCTTTGAACACTACAAAGAACTCTGCAAATGTAGCACATTGAACTGCACTGAAAAAGAAAAATTACCTCCTAACCATTTTCTGAGTTCAAAGTCTAACAAGAGAAAATGATAGCATCTGGCACTTTGATCAATTACAAAAACTAACGAGTAAAAAAATGAAATTTTTAGATTTTATTTTAAATTTTGAGTTACTGGATTTCTCTCCTGTCCACACACAGAAGGCAATCTCAGAGTTCCTGGAATTGCCTTCGCTTTGGTGCCCCTGAGGTTAGATATCCCACTCCTCTTGTTGGTGAAAAATTACTGCAAATAAACACACAATAAGATGGTGAAAGATTTTCATACAAAATATCATGACTTCACAGAGTTGCAAAGCTGTATTACTTCAAGGAATTTTTTTAAAAATTAAAAATTGAATTACCATACAATCCAGCAACTGCATTGCTGGGTATTTATCCAAAGAAAACAAAATAATTTGAAAAGATAAATGTATATCTCTATTAATTACAGAATTATTTACAATAGACCAGATATGGAAACAACCATTGAGTGCCCATCAATAGATGAATGGAAATAGATTTGTTATTCAGCCATAAAAAAACAAAAAAACATGAAATCTTGTGATTTGCTAAATGAATGTACCTAGAGAGTATTATTCTAAATTAAATAAAGCAGACAGAAAGGAAAATACTGAATGCTTTCACTTATATATGCAGCCTAAAAAAACATGACAAAACAGAAACAGAGTCATAGATACAGAGAACAAGCAGGTCTTTGTCAGAATGGAGGGGATAGGGAAGGAGAGAAATAAATGAAGGAGGTTAAGAGGCATCAACTTCCAGTTACAAAATGAATGAGTCATGGGTATGAAGTGAACAGTGTGGGGAATATAGTCAATTATTATGTAACATCTTTGTATATTGACAGATGGTAAACAGATACTGTGGTGATCATTTTGAAATTTTTCAGTTCAGTTCAGATCAGTTGCTCAAGCGTGTCTGACTCTTTATGACCCCAGGGACTGCAGCACACCCTGTCCATCACCAACTCCTGGAGTTTACTCAAACTCATGTCCATTGAGTTGGTGATGCCATCCAACCATCTCAAACTCTGTTGTCCCCTTCTCCTCCCACCTTCAATCCTTCCTAGCATCAAGGTCTTTACAAATGAGTCACTTCTTCACATCAGGTGGCCAAAGTATTGCAGTTTCAGCTTCAGCATCAGTCCTTCCAATGAATATTAAGGACTGATTTCATTTAGGATGGAATGGTTTGATCTCCTTGAAGTCCAAGGGACTCTCAAGAGTCTTCTCCAATACCACAGTTCAAAAGCATCAATTATTTGGCACTCAGCTTTCTTTAGTCCAATTCTCACATCCATACACGACTACTGGAAAAACCATAGCTTTGACTAGACAGACTTTTGCTGGCAAAGTAATGTCTCTGCTTTTTAATACGCTGTCTAGGTTGGTCAAAACTTTTCTTCCAAAGAGCAAGCGTCTTTTAATTTCATGGCTGCAGTGATTTTGGAGGCCAAAATAATAAAGTCTGTCACTGTTTCCATTGTCTCCCCATCTATTTGCCATGAAATGATGGGACCAGATGCCATGATCTTAGTTTTCTGAATGTTGAGTTTTAAGGCAACTTTTTCACTCTCCTCTTTCACGTTCATCAAGAGGCTCTTTAGTTCTTCACTTTCTGCCATAAGGGTGGTGTCATCTGTATATCTGAGGTTATTGATACTTCTCCTGGCAATCTTGATTCCAGCTTGTGCTTCATTCAGCCAAGCATTTCTCATGATGTACTCTCCATATAAGTTAAATAAGCAGGATGACAATATACAGCCTTGACATACTCATTTCCCAATTAGAAACCAGTCTGTTGTTCCATGTCCAGTTCTCTAACTATTGCTTCTTAACCTGCACACAGATTTCTCAGGAGGCAGGTCGGGTGGTCTGGTATTCCCATCTCTTTCAGAATTTTCCACAGTTTGGTGTGATCCACACAGTCAAAAGCTTTGGTGTAGTTGATAAAGCAGAAGTAAATGTTTTTCTGGAATGCTCTTGATTTTTTGATGATCCCACGTATATTTGCAATTCGATCTCTGGTTCCTCTGCCTTTTCAAATCCAGCTTGAACATCTGGAAGTTCATGGTTTACACACTGTTGAAGCCTGGCTTCGAGAATTTTGAGCATTACTCTGCTAGTGTGTGAGATGAGTGCAACTGTGTGGTAGTTTGAGCATTCTTTGGCATTGCCTTTCTTTGGGATTGGAATGAAAACTGACCTTTTCCAGTCCTGTGGCCACTGCTGAGTTTTCCAAATTTTCTGGCATATTGAGTGCAGCAGTTTCACAGCATCATCTTTTAGGATTTGCAATAGCTCAACTGGAATTCCATCACTTCCACTAGCTTTGTTCGTAGTGATGTTTCCTAAGGCCCACTTGACTTCGCATTCCAGGATGTCTGGCTCTAGGTGAGTGATCACACCATTGTGATTATCTGAGTCGTGAAGATCTTTTTTGTATAATTCTTCTGTGTATTCTTGCCACTTCCTCTTGAAATGTATGGAAATATTGAATCATTTGTATAAGAGGAACTAACATAGTGATGTAGGTCATTTATTCTTCATAAACATACAAACACATAAACAAACTCATTGAAAAAGAGCTCATATTTGTGGTTACCAGTGGTAGGCATTCGGGAAGGGACTGGATGAAAGAAGTCCAAAAGTACAAAATTCTGGTTATAAGGTAAATAAATGCTAGGGATATAATGTACAACATGATAAATATAATTAAAGCTACTCTATGCCAAATATGCAAGTTGTTAACAGAGAAAATCCCAAGGGATCTCATACCAAGTAAAAATTTTTTCTATTTCTTTCATTTTGTATCCATAGGAGATATATGTTCCCTAAACTGTCATGATTTACATCTAATCATTATGCTGGAAACCTTAAATTATACAGTGCTGTGTGTGAATTGCATTGCAAAAAATTCCAACAAGTGAGTAGGATGAAGCACTGACAGGTGTAGACTTACACTGTGTTAGTTTCTAAGCCAGGGAAAAAACAACAACAACAACAACAACAACAAAGAAATCAGTGTAGTTTCTAATGAACTGTAAAACAGTGGAACACAAAAGAAAAGCCAATGCATATTCTGCTGAAGTGGGTTGCCATTTTCTTCTCCAGGGGATCTTCCCAACCCAGGGATCAAACCCAGGTCTCCCACATTGCAGGCAGATTCTTTACTGTCTGAGCCACCAGGGAAGGCCAACACATATCCACTGGAAAGTGTATCACACCAATCTGAGAACAGCAGTTGAAACTGGAAGGGTTCTGCTCACTCCCATTCTACGTGCAACAAGCAGCTTGCCCTTAGTATAAGGGAATTGCAGCAGTATGGATCTTAAGAACTCTCAAAACTGATCATCCAGGATTCCCTTTCACGATGTGGTCCTACAATAAGGAGAAACTGCTAGGAGGAAATAAAAATTAAGACAGAGACAGTAGAGATAAAGGAAGAGAAGGTCCAGATACAAGTGATAGGGAGCAACTGCATCAGAAAACAAGCTGCTCTGTATGTGTGTGTGTTGTCTGTGTATTAACACTACCTAAAAGGCACAGAAGGTTATACTCTCCGAAGTTAGCTTCTCTAAACTTCCACCCTAACTCCCTCCTTTAAACAGCTTACGGCAAACTAATTGGATTCCCATGGATTTAAAAACAAGAAGAAAACTGTTCTGTTGTTCAATAGCATTTAGCCAGAGTAAACCACATCAGTTAACAAATTAGTTTGACAAAAGTTTTCATCCTCCATTCAGAAACATTTTTATGAGAAGACAGAGGCACTTTGAGACATTTATGCAAACAATATTCAATAATATTCAACGTGCATGTTTTTTTTTTTGCAAAGAAAGTATAATTATCTCTGTTTTGAGCTTCAAATGAATATTTTGAAAACTTGTACTTAGAAAATGACTGAACGCATTATCTTTTATTCCCTAAAATGAAATAGCTTCTTCTATGCTAAGTATATACATAAACTATAAAATATCAGATGAAAGAAATGCTGGCCTTATTGGATAAGTGAAGTGATATTTTTCATTGAAAACACATACTTTTTTGTTTATCTGAAAATTGATAGCCCCTATTTACTACATTAATTCTAGAAAAATCAAGGGCCTTTTTTTTATAGTCAGACAACTGATTTAAATGTTGATTTCCTCAATGACTAAAATGTGGAAAATAACAGCCATCATTCAAGGTAGTTGCTGTGTTTAAAATAGGTAAGGTTGACTAATTATTTTTATCAAATGCCCTCCACTTTTTAAAGTAGGAAGCATGCAGAATCAGAGTCATTAGAGTAATTCTACTCTTTGCTATTTCATCGAAGTAACTGATTTTTCTGGATATTGTCTGTATAAGCCTTCAGTTCAGTTCAGTCGCTCAGTCATGTCCGACTCTTTGCGACCCCATGAACCGAAGCACACCAGGCCTCCCTGTCCATCACCAACTCCTGGAGTTCACTCAGACTCACGTCCATCAAGTCAGTGATGCCATCCAGCCATCTCATCCTCTGTCGTCCCCTTCTCATCTTGCCCCCAATCCCTTCTAGCATCAGAGTCTTTTTCAATGAGTCAACTCTTCTCATGAGGTGGCCAAAGTACTGGAGTTTCAGCTTTAGCATCATTCCTTGAAAGAAATCCCAGGGCTGATCTCCTTCAGAATGGACTGGTTGGATCTCCTTGCAGTCCAAGGGACTCTCAAGAGTCTTCTCCAACACCACAGTTCAAAAGCATCAATTCTTCGGCACTCAGCTTTCTTCACAGTCCAACTCTCACATCCATATATGACCACTGGAAAAACAATAGCCTTGACTAGATGGACCTTTGTTGGCAAAGTAATGTCTCTGCTTTTGAATATGCTGTCTAGGTTGGTCATAACTTTTCTTCCAAGGAGTAAGCATCTTTTAATTTCATGGCTGCAGTCACCATCTGCAGTGATTTGGGAGCCCAAAAAGATAAAGTCTGACACTATTTCCCCATCTATTTGCCATGAAGTGATGGGACCAGATGCCATGATCTTCATTTTCTGAATGTTGAGCTTTAAGCCAACTTTTTCACTCTCCACTTTCACCTTCATCAAGAGGCTTTTTAGTTCCTCTTCACTTTCTGCCATAAGGGTGGTGTCATCTGCATATCTGAGGTTGTTGATATTTCTCCCGGCAATCTTGATTCCAGCTTGTGTTTCTTCCAGCCCAGCATTTCTCATGATGTACTCTGCATAGAAGTTAAATAAGCAGGGTGACAATATACAGCCTTGACGTACTCCTTTTCCTATTTGGAACCAGTCTGTTGTTCCATGTCCAGTTCTAACTGTTGTTTCCTGACCTGCATACAGGTTTCTCAAGAGGCAGGTCAGGTGGTCTGGTATTCCTATCTCTTTTAGAATTGTCCACAGTTTATTGTGATCCATACAGTCAAAGACTTTGGCATAGTCAATAAAGCAGAAATAGATGTTTTTCTGGAACTCTCTTGCTTTTTCTATGATCCAGCGGATGTTGGCAATTTGATCTCTGGTATAAGCCAATTTCTTGTTTATTTGGGGATTTTTTTAATTAAAAAATAATATTTTCCATGCCAAATTATAACTCAGAAAATTTACTCACAACCCACTGAGTCAGGCTTCTGTTCTCATCATGTTACTAAAATTAATTTCAAAGACATCATCAGTGACTTCTTTTAGCTATCCTCTCCTTTTCTCGGAATATTTTGGGTCTATAATGTGGCTTTTCTCCTTGTCTTTTACCAAACTTTCTGGTTACTCCTTTTTAGGTTTCTTTTCAGTGTGTATTATACTGCCCTTCTTGTTAAAATGTTGATGTTCTTCAGGGTTCTAATAACATCATTTTTATGGTCTCACTTTCCACACTAATTAGGAACATCCACTTTCAATTACTTTCTATAGAGTAATCACTCTAATCATTTTCTTAGCTCTGATCTGTAGCATTAATATCCTGCTGGACATCACTCCCAGAGTGCTCTATAAGCTCAGCTTCCCTTCTATACAAGGAAGAGGCTGTGAGAAGCTGACTCAGAAGTTCCATATCAAAACAAATTCAGAACTAATTGTACATGGTTATGCTTTTATTTCATCTTTCTTTGTTCCCAGTATGTATTTAATTTGAGGATTAGAAGGCAGAGGACCTCAGCCTTCGGGGGAGGAAGAAATAAGTGGAATAGCTCTGAGCCATTTAACCAGCCTGGAGAAATAAATGAAAAAGGCCACCTCATCTTGACAACCGTGACTGAGGGTAAGTGGTATGAGTGGATGAGACCTTCTGTAGATTATCAAGAGTTTTATATTCTGTTATAAATGCTGTAAAGAATGAACTCTAGAGACAAGTTGCTTGCACTGAAATTCCTACCCCCTCGTTTCCTAATTGTGGTGTTTTGGGCAACTTAGATAAACTCTCTTTCCCTTAATTTTACAATAAGAATAATAATAGTAGAGGATTAAATGAATTAAAGCCTTAGAACTATGCCTGGCATACAGTAATTTGAGTTTTATGTTGTATTATTATTATTTTGGCTACACTGGGTGTTCATTGCTGTGCATGGGATTTCTCGAGTTGTCGACAGTGGAGGCTACTCTTTGTTGCAATGTGCGGGCTTCCCATTGCAGTGGCTTCTCTTATTGCGGAGCACAGGCTCTAGGCATGAGGGTTTCAGTAATTGCAGCACATGGGCTCAGTAGTTGTGGCACACGGGCTTAGTTACTCCATGGCATGTGAGAATCCTCCCAGACCAGGGATTGAACTCGTGTCCCCTGTGTTAACAGGCAGATTTGTAACCACTGGACCACCAGGCAAGTCCTGGGTTTGATGTTTCTTATATCAACCTGGCTTCATGATGCTAACTTAAGGCAGCACAATCCAGAAAAAGGCACATCAGTGTTGGGATGTGGACTTTGGGGTCTCCTCTGGCCTTGTCAGCATGGGCAAATCACAGTCTCTCTGGTTCTGCAATCAAATGAGGATTTAGCATGGATGATCCTAAATCCCCTTGTAGCTTTTTATTGCAGACAAAAAGTTACTTTTCCTAAAAATCATTGCATGACACTTTCACATTAAATCGTATGTCAGTCTAGTAGCCTGATTGAAAAATAAAGGACAAATACGAACTATCATACTGTACTTTAAGGTTCTGATTGTTTATTAGAAAGAAGAGGAAAAAGAAGAGTTATCATATCTCTAAGAATACAGAATTTCTTTTATTTTATCTTAAAAGAAAGTTGGTGTCAAGTACTATTAAACCACCTATGAAAAAAGGAGACTACTTTTTAGGCTGAGTCAATTGCATCCCAGATGTAATCTGGTATTCTAAAAGTTACTGAGACATGCTTGTCTACTGACTAATGTTTTGGAGCAACTTCACTATAGCCATCAGTTACAGCAGTCTCTCTAAAGATGGTGGGCTTCCCTGATGGGTTAGTAGTAAAGAATCTGCCTGCAATGCAAGAGCCGCAGGAGACACAGGTCCAATCCCTGGGTTGGGAAGATTCCCCTGGAGGAGGGTATGGAAACTCACTCCAGTATTCTTGCCTGGAGAACCCTATGAACAGAGGAGCCTGGCGAGTTACAATCCATGGGGTCGCAGAGTTGGACACGACCGAAGCAACTCGATGGACGTGAGTCTCAGTGAACTCCGGGAGTTGGTGATGGACAGGGAGGCCTTGGTGTGCTGCGATTCATGGGGTCGCAAAGAGTCGGACACGACTGAGCGACTGATCTGATCTGATCTGATCTGAAGCAACTTGGCACGCACTCTCAAGATAGTAGTAACTTAGTTTAAAGGTGAAAGACTATATATATGGGGCTTCCTTGGTGGCTCAGATAGTATATATATATAATGAGAAAAAACTTTGATGTTGTGAGTACATTTTGGCAGAAAAAATTAAATGATAGACTGCATTTTATTCAACTAAGATGAATGCATTTTCCTGTTACATAAAAATATAAATGCAGTCATTTTTAGAATTGCTTTTTAAAATTGTTCACAAGAAATGTAAGATCTTCCTAAATGAAAACAGAGTGGGCAGTAATTTTAAATTTTAAAATGAAACTTTTTTTAATTGGTAGAAATTACTTTATAATGTTGTGTTGGTTTCTGCCGTACAACAATGCAAATCAGTCACGCTTATATATATATATATCCCCTCCTTCTGGAGTCTCTTGCCCCTCCCCCATCCTAACCCTCTATGTCATCACAGAGAGCCAGGCTGGGCTCCCTGTTATACAGCAACTTCCCACTATCTATTTCACACATGATAGTGTGTATATGTCAATTCTACTTTCTCAATTTGTCCCACTCTCACCTTTTCCCACTGTGTCCACAAGTTCATTCTCTACTAAGTTCATCGGTACAATTTTTCTAGATTCCATATATATGTGTTAATATTCAATACTTGTTTTTCTCTTTCTGACTTACTTCACCTTGTATAAGAAGCTCTATATTATCCACTTCACCAGAACTGACTCACATTCATTCCTTTTTATGGTTGAGTAACATTCAATTGCATTTATGTACTGCATCTTCTTTATCCCGTCATCTACCAATGGACATCTAGGTTGCTTTTATGTCCTGGCTATTGTAAATATTGTTGCAATGAACACTGGAGTACATGTGTCTTTTAGATTGTGGGTTTTTCAGTGTATATGTCCAGTAGTAGGTTTGCTAGGTCATATGGTAGATTTACGCCTAGTTTTTTAAGGACTCTCCATACTATTTTCCATAATGGCTGTATCAGTTTACATTCTTACCAACAGTGCAAGAGGGTTCTTTTTTCTCCACATCCTCTCCAGCATTTATTGTTTGTAGATTTCTTGATGATGGCTATTCTGACTGGTGTGAAGTGATACCTCATTGTAGTTTTGATTTGCATTTGTCTAATAACGAGTGAGTGATGTCAAGCATCTTTTCATGTGCTTATTGGCTATCCGTATGTCTTCTTTGGAGAAATATCTGTTTAGGTCTTCTGCCCATTTTTTGATTGGGCTGTTTGTTCTGATATTGAGCTGTATGAGCTACATACATATCAAAGTGAAATATTTTTAACAAAAGAAAAATTAAGGCTTATAAAACCTGCTACGGGCCAGGCACCATTCTAAGTGATACCCAAATATTAGCTCATTTATTTTATCTTCAATACATATGATTCTCATCTTAAAAATGAGAAAGCTCAAGTCTTAGAGTTTAAAAATCTTGGCCAAAGTCACTCTCAAAAGTGTGAGATCTGGGATAATATGTATTTTTAAAATAACAGTTTTTCTCTAATTGTAAGACCTGCCTCTTGAGAAACCTAGCAGGTCAGGAGGCAACAGTTGGAGCTGGACATGGAACAACAGACTGGTTCCAAATAGGAAAAGGAGTATGTCAAGGCTGTATATTGTCACCCTGCTTATTTAACTTATATGCAGAGTACATCATGAGAAACGCTGGGCTGGAAGAAGCACAAGCTGGAATCAAGATTGCCAGGAGAAATATCAGTAACCTCAGATATGCAGATGACACCACCCTTATGGCAGAAAGTGAAGAGGAACTAAAAAGCCTCTTGATGAAAGTGAAAGAGGAGAGTGAAAAAATTGGCTTAAAAAGCTCAACATTCAGAAAACGAAGATCATGGCATCCGGTCCCATCACTTCATGGGAAATAGATGGGGAAACAGTGAAAACAGTGTCAGACTTTATTTTGGGGGGCTCCAAAATCACTGCAGATGGTGACTGCAGCCATTAAATTAAAAGACGCTTACTCCTTGGAAGGAAAGTTATGACCAACCTAGATAGCATATTGAAAAGCAGAGACATTACTTTGCCAACAAAGGTCCGTCTAGTCAAGGCTATGGTTTCTCCAGTGGTCATGTATGGATGTGAGAGTTGGACTGTGAAGAAAGTTGAGTGCCGAAGAATTGATGCTTTTGAACTGTGGTGTTGGAGAACTCTTGAGAGTCCCTTGGAGTACAAGGAGATCCAACCAGTCCATTCTAAAGGAGATCAGTCCTGGGTGTTCTTTGGAAGGAATGATGCTAAAGCTGAAACTCCAGCACTTTGGCCACCTCATGAGAAGAGCTGACTCATTGGAAAAGACTCTGATGCTGGGAGGGATTGGGGGCAGGAGGAGAAGGGGATGACAGAGGATGAGATGGCTGGATGGCATCACTGACTCGATGCACATGAGTTTGGGTGAACTCTGGAAGTTGGTGATGGACAGGGAGGCCTGGCATGCTGCGGTTCATGGGGTCGCAAAGAGTCGGACACGACTGAGTGACTGAACTGAATGAACATATTTTTTTCACATTATTGAAGACTGCAAGTGAAATGAATGACAGTGTTATGACAGTTATCAGATCAGATCAGTTCAGATCAGTCGCTCAGTTGTGTCCGACTCTTTGCGACCCTATGAATCATAGCTCGCCAGGCCTCCCTGTCCAACACCAACTCCCGGAGTTCACTGAGACTCACGTCCATCGAGTCAGTGTTATACAGAACATCTGTTATACTTCCCTGGAAGGACTTTATGTTCTAAGAAAGGTGGCTTATACCATGTGATTATAAATTGAACACTGATTCATTGGCTACAGAGTTCTTGGCTTTCATATCTTTCCTTACCAGTTTTTGACATTTTTGTAATATCTTAGCTATGTTCTTCTTTGGGAGAAATACAGTAGATCTATAAATTGCTCTATAGACATTTTGACATATTAATAGTACTGTTCAAGCTTGTACTGCTTGCCACATGACAGGCCAATAAATTGAGAGACAAGTTTTTAGGGCAATGAATAGCAACTATATTTGGAGAGCCAGCTGACTAAGAAAATGGTGGTCCAATGTCCCATAGAACCATCTTACCTGAGTTAGAATTCAGACTTCTTTTATATTAAAAGGTATGTGGTTGTTTTGCTGCAACCTTCGTGGTGTCAGACTCCCTTGTTCTTGCAGCTGTCCTTGTAGTTCAGGTGATGATGTTCCTGTAAACTTTTAATAAGACAAGTGTTATTCTTGTTCTGAAACTTTTTATCCCTATATGAATGTAAAAGTGTTACATCTTTAAAGGTCAGAGTCCTTAGAAAGGGCTATCTTGTATATTTTAGGCTATAGACAAGATTCTTAATTTGTAGCAAAAGCAATAGAATACAAAGGTTAAAATAAAAGAAGTAGATCCAATATGGAGTCTTGTTCTTCTCTACTATAGTATCTTTAAAATTAGATTTAAAGATTTACACTGGATGAACACTGGATTCAATGTTATAATTCTAACACTACAAAACAGTTGTTTTTTTTAGCAGAGGGTCACTGCTTGCTGTACCTTAAATCATGTGAAATGGATTTATTTGGTTTACATGTCAAAGTTCCAAGTTGGCCATTGATAGAAGAGGACCAACTAAGATTTTAGACTTTTAAAGGAAATATTATTGATCTTTGCTGTTCTTTAATTCTGCAGCTGCTATAGCTGGCTATTTTAATCAGCACTACAATTAGCAACACAATTTAGAAACTTCCCTCATTCATATTTTCATAAAAGGGAATTTGACCTTCATAGGAAATAGAAATGTGAATGTCAGTAAAGATTAAATCTGGATGATGGACGTGTGGGATAGTAGTCTCTCTAGCAAACAGAGGTTCCCACTACAAGATGGAGCAAGAAAGATGCATTCTTTTCACAATGGGATCATGTAGCTGCCTTCTCAATTCAGCATTTGATAGAAATGCGTGGTGGGTGAGGAAAGCATGGTCCTGATATCCAGGCAGACATGTTCCAGGAATGTTGGAGCTTGCCTTTATGATTTTCTTCCTCATTCCTGCCTGATGGTGAGGTAAAAGCAGGAGATTCCACATGCGGGAGAGTAACTAAGCCTGTGTGCCTGCGACTACTGTGCCTGCACTTTAGAGCCCACGTGCAAGTCACGACTACCGAGCCCATGTGCTGCACGGGCTACTGAAGCCCTCATGCCTAGAGCTGTGTGGCCAGAGAAGCCACCACAATGAGAGACCCATGCACCGCAATAGAGAGTAGTCACAACTCTAGTAGCTCGCTAAAACTAGAGAAAGCCTGCAGAAAGCATAGAAGACCCATTGCAGCCAAAAATAAATAAATTAAAAAAGAATGAAGGAGGACAAAAATAAGCAAGCTTGTGCTTTTCTAAACAAACAAACAAACCAAAAAAAAAAAAAAAGAAGAGAAAATCACCCTTGCTTGAGGTTTATTTATCTAAATTACTTATTTATTTATCCTATCTTGATCAGATAACATTTTTGGAACAATTTCAGTGATGGAAGAAACTTCATTTTCTTTTTAATGAAGCTTTAATTACTTTCCCAAATTGGGAAATGGGTTACTTTTCCATTTTTACTTACATTTACAAAGTATAAGGCTTACTTTTTTTTTTCCTGAAGTGCCAAGAAGACACAGAGAAAATCTTAATTTTAACTCAAAATTCAGATCAGAAGCAGCTGGGTTTCCAACATAGAACATGCATAGTAATATCATTATTTATAAAGACTGAATGCTACTTCCCTCTCAGTTTTTTATAGGCAAAGCTTTAAGTCAGTCTCTATCCAACAAAAGTTATCAATGGCTTTCAGACTACAGAAGGCTGAATTTTATGAGATATCAAGGTAGTAAAATTTTCAAATTTGATAGTACCATATAAACAGCAGTATATTTATATTTTATAAGCAAAATCCAAAATAAAATAAGCTCAGTTTCTTGTTATATATAGGGAATAGTAAGTTTTATTTCGAACTGGGCAAGAGACTGAAGTATTTAGAAGAGTGGCATGGTCTGATTTACATCAATATCTTACAAAAATTTTAACTGATGAGGGCTCAATATTAAGCATCTGTTAGAGACTCGACACATAATATACCTAACAAATTATTTGCCTAAAAGTGAAAAACCAATAAATCAAAATCCTCTAAGAGCCTCAGAGCTATTTTTTAGTCTTGGTTTATTCATGGTTACCTCCTATTCTAATTTTGTGAGTAGAGATATGCTAAAAGGATGAGTGATATCACAGTGAACTATAAGAATGGCAGTTTTTATCAAGGTGCTCTCATTATTAAACTCTTCATTTTAATAAATAAAATTATTTAAAGCATCACTAAGTCAGATAATGTTTATTAAAAGAAACTGTATATTTAAAGATACATCACAGAAAGAATTGCCTGATCAACAAATTATAAAACAAAAAGAAGTTAAGAGTGCTGCAAGAGAGAAAAGTTTGTGGCCTGTTCAGAAAACAGAATAAATGGTTATTAGGCAAAAGCATACCTAAAATACCTAGGAGACAACAAAGGCATCCTTGGTAGGACTATTTTAAACACCGCGTCATTGGAAACATACACTTTCTTCCTGTCATTCTCTGTATTATCTATTATAATCATAACCAAATTATTCTGATTTACTGTTTTCAATGAAGTTATTGCTACTAGAAGTTAATCAATTAATTTTCCCTCCGACCACTAGAATACAAATTTCATGAGAACTAGAAAACTGTCTGTATTGTACCACTGTGTCTTAGTAGTCTAGAACATTCCTTGACAAATAATTTTTGTTGTTGTTGTTGTTGCTGTTGCTGCGTAGCTTCAGTCATGTCCGACTCTGTGCAACCCCATGGACTGCAGCCTAGCAGGCTTCTCCGTCCATGGGATTCTCCAGGCAAGAACACTGGAGTGGGTTGCCATTGCCTTCTCCAATGCATGAAAGTGGAAAGTGAAAGTGAAGTCGCTCAATCGTGTCTGACTCTTAGCGACCCCATGGACTGCAGCCTAGCAGGCTTCTCCGTCCATGGGATTCTCCAGGCAAGAATACTGGAGTGGGTTGCCATTGCTTCTCCCTGACATATAATAGATGCTTACAAATGCCTAGCCAGTGTTCAGGTGGATTGATGTGTGAGAAGAATATATAAAAGCTGATACTCAAGTGGGGCTTCAAGAATAGCTGAATGACGAGTGAAGCAGATTCTGTGCTCTGAGGCAGAGCTGGGAAAAAAGGTTCCAGCAGGCATATGAGTGGGTAAGCAGGAAGCATATAGAGTTAATACATGGCCAAGGGCCGAGTGTGGGCTACTGTTACAGAAGAGGACCCCTGTGTGGCCCAAACAAGAACAGGAATTCACTTGAAGTCCGTTGTCAAATGGCTCACCGGGTGCTAATGAGTAAGACTGGGGCTGGGCAGGAGGACTGAGGGGGGCTGAGAGGGACCAACCCACCCCCCACCCCCCACTTTTATTTCTTATAGAAAGAATAAATAAAGCCTTAAGTCACTGGGCACAGTCAGGAAATGCGGTTGCTTATTTGAAGGAGATCAAATAAAAGGGAAAAAAAGAATGCTTTATGGAAGTATTTTATACCTCGATTTCAGACACAACTTAGCAACTGAACAGCAACAAAAACTATGTTTGTTTATCAAAATTGATATAAAGGTGCCGAGGTCCAGCCCCAGCTGATCCAGGGAGTTCGAAGGGGAGACGGCTTCAGTGATCAGGATACGATAGCTTTAATTAAATATTAATTAGTGATATAAAGAGTAATAGAATGAGGATAGCTCAGTAGGAAAATTCAGTGGAGAAAAGAGGCTGAATAACTTGGTTTATGTGGAAAGCTAATAAAATTCCAAGGCAAGGAATTTATGTCACCTACGTAGGCCACAGGCGTCTTCCCATTCTCCCGAAGGAGAGGAGACACTAAGGCCTCCCCAGTCAGATCTTAGAAGCCCAGGCATAATTAGTAGTCTTGACGAGCCTCCACGTTCCAGATGGGGGTTCAGCCAGAAGGTGAGAGAAAGAATGACATGGGGAGACCGGTCTTTTGAGGAACTGGTCCCATTTTTTATTTTTCCAAGGTCTGTTTTTATACACTGAGATGTTATACAAAAGTCACACGGGGTCAGCAGTCCTGACTTTTATTAAAGTCAGGTGCTTCATACAGATGTATACAGAGGTCTTAGGGGTGTTACATCATCTTCTGGCCAGGGGGCCTGCTGACAATTTATGACCCTCTCCTTGTGATGGCGGTCAGTCAACCAGAACACTTATTTTTCCAGGGGTGATTATTCTTAAAACAGACGCCACCTTCCGAAGGTACCAGATAAAGTTACATTCCTATAGGGTGAGGGTGCAGTGGGTTTTAATTAAGGAAAGAATTTGCTTAGCCTAAGGTCTAACGTGATTAATATCAAAGGTTAATACTTATTTCTTCTATATATTCATTAATGTGTATAAGGGCAGGGGATGTGGAGACTTAGCAGTAAACATTGGCTCAACAAATGAAAAACCCTTCACCAATACAATTTCTAATCAGCCCACTATACTTATGCTAATAGTTTTCTAACTTCTCTAAAGAACCTGTTTTTAGAAGGTTTAAAGCATCTCGTGCCTCTCATGGTTGGGAGGCTGTGAGCAATCACATATGGCCGGACAAACCTGTCAGGCAGGCTAGAGAACCTTCAGAGGAGTTTGTAGGCAGAAACACTCCTATCACGCCCAGGAATTATTATTAATTGGAGCTCTAAGTTAACTCCTTCTCTGAAAGAGGTGATGGGGGACAGCCCCCCATAAAGTCAGAGGTGCAGGTGAGAGCACAAATTAGTAAAGTAGGCAGACTCTGGTTTTGGGGGTAGATGCTCAAGAATTTCCAGGGGGACTCCTGAGGCTCGATCCTGCCTTTGCGTATGTCGAGCCTCCTTCCTCATGACCTTTGTCACGGGTGGAGGTCCTCATGCCGGCTCCCAGCATCAAGGTATACGTAAAGAGTATGAATTTTACTGTATGTTAAATATTCCTCCAAGCCTGACTTTAGAAAAGTTACTTTTCAGCTCTACAAAGTAACTATTATGCATCTAGACTATTAAATTGCACAATTTTTCTATATTAAACATCCTCGATGAAACAGGGAATGAATGGTTTAGGGGCAGATTGAGAAAGAAGGCTTTCTTCTTGTTTATTTGTGTGTGTGTGTGTTTTGTTCCTGAGTTTCTTTCAGGATGAAGGAACTTGTTGCTGTTGTTTAGTTGTTAAGTCATGTCCAACTCTTTGTGACCCCATGGACTGTAACATTCCAGGCTCCTCTGTCCTCCACTATCTCCCAGAGTGTGCTCAGATTCATGTCCATCGAGTTGGTGGTGTTATCTAACCATGTCATCCTCTGCCACCCCTTTCTCCTTTTGCCTTCAATCTTTCCCAGCATAAGAGTCCTTTCCAGTGAGTCAGCTCTTTGCATCAGGTGGCCAAAATATTGGAGCTTCAGCTTCAGCATCAGTCCTTCCAATGAGTATTCAGAGCTGATTTCATTTAGGATTGACTGGTTTGATTTTCTTGCAGTCTAAGGGATTCTAAGGAGTCTTCTCCAGCAACGTAAGTCTTTGGAAAACATCAATTCTTTGACTCTCAGTCTCCTTTGTGGTCCAACTGTCACATCCATACATGTCTATAGGAAAAACCATAGCTTTGACTATACATATCTTTGTTGGCAAAATCATGCCTCTGATTTTTAATACACTGTCTGGATTTGTCATAGCTTTCCTTCCAAGGAGGAAGCGTCTTTTAATTTCATGCTTGCAGTCACTGTCCACAGTGATTTTTGAACCCAAGAAAATAAAATCTGTCACTGCTTCCACTTTTCACCTTCTATTTGCCATGAAGTGATGGGACCTGATGTCATGATCTTAGATTTTTTTTTTAATGTTGAGTTTCAAGCCAGCTTTTTTCTCTCCTCTTTCACCCTCATCAAGAGGCTCTTTAGTTACTTTGTGCCATTAGAATCATATCATCTCTCTATCTGAGGTTGTTGATATTTCTCCTGATAATCTTGATTCCAATTTGTGATTCATTCAGCCCAGTATTTTCCATGATGTACTCTGTGTATAAGTTAAATAAGCAGGGTGACAATATACAGCCTTGAAGTACTCCTTTCTCAGTTTTGAACCAGTCCATTGTTCCATGTCTGGTTCTAACTGTTGTTCCTTGACCTTCATACAGGTTCCTCAGGAGGCAGGTCAGGTGGCCTGGTATTCCTCTCTTTAAGAATTTTCCACAGTTTGTTGTGATCTACACAGTCAAACATGCTTAAACATGTTGAGGAAGAAGGGCAAATAAAGCTGGAGAAATTGATGGTGATGAAATAATAGATGCTACTGTATAAGCAAGTACAAATTAAAAATTTAATTCTCCCCATGGAAACTAAGGACAAAACTTTTCTCACTCTGTTTTTGTAGTGCATTTACTTTAGAAAACTTGGTCATTTTAAATTCTGTCTCTGTCTCTTTGAAAAGTATATGAGTCATTCTAAAAACTAAATAAGCCTCTTAGTGGCTTCACAAAGCAGGAATGTCTTTCTCATGAATCTGTAAACTATCTCTTTGAAATGTAATCATCAAGGGACATAGCACTGCTGTCTCCTAGCCTGTGGGAAGGTAGGAGCTTCACTTCAGTGGGCACCTTGCTCCAAGTTGCAGAATTTCTTTCTGTCATAAAGATGTGATGTTTATTTTTCCTTTGGACAAAGCCAATTAACTGACATAGAAAGGCATCACAATTACCAGGTGAATTTAGGGTGAACTATGTGTGACAAAGGATGCCATCAAGACCGTTTTGTATGTAATGGGTTATAACTGTGTATCGTAAAAAGGTGAGATTTCTGTCTCTGCAGTCTCTTTAGTGGGCGGCCTGTGATGTGCCTCACATTCTGGCTTAGTGCGTTTTTAATAACTAAACTGAGTTTCTTCTACATTTGTAGAGAGGTTTTCAGGGTTGAAAGAAGATATCCTTTTATACTTCCTAAACACTAACTTTTAGAGAAATATTCATTCAGAGACAAAAATGAGAGGACTAAGTGGAGCACAGATGAGTGAGTGAGTGATAGTTGCTGAGTCGTGTCTGACTCTTTCGACCCCATGGATCTCAGCCCCAGGCTCCTCTGTCCATGGAATTTTCTAGGCAAGAAAACTGGAGTGGGTTGCCATTTCCTTCTCCAGGTGTGCAGATGAGGGAGTAGTTAAATAATTTAGAAAACAAGGAAGAAAAAATATTGATGGACATAAGATTAACGATAAATGTCTTAGTCTGCTCAGGTGCTATGACAAATGTAACAGGCTGTGTGGCTTCAGGAACAGAAAAATATGCTGTCATTATCTGGAGGTGAGCCAATTCAGTTTCTGGTGAGAGCTCTTTTCCTGGATTGGAGAGATAGAGATAGATAGAGAAAGGGGGGGCAGGGGAAACAGAGAGGGAGAGAGAGAGAGAAAGAAAGAGTATACTTTCATGTCTCTGAGAAGGAAATGGCAACCCCCTCCAGTACTCTTGCCTGGAAAATCCCACGGACGGAGGAGCCTGTTAGGCTACAGTCTATGGGATCGCAAAGAGTCAGACAGGACTGAGCGACTTCACTTTCACTTTCACTAATCCCATCAAGAGGGCCCCATCTTCATGACCTCATCTAAACTTTATCACCTTGAAAAGGATCCACTCCTAATACCATCACACTAGGGATTAGGGTTTAGGGATTAGGATTAGGGATTAGGGTCTATTTCTGATTTATTGACTATACTAAAGCCTTTGACTGTATGGATCACAATAAACTGCGGGAAATTCTGAAAGAGATGGAAATATCAGACCACCTGACCTGCCTCTTGAGAAATCTGTATACAGATCAGGAAGCAACAGTTAGAAGTGGACATGGAACAACAGACTGGTTCCAAATAGGAAAAGGAGTCCGTCAAGGCTGTATATTGTCACCCTGCTTATTTAACTTCTATGCAGAGTACATCATGAGAAACGCTGGACTGGAAGAAGCACAAGCTGGAATCAAGATTGCCGGGAGAAATATCAATAACCTCAGATAATGCAGATGACACCACCCTTATGGCAGAAAGTGAAGAGGAACTAAAAGGCCTCTTGATGAAGGTGAAAGTGGAGAGTGAAAAAGTTGGCTTAAAGCTCAACATTCAGTAAATGAAGATCATGGCATCTTGTCCCATCACTTCATGGGAAATAGATGAGGAAACAGTGGAAACAGTGTTAGACCTTATTTTTTTGGGCTCCGAAATCACTGCAGATGGTGATTGCAGCCATGAAATTAAAAGACGCTTACTCCTTGGAAGGAAAGTTATGACCAACCTAGATAGCATATTCAAAAGCAGAGACATTACTTTGCTGACAAAAGTTCATCTAGTCAAGGCTATGGTTTTTCCTGTGGTCATGTATGGATGTGAGAATTGGACTGTGAAGAAGGCTGAGCACCGAAGAATTGATGCTTTTGAACTGTGGTGTTGGAGAAGACTCTTGAGAGTCCCTTGGACTGCAAGGAGATCCAACCAGTCCATTCTGAAGGAGATCAGCCCTGGGATTTCTTTGGAGGGAATGATGCTAAAGCTGAAACTCCAGTACTTTGGCCACCTGATGAGAAGAGTTGACTCATTGGAAAAGACTCTGATGCTGGGAGGGATTGGGGGCAGGAGGAGAAGGGGACTACAGAGGATGAGATGGCTGGATGGCATCACTGACTCGATGGACGTGAGTCTGAGTGAACTCTGGAAGTTGGTGATGAACAGGGAGGCCTGGCATGCTGCGATTCATGGGATCACAAAGAGTCGGACACAACTGAGCTACTGAACTGAACTGAACTATATCATATATTCATCTTTAGAAAGAGTCATAAAAATTCTCATGAAATTCCACAATTATATTTACAATTATTGAACCAGAGGTGTATTATTCTGAATATATTTTTTGTCTCCCTAAAAACCATCAAATTTACAGACAGATAGATAGATCAACAGAAGGTAAAAGTTTAGATGTAGAATGTTTTTGACCAAAAGGATGAAACAAAATTTTCATATACAAAATCAGAGAATGCTATAGTAACATACATATTTTTGATTAGACAATTAAAGTATGTAAATTTCAAATTAGTAGTTTTTCATATTGATAAAGAAGTGAATATGTTTTGGTCAGAAATAGCTTCTTTGATATACAATTTTCATTTCTGCTTAATGAATCTTGATTAGAAAAAATCAACAAGATGTGTATATCATGTTTATGATTTTTTTCTTTGAATTTGCATACACATATATTCCTTCTGCTTTACACACACACACATCAATTAAGGATCAGTTTTTGAAATCAGAAAATAACTGAAGACCAGCAGTGAAACTAAGAAATTAAGCTGCGATTTTTATCTTCTAGAGAAACTCTAATATTTACTCCAGGTATGCCTTTCTTTGTTCCTTCCCTCCTTTCTTTCTTCTTTTTCATTCCACTGATGCCATGGGAGTCAGGGAGGCCTGCATCCCGCTTGACCTTCTCTGACTGGTACCATTTTGGTTGGGGATTGAAGCACTACATCAAAGTCTAGCAAGGGTGGAAATTTAGTCTCTTCCCTCAGGCTCTGCTGGTGGAGGTGACAGTGGGGCTGAGGTTTATCTTCCCTGACTCTGAGTCAAGAAAATGAATTTTTGTCTAGGTTCACTTATATTTTCTTATTTTCATATAATAATGTTTTATTCTTATCTGGTAATGAGATCTGCAACTCTCATAAAAATGTCATGTATGTGAATTGCCATAGAAAGAAATAAAATTATTGCCATTAAGATCTAAGTGCATTTTATATAATATAAAAGATGATGAAAAGAAAATGAAATAAGTGGTTTTCATTATGACAGCTTGGTTCTTTAAGGTTTATGTGGTTGATCTCTCGGAATACAATTAGTTTTTCTTATGGGAATTTATTAGGACAATATCCAAATAAAACTTTTATGTGTCAAGCTAACTACATAAAGATTTCAAAGTGAAAACTCTAAAATCACACGTTCTTTTCAGTTCTATGCTGATGCAATAGCACTATATCAAGTTTTTGCTGAGACTTTTAGTAAACAGTTTCCTGCAGATAGAGCATGACAGCATCACGGACCCTGGAAAATGAGAAAATTAAGCAATAACATCATCAATCATGAAGATAAGATTCTGATGCTATGAATTTTTCCACCAGAGGTTCTTTAACATTTATTGCAATAAGAACTGCTACCACGATATGTACATATCTATGTACTTAGGTTCAACCAGTGGTGAAGCTGCAGCAAAGGAAAGAAGGAAGATGGGTAGGAGGTAAGATGGTGAAATGGTTTTTGTGGTTGCCAGATAGAAATTTCCTATTTGAATCCTAGATCATATTGCTGACTCTGAGGTCACTAGTATTACTTAATCAGTAAGAGCCTTAATTTCTTTATTTATAAAATGGAGTTATTATAGTACCTGCCTCAGAATATCTTAAAATACAAACTTTTAATAAATAATGTATCTGGGTTTTTGGTCGACAAGATATGACTAACCTTCCTACCAAGGGGGTAGAGTAGGTATTCTTAATGATGGACATAAACTAATATTTATTAAATGCTTATTAGGAGGACCAGTATTCTAGACAGGCCAACCTTATTGTTGATCTCCCTTATAAGGGGAAAAACACACAAAATAGACGTTATAAATAAGGTAAGTTAGGCTCAGAAAGCTTGAGCTATTCCCCCTAATTCTTAAAGTTCAGTCAGTCAGTTCAGTCACTCAGTTGTGTCTGACTCCTTGCTACCATGCAGTTCCATGGACCGCAACACACCAGGCTTCCCTGTTCATCACAAACTCCCGGAGCTTGCTCAAACTCATGTCCATCGAGTCGATGATGCCATCCAACCATCTCATCCTCCATTGTCCCCTTCTCCTCCTACTTTCAATCTTTCCCAGGTTGGGTCTTTTCCAAAGAGTTAGTTCTTCGCATCAGGTGGCCAAAGTATTGGAGTTTCAGCTTTAGCATCAGTCCTTCCAATGAATATTAAGGACTGATTTCCTTTAGGATCTCCTTGCAGTCCAAGGGACTCTCAAGAGTTTTTTCCAACACCACAGTTCAAAAGCATCAATTCTTTGGCGCTCAGCTTTTGATATGCAGATGACACCACCATAAGGGTGGTGTCATCTGCATATCTGAGATTATTGGTATTTCTCCCAGCAGTCTTGATTCCAGCTTGTGCTTCATCTAGCCCAGCATTTTGCATGATGTACTCTGCATATAAGTTAAATAAGCGGGATGACAATATACAATTCTTAAAGTTCTTAAAGACCATTCTTAAAGTTAGTATACAGCAAAAACAAAGAATGGGGGAAGAAAAAATAGAAACAGGTAAGTTTATTCTATTTAATATGTTTCAAGCATATTTCTAGGCTCTGGGATAAAAGATTAAGCAAACATGATTTCTTTCCTGGAGGATTTCAGATTATCATGGGGAAAGAGACACATGGATCACACAACTGCCAACAAGGAACTAAGATCAAAGTGAAGTGAAGTCGCTCAGTCGTGTCTGACTCTTTGTGACCCCATAGACTGTAGCCTACCAGGCTCCTCTGTCCATGGAATTTTCCAGGCAATAGTACTGGAGTGGATTGCCATTTCCTTCTCCAGGGGATCTTCCCAACCCAGGGCTCGAACCCGGGTCTTCCACATTGTAGACAGACGCTTTACTGTCTGAGCCACCAGGGAAGTAGTCAAAGTCAGTGCCAACCTGACATTATGTGAGAAGGACACCAATTTAATGGTGAAAGCCAGAGGGGCTTCCCAAGAGATGTCTAGGGTGGGGTCTGAAATGAAGCTGAAATCTGTGTGACTAACCCATTATATCATGATGTCTATCCATGCTATCCTATATGCAGGTCAGGAAGCAACAGTTAGAAGTGGACATGGAACAACAGACTGGTTCCAAATAGGAAAAGGAGTTCGTCAAGGCTGTATATTGTCACCCTGCTTATTTAACTTATATGCAGAGTACATCATGAGAAACTCTGGGCTGGAAGAAGCACAAGCTGGAATCAAGATTGCCAGGAGAAATATCAATAACCTCAGATATGCAGATGACACCACCCTTATGGCAGAAAATGAAGAGGAATTAAAGAGCCTCTTGATGAAAGTGAAAGAGGAGAGTGAAAAAGTTGGCTTAAAGCTCAACATTCAGAAAATGAAAATCATGGCATCTGGTCCCATCACTTCATGGGAAATAGATGAGGAAACAGTGGAAACAGTGTCAGACTTTATTTTGGGGGGCTCCAAAATCATTGCAGATGGTAACTGCAGCCATGAAATTAAAAGACGCTTACTCCTTGGAAGGAAAGTTATGACCAACCTAGATAGCATATTCAAAAGCAGAGACATTACTTTGCCGACAAAGATCCGTCTAGTCAAGACTATGGTTTTTCCTGTGGTCATGTATGGATGTGAGAGTTGGACTGTGAAGAAGGCTGAGCACCGAAGAATTGATGCTTTTGAACTGTGGTGTTGGAGAAGACTCTTGAGAGTCCCTTGGACTGCAAGGAGATCCAACCAGTCCATTCTGAAGATCAGCCCTGGGATTTCTTTGGAGGGAATGATGCTAAAGCTGAAACTCCAGTACTTTGGCCACCTGATGAGAAGAGTTGACTCATTGGAAAAGACTCTGATGCTGGGAGGGATTGGGGGCAGGAGGAGAAGGGGACGACAGAGGATAATATGGCTGGATGGCATCACTGACTTGATGGATGTGAGTCTGAGTGAACTCTGGGAGTTGGTGATGGACAGGGAGGCCTGGCATGCTGCGATTCATGGGGTCGCAAAGAGTCGGACACGACTGAGTGACTGAACTGACTGACTGATCCATGTTATCACAACTGGTAGGGTTTCCTTCTTTCTTCTCTAGTTGATTAATATTCCATTTTGTATATAAACATTTTTATCTATCCATCATCGGACACTTAGGTTGTTTCCCTGTCTTGACTATTGGGAATAAAAGCTGAAATCATAAAACAAGAAGATTGGTGGTTACCAGAGACTAGAGGGTAGAGAAAATGGAGGAGTTGTTGGTCAAAAGGTACAAACTGTAAGTTATAAGATGAGTAAATTCTGGGGATGTAATGTACAGGATGGTGACTATGGTCAACAATACTGTACTTTATAGTTGAATAGTGCTACCAGAGTAGATCTTGCATGTTCTTATCACCAAAAAAAAAAAAAAAAAAACTATGTGAAACAACTTTAAAGTTGGGGTTCTGTATGCATGGTCCAAACCTTCAGCTTTTCAGAAGCCACAAGTTGGAGTTGCCTCCAGATGATAAAGGCTTCCCTTGTAGCTCAATTGGTAAAAAATCTGCCTGCAATGCAGAGGACTTGGGTTTGATGCCTGGGTCAGGAAGATGCCCTGGAGAAGGAAATGGCAACCCACTCCAGTATTCTTGCCTGGAGAATCCCATGGACAGAGATGCCTGGCAGACTACAGTCCATGGGGTCGCAAGAGTCGGACATGACTTAGCGACTAAACCACCACCACCAGATGGTCAGGTGCTGGACTATGGGTGAGGTTTACAGTGAGAATGTGTCACAATATTTCGTACCAGCTATGATGTGGGTATTTTCTCAGTTGCTTGATATGTAGGAGTTACTCAACTAGTCTCTGGATTTCTCTGATAGAATTGGTCATTGTGGTAGCCAAATATTTGGTGCATCTGTAGATGAAGGAAAACTCAGGAGCCTCCCATGTCATCCATCTTGGTGACATTCCCTGAAGTTTTTTTTTTTTTGTATAATTTCACAAAAATAGAATATAAAACCACAAATTAAAAGGCAAGACTTTCTTATTCCTTGAGAACTTGTCAAGTTAATTTTGTAAGTGTAGATGGCTTGTTTCTTCTTCACTGTCTTAATGAAAAATGTGATCAACTGTTAAATGATATAAAGGCATACTGCTTTGTTTTAGTGACTTCCCTGGTGGCTCAGATGGTAAAGCGTCTGCCTACAATGTGGGAGACCCGGGTTCAATCCCTCCTGGAGAAAGAAATAGCAATCCACTCCAGTATTCTTGCCTGGAAAATCCCATGGACGGAGGAGCAGCAATTTCATTTCCAACCTTGTTGGTATTTTAAAAAAACTTTATTTAATGAAACACTCATAAAAGATACCTTTGTATTGCAAATATCTTTTGTATCAAAATTTCCATCTTAGGTTTTCTCTTAAATTGAACAGTCAAGAAGGTAATTAAAGTGTTGTTATCAACAGATAAAATCAAAATAAAACTGTCCCCAAAATAAGATTACTAAGGTTATCTGATTAACTTCTACACCTTGGTACAATCCATATAATATGGTTAAATTGAAGTGAATTATTGAATAGTTAAGTGAATAATGCATTTACCTCTGAAATCAAACCCTCAAAGACTTCTGTTCAAATTTTGCAATTCTAATTTCTTCCAGAAATACCATTTCCTTACGACATATTTATGACAAAACATGAAAATTTTAAGCTGAGAATAACAAATTTGTTTTCCTAAGATAATTAATATTAAAAAAGAAAAAATAACAAATTCCAATTTACCTTGTGCCTGCTAAAGAAGTTAGAAGATACGAAGTGGTCATCATTCAAACACAAAGGTGAAGAATTAAATACAATACAAGAAATAAAGTTACTTAAATTTTCTTCCTTAAATCAGATTATTTTCTTCTAAAAAGTTTCTGAGATCATACCAATCAATTTGTCATGTTTTCTGTAAAGACTAATCATTCAGACTTTATCTTTTACTCACACACTTAGAAATGCCATTCACCTCAAAATGATACATTAACGTATTTTTCAAAGACATATTCCCAGATATGCATAATGTGACTTATTAGCATAATCTACCTGCTTATGACATTTGGAAGTGTAGTAGCAAGTGGTAAATAGCTATTTAGGGTTAAAAGAAATTCACAATCCATGAGCTATACATCAAAAGCCTTTGAATTTGTGAAGGGAATGGTAACCCACTCCAGTATTCTTGCCTGGAGAATTCCATGGACAGAGGAACCTGGTGGGCTACAGCCCATGGGGTCACAGAGAGTTGGACATGACTGAGCAGCTAACACTTTCAGCACATCAAGCTCATTAGTTGCTTAGTCTTAATGGTTGACTTATTCTAAGATTTTTTGGAGAGAACATGGTTGTCTAAAAATGTGTAAACACATTTATTATTAGGGATCACTTTCCACTATTTGTCATGTGAACCTTCTGTCTCCTATATCATCCTTCACATGCTTCCTGTTGTCAGTGCTGCCACAAATATAAATGCCACCTGCAAACGCAGAAATTGTTCTCACCCCAGAGACATCTGTTCCCACCATATTAGAAGTGACTTGGTTTTTAACAAGTCTATCATTTCTAGTCACAATCTGTGAGCAATTTTTTAAAAACAATGGGATGAACAGTGTCTTCTGATGAGAAAGTTCATAAATATTAACTTTTTCTCAAAAATTCTCTAATCAGAAAATTATAAATCTTCTTTTATACTTACCAGCAATAAAATACCAGACACATTAATTAGCCTAAAAATGTGGCTGGCTTCCCAACTTATCTCACTGAGCCCTGCTTTTCTGTAGGCTCTTTCCACCTAACGCTTACTTCTATTAGACTAATATCCATGGCATCTTGTCTTCAATTACTGGGGTCTGGAGACAAGCTACAGTATTATGTTTTGTCTCTCTTTACCTTGGTAGTTGCTTTTGAAGTTATTTACTATGGATTTAATTTGGTGTCTGTGGTAAAACAAAGTGTTGTGGGAAATCTGGTTCCTTCTGCCACTTACAGTTTATTGTGATGCCTTGTCATATAACATTTTATGTAGTCTTTAAAAAGAAATAGAAACAACCACTTAAATAGCTTACCTGATAGCTCAGTGGGTAAAGAATCTGCCTGCAATGCAGGAGACACAGGAGATGTAGATTCTGGCACAGGACGATCCCCTTGAGTAGGAAATGGTAACCCACTCCAGTATTCCTGTCTGGAAAATTCCACGGACAGAGGAGTCTGGCAGGCTACAGTCCATGGGCCACAAAGAGTTGGAAATGACTAAGCAACTAAGCATGCAACTTAAATTAAAAAAAGAAAAATCCAGCCTTCAAAGAGGAGCAGAAAGTGAAATGTCTTGAGGATACCATATGCGATCAGATGGGGAAGAAACATTAAAAGTAAAGGAAATCATGGAAAGAAAGATGAGGATATAAAAGCTATAAGCTACTAAGGTTTTAGAAATTACTAGCAAGACTATATAACTTCATTGTATTTAATTTTTGGAAATGCCGATATGAACACATATTCAGCATAATACAGATACAGGTGAATATTTATCTAGAAATATTTAGAGCTACTAATATGTATTTATATAAGGGATAGTATGGAAATATATGTTGTCTTTTAATGTCAGCTGATTGGCTGAGAAATAAAAATACACAGTACAATGAGTGCATCTAGCATTCAGATCTTGGTTTCTAACAGCATTTTCCAATCAAATGAACCAACATTTATTTTAGAAATAGATGATGGTATGGTCACTCACCTAGAACCAGACATCCTGGAGTGTGAAGACAAGAGGGCCTTAGGAAACATACTTTGGACAAAGTTAGTGGAGGTGATGGAATTCCAGCCAAGCTATTTTAAATCTTAAAAGATGATGCTGTGAAAGTGCTGCACTCAGTATGCCAGCAAATTTGGAAAACTCAGCAGTGGTCACAGGACTGGAAAAGGTCAGTTTTCATTTCAATTCCAAAGAAGGGCAATGCCAAAGAATGTTCAAACAATTGTGCTCATTTCATGTGCTAGCAAGGTAATGCTCAAAATCCTTCAAGCTAGGCTTTAGCAGTTGTGAATTGAGAACTTCCAGATGTACAAGATTGATTTAGAAAAGGCAGAGGAACCAGAGATCAAATTGTCAATAACTGCTGGATCATAGAAAAAGCAAGAGAATTTAAAAAAACACATCTACTTCTGTTTCATTGATTACGCTAAAGCCTTTGACTGTGTGGATCACAAAAAAACTGTGGAAAATTCTTAAAGAAATGGGATTACCAATCTTACCTGTTGTCTGAGAAACCTATACGCAGGTGAAGAAGCAACAGTTAGAACCTGACATGAAACAACAGACTGGTTCCATATTAGGAAAGGAGTACGTCAAGGCTATATATTGTCACACTGCTTATTTAACTTCTATGCAGAGAAGGCAATGGTACCCCACTCCAGTACTCTTGCCTGGAAAATCCCATGGACAGAGGAGCCTGGTAGGCTGCAGTCCATGGGGTCGCTAGGAGTCGGACACGACTGAGCGACTTCACTTTCACTTTTCACTTTCATGCATTGGAGAAGGAAATGGCAACCCACTCCGGTATTCTTGCCTGGAGAATCCCAGGGACGGGGGAGCCCGGTGGACTGCCGTCTATGGGGTCGCACAGAGTTGGACACGACTGAAGCGACTTAGCAGCATGCAGAGTACATCATGTGAAATGCTGGACTGGATGAATAACAAACTGGAATCAAGATTGCCAGGAGAAATATCAACAACCTCATATATGCAGATAACACCACTTTGATGGCAGGAAGTGAAGAGAAACTAAAGAGCCTCTTGATGCAGGTAAAAGAGGAGAGTGTAAAAGCTGGCTTGAAACTCAACATTCAAAAAACTATGATCATGGCATCCGGTCCCATCACTTCATGGCAAATAGATGGGGAAAGAGTGGAAACAGTGGCAGATTTTGTTTTCTTGGGCTCTAAAATCACTATGGACAGTGATTGCAGCCATGAAAATAAAAGATGCTGGCTCCTTGAAAGAAAAGCTATTACAAACCTAAACAGTGTAATAAAAAACAGAGATGTCACTTTGCTGACAAAGGTCCATATAGTCAAAACTATAGTTTTTCCAGTAGTCATGTATGGATGGGAGAGTTGGACCATAAAGAAGGCTGGGTGCTGAAGAATTGATGCTTTCGAATTGTAGTGGTGGAGAAGAATCTTAAGAGTCTCTTGGACAGCAAGGAGATCAAACCAGTCAATCCTAAAGGAACTTAGCCCTGAATATTCATTGGAAGGACTGATGCTGAAGCTCCAATACTTTGGCCACCTGATATGAAGAGCTGACACACTGGAAAAGGCCCTGATGCTGGAAAAGATTGAGGGCAGGAAAAGAAGGAGGTGGCAGAGGATGAGATGGTTAAATAGCATCAAATGGATATGAGTTTGAGCAAATTCTGGGAGATAGTGAAGGACAGGGAAGCCTGGCATGCTGCAGTCCATGGGGTCGTAAAGTCAGACGTTACTTTGCGACTGAACAACAAGAACAAAAAGGCAAGATAAGGAATATGCAAGACAATCCAAGAATATCTTCTATCCTGAAAAGAAATGAGGTGCTTTAAAATAGAAAAAGCACAATACAGATGGTATGTCAAATGGACTCAGGAGCTACCTGAAAGACATCCAATGGCCAAAGTTAGAACAGTTCAAGCAAAAAAAAAAAAAAAAAAAAATAACAGTTCAAGCAACAAAATATATAAAATAGTATTGAATTATAATCCAGCATATAAAGTAAATATCCATGAGTTCCCTTTGACATACATGATTGCTGCTGCTGCTGCTAAGCCACTTCAGTCGTGTCCGACTCTGTGCGACCCCATAGACTGCAGCCCACCAGGCTCCTCCATCCCTGGGATTCTCCATGCAAGAACACTGGAGTGGGTTACCATTTCCTTCTCCAATGCATGAAAGTGAAAAGTGAAAGTGAAGTCACTTAGTGATGTCCAACTCTTTGCGACCCCATGGACTGCAGCCTACTAGGCTCTTCCATCCATGGGATTTTCCAGGCAAGAGTACTGGAGTGGGTTGCCATTGCCTTCTCCACATAAATGATTGAATAAATAACAAATTGAGAAAATTAGACAAATCTCCTATACAAAAGTATTTTAGATAATCCATGTAGATACTTCAGCCTCAAGGAGATGAGCACAATTCCCTACTGCCTAAGGGTTGGTTACACTTAGTGATGTCCTTCCAAAATTTCTAGCATGGAAAGGAAGAAATAAAGAAAGAGTAACATTATAGTAGAGAATGCTGGTGAGCACTGCCTCAGCAGAGGCTCAAGGTTATCATGAAAAGTGGTAAGCCATGTTAATTATGTGTACCCTTGGGTTGATGATATCTCTGTGGTCTTCCTTCAGAAAACCTACAAATCCAATTTAACGATATGAATTCCCAGTTGAGGGACAATCTATATAACACCTAGCCAGTATTCGTTAGAACTGTTGAGGTCTTCAACCAAAAGGAAAGTCTGAGGAACTGTAATAGCCAAGAGGAAGCCAAGGAGATATGAAGACTAATTGTAATATAGTATCCTGAATGGGATCTTGGAATAGAAAATGGATGGATATAAATTAAGAAAATCTGAATAAGGTCTGGGCTTTAGTTATTACACATTAATTGGAGAAGGAAATAGCAACTCACTTCTATATTCTTGCCTGGAAAAGCCTATGGCTAGAGGAGCCGGGAAGCTACAGTCCATAGGGTTGCAAAGAGTTGGACACAACTGAACGCACACACAATGTATTGATATTACCTAATGGGTGATGAGAGTCAAACACTTACTTCAGTAATTGTGGCAAATGTACAATACTAATGTAAGCTGTTAATAATAAGAGAAACTTGGTATGCTGCACAGTGGATAGACTTGTCTGTATTATATCACAACCTTTCTGGAAATCTAAAACTATTCTAAAATTAAAACGTATTTTAAAAATAGGGCTCAAAATGATCAATGTTAGAATGATTACTCACCACATGAGTCTTTCAGTAAAAGAAATTACTTTTCCCTTGAATTCCGCTGAGTATGTTATTTTTCATAGTCAAAGCCAATGTCCTAGCAATTGCTTTCTAGAATTATTCTAAGAATGAGAATTATATAAAGGGAAGTCTTCAAGGGGAGAAAAAGGAAAACAAATCTAAGCAATATTAGTGGGTGAACCATTTAGAACCAACAAAGACTGATTTATTCTGTACTCAGAATTCAAATTAGCCCTAAGCTTCAGTTAAGAAAAGTAGTGATGAAGAATATTGTGATTTTTTTTATGGCTAAAAAATGAAGAAATAATGTTGATTGATACCAATTTAGCTAAGAATTAGATTTTAGAAACAGAATACCAAAGAATTAAAATAGGAATCAGGGAGAAATACACTAAGTGGAGCTAACAGCTAAAATGGATAATTTTACTGAGAGCTATGGAAACTAACATACACTCTCTTACATCTAAAAATGCTATTCAAGTTGGATACAAAATAAATACATCAGAATGATATTTGTTTACCTTATCTTTTGGTCAACACCAGAATCGAGTATTATCGTGCTAGAGAATGAGTAAAGGAAGAAAAACAATACAAAAGGAAATACATATGGGAAAGGAGAGAAAGTTAGGATGTGAAAAGGAGACTGAAAATGTTAAAACCAGAAGACAGTTTACACTATTCTTTAGCATCTTCAAAAGAGTACACAATTTTTCAGATATGGAAAAAGTTAAAGAGTACAATAATACTAAGGTGAGGGGATAACATGGCATGGATGAAAACTGGATGAAATTAAGAGGTGATGGGATAGAGCAAGGGAAGCAAAAGCAAATGAAATGGGATATGGATGAAAAAAGGAAAGATTTTAAGTTCCAGGTTGGCCAAAAGTTCATTTGGATTTTTCCGTAAGATCCTGTGGAAAAATCCAAATGAACTTTTTGGCCAATCCATGATTCAGTGTCATTGTATTTACCTTGTTTACAAAAGAGAAAAAATGTGCAAATGGTGTAGTATAGAAATTTAAATAGTATATAAATGAATACCAGAATCTGACAAAGAAATTACAAAGTGAAAGATTATAAAGCAAGCATGTAGATTATAAACCAAGTGTGTGTGTGCGCGTGTGTGTATACTTAATATATTATTCTTTCTACGTAGAGTATATATGCAACATATGTGCTATTGTCAAGTATACACATATACTTGAGAGTCCCTTGGACAGCAAGGAGATTAAATCAGTCAATTCTAAAGGAAATAAACCCTGAATATTCATTGGAAGGACTGATGCTGAAGCTGAAGCTCCAAAACTTTGGCCACCTGATGTGAAGAGCCAACTCACTGGAAATGATCTTGATGCTGGGAAAGACTGAGGGCATGAGGAGAAGGGGACAACAGAGGATGAGATGATTAAGCATCACCAACTCAATGGACACCAATTTGAGCAAACTCTGGGAGTTAGTAAAGAACAGGGAAGCATGGCATGCTGCAATCCATGGGTTTGCAAAAAGTGGACACAACTCAGTGACTGAACAATGAACAAGACACATACACACACTTGGCATATGTATTCTGTATATGCTGCTGCTGCTAAGTCGCGTCAGTCGTGTCCGACTCTGTGCGACCCCATAGACCGCAGCCCACCAGACTCTGCCATCCCTGGGATTCTCCAGGCAAGAACACTGAAGTGGGTTGCCATTGCCTTCTCCAATGCATGAAAGTGAAAAGGGAAAGTGAAGTCGACTGAGCGACCCCATGGACTGTAACTCTCCAGGCTCCTCCGTCCATGGATTTTCCAGGCAAGAGTGCTGGAGTGGATTGCCATTTCCTTCTCCAGGGGATCTTCCTGACCAAGGGATCGAACCCGGGTTCCCGAATTGCAGGCAGGCGCTTTACTATCTGAGCCACCAGGGAAGCCCCTATAACATATATATTTATGTATAAATACATATATACATTCTGACATAAATATTAGCAGATTTAATACCATAACAATGTAGCATAATGTTTCAGAAATAGTTAGCCTGTTTAAGATCAATTTTTCCAATCAAGAACAATTACAAAATCTAGGACAAAACCTCAAAGGAAATGTTTAAAGTCAAGGGAAACCATGTGGGGCCAAAAATCCTACAGTGAAAGGAAACCCAGAGAGTAAGTGCAGTACTCAGCACTTCTTTTCTTCTTGAGGAATTTCTTGCTGTGAAATTAGCAATTGAGAGATGGAGGAGGTAAAGACAACGTTAGCAGACTTATGGGACTGGTGGAAAAACTAGGAGGTCCAAAATTGCTAAGTAGGAGGTGCCATGGTAAATGCCAGGCTTTAAGTAGGGACAACCAACGGGTTGCGTGCTAAGAATAACTGAAAAACCGAAATAGACCAGCTGAAGACCGGACTGAAGTTCATGCTCAACTCCCTTCAATCATCATTTGGGTTAAGTTGATTTGTCCCTACCTTTATCCTACTTGGTCTTCAGAAACAAAAGGAAATTATATTTGAAGGAAGATAATACCCATAGCCTCAGTTTATCTCTACAATTTTTCATAAACATTTTGTGGCATTCAATAAAAAGTTATCGGGGATGCAAAAATAATCATAAACCTGGTCCCCTGTCCACGGTGATCACAGAGTTGGGCCACCTAGTTCTCCTATCTAGGATATTCAACAGGGTACAGAGCTGACTAACAACATCCATTAGCCATGCCTTTAGAGCCATTAAAATGGTCACATCAAGGCCACACTTTCCCCCAGGCTGTTGTCAGACACAACTGAGCATGGCCAGGGTATCGGAACAGGGGCATTTCTCCCCGATGCACAGGCCAACTCTTACACCCAAACTTTTTCAAGTCCAGAAGTGATGGATAAGCAAAACATTTCTGAGCACAAAAGGAAAACATAACCCAGGTCATCTTCCAGTGTTTTGTGGCAAAGAACTGGATCATCCCAATTTGCTAAAGAAATGTGTGACAATACTCTTTATTCTTTTGTTTATTTGTTTATTGTTTATTTGTTTTTGTGCACCAAACTTTACTGGAAACTGTTTGTAGGTAGACAAATACTACAGGCAGGTATGATACAAATGTGTTTGGAAGGAAATTAAAGGTATAGACTTAAAAATATATATATATTAACATTTCCAATTCCATAAAGCAATTAATCTTCAATTTAAAAAATAAATTTTAAAAGATAACAACAAAAATATTAACCATTCTAACTAGGATTTCTAAATCCGAAAATGAAAATATTTTGTATTAATAATTATGAAGCAAAACTATCATCTCTTCAACAAAATTATGAGGTATCAACAATTTCATAAGTGTTAAATTTGGATGATGCATATTTAGGGACAATAATTTAAAGTGAATATAACCTAAAAGCTATCAGAAATACATTTGAAATCTGAAGTAAATTTTATAAGATGGATGTATTCTAATTGATAAGCATTAATTGGATTGAAGTCATGTTGTTAAAATCAAGATGATATAGAATAAAACTTTGGATGTTATGATTAATTATTACAATTTCCAGGGAAGTTGGTTTCACTATCCCTTTATTCTTACATCTATAAATTATTCATGAAATAACTTAATATATGAAAACAAAAGATCCTTTTTATCTAAGTGATAAATGTTGATGGCTATTTTTACTGTTATAGTTGAAGGTTAATATATCCATGTGCATTTAGCTAATTGCCCTATTCTCTGTTACAAGATTTCTTCCAGACAACAGCTCCATCAAAGTATATGTTCAGTTTCCAAGCAAGCTAAAATGGTTCTCATTATGTCTGGATAAATCGTAGTGTGGACTATTCACATTCTGGTAGTTTTCAGTGAGTTTATTCTATTTCTGAATTTCCTGGAAAATTATGTAATTAGATTTCCACCTCAACTACTGAATACCAAATATCCTACAAGTGTTAACTGGCACTTTCAGCCAAATTTAGAAATCCTCCAGGTTCCCAGGAACAGGTGACAGAAGATGTAAACAAGGCTGACAACAGACTTCCTTGGTGTTCATGCAGCTTTCAGCACAACACTTACAAACCCTGACATTTCACCATATATGGGACAGAAGTATAATAGAATCATCTTAATCTTTTGTGTGCATATCTAGAACTTTAATATTGAATGTCTTTTTATTTCTATTTATGTTTTTTAAAACACCACGTACCCTGTGGAATCTTAGTTCTCCAACCAGGAATAGAACCCTTGATCTAGGCAGTGAAATGACAGAATCCTAACCACTGGACCTCTAGGGATTCCCCTGAATGAATCTTTTAATTTATCTCTGAATGAATCTTTTAACACACACACACACACACACACACACACACACACACACATGTCACAATGGTGCTTGGAATATCAGTTCAGTTCAGTTGCTCAGTCGTGTCCAACTCTTTGCGACCCCATGAACCGCAGCACACCAGGCCTCCCTGTCCATCAACTCCCAGAGTCCATCCAAACCCATATCCATTGAGTCACTGAGGCCATCCAACCATCTCATCTTCTGTCATCCCCTTCTCCTCCTGCCCTCAATCTTTCCCAGCATCAGGGTCTTTTCAAATGAGTCAGCTCTTTGCATCAGGTGGCCAAAGTATTGGAGTTTAACATATTAAAATTTTCTGCTTTTGAAATTCCAGCAACAGTTAGCTATCTTGTTAAGACCAATTTTCCCACTGAGAACAATTAAAAATTTAGGGGAAAATCCACTCCCCAAAACCCCCCACCTGTTTGGAATTTAGCCAATACTTGAAAGCAAAGATCCTGGGGCACCAAGGAAACCCAGAATGTGAGATACAGTTACCAAAACTGACACAATAATTCTGGTATCTAGAAAGAAATTGAATTATAATTAGAAATCTTCCCACAAAGAAAACTTTAGGCCTAGATTGCTTTGCTGGTGAAATCTATAAAACTTTTGAAGTATAAGTACCCAAATTACAACTCATTCAAAATATAGAAGAAGAGAAATCCCCTTTGTACATTTTATAAGAGCAGCACAAATCTGTGACCAAATCAATAAAGACCATTTCTAGGGAAGCAAAACATAAACCGACATCCCTCAGGAATATTGACACCAAAAATGCTCAACAAAATATAAGCGAATCAATCAGAGTAATATATAAAAACTAGTAGTGTAACACTAGTGATTTTCCTGGAATTAGTTTTATTTTGCACTCAGACATTAATTATTGAATCCCAGTGTCCACATGGGAAAACAGAGAACAAAAAAGAACGTCATTTCCATCCTTATAAAACAAACAAACAAAAATTCTTAACAACCTCAGAGGTTGTGATTTTTTCTTCCACCTATCTGAGATCTGAAGTTGCAGGTCAACCAACCAGACCAAAATCAAAAGACAGATGGAGACTCCAGGCAGATTGGGGCTGGTGGGCAATCCCAGGTGCAGCTAGATGCGGGCGAGAAGAATTCAGAGTAGTTAACCTGGAGGCCTGTGTGTGATGATGGGAGAGGATGGAGCCCATGGTGACCGAAACTATAAAAGGAATGTGCAAGTATCCCCAGGTAGCAGGAACCCTGAAACAAACATCCCCTCTCAGGGTGTAGACTTGAGAGAGGCGAACAAAAGCTGCAGTGAAAGTGTCATAAAATTTGGCCAAGAATCTCCTCTCCTATTTTCTTCTCTTGCAGCACAGATGAACAATATCTTTGCCTCCGGGGTCTCTGAAATTATGGAATCTTTTAGTCTCTAAATGAGGTAATTTAAAATGTTATATTAATATCTATGGGAAGAGAAGTTGTAAAATTTCTGAATTTATATTATACATGTAATGGATAAGAACAAAATACCTTTCTTCTAGCTTCTCTGAAATATATGGCTGTGTTCTAGGCTGATAATTTCATGAATTTATGGAATTCACTTATTAACTCGATTGCTCTTCTAACTGAAGTCTTGCTGGAAACTTCCTGAGGAAAGTCTTACCTTTGCCAGGAAACATTTTGTACCAGGAGGGAATACTGGTTAACTCAGAGTAGTATAAATCTAGAGAAAACCTGTCTTGTTGTGATATTTGCCAATTATTAATTTCTATGTTCTTTCAGCCAATATTTATGTAGGGGCATTTATGTGTCAGTCACTCTCATATAATGGGGATTCATAGCATTTACATACTTATTGAGGGGCAGAGAATTTATCAAATAACAACAAGCATACATATATCATACCTGAAATGAGTGTTAGAAAGGAGAGACTGGTCATTCTCTGACAGCTTAACACTAAAGACTGATCTGGACTGGGATGTCACAGTGGGCTCCCTGAGAAACAATGTTATTGAGATCAAACAAATAAACAGAGGAACAAGATTGATTGGGGAATGTTCCATATAGGGGTGCCCAAGGACTGGACAGATGTATGGACAACAATCCTGCGGCAGGAGGGCCACAAGGTCAATATGCTGAAAGAGGGCAAGTGACTAGAACCTACAAAGCAGAGAATTGAGAAGGCTGCAGTAAGCTATGAAGACAGTGGGAGCCTGACCTGCAGATAACTAGCAGCTCTTTGAAAGAACCCGATCTTCATTCTAAAGAAAATGAGAAGCTAGCCACTGAAGAGTTTTAAGCAAAGCTTGGAGAAGGAAACAGCAGCCCACTCCAGTATTCTTGCCTGGGAAATCCCATGGACAGAGGAGCCTTGTGGGCTATATATAGTCCATGGGTTACAAAGAGCCAGACAGGACAGAGTGACTTTCACTTCACTTCAGCCTCTCAGTCGTGTCTGACTTCTTGTGACCCCACAGGCTGTACAGTCCATGGAATTCTCCTGGCCAGAATACTGGAGTGGGTAGCCTTTCCCTTCTCCGGGGGATCTTCCTAACCTAGGGATCGAACCCAGGTCTCCTGCATTGCAGGTGGATTCTTTACCAGCTGAGCTACCAGGGAATCCTTCACTTCAGAGTTTTAAGCAAAGCTGAGAACAGCTAGCTCCTCCTAGTGGCCATACTGGGAACAGCTCTGAGGAAGCCAAAGAGGATGTGTGCTAAGTCCCTTCAGTTGCGTCTGACTCTGTGCGACCCTATGGATTATAGCCGCCAGGCTTCTCTGTCCATGGGATTCTCCAGACAAGAACACTGGAGTGGGTTGTCATTTCCTTTTCCAGGGGATCTTCCCGACCCCGGGATCAAACCCCACCTTCTTCTGTCTCCTGCACTGGCACTCTACCACTAGCGCCGCCTGGGGATCCCAAAGAGGATGAAAGAAGTGTTGTTCAGTCAGTCACTCAGTCCAGTCAGACTCTTTGTGACCCCGTGGATTGTATCACAATGGGCTTCCCTGTCCTTCACCATCTCCCAGGGTTTGCTCAAATGCATTTTCATTGAGTCGGTGATGCCATCCAACCATCTCATCCTCTGTCGCCCCCTTCTCTGAAAGTGAAAATAAAAAATGTTAGTCGCTCAGTTGTGTCCAACTCTTTTTGACCCCATGGACTGTAGCCAGCCAGGCTCCTCTGTCCATGGAGTTGTCCAGGAAAGAATACTGGAGTGGGTTTCCGTTCCTTTCTTCAGGGCATCTTCCTGACCCAGGAATCAAATCTGGTTCTCCTGCATGGCATGCAGATTCTTTACCTTCTGAGCTACCCAGGGAAGCCTGCCCACTTCTCTTTCCCCAGCATCAGGGATTTTTCCAGTGAGTCAGTTCTTCTCATCAGGTGGAAGTGTTAGGACACCTCTGTAATCCCCTAGCCTTGCAGCATGCGCCCTTGTGGGTGTGGCTGCTGTTGTCACTTGGCTTGTTTGATTGAATTTCTCAGCTGACACGTAAACAATGTTGGTTTCCTTCTATTTCAGGAGAAATAAATATGCAAGGTGATGTATAAGAGGAGTATGAACTTGGCTGTGAGTAGCTACGCAGTGCTTCCTGTTGCGAACATCCCCAACAACAGTAATTTGAATAAGCAAATCCATTGCTTTTCCTTAAGAGAACTTGTAAACATTTATTTTATTATCATTGCAGAGATATTTGACTTTCTACAACTTAAATAAGGGCTTCCCAAGTGGTTCAATGGTAAATAATCCTCTTGCCAGTGCAGGAGATGTGAGTTTGATCTCTGGTTTGGGAAGATCCTCTGGAGGAGGCAACGGCAACCCACTCCAATATTCTTTCCTAGGAAATCCCATGGACAGAGAAGCCTGGCAGACTACAGTCCATGGGATGTCAAAAAAGAGTTGGACTTGACTTAGCAACTAAACAACAACAAACTGAAATACAGTCAAGAGATAAATTTAGAAAATTCTTTAGAACTGCTTTTTTCATCACACCATGATACCCCTGCTGAGGCAATGGCATTGTAATTAAATTGTTGAACTTTACTCCACTCAAGGGAAAAAGCTACAATTCTTAATCCATGATCTCTTTCGTGAGCATAAAACAGTATCATTGGCAACTCCAGACCCATTTTTAGAATGGATAATCAGATACATGAATCAAGGAAATAGCTGCTTTAGTGTTAAATGTTTGTGATTTGTTTATTTTTTATTTGAGATTTGTTATTATTTGGATTGCTTAAAAAAATCATCAAGTCATGCTTATTGCATAGTGGCCAGAGTATTTGGAAAACAATTGTTGGCTTGGAAAATTTCTTAATTTCATAGTGATACAGAGCAGGACCCCTATATTCCCGGCCCCCTACCCCACCCCGACCCACGATGTCCTTTTGTCTGTAGAAAACCTTAGCCAAAGAGTAAGTTTAATCAGAGAAGACAGAAATGCTGAAACAAAGGAAAACAAAGGAGATTAAATAATAATAATGTAGTTGTTAGACACAGTCAAGGACCTTTAGCTCTTTCTCAAGGGCTGTAGATAATATTCTGAGCCATAATCTGTGAACTGTCTTATAGATACTAAATCTCCAGTTGGAGAAGTTAACTACATGATGACCAGACTGTACCCAGGACATGAGCTGCCACAGTTCCAAGAAATAGCCACAAAGAAATGGGAACAAATGGACCCTGGAACTAAAGATTAACTCTACCTAAAGCTACCCAGGTGGCACCCGTGGTAAAGAACCTGCCTGCCAATGCAGAAGATGTAAGAGACTTCAGTTCAATCCCTGGGTGGGGAAGATCCCCTGGAGAAGGAAATGGCAACCCACTCCAGTATTCTTGCTGGAAAATCCCATGGACAGAGGAGCCTGAGAGGTTACAATCCATGGGGTTACAAAGAGTCCGACATGACCAAAGTGACTTAGCACACGTGCAAAACAACTAAGATGATGCTGGTCAGGCCACTGATGACCAGTTTGAAGATGACTGTTAGAGATGACTGTGCTGTTTCTGCATGTAGCCCCCTCCCCACTACACACACACACACACACACACACACACGCACACACTCAGTAAAAGCTCTCACCCTCTGTTGTGTGTGGGGTGTCAGCCTTCGGACAGATATCTGTCACCCTGCCCCCCACACCCAACCCCCCCATCCCCCCACCCTCCCACTCCCCACCCCTTCCCCCTCCCGTGCACCAGTTGCCAGCATCTGAAATAAAGCAAACTTCGTTTCTGCCAACCTGGCCTGTTTATTGGCTTTTGAGTGGCAAGCAGCTCCCCCGCACCCCCCACACACAGCCTTTCAGTAACAATACTAACACTTTCATAGACAAACCATGAACTACGCTGCTCCTTGAAGGTGCTCCTTGCCTATGTTCCCATCCGAGTGAATGTTGACCTCTTTTTCCTTTCTAAATGCTACAGAAGATATGATGACAATTGCTGCAGCTCGGGGGATGGTGCAGTCATTTGGGCTGCAGATCCTTAATGTTGTTGTCAACTCATATTTTCTTGAAATAAGCAAAATATTTTCAAAAATATTACTGCATCATATTCTTACCACCAAGAAGGCTTCTTTTTCACTGATCAAGAAAACAGATGTCATAATTGCCAAAATAAAAATAAATGATTTCTAAATGAGTAGTTGACTGGTATGCCAGTAGAGAATAGCTACAGGCCGAAAAGACAAAATAAACTCATTTCCTGAAAGTCACAGAACCTTAGGCAAGAGCTGCTATTATGGACCTGTGAGGTCAGTGAGGACAGGATGGACAGGAAGCTTTAAAAAAAAAAGCCTTGAGACAATATCATGTCCAGATTAGAGCTCTTGAAATCCATTTGGGGAACAACTCTGGAAATAAACAGTGACCAGTGCTTTTCTCCCTGCAACACTTTATTTTCTCCTTGTTATACTTTATTTGGAAGCAAAGTAGAATCAATAAAATATCTTTTCAGGCAATCCATACATTTCAGAAAAAGTGTCATAGTCATCCCAGTTTAAAGTTTCTCTTAGGCATGGTAGGAAGACAGGTTTTACAATCACACTGATGGCTCAGGAGATTACAGAGGCCTTCGATAACCTCAAACCAGCTCTGCTCGTAAGTGTCAGACACATGTGCTCTGGCAATGATGTTGTCATGCCCTTTGCCTCACCTTCTTCCTACCCATCAGTGATGAGGTGGGAATTAATTGATAAGAAAAGAAAACAACTATTCTCTGCTGAATGCTTTTATATCGATATATTGAAATACTTAAGAATTTCTAAGAGGGCTTCCGAACAGGAAATATGTTCAAGGGAAGTAGGTTTAATTTTTCTCTTTGTTCCCAATATCCTGATGTGGGCATACCTGTGTATAAGATATCCTGATTTAAGGGCATGTGGAGTATATACGGAATGTTATAGCCCTTCAAAATTGTTTGGGAACTTGGTTTTTTATTAATTAGATTTTTGTCAGAGAAAATTGGTGTGTTTTTTTATTATTTTACCATGACTGTGTCTTTAATTGTCATTCTTAAAGAGTGTGAGAGAACAGGAGTGCTGGAGCCCCCGGGAAGTGTGTACTTGGGGAGTGTGTGTGTGTGTGTGTTGTGTACGTGTATGAGTGGGAGAGTTATTTTGGTGGGTAACATGATGGCAAGTTCCTTCACGTGGTAGCCTATTTCCTCCTTTCTCTGTTTTATCTTATTCCTTTCTGTTTATTGAACACGAGTGGAACAAATGATAAAAATGCTTTTTTGAAGTAGCATTTTGATGCTAAGCTTTTGCTAAATTATTTTTAGAATGTCATTGTATCTGTGAAGACATGTCAGGAATGACTCTCCTACCTACATGTGGCAATAAATAAATTCTGGCACGTGTAGAATTCTGAATCAGTGAATCATCAGTGACCTTTAAAGGCAGAAAATGGCCTCATGAAAACAAAGCAGATGCAAAAAATCAAAATAGTCTAAGAGCAGTTCTTTCTTCCATTGTGGGGTGACAGCAAATTCAGTTAACAAATGTTTAATGTAACCCATTTTGTTTTCACTGATATTAGTAGTTAATGCCAAATAAAATACCCAATGTGGAGATAGGCTTACAAAAGTGAAAGTATGAAAAGGGAGCTGAATGACATTTAATTTGCACAAAAGTATATCATTTATTTATTCACACCGAAGCATTCCCCCTAAGAATTAAGCAGTTTATTTGCTGGATTAAAAGGCCACTATCGTAGCAACTTCCCTGGTGGTCCAGTGGTTGAGAATCTGCCTTGCAGGGAACACAGGTTTGATCCCTGGTCTGCGAACTAAGATCCTACATGCCGGAGCAACTAAACCCACGTGCTGCAACTAGGAGTCTGTGGGCCACAAGGAAAGACCCCTTGGGCCACAACTAAAACCCGATGCAGACAAATAAATAAATATATATATATTTTAAAAAGAACACTATCTTAGAGCTTTCAGATGGTCTGTGAAAGCACCCGAGAGATAAGAAGAGTTTATGTTAGAAAATGTCCTCAGCATTAGTATATGGAGGAGCATATGTGTTTCTCTGTGATTAGGATGGTGAGGTCTAGAAACCTCCAGCCTCTGGCCGAGTAAGAGGCTCATCATGGCCCAAGGTGTTGAATAGAATTCGAGAACCCCTATATAAGAGAAAAGGATCGGGTCTATTAGCCACCTTTATTTTTAAAGACTCATTTGCTGAATTTGAATTTTTAGAAAAAAATCCTCAAGTCTCTGCTTTTGTGTTGTTTTTAAGGAAGAGAACCATAAAATTGAGAGGAAAAATAGCAAACAAAAAACCTCTGGCTAAGCTAGTAGGTGGGCTTTTCTGATGGCTCAGAGGGTAAAGAATCTGGCTGCAATGTGGGAGACCTGGGTTCGATGCCAGGGTTGAGAAGATCCCCTGGAGGAGAGCATAACAATCCACTGAAGTATTCTTGCCTGGAGAATCCCCATGGACAGAAGAGCCTGACGGGATGCAGTTCATGGGGTCTCAAAGAGTCAGACACGACTGAGCCACTAAGCATGCACACAAGCTAATAGGTATTTTCTAAAGACTGATTGCCAGGCTCCTATTGGCCTCTACCAGAGAGTTGAAACTGACTTTTCTTACTTTCTTCCACCAAGAAACCTTCCTTAGGATTTTACCTCTCCAGGAGCTCAGGTTTTGTTTACACTTTAGGGAATGCAAATAATCAGCACAATCTAAAGTAAACAATCTAAACTATGACACTGGTTCCTTATTCAGTCTTTATAGAGCTTGTGGAGAAGCTGAGATCTGAGCATAGAGATACTCTTGTTTTTTATTGGAAGTAATTAAGATTTCTATAGACTGACTAGGCAATACTGAACCCAGTGTTTATCATAATGAAGTTCAATAAATTGCTATTGAACAGGTGAATGGATAGAGGCATGAATGAAAGATGAAAGAGAGAAAAATTAAAAATTAAAGGAGACTACAGTGAAGGAAATGGCAACCCACTCCAGTATTCTTGCCTGGAGAATCCCGTGGACGGAGGAGCCTGATGGGCTACAGTCCACAGGGTTGCAAAGAGTCGGACATGACTGAGCAACTTCACTTTCACTTTCACTTACAGTGAACTAGTAGGAAAGGGAGCTGATCTGAAAGGTCAGGGGATATTCGTGAATTCTGATCAACCTTGTAGAGACATCTTGCAATAACTTGGAAACAGAACTGAAAAGCAGTTGAAAAAATAGGACTAGATTGTTTTTCATAGTCATGGTTTCTCTGGTTTTAAAATTTATATATGTTCATTGTAAAATATTCAGAAAATGAGGCTTCCCTGGTGACTTAGTGGTAAAGATTCCACCTGCTAATGCAGGAGACACAGGGTCAATCCCTGGAGAAGGAAATGGAAACCCACTCTAGTGTTCCTGCCTGGGAAATCCCATGGACAGAAGAGCCTGGCGGGCTACAGTCCATGAGGTCAAAAAGAGTTGGACAGTGACTAAACAACCGCAACAACAACATTCAGAAAATACATGAAAATGTAATGAAACATAAAAATCCCTACTCCCTTACCTAGAAATAAAAATTTTTAACATTTTCTATACCTATAATTAAAATCAAATCTTTGTAAGTCAGAGAAAAATTAGGTTTTGAAACCAAACTTGATTGTGACTCATCTTATATTCTAAAGGACATCCCATGATTTGTACTAATGGAAAAGTCTATTTTTTACAGGCATTGATGGGAGAATATGAAAACTTCAAAGCACCATCCAGTTTGTTTTTTTGCTGTTGTTGTACTATGTCAGTTGTACTGTGGCAAAGCATAAGTAGAATCTTTTCATATGCAATGTTGGGTTTGTAACTGAGAGGTTTCAGAGTTACTAATTGCCAGTAAAATAAAGTGGAAAGATGGTATTTGGATGAAGTCAAAGGGAGGAGGCTTTCTAAAGAGATAAGCGACCTAAATGGGAAGCAAATCCAAAAGAGTGAGGATATATGAATACATGTAGCTGATTCACTTTGCTGTACTGTAGAAACTAACACATCGTAAAGCAACTATACGCCAATAAAATTTTTAAAAGCAGAGATGTGTGAAATTCTTTAGAGAGCAATGAAACATGATTATAAGATGGGCCAAAAGATATTAATGATACATTTTATCTAACATTCTTTTAATAAGTTGTTTATTGGGCATTACTGACCACATGGGAGGAGAAGAGACAACAGAGGATGAGATGGTTAGATGGCATCACCGACTCAATGGACATGAGTTTGGGTAAACTCCAGTAGTTGGTGATGGACAGGGAGGCCTGGCGTGCCACAGTTCATGGGGTCACAAAGAGTCGGATGCGACTGAGCAACTGAACTGAACTGACTGACCACACCCATCTCCCTTAATTTTCAGCAGAGCATATATTCTGGAATCTGTGTCTGTGGAAATCAAGTTAAGAGATGATTTTTCCTATCTCTGGTAACATGGCATACAAGAGGGGCCCTGTTCATGTGATGGCAATCTGATTCATTTACTGAACTAAAATAACGAATGTTGTGACTTGTACGTGGGAAGTGCCTTTAAAAACAGGAACCATTGTTCCCCACTCCAATTCTTTCTCCCTGTGCTGGTTACACTAGGTGATTACACTATAAATTATAGAATGACTTTTTCCCTTAACAATACAATTTTATTTTAAATCCCAAGAGGCAGACCTTTATTGGTGTTTCTCAGCTCTGCCTGCACATTGCAATCACTTGGGTAGCTTTTAAAAATACATGATGTGCAGTCCTTACCCAAAGTTTCTAATTTATTTGCTTTTCAACTGATTTAGTTACACCTTGTGGAGATGTAGATTTGGGGGTGACCAAGTCAGAAGAACATGCATAGAACATGCAAAGAAAGTGAAACATAGAGAGAAATACCCAGAACAAAGGAGAGAGCATTTGAAAAATACCCACAATGAGAAAACAAAAATAATGTCCAGATGTAGGATCCAAAGGAACAAGGACGGCACGGCGTTAGATTCTGTTGGGAGTTAACTCAAGGACAAGTCTCCCATTCTTGGTTCGCAGAAGATCACAGGTGGTCTCAGACGGAAGCTGCTTAGGTGTGGACGAATGGGGAGGGCAGGGGGTGTAGGTGGGATCCTCTAGCGGGGAGGGTGGACATAGCAGTTGAAGAGGACTTCTTCAGTGAGTTGTACACATGAAGGAAAGAGCACAGTATAGGGCAGCCTACATGTAGGTGGTGGATTCAAATGAACATTTTTATAAGAGAACTTGAGAGTATTTGAGAGCAGGTTGGAAGCAGCACTTGGAAACAGAACTTGAAAAATAATTTAGAGCAAAGGGCTATCTTGAGAAGTGACAATGCTGAGAAAGCATAGACTTTAGGATCTCAGGGAAAAGGATGCAAGATTCAGAGTCAGATTGCTCAGTTTGACTCCATACTGTGAATGCCACAGAGGATGTGATTGTCTGTGATCAACACGTGTGATTCTGATTAAATTCCTTCCCTTCCTATGTATCAGTGTTGCTTCTGTAAGATGGGCATAAAATAATACGGTAAAGGGTTACTGCGAAGAATACAAAAATAAATACAAATAAATACTTTAAAGCAGTATGCAGTTACATTAGTTTGGCATTATTATTACTTATATCTTTGACCCATATTATTACTAGCTTTTATGTCCATAGAAAATCACACCTGAAAAACATCCACACTATCTCTAAGAAGATTTTTCTGAAAAGAAAACTGAATTATCTGGAGCTCCCCTAAACTGAATATGATTATTTAGTAAATGAGAGTCAAAACCAGACTGGTGAAAAATCCAAGTGCCTGTGAAAAGGTAAGAATGTCCTTCCCTTCACTGCAAAATTGAATAGGTTTTGGGACTGAGGACTGCAGGAAACCATTTCCTTCCTTTGAGAACTACTTTGCCTCCTTTAACGCAGATTCAGTAATTATCCTATGGCTATCCTGCTGCTGCTATTTAGTTGCTGAGTCAGACTCTTTGCGACCTGTATCCCACCAGGCTCCTCTGTCCATGGAATTCCCCAGGCAAGAATAGTGGAATGGGTTGCCATGCCCTCCTCCAGGGGATCTCCCCAACCCAGGGATTGAAACCACATCTCTTAAATTTTCATTGCCAGGCGGGTTCCTTAACCCTACCACCACAGGGGGTTTTGAAACCCCCTATGGCTATAATGATCTTTAAAATACAGAGCATCTCACACAAAAGGCAATGCAAAGGAACGTGATGCCATTAATATTTTCAGATCAGGCAGAAAGCTGGAATTACAGAAGCGATTTCCTCTTGCTTTGATAGCAGGCCATTAACGTTACACATCTCCCTTAATCTCACAGACGGGCCTTTCATTTCCTCTTTTCCTAAGTAGTAACATAAGGCATTAGATATGATGCTATTATTTTCCCACTGTGGTTGTTCTGATACTGTACAGTCTGCTCAATATCTCTCACTTCTATTTTGTGCTGGACCTCACTGATATTTCCCAGGTGACTCCTCCACTTGCCATCTCAGGGTAGCCACAAAGCAGGCCCCAATTGTAACACATTTCCTACTCTTAGAGACTCATTCCTATTCCTGTTATGCAGTAAATAATGGAGATTTATATTTATATAACACTTTTAGTGCTTCAGAGCCCCTTATACTGTACTCTGCTTGTACAGTTTGATTTTCAAGATTTTTATTATAATTTCAAATCCAAAAGGTCTGTGAAGATGGATCCGTTTAAAGCTCCAATTTATCAAATGCTGTTGCTTTTCCTAAATTATGGCTAAACATAAGTGCTGCTTCAGAATGGACTAAAAGTATTTCTTTCTGTTGCCATTAAAAGCCTTCTAACCCTATCCTGGAGGCAGGTGGATAGCCTACCAAGCCCCAGTAGTTAAATAGATTTGTGGAGCAAAATTGACATCTAATGATGTATATATTGCACCAGTATGTGCAGCGTGGACAGGACAGCCATCAGGTTGTAAGCCAACGGGACGGAAGTTGCCATCTGGTCAACAGAGGTGAAAAAGTAGAAAGAGGAAGAACCAAGAGGCTGAACAACAGCAGTGGGATTGAATGGCTTGTTTAGGGCAAAACTCTGGAGAAGATTCTTAAATTCTCCAGCCCAGAGAGTTCTTTTTTTTTTAGTTGGAAGATAATTACTTTATAATATTTTGATGGTTTCTGCTATACATCAACATGAGTCAACTACAGGTATATATATGTCCCCTCCCTCCCACCTTCCTCCCCATCCCACCCCTCTAGATAGTCACAGATTACCAGCTTTGGTTTCCCTGCATCATACAGCAAATTCCCACTGGCTATCTATTTCACATTGGTTTGTATATGTTTCAATATGACTCTCTCAAGTCATCCCACCCTCTCCCTCCCCAGCTATGACCCTTAGTCTGTTCTTTAGGTCTAAGTCTCCTTTGCTGCCTTGAAAATAAGGTCATCAGAACCATCTTTCTAGATTTCATATATATGCATTAATAAACAATATTTCCACCAGGTCACGAAGAGTTGGACACTGCTGAGCGACTGAACTGGACTGAAATGATATTTGTCTTTCTGACTTACGTTACTCAGGTTCATCCTAGAGCCTATTATACCAAGTGACGTGTATATGCACCACAATTTCTTTATTCATTCATCTATCGATGGACATCTGGTTGCTTTCATGTCGTAGCTACTGTAAATAGTGCTGCAATGAATACTGGGTACATGTATCTTTTTCATCAATGGTTTCCTGAGGGTATATGCCTGCTAGGGAGCTTGCTAGGTCATATGATAGTTTTATTCTTACTTTTTAAAGGAATTTCTATACTGTTCTCCATAGTAGTTGTATCAGTTTGCATTCCCACCAGCCATGTGAGAGGGTTCCCATTTCTCTACACCCTCTCCAGCATTTATTGTTTGTAAATTGTTGTTTTAGATGATGGCCATTCTGACTGGGCTGGAAGAAGCACAAGCTGGAATCAAGATTGCCGGGAGAAATATCAGTAACTTCAGATATGCAGATGACACCACCCTTATGGCAGAAAGTGAAGAGGAACTCAAAAGCCTCTTGATGAAAGTGAAAGAGGAGAGTGGAAAAGTTGGCTTAAAGCTCAACATTCAGAAAACTAAGATCATGGCATCTGGTCCCATCACTTCATGGGAAATAGATGGGGAAACAGTGGAAACAGTGTCAGGCTTTATTTTTGGGGGCTCCAAAATCACTGCAGATGGTGCCTGCAGCCATGAAATTAAAAGATGCTTACTCCTTGGAAGAAAAGTTATGACCTACCTAGATAGCATATTGAAAAGCAGGGACATTACTTTGCCAACAAAGGTCCATTTAGTCAAGGCTATGGTTTCTCCAGTGGTCATGTATGGATGAGAGTTGGACTGTGAAGAAGGCTGAGTGCTGAAGAATTGATGCTTTTGAACTGTGGTGTTGGAGAAGACTCTTGAGTCCCTTGGACTGCAAGGAGATCCAACCAGTCCATTCTAAAGGAGCTGGGTGTTCTTTGGAAGGACGGGTGCTAAAGCTGAAACTCCAGTACTTTGGCCACCTCATGTGAAGAGCTGACTCACTGGAAAAGACTCTGATGCTGGGAGGGATTGGGGGCAGGAGGAGAAGGGGACGACAGAGGATGAGATGGCTGGATGGCATCACCAACTCGATGGACGTGAGTTTGAGTAAGCTCCAGGAGTTGGTGATGGACAGGGAGGCCTGGCGTGCTGCAACTCATGGGGTCGCAAAGAGTCGGACACGACTGAGCAACTGAACTGAACTGAACTGATTCTGACTGGTGTGAGATGGTATCACTGTAGTTTTGATTTGTGACCCCATGGACTGTAGCCTTCCAGGATCCACTGTCCATGGAATTCTCCAGGCAAACATACTGGAATGGGTTGCCATTTCCTACTCCAGGGTATCTTCCCAACCCAAGGATCAAACCTGGGTCTCCCACATTATGGGCTGATTCTTTACCATCTGAGCTACAAGGGAAGCTAATAATAAGTGATGGTGAGAATCTTTTCATGTGCTTATTAGCCATCTGTATGTCTTCTTTGGAGAAATGTCTGTTTAGTTCTTCTGCCCCCTTTTTGATTGGGTTGCTTGTTTTTCTGGTATTGAGCTACATGAACTGTTGTGTATTTTGGAGATTAATCCTTTGTCAGTTGTTCCATTTGTTATTATTTTCTCCCATCCTGAGGGTTGTCTTTCACCTTGCTTATAGTTTCCTTCATTGTGCAAAAGATTTTAAGTTTAATTAGGTCTCATTCGTATATTTTTGTTTTTATTTCCATTACCCTAGAGGTGGGTCATAGAAGATCTTGCTAGTGATTTATGTGAGATAAGAGTTTTATAATTTCTGGTTTTACATTTAGGCCTTTAATCCATTTTATTTTTGTGTATCATGTTAGGAAGTGTTCTAATTTGATTCTTTTACGCATAGCTTCACAATTTTCCCAGTACCACTTATTAGAAGAGACTGTTTTTTCTCCATTGTATATTTTTGCCTCCTTTGTCAAAGATAAGGTGCCCATACGTGCTTGGATTTATTTCCGGGCTTTCTATCTTGTTCCATTGGTCTATATTTCTTTTTTGTGCCAGTACCATGCCGTCTCGATGACTATAGATAGCTTTGTAATATAGTCTGAAGGTAGGAAGGTTTATTCCTTCAGTTCCATTATTCTTTCTCAAGATTTCTTTGGCTATTCAGTGTTTGTGTTTCTATATAAATTGTGAAATTATTCATTCTAGTTATGTGAAAAATACCGTTGATAGTTCGATAGGGATTGCACTGAATCTGTAGGTGGCTTTGGGTAGTATGGTCATTTTCACAATATTGATTCTTCTAATCCAAGAACATGATATATCTTTCCATATGTTTATGTCATCTTTAATTTCTTTCATTAATGTTTTGTAGTTTTATACATACAAATCTTTTGCCTTTTTAGGTAAATTTATTCCTAAATATTTTATCCTTTTTGTTGCAATAGTGAATGGGATTGTTTCTTTAATTTCTCTTTCTGATTTTCATTTTTAGCATACAAGAGTGCAAGGGATTTCTGTATATTAATTTTTTATCCTGCAAGTGTGCTTTATTCATTGATTACAAATATGGAACACTTCATGAATTTGTGTGTCATCCTTGTGCAGGGGCCTTGCTAATCTTCTCTGTATTATTCCAATTTTAGTATATGTGCTGTGAAGGAAGCACCCCAAGAGTTCTATGTGTGAAGATTTTACTGGAGGAAATTCCTGTGGGAAAGTGAAGCAGTTTAAGCTTCCACAGGCAGTCCAAGGCCCTTTAAGGAGGAGGTGAACATTGTCTCATACTTTACCCAAGAACTGGCCTTTCTTTAGGTCCAGAACTAATGATCACACAGCACAGTGTCTTACTCCTGGAAATGCTTTTCTTAGGCTATGTGTTAATGATTATAATTGTAACAAATCTTGCTGGGAAACTGTTTCTCAAGACTTGTACCCCTGATTACACAGCAACAGTATATCTACCCAGAGATGTTGCCCAGAACGCGTTCTCCCAGGATAAGCTTGTGCCAAAGTTATCTCAGGATGTGTGCCTTGGGAAAGGGTCTGGTGGAACTCTTAAATCTTGAAGTATTCTTTTTATCTATTTTCAGCAGCTTGTTGAAAAGTATATAAGGCCCCACTTAAACTAGTGAGATGGGTACTCTCCTGCCCCCTTCTGATGTCTATGTCAGGAGCTTTCTCTGTCCTGTCACTTTAAATAAAAATTTTCACACAAAGCTCTGAGTGACTGAGACATGTCTTTGGCCCCGGAGTTAAATCTTCTCCTTCAGAGACCATGAATCCGGTGGCACTGTTCACCATAAGCTATCATCTTGGGAGCTCATCCAGGATCTTCAAGACAAGGTAAGAATACTCAGAGCTGGGACTCTTCTGCCCTTTTACTGTAAAGTCTCTGCTTTTCTAACTCAGAAGCATATGGACTGAACTTCTTTTCCTGGTCTCTCTGACTTTTTTATAACTGCTTGGGGAATTAAAGCTACTAACCTAATGTACTGGATTCTAGACTTTCAGAGGACTTGAAATCCATGCTGTTACTATGTTTTTCTAGCCATACCCCCATTCCAAGTTTTACAGGACACTGCAGACAGGAACACATTAGAGAGCTAGCTGGAGCTGGAGCTCCAGGGACATCTCTCAGACTGGAAATCATCATCCTGACCCAAGAGACCCAGAAGCAAATTCTTGTCACGGCTATGCCTCCGGACTGTATGGATGGAAACATTGCTGGTGAGCATAACATTCCTGAGGACACAGATCAGGGAACTCCAGATTTAGGCGGATTGGAAATGTACCAGACTTCTTCCCTTGGTAGTCCTAGCTCTTAGTGGACCAGAAAAAGCCCACCAGTGGCTCTTGTCTCAACTCCTTAGATATTCATTTTGTACAATCTGCTGGACAGGATTAGAAAGGTTGACCTTGACACTCCATGAACATGAAAGACTATTTTTTCCTCATAGGCCAGCCTTGCATCATCTCCTTTGTTATCACATAGACTCATGTGGCAACTTTCAGAAGGGATACAATGGGTTTTCCATTCATCCTTTTATGACTTGCCACTTCTACTTGCAGGCAAAAATATGCTCAAGAATGTGCACAGGCACAAAAAAGATGGATGTCTTCCCTAGTGGTCTTAGCTTGGGAGACATTCCAGAAGGCTACTCTGCTCCACAGTGGCGGCACCAGAGAAAAAGGGGAAATCAAGCCAAGGTTTTAATGGTGAGGAACTGGACATCAATCTGGGATGCCATCAGGTCTACCCCTGGTGCATCTCCACCCCGCCTCGGTGGTAGAACGGGGAGGGACGATAGTGAGACACCTGCATCAGCAAGAGACAGGTTAACTCCAGCCAGGGAAGGAAGCTTAGGTGGAAGACCTGTCTCCACCCGCATCTAGAGCAGGGAGGGATGCCTCCGGTAGAAAAAAAGTATGGCACTGGGTGCTGCTTTTTTCTCTCTTACAGATGGGAGCTAGCAGTTCCAGAACCACTCCTTTGAGTTGTATCTTGAAAACCTGAGATAAGTTTAATCCCCAAAGCCTAAAAAGTCCCTTATACACAGTCTTTCTTTGCTTTAAAAGAAGACCTCGCCTGCTCAGAGAGGACAATCTCTGCTGGGACAACTTCTTATCAGTCTGTCTACCCCTGTCATCAGAGCCAATTCGAACACTCTTGGGTTTAAATTTTTATCTATGAAACTATGACTACAAAAAGGAGAGATGACATTTTTTGACACTGAATGGCCATGACATTCTTTAGACTCCTGAGAAAACTGGTTAAAATGAAATCTTTTTGAAACTGCAAAATTGGTTCTCTTTGCACAATTTCCTTGTAAAATTAGGAAAAAGCTGGCTTGTTGAAATACTTTTTTTTGAGCTCTACTTCTGCTTGAGAAACAAAAACATGCCTAGGAAAAAAATCTGAAGTTAACCCTTATAATGTCCTTGAGATACACAGCCCATTCTGTCTGGGACTCCACCATGAGAAAACTGGTAGAACTTCAAGCCAAGGGAAAGAAAAAAAGGGCAAAGAGACAGTTTAAATTTCAAGTGGAAAACTGTGAGGTCTCTGTCCAGATTTATGTGTGTCTCAGTATGTTACTGTCCTTGGATAAAATTGCTAAAGGCTAATTGGTCACTAAGCTCTATTTAATTCGTCTAAAGAAAAGTAAGTGCTTAAAAATCAAATAGTTCTAAATTCAAGAAAATTAAAATGAATTGCAGGCATATGTGAACTGGGAGATAGTCACTATTGAATTGCTATCTGGTATTGATGTTTGTTTATTGATTTAATTAACACATTGTGAAGATACAAATGACGTAAGTTTGGGTGATTTATGTTTACCAATCTACAAAATGATGATATAAAGTACAGTTCATGGTTGCAATAAAGAATGGGATTACATTTTATTAAGGAAAAAGAAAGTAAGTCTAAACTAACAGGTGACTGTTTCTAAATGGGCAAATGGAGTGTTTAATACAGAAAGTGTAAAAAAAAAAAAAAAAGGGCTTGTGACAAGTGGAAGAGAGTTTTGTGCATGGTATAAGTTTCTTAAGGCTTTAAACTGCCTTTGAACTCTTTTTTTGTTACTTTGACTTAGTGAATAACCATTGTTTCACAGTGAATGTAAGCTGGTACCAAACTGGAATTTGGTTTTTTCTCCCTATTAAAAGAACAAAGTTTTCTTGAAATATGGTTTTTGATAACAGATTATGGCATGCATAGACAAAGCTTGTTCTGCTTCTACAAAAATTAACCCTTCATCAGGGAATTTAAAATGGATAAACAATGGCTATAAACCAAACAGCTGGGGCTATGGGAAATCCAAGATGGCCACGTGGCTTTTCCTGGCTCCCTGACAAACTTAATTTTAGTTGATAAGAGAAAGCTTTTTCTGGCTTCAGGGTTAATATCTCACAGTGGATTTAAAAAATGGTTAAAATGTGTCCTCTACAACCTCCAGTTACTGGAGCATGCGCTTTGCTGGACAGGTCGTACAGACACTGGCAAAAAAAACTTCATGAGTTTCTTGGAGACTATTGCTTTCACTGGCATCCTCTGTTGTTAGGCAAGGATGGCAGACAAAGGGACTGGTTGCATGAGATTAAATAGAATTCTAAATATGATTACAATTTTCATGATTTTTTTTCTGACATATCACTGGCTTCTAATCTTTGTTTTCGGATATAAAGAAGCTGTTCTCAAGTCACTGATGGTTTAAAACAATTTAGTGATTTACACCTGTGGGTAAAATTAAAACTTTTTTTCTCTCTGCCTAATCCCTTCAGAAATTGGAGACATTTGGGTTCTGAACAGCCTCATCAAAGTAAAAAAGACTGTCTCCAGACATATACAGAAATCTCAGAGTATACTGGGGAGCTCTAAAAGAGAAATCTACCCAACTGATGTCAGGCCTATGCCACCTAATATGTTTCACTGAATATCAAGTTCCAGTTTTGTTAATTAAGGTCTGTGTTTACTAGGGCTCACTTCTTAGATAGTTTCTTGTGGTTATGTTTCATTGCTAAGATGTTTAATTAAGTTATTAAAAAGGACACTCTGAGTTTGTTTATAAGCTTATCTCAATAACCAATCTTTTAATAAAGATCAGATGCTCCAGGTTCTACAACCTGGAGATTAACAGCAGGATGCAGTCATTTAACAAACTGAGTCAGATGACCTGGAGATGTCACTGGGCTATACCTAATGGAAGTTCTTGACTTCTTATGATTTTACTATTACTGCTAACTATAGTGTTTTCTCTATTGCCTGTTTCAAGAAGTGTTGTCAATTAAATTATCAACTGGGTGACTGAGCCACTGATATGATGATGGTGTACAGTTCCTTATGAAATCCATAGTTGTAATGATATGACTCTATATGTGAGAAGAAGCAACAAGAGGGAATATTTACCTGGACCAAGAGACTAGTGATACAGGTATGGTCCAGAGACTTTTGCTACTCACAGGGCCTAGTCCAATAACAGCACATAGAGTGAAATCTTCAACAGATCTGGGAATGAGCCTTCCCAGCACTGTGGAACACAATGGTCATGAAATGCCCCCCAAACCATGGTCAAACTGATGGCTATAGAGGGGCCCTGCTCTGGTAACTTGCACTTGCTGCCTGTATTTACAAAGATTAACTCATGGACACTACAGCTGCTGACCTTCAACATCCCCTGAAAGGAGTTTAGGGTGAAAATCAGAAATTAGACACTCACTCTGTGCTCTGGTGGCTCTGGTGACTTCCCTGGTGGCTCAGATGGTAAAGCGTCTGCCTACAATGCAGGAGACCCGGGTTTAATCCCTGGGTCAGGAAGATCCTCTGGAGAAGGAACTGGCAACCCACTCCAGTACTCTTGCCTGGAAAATCCCATGGACAGAGGAGCATAGTAGGCTCCTGCAGTCCATGGGGTCGCAAAGAGTAGGACACGACTGAGCGACTTCACTCTCTCTCACTCTCTGTGCTCTGAAAAAAAAAAAAAAAAGACAAAACAGGCCTTTGGACAGTTAGATAGTTTCAGGTAAAAATTTTCTTTGAGTCCTAATTCTTGCATCTTCTTATATCTAGAAAAACACTAAAACTGTTAATGGTGACAACTACATTGGCTTATATATTAATACCACAATAAGAGACTAAAACCTACTTAGACAAACAGACCATTGGCTACCTGGCTATAAGTCTCTCTAAAACAGCTGTCTATATTGGGGTTCAGACTCATTCTTCTAAGAGGAAACGGTAAGGTTTATTTTGTCTGTTAAGGTTCAGGTTGGCATTCTTTCAACTACTTCTAACTGAGTTTGTTATACCTACATTCAAAATGTATATAAACATGCCAAATGGCCCCATTCTTATAAACAGGGCAGCCCAAGCATTGACTCTGTCTAGACCAGGATCAAAGTTACTATCAAATGTGACCTGATTCTTATTTTTCGTTGGACCCCTGACTATAATAATTCCTTTACTGATTTTTGGTCTCTGCATTTTTAATCTGTTTGTTTAGTTTGTTCTTTCTAAAGGATACAACGGTTTCCCAGACAAAGTAATGGTGATGCAGAGATTCTGGTCGCTCTTAAAAATGGACTCCCCTACACAACTGAGCAACTTCACTTTGACTTTTCACTTTCATGCATTGGAGGAGGAAATGGTAACCCACTCCAGTGTTCTTGCCTGGAGAATCTCATGGACAGAGGAGCCTGGTGGGCTGCTGTCTATGGGGTTGCACAGAGTCGGATACGACTGAAACGACTTAGCAGCAGCAGATGTTCCACTCTGGTCACAGACACAATTTTGGTTTATAAGCTCTCCTTGGTGGAAAAGTATCTTGACTTTTGTAACTGTAATCATATTATTCTTGCTGTTTGCTCTTCATATCTATAACTGTATAATGAATTTTGTATCTAAGAGGCTTGAGGCATTTAAGTTACAAATGATCAAGCTCCTATGATTACCACAGGCTTTTCCAACTATTACTTGGGGCCCTTGGATCAGAGATCCTCAGTATGAGGGTAAGGAGAATATGGTGCTTCAACAATTTAGGGTCTGCGCGCCTTACCAGCAGGAAGAAGTTACAGAAAGATTTCTCCACCCTCTTCCCTGGCAACCGTATTCTCCTAAAAGAAAAAGGGTGGAATGAAAGAGCTAAAGCTTAGGCAGACAGTCCAAGGCCCTTTAAGGAGGAGGTGAACATTCTCTCATACTTTCTTTAAGCCTTGTACAACAATGTATCTTACCCAAGAACTGGCCTTTCTTTAGGTCCAGAACTAATGATCACAAAGCACAGTGTCTTACTCCTGGAAATGCTTTTCTTAGGCTATGTGTTAATGATTATAATTGTAACAAATCTTGCTGGGAAACTGTTTCTCAAGACTTGTACCCCTGATTACACAGCAACAGTATATCTACCCAGAGATGTTGCCCAGAACGTGTTCTCCCAGGATAAGCTTGTGCCAAAGTTATCTCAGGATGTGTGCCTTGGGAAAGGGTCTGGTGGAACTCTTACAATCTTGAAGTATTCTTTTTATCTATTTTCAGCAGCTAGTTGAAAACTATATAAGACCCGTTTGAATTAGTGAAGTGGGTACTCTCCTACCCCCTTCTGATGTCTATGTCAGAAGCTTTCTCTGTCCTGTCACTTTAAATAAAAATTTTCACACAAAGCTCTGAGTGACTGAGACCTGTCTTTTGTCCTGGGATTAAATCTTCTCCTTCAGAGACCACGAATCTGGAGGCACTGTCCACTGTTCACTGTAAGCTATCAAAAGAAGATAGAGAAGGGAGTGAAAAAAGATTGGAGAGCTATCAGATTGTGGAACATAGTCTGAACCTGAGTGAAGGAGATGAAGAGGGAAGGATGGGAGCATGTAGCTCCTACACCACAGTGAAATCTAAGGAAGTTTTGTTAAGACCATCGGGGAGTCCATGAGCCAAATTCAGTCATCAGATGAGTCCCATGCCTCCATCAATAGGCCTGCCTGACTATCCCTGCTGCTGTCAGTCATCAGAAGGTAGTGATTAATTTCAGGGTAGCAGCTGGGCCCTTGGCCAATGACTCTTTCAGCAGTTGGGGGTCTGCAAGACATATTGTCATGACAGTCATAGGATTCCTATGAAATTCACACATTTGATATTTAAGATATGTGTTTTTTGAGAATTATACCTCATATACTTTATGGAAATCATATATTGCCAACATTTCTGATGTTTTTCAGGAGGGAAGATGAGTCCCTGCCAATATTCCACTGAAGAAACTAATAAAATACTGTGCAAGACATATGACTAAACATGAAATACAATATCTGCAAAGTGGCTTCTGTTGCGTTGCTTTTCTTTTCTTTCATCAGTTCAGTTCAGTTCAGTTCAGTCGCTCAGTCATGTCCGACTCTTTGCAACCCCATGAATTGCAGCACGCCAGGCCTCCCTGTCCAGCACCATCTCCCAGAGTTCACTCAAACTCACATCCATCAAGTCAGTGATGCCATCCAGCCATCTCATCCTCTGTGGTCCCCTTCTCCTCCTGCCCCCAATCCCTCCCAGCATCAGAGTCTTTTCCAATGAGTCAACTCTTTGCATGAGGTGGCCAAAGTACTGGAGTTTCAGCTTCAGCATCATTCCTTCCAAAGAACACCCAGGACTGATCTCCTTTAGAATGGACTGGTTGGATCTCCTTGCAGTCCAAGGGACTCTCAAGAGTCTTCTCCAACACCACAGTTCAAAAGCATCAATTCTTCAGTGCTCAGCCTTCTTCACAGTCCAACTCTTTCATAGTGATTTCCAAAAGGGAAGGGTTCATCCCTGAGTCTGCATGTTTGCCACAAACCACAACCAAAAAAGAGAATGAAAAAATGGTGATCCACAGTCGTGGTTCTGTCACACACATGTGGTGAAACACTGGAAATGTTACATCACCTGGGCTTTAGGTTTCTCCTTATTGATATGCTATGGCTGGATTAGATTATCTCTGAGCTCTCTTTCAGCTCAGAAATGTTGAGAGTTGAATGCTCTCCACTGAAATATCAAATAATAGCTCAAGAAACTAACATATGGATTCAATGTACTTATAATTTGGAGAAGTACCAAACATTTTGTTAAAATATGTAGAGGAAATTAAGCATATTGCCTTAATGATCCATGAAACCCACATGATTGTGTAGGGTCTGGGCAGGAAATCAGTCATAGAAATGGTTGCCTTAGCTGACATACGTTCCAGAGTTAAGGCTGTTCCAGACCTGAGCCGCACAGCAAGGAACCACAAGTTCCTACCAACTGAGGGTCTTGTTGAATGTGTGCAGGCTACACTGTCCTTCAGTCTCTGATCTGCTAGATTAAACCTAAAAATAATCATTCTCAGGCTATGAAGCAAACATGACCCCTGATTGCATCACTAATAGAAAGGGTGTTTTGTTGTTTTTGATGGAACAGATTTTAAAAATATGCCCCACATTTGAAGATTTTTGCCTGATGCATTTTGGATCTAAAATGGGTAGTTGGTTCTGAGTCTGTTCTGACTTTTTCCATGAATTAACTGCCTGAAGAGAGAAGGATTTCAGGTTCCAAGAAGTTTTCTTAGATAAAGAAGTTTTTATAAAATCATCCTGAATCCACATTTGGAGGTCTATAGCTATTTTAATTCATCCAACTTCATCAAAATACAGTAGGCTTTAATTAAATCAAAACACAATTACAATTATGTTTTAAATGTTAGAAATCAACAAAATGTAATTTCTCAGAGAAATAAATTCTTCAGAGGAGAACTAAATAATGCGCAAATAGTGGCAATCAGAAGCAACAGACCTAATGATGGCCAAGATTTATTCTTGGAAAATTGACATGCTTTAAGAGCATACTACCTAAAAGTTTTAGGCACAGTCTCATAATATAACTTACTGATATGTGGAGTGGGAAATCTGATCAATACTCATAGCAAGAGTAAACACACCTTCATTATGAATTAGAGGAAGAATTGGCTCAATTAACTGGAGACAATAATTCATAAGGTTATTTTTGATGTATCTTGTAATTCTACAACTAATGATGAAAATAAAGGACAACATTTAGTTAAGTCAGTTTCTGTGATAAAACATTATTTATTAAGGCAACAAAGATAATGGGGAACAAGCCTGAGATAATACCACCAAAAATCTTACCAAGAATTAGACTGAATATAATTTGATTAAAAGACCACTGAGAATCCCCAGGGAATTTGATTCTGGAGGCCAGTGGGATTTGATTACAGAACTACACAGTACTGGGGAAACAGACTCTTGGAGGGCACAAACAAAACCTTGTGTTCACCAGGACCCAGAAGAAAGGAGCAGTGACCCCATAAGAGACTGACCCTAACTTGCTTGTGAGTGCTCAGCAGTCTCTGGCAGAGGCGTGGGTGAGAGTGGCCTGCTACAGGGTGGGGGGCACTACGTGCAAGGAATGCCTGCACAGGACCTTTTGAAGGAGGTCGCCACTATCTTCATTACCTCCACCATAGTTTGGTCTCAGGTCAAACAACAGGGAGGGAACACAATCCCACCCATCAACAGAAAATTGGATTACAGATTTACTGAGCTTGGCCCTGCCCATCAGAACAAGACCCAGTTTCCCCCACAGTCAGTCTCTGTCATCAGGAAGCTTCCATAAGCCTCTTATTCTTATCTGTCAGAGGGAAGACAGAATGAAAATCACAATCACAGAAAACTAATCAAACTGATCACATGGACCACAGCCTTTCCTAACTCAATGAAACTATAAGCCATGCCATGTAGGGCCACTCAAGACTGACAGGTCATGGTGGAAAGTTCTGACAAAAAAGTGGTCCACTGGAGAAGGGAATGGCAAACCACATCACTATTCTTGCTTTGAGAACCTCATGAACAGTATGAAAAGGCGAAAAGATATGACACTGAAAGATAAACTTGTCAGGTCAGTAGGTGTCAAATATGCTACTGGAGAAGAGTAGAGAAATAACTCCAGAAAGAATGAAGAGATGGAGCCAAAGTGAAAACAAAGCCCAGTTGTGGATGTGACTGGTGATGGAAATAGCGTCTGATGCTATAAAGAACAATATTGCATAGGAACCTGGAATGTTAGGTCCATGAATCAAGGTAAATTGGAAGTAGTCAAACAGGAGATGGAAAGAGGGAACATCGACATTTTAGGAATAAGTGAACTAAAATGGACTGGAATGGGGGAATTAATGCGGATGACCATTATATCTACTACTGTGGGCAAGAATCTCTTAGAAGAAATGTAGGAGCTCGTATAATCAACAAAAGAATCTGAAATGCAGTACTTGGGTGAAATCTCAAAAACAACAGAATGATCTCTGTTTATTTCAAAGGCAAGCCATTCAATATCACAGCAATCCAAGTCTATGCCCCAACCAGTAATGCTGAAGAAGCTGAAGCTGAACGGTTCTATGGAAACCTACAAGACCTTCTAGAACTAACACCCAAAAAAGATGTCCTTTTCATCACAGGGGACTGGAGTACAAAAGTAGGAAGTCAAGAAACAGCTGGAGTAACAGGCAAGTTTGGCTTGTAGTACAAAATGAAGCAAGGCAAAGACTAACAGAGTTTTGCTAAGAGAAGGCACTGGTCATAGCAAACACCCTCTTCCAACAACACAAGAGAAGACTCGATACATGGACATCACCAGATGGAAAATAACGAAATCAGGTCAATTATATTTCTTGCAGCCAAGGATGGGGAAGCTCTATACAGTCAGTAAAAACAAGACCGGGAGCTGACTGTGGCTCAGATCATGAACTCCTTATTGATAAATTCAGACCGAAATTGAAGAAAGTAAGGAAAACCACTAGACCATTTAGATATCACCTAAATCAAATCCCTTATGATTATAGAGTAGAAGTAACAAATAGATTCAAAGGAGTAGATCTGATAGACAGAGTGCCTAAAGAACTAAGGATGGAGGTTTGTGACATTGTACAGGAGGCAGAGATCAAATCACCCCCAGGAAAAAGAAATGCAAAGAGGCAAAATGGCTACGTGAGGAAGCCTTACAAATAACAGAAAAGAAGAGAAGCTAAAGGCAAAAGAGAAAAGGAAAGATACACCCATTTGAATGCAGAGTTCCAATGAATAGTAAACAGAGATAAGAAAGCCTTCCTCAGTGATCAGTGCAAAGAAATAGAGGAAGACAATAGAATGGGAAAGCCTAGAGATCTCTTCAAGAAAATTAGAGATACCAAAGGAATATATCATGAAAAGATGAGCACAATAAAGGACAAAATTGGTATGGACCTAACAAAAGAAGAAGATATTAAGACGAGGTGGCAACAATACACAGAAAAAATGTAGAAAAAAGATTTCCATGATCCAGATAATCACAATAGTGTGATCACTCACCTAGAGCCAGACATCTTGGAACACAAGTTCAGGTGGGTCTTAGGAAGCATCACTACGAACAAAGCTAGTAGAAGTGATGGAATTCCAGTTGAGTTATTTCAAATCCTAAAAAATGATGCTGTAAAAATGTTGTACTCAATATGCCAGCAAATTTGGAAAACTCAGCAGTGGCCACAGGACTGGAAAAGGTGAGTTTTCATTCCAATCCCAATTAAAGGCAATGCCAAAGAATGTTCAAACTACCGCACAATTGCACTCATCTCACATGCTAGCAAGTAATGCTCAAAATTTTCCAGGCCAAGCTTCAACAGTACATGAATGGTGAACTTCCAGGTGTTCAGATTTAGGAAAGGCAGAGGAACAGAGATAAAATTGCCAACATCCATTGGATCATTGAAAAAGGAAGTAAGATCCAGAAAAACATCTACTTCTGTTTTATTGACTATGCCAAAGTCTTTGACTGTGTGGATCACAACACACTGTGGAAAATTCTTCAAGACATGGGAATATCAGACCACCTTACCTGCTGCCTGAGAAATCTTTATGCAGGTCAAGAAGCAATGGTTAGAACTGGACATGGAACAACTGACTGGTTCCACATTGAGAAAGCAGTACGTCAAGGCTGTATATTGTCACCCTGCTTATTTAACTTACATGCAGAGTACATCATGCAAAATGCCAGGCTGGATGAAGCACAAACAGGAATCAAGATTGCCAGGGGAAATATCAATAACTTCAGATATACAGATGACACCACCCTTATGGCAGAAAGTGAAGAACTAAAGAGCCTCTTGATGACAGTGAAAGAGGAGAGTGAAAAAGTTGGCTTACAACTCAACATTCAAGACACTAAGAATATAGCATCTGCATCCCCTCATTTCATGGCAAATAGATGGGGAAACAATGGTAACAGTGACAGACTTTATTTTGGAGGGCTCCAAAATCACTGAAGATGGTGACTGCAGCCATGACATTAAAAGACGCTTGCTCCTTGGAAGAAAAGCTATGACCAACATAGAAAGCATGTTAAAAAGCAGAGACATTACCTTGCCGAGAAAGGTCCATCAAATCAAAGGTGTGGTTTTCCAGTAGTCATGTATGGATGTGAGAGTTGGACTATAAAGAAAACTGAGCACCAAAGAATCGATGCTTTTGAACTGTGGTGTTGGAGAAGACTCTTGAGAGTCCCTTGGACTGCAAGGAGATCCAACCAGTCCATCCTAAATGAAATCAGTCCTGACTATTCATTGGAAGGACTGATGCCGAAGCTGAAACTACAATACTTTGGCCACCTGATGCGAAGAACTGACTGATTGTAAAAGATCCTGATGCTGGGAAAGATTGAAGGCAGGAGGAGAAGGAGATGACAGAGGATGAGATGGTTGGATGGCATCACCAACTCAATGGACATGAATTTGTTCAAGTTCCTGGAGTTTGTGATGGACAGGGGAACCTGGAATGCTGCAGTTCATGGGGTCACAAAGAGTCGGACACAACTGAGCAACTGAACTGAACTGAACTGAACTGAAAAGACAACAGACAAAAGATAGTGCCAGCCATCTCCTGTACCTGGTTGAAATACCTGTAATATTTCTCTAATACATCCAAAGCAATTAAGAAAACAAAAGGGCAGCTACCTGTTTTTCAGTGTTCACCAAAAGAGCCACCTTGTTCTTATTTGTCTTGGTCTTGTTATCAACAGACTTAAAAAAGTTCTAATTTGAAGTAACTGGCCAGGAATAATGAAGGTGACCAAAAAGGAGAAGACCCAAGCCAGTGAATGATTATCATAGGCCCTCACTCACCTAAAGTGAGAGTCTTTATAGAAACTAAAAGAAAGCAAATTTATATTCCAGTCTGTACTAGCAAATACTAAGCTACTCTGAGATACATGGAAACTGGGTTCTAGACCTGACCCTGCTGTGAACTCACTGGCACATGTCACTTAGGCTTTTTGGGTTCCAGCAGCATCTGTAAATGTGAGAACCTCGCACGTGGGAGCTCTTCCTTCTACAAGTCACCCTATCTCTTTGACTCTAACACTTCAAGACCATCACCACACAGTCCAGAGCACATAAGCAGGAATAGTGGAACAGCTAATAGGAAAAATCAACACTAACTCATCTAGCCTCTTAAGTCTCAGCCATTTTTAAAAAGACTTTTTCTTGATGTGAACCATTTTAAAGGTATTTATTGAATTTGTTACACTATTGCTTCTGTTTTATGCTTTTTTTTTTCTGTGGCCACGAAACATGTGGGATCTTAGCATCCTGACCAGGGGTTGAACCTGCACCCCTGCACTGGAAGGCCGAGACGTAAGCACTGGACTACCTCAGGAGGAGGAGGACCTGAGGAGTCCCTCTCAGTCGTTTTTGTTGAGGAGTTTTTGCTAATCATCCACCTTTATGAGCTTTAGCCAGTTTTTCCTGCTAGGCAGTTCCTCATTTTATTTCTAAGAACTACACATCAGAAACCTTTTTGTTGCAAACCAATGACCCTCGGGTTAACCAGCCTTCTGAGGTGTTTTGTTTGGTCCTAAAGAACTGTACTCAGCTTGAAAGGCAAGGTCACTGGGCAAGAGCTTTGTAGTGCAGGCAGCTGCCCCCTTCTTGTGCTGATGATTCACGCTTGACCTCTGTAGACCTGAATTTTCATCCCTTACACGGAGATAAGCTTTGTTTTCACATAAACCAGGAAAAGTACACTGATGCACAGAATATTTTTTAAACACTTATTTTCAAATAATTGGTACTTTTCCTTTCTCCCTCAAAACTTCAGGGAACCATAGGTGCTTAGCGACACAACACTAAGAAGGGACATACACACACAGAGAGACTCAAACACACAAAAATAATTCTACTTCGATGATGTTATATAGAGTTTTGCAGTTAGAAAAATATCAAAAATAATCTCAATTTTTAGCCCATACATATGTTTTGGTTGTTTTGGTAAACAAAATCTTCTTTGAACTTAAAAAAGATGGAGAAAATGGGATAGAGACTGTTAACTGGAGGAGAACAAAATCTTTCTGAAGCTTCTGAATTGCCAAGGTCACCTTCTGGCCCCAAGTGAAAATTGTTCAGTTGTGTTCGACTCTTTGCTACCCTGTGGACTATACAGCCCATGGAATTCTCCAGGCCAGAATACTGGAGAGGGTAGCTGTTCCCTTCTCCAGGGGATCTTCCCAACCCAGGGATTGAACCCATGTCTCCTGCATTGCAGGTGGATTCTTTACCAGCTGAGCCACAAGGGAAGACCAAGAATACTGCAGTGGGTAGCCTATTACTTAACCAGTGGATCTTCCTGACCCAGAAATTGAACCGGGGTCTTTGCAGGAGGATTCTTTACAAACTGAGCTATCAGGGAAGCCCAGAATCCCTGATATCTGGCCCTGGAATCATGATATTAATATTATTCTCAAAAAAAAATATTATTCTCTTTGCTGAGAAGAAGTTTAGTCATGACTCTCTTAATTGTTTCCCTAAATTTCTACCCTTCACATCCATTTCTTAATTCTGAGTATTCTGCACACAGAGAACCTTATTCTATGAAATGAGTTATTCCAAATTCTGTACACAATAGAGCTGCCTTAGTTCCTTTGAAAGTGAAAGTGAAGTAGCTCAGTCGTGTCCAACTCTTTGTGACCCCCATGGACTGTAGCCCACCAGGCTCCTCAGTCCATGGGACTTCCCAGGCAAGAATACTGGAGTGGGTTTCCATTTCCTTCTCCAGGGGATCTTTAGTTCCTTTACTTGGTTACAATTGTTCACTATAAGCTTGTGTCTGTGCAGATTTCAGGACTTAGATATCTTTAGGGATTAATTTCCCTCCTTTCTGTGGAACCAGCACAGAGAAGTCCAAATGTTCTCCTGGGCTAATTAACTACTTTGGGAGCCCGGCATCTCAGAGTAGAAAGAGTTCTCAAAGGTCATTTAGTCTAACCATTCATCAGACACTTAAACCTCATCTGTCATTTAATGTTGGTAGTTAAAATATGGCATGTTTATTTATCTTTACTGAAAAAGGACTGATGCTGAAGCTGAAACTCCAATACTTTGACCACCTGATGCAAAGAACTGACTAATTAGAAAAGACCCTGATGTGGAGAAGGGTTGAAGGCAGGAAGAGAAGGGGACGACAGAAGATGAGACAGTTGGATAGCATTACCGACTCAATGGACATGAGTCTGGCAAGCTCTGAAAGCTGGTGATGGACAGGGAAGTCTGGCGTGCAATAGTCATGGGATTGCAAAGAGTCAGACGTGACTGAGTGACTGAACTGACTGACTGACTGAAAAAGAACTCTCTCTGGTAAAGCATGCCACACCAGATCAAGGCAGCCTTGTTAAGTCTTATGGTGAGCTCACATCACTTCCTATTTCTACTCATATCGTCAGTTCTGTACTTATTGTGCCTAAAGTGACATTTCTTAATACATTTTGATGTCCCTGCATTACTGCCTGTTTCTGCACCCTAGAAATTTCTAATCCCTTCAAGTCATTGCTTCACCAGTTTAATGGTTCTTTGGTAAATTTGGTCCAATCAATTTTTGCCAAAAAAATAATGCCCAACTCAGGCTACTCAGGCAGCCCTAGCGGTAAAGAACCCTCCTGCCAATGCAGGAGACATAAGAGACTTGGGTTTGATCCCTGGATCAGGAAGCTCCTCTGGAGAAGGGCATGGTAACCCACTCCAATATTATTGCCTGGAGAATCTCATGGACAGAGGAGCCTGTCAGGCTACAGTCCACGTGGTCGCAGAGTCAGACACGACTGAAGTGACTTAGCATGCATGCACAATACCCAGTTCAGAATAGGACACTTTCTACGACTTGAGTTCCTGAACAGAAATTCCAGCTTCGTCCTGGATGTACTAATATCTAAATCACATTTCTGGGCAAGGGCTCATCCTTAACAGTTCTGTGAAACACTGGGGGGATTAATGAAGCCAGACACAGCTGTTAAAGTTTCCTTCCTGGAGAAATTTACCTGAGATTCATAACTCTTTCCCTACTCTTCAAAACTGAACAAAACTATTAACAAAATGAAAATGAAAATCTGGTTCATTTATGTTTCAGGCTAAAAATTTTATTCAGTTTTTTTATACCTGCAATTTCTTCGTTAATATTTAATTTAGATTTGAGTAATGTACTCGGTTTTATTTGTGTGTGTTGCAGATATTTTTATCTGCTGAAATGCTTTGATTATTATTATATATTCTATTCTAGCATTTTGTAGGAATGTCACTTCCATTTTCTACTCATTTTATCTCCATCCTCCCAGACTAGCCCAGAGCAGTTGTATGTGGAGATAGCTGACTAGATTTTCAGGCTAATTTGGTTTCTTATTCTTAGTATACTCTTATGGCTCACAGCTACGGCCAGGTTGCAGTCAAACTGAACATGTGGAAGCTGGTGGAGTGCAGGATGGGCTGTACCAAGGAGACATGGGAGAATTCATGCTCTGCAGGTTCACAAAACTCACAAGAAAAAAAGAATTCTAACTATGTTGTGTACATCCTCAGTCATGTCTGACTCTTTGCAATCCCATGGACAGTGGCCCAGAAGGCTCTTCTGTCCATGGGGTTTCCCAAGCAAGAATACTGGAGTGGGTTGCCATTTCCTTCTCTAGGGGATCTTCCTGACCCAGGGATCGAACCCACGTCTTCCACATCCCCTGCATTAGTAAGTGGATTCTTTACCATTACACTACCCAGGAAGCCTAACAATGCATGGTAACAGATGTTAATTAAACAGTGTGGTGATCACATGCCAATAGTATATACAAAATATATTTCTTAATTTAAAAAAATAATTCAGGAAACCCAGTATCTTCAGAAAGCAGAGAGAAAGCAAAGAATCTACCCTCATATGATCTCAAACTCATCATCATATTAATCAGGTTGGGCCCTGAATAAATGACTTCTTCCCCCTCCCCCAGCCTGCCTCCATCTCCTGCCCACCCCCACTCCCACCTCAGCAAAAACATTTCCAGAAATGCTAGTACTCCCCTTCTGCTACCAGCTTATCAGGGGTTGAAAGTTGTGTGGCAGGAAAGTATCTTCATCTCTGTTCTAGCCTGTTCACAGATGATCTCATTTCATCTGCACAAAAGACCTGCAAAGCAGTTACTGTTAGTCTCATTTTACAGATTAGGTAGTTGAGGTTCATAAAGGTGAAAAAAATTATCCAGAATATTACAGCTACTAAGGTTATTAATAATGGTGCTCTCATGGGGTCATGGGGTCATGTTCCACCTCCCTGGAAATCTATGCTTTTTTTTTTCTTCTAATTGCACTAAATTACCATGAATCCTATTTTTTCTAAGAATATGTCCTTTATACAACAACGACAACAAAACGGAAGCAGTATCACATGCTTCAGGGGAAAACAAAAACAAACAAACAAGACACAGTGAAATCTCTCACCCCAGATCAGGAGGCTGCAAACTTTTTCTCTAAAGGGCTAGATGAATATTTTAGGCTTTGCTGAGTACGTGATCTCTGTGACACCTCTGAGACGCTGCCAAGGTGGGATGAAAGCAGCAGTAGACAAGAGGGAAACAAATGAAAGCACCTGAAAAACAAACACTTTTTACAAAGCTTTATTTACAAAAGCACGTGTGAATTTGAACCTCTCCTGGGGATCCATACACCGGAAGAACTGGGTTGCCCAAGAAGACCTCTTTCCTCCCTGTCACCATGCTATGCGGCCATGCAAAAGCATGGGAGATCACCTTTTTAGGAGGGACAGGATATCTAATGTGATACATCTGATGAGAAGGGCCAACTCATCAGAAAAGTTCCTGATGCTGGGAAAGACTGAAAACCAAAGGAGAAGAGGGCATCAGAGGATGAGATGGTTGAATAGCATCACTGACTCAAGGGACATGAACTTGGGCAAACTCTGGGAGGTAGTGAGGGACAGGGTGGCCTGTTGCGCTGCAGTGCATGGGGTCACAGAGTCAGACGTGACTTAGCGACTCAACAACAACAGGATATCTGAAAGGTCTGACCTGTTTTGCACAAGTCAAGAGAAGCAAACAAGAATTTGCTTCTTCAGTTGTTCAATATGTGCTCTTCATAGATGGCAAACATATTTTCCAAACTTAACGTGAATTTTTTGACAGTTTTTTGAGGAAAACAACTAAATCAAGAATGAGCATAATGTTTTCTAGTTGATTTCAGTAGTACCTTACCCTAATCAGAAATTATGTGCATAACTGCAGGTAGTCTGAAGGTAAACTGCAGGTAATACCTTCATAGTATTTTGTCCCTGTCTTTTAGATAACTTTATTTTCCCTTATTCTTATTCTATTTTCAATTAAGCTTAACAAGGAAGAATAATTTGGGAGAAAAATAAAAGTCATGAACTCTACTTTTTTATTTTCAATTTAGAAATTACATCTGTACAAAGTTTTCACCCAGAACAAATACATTTTAAAAATAATTAATACTGAGAGGAAAGACAGTGGAACAATAAGTAACTGTCATCGTGTGGCAGGTTGACATTTAAAAGATTTAAATTTAAAATTATATTTTTGAAAGGATATTATTTCTTTACTGTGTTAATTGAACTACTTCCAAGGAACAGCTCAAGGAAGAGTCAAATTAAGTTTATCAATGTTTTCTAAAATATCCATGAATGTTATTAACTCTCTTTTCTTGTAATAGGCACAACCACACTTATAACAGACATAAGCCAGCAATTATTCAATCTTGCTATCTCTTAACAGATCAACAATGAATTAGGGCTCTTCTGGTAGCTCAGTGATAAAGAATCTGCCTGCCAATGCAGGAGACCTGGGTTCGATTCCTGGGTTGGAAGATCCCTTGGAGAAGGAAATGGCAACCCACTCCAGCATTTTTGCCTGGGAAATCCCATGGACAGAGGAGCCTGGTGGGCTACATGGGGTCTCAAAGAGTCAGACACAACTGAGCGACTAAAGAACAGAAGAACAGAAATTCAGAAAATAAACAAGAATTACAAGTATACATTGATTTGATAACCCACAGCAGGAGACAATTACATAAAATCTATCTGGAGATGAACATCATTCTTTTCACAAAAACCACAGTTAAAATTCTTCCAAAATTATATAAGTTATACAAGAAGAATGGATGGCCATATTTTCCATTTTCCTAGAAAATTTTTAGTGTTTGATAGGCCAGCCAACGGAGATATTTCATGGAGGATTTTGGCAAGGGCCTAATTGAGTTTTTCTGGGGCTATCAGTTGACGGTTCTGGATTTTCCCAATCATTATCATAAACTTTTTAAACTGATTATTTTGTGATATTTTGTACACTTGCAAAGAAAATAATAAGCTCTCCATAGATATGTCTTCCAGTTTTACAAAGCATTTAAATTAACAAGCATATTTAGCTGTTAATCTACTAAAGAATTTCCTGTAGCTTTCATTACTTCGGTTCAGTTGCTCAGTCATGTCCAACTCTTTGTGACCTCATGAACCGCAGCATGCCAGGCCTCTCTGTCCATCACCAACTCCCGGAGTCCACCCAAACTCATGTCCATTGAGTCAGAGATGCCATCCAACCATCTCATACTCTGTCATCCCCTTCTCCTCCTGCCCTCAATCTTTCCCAGCATCAGTCTTTTCAAATGAGTCAGCTCTTCACATCAGGTGGCCAAAGTATTGGAGTTTCAGCTTCAACATCAGTCCTCCAATGAAACCCAGGACTGATCTCCTTTAGGATGGACTGGTTGGATCACTTTTATAGTAATGTTTAAAATTAATGAAATTGTTTACTTTTTAAAGAGTCAACAGGGGAGCTAGAAATAAAAACCTCTTTGATTCCTTAGCATCCCAAAGTCATGAATTATTCCCAAATCATCAGTGTATCTGTTTAGCCTTACTAGTTAACACATTAATATGCTTTACAGGGTGACACAAGTTTGGCTAAATTAAACAAAATATGCTTTTCATGAAGAACTGGATACTATAAGAAAGTATAGAATAGTTATTGTATATTTACTGTTACTGCCCTTTTCATTTTTATAGTGGTGGTGGTTTAGACACTAAGTGTGTCCGACTCTTACGACCCCAAGGACTGTATAGCCAGCTAGTTTCCTCCGTCCATGTGATTTCCCAGGCAAGAATACTGGACTGGGTTGCCATTTCCCTCTCCACATTTTTATAGTAAGCCCTGTCAGTAAATAATATTAATTTAGGATTGGGTAAAGGAAGCTTCAAAAGCTCTGTTTTGTGAATGGACACAAATTGAACAAACACAGTCATAACATTCTCTTTCACTGGATAAGATTAGTAAGGAAGGAGGATTGATCGTTACACTAGTTATGTGAAAACAGTTAATTCATAATGCTGAAACAAATGCAAAAAAATAACTACTAGAAAGAAGCAGGTTAAATGATTCTGCTGCTGCTGCTAAGTCACTTCAGTCATGTCTGACTCTGTGCGACCCCATAGACGGCAGCTCACCAGGCTCAGAACGCTGGAGTGAGTTGCCCTTTCCTTCTCCAATGCATGAAAGTGAAAAGTGAAAGTGAAGTCGCTCAGTCGTGTCCGACTCTTAGTGACCCCATGGACTGCAGCCTTCCAGGTTCCTCCGTCCATGGGATTTTCCAGACAAAAGTACTGGAGTGGGGTGCCATAAATGATTCTAGGAACTCCTATATGCTGATATTAGTTCATGATCCCACCATCCAGTGTGGGAAAAACCTTTTGTAGCTTTCACATGATTTATCACATCTAAAATTATAATATAATTAGTCTACTTTTAGCATCCATCTACATTGGCTAGAATAAAATTCAAAAGGGTAGGCTCTCCACCTATTTTGTGCAATAATTATTCTAAACACCTAGGGAAATTATTGGGAGAAGGCAATGGCACCCCCTCCAGTACTGTTGCCTGGAAAATCCCATGGATGGAGGAGCCTGGTAGGCCGCAGTCCATGGGGTCGCTAAGAGTCAGACACGACTGAGCAACTTCACTTTCACTTTCCACTTTCATGCATTGGAGAAGAAAATGGCAACCCACTCCAGTGTTCTTGCCTGGAGAATCCCAGGGACGGGGGAGCCTGATAGGCTGCAGTCCATGGGGGTCGCACAGAGTCGGACATGACTGAAGAGACGCAGCAGCAGCAGCAGCAGCAGCAGCAGGGCAGTTATTTGGCAAAGAATAGTAAGAACATTCAATAAGAATAAACTTTTCTTTCTGAATCATAGTAGTAAAAGGATAAAGTTTAATTCCTCTTTTAAGGAGGGTTTTGTAATCATGGTGATTTAATTCAAATTTGGATAGAAGAGGTGTATTTTGCTCTGATGAAAACAGTTTAATAAGAAGACAGAAGAATTTTAGAAATTAGATATTAACTAGGGTGGGACTATGGGAAGTATTATTCAATTATTTTAGCTGCTGCTTTATGTTCTTGTCCTCTAGGATAAGGTAATTTGATTGGCTCAACACTAAGATGATAGGGGTCTGAAACAGATTTCTCTATGGAGTAATAATTCACTTTTTGTAATCTGCACATAAAAGAATAGTTAATATATCTGTAAAACTAAATAACTTGAAAGAACAACAGAAAGTACAACATACTATTTCCTCATATCTTAATTTTCAGTTTTTTAAAAAAGGATCATAAAACCTGTTTGGCTACTTTTGTATTTGCTGACACTTGTTTCTCTCTTTTTAGTGATGAATAGAATTTTATGTGTTAAAGCTAAGTATCTTCTAAAGCCTCTGGTATTTCCAAACTGAACATCTTCATTTTGTAGAAAAAGTAAACCAGAGAGGTTTCTTGAGTTATTTACTGTCATAGAGCTAATTAAGATACTAAATTTCTTTTAATCATAAATTATATCATCATATCGGAGAAGGCAATGGCAACCCACTCCAGTACTCTTGCCTGGAAAATCCCATGGACAGAGGAGCCTGGTAGGCTGCAGTCCATGGGGTCTCAAAGAGTCAGACATGACTGAGTGATTTCACTTTCACTTTTCACTTTCATACATTGGAGAAGGCAATGGCAACCCACTCCAGTGTTCTTGCCTGGAGAATCCCAGGGATGGGGGAGCCTGGTGGGCTGCTGTCTATGGGGTCGCACAGAGTCAGACATGACTGAAGCGACTTAGCAGCAGCAGCAGCATATCATTGTATATAACTCAAATGTTCAAAAATATATTATCATATATTCTATTGTAGTGTTTTAGTATGCAGCTTTGTTTAATTTTAGAATTCAATATTATTCTTTTCTGTTGTAGCAGGCAATTTAAAAAAAATTTTCCTGTTAAAAATGAAAAAAATCTCTGCTACTTTTTGAGAATGAGGCCAATTATATTTTTTCATTTTCCTTAGAAGAAAATGTATACTTCCTGTTGTTGAGGTTGAATTACATAACTATTTATTTAATAATGACATACAAGAAGCTTTTAGGGCAAAAAGGAATAACCAACTGAGAAAAATTTTCTCTAGGCTATGATTAGATTTTTCTTATTCACATTTTGTATATAGGATATGTATGACAATAGCACAAAGAAATGAAGAGTGAAATATGAATCAAGATCTCTTTTTGATGTTTACTGGCTTATGTTTTTATTTTGTTTAGGACTTAATATTTTAAGAAGGCTTAAAAAAAAAAAAGTCTGCTATAATTCCCAGTTTTACCATTAATGACTGTTTAGTAAATAAAGACAATGACTAAAATTTTTCAAGTAAAAAATTTCACCAGTCTTGCTGCCTGAGTAATTTTTAATATCTTTTTCTTGGTTTAATTAAATTATTTGACATCAGACATTTAAAATATATTATGCTTTAAGAAGGGCTTCCCTGGTGGCTCAGACGGTAAAGAAACTATCTGTAATGTGGGAGACCTGGGTTTGATTCCTGGTTTGGGAAAATCCCCTGGAGGAGGGCATGGCAACCCACTCCAGTGTTCTTGCCTGGAGAATCCCCATGAACAGAGCACCTGGCGGGCTATAGTCCATGGGGTCACAAAAAGTCAGACACAACTGAATAACTAAGCACAGCACAGAGAAAAGTTTAGCAATTTTAAAACAGAAAGAATAATCTTATATTTTAAATGTAAGTTTATTTTCTCCTCTGCTATTCTGAGGTAGAATTATTTTCCATTAAATACATATTTTATCACAGAATGTATTTAGAATTTGAATAACTTAAAATGCATATGATGCAATTTACTTCTTCCTGTTTTTCTTATTACCATGAAATTGAAAATTTTACTTCATGAAAGGAGAGATACTTTATACATTTTGTACAGTCTGCATTTCACAACTGCTCTCATAAATTGATCAAACATGAATTGCCTTTAAGTTATCTCCTGTTCTTAGCATGAATACTATAAATACATTAAAACAATGAATTCTCATATTAAATATGCAGACGGCTTGTAAGACCTTGATAGAAGACAATTTGGGGTTCCCTGATAGCTCAGTTGGTAAAGAATCCACCTGCAATGCAGGAGACCCTGGTTCAATCCCTGGGTTGGAAAGATCCCATGGAGAAGGGAAAGGCTACCGACTCCAGTATTCTGGCCTGGAGAATTCTATGGACTTATTGTCAACATGGTTGTGAAAAGTCAGACACAACTGAGTGATTTCACTAGACTATTGATGGAAAGAGTTGCCTTTGTCTCAACTGATTAATATTCAGGCTAATCCTGCTTTGTATGTTTATACCAAGCTCCCTTGAGAACCTTGGTACCTTTCTGTGACCAGTGTTAGGGAAGTGCAGCTGCTTCTTATTGAAACAAAGTCAATTACAAAGTTTCATGGTATACAGCCTATGATTTTTAGAGTAAAAATATAATTTGTTAGTTTTAAATATTTTATGCTCAGGAGGCCTTAAAAATACTACAGGAAAGATTACAATTACTAGGAACTTCATTATTTGATACATATCTTTGGGAAAATAAACATTGATCCAAAGTTTCAAATAATAAAATAATCGGTTGGGAGAAAGTTTGTCACATCCTTTTGGGAAAGCCTGCTTATAAGCCTTTAGAGGATAGACCCTCATGATTTAAGCTTTTCATATTTTCTTGCCAACATACTTAGTATTACATGCTTTATTTGACAGTGCTTCAATTCCCCATTTTATATCCTGAATTGTTTCCTAAAAGACTATTGTTGCTCTTGCTGCTTTTCCTCAAGAGCTTAGAGGAAAAGCTTAAACGCCCTAGTAACACATTTGGAATATGCAGGATAAGAACAGATTATATCATTGCTAACCTCTGTGCCCAATGTCTCTATACTGCTTGTTTTTTTTTCTGTTCATACAGTAGTAAAATCTTTCCCCATGATCTTCTAACTAGTATAAGTTGATGCCCTCCAGTTTCAGTCTCCTGAAAAGTTATACCTACGAGGAAATCGACTCAGCTTTAAAGTTTGCAGGTTAGAAGGTTGAGGGTAATGGCAAAATTTAAAAAGCAACATGAATAACCAACTAATCCTCCAGGATCTAAAAAGCAAACCAATAAATCGCTAAGATTCAAATGAAACAATTTCATCTTCAGACAACCATTTAGAAACCTTCAAAACAGAGCCCCAAACTGCAATCAGCTTCTAGACCATGTTGTGAACTTGTCAAAGCCCAGTTTCAGTGCATTCTCATTGCCAGTGCTTCACAGCCCCCTTTCCCCAGCCCACTGTTCACACACTAATCCCCAGTTGTCCAGAACTTTCCATGTGATATCCACCTCATTCTTTTTCTTTTTGGCCCAGTGCCATGAGCTAATGTTTCCAGAATTTATCACATCAGGATTTATCAGGTCCGTGTTTTGTTCTCTCAGGATCTTTTCATGATAAATTAGCAAGTCGTACTGGGAAATTCATCTACATTGAGCTGTAAAGGGAAAGCAATTTCATTATGTCCTATGGCTAGGAGATCAAATATTTGTAGTTTAAAGGGTATTATGAGATTCACAATACCTTAAACCAGTAGTCTTCAAATATTTATCTTTTAAAAATTAGCATCATCTAGTGATCAAACTGTGTTTTCAAATAAAATTTTCTATAAAATAGGTACAAGTGAAAACACTCCCATTCAAGTAGGGAATAGGACAGGGATACTGCATTTTCCCCTCCTCCCTTCTCTCTGAGTGGCCTCAGAGCATCTCTGAGGAATTTCTGCAGTTCCACAAACACAGCCTGCAAATGATCCCATTAATGCAGGGGGATAACTGCTTGTAAGAATGTCAGGCACATGTCTAGCACTTTGAAATCAGTGGTTTTTAACAGGGCTGATTCTGCTCGCCATGGGGACTTTGGGAAATATCTGAACACAGTTGTCATATCTGGGAGAGGAAGGAAGCAGGTGCTACTGGCATCTAGTGGGCAGCGAACAGGATGTTGTTAAACATCCTACAATGTTCCAGCCTAAAATGTCACCACAGTACTGAGATTGAGAACGCCTGCTCATAGAGAGTAGGGCACCAGAAGCTGCTGGGAGTTGGGGGAGGAAACGGGGACTGTGGGGAAAGAGGGAAGACTCCAGTCCCTGGAATCAGAGACTTAACTAGACAGCAACTTGGGCTTGCTCAGGGTTGGGGAAGGTAGAGAAGGCAGAAGCTTTGCAAAATTGTGGGATTTAAAACTTGGTTATATTTTCAGGGTAACTTGCATTTGACAGCAGCTAGATCCAAACAAAAAGGCTTAGCACTTAGCTAGCAAAGATATTAAATAGAAATTTACTATGTGACTAATAACCACCATCAGTTGCCTCATGAACTCCAAAGTTGAGGGCTTCCTGCCTGTGGTGCGGGAGGAACTGGCTGCGTCTGGAGGTGACCCTGGTCCACTCAGTCTCCAGGGAGCAGAGCTGAGCCAGGTGCATGAACAGGGCTTCCTGGGGTCCAGCGCCCACCACCTGTCTTCCTCCGGTGTAATGTCTACTGCATCCGCTCCTGAGCCGTGAGGATGGGAGAAGCTTCTCTCAGGGGAAAATCCCATCCTCCTTCAACCGTCCTGCGGAGAAACCAGGTGCCTCTGTGTCCCACATCCTCACACCAAGGAAAAGCTCTCTCATCTAGACGCCTCCCGCTGGGCCCCATCCTGACCTCTGACCCGGTCACTACCCCGAGTCGTTCCTCAAAAAGAGATCACTTAGAATACTTAAAAGATAAATAAAATATTTCATTACAAGTGTTAACCCGGTTAAGCGCTTTTGCTCGCTTCCCATCTCCTGAATAGGCTTCATTTAAAGGCCCCAGAGGCACCAAGTGACAGTTTTACGCGGGTCATCAGTTCGAAAGCTCTGGAGAGTCTAAGAGAAAACATACAGTAAGTCCCCCACCCCACCCCCGCCGTCATTATATAGAAAAGAGACAGAAAGGAAATCCTCCTCACCCGGGGGCCCCTTTTGTGTTGTTCCTGCCAACGCAGCAGCCCTCCCGCTATATAGAGCGCGCGCCAGCCCCACCGCACTGAACTCCATCCCCGCGTCCAGCAGCCATGGGGAAGGTGAGCCCCGCGCCGGCGGGAGGGGCCCGCAGCCCGGCTGGAGGCCAGGCCTCTGAGCCTCTCCTTCCCTTCCTTGCAGATCACCTTCTACGAGGACCGGGGCTTCCAGGGCCGCCACTATGAGTGCAGCAGCGACCACTCCAACCTGCAGCCTTACTTCAGCCGCTGCAACTCCATCCGCGTGGACAGTGGCTGCTGGATGATCTACGAGCAGCCCAACTTCCAGGGCCCCCAGTACTTCCTGCGGCGCGGTGACTACCCCGACTACCAGCAGTGGATGGGCCTCAACGACTCCATCCGCTCCTGCCGCCTCATCCCCCACGTGAGTCCGGTGCCCCTGGGCCTGCCGTGGCCTCGCGTCAGCCGTGGTCAGGCTGTAGGACGGTGGCCTTCCTTTGCTGGTCCTAACTGGATGCTCTTTTCCTTTTTAATATCTCTTAATTGAGAATGCAATGCTCTTAACTGAGATTGCATTTTCCTTTGCTAATATAAACTCACCTCTACTGGGGAAAAGTGGCATGGTATCTGTTCAGAGTGTCAGAACACTCTGCCACAGGTGATGAACTCCTCACACTCAGGTGGTACTTAGGCTAGTCCCTGGGCTATTTCTCTCTTTCCTCAACTGTAAAATGGGGCTACTAGGGCGGCTAATTCATAGAGCTGTGATGAGGTGGGAAGGAGATTGCCTGTCACCTGGCAAGCCACCCTTCCCCCTACAGATATTGACTACTTTGAACATCCAGGGTCTCTCAAGTCCTGCTTTTTGATTCAGCAAAACCACTAACCAGCAATGTGATTCCAGTAGCCCCTGCAAAGCCATTGCTATCCAAATAAAGCCCAAACAGCCTGGAATTCCACAGTTAGGGATGCTGTAATGTGACTGTGACCAAGTCCTGTGGAAAATGTACCGCTTTGAGTAAGTTTGAAAGCCCCTCAGAGGGTTTAATGCCTTGATAGGACCCAGACTAGCATTAGGAGCCTGGAAATCTCAGCTTCCACCTTCCAGTGCTGACTCTTCTGATTACAGCCTGAAAGCTCTAATCATTAGTTTCTCATAAAAGAAGATAACATGGTGTGTTAGGCGGTTGTGAAGATCAGATTAGACAACGGACATGTGAACCCTTTGCAAACCATGGAAGATGCCTTATTAGCAGTTTTTATGCCTCAGAATGAATTGCTTATGAGAACCTTTGCTAAGGAGGGTTTTATGGTGGAAGAAGGAAAACTGAATATGTACATGCCAGGACGAAACAAGCAGATAAAAGCACAAGTGCTTAGAAGAGACAGACAAGATTCACCCAGGACTAACAGCCTCCCTTCCATTTTCCTAAAGGTCTAAAATCTATCCATCTAGGCAGGCCTCCTTCATGATTTTTAGCTTCTATTTTTATTAATAACCTAAAATATATTTTGACACATCACATGTTAGAGCTGAGAAATGAAACTTAACCGTTAACAATGGCTCTTGCTTTTCAGGACTTCAGAATAGCAGGACTCAAAGCAGAAAGGCAGGAATTAGATGTCTGGGCTTAATGGTCATCTTCTGTGCCTTACTTACGCTGGGGAAAGCAATTCTGCTTCGTCTCTCCCCAGCCTCTTCTAATGCTACTGAGATCCAAAATAATGCCTTTTGCAAGAGATATATTTGCTTTTTTATTTTAACATCTAATTATTTTATATCCTCTGAGGGGACTCCAGACCACCAGAAATCTATCAAGGAAAGAACAAAAAATTATATATAAAAATTGTTTCTTAAGAATGGTACTAAGTAGGTACTAAATGTGGTTCATGTAGGTTGTGGCCCTGGAAAACTCTAGGGAGAACCATGCATATCTTGATCTATGTGAATAGCACACCCTTCAGTTCTGCAGTTTGCAGTCTACCCAGTTGCACACGGTGGCTCTGGTGTTGCCTGTCTTTTAAACTTGTCATCTCTGATGTAAAAAAGACTTTGTAAATGCCCATTCCCCCAGGGGTGTGAGTGATTAGTGGCTAAGGACTAGGTTCTCTGACTTCTCCCATGTGCCGATTGCTGAACCCACAGACTGGTTCCCACCGGCTGAGGATCTATGAGCGAGAGGACTATCGAGGCCAGATGGTGGAGATCACAGAGGACTGCTCCTCACTCCACGACCGCTTCCACTTCAGTGAGATCCATTCCTTCAATGTGCTGGAGGGCTGGTGGGTCCTCTACGAGATGACCAACTACCGGGGGCGGCAGTACCTGCTGCGGCCGGGGGATTACAGGCGCTACCACGACTGGGGGGCTACAAATGCCCGAGTGGGCTCCTTGAGGAGGGCCGTGGATTTCTATTGAAATATTTTTACTCTACCCTTTTCTCCACATGAAAGTTAATAAAATATTTCCTGTGTGCTTGATGCAATAATGTGTCTCTCTCTTCCTTTCAAGCTCCTTGAAAGGGCTTAACAAAAATAAAGCTGGGAATAATACAGATTTTCTTATAAGTATCAGCGGGAAAGGTGATGTGGAGTTGCAGTAAAGAGGACAGGCTCAGGACAGAATGCCTGGTGCCACAACCACTAAAGAGCTTTAGTTGATCAACAAGTTGCTTAACATTTCTGTGCCTCAGTTTCCTAATTTGCAAAACTTGGTGTAATGATACTCTTCATTTCTTAAGTTTGTGGGGGTGGATTAAATAAGTTCTTCTTTTAAAATCCTTGACACATTTCAGCTTTGCATATAGTAGTTTTTAGGAAACTGTTCTGCAAGCTTGCTGGTGAAACATCTGGTCATCGTCTTAGTACTCTTTCCTTAGTAGAACTCCCTTTTGGAGACCGCATTAAGTAAGACAGCTAAGTGCAATTGTATCAGAGGGAGACAGAGTTAGATAGAGATAGATGTGTCTAACACCTCTTTGGTATGAATATATGTGATTACCAGAATAGTTTTATTAATATATGTGTATCCAGAGCACAAGGATAAGAACTAAGCGCTACCTAAGGAACAGCCCAACAGTCTCTTCCAAACCTTTTTCTACTTAGGTGGGAGACAAAGCATTCAGATAGTGTGCACTGATAAAAATAAGCACAGAGGGACAGAAGTAAAGGCACAAGGTACATGATCAGGAAAATAACTTGCAACCATGCAAAGCTCTTGAATCTACTATTGGCTAGGCTGATATTGTCCCCATACTTGGATTACCTCTTGCTCATGAATCAACATTTGATAATAATCATAGCACTAAGGAAGAAACAGGGGGACTAATCATTTAATTGAATTCAAAATTTCTTTGCAGGAAGATAAAGTTTATCAAATGTAATTTAAGTAGGTATTCTATTATTTATTGAATTTTCTTCAGTTGAAAATACTAGACTTCTTCATTTCAGATGTTGACACATAATTGAGAAAAAAAAAAAACAAATTACTTCCCAGCTTAGGGGTTTGACTTAATTTTGAAAATGGCAACCTCTTATTGAAATAAGTTCTTGGTGAGTTGAGTGGGCATGATTACCAAAGAGCTACTGCAAATCATTTTTAACTTGAAAATATCTAGCAGTTAAGAAATAAGTTGTTCCCAAAATGCTAAATATAGTAGTCAAATTATGTAACAGTTTACTTTCCTAACACACATGCACATTACAAGATATTTGAAGAAGCTCTAAGGACATTCAGATCTGTGCTAATACAGTAGTCATTATCATGTGACTCTATTTGGCTAGACTTCATTTGGCTAAGTCCAGATTTCAAAGACTTAGTAGGGACGTTAGAATGCAAAATATCTGAATATTTTTCCAATTCATTTAATGTTGAAATGATAATATTTTGGATATATTAGATTTAATAAAATCTGTTATTAAAGTTGATTTTACTTGTTTGATGTAACTGTTTCAGAAAAGTTACATTTATGCCTCTTACTATAACTCTGTTGATCAGACTTTCAGGCTAAGAAGATGAGTTGTAATTTGTTTTCAGATACAACTCAACCTGAAACTTGAGTTATATGAAAGCCTCACAGTTAGGAAATGGCAGAGAACATGGTTAAGCTTTACATAGTCATTGAATGTCCACTGCCTTATGAGGAGATACTCAATGAAATTATAATATCCACCTATCACTGATGCAGGGAGTGGGGGAGTGGGCCCTCATCTTGTCTTATCATAGGTTTGTTCCATTAACAACATTGAATTGAAGTTTCAGCAACAAATGAGAATGATCCTACCTTCTACAGATAAAAGTCCCCTCTTTCCTAAGCTAATTTTCCTTCCTTTCCCGCTCCCTGTCCAGGATGGCCCTTCAATTATAGCATTTTCATTCTGGAAGCTGCCATGTTTGCCTCCCTGAAGTTTTTCAAACACTGTTGACAATGTTATAGATTTTATAAAGAGCTTGAAAAATAACTGGCTAAAAATAATCATCTTTGACACTTTAACTACTCTGGCCAAATCAATACATTGTGGAGCAAGATCACATGCTACTATTTAGGAGAACAACCAGTTTTTTAAGAGTTATAATGATGAGAAAAAGACAGCCAACTGCTAAAGAGATTTTTAAAAATGGTAAGTACATGGAAGGTGAGAAAGAATAGTTGAACATTCCAGAAGCTACATCATCCAGTACTGGAATATCAAGAGGAATTAGAGCTGAATAGAAGTGGTACAAGGCTGTGGTACGTGAGATTGGTTTGATTAGTTTTCTGTGACTGTGGTTTTCATTCTGTCTGCCATCTGATGGAGAAGGATAAGAGCTTATGGAAGCTTCCTGATGGGAGAGACTGACTGTGGGGAAAACTGGGTCTTGTTCTGATGGGTGGGGCCATGCTCAGTAAACCTTTAACCCAATTTTCTGTTGGTGGGCGGGACTGTGTTCCCTCCCTGTTGTTTGACCTGAGACCTGGGCAGAAGCATGCCTCCCCTGATTCAGTGGCATTCTTTGGAAGATACCATGGTTGCATTCATAATACCTACGGTCTTTGTGTGCATGATCTCCAAGTGGGAGCCTCCTCTGACCATCAGAATAATTATCTGAATAATACTATTTGGAACCAGAGTCTCCATTTTAGGAAATAAAGTTAACTTTTGTTAAAAATGACTAAGAGCCATATTCCCTAGGGACATCTGCTAGCCTCCTGGCAAGGTAAGAAAGTGCAGATAATCTGTTGCTTTCTCTTCTCATTATTTCATGAGGTGTTCTTTGAATTGGAGTTCTAAGGAAACTTTGGTTTCTTGAAACTATTCCATCTCCAGAAGCTGAAAAGGCATTAGCGCTTGAATTTGGAAGACAGTATCAGTTCGTCTTGGAATTGTTGGGCCGTGCTGGATAAATGAAGGCATAAGATTCCACAGCAGAGGTGATGTCTCCTTCTTCACGTACTTCCCCTGTACTTTGGCTGGACACTTTGTTTTTGGTTTTCTTTCTTTCCCCAAAGAAAACCAAAAACAACCTTGACCATGAGGTCCCAGACTCTCATAGAGTTGGATACAACTGAGTGACTGAACTGAATTGAATTGAAGAGGTGGTACAATTCTGTTTTTTAAAAGGTTATATATTGTGCATAGAATTCAGATTGCAAATGTTCAGGAAGAGGACACCAGTTCTCATTCATACACAGGAGTTTTTTTTTTTTCCATCTATTTGTTTACTCTACTTTTTCAATCATTGGAAAACATCAGATAAGATGGAATTTAATTTATTAATTCCTGAAATTTAAAGGATGCATATATGGTCCTGGAGGAAGGGTAATAAAACAAGAGGGACCCTAGGTGTTTCCCTCCTTTAATGGTCCTGATGAGAGGGTAACAGGCAGGAAGGCTAGAGGTCTTCAAATGGAGGAAATAGGCTGCAAGTGTCAGACATTTTTTATCTCTCTCATAAGCAGCAGGAGGAAACAAAGGATTATTTCCCCTTCTCTATACAAATTTAAAAGGAGATTTCTCTTAAAATTCTGTGTTGCTATGACGACATCTGGTACCACCTGAACTTAACTTTTCTCAAATCTTGAACTAACCAACGCATTTTTCTTATGGAAATGTTTTTCTTAAGCTATGTTATTGAACTATGTATTTGCCCCAGACTCTTTCTTCAAGTCCTTCGCCCAAGACTCAGAACCTATGTTTTACTCATGCAAATATTCTCTTAAGCTACATTTCCTTTCTCTAATTAGCAGCCTACTAGTAGCTTATGCAACTTCCTGCTAAAGACTAGCAGGGGAGCACTCTTTTCTGCTCCCTTCTGATATCTACGTCAGAAACTTTCTCTAACTCTTTTATACTTTACTAAAACTTTATTACACAAACGCTCTGAGCGATCAAGCCTCATCACTGGTCCCAGATTGAATCCCTTTCCTCTGGAGGCCAAGAATCCTGGCATCTTTCATGGCTCAGCAACAACCTTTCACTGACACATCCACAGGCTTTTTCTAGGTACAAAGAATAAATTCTTCCTCCAAATATGTGTGTGCTTAGAAATGGGATAACAATTTTGCATTTTACTTATGTTGTTGCTGCTGTTCATTTGCTAAGTCATGTCTGACTCTTTGCAATTCCACAGACTGTAGCATGCTAGGCTTCTCTGTCCATTGTCTCCCAGAGTTTGCTCAAATTCATGTCCATTGAGTTGGTGATGCTATCTAACCATCTCATCCTCTGCCACAACCTTTTTCCTTTGCCTTTAATCTTTCCCAGCATCAGGGTCTTTTCCAGTGAGTCAGCTCTTCCCAACAGGTGGCCAGAGTATTGGAGGATCAGCTTCAGCATCAGTCCTTTCAATGAATGTTCAGGGTTGATTTCCTTTAGGATGGATTGTTTGGATACCCTTGTTGTCCAAGGGACTCTCAAGAGTCTTCTCTAGGACCACAATTCAAAAGCATCAATTCTTTGGCACATAGTCTTCTTTATGGTCCAACACTCACATCAGGACATGACTACTGGAAAAACCATAGCTTTGACTATGTTTGTTGGCCAAGTGATGCCTCTGCTTTTTAATATGCTGTCTAGGACTTCCCCTTGTGGCTCAGACGGTAAAGCGTCTGTCTACAATGCAGAAGACCCGGGTTCGATCCCTGGGTCGGGAGGGTCCTCTGGAGAAGGAAATGGCAATCTGCTCCAGTACTCTTGCCTGGAAAATCCCATGGATGGAAGAGCGTGGCAGGCTACAGTCCATGGGGTCGCAAAGAGTCAGACACGACTGAGAGACTTCACTAGGTTTGTAATGTGTGACTTCCCTGGTGGTCAGATGGTAAAGCATTTGCCTACAATGCGGGAGACCCAGGTTCCATCCCTGGGTTGGGAAGATCCTCTGGAGAAGGAAATGGCAACCCACTCCAGTACTCTTGCCTGGAAAAATGGAGGAGCGTGGATGGAGGAGCATGGTAGGCTACAGTCCATGGGGTTGCAAAGAGTCGGACACAACTGAGCAACTGAACTGAACTGAACTGAACTGGGACTGGCCTGTTGCCTCTGGGTGTGTCATTTAGCTTGCAGATTGAGGATCAAGGTTTAGTTGAATTTGACTAGTCATTTTGGGCCCATTTGATTTTAATCAGTTTATGTTATGCCCTTGGGCTATGTCATTCTTTCAAAAGTTGTGCCCTTCCCCCTTCCCTCCTGTTGCTCTTTTCCTGAGCACCGTCTGGGCCCACAGTGTTGCCTCTACAATCTTCTAGGGGACAACCAGAAAATAGCTGGTTCTTGGGAGGGAAATACTGTATAATATCCAATTCCCCTAGATATTCAGGCCTTCATCTTCCACGATTCCTGCAACTTGTGCAACAGCACTTCTCAGTGAACCCGCTAGGGCAGATGACAGGCACACAATGCCTGCTAGAAGTCCATCTATTGGTGGCATCCTTTCAAGGGCAATTGGGCTTCCAGGGATAATGTTTGCCACTTTGGGAGTTAGCCCTGCAGGCCATTTGGGCCCAAACCCTTGCTACCCTTCTGAAGTTACAAACATACCCCTGGATCAAGTCTCTACTCTACTTTTATGGAACATCTGGTCTGTTGCCTTTTCTCAATTTGTTCTTAAGAACTCTGCCCCCTTATAGGCAACATTGCTCCTCCTCACTTATTATTAAAATACTCTTAATGCCCCTAACAGGGCCAGGTAACCCACTCCTTTGTCATTACTTCTGTTATTATCTAGGGCATGACAATATAGTGGATCTATGACAATGAAATGTTTACCATTGGAGACATCCTAAGCTGTTCTTATGAAAGACCAGGGGAGGAAATCAGTGACTTACATTCCCTCAGAGCAATAAGAGGATAAGTCTTATGTCTATTTCCAGGTTCCCAGTCTCAGGGCATAGACTTGAATTACTTTAAACCATGATATCTATTCCCATCTGCAGTGGACAAACCAGCAATAAGTTAAGATTACAACCCCTTATTCCTACCCAGTACATTGGGGACACCCAACTCCAGCCTGGGGATCCCAGGAAGTCAACCTGCCTTGACCTACCCAGGGATCTGGTCCTCAGAAGGTTGTCACACCTCAATCTGTTCAGCGATCCACCAGTCCAGGGGTCCCAGGAGGTCAACATGCCTCGACTTGTCCAGGGACCCAATTCTCAGGAGGCCAATCTGCCTCAACCTGCCCAGGGATTCGATCTCCAGGAGGCTGTCATGCTGCAGCCTGCCTGGGGACCTGCACCCTGACCCAGGGACTCCTGGATCTCAGATTGCAAGAGTACTAGCTCGGATAAGCTTCAGAAAGACTCACCCCTAAGGAAGTCCACCCACGGAATTAGAAAGAAGCCCATTAGTTGTGGGACTGCACCCGGTCTCAGCAATAACTCAGGAGTCCAATGGAAAGTCTGAAAGAGGCCCTCCAAAAGTTAACCAATCTGGACTTACACTCTTAGGAGGGACAGGTGATTTTAAAGGACAAATTCCTGTCCCAATGTGCATCAGACATCAGGATAAAGTTACAACAGCTACAGCAGCAGGATCCTGATGCCTCTTTTGATAAAATGGTCCAGACAGCCACCAATATCTTTTATAATAGAGAACAGAAGATGGAAGCCAAGGCCCAGGAAAGGGAGAAAAGGAAAGAGACAAGGCATGCCCAGATGCTGGGTGTCCTCCAGGGAAGCCCTATGGCAAACCCCGAGTCCTTAAAAGACAAGGCACAAGGCAAATGCTTAATCTGTAGACAGGTGGGACATTAGGCCAAAAAGGGTCCAAACTGTGACAAGTCTCCTAAAATGGCTTGCTACAAATGCCATCAATCGGGACATTGGACAGCGCTCTACCCTCAATACCCAAGAGCCTCAAGGTCAAGCACCAAGCCCTCCCTCAGGGTGGTTCAACAGGACTGAAGCAACCTGTTCCAGCCAGCCTGCCTGTCACAGATAACCATCACAGGGGTGGAGCCAAGGGTGCAACTGGATATGGCAGGTAGGTCCAAGAATTTCTCGGTTGACACAGGGGCTACCTACTCTGTCCTGAACTCTTACTCTGGAGCCTTCTCCTCCCAAACCTGTACTATTTTGGGTGCTACAGGAAAGCAATTACAAAAATATTCACCCAAGCACTTCTTTGTTGCTGGAATGGACAAATATTTTCCCACCAGTTTTTGGTCATCCCTGAGTGTCCTACTCCCGTTTGGGAAGAGATCTTTCCCTACCTTCAAAATCTTACAGCTATTCCACTCCTGATAGAAGACACTTTAAAACTCTCTCAGGGCTAACTATTTTCATCAGCGAACAAGTGAAACAACTCCTGACTGGGAGAGGCCACTTATGGATGTCTGATGAAAGGATTCTCAGATATCAAGTAGTGCTGATGGAAAATCCAGGCCTGACCATATCCCCTTGTGAGGTTTTTAACCCAGCTACCCTCCTGCCTACTCCTGAGGGCTCTCTCCCCTTTCACTCTTGCCTAGAAACCTTAGACCACTGGACAAAACCCCAAGAGGGATTGTCAGAAGATCCTCTGACCAATCCTGAGGAAACCTGGTACACTGATGGAAGCAGCTTTGCCTTGGATGGAAAAAGAAGAGCTGGATATCCAATGTTGAGACAGACCATGGAGGCTAAACCTTTGCCACCAGGTACTTCAGTCCAATTAGCTGAGCTCATAGCCCTGATTTAGCTTTAGAGCTGGGAAAAGGAAAAAGAGTAGCCATTTACACTGACTCCAAGTATGCCTTTCTGTGATACATACACATGCTGCTATTTAGAAAGAAAGAGGCCACTTGACCATCTGAGGGTCCCCAATCAAATATGGTGATAAAATCCTAGGCTCTTGGAGGCAGTCCATCTGCCCACTGAAGTTTCAGTCTTCCATTGTAAAGGACACCAAAAAGGGAGCACAGAAGAGGTACAAGGAAACAAAGCAGCCAATCAGGCAGCTAAGAGAGCAGCATTACAGAACAATGACCTAATAGGGTTGGCCACCCTAGTTCCACAGACTAATTTGCCAGAAACTCCTTCATATTCTGAAGGTGAGACTCCTAAGATAAGAGTGAGGGCTTTTAAGAAGATCATATGGGGTGGTTCCAAAAAGAGGGACTCCTTTTTCTTCCTGGGAATCTCCAATGGAAGTTGGTTAACTCCTTATATGCCATCGCTCATTTAGGGGAGAAGGCCCTCCAAAGATTACTAGAAGGGTCCGTCAGAGGAACAGGCCTCGAAACAACTATAAGGCAAGTGGTCTCCTCTTGTCCCACTTGCTAATTAAACAACCCCCATGGAACTCGAAGTCACCAGGTGGCCCAGTCCATCCAATGGCGTGGGACCCAACCAGGAGAACACTGGCAGATGGACTTCACCTACATGCCAGTTTCTCAAGTGTATAAATACCTACTAGTCATGATAGATACATTCACCGGATGGATTGAAGCCTTTCTCACTCAGACAGAGAAGGCTGAAGAGGTGGTAAAAGAACTGCCCCATGAGATTATTCCAATATTTGGTCTGCCCAGGTCATTACAAAGTGACAATGGGACATCATTTACTTCTAAGGTTACCCAAGGGGTCTCTAAAGCACTGAGCATTACTTATTATCTCTGATGTGCCTGGAGGCCTCATCTTTAGGAAAAGTAGAAAGAGCCAACCAATTCTTATAATCAGCGATAAAAAAGATAACCCAGGAGATCTCCCTGGGATGGAAGGCGGCTTTACCAATAGCTCTCCTCCACACCTATACTGCCCATAAGGAACAGGTTGGTCTTAGTCCTTACGAGATGATATATGGGAAATCTTTTGTTTATGTCAATGACCCCTTCCTAGATCCAGAGGCTCAGACCCTCTGGTCTTATATCATGGCCACTGGGCAATTCCAACAAGACATATCTTGTGGGATGTCAACCAGGACCCAAAAGATTCTAAAGAGCCACCACTATATGCTCCAGGGACTCAAGTCCTAATTAAAGTCTGGAAAGATGGGTCCCCAAAGGCTCAACTCCAGCCCACATAGAAGGGCTCTTACCCTGTAATATTTTCTACCCCCACAATCAGTCAAGGTACTAGGACACGACTCCTGGATTCACTACTCTTGAGTCAAGCCATGGAAGAAAACAGAAGAAGACACTCAATACACCTGTGAGCCCCTAGGAGATCTCAGATACCTATTCAGAACTACAAATGAGTGCCATTCTAATGAACACCCCCAAAATTAGGTTTCTGGGGATAAGATTTCTCAGGACAGCTCTAAAGAGCCAACACAACTTGGCAGGGGTTGTACTCCAAGATAGACAGGAAATAGATCTCCTGATCCCTTAGCAAGGAGGGACTTGAGCCATCTTGAATAAGACATGTTGTTTCTGGGTAAATACCTCCAGTTAAGTTTAAAAAAAGTCTCACAGTCCTCAAGAAAAACATTCTAGATCCTACAGGACCTCAAAGAACAAGCTTGAGCATTCTTAGGGTGGCTACAATCTTTCCTTGGGGGATCCTTCTCCTGAAAATGGGGAATTTGGAGTTGACTAATGCCCCTACTAATCCTTGTTATCACCATATTGATGCTGCTTATGATTGCTCCATGTATTATCAATTGTCTAACCCATTTTGTCTCTGCCCAGGTCAACAGGCTACAACATGCAGTGCCAGTTTAACAAGGATATATAAAATTACCACTGACCATGGAAAATATCACTCACCTTTAGATAGACACGACTGAAAGGACTCTGAGCCTTAAAACTAGCAAGAGGGGGAGGTCCAATGCCCCTCACTGTCCCAGTTCAACTGGAAGTAGCCAGAGAGACCTTGACGCCCCTATTCCCAAAGAATTGGGCCTCTGAGGCGGGAATGTTATGTAGTTAAAATAGGAAAAAGGAGTCCAAAATGGTGGTGGCTAAAAGACAAAGAAAGGAAAAGTCTACGAAAATAGAACAAAGGAAGGTCCAAGGACCGGAATGAGGACCTCAGGTAAAACCAACAGCCCTCCTGGCTAGCCTAATTTACATAGGGCAGGCTCAGGGGGAGGAGAAAAAACATATAAAAGGAGGAACCAAAATTGAACCGGGGGTCTTTTGGGTCTACCCGCCCTCACTCCTTGAGGATGTATTTTCCTTTGCTTTCTAAATAAAACTGAGCTGAAACATGGAGCTATAACACTGATCTATCCATTGCTTCAAAGTTTTGCTGTGGCAATACAGAACCAAGGAAATTACAAGCTCCCCTGACAAAATATCCCCTTGAGAGCTCCAATCTTCTTGAAGAGATTTTCAGTCTGTCCATTCTATTATTTTCTTCTATTTCTTTGCATTGTTCACTTAAGAAGACTCTCCTTGCTATTCTCTGGAACTTTGCATTCAGTTGGGCATATCTTTCCCTTTCCTTCTTGTCTTCCACTTCTCTTCTTTTCTCAGCTATTTGGAAAGCCTCCTCAGACAACCACTTTGCCTTCTTGCATTTCTTTTATTTGGGAAGGTTTTGGTCACTGCCTAGTGTACAATGTTAAGAACCCCTTCCATAGTTCTTTAGGCAGAGTACCAGATCTAATCCCTTGAATCTATTTGTCACCTCCTCTGTATCATCATAAGGGATTTGAATTATAATCATCTCAGTTATAGATGAATTCAAAGGGAGAGATTTTCCCTTCAAGATGCAAGCCTTGATATTTTGCAGAAACACATGAAAATATTTGTGAAATAGCTGGATGAGAGTAACATTTGATGGAATTTCAAAACTAAAACCTAGAGAATTTGGATAACGAATGAAATATTTATTAACATGTGCAACAGAAAACCTGAAAATGCTGTTCTTTGTGAACAGAATGCTTGTAGATCAAAGGCAAAGAAAGAGACATACCAAAAAGGGAAACTTTTTTTGTCTGTTTCAAATCATATGCTACCTTTCAAAACTCAGTTCAAGTACTTTTTTTGTTGTTTTTAACAAGATGAAGCCAACAGAAAGTTTCCAGGATGTTTGTTCTGACATGCAGTTTTTTTTTTACTCTGCCACATTTGTAGCCATAAAGATACTGTCAGGCTGACTTATTGAAGGAGTTCTCCACAGTCAAGCAAACTATAATTTTGATAAAAGACTAAATAATGAAGTGATAAATTGTTTATGGCACTTGAAAGCTAAAGAGTTACTTTTGCAAGAATTATATGTATTGTTGGCTTTATGAAAAATCTTTGCCCTAGACAGCAGAGGAGCTGTGTGTCATACTTAATAATTAAAAGGAAAAAGAAACACTGAAAGATTTAATAATCACTCAACTTGACAAGTAGTGTGCATTTCACACAAGAGAGTAGTGATACACATGTACGGATTATGTGCACTCATATGTTTATGTCAGATGTTAGCCAAATCAATTATAACATCAAATTAGAGAGGGGAAGGGGAGTGTGCAGAAAGAGTAGATTTGTCAGTAAGGTTCAAAGTTTACTTACTATTTTAAAATTTATATATCAACTTTGTGAAAAATGACAACAGTGAAGTATTTTCAAAACTATATTTTCAGAAACTCTCAGGCTACAGGCAACGTTGTCCTCAGAACAGCCATTAGTGAAGGAAAGGATATCACACATCCTCAATTAATGTGAAAAGCCATGCTGTGGAACTCCATCTTTGGCAGTACAGTGGCTAGGACTCTGAGCATCCAATGTAGGGGGCCTAGGTTTGGTCCCTGGTCAGGAAACTAGATCCCATGTGCTGCGGCTAAGAGTTCATAGGCAGCAGTGAAGATCAAAGATCCCAAGTGCCCCAACCAAGAATGACCTGGCACAGCCAAATAAATAAATAATTTAAAAAAAAAAAAAGAAAGGAAAAACTATGCCTTTCTCATGCCCTTTTTCTTTAATTGGGTGCATATTCTTTGTATTTGTTAAAACTGGTATTCCCAATTACTAACAGTCCATGGGGTCGCTAAGAGTCGGACATGACTGAGCAACTTCACTTTCACTTTTCACTTTCATGCATTGGAGAAGGAAATGGCAACCCACTCCAGTGCTCTGGCTTGGAGAATCCCAGGGACAGGGGAGCCTGGTGGGCTGCTGTCTATGAGGTTGCACAGAGTCGGACACAACTGAAGCAACTTAGCAGCAGCAGCAGTTCCTATAAGAATACTTCCATGTTAGTCTGCTTCTACATGCACACACCTGTAGCTTTGGCCATATCATCAAATCTTTCAAAGTCGATTTATTTATTTATTTACTTTGTCAGTTATATGGAGTGAGATATTTTATTAATTGATAATCACCTTGCACAGTGCCAAGACTGGGTGTTCAGTAACTATGCATGTCTTTTCCTTTCCTCATAGAAACTGTTTGCTCTGTCTACCTAGTGATTCATGATGGGATAGTGCTATTTTGAAGGCATTGGGAAAATCATGGATTTCAGAACCTTCCACTTACTCATCAGTCATATGAGGATATTGAGAAAAGTGAGACAAAGCATCTAGATGAGCTGCTAGCATGTAATATCATAAATGCTAGTTTGACTTTCTTTCTTTTCTTAATTTAAAGGGACTGTTTTTGAGATAATACTTGACTACATTAGATTTAAGAAATATAACAATCTAATCTTTCCATTATTGGATTGGTTTTACCTAAATGAGTAAATGCAATTTGTTGTTGCTTAGTTTCTAAGTCATGTGCGACTCTTCTGTGACCCCATAGACTAGAGCCTGCCAGGCTCCGCTGTACTAGAGTGGGTTGCCATTTCCTACTCCAGGGGATCTTCCCAACCCAGGAATTGAACCTGTGTCTCCTGAGATTCCTGCATTGGCAGGAGGATTCTTTATCACTGAGCCACCAGGGAAGCCCCATAACAAAATTTACTTGTCAATAAATAACAACTTAATTTTGTCATCTCTAACTAACAAAATAATTTTTTAAAGTGACTTAGAAAATCTTGGTTCTCTGAATTCCACTTTGTCTCTATTACATATTGAAAGATTACTGCCAGTGTCTTCCTATTTTAACTCCGTGAGTAAATTATTTCAGCCTATAAAGTATTCTCAAAATGCAATCAGGGTTTATCACCCATTTATAAAGCTTCACTTGTCCTGGACCTGGTCTTCCTTTCTTAGAAAGGAAGCTGATAAATGGAAAAAGGGAGGGAGCCAGGAAGCAGATGTTGACATCTGAACTGAAATCTGCTCTGATCTGAGAAATGAACTTCTGGGTGTTTTGTCTTCTTTGCTGCAAATGCTGTTTGCAATTGCCAGTCAATGCACTGTGATGCACAAAAGCTAGTGCGAAATGGAAATTTCTCTTTTAGGAAGCAGGAAATAAGTTCTGAATAAAAGAATACTCATTCGGTGAAAGGAGATGGTTAGTCTCTCTGGGCATCAGAGTTGACTGGATGCAGAGAAACTGGAAATTTATTCAGAAGTTTCTGAAACTGTAAACAACAACAAAAAATCACTGAATATCATCAAAATTCTCAAATTCTGTCCAATATGGAAACCAGATGAGTAGTTGCTTTGAACAGTTTTTGAAATTGAAGTCTGATGGTTTCTAAAGTGGTACTCCTGAGAGACCATATTTTATTCAGGCAGGTTTTATACATATTGTCATCCAAGTGTTAAAAGAAGAAACATCATTGTCACAGGAATAATTTGTCTCTGTATTCCTCATCAACTGCTGTCTCTTCCTTTCTGAGTGTGGGTGTGTCCTGACCATTGATGGCTAAATATCCTCTATCTATTATCTCTTTTCTTCTTACAAAATACAAATCCTGTTCAAGTCTTCAACCTTCTATATGTGCTCTATGACTCCCAGGAAAGGTGATCCCATCTCCAGCTCAAAAGTGATTACTAGTCCTGGACCAGTTGTGAGAATCCTACCTGCCTGTCCAACAATAGATTTCAGCTTTCAACCAGACAGATCACGTCACTCTCCTGAAGACTGATAGGAGATGAAAGTTGACATATGACCCAAATTGGCCCAAACATACTAAATAAATGTTGAGTAAATGTAACTTTATTTTTGGAATAAAAGTTTTTTCTTTGTCCTTCTGGGTCATTCAAGTTGCTATTTTTGCTACCTTCAAACTTCATGGGTAGGATAATAGTACTTGAAAAGTCCAGAAACGATACCATCTTAAGAAAGCCAATTCATGGAGACAGGCAGAGCCAAGGAAACCACAGAGAAGCAGGAGTCCTATTTTAATTATTCTTGGAGACTCCTTTCTCAGAACTTCCTACTATTCTACATACTAAATATTGTTTAAGCTAATTAGAGAGGGAACTTCTATTACATGGTGTCCAAGGCATTGTATCTGAGAAAGGGAAAAACTGATTCTATCTTAAGCTCCTGAGAAGGCCCTCCTGAGTTGAATTACATTTTTACAAATTACATTTTACAATTACATTTTTACAAATCCCAGACTCTGGATAGATTATGTTCGACCCATGATGGTCAAAGATCTTCAGATCCTCAAACTCAAAATTTGGGGAAACTGAACTTTCTTTCAATTCCTCACTGGATAAGAATGAACCAAGATGATGAACCAGGCTCTGGTGTGTACAGTAAATCAATGATTCCCCACCTTTTTTAATGCCATTTTAGTTCAGATTTTCTGTTCCTTGCAACTGAAAGCATCTTACATGAAACTTAAGCCTCTAAAACATATTAGTTTTGGTATATGTCTCACTGAGTTTTAACTTTTTGAGTCTGTGATTGACAGTCTAATGACATCAGTCAGTTTTCAAAAAGTCTGAAGGATTTGAAAGGGCCAGAAGCCCATTCTTTAAAAATAAATAAATAAATCTTCAATCAGGAAATTAAACCAATGTGAAAAAACGGATGACATATCTTTTCCCTTTCAAAACTTACAGCCAATGGAGAACCTCTCCTGAGTTCCTTGCTTTACTCCATTCCAGTAGAGACTGTAGCAGATGGTTTCCGTGAGGCCCTGTGTTTTCCAAGCAGCCACAAGAAATTGAGAGAAAGTAAGAGATCATCTGATAATAATGGCTGTGCTGTGTCTTCACTTGTCTCAGGCCAAGCACAGTCCATATTCCACAGTAGAAAAATGGCAAAAGTTCATACCTGCAAAACTTTTATTTGTATAATAACATGCTTCATATTTTTTAAAAATAGTTAAGCACTGATATTAATGCTGGATTTTTCAAATAGTCCTGCTGGGAGATTATTTACATTTTTATTGTTCAGAAGTATTTCTGGAATTACGTTTTTTTGAAACTCTGCTATAACATTTGGCATATTCTTTTGATAATTGTCCATGATAACAGATTTTGTATTCAATGTAGAAAATGACATTCATCAACACCAATGACTGAGAGGGACAAATTAGGTGAGTGATTAAATTGGGCAATATAGTTTTTGATCCCAAAAAAATTAAGTGATGTTAATTAAAAGAAAAACCTATATGTTCAAAAAAATGTAAAATATTTGCCCTCCAATTTGAATGGACCAAATCTTCAGAAAAATTCTTAAAAGTTTAATAAATCAACAGAAATTCTTCTGGAAGAATACTAGACCTCTAGGAGAAAATCATTCGTATGTTTATGAAAAGGGCTTCCCAGGTGGTGCTAGTGGTAAAGAACCTGCCTGCCAATGCAGCAAACATATAAGAGAGGCAGGGTTGGTCCCTGGGTCAGGAAGATCCTCTGGAGGAGGGCGCAGCAAACCACTCCAGTATCCTTGCCTGAAGAATTCCATGGACAGAAGAGCCCAGTAGGTTACAGTCCATGGGGTAAGAGTCTGTTACAACTGGAGCCTCTTGGCATGAACACATGCATGGTTATGAACGTTCTTTCCTCTTTAAGAATAGTCTTTAAAAATGAAAATATTCCTGAGTGGGAGTGTTGGAGGATAAACTAATGATCAAAAATAATTTGGTGAGGAAAGTGGGAACTGGAAGAGATAGTATTAAGTATATGATTGTTGAAAGGAAAGGAGAGATATCTACATGAAAAAATTCTTATCCACTCTGAAATCTTGCCTAGGTCTTACCTATAGGGCAGGAAGAGAATAGCTACTATGTGTGACCTCCACATAATGAAAATCTATTGCAGATAATGGGAACAGGTGCAACCATGGGTCATCATAAATGATTGAATTTACTATATCTCACTTTCATCAATTCAAATCACCCTCTACTCTTGTCCTCACATTCAGAAAGACTTTATGGCTTCCTTTTTGTTGGTGAAGACACATTATGAACTTTATGATTTAACTCACCACAGGGAGCTTTAGGCTTCATTCTCAAGGACACTGCTCATTTTCTATGGCATAAAGGGAACAAAAAGCTACTTTTTTCTTTAAAAGATAAAGAATTTTAAGTACATTTGACACATCTCCCAGCATTTTATATCAAAGATTTGCCATGTCTCTTTCTGAAAGGGATTAGGATGACTTAGATATGAAAACATACCAGAAAGAGGCATTTAAGCCTAAAACAAACCAGATCCCATTTCAAATAAACAACATGAACTTTAGGTGAATAGATCTAAAGCATTTTTGGGCAGTGAAGCAATTGTCTCCAGGCTCTGAGGCATCTACCACAAATACGGAGAATACAATGGGCTGTATAGCTTTCATTTTCTGACAATATAAAGTGGGTTCATTCATCTCTAGATACACATTTTTGCTTAGGCTGATGTATGTGCTCAGTCACTCAATCATGCAACTCCATGGATTGTAGCCTGCCAGGCTCCTCTGTCCTTGGGATTTCCCAGGCAAGAATATTGGAGTGGGTTTCCATTTCCTTCTCCAGGGGATCTTCTGGACCCAGGTATCAAATATGCATCTCTTGCTTAGACTGAAACCCCAGCTTAAAATTAGCATGAAAATCCTTGTTTACAAATGGAGGAACTTTCTTCTGGAAAATATATAGTCAGGAGAAGGTGGCTATCTAGGAGCAAGTAGATACTTTCCTTCATCAAGTAAAACCAACTGTGCCGGGAGTAACAGGACTTGGGCACTTGGAAAAAACAGAGTAACTATTACAATTTAAAATTAAAAGAAACAACTGAGTTTAAAATGAGTGAAAAGGGACTTCCCTGGTGGTATAGTAGAAGGGAGTCCATGTGCCAATGCAGGGACACAGTTTGATCCCTGGTCCAGAAAAATCTCACATGCCACAGAGCAACTAAGCCCATGCGCCACAACCACGAAGCCTGTGCTCTAGAGCTCACATGCCCATGCCCCAGCTACTGAGCCCACATGCCTGCAACTACTGAGGGCCACACACCTGGAGCCCTGTGCTCCGCAAAAAGCGGAGCCACCACGAGAAGTCCGTGCACCGCAAGAAAGAGCAGCCCCGCTCACCGCAACTAGAGAACGCCCAGAAATGAAGACCCAGGGCAACCAAAAACAAATGAATAAATAAAATAAAATAAAACCAGTGTAAAGATCTGAATAGGTATTTCTCCAAAGGAACATAAAAGAAGCTCAACATTATCAGCCATCAGAGAAATGCAAACCAAAAGCCCCATGAAAGAACACTTCACACCCACTAGTGTGGTTAGAAATTAAAATAAACAGATAAAACAAGTGTTGGGCAGGATGTGGAGAAATTAGAAGTCTCATATATGACCAATAGAAAGGTAGATACATAGTACAGTACAAGAAAACAATCTGGCAGTTCCTCTAATAGTTAGTTACATTTATTATGCTACCCAGTAATTCCAATGCTAGATATTTACCCAAGAGAAATGAAAACATATGTTAACATAAAAACGTATAAACAAATGTCCATAGTAGCATTATTTATAATAACCTAAGGTGGAAAAAAAACAAATATCCATCTACTGATGAATGGGTAGAAAAATATGATATATTCATACAATGAAATACTATTCAACAATGAAATAACTGAAGTGGGACAACATGGATGAATCTTTTGTTAAGCAAAGAAAGAAAAATCACAAAGGATCATATATTATATGATTCAATTAATAAGAAATTTCCAGAATAGACAAAGACAGAAAGTACTGATGGTTGCCTAGGGGTCAGTGAATATTTGTAGTATGTGAATTATATCTTAATTTAACTTCTATGCAGAGTACATCATGAGAAACACTGGACTGGAGGAAACACAAGCTGGAATCAAGATTGCCGGGAAAAATATCAATAACCTCAGATATGCAGATGACACCACCCTTATGGCAGAAAGTGAAGAGGAACTAAAAAGCCTCTTGATGAAAGTGAAAGTGGAGAGTGAAAAAGTTGGCTTAAAGCTCAACATTCAGAAAACTAAGATCATGGCATCTGGTTCCCACCACTTCATGGGAAATAGATGGGGAAACAGTGGAAACAGTATCAGACTTTATTTTGAGGGGCTCCAAAATCACTGCAGATGGTGACTGCAGCCATGAAATTAAAAGACGCTTACTCCTTGGAAGGAAAGTTATGACCAACCTAGATAGCATATTGAAAAGCAGAGACATTACTTTGCCAACAAAGGTTCGTCTAGTCAAGGCTATGGTTTTTCCTGTGGTCATGTATGGATGTGAGAGTTGGACTGTGAAGAAAGCTGAGCACCAAAGAATTGATGCTTCTGAACTGTGGTGTTGGAGAAGACTCTTGAGAGTCCCTTGGACTGCAAGGAGATCCAACCAGTCCATTCTAAAGGAGATCAGCCCTGGGATTTCTTTGGAAGGAATGATGCTAAAGCTGAAACTCCAGTACTTTGGCCACCTCATGCAAAGAGTTGACTCATTGGAAAAGACTCTGATGCTAGGAGGGATTGGGGGCAAGAGGAGAAGGGGACAACAGAGGATGAGATGGCTGGATGGCATCACTGACTCGATGGATGTGAGTCTGGGTGAACTCCGGGAGTTGGTGATGGACAGGGAGGCCTGGTGTGCTGCAATTCATGGGGTCGCAAAGAGTCAGACACGACTGAGCGACTGATCTGATCTGATCTGAAAGCTGTTAAACTAAAACATAGACAAAGGCTTCAGGGTATACAGCTCACAATGCTATAAACAAAATAACCTTAGAATTTTTAAAACCAATTTTCCCTTCCTACTCATAACTTTCTTAATTTCCTGCTCTGCAGTAGGATTTTATATTTGATTCTTTAGCAGTGAAGTTGATAAAAAGATAAATTTTTTAAACAAGTGGATAAGTATAAGGTATAAGTGGTTTTTACAATGTCCTACATGATCAGTAACAGATGTGCACAAAGAATCCTAGTTTTCTGATTTTCAGCCTAAATTTGGTCTCTTAGCAACATAACCCTTCAAGTTTCTGGTTCCAAATACTCAAGTCCAGAAAATAGAATTGTTTTAAAAAGCAAGGAAATATAGTCACATGGATGTCTATTAGAATAAAAAGGTATGTAATTTGACTCCAGATCTTTAGAAAATACAGTACAAATAGGTCAGAACTCATTCAAGCCAAAGTTAAATAGAATCATTTCTTACCCCAAATTGTGGTTTTTAAAAGGGACTTTTTTGTTGTTCTTCCTTGAAAGAGTGATTTCTCAGGGAAAAGACACAATCTGTTGATTGACAATCAGTTTTTTTCCCTCTGACCTCTCATTCACTGATTTTAAAATTATATTTAGAGCTCAATATATGGTTGGGATGAAGAAATACTTGTGGAAAATAGGAGGACAGGAAGAACAGAATGCTCCAAAACAAACTAGGAGGAGCTGAAGGTTGAAGAGAGCTTTTGGGGGCAACTCAAACCCTCATTTCAATCAGCTCTGTCCTTTTTAATAGCTCAAATGAAGTCTTTAAAGTCATCTCTGTTCTGCCGAGAAAATACAGAGCTCTCTAGCTGAAATGGACAAAGAAAGGCAGATACAGTCCTGAAAATTTTGTTTGGTCTTCTAAACCTGTTTTAAAATTTTTATTTGTTTATTTATTGGTGTGCATATACATAAGCACACCAATATCTCAGCTTCCCTGGTGGCTCAGAGGGTAAAGCATCTGCCTGCAATGCAGGAGACCCGGGTTCGACACCTGGGTCAGGAAGATCCCCTGGAGCAGGAAATGGCAACCCACTCCAGTATTCTTGCCTGGAGAATCCCATGGACGGAGGAACCTGATGGGCTACAGTCCACAGAGTTGCAAAGAGTCAGACATGACTGAGCGAATTCACTTTCACTTTCTTATCTACTTTCTATCCATTTACACATAGTTTTTCTTTTTTAAAAAAATTTGTCTAATTTTAATTGAAGGATAATTGCTTTACAGTATTGTGTTGATCTCTGCTGTATACCAACATGCATCAGCCAAATGTATACATAAGTCCCCTCCCTCCCATCTCCCACCCCATCCCATCCCTCACAGAGCACTGGTTTTGAGCTGCCTGCATCATCCAGCAAATCCCCACTGGCTATCTATTTTGCATATGATAATGCACATGTTTCCATACTCCTCTCTCCATTCAGCTCACCCGGCCTTCACTCACTGTGTCCACAAGTCTGTTCCCTATGTCTACATCTCCATTGCTGCCCTGCAAATACCTCCAAACCTTTAACTTCTCATTTTTTTGTATTCCTGTTAACATTTCTATTATCTTCCTGTTAGGGCTCTGAGCCATGTTTCAGACATTTGGTCTCTGGTACCTAGATGAGTTCCTTCTTATAGAGTAGAGACTCAAAAATGTGGCTGAAGGTATTGGTCTTTATTTCAGTGGATAGTGGGGTTTTATTCCCCTTCTTTTATACTGTCAGCACCTAAAAATCCCAACTGTTTGTGACCTACCTTTGTCTTCCTCCTGTCTCTTCACAAAATGAATTATAGTTCTAGGAATGAGCCCATGTCTAGTTTGGGACCATGCTTTGGTTTTTCTGAAAATCAACTTGAAAAGAGTAGAGGTTGCTTTGCAGCTGACAGGATGGAACAGAAAGGTCAGCCGGGAAACAGAAAGGGCAGTCACTAAGACTTCAGAAGAAAACACCAAGCTTTTCTAAAATCAAAAACAAACTGCATTTGTTTATATGCTGTCTCAGTTGGCTGTATCTTTGTTGTACACTCAATTCACAATTTGGCTGATTAACCATGTAAAGGTAAGTATTGCTGGCCTCTGGTGATTGGAATTAAAACGAAGCCAGGCATGGCCTCTTCACAACCCCACGTATACCATGCAGAAAGGAGCTAAACTTTGGCTAAAAATAAAAGTGTATTAGCAAGTAGGCAAGGAGAAAAAAGGAAAAACAGGGGTCAGTGATTGAGTCAGAGAGTGCACATGGCAAAGCTGTTCACAGCAGCAATCTTTGGACAACGTGACTATCTGTGGCAGACGATTTGGTCATGTACCTCCATTATTGATTCTACCTTCTTAAAATTCAATTCTTATCTTTCTTGTTGTTTTCCTAGTATCCGCTTTTTGAGGATTCACAATTTTACTTCAGTTTTGGGAAGTGGAGTATAAATAAATTTAACAGGGGGCATTGTGTGAGGTGCCATGCTGTGACAAACTGCTCCTTTAAAAATAATGTTGTGCCCACTTAAGCCTCACCCAGTGCTCTGTTAAATTCTTGAGCGATTTCACTCACTCACAAAGATACCTAAAATATCTTTCCCTTTTTAGACTGCCAAAGCATGCCATTCTCTCCTTCACAACCTGGTTTTCAGTTTATAAACTGAATTTTGGTTCACCAAAAACAGGAATTTTGATTCCTGTTAAATCAAAATTTTAAAAAGATCAAAATAAACAACTCTTGTGTTACATTTGATTATTCTTCTTTTACTCTTCTATATGTAACTCACCTTCCAGCTTTTTCTTCAATGTACATCAAATAACAACATCGTCTCTCATTAGCTCTGATACTTACACACAAGACTGAGATGACTACCATTATTCCTTGCCTGGATTACCACAATAGCTTCATAATAAGGTTCTCTGCTTCCACCTTTTCCTTCTACAGTCTATTCACACAGCAGCTAGCATGATCCTTTTTAACATAAGTCATACAATACTACTTTCTGCTAAAACTCGGGCGAAATGTCTCCATAAAATCAAAGTAAAAGCTTAAGTCCTTAATATGACTTACAAGTCTCTACATAACCCAACTCTGTTATCTCTCTGACCTCCTTGTCTACAATTCCCCCATTATTTTACTCTGAAACACTTACACGGAGGAAGTCAGTATGCTCTTACTCTAAAGCTTTCTCTCTAGCCATAACTCTCTCTGGTAAATTATTCTCCAGATTACTTGAGTAGCAATTTCATAACCTTCAGATCTACTCAGTTAACCACTTTCTGAACATCCCATTTAATGCTGCAATCTGCGTTTTATACTCCAACTCACCTGGTCCAGTCACCACTATTCTACTTCCCTTTTTAACCAATCGAAATTCCCTCCCTCTAACATATACTAAATTATTTATTGTAGCTTGTCTTCATGCACTAAAATTAAGCTCCATAAATACATGAACTTTTGTTTTGTTCATTGATGATTGCCTTGTCCATTAAACAGTGCCTAGTACATGAAAAATAAATCGATGAGTCTATTTATGTTAAGATACTCAGTCACTTAAATGGAGACTTGAGTTGTACTAGTTTAGTCAGTTTTGTAATAATTTTGTTCTTCATGGAACTACATGGATAGCAGCATGTTGGGTGTTGACACATATATTTATCATCCTCATTACCTCAACTTAAATAGAATGTCTAATAAAGATTCATTTACGGACCAATGGGCTTTTAAAGAAAAATACCTAACTCATGACAACTGTTTGTCATTTGCTTCACCAAATCCTCATGCAGAACAAGAGAGAGATGATTAAGCTCCATGATTCATCAATTTTTTCATCATCTGCTAATAGATTCTTTTCACTGTTTCTATTCTGCAAGTCATCTTCCTTTTTATAGTTTCTCCATATCTCTCTTCTTTTTCCTATAATAAAGCTTCGATAAAAATGATAAAAAAATTGAAAAAAAATGAAGATAGTTATAAATTTTTTTCTTATGATGAGACCGTTTAAGATCTATTCTCTTAGTACCTTTGAAATATATAATACAGTATTATTAACTACAGCCACCATGCTGTATGTTACATCCCCATGGTCTATTTACTTTATAACTGGAAGTTTGTAACTTGGTTTGGGAGATGTTGAGTTCAAGACATGTATCAAATGTCTAAATGGAGATGTTAAATAACCAATTCCTTCCAAGAATCTAAAGGTCAGGAGGAAAATTTATGTGAATATGAAACAGAAGATATCCTGGACTACTTCCTTGTTTTATCCATGGCATAGAGGAAAGGAGATGAGAGGAAGCTCGCAAAGGAGACTGAGAAAGAGTGGACAGGGGTGTGGGGGAAGAAGAGGGATGAGAACCAGCTGGGGGTGTTATCAGGAAAGCCAGATGAAGGAAGGATTTCAGGACCATGTCAAACATAACCAACATAACCATATGTTATGTTGGAAATGCCTAAATTATATGAAGCTACCATGGGTCCTATTAAAACCCATTACCATTGGAAAAGTTAAAAACACTGTTAAATATACACTTGCTTGCCAATTTTTAGCACTTCTTGTACTTCTTGGATTTTTAAAAACGTTTCGTTTAGGTACTTTACTGATAGAAGCTGAGGAGATACAAACATAATGATGCATGGTCCCTACTGAGATCTGCAGTCTGATGAGCATCTCATGGTTTTTTTCCATCCTTTGATTTTTCTCCATCTTACCACTTTGTAATTTGTGTGAGAACAGAGTGAGGCAGAAGGAGAGAAAACAGCACTCTTGGCAGGGCTACCATGCTGTAAGTGCCCTAGTCCTACCCAGAGAACAATCTGCCCAGAGAACATTCAGTGACTTTTTATTGACCAGTTCAGTCAAGAAAATTCCAATAGAGCTGGATAATACAGTAAAGTTCTAGGGATGAGATGTCAGATACTTCCAGCATTCTAGTTTTGAAAAAGGCAAATATTCATTATAGTTGAAAATCAAATTTGTAGCACAAGGATTAGAAAGAGACTAAAATACTAAATTCTAATTTTGCAAAGAGTTATTTTTCAAAACAACTGGGATTCAATATTAGGTGATTTTTTTTTTTAGATTTTTAATTAGACCTTAATTTGGTCATGACATTTTGATAGATTTAGACAACTTTCAGCCTTCCCACAGAGATTCATCATTTTCCTCTTCTGACAATGAGTTCTTCCCACACAGAGAATCTCAGCTTAAAGAGCCTCAGTTGAACAAATATAATTAATAACACACAGCCTTCAACTTCATGTTTAAATGTATTTAAAAGAATTATTAATGACTTTGAAATAATGAAAGAAGTGGAAAGAAATTACTTTTCATTATGAAGAAGAGAATCAAAATATTTCAGGCAAGTCTTTGGGAAAAGTGAAACAAGGAGAAAGATGTGGGGGAGGAAAGAGAAGGGTGAAGAGGAAAAAGAGACATATTCAGAGCTTTTAATGACTTTAGAGGATCTCTGTGCAGGATACCCCCACCATGCTACTCCTTTTTTTCAACAACAGAAATAAAGGAATTTCTGATACCCTGCACATTTCACAAAGAGCCATTTCCCTAGCCATCAGGTTTTAAGCTACTCCTAAGTTATAGGGATAGTGATATGTGCAGTCTCAAAAGTGATAAATGAAATGCATATAAGGCAGATTTGGTAGATGTTAATAGATCAATTGTAAAATTTAAAAACAAGTCAAAGCAACAACAAAGGCACACATGTATTATTAATTTGTTATTTATCTTAAGTAGGTATAAATATTGAGTGAAATTATAACATAGAGAACATTATTTTGTTTTTTATTCTTTATTTTTATTGAAGTATAGTTGATTTATAATATTGTGTTGATATGCTTGTATGTAGGACTTCCATGTAGCTCAAATGGTAAAGAACCTATCCTCAATGCAGGAGACCAGGGTTCAATCCCTGGTGGGGAAGAGCCTCTGGAGAAAGGAACGGCAATCCGCTCCAATATTCTTGCCTGTAGAATCCCATGGACAGAGAAGCCTGGCAGCCTACAGTCCATGGGGTTACAAAGAGTGGGACATGACTAAGTGACTAACACACAAACACATGCTTGTAGGTATTACTAACCAGGAAAATAAATCATAACAAGATATCATTACTTATATAAAAAATAGGATAAAATGTTAAGTCTTGTTTTAACAAATGTTTGTGAAAATAAGAACCAATAGTGCCCTGACACAAGGATAGATGGAGTGTAAATTATTAGAACCACTTTGTAGACAGTTGAGCATTAGTAATATTAACAAAACTCCACCTATCACTTCTTCTGCTATATATGTGTCCCATGTACAGAATGGTTTATTATACTCCCAACCTGGAAATATTCCTAGTATGAAGAATTCCTCTTGCTACACAGTGACTTCCTGATGTTTTCAACTGTCTCATAAGCAAGGGTTACATTTAAAGAATATTTTCTCAGTGCTCACCACCGCTCTTAGACTGATTCAGAAAAGGCAAGAAAGATGTGGGAGAGTTGCTGACCACTTTTTAGAAAGTTGGCATCATGTCTGAGAGAGCCACATAAAGAGTTGGACAACAGGATGCCTTTAGACTCATAAGAGACAGTCAGGACTTATAGGACTGATGCTAAAGCCAAAACTCCAATCCTTTGGCCACCTGATGTGAAGAGCTGACTCATTTGAAAAGACCCTGATGCTGGGAAAGATTGAGGACAGGAGGAGAAGGGGACAACAGAGGATGAGATGGTTGGATGGCATCACCGACTCAATGGACTCAATGAGTTTGGGTAAACTCCAGGAATTGGTGATGGACAGGGAGGCCTGGCATGCTGTGGTTCATGGGGTCACAAAGAGTTGGACACGACTGAGCGACTGAACTGAACTGAGGAGACTGTCATGCTGTCATGCTCTAACAGGAGACTGTTAAAGCTATTCTACAAACAGGGTGAGAAAGAAGTTCACATCAGGGATGGTATAGACTAGGGACAGAAAGAATCATAGTCTTTGATGACTGTATTAGTCCATTTCTATGAATGAACTCCTGTGTGTGTGTGTTAGTTGACTCGGTCGTGCCTGACTCTGTGACCTCATGAACTATAGTCTGCCAGGCTCCTCTGTCCACAGAATTCTCCAGGCAAGAATACTAGAGTGGGTTGCCATTCCCTTCTTCAGGGGATCTTCCTGACCCAGGGATCAAAACTGGGTCTCCTGCATTGCAGGCAGATTCTTTACTGTATGAGCCACCAGGGAAGTCCAAGTTTACCCTACTGCTTGATGTATTGATTTCTTCAGCCATATTGGATCAAGGTTTCTGTTACTTTGGATGGAACTATCCAAACTGCTACAGGAAGCAAGTGTATCAATGCCAGTATTGTTCATATGCATAACTTTCTTCTCCTTTTGTTACAATATGTCTAACTACAATATCAAGGTAAACTCTTCAGGTAAGATCCATCCACAGCCTATACAATAATACAATGTATTTAAAAGCATCATAACATAGTCCTGAAACTCCAATACTTTGGCCACTTCAAGCGAAGATTTGACTCATTGGAAAAGACCCTGATGCTGTAAGGGATTGGGGGCAGGAGGAGAAGGGGACGACAGAGAATGAGATGGCTGGATGGCATCACTGACTTGATGCACGTGAGTTTGGGTGAACTCCAGGAGTTGGTGATGGACAGGGAGGCCTGGTGTGCTGCGATTCATGGGGTCACAAAGAGTCAGACACGACTGAGTGACTGAACTGTACTGAACTGAACTGAATATAGTCCTCTAACTATTTGTAATCCTAATAGGAAATTATAGAAATCTTCCTATTGTTATTCTTGAAGACATAAATTACAGGACTTCCTAGCAATGCCCTCCTATGTATGTGACCATGCTAGGCTAAAATATATCTTGCTTATTTTTCTGAAAAGGAAATTTTAACACTTCAAAAAAATTTTTTTAATTTTATATAAATAATCCAGGTTTTACTAGAGAAAAATTACAAATTATATACAACTAAAAAACTATCCAAATATAGTCAGTCTTTACATTTTGTTTTTATATGCTTTCTGAAATTTTAAGAAACTATGAACACAGACTTTTACAAAAGCTGGGCTAATTAATGCATGTTGATCTGAAATATCCTTTTAAATTCCCCATTGTACTAGGAAAACTGTTCCAACCACATAATTCATCTATCTGATTTATCTTGAACTATGTGGAAAATGTCTTTGGATAATTTTAATGAGTATTCATTGTAGAAGGAGTAAATCACTCACCCAGAATCATGGTCAAGTTCTTTTCAGTTATAGTAGCCACCTCAAAAGTCAGTGCTGAAGAAGTCTTGAATTAGAATAACAGGAGACAATTGATTTGACAATCTTTAAAGAAAATAATTCTGGAAATACCATCCATTACTCAAACCAGAAAGTCATGAGCATGTTCTGAAAACATGCATTATGTTTATGTTTTTCTCTTTAATTTTGTCAGTTCTTGGCTGAGAGATACAGAAAGGTCTTCATTTTTCTTATGCATGTTATAGGATATTAGTTTTGCCTTTATCCTTTTCTTTCCTGTGTAGTAGTGTAAACCTACTTAATGAGCTCTGCCATTAAGTGCTGCCAGAAAGTACCAGTAATTTCACTGTCTTGACATCAGAGCTATAAAAATTAATCTATTTGGAGAGTTACTATGGAAACAGGCAGATGCTGCCTTTATCTACCAAAGACCATAAGCACTGTTCTCACTCATATCCTATGAAAAGCCCTAGAGGTTAGTGGGCTAGAAGAAAGCTATTAAACCTCAGGGAATGGAAAATATCTGTACATATTTTATTGGAGTGGTTTGGACTCAGTGTAGTTTGTTTGCATGGAAAGCACCTGCCTTGGCATGCATAAAACACAGAATTAACTGTGTTTTAAATTCTTTAAGTTTGAGAGAGAATTCTCTCAAATTCTTTCTCATTGCAAAGATCATCCTGATTCTCAGTTTATGGCCCTCTAATGTCATCAGTCTGCAAGGTCTTCTTATTTTACTTATTCTTTTTTATTTTAGTTTCTCAATCCCATCCAACTCTACCCACCTACCTTAGGTAGATAGGCATAAGACATCTGTTTTAGGATATAGATTTAATGTGATCTAATGCCACCACACCACTCTGTAGGTGGGCTGCAGAGTTTACAAGTTCACCCAAAACTGAATCTCTTCCAGTATCCAACATCCAAATTTGATTGTTGATTATAAGTATGTTTCTGATTATATTTTGATTATAAGTGTGTTTGATTATATATGTGCTTGATTAGTAATCTTTTAATTATTGCATAGCCTGCCTCTGAAAATAGACAGCCTTCTGTGACTTCTCTTTTCATTTGTTCTGATTTTGCACTACTCATCCTGCAGATACCCTGTGTCCTTCTGTTACCCCAGGGACCTCCGAGTAGTGAACTTTTAAAGCTTTCTCCTCTTTAAGCATCACTGCCATGATCTAGTGAAGAAGGCAATGGCAACCCACTCCAGTACTCTTGCCTGGCAAATCCCATGGACAGAGGAGCCTGGTAGGCTGCAGTCCATGGGGTTGCTAGGAGTCGGATACGACTCAACAACTTCTCTTTCACTTTTCACTTTCATGCATTGGAGAAGGAAATGGCAACCCACTCCAGTGTTCTTGCCTGGAGAATCCCAGGGACGGGGGAGCCTGGTGGGCTGCCGTCTCTGGGCCCGCACAGAGTCAGACACTGAGCGACTTAGCAGCAGCAGCCATGATCTAGATTTTCTCTGCCTCTTCTCTTCCAGCAGAAATGTGACTCTTTCCATAGTCTTATTTCCCTTAAAGAGAAATGGCAAAATAATGTAATGGATTAGTCCATGAAAATGAAAAGTGTTAGTCTCTCAGCTGTGTCTGACTCATGCAACCACATTGACTGTAGCCCGCCTGGCTCCTCTGTCCATGGAATTCTCCAGGCAATAATACTGGAGTGGATAGCATTCCCTTCTCCAGGGCATCTTCCTGGGATTGAACCCAGATCTCCTGCATTGCAGGTAGATTCTTCACTGTCTGAGCCACCAGGGAAGCTCTGAATTAGTCCACGCTGGCATCTTAAAGAACTTCAGTTTCTCTGATGACCCTTTCAATTGCTTGCAGGAGATGAACACTATCATCTCAGATTGTTTGCTAGTCAATACAAACCAGCTACCTATAGATTCATAGGCAGCTTTCAGCTTTTTTGTTTGTTTTTCTTGGGAACAAATTTCGTTGCTTCTTTTCTTTTTCTTGGTTCTTCAATTATTTTTGATGAGTATTTATTCTCTAGAACATTTAATTTGTCAATCCTCCTTTTTTTTTTTTTTTGCTTTCTCTACTTTGTCTCTAACCAGCAAGCATTAAGCATTGTATCTCAACCGGCCCATAGATCACTTTTGTCCATTTTCAACCAACACCAACAATTTGTAATAAATCCCCAAAGCTGGCAACTTATACATTTCATGTATTTGGTATGTATTCCTGTGTTTTACAGGACCATCCATTATCTTTCTCATCACTTAAACTCAGCATGTGCTGGTGCGTTGGTGGTATAGTGGTGAGCGTAGAAGCCTTCCAACATGTGCTGGTTATTTTCTCAGTTTTACTTTTTATCTAATACATTGTTAAATCCGCATTCCTCTTTGTTACTCCATCTCTCAAATATCTCCCTTCCTCTTCAAATCATTTAAATCCTGATAACCTGGATTTCTTGGCTAGGATGACTTCTATATCCTTCTCTCTAGTCTTTTCTCCAACAGTTTCTTATTTTCTTCTTTTTTGAAATAAGAGATGTGACTGAGAAGAAAGCATATTGAATTGAAAATAAGAAATGGATTCAGCATCCCGTTTTACATTATCTGGTTGACAAGTCTAGAGAACACTACCTGACTTGGTTTATTTATCCCTACATATGAAAACTGCATGCAGAAAAAAAAAGTCTATAAGAATTACACTTCTACAATAAGTTTCTGTTGGGAACATACCCTCCATTTTTCTGATCACATCACTATCTTCTAATCCTATAGAAGCTCAAGAAAAGCACAGAACCACTGGCAGGGGTCCAGTTTGGATGTTTGCAGTTGCATATTCGCCCCATCTCTTTCTCCCTGGCCACTGAAGTGAGGCTCCTACCTCCCCACAGAGACTGGGAAAGAGGGGTGCTGTCACATTTCAAAGAGAAGGCTTCCAGGTCTTTGAGAAAGGAAGTCCTGTGTTGTAAAACTGGCAAGAAGTTTTTAAAAAAGATTTATATCTCAAAAGGCTTTCCAGGTGGCACAGTGGTAAAGAATTCATCTGCTAATGCAGGAGATGCAAGAAACATGGGTTTGATCCCTGAGTCCAGCTGATCTCATGAAGGAAGGAGTAGTAAACCACTCCCTCCAAGTATTCTTGCCTGGAGACTCCCATGGACAGAGGAGCCTGGTGGGCTACAGTCTATGGGGTCGCAGAGTTGGACATGACCGAGCGCGCACACACACACACACACACACACACACACACACACACACACACACACGCATATCTCAAAAGGGCAAAGAAAGAATAACATGTTTCCTAGAGTAAATGCTCTTAGGAAAGGAAGTTCAGGCAGGAAGAAGTCTAAAGTTTGGGTAAGCTGAAGGGAATTTTTAAGGCAGCTCTGGTCAGTTCATTTCATTTGTGGCAGCATTCATGAATAAATATCCATGCAGTTAAAAGCACTGGATGTTCCCAATGGACATTACCTTAGCTTTAATTGTAATATTCTCCCAATTCATTCCCCAGGCATTCCCTAGAATGAACTCATTTTCCCCCTGAATCATAACTACGTGGGTACCTCCTGGACTAGTCCAGACACCAGGAGGATACTCACTGCATTAAAATTCAATTCAATCCAATCAAAGGAAAACAGTATTAACTGCACTGTAAAAAAACATGTCAAGTCCTGCTCAGCATTATTCTAAATAAAAAATTGTCTTCTCTCTCCTTTAATGAATTTCTAAATACCCCCAGAGGCTCTTCTCCAAATAAAAGTTGACTTTGTGCATGATGTGTGTGTTAGTTGCTCAGTAGTGTCTGACTCTTTGCAACCCTATGGACTGTAGCCCACCAGGCTCCTCTGTCCATGGAATTCTCCAGGCAAGAATACTGGAGTGGATTGCCATTTCCTTCTCCAGGGGATCTTCCCAACCCAAGAACCTAATATGAGTCTCCTGCATTTCAGGAAGTCTCTTTACCATCTGAGCCATCAGGGAAGTTCCACTGCATGATACCAATACCTAAAAACTAGTTTAAAATGGAACAAAGGGACACATGGTGTGAAAGGCTCACAGTTGCACAAGTATAGAGCGAAACAGGGAAATAGTGAACATAGTAACTTGTTGTGCCAGTCTTTAAATATATGCATTGGTCACCGCCTGTCTACTCATTCATTGAGAGAGACCTTTCTGCTGACATCACAGCTAACAGTATCTGCTGGGACACTGACTTGGTTGGCATATATCTGGTCCCCCAGCTACATACACTGTTTGCACAACCACCCACATCTTGGCAGCCCAGTTTTCTGAAAAGGTACAGCTGCCTGATGAGATGACTCAGGAGTATACCAACTGAAAACAGCCTGACTTTGGCTGGCAGGTTGCTCTGTGTTCAAGGGCAAAGCCAAGAAAGCAAAGGACTCGAAAAATGTTTGTTAAAAAAAAGTGGTACCTCGGGCTTCCCTGGTGGCTCAATGGTAAAGAATCCACCCACCAATGCAGGAGACATGGGTTCAATCCCTTGTTCAGGAAGATCCCACATGTTGTGGGGCAACTGAGCCCATGTGCCTCAACTGTTGAGCCTGTGCTCTAGAGCTGGGAAACCACAACTAATGAGCCCAACTACTGAAGCTCAAGCATTCTAGAACCTGTGCTCTGCAACAAGAGAAGCCACCACAGTGAGAAGTCTGAGCACCAGAACAAAGAGTAGCCCCCGCTCACTGCAACTACAGAAAAGCCTGCACAGCAGTGAAGATCCAGCACAGCCAAAACTAACTAAATAAATATTTTTTAAAAAGTGGTGCCTCAAAACTCACTATTCCCCAAACATATGACATAGTCTTCTGACATCATGTCTTTCCAAATTCACACTTGTTTAACCAGTAATACTGTGAATTTCTCTTGCTGTTCTGCTATTTTTCCATCTGGCAAATCTCAACAGTCAGTTTCACTCAAGAATCATCACTCCTATAACACCTGTTTGATGTCTCATGAGGCTGAATCAATCTTCACTTCCATATTCCCAGAGCACTTTATATATGCATCTCTCCTGGCACTTACCTCATTTACTTCAATGCTCTGATTGGTGAAAGATGAATAAGGCATGTCTCCAGCTCTGAAAGAACCCACAGTCTAGCAGAAGAGACAGAAAACCAATTACCTTCATCAGTCTAAACCCTGATAAATCTGCCTGATCATTGTCCCAGGTATTCCCTGGTCGGGTTTCTTAAACAGTCTTTGCCTTCCAGCTTTTTTTTTTTTTTTTTTAACTTTACAATATTGTATTGCTTTTGCCATATATCAAAATGAATCTGCCACAGGTTTTTAAATTCCTCCAAACTGGGGTAAACTATTTCTGAATTGTTGTAGTTATTTATGAAATAATTTTATTTTTCAAAATAGAATTTTAATCCAAGAGCAAATTATAAGATTTTTTCTAAGCATAATACAAACAAAAAGTTAGCTTTTTTGTCATTAAAATGAAGTAGAGCAACTAAATTTTGTTGACAAAGCCCTCTCACACTCAAGACTCACCTGTGATTCACTCTTGACTTACCTACATAAAAGGTGGAGTTTATAACAAATAATTTCCACACTTTCAGCCTAAAACTACAATTATTGTCCCAAGAATTTATAGGAATATCTCTTTTAGGGCATAAAAGGGACTTATTCCCCTAACTTTTGGTAGTACTGATGGCTAACAGCTCACAGTTGAGTCTCTGTTCCTGGAAATTATTCTCAGCTGAAGAGTGTCCCCCAGACCAAGCCCAAGGAAAGCTGGCTTCCAGGGGGAATCTAGTGTTCAGTAATGGATTGATGTGAGGATACAAAGACCAAACTCCTTGCCAGCTTAAGACAATTCTGCAAGGCCATCCCAGCTCTAGAGCTCCGGGTGGGTGGCTGAGGCCCTGGTTACAACTGCATCATGGTTCAGTCTCTTCCCAAGTCTGCTTCCTTTACTCTCTATGGGAATGTTGATCTCAAGAGCATTCACCCCCCAATAAATTTCCTGCTGTCAAATCCCCATCCTCATGTCAATTTCCAAGGAAGCTGGCTAGCAACACAGAACACGCTGGGAAAAATATATAATATGATCAACAGAATGGCTCAGGGCTGAGGTTCTTCCCCTGGCAGGTGTGTTCAGCAGCACTCTGACTGTAACTTGGGTCTCTGACAGATGAAGGGAAATCAGAGGGACCTTACCTGAAGCTGTCTCTTAAGGCTGACCGGACTCTTTGCCCAATAAGCCTATTACTTAACCCATGCTATATAACATGATAGAATAAATCCTGAACCCAGGCAAGAAGAGAGGGAGAAAGGACAGTACCCAAACTAGAACAATAATAACAAACTGCCTAACGGAACAAAGCAGTAAACCTGCCTTCTCTGAAATGTAATCTAAATATATTTTCCATATCTTTTTCTTACATTGAGATACCCATTTGAAATTGCACCATCTTTGTCACAGAGAGATCATAGATTCTTAGCTAACAATTGTATCTAAATTAATAAATGTGGAATTTTGTAAAATTTGGGATTTTCTGTCACATATGCTTGTATACTTTGGTATTTAAAATATTTCATGCTCAACTCTGACTTTTATGAATTTAACAACTGATTTCAAGCCCTGATCTTGTTTCTCTACCATTCAGAATTATTTGGATCATCCATCACAAGCCTTGTTTGTTTATCTATACGAAATAACTTTTAAAAGTTTATTCAAATTGCATTAGAATGTAAATATGCTTTAAAAAGTAATATATGTGCTGCTGCTGCTAAGTCGCTTCAGTCGTGTCCGACTCTGTGCGACCCCAGAGACGGCAGCCCACCAGGCTCCCCCGTCCCTGGGATTCTCCAGGCAAGAACACTGGAGTGGGTTGCCAGTTCCTTATACCTATATAAATGACTTTTTTTGCCATTAATTACCCTTCACTTCAGGTAGGATTCTTCAGTACAGGCAGTAATGGACTATTTTTAAAGGATAGAATTATAGACAGATATAGTTATAAATCATTAATTCTAATAATTATTGTCATTGTTGGAGGAATACAGTAGAGTCCAGATTCTGGGTTGGAACACAGCTATGTCTGTATCTTCATCTACCAAATCCAGTGGAAGCAGATACCACTGAATCTCGTTCTTGGAGAATACAGACAGGTGGTTTTGACTGGTCACAAAATTATGCAAGAGAGCTGGTTAATTGACCTCCTTTCTTCTGCCCTAGAGTTATGAGGGAAACTAACCTTAATGGGTTAAAAAAAAATTACCAAAACTTTACTATACACTCTTCCTTGAAAAAAAGCTACCAATTATTCTGGATACTATTCTCCTAACCTAGTTTGAAAAATACAAATATGCTTAAAAATACCAATATGTTTTGTAACCCTTCACTTGTTGTTTAACCTGGAAGAAAATTAGGCGGGCATAAATAAAAAAATGTTTCTAATGAGAGAACACCATCCAGGTGTCAAGAGGTTTGAACTGTATTCCTAGGTCTTACCTGGATAAATGACTCCAGAAAATTTCTTATCTTCTCTGAATATCTAGGCCTTACTTAAAAAATAAAAATAAATTAAAATATAAATATTTTGAACATTGGGGTACACACAGCACTGTTTATAACAGCCAGGACATGGAAGCAACCTAGATGTCCATCAGCAGATGAATGGATAAGAAAGCTATGGTACATATACACAATGGAGTATTACTCAGCCATTAAAAAGAATACATTTCAATCAGTTCTAATGAGGTGGATGAAACTGGAGCCTATTATACAGAGTGAAGTAAGCCAGAAAGAAAAACACCAATACAGTATACTAACTCATATATATGGAATTTAGAAAGACGGTAATGATAACCCTGTATGCGAGAGAGCAAAAGAGACACAGATGTATAGAACAGTCTTTTGGACTCTGTGGGAGAGGGAGAGGGTGGGATGATTTGGAAGAATGGCATTGAAACATGTATAATATCATATGTGAAACGAATCGCCAGTCCAGGTTTGATGCAGGATACAGGATGCTTGGGGCTGGTGCACTGGGATGACCCAGAGGGATGGTACAGGGAGGGAAGTGGGAGAGGGGTTTAGGATGGGAAACACGTGTATACCTGTGGTAGATTCATGCTGATGTATGGCAAAACCAATATAATATTGTAAAGTAAAAAAAAAATAATGATAAATGGTTAAAAAATAATAAATTAAAAAAAAAGAAAAAATGTATAAATATTTTGGGTTCTTTTTGGTTTGAAAAGCTTATGAATATTATCCAATATATTATTCAATATAACTACAAGAGGCTGCTCTATATACATGCTGCTAAGTCGCTTCAGTCATGTCTGACTCTGTGATCCCATAGACGGCAGCCCACCAGGCTCCCCTGTCCCTGGGATTCTCCAGGCAAGAACACTGGAGTGGGTTGCCATTTCCTTCTCCAATGCATGAAAGTGAAAAGTGAAAGTGAAGTCGCTCAGTCGGGTCCGACTCTTACCGACCCCATGGACTGCAGCCTACCAGGCTCCTCCGTCCATGGGATTTTCCAGGCAAGAGTACTGGAGTAGGGTGCCATTGCCTTCTCCCTCTATATACATATATGCCCATATTAAATATGTTAACAAAGAGACCTCAAGATTTTTACTATGTAATTACATAACCTCACCCACACTCTATCCTCTTGTTATGATTTATTTTTCTCTACATACATCTGACATATTAAACATTTATGTTTAATTTGTATGCCCCCTCCCAAAAGAATAAGCCCATGAAAGCAAGAAGTGTATTTCTTTCTTTCTTTTTTTTTTTTTTTACAGTACTACTTGCAGCATCGCTGTTATTGACAAACAAAACATTTCTGTAAGATCTCTAAAATGGTGATGCAGAAGAGATTTCACATAAAGGCTCTGGTAACCAAGTTAAGATAAACCACATCATTTGAACACAGTAAGCAAAATGATTAGTAAATTAATAATAAAATTAATTAAAAATTAAAAAAAATAAAATTTTATTTATTTATTTTAAAAAGTTAGACCTAATCACACCCTAAAATAAGAACAAATGAAAGAGACAAAGCTTCTCTAAACACAGACATACCTAGTTTTTAGTTAAAAAAAAAATGAATTTAAGAAAATAAAACTGGAAATTTAGTTTACATTTATACAAATGAATAGGGTTACAAAAATATTTTTCAAAAGAAATTCCTTAAGGTATTAACACCTCTCGATATGTTTCAGAATCCATGCTTCTCCTTTGTGAAACATCTTTTCTTGGTTTTGGTCCTACTGGGTTATCAGCATTTATATGGATTAACACGAATACTTTAAGTATTATATTTGTTAAAGTATATCTATTATAAGAATTTGGCCTGTAGATACAAAGAATTTTCCCTTTAATATTTAAGATGTGTGTGCATGCTTAGTTGCTCAGTCGTGTCTGACTCTTTTAGACCCTTTGGACTGTAGCCCGCTAGGTTCCTTAGTCAATGGGATTCTCTAGGCAAAAATACTGGAGTGGGTTTTCATGCCCTCCTCCAGGGGATCTGCCCAACCCAGGGATCAAACTCACATCCCTTATGTCTCCTGCATTGGCAGGTGGATTCTTTATCCGCTGAACCATTGCGGAAGCCCTTAATTATGTAAGATAAAGAGTTTTAAATTTTGCCAAATCAAATTATTTTCTTACTCCTTTCATTTATTTATTTTTAAAATAAAGATTATTATTTTGAAAGGTAATACTTCCTCATGGTCAAAAAGTAAGGAAAGTCTATTATGTCGCTATTCGTTGTAATCAGTTTCTTCCAGGAACAGCCATTAGCCGTTAAGTTTAGTAAGTCCTTTCTTCAGTCAAACAAATATTTCCACTTAGCCCTTCTATTATTTGTTTTTTTCCCATTTAATTCTTTAAACTATACAGGACTTATTTTGATTTATATCAGGCAATATTCTTTTTATTTCCAAAATGACAAATCACTCCTATCAGTGACATGTGTGGGTTGAAGCCCTCCCATCTCTGCTGATTTGTGGTATCTGCTTTAAGATACATTAAAATTTAACATACAGAACAAATGCTTATGAGTTATACCTTCCATTTCATTGATAGGTGAGTGCCTGTGCCAAACCCTTAATTATCTTATGAAGTTGAGAATGTTGTAATAGTTAGTATTGGAATACATATTAATATTTAGAGTTACATAAGGAGTTAGCCCTCCATCATTACTCTTCTTTTTCTAAATTTTTCTGGCTATTCTCGTTAGTTTCTTGCTCTAAATGACCTTCAGAATAATTTTGATAAGTTGCAAAACAATTTAACCAAGTTACTTTAATAGAGACTCTGAGAATTGCTCTAAATTATAAATTATTTTGAGAAGAGTTATTACCTTTACAGATAGGTTGTTAGTAGAAAAAGCAGGATTAGTGATAAGCCTTCTGACACTCTTAAGCTGGATGGCTTTTTTTTTTCTTTTTCTTTTTTAACTTTACAATATTGTATTGGTTTTGCCATATATCAAAATGAATCCCCCACAGGTATACATGTGTTCCCCATTCTTTTTTTTTATTTCTAATAAAAAAAAAAGTTTTGCCAAATATCAAAATGAATCCACCACAGGTATACATGTGTTCCCCATCCTGAACCCTCCTCCCTCCTCCCTCCCCATGCCATCCCTCTGGGTCGTCCCAGTGCACCAGCCCCAAGCATCCAGTATCGTGCATTGAACCTGGACTGGCATCTCATTTCATACATGATATTTTACATGTTTCAATGCCATTCTCCCAAATCTTCCCACCCTCTCCCTCTCCCTCTCCCACAGAGTCCATAAGACTGTTCTATACATCAGTGTCTCTTTTGCTGTCTCGTATACAGGGTTATTGTTACCATCTTTCTAAATTCCATATATATGCGTTAGTATACTGTATTGGTGTTTTTCCTTCTGGCTTACTTCACTCTGTATAATAGGCTCCAGTTTCATCCACCTCATTAGAACTGATTGAAATGTATTCTTTTTAATGGCTGAGTAATTCTCCATTGTGTATATGTACCACCACTTTCTTATCCATTCATCTGCTGATGGACATCTAGGTTGCTTCCATGTCCTGGCTATTATAAATAGTGCTGCGATGAACATTGGGGTACACGTGTCTCTTTCCCTTCTGGTTTCCTCAGTGTGTATGCCCAGCAGTGGGATTGCTGGATCATAAGGCAGTTCTATTTCCAGTTTTTTAAGGAATCTCCACACTGTTCTCCATAGTGGCTGTACTAGTTTGCATTCCCACCAACAGTGTAAGAGGGTTCCCTTTTCTCCACACCCTCTCCAGGATTTATTATTTGTAGACTTTTGGATCGCAGCCATTCTGACTGGTGTGAAATGGTACCTCATAGTGGTTTTGATTTGCATTTCTCTGATAATGAGTGATGTTGAGCATCTTTTCATGTGTTTGTTAGCCATCTGTATGTCTTCTTTGGAGAAATGTCTATTTAGATCTTTGGCCCATTTTTTGATTGGGTCATTTATTTTTCTGGAGTTGAGCTGTAGGAGTTGCTTGTATATTTTTGAGATTAGTTGTTTGTCGGTTGCTTCATTTGCTATTATTTTCTCCCATTCTGAAGGCTGTCTTTTCACCTTGCTAATAGTTTCCTTTGATGTGCAGAAGCTTTTAAGTTTAATTAGGTCCCATTTGTTTATTTTTGCTTTTATTTCCAATATTCTGGGAGGTGGGTCATAGAGGATCCTGCTGTGATGTATTTCCGAGAGTGTTTTGCCTATGTTCTCCTCTAGGAGTTTTATAGTTTCTGGTCTTACGTTGAGATCTTTAATCCATTTTGAGTTTATTTTTGTATATGGTGTTAGAAAGTGTTCTAGTTTCATTCTTTTACAAGTGGTTGACCAGATTTCCCAGCACCACTTGTTAAAGAGATTGTCTTTAATCCATTGTATATTCTTGCCTCCTTTGTCAAAGATAAGGTGTCCATATGTGCGTGGATTTATCTCTGGGCTTTCTATTTTGTTCCATTGATCTATATTTCTGTCTTTGTGCCAGTACCATTCTGTCTTGATAACTGTGGCTTTGTAGTAGAGCCTGAAGTCAGGTAGGTTGATTCCTCCAGTTCCATTTTTCTTTCTCAAGATCGCTTTGGCTATTCGAGGTTTTTTGTATTTCCATACAAATTGTGAAATTATTTGTTCTAGCTCTGTGAAGAATACTGTTGGTAGCTTGATAGGGATTGCATTGAATCTATAAATTGCTTTGGGTAGTATACTCATTTTCACTATATTGATTCTTCCAATCCATGAACATGGTATATTTCTCCATCTATTAGTGTCCTCTTTGATTTCTTTCACCAGTGTTTTATAGTTTTCTATATATAGGTCTTTAGTTTCTTTAGGTAGATATATTCCTAAGTATTTTATTCTTTTCGTTGCAATGGTGAATGGAATTGTTTCCTTAATTTCTCTTTCTGTTTTCTCATTATTAGTGTATAGGAATGCGAGGGATTTCTGTGTGTTGATTTTATATCCTGCAACTTTACTATAATCATTGATTAGTTCTAGTAATTTTCTGGTGGAGTCTTTAGGGTTTTCTATGTAGAGGATCATGTTATCTGCAAATAGTGAGAGTTTTACTTCTTCTTTTCCAATTTGGATTCCTTTTATTTCTTTTTCTGCTCTGATTGCTGTGGCCAAAACTTCCAAAACTATGTTGAATAGTAATGGTGAAAGTGGGCACCCTTGTCTTGTTCCTGACTTTAGAGGAAATGCTTTCAATTTTTCACCATTGAGGATAATGTTTGCTGTGGGTTTGTCATATATAGCTTTTATTATGTTGAGGTATGTTCCTTCTATTCCTGCTTTCTGGAGAGTTTTTATCATAAATGGGTGTTGAATTTTGTCAAAGGCTTTCTCTGCATCTATTGAGATAATCATATGGTTTTTATTTTTCAATTTGTTAATGTGGTGTATTACATTGATTGATTTGCAGATATTGAAGAATCCTTGCATCCCTGGGATAAAGCCCACTTGGTCATGGTGTATGATCTTTTTAATGTGTTGTTGGATTCTGATTGCTAGAATTTTGTTTAGGATTTTTGCATCTATGTTCATCAGTGATATTGGCCTGTAGTTTTCTTTTTTTGTGGGATCTTTGTCAGGTTTTGGTATTAGGGTGATGGTGGCCTCATATAATGAGTTTGGAAGTTTACCTTCCTCTGCAATTTTCTGGAAGAGTTTGAGCAGGATAGGTGTTAGCTCTTCTCTAAATTTTTGGTAGAATTCAGCTGTGAAGCCGTCTGGACCTGGGCTTTTGTTTGCTGGAAGATTTTTGATTACAGTTTCAATTTCCGTGCTTGTGATGGGTCTGTTAAGGTTTTCTATTTCTTCCTGGTCGAGTTTTGGAAAGTTGTACTTTTCTAAGAATTTGTCCATTTCTTCCTTGTTGTCCATTTTATTGGCATATAATTGTTGATAATAGTCTCTTATGATCCTTTGTATTTCTGTGTTGTCTGTTGTGATCTCTCCATTTTCGTTTCTAATTTTATTGATTTGATTTTTCTCCCTTTGTTTCTTGATGAGTCTGGCTAATGGTTTGTCAATTTTATTTATCCTTTCAAAGAACCAGCTTTTGGCTTTGTTGATTTTTGCTATGGTCTCTTTTGTTTCTTTTGCATTTATTTCTGCTCTAATTTTTAAGATTTCTTTCCTTCTACTAACCCTGGGGTTTTCATTTCTTCCTTTTCTAGTTGCTTTAGGTGTAGAGTTAGGTTATTTATTTGACTTTTTTCTTGTTTCTTGAGGTGTGCCTGTATTCCTATGAACTTTCCCCTTAGGACTGCTTTTACTGTGTCCCACAGGTTTTGGGTTGTTGTGTTTTCATTTTCATTCGTTTCTATGCAAATTTTGATTTCTTTTTTGATTTCTTCTGTGATTTGTTGGTTATTCAGCAGCATGTTGTTCAGCCTCCATATGTTGGAATTTTTAATAGTTTTTCTCCTGTAATTGAGATCTAATCTTACTGCATTGTGGTCAGAAAAGATGCTTGGAATGATTTCTATTTTTTTGAATTTACCAAGGCTAGCTTTATGGCCCAGGATGTGATCTATCCTGGAGAAGGTTCCATGTGTGCTTGAGAAAAAGGTGAAATTCATTGTTTTGGGATGAAATGTCCTATAGATATCAATTAGGTCTAACTGGTCTATTGTATCGTTTAAAGTTTGTGTTTCCTTGTTAATTTTCTGTTTAGTTGATCTATCCATAGGTGTGAGTGGGGTATTAAAGTCTCCCACTATTATTGTGTTATTGTTAATTTCTCCTTTCATATTTGTTAGCATTTGTCTTACATATTGCGGTGCTCCCGTGTTGGGTGCATATATATTTATAATTGTTATATCTTCTTCTTGGATTGATCCTTTGATCATTATGTAGTGACCTTCTTTGTCTCTTTTCACAGCCTTTGTTTTAAAGTCTATTTTATCTGTAATGAGTATTGCTACTCCTGCTTTCTTTTGGTCCCTATTTGCATGGAAAATCTTTTTCCAGCCCTTCACTTTCAGTCTGTATGTGTCCCCTGTTTTGAGGTGGGTCTCCTGTAGACAACATATGTAGGGGTCTTGTTTTTGTATCCATTCAGCCAGTCTTTGTCTTTTGGTTGGGGCATTCAACCCATTTACGTTTAAGGTAATTACTGATAAGTATGATCCCGTTGCCATTTACTGTATTGTTTTGGGTTCGAATTTATACACCATTTTTGTGTTTCCTGTCTAGAGAATATCCTTTAGTATTTGTTGGAGAGCTGGTTTGGTGGTGCAGAATTCTCTCAGCTTTTGCTTGTCTGAGAAGCTTTTGATTTCTCCTTCATACTTGAATGAAATCCTTGCTGGGTACAATAATCTGGGCTGTAGGTTATTTTCTTTCATCATTTTAAGTATGTCTTGCCATTCCCTCCTGGCTTGAAGAGTTTCTATTGAAAGATCAGCTGTTATCCTTATGGGAATTCCCTTGTGTGTTATTTGTTGTTTTTCCCTTGCTGCTTTTAATATTTGTTCTTTGTGTTTGATCTTTGTTAATTTGATTAATATGTGTCTTGGGGTGTTTCGCCTTGGGTTTATCCTGTTTGGGATTCTCTGGGTTTCTTGGACTTGGGTGATTATTTCCTTCCCCAGTTTAGGGGAGTTTTCAACTATTATCTCCTCAAGTATTTTCTCATAGTCTTTCTTTTTGTCTTCTTCTTCTGGAACCCCTATGATTCGAATGTTGTAGCGTTTAATATTGTCCTGGAGGTCTCTGAGATTGTCCTCATTTCTTTTAATTCGTTTTTCTTTTATTCTCTCTGATTCATTTATTTCTACCATTCTATCTTCTAATTCACTAATCCTATCTTCTGCCTCTGTTATTCTACTATTTGTTGCCTCCAGAGTGTTTTTAATTTCATTTATTGCATTATTCATTATATATTGACTCTTTTTTATTTCTTCTAGGTCCTTGTTAAACCTTTCTTGCATCTTCTCAATCCTTGTCTCCAAGCTATTTATCTGTGATTCCATTTTAATTTCAAGATTTTGGATCAATTTCACTATCATTATTCGGAATTCTTTATCAGGTAGATTCCCTATCTCTTCCTCTTTTGTTTGGTTTGGTGGGCATTTATCCTGTTCCTTTATCTGCTGGCTATTCCTCTGTCTCTTCATCTTGTTTAAATTGCTGAGTTTGGGGTGTCCTTTCTGTATTCTGGCAGTTTGAGGAGTTCTCTTTATTGTGGCCTTTCCTCGCTGTGTGTGGGTTTGTACAGGTGGCTTGTCAAGGTTTCCTGGTTAGGGAAGCTTGTGTCGGTGTTCTGATGGGTGGAGCTGTATTTCTTCTCTTTGTTCAGTCGCGCTCCTTTCGAAGAGTTGGATTGCTTTTCTGGGTGCCTGATGTCCTCTGCCGGCATTCAGAAGTTGTTTTGTGGAATTTACTCGACGTTTAAATGCTCTTTTGATGAATTTGTGGGGGAGAAAGTGTTCTCCCCGCCCTACTCCTCCGCCATCTTGGCTCCTCCCCCTGTTCCCCATTCTGAACCCTCCTTCCTCCTCCCTCCCCATACCATCCCTCTGGGTTGTCCCAGTGCACCAGCCCCAAGCATCCAGTATCGTGCATCGAACCTGGACTGGCAACTCACTTCATATATGATATTATACATGTTTCAATGCCATTCTCCCAAATCATCCCACCCTCTCCCTCTCCCACAGAGTCTTAAAGACTGTTCTATACATCAGTGTCTCTTTTGCTGTCTCATATACAGGGTTATCATTACCATCTTTCTAAATTCCATATATATGCGTTAGTATACTGTATTGGTGTTTTTCTTTCTGGCTTACTTCACTCTGTATAATAGGCTCCAGTTTCATCCACCTCATTAGAACTGACTGAAATGTATTCTTTTTAATGACTGAGTAATACTCCATTGTGTATATGTACCATAGCTTTCTTTTTTTTTTTTTTTCGTGCAGCATATATTTTATTAAAGTGAAAGGATAGAGAAAGCTTTTGACATAGACATCAGAAAGAGGTAGAAAGAGTACCCTTTTTTTTTTTTTCTTTTTTTAAAGTGGAATCACACAGTATTTGTTCTTTTGTGACTGGGCTTATTCCATTTAGCTATTTTCAAGGTCTATCTATGTTGTAATCTGTGTTAGAATTTGCTTCCTTCATAGCTTTCTTATCCATTCATCTGCTGATGGACATCTAAGAAGTTTATTTTATTCACTGCTGAATGTCTCAGAGTTTAAAATAAGGTTTATCGCAGAGACATTTATTCAACAATAAACATATGATCGATGAAGTGAGTAGGTTAATGCATGAATTAATGAATAAATTGAGGCTTTGAGGAAGGAGAAAAGAAGAGAGGATGGAAGGAAGAAAGGGAGAGAAGGAAGGAGGAGGGAGAGAGGAAGGAAGGAAGAATATTCACTTTTTACCTCACTGATGCCAACTCCTATTACTCACCTGCACACTCTTTACACACTGGTCACCCTGGCCTCCTTTCTCTTCCTCAGACGTGTTAGACATATTCCCAACTTAGAACTTTCTGGAGTCGATTGGTTTGCACGTGTATATGCTCAGTCTCTTCAGTCATGTTTGACTCTTTGCGACCCCATGGATTGTAGCCCCCCAGACTCCTCTGTCCACAGGATAATCCTGGCAAGAATATGGAGTAAGTTGCTATTTCCTCCTCTAGGGGATCTTTCTGACCCATGAATTGAACCCGCATCTCCTGCTTGGCAGGCAGATTCTTTACCACTGAGCCATCTAGGAAGCCTGGATTGATTTGTAGCAACACATAACTGATAAACCCTGTCTGCTATATTCTTCCTCCAGATGTCAATATGGCTGTTTCATCCTCTTCAAGTTTTTGCTCACATGTCACCTTCTCAATACGACCCACCCTGACCACCATGTTTAAAATTGTAACCCACATCCCACCCATCCACATTGTCTGGCTCTCTGGATATGTTTACTTAAACTCTAACACTTCTTAGTATTTTTTTCCTCTGAGACAATATTAATACACTATGATTTACTTATCATTTTTCTTGGTTATGGCATTCTCCTCATATACAACAACCAAAATGTAAGTCCATAAAACCACATATCTCAATTGAATGTATTCACAATAACATGTTAAATAAATATTTTTGAAGTTAAATAGAGATGAATTCAAAATGAGTTAGAAACACTACCACCCAATCTGGCCTCTGGTTTTAAGCTAAAATAAATAACACAGAGTTGATAAACAGTAATTATGTTTAAAATGTTAATTTACACTTTTGAAGAATTTTCACAAATATATAAAAGTCTTTATTTTATCTTCCCTAAATAAATCCCTTCAGTTGGCAATGGTAAAAGAGAAAGAGAACTTATAAGACAATTTTCAGGGATAAAGTATAGTGGACTTTTGTTTATTCTAAATGAAATTTTTTATGGTTAGAAGTCATTGGTACAAAGAACAATAAAATGATTTTTATAGTTTTACTAAGGTGGTTAATACATTTTTATAATGTATTGGCTAAACTCTTATTAACAAAAATAAAGATTTGCAATAGGTAATGTGTTGTAAAGTTCACACTATATAAATATGAATATACAAACACGTTGAGGATTCTCTATATATCTGTATTCTCTATACTTTTGTTTCTGTCTACCTGTTTAACTAAGCCTTGTGTAGGTAACCTAGTTTATAATTTTTTTAAGTTATCATTAAGTGTCTCATTTAGTTACATATGCACAAACAAATATGTATTATTTTAGAAAAGATAAAATATATACTCACTTACAAGGTACCTTCCTCATTTCACAGTATATTCTTGACTTTTTTCCCTCTTTATCATACATAGAGACCTCCATTGCCCAGGATCTCATTAGGTGGATGGATGAGAGTTTAACTAATGAGTCCTCTATAACAAAGTACTTTCTCAAGCCAAATTAAAACAGACATTTTTTAAGTGACTAAGTCTGACTACTATACACTTAAGATACAGAAATTTGAGACATCTCATTATGTAACATTTCTTAAGGTCACACACAGATATCTATTTTTCACATTACACAAGAACAGAAAGAAAACTTATTAATAAAAAGGTACTATTCTTGCAGAAGATGTATTACTCTTTGCTGGAAGAACTCTCTGCCATAAGGAAGGTGATATATTGAATGAATATAAATCAAACAGTAATTCACAAGCTACAAAATCTATTGGATTTCTCAGTTTTGACATTTTGAAATTCTCTGAGAAATCTTTTTCCTGGTGGGAAATACGAAATGTTTTTAAACTGTTTTAATGATAGTCATCATTCTGATGATAACTCTAAAAATAGTGAGATTCAATCGTATAATTTTAACACCGTAAAACAGTTGTTCTTGGGACTAAACCAAAACCAGTTTTGTCTTAAAACTTTTGAAATTGAACATTTGACCATATATGGACATTTTTAGTATAAGAAAAACAACTGAGCTTTTAGATACTATTTAGAGAAATGCCATTGATTCTGGTTTTTCATTAAATCTTCAGATGTCCTTGCTTTTCTCTCAATATTGAATTTATCAACATAGCCCTTGAACTGCCCTCCATTTAGGACTCTCCCTTTGTTAATTACAAGATTTCATTCTAGCTTTCTTCCCTGGCCCACTACACTTGGATATCAGAGTAGGGAATCAAAAACATTTATCCTCATAGAGCCCTCACCAGCTTCATTGCTAGGTACTATTATTTTAATTTTCAGATAAAGAAAATGAACTTAATGTCATGACTATGAAGTTGAAGAGTGCACTCAGATTGACTCCAAGAATAATGTCCTTCCTTTAAATTGACAGACTACTCTTGTATGATATGAATACAGCATGATAGAGTAGGAACAAAATGAACTTGGGTTTGGAAAGATTTAGATATAAAACTCACAAACGTACAATTTGGATGGTGTTGGCAATTAATTTATCTGAGCTTTCCCCACTTATATCCTGCCCCATAACTTGAGGACAATACTTTCCATGTAGCAGTTATTGTACAGTGCATGTCTAGTCCAGTTGGCTCAATTTTTATTACCATTATCTTTATCATTATTTCTATAGGGCATCCCAGGTGGGGCTAGCAGTAAAGAACCCACCTGCCAGTGCAGGAGACATAAGATATGCAGGCTCAATCCCTGAGTTGGGAAGATCCCCTGGAGGAGGGTATGGCAATCCATTCCAGTATTCTTGCCTGGTGAATCCCATGGACAGGGAAGCCTGGCAAGCTATGGCCTATAGGGTCACAAAGAGTTGGATATAACTGAAGAAACTTAGCACACGCACAAGATAATGTAAAGCTCTGTATATCAAAGTGTTCTAAAATAACTCATGTTTATTATAACTTTCATATGTTATGTGAATCCAGTTGTCACTTTTAAAAACTCAGTTTTTATGTATGAAACAATCCCATTTACGATCACATGAAAAAGAAAAAAAGACCTAGGAAAAATCTGTCTAAGCAAGCAAAAGACCTGTACTCTGAAGACTAAAGCAGTGATGAAAGAAATTGAAGATGACACAAACAGATGGAAATATATACCATGTTCTTGGATTGGAAGAATCAATGTTGTCAACATGTCTATACTACCCAAGGCAATCACAGATTCAATGCAATCCCTATCAAATTACCAACATCATTTTTCACAGAACTAGAACAAAAAATTTACAAATTTGTACAGAAACACAAAAGACTCCAAATAGCCAAAGTAATCCTGAGAGAGAAAAATGGAGCTGGAGTAATCAAACTCCTTGACTTCAGACTAAAATATAAAGCTACAGTAAACAAAACAGTATGGTACTGCCACAAAAACAGAAAGATAGATCCATGGTACAGGATAGAAAGCCCAGAAATAAACCCATGCACCTATCGTCAATTAATCTATGACAAAAGAGGTAAGAATATACAATGGAGACAAGAGTCTTTTCAGCAAGTGATGCTGGGAAAACTAGACAGCTACATATGAAAAAATTATATTGGAACACTCTCTAACACCATATGGGCTTCCCTGGTGGCTCAGATGGTATAGCATCTGGCTCCAATGTGGGAGATCCAGGTTCAATCCCTGGGTTGGGAAGATCCCCTGGAGAGGAGAATGGCAACCCACTCTAGTATTCTTGCCTGGAGAATTCCATGGACAGAGGAGCCTGGCGGGCTATAGTCTACAGGGCTGCAAAGAGTTGGACATGTCTGAGCAACTAACACAACACTAACACCACACACAAAAATAAACTCAAATGGGTCAAAGACCCATATGTAAGACTGAACACTATAAAGCTCCTAGAGGAAAACATATGCAGAACACTGTTTGACATAAATCACAGTAGCTTTTTGGATCCACCTCCTAGAGTAATGGAAATGAATACAAAAATAAACAGGACCTTATTAAACTTAAAAGCTCTACACAGCAAAGGAAACCATAAACAAGATTAAAAGACAACCCTTAGAATCTGGGAAAATATTTGCAAATGAAACTACTGACAAGAGTTTAATCTCCAAAATATACAAATAGTTCATGCAGCTCTATGTCAAACAAACAAACAAACTAATCAAAAAATGGGCAGAAGATCTAAATAGACAGTTCTCCAAAGAAGACATACAGATGACCAAATAACACATGAAAAGATTATCAATATTACTAATCAGATAAATGCAAATCAAAGCGATAATAGGTATCATCTCCCAGTGGTCAGAATGGTCATCATTAAAAAGTCTGCAAACAGTAAATGATGGAGAGGTTGTGGAGAAAAGAGAAACCCCTTACATTGTTGGTGGGAATGTAAATCAGTACAACTACTATGAAGATCAGTAAAGAGGATCCTTAAAAAACTAAAAATAGAGCTACCATATGATCCAGCAATCCTACTCCTAGGCATATATCCAGAGAAAAACGTACTTCAAAATGATACATGCACCCCAATGGTCATTGTAGCAGTATTTACAATGGAAGCAACCTAAACGTCCATTGATAGAGGAATGGCTAAAGAAGATGTGTTACATATATACAATGGAATATTACTCAGCCATAAAAAAGAATGAAATAATGCCATTTGCAGCAACATGGATGGATCTAGCGATTATCATACTAAGTGAAGTAAATCAGACATTGAAAGACAAACATATGATAGCACTCATATGTGGAATCTTATTTTTGTTAAAAATGATTCAGATGAACTTTTTTTACAAAACAGAAATAGACTCACACATTTAAAAAGCTTATGGTTACCAAAGGGAAAAGATAGAGGAAGGAAGGAATAAATTAGGAGCTTTGGATTAATACACATACATGACTATATATAAAATAGATAAACTACTTATAGGACTAGATATAGGACCTACTGCATAGCACAGGGAACTCTACCCAATATTCTGCAATAGCCTATATTGGTAAAGAATCTGAAAAAGTACTTTGCTGTATACCTGAAACTAATACAACATTGTAAATCAACTATATTCCCCCAAAATTTAGAAAATTTTAAAAAGAATAAAAATTAAAAAATAAAAAGGAAGGAAAAAGAAGCAGTTCTATGAAGTTGTGAAATTTTGCAGGTGGTGTACATAATGAACTTATAGAATATCTATTTGTCTACATGAAACTTCTGTGTGAAAGTTTTTCTATATTTCTCTGATAATTCAGAATATGAATCTAGGTTGTGGTTTTTAATGGTTTGAAAGGAATAAATGTAATGTGATACCTAGAGTATTTAATACCTGGACCACTGAGAAATTAGAGTTAATTTGATTTCAAAACTGTATGTGACAAATATGAACTATGCAATTAATAAAGTATAAGTATAGTGAAAGAAAGGAAATGATTTTAAATAATGAGGCAAAAGCTCAGCTAGCAAGAAGAAAAATTTACCACAGGCTCTCTATGAGCCTAGAGTATTTTTTCTAATTGTTTTATTTCTGTAAAGAATAGTCAGTGTGTGCAGCCCTAGCATTGCGCTATGGATTCATTTCTTCTCCCTGGAGTATTTGGGGGGTGGGGTAAGGGGGAAAAGCAGAGGGCAGAGGTATTTCTTTGTCCTTTTAGATGTTCATTTTAAAAGTAATGTTGTTCTTGTTATTTAACTTCTATTCATTGTTGAGGTCTCTACCTGGAGATCACTTTCTCTCAGAAACCTTCCTAGACACTTCTGAAAGAGCCCTGGTATAGTTGCTACAGACTTTCCCAACCAGAGTATTGCTACTATTTCAATTGCTACCAGTTCTCCTAAGGCTTCAGCTTCTATTTCTTTAATACTATTAGCCCCTATTTCCATATTACATTCATTAATTGAGGATGTTTTATGCACCAATATTGAATTAAACATTTTGTGTGTCAGTTAATTAAATCATTTTAAAATTCCTACATGAAAAAGATGCAGTGTTATTCTCCTTTTCCTTTAGGAAAGGAAGGTTAAATTAGGTTAAGCCATTGGCATAAGTTTCCCCAGCTAGAAGACAGCAAAGTCAGAATTTGAATCCAGGTCCACATAATTTAGCCATTTTCCTGTATCTTCCCTCTCATAAAAATAGTTTCTCTTCTCTGCTAGCCAGGAAGCTCTGTGAATGCAAGAGGGTCTGGGTCTGTATTTGTTAACATTAAATTTCCTATATTCAAGAGAAGCCATGGCACTTGGTAATAATACATAAGTGTTGAATGGATGTATGTAAAAATATTTGGACATCATTTGAAAACTTTAGGGGAAAACTGATAACTCAAAAACCAGACTCAAATTAAATAAAGGCTCTAGAAGCTAACAGAAAAGTAATATTGTTGTGAAGAAGGTAGCTACTTAATCATACTATTACTTAAGGTAATGCACAATGTAACTACACTGCAAATTACATTGCCTTTTCATTGCTTATGTTTGACTACAACAGCAAAGCTTTCAGATCTGATTGATGTTCTGCTTTCTTCTTCTTTTTTTCATTTAATCCATTGTTACTAGAAATAAGAACAATATGAAAAATGAACATTTCAGTGTTCATTCATCATTGAGCCCCTAGAGAGAAACACAGACAACTGGGGAGTCTTCCCAATGTCCATGAGACGCCAATTAAAAACTTTCTCTAGGCATCCTGCAGACAGGCAAAGATATGTGTGGAGTAGCCACAGGACAATCTGCCAGACTTATCATGAATAGTGGGAGACATGCTATCAAGGTTTTCTTTTCCATTTATATAAAACAACCAGATCTTGCTAATTAGTAATTCCCTGACCAACTCAGTATTTATTTAGAACTTGAAGTTTACAAAATGCTTTCAGAGATGGAGTTTCACTTGGCAACATGAAGAGTCACAATCTTAGTTACAAGGTAAGAACATTATCCTCACTACACTCTAACTGAGCCTGAGAATATACTACAACTAATAAATGGAAGAGAAATCATGTCTCTTAATCATTCTCAGCTTGTATTAACTCAAAGCTTAAAAGTAATCAATAAACAATATCATTCTAAAACTATAGCCAAACAGATGATGACGACTCAATCAATAAACACTGCAGAGCCTTCTACTACTGAACATAGTACTTTTGACACAAAATAGGAGTTTTGTATTGAAAGGCACATTTACTACTGCCCATATGGAACTCCTGGTTTTGTTGACAAGATGTTTTCACATTCAGTGTTTCAGAAGAGACAGATAATATGTACAAAAATTGTATGAAACAATCTAGAGATTTAACGTCATAGGAATTTAATAGGAAACTAGATTATGTACTAGAATATTATATTTTAGATATATTTTAGATGATGTGGCATTTAAAAGTCACCGTTTTCCTTTCTGAACACCACAAATTCAGGTATTTCATGTGTAATTTTATTTTGTGAACAGAGAAAAAATTTTCTACCAGATAATTCCACATGTATAGTAAATGCACTGCCATAAATTCACATCTTAACAAAAATATGAATTGTTAAAAAAGGCATGATAGGCAATAAAGTATTTTTTACTTTAAAAAGGGAATGAAGACCAAGTAGTAAAGGTCAAAAGGATAGAAATAGTAATGAGAAGACTGACAATTAATGTAAGAAAAACTCTTCAATGTACAATGGGAAAAACATAAATGTGCATTCTTGATTCCTGAACCTGTTAAAATAGCTAAAAGGTGAGGTCTGTCAGTGCTATTACAAAGTCAGTATGATTGCACTGGCAGAATCTGTCCAATATAAATATTTTGGAACTCTGGTGTGAGTTGAAATCTTGCAAATTTCAAAGGGGCAGCTCAATAGCAATGAGTAGGCAGCATGCTAACTTCTTGATTTTTAAACACCATTATGTATTTAAAAATAAACATGGATCCTTGGAAAAATTGATGATTCTAGGTCTTTACCAGAAAAACTACAAAACAACCCAGAACTTTTTTTCATCAAAGAGCAAGAATATGTTCAAAGAAAGATGGCAACATATTAAAGGGACAGAGAACTCAGCTTGAAATAATCTTCACTGGCCAAACTAGAAACAGTTTGATCATCAAATGAGAGCAATGCATTGTAACAACTTGACTAACATAGTACTGAATTCAAAACAAAATTACCTCAAACCCTGCAAGTCTTTTCTGACATTCTCTTTCTGAGATGCCCCATGGTGCTCTATGGTTTGTAGTCTATTGTATCACATTGAGGCTAAAACACCTTGACAGTGAAAACTAGGAATAGATAGCACAAAAAAAGCATGGGTGAAAGGAATCTTTTGTTCATTTATCAGATTCAAAACTTTACATTTTATTGTATCAAAAAGTTAAGTATACTTTTAGCTATAAAGTGTTTTGTAAACAATGCTATTGCTATTGCTTAGTCACCTCGGTTGTGTCCGACTCTGTGCAACCCCACAGACGGCAGCCCACCAGGCTTCCCCGTCCCTGGGACTCTCCAGGCAAGAACACTGGAGTAGGTTGCCATTTCCCTCTCCAATGCATGAAAGTGAAAAGTGAAAGTGAAGTCGTGTCCAACCCTCAACGACCACATTGACTGCAGCCTTCCAGGCTCCTTTGTCCATGGGATTTTCCAGGTAAGAGTACTAGAGTGGGATGCCATTGCCTTCTCCTTGTAAACAATAGACCCTACAAATTCAAAATTGCTGTTATGACACAAACCATGAGAAAGGAAAACACAAAATAAATTTTAAAAATGAAACTGCTTGTCTTTTTGAGGGCAGAGTCCTCAACGTAAATACTTATATTTCCCATAACGTGTATTACTTAAGGTAGAAATTGGGGTTTTTTGATAGATAATAAACTGAAACGCCAGTACTTTGGCCACCTCATGCAAAGAGTTGACTCATTGGAAAAGACCCTGATGCTGGGAGGGACTGAGGGCAGGAGGAGAAGGGGATGACAGAGGATGAGATGGCTGGATGGCATCACTGACTCTATGGATGTGAGTCTGGGTGAACTCCAGGAGTTGGTGATGGACAGGGAGGCCTGGCGTGCTGCGATTCATGGGGTCGCAAAGAGTCAGACACAACTGAGAGACTGAACTGAACTGAACTGAAACTGGAATCCTTGGGCATTCTGATTTCTGACAAAATCTGTGTATGAAAATATTCTTGTTTGATGCTTGGCAGTAAGGAAGTGACTGCATGATATCCTCAGGATGAACACTCTAATGTGATGTATGCACACTGCTGTCACTTCTAACAGCAGGGCGATTGGGTTGGTTATTATGATAGTGGTAAAATACCATTTTCAATAAAAATGAAGAAATAAGACCAAATCTTTTTATGTACAGAAATTTATGAAGATGAAAGAGAAAAAAGAGCCAGGAGTCAAATTTCCTTATTTATGTGAAGATAATGAGTCAGGGACAGGGGATAATCAGAATGCAAATGAAGAAAAAGAAAATATAAACCTTTAGTATTCACCTTTTTTATAATAAAGAGAAATGTAAAATCATTCAATTTCAATATTTGTCTTTAATTCAGCAAAGACAACTCAGGTAAGATACAACATTTTTCATTCTGCAAGAGTATAATTTATTTTTCATCCAAATTTATTAAGTTTGGCAAAATCGAAGTAAGTAAAATAGTTTCACATATCAACACAGTGTAACATAATTCTGAGCATTTATTTAGTCAGATAAAACTTAAAATTTTAACTATTTTGGTCCACATGAGTAACAAAGAAAAGACATTAAAGCAACTTCTCTAGGGAAGCCAATATATTGCACGATTGGAAAAAATGTTGCAACTATATTCATTATGAATTACTCAAAGATTTCTACAAAACATCTATAATATTAATGACTATTATATATCTTATGGGATTTCAGTAAGAGGAATTCAGAATCAAAATATGTTAAACTGCATATAAAAAAAAGATTATGCATTTTATCATGGATGATACAATTTGTTTTAATTACTGGAATGCTTTCAACTATTCACTCAATAGTCACAGAGTTACAGAGGTAAGAACAAAACCCTCAAAAGACAAGAAAGGTCATAAGTAGTACAGGGAAACACTGAAGTCAAGCATGGTGACAAATGGAGCATTGTTTCATTATTATCAGTTCACCTGTGTTCTCTCTTAAACCTCTTTGGAGCAAAGGCCACATCTTAATCACTGGACATTCACAGTCTATATATTGCTCCAGTATCTCAGTTGCTATTGTCTCTGTGACCCCATGGACTGTAGCCTGCCAGGTTCCTCTGTCCATAGAATTCACCAGGCAAGAATACTGGAGTGGGTAGCCATTTCCTTCTTCAGGGGATCTTCCCAACCCAGGGATCGAACCCATATCTCCTGCATTGGCAGGCAGATTTTTTACCACTGAGCCACTAGCAAAGCCCTCAGTATCTCAGTAAAATATGTTACTTTGAAAATGTAAGATCCAAGGAAAAATAATTTTAAGTGAGAGAATCTTTTATCCATGTTTACCTACAATCCAGACAAAATTCTACTGGTACATCAGCAAAAGCTATAGAGTTCACTCTTTCAACAAAAACAGCAAATCTCTCTCCATGGCCACTATGGCAGAAGGTAGATAGACAAGACAAGGTTATGGCCCCTGAGTATTTAGGAGGAATGATACATTGTCAAACATCTGTGGTACAAGTAACTATGTAACAACTTCCATGTGTGGTCCCAAAAGCCATAGGCCTACAAACAGAATGCCATGACTAATATTACCAATCTGCTATGTAATTGTATGATCTGATGTACTTGGAACTAATTTAGTAGATATTTTTTAGCCTGCAGATAAAGTACCAGAGGATTTTGCAAGCATTGTTTTCTCTTTAGATTTCTTTAGGCTTTCAGATAGCTCCAGGCCATGTTATTCAATGTAAAAAAAAATGCACTGAAGTTTTGTGCACATGACAACCAAAGGCTTTAGAACTTTCCTCTTGCAGATATTTTTCATCCAGAAAATGAACTGCTAGAATGTGTAATGAGACTAGGTTTTACATTTTGAAACTCATAATATGTGTATGTTTCTAAAACTAGAAACCAGATTCTCTTTTATAGACAGAAAAATAGGCATGCTCATATACATCTCAAGGCCACTCAATTGGCCCAAATACATGGTAAATACAAACAATTAAAAAAGCTCTCTTTTATAGGAAACAGAGTCAATCCAAGCACATGAGTAATGTAAGTCACTGATCTGTACTTTATCAAAAATGTCTGACTTGTTGGCTGAGAACTGTCAAGTTGAATTGTACAATGGCTTTAACTTTAGTCATACAGATGTCATCCAACATTTGATGAGCATCTACTAGGTGTCAGTCCCAGTGAACAAGTCATGAAGAATCAGTTTTACCTTCAGCCCAGAATCTGGAGTGGTGATGGTATAGTTAGTTGCTAAGTCATGTCCAATTCTTATGACCCCATGGACTGTGGCCCACCAGGCTCCTCTGTCCATGGGCTTTCCCAGACAAGAATACTGGAGTGGGTTGCCATTTCCTTCTCCAGGGTATCTTCCTGACCAGGGATTGAACTCTCATCTCTTGCACTGCAGGAAGGTTCTTTACCACTGAACCACCAGGGAAACCCAAAATCTGGAGTAGGATGCCAACATAACTGATTTGTGTGAGGTGTTAGTTACCTGGTCACCATTTACATATGCTCAAAATACATCACACTGTAATTTTAAATGAAATTTTGCAAATTTTAAATTCAAATTTATATCTTTTGGAATAATTCAATACTTTTCTTACATTTAATCAAGTCATCAAGCTTATAAATGATGTTATACTTTCCAAAAACTTAAGCAATATACCTAGAGAGATTTCTTTTTTTTTAAACCAACAAATATTGAATGCCTCATAAATACTAGTGAAGAACAAGAGAATCTTTCTACAATGGTTATAAAAATTAATACATAAAACAGCAATGGAATGGTGATTAATGATGTGCAACACTTTCTATATGATTACTATATATCAAGCACTGATGAGGGTAAATGTTGTCATTGGGTTGTTTCACGTAATCCTTGCAACATTCCAATAAAATTTTCTCATGCTATTATCACTTTACAGAATAAGAACTGAGTTTTCAAGGTGCTAAATAACATACTGCTATGCTAATTCACAGCTGCTCTATACCTTGCTGCTGCTGCTATGTCACTTCAGTCGTGTCCGACTCTGTGTGACCCCATAGACAGCAGCCCACCAGGCTCCCCCGTCCCTGAGATTCTCCAGGCAAGAACACTGCAGTGGGTTGCCATTTCCTTCTCCAATGCATGAAAGTGAAAAGTGAAAGTGAAGTCGCTCAGTCATGTCCAACTCTTAGCGAACCCATGGACTGTAGCCCACCAGGCTCCTCCATCTACGGGATTTTCCAGGCAAGAGTACTGGAGTGGGGTGCCATTGCCTTCTCCGCTCTATACCTTAAGCAGACTCAAATTCAATTCTCAGATATCATACACTATAATTGGTCATTGGGTTTGCTGTATTTCTTCTTCTGAAAAACAATTTTCTTTATGTAGGACTCTTATACCCCATCAGCCAATAGTACAATCGTTAAGAGCAAAACTTAGCCTGCTCTGTTAAAGAAAAGAGTAGCATTTTTGAATAATCAGAAGAAATGCTTAACCAGAAACACACAACTATTGCTTTCATTTGTCTTTATTCGTGTGAGCTCTATCACCTGTACTTGGCTTTAGAACACAATTAGTTATTTAAAAACAAAATTAAAAATGATTAGAAACTTAAATTTCAAATGAGGCTAAGAGGATAATGTTTTTCTACAAGATGAAGTACATTCTCCTTTAAAAATGTATTTGAGCATCTATCACAGGAGATACAAAACTGTTTCTAATCTACCATGAAACTAATAGAATTTTAGTCTGCATGTTTTTCCAAAAGAACGAATTTGGTTAATCAAACTTTTCTTACTAAGTGCTTCTTAAATAAATTTATTTACATATGGAGTTTCAGCTCTCATTGAATTAAGACCTTAAATCTGCATCATGAATCCAGTTCTCTTTCTAAAACTCCGTTATCAAAGTATTCAACCTGCTTAGACTTCTTCAAGGAGGCTACACAAACATCTTACCTAAAATTGAACATAGTTTTTCTCTTCATTCATCTTCATTTCACTCTTTCCTAAACTGCTATATTTATCTTAACATTAGTTCAGTTCAGTTCAGTCGCTCAGTCATGTCCAACTCTTTGCGACCCCATGAATTTTAGCACACCAGGCCTCCCTCTCCATCACCAACTCCCGGAGTTCACCCAGACTCACATCCATAGAGTCAGTGATGCCATCCAGCCATCTCATCCTCTGTCGTCCCCTTCTCCTCTTGCCCCCAATCCCTCCCAGCATCAGAGTCTTTTCCAATGAGTCAACTCTTCACATGAGGTGGCCAAAGTACTGGAGTTTCAGCTTTAGCATCATTCCTTCCAAAGAAATCCCAGGGCCGATCTCCTTCAGAATGGACTGGTTGGATCTCCTTGCAGTCCAAGGGACTCTCAAGAGTTTTCTCCAACACCACAGTTCAAAAGCATCAATTCTCTCCCACAGAGTCCACAAGACTGTTCTATACATCAGTGTCTCTTTTGCTGTCTCATATACAGGGTTATTGTTACCATCTTTCTAAATTCCACATATATGCGTTAGCATACTGTATTGGTGTTTTTCTTTCTGTGGGAGAGGGAGAGGGTGGGATAATTTTGGAGAATGGCATTGAAACATGAATAATATCATATATGAAACAAGTCGCCGGTCCAGGTTCGATGAACGATACTGGATGCTTGGGGCTGGTGCACTGGGATGACTCAGAGGGATGGTACGGGGAGGGAGGAGGGATGAGGGTTCAGGATGGGAATACGTGTATACCTGTGGCGGATTCATATTGATATATGGCAAAACCAATACAATATTGTAAAGTTAAAAAAAAAAGAATTACAAAAAAAAACAAAAGCATCAATTCTTTGGCCCTCAGCTTTCTTCACAGTCCAACTCTCGCATCCATACATGACCACTGGAAAAACCATAGCCTTGACTAGACGGACCTTTGTTGGCAAAGTAATGTCTCTGCTTTTCAATATGCTATCTAGGTTGGTCATAACTTTTCTTCCAAGGAGTAAGCTTCTTTTTTTTCATGGCTGCAGTCACCATCTGTAGTGATTTTGGAGCCCCCCAAAGTAAAGTCTAACACTGTTTCCACTGTTTCCCCATCTATATCCCATGAAGTGATGGAACCAGATGCCATGATGTTCATTTTCTGAATGTTGAGTTTTAAGCCAACTTTTTCACTCTCCACTTTCACTTTCATCAAGAGGCTTTTGAGTTCCTCTTCACTTTCTGCCATAAGGGTGCTGTCATCTGCATATCTGAGGTTATTGTTATATCTCCCAGCAATCTTGATTCCAGCTTGTGCTTCTTCCAGCCAAGCATTTCTCATGATGTACTCTGCACAGAAGTTATATAAGCAGGGTGACAATATACAGCCTTGACGTACTCCTTTTCCTATTTGGAACCAGTCTGTTGTTCCATGTCCAGTTCTAACTGTTGCTTCCTGACCTGCATACAAATTTCTCAAGAGGCAGATCAGGTGGTCTGGTATTCCCATCTCTTTCAGAATTTTCCACAGTTTATTGTGATATCTTTTTTTTTAATTTTATTTTATTTTTAAACTTTACAATATTGTATTAGTTTTGCCAAATATCGAAATTTAATGCACGTTAAACATTTGTTACACACTAGCAGAAGAAAGTGAATGACTTTCTCTTGGACCTTTAAAATAGTATGTTCGATTAACTTTGAGCCTACTTAATTGGCAGTATTAACTATGTATTGTAATACACTGTCTTTCAAAAATACTATCATACATGTACTAATAAAAATAGCAACTAAATATTGAATATTCAAATGGCATAATATCTTGACAAGTAAGTGAAATATCAGAACAACCATAACTCAAAATTGAGCCTGAGAATTGTGGAGTTGAAGAAAGATTGGTCTAATGACAATGTTTTAAAAATTAAGAAACTGAAGGTCAAAAAAAGTGTTATGTGTAAACATCAATTTCCTTTAGCGTTTAGATTTTTTGAAGCATCAAATACTTGGTCCCTTTTCATATATCATCATGAATCACCATTTCATATGATTCTCATTAGTTTAAAGTTACTTTGAAAAATAACAATTTTTGGAAAATATTTGGAAATATTTGGGAAAATAACAATTTTCCACAATAGTTTGGTTTTTAAAAACTAGATGCTAATTGTGATTATAAATACAAATATCATACGTATAATTCTGCAGTGATTTTTCTCTTTGCTCAACAAAACAGCAACTCTCCATTACCTTAGAAAAAGGAAACTGGAACACTTCTGCTGGAGAACATACATTGTTATAGTTCACTTGTACCATTTATAAGCAAGAAATGTTTATAAGTATTTTATCCCATTAACCCACTCCAGTGTTCTTGCCTGGAGAATCCCAGGGATGCAGGAGCCTGGTGGGCTGCCATCTATGGGGTCGCACAGAGTCGGACAGGACTGAAGCGACTTAGCAGCAGCAACCCATGAGATACAAAGGCTTTAAGGACCTGTTTTTGTACCAGTGTCATGCAAATTTAGTACCAAAGTCTTTAAAGATAGATAGATTCCTGTGCACTCATATTCCTCCTACTAACTCAGTGGCAATATTCAGGGTAAATTATGACATCAATTTACATTCAACATGCATTACTCATTTAGTTAGCTATAGCATGCAACGGAAGTGGCTCGACTTTAGAATCAGTCTATTTTATACTTCTGAACACACTGGTTAAAGTCAAAGAACTTAGAGATGCTTTTCTTTAGTAGGAATAACTTATTTTGATTGACAAGAAATTTAAAGGGGAATTGTATTGGGGAATAACTGAACTTTTATCTAGTCATCTGAAAGCCAGTGTACTGTATTATTTCACGAATCAATAAGGAAACATGTCCCTTAAACTTTCATCAGACGATCTCAGCGCGCCCCCTTCCATACAGAGTTTAAAATAAAATGTAACTAAAAGCTGAGTGTAAATCTTAAACTTATTTGGTTCAGTAGATAGATCTACAGATGAATGGTCATTTTCATATCCCAGAGGTACCACTGTGAAATAATCCACACATTGTCTAAACTGATATATATATAGTTACTTAATGAAACCAAAACTCTTTACTCCCATCGCTAACAATTCTTTCCTCCCTTTGTGTGTTACTGCATGGATGTGTTAGCCTGAGTGCCGGCTCGCGCCTTGTCTACCGTCTCCCTAATGCGGAGTCCTGGCGGGAGGCTCAGAGGAACTGGGGGCCAGGGGCTCGTACCTGGATTCCAGCCAAGCCTGGACCAGCCCGAGGAAGGAAGGGGAACGCTCTCCACGGAGCCCCAGGGAAACACCATACTCCTAAGGAGAGCAAGCAAGTTTGTGAGCTGGAGCGCCGCCAGCTGAACGGCGAGGTTTGGGCAACATCGCCGGGGGTGCCTGGCGCCAGGCTGCCTGCGCCCCACACCCTCTAGGATCTCAGTCCTGCAGCGTGTCCGCTCCTGACTAGTGCGTGTCCGCGGTTCCGGGTACAGCCATTGACAACCGGGGGGGCTTTGACTTCTGCAGCTGCAGGAGGGGCTGGGAGGTGCTCCCGCTCCTCCTCGGAGTCGCTGCTATGCAGCTCAGGAGGAACCAAGAACAGCGCATCCAGGGCACGGCTCCTGCCATCTCCAACTCACACCGTCTCTGCCTCCCTCCTCTCTATTCCAGCTCCACCCGACCTGTCTCTAGAGCTGCCCTGGCTCCTCCCAGAGTGTCTGAAGGTTCCCTTCTGTGTAGTTGGCTGCTGACCAGCAGCCTCCAAGAACCCGGACAGTGTGGTTGAAGCAGGGATCCCATTAGACCTCTGGGATCTAATGCCTGATAATCTGAGGTGGAGCTGATGTAATAATAATAATAGAAATAAAATTCTCAATAATGTAAAGCATTTGAATCATCCCCAAACTATCCCACCTCCTTCCTCCATGGAAAAATTGTCTTCCACGAAACCAGTCCCTGGTGCCAAAAAGGTTGAGGACGGCTGGACAGGTTTCTGGGGCCAGGGGAATTCTCGACCTGTATGTGGCTCTGGGCTCAAGTCTTAACAGTTCTACATTCTCTGATTATCCCCTTCTGGAAGCATGATAGCATTGCCCTTCCCTGGTGGCTCAGATGGTAAAGAATCTGCCTGCTAAGGCAGAAGATCTGGGTTTGGGCCCTGGGTCAAGAAGATCCCCTGGAGAAGGAAATGGCTACCCATTCCAGTATTCTTGACTGGAGAATCCCATGGACAGAGGAACCTGGTGAGTTACAGTCCATGGAGTCACAAAGAGTTAGATGTGACTCTAATACTTTCACTTTTATTTTTACTTCAATATTTATAGTGAAATTTTGTCAACTTGTGGCCTAAAATACTGAACTTGGGCATAGATAAGTTTTAATCTCATATCTATTAAAGAAGTACTTGTGTTTACATGTTAGTCACTCAGTTGTGTCTGACTCTTTGCAACCCCATGGACTGTAGGCTGCCAGACTCCTCTGTCCATTGCCTTCTCCAGGCAAGAATACTGGAGTAGTTTGGGAAGATCCAGGAGACCTTCCCAACCCAAGGATGGAACCTGGGTTTTCTGCATTTTAGGCAGATTCTTTACCATCTGAGCCAGGAAGCACTTTAGCTAGGTATGAAAAGATAAGTTTTTATTATGGTAGTTGATACTCCAGATATTTAATGAAATTTAAGAACAAAAGCTTCAGCGATCAATTCAAAGAAATAGAGGAAAACAACAGAATGGGAAATACTAGAGATCTCTGCAAGAAAATTAGAGATACCAAGGGAATATTTCATGCAAAGATGGGCTTGATAAAGGACAGAAATGGTATGGACCTAACAGAAGCAGAAGATATTAAGAAGAGATGGCAAGAATACACAGAAGAACTATACAAAAAAGATCTTCACGACCCAGATAATCACGATGGTGTCATCACTCACCTAGAGCCAGACATTCCAGAATGTGAAGTCAAGTGGGCCTTAGAAAGCATCACTATGAACAAAGCTAGTGGAGGTGATGGAATTCCAGTTGAGCTATTTCAAATCCTGAAAGATGATGCTGTGAAAGGGCTGTACTCAATATGCCAGCAAATTTGGAAAACTCAGCAGTGGCCACAGGACTGGAAAAAGTGAGTTTTCATTCCAATCCCAAAGAAAGGCAATGCCAAAGAATGCTCAAACTACCACACAATTGCACTCATCTCACACGCTAGTAAAGTAATGCTCAAAATTCTCCAAGCCAGGCTTCAGCAATACGTGAACTGTGAACTTTCTGATGTTCAAGCTGGTTTTAGAAAAGGCAGAGGAACCAGAGATCAAATTCCCAACATCCGCTGGATCATTGAAAAAGCAAGAGAGTTCCAGAAAAACATCTATTTCTGCTTTATTGACTATGCCAAAGCCTTTGACTGTGTGGATCACAATAAACTGTGGAAAATTCTGAAAGAGATGGGAATACCAGACCACCTGACCTGCCTCTTGAGAAATCTGTATGCAGGTCAGGAAGCAACAGTTAGAACTGGACATGGAACAACAGACTGGTTCCAAATAGGAAAAGGAGTACGTCAAGGCTGTATATTGTCACCCTGTTTATTTAACTTATATGCAGAGTACATCATGAGAAACGCTGGACTGGAAGAAGCACAAGCTGGAATCAAGATTTCTGGGAGAAATATCAATAACCTCAGATATGCAGATGACAGCACCCTTATGGCAGAAAGTGAAGAGGAACTCAAAAGCCTCTTGATGAAAGTGAAAGTGGAGAGTGAAAAAGTTGGCTTAAAGCTCAACATTCAGAAAACAAAGATCATGGCATCCGGTCCCACCACTTCATGGGAAATAGACGGGAAAACAGTGGAAACAGTGTCAGACTTTATTTTTCTGGGCTCCAAAATCACTGCAGATAGTGACTGCAGCCATGAGATTAAAAGACACTTACTCCTTGGAAGGAAAGTTATGACCAACCTAGATAGCATATTGAAAAGCAGAGACATTACTTTGCCAACAAAAGTCCTTCTAGTCAAGGCTATGATTTTTCCAGTAGTCATGTATGGATGTGAGAGTTGGACTGTGAAGAAGGCTGAGCACCGAAGAATGGATGCTTTTGAACTGTGGTGTTGGAGAAGACTCTTGAGAATCCCTTGGACTGCAAGGAGATCCAACCAGTCCATTCTGAAGGAGACCAGCCCTGGGATTTCTTTGGAAGGAATGATGCTAAAGCTGAAACTCCAGTACTTTGGCCACCTCATGTGAAGAGTTGACTCATTGGAAAAGACTCTGATGCTGGGAGGGATTGGGGGCAGGAGAAGGGGACGACAGAGGATGAGATGGCTGGATGGCATCACTGACTCGATGGACGTGAGTCTCAGTGAACTCTGGGAGTTGGTGATGGACAAGGAGGCCTGGCGTGCTGCGATTCATGGGGTCGCAAAAAGTCTGACACGACTGAGTGACTGAACTGAACTGAACTGATAGCTCAACTGGAATTGCATCACCTCCACTAACTTTGTTTGTAGTGATGCTTGATAAAGGCCCACTTGACTTCGAATTCCAGGATGTCTGGCTCTAGGTGAGTGATCATACCATCTGGTTATCTGTGTCATGAAGATTTTTTTTGTATAGTTCTTCTGTGTATTCTTGCCACCTTTTCTTAATATCTGCTGCTTCTGTTAGGTCCATACAATTTCTGTCCGTTATTGTGCCCATCTTTGCGTGAAATGTTCCCTTGGTATCCCTAATTTTCTTGAAAAGATCTCTAGTCTTTCCCCATCCTATTGTTTTCCTCTTTCTTTGAATTGATCCCTGAGGAAGGCTTTCTTATCTCTCCTTGCTATTCTTTCAAGCTCTGAATTCAAATGGGTGTATCTTTCCTTTTCTCCTTTGCCTTTGTATCTTTCCTTTTCTCAGCTATTTGTAAGGCCTCCTCAGACAACCATCTTGCCTTTTTGCATTTCTTTTTCTTAGGGATGGTCTTGATCCCTGCCTCCTGTACAATGTCATGAACTTCTGTCCATAGTTCTTCAGGCACTCTGTCTATCAGATCTAGCCCCTTAAATCTATTTCTCACTTCCACTGTATAATCATAAGGGATTTGATTTAGGTCATACTTGAATGGTCTAGTGGTTCTCCCTACTTTCTTCGATTTACGTCTAATTTTGGCAATAAGGAGTTCATGATTTGAGCCACAGTCAGCTCCCAGTCTTGTTTTCCTGACTGTATAGAGCTTCTCCATTTTTGGCTGCAAAAAATAAAATCAATCTGATTTTGGTATTGACCATCTGGTGATGTCCCTGTGTAGAGTCTTCTCTTGTGTTGTTGGAAGAGGGTGTTTGCTATGACCGGTGCATTTTCTTGGCAAAACTCTATTAGCCTTTGCCTTGCTTAATTCTGTACTCCAAGGTGAAATTATCATGTTACTACAGGTGTTTCTTGACTTCCTACTTTTGCATTGCTGTCCCCTATAATGAAAAGAACATCATTTGGGTATTAGATCTAGAAGGTCTTGTAGGTCTTCATAGAACCGTTCAACTTCAGCTTCTTCAGCGTTACTGGTTGGGGTATAGACTTGGATTCCTGTGATACTGAATGGCATCAGTATCCTGTGATACTGAATGGAATTATTTGCCTTGGAAATGAACACAGATCATTCTGTCATTTTTGAGATTGCATCCAAGTATATCCAAGTATACATCAACTAAACTACTTCAAAAGGTAAAATTTTATTCTATGTAATCCTTTGGCCAATTTCCTATAATGCGTTTTCTTACTGATCACTGTTATATACTCAAACATACTGAGATATGAAAGTGCTTATCTTAAGAAGGAAAAGAAATACCAAGGAGGAAAAGGAATTGTATAGACATCAGTTGTGATATGCTTTCAATAAAACCAAAATCTTTTTCTTATCATTTTTATTTATCTAGTAATTTTTCTTTGATGTAAAAACAGATGTAACATGAGGAGTGGACTCTTTGCAATAATAATAGACCCCTTTTTCTTTACATTTATTCAATATTTCAGCCCAAATATATAATAACACTTGAGATACATTGAAAAAACTGTATTACGTTTGTAGTCCTTCTGAATTCTCATGTAGAGAGTCAAATCTCTGTCATTCCACAACTTTCCTTTCCTTTCATCTCCGGATGATGAATGTTCTTAGGTTTCCTCCTGTTCTACTCCAGTGTGAACATCTCAATAATGATGTAAGGTAATGACATGATTATTTATACTTTACTTATTTTGAAAACAAACTGAGGTAGCCTATCTGATGATATTAAGAATTAGACTCTGGCTTATGACCCAAGGATAGTCACTTTACTCAAAGCCAAATGATCTACTGTTTAATAAGTACATGTCATAAGAGCAAGAATGGATACATAGCCATTAGTGCACATGCAATAAGTTAAACATGACATTTGCTTTGGAAAATGTTTATGAAAATTAACTTTCAGTTTAATTAGGTGGCATAATTTTCTGGATGCTTCAGAAAACTTACCCTTAATCATATCTCCAGCTTATGAAGATCTTTTTTTCTCTAATCATAATCTGGATATCATAAATCTCCAGAAAATGTAGACATTTGATTCTGATAAAAGGCCAGTATTTTTACCTGTAATTGGAGATGGAATATGCTTCACATCTTGAGAGATGATGGTATTTCAGAATAAATATCCTGAGTGTTATAAAGAATTTTAAAATAATTCTTTAATTCTTACATGTATAGAATTTCAGTAGACAAAATAGCAATCTGTCAGTGCAGTAAGGCAATGTTTTCTGTTTGATGTCAAGTTCCAACTTTCAATAACTGCTGGACAGAATCCAAAAGGCATAGCTCAGAACATATACTGAATATGCTGTAGGCTTTGCAAATATTTAAAAGGAAGTAGAAACATTTAACATTACTGGAGCAAACAAAAATGTCCCCTGGTAAATGTTCTTTATACATGGTACTATTTTTTACTGAGTAAATATCTGAAAACAACTTGAGTCAATAAAAAGAATAGTGAAGCAGTCAGGATTATACCTATGCATAGTATTTCCAGGATTTTAATCTAACTAAATATACTACTTCATATATCCAGGACTTGAAAGAAGGATGGGCTTAAGAAAATGGCAGTAATGCTTTATTGACTGTCTTCTCATTTTCCTGAATTTAAAATTTTTCTCATCGCTTTTATGAAATGCTTGACTTTAGAGTGCTCCCTACTCTACAGTGAAAATGTCAGCATATTTCTAATCTTTATATATTTATAAGGTTTTTATTTTTCATTTTGCTTTTACCTAATAAAACAGGTGTGTAACAGACCTGGGTGTGTGAATTAAAGCCGTATTTGCAAGATGCTTTGAAATCCGCAGAGTGGTATAAGTTAGGGAAAGTATACATATTTTCAAAATTCCCATGTTAACCAGGTCTATCTAAATTGAATTTATAAAGAAACTAAAACAAATTAAATCACCTATCTAGCATTCTTTATCAAAAATAGATCTAGATTCTTCTAGAGCTCAAGTAAATCTTAGATACTGAAGAAAGTTAGCTTTCTCTAGGCGACAAAATGCATCTGCATAATTGAATGGATTCATCTATTTTATTTTGAATTTTTCTTCTTATGTGCACAGAGAAAGTGATTTTCTCAACCCCCTGGGATGCCCTCAGGACACTAAACACAGTAGGTGATTATATTCTACATTCAATACATTAAAGGCATTTTCCATGAAAGAGGATGAGGACAGGAGTATATGGTACAGGGAACATAAGAAAGGGAATAAAATGCATGCAAGAGAACACATATTTATTAAATTTAACAGAGTTAAGGCATTCTGCTAACTACAGAGCTAACTACAGAGCTGCATTTCTGAGCTACAGAAACTGCACACTGGATCACTGAGAATAGCCGCAATACACACAGATGATTCAGATGATGATTTTCTTTTATTACTTCTGTTACTTAACTGTCTGAGTGGGTTGGAATGTCAGTCCTAAAACAACAATTAAAACTTAGAGGCACTTTCAAAACCACTTTGCATATTTACGTGTTTCTGCTCAGTCATTTTTGTGGCAACAGGAAATTTTAACTGCATATATGCAGAAGGTTTGCAAAAGTATTTAATCTTCAGTTAGGCAGAGACTATGGAGAAAATGACATATTTGTCTACCTTAAGTTTATTTAAATTGCCAAGAAAGAATTCTTTAAAAATATGCTTTAATTTTAATAATAACTATTTTAATTTAGCCTAAAATCCTTTCTTGAGATTTTCTTTTTAGTTTTCTTCATAATATTTTTTAAAAGATGTGTGGTCATAAAGAAACCTGATATTTCAATTAATAGCATTCCACACCACTCACATGATTTTGGCAAAAACATACAATCATTGATGACTGTACACCATTAGAAATAGTGTAAGGCTAAATGTTAATGATATGGGGTGAGATTGGCTTGATGTTAAGAGTGTGTGCTACAAAGACAGAAATATAGATCAGTAGAACAAAATAGAAAACCTGGAGATAAATCCATGCACCTATGGACACCTTATCTTTGACAAAGGAGGTGAGAATATACAATGGAGAAAAAACAATCTCTTTAACAAGTGGTGCTGGGGAAACTGGTCAACCACTTGTAAAAGAATAAAACTAGAACATTTTCTAACACCATACACAAAAATAAACTCAAAATGGATTAAAGACCTAAATGTAAGACCAGAAACCTTAAAACTCCTAGAGGAAAACTTAGGCAAAACACTCTCTGATATAAATCACAGCAGAATCCTCTATGACCCACCTCCTAGAGTAATGGAAATAAAAGTAAAAATAAATAAATGGGACCTAATTAAACTTAAAAGCTTTTGTACAATGAAGGAAACTCTAAGCAAGGTGAAAAGATAGCCTTCAGAATGGGAGAAAGTAATAGCAAATGAAGGAACTGACAAAGAATTAATCTCAAAAATATACAAGCAGCTCCTGCAGCTCAATTCCAGAAAAATAAACAACCCAATCAAAAAATGGGCGAAAGAACTAAACAGACAGTTCTCCAAAGAAGACAAACAGATGGCTAACAAACACATGAAAAGATGCTCAACATCACTCATTGTCAGAGAAATGTAAATCAAAACCACAATGAGGTACCATTTCACGCCAGTCAGAATGGCTGCTATCCAAAAATCTACAAACAATAAATGCTGCAGAGGGTGCAAAGAAAAGGGAACCCTCTTACACTGTTGGTAGGAATGCAAACTTGTACAGCCACTATGGAGAACAGTGTGGAGATTCCTTAAAAAACTGGAAATAGAACTGCCATATGACCTAGCAATCCCATTGCTGGGCATACACATCGAGGAAACCAGATTGAAAGAGACACATGTACCCCAATGTTCATCACTGCACTGTTTACAATAGGCAGAACATGGAAGCAACCTAGATGCCCATTGGCAGATGAATGGATAAGAAAGCTGTGTTACATATACACAATGGAATATTACTCAGACAATAAAAAGAATGCATTTGAATCAGTTCTAATGAGGTGGATTAAACTGGAGCCTATTATACAGAGTGAAGTAAGTCTGAAAGAAAAACACCAATACAGTATCAGATCAGATCAGACCAGATCAGTCGCTCAGTCGTGTCAGACTCTTTGCGACCCCATGAATCGCAGCACTCCAGGCCTCCCTGTCCATCACCAACTCCCAGAGTTCACTGAGACTCACGTCCATTGAGTCAGTGATGCCATCCAGCCATCTCATCCTCTGTCGTCCCCTTCTCCTCTTGCCCCCAATCCCTCCCAGCATCAGAGTCTTTTCCAATGAGTCAACTCTTCACATGAGGTGGCCAAAGTACTGGAGTTTCAGCTTTAGCATCATTCCTTCCAAAGAAATCCCAGGGCTGGTCTCCTTCAGAATGGACTGGTTGGGTCTCCTTGCAGTCCAAGGGATTCTCAAGAGTCTTCTCCAACACCACAGTTCAAAAGCATCCATTCTTCGGCACTCAGCCTTCTTCACAGTCCAACTCTCACATCCATACATGACCACAGGAAAGACCATAGCCTTGACTAGACGAACCTTTGTTGGCAAAGTAATGTCTTTGCTTTTGAATATGCTATCTAGGTTGGTCACAACTTTCCTTCCAAGGAGTAAGTGTCTTTTAATTTCATGGCTGCAATCACCATCTGTAGTGATTTTGGAGCCCAGAAAAATAAAGTCTGACACTGTTTCCACTGTTTCCCCAACTATTTCCCATGAAGTGATGGGGCAAGATGCCATGATCTTCGTTTTCTGAATGTTGAGCTTTAAGCCAACTTTTTCACTCTCCATTTTCACTTTCATCAAGAGGCTTTTGAGTTCCTCTTCACTTTCTGCCATAAGGGTGGTGTCATCTGCATATCTGAGGTTATTGATATTTCTCCCCGCAATCTTGATTCCAGCTTGTGTTTCTTCCAGTCCAGCGTTTCTCATGATGTACTCTGCATATAAGTTAAATAAACAAGGTGACAATATACAGCCTTGATGAACTCCTTTTCCTATTTGGAACCAGTCTGTTGTTCCATGTCCAGTATACTAACGCATATATATGGAATTTAGAAAGATGGTAATGATGACCCTATATGCGAGACAGCAAAAGAGACACAGATGTAAAGAACTGTCTTTTGGACTCTGTGGGAGAAGGCAAGGGTGGGATGATTTGAGAGGGTAGCGTTGAAACATGTATATTATTGTATGTGAAGTGGATCACCGGTCCAGGTTTGATGAATGAGACAGGGTGCTCAGGGCTGGTGCACTGGGATGACCCTGGGGGGGATGTGATGGTGAGGGAGGTGGGAGGGGGATTCTGGATGAGGAACACATGTGAGCCCATGGCTGATTCATGTTGATGTATGGCAAGAACCACCACAATATTGTAAAATAATTACCCTCCAATTAAAATAAATAAGTTTTTAAAAAAAGAGTGTGTGCTATAGTAGTAGCATTAATTTATTTATTTCATTTTTATCAGTGCATAAACATTGTTCAAGATTTTTCTAACAAGGATTTGGGAAAACCAGGGTCACCTGATAGAGATTTGTTACCTAATGCCAGAAAGTAAGGAAACCCAGAAACTGTTCTGAACCTTTGAAGAATTGGAAGACTGTAACTATTCAAGACACAATTGCAAGTTAGATGAACCAAAAGAAGTACTGAAGTTCTGGGTGTCTTATCCCCTCAGAAGCCAGCTCACCCTTGCTCTCCACTCTAGTGACAGTACCCGACTTACAAACCAGGTCCTTGTCAGATCCTCCCTCAATATCCTGCGGTATACTTACCGTTCTTACTTCTACCACCCTCTCTACAACTCAAAATGTCCCAATAAACAGGATCGAAATAGATTTTTCAATCACTATGCAACACAGAGCATTATTATTGGATAAGAGTCATGTCATAGGTTGCTGTGCTCTGGTACATCTAGCGATGCAGCTAATAATCAGAGTCATTTGTGAACAACATGCAGGGAACAAGCATATATATGTTCATGAGCACATTCATTCAGTTGAGTCTGGTAGGCAAAGATGGGGGCAACTCCAGGAGTGGTTCAGGTTGGCTTGCTCCCAGGTACGTGGTCTGTCCTGAAGACGGTGGCGAGTATATGTGTCACTACAACTGGTGACGCCACAGAACATGGACCCTCATCGCCTATTCTTGCAGACTGAATTGAAGGTCTATCTTAATTATAGTTATCTATTCTGATTCGTCAGAGAAGGCAATGGCACTTCACTCCAGCACTCTTGCCTGGGAAATCCCATGGACGGAGGAGCCTGGTGGGCTGCCATCTATGGGGTCGCACAGAGTCGGACACGACTGACGGGACTTAGCGGCAGCAGCAGCAGCAGCATTCTGATTAGTAGCATTTCATGTAACTTCAGTTTTAAGGAGGAAGTGGTGGTTGAAGTTTTCAAAATTATTTCGTTTAATAAATAGATGAAAAATATTTTTTATTTTCATAGGGAAAACGTTTCAAAAATCCGACATAAGTAATTAACCTGGTTACAGTTCTTATACTATAACTGAGTGACATCTTTAGTTTGACTTTATTATCCCTATAAACAGAACAACAAATTAATTTATTGTGTTTTGCTACTATTTAGAAAAAGATATTTCTTTATTCAGACAAAGGGCTTGCCTATTGTCACAAAGATACATATCATTTGTCACCACCATGGAAACCAGTGAAATTGAATTTGAAACAAATTCAAACTAAATTTGAAACTCATATATACTACTTTCCATTTTTTCATAAATTAATTTTTAGAACAGTTTTAGGTTCACAGCAAAATTAAGCAGAAAGTACAGAGATGTCCGTATATCCTTGCTCCCTCACATACACAGACTCTCCCATTATCAATATCCTCCCCCCAACCTCTGGTGAGGTATATTTTTTACAACTGATGAACCTACATTGAAACATGATTATCATCCATAAGCTATACCTTACATTAATGAACTCTAATGTAAATGATAGATTATAGATGATAATGGTGTTTCAGTTGTAAAACATGTACCTCTCCAGTGGGGATACTGATTTACATTAGGGTTCAATACTGGTATTGTATGGGCTTCCTAGGTGGTGCAGGTGATAAAGAACCTGCCTGCCAAAGAAGAAGACAGTAAGAGACCTGGGTTTTATCCCTGAGTCAGGAAGATCCCCTGGAGGAGAGCATGGCAACGCACTCCAGTATTATTGCCTGGAGAATCCCATGGACAGAGGAGCCTGGCTGGCTACAATCTATGGGGTTGCAAGGAGTCAGACATGACCGAAATGACTTAATATACACACATGCATTGGTGTTGTGCATTCTATGGGTTTGAACAAACATCTGACATATATCCGCCATGAGAGCATCACAAAGAGCATTTTAACTGCCCTAAATATCCTCTGTGGTCTATCTATTCATATCTCCTTTCCATTGAAACCCAGCAATCACTAGTTTTTTCTTACTGTCTCCATACTTTTGCTTCTTTCAGAATGTCATTGGAATCATACAGTAGGTAGCCTTTTCAGACTGACCTCTTTCACTCAGAAGTACACTTAAATTAAATACAGTTGAATTAATTTCATTCATTTTTATTGGATGATATTGGTGAAGATGATGATAATGACAATTCTACAGTAGGATGCTGTGCAGTGTTATATAAAAAGAATACTGAATAGAATTTTTTTGTGTTGTTACTATAATTTTTTACACAATTCATAAGTAATAAATGTCACAAATGATATCCCAGCAGGACACAACATGAACCTAAGGGAAATCTCTGTCTTCTAAAGACACAGAAAAACTTACTTGCTCAGCTCTTTCAAAAACACAGAAAGCCTGTCATGCAACCTGACATTATGTCACATAACAGCTTTGATATCTGATTACTAGAAATATTTAGTGATATTTATGCAAACTGATCAACCAATAATCTACAGTATCTATCTGATTAAAAACACAATACATTTGCTTTCTTTACATCATTGTTGTTTTGTAACTCCAAAGGGAAAAATTATCACCCTCATGCTAAAATTACAACCACCAGAACATTTTCCTACTAATGCTGTTGATTGCTTTAGGCTTATGCTTCAATCTACTTACATTTCCTTCTTTCCTATAATAATGATTTATTTTTATAGAGAATAAGACATGTCATTTAAAGAAATCCTATGTGGAGAAATTAAGGGATATATATGAAATGTCTTAGAATAACATAGAATTTTAGGTTATGAGGTGAGGAGACAATGGTAAGTGCTATTATCTGTGACAAGTTAGTTCTATGAAGCTTGAACTCTAGCAATTTTTATTACCAGAAGTTATAAGAACAATGCCTAAATGTCTGGCCTTCAGCTGCTATAAAAAATTTGACAAGATAAAACTCTAAAATCTCACATTCCTCTCTATTTGTATGTCAAAGCTATAATACTATATAAAGTTCCTCACCATTGCATTCATCAAACAGCTTCATGCTGAGAAATCCTCAGGATGACAAGGACTTAAGAAAAATGGAAACAATGTACAGACATCCTGTATTGTAGATATGGGAATCTGATGCTGAGAAGGAGGCTTAACTTGAGAATCTTTAATTTTTACTAACAATAGAAATTGCTGTCTCAGTTTGGAATTCTTAGACTCTTTTGTTTCAAACACTGGAGTAATCGAAGCAGAATGGTATATATAGTCAGTCACTTTGTGACAAATGTGAAGCAGTGACAATACTTTAACACTTCTTGAAATCACGTGGAGTTACTGTGATCTCCATATGTACAAAAGGAATCTTGATCCTTCTACTTTGTTCTCTACATTGATTCTCAGATATGACTGGGAAGTTTTTACAAAATGAAGATTCCTGGACCTTCATCTGTGGGCTTCCCTGAAATCTCAGTCGGTAAAGAATCCACCTGCAATGCAGGAGACCCTGGTTCAATTCTTGGGTCAGGAAGATCCGCTGGAGAAGGGACAGGTTACCCACTGCAGTATTCTCAGGCTTCCCTTGTGGCTCAGCTGGTAAAGAATCTGCCTGCAATGCGGGAGACCTGGGTTTGCTACTCACTCCAGTATTCTGGCCTGGAGAATTCCATGGACTGTATAGTCCATGGGGTCACAAACAGTAGGACACAAGTGAAAATTCAAAATTTGTTGTTTGAGATACAGAAATATCTATACATGTTTTTAATTTTCATGTAATATTTTCATGAAGTTAGCACATTAGCAAGAAGAATGAATGGACTTCAGATATAAATTGATTTTTTAACCTAGAAATTAAATCTATCTCTTCCTGGAGACTTGTATTCATTTGAGGTAGCTATGTTAACTCTCTCATTTCTCTTCTCTTCTGAGCTTTCTCTTAATTATTTCTGTGTGACCATTTCCAACCTGGAAATTCTTCTTAATAGAAAAGATGGAAAGATCAATCAACTTATGTATTTTTGTCTATTCAAAAATGTCTATCAAGCAGTGCCTGTGTTCCAGGCACTCATGTGCTGGGGTAAATGGACACAGAATATTAAATAAGTACATTTTCAAATCCACAAACCACAATTGTGTTACATGCTATATGGGAAAATGCAACAAGCACTATGCCAGGTAAAAGAGACAAAGAATGCTTTCTCTACCATTATAACAAACCTTCTCCACTAAGATGCAAGGTAGATTTGTGTCATACATTTTAATTCTTATCTGAAGTAAATAATTCTGATTAGCCTGAGTTTATTTAAGATTAGACTCCCTAAAATGACAAGTTTTACTTGGTAAAGTAATCTGCAGTTAATTGAACCAAACACAATTTTAAGATTCATGGTATATGGTTTTATTATCTTATCCTTTATTATAAAAGGTAGGTTTGGCATTATTAGTCATTTGGAATTTGTTATTAAAGTTTATGATATTAGTGGTTAAAATGCAGTAACAGGGCATAAATGTAAATGAATCTGCAACTAATTAGTTTTAGGATTTATAGTAGTGTCAAATTTGGAGACCAGTGCTTTCCTAGTTTTTCTTTAAAAATTCTATAATCTTTTTCCCTTCACTCATAGGCATACAATCTTACTATGATATAAAGATTGCTTTAATGGTTAAAAGATATTAGAAGTACAAATATGTTTTCTCATGTAAAGTTTATAGTTTAAACTACTAACAACAGATCTAATTTCCCAAACAAATGTTAAGGAGAATTGTTTTTCCAGAAATTTTAACCTGGAAGGAAATACAACTTAACATATCATGCTTGGGTGCTAAGTCGCTTCAGTCCTGTCCAACTTTTTTCAACCCCATGGACTGTAGCCCACCAGGCTCTTCTGCCCATGGGATTCTCCAGACAAGAATACTAGAATGAATTGCCATTCCCTCCTCCAGGGGATGTTTCCAACCCAGGAATCCATCCCACCTCTCATGTCTCATTGGCAGGCAGGTTCTTTACCACTAGTGCCACCTGGGAAGCTAACTTATCATACTCTTATTCAATAAAGTGTCACAAAAGAAAGGAGAGTAATGCAAAAGTTGATAATGAATTTTGAGTGAATTTGGGGTAAAGAGTGACATTTTAATTAGATATCTTAGGATATCCCACATTCAAATCCAAGCGGTTTTAGTCACTTAGAATAACTTGAAAAGGGAAATCAAGGCTAAAAATATTATTCCATTTCTCATTACATTTACTGTAGCATAAAAAGTAGTAACACAGAAATTAGAGCCCAATTGTCTCGGTTTAAGTTTTGGCTCCACCTCTTCTAGCTGTGTGACTGGACCAGTTACTTCTCTGCGCCTCAGTTCTCTCTGCTCTAAAATGGGCACCAGACAGTGCCTACCCCCACATACTCGTGAGAATTAAGTGAGTGCCCACACATGACAGAGCGCCCATCTGTACAGAATCGGCGTCCAATAAATGTAACTTATAATTATTGTTGTCCCTAGTACTATTTTCTCTAGTTCAAAAAATGGTTGGGAAGATTTGACTTCTTTGTAAAAACAGCTTTTGTTAGCTGTCATTTAACGGGCTAAGGGCATTAAAAAAATTTGGAGAAGACTCTTGAGAGTCCCTTGGACTGCAAGGAGATCCAACCAGTCCATTCTGAAGGAGATCAGCCCTGGGATTTCTTTGGAAGGAAGGATGCTAAAGCTGAAACTCCAGTACTTTGGCCACCTCATGCGAAGAGTTGACTCATTGGAAAAGACTCTGATGCTGGGAGGGATTGGGGGCAGGAGGAGAAGGGGACGACAGAGGATGAGATGGCTGGATGGCATCACTGACTCGATGGACGTGAGTCTCAGTGAACTCCGGGAGTTGGTGTTGGACAGGGAGGCCTGGCATGCTGCGATTCATGGGGTTGCAAAGAGTCGGACATGACTGAGTGACTGAACTAAACTATGTAACTTCTCTTTGTTATCTTTATATTTTATGAACACAATCATAAATGTTTATTACCTTACTTCCATTTCACAGTAATTGGAGAAATTAACTTCTCAAAGTGCCTTAATTTCTCCAAGTGCTTTGGAACTAACTCTCTTAAATGTCCTTAAAATTATTGAGAAAAAACAAATCAGAGTAGACTAAACCCAAACATTTTTTGAGTGTCACTGTACAACTGTATCCATGGTTTGAAGTTTCAGGCATACAAAGTCCATGCTGAATGTATAACTTACCTATACTTGCCACATCTCACATTAGCACTCGTGTCACAGTGAAAGCAAGACCTCTGTCTTCAACCAGACATTTCACCAGGATATGCCATTAGTCAAAAAATGTAAGCAAGGGTCAGACATCTCAATATAGCTATCAACCCACTGAAGAAACGATACAAGTGCATGTTCCATGAGTCCATGGAACTAAACAGACAATGAGCATTAACTCCTTTCATTTTCTTTTTTTTTTTTAATTTTTTATCTTAGTTTTATTTATTTATTTATTTATTTTAAATTTTATTTTATTTTTAAACTTTACATAATTGTATTAGTTTTGCCAAATATCAAAATGAATCTGCCACAGGTATACATGTGTTCCAATTAACTGAACTTTAAGGACATTTAAATAATCATATTTTAAAATATTTTCCAATTAAATTTATTCATGTTGATTATTAAGAACACTTAAAAGTGCATACACAAATGAAAGAAAAGCAAAAATCATCTGCATGCTCACAACCCAGAGATAAAGTTATCTGCTCACCCAACACACACTCCCTTGCCTCCCCAAGCCCAGGCATTTGGTCACACAATATAACCCCACTCTCTGGCTACCAGTAATTAAAGCAGGAGTCAATTAGGCTGATCTTGGTTAATCATAGTCCCTTCAGCAGGAATTTATATGTGAAGGCAAGAAATTTCAGAGCATTTGCTATATTCATCTTTTTTCCATAAAGACTTTAATAAAACATTTTCAATGTTTAAAATGTTTCTCTCTTTTATTAAAAATTCTTACTTCTTATGGATTGAGTCAGGTAGATTCATTACTCATAGACATTCAAGTTCTCCACAGATATAGTCACAATTTTGTAGTTATTGATTTTGCTATGTCTCTTAATTTGAGCTCATAATTAATAAGCAATTTTCAAGGTAAATTTCTCATGTGTTATGTATTAGTTTAATTGTAGTAGGACATTTTTCTCAAATCTCTGTGAAACATAGCTTTGGCTTTGTCTGTCACAGAGTTCAAGCATCTAAGAATCCCCCACCCCATTTGCTAAATGATCTCAGCCAGAATGCTGAGCTATTCAATTTTTCCATAAAAGATATCATATGATGTTCATAAATATCCAAAGTTATAAGTGAGTACCTAAATATTGTGGCTAACACTAAACATCTAGATACTTAGAAATATTTGAAAGAGTATACACGTTTTCAAATTGTTATACAGACACTTTCTGTCCTTCTTCCATTATTCAATCTATTTCCCTTTAGATAATTAAAATTTTTCTTGACTAAATTTGTGAGGTTTGGAAAAGAAAGTAAGTTTGCTTGGCTTAAACCTCTTGGGGGCTAGCTGCTCCAAGAGCATGTGGCCTCTACCAAATAATTTCAGCTGGAGAAGTTCCAAGTGTTTCTTCATCACCAGACCTGAAAGCCAGTCATTCTCTGTCTGGGCTAGTGGGTCTACAATGTATGTGGTAATATAATAACTGCCACCATGATTTTCTGGTAAATCTGCTCTGCAGTTGAGTTCTGGATGAGATTTCTCAAAACACAACTGTGAAGCCCTGGAGGGTGGCCACAGACCCAAGTCAAATTCAATTTGTCTAAAGAGTTTGTGGCTCAGATGGTAAAGAATCTACCTTCAATGCACAAGATCCAAGTTCAATCCCTGGGTTGGGAAGATCCCCTTGGAGAAGGGAAAGGCTACCCACTCTGGTATTCTTACACGGAAAATTCCATGAACAGAGGAGCCTGGCCAGGCTACAGACCATGGGGTCACAAAGAATCGGACATGAATGAATGACTAACACTTTCACTTTCAAGAGTTTTTGGTTGATCTCAAAACACAAAGAAGAAATAATGCCATTATCATATCAACAAACTCCAACATAAATATTTGTAGCTAATCAGTCTTGTCTCATATAACTACTTCTAAAGAATGCATTGTTCTACTGAAATTATTTACTTTAAAAACTTCAAATCTCTTGTGTAATGCCATTACACTTTAGAAAAGGATGGACTGTCAAGATAGAGTTCACAGACTACTTTCATTTCATTTAATGTTAACCAACAAAAGAGAAGACTCTACACATGGACATCACCAGATGGTCAACACTGAAATCAGATTGATTATATTCTTTGCAGTCAAATATGGAGAAGCTCTATACAGTAAGCAAAAACAAGACTGGGAGCTGACTGTGGCTCAGATCATGAACTCCTTATTGCCAAATTCAGACTTAAATTGAAGAAAGTGGGGAAAACCACTAGACCATTCAGGTATGAACCTAAATCAAATCCCTTATGATTATACAGTGGAAGTGAGAAATAGATTTAAGGGGCTAAACCTGATAGATAGAGTGCCTGATGAACTATGGGCGAAGGTTTGTGACACTGTATAGGAGGCAGCAATCAAGACCATCCAAAGAAAAAGAAATTTAACAAAGCAAAACAGCTGTCTGAGGAGGCCTTACAAATAGCTGTGAAAAGAAGAGAAGTGAAAAGCAAAGGAGAAAAGGAAAGTTATACCCATTTGAATTCAGAGTTCCAAAGAATAGCAAGGAGAGATAAGAAAGCCTTCCTCAGTGATCAATGCAAAGAAATAGAGAAAAACAATAGAATAGAAAAGACTAGAGATCTCTTCAAGAAAATTAGAGATACCAAGGGAACATTTCATGCAAAAATGGGCTCAATAAAGGACAGAAATTGTGAAGCAGAAGATATTAAGAGGAGGTGGCAAATATACAGAAGAACTATGGGGAAAAGATCTTCATGACTGAGATAATCACAATGGTGTGATCACTCACCTAGAGCCAGACATCCTGGAATGTGAAGTCAAGTGGGCCTTAGGAAGCATCACTATCAACAAAACTAGTGGAGGTGATGGAATTCCAGTTGAGCTATTTCAAATCCTGAAAGATGATGCTGTGAAAGTGCTGCACTCAGTATGCCAGCAAATTTGGAAAACTCAGCAGTGGCCCCAGGACTGGACAAGATCAGTTTTCATTCCAATCCCAAAGAAAGGCAATGCCAAAGAACGCTCAAACTACCGCACAATTGCACTTATCTCACACCTTAGCAAACTAATGCTCAAAATTCTCCAAGCCAGGCTTCAGCAACACATGAACCATGAACTTCCTGATGTTCAAGCTGGTTTTAGAAAAGGCAGAGGAACCAGAGATCAAATTGCCAACATTCTCTGGATCTTCAAAAAAGCAAGAGAGTTCCAGAAAAGTATCTATTTCTGCTTTATTGACTATGCCAAAGCCTTTGACTGTGTGGATCACAATAAACTGTGGAAAACTCTTAGAGATATGGGAAAAACAGACCACCTAACCTGCCTCTTGAGAAACCTGTATTCAGATCAGGAAGCAACAGTTAGAACTGGACATGGAACAAGAGACTGGTTACAAATAGGAAAAGGAGTATGTCAAGGCTGTATATTGTCACCCTGCTTATTTAACTTCTATGCAGAGTGCATCATGAGAAACGCTGGGCTGGAGGAAGCACAAGCTGGAATCAAGATTGCCGGGAGAAATATCAATCACCTCAGATATGCAGATGACACCACCCTTATGGCAGAAAATGAAGAAGAACTAAAGAGCCTCTTGATGAAAGTGAAAGAGGAGAGTGAAAAAGTTGGCTTAAAGCTCAACATTCAGAAAACGAAGATCATGGCATCTTGTCCCATCACTTCATGGGAAATAGTTGGGGAAACTGGAAACAGTGTCAGACTTTATTTTTCTGGGCTCCAAAATCACTGCAGATGGTGACTGCAGCCATGAAATTCAAAGATGCTTACTCCTTGGAAGGAAAGTGATGACCAACCTAGATAGCATATTCAAAAGCAGAGACATTCCTTTGCCAACAAAGGTCCATCTAGTCAAGGCTATGGTTTTTCCAGTGGTCATGTATGGATGTGAGAGTTGGACTGTGAAGAAGGCTGAGCGCCGAAAAATTGATGCTTTTGAACTGTGGTGTTGGAGAAGACTCATGAGAATCCCTTGGACTGCAAGGAGATCCAACCAGTCCATTCTAAAGGAGATCAGCCCTGGGATTTCTTTGGAGGGACTGATGCGAAAGCTGAAACTCCAGTACTTTGGCCACCTCATGTGAAGAGTTGACTCATTGGAAAAGACTCTGAGGCTAGGAGGGATTGGGGGCAAGAGGAGAAGGGGACAACAGAGGATGAGATGGCTGGATGGCATCACTGACTCGATGGATGTGAGTCTGAGTGAACTCCGGGAGTTGGTGTTGGACAGGGAGGCCTGGTGTGCTGCGATTCATGGGGTCGCAAAGAGTTGGACACGACTGAGCGACTGATCTGATCTGATCTGATCTGAAGGATAGTCTATTTGTTTACAGAATTTCTATATAGATTGAATGATCTGAAGTAGCGTTGTTAGAAGTAAAAGAACCATTTAAAGCTGTAAGCCATTTAGTTTTCTCTGTGCACTTTAAGGAAACATACTACTTTGACAGAAGCTTAAAAAACTTTTATACAGTTATGAATCTAACTTTTTCCCACAATAATTTTATGTTCACTTTTTCTAACAGTAATTGTTCACCCTCCTGGGGAGGTGGTGAAGTAAGCTAGCCAGAAGAAGCATAGCATGCCACTTCACACTGGGCTTGAGTCATGTCTTGGTTCACTGGGTTTTGGGGGCAGTTATTACTTGTTAAAATTTTTTCTTCTTTTTCTCACAGGAACCTTGTCATTTTAAAATGTGGTATTTTATTCAAATATTGTTGGACAGGAAAAAGCACAATACTAAAAAACATGAAAAATATTCGGTGAAATCAATTTGCTTTTAAAGACTGTTAGCTGAAGGAGCAATTGCAAATTATTTTTGAAAGTCTTTTGGTTAGCACTTTTGCAACTACAAATAGAGATTATGTTCGACTTTCTATCACAGCTTTGATCCACAATGGACTATTAAAAAATCCTAATGATTAAGCAATGTCCATTGCAAAGATGACATAAAAGGGAGAAATATTTTACTTACAGTAAAAGTTTAAAACATTTATGCCATAGTAATTAGTTTACCATGAGTCTAAAATTACACGTAAATATAAAACACTTACATATCATGAGCTATATATATCTTTCAGACTATTTCACATTTCAGACTTCATAGGTATGTCCACAATGTAATATATCCATTAAAAGAAATGACAAGTAATTTTCAACTTGAATCACTTGGTCATTTATTCTTTATACTAGATGTAAAGTAGGAACAGCATGATAGGGTAAGGAACACAAATTTGTAAATCATGTGGAAAATTTTATAGCACATTGTTGAATAAAGAAACCAGAAATCAGAAACAGCAACGGAAAGCATATGTGAAGACACGGTGTGTGTGTGTGTGTGTGGGTGACTGAAATGATGATACATATTTTTTTAGGAAAAAAGTCTAAATGTGGACACTGCAAAATCACAAATTTTACACAATATTATTGTGTTTAGTCAGATTTTGAAATGTAATTGAAGAGATTTTAATCTCACTACATTCATAACAAAGACAGTGGCATTTTAGACCGCTTATTTGATCCTGAATACTGGAATCAAGATTGCCGGGAGAAATATCAATAACCTCAGGTATGCAGATGACACCACCCTTACGGCAAAAAGCAAAGAGGAACTGAAGAGCCTCTTGATAAAGGTGAAAGAGGAGAGTGAAAAAGCTGGCTTAAAACTCAACATTCAGAAAACTAAGATTATGATATCGGGTCTCATCACTTCATGGCAAGTACATGGGGAAACAATGGAAACAGTGACAGACTTTATTTTCTTGGGCTCCAAAATCACTGCAGACGATGACTGCAGCCACAAAATTAAAAAACGCTTGCTCCTTGGAAGAAAAGCTATGACCCACCTAGACAGCCTATTAAAAAGCAGAGACATCACTTTGCCAACAAAGGTCTGTCTAGTCAAAGCTATGGTTTTTCCAGTAGTTATGTATGGGTGTGAGAGTTGGACCATAAAGAAAGCTGAGCACAGAAGAATTGATGCTTTTGAACTGTGGTGTTGGTGAAGACTCTTGAGAATCCCTTGGACTGCAAGGAGATCAAACCAGTCAATCCGAAAGGAAATCAACTCTGAATATTAATTGGAAGGACTGGTGCTCAGGCTGAAGCTCCAATACTTTGGCCACCTGATGCAAAGAGCTGACTCATTTGAAAAGACCCTAATGCTGGGAAAGATTGAAGGTGGGAGAAGGGGATGACAGAGGATGAGATGGTTGGATGGCATCTCCAATTCAACGGACATGAGTTTGGGTAAACTCTGGAAGTTGGAGATGGACAGGGAAGCCTGGCATGCTGCAAATCCATGGGGTTGCAAAGACTGGGACACAACTGAGCGACTGAACTGAACTGAAATGCCTTAAAAAATGGCTACAATGATGATAGAAGAAAAAGACCAGGGGAACTTTTCAGGAATTTTTCTGAATATAAAATAAACTATTTTATATTAATATTTTAATTTACCCATATTTATTTTTATTCACTTCAGGCAAAAATATAAGTTTAAAACTATCAACATATATAGAGCCTTTCCAAAATAGCTCCTTGTAGTTAAACATGTCAAAAGATTTTTGTGTTTTTTGGGGGCAGTAATTGAGTGAGAGCACAGGTTGATTAACAGAGCTATAAGTAGAAAGACAGTAGTTTTTGTGATTATTAGAATCATGTGTTAAATATGAATGACCTAATGGGTCCTAATAAATCTACATACCAAGGCTAAAGATTTTCTACTAATTAGAAAATAATAAAATCAATTCAATAAAATATATAAAGTGTGAAAGTGATCTTTCAAAATTGTTTTGAAAATATTTAATTGACAGGGGAAATGTAAAGAGAAGCATGCTGAAGAATTGCTTCAGTGGTCTCATAAAAATAGGCTGCAAATATATCTTGGTTCTAAAATCACTGCGGATGGTAACTGCAGTCACGAAATTAAAAGACCCTTGCTCCTTGAAAGGAAGGCTATGACAACTCTAGATAGCATATTAAAAACCAAAGACATCATTTTACCGACAAGGTCAAAATTATGCTTTTTCCAGTAGTCATGTACGGATGTGAGAGATGGACATAAGGAAGGGTGAATACCGGAGAATTGATGCTTTTGAACTTTGTTGCTGGAGGAGACTGTTAAGAGTCCCTTGAACTGCATGGAGATCAAACCAGTCAATCCTAAAGGAAATCAACCCTAAATACTCATTGGAGGGACTGATGCTAAGCTGAAACTCCAATATTTTGACCACCTGATGCAAACAGCCAACTCATTGGAAAAGACCCTGATGTCGGGAAAGATTGAAGGCAAAAGGAGAAGAGGGCAACAGAGGATGAGATGGCTAGATAGCCTCACCAACTCAGTGGACATGAATTTGAGCAAACTCCAGGAGATAGTGAAGGACAGGGAAGCCTGGCATGTTGCAGTCCATGGGGTCACAGAGTTGACACAACTTAGCGACTGAACAACAACATATCTTGATTCTTTTGAGATACTCTCTATAAATGAGTAAAGACAAGAGTTTTTATTTGAATGGAAGTGTTATCATCCAGCACAGGAATACAACAAATACAATCTTCATAAAAGCAGAGTGGAGGTTCTTAATAATGGGATAGCACATTTTGACAGAGGAATGGTTGGAAAGTCCCCACCAAACTAATGCACCTTCAAAAGCTATCTTTTCTAATTCAGTGTCTCCATTGTCCAAAAACAGAAAATAACAGCAACAACAAAACCTATCAAGCTTGTGCGTTGACACATGGGCAGAATTTCATTTGGTTTATTGTCTTGCTCAAACAATCCAATAGTCACATCTTTTACCCAGATGAAACAAATGCTTTTGTCTTTAATATAATTTGCTACCGTGGTTAAGAGAGACTTCAGTGACATTGAAGTTGTATTTCAGTTTTAGGGTTTTTTTCCTTCTCAATAGCAATGGAGGGATAATAAATTGATCTCAGTCAAAATAACTCATTTTTGTCAAATTATGATAATAAGGAGTTCATGAAAGGTAACAGAGTGACAACCTTGGGAGAGTAAGGTTTTTAACTCAATAAATGTGGGCAGTTGTGTTTTTACTGCTTTGTATGTTATGTTTCTATTTTTCTTGTTTAGTATATCCTTTGTAGCACTAGTCTCATTGAAAGCTCAGGAAGCAGACAGAATATGAATGCTGTTTTGTCGAATAAAACATTGTCTATTCTTAATGAGGACAAGCGTTTATTTACTGATCTCCAAGCTTTGAGCACAGGACTCAAAGTTCCTGGTTCAGATTCACTGATGTGGATGAACAAAACAGAGTCACACTGGACAGTCTCTGGAGTACCTCATTCAAATTATTCTTACCCTCAGCTTAGTTTAAATGGTAACATTCAGCACTTTCAAAAAAGAAAAACAGTGTAGAAACTGCATTGGAGTATGTGGACAAGGAAATCATTCCAGTCACACCAGTTGCCCTTTCCCCTTTTTTCACCCCCAACTGAATGGTGTGAGAAGCCAATAAACACCGTAATTTCCTTGGTTTGTACATGGCCCTATGTTTACCCACGGACTTTATTTTGAGGTACAATTTTTAAATAGGTAACTTAGTTAAAGGAGCTTCCCTGGTGGCTCGGTGGTAAAGAATCCATCTGCCAGTGCAGGAGACCAGGGTTCAATCCCTGGGTCCAGAAGATCTCCTGGAGAAGAAAGTGGCAATCTACTCCAGTATTCTTGCCTACAAAATCCCATGGACAGAGGAGCCTGGTGGGCTACAGTGCAGGGGTTTGTAAAGAGTCAGACATGACTAAAGCTAGCATGCAAGCACACACACACTTTGTTTTCTGATTCAAAACTGGGCAACCTGGACTAATAATAGGACAACCAGAGTAAATCATATAATTATGTAAAATCTGTGCCATGCTATCATGGTTTAGAGAGGGTTAATCAAGATTTCTGGGAGAAATATCAATAACCTCAGATATGCAGATGACACCACCCTTATGGCAGAAAGTGAAGAGGAACTAAAAAGCCTCTTGATGAAAGTGAAAGAGGAGAGTGAAAAAGTTGGCTTAAAGCTCAACATTCAGAAAACGAAGATCATGGCATCCGGTCCCACCACTTCATGGGAAATAGATGGGGAAACAGTGGAAACAGTGTCAGACTTTATTTTTCTGGGCTCCAAAATCACTGCAGATGGTGACTGCAGCCATGAAATTAAAAGACGCTTACTCCTTGGAAGGAAAGTTATGACCAACCTAGATAGCATATTCAAAAGCAAAGACATTACTTTGCCAACAAAGGTTCGTCTAGTCAAGGCTATGGTTTTTCCTGTGGTCATGTATGGATGTGAGAGTTGGACTGTGAAGAAGGCTGAGCGCTGAAGAATTGATGCTTTTGAACTGTGGTGTTGGAGAAGACTCATGAGAATCCCTTGGACTGCAAGGAGATCCAACCAGTCCATTCTGAAGGAGATCAGCCCTGGGATTTCTTTGGAAGGAATGATGCTAAAGCTGAAACTCCAGTACTTTGGCCACCTCATGCGAAGAGTTGACTCATTGGAAAAGACTCTGATGCTGGGAGGGGTTGGGGGCAGGAGGAGAAGGGGATGACAGAGGATGAGATGGCTGGATGTCATCACTGACTCGATGGACGTGAGTCTCAGTGAACTCCGGGAGTTGGTGATGGACAGGGAGGCCTGGAGTGCTGCGATTCATGGGGTCTCAAAGAGTCGGACATGACTGAGTGACTGATCTGATCTGATCTGATGAAGATTACAGATATGTAAGGGCAAGAGCAAAGTATTCAATAAAACTTCCAGGCCAATATGAAAGCTATTAGCTATGACAACATTCCCATCCCAAAGAAAGGCAATGCCAAAGAATGTTCAAACTACCACACAGTTGCACTCATCTCACCCACTAGCAAAGCAATGCTCAAAATTCTCCAAGCCAGGCTTCAATAGTACATGAACCATGAACTTCCAGATGTTCAAGCTGGATTTAGAAAAGGCAGAGGAACCAGAGATCAAATTGCCAACATTCTCTGGATCATTGAAAAAGCAAGAGAGTTCCAGAAAAACATCTATTTCTGCTTTATTGATTATGCCAAAGCCGTTGACCGTAGATCACAACAAACTATGGAAAATTCTGAAAGAGATGGGAATACCAGACCATCTTACCTGCCTCCTGAGAAATCTGTATGCAGGTCAAGAAGCAACCGTTAGAATCAGACATGGAACAACAGATTAGCTCAAATCGGGAAAGGAGTACGTCAAGGCTGTATATTGTCACCCTGCTTTATTTAACTTATATGCAGAGTACATCATGTGAAATGCTGGGATGGATGAAGCACACACTGGAATCAAGATTGCCAGGAGAAATACCAACCTCAGATATTCAGATGATATCACCCTTACGGCAGAAAGTGAAGAGGAACTAAAGAGCCTCTTGATGAAAGTGAAAGAGAAGAGTGAAAAAGCTGGTTTAAGACTCAACACTCAAAAAACAAAGATCATGGCATCCAGTTCCATCACTTCATGGGGAAACAAGGGAAACAGTGACAGGCTTTATGTTTAGGGGCTCCAAAATCACTGCAGATGGTGACTACACCCATGACATTAAAAGATGCTTGCTCCTTGGAAGAAAAGCTATGACCAACCTAGACAGCATATTCAAAAGCAGAGACATTACTTTACCAACAAAGGTCCATCTAGTCAAAGCTATGGTTTTTCCAGTAGTCATGATGGATGTGAGAGAAAGCTGAGCACCGAAGAATTGATGCTTTTGGACTGTGATGTTGGAGAAAACTCTTGAGAGTCTCTTGGACTTCAAGATCAAACCAGTCAATCCTAAAGGAAATCAACTATGAATATTCATTGGAAGGACTGATGCTGAAACTGAAACTCCAATACTTTGACCACCTGATGTGAAGAACTGACTCCTTAGAAATGACCCTCATGCTGGGAAAGATTGAAAGCAGAAGAAGGGGATGACAGAGGATGAGATGTTTGGATGGCATCACCGACTCGATGGACATGAGTTTGAGCAAGCTCTGGGAGTTGGTGATAGACAGGGAAGCCTGGTGTGCTACAGTCCATGTGGTCACAAAGAGTATGACATGACTGTGTGACTGAACTGAATGGGATCATGTTTCAGAAATAGACTGTGTCACTATTACACAAATTCAAAAATAAGATCCAGATATCAGACCAATGTAAGGACATAGGCAAGTTCAGATTTCACCAGGGAAGCAAAAAAAAAAAAAAAAAAGGACATACATCATAGCCTTATACATTCAATTTCTAGGGCCAATTAGAAGGGGTTCAAGGAAACTAAGTCTAAGTATATGGTTTAGATAATGATAAGTGTAAAAAATATGAATGTAGTTTGAACCACACACTGGCTTCATCCTTTAATACTTGGGACATGCATCTCAAGATTCAGCATAGATGCAACTGGCTTTTAAGTTTCAATTCCAGGGAGTGAAAGTTGCTCAGTCATGTCTGACTCTTTGCAATGCCATGGACTATACAGTCCTTAGAATTCTCCAGGCCAGAATACTAGAGTGAGTAGCTGTTTCCTTCTCCAGGAGATCTTCCCAATGCAGGAATCAAACCCAGGTCTCCCATATTGCAGGCGGATTCTTTACCAGCTGAGCCACAAGGGAAGCCCCAATTCCAGGGAAGAAACAGTTAAACTAGTTTTGACCATTTTCTTAGGAGAGTAAATGACAGCTGGCTGATGATGATGCTTCCTAGACTACAACAGCCTTCTAAAGGTCACTGTGGTGACGAGAGAGGGTTGAAAAGCTGGGATTAACTAGTTAGGTGAGCAAAGAGTAATGTCTGTTAATGATGTTCAATGGGTATGTATGTTCAAAATTCAATGTTTATTGAATTTTGTCAAAAGGTTCTTCTGCATCTGTTGAGATGATTATGAGATTTTTTATACTTCAGTTTACTGATGTGGTGTATCACACTGACTGATTTGCAGATATTGAAAAATCCCTGTACCCTGGGGATAAATCCAGCTCGATCATGGTGCACGATCTCTTTAACGTACTGTTAGATTCAGATTGCTAGTATTCTGCTGAGGATTCAATGTCTATGTTCATCAGTGATATTGACCTGCAATGTTCTCTCTTTTTTTGTGGTATCTTTGGTTCTGGTATCAGGGTGATGGTGGCCTCATAGAATGAGGTTGGGAGTATTTCTTCCTCTGCACTTTTCTGAAATAATTTCAGAAGGATGGGTGTTAGCTCTTCTGTAAATGTTTGATAGAATTCACCTGTGAAGCCATCTGGTCCTGGACTTTTGTTTGTTGGGAGTTTTTTAATCACAGTTTCAATTTCAGTACTTGTGACTTATCAGTTCATATTTTCTATTTCTTTCTGGTTAGGTCTTAAGAGATTGTACCTTTCTCAGAATTTGTCCCTTTCTTCCATGTTGTCCATTTTATTGGCATATAGTTGCTGGTAGTAGTCTATGATCCTTTGATGATCTTTTGTATTTCTGTGGTGTCCATTGTAACTTTGACTTCTTCATTTCCAATTTTATTAATTTGAACCCTCTCCTGATTTTTCTTTATGAGCCTGGCTAAAGGTTTATCAATTTTATTTATCTTCTCAGAAAATTATCTTTTAGTTTAATTGATCTTTTCTATTGTTTTCTTCATTTCTGTTCCACTTATTTCTGCTCTGATCTTTAGGATTTTTTTCCTTCTACTAATTGGGTTTTGTTTGTTTTTCTTTCTCTAGTTGCTTTACGTGTTAAGGTTAGGCTGTTTATTTGAGATTTTCCTAATTTCCTGAGATAAGATTGTATTGCTATTAGCTTCCTCTTAGAATTGCTTTTGCTGCATACCATAGGCATTGAATCATTGTGCTTTCATTTTCACTTGTCTCTAGGTATTTTTTTTATTTCCTCTTTGATTTATTCAGTGATACATCAGTTGTTTAGTAGCATATTTTTGGCAGGTTTCCCTGGTAGCTCGGTTGGTAAAGAATCGGCCTGCAACACAGGAGATCCTGATTCCTGAGTTGGGAAGATCCCCCTGGAGGAGGGCATGGCAACCGAATCCAGTATTCTTGCCTGGAGAATCCCCATAGACAGAGAAGCCTGGAGGGCTGCAGTCCAAGGGATCACAAAGAGTTGGACATGACTGAAGCGACTAAGCACAGCACACAGCATATTGTCTAGCCTCCACGTGTTTGTTTCTTATACTTTCTTTTCTTGCAGTTTATTTCTAATCTCATAATGTGTGGTCAGAAAAGATGCTTGAGATGATTTCAATTTTCTTAAATTTATTGAGGCTCTCTTTGAGGCCTAGAATGTGATCAATCTCCAAAAAAACCAAAGCAATCTTGAGAAAGAAAAACAGAGTGTGAGGAATCAGGCTCCTCGACTTCAAACTATTACTACAAAGTTACATTCACCAAAACCCTATGGTAGTAGCACAAAAACAGACATATAGGTCAATGGAACAGGATAGAAAGCCCAGAAATAAACTGACACGCCTATGGTCAATTAATTTATAACAAAGGACACAAGACTATACAATGGAGAAAAAGTCTCTTCAATAAATGGAGCTGGGAAAACTGGACAACTATATGTAAAAGGATGAAATTATAATATTCTTTAGCATTATATGCAAAAATAAACTCAAAAATGGATTAAAAGCCTAAATTTAAGACTGGATACTATAAAAGTCTTAATAGGAATACATAGAGAAAACACTCCTTGACATAAATCTCAGCAATATCTTTTTTGAGCCATCTCCTAGAGTAATGGAAATAAAAACAAAAATAAACAAATGAGTCCTAACTAAACTCAATATCTTTGCACAGCAAAGGAAATCATAAATAAAACAAAAAGCAACCCATTGAATGGGACAAAATATTTGCAAACAATGCAACTGACAAGGGATTAGTCTCCAAAATTTACAAAAAGCACACATGGCTTAATATCATCAAAACAAACAAACCAATCAAAAAACAGCAAGAAGACCTAAATAGACACCTCTCCAAAGAAGATATACAGATAGACAAGAATCATGTGAAAAGATGTTCAACATCACTAATTACTGTTGTTTTGTCGCTCAGTCTTGTCTGATTCTCTGAAACCCCATGGACTGAAGCACACTAGGCTTCTCTGTCCTTCACCATCTCCTAGAGCTTACTCAAACTCATGTCCATTGAGTCAGTGATGCCATACAACAATCTTGTCCTCTGTCATTCCCTTCTGCTTTTGCCTTCAAACTTTCCCAGCATCAGGGTCTTTTCCAATGAGTTGTCTCTTTGTTGTCAGGTGGCCAAAGAATTAGAGTTTCAGCTTCAGCATCAGTTCTTCCAATGAATATTCAGGATTGATTTCCTTTAGGATGGACTGGTTGGATCTTCTTGCAATCCAGGGGACTCTCAAAAGTCATCTCCAACACCACAGTTCAAAAGCATCAGTTCTTTGGTGCTCAGCCTTCTTTAAGGTCCAGCTTTCACATCCATGCATGACTACTGGAAGCACCATAGCTTTGACTAGATGGACCTTTGTTGGCAATGTAATGTCTCTGCTTTTTAATATGCTGTCTAGGTTGGTCATAGTTTTTCTTCCAAGGAGCAAGGGTCTTTTACTTTTGTGCCTGCAGTCACCATCTGCAGTGATTTTGGAGCCCAAGAAAATAAAGTCTGTCACTGTTTACATTGTTTCCCCATCTACTTGCCATGAAGTGATGGGACCAGATGCCATGATTTTTGTTTTTTGAATTCTGAATTTTAAACCAGCTTTTTCACTCTCCTCTTTCTCTTTCATCAAGAGGCTCTTTAGTTACTCTTCACTTTCTGCCACAAGGGTGGTGTTATCTGCATATCTGAGGTTATTGATATTTCTCCCGGAAATCCTGATTCCAGCTTGGCTTCATCCAGCCCAGAATTTCACATGATGTACTCTGCATAAGTTAAATAAGCAGGGTGACAATATACAGCCCTTGACATACTTCTTTCCCAGTTTGGAACCAGTCTGTTGCTCCATGTCCAGTTTTAACTGTTGCTTCTTGACCTGTATACAAATTTCTCAGGATGCTTACAAGGTGGTCTAGTATTCCCATATCTTTCAGAATTTTCCACAGTTTGTTGTGATCCACACAGTCAAAGGCTTTAACATAGTCAATGAAGCAGAAGTCGATGTTTTTCCTGGAATTCTCTTGCCTTTTCTATGATCCAACAGATGTTGGCAATTTGATTTCTGGCTGCTCTGCCTTTTCTAAATCCAACCTGTACATATGGAAGTTCACAGTTCACGTACAGTTGAAGCCTAGCTTGGAGAATTTTGAGCATTACTTTGCTAGCATGTGAGATGAGTGCAATTATGCGGTAGTTTGAACATTCTTTGGCATTGCCTTTCTTTGGGATCAGAATGAAAACTGACCTTTTCCAGTCCTGTGGCCAGTGCCAAGTTTTCCAAATTTGCTGGCATATTGAGTACAGTACTAATTGTTAGAGAAATACAAATCAAAACTACACGGAGGTGTTATCTCACAAAGGTCAGAATGGCCGTCATCAAAAAGTCTACAAACAATAAATTCTGGAGAGTATGTGGAGTAAAGTGAATCCTCCTACACTGTCTGTGGGAATATAATTTGGTACAGCCACTATGAAGAACAGCTTGAAGGTTCCTTAAAAAACTAAAAATTGCATGTGATCTAGCAATTCCACTCCCGGGCATATAACTGGAGAATGACATAGTTCAAAAGGTTATATGCAACCCAGTGTGCACTTCAGTGCTGTTAAAATAGCCAAGATATGGAAGCTATAAATATCCATTAATAGATGAATGGATAAAGAAGATATGGTACATATACACAATGGACTATTATTTAGTCATTAAAAGAGTGAAATAATGTCATTTACAGGGGCTACCATAGTGGCTCAGTCAGTAAAGAATCAGTTTGTAATGCAGATTGCCTGCAATGTAGGAGATGTGGGTTCGATTCCTGGGTTGAGAAGATCCCTTGGAGGAGGAAAGTGGCCTCCCACTCCAGTATTCTTGCCTGGGAAATCCCATGGACAGAGAAGCCTGGCAGGCTACAGTCCCTGGGTTCACAAGAGTTGGACATGACTTAGCGACTAAACCACCGATGTCATTTGCAGCAACATGGACGGACCTGGAGATTATCATACTAAGTGAATTAAATCAGACAGAGGAAGACAAATGTCATATGATATCATGTGTATGTGGAATCTAAAAAAAAATGATATAAAGGAATTCATTTACAAAACAGAAACAGAGTCACAGACTTAGAGAATGAACTTATGGCGACCAGGCATGGAAGATGAGGGTAGGGATACACTGGGAGTTTGGGATTGACATGTACACACTTCTATATTTAAAATAAATAGCAATGACCTAGTACTCAATAGTCTGTGTAATTATTTAAATAGGAAATTAATTTGAAAAAGAATAGATACATGTCATGTATGGATGTGAGAGTTGGACTATAAAGAAAGCTGAGCACTGAAGAATTGATGCTTTTGAATGGTGGTGTTGGAGAAGAGTCTTGAGAGTCCCTTGGACTGCAAGGAGATCCAACCAGTCCATCCTAAAGGAGATCAGTCCTGGGTGTTTATTGGAAGGACTGATGTTGAAGCTGAAACTCCAATACTTGGGCCACCTGATGCAAAGAGCTGACTCACTTGAAAAGATCCTGATGCTGGGAAAGATTGAGGGCAGGAAGAGAAGGGGACCACAGAGGATGAGATGGTAGGATGGCATCATCAACTCGATGGACATGGGTATGGGTGGACTCCAGGAGTTGGTGATGGACAGGGAGGCCTGGTGTGCTTCGATTCATGGGGTTGCAAAGAGGTGGACACGACTGAGCGACTGAACTGAACTGAACTGATACAGGTAAGTGGTTCACTTGGCTGTATACCTAAAGCTAACAAAACAATATCAATTGACTATACTCCAATAAAATAAAGATTAAAAAGAGAGTAATATCTGTGTCCAAATTTATCAACCTCTAAAGCCTATTCCCATTCACTTTGTCAATGCAGGATAATGACAGAAATTAGGAGGATCATAATTAGGAGTACATATTTGCTTGAATTCCCAAACTCTATCTGCAAATTTCTAAGGCAAATATGAAAAAGGAAAGAGTAATTGTAACAGATAGCAGGGTCTAGAATTCTCTTAGAGAAATGTCTCATTTTGATGTCTCAATTTAGTTTCATAAGAGTGATAATGACAGATGACCAATTCCCTCAATGAGTTCATGATGTCATCAAGTTTTAAACAAGAATAAGTTAAAAAATTATTTGTTTCAAAAAGTTATTTCATCACTTTGTAGAAGCCTTAGAAGATACCAGTTCAATATTACACTGAAAAAATAAGCTTACATATGTCCTACATTCTTTCAATGAACTGAAGACCCAAAATAACATCTTATAATTTCCCCCAAATTATAGTTAAATGATGATGAAAATAATCAAATGGTTATTTAAAGATAGTACATTTTTAAAACCTCCCAATACCTAGGTAAATTTAATACTTACTCAAAGATAAATTGTTGTGATACAATGCTATTCAATCTGCTAAGACTAGATTAAAATTTTTCTTTTGAAGGGCAGTCAAGTAAATTAACTTTGCATTGTCCTCTGATGTTAAATCTTCAATTTATGTCTTTAGGATCTATAGCTCACTTCTTCTTATGTGGTAAAATTACTTGGTTGAACAAAAGAATATATCTCAAAATTTAAAAATCAGCATCATCTTTTCTTTGCAATTTTGGCTGTTAAATGATTCCCATCATTACCTAAACACAAAACTAAAGAAATAGGCAATTATATTTTAAAAATATCGGTTAAATCCATTTCTTTAAATTGGACTCTTTTCATCTGAATTGATTTCTCAAGAGAAAAACTATCAAATCTTCTTTTTCTATGAAAAGACTAAATCATCTGGACTTTATCATGTATTCACAAATCCAAAATATCTGAAAGTGCAGATATCACACTGTGATTGGTGAAAGAAGGCAGAATACTTGGCTTGTGACATGAAGCAGTGCAGACATGTGTGATGACTCCTGTGGTGCTGGATCAAAGGTACCACATAAGCATAGGAATGTCATGGCCATTTGTTCCATTCTCATCCCAGTGATTTATTTGCAGGTCACTGGAACATACATCAGTGGCTAAAAATATGTAGGCATATTTCTTCAGTGACGTTGCTTTCTACTATTTGTTGTATTAACCATCTGTCTCCTAATGTCATCCAAACCCACACTTATCTATGTAAAGGACCATGATGTCATAATGGTAAACAGGATCTCCCCAGAAATACTTGCTCTCACCACCAGCAACACCTGAATCCCTTATAAGAATCTGTTAGCAGCTTATTGGCTTATAAGAGAAATGGACAGATCTTTCTTAAGAGTAAGTTCACAAATATTAGTTTACCTTAAGAAAAGTCTAAACACAGAATTACTAGATTTCTTCAACTTTCACAATTGCCAAAAATAAAATTTTAAGTATATTGATTAGCTTAATTCTGAGACTTCCTACAGTGTTAGCATGAGGTCTCTCATCACTCATCTTCTGTCAGCTGATCACCTCAATAATCCATCTCTGGTTACCTGTGTAGGGACATAGGTTTTGTGCAGTATTTGTAACTCTTTCCAATTCTTATTACTGCATATTACAATTATTTAATGTGAGACTAGTTGATGTCTGTCATAATAAAGAATTGTTAGAGAAAAAAATGCTGTCTTTTGCCACCTTCAGTCTACTACTATTCAATATCAAACAACACTTAAATCTTCCATAAAAGGGTGTAAGTAATAGTTTATGTCAACCAGAATAATTCAAACTGCTAAGAGGAACAGAAATTAGGATGATTTGGCAAAGCATGAAAAGCAAATGGGAACCAGAAAGTCTCAAGAAGCAGAGTTTAGAAAAGGTTATAAAGATATAGGAAAGTAGGAATATGATACTAGTATTGTGGTTTTGAAAATGTTTTCAAAGATAACCCAATTTTAGCTCACTGAACAACAGTATTTTGATTCAATTAGATAGCTCAGTAAATAGCAAAAACCTGTAGCTGAAAGTCCTCCAGGTAATTATTAAAAATTTTAAGTGTGTTTGAGACAATCATGTGTCTAAAAACAAAGCCAAATTTTAGTTTCTCATGTCAACTTAATATCAAGTAGACTAGAAGTAAAAAAATATTTAACTGTTAAGACACTAACATATGTGGTTGAGAAAGATTTTTCAATTAGGATGTGTGACTTAGCTTCCCAATGTTAAGAGTAAAAGAAGGGAGAAACTAGATTCCTGTATTTAGTTCTGAGATTATTCTTTAATTCTACAGATATATCTTGGGTATCAATAAAGTTCCCAATAGTGTAAAAACATGAGTCAAGCTCTCTCTTCTTGAAGAGTTCACAACCTAATGGTGAGAGTAACACACAGGCAGTTAATGAGGCACAGATGTAGAAAATGAACTTGTGGACATGGGGTGGGGGCAGAAAGAGAGCTGGGGACAAACTGAGAAAGAAGCATTGACATATATACACTACAATGTGTAACAGTAGAGAGCCAGTGGGAAGCTGCTGTACAGCACGGAGAGCAAACAGTGTAGGGCTCTGTGATGACCAAGAGGGGTGCAATGGGGTGGTGAAAGGGAAGCTCAAGAGGGAGGGGATATAGGTATACATACGGCTGATTCACAGTGTTGTACAGCAGAAACTAATACAACATTTATTAATAAAGCAATATCCTCCAATTAGAAAAATAATAGAGTAACTAACAGGAAGTGAAACAGAGGCCAAGTGTTTACCTCTGTGTGGGGCAGTTGGTGGTGGTGGCTTAGTCACTAAGTAGTGTCCACTCTTGTGACCCCGTGGACTGTAGCCTGCCAAGCTCCTCTGTCCATGGGATTCTCCAGGCAAGAATACAGGAGTGGGTTTCCATTTCCTTCTCCACGGGATCTTCCCAATCCAGGAATCGAACCCAGGTCTCCTGCATTGACGGCAGATTCTTTACCATGTGGGGCTGTTAGAGGTTTCACAAAAATCATTTGCTAATTTTTATGAGAAGATTTACATGATGCGAATCTTGAGGTATGGTTCAGAGTGTGTTCCTACAAAGAGAACAACCGGAGCCTGGGTTAAGTAGCAGAGAATGAAGTATTCACAAGTCATCTCATTGCTTTCAGTTTAGAACAACCCAGTTTAGAGCAGTTTTTATCTCTTTCTCTCATACAGTACCACCTAGAATTATTTGCTTTATTAGCTTTATGAGCAAACATTGAGCTGTTAAAGAATGATCAAAGTAAGACTGTTTATAGAGACCAAGGGACATTGAGGTATCCTAATGATCTGAGACAATAATACAGTTTCAATGTGATGAACTTATAAATAGGAGTCTGTATGTATCTTAGAAAACAATTAGGTCTCAAATTCTGAGATTCAAAAAATTACCTAGTCAACACTTTAATGTTGTGGTCTTGCTCTTGGATTATTTAGAATCCAATTTTTTGTGTGTACCGAAACCACCCCATGGTAGCAAGTTAGCTATGTTCTAATAATTCCTGAGGTTATTACAGTACTATTTCTCAGCAGATAATGCACTGAAGTGTTTATTTTCCAGGTCAAGAATCTTTAAGCTGCAATAGTGTACACCATGAGTTTCAGATTATTATAATGTCATTAAAACAAATTCTAAGAATATACCTACTTGTAAAATTCTAATTAGTGTGATTACTATGGAATTGGAAATTATTCTTTAAAAAAAATAAGAACTTATTTTGGAAAAAAAATCAATGGTAGAATAAGAAACTGCCAAAGTAGCCATTCAGTATGATAAAATACCATTCCCTTGTATTCTGCTGAATATGTTATTTTTCAGATTCAAAGATACCACATTAAAGATTACTTTGCTGAATTTTTCTAAGAAAAGCATGATATAAATAACTCCAAATCAACAAAAGAGGGGGAAAAAAATCTAAGAAATGTAGACAAATGAGCCAAATTAGAACCATTAAGAACTGATTTGGAATTTAGTTAGAATTATATGAGCCCATACCTCAACATAATAAAAGCTATATATGACAAACCCACAGCAAACATTATCCTCAATGGTGAAAAATTGAAAGCATTTCCTGTAAAGTCAGGAAAAAGACAAGGGTACCCACTTTCACCATTACTATTCAACATAGTTTTGGAAGTTTTGGCCACAGCAATCAGAGCAGAGAAAGAAATAAAAGGAATCCAAATTGGAAAAGAAGAAGTAAAACTCTCACTGTTTGCAGATGACATAATCCTCTACATAGAAAACCCTAAAGACTCCACCAGAAAATTACTAGAACTAATCAATGAATATAGTAAAGTTGCAGGATATAAAATCAACACACAGAAATCCCTTGCATTCCTATACACTAATAATGAGAAAATATAAAGAGAAATTAAGGAAACAATTCCATTCACCATTGCAACAAAAAGAATAAAATACTTAGAAATATATCTACCTAAAGAAACTAAAGACCTATACATAGAAAACTATAAAACACTGGTGAAAGAAATCAAAGAGGACACTAATAGATGGAGAAATATACCATGTTCATGGATTGGAAGAATCAATATAGTGAAAATGAGTATACTACCCAAAGCAATTTATAGATTCAATGCAATCCCTATCAAGCTACCAACAGTATTCTTCACAGAGCTAGAACAAATAATTTCACAATTTGTATGGAAATACAAAAGACCTTGAATAGCCAAAGCTATCTTGAGAAAGAAGAATGGAACTGGAGGAAGCAACCTACCTGACTTCAGGCTCTACTACAAAGCCACAGTCATCAAGACACTATGGTACTGGCACAAAGACAGAAATATAGATCAATGGAACAAAATAGAAAGCCCAGAGATAAATCCACGCACATATGGACACCTTATCTTTGACAAAGGAGGCAAGAATATACTATGGATTAAAGACAATTTCTTTAACAAGTGGTGCTGGGAAAACTGGTCAACCACTTGTAAAAGAATGAAACTAGAGCACTTTCTAACACCATACACAAAAATAAACTCAAAATGGATTAAAGATCTAAACGTAAGACCAGAAACTATAAAACTCCTAGAGGAGAACATAGGCAAAACACTCTCTGACATACATCACAGCAGGATCCTCTATGACCCACCTCCCAGAATATTGGAAATAAAAGCAAAAATAAACAAATGGGACCTAATTAAACTTAAAAGCTTCTGCACAACAAAGGAAACTATAAGCAAGTTGAAAAGATAGCCTTCAGAATGGGAGAAAGTAATAGCAAATGAAGGAACCGACAAACAACTAATCTCAAAAATATACAAGCAACTCCTACAGCTCAATTCCAAAAAAACAAATGACCCAATCAAAAAATGGGCCAAAGAACTAAATAGACATTTCTCCAAAGAAGACATACAGATGGCTAACAAACACATGAAAAGATGCTCAACATCACTCATTATCAGAGAAATGCAAATCAAAACCACTATGAGGTACCATTTCACACCAGTCAGAATGGCTGCGATCCAAAAGTCTACAAGCAATAAATGCTGGAGAGAGTGTGGAGAAAAGGGAACCCTCTTACACTGTTGGTGGGAATGCAAACTAGTACATCCACTATGGAGAACAGTGTGGAGATTCCTTAAAAAACTGGAAATAGAACTGCCTTATGATCCAGCAATCGCACTGCTGGGCATACACACTGAGGAAACCAGAATTGAAAGAGACACGTGTACCCCAATGTTCATCACAGCACTGTTTATAATAGCCAGGACATGGAAGCAACCTAGATGCCCATCAGCAGATGAGTGGATAAGAAAGCTGTGGTACATATACACAATGGAGTATTACTCAGCCATTAAAAAGAATACATTTGAATCAGTTCTAATGAAGTGGATGAAACTGGAGCCTATTACACAGAGTGAAGTAAGCCAGAAAGAAAAACACCAATACAGTATACTAATGCATATATATGGAGTTTAGAAAGATGGTAACAATAACCCTGTATACGAGACAGCAAAAGAGACACTGATGTATAGAACAGTCTTTTGGACTCTGTGGGAGAGGGAGAGGGTGGGATGATTTGGGAGAATGGCATTGAAATATGTATAATATCAAATATGAAACGAGTTGCCAGTCCAGGTTCGATGCATGATACTGGATGCTTGGGCCTGGTGCACTGGGATGACCCAGAGGGATGGTATGGGGAGGGAGGAGGGAGGAGGGTTCAGGATGGGGAACACATGTATACCTGTAGCAGATTCATTTTGATATATGGCAAAACCAATACAATATTGTAAAGTTAAATAAAATAAAAAAAAAGAATTATATTAGCTCTAAGTTTCTGTCCTGAAGTTTTGAATAGTAATCAAGAATAAATCAAGAATGAAAAACAGAAGTATTTTTTAATAAAGTAATTATCAGTTATTTGGGAAACTAAATACCAACAAATTATTTATAGATGTATATCAGTAAGCTGCTTCCACAGAAATACACATACCAGACAACCCCAAAACTCAGCAGTGTATGACAGGAAGAATTTATTTCTCATTCACCTGGCAAGTTCTGGGCAGCTGTTTTCAGAGAAGATCGAGGGGGATTGTATTTAGATTATAGGTTTGTGTCTACTCCATGTGCCTTTTGTTCTCTGGAAACCCACAGGCTGCCCATGATAGGCCTTTCTCTTGGCAATGACAGAAATGCAAGAAACCAAGCGTCAATGGGTTTAACTCTGTTTTAGTTTGTGCCAGAAGACACACTACATCCTGGTGTTAAGAGCACATATGATGACTCTGGCTAGATTCAAATCCAATTCCCCACTTACTCTTTGGCCTTGCTAAGAAACTTCAAAAGGGGATAGCTTATAAAATGTAGGTACATTCCTCTCATGCTTTAAATAACTATGTATATACTTGGAACACTTTGTCATTATTACTATAGTCTCAGAGTAGGTTCTGTAGGAATCTCCAGAATGTCATAGCTTATTTTCTAAGTCCCACAGATTGCAAGCTCTTTGGGTAATGGTTTCTTTCTTTCCTCCCTGTGGTTACAGAAAAGAGATGGCTGACCAGTTGACTGATGGTGTTAGGAAGTATAATGGCAGCTAGAAGACAGTAATGGCACCCCACTCCAGTACTCTTGCCTGGAAAATCCCATGGACGGAGGAGCCTGGTAGGCTGCAGTCCATGGGGTCACTAAGAGTCAGACACGACTGAGCGACTTCACTTTCACTTTTCACTTTCCTGCATTGGAGAAGGAAATGGCAACCCATTCCAGTGTTCTTGCCTGGAGAATCCCAGGGACGGGGGAGCCTGGTGGGCTGCCATCTATGGGGTCGCACAGAGTCAGACACGACTGAAGTGGCTTAGCAGCAGCAGCAGAAGAAGACAGTAAAGTTGTTGCAACTTTGAAGTTAATGAGACCTCCATGAAAGCCAACCTCCAACTCTAAGTATTGACCTGAAAAATTGCACTCACAACATGAAGGATGACACATCTCCTGAGATGCTATGGCCCCAGAGTGTCCACATGACAGAACAAAAGAATAACTATTTTCTTTAAATGGATGACATTGGTTAAAAACTCAAATGGCTAGTATAAATCTTTCAAAACTTATGCAAAATCCAAAGAAAGCACATTTCTCACTGACTCTGAGTAATAGTAGCTTAGAGATAAAAATCAGCATTTGAATGAGACCCATAAGTATGGATGTGCTTCCCAGGTGGTGCTGTGTGTGCTTAGTAGTTCAGTCGTGTCCCACTCTTTGTGTGTGCTTAGTCCTTCAGTCATGCCCCACTCTTTGCTACCCAAGGACTGTCCATGGAATTGCAGGCAGATTCTTTACCATCTGAGCTACCAGGGAGGGAAGCTCTCCAGGTGGCGCTAGTGGTAAAGAATCTACCTGCCAACACAGGAGACCCAGAGATGTGGGTTTGATCCCTGAGTTGGGAAGATCACCTGGAGTAGGAAATGGCAACATACTCTAGTATTCTTGACTGGAAAATTCCATGGACAGAGGAGCGTGGCAGGCTACTGTTAGTCCATGGGTCCCAAAGAGTCGGACACAACTTTGAGATTGAGCATGTATGCATGCTTTTGTGCTATTAATATATTTATTATCTAGCCCTTTCAGAAAGTTTACCAACCTCTGATTTAAACAGTGGGTTTTGGCATAAGTTAATTTCTTTGTTAGTTTGATAGGTTAACTATTTTTTCTCAAATAATTATTGAAAAAATAGATGCAACCTAACAGTCTAGTGGGCCTTAGGAAGCATCACTATGAACAAAGCTAGTGGAAAGGATGGAATTCCCGTTGAGCTATTTCAAATCCTAAAAGATGATGCTGTGAAACTGCTGCACTCAATATGCCAGCAAATTTGGAAAACTCAGCAGTGGCCACAGGACTGGAAAAGGTCAGTTTTCATTCCAATCCTAAAGAAAGGCAATGCCAAAGAATGCTCAAACCACCACACAATTGCACTCATCTCACACCCTAGCAAAGTAATGCTCAAAATTCTCCAAGCCAGGCTTCAGCAATATGTGAACTGTGAACTTCCAGATGTTCAAGCTGGTTTTAGAAAAGGCAGAGGAATCAGAGATCAAATTGCCAACATTCAGTAGATCATCGAAAAAGCAAGAGAGGTCCAGAAAAACATCTATTTCTGCTTTATTGACTATGCCAAAGCCTTTGACTGTGTGGATCACAATAAACTGTGGAAAATTCTCAAAGAGATGGGAATACCAGACCACCTGACCTCCTGAGAAATCTGTATTCAGATCAGGAAGCAACAGTTAGAACTGGACATGGAACAACAGACTGGTTTCAAATAGTGAAAGGAGTACGTCAAGGCTGTATATTGTCACCCTGTTTATTTAACTTCTATGCAGAGCACATCATGAGAAAAGCTGGGCTGGCTGAAGCACAAGCTGGAATCAAGATTGATGGGAGAAATATCAATAACCTCAGATATGCAGATGACAACAACCTTATGGCAGAAAGTGAAGAACTAAAGAGCCTCTTGATGAAAATGAAAGAGGAGAGTGAAAAAGTTGGCTTAAAGCTCAACATTCAGAAAACGAAGATCATGGCATCCGGTCCCATCACTTCAGGGCAAATAGATTGGGAAACCTTAAAATCAGTGGCTGACTTTATTTTTGGGGACTCCAAATTCACTGCAGATGGTGACTGCATTCACAAAATTAAAATATGCTTACTCCTTGGAAGGAAAGTTATGACCGACCTAGACAGCATATTAAAAAGCAGAGACATTACTTTGCCAAAGAAAGTCAAGGCTATGGTTTTTCCAGTGGTCATGTATGGATGTGAGAGTTGGACTATTAAGAAAGCTGAATGCTGAAGAATGGATGCTTTTGAACTGTGGTATTGAAGAAGACTCTTGAGAGTCCCTTGGACTGCAAGGAGATCCAACCAGTCCATCCTAAAGGAGATCAGTCCTGGGTGTTCATTGGAAGGACTGATGTTGAAGCTGAAACTCCAATACTTCTGCCACCTGATGCAAAGAGCCGACCCATTTGAAAAGATCCTGATGCTGGGAAAGATTGAGGGCAGGAGGAGAAGGGCATGACAGATGATGAGATGGTTGAATGGCATCACTGACTCAACGGACATGAACATGAGTTTGGGTAACTCTGGGAGTTGGTGACGGACAGGGAGCCTTGGCGTGCTCCAGTTCATGGGGTCGCAAAGAGTCAGACATGACTGAGCGATTAAACTGAACTGATGCTTTGTGAAATTGGAAATTTGAATATTTTTTATAGTAACCTAGCACCATCTTGTGGAATATTACATAAACTGTCAGAAAATTTTATTGAACTACTGTTGCTGAGAATGTGGCATGCTTTGGTCTAACTTCTAAATTTTACTGAAAATAATGTGTAAAAAAAAGTCCAATGTTTTGAATAAAAATAATTTATAAAAGTTAGAGAATATCTTACCCAAATTAAGATTATTAATTAACCTTATCCAGATTATTTTCTGGATAAGGAAACTGGTCTTCCATAATCAAATAACTTAGTATACTTCCATAGTAAGTTTAATAGTGGAATTTTAGAATTTGTCTATGAAAAATGAAGGTGCATTTATATATATGAGCATGCATGTTTAATGTATGGAGTTACAATTTTAGTAATACTTTTTAAAAAAATCAATTCAGGAAATTTTAATAGAACTTTTTAGTTATAAGAATTTTAGATTTACAGAAAAATTGCAAAGGTAGTAAGTAGGGCTAATTTTCATAAACAAAAATATGGAATTACTTACATGGATACCAAAATTGTAGAGATGAAGTTATTTGGGTTATCATGTTCAGTTCTGCACATGTAGATCAGGAGGAACAGAGAAAAACTGGAACATGTTAAGAAGAATAATTTGCAAATAGGTAGATGAGATAATGTGATTCAGCAAACAATTCCACCCAATAAGCTGCGGAGGGGACTAGGGGCTGGTAATTGTGGAGAAAACATGGTATCGGATCAGGAAGTGAGGCTTTACGTGTCTCAATGGCTGCTCTGGGAAATGTGGGTTATGCTTCATGTCATGCAACCGTTAAGGTAAGAATGAGTTCTGATGGACCAAAGGTGTAGGAAGACAGTTGTTTCACGGCAAATCACACCATTCTAACTGAAAACAGAAAGAGCAATCTGATGAGTAATGAGTTTTCTGTCATAAGGGATACTCATTCAGAAAAATCAGACTCTCCTTCAGAGTCTGGTATGGCAGGGGATACTGTTCAATAGAAAGCTAAGAGATGAACTTTGCTCCTGAAACCACTATTATATATTTGAATTTTTATATTTGTGGCATAGAAATACAAGTGGGATGTAGATGATTCCCAAACCATGACCAGCTAAGGGTGCTCATTTAAAGGTTAAGTGTATTCTGATGTATCTTGTTAGATAGATGCCACTTGTGTCTCACTGACCAGGAAGGGCAGACAGGAGGAAATCTGTGGGACATTCTGGAATTTTTGAACATGCTCAGACCTGATGAGGATGTTCTGGACTCTGCTGGTGGAAAATGTCGGTCAGTGTTTCTCTAAGAAACCAAGGAGACCAGAGCAACTGTTCCAAGAACATCCCTTGCTTTCTCATTGACATTTCCTGAGTTGAGATACTATGAAATGTGGAACTTCATAAAATCCAACGCTGAAGACAGTTATTAACATCATAGGATGACTTTGTATCATAACGATAAGAGTAAGGATTTCGTCCTAGTAGGCAAATTTGATTTTTAGTGCTTTCAGTCTACTGTTTTAAATCCAAGTGTGCTGAGACCCATTTTCATGTCTACCACCCCTCACAGGATTACCTCAGATGCTCAGTTATATGCTTTGCACACTGTGACTCTGCATACGAGGCCATCGCCCACTGCCACGTGCATGCCCTCATCACCCTGCTTGGGCTTGTACACACAAGGTCTTGCTGCCCCACTGTGGGGACACCATTCACACCGAGTCCTCAGGGTCAGATGCTCCACACTGGGTGTGCAGGGTTACCCTGCTCAGCCCATTCAGACTTCCATCCTGTGCCTTCCTCCCACATGCATTTCTTCCTCACCCTGAGTGGGCTGACTCGCCACATCAGATCTCTTCCCTGCCTGGATTCTCTCCTAACTCTCCTATGATACTGTAGCTTAGGGCCCTCTGAGTTCAGCTTCCTTTTGTCTTTGTTCAGGCTCTGCACCAAGTTGCCCTTCAAGGCAGATGGCCTTGTATTCTTTAGTCTAAAGCTTTAGGACTAAATTGCTCTGGAAAAATATTTAGGAATGAAAAGAAAGGAAAGAGAAAGGAAGAGGAAGAGAAAGCACACAAGTGGTTTGGTTCCACAATGCAAACAGCAACAATGACAGACTCAAGGACAGATTCAGGAAATGAAGTGTTGTAAAGGCACATGTTTACATATAGAGGTTATTTATATACAAACTGAGTGTTTGTGAATTGGAAGTCAAACGATCAATGTATTCCACTGAAAACGCTCCCAAATTAACTAAGACAATGCTGTCAGAAAGAATAATGTATCCAGGAAAAACATCAGAAAGGATAATGTAACCTGAGTCCACAGGTCTCTATAAATAAACCTTACCAGTCAAATCTTCAAAGTTAACTTTTAGCATATAAATGGTATGCACTCTCAGAGCAAAATATACCTTTTCCTAATATGAGAAACTATATATTTTGAGTAAAATAGAAAAATAATATTCAATAAAGCATTTATCACTGAAGTTTCTAAGCCAATGAAAGTTTACATATGACTTCTCAATGCCATTCTTATTTCCGTTCAGTGGTAAAACATGTCCAGTTCCCATCTTTAGCATATGTCCAACTCTCATCTTTAGTGCAATCAATTGACTATTTACGCTTCATCAAAACTCTAGGCAACACTGTTTGCTATTTCTCTGATTGAACTGCATCTCTTATACTAAAACTCATGTTTAATTAGGTATGCATTTTGGAGAAAGCTGTTTTTAATGTTCCATCTACTTTCCTGATGTCACTCACTTGAAAAATCAATTCAAGAAAGGTATTGTGAGTAATTTTTAGTATTATCTATTAAGTTTTACTGTACTTTTTATAGTTAAGAACTTAGAATTAAGAACTAACTTAATGACATCTGTCAGAATGTGTACTTCTCTGAAAGCTTCACTGTTAGCATTTTTTCCTATTTGCACTTTTTATTGCTTTGTGAAAGCCTGCCTAGTTAGTCAAATAAATTAAATTTAAGTATTTTTGTAAATTGCTTAAATATAAGTTGTATTTTGTAACTTTTAAAAGGTATATAACTGTTAAATAAAGGAAAATAAAAATACTTTAAATTCTCTGGAAAAAATTAAAATATAAGGCAAACAGCACCATCTACTGATAAATCTACTTATTTATAAGACAGCTTAATTTTAATTCAATGAAAATTAAAGACAAAAATGACAGGAAATATGATTCTATTTATTCTGTGGCCATTCCAAAGATTTTAATTCCTAGTCTGTTGTTGATGGTTGTTATTGATACAATGCAAAAGAAAATAAGATCCATTTTATTAGAAAGAGGTTTCAGTGTGCCAGCTACCAGCTTATTGCCTCTCAGTTCCAAATCCATTCCATTCTTGACTGTATGGCTTGTGGAGCTGAATCTTAAAATCATTTCTCTTTCCAGCCATCTAGATGGCATCCTGAGGGACACAGCAGGGTAGGAAGGACCGTCTCTTATAATTCCCCTGTGCTTTTCTTTTTTTTTTTTTTTCCTTTCTTGCTTCTATAGCATTCAGCTGACAAGTGGGACACACAGCTGAACTTACTCCCAGTGAGCTTCCATGACACATCCATGGACTTCTTCCCAGAAAGTTCTGCAGGCAGCACAAGCGACTTCTCAGCAAGTCCAGCAACACCCTCCCTGGGTGACTGCCAGCAAGAGCAAAAGATGGGCTCTCTTGAAACGTACACAGAATTCTTACTAAAATAGACTATATCCTGAGCCTTAAATAAACTCTCAGTATATTGGAAACAAATGAAATCATGCAAACTATTTTCTCTGACCAAAGTGGAATTGAATCACAAATTAACAAAGGAGAGCTATCTGCAAAATTCCCAAATGTCTAGAAAAGAAATGATATCTCTAAACAACCAGATGTCAAAGAAGTTATAAGAAAAAATTTAAATATTTTGAGCTGAATGAGAATGAAATACAACATATTAAAAATTTGTGAAATATCATCAAGGCTGCCAGTAATTGGTTGTGCACCTATTTGAGACAGCCACTTAAACTCTCAGTCTCTTCATTTACCTGACCACAGTTAGCTGGCTGAGTTGGGTCTCTTCCAACTTTGAGTATTTATGAATTTACAACATGAGAAAGCATTAAATTTGAAAACACAATCTCAATAAAACTTTATAGGTCATAGTGTTAGCGGAAAATTATGATAGATTTAGAATTTTAATTTCCTTATGAAGTATCAACTGAAACGGAGTTTTAGTCTAGGCTTGCCATTTTTACTTCATTCCTCAAAACCTAAAGCCCATATAGTGTTGGCAGACTAACAAAACACTCATTGTCATATAACCTCAGGTGCATTAGTGAAGTAAGACACTCTATAATGTCCTTTGTAATCCTACCACTGAAAAAAATGTCCAAACATACAGAAATACTTCAGAAATAGGTGCCCTTGTTACTTATTGTCAGACATAGAAAATTATGATTTTGTATTTGTAAATTAGATTTTATTTTCTTTTGGGTAAAATAGTTCAAACTCACATTTCAAGTTTTGAAAAAAAAAAAAAAAACAGCAGCCTAGAGTTCTTATTGTGTGCATATTAAGTTGCTTCAGTTGTGTCTGACTTTGCGACCCTATGGACTGTAGCCTGCCTGGCTCTTCTGTCCTTGGAATTCTCCACTCAAAAATATTGGAGTGGGTTGCCATGCCCTCCTCCAGGGGATGTTCCTGACCCAGGGATTGAAGCCACATCTCTTATGTCTCCTGCATTGGCAGCCAGGTTCGTTACCACTAGCACCACCTGGGAAGCTCAGAGTTACCACTAGCTCTAGCTAAAACTGAGCTGTAATATGATAAAATAAAATATTGCAAAATAAATTATTCATAAAAATTGAGTTTAAAAGATAACTATTTTTTTTCAGATAAGACTCTCTGGTTGGAAAAAAAAATTGCAGTAGTATAAGCTTGGTCTGATATTTTGAAATTTGCTTAGTAAAAAGCCTCCAAGCTCTTGTCTGCTCTGTCACTGAAGAGGATGAAAAGCTTAAAGTACAGCAAGTACAGGGCAAGAGTCAGGGCAACTAAAAATAAAACACCTTATTAAGCCTTTATTGACTTGAATTAGCTAAAGGTGCCAGGTGCACCAAGTCCTAAGCAAAAAGAGTCATTATATACCCTTAAAATCAGATGTTATCAGATAAGAAGTAAAAAACCACTCCAGCTAGAATTGCCACTCATTCTAGACTGATGCTAACAATTACATAATTTTAGAAAATTAATTTATTTTACCTTGCTTCGTAAACACTGATTTGTAAAATAAAGACTTCTAGTCCTAAATTTCCTTGGTCTGATGACAATAGGCATTTTCTTTCTTTTAAAGTTTCTTCTTACATCATCTCTTGCTTAAGCATTATGTGGCTTATGCTATGATTTAATAATCATTTTATTTGTTTATCACTCCTCCCATGGTGAATCTAGGACTTCTCAGCCTCCAAAACCGTGAGAAATAAATTTCTGTTTATAAGCCACCCAGTCTATGGTATTTTGTTATAGCAGCACAAATAAACTATGCTATGCTATGCTCAGTCGCTTCAGTCGTGTCCGACTCTGTTTGACCCCAAAGACGGCAGCCCACCAGGCTCCTCCGTCCCTGGGATTCTCTGGGAAAGATCACTGGAGTGGGTTGCCATTTCCTTCTCCAATGCATGAAAGTGAAGTTGCTCAGTTGTGTCCAACTCTTAGCGACCCCATGGACTGCAGCCTACCAGGCTCCTCCGTCCATGGGATTTTCCAGGCAAGAGTACTGGAGTGGGGTGCCATTGCCTTCTCGGACAAATAGACTAAGATAATTAAATTATTTAATAATTCCAAATATATATACAGATCCTGTTTTTTGAGTACTGTAGAAAGACATTTAATAATGGGCCAAAGAACTCAATAGACATTTCTCCAAAGAAGACATACAGATGGCTAACAAACACATGAAAAGATGCTCAACATCACTCATTATCAGAGAAATGCAAATCAAAACCACTATGAGGTACCATTTCATGCCAGTCAGAATGGCTGCGATCCAAAAGTCTACAAGCAATAAATGCTGGAGAGGGTGTGGAGAAAAGGGAACCCTCTTGCACTGTTGGTAGGAATGCAAACTAGTACATCCACTATGGAGAACAGTGTGGAGATTCCTTAAAAAACTGGAAATAGAACTGCCTTATGACCCAGCAATCCCACTGCTGGGCATACACACTGAGGAAACCAGAAGGGAAAGAGACACGTGTACCCCAATGTTCATCACAGCACTGTTTATAATAGCCAGGACATGGAAGCAACCTAGATGTCCATCAGCAGATGAATGGATAAGAAAGTGGTGGTACATATACACAATGGAGTATTACTCAGCCAATAAAAAGAATACATTTGAATCAGTTCTAATGAGGTGGATGAAACTGGAGCCTATTATACAGAGTGAAGTAAGCCAGAAAGAAAAATACCAATACAGTATACTAATGCATATATATGGAATTTAGAAAGATGGTAACGATAACCCTGTATGCAAGACAGCAAAAGAGACACTGATGTATAGAACAGTCTTTTTGACTCTGTGGGAGAGGAAGAGGGTGGGATGATTTGGGAGAATGGCATTGAAACAGGTATAATATCATATAAGAAACGAATCACCAGTCCAGGTTCAATGCAGGATACAGGATGCTTGGGGCTGGTGCACTAGGATGACCCAGAGGGATGGTACGGGGAAGGAGGTGGGAGGGGGGTTCAGGATGGGGAACACATGTACACCCGTGGTGGATTCATGTTGATGTATGGCAAAACCAATACAATATTGTAAAGTAATTAGCCTCCAATTAAAATAAATAAATTTAAATTAAAAAAAATAAATTTACTTTCAAAGAAACAAAAACATTTTAATTGAATATCTAAATATCATAACCTGAACTAAACATCATACCCTAAGGTACCATGCTATAAGTAAGGATGCACATTTGTGGCATAAAGTTACAGAAAAATTTAAGCAACCGAAGAAAATCAAACCTATTTAACAGAAGAGAAACATCATATCCCATTCCAGTATAAATGGTGCCAAAATTATGGTATCCAGACCTCTAAGATTAATGTTTAATTTTGATCATTCTAAATGGGCCCATTCATATTAACTCAGTTTAGCTGAGTGTGAGAAATAATGACCTGATTAGTATCAATCCTTATAACAATGCCTTAATTTAAATATCACTTTATAAAAACATGCTAAGATTGAATATACGATAAAGCACATAGATAACTGGAACCAGATTTCCCTAGATGGATTTGGGTCCAACACTTATAAACTGTGTCAACTTTGGTAATTTATTAAAATTTTTTCTACCTTGCTTTCCTCTTTTGAAAAATGAGGAAAATCATCCCTTTGTTGAAAGATTGTTGTAAGAGTCAAGTTGTTATATGTGAAGAACTTATAACCATGTCCAGCATGAGAAGTCTTAGGTGTTTTTACATGAATTTCTTATTTAGCCTAGAAAACAAAACAAAAACCTTAGCGGAATTTGTTGTTTAGTGGCTCAGTCATGCTTGACTCTTTATGACCCCATGGACTGTAACCTGAGAGGCTCCTCTGTCCATGGGATTTCCCAGCAAAGAATATTGGAGTAGGCTGATATTTCCTTCTCCAGGGGATCTTCCCAACCTAGGGATCGAACCCATGTCTCCTGCGTCTCCTGCACTGACAGGCAGATTCAGTGATAATCTGACAGGCTTAGATTACCACTAGACCACCTGGGAAGCCCCTTAGTGGCGTTAGGATGCTGTTATTCTCCATACACAGAGAAGAGGACAAAACTAGAGATTGTCTCTTTACAAAGAGTCAGGGAGTTCCAAATTAGTCCATGTCAGAAAACTGTCAAGAAAAAGGTTGTAAATAAATCTAACCAACAGCTTAAGTTTGACCCGGAGCAAAGACTGCAAGCTTACGTTTCTAATTAAGAAAAAAATACACATAACATTAACCTTACATGGCTTTTCTTTATTATGCTTGAAACATGTGTTTATATTGTGTCTGTTTTTCAATTTTTTTATACAAAATGTATTTACTGAGACATATTTTCGTTGAAGACTATGTAGAGCCTTTGTTCACATTGCCTGCTTTCTTCCACAACCCCCAGCCATTCCATACTCACCCTAGCTTGCTCTGTTCTCACAAAAAATTGTAAAACTTAATTGATAGAGTGATAATTCTTTCAGAGGTCCTGTACGCCATGTGCTTTACATAAAATATTTATCTTACAATAAACCAATTAGGAAGATAGTAACTTCATTGCACAGATAAGAACTCCCAGGCTCAGAGATGTTCAATAATACGTTGAGAGTTGTGAGGCAGTGAAGGAGAAAGTGAGGTTCTGATCGCTGTGTCCTCATTACAGAGAGCGTTCTTTGCAAGATGAAACGCAGCCTCTCAAAGACTTTAAAGAAAAATCTACTCTCGCCATCACCAGGTCTGTTTCTCTACTCCCCCTTTTACAAATAATCATCCTGAATTAACTGAACAGTGTAAAAAGTTGTTATATGAGTGTTGCATTACAGTTACATGATACCTATATGCAGAAAAAAGTTTAAAAAACAACTGAAGGGCATTAGGAAAATATGTTCTTTAACATTTCCAATTCATCCTATGACCACTGCCATGCAAATAGCCCAGGGTAGCCTGCTGAAGGCTGAGAGACATGTCATTAGCATCTCCTTGGCTAATAGCTATTCAAGAACAGCCATAGAATGCCAATAGGAGGCAATTTGCCTCAATGCTTCCGCTGCAAACACTTTAGGACTGTAGAGCATACATTTGTCCTGCAGAGGGCACCAGTGACCCAGACAGCAGAATTTAGTGCCTCTCATACGACAGCCTTGGAAGGAAAAACTCCCCTTACCCCGTGTACTGGCTGTGGACTGTGGGGGTCACTGAATGCCAATGCTACCATTTCCTCTCCTGGAGATCTGAGTATCATTTAAGACTTTCATGGCAGGGTTTTCACATTTTTATCAAATATTCGATAATTATCTATTTTGACATATGATGAAAAGTGAAAGTGAAGTCGCTAAATCGTGTCCAACTCTCTGTGATCCCATGGACTGTAGCCTACCAGGTTCCTCCGTCCATGGGATTTTCCAGGCAAGAGTACTGGAGTGGGTTGCCATTTACTCTGCCAGAGGATCTTCCCGACCCAGGGATCCAATCCGGGTCTCCCGTATTGTAGGCAGATGCTTTACCGTCTGAGCCACCAGATAGATATTATTTATATATCATACATTTGCATACTGTAGTTACATTGAAAACTCTGCAAACTGTTTAGATCATTATTTTTTATTTTTAGAGAAAATCAACATTTTTAGAATATTGGGATGCACTTCAAGTTCTAAAACCATTCAATCCCCAGTATTATAATACAAAAATGCTAATAGTGAAACTTCCTTACTTTACCCTTCCCAAAAGACCTAGCTGATCTGGTAGAAACCCCAATTCACATACTTAAATACTGTTAAATTGCTTTTTGTAAATATATTTCTTCCTTATTAAGCTAACATCCTTTTATTCATTCAGGTTGTTTCCTAGGAAGGGAATATTAAACATAAGAGCAAAGCTGATGAAGTGTATGCTCTTTGGCGTCAAACTGACCTGGGTCTAAATTCTACTTCTGCCACTTAGTAGCTGTGTAGCCTTGAGAAGTCACATTACATCTGTGAGCCTCAATTCTTTCATCTGTAAGTAAAAATAAGGGTACTTGCTTCACATAACATTGTGAGAATCAAATTACATAATGTACAGAAATGCTTAGCACAATGTTAAGTGCACAGAATATGTGCTGAGAAAAAAAATGGTTATATAACTGATTAGATAGATCATATTGATTTGTAACTAGCATGGTAGTAATATTTGTGTGGTGCTTGTTGCAGGGAGGACAAAAACTTTGATATGTGTCACTTACTCTAATATATGAACTATTCAACATTTTATATGGTTTTTAGCAAAATCTTCAACCCCGAGATTCACTTTCAAAGAAGAAAATATTTTTAGGGCAAGTCAGAGTGTAGTTATTTAAATATCTATTTGCAAATAAAATATAACTTCCAAAATCTAGAAAAATTTATTCTCTTGGAATTTTTGCAAGATTAATCCTTATAATTTGAACATTTGATTAATAATTGAATACATTTATAATTTGATAAATGATTTAAATAGTTTATAAAAATAATTCATTAATTAAATATAACTATAGCTGAAGTTATGTCTGATTTATGAAAAAGTGTGAATTCCCAAACTTTCACCAAGTTTGGAACAATCTATTATTAAAATAAGGGCTTCCCAGGTGGCGCTAGTGGTAAAGAACCTGCCAGCTAATGCAGGAGATAAAAGAGATGTAGGTTCGATACCTGGGTTGGGAAGAGCCCCTGGAAGAGAGCATGGCAATCCACTCCGATATACTTGCCTGGAGAATCCCATGGACAGGAGCCTGATGGGCTACAGTCCATAGGGTCACAAAGAGTTCGACACAACTGAAGCAAATCTGCACACATTATTAAAATAAGAATGTTAAGTAGGCACTTATAAGCTTGAGTTCAATCCAACGATCATGAACTGAGCAAAATAAAGAAAGTTGATAATCATCAGTTAGAGCAAACCACATTAACTACCTGTCAGTAACATTTATGCATCAAATTATAGGCCATTAAAATAAAACTGCAAAAATTGTAAATGGGATTAGATAGAAACAAAATAGTCGGGAATAATCTCATCTCTGTGAGCTCAGCACAAAGGGAGATCTAAAACAGAGAATCCAAATTAAAAAAATGACTGAGCAGGTCTTACAGATAGGTATCATAAACTGAAAATTAATTGATGCATTTTAGTTTTCTATAATTATCCATGACATTTCCAAATACTATTTTCAAAATAAATTGCTAGTAAATATAGAAAAGTACCTGTTAACTTCACTATTATGTTATTGTTGATCGTAATATTAACAAAAATATAAGTAACAGAAATAAAATTGGCAATTAACATACAACACCTATAAGAAAACTTTTTCAAGTAATTGAGGGGCATAAGGAAGACTTACTCTTTGAAACCTTCAGTCTTCCCTGTGACCACTGCCACGTGAATGGTGCTGGCTGGCCTACTAATGATGAGAGATGTCCCTATCATCACGCCAGCTAACACCAATGACCAGATACAGGAATGAGAGTATTCTAGGCAGTCCAGCCCCAGCCAACCTGCCAGCTGACCCCAGAATAGTCATGTGGTTGATGCATTAAAATGACAAACATTTGCTGTGTTAAACCACCAAAGTTTTGTTTGGTTTCTTACACAGCAAAGTCTAACTGATACAAGACTTAGGCAAGAACAAAGACAAGCTCACACTCTTTCTTCTGACATGACCATTTTTGGGCATAGGAGAAACGCACAGCTTTGCCCTGCTGAACTGAGTGTAGCACAATTCTGAAGCTACAACAACCTCCCTTCTATCAGCCCCAGAAAGGCAGCCCAAGACTTGCCTTTGGAGTTTTCTCAGGCACGGGTCAGACGGCCAAAGGAAGGGAATGTACTGAGTTGGCCAAAAAGTACATTTGGACTTTTCCATACCATTTTAACAGATGAATCCGAACTTTCTGGCCAACCCAATATTAAGCTCTCCAAGTTCTTTTCTTGCATCCCCATTATTTGCCTGAAAAAGAAAAAAGGAAAAGCACTTTGGTTTTTGCAGTTTGGAAAAAACCATAGAACAGCAACACTCTATTCAAAAATTCTATTTGAATTTCTGATCTATTTTCTTAGACTATCCAAGATCTGTTAGAGGTAAGTAATCAACCAGTGATGGAAACCAATATTCTGATACAACCTTTTTTATATCTCATGTCTCACTGTGGGTTGTGCATCTGTCATTATAATGCCTCAGCCAAAATTGGGTCTAAAATAGTTCCATTATAATGTCCTTTATCATGATTTTATAGAATCTTTGCAAAGAGAACTTTGCCATTATGTTCAAAATGAAGATGCTCTAAAGAGAAATTACGGTGTGTTATTTCTTATTTAATCTGGCTATTGTTCCTTGTGCTTCTCTGTTCAAAATCCTACTGCTAAACCCACAAGTGCTCCATAATCCTAAACCCACTGTTTCATTTCAGTCCTCCTATCACTCAACTTCTCAGGAGTATTAAACACAGTAGAAATAGTTGGCACAGTTGGTTTGCAGGACACAAAATGATCCTGATTTTCTTCCTACTTTGTAAGCTAACTTTGCTCATCTTTGTTGAATTTACCACCTCCTTCTGATCTCTAAATGTCGGAGTTCTCTAGGTCTTTATCTCCTCACTGTCATTAAACTCTAAGTGATCTCATACAGTAACATGACTTTAAATACCATCCATACACTAGTGATTTTCACATTTATATGCCCTGTTCTGTCCTCCTTTTCTGACTTAATTGTCTACTTGATATCTCTACTTGGATACCTCAGAGTCATTTCACAAATAATATGTCAAACACAACTTGATCCCCTTCTATAAATCTATTCTTTACTTTTTCTTCTATATCTCAGTAAATAATACTGTCATCTGTTGCTCAAGCTAAAACCTTTGACATCATCTATGAGTCTCCCTTTTCTCTCTTCCCCATCATTTCATAACAAAATTCTACTTTCAAACTAGCCAAATATAACTACTTCTTATCAATTTCCTTCCTACTACCTTAGTCCTGGTCACTATGTCTCACACTCAGATGATTGGGTAGTGAGGGTAGTAACTCCTAAAAACATCCAAGTCACTTCCCTGCTGAAAATCTTCCAATAATTTTTCTTAACATATAGGAAAAAACCACAAGTCTTTCTACAGCCTTTCAGACCATATGTGCTCTGATCAACCTATTCAATTCCATTTGTTGCTTATCCCCATTTGCTCACTATTGTTCAAGTCATAGTGGCCCTTTCTGGTTCCAGAACATATCACACCTGTGCCTGAGTGAGGATTTGCATTTGCTGTCCCATCTGCCTGGAACTGTTTTTAAATTAATTTTTATTAGATTATAGTTGCTTTACAATGTTCTGTTAGTTCCACTGTACAGCAAAATGAAACAGCCATACATATACATATATCCACTCTTTTTTAGATTTCCTTCCCATTTAGGTTATCACAGTGCATTAAGTAGAGTTCCTTGTGCTATTCAGTATGTTCTCTTTAGTTGTCTAGTTCAGTCACTCAGTTGTGTCTGACTCTGCGACACCATGGACTACAGCACGCCAGGCTTCCCTGTCCATCACCAAATCCCAGAGCTTGCTCAAACTCATGTCCATCAAGTCAGTGATGCCATCCAACCATCTCATCCTCTGTCATCCCCTTCTCCTCCTGCCTTCAGTCTTTCCCAGCATCAGGGTCTTTCCCAATGAGTTAGTTCTTCACATCAGGTTGCCAAAGTATTGGAGTTTCAGCTTTAACATCAGGACTTCCAATTAATATTCAGGACTGATTTCCTTTAGGATGGACTGGTTGGATCTCCTTGCCATCCAAGGGACTCTCAAGAGTCTTTTCCAACACCAGAGTTCAAAAGCATCAATTCTTCAGCACTCAGCTTTCTTTATAGTCCAAATCTTACATCCATACATGACTACTGGAAAAACCATGGCTTTGAATAGATGGACCTTTATTAATAAAGTGATGTCTCTGCTTTTTAATATGCTGTCTAGGTTGGTCATAGCTTTTCTTCCAAGGAGCCAACTTCTTTTAATTTCATGGCTGCAGTCACCATCTTCAGTGATTTTGGAGTCCAAGAAAACCAAGTCTCTCACTGTTTCCATTGTTTTCCCATCTATTTGCCAGAAGTGATGGGACTGGATGCCATGGTCTTCTTTTTGAATGTTGAGTTTTAAGCCAGCCTTTTCACTCCCCTCTTTCACTTTCATCAAAAAGAAGAAGATTCAGATTTGACCCCTGGGAAGACTCCCTGAGGGAGGAAATGGCAACTGACCCCAGTATTCTTGCCTGGGAAATCCCATGGACAGAAGAGCATGATGGGCTACAGTCCATGCAGTCGAAAAGAGGCGGACACAACTTAGTGATGGAGCATGTATGAATGCTGGGTACATGTGTCTTTTTCAGTTATGGTGTTTTCTGGGTATATTCCCAGTAGTGGAATTGCTGGATGATATGGTAGTTCTGGAGAAGGTGATGACAACCTACTCCAGTACTCTTGCCTGGAAAATCCCCTGGATGGAGGAGCCTGGTAGGCTGCAGTCCATGGTGTCATTGAGAGTCGGACACGACTGAGCAACTTCACTTTCACTTTTTACTTTCATGCATTGGAGAAGGAAATGGCAACCCACTCCAGCATTCTTGCCTGGAGAATCCCAGGGACGGCGGACGGAGTCAGACACAACTGAAATGACTTAGCAGCAGCAGCAGCATGTAGTTCTATTTTAGTTTTTTTTAAAGATGCCTGGAACTCTTAAGAGGCATTTCCATGGAGCATTCTTTCACTTGTTATGATTTTCATTCAAATATCACCACTTTAAAACAGCTTTCGCTCCTTTCCTTCTCTATCTTTTTCTACTCTGCCCTTAAAGTACCTGGCATTTCCAAGACACTGACATGATACAGTATATCTATTTGTAAATTTCCTGTCTACTTGATAGAATACAAATTTATGAGGGATTTTTATATATAACTGTGCCACATATATATGTCTTAAATGAAATAACATTTTTGCCCATAGGCAAAAATTTAAACATAAATAAAGTCAAAAGAAAATAATCAAGCTGTGAAAACAAAAGGTTGCATGTATGTGACACACATAAGGCTAATTAACTAACTATAAAATGTGTAGGTCAATAGCATATAGGTCAATAAGAAAAATATACATTTTTTAACAAATAAAATCAGGACATGAATAAGCAATTTATAAGATGAGAAGTACAAATTTCCAGTAAACTTTTGAAGAGGTGGAGGGGCTATAGGCATTTCACAAACATTACCTCAAGCAATCCTTGAAATAACCCAGTGTGGTATGTTTCGTTATAATGGTCACCATATAGAAAAAAAATAAATCTAAGATGAAGAGATGTTAAGCAATTTACCAAAGAACAGAATACTAGGTTCAGATGTATATATTATGATATTAAAAATTTTTAATTTTATCTCTATGTGGTAAAGATAGGGAGATCATTTTGCAGAATATGACTCCATTCATAACAATAGCACATCAAAGCTATGATGCCCATAGCAGCACAAATGTACAAATGTACAGGAAAAGTGTCTGGAAAGGTAAAGACAAAACTGATTGATGTGGTTCCCTCTGGGGATAAAATTTGTAGCGGCTGGAAGAGTCACCACATTTTAACTTATTAGTTTTCATGTGTAATTGATTTTTTAACAATAATAAAATACTTATGTATTACTTTTACAGCAAGGAGAGATAAGAAAGCCTTCCTCAGTGATCAATGCAAAGAAGTAGAGGAAAACAATAGAATGGGAAAGACTAGAGATTTCTTCAAGATAGAGATACCAAGGAACTTTTCATGCAAAGATGGGCACAATAAAGGAGAGAAATGGTATGAACCTAACAGAAGCAGAAGATATTAAGAAGAGGTGGCAAGAATACACAGAAGAACTATACAGAAAAGATCTTCATGACCCAGATAATCACAATGGTGTGATCACTAACCCAGAGTCAGACATCCTGGAATGTGAAGTCAAGTGGGCCTTAGAAAGGATCACTACGAACAAAGCTAGTGGAGGTGATGGAATTCCAGTTGAGCTATTTTAAATCCTAAAAGATGATGCTGTGAAAGTGCTGCACTCAATATGCCAGCAAATCTGGAAAACTCAGCACTGGCCAGAGGACTGGAAAAGGTCTGTATTCATTCCAATCCCAAAGAAAGGCAACGCCAAAGAATGTTCAAACTACCACACAATTGCACTCATCTCACACACTAGCATCGTAATGCTCAAAATTCTCCAAGCCAGGCTTCAACAGTACATGAACTGTGAACTTCCAATGTTCAAGCTGGATTTAGAAAAGGCAGAGGAACCAGAAATTAAATTACCAACATCCGCTGGATCATCGAAAAACAAGAGTTCCAGAAAGACATCTATTTCTTCTTTATTGACTACACCAAAGACTTTGACTGTGTGGATCACAATAAACTGTGGAAAATTCTTAAAGAGATGGGAATACCAGACCACCTGACCTGCCTCCTGAGAAATCTTATGCAGTTCAAGATGCAACAGTTAGAACTGGACATGGAATAACAGACTGGTTCCAAATTGGGAAAGGAGTACATCAAGGCTGTATATTGTCACCCTGCTTATTTAACTTATATGCAGAGTACATCATGCGAAATGCCAGGCTGGATGAAGCACAAGCTATAATCAAGATTTCTGGGAGAAATATCAGTAACCTCAGATATGCAGATGACACCACCTTTATGGAAGAAAATGAAGACGAACTAAAGAGCCTCTTGATGAAAGTGAAAGAGGACAGTGAAAAAGTTGGCTTAAAACTCAACATTCAAAAAATGAAGACCATGGCATCTGGTCCCATCACTTCATGGCAAATAGATAGGGAAACAGTGGAAATAGTGAGAGACTTTATTTTTGGGGAGCTCCAAAATCACTGAAGATGTGACTGCAGCCATGAAATTAAAAGGCACTTGCTCCTTTGAAGAAAAGCTATGATCAATCTAAACAGCATATTGAAAAGCAGAAACATTACTTTGCCAACAAAGGTCTGTCTAGTCAATGCTATGGTTTTTCCAGTAGTCATGTATGGATGTGAGAGTTGGACTATAAAGAAAACTGAGCACCAAAGAATTGATTTTTGAACTGTGGTGTTGGAGAAGACTCTTGAGAGTCTCATGGACAGGAAGGATATCCAACCAGTCTATCCTAAAGGAAATCAGTCCTGAATATTCATTGAAAGGACTGATGCTGAAGCTGAAAGTCCAATACTCTGGCTACCTGATGGGAAGAACTGACTCATTTGAAAGATCTTGATGCTGGGAAAGATTGAAGGCGGGAGGAGAAGGGAATGACAGAGGATGAGATGGTTGGATGGCATCACTGACTCGATGGACGTCAGTTTGAGTAAGCTCTGGGAGTTGGTGATGGACAGGGAAGGCTGGCGTTTTGTAGTCCACGGGGTCATACAGAGTCAAACTCGACTGAGTGACGGATCTGAACTGAACTGAACTTTTATAACTTAATAATTCCTAGTTAAAACATAAAAATAACTTTTGAGGGAGAGTAAAAAGAATCTTGCTGTCTTTAAAAATTAATATTTAATTCTCCATTCTATGTGGGGTTCAAAGACAAAGCCTAAGGGGGCTATGCATGAGAGACTTCTGTTTCCACATCATATTGATTTGCCTCTCTCCTTTTTGTTTAGGAAAAAAAAATGTTTGGTGAATATACAGAGTACATTCAGATCTTAATAACTGATGCCACAAAATATAGAGTTGGCTAAACATTTCATTCAATTTTTTTCTGTAAGATGTCCACAATGAAATTTTTGGCCAATCCAATATAGAGTGAAAACTGACACGTAGAATTGCATAGGTCAGTGTCACACATCAGGAAACAACAATTGGACATGCTCATCCACAGGGTCCATCTTAATTCACTGCCATCAGAAGTTAAACGGGAAGCTAACATCCAATGTCTGTCCTCTAGGAAATGCATAAGGTGCCAATACAAATACTCCCCTGCTGTTACTCCTGTACGAGGAACTAATCAGGAAGAAGAAATTGAGGTCTAGAGAATTCTCAGCCTCTTGATCAGTACTCTTGGAAGAGTCCTCTCTACAGTTTCATAGCAACATTTACTCATAAGTTGCAACCCAGCTGAACTGCTCTATACCTGGGCATCAGGGCACTGGAAAGGATGAGAAATCTTATTTTTATCTGCTTATACTTACACAAAGAAACTTTAGAAGAATACATTAAATACTGATATTAGTGGTTCTCTGTGGGAATGGGAGGTGGGGACCAAGCCAATTATAGCAGAAATGTGAGACCTTTTATGAATCATATAAATATACATATTCAAAAATATTTTAATTATAAATAATGTACCAAAGAAAACTAAATTGGGTATAATGACGCTTGGTGACATTCTGAGGCCAATAAAAAAGCATATTTGGAGATCCTTTTGCCTCTGACCCACCTCATTGGAAAAGACCCTGATGCTGGGAAAGATTGAAGGCAGGAGGGGAACGAGGAGACAGAAATTTGAGATGGTTGGATGGCATCACCAACTCAATGGACAAGAGTTTGAACAAATGCCAGGAGATGATGGAGGACAGTGAAGCCTGGCTTGCTGCAGTCCATGGCATCTCAAAGAGTTGGACAACTTGGCAACTAGACAACAAAGCTTTGGTTAAAAAAAAAAAAATTTTTGCTGGGTCAGTTCAGATGATTTGCTTACAGTTTATAGACTTTATTGTTTTCCTAGGTAGAATCCAGGATCAGGATCTTCTTTAAAACATCCCATTAATTATCTATTAAAAGGTTGACAGTTCTAAGAGACAGTCTCTTCTGATGCAGAATCACTATTATCATATCCATTTCTCCTAATTAGCTCTTTGCTCTGTCATGTTTCTCCTGGGATAAAGTGAAACATAAAACTATCCTATCTTCAGACTTAAAAAAATTATAAATGAGCTTGCTATATTCCTTAAAATTTCTAAACATATTTTCTTTTAAACACTGGAAGATTCGGTTCCTCAACTCTGAGAAACAAATCGAGTTGAGGTATTCCTGAACTTTACTGTCCTGCCTCAGCTCCAAGAGAGAAGACTTGAGAGTTTTTTAGAGTTCATCAATTATTGTGCTAGACTGAATTTCCCAGAAGCTGATCTTACAAAAAGAGAAAGAGATTCTATGCACAAATAATTTATTCAGGAAGTGCTCCCCAACTGATCCTGCAAGGGAACCCTGAAGTATGGGGTACTCTGCAGAGCTGTCCCTAGTAGGGATGAGAGAACTGAGATTTAATATTCCCACAGGGGAGTGCTGGGCCACGTAAACTAGGCCTAGGGCAGTGGGCTGAAGGAGAGCCTTAGGTCTGGCCATTGAAAACATTCTGAAAGCCAAGGAGTGAAATGTGTTTGGGGAAGTAGGCAGGGAAGGAAAGTACAGAAATGTGCTAATGGATTAGGGGTTGGGAATGCAGTGCCAACATTATCTTACATGATTATTCAACAGATCTTAATCCTAGACTCAGAATGCATTTACATATAATCTGTGGATTATATAATACTGGGGGACAGAATATATATTTAGTAGTTTTGTATGTTCAGGTAAATTTAGACATTTTATTTCCCCCCATGAGGAGTGTGATAGCTATTTATGTGAACACTTCCTGCTCTTATATCCTGGGATTCAGATATAAATTTTAAATGCAGTAAGAGTAGCTTTCTAATCCTAAATTTCTGATGCAGCATTCAGTCTCTTTTCATGCAGATCTAAAATTAAAAATTTTATTTCAAGTGTTTATTTTGGGTGTGTATCCAAACCATTACCAAATGGTTACCCCAAATCCTTTTAGAAAATAGATGAACTACAAGACATTTAAACAAATAGAAAACCATATTGAAATGCATGTATTTAAATGCTTTTTATCCTGGATTCTCCATTGCTATCCAATATTTGCTATTAGACATCAACTTGGCAAAGTAACTCTGAACCATACTTATATTACAAAATAATTCTAGGACACCTCAAAAGTGACAGTACAAGAGTAGCTCTAAGGAAATCCAGGTGTGAGAGTTTGGCTAGCAGCAATAGCATCCGCCAATGGACTGGTCAAGTCCAAACAAAACTGGAGTACGCAGCAGCTGGAGGCAATAAATGTTTCAGTTGTTTTCCCTGCAATACATCTCAGAAATGTAGCAAATAACATTTTCCTCAAGCCCTCAGGCTCCTAAAAGCTCATTTCCTCTGTTTGAACCGTGGAAGGTCTGTAGGCTTATCCCAACTTGGCAGTCCTCAGATAGAAGCCTGACTCAACAACCAGCTTCCTATTGTCTCTTTCTTTAAACTTTATCAGTGTAGGGAACCAGTGGCTCTTCATATGAGTGTGCTAATTACCCATAACAAGTGACTCTCAGAGTTATTTGATGACAAACACAACAGCAACACTATGGCAAGAAGGAAATAATGTCTCAACAGCCTTACCATGAAATGTAAAGGTGTTAATGGCAAAAGCATTTCTGGGTTTTAGTCGTGTACTTTTTGACTTATATTCATATTTAATTAACTGAGCACCTTCTAAGCATATTAACATATTTAGTCCTTGAAGCATACCTGAGAGATAGATATAATTTTCCTCATTTTATACTAATAGATCATTGAAGCTCTGGGATAATAATGGCTTGTGCAAGATAACATGGTATGAAATTGAAGTTATTTATAAAGGATGTATATTAGACATGCTATTTAGACCACCCAGGATCTCAAGAAATAAAAATCCCAGCTTATCCATAATTGTATATGTTTATTGCAAGGATGAAGGTGCCTGGAGTGGGAGCAGTAATTGGTTTATGCAACACATCAACTAGGGTTCAGTTATCCAAATTCCATGACAGAGATGAGTCTTTATAAATACACAGAAAATGTGCTTGAGAATTCTCAAGACAGAAATTCTGGCCACACAAACCACCATTTTCCAAAGGGAAGAGTTAGCTTGGAGTGGCTTGGATATCATTCAGTGTGCTCTAGTTCTATGAGGCAGTTTTAGCCAACTATCTTGGTGGGATCAGAAACCTACTGTCCTTATACTCGAGCAAGAGGGACCTCTCCACTGAACCACTCTATTCAGAGAGCTCTGCATATCATGCGTGCTAAGTCCCTCAGTTGTGTCCCACTTTTTGCGACCCCATGGACTGTAGCCCACCAGGATACTCTGTCCATGGGATCCTCCAGACAAGAATACTGGAATGGGTTGCCATTCCCTTCTCCACGCTCTTGCAAACTAATAAGTATACTGAAGAGCACAAGGATGTGTTCCTGGGGCAGACAACCTGTAACCTGGGTGTCCTCCCTTTCGATAAACACCTTTCAAGCTCAGGAAAATAAAGCTTCTCAACATCTTCTGCTCTATGCTATCAAAAGAAAAACAGACAAATATCATCAAAATTTATAGGTTTTACTATGGTATGTTGGAAAAATACAATGCTTCAGAATATGGGAGATATTTGAGCAGTTTCAGCCCTTAAGTAATTGAAAAGACTAAGTAATGTGGCAATATTCTTCTCAGATACCATGTTTTTGATTCTTAAGTCTTAAATGTTGTTTCCCATGAACAATGAGTGTCCATTTTATTGCTTCCTTTTATATTGCAATTTGTAGAAATTTACAAATCAGTATTTTCAACAGTTGCAAAAGGCTACTGAATAATATTTTGTGGTATTAAATAATAATATATATATATAATGAGACAGAGAGACATAAGGAGTCATATTGTTTTTTTCATTGGCAACTGGGAAGATACTGAACACTAGAACTCTAGATAATTATTTTCTTTATAATAGATTTTTAAATGTACTTAAAATTTTTAAATTAACTTGAAAATCTCAGATTCATCAAAGTAATGCTGTTTCAATTTATGACTTCAACTACTTTGGAGATAATGCTATGTGGGGTTTCATTTGTTTTCTTGATGCAAAATGCCAATAGTTAGGAACCAGCCTACTCTGGGGTCAGGCAACAGTCAAGATAAAATTGGATATGACCAGTTCAGTGCCTAGGGCTTCCCTGGCGGTTCAGTGGTAAAGAATCCGCCTGTGATGCACAGACACAGGTTCAATCTCTGGGTTGGGGAGATCCCCTGGAGGAGGAAATGGCCACCTACTCCAGTATTCTTGCCTGAAAAATCCCATGGACAGAGGACCCTGGTCACAAGAGTCAGACACATCTTAGCAACTAAACCACCATCATAGTGCAGTGACTGGTTACTTCCCCTTGGTAGCAACGGCTGCTAAGATGGGGAAGGACCAGGATGGGTCAATTTCTTCCAAAAATGGCAGTGTACACTGAGGATATTTGGACTCTTCTTTCAGTTCATCTGCAACATAATAACACCTGATAGAAGATATTTTTCAAGCTTTAAATCATAGATCAGCTCTCTTTCTGGGACAGGAAACTTTTTATTTCCTCACTAGCAACAGAGGAAGTGAGTCTAGGATCTGCCACAGAGACAAGTATTGGATCACAAGAGTGAATCATCACTCTTCCCTATAATTCTAGAGTGAATGATAGGGTGTGGATGCTTATCCAGACTCCAGTAACAGTCCGGAAACAACTGAGAAGAGAGGTGACCTGAAGGCCATTTGGACAATGTCCTTCCATGACCAATAGTCTTTTAGACTCTCCTTTTGAAAGGAAAGCATAGAAAGAGATGGAGGACTTCCCTGGTGGCTCAGTGGTAAAAACATCTGCCTGCCAATGCGAGAGATGCAGGTTTAATCCCTGATCCAGGAAAATCCCACACACTGTGGAGCAAGTAAGTCTGTGTGCCACACTCATAGAGCCTGAGCCTGGGAACCGCAACTACTGAAGCCTTTGTGCCCTAAAGCCTGTGTTCTGCAACAAGAGAAAGCCACCACAGTGAAAAGCCTGTGCACTGCAACCAGAGAGTAGTCCCAGCTATGCGCAACTAGAGAAAAGCCCAGGCAGCATTGAAGACCCAGCACAGACAAAAATAAATATATATATATATATACACATATATCTATATATATAGATAAATAGATATTTTACCAAAAAAAGAGATTAATCATTAAACCATTATTAGTTAGACTTATCCCTTAGCTAACATGAATTATACAGGGAAATTCAGGATTGTAAAAATGATTGGAATCATAGCAATAATTAAAGCTACCAGTTATTAAGCCTCAAATATGTGTCAGAGACTCAACAAACATTAATTAACACAGAAAACATGTGATGAACGCATTAATATGCATTACTAAGATAAGAAAACTGTGATTAAGTAAAGCGGAGTCAGTTATCCAGAGTCCCACAATGTAACTAACTGGGAGCCAGGAATCCCAAGTTTGTCTGACTCCCAAACTCAGGAAAACATTGACCTTTTGCTAAAGCCTGTTGCCTGCTATGCCGAAGAGAGAATTTGTAGAGAAGAAGGAGATACACAAAGAAAAGTACAACTTAGGGTAATGTAAAAACCATCTAAGATAGTGCTTTTTAAACTTGATACACATAGGAAGAATCCATAGCTTATATTAAATACTATTTCTGCTTCAGTAGATCTTGGTATAATCCAGTATTCTGCATTTTTTAAGTTTCCAATAATGAACATCTGGTCCAACTCCATTATTAATAATAATGCAGATGAATAAAGTGAGGTGCAGACAAGTTGGATGACTGGTTCCAAGCCAAGCAATTTTTTCAATGTAGACAGATTGCTCTGGTACTCTTTCCAATTTCCTGAACAAGTTGTTCAAAATGGGCACATTCCCATTGCTAGAGCATTTCAGTCTACCCACATTATCTGTTTAGTATAAATGCTGTTCGCACATCCCTGCAAACTTGTGCTATTATATATACCCATAATCTGACATTCCCATTTCTCCCTTCCTATCTGCTATCATATTAAAGATTGCCTTGCTTTATGAAGTAGACTCCTAGAAATTACACAAAAACTGGGTTTTTTTTTGTTAAATCACAATTTAAATGCTTTGAAAAATCTTTTTCTTTTTTTTTTCTGAGTAGAGAATAATGCATTCTACCAAATGTAAAAATTTTTAGAAAATCTCAAAAGTTGGGATTTTGCTTACTATAATTCTTAAATTGGAAAAATGCTAGAAAATTAATAGAGTTTAAAAACAAATTTAACTTATTCTAGATTCCAATTTGATGACATGGCACAGAACCATTAACAATTAATTACATTAATAATTTGAATATGTAAGATTATGTTATCTCCATTCAGATATATCATCTTGCACAAAGGACAGCAACCCAAATCTATTTTCCGTTTCTTAAAGGTCATTATCTCAATTTGGGGAAAACTTTTTTCTGATCAAAGCATTGTGAGTAGATTTCTCTAGAACCTACTGCAGTGCAGCCTATTCTTGGCAAAAGGAAAAGTAATTCATTTTTTATTTCATAAATCCTTTAAAAATAGTGTCAAAAATAAAAGTGTCAAAAATGAAAGTGATGTGTCATAATTGAATTTCTTATTAGAGATGGGGCATCCAATGGAGTAAACATATTCGAAATGGAATAAAGTCCTCAGGCAAACTGATATCTATTTCTCTAAGAGTCATTCTAATTAGGAGCAAAGTATTGCTCTTGAACAGAATTTGACCTATTATCACAAGCAGCAATGATGTTTATATACACTAGGCAAATCACATATTACACTTACTTGAGTCATTTCTTGGGAGCCTTTTGAACTGACTGTGTTTTAAAATCGGGTCTATTTCTTTTGCCTTCCTCTGTACAGTTGCCAGCTCATAAGTAGCTTTTTTATGCCAACCTTAATCAGACACAATCACAGCAACCCCAGCAATGGGGTAATGTTCTTCACAGCACACTGCAGCTATCTAACCTCATTCCATTCTGCTTCTCTCCCTGCTCCTCCCTCCCTCCTGCTGTCTGCTTTTACATAATTTCACCTCCTTGTCCTTTCACTAAAGGATTAATCTGAGAATTAAATATGATTAAATTTTACAGAGTTTATTGTGATTACTCTCAGAAAAAAATAATGTCAGCTCTTTTTCCCTCTCCTTCAACCTACACTCCTCCCCCACGTGCACAAAATTATTCACTTTAAAATTTCTAGACTGCAATAAATCATTGAGAAAATCAGCACATCACTAGATCCTAGTCATCCTGGATCACTAACTACCTCTTCACATAGCACACAATTGTACATCTCTCTACCTAAGCCTGGGTCCATACTGTCCCCACTAATTAAGATGTATTCAATCTAAGGCCTGTTAAAATGCTACTCTTCCTCCAAGCATCTTCCCCAATGGCTCAGATGGTAAAGAATCCTTCTGTAATGCAGGAGACTTAGGTTTTATCCCTGGGTCAGGAAGGATCCCTTGGAGAAGGGAATGGCTACCCACTCCAGTACTCTTGCCTGGAGAATTCCATGGACAGAGGAGCATGGTGGGCAACAGTCCATGGGTTGCAAACAGTCCAACACGACTGAATGACTAACATTCACGTTCTTTAAGACCCAGCCAAATGCCACCTTCTTGCATCTGTTTCTGCTTTTACCTGGTCTGCCTGGCTTTACTCCCCTGAAAAACTAGGCACCTTGAAGTCAGAGCTAATGTCTCTACATAGAGACTGTATTAGTGTTTCATTTGTGATGGAAGTCACTACTAGTTTGACAGAGGTCAGAGGATAGCAAATATCAATGATTCCATAGAGAATCAGTGCTGTAAAAAACACACAGCTTTCTTGGAATGCCACCATGGATGGTACCCAGCCAGTCTCCTGGGTACTCACAACAGGTGTTGAAAAAATCATTGAATCAATTGATCCATGTTGATCACTTTATAACAGAGAGTCTCAAAGGGTGGTATTCAGATTCTGATAACAGAACCAACAGAAGCTCTGGTTTAAGATGGAAATTGCTGAACCCTATCTGAGATTTTCTGAATCAGTATCTTTAGAGATATCGTCCAGGAATAAGGATTTTTTTTTTTTTAATAACAACTCTATTTGGATCTTAAGCATACAGGTCTTTGAGAATCACTGATTTAGAGGAAGGACATCTCACCTTATTTATAACCCAGGACATTAAAGGGCTGAAGGGAAAGAAACAGCTAGCAAAAATAAACATTATACTAAATGCAACCTCAGACTATATCTGACTGAGTCTGATCTAAGGTGGATTTCTCAAAGGTAGAGAGAAGTGTAAAAGAGATCTAAAATTCCTGCCAGCTAAACGTTTCCCTAATTTTTGTCACAGTTTGAGAACCACAATTTTCATTTATGAAATTGAAAACTGTTTGATTTTGAAAAGCTGATCAACATGCCAAACTACAGAAAAGATGGAGAAAGATGAAGAAGCAGTTTGGCAAGATGATTCAAAATTAACCTCTTGTTTCTGTATTAAATAACATTCTGCCATTTCCCACACATTCTTCTCTTTTCTAACCTATCTTCCTTATTTTCTTTTAACCCGAGCAGTGTGTGATCTATGTAGAGTCTGCTTAGTTGATATCTGGGGGTTAGCTTTTCCTTAAGAGGAAGCTCTTGAAACGGCAAAATCTCGGTTTTGCTATAGGCTGTGCATGATCGTCCCTGGAAGCTGTATAATCAATGGTCATATAATGAGTGTTTTCTCTTTTCCAGTCAGTTTACATTAATTGCATCTCTTCCAGTGAGTAAATAAAGGCAAACAGATTTGACAAGAGATTTCTCAATAGTTTCTGGGTTATAGTTAGTGTTTTCCTGAAAATTGATTAGTTTTTTTTCCTATTTTTCTTTAGAAACATTTACATCTTGATAAAAATGTAAAATGAAATGGATTTTTGGTGCCTGTTCTGGGTAATAGGTGCTACTGAGGCGTGTGCATAGCTATGTGAATACTTTACTTCTGAGAACTGAATCTCCCCGTCATCTTACAGGGCTTCGTAGGGGGCGCTAGTGGTAAAGAACCCGCCAGCCAAGGCAGGAGACATAAGAGATGCTGTTTCGATCCCTAGGTCGAGAAGATCTCATGGAGGAGGGCATGGCAACCGATTCCAATATTCTTGCCTGAAGAATCCCATGGACAGAGGAGCCTGGCAGACTATGGTCCAGAGGGTCACAAAGAGTCAGATACAACTGAAGTGACCTAGCACGCATGAACGCATCCTCTTACAGCTTCAGGTATTGCCACTGGACTTGCTTTGGTGAATGGACAGGGAGCAAAGGAGCGAGTCATTTCTGGGGAGCAGCACTTCTCTGCTAGTGGTTGATGCTGCTAGGGCAATTGTGAGAGCACATGTTAGTACAAAGGTGCCTCTCCTGAGAGAGAAGATCCACGAACTTGTTTTAAGATTGTGTTGCTTTGTTTTCAGCTTCTTTCAGCAGTTGCCAGTTTCTCCTCAAACACTTGCTCTTAATTATTGGGTTAGACTGACCTAGAAAACTGAGGAAGACATTGTAAAAACCTTCTTCCTGCTTCACAGAGGTCTTCAGGATGAAATGCTACCTGAGGTTATCTCTTGCCATTCATCCTATTCTTTCTGGGGTTCAGTCTCCTGGGTATTTTCATTCAATGTTCTCACCTACAGGTGCCTAATCTCTTAGGGATTTCTCAAGGTCAAGGTACCTCATTAATCTGTTGTACAGGTCTGCAACTAGCATAATTTAGCTAGCAAAACAGTTTCACTTTCTAGAATTACAGAAACACAGGTTATTTCACCAGAAATGGGAGGAAAATTGGTTTCTTGCTCCTGTATCTAGTATATCTCTCAATCCTGTAGCTAAAGTGAACCTTAGTCCCTCAAAATATTCCAAGAAACATGTTTAAAAAACTAAAATCAACCTCAGAATTAGACTAATACAGCAAAAGAGTGTTTTGTTATTATTTTCTTATATGTTGATATAGTAAATGTATACAAAATATTTACAACTTTATGTAAATTTAACTATCAGAAAGTGGAGAGTGAAAAAGTTGGCTTAAAGCTCAACATTCAGAAAACGAAGATCATTGGCACCTGGTCCCATCACTTCATGGGAAATAGATGGGGAAACAGTGGAAACAGTGTCAGACCTTATTTTTGGGGGCTCCAAAATCACTGCAGATGGTGACTGCAACCATGAAATTAAAAGATGCTTACTCCTTGGAAGAAAAATTATGACCAATCTAGATAGCATATTGAAAGCAGAGACATTCCTTTGCCAACAAAGGTCCGTCTAGTCAAGGCTATGGTTTTTCCTGTGGTCATGTATGGATGTGAGAGTTGGACTGTGAAGAAAGCTGAGCACCAAAGAATTGATGCTTTTGAACTGTGGTGTTGGAGAAGATTCTTGAGAGTCCCTTGGACTGCGAGGAGATCCAACCAGTCCATTCTGAAGGAGATCAGCCCTGGGATTTCTTTGGAAAGAATGATGCTAAAGCTGAAACTCCAGTACTTTGGCCACTTCATGTGAAGAGTTGACCCATTGGAAAGACTCTGATGCTGGGAGGGATTGGGGGCAGGAAGAGAAGGGGACGACAGAGGATGAGATGGCTGGATGGCATCATTGACTTGATGGATGTGAGTCTGAGTGAACTCCAGGAGTTGGTGATGGACAGGGAGGCCTGGCATGCTGTGATTCATGGGATCGCAAAGAGTAGGACACGACTGAGCAACTGAACTGATTCATATGTAAGTTGTCTCCCACTCAGTATTTCTACCATGAGATTCATCCAGGAGACTACATACAGCTCTCAATCGTTAATTCTCCATCACTTCATCCCACTGGATATTTCAATGAAATATATATATATTTATTTATTTATTACAGTATTGATTAACATTTGGTGTTAATTCAGGGTTCTTTTTTCACAATTGTAGATGATGTTTATCTGAAGAGTCCTCTGCATATATTTTCAAATCAAAGTTGATTCCAATGAGCCATACAAGTAGGTGCTATTGAACTCAGTCTCAAAAATCTGGTTTGGTTGTGGTAAGACACTGCAGAAGCAATTTGGTGCAGAATATTTTAGGGAGGCACACTGTGTCTGAGAGCCCTGAGTGTCTCCATAAATTATCATAGTACATGGAGATAATTTGGGATGAGGAGATAGGAAGATGACTTCAGCATTCACCACAGAACAAAATTGAACTGTATCCTTAGAACTGGAAGCAACTGAGGAAGTAGTGTTCATGCAAGGATGACTCAGCCCAGATGCAGAAATAATGAGAAGCAAAGTCCTTTCCTGAAACAGCTGAATTACAGCCTGAAGGAGGGAATAAGTGGTGAATAAGAACCTTGAAGATGAAGGTGAAAGATACTCCCCGTGTTAGGTAGAAAGCACCAGTCAAGAAGACTCCAAGCATAAGGAAAGGCAACAAGGCATGAATCAGAAGCATTTAAGAATTACAAATATTTTATTTCTTTCAAGGGAGGAAGATATAACATGACAGATAATAATCAGCACTCATAACAATAATTTCTGTCTAAAATCATTGCTCTGTTCTTCAGAGCACCTTGAAATGTTTATGTGCAAAAATTGGCAGTAGGAGTTAAATAACTAAGGCAAATGGAAGGACAGGAATTGAAAATTTGGAAGGGAGACAGAGAATTCAAGGAGACTCAGAGCTGTGTGGAAGGAGAAAGGAGATGGGGTCACTGGAGTATGAGAGCAGTGAAGAGCATCTTTGGAAAACAGAACAGTAAATAAGCATTTTTAGGTTGCATGCTGTCGAGTCTTCCCTTACTCCCCATAGAGTCTTCATACAGGTCTATATTGCCCTTGTAGCTTTCATATAGATCTTTAAGACAGAACCTAAGGATTAAACAAGAACAACAAAATGGATTGTTAGGGCTTCCCTGGTGGCTCAGTGGTAGAGTCCTCCTGCCAATGCAGGAGAGTAGCAGGTTCAACCCCTGGGTGGGGAAGATCCTGGAGAAGGAAATGGCAATCCACTTCAGTATTCTTGCCTGGGAAAGAATACTGAAGAGGAGTATGGAGACAGAGGAGCCTAGCAGGCTACAGTCCATGGTGTCTCAAAAGAGTCAGACATGACTTAGCGACTGAACAACAACTAGGATTGTTAAGGTATATGTGTAAGCCCATCTGCTACAATCATACAGCAAACGAAGATGGAGGAAGAAGTACAAAGGCCCATGAAAGAGTAAATTCCTGGAATCCAGAGATTAGGGATTCCTTAGGCCATGGAATTGAAGTTTTATGGCACTCCTATCTAGATTTCCTTGGGCAGGAATGACCCAGCTAAAATCTTGATATATTAAATTATATAGAAGCGTCAATCAATATTTTCGCTACATTAGGGGTTGCATGCATTCTTTATCATTGTTAAAAAAAACAAGCAGAAACTTATAAATAAGTAAATAAGTAAAAAATGAAAGTCTCTAGTGAAATCTTCACCATCTTTTCCTTATCTCAGTATTATCCCCAGAGATATTCACTGCTAATTATTTGATGGATTTCCTCATGAAAGATTTTCTTTTCATTAGCATTCCTATATTCTGCAGATTATTTCATATCTATATAAAGTTCTATTTTTTTCTAATAGTATGATTTCACAAGAGATTACAAATGTGAAATTTCTATATTTTCTGTATTAGGAGGTTGTCTGAGTTCTCAGAGGGATGGTGATCCTCTGAGATCACCATGGATCTCAGAGGATTGAGAATTGGACTCATGGCTCTCTCCAAGGGATGGGAAACACTCTTTCCATATTCTGAATAGAACACTTTTTGTCAATGCCACTTAATGGAATATTGCCACAGTGTAAGCCTTTACTAATAGAATGATTGGCAGCACGGGTGAAAAGAGGGAACATTTTGTCCCTTCTCCCACTTGGGTGGAATCCTATTTTTAAGAGTGACTCTGGATAGAGTGGTGTGCCTCCTGATCGCTCTTGAGGCTGCAATCTATATTCTGAGAAAATAAATTAGGGAATTTCATTACCTCTACTTCCCGTTTGCAGCTAGGAATATCTTAAGGGAGAATGATTCCTTCATTGATGTTTCAGAATTGCTTAACCAAATCATTCATCATTCTGCCTATAATTTCCTTTTTATGTATGCTTTCCCAGCATCAGAGTCTTTTCCATTGAGTCAGCTCTTCCCATCACGTAGCCAAAGTATTGGAGCTTAAACTTTAGCATCAGTCCTTCAAATGAATATTCAGGGTTGCTTTCCTTTAGGATTGACTGATTTGACATCCTTGCTGCTCAAGGGACTCTCAAGAGTCCTCTCCAGCATCACAATTTGAAAGGAAAGGAGACTCAATGCATAAATTATTCTGGGTCTTGATATTCATTTGGGAAAAAAGATATGTTTGAGTCCTACCTCACACTAAGTGCACGTGTGCTGTCGCTTTAGTCGTGCCCAGCTGTTTTGTGACCCCATGGACTGTATGCCACCAGGCTCCTCTGACTATGGGATTCTCCAGGCAAGAATACTGGAGTGGAGGAGTAGTTGTCATTTCCTCCTCCAGGGTATCTTCTCGAAACAGGGATTGAATCCGTGTCTCTTGCACTTCCTGCATTGTCAGGAAGGTTCTTTGCCACTAGTGCCAGTGGGGAAGCCCACCTCACACTATACATGATATAAATTCCAGATAATAAAAAGTTTAAATGTAGAAAACTAAAAGAAATATAATAATAATAACTGGCATATGGGAAAGTGTAGAGAATCATGCATAATTTGGGTGGGATATCAACAAATGCCTGTATGCAGGTCAAGAACCAATTGTTAGAACCAGACATGAAACAATGGACTGGTTCAAGATTGGGAGAGGAGTAGGTTAAGGCTGCATATTGTCACCCTGCTTATAACTTCTATTCAGAGTACATCATGTGAAATGCCAGGCTGGACAAAGCTCAAGTTGGAATAAAGATTGCTGGGGAAAGTATCAATAACCTCATACATGCAGATAACACTACCCTTATGGCAGAAAGCAGAGAAGAACTAAAGAGCCTCTTGATGAAAGTGAAAGAGGAAAGTGAAAAATCTGGCTTAAAACTCAACATTCAAAAAATCAAAATCATGACATCTAGTCCCATCGTTTCATGGCAAATAGATGGGGAAACAATGGAAACACTGACAAAGTTTCTTTCCTTGGGCCCCAAAATCACTGCACACATGGACCACAGACTTGTCTAATTCAATGAAACTATGAGCTATGCCTGCAGTGTAGGAGACCTGGGTTTGATCCCTGGGTTGGGAAGATCCCCTGGAGAAGGAAATGGTGACCCACTCCAGTATCCTTGCCTGGAAAATCTCATGGGCAGAGGAGCCTGGTGGGCTGCAGTCCATGGGGTCACAAAGAGTCGGGCATGACTGAGTGACTAACACTTATGAGCTATGGCATGTAGGGCCACCCAAGACTGACGGGTCACGGTGGAGAGTTCTGACAAAAAGTGGTCCACTGGAGAAGGGAATGGCAAACCACTTCAGTGGTTTCATTCCTGCCTTAAGAACCCCACGAACAGTATGAAAAGGCATAAAGATAGGACACTGAAAGATGAACTCCCCAGGTCAGTAGGTGCCCAATATGCTACTGGAGATCAGTGGAAAATAACTCCAGAAAGAATGAATAGACGGAGCTGAAGCGAAAACAACACGCAGTTGTGGATATGACTGGTAATGGAAGTGAAGTCTGATGCTGTAAAAAACATTATTGCATAAGAACCTGGAATGTGAGGTCCATGAATCAAGGTAAACTGGAAGTGGCCAAACAGGAGATGGCAAGAGTGAACATCGACATTTTAGGATTCAGCGAACTAAAATGGACTGGAATGGTGAATTTAATTCAGATGACCATTGTATCTACACTGTGGGAAAGAATCTCTTAGAAGAAATGAAGTGGCCTTCATAGTCAGCAAAGAGTCCTAAATGCAGTACTTACGTGCACTCTCAAAAATGACAGAATGATCTCTGTTCGTTTCTAAGGTAAGCCATTCAATATCACACTAATCCAAGTCTATGCCCCAAACAATAATGTTGAAGAAGCAGAAGTGGAATGTTTCTATATAGACCTACAAGACCTTCTAGAACTAACACCCAAAGAAGATGTACTTTTCATCACAAGGAACTGGAATGCAAAAGTAGGAAGTCAAGAGATACCTGGAGTACCAGGCAAGTTTGGCCTTGGAGAACAAGATGAAGCAGGGTAAAGGCTAACAGAATTTAGCCAAGAGAACGCACTGGTCATAGCAAACACCCTCTTCCAAAAACACGAGAGAAGACTCTACACATGGACATCACCAGATGGTCAATACTGAAATCAGACTGATTATATTCTTTGCAGCCAGAGATGAAGAAGATCTATACAGTAAGCAAAAACAGGACTGGGAGCTGACTGTGGTTCAGATCTTGAATTCCTTATTGCCAAATCCAGACTTAAACTGACGAAAGTAGGGAAAACCACTAGACCATTCAGATATGACCTAAATCAAATCCCTTATGATTACACAGTGGAAGTGACAATAGATTCAAGGAATTTGATCTGATAGAGTGCCTGAGGGACTATGGACAGAGGTTTGTGGCATTGTAGAGGAGGCAGTGATCAACACCATCCCCAAGAGAAAAAATGCAAAAAGGCAAAGTGGTTGTCTGAGGAAGCCTTACAAATAGCTGAGAAAAGAAGAGAAGCAAAAGGCAAAGGACAAAAAAGCAGATATACCTATTTGAATGCAGAGTTCCAAAGAATAGCAAGGAGAGATAAGAAAGCCTTCTTCAGTGATCAATGCAAAGAAATAGAGGAAAACAATAGAAGGGAAAGATCAGAGATGTCTTCAAGAAAATTAGAGATACTGAGGGAACATTTCATGCAAAGATGGGCACAATAAAGGACAGAAATGGTATGGACATAATAGAATCAGAAGATATTAAGAAGACATGACAAAAACACACAGAAAAATTATACAAAAAAAAATCTTCATGACCCAGATAACCATGATGGTGTGATCACTCACCCAGAGCCAGATATCCTGGAATGTGAAGTCAAGTGGGCCTTAGGAAGCATCACTACAAACAATACTAGTGGAGGTGATGGAATTCCACTTGAGTTATTTCAAATCCTAAAAGATGATGCTGTGAAAGTGCTGCACTCAATATGCCAGCAAATCTGGAAAACTCAGCAGTGGCCAGAGCATTCTAAAATGTCACTTTTCATCCCAATCCCCAAAAAAGGCAATGCCAAGAATGTTCAAAACCAAACAATTGCACTCATCTAACATGCTAGCAAAGTAATGCTCAAAATTCTCCAAGCCAGGCTTCAACAGTACATGAACCATGAAGTTCCAGATGTTCAAGCTGGATTTAGAAAATGCAGAGGAACCAGAGATTAAATTGCTAACATTCGTTGGAACATCAAAAAAGCAAAAGAATACCAGAAAAACATTTACTTCTGCTTTATTAATTATGCCAAAACCCTTGACTGTGTAGATCACAACAAACTGTGGAAAATTCAGAAGAGGGGAATACCAGATCACCTCACTTCCCTCCTAAGAAATTTGTATGCAGGTCAAGAAGCAACAGTTAGAACCGGACATGAACAACAGACTGGTTCCAAATTGGGAAACGAGTAGGTCAAGGCTGTATATTCTCACCTTGCTTATTTAACTTATATGCAGAGTACATCATGTGAAGTGCCAGGCTAGATGAAGCACAAGCAGGAATCAAGATTGCTGGGAGAAATATCAATAACTTCTGATATGAAGATAACACCACCCTTATGGCATAAAGCAAAGGAGAAATAAAGAGCCTCTTAATGAAAGTTAATGAGGAGACTGAAAAGCTGGCTTAAAACTCAACATTTAATAAATGAAGATCATAGCATCTGCTCCCATCACTTCATGGCAAATAGATGGGAAACAATGGAAATAGTGACAGACTTTATTCTTTTGGGCTCCAAAATCACTGCAGATGGTGACTGCAGCCATGAAATTAAAAGACACTTGCTCCTTGGAAGAAAAACTGTGACCAACCTAGATAGCATGTTAGAAAGCAGAAACATTACCTTGCTGACAAAGATCCATCTAGTCAAAGCTATGGTTTTTCCAGTAGTGAGTATGGATGTGAGAGCTGGACTATAAAGAAAGCTAAGTGCCAAAAGACTGATGCTTTTGAACTGTGGTGTTGGAGAAAACTCTTGAGAGTCTCTTGAACTGCAAGGAGATCCAACCTGTCAATCCTAAAGGAAATCAGTCCTGAATATTCATTGGAAGGACTGATGCTGAAGCTGAAACTCCAATACTCTGGCCACCTGATGCGAAGAGCCAACTCATTGGAAAAGACCTGATGCTTGGAAAGATTGAAGGAAGAAGGATAAGGGGATGACAGAGGATAAGATGGTTGGATAGCATCACCAATTCAATGAAAATGAGTTTGAACAAACTCCAGGAGATAGTGAAGGATAGGGTAGCGCGGCATGCTGTAATCCATGGAGTAGCAAAGAGTCAGACACTATTGAGTGACTGAACAACAACAATCAATGACACAATCTAACTCTTGTGAAAAAAAATTGGTATTATCTATCAAGATATTCAATATACAATTCTGTAGCAAGATTTTACTCCTAAAAATCCTACAAAACTAAAATACAAATTGGAAAGATTTTTACATAAAAGCATTTATGACAGCCTGGTTATCTACAGAAAACAAATCAGCCTATGGAACTGACAATAGATATTGTGGAATAAATTATGGAATGTTCCATAATGAGTTATTCTGCAGCATTGTTAAAGACTAGACATATCTTGCTACTGGAGATCAGTGGAGAAATAACTTCAGAAAGCCAGAGCCTTAGCAAAAACAGTACTCAGTTGTGGATGTGACTGGTGATGGAAGTAAAGTCCAGTTCTATAAAGAGCAATATTTCATAGGAACCTGGAATGTTAGGTCTATGAATCAAGGCAAATTGGAAGTGGTCAAACAGGAGATGACAAGAGTGAACGTCGACATTTTAGGAATCAGTGAACTAAAAAGGACTGGAATGGGTGAATTTAACCCAGATGACCATTATATCTACTACTGTGGGCAAGAATGTCTTACAAGAAAATGAGTAGCCATCACAGTTAACAAAAGAGTTCGAAATGTAGTACTTGGATGCAATCTCTAGAATGACAGAATGATCTCTGTTTGTTTCCAAGGCAAGCCATTCATTATCACAGTAATCTAAGCCTATGCCCCAACCAGTAATGCTGAAGAAGCTGAAGTTGAACAGTTCTGTGAAGATCTACAAGACCTTCTAAAACTAACACCCAAAGAAGATGTCCTTTTCATCACAAGGGACTGGAATGCAAAGGCAGGAAGTCAAGAGATACTTGGAGTAACAGGCAAATTTTGCCATGGATTACAAGATGAAGCAGGGCAAAGGCTAATAGAGTTTTGCCAAGAAAACACACTGGTCATAGCAAACACCCTCTTCCAACAACACAAGAGAAGACTACACATGAACATCATCAGATGGTCAACACCAAAATCAGATTGATTACATTCTTTGCAGCCAAAGATGGAAAATTTCTATAAACTCAGGAAAAACAAGACCGGGAGCTGACTGTGGCTCAGATCATAAACTCCTTTTTGCCAAATTCAGACTTAAATTGAAGAAAGTAGGGAAAACCACTAGACCATTCAGGTCAAATCCCTTACAATTTTACAGTGGGAGTGACAAATGGATTCAAGGGATTAGCTCTGACAGACAGAGTGCCTGAGGAACTGTGGATGGAGGTTCATGACATTGTACAGGAGGCAGTGATCAAGACCATCCCCAAGAGAAAAAATGCAAAAAGGTAAAATGGTTGTCTGAGGAAGCCTTACAAATAGCTGAGAAAAGAAGAGAAGCTAAAGGCAAAGGAGAAAAGGAAAGATATACCCATTTGAATGCAGAGTTCCAAAGAATAGCAAGGAGAGATAAGAAAGCCTTCTTCAGGGACTTCCCTGGTGATCCAGGAGCTAAGACTCAGCGCTCCCAATGCAGGGGCCCTAGGTTCATTCCCTGGTCAGGGAACTAGATCCCACATGACACAGTTAGGAGTTTACACACCGCAACTAACTATCACACACGCTGCAACTAAGGCCTGGTGCAGCCAAATAAATAAAAATAAATATTAAAAAAAAAAGAAAGCCTTCTTCAGTGATCAATGCAAAGAAATAGAGGAAAACAATAGAAGGGAAAGAGCAGACATGTCTTCAAGAAAATTAGAGATACCAGGGAGCATTTCATGCAAAGATGGGTTCAATAAAGGACAGAAATGGTATGGACATAACAGAAGCAGAAGATATTAAGACAAGGTGACAAGAATATAAGAAGAACTATACAAAAAAGATCTTCATGACCCAGATAATCACGATGGTGTGATCACTCACCTAGGGCCAGACATCCTGGAATGCGAAGTCAAGTGGGCCTTAGGAAGCATCACTACCAACAAAGCTACTGGAGGTGATGAAATTCCAGTTGAGCTATTTCAAATCCTAAAAGATGATGCTGTGAAAGTGCTGCACTCAATATGCCAGCAAATCTGGAAAACTCAGCAGTGGCCACAGGACTGGACAAGATCAGTTTTCATTTCAGTCTCAGAGAAAGGTAATCCCAAAGAATGTTCAAACTACCACACAATTGCACTCATCTCACACACTAGCAAAGTGATGCTCAAAATTCTCCAAACCAGGCTTCAACAGTACATGAACTGTGAACTTCCAAATGTTGAAGATGGAATTAGAAAAGGTAGAGGAACCAGAGATCAAATTGCTAACATCCGTTCAGTTCAGTTCAGTCTCTCAGTCATGTCTGACTCTTTGGACCCCATGAATTGCAGCACACCAGGCCTCCCTGTCCATCACCAACTCCCGGAGTTCACTCAAACTCATGTCCATCAAGTCGGTGATGCCATCCAACTATCTCATCCTCTGTCATCCCCTTCTCCTCCTGCCCCCAATCCCTCCCAACATCAGAGTCTTTTCCAATGAGTCAACTCTTCACATGAGGTGGCCAAAGTATTGGAATTTCAGCTTTAGCATCAGTCCTTCCAATGAACACCCAGAGCTGATCTCCTTCAGAATGGACTGGTTGGATCTCCTTGCAGTCCAAGGGACTCTCAAGAGTCTTCTCCAACACCACAGTTCAAAAGCATCAATTCTTCAGCGCTCAGCTTTCTTCACAGTCGAACTCTCACATCCATACATGACCATTGGAAAAACCATAGCCTTGACTAGACAGACATTTGTTGGCAAAGTGATGTCTCTGCTTTTGAATATGCTATCTAGGTTGGTCATAACTTTCCTTTCAAGTAGTAAGCATCTTTTAATTTCATGGCTGCAATCACCATTTGCAGTTATTTTTGGAGCCCCCAAAAATAGATCATAGTAAAAGCAAGAGGGTTCTAGAAAAACATCTACTTCTGCCTTATTGACTATGCCAAAGCCCTTGACTGTGTGGATCACAATAAACTGTGGAAAATTCTGAAAGAGATGGGAATACCAGACCACCTGACCTGCCTCCTGAGAAATGTGTATGCAGGTCAAGAAACAATAGTTAAAACTGACATGGAACAACAGACTGGTTCCATATCCGGAAAGGAGTATGTCAAGGCTGTGTATTGTCACCCTGCTTATTTAACTTATATGCAGAGTACATCATGAGAAATGCCAGGCTGGATGAAGCACAAGCTGGAATCAAGATTTCCGGGAGAAATGTCAATAACATCAGATATGCCGATGACACCACACTTATGGCAGAACACGAAGAAGAACTAAAGAGCCTCTTGATGAAAGTGAAAGTGGAGAGTGAAAAAGTTGGCTTAAAACTCAACATTCAAAAAACTAAGATCATGGCAGCAGGTCCACCACTTCATGGTAAATAGATGGGTAAACAGTGGAAAGTGTGACAGACTTTATTTTGGGGTCGGGGCTCCAAAATCACTGCAGATGGTGACTGCAGCCATAAAATTAAAAGACACTTGCTCCTTGGAAGAAAAGTTAGGACCAACCTTGACAGCATATTTTAAAAGAGAGACATTACCAACAAAGGTCTGTCTAGTCAAGCTATGGTTTTTCCAGTAGTGATGTATGGATGTGAGATTTGGAGTGTAAAGCATGCTGAGAGCCAAAGAATTGATGCTTCTGAATTGTGGTGTTGGAGAAGATTCTTAAGAGTTCCTTGGACTGCAAGGAGATCCAACCAGTCCATCCTAAAGGAAACTAGTCCTGAATATTCATTGGAAGGATTGATGCTGAAGCAAAACTACTATCTTTTCGCCATCTGATGCAAAGAACCGACTCATTAGAAAATACCCTGATGCTGGGAAAGATTGAATGGGGGAAGAAAAGGGGACAGCAGAGGATGAGATGATTGGATGGCATCACTGACTCAATGGACGTGAGTCTGAGTAAACTCCAGGAGTTGGTTATTTACAGGGAGGCCTGGTGTGCAGTTCATGGGGTCACAAAGAGTTGGACACGACTGAGCAACTGACGGAGAAGGTAATGGCACCCCACTCCAGTACTCTTGCCTGGAAAATCCCATGGACAGAGGAGCCTGGTGGGCTGTAGTCCATGAGGTCGCTAAGAGTCAGACACTGCTGAACAACTTTACTTTCACTTTTCACTTTCATGCATTGGAGAAGGAAATGGCAACCCACTCCAGTGTTCTTGCCTGGAGAATCCCAGGGACCGGGGGGCCTGTGGGAGGCCATCTATGGGGTTGCACAGAATCAGACATGACTGAAGCGACTTAGCTGCAGCAGAGCAACTAAAGTGAACTGAGACATAAGTGTGTGCAGCAAGCTTGATAATTACACATGACTCAGTCCATTTAATGTATTTAGGAATGTAAAATGTTGAGACTGCTCACATACACTAAAATCTTGAAAGATATTCAACAATGATCATTCTTGAGGAGGGGGAGACTGGTGAAAAGGGAATGAAGGTTGATAACATTTTATTCTGTAATGTTGGGATTTATTTCAATGTACATGATTGTTTTCATAATTTTAAAAGCAATAAAATTTGAAAAATAGAAAAAGCCTCTGTCAAGGCAATGTAAATATTTTTTTTTGCTTCTATTGAAGCAGAACAATTTTTTCTCTGGAGGCTCTTAGCTATAGATTCACTGCAAGTGTTTAAGATTCTATGGGGCTTTTTTTCCTGGGAAGATAAACACATCAGTCCAGTGCAGGTAGTAGCTACTGTTCAGAACACTGTTGCCAAGTCTGCTCAAATAATTTAGGGTCTCCATCTCAACTCACGCATTCATTAATCTGGGGCAACAAATATGCCTATGTTTTCATAGGTTAAACTACATTTTTCCTTTAAAATATATGTATTTCTCATGATTTTTGTATATGTAAACAATCAGAAGCAATAAATTTTCCTCATTTTGTTTCATTTTTCTGAACTCCGTTTTAACCCGCATTTAGGTTTATGAAACAAAAAGTTTTGGTATAACCAGGAGAAATGAAATTAGATCTACAAAACATATATTGGCTATATGTGTCTATGTGTTAGTCGCTCAGTTGTATCCGACTGTGCAACCTCATGGGCTGTAGCCTGCCAGGCTCCTCTGTCCACGGAATTCTCCAGGCAAGAACACTGAGATGGGTAGCGATTCCCTTTTCCAGGGGATCTTCCCAACCCAGGGACCGAACCCGAGTCTCCTGCATTGCAGGCAGATTCTTTACCATCTGAGCCACCATAAAAGCTCTATATTGGCTATAAAATAAGAAAATAGTCATTGCTGGAAGAAGCACACATTTAAATATCTTCTTGTAAAGCAATAGTCAACTGCATTACAGAACCAACTCAAGAAAAGTAAACTTACAAGCAGAGAAAACTGAATTTTGTTTTGACATTGAGAAATTTGACAGTGAAACTTGACAATTAACACAGAACAGATCAGAGTATATCTGAAATACGGAGGTTGATTTGCCCGATTCATTTTAAGTTATTTACATGTATTTGTCTAAGGCTTCTGGCTGACTCTTAAGAAAAGCTATTTATATTCCAACAATGTGAGAATCAAGTTAAGGAAAAAATAATCTATATTTTCAGCTAAATAAGAAATGCAAATAATTTTACTTCAAAATTATATTAACAATCTCAATGGTGCTCAAGTCATTAAAATCATGTTATGAAAAGCAATATGTACCGCTGATATTAAAGCTGCTTATTTGCCAATGACCCAAAGTAAGTTAACTGAATGTTTACACTGAAGAAAACTTAATAAACTTTGTGATGCTAAACAAGGAAACAGTAGAAAATAATGTGAAAAAATCATGTTGCTATTAGTTAGAAAATTAAATACTTGTGTCTGTTTACTGTAATGTTTTCTAGCAACATCTCCCCCAGAATATACTGATATTAAAATGATCATGGTTTGAGGCAACAATGACGTTAGGCAGAGCTATGTCCTTTTCTTTGCATGTCACTAAACTCTTCTTTGATGCTGATTTTACTGAAACTTAAAACTTTACAATTGACTCCCATTCACATACTTTCAAAAACGTTAGTCAGGTCCCTTCCACTTAGCTCTGTATTGTAATTCTGTGTGTATATAAATTGGATGTCTTTCTAATCTTTATCTTCCCCCAATTCATAGCCCAATACATTAACCAGAATGCCTCAGTAGTAAGTGCTTTATGAACAAATGACTGACAACCAGGCGTAGGCTCACTGAAGATGTTCCATCATCTTAACTACAACACGATAACCCACTTTTTATTTTTCAGTACCCAGCAATTAAATGGTCTTGCCTCCATAGAAACCTAAGCTTTTGGTTATGGTGACATGTTAGTGAAAATAAAAGTGTTACATCTCTTCCTCTAGGAAGGCAGTAAATTTTGCCTCAATTCAGTTATAGACTCTTTAACCTGATTTTTTAAAAATGTACTTTTTGAGAGTCTATAGAGTTGCGCTAACACATATAAAACTAACCTCAGAAAGTTTTTTTTCTTTTGTCACTGCTGTTTGTTTTTTCCTCAAAAAGCTTTTATGGCAGGGTGTGGCGGTGCGGGGGGGAGACTTCCCCGGTGGCCCAGTGGTTATGACTTTGCCATTCAATGCAGGGGTGATGGTTCGATCCCTGGTGGGGGAGCTAAGATCTCACATCTTCATGGGCCAAAACCCCCAAAGAACATAAAACAGAAACAATATTGTAACAAATTCAAGACTTTAAAAATGATACACATTAAAAAAAGTTTTTATGGACATTTAAGGGAAATCAGTGTCCAACTATATAATGCTCTTTTCTTTTCTTTTCTAATATCACATTATGAAAATTTCCCAATTACCAGAAATTATACTAACCATTTTGGCTAAATAACATTTTTTAGGAAAATTTAATTCCCTTTTAAATGTTACCTATTTGAACATTGTCAAGTGCTAATGCTAAAGCACAAAGTTAACCATTTCAAAGGCAGTTATTAATTTTCCATAATTCTAAATTATTATATTTGGGTACTATTTACTTCCTGATTCTCCAAAATGTGATTTCTCCACATTTCTTGGATGTTTAATAAAAGAATATGAAATATGCATTTATATCATTTATATCTGACAATTATGTAGCAAAAGAGTTTCTAATTATAAATTCAAAATAAAGACAGACAAAAATTTCTCCTGTATCTCTGTAATGATTTTACATGCAAAACACGGTGGGAATCAACAAGCTATTCTGAACACAATAATCAGAACAGATTACCACTGGAAGAATAAAATTTGTTATCATGAAAGTGGATGTTATATCTTCCCCCTAGAGAGAAATTATGATTTAATGTTTACATTTTAGTCCTTGCTAAATCTTCATCCTTGTTTCAGAGTAATGGCAATATTCTTGTTCTTACCCTCACATCACCTGACTCCTTTTCCTTCAGAGGCATCTTGGTCAAATCTTTTCTTCTGAAATAGAAGGATGAAAGAGCTCTCAGTAGCTCTTATGACAGATTAGGTTGGATCTTCCCTCTGATAATAAACAGTTAACTCAAAGAATAGATCAAATAGAGGGAATTTTAGGTACCATTCTACAAGTTTCTAAAACATAGATATGTGCATAAGTGAATAGGTCCTTTTCAGAAAAGATTATGTCAAAACCGTGAACTTGTGACTAGGAAAAGATAATATTGAACAATTATTATTTACCAGCATGTTCACATGCACTTGCTAAGATTTAGCATGTGGTGGTGGTGGTGGTTTAGTTGTTCAGTCATGTCTGACTCTTGTGACCCCATGGACTGTAGCCTGCCAGGCTCCTCTGTCCATGGGATTCTCCAGGCAAGAATACTGGAGTGGGTTGCCATTTCCTTCTCCAGGGGATCATCCCCACCCAGGAATCGAATCTGTGTCTCCTGCATTGTAGGCAGATTCTGTACTGACTGAGCTATGAGGGAAGCCCAATTAGCATATACCTACTACTCAATAACATCAACAAACATCTTCTGAGAACTTATCACGCAAGACACCTGTAAAAAGAAATAAAGACCTAATTTCTATTCTCAAAAAGTTCACAACTTAAAGAGGAAAATAAAAGTAGATTAAAGTGCAAAATTGTATGTCATAATTGCAAGTCAACTTATTGCGTTGATAATGACTAGTGGGCAATAATAATAGCAAATATATATCTAATGTTTGTTATGTACCAGGAATCTCCTCACAATAAAGGACATTGCTACTATTATACTCTCCATCTTACAAATGATAAAAGTGAGGCCAAGAGGTCAGTAATTGTTTCAAAGCTCCAGAGCTAGTGTGCAACCGAGCTGTGATTGGCAGTGGAGCTATGGGCAGAAAGGAGACTAACGCAACTTGGTAATAGTGTTTTGATTTGACGGTCTGGTTATGAAGACAAAAAAGAGTCATACACAGCACTCTACTCTAAATGGTAAGTTTATTTCTCACAGAGGTATACGTTAGCAATCTGAAAATTATTTTATACGTGTACTGAAACTCAACAAATAAGTAAGTATACTGTAAATGTTGAGAGTTCCTCACTGTCAGAGAATACTACTCAGCAATATAAGATTATAAATATGCACAAGGGGCTTGCTAGAATGCATCTTGTGAGAGTGGCTTGGAATTGGAATATTTATAAGAATTAGGCTTCCCTGGTGGCTCAGACGGTAAAGAATTTGCCTGCAATGTAGGAAATCTGAGTTCAATCCTTGAGTCAGGAAGATCCCGTGGAGAAGGGAATGGCTACTCACTCCAGTATTCTTGCCTGGAGAATTCCATCAACAGAGGAGCCTGGTGGGCTACCATAAGAATTCATCTTCTTTTAAGGTATATATTTTAAGGCATGTTGTATGTGTTGTGCGCTCAGTGGTATCTGACTCTTTGCGACCCTCTGGACTGTAGCTTGCCAGGCTCCTCTGTCCATGGAATTTTCCAGGCAAGATACTGGAGTGGGTTACCATTTCCTGCTCCAAGGCATCTTTCCAACCCAGGAATCAAATCTCCATTTCTTATATTTTCTGCATTGGCAGGTGGATTCTTTACCACTGTGCCACCTTGGAAGCTCAAAAAGAGGATAGTGGCTTTGTTGTGGAGAAATCTGACAGGCACCACCTGAACTGATGATCAAGATTAACATCACCAGTCATCAGACATATTGCTAACATTCAATTCTAATACAGTACACTAAAAAAGGCAAAGCTCTTCTGTGGTTTTCTTCCTCAAAATTCATATTCTCAGTCTAGTCATTATGAAACATCAAATGAACCCAACTGAGAGACATTCCATGAAACACCTGACCGCTACTCTTCAAAAGTGTCAAGGTCATAAAAGTCAAGGAAAGATTGAGAAACTATCGTACGTTGGAGGAAACTGTGGAGACATGACAACTGATAAATAAAGTGCACCATCCTGGTTGAGTTCTGGAACACAAGAAGGACATTAGTATAAAAAGTAGGGAACTTTGAACAAAACCTATAGTTTCATTAGTAGCATTGTACCAAGATTTAATCTCTAGTTTTGATTATTTTACCACTGTTATGTATGATGGTAACACCAGGGAAATTATAGTGAAGAGTAAACGAAAACTCTTAACACTATTTCAATTCTTCTGTAAGCCTAACATTTTTTTGCAAGACTTAAAATGAAATCCAGTAACAAATACAAAATGTGCTCACACAAATGTCCAAGCAGCAACACTCTTAATTGTATTTTTAAAAAAAGAAAACAAAACTAAAAACAGCCTTAACATCCATGAACAGTTGAGTGAATAAATATTTGTGACATTTATACAATGGAATATTACTCACCTTTGGGGGGAAAAAACTATAGCATGGATCATTGTCAAAAAATTTATGCTAAGCAAATGAGACACATCAAAAAGTAACTACTGAATAATTCTATTACTATGAAATCTATGAAATTTTAGAATTAAAAAAACCCCTAATCTATAATCATAGAAAGCACATAAGTCATTGCCTGGAGTTTGTGGTGGTGAAAATAAAATACTGACTGAAAAGAGAGATAATGTAATTTTGGTGGATGATGAAAATACAATTTGACCAAGGTGGGTTCCATGGATAATTGCATTGTTCAAAACTTATCAAACTTTGCACTTAAAATGGGTTCATTTTATTGTATGTAAATAATATCGTGGGCTTACCAGGTGGCGCAGGGGTAAAGAATCTGCCTCCCAATGCAAGAGATGCAAGAGAGGAGGGTTCGATCCGCGGGTTGGGAAGAACCTCTGGAGTAGGAAATGGTAAGCCACTCCAGTATTCTTGCCTGGGAAATTCCAAGGACAGAGGATCCTGGTGCGCTGCAGTCCATGGGGGTCACAAACAGTCAGGCATGACTGGGCTGCTGCTGCTGCTAAGTCACTTCAGTCGTGTCCGACTCTGTGCGACCCCATAGACAGCAGCCCACCAGGCTCCTCCATCCATGGGATTTTCCAGGCAAGAGTACTGGAGTAGGATGCCATTGCCTTCTCCCATGACTGGTCATGCACACATAAATTGTATCTCAATAAAATTAATTGAAAACTAAGAAAAAATAATCACCAAAAGATTTAATTTACATGCTCTGCTAATTTCGCATGGTGGCATAACCTGGCCACGGTTTCTGGTGTATGAATGGATATCGGTGCCCATGTTTTCCTATTTCGCATTGCCCCAGAACTATTTTCTGTGGAAACATTCTCTGCCAGCCCTGTGCTGAGGTAGAAGAGCTGTCTCTCCAGACAAATGCTCTGATTGGCTTCTTCAGTTTCACTGAAAACTTTGATTCTTCTCCTCAATCTGGCACATTATCAAAACCTATGGATTCGTCCTGAGATAACAATATAAAATATCGCCTTTCAGGTCTCACCAAAAATTGAACCCTGGAGCACCATATTGCTAATTCTCATTGAAATTGTGACTGTTTTTTTTTTTTAATTTTTGGATCTTTGTTGCTGCATACCTTCTTTCTCTAGTTTGGGTCAGCAGGGGCTACTTTCTAGTTGCCGGGCCCAGTTTTTCATCATAGTGGCTTCTCAAGCGCAGAGCACATCCTCTAGGCAAGAGGGCTCAGTAGTTGTGGAGCACGGGCTTAGTTGCTCCTTGGCATGTGGGATCTTCCTGGACCAGGGATCAAACCCCTGTTCTCTGCATTGGCAGGTAGATTCTTAACCACTGACCTGTCAGGGAAGTCCCTAGATTTTCTTTGAATATATTGTACTTTGGCATGACTATCAGCTTGAGTTGAGAAAACTATTAGGGAAAACATAAAACTCAGTATTGTATATACTAATTTATTCAACTTTTAAAAACTTGATTTATGATGTGCTAACATTGAGGAATCTGTGAGAAATCCAAGTGGCTATGTAATGTAGCCAATGGAGTTTCTAAGTCTCAGGTAGTGAATTGTTTTAATTGAGAGATGGTAGCCAATATATTGAACAACCTGTGAGCTGTTGAACAACCTGTGAACAACGAAAACCAGCTCACAGACACTGGTCCCCCAGGAGGGACACCTCTGGAATGCTGGAGCAGTTATGAAGTATCCTTGCTTTGCCAAATTTCATCCCTGGCTGCTGGATGTTGTGGACAAGCAAGGAATACAGAGGGATGGAAAAAAGGCATGCAAGGCAATGGCTATTTTATCAATCAGTAAGTTGGACACGACTGAAGCGACTTAGCAGCAGGAGCAGCGAGGAAGTACTTCAGCATTTTAATAACCAGGATGGCCATGCTAATAATGTATACTCACTGAATAGCAATCGTGAATGGAGTTGAGCATATTTATTAGTGCACCAGCTAATAGCTTATTTATGAAGACCACTGGGAGAAATTTCTTTCAGAATGATATAAAGCTATATAGTTCTTAAGCATCTGGCTTTTAAAAAATGTATCCCAAGGACATTCTGAATCTCAAAAATCTCTTTTTCTCTCTGGCTACTTGGAAGCATGGAACTGTATTTGCAGCCAAATTTAACTATACTATTAAATATTTTAAAAGAAGATACCTTGTATTTCTGCATTTGGTTGTGCTTTATCTTTGTTCTAATTTCTTATCTTTTGGGTGCTTCTTCTTGTAAACCTATTTGTATAATATTCTATACATTTCTTAGGGAAATTTTTAACTTTAATATATTTTCAATTAAATACACATATTATACACACAAAAGGGATGGGTTAACTTTATCTGAGTTGGTGAAAAGAGTGATATCTGAACTGGGAATTAAAAGACAAAGGTGTTTACTTAGTAGACACGGGAACAAGGACGTTCCAGAGAGAAGTCACTGTATGTTTAAAGGCATAAATTTGTAACAGCAGGACATGCTGTTGAACTTCAAGTAGTTCATTTTTAATTAGAACAAGTGGATGGAGGAGAGGTTTGCAGAGGCCAACTCACAAAACAAAAACAAGGAGCACGACTCCTGCACCTACTGGCTATGTGCACATGGACAAGTTATTTAATCACTCTGTCTCAGTTTCCCCATCTGTAAAATGGGGATAAAAATAGTACCTACATCATGGATGATTTTAAGGATTAAATGAGTTAATGCTTGAATTCACCTAAAACAGTATTTGACATATATATATATATATATATAAACACTTATATAGATATAAAAGAGTTTGCCCTTTTTGTTACATATAGTCTATTAAGGTAGGTCTGATGAGACGCAAACTTAACCCCTCCTATGGTGAGATGAAAACTTAACTCCTCTAACTCCAAGCTCAGTGCTCTTTCCATCCCACCACTGACTTGTTAGGAACCCAAAGAGAGGTGCAAGGAAAGGACCATAGCAAAAGAGAGACAGTAACCACTCCAGCATTCTTGCCTTGGAAATCCCGGGGACAAAGGAGCCTGGCAGGCTACAGTCCGTGGAGTCGCAAAGAGTCGGACACGACTTAGTGACTATACAACAACAACAAAATCTCAAACACTACTTTCATCCCTTTGTGATTTTCCTGAGGGCTAGTGCATGCCTTGGAGAAGGCAATGGCACCCCACTCCAGTACTCTTGCCTGGAAAATCCCATGGACGGAGGAGCCTGGTAGGCTGCAGTCCATGGGGTTGCTAAGAGTCAGACATGACTGAGTGGCTTCACTTTCACTTTCCACTTTCTAGCATTGGAGAAGGAAACGGCAACCCACTCCAGTGTTCTTGCCTGGAGAATCCCATGGACGGAGAAGCCTGGTAGGCTGCAGTCCATGGGGTCGCACAGAGTCGAACACAACTGAAGCGACTTAGCATCAGCAGTGCATGTCTAGGGACTTTCAATATTTAATAAAGCTTCATGCAGCCCCTGCATATCTAAGAGAAAGGAATATCTCAATCTATCATGTAAAACACTATTTCTCAAGATGAGACTAGCTTATGTATTTGAAACATTTAACAAGAACATTATGGTTCTTCTTGTTGCCTAGAGTAAAATTCAAATTTTCAAATGGTTTTAGATTCTAATCATAGTAAAGTAGTTCTAATTCTAGACAACAGCAGCATTCTCTGTTCCCTCTCAGGGAAACCTGGCATCACAAGCTGGTTAGATTGTTCCTTATCTGATTGGAGCTTTGTCAGTAATTCTCATCTCTTACACCTGTCTGTAAGGTCTAAGAGGCAACGCCACTTCAGATCATTGACTCATGGCACTGGAATGAAACTAACAACTGGGAATGAAACTAGAAGTCTTATTGACAACAATGGCATGGTAGGCTCATGAACCAGAGCTATGGCTTCACGTTGATAACAAGTCGTGGCTAGAACATTTTCCCTGCAATTAAATTCCTGAGACACTTCTTTCTTGAATCAGATCAAAACTCACATTTTAAAGCAGGTATTTCTGAACTTCTTCCAGCCTCACCTGTGAGTATAATATATTAAAAACAGAGCTGCAACCTGGTGCAGGGTGAAAATGGGGGGGAGGGTAGAAGGGAAGTTTGAGAGGGAGAGGACATTCGTTACGGTAAGGCAGAAACCAATATAACATTGTAAAGCAATTATTCTCCAATTAAATAAGCAAAGAAGATATTGTATAAAAGGAAACATAAAAACATTAGAGCTATATGTTCCAGACAAGTGTTGCAACTACTATAGAGTGTGTTGTTTAAAAGTGAAACATCAATTATCTTATTCTATTGTGAAGACAAAGTAACTATAGAACAAAACAAGATATATGGACCTAACAATTGCCCTTACAAAAGAAAATGGTTCTGCTGTTAATAAACACAAACATTTGGCAGAGAAGACTGCCAATCCTTCTTCGATCTCCAGACACAGTCATTTAACAAATGCAGCCATAAACAATCTAATGCCATCCCTTTTTTGTGCGCTTGTTTGTTTCAAAGTCTGGGCAGGAAACTTCACTGCTCTGTATTCCTCTTCTTTATACACTATGAAGATGATAAAAAAAATGTATTACTACCTGAAACTAATTAACTTTTAATTGATCTGAATGGTGATAAAATGCTCTTTAATAATGACAAGTACAGCCGGGGCCCGCAGGAAGAAGTACAATATAAATTATGGACAAAAAGCAGTCATCTGGCAGACTGCATTACTGTGGAAGCATTTATGATCTTTCTCAAACATTCTGCAAAAGTGTAAATCAATATGGAGGGTGCTAGACAATATTGGTCTAGACAAGATTGGTGCTCCACCCATCTCCAATGGGTGGAGATGGTTTTCATTCAGAATAAGTGAGAGCCACAAGAGTCTAGGCAGATGGTTCAAAGGTCAAAGTGCTTTCACAGGTACTCACATACACATGAATTAGCATCCTTATATTTAGCATTTACCCATTCAGTTCTACTCACCTGAAACTGCTCCTTTGCATACTTTGTCAGCCTCATAAGTCTCTAAGCCACAGGGTGTGAGAGAATCTTGGGGTTCATAGACCCTGATAACTATGACAATTACATCAATACTGAATTAAACTTTATAGCAAATGTCACATTAAAAGTGGTAAACATTGTTATGGAAACATAAATAATGCACAGTGTCTGCCATTAGTAAGCATTTAAGAGAAATGTATGTATTCAGTGAATGAAAAGTTCTGGACAAGGATTCATGGAATATGGACTTAGGTGTTTACAACTTAGGCATGGTAACTACATATTCAAATCATTATATAAATCAGTGGAAATATACATGTAAAAAGAGAATCATTTCTATGAAAACTGAGTTGAATGCTTTGGAAAGACTCCATAAATGTAAATCCATCAAAAATCTTTATCAATTCAGGTATATCAAGATAACTAAAAATTTAAAGGGAAAATCATAAAATAGGTCAAAGAAATTTGTACTCTAATGTCTTCACAAGTATCTTTAAATTCTCCTTCCTCTTCAAGCAAAATAAATCTGGAAACTGTATATGATATATGATGAATTTTATCTTAAACTTTTTATTTCATATTGGAGTATAGGAGATTAACAATGTTGTGATAGTTTAAGGTGGACAGCAAGAGGACTCAGCCATACATATACACATACAAGTATCCATTCTCCCCCAAACTACCCTCCCATATGATGAATTTTAGATGTGTATTAGGCAAGAAGATGAAATTCAAAGCACAGAATCTAGAATAAAGGAAAAGACCTGACATAATATAAGCATATTGACAAACTGAAAGTAATTTTAGAGCTATTTAAATAAAAATAAACCTAATATGTATTATTTTTAAGCTTCCTCAATGAAATAAGTTTTTTCAACTACCCAACCAATCATTGAACCTGATGTCAGAAAACAGGACTTTATCTCAAATATACATGAAAGAACTTTACAGATCTTTAAGCTTTATAGAAATTTTACTTATATGCACCATTGTGTGTTTTTTACCAATAATCTACAAAGTCAATAAATAGAGATTCCCTTGAGCACCAGTGAACGGGCAAGCATGTGCTTGGTTATGAAGCCAAAAGGATGCATACTGTGACTTGAAAGGAGAGAATGCAAAATGCCATCATAAATTGGAAGTGGAATCCAAAGAGCCTTCCTTAACCTCAAACTCAATGGCTTTACCAGGAATAACTAACTAGCTAACTAACTCTTCTCTCACTCTCTCTCCACTCACTCTGTGTGTATGTGTGTGTGTAATATTTAGATATATGATATGTATATCATGATTCTGTACACCTATACCATATATAAGACCCCTGTGGCTCAGACAGTAAAAAATCCTCCTGCAGTGCAGGAGGCTGGGGTTTGATCCTGGAGTTGGCAAGATCCCCTGGAGTAGGAAATGACAAGCCACTCCATTATTGTTGCCTGGTGGCCTACAGTCCATGAGGTTGCAAAGAGTCAGACACCACTAAGCAATTAACACTATACCATATATACTTGTGCACCCATATCAGATCAGATCAGATCAGTCGCTCAGTCATGTCCGACTCTTTGTGACCCCATGAATCGCAGCACACCAGGCCTCCCTGTCCATCACCAACTCCCGGAGATTACTGAGACTCACATCCATCCAGTCAGTGATGCCATCCAGCCATCTCATCCTCTGTCGTCCCCTTCTCCTCTTGCCCCCAATCCCTCCCAGCATCAGAGTCTTTTCCAATGAGTCAACTCTTTGCATGAGGTGGCCAAAGTACTGGAGTTTCAGCTTTAGCATCATTCCTTCCAAAGAAATCCCAGGGCTGATCTCCTTCAGAATGGACCGGTTGGATCTCCTTACAGTCCAAGGGATACATGCCTATAAATACACAGTCACACATTTGTCTACAAAACACTGAACACTCCACTTCCCCTTAATTTTATTCTTATAAACTCAATTTCCAGCCAATAATGTGATGTTTCAGAACCAAAATTACTTGAAAAAGAACTTCACACTTAGCTTGAGTCTTTTTAGATTTTTTTCCTGTGGCACTGTGTTCTCAAACTTTACTTCTGACATTTAAAAAGCCTTGCTGCTGATCTTAAATCATAGAACCTAACACATAAACAATATAGCCTACATTTTACAAACACTTTGAGTCTATTCATTAATCTATATAATATCCTCGCAAAGTGAATAATTTATAATTTTCACAGGTTTCCCCCCCCATGACAAAACTGAGACTCAGTTAAATAAAGTATCAGATAAAAAAGGACATTTATGAAACTTAATTCAACATGTAATTCAACTTAATTCAACACCAGATGGTCAATACTGAAATCAGATTGATTATATTCTTTGCAGCCAAAGATGGAGAAGCTCTATACAGTCAGCAAAAACAAGACTGGGAGCTGACTGTGGCTCAGATCATAAACTCCTTATAGCCAAATTCAGACTTAAACTGAAGAAAGTAGGGAAAACCACTAGACCATTCAGGTATGAACCTAAATCAAACCCCTTAAGATTATACAGAGGAAGTGAGAAATAAATTCAAGGGATTACATCTGATTGTCTATCAGTCAGCCTGAAGAACTATGGATGGAGGTTCGTGACATTGTGCAGGAAGCAGTGATCAAGACCATCCCCAAGAAAGAAAAATGCAAAAAGGCAAAATTGTTGTCTGACGAGACCGTACAAATAGCTGAGAAAAGAAGAGAGATGAAAGGCAAAGGAGAAAAGGAAAGACATACCCATTTGAATGCAGAGTTCCAAAGAATAGGAAGGAGAGATAAGAAAGCCTTCCTCAGCTATAAACGCAAAGAAATAGAGAAAAACAATAGAATGCAAAAGACTAAAGATTTCTTCAAGAAAATTAGAGATACCAAGGGAACATTTCATGCAAAGATGAACACTTGGTATGGACCTATCAACAGAAGATATTAAGAAGAGGTGGCAAGAATACACAGAAGAACTATACAAAACAGACCTTCATGACCCATATAACCACGATGATGTGATCACTCACGTAGAGCCAGACATCCTGCAATGTGAAGTCAAGTGGGCCTTAGGAAGCATCACTAAGAACAAAGCTAGAGGAGGTAATGGAATTCCAGTTGAGCTATTTCAAATCGTAAAAGATGATGCTGTGAAAGTGCTGCACTCAACAGGCTAGCAAGTCTGGAAAACTCAGCAGTGACCACAGAACTGGAAAAGGTCAGTTTTCACTCCAATCCCAAAGAATGGCAATGCCAAAAAATGTTCAAACTACCACACAATTGCACTCATCTCTCATGCTAGCAAAGTGATGCTCAAGATTCTCCAAGCCAGACTTCAACAGTACTTGAACTGTAAACTTCCAGATATTCAAGCTAGATTTAGAAAAGGCAGAGGAATCAGAGACCAAATTGCCAACATCCACTGGATCTTTGAAAAAGCAAGAGAGTTCCAGAAAAACATCTACTTCTGCTTTATTGATTACGCCAAAGCCTTTGACTGTGTGGAAAAGAGACACTGATGTATAGAACAGTCTTATGGACTCTGTGGGAGAGGGAGAGGGTGGGAAGATTTGGGGGAATGGCATTGAAACATGTATAATATCATGTATGAAACGAGTTGCCAGTCCAGGTTCGATGCATGATACTGGATGCTTGGGGCTGGTGCACTGGGACGACCCAGAGGGATGGTATGGGGAGGAGGAGGGAGGAGGGTTCAGGATGGGGAACACATGTATCATTTCGATATTTGGCAAAACTAATACAATATTGTAAAGTTTAAAAATAAAATAAAATTAAAATGGTAAAAAACAAAAACAAAAACACTGTGTACAATTCTGAAAGAGATGGGAATACCAGACCACTTGACCTGCCTCCTGAGAAATCTCTATGCAGGTCAAGAAGCAGCAGTTAGAACTGGACATGAAACAACAGACTGGTTTCAAATAGTGAAAGGAGTACATCAAGGCTGTATATTGTTACCCTGCTTTTTTAACTTATATGCAGAATACATCATGTGAAATGCTGGGCTGGATGAAGCACAAGCTGGAGTCAAGATTGCCTGGAGAAATACCAATAACCTCAGATATGTAGATGACACTACCCTTATGGCATTAAGTGAAGAGGAACTAAAGAGCTTCTTGATGAGAGTGAAAAAGTTGGCTTAAAACTCAACATTCAGAAAACTAAGATCATGGCATCTGGCCCGATCAATTCATGGCAAATAGATGTGGAAACAATGGAAACAGTGAGAGATTTTATTTTTGGGGGCTCCAAAATCACTGGAGATGGTGATTCCACCATAAAATTAAAAGACGCTTGCTCCTTAGAAGAAAAGCTATGACCAACCTAGACATCTTGCTAAAAAGCAGAGACATTACTTTACCAACAAAGGTCCATCTAGTCAAAGCTATGGTTTTTCCAGTAGTCATGTATGGATGTGAGAGTTGGACTATAAAGAAAGCTGAGCACCGAAGAATTGATGCTTTTGAACTGTGGTGTTGGAGAAGACTCTTGGACTTCTTGGACTCTTGGACTTCTGGTTGGACCGCAAGGAGATCCAACCAGTCCATCCTAAAAAAAATCAGTCCTGAATATTCACTAGGAGGACTAATGCTGAAGCTGAAACTCCAATACTTTGGCTACCTGATGTGAAGAACTGACTCATTGGAAAAGACCCTGATGCTGAGAAAGAATGAAGGGAGGAGGAAAAGGGGATGACAGAGGATGAGATGGTTGCATGGCATCACCGATGCAAGGGACATGAGTTTGAGTAGGCTCCTGGAATTGGTGATAGACAGGGAAGCCTGGCATGCTGCAGTCCATGGGGTCTCAAAGAGTTGGACATGACCGAGGGACTGAACTGACTGAATTCAACACCATTATTTACAGAAGGAGAATGACATAGGAAAGATGAAATGGTAGTTCAATAATATATACTGGGCCCTTATTTTGTGCCTTACAAGTGAAGGAGAAAAAGCAATTATTTCTGTCCTTAATATGATTACAGCACAGTGTGATGTATGCGAAGAGAGATTTGTTCAAAGCACAGTTGAAATACAGGGGTAGGAACAACTTACTGTCGTTTGTTGTGGGTGGGTAGAAGTGGTAGAAAATTTGTTATAAAATAACTTTAATGGAGTATCTTGAATAGGATCTCCACTTAGTAGACACATTCTTACAAGAGAAACATCACATATCAATGCACAGAACTGCTTTTTCGTCCAAATAAAAGCATAGCAGTGCAGTAGGTCTGAATGAACCCTGAGGTTTCAATAGGAAATGGCAGAACATGATGAATAATCTTTATCCAATCTATGGAATTTTAATCTCCTTTGGACCTCCTGGAGTTACTGCATTCTAGAAGACTTTCTCTATAAGTAAGCATTCCTCCAGTTCATTAATTTGAACAATAAGGAGAATAAATTGAAGGGAAGGAAGAACAGGATTAAGTTGTTGGACTGAGAATGAAAAGATGGTGGCAGTTTCCATTCTTATTTTAGAAGCAGAATTAATAACACTCAATGCCTTTAAATATAATTGATGACTTTCGTTCACTAGTGGCTTCCGACAGTGTGCTGAGCTTTTCCACTCCAAGTCATTCATAGGTTAATTGGGGGACAAGGTAGGATAAAGTAGTACATAACCCAGCTCACTGGATTGCTGCATTACCAAATGGGCTAAGAATAGATTGAAAAATCACACAACTCAGTGTTTTATCTAAAGATATTCTCATTTAAAATGACAGCAGTGTTTGCCTCTTAACGTGAAGTCTGTTGTTGTTGTTGAGTCACTTAGTCACAACAGACTTATTGTGACCCCATGGACTGCAGCACACAAGGCTTCCCTGTCCTTCACTATCTCCCAGAGTTTGCTCAAACTCATGTCCATTGAGTCAGTTATGCTATCCAACCATCTCGTCCTCTCTCATCCCTTTCTCTTCCTGCCTTCTATCTTTCCCAGCATTATCTTTCCCTAACTTGAAATCTAGGATTAAGTCAAATTTACACAATCAATATCTGCTTCTCTCCTAAATTAAACCCAGATCAAGACTGACTGACCTATGGATCTGCAGAGGGAACTTGTCCAGACAGCATTTGGGTTCTCATTTCTGCCTTACTTGAGAGAGAAGAAAAAAATGTGAGACATAATAAAGCACATTTAATTGCCCTTAATTTACACAATCAATCAAATTGCCAACATCCATTGGATCACAGACAAAGCAAGAGAATTCCATTAAAACATCTATTTCTGCTTTACTGACTATGCCACAGCCTTTGATTGTATGGATTACAACAAACTGTGAAAAATTCTGAAAGAGATGGGAATACCAGACCACCTGACCTGCCTCTTGAGAAACCTGTATGCAGGTCAGGAAGGAACAGTTAGAATTGGACATGGAACAATGGACTCATTACAAATTGGGGAAGGAGTACGTCAAGGTAGTATGGTACGTCAAGGTTGTATGTTGTCACCCTGCTTATTTAACATATATGCAGAGTACATCATGCAAAATGCTGGACTGGATGAAGCAAAAGCTGGAATCAAGATTGCCTGGAGAAATACCAATAACCTCAGATATGCAGATGACACCACCCTATGGCAGAAAGTGAAGAGGAACCGAAGAGCCTCTTGATTAAAGTGAAAGAAGAGAATGAAAGCACTGGCTTAAAACTCAACATTCAAAAAATGAAGATCATGGCATCCAGTCCCATCACTTCATGGCAAATAGATGGGGAAACAATGGAAATATTTAGACTTTATTTTCATGGGTTCAAAAAACCACTGCAGATGGTGAAATTAAAAGATGCTTGCTCCTTGGAAAAAAAGCTATGACCAACCTAGATGGGATATTAAAAAGCAGAGACATTACTTTGTGACAAAGGTCTGTCTAGTAAAAGCTATGATTTTTGCAGTAGTCATATATGGATGTGAGAGTTGGACTATAAAGAAAACTGAGCGCAGAAGAATTGATCCTTTGGAACTGTGGTGTTGGAGAAGACTCTTGAGAGCCCCTTGGACTGCAAGGAAATCAAACCAGTCCATCCTAAAGGAAATCAGTCTTGAACTTTCATTGGAAGGACTGATGCTGAAACTCCGATACTTTGGCCACCTGATGGGATGAACTGACTCATTAGAAAAGACCCTGATGCTGGGAAAGACTGAAGGCAGGAGGAGAAGGGGATGACAGAAGATGAGATGGTTGGACGGCATCACCGACGTGATGGACATGAATTTGAGTAAGCTCCGCGAGTTGGTGATGGACAGGGAAGCCTGGAGTGCTGATGTCCATGGGGTTGCAGAGTCAGACAGGACTGAGCAACTGAACTCAACTGAATGTTTACCAAGCCATTGTTTTCAATGATGATAACAGAAAGAGGGATGACTGACTAGCATCGTAGGTGTCTTCAACACATGTCACATGTCTTAAGGGGGGCCTTCATATTTCCCCTAGAGTTCTCCATGGGGAAAACCTATGATCAGTTTCCAGTTAGATGTCTAAGAAAATTTCCCTCCTAGTGAAACTCTACACAAGGTTCTCATGATAAGAACAGAAACAAGATTTTTCAGCCATCCAGGAGACTCTGCAGTGCAATGCCATAGGCAGTCTGCCTAGATGGCTCACTGGTGTCAGGCACAGGGAAGCTATTGTGTACCTCAAGTCTGGCCTATTCTTCACCTTCTTATGCATGAGCTTAGGCATATGATTGAACCCAGCTGTGTCTCAGTTTCTCCTGTGTAAAAGTGTGAGAATTATAATTACTTTCCTCTCAGGGATGTTATGACACTAATTAATGCCTCAGAACTCTGTGACTAAAAATCATTCTGCACAGATGTTAATGACTGTTATTCAAAGAACAGTCATAAGGCCAACTGCAGTGGAAGAAGGGGGTGGGCAGGTTTTCAGTCTCCTTAATAAAGGCCAAATAGCAGTTAGTAGGAAAAAGATTAAAGAAAAATAAAACAATTAACAAAGGACTTAAGATGAAGGCATTATATTAGCAGACCTCAAGCAACCAGGCATCTACTGAAAATGAATGTGGGGTGCATATTCCACAACTGAAAATCACTGAAAATTTTAATGGTCTATGGCAATAGTTGGGCCACCTGATGCTAAGAACTGACTCATTGGAAAAGACCTTGATGCTGGGAAACAATGAAGGCAGGAGGAAAAAGGGACAACAGAGGATGAGATGGTTGGATGGCATCACTTACAGGATGGACGTGAATTTGAACAAGGTCCAGGAGTTCGTGATGGACAGGGAGGCCTGGCATGCTGCAGTCCATGGGGTTGCAAAGAGTTAGACATGACTGACTGACTGGACTGAACTGATGGCAATAGTTCATGACAGAAAATGTTTTTAACCATACTTGAATTTTAGTGGTACAAATAAATTTTGAGGGATTCTGCTATACACTGTATAATCAAAATGACTAATTCACCTAAAAGTCACCATGTGATTCCACCTGTCATTATCCTTTTATAATGTTTAGTAGAGTACAGCCATGAAATTAAAAGACATTTGCTCCTTGAAAAAAAGCTATGACCAACCTAGATAGCATAATAAAAAGTGAAGACGTTACTTTGCTGACAAAGGTCTGTATAGTCAGGTATGATTTTTTCAGTAGTCATGTATGGATGTGACAGTTGGACCATGAAGAAGGCTGAGCATTGAAAAGTTAATGCTTTTGAACTGTGGTGTTGGAGAAGACTCTTGAGAGTCCCTTGGACTGCAAGGGGATCCAACCAGTCCATCCTAAAGGAAATCAGTCCTAAATATTCATTGGAAGGACTGATACTGAAGCTGAAACTCCAACACTTTGGCCACCTGATGGGAAGAACTGACTCATTAGGAAAGACCCTGATGCTAGGAAAGATTGAAGGGCAGAAGGAGAAGGGGATGACAGAGGATGAGATGGTTGGATGGCATCACTGACTCAATGGACATGAGTTTGAACAAGCTCCAGGGGACGGTGAGGGACAGGGAAGCCTGGCATGCTGCAGTCCATGAGGTCACAAAGAGTTGGACACGACTGAGTGACTGAACAACAACAAGTAGTTCAAGATGCGAAAATTAATAAATCCTTAGGGACTGCAGAAGGGACAATCGTCAAATGAGAGAATTCTAGAATCTCCCTCATCTGTTATTTTGTAATTGAGAAAGGTAAGGTTTTTGTCTTGATGTTTGAAAGGCTATGTTTAAAGATACCATAGTTATTTTCTTGTGATTTCTATAACTGTACCCTTCAGGCTTCTGCCCACGGTTCACTATCTAAACCAGATGTTTTATTCCATTTGTTTTCAATGAAGAAACTGAGGTGAAGAGAAATTAAATAACATCCTAAGATAGTTTAGCAAAATAAGATGCCTTTGGCTTCCAGTCTAGGGATCCTCCATTTATACTCATGGCTTCCTCTGATGTCATCATTATTTAAGTGTCTAAAGAGGCTGTATGAAACATGAGTGTGACACTTCCTGAGGGACCCTGCCCTAGGTTTCAAGACTACAGCTAGACACACTCATGCTCCATTTACTAAGTAGTAGAAGTAGTAGCCGACTTGAATGGCACTGAACAGCGGTAGCAGACAGATAAGAAAAGAGTTTATAATATTTGCTGCCACCAAATCACCATGATGAGGAAAACCATGCGCTTGCCCATTTTAACAACCATAATTTTGGATAATCTATTATGCATCATCCCTACTAGGTCTAGGAATGACATGACAGTCAAGAAAGACTAAATCTTTTCTTGAAGAATTTAACCATCCCCGAGGAAGACAGTCATGAAAAAAAAAATAAGTACCCAAACAAACATCTAATTTCAAGGGAGAGTAAAATGAATGTAAATATTTACTTACTATAATACCAAGTATGTACAAAACAGATGCAATTTTTAAACAGTTGTATTGTTTTTAATGCAAAAATATCAAATTTCAGCTAATGATCTATATGTGTGCGTGCTCATACATGTTTGACTCTTTGTGACCCCGTGGTCTGTAGCCTGCCAAGTTCCTCTGTCCATGGGATTATCCAGACAAGAATAGTGGAGTGGGTTGCCATTTCCTCCTCCAGGGAATCTTCCTGACCCAGGGATCGAACCCGAGTCTCTGATGTCTGCTGCATTGGCAGGCAGATTCTTTACCACTAGCACCACCTTGAAAACCTTAATTGTATGAGAAGAGGAGTCAAATATCACCAACCCCCATAATTGAGGAGGGTGGACTGGAGAGGAAAAATACACCTCTCCTACATCTTTGTCCAAATCTCTTCTCTCTGATGCTCTTTCACTCTCACACCCTTTGGCTCCACCTCACCAATGGAGAGACAAACCAGTTTTTCTAGCTCTTATAGGCTCTTCACCCAAAGGCTTTATTCTGACACCTTTCCAGGTCTCCATTGAAATAGCAACCTTCTGCTTCTCCACTCCTCCCATACTCCCCCTTCCTCTGTGGGAGCACCCATGCATGTATTTTGTGATTTTTTTTTTTTTAATGTTCATGTGTCAGGAGTGGAGGAGTGAGAAAGGCAATAAAACTCATTTTTCCCTTTTTCAGTGTACTGCCACAGGTAAGCACTTCACAGCTCACCCACTTCCGTGTAATTTCTATTGCCTCGCTGCAGATAAAGAAGCTTCTATAGATACCCAAGACAGGTGCACAATTGAGTTCCTGATGAAACTTTTCTGCTTGGCTTTGTAAATAGATTTGACAACAGTTTCCAGGAAACTGCGCCTGATGTTTCAAGGCTAGACCTGGCTGTCAAGCATGCTGAGTCATAATCACTGAGTCAGAGAGTTTCATGCTGTAAGGGAATTTTTCTAAGATTAGCCAGCCTCCTTGCTTTGGGATAAGGAAAGCAGCAGGGTTTCCTAGCAAATGATCCTGAAAGGGTAGGAAAGCTCTCCCCACTTTTTTTCTTTTGTATTTTTTCAATATTTCCCCCTTTTAAGAGGTTGTATTATATACTTGCTTTTTCTTCAAGGTCTTATTATTGTCTCACCAGTCAAATACAACTCTGAACTCAACTACCTGGGAACTAGAAGCTTATAGCTCAGATTATTTTTTCTAATAAATATAATTATGGAAGAAAGGAAGAGGTCTGACATAAATAGTTTAATTAAGCTTTTGTAGGATCAAAATAAACATACAGCTAAATGCTCTGAGACTAAGGTCACAGACCTCAATATTGCAAAAGTAAAATATTAGCTATAAAACCATATTATTCTTTTCCCTTAATCCTTAGATGTTAAAAAATGACCAAGAGTCTACCAGTTTGTTAGAAATAGTGGCCTACTTATGACAAATTCAAACACTGTTAGGACCCTTAAGTTCCAAATTAATTGGAACCTACAAAACAAGGTGACTTGACTTCTAGTTTTAGGAGAGGCCATCTATCAAGAGTTGAACATAATACATCCATGTAGTTTAGGGTTCACAATTGAATTAAAATACATATTAAACAGAAAAGTTAGTTATCCTTCTTCAGTAGCAAATATCCAAGCTAAAATCACTACATTAATACGAGTCATACTTCAGAAACTCAGGGAACTCTTGCAATAAGTCTGCAGTCTTCAAAAACTGATCTCAATGGGGAAAGGCACAAAGAATTTGTGGCTTGGTGAAAACCACAGAGAACACTAGAAATCAATACAAATACTTAGGCCCTCAATCACATTACATTCATACATTTCTCAATATGCGATGCCAAGGTAATGTTTTAAGTTACATCTTTTAGAAACACAATGCCATTTGTAGCAAATGAATGGACCTAGATAATGTCATACTGAATGAAGTCAGACAGAGAAAGAGATATATGATATCCTTTATATGCGGGATCTAGGCGAGGGTGGAATGATTTGAGAGAATAGCATTGAAACATATATATTATCATATGTGAAATAGATTGCCAGTCCAGGTTTGATGCATGAGACAGGGTGCTCAGGGCTGGTGCACTGGGATGATGCTGAGGGATGGGATGGGGAGGGAGGTAGAGGGAGGGTCAGGATGGGGAACACATGTACACCCATGGCTGATTCATGTGAATGTATGGCAAAAACCACCACAATACTGCAAAGTAATTAGCGTCCAATTAAAATTTTAAAAGAAAGAAAAATAAAAGAAAGAAATGATTCAAATGAACTTATTTAAAAAAGAGAAACAGACTCGCAGACTTAGAGGATGAACATATGAACTTACTGTCGTGGGGGCAGGAGAAGAATGGGCAGAAGGGATAGTTAGGGAGTTTGAGATCGACATGTATACTGTTATATTAAAAATGGAAAACCAACAAGGTCCTGCTGTATAGCATGGGGAACTCTGCTCACTGTTATGTCACAGCCTGGATGGGAGAGGAGTTTGGGGGAGAATGGATACATGTATATGTATGGTTGAATCCCTTCGCTGTCCATCTGAAATTATCACAACATTGTTAATTGGCTATACTCCAATATAAAATAAAAGATTTTTTAAACATTAAATAAATTAAATCTTTTTTTGTTTTCTATTATTGAATAGAAACAAAACTTGATTACATCCCTATAATATGACATTAAGAAAAGTCTACATACTTGTCATTTTTTCTTCAGTATTGTAAAAAGTTTTCCTAACAAAAGCATTACTGAATAAGTGTTGACATATATAGGGTAAAATTATTTCTGCTACCTTTACTTCCAAGTTTTTCATCAAAATTCCATAATTCAACTCCATTTCAATTGTATAAAACACTATTCTATTTATATAGAAGATGGTGAAAGGTTTTATGAATGCTATAAAATGATTTTTATATATTTATGCTGGTTCCTAAAAGACCTATAAAACATTTTCTTTCCCCAAATATAATGTATTTGAGGCAGAGACTAAAGATAGATTGCATTTTAAAAATATGCATTACCTCTTCCTTCCTTCCCCAGTTCCTTTTTATCCATTTGAACAAGAAGGCATGTAGAGAACAGTAGAAAATTCTTTACTATTAAAGGAGTAAATGAGTAACATTCCAAATCAGTGATAAAATAACAGTTGCCCTAAGGACAGAAGTAAGGAAATGTTGGTGGCTCAATTCTCCTATCCAGAAAGCATATTACTGGGACCTGATGAAGAATTTAAGGAGTTTCAGGCAAGGTATCTGGATCCACCAAATCTTCCCCATCACCTACCTAAGCTAATAAAATCCCTCATGCTGGATCCTGAGACATTTTGAGGACGTAGTCTTCTATTAAAGTGCACAAAGCTGAATAAGAGTGGGGAGGAGTAAATAAAGGTTCAGGTAGGTGAGATAGAGATGGCTCTGCGAGTGTGAAAGGGGGCATGAAAAGGAAAGCAAGTAAGCAATAAAGACATTCTCTGACATCTAGAAGCCCCCTGTGCATGCTGTGCACTGGGTGTGATATCTTGAGATATCTAGGTATCTTGTGATATCTAGACCTGATTTTTTTACTCTTCCTTATATCTACCCTCTGTTCTACATGCCACTGAAGTTCCTTCTACTAAAGGCAGTGTCCTCTCCTACCATCGACTAAGTATGACTATCCCAAAGAACACTAGCAGACGACTCAAATATGCTTGCACATTCTATTGCCTTTCTGCAACAGCTGCGGGTAGAGCGTAATCGAGACAGGACACAGGTCCAGGAAAGATCGAAGAGCCAGGTGAATCAGAGGTGGCTTCAATCCATATTTTGGAGCCAAACCCACACTAGCCAAATCCCTGGAGGCCTGCAAATGCACAAGCAAGATTTGAACAACTGTCCCTTTAAGCCATTGAGAATTGAAGTGCTTTGTTTTGAGGTCTCATTGTAGTAATAGACAACAGATACATTGATTGAGGTTCTGGGAAGAAGGAAACAAGACACAACCCTTGCTATCAAGGGATTTACAATGTAGTCGATGGTGCACATTAGTAAACAGAAAATAAATTGCTGTCAAGGATACTATAAGACATCTAACTTGATCTTGAGGACTCAGGTGCCCTAGATGGAGTGACATCTAAGCTTGGAACTGAAGGATGAATAAGAATGAGCAAACTAAGAGGGCTGGAGGAGAGTTATGATTTGACAGAGCACCACAAATCGAGAAAATGTGCAAAGATGTGCAAAGACCTGGGAATGTTAGAGAACACAAGATTTTAAAGGAACTGTGAGAAAAAAGAACATGGACTTTGAGGTAAAGAACAACAGCCACATGGCTCTAATCAAAGACCGTACTGTGTAAGAAGGACAGCAAGAATGGATGTGAGGTTTTCGTACAGTTACAGCAGAATGATTACCAGGCTGTAAGTCACAAGACCAGAGTTCACATTATTCCTTTCCTAGCTCTTTTTCCTTGAATATGCCACATCTGAGACTCTCTTATTTGGTTGTGACTCAAAACTAATCATATCCACTTTGAAGTGTTGGGAATAGTTTTCATAAATTAGATCTCCTGGAGGAGGGCATAGCAACCCACTCCAGTATTCTTGTCTGGAGAATCCCATGGACAGAGGAGCCTGGAGAATCCCATGGACAGTCCATAGTGTTGCAAAGAGTCAGACATGACTGAAGCAACTTAGGAGATGCAACTCATGTAAGTGCTATTATTATGTCTGCTAATAACAATATCCTTCTGTCATGCTCCTTGTTGAGAAAGATAAAAATAATGACTAAAATGGTAAAAGGTGGCATATGAATTTCTATTTTTCAACTTTTAGTATTTTAAAAGTAATTTTAAGAGTGTCTATAGAGATATACAGGGTTTTAATTTTTTTTAAGTTAGAGAATATTCTCAGTACTCATGTTATTCTCCCAACCAAAACTTTTCTCTCTTCTCTCCAAACATAAATGCAATGTTGAATTCTGTGTTAATAATTCCCTCACTTTTCTTTATAATTGTATCCTTCCTTAAATGATCTACTGTTTAGCTTTGGGTATTTTACTTTCTTACTGCATTTATGCTGTATGACTTGCTTCTCGACTCAACATTAGGTTGTGAGAATCATCTACGCTCATGTGTGTAGGGGATTCTGTAAAGTCTTCAGCACTTTTGTTATCATGCCCAGAGAACCAGAAACATTCTTCACTGTTCTGCTGCACCTGTGCAAGGATGCCTCAAGACTGTCTTCCAAAGAGTGCAATTGCTGGGTCATGTGCATGCGTGCATACTCAGTCCCTCAGTCGTGTCTGACTCTTCACAACCCCATGAACTGTAGACCCCTCTGGCTCCTCTGCCCATGGGCTTATACTGGCAAGAATACTGGGAAATGTGTGTTAGTCGCTCAGTCATGTCTGACTCTTTATGACCCCATGGACCGTAGCCCGCCAGGCTCCTCTGTCCGTGGAATTCTCCAGGCCAATATACTAGAGTAAGTGGCCATTCCCTACTCCAGGGGATCTTCCTGACCAGGGATTGAACTTAGGTCTCCTGCACTGGCAGGCAGATTCTTTACCACTGAGGCACCTGGGAAGCCTTAGACTATGTATATTTTCAAAACAAAGAGTGTTAAATTTTTTTCAGAAATGTTACTACCAGCAGTGCCTATTAATTCACCCTGGTTCCTTCCTTGTTCGCATTTGCTTTTGTGCATTTCAATTTTGCAAGTCATCTTAAACCCATCTCCTTTCTTTCTGTCCTTCCTTCTTTCCTCCCTTCTCTCCCATCTTCCCTCATGCACTGTCTTCTTTATCCTCCATCACTGACCTGGAGAAGAGATAGTAATGGCTAAATTTTCTAGGATGGAGAGTGAGGGCAGGGGGTGGGGAACTTGAGATGCTTTGCAGGCTAAAACAGGCTTTGCTACTTCAAATTCTGTGACAACACTGATGTCAGCTTGGCAATCCTTATGGTATTTTTCTCCAGACTGCTTTAGCATCATTTCTGGCAGAACGACATTTAAAAGGTGAACTCGTGAATCAGAGTTAATGGTCAATGTCAAATGCTCTAGAAGCAAAGCTGCTGTTTTGGAAATCTGCACCAGCTATGTTCTGCACCAGCTAGATGCACAAATAGATGAAATCATTCACTAAGGACTGCAATCGCTGACTCCACTGTTTCCATGGCAACGTATCCCAGGCAAGGCATTCCAAAGACTCTTTATTTAAGAAATATCAAATAGCCCCAGGGAGTCACCAGTCATGTCAGACCACCATATCCACAATAGCAAAGATTATCCCTTGCCCAGCAGAAGGGGATAATCCTTTCCCAATTTCATGACTTTCTGACACGTCTTAAGAGGAATAAAATCCCATCCCAAAGCATTTCTTTTCATTTTGCTTTCTTGGGACTAATAGAATATTCAGGATACAAAGCAGAAGGAAATGGGGGTTGGAAAATGGATTCACTCTGCTTCCAGTGGTTATATTTATGCAAGCTGTCTGGAAATATTCAACACAAAGATTCAGGAGGCCTAGTTTTTAATCACTCCTGCTTACTGCTTGATATTAATGTTTGTGTGTTGGGTTTCTCTTTTTTAAAATGACAGAATTGAACTGGAGTACTTCAAAGTAGCTTCAAGTTATCAACTGAAAAATATGTTGTGTGTTATCTGTCATGTAAGACTTCTATATAAACTATTCCTCCCTCAGAAAATGATCAATAATAAGAGCAAGGCTGAAGTCCTAAGAACCTGGTCAGTATTGCACCACAATATTTTTGTGCGTTGTATAATATTTTTATTTTGAAACAAGCAAAAAATATATATATATATTTTTATTCTGTACAGACCTCTTTGTCAGGATTTAGAAGGATCAGTTTTGTAATTCATCATGGTACAAAATGAAGCTCTTTTCAGTGCTAATTACTACATATTCATCGTTTCCTTCAACAAATGTTAGAAAGGTAGAATGCCCTGGTATGTGTTCTAACTTTATGAGCAGTGAAAAAAACAAAGTGCTAGTTGTTCAGTCGTGTCAGATCTCTGCGACCCCATGGACGGTAGCCTGCCAGGCTCCTCTGTCCATGGAATCCTCCAGGCAAGAATACTGGAGTGGGTAGTCATTCCCTTCTCCAGGGAATTTTCCTGACCCAGTAATCAAACCCTGGTCTCCTGCATTACAGGTGGATTTTTACCCCCTCAGCCACCAGGGGAGCCACCAGGGATGACATAAAATCCAAACTTCTGTGCTTACTCACATCGCTGACTTCTGTTTAGGGCCTCACTAGCCATTTGAGGAGGTGTTGCCCAGTTAGGATAGGCCTCTAGGAGTGGACAACCTCATTTGTGTGCCTGGATCAGTCCCTTCCTGGCCCTTTCATTGCAGGCACCTTCCGTATCCTCTTGGATCTCAGTTTCCACATACATAAAATAGGAATAAAGGTGGTAAATCTACCACAGAGTTAGAAGAAATAAATAGGTCAATACTTTTAAGTACTTAACAGTTCCTGGCATATCATAAGCACTCAATAAATATTGGCTATTATTACTTTATCATTTCAGAAGCATTCCTTAGGGTACCATTCAGTGCACTCAAGTGCTCATTTAACTGATAGCAGTGTAGCTGCCCACATATTCATTTGCCTCCAAAGTAAGCAATTCACTGGTTAATTGCCTAATGCACTTTAGCATAAAAATAACAAAAGTCAATCATGAAGCATTACTATTATCATTTTAGAAACTACTGGGGGAAACTAATGCAGACAATTAATGTGGAAATTTTATTAAATTTAATTCTTTGGAATTATTGGCAAGCTATTGTTGACATTTACATTGCTTAATATTCAAGAAGCAGTAAAAATAAGACATTCTTATGTTTTCTTTAAAGAAACTTATTTTTCAGCCAATGCAGAGCCAATTTTTCTTTTATCTCACTGTCATTCAGACACAAGATTTTTTTCCATTTCAGTTTGCAAGCGAATTTCAATTTTATAGGAACTTCTGATCCCCTTATTTTCTTCCTTTTTTTCTCTCCCTCATTTCCTCCTTCTGGTCCCTCTCTTCAAAAGTCTCTGTGTACTGCTAAGTTGCTTCAGTCGTGTCCGACTCTGTGTGACCCCATAGACGGAAGCCCACCAGGCTCCCCCGTCCCTGGGATTCTCCAGGCAAGAACACTGGAGTGGGTTGCCATTTCCTTCTCCAATGCATGAAAGTGAAAAGTGAAAGTGAAGTCGCTCAGTCGTGTCCGACCCTCAGCGACCCCATGGACTGCAGCCTTCCAGGCTCCTCCATCCATGGGATTTTCCAGGCAAGAGTACTGGAGTCTGGTGCCATTGCCTTCTCTGCTCTGTGTACTAAGACTAATTAAAATGGTTCAAAAATGACTTCAGCAATAAGTGCTAGGAACCCAAAGGAGAACTATATTCAATAAAACCATTAACCACAACAATATTTGTATTTGTAATCATTTTTATTATCTGTTTAATTTTAATACTTGATTATTTTATAGCTAGATCAAAGGTGATATTTGGTTTAACAATAAATTTTCTGTGCAAAAGTATTTTTTAAGTTTTTGAAAGTGAATCATCAGTATCATCTTTTTGGTGTATATATATATGTGTGTGTGTGTGTATATATATACATATATATATATAATGGATTGCTTTTAAAACCATCCCATCTGTAGTTTTCCATTTCCAATAAGGGTGCACTCAGGCCAACTGCAGCAGGAATGCAGTGAGATATTTGGAAGGATTTCTATGTTGTTGTGGCTGGCAAACCCTGGGGTGCTTTACTAAGGCAGAAAGCTCTTTCTCTGAAGTTTTTAGGAACAGAATGAGTAACTTGTCTGGGAATAATGCCATCTTGAAATCTGAAGGACAGGCTGGAATTTCCAGATCATTTAATATAGTTCTATCTTATCACTTGCTTATCAAACTTTCAGTGCATTCATTGATAGCCAGCCTCCTACAAAACACTGAAATAATCAACAATGTGGCTTGCTTGCCTTTCTCTGCAGTGCAATGTTACTCATAATGTTACCTTAATCCTTACCAGGCAACTGGTGCTGTATCTCCCAAAGCCTATGAACCATACACCATGGGAAAAATTAAGTGAATTAGCATCATCCTACATAGACTTCTTTAGTACATAAACACTTACATAGTTACACTGAATTCTCACAAAACAACTCTGAGGAAGACATTCTTCCAATTTTGCAATAGGGGGATAAACCAGCTTATTCAAGGCAAACCAGATGACTCCAGATCTGTTTCTCCTGCCAAGAAACTAAATTTTTCTATACTGTCCAATAACTCCCAAAATTAACTACAAAGGATGGCCAACTGAGATTTACAGAGACCACTGAAAAATAGGCAGGGAAACTCTTTTAGAGTTAGGGGAGAGGCAGAACTTTTCCCAGCACTCCTCACAATGTGGTGAACAGCCAGCTTCACAGTCTGACTGTGTCTGAGCCCAGGATTTCAGATTTCTCTGAAGCATAGTAGTCTCCCCTAATCCATGGGGTATACTTTCCAAGAACCCCAGTGGATACCTGAAACTGCAGAATGTACAGAACTCTATATATACAGTTGACCCTTGAATTCAGAGATCTGGGGCACCAACCCCTGTAGCTGGCCAGGCTCCTCTGTCCATGGGATTCTCCAGGCAAGAATACTGGAGTGGGTTGCCATTTCCTCCTCCAGGGAATCATCCTGACCCAGGGATCGAACCCGAGTCTCCTGCATTTCCTTCATTGGCAGGCGGATTCTTTACCGCTGAGCCATTGGGGAAACCCATTACCATCTATTACTGCAGTATACATTTATTGAAATAAACAAACATACATGTACAGGTGGATGCGTACACTTCACACCCATGTTATTCAAGGGTCAACTATACTATACTTTTTCCTATACATACATACCTTTATATTTTAATTTAAAAATTAGGCACAGTAAGAGATTGACAATGATAATAAAAAATAGAATAATTATAGCAATATATTGTAGTAAAAGTTATGTGAATGTGGTCTCTCTTTCTCAAAATATCTTATTGTACAAGTTTGACAACTTTTCCATCTTAATGCACTCATCATGCATTGCTGCTATAACTTTTGCAGCTTGGGGTGCAACAGCAAAACCAGTAAAAATTTCTTTTTTCCTTCTTCATAATTTTACAACTAGAAGATTAATTCTTACTGTAGGTCTTAGCAACCTCAGCATTTGATTTTTTTCTCTCCTTATTAAGTCAGGAATTCTTACCTTTTCACTTAAAGGAAGCACTTTACAACTCCTATTGGGCGTGTCTGAATTGCCAGAATCACTACTGCTGTGCATTGGGTCCATTACTAGGTAAAATAAATGTTAACTGAACACAAATATGACAGCTGACAGATGAGAGGTCTGCTAAGTGACTAATGGGGGCTACCTTGGAAATCAGTCCTGAATATTCATTGGAAGGACTGATGCTGAAGCTGAAACTCCAATACTTTGGCCACTTGATGCGAAGAGCTGACTCATTTGAAAAGACCCTGATTCTGGGAAAGATTGAAGACAGGAGGAGAAGGGGATGACAGAGGATGAGATGGTTGAATAGCATCACCGATTCAATGGACATGAGCTTGAGTGAACTCTGGGAGTTGGTGATGGACAGGGAGGCCTGGAGTGCTACAGTCCATGGGGTTGCAAAGAGTCGGACACGACTGAGCGACTGAACCGACTGATTGACTGACCTTGGACTAAGAGATGATTCACATCCTGTACGGACACTTTTATCAAGCTACCCACAATGATGCACAATTTAAAAATTATGAACTCTTTATTTAATAAATTTACCATTTAATATTTTCAGACTATGGTTGACCATGAGTAACTGAAATCATGGAAAGCAAAACCGTGGGAAAGGGAGGACTACTGCAAAGCCATTTGTCCTTAGGCGTTTCACTTGCAAGGCAGTCTGAATCTTGTACATAAACTGTGGCTATTCTTACATTAGCAAGTTACTCTCCCTCCACTCCATCCTTTTGCTCATGACCAGAATAGATCATTTCTTAAGTCTTATCTCTCATTTTCCCCACATATTATTATGCAAGTACTTAATATTTGTGGCAGAACAAGAAGAGCAGTACTCTTCTACTTAGACCTCATAATTACTTTGAAATTTCTGCCTCAGCATCTTTACTAGCACTTGCAAAGAAATGTAAATACTTTAATGTTACAAAAGGGAATGACTGGAGTGTTGAATCATACATGTATGTTTGCCTGATGATTCAAAAACTATTAACCTGGAATGAAACTCTTTATCATTATGTTTCAATATGTATTTGGACAAATTCACTGTTAAAAATATTAGCATTTGTTAAAGAAACATTTTTGCTTAGAATTTAAATTAATAAATACATTAAATTACATACATTTAAAATAGTTCAAATAGTCAATGTTTATTAAATAATTTATTACTATTTATTTATTTAATATCATTACTACATGATGTCATGTATAGTGAGTGTTTTGCTGACAGTCTGACATAGAGTAATGGTAAAATAAAAGTTATTACTGTTTTTGTAAGTCTAAAGAACATAATCCTATATACTCTTTTATTTTGTTAACTTTTACATTTTTATTCTCATGGTAATTTGATCCATTGCTATTTTTTAAAAGACTCTGCAATAGTAAACAACTGAAGCTAAAATATGTACAGGTTATATTGCAGTGTTGTTAAGACATGCTTATTATCCATTTCACTCTCAGATCTTATCTATTTCAACTCTTTTGTAGACTCTTCATATTATAAACTCTTCATAGTTTTCTTTAACTTTAAAAAAGCTATTTACTAATATTTCCAAAAGAACATGGAGATTAATAGATTGAATACAATCTTTTGCTTAATCTGTTCAAGAATCACCCAACAAAACTGCCAGAATACAGAAAGGACTCCCAAACTCAGCAATTTAAACAAGATGAAGAGACAGAGGAATACCCAGCAGATAAAGGAACAGGATAAATGCCCACCAAACCAAACAAAAGAGGAAGAGATAGGGAATCTACCTGATAAAGAATTCCAAATAATGATAGTGAAATTGATCCAAAATCTTGAAATTAAAATGGAATCACAGATAAATAGCCTGGAGACAAGGATTGAGAAGATGCAAGAAAGGTTTAACAAGGACCTAGAAGAAATAAAAAAGAGTCAATATATAATGAATAATGCAATAAATGAAATTAAAAACACTCTGGAGGCAACAAATAGTAGAATAACAGAGGCAGAAGATAGGATTAGTGAATTAGAAGATAGAATGGTAGAAATAAATGAATCAGAGAGGATAAAAGAAAAACGAATTAAAAGAAATGAGGACAATCTCAGAGACCTCCAGGACAATATTAAACGCTACAACATTCGAATCATAGGGGTTCCAGAAGAAGAAGACAAAAAGAAAGACCATGAGAAAATACTTGAGGAGATAATAGTTGAAAACTTCCCTAAAATGGGGAAGGAAATAATCACCCAAGTCCAAGAAACCCAGAGAGTCCCAAACAGGATAAACCCAAGGAGAAACACCCCAAGACACATATTAATCAAATTAACAAAGATCAAACACAAAGAACAAATATTAAAAGCAGCAAGGGAAAAACAACAAATAACACACAAGGGAATTCCCATAAGGATAACAGCTGATCTTTCAATAGAAACTCTTCAAGCCAGGAGGGAATGGCAAGACATACTTAAAATGATGAAAGAAAATAACCTACAGCCCAGATTATTGTACCCAGCAAGGATCTCATTCAAGTATGAAGGAGAAATCAAAAGCTTTTCAGACAAGCAAAAGCTGAGAGAATTCTGCACCACCAAAAATGATTTTAAAAAATATTTCTGATTATAATTGTGTATGTGTCACCACAATTAGGTTATGTTCTATTGGAGGAGCAAAGATTTATTTTAGTAATTTGTACATTCATTTATGCATTTAACACTTATACATTATAAATATCAGGAGCTGGCCTCCAACCACATTGGAATCCATTCATTTATCTCTATTTTATCCACTATCACAAGGGATCTATTCATCATCGTCTCTTGCGTGAACTCTCACAACAGCCTGTTAAGTTTTCCTCCCACCCACAAGACAGCTCTGGGTTAATTTATGACTATCTTCAGGAGGAGATATGTTAATAGGATGCTGATTCATTAATTTCCTCATCCATCTTTCTTGGAAGAGATCAGTTTGTTAATTTTTCTGGATATAGATATTAAAGTATATACAGATATTTATATATGGAAAGAGAGAGGAGAGAGAGCAAAGGATAGAAACACTAGGGGACAAGAATTAAGGAAAAGAAGGACCATTGAAGTTATTTGAATGACTAAAACATTTAGCCACACTGAAGGAAGAATTATAATACAAATCTAGCTTATTTCTATTCATGTTTATAAGAAAAGATCTCAATTAAACACTACATATTTGTTTAGTCATGTCTGACTCTTTGCAACCCCATGGACTACATAATAGTTCATGGAATTCTTCAGGCCAGAATACTGGAGTGGGTAGCCGTTCCCTTTTCCAGGGTATCTTCCCAACCCAAGGATTAAACCCAGGTCTCCCACATTGCAAGCAGATTCTTTATCAGCTAAGCCACCAGGGAAGCCCAATAAAAATATCACTGACCCTTAAAAATTGGTTAGAGTGTACCTATAAAATGTACTTGAAGGGTAATTAGAGAGAATTTTGTAAAGAAAGAGTAGTTATTGAATCCAATTATGGTCAAGAGAAAATAACACTAGAGGAGGTATTATACTTTGTTTGCTTTAAAGCATAAAGTGTACTTGATGTACCTCCAAAGAGGTGTCTAATTGGTTGTTAGGAAATGGGGGACATAGTCAATAAGAGTGATAAATATTTATAGTATTGAACAGAAATGGAGTGGAAAACTACATTCATGGCACTGAGCCCTTTGACCATATTACAAAGAATATTTGTTTTGAAAAGAATTTTAAAACATCATGACTTTATGTGCTACTCTTACTTGTAAAGCTAGAGCACCCAAGTTTCTGCCTTCTGGAATATAGAGAAATAGTTTCACCCCTATGCTACCCTTATTCTGTAGTTACTCTAATGATAGCCAGTGGAGTTCTTAAAGTTGGCAGTATTCTCCCCTAATTTAAATGGTTGAAAGAGGGGAAGTAAAAGAACATGCTATTTCTTTTATGATAGAGCAAATTGGCCAGTTTAAATTACTTGTTTGTATTTCCTTTTAATCAAAATACTGTTCAATTTGTTTTTTATAGACAAGAAAAAATATTTTGCGTAAATTGACTCCCACTGTTGAAAACAGGATGTTTTAGATGGAACCATTAGAGCTTCAGACTCAATCTTTTCCTAAATAAAAAACATTAAAGCCTCAAAAAAAAAAAAAAAAATCATGACTTTAAAGAAAAATAGTTAGGGGAAGTATTTTATATTTACATATCAACTTCTATTAAATAATATCTTTTGTATTTTCTCATATTTTTATTTCAGCATGCATTTTTTATTATATAGTAATTTATATAATATGTGGGAATAGAAAATATAAATAATTAAAATAAAAATAAATACCCATTTTATTGCTTTTTATTGCATGTAATTAACCTTATATATCATGAATATTTTTCCCTCCATTACAAATTCAAGGCAGACTATGGGTCAAGACCCTGAACTCTGAAGTCAGAAATTCTGAAATTAAATTCTGCTACTATTTGTGTGCTTTTGCTTAGTCAACTTCTCGAAGATTTAATTGCCTTGTACAAATAATGGGATGATGAAAGTAACACCTATCTCATAGCACTGATGTACAAAATAATTAGATTACATGTAAAGAACTTAGTATAGTGCCTGAAAGTGAAAGTGAAGTTGCTCAGTCGTGTCTGACTCTTCGCGACCCCATGGACTGTAGCCTACCAGGCTCCTCTGTCCATGGGATTTTCCAGGCAATAGTACTGGAGTGGATTGCCATTTCCTTCTCCAAGGGATCTTCCCTACCCAGGGATCGAGTCCAGGTCTCCCGCATTGTAGACAGACGCTTTACCATCTGAGCCACCAGGGAAGTCCTAGTATAGTGTCTAGCACATACTAATGCTTATCAAATTATTTTTATCATTTTAATGACTGCATATTTATCTCATTATAATGTTATACTCAAATTTATTTTACCAATTCACCTCCAACACTGCTTCCAAATTTTGTCATTATTACCAAAGCTACAACGAACATTCCTATCACAAAATATAATTTTTATTTTTTATGTACTCCTGGTGTAGATGGAATTGCTGGTCAAAAGGCATACCCATTTGGAGAGCTTTTTAGTCACTTATATTTGGTTCAGGAACAAAAAAAGTAAGACAAAAAAGATACCTCAGTTGTAGAAATATATGAATATATGCCTGATAAAATTTTAACTACACACTGAAGATAGGAGTAAGGGAAAAAAAAAATAGGTTCATGACGTTATGCCCTTAGCTGAGGTAAGTTCAATCAAAAGAAACAATGTAGACTACATGTAGGTGACTGGGATAAAACTTACAAAAGCCATCCATAATAGGTTAAAGGCTAAGCATTTCAGAACATTCCAGCCTTGGGATAGCAGCCTGAAATAATTAATCCTGGCACCAATTCTTTCAGGAGAACATTGACAGGCATTATCCTATGAAGAGAGAAGAAAATCAAAATATAAAACATGTCAGTACCAAAGGAATGCTGAAATCCTGTTAAGTCTACACACAGAGCACAAATAATATTTTCATTTGTAAATGGAAGAAAAAATAACAGATTAGGATACACTCATTTAGAGGGCTGATAAATTCAAAACAATGGATCAATCAGCTTCTGAAAAAATAATGTAAATCCAAAATAAAATAAAATTGAATAGGATTTCAGCTATGTGTAACTCAGCAAGAGAAGAGATGGGCTGGAGGCTTAGTGAAGTGCAGAAAGTCAGTAGCCAGGCAAGAGCCATGGGATTGGGCATATGTCCTCTCCATTCACATACACTCCTCCATGTTACAATGTGTCTACTCCATAAGTGTGAAGTAATGTTGCCATGGGAAGCTCCAAGGTCCCCTGAAGTTAGAATTACAACTATAGAAAACTCTTATTCTTTAAGCAGAACAGTACATGAAATCACCTATGCAAAGCTTGCAACATGATGCATGATTGATTCCTTTTGTTCTAGATTTGTATGAAAATTGTAAAATTTTCAACACAAGAGAAACTAAAAACAAACTCATGAAAAACCACTACAACAAAAGATGTATTTCTATATTCTTAATTTAGATACTGTATATAGTTTCTCTCTCTAGATAAAAGATATTGAAATATTAACACTTAGTAAAGCTAGTTTCTAGAGCTATAGAAATGGTAATGAAAAACAAGAATTTCAGGGTTCACTGAACCAGTGCATGGGGGGTAAGAAAGTAGGTAAAAATACTGCCTAGGTTTTTGTCTCTAAGATGGAATTAGAAAATCAACTGTAAGGGGATATGGGCTAAACATTCTCAAAATAGAGGCCTCAAATAATCCCATGAAGCTAGGAGGCCTTATTCATTAAAAAGCTACTTCTTATTAAGCTCTTAACTACCTGCTGTATATAAAATTTCAATAAATCTTTCCAACCATTTGGTGAGACTACTACTTTCCTACTTTAGAGAAGAGAGTTTGTGTATCTTGTCCAACATGACACAGCCATTAAAAGGCAGAACCCAGATTCAAACTTAGCAATTTTTCTGTGATTTCAAAGCCTGTTACTGAAAACATGAAATTTAAAAAAGCTTGTTCCTTGGAAGGAAAGCTATAACAAACCTAGACAGCATATTTAAAAAGCAGAGACATCACTTTGCCCACAAAGATGCATATAGTTAAAACTATGGTTTTTCCAGTAGTCATGTACGGATGTGAGAGTTAGACCATAAAGAAGGCTGAGTGCTGAAGAATTGATACTTTTGAATTGTGGTGCTGGAGAAGACTCTTGAGAGTCCCTTGGAAGGCAAGGGGATCAAACCAGTCAATACTAAAGGAAATTAACCCTGAGTATTCATTGGAAGGACCGGTGCTGAAGCTGAAGCTCCAATAATTGGCCACCTGATGCGAAGAGCTGACTCATTGGAAAAGATTCTGATGCTGGGAAAGATGGAGGGCAAGTGGAGAAGAGGGCAACAGAGGATGAGATGGCTGGATGGCATCACTGACTCCATATACATGAGTTTTAGCAAATTCTGGGAGATAGTGAGGGACAGGAAAGCCTGGTATGCTGCAGTTCTTGGGATTGCCAAGAGTTGGACATGAGTTAGCAACTGAACAACAACAACAACTGAACACACTCTACTATCTAACTTTTGGTTACAGACAGTAGCTCATTTCCAAGGTGGAGCAGACTTATAAAACCTGGCTGCCTGTTTAAATGTCAGATTTGTAGCTGGGATCAGAATAGATTATATATAATCTTGATATAGGAATATCAGGCATCACTCTCATTTACCAAACTTCCAGTTCAACTGTAAATTGTAAAGCTTAATAACTCAGCCAATAAATTGTAGGAGAGATTTACCTACCTATAGCTCAAATAGAACTGATCTCTGTTTCATTTTAAAAATTAATTAATGCCATTAAAGGACTGAGATGTAGAATAGGCATGAGAATGGGGATGATTAAAATGGAGGATATAAAAACAACAATAAGGACTAGGTGAAGACATTTCAAGCATTAATGATTAGAAAGAAAAAGTGAAATGTGATGAGTGGGAGTAAAAATAGGATACTGAGAAATGTTAAGACCATGTGGTTGCCAAGGAGACACCAAATCGTGCTGTGGATGACCTAGCTAAGAGAAATATTCATCACAGAGAAAATAAATGGTTTTGAGAGAGATATAAAGACCATCATATTCTAAAGCAGCATATGGGGAAATAAGACATACTAGAACATTTGGTTTTTGAATGCCTGGTAACAAAGAAATGTTCGGGAAAAAATAGCAATAGATTTAAGAATGCCAAGGTTGGAGAATTGTCTGTATAAAGGAAGAAATACCGGAGAACAATAAATGCATTTTCAGTAAAGGGCACTGGAGGATAATTATCTACCAGAGAATACAGAGCGACTTTGCTGGTGTCACTGAGCATCAATAACCAGAAAAACAACCTTTGTGCTAACTTGCCCATAACAAAATTACTCAGAGTCCTGAATAACTTTCTGATTTGCAATACTAGATTTGTAAAATCAATTTATTTATACCTATTATTTAATACATTCTGCATTGTCAGCCACCAGGTGACTGCTGATGCTATATTTATAAAACAACATGCAATCACTAACATTACTGTCACTATAGTTAGAAGATATAAGCAAAGCACAGTACAAAGAAATGCATTTTTCTATTAAAAACCGAACTATTTGGTTTATCTCTACCTATTACATGGCACTGAGCTCAATGCCTTGTATATACTACTTGGTTATGAATCCCACTGAACAAAGCATTAATACTAACTACTCACAATGATAAAGTGGGAGTACTTTTATAATGAGAAATTGGGAACAGTTGGAATTTTATTTATATATATACACAAACTATTTAACATTGTTTATATTTTCTCAAATTTGTATAACCTTGGTTGATAAAACTTAATTTTTAATGGAGCAAATTTTTTTTTTGAAAAAAATGGTGGAACTACTTGAGTTTGAGAATGTCATTGATGGTATTATCTACACACAACTAATTTCTCACTAACTTCTGTCAACATAAGAAAGAATTGCTCTTTGGTTTCCTTGACTCTATTACTTGGTAAATGTAGAAGAATGTGTACATGCTTACACACTGGATTGGCCAAAACATTTGTTTGCGTTTTTCTGTAAGGCCTTACAGAGTGTGTGCTCCAAAAGAGCATCCTGTACTTCTCAGAAAGAATTGTGAAAAAAACCCCAAAAAACCAAAAAAAACCCAACAGATTTTAAAGAAATACATGGAAATTCAATTGATTCAAGAAAAAAAGAGAGAGAGAAATTTATACTTAGTAAAGGTACCATTGTGTTTAAAGGGAAAGAAATTTATTGCATATCATATCCAGTTTATTCTTGACAATTGCAAACATTCACATTTCTTTCCCAAATCCCATTTTCAGATTTTCCTCACTCATGAAATCAATCAACTTCATCTCAAAAAGCATATTTCAAAGAAACTGACCAATAAAATGCATCATTCACCTATTTCATTAGCTCAATTTGGAGCAATATCAGTAATACTATTCTGAATTTCTATAAAAACTTTTCTTTAAGGATAAAGATTTAAGGAACTGTTTAATAAATAGTGATATCAACCATGTAAGTTTTATTTTATTTTATTTTATTTTCAACCATGTAAGTTTTAAAATGCAGCTTGGCCAAGATTTCAAATGTTGGCCTGGATTTTAGTTTGATCTAAATAATAAAAACTACTCCATGGCAAAATATGAATATATTCTATTTGATTTAAAATAAAAAATGAATTTCTTGAGATAAGTTGCCAGGTATTCTGGATTCTTCATGTGAAAAGAGCTAAAATAAAACAAATGACATTCAAATATTTTGATTTACTATTCAAGGGACTAGTCTTGTGTTATACCTTATGCTTTAATTTGAGGAGTATCTTTAAATGTACAATATATTTTAGGTGATAGCTTAGTTAACTACTTGTTTTTTTCTCTTTCCCCTAGTAATTTCACAATACAATGGCAATAGACTGGTAGGGGCACTGCATGTGACTAGGAGGCTTCTGGTACTCTTTGATTCATGTCAAACTACATTTATCTCTGCATTTTCAATCCTATTAATTAAAAATACAAAGACTTATTCAAAGTCACACAACAGTCACTGCAAAATTACTTGGCTTCTAGATATCTGAAGACCTTGTCTTGTGACCTTGTCGAGTACAATAATTTTTGAAAAATGACACTCTAATTGGAAATACTTTCCTTAATTATATTGGCTACTTTCAGTATGAGGTCATCATTTAAACATGTGTTGGTGTTTTGAGTGAGGAGTGTGTGTGTATGGTTAGGTGGACTTGCAAGGATGAGAACCTGAGAAGCCAAGGTGAAAGTGAAAGTGTTAGTCACTCAATTGTGTCTGACACTTTGTGATCCATGAACTGTAGCCCATCAGGCTCCTTTATGCATGGAATTCTCCAAGCAAGAATACTGGAGTGGGTTGCTACTTCCTTCTCCAGGGAATCTTCCTGACCCAGGGAGCTAACCAGGGTCTTCTGTACTGCAGGCAAATTCTTCACCATCAGAGCCACCAGGGAAGCCTAAGAAGCCAGGAAGATGGTATAAATGATCTATAATGTGTTAGAAAAACAGTGTTTTTATTTATAATTTCTTGCACTCTAAAGTATTGTCCATATTACTTTTGTATAAGCCAAATAGGCATAAAATAAGGATAGGCAGCTGTTGTAGTGCTGGAGTCTTTTCTCTGAAGAATTGGAGGTTGGTTGAAATATCACATTGTCCAAAGTCTGAGCGTACTCAGTATCAATCATCATAACCCAGGCCCGCTTAAAGTACAGCATCAAAGTACTGTTGTTTGTTAATGGAAAAATACAAAGCCTCTGAATTATCCCCATTGGCCTTGGGGTAAACTGACTTGTGTGTCAGAAGCAGTTCAACTCTGTGCCTTTTTCAGCACAGCTGTACTCAGATTATGACTTCCTTTCCAAAGGTAAGAACAGCTCCAAGGTACTGCTGATCAGTTTTATTAGTTGGTTTCTAAGCATCTGACGAGACCCGGAAGGGCCTCCTTGCTTCTCTTGGCAGCTAAAGTGTATGGTATCTTGTGCTATAATATTCATCATATACATCTTCATAGCGTTGTCACATCACAAGAATAAATACTGTCATTTTATGTTGACTAGGACATTGCCCTGGTGGCTCAGATGGTAAAGTGTCTGCCTGCAATGCGGGAGACCTGGGTTCAATCCCTTGGTCAGGAAGATCCCCTGGAGAAGGAAATGGCAACCCACTCCAGTATTCTTGCCTGGAAAATCCCATGGACAGAGGAGTCTGGTAGGCTATAGTCCATGGGGTCACAAAGAGTCGGGCACGACTGAGTGACTTCATTCAGGACACTGCCCTGCAAAGCTGGAGGTGCAGCCAAAATATCTTTGATCAGTGAGAGAATATCATTCAGTTAGAATAGGAAAAAAGTGCTATTTTGTACAAGACAATTATACTCTGTAGCAATGTGTATTATCAAATGGCCTCTTTTGAAATGCTGAGTTGTACAGAGCATTGAGAAGAACTAAATCACAATGACTCATCTTTGGAGAACAACTTGCTTACATATTAGAATTTAATCAATTTGGGTATAATAAATTTGCACAGCATTTATTTCAGCCTCGTTCTACTATCGTACACTGCAGAGGCTAGAATGCCAAAACCTATACATGCCCCATGCTCTTGCAGATAGGGTTCTGGAAATCATGCTTAATACTTTCTGCCATTTAGAAAGAAATGTGTGAAAGTAGCACCAAATGAATATTGATGATATAAAATAACCACAATAATAAGGTATTTTAGAGTTTAAAATATTCAGAGAAATAAAATATATGACAATTGTACATGAGTCAGGAGGGGATATAAGTGAAATTAACGTGTTTTAAATTTCTTGGTTTTCTAGGAAGTGGTAAGAGGATGTACGCAGGTTGTAATCACTGGCGTAATCACAAACAGGCCAATAAAAGAATGTACAACTAGCTATCTAATAGAGGTAATTTGAAATAAAAAACAGTTGATTAATCCAGGTAAAGGAGAGAAAGAAAAGAAACATAAAGCACTTGGATAAAACAATAAGATGGTAGATTAAAACCTCAAGGTAAAATGAATTATAGTAAATGGAAACAGACAAAACAGATCAAAACTGCCAGACTGGGAAAAGAACAAAACTCAATTCAATGTTGCATAAATTGCTTATGACTTAAAAGAAAATAAAAGGGACCAAAAGGAAAGATAATGGAAAACGGATACATCATGCGAACACCAGGGAAAAGAAAGTTGATAAAGGCACTCTAAGACAAAGGAGGTTTTAAGACATCACCACAAAAAAGACGAATATTTTGTAATTATAAAATAGCTAAATCAACCAAGGATGTATGATCATTTTGAATGTGTTTAGTATAACCTCACGGAGAAGGCAATGGCACCCCACTCCAGTACTCTTGCCTGGAAAACCCCATGGATGGAGGAGCCTGGTAGGCTGCAGTCCATGGGGTTGCTAAGAGTTGGACACAACTGAGCGAATTCACTTTCACTTTTCACTTTCATGCATTGGAGAAGGAAATGGCAACCCACTCCAGTGTTCTTGCCTGGAGACTCCCAAGGATGGTGGAGTCTGGTGGGCTGCCGTCTATGGGGTCGCACAGAGTTGGACATGACTGAAGTGACTTAGCAGCAGTAGCAGCAGCAGTATAACCTCAAATATGTAAAGCAAAAATTGGTAGAATTAAAAAAAGAATTAAATAATCACAGTAGGAGACTTCAACTCATAGCCTTCAGAAATTAATCAAAGAGGTTAACAAAAAATCAGTAGGAAATAAAAATTTTAAAATACAAATTGAAAGTTGATCTAGTACATATATATATAGAATATGACTTAAAAAATGGAAGGCTACACGTTATTTTTAAGTGTAAATGGGATATTTGGAAAAATGAAAGAGTTTAGCCTCAGACCAGAGTAGAGAAAAAATTTTAAAGCTAGAATAATAACAAAACTATAATGTAGAAAAATGAAAATGTTTAGAAAGGAAATAATACTCTACTAAAGAACCTATGGATCAAGAAGGAAATCACAATGGAAAAAAAAATAAGACTAAATGATAATTAAAATGACATATTTGTGAGATGGATATAAAGCCATACTTATAGAGAAAGTTATTGTCTTAAATGCATGTATTAGAAAAGACTCTCACCTTCTATATAAGGAAGATAGGAGGAGAATTCCATATAAAACTCAAGGAAAATAGTACAAAGTAAGAAAAATGATTAAAAAAAATCAGTATGATAGCGAAGAATTATTTTCTATTTCAACAAAGACAAAAGTTGGCTTTTAAAGTGACTTTAGAAATGGTAGAGCCTTGCTCTTTGATATATAACCAAGCTAAATGTCTATCAACAGTGAAGAGATAAAGAAGATGTGGTTTATACATACAATGGAACTACTCAGTCATCAAAAATGAAACACTGCCATTTGCAAAAACATGGATGGACTTAGAGGGTACTCTGATAAACTGAAATAAGCCAGACAGAGAAAGACAAATACTTTATGATATCACTTATATGTGGAATTTAAAAAATAAAAGGAACTAGTGAATACAACAAAAAAGAAGCAAATTAATAGATACAGAGAACAAAGTAGTGACTATCACTGGGGAGAGGGAAGAGACGAGGGGCAATATAGGAGCTGAGGTTTAAGAGGTATAAACTATTATGTGTAAAATAAGCTATAAGGATATACTGTATAATACAAGGAATATAGCCAGTATTTTATATGAAATATTAATAGATTATAATCTTAAAAATTGTAAATCACCATATTGTACAGCTGTAACTTACATAATATTGTACATCAACTATACTTCAATAAAAAATAAGATGACAACCAGCCCAGAGAAGCAGTATTCATTAATGTTATGGGAGGTATTTATTGTCAAGTGTAAATTACAAACTATCACCATTATTGCTTTTTAGAGTTAATAAAGAACTGTTTTCCCTTTTCTTTAATACTAAGATTACAGCAGTTGGATGAAAAAAGAAAAACAGTTCTTTGGCCTATGTACAGTCTAGAAATCAAGAAGATAATGTGGTGTTCTCTGTTTACCTAGATAGAGGGACACACATGATCTGGAGTATATCGACCAAAACTCTGCCATGCCGAAGCATGTAATAGAATAATTTGGGTTTGTATTTTGCTCTGTGCACACCTCAGGAGTTCCAAGAAGGCAGTCCAGCCCTTAATATCACACAGGGTACAAGAGTGAAAGCCATCTGAATTCTACAGCTCTTCCTGACTCTTGTCAATGCCTGCACACACTGAAGAGGTATGGCCGTGAGGCCTGGAAGCAGATCGGATAGCTGGAGTGCCTTTTAGGGCAACAAAGGGGAAAGAGGAAACGTTTTCTTGATACTGGAAAGAGGTCAGGATTTAGAAGGTTCGCTGAGATACAGAATCTGGCAAGACAAGTGGGTATCTGTACAGTGTACCCAGAGAGGCTGGATGCTTTGCCCCTAGTCCTCTTAGAGATTTGTGAACACCAAGCATGGACTAGAAGTGGTGGAGAAGCAGAGTCTAAAAGGACCAAACCAGCTGGATAATGGCCTTCTCCATATATTCCAGTAAGATCTAATGATCCATAAATAGAGCTATGATCCTCACTATGCTTTGGCACCATTTAAGATCCCAAACATTTGCAAAACGCTTGGGACAGGAGGGCTTCCTTGGTGGCTCAGCTGGTAAAGAATCCGCCCGCAATGCAGGAGACCTGGGTTTGATCCATGGGTTGGAAAGATCCCCTGGAGAAGGGAACGGCTACCCACTCTAGTATTCTGGCCTGGAGAATTCCATGGACTGTATAGTCCAAGGGGTTGCAAAGAATTGGACACGACTGAGCAACTTTCACTTTCAACTTGAGACAGGAGAGCAAAAAAGGTACAAATTACCAATATTATAAATGAAAATTACATGTAAAATAAGATACCATAAACAATACCAATAAATCTGCAAATTTAGAAAGCAAGACAACAATCTGGAAAAACACAACATATTAAAAACACACCTAAGTAGAAATAAAAATCTAGATACATTTAATAAATAAATTTAATTTATAATTGAACAACTTGCCACAAAGAAAACGTTAGGCCAAGGTGGCATTCTAGAATACTCTCCTAATCATTTTTGATAAAGAATACCAAACCTAAACAAATAGGTTTGATAGGCAAAATTTTCACCCAAAGATTTAAAGAAGGAAAATTCCCAAAATTATTTTATAGAGTTAAATGTCTCATAAACATAGATGTTGGACAATGAATATGAAACATGAATATAAAGTATTAACAATCCAAATCCAACAACATAGCACAAAGATGATAACATCATAACCCAGTTGAATTTATTTCAGGAATTCAGGATTGGTATAATAATCAAAAATAAACAAATTTTCTGACCATAGTAGCATAATAAAAAAGAAAAATTATAGGATTATCTCAATAGATGCTGTGACAGATAGAATAATATTCCCCTCTTCTGAGGATGTCCACACCCCATCTTCAAAATCTATGAATACATTATTTACATGACTTCTGGTCCCATCACTTCATGGTAAATAGATAGGGAAACAATGGAAACAGTGATAGGCTTTATTTTCTTGGGTTCCAAAATCACTGCAGATGGTGACTGCTGCCATGAAATTAAAAGATGCTTGCTCCTTGGAAGAAAAGCTATGACCAACCTAGACAGCATATTAAAAAGCAGAGACATTACCTTGTCGACAAAGGCCCATCTAGTCAAAGCTATGGTTTTTCCAGTAGTCATGTCTGGATGTGAGAGTTGGACTGTGAAGAAAGCTGAGCGCTGAAGAATTGATGCTTTTGAACTGTGGTGTTGGAGAAGACTCTTGAGAGTCCCTTGGACTGCAAGGAGATCAAACCAATCAATCCTACAGGAAATCAGTCCTGAATATTCATTGGAAGGACTGATGCTGAAGCTGAAGCTTCAATATTGTGGCCGCCTGATGTGAAGAACTGACTCATTGGAAAAGACCCCTTTGCTGGGAAAGACTGAAGGCAGGAGAAGGCAACAGACAGATGATGAGATGGTTGGATGGCATCACTGACTTGATGGACATGAGTTTGAGTAAGCTCCTGGAGTTGGTGATGGACAAGGAAGCCTGGTGTGCTGCAGTCCATGGGATTGCAAAGAGTAGGCCATGACTGATTGACTGAACTGAACATATATATAATATACAAATCATATATTATATATATACATATTACTTATTAGTTAGTTAGTTAGTTCACTAGCTCAGTTGTGTCCGACTCTTTGCGACCCCATGAATCGCAGCACGCCAGGCCTCCCTGTCCATCACCAACTCCCAGAGTTCACTCAGACTCACATCCATTGAGTCAGTGACGCCATCCAGCCATCTCATCCTCTGTCGTCCCCTTCTCCTCCTGCCCCCAATCCCTCCCAGCATCAGAGTCTTTTCCAATGAGTCAACTCTTCCATGAGCTGGCCAAAGTACTGGAGTTTCAGCTTTAGCATCATTCCTTCCAAAGAAATCCCAGGGCTCATCTCCTTCAGAACGGACTGGTTGAATCTCCTTGCAGTCCAAGGGACTCTCAAAGAGTCTTCTCCAACACCACAGTTCAAAAGCATCAATTCTTTGGCGCTCAGCTTTCTTCACAGTCCAACTCTCACGTCCATACATGACCACAGGAAAAACCATAGCCTTGACTAGACGGACCTTTGTTGGCAAAGTAATGTCTCTGCTTTTCAATATGCTATCTAGGTTGGTCATAACTTTCCTTCCAAGCTGTAAGCGTCTTTTAATTTCATGGCTGCAGTCACCATCTGCAGTGGTTTTGGAGCCCAGAAAAATAAAGTCTGTCACTGTTTCCACTGTTTCCCCATCTATTGCCCATGAAGTGATGGGACCAGATGCCATGATCTTCGTTTTCTGAATGTTGAGCTTTAAGCCAACTTTTTCACTCTCCTCTTTCACTTTCATCAAGAGGCTTTTTAGTTCCTCTTCACTTTCTGCCATAAGGGTGGTATCATCTGCATATCTGAGGTTACTGCTATTTCTCCCAGCAATCTTGATTCCATCTTGTGCTTCTTCCAGCCCAGCGTTTCTCATGATGTACTCTGCATATAAGTTAAATAAGCAGGGTGACAATATACCGCCTTGACGTACTCCTTTTCCTATTTGGAACCAGTCTGTTGTTCCATGTCCAGTTCTACCTGTTGCTTCCTGACCTGCATATAGGTTTCTCAAGAGGCAGGTCATGTGGTCTGGTATTCCCATCTCTTTCAGAATTTTCCAAGTTTATTGTGATCCACGCAGTCAAAGGCTTTGGCATAGTCAATAAAGCAGAAATAGATGTTTTTCTGGAATTCTCTTGCTTTTTTGATGATCCAGCGGATGTTGGCAATTTGATCTCTGGTTCCTCTGCCTTTTCTAAAACCAGCTTGAACATCTGGAAGTTCACAGTTCACGTACTGCTGAAGCCTGTCTTGGATAGATAGAGTGCCTGATGACCTATGGACGGAGGTTCATGACATTGTACAGGAGACGGGGATCAAGACCATCCCCATGGAAAAGAAACGCAAAAAAGCAAAACAGCTGTCTGAGGAGGCCTTACAAATAGCTGTGAAAAGAAGAGAAGTGAAAAGCAAAGGAGAAAAGGAAAGATATAAGCATCTGAATGCAGAGTTCCAAAAAATAGCAAGAAAAGATAAGAAAGCCTTCCTCAATGATCAATGCAAAGAAATAGAGGACAACAACAGAATGGGAAAGACTAGAGATCTCTTCAAAAAAATTAGAGATACCAAGGGAACATTTCAGGCAAAGATGGGCTCGATAAAGGACAGAAATAGTATGGACCTAACAGAAGCAGAAGATATTAAGAAGAGGTGGCAAGAATACACAGAAGAACTGTACAAAAAAGATCTTCAAGACCAAGATAATCACGATGGTGTGATCACTCACCTAGAGCCAGACATCCTGGAATGTGAAGTCAAGTGGGCCTTAGAAAGCATTACTACGAACAAAGCTAGTAGAGGTTTTAGGAATTCCAGTTGAGCTATTTCAAATCCTGAAAGATGATGCTGTGAAAGTGCTGCACTCAATATGCCAGAAAATTTGGAAAACTCAGCAGTCGCCACAGGAATGGAAAAGGTCAGTTTTCATTCCAACCCCAAAGAAAGGCAATGCCAAAGAATGCTCAAACTACCACACGATTGCACTCATCTCGCACGCTAATAAAGTAATGCTCAAAAAACAACAGGATATTCCCATGCAAAAAAAAAAAAAAATGGACCTAGACAGAGACCTTGCACCCTTTACAATAATTTACTCAAAATGAATCATAAAGTAAATATCTGTGTCCCTCCAAAATTCATATGGTAAAACCTAATACCCAATGAGATAGTATTGGGAGGTGGGGTTTGGGGAGGTGCTTAGGTCATGTAGGTGAAATTGTCAAGAATAGGATTGATACTTTTGTACAAGAGGCCCTAGAAAGCTCCCTTGCTCCTTTCACCATGTGAAAACACCATAAGAAGGTGTTATTCATGAGGAAATGGGCTCTCCCCAGACACAATTTGCTTGCACCAAGCTCTTGAACTTTTCAGCTTCCAGAACTGAGAAATAAGTGTTGTTTATAAGTCACCCACTTTATGGTATTTTTATTTTGGCAGCCCTAACGGACTAAGAATTAAAATGAAAAACACAAAGTTATTAAACCATAAAGATAATGCAAGAGGAAATCCTAGTAAACTTGAGTATGGCAATGCCTTTTTAAATACAGCACTAAAATCATGATTCATGAAAGAAAAATTGATAAGTTGGACTTCATTAAAATTAAAAAGCTTTGCTCTGTGAAACACACACCCTACTAACCAAAAGTAGAACATTTCATTGGTAAGCAGAATGGCATAAAATGAAGAAGCAACTGCCTTAGGACTCAGCTTGCTTATATATGCACAGATCCTCATAGACAAGAGTTTAAAGCTATGGGGGCTTGATGGAATTTGGTGGTGCCATTCTCACCACTCCGATGTGGCTGCAAAACAAATAATGAATGCTATTTTGTCTTTTTTTTTTTTTGTAAAAGCAAAAATTCTCCCTGGATTTCTTTCAGTTAGTGAAAACATATACTAATGTAGATCAATAAAAGAGAAGTGGCATGCAGCAAAGTTTTAGAAAGCAGGGGAATCCCTGTATTGGGATGTTTGTACTTCCTATTCAGTTTTTTGAAATGTAAAACTGTTTTGAGAAATAAAAATCTATTAATAATAATTTTTTTAAAAACCCAGGAAGACAAATTGAGACCTATACCATGTTCATGGATTAGAACAGTCAGTAGCAATAAGATGGCAATAATGCCCCAAATTGACCTTTAAATTGAACACAATTCCAATTTAAAAACAGTATTATTTTTATAGCAATGGATAAGGCACCAAAACTTATGGAAAAATGCAAAGTACTAGATGATTCAAAAGAATTTTGAAAAAGAAGAAGATTGTAAGACTTGGCAATACATGACATCAAGACTAACTGTAAAACTAGAGTAATCAAAACAATATTTTGGCTTATAGACAATGACATTAGGGAGAACTGTGTTCAACACCAGAACACAATATCTTTTTACTTTGAACTCAGAGTTGATGCAGATGCAGGTGAGTTCTACCAGAAGTGAAGGAAAGTAGAAGGAGCACCACTACCTACCTTGGGATGTTTTTCTTGCACAGAACTAATAGGAACTGAGAAATAATAATAGAAGTAATAGAGGATTGATGACATGCTCTCAGTGAACATCTGCAGCTTTGTGCTAGGTCATGAATGTCAACTTCTAATGCTCTAGTAGGATTCTTACTCCTTCTTTCCATCCGTATCATTTAATAATCCCCTAAGACCTCCTTGACTCATTGGAAAAGACCCTGATGCTGGGAGGGATTGGGGGCAGGAGGAGAAGGGGACGACAGAGAATGAGATGGCTGGATGGCATCACCGACTCGCTGGACATGAGTCTGAGTGAACTTCGGGAGTTGGTGATGGACAGGGAGGCCTGGCGTGCTGCGATTCATGGGGTCACAAAGAGTCGGACACGACTGAGTGACTGAACTGAACTGACTGAAGACCTCCTTATTCTCAATCATGCCAGTTTCTGAGGAGAAGTCCCAATTCCTCCAAACTCCTTGTTACTTGGTATGCCCTGACACTTCCAACCTCACTGTGAGCACTGGGGCATGGAATGAAGCTGGACAGAGGGAAGCAATACACAGAGCATGGGGTGTGATTTTTGAGACCAGCGTTTCAGATTTTGCTCTGTTTTGGTTTATAATCTTTACAGTATCTCATCATTAGGTCTCTTTTTCAAACTGAAAATTGAGGAACTTGGACCAAATGCCTAAGAAAGCAACCCCAAGGTTCTATGGTTTTATGATTCTATAGATAATTTAAGTGACAAAACCAAATTTAACTACTGTTGAAACTGCACAGACCACACCCCACTATTTTGGTAACCTTCTTAGCACTCCATGTAGAAGCCAGAAACAATTCTAAATTGCTTCTTACCTCTCTTACTTACAATGAAAAGCTGTTCTATGATCATGAAGATTCCATGGTAAAGAATTATCTGTTTTCTCAGTTGGTCATATTTCTTTCAAAAGTATTTAAGAGGTAATTCTTTTAAATGGTGACATTTCAAGGTCAACGTTTTCTGTGCTAATTCATTATTCTTGTATCATTCTTCATATTCTTCACAGACTTTCATTATCTAATTATATCCTCATATTAAAAACACTAGAGGCGTAGGGCTAACATTTTTTAATCCTTATTTGACACAGTCATACATGAGATTTATACTAAATGAATTGACCCTGGAACTTGGATTTGGCTATTTAAAATGTACTGTTGTTGAAGGCAAGTTTTTTTTTTTTTGGAGGTAGGGGAGTTTTGTTTTATTCACTGATGTTTCCACAGTGCCTAAAACAGTGCCTGACTCACAGCAAATTTAATACACATTTGTAGAAGGAATAAACGAATGAACAAATCTGATTGGTGATCGAACGGGGGTCTAGTAATTCTCTAAACCCTCAACCCTTGTTCCTTTAGTACTGAGAGGAGTTATTGTTTGTCGTCACGCTTCCCCCCAATTTTCCTATCTATTTTGGATGCAACTTGTCTTGAGGTATGTGGAGGGAGGCCAGGGAGCTCTCTTCACTGAGGGGTAACCGGAACTCCCACCGTCACAGTGATGGAGAAGGGAAAAGAGAGGCCTCTATGGGGGACTCCTCTTTGAGAGACTAAAGCTGACGCCACCCCCGCTCCTCGCCCCAGCCACTCCGAGTTCACCAAGGATATCAGAAAAGGGTCCAATGGGTCCCTCTGTCCCAAAGGTGCTCGTCTCACTCTGCTTCTGGTGGCGGAGAGGGCAGGGTTCTTTAAAGGGGCCCCCCACAGTCCCAAGCCCGAAGTGGCTGGGGTTTGGCCTGCGCTCTGAGGCTGCCACCCTCGCGGTCCCCGCCGGACGGCGGGCCGACAGCTGCGGAAGGCGGGGCGGCCGCGCTCCCCTCCAGTACACTGTGGCCGTGCCCGCGCCAGCCCCGCCTCCGCCACCGCCCGGGCCGCCGTTCAGGCGGGGCTTGTGGGGGGCGAGGGGCGGGGCCTGAGGAGGGCGGGGTGGCCGCGGGGGCCGGCGGCCAGGGCGGCGCTCAGACTGGGCCGGGAGCTCCGGCTGCGCGGGCTCTCGGCGGCCGCGGCGACAGCATCCTCCACCGCCTCTTCTCTTTCTTTTCTTCCCCTCCGCTTCTTTCTTTTCTTTCTCCTTCTCCTTCTTATTTTCCTGCCCTGTCCCACCCCCACCCACCCCCCTGCTCCTTCTCCAGAGGACCTTAGGTCCTCAAGTCCCTGAGCGGTGGCAGCGGCGACTGCGGGTGCATCGTTTCCGCGCCCAGGTAAGAGAGCCGTTCCCCACCTCTGATTCAGTATAAACGTGCCTCTCCCTTCTCCTACCTCGTCCACCGCGTGGAGGGAGGAGAAGGAGCCCAGGGAAGGAACGGGGATGGGAAGGGATTTGTCTCATCCCGTGTCCTGGGAGCAGGCACAGGTTGGTGGAGCTGTCTCCCACCTGGCGGCAGCTTCAGGCCCAGCCTCTCTAGGTGTAGCTCCTACGCAGCAGGGGACCAGGGCTGTACCTGGGCTCTGGATTTGGAGAAGGGTGTGTGACCTTGGTAGGTACCACTTTGAAGCGCCCGGAAACTTACATCGGGTTAGGATACTTGTCTTTAAAGCTAATATTACCTGAGCTGGGGAAAGCTAGAGAATGAATTATACTGGGCTAAAAGAGAATTTCGAAGTAGAGGTTTTTTGTTTAGGTTTTCTTTTGTTTTTGGTCCATCGAACTGCAGAGAACTGCACACTGACGGATGAGTAAGTTAAAGAAACCTTGTCAATTCGAAATCATTTTCCCTGTAATTGTCCCAGACACAGCTGGAAGAGAAAGATTGACGAATGTTTATAGTTTTAGGAAAATGAAAAATTAATGTCTGGTCTCGATGGAGGGCGGGATACGAAAAAATGAGCCTGGATGAGCTTGAACGTCTAAGAGATGGAAGTGGGAGGCAGCATCTACAGTCCACCAGTTCTTTTCTTTTTCTTCTTAAAAGGCGTTTTGGGGGCTGCAGTGTTGGGTGTCTTCCTTCCCCAACTTTGTCTTTTGTTTAAGGATGAAAATTTAAAGAAAGAGTGTTTGATAGGAGCCGGGAGTGGGGATGTGTGTTTGGGTGTGTGTAGGGAGGAGGGGATAGTAAAATGGATGGGGTCAGAAAAAAACATCCTTGAAAACTGGAAATGGATGTTATACTGCCTGGCATCAGGGTTTGGGGATTTTGTCAGAAAATTAAAAAGCTTTCATTAGCTACAAGCCCGTTTGTAACAGTTGCCGGGTGCCATCAGCTGGAAGCCCTTAGCATAATGATTCCAGGACATAGACCCTTTATTACTGACTCAGTGTGAAGGGTTTTTGTTTAAAAGCATGCACAGGTGTATGGTGGTACACACCACAAACACACACACATAAACACATTCGCACGTATAATATATACCTAATTTTGCAAAAGAGAGTAGTACTTAAAAGACGAGTCTTAAAATATTTTTCCTTGAAGGTTTGGGGATTATGGTGTGAATCAAATTTGTACTGCAGAACAAATAAATATATGTTGTTGGGTGGTATATAAGTTTGGATGTGAAGCAAAGGGATTAATGAATATCGGTAAGGTATTAAATGTCAAAAATATGATTTATTTTGAAATGATTGGTCTGGGAGAGAAAATGACTGCTAACTGAAATTGAGGTTTGTAGCCGCAGTGAGGCGATGGAGAACAAAGCCTTTTATGTGAGCCATGTTATGCAAAATGCCCCATGCTTGAGCGGCAGGTACCAGCCCAGTATAACGCATGGCTCTGTAACCCTGTCATTTCACTGTGGGCAATTATAATTTTTTTGGCAATGAAAATAGATTAAATAAATAAAAGCTCTTTAAAATGCCCAAGAGGAAGATTATAGCCTTTCACTTGAATGTGACACAAAACACCCATTTAGCTGGTCAATTGCTATGTATTTTGGTAGAAATCTTTATGACTCTGTAAAAATATCATGGGCGTTTCAATCACCCCCTCTTCATGCACAGAAACATTTCCTTCCCAAGAAAAGATGAAATGCATTTTTCTCTTTTCAATAAAAAGTATTGTTATGTGTGTGTATTTTAAGGTTGATTTCCTGATAAATTTATCTGATTATCATAGTTTTATATCTGGAATCCACAATTTGCATTGAGCAGAGCTATTGTGCCATTAGGATCAGTGGTACGTGCTGTTTGCCTGTACTTTATTTAATTTCAATTTTTAGTATTTCATGATATGCTACAGTATTATTTAATTTCCTAAAGGTTTTTTTTCCCCATAAGCAGAAAATTGCTTAACATACATCTGTAGATCTGAGCAATTAAAAATTGAGCTTCTTTTAAAAAAAATTTTTATACATGAATGTCCATTTTCTCTGTTTTTCTCCTTTTCCCTCACCTCTATCAAATAACCTGTTTATTGTGACTCTATCTATGCTCCTTTAAGCTTCTAGTTCTGTCTAGATTGTCAAGCGCAGAGCCAGCTTTCTCAGGAATTTCGAATTTAGGATTTGTTCATTCTCTGTAGCAACTCTCCTAGGATGACGTGTTTACAGCACCTTCTCAGGGAGGAGAAGGAGAAAGAATGTGCTGACAGAGCCTGACCCAGTGAAACTGGCACAGCCATTACCTCATCCTAGTAGCTACTTCAAACTCATTGAGAGAGCAAGCACCCTCTCAGTGGAAACCAAACACCAGCAGCACACCCTCGTAAGGCAGAAGCCTTTCGCTTCCCACAGCAGCCTCTACTCTGTTGCTCTGCTAAGGTTAAAGGGATATTTCCTCTTTTACATATTTCTTTTCAAGAATCTTGAACTTGGTCATAAATATGCTGCCAGAAATGAAACTTGGCACAGCATCCCCTAAACGTGAAAGAATAATTTCATTCCTTTACCACTTTTGGCTTAAAATCAATTTGCAGATTTTCTAAACACATCAGAAGGGAAAAGGAAGAAGAATGCTTATTGGCGTATATTTGCATGTTTTCTTATGATACACATTTTTTGGTAAAATTTTACTAGCATCTAGATAGCAGACTGGATTGCTATGCTTTTGAAAAATGGGGTTGTGCTCTTGGACTTTAAAATGCAATAGTTATAACGTTTGCTTAGATGCACATGACCGTATGTACATCCTTAAAATATTCATTGATGTCCCCATAAGATTGAGCATATGAAACCAACTTGGAGATTTTAGTATTCAAGTTGATCGCTTTGGTTAATGAATTCCTTTCAATGCTTAATTTCCTCTTGACAGATTAAGATAAAGAATCTAAAATAACAGTTACAGTGGATAATAACACTACCCCCAGAACAATGTCATATTCCTTAATCCTAAAAGCAGTCATTTAGGTAAGTTATTAGTAATGCATTAGTGAATGTTACTAAAGATAATATTCTGAAACAATTATAAACTCTTATGTCTCTGGTATATCAGGTAAAGATGCTATTAAGCTCTTTGAGTCATGTCTGATTCTCTCTGATATGTCTGTTCTTTTGTACTTCAGTTCTTTCTACGCCTTTCTTAATTTGATCTACTCAATCTAAACCTTCTTAAGTGTGAGCAGTATTTTGATCATTTCACTGATTTTTTTTCCTCTCCTTTCATTCTGTTCTTTGTAATCTCCTGTTTGAATGTTAGTCTTCTCCAGGCATTTTGTCTTCAATGCTGTTACTCTTATTACAAACAGCCTTTACTCTTCATTTAGGAGAGCATTTATTCCAACTTATTTATTTATTTATTTTGTTAGTTCATTTCAGTTGCTCAGTCGTATCTGACTCTTTGAGAGCCCATGGACCGCAGCACACCAGGCTTCCCTGTCTATCACCAACTCCTGGAGCTTGCTCAGACTCATGTCCATTGAGTCGGTGATGCTATCCAACCATCTCATCTTCTGTTGTCCCCTTCTCCTCCTGTCTTCAATCATTCCCAGCAACAGGATCTTTTCCAGTGAATCAGTTCTTCGAGTCACATGGCCAAAGTATTGGAGTTTCAGCCTCAGCATCAGTTATGTATTTTGTTATGTGTCTATTATATTTCTACTGGATGCAGAATATCTTCCTGGGGACTAAGTGTAGAGACACAAAAAGTACTACAGGGCTCCTGGCTTTAAGAAATCTTCAAATCAAGTTAGAGGGATTTGTTTCTTTTGTAATGGGGAATAACTAAAAAAAATAACATTTAAATGGGCAGTTATTGTATTTCAGATATGGGACACAAGGAGCTGCACATGGGGACAGTATTGTCCCAAACCTCAAAGACAACTGTTTGTGTATCAGTATGTGAATGTCCTAATGTAGACCCTGTATACCTAACCTCCTTTTCTCATATATGTATTCTCTCTCTATAATTATATATAGAAGGAGAAGGAAATGGTAACCTGCTTCAGTATTCTTGCCTGGGAAATCCAATGGACAGAGAATCCTGGAGGGCTACAATCCACTGGGTTGCAAGAGTCAGACCTGACTTACCCACTAAACAACAACATATACAATTGTATAAATATTTGTATATATATAAACTGGGGCTTCCCTGGTGGCTCAGTGTTAAAAGAATCCGCCTGCCCAATGCAGGAGACACAGGATCGATCCCTGGGTCGGGAAGATCCCCTGGAGAAGGAAATGGCAACCCATTCCAGTATTCTTGCCTGGAGAATTCCATGGACAGAGGAGCCTGTTATGTTAATAGGCATTTTAGAGAAAATAATTAAGCTTCTAAGATCACACAGCTGGACTTCTTTCTTGCTTTCTTTTTTTTCTTCCTTTCCTCTTTACCCATTTTCTTCCTTCCTTCCTTCTTTTCTTCCTTTGCTCTTTGCTTTCAATTTGTATTGGCCAAAAAACAAAACACCAATTTTTAGAAAATAGAACCTGCCATTTTTATTGTAATGTATTTTCCATTATATCTATATTTCTCATTTAACATACAGTTTTATGCCAACTTCTTCTCAGGGCTTCATCACTGTCTCGGTCCTTCCTTTGATCTTGACTTATATATACTCTGGCCTTGAACAAACTTTTCCTTGTATACCAGCCTTTGATCCTGCTTCCTTTCTCTGGAAAGCGTTTCTGAATCAGGAAGAAAAGTTACTGCCTTGTGTCTTCCCATTATTTGTACCCAAGCTGACCCAGATTCCCTTATCTTATAGACAGTTGCTTATCCCAGCTGTGTTCCTACCAGCCTTCTTCAAATGACTTGAAAAAGGTAAAAGTGGTGTAGCCGTACAACCTACTGCTTTCAAATGAAAATTTTGATTAGCTAACTGTATTTTGTTATTTTATTCACCTGACATCAAGTAAAATGCAAACTGACTAGTAAAGTCATCTGGGCTTTCCTGGTGTCTCAGAATTTGCCTGCCAGTACATGAGATGTAGATTTGATCCCTGAGTTAAGAAGAACCCCAGGAGGAGGAAATGGTAACCCACTCCAGTATTCTTGCCTGAGAGATCCCATGGACGGAGGAGCCTGGTGTGCTACGGTCCATGGGTCGCAAAGAGTCAGACACGACTTAGTGATAGAGCATGCACACACAGTAAAGTCATTATCTGTCAGGCAGTCCACTGTCTTCATTTTATGCTAGCTAACTATATTGATGTTCCCTTAAGTTGAACTGAATTAATTTAATTTTAAATAAAATATCCCTAGTTACATTGCTGTGTACAGCATTATCGTTAGCCATCTTGAATCCATCTCTCAGTGATCATAAAATATAGTGCTTGAATGTCCATTAGTATATTTCATTGCTTAACTATCTAGTTCTCCTATATTTAAAGCAAACTTGTAAGTAAATATACAAACTTGTAAGTAAATATACAAACTTGTTCATTTAGTTTGAGATAGAATATTCATACTGATACGAACCTTTTATATTGCATTAAAGTATTAATGGGTTTATTGTTGCCCATGTTGTATTGTTTTAACAGTTGCAACAACACTGTATTATCTTGCTAATGGACAACAGTGAAATTATATAATAAAATGGTATGAGAAAATGTTTCCTAGTTTTATTGACTAGGAAGCATCACAATTAAATAATTCTCAGCTTTGAAATTGTATTACTTTATTTGGGTATTGTGCCTCTCAAAGTTGTAATTTAGTCTTTCCCTTCAACTGTGTTTTTGAACAAAACAGTATTTTAAACAATAAGCTGCCTGTTTTTCTGGCGTTTATGAGACCACATTCCTTTGGCCCACTTTGAAAACAAAGAACCAAAAAAAAATTTTTAGGATCAGTAGTGCATTCTTTTTATGTTAGTGTCATCTAGTATAGCTAGGAAAAGATCTGATTCTGTAATTTACTACACATACTTATTATATCATTTGAATGAAGATTGCAATCTGTTGCATACAAGTCTTTGCTATATGGAGTCATAATACCTGTAACAACCTATTAGTCCACGAAATTTGTTCACTTTGTGTTTTCCAAAGTGCTATCATAGTGATATTTGTGTTTGTGTATGTAATAATCACAGAATTGTTGTTGTTCAGTTACTAAGTCATGTCCAACTCTTTGCATCCATGGACTACAGCATGCCAGGCTTCCCTGTCCTTCACTATCTCCTGGAGTTTGCTCAAACTCATGTCCACTGAGTTGGTGATGACATCCAACCATCCCATCCTCTGTCGTCCCCTTCTCCTTCTGCTCTCAATCTTTCCTAGCATCAGGGTCTTTTCCAATGAGTTGGCTGTCTCATCAGGTAGCCAAAGTATTAGAGCTTCAGCTTCAGCATCAGTCCTTCCAATGACTATTTAGGACTGTTTTCCTTTAGGACTGACTGATTTGATCTCCTTGCAAACCAAGGGACTCTCAAGAGTCTTCTCCAGCAGCACAGTTTGAAAGCATTAGCCTTCTTTATGGTCCAAATTTGACATTTGTATATGACTACTGGAAAAACCATAGCTTTGACTATATGGACCTCTGTCATGAAAGTGATATCTCTGCTTTTTAATACACTGTCTAGCTTTGTCATAGCTTTCCTTCCAAGGAGCAAGTGTCTTTTAATTTAATGGCTATAGTTACCATCTGCAGTGATTTTTGGAGCCCAAGAAAATAAACTCTGTCACTGCTTCCACTTTTTCCCCCTCTGTTTGCCATGAGCTGATGGGATTGGATGCCTAATCTTATTTTTTGAATGTTGAGTTTAAACCAGATTTTTCACTGTCCTCTTTTAACCCTCATTAAGAAACTCTTTAGTTTGTTTTCTGCCATTGGAGTGGTATCATCTGCATGTCTGATATTTCTCTGGGAAATCTTGATTCTGGGCTTGTGATTCATCCAGCCTGGCATTTCACATGAAGCACTTTGTATATTGTCACCCTGCTTATTTAACTTATACCCAGAATACATCATGAGAAACGCTGGGCTGGAAGAAGCACAAGCTGAAATCAAGATTGCAGGGAGAAATATCAATAACCTCAGATATACAGATGATACCACCCTTATGGCAGAAAGTGAAGAACTAAAGAGCCTCTTGATGAAAGTGAAAGAGGAGAGTGAAAAAGTGGGCTTAAAGCTTAACATTCAGAAAACTAAGATCATGGCATCTGGTCCCATCACTTTATGGCAAATAGATGGGGAAACAGTGGCTGACTTATTTTTCTGGGCTCCAAAATCACTGCAGATGGTGATTACAGCCATGAAATTAAAAGAGGCTTACTCCTTGGAAGTAAAGTTATGACCAACCTAGACAGCATATTACAAAGCAGAGACATTACTTTGTCAACAAAGGTATGTCTAGTCAAGGCTATGGTTTTTCCAGTAGTCATGTATGGATGTGAGAGTTGGACTATAAAAAAAGCTGAACGCAGAAGAATTGATGCTTTTGAACTGTGGTGTTGGAGAAGACTTTTGAGAGTCCCTTGGACTGCAAGGAGATCCAACCAGTCCATCCTAAAGGAGATCAGTCCTGGGTGTTCATTGGAAGGACTGATGTTGAAGCTGAAACTCCAATATTTTGACCACCTGATGCAAAGAGCTAACTCATTTGAAAAGACCCTGATGTTGGGAAAGATTGAAGGCAGGAGGAGAAGGGAACGACAGAGGATGAGATGGTTGGATGGCATGACCAACTCAGTGGACATGAGTTTGGGTGGACTCCAGGAGTTGGTGATGGACAGGGAGGCCTGGCATGCTGCAGTTCATGGGGTTGCAAAGAGTCGGATACAACTGAGCGACTGAACTGACTGACTGACTGAGTCTGCATAGAAGTTAAATAAGCAAACAATATATAGCCTTGATGTACTCCTTTCCCAATTTAGAACCAGTTCATTGTCCCAGGTCCAGTTCTAACTGTTGCTTCTTGACCTGCATACAGGTTTCTCAGGAGACAGGTAAGATGGTCTGGTATTCCCATCTCTTTAAGAATTTTCCACAGTTTGTTGTGTCCACACAGTCAAAGGCTTTCAAGTAATCAATGAAGCAGAAGTAAATGTTTTTCTGGGATTCTCTTGCTTTTTCTATGATCCAAAGGATATTTGCAATTTGATCTCTGGTTCCTCTGCCTTTTCTAAATCCAGCTTGTACATTTGGAAGTTCTCGGTTCATGTACTGCTGTTAGCCTTGTATTAGTATTTATATATACCATTTTTTCTTAATGAGATAAATTGTTATACAGTTGATTTATAAAAAATTGAAAATTATACTTTGATGTTCACATGAGAATATTGATTTTAAATACACTTTTATAGGAAAAACAATGCTATATGTTTTCATTCATAAAATCAAATTAACCAATTTCAAATTATTACTATATTTTTCTGTTTTGAGAGATATGATCCAAATTCCATTGTCCATTATTGAATTGAAATGATAAAGCTAAATCTGGTGCTCAATATCAAAGCATCTCCATGTTGATCAAGTGTCCTAAATTGAAATACTAGTCACTTAAATTTATCTTTTAGGAAGTGCATATGACATTGCTATTGCATGTAAAATGCAGATTTTCTTCTTTTTAAAGAGGAGAAACCAGTATTGATGAAACTTTAGAAATTTTACTTCTGAGAAAGCACCAAGCATCCTACTGGAAGCTATGTCTCTTATGAAACCACGAAGTGGGTATGATGTAGGGTTTATTTAAATGGGTTTGGCCATTGCATCTCAAACTAAAGCTTGCCTCATTCATGATTGTATGATGTAAACTATTATAGACTATTAATTGGTCTTTGGTGAAATTGACATTTTGTGGATTTTTTAAAAGTGCTTATCACTTTTAGACTCAGTCATAAGTTCCATGATTACGGGGTGTGGTTTTACTTTATTTTGAGTAGAACCATATTAAATGAAGGTGGTCCATATCAAAATTGTAAGTTATTAAACTTTATACAATCTAGGACAGTCTCACTGCCCCATTTCAGCCCTTTCTGAGAGACCTCCATCAGGTTTTGGGAGAAGAATCCTAATTTTTCTATTAAAAAATTGATATTGATTTCTATTAAAAAACTGATATTGAGCAAACCTATTTTTAATGAAATCCTTTCCTTTTGCTTAATATGTTTATAGTCTATATACAGAGTGACTTTTTGTAACTCTATTAATTAGTGTCTTAGAAGGATTCTGTGCTTGTACAAATGGAAACATAAAGTGTATTTTTCTGTGCCTCTGCCCTGTGGCAGAAGGGACATCAGTTCTTAAGACTTGCGAAGTACGTATAAGTTAGGAGCAAATGGTGTGAACCTGTGATGTGCGTGTAAGGAAACTGGGACAGGGAGTGGTTAAATGACTTTCCTGAGATTCTGAGTGGTGGAACCAGGCCTAAAATTGTTATTCAGGTCAGACTCAGCTCTTGGTAAGGAGTTGCCCATGAAGAACCATCTCACTCTGACTCTTCTTCCAATTTAGTTTATATTCGTGTTCTCTGACCTAAGGGTGGGGTGATCTGCCTGTCATACCTCCCCTACTTTGTGACTCAACTGTGACTTTCACATGAATATAAAAGAAGGAGAGACTCAGCATTTTAAGGCCATTCCAATGAGCTCCGTGCCAGCTCCACTACTGAACGTGGTGAGACTAAACCTGGTCCAGGAAACACTGACCAGGCTGCTGCTCCAGGTTCATTCCTGTGGTTTGGATCTCTTAGGACAGACATTTAAACTCTCTGGGGATGTGTGCCCAGCTTTTCTCTGAACTCGAACTATCCATACTGATGCCTCCAGATTGATTGAGTTTGTGTTTAAACTTGACTCTGTGTACAGAGAAATCCAACAAAAATAGCCAGGTGGAAGCTTCTTTTTGACCTATAGCACTATGAAATTTTCTCAGAAATAGCTTTCCTTTTGTGTCTCCCCAGCTTTAACATTTTTAGCTAAAAGGAAGTGAGCTAGAAAGGCTGTGGCCTCTATGTCTGTGTCTGTTTCCCTCTTAACTTTCCTACTCTTGTATGTTTTGCTCTTTCTCTGCCTCTAGTGCTCCATGCCTTTTGTTTCTTTGCCTCATCCAAGGAGACAGCAAATTAAATAAGAATTAGGTATTTCCATCATTACTGTGTTCAGTAGAGCTTCACCTGTACCCACACTGCTTAGGCATCATAAGAGTCTTAAGTTGACAAATATTTGAAAAGCATGATGGGCAAATTGGAGGAAAGAAATTGAGCAGAAACCATGCTTAAATATTTAAAGAGAAATATATTCCTAGTCAGTGAAAACTGAAACTATACCACCATTTAGGGAGTGAAGGAATTCTAATGTCCTCTTTCTGTTAGAGAATGTTATATAGTATGTCCTAATTCTCTAAATGGACATATTTAATCATTAATCAAAATTGGAGTTACTGTTTTATCATTGAATGGATGGAACAAAATTCCTTAAAATGTTTTCCATGACCATTTGAGATAGAATGGGCTGTGCATATTAGCTTCTCCTGAATATCTTTATTTTGAGCCATAATCTAGAAAAAAAACCATCTTATTTGCACATAAGTAATCCATACCTAAACCCACTCCAGTTTTCTTGCCTGGAGAGTCCCAGGGATGGGGGAGCCTGATGGGCTGCCATCTGTGGGGCTGCACAGAGTCGGACACGACTGAAGCGACTTAGCAGCAGCAGCAGCAGCAATCCATACCTATGAAAGCAAATCTTTTGAAATAAGATATTCTGTCCTCTTCTTCTTAGATGTGATTTACTGAATTTGACCAGTCTGAAAATCCAAATGATCCATAAAGAGTTAAAATAATATCATAGTAAATGATGTTCTTGGGAATAATTCATTTTTAACTTTTGTATTATGAATAATCTATACATGCTATTTTACAGGCAACACATATTTGTAAACTTCCTCATGCAAAATTAGTATGTGTAACAGGGATATTATTAATCACTTCACTTGAAAAATTATAGCTTATTATTTTTTAAAATTGCCAAACTCTCTGAAATGTAAAAAATTCTTGTACAGATATTCCTTTATATGAAAAGAAATTTAGTGTTTATCTTGAAGATTTTTTTAGTTCTAAATAGAAAATTTATTAAAAAAATTTCGGATCATCAAATTTTAACATTTTTAAACACTACAGGACAAATAGATATTCTCTTTTTCTTCCATTTAAAATATCAGTCTAGTGTGCCCAACGTATTTCAAATATCATGGTTCATAAATCATTTATTTAACAAATGGTTGTTGGATCCCGAACATGCAGCAGGAACTTTTCTGAATATTCAGGATATTGGGACAAACCATACAGATCCCTGCCTTCATGGAGCCTATATTCTAATAGTGGGAGACAGAAATTAACTTGTAAACAAATAAATGATTAAGCATTTCAGACATAAAAAATTATTGGAAGAAGTGGAAAACAAAAACATACGATAGAGCTTGTCTCGGATGGGATGGGCTGCTCTTGGAGACATGAATAATGAAAAGTAGCCAAGCAAACGAATATTTGGGGGAAAAGTTTTTAGGCAGAGGGAACAGAAAAAGCAACGGCATTAAGAGCAGGAAGAAACCTGGCATATTTGAGAAACAAATACAAAGCCAGTGGCAGCAGAGTCTCATGGCCATGGTAGAGGGTAACGGGACAGGAAATCAGAGCAGAAGGCAGATTTCAGGCCTTGTGGGTTCTCTTGACCATGATAAAGAGTTTGACTTTTATTTAACTGACAGTGCATTCTAATTTTTAAGGTAGTAGAAGCAATTCTTTTTGAGACTCTCATAAGAGTTTTCAGAGATTAATTATGTCTTCTAAATCCCTGTAGATATATCTGTAACATTCATTGATATCTTAAATAACAAGAGAAAAATAATTTAGAAAATTAGAAATCAATGGTAGAGACAAGATTAGACTTCAGTTGATATAGTCTAATAAAATGGTCTAAACATAGGTATCCTAAACTGTGTCATTTTCTTGAGATACTGGAGTATTACCTATATAATTAATTTTAACCCTTGCAGCCATTTTGGGTCTGAAATTAAGTTTTTTTTTTTTTTTTAAATCTAAACAGAAAATTACAAATCCATGTTTGAGAAAAGTAGTCACAAAAATCATTGCAGTTTCAATATGAGTGTGTTCTTTGACTATTTCCCCATAGCAGCTTTGGTTATAAACAAATCAGATACCAAGCAACAACCAATATGGTATCAGAATTTATAAATGAATTAAATAACCTAATTACACATATTTTGCTTCTTACAGGTAATGGCCTAAATGCCCTGAAATTCAGTAAGTGAACTAATCCAATTTCGTGATGATCTTGAATCATCTTTGAGATTAGTGTGCCTCTTCATGTATATATTGCTTATGTGAAAATACTTAAATGTGCTTTTCAAATATTTGTAGACCAAGTGTAATGCTCTACTGAACTTAACATTAAATACAGTGTGCCAGACTTTTGATTGATTATACTTTGGCATATTTCAGGGCTGTTTACTTTTTTCCTAGACATTTTTCTCAATAGAAGACAAAGCTATTAAATTTTTTGTTCTTTCATGTAATATTATTTATAGGACATTTTCAAAAATCACATAATTTAGGAGAAAGTGTTTTTATTTTGCAAAGAAAAATTGAATTATTGTTGTTGTTCTTCAAGCTTCTTTTCTTGATTTCCATTTTGTTTTGTTTCTAGGGTTAATTAATTATGTAATGTAAATTGCTTTAACATGGAGCAGTTAGCTGGAATGATATTTCTATCTCCCAGACTAGCAGTTCCTCAAGTTAAATATTAAACATATTAATAACAAACCAACATATAATTCAAATATATATTAAGCTTTAAATAGTGTTCTTGGAATCTTATTTAAGCATAATGATAGTGAAGTCGCTTGGTTGTGTCCGACTCTTTTCGACCCCATGGACTGTAGCCAACCAAGCTCCTCCGTCCATGGGATTTTCCAGGCAAGAATACTGGAGTGGGTTGCCATTTCCTTCTCCAGGGGATCTTCCCAACCCAGGGATCGAACCCTGGTCTCCCTCATTGTAGGCAGATGCTTTACTGGTCTTTTAATATTGAGATGTCACTAAATATCAAATATAAACTGTTACTTCAAAAAACTAGTGAAAGGCTTTAATAAAAACAAGAAAGTGATTAATTTTCTTCTATATGTACAACCATGCTTATGCTGTGGAATGTACAGTATACAACATGTTCTCCTCTAGTTTGGACTGTAAAATATACAGCGTGTTGTTTTTCTCTAGTTTCCACTCACTAGAGACATAAGACATAAAACTAATATCAAAAAGAATATAATGCACACTAAGATAAATGATAAAGAACAGCGTGTCTCGTAAGTGCTATGCAAATTTAGAGGAGAGAAATAGACCACCATGTGCAGAAGCTAAAGATTTTATGTGGGAAGTGACGGTGCAGCGTGGGGCTGCATATGTGGCTGGGTTTAGAAAACACCCAGGTAGGATAATAGCAGAAGCAAAGACACTGAGGTGACAAAGAGCACAGTAAACAATATTGTCTGTGATGGGAGATTTCTTTGGGGAAAGAATAGAATGGGTAAGTGGTCTTGGATGTGTAGAGGTCCTTAAATTCTAGGCTTTACTGGGATTTTGGTATTACCATAAGGCCTTTGGAATCAGTGAAGGATTTTGACCTAGGGAGCAAAGTGAGGAATGCAACCTTTTAAGATTAGCAAGGTGAATTTGAGAGGCCTTAATAGTAGGCCGAGAATTTTTACATATGGTGTGGCATAGATACACCAACCTATTTAGAGGGAGAGACTAAGGCGTGATTCTGTACTAATTTCATTGTTAGTGAAATATACAAAGTATTTCGAACATTAGCAAGACGGTCAGGTTAAAGAGTATTAACTTAGTCATAGTAAAAAGATGGGCTCATATTTTCCTAAAGCAAATACAATTTGAATTTCTCATGCTAAAAAAACCACATTTTATTGTATATATTAGATTTAAATGGAGACAGTCTGTAAAGAAGGATGTAAATGGAGCACACGTATTTAACCTTGATAATATCCATTATTTTAAATGACCATTTCAAGGTGAAAATTACTTTTCAGTACTCTGTGGGGTATATTTTTCATACTATAAAGCACATCAAAAACATGAGCAAGAATACTGGAGTGGGTGGCCATTCTCCTCCTCTAGGGGATCTTCCCGACCCAAGGATTGAACACGCATCTGCTGTGTCTCCTGCAATGCAGGATTATTCATCCACCGAGTCATCAGGGAAGCCCCTAAGAGCAACCACTGTAGATTTTGTAACAAACAGAATAACCATATCTTTATATCTTGTGATAAAGTATAGCTTATTGTGTGATAACTCTTAATAAATTGATTCAGAAAGCTTTTTCTGGAAAGAGCATGAGGAAAAGAAATTGAACAGTGATAGTTGCCTTTCCCAAGTTATGCTGCTGCTCAGAGATTCTTAGACCTGCATAGAAGGTTATGTATGTGGAGAATCTGTTCCTACCAGTGAGCTGAGGAGCCCTAGTTTAGGCTAAGGCATGTGTGGAAAATGCTGCTGAAAAAACTGCTGTTGACTTAGACTGGCAGGCCATTTCTGAACTCAGGTCAAAGTCCCTCCAGAAGGAGTGAAAACTAACTTTTCAATGGCACAGTTCTCTGGTGGTCAAATTTACTATTGTATACCATCATAAAATCTAGGTGTACATGTATCCGCAGCACAGGATGTAGTTAAGATACAAGCACTTCACATTTGGAAAAACTGTGTTATACAGTTAGTTGTAATATAACCTAATAATAGAATAAAAATGGACCCCAAATTGGAAAAATCTGTACAACTCTAATAACAATTTCATTTCGTTTTACACTTAAATATTAATTTACTGACTTTTATTTTGTTACCACTGAAGTTAATAAAATTGAAAAGTTAAACATTTGAAAGTGTACAGAGACATAAAGATGACTCATTGAAGGTCTGTAAACGTTTCTTCTCCATTTCTGAGGTTAGAAAGAATAGAAGAGAGAACAGAGAGGGGAAGTATCTGTTGGGTACTTGTGTAACTCCAGGCTTTACTTTGCATTGTTATTTCTCAGAGCCCACATTGATGCTTTGTTTTGTTTGTCATTTAGGAGACTACGAACACTTAATTACTTAGTTTCACAGCTACTTGTGATTGCTAAGGTCCACATTTATTAGTACTTACAGTCCTTTGTGAACTATTAGTCCTTTGAGGGCTTCCCCTGATGGCTCAGCGGGTAAAAACAATCCGCCTGTAATTCAGGAGGCACAGGGAGCATGAGTTCAGTCCCTGGGTCGGGAAGATCTTCTGGAAAAGGAAATGACAGTCCACTCTAGTATTCTTGCCTGGGAAATCTCATAGACAGAGGAGCCTGGTGGGCTACAGTCCATGGGGTTGCAAAGAGTCAGACATGACTTAGCAATTAAACAACAACAAAAACAATGAGAATGAGTGATGCAAATAATCAGAGCTGTTGGAAAGATGAGACTAAGACAATGCTTTAGGAAAAGATGGATATAACTCTACATACTTGGCAGATGTTTGCCCTTCTCAGCCAGTGTGGATTTTAAAAGGAAAGAACAATGGCTTTTGAAAAAAATTATTTTACAATAGAAAGGCAAAAAGCATTTTATTCACTAATATATATGATACTGTGCTTTATTTCTTGTATATTAAGTTTAAAAATAATCCATCAGACTTATTGTGGAGAAAACATTTCTCCTAAATCCTTTAAATTTCTTCTTAGTGCTAGATGATCTTCATATATCCATTTAAATTCTCTGAGAATGTGTTCTACTTCAAATGTAAGTCCTTTGGAGGACATGATGCTTTGGAAAGGAAGGGAAGAAGAGGGCAGAATGCCCAAAGGATTTGTTGTACCATTTTTCAAAGCAGAGGCCAGCTGTTTGGGAACTAGAATTAAAATGTAAATTATCAAAGGGGAATAATGAGAGCCATTCTTTTCAGACAATGTCCAATGCAATCACAGTGAGAAAAGGGTTCAGGGAGATTTTCTACTATGCACAAGTCACAAATGAATTGAAAGGCTAGGAGGGAAGTGATTTACAAGGAACTAAGTGGACACAACCCACAGATTGTCTAGGACTCTGGGTAGTTGAATTAATTGAGGAACAGTACTTCAATTCTGCTGGGACTGAATCCAAATTACAAGATAACGGTGCACAGAACTGAGGAAGTCACTGCATTAGTACCATAGCAGGACTGTAAATTTAACTATAGTGCTGGCATGAGTTGCATTTCATGTGGTTTTATGAATCAAAATAGAGGTCTTTGAATACAAGGCAGTGCCACATGGGAACAAAATAGGAAGATTATGCACGAGCTTGGTCAAAATTTTTTGTGTTCACAGTAGAACAAAAATCTATGAGAGCTTTCAAATCCAAGGATTTTCACAGATAAATTAGTTTTTATTTGTATTATTATACAAATTTAAGTACTTTGAGAATAAGTCCAAAGGGCTACACATAACTCTTGTAGGTATATGTTCATTTGAACTTGGTCTAATCCTAGTATTTGGTGTCAATCAGACATCATAGATCTGTAATGAAGAAAACAACTATCAGTGAGGAAGGAAAACTATAAATATATTGATTGAGTTTTGTACAAACTATGGAAGTGAAGGAATAAAAGAACTTTTTAAAAGTTTGGGGCTTGGGGGGTCATACACATTTTTATAAAACATTCATCCATGATTTTGCCTTTTATATGACAATAAGGTTTATATAAGCTAATGAATAATTTCTGTACTATTGAAATAGCTAAGGACTAGGTCTCAGTTAGTGCTTGAAATAATAAGAGGCTTGATTAGCCAATAAATGTTTAAAATTATGGCCTCTTCCTCCTCCCCCCACTGTCACCTAAACACACACACACACACACACAATATCTTATTTGGTTTGGATCCATTACTATTACTGGTCAATTGGTTCCATTTTTAAAGCTTAGCAAACACCTGTATTCTGCCAACCCTCTATTTTGTATCTCCAGTTTGGGGCTTCTTTCTGAGAGTCGGACTCCTATACCGCACTGCCTGCTGAGTGGCTCCACTTAGCATTCTGTAGGCACCTGAAACTCATTATGTTCGTAATGAAACTTATTTCAACATTCATCCTAGATTCTTTTTACAGTCTCTATTTTAGGTAATGGAACTATTCCAAGTCAGAAACCAAAAGTTATCCTAGACTCCTAATGTATTTCCTAAATATTAATTTCTTTCAAATTTTTCTCTTTGTCTCTACTCTCACTGAATTGATTGTCCATTTAGTTTATTGATTTTCTTGCCTCCAACCTTTTCACATTATATTCAGTCTTTAGAAGAATGAAAGTGATTTTTTTTTAAACTGTTTATCTAGCCAGATCACTCTTCTGTTTAAAATCCTCCCTTCAGTGTATTTTTAACATAACTGTAAAGCTATGCAAATCTATAAGCGTGATATCTTTTCCATCTATTTTCAGCCACTGCCTGCATTTTGGCCTCTCTCAGAACTACCAAACTTACTATAGGTCTCCCCACAAACTACTTGCTCTAGTCTTTCCATTATGCCCGCCCCCGCCCCGCTGGCCCCGTGGCTATTTGTTTTCCAGACTTCCCAGGTGGTTCAGTGCAAAGAATCCTCCTGAAAATGACGGAAACCCACCGCAGTATTCTTGCCTGGGAAATCCCATGGACAGAGGAACCTGGCAGGCTATAGTCCACAGGGTCGCAAAAGAGTCAGACATGACTTAGTGACTAAACAGCAATTGCTTTTATCTTGCAAAACCAGATCAGCTTTTGTATTTCTCTCCTGCTGGATATTTATGCTTCTTGAGGAAAGGAACCGTCGTATTCGTTATCATAAATTCAATACCTAGCAGAGGGCCTGGCATACACTATACACTTGATAATTATTTGTTGAACTGAATAATGCTGGTTTATGATTCTGTTTACCTTTTGCTATTGATTGCTTTGATTAAATGGATGCTTGTCTGCAACGCTGAGTTTCCATCCATGGAGTTAACTTTGGTCAAATACTTAAGTATACCAAGTATTTTCCTCATTAATTTACGCTCTTAATCTCTTCTCCATCCACTCAAAGAGCAGTTACTTCATGTTTACACCCAAATCTGAGTAAAATAAAGGCTTCTTCACCTTAGATTATTGCTTTCTTAGTGGGTTCTTGTGAAAGTTCACCGTGATGGAGAACTTACTTGGCAATGATATCAGCATTTCATAAGGTGAAGAAGGACACTAGTGTGCTTGAAGTCTATATTGTTTTGCTTTGTTGTTGTTGCCCAGTTGCTCACTCATGTCCAACTCTTTGCCGCCCCGTGGACTACACAGGCCAGGCGTCCCTGTCCTTTACTATCTCCTGGAGTTTGCTCAAACTCATATCCTTTGTGTTGGTGATGCCATCCAATCATCTCATTCTCTGTCTCCCTCTTCTCCTCCTGCCCTCAATAACCAGCATCAGGGCCTTTTCCCGTGAGTCAGCTTTTTGCATCAGGTGGCCAAAGTATTGGAGCTTCAGCATCAGTCCTTCCAATGAATATTCAGGACCGATTTCCTTTAGGATTATCTGGTTTGATCTCCTTACAGTCCAAGGGACTTTCAGGAGTCTTCTCCAGCATCACAATTCGAAAGCATCAGTTCTTCGGCACTTAGCCTTCTTTATGGTCCAGCTCTCATATCCATACATGACTACTGGAAAAAGCATAGCTCTGACTATACGGACTTTTATTGGCAAAAGTGATGTCTGTACTTTTTAATGTGCTGTCTAGGCTTGTCCTGGCTTTTCTTCCAAGAAGCGAGCGTCTTTTAATTTCATGGCTGCAGTCACCATCCACAGTGATTTTGGAGCCCAAGATTATTTTGTTTAGGTTAACTTAATTTAAAGGTGAGCATTGATTTGCCAAGAATATTAACCATTGAAACCAACAAACTGATTGGAAGTTTGGCATATTTGTCTCAAATCAGTGATGGAAATTAGGACCTCCAACTTTTACTTTTCTTGGAGACTAAAATAGAAATTTGTATGACTTTTCCATCCAATATTTGTTTTTGCTGTAGGATTAATTATGTTATTTAATCTCAGTAAGAAAATTAATAATTTATGCCTAAATAATATACAGTGAACACATGAATACTAATTAGTATATTATAATTAAAAGACTTGAATTACACCTGCATTGCACTGTCAGGTCAAGTGTAAGTATACATTCCAGTTAAATCCAGCCAGTCAGTATTATGTATAAGGAGACAGAGCTATTGGTCTAAAATTTGAACTTGAATTGGGTTGCTAATCTGAATTGAAATCTTTGGTAAATTTTTGGTTGCAGTTTAATAAAATTACTTTTAAGTAGTTAGAGGGAAAATGAAAATTAGAGTATAATTTAGATTCCATTACACTGACTTCTCCAGGGGTATGTGAGTTATTTATTTAACCTGGAATTTAATTATAATGACTATTTTCAAACTGAGTCATCTTTGAGATTGAGACTAGTTTACTATTCAAATATCCATTGAAGAAATGTGAAAAACATTATGTTTCTGCATTAAATTTTTTTAATTGGAGGCAATTTTTAAATAGTGAATTTAAAAATTCTAAAACATTTTATAAAATGCCACACTTCAGAAAATATTTGGTTGTTACATTTAAAAAATCATAAATCAAGGAGCTGTGGGGCTCCTCTGGTGATCCAGTGGTTAAGTGGTTAAGACTTCCTGCCTCTGTTACAGTGGGTGTAGGTTTGATCCCTGGTTGGGGAACTAATATCCCACAGTCCACTCAGCATGGCCAAAATGTTAAAAAAAAAAAAGAAGAAGAAGAAGAAACTATGATGCTGGATGGATTACCAGCATTACTCTGAAGAAGACATGATTTGTCATTTTAGTTTGCATGCAGCCTTGCTTGTGTCTGATTCTATAATCAGTAACTTTCCAAGAAGGATATGGCATATTTCTGTATCCCCATTCAGTTTTGGATTTATAATCTAAGAGAATTATTCTAGTATTCAGATACTAATCACGGTTCAGTTCAGTTCAGTCACTCAGTCATGTCTGACTCTTTGCAACCCCACAAACGGCAGCACGCCAGGCCTCCGTGTCCATCACCAACTCCCGGAGTCCACTCAAACCCATGTCCATTGAGTTGGTGATGCCATCCAACCATCTCATCCTCTGTCGTCCCCTTCTCCTCCTGCCCTCAATCTTTCCCAGCATTGGGGTCTTTTCAAATGAGTCAGCTCTTCGCATCAGGTGGCCAAAGTACGGGAGTTTCAGCTTTAGCATCAGTCCTTCTAGTGAATATTGCAGTGAATATCCAGCAAGGACTGGTTGGATGTCCTTGCAGTCCAAGGGACTCTCAAGAGTCTTCTCCAGCACCACAGTTCAAAAGCATCAATTCTTCGGCGTTCAGCTTTCTTTATAGTCCAACTCTCACATCCATACATAAGTACTGGAAAAACCATAACCTTGACTAATGTCTCTGCTTTTCAATATGCTGTCTAGATTGGTCATAACTTTCCTTCTAAGGAGTAAGTGTCTTTTAATTTCATGGCTGCAATCACCATTTGCAGTGATTTTGGAGCCCAGAAAAATAGTCAGCCACTGTTTCCCCATCTATTTGCCATGAAGTGGCCATAGGACTGGAAAAGGTCAGTTTTCATTCCAATCCCAAAGAAAGGCAGTGCCAAAGAATGCTCAAACTACCGCACAATTGCACTCATCTCACACGCTAGTAAAGTATTTGGTTAGAAACACTTAAAAATGATGGAGCCCAGACTGGTGTCCTGTGATGAGCTAGAGGGGTTGGGTGGGAGGAGGGGAGGGAGGCTCAGGAAGGAAGGGATAGATATATGTGTGTGTGTATAGTTATGACTGATTCAAGTTGTTGTATGGCAGAAACCCAACACAAAATTGCAAATCAATTTTTCATGAATTAAAAAACATAAAAATTTTAAAAAATGGTTCCCTCTTGAAGAAATTTCAGAAATCACTGATAAAAGCACAGTCCTATTCTAGCACATCTAGTGGGCAATAAGGACAACTAATATCATTATTGTCTTTTTGCTTGCTAGAGAGGGGTTTCTGTTTACACTAAAAGAAAAAAAAACCAAACACTGTGGGATGCACAATGTCAATTTCTGCTTTGCCAAGAGTGATAGTGAACATACATGAAAGTAAAACCTACATCATAATCATTGTTCAGAACAGATTGAGAAGAGTGTGGTTTCAGTGTTTGTGTTTTCTTAAAACCCTAAAGCTATGTGACACTGGTGTTTCGGCAGAGAAATTGCAACACATTTAAAATATGTAGCCAAAAATATGGGTGGAGCCAAGAGAAAAGTTAGTACTCTTGTTTCTTTTTTTTTTTTTAGTACTCTTGTTTCTTATGGAAAAGCAAACATCGCTCAGAACATAAGATCCTACTGGGCCCATAGATAGTCTGCTTTGAGAGTAAGATGTCATTTTTATGTGACATCTTAACTATGATGGCTTATAACAGATGATCAAGAAAATCATGTTCTATCAACAGAACTAAACTTGGGAATGATAATCAGATGCATTCGCAAACCTTTCAGACACCCACATCTTCCAAGAAAATTACTCATAATAGCAATTTTGCTTTGAGGTATTAGGCAGCGTGTTTTGGTAAAATGTGCGTATAAACTCAACCAGAAAACAAAGCGTTTCCTTTCTTTTTGTCTATAGGCCATAAAACATACCATAAACTAAATGAACAAAAAGCCACATATTTTTTTGACAATCATAAACTAAGTATCTTTGTTTCCTGCCCGTTACAGAATGCCATAACAGAATTAGTTTTACATCATGAGATGCATCTGCAAGATGCCACACAAGCAAATGCTAAAAATTATTTGGATTTGAGGGGGTAGATAAGTTTATAATGGCTCAGTTTAATTCCATACTGTAGTTATAAGCTTGACATGCTTTTAGAAAAAGTGAAATTATTTTAGAAAAGCGTCACTTTTCATATACTTTCTTACAGTTCTATTCATTAAAGTAACAAACAGAAGTGAAGGAAACTTTAATAGACCGCTGAATGTGGTCCTGACAGACTATACCTGGTGTTCTTTAGATTTATATTAGCCTTTTGTCAACAGTTTGATTGTAGTTGCATCCAAGGGTCTGCCTGGGATTATTTTTCCTCCTTTGACTTAGCTTTAATGTTACAGTGTATATTTTATCTTTTTTATTGAAAAAGAAAAATCCCAAGAATAGCTTGGGTATACTTACCCACCCTGCCACCATCACCAATCTCAGTTTAAAAATTAAAAATAAAAGCTTTGTACATTAAATTATTTTGAAAATGTTGGCTATTTAATGAACAAAAATGAAACACACTGTAAATTTACAGTGGTGGAATTTTTTGGTGTGTCTGTAGTTAACCTAGAACTATCTGGACATGAATGAGCCAAGGAAAGCAATTTTATAGTAACAACAAAATCGTCTAAAATTATATTATTAAAATAGACAGGAGGGGAAGGAGATTCTAGCTGTCTTATCTCTCCACCCAAGTTTGAATAAATATACCTGGTTTTTCTCAGATCATGGTAATCAGTTTCTTCTTTGTGGAACTAATAATCGAGAGACTCAAAAAGTCCGCTTCCTCACACCATTTTACTATTTTATTTAAGTGGAGTAAATTCTGCAGAATTTAAATTCTGGCCTCCTATTGAAATTTAATTTGTCCATGCCAAATTCAAATACAGAGAGCTGTATTCATTTCCCAAGACTTCAAAAGTTTGACAGTGTCAGTTGGAGAGCAGATATTTTCTTAGATCTTACCTGTCTAGGTACTCTAGGTAGGACTGTGTAGGTCCTTTAAAGCCAGCAATTATTTTCTTCTGGCAGAACAGTAGCTTGCTTCTGCCCACGTCTTCTTTCCTTTTCTGGAGCTAATATCTAGCTACATGACTGGAGGAATGCAATGAGATACCACAGTAGCTGCCTGGCTTTTTCTCCCAGACCTGAGTTTTACATGGACCTGAGACTTTGGCCTTCCTGTTGTGTAGACTAAGACACCCTTTGTGTTCAGGTCTTCTGGAGTATCAGTATTTAGCCTATTACGCTAGCCCATTCCACATTTCTGGAAAATGTGGTAGCCACTACATACTACTGGTACTTATGCCTGTGGTTTATGAACTAGAAAAATATGAAGATGCCATACCTGAAGTGCACCTTCAAAATGTCATTATTAGAGTCCTACTACTAAGGACTTGAACCCACTTCCATTAGGTCCTCTTTGATTTAATGCCTGATTTTCATAGGGGTTAGATAGGGAGCTACCCAAGTTCAGCACCTTGGCCTAACAGAGGCAACTGAGGACCAACTCTTAGGTTGTAAATGCCATGAGCCTTATTTGCCAGTATGGTGCTGCTGCTAAGTCGCTTCAGTAGTGTCCGACTCTGTGCAACCCCATAGACAGCAGCCCACCAGGCTCCCCCATCCCTGGGATTCTCCAGGCAAGAACACTGGAGTGGGTTGCCATTTCCTTCTCCAATGCATTAAAGTGAAAGTGAAAGTAAAGTCGCAAATTGGCTGGATCATAGTAGATGCATAACATAGATTTTCTTAAATGAAAGAAGGAACAATAGGGTAAGAAAGCTGCTTCAGGTCCAACAGACACAAATATTTAGCAAGGGCAAGCTCCTTAAACCAGAACTACCTGGTGGCTCGGATGGTAAAGAATCTGCCTGCAGTGCAGGAGACCTGGGTTCACTCCCTACATTGAGAAGATCCCCTGGAAGAAGAGGATCTTCTTCTTCTTGGAGAAGGAAATGGCAATCCACTGCAGTATTCTTGCTTGGAAAATCCCATGGACAAAGGAGTCTGCAGGCTCCATGGCCTTGGGGTCACAAGAGTCAGACACGACTTAGCAACTAAACCACCACTGCCAGCATGCACTAGCATGCTGGATGCTGGATTTGAAACTGAAACTTTTTTTGAAACCTGAAAGAGGGCATGGCAACTCACGCCAGTATTCTTGCCTGGAGAATCCCCATGGACAGAGGAGCCTGGCAGGCTACAGTCCATGGGATTGCAAAGAGTTGGACACGACTGAATGAATAAGCACATGAGCTCCTTATCCCAGAACTACAGAAATTCTTTGAGAAGGACAGATTAAGAAATCCCGATGTTCAAGGAAGCCCTTCCTTCTCTCTATAACATAAACTTGTGTTTTCATATCAAGTCCGACCTCTTCTATCAAGCTTTCCAACTTTCACAGTCTGTACCAGTGACCTCAAACTATTTTGGTAGCTTACCGTATACTAAAACAGCAGTGAGCATATAACCTAATGCATATTGATTTTATGATATTTTTAAAAATTCCATAGATTAAACTGTTACATAATTATAAATATAAAAATAGAAATTAAAAAAGACTGAATTAAGCAGGAAATAAAGAGTAGCTTTCTTTTGAAAATCACAATAGCTTTATTAACATCTCAAAGGCAAATTTGAGTAAATTTTATCATTAATGAATTTGGATATAAATCTATATTATACATAATCACCTTGTTTCTAATTTCTTTGGCTGACTTCTTGTCAGATTGGTATAGGCTTTAGTCTTGGTAACATGTGACATCTGATGTGTTAGATGTGTAGGGACTAGGTGAAGCTGGCAATGCCAAGGACAGTTCAGTTCAGTTGCTCAGTCGTGTCCAACTGTTTGTGACCCCATGGACTGCAGCCCACCAGGCTTGCCTGTCCATCCCAGAGCTTACCCAAACTCATGTCCATAGAGCTGGTGATGCCATCCAACCATCTCATCCTCTGTTGTCCCCTTCTTCTCTCACCTTCAACCTTTCCCAGCATCAGGGTCTTTTCAAATGAGTCAGTTCTTTGCATCCAGTGGCCAAAGTATTTGAGTTTCAGCTTCATCATCAGTCCTTGAAATGAATATTCAGGACTAGTTTCCTTTAGAATGGGCTGGTTGGATCTCCTTGCTGTCCAAGGGACTCTCAAAAGTCTTCTCAAACACCACAGTTCAAAAGCATCAGTTCTTTAGCACTCAGCTTTCTTCATAGTCCAACTCTCATATCCTTACATAACTACTGAAAAACCATAGATTTGACTATGTGGACCTTTGTTGGTAAAGTAATGTCTCTGCTTTTTTAATATGCTGTCTAGTTTGGTCATAGCTTTTCTTCCAAGGAGTAAGTGTCTTTTTATTTCATGGCTGCAATTAACATCTGCAGTGATTTTGGAGCCCAAGAAAATAAAGTCTGTCACTGTTTCCATTGTTTCCCCATCTCTTTGCCATGAAGTGATGGGACCAGATGCCATGATCTTACTTTTTTGAATGCTGAGTTTTAAGCCAACTTTTTCACTCTCCTCTTTCACTTTCATCAAAAGGCTCTTTAGTTCTTCTTCACTTTCTGCCATAAGGGTGGTGTCAAGTGTCGGACACGACTGAGCGACTTCCCTTTTACTTTTCACTTTCATGCATTGGAGAAGGAAATGGCAACCCACTCCAGTGTTCTTGCCTGGAGAATCCCAGGGACGGGGGAGCCTGGTGGGCTTCCGTCTATGGGGTCTCGCAGAGTCAGACACAACTGAAGCAACTTAGCAGCAACAGCAGCAGCAGCAGCATCTGTGTATCTGAGGTTATTGATATTTCTCCTGGCAATCTTGATTCCAGTTTGTGCTTCATTCAGCCTGAATGAATGAATGAATGCCAACGAATACATTGGTACTTTTCATGATGTACTCTGCATATAAGTTAAATAAGCAGGGTGACAATATACAGCGTTGATGTACTCCTTTCCAGATTTGGAACCAGTCTGTTGTTCCATGTCCCATTCTAACTGTTACTTCTTGACCTGCATATAGATTTCTCAGGAGGCAGGTAAGGTGGTCTGGTATTCTCATCTCTTGAAGAATTTTCCACAGTTTGTTGTGATCCACACAGTCAAATGCTTTGGCGTAGTCAATTAAGCAGAAGTAGATGTTTTCCTGGAACTCTCTTACTTTTTTGATGATATAACAATGGATGTTGGCAAGTTTATCTCTGGTTCCTCTGCCTTTTCTAAAACCAGCTTGAATATCTGGAAGTTCACAGTTCATGTATTGCTAAAGCCTGGCTTGGAGAATTTTGAGCATTACGATGCTAGTGTGTGAGATGAGTGCAATTGTGTGGTAGTTAGAACATCCTTTGGCATTGCCTTTCTTTGGGTTTGGAATGAAAGCTGATCTTTTCCAGTCCTGTGGCCACTGCTGAGTTTTCCAAATTTGCTGGTATATTGAGTACAGCACTTTCACAGCATCATCTTTTAGGATTTGATATAGCTCAACTTGAATTCTATCACCTCTACTAGCTTTGTTCGTAGTGATGCTTCCTAAGGCCCACTTGACTTCACATTCCGTAATGTCTGGCTCTAGGTGAGTGATCACACCATTGTGGTTATCTGTGTCATGAAGATCTTTTTTGTACAGTTCTTCTGTGTATTCTTGCCACCTCTTCTTAATATCTTCTGCTTCTGTTAGGTCCATACCATTTCTGTCCTTTATTGAGCCCATCTTTGCATGAAATGTTCCCTTGGTATCTCTAATTTTCTTGAAGACATCTCTAGTGTTTCCCATTCTGTTGTTTTCCTCTATTTCTTTGCACTGATCACTGAGGAAGACTTTATGTCTTCTTGCTATTCTTTGGAACTCTGTATTCAAATAGGTATATCTTTCGTTTTCTCCTTGGCCTTCAGTTTCTCTTCTTTTCACAGCTATTTGTAAGGCTTCCTCAGACAGCCATTTTGCCCTTTTGCATTTCTTTTCTTGGGGCTGGTCTTGATTACTGCCTCCTGTACAATGTCACGAGCCTCTGTCCATAGTTCATCAGACACTCTGTCTATCAGATCTAATCCCTGAATCTGTCACTTCCACTGTATAATTGTAAGGGATTTGAATTAGGTCATACCTGAATGGTCTATGGTTTTCCCTACCTTCTTCTTTTGAAGCCTGAATTTGGCAGTAATGAGCCAAATTCATGCCATGATCTAAGCATGGCAGCCACTGCCAGCTCCCAGTCTTTTTTTTGCTGAGTGTGTGGAGCTTCTCCGTCTTTGCCTGCAAAGAATATAATCCATCTGGTTTTGGTATTGACCATCTGGTGATGTCCGTGTGTAGAGTCTTCTACACATGAGTCTTCTCTTGTGTTGTTGGAAGAGGGTGTTTGCTATGACCAGTGTGTTCTCTTGGCAAAATTCTTTTAGCCATTGACCTGCTTCGTTTTGTACTCCAAGGGCAAATTTGCCTGTTGCCATGTATCTCTTGACTTTGCACTTTTGCATTCTAGTCCCCTAAAATGAAAAGGACGTATTTTTTGGGTGTCAGTTCTAGAAGGTCTTGTAGGTCTTCACTGAACTGTTCAAATTCAGCTTCTTCAGCATTACTGGTTGGGTCATAGACTTGGCTTACTGTGATACTGAATATTTTGCCTTGGAAACGAACAGAGATCATTCTGTCATTTTTGAGGTTGCATCCAAGTACTGCATTTCAGGGATTCTTGCCCACAATAGTAGATATAATGGTCATCTGAGTTAAATTCACCCATTCTAGTCATAGAATATGGTGAAGTAGAAGGACATGCACTCATCTTCTCCTGCAAGAACTTCAAAATTACAACTCACTGCTGAACAACAATTGACAGGAGACTGTTGGATCTCACCAAAAAAAGATAACCCACATCCAAGGGCAAAGGAGAAGCCCTAGCAAGACGGTAGGAGGAGCAAAATCGCATTTAGAATCAAACTCCGTACCCGCTAGAGATGCTCGGAGGGCTCAAAGAAACCTTGTGCACACCGGGACCCAGAGAACCCACAGAGCCTGAGCCAGAATTGTGTTTGAGTGTCTCCTGTGGAAGTACAGGTCATCAGTGGACTGCTGCAAGGTCAGGGGCTCTGGGTGCAGTAGACTTGGGTATGGCATAAGCCCTCTTGGGGGAGGTCGCCATTAACCCCACTATAGAGCCACCAAAACTTACACAGGACTGGGGAAACAGACTTCTTGGAGGGCACAAACAAAAGCTTGTGCACACCAGGACCCAGGAGAAAGGAGCAGTGACCCCCAAAGAGACTGACCGAGACTTGCCCGTGAGTGTCCAGGAGTCTCCGGCGGAGGCGTGGGTCAGCAGAGGCGTGGGTTTGGCGGTGGCTGGCTGCAGGGTTGGGGACACTGAGTGCAGAAGTGCCTGCATGAGACCTTTTGAAGGAGGTCTCCATTATTTTCATTTCCTCCACCGTAGTTTGGCCTCAGGTCAAACAACAGGGAGGGAACACAGCTCCGCCCATCAACAGAAAATTGGATTAAAGAGTTACTGAGCTTGTCCCTGGAGAAGGCAATGGCACCCCACTCCAGTACTCTTGCCTGGAAAATCCCATGGACAGAGGAGCCTGGTGGGCTGCAGTCCATGGGGTTGCACAGAGTCAGACACAACTGAAGTGACTTAGCAGCAGCAGCAAAGCATGTCCTTGCCCAGCAGTACAAGACCCAGTTTCCCCCACAGTCAGTCTCTGCTATCAGGAAGCTTCCATAAGCCTTTTATCCTTCTCCATCAGAGGGCAGACAGAAAACCACAATCACAGAAAACTAACCAATCTGATCTTATGGACCACAGCCTTGTTTAACTCAGAGAAACTATGAGCCATGCCATGTAGGGCCACCCAAGATGGGTGGGTCCTGGTGGAGAGTTCTGACAAAATGTGGTTCACTGGAGAAGGGAATGGCAAGCCACTTCAGTATTCTTGCCACAAAAACCCCATGAACAGTATGAAAAGGCAAAAAGATAGGACATTGAAAGATGAACTCCCCGGGTCGGTAGGTGCCCAGTATGCTACTGGATATCAGTGGAGAAATAACTCCAGAAAAATTGAAAAGATGGAGCCAAAGGAAAAACAACACTCAATTTTGGATGTGACTGGTGATAGAAGTAAAAACTCTTCCCTGGTGGCTCAGATGAAAGGCCAATGCTGTGAAGAGCAATATTGCATTGGAAGCTGGAATGTTGGGTCCATGAATCAAGGCAAATTGGAAGTGGTCAAACAGGAGATGGCAAGAGTGACCATTGACATTTTAGGAATCAGAAAACTAAAATGGACTGGAATGTGTGAATTTAACTCAGATCTATCTATCTATCTATCTATCTATATATATATATAGATATAGATATAACCATTATATCTACTACTGTGGGGAAGAAATGCCAACTTAAATATTTATAACAATTCATTTATTCCTCTTAGTAAAAAATGTAAATGGAGTTTCTAACATTTACTTCCTATACTGCAATAGAGCCCATGTATTTTTACTGTTATCACTTAGTAGTTGAATATCTAAAACTTTTTATTATTTGCCTTCGCTCAAGTATATTTATATACCTAACCATTAGAATGTCTGTAAAGGACATGAAGGTCATATCTTACACTTCAGTATCCTGTGTATCACCTGAAAACACCTGTAAATAATGTTCAAAAATTTTTTGATTAAGGACTATAGCTAATTGGAAAACCCTATTTCTTGATAATTTTTGATTCATTACAATAATCTAAAGAATCAGAATCTAATAGGAATTACTTTAGTTACCTTAAAATGGGCAGAATGGTAGATGATATGAAAAAACTATTTGAACTGTCTTGCAATCCATGTACTCCTATACTGGAGTGGGTTGCCGAGATCTCCTGGAGAAGGAAATGGGAATCCACTCCAGTATTCTTGCCTGGAAAATTCAATGGACAGAGGATCCTGGCAGGCTATAGTCCATAGGGTCGTAAGAGTTGGACATGACTTAGCGACTAAACTACCACATACAGTAGTCAGATGTAATTATTAGAATTTGCAAGTTCTCTTATGAAAGAGTTTTATTTTTTTTCAAAGCTATTAGCAAGTTCAAATTTTACGTTTTATTTCCCCTGGCTGATATCCTTTGGACTGGTAAACCAAGAGATAATAATCCAAACCCATATAATTTGAATCTGAACAACTGAGTTATTAATACTTACTCTCCGAAACTGCTGTTTATACCCTTTGATACTGAGGAGTCATTAAAATGAAGTTGGGCCATGTTAGGGAGGAAAGAAGTTTTTTTATAAAAGATTCATCATTTATTCCTCACCCCCTGACTCTGCCTGCCTGGTTGCGGTCGGGGAGAGGGTCAAGGCGGGGAGTGAGTATAACCCTCAGGACCTACTTCATCCAGGCTCCTGTTCTCTCTGACTTCTTGCTCTACTTTAGTCACTAAGTTGTGTCCGACTCTTTGCAACCTCATGAACTGCAGCATGCCAGGCCCCTTTATCTTTCACTATCTCCTGGAGTTTGCTTAAATTCACGTATGTTGAATCAGTGATGCTATCTAATCATCTCTTCTTCTGCTGCCTTCTTCTTCTTTGGCCTTCAGTCTTTTCCAGCATTAGGGTCTTTTCCAGTGAGTCAGCTCTTTGCCATCAGGTGACCAAAGTATTGGAGCTTCAGCTTCAGCCTCAGTTCTTCCAATGAATATTCAGGGTGGATTTCCTTTAGGATTGATGGTTTGATCTCCTTGCCATCCTAGGGACTCTCAAGAGTCTTCTCCAGCACCACAATTCAAGAGCATTAATTCTTCGGTGCTCAGCCTTCATTATGGTCCAACTCTCACATTCATACATGACTACTGGAAAAACCATAGCTTTGATTAGATGGACCTTTGTTGGCAAAGTGATGGCTTTGCTTTTTAACATGCTGCCTGGCTTCTTTTGGGTTCAGCAGAAGGGAAGCAAGAATGGTTGATCAGTGGGTGGGAGAAGAAAAAGGTCAGGTATTTATCCACTCTTCTCCTCTTCCCTCTGCTGCTGAGAATGCCTGTGTCTCCCTGGTGGATAGGGCAGGCCCCTATCCCTGGCTGTAGCTTTTATGGAGTCTGGTCATACTGTTTTTTCTCTTTGCTCCTATGTCCCAGGGATGAAAATAGCTTTGTACTTTTCTAGTTTCTAGTCGGCAACATCCCTTGTTGGTTTTGTTAACTTTATCCACACCTCTAAAGAATCCCCTCCTCAAAATCCCACTTTTCTGATTGGACCATGACAGATACCCGTGCTAAACAAGGTTGGAGTATTTAATACAGATCTGAAGAAAATTTGCTGCTGAGTGTATGCAGGCACAGCTGCAGGAGGCTAAGAATAGCTCTGTTTGCAGCATCTTTTTTTTTTTTTTCTTCAGAATCTTTTGCAATTCTAAAGTACTTTGGAGGGGTTCAGTAAGGACTTTATCTCTCACTGCCAGTGTTTCTCTTGTAATCTGATTCTCTCTCTACTCGTTCATAAGAGCCTGATATTGGAAGTTACCCTTGTTACTTGACCACAACAGAATTTTAGAATTGATGAACTTTAAAGAAGCATACCTCAGCCTTGCATTTATCGTTTCAACTTTCTCTCTCTAATTTTGTATAGAAAATCTGTATTGATTGTAAGTGAAATTTTAGGCAACACCAAGTTGATGTAGTAATAATTAAGGACCCAGAAGAACATCTTGAAATCAAACAAGGTCTTTTTTCAAGTCTTGCTTTCAGAGTAAACCTGATCATGTCTTTGAGGTTAAGAGTAAAGTTAAGATCATGTCTGTGAGGTGAGAGTCCAGGTAGTTTTCTCCTCTACAGATAGACCTGTGATCTCTAGAAGCTGACTGAGATGGGGGAGGGTTGACCTATATGCAAATAAGAAAGACCTATTTCTAGGAGCTATTTAGTTTCCCCAGCTTCTTCAAGGAGATAAAACCCGCTTTCATCTAGTCTCCTGGCAGGTCCTTCTCCTAGAAAGGCTTTCCATCCAAAACTCTCCTCTCTCTTTTTGAGCATAGACGAGTTTCTTTAGTCTAAAGATCTCCTTATACATTTTGTATTTTCTCACACACCTAAGGGGGGAAAAAAAAACCCTGTGGTATTTTAGTACCCTTTTATGATATTCTGGGGCGTGTCCCTAGGCATCCTATATTCTTCCTGCCTTTGATAATAACATTTCTTCTGACAAAGTATACCTTCAGAATGAAACTGTCAGTTGCAATAGAATAAAAACATTGAAAGATTGATCCAAATTTTTACATTTTTGATAGCAGTATGTTCGGTTCTGCAATACACAGTCCCATCTGTCATATGCTCCTCCATCCCTCCAGTTCCTAGGCTGTAGACACCCCTTAGTACCAGCCAACAGTTCTCAATGTAGGTTGAAACATGGAGGGAGGCAGAAAGGTATGCTTTTACTATCTTACCTAAACTCCTTTGCTGAAGTCTTACAGCATTATTTTGTTTGATAATTGAAGGGGATGCATGTAGTTGGTCATTATCCTCTCTACAAACATTGTTGATCTTTCATGTATATAAATAACAGTTACGTCTCTCCATTTTCATATTTACTATAAAATAAATTGAGAATATTTAACCATAACCTTGATTTTTTCCTTCATGATTCTTATGTTCCAGTCCTATAGTTATTTTCTTTATCCATGTTTTCTCCTGCTCATCTATATTTTGAAGATAGACTAGCCCAAAAATGAATTCTGAGCTTATATAAAAACACATATTAGACAGAGTGAAAATGTGCCTTATGGTCTTTGTGTTTTGTACTCTGTTATTACATCTCAAAATGACAGTATAATTGTAGAGACGTTATTTTTTCTTTTGTAAACTATCCGAACCCCCGGATATTCTCTGCTTTAATGATGCATAATCAGCCATTATCTATCTTGTATTTATGCTTTTGCTTAAGAAATTAATGACAAACTGGCAATGATAGTTCTAATTTGGCACTTTTCTTGGCACATTCAGTCCTAAATTAGTCAGATTTCATATGTCAAAAAGATATTATTTCCCCTTAAGAAATAAAATATGAGTCTGAACATTCAATATAAAAATATTCTAAAGTTGAAATGTATAGCTTTAATAAACAACAATGTACCATAACAATTTAAGATGGCTGAAGGTTAGGATTATATATAAATACCCATGACTGTTACTGATTATATTTGTTTTCCAAAAGAGTAAAACCTAAGTCATCCCAAACACATTTGTGCCCATTTTACACTGAAAGTCTTGCAGAGAAAGATTCCATACATCCTCTTAGTAACCAAATTTCTTATTTAGAATTATTTTTATAGAATAAGTTATTTTTCCAACCGTGGGCTCCCTGGTTCTGCATTTATTCAGATGCAGTGTTATGTCAGGAAAAACAGTGTTTCTCGTATGAGTAACTGTTTTATTATGGGCATTAGTAGCATACACAGATGGCACTAGGTAGAGTCACCCTTCCACTGGAAATTTTTTTAAAAATAGCAAATTTTAATGCTCTTAGTTCAGTCAGTAGTGAGTAAAAACTCTCAATCCTAAAATCAGAGAAAAAGAATTTTATATTGTTCATGATCTGAGGCAGGAGTTTATTCATCTAAACTAATGTGTTAGAAAATCATCAGTATGTTCACTGAGTGCTAAATATCTTATACATTTAATAATATTAAATTATAATATTTTATATTATAATAAAACAGTAATATGTAGTAGTATATAATGGCTTCCCTGGTGGCTCAGTGGTAAAGAATCCACCTGGCAATGGCAGGAGACATGGCTTCAATCTCTGAGTCGGAAAGATCCCCTGGAGAAGGGAATGGTAACCCACTCCAGTGTTCTTTCTGGACAGTCCTATGAACAGAGGAGCCTGGCAGGCTACAATCCATAGGATTGCAAAGAATCGGACATGACAGAGCATGCAGCAATAACATGTAATATGTAAATATGTGATAAGAGCTAATCTTTACATACTATATAATAAGGTTTAAGCATGTGCCTTGCGCTCTTTCCAGTGTATATAATCATTTGCTGTTGTTGCTGCTGCTAAGTCGCTTCAGTTGTGTCCGACTCTGTGCGACCCCATAGACAGCGGCCCACCAGGCTCCACTGTCCCTGGGATTCTCCAAGCAAGAACACTGGAGTGAGTTGCCATTTCCTTCTCCAGTGCATGAAAGTGAAAAGTGAAAGTGAAGGCGCTCAGTCGTGTCCGACTCTTTTCGACCCCATGGACTGCAGCCCACCAGGCTTCCCCATCCATGGGATTTTCCAGGCAAGAGTACTGGAGTGGGGTGCCATTGCCTTCTCCAGTATAATCACTTACTCCTTACAATAACCTCATTAAGTAGATACTGTTATTAACCTTATCATACAAATGAGGAAACTAAGGTGAAGGAGATGTTAAGTACTTTGTCCAGAATCACACAGGTAGTTAGTAGTAAGGTGAAAATTTTATTCCATAATCCTAACAACAGGAATCCTCTTTCTTCTCTAAAATCAAATCATGTCTGTTCTATATCTTGTGAGGTGATTTCAGATGTCCATTTGCTTGAAATATTTAAATTAGGTTACTTAGTAATATTTTTCCATTTATTATTCTACAATTATGTCTGATATCTAGTCCTTATTGACTATCACATTTTAAAGGTATGTTAACATATAATGGATTAGCAAGTTATCTTTGGAATTGCTCAGCTCTGTTTGTAGTTGTATGAATTCAGGTCTGTATTCACGATAGCCAAAGCAAAGTGCAAATTTTGTTTACGCTTGTTCCATATGTACCATTTCTTGTAATGATCCTCAAATGCTTGAAATAGAGACACATCTTTAGGAAGATTTTCTGAACAGAATGTAAAAATTATCAGTGTTAAATACTTCTGTAATACGTAAAGCATTAATAAAAATTGCTGCTTCAGATTTCTTTTTAATATATTTAGAGCTGAATGACCCTGTCATATAAATATTATAAAGAAAACTTGCAATAGTGTTTCAAAAATCAGCTTAGAAATCCTAGGCTTGAGGAATGGTCATGATGATTCATGGAGAATAACTGGATTCTCGTTCTTGCCTGTTAATCATTCACCTAGCTCTGAACTTGACTGACATCATCCTTGTGAGTACTACCACTCTGCTGCTGCTGCTGCTGCTACTATTATTAGTCCTACAGCTACCGCCACTGCTACAGCGTTATTGTGAACAGTTACTTAGGTGTCCTAAGTACCAGGCATACTACTAAGCACTATCCACATTTCACTTCATTCTCACAGTGATTTTGTTAGGTTAGTTTACCCCAGTTTTATTGTCAAACCTGAGCATCTTTAATCTAAAGCAGCAATAAAATGAAGTGACTGTCACCTAATCTCCTGAACGTTTTGTCCCTCACCTGCCACTGAGTCATCCTTAAAGGGAGTGCTTAAATGGCCTCTTTCATGTTGTGAGGCACATTTGAGGGGCTAAATGGAGAATCTTCCCACTTTGACAGAGGGAGTTGAAATGGTTTATAACATCTTCCAGTGTAGTTTAGGAATTATATCCTCAGGCTGGGAGAATTGGTTCCCTGCTCACTGAATTAAAGAATGACATGCCTGGGAAGGACTTTATTTTACTAAAGGAAGTTAATCTTTGGAATAGAAAAATGGTCACATTGCAGAACTTTTAGAAGAATAAAATTATTGTTTGTTTTCCCATTCCATCATATACATACATGCATATACATCCACACGTGGATCAAAGAAAGCAGATGGGTCATTTTAATAAGAACCCTACCCCACCAGTAGGTGACCATCTTAATCAGAGTGTTTATTTAGCGCTCTGTTGTGTAGAAGTGTACTCTACATGCATTATTTCATTTAATCATTCAGTCTCTTTTAAAGTGGTAGTTATTATTTTCTTGATTTCACAGATGAGGACACTGAGTCTTAAAGAGAATGAATCTTGAAGACCATGAATGATTTGTTTTTGGCAGCTGCCCAGAAGAGCATTTATGTGGGTATTGCCATATCTGTTCTATATTCACTGAGTCTTGTAAAATTTTAAATTACCCATTTTGTAAAGATACCTGGTAGCCAAATTATCTCAACTAGAGAGCAGTGAGCCAGTTTGCAGGAAATTACTGTGTATGTGCACAAGAGAATCCTATGTCATCACTCAGTTTTGGAAACAAGAATGTCATAATGTAACAAACTATTGTGGCCTCTAGTAATTCTTTCAGTTTATTATTTTTTTTTGAATATGTGGGCTGCTGCTGCTGGTAAGTCGCTTCAGTTGCGTCTGACTCTGTGCGACCCCATAGACAGCAGCCCACCAGGCTCCTCTGTCCCTGGGATTCTCCAGACAAGACTACTGGAGTGTGTTGCCATATCCTTCTCCAGTGCATGCATGCATGCAAAGTCACTTCAGTCGTGTCCAGCTCTGTGTGATCCTATGGACAGCAGCCCACCAGGCTCCTCCATCCACAGGATTCTCTAGGCAAGAATACATTTCCTTCTCCAATGTGTGGGCTACTTAGAATATAATGGAAATAGTGCTGAATTCATGGCCAAAACAGGAAGGTTTCAACTCCAGTTTTCCTACTTATGAGTTCTGTGACCCAAACATTTAACTTCTCTCCAAGCATCAATTTCTTATCCATTAAAAAGAATGAGACTATCTACTTTGTAAACTTCATAGGATCATTGAGAAGACCAAATTCAGTACAGCATATGAAGGTTCTTTGAAAACCGCAGGATACCTGAGAAGTGTTCTGGGCTCATTAGGGATGGGGACAGGGGAAGGGTTAGGCCAGGATATGTCCTAAACATATAGAGACTGAGTTTCCTTGCCGTCTTTGCCTTTCCTTCTTGAGTTAGGATGGTCCAAAGTGAGTTCAGAACTACATGCCACAATATTGCAACATGCCACTATCCAACCATGTGCCACTATCCATTGCAACCATTTAAATGAGTTGCACCTGCAAAAGAAGTCATCTTCATGGCATGTTTGTCCTTGATTTTGCTGTGACTGGCAAATCTGCCTTTTTGTTAAATTAATAAAGGTCACACTGTGTAACCACTGTTGGTTATTAATGTGTCCTAAGCATCAGGATAATAATGCAAGCAAACAGGTAAAATTTTTCTCTCTGACAGAAGTCCTTGTTGTTAAGATGCCAAGAATCCCATTTAATAAAGTAGAATCAGTATAAAGGGCTTGGCTTGACTCCCAGAACAGGAGGTTCCCCAGTGAGAATCCAGTTGTTAGCAGTCTTCATCTTACTGTTTGGAGTCACGGGAGAATATACATTATCCAGAGAAAGCAACACAGAGGATCTGGAGGGAATTATCTCCCCCACACAATTCAAAGACTGTAGAGTTATACCTCTATTAGATGATAGGATGTATTCAAACTATACCCTTTGTTGATTCAAACTTAAAAAGAAAAAAAAGGTAGAAATAAGAAGCAAAGGAAACAGGGAGACAGAGATGAATACCAACCAAAATGGGCTTCCCCATTTGTGACTCAGCAGTCAAGAATCCAGCTGTCAATGCAGGAGATCAGGGTTCGATCCCTGGGTCAGGAAGATCCCCTGGAGAGGGTCATGGCAACCCATTCCAGTATTCTTGCCTGGGAAATCCCATGGACAGAGGAATCTGGTGGGCTGTAGTTTCTAGGGTCACAAAGGATCGAACACAACTTAGCAACTGAACAAATGTGGTATTTCATTGTTGTGTGTGCATGTGTGTGTGCACATCCGCACATGGATGTGCATAGTTTCCTCAGTAAGTTCTGAAACCATTTCTTTCTACATGGAATAGATGAGAGAAATCAGCCACCATAATGTATGAATATTACTAATATATGACTAATTTTGTCCTCAGTGACAATTAGTAAGTATCAGGTAATACTGATGGAGAAGCAACATGGGTAATTTGACAAATTAAAAGCGTTGGGGTGTGATGCTGTTTCATAATGGAGACGTTGGTTTGCTCCAGAAAATCATTGCAGTGCCATAAATTGAGTGACTCAGGTGCCTTTGATTTCATGAAGAAAAAAATTTGTTAGTAACTGTGATCTGGGTAAACTGGGAAGGAATGATTTTCTTTTCTGTTTACTCTCTTTTTTCACCTTCTAAATAATTGAAAAGAGATTTCTTTGGTTGTGGGAAGTAGAATCATTTAAGTAGGTCATTATAAAGTGAAAAATTTAAAGATATAAACTAGTTTTACTAGAAAGTAAGAAGCAAAAAACATAATATTCCAGAAAACCTAATAATTAAAGAGGTGTGTTAATTACTATTATGAGAAAATCATTCATAATAATTCAAGGTAAAAGTATAGCTGTTGTTCAGAAGTCTACTTCCAAAATTAACCTCAAGTGGCTACTTAAATTTCAATTAATTAAATTTAAAGGAAATTTAAAATTTAGTTCCTCAGTTGCATTTTTTCAGGACTCCATATGGCTAGTGGCTACTGTATTACCTCAGAACGTTCCTCATTTTAGTAAACATAAGTATATTTTTAAGATAATACTTAAATTTTCTGTAGCACTTTTTCTCTCAACTTCGTTTTAAAATCTTCGGTTGAAGATCATCTTACCGTGGTGACTTTCAGGAGTCCAGCCTCTTTAAATGAGGAGGAATGTGTATGTAATTATCTATTTACTTGCCTGCTCATCCATCAAGCCCAGGACAATGACACATGCATGTGAGTGCAGACACACACACACACACACCCACACGCATGCTCATGAGCAACTTGAAGACAAGGCTGTGTCTTCTATCTTGCCTTCTCAGTATCCATCTCATACTGATTATCTGGTAAATGATGGAGAAAAAGGGAGATAGAAGAGATGGAAGAAAGGATGAAGAAACTTTTTATACTGAGTCATTATACAGTCTTTCTATAAGTTGATTCCCATCAACTCAAACTTATTCTTCACTTAATAATATGGCCCTTTAAAATTTGTTCTGATAAGTCATGGTATGTCTAATTTGTTTTATTTTATAGAAACTAATAAAACCCAATTTCCTACTATTTCTTAACTTTTATTGTCTCACAAAAAGTGTACATTTAGCAATGCATCCTCTTAATGTTTATGATCCACTTCCAAGTAAGGGCTGACTTTCCCAGCCAGGAGATACTGGAAAACATTTTTCTTTTTCTGATTTCTCCCTGAGGAGAAAATAACTATTAATTTACTCTTTCTTTTTGGATTTTTAAAAGTTAAAAGCAAGACATGCTAGTTAATTAATAAACATCATTATAACATACATAATATAGATCAATGAGGTATAATAATGACACATTTAAAGTAAAACAATCATAAAAATGTATGCACCAAAAGACCAATGCTCATATTTCAGATATCAGGAAACTGGAATCCAGAAAGACAAACTCAGTTGCACAAGATCAGAGAGAAAACCGGGGTTATATCAAACTTTGTTTAGTCACTAAGTCGTGTCCAACTCTTTTGCAACTCCGTGGACTATAGCTCGCCAGGCTTCTCTGTCCTTGGGATTTCCCAGGCAAGAATACTGGAGTGGGTTGCCATTTCTTTTTCCAAGGGATCTTCCTGTTTCCAGGGGATCTTCCTGTCTCAGAGGTCAAACCTGCGTTTCCTGTGTGGCAGGCAGACTCTTTACTACTGAGCCACCTGGGAAGCCCATAAATCAAAGACTATAGGAAAGACCAGATGTAGATTTAGTCTCCAGTTATCCCATGGGTCACCTACTGTAACACCCATTTTTTAAACTGTTACCGAAAAATATAATTGAAATAATCCATGATAGTTTTCTAGTTCCTTTTCTTTCCTTATCTCTGTAGATTCCTCTTTATTGAAGCTTTGAAAAATTGTAAAATACTATTTGCCTAAGTCAAATAAGAAAATGCAGATTTAGTGAAATAAATAAAATTGTTAATGTAGGGATCACTTATTTCTGAACTATCTCCTGTTCCCCAGAGTTAGGGTTCTTTACAAAGTTTCGGGCAGAAAAACATCTCCCTCATTCTGGAACACCCAATTCTCAGCATGATGAATGTTCCAGGTGCTCAAATCACAGTGTTGGGGAATGTTTAATGAGTCACTAGGGCAGATGGACTATACTATTTTTTATTGTGAACAGATCTGTCTACAATAGCACGTCTGGAATTTGAGAGTATACGCCTTGCCATTTTAAATTTCGTGAATGAGTGAAATGGCCTACTAAGATTAATCATTGCATTTCAGTACCAGTATAGGACTAGCGTTTTTCTTGTTAATGTGCCTTTAATTTCTGATTTCTGAGGATTAAATGACATAGGTACTTCAAATGAAAATAGTATGGATTTCATTAAATATTCATAACCATTTATTCCCCACTCTTGAATTAATGTGGTAAAAGTCCCTCCGTGTGATTACTTACAGTAATTTCCATGAAATAACTTAGGTTTATTTAAATTATGCTGTTTAAGGAAGAAAAATGGTTGTGGACAGAATCTTTTTTGTAATATTATCAGGCAATGTTTATTGTTTGGGGAGAGTTTGAGAAAGCTTGAAGGAAACTTTATTTCTGTTTTCCTAAAAGAATGAACTGGTAAAGAGAGGTATAACTCTGCAGACATTAAATTTTATACTGTTGGTTAATTTCAGAAGTGATTGATTTGTTCTAATTCAGCATTCAATTGACTAGCCTACATTTAGTTACTTATCCTGTGTTTATCACTCATATTTTAATGATAAAAATGCCCAGATTAAAAAAACCCAGCTTATAATAAAGATTAAAAAATGTGGATTTTTAAAAACAGCCTTGCTAATTACATAAAGTTGTTTTGCACTACGAATAAAATTTTAAAAATACAAAGATATATAATAAAATTGCCTATTTTATGCCCCTAACAACTGAAATAATTTTGTAATTTTTTTTAAAAAAAGTATTCTATTTTAAATTAACGTGTATAGCTGTGCCTATGTGTGTTTGTATACTAAAACACACAGATCATTATAATTGCGTGTGTGAATAATTGTACACTATTCTATATGCCACCCTGTTCATCTCATGTCATAAATTGCTACATGCGTTTTATCATGAGTGGGCTCTAACCATTTTTTTGCTGTTGGGCACTTTAGTTGTTTCTAAAGGTCATGGTTTAATATAATCATAGAGCTGGAAAGGGGGCTTAGAGAAGATTTAATTCAGTCCCTTTCCTTGTATGTTCTTTTCTGGTAGCTCAGATGGTATAGAATCTGCCTGTAATGCAGGAAAACCTGGGTTTGATCCCTGGGTTGGGAAGGTTCCCTGGAGAAAGGAATGGCTACCCACTCCAGTATTCTTGCCTGGAAAATCCCGTGGACAGAGCCGCCTGGTGAGTTACAGTTCATGGGGTCCCAGAGTCGGAGACAAATGAGCAGCTAACACTTTCTTGTATAATATGATTTTATAGTTAGGACTAAGGTCTAGAAAGGTTGACTTAGACATTTATTTCTTTAGAAAATAAATGTGAGTTATGTAATTCCAGAAATACTTTTTACTTTAAAAAAATAGAAGTGAAAGAAAAATAAACTTAATCTTCAAGCCACATTTAAAATAGAATAAAAAATGTGGATGAGTAATCTATCATTGGGGTGACTAATATATCATTCGCTATAAATATTTTCTTCCCATTTTAAAGGCAAAATGCATTCATATAACAATTGTTATAGTTTCTATCACAATAAGAGAGGGGCACACAAAATATGGCATTTTATAAAAATTTAAAAATGAATTTCCAGTCTCTTCTTCGAGATATGTTAATTGCATGGCTATAAAGTGAGCACATGTTGAAAAGTAAACTTGGATTTTAAAATTCTTTCCATTCTAATATGTTATTGCAAAGAACAATAATACTTTTCGCACTCTAGGATGTAAATACTTGGCATTTAAGTTATATTTCATTTTCTTATATAGTATTGCCAGCACTATAATTTATGGCTTCCACATCAGTCTAAATGATAGTTTAGTTGGTAAATGCCCTTAGGTTTAAGACACATGTCAGTTCTTGAGAGTTTTACTTTTTCTGTTCTAATGGTGTCCAGAGGTGGAATTTAAGGAAAAAAAAAAGTGTATTAATAGGCTATGATTTATTTTCCAAGAGTAGTGTGATGGAGATACCAAGTCTATTCAGTGATAAAGTCCTATGTTTTCTCGTGTCTGTCCCAGTTGAGACAACTGGACAAGGAGTCTAAAGAGTCAGAAACTTTGAACAAGCCGACTTACATAGAAGTCCCATAACACTTCTGAAGAAATAGTTTTTAGTCCAGAGAATACTATTAGAGTTTTGTCTGAAGTGTTCATAGAGTAAAATTTGAGAATAAAATCAGATTCTATCAGCTAGTGGTGCCTGCCTTTGTGAACAATGAAATGGAATCTCTACCATACTCTTTCTCTCATCTGTCTCTATCTCATCTCTCTCCTGGGTTCTTTACTAACATTTCTAGCCTCCAGTTTATGTTTCCCTTGAATGTTCCACTGGTACTTCAGACTCAGAACTTATCACTTCCTCCCGACCGTCTCTGTTTTGTCGTGTTTGTTTTTGCACATAATGGGGTTGGTTCAGTACCTGATCCTTGGTGCTGAATAATCCATTCAATAGAATTGTTCATAGATTTGTGTCTTGTATCTCCAAGCAAGGTCATTGAGTGTTTAAGAAAACTGAAAAAGGGTTTTGTTTGTAGTACAGTGTTTTTTAAGCACACAAAGCCTTAGTTTCAATTGATTGGGAGTTTATCCCTTCAGCTCTCAACCTCACAGTTTTTATGGTTCTTGTGTCTTTGCACAAACTATTCTGACAGATAATGATATGGTATCCTTGCCAAAGGGTTTTACGGATTGCATCCAATTATCCCAAGTAGATGTCTTTGATCTGAGTACATATTACCCTTACTTAGTAGGTGAGGATACAGGAGACAGAGGCACAGGGCAGTCAAGCAATGTGGATGGGACTCGGAGCCAGTCTGACTCCTCTGGTACCTGGGGCTGCCATGTGGGAACATTTCTCTGTGGCCCTGAACTTCCAGGATATGTTGCTTCTGAAGATTGTGGGATAACATCCAAGATGATACTATCAGGACCATGCTGTGAGCCCCAGACTGAACCAGATCATGGAATTTGATTAATAAGAATCAGAGTTTTAGCAGAGATCTTGCATATCATCTTGTTCAATTACTTATGCATGAATTCTTCTATGATCTGAGCTCATTCAGTCTTTACTTGAATTCCTCCAGTGTTAGGGAACTTTCTATCTCTTAAGTCAGCTCTCCACATTTTCCTCATTGCTAGAAAGAGCTTGTGAGAATCAGGCCCCAGCTCATGTTCTTATAGTTTTCACTCATTTGTGCAAGCTCTTCTCTTAAACTATCCACAATATGTCTCACAGTCTTCCATAGGATGGCTGTACCAGGATGATAGCATAGACACCATGCCCCTTCTCTGAGTCCTCTTCCTTAGGATACATATCCTTAGTTCTCTCAAATGGTTCTAACATGGCACAAAATTTTATATTTTATTTTTAAAATTTATTTTTTGCTGGAGTATAGTTGCTTTACAATGCTGTGTTAGTTTCTGCTGTACAATGAAGTGAATCAACTATATGTATACATATAGCCTCTCCCTTGTGGACCTCTCTGCCCGCCCTCCATCCCACCCCTCTAGGTCATCACAGAGTACTGAGCTCAACTCCCTGTGCTTCATAGCAGCTTCGCACTAGCTATTTTACCAGTAAGTGTATACACAGTGTACTTTTTCCAGTGGTGACTAATAGGCTTAGCTTCATTTCTTCTCTGTCTTCTTAGGAAGAGAAGAAGCAGTGATATGCTACTTCCTCCCTTCACACTCAGTCAGCCAGTTTGTCTGTCCATCTCTTTCTTTCTCTGTCTCCTCTCCTCTTGCCTAAGCCAGTGTAGCTCATGCTCGCAGTCTAGTATTGTGAAAAGTAATTTGGGTTTCAGCTGCACACAGGAAGATTTGAATTCCAGCTTACTAGCTAACTCAGTGCACTTCTGTTTCTTCACCTGCACGATGGAAAATTGAATTCTTTTCACAAGTGGTGACAATTAAATGAAATAGTGAATGTAAGAGTGCTTGACTCAATAATAAGTGCTCAAAAACTATGAATTTCCCTTCTACTGTGGGTCTGCATTCTCAAGAGCCCACCTACCAGTTTTATGATGGCTTGCTGCATCAAACACATATGTTTGCTTTCAGAACTTATTCCATATTTTTTTAATATAGCGAATCTTCAGTGTTCAAAATTAGTGTGGCATGTTTGAATTTAAACACTTGTAATTGAAAGAAGTGAAAATCCAAACAATGCTTTGGGTGAGGCAAATGCTGTGCACGAAGAGATGATCATTGGAAACAACGCGTCATGTAGATGAGCAATGCCCCTTGGCACTGTTTTAAAAGCAAAAGAAATAGATTTTACATATGGCAAAGTGCTTATGTATATTTATCCAGCCGGGCATATTATTAATGTGTCTTTAGCTGTTTGAGCTTGTGCTGTACTGTAATTACACATACTTTTTTTCTTCACTCAGACTTCTGCCCTACTCAGAAAAAAAAAAATCATTAAAAATTTTTTTTCTAAAATAATTCCCTTTCCCCTTCCTGTGTTTTAAAAACAGCTGATGCCACTGAATCACAGTGGGCAATAGTAAAACCTAATCAGAAAGGGGTCCCAACTTTTACCAGTACCTTCTCATCCTCACCCCTATCAACACCCTTGACTGTCTGTCTGCATCTTGGTTCCACTCACAATAAGCTTTCAACTTCAAGGTTAACTAGGGGGATCGAATGTGACCACACGACCTTTCTGATTCATCTTTTCCCTAGACTAAGACACCTGGATTCCAAAAGTGAATACTGACAGGGAACACCTTTCTGAGGGTCAAAACCACTTGCATGGGATCTTTCTCCTTTTATTCTATCTAATGAACACAAAGCCCTGCTTTAATAACCTTTTACTAACTGATTTCCTGCAACTACTCTACCCCCCTTCCTCCATGTCCACCATACTGGAGTAGACGTAATTTTGTAAAAACATGAATCTATCAGTTTCCATGTCTTAAATAAATGTCTTTAGTGGCTTCCCATTTGTCTTCTGGCTTCTCATTTGTCCTGACCTAGGGATCAAGCCCACGTCCCTTGTGTCTCTTTCACTGCAGGTGCATTCTTTACCAGCATGATATCCCCAGTACCTTAGCATAGTCTGGCATATGTTAGCATATTCTTATCTTTCATACATATTAATTTGCATAATATTAATTGATAATAGTTGAATAACTAGTAGGTATAGACAACTAATAAAAGTAGGAGCTGCTATAGGAGGGAAGGGCTAGTAATTGCCTGTTGACCAATTGATCTACAATTGTAGGTAAATTTAGTAAAGGAAGTTAGTATCATGCGATTACTTACTAAAAGGTTTGTAAAGCAGTGGGAGCATTGTATCCAAATATTTCAATAATTGGTATCATTCCCCTGCCTGCCCTCCCTCCCCCCATTTAATAGCAAAATAAAGAGGGGAAAGAAAAGTCTTCTATAAGGAAGCCCACTTTCCTCCATTGGATATATGTTATTCAGTTCAGTTCAGTTCAGTCTCTCAGTCATGTCCGACTCTGCGACCCCGTGAATCACAGCACACCAGGCCTCCCTGTCCATCACCAACTCCCAGAGTTCACTCAGACTCACGTCCATTGAGTCAGTGATGCCATCCAGCCATCTCATCCTCTGTCATCCCCTTCTCCTCCTGCCCTCAATCCCTCCCACCATCAGAGTCTTTTCCAATGAGTCAACTCTTTGCATGAGGTGGCCAAAGTACTGGAGTTTCAGCTTTAGCATTATTCCTTCCAAGGAAATCTCAGGGCCAATCTCCTTCAGAATGGACTGGTTGGATCTCCTTGCAGTCCAAGGGACTCTCAAGAGTCTTCTCCAACACCACAGTTCAAAAGCATCGATTCTTCTGTGCTCAGCCTTCTTCACAGTCCAACTCTTCCATGCATACATGACCACAGGAAAAACCATAGCCTTGACTAGACAGACCTTTGTTGGCAAAGTAATGTCTCTGCTTTTGAATATGCTATCTAGGTTGGTCATAACTTTTCTTCCAAGGAGTAAGTATCTTTTAATTTCATGGCTGCAGTCACCATCTGCAGTGATTATGGAGCCCAAAAAAATAAAGTCTGACACTGTTTCCACTGTTTCCCCATCTATTGCCCATGAAGTGATGGGACCAGATGCCATGATCTTCGTTTTCTGAATGTTGAGCTTTAAGTCAACTTTTTCACTCTCCACTTTCACTTTCATCAAGAGGCTTTTTAGTTCCTCTTCACTGTCTGCCATAAGGGTGGTGTCATGTGCATATCTGAGGTTATTGATATTTCTCCCAGCACTCTTGATTCCAGCTTGTGCTTTCTCCAGCCCAGCATTTCTCATGATGTACTCTGCATATAAGTTAAATAAACAGGGTGACAATATACAGCCTTGACGTACTCCTTTTCCTATTTGGAACGAGTTGGTTGTTCCATGTCCAGTTCTAACTGTTGCTTCCTGACCTGCATATAGGTTTCTCAAGAGGCAGGTCAGGTGGTATGGTATTCCCATCTCTTTCAGAATTTTCCACAGTTGATTGTGATCCACACAGTCAAAGGTTTTGGCATAGTCAAATAGATGTTTTTCTGGAGATTTCTTGCTTTTTTGATGATCCATTGGATGTTGGCAATTTGATCTCTGGTGCCTCTGCCTTTTCTTTAAAACCAGCTTGAACATCTGGAAGTTCACAGTTCACTTATTGCTGAAGCCTGGCTTGGAGAATTTTGAGCATTACTTTACTAGCATGTGAGATGAGTGCAACTGTGCGGTAGTGTGAGCATTCTTTGGCATTGCCTTTCTTTAGGGTTGGAATGAAAACTGACCTTTTCCAGTCCTGTGGCCACTGCTGAGTTTTCCAAATTTGCTGGTATATTGAGTGCAGCACTTTCACAGCATCATCTTTCAGGATTTGAAATAGCTCAACTGGAATTCCGTCACCTCTACTAGCTTTGTTCTTAGTGATCCTTTCTAAGGCCCACTTGACTTCACATTCCAGGATGTATGGTTCTAGGTCAGTGATCACACCATCGTGATTATCTTGGTCTTGAAGATCTTTTTTGTACAGTTCTTCTGTGTATTCTTGCCACCTCTTCTTAATATCTTCTGCTTCTGTTAGGTCCATACTATTTCTGTCCTTTATCGAGCCCATCTTTGCCTGAAATGTTCCCTTGGTATCTCTAATTTTTTTGAAGAGATCTCTAGTCTTTCCCATTCTGTTGTTGTCCTCTATTTCTTTGCATTGATCATTGAGGAAGGCTTTCTTATCTTTTCTTGCTATTCTTCGGAACTCTGCATTCAGATGCAGAGTTTTCTCCTTTGCCTTTAGCTTCTCTTGTTTTCACAGCTATTTGTAAGGCCTCCCCAGACAGCCATTTTGCTTTTTTGCATTTCTTTTCCATGGGGATGGTCTTGATCCCTGTCTCCTATACAATGTCAAGAACCTCCATCCATAGTTCATCAGGCACTCTGTCTATCAGATCTAGTCCCTTAAATCTATTTCTCACTTCCACTGTATAATCATAAGGGATTTGATTTAGGTCATACCTGAATGGTCTAGTGGTTTTCCCTACTTTTTTCAATTTAAGTCTGAATTTGGCAATAATATATGTTATTATTACCTTGAAAATGTTGTCCATTCTTTGAGAATAAGGGTTTTTAAAAATTCCAAATAAGGGAACATTTTAATGATAACCTTGAGAACACATAAACCTGGTCTCTTGCATCTTCTGATTTTAGAAAGTCCTAATAGAAACTCATGCAAATGAACTATTTCATTTTCACAGCTACAGTGCAGAGGAATAAGTCGAATTTTACAGTTAAAAGAATTTCAGAGTCAGCTGAGCTGCTGTTTATTCCCTTCCTCCTCTTCATTGTAAAGATTTTTCCATTAGGGTTAATATACTAGGTATGTTATGAAAAGCAGGCAAATGCGTATTATGGAGCTATTGATTTTTAATTTTCATTTGGAGCCCCTCTGGGATGTTACTAGTGATGCCCTCAGAGCAAATGTGTGTCTGGGCAGTCAGCCAGGGATTTACATCAGCAACCAGGTTTATTAAGGAGAAAATGGGCCCCTTAGAATTATTGCAGGTATATAGCAGCAAGCTGAAAAGTACAGTCAGGCTTTCTGCTTCCTTTTGGCCAGAGTTCTAATGGGTGGAACCAGCCCTGAGTTTTGTTGGACTTGTAAAGTGACCCTCCTAAAGCTCAGGGCTAAGTGACTGTCAGGAAAAGTGGAAGCTTTCAGTCCACACTTTTCATTGACAAAAGATTGAAAGCAAAATCCATCAAATTACTGACAGAGGCATCAACCTTGAAACGTGTGTAGTGAAAGAAAATCTAAACACTAATTGCTAATGACTGTCTGCCTCCTGAATCAGGTTTGAGGGAGGATTGATAAAAGCATAGGATTAAATAACAGAAATGAAGGTTCAGACGATTCTGAAGAATGCTCTTGCCATCGCTGAAGTTGCTTTGTCATTGGTTTGTGTCTAAGAACAGACAACTCTGAATTTGGATAAAATAGTTACTGCACACTATTTGATGTGGGGTTCTCAAGTGGCTCCGTGGTAAAGAAATCTGCCTGCTAATGCAGGAGACACAGGTTCGATCCCTGGGGCAAGAAGATCCCCTGGAGGAGGAAATGGCAACCCATTCCAGGATTCTTGCCTGGAAAATCCCATGCACAGAGGAGCCCAGCAGGCTGCAGTCTGTGGGATCGCCATGAGTTGGCCACGACTGAATGAGAACGCGCACATACAGTATTTGGTAGAATTGAAGTATTCAGTTTGTAGGAAGTTTAGAGATCTTCTAGGCTGGTCTTGTTTTATAGAAAAACAACAACAAAACTTGTGGATTGGTAATTGTCAAGCCAGTATGAGGGATTTCACGTGGTTTGGGTATATGTTTGTGGTTTTTCTGCTCTCCTGATTCTCCGTGTATCAGCCTGAGAGCTTTGATGGCTGGGGCTGTGATCCGAGTTCCAGGGCCAGGGTACTGCTCTCTGGCCTGCCTTGGGTCAGACCCTTCTCAAAGTCACAGAGCATTGTCCCTACCTCAGCCATTATTGGGCTTTCCACCCAGCATAGTGGTATGTTTGTCCTGGTCTATCTCTACCACCTAATATCATTGCTGAAACTGAGTTTTGTTCATCTGTGAATTCCACATATTTTACACAGTAGTTGGCAGGCTGTGGTAGTGCACAATAATTATTCTTTGCTGAGAAAATAAATGATAAAAAACTGATCTGTAGCTTTCTACTCAGTGACATTTAGGAGATTTATCAACAAGTAAAAATATTTTCCCCCCTCATTTTTCTGAGTATTTTTATGGAGACTATTTAGTTGATGAAAATCAATTTGTTATAGAGCTAGGGACTTTAGGGTGAGGAGGCTAGATCAGGGCCTAGGAGTAGAAGGTGCTCTAGTAATATATATATTTGAGGGTTTGGCATCAATTAAAAATGTTTTTATCAGGCGATCTGTATAACTTTATAATATGAGTTATCATTCTGAAATGTTAAATTTTAATTTAAAAATTTGTGCTTGGCAATAGCAACAGATATGAGATACAATTGTTAATGTCACTGTTTAGTTGCTAAGTCATGTCTGACTTTTATGACCCAATGGGCTGTAACCCACCAGGCTCTTCTGTCCATAGGATTTCCCAGTCAATAATCCTGGTGTACGTTGCCATTTTCTTCATCCAATAAATCTTACCAACCTAGGGATTGAACCTGTATCTCCTGAGCCCATGAGATACAATAGAGATATATACATATAGTTTTCTACTTATTAGATAGTTTGGCCTATTAAATAAAAAGTTACAGAAATTCTTAATAGAGCCCTCTGAAGTGTGTTTGAGACTAGTTACTACAGAACTTAGATATGAAACAACTAGTAATAAATTAGAACCTATTGGAAAATAAAACTAAAATTTATAAATCAGTAAATTATAAAGTACTCTCTTAAAACACCTATAAAGTACTCTGTTAAAATCCCTTGGCAAACAGTGACTGAACACATCTTTGCTGCTGCTGCTGCTACTGCTAAGTCGCTTCAGTCATGTCTGACTCTGTGCGACCCCATAGATGGCAGCCCACCAGGCTCCCCCGTCCCTGGGATTCTCCAGGCAAGAACACTGGAGTGGGTTGCCATTTCCTTCTCCAGTGCATGAAAGTGAAAAGTGAAAGTGAAGTCGCTCAGTCATGTCTGACCCTCGGAGACCCCATGGACTGCAGCCTTCCAGGCTTCTCCTTCCATGGGATTTTCCAGGCAAGAGTACTGGAGTGGGGTGCCATTGCCTTCTCCAGAACACATCTTTATGCCCTAGAATTTCATAGAATATATTGTTAAAAATAGTATTGCATATTTCCTCTTAAGATTTCTGGGGGAAAATACTAATATTTCCAGTTTACTGTATTTATTTACCCTAGGCAATCCTTGCATTACTGTTTTCTTTGGTTTCACCAGTTGATGGTCTACCCCTCCTTGCTTTATGCACATTTTGCCATCCTGATTTGTGGTGTTTTCTGACATTGAACCAATCCAGGGTCAAATTTAGAAATGAGTATTCATTACCTTAAATGCTCCCTACAGTGGTTAACCCAAGAAGAGCTTGAGATATGGGCATTCCGCCAGGAGGTGAACCAAAGCAATTTTGGTTACAGCTGATTTGTGGTTTGATCTTTGCAGATGTACTTCACTTTGATCTCAGTTTTAGGAAGTCATTGCATTCAGTGGAGCCAAATGTGGTAAGTGCCTGAAGACAGTGACTTAAGTGCCTATGTTTTATCAGCTGGATATCTTTTCTTAGCCAGAATGAAAATTATGAGTTCTTCACATAATTTATATGATAATAGAAAGGCAATTATATAGCTTTTAAAATGATTAATGATTGGCTATTCCGTTGGCCCACGGACAATACATTATCTATAGGAAAAGGATTCTCAGTACTGGTATCTGACAGATGGTTTCCCAGTATATTCAGTATTCCTGCAATTGGAGATCAGTATTGTTATGAGGAAGGGTGAGGGAACTCTTTTTTGTATATATTTTTTCAAAGATATTCCAAATTGTGTATGTTATTTATATATATATTTTACAAATTATATTTGTTATTACACAAATGTATAGTACTACAAAAATTAAATTTGCATATGAATAACAAATAGCAAGTTAACTAAGTCACAATAGGACAAAGGGGTGCTGCTTACAGTTTGAAATAGGTGATTTTTCTGCTAAGTAGAATTAAGTAATATTTTACTACACAGTAAAATGCATGGATATTGTTACTTCAGGCTTACACATATAAATATGTGTAACTTTAACCCTAAAAGTGAGTATAGAGAAAGCACATATCACTTTATTAATTCAGACAACAGCACTTCTGAGTATAATTTAGACATGTTTTATCCTTTCCCTCCTGACCAGGATGATTTCAAATATAATTTAAAAGAGAGACTTTTGCAAGTGAAGACTTTTCACTTTGTTAGGCTTCCTTGAGTTTAAAGTGTTTTCTCTAGTAATTCTCTATGTGTATGGAGAGGAGTGAATTTTAGCTCTATTCCTTATCTTGATACAACAGGCTGGAAAATTGATTTATGGTTGTATATCCTTAAATGCAATCTATTATACTGAAGCAATTTGCTTATGTCATGAAGTTTTTATAAAGGAGATAACATCCTTTTATGCATTTATACACATACACATATCATAGATAAATCAAACAGTGAATGTAAAACCATCTTCTAATCAGTTCTTAAAAATACCTATTTGTAAGATTTTGTCTTTTATTTACTATAAAAAACATAAATTATGGGTGGAATTTTATTCTTATTCTTTTTGTTTAAACCATTGTATTCAACTCAACTGAAAAGCCGAGTGTGCCCTTTCATTCCCACCCCTATGCAGTTGTCCTGAGTACACAATCCTTTATGAACATTAAGGAAAAAAAATTTAGTGGTAAATGTTTAATAGATATATTTTTAACTAAGAATATATATACTAGGGAGAGCCTTACGAAACTTATAACCAGAAATTATCTCAGTAGTGAAATTCAACTTAGAGGTCAAATCAATATTGCTATGTTCAAATGGGAGAAGGAAATGGCAACCCGCTCTAGTATTCTTGCCTGGAGAATTCCTGTGGACAGAGGAGCCTGGCAGGCTGCAGTCCATGGGGTCACAAGAGTCGGACACGACTTGGTGACTGAACCACCACCCACCATGTTCAAATGGGAATAGCCACCTTTCTGGTTTTACGCATATTCATAAAAAGTTTTTGTGAACTGTAGTTGTTAGCTTCTATCAGTTCTAAAATGAGAATCAATCTTTGTGTCTCTGCATTTTTCTGTTTTTTAACAAATTTTTACCTTAATGCTATACAATCATCTCAACTGTGTTGAAAGATATATGTGTGTGTGTGTGTGTATATATATGTATATACATACACACTAGTTACAAGAGATATGAATAAGGTGAGTCTTGTATTCTAGAGCCTTCTATGAAAAGTCTCTAGGAACACTGTAAGAGAGAACTAATATGAAGTCAGGTAGTACATGGTGCGTATTTAGTAAACAAAGCTTTCTCTTTTTCTCTCAGACTAAAAAACACTTTTCATAGTAAAATAATTTTATACTTTTAGATGGAACATATTTTCTTATAGTGAGAACTTCTTAAGAAACACATTCTTTATCTTTCAAGATAGAGGAAAGATCCTTTAGAAGAAGCAAACATTTAAAAACATCTTTTAAAAATTGTTGTGAATTTTAAGCTGAGACCTCCTTTAACGATATGATTGTGGATACTAATTTTGGAAATAAGAGGCATATCTATCTAAAAGAGATAGCAGTTAGTTAGAAACAAGATCCATTGACCTCAACATGAGATTGTCTCCCTTACTTTGGAATGAAGCATCTTAGTAAACAGATGCTAAAGCAAGCGCTTCATCCACAGAAGGAGGTAAAATAGCCAAACCTGCAGTGGTCTTCCCCACAACTGTTTTTTTGTTTTTCCCCTTCATTTTGTTATACTTATAATTCAGGCCGTCATTTAGGAAATACATTACTGCTTACCACTAGCTATCTTGAAAGTGAAACGTACTATTCTGGTCAAAGCCCCATTTCCCTAATGGTGATTAAAACTGGGCAGAGAGCCCGATGTAATAAAAACAGTCTCAGAGCTTTTTTACTAACCTTCGTCTGGGAAAAGCAACATTGGAGGTTTTATTTCTTGAAAAATGCACAACGTCCATATGATTAAATGCTCTTCAGTCTCTTTTCAGCCACAGGCTGCACATCCAGGCCTTAATTGTGCCAGCTGTTCTCTTAACCCATCACCTAAATATTGCTCTCGAATGTAATCTGTCTTGATAGAAAGCCTTTTAACTTTTCTGTTTTACAATTCATCTTTCTTATATGCCAAATGAAACATCTTCTTTCATTCGAGAAAAGTGAGCTCTTGGGAGGAAAAAAATAAAAACAAAGATTTTTTTCTTTATTCTGTGTGTATTAAGGCAAATCCCTTTTCCTGTCTTAATTGAAATCAGTTAAGCGTTCACGAACTTCACCACAAAGACTGAATGAGCTATTTTTCTTTTTAAATGAGGCCAAGTCTTGTTGGCACCCGTGACGAAGACCATCCTGTGCAAGGGCAGGTTGCCAGCAGGTTTCACATTCAAGGCCAAGGTTTTACTGCGTTTGCTCAGCTTCTTCCACAGTCTGCAGTGAAGCCACGGTGAAGGACAGGGGCGTGCCTCCTGCACTTGTATTATTGTCTGTGCTTTTCAGTTGGTGGATTTGGAAACAAAGAAAGAGATCCATTCACTTTCTCTCTTGCAAAAAAAGGAAGGGACTGGGGGATGCTGGGTGAAAGATACATAATAACCCAGGGCCAATTTTGCAACCTCTTGTGAGGCTTAAACCATTTCAAAATAAAGAGTCATGTTAAAAAAAATAAAGGATAACCTTAACTGCTAAATGTGAAGAAATCAAACTGTAACATCTAAGTATGGCTCTATCTTTAAAAAAAAATCAATTAAAATAAGAACAGAATAAAAATAAAACAAGGGTTTTTTTCTTTTTGTTGGCTTAGCTACATACATGTGAGCTACATACATACATAAAGCCTTACTATGCTTTAACACTGTAATTACACTTACTGGGGGGAAAAAGGGCATTAGGTGATTCTTTAAACAAAGCAAAGTGCATTTTAAATGGCTGTTTAAGTTTGTTTCTGTCTCTGTATCTCCATGTCTTCCCCCGCCTCTCATTTTTCCTTCTTTCCGTTCACTCTGACAATTCTGACATTAAAAATATTGCTAGATTAATTCTGTTGCATTAAGAAAGTACCTCTCAGGCCAAAGTTTTATAAAGCCTGGTTTAGATAAGTGGGGAGAAAAAAAGGAAAAACAAACAAAAGATCATAATAAACATGTCATTATTGCTATAATTACCTATAAGGGAAGAACACCAGTTATAGTAGTTAGGAACCTAGCTTCTGAAATCAAGCAGCTCATATTCAAATCCTGATCATGGCTCTTATATATGACCTTTAATGCCTAATACCTTCATTTTTAAAACATGGGTTAACACAGTATTATCTGCCTCTGAAGTTTATTAAAAGGTCCATGTGAATTAGTATATTTAAAGTACTTAGAAGAGTGCCCAGCTTAGAATACTCAGTAAGTATTAACGTATTTAGCTAACTAAAGGCAAATATTTAGTACTGCTAAGTCTTCAAAATGTTTCTGTATATTTGAAATACAGCTTATAAAACTTCTTTTGAGAAGATCCTGAAATACGAGCAGGATTTCGTACTTTGGTACTGCTTTGTGGACACCCGTTACATCACAGCTACTTTGACTCTCCCGTTGCATAGTCCACTTTTCAAATGTATGTCAGTCAGGTACATGTAAATAATTTAGTTTCTGCCGGTGTTTGTCATACATTATTAAAATACCAACTTTCTGTTGGTGTCTTCAAATTGGTAACTTACAACTGCTATCTTCAAATGATCATAAGGTCCTACATTTTTACTTTGCTGGTATGTTTCCCATTTCTTCTCCAAATTTAATATCTGAGTATACATTTTTAAATTAGTGTCTTGGATATTTGTCTTAAATTTGAAGGAGTTGCCTAGATTTTGCTGGATATCTTCACTGTAACTGGATATGAAATTCAGTAAATTGAAAAGTCTTTTCTAAGGTTTGAGAAAACTTTATAAAGAAGCATCTAGTATTTATCCAGTCATACAGTTTTATTGACTTGTCTTTACTTAAACAGTGTTCTTTATTGAGAAGCAATTAATAGAGTATTCTGGATAATGAATAAGATGAATATTAATCTCTGATATTCTAGCACATACTGATTTATTTTCAAGTTACAAAAGCAAGTAATTATTTTCCTTGAAGTAGTTTGCAAAGGATACACATCTCTTATTTTTATAAGGCTCTATATTTAGTTAGGACTTCCCTGGTGGCTTAGATGGTAAAGCGTCTGTCTAGAATGCCGGAGACCCAGGTTCGATCCCTGGGTCGGGAAGATCCCCTGGAGAAGGAAATGGCAATCCACTCCAGTACTGTTGCCTGGGAAATCCCATGGACAGAGCAGCCTGCTAGGCTACAGACCATGGGGTCACAAAGAGTCGGACACGACTGAGCGACTTCACTTTCACTTTTCATATTTAGTTAGAATTAACAAAAGAAGGAATGGGTTTTCATTGAAATTCTCATAAGAATCTGCTGAAATAATATTAATGCTATAGATAATTTATATAAAAGTTCATTACAGCAACTGTATTGACATTTACACTACTCCATCAATGGTCAGTATACTTGTAAGTCATGTTTTGATTTGATTAATGTATAGGAACTGTGTCAATAAAGATATTATTTGGTCAGTTGTCTAGGACTAGACACTTAAGAAAGAGCTTAAAAGGCTCATGCTCAAATGATATGGTAGTTAGAGTTACTGTGCTGTTTCCTATCTCAGACAATGCTGATTTCAGAGAGTTCTCTGAGCCAATGAATGATAGATATATGAATGAGTAATATGATCTTGGAGACAACAAATTATAGAAAAATACAGAGAATTCTGTTATTTTAAATGCAGTATATCTGATTTCCAGCTCGAGATGCATGGAAAACAGCGTAACTTTGCACTGTATAAAACACTATGTTGGTGCTCAGTGTTCCATCACCAAAAAAAGGAAAAAAGAAAAGATTCAGCCAATAAAATTTTAGTTAATTAAATCTTTAAAGAAGACTGTCTAATTATAACCTCTCAGCCTCAGCAGGTATAATTGTTGAACATTACAACCTGTTCCAAATTATACATCAAAATACAATTGAGTTACTAGTAGGAAGCCCAAGTGATTTTTGTATGATTGAACTGATGAACTTTTATTACTGCTACTGTTTGCTCTGTTTTAATTCAATAAATCACATAAATTTAATTATGGTGTGACAATTGAAGCTGCATTTGACATTTTTCACAACTTTTCTCACCATTCCCTAGTTAGTAATGTACATAACTGAAATAGCTGATACATTATTTAGTGAAGTATGCACATTGACTAAGAGTAGTTAATTAAAACTTAAAATCAATCAGTGATTGTATCAAATTTGATATAATCAATGTATCAAAAGGAAAGCATAATGATGTTCAGCCAAAATGAGAGACTTCCTTAGGAGAAGGAACTTGAGAATGTAATAATGTAGTCTTCTAGATTGATAGACTTCACTTGGTACTATAGCTAATTGGCTTTATTAACTAGGATCTTTTATTCCATTTGGAGGTAAATTACTAGATTCTGTTTTACAGAAGAAACAAGAAGGCTACTGTATACTTTTTGTTCTTATGCATTTTACTTTTGAATAGTGTTGAATTGCTGGCTGAGTCAATGGATACCTGGCAAAATATTCAAGTATGATTATAAGCTAGTGTTGCTTTACTTGTTGTTGAAATCACAGTTTTTGCTTTAAAATGTAACTTGCAATTGAGATGTTCTAAAGCTCTTTTTTTTTTTCCTTGATACCTGGATTTCCCTGGTGGCTCAGATGGTAAAGCGTCTGTCTACAATGCGCGAGACCTGGGTTCAATCCCTGGGTTGGGAAGATCCCCTGGAGAAGGAAATGGCAATCCACTCCAGTACTATTGCCTGGAAAATCCCATGGACAGAGGAGCCAGGTTACAGTCCATGGGGTCGCAAAGAGTTGGACACGACTGAGCAACTTCATTTCACTTTCACTTTCACTTTTGTTATAGTCCATTGGCAGGCACTGGCCAATCATGACCCTGCTTTATGTATCAGTCAAAACATATTATTTGAAGTTAATTATAAGATTTGATATCAGTATTTAGCCTAGTCATCATTATATTTCATGTATAAATAGGAAAAATCTTAAGTGAGTTTAAAATAAAAATATTTGTAAGTTCTGCTGGTATATGGATGAAAGGATCGTGATGTTCTGATGAAATCCTTATATTAGTCTTGAGCTTATTCTTGTTCTCACTGACTTGTGTTCTTGCTCTCCCTCTTCCTATAGCTATGTTTCCCTATGTTAAGGGATTTGACCAAAATCTCAGACAGTTGTAGAATCACTGTTGATACCCTCATCTATTCATAATAGTATTTGTAGTTCCATTGATCATGTGTTTTAGCTCTTACTAAATTGTGACTCCATGAAGGTTCTTTGCATGCCTTGTATCTCTTAGAGCATTAACATCCAACACTGCATGTGGAATATTTGCATAAATGAATGTGTAAGTTTATGCTGATGAAAAGATAGTAATCATGGATAGTTCAGCTTTATATTAAATAAAATCATTAATGTCACCATCAGAAATCTGATCTCAGCTTAATTGACTTCAGTGTTACTACATTTAGCCTAGCAGAATCAACCTTATGAAAAACTAGGTTGATTCTTTGTAATTTGACATATGTGGCAGTGTATTATTAGTGAGGATAACTATCAGTCACAAGATGTAAGCCAGCTTGCACAAGCATGTTATGGAATGAAGGAAATTTATTTATGGAGCCTCTGTGATATGCCAAACATTCTGATTTGCTCTGAACATACATTGTCTCATTTAATCCTCAAAGTACACTGGGAAATAGGTATGGTTATCACCATTCTTGACTGGACTTGACTAGACTAGTCAAGGCTATGGTTTTTCCTGTGGTCACATATGGATGTGAGAGTTGGACTGTGAAGAAGGCTGAGCACTGAAGAATTGATGCTTTTGAACTGTGGTGTTGGAGAAGACTCTTGAGAGTCCCTTGGACTGCAAGGAGATCCAACCAGTGCATTCTGAAGGAGATGAGCCCTGGGATTTCTTTGGAAGGAATGATGCTAAAGCTGAAACTCCAGTACTTTGGCCACCTCATGCTAAGAGTTGACTCATTGGAAAAGACTCTGATGCTGCGAGGGGTTGGGGGCAGGAGGAGAAGGGGACGACAGAGGATGAGGTGGCAGGATGGCATCACTGACTCGATGGATGTGAGTCTCAGTGAACTCCGGGAGTTGGTGTTGGACAGGGAGGCCTGGCGTGCTGCAGTTCATGGGGTCGCAAAGAGTCGGACACGACTGAGCGACTGATCTGATCTGATCATCATTCTAAAAATGAGGAAAACTGAGATTCAGACATACTTAAGCACTAACTTCTAAGCAAATTGTAGGATTCAAGCACATAGCCTGGGAGAGCTGCCTTGAATTTGTGTTTGCTTCTAAAACATCTGCTTCTGCTTTATTGAGTACGCTAAAGCCTTTGTGTGGATCACAACAAACTGTGGAAAATTCTTCAAGAGGTGGAAATACCAGACCACCTGACCTGCCTCCTGAGAAATCTATATGCAGGTCTAGAAGCAACAGTTAGAACAGGATATGAAACAACAGACTGGTTCCAAATTGGGAAAGGAGTACGTCAAGGCTGTATATTGTCACCCTGCTTATTTAACTTACATGCAGAGTACATCATGAGAAACGCTGGGCAATATGAAGCACAAGCTGGAATCAGGATTGCCGGGAGAAATATCAATAACATCAGATTGTCAGCAATGAATACAGATGATACCACCCTTATGGTAGAAAGCGAAGAGGAACTGAAGAGCCTTTTGATGGAAGTGAAAGAGGAGAGTGAAAAAGTTGGCTTAAAGCTCAACATTCAGAAAACTAAGATCATGGCATCTGGTCCCATCACTTCATGGCAAATAGATGGGGAAACAATGGAAACAGTGAGAGACTTTATTTTGGGGGTCTCTAAAATCACTGCAGATGGTCACCGAAGCCATGAAATTAAAATATGCTTGCTCCTTGGAAAAAAAGCTATGACCAATCTATACAACATATTAAAAAGCAGAGACATTACTATACCAACAAAGGTCCATCTACTCAAAGCTTTGGTTTTTCCAGTAGTCATGTACGGATGTGAGAGTTGGACTATAAAGAAAGTGGAGCGCTGAAGAATTGGTGCTTTTGAACTGTGGTGTTGAAGAAGACTCTTGAGAGTCCCTTGGACTGCAAGGAGATTAAACCAGTTAATCCTAAAGGAAATCAGTCCTGAATATTCATTGGAAGGACTGATGCTGAAGCTGAAACTCTAATACTTTGGCCACCTGATATGAAGAACTGATTCATTTGAAAAGACCCTGATGCTGGGAATGATTGAAGGCAAGATGAGAAGGGGATGACAGAGGATGAGATGTTTGGATAGCATCACCGACTTCATGGACATGAGTCTGAGTAAACTCCAGGAGTTGATGATGGACAGGGAAGCCTAGTGTGCTGCAGCCCATGGGGTCACAAAGAGTCAGACACGACTAAGTGACTGAACTGAACTGAGAAGATTAAAATATATTTACAGTAATAAAATTTGAATACTAATAAATCACATGATAGTAATCTGATTAAAATGAAACTATCTACTTTTTTAGAATCATAGCCAGTTTTTTAGGAAATATGACCACCTGAAACAGGTTGTAACTGTCTTATTATTGTGATTGTTATCTTGTTATTTCTACACTTACCCTGCCAATTAAGTAGGAGTGGATTTTAGTATCCTTATTTTAGAACTTAGAACCAGAAGAACAAAGTTGCATGTTAACAAAGCAATTCATTTAGAAATAAAGTCATGAAAGTATCCTTCAGACTTAAAAATCTAAAATTATTGATATCACACTAATGACTAAACATGATCCATAATTCTTAGAATATTTTTCTTATTGTAGGACTTTTATACTGTAACAACAGAGGAAAATATTTTATAAAATATTTTGGAAAAATAATTTATAAGAATCTATTGAAAGTATTTTTGCTTATATTTTTGTTGCTAGACATAACACATGTTCATTTTTATTAAAAAACTTATAAATACAGAAAAGTGAGATAAATCTAAAAGAAGAAAAAAAATCCTAGTATTGAAAAATACACTGTGTTTTAATGTTGATATTCTAACTAGTACTGGTACCAAGATTAAATGGTATATTTACCCTTTGTTGAAGAACATTTGTTCTTTAATTACGATATTTTGTTGGTACAGTCTACCTGTTAAGGTTCCTGTTTCTATATAGGAAAAAATGCATTTTGAAAGTTGAAGCCAAAATGTCGTAATTTGCCTCTCAATTTGCCTTCTGGCAATGCTAGATTTTATAGTAATCATTTGAAAAATTTTCAAGTCACATCAGTGTGCTTTGCCTTCAGAGAGCACACACAATTTACTTTTAACCATCCTTTCGTCATGGGGAAGATTAAATACAATGCATGGAGCCTGGAAAGGTGGGTGACAGCTGGGAGAGATTTCCATAGAGGCCTCAAAGCCCTTCCAAAAGATTGATTGTGCAGTGTTTTCTGCCAGTTCCTTTAGCTTTACCCAGGTTATCATCCCATCAGGAAACTTGGTGCTGGACCTCATCATGTTGCTGACAATTTAGATGACCTCAGGACATTCCTTTAATCTTCTCAAGCTTCATTCTCATTTTCAAAAGTACAAGTAAGGACTCTTAGACACTCTAATCCATCTGAAGATATTATAAAGAAAGATTCATTTGTGTTTGCGAGAAAGAAAAAAAGTTTTCACCCTTATGTTTTCCATTTGTATTGACTTAAATCAGTAAACGGACTTGCTCTGAGTGTGGTAGGAAGCATAGGCTGCCTTCTTACAACAGTGAGCATTTACTGACATGTGGCCGGTGTTTTCATTTCGGTACCAGGAAATCAAGGTAGTCTCTTTGATGTCTCGTTACACTGAATCTTATCTTTCTCAGTAAGTTTGCTTGGGAATGAATTACTGCAAATCAGTACATACTTATTTTGTGTTTTTACTCTTCCTTTAGTAGCATGACTTTCTTGATTTGGGGCTGGATAGAAAATAATGCCTCCTCAATTATTTAAACATCCCTTGTTGACGATTAGCAATAGTTAAAAAAATTATATGTGAAAGAATTTAAATCTTCTGGCTCTGTTTCCATAGCTCATTGAAACTGGCAGATGGGAACACAATAGCAACTGTGCAGCATGACTGCAACCCCAACACACACACAATACAAGTTGATAATTGGGTTCCTTATTACAGACAGGGAAGGGCCTGTTGACTTTCTCTAGTGCTGAGGAGTGTGTACAGTTACTCTGCTGTGGCGCTGGATCCATCAAGCACTGAGTGCTCTGAGAAGTGACAAGGTGACCCGCTGTAGAGGCTGGTGCCGGCTGCGCTCGTGTGAGTCACAGGGGACAGCGTTTCGGTGTTGCCCGACTGCTGTCAAAGCTTATTTCCCTCTCTGTTAACTGGTTGAAGATGTGTGTGCCAAGAGGAATTTTATCAATCAGTGGTGTATTATAAATGATTTTGTCCCTGGCCCAAGCAAGAAGAGTTCATCAATTCTTTATGGATGGATTACAGATCCCACCTTCTGTAACTTTTCATTATGTTAAAAGTTTGGAAATGAAGCACATGTTATTATTTGGAAGCATTTCATTATGCGAGGATATCAAACATTAGATTATTTGTTTCCTTTGGTCTCTGGATTATTTACTTTCTTGCATGACATTTGACACTTTGGCAAGCTAGCAATTGAAAATAACCCATTACTAGAGATTACCTTTCATTGGGAAGCAGGTGTCATATTTGATAATGAGTCAGAGTCAACTGAATCTAGGTCAACACAGGATTTAAGCAAAACTATATATGTGGAAAAACTAATGTCCTATACATACAAGATGTTTGTCTTCATGTTGTACCAACACTGTTAGTAAAACCCATACTACTTCCCAAATTGTACTTTTTGTGCACTTTCAGAATTCAAATGTATTTGTTGTATTTATACTTTTCAACTTAAGGACAGTTGTAGGTCAGGCATCTGCCCATTGAAATATTTTCATCTGAAAAACCATTAGGTGAGGGTCTAGCTTTCTTGCTGTGATTAGTGGCATTTCAGCTTCTACCCCTTTCTTGCTTCTGAAACTGGGGATGGAGAAAGCTCCCACCACAATTCATTCACTCACCCCCTACCCTGCTTTATTTTCCTCATAGAGGTCATCATTCTCTTATGTGTTTATATTCACTGGAGGAATCAACCTCTAAAAGGGCAGAAAACTTTCCATAACTTATTGCCAATCATTATTTTCCAGTCCTTAGAAAAGTGCCTGCCATGAAGCAGTTATTAAAAAATCATTAGTTATCCTGGATGGGAGGGGAGTTTGGAGGAGAATGGATACATGTCTATGTATGGTTGTATTCCTTTGCTATTCACCTGAAACTATCTCAACATGGTTAGTTGAAAATACAAAATTAAAGTTTTTTTTTTTTAAAATTAAGAAGTCATTAGTTAACAGAGTGTATAACTAATTCCCTAGTATATTCCATTTGCTTGGGAACACATTCTTACAATAAAATAATGAAGCTGTGTCTTGGATCACAGTCAGACCATAAAACATTCAAGTTAGCTATGCAGTACTACTTCAGTTAGAGTAAGGATTAAGTAGACTGGATTAGGAATTTAACCACCATTTGTAATATTTTCCATATAGTTTTAAATAAATGGTTAACAGATTATAAGTCTAGGACCACCTGTATGTGAAGAGTAGGGAAAAGATGTGCAGTAAATTTAAGCTATTTTTATTCTACTGTACTGCTTTTTGGTCCACTTTATGTTGGAGAAAATTTGAAGCTCTAACCCTTAATTGGGACAGTTGAGGGATGACAGAGTCTGAAAAACTACTTAACATTTTACATGTGGTAACAGCAGATGTTTTTTACATGAATGTTTTTAGACTTATAGGAAATCCTAACTTTTGTTGTAGTTGTATTTGTTCCAGAAATAGGATTTTCAATTGTAATATATAAATTCTGACCTCATTTTTGGTCCCTTATATATAGCATATAATGCAACAAGAATATTAAAATTGATGAAAATTTTCTTTATAATAAATAATGCTGAAGTCAATCCATTTATACCTCTTTTTGAGGGTTTGACATCTTTTATTAAATTAGTTAAATTATGCTGGAAATTATTTATAACAACAACATCTACAGAAGTTAAATATACCTGAGTTCACCCTGGAGAAAGCTTTTGACTCAGAGAAGTGGGTCCAGAAATGTGTGGAATGCTCCAATTTGGCTTCTTAGTGGATGTACTAGGGTTTTCAGGAAATTAGAGCTTTGGGGAACAGATTTATTTCATTGTTTAAGGATTGCCTTATAGGTGTTCATTCCTTTGAAATTCAGGTTTTACTGAGATGACAAAATGACTTTTTGATAATCTTAGGAGAATGTGTACTTTCTGAATTAGAAAAAAAATCTAGATTGTAGGATTAATCTTTGAAAAAAGCATCCTGACGTTAGACTTAGTGTACATACCTCCTGCTCAATGAGTGCTCACACGTATTTCACATCTTTTTAAATCTCAGCTGTAAATCCAAGTATTAATCAAATGGTGCTCCATTAAAGATTTTGAACAAATAGTTGATAGTGCATTCACTTTGCTATAAAACCATTTCAAAGGAAACCTTAGATTTTAAAGACTAAGGATCTGAGCTAGCAGATAGGCTTTCTTGCAGAAAATAAACTTACTGGCTTTTGTCGATTCCATTTTCACTCATGTACTATCTCATTATCAAAATAAATATAGCATTATTCAGATGCATTTTGGCTCTCAATAAACCATACTTTTTACTGGTGTTTTTCATCATGAACCTTGAGTAGATCAACTTCTTAAACCATTTATTTGCCTAACATCCATAACACAAATATTACAAGGAAGAAAAAAAAATGGAATGATCTGGGGTAAAAATATATTAGACCCTTTTGCTGTAGACCTTTAAGGTAGTGTCAGCAGAAAGTTTATATTTTTTTTCTGAGTTTGGAATTCATTTTAGCTTTATTTTTATTTTATATTGGGATATAATTGATTTACAATTTTGTGCTACTTTCACATGTACAGCAAAGAGATTCAACTGTACATATGCAGCAAAAAGTTTCTTAATAAATGCTGCATCTTCCAAAATTTTTGTCCCACTAAAAATGCTTAGAACTACAGGAGTCTGGGGTCTTTCTATTTCAAAATTTTGTCATTTGTTTTCTTACAGTGTTTTCAAAGCATTACCTTTATTGTTTCTGCCTGAATTTGATTATGCCAGAATTCTGTAAGGAATTGCCCAGACATGTGAGTGTCTAAGGGCTTCCCTGGTAACTCAGGAGTGTAAAGAATCCACCTGCAGTGCTGGCGACTTGGGTTCGATCCCTGGGTTGGGAAGATCCCTTGGAGAAAGGATAGGCTACCCACTCCAGTATTCTTGCCTAGAGAATTCCATGGACAGAGAAGCCTGGCAGTCTACAGTCCATGGGGTCACAAAGAGTTGGACATGACTGAATGACTTTCACATGAATGTCTAAACTTAAAAGCAAAAGGTGAAAAAAGCATATATGAATATACACAGGCCATATACCAGATATGTATATATTTCACCTTATCTCTGACTAAAGTTGTCATTTTTGTATTAATAAATGGTATTTCTATAAAATTAATTAATTAGCAATCTTAATCCATAGGTGGTATTGTTTTGGTTTAGTTGCTAAATTGTATCTGACTCTTTTGTGACCCTATGGACTGTAGTCTGCCAGGCTCCTCTGTTCATGGGATTCCCCAGTCAAGAATACTGGAGTGGGTTGCCATTTCCTCCTCCAGGGGATCTTCCCAACCAGGGACCAAACTCAGTCTCCTGCATTGGCAGATGGATTCATTACTACTGAGCCACCTGGGAAAGCTCAATCCATAGGTACTATGGGTTTAATCTTTATAAGCCTAGTTTCCTCTTGGAAGTAATGATGTCCGCTTTATTTGTTCTTGTGAGGATTAAATTAATAATGTTTGCGACATAGTTTGTACAATGTCTGGGTTATATTTAACAAGGATTGTCTCCTATTATTGCTTTTGTATTAGAGATAGTACTGTGGTTTTCATAAAACAGACTCCATAATTGAGCATTTAAAACTTCTTCAACTTAAATGGGTAGCTATTAATACTTCTAGTTGCTGACCTGCTGTGTTACCTATTTTTACCCCCTGTGTTGTGACAGTAGATGGGTAGATACAAAATCCCAGCATGGAACTGGTCCTCTTTACCCTTAATCTCTACTTCCAAGCATTGTCACCACAGCTACAGGGAACATGTCAGTGTATGTGTTCAGAACATTCCATTAGGCATCATAGCTAGTGCTTCTCTTCCGACAATGTCATTTTATGTGAACAATCCAAAGTCTAGAGGTGAAATTAGTTGGAGTGCCCATGACTCAGCCTCTTTTTTCCGGGAGTGACTCATTCTGCATTTATAGATCCCTGACTTTGTGCCATACACCACTCTAAGTGCTTGAGATACAAATGTGGATTTGCTGGGTCACTGACCCAGAGCAGCCCACAGCCTGGGCAGATAGGATGTGGCATTCATTGTAAACAGTATTGGCTTCCATACAGTCAGTGCTTTAATGTTATACCTGTCTATCAAGGAAAAGTGTGATTAAATACAATAATGTGGGCTGGCTAGACAATTTAATTCTATAATTTAGAACATATATTTCTGACCCTATATTGATGTATTTTAGCGCAGTTATTATCTCCACAATGTTCATTCCTTTTTGTTCTCTTTCAGTGTTAGGTAAGATTTCACTCTTTTGCATATCACATAAAATCTACCCTTTATGAATAAGTTAGTTGTCTGATGCATACCTTCCTTTGATTATCCTGCCAGAAACTCACAATGTGTGTAAAAACAAAAAAACCCATCACCCTCTCCTCTTGCTCAGCAGCCTGATCTGCCTTTAGCCTTCCCTGTTTCTAAGAACGACAACATCTTTATGGGGATCTGTTTGTCTCTAACCCTCAGAATTCTCTTGGCTCTTTTTCTCTGTCACATGCCTTTTCATAGCCAACCAGTTCCTAAGCCCCATAGGTTATTCAGTTCAGTTCAGCTCAGTCGTGTCCGACTCTTTGCGACCCCATGAATCGCAGCATGCCAGGCCTCCCTGTCCATCACCAACTCCTGGAGTTTACCCAAACTCATGTCCATCGAGTTGGTGATGCCATCCAGCCATCTCATCCTCTGTCGTCCCCTTTTCCTCCTGCTCCCAATCCCTCCCAGCATCAGGGTCTTTTCCAATGAGTCAACTCTTCGCATGAGGTGGCCAAAGTATTGGAGTTTCAGCTTTAGCATCAGTCCTTCCAATGAATACCCAAAACTGATCTCCTTTAAGATGGACTGGTTGGATCTCCTTGCAGTTCTTCTCCAACACCACAGTTCAAAAGTATCAATTCTTTGGTGCTCAGCTTTCTTCACAGTCCACCATAAGTTATTATACACTACTTACACACACTTATACACACAATGTTCTTGCCTGGAGAATCCCAGGGATGGGGGATCCTGGTGGGCTGCCATCTATGGGGTCGCACAGCATCGGACACGACTGAAACGACTTAGCAGCAGTAGCAGTATACACACTACCCTGGACTGAACTCAGAATTCATGCGTTGAAGCCCTAAGCCATCAATGTGACTGTTTTTAGGAATAAGGTTTTCAGAATATTCCCCTTCTTGGATCACAGCCTTGCATGGCAAAGGGGCTTGTGTAACTCAATGAAACTGTGAGCCATGCCATGCAGGGCGACCCAAGATGGATAGGTCATAGTGCAGAGTTCTGACAAAATGTGGTCTTCTGGAGGAGGCAGTGGGAACTCACTCCAGTATTCTTGTCTGTTAATGTTAAATAAGGTCACAGAGGTGGCTCCCTAATATGACAATGACTATGGGAGAAGAGAATGAGAGGGTAGCTAGCTATAAGCCTCTTACCAAAACCTGGTTGAACTGGCATCTTGATCTCAGACTTCCAGCCTCCAGAGTTTTGAGAAATATATTTCTATTGTTTAAGTCACTCAGCATATGGTATTTTGTTATATAGCCTGAGCAGTCTAAGATGCTTGCGTCTGCAGTAGTTGGAGCCTTCTTCCTTCTTTGCATCAACACTGTCTCTACGCAAACTGACGCTTCATTACCCACCACTTGGACTTCTGAAGGAGATACCTAAATGGTTTACTCTTTAATATCTTTTCATCTTGATCTAGTCTACACAGTGATGTCACTTAAATATTTTAATCATATCATTCTTGAATAGAAAACCTTCAGTGGTTCACTTTAGTGGAAAAAATTGAGTGAGTGAGTGATAGTCACTCAGTCATGTCCAACTCTTTGTGACCCCATGGACTGTAGCCTGCAGAATTCTCCAGGCAAGAATACTGGAGTGGGTTACCATTTCCTTCTCCAAGTGGGCAAAATTAAATATATTTAATTCTCTATTCTCCTCAGATTGTCATTCAAGATCGTTTCTTCCTATACAAACCCAACCTAGACTTTCACCCAATTGTTGCTCTTCTTGTGTATTATACTCCAGCTAGGTGGGGCCCCAGATATCCCTTGGTCTTTGCTTTTTTCATTACTTTTTACTGCTAAGTCCTTTCTCTGAGTCCACTGAGTTGGTCTCATTTCCATTCTGTGTCCACCTATCACAATCCTTTGCCTCCTTCAAGGCTCAATTCAAATGCACCTCTGAATCCTTATCCTTATATAATAGGATTTCATTTTTCTCCTCCTTTGTTCTCCATTGTCCCATAGCTCTTTGTTGAATTTCTTAGTGACAAAAGGTATGTTCTGCTTTGTATCATTGCCTTTTGTCTTTTGATTTTTCATAACTACCTCTATCCCACTAGATTCTAACTAAGCTTTTAGATGGCAAAGAGCTTTTGATCTTTGAAATAGTAAACAATACTATTTTTTAAACTGTTCTATATTTTAAAATATAAGGATTGTACTTATTATTAAATAATAAGCACTTAAATATATTTTTAAAAATAGAATCGATTTTTAATTTTAATTTGCATACTGTAGTATTCCCTACATTTGTATGTTTAGTGAAGCTCAAGCAGTAATTTTTCTATGACTCTGGCAGTTATAGTTTCTTTTCATTGAGAGTCTTGTGTAACTTTAAGAAGGGAGAAGTACAGAAAATGTGAAAGGTTTTTCAATTGAGAGTTGACCTTCGTAATCTAATAGCAAAAATATGTCTATTATTTTCAATTTTTGTTCTTTGTGAGATGTAAACAGGAATACTGCTGCCTGATACTGAGTTTATAATTCAACCTGACCATCACAAAATGATGTATAATAGATCGATGTAAGATTATTTCTCATTGGATAAAGAGGGGAAAGAAAGATTTAGCAATTAATTCTCAAGATTATTTTCTGACATGTTCTCTGCCTTTTTGTTGTGGAGAAAGAGACTCAGAGGATGAAGAAGTGGTGCTTTCAATATGCTGATAAGTTAAGCTGCCTAAAAGCAGATGCTGAATCCTATTGAAAAGAATTTCATTTGAGTTATGCTGAGGGCATTGTTTAGCAAAATACTACACAAGAAGTCTTGACCTCTGTGTGTGAAATGGCAGATGTTCACAGTGAGGATTGAGCCTTGGGGCAACATAAATCTTCACTATTCTGTGCCTATTTGCTCGGTAACTGGGTTGAGTGGGGAAATAAAAGGTTCAGAGAATTTTTTACAAAGCAGCTGCTCCAGGCACTGCAAATGGATGTGCTGCCCTTAAGATAAGAAAAGCAAACAAGCAAACAAAATTCCCTAGACAGTGTGAGTTCACCAGGTCAAAAATGAACACCTCTGCTCCCTCAGAACTTTTATATTACACATTTTCAATGCAAATCAGGTAGGTCAAGGATGGGGTTTTTTCCCTTATCTCTGCTAAAAGGGGAATTTTCAACCATTTCTTTACATTTGACAGCGGCATCAGAAAAGTACGACATGAAGCACCTTCATTCATTTAACAATCACTTATTGATATTCTTCTGTGTGCTAAGCCATTGGGTTCAAATACAAAGTTCACATAATTGAAATAGTACTGATATCTTGAACAGAGTTTGTGTGTCACATATGCTACACTGAAAAGAAAATAAAAATTTTTGGAGATGGGGATGGGTTGATGGGACAATGATGGGGGTAGGTCAGAATATCCTCCTAGTCACGTTTGTAGTTGTTGTTCAGTTACTCAATCGAGACTGACTCTTTGTGACCCCGTGGACTGCAGCATGCCCGGCTTCCCTGGCCATCACCAACTCCTGGACCTTGCTCAAACTCATGTCCATTGAGTCAGTGATGCCATTCAACCATCTTGTCCTTGTCATCTCCTTCTCCTCCTGCCTTCAATCTTTCCTGGCACCAGGGTCTTTTCCAGTGAGTCAGCTCTTTCCATCAGGTGGCCATTATGGATCATATAAAGCAGCCAGTTTCGTGAATTATAAAGCCTGACTTTTGAAAAATTCTACAAGTCTCATTTAGTTTTTACTTTGACAGGATGGGCTTCCCTGGTGGCTCAGCTGGTAAAGAATCTGCCTGCAATGCAGGAGACCTGGGATCTATCCCTGGGTTGGGAAGATCCCCTGGAAAAGGGAATGGCTACCCACTCCAGTATTCTGGCCTGGAGAATTCCATGGACTATATAGTCCATGGGATCACAAAGAGTCGGACACGACTGAGTGACTTTCACTTTTGACAGTATATATTTGAATATATACTCTGTGGGTAAAGAATCTACCTGCAATATGGGAGACACAGGAGATGAAGGCTTAATCCCTGGGTTGGGAAGATCTTCTGGAGGAGGAAATGACAACCCACTCCAGTATTCTTGTCTGGAGAATCCTATAGACAGAGGAGCCTGGTGGGCTATAGTCCAAAGGGTCACAAAGAGTCAGGCGTGACTGAGTGACTGAGCATGCACACATATATTTGAAAGTTTATGCAGAACAGATAAAATCCAATCTATTTGAGTCTAAAGATATCAGGATATCAATTTAGTATGCCAAAAACTCTTAGCAAGAAGCAGTTGTGATCAAATGGTACGTTGAGACTTAAAACTGCACATAAATTAACATGTGGTTCTATGCAGTCTTTCCTTGACTCCAAGCAAGTAGGGGAACCAGTTTTTCTTGGGGAATAGTGACATATGGTCACTGTGGTTAACATTATACATGTATAGTAGGCCACTCCTGGTTCTTTGTCTTTCACCCCCTGGTGTTCATGTGTACTGTTTTAGCTACCTCTTGCATGCCCAGAAGTGCACATGAACATACACACGTATGTGTACATGGACACACAGTCACATATGTTTAGTGTGTTGAACCACTGTCCTTCCCAGTCTCCTAGTATTTTTTCTCTGATTTTAAGAAAATAATTTCTCCCTCTCCTTTTATATCTCTCTCTTTACTAGTTTGTTCTAAAAAATAAAATAAAATAAAATCTCTCCTGATTTTTCTTTTCTTTAAATTTGTGGAACAAAATTGAAACAAAGTACTATGCTTAACAGAGAGTGTCCCAGACTTTCTCAGTTTATGACATTCTGAGTATGTTGGTAATTTTTTCATGGCACCCCTAGGCTGAAAGAAATACCTCACAGTTTTGTTTAATTAGCATAAAAAGTATTTAGGTATTAACATAGTCACCTTTTGAAAAAATAATGCATATAAATTGAAAGAAAAAAAAAAAACCTTTGTGTTTTATACTTAGAAACTCACAGTTACTTAATAGTGGGATATATGTGCTTGTTGGGTACTGACCAGCCTTCAAACCTAAGAGCCAGATTGGACACTCATCCTCATTTCTTACTCCACACTGGTTTTAATGCAATGTTAGTATTTGCCTTTATACCACAAACACTGTAAAAAACTGAACTTTGGGTGTAGAGTTAGATTATTTATTTGACTTTTTTCTTGTTTCTTGAGGTATGCCTGTATTGCTATGAACTTTCCCCTTAGGACTGCTTTTGGACTGCTTTTACAGTGTCCCACAGGTTTTGGGTTGTTGTGTTTTCATTTTCATTCGTTTCTATGCAAATTTTGATTTCTTTTTTGATTTATTCTGTGATTTGTTGGTTATTCAGCAGCGTGTTGTGCAGCCTCCATATGGAAATGAAGAACCCCAGGGTTAGTAGAAGGAAACAAATCTTAAAAATTAGGGCAGAAATAAATGCAAAAGAAACAAAAGAGACCATAGCAAAAATCAACAAAGCCAAAAGCTGGTTCTTTGAAAGGATAAATAAAATTGACAAACCATTAGCCAGACTCATCAAGAAACAATGGGAGAAAAATCAAATCAATAAAATTAGAAATGAAAATGGAGACATCACAACAGACAACACAGAAATACAAAGGATCATAAGAGACTACTATCAACAATTATATGCCAATAAAATGGACAACGTGGAAGAAATGGACAATTCTTAAAAAAGTACAACTTTCCAAAACTGGACCAGAAAGAAATAGAAAATCTTAACAGACCCAACACAAGCATGGAAATTGAAACTGTAATCAGAAATCTTCCAGCAAACAAAAGCCCAGGTCCAGATGGCTTCACAGCTGAATTCTACCAAAAATTTAGAGAAGAGCTAATACCTATCCTACTCAAACTCTTCCAGAAAATTGCAGAGGAAGGTAAACTTCCAAACTCATTCTATGAGGCCACCATCACCCTAATACCAAAACCTGACAAAGATGCCACAAAAAAAGAAAACTACAGGCCAATATCACTGATGAACATAGATGCAAAACGCCTTAACAAAATTCTAGCAATCAGAATCCAACAACATATTAAAAAGATCATACACCATGACCAAGTGGGCTTTATCCCAGGGATGCAAGGATTCTTCAATATCCGCAAATCGATCAATGTAATACACCACATTAACAAATTGAAAAATAAAAACCATATGATTATCTCAATAGATGCAGAGAAAGCCTTTGACAAAATTCAACACCCATTTATGATAAAAACTCTCCAGAAAGCAGGAATAGAAGGAACATACCTCAACATAATAAAAGCTATATATGACAAACCCACAGCAAACATACTCAATGGTGAAAAATTGAAAGCATTTCCTTTAAAGTCAGGAACAAGACAAGGGTGCCCACTTTCACCATTACTATTCAACATAGTTTTGGAAGTTTTGGCCACAGCAATCAGAGCAGAAAAAGAAATAAAAGGAATCCAAATTGGAAAAGAAGAAGTAAAACTCTCACTGTTTGCAAATGACATGATCCTCTACATAGAAAACCCTAAAGACTCCACCAGAAAGTTACTAGAACTAATCAATGACTACAGTAAAGTTGCAGGATATAAAATCAACACACAGAAATCCCTTGCATTCCTATACACTAATAATGAGAAAATAGAGAAATTAAGGAAATAATTCCATTCACCATTGCAACGAAAAGAATAAAATACTTAGGAATATATCTACCTAAAGAAACTAAAGACCTATATATAGAAAACTATAAAACACTGGTGAAAGAAATCAAAGAGGACACTAATAGATGGAGAAATATACCATGTTCATGGATTGGAAGAATCAATATAGTGAAAATGCGTATACTACCCAAAGCAATTTATAGATTCAATGCAATCCCTATCAAGCTACCAACGATATTCTTCACACAGCTAGAACAAATAATTTCACAATTTGTATGGAAATACATAAAACCTTGAATAGCCAAAGCGATCTTGAGAAAGAAGAATGGAACTGGAGGAATCAACCTGCCTGACTTCAGGCTCTACTACAAAGCCACAATCATCAAGACAGAATGGTACTGGCACAAAGACAGAAATATAGATCAATGGAACAAAATAGAAAGCCCAGAGATAAATCCACACACATATGGACACCTTATCTTTGACAAAGGAGGCAAGAATATACAATAGATTAAAGACAATCTCTTTAACAAATGGTGCTGGGAAAACTGGCCAACCACTTGTAAAAGAATGAAACTAGAACACTTTCTAACACCATACACAAAAATAAACTCAAAATGGATTAAAGATCTAAATGTAAGACCAGAAACTATAAAACTCCTAGAGGAGAACATAGGCAAAACACTCTCTGACATACATCACAGCAGGATCCTCTATGACCCACCTTCCAGAATATTGGAAATAAAAGCAAAAGTAAACAAATGGGACCTAATTAAACTTAAAAGCTTCTGCACAACAAAGGAAACTATAAGCAAGGTGAAAAGACAGCCTTCAGAATGGGAGAAAATAATAGCAAATGAAGCAACAGACAAACAACTAATCTCAAAAATATACAAGCAACTCCTACAGCTCAATTCCAGAAAAATAAATGACCCAATCAAAAAATGGGCCAAAGAACTAAATAGACATTTCTCCAAAGAAGACATACAGATGGCTAACAAACACATGAAAAGATGCTCAACATCATTCATTATCAGAGAAATGCAAATCAAAACCACTGTGAGGTACCATTTCATGCCAGTCAGAATGGCTGCGATCCTAAAGTCCACAAGCAATAAATGCTGGAGAGGGTGTGGAGAAAAGGGAACCCTCTTACACTGTTGGTGGGAATGCAAACTAGTACAGCCACTATGGAGAACAGTGTGGAGATTCCTTAAAAAACTGGAAATAGAACTGCCTTATGATCCAGAAATCCCACTGCTAGGCATACACACTGAGGAAACCAGAAGGGAGACACATGTACCCCAATGTTCATTGCAGCACTGTTTATAATAGCCAGGACATGGAAGCAACCTAGATGTCCATCAACAGATGAATGGATAAGAAAGCTGTGGTACATATACACAATGGAGTATTACTCAGCCATTAAAAAGAATACATTTGAATCAGTTCTAATGAGGTGGATGAAACTGGAGCCGATTATACAGAGTGAAGTAAGCCAGAAAGAAAAACACCAATACAGTATATTAACGCATATATATGGAATTTAGAAAGATGGTAACAATAACCCGGTGTACGAGACAGCAAAAGAGACACTGATGTATAGAACAGTCTTTTGGACTCTGTGGGAGAGGGAGAGGGTGGAATGATTTGGGAGAATGGCATTGAAATATGTATAATATCATATATGAAATGAGTCGCCAGTCCAGGTTCGATGCACGATACTGGATGCTTGGGGCTGGTGCGCTGGGACGACCCAGAGGGATGGTATGGGGAGGCAGGAGGGAGGAGGGTTCAGGATGGGGAACACATGTATACCTGTGGCAGATTCATTTTGATATATGGCAAAACCAATACAATATTGTAAAGTTAAATAAAATAAAATAAAATAAAAAAACACAACAAAAACTGAACTTTGAAAAGCTATGGCGTCATTGAATGGGAAGGAAAGCTGAGTGCTGAAGAATTGATACTTTTGAACTGTGGTGTTGTAGAAGACTCTTGAGAGTCCGTTGGACAGCAAGGAGCTCAAACCAGACAATCCTAAAGGAAATCAGTGCTGAATATTCATTGGAAGGACTGATGCTGAAGCTGAAGTTCCAATACTTTGGCCACCTGATGCATAGAGCTGACTCATTTGAAAAGACCCTGATGTGGGAAAGATTGAAGGCAGGAGGGGAAGGGAATGACAGAGGATGAGATGGTTGTACAGCATTACCAATTTGATAGACATTAATTTGAGCAAGCTCCGGGAGTTGGTGATGGACAGGAAAGCCTGGTGTGCTGCAGTCCGTGGGGTTGCAAAGAGGCGGAAACAACAGAGCAACTGAATTGAACTGAGCGAAGCTGAGTTCCTTCACTGTTCACCTGAAACTATCATAACATTGTTAATTGGCTATACCCCAATATAAAATAACAAGTTTTTTAAAAAAGAATTTCATTTTCAATCATTTTTTACTAGTATTTCTTTTATATTTTTAAATAAAATTGTATATATTAAAGGTTTACAACATGATTTGATATACATATACATAGTAAAGTGATTACTACAGTCAAGCTAATTAAAATATTATCTTAAATATATGAGTATTACTTTAGACTATTCTTTTCATTAAATAATCATGATTTTAGGTTAATTATCTTTTGGACTTAACCTCTGAGTCTAATAATGAACCATTTCTAACAATACCACGTGGAACATATTCGAACTTCTAACCAATCACAAACACACTTCTAGAACCTAACGATTATTTTTTTTTTAATTGGAGATTTATCCAAGGATGCTCCCTGCTGCAAGCCAAGAATCCCACTCTGTCATCGTAAAGTCATTTTTTCTACTAAGTGTTCAAAATGCAGGCTGACTTTTGGAATAAAAGTTGGGTTTGCTTTTGTCCTTGGTTTACTTTCTCGTTCCTTCCACTTGACAACACACTTCTCAGCATGATTTGGTGGCAAGATTTAGGTGTAAGAAAATAATGAGAAGATGGCTAGGTTGCTATTGGAATCGTCTTATTAGACTTTTGTTGCCTTTTAACAGATTGTCGTGTTGTTCAGTTGCTCAGTTGTGTCTAACTCTTTGCAATCCCATGGACTGCAGCAGTCAAACAGATTGTTGATCCTGCACTTTTAATCTGCAAACTGTCTGTGGATGTTAAGTTAGATTAAGGATTGAATGCATCAGTTTTATTATTTTTAGTTAAACATCTTTCAAGATAAGTGGTAGTATTTTCAGTACAGAATTTGTTTAAAAAATATTTATGCTTGAAATTTTAGATTATAAGCATAAGCATTTCTATTTTAATAGAAACTGCTGGAAATAGAATAGGATATAATTTGCACATCTAATACATGTTTTTAAATAAAATCTAGAAGATATATCAGTTTAAAGTTTCATAACTACGTAATGCCCTTGTAAATGGATGTGGATGTATTGTCAGCCAGTAAATTTTGTGTGAGGATTCAAATAACTTCATCTTCTCTTTTTATTAAAGTAAAAGACTAAATCTTTCAATTGATTTAATTTATGGTATGTTTTTCTGTTTATCTTTCAGATTTTATTGATCTGATCCAACCTGTCTTGTGACTGCTAGCTGGAATTAAGGTTGGTGATGTGTTTATATATTAAATTCTGAATAAACTGAAATAAAATAGAGGCTTGATGAGCCTTTGTAGAGTTGGGTCAGAGTACTTTTGCAGGTTGTGGTAAGAAATTTGTAACTTGGTGAGAACTGGATACATTCCAGGTTTGCAGACATGTTTTCCTGAACAGTGTTTGTTTTCTTTGTTAGTATTTCTTTGAGTATCAAGTTTTATTTCTTTTACCTGCCTTACTTGCAGAATTTTGATTAAAGAAAAAGATTCAAATTTAAGTCATTCATTTAATAAACATATCAAAAGTATGATTTCTTTGCAACGTGGCTAGTGTTTTAAAGAATGGTCAGCTTTCTGAGTTTGCAGGGTAATACTTTTGAAGCCCACAGTTGGGTAGCCACATTTCCTAAGCATGGTAGAGCTGAAAAATTGCTCATTAATTGCATATTTCAGTTAATTAGCGGAGTTTTAAGATGCCATTCTTTTGCTCTGTTTCCTTGTTAATTGGTTTTAGGGGAGACTCAAAACTAGCTTAATGGAGTTTAGAATAATAACAGAGCCTTAGAGGGCACTGACATAAATAGGCTTAGAATTTCATTTATTCCCTCCTCCTTTCTTCTCTAGAACATGTATTCATAGTTTAAAAAAAAAAACTAAACTCTGAATAAAATAACTGCTTTTGTTGCTAATAAAAGAGCAAAATGCCAGATGTTGCTAAACTTTTTGTATAGGTTTTTGGTTAATAATTTAACAGAAAGAAAAACATTGACTTTTCCTTTGTGCTTATATTAATCAGGTATTTAGCCTTCAAATTGCAGTGTCTGGATGGCTCTAGTGGTAAAGAACCCTCCTGCCAACGCAGGAGACATAAGACACTCAGGTTCAGTCCCTGGGTTGGGAAGATCCCCTGAAGGAAGGCATGGCATTCCACTCCAGTATTTTTTCCTAGAGAATCCCAGGGACAGAGGAGCCTGATGGGCTACAGTCCATAGGGTCTCACAGAGCTGGGCACGACTGAAGCAACTTAGCAGGCACGGGCAACACATAGCCGGCACACAGTAAATATGTTACCTTTTCTGGCCCCATTTTGACCTCATTCTTCCACCCCCAACACATCTGTCTCACATGCATGTGCACGTGTGTATACACACACACACACACACGATTATTATTTTTCCTTTTCATGTACAAATTGTGCTTTCTTATCCTTGAAATCTGGATAGACTGTAGCAAATAAGATATGTTGGAATCATGCCTACTGATAATTGGCAACTAAATAAGGAGAAAAAGGGACATGTGTATAAAAGTGAGAGTTAAATTTGTAACCTGCATTTGTTTCATTTTGTGTTCGTATAATTTGGAGTTGAACTTATTGAGGACATTTAGGCTGATTTCTTTCATAGTCACTCCTGAGCATGTTCTATGTAAACTTGCACATGTTTAAACATGGAATGCTTGTAAGACTTTTTGCTACTCTTCTTTCCCTGCTAGCTTCTACTCATTTGCCAGTAAAAAAATAAGAGCTAGAATGAGATTTTTGCAAAGTATAAATCTTTTAATCAGGAATATTTTCAATGCACAAGGTTGAATATGAAGTGTTGCTTTTAAATTTTAATTAAAAGTAAATTGTATTTTGTTCTCTTCCTTTTGGATTTTTGTTTGTGGTTGGTATGGTCAACATCACAACCTGAAATCTCATTTCATTTTGGCTACTCTTCAGAAAGGAACAAAAAACTGAAAAGAGACATGTAAAAGGAAAAGAAAAAAATTTTGTTAAATAGAAAAGTAAATAACTATAAGAGTAATACACAAAAACTTTTAAAATCTGATCCTGTATTTATTTTATGTATGGAGAATTTCTTTTGTGGGAGTGTGAGCATAATTTAAATGTGTTTGGTCTAAGTGTGAAAAGTCAGGATGACTTGCTACTGCTGCTAAGTCACTTCAGTCATGTCCGACTCTGTGCGACCCCACAGACGGCAGCCCACCAGGCTCCCCCGTCCCTGGGATTCTCCAGGCAAGAACATTGGAGTGGGTTGCCATTTCCTTCTCCAATGCATGAAAAGTGAAAAGTGAAAGTGAAGTCGCTCAGTCGTGTCCGACTCTTAGCAACCCCATGGACTGCAGCCCACCGGGCTCCTCCATCCATGGGATTTTCCAGGCAAGAGTACTGGAGTGGGGTGCCATTGCCTTCTCCGCAGGATGACTTACATACTCCAAAATAAATATATTGATTAAAATATACAGTGTTCATAGAAATGGAAGCATATTTAAATCTCTCATATTACAAACTCTTTCCAATTGAATATATTGTATTTTTTTCTCTTTCCAGCTGAGAATGAAAAGATATTTAAATTAAATTTGATAATTAATTATCTAAATTATGTTTTGGAAAAGTAGCTAGATGTAACAAACCTTCTGAAGGATACATCAATTCACCAGAAACAGCCAGATTCTCAACACAAACTATAATATATAATGAAAATTATTATTCTTTTCTTAACTAGAGCTAGGTTCTTTTGCTTCAGGATAAAAGAAGTTTCCCTCATAGAAAAGCTTCCTTTTCTATAATATTAATGGAGTAAAATGACTAGTATTGCTAGATAAAAGCAAGTGGATTCTTTACCAACTGAGCTATCAGGGAAGCTCAAAGTTATAAATAGCTGTATTTAAAGTAGAATATCAGAACTGTGCTTATATTTCTGCACAGTAAAGGAAACCATGAACAAAATGAAAAGGCAACCTCCTGGATGGGAGAAAATGTTTACAAAACATATGTCTTGTAAAATGCAAATATCCAAAATATATATGCTGCTGCTAAGTCACTTCAGTCTTGTCCAACTCTGTGCGACCCCATAGACAGCAGCCCACCCGGCTCCCCCGTCCCTGGGATTCTCCAGGCAAGAACACTGGAGTGGGGTGCCATTGCCTTCTCCAAAATATATATGAAACACATATAAATCAATAGCAAAAAACAAACACTCTGATTTAAAACTAGGAAGAGGATATAATAGACATTTTTCCAAAGCAGACATACAGATGACCAGCAGGTATATGAAAAGATGCTCAGTGTCACTAATCATCAGTTCAGTTCAGTGCATTCACTCAGTTGTGTCCTACTCTTTGTGACCTCATGAAATGCAGCACGCCAGGCGTCCCTGTCCATCACCAACTCCCGGAGTCCACCCAAACCCATGTCCATTGAGTCAGATGCCATCCAACCATCTCATCCTCTGTTGTCCCCCTCTCCTCCTGCCCCCAGTCCCTCCCAGCATCAGAGTCTTTTCCAGTGAATCAGCTCTTCACATCAGGTGGCCAAAGTATTGGAGTTTCAGCTTCAACATCAGTCCTTCCAATGAACTTCAGGACTGACTTCCTTTAGGATGGACTGGTTGAATCTCCTTGCAGTCCAAGGGACTCTCAAGAGTCTTCTCCAACACCACAGTTCAAAAGCATCAATTCTTTGGTGCTCAGCTTTCTTTATAGTCCAACTCTCACATCCATATATGACCACTGGAAAAACCATAGCCTTGACTAGACGGACCTTTGTTGGCAAAGTAATGTCTCTGCTTTTTAATATGCTGTCTAGGTTGGTCATAACTTTCCTTCCAAGGAGTAAGTGTCTTTTAATTTCATTGCTGCAATCACCATCTGCAGTGATTTTGGAGTCCCAAAAAATAAAGTCAGCCACTGTTTTCACTGTTTCCCCATCTATCTGCCATGAAGTGATGGGACTGGATGCCATGATCTTAGTTTTCTGAATGTTGAGCTTTAAGCCCACTTTTTCACTCTCCTCTTTCACTTTCATCAAGAAGCTCTTTAGTTCTTTACTTTCTGCCATAAGGGTGATGTCATCTGCATATCTGAGGTTATTGATATTTCTCCCGGAAATATTGATTCCAGCTTGTGCTTCGTCCAGCCCAGTGTTTCTCATGATGTACTCTGCATAGAAGTTAAATAAGCAGGGTGACAATATACAGCCTTGACGTACTCCTTTTCCTATTTGGAACCAGTCTGTTGTTCCATATCCAGTTCTAACTGTTGCTTCCTGACCTGCATACAGATTTCTCAAGAGGCAGGTCAGGTGGTCTGGTATTCCCATCTCTTTCAGAATTTTCTACAGTTTATTGTGATCCACACAGTCAAAGGCTTTGGCTTAGTCAATAAAGCAGAAATAGATGTTTTCTGGAACTCTCTTGCTTTTTCGATGATCCATTGGATGTTTGCAATTTGATCGCTGGTTCCTCTGCCTTTGCTAAAACCAGCTTGAACATCTGGAAGTTCATGCTTCACGTAGCCTGGCTTGGAGAATTTTAAGCATTACTTTACTAGCATGTGAGATGAGTGCAATTATGCAGTAGTTTGAGCATTCTTTGGCATTGCCTTTCTTTGGGATTGGAATGAAAACTGACCTTTTCCCGTCCTGTGGCCACTGCTGAGTTTTCCATATTTGCTGGCATATTGAGTGCAGCACTTTCACAGCGTCATCATCATCAGGAAAATGCAAATCAAAACCACAGTGAAATATCACTTCGTACTTGCTAAAATGGTTATTATCAAAAAGACAAGTAATAACTGTTGGAGAGGAGGTGGAGCAAAGCGAATCCTTGTGCACTGTTGGTGGGAATGTAAATTTGTGCAGCTACTATGGAAAGCAGCATGGAGGTTCCTCAAAAATTTAAAATAGAGTTGTCATATCATCTAGCATTTCTGACTATTTATTTGAGGAAAGTGAAAACACTAATTTGAAAAAAAATATACACACCCATGTTTATCGCAGCCTTATTTACAATAGCCAAGATATGGAAACAGCCTAAATGTCCATCAGTGGATAAATGGATAAAGGAGATATAGACGAGAGTCAAAATTCACAGTCTTCCAGTTATAAAATAATTTGTAGGATGTAATGTACAGCATGGAGACTACTGTTAATAATACTATATTGCACATTTGAAAGTTGCTAAAAGACTAGATCTTAAAAATTCTTACAGTGAAAAAAATTATGTAACTGTATATGGTGATGAATGTTAACTAGTCTTAGTGTGGTGAACATTTCACAATATATACAAATATCAAATCATGTTGTATACCTGAAACTAATATAATGTTGTATGTCAATTATACCTCAATAAAAAATTTTAAATGTCCATAAAGTATTTCATCAACTCTAAGATACACATTTTTACATTAAACTATGTAAAATAAAAAAACTACCATAGTTAAATTGGCAATTTTTTTTTCTTTCTAGGTGTCAACAAAGTGTGTCTTACAGTGGGTTGTATCTTAGATTCTATGAAATATAGTATTACTGAATTTAGATTGAAAAACATTAAATTTCAAGTTATTACAAAGGAGAATCAGAGTAAAGTTTGGAAACTATAAAGTCAAGCTTGATACTGATTCTTAAAAACACTTTACACCACATTTTTTACCATTTAAAACAAGGTGAGTTCATTTTTTAAATTTGTTTTCTTTTTTATTATACCGCGACCAGTATTTTGGTGTATTACCCTCCAGATTTTGACTTATTTTCACAAAATTGAAGTTAAACTTTGTATCCAGTTACTCCTGATTTCTTGAAAATGCAGTTTTAATGACTGTGTAATATTTTATCCTATTCCATAATTCTTTTTACCATTTACTCATTGTTGAGTATTCAGATTATTTTCAATATCTCATTATTTCTGCCCAGCCCTGGATCTCTCCTCTTATTCTAGTTCATCCCTCTGACTTGAATTCTTATGCCTTGTAGAAAAGTTGTCTGACTTTATTATTTTATCTTTAAAGCTAGAATAAAAATAACTTAGACTTCATTTAAGGATTAAATGAGATAACGCATACTTATGGACCTTAAATAGGGACGATTTCAAGTCATTTTTAAATTCTCTATCAAAGTTCTTTTCTTTTCATAGTTTTTACTTGAGTAATACCTTCTGGTATTTCTCCCAAGATGGAATAAAACCAATAAAGATCATTAAATTATTGCATAAAATAAAATATAAAATAGAAGAGGCCAGAATATAAATATTTTGTTTTTGAACTGATCAAAAAGTAATTTCTATATGCTCTACTGAGTGGTATTATCTCTTTTATTAAAGATACTGTTAACCAACTAAGCACCATATTTTACAATTAAGCAGACTTTCACTTAAAAAAAACCAGTGTATAAAATGCTAATATTTTCAGGATACCCTTGTGTCTTACTAGTAAGCTGCAGTGGTTTGCTTTCCAGAGTCAAGACAAACAAGCCTTTGACCAGCTACATAGTCAGCCACTATGTAGTGGCTTTTATCTTAGTCTGTTTACCTTCTAACTTGCTTCATGATGGTTCACACGTCTCTTATAGCATTCACCCTTGTTTCTTTATATTATATGTTATGATTATTTCCAGATATGTCTTATCTTCCCTAGCAACTCAGAATCTGGGGTCTTCTCTCTGTGCCTTCTGTTGTGGTAGGGCCTTGTAGGAGTGGACGTCCTGAAAATGCTTATTGAACGAATTGTAAAGTATAGAAGCAAAAATTAACAGTTTTATTACATATTTGTAAGCTACATATATGTGTATGTGTATGTGTGTAGTTGTTATTTAGTTGCCAAGTTGTGTCCGATTCCTTTGCAACCCTGTGAACTGTAGTTCACCAGGCTTCTCTGTCCATAGGATTTCCCAGGCAAGAATACTGAAGTGGGTTGCCATTTCCTTCTCCAGGGGGTCTTCCCAACTCAGAGATGGAACTGGCATCTCCTTCATTGGCAGGTGGATTCCTTACCACTTATATCCTTCCTTATATAAATGGGCAGGGAAACCCATTTATATATTCATATGTGTGTAGATATTGGAGAAGGAAATGGCAACCCAATCCAGTGTTCTTTCCTGGAGAATCCCAGGGACAGGGGAGCCTGGTGGGCTGCCATCTCTGGGGTCACACAGAATCGGACACGACTGAAGCGACTTAGCAGCAGCAGATGTGTTATAATAATTATTACCTACTGTATTCTTTCTCTTGGTGATAGGGAGTTGAGCAAAAAAGCAAGGACTTTAAACACATCACACAAAAGATATTTGAAGCAGAAATAATTACTTGGTTCAATTTGGGGAATTTTTAAAAAGTAAAGGTATGAGAAGGGTGATTGCTTTGTCTTTCTACTTTATTCCTACATTGAGCATAATATAATATACTTACGGATGAAAACATATTTGGAATTCTAGTTATTATATTGATATGTGATAAAGTGAATTTGAAGTTCTGGAAAGATTTGTAGAATGCCTAATTATTTCTTTACCTTTTTAAGGAGAGATACAAAGCTGATAGACTGGAAGGGCCAGTTAGTCGTTGGAGAATTTGCTTTCTTTTGTGCAGCTTTCTGAAATCTGAAGCATCATAAGTACTTATTTTCTCCTTTTTTATTAAAAGTAATCCTTTCCTGTTACAAACGTGACAATCAACAAATAAGCTTCATGACATGATTTGGAATGGGAGAGGTAGGGAGGAGGGGGGCTGGGGGTGAGAGGTAAACTTGCTGTCAACCTTTCAATCTCCTCATGTGAGCCAGTGAAATACCTCAGGAATATGTTTTTCCAGAATTGTTCTTTTGTTTTTTGACAGAGTCTTAACATACCGAGGAAATAGGCTTATTGATGCCCCAGAGGACAAATAGGAAAACACAACCCATTGGAAATATATTAAATAACAAATAACAGATACTTTTTTCCCACATGAGAAAAACAATATTCTAGCTGATTCTTTTTGTCTTAGCTAAATATGAAAAGTGAAAGTGAAGTCACTCAGTCGTGTCCGACTCTTTGCGACCCCATAGACTATAGCCTACAAGGCTCCTCTGTCCATGGGATTTTCCAGGCAATAGTACTGGAGTGGATTGCCATTTCCTTCTCCAGGGGATCTTCCCAACCCAGGGCTCAAACCTGGATCTCCCGCATTGTAGACAGACGCTTTACCGTCTGAGCCACCAGGGAAGTAATGACTATAACAGACAACCCCTTGGATATGTTTTTATACAAACCTCATACTTAGGAAATCAATCCTGTGGATTTAAGTCATGGGCCAGCTGATTTTTATTCTTTCCTGAATTCATCTGAATGAATGCCATTCCAAAAAATGGTACAGCTGGTCTTTTTGCAGACCATTTATTTCTTTAAAGAATATCATGACTTTATTTGGGCCTATCTTATTAAGGCAGTTTGGAGAATTTAAAAACATAAGAAGTACATTTGTAAGAAGGAGTCCATTCATTTAGAAATCTTCTATTTCTTTTATGGCCTACTTGTTGCAAAGTAAGAACTTTATATTATTAAAAACGGATATGCTTTTTTGTTCCTCAACTTCTATAAATCTACATGAGACTTACTAAATTTCATCAGTTATTCATCCAAGGATAGAAAAATCATCATAGCAGAAAAAGGGATATACATATAATAGAAAAAGGGATAATACATATACATTAGATAGATACATGGATATGCATGCTAATGTTGGACGGTTTTGCCAATGAACAGCACAAGGGCTTTGCTTTTGGGCATACTTTATAGGCCATTACTGTTAAAGCAGATAAAATTGTCTGCCTTTTCTGAGCTTATTCTGTCTAATTATTTAGCAATGTAAAAATGCTAGTTGGAAAATCATTTTGTGCTAATAAACCAAAGTAGATTTGGTTTCAGTCCATATTATTCAATATCTTGTGACCATCAACTTATGTTGCTTTAGAGACTTTGTTGACTTTTCTTTCTACTATTTAAATTTATTTAAAATAGGTTTGAAGAGCTGAATAAAAAAAAAATCCTTACTATATTATACACATACATCTGTCTATACTTGAATATCTACCCTCTCTCTCTTTTTCTCTCCTTTTTGCCCTCTCTTCTTTCTGTCTTCCAGTAAAAGTTGTATATTTGTTGAATAAAGTTTATAATTCAAATATAGAGAAAGCTAACTTTTAGAATAAATAGATATTTGAAACTTTAAGTACTATCATCTTCATTTTATGAATAGAGATAGTCACTAAATCAGACACAATTTTTATAATAGACTCTTCCTCTGTGAAATGTTTTTTTGTTGTTGTTGTTTTTAGAAGCTAAGTCATGTCCGACTCTTTTGTGACCCCATGGACTGTAGCCCGTCAGGCTCCTCTGTCTATGGGATTTCCCAGGCAATCCCCTGGAGAAGTGGGTTGCCATTTCCTTCTCCAGGGGATCTTCCTGACCCAGGGATTGGACCCACATCTCCTACATTGCAGGCAGATTCTTTGCTGCTGAACCACCAGGGGGGCAGAAAAATTCCTCTGTGAAATGTAATATTAATAGTTCTTAATCAGTCTTCTGGAGGGATAAAAATAAGTAGAAAACTACATATTTACCCAAATGTAATTACTTGCTTATGGTATATGTGTGTGAATACTATTCAGTAGTGCCTTTATTTATAAGATATTCATATTCAGAAAGATAAATGAGAGTGAACTTGATATCTTTTGCCTGAAAATATTTTACATATAGAGTGGAAAAACTTTTTCAGCCTTGTCCTTAAATTTATTGTCACGTGTTAGTGCCTTGCCAAAAGTAGCTCTCTAGGTACAAGAGGAAAGTTTTATAATGAATTAGTCCACTTGAAACAAAAAACCTATACTGGCATCTTTAAGGGGTCCTTAGGCAGCCATAAAGAATTATCAGTTCCATAAAGGAGATTAAATTAGACAAAAGGAATAGAAACCATGTATGCGTCCATGGAGGGAAGGGGGGAGCTCATTTCTGAAATCATTAGGGAAAGTAACATAAGAATTCCCTTCTCTAATTGTGATTTGTTCTTTTTATTTCTAAGTTTTTTTCATTGTTTAAGAATTTTAGATAAGTTTGGAAATATGGAAAAAGTAGGTCACTGAGTAAGATGTTTAACTTGGTTGGCAACTTTATAGTCCCAACACTTTAAATTTCATCTCTTTTAGGGACTCAGAGATCTAACAGGCCATCTGGCATTAATATCACATAATAATATTTGCCTTTTGGGGTTATCTAACTCTTTTAACTATTTGGAAATGAAGATGTAAATCTCTTCTATTAGTAGTACATTTGAGGCATGTACAAGCCATGTAGCCTAAGTGAAATGAGTTTGAGAAATTGTACTTATATATTCAGCCTAGGCAGAGAAGCAATGGCAACCCACTCCAGTACTCTTGCCTGGAAAATCCCATGGACGGAGGAGCCTGGTGGGCTGCAGTCCATGGGGTCACTAAGAGTCGGGCACAACTGAGCGACTTCACTTTCACTTTTCACTTTTATGCATTGGAGAAGGAAATGGCAACCCACTCCAGTATTCTTGCCTGGAGAATCCCAGGGACAGAGGAGCCTAGTGGGCTGCCGTCTATGGGGTCGCACAGAGTCGGACACAACTGAAGCAACTTAGCAGCAGCAGCAGCATTCAGCCTAGGATATCATATAGATGTTCCAGTGGAAAGTCATCAGCTTTTCTTCTATTTCCTACAGGTATTTCCTAACATAAAAAAAAAAATCCATGTTACTTAATAATTACTGAAGTTACTTTAAAACATCTCTTAAATAATCATCCATCAACTATAAATATACCACCGCCACCCTCCTCACTGAGGAGTTACCTAAAGAACTAATATTTCACTCTTTCAAACATAATTCTACTCATCTGACATACCTGGAATTGCTCTTTTTCTTTTGTTTTTCTTTTATGTTATAGGGGCTGAATTTTATTAATTTTCTGATTTTTTAGAAATCAGAAATTTGTTAATGTTCTGATTTTTTAGAAGTTAGAAATTGGTTAATTTTCTGATTTTCCCATGTCTGAGCAGTTTTTATAAACTTTCTTGTTGGTTACTACTAAGGTTCTCAGTGGCTTCCCTGGTGGCTCGGTGGTAAAGAATCTGCCTGCAGTGCAGGAGACGGGAAGGAGATGCGGGTTTGATCCCTGGATTGGGAAGATCCCCTGGAGGAGGAAATGGCAACCCACTCCAGTATTCTTGCCAGGAAAATCCAGTGAGACAGAAGAGGCTGGCAGGCTACAATCCATCGGGTCGCAAAGAGTTGAATATGACTAAAGCGACCAACACACACACACACACACACACACACACACACACACACACACAGGTGGGGCTTAGTTGCAGAAGAACAAAGAGACCAACTGGAAAAAGTTGTTTTAACTTTGTGTTTAGAAAATATAAAAAGCTCTTTACCTTTACGTGAATATAATATTTCTCTGTGTAGTTATTCTTTGTGCACAAAAGAGCAGGAAAAAAAATCTCATGATGGATTAGATTCCTGCTCATAGTTTAAAAAAAAATGGATATACATAAAAGTAGTTCAACAAATACTTTTTGAAAGAGAAAAATTGGAAGGTTGAGACAGAAGGGGAGATGGAAAGGCAGAATCTTGGTCCAAAGTAAACTTGTCTTGCAACCATTTACCTCAAAAAACTTTCTGAAAGAAAAAATAAATAATGAACTGGTAAAAAATATCTCTGATCTAAGCATGACATAGCAGTGGCGAAGATACTATGTTTAATCCGAAGAGAAACCATTTACTTCAAAAAACTTTCTGAAAGAAAAAACAAATCAAATCACATTTCAAACACTTTTATATCTCCCCCTGGCATTTTGCCGTACACTGTGATGACAAAACATTGCATTTCTGAGTTTCCTACACTGCTTTGTTGAACAACGAAGTAATTGACTTGCATCTTCTTTATATTTACCAAAGGAACCAAAAATGGTTCCTTTGCTCTCCAGTAGCTTGTTGTCTAAGCGTGTCGTCTAAATTAAGGGAAGGGAAAAAATGAATACACATAAATAGCAGCTAATACATGGCAATGCAATCAAATACTAAGTACAGATATAACTTTCTAGAGAGATCCAGAAAAGATGTACTTCATTGTGATTCACAAGGACCTTATAAGAAAAGGAAGTTCAGCTGGGTTTAAAGGTGAACAATTTAAATAGATACAGTGGAATGTGAGAGCTAGAAAAAGAAGGGCTTATCCTAAAAGGGGTCTACAGAAGCCAAGCCAAGGCACAGAGAAGGGGCTAGGACTAGAAGGTTAGACCTGGAACAGAGGTTGCAAGACAAGTTTACTTTGGACCAAGATTCTGCCTCTTCCATCTCCCCTTCTGTCTCAACCTTCCAATTTTTCTCTTTCAAAAAGTATTTGTTGAACTACTTTTATGTATATCTTTTTTTTTAAACTATGAGCAGGAATCTAATCCACCATGAGATTTTTTTCCTGCTCTTTTTGTGCACAAAGAATAATTACACAGAGAAATATTAATATGAGGGTCTGTTCCAAAAGCTTCTGTTAGTAAAATTATGTTTTATGTTATATTTTTTAGAAGAAAAAATAAACACCAATATCTTGACACATGGGAGCCAAATGTTCCAACTGACATTCATGCTGTCTGGATTTGTTTTATTTTGGAATGAATATTACCAAGCTTGTTTGCAGTTAAAGGTAAATGAAAGAGTAAAATTAAATATTTTATCTCTTTAATAAATTTCACTTCGGAAATTTGGAATTTCACCATTTGAATTATTTGTTAAATTATCTGAAAGGCCTCCACTCCAGGGAGAAGGGTTAATTGGAATTGAAATTGTTGGGGAAATATAATTAAAAACAAAAACCTCTCCCAACCTAGAAATCCTTTCCACAAAGTTAGTAGACAAAGAAAACACTCCTGTTAATGAATAAGCATTAAATTAGAATGTGATGAACATCCAGAGGCAATCCACTAAGAGAATGCAAAGACCAGAAGACATTTCAACCTTCTAAATAGCTGAGCAAATACAACCTGTCATATAGAACCTTTCAAGATAAATAATAACTAGTCCTCTAGTAAGAGGACTGAATTTACTTGGCAATTGGGATGACCATCTGTGTTAGCTAATTGATTTTCTTCTGTGGAGAGAGAGGTTTCTAGTACCTTTATAAGGGGAAGTAGTTTTACAACTTGGAGCAAGATTGCTTTTGCTATTGCTATTGCTATTGCTAAGTCACTTCAGTCGTGTCCAACTCTGTGTGACCCCATAGACGGCAGCCCACCAGGCTCCCCCGTCCCTGGGATTCTCCAGGCAAGAACACCGGAGTGGGTTGCCATTTCCTTCTCCAATGCATGAAAGTGAAAAGTGAAAGGGAAGTCGCTCAGTCCTATCTAACTCTTCGTGACCCCGTGGACTGCAGCCTCCAGGCTCCTCAGTCCATGGGATTTTCCAGGCAAGAGTACTGGAGTGGGCTGCCATCGCCTTCTCCTGGAGCAAGAAGCCAACCTAAATTAGGCTCTAATACTCTCCAGCAAGGGAGATAGGGGAGCTATTACCCCTTGAGGGTTGCATTTCACAAAGATGTCTCCCAGGTCTTTGAAAAAACATTTCTGAATGGAAGCGTGGCCTGAGACTTAATTAGCCCATTATGAAGATTTACATGTGTTTGAAAAGGATAATGGAAGAAATTGTAAAAGAAAAATGAAAGGGGAAAGTCTCTAAGCTTATTTTCAACAGGGAGAGTTAAGCCCCTTATTTTTAACTTGTATTTGCCTTTACAATGAATGCGGCTTCCCCAGTGTCTCAGATGGTAAAGAATCTTCCTGCCATGCAGGAGACCCAGTTTGATCCCTGGGTAGGGAAAATCCCCTGGAGTAGGAAATGGCTAGCCCCTCCACTATTCTTGGCTGGAAAATTCCATAAACAGATGAGCCTGGCGGGCTACAATCCATGGGGTTGCAGAGTCAGACACGACTGAGCGACTAATGCTTTCACTTTATAATTAAAATATTGTTTCTTAAGAAAAGTATTTAGGGGATGGTTTTAGTTCTTCAAATATACTGCTGTGGTTTAGTCACTAAGTCATGTCCAGCTCTTGCAACCCCATGGACTGTAGGCCTCCATGCTCCTCTGTCCATGGAATTTCCCAGGCAAAAATACTGGAGTGGGTTGCCATTGCCTTCTCCAGGGGATCTTCCTGACCCAGGGATTGAACCAGAGTCTCCTGTGTCTCCTGCATTTGGCAGGTGGATTCTTCACCTACTGAGCCACCAGGGAAGCCTGGTGTGCTGCAGTCCAAGGGGTCTCAGAGTCGGACATGACTGTGCAACTGAACTGAACTGATACTCTAAACTAAATAAAAAATAGAATTCAAAGTAGAAAGATTTTACAGTCATTCCTCTTTTCTTGCACTCTGTAGTAGCCTGGTTGCTGGGTAGATGAGTGGGATAGGACTGCCCAGATTTAGCTTTTATAAAGGAAGGTGGGCCTCTGCAGAGAGCAGGATGGACAATTAAAAAAAAAAAAAAAGCATAAACTACTCTTTTAAGTGTGTTTGAGATCAGCCATTCACAGCTTTCTGGTGCATTTAACTTTAACTCCCCTCATCTAAAGGACCTCTGGTGCTCATTCAAATGCTAATATTTGGCCATCTGCTTTTTAATTTTTTTTTTCCAAGCAAGACAAGCTGGAGGTCATGTGACCCTAATTATAGCAATTATGAGCTTTCTGGGAGTAATCATTCAGGTTGCACCCAGAGTGAGCATCTGCTGATGATAAATGGATCAGGAGATTACTAAGGCCAGGCTTTCCTATAAGACATCCAGTGATTCATTTCTTAATATGAATAAGTATACAGAGCTAAAACCCATATGCTGTAATAAGAGGGTACTTTTTCCAAAGGGTTACTTTTTTCTTACAATTTATCTTTAAATTTAGTGAGAACAGTTTAAAATGCATACTTTTGTGTGTGTGAACATAATTAGCATTCTAAAGAAGGACATGGAGAAAACTCTAATAATGACTAATAATGAAGCATCAGCCTTCACCTACACGAATTTTATTTCTCTGTACGAAGAGAAAAGAATGTTGCCAGGGCTTAGTAATCTTTCCAGTTGAAGTCTTATTCTATATTATTTATTTTACTTGTAATTATAAGGGTGTGTATTTAAGGGAAAATTCTTTAGACAACCCAAGACCTTCTGAGAGTTATTCTTTAACAAGGCAAAATATTTTCCCTTTTATAAGGCCCTTTACTTCTTGAGAAATTATAGTTTCACAGGATAGTTTTCAGCAGTATCGTTTACCTTGCTCCCTTTTCAGACTCACAGTTTTAAATGTCATTGGGTTTATTTTGAACCTGACCCATATCACACAGAAACATTTGAACACAACTGCTCTTGCTGACTGCATGTTGGAATATGTGGCAGTATCTTGTCCATGCTGTCTGGATGCAATCATGTTGATTAATGTCAGTGAGATGAAAGAGAATGCACGGCACCTTCTTTTGAAAATCGCTCATTATGCCAACCTGCCTCCAAAGTCGAGTTCAGAGCTTTTTATAATTTTCTATTTTAATATTGAATCAGGCTAACCTTATTTCTAGTGTGTGTAAAGGGACACTTAGTAAATTATTGATTCTTTAAACAAATGCTGTTGGGAGCACAACAGTGTGCCAGGAAGTGTGCTGGAAGGGAGCATGGCCGACATAGTCTTGCCCTTTCTTTCTGAGGCGGTAACTTGAACAACCTTTGGAGTGAATCTATGTGCTAACAGCATGTTTGTGTGATGTACCTAAACATAACGTGCAGTTTGCTAAATGATTTATTAGGGATTTTAGAATCAGCATCAACCGATGGCTTTTAAAAGCCTTTTCTGTGGCAGCATCTCTCAAGTGCCCTCCTCTTTTTATCATTAGTAGGAAACCACATAATTTATTCTTCAGAAATAAAGGATGTCTGATTGGATCATAACCTTTTCCTCCCACCTTCATCTGTCTGTCTTTATGCTTCTTCCTTGTTTCTTGTAAATTCTTTAATATTCTTAAAAAAAAAAACCTGCTTTAGCTGTTATGATGGATATTTCTTTTCTAACTTCTTAGAGAAAGAACAGGAAAGAGTTTGGCATGTTAGAACTCTGCCAGCTGGAACTCTGCCTTTTGTAATGATAACGTGAAAAGTACATTTATGATCCACTTTTGGGATCAATAGTTTAAGCTTCATGTATTCCATTCTATAGTATATATTAAAGGAGAAGCTTCACATGCTGAATTCAGTAATTGTTGTTTTCATAAGTACTGGCATCCCATGATATTATTATTTTTAATAAATGATAGATTATTTGATAATGCAGTTCAGTTCTGCTTTACAAGACTTCATAAAGTCATAAATCATATATAAAAATCATTTGACAGACCATATGTTTAGAGTTGGAGTTCAGAAAATGTTATCTTCATTGATATAATTCAAATGAGGAGATTTTGTTGTGCTCATCTTTAGAGAAGCAACAAAATGGTGGTGAGCTGCTTCTTACGCTGGATATAAAACCAGACTGCTCATTTCAGCATCATTTCTACAGTGCTCTGGTACAAAGGAAGGGGTTTCTTTGTGTTTCACCAGCTGGATCTCACCTGTGATAGGAGAGAACATAATAAGAAAACAGAGTAACTTAGACATCAAGAGCTAATCAGAGCAGAAAGGTGTGGCTATGCACTTCTGAATCAAGGCAGATACCATAGCATTATGCATATGCCCAGGGTAAAATGATGGATTTTGGCATAAGACAGTATTTTGAGCTCCAAAAATAGGAAAAAAGAGTGAACTAGAAATTGATACATGTGACTGTGCATGCTATGTGTGCTAAATCCCTTTAGTTGTGTTCACCTCTTCTCAACCCATTAGACTCTAGCGCACCAGGCTTCTCCGTCCATGGGATTATCCAGGCAAGAATACTGGAGTGGGTTGCCGTGCCCTCCTCCAGGGAATCTTTCCAATCTAGGGTTCGAACCAGTGTCTCTAAGGTCTTCTGCATTGGCAGGTGGGTCCTTTACCACTAGTGCCACCCAGGAAGTACAGGAGACTATAAATGATACAAAATCATGTCACTGAAGTAGGTTGATGAATCTTAAATCTCAGATGGAAGAAAATATTGCCCGCCAATTTATGTGGTATTTCAAGAAATGTTTGTGGCAAATACTTTTCAAAATAACTTGAAATTGTTATGACTATCATCAGTATTTTATGACTTGGAGTGACTGATTGGGGGTTTAGATCAATAGATAAAATAAGTTTCAAAATTATTAGTATGTGCAAGAGGGTTGCAGCTGTAGGTCTCACCCAGAGAGAGTGTTATGGCCTGTGACTTCAATCCAAGAAATTGACATTAGTAGAGTCATTAGAGTCTTTTAAAAAGTTCTTTTGTGGAAGCTTTTTTTTTTTTTTTTTTGTCTTTTTACCTTTGGTCATATCTTAAAATTTCCTCATTTGGAGAAAATAATGGTTGATGCTACCTTCTCAGAAATAAAATATTCAAACATATTGTGACTTATGGACAGAAAGTACAGATCAATAGACCAATGAGGCATCAGCTTAGTGTAGCCCATAATTCTGGGCAATGAAACAAAAGTAGTCATGACTCTAATGAATTTACAGTTGTCTTTTCTTGTTTATCTATGACTACCTGAATCTGGTCTTTAGATATGACATATTAAGTGCTTCTGCACAGCCTGGTAAGGCACAAATTAAATTCTGATGTTTGTATTCACCTTAAATCAGCTAATACCCATAAGTATTTCTGAGCCTCATCTCTTGTACCTCCTCTTCCTTTATTCTCCATTTCTGCTATAGGGATGCATGCTTAGTCATCATTTTCTCTGCGGAGTCTTTGCTCCACTGGGCTAGATGTCTTGGCTCTGCATGCCATTAACTCTTCAAATCTCATCTGTTGTGGCATTTAGGTTTATTTCCATTGCTTAATCAACTTTTGTTTTTCTTATTGGTTAGATTCTAAGTTCTTTGAGGCAGAGACCATATATGCCTTAACATTTTTTTCTTTCTGGAAGCTTGTACCCTGCCCGATACAATTTCCTGGTGGCTTAGCCAGTAAAGCGTCTGCTTACAATGCAGGATACCCGGGTTCGATCCCTGGGTTGGGAAGATCCCTTGGAGAAGAAAATGGCAATCCACTCCAGTACTCTTCCCTGGAAAATCCCATGGACAGAGGAATCTGGTAGGCTGCAGTCCTTGGGGTCGCAAAGAGTCGATCACGACTGAGCGGCTTCACGTTCACTTTAAATTTTAGTTACTCTCTGCTGCTAAGTCGCTTCAGTTGTGTCCGACTCTGTGCGATCCCATAGACAGCAGCCCACTAGGCTCCCCTGTCCCTGGGATTCTCCAGGCAAGAACACTGGAGTGGGTTGCCATTTCCTTCTCCAATGCAGGAAAGTGAAAAGTGAAAGTGAAGTCGCTCAGTCGTGTCCGACTCTTAGCGACCCCGTGGACTGCAGCCTACCAGGCTCCTCAGTCCATGGGATTTTCCAGGCAAGAGTACTGGAGTGGGTTGCCATTGCCTTCTCCCAGTGTCACTTTAATTGCTATTGTTGGGTTGTTGTTATTATTGCTCGTGCCTTGCGTTCCCCTCTCTATTGCTGTTGTGAGCATCTCTATTCATACCATCCTGTCTGGGCTGCCATCAGTCTGGGCTTTCTTCATGTTTAAGGCTGAACCTACCTGGTAGATCCCCCACTCTCTCGCCTCTTGACCTGCAGAAGTCCCTTCTTGTTCCCCATTGGAAGCCCCTATAATACTTAACAGTCAATGAAACCACAATATATTTGTCCTTAAGGAGCTTGATAAATAAAAAGAAATCTCTTCAAACTGCATAGGAACAATCAGCAGACCTGTTCAGCTCCGTTGGGTTTTTATTTATTTATTTTTTCCTTTATCAGGTGGTCTGAATGGACGATGGAAGTGCCCTAGATTTCCAGATTTGTCTTCTACAAATTCAGTGTTAAGCAGTTAGAGCTTTTCGTATTTTTAAGCATAACTTTTATAAAACTCTATTTTGAAAAGCTGTGACTAACTATGGATATACATAAAAAGAAAGTTAACGGAAATAAAGTCTCCTTCATATCTGTTTTTAAGGCTTCTCTCATTTAGAAAAACAAAAGCAATGCATTGCTTGCCTCACAACGACTTGTGCCAATGTTACTTCCTCCATGTGCTAAATATTCAACATTTAATTGGGCTTATTAAAAAAATTAATGTATCAAAAGCCTACATAACGCAGTGTGAGTAACTGTTGTTACACAGCTTATTTTAGCATCGTAGAAAGGTTGGCATGGAAACTTGGAGAAGACATTTTAGATACTCAATGCATAAAGATTTTCAATTGAACTTCCTGGTTATCTTATTTATTCCTATTTAGAATCAGTTTTAATGTTTGTTTCTATATAACATTAGGAGTATAGTTTTTTTCAGGGGCAGAAGCAACTTCTTTAATTATTTAAAAGAAATATATTTTATTAGAAAATGATAAGGAGGTAGGCAGGGAATAACTTTTAAGAGTTAAGCAGTTTAATTCATGGATAAAAATAAACTGTGGAATCATATGGATTCCAATGCTGGTTCCAGCAGTTTCTGGCTATATGACCATTGCTATGTTAATAGTCTCAAAAAAGTGAGATTAAAACTGATTTAATAGCTGCAGTCCATGGGGTCACAAAGAGTCGGACACAACTGAGTGACTGAACTGAATAGTAATAATCAAAGGAAGTAAATGATGTCATATATGTAATGCACTTAACAGAGTGTCTTGCAGAAAGTATACTTTCATCAACTTCATTTTTATATTTCTAAAATACAAAGAGAATGAGTAAAAAAAAAAATCCACAAAGTATTCTGATTTAGATTCCTTTTCATCAGCCAAACTCTTCAATCCTAATGTCTTTTGCCTGAATGTGGTGAAGTGGTGACTAAAATGGCACAAGACCTTCACTAATTTATATATAATAAGTTTTTGTGGATTAAAACAAGGATGTGACAAAAGATCCATGTTAGTTTTTTTTTTTTCAATTCATTGCCTGTTGTGTTTTTCTGTAACTGACTGGAGCTCTCTTACACCATGATAATTAGTGACTGTCAACACACCTTGGCATCTGGAAACCTGACTTCATTACTTGCCTCTTCCGCTAAGCAGTTTGGATAATGAATTTCAACTCTTGAGACCTAAGTTTTCTTGTGTATGAATCAAATGGAAATAAGTCATATGTTTTCTAACATAGTTTTTAGATACTGCGATTTTAACAACCCAGGATGTCAAGACAAGGTCTGAGTTTCTGGGCACCATTTTTTTCTTGACACCACACTATAATTCAAGTATGATATTGAAAATTATATAAAGGTTATTTTCCATCTTTTACAGCTTTGAAATTTGCCATCTCTGTGGATATGCCCAGAGGCTGTCAGATGTTTTTGTAAATGATTTTTTAAAGTAAATTATCTACTAATTTAAAAAAAAGCAAACTTAGAATCACAAACTATTTTGCAAGTTTGATGACACTGGGTTTCCAAAAACCTCTAGCAAATAAATGACAATTGTTTCTAAATCAATTTTGAGAGATACAGAGATCAGTTTTCCATATCCATATTTAGAAACAGCATTTCTTAGGCATAAAACAGTTAAAAAGCAATTGGTATGTGTTATACCAAAATGGGGCTTCCCAGATGGTGCACTGATAATAAAGAATTCACCTGCCATTGCAGGAAATGCAAGAGACATGGGTTCGATCCCTCCCTGGTTAGATCCCCTTGAAGTAGAAAATGGCAACTCACTCCAGTATTCTTGTCTGGACAGTTCCATGAACAGAGGAGCCTGGCAGCTACAGTTCATGATGAGATCGCAAAGAGTCGGACACGACTGAGTGACTGAGTGCACACACACATACCAAAATAACCAAACAATGTGAGTGATCTATGATAAGAGAATAACCGGAGGGAGCAACTTTCATATTACAAAATTTGCCAGTGTGGAGATAACTGCTAATTCAAGGAAGGCTGTTCTCTAGGTTGCTGAGCTGAGTGGGGATTCAGCCAAAGCAAGTCTATTACTGAATGCACTGACCCTTGAAATGACTTGTTAGGGACAAAAACAGTTATATCTTTAGAAAAAATATCATGGCATGATTATGTAGACCTTATTCTTCAAAAGCTCTCACCCTGCTAATCAAAGTTTCACTAAGATATCAGAAGAATCTCAAGGAGATTAAATTTAAAAATTGCACTAAATAAAAAGTCTATTGTCCTTTCAAAAAATAGTCACATGAAATTCTTTAAGACTACATACGTAGCTTTGTCCAAACTCCTACTTTCTATGTTAATTTGTAATTTTTTTCAACCCAAGAAAGTCTGGGAAAAAAATCTTCACTATAGTAACTGATTAGTTCCATTTCCTGCAGCACTTCTTTTCTTGTGGTTGCTGGTTTTCAGCCAATTCTATTTTTGTGTTTATTTTCTCCATTACATTCCTTTTTTTCTGAGTAGAAGAATTTTTGTGTTTTTCATTTTGTCAAAATAGAATTCTTCTCATGTCATGTCATGATTTTGATATTTTCAAAGCTTAAAAAGCAATGCAGAGGAAATATGTCTATATAATTAAATGTACCACGGGCTTTTTAAAAAGATCTGATAATTCAGAAAGTATTTTCAACCATCAGTGGATCAGGAATGTCCAATTGCTTTTTTCCATAAGTCTTATGCTTTGGAGTGTAGCAGTCAGCTTGATGTAGCTGTGGTTTAAAAGAGGAAACTAGGAACTGACCTCATGAAAATGGAGAAAATTAAGAGATTAACTAACAGTAATATACAAACAGCATATTTCACTGTGAGTGCCGAAGAGTTCTCAATGTGGAGGGAAACAGAATTCATGTATATGCCCACATAAGGAGCACATGGAAAGAAGTGTTTGAGACTTTTCTCAGTCTTTGTTTTGGGTTTTTTTCCTTTCCTTTTTTTTCTTCCTTTTTCTGATATGGTCAGAACAAAGTAGACTTAATTTGGATAAAATACATGAGCATTTGCATTTCGTGGTGTAAGCATTTATATATTTAAAAAGGTAGGGCTCTGCCTGACAGGGAATCCTCATTCCTTCTGCCTCTTTACTATATGATGAAAAAAAAAAAAAAAGTTACCTTAGAATTCATAGAATTTTCTTCCTAATTGAACCATCTGTGCTAGATGCTTTCAGAGATGTTGACTGACCTTAGTCCTATTTTCTGCCATCCTGAAAGTGAAAGAAGGAAGCGTTGCTGTAATTAGAACAACTACATAAATAGTATTACTGTTTCCTGGTCGTGATCATTGTGTGCTAGAGGAATTTCATTTGAGACCTGAAATATGAAATATGCAAATCTATTTCCTAAGCCTGATCTTTCACAGCATATCTGTGGATGGGATATAGTTCAGAATCTATAAACTGACTGACCATAAAACCAATAAATGCTTTCTCTTCTCTCCCAGACTTACTTGAACCAGATCTGTGAATGTATGAATACAGTAGACTTCTAAGTTAGAGGGCTCTCATGAACTCTACACCCTTTCTATCTGGAGTTCTTTGTACTAATCTTGGCATCTGGAGGATAAATAATTGCTAAGGTTACCAGTTGGAACAGTCTCAGATTCTTGCAGCAGCTCTTGTGTCTGATATCTGGTGGGCATCCTTCCCACATCACCCTGTGTGAAAAATGAACACTTAAATTCAACCTACCCTGCCCTGTTCTTCTTCTCCATAGCATTTATATATTATAGATATATCTGATATGTTTTATATCGATTTGTATAATTACTTATTGTTTACTTCCCCTGGCCACAGTGTTCAAGAAAGCAGAAGCATTTTCTATTTTGATGGGACACTAATGAGTACCTAACCCCCAGCTCAGTTTGTGGGCACATAATACATGCTCAGTCAGTATATAATATGTTGAAAGAATAAATCTAGTGGCTATCTTTGTTACGGACCATGGTTCTTGGCCTCCTTAATCAACAGAAATTGATCAAAGGTCAGACAAGAAATTCAGGCAAGGCTTTATTGGGATCCCTGCTGCAGTGAGAACAAGTAACAGGTTCACTTGCCAGCTTGCTAGCTGAACAAGGTGGGATGAGCTGGTTCCTTAACTGGAGTGAGTGTAGGGGTGTATCCAAGGGCTGGAGGGGTGGCTTAGGTGGTTTGCCCACCCCTCCAGTTGGTGGGTGTGTTCAGGGGGCCACAGTACCCTGCTTTTCCTCCCGACTCTCTTCTTGTGTCCCTGGCTCTTCATGAGTGGGAGTTGGGCTGTTTAGTCTCTTTGTGTCTTGTGGTCTGGAATTTGCCTGAACTATTCATGCCTGCAGGCTTCCCACGTGACACTAATGGTAAAGAATTTGCCTGCCAATGCAGGAGACGTGAGAGACTTGGGTTCAACCCCTGGGTGGGGAAGATCCCATGGAGGAGGGGATGGCAACCCAATCCAGTTGCCATGGAGAATCCCATGAACAGAGGAGCCTGGCAGGCCACAGACCATGGGGTTGTAGAGACTCGGACACAACTGAAGCGACTTAGCACACACACGTGCGTGCATGCAGTTACTTTTAGTCCCTTATATTTCCTTTTTATTTTGTTGCTCGAGGAGATGTTTGTCCAAGTCCAAGCAATGCAACACTACAACAAAAGGTCCCAGGTCCCAGCCTGTCTTTCTCATCTTTGTGCATTCACTGTTGTCCACTGGTCTTTGGTCTTCCCCCTCAGGCACATCACTTTGCCTCTCTTCTCATGTCACTTCCCATAGTTCCTGTCTTCAGTAGTGGCTTTCTTCAATACAGTGAGTTTCAATAATTTATTAGGGAACCATGTCTTCTAGATTTTTCTCAGGTGCTTAGTCTGACACCATTTGTGGCTGTGCCCTCCTGGAGGTGAAGATGGAGCTCCCTCTTTGATGTCCTTATGTTCTTCCTTAATGTAGGACAGTGGTTCTCAAGTGTGGTCCCTAGACCAGTGGCATCAGCACTACTTGAGAACTTATTGGAAATGCCCCAGATTTAGTGAGGCAGAAACATGTGGATTGCACTGCAACAACTGTTTTATCATTACTCCCCTCCAAATGATTATGATGCTTAAATTTGAAAATCAGTGATAGGACACAAGCTGCATCCCTGACTTTCTTTTTAACTTTTCAAAAGCCCTGTAATTTCTCTGAGTTTATTTCTTCAGTGGACCCAGTAAGCACTTATTATACTAAAATTGCTATCTGGGTTAATACAAGTGTTTAAATTTTATTTAGTAAATTGTGAGCATGCTGGACAGAATCTATTAAATTATGTACTTTTATAGAATTTTGCAGTGTAGAAGCTATCATATTTTTCCTAGAAAATATGTAAAATCAAGCTTATAGAATATTCAGTTACAGTCCTCAACCCCTTGTTATATGCCTGCCTCCTTCATCCTCATGGCACAAGTAATTTCATCCCCAGAACCTACTGGAGGTGAGCCATAGTTCTTCAGGAAAGACATTAAAAATAATCAACTGGATCTAAGGCTAAAAAATACAATATTTTAGAATGAAATACTACACAGATACAATTCTGTTTTAGAGAATTACATAGAATTATAATTCTACTGTAGAATTATGATAAGAGTTAGGAATGAGTGTCCATCTTTTAATTTTTGTGTACTAGATCTTCTTTGATGTACAAAATAATAATATAATATTGCATTTATTTCCTAATTAAAATCATTTTTATCATTTATGAGATCTTTTAGATGCCGTATTTCACTCTTGATTATAATTTGATTAACATATTGATAGTTTAGTCTTTTGCAGATTTGGCTTCCAGCCCCCAAGACCTTTCACTGTGGCTAAAAGAGGACCAGGTCTCTTCCTCATGAAAACAATTGGAAGCATAGTGGAACCCATGTCTTCTTAGGACCTGCAGAAATATATCTCTGCTCAGTAATTTTTTTTTAAACATTTTTAAAAGCAGAATCACATCTCCAGCCTCTCTTTCCAAGAAGACCAAATTTTAGTTTCTTAAGAATCTTTATATCTGAATGAAGAGTAAGGAGGTACTGTTTGTCCTTCAAAATGGAATTTACCTGGTTTAGATGAAAACTCATGAGGGTTGGAGTGAAGAAAATGGGGTCTTAGATGAAGCAGGAGCAGCTACTGGAGTGGGTAGCTGTTCCCTTCTCCAGGGACTCTTCCCAACCCAGGGAGCAAACCCAGGTTTCCTGCATTGCAGGCGGATTCTGTACCATCTGAGCCACGAGGGAAGCCCAGGTGAAGCAGCATCAGGTTTTAAAGGTGCAACATTAGAGCAACAAGGGCATTGCATTTTGAAGGGAAATAAGCATGTTTGGGAAGATTGGAATTCTATTGTTTTCAAGATTATATTTTAATTAGCAGAGTATTCAGTCTAAATCGATGTGTAGTCAATGCATTGCATATTGACAACACTGAGTAAGCACATGTCTTAGCAAACAATTATGTGTGTGCTCTGATAAAGAGATAGTAATTGAACTTATGGGATGACGGACATTGCCTGGTGTGAGAAAGAAAAAAACATATTTCCTATGAAAATCATGCCTATTACTGTTAAGTCCATTAAAGTAGCTTTTCCAGAAAAAAATATGGGCCTGATAATTAAGAATGTTAGTAGAGTATCCAGTCTTATAATGACAAAGGGCTCTCTAAAATTCCTTCTTAATTGTTTTTAAAACAGAATTCCATTTAAAATAAGTAAAAGGCAAGCAGATTCATCAGTCCCTGAAGGATATTAACAAGATGAAAAATGCTTCAGAGAGAAGCAATAAATACTTTGAGTAAATGAGTATGTCACTAAGTACCTATAAGCTATTTATGTCTCATTTTAACTATCAACTTTAATTATACTCCTATCTATTTTAGACCCATCACTCACTTCTGGACAGCTGAAGTAATTTATTAGGATTACATATAGCCTAACATTTTTTTCTTTTCCATTAGTAACTGTGGAAGGAAAACAAATCCAATAACTTAGTGAGTGTTGAGAGCAGAGTTTGTCTCAGTTATATTTAAATTTGACTAGATCCATGAAAGAATGATGAAAAAAACCTGAGGTAAAAGTAAATTTAAGTTAGTCCTAGTTTGGCATGTTGATCCATCATCACCAGATACCTCTGTATTTTTGACCTGCCAGCCTCAACAGACAACTTTTATTTTGTGTCCAAGGTGGCTGCTTCAGCTTCCACTGTCTCATCACACATACATCCCACAGAGCAGGAAGAAGAAAGATCAGGAGAAGGGATCCTGTCCGTGGCCTAGGCATACCTCTTCTACTCAGTCCTACTGACTAGAACTTAGTTATTTGGTGATACTATGCTATCAAGGTGAAATGGACCTCTGTTCAAAATAAACATGTGCCCAACTAGCATTCAAAGATTCTTTTGATGAAAGAGAAAGAAGAGAATGGGTAACAGAGGACAGTTTGTAGCCTCTGCCTCACTCAAATTAGCTCTGTTTGCTTTGTTAATCAGAGGAGGAAGTACAGGTTATTAGAACTGCAGTAAATGTTCACCGTTCAGTTGCATGATTACAGGACAAATACAGGCAGGAAATTAAATATCACCCCTAATTGTGTAATTTGAGATCTTAAAGTTGCCTGTTATTTATGAAGTTGAGTATTTTTCTCAGCTTGAATTAAATCATAAATGCTAGTAATTTTTGTTGATAAGAAGTCAAATGTTTATGAAGTTCCAGACAGCATGCTAGGTTCCTGAAAGATGCAAACATATTTTTTCTTTATACCCATCCAATACTACAGGTATTTATCTTCTTTTGTAGTTGTTTCTCTTTCATAGAAACTTCTCAGTGTTGCTGGCACTGATACCAAGCAAGGCCCTGTGGGGCTCCTGGGCACAAAGTCTTTCTGTATCCCCCATTTTTTTGATTACAGGAAATAGCCTTCATTCAGCCTCCATGGCCTCCCCTGAGTTCCAATGAGCACAAACAGTTGTCAATTAGGAAAAGGAGGGGGTGTTAGACAAGAAAGAAATAAAGTCAAGAAAAATAACAGTGCAACCTTGGGGCAAGGTTCTGGTTCCCCACCAATACACACAACATTATTTTTGAGGTGTTTTGCAGATACCCAAACCCGCTCCAGGTTGGAGAAGTTACTGATTAACATGGTATGCTGCCCATAAGCATGTAGACCTCAGACCGGTTGGAACCTGAAGGTTGATGATGCTGACTCCTACTCATCACGTCTATCAGAAGAATGTCCATGAGCTGATCACACCCTCTTTGAACCATTGCTGTAAAATTTCTGCATATCCTCTCCAAATGAGGACACAGTTTTGAGGGCATTAGCTTGTTGTGACCCCATTTTCCTCACAAAGCAAGAAAGCTATTCTTTTCTGTTTCTGTTTAGTCACGCAGTTGTGTCCAGCTGTTTGCGACCCTATGGACTGGAGCCCTCGAGGCTCCTCTGTCCATGAAATTTTCCAGGCAAGAATGCTGGAGTGGGTTGCCATTCCCTTCTCCAGGAGATTTTCCCAACCCAGGGATCTTACTGGTGTCTCTTCGTCTCCTGCGTTGGCAGGCAGATTCTTTACCGATGAGCCACTTTAGCCCAAAACTCTGTTTCCAAGTTTAATTCTGTGTAAGGGTACAGAGGTCAGATTTGGCCTTAGCACCGCCTTTATTTCATCCAGCTTTAGATTCTACTTGTTAAGGATAGTGCCTGTAGGTCCTGACTGAAATGAACGACACACTGCCTCTACTATTTTTTGCTGATGCCATGAAATATATCTTTTAAAAATTTATAGACTATCCAAAGCCATATATATATGTGTGTGTGTATATATATATATATAGATAGATAGATAGATAGATAGATATTGATATGTTTCAGTTCTGACCAAATCTAGGTAAAGTGTATTGAGCAACTTAGGTGATATGATACCTAGGAAATTCCAAACAGCTTTTCCTCTTAAGAAAAACAAGAAAAGGAAAACAGCAGATTAATAGAATAGAAAAGACGATTTCCTTCTCTTTGTTTTTCAGTTCTTACTGCACCTGAGTCTCCTTGTGTTGTGGGCTCATTTTTTCCATGTTTTGTGTCCCAAAACATCTGCTCTTCCCCTTTCAAAATGTTTTCCCCATCATTTTATAGCATGGTTTTTAAAATTGTTTAAGAAAGCACTCAGCCACTGAGTGCCACAGTAAACAAAATGCAAACAGTACTCTTATGAGCCCAAAACAGACTTTCATGAAATGTCATAAAATAATTAAATGTGCATTTGCCACATTTATGCATATTAGCCCTGAGAATACTGAAACAGAAGTTGAGTAGAATTTGCTTTCAATACTCTTGAGACGTTTATTGTTTGGGTAATATGACTCATTTGTCAGCAGGGTTTAGATGATTTTTTAAATGTATTTGAAGTAAATGCTGATACGAATAATAAAATTTACAATATATGGATCACTGGTTAAAATTGTTCTCTATAATGCTAAATTTAAGTGAGTTTAACTAGCCAGGAACAGTTTTGGTTGTTAAACAACATCAGGTAGTCTTATGCAACCAATCTTAGGTTGCTCATGGAGGAATCTCATTGAGAAAAAGTGACTTTAAATGATATCCTTCCTTTTAAAAACATACATGTTGATCATTTCCTTCCTTTTACTAATTGGAAAAAGGAGCCCTTGGTATGACTTCAACTTTTACATGATCTAGGTTTTACTTATTTCATGTAAAATCTTCATCCTCATAATCATTTTCTTATCAACATGCTTGATTTTTCAGTTCAGTTCAGTCGCTCAGTCGTGTCTGACTCTTTGCGACCCCATGAATTGCAGCACGCCAGGCCTACCTGTCCATCACCAACTCCCGGAGTTCACTCAAACTCACGTCCATGGAGTCGGTGATGCCATCCAGCCATCTCATCCTCTGTCGTCCCCTTCTTCTCCTGCCCCCAATCCCTCTCAGCATCAGAGTCTTTTCCAATGAGTCAGCTCTTTTCATGAGGTGGCCAAAGTACTGGAGTTTCAGCTTTAACATCATTCCTTCCAAAGAACACCCAGGACGGATCTCCTTTAGAATGGACTGGTTGGATCTCCTTGCAGTCCAAGGGACTCTCAAGAGTCTTCAATACCACAGTTTAAAAGCATCAATTCTTCAGTGCTCAGCTTTCTTCACAGTCTAACTCTCTTGATTTTTAATGAGTGCTAAATCCTGACCATGGCCTTCCCAGGTGGCTTAGTGGTAAAGAATCTACCTGCCAATACAGGAATCCTAGGAGACCTGGGTTCGATCCCTGGGTCAGAAAGATCCCCTGGAGGAGGAAATGGCAACTCACTCCAGTATTCTTGCCTGGACAATGCCATGGACAGAGGAGCCTGGTGTGCTACAGACCATGGAGTCGTGAAGAGTCGGACACAAATGAGCAACTGAGCATGCATGCAGGCAAACCCTGACCATGTGGTATTTCATTGAATCTTTCTAATGGTTCTAAGAACTAGGTCATAAAATTATCCCCATCTTAAAGACGGTATTTAACAATTTCCTCATGTTCTCACACCTTATAACTAACTGCGCCTAGACTTAAGTGGAGATAGTTTGAAATTCAGAGACTGCCCATATGACACCCTTATACACTAACTCACAGATTTTTAAATCTGGAACTGTCCACGTTTATATGACCTTGTTTTAGTGCTTTCTCACTAAATCTTCTATTTCCATTTTAATGGCCTCTTGGAATTTGGAATCACAAAATAATACCCTACACCCTATGTCTGCAGGCTTTTTGCATTTGTCATTTTGACTTAAATGGTTGATTGTTTTAGTTGACCAACAAACTTGATGACATTTTTACCAGTGAATCAAGTGGTAATTTTTAATGTACCTTAAAAACTAGGCTTACCCTGCTCTTTGGTGAACTCATGAAATAGCTTTACTTTGCCCACGTCTCACCCTTCCCTGGTGGCTCAGAAGGTAAACAATCCGCCTGCAATGCAAAAGGCCTGGGTTCGATCCCTGGGTTGGTAAGGCCCCTGGAGGAGGGCATGGCAACCCACTCCAGTATTCTTGCCTGAAGAATTGCATGGACAGAGGAAGCTGGTGGGCTACAGTTCATGGGACACGACTGAGTGACCAAGCACAGCACAGCACCCTTCCCCACACACCACTTTCCCTTTCTTTTTCGTTCAAGAATTCTACATTGGACTCTGCTCAGTTCCCCCTTTCACCACTTCACAATCGAGTCTCATAAAATTAGACTTTACTTACACACTATTTATTCTTCCCTACTGCCCCCACCTCCCTCGTCAAGATACGTTTTAAAATATTTTTTTCTGGTTTCTGAATTGTTCTGTTTTCACTGTGGAATTTTTGAAAGTACAGAACAGAGTGAAGAAACAGACACAGAGCCCCTAACTCTACCACCCAGATGCCTCTACAGTATGCATTTTGGCAAATTTCCTTCTAGTTTTCTTTTGTTGTTTGAAAAATTTCTAAGGCATGGGGACTTACTTTAATAGGATGCGGTCTTTTAAAACAAAGACTTGATTGTCAGAGCTTACTTCCAGTTCAGATTAGACACAAGTTTCTGGTGGTTCAGTGAGAAACTACATTGGTTTGTGTTAGGGACATTGATGTAGTGCCCCTTCTCCAAGGGGAGGCAGGAAGGTTGCTCACAGATCAAGATCATTTCTGAGAGAACTGGGATGATACTGGGTAAGCACAGCTGGTTCAGCTGAGAGGTGTTTCTAGGAATTCAATTAACACAAGGAGGGTGGAAACAGGGAGCTGACCTAGCTGGAGGAAATGGGAGCTGAGTGTTGGCAGAAGGAACCAGGGAATCTCAAGAGAGGAGGACTCCAAAGGGCCTGCCAGCTGCCTGGCTGCCCTAAGGGCCTATGCAAATACCAAGATAACCTGCCAGACTGGGTGGAACCTCCACCTTAAAACTGGCCAGCTTGATTATTTCTGAGCCCTGTAAGTAACTTTTGTTAATTTGCCATTAATACCAGCTAACATTTCTTGAGTATGTGTCCAACACTGGCTAATCTATTTCCTGGTGTTATCTTGTTTACCTTTTAAAACAAGGTGATTACTGTTAGGATCTCCATTCTACAGATAAAAGTCAGAGACCTTGAGAATTGATGGCTTTGCCCAAAGTTACTAGGATAGAGGAACAGGAGTTCTGACCCAGGGGTTGTCCCACTCCAGAGATTGTCCGACTCCAGGGATTGTCCCACTCCAGAGCTCTTATTTTTAACCATCACATGGTCTGTGATTTAGTCTTCTGGGGAAGGGGGTAATGATGAGAGTCTAATCTACTAAAAGAAATTGTGTGTGTGTGCATGCACATGCATGCATGTGTGCATGAGTACATGCATGCATGTGCATGCTGACGGGAAATGGGTGGATTTTCTGAATGTCCTCAAATTATTATACAAAGGTAACATTGGTTAGTCCTTCTAAGTTATTTTATGTAAATCTGATCTATAAATACATCAGATATTCATACTGTATCCTGATTTTGATGTATCTTGGGCTATTCATTCTGTCAACAACTCTTTGTTTTTTGAGCTGAACTTTAATTGTATTTAGATATAATGTGGAATTATTTAACAAGAATATTTTTCTCAAATAATACAAGAGTTGTAAGTCAGTATTTAAGTGAATTACCAGTATCACATAGCAGTAGTTTCAAAGATAATCTGTAGTGACATTATGAAATGTCCCTGAAATTAAAGGATCATGTACCCTGACTTACATTTTATTGAATAGAATACTTGCATATTCTATTAGTTGAGGGGATTCCACTCATTTAAAGTATACCATTTAGTGACTTTTAGTTTATTCACAGATATGTGCAGCTATTATCACAGTCAACTTTAGAAGATTTTTATCATGTCAAAAAAGAAATCTTTCAACCCTTTAGCTGTTACCTCCTGAAACTGCACCCCCCCAAATAACCATTCATCTACTTTCTGCCTCTACAGATATTTCCCTCTTCTAGATTTTCATATGAATGGAATCATGTAATTTGTGGATTTTTTGTGACTAATAAAATAGTCACTATTTTATTGTGACTATTTTCTAAGTTCATCCAGTTTGTAACATCCACTCACTTGCTCTTTGTATTATTTTCTTTTCTAAGGGTTCTCATCCTTGATGACATTAAAATGTAAACCCTAATTATCCTTGAAAACTTCACCAGATATGCATAGCATTTCCAAGGAGTATTGCCGAATGCACGTTCATGTGCCCAAAGCACAGTGAGGCCAAACATCAAAGTTTGGAGCAGAGAAAGGCTTATCGCATGGCAAAGCAAGGAGAATGGGCAGCTGCATTTGGTAGTTTTTATAGGCAAAATTTAGGGAGAGGTCTGCAGGGTGTGTAACCCTGCTCTGATTGGTTGGAGCTGAGGTAACTGGGTGGTGTTCAGAGAATCTCAATCATCAGCTTCCTGGTTCTAACTTGTCTGGGATTTCCAGGCTTGTGCTCAGCCTGAAGTTACCTCCTCCATCTGAGTGGGGACCTCCTTTCCAGTAGAAGATCTCAGAGATACACTTTTATGTATCCCTTGAGAAGAAACCATGACCCTGCTTTATCTCTGCATTATTGTTTCTTGACTTCTTTGTTTCTGTGTTCCCTTTCTTCCCTAATTAGTAACTGTTTGAATCTGCTGTTTGGCACTCAGGATAGGGTTAGTAGGCTGAAGCCTTTTCTCCTACAAGAAATGGGACGTGGAAGGCCCAGGAGGGCCCCACATGGTGTTTCTCAGTTTCAGTCCCCTCTTTGATAGTCCTCAGTCTTAAGGAGAACACGTGTTGGGCAAGAAAGGGAATAACATTTTAGATCGAGAGGTTAACCTCAGCAAGGGAACTCTGTTTTAGAGGGACTGAGAGGGGTGTTTGGGGAGCACTTAGAATCCTAAATTTTGCAGTGTTGTAGGCAGGTCTGGTTCTTGGAGAGCTTCACGTACACTCTGGACTACTTCAGAGATGGTCACTTCCTCCTCAACACCTTTTCATTCATCATAAATACAGTTTTCAGCTGTGCAATTTTGGTTCAGTGCAGTCTTCCTCTATAATCTTGTGAAGTATTTTATTGCAGAGGAAAACTAATCAAAGGCTTTAAAATGGAGTAAAAAGAAAGCTGTGAAGCAAACAATGAAAATGCAGAATGATTAATACCTTTGGGTGAGGTTTCTAGTTTTAACCTTCGCTAATAAAATTGCAAAGCCAGAGTAAAACTGATAATAAATAATATATCACTACTGTATTACTTTTCAGATTTTCTCATTTGTACTGTGCTGTTTGTGTGCTGGATACATTAGTATGTTGTATATATAATATGTTGTAGGTATTACTTTTTAGATATTCTCAGCTATACCAAATTAAATAGGTTTATTAATATATAAGCTAGTATAATTTCAAATTTTACTTATTCTTTGTTCTTCATTGTCTTTTCTGTAAACTGACCTGTTACATAACATTAATTGAAGTGGGATTAAATGTTTAGATCTTTGCTTCATTCATTGAACTTTAGCAAATAATTATACAAATATTTAGTAATACATATGAGATGGCCGGATGGTATCACCTAGTCGATGGAAAAGACTTTGGGTGAACTCCAGGAGTTGGTGATGGACAGGGAGGCCTGGTGTGCTGCAGTTCATGGCGTTGCAAAGAGTTGGACATGACTAAGTGACTGAACTGAACTGAACTGATGTAACCTAAAATGAAGTTTATCACCCCTAGACATGTTTCATCAATTACATGAACAAAAAGATATCACTCCCTGACATGTTATGAGAATTAAAAGGGCATAGTTAATTATCATGACCTTGTAGTGCCATAGCTTTTAATTAAATTTTTAATAGAGAAAATATCCATGAATGTATTATAAAATGCGAGATGTCAAGATATATATTTCTACTCTCCTTAAGATATTCTCTAACTTTTCTTCAAGCCGATAATTACAGAAAGTGGTTACTGAATATTTCTGGTGTCCTCTGAGCTCACTGTCAGTGATAGGTTTGGGGCCAAATCTACTATTCAGAAACCAACATGGCTTTTGTGTGGTTTGGTCAAGGAAACAAATATATCTGCCTTGAGTTTGTCAATAAGAGATGCACTATTTTCTCATTACAGACATAAAAAAGCAGATTGTTATTTTGAAATTCATATTTAAATTTTTGACATTTATTATTAAATGTAAATATAGATTATAATGTTAATTTAAATAATATTAATAAGTGAATTCTTTTCAGAACAAGATAACAAAAATTCTGAGAATCAAAAAACCTTAGAAAAAGACAACCAATGAAATCTTTTATCCTAAAATTAAGTCCCCATATGGGGGTATTCTTTAGAGAAAGAGTCCTTTAGGAATAGTAAGATCACATAATTGTTTCTTCATTTAATACTCAAATGAGCATCTCAGTATAAAGGCCAATGTTGTTTTCCTTAGATATTCAGAATTGAAAATATTTTTTCCTGCAGAAATATTAGCTAGTTTAAATGTCTAGTCCAGATATTCTGATTCGTGTTAGTTCTCATTAGTGGCTGAATCATAAAGGAATGGAGATGAAAACAGAATTATTATAATTATACTCAACAGTTTGTTATGTACAGAATGGATTCATATATATTACAGAAACACTGTTCAATTAATGCTAAAGTTATTTACTGTGGTCTTTATACTTGGTACTCTGTAGGAACAGAAAAAAATCCATACATTTTAAGGTAACCTCCAAAGTGGTAATGATTCTGGACAGTCATAAGATTTAAATAAAAACTTAAGTTTTGGGTCTGGAATATCATCAGTTGCTAAAATGGTACTGCTTTCTCTCTTAAACATCAGGATCACACAGAAAAGTATCATTTTAATCATTTTAATATTTTGTTGCAAAGCAGTTATACAGATATAGCCTTGAATTAAAAATTAATTAGGCTGTTAAAATGAACTTGATTCTTAAAGAAGGAAACTACCAATTATTTTTCCACAACTAACAATAACAACAATGATGCTCTTTGTTAGCTTTTCTAACACATATTTACTTAGGAGTTGGTTAACTTCCTTCTTACTAGCAAACATTAGGGTAGTCAACAATAACTTGATTAAATCAATGGGATCTGTGTGTACTGGGAAAGAAATATCCATTTGTTTTCTCAGCATCTGAAAAAACATCTCTGTTACACAATGTGTTTTTATTAACAGCAAAAGCAGAGGAGAATAATATGGAAATTAGTATATGTTTTAACCCAGAGTATGCCAGTCATTTGCATTCATCTTTTCCAATGTATACCTCATTTTTCTACAGTCAATTCATGACCAATTCTTTTTGTCCCCAAAGTCACATGCAGAGAAGAAGACAAGTATTCTTCTGCCTCTTTGCTCTGACTCACTGATTCATCAACTTTTTGGATAAAAAATTATTAAACATTAAGCACACTTCATTACTGTATACTGTTTTGCTGAGAAGGATTTATTGAACTTGGCATGTGAGTCAATGATATAAAAGAGCAGAAATGTCAAAGTCATGGTAGGAAATTCACTAACTCTTTGTCTTAATGTTTGTCACCGCAAAGGTCATAAATCCAAAATGTCAACCTACTTCACTGCCTTCTTCCCTCCTTCCTCCACATGTTACTTTCAACATGCAATTCATCTATCTCATCATACCATAAATGGTATTAGCCACCTATAAAGTATTCCACAGGCACAATATTTATAGGCACAAATCCATAAATTAGAGTCCCCTCAGGAAAAATTCACCAACAGGTTTGTGTGTGAGACTCAGCCAGAGATGACCTGTATTCATGGTCAAAATATTCTACACTGATGTTCAAGTGAAGTGGATCGTTTGAATCCCCCAGACTCTGCCTTTGAGCAAGTTATTTAGTCTTATGAGCCAGATACTGTCTTCCACCTGAAGATGAGAGATAAAATCATAAGCAGTGTATTTGGTACAAGTACCAGACACTAAATATGACCTCTATTATCATTTCAGTGTCTATTGATGCCTCTGTGAATAGCTGAAGGGAACAGAAATTAAGCTCATATTGGTCCGTATTGCACCTTTATGGTAAAATGCATTGAAGACTGAATCAGAAGCAGGTGAAGGAAATAGGTAATATATTCAAGAATATCGAGAGAGTCCTCACAGTAAACACAGAGTTATTTCAGACCTATAAAAGGTCTTAGCTTAATTACACATTGATCAACAAATACTAATGGAATGACAACTGATTTTTCAATACTGTGCTAGATATGATGGGGCCACAGTACAGGCGCATAAGCAATGTCATTGCTCTCAATGCCCTTGAAATTCAAGGAGACAAAGTGAATATGCATACAGAAATCAAATATACACACATACACAAGCCTAATTAGCTTCTAAAGTGCGTTGTCTAGAAAATCATACAATTTGTCTTTTATGAAGATTGGATGAGAGTTTTTGGTTCATTTAACCATTTAATCTAAATAGTCTCAGTACAGAAACAACCAGTATTTTTTTTCTTCATTATGCTTCTATACACTTCTAGTTGCCTTGTTCATTTACCCATGAACCTTCTCATATAAATGAATTCAAATTATGTTGAAAATTTTATTGTTTTCATTCCTTTTAGTGACTCATTTTTAGTTGAATTTGGGGCTGCTTTAGAGTTCAGCTTTACAGTTAGGCATGGAGGATATGAGTTTACCTTGGGAAAAAGTGGTTTCACTTGATCATCATTTTAATTCAGAATGTATTAGGGAATTTCTGAATAAATATTTTCTGTAATTTAAGAAGCTTAATTAAGGTAATGGATGCAGTAGGCAGAAATCTGTGCTTTGTAAAAGAAATGAAGTCTTAATTATCCATTATAACTACCATTTATTGACTGAAGTCTCTGAGCAGAAATTCTGTTGTACTTTTTAAAAAAAAATTTAATTGGAGACTAATTACTTTACAATATTGTGGTGGTTTTTGCCATACATTGACATGAATCAGCCATGGGTGTACATGTGTTCCCCATTCTGACCCTCCCTCCAACCTCCCTCCCCATCCCATCCCTCAGGTCTGTTGTACTTTTATAGAGAGATTCTCATTTCTTCTTCTCTGTAATTCTTCAAAGTAGGGGTTGTAATTCTTCCATGAGATACTTAAATGTCAGAGAGGTTAAACAACTTGCCCAAGAATATACAGTTTATGTCGTGAGGCCATGTTTCCTGTCTGTGTTTGTGTGATTCCAAAACCTGAGGTATTTTCACTTTACGCTTCTTTAGTTTCAGTTCAGTTCAGTCGCTCAGTCGTGTCCAGCTCTTTGTGACCCCGTGGACTGTACCACGCCAGGCTTCCCTGTCCATCACCAACTCCCAGAGCTTGCTCAAACTCATGTCCATCGAGTTGGTGATGCCATCCAACCATCTCATCCTCTGCCGTCCCCTTCTCCTCCTGCTTTCAATCTTCCCCAGCATCAGGGTCTTTTCCAGTGAGTCAGTTCCTCGCATCAGGTAATTCACTTTATTTAGTGTATCTTTTTACTTGTAAGTGAACCTGGAGCTCACAACATACAGCAGATTGGTTTAGATGGGTTGCTTTACAATGTAATAATCTGGTGTTTTTGCCATGGACTAAATCTCAGTGGCAAAAATCTGATTGGACTGAAATCTAATGTCTGTAAGTCATAGATATAACAAAATCTATTCAGTAAAAATAAAAATACAATGTAATTATCATTTAATTAAATACAATTGTAGCATATCCCATTTGGTGGTAGACATAAACATATAATGGGATATAGGATTCACAAATGTTCTTAGAATACAACTCTTCTCTGTACATGATCAATGCTACCTAAACGAACATAGTGGATAAAATAACATTTGGAAAACATTTAAAACTCTTTTGTATCTGTTTGTCTATTTTAAATGTTTCTCTGTTTTAAATGTTCTTTAGATGCCACTCATGTTTTAAAGATTTTCAGGACAGTTTGCATGAGTGGGTATTAAGCTAATTCAGTCGTGTTTGTGACTCTTTGTGACCCTATGGACTGTAGCCCTCCAGGCTCCTCTGTTCATGGGATTCTCCAGGCAAGAATACTGGAGTGGGTTGACATTTCCTCCTCCAGGGGATCTTCCCAACCCAGGGATTGAACCTGTGTCTCCTGTATTTCAGGGAGATTCTTGAACCACAGGGTAAGACCTTAAGGGCAGTTTAGAACAATACATTTTCCCTCTCAATACATCTCCTTGTAGAAAACAAATCACTGAAATCTTGGCTATAAAGCCGCATGAAAATATGGTATCAGATTTTATTTTGTAGTTAGTTAAAAATAATAATTGTGTCATAAATATTTAAGTTATCCTTCTCTAAGAGCTTTCATCCTATTTGAATCTTTTTGTAACCTTCCTTTCCTTTATTGTTTTTCTTTTTTCTCTTCCTTCCTTCATTTCTTTTTTTCTCTCTCTCCCTCCCTCCCTCCTCTTTTTTTCTTTCTTTTCCTCCACCGCAACAGTATCAAGATGATCTTAAAAATGACAAGAATAACAAAATGTCAGTGAGAGGGATCTTTATGGCAGTGGGGAAGGAAAAGCAAGACCTTTTCACTTTGTCTATGGAGGGGAGGGCTGTATGTGGGATGATTTTATTCATAGAAACCTTTACAATAATCATTGTTTTATGTCTGTCTTTTGAAGCTGGTTCCTTCTTCTGTCTTCTGTTGATGTTCTCTATGTTCCCATATCACTATCAGGCTAACTAACATAGAAGGTAGAACCCTGAGCAAGTCATTTACTTCTGAAGCCATAGTTCTTCTTTAAAAGGGGAATGAATTCTTCATCATAGATATTTTCTGAGAATTAAAAGAGATAACCTATGTAAAGTACTAGCACTCGTTAAACACTGATGTATAATATATTAGCTATTATTTGCTTGTTGAATTTGTGGGAGAAAGTAGAGGAGTGAAATCACAGTCGTGGACTCCTCACCCTAGATTCTTCATCCAGTTTCAAAAGATATGCTTCCCATGTGTCTCAGTGGTAAAGAATCCACCTGGCAAGCAGGAGATGTGCGTTCAATCCCTGGGTCAGGAAGATCCCCGGAAAAGGAAACAGCAGCCCACTCCTGTATTCTTGCCTGGGAAATCCCATGAACAGAGGAGCCTGATGGCTGCAGTCCACCAGGAGTCAGACATGACTTAGTGACTAAACAACGACAACTCAACCATGTGATTTAGTTCTGGGTAGTTAGCAGACTACCAATATTTGTATGGAAATAGTAGCAAATATTATATGTACATGAAAATACATTTGTAGCAAGTATTTGGTTTTTCAGGACTTGAATAGGCAGTATCCAGACTGCATCCACCTTTTTATTTTGATTTTATTTGATATTTTTTGCTGTGTGGCTTGCAGGATCTTAGTTCCCTGACCCAGAATTGGTACCTCTGCCACCTGCAGCAGAAGCACAGAGTCTTGACCACTGGACTGCCAGGGAAGTCCCTGCATCAACTTCTTTAAAATAAGAATATTCTTTTTCTGGCCATTTTACTGTTAATTCAACTGTTAGAACATGAGCAGTGGAAAGTGCAAATAAAGTAAAACCCAAGCTATTTTTGTCACTTTTTGAAGAAAAACACTGCTGTTAATTTTTTAAGGAGGATTTCGGCTGTGGGATAATGGTAAGACTTCTTTTTTGGGTGAGTAGGGGGAATGTGGCAGTGTTTACATTATTTTACACATTTAACTTAGGTTATTTATACTCTACCAGCTACTGAAGGTAGTTGTGAGTTTCCTGCAAATTACTGAACCTTAATTTACACTTAACTATCTGTCTGTCTTAATGATTTAATAGATTCTGTCCTATAGAATCCTACTGTAGAAGAAAGCCATTTTTGGAAAGATAGCCACTTTTGTAAATATTATGCAGAGCCCTAATATTGGCTCTCTAAATCAGAGATCTAGTAAAATACAAGAGCCAAGTAATGATTATTTTTTAATGCTGTTTTGTTTTCTTCTTATTTTCAGACTGTAGGGCATTGAATAAATATTAATCAGTTGCCCTAGTGAAAACAGTATTATGGTAATATTGCAGCTGAGGGTATTGAAACATTGTTAGTCAAGTCTCACGGCTAGTGTTCTATTAACCTGAGGGTTTGTTTTCTATATAGTGAAGCATGACTTTCTCCCACCGAAGTAAGCGATGATAAGAAAAATCAAATGAAAACTTATCTTATTGCCTGTTTAAAACACATAATTTGGTGCACATGTAATTTTTTTGGTTATAATTTGAACACCTAATTAAGAAAAATAGGTGAAGTCCAGAATTTTTTTGTAACATCAAAGCTGCATAGTTATGTAATATTAATTGTGGGTTGAATGTGAGAAAATGAATGATATTGAATTAAATCCACATATAACAATTGATGGCCACATGCTGCTGCTGCTGCTGCTGCTGCTAAGTCGCTTCAGTCGTGTCCGACTCTGTGTGACCCCATAGACGGCAGCCCACCAGGCTCCGCCATCCCTGGGGTTCTCCAGGCAAGAACACTGGAGTGGGTTGCCATTTCCTTCTCCAATGCGTGAAAGTGAAAAGTGAAAGTGAAGTCGCTCAGTCGTGCCCGACTCTTAGCGACCCCATGGACTACAGCCTACCAGGCTCCTCCGTCCATGGGATTTTCCAGGCAAGAGTACCGGAGTGGGTTGCCAGATGGCCACATAGAACACTTTAATAGCAGAAAGTGAAGAGAAACTAAAGAGCCTCTTGATGAAGGTGAAAGAGGAAAGTGAAAAAACTGGCTTAAAACTCAACATTCAAAAAAGAAGATGATGGCAGCCGGTCCCATCACTTCATACAAATAGATGGGGAAAAAGTGGACCCAGTGACAGATTTCATTTTCTTAGGCTCCAAAATCACCGTGGATGGTGACTGCAGCCACAAAATTAAGACTCTTGCTCCTTGGAAGAAAAGGTATGATGAACCTAGACAGCATATTAAAAAGCAGAGACATCATTTTTCCCACAAGGAAAGATTGAGGGCAAGAAGAGAAGAGAACAAGACCTTCAGAGTTGGTTGACCTTCCCTTAAGAGTAAAGAAATACAAAATTTGAGTCTCAAAAAGCCATTCTTTGTTAAAAATGAGGTGAAGAATATGATATTCTATGCCTTCCCAAACAATAAGGTTCTGTTATGTAGCAGTTCTCCAAATAATCCAGATTTTAGAAGACTCAAATAACTAAAACTTTTTTTCACTTTTTGCTAATTTTGTCTTTGAGTAAAATAGGAAGATTGATGAAAGTGTGAAATTATGGGTTTAAATAGTCAAGTAGCCAAGAAAATGCTTCAAGTGTGGAGCATACCTTGTATCTTTTCAGCCAATAATTATGTTTTTATTTTGGATATTATAAACTAGCATAAATCATCCTCTCTTTCTAAGGTAGTCATGTTGGCTGGTGCAAGGGTTGTGTGGAGAGATAATGCTCTCAGAATCATGACCCCTGAGCAGAAGTAGCTTCGGAGTGATTGTACGGAAGGGGCTTCGGCTTTCCACTGCTCCCCACCTGATCTTCTCAGACAGCCACTCCCTGCAAGAAGAAAACCAACAAATGATTCATTTGAATTAAAAATAGTATGTTTGCCCTGCCAATTTAAAAGTCCCCAAACCACCTCCTCTACTCCTTAAGTTCGTATAACTTTGTAGTTATCACTACTTTCAAGGTAAATGAGTTCCAAATAGTCAGTCACTCAAGTGACAGCAATGCTTAAAATACCAGCAGATTTTCCTTCCCTTCTCCAGGGGATCTTCCCAACTCAGGGATTGAACCCAGGTCTCCGGTATTGCAGGTGGATTCTTTACCAACTGAGCCACCAGGGAAGCTTAAAAGATCTAAAGAAGGAAAAAAAATGATGTTTTTAATAAAAATAACTATATTTCATATTAATGTTGAAGGTTCTAGAATTACATCAGCTGGGTTTGTATTCCTGTTATATCACTTTGCTGTGTGTTTTTGAGCATATTATCTAACCCCTCTGTGCCTGAGTTCGCTCTATCATAAAGGAAAAATAAAACCACTGAGCTCATAGTGGTTGCATGAATAAGGATTACATGGGAAATTCTATTATATCTCAGTAATAAAAAAAATCCATGTTACTTAGCACAGTGATATTAAAATAAGGATTAATTGTTGCTGTAATTTCCATTATTGCTATTATTAAATGTTTGTCATATTGCATATAAACAAATTTGTGACTGTGCTTGAAGGCTAGAATTCTTTCACATTTTTAATATTAGAATATAGTCAGTCTTTTTACCAAAAATGATATTCATTGTGCTACAATCTTCAATGGAAGAAAGGAAAGAAAGAAGAGCACAAGACTTCTCCTTTTCCATTTTTTTCCCACTCAAACAATGAAGCTTTATATAGTGCTTTTCGCAATAAAGCACCAGAAATAAATTGACTGCTGTTCATTATCTGGACACAGAGTGTCCTGATTGCTTCAGTTCATCTAGTCATGTAAATTATTCCACACTAAATTAAGCTTTAGGATCCAAGCATCAGTAGGAAAATATTTCCTGAGTAGATTAACCAAATATACGTTATTGTAATAAAAACTTCTAAGGCAGCCCTATAAGGAACAAAGCACTTAGCTTTGGTGGGGAACATGAGGAGTTCCACAAACCTTGTATTTTTATCTAGGTTCAGTGAACTTGTGCTCAGAGGGACAATTAAGATGATGACCTGTCACGAATAAGTTGCATTTTAAACTTTGTCCTCTTCCTGCTGTTCACCAGACCTTCTGTTTCCTTTCTATATTTTTTCTTTGCTAAACAAATAGCAGAACTTATGCTCTTGGCTTGATTCACACATGAATTTATGAATCATTTGGCAAATCCAGGGAGAAGCTTTTTCAGATGTCATAAAAAAAGTATAAAATGTCATAAAAGTACAAAAATATGTTAGTCAAAAATGAAATCAATTTTTCAATGATACCATTAGATATCCAGTGTCTTTGTATCTTTTTCCATATTTATATTTTTAGGATGTTCACTTTTTTTAGTCCTATTTTTTACCTCACAGTCACAAGATGGCTGCTACACCTTTAAGTATCATATTTATATTCCAGGCAGGAAAAAAGTATGGTAAAAAGGCATTCTCTGTCCCAACATTTGTTTTAATAAAAGGCTGTTTCTAAGAATTTTTCTTCTGTATATTATTAGCCAGAACTGGGCCATCTCTTCAACCCAACCAATCACTGGCCAAGGGAATTGGCTATTGAGTAAACAATGGAGAATGTCTATAGTACCTCTCTTTGGTTAGTGAAAAAACCAGTCTTGTCCCTAAAACAGCCCTGTATAAGTCTCACAATTAGCTGTAGAGAAGTGTTAGTTAACTCTGGTGGCTTCTACCTTACCAAGCTGTACCCCTCCATTAATCAATCAGGTGTTCATTAAAATTCTCTCTAGAACTGTGTTATTATTCTTGGAAGTCAATTCTAATTATTTTCAAGTGATAATTAGAAACATATAGTATATATTATAGTATATCTGTATACTGAATGTCTGAAAAAAATCCTTCATGAAGAGATACTTCTATTTCTTAGACCTTTAAAGAAACTGATACAGATTTAAATCTGTCAGAAAACTTCTTGAAGCATATTGTTTTCTTCTCTACAGCTACTGTATATTTTGCTTGCTTATTTTCATGGTAACAATCACAAGTTGGATGCTCTTTTTAGCTATATCAGGACGAGGCTGAATAGGCCAGCTGAGAGCTATTTTACAAGAAAATTTAGCAATCACTTTGTGGTAATGGATATTGGTTTGTGGCACATCCGTTCCAGTTTCTGCCTTGTTAAACACTTTAAAAGCAGCTTCAGTTTACTGAGCTTCTCTTTCTGACCCTCTGGGAACTACAGGTTTTACACATTTTTGCGACTGGTAGTGAACAAAGCCAGGCTAATCTGAATTGCATATTTTACCCACTGACATTATGTAGAGAAGTCTACCTGGCTACTTTTTAATAACTTGATTCTCTGCTGCTTCAAATACTGGAAAACAGTGATTCTTTATAACACAAAGTTCCTACATAATCTGTTTGTATATTGTTCCACAATATTTTTAAAAGGGATTTTTTGATGGTTTAGAGAAAGGAAGCAAACATTTGGTTAATTTTGTCATTATCAATTCTGGTGGAAGCTATAGCAGTCAATTAGTCAAGTTTTATTTTACATCAGAAACACTTAAAACATGATTACTGTTGGAATAAGATACTTAATAAAATGCCAGATTTTAAAACAACACCCTTTGTCTCCCTCTTTTCCTCTGAGACTATCAAACTGTACTGAAAACATTAAAGCTGTTCACAGGATCTGTTTGATGGAAAAAGAAATGTGCAGGGAGTCCATATGTTTACGATTATAGCAATAAAATACATCCTGCTTTATAAAGTATATTAATTCTAAATTTCAGCAGTAGACTGTTATGAGTGCTGTATTAAAATATATTATTAGGGGGTGCTTCTTGGTGGTCCAGTGGTTTAAGACACAGGTTCGATCCCTGCTCCAGGAAAACCCCACATTCCTTGAGGCAACTAAGCCCCTGTGCCACAACTACTGAGCTTGTGCACCCTAGAGCCCTGCTCTACAAGAAGAGAAGCACTCTCACCCACCACTGCAACTAGAGAAAGCAAGCAAAGCGATGAGGACCCAGCATAGCCAAAAATAAAAAAATAAATAATATTTTTAAAAAATGTATTATTAGGTCTAGTTAAAAAGTTAATTGAAGGATTCAAAGAAATCAGAAGTTTATTCCATATCCCTTTCACAAAACTGTATCATCTCTCTGATACTAATTGCTGTATTTGACATTTTCTCTGAACCTGAAGCAATACTTCTGAATACTGATGATGAATGTGAAACAGACTCCTGGAGAGTATTTCTTCATTTCTAAACCAGAGTTAACCAGACATCGCTAGAACCTTTAGGAAATGTTGCAAGATACAATTTCTAGATGATTAATAAATAATCAAGATTAGTTATTTCAGTTAACTAAAGGCTGTAACAGTTGCAACATTCAGAAGACCCAAGAATAGAACTAGTTTTGTCATGGATAAAATATTTCTGGAAACACTTCCTACCTGTCACAGTTCTCATAATGTACTTTGCTTAATTTAATATAATTAAGTAATAAAACTTCACAAAGTTTAGTCATCTCAATTCCCTCAAAATGAATGCTAGATTGTATATATAACTTACATCAGGGATTTTAATGTAGGATTTAATGTAGGTTCCTAGTTACACTGAGAAGGTCACCCTGAACCCTTCTCATATTACTTCTTGTCGCATCCTCAGTTCAGTTTTGTTCTAAGCAAAACAATCAGAAGAAGATATATGATGCTGATGCTGTCTGTTTTCAAACACCATAAAGGACATCCTGTAAAGGATTTCATGTCATCATGCCACTAACTCTACTGGCATAGGGAATAAAGGTTTGATTGGGTACAAAGTTAAAGGGCTAGAGAGAAAAACATTCAATCCATCCTTTTTATTAATGGAAAATTGAGGCCTACAGAGAAGAAAAGCTTGCTTATTATTAGATAGAAACGGACGGTGGTCTGAGTATCTGTTAGAAAGCACCATCAAATAAGAAAATGTGTCGTCTTGGTGGTCCACCTCTTTCTCAGTCTTTATTTTGGATCAACCACTCTTACTAGTTTCAACTATCAACTGTCATTTCATTCCTTTTAAAAGTGGCATACATAAAATAATGTATTTTAAAAACTTCCTTTTATATTGCATTATTAATTCTGGCAGCTGACTGTATTTACTCACTAAGGTGAATTTCATAATCATTCAAGTGTTTTAAATGTGCTTATCGTGTCCTTGCATAGAACTTACCTGTTCTGTTTTAGAAAACATTTTGGTAATTTCATTATATGCAGAGTTAATGTAGGTAAAATGCATAATGATATTTATTTTCAAGATTTTCTATTCTGATGTAAGTAAGAATTTCCATCTTCAAGACTGGCAGTCTGGTAGAGGAAGCATTTATGTTTTGAGCAAGTTACAGGCACTGAACAGCTCTCACTGTGGAACTCATAAGTCATTTCCTTTTTAGGAAAACCAGAGTATGGTGTGACCAGTTTAAGAAAGGGAGCTACCTTTATTTGGATGGTATGATGTGCTTTTATTTTATATACATCAAATTATTTATTTCACATATTGGTCTTATGAAGTATTTATTGAGCCTAGGCTACTTAATTTCCTGAGTGGTTTACAACTAGCAAATAACAGAACTCAATTTTAAACTTAAGACTGCTTCCAAAGACATGCATCACTCATACATCATTACAGCCAGAAAGATTAAACGACTCAACGTGAATAAATAGACTTTTTGATTTAATGAATCATTTCTGTTATGGAATGATGGCACGTGAAGTTTCTGCCAGGCAGAAAGGTTGCATAAGTGTTTATTAAGAGCATGTATTCTAATTTTTTTTCTGTGCTGTAAAAATTGTGGAGAGGAACTTTTATAAATAAAAATGCCTATAATAAAATTAGGTTTAATTATAGACAAGCCTTAGCTCTTTTCACTGTTCCTAATTTACTGTAAAGTTGTCAATCCGTCCCCTGTTTTGAACAAAATGGTCTTTCCAGCCACTTGGAACCTTTACTTATAACGACTTCCTGCCTTCATTCCATCTACTTCTATTTTTAACATTGGGGTTTAGAGACAGACTTAGCACAGTGCCAGGAACATAATATATTTAAATAATGTGAATTTGTGCTCTTAATAACATCAGAGTTTAAAGTACGCAATCTGATGTTTCTAACCCTTTTTGCAGTTGTGTGTCAGTATCATTTCCTTTTCCTATATAATTTCTTCTTTTAAAAGTCCTATGTGTTATGCTTAAAACTTGCTTTCAAATCCTGACTTTTAACATTAACTAAAATTAAGATCACTTTCACTTGCAGGATTTTTTGAGAATCTAAAAAACACTATTTGAGAGAACTGAGTCATCACAAAACAGAACGAAAATATTAATAAAAAACACACATTTATTTTTAAGAGGTAGAGTGGTATAGTGAGAAAAGCCCATTACTGGGAATAATGAAACACAGATCCTGCTTTTGCCTCTCCAAAAATCAGATGCTTGAGTTTATGAATGTATATATGGGAATAAAACAATCCCTGGGCCCAGCACCTTTACAAGATTCTCATGGAGAATGTAAGAGATATGATGCAGAAAAATACTTGGTAAACAGCACATCGATGTTCAGGTGTCAATGACTGTTGCTTTTATGAATACTACCACCTAAACTTGTGAGGGCAGGAATTGGAGCAGCTGCTCAGTTGAAGTCTAACTGGTTATTTCAAGTAATTTTTCCCCCTATTTTTGTGCCTCTCTTATTTTTGGACTGTCCCTACTACATTTAATTAATTGGTCCTCATCCCAAACTGAGGTATTTGGGAATGTTACCACTGCCTAATGAAGTGTGAAAGTTATGCCAAAAGGAGGAAGAATCTCAAACTTTTGAGAGTTAGTAGGGCTTCCCTGGTGGCTCAGTGTTAAAGAATCTGCCTGCAAATATATAAGATGAGGGTTTGATCCCTGAGTTAGGAAGATCTCCTGGAGAAGGAAATGGCAACCCACTCTGGTATGCTTGCCTGGGAAATCCCCTGGACAGAGGAGCCTGGTGTGCTGCAGTCGATGGTGTCACAAAAGAGTCGGACAGTACTGAGCGCATGATGGGTGAATACACATACATACACACAATTCAGAAATGTATTTGATATTTGCTTGATGAATTTTATTTAGAAGGTCAGGACTGTTTGCTTTGGATGCCCCTGGTAAATCTTATGGAGGCACTGAACTACAAAGGGATGCCAGTCTGTACACACACACACACACATGCACACACGCACACATTTATTCATTGATTTGCTTGTTTCTCTGCCTTGTTTCAGAAAGGATTCAGTGTTTCAGAAAGAATTTAAGGTTAACCTTTGAGTGAATAAATATAATTATGTAGTCTTGATTCACAGGGTGTCTAACTAAATAACTAGAAAATAACAGATGATTTTTATAGGAGAGTGCTCACTGCCCACTGCAATCATGATTATCCTTAATTTTATGATCTTATGTCTTGTTTTGTTTGAATCTGTATTACTGCCTAGAACTCCAGAGGTGTTCATTTAATAGACAAGGATTTATTTCCCTTTATAAATGCATATATTCTGAGAAAGCTCATATGCTAGCAGATGTCCATTCGATTTAGTTATTGGTTTATTTGTTTCAAAAGTTGAAGTAGAATCTGATGTGGGGATGAGTTTCAGTGGAGTCTGAAATGGAAACAGTTTTGTATCATGGAAAATTCTACGAGAGTGGAAAGATGTGATGAATGGGGTTCTTTATTGATGTCAAGGCTTGTAGTTGGGCTGGAGATAATTGAGAACATAGAGTACTGGAGGAAAAGTTCTAATTTTCTGATAAAGATGACACTTACATATAAATTTTCAATATAAAGGGATCAAAACAGAAATTCAGCTTTAATTCTTCACTTTACAGTCCAATTCTTTCATTCGTCCATTCAGCGTCTGTGAAGCAATTAGTGTTCTGCATAGTGTTCCTGAAAAGTACTCGCATCTCAGTTTTGTACTGTGGTTCAACCACATTGAGTTAAATAAATTTCTGTGGGCTACCAGGAAACCCAAGTAATATCTAATATTTTTCATAAACTGGGGAAGGCTGATATTCCACTCCTGTTCTTCATTCAAGAATAAATTTAAAAATCTAGTCACATTCTTAACTTCTGTAGTTTGTAGAGCATGTCAGTCATAAGCAGAGAGGGTTTAGCAGCTGTGTTCTTATCCTATTAACAGTTTAGTTTTGGGAAAGATTTTCTGCTTTAGGATAAGTTGGGAAGAGAATGGTGTTTTAAAGTATTCTTTCTTTTGATGATTTGCGATTCTGTTTATCGTTTGGGGGAGCAAATTATTTTCTCTGCTTCAGTTTCAATACTTATGAAATGGAGATAATATAGTACCTGTCTGCTAAATGTGTGTTATGTAAGCCTTGTAAAGTGCCGAGCACAGTGTCTGGCACACAGTAAGGGCAACAATTCTTCCCTCTACTGCTTAGAGAAGAACACAGGGACTGAAAAATAATGCCAGATCTTGGCCTGATACACTTTACACACACACACACACACACACACACACACACACACACACACAGCAACATAATCTGGCTTATTAAAAAAAAATAGAAACACACAGTGGAAGAAACAATCAACATGGAAAGAACCCTTTCAGTTAGCAATAACCCAGCATACAACCACTACAGTCAGTACTGGCATATTAAACCCAGAAATGTTCTAATCTACTCTCTAAAAATTCTAAAATGTGACTGTCTTATAAACCACATCTAAAAAATGATACCTCTAATTGCTGATTTTCTTTTAATTGTTAAGCAATTCAAAAGAAAATAAAACAAGAATGTAATGTAATGTAAACTTTAATGAATGTAAACATTAATGCTCATTATTCTTCTAAGGGAAATACAAGGTTAGTCATTATATTAGAATTGACAAAAAATTCCTGTGCTAGTTAAGTGATTATAGCAAGGTTACAAGATACAAGATTGACAAAAGTCTGTTGAACAAGTAGAATTTGAAATTAAAAACACAATACCATTTACATTGCCATTCAAAAAAACAATGAAATAGATGTACACCTAGCAGAATGTGCACAAGATCTATATGAGGAAAACTACAAAACTCTGATCAAACATATCAAAGAAGTAAATAAATGGAAAGATATTCCATATTCTTGAATAGGAAGACTGAATATTGTCAAGATGTCAGTTCTTCCCAAACTGAGCTATAAATTCAATGTAATTCTAATCTAAATTCTAGCAAGTTACCTTGTGGATATTGACAAATTGATTCTATTCTAAAGTTTGTATGGAGAAGCAAAAAGCCCAGAATACCCAACACAATATTGAAGAAGACTAACAAAGTTGGAGAGTTTTAAGTCTTCTTTAAGTCTTTTAAGTCTTCTCAGTTTTAAGAATTACTATAAAGTAACAGGAGAAGGCAATGGCACCCCACTCCAGTACTCTTGCCTGGCAAATCCCATGGATGGAGGAGCCTGGTGGGCTGCAGTCCATGGGGTCACGAAGAGTTGGACACGACTGAGCGACTTCACTTTCACTTTTCACTTTCATGCACTGGAGAAGGAAATGGCAACCCACTCCAGTGTTCTTGCCTAGAGAATCCCAGGGACAGGGGAGCCTGGTGGGCTGCCGTCTCTGGGATCGCACAGACTCGGACACGACTGAAGCGACTTAGCAGCAGCAGCAGCAACAGTAATTAAGACACTGTGGTTTTGGCAAAAGGATACACAAACAGATCAATCAGAACAGAATAAAAAGCCTGGAAATACACTCATAAATACAGTCACTGGTCTTTGACAAAGAAGCAAAGGCAATACAATGGAGCAAAGATAGTCTTTTCAACAAATGGTGCTGGAACAATTGGACAGCCACAAACTAAAAAAAGGAATCTATATGCAGATCTTATACCTTTTATGAAAATTGGCTAAATATATATCACAGACCTAAGTAAAAATACAAAATTATAAAATTCCCATTAGGTATCATAGGAGAAAACCTAGATGATCTTGGGTATGGTGACCTTTTTTAGATACAATGCCAAAGACATGGATCATAAAAGAAATAATGGATAAGCTGGATTTCATTAAAATTGAAACCTTCTATTCTAAAAATGAGAATGTTAAGAGAATGAGAAGATAAGTCATAAAGTTGGAGAAACTATTTGCAAAAGATACATCTGATAGAGGACTGGTATACAAAATATGCAAAGAACTCTTAAAATTCAATAATATGAAAACAAACAACCCAATTTAAAAATGGGCCAAGAACGTTAAGAGACACCTCATCAAAAAAAGATATATAGATGGTAAATAATTATTTTGAAAGATGCTCTATATTTATGTCATTAGAGAAGTGAAAATTAAAGCAACAATGAGATTTCCCTACACATGACTACACACCTGTTAGAATGGTCAGACTCTGGAACACTGACAACACCAAATGCTGGTCAGGACGTATGGAGCAACAGGAACTCTTATTCATTGCTGGTGTGAATGCAAAATGGTACGGTCATTTTGGAAGGCAGTTTGGAGGTCTCTTACATAACTAAACATATTACTTCTACTAAATGATTCAGTAATCATGCTCCTTGGTATTAACCCTAAGAATTTGAAAATGTATGTTCACACAAACCTTGCATATGGGTGTTTATAGTAGCTTTTATTCATGATTACCAAAACTTGGAAGCAAACAAGATGTCCTCCAGTAGGTAAATGAATAAACAAACTATGGTATACCCAGTCAATGGAATATTATTCAGTGCTAGAAAGAAATGAGCTATCTAGCCATGAGATGACATAGAGAAAACTTCATCTAAAATACATTTTACTAAGTGAATAAAGCCAATGTGAAAAGGTGACACACTTTGTATGATTCTAACTTGATGACATTCTGGAAAGCTAAAAAATATGGAGACAGTTAAAAAAAATCAATGGTAGCCAGGGGTTGGTGGAAGGAAGCAGAAACAGGAAGGAGGGCTGAATAGGTAGAGCTTAGAGGACTTTCAGAGCAGTGAAAATACTCTATATGCTGCTGTATTGATAGATACATCTCGTAATATAATTGTCCAAGCTTATAGAAGGCACAACAGAAATAGTCAAAGCATAATGTGAAGTACGGACTTTGGGTAATTATGATGTGTCAATGTAGTTCATCAGTTGTAACAGATGCACCACTTTAGAGGGAAATGGGGAATATGGATACAGGGAAAGGCTGTGCTTGTGTGGAGGCTGGAAGTGTATAGGAAATATCAGTAGCTTCCCCTCAATTTGCTGTAAACCTAAGACTGCTCTAAAACAATAAAATCTTAATTAAAAAATTAATGTGGTAAAGACATTAGTAATACACCATAGCCTTTGAAAAATCACCTTCTCACATTCAGTATTAATTCAAAATACATTCAATGAATTACTATTGAGGTTCATCTAAATTCTTAAATTCTACTACTTTTAATTCTAATCATGAGATCAGGCAACTTATGTCATCATCTTGAATGTGTTGAAAGAATTAAGAAACTAAGACTTAGTCTAGAATGTTATTCTGATGGGAGAATGTATCTGGTAAGAGGAGAAGACTATTGTCTAGTTCTTCACAGATAGTATAAAGGTAAATAGCAGGAAAATACTTTCTTTCTATTTAAACTGCCATATTCCAACAAAATATAGTTGGAATATAATTCACACGAGTGAATCTGGCATGAACAGTCTTGTCCAGCATAGCTGTTATCAAACTCCAGTATCAAACATCACTGGGAGCTTCACTGATCTTCCAAGTGGGCTTACAAATACTAAAATTAGTCTGTAAAATGAGTTCCTTGTTCTTGAATCTTTAGAAGCCCTAGATCCAAAGGGGTCTGGGAGCTGAGGATGAGTCAAGTGGTCTTCAGCTTAGATTAGATCTGTTTTTATTTGTTGTCGTTCAGTGGGTCTGATGGTTTGAACCCTATGGACTGCAGCAAGCCAAGCTTCCCTGTCCTTCACTATCTCCTGGAGTTTGCTCAAACTCATGTCAATTGAGTTGATGATGCCATCCAACCATTTCATCCTCTGTTTCCCCCTTCTCGTCCTGCCCTCAATCTTTCCCAGCATCAGGGTCTTTCCAATGAGTACTATTGATGCTTGAAGGGCACAAACAAAACTTTGTGCACCAGGACCCAGGGAAAGGAGCTGTAACCCCCACAAGAGACTGAGCCGGAACTGCCTGTGAGTGTTTGAGGGTCACCTGCAGAGGCATGGGTCAGTAGTGGCCTGCTGCAGGGACCAAGGCCCTGGCAAATGGAGGTGTGGCATAATTGCTTGTGGAGGAGGTTGCCATTAGCCCCACCATAGAGCCACCAAGTGGGCGATCCACAAACTGGAGAACAATTATACCAAAGAAGTACTCATACTGTTGTGAAAGTTCTAGGCCCTGTGACAAATTTCCTGACCTGGGGATCCAACAAAGGGTCGGAAAATCCCCAGGAAATCTGACTTTGAAGTTCAGCAGGATTTGATTATAGAACTTCCACAGGACTAGGGAAACAGAGACTCTTGGAGAGTGCACACACACAAAAAAGCCTTGTGTGTACTAGGACCCAGAAGAAAGGAGCAATGACCCCACAAGAGACTGAGCCAGACCTGCCTGTGAGTATTTAGGAGTCTCTGGTGGAGTTGTGGGTTGACAGTGGCTTGCTGCGGGCTCAGAGGCATTGACAGCAGTAGTCCTGGGAGGCCTGGTGTGCTGGCATAAATCCTTTTGGAGGAGGTCACTGTTACCCCTACCACTGTCAGGCCAAACTACAAGAAGGGAAGAAAGCTCCACCCATAAGCAGAAAATTGGATTAAAGATTTACTGAGCATGGCCTTGCCCACCAAAGCAAAACCCAGTTTTGTCCACAGCCAGTCCTTCCCATCAGGAAGCTTGCACAGGCCTCTTATCTGCATCCATCAGAGGGCAGACAGAATGAAAACCACAATCACAGAAAACTAACCAAAATGATCACATGAATCACAACTTTGTGTAACTTAATGAACTATGAGCCATGTTATATAGGGCCACCCAAGATGGATGAGTCATGGTGGACAGTTCTGACAAAATGTGGTCCACTGGAGAAAGGAATGGCAAACCACTTCAGCATTCTTGCCTTGAGAACCCCATGAACAGTATGAAAAGACAGAAAGGTATAACATTGAATGGTGAGCCCGCCAGGTTGGTAGGTGTCCAGCATGCTACTGAGAAGAGCAGAGAAATAGCTCCAGAAAGAATGAAGAGGCTGAGCCAAAGTGGAAACGATGCCCAGTTGTGGATGTGTCTGGTTGGTGAAAGTTAAGTTCAATGCTGCTTTTATTAGGCAGGTGAAAATAAAAGATTCAAGATGAGCATAAGGGTGAGAGAAGCAATGCAGGAGAGTAGAAAAAGGTCAGAATTGTGGCCTCAGGACATGGAATTAGAATCCAGCTTATTCTGCCCTGTGCTTTCCTGGATTCCTATGAGAAACTCTATTGAAGGACTGATGACATTGAACTCTAAATATTTTAACCCACCTTTCTCCCCCACTTTATTGTAAGCTTTTTACAACATAAACAGTATCTTTATCCTCTCAACGTCTTATTTTGAATTTTACAGCTTTAGAAAGGTTGAAAGAATAGCACAATAAATGTTTGTGTATTCTTCACTACATACTGGTGGTTAATGTGTTACCATATTAATGTTATCCTTCTCTTACAGTATATTATCTGTATGCTCAGTTTTCTTCTCAACCATTTGAAAGTTGCAGACATTATGATCCTTCACCTTAAAATATTCATTTTGTTTTCTTTAAACACCCAGACCTTCTCAGGTCCACAGTACCATTACCAGAAATAAGTTTACAGTATATTCAATAATATCATCTAATATGCAACCCATATTTAGATTTCCTGAATTGTCTCCAAAATGTCCCTTATTCCTTTTTTTTTTCCCCTTTTAACTCAAGAATCAATCAGGGTGCCATGTTCCTTTAGTCTCATTTAATCTAGTGGAGAACTCCCACCTGTTATGTTTTTTTCATGACATTAATGTTTCTGGAAATTTCAGACCAGGGGTCTTGTAGAATATTCCACACGATGGAATTTTTTGTTAGTTTCCTCATGATTAGTTTCAGAGTATATTTTGGGGTAGGGAAGGGGGAATAGGCAATCTTGGAACTTCCTGGCACTCAGTTTTTTTTAAACGCACCTTTCTCCCCCTGTAATGAAGAAGATGATACTTTGAGGTCATGGGATTATCTTTTCCTAGCAACCTTTAACGCAATAGTTTTAGCATAAATTCATGATTCTTACCTGTGCTAATCGTTATATTGAAGAATGCTATGATAATTTGAATATGTATATATATGTATCATTCTACTCCTGTTAAGTAGCATTCTTCCCTAAAGAAGACTTTTCCACCACTCCCCTTCTCTAGGATTGTCTCTCTGTCTCGCCTCTCTCCCTCTCTCCACCTCTTCTGTCACCTCCTCTACTTCTGATAGAGTATCACTTTGACTAATATATTTTATTTTACAAGTTGCCTTATAATCTAGTGCCATCATTATTATATTTGATGCCTACATTATCTCAAATTTGGCCACTGAGAGCCTTTCCAAGAAAGCACTGTTGTCCTTCTGACAAACCCCATTAATCCTTCAGCACTTCTCTGTTTTACAGGACAACAGGATGTCCAGGGACTCTGTACTTTCCTTGCCCCAGACCTGGGGTTACCCACTTTTTACCAAGAACTTCTAGTTCCTTTTAGTGATGAATGGTATTTAGAAATTAAGACTGAGATGTCATTGCTTAAGAGGTAAAAAAATGGTAATTGATGTGAGAGTACTTAGTTAAAAATGTGAAGCACCACACTATCAAGACTGTTACTCATGCCATCAGACAAGTGTTCAATTATTTGGAGCAGTGCTAAATAGCACTCCAGTATGAGTCTCTCAGTGCTTAGAGGATAATTAGGAGACAGAAGACACATGGGAAGCGGGGGGAGAAACATAGGCTAGCTTTGTCAGTATCAATGTGAGACCTTATCTTAAGGCTTTAAGATAGTAAATAGAACAGAAGAAAAGACTATTGCCTGTATCCTCACCTTTTCTCAAAGGTGCTTTGTTATTTAGTTCTTTAGATAGAGAAGTACAAAGCATTTTATTTTGTGGATCAACTGTAAACTTTTTGAAACTGAATCATTCATCTGAAAAATGATGAGACATAAATGTGTGATTTCTCCTGCTTTTACCTTTTTTACATTTATTTAGAAGGTTCCAAAGGAACAGTGTTGTTTAAAGAATTATGAGATTTTAAAAAATCTGCAAATAGATAACTTCTTTTAGTTTCTTCAATGGATGTAGTACCTACATCACGTTTAAGGAGTTAGTGAAGTGGTATCTTTGAGTTTCATTGTAGGTAAATAGATTGATGAGGGTTTTACTTCCTGTGACTTTATTACAAATAAAGACCATGCCTACTTGTCTATAATTTCATTTTTAAAATTCAAACCAGAAATATCATTTGGTTTAATTTCCAGGCTTTCCTATTTGTGCTGCATCTCTTTATACTCTCAAATTAAAACTTTTTAATAACAGTTTCCTGTAAGATCATAGATTATGATCAATTGGACAGAAGACAGAGATGATAAACAGGTAATGCTTAGCATCACATTAATTCCAGGGAAGGAATGCAAAATAGCCCAGATGTCTAGGAAGCAGCAATTCTTTTCTTTTTAACTTTTCCAGGACTGTTTCTTTTGACCATGGTGGTAAAGGGAGGCATGAGGATTGAGTAAGGAAGATTTACACAGAGACCCAATGGTTTTACAAGTTCTCTTTTCAGAGGAAGCAAGGCTAAAAATGGAGAACAGAGGAGATGTGATGGTATACTCTTATGTTGGCATATCCTGTACTTCTGTATTTTTGGTTTTGCATAAAATTCAGATGAAGGGATGTTGAATGCCTGTGTGTTTGTTAGACAGCTAAACTAAGCGAGGAGAGTGATTGGGTTTACTAATGCTTTCTTCCAACTGTTTGAAGAATTCCTCATTTCCCAACAGTGAAAGGAATGGGTTACTCCGATCAAGAATTCAAAACATATGCAGAAAAATTTAGGCTCATGGCAAAACTCGTGCTGGATTGTCTGGTTCATGAAGTTTCTCAGTTTACTAGCAATTTGTCCTTGAGGCCGTCATCTAGACTTTTGTGTCTCAGCTTGCTCCCTTATAAAATGGAAGTAATAAAAGACTTTCTTTATACAGCTTTATTAATATGTATAAAGTGCTCACTGTAGTGTAGGCAAATACTCGGGAAGATCTCCTGGAGAAGGAAATGGCACCCCACTCCAGTGTTCTTGCCTGGAAAATCCCATGGATGAAAGAACCTGGAAGGCTACAGTCCATGGGGTCACAAAGAGTTGGACACGACTAAGCGACTTCACTTTCAACAAATATTAGCTGTTACTATTATTATTTGCATTTGCCTAAATAGAAATATTAAAATAACATCACTTCTCATCAACATTGGAAAATTTTGAAACAATCCAGTCAACAAATGAATCAGATAATCTGCAAATACTCCTCCTTTGGAGGCTGTCTGAAGCCAGTTTAGGATTAAGGACCCCCACACCCACCACCTGCCATCCCCATTCCCAGAATAGTTCTCTAGCTCATAGCGGAATGTCTTGATCTCTCTCAAACTAAATCAGCAGTGGGCCTTGGACTCTCGAGCTCTGAAATCAGTCCCAGGCTCTACAGACCATGTTCATATTAACATGCATGTGAGCATATCCGGTGTGGGTGCCTTCTGTGCTCCCCAGCTCCCTGACAGAGGTTTTGGCCTTTAATCAAGATAAAACTCTGAAAGCTAAAGCAGTGTTCCACTTTCATCTGACATAAGCAGGTTTCTTATTCATCTTATAGTTGCTTTGCACTTGAAAGAGAAAGTGTTTTTCTGTGGCTTTCAGTTTATAAGCATCAAGAACAAAACTTCCAGTAGGTGACAGCAAGAATGGTGATGACACCACTATGATTTTATGAGCAATATTTGTAGATTTTATTTAAAGTATATGTCATAAATCCAATCTTGGCATCCTCTTTGTATCTTCATTTGACTCTTAACAGTCAGTGTGAAATGGAAGCTCATCTTAAAATGTCTTTGATTGGAGCAATTTTCTTTCTTCTGGGTGTTACCTGTCATTACTGATTGTATTAATAGCTAATAAAGAAGGGAAAATAGGAAAGGAAACATGAATAAAAAATAATAAAATCATGTTCTTTCAAAACGAATTTCTAATTTTGATATAATCTTTAATTATAGAAGATATTAGGGCTTCCCTGGTGGCTCAGTTTTAAAGAATCTGCCTTTCATGCAGGAGATGCGAGTTCAATCCCTGGGTCAGGAGGATCCCCTGGAGAAGAACTTGGCAACCCACTCCAGTATTCTTGCCTGGGAAATCCTGTGGACAGAGGAGTCTGGTGGGCCACAGTCCATGGAGTTACAAAGAGCTGGACATGACTTAGCAGCAACATGCTAAAAAGCAGCAACGACATCGTGATAATGCATTGTACTTGATCCTAGCACAAATTCAAATCCATGCATAGTTTGACCCCTCAGCTTCTTTTTTGGGACTCCATTAGCTTCATTGGCATAAGAGACAAAATACCTTTGCATTTGATGAAAACTAGCATTTGTTTTTTCAGTCTTCTGTGGTCAGTATTTCTTCATAACCTTTTGTTGTTACTGCTTTTATTGTTGCTGGTGTTGTGTGAAACACAGGTGCAAAGAACAGAGTTCTTCATAGTCTTCGTTTTGGGGGGCACCTGATCATCAGAACATGAAAGTCCCCATTCTTGCTTCACATTATTTTAAACTTGCCCTTTTATCTCTCACCTCCACTTCTATTCTCTGCTCCCCATATACCCTCATTGCAATATGCTTGATGTTCCTCTGTCCTTGGTAGAGATGCCATTCTGTTTATGCCATTTCCATTCAGTACGCCATACATTACCGAGGTCACAGCTTCCATCAGCTGCACATAACTCCCAACTCTCCACCAAACACCGTTGACTTGTCCTTACCCTTCACTGTAAGCACGTGTCTTCAACCCCCGGCATGGTAGACGCCACATTCATCTACTTCACACAGGCACACACTTGACTAGTCCACATGTCGTTAGGCCTCAGGAATACTCTCTTCATTTTCTTTTGTCTGTTATTAAATCCAGACTTTAAAGATTATTTTTCATTGATGGTGTCCAATAAGCTGGCTGGATAACATATATTGACAGCAATTGCAAACTCAATGGAAAATGTCTTTACTCTGTGGAGTGAACTGTATGTGAATTTCCTTTAATCAGCTATTTCCAGGCATGGTTTATAAATTCTTTAAAATATCAGTCACAGGTAGTACTTCCTAAACCAAAGGATTTTTTTTTCTTATATTTGTCATACAATTTTGTGATTTTTCTCATTGGAGCCTTTAGCCCTTTATTTACTAACTTACTTAGAATGTGTAACAGGAAGTTGTAAATCCATCCTTACTCATATACAAAGCATATGTCCAATGCTAATGGGTATCATTTGTTAATGAAATATGCACTCTTTAAACAAAGGTTAGAATTGAGCATTGTCTTCTCCTATGATTTGCCTACGTGCAGTATCAGGGATTCTAGATCAAAATGCTATCTTTGAATCTCTTGTCTCTCTGAATGGATGTTAAAAAGAAAATTATTCCGAGCCAAGCTATTTTATGTGAGTAGTCAGTCATTTAACGTAAAGAAGCATGCAGGCAGCCAGTCAACAGTGAGGAGATGCTCTTGGTCTGTTTTTCTCTCTCCCTCACTCAGAGACGGACTGCTCATCTCCAGACCATAGGCATACTGAAGGTGACATTCTCTGTTTCCAAGATAATCCCCACAACAGGATGCACTTAATTTATGCTGTTGATGAGACTGCACTAAACTGATTTGCATGTCATCAATACATGTAAATCCTGAGCAGAGGGCCAGCCATCCAAATTAGAATATTCCCTATCAAGGACTTGCTGTGTCCAGCAAATTCTGGAGTAATGCTGATTGCCTGTGGTTGGTGAATATTGATGCTGTTCAGGATTTATAAGGCTGCATTGGAGGGCACACGAAACTTAAGATTTCCTTAGAACAATGTCCCTGTTTAAAACTACTCTTGTTCAGACCCAGCTGGGCATTCGGTAATGCCAGCCATTGAATGAGATCTTTCAAGTGCCTCAGCCTGCCTCACCTGTCAGACTGGCTCACTGGTTTATAAATGAAACCCTGTTTACTTCTAAAGCTCTTGGTCCTCTAATCCTTCTTTACCTTTCTCCCATGTTCTTCCTTTTCCCTTTTTGATTTGAGTATCTTAACCCTCCTAACACACACCACTATTTTTCATTTGCTTCTTTTCTCCAGGTTATGTGTAGAGCACTGAGTCCATCTTAGCATTTCTGTGCTATTTTATCAAGTTCATTTTTCCCTGCTCTTTTTTTTCTTTCTGGTTTTTCCTTGTGAAGTAAGGTTCTCTTTCATTGCACTTGCCTTCTAATGGAAAGTCCTGACTGCCAATTTCTCAAAGTTCCCCTTTGTGCGTTCTGTGTGCATATAGCATAGCTTTCACTTCCCCTTCTCTCATCAGCCAATCAATCATACATTTTATTGAGCAGCTCCAAATTAAAATATGAAACTAGAGAAAATTATAATCAGTCTTTTGCTATCTAGAAAAACTTGTCATTGAGGAACCTACTGGTTTTTCCTAATATGGCATCTATGTGCCTACAGGCATTTCAGGAGAAGGTATCTGTAAGTTGGGTATTCTATTGCCTTTTCTTTATTTCTTTAGTTCTGCTGGGTTCATACTTAGTACTACAGTGACCACAATAACTTCATATTTTTCTCCCCATCTTCAATTCCAATTTTTCTGTCAACATATACAAAATGAAATAACATTAATTTTGTGCACCAATGCAAAAAAGAGTCTATTAGATATTATACAGAAAAAATGGTGTAAAACCCATGGAATCTGCCCTCAACTAACTTGAAAGTGCAGGACTTTGTTAGAGGAAAGTTTGTTTACATAATTCCTTAAGTGTTTTCCTGTTTTCTTGACAGCAGTCTCTCTGCCTTTGGGGTACAGGAGAAGGAAGATTTGGAAAGGGGTTCAGTTCAGTTCAGTTCAGTCGCTCAGTCATGTCCGACTCTTTGTGACCCCATGAATCACAGCACGCCAGGCCTCCCTGTCAATCACCAACTCCCGGAGTTCACTCAAATTCACATCCATCGAGTCGGTGATGCCATCCAGCCATCTCATCCTCTGTCGTCCCCTTCGCCTCCTGCCCCCAATCCCTCCCAGTATCAGGGTCTTTTCCGATATGTCAACTCTTCACATGAGGTGGCCAAAGTATTGGAGTTTCAGCTTCAGCATCAGTCCTTCCAATGAACACCCAGGACTAATCTCCTTTAGGATGGACTGGTTGGATCTTGCAGTCCAAGGGACTCTCAAGAGTCTTCTTCAACACCACAGTTCAAAAGCATCAATTCTTCAGCACTCAGCTTTTTTCACAGTCCAACTCTCACATCCATACATGACCACAGGAAAAACCATAGCATTGACTAGATGGACCTTTGTTGGCAAAGTAATATCTCTGCTTTTCAATATGCTGTCTAGGTTAGTCACAACTTTCCTTCCAAGGAGTAAGCGTCTTTTAATTTCATGGCTGCAATCACCATCTGCATTAATATTGGAACCCAAAAAAGTAAAGTCTGACACTTTTTCCACTGTTTCCCCATCTATTTGCCATGAAGTGATGGGCCCAGATGCCATGATCTTCGTTTTCTGAATGTTGAGTTTTAAGCCAACTTTTTCACTCTCCTCTTTCACTTCCATCAAGAAGCTTTTTAGTGCCTCTTCACTTTCTGCCATAAGGGTGGTATCATCTGCATATCTGAGGTTATTGATATTTCTCCCAGCAATCTTGATTCCAGCTTGTGCTTCTTCCAGCCCAGCGTTTCTCATGATGTACTCTGCATAGAGGTTAAATAAACAGGGTGACAATATACAGCCTTGACATACTCCTTTTCCTAGTTGGAACCAGTCTGTTGTTCCACGTCCAGTTCTAACTGTTGCTTCCTGACCTGCATATAGGTTTCTCAAGAGGCAGGTCAGATGGTCTGGTATTCCCATCTCTTTCAGAATTTTCTACAGTTTATTGTGATCCACACAGTCAAAGACTTTGGCATAGTCAATAAAGCAGAAATAGATGTTTTTCTGGAACTCTCTTGCTTTTTCCATGATCCAGCAGATGTTGGCAATTTGATCTCTGGTTCCTCTGCCTTTTGTAAAACCAGCTTGAACATCTGGAAGTTCACGGTTCACATACTGCTGAAGACTGGCTTGGAGAATTTTGAGCATTACTTTACTAGCGTGTGAGATGAGTATAATTGTGCAGTAGTTTGAGCATTCTTTGGCATTGCCTTTCTTTGGTATTGGAATGAAAACTGACCTTTTCCCGTCCTGTGGCCACTGCTGAGTTTTCCAAATTTGCTGGCCTATTGAGTGCAGCACTTTCACAGCATCATCTTTCAGGATTTGAAATAGCTCAACTGGAATTCCATCACCTCCACTAGCTTTGTTCGTAGTGATGCTTTCTAAGGCCCACTTGACTTCACATTCCAGGATGTCTGGCTCTAGGTGAGTGATAACACCATTGTTATTATCTGGGTCATGAAGATCTTTTTTGTACAGTTCCTTTGTGTATTCTTGCCATCTCTTCTTAATATCTTCTGCTTCTGTTAGGTCCATACCATTTCTGTCCTTTATTGAGCCCATCTTTGCATGAAATGTTCCCTTGGTATCTCTAATTTTCTTGAAGAGATCTCTAGTCTTTCCCATTCTGTTGTTTTCCTCTATTTCTTTGCATTGATCGCTGAGGAAGGCTTTCTTAAAGGGGTAGGCGAAGCATAAAGTTTAGGGGAGGAAAGAAAAAACAGTGTCAGAATGTGGCGGTTTAAGAAAACGGTTAGTGGCTTAGGGATGTAAAAATTTCTCTCAGACACATTTGTTGGCCCAGATATTCACAATGGCTACCTTTGTAAAGAGCATATTGTCACACTCCATTTGAAAAATAAGTCACAGTAGATGAACAATGTCTAGAAAAAAATATTGAGTTAATTCTCCCAGAATATTAAATATAATTAAATCTTATCTCTTTAATTATACATTTGCTATTAGAAACAAAAGAGGAAAAAAGCCACCAAATTATGGAAAAAGGTAGTATAAATAAAATATTAATATAATTTCTAACACTGCCATCTAGAATCCTTTCCACATGAACTCTTTTTAACAAACTTGATGGCACTGTCAAGAAAGAATATTCATTTTAGGTATCGATCATGTAGAATATTTCCTTTTAATTTAAAAGCTAATGAATCTTTTATCTAGTATCTTTTATAGCTTAGAAATCTGATGATAAGGAAGAAACATAGAAGTGCCCCCACTGTCCATTCCAGTTCCCCTTTCTTTTCAAAGCTATGGTTTTTCCAGTAGTCCTGTCTGGATGTGAGAGTTGGACTATAAAGAAAGCTGAGCACCAAAGAATTGATGTTTTTGAACTGTGGTGTTGGAGAAGACTCTTGAGAGTCCCTTGGACTAGAAGGAGATCCAACCAGACCATCCTAAAGGAAATAAGTCCTGAATATTCATTGGAAGGACTGATGCTGAAGCCGAAACTCCAGTCCTTTGCACCCAATCCAGATGCGAAGAACTGACTCATTTGAAAAGACCCTGATGCTGGGAAAGATTGAAGGTGAGAGGAGAAGGGGACGACAGAGCGTGAGATGGTTGGATGGCATCACCGACTTTATGGACATGAGACTGAGTTAGCTCCGGGAGCTGGTGATGGACAGGGAGGCCTGGCCTGCTTCAGTCCATGGGGGTCACAAAGAGTCAGCCACAACTGAGCGACTCAACTGAACTGAACTGAGTTCAAATGGATTAGTACTAGCTTACCTCTCAATTACTGCTAACTCTCCAGTTCTCCCAAGTTGCTGATTATTGAAGGAGTGACAAGATTTAGAATATTGAGTTAACAATCTTCAAAGCTTGGAGAACAGTAAACAAAATAATTCCTTTTAGCAGTTTTCAAAAAGAAATAAGGATTTTATATCTAATATCATGCAATGCAACATTTCATTTTGTGTCCTTATCCAGTCTTCTGTTAAACTCTAATGTTCCTTCTTGTGGAGACATTAGATAAAATACAGGTTCATGGTTTTTCTCCTGTAATTGAGATCTAATCTTACTGCATTGTGGTCAGAAAAGATGCTTGGAATGATTTCTATTTTTTTGAATTTACCAAGGCTAGCTTTATGGCCCAGGATGTGATCTATCCTAGAGAAGGTTCCATGTGCACTTGAGAAAAAGGTGAAATTCATTGTTTTGGGATGAAATGTCCTATAGATATCAATTAGGTCTAACTGGTCTATTGTATCGTTTAAAGTTTGTGTTTCCTTGTTAATTTTCTGTTTAGTTGATCTATTAAAAATTCCAACATATGGAGGATGAACAACACCCTGCTGAATAACCAACAAATCACAGAAGAAATCAAAAAAGAAATCAAAATTTGCATAGAAACGAATGAAAATGAAAACACAACAACCCAAAACCTGTGGGACACAGTAAAAGCAGTCCTAAGGGGAAAGTTCATAGCAATACAGGCACACCTCAAGAAATAAGAAAAAAGTCAAATAAATAACCTAACTCTACACCTAAAGCAACTAGAAAAGGAAGAAATGAAGAACCCCAGGGCTAGTAGAAGGAAAGAAATCTTAAAAATTAGAGCAGAAATAAATGCAAAAGAAACAAAAGAGACCATAGCAAAAATCAACAAAACCAAAAGCTGGTTCTTTGAAAGGATAAATAAAATTGATAAACCATTAGCCAGACTCATCAAGAAACAAAGGGAGAAAAATCAAATCAGTAAAATTAGAAACGAAAATGGAGAGATCACAACAGACAACACAGAAATACAAAGGATCATAAGAGACTATTATCAACAATTATATGCCAATAAAATGGACAACGAGGAAGAAATGGACAAATTCTTAGAAAAGTACAACTTTCCAAAACTCGACCAGGAAGAAATAGAAAACCTTAACAGACCCATCACAAGCACGGAAATTGAAACTGTAATCAAAAATCTTCCAGCAAACAAAAGCCCAGGTCCAGACGGCTTCACAGCTGAATTCTACCAAAAATTTAGAGAAGAGCTAACACCTATCCTGCTCAAACTCTTCCAGAAAATTGCAGAGGAAGGTAAACTTCCAAACTCATTCTATGAGGCCACCATCACCCTAATACCAAAACCTGACAAAGATCCCACAAAAAAAGAAAACTACAGGCCAATATCACTGATGAATATAGATGCAAAAATCCTAAACAAAATTCTAGCAATCAGAATCCAACAACACATTAAAAAGATCATACACCATGACCAAGTGGGCTTTATCCCAGGGATGCAAGGATTCTTCAATATCCGCAAATCGATCAATGTAATACACCACATTAACAAATTGAAAAACAAAAACCATATGATTATCTCAATAGATGCAGAGAAAGCCTTTGACAAAATTCAACACCCATTTATGATAAAAACTCTCCAGAAAGCAGGAATAGAAGGAACATACCTCAACATAATAAAAGCTATATGTGACAAACCCACAGCAAACATTATCCTCAATGGTGAAAAATTGAAAGCATTTCCTAAAAAAAAAAAAAAAAAAAAATACAGGTTCATTTCATGCTTCCAGGAAGATCAGCCAAGAAATTCGTAAGTCCTGAAGATGATTCTGTTTGACTGAATGTCAAGTGAAAATTTTATGAAGTGAGAACTTCTCAACACTAATTCTCATAACTTTCTTTCATGGCTTGCCCATTTGTCTTATAAGTATGTTTCCCCACAGGCTGGTAGTATCTCCAGTAGTGATAGAAAGCAGTTTGCATCAACTTTCAGGTGATTGGAAAGATGAAGACAAATATGTAATGTAACTTCTAAGGATTCACAAGCAAGCAAAAAATGACTAGAATAATTTTTGTTAAAATACATAATAAATAGATGAACAGATAGCTAATTTAAAAAATCTAAAGTTCAAGGAAAGATGTACTCAAAATGGCTATAAATGTGCCGAAGATGAAAAGCCTAAAACTTTATGTTTGTTAACCAAGACATAAACCAAATAAAATATTTACATTATGAATTTAGGGATTTCTGAAACTGAATGTTCTCAGCTGATAAGCTCGGAATTCAGAATTTTTAGGAGGTAATTCCTGGTTTTTATATGAGTTTTAGTGTTATCATTTTAATTATTTGTTCATATAGGTATGAGTTCAATGAATATTTACTGTGTAGCAGTTACATACTACACAGTTCTAGGTACCTGGGATACATTAGTGAACAAAACATGCAAAGAGTTTGCCTTCATGGAGCTTACAAATGAATGAGAAGAGAGAGCAATAAAGAAAAAAAATAAGTTAAACTATATAGTGTATTAGAAAATAAGTACTATGTAAAATAGGATAAAGAAGATAAAGAATGGGGATTTCAGGTTGCAGTATTAAATAGCATGGTTAGGTTAAGCCTCCTTGAGAAGTTAATATTTGAGGATAGACTTGATGGAGGGAGTGGACTTATTTGGAAGAATCGTGCCCACAGGCAGAATCTGACTATAAATAAATTTAATTTAAACAAGACATGCATTGTGTAATATGGAATTGATATAATGTTCTTTGATGTGACCTTTAAGATTCACCATGGTATTTGATTATTTCTAACTTTGTCTAATAAAATGAGGGTAATGATTGGCCAAGACAGATATTTTATTATTACAATCTGTACTTCTAAAATAGGTTAATTGGAACAATATATTTTAAAACATACACAATAAACTCAAATTGTCAAACAGTGAAGTATTTTAAAAACACATGAGCATATATCTCACAAATGTGACACTGTACACTCTAATAATAGACCAAATAGATAGTGAATAAAATTATGATGTCTTCTTCAACTGTAGGAATGTTTGTGTTCACACATATACATCATTTAACTATGAACTGATGGAATTTGAAATAATTCTGAAAATTAAAATTCTTGTTTCTAATGCTATCTCTTTCATGCACACCTAGAACAATACATAGTCTGTTTAAAATTCTTAATTCTATGTTTAATTTTTCTCTCCATTTCTGATACCTTGAAATTGTTAAGCTGAATTACAAACTAATTAGTTCAGAAGTTTAGGGACTGAATTTCTGCTCCACCATTTACCAGCTGTATGTTCTTAGACTGTAACTAAACCTAACTGGGCCTCTTTCCTCAGCTGTGAAAGGGAAATTAATAACTCTGAATTATTGAATAAAATAATGTGTTCAAAGGGATTGGCACATTATTGGAATTTAATACTTTATATGAGAAGCATATCATATGCTTTTTTAATTGGTCTGTATCAGAATAATTGCATATAAACAACTGAAGACCAGCCAGAGGCCATATATAACATCAGGCATTACGGTATCAGTTCAGTTCAGTCACTCAGCCGTGCCCAACTCTTTGTGGCCCCATGAATCACAGCACTCCAGGCCTCCCTGTCCATCACCAACTCCCGGAGTTCACCTAAACTCATGTCCATTGAGTTGCTGATGCCATCCAACTATCTTATCCTCTGTCGTCCCCTTCTCTTCCTGCCCTGAATCTTTCCCAGCATCAGGGTCTTTTCAAATGAGTCAGCTCTTCGCATCAAGTGGCCAAAGTATTCGAGTTTCAGCTTCAGCATCAGTCCTTCCAATGAATATTCAGGACTGATTTCCTTTAGGATGGACTACTTGGTTCTCCTTGCTTGTTGGTATCATGGTGATTATTTTTTGTTTTGGTATCATGGCAATTCAGAGAAACAGCTTTGAAAAAAACCCAAAGTTAGTAGAAGGAAAAAAATCATAAAGACTGGAGCAGAAATAAATGAAAAAGAAATGAAGAACAATGTAGCAAAGAATAATAAAGCTAAAAGCTGGTTCTTTGTGAATATAAACAAAATCGATAAACCATTAGCCAGACAATTAAGAGAAAAAAGAAGACTCCAATCAACAAAATTAGAAATGAAAAAGGAAAAGTTCTGACACCACAGAAATACAAAGGATCATAAGAGACTACTATACACCAATAAAATGGACAACCTGGAAGAAATAGACAAGTTTTCAGAAGAGTACAACATTCCAAGACTGAATCAGGAAAAAATAGAAAATAGGAACAGACCAATCACAAGCACAGAAGAAGAGCTTTGTGGCTTTGTGTGCTAGAAGAGTTATGGAATCATTGTAAAAGAGGTGCTCAGTAACATCCAACTCTTTGTGACCCCAAGGACTATAGCCTGCCAGGCTCCTCTGTTTGTGGAACTCTCCAGGCAGGAATACTTGAGCAGGCTGCCATTTCCTTCTCCAGGGGATCTTCCCGACCCAGGGAATGAACCCCCATCTCCTGCATCTCTTGCACTGGCAAGCAGATTCTTCGCCACTGAGCCACCTAGGAAGTCCCTGTAAAAAAGGACAGAATTTTAAATGGACCAGAAAGGATGTGTAAGATCGGGATTGGAGAAAAAGAAGTAACCTAGTAATTATGGTGAGAATCAACGAGCAAGGAATTTGTGTGAAAGAAACAGTTTTGGAAGCATCTTAACTGTTCACTCTTTTGTCATAATAGTGCAGTTTGGTGTGTGTTGCCACAGACATGTCATACTTTGACTTGTTGATATACTTCTAAGATAGAGATTTTACTACACAGCTTTTCACTTCATTGTTTTTCACTTCACAGTTGCCTGTTAATCTATTAAAACCCTGTATAAAATATCTTCTCCCTTCTAAGTAATATATCCCCTTACAACTCATTTATCTAACAAACATAATCATCACATGCAGCCATGGTTGCATGTCACATTTTTAAAATATATGCTCACCCCAAAACCCTTTTCCATAATGTTCACTAATAGGTTCTAAAATTTGTCGTAAACAAAGAATTTCTAAACCAATGGCACCATAATATTCCACTATTACCATGAAAAATAATTGCTAGTTCAGTTCATTAAGTCATAGTCTCATTACCCTTGAAAAACCATGTTGGCAATAAAAAGCTCTCCAGATGTTGAAAGCTGTAATGATAGAACAACCAAAACTCTGATGCACTGCTGGTGGGCGTGTAAATTGATTTGAACACTTTTGAAGACAGTTTGGCAATATCTAGTAAAGTTGAATGTATGTCTACTTTATGACCCACTAATTCCATTTCTAGGTGTATACCCCAGAGAACTAAATATGTTTAGAGTAACAAATTTAAGAGTACTGGGTAAAAGTATAATTATTATTTCTCTTACTAATTTTTAAAGTGCACATTATAGTAATTATAGTCAATTTTCAGAAAGCCATTTCAAAGCATTTTGGCCATGAGACAGTACTAATTTATTAATTTTTCTAATTTAAATAATCTAATGATTAAAATTTAGCATATTTAAGACCAATAGAAGTATGATTTATCAAACAAGCTCTTTCTCAGCTGATATTTAGGAGCTGATAGTCCCATGCTAGGTACTTTGCAGAATCTAAAGAAAGTAGGAGACAAATCCCTGTTTTAAATAAATGTGTATCCTTTCATGGAAATTACCAAAAAAAATGGATTCCGTGGGAAAAAATGATTTTTAGTACAAATAAAAGACTATATTCATAAGGAAGACTGAATATATAGAACAAGTAAGTCAATATAGAATCCAAAAACTTCTCTTGTCCTTAAATACTCCAACTTAATAAATAATATTGTGATTTTCACACTTACTGTTTGAAAGATATTTTTTGAGTGCTAGATATTCCAGGCACTGTCTTAGTGTTGCTTTAGAGATTAGTGGCCCAAACATGTTAAGATGACTTCCTTCATGACCTAGAGAGTGAGGCAGGTAATAAATGAAAGTGAAATGAGTTAGTCGCTCAGTCATGTCCGACTCTGCAACCCCATGGACTGTAGCACCCCAGGCTCTTCTGTCCATGGAATTCTCCAGGCAAGAATACAGGAGTGGATAGCCATTCCCTTCTCCAGGAGATGAACCTGTGTCTCTTATATTACAGGTGGATTCTTTACTGTCTGAGCCACCAGGGAAGCCCCAGGTAATACATAGTAAACATAAAAAATAAAACTTTATGGTATGATAGAAAGTGGTAAGTGCTATGGAAAAAGGGAAAAGTGGAGCAGGGGATGAAGGGCTACAAAAGGGACAGGACTGCAGTTTTCATTATGGTAGTTAGAAAAGTCCTAGTTTGGAAAATGATATATGACCAAGAACTTCAAAGAAGTAAGAAGGAAATACCTCCATTAGCCATTCCTAATGGGCTTAAAGGGTGATAGAGAAATACACAGACCCATATCCATAAGGAACAAAACCAAGAGTCTTCCAGAAGAACCACAGGGGTAAGCTAAACCAAACTTGGGATTGAGGGATTCATAAAGATGAGGACCTGAGATAAAGCAGATAACCCAGGGGCAAAGATAGCATGTCTCATCAAAGTGAGAAAAGGAATTGTGAACTTAGATTTCTGTTTACTTCTGTGTTCCCCTCAATATAATTGAAGTTCCTTGAGTAGGAAATGTTTTCTTTTTTTCCCATACCTAAATCCTATGAATGTGTGCCATTAAAATTGGTTAAATGAACCGGCAAATGGTGCTACATGACAGTTGAGCCTCATAAACATAAATATAAAGCATCATGCAAGTCTCTCAATTATCTGGTGTCTTAGTGTTATCAGAGTAGAACATACTTAAAGTCAAGAATTATGTTTTCCAACTTAGCATGAATGAAATACACTTGATCCCAGGAACCTGGATATCAGAATATTACTGCGTTAACACTGGGTTTTTCAGAAACTTGCTTACAAGAATATTGGCTGCTTCTGGAAGCCTAGTCCATAAGAAATTTAGGGTAATTCTGGAATCTTGGTCTCCATGCACCTTGGCCTATAGGAATCCTGCATGAGTCTGAAACATTGTTCTCTGATAGCAGTCTCATGTAATTCTGAATGCTTTATCAAAAGAATCTCATGTGGTTTGGGAAGGTTGGTTTATTGGATTTTGTGATATGGATAATGGAGGTATTTCCATTTTGTGATTCTGAATTTTGGCTTGTTAGAATTTTATGTGAATCTAGAATTTTCGGTTGAAGAAATCTTGTCTAATTCTATAACCTTGGCCAATGAGAGTCTTACACGATACAGAATCCTGGCATATATAATAGCACAGCATTTTAGAACTTTGGCCAGTAAGAACTCGGTCTGAGCATATAAGGGCTTTCCAGGTGGCTCTAGTGGTAAAGAAGCTGCCTGCCAATGCAGGTTAGAGGTAACAGACATGGGTTCAATCCCTGGGTTGGGAAGATCCCCTGGAGGAGGACATGGCAACCCATTCCAGTATTCTTGCCTAAAGAATCTTATGGACAAAGGAGCCTGGCACGCTGCAGTCTATGGGATTGTACAGAGTCAGACAGGACTACAGCGATTTAGCACATACACACACGTGAGCATATAACTGGTGTGTAGCAGCATGATGTGGTTTCAGAATTAGTTAGTTCAGAACTAACTTTAGTAGTTATAAAGTGTGATTGTGAAACCTTAAAAAAGAGAATTCTGTGTTACATATAGAGCTTATTCTACAAAAGACAAATTAAAGTAATACTTCCATTAACAAATGGTAACAGTGAAAAGGAAAAGAATACTCATTCTCATTGACTGAACCAAGTATCCACAAATATTAAAATGATTCCCAAGGAATATTAAATATTTTTGGAAGCTGAGCTGATTTTTAAACTGACCAAGACCATTATGTGTGCTTTATGAGATCAAATGACAGTCTTGTGCATCATTTTTTTTTTTTTGCTTGCCTAGAAGTGAACAATAGAGGACAGCCTATTAAAACAAAATATTTGCGTTGAAAAAATAACCTTAATGTAAAAAATCACTGAGAAAAAAAATTGGCATGTCATAGAAAGATTATATTTAAAGGGACATTTTTTAAAAGAAAAAATCCTAACCACTATGGAGGATTCACTGAAACCTGAAATCTCTTGTAATTATTACCTAAGGTAACCATATTTTTTTACTGTGATTAATTTCTTGTAGAGCTGACATGCTGAGGGCAGAGGGTAGTATTGGTAGCAGCAGCTATGCTTTAAATGTCAAAAAAAGCAACATGACTCTACTTATCAAAGAGTTGAACACGATTTAGCAACTGAACAACAACAAATCAATGAGTTAACTTAAGAGCAATGACTCATAAGAACTGAACGTCTTTCAGAATGTTTTAGAAAGGAAATAAAAGCAAGGTCAAAATCCTACTCACATTTTTTTACTGAATATCTCAGAAAGATTTTAACAAATATTGCGCCTCCCAGTGGTTGCTTTGAGTATTTTTTTCTTTCTTTCTAAAAAATTTTACGTGAGCTCTCAATTTTGCAGCTTCATTATTGGCACCCCAGGAAGGTTCACATTGTCTATAACTAGGAGGAACCTTGGGAGGCTGATTCAATTCGATTGCCCAATTTCATGCTTGCAGAAAGAATGATGCCAGGGATGAGAGAGTGCTTAGTATATGATGATTAAGTTCAGAGTCAACAACATAGGTTCACAACAGGGCAATCATGCTTTATTCATCTGATTGCCAGACTGGAAGTAAAAGAAAAGCAGTGACATAATTACTCCAGATTCCCTAGACCTGGAATACAGTACAGCATAGCTATGAAGCAAAGCTGGTCTTTGGAATGATTGCAATGCATAGTTTTAAAGAGGAGGATCACTGCTTTAGCAAATAAAAGAAGACTTACAAAATCACAGACAAAAAGGGTGTTTCTGGAATCTGTTTTGCTTGCAGACAGAATGGAAGAGAGCACAGAAAGAAAGTTACTTGGTCAGAGAAGAAAAACAGGGACCTGAACTAGGAGACTAGGATGGTGTTTCTGTTGGATCTCCAGCCAGCTTTGTGACCTTTGTCAGATTCTTTGGGCCTCAGCTTTCTCACCTGAGAAACAAAGGGTGTGCACTAGGCTGAGTGGTGTCCATGAATACAGGATAGTGTCAGAGGCAAGAAATATCAGGATCCATCTCATACAAAAGAACCAAACGTATGAAAGCAAAATTAGCTAGTGATCCAAAAATGGAGAACGGTGGCTGATATAGAATGCATATTCATCCTAACGCATTCAAAATCTAATATGAAAAACTGATAGAGACAGTTCTTTCCAGAAAGAAAAAACATGAAGCATATCTTTCTCTCTCTGAATTTCCTCCACGGTAGCTTCTCCTTCCATCTCCTCTATCATCACCTTATTTTTTTCCCTACTTTCTGTTTCCGGTAACCATGGTGATGCTCCCTCCCAGCAACCTTCTTTGCAGCCGGCCTTTTTGGTACACATGGAATTTTGCTCCATTCACTGATGCAGAGAGCTAGCTAGCAATGCTATAAAAATTTATTTATTAACATTTCCCCCCATCCCTTTTGTCCATGAAATAAATGCTGGGAATGATTTCATACTTAACCTCCCTACATAAAGGGCACTGTAAAATAGGGATATTCAACTGTTAATTTCAGTTGCTAACATAAAGGGGATACTGATTATGCCAGAGATTCAATTCCCTGTCTTGGTCCTGGGGGACTGTAAAGTCTCACTACTCAAGCTGGTTGCTACCTCTCTTTGCCTTTGTATGTGAAAGGAATAAAATAGATTGCCTCCAGAAATCACACATCAACCCTGGTTTCCTAATCCTCTTTGTTTTTGCTGCATTCTCCTTTGTAAGGAAACCATTGCCAAGGGCGTAATTATCACAGTTACAAGGGGATCAAATTTTCCATAAGAAAATATACATGATTGTGCGCATTTCTCTAATGAACCTATTTATTTGGACTATAAATAAGCAGTATGTGATACTCAGTTTTAAAACTATTGTAATTATCTGTCAATGACAAAACATCAAAGAATCTTTCTGATGTCATAAATGCAGATGATAAAAATTCTCATAAACTATCATTTAGTTATGTCCAGTTTGTGGAGCCCAACTTATTTGTAATCCTATATGCCAGCAAACGGTTTCTCTGTTTAAGCACAGGGGTTGTGTGTGTGTGTGTGTGTGTGTGTGTGTGTGTGTGTGTGTGTGTCTGGCATTAACACAAAGGAGAACAGATGATGACATTCATAGGCTTATAGACTCGACTCCTGGGGACACACTTGGATGGATGCAATTAAGATGCCTGTCAGGCATTTGATACCAGAAGCCCCTGTGCAAACCGCTAAATCATACGCCAGGACTGCATCTTATTGTCAGTGAATGATGGCGGCACCGGGTGGCTTGTCATCATTCTCGAAAATTCTGAGGCTAGTGAGCTCTCTCTCCCTCTCCCACTCGCCTTATTTTCCTTTTCGCCACTGCGGGGACTTTTTCTAATTTGCAGCTTCCCTTTCCCGACACACACAGACAGGAGCTGGTGGCTTGCAGACTGCGTCTGTCTGGAGCTAGAGAGCCTGAGCCAGACCGCGGAGATCATGTTCCGGGACAAGGATTCTGCTGCAGTTCTCAAAGGCTAGACTGGGGTGGTATCGCTGCATAGGCGCTGGTAATGGTTTGGGGTTTTTTTTACATTTTATTGTGCTCTCTTTTTAATCCTTTTTTTTTTAAAAGGATCTTTTTGTGATCTCAAAGTGAAATGCTTTTAAATTCCTTACCGAGCTTCCTAAAAAAATCAAGTACTGCGTTTTTTGTGCTACAGATCTCAAGACGTAGATTTCTTATCTGGATATAAAGAATGCTTTTGCTTACTGGTGAGTTACAGTTTTTAATATTGAGTTAATATATCTATACATGAATTTTTTTCTTTTGTTTCGGTAGATCCTTCAGATTGTTGTCTCTAATCGAGGAAACATTGATTGGAAACTACTCATTCAGAAAATTAAAAGGTACCACATGTTTTGTTTGGGTGTTTAAATGAGGGAAAATCAGGGAGGATTTGGAATGTTTTATTTAACCTCTCTATGTTTGATATTTTATCCTTAAGCCTACGCTGATCATTGTCTATAGCATGTATGATTTGCTTTGCAGAGAATGCCGTTATCCAAGGCTGTTTTGATTCTAAGATGTCTAAAGAATTGTGTTTTTTGTCTATATTGCAAGTTGTTAGCAAATATCAACGTTTCTGGCTTATTTGGGGATTTCTATCATTGTAACAACTTTAAAAATGTGCAAAATTCTCTCCTAATAAAAAATTCAATAACTTGAATTTAAGAGAAATATGCCAAGTAATGATTTTATCTGAAGGAATCTTGCTATTAAGTGATATTTTTTAAATGGCTAAATGAAATGGCTTGCCCTTCCCAGGTGGAATAAGCGCTAGAGACTCCCAGGAATGACTCAGTATTGTTGGGTTTTGCGAATAAAATGTTTTAACTTCTTCACTAATGATTTAGTCTTTGGTACTGTATTATTTTAAAGGCTGAGGTTGTTCGTTATTGAAAGAACTGATTTTATATGTTTTATTTAGCATTGACAGCATAAGAAAGTAATCCTTCATCTTGTCATTAAAGCAGTTGAATCATTGATCCTGGGCCTTATGCCTTCCATTAAAAATATGAATTTTCAAATTCAGCATCAGGATATATATTGATTGGAGATACCGATTATGGGTATTACCTTTTCCTTAATTCTTTAAGATGAGCTTTGACTTGAACGAATATTCACGTTGATAAAATCAGAATTCGTAATTTGCCTTTTAAAAAATGGAAGACATTTTCTGCCTTGCTGAGAAGATCAATACATCTTTTAAGTCTTTCCTTGGTATTCACATAGGATTTCTCCATAAGACTTACCAGTCCAAAATATTTTTGAAAGGGAGGTTCTTTTTTTTTAATGTACTTCAAAATGGCTAATGTTTAACTACTGGTGTTGAAATACCAGAAGTATGCAAGTGTACACCTGTGACTCTGAATATTTGTGGCAGTTGAAGGAGATAAATGTCCTTGTTTAATTTTCTCTGCAGTGTGTAATTATGAGAACTTTAATTTATTCATTCCACAATCGCTTATTAAGAGTCTTGCTGCTGTGGGTAGTTATTGTGGGAGAGAGGGAAGGGCAGATGCCCCTGTCAACCCCTTCCAGAGTGTAGGCACCATCACATAATATTTTTGCACAGAAGAATGAATTCATTAAAATAAATCAGTGTGTTCTAAAAAAGGAAATTGCATTATTTCAGATAGTGAACAAAATCTAATAGACTTGTCTCAGAAATATATGAAATAGATTGTATTTTTCCTCAGAAATTTCTCAGTGGAATCATGTATGAAATACCCAAACAGGACTGACTATTCCTCCTGAATACTGTAAAACCCTTAGGACCATTCTCTCTTTGTTGGCTTCACTCAGAGTGAGTGAAAACATCTCATGTTTGGTGATTAAAAAAAAATCTATCTGGAATTTGCCCGTTTAACTAAATATCTACAGTTTATATTTCAAGTGAGAATCTGTTTCCTGATCTTCAGACTCTTTTAGTTACTCCCTATATTAATTTTGAACTTTGGGGTATTTACATGAATTGAAAAAGGTTGAAGCTACTATTTAGCCACTAAAAAATGTACTCATTATATTGTCAATAGGCATTAATCAGCTCTGTTTCAATTTTTACCTGTGTATTGGAGAGGTGGTGTATTACCTCACAAATCCTCAGATTCTTATATCTTATAGAACCATTTTAAAATTCATCTTGGGGTACGTTGATAGATTTTGGGTAGTAAATCAAAATTTATTCAAATAGTCTGTTACATTGTCAAATCAAAATAGAATCTGGCTACTGGACAGTAAGAGAGTCAGGGACCTGTATCACGGTTTTTCTAATCAATATCATCTTGACGTGAGTTAATTCCTTTGCTGATTTGTTTTTCACTCGTATCTTCAGCATGTAGAATAGTCCCTGGACCACAGCAGAAATTCAATAAATATTTATTTAATTATGTGATGGATAAATGACTCGTCAATATTTTCTCCCTTTACTTTTTTGTTCTTGTTTTTCATGAGATAACAGGCTGTAAAACAGACATTTTGTACTTTTTTTTCAGTTACCCCTAAAATTAACCAAAATTCATTAAATAATTAATGCTAGGTAGAAAATCAGGCAAACCATGCATAAAAAATTTCTTCAGGCTATATGCAAAAGTATTTTTTTTTCTGGTTTAAGGTTAAGATGGAAAGAATTTTTGAAATGTCCCCTTTCACTTTCACCAGCTAGGGTGCTAAACTGCAGCATGAGTTTTGCTTTATGGATGCTTCCTAAACACTGTTCCCAGACTTGGCGTTATTTACTGCTCGGCATGTCTTCAGCCAAAATTTTGGTGCCGCAGACGGGGGTTGAGGGGGGGTGCTCACTCTCTCTCTCAATGTAATACTAAGAATGATGTCATAATCTTCTTAAAGCTTGCTTGCTTATTAAGGACTACTAAGTATGACATCACTTTATATATATATGCTTACATACGTGTGTATAATCTGTAAGGAAAGTTCTAGAATCATAATAGCTTTAGGGAATGCTATTCTTTCTTCTCACTTATTTTTATTAGTAAAACTATAATTTTTGTTATTAACTATGTGTTAGATAATATCGTAAGCCCTTAAGGTATGTTATTACATTTTAACTCTCCCTACAACTCTAGGAGTTGGGTATGGTCTCCATGTTATGAATGAACCGAGATTCCAATTGGGTAATCAACACAAGACTGGCCCAAAGTCCTTCATATTAACCACAGCATGCTTCATTTCTTTCTGGTAGATTTTTTGGCTCAGAGTCATTATTTTAATACTTTATTATGTACACAAAATATATGTTACTGAAATAAGGTTAAAAGAGTATCCTTGTAGATTCTTGTTTTTATATATTAGGTAGGAGTGAATGCATCTTCAAGTACTTCACTATAATGTTCAAACTCTGGTATATTTTATATTTTTAATATATATTTTATACTTAACCTGAGGATTTTTATTCTTGGAGGATATCAGATAAATTAGAGAATTTTGAAATAAGTGCACAAAGAATCTCCTGTCATTACAGTCAAGTCATGTTACTGAATTGCATCATTTATATAAGAAAATCAGCCAGAAAAATTCAGGTACTAAATCATATAACTGATTCCATATCTTGCAAAGGCTCTTTTTAATTGAAATAATAGAAGTTTCAAATGGCCAAAGCAGATAAACAAGCAGGGAACAGTGTGAAGATACCACACTCAACCTTAAATTACGACTCAACTCAGAGAAATACCTGAGGACACTTACAATCACACAGATATGTATTAGGATACTGTCCTTGAAAGGGAATGTATACAACAGAACACCTTTTGAGCTCAGTTGGGTACAGCAGATTAAAACCAGAAAGTAGCATCCAGGCTCATTAGTACCATAAGAGACACATGAATAATTTCTTAAGGGACTTCTTTACAGGGCAGGACTGCTAACAGTTGAGCAGAGGCACAACAGTGGAGGACGGCTTTTGAGGTGGAACTTAGGGATGAATGGGTGTATTCAAGGGAGACAGAATGCCTAGAGGAGCTCCAGAAAGAACAAACAACTTAGCAAAGGGACCAGAGACAGTGAACATGCAAGGAAAGCATAGACTGATCTTATTTATATTCTAGAATGCAGGGCAGAAGAAGGGGAATCTTGGAAGATAAGGATGGAAATGTATGTGAATACTGTTAGGTTGTACCATACGAAATGCCTAGTACTTTACTCTTTTTGGCTACAAAATAAAAATTTCATTCAGCTCAGTCAAATACATTGAAAAATGACTATAAATGCCAAGTCAAGGAAATGTTTTCAGTATTCACTGAAAAGCTATGGACTGTGTTTTGAATAAGAGACCGCAATGACCTGCACTATATTTTCAGAGGACTTACTTTATAGCTCTGTATATGACAGGATTGTGTGTGAGAACATACTGAAGAAAGCATCACTTTGGAAGCTGTCATGGGATAATCCAGGAAAAAAATAAAGGCTCCAAGAGAGTGTTGACAGTGGGCATTAAAAAAAGAGGTCATGAAAATGAAAGATGTTTCTGGGCTCAGATTCATACACTGAGAATAGCAAAGCCTGGATTGGTAGGAGGAGTGAAAAGCAAAAGGACTCATGGTAACTCTGCCATTTGAATTCGACAACCAGAAAAATAAGGGGAGAAAGGTAGGTAAGAGGTGTTTTTGGAAAGAGCTTTCCTTTTATTTTTATTGCATCCCTAGTCTCTGACAGACAGTCTAGTACATAGTGGACAGCCAATACAGGCTGACTGAATGATGAGAGAATGCATATGGAGAGGCCAGTTTAGGCCATGAGTGGAGGTGGGTGGACTGGTCCAGTAAATTGCAGGACATGTAGATCCAAAGCTGAGAAGATGAGTCAGGGAAGTAGGATGTGAATGACATTGTCAGGAAAGATAAGAAGAGGGCCAGAGAGGAAAGTCTTGACAGCATTCACATTTAGGATACAGAACGAGGGATGGGATGACAAAATCAAAGGATTTTTTTTTTTTTAAGCAAAGAAAAAAGACAAGGCTAAAGTGCAAATTCTTCAGAGAAACTGAAGAATGAAAATAAAAGACTGCTGAACTTACTATTTCAGGTTATGTTTTCTATTATAAAAAGCAATAAATCTGTATTTTCTAAAATTTAGAAGAGTATAAGAAAGGAAATACTAGCCATCCATAACACAAGCCAGAGATTATGCTTGACACTTTCCTGACCTTTTAGCTTATTTCATCTGTTGTATTTACATTTACATAATGAAGATTAGGACAGTACAGTTTGAAACCTGCATTGTCTCAATAATCTCACCACATTTTTCCACCTGCATAATATTCTATCCCATAGACATTGAACACATTTATTCCCCATTGTTCGTAAGTTTTCACTGTCATCGCAATTCTGCAGTGGGATACTTTGTATATCCCTCTTACAGGATATTTCGAGTGATTTCCAATGGATATTTCCTAACAGCAGAATCACTATATTTTAAATTGTCAAATTCCTGGTCAGATATAATTTGCCGGTTTCAAAATTAGCCCCAGCTTTACTCCAAGAAAAGGAATCTAAAATTACATTAGGCACCTGCCATGTGCCAGCCTCTGTGACAGGCACTTTAATTATCACAGTGACTCCAATGTAGATTCTTAGATATCCACTTAGAAAATGAAGGGCCAGGAACTAAGGACAACCACACAGGTTTAGCACCAATTTTGAACTGGGTCTGACTCAGACCAATCAAACTGTGGGGACAGAAGCAAGATCTGGAGAAGAGGATAAATAAATAGGGATATGAAAATAATAGAAAACATGCTTAAGAAGACCAGGGTTCAAAGGAAAGAGAATAGAATATACAAGGCATGGAGGCTGGTGACTACCTCCCCCCTCCCTTACTAACAGGGGAAGTCCTAAACTGAAAGGAGAGGGCAGATAGAGATAGCGGGGTGAGGCGCGGGGAGGATGCTATGTTTGGAAGCAGAAGAAGGACACATTTAAGGAGCAGGGTCTTAGTGGAAAGGAGATAGAGAGCGTAGACAAGGATATGGCCTTGGTAGGCAACATTCATCTTCCCTACAGATGAAAGTGGAGCAGAAGAAAGTGAGAGTTTCTAGTGGTAAAGGGAAGATATGGGGACCTTACATATCATCCAGACTTTATCTCAGACTGGAGGAAAATTTACTTATTCATTCAGTGAATGTTTATTGAGCATCAATTTCATGCCCTTTTCCTGCCCTAATGGAAGTTTCTTTCTAGACAGGGGAAATAATCAGTGGATAAGCAAAATTAAAGGATTATGGAGTCAGTCATATAGAGAATGGGCAATCAGGTATAAGAGTAGGTACTGGGAGGTAAACTTCTCAAACTTTACAGCAGAGTTGAATCCACTGAGAATCTTATTAAAATAAAGACTCAAATCAGTGGGTCCAAGGAGGGGCCTGAGTTTATATATTTTAACCAGCTCCCAGGTGATGTTGGGATTCCCAGGTGGCTCACTGGTAAAGAATCTGCCTACCAATGCAGGAGACATGGGTTTATTCCCTATGTCAGGAAGAAGATCCCCTAGAGAAGGGCATGGAAACCCACTCCAGTATTCTTGCCTGGAGAATCCCATGGACAGAGGAGCCTAGTGGGCTACACTCCATGGGGTCTCAAAGGAATCAGACATGACTTAGTGACTAAACAACAGGTTATGTTGATGCTGCTGAACCGTGGACCATGCTTTGATCCTCAAGAGGTTAGATGGCAAATGTCCAGACACTCCCACCGCCCCCAAAAAACTTCAGAATAACTGGAGTTGTTGTTATGAGCAAGTCAAATGTGAGTCCTTCTCTTCCTGCAGTAGCACTGCAAACTTACAAGCCTCTTTGATGATGTAAGAGAGATTTGTTCCTTTTAACTTCTAAACTTTTTCAATTTCAGCCAGTTACTTTATGAAAGATCCATTAAACCAGTCCTAATGAGCTACTGACATTTCCTTCTTTCTGCCCATGCTCAATGCTTGTTCTGCTGTATAATGAATTCTTGTGGCTCTGGTTTGGGGATGTGATTGCGTATAACCCTGGGCCGTTTCTTAATTCCAGTTCTGTTCCCTGCTTCATAATTTCTTTGGACTTTTAACCTCTTCTCTGCCTGAATGTTCAGCACCATCCTGGCCTGCTAAATTCTCTGATCTGTTAGCACTTCACATCCCTTATGTTCCTCTGTGCTGAGTAGCAAAGCTTCCCAATTTTCATATCCCATCTTCTTGCCACCCATACCCTAACATAAGTCTTGGAGGACTGTGCATAGTCACAGGAGGCTATTGAAGATAGTCTCTAATTTCAAGAATGCATATTTTTCCAACATAATCATCTCCCTTTGGAGGACTGTTTTGGTTGGTGACAGCAACCTGCATTCCTCTGAAGGAGGCATGCATGTATTGGTAGACAATGTTTAGAGGGGTTGTGTTCACAAGAAGTCTTGACAGACTCCATCTTGAGGGATGTTATCCTTCAGCCACCACTTCTAGGCTCTCAATCCTCCCTTATAGCTGCAGGAGCACGGGTGCCTTTACTTGTTTAATTCCTTGCACAGCACACTTTTCAGCTACGAAATAGGTAGGTAGGTTTAGTCACTAAGTTGTGTCTGACTTGCGACTCCATGGACTATAGACCGCCAGACTCCTCTGTCCATGGGATTTCCCAGGCAAGAATACTGAAATGGGTTGCCTTTTCCTTCTCCAAAGGATCTTCCCAGCCCAGAGTTGAACCCAGGTCTCCTGCATTGCAGGCAGACTCTACCAACTGAACCACCAGGGAAGCCCCATGAAATAATTAAGAAAATAACAAATCAAATAAATACAGCATTTTATTAAGAAAAAAAAAAATCTTGAGTGCCTATTAAACGTTTGTGATGTCCTCATACTTACAGCATTTATCCTTTGCTTAAAAGGCTATTTCTAAGTCATACCATGACCAGATCTTTAGACCTTGTCACTGTCATTCTGTAATTCAGTGTTTACTTTAACAGCCAAATAGGCAAGAGCAGTGCCATTAGTGGTTTTAAGTTGAAAATTCCAGTGAAATATAAAATTTGTTTTCATATGAACAGAAGTCAACTTAGATAGAAAAACCTTTTCAAGGAGAAAACTTGGGGAAAATCCTTGAGGAAAGAGACCATGTCTTAAGACCTCTTATTGCTTCTTAGTCTTCCTTGCTGTCTACACAGAAAATGCCCATAATAATATGTCAAATTGAAGCTAAGAAAATGAGCATGTATGTGAAACTCAAGTCTTTCTATAATGGACAGTGTTGGTCTTCTGTGCATAATCAAACTGGGGTGGTAAAATTCCAGGCTTAAATGCTATTTTTATGCTCTTTTGTCATCCATTCAATTGTTAAGAGTCTTGGGGTATACAGGATAACCTTTGGTGTTTCTGACACAAACTCTCCCTCTCCCGCCACCGCCCCCCTCCCAAGTCTGAATCAATCTTCAGTTTTTGTGGATTCCATTTGGATCTGCCTCAGATGGTTGAATTTTCTTTCTTCAGATTCTCTCTGGTGTTAATGACTCTGGATTATGACCATTTAAAGCAGTGGAAGTACATTGACCCATGTCTGGCGATTGTTAAAGCAAAGCTACTTCATTTGACAGATTATGGCCAAAAGATAGTTCTTTGCATTGTGTAGCAACTTGGGAAATGATGTTTCTTTTCAGGAAGATCATATGTTTTATTTACAAGGTGAATATTAGCACTTAGTTTCCTTTAAAAAGATTTTCCCTTTGCACTGTAGAATTTTCTCACAGTAAGAGTTCATGGTTATGTAGAGAGAATAAGGTGCAACACACAGGCATTTAGGATTCCTCTGACAAAGTGCCTGAGAGCAACTGGCTAGCACAATTTTGACCATAGCTGCAGGTGAATTTGTGATATTCTAGAATCTTAGAATGCACAACTTCACTGCTTATACTTTAAATAATTGAGGACAGAAATTCCTAAAATGACTGACTTTCCAAGAATTTCACTGATACTCGAGGAAATATGAGATCTAACAATGAAAACATTTAAACAAACACTCATGGTCCTGACTAATTCATTTACTCTCGTCCACTGCTGTACTTTTCCATTCTGCTCTGCTCAGTCGCTTCAGTTGTGTCCGACTCTGTGCAACCCCATAGACAGCAGCCCACCAGGCTCCCCCATCCCTGGGATTCTCCAGGCAAGAACACTGGAGTGGGTTGCCATTTCCTTCTCCAATGCATGAAAGTGAAAAGTGAAAGTGAAGTCACTCAGTCGTGTCCGACTCGTAGCGACTCCATGGACTGTAGCCTACCAGGCTCCTCCGTCCATGGGATTTTCTAGGCAAGAGTACTGGAGTGGCTTGCCATTGCCTTCTCTGACTTTTCCATTATAAGATGGTAAATAGTAAATCAAAGGGATATGATAAAGTAATATATATAGTATATAGCTTAATATGTGCTTGCATTTTTCTTTCTACTCTGTATGTTTTGCTCACAAAAAGACCCAGGATATAGATTTTGGATCATAAAATTGTTACATAATGTGACCGGCTAAGAAGTTGCATTTAGATCTTTTAAAAAATCAGTACCTCTTTTCAAATGATACAAAGCATTTTCCAATACATGGCATCCCAAAACTCACAGCAGTCTCACAGGGGTAAGAATATCAGGTCTTGTTATATTTATTAATTACAGATGAGAAAACTGAAGTTGGAAGAATGCAATGAGCTTCCCAAGTCACTCCACTAAAAATGGTGAAGGTGGGATCTTACCCTTGTTCTGTCCCCCAAACCTTTACTTTCTACTGCTCTGTAGCCAAAACAGAAAAATTAGTGGATTGTCCTAAACCCGTACTCTTTTAATAATGCACTGACTTGACTGCGAAAATAAAAAGCCCATTCCAAGTTAGTTGTGACCTCCACTCAGTGGATTGCCCTGCCCTGCCAAAAGACTCCTGCCCTTTAGAATCCTGGATGAGCATGGCATGGAGCTCAGTAAATATTAGTTATTTACTGAGTACTATTTACTAGCTATTTACCAAGTATGTATTTAAATACTAGTTATTTATAAAAACAGTTATTACTGAAATGGTTTTAAACTTTTCAGTTTAAAGGGAGTTGAAAGGGAGATAAGTCTAAATATATCACAGAATATGTAATTTTATGTATTTAAAAAGCATGTGATGGAGGGATAGATGAATAAAAATTCATTGTTTAATTCTAAGTTTCACAGAATTTTAGTCAAGTGGTAGACAACTCAGCAAGAACCCAAGATCACAAATAAAATGATTAAAGCTTCATAAAATCACATCTATGTGATGTTTCATGGTGTTTCAAAATAACCAGACACTTCACTTGAGCATCCAAGGTCTACACTGACTCCTCCACATCCCTCATTATCCTTGGCACACACTCTTCAATTTTTTAATTATATATTTTTAATCATATGTTGATTTCCCAGAATTTTTTCCCCATTCTCTGATTGATGCTTTTCTGTAATTCATTTTTAGAAGGAAGTTTATTTAAAGTATGGAATATTCTTTTACATCTCTCTCAGAAAGATACCTATAAAGTTCTCTTTTGTTCCCTGAATCATTTCTAGTTCTCCAGGAGTTACTTTTTAAAGTATTTTTCTTATTCATGGCACTGTTTTTTCTCAAATGTCTTGATTTGAAAGGTTTTTGTTTGTTTTAAATGAATGAAGAACTAGGCTGAGGATCTTAGGCAACTAATTATAAGTTTCCTCTGCAGTTGTGCAGATCTGTATTCCCACTCACTGTGAAGGCTGACTGCAAGTTTTGGGCCAGTGAACAGAGTCTGTCAAGCAACAGACTCCCAGGAAGAGCATGGAGGTGGAACCAGTGAGTGAGCTGGTTAGGGTACCCACAGTTCCACAGTGGTGGTTCAGTTTTGCATGGATTTATGCTTACCAGAACTGTGTGTAAGACTGTTTGCCTGCTTTCATTGAAGACTAGTTTTTATTTTTACTGTTGGGGGGCAAAAGCATCTTCTGTCAGCTGTATATGTACTAGCAAAGGAGAAGAAGAGAAAGGATCTCAATTGTTTAAATACATTTCTTAATCAATTGCATGATATTGGTTTCATAGCCCCCTTGGACTCTGTATTTTCAGCTCGGAGTTTCAGGTTTCCTTGGGATAGACATGAATTTCTAGCAGCAGTTTCCCTAGTGTTTTTTCTCTTTCTATCTCAGCCTACCTGCTTTCTGGCTTCTAGAATATCTTCAAACTCTTGTTAGAGTTACATTATTTTTCAACATTTTTACCATTTTAAAGGAGATCATATTTAATTTTTCTTACTCTGAATTTTCACAACATCAATATGTGTTTACATTGCACTTTTTTTTACACTAGTTACATTGTCCTGCATTTACTATTTACTAGCTAATGGAAATATTGTTTCCCTTTTGGGGGGCTTTTTTCCTATAAAATAAAGGTGGGTGCTGTTTGATTTTCAGGGTTCAGATGGAATGTATAAACACATATCAAAAGCTATAAAGTAGAAAATAAATATAAGCTATCTTTGTCATGGATCCAGAATAACAAATAAATCCAGACCTCCCTACCCAATAGAAATTGCAAAGTGATACCCAGTAGATACTAGAACTAAAATGCTATATGCAATTCAAAAGAACCAAAAATTATATGTTAGTAGTAATATTAAAATAAGCGATTGTTCATGGATATGTTTTTTTACCTAATGGAAAGACAAAGATAAAAGCAGATCAAGAATGTAGTGGGTATAATATAGTTAAAATAAATGTAAATCTAGGTTTAGCATAGGATATACAACTTAATATGATCATTTTGGTTGGTAAAATTAAGAATGTGAATATTTAGGTAATAATGAATATAATATAGTACAGTTAATTAGCTGTCACAAAAATATTATTTCATATGGGTTCAGTTCATTGAAGATTTTCTTCTCTCAGAGAGGTTGGGACTTGAAGCACCTAATAAAAGGAAAAAAATTTTAATAACAATAACAGTAGAGTGGCTTAATTGTAAAAATTGAAAAAAAATGTTAAGACAAAATTAAATGTAGAAAGAGTCACAGCGATCTTTGACGTCAGCATACTAGGAACCATTTGTGGAAAATTGATAAAAGTGGTATTTTTTCCTAAATTATTAATACGTAAGCCCAGCATCTTATTGATAAACTTTATTATTAGAAACAAACTGAGAACACGTCAAACAGACAAAACGTAAAATACTGTGAAAGTATGTGGAGTGATGCATATAGGGTGTGCTATCTGAGTGCTATTAATTCTCATTTTCTGCATGCAATTATTATTCAAAAGTTGAATGTCTGTAGAGGATAAGTCACCAGCCATAGTTAAACGTTAATGGATCCAGTGACATAATTTAAATTCAAGGCCTCATTCAAAGGAATGTGAATAAAATGCATTTGTTTGGGTTTTTATGGCCACTATTAAAAGTAAAGGAAATGAAACCATAAACAACTATGTTCAAATATTGGCATAGCTGAATCGGCTTTGTGGCAGTACAAAACCATAGTTATTGAAGGGGACTCTCTGTTTAACTTACCCAGCCCATCTAGATTGTAGTTGAGGTTAAAAAATGTACTTGGCAACTTGGGCAAAATGCAGAGTGCTATTTCATGAGTTCATTTTGATGTGGTTCAATTTTCTGTCGTTTTAAAAGCCTGGTACAATTTACACATTTTATTTTTTTTCCTAAGCCATACGTAAGACCTTAGCTCATAATTAATGTGATACAGATTACTTTTGCTGTCAATATCAATTATTTCTTTCTTCCTCAATAATAATAGAACCCCAACATTTTAGATCACATGGCCATTCAGAATAGGACCCAGAATTCCAGTCTTGTGTATATGTCTAACTATACGACTAATTTCTGGCCAGTGAGATATGAACAAAAGTTGTTTGGGAAATAATTGCTTCAAAGGAAACAGTGTGCTCTTTGTCACTCCTTCTTCCTTTCTGCTGGTGGGAATTCAGACCCAATGGCTAGACTTTCAGCAGCCATTTTGAAAATGAAATTATCTTGTCATGAATTTTCATTTCTTTTAAGCCACTGTTATTTGGAGTTTTCTCATTACCTACAGCCTACTATAGTCATCATTTGTATAACAACTTTGCAGTCTTATATTTACTTTCAAAGGCTCTGAAATGTCATTTTAGCAAGTATTGATGTCTATATAAATAATGTTTATATTAAAATTGTTACCTAAAATATAACAGTTCAATCAATTACTAAGTCCCATCAGTTCTACTTCCTAAACATTTTTCAAATCCATCCATTTTTCTATGCCTAAATACTATTAAGTAATCTCCCATCATCTCTGATCTTGACAACCGTGACAACTTCCTGCATCAACACTTGCTCTATACAAGTCATTATACACCTAGTAACTGGATGTATCTTTTAACAGTCAATATAATCATGATATGCCTGTATTTAAAACCATAGTATTCATAATAATAGAGTCAGGAGTCTATAAAGGCCATCCATGATCTGTCCTCTTCATGATTCTCTAGCTGGTCCTGAGTTTGTTGCCATGGGGTTATTGCACACATTTTTTTTTTTCTCTTGCCTGAAGCACTAATACCCTTCACTTCCCATTCCTCTCTTGTTTCTTCTGCCCCTCTGCTTTCTCAAGTCCTGCTCATTAGTTAGGTCTCAGATGTCATGATTTAGACTTAAGCCGTTCCCCAGCCTCTGGTCTAATACAGGCCTGAGTATTGCATACTCCCATAACACTCTACATTTCTCCCGCTTATATTTATCCACTTAATGCATATCTGGCCAACAAGACTAGAACCTCCATGAGTGTCTCCCATTCCAGAACCCACTGAAAGAACCAGGACAGAGTAGGTGCTCTAAGAACAATGTTGACTGACAGACTGATCCTTTATTTTCCTCCTTTTCCCTAAAAAGCTTAGCTAACTAACATGTGAACCAGAGTTTCACTTACCAAAACCCCATCCATTCTGAGTCATTCAAGCCATGTATGTGCGCTCTCCTTTTAATTATTTTTTCTCCTCTTAACGCCTTTTTTAAAAGACTATTTTTTAAGAGCAGTTTTAGGTTTACAACAAAATTGAAAGGGAGGTACAGAGATTTCCTATATAGGTTCCTCCCCTGCCCCCCACACATAGTTCCCCCATCTTCAGCTTACTAAAAAGTAGTATGCTTTTTAGTAAGGGTGAATATTGATACACATAATCACCCAAGGTCCATAGTTTTCATCCTTAAGGTTCATTCTTGGTGTTGTGCATTCAATGAGTTTGTAAATATATAATGATATATATGTATCATTATAGTATCACACAGAGCGTTGTCACTGCCCTAAAAAATCCTGTTCTCCATCTATTCATCTCCCCTTCCTACTAATAATTACTTTTCTTGAGATCATGTACTAGATTTTAATTATAGTTACGTGTTTACAGAATTCTAAATTACTATGTGTGAACACATTATAGAAAATATGAAGCCTTAAAAAGTTTTTTTTTAAATAATAACACCCTCTATTTAAAAAGCTATTTATTATAATTGCCTTCATCCCAACAGAGCAGAAATTTCTGGAGGCTATGGCTATTATTGCTTTTTGCAAGCAGAATGTCTGGCACATAAAAGGCATTTAACAAATGCTAGATTATAATGTAGGGAAATAAGTACAGACTTTGAAGTTAGATACCCTTGGGTTCAAATTCGGGATCCGGCCCTTATCAGCTATGAGAAACTGAGAACTCATCAAGCCTCAGTTGTATACAACAGGAATGATAATAACAACCTCATTAGGATATTGTAGGAATTAATGAAGATAATTTACATAGCAGAAGCTCTGTAATTGCTCATATTTGATTATTATGACTTTCCAAGTTTATATTTCTCCACCCCTTTCTTAACAGACACAGCAGATTCTCAGTAGTTTATGTTGTTGATGCTGTGATATAAATTGGCTAAAGACAAAACCTAACACTAAATAAAAGATAAGATTTACAAAAGGAGAAAGATTTACCGTGTGCCTCTCCTCTGTTCTGCCCACCCCACCAACACGAAAAAAGATACTATCAGGTGAAAAGCAGCAAGACAAAAAGTGGAATTATTTTAAACCACCAAGGTCACCAGAAAAGCCTGTAAATGCTATTCATTCTAAATTATACCACCTGAGGCACTCTGCTCTTAAGGAGAGAAGCTAGCTTGGGGAGATGTTAAGAGTTCCAGCTGTCTCCATTGAGGCTTATCTGCAATGCAGATTTTTCAGAGCCTTTCCTAGCTATTTCAGCCTCCAGACCTACCAGCTGCTCTCACTCCTCCCAGATGGCTTAATAGGATTTATCTGCTCTACAACCTGCTTCTGGGGTCATTCACCACCAGAACCAATTCTGGATAGATTTTTTTTTCCCTCTGAATCTGCAGCAAAATCCCATACCAGTCTCCAGAGTTGCCAGAGTCCTTTATTGCCTGATTCAAAGGAAGGTGACTTATTGAGTAATTATTTTCCACTCTACCTCTGGCCTCATAGATGTCTGTTGAGAAATCTATTCCCCCAGATGCATAAACCTGAACTGACATGAGCTATTTTGTTTACATAATAGCTGTTTACAGGAGCTGTCTGCCAGCCCCTGTTGCAGAATCAAAAGTGACACATCTCCTTGTGGGGCCGGTGGAACCAAGACAACATGTGTGAGCTTGGAGGCTGGTGCCTAGAATTTGCAGGCTTCCCTAGGTGTTAGCTATGAGGGATTTTTCTCATGGCTCAGTAAAGAATCTGCCTGAAGATTCAATGCAGGAGATCTGGGTTTGATTCCTGGGTTGGGAAGATCCCCTGGAGAAGGAAATGGCAACCCACTCCAGTATTCTTACCTGTGAAATCCCACGGACAGAGGTGCCTGGTAGGCTATAGTCCATGAAGTTCCAAGAGTCAGACATGACTTAGCAACTAAACCACTATCCCCTAGGTGTTAGTAGGATTCCTAGGTGTCACTAGTGGTAAAGAACCCACCTACTAATGCAGAAAAACACATAAGAGACGTGGGTTCGACCCCTGTAGAGAAAGAAATGGCAACCCACTCCAGCATTCTTGCCTGGAAAATTCCATGGACAGAGGAGCCTGGTGGGATACAGTCCCTGGGGTGGCAAAGAGTTGGAGAATACTGAGCAATTAGGTGTTAGTTCTGCTGGGGCTGACCTGATTGCAAATGCTGCACTGTGGCTTCTCTCAGGGCTCCATCAGTTAAGCCAGGATTGTGACTATGTAGCCCTTCCTGGAAGTTCAGGTTGTGCTTAATTTGTGTGCACAGATTCATGCTCAGTTTTTTTTATGACTAGCAAGCATATTGTTGAGAGACTAATAGCTCATGTCAGTTCAGGTTTATGCATCTGGGGGAATGGATTTCTCAACAGTAAGTTTCAATCGTACTTGCCTCAGAGTTGTTATGAGGCATAAAGGTCACATTGATTGTGAAGTACCTTGCAAGATTGTGACATAGTTCAGTTCACTCGCTCAGTCATGTCTGACTCTTTGCGACCCCATGGACTGCAACACGCTAGGCCTCCCTGTCCATCACCAACTCCCGGAGTTTACCCAAGCTCATGTCCATTGAGTCGATGATGCCATCCAACCATCTCATCCTCTGTTGTCCCTTTCTCCTCCTGCCCTCAATCTTTCCCAGCATCAGGGTCTTTTCAAATGAGTTCCCTCTTCGCGTCAGGTGGCCAAAGTATTAGAGTTTCACCTTCAACATCAATCTTCCCAATGAACTCAGGACTGATCTCCTTTAGGATGGACTGGTTGGATCTCCTTGCAGTCCAAGGGACTCTCAAGAGTCTTTTCCAACACCACAGTTCAAAAGCATCAATTCTTCGGCGCTCAGCTTTCTTTATAGTCCAACTCTCATGTCCGTACATGACTACTGGAAAAACCATAGCCTTGACTAGACGAACCTTTGTTGACAAAGTAATGTCTCTGCTTTTTAATATGCTGTCTAGGTTGGTCATAACTTTCCTTCCAGGGAGTAAGTGTCTTAATTGTATGGCTGTAGTCACCATCTGCAGTGACTTTGGAGCCCAAAAAAATAGAGTTTGCCACTCTTTCCACTGTTTCTCCATCTATTTGCCATGAAGTGGTGGGACTGGATGTCAAATTTTAATTTTTAAAGACTTAGGCTTTGTATCTATAAATTAAAATTAGGTTAGAAAACAGACCTCCTACTTAATGATATTTCTACTGCATGTTCTTAGTTATGGTCAATAAATGAAAGCTGGTATTCCAGTTGTTTTTACTTATATTTATAGTTAGTGACAGACACCAGTTATAGTTCATCAATTAATCTGTTCCAATTCTCCCTCTTTTTTTCTTTCTTTTATTTTTTGTCAAAATAATGTAGGATTTCATTTTTGGAACATTTTCCTAGAGAGTTATTCTTTGTTCTTTTTGGGTTTGACTCTATGTTTCATGTCAGTAAAATAAAATTTTGAATCTAGAGGGGAAAATGCTATTTATTTTCATGAAATATTTAATATTCCTTCACATGTAAAATATTGTTTTTAAAAATGTGAATAGCTATTTATTATTTATACAGAGAACTTTTATGGATTATATCCAAAATACGATGACCTTGTAAATTAATATGCTGTAGAGATCTGCTCCTGGGAGTTTAATTTTTTTATGTCTTTTCACCCGTTTGTTGCTAATGACTTACCAAGTATGTAAATGAGAGAAACACTTCATCAAAAATGGTTCTTAAGTTTCCTGCGAATCAGTTCTGGAAGGTTGAGTCACCTTTGACAGGAAATGTATTTTTCGTTAGGACCTGGAAATAAGAAAGGATAAGGGATATTCAGCATCTTAGTCCCCTTTGAAGGACTACTAATTATATTTTTAAAAATAAATTTTCATTTTCAAAGACACTTTGTATTTATAAACTAAAATTAAATTGTAAAATAGACTCTCTGCTTAATGGCATTTCAGGAAAGGGGTTGTTTACTTATGTCATGTGCATAAACTCTTCCAAGCTTTAAGGTTCAGCTTCATAAATTCCTCCATTCACAGACATTTTGTGTGAAAAATCTCCAAAACTAATTTAAACAACATTTTGCTCAAGCATATAATGTTATTGTTGTTGTTCTAAACTACCAGTAGATCTTTTAAATTTAATCTGAAAGAAAATTGCCTGATATATCTAAAGCTTCAGTTTTCAGCTCAAATGAGGCTCAACTATATATTTGCTTTTTATATTCTCCCCCAAAATGAAACAAATCAACTCAGTTAAAAAGAAAAAGTTGGCAGATTGCCTTTACTATTGAGGCTAAAAATTTCGTTGTCTTTTTAAACAAATATAAAACTACTAAAAATGTTTATCTTCAAATTCATTTCAGTAGAATTAGTAAATACGCCAAGAGGCAGTAGGCTACCCATTCAGTGATGAACTAAATGCTGTTGAAAACACTGCGTTTTATTTCACATGCTCCTCTTCAACTGGCCCAGAGTCACCTTGGCCTCTCTTAGCTATCAGAAGATTAGCTTGGCCTCCTTCAGCTGTCAGAAGATTGAACCTTTCCTAAGCTCACTGGATCAGAACCCCAGCACTTTGAAGAGCTTCTGCAAATAGGAAGATTAATACAGAAATAAATCCTAGACTTCTTTTACTAATATTGATAGTATCTACTATTGATGAAAGTACGTATTTACACTGGCAATCTCTTTTAATGAGCTCGAAGAACAGGAACCAGCTTTCCTGACAACTTAAAGAGACCAAGAAGACTCAGGTTATTGTAAGAACCAGGTAGACTCTGAACATGCCCAAATTGGATTCTTTCTTACCAAACTCAGGTTCAGCTGCTTGCCACTCACAGACCAATTGGAGAAGCAACTGTCAGTAGAAAGTCAAAGTGTTTTAATAAGAAAAGCTGGCATTCTGGGAAGAAGGTGGACTTGTGTCCAGAGACCAACTCTGAAGATTTTGCTCAACCACTGAGAGTCTTTTTTTTGAACTTTCTATTTTGTATTAGGGTATAGCCGATTAACAAACAGTGCTGTGTAGTTTCAGGTGAACAGGGAAGGGCCTCAGCCACACATGTACATGTATCCATTCTCCCCCAAACTCCCCTCCCACACTCAGCTATGACAGTTTTTAAAGGGAAAAATCAGGAAGGGGAAGAATCTCAGTGAATCATGGAGGCAGGAGGTTGAGTTTTGCATCATTTTCCACTGGGTGCAAACAAGCTGACTCTCTCTTGAAATGCTATCTCACCCAAGTGATAAGCTTGCAGGAATCTTAAGAGGGCTGCTGGGGCTAGAGAGCAGATCATTCCTTAACTACTTAATTCTTCATTCTTAACTTCTTTTATCTCGAAAAAGAGTCGAGAGGTTAGGCAAGGCATGGTGTACATTTAGGAAGGCATAAGTCAGGATTTAGTTTCAGTTGCCTAGTGGTCTCATTTCCTGTAATTACATTTTTAAGATCAGAGAGGGGAAGAAATGAGTAAACAAGAAAGGCACTGAAAGACTGCTTTCATCTCCACCCCATTAGGACTTTCATTAAAGGGAAGAGCTACTTATGGAGCTTGGTGCCAGTTCTCTGAAGTAAATATTGTTGTTTTTCAGTTCCTAAGTCATCTCCAACTTTTTGCAACCCCATGGACTGCAGCACACCAGGCTTCCCAGTCCTTGACTATCTCCTGGAGTTGGCTCAGATTCATGTCCATCGAATCGGTGATGCCATTCAACCATCTCATCCTCTGTCATCCCCTTCTCCTCCTGCCCTCAATCTTTCCCAGCAATCAGGGTCTTTTCCAATGAGTCGGCTCTTCGCATTAGGTGGCCAAAGTATTGGAGCTTCCGCTTCAGCGTCAGTCCTTCCGATGAATATTCAGGGTTGATTTCCTTTAGTATTGCCTTGTTTGATCTCTTTGCTGTCCAAGGCGTCTAAAGAGTCTTCGCCAGCGCCACAGTTGGAAAGCATCAATTCTTCACCTCTCAGCTTTCTTTACATTCCAACTCTCATATCCATACATGACTATTGGAAAAACCATAGCTTTGACTATAAGTACCTTTGTCAGCAAAGCTCTGTACTTTGTAATAAACTGTAATCAACTGTCTAGGTTTGTCATAGCTTTTCTCCCAAGGAGCAAGCGTCTTTTAGTTTTCTGGCTGCAGTTACTGTCCACAGTGATTTTGGAGCCTAATAAAATAAAATCTGCCACTGTTTCCACTTTTCCCCCATCTATTTGCCATGATCTTAGTTTTTTGAATGTTGAGTTTTAAGCTACGCTTTGCACTCTCATCTTTCACCCTTATCGAGAGACCCTTTATTTCCCCTTCACTTTCTACCATTAGGGTGGTTCAGTTCAGTTCAGTCGCTCAGTCGTGTCTGACTCTTTGCGACCCCATGGACTGCAGCATGCCTGGCCTCCCTGTCCATCACCAATTCCCGGATCTTACCCAAACTCATGGCCATTGAGTCGGTGATGCCATCCAACCATCTCATCCTCTGTCGTCCCCTTCTCCTCTTGCGTTCCATCTTTCCCAGCATCAGGGTCTTTTCAAATGAGTCAGCTCTTCACATCAGGTGGCCAAAGTATTGGAGTTTCAGCTTCATCAGTCCTTCCAATGAACATTCAGGACTGACTTCCTTTAGGATGGATTGGTTGGATCTCCTTGCAGTCCAAGGGACTCTCAGGGTCTTCTCTGACACCACAGTTCAAAGGCATCAATTCTTTGGTGCTCAGCTTTCTTTATAGTTCAACTCTCATATCCATACATGACTACTGGAAAAACCATAGCCTTGACTAGACAGACCTTTGTTGGCAAAGTAATGTCTCTGCTTTTTAATATGCTATTTAGGTTGGTCATAACTTTTCTTCCAAGGGGTAAGCACCTTTTTATTTCATGGCTGCAGTCACCATCTGCAGTGATTTTGAAGCCCCAAAAGATAAAATCTGCCACTGTTTCCACTGTTTCTGCATCTGTTTGCCATGAAGTGATGGGACCAGATGCCATGATCTTAGTTTTCTGAATGTTGAGCTTTAAGCCAATTTTTTCCCTCTCCTCTTTCACTTTCACTAAGAGGCTCTTTAGTTCTTCTTCCCTTTCTACTGTAAGGGTGGCTGTTCATCTGCATATCTGAGGTTATTGATATTTCTCCTGGAAGTCTTGATTCCAGCTTGTGCTTCATCCAGCCCAGTGTTTCTCATGATGTACTCTGCATAGAAGTTCAATAAGCAGGGTGACAATATACAGCCTTGACGTACTCTTTTTCCTATTTGGAACCAGTCTATTGTTCCATATCCAGTTCTAACTGTTGCTTCCTGACCTGCATACAGATTTCTCAAGAGGCAGGTCAGGTGGTCTGGTATTCCCATCTCTTTCAGAATTTTCCACAGTTTATTGTGATCCACACAATCAAAGCCTTTGGCATAGTCAGTAAAGCAGAAATAGATGTTTTCCTGGAACTCTCTTGCTTTTTCGATGATCCAGTGGATGTTGGTCGTTTCATCTCTGGTTCCTCTGCCTTTTCTAAAACCAGCTTGAACATCTGGAAGTTCATGGTTCACATATTGCTGAAGCCTGGCTTGGAAATTTTGAGCATTACTTTACTAGCATGTGAGGTGAGTGCAATTGTGCGGTAGTTTGAACACTCTTTGGCATTGCCTTTCTTTGGGATTGTAATGAAAACTGACCTTTTCCAGTCCTGTGGCCACTGCTGAGTTTTCCAAATTTGCTGACATATTGAGTGCAATACTTTGATAGCGTCATCTTTTAGGATTTGAAATAGCTCCACTGGAATTCCATCACCTCCACTAACTTTGTTCATAGTGATGCTTTCTAAGGCCTACTTGACTTCACATTCCAAGATGTCTGGCTCTAGGTCAGTGATCACACCATCGTGATTATCTGGGTCATGAATATCTTTTTTGTACAGTTCTTTTGTGTATTCTTGCCACCTCTTCTGTTTATGTTAGGTCCATACCATTTCTGTCCTTTATTGAGCCCATCTTTGCATGAAATGTTCCCTTGGTATCTCTGATTTTCTTGAAGAGATCTCTAGTCTTTCCCATTCTATTGTTTTGCTCTATTTCTTTGCACTGATCACTGAGGAAGGCTTTCTTATCTCTCCTTGCTATTCTTTGGAACTCTGAATTCAAATGGGTATATCTTTCCTTTTCTCCTTTGCTTTTGGCTTCTCTTCTTCTCTTCTTGGTATTTGTAAGGCTTCCTCAGACAGCCATTTTGCTTTTTTTGCATTTCTTTGTCTTGGGGATGGTCTTGCTCCCTGTCTCCTTTACAATGTCACGAACTTCCGTCCATAGTTCATCAGGCACTCTCTATCAGATCTACTCCCTTAAATCTATTTCTCACATCCACTGTATAATTGTTAGGGATTTGATTTAGGTTATATGAATGGTCTAGTTGTTTTTGCACTTTCTTTAATTTAAGTCTGAATTTGACAATAAGGAGTTCATGATCTGAGCCACAGTCAGCTCTGGGTCTTATTTTTGCTGACTGTATAGAGCTTCTCCATCTTTGGCTGCAAAGAATATAATCAATCTGATTTCAGTGTTGACCGTCTGGTGATGTCCATGTGTAGAGTCTTCTCTTGTGTTGGAAGAAGGTGTTTGCTATGACCAGTATGTTCCCTTGGCAGAACTCTTATTAACCTTTGCCCTGCTTCATCTTGTACTCCAAGGCCAAATTTGCCTGTTACTCCTGATGTTTCTTGACTTCCTACTGTTGCATTCTAGTCCCCTATAATGAAAAGTGTTTCTTTTTGGGTGTTATTCTAGAAGGTCTTGTAGGTCTTCATAGAACGTTCAACTTCAGCTTTTTCAGCATTACTGGTCAGGGCAGACTTATTAGGGTGGTATCATCTGCATATCTGAGGTTGTTGATATTTCTCTCTGCAATCTTGCTTCTAGCTTTTGAGTCATCCACCTGGGCATTTTTCATGATTTACTCTGCATATAAGTTAAAAAAGCAGGGTGGCAAAACACAGCCTTGGCGTACTCCTTTCCCAATTTTGAACCAGTCCATTGTTCCATATCTGGTTCTAACTGTTGCTTCTTGACCTGCATACAGTAAATATTACACATTGGAAATTCGCTACCAGATCTTCAAATAGCTTTGGAACGTGCCCTGTTTTCTGGAAATAGGAAGCAAAATGGCAGGAGATGCTTTGGTGACCACACGTTGATGGCAGCCCCAGGAGGAAGGCTAATGACTCAGACTGACATCTCAGTTCAAAAATCCATAGCTTGAACTGAGACTGTTTACAACAGAAACTGCTTAACCTTACAAATCAAAGAAAGATAAGACATCCTTAACAAAGAGGACCATTCACTATGCATAGTCATTCTTTCACTCAACCCTACCAGGAGTCCAAACAGCTTCAAGCATGGGACAAAAATAGTTGAGTAGGATTACTTATTCAGATCTTGCCTTCAGAACTGATCTGAATAAGTTTCTGGGCAGAATCAACCCCTTCATTTATTTAAGCTGTCGTACAATATGGAAGTACAATCTGGCATGGCTATTATCATTTTTTTCTACTTAGCATGTTGCTCATGACAGATGCCCAAGGAGACTGTGGCACTAATAACAGAAAGAACTTGATCATCTCCAGTGTGACTTCATAGTTATTGTCTCATTTGATGTAGAAACTTGTGGAAAGTGGGACTTAGCACAGACTATTGACCTTGTATGTATAGAAAGGGGAAGCAGAGCACAGTGAACATTCAAGGGCACATTTTCAAAGCTTTTCTGCTTGATGGTGGGCAGCTTCTTTTGCTCCTTGTTAATAGCTAAGTGGGGAGAAGCATTACCCCCACTCTTTAATCTCTCTATAACCATTTCTCATCTCTTTGTACCATCTTTTATTTGACCACATAACAGGGGAGCCATAGTTTTACACATTTTTGACAGAATCTCTCAGTTTTTGAAATAAATACAATACTATAAGAGAAAACTTCTTGTTAGTAACTGTCTCAATCTTTTTATCTGTGAAATAACCCACAATTGCTGCCACAGGTTTTAAAATTGATTCTAACAATCTTAGGGGTGTGTGTTCTCAGGTGGCAAAAAAAAAAAAAAAAGATTTGGAATGTTTGTATAATGCCGAGGTAAAGCCACAGATGTCCTCCTCTCACTGGAGAGAGAAGTGTGAAGTCGCCTGGGGGGACATGTTACACATTCCAGTGAGCTGAGGGTTCTGCCTTGCTGAGCTTTGGCAGGTCTCATGGTCTGCTGGAGGATTTTGTTTTGCATACTGTGTGCGTTCACTAGTCTGCAATAATTTAGCTCTGAGAACCACTGGATCTTTCCAACATTAAGGAGAGGTACCGAAATGAGGCTACCGATCAAGGTAGGGACCAAGACAGATGCACAGACTTGCATTGTTAGGATTATTGCATTTGTTTAATCATAGCTTCAATTTAGTATTGTTAGCAGATACTGAGGTGTTCATTAAATCTGTGCCCAGTGCCCTTGAAATAAGAATGCTGTATAAATCCTTGTCTTAATCTGCCCTAATCCAGATGAGCTAATTTGGTAGTTTGACCCTTGAGTTAAGTAAAATGACTATCACACAGGAAGTTCAGTACCTTAGCTACATAATCATAAACTGTAGCAAAAAAGAATTTTGCTCCTATCTTAAGAATCTTACCAACATTCATTTTAATGATATATTTATTCTCTGGTATGAATATCTGTAGTAAAATATAATTGGAACTAAGAAAAGCGAGATATTCTTCAGTGTGACTATCTTGCTCTCTCTCAGAAGCTTTTTGTCAAGGATTTCCATAAAATTATCTGATATTTTACTGGAGTAACTTATAATGGCATTCTGTTTTATAGGATCTTCCTATATTGTGCAGGCAGGCAAGCCTTTAATGCTTTGCACACAAATCTTGTTTGCAGGGAGAATTCTCCTAGGTTCTTTTACTGCTTAAGCAAAAATAACAAATAATTATCCTGCTATAAAAGAAAATACTGATAATTACAGTTTGCTAAGCATGTTGTAGAAGAGGACAGGAAAGATAAAATGTTGGTGTCGGCAAATCCCAAAACAGAATACTTCTGCTACTGAAATAACTCCCACATTTAATGGCCTCCCTACAGAAATGCTAAGAACTTCAAGGGCTGTTGACAAGACTATAGGGTTATGGTATATTATGCACAACCAAAGAGGTGGAGATTTTAAACATAATCAGGGATTTCCCACTATATTTTAGTTAGTGCAGCAGAAATATACTGAGAGAGAATCAAAAAATGAATAAATAAGCTCTGAAAGAAGAAAGATTTAGATAGAAGTAACCGGGCCATTCTAGAAAACAGTTTTTTAAATGCAGTTTTTTTTCGCCTGCTATTAATTAGTAGTTTTTTCCCACTAAACTGTTTCAGTGATAATCCAGTATCTTAGTTTTGTATGACATTTAGACAGCATTTATTGAAATAGATTTATTTAAAATTAGATCTTTTGCGTTAAACATGTAGAAGAGGCCCTCATTAACTGACAATAATTGGTATCAGAGTAGGGGACATTTAATGTAACTCATCTTCAAACACAGATCAAATTTCATTAAAAGCATAGTAAAAAAAAGTGTGAGGCAAGTTTTAATTTGAAAATTTAAAATTAGATGTTATAAGTTTGCTATCATTCTTTATAGAAATTTTTATAATTGTAACAATATGCAGATTCTAAAAAAAAAGGAATGAATCAAATGTTTTTTGTTGTTGTTAAGAATCATTTCACCACAAATATTAGAAAACGGTTCATCCTTCATGTTCCATTTGACCTTTACAGTGTCTCCTTAAAAAGATGTTTTTGTAAAAAGTTCAAGAGCTTAATTAATTTTCCTAGTTTCTTTATAATTATTATAATATACAAATAATTGTCTGCTAAAGTGAGTATTATGTCCTCATCCTTGTGGATTTTCTATTCTTCCCTGAGAAATTGATCTAATCATGCCAGGTCTTCATTTTTCCATAGTTTGTCTGTTACTTGACTATTTCTCTAACATCGCCTTCAGGCTCTTCAAGAAATCCTGCATCTTTGCAAGACTTGGAATTTCAACTTGGCAGTTGATGGTATTAAATTCAGGTTGCACTGTCATATATTAGCATCTTAGACAGTCATCTGGGGATCAACTAAAGAACAAGACTTTGACCTTCTAAGAAGGGATAGAAGCTAGTGTTAGCCAGAGAACAGATGGCTGTTCTTGGGCATACTCATTTTATAAATGTTCAGTTCATTAGTCCGTGACCAGTGTTCATGCTATGATGAGAGAACTGAATTGAAAAGAAATTTTCCAAGTTGGGAAAATGGTCTTCCTAACGTAAAATCATATATCAAGCCTTTTCTTTAATAAAATATGCATTTGCTTAATACCATAACAGAGAGCCATTAGTAGTACGTTGCTCAATCATTCTGATTTCTGATTATTTTGGAAAACTTATTTGAAAACTGTTTCTAAATACATGCCCAAGGGTAAAAAAAAATACAGAAATATACAGAGTTGCCTGGTATGACTACACCTATTTAGTATTCAGGCACAGAAAAAGGGCAGGTTTCCTCTTTGTAGTAACATGTGAAGAAAGAATAAGGAAATTGAAGAAGTGTTAAAAATATAGTAGATTCACTTTGTGCACCCACTGTAATCAGAGACTATTTAACAGGCATCCATCACTATTAGGTTGGGCATATAGATAATATCTAAAAAAATCTGTAATATCTAAAAAAAATCTGTACAAACTCTTCTTTTGTTTTGATGACATCATTTTAAATATAATAAATAATTGACATTTGATAGTTGAGATCATGTCTATGAGTCATTTATTTTTGCATCTATGAGGCTGCCTTTCCTTTTTGAAGCTGAGTAACTGCATAATTAAATTGTCATTTAAAGAAGCAATAACCACAGCAGAAAGCCAAATGCTCTAGTGACTCAAATGGCATATGGTAAAGCAGGACTGATATTTGTATTTTAAGAGGAATCGACAGTAAACTTACAGCATTAATGATATTAAATGGATCATTTGCTGTTGTCTTCCTATTAAACTCAAACAGAAATATTTGTTAACCTTAAGTGCATTTTGAAGTTGTTCTATTTTTAATGATCAGAAAAACTAATAGCATCTTATAGTTAGTATAATGAAATAACAACAAAACTCATCTAATCTCCAGCACATTTTGTGTTATATATATTTACGGAGAAGGCAATGGCACCCCACTCCAGTACTCTTGCCTGGAAAATCCCATGGACAGAGGAGCCTGATAGGCTGCAGTCCATGAGGTCTCTAAGAGTCGGACACGACTGAGCAACCTCACTTTCACTTTTCACTTTCATGCTTTGGAGAAGGAAATGGCAACCCGCTCCAGTGTTCTTGCCTGGAGAATCCCAGGGATGGGGAGCCTGATGGGCTGCTGTCTATGGGGTCACACAGAGTCGGACATGACTGAAGCGACTTAGCAGCAGCATATATATTTAAGGGATATTTCCAGTGGCCTTCTACTTTCAAGTAGGGTTAGGAAATATATAAACATTGGATATAATTTAACATTTACAACATCTTCAAAGATTGAGGGATGTTCTGAATATTTTGTGTTTTTTTTTTCTGCCACTATCATAAGAGATATATACTTAAATACAAGGAGAAATGACCGTTTCGTCGACTAAGATAAGTTACTGAAGAGATAATATGAAATTTTATCTTAGAGCCAGTCCATATCAAACAGACTTTGGAAACACTGTGAATTATTTCCTAGCTTTCAGTAGTCTCAGTGTAATAGTATATGGCTGCCTTACTCCTCTGGGTATGCTCCATTGCTGGATTCTGACTAGTCTGGTACCTTTTTACTCCAGAATCCTCCAGAATCCTTATTCTGAAAGACCCAGGCTGAAAGTTACTGCTTAAACCTGGTCTTGTTCCTAACTACGGCTTCTACCACCTTCTCATTCCCTTTGCTATCCAAACTCCTTTAACATATCCACTCCACTTACTGCCTTGTTTATCTGTCCCATTCTCTTCTTAGCATTTCACAAAATGGTTCTCTTTTCACCCTACTACTAGCTGAAATGTTATTTGAGAGATCCCCTGTGTTAATCTTATTAAAATACTGAATGGTTGCCTCTTAGCCTTCATGCTGAATGACTTCCCTTTGTCACAGCAATGATACCGTAGAAAGAGCACTGAAAACTTGATTTCAGTCTTGACTCTGCCACCCACAGCTGATGGTGAGACCTCAGACAGGTTATAAAACATTATGAGATTGTCAAAGATTAAATACTATACAAGTACATAAGAGAATTATTCAGGGATACCCATTTCTTCTTGAAATCTTCTGCTTCATTAGATTCTGCAATGCTAGCTTGTCTTGTTTCTCTATCTTTGTCTTCACTAGCTTTTCTAACCCTGCCACCCTACCATTGGTCCATCCCAAGACGTTCATTTCTCACATAGTTGATGAGCTCATCCACTTCGATTCAAGATTAATCCTCCTAAAACACAAGTGATTTATAACATCTTACCTAAAACCTTCAATACATCTCTATTACTACAGAATGAAGTCAGAGGCGGTGTTTCATGCATTTTTTTGGACAAGGTCTAGGTAGACGGAGTATATAATTAAGTGTCTAATATATAGTATCAAAAGAAGTAATATTCAGAATGAATATTCTGAATGTTTTGTTCTATTATAGGAAGGATTTTCCACTGCTTAGGCTTAACTCTTTGAAAACAAATATCTTTAAAAATTAATATTTACTGAATTAGTTTAGATTTTAATGTTAACACTATGAATTAACGTAGCCACTGGGTCACTGATTTTTTTTAATAATAGCTACATTGCAGTATATAACACACATATAAAGTTGAATGTTTTAAATACATAATTCAGTAATTTTAGTATATTCAGAATTATGCAATCATCTAATTGTTGGGCTTCATCATTTAATCATCTAATTGTACTACTAATTTTAGAACACTTCATCACCCCCATAGAAACCCCATACCTGTTAGCAGTCACTCCCCATTTCTGCTTCCCGTATACCCTGTGTGTGTGTGCATGTGTGTGTGTGTGCGTGCACAAGAGCGTGCTCACATGCTCACTCACTCAGTCATGTCTGACTCTTTGTGACCTCATGGACTGTAGCCCACCAGGCTGCTCATCCATGTGATTTTCCCAGCAAGAATACTTGAGTGGTGGTGATTTCCTCCTCCAGGGGATCTCCCCAAGAAATTACTAATCTAATTTCTGTCTCTGGATTTGCCTCTTCTAGACAATTAATATAAATAAAGTAATACAACATGGTCTTTTGTGAGAGATTTCTTTTACTCAGCATAGTATTTCCAGGGTCATCTATGTTGTAGTAAGTATAAGTACTTATTGCTTTTCTAACGTTGTAACATTTCACCAAATGGATTTGCCTCATTTGGTTAATTCATTTTGTATTACTTGATGAGCATTTGATGTTGAATCACTGGTTTTAGGAGGCTTCCCTGATAGTTCAGTTGGTAAAGAATCCACCTGAAATGCAGGAGACTCCAGTTCAAGTCTTGGATTGGGAAAATCTGATGGAGAAGGGATAGGCTACCCGTTCCAGTATTCTTGGGTTTCCCTTGTGGCTCAGCTGGTAAAGAATCTGCCTGAAATGCAGGAGACCTGGGTTCGATCCCTGGGTTGGGAAGATCCCCTGGAGAGGGGAAGGACTACCTACTCCAGTATTCTGGCCTGGAGAATTACATGGACTGTATAGTCCATGGGGTCATAAAGAGTCGGGCATGACTGAGCGACTTTCACTGATTTTTAAAGCTGAAAGGGAGCCCAGTGATTATTTACTCAAATGCTCTCCTTTTATGCACCTGAAACTGAAGCTCAAGAGGTACTCCTAGACCTTTATCTAGATACTTATTGTTTCTTATTATTTTAGATGCCAGGTTGTTACAATATGATGCAAGCATTCATTCATTCGTCCATATGGTTAATAAATAGTCTTGGGGAACCAAGTCCTTATGGCCTGGGTAGCAAAAACAGTTATAATCCTTGTCCTCATGAAGCTCACAGTTTAGTGGGGAATAAGCTGATAATCAAATAGTCACATAAATAAAAACAGAATTATTAACAGAATGATGATAAGGGCTGTGTAGGAGAGATTCAGGAATTGACCTTGTCAGGGAGGATAATTTAGCTGTGATCTTCAAATAAGTGATAATTAAACAGGTAAAGTGAAAGTCGCTCAGTCGTGTCTGAGCATGGCATATTGGGGGTGGGAGATGGGGAGAGGCCAGGAACCAGTGTAACAGAGAACTGAGGGGAAGGGGAGCATGGTATAAAATGATGCTGGAGCTATAAGTAAAGCCAGGTACCCCAAGACAGGGAAATGGTTTTGGTCTTTTTCCTAAGTGCACTGGACTATTGAAGTATTTTAATCCCAAGGGTAATGCAAACAAAAAGACTGGGCATTGCCTACAGTTCTCTCCTAGGGCTTTGATGCATTACAGAAGATCACAGTTGCTGGGTAATACATAGCTGTTTTGCCGAAACTTATGATAGAATTTAATGTGGTAGCATTTAATTTAAAGCTTGCTTTTATCAAATTCCCTATTATCTGAAGTAGAAACTTGTGTTCTATTCATAGAATAGACAGCCTCCTTATTAGAATTTCCCTATTCAATTTTGTAAAGAACTATTTTTTCTAACCCTCCTACAGAATAAGCAATCAAAACTACTTAAGAAGTAATAAATAGATATTTAAAGGTCACATTTATTTTTTCATTGCACAATAACCGTGTTTTGGACTTGTAAAAATCTAGAGTGCAGAAATAGTTTTCTAAACAGCAAATGGTTAATACCTAATTCTTCAACCTAAATGCTGTTAACTTGGTCGATTGCCTCCCAGGCAGTGTATGAATAGAACCAGGAAGCTTTTGTGCAAATGCAGGTCACGCCTGCATGCATGCTCAGTCACTTCAGTTATGTCCAACTCTGTATGACCCCATGGACTGTAGCCTGCCAGTATGCCTACATGGATGTGAATCCAAAGCTTTCATTAAATTTTATACAGTCTACCAATGCACAAAAAGCTAAAAATCAACCTTTTTGAGAAGAGAAACAATCCATAAAATATTAGGGAAAATATTAGGATTTATTTTGTCTCACTTATGGAAGTTAAAACATCATAGTCAAAAAAACAACAACGCAATCACTAAGCTAATATCTTGAGAACAATATCCTTACATTTTTAAAAATGATATAGTGATAGTCAAAATAATCCTGATTATGCCAATAGGTGGAGAAGGGAATGGCAACCCACTCTGGTGTTCTTGCCTAGAAAATTCCATGGACAGAGCAGCCTGGAGGGCTACAGTCTGTGGGGTCCTAAAGAGTTGGACTGGAGGAGGAAATGGCAACCCACTCCAGTATTCTTGCCTGGAGAATCCCATAGACAGAGGAGCCTGGCAGCTTACAGTCTATGGGGTCACAAGTCGGACATGACTGAGCGACTAAGCACAGCACAGCACATGCTGTTGGGATTAATTATTTATTATACAGCAGTTACTTGCAGACTGTGGTCCCCAGATCGCCCTCTTAGGAATCATATTTAGCACTTATGACGGATATAGATCCTGGAGCTATGCCAGACCTCTGGAATCAGACTCTCTAGAGTGGAAGCCAAGAGTCTGACTTTTTAACTAGGATCCCAGGTGATGGTAATGTCTACCCACGTTTAAAGTGTTAAAAAAAAAATACTAAATAGCAACACCTTTTCTCTGCTTTGATAAACCAGCCTTGCCCAGTTCATTGGGCTTCCCTGGTGGCTCAGTTGGTAAAGAATACTCCTGCAATGGTGGAGACCACCTGCAGTGCGGGAGACCTGGGGAAGATCCCCTGGAGAAGGAAACGGTGATCTACTCCAGTATTCTTGCCTAGAGAATCCCATGGACAGAGGAGCCTGGCAGCCTAGTCCATGGGGTTGCAAGTGTCAGAAACGACTTAGTAACTAAACCATCACCACCCCCCAGTTAATTAAGTTGGATAGTAGTGCTAGTACCATGGAACAAACACTAAATATGTGTCAGAAGCTGCCCCTAAGCTACCCCCAGTTCTTAAAAGCATTCTGTGGGGAAATATTAACAGATATTATTATCCACAATTTATAGATGAAGAAATTAAATGACTTGCTACAATAGAGGTCCTGCTGGCTCCAAAGCCTTTGTTTTCACTCTGTCAAGCAACCTCTTGTTGTAACTGCTGTATTAGTGACCCACCTCAAGAATTATCCAGAAAAGAAGAAAATGAGTGGAGTTATGTATGAATCTTACAGTCCCAGTTAACATCCACTGAAATCCATGGTCATCAACAATTAAGAGTTGTGATGAACAGCAGGTAACACATGAGCTTCTTTTGCTAAGTACAGCTGTCTGACACATTTCTAAAAGAAGCTTCCAGAGGTAACACTTTATAGATAGGAATAGTGTGAATATAAGAAAATTGCTTCCTGTTGTTACAATTTAACAAGCAGAGAATATAAAGGAAAAACCAAGAGTTACATTATGCAAAATGACACTAAAATCTACCAGTATGTTGTTCAGTTGCTAGGTCATATCCAACTCTTTGGACCAAGGGACCCAGCATGCCAGGTTTCCCTGTCCTCCCCTGTCTGTGGGAGTTTGCTCAGATTCATGTCCACTGAGTTGGTGATGCCATCCAGCCATCTCATCCTCTGCCACCCCCTTCTCCTTTTGCCTGCATTCTATCCCAGCATCAGGGTCTTTTCCAGTGAGTTGGCTCTTCACATCAGGTGGCTAAGTCACCATCTAACAAAAAAAAAAAAGTTCATTGTAACCCAGTAAAGGTGCTGGAAGACATGTCTGTGGGGCTTCTTTAAAACATGAGCTTTTAGCCATCTGTGTGTGGTACATATACACAATGGAGTATTACTCAGCCATTAAAAAGAATTCATTTGAATCAGTTCTAATGAGGTGGATGAAACTGGAGCCTATTATACAGAGTGAAGTAAGCCAGAAAGAAAAACACCAATACAGTATACTAACGCATATATATGGAATTTAGAAAGATGCTAACAATAAACCTGTGTACGAGACAGCAAAAGAGACACTGATGTATAGAACAGTCTTATGGACTCTGTTGCAGAGGGTGAGGGTGGGAAGATTTGGGAGAATGGCATTGAAACATGTATAATATCATGTATGAAACGAGTTGCCAGTCCAGGTTCGATGTACCATACTGGATGCTTGAGGCTGGTGCACTGGGACGACCCAGAGGGATGGTATGGGGAGGGAGGAGGGAGGAGGGCTCAGGATGGGGAACACATGTATACCTGTGGTGGATTCATTTTGATATTTGGCAAAACTAATACAATTTGTAAAGTTTAAAAATAAAATAAAATTAAAACAAAACAAAACAAAAAAACACATGAGCTTTTACCAGGTTTTTGCCTAAGGTTGATCAATCTGTGATATGTATATGATATCACTTGAATTATGCTTTGTTTCATTCAACACCTTCATTGGACACTAATAATGAAATTACTCAAATATTAAAAATCTTGACAATCATTTATTTTATAAGCTTTTATTTGAGAAGAGTCCAGATCTCTTTGCTAATAAATATAATTTAATCAACTCTTGAAATTTGGAGAATGACAAAAACCAAAATTTCTAATTATTATTCTACTGCCAATTTTTGAAATGTTTGCATTGCTGTTATGAAATCATCAGATTAAGAAATTTAATTTGACTCTTAAGGAAGCTTTCTTATAATGACATGATTTATTTGAAGATAACTTCACAGATTATTTCTTTGGGGGAAAGAATTTTAATTATTTAAGATAAATGACTGTTGGTTTGGATAATGTTCAAAACTAATTCTCTGGTAAACTGGAAACCAGAAATTTCCCCTGGGGCTGATAGACTGGGCTTATCACCCGTCATATAATGATATAAATACTGTTCCTTTTGGTCCCATGGGAAACTTGGCTCTTCAGTAGCCATCTATAGAAAATACTAGTTAAATTAATGAGAGAACTATTCAATACACATTTATATTTACACTGGAACTTTATTTTTTTTTAATTTAATTTTATTTTTTAACTTTACAATATTGTATTGGAGGAGGGAAGAGGGTTCAGGATGGGGAACACATGTATACCTGTGGTGGATTCATTTCAATATATGGCAAAACCAATACACTGGAACTTTAGAAAACGCTAGGTTCAGATTTCCTTGGAGAAGGCAATGGCAACCCACTCCAGTACTCCTGCCTGGAAAATCCCATGGGCGGAGGAGCCTGGTGGGCTGCCGTCCATGGGGTCACTAAGAGTCAGACTCGACTGAGCGACTTCACTCTCACTTTTCACTTTCCTGCATTGGAGAAGGAAATGGCAACCCACTCCAGTGATCTTGCCTGGAGAATCCCAGGGACAGGGGAGCCTCATGGGCTGACGTCTATGGGGTCACACAGAGTCGGACACGACTGAAGTGACTTAGCAGTAGCAGTAGCAGTAGGTGATGCTACAGTCAGTAGAATGTTCAAGAACATGGTGAGAAATGAAAGATCTTTTGTGATGAATGCCTTCTTTAAGGCATTAAAACATCATTTCCAAGTTTCCAAGGGAATCTTTTTTTAATTAATTTTTTATTGGAGTTTAGTTTCTTTACAACGTTTCTGTTGTACAGAAAAATGAATCAGCTGTACATATACATATTTCCCCTCTCTTTTGGACTTCCTTCCCATTCAAGTTATCACAGTGCATTACATAAAGTTGCCTGTACTGTACAGTATATTCTCATTAGTTATCTATATATATTAAATTTCTGTTTACCTGTTTTCTTTTGGCTGTGCGGGGTCTTCGTTGCTGTCTAGTTGTTTCTCTCTGGTTGTGGCACGTTGCCTTATTGTGGTGGCCTCTGTTGTTATAGAGCATGGGCTCTAGAGCTCGCTGGCTTCGGTAGTCATGGTACACAGCTTAGTTGCCCTGCAGCACGTGGGATCTTTGTGGACCAGGGATGAAGTGGTGTCCCCTGCATAAAGAGGCAGATTCCTAACCACTGGGCCACCAGAGAAGTCCAGTTATGTATTTTATACAGAGTATCAATAGTGTGGGAGTGAAAGTCACTCAGTCGTGTCTGACTCTTTGTGACCCCATGGACTATACAGTCCATGGAATTCTTCAAGCCAGAATACTAGAGTGGGTAGCCTTTCCCTTCTCCAGGGGATCTTCCCAACCCAGGTGTCACAGCCATGTCTCCCACATTGCAGGCAGATCCTTTACCAGCTGAGCCACCAGGGAAGCCCACGTCAATAGTGTATATGTGTCAATCCCAAATCCTCCCAAGTCCTCCCCCCACCCCAATTTCCCCCTTGGTATAGGACAGTGAAGCTTGTATTAATAACCTCCTTCTAACACTTATGAAGTTCCTTATTTTTTGTTCTTGCAATGGAAACATATGTGTTTTCTTACAAACAATTTAATAGAAATCTGTATTTCAGATTTTGTTTGTTGTTGTTTAGTTGCCAAGTCATGTCCAACTCTTTGAGACCCTGTGGACCTGCCGAGCTCCTCTGTCTATAGGATTTCCCAGGCAAGAATACTGGAGTGGATTGCCATTTTCTTCTCCAGGATTTCAGAGTTTAGTGTTATTTTAAAGTTATATATGGATCTAATGAGTCTTCACTCCTTCCTGTCTGTGCTCTACTGTAATAGCTATCAGTGAATTTCTGGAGGCTATTGGTAAGAGTACCTTCCAGTAGATCAGGATCTAATCCCCCTCTGTGGTCACTAGGAGATAGCCAAAGAACCAGGGAGAGTAGTTGAAGAGCTCGGAACAGACTTACTGTGTGTGGGAAAAGTAGCGAGTTCATGCTGACCATATAGAGCATCCAAACTGTGAGACAAAGAGGAGATCAAACATGGCTTCCACTCTCTCTTTTAACTGTTTTCACTCTTTTGTTTTTCCTTAAAGTTTTCTTTTAGCTGAATGACTTTTAGCTTGACATTACATTGAAACTAGGATGGATGTAAGATGGGAAAAATAAAATCATCAACAGATTAACTGAACAAAACAAAACCACTATCCTGTAGGATCTGCACTCCGTCACTAAGAAGGTACTTCTAAAAGCCCTTAAAGTCAAGACTTGGCTAAAGATGATATAACGCCCATCCCTAGGTACAGGGGGCACTCACAGGACAGGCTGCTGGACTTCACTGTTTTAGGAAGACCCCTGGAGATGGGTTGGTCAGTTGGCATGTGGGGAGAGTAGTGTGGCACACAGAGTTAGCCCGCCCTAAGCCTCCCAAGATTTTTGTACTGTAATTATGGGAAGCCACATTTTTAAAAGATAATACATTAAAAAAACTGTTTCATATTGGAGTATGGTTGAGTAACAACGTTGTGTTGGTTTCATATGTACAGCAAAGTGATCCAGGTATACATTTTTAAAGCTGCAATAATTTTGTTTAAAAATGGTTGCATGTTCACTGGCCTACAGCAGTTTAAAAAACATTCTCAGAGTGTGAGGGTAAAACCCTACCTCTGAAGCAAACTTTTGTGTCTGCAAATACCAAAGGTGGCTGATGTGATCCTGGGGAGCTCAGGGGAACCCAAACAAGGCATTGGCAACCTTCACTTTTCCTTCGAAACAACTGTAATTAGAGCAGCTGGAATATTTGCCATCTCATTGGTTTATTTGCTTTTCTTTTAAAGGTTAGACTTTAGTCTTATTTTTATGTTTTTTTTTTTATAAATCAATCTCGCATGCCTTGATTATAGATGTCAAGTGGCTACTGGGAGCTTTAGCACGCAGTGCTCGGTTCCCCTGACATCTGGCTCCAGCCCTGCTGTCCCTGTCTCTCTGTGCCCCTCCTCCTGTGTTGATTTCTGCCCTTCTCCTCCCTCCATTCCAACTGCCCTTAAGCCCTGTGGTGTCTATGTATTTACTTAAATCTTAGCCTCTTAAATAAAGCATAATAATAGCATACTCTTCTGAAAAGAGCAGAAAAGAGGGAGTTACATGGCCACTGACAGAATAATAGAAGAGGTGGAGAAAACATTTTAAAGGACTCCCCAGCAGAGGATCCGTTTCCTCCTTTGCCTCCTATTTATAGGAAGGCAGCCTCCCGCCTCCTTTCTTTGTTACTAGTAGCTCTAGGCCAAGTCTTCCCCTTTTGGTGACATCTTAATGCTCTGTCCTTGTGTGTTTTAGTATTTCTAAGATTACTGTTGGGATATGTCTTGGATACACAAACACTGTTGTAGAATTTCCAAAACACCCAGGAATGCTAATATAATGGGTTCAGGTGAATTTCAGGACTAGCTTTTATTTTGATATATTTTCTCAGCAAATAAGTCATATTCTCACTTCATTAAGAAATCTTGGCTTTTTCAAATGGGTCATTACCGGCAATTTCTTTAGTAATAAAATGTTGGCTGCCACTGTTCAGAAAATAACTTGAGAAAAGGAGATATTTCAAATTAGCATTACAGAAGTGGGGAAGGGTGGGTGCTCACTGAGGCGCCACTGTGCTAATTAAATTCTCATGGGTTGCCTCTTGAACAATATGCAGCAGAAGATGAAGAACCTGAACCAGCTGGAGATCACTGTTAATTGTAAACTCCACCCCAAGACGCCAGTCAGTTAATGAAATCCCTCTGTTTTCAGAGCTTTTAGCTCTTTGGGCAAAAAGTAGATTTGCCAGAATTTCATTTTTCCGGTCAGATGACTGGAGAATAGCGTGTATTTTCTCTCTCTGGTGGAGCCTCTTTTAGAAAAGAGACATTTAGCAATGTATGTCTTTTCTAATGATCCAGCAGTCAAGAATGTCATCCTCAGAGAGTACGGGAGCTCAAGCAGTGAACATCATCGGTTGACCGAATTCTTATTTCTTTAGGCCACAGCTGGAATTTGAGTGCTCACAGTGACCCCCAAAAATAGCCTGGTGCTCTGTCACCCGGTTCAGCCAAATGCTTTCCTAGTGTGCTGCTGTAGGTTGACAGTTTGCTCCCAGCAGGTGAAATCGGGGCTGTTAGTGAATGAGATGCTTTCTTTATCGAGCACAATATTTCCCAAAGACATCCTGTGTCCTAAGAACTTACAAAAGGAATTTGGCAGCCAAGCGAAAAAGAGAAGAGTTGAAGCTAAGAAATTTCACATCAGCATGAACTTTGTACAAGCGAATAGGTAATATCTTCACACGTGTATGTGTGCTAAGTGATGAAGAAATAGTATCTGAAGGCTGACATTGACACATCACAGCTGTCAGTGCTCTTTTCTACAGATGATTTTATTTAATTCTTGCAGTAACTCTGTAAAAGAAATTGCATGGATAATCTCCATTTTACTGATGATAATACTGAGGATTCAGAAAGTCAAAAGGTCTGCCCAGTAGTCTGCAGCCAGTAGGTCATAGGTCAAGGTTGTAACACAGCTTCCATGTCCAAAATATGTGTTATTTTTATTTCAAAGATCTGATTTAACCAAGTTCTCATCAGAATGCTTAGGGAGATAAACTATTATCATCACTGCTATCATTTTTTTGTTTATTCATTCATTCAACATTTACTAATCACCCATTTTCAAATCGGGAAAACAGTAAGCCAGGTAGAAAGGACTTTCCATTGCTTAGAACAGAGAAATTCATATACACAAAATTAAAGTATTTAATTTTTTGGAGTACATACCTCAATTTTTCATCTTCGGATGAATATTTATTAAGTACTTGCTTCTAGACAGGAAGTATAGTAGTACAGAAGAGAATATATGCAAAAGAAAATGGCCCCTGCCCACCTAGAGCTTACAGAGTAGTTGGGGTGGGATGGGGAGGATTTTAAACAAATAAATAGTACACAGTGCTGTTGATAGGCTAAGGAAATAGAAGTGGAAATTGCTAATACCTCTTGAGACAGTTTGATAATATGACAGCCTTACTTGAAGTGCTTTGTATGTTCTTATATGGCTTAATATTTTTTGTCCTTCAGTTGCACTTGTTTTGATTTTTTAAAATATTCTGGGAAGAAAAAGAATCCATATATTTGATAGGAACCAATGACTTCTAGAACAATAGTGGCTCAGTGGCCTGGTGACTCAGTGGTAAAGAATCAACCTGAAATGCAGATGAGGGTTCAATCCCTGGGTCGGAAAGATCCCCAAGAGAAGAACGTGGCAATCACTCCGGTATTCTTGCCTGGGAAATCCCATGAACAGAAGAGCCTGGTGGTCTACAGACCATGAGATTGCAAAAGAGCAGGACATGATTTAGCAACTAAACAACTTCTAGTATTGAAACAAAGCAGAGAAAAGGGCGGCATGTGAATTTGTTTCCATTTCAATAAGCTGCAATTAACAACAGAAGGTGTGCATGCAGGCTAAGTTGCTTCAGTCATGTCCAACTCTGTGCAACCCTATAGACTGTAGCCACTACGCTCACTGTCCATGGGATTCTCCAGGCAAGAATACTGTAGTGGGTTGTCATGCCCTCCTCCAGGGGATCTTCCCAACCCAGGGATCAAACTCAAGTCTCTTATGTCTCCTGCATTGGGAGGCAGGTTCTTTACCACTAGTGACCCCTGGGATAATTCATATGAATGCCAAATAAAAACAAGAACCAGGAACCAGTGGACAGAGACAATCTTGGAGGTGACTAGGGAGTGTTCTTAGAGAAGAGAGCTTCAGTTCAACAAGACGTTGCCAGACATAAAGGAAATACGGAAAGCGGGAGAGGGAGAGACAAGGAGGCAAGAAGAGGACTTCACAGAAAAAAGATATGAAGCTTGAATGAAAAGGGCACTTATTAGGTCTACAGAGTAACTAGTCTAAGATGTGAGGGCTTGTGGTGGTAGAAAATCGGAGATAAACTTGATAAAGTACAGTCACAGTATGCAAGTCCTTGCAGCCAGGCCAAGAAACTTAGATTTTGTCACATTGACAGAAGAATTTTGAACCTGAGAGGGAAATCATGAAGTGGCATCTGGCATAGTAAGTTTCATGGCAGCTTTGTTTCCTGTTTCTGTCCCGAGACCCTTCTCTTTACACCACAGGAACCCGTGCATCTGCATTAACTTAATCGAACATTTTTAAAATGGTTGATGTTTGTATAAAATTAGAAACAAACAGATGGCTTTCTGTCAAGCAGAGAAGCATTATTCAGATATATTCTGATTTCTGAGCAGAAAACAATAGTGAAGCACATCACGAAATGAAAACACTGATGTGGGTAGCCTCTTGATGCTATATAGGTTCTCTATATTCAGGGTCAATTCATATTAAGAAAACATTTTAAAAGATGAATATGTATATAACAAAATATATCCAATCAGAGTCAGCATTTGTTACTTTAGCAAAATAAGTTTTGAGCTGGTATCACTGAGCGTTATTTCTTGTCAACCCTTTTCAACAAGGAAGGAATCTAAAGATGGCCCTAAAATAGCCACCATGCCTTTTTCACTCTTGTGATGGAGAATTGTACTGCTCACCCAATCTCCATCTAACTTTCATGTTTCTCAACCCCTTGCATTTAGCCAGAGCCCATGTGGTTGGTTTAGTCGGGAGGCTGTGAGAGGCAGTGATGAGTGTCATTTCCTTGTTGAAGCACTGAGGGGCCAGTGCACAACCTTCTAGATGTCTTCCTCTCCTGGTGCAGTAATCTCAGATGCCACAAGTTAGTTGAGCCACAAGAAGAATATACAGTTTGCTGGGTCATCACCATGGAGTGAGGTGGCCTGGAGAGTTACTCTGCTTACATCAGGATTTGCATGAATAGTTTATAAACCTTCATTCTCTAAAGACTCAGTGACTTAAACCTGACTTTTCTGACTAATCCAATCCTTTATCCTTCACCTATTTGTATCCTCTTTTTACTGCTCTGAACTATGTTGAGAGTCTTTGGACAAAACTGGCTAATTTCTATTAAGTCATCTTAATGCAGTCTGCTAGTCCTTGGAAATAGCCTGAAATAGCAGGTCTGGGGATTAAAAGGGAGAATTCTGTCTATCTTACCTGGATTCTCTCGTCAATTGGAGACTGTATGTTTTGAATAGGACTTATGTTAACTGTCCTTAGTTCTTTCAAGTGTACATTTTTAAGCATATTTCCTTTGCAAGAAACATAATGTTCTCCTAAAAGAACTTTGGCAGAAAAAGAAGATCCTTTCTCCGATCCGTTCAACTAGCAGTGAGTTTGGTTCACTGTGACTTTCAGTTACTCGTGGATAATCAGTGATAATGAACTGCTTCTAAACCTTTAGGGGATAGAAATGGTTGAGTAGCATGTTGAACTAAATGGTTTATGTTGGTAGCTACTCTCCATTTAAAGACTGCTGGGTTGTGGATATTTTCCCAGCGGTATTGGCCACTTAGTTGAAATCTTGTTATCCTGCACAAGTGCACTGAATTACATGAACTGTTCAAAATCTCAAAGCATATTGATAGAGGTAGAGAATGATGTTAATGTTAGTTTATTTGAGAGCTAACACTAGCTGATGAGGTTAAGCTTAGCCTGCAGAAACGCTTTTCAGGATTCCAGCAATCTCAAGCACCTCAGTGTTTAGGTTATCTGACAAAAGTCTGTCAAAACATGCAAAATAACCAAATGAAACTTAATGCTAGAATGTATTTCAAAGGTTAATGAAAAGTATACTCTGGTCTAGCAATCCAGGAAAGGTTTCATCATTATTTTATTGCTGAATGAAACGTGGGTTCTTGTATCATTGGGAAAAGCACACCTTGGCAATATTTTCTCCATGAGATTCTGAAAGTCTACATCAATTTATCATTCTAATTTGAACCCTATACATGTCACATACCTTGCATATAAATATACCACACTAAATATGTATTATATGCAGCCTAAGTGCACTATCTGCACATCCTATTTATCTGGATAACCCACCTGATAAAAGCTGAATTGTTTATAGCTGAACAAGTGTTTGTCTTGGGTTCCTCCTTCAATGATACACTCGTCTTACTTTGTGAAGCCAGTGCACATCCTGTTCTCTATCACATGACTTTGTCAGGTGTCAGTCATGATTCTCAACAGTGTTCAAATCCAGTTCTAAGCGGTTCTGGAAAGTGGCATAAGCAAACCTGATACAATCAGTGGAGCAACTGAGTAAATTTCAGTTTGTTCAAGAAGCTGAATATATTGAATAATAGATGTGCTAAGTAGTTTAAGTAAATTGCAGTTTTCCATAGATGAAATACCACTTTTCAGAGAAACCACAAAGCCTCTATGGTTGAACTTGTCCTTAACCAGAGTCGAAGACCTGAAACCAACTCTTGGGGTCTATCAAGTCTGAAAGGCTTGGCTACTTTCTAGCTGTATTATGCTGGGAAGGACATTTAAGCTCTCTGGGCCTCAGTTTTCTCATCTGTAAAATGAGGAGAATAAGAGTTGCCTACTTAAAGGGTGATGGAGAGGAATAAGTGAATTAATGTATATGAAGTGCTTGGAACATTGAATGTCTGGCAGATTAATAAATGCCATATAAGCATTTGCTAGGATTATTTTAGGGATGTTTCAGCCACTGTAGAAAATACTTAAACTATGGAAAATAATATTCTTAACAAAACTGTGCTAATTTAAACCTTTTGATATGGAATAAAAATGATCACCTCTAATTGCACTGTGTTAATTTAAAATAGCTGTTCAAGTTTATATGCCTTATGGAATAGGCCATAAGTTGCTTTTTAAAAATAATTCCCAAATGGCATTTATCTTTTCTCATAAAATAAAGCCTAGAAAAAAGATAGTCATTTTAATTTTCTAATAAACCAAAGAACTCCACAAAAATATGGATGATGGGTAAATGGGGCATTATTTTTATGATGAATGAATACTGGGTACGTTCAGCTTTCCAATAATCATCTCATGCTGAGGCCAATAATTCTCCAATTCCTGTGGAGTGAAATTAGCTTTTAAGTGTTTAAGGCTGGAATTTCTCTCATTCATATATAACTATTGAGTTAATCTTTGGAAAAAAACCTTTAAAAGCCAAGAGATTGTTTTTCAATATTGTTTTTAGTGTTACTCAAATGACAAACATGTCCCTTGATAACAGATGTAAGCAAATATTTTCTCTGGAGGGCCATATAGTAATATTTAGGATGATATATAAATATACGAAGGACCACACAGTCTGTCACAACTGCTGTGCTCTGGCAGTGGAGCGTGAATGCACCCATAGACAACAATGAAATGAATGGACATGGCTGTGTGCCCAAGACACTATATTAGGAAAAACAGGCAGCATCAGGATGGATCTGGTCTGTGGACCATAGTTAGTTGACCTCTGTTCTATAGAATTCCTATTTTTAATAGGCTAAAATATACATGCACACATATATAATTGTGTACTTGCACACGTATACATGTGTGCATGTTGATTTGAGAATCATAAAGATGAAATGAAAAAAAAATATGCACACTGAAGAATTTAAGGAAGGGCTTCCCTGGGGGTCCAGTGGTTGAGAGTCTGTCTGGTCGGGGAACTAGGATCCTGCATGCTGTAGAACGGCATGTTCTACATGCTGAAGGCCTGTGCACTTCAGCTGGGGAGCCTGCCAACCACTAGAGAGTCCATGCACCACAATGAAAGAGCCCACATGCCTTAGCTAAGACCATACGCAGGCAAATAAATTGTTTTTTTAAGTTTAAAAAAAGAATGGAAGGAAAAGAAGGAATTTAAAGAAGAAATAAAGGATGATACTTTATTTAGTATTCATTGATTAATTATGCAAAGACTCTTTCTGAACACGGTCCAGAGGTAGTTTACCGTTTTTATTTTGTTCTGAAATCAACCTATGAGGTTTCATTTGCTTTTGATCAAAACTGCCCTTTAAAATTCTTTAGTCTTGTTATTGTGTATAGAACTCTATGTAATAGAGTCTTGTTGTGTATAGAACTATATAGTAACATATATATATATATTCCAAATTTGAGAATCACTGAGCAAGACTGAAAAAAAAGGATAGCTGTGTACAGAGTTCTGGGTGGTTGAATATTTTTTTCCTAAAATATCTATCAAGTTATTTGAGGGAATGGAGAATTCTACTATATTTCTTCTTGCCTGCAGAAGTTTCTTCATTTTTAAAATGTTAAGCCTTTCTGTCTTTAATGTGCATTAATAGATTTGTTTTCTACTGTACATTGTATGTGAATTCCTGCAGGTTAAGTGACTTGTATATGTAAAAGCACTTCATACAGGTCCTTACCTGGTCAATGTTTCTCACTTTTGCATCAGACCCCTGTCTGTTTATGTCCATAAACACATTTTTCTTTGAGGAATCATAGAGAAGAACTGAACGCCCTGTTCTATGTCTTTCCAAGTTTGCCCTTTCTTCTGGGTCTTTAAGAAGAGTTAATAGTTATCTGAGGGTTCCTTACTATTAGAGCAGCATATTCCTAGAGAATGTGATGGGGTCTGTTTTACCAGGTGTGAAATCACATAAGCCTTGGTGAAGACACACAGAGATGCGTAGCTTTAATCACCTATTTTAAAATAGGTTTTCGTTTAGTCAGTAAGTTGTGTCCAACTCTTTGTGACCCCATGGACTGCAGCACACCAGAATTCCCTGTCCTTTGCTATCTCCCAGACTTTGTTCAAACTCATGTCCATTGAGTTGGTGATGCTATCCATTTATCTCATCCTCTTCATCCCCTTCTCCTGCCCTCAATTTTTCCCAACATCAGGGTCTTTTGCAATGAGCCGGCTCTTCACTCAGGTGGCCAAAGTTTTGGAACTTCACCTTCAGCATCAGTCCTTCCAGTGCATATTCAGGGTTGATTTCCTTCAGAATTGCTTGGTTTGATCTTTTTGCTGTCCAAGGGTCTCTCAGGAGTCTTCTCCAGCACTACAATTCAATTGTAAGAGCACAACTTAAAAATGGGTCTCGGTTCTGCCCCTTGCATTTAGTGGAATTCTAAGCAGAACTACTAATCCAGAATGACTTTTAGTATCCTGAAAGTCAAAATAAGTTTAGTACTCTAGAAAGGAAATGTAATTAGTTGATTAAAAAAAAAATTCCCTTCCAGCCTGGCTATAGAGAATCTATGCAGACTGGGCTAAAGGCCCAGTCCTTTAAGGCTTACTGGACATAATTAACAGTTTACCAGGATGAATATATTCTCTTGGGAGAGATTACAATTGCCTGTTATTTATTAGCTGAAAACAATTTAAACAATTTAAAATATTATTTATTATAATAAAATTTAATTATATTAAAATATTTAAAATATTATTCACTGGAGTGAAGCTAAAAAGTAAAAAAAAAGTCTGCAACAGTTAGCATTTTTACTTCTCTATTCGAAACACTCAGAAAAGGACCTTGCTCTTTGTAAATGCTCAGTGTATAACTATTAAGAACCATCATGAAATTCATCTCATAGTCTCATATTTACACAATATAAGAGTAAAGCCATGAGTTGAATTTGATATTGACCTACATAATATAATTGTAACACGTGGATCAGAGATTAAATTATCAATTTCATTTTTTTTTTTTTACAGAAAGAAACCAGAACATATTATCAACCTTTGAGAACACAATATAACGAACTTTACCATTTTACCACTTCTTTGAACAGGTAAGACCCTAGCCTCTCTAAAGTAAAAGAGTTACACATAATTGTGAAAAATAACCACTTATTAACTGTATTTTTTTTTAAAATCTTTATTAAATAAATTTTAGTTCATTTTAATAAGGGAAAATATACATGCCTTTTATAGCTAATAGATTTAGATTATTAAAATGACCTTTTGTAATGTTTTGAATGCTTTCATAGTAAAAGAACAAAAAAATATTTCTCTGAAATGAAGACTGAATTCAGCCTGTCTCTCCTGCTATGGTTAACAGAACCAATAGTGTTTTCTCAACGCTTACTATGTGCCAGGTGTGGTCCTATGTGACTTAGCCCATATTAACTAAATCTATAACAGCCCTGTGAGTAGCTATAAGGATGCTCACTTTGTAGATTGGGACATGAGGCAGAGAGAAAGGAGGCAGGTAGTTGGAGAGATTCACTCAAGGTTGTATACTTGGGTCTGGGAGCAAGTCACTGGGAAAAGTATCAGCCCAGCCATTATTGTGAGGCTGGTTGTGATAGAAATGTCTAGTCATCAGATTCTCCTTTGTTTTGAGTTGGTTCTATCTGAATTTAAGGAAGAAAAATTACAATGCGTTTACCAAAAAGTCACGACAGACAAAATTTATTTGATGTTTGTACTTGTTACTTTACAATTGTTGTGTAAGTAAATGAAGGAACGTATATATTTTAGCTCTGTGCACAAGCAGAAAGAATATTTTGTTTGATTTCATATCTTTCTTTAGACTCAATTCCTATGATAAAAGCAGAATAATATTACTGAATAAATAAAGATGAATGATTTCTTGTTATAGGAGATGAAAAATGCATTTTTATTAAATTTCTTGCTGTTGGAACTACTGAATATACAATCTTAAATTGGCCATAGCAATATGAATTTTACTGCTTTCATTATTTCTTTATTATTTTATTTTTAATCAAAAAAATCTACAAAAATTTCAGAGTGAAATATAGGAAATATTGGGGCTTCCCAGGTGGCGCAGGGATAAAGACTCTGCCTGCCAATGCAGGAGGCACAAAGAGACATGAGTTCAATCCTTGTGTAGGAAAAGATTGCCTGGAGAAGGAAGGGGCAACCCGATCCCGTATTCTTGCCTGAAGAATCCCATAGACAGAAGAATCTGGTGGGTTATAGTCTGTGGAGTCACAAAAGAGCCAGACATGACTGTGTGGCTGAGCACAAACACACACACACCAGGAACTATTATGACAAATACCCAAGTATCAGCCCCATGAATTTGAAAACATGCTAGCATTCAGCTTTGTTGAAATCTTTTCTAAAGAAATAAACTTTTCCTTTCTTCCTAAAATGTGTCACAACCCTGAAGATGATATAGCCTTCCTGTGTTTAATGACTTCCTAACTTTAATGACATGTGTATGAGATAATACTCCATAGGATCATTTACATTTTGACAGTTTACATAAATGGTGTCATACTGCAGATATTATTTGTACCTTGCCTTTACCCAGCACTGTATTTAGAGATTCATCCATGTTAATACATGAGGATCTCTGATTGACTCATTCTGTCACAAGGTTGACTCATTTGAATGTTTTAGTCATCTGGTGCTCAGTATTGTTATTTATTTCTAAATAACTTTCAGCATTTGGAAGATTTAATGCTAAAATGGCTTAAGTGTGGCTTTCAAAGCATCTCTTGAATTTTATAAGAGATCCAAATATCTTAATATGTGATATCATGCCAATTCTGTTTCTGTTTTATTTTTTTCCTATTAGAAAAACTTTTGGTTATGGGCTTCTTTTTTTTTTTGGCTCTGAGTAGCTTGCTCAGTAATGGTATTCATATTTTTTACTGCTTTTGCCATAATGCAATAATTGCAATCTGTTTTATTTCTCCATGGATGAAATACTGACTATTCCCAAATACAATATTTGGTAATATTTACAAGGGTAAATGTTACCTTTGAAATGTAAAAGATGCATAAAAGAATAAACACTCCTGTTTGGCCTATATTAATTGTTCATATTCCCTTCAATAATCATGAGAGAAACTTTTAAAAAAGGATTTTTTTTCTTATTTTTCTCCATCACTACATTTAATTTTATAGTTCATTTAAGGTAAAAGAAATATCAATATATATACCAGTAAGATTTATAGACATTGAATATTTTATAATTTTTTAATTTTCTTTTTAAATTTATTTTTGATTGGAAGATAATTGCTTTACACTGTTGTGTTAGTTTCTGCTGAACAGCACTGTAAATCAACCATCCCCTCCCTTTTGAATCCCTCTCCAACCCCGACCCCATCCCACCCTTCTAGGTAGTCACAGAGTACTGGATTGAGCTCCCTGTGTTATATAGCAACTTCCCATTATCTATCTGCTTTACATATGGTAATATATATGTTTCAATGCAACTCTCTCAATTCATCCCACCCTCTTATTCCCCCACTGTGTCAAGTAAACAACTCAATCAAAAAATGGGCAGAATACCTACACATTCTCCAAGGACATATAGATGACCAACAAACACATGAAACGATGCTCAACATCACCAATTATTAGAGAATCGCAAATCAAAACTACAATGAGGTATCACCTCACACTGGTCAGAATGACCATCATCAAAAGAATCTACGAACAATAAATGCTGGAGAGGGTGTGGAGAAAAGAGAGCCCACTTGCACTGTTCTGTTTCCTGAAGGGAATAAATTACTGCTCTGAGGGTTGGGAGAGAAAGAAGAGATAAACTAACCTTTGCTGGGCAAATATAAATACATGTAAGATTTGCTGTACAGCTTGGAGGTAACGAGTGCAATGCAATTTTGCAGATGGGAAATTGAGGCCCATATATTTCGGGAAACTTACTAAGATCATATAGTGGTTGCATAGCCTAGATTCAAATTCATCTGTCTCAGACTTCAAAGCTAAGCTGCCTACCAGAAAAAGAATGCGGGAAACATAACCTGTTTGATGAGTAAATAGCAGTTTCATTTATTCCACCAATGATATTAGGATAGTTTTTTGAACGTTGAGGGGACTGATGTGAGAAAAGTAAGGAAGGCACCATATCTGCCCAGAGAGAAAAACAGGATATTGATAATCACCTTCAGTGATCCCATAAAGGTGACTATTAGATATCTCTCTTTTGCTATGCTATCTTAACACTGTATAGGATAACAGGAGTGAAAATGCTTTGTAAATGTCAAAATCTTTGTAATTGTGTGCTAATATTACTGATTATTTTGTAAAATTTAGAATTGAATATTTCAAACTTAATACATGTAATTCTTAGTGTAAAGATTGATATATCTCTCTGACATTTAAGTCTTACTACTTCATTTAATATCAGCATCTTTTTGACACAAAAGCCCCATGTAAACATTTAGAGTACAGGCAATGGCAACCCACTCCAGTACTCTCGCCTGGAAAATCCCCTGGACGGAGGGGCCTGGTAGGCTGCAGTCCATGGGGTCGCTAAGAGTCGGACACGACCGAGCGACTTCACTTTCACTTTTCACTTTCCTGCATTGGAGAAGGAAATGGCAACCCTCTCCAGTGTTCTTGCCTTGAGAATCCCAGGGACTGGGGAGCCTGGTGGGCTGCCGTCTCTGGGGTTGCACAGAGTTGGACACGACTGAAGTGACTTAGCAGCAAACAACCCTGACAGTTGCATTATTTCTGGACTCCACTACCTATTAGAGGCATAGTATTTAACCTAATTAAGCCTCATCACAGATGGTAACAGTAACAAGCTCATCTCTGTCCAGAATCTAACCATTTCTCATTGTCTTTACCTGTTTCGTTGGAATCCACTCTCTCTCACCTTAACTAATGCAATAGCCTCCTGTGCTCAATCTTGCTCTTGTATAATCTATTATTCACATAGTCTGATCTTTTATGAATCAATTGATTTGACTGTCTTGTTCAAAATTCACCATTGGCTGTGTTTAATAGTCAGAAGAAAACCCACACTCCTACTATGGCCAACAAGGTGCTGTATCAGCTGACATCTTCTACCTCCCTGACGTCATCGCCATATCCTCTCTATGTAATGTAATGTGATATTCTGACGTTGTGATATTCTGGGCTGTCTCTGGACTGGTGTCTCTGTCTTGGTGGACCCTCACTTTCTGAAGGACTAGAGAGGTATGCAAGGGTTACTTTGGAATACACACATTATCTTTTATGAATACAATGATGGTTGTTGCCCTTTTCAGGATTCTTTCAGTTTGCCCATCACTTCTGGAATGATGAGGAACTTTCCTGCCTCCTTTTAATGCATAATTTTATAGCATTTTGACAATATTGTATCCTACTGATATGTGATCTTGAATTTTAATTTATAGCATCAGAAAAACAGAGACAAATTAGCTAAGTGGAAGTGAGAAAACGATTTTAAAAGTAGAAAATATTTATTTTCGTATTCCATGTCATATTTTGTCTACCTAATAATATTAACATTTGCCACAGCCTGACATTTCTTTGATATTTCTATATCTTCAGAATAGATTTACACCTTTTCCTGAAATGTTGTTGGGTGAATTTTATCCTTTAAGACAATATTCTGTAAAAATAGTCTGATTTTTTTGTTTCATTTTTACAGTATTTCTTAGGAGCAGCACTTGATGAGTATTTACACTGTTGAGAACATTTGGCAAGAGAAAGACAAACAGTAGGACCACAATACCCCAACAGTTAAGGGAAAGTGAAAGAAGACCTGCTATTTTCACCATCCTTTCTGAAAACAAGTACCTTTGACTTGTGCTGACTACGAGTCAAATGTAGTCACAAGCTGAATGCTATCTCATCAGCATTTAGCTCTGGTCCATGGCACTCTGTGCAAGCAATTTTAAAGGCAGATTTAAGCATTCTAAAAGTAAATTGTATTGGTAAGTTAGAATATCAGATGTTCCCTGTATGAAAGCCTTTTCTAATCTCTACTATCAGCTGGCAGTCGTACCCAGACCCCAAACCATTCTGGCTGTAATTGAGTAAGAATCTATTCCAGGGGTGAGGTTTTGAAGAGGGATGTCTCTTGGTTAACTCGAGACAGAAACAGGGAGATTTGCCCACATACTCTGGCACGAGTTAAAATAACAATAACAGTCCTCCTACTCAACAGCCTGAGTCATAAGCACATTCTACTGAGTTCTCTGCAATTCTGAGCAGATTGTTTGGGCTGCAATTCTGTAGGCAGAGGTGGGAACCACCTGCTGCGAAAAGGCTATAGTTCTTGTTCAGAGGATGCTGTTATTAAGTCTGGCCTTTTCACAGTTTGGCCAGATGGAGATAGGAAGAGACAAAATTTTGGTTCTGATGAGCACTTTTTCTAATGCTCAGAATAAAAGTAATGGTCCTTTTAAAACATTTAAAACATTTAGTCCTTTCATTTGGCCATGACTACAAGTTCCTTAATAAGGGAGGCTTACTGTGGGAATTCTTAAAAGATGGTTGCCTTCAGAAAATTCTGTAGACCTATTGCAGTAGCCTTTCTCAGTCAATTGGGGAAGGAGTGAAAGCCAATAAGAAATCTAATTTTTGCTTAAGCAGAAGAGGGAAAATTCTTTTCTGATCACTGAAGTGCTTTATAATGCAAGTGCTGAACACTAACCCCTTCAGCACGGGCCTCCAGTGGGAAAGATTGAGGGCAGGAGGAGAAGAGGGCAACAAAGGGTGAGATGGTTGGGTGGCATCACTGCCTCGATGGGTATGAGTTTGAGCAAACTCTGGGAGATAGTGAAGGACAGAGAAGCCTGGTGTGCTGCAGTCCGTGGGGTCACAAAGAGTCAGAAAACTGAGCAACTGAGCAACAGCAACATTTATCTGAACCTTTGATGAGTTTCCATCTTCCTGACTCTTACATAATCTGGTTTTCCACCATGAAGCTTTTTCATATATATCAGATCATTTCTCTCCCCTTCTTAAAAGTTTTCTATAATATAAAGTTTCAAGCTCAGTAAGACTCTTCAAAACAGGACTCTAAGTAGCCCCTTTTGGACAGCCAACAATCCCTCTCTTTCTTTTCTTCATTCTAACCATAGCAGACTACTTATTGCTTCTTCAGCTTCAATTATTTCTCTTTGTATACCATGTTTGTCTCATATTGCTTATTGCCTTTGTTATTTCTACCTAAATATTCATTTTCCCCTTGATTGACTTATAAAAGCCTGTGTCTTTTCAATTCAAATGTCATTCCTTCTATGAAGCTTTTTTCTCCAGCCTTAAAGGTAGTATTAATTGTGCCTTTTCAGAGAAGAAGCACTTTCATAGCCCTTTAATTGTATCTAGACTACAAAATAATCATCTTGCTGTATAATTATTTTCATCTGTCTTTTTCCTCAGTTCTGTATAATCGTCAAAGGCAAATGTTTGTCTTTGTTATATTTGTGCCTCCAGAACCATGTTATTAGATTTGAAACAAACTAATATTTAATACATTTTTGTTAATAGCTAATAACAACAATAAATTATTAATAAATAATAACTGAAGGAGTGAATAGGTGATATATAAGTGAGGAGTTAAAGAGGTAAAAAACAAATGAGCTATAACTCAAGGTAGGAGATTTACAAAACAGGTTTTATGATTGTGGTTGTTTTTTAATTGTCATTTCTTTTGTGTGTGTGTGTGATTGTTATGGATAGAAAAAAAAAGTATGTTTATAGTCAGAAGGAAGGAAGAAGCTGACACTGTGATTCTGCAAGATAATATTTAAGGAGATGTTGAGGGAGAATGAAGAGGGACTGTGGAGACAGGAAGTAGACCAGATGTACAGTCTTCTGTCTGCTACCATCTCAAGAAGGGCAGTGCTTTCACTTTGTCCTTGGCGAATATCAGACTGTCCTAAGATTCTCTGAAAATAGTTGCAAGTGTTTTCTCCACCTTGGCCACAAGGCAGGCATTAGAATAGGACCAACTTGATGGCTGGGCTCTTTGCTCCATCCATACCAGAAAAAGAGAGGGGCGTGAAGAAGGTAATATAGGCGGAGCAGCAGGAAATATTCTTGCCTCAAGCTGACTCTTCCTTCTCCCATTCCAGCACCCATGACCTGTCCTAGCTGCTGCTGGGATCTGTTGTACAGGCAGCAGATAGAGGATGGTTACTGAAATTTGTTTCTTTTAACCCTGTTACTTCTATTAGTCTCGTCCTTTTTTTTTTCTAATCTCATTATATATTTCTTCCAATTTTTCTCTAAGTACATTAGTCAGGATTGGCTAATTGCTAAAAAAAAAAAAAAAAACTAGTGTCAAAAGTGTGTTACAACTTTATTTATTGTTCATTTAACAGTCCTGGCTGAGTGTTTGAATTTGGAAGATGTCTTTCTTCTTCATAGTCAGCCTGGCATCCAGACTCCTTTTATTTATAGCTTTACTTTGTTATTGTCTCCATTAAGCTGGTAGAAGGGAAAATACCACAGAGGAGCACATGGAAGTGTATATGAGCAAAACCTAGAGATAGACAAATGACGCCTGCTCACATTTCATTGGTTACAGCTGGGTCATGTGGCCACATTTAAGTGCAAGGGAGATTGGTAAATGTAATCCTACTGTGTGCAATCCTAGGGAAAAAGAAAAGAGATTTTGATAAACTGCCAGTAGTCTCCAAAGGAAAATCTGTCTATGGAATTAATATATTTAAACAGTTAGATCAAATATTTCAAGCCCTGGCAAGAATAGATGCTATTTATATGTAGAGATAAAACTATGAATCACAATTTCAGTATCATGTTAAAATAGTAAATGTAAATACATCAGTTTATCAAAATTAATTCTTACATGAGTACACAAATGAGATATTTTAAAAAGCCCTCCTTATAGAAATGAATGTTGTGTCCAAAAGGATAATGACTCAAAAAGCATAGTGCCTGATACTACTATTGGTTTTCTTCAATAGCTGCTTGCTAAAAGTATCAAATGATTAATTTATAGATGTAAGAAGCATCTTTGTAGGACAGGGCTTCCCTTGTGGCTCAGCTGGTAAAGAATCTACCTGCAATGTGGGAGACCTGGGTTCGATCCCTGGGTTGGGAAGATGCCCTAGAGAAAGGAACAGCTACCCACTCCAGCATTCTGGCCTCGAGAATTCCATGGACTGTGAAGTCTATGGGGTCACAAAGAGTTGGACATGACTGAGCGACTTTCACTTCACTTGTAAAACAAAATTAATTGTATTCTGGTAAATTTCTAAAATGCATTATAAAAAGACATGAATTAAGATAGTCAAATAAAAACTCATTTTGAACTGAAGAAAAGGTGTCCTTTTCAAGAAAAAATAAGTAAAGGTATAATATTGAGGAATATTTCCACTTTTGCAAAAATTTTTAAAGAGTTTTGATATTTGAATGAACTTACAAGTAGTATAGGCCCCATATTATGTTTTTCACTTGTTTTATCAGTACTGTTTATTTGGAGAGTAGTAAATATTGTCATTTATATGGAGGGTAGTCATGCATCTGATTATTTTATGGGACTGGAATATGGTGTCATAGTATTGTATAAAAATCATTCAGTTTTGTAGAATATTTAGCTAATATTTAGCTCATTATCTGCTAATAATTCTATCACAAAGTTTCAGGTTCCTGTGACTGTGGAACACTTGTGTTTTCATGTACATACTGCGTTGTAGTAAGTGTATGATCGCTGATTTCCTTGAAGGTTAAAACTCCTTTTCGCTTTGAGAATTGGTAGCAATTTAACCAAGTTCTCATGGCATCAGAGAACATTTTAAAATGAAGATACCTTAATAAAAATAGCTCTTCCTACAAGAAAAACTAATGTGTAAGAAGAATGAAAAGTGATTAGCAGGAATCCATCTTGGCTGAACCTGCAGGCTGATCCCTTCTGAGTGATCCCTTCTGAGTGTCTCTGTCAGATCTTTCTTTCTGAGCGGTATAGTGATTTACTTAAACATGCTGATTTCTTATGATTGATTTGTTGACTCTTTTCTTTTCTCACCCACCTTTCCATACATACACACTTTTTTTAAATGAATGTCAAAGATTCCAGTTGTACCGTGTGCTCAGCAATTACTACAGAAGGCAGTTTGATTCTGAGACAGTTGTAGTCTCTGTGAGAGAAATTTAGAATTCACTAAAGCAAATACTTTAGTGAGGGGGCGCCAAAGCTTGACTCATTTAAAACCATTGTGAGCCAAGCTCTAGGAAAGATCCGGTAGTAATCAATCTTGAATGAAGAGCAAAGGGCCAAAACGATCAAAAAGATGTTTTTTCCAAGACAGACCACTGTGATACTAGAAAGTTCTTGCTACTGGGAAGCAGCATGTAAGCCTTTTTGTTTGGGGTTTATGTATTCCTTTTTGTTTACAACTTGAGTGGGTCTTGCCTTTGAAGCCTAAGAATTCTAAAGGAAGCTTTGTTTTAAAAGGAAGAGAAATTGCAAAGCAGAGTAATTTAAGATAATGTAACATAATATACATGCACACTCAAATATAATATACAGACATTTACCAACTGTGGATCATTTAAATATACACTACAGCAGGATTGTTTGAATGAAACATGAGACCAGGGAAATTTTTCAATGAAGCTATGTAGGGAAGTAACATACTGATGTATAATTTTTATATAATTTTCTCATTGCAGAGCTGAGTAACTATATTATGTAATTTAATTAAATCCCCTTTGTTTGTTTTTGCTTTTGTTTTCTTTAGTTTAGGAAACAGAGCCAAAAATATATTGCTGCAGTCTATATCAAAGAGTGTTCTGCCTGTTTTCCTCTAGTAGTTTTGTAGTGTCTGGTCTTACATTTAGGTCTTTTATCCATTGAGTTTTTTTTTTTTTTTTTAATCTGGCTTTGGAGAATGGTCTCATTTCACTTTTTTTACTTGTAGCTGTTCAGTTTGACCAGCACTACTTATTAAAGAGGCTTTTTTCCTCCATTGTATATTGTTGCCTTCGTTGTCATAGATTAATCAGGTGGGTTTATTTCTGGGCTTTCTGTTCTGTTCCATTGATCTGTGTCTGTTTTTTGCCAGTATCATGCTGTTTTGATTACTATAACTTTATGGTATAGTCTGAAATCAGGGAGTATGATTCCTCCAGCTCTGTTCTTCTTTCTCAAGATTATTTTGGTTATTTGGGGTCTTATGTGTTTCCAAACAAATTTTAAAACTCTTTTTTCTAGTTCTGTGAAAAATGGCCTTGGTATTCTAATTAGGGATTTTACTGAATCTGTAGATTACCTTGGGTAATATAATCATTTTTACAGTATTTATTCTTCCAACCCAAGAACATGGTGTATCTTTCCATTTGAAATATTTGTACATAGATACTACATTGAAAATCCTCCTAATTCTTATTTTTCAAAAGAGTTTGAATCGTGGCAGGTCTCTTTTGCTGCTGTTGTTTCTGGTGTCTGAAATCTGCTTATCCTATTGGCACCCTGTGATCAGAGCTGCCATCCCCTCTCAGATGATGACTACAGTAGTCTTCTACTTGCCTCTCTGTTTCCCCTCTTTTCCCTGTTGTGGTCTGCCTTCCACACAGCAGCCATAAGGTATTTAAAAAGTTCTTACCACCCTCCTCAAAATTCTGCAAAGGCTTCTCATCATACATTTTCTCCAGCTTTTTTGAAACATAATCGACATTTTACATGTAAATTTAAAGTATTCAATATGATTTGATACATTTATGTATTGCAAAATGATTACCACCAGAGCATTAACTATCACCTCCATCACCCCATATAATTGTGTGTTAGTCACTCAGTCGTATCCAACTCTTTGTGACCCCATGTACTGTAGCTTGCCAGGCTCCTCTGTCCATGAAATTCTCCAGGCAAGAATACTGGAGTGAGTTTCCATTTCCTCCTTCAGGGGATCTTCCCTACCCAGGAATCGAACCCCGTCTCCTGCACTGTAGGCAGATTCTTTACTGTCTGAGCCACCAGGGAATCATTTATTTTTTATGGTGGGAATGTTTAAGATCTACTCTGTTAGCAACTTTTAATGTATACGGTATACAGTATTTGGATCCCCAGATGTTATTGGTCTTATAACTGAAAGTTTGTACCCTTTGATCAATATTTCCCCATTTCTCCCTCTTAGAAATAAATCCAAACTCTTGACCCAGGTTCTGCAGGATCTTACACAACCTGGCTCCGCTTAGTTCTTATAGCACTCTTCCTGCATCTTACTCCAAGTCAGCCTCAAACATAAGAAGTTAATTCACATCTCAAAGCCTCTGTATTTACAGCACCACCTCTTTCCTGGAGTATCCTTGTCTGATTCTTTAAATAGCTAGCATCCTCCATGTTATTTAAGTCTCTGCTCCAAACTCATCTCCTCAGAGATGTTTCTCTGACCACCTTACAGAAAATAGTGGTTTCCTCTTGCCCTGTTATCTTCTCATTTAAAATTTTATATTAAATATGTGACATGTGAGGTTAAATAATTTAATATAAATTAATATTTAGTTCATATTAAGTTTAATATTTTAACTAGGTATTTGGTTACTGTATGATTACCTTATTAAAATGTAACTTTCATGAGGGTGGGAATTTTGCATGACCTATGGGGCACTGAGTAACTTAATTTTGTCTCAGAATAAACATCTTATATCCTTTCCCCATCTCCAATCCCACTACTACTACTTTAATTCAAACTCCTATATGCCCTCTCATTGATTATCACATTATGACCAACTATCTGCTTTTCCTGATTCTGATCATAATCTTCTATAACCCTTCCTATGGTTTATTTTATCATTCACTATCAGTTTAAAGTTTCTCAGTGGGGTACCATAATGATAAAATTTGTACTACACAGCCTGACAGGATCTTCATCATCTGGAGCCTTGCTGGGCATTCTGAAGCAGCCTTAATGTTTTCCAGCATGTTTCCAGTTCTGTTCTACCCCTACATCATATTACTGCTGATTTTGTGCTTAGAATTATGCCACTATCCACTATGAATGCCCTTGAAGATTGAAAGCACATTTTGCCATTATGAAGTCTCCCATGACTTTTTTATTTCATAGGAACTGCCATAGAATCCCTGTTTATCTCTATTAAGGCATTTATCATATTATCACTTAAATACACGTTGACACGTTGATTTCTCTCAGTACCTTCTGAAGACCAAAAGCTGAGTCTTGCTGTTGTTGTTGTTCAGTTGCTAAGTCGTGTCTGACTCTTTGAGACCCCATGGAGTATAGCTTGCCAGGCTCTTCTGTCCACTGTCTCCCAGGTTTTGCTCAAATTCATGTCCGTTGAGTCGGTGATGCTATTTAACCATCTCATGCTCTGCCGCCCTCTGAGTCTTGCTAGTATTTGCATATCCTCAGCATCTAGAACCAAGCCTGTGACATAATAGATGTTCAGTACATATTGATAAATTTCACCAGAAAAGAACATTTTCTAACCTGATATGTCTCTTTTCTGTTCATGATTAAGGCACTGTATCACTTTTTTTTTCTTTTAGTTAAGAATGAGTGAGACAGTCTCTTTTCTTATTTATAAGTTCTTCCTGTAAAGACTTTTATTTTGTTCTAAGAAACATAGGATTTCATGAACTTTATTTTGAACAAAAATCTATTGTATTGAGGGCTTCTGAGGTGATGCTAATGGTAAAGATTATCTACCTGCCAATGCAGATGACATAAAGAGATGTAGGTTTGATCTCTGGGTTGGGAAGATCCCCCGGATGAGGGCATAGCAATCCACTCCAGTATTCTCACCTAGAGAATCCCTTGGACAGAGAAGCCTAGCAGGCTATAGTCCATAGCAATTCAAAGAGTCAGATACGACTTAAGCAACTTAGCACACATGTACAACCTTTAAAAAGAAGATAATGTAGGGAATCCATATGCTTGCTTCTTGCTGAGAAGCCATTTCTTAATCTATAGATTTACTTTTGATACCCAAGTTCTTCAACATGGAATTGAAGAGAATTTCAAAAATGTTTTAGAGATTGTGGTGCCAGAGACAGGAAGATTTTCCAGATTTGTCTGTTGCTTCTGTAAGTATACTAAGGTGAATTCTTGGATATATAGATTAGAAATATAAAAATCAAAGAGCGCCAACCTAAATAAAGCTCAGACACTACTGCTGTGTTCCTTTTGCCTCAATTCATTTGGAATCCCAGAAAGATGAGGTCCAGTCCACACTGGCCCTTTCTTTCTTTCCTTTTTGAAAGCATTATTACCAGCAACGCTTCTAACCTTCCCAGAGATTTATCATCGGCCTTATCTGTCATCTTCTCTCCCCTTTTCTAATGCCATTAAAAAAGCATAAAATTCCTATCCTTTTCAATGCAGTGGTTATATATAGTATCAAAACTATATTGGGTTTAATAAAAAGTAAGCACTGCTCAAAGAATATATTTTAAAAATTAATATGCTTCCTCAAAATTTGTGTGACTGTCATAGAAATGTATTTCACTAAAATTTAATTTAACATTTTTTACATTACAAATCATGGTCTATTTGCTCTTGACCAGGTCCCATCTGCCTTAATTGCCTATGATGGGTCTATTTTTATATCAAGATATTTTTGCCTATTAGTGCAGCATACAATTTTGCCACATCAGTGCCTATACATGCATTAAGACTTCTATATGTAAGACTGGAATATTTGTCTTTGTAGACAAATTATTGTGACTGTTTCTTTACTTGAATTTTTTTCAGCTCAGTTTTTAATCATCTCGTAAACACAGACTTATTACATATATTTCAGGCCTGGAGGATTTAGCAAATTTATGCCACTTCATATTCCAGAAGGTTAGCAGAATACAAGTGACAAGCCATAAAAGTTAAACTGATTTCTAGAATTCACTCCAGGGTACACAAAGATATGTCAGCTCAGAGAGAGAAATCAAAGCAGTGTATGAGGACTGACTGACCCAGTTGGATCAGACATGAGTTGTGAAGGAATTCCAAATGATAAGGGTTTCTTGAGCTTTTTTTTTTTTTTGGTCCAACTCAACTGATGGAGTGAACAAGGATACTTGCAACTTAACTCAGAATTCTCCTGAGTCACAATTACAGATACACAGTACAACATGGCACACAGCCTGCTCCAAATCCAAAAAGAAAGAAAATGGGAAAAAGTTGTTCTGCTTTGTATGACTCATACTTTACTTTTATGTGACTCATATTTTACCTTTCCCTGGAAGAAAACTAGCATTTATTATAATTAACTAGATTTTGGACTCTCCCTGGATGCTGTAGTTTAGTATATTTAAAAATGAAAGTTATACAAATATTTTGCATCTATCCATTTTTCTTTTCAAATATATATGACTCAGATCTATATTCATGTAGCACCAATAGTGGCCTCTATCATTGCATTAACTGTGTTACCTTATAACATATATATTTCTAATACATCTGACCTCTTCGGTATAGTGTAAGCTGTTTGCAGCCAGAATCCATAATTTAATCATCATTATATTCTTAGTGTCTAACAGAATTCTTGGTGTGAACCTAATGTTTAACAAATGTTACTGAATTAGATTCTAGAAAGCGTAATAAGTAAACTGATAATTGATAGCAATCTGAAAATTAAACGGGAGCTCAATACATGCTTTGTTAAAGGAATTTATTAATAGTGCCTCTTAAGGAAAAGTGCAGTTCTTCAGTCTATTCAGGCTCTCTTTTCTCAGTATTCTCCATTTCTTTGCTTCCATGTCTCATCAGATGAATCCAGATCTAACTAGGCCCATATGTCTTTGTAATCCACTGTCACGTTTCAAATGACAAAAAAAGTGAATAAAGAAAACTTTAAAAGTGGCGTCAAAAGAACCTCATGAGGTTCACACTGAACAAAAACAAAGCAAAGGAAAAAAAAAAAAAGAATTCCATCCTTTTTTTTCAATGTTCATCAAAAATCAAGCAAAATATTTCCTAACACTGTATGGTCTAATGAAAGAGCACTCTTCAGAGCATGGTATATAACTGAACTTAACAAATCTGAACTTCAGTTACAAACCAGACTCAAGAAAAAATAAATTGCCTGTCAGAATAGTATAAAGCATGATGCTTCTCACAACAAACAGATGGCTGGTAAGGTTTGTAAATAGGTAGATAATAGATAGGTAGCTAGATAGATAAGATAGATAAAATAGAGAAACTTTATAAGCAGTCTGGTAAAAAGAAGACAGTTAGGTTTTGTTTTAAATGATTACATTTTTGAACATGGAATCTACCCTCTCATTTCAATACTAATCTCATCACCACAGTCCAGATCTAGATGCTCCTTTTTTAAAGTGACTTTCTCTAAGAGTTGCTTCCACATTTAATCATGCATCCTTCCAATTCACTTTTAATACCATTACTGGATCAATCGTTCTAAAAAATAAACTTGATTATGTCACATGTCACATCTTTTGTTGGAGCCCTCTGGCTTTCAGGAGGAGTCTAAGCATGGCTTACTATGCTTCTTAATTTTTCTACCCTCGCCTGCCTGTCAGCCTCCTTTCCCCATGTCCCACTTAACCTCTGGACCACAGTGAACAATCTTCTGCTTTACATGTGTTCCTCATTCATTCATGTAGTAAACACTTGTTATCAAACCTACTCTGTGCCACACACTATATTAGGTGTTGGTAGTGGGAATATGAAATGCTCTCCCTCCAAGAGCTCACAGCTCCTTGATGAAGACAGTATGGGGAGGAACATCTAACACAGGGTGAAAACTGGACTTTGAGAGGCCAGAAGAATGCTCATTATGGGTGTCTTCCTGGAAGGTGTTGCCTGCTGCTGCTGCTAAGTCGCCTCAGTCGTGTCCAACTCTGTGAGACCCCATAGACGGCAGCCCACCAGGCTCCCCCGTCCCTGGGATTCTCCAGGCAAGAACACTGGAGCGGGTTGCCATTTCCTTCTCCAGTGCAGGAAAGTGAAAGTGAAGTCGCTCAGTCGTGTCCGACTCTTAGCGACCCCGTGGACTGCAACCCACCAGGCTCCTCCATCCATGGGATTTTCCAGGCAAGAGTGCTGGAGTGGGGTGCCATTGCCTTCTCCGGGAAGGTGTTGCCTAGCCCAAGTCAAAAATAACGTAGTTTGCAATTGTGATCATCCAGGCTCTATCTTCCTAGAAAACGTCCCTCCTTTCTTTGGCTAACTTGTCCTTTAAACTCAACTCAATGTTCCCTCCCCCGGGAAGTTTTGATTAACTTCCCAGTGTGGTAAGAACTGTCCATGTGCCTCCACAGATTCTTGTCTTTATCTGCATCACAGCATGACTTTTTCTTGTTGGTTTGCCTGTGAGCTCCTTCTGCATACGGGCTTTATGTTTTTTCTTGTATCCCTAGTGCATTCCCTATGACACAAAGAGCCTTTCTTTTAATGTTTGTTTAATGTTAATTTCTCAAAAAATTAACTGGCTAATGAATTAAGATCTGTAATCTCAGTCGGAAAACATTTTAGAAGTCATATAGGCCAACATCCCCTTGAGTCTATCATGTTCATGACAGGATAGGCATTCAGCTTGTGCTTCAGCACATCCATTGACAAAGAGTGCATTATGTTCGAAGATGTGCAGAAAACAAATGCTGTGACTGAGTATCCTAGAAGCCATATACGCTTAGTGTATTTAGGACAAGACTGTAATCAGAACATGTTCAGAGGCAGAGCTTCAGTCACATAGCTTGTGTTTGCAGAGGAGGAGTTGTTCATCAAAAGATAAAGAGACTGAGCAGATCAGACAAAGAGGCAGAAAAGAGCACAGTGGCATCTTGCTTATAATTTCGCAGGACTTCATCCTTCCTTCTATCTTAAATAGCTAAAAGGAGATCCCATTTATGGAACACCATCAAGTATTTACTTTTTAAATAAATCCTTAACTTCCAAGTCTCCACCATTTTTTTTCATGACTTCCATTTTCTTTTACAACTTTTGGGGTTTTAGGGGGGTTATTCTAGCATCTTATTTTGTGATATATAGCACAGCCTCCAGGTTTACCTGGGTCATGGCCCTGCTCCCACCTCCTTTAAAGAAATCTCTGAAGCATACTGTCCTCGAGTACTAATTGCTGTACTTGTAGCCCCTTTAATGCGCAACCAGTGCCTTCCCTGTAAGGTGGTCCTCAGGTGTCTAGAACTAAAGGATCTTCATTTAGTAATGGTGCCAGTAAATACTTATGACAATCTGGAATTCTACAGAACAGTCCTTAGATTTGCACCCAAAGGAGATTTACGTGTGTTATTATGTGACACTGGACAAAGTCTTACAGGTCTGGAATCAGATTTCAAGCAGAAAAAGTTTGAAACAAAATTGTTATTTGTCAAATTCCAAGTGACAATTTGCCTCTTAAACTTTTATCCTAGTACTTAAATTTATGTCTAAGGAAGATTTTATTAAACTTATTGTGACTGAATTTCTCTTTATATGGTAAAGGAAAATTACTGATGTAGGGGTCAAAATTTATCTGTTCAGTGACCTGATGCTTATGAAAGTAATGCTCAGATTTTGTTCATGTCTAAGTTTGAACACCTAGTAAATGAGAAAGCCAGCATTCAATCCTGATTTTCTGATTAGAAATCTATTACTTATCTCACTGTATCTCTAGTATGTAGGTCCTTAGTGAGATATCATCAGTAGAAGCTGAAGCTTCAGAGCTTTAATTTAAATACTATTTAATTTAAAATTTAATTTAAATACTATTCATTTCTGATATGTATATTTATTGGTTCTTTGGCATCTGGTCCCATCACTTCATGGGAAATAGATGGGGCAACAGTGGAAACAGTGTCAGACTTTATTTTTCGGGGCTCCAAAATCACTGCAGGTGGTGACTGCGGCCATGAAATTAAAAGACGCTTACTCCTTGGAAGGAAAGTTATGACCAACCTAGATAGCATATTCAAAAGCAGAGACATTACTTTGCCAACAAAGGTTCGTCTAGTCAAGGCTATGGTTTTTCCAGTGGTCATGTATGGATGTGAGAGTTGGACTGTGAAGAAAGCTGAGCTCCGAAGAATTGATGCTTTTGAACTGTGGTGTTGGAGAAGACTCTTGAGAGTCTTGGACTGCAAGGAGATCCAATCAGTCCATTCTGAAGGAGATCAGCCTTGGGATTTCTTTGGAAGAAATGATGCTAAAGCTGAAACTCCAGTACTTTGGCCACCTCATGCGAAGAGTTGACTCATTGGAAAAGACTCTGATGCTGGGAGGGATTGGGAGCAGGAGGAGAAGGGGATGACAGAGGATGAGATGGCTGGATGGCATCACTGACTTGATGGACGTAAGTTTGAGTGAACTCCGGGAGTTGGTGATGGACAGAGAGGCCTGGCATGCTGCGATTCATGGGGTCGCAAAGAGTCGGACACGACTGAGCGACTGAACTGAATTGAACTGAAGTTCAGAAATATATACAACAGTGAAATATAGATTGTATACCATAGTTTCATAAAGCTCCTTACCCAGTTTAATGTAATAGATTGTTTTCAGTGGAATGGGTATATGAAGTTAGAGTCCTTATCTGGATTGCCTCCTTTTCCTGTACCTCATTCCACCAGTTTGACTGCTTGGTGAAAGATCTAGCAGTGGAATGGATGTAGTAGGTTTGGCTTCTCATTCCAGATCTCCCTGGAAGAATCTAACTTGGTCAAATAATTTACTCTCTCTCTGGCCTCAGTTTTTCAATATGTAGCAAACTGTACATTGAATCCTATTGCTAAAAGTTTTTAAATAAGAGCCACAAAATAATAACAACAAATAACAGGTAACATTTGTTGGGTACTTTCAACTTGCCTGGAACTCTGCTTTACCTGTTTTACCTTATCTGATTCTACCAGTGCCCTAGCACTGGCTTGTTGTGTACTCTGCGTTCATTATCATCAGAAATAATTATGCCTTCACCAGCTCTCTTGATGTGAATTGTTTATTAGTCATGGTGTGTGATGAAGAATGAATCATCCTGAAAAAAATAAAAGGATGAATCATCCTTATTGGTATTTTACAATCAATCTGAAAAGAGCAGAGAAGACATGAAACAATTATTTGGATTTTCAGATATTCATGTCATCTTAATTTTTTTTCTTAATTTTTTTTTTAATTTTTGTACAGAGATGAAGAGAAAATATATAGAGTTATAGTCAGTTAGTCAACAACTGTTTAAGCTTAGAACTCCTCAACACTTGGAAGTAGAGATATGGATTCTACATAAATTTCTATTTTTAGGGGCCAAAACAGAAGTTTCTGTTGTGTAGTACTGACATGGATAGTTAATAGTGTAAGGCGTAATTGTGCCTGCATGGAAAGGGGAAACAATATTCATAAGCTTAATTTTATTATATAACTGGTTGTTTTATTCTTTGTTCATCCTTGGATATCTATCAGTACAAAACTATAATTCAGTGTTTTTATTGAACTGGCACATTGCATGATGACAGGGCAGAATGTATCACAGAAAACATCCTAGAACTGTTCATGCCAAGTGCATTATGAAAATGGAGACATGTCTGTCTGGCACACAATATATTTTTCCTTTAGATTTTCCAAGCTTTCTTTGTTTCTCCCTTTGCCAATTTTTTAGAGTATTTAATGGTGCCTGGTAATAACTATAATCAGGGACTATTTCTGTGCTTTGTGATCTTTCTAATGTTGTAATCCAAAGAAAAACAGTGAGATTTGTGGTTTTATGGGAATCCCAAGAGGAAAAGTTATACTTTACTAAATGACATTTTCAGCACGCATGTCAACTATCTAGATATTAAATCATTTAGTTACTTCTTTGAGGGCTTTGCTAGTTCAAACCATCACATGTACACACCATGCCTGCTACCGCACATCCATCTCCAAATTGATCTAACAGATAAAGAAGATTATAACTAGATTTAAGATACTTCAGGCAAGTGTACTTTTGTCCTAAACCATTAATGAATGCCAAGAAGTACCTAAAATAAATATTCTAAAGGCATCTTGAAGATGTTGATAAACTGGCCAAGGACTAGTCTCTGTTTTCACAGTATGCAGTAGGTTTTTTTTTTTTAATCACAGACAATGGGTAACTTTAAACATTCTTCTGAAATATTTCTGCTTCCTTCAAGTAGGATTAGACACAACAGAGAACTGGCATGTTCCCAAGAAGCTCACTGAAAGCACTCACTGAACTCCATCCCATCGTTCATAAATATCTTGGGTTAAGGCAGTGAAAGACTCAGCTTCTGTTTGTGAGATTGAGCACCTTGAGCTATCAAGATAATTGTTTTAATGCTTTACTCCAGTTATTCTATAAGAGTATTTCTTGTATGTATTTCTGTCACTCCCCACTCTTTTCTGAGGTCCTATGCGGCAGGTTTGCCTGAAAGTACCAATCTTCAAACTTCAGTATGTCAGAGTAACTTGTTAAATCTGTTAAAATACCAATTTCCAAGCCCTAAAACCAGAAATTCTCACTTTCTGGGATGCAGATGTGCCATGTTCTCAGTCATATTCGACTCTTTGCGACCCTATGGACTGTAGCCTGCCAGGCTCCTGTGTCCATGGAATTCTCCAGGCAAGAATACTGGAGTGGGTTGCCATTTCCTTCTCCAGGGGATCTTAGTGACCCAGGGATCAAACCCACATCTCCTGTGTCTCCTGCACTGTAGGCTGATTTTGGCTGGAAACACTTCAAGTTACAATGGAATGGATGATCATCACCGAAGGCCATTTTAGCTTCATGATTTTAAAGCTTTTTTCTCTTAAAGGTATTTCTAAACCTGTGTGTTGCACAGTCACTATTATGTATGCAAAGTCTTATTTGGGTCTAGAAGTTTGTTCTGCTTGATGTTATTTTTCGTATGCTCTCAATGGAGTTAGAACTTAAATCTCTGTTCTCTCATGCCTGAAAATTAGGTTTCAGAATGAATCTTCTCTCGTTGATTGGGTTTGTGTGTGTGTACATCTGGCTGGCTGTGACACCATGAACTGTAGCCAGCCAGATGTCTCTGTCCTTGGGATTCTCAAGGCAAGAATACTGGAGTGGGTTTCCATTTCCTTCTCCAGGGGATCTTCCTGACCCAGGAATTGAACTCACGTCACCTGCAACTAGTTGAGCTACTGTTGGCCAAATACCCATAGCTGACAGAACCAATCTGGAGGTGTTAAATAATTTAACATTCAACAAATGTTTGCAGCCTACACATGGCTTAGACACTAAAGAATCTGCCTGCAATGCAGGAGACCCGGGTTCGATCCCTGGGTTGGGAAGATCCTCTGGAGAAGGAAATGGTACCCCCTCCAGTGTTCTTGCCTGGAAAAATCCCATAGACAGAGGAGCCTGGTGACTATAGTCCATGGTGTCACAAAGAGTTGGACGTGGCTGAGTGACTAAAACTTTCAAAGATTCTTTTTTCATATTTATCCATCAGTGAAATGAATCAGAGAGTATAGCCATGATCAGTGGATTCAACAGCTGGTGTGAGAAAATCATGCATGTTCTTACCAAGGAGCATTAGATTGAGAAATCCAGGTCTAAGCCTTATAAGGCTTAGAAAACTGGAAGAACTGGAATTTTAACAGCTGGCATTTTGATGAAATAAGAAATATCTGTCCTTAGAGAACTTTCAAATATCAAGAGGAAATTGTTTAATAATAAGAGGTAGCAGAGATTGAAGCTCACCACTCAAGTCTATAACAATATTTCTGGTGGCACAAGATCTTCTCTTGACATTTTTTCCAATGGTATATCTTAATTGGGAAGAATACTGGGGCCCTGCATTATGTCACATAATAGCCATGATATGATAGAGTCAAGTGAAATATTTCATTCTCATACAAAATAGATATTCGAACTTCTTGGATTTCTTTTTAAAAATCCGTATTACAGATATCTATATCCTCATTCATGTTGTATTGGAACTTCTTAGATTTCTTTCTAAAAATCCGTGTTACAGATATCTATATCCTCATTCATGTTGTCATTTGTGCTTAGCCCTAACAGCTAAGATCTCATTGCAACATATTATGAATTATAACTCAATGCCTTGGACTTAGTACTGTTTTTAAAAACTTGGGAATTTCCTTGCTCATGTTATCAAGCTAGGCTTTTGGGAAGAGGAGAAGGTGGAGAGTTCCGGTAGCTTCTCAGCTTGCTTTATCCATCCAGAAGATTGTGCAGCAGATGTCTAGCTGTTCAGTGCTTAGGAGCAGGAGGTTATGTGATCTTTTGCAATATGGAGAGAGGAGAGTTTTTCCCTTTACACAGTAGGAATGGGATGTTACAATCCCTGCTACCTCACAAATTTCTTTTATAGACTTGGAGAGGATTTGCCTTTCTCTCAGTTTTCTTATCACCTTTAATTCCACAAGCATTGTTTTCAGAGATTCAGGTAAAAGTAATACTATACATCAGGAAGAAGAAATTAAAGGAAGTTGTGATGACTTTTAACTATGTTCTAACACCATTCTGAAGAGTAGAGATTATCTGTGATCCCAAAACACTGATTGGGTGTTTAAGTGAAATTTATCATGAATGGGTGGTATTTTAATAATATCATGTTGTTATTTTAAGGGAGTAGGTCTAAATAATGTCTCCTCTGATTCCAGATGCTTTTCATTAAAACTGAAACATATCTTTCCAAATCATATTTTCTGTCAAAAAAGTTTTGCCAGAGCAATGCCAGTTCTAGCTTGAAATCTCCTCAAATGCTTGTCACTTAATAGATAGTTAGGCTCTGTATGTTTCAAAAGCCCAACAAATTAGAAAGTGAAATATGACTAATTACCTATGTTTGAAGGAGTATTATCTGAATAGTCTCATCAGGAATCCAGATGATGCATTTTAGATAATAAATTCACTTTATTTGTACATCTAATAGCAATTGAAGTCAGTGTAGCCAGCCTTGCCTTTCTTCCAACGTTAGTTTTTATCGACTAACTATAAAGAAAGAATTAAAAACTTGAAAGTATTAAAGACTAAGGAATTCACTTTTGCATACCTGTTCTCTTGAAAACAAATTATCATAATGTTTTAAGTAGATGATTATCAAGTAACACACTGCTCATTTCAGTGTTGGATTTTTAGGTTCAAGATGAAGATTTTTAGCCACTGAGAAATCTTTTCCACCTCTCTCTGGGGGAAAACTTGTGACATTTTGCTGGAAGTTGTGGGTGCTCATATTATTTTATGTCCTTTGAATGTCTGTGGCAAGAACTCCCAGAGGTAAACATGGACTGAAATGCAAATCTAAGTATTTTCCAAATCCTTTTAGAGATGTTAATAAACGTAGCATCAAATGAAGGTTCTGTAGCCAATTACTTGGGATGCTTCGCACACCAGTGCCCTCCCCTGAGATTGCCGTGTGCAGTAAAAGAGCAAAAGCTGTCAGGAAACTTGTATTATACATGCCCATGTAACTCAGCATTGCCCAAGCTTATTTGAACACTTTACTGCTAGTGGTCTTTCTCCCAAAAATGTAATCGAAGACTAATCATGAAAAAATGTCAGACAGATTTCAACAGAGAGACATCTATAATATACCTGGCCAGTATTTTTTAAGGTCATCCACAACAAAGAAAGTCTGAGAACCTCTCACAGCCTGAAGGAACCTGAAGAGACATGGAACTAAATGTAATGTAGAATCTTAGATGAGATTCTAGAACCAAAGAAAAGATTAGGTAAAAACTAAGGGAATCTAAACTATGAACTTTAGTTAATAATAATGCATCAGTACTGTTTCATTAATTATAGCAAATGAATCACACTAATATGTTAATGACAGGAGAATTTGAGTGCAGAAGATACATAGGAACTCTATATTATCTGTTCAAATGTTTCTATAAATATGAAATTGCCCTAAAAATAGAAAACCTGTTAATCTTTTTAAAGCAATATTAACAAGTCATGTACTTCTTTGTGGGAAAGTTTTTCTATTTATAAGTGTTCACTCTGCACAAAAACAATAGTTTGGCCCATTTAAGAATGTGGGGATCTTATTTAAGCTGTTCTGGTACAGAAAAAGTAGAGAAATCAAGGCACGTAAAGGTAAGGATGCTAAGCCAACAGTCTCACTAGCAATAAAATATTGTGATCAAGGTCACAGTTTGAATATAGATCATTTTTTCAGCCCATTAGACATACGGAGATGCCGGAACAATTCAGAAGAAACACAGTCCTCAGACTCCCAATTTAGGTCCTTTCTTATTTGACTAGAATACAGTGGCGGAGTGGGATCTAGAACATTGCAGAACCATCTTTATAAAGGATTCTGTTTTCAGATGTACACATGGAGTGGTTAGTTCTTAGGACACACTCCTCCCATTAGGCTCTCCTGTCCCAAACATTGGCTATGCCTGTCTTGGAACGTTCAACCATTTCTCTGTGATACATGGGCAGAAATTTGTAAGTCACTCTTATTATTGGACTTACCAGGTTTTCAGGCTCCTCTTCATATGCCAACAATTCCAGAAAAACTACTGAAAGTATTTCATATGTAATGAGTGGTGGTATGATGACTGTTGGTATTATTATAATAACAATGGCAAAGGTAGAAACTACTATTTATTGAGCTTGTTGGGGGCTGTGCTGAGTCCTTACTTTGTTTAAATTTGCAACAAAGCAATAAACTAGGCATCATTGTTCTCATTTTACAGATAAAGATACTCTTGCATGCACGCAGTTCTTTATACATTGTCAGTGATGTGGGGATGCACTTTGATTTATTCAGAAGCCCTTCAATCAATGTTTTAAAAGCTAAATTGCTTAAATCCTGTTTAAATACTCATAGGGAAGATAAGTATAACCCTTATGGGAAGCAATTGTGGGGGTGTGGGGAGGGGCTTTGGCGTTGTCAAATTAGTTCAAATGAGTTAACTCGTGTAGTTCTTGGTATGAACAGAAAATGAGAATAGGGACCTTAGAGTAGCATTGAAATTCAGTAAAATAATAATAACAAGATTCTTGCTAGAAATCTGATAGAAAGCTTACTTTCGTGACAGCTTTATTTATTTGTGATGTCTCTAAACAGAACGTGGTAGCTAGAATTGGATTTGTTTTCATAGACTTTTTGTTTGTTTATTTGGAGGGTTTGGGTTGAGTTACTATTTTGGGGAAAAAAAAAAAAAAGGAAAATGTTCTTAGCTTCCATCAGAGATTCTGATTGTCTATGTCATCATCAGGGTGGGGACAATAGACCATCAGTGAAGCCACATTGCTGGCAACAGCATTTCAAAACAGTGATGTATCACTTCTTGTCAACTAGATCTGTAAATTTAGTGGCTTCAGTATATAAGTGAAGGCTGTGCTGTACCTACTGTTTCCTTATTAACACATGCAGAATACCTACTCCATGACTTATTCAAACTTTACTATAATTTATGGCCACCTAATGAATATTAATGACTTAACTGAATTGACTTAATTGTGACATAATACTGTAAGTTGTGACATAGGCCTAATATTATATTTATTCTCTATGTAAGATTTATACCAAGAGAAAATGCCATTCCCTTTTTAATCTATAGATAGAGCTTAGAAAAGTTTGCTGAAAAATTAAGTCAAAACTCTCTTTCTCTTAATATTCAGTATCCAGAAAGATATATCTTCCTCTGGTTTGAATTAAACATCTTTTAAATTGAAAAGACTAATATACTGACCATTGTCTTTTCTAGATTTCACAGAGAGTTGTGGTTTTAAAGAGTATTTGGGATAATCTTCCATAATCCAGCATGTCCCCTGAGCCATTCTTTTCCCTACTGTTTTCTATCCAGTTTTCTCATATTACAGATTTTCCCTATTTTCCTTGTTGAGTCAGTGTCATATGTCAATGAAAGTTAGCTCAGATATGTCCTTAAATGCCAAACACTAGTTTTAAAAAATAGAGTATATGAAACTAATGGTGATCTTATATGAAAAAAAAAAAAAAATAGATATTCCGGAAAAGGTCTGTTAAAAACTAAGGTGTTAACAGTAGCTACCTCTTGATATTAAAAGTGGGTTATTGAATGTGTTTTGTTGACCATCAGTTGCTGGTGAGTTTGCTGTCAATTTTCCCTATTTTAGTACTTCAGATAATCTTTCTCCAAGGTCATGGCTGCCATTTTTCTTCTTCCAATCACAGGAAACATCCCAGGACATTGAAGAATGGCAGATGATCGGAAAGATGAAGCAAAGGCGCCTCACTGGACCTCAGCTCAACTTACAGAGGCATCCGCCCAACCACACCCACCGGAGATCAAGGATCAAGGTGGGGCAGGGGAAGGACTTGTCAGAAGCGCCAATGGATTCCCCTACAGAGAGGATGAAGAGGGCGCCTTTGGAGAACATGGGTCCCAGGGCACCTACTCAAATACCAAAGAGAACGGAATCAACGGAGAACTGACCTCAACTGACAGAGAAACAGCAGGTAACTAAGGGCTCTTCTGTCACCAGTGCTTGCTTTGTGCTTTGAAGTCTGTTTACGCTTCAAGTGAATTAGTTTACAGCACTGATCTTTCTCTAGTGCTAGGACTGAGATGCTAGTTAGTCAAGGGAAATAGACACCGAAAGGAGAGAAAAATCATAGGAACTAGCCTGACATTCCCCCAGATCAGTTATATTCTCAATCTTACCTCCTTTTTAATTTTTAATTTATTTATTTTTGGCTGTGCCCAGCAGCTTGCAGGATCTTAGTTCTCCTACTGGGGATCAAACCCATGGCCCTCACAGTGAAAGCTCAGAGTCCTAACCTCTGGACCACCATGGAGTTTCCATTTACCACCTTAATTTTAGTAGACAAACGGCTTGGTGTGTGTGTGTTGCTAATAACTGTCAGCATTTTAAATCACTGAAAAAAAAAAAAACTTCACTAACTGGGATTCTCTTGAATGATATTGGACTTAAATCTGATTAATTGATAAGAAGCACATTTACTTTTTAGGGCAGGAAGAAATGTAGTCTGTCTCCCAGCCTTAAAAAGGAAAAAAGAAAGGAAACCAGCACATGCATACACGGGAACTATTTAATACTTCTTTGGATAGCTTTTTAGAACTAATATACAGATGCTTAAAGGATAACAGAATATAATTTAATCTTAAAGTATGATTTCTACCACAGGTTTGTTGACGATATTGTCATTAATGGCTTAGAGAACCATTCAGTTCAGTTCAGTCTCTCAGTCACGCCCGACACTTTGCTATCCCACAGACTGCAGCACATTAGTCTGCTCTATAGTTCTTTCTCTGTAATTCAGAATTTAATGTATTTGAAGGCAATAATTTGCTATCCAAATGCTACTCCATGCTACTCCAAAAACAGTAAGTAAACTGCTAGTAAGAACGGCTCTGTCTGCTTCAAGATCATCCCTTACTTATTCAAGGGTCAGTTTTCTACAGTCAATTGGTTAGCCACACATCCACTGTACACTCAGTTCAAAAAATATATTTAAATTTTAATGGGAAAGTATGAAAGGCATTTCAAATAACTGAAATTACATACATACATACATACATACATACAGTGTGATTCTTTTCATTTAACAAACTACTGCTGAACATTTTCTACGTATAAGCTGTGCCAGGACGACTGCAAAGAATGGGCTCTGAACTTCCCAGAGCAGTTGATCTAGTAGCACACATGAGACCTGTGTGTACAGTTAATTGAAATACAGAACACAGAACATTAAGTGCCACATGAGCAGTATAGAAAGGCAAAGTTGAAGAGGGGTCGTTTCCAAACCAAGTTCCCAAATCATGTACAGAAGCATCTTGAGGTTCCACAGCAGATGCACAAGAGTGTGGCAGAGTGTTTTTAAATACCCAGATGAAATTCTGTGATATTCAATAGCTGTCAAATACTTCATGAACTATTAATTTAAGATAGTTTGGTTTCAACATTAGGTCGTACCACATTCTTCTTCATGATGTCCTGTCTTTTTGAAGCTGGGATTTTGGGGTCTTTTCGAAGTTGCTGTGATAAAAAAGCAAATACCCTGTAGAAATGTATGTGGAACAGAAAAAAGAGAGTGGCAGTGTGCAAGCTAACTCAAGGATTTGAAAAGCTGTGCAGTGCCCTATAGACACCCATGTCCCATTAGTAAGAAATTGTGGATAAGAATGAAATAAAAATACTGTTTTTACTTTTCATGGTTATAGGGAAGATGAGGTAGAGTATATAAAGTAAATGATTCAAGAAATACTGTCTATTAAGTACCATTGTTATTGGGATTATCAGAGGTGGTAGTGGTATTCATATAGACAACAGGACACCCTCGATCAGGAACTATTTTTCTACAGTCAAGTGTAATACAATTTGAAGAGGGTGTGACTTGGGTATCAGGAGCACTAACTGGGAAAATTTTGAAGCGATTGAGGCATGAGGAGTTGAGAACATGTTAGAAAAAAATGATTGTGGGAATAAAGGAGATAATGTGAGAAACCAAGATTTTTCTCATCATTGTCCCCTACAGCACTTGACATTATACCTCAAGGACTCAACAAATGTGTGTTGAGTGAGTAGTTGAGTGAATGATACAAAAAGAAGAAAGTTCTTTTCAAATTTATGGGGGAAGCTATTGAAAAGCCTTAACTTTGTCTCTTGAACTCTCACCAGTTGACTCCCACTGACTATTATGGAGGCTTATTATATACCCAAGAAAAAAATCACTTGTAGTGTGCTTGGTCAAGCAGGAGAGAACCAAAATCACTCACTATTTCATTTTTTTCAGTAGTCTTAATTAAGTATTTGAGAGCATCAGAAAAAAATCTATTTGTCAGGTCAGTGTGGCCTTGCCAGCTTCTTTGAGAAAATAACATAAATTAAAAAGAAACTAACAGATGGTTCTTTAAATTGTGGGTTCAAGACCATCCAGAGTTAATTTTGAATTCAGCTTAGCATATATCAAATGAATATTACATTACCTTTGGGAGACTGATTATGTAAATTTTATATGTATATTCATAGTGACAAAGGTTGTAAACAGTGATGTTTTCCATCCAAACGATGATGTAATTTTAAACCAGCCTCCCTCCAGAAAGAAGAGACTGAGTATTGAATCCATCAATCATCCATGTATGGAAAGCAGCAGGAGAGGAAAAATGTAAATTGTTATCTTCTCACGACTGAGCGACTTCACTTTCACTTTTCACTTTCATGCATTGGAGAAGGAAATGGCAACCCACTCCAGTGTTCTTGCCTGGAGAATCCCAGGGATGGGGGAGCCTGGTGGGCTGCCGTCTCTGGGGTCGCACAGAGCCGGACACGACTGAAGCGACTTAGCAGCAGCAGCATACCTATAGAGGATTTTTCAGTGATAAGTTAATGTGCAATTAAATTTCTCTCCAAACTTTAGCTTAATAAAATAATAAATAAATTGTATTATTGATGGCTTATATATAATTATTCCACAAATTGCAAACAAAAATCATCCCCAGTAAAAAAGGAATATTCTTAAATCTTAGATATGATCTTTAAAAATGCTATCCTTTGATAATGGAGACCATTGATTGAGCAGGCATTATATTTTGAGGTGATTATTTGATATCTCATCATTTCGTGTAATCTATCAGTATATTGCAATTTCTCCTATATGGATGTTTTTCAGGATTTTGTGAACATGAAACATTTCCCATGACATCCTCAGCTATCTGTTACAATGTCCAGACCATGGCTGATCGAAGCCAAAGATCTTTCTTCTACTTTCCTTTTCTTCTACTTTCATTCTTAGAAATAAATCTTTTACCCAACATTGTTTGTTCATCTCTATAAACAAGATCACATAATAAATGAATTGCAATCATCAACTCTCCCTCCTCTTTCCTTCATCAGAGGACACTTACTTTAACCAAAGGTCTGCCTCATTCTCTCTCATCCACCACTTTCAGTGTTCACCTTCATGTCTGGACCATAATAACTTCTTAATTTTTGAAGGTGCAAGGCCATGTTAGCTTACCTTTGATCTTATGCACTAAGATGGTGGGGGAGGAAGCAGCGAGGAGGGGTTGTACAGAAAATACTGGAAGGAAATAACACTTTATATTTAATTTACAACTTAGATTTTTGTCTCTTTCCTTACAATTTAAAGCTAATCCATAGAAAGGTAGGTAGAATTATATACTCACCTAGTATCACATAACTTTATACTTTAAGAATTCTTCTTACATTTACTTATTAAAGTGTCCTTTTTAGAAGCCATGCCACTGGAGCCTAAAACAACAGAAGAGAAACCATAGAAAATCCATGAAAAATTGGGCCACTTAGGAAAGTTATTGTTATTGATAAGTGAATACAACATAATACTGAAACAAGTCATTTTTAAATCATTTTCCACCATGGTTAATAAGAATAAAGGCTTGTAATAAACCCTTCTTCTCTTTTCCACCTTATCTTTATTGAGGAAAGCAAACAGAATGCATTTCAGTCCCCATAGAGTTTCAACTCTGAGTGATAATTAGGAGCCTCATATTTAGGCTTCTTATTTGTAGGTGGCGCTCAAATGCATGTTACAGTTTATATCAAGATAACATCTGGGCTTCCCAGGTGGCGCAGTGGTGAAGGAATACACCTGCCAATGCAGGAGATGCAAGAGACACAGGTTCAATCCCTGGGTCAGGAAGATCCCCTAGTGTAGGAAATGGCAACCCACTCCAGTATTCTTGCCTGGGAAATTCTATGAATAGAGGACCCTGGTGGGCTACAGTCCATGGAGTTGCAAGGAGTCAGAAAGAACTGAGTGACTGAATACGCAATACACAAGACAACATCAAGATAACTAGATGTTATCTTGTAAGATGACCTCTCATATTTCTCCTATTTATGGGTTTAGTGACCCATCCAGGATACTTGGCTAAAGCCAGCACACAGGTCTTCTGCTTTATGGGGCCGTGCTCCTCCCACTGCCCCATGCAGCTAGATGCCCAGCAGCAACAATAACCAGTCACAGCCAAAGACAGTTCTTCCATTGCAGAACGGTCATATCCATGTGCCTTTCAGCATGACGGCAAATTTATTCCCAGTTTTCAGCTTGAATGGAGAAAGAAAGGAGGCAATTCTGAGATGTTTACAGATGCCAAAACTTTGAAGTATTTAAAATGACACTTTTTAAGTGATTTTGACTATTCTGAGGTACAATGCTTTGAACACTGGTTAAAAAAAAAAAAACAAACAGCAGTCACAGTGTAAAGTGCCTTTGTGATTATCACAAGTCACCACCAGGTCTCTTTTTGAGTAAATTTGAAGATTAAAGGTCAGTCCTTCAGTAAACTACCCCTTGATTTCCCAAGGGTTGCAGTGTTTCTCCAGCATTTCTGGGGCATTTCTCCAGATCTGCTCCCACCAAAGCACTGAGATCTGTAAGGCCCTTCAGGGTTATCACAGTCACTTTTTCCAGAGCTTTCCAATGGAGATGCACCTTCTAAAGCTCAGCGCGCCCTTTCACATCCTCCTGATTCAAGCAGACCAGTCATGAACATACTTAGATATCTAAGTTTTTTGTTGCTGAAATTATACATTTCAGATTGAAATGCATAGTGGAGAAAAAGGTTATCATCAGTCACAAGCAAAAATCTGAATATACCTCTACACTTCTCTCTCTCCCTTTCTAATCTTAGAAAATTTGAATCTGCATTTTCTCACCCCATAGTCCCCTCCCTCCATTCCCACATTTTAGATTTAATGGTAGGAATCACCATCCCATTTAAACTATGGTATATTATACATAATATATATTAATGCACACAGAGCAAAATAGTGCAGAACCATTTCTCATGTGAAGTGACTGAAGCCGGCCCCACCACCCCCCAAGGCAAATAAATAGGCTGGCCTAATAATACAAAAGGTTGCAGATTTTCCTTTCCTTGTTGCCATGCCAACCACTCATTGCTCTGGCTGCCATTTCCCCAAGCTCCGCAGAGGAGTGTGCAGAGCAGTTATTTAGCATTCAGGGTGGATCTGCAGAAAAGCACACGGCCTCACCGCAAAGTGTCTGCACCTGGCGGCGCCGATGGACAAGGACAGAAAATGGGGATCTTTGCAATGTTTTCCTTCGAAAGGTTGGGCATCTGGGTCTAGAAAAAGTGAGAAAGACAAGAATTGCTAGAAAAGGCATGAGGTTTGTATTTGTCACGTTTGCTTTGTCCTGTGTGCTCTCTGTACCCTTTGAAGCAGGTTTGGAGTATTAGCTTCAATCATATGTGACTTGCCTTGTTGGTAAATAGAAGGGGATCTGAACCTAATTGGGGGCTGTCTTACCTGGACTTTATAATGAAGAACAACCTCTCAACCTTGGTAAGGTTGCTTGCTTATAGCAGATATTGCTAAATACAGCTTAAAATGTTTTACAAATTAGAAGAAAAGATAGGTACCAGATACAGTTGTTTATTTAAATGTGCAATTGTAGGTAGTTCTTTCTATAAAAAAATTACCTTGTATCTTTCTTTGCTCTTCAGCCAGAATCTTAGAGTGGAATGTGATTGTTTGAAGCCAGTAATTATGAATCCAAATTTAAGGAAAACTTGGTTTCTCTTGACTCCTTTTAATTAAACCCAGTGACTCAACAAATAAAACCCATGATTTTATTCCTTGGAATTTTAATTGCCTACAAACACTTCAAGTTGTGAAGAGTAAGGCTTGATCTAACATAATATAATATTTTAAAATTAAGATTAATTTGCATATGCATTTACTCCCATGTATGTTCCTCCAGAAAATTCCTCCCATGCACTTGTGGAAATCATTCTCATTTCTTTATTGTCTTATTTTGGGTTAAAATCAGAACTACATCATAGACACTAATATATATATATATATACACACACACACACACACACATATATATATATATAATTCTTTTTGGTCCACTGACACTTTGAAAAATTGTTTTGAATTTGAATCTTAATGCAACAGATTTGAGCTAAGGAGAGTTCAGAACTACTTGTAAAAATTACTCTCTCTTGTTTCTAGCGGTAAATATAATTTAATAGCATTGTATTTTTCACTTGAGCCTTTCTCATAATCCTATATTTTTTTCAAGACCTTATCAAATTTTTTCCTAATATGCTACCACATTGTATTATCATATTTTTCTTTCAGTGTATCCCAATTATTTGAGGTTTTTTAAAATCTCCATTTAGAGAAGATTTCTAAACAGTTCATAAAATCTTTTTTGTTTGTAGTGAATAGATGACAATAATCAGTCATGGAAGCCAGTCTTCCTGATTTTTTTTTTTGGACCCTCTAAGCCTATGTTTCGGTGAGGATTATGCATGACCTTTATATGTCCCTTGCTCAATTGCTAAGAATTCTCTCCTCCCAGAAAATAAAAGAGAAAAACCTTAATAGTAATTTGGAACAAATAAATTAACTAATATCTGGAGAATATTCTTCATCAGTCACTAAGGTGTGTTTTTGAAAAGTATGAGATATATATATATATAAATTTGATTATATTGCTTGCATATACCTGAGAAAACTGTCTGTCACTGTTTACCAATATCCCCTTGAGGGTTGGCTCCAAGTTTGGTTTTATCGCTACTGGGAGGTTAGTAGGTCAGGGAGGACCTAGCAGTCATCAACACCTCCCTCTTTTCTCCCCAAGCTACTTGAGATGAACCGACTTTCTGCTTCAGTGTATCAAGCCCTCTCATTCCCTCACACTTCACTGCACCTTAGCACATTACATAAAGCACTGCTTTGATTGTCAGGGGAGTCTGGAAATTCATACCAGGAGTAGATGAACAGAACGACGGGTGCTGCGTTGCAGACCTGGTAGTTTAAGCATGATCTGACTTGACATCATGACTCCTGGGAGGGTGCGGGGAAAGGACACCAAACCGCCCAGTGCCCTCCCTCTGTGTGACTCGCCTTATAGAATGAGTCATGGTTCAGCAACACTCAGAGAAAATAGAGTTCTAAACCCAGCGACGCTGATGAGCAGAGAAAGAGGGAAGCATATGTTCTAGGCTCTCATGGCAGCTTTTAACAAGTATGCAAATACCAGGTAATGCTAGTGTGCAAATGTTAGAAAGGAGAGTTAAATGTCCACTTTTACAATTGATTTCATCAATGCTCAAACTTCAGAAAACATGAAGCAAAATGGGTACTAAGGGAGCAATCAACACATGATTCAGAGAAAAATCATGTGTAATAGAGATGATTCAGCCTCAGCACCCTGAAAATTAGATTCAATATTTTCAGTCCAGGTTTTGTGTTTGGAAACACAGGTCAAGGTAAGGCTGGGAGCTGAGCACCTCTGATTCTTGCATAAGTAACTCCAGCATGAGTAGTCAGTTCTCTATTTGAACTAACAATGTTCTCTTTTGCAAAGCTAGTTAATTTGCCCAAGCAATCTGTTCTGGTTTCATTCAAATGCCGCATCATGAAACAAATGACAGAGGACTCATTTGAAAGGGTACATGCAACAGAAGAGATTATCAGAAATCCATGATCAAAGGTCCAGAACTGATTCATTTTATTCTCTCAAATGAATCTCTTCCTCTTTCAAATGCCCCTGTGTACCATGTTTATGTCTTGCTAATAGCCCTGGGTATTTATTGGAAGGACTGATGCTGAGGCTGAAACTCCAGTACTTTGGCCACCTCTTGACTCATTGGAAAAGACTCTGATGCTGGGAGGGATTGGGGGCAGGAGGAGAAGGGGACGACAGAGGATGAGATGGCTGATGGCATCACCGACTTGATGGACATGAGTTTGGGTGAACTCCAGGAGTTGGTGATGGACAGAGAGGCCTGGCGTGCTGTGATTCGTGGGGTTGCAAAGAGTTGGACACAACTGAGCGACTGAACTGAACTGAATAGCATTGATCATAAGTGTTTTGAGGTAGAAGCTGTGCTTCATTCATCTCCATGTCCCTTCTGGTATATAATGCAATGCTTATACTCCATAGTAGGTGCTAATAAATATTTTTGAAAGTGAGATAAAGAAGAGAGAACCTGAAACTATCACAACATTGTGAATCAGCTATACCCCAATACAAAATAAAAAGTTCATAAAAAAGAAAAAAAAGGAAGAGAAAAATTATTCATGTTCAATTTTGAGAATAGAAATTACATACACAAAATAGGGCTACAAAAACTTTGAATATATTTGTATAAATATTGTGTAAGCAACATATTTGTGGGAAAGATGATGTTAGGAATATTGGAACTAAAGAGGCAGATGAAGAAACATGGGAGGAGGCTGGATTCAGAGTAAAGACTGTAGAAGTGTTGACTAGCTCAATCAAGTTGGAATTCTGAAATACTGTCGTAAAGAGAGTGGCATGGAGGGATATAGCAGAAGACTTGTTATGTTCTGCAAATGGGAGTGAAGATTTCTAGTGAAGAAAACATATCTTTGACTTAGGATAGAAGTAAGACCTCTGATTAGAAATACAGTCTTGATGATGAAAACACCTGAACTGGAAAGAATATAAAAAATCAGGATATATGACCTTTATGAGACACATCCATAATCTAACAGCTAAGAAATAGACTGATATTGAACAACTTTTCTTGTTCATTCTTGCAAAATAGAGTCTGATGTAAGAGTTGGCCTCAGTAGAAAGTGATACTGAAATATCTTGCAAACAGAACTCTAAAATGCACACCTTTGTTGATCTTCTGGCTTTAAGGTGAAGATTGCCTCACTACTATAAATCAGAAGGCCACATAAATTTCACTTCTGACAAATGGACAAACTGACTATTAAAGAAAATGGATGCTCTAAGTCATAGACTTAATTATACTTCATTAAAGGAATATGCTAGTATTGTCTTAGAGAGATGTTATATATCCTATTTTTGAAGGTCAATCTGATTGATATATCAACAATGTTCTTTTACACTACTTCATCTTTGAGTCTATAAAATTACTTGAAAATGATAAGTTCTTAGGTAATAAACAGCATTTCCCTATTGAATAACAGGGATATTTATTCTATCCTAATTTTAGGATATCCTAATTTTAGGAAAAATGTCTCAGTTTCAATCAGACACACTTCTCTAGTTTTCTTATTTTAAAAAATCTTAAAAGCTGCATGTAATTGAAGATTTTCTTTTCTTTTTGACATATTAAAATGAAAGATGCTCCCATTTACATTTTCTAATTTTAATTATTTCAGTATTTAAAGGACAGTATTTAATTAAACTACTGTTAATTTTATAAGCAGTTTTTAAAATGAATCAGTTCTTTGGATACTTTTTCTCCTTGTTGCATTTCCATGCTACTATTCTTTATCTTAAGCTAAAGTGTAGATTTTTTTTCTTTAAAAATTATCTGTTGGTTTTTTTTGAAAAACCAAGATTTATGACTAAAGCATTGGAAAGATTGGAATAAACCTGTTCTCCTGAGAACTTTACCAGAATTGATTTTTCTCAAAAAAAAAAAAAATTGCACTAACTTGGCCTGTCTCAAAAAGTATGTAAGTTCTTCCAGGCCAGTTGTCATCCAATTCTTCTGTCTTGATTGTAGTAAAAAAAAAAAAAAAGAGAGAGAGAGAGAGAAATGAGTTTGAAGCAAGTACAGATGCCACTTTCAAAAGTTGCATTTTAGGAGAGGAAGTGCGTTCAGTCAGGATAGCAATGATATCTGTGCTCTTGAGAATATTTGCCATCCCACCTTTGACAGTTTTAAGTCACCCTTGGCACCAACAGTTTGCCAGTATTTCTAGAGGTGTGCTTGCTATCAGGGAGACCCACTACACAGAAAGATATGGATTGAGATAAGTAAACAACACTGAAGCAAAATCATCAATGTAAAATTTTATTTCAACAGATAATTAGAGGGGATTTTCTAAAGTAGTATTTGTATGTTATTTGTAAATTTCTGAAGATTACTTTGAAATTACTGTTAATTGTTTTTGTTTATCTTAACATAAACTTTTTGTATCCCATAGTTGGAGAGAAATTCATTTAATAGGATGTTTCATGGAATGCATTAATCAATCCAGAATACAAAAGATATTTTTATTCTAGAATAATTTTTGGCATAAATTTTTAAATTCTATTTAAGTCTTTGCTTTTTACTGTCATAATAGTATAAACATAATGTTAGACTTGACACTTACTTTCTTACTTAAAAAAATTATCTTCTTATTTGCAAATTCTCTTGATTTTGCTACTCAGAGACCCTGGAAAAGATTCTTAACTATCAACAATTTTGCTTTTTGGAATTTTCCCAAAGAAACAGTCCTCCTTATCTTGTGTTATGGCTGAGCTCTAGTTAACAAACATTATTAAAGACTAAAAGAAGGATGACTCAAAATTATCTCTTTCTCATTTTTTGTTTTCTTTTCTATCATAGCATTTTAGTTTTCAGAATTTCATAATGTAATTAATTCCACTGTCCCTTTTCCTGCAGTATAATTGAAACATGGTTCTCAGGTTATATATATTCAGTTATAATTTGTAATGATAATTACCATGTGTACTTAGTGACTTAAACGTCTGCCAAGTCCTTTCAGGACTGATATAAACAGAATATTTGTGAACAACATTTTATATAACTCCAGTGCTAAAAATAAAATAGGCAGTTGTAAAAGAGAAACACTTAAAATACTTACATTTCATGAGAGACTGACTAAGAAGAATCAAATAAGGTGGATGTTCTATATTATTACACATTCATTCTTATAACTATGTTAGAACTAGAGGCTTAAGCAAACTAATTACACAGAAGTCATGTTGGTCTGTTTGCTGTTTGAAGGTACACTATGATGTACTGTGACAAAAGCAATCTTCCCACCACATAGTTCCTAAATTCTGTAGGGTTCTAGGTCACAGGCCTCCACAGATTTCAAATTATCACTTTGGGGATGAGATGGAGCCAACAAAATGTAGCTAAGCTGATGATTTTTACCTTTTTATTGTAACAGTTTTTCCCTAGATGAAATCTTTCAGTTTATAGAAGTAACTGGTAAAGACTCTTCCTGATATATAGAGCACTTACACTTTAAAACTTTGCTCAATGATTTTTTTCTTTTTTGGAATCGAGAATGTTTTTCCATTTTTTCATTGTGTTCCCTGTCTCAGACATTCCTGGTTTTGCAACTGTAGAAACAATAATTTCCCCATATGAATCTTAGACTCGTGCTGGTGCCCAAGTCTTTTGAGGTACCAAAACCAGATAAAACTTTGAAGACACAGATGGCCCTTTATGTGCATGAATGCTGGCACATGCATAGCTTCACACACACACATACACAGGCATGTGTGCAAGTGCTGTTCTGCACGCACAGTACATTTTATATTGTTTATCATGCAGTTACTCTAAGGGTGAATTTTTTCAGTCTCTCTTAGTTGTATTGATATTTCATCTCTTCATTAATGTTATTAATAATGTCTCCTGCTACATTCCTTTGTGTGATATGCTCAAGACAATACAGACAGTAATCCAATTTATCTCAAGTCTACAAGGAGTAGTACGATTGTAATGGTTTTGACAAAATGCAAAACCTGAGCATTACAAGGCTCTAAAAGCATTTTATCAGTTCCCTCAGTGCCTTAATTATTGTACTCAATTTATTGATATTAAGCAGTTAGAAATTTTCAGAGAGCCATATTCCCCAAGACATTTCTTTCCCAAATTAATTTAGAATCAATAAAATATTGAAAGCTGATATAATTAGTAAGTGTTTACTATATGAAATGCAAACAACACTACAAATATGCACATATTACTACATTTAGATCCTCCAATACCACCAACAGCACAAACCTTTAATTAGAATATATAATTATAAAACTAAGCCATATTTGCTTGCTTTATTTCTTCTGCTGTACCCTTAAAACTAGAAGTGAAATTTTCCAGTAGGTACTGTTTTTGATTGGTGCTTTGCCTTTCTAATTACTTTTGATTCCATATATGTTGTTCTTAACTTGCAATATCCTTCTACTGATAACCATCTTAATTTACAAAGTCTTTCCCTTTGAGTAAATTAAACATTAGGCCAATTCTATCCAAGTTCTAAGAACTTCATTTGAGTAGATTAAATTGGCCATCTAAACAAGATTATGGATTTAAGCACATCGGTTGGAATAGGGAAAAAAGAAAAAGAGGGAAAATTCTCCTATAGTCATACACTGTACTCCTAATCCTAGCCCAAGTGGTTGCAAATGCCTTTCAGAAGAGGACCATGTGAGTGACTGTGAATGTATAGATCAGCCAACATCTGTGGCCCTTACTAGGAAAATCTTAAAAAAACAAACAAACAAAAAAAAAACCATGTTCTTCAATGAGATTGTCCCACTTTCCAGTACAATTTAAATATAGGAACACCATGTCTTACTCATCTTCATAGCCTTGGTAATGACTAAGTATAGTTACATCATCTGGAGTGGGTACAATATAACTTAAATTTAAGTACCCTTCAGAATGAACTTTGTGCAGTCATGATTCCTCATCTTAAATACATTTATCTCCATAGACTAACATTACTGTAAAGGTGTTTTCCCTCATAAATTTATCCTTGTTTTAGTCAGTAAATCTTTGGAATTCATCTTTGAAAGAAAAAGCTGGTACGCAGAGATCTACAGCTGTTGTGTTGGCCAGGTGGCTAGGGTGACCCTTTGAGATCAGTGAGAATCTGATTAGGAAGGGATATGCCAATGCTGGCCTCTTTAATAAGTACTAAGGTGCCAGAGAAACAAACAAAACCACCACCACAACAAAAACCAATCTGCTCTTTTAATTTCCTTCATCAACAGTTGATCACGGGTAACAGCTTCAGAGAGACCATTCAGTCTCCAAATTAAGCTGGAGCAGAGGCAAGGAACTTTCCTTCTTTCCCTGTTTTTATGAATTTATCTAGGGTATTTGTTTAGCCGAGTGCTTCAAACACAGTGCTTTCCTTGTTGACTAGTTTCCATCAGCAGCAGCAATTAGCTTCAGTTTCCTAGGCAACCATTCTCTACCCCACTGAGAAAAACCTTTTCTTGACAGGAGCATTCTGTCTAAAATTGTTTTGTTTTCCTTCTTTCACAAGTGTACGGTAGGCTTACTTGTCATTTCTTTCAATATAGCACTATTATACTTATTATTCTTAAAAGCAAAAACACTTTATGGCTTTTATATTCCATATGGTTGAATTTATTGTCAACATCTCTTACTTTTCTCTTTACCTGAAAGAAATCAACAAAAATATATTCTCAGGCATATGCCAACTTGCTTGGATTTTTTTTGTTCACAGTGTAATCAGTGAGCCTTTACATATTCAAGTCATCTCAGCTGGTTGTGATGAAAACCCAAAAGGTACACATCAGACTTCTTTGTATACCAACAATGTCATATGTTGCTCGAACCAGGTTGGAATTGTCAGGGCCACTGAGAAAGTTTCAGCTCCATTGTTTATAAATCAAACAAACAATATAGATAGATTAATATAACAAAATAACTAAACCAAAAATAGGTGCTAAAAACAGGGCCTGACACTGGCAACAGAATTCGATGTGATAAAATAATGTGACCAGAAGTGCATAGTGGTGTAGCATGAATCAGCATCATGGAAAAAACTGGAGGACTGCAAACCGACTGTAAGTGCTGAATACCCCTGGGTTGAGAATATCCCCTGGAGAAGGAAATGGCAACCCACCCCAGTATTCTTGCCTGGGAAATCCCATGGGCAGAGGAGCCTTGTCACAGAATAGTTGAACACAACTTAGCAACTAAACAATAGCAACATGGTATAAGGATAGAGTAAAGTTTACCTTATCGTTTTAGTTTCAAGAATAACTGGCAGGAGCCTGATACAGTCTGTTAGACAATGACCCAAAATTCAAGCAAGAAGATACTCACTGGGAAGAATGACAGAATTATCCTAATGTATGACAGAAACTGTTGTTCTTTACCTACATTTTGTCAGTCAAATGATGATAGTAGACTTGATGATAACAAAACTGTGAATGAGATTAAAATAGTAATATATAATTTAAATAAGCACTTTATACATATGTGTGTGTGTGTGTGTATATATATATATATATATTTCATTTAGTTGTCCCAACATACCAAAAGATGAATATCACTTCAGTTCCCCTTTTTAGATGGGGAAACTGAAGCTTAGAGAGAGTATTTACTTGCAGTTAGTAAGAGCTAAAGACAGGGTTTGATTTCAGATTTTCTGACACCAGAATCTACTATGATATAAAATATCTGTACTACACTGATATAAATCAAAATGATATTCTAAGGAGACAGTAAATTGCCTTTATCCATGATTTTGCAAGTTTTCCAACTTGGAAAATATGTTACTTTGTGGAATACATAATATTGACAGGAAATAGAAGTGCCTAGTGTAGCAACTTGTTTAATAACCTTGTATTGCAATATGATGTTTATTCATTATGTAGGAGAATGTAAATAGCTTAGCATCATGTCTCCAAGGTATTATCAAGTAGGTTTCTGTGGAAGAGAGTATGTCTCAGTTTCTTATACCTATTTACTTCTATTGATGCTATATGCTTCCACCAATAGATTTACCCAATAACAAAAATAAACATACTTTCCAGAATTCAGTTCAGTCTCCTGAGGACTGCTTTGATCCTCTTGTGAATACCAACCCCATGTCTGTTATTCAGAATATGTTTACAAGACAGACTTCACTTTTTTACTTGTAGCTGTTTATCTCTATATTGATGATACAGTGTCACCTGTTGCTGTATTTCCTGGGTTTTAGTCTTTAAATCCTTTATTTTATATAAGCCTATAAGCAATGGCACCCACTCCAGTACTCTTGCCTGGAAAATCCCATGGATGGAGGAACATAATAGGCTAAAGTCCATGGGGTCTCAAAGAGTTGGACATGACTCAGAGACTTCACTTTCACTTTTCATAAGCAATAACATTATTTAAAGGTTATAAAATTGATTTAAAGAAGTTGTTTTTTAATGTTTTCAGTCTAGCTGATTTTTAGACAGATCATTTATCAGATCAGTTCCAAGTTATCCATTCATTTTGCTTAGGCATGACAAGACTTTATGGCCATATCATGAGCTATTTTTGTATTAGTTATAAAAACATAATGACACTGCTGGTAAAATTATACCAAGTTAATATTCAAATACTGTTTGTAAAGTTTTCACTGAAATTCAAAATCCCTGACATTAACAAAATAAAGAATAAAATGCATATTACACAACGTCCTTAAGATAATTTCTAACATAGACTAAAAATGTCCACTTCTGAAAATTTTAGATGTTCAAAAGAAACATAACTGATCCTTTCAGAATTTCAGATTACAGTAAGATGTAGTATGTTTTGAGCTGCAAGTTCAGTTCAGTTCAGTTGCTCAGTTGTATCCGACTCTTTGTAACCACATGGACTACAGCAATCCAGACCTCCCTGTTCATCACCAGCTCCTGGAGTTTACCCAAACTCATGTCCATTGAGTCAGTGATGCCTTCCAACCATGTCATCCTCTGTCATCCCCTTCTCCTCCTACCTTCAATCTTTCCTAGCATCAGGGTCTTTTCTAATGAGTTAGTTCTTCACATCAGGTGGCCAAAGTATTGGAGTTTCAGCTTCAACATCAGTCCTTCCAATGAATATTCAGGACCAGTTTCCTTTAGGATGGACTGGTTGAATCTCCTTGCTGTCCAAGGGACTCTCCAAGAGTCTTCTCCAACACCACAGTTCAAAAGCATCAATTCTTCGACTCTCAGCTTTCTTTATAGTCCAACTCTCACATCCATACATGACTACCGGAAAAACCATAGCTTTGACTAGACAGACCTTTGTTGGCAAAGTAATGTCTCTGCTTTTGAATATGCTGTCTAGGTTGGTGGTAACTTTTCTTCCAAGGAGAAAGTGTCTTTTAATTTCATGGCTGCAGTCACCATCTGCAGTGATTTTGGAGCCCCCAAAAATAAAGTCTGTCAGCGTTTCCACTGTTTCCCCATCTATTTGCCATAAAGTGATGGGACCAGATGCCATGATCTTAGTTTTCTGAATTAAGCCAACTTTTTCACTTTCCTCTTTCACTTTCATCAAGAGGTTCTTTAGTTGTTCGCTTTCTGCAATAAGTATAGTGTCATCTGCATATCTGAGGTTATTGGTATTTCTCCCAACAATCTTATTTCAGCTTGTGCTTCATCCAGTCCAGCATTTCTCATGATGTACTCTACATATAAGTTAAATAAGCAGGGTGACAATATACAGTCTTGTTGTACTCCTCTCCCAATTTGGAGCCAGTCTGTTGTTCCATGTCCAGTTCTAACTGTTTCCTCTTGACCTGGATACAGACTTCTCAGGCAGCTTGTCAGGTGGTCTGGTATTCCCATCTCTTTCAAAATTTTCCACAGTTTGTTGTGATCCACACAGTCAAAGGCTTTGGCATAGTCAGTAAAGCAGAAGTAGATGTTTTTCTGAAACTCTTGCTTTTTCAGTGATTCAATGGATGTTGGTAATTTGATCTCTGGTTCCTCTGACTTTTCTAAATCCAGCTTGAACATCTGGAAGTTCATGGTTCATGTACTGTTGAGCCTGGCTTGGAGAATTTTGAGTATTACTTTGCTAGCATGTGATATGAGTACAACTGTGTGGTAGTTAGAGCATTCTTTAACATTTCCTTTCTTCAGAGCAAAAGCAAAAGCAACACCTATTTGTGGTTGTGACTGGTAATGGAATTAAAGTCTGATGTTGTAAAGAGCAATACTGCATAGGAGCCTGTAATGTTAGATCCGTGAATCAAGGCAAATGGAAGTGGTTAAACAGGAGATGGCAAGAGGAAACATCGACCTTTTAGGAATCAGCAAACTAAAATGGGCTAGAATGGGTGAATTCAACTCAGATGACCATTATATCTACTACCATGGGCAAGGATCCCTTAGAAGAAATGGAGTAACCATTATAGTCAACAGAGAGTCTGAAATGCAGTACTTGGAAGAAATCTCAAAAACAAAAGAATGATCTCTGTTCGTTTCCAAGGCAATCCATTCAATATCACAGTAATCAAAGTCTATGCCCCGACTAGAAATGCTGAAGAAGCTAAAGTTGAAGACCTACAAGACCTTCTAGAACTAACACCCAGAAAAGATGTCCTTTTCATTATAGGGGACTGGAATGCAAAACTAGGAAGTCAAGAAATACCTGGAGTAACAGGCAAATTTGGCCTTGTCAAGATCCATGTTAACTCTCAGTGAAGTATAATGAATAGTACTTTATCAATTTATGCACAATCTGTATTCATCTTTAATCGTCTGAATGACTAAATCCTACTCAAAATTTTATATGTATAATGTTTGGAAGGAAAAATTAACAGCAAAAAATTAGAAAGTAAGAAAGGGAATAAGAATGTAGAACAAGTAAGCAATGAAGAATTAAAATGTAGTCTAATCTTTCATCACAAAAAGAATGTTTCATGTTGCTCATTGTCCTCAGCTGTAGATAAGGGTTATCATGCTTCTAGAAACACTGTCTAGAAGACCCTCCATAATTGGGACTTACTGGCTGAATCTAGAGCAGGTAGTAGCCCAGAGCCTACACAGCCAAAGAAGTTTGTATGAAGCCAGAAAATAAATAAGTTACATCCCTCCAGCTTTGTCTAGGGAAAGAAAGCAACAATAACAACCAGAAAAACTGGCCATCAACATAGGTAATCACAGAGTAATCATACTATCCTATAATTCAACATAAATAGCCTCATTGGGCTGGAACTCTTACTGCATATCACCACTGCTGTTTCTTTAAGTAGAAATATAAAAGTAGAAAACTCAGAACAGTGTATGACTGAGAGAAAATAAAAACATCTTGGTGAAGAACTAGTGGGAAATCTTTTTATTTGAGTTCTTGATGTGCCAGGCCTGTTGTATATTTGAGTTCCTCACAACAACCTGTGAGATGGGTATTACTATCATTTCCATTTATTTTGGTTGAGGAATTGAAACTCAATGAATTTGAGTAAAATTCCAAAGATGAAGTAACTAGAAGGTAGCAATGCTGGAGTTTATGCCCACACATCTCTGCTTTAAAGTCCATGTGACTTTGTCTAATGTACACCATAAAAGATGGTAATACTCTAGATAGAAAGATATGATAGAAGCCTGGATGGATGGATGGTGGCATTTAATAAGTACTTGTAGAATGAATATATATATATAATTGCATAATTAGCTATACTTATATATATATAATCACACACATTGTAACTTATCATTTTTATAGGTCTGATTTTTTGACTGTCTTCCTTTATCTTTTGTATATGTTTGACATGTTTACCATTAGTCTTCCCTGAACTTTACCTGAACCCTGAGTAAATTTGCCCCTGTTCCCAAAGCCAGGCTATAACGATAAGGCTCCCTCAGGAGATCTGCTGATTAGGCCTCCATTGGGAAAAGGCCATCCTTCATGGGGAAAGCTGCCATCTCTACACTGATTACAGCCTTTGCTTAGAGAAAGATTTTTAAATGACTGGACCATTTGAAACCCCTGAGCAACCCTATATTTGTGTTTTCCTGAATAAAGTGTCAAATTATAATAATATTAGAAAATACACTTATTTTCTATTTTTAAAGTTTTAACAATATTATTTTCCCCAGAATGGAATATAATGTGTCATGAACTTGGTTCCCACACAGCCTATTTGATTATTCTAAAGTAGCATTTCTTATAATCTGTGAAATTCCTTTGTAAAAAAAAAAAAAAAAAAAAAAAGATCAGTTCTAAGATTGGGCCAAATTATTTTTTTTTTCACTTTCCTTTTTTTTTTAAATTTTATTTTATTTTTAAACTTTACAATATTGTATTGGTTTTGCCAAATATCAAAATGAATCCGCCACAGGTATACATGTGTTCCCCATCCTGAACCCTCCTCCCTCCTCCCTCCCCATACCATCCCTCTGGGTCGTCCCAGTGCACCAGCCCCAAGCATCCAGTATCATGCATTGAACCTGGACTGGCGACTCTTTTTTTTTTACTAGTTTTGATTAAATGCCTACAAATATAAAATCAACTTATTTAACCATGAAAGTCAAACACATTTAAGTTAATGTTCTTTGAAACAGCAAACCCAATAAAATTCAAATGTCCTGCTACTTTCCATCTAAATTAATATTGTTTTGCTAAAACTAAATTATCACTATAAAACATGTGGTACCAGCTGATATAGTGCATTTTACTAAAGTTGGCCCTGTCTAAACTGATTGGAGACAAGTTATGATTCAATTTTCCCTTTATTTATCTCTGTTTAGAATATTTTGAAAGCCTGTACAGTGCCTAAAGATGTCATTTGACCTACACCTCATGTAAATGCATTCTTTATTAAGTCCACCTGTGTTCTCATTAGCCAAGAATGTGTAAACTAATTCTCCATGGTGTCAGAATTATTGTAAATACACTCTCAAGCAAAATGACTGGTATAATTATGTAGCTCACTTGTAATTTGTTCACATAAATTAGCAGATATTTGTATTATTTTTATTGGACTGTCTTCCCAATTTAAACAAATTTAATTTTTTAACTACTCTCAGATCCTGGAAAATTCTTCAGAAAGTACAGAAGAATTTTGGAACCCCATTTAAGAAATACTGTTCTAGAATGCATCACAGTCTTAAGAATACAATAAATTATATAAATGGGGGGGTTAAGTTAGTAAATATAGTAACAGGGTTACTTCTGAATTTGTGTAAATATTATGAACAAGCTTTTCATGTTGATTTTTCATCCTTTCAAAAAATTGTGTTAAAGGTCCAATCTGGATAAAGTTCAATGAGAGAAGCCTCGAGAATTGCAACAATGCCAGAGAGAAAATCCTTGACTTGGGAAACTACATAGTAGTGGAGATAAGGCTTGTGTACCAGCACAGTTTCACACAAGATATATTTCCTAAGTGCTATAGGGAGATACTAATAATGTGCATAGTGCCAACAGGGAGATGCAGGAATGATCCAGAGGATGCATTGGTTTTATATATATCCCATTTTTGGAGTGCTTGTTCCACCTCTCCACTGCATTCAGTTCTCCATAAAACACTTGGATGCTAGAAGTGCTAAAATTACTCTATTGATTTTTAAATGTCTGAATTTCATTGAAAGTTAATATATGTAAGTGGCAATTCACAAAACATAAACTAATTCTTTTTGTTATATTATTAAACAGTGTAGACAACAAAGAAGTGTCTCCAAGTGGATTTAACTTTCTGTGGCCCATTTTGCAGTATTCTTTCCATTGATAATGTCACTCTGGGAGAGTAGCCTTTCAACCCAGCAGCTTGGCTTTGTGAAAACATGCAGCCCTTCTTCCTCCTCTGTCCTCCCCACCAAATAGCACAGCAGTTACAGTGCTCCTATGATTACAATGCTTAATCCTTACAATGCTTTAATGATTGTTATTGTCACATATTTACCTGCAAAAGCTAAAATGGAACTAAAATGCTAATAAAATAGTACTGTCTCTGAGAAATAAAATATTCATCTTCTTGTAAATTATCTGTTGCAGTTTCTAACATAGTCTTCAAGATATATAGGTAGGTATATAAATGATTAGATAGATAGATATTGGTCAATCATTTGTTACATAGTCTCCAAATATAATCAGGAATAGCAATAGTGTACATTAGATACATGAATAGATAAGCAGATCTGAGAGTGTGTTTCCTTGGTTCATACCTTTAAAGGAGTTCATATATTTCCTTGAGTAATTCACACATGATTGCTAAAGAATTTTTTGGTTATTTTTCTATTATTCCTTCTGTTGTTCTGTTTAAGAGGAAGAACATCATAATAGTTAGCAAACCTGGGTTCTAATATGTTTTGCCTCCATCAGCTGTGTGAACTTGAGCAAATCTCATAAATATACCCAGCCTTTGTCTCCTCATCTGCAAAATGGGAAAATTTAGACAAACTTCTCTCAAAGTTCTTTTAGCTCTAAAATTGTGTGATACTATGAATTAAATTGTATAGGTTAAAACATCCTTATAAAGATGAATTGTATCTTTGCTACTTGATACTATAATTATTCCATACTTGTTTTTGATAGTAAAGAAAAAGGATCCTTCATCATTGAAATTAAAATGAGTGCAAAGTAGACTAATTTCCTTGTGGTAGATGTTTTTTTATAAATATGATGAAAAAATTCTGTAGAATTTTATCTCTAATTTAGAAAATATTTTTAATCTCAAAAGACTTCTTTCCTTTTTAGTTGATGATATATGGATCATCATTTCCTGAATTTTTTCTGAGAAGGTTATATAAAGTTAGCATTGACATTGTTCAGCAGATGCTGTGACAGTCCAAAAACTATCACTGTTTAATGATGAACCTTCCTCTCTAGCTTTTTAAAATGAAACTATTGCACCGCCTATAGGGCTTTCCTGGTCGCTCAGCAGTAAAGAATTCACCTGCTCACATAGGAGATGTGGGTTTGATCCCTGGGTTGGGAAGATCCCCTAGAGAATGAAATGGAAACCCACTCTGGTATTCTTGCCTGGAAAATTCCATAGACAGAGGAGCCTGGTGGGCTACAGTCCATGGAATCACAGAGTTGGACATGACTTAGTGACTAACAACAACAACAATTACACTAAGTTGAATATATATCATATGGCCTTAATGATCTTTAAACCATCCACTATTGAGAAAAGGAGCAGCACTTTAGAAAGGGACTATCTGATACATCATTTCCATGTATTCCACTCAAATTTTATCTTCCCAGGTTTTTCTTAATCTCTCTTGTTAATACTGAACCCAGATAGTGTTATTTAATCACAAATTCACATTTTGAAGCATCTTCCTATGATTTTAAATCATGGCATTTGTTCAGATTAGCATAGAAGAGTGTTTTACTGGGTATAAAATAATACATTGTTTCTGTTTATATAAACAGTTTTTTTATTATTATTGTTTATTAAACTCCATACAGGTTGTTTTCTTTAGTTTTATGTGCATTTCACTTAGCTCCCAGAATGCCAGCTCCTTGTATTTTCTTTCTCTGTCTCTCTCTCTCTTTTTTTTTTTTTTGGTTTATGTGTTTGTGTGTGAGTGTTTATCTGCAACTTATCCTATTGCACTTTTTAGGGAGAAAGACTGAAATACAATTCTAATTGACTGTATTGTTTGATTAATTTTCCTCTTTGCCACCTGTTTTCGATGGCTCATTTTATTTTCTTTTGCTACTATTTATTACAGAGGAGGTGTCTGCAAGGATAGTTCAAGTAGTCACGGCGGAAGCTGTAGCAGTCCTGAAAGGTGAACAAGAGAAAGAAGCTCAGCCTAAAGATCAACCTCCTGCTCTGCCTTTAGGTAAATGAGAAAGTCTCAGGTCAGGGGCAGTGTCTGCTACACCTCAGTCACAGGATCAAGTCTTCACATTCAAAGATAGGCCATATCTCGTACTCCATCTCTACTCGTGACATTCATCAAACGTCTCTGGTGGGATGCACTGGGACCTATTTTCACTTTTCTCAACAGGCTCATTGTGGTGTCTCAGTAGTCTTTAGGACAGTCAACTTATAATTACACTTTGCCCCTAAATTGCCCTTCATTTTTCTTTTCCAGACCACTAGAGATAGTTATTAAAAAAATAAAGCCATGCACTTTGATGTCATGGCCCCCACTCATAAGGAAAATGTTCTAATGCTTTAATTACAGATGATTGTTTCCCTTTATGGGTTTTGGTTAATGATTGTCTATACTACAGTCTCTGGGGTCTCCCTGAAAAGGCTACCAAAACCCATAGCCAGAGATTGTTAGAATTATCAGTGGCTAGTACCTTATATGGGATACAATGATTGAATCCCACATGAGGTACTAGTCTTCACTTTGTTCATTTAAGGGCAACACATTAGCCCTCTGCCTCCATTGCAAGTCGAATGCCCTACAGGACCAAACAGGTAATATAATGGTGCTCACCAAGGAAAAGACTCTCAGCCAAGGGCTTGGTGCCCCTACTCTCAGTGGATAGATAGGTTCTAGATGTAGATGCATATACATGCAGAGACACATGAAAAGGAAATTCTCTTGCAATTCAACATATGCTTATTTCACAGGTATGTATAACTAACCCATATAAAGATGTGGTTTTTAAAGCCTAAAAATAGTATATAACTATTGTTCTTTCAGTCTTATGCATCTTTAATATTTGATTTTCTGATAAGCACTGCATTGTCTATTGAAAATTAAACCATAAAAATTTCTCCTCTCAATAATAATTAAAAATAATCTCATTATATTCAATAAAATATTCTTTGATGATCAAGGATTATTTTCACCTAAAACAGAGAGGGAAAACTTATCTAAAACTTTAGCTTTCTTTCTATGGTTTACTTCTGTTCTTTGAAATGAAAGAAAACCTTACTTAAAAAATTTTTTTTAATTTTTATACAGTTGGAAAGTTATTTTCCATTTACAGCTATTACAAAATACTGGCTATATTCCCCATGTTGTACAGTACATCCTTGAGCCTATCTTACACCCAATAGTTTATAGCTCCCATTCTCTACCCCTTGTTGCCCCTCTTCCCTCCCTACTGGTAGCCACTAGTTTGTTCTATCTGTGAATCTGCTTCTTTTTTGTTACAGATACTAGTTTTCTGTAGTTTTTAGATTCCACGTATAAATGATGTACACTGTGTGTCTTTCTCTGTTTGACTTACTTCACTTAATATAATGCCCTGTTAGTGGCAAAATTTCATTATTTTTTAAAAGAAAAATCTCACTTAAAAAAAAAAAAAAAAACTTTAAAATATCCCTTAGAAGCCCACAAGGCTTATTTAAAATAAATTTTACCACTGGCCTTGACTGATAAATATTTCCTTTTAAAATCCCTTACCTTCATGTGAGTGGTCATAAAGAAGATAAGTGTCTTCAAGAGGAAAACGGAGTTAAGTGTGAATGAATTTCATCTTTTAGAACATTTCTTTTTGGCCTTCTTTCATGTGTCGTGCCAAGGCCAGAATATTTCTCAGCTCCCACTAGTACATGTTTCTATCTGACGGTTGCCTCAGGCTGTGACAGCTTCATTTTTCTTCTCTGAGAATACATACAGAAGATGGATTTGACATTATACTCAGTAAACAAAATGTTGTTTAAAAAATACATCTCCTAAAATAGCTGTGATTAGTTTTCAGATCAAGGTAAACAATAGTTTCCAGCTCTTAACATTTTTAATCAGTCAATTCAAATCCAAACTAAAATGCTTACCTGGCTGGGTGTGAATGTAGTAAATTAGGATCAGAATTAAATATTTTATTAATTGAAAAAGCAGATAAAAATTAATGAGATTAATGATAGAATTTTAGAAGTTATCTCTAATCCATTTTTATGGAGTGATTTTTTTTAATATTAAGTGCTTTTCTTTTTTTAGGTTTTCAAAAATTTATGAATGGGGCTAAAATAAGTCAAATGCAACTTACTATTGAATCTTTCCTTGAATTTCATAGAGTCCTTTTTACAGATGGCACAACTCCTACATGTCCACTGGGCTAGTAGGATTAATTGTTGTATCTCATTTTTCCATTGTTTGATCTTTAGCAGCTGAAGAGACAGCTAATCTGCCTCCTTCTCCACCCCCATCACCAGCCTCAGAACAGACTGTCCCAGTGGAGGAAGGTAAGGCCTGTTGGACTCTTGAGGTTTGTCTTCTTTTAAGGGTAAATAAACCTCAACCCATAAGTGCTGGACTTTGGTATTGGTTAGTATGTGACCCAGCTTGGGAGCTGTCTGTTTCAAATAATCAAGAAGAAACAAAGACTTTGATTAAATATATTATCATTTCTGTACATAAAATCAAAAGTAGATAAATATGGTAAATAAGAAAAATCTGCTGGATAAAGGAAAAGATAACTTTGTGTTTAAGTGGCTAGCTAGAATAACTACAGAGAACTAGTTTACTTCATGTAGACTGTTTTAAAGAGTAGATACAATTTAATTTTATAAGTGACTGAATAAAAATAAATATATTGATGAAATCAATAGATTTGTTTTGGAAGGGTTGGCAGGAACTGTCTCTGTTTTGCTCACTATTGTATTGCCAAGGGCTTCCCCAGGGCCAGACCTGTAGCAAACTCTCAATAAATATTAATGAATAAATGAAGAAGTCAGTGAACAAATTTGATATTGAGAGTATTGAACTGGAAACTGAGATCATGGCTTCTTTCCTGCTGAGACCTTTTATTGTCCATGAATCTATTTATGCATTCAGTCAACATGGAATGCCATGTCAGCTTTTCAGTTTGCAATGAAGAAGCAGACAGATGCCTCTGAAGAATATCCATTTAGAATCTGAGATGAAAGACACTATTTAAAAGCTAACTATTATTGGTTCTCTGAATTAGACCAGTTAACTTTTGTCTATTGTTTGAGAGTTACAGGAGAAGAAGAAAGCTTTTAAAATTTATTGAAAGCTTGCTTGTGTCAATATAATTTACTTTTCATAAACTAAAATCAGAATATTAATACTTTTCCATTTTTGTCATTTGTTGACTTATTTTTCCTTTTGTTGTACTTTTTAGAGCTCATTTTATTGTGTTAAAAATTAAATAAGGTCACAAAAGAATCACTGTCTTTTTATAATCGGTAATTAGGTTTGTTTACATTATTTTTTGAATTACTAGAGGTTATTCTAAATTACTGAACTATAAACTATCAATAAATATAATTTATTTTTGTCATAGATTTATAAACTTAAACCTTTTTTAGTAAGATTTTTTTTCTTATATTGAGGCCTTTTTTCCTATGTTTACTGCCTGAAATAATTAGTCAAAGGAATAAAAAAAAATTGAGGACTATAAGCATTGTATATAATAAGTGTTATTATAACCATTGATGATTAGTTAATTCCCTGAAAATGTGATTAGATCTTTTAATTCATAGATTTGAAAGATCCTTTCTGAGCCTTGATTTTATCTGTTCATGTCTATGGAGCACCTACAAGTTTCCTTGCACTCCTCAAATTCTCTAAGTATACACTAGTAAGCAAAACAGACATGATCCTTCCTTGTAAGAAGCACAAAGTCTGGTGGAGAATGGAAATCCAGTAAGTAAGTTCAACAATAGGAAGGAAAAGAACAGGGAGCTTTAAGGTAAAAGAAGAGTAATCTTACTTTATTGGAGGGAGAAAGGAGCTGAACTCAGAAGCCTGAAGAAGTGTTGGCCAAGAAAAGATGGAAAGGGGCAATTTGGGCAGAGGGACGAGGATGTTCAAGGACTCTCAGGTGGGAAAGTGCATGAAGTGTTCTGGGAATTGAAGGAGTCCCAGGGCTAATGCATGAGAGATGTGGAGGAGAGGAGTCTGGGAGTGAGCAGCAGCTGGCTTGGTTCAGGCTCCTGGATTTTACTCTGAATGTAATGGAAAGCCTTCCATGACAGCTCTGCTTCCCACAGGTCACTGAAAATGTTTCTGAACCCCTACTTAAAGCCTTTCCCGTGTCAGGAAATCCTCTTAACCAAGAGAGGGGTATGACGTTGACTCCCAAGTCACCTAGAGGTCAAGTAATTCATTCTTCTTACTGTTAAATGTGAGTGTGAGTTAAAGGGACAACAAGGTCTTCCCGGCCATCTGAGACTCATCCAGTCTGTTTCTGGAGGGTGTACCATAGATACAGTGAAAGTATACATTAAAATAGAATCACTTTCATATCTTGGTAACTTAGGTATCATATTCCAAAGTAACTGTTCCTTCACATTTTGGGATTGTTTCCCTCAAGATGTTTCAGTATATTTGGGGAAAATGTCAACTTACTTCCTACTGAAAGTAATTTGAAGATATTTTTAACATTTTCAAACTGAATATGTATTTTTATTTAATTTTTTTCAAAAGACAGCCTCAACCTATACAAAATCCTAATGGTTTCCTTTTAAAAAGATAATCATATTTTTTAGTTATATAGAAAAAATATGTAATTTCAAACTCCATTGATTTAAAAGATTAGATAATATTTTTACCTTAATTTTATGAAAGGCATGTGATCTAGGCAATCAAACTAGTTCCTCTCTTTTATTTTAAATCACTCTTAAAGTATGTATAACAACATTTGTTTTGTTTTATCAGAAAAAAATTAGTGAAAATCCACAAGACAAGAATCAACTTTTCAAATTTTCAAATCAATTGGTTTGTGAAGACAAAGCCAAAGTTTTTAATATATTGCTCATAGCACATTGACTGGAAAGAAAGCAGGTGGATTTTTCCATCTAGATTTTTTACCCTCCTCGAAACACCCTTAAAGCAACTTCAATCTAAAGGCACAGTGAATGTCACAGTTCAGTCCTTTTATGTAAATGTTCTTAGATTAAATTGAGTATTTCATTGATTTTGAGGATAGGCTTTTTATTAATTAGCAAACATTCTAAAAGCTGTTCTTTCCCAAAGGGGAGGCATGGATGCTTCTTCTAAAAATAATTTAAGATATTAATTACTGTCATGTATGAATATTCATGTATTATAATTGGTGTAATATTCATAAGACTATGTACTTATTCTGGGGAACAAAGAGATTTTGATGAAAAAAATTAAGTAAGTAGCACACTTGGAAACACAGGTACAGTGAACCAAACTGAACTAGTTATTATATTTTCAAATTAAGTTCCCCTTTCTTTTTGGCCTAACCATAGTAGTTACCACTTGAACTGAACTGTTAGAATTTGGAAGCCCATGCAAGAGCAATGGAGAAATCTGAAAACAGAACCAGGAGTCCTTCCACCCTCTTAGGTTTGCTCAGAATCCTAGGCTGATGATTTCCTGTGTCAATGATGTGGCTAGCGCACTGTAACTGTTAACCGGAAGCAGTTTCCCTCCGTATCATTCTAGGGCAGCAGACACAGTTGGCAAACTGAGAAGTCCTCAGTCCAAAGCTTGTAGACTGGAAAGGGCTTAGAGAAGTTGGGACACTATGTAAGAGGAGTCAGCTGCTCTAGGTTAGGCCATGGGGTAGAAGCTGTGATGCCGGCAAGATCACCAAGTCGGAGTCACTAATACCCCAAGATGTTCAATCTCTCATAAATGTGACTACTCATTGTACCCAAGGGGGCTCACAGATCAAGACTGAATTTTGTGTGGCAAACTTTACCCAATATAAATTTCCAAATGCTTCTTTTAAAGAAAATTTTGTATGAAAGCAAATTAGGGGAAATGTGGTTCTTCACTAAAACCAGGTAAGCTTCATTTTTAAAGATTATCATTATGCAAAGGAACTATGTAGAAGTCCAAGGTTCACAAGACTACCTTTCCCTTTAAAACAGTACATTATTAAATGAAGCAGACTATTTTGTGACATAACCCAGTATCCAAAAGCAAATGTACTTATAGTAAAAGGAGACATTCAGTCCTGGCCTTAAAGAGCAAAACTGTTATGAATTCATTTTTCATAAATCTCCTAAGTCTAGCTTTGATGTATCAAATCAAAGAAAAGAGTAAAGGTACATGACAACTTGTCTGATAGACTAAAGATAGAGATATTAACGTCTATGGAATCAAGAATGATTCTTGGTGCTTTCTCAAATACCTTCCCATTTAATCCTTCAAGCAACCCACACAGAATACTCACCTAGATAATACTCACTTCCACTGTTGCCCAGGATGTCACAGCTAATAAGTGGCTTATCCAGAGTTTAAATTCAAATCTGCTATGCTCAATTGCTTTGGTCATGTCTAACTCTTTGCAATCCCATGGACTGTAGCTCACCAGGCTCCTCTGTCCATGGGATTCTGCAGGCAAGAATACTGGAGTGGGTTGCCATGCCCTCTTCCAGGGAATCTTCCTGATCCAGAGACTGAATCTGTGTCTTCTGCACTGCAGGCAGGGTCTTTACTCACTTAGCCACCTGGGAAAACGAAGTTCCTACAAACACCCTCACTGCATCGCTAAATCTAGCTAGGCTCTTACTGTGGGACAATGAGAGTGAAGTCATCTTCTAATGAGAGTATTTTGGTTACAAGACACTGGATCGATTCCCTTTTTTTCCAAACAACTCCCAAGTAAATAATTCATTCATTTATAATGTATTCATTTATAATTATATATATATATATAATTCATTCATTTATATAACTTATTTATTATGTGTCACACCTCCATTTGGGTATGAACTGAGAGCACCTGCCATACACAATCCTATAGCAAATGAGGATCTCTTGTCTTCTAGCATTATTACTGGAAGCCCATGCACTGGTACAGTCTCTGAACTTTAGCCAGCCAACATGGTCCTCTGAGCATCACTTCACTGGCACATCTCTGGGACATGTAATGTAGATGGACTTCAGGCTCATAGGTCCTAAACAGAGACTTGGAGTAACCCAGAGGGGCCTGGGCTTTGCCAGACATTCTTCTTGAAGTTGCCTGGCTAAGAGCCAGACAAATACTACAGAGAAGCTACTTTTCCGCTGAAGCACTCAAAGTTTTTGTTGTTTTTGTTGTTCCCTGATTAGCCAGAGTTTTCAGAATAGAAAGTACTGTTTCTTTGAAATGTTCTGGATCTGAAGCAAGACTCTGGGTTGTTTTCACATTTTGGCACTTTCAAGAAACAACAAGAAAGAGGAAGCCAAAATCTTCAAAAGGCTAAACTATCCAAGGAGAATTGCCTTTAAACTATCATCTCTCAGGTTTAAATTCTTTAGTTTTGAATTGTAGTCTGCTGTCCTCCCTAGAAAATATTGAAAAGCAGGGAGGCAAATATGCCATTTTCACTTATTGATTATCCATGTAATCTGTTTGAATGTATTAGAAGTTTTAGAAAAAATTTGTGTCCCTGGGGAGTCTACAGCCTCGGGAGTCACTAGAGGAGATATGAATGGCTGGGACTTGTGGCAAGCCCAAGACTTATGATTCAGCCAATGTTGTAGGCCAGATCTCACCCAGTCGTCTGCTCAGCTGAGAAATCATGCCGAGTTGAACTAACAATATCAAATGTAATTTTAGGTTTCTTCTATCCCATGATATAATAAGCATTGTGGCTGGGAAAGTTCTGAGCACCCATCTAGAAACAACTTCCATGGAACAATCAGTAAACAATATGTTCAAAAGATTAAAAACATTCTCTCTTCAAAATATTATTTTAGTGTCCTTATGATTTCAGGTTTATTTCCAGTTATCAGCACTCAGTTGACTGAAAATAAGTTATTGTGCTAAAAATTCAGTGCATTTTCAAATTAATGCTGTAATTCTGTCCACTTAAATTTTGATAGAAATAAAAATTATACAGATAGCTACTGCATTTTGATCTTATTGAAAATTACAAAAATTTAAAATTATTTCTCTATATAAGTAAATAAATAGTGGTTAACAAATTTAGTAATCAGCCATGTAGGCCTGAGATACATACAGTGTCTCAGCCAGATATTGTTCTTTGTGATCATTCTTTAGGCTTATTGAAATGCTAAGCAAATTGATTGATATACACTCATATTTCTAAGGAAATATATTTAAGTAATACAGATTTCTAAGCTAAGACGTGGGAAAGAAAAGAAATGAGAGCAGCTTCTTTAGCATTTCCATGAGAAATATACAATGAGGGCTTTGAAATACAAAAACAGTAGTACAAGTGAAACTTCATAGAATACAATTGTGATGGGTCAGAAGCCACCTCAGTAGAAATTCTCAGCTAACTGTATCTCTGTTAAGCCTTCCAAAGAGAAGCAGAACACAAGAAAACAAGTGTATGTTGCTAGGTAATTTCTAGTACTTTCACAGCCATGCAGATAAGAACTAGGGTTCAAAAGGATGCCTAGGAGTTTGCATCCAAAGAAAAAGCTATGCCAGTTGTGTTCCCCTAAGCAAGACAGGAAAGAAGCATAATGCATTGTAGATTTTTCTTAACAGGATTGAAATTAAAAATTATTTTCTGGTAGAAGTCATGAACTAAAAATTAAATCAACCAAAATGCTAACCATGCGCACATACTAGATAATGAAGGTTGTACTTCCACAGGCCCAGTTTCTCTCAGAATTGTACAGGCATCAGGTCCTAACAGCTTTCCTCTTTTATAACTTATAAATGTATTGATAAAAACATGAGAAAATGTGCGTACTTGAAAGAATTTCTTCTAACAAATGCATTTGTTTTGTAGTGCTTTGTTTCTTTCCCAGTGTTTCTGTTGTTATTTTAACTCATTTGAGGAAGATGTAAAGATAATTTCTATTATGCAGTGGGAGTGTCAGAACATTTGGTTCATTTAGATCAATGACAAGATTCCTAAAGGGAGAGTTTAAATTCAGTGGCTACTGAAGCATGAAATTTCACTGTCTCCCATCCTCCACCAGCTTGGTCTCGCTCATCCCTCTCCATCCTGCTGTGCTGCTTCCGTGACCCCATGTCCTGTGCAAATGTTTGTCTCGTCCGTCTGATCTTGTGTCTGTCTTGTCCAGTTTTCCCTGCAGTTTTTTCCTGTGTGTCTGTTTGTAGATGAAGGGGCTGAGGATCAAGTGGGTCCTCTACACAGGTTCCCCAGCCACGAACCTGCCACCAGCGGGGAGAGGCGTAGACTCCTAGCCCCCTCCATCTCGGTGTCTGTGCCTGATGATGACCCTTCCAATTCCGATGAGGAGTACTATGAGCATCCTTTGTTCAGCTCACAGTGGACTGCCTCTAGTGTGCTCCCCAGTGGCCCAGCGCAGAGTGCAGAGGCCCACTTAGGCCGGGAGAAAGGTGAACCAAGCATGGTCCCCTTAGCTCCTCCTCCCCTGCCCGCAGCTTTGACCATGTGCATCACCTTAAGTGTGCCTCCATGTGTGGGTGGGAGGGACAGGAGCCTGTTTTTTCCATATGAAAGTGAAGTCCCTATATCGCTCATCTCCATCCAAATGCCTCAACAATTTATATGGAAGAAGGCTGATTTAAGACATGTGAGTGCTGCTTTTTTTTCTTCGCAGCTTCTGAGAAGGAAGCAAAAAAAGTTCAAACAAGTATGACTTCTTTCTACCCCTTGCAAATATATCAATAGGGAAAGAATGTATCTTCTTACCCAAACCAAAGAAGATGACCTTTAATATAATTTTTCCATATTACTAGACCAGACTTCAGAGTTAGGTTTCTATTTAGTGCCATGTTAATGTGATAGCCTTTTAAAAGATAAATAATTGTTTAGGGTAGAATAAATGTTATGGAATGAATTTATTTCTCCAAATCACTTAAACATCTACAGAAACTATAGAGGCTTCCTCAGGTGACTAAATCTTGGTTCAGATAAGTAGAGGTGGGCTAAAATGAAGGAAATGCTCCCAAGCTTTTGTCATTCCAGTCTTTCGAAGGTGGAGACCTTGTGTATAGTTAGCTGTGGAGAGGATAAAATAAGTGGGCAGTGGGCTGCAATTTATCTCATTCTAACAAGGTAGTCTTATAAAGAAAAAAATAGGGCTAATTTTTTTTTTGCTTAGGTAAATGTCATTTTGAAATGAGGAAAAATAACTTGCTTAAATGAAGAGTTTATTTTTGTATGGCATAATATTTAATGTAAAGGCAGATAGTTCCAAGGCAAGAGCACCAATGGTTCAGACATTCTGATAGAAAAATACAATCCATATTGAGTAAACTTAAATGGACTTAAAATAATTAAGAAAAATATGTGAATTTTGAATAAAGAACAGGTGTGGAAATAAACATGATTTATACAAAATGAGAAACTGGAAAGCTAAAAAATTACATGGATTTAGAAAAAATGTAAAATAAATTGATTTCACCCAATAAAGTGACATTAGTAAAGCAGCTATATTAAAAGTCTCTTAGCTTTAATCAAAATCTCTAATTCTATGGCATTGTAAAAATTGCCTTAATAATAAGTTAGAATCTGAGTTATTAAAATGTTACTGACATAGTTAAATTACAAAAATGCAAGTATCTGTGTGTTAAATGTGAAGAAATAGTAGCAGTTCTCATTTTTCCCCATAAGGGCTTTAATGTTTCTCAAAAAATTTCTCTCCTTTCCATCTATAGTCTTCTTCACAGATCCATTTAAACAATATATGATTGTTCATAGGAATTTCAAAAGAATCATTCATTTGAAGAACTATAAGACAGCTTAAATATTTCCCTCTAATTTCTTAAGCAATAAAATGGGATTTATTTTACTGATATTTGAAGTGTAAATGAGAAACAAATGACAGCATAATTCATGGCTTTTCATAAATTTGTTTTATTACATTTTAATTGTTAATATTTTTCTGTATTCTTCAATGGTAGAATGGTTAATCTTTGGGGAGGATATTTTGGCAGTTTTGTTGCCACTCAGCTATCTTTCCTTGGTGGTTTTGTTTTGAATTGTAGAAATGAAACTTTATAATATGCACATTTTCATTCTTTCTTTAGTGTCAAAGAGAACTATACAAGAACTATATTACTGATATTTCAGTGGTTTGAACAATATGATAACAGTCGTGTCCCAGAGGTAGACTTTTCTAAATTGCAATGAAATTAACTTTTACCTGGACCTTGTTTTTCAAAATATTTTACTTACTTCTTTAAAAATTTGTACATTCTCCAATCATATAATGCAATGAAGATGAAATTAATTGAGTTAGGTAGTCTTTGGCCTTAAAAATACTAAATAAAGTATGTCTTAAAGAGTTTTGATGGATTTCATGATAAAGTTGATAATAAAGTGGTTGATTGGATATTATTCTGAGGCCAGGTTTTTTACTCCCAAAGATCCCTTTAGCAAAGTTTGCATGTTTTAAATTAAATCAGGAATTCGTATGTAGGGGCTTCCTGCATTGGAGAAAACAGCACATGACTTACAAACTTAAAGGTTTGTTGCAGCATATCAATGCATCTGTCTTTTCACAACCATCTGTTATCTGGCAGTGCCATCTCTTATTTCCAGCCAGCTTTCCACATTGTGTGCGACTTACTGCCATTTCCACTAAGGGTAATAGATCAATAAAACCCTTTCAGCTCTCAGGTTTTAAAATAAATAGCCTTTTAATGAGACTTTAAAAGGCATCATTATTAGCCGATTATATTTACTAATTTTCCAAGCAATACATAATGTCCATTGCGTTAAGACATTAATTTGTTCATCCAAGCAGTAAAAGAGGTTCTTGTGAGGTCAATAAAGTAGAGCTGAAAGCGTTCCTTGAATGATATTTCTGTTGTTTCATATATGTTTGTATGGTCATGATGTCAACATCTTTTTCATCCCTAAGAAGAAGAAACGCTAGAGAGTCCAGTGGCTGAGGAAGAGAAACCTGCCACTCTTCCTGAGAAAGAGTGTGGGGCTGCCAAGGTCTCAGACCAGCCCAAGGGCCTCAGTGAGGGCCAAGTGGAGTCTAGTGCGGAGGCCCAAGTAGTTCCTGCAGACAGCGCCTCAGCAGGGGCCCCACAGGAGAAAAGTGTAAAAGAGGTCACGGTCACGGAGGTGTCTCCAGAAGTAAAAACCCCTTCCTCTGCCGGGGAAGGTGTGTCTTTCTTAGGATTTGCATGTGTTTTGTTGCAAGTGATCTCTCCAGCAGCTTATCAATCTGATGCCTTTCCAATGCTATTCCATCGCTGGGTCGTCTCATGATACCAAGACCCCTGTCTGAGACTTAAAGAGCAAAGAGTGTGGCTTGTGCAGGTGCTGTGTGGCAGCTTGGTTTTCCACTGCTGCAGCTGATTCCTGGTTTTACTTTGCCATGATACAATACGCTTTGCAGCCAGGCTGATGACGCTATGTGAGCTTTTTTTCCGCCCCCGCCCCTCCTCATCTCAAATGTTTGCCAGTCACATTGCTAATACATGTATATTTTTATTTTTATTTTGGGGGACAGCAATTCATATGCTTTTCTTTCAAATCGTAGAGGTGGATTTTGGCACATTATTACGGGCTTCAATGGTAGAATGGTTTTTGTTTGCAACTGCAATGTGCTATATTTTTTTTATGCTTCAGTGAATACTGGTTTAGTTTCCTTAAAAGCACCTGCTGATGCTTCTCATATCATTTCCTTTCCATGGCAACCAAACCCTTTGATCATCACCATCTCTCTTGAGTTTTCATTCATCTAAACTTTACTAGAAAATTCATAAAGTATTTATTTTCTATTGTGACAAGACAACACACAAGTGTTTAGGTTAATGATGATCCATACACTTGCCCTTCAACAGATGACTGAATTTTATTAATTTTCCCCAAATCTTCTCCAGACAATTAACATTTAGGCTTAGTGACCACAATGAAATAACTTTGGCTGTAAAATACAAGTGACACTCTGGAGCCTTTTGAATTGGTGAACAAATAAAAATTACAAAGACTCATTTAGTCTCTGTGAAGCATCCCTAAAGCCAATATTGGTCAGTGCTTCACCTGTTGGTCACATTCCAGGAAATGAGGTCATGACCAAGGAGAAAAAGACATTTTAATAGTTTACTCTTATTAAAATTTTGTTATTCATGTAACTTCCCAGTATTAACAGTATAATTCAGATTTTCTTACATCTATCATACAGACTAAGTAATGATTAGGATTTAGGAATTTTGATACATGGTAGAAATTGTCTTGTTAATATTTAGGTCATATCAAACAAAGTCTATAGCAATTATTTATTTGTATTACTGAAATTTAATCTTAGATGACTTCTAAAAGTTTATTCTAGGAACATTTCAATGCCCCCAAAACTGGTCTTGGCATTTGTTAGTCAAGTTAGCTGAAATTATTTAACACATATTATTATAAATTAATTGGCCTTCTGCCCATGGGCTACCAATTCACTTTGCAATGAGAAAAGAAAAAGTTTGGCTGAAACCAATTCTTTTCCATATTTAGATTATAGATTATATAGATTATTTTGTACCCTAATGTTAACTACTTATTAAATTTTCTTTAATATGTAGTTTTTATCTGTAGAAGGCATATGACATTTTTTTCTGCTATAGGACACATCAAGTACTGTTTAGAGACACCAAACAAACAAAGGAAAAAAGAGTATTCAAAATATACTCTTATTTCATTTCTGTACACATTAATTCACAGTGGGAGTTTATTGTAGCAATCATACAAATGTATCTCAGTCCTGACATTTTCGTTTTAATTTTTAAATGAATAGCATGCTTGCACGTTTCATAGTTTTTCTTTCAAGCCTACCATTCATTTGCCATTTCAAAAAATAATTTTAAGCTTACTGCCTGAAAGCCCTTGCCTATTATGTTTAAAAATCAACCCAATTACTTCAGGTTTACTTACAGCCTCGAAGATGGAGTTTCATGATCAACAAGAATTGACTCCCTCTCCAGCCGAGCCACTAGACAAGAAGGAAAAGGAACCAGAGACAGAAAGTAAGCCTGGTGAAGACCTTAAGCATGCTGCCTTAGTTTCTGAGCTGGAAACAACTAAAACTTCCCCTGATAAAAAGGACATACAAGGCACAGAAGAAGAAAAAGCACCTCCCACTCTGTTTGGGCACACTCTTGGTGCCAGCCTAGAAGATACGAAACCCAAGACAGAACCAAGCCTAGTGGTACCTGATATTGGCCTTCCTGCAGAGCCCACAGCTGCAAAAGAGCAGAAGGACTGGTTCATCCAAATGCCAACGGAAGCCAAAAAGGACGAGTGGGGTTTAGTTGCTCCTGTATCTCCTGGCCCTCTAACACCCATGAAGGAAAAAGATGTACTTGAGGATATCCCAAAATGGGAAGGGAAACAATTTGATTCTCCCATGCCGAGTCCCTTTCAGGGTGGAAGCTTCACTCTTCCTTTTGACATCTCAAAGCATGAAATAGTTGCAGCAGCAGCATCCTTTGCTCCCGCCCTGTTACAGCCAGATGACCAAAAATCTCTGGAAGAAACTGGTAGCCCAGCAACTGCCAAAGATAGTTCTAAAGTTGAAGAGCCCCAGAAGGATCAACCTGACAAAATAGCAGAAGCACCAGCCTCAGAGGCAGTTGCTGCACCCAAAGATGCTCACGTTTCAATTGTGGAAGAGTGTGTCCCAGAGAAAGTTTCAGGAGAAGAGAAAGGGATGATAAAGGAAGAGAGTGTGCAGATAAAAGAGACTCCCACCCTCAGCGAACAGGAATCTACACTTGCTGAAAAGGAACCTCACCTAAAGCTTGAAGAAAAACCAACCATTTCTGACAAAGAAGCCATGCCAAAAGAGAGTGAACCCCCAAAACTGATAGATGAAGAAACAAATATAATTCAACCTTCCACCGAACACACTTACTCCAAAAAAGAAGAGAAGGGCCAGGAGCCTCCCACAGATATATTAAAACAGGACTCATTCCCTGTAAGTTTGGAGCAAGCAGTTACTGATTCAGCCATGACCACTCAGACCCTGGAAAAAGTCATGACTGAACCAACTGCACTAAGTGAAAAGATTGCCACCCAGGAGCTCTTTGAAGAAAAAGTTGCTGACAAAGATCATAAGGTAGAAGGAGTTGGAGTTGTAACATCAGCTGAACTTGACATGCCATTTTATGAAGACAAGTCAGGAATGTCCAAGTACTTTGAAACATCCGCCTTGAAAGAAGAAGTGACCAAAAGCATCCAGCCAGGCAGTGATTACTATGAACTAAGTGACACAAGAGAAAGTGTCCAAGAGGCTTTTGATACTGTGTCTCCCATGCATAAAGATGGCGACAAGGCACTTCCAGAAGAAGAACCCCAGCCCAGTGCTCCGGCACAAGAAGCAGGGTATAGCACTCTCGCACAGAGTCATCCATCTGACTTACCAGAAGAACCCAGTTCTCCCCAAGAAAGAATGTTCACTATTGATCCAAAAGTGTATGGAGAGAAAAGGGATCTCCACAGTAAGAATAAGGATGATCTGACGCTAAGCAGGAGTTTAGGACTTGGTGGTAGGTCTGCAATAGAACAAAGAAGCATGTCCATCAATTTGCCCATGTCTTGCCTGGATTCCATAGCCCTTGGGTTTAACTTCGGTCGAGGGCATGATCTTTCCCCCCTGGCTTCTGACATTCTAACCAATACTAGTGGAAGTATGGATGAAGGAGATGATTACCTTCCAGCCACAACACCTGCTGTGGACAAAGCCCCTTGCTTCCCAACCGAAAGCAAAGAAGAAAAAGAACAGGTAAAGGAAGAAAAAGATACTGGAGAGGAAAATGCCCGAGTCGAGACATCATGTGAGTCGCCTTTCCTAGCCAAAGATTATTACAAAAATGGTACTGTCATGGCTCCTGACTTGCCTGAAATGCTAGACCTGGCAGGCACACGGTCAAGGTTAGCTTCCGTGAGTGCAGACACTGATGTTGCCAGGAGAAAATCAGTCCCATCAGAGACTGTGGTGGAGGAGAGTAGCACTGGCTTGCCCCCTGTCACTGATGAAAACCACATCATCGTTAAAACTGACAGTCAACTCGAAGACCTGGGCTACTGTGTGTTCAATAAATACACAGTCCCCCTCCCGTCACCTGTTCAAGACAGTGAGAATTTATCTGGGGAGAGTGGTTCCTTTTATGAAGGCACTGATGATAAAGCACGAAGAGATTTGGCCACCGATCTTTCATTAATTGAAGTCAAGCTGGCAGCTGCCGGAAGAGTAAAAGATGAAGTCAGTGCTGAGAAGGAAGCATCCCCACCTATCTCTGGTGACAAATCAGGACTGAGTAGGGAGTTTGATCAGGAGAAGAAAGCCAGTGATAAGCTGGATACTGTCCTAGAGAAAAGTGAAGAACATGCTGATTCAAAAGAGCACGCCAAGGAAACAGAAGAGGCTGGTGATGAAGTTGAAACTCTTGGATTAGGAGTGACCCAGGAGCAAGCTTCAGCCAGAGAACTGACAGTCGCTAAAGATGCATCACCTGTCATGGCTGAGAAAGCAGAGAAAGGTCTTAGTTCAGTGCCAGAGGTAGCTGAGGTAGAACCGTCCAAAAAAGCTGAACCAGAACTGGATTTGGCTGTGAAGAAAGCTGAACAAGGTCAGTTAGATATTAAAATCAGTGACTTTGGACAGATGGCCTCAGGGCTACACGTAGATGCTGGAGAGGCAGCAGAGCTTAAACTTGAGGCTACCCAGGACCTCGCCCCCTCATCCACAGCCCCTCCGGAGGTAGATGCATTTATGGGTGTTGAGTCCAGCCACTTGAAAGAAGGCACCAAAGTTAGTGAAACAGAAGTCAAGGAGAAGGTGGCTAAGCCTGACTTGGTGCACCAGGAGGCTGTGGACAAGGAAGAATCCTATGAGTCCAGCGGTGAGCATGAAAGCCTCACCATGGAGTCCTTGAAAGCCGATGAGGGCAAGAAGGAAACTTCCCCAGAATCTTCTCTAATTCAAGACGAGATTGCCATCAAATTGTCTGTGGAAATACCCTGTGCACCCGTTGTTTCAGAGGCTGATGTAGCCGCAGATGAGAGAGCTGATGTCCAGATGGAATTTATTCAGCCACCAAAAGAAGAAAGCCAAGAGACCCCGGATATTTCCATCACACCCTCTGATGTTACCGAGCCGTTGCCTGAAGCTGCCAGAGCTGAACCAGCAGAGGCTCAGAGCGAGGAAGAAGAGATCGAAGCCCAGGGAGAATATGACAAGTTGCTCTTCCGCTCAGACACCCTTCAGATTACCGACCTGGGTGCCCCAGGCGTCAGGGAGGAGTTTGTGGAGACCTGTCCTGGTGAGCACAAAGGAGTGATTGAGTCTGTCGTAACCATCGAGGACGACTTCATCACCGTCGTGCAAACCACAACTGATGAAGGGGAATCAGGGTCCCACAGTGTGCGTTTTGCAGCCCTCGAGCAGCCCGAGGTGGAAAGGAGACCGTCACCCCATGCTGAAGAAGAACTTGAAGTAGAAGAGGCAGCTGAAGCCCAGGCTGAACCCAAGGACGGTTCCCCAGAGGCTCCGGCTTCCCCTGAGAGAGAAGAGGTTGGACTCTCAGAATATAAGACAGAAACCTACGAGGATTACAAAGATGAAACCACCATTGATGACTCCATCATGGATGCTGACAGCCTCTGGGTGGACACTCAAGGTGTGCATTATATTTTTCAATTTTCTACTCCCAAGTAAAATCCAGTATCCTAGTGGAAAAACGTTTTTGTTTTCTTTTTCCATTTTAGACATTTTAAAATGTCCCTTTATCTCTTTATTTTGCATTTTGTTAGATGGAGGATTTTGCACATTTGTTACTAATGTTGTCGTTGTTGTTGTCATGGTTTGCTCTGATCCACAGATGATGATAGAAGCATCATGACAGAACAGTTAGAAACTATCCCTAAAGAGGAGAAAGCTGAAAAGGAAGCTCGGAGATCATCTCTTGAGAAACATAGAAAAGAAAAGCCTTTTAAAACCGGGAGAGGCAGGATTTCCACTCCTGAAAGAAAAATAGCTAAAAAGGAACCTAGCACAGTCTCCAGAGATGAAGTGAGAAGGAAAAAAGGTTCATTTCACAATCACTTCTTTATGAATGTTTTTGAAGTAATTCATTATTACTCTTTTGTAGAAGAAACTGCCTAACCGTGGTAACTAATGATTGATGAAATTTCGTTCGGTTTTGCTCGAAGTGTGTATTCTTCTCCTGATGGTATGCTTTCTGTGTTTTCTTATTCATAGCAGTTTATAAGAAGGCTGAACTTGCTAAAAAAACAGAAGTTCAGGCCCACTCTCCCTCCAGGAAATTCATTTTAAAACCTGCTATCAAATATACTAGACCAACTCATCTCTCCTGTGTTAAGCGGAAAACGACAGGTGACTGTTCAATTCTGCAATGTGGCTGGCAAACATAGACATGTATTTTTTTTTATCTCATTACCTTAGCAGCTTCATTTTGTTTTTCTTCCGAGAATCTCAGCAGTCATGAACAATTTCGCTATTAAGTGTCTTGTATCATTATTCTTTTTTTATCCCCTTCCCTACAGAAGAGATCATGACCATCTGTTTCTTTGTCATGCTCAGACTTAACAGTGATTGTATCTTGGCATTGTGCCCTAGTGTCACGTTCTGGGGATTCCTGTTTTCATTCTGTGTGTTTGGTTAGACGATGGCGATGAATATAACCGTGGTATGCATTCTCATTATTTTGCTTATTTACCTCCCTCATGCTTAAACCCATACATATTTGTCCTAGTTTCTATATTGTTACTGCCAAATCTGTTACTGATGTTGATGAATTTACTGAGGACCACCAAGAATGCATAGGGATTTTGAGATGGAGAATGAGAAGCAAATCTGGGATAAAATTGTGGTTGGAAAATTACTTTGCTTAGCGATGAAAGGAAAAAAAAAAAAGGAAAAAGAAACTGTTTGGTAATCCCATCAGAGTTTATTTTTCATATCCAAAATTAGCTAGGCTTTCTGACAATATTGCATCTCTTGGTTGACATTTTGTCCTTGGAATTTTCTTAAAATGTGTTGGATTTAAAATACTAAATTTCCCCCTATAATGTAGTAGTCAAAAATTTAATAAATTTAATAAACCCCTTCCTCCAAATAGCTCAGAATTTAGGTTTATTTTCTATCTTGCTATCTTCTTATTGTTCTGTCGTCTTCAAATGTACTTTGTTTTTACTGTTTAAATAAGCAGTGGAATAAGGAGCGAAATGTTACAAATCATAATAAAAGCCCCTGTGTAATATCCACAATGCAAACTCTGTTCCTCAAGTTCAGTGCAAAGTATATATTTGAAATGTATAATCATATTAGGGTACTCTTAATTATAATGTTTTATTTTAGTATTGATTAAATGGCACACTTGCAGTTTACAAAGGAAGGTATCAGAGCTTGAGTCAGAAAGCAATATTTTTCATTCCATTGTATACACATTAGAAGCGCCTTTACATAAATCTTTGAATGGCTTTAAAGGGTTAGCAGCAGCATTAACCCTTGTAAGAAGAAGAATATCATGGCATTGATGTTTTATGATAGCTGCTAAAAATTTCAAGCATTTTTAATTTGTGTTCTTCATATAGGAAGTATCTCATATGCTTCCTTCAAGAACTAGTATATGAGGCAGGATTTGAAAGTAGAAGGTTTATAATTATACACAAACCTTGATGATGAAGGTTTAGAATGAGGAAGTAAGAATTATGAATCAACATGATATCTCTAAATTTTATATCTCACTTAGTACATTTTCATTAAACTTGGAATTTTTCTATTTAGAAAAATGCTTCTACGGGCAGAATCTCTTGGTTTGGGCATAAAAATCCCATATGCCATCGAAAAGATGAAAATTATATTAGGATTGTATAATTTCAGAGGAAGTGTCAAACGGTTTGATGAAGTACCCACATGTCATTGGTATTCAATTTGCCACACTGTGAGTAACTTGGCTTTTTACTTCATTTATTAGAGGAAATTTAAGACTTCTGGACTAAGTTAGAATCTTGCTCTTTTTTATTCAGATATTAAGATACTCAAACAAAAAGCATGCACCAAATGAGTGCCGCTGACTTAAACCAAAGCATATATGTCACAGAAACATGAGCTAAATTATAGAAATAGTAAAGAGCCATAATTTGCACTGCTTCTTTGAAAAAACAGTTTCAGAATCTGTGAATAATCTTACTAGCCAGTCCTAAATAGCATAGAACATATTGTAGGCCACTATTATTTTTGTGTTAGAACTGCATATGGCATGAGAAACCTTTTTAAAACTCATTTGGAGTGCTTTTAAGGATAAGTATTTTTTCCTGAGAATTTCTCTCTTGCGAAAGAAAATTAAAGCAAACACACCAGCTTTTTATTTTCTAAGTTCAATTGTTAAATAGGGATAATTTCCCCAAACACAAGGGTTGTGTTCAATTGTGAAAATAGTTAAGTCAAGTCAGGTAAGTTGTCAACAGAAATTATGCCGGAGATAATGGAGTTTAAAATTGAAACCAGAGGTATAAAACAGCAGCAAGAAAAACAACAGTAACAGATGTGGTAATAATTTCATACAGGAAGTGCATGTGTAGAACATGGTCTATTTTATTGAACTTGAAATTCTTCTCCTGTTTTCTCTTCTTGACAAGCTATTTTTCTTCCCTTCCCTTCTCATGTGGCACATTTCATGTCAAACAAATGTGTCTTACTATTATGAAATTCCAGGGGTGTAGAGGAAAAGGGGTTGGCAGACTGTAACAGTTTAAAATATAAAATGCAGAAATATGCCAGTGGCTACATAAAGAAGGTTTGGGAATCTCTGTGAGTATTCTTATGTGATGCCCACCCTAGAACCAAACACTCCCCTTTTCCTTAAATTCTGTAGCATTCGGATAACTGTCCTGCAATTTCCATTCTAAAGGATCTATAGTAATTTAAGGGTACACTGGTAACCGAAAATTACTTGGTGTGCTTATCTGTGCTTTGGTAAACACTGGGTTATAGTAATTAGCACACTGTGTAATGGGAGCCACATGCTGTAATATTGTTATTATTCAGATTTCTTTAATTATTGAATTTGAGTCTCAGTGTAAACAAAATCCACTTTACGTTAGTCTGTTGACAGAACTGAATATCCAAAAGGTATGAAAAGTGCATTTATGTGATCTTTAGCCACTAAGTTTGGGGTTGTTTGTGTCTCCTCTTTCAACAGCAGCAGGTGCTGAATCAGCTCAGGCTCCCAGTGTATTTAAACAGGCAAAGGACAAAGTCTCTGTGAGTAAAATACCTCTTTCCTTATTTTTTATTTGAAGTTCCCTTTGGTATTAGTGGCAGCGTTTTAATAATTTTAGATAAAATTTAGATTTTCGACATCTACTCTCTTAAATCATTCACTCACCCAGCATGATTCTCGATGGCATTCGAGCATGTCCTGGTATCTTCTGGAATGTGACGGTAGCTAGTGAGGGTAGAGCTGGGATGAAGGCTGCCTCTGTTGTTATAGTAAGAAGAAACATATGAAACACCACAATGATATGGAGAAAAATGGAAGAACTCAATTTATTTGCTTTTCATAGAATCAAGATAAACCATTGTAATCACCACACTATATTTTACAGCACTTTTCCATTGTTGTTATTATATGTGAGAATTTTAAACAATATAGATAAGTAAAAATATATTATTATCTCCTTATCTAAAGATAACTGCAGTTACCATTTTGATGCAAGATATTAATTTTTCTACACATTTATAGGTTTAATAACAAAGATGGAAGATGTGTATCAGTTTTTTAATTATTCACTAAAAATTTTCTATGTCATTAAACATTCTTATACATCATTTTAATGACTATATAATGCATTTTATACTTTTACAGTGATATGCTTTATCAGTTTCCTATTGGTATTCAAACAGTTTTCTGTATTTTAGTGGTGTTACCATGGAAATCTTTTTTGGCTGAATGTGTCCATATGCATTTCCTTGGTAGTTTTCTAATAGTGAAGTCTGCACAACTGTCTTGTAGAAAGGTTGTAGACTTGTTTGTACTCCAGCTGTATATGAACATGCTTGTATTCAGTATTACTAGATATTGCTTTTTCTTTATTTAACAAGTGATAGAGATGAAATATTTTGTTGTTTTAATTTGGTGTATTAAAGATATTTAGCTTCTTTCATATTTATAAATCTTTTGTATTTCTTATTTTGCAAGTTTATTTTTTATATTATTAATCATGTTTTTTAAACTTTCAAAAGACCAAAGACAATACAAAGTGTTTCTTTCTTTCTTACTGAAAGGAAAAAAGGAATCTAGTGAATTTTAAAATTATGACAAATAATTTGAGTGATATCACAGTGTTCTGGGTCTTAGCCATAATATATAACATGTAAATCACAATTCTTTGTTTGGCTTTCTAAAATCTAATAAAATTTTAAACTTCTACTTTTTGTTTATTATGAAAAACAGGAATTAATTTCATTTATAGCAGAACCTTTTATATCATCTTGAAGCCAAGGAGCTTTATGTTGGTTAAAAAATTATTTGTATATCTGATTATTGTATAAATGTTTTCAGACATATTACTGAAAATAAGGCAATCCATTTATTGCAGTGGTAATTTTCTTTGACCACGCTGTTATTTCAGGATTTACATCTCTTTACCTTCTATTTCTAATGGAGACTAGTGTATTGTGGTGGTTAAGATCAGGGCTATGAAACAAACCAGATCTAAGTTTTGAACATTTATTAACTATATATAATCTTTTCCTGCCTGTGTCTTAATTTACCAAAAATAAGGGGAAGAGTAAAAATTCCTATATAATAAGCACTCTGTAGTTCTTAGAACATAATATTTATTTCAATAAATAGCAGTGGTGATTATTATTATTATTTAAAAAGTAGAACTCTTTAGGAGCGGATATAGAAAGTAAGTCTGAGTTTTCTCCTGACTATAAAAATCATTTTTAAGTATACCCTGTTTGCAAAACCTTTAAGAAATTTTCAAGTCCCTTGGTTTTATTTTGGTTTGGCTTCCTTTTCATTCAGTTTTTTAAACCCCTTAGTACTTATATTTTACATTTTCAAATAAAACATGTATTAAAAACAGATTGTGTTTAAGAATTAGAAATTCAGACTATCAGTAGGTACAAAACAGTTATTTGAGTCAAAACAACTAATGGAAGAAATGAATACTTCCTACCTTGTTATCCATTAAATAGAATTGAATTAAAGTCATTTTCAGAGTATATTTTTTTCTCTTTCAAGTTTAAAGTAAAAATGAAAATTCAAAAGAACTAATTAGCATAGAAAAGCAACAGTCAGTGATTTTTTTTTTTAATATGAAAGCTTAACCTTTGTTAGAATTACTGGTCTTAACATCTAACTAGAAAATCCACCATCAAAATCAAGGATCCTACTCAATTTGGTAAGAATTTGCATTCCAGTGAGGCTGTAAACGTAGCACATTCTGTGCAATAGCTTCGGTTTCTTTTGATTTCATAATGTAATGGTCAACAATTACAACAGTTTAGGCAAAGAATATAAAAATGGCTCCAGTCATTACCCACTTACTGTGCTGTGTTGCTTCCAAGACTGTCTAGTAATTCAAATTATTTTCATAAATGTGTTTCAACAAGAATTAGCATTCAGTGCCCACACTTGTACAGAAACCAAACAAAACCTAACTTTTTTCCTCGTAAATGCCTATCTCAATCTACTGACGAAGAGCGATTAGACCACCATTCTTTCTAACTTTTTCTAATTTATTCTCCTTTTCCTTATAACTTCATCCTCTTCCTATAGTTTCCTAAAATCCCAAGATTAACTCTTATTTACCTCTGATATTCACTGTATCTATCAGAACAGTTCTCTCCGATTTTTCAACTGATCTTTATTGTGAACCTGATCTATCAATATAATCTTTCATTTCATTTGAGATTTTTTTGTTTGTTTGTTCATTTTATTTTGGTTTTGTATCTAGCATGAGATTAGTAGATGTCTTTCATCATTTAAGGCAATCCAGTTACTTCACTTTTCTTTCCTATACCACACTTTTGAAACTTGCTTATTTGTGGATAATGTCAATCAAAAAAGAATGACTTATGCTGACCCAGTTACACTTCCCACTTAAGGTGCTGGGTCTGTAAAACAAGAAATGATTTGTGCAATCTGTGAATACTTATGCCTATGTCAAAGTGGTTACAAAGGTTAAAACTTGAGATTAGAAACGTTAGTTTTATTGCTTTTATTGTAACAGCTAAATAATATTAATTATTTGAAGATTAAAACCTCCTTGGCTTTGTCATACTGGTCTGTATTTTAACAGTCTCCCCCCAAGACATGTAGCATGCTATCATAGCTTTCTCCAAAAGCTGTGTATATACATACATCCAAAGCACTTACACTTGTACTTGACAACAGTCTCCCCAGGGATTATCAACACCTGTGAAAGTGTGATTTTCATGGGCAGTCTAGCCAGTGCTGACTTTAATTTTTAGAATTTATAACACATCATAGAAAATGTGTGATTTATTAACATAAAAATGTTTCTAATTCTGTGGTACAACTTGGTCCCTGGTGTGCATTTAACTCATAAAATGAACTCATTGTATTTAAAATCTGCAGTTTTCTGATGGAATCAGTGTAGACATCTAAAAATACATTTTCTCAGCTTAAAAATATATTTTCCATTATTAGGCCTTAAATATACTTGTTCGACAGTTATTTAAATATACTTTGTTCTACAGTTCTTGAAATGCAATCAAAATATTGATTATATATACCGTTTAAGTGCTGTGTTTATTAAAGGAATAATTCTAGTAGAGTCTCAAGATATTTTCCAAATATGGTATCATTATAAGTTCTATGGCTTAACCAGAGACCTTATACATAGAATTTATAAATAATATTTTAATCTATATTCTCATTTTCTGAATATTCTTAGTTCCAGTTAAAAAGAGGTATTCATTGAAAATCTCTTGTTCTCACATAATATACATGTCTGTCATTGATTATAACCATTTATCATGTGTTCTTATTAAAAGTAGACATTTAATTTTTTATATGTTTATATGTTTTTTTAATTTTCCTTCTACTTCATAGTTTGGTTTATTTTGTGCTTTTGTTTGTTTTCTTCCATGGCTAGAATTCTACCTTGTCAAAGATTCCTGCCTTACAGGGTAGCACAAAGTCCCCAAGATGCAGCTCAGCCTGCCCTAGCGCGACTAAAAGGGCTACATTTTCTGACAGTTTATTCATACAGCCCACCTCAGCGGGCTCCACAGACCGCTTACCATACTCAGAATCAGGGAACAAGGTAAGGCAGCAAGCCAACCACAGGTGCAGAAAGGGATATAATTTGGGAGAAGGACGCAATTCAGTAAATGTCTGAAAGCCAAGAGTTTCAATCCTAAAGTGTTTGACATATAAACAATATACCCTATTAAAAAACTGATACCAATTAAATGTTTCAATAGTTATAAACAGCTTAATCATTAAAAAATGGAAGTTGTGTTTTTGTAAGATATACAGTACATAATTATTATTTTATATTTAATAAAATTTCAAATACAAACAAAATGTATTTGATATTACATATGACACATATAATCTAAGGATACCAAATTACATAAAATATAATAGTTTGGGCTCAGCATCAGACACATCAGGATTTAATACTAAATCTGCTACATCCCAATTCAGTGATTCTTACAAAAATTAAATTACGTAAACTGTTGAAACCTGTTTCCTCAGCTCTAAAATGCATATAATATTTTGGGGTAAAAATTAAATAATCAATGAATGTAAAGTGCTTAATGTTCTTGTCACATAAGTGCACTATATACAGGAGTGATCATAGTTAAATACTGTACGTGCAGTGCCTTTCTGCCAGTCCTTTCTTAGTGATACAGTATCATGCTGATGAAGACTTGTCAGTAAAATTATTAATTACCTGGAGACTACTTCAGCACAGTTTTACTCATGTTATCACTTAGAATTTGAATTTCACAGTTAATTTTTAGCATTCACTCCAAAATAATATATTTTTATATTCTGAACTCTTTCTAAGTTGTAAAGCAGAAATACTTATTAAGTATGTACAAGTCAGTAGTATGGATTAAAAGAAATTCCTCTATTGGCCCAGGAGGATAATTAGCCAGAGCGATATAACCTCTTTGTATATGAAGATTCACAGGAACCCAACGTTGTTCTGTTTTCTCCAATCAGGATGGAGTTACCAAGAGCCCAGAGAAGCGCTCTTCTCTGCCGAGACCTTCCTCCATCCTTCCTCCTCGCCGAGGTGTCTCAGGAGACAGAGATGAGAACTCCTTCTCTCTCAACAGTTCTATCTCTTCTGCGCGGCGGACCACTCGTAGGTTTATTTTGGTTTGGCTTCCTTTTCATTCAGTTTTTAAACCTTAAGTGGAGTAGCTTATAATGTACTTATATTTTACATTTTCAAATACAGCCTGTATTTACATCGGATTATATTTGCCCTAAGAATCAGAAATTCAGACTATCAGTGTGTCCAAAACACTTATTTGAGTCAAAACAATTGATGGAGAAAATGAATATATACTACTTTGTTATTGGTTAAATAGGATTGAAGTTAAGTCATTTTCAGGATTGTTTTTCTCTTCTTTCAAGTTTAAAGTGAAAAAGATAATTCAAAAGGACTAATCAGCATAGAAAAGCAATAGTCAGGGATTTCTTTAAATATGAAAGCTTAACCTTTATTAGAATACCAAGTCATAAAAACTAACTGAAAAATCAACAATCAAAATCAAGAATCCTGCTCAATTTCGTAAGAATAGGGGCTTTCCTGGTGGCTCAGAGGTTAAAGTGTCTGCTTGTATTGCAGGAGACCTGGGTTCAATCCCTGGGTTGGGAAGATCCCCTGGAGAAGAAAATGGCAACCCACTCCAGTATTCTTGCCTGGAAAATCCCATGGACGGAGGAGCCTGGTGGGCTACAGTACATGGGGTTGCAAAGAGTCGGACACAACTGAGCGACTTCACTTTGACTTTGTCTTTGCATTCCAATGAAGCTGTAAACATAGCATATTCTGTGTGATAGCTTCAATTTCTTTTGATTTCATGATGTAATGCTCAGCAATTATCACAGTTTATGTAAAGAATATAAAAATGCTCCAATCATTACTCACTTACATACTGTGTTACTACCAAGACTATCTAGTAATTCAAATTATTTTCATAAATGCGTTTCTATTACCACAAAAATAGCTGCTGCTGCTAAGTCACTTCAGTCGTGTCCGACTCTGTGCCACCCCATAGATGGCAGCCCACTAGGCTCCCCCGTCCCTGGGATTCTCCAGGCAAGAACACTGGAGTGGGTTGCCATTTCCTTCAATGCATGAAAGTGAAAAGTGAAAGTGAAGTTGCTCAGTGGTATCCGACCCTCAGCAACCCCATGGACTGCAGCCTTCCAGGCTCCTCCATCCATGGGATTTTCCAGGCAAGAGTACTGGAGTGGGGTGCCATTGCCTTCTCTATTAATCATTTATAGATGGCTGAAATCTTAAGATACATTTCTCAGTCAATTCAATTAAAGTGCTGATGGTCAGGTATTAACAACCTTATTAAATCTACTGATGAGCAAACTGACCTTTTAAAGACTTGTCCAGTACTACACAGCTAGTAAGTGGTTGAATTTGGTTTTCAGCCTACTGATAAATTCACAACCTGTCCTCTTAATGTCTTCTCTATATTTATTTAGTACTAGGGAATTGTTCTGTAGAGTCACTCAGAAAATAGTATCCCTGTCATTTAGAAACTATTACAAAATGGTAGAAACATTTGGAGAATAGCATATTTGTCATTTAAAATCCATATGAAAGTGGTGGAAATTGCTACTACTATCACATTACAGTTGATTTCACCACTTATTTTTTAAGTCTTTAATAGTAATTGCCCCACAATGTGAGCAATCCAAATGTGGCTATTTTGTATGACTTAAACTGTTTTGTGTTTTTTTTTTTTTTTTTTTTGCCTATAATGAAAGTATTTATTATAATGAGAGCAGTTGTGTCCCGAAACATTTAGATTCATGAAGCATTAATATCCTTTGAAATACATGCTAGGAATACTTTGAAATCACTAAAACTCTTTTCACCTTAACGCATATAAAGTATTCAAATGAACTAGCAAAGAAAACCTTTAAGAGTGAGTTATCTTCAGAGAGGAGAATTTAACTCCAAATATTTGGAGTTAGAATTGGGCATCAACAATAACCCCAGGGATGCTGAGCCAACACAAAGGCACCAAGTGTTCCCCAAAGGCGCACCTTGAACTGCACTTGTGTTTGTTGCTATGGAAGCAAAATGGCACTTTCTCACACAAATCCCAACTTTAAGCTACTGTGCTCTGCTTTTAAAATGGCATGCTAAGTTGCTTTAGTCGTGTCCACCTCTATACAAATTGCTTTTTATGTCCTGAGCCAACTCTATTTTGACTTTTTAACTTTACTTACATTCATAAGCATATGGCATTGTATTATTTGGTAATGAACATAACTGATACTCTGATAATATTTTATCCCTACATAGCAATAGCTAAAAGACATTGGGACAATTACCAGAACAAGCAATTTGCTTCTTCCCATCTCATCTCCTTAAGGTAAAGAATCTGCCTGAAGGAGACCAAGGTTCAAGTCGTGGGTTGGGAAGATCCTTTGGAGAAGGGAATGGCAGTCCACTCCAGTATTCTTGCCTAGAGAATCCCATGGACAGAGGAGCCTGGCAGGCTACAGTCTGTGGAATCACAAAGAGTCGGACACAACTGAGCAACTAACACTACTATTCCTTAACTGCACAAGGGAATGTTCTAGCATTTTGTACTGCTATTGAAAAGATTTGAAAGAATGCTATGCAAGAAGTTTATTTAGCCGAAAGGGAGGGAAAGACATTGTCATTGTAGACTTGACAAGATAAGAACAAACTGTAATAGAGTAACTCATAAATATTTTTGAATCATTTTAGTAACTTAGATTTAATATTTTCTATTTCAAAACACATAGGAAACACTCAAATTTTTCATTTTTGATGACTAGAATATAATTTATTACAATAAAAATTGATTGATATCTATTGAACAGCAATATTAAGAGCTTCTTAATACTTGTGACTGATTTTTTCTCATTTTCCAGATATAACACAGAACCTTCCTCCTTTACATATTCAAAACATAAAGCCATTTACTCTTGTTGCTATTGAGTCGCTAGGTCACTAACTCTTTGCAACCTCGTGCACTGTATATAGCACATCAGTCTATTGTGTCCTTCACTAGCTCTGAGTTTGCTCAGATTCATGTCCATTGAGTCACAAAATAATTCTTAAATATTTCTTTTAGTTAATATTGTTATACGTATCTGGAATATTGCTTCAACTCGGCCTCCATTACAGTAACAAGTACCTCCATACACAGAGAAATTTTGAATCAAATTTGTAACATTAAAAAAGAAAATATGTTGAGCTTCTGCTGTGTTCAGGCCCAACAAAAGACACCAGTGCTAGGTAGAGGGACAAAGAATAAAGATATGATCCCCCTCCCCAGAAGACCTGAGATATTTAAGAAAGATGAAATGATGGAGAATACATTTGAGGGAGAAATAAGTTTTCTGAAGAGATTTTTCAGAACATACGTACTGGCTCAAACCAAGATCAAAACCTTGGCCCATAAACAAACTTTGTAGCCAGGAATCTACAAAAAGTCAAGTTGAATGTGGTTGTATTACCCTGGTCTTGAAATGTCATATTTGTGGAAAGCAATAAAAATCACTAATTTATCACTTTACTCTTCTCAAATCCCATGTCATATTTTCCATTGAAGCATCTACCTATGTCTTTCCCTTCTACTAAAAGACCAAAAGGACACAGGGCAACTTTCCTTTGATATGTGAAAACTGTTCACTGAGAGACGAAATAGAATTGTTCTGTTTCTCCAGGAGATTGAGCCTGGGTAGATTTATTTTGTCTGCAGACTTGAGCTCACTCCTTGTAAATATTTAAGCAAAGATTATTTATAATTGTCCCCCTTCTCAGGAAGAACTTTCTACATTGATGATGAATTATATCAGGTGACTCTAGGATTCCTTCTACTTGACTGATTTTAAAGTTGATGAGTTATATCTTTATCCTCCTCAAAATTTCTAGAAGATTCATTGATTATACAAAGTTACATTGCTGTCATTTAGTCACTAAGTCCTGTCCGATTCTTTGCAAACCCATGTACTGAGCCCTCCAGGCTCCTCTGTCCATGGGATTCCCCAGGCAAGAATCCTGAAGTGGGTTGCTGTTTCCTTCTCTAGGGGATCTTCTTGACCTAGGAATCCAACCTGCATCTCCTGCTTTGGCAGTCAGATTCTTTACCACTGAGTCACCAGGAAAGCCCCACAGAGTTACATTCTTAGCAGTAAAAACTAAAAACTATGCCCTTTCTATAAAATATTTTTAAAAGTGAGAGAATTTGTATAATATAAACAATGTAAATCAGTATTCTATTATTGGAATCAATGCATTATTTGAAGAGAAAAGACTTTTCAATTTAAGAGGAAAGTTCAACATATATTAAGAAGCTGAGTATCATATCTGTCTTAGAATTTAATGTCATCTGGGTGAATGAGCCTTAATGTCCTTATTACTGAGTAAGAAATAACAAGAGCTGCATCAATTGTGTATGTGCATGTTTGGTTATCAAATGTTTAGTATTCACAAAAGTTCTTTGAAAAGGTGAGAATCTCCTATTTTAATGAGACTCTCCTAAGGTGTGTCCTCTTTTTTAAATCATTATTCTTTTAAAAAAGCATTTGAAATGGCATTTAAGCACACATTTTAAAAGATAATATGAAAGAGAAGCATAGCATAGGAAAATGGGGGAAAGAGTTAAATGATAAAATGAGGGTAACATCAAGTTGAGGCAAACAAATGCATCTTACAGCATCTTGCATAATAGACAATGAGGGATTATTGATTTGACTCCAAACTGCAAATACTGAAAGTATGGGATAAAACACAATCAGGTACAAGACTGACTGTGAATAAATTGTAACATCCCACTTTTCAAAAGAGAGAGCTAGATTTTTTTAAGCTAAATAGTTTTCTACACAGGCCAAAATCATGGGATCTAAATACACTGTTTTGTGTTGTATATCCACCTGGATCTTGGAATAAACTTTCTGCACAAAGGAATAAATAATCCACACATCATTCAAAGAATCTTCAGTTTATATGAGTCCACAAAGAATATTAAGTGTAGACTCTTTTTCCAGCTAAAAGCAGATCCATATGCTTTAATGATCATGCAAGTAGAAAATATTTTTGACATATCATAATGAAAATTCAGAATAAATCAGGAAAACCCAAGTATTATCTTCACATTGATAGCAATGCATGTTCAAAAGAATGTCATCAATTTGTGAACCTAAAAATAACGAGATTCTCACCTTTTCAAGCATTGTTGTAATTCGTAAATATCCTAAACCCTTTAGAAATTTGATGAATTATAAGTTCTAACAATGGATGGGAAAAGGGATGTCTCGGGGGAGAACTTTCTGACACTGTGGTTTGGGTTCGGTTTTAATATAGGGTCAGAGCCAATTCGCAGAGCAGGAAAAAGTGGCACTTCCACACCCACTACCCCTGGATCAACCGCCATCACTCCTGGCACCCCACCAAGCTATTCTTCACGCACCCCGGGCACTCCTGGAACCCCCAGCTACCCCAGGACCCCTCACACACCAGGAACCCCCAAGTCGGCCATCTTGGTTCCCAGTGAGAAGAAAGTCGCCATTATACGCACGCCTCCGAAATCTCCTGCTACTCCCAAACAGCTTCGGCTTATCAACCAACCACTGCCAGACCTGAAGAATGTCAAATCCAAAATTGGATCCACAGACAACATCAAATACCAGCCTAAAGGGGGCCAGGTAAGAATCATATGAACACACGTATTTGCTGCCAAAGTAAAATCCCTGTTACTTACTGTGTTGCCGTCCTCACATGACAGGCTTACAGTTGTTAAAAGAGAGATGGAGGTTTTATAGCATTACTGGTTGTGATTTATTATTAATAGTTTGGATCTTATCTGAGAAAGCTACCTTATAAAATATATTGTAAATAATATGCTGTGTCCATTCCTTCTGGTTATTATTAGATAAAAATTGATTTAACTGTAGAGGAGAATCTTTTAGTTGATTACCTAATAGATCCTGTTTGAATGTTTCTCTGTTGACTTGTGGATTTTAACTTAGGAGATATAAGTTTCATTTCTGGTATAAATTTGAGTATTATCTGGTATGAATTTCTGGCATGATACTGGCTTTGAGCTCATTTGACCATCTTTTAGTGATACTACTTTTATCACCTTCCTTCTCCTCGAGGATTTCCTATGATATTTTCTACCATTTCCCCGTGTTCATTCCAAATCAGAGCATGGTTCCCCAAGTTGTTTCTCAGCCTGCTATTGCCTAAACATTGCAAAGGGCAGATTTTCACATTGATAATTAATAGATGACTCTACATGGGTATAAGAAATTCTGTTTCAGAATAATTGTGTTTTAGAGTTGTTGGTAAAACTCTACCTATTGACTCATAACTTCAGCTTCAGAGCAAACATTTATATATATTTTTTCCAACCAGAGAGCTTGAGTTCTACCTTAACCTAAACATTGCTTTCACACTGTATGTTTGGACAAAGCAATTAGCCTGGAAGGAGATAAAACAAATATCACCTAATGTTTCCCTTGTGATATTGATATGCCCATAGTCTGACTTTTATTCTAAATGAAGGGATGAAACACCCATCCTTGAGTAAAAGAAGAGGAAAGCAGTAATTTCCTTTATACATTAACAAAGTATAATGCCCTTGTTCAATATATCAAAAAAAACCTTAAAAAAAAATTTTTTTTCCCTCTCTTTTACTTGTCTCTTGTATTTTCTGCCACTGATTTCTGGTATCCCCCTCTTACGCCAAAGAAAATACATTTTCAGCAGGTTTAGAAGAAATGTCTTGCCAAAACATGAAGCTGTCAAAGACTCCCACTCAGCATTAAAACAAAAATTTAATGTTGCTTTTTCCTTTAGCAACAGACTTCTCTGCTTTCTCATTATGATTCTGTTCAAGAAAGTCCAGAGTTAAGAAAAAATCAACCAAAGAAGAGAGGAAGGACTCAGAATTCCATTTTTAGAACAACTGTAACATTCTATAATAATATAGTCACAGAAAAATGCTTTTTTTATAGAAGAATGTAATTAAAATATGAGCTATAAGAAACCTTTTTAAGCAAAAAACAAAACAAAACAAATTATATCACATTTAAGCCTATAATTCCCCAAATCTCATACTCTTGCCTTTATCATAGTTTTGCACATCCAAATATGATATTATATTTATACATAAATAATTGAAAAGAGTAAGTTGAATAAAATAAATTTATACCAATTTGCAAGTTTATCATTTTTGTTCTTTTGAGCTACCTCCTAAAATAGAGTAGTTATAATGTGTATTTAAAATCAGTTCTCTTTTTGTGAATATCCTAGTGTTCTAATATTTTCCTTAATTAAATGTGAGGTTTATTTGCCTATCTTCTGGAAAATATTGATATTTAAAAGAATCTATTTCTTCTTAGAATCACAAGGGAGTTAATTATCTCAAAGATATTTTTTTGAAACTAAAAGGAAAATTGAATAAAAAATAAATGCTTATTGATATAATTCGACAATAAAGATTTTGTTCAAAGGACTTTTAAAGGTAGAAAGACAAAAAGTGGTTTTGGCCTCAGCTTTGCTAGAATCATTAAGTTAACCAACCCCCAAATTTGAAGACTTAAATTTATTTTCTCTTTCTACTTCTTTATATCTTGCTGTGATTATTTCTGTGTCTAATTTTAATTTTCTCCTATATTTGTTAATTCATAAAGTTGATGTAAAGACATTCTTCTGAGGTGAACTAGTGCTGCCCTAGAGATTATGGTAATTAAGGACTAGTAAATACATACGCTGGGAGGGATTGGGGGCAGGAGGAGAAGGGGACGACAGAGGATGAGATGGCTGGATGGCATCACTGACTCGATGGACCTGAGTTTGGGTGAACTCCGGGAGTTGGTACTGGACAGGGAGGCCTGGCGTGTTGCGATTCATGGGGTCGCAAAGAGTCAGACACGACTGAGCAACTGAACTGAACTGAAATACATATAACACAGAAAATTAAAGAAAGAATAAAATTAGCCACAAAATCACCATGTCAATTGAAGAAAATCTTTGGTTCCATGCTGCTAAGTTGCTTCAGTTGTGTCTGACTCTGTGCAACCCCATAGACGGCAGCCCACCAGGCTCCCCCGTCCCTGGGATTCTCCGGGCAAGAAACTAGATTGGGTTGCCATTTCCTTCTCCAATGCATGAAAGTGAAAAGTGAGAGTGAAGTCGCTTAGTCATGTCCAACCCTCAGCGACCTCATGGACTGCAGCCTTCCAGGCTCCTCCGTCCATGGGATTTTCCAGGCAAGAGTAGTGGAGTGGGGTGCCATGGCCTTCTCCATGAGGCCAGTATTAAACAAATGCAAAATTATCCTATTGCAACTTCAGATGACTTGGAAAAATTCTACAGTAGTGGAATTATAAAGTGACTTTTGTTGGAGAAATGGGAAGTGTTTCCTCACCAAGATAAGACATAGATGATAGGAGTATATTTGCCTACTATTTTGTGACAGATGGCATCAATGTATTTAAACTGGAGAGGAAAATGAATTAGAAAATTTGGATGCAGTACAGTTGAACTGTCTTTGTAGGAAACATATTTTACTCAACATTTAACACTATGGTCCTAAAAGCCTCCTTGTGTATGGTCTCCTAGTGTATGGTCTTCTCACACACAGAGGGTGAGGAGAGTTTCTTTTTCTTTACATGTTAAACTGGGGATTTTCGCTGGATTTTAAAGGTTCAACTTTATAAAACAACTAAGAAAAATTTTTATGTAAAAGTTTCTTAGAAATTATCAAGATAGTAATAATATGCCAAAGACCCTTGTTATTAATATCTGGTTAAGAATCCATAAACTGGGGAAATCAAAGCCAGTTGTATGGTGTCTCCAATAGTAAATTATATATACTAGGATATTTGAGTGGACAGTGACCAACCCAGAATCATTGAAGAGAATAGGACAATAGCGATATCTTCTGTAGGAGCCCAGTTTTGTAACAGACATATGGCATCTATAATTATTGAGAAAAATAGTCGCACAGCTCTTATTAGTGAAATGGGAGTAAATAGGTAGATACAACCTTCATTCATATAATTCAGAGCATCTCCACATACTCTATTGTCAAAAAATTTGGTGTGGTTTGATTGTATGTAAAAATTAAAATTTTAAAGCATTATTATTTTTGTATTAAAGTTTGTACAGTCACTAAATATAAAGAGAAGAAATCTCTAATGGAAGATATATGTGTCTTAGGGATTCAACAACAACCTTCCACGTTGGGAAGCTTTTATTATTTGTCCCAATTTCAATGTTTATTGCTCTTCCATATGCATAAGTTGTGTGCTTATGGCTGTTATCTCTTCTGTTAAAGTCCAGTTTTCTTTTGGCAAAGAGGCTCAACTCAGAGCTCAGTTCAGTGCGGCAGGTCAATGCCTAATGGACTGGATAAGCTAGGTGAAGCTATGAGGAGCTTTGCAAAAAGCAATAAAGTTCATCTTTTCAGCTAAAATATAAATTCAGTCTACTGGTAAGAACATAATGCAATCTTGAATTCACTATAGATAGTAAGCTTGGTTAATTTAACTCAAGGCATAGGTAAAGCTATCTTATTAAGTGTATTAATTTGAAGCTGTCTCACTGTACTTAGCTCCTTAATCTACAATCATCTAAATCTAAATTTTAAAATAGTGTTAGTGTTTTAAGGACTCGGCTGCTTGATTTAAACAAAGATAGGAAAATAACCAGTTTCTCTAAATGTGTGGCATAAAAAAAAATAAACAATAGCTGAATGAATGGTACTTTTTCTGTCTATTGGTCAGATCCATCGAAACAGATACATTACCATAAGTAAAGTTAATAGGCAGTAGAGATTTGCTGTATGACACAGGGAACCCAAATCCAGCTCTCTGTAACAACCTAGAAGGGAGACAGCTTAGCAGGAGGTTTAAGAGAGAGGAGACATATGTGTATCTATGGCTGATTGATGTTGATGCATTGCAGAAACCATCACAATATTGTAAAGTAATAAAGTAATTATCTTCCAATTAAAAATAAAAGTAAAAAAAATTCCTTTATATACTCTTAACAGACTCCATAAATATTTGTGCCACAAAGGGCAAGCTGAAGGTGAGTGAAAAAGCAGTGTTTTTGAAATAGAAGCAAAGAGAGAGAGTAAGAAGAAAATGAATTGAATGAAATGTAGAGTAGAATCTTTTTTATATTTTTTATATAAAATTGTAGGCAATATCCTGCGACTTTTTTGGCCTTTCACGTGCTACCTTGAATGAGTTGCTTTCAATTTTATATTCAAGGGGAAAACAAAATTAATTCTGGAGGCAACTAATAAATTATGGTGAAACAGGATTTTTTTCTTATCATATAAAATTATTATGATCAATTTTGTGAAGGTCTACTAAGGTGCTATTAATATACATAGGCACATTTACAGAATCAAAAATTTTATAAACAGAGAAAGATAAGCTTATTTTGATCTTTTTCTCATTTGCAGATTTATTCTTTAATCATTTACAAAGACTCTGCTGTGTACCATATGACACATGACACATGGCCTGGACAATCTAAGCAAAAGTGTTTGTTTTCCTTGTCCTCTCCTGGTGTCCTGCCTTTATTTGATTTAAAATTTTTTTCCAAGCCATTTCTTTCCATCACCTTAGGGCTACAAATAAGTACTAATTAAAAAGTATAATAAAATACCCGACTAATTGTAAAATACTGTCAGTCAACCCAGCATGAAGAAAAGCTGTTCACCAAAATATATTACATAATATTGACAGGAAATTTTTTTTTGCAACCAAAGTCATCATTATCTCAAAATGAAAGCTCCTTGAAATCAGGGACTCTGTCTTTATGCAATAGAACTTTAATAACTATAATTCAAGTACTTTTGTAAGGTAATGAAAAGTTTTCAAGCTAGGCTTCATAAATATTAATTATTAAAAACTATGGAAAAATTATTACTTTGGGTTTACAAAACTGAGACCTATAGACTCTCTTTTTGTTTGTTGTTCATTTACAAACCAAACAAGGACATGGAAACAGCCTTGAATCTCAGGTTGTTTTCCGACAATTGAACAGACTCTTGAAAAGTTAGTTTATTACCAGCATGGCCTAATATTCCTTACACTATCTTAAAGTTTTAAACTAAAAAAAAAAATGTAATATCAAGAAGTTACGGCATATGAACTTTATAAACCTCTTTGTATGTTAATTTTCATGAGTCACAATGACTGTCGTGTTAGTAACTTTCCTTCCAGTATCCATGGACAGACCACTTAACCTATGTAACAGTGGGTCTAATGGCTAAACTTAATGTCTGTTCACCAAAACGTTATTTCCAAATTTTTCAGCATTATCTATTCACTCCAGTATTTCTCAGTGTAGTTCTACTTTCTGTGCTTTGTGACACAGCCTATACAGGAAAATTGAGCTCTCATCTAAGTGGATCCTCTACCATGTTCTTTTCCTTAGAGCTCTGTGGAATTGTTTGTTTTGACATAAACCATTATTTCTGTTTAAATGTGTATTGAAATATGCTTATTGTTTATATTTGATATACTTAGTTTTGAAGATGTTATTGGTCAGTGTAGGTAAGTGTTAATTAAAATTCACAGTGGACTATACTGTTTATACACCTGTGTGCGTTTTGACCAGAGCACCAGGTTGTTCACAGATGAATATTTGAAGAGCACTATCCAGAGAACTTTTAATCTTCAGGAATATATATGATATGATAATATTTTTATTTTAATATATGATGTCTATGGACTCTATAGAGGGTAGATAGTTTTCATTAAAATTGAATGTTATGGAATAGGAAATACTTTTGAGAAAGGCAGAAAGTGTTTTTAAACTTGATAAGCATTCCTAAGAAATGAGGCAAACCCAAAGGAAAAGCTTAATGCTCTATAAAGTTGAAGGGAAGTCAATTGAATGTCACTCAATTCTGTGTAAGACTGCCTTGGATGGGGAAAGAAATGATTTTGTAATTGAGGTTCATACCTAGAGGATGCCTAAAGGGCCTAGCACCAGGCTGTAAAGGAACTGAGAAGAGAATCCAACTTTTAGACACCAAGTTACTTTCCATATCTTGGTATCTTGAGTTGACATGTGGATATTTTATTTTTAAAAAGCAGCAGCAGAGAGTGTCAAAAAAAAAATCAGATTCCCATTGCTCAAGGAACCCATTTTGACATCGCGATTACTAACTCTGTTTTGTAAACTGTTTTACTCAAAACTAAAAATTTCATTTTTCATGTTTCATGTTTCCAACTAACCTCTAGTAAGAGAGATCTATTCCTGCCTTCAAGCATATCCCACATTTTGTATTCCTCCTCTTTCTTAGAGTAACCCCATTTGAGGGAGGAAAAAAAACCTCATTTCTCTACAGGAGCAATTCAGCTTATATGCAGAGAGAGTACAGTGGCAGATCATTTCAATTGAACCATTTGTGATAAAATTCAACTAGAATCACATCAAAAATATCCAGAAAGTAACTCTTCTGTTCTTTCCTAGTGTAGTGGAGGAATAGATAGAATTAACTAAGTTAAAATAATTCTAATTAAATATTCAGTTGCATTAATCTATTCTTTATAACTCTTCATGCTTACAAGACCCTTATATGAAAGAAAAATCAGTGATGTTTGCATATAAGTCACCAATATATGCCCAAAAGAATGAAATCCTTTTCTGCCAACCCTGCACTGAGGAACTGGTTTGCCTGAACCCTGAAAGATAATCTGTTACATACTCAACTTGGAGTGAGGGCATTCTGTCAAGAGATAATAACATAAAGACATCATGGGGATGAACTTGAAAATATAAACAAGGCCCCTATAGTATAGACTATAACACAATCTGAACAAAATGTAATATATTAAAAGAGAACTCAAACATCAGTATTGCTGCGAACCTTGGTTGCCTGGTTATTAGTTTTATATTTTGTCTCATTTTATAAGAAATAGGAAATTTGGTAGAATTTTTAATAAGGCATAGCTTTTGGAAGATGATCCAGTTGCTTGATATAATAATACATTTCATGTGCTATGAAATATGCAGAAGGAAAGATTCTCTCATTCTTTGCATTAATAGAGCAAGTAAAATTTCTAATGGAAAAAAATTAACAAAGATTAAAATGTGGTTTAGAATTAATGTTGGATAATGACTATTTGACTATTTTTCCTTTATATTATAAATATAAAAAATTATTTCATTTGTAAAATAGAAGTTCATTATATTTTTTTAGGCAGTCTCCAAGATATTAAAGTAATTTTCCCTTGACATGGGCTTTAGGAAAATAAAAGTCCAATGAGAATTTCTTCCCAAAGAAAGCAGTTTTCATTTCAATTTATCCATAGAGAACAGAGAGTTAAAACTCAACTCTGATTAAAAAAAAAAATCTAAAATAAAGCTTTAACCTTCACAGCAGCCATCTGTTTTTCTATTTTGTGGGAGGGATGGTTTCTAAGGACCGCCAGTATTTGTGGAATCAACTCTCTAAGGTGTTATTTGTCAATGATCCTAGAGATGTTTGGCATGAAGTAGTTTGTAATTGTGGTAAGGCATAAATGTGAGTTACATGGCTCAGGTACAAGTTGTCAAGCTAGAGTGTAAATCTCACTGAACATCAAACATTCACAGCCCTGAGTGGTTTTATTTCTGTCCATTCAACCATTAAGCAAAATGGTGAATGTCATACTTTGTCTCATTTTAGACAGAAGCAGTATACTATGAAGTTTTTGCAATTATGGAAATATGTAAAGGCTGTGCTATAAATGCATGTCCAAGTGAGCAAACATAGGTTAGTAAAATCTACCATCAAAAAAGGCCAGTTAGGTTTTTTACTAGAAAATCCATGATTCTCTTGAAAATCTAAAGAAAAGCAACAGAAGTTGGCCTTGAAGTTTTAGGATTTAAGATTTGAATCATCTTTAAGTAATGCTGGCAATATGTCCTCGTTGGGTTTGAATCATTTGCTTTGGAAAATCATAAAAAATGTCAAACAGTTGATTAAACATTAGAGTCAAACAAATTTATGCAACTGAATTTGGAATTTCCATTTTTGCAACAAGTGAGTCAGATTTAATATTTGGCTTTTGATCACTTGGTAATGAGTCACTTGATTGGTACTCTTATGATCTCTAAATTAAAACTTGTAAATGAAATATGAGACTCTGTATATCCCAAGGATTAGAAAAATGGCTTAGATGAATTCTTTTTCATTTCCAAAATAAATAGCTCCTTATGCAGAATAATTTAAAGTATTACTATTAGAAAAAAACAAATCAGAATTATTTGCTTTCTAAGAATAACTTATCTGTGAAGTTTGAAATGTAATGGCCCTTATTGACTTGTTTATCTGCATCTACAGTTTACTTGAAACCCTTAGAACAACTATGCTTTTTGTTAGATACAGACTTTGTGACATTGCCATTTTTTTTAATTGGAATATTTATTATGCTCAAAAGAGTGCCCACATCATCCTGTCTTTTGAATTCAGATTTTGACAAGTCTCTTCCCTTGGGCTGCCGATGAGAGCTGTCAATGATGCTTCCCTGTAAGGAACAAGCTATCTTGTCAGTGTTAGGCAGACGCTGCAATTTAAGCTTTGTCTAGTTAAAAATAGTCAAGATTCAGTGTCCTTTTGAATTTTGTACTCTTTTTTGCAAATTAGAAGAGATGTGATACCATTCTTGGAGAAAGCTGTATATCTAGGGTAAATTTATTTTGCTTTTTTTTATGTATAAGAGGATAAACTGTCCCCTAAAATACTGGAAATGTGATATCTCTCTAGATATTGGGGGGTACTTTTAGTCAAAATGAAATAAAACAAACAAAAAAATAACAAACCTTTCCTTCCATTCTTACATTGCTTGTTTTGGAGGGCTCTCCAAAACATTCAAAATTCAGAAGATGCATGAAAGAAGCTACAAGAGTTATTACTTTGCACATTACTTTACACCTGAGTAATATCTTTCCAGATCTGGATTTGCTGTTGTCCTTAAAGATGAACACTGGACTTCCTGAAAATAGAAATGAAACACCTAACCTCAAATCTGTTGGGCCCAATCCAGACCTGGACTACCTGTACATGGCCTGGTTCAGGTCAGCTAGTTGACAGTCCTTGGTTTTCTCCCCTGTAAAAATGGAAAGGATGCTATCACACCAAAGTCAAGGGTATTGGCTATTTATGAGCAGGTGTCAGAAAGTGGCCTTTCAGAAAGCTGCTAAACCAAACCTGCAAGGGAATCATGAAGGCTTCCAGTAGAGGAGGCTCAGAGTCTCCTTGTTGATGATCTTGGGAAAACCAGAGCTTCTTCCCTCAGATGAGTGAGAACCCTAACCTGTAGCAGTCAGCCAGACCAGTGTGAACCTCATCATTCTGCATGGACCAGTCGTAGTCCACTCAAGTTTAACCAGGTGATTTACAGTCAGGCTAACACTCCAGAAGTTGGAGGGTGGGGTGGGGAGAGCACTGGCACATCCTTCAGAAACCAGGGCTGAACTATTGGACCTTCCATGGAGGAGACCTGAGCCCCAATGTTGCCCACAATATCGGAAACCTCCTCACAGATAATTTACTTTTCTGTTCCTATATTGTTTCCAGATTACAGCGGCCTACAGCCAGGGTATCAGGCTCTCAAGCACTGGCCCTTGGAGATGGGGGTGAGGGGTGCAGGAGAAAAACACTTCATATTTACATGATAGATTTGCCTTTAAGTTTCAGTGTTAGTTTTTCTCATAAATGATAAATGTAAGTGGAAAGGAGTTTGGAAGCTCTTTGGTGCTAACCCATTTCTGGTTCCCTGGTTCCCAATATTCTATCCCAGAATTTTGAAAGAAAATGCACAGTGAAGTTACTTCCAATTCCTTTTAGGTTAGGATTTTAAACAAGAAGATCGATTTTAGCAAGGTTCAGTCCAGATGTGGTTCCAAGGATAACATCAAACATTCTGCTGGGGGCGGAAATGTAAGTAGAAGCTTGTGTCAGAAGCTGTCCTGATTGTGTGGCGCCAATCTGCACAGCTGGCACTTCGTCTCCTTTCTCACCTCCTTCCCAACACCTCCCAGCACACTCCCCACTTCTTGTTGCTGTGCCACAAGTCCCCCTGGTTTGGGAGCTTGTCAGCCTTGCATTTTCAGTGATGGGCTTTCCATCCTTCCCTCTGAGATCACTGGTGAATTTCTTGCTTTTTAAAGGGGGACACCATGGTTTTCAGGGAGATGGAAAGCCCATTTCACCTGCCAATTTGTTGCTGGCCTTTGGCTTTAAGGTATTTTCTCATGCTGTCTCTGCTCCCTTGCAAAAGTCAGCTGAGCACACACTTTTCTAGCTCCTTTTGAGTTACTCCTGAGGCAATGACTGATGTATGAAAGTATCCAAAGTGTATAATGTCGATCTTTTGTGCTTCATTATTCATGAGAGTTGGGATAATACAAACCTGGTGAAGCATGGCTCATCTGTAATTCAAAGTGAAAGGATTCAAGTCCCAGTATACTCTTTGTCTTGATTTTTTTTTTAATCCCTGTCTCTTAAATTGGGTGGAAATAATATTCTCTGAGAGGAAGAGAAAGATGAATTCATGTTTCTCAAAAGTATTTGAGGAAGAGTTCAAGCAGGCAGACTCAAGTAAAGTAGGCATGGTTCTTTGTTAACATTAGAATAATAAAAAAGGTGAATAGGGTGACTATACTACAGATCCAATCACCTAGACTTTGGGTTCTAGCCATCTGTGACTCAAGTAATTTATAGAGTATCAAATCCAGAATTCTTGCTTATCTAATAACTCTTGGTTTCTTGCTCCTCGGTTGGGCAGAGATGGAGTCAAACAGTGAAAAAAGAGACAAGCAAGTGCCTGATGTTCAAGGCAGCTCCACTGAGCATGAAAATGTGCCATATGGGAGAACCCCAGCAAGATTTGCTGGGCTCCTTCTAGGGTCAGGGCTGAGCCTCAGGCTCAGTGTTTACACTGACAGGCTCCCCTCATCCCTGGTGCACTGACTGTAAGTACACGCCGTGTACTGCTCTCAGGGAAGCAATCTCAGTCCTGGAATTAATAGGTAATTTTGAGAGTATCAGAGGATTGACCCAGCTGACCTCTACAATAGGTGCTGCTGGTCAAAACACCTACGAAGGAAAGGATGATTTTAAAGTTATTAGAGAAGCTTCCAACCTCCAAACCAATAGTCTGAAACTTTCCCCTAGAGAAGAATCGCTTGTTCAACTTGATTGATTTGATTGGGGAAGATTCCTTAGCCCCATTTCCAGTGCTAGATTACATAATTCCCATGTATTTCTGATGTAAATGAACCAGGACCATGCTTGGAAAGCACCCTTTCAAATATTAGAAGAAGAATTGATTTCAGTAAAACCCAGAAGAAAAACAAATGCTATCTTTTTATCATTTGGTGTGCAATAAAAATTGCATTTAGCCAAAATATGGCAAGAGTGTTTTAGAAAAGCATGTTTAGAGCTTTCTTCTTCTTGTATCTTAAAGCAGTGTTGGACTTCTTGTTTGTATGAGCAGTTTTGGTCACTTTCATGTAAAAATCACTTTCTAAAGAATACTTTCCCTTTTCACTTGGCTCTTTGCTTATGGAAAGGTTTAATACGGTGTGGCTTCTTTCTCTGAGTGGAAAGCGTGCCTTCTTAATACAGAAGTTCTGTCCCTTTGTGGCATGATCTGTTTTCTACTAATAAAATCTTCTCTTCTAGGATTTTCCTTCACTTGTGTTTTTCTTTCCAACCAAACATATGGGAGAACGTATGGAAGATTGCGTTTTCCCATGTGTGTGTATATGTTGTTGTATGTTGTGAGTTTGGGTATATTTCTAGATTTTACATATGAGCTTAGGGGCTTATTTACATCTAAACTATTTTAAGCCTATTTTCTGTGGTTCACACAGGTACAGATTGTCACCAAGAAGATAGACCTAAGCCATGTGACATCCAAATGTGGCTCTCTGAAGAACATCCGCCACAGGCCAGGTAAATCAGTATTTTTAGTAGTCTGAGAGAGATTATATTGAATTCAAAAAATCGACAAGCAAAGTTTTTGTTGCTGTGAGATATCTGATTGGAAGGACCTTTCCACATCCTGATACTTCATGCTTGTGTTAATAGAAACTTAAATTAGAAATTTTGAGGCATCTTCATATGGACAAGTAAACTCAGTTACCACAAACAGGCCACATATCCTAGGACACGTTAAAAATGAAAAGATACAGGAGATGCATTTATCTGTATGTACTCAACATGCTTATTGGAGCTCTTTTGAAATATATAGTCTATAAAATTATATTGGGCCATATATTCTTATGTAATTCATGGACTGAATGCAGCATTTCAAAGGTTTTGCAAGAAATTGTTTTTCTACATTATGTGGGGGAAAAAAGGATTGTGCTTTTTAACAAAGCTGAAGAAATGTATTTTTCTGTTGAATTTCTCAGATCTAGGTCAATAAGCATTGTGAATCTTCAGAATGCAATGTCTCCCCAACTTATTTGACCACAGACTGCTTGTTTTTCTGGAATATCTCATAAGTTTAGTTCAGTTGCTCAGTCATGTCCAACTTTTTGCGACTCCATGGACTGCAGCACACCAGGCTTCCCTGTCCATTACCAACTCCTGGAACCTGCTCAAACTCATGTTCATTGAGTTGGTGATGCCATCCAATCATCTCATCCTCTGTCATGCCCTTCTCCTCCTGCCTTCAATCCCAGCTTCAGGGTCTTTTCCAGTGAGTCAGTTCTTCACATCAGGTGGCCAAAGTATAGGAGCTTCAGCTTCAGCATCAGTCCTTCCAATGAATATTCAGGACTGATTTCCTTTAGGATTGATTGGTTTGATCTCCTTGCAGTCCAAGGGACTCTCAAGAGTCTTCTCCAACACCACAGTTCAAAAGCATCAATTCTTCAGCACTCAGCCTTATTTATAGTCCAACTCTCACATCCATCCATATATGACTACTGGAAAAACCATGTATTTCATAATATCTCATTATTATGAGATATCTCATATCTCATTATTATATCTTAGGATATCATAATATATGATATATTATGATATTTTATGATATATTTTTATGGGATATCTCATATCTCATAAGTCTAGTGCCCTAAGGTAGAGTGTATATTCATATGTGCTAGTGATTTTTCCCTATTTAATTTGTGAATTTAATGCATATGTGTCATTTTTTTCTAAGTATCATGTACTATATGTTTTTGCTAAATTCCACCTCCACGCATATGTAAATAATGGACAATTGTCAAATTTGTTAATTTTCTTGAGACTATTTTGACATAACATATATACCATTGAAGGACAAAAAATTGATTTTAACCATCTATTCTTGGCATCTTAATTAAACCAGGTAATATCTTAATCCCATGAATCATAATCTCAAGTGTTATCAGAACAAGGTAAAAGAACAACTGACCCCAGTAAGATTTCTGACCAAAAGATTATTGAGAAGAATTTTTTTAGTTGAAAAACAAAAGGTTTCAAAAATGGATAAGTATTGGAAATATGTCTAGAAATTGGGCTTCACTTTGGCAAAGGGTGTTAATAAAGCAATTCAAGGAGATAGAAACTACATATAAGGAATTTCCATTACTGATTTCAGAATTGTTATCTGGAATTAGCCGTCTATCATTCATGAGAGAGAAGGAACATGTTCCCAAATGGGTATCTTCACAGCCCCCCATCTGTGCCTTATATCTACAGACATTTAGCTGATTTTGTCCTGTGTCAACAGTATGATGGAAGTATCTGGGTACACTGCCTACCTTCTTCCAGAATACAAAAGAAAATACTGGACTCTGTAATTCCAGATGATAAGTATACATTTAGTTCAGTTCACCTAAAGTCTTGATGCACAGAAAAATCTTCTATATACGAGAAAATATCACGTGTATGTTTTACAGGTCATAAAAGGCTATTGTCATGGACTCCCACCTATTTCTCACTCTTACTTCATAATAAGTGAATCAGATGACCAAGTTCACAAAGACGTGTTAACACAATGAATGATCTTTGACAATAGCAAGCTTTTCACAAAATTACTTTGGATTGTAGAATGTCTCAGAAGGAAATAAGGAGGAAACAATTCATCACCTGGAGGCACAAATTGAAATAGCTAGTCTTTTGACTTCACTTTGGAACATAAGAAGCTTGATGGGGATTATAATCCTCTGCAGTTACTGCTCCTAATGGGGCCAGAATTTTTCAGAACCAAAGGCAGAGATCTCTGATTTCAAATGAGCTTCTCTAACAGTTCTATAAAATTACCTAGCTACCCACTCTAGTATTCTGGCTTGGAGAATTCCATGGACTATGCAGTCCATGGGGTCGCAAAGAGTCGGACACAAATGAGGGACTTTCACTTCACTACAGCAGGACTGTGACAAAAATAGACTTCTCAGGCTTCCTTTTCTGAATATAGTTTGGGTCAATATTACATTGTTTTTCCCTTCTCTCTCAAAATATAGTCTAACAAAAATTTTAATAGGGTTATATTGGCACAATATATAATCATAAAACTTGAAAAGACAGTTTCTATCAGAGGCTTATGAAAATAGAAAAGTAAGATCTCAAGAAAGTTGATCTCCTGTAATTGAAAATTCAGTATCCTCTAGCGTCTAACCAATATAACTGTGTTTTATGAATCACACTAATCCTGTCACAACCAACAGGTGAGACCCATGGGGCCAAGTAAAATGTTGGTAGAATAACACCCCTGCAATAATGCATCTTTTGAGGGAAGGACAGCTTCATGTCTCCTACAGGAATGAGTTAAATAGCATCATACACATCCTAAGCCTTCCGAAGGAGTGTGAATGAATCTTCAGAACGTAACCCAGGAACTTCCCTGGTGGTCCAGTCGTTAAGTCTCCATGCTGCTCCCAGTGCAGGGGGCCCAGACGTGATCCCTGGTCGGGAACTTGATCCCACATGCTGCCCTAAGACCCAACACAGTCAAGTCAATAAATGTAAATTTTTTTAAATGTAATCCAGTAACATCATACAATTTCAAGGGGGCCCTGGCCAGGTAATTGGGTGTTAATATAAATTTCTAGATATCACATGAGAAAAACACCGCAGGAATAAGAGACCTGTGAAGTTTTAACAACCCTTTCTCTCTCATCTATGGAAGTAAATAAGTATCAAGAGTCCAAAATTAAAAAATCTTTTCCATGTTTCCATAGAGTCCCTCAGGTATTTTTTCCAAATCAAAATCCCAAAAGAGATGCAATAATAATAGAGGATCACATGGCTTACTACTGGCCTTATTAAAAAAAAAAAATATGCATACAGCTAAAACCAAGTTGCTAATGAAAGTGAAAGCTAGTCTCTTAGGTGGAAACAGGTAAAGGTATCTAATCCAGATTCTTCCCAGGTCAAAGACATCGGCAGACAGGCCCAAGAATAAGCTAAAGAACAACAGATACCTACTCGACGTAGAACTGCTTGCATTCACAAGCCTGAAAAGGTGTGCAGAAACGGAGGTGCCACAGAAGGGCGGCTCATGGCACTCTCATCTATCAGCAGATCCTCGATTTTCAGCTAATTAACATTTAAGAAATGGCATCGTCAGAACTCCGTCTCCATATTATCAGATCAGTGTCAAATTAGTCCTATGGCATCTGGACAAGAATGGGATCTCTAAGATTCCCTTCCTATCACTCCATCTACTAATTAAAATGGAAGCTTTTAAGCACTTCAGCCTCTGACTCCAGTTTCATCAGTCAAGGTATCAGTGCTGAAAATTTACAAGTGGCAATATCATGCATATGTACACAATTGCTAGCCTGTAAGTGACCTATTACCATGAAGAAAAATAGAGAAGTGCTTCCTTGCAATTTAATTTGCTCCCTTAAGAATAAGAGACAAAATACTCCAAGTTTGAGAAAGGATACATATGGTACTTTCATTGTGTTATTTTTAGTTTTTATTACATAGATAAGAAAAATACCTCTGATATTTTAGGTTAGCCATGAGTAGAGAAAAGAATTAATATGTAAAGCAATCCAGGGAATGATACAAAAAGGATGTCACTGCCTTAGATGGATATATGAATGTGCGAGTTGGACCATAAAGAAGGCTGAGGACTGAAGAATTGATGCTTTTGAACGGTGGAGTTGGAGAAGACTCTTGAGAGTCTCTTGGGCTGCAAGGAGATCGAACCAGTCAATCCTAAAGAAAATCAATCCTGAATATTCATTGAAACGACTGATGCTGAAGCTGAAGCTCCAATTCTTTGGCCACCTGATGCGAAGAGCTGACTCATTAGAAAAGACCCTAATGCTGGGAAAGATTGAAGGCAGGAGGAGAAGGGGACAACAGAGGATGAGATAGTTGGATGGCATCACCAACTCAATGGACATGAGTTGGAGCAGGCTCCGGGAGTTGATGATAGACAGGGAAGCCTGGCGTGCTGGGCTCTGTGGGGTCGCAAAGAGTTGGACACGACTGAGTGACTGAACAACACCTTACTTAGATGGTATGGGGAAAATGGTGTAGACTAAAAATTCTAAAAGATTCCTTTCCCATCTATGGTCAGAGGGTTAGTAGAGTTCATTAAGTTTGTGATTTGCCATGGTCTACCTGCTATAGTCATTTTGGGGAACTAGTCACCAAAATAGAAGATTTAATGTTAGCAAGGCATTTAAAAGCCTTTCTCATCTCCTCCGTAGGTGGTGGGCGTGTGAAAATTGAAAGTGTGAAGCTAGATTTCAAAGAAAAGGCCCAAGCTAAAGTCGGTTCGCTTGACAATGCTCACCACGTTCCCGGAGGTGGTAATGTCAAGGTAAGACACAAGATTGTGAGCAGATCTTGCCTTTTTAAAAAATCCTTTTGAAATATTCTTCATCAAAATAGGTCCCAGATTAAAGACCTGGACACCCAGGAAGTAGGGATGGCAGAGCTGAATAGAAGTGACATGAACATCAGCTCTGGGATACAGAGAAAGAGCTAGGGGACAATTTAAAATGTTTGAGTTAACCGAGGACTGATGCTTGTCTTAAACAGATTGACAGCCAAAAGTTGAACTTCAGAGAGCATGCTAAGGCCCGTGTGGACCATGGGGCTGAGATCATTACACAGTCCCCAGGCAGATCCAGCGTGGCTTCCCCCCGACGACTCAGCAACGTCTCCTCTTCTGGAAGCATCAACCTGCTTGAATCCCCCCAGCTTGCCACCCTGGCCGAGGATGTCACTGCCGCACTCGCTAAACAGGGCTTGTGAATATCTCTCATTTAGTATTGACGTCATACTATTTAGGCATGAGCTCTGGCAGGAGTGGGCTCTGAGCAGGTGTTATATTCATTCTTTACAAACCGTAAAATAAATAATCTCATTCCCAAACTGTAGTAATTGTTACAATTTTATAAAAAAAAATAGTATATGCAGAAATTGATTTGATTTCCATTTGCAACAGGAAGATACTGGCTTTACATGAGTACAATTGGACAATTTTTTTTTCGCTCTGCTGTTTTGCATGGAGTATCATTATTTTAAAAATTGCATTTCTACCTTTCATGTGCCTGAAGGCTATCTACTACATTCTGAAAGGCCTTGTTAAAATCCAAGCTGCTCATTTCACTATTCTGTTGCTGGGTGAAAAGATAAAAAGTTGCCCCTTGTAACTTATTACAGGTTAAATTAAATCAAGGAGTCATTGCAGGAAGGGAAGAGCATGTAAGAAATGGTTTTTTTTTAAAGCATTATTTTGTATAAATGGGAAGAAAGATTCAATTAAGTTATTAACGTTTGGGACCTGGATAATTATATCAGAGTATAAGTCAATCCAATAAATTATTTAATTAATTAAAAAATAGTTTCGAAGCATTTGAGCTGTGGTTGAGGAAGTGAAAGTGCATCTCTTAGGAATGAAGCACTTTCATTAGGATGGACTTGTGTCTGGTTAGGATGTCAGTTGATCAGCTAGATTTGTGTCCACACTACCAGTTTCACACCCTTTCCATCTGTTTGATACAGTATTATAGATATAAATATATATATATTTCTCTGTGGCCATTTGTGATACTTCCTCATACTTGAATATTATACTTCCTTATTCACAGTATCTGTGTCTCCTGCACCCTTTGGTGTTGCAATTTTAGGTATGTGAAAGTAGATGTTAGCAGGGTTCTCTCCCTATTAAAAAAAAAAAAAGTTAAAAAAGACAAAAAGTTTTAGCATGAAGTTGCTTTCTGTAACAACTCAAAACTGTAACCCTGTTTTAGTGCCAGATACAAGTTTCTCCCATTAAAGTTTCTCCCGTGATGCTAGAAAAAATTTATTTTTCTTTGCTTTCACCAACATGGAGTTTGTGGGGGTGGGTCCAGTTATACATAAAAGGGGTTTACAGATTGTTGGTTTAAGATTATGGGTTTGTCTTATTTTGAATCACAGAATATTTTGGGGTTTACTCCTATAATCATTCATGGAATAGACTTATTAAGATTTCTTTTTCTTTTTTTTCCATTTGCTAAAGTTGAAACTAACAGTGGGAGTTTGGGACATGATATTCCATTCTTCCAAGCAGTACCTGTTTATTCAGTTATCTGACAGAAAATGTTTGGCCTCCATACCCGAAGTAAGATCCCTTGATCAGAAAGGGAAAATACAATATTTTGAGAACTACAAAATATTGGAGATGCAGATATCTAAATCAGTTTTTTCATGATTCCAACATTGCACTCTATAAAGGAATACTGTTTTACTATTATTTATCAGTAGCTAATATGGTTCTGACTTTATATACAGTCTAGACATCACAAGTCAACTAATTCTTCTTTAAGAATCATTCATCTTAAATTTATGAAGAAGCAATGAAATAGTCATTATTAGTCTGAGTAGGGCAATGGGTTACTAGGATGAATGGATGCTTTTTAGTATTTATCTATTCTTTTTCTTGCTCAGGGCTGGTAGGCTGGATCTGAAAAGTTAAAGGCAAATGTTTCAATAGGGTTTGATCCCTTTGAGTCAAATCAGTTCTCAAGCATAAAGGAGGAAATGATGAGCATGGACTGAGGCAATAAGCTAGTATAGTAGCATCTAAGAACGAAGCTGAAGGATGGAAAGGCAGAGAGACACGGGTGCCGCGTTGTGACCCATTGGAAGTTACAGCCAACGTGACTTCCGTGAAAGAAACTCTGTGAGCAAAAGTGCACCATTCACTGTCAACTAAGAGATTTTACGGAGGCAAACATTTCTGAAACTATAGCTCAGTTATTTAGGATAGTCAAAGATTTAGAAAGGACTGATTAGGACTATGGGTGTGTCTATTTTCTGCCTAATTATTGCTGTGAGGTTTGATTTGACCAATCTGGGCATTTTATTCATCAGCTTCCTTTGAAATGCACCAGGAAATAGGAAAAGAAAGAATAGCTGTGTGGGGACTTAATGGTATTTTCTTATGTGTTAGGTAGTGTTAGGTAGTGATTAAAGCTCTAGAAAGAAATTAACAGCTGGTTAGAACAATTTTAACCTGTGAAACATGTATTTTTTTCAACTTGGTTTAAAATTTTTATAAACACTAAGTAACCATGTTCTACATATTAAAATTGTTTTTTTACAAATACATGTCTAAAATAAAGATTATATAAGGTACCCAGTGATTAGATTTGGCATTAAAACAAATGTTTGCTTCAAATCACAGCAAAATTACAATGACTAAATACCCTCACTTTGTATGGAAATTAATAATTCTATAAAATGAAATTGAAAATTGGTAGCAGTAAAAGAAAGAAATACAGGCTAACTGTCTTCTTTGGGGGATAAGGGGTGGAACCCATCTTACCTTTACTCTCAAGATTAACGACACAAATTAAGCTTTTTGAACACCACTCTTGTGGGGACATCCATACGCTGATCTAGAAATTAAGGCTTCATAGTCTCAATTCTAGATCAATTAATGCCAGTTTCTCTCTGGCTTTTGCCTTGGAGAACCTGTTTAAGGAAACATAAGTAATCCAGAGCTATGAAGAGTTAAAAGGCCCACTCACTCTCTCTGGGTCACCTGCAACCAATAATTGGGTACCTTTCAATGATGCAGGAGAGATCCGAGTTCATGATGAGTTTCAAAGGCCATGTTCATTTAGGAACCAACTCTCTCTGGATTCTCCTGCTGAGTTCCAGCAGGGTGATGGGCTGAAATCCCACCCACAAGCAAGACACCTGTGGATCACCAACGAGGTATAGCTGAAGAAGGCTGAAGTGAGAACTTGGTTAAATGGAAGAAAGTACTGACAGTAGCTGGCCTTCTCCACATACTCACATAGTTTTAGAGCAGGAAATGGGATCATCAGGCAAAATAAGAGATCCAGTCACTATTATTAAAGAAATCATCTCAATGTGGTTGATTTTTGACATAGCTGCAATTATAGCATTTTCTCCTATTTTTTATACTATGAAAAGGAGGAAAACAAACCATTCATGGTCTAAGTAGCTAGAAAAGGTAGATTCATGGTTTGAAAAGGCAAATTCTAGGCATTCTTTCCAAGATTAATATGTTAAATCAGTATTGATGTTTGTTTTTTTAAACCTAGGGTTTTTAGCCTGGGTATGTAGGTTGAGGCCAAGTCCCTCTGCAGGAAAAAGCTTATTTTTAAACTCAGAAAATGTCAATCATGATACTTCAACTTTAGCAAAAAGAAAAAAATCAACAAAAAGTATACTCTGTATGCTGGGATTCCAAGGTTCCAACATGCCGCTACAAATCTGTGGGGGGTTTCTTTCTTCTGATAATTCTAGAGCCTGTTACCATAGAAAGGCATTTCTTCAATGGCTGGTTGTAGTTAGTTCATGTTTTTCAATCAAAATTTGCAAATGTATTTGTTGCTGTATAGTGATTGTTTTGCAAAATAAAATTGCTTGTCACCTATCTGATAGTTTCAGATTGTTTCTTCTTGTTTCCTGGGAAAAGAACATAAAACATAATACATATTGCTCAGTCCAACCAAAGAAAAATTATGAAGAGGAGGCTTCAGTTATCTGCTGAATGCTGGCTGTGTGTCAGGCCCTATCACCGCTGTATTAGCAGGATGCTATCTGTTGCAAGTGACAAACTCAAATTGGCCTAAGCATAAAGGCTACTTTATTGAGTCAAGTCTCCCATCAAGGCAAGAGTATCTGCCTCAGGCGAGGATGTATCCAGTCACTCAAAAAAATGTCTTTAAGAAGTTTGCTTTCTTTAACTCTGGACCCAGGCTCTCAAAAGATGTCATAGGAATTCTTCCAAAGTTTAGTTCTCCTTCCTCTATGTTGGCTTCATCCTCATACAGACTCCCCTCTCATAATGAGCAGTGGAAGCTCCAAGTCTCATACTCTCCCAAAGAAAGCCTCTTTCCTGGCAGCACTAGCCAAATCCAGGGTGTGAAAATCATTGCATTACTTGGGTCACCTGTTCGCTTGTGCTAAAGGGCAAGGGGAGGTCACAGACCTAACTATCACAGATGATTGGGGTAGGTGGAGACTGAAGAGAGAAGGGGGCTCATCTGAACTATCAATACATAAGCTAAACGTGGAGAGAAAATATTTCCTCCAAAGTCAAGTCAGGCTGCTCCTGCTAGAAGAGAGAGAAAACCGATGCTCATCGGCCATGGAAACAGACCTCCTCCCATGCATGCCCCCTGTGCTCTATGCATCCTTTAGCTCCTTGCTGCTTAGAGTGTTCCCAGCTTCACCTGGGAGCTTGTTCAAAATGCAAAGCCTCAGGCTTCACCCCAGACCACTTTAACACTCCCCTAGGTGATTCGTCTTCCCTTTAAAGCTTGAGAAGCCTCAGCTCTTCCAGTCTCTCTAATGTACCTAAAGAGAAGGGGCTCCATGGCAGACTGCTGCTCCTGCTAAGTTGCTTCAGTCATGTCCGACTCTGTGCGACCCCATATAGACGGCAGCCCCCCAGGGTCCCCCGTCCCTGGGATTCTCCAGGCAAGAACACTGGAGTGGGCTGCCATTTCCCTCTCCAATGCATGAAAGTGAAAAGTGAAAGTGAAGTCGCTCAGTCGTGTCCGACTCTTAGCGACCCCGTGGACTGCAGCCTACCAGGCTCCTCCATCCATGGGATTTTCCAGGCAAGAGGACTGGAGTGGGGTGCCATTGCCTTTTGACCCCTAAAACTGTTTGAGAGAATACCATCAACTCTGATGTCAGAGTTCGGTTATCAAGTGGTGGAAATGTGTGACTGGTGAATGACTCTTGTCCTAGAGACTTTGCAAACTCATGTCATTCTCCCTTGGCTGAAACCTACTTCTATCAGTAGTGTCGGTGCCTTTTGGCATTGCCTTTTGGCAATAATGCAATTTGGTACAATTAGATAAAATCACTAATCTTTGGTTAATAATTTTGTAAGACTGGCATCTGTGTTTTCCTTCATAAAGTTTATCTTTACACCACAAAAGATTAAGACATTTGGTAGCACAAATCATGGTAAAAATCTTTTTTTGTTGTTAACTGAAGTACAGTTGATCTCAATAATGTGTTAGTTTCAGGTGTACAGCATAGTGATTCAGTATTTTTGGCAGATTATATTTCATTATAGGTTTTTTTAAGATAATGAGTATAAAACCCTGTGCCATACAGTGAATCCTGTTGCTTATCTATTCTATGAATAGTACTTTGTATCTGTTAATAGCACATTCCTAACTTGTCCCTCCCCACCTTCTTCTCGCTTTCCAGAATCGGAAAAACACAGACATAGAAAGCAAAATGAGTTTGCTTTCTATGTCTGTGAATCCTTTTCTGTTTTGTAATACATTCATTTATATCATATTTTAGATTCCACATACAAATGATATATATTATTTGTCTTTCTCTGTCCGGCTTATTTCACTAAGCATGATTCTCTCTACATCCAATCACTGCTACAAATGGCAACATTTTATTCTTTTTTATGGCCAGTATTCCTTTGTATATGTACACCCCAGCTTCTTAATCCAGTCATCTGTTGATAGGCACTTGGGTTGCTTCCATGTCTTCACTACTATAAATAGTACTGTTATGAACACTAGGGTGTATGTATCTTTTAAAATTAGTGTTTTCAATCTTTTCAACTATATATCAAGGAGTAGAATTGCTGGATCCTATGGTAGTCCTGGTGGTGCCTGTTAAAGAACCCACCGGCCAATGCAAGAGACTTAAGAGATAGGGTTTGATCCCTGGGTCAGGAAAATCCCCTGGAGGAGAACATGGCAACCCACTCCAGTATTCTTGCCTGGAGACTCCCATGGACAGAGGAGCCTGCCAGGCTCCCTACAGTCCACAGAGCTGCAAAGAGCCAGACACAACTGAAGTGACTTAGCACACAATGCATGGTAGTTGTTTTTACATTTTAAGGAATCTCCATACAGTTGTTCACAGTGGCTGCACCAATTTACATCTCCACCAACACTGTACGAGGGTTTCTTTTTCTCTATATCTTCACTAACATTTGTTATTTGTAGACTTTTTGGTGATGCCCATTCTGACAGATGTGAGGTGATACTTCATTGTGGTTTTGATTTGCATTTCTCTAATAATTAGTGATGTGCCTTAATAAAGGTTTTATTATTAACAAGGGAAAGAGGAGATGAGTAACTCAGATGTAAGGTAGGATGGTGGGATAACTCCTTATATAGCTTATGAGGGGAAAATGTTCCTCTTTTATGATGTGGCACTTACTTGTAGAACTATGACCCAAATAATTCAAGGCTAGAATGTTGTCCATGTCAAAAGCACACTTTCTAGTATCCTAAAATTGTTTCAAAATACTGTCCTTCTCTAGGTTTTCTTAAATACCTTAAAGAAACATCATGCTGCTGCTGCTGCTAAGTCGCTTCAGTCGTGTCCGACTCTGTGCAACCCCAGAGACGGCAGCGCAGCAGGCTCCCCCATCCCTGGGATTCTCCAGGCAAGAACACTGGAGTGGGTTGCCATTTCCTTCTCCAGTGCATGAAAGTAAAAAGTGAAAGTGAAGTCGCTCAGTCATTTCCGACTCCTAGCGACCCCATGGACTGCAGCCCACCAGGCTCCTCCGTCCATGGGATTTTCCAGGCAAGAGTACTAGAGTGGGGTGCTATTGCCTTCTCTGGAAGAAACACCATAGACATACCCTTAAAGCCTCCTTTTTGCCTTTTATGCCTTTCATCACAAACGTACCACAGCTGTTCCTACTTCATCCTCATTCTGTTAAAATCTTCTCTGCCCCAGGCCTCGTTGAGGCACTAGACCTGTGGCCTCCAGCTGCACTTTGTTTGGGCTTGTTTTCAAACTCAAGAAGGTTCACACACACAAAATCCCAGACTTGGACCTTTGAAAAGTTAAAAGTTCTGGCAACAGTGGGTCCACATTCATTCATGATAATGGTTGTCTGGAGCTGGTCCACGAATGATGAGATGGATCTCTTCCCTCCATTTGTCCACAACACCCACCCGTGCCTGTTACTGCTCCTAGTCCACATTTGTTCCCTGTCACTTATTACTGTGAAATTTAGAAGTTGTAACCAACCTCTCCTCTAAATCCACTTGTCTCTCTCCCTCCCTATTTCTTTCTCATTTCTGTGAAATACAAGTCCAAAAGCATAAGCCCCAGTCCTGGAGTAGGAGAGAGGAAAGGTCAGGTTGAGTAGGTCAGGTCAGAATCAACTGGGAGCCTGGGAAACCAATATTTAATAGATTTTACCCTGTCTCAAGAAAAAAGAAAAAAAAGGTAATATGTTCATTTGATGGTAGCAACTGGCAATTTTCATGTCCCTGATAAATACATTTAAGATTCTGCTCTCATCTACATTTATCGAAAAACAGAAGAAAAATGCATGTTTGTTTGTGTCCCCGCCCTGTGATAAATAAAAATGTTGTCAAGTGAGAAAAGGCAGAAACTACCATCTTACTCAGTAGGTCTGAACTTATGAGATGTCTGCCTGTTACTTTTAGAAGTAGAAGAAAGATATTCTAACCAAGTCAAATGAGAGGCATGTTCTTTAACCCAGGGCTGATTTTCAGTCAACCTGGACCTTATTCAGTTGCATAAGTTTTTATAATATTAAAAGACTTGCTTCCAAGACTCTACCTTATCAATGCCTGCCTTTTGCCCCCCAGACCTGTTCCCCCAGGTGTCACTGACCTCCTGCAATTCTAGCTGCTATGAGGTGAATGCTGGGTACAGCAGAGAGCTTCCAGATCCTGTTCCAGGGTCCCCAAAAGTCCTGCCTTCCAGGCACCACCAGTTTCTATGACCCCCTCAGGGCTCTGGAGGGCTGGCCTGTTCACACCAGCTGTTTGGGAAAGTCCAGATTCTCCAAGTGGGCTTCTAGCAGCCTGCTGGCCCGCCAGCCAGCCCACCACAGCTTTTACTTGACAACTGCTGTCCATGCATCATCCTCCAAGTCAGAAGAAGACTGGCGTCCTACAAGGGAGATAACAGTTTGGGGCATCCTGAGGGTCAAGTACATGGTGCTCATGGAACCATACTTTGGCTGTGGCCACAGGCTACCAGTCTCGTTTGTCCCCAGAGCCCTCCTCTTCTATGAGTCGCATGTAGGAACTGCAGTCACCACAAAATGAACTCTCACCAAAGTAAGGAGACAGGTAACAGGCACTGAGAAGGTAATAGGAGCTTCTGAGGCCAGCAGTAGGAGGTTGTAAGCAACAGATGCGTCCCGTGGAGCCATGCGGGGTACTAGTGCCTGAGATAAAGACTTTAATAGTGCCTGTTGAAATTAACTTCCATTTAAAACCCACCAAAAGCCCAAAGGAAGTAGGTATTAGCATTAATTTTATACTTATTTAGTGATTGTCTCTATAGGCATCCTTATATCCTTATCCTTATGTTAACTCCTATAATTAAATACTGTAATTCTCAGCATCCCCATTTTACAGATCAGAAAACAGGCATAGAGAAGTTGTTTAAAACTTAATGTGCAGAGCTGGAATTTGAACTCGAAGAAACCCAAGATGTCTGATCTGACCTAATGGATTAGGTTTGATTCAATTAAATATTCTAATAAAACAATTTTCTTGACAATGATAAAGATACCAAACTAGTATTACATACATAAAAGAGAAAACTCTCAGCAAGCTGTTAATTGACCAAATGATGACAGAGAATTGGGGATTATAAACAATCTGATTTATATAAAGAGAAATTCTCTTTAAAAAAGTCATTCAATAACAAGTGGGAACTAATTGGAACAATTTTCTGCCATTCTCTATGTTAGGTCCAGGCCCATACGTAGGCATCATTTAGCTAGTGACATATATGTCAATCAAAGATCAACCAGATATTTCTAAAAGTCAACAATGATTTATATTTGAAAATTATTAGGAAAATTGGATGAATATTTGTGCCAAAACACACATCACTTGACAAGCAATTTCACTATTCATACTGTTTAGAGAATAAAAGCATTTTTTATACATATTTGTTTAGATAATGTGCCAGTTGCTAAATAATTGGTCTTCTGTATCCATGATGTATCCTGCATCCCGAATTCTACCAACCATGAAACCCACAGATGCAGAGTCAACTGTACCAGGATGTTTTGCATAAAGGATGAAAGCGTCCACAGATTTTGGTTTCCATGGATGGGGTAGGTCCTGGAACCAGTACCCAACAGATATTGAGGGATGACCATTTTAACATCACTCTTGATTTCAGCACCATGTAGCTTTCTTAAATGCTTCTTTTCTTTCTCTTATGACACTAATAACTGAATTAAATTTCTTGCTTTCATTATAAGCATGGCATGCCAGTTAGATTTTTCTTGTAAAACCAGGATCTATAATTAATAGCTTAAAATGTGAGAATGCCTATTCAAAGCTTTAGATGATAGTTCGATTTTTAATATTAGTAAGCAAAAGGTTTTTCATTAACATCAGAAAACCAAGACACAAATAGATACCAAGAGGGACTTCTCAATCATTTTTTTTTTTTGCTTCAACTGTAGAAAAATCAGAAAGCACTCATTATGTGGATACCCAAGTATTAGTATTTTATCTTTTCCAGTATAACCAACATATTGAACAAGCATGAATCATATAAGTTGTAAGCGGAATGCACATTTATTTTTGTGTCTCATAGTTCCTTTAAACATTAGGCAGGGCAGAAATCTTCCCTTTCCCCACGCTAAAGACTTGGGCAGACTCGTGACGTTTCAGTCCCTCTCAGATAAAGTTCTTCTGGCTATAAAAAGAATCTCAATGATTAAAAAGTCTCATTTCAGAAATTAAAATACCCAGCCTATGGAACGGTCAAAATTCTGAAGATAATGTCATAAGATCTAAACTTCTTCAGCACAGGTCTGCCTCAGGGAGCAAGCCTGCTTTCTGCTCCATGGACTCGCTTTCTCTTCTTCCTGACAAAAGCTGTTTTTTCTCCCTCCAGGAATAAGGCTGGGGGAATAAACAAAAATAAGGGAATAGGAGATATCTTACTTGATTGGAGACTGGGCAGCCTGTGATTTGCAGGTGGTTTAAGCAGATTTCTTCTCTTTTTCTGGGGGCTTCCAATGGTATACCTCCAGCCTCTTTCTGCTAATTCTTCTGTCCCAACTCAGGCAGCCTTACTGGGCAGGACCTAAGGTGACTTTCCCCAGCTCCCTCTCCTGCACAGCCCTCACCTGGCCCTCTTGTATTACCAATTCTCCATACTCTGGGAGTTGAGGCAGATCCAACTCAGAAGCGCTCCTAGGGTTCCAGAACCAAAGCCATCAGCCCTTCTCTCGCTGTTGAATTTCTCCAGCCTACAGAAATCCAGTGTCTCCCAATATCTGTCTCCCAGCATCAAGAAACACACTTTAATGTTCCCCAAGCATTTAAATCTTCTTTTTATTAAGCTTAGGATTAGAAAAGGGGCTTCCCTAAGGGTGCAGTGCTAAAGAGTGCAGTAGGCACAAGAGATGCAAGTTCAATCCCTGGGTTGGGAAGATCCCCTGGAGTAGGAAATGGCAACCCACTCCAGTACTCTTGCCTGGAAAATTCCATGGACAGAGGAGCCTGGGGGGCTACAGTCAATAGTGTCACAAAGAGCTGAACATGACTGAGCAACTAAGCATACATGAGTGCTAGAAGGCGAGACCCCCCCACAGCTCCCCCACACCAAAATAAAAGTGTGACTTGGTGCATGACGTCTCTGTCCAAAGAAATGTCCTCATCAACTTCCTCTCATCTGGTCCCTCTCTGTGTCCCCTCTCTGTGTCTTTAACCTGACAGAAATGAAGTCCCAGAGATCATTTCCTTTATAAAGCATCACATGGGCAGAAACAGGTTTTTACTCTCACTTTGACAGACCTGCATGCAGTAGATTCTAAGGTTAAAAAAAAATACAGTTTTAACATCCTGCTGTCTCTTCTTTTATGCTGTATTGGCTAGAGTAGTCTCGAAATGTGGATGCCTTTAAAAATAGGAAATGAATAAATGCCCCAACACTTGCTGAGTACAGCATCCTTATCTGGTCCAATGGCCTCAAGGCATCCAGAGTCAAGTGACACCCAACACACCACAGCCCAGGATAAACAAGAATACGTGGTGGAAACTCAAGTTCACACAAAACCTATGGGGGGGAAAGGAGGACAGGGAGTAAAAAAGGGAGAGATTTCTAAAGCAATTCAAAAGCATGAGTGGAGGACACATTCTGAGAACATGAAACCTTTTGGTATATCTGGAGCATAGGTGGGTCAGAGTAAATGAGGCCAAGGGGGAAAAAAAAGAAGCTTGGAGCTAGATACTGGGTCTCCTGCTATATTCAGAAGTTTGGATTCTATTGTGTAAGCTGGAGCAGTCATTAAAGGTTTCTGAGGAGGAGAAATGCCATGATCATTTCTGAGGTTTAGAAGAATCATTTTGACAACAGTGTAGAGATTGGACTGGAAAGATGAGGGTACAGCTGAGGGAACTGCGGAGAGGTGACCAAGACCCTGAGCCAGGGGATATCTCTTGACATCAAATGGACAGAACCAGGGGATGTGAATTGTAAAAGAGAAGGAGAGATATAAACTTGAGGTTGATCATTTGGGTAACCAAGTGGATAATAACATTGATGCCATTAACAAAGATGATGTATGCAGGTGAAAAAGACAAGGTATCAGCGGGGAGTATTCATAAGGCAACCTCAGAAATTTGTCGATTCGTATCCAGATCTTAGAAGTGGAATCATGACCAAAGACGGATATGAGTATCACTCCAGATTCTGGAGGGTCCCAAGGCAGGAAGGGTAAACAAGAAAAAGAGAGTTAGCCTGCCCTGATCATACCTAACCCAACTGTACTGCTCAATAATGAGCAATGCTCTCATTGATCATCCCAGAGCGTGGTTCTCTCTGAATTTAGGCATTATCCTTTAGGACGAATGAATCCAGCAGCTGTGAATGCAGTGTTGGTGACCACCCCAGGTCCATGATTCCCCTGTTGTAAATCTCTGTGTCCATTGCTAGTTTTAAGGAAAACCTCCTAAGTGGGTATGATGCAGGTTACGATAGTTCTTCCTGACATTGGTTCAGTGATTTTATACTTAACTCTTCCCGCATCATCAGCACTGATTCTTAATTTGTCCCTTGCCCCTAAGACTGTTTCATCTTAAGTAGGCAAAAGGTCTTTTTCCTACAATTTTATTTGTTCTTGACATCCCTCCATTAAACACCAGTTACATTGGCTCCATTTATTTTGTCTATGGATGAACATCAGGTCATCTAGAAATAACATCCTTCAAGTCATCAAGGACCAGTACAGTGTTATTAATTTTGCCATCTTCCCATAACATTTAACATTTGTTCTCCTTTCCTTATAACCTGAAACAGAACTTTGAAAAATTCCTAACATACAAATGACGGTATTAGTTCTGGAGACTGGATGAGCTCATTCAGGCTGGGCTCACAACAGAGAGAAGAGTTAAAAAGTCCAAAATGAAACTTTATGTAATTCCTATATTTCAGGGACAGAGAGGGGAAAAAAACGAGGTGAGGGAGGAGACTAATACTAAAAACTGAGGACCAGTGATTTGAGAAAGGGGACTGAGAAATCTCAAGATAAATAGGGCTAAAATCTGCAAGGAGTCTGCCAGACAGGATAAATGAGAAGCTGATCATTCAGTGACTTTACAGAAAAATAGTGGATGCTGAAGATAGAACAGGCTTCTTGGGCTTTAGTTCTTTATTTCTTTCACATATGACCAGGGGGAAATTACATAACTGAGCCTTTGGCAAAGAAATACCTTCTCAGCTCCCAAAGGGCAATCTGCAATGAATTTCCCACTCGTACCTTGGGGAACTTTGAATATAAATGTTTTCTTCTGTAAATGCCTTTCATCCAGGGCACACAATATTTGTCAGCATTGTCAATGATGAAAAGGCAATTTCTCTTCACTTTAGCAGCTCCTCCTAGCAGTCAGATGACTGTTTTTGAAAACTAGTTCTATTTCCCCTGGTTCACAAGCACTTATATTTGCTACCTTGCCAGCACATGGTTGCTAACTTTGATACTGACTTCTAAATGAACATAATTAGGTTAATTCTTTTGTAATAAAAAGCATGAATGCAAAATTTCATAGGAGTAAATAGACTGCTAAGTATATGAAGCATTCCAATAGGATCTCAAGGGTTAAAAGAAAGTGATTATGTCTGTTCATAACTGATTCATTTGTTGCTTTTAGATTAAATCTTTTAACTAAAACTTTCAGCCACAAAAATGAAGATAATAATTCTTTCTTATGTCCTTGTGTTTTAGCCAATTACATTTGCAGAGTGATTTATGATTCTCAGATAAAGATTACTGAGTTTTCTAATTTAAAGATCATAATAATAGGTGATGAGTCGATGAATGTAAAACCCTCTGCCCTCAGGACCAGTCTGGAAAACCACAGGAGATTAATTTTGGTTATGTAATTTATTGTGATTTCTTCTCTAGATAGACTTGAATATATTATACAATCATGCAATCATTTGTACATAATTGCCTTTGAATTATGTTCTATTTTGATCTCATTCCTGTTTTTGCACATACATGAGTGTGAGCATGCTTTAAATATTCTATGACATGCCCATTCTAAAATTAAGTTAGTTTTCAATTTCTTAGGAAATGAGGAGTTTCTGATGACTCCAAAATAAAAGGCGGGGGTTGGGGGGGCCTCTGTTGGCAGCCAGCTCTTTCTGCAGACTTGTAGTTCTTCCCACTTATGTTGCCTGTACTTTATTCCTGATGCCAGAGGAATCATCTTTATCAAGCATATTTGTGCATGTGTGCTAAATCACTTCAGTCGTGTCTGACTCTCTTGACCCCACAGACTGTGGCCTGCCAGCCTCCTCTCTCCATGAGATTCTTCAGTAAAGAATACAGGAGTGGGTTGCCATTTCCTTCTCCAGGGGATCTCCCCAACCCAGGGATGGAACCCAGGCCTCTTCCATCTCCTGCACTGGCAGGCAGGTTCTTTATCACTGCGCCACCTGGGAAGCCCTCTGATCAAGCACTGCTGCTGCTGCTGCTAAGTCGCTTCAGTCGTGTCTGACTCTGTGCAACCCCATAGACAGCAGCCCACCAGGCTCTCCCGTCCCTGGGATTCTCCAGACAAGAACACTGGAGTGGGTTGCCATTTCCTTCTCCAATGCATGAAAGTGAAAAGTGAAAGTGAAGTCACTCAGTCGTGTCCGACTTTTAGTGACCCCCATGGACTGCAGCCCACTAGGCTCCTTCGTCCAACCCAGAGTGGATTGCCATTGCCTTCTCCCTAATCAAGTACATGGTGCTTAATTAGAGAAGAACATGCAGCAGCAATACAACTTGCCTAAGGAGATGGGTTATTTATCTATACTTTGTAAGGGAAACTTTTACCAGTAAAAAATGAAATCATATTAAATATCAGAGCATAAATGGGTGGCTTCCACACATTTTTAGAACATGGGTTAAATATAGGAGAGCAAGTAGAAGACTTCCCCTTGACTTTCACAGCCACATCCAATGTCATTCCATTTTTATAGCAAAATTTCTCACCAATTTTCTACACAAAGTTTCACAGCATCAATTTTGTACATTCGAAAGAAAGATCCTAGCTGTGAGATCACTAAAAGAAGTAAACACCAAGAGAAGTCTGTTTGGCTTGTTTTCAAAAAATGCTAGAAAAATAGAGATGAAAATTACCCCATGTGACACAGCACAAACCATGGAACAAGATGAAACTCCCTGTTGTTTCAAAAGTATATCAATCACAGGTGCCATTATTCTCTATTCAAGACAGTTGACCGAATCTGTTTTCTTATGTTTGAATCAAGGAGTAGAACTGTACTCAGCTATTTCTGGACCCCAGCCCTGACACCCGCAAGAGAAACCCATAGCAACCGTTCCCCCATTGGTAGTATTTTTCTAACTCGATAGGCTATAGTCCTAACACTATCAGAAAGGCAAGTCATTCTTTTGAAGAATTAGGATATTTTTCTTGCCAGCTAACATATTTTTTTTTTAGCAGATGAATGTCATTCTTAAGCACGCTAGGTAATATCTCTAGATGTAAAGAGCTTGTCTGTAATGGAAGGGCTGTATACATTTTCATCAGGATCTCAAAGAATGATTAGTATGTGTGTGAGAAGTCAGACTTTTCCTTCAGCGTCATTTCCTTGAAAATGCCAAACTAATGATCTCTAAGTTAGTGGCTATAAACTGACAACCAGTCTTAAGATGCAAAATTAAATTACTTAGCCGCTGCTTAGTATTTTAGCAATCCATATGTAGATACCCATAGGGAAATTCTGGTGTTCATTGCTTATTACCTTTTTAAGGAAATCAGAAGTTTATTGCTTTTCAAGTATGTCTTACATGCTTTTTTAAAATATGCTTTCTTTTAACATGGCTTCTTTTAGTCTTCACAGTAACCCTATGAGGTAAATATCATTATTTTGATTTTAAGGAAAGAAGAACTTATAGGGCTAAATTAACTTATCCAGCATCACATAGACAGTAATGGTTAAGCAGTGAATCACACAGATCTCTCTGATGGGAATTCCCATACTTTTCCCATTAAACTCCAGAGAAGGCATCAGTTATTTATACTAAAAGTACATACTAAAGTTGACTTTTATTTTATATAAAAAAATATAATAAAAATAATATTTTAAAATAATAAATAATAGACAATAAATTATGTTTTATTTATTGCAATAAAATATCCAACCTGATCCTGAAAGGAAACCATGGGGTAGGATATAAAGAACATGAGCTTCCTGGGACATCCCTGGCAGTCCAGGGGTTATGATTTCAACTTCCAGTGCTGGGGATGGGAGTTTGATCCCTGGTTGGGAAATGAAGATCCCATATGCTTTGTGATCAAAACGCATATAAAACAGAAACAATATTGTAACAAATTCAACAGACTTTAAAACTGGTCCACACTAAAAAGAGAATAAAACACATAAACTTTCTAATCCTGGCCTTACTGCTTACTGGTGACGTAACTTTGGGCAATTTACTTAAATTGTGTGCGTCAGTTACAACACATGTAAAATGGAGACAATTTTAAGCATATTAAAAATGTAATTAAATTAAAAATTAGTGAATAGCTCACCGGATTGTTGGAGATTTTAAATAAAATAATGTGTAGGGTTATTTAATAGAGTACCTAAAACTGCAAATGCTAATTTTTCTGCTGTTTCACCTTTTACATTTTTCAAAATCAAATTTAATGAAATAGCACAACATATAATTTTACTAAAAGAACATACATGTTCTTGTGTATCATGCTGTTTTCCCCAAACATGTATACATCTTTCAACTCAATAAATGTAGGTTTGCATGATTTTTTTTAACGATTCTATTCTTTCCATTTGATGGATATACAGGTTACTTAGCTAATAATATATATTTGGACATTTGCTCTGTTTATAAAATTTCACTATTATAAATGATTCTCCTTTCCTACATCTCTGCACAAATATCTATTTCCCTGGCAAACATTTATAGAAATGGAATTATTGAGTCAAAAATTATTCAGATTTATAAGAGCTTTTTACATATGTAGCAAAGTTGCCTCCAGAAATCATGTGCCATTTTTTATTCCCCAAATAGAAAGCTATTCCCCAAGGCAGTTTTTTATCTTTGCCAATATGTTGTACATACATTAGTTTTTCATTTTAAAAGTTTGTGATAACAACTAACAAGACATTATTTTCTTACTAACAAGAAAACAAATGAAAAGCAGCCAGTAAGTAAGATCAGGAGTCTGAAAACTTATTCTACAAAGAGACAGATAATATTTTAGGTTTTTTCTCATCATACATTCTCTGTCTCCTCAACTCTGCTTGGTAATGTGAATGCAGCATCCAAAAAAAAAAAGTAAAAATTTATCCACATGGAAATTTAAATTGTGTATAATTTTCACATCCCATAATTTTACCCTTATTTCAATATTTTTCATTTAAAAATATAAAAACAATTATCAGCCCACACAGAGGACTGGATTTGGCCTACTCTGTCATTTGCAGACCCCAATTTGAATAGATGTAATGTGATTACATGTGACTCATGCTACCAGATTTTAACATAACAAAAGCAAGGGAGGAGACAGCAGAGACAGGTGATCAACTGGTTGAAGAGGCTGGTGCTGTTTAGTTTTAAAAAAAGATCTGCACCTTCCCGGCCCAAATGACTCCAAACCCTGCTCTGTAATTTATGACCAGTGTGAACTTCAGCTTTTCCTCACTTATAATGAAGTTGGAATCATCCATTTCATATGCTTAATTCATATGAAAGCAATTAAATAATAGCCAATATTCATTCTTCAATGTTCTGGAAAATTCACACATGAAGTATTGCATTAATATATTGGATACAAGAGTTAAAATGGACAGTCAAGCTGATACTTATTCATAAGCAGTCGCCTTGCATTGCCTTCCTTACAATAGTAATGAATCTGACATTCTGGCCGTTGAAATGATTATTCCTCTATATTTGCCTTCTGCTTTGAGATTTACTAAGCTTTTCCAGCTCAGTTCAGTTCAGTCACTCAGTTGTGTCCAACTCTTTGTGACCCCATAAAACTAAGGAAATTTGAATCAAGTACTGACTTTAATTAAAATAATCTATCAATATTGGTTCATTCAGTTCACATCAATCACTCAGTCATGTCCAACTCTTTGTGACCCCATGGACTGCAGCATGCCAGTCTTTGTGGTCTATCACCAACTCCCAGAGCTTGCTCAAACTCATGTTCATTGAGTCAGTGATGCCATCTAACCATCTCAACCTCTGTTATCCCCTTCTCCTCCTGCCTTCAATCTTTCCCAGTATCAGAGTCTTTTCAAATGATCAGTTCTTCGCATCAGGTAGCCAAAGGATTGGAATTACAGGTTCAGCATCAGTCCTTCCAATGAATATTCAGGACAGATTTCCTTTACGATTGACTGGTTGGATCTCCTTGCAGTCCAAGGGACTCTCAAGAGTCTTCTCCAACACCACAGTTCAAAAGCATCAATTCTTCAGTGCTCAGCTTTCTTTATGGTCCAATTCTCACATCCATACATGACTACTGGAAAAACCCTAGCTTTGACTAGATAGACCTTTGTTGGCAAAGTTATGTCTCTGCTTTTAATATACTGTCTAGGTTGGTCATAGTTTTTCTTCCAAGGATCAAGCATCTTTTAATTTCATGGCTGCAGTCACCATCTACAGTGATTTTGGAGGCCAAGAAAATAAAGTCTGTCATTGTTTCCATTGTTTCCCCATCTGTTTATCATGAAGTAATAGGACCAGATGCCTGATCTTAGTTTTCTGAATGTTGAGTTTTAAGCCAACTTTTTCACTCTTCTCTTTCACTTTCATCAAAAGTCTATTTAGTTTCTCTTCATTTCCTGTCATAAGGGTAGGGTCATCTGCATATCTGAGGTTCTTGATATTTCTCCCTGCAATCTTAATTCCAGCTTGTGCTTCATCCAGCCTGGCATTTCACATAATATACTAGGCATATAAGTTAAATAAGCAAGGTGGCAATATACAGCCTTGACGTACTCCTTTCCCAATTGGGAACCATTCTGTTGTTCCATGTCTGGTTCGAATTGTTGCTTCTTGACTTACATACAGGTTTCTCAGGAGGCAAGTAAGATTGTCTCTTTACGAATTTTCCACAGTTTCTTGTGATCCACACAGTCATAGGCTTATGTATAGTCAATAAGGCAGAAGTAGATGTTCTTCTGGAACTCTCTTGCTTTTTCCATGATCCAGAGGATGTTGGCAATTTGATCTCTGGTTCCTCTGCCTTTTCTGAAACCAGCTAGAACATCTGGAAGTTCACGGTTCACGTATTGCTGAAGCCTGGCTAAGAGAATTTTGAGCATTACTTTACTAGCGTGTGAGATGAGTGCAATTGTGCAGTAGTTTGAACATTCTTTGGCATTGCTTTTCTTTGAGATTGGAATGAAAACTGACCTTTTCCAGTCCTGTAGCCACTGCTGAGTTTTCCAAATTTGCTGGCATATTGAGTGCAGCACTTTCACAGCATCATCAGGATTTGAAATAGCTCAACTGCAATTCCATCACCTCCACTAGCTTTGTTAGTAGTGATGCTTCCGAAGACCCACTTGATTTCATACTCAAGGAAATGTCTGGCTCTAGGTGAGTGGTCATACCATTGCAGTTATCTGGGGAATGAAGATCTTTTTTGTATAGTTCTTCTGTGTATTTTTGCCACCTCTTCTTAATATCTTGTGCTTCTGTAAGGTCTATACTGTTTCTGTCCTTTATTGTGCCCATCTTTGCATGAAACGTTCCCTTAGTATCTTTAATTTTCTTGAAGAGATCTTTTGTCTTTCCCATTCTATTGTTTTCCTCTATTTCTTTGCATTGATCACTTAGCAAAGCTTTCTTATCTCTCCTTGCTATTCTTTGAAACTCTGCCTCCAGGTGAATATCTTTCCTTTTCTCCTTTGCCTTTAGCTTCTCTTCTTTTCTCAGCTATTTGTAAGTCCTCAGACAATCATTTTGTCTTTTTGCATTTCTTTAATTGGGGATGGTTTTGATCATTTCCTCCTGTACAATGTTAGAACCTCTGTTCATAGTTCTTTAGGCACTCTATCTAATCTAATCCCTTGAATATATTGGTCCCTTTCACTGTATAATTGTAAGGGATTTGATTTAGGTCATACCTTAATGGTCTAGTGGTTTTCCTTACTTTCTTCAATCTTAAATCTGAATTCTGCAATAAGAAGTTCATGATCTGAGCCACAGTCAATTCCCAGTCTTGTTTTTGCTGAATATATAGAACTTCTCCATCTTCAGCTGCAAAGAATATAATCAATCTGATTTCAGTATTGACCGTCTGGTGAAGAAAGGTTTTTCAACTATTTATTTAATCCTTTAAATCAATCATGTGGGGTATATACTCTTGCCACATTTTCTGTAGTGAAAACTGATATAAAATAGCCTTGTATTATACAGAAGACAGCTAACTAATGAAAGAAGTCTAGTTCAACAGGCTTTCCAACCCCAAGTCTAGACTTCTCGTTCCACATGCAGAGGGAGCCTCTCATATTTGAAAAGACTAGGCAGCTGCCTTCTCTGCTGCCCTCTTATCCTGAAGCAGTCACTCATGGCCTGACTCTTACAGAGATTCAAAGACGGTCTGTCCCCTTTGTCCACAGTTGCTGCTGTCGTAAATAGTCATGGTTTAGAACATGATCTTTCTCCCCCCAGCTCTGTCACAGTTTGTGGAACCACTAACTGCAAGTTGAAGACAGCTAAACCCTAGGCAAAAGGATGGTGGGGTTGGGGTGGGAGGGTGGGCAGACCTGCAGAGTGTAGCCAAGCCTCACTAACTATGGACCTATAGCCTGAACTGGTGGTCTGGTCCTTGTCATGCCCTTGTCCGCACCTAATTCCCTTTCACTGAAGCCCAGACACAACTTCTGTGTTTATGAGAGTCACGTATCCCTCTGTTTAAGCTAGTCTGAATATGTCTGTTTCTTCCAACCAAATAAGCTCAAAATAAAACATACTGGATGATCCATGTAGCATTCTTCCCCCTCCCAACCATATGTAAAGACTCATATAGAGCCATGATTTTTGATCAAAATCCCATTAAAATTTACACATCTGTATACGAGTGGGCATGTTTTAAAAAATCAAAGTAGTCAAATTTGATTTTGAATTATTTCTCACAGAGAGTAAAGACCATTGATTATTACTAACCATCCAATTTATTTTGGATGGCACCTAGTCCATGATCAAATGTTGATCAAAACCTTGAAGGCAGAAGTTAGAGGATTGTGTTTTCATTTATGGCAATTTTTTTCTGGTTTTTCTATGATAAACACTACTTTCTTGATTAATCGTATTTGTATGACAGTTGGAGTTCCTCTATTTTTCGATTTTTTTATGTAGACCTTTTCTGCATTACATGAATGTAATATATACAACATATATGAATACATATGTAAATATATGTATATTTTTTCAATTTATTTTACTGACATATAGTTAATCTATAATGTCTTAATTTGTGCTACACAGCAAAGTAATTTAGATATATATATATATACACATTATTTTTCATATTATTTGCCATTATTATTTATCACAGGATATTGAATATAATTCCTTGTGCTATACATTTAGGGCCTCGCTGTTTATCCATTCTACATATAATCATTACATCTGCTAATCCCAAACCCCAATATATCCCTACCCCATTCCCCTCCCCCTTGGCAAATGTGAGTCTGTCCTCTATGTCTGTGAGTCTGTTTCTGTTTGTAGATAATCTCATTCGTGTCATATTTTAGATTCCACTTACAAGTGATGTCACGTGGCATTTGACTCTGATTTCACCTGGTATGATGATCTCTAGGTCCATCCATGTTGCTACGAATGACATTATTTTATTTTTATGGTTGAGTAGTATTTCGTTGTAAATACTTACCACATCTTTATCCATTCATCTTTTGATGGACATTTTAGTTATTTCCATGTCTTGACTATTGTGCATGGTGCTGCTATGAACATAGGGGTGCATGTATCTATTTGATTTATAGTTTTGTCTTTCAGCTATATGCCCAGGAGTGGGATTGCTGGGTCAACTGGCAGCTCTATGTTTAGCTTTTTGAGGAAACTTCATACTGTTTTCCATAGTAACTGCACCCATTTACATTCCCACCAACAGTGGGGGAGGGTTCCCTGTTCTCCACACCCACTCCGGCATTTGTTATTTGCAGACTTTAATGATGGCCATTCTGACCAGCATGAGGTGGTACCTCACTGTAGTTTCAGTGTGCATTTCTCTAATAATTAGCAATGTGGAGCATCTCTTCATGTTAGTCAACTATATGTTTTCTTGGAGAAATGTCTACTTAGATCTTCTGCTCATTTTTCAATTGAGTTGTTTCATTGTTGTCATTGCTACTGAGTTGTATGTGCTATTTGTATATTTTGGAAATTAAGCTGTTGTTGGTAGCACCATTTGCAAATATTCTCCCCTAATCTGTAGGTTGTCTTTTCATTTTGTTTATGGTTTCCTTTGCTGTACAAAAGATTTTAAGTTTGATTAGGTTTCATTTGTTTATTTTTGCTTTATGTCTATTGCCTTGGGAGACTTAAGAAAACATTGGTCCAATATATGTCAGAGAATGTTTTGTCCACACTATCTTCTAGGAGTTTTATGGTATCATGTCTTACATTTAAGTCTTTAAGCCCTTTTAAGTTTTTGTTTATGCTCTAATATGGGCTTCCCAGGTGGCACAGTGGTAAAGAATCTGCCTGACAATGCAGGAGATGCAGGGTCCATCCCTGGGTCAGGAAGATCCCTTGGAGGAGGAAATGGCAACCCACTCCAGTATTATTGCCTGGAAAATTCCATGGACAGAGGAGCCTAGTGGGCTACAATCCTTGGGTTTGCAAAGAGTCAGACATGACTGAGCACTCGTGCGTATATAGTTTAATGCATGCATAGTTTGACTTTAGTTAGATTAGAGTACAGTGGTTCTTCATCCAGTTTGGACACTAAAATCACCTGCAAAACTTTGTAAAAATATTTGCATATTTTCCTCTCCCCAGTGATCTGATTTAATTGATCAAGGATGGAACCCAGATATTAATATTTTTAAGCCCCACTGGTAAGATTCTAATCACCAGAATTGAAAACCAATGGTTTCAAGAAATCTATCAACTTTTTCTAGAATTCAATTAGTCAGCACTAGGGTTGATAACGGAGAAGGCAATGGCACCCGACTCCACTACTCTTGCCTGGAAAATCCCATGGACGGAGGAGCCTGGTGGGCTGCAGTCCATGGGGTCACTAAGAGTCGGACATGACTGAGCGAATTTACTTTCACTTTTCACTTCCATGCATTGGAGAAGGAAATGGCAACCCACTCCAGTGTTCTTGCCTGGGGAATCCCAGGGATGGGGGAGCCTGGTAGGTCTCTGGGGTCGCACAGAGTCAGACACGACTGAAGCAACTTAGCAGCAGCGGCAGCAGGGTTGATAAATGTATAGTTTATTTCTTGATCAGATAAAAGGATATCGATCCAGATGCATAACATTTTGGATCAGGAAACAGGAGAAGAGCTGAGTTTTGCTGTACCTGTAGCTCAGAAGTGCCATGTGAAATGAATCCCCAAGAGGGTCTTGGGCAGGCTAGGCTGATCTTGGTTCCATCGATAGGAATGATTATGCTGAAAATAAAGAAATATTAAAGTATTTGTTCAGTGGTGACCGTTTACCTTTTTTTTTTTTTAAAGAGAAAATCATGAGCTGTCAGAGTCTGATAGCATTTTAAATCAAGTTGCAAACATTTCTGCAAATCAGATTCCCTTCCTTTGGGGAGGAAGTGCTGCCCAAGGTCACGCTGCTGGGTTCTCTGCAAGCAGATTCCCAGATGTAGTTGGGGTGCTCTCTCTGCAGGGGCGGGTCAGGGTCTGGGGTTTGTGCTGCTGCCTCATGACTGAGTTGTGGACAGATTCCCACCTTGAACCAGAGAACAGATGGAACAAGGAGTAAAAACAGTGACACAGCAGTATGGAGAAGTGTTACAGTGAGATTGCTTCTCCCTGGTTATTTCCTAAGGAGCCCAGCACTGACAGGTCTCCTCACACCAATGCTCATTATTACAAATTGCAGGGCACACAGATTAAGCTATTTCTGAAAGCTTGGCCAGTTACACACAAACAAACCTTTCATTAGCAAGAAAACATCCATAGACTATTAAGTGCAGATACTGCATTTTCCGCATTTTAAAAGGACATGCTTTCTAAAATGAACAAATTTTTCTTCGAAATTGGTTCCTGTGCAGAAATGGTTTAGACTCTAGGAAAACATGAATCTCTTCATTCTAAGACTGGTGGTATAAAATATTTTTTAAAATATCTTATCATATACTTCAGATGGAAAATTAAATTGAAAAATAGTTTTCTAAGGGGCTGCTCAGCATTTCCACCTTAAAAAAATAAAGCTTCCTTCATTACATTGCAGCATAATACAAAGTAAAAATATAAACATCTTCATCATAACAATATAACAAACTGCATGATAATGAAGACTGAGAATTGAAAATATTTTAAATATTCCACATACGTATGTTTAATGAAAATAAATACACAATGACTCAGCAAATATGACTTCTAGTATCCGGAAGCTTTCCTACTCTTTCAGCCAAAGACATGTGATTGTTTATAAAACTAGAAATAAGCAAAAATAGGCTTTAAGATATTGAAATGTACCTGAAATACGAGGTACTTATTTCTTCCTGTCTTAAAGCTGTAGAAGAAAAAGATGTTTGTGTTCTTGAAACAGAGCTGTCAGACAATTGATAGGAATCAGAGGGTTGGCATGAATTAAAGCTAAAACAGAAATCTGATCTATTAAGGGACTGATCATTCATGTGTTGTGATTTCAAATAAGTGGATTCTAAAGCGATGTCAGCAGCTAGCATCCACCCCCACCCCCCACAAGCAGCAGCGAGTGATAATGTGTCATCTCACCCTGTGCTTCAGGGATGTGTTGACTAACAAGATACCAAGTGGCAAGGAAAAAACTAAATGAAAATGCTCTAGTCATTTTCTCCACATAATTGCAAGGTTTATATAATACCAGCTCTGATAATTACCAGAATTGTTTGTCCATCTTCCCCAGTGTCACTCCATGAAGAAACAGCATGGATTATAAAATCAAGACAAAATTTAAAAGGTTAAGCAACAGAAGAGTTCATTTAAAAGGCTAAAAGCCTATGGCATCACATCCAAAGAATAATACCAATGATACAGTAGAACAGGCACTGTTCCAAGTGCTTTACTTATATTGTGGTTATTCTGAAAGATGGCTGCAAGATTTGACACTCTTCCCATTGAGAGGTGGAATCTGTGTTGCTACTTCTTGAATTTGGAGGAAACTTAATGACTTACTTATAACCTATGGACTGCAGCAGAAGTACTGCTACGTGGTTTTTGAGGCTAGATCACAAAAGACTAGGCAGCTTCTACCTGGTTCTCTTGGGATGCTCTCTGGGTGAAGTGAGCTGTAAAAATCCAGCTACCCAGAGACTGACACTCAGGAGAGGCTGTGTGTGTTTGCTCCAACGGACAGCCTGGGCTGAACTCCCAGTTAACATCAACTGTTAGCCATGTAAACGAGCTGTCTTAGGCATATAGACCATTTAAGTTTTCAAATAACTACAGTCTCAACTCATGACTACCTGTAACTGCATGAGAGACTCTAAATGAGAAGTACCCCGCTGAGACTTCCTAAATTCCTGACTCATGGATCATGAGCCCAATAAAATGGTTGTTTCATGCCATGAAAATACAGACTAATCACTGGTTATACAACAGTTGGAACCGGAAACTATATTGATTCATTTAATTTAATCCTCACAACAGCTGTACAAAGTAGTTATGCTTGTTATTCTTGTTTTTCAGATGAAGATACTGACTCCCAGAGACGTTAAGTGGTATTTTCAATATTACATGGCTTGTGAGCTGCAATGCTGGTATTTGAATCCAGGAAGGACCCAGGTTTCAGGGTCCTTGCTTTTAAGAATGAATAGTGGTTATCATTTCTTAACTTAAGTGCCATATTGAATCCTCTTGGCCTCATCTGTTTCTAGAGCCAGTGACCACTTGTTCAAGCTCTAATCACTTCTGCAGAGACCAATACTATTTGGACTCTTGCCAACTCTACCTTGACTGGTGCCCCTGCCACATACACTACTAGTAACCCAGAAATCCTTTTGGATGCTGAAGCATTAGATGCTGCAGGAGCCTGTGTCCACACATACATGTCCAGGGAGTGTGTGAAAGTATCACTGAGTACAAGTTTGTGTGCTCAATGCACAGTAAGCCCAAACACACTGAAATACCAAAATTTGGAGCAGAGGAAGGTTTATTTCAGTGCCGTGCAAGAGGATGAGAAGCACCTGCCCCTTCCCAAAACCCTCAGCTCTAAGAATTTTCAGCAGAGCATTTTTAAAGAAGTAGAGAACAAACTTATGGATACCAAGGGGGAAAGGAGGGGATGGGATGGACTGAGATTGACATATATATCTTATTGATACTATGTATAAAATAGGTAACTAAAGAGAACAGACTGTATTTACAGGGAGCTCTACTCAATGTTCTGTGGTGACCTAAATGGGAAGGAAATCCAAAAAGGAGGGGACATATGTACATGTATAACTGATCCACTTTGCTGTACAATAGAAACTAACACAACATTGTAAAGCAACCAAATGCGAATAATTTTTTTTAAACAAGGTGAGGGAGGGACATAGTTGGTTGTTAGAAATTTCTTGATGTAGGAATCCTTTTTTCTTGCAGCTGTCCACATAGGTCAGGTCATAACCTTCCTGTAAACCTCCAACAAGACAATTGTTATTCTCTGTTCTGCACCTTTTTATCCTATATGAATGGAAAAGTGTTATAGTTTTAACGGTCAGAGGCTTGAGAATGGGCCGTCCTGTGTATTTCCAGCTATAGGTGACATTCTTAACTCAAAGCAAAAGCAACAGAAAATGAAGATTAAAGTAAAAGAAACAGATCTCATATGGAGTCAGATTTGTTCTTCCCTATTTCAAAGGAACTAATACTCCATAGAGCAAACCAAACCTCCAGATACACTTTTCTCGCTTCCTTCTGTAGATACACTCTCTTGACAAGCAGTTATTCTGAGAAGTAGGTTCTCAGAGAACAGTTTCCAGATCAAGCAGTCAATTGCTCCTGTTACAAGGTAGTACTCAGCTTGGTAATGCACCATCCTGTTAGCTTTCCTCCTTCCCTAGCTTGTCTATTTTTAGTTCACTTCTACCCCCTTGAATTGCACACCCTAGTAAAAGGCAACATGTAAACCATTATTTCAAGACCTGTTTTCGGTGAAACTCAGGTCAAGATAATAAAAAAATAATAATGATGTCAAACATATTCACTATGTTATTATCAGTCAGTTCAGTTCAGTCGCTCAGTCGTGTCCGACTCTTTGCGACCCCATGAATTGCAGCACGCCAGGCCTCCCTGTCCATCACCAACTCCCGGAAACTTCACTCAAACTCATGTCCATCGAGTCGGTGATGCCATCCAGCCATCTCATCCTCTGTCATCCCCTTCTCCTCCTGTCCCCAATCCCTCCCAGCATCAGAGTCTTTTCCAATGAGTCATCTCTTCGCATGAGGTGGCCAAAGTACTGGAGCTTCAGCTTTAGCATCATTCCCTCCAAAGAACACCCAGGGCTGATCTCCTTCAGAATGGACTGGTTGGATCTCCTTGCCTACCTATAAATAAAATATATAGCATTATTTTGTGATGTTATTATTACTGTAATTCTGCACGTTTTTTGTTCGTTCAGAACTGTATTTTGGAAAATTCCCCATGTTGATACATGGAACTCTAATTTATACATGTTAAATGCTATATATAGTACTATTCCATCATGTGACTATGTCATAGCTAATTTATCCTCCTATACATGGATATGCATAGGATGCTGAGAATTCACTACCAAAATATTGTTGTGATGAGTAATTATTGTTCTTATCTTTTGGTTCATATATGTGATAAACCCTCCAAAGTTTACTTCAGGAATTTTGTGCATATATTTTAATTTTCCTAGATATTGCCACATTAGTCTCTAAAATTATTTTATAAATTAAGTCCTTGCTGGCAGTTCTATTCTTGGCAAAACATAGTATTACAAGACTTTTTAGAAGACTTTATTTTTAGAGCAGTTTTAGACTTACAACAAAGTTGAGAGATTTCTCATTTTTCCACTGCCCCCAAACCTACATAGCTTTTCTTATTATCCATATCCCCCATACCCTACTAGAGTGGGATATCTGTTAAATTAATGAACCGACACTGACACATTATAATCACCCCAAATCCATAGTTTACCTTACAGTTCACTCTTGATGTCACACATTCTATGGTTCTGGATAAATATATAATGACATGTATTCGTCATCATAATAGCGTATGGAGTATTTCCACTGTCCGAACAATCCTCTTCGTTCTGCCCATCTGTCTCCCCTCCCTCACCAACCTCTACAGCAGCTGATATTTTCACTGTCTCCATAGAGAATGACAAATAGCTGAGGTCATACAGTGTATCACCTTTCACATTGGCTTCTTTCCGTTAGTAATATGTGTTTAAGCTCCTCTATGTCTTTCCATAGCTTGATAGCTCATTTTTAAAAGAATAACAAAATATCATTTAAAAATGACTCTCCCTACCTAGAAACATGGTACTTTTGCCAGTCTCTATGCCTCTGAACAATTTATGGTATCTTTTCTACAATGGCATCTATTTTTGTTAGATTTATCCCTGAATATCTTAGAGAGTCTCTTGCTATCCTGTAGATGAAACTGACAAACCTTAAAAAGTAGATATAATATTCAGAGAATGATAACTTTTATGAAGCAGAAAACAGGGGAAAATAATAGCTTTCTGGAACAGGATAGGGAAGACAATTTCAGGCAGGTTAATCAATAGTCTTAAATGATGAGGTTATACTTGGACTGAGACCTAAATGGTGAAAAGGTGCCAGCCTTGTAAAGATAAAGAAGACAGACCAGTGGTATAAGATTCTTGAAGGGCTAGTATACATAGGGCAAAGTGGAGCGGTTAAGAGTTGTGAGTAATGAGGTCAGTCATGGAGAACCTTGCAATCCAGAGTAAGGAACTCAGAAAAGTATGAACTTGGGCTTTGGAGCTTTGTTCTGCTCACTGAAGGACCACTGGGACTGTTCTCCTCAGAGACAGCAGCTATTTGGGCTAACGGTGCCCAAGACACCTGGGCTATATCCATTCCTGCATAATTAGTGTGAGCTTAAAGTAAGTGTGGTCTCTCCCCTCAAATTCCAAAACTGCAGCATCAGTGTATTCATTGTACACTTTGACTGATAGACGCATGACAACAGCAATCATGCCTCGTCTTAAAATTCTGGTGAGTTGCTGCAGAGTAACAGCAGGCTCTTGCCAAAACTGTTTTTATTAATTACTATGAGTGCTTATATTACTACTAACTCTCAGATACTTACACAGCATTCTGGATTCTGCTTACTAAAGCAATATTTTCCAAAATCCAGACTGTTCTCTGCTCTGTTTATTTGAAAAGAATGTTTATTTATACACTCATCTGACAACTTGGCACTTGGCCGCTATTAAAATTCACCCTTCCATTTAAAAGAGAGGATAACCTTCAAGGCTGACATACATTTGGTTACATCTGTCTGGATCTTTTTGCAGTTTCCTCGCACATGTTTCCTAAAGCCCTGTAACCAGATTCTTCTTCTGATCTAAAGCTACTCTATCACTGGGTACCATCTTTGGGAAAGCTCCATGTTCAATTCAGTGTCTTACACAGTGAGATGATAATATAAGAAGTGATTATCATGGAGTAGTTTGTTAATTTCAGTGGTATGATTAATCAAATTAACTTAATTCTTTGGCTTCTTCCTCTGAATTAAGGAAATGTATTAAAGAAAGCAAGGTAGAGAAAACCATGCAGGGAGGGCAGATCTCTTACCCAAAGGCAAGAAATGTTTGGAGGTTTTCAGTGAGGCATGAGAAGTAAACCATCATAATTCTCCACTTAATATTAATTAATTCTCTCCAATCTTAATTCTCCACTAAAATGTTATTTTGAAAACAGATCTTTACAGTGCTTATTATAGATTTTTTTTCCACCTCCATATGACTCATTACCTTAAGGGGATTTGGGAATGGAAAGGACCATTAGCTCTTCTTCTTCTAAGAACAATTAGCAGAGTTCTTTCACATGTCCTTAAGCAGCTCTCACTTGCATAATTCATAGCACTTCTTCCAAACCCTCACAACTTCACAATACTCAAGATTGTAATAGAAAGTTACAGTATAACTTTGAAGCCAGACTTCACAGTTTCTTTTAGCACTTTTACTGTGTAACCTCAGGCAGGTTATGTAACCTTTCTGTATCTCATTTTTCTCTTCTTAGTTTTTTGGATCAATTAACTGATATACTTAAAACAAACCTGGACATATAACAAGTACTCAATGACATACAACAAGTCTGCTATTAATATTTTTCTGACAGATATCCAGCTTTTTCTATTTAATATCATTCAAAGGACCTAATTGATTACTTCACAGCTTTATATAGGCCATCAGGACTGAGATCTCCCATAGTCTCATTCTTCCTCATTTCCTTCTAAGTTAGCCTCTACCATTCTTCCTTTTAATCTCCTTTCTTAGGAATTACTCTTCCACAAAAGAAGGATGATTCCAGCTGTGCTTCAGAACTTTGTTAACTATTCTTTTTCAAATATATCCAGCATTTTCTTCTAAAATGACCCTTTAATTTTGGCCCATAAGCATTTCCAAATCTCTTATTTTAAAAATTTCCATGGTACAGACACTTTGAATGACAATTTGACAGTTTCCTACAAAGATAGCCAGTCTTAAAATATAGTCCAACAATTACACTCCAGGGAATTTTACCAAATGAGTTGAAAACTTATATCTTTCAAAAACCTGCACACACAATGTATATGACATCTGTATGCATAATTGCCAAGGATGGGAAGCAGCCAAGGTGTTCCTTCAGTTGATGAATGGATGGGGAATTCCCTGATGGTCTAATGCTTAGGACTCCACGCTTTTACTGCCAAGGGCCAGGTTCGATCCCTGGTTGGGGAATTAAGATCCTACAAGCTGTTCTGTGTGGCCAAAAAAAAAAAAAAAAAGGATAAACAAACAGTGATACAAATGGAATGTTACTTAGCCATGAAAAGAGATGAACTATCAAGTTACAAAAAGACAAGGAGGAAACTTAAATACTAAGTGAAAGAAGCCAATCTGAAAAAATGACACACTATATTATTCCAACTATAAGACATTCTAGGAAAGGTAAAACTACAGAGCCAATGAAAAGATTAGTTGTTGCCAGAGGTTGGGGAGGCATGGGAAAGAATGAGTAGGTAGAGCAGAGAGAATTTTTGAAGCATGAAACTACTCTGTATATCATAATGATGGGTAGATGACATTATTTAGAAAAACCTATACAACTCTACAGCACAAAGAGTGAATTTTAATGTAAACTATCAGTTCAGTTAATAATAACCTATCAAATTGGCTTATCAATAAAACAAGTGTACCACATCAATGCAAGAGAAACTGTGGGCTGGAAAAGCCAGAATAGATGAGAACCCTGTACACCTTCTGTGCAAATTGTTCTTTAAACCAAAACTTATCTAAGAAATAAAGCCTATCAATAATTTTTTTAAAAATTTTAAGGGTATATAAATTGTTTCACTGCAGCACCTAAGATAGTATGTTTTTTAATGAAAAACTTGAAGAAGATGTTTACCAGGAGGCAGGAATCTTGGGGCCCATCTTAGAATTTTGCCTACCCTACCCTATGCTGTCACCTCTCAGAAACATCTTTTGTGACAAAAAACTAAAATCGATGTCCCCTATACTTCCAAATTGGGATTTTTTTTTTTCTCTTTCTGTGTGTTCACCTGTATTACTTTACCTATTGATACTTCCATAGTTTCAACTACCTTTTCTATCATGTCAATCCATTTATCCTACCCTGTTAACTTTTCTGAGTGCTGTATCCATAGTTCTAGCTGTCTCTTCATGATATCCATTGGAATTTCCAATAGATACTCAAGGAAAATTCATTAATGCTCCCACACACACTCCTAAAATAACATGATTCTCCTTGCCAACTTTTTCTCTCTTTGAATGAGATCATCATTACTCAGTTGCTCAAAACAGAAAATTTAGAGTTTCAATTGATATTTATTGAAGGCTTAGTATAGTTCAGGGACTGTCTTAAATTCTTTACAAGTGTTAACATTAATTTCACAACATCTCTATGAAGAAAGTACTATTAATTGAAAACCTTAGTGAAGAACCTTTCCCAGGGCATTATAACTAAACTAGGTAGGGTTAGAGTCAAAATTTTTTTGGCTGAACCCCTAAGCTTTTAACTACTGTGATATTTTTCTTTCCTTATTCCCACTTTGTTATCAAGTCTTATCTATTCTGCTTCTGCAAGTCCACCATCTCCTTATCTCTAGCTCTAATGTCTCGTACTTAGTTCAGGATCTCATAGGATATTTTCCTAATATTCAGACTTAGATGCCCACATGCAATATTGCCTATTTCAAATAAGCTCTCCATTCTAGTCATATCAGTCATTTTAAAATGGATATGAAGTCTTTACTGCCCTATTAAAGTCTTCCTATCCTAACCAAATGTTATAGCTGCTGTGCATAATCTTTCTCCATCTGATTCCTGCCTATATTTTATGTCTTGTCCCTTTGTTTATAATTGAATTTGTATCATGTCTCCAATTGTACACTTTTCTTTCCCTGTCTTCCCTTCAATACAGTGAGTTTCTTATGACCAGGAATCTATATAGATTAGTGCTTGGCATATGAAACAGACTCAGTAAATATAAATAAACTATTTAGAATCTATTTTTCTTTATTTCAAGATTCATATTAAAAGATGATTTCAGGAGGAGCAAAGCTGGAGTTAACCTGTACTCAGAGCTTTAATCCTGCCCTGGCAGCTTTGAGATCCTAGTCAGACAGGCCATGTGATAATAACATAGAAGCCAGAGACATTTAGCAACATGAGAAATTGAGAAACAATTCAAGAAAACTCAATGAAGATCCCAACACTGAGACTAACATATTTCCTAGTAATCAAATCTAAATTTGGCCCACTGAGACATATTACCTCTCTTAGAATAGAAAACTTTGACAGCATAAGTAACATTGTGAGTGATGGCAGCTACAAGCAAATCAGAAGAAATATTGAAAATTTAGCCTCAAGGATTGTGTATAAAGAAGAGTTTTGAAAAGACATAACACACATTTGTTATTTCCCCCATGCTGTTCACATAGCAGACAGCACTAATCAATAAGAGCAGTTTTGTCTTAAAGTACCTGCTTTAACTTCACAGTCTTTCGCAACAGAAAGGCCTTACCAATTGATCTGAGTTGACACAAGAAAGAAAACCTATTTAGCATCTAGCCTATAAAATAAACCTGGAGGAGAGCATGGCAACCCTTCCAGTATTCTTGCATGGAAAATCCCCATGGACAGAGGAGCCTGGTGGGCTACAGTCCATGGGGTGCAAAGAGTCGGACATGACTGAGTGACTAAGCACAGCACTATAAAAAAAAAAGTTCTGTGTCAAGAATCATGAAGATTCCTTCTCCTTTGGGATCTACCATTAACCAGCTAGGAAGTCACTTTATAACTCTAGGCCTCATCACCCTTATCAGTAAAATTTGGAAGTAGAGGTAGTTAATCTCTAAGTTTCCTTTGTTTGTCCTAGCTCCAAATGGCTCAGTGGTAAAGAATCCACCTGCTAATACAGGAGATGCAGGAGACTCAAGTTTGATCCCTGGGTCAGTAAGATTCCCTGGAGGAGGAAATGGCAACCCACTCCAATATTCTTGCCTGGAAAATTCCATGGGACAGAGGAGCCTGGCGGGCTACAGTCTATGGAGTTGCACAGAGTCAGACACAACTGAACACACACGCACTTGACTTAAGCAATGGAAAGTATTTGTGAATTATTGAAAAAAGCATATTATAATTCTAAGAAATGAAATTACTCATTGATGTTATAAAACATCATTGTTATCTTTTTCCTCCTGACAGAGCTGCTGATACTAATTATAAAATTATTTGTCCAATGGTGGTAAAAAAAAAAAAAGTTCAATAAATTAAATGAAGACATTATTTCTCTAACTTTTCTCTGAAAATACCAATAAATACAGTATAGTTCTCTCTATATGAAGTAGACACACATGTGGTTAACAGAAACTATTTCTATCTGTTGAGATTAGGCTCTGGGGTTTCTGATTCTCCATTTCATGGGTCACACCAATATCTTTGTTCAAAATGATGTGCGGCTCTGTTCACTTGCAAATATTTGAATCCATAGCAATGAATTTTTCACTCAAACTGCTTCACTTGACCCCATCCCTACTTGTTTTACTACCAGATAAAACATCTAACAATCCACTTATAAACTGTTGTATAGGGCTTTGACTATGACAACTTAAGTAAAATGGCAGTTATCAATGAGATAGAGACACCCAAGTTCACTAAGGGACTATAAACAATAAACCACATTTTCTAACAGCATGATTCAAATGTTCTTTCTCTAGTTGTAATAATTGATACCCATAACTTGCTGGTTTGGCAATATTTCTGTTTTGGCAAAACAAGCATGGTTACTTTCTTGTGGTTACCATTTTACAATAAATTCTCCTATCAGAGAACTTTTAAGCTTTCTCTGCCTTGCCAAGCTTGCTTCCTTTCGGGTTTACGCTTCTAATAATTTTCATGTGCTCCTTCTGCTAAACCCCAAGGGTGGACTCCTGACCTCCTTGCTAGAGGTGCGAATGATGCCAGGCTTAGTGACTGCTCTGCGGTTTCCAAAGCTCCTCCTCCCTAGACCTTGACAGTTCTTCAGATGCCAAGGTTGGGAAGCAGGACAGGGGACACTCCTAGGGTGCAGTTCCGAAGGGAGGAAGCCTAAATCTGGGGGCTAAAGAGGCTACGTAGGGGACCTGCGTGCGATGCGGAGTTTGGACCCTTTTGGCCATCCCAAGTCTGCTCAACCTGACCCCTGCGCTGGTCTCCCGCCCGTGCGTCCGGCGCGGGCCGCTGTCCACAGTGGGAGGTGCTGAAAGCAAGGAGCGGGCGCGGGGGCGGCGAGGCGGACTGCTCCTCCGAGCGCCCCCCTCCTCGCTCCGCGGCTCCTCCAGCCCTCCCCTCCTCCTGCAGCCATGTTCCACGCTCGAGGAGGGGCGGGGGAAGGGGAGAGGGACGGGGGATCAGGGCGGAGAGAGTCTGCTCTGCCTAGGGGAAGGAGGGGATGAGAGTTGGGGAGAGCAGAGGGAGGAAGAGGCGGGGGCAGCGGCTAGCGAGGAGCCAGCGCTGAGTCCTGCAGTAGGACTCCCAGGAGCCACCATCATGGTGAAGAGGAAGAGCTCCGAGGGCCAGGAGCAAGACAGCGGCCGTGGTATCCCCTTGCCCATCCAGACCTTCCTGTGGCGGCAAACCAGGTGAGGGGCGCAGAGGGCGCACCGCGGGCGCCCAGGGCTGGGGGCGCTCCTGGGGCCGCCTGGGTTGTGATCGCTGCTGCTGAGGCCGCGCCACAGCTTGCAGCTCCCTCTCTGAGGCTGGAAAGCAAGCTCTCCAAACCCGCTTAAAAACACGCATTTAAAAAAATATTTCAGTGAAGTTTGACGACAAGCAGATTGGCAATATACGTTATTTAGGGGGTGAGAGGGCAGAGAGCCTAGGAGGAGGGGGCGGGGAATTAGGGGAGATAATTATGACTGGTTGTGCTCCTGTGTCCAATTTACCCTCCGTCTCCTGCTGTAATTCCAGCCCGTTGACCTGTTGTTTTTCCAGCTCCTGTTTGTCGACTATCTGCTATGCCCACTTGTTAACCATTTTTGCTCGGATCCAGCCAGTGTAATCTTCCTGGTTAAAGCCTCTGAGAAGACTCATTTTTTATAAGAATTTGCTTTTTCCAGAAAAAACAAAACAAAACAAAAAACAACCCTGAAGCCTATTCCAATAAACGGGAAACAAGGTTTCCATTATTATTATTGTTAGAGATTTATCAGATAAGAAATTAGATTCTGAAAATCATAACCCACAAGCTGGGTTCATTTTTCAGTTTTGAGTAAGACTGTACACATGAGTAATGCAATACTTCTGACCACTGGCAATTTAGAATCCAATTAGATAAAAAGTCTTCAGAAAAAGAGTTGATACAGAAAATGTATAAATTCACACCTTTTTCATATATGTAATTGCACATAAAAAAGCAAATGTCAGCTGTTTAACACCTGCTCATTAACAAGGCATAGGGAGGCATGAAATTTGACTTTTGCATGTCTTATCCATTGAAAATGTCATAAGGATGCTCTAATAATAATCTTGCATGTGTTTATAACAATTATCTCTCTTAATTTTTCAGTGCATTTTTGAGGCCTAAACTGGGAAAGCAGTATGAAGCCTCTTGTGTGGTATGTGATATTCATCATTTAATGAGTATTTCCATATATCATGTGGTAATTTGAAAGAATGATGTTAAATGTACTGACTATACATGTTAATTCACTCAGCGAACATTACTGAGTACCTACTATGTGCCAGACACAGTTCTAGATGATGAGATGGAGCAATAATCAAAACAAATAAAGGGTTTGTATTCTACTGGGAGGGGGATGGGACCCTCATAAATAAATAAAATAGATAGCCAGCCAAATGGTGATATATACTATGGAGAAAATTTAAGCAAAAAAGGAAATTATAGAGCACTAGGGTGAAGTTTTCATGTTAGAAACAGTGGATAGATAAGGTTTGCCTCCTTATGTGACCCTTGGACAAAGATTTGAAGGAAGGTACTGAGGAATAGCTGAGAGAAGAGCAGAGGGAAAGTGAGTCTGAAGGCCCTAAGTGGGGAGGAGTAGAGCAGAAGAGAGAGTGGGGAAATAACAGAGAATCAGGAGACAGAGGGCAAGTATAACAGTCAAATCCTTAATCAACAAAATTGAGAAATGTTATCAAATCAACAAGACATTATTTTATGTAGTGGAAGCTCATAAAATGCAAGCCTATGAACTACTCAATGTAATATGCAATATTGAACTTTTATGTCTTCCATTTTTTCTGCAACTCCAAAGTGGATGATATGAAATAATTATAATAATGCTATTAATATTTATGCAAAATAGAGTGCACTTGTCCTGAGATTCTAAGGGAATCTCATGACTTAAAAACTGTCTTTTTACAAACTGAAGACAAGATGAAAAACTGTGAAGCAAAATTAAAATGGGTTTTTTACAGACTTTATTAAAAATTGGAGCTCACATAAAGGTCATTACATTGTATATGAAAGTGAAAGTCACTCAGTCATGTCTGACTCTTTGCAACTCCATGTACTGTAGCCTGCCAGGTTCCTCTGTCCATGGAATCCTACAGGGAAGAATAATGGAATGGGTAGCCCATCCTTGGGAGAAGGCAATGGCACCCCGCTCCAGTACTGTTGCCCAGAAAATCCCATGGATGGGGGAGCCTGGTCGGCTGCAGTCCATGGGGTCGCTAAGAGTCAGACATGACTGAGTGACTTCACTTTCACTTTCCACTTTCATGCATCGGAGAAGGAAATGGCAACCCACTCCAGTGTTCTTGCCTGGAGAATCCCATGGACGGAGAAGCCTGGTAGGCTGCAGTCCATAGGGTCGCACAGAGTCGTACACGACTGAAGCGACTTAGCAGCAGCAGCAGCAGCCTATCCTTTCTCCGGGAACTGAACCGAGGTCTCCTGCATTCCAGGCAGATTCTTTACCATCTGGGCTACCAGGGAAGCCCCACATTGTATATATTATAGCCTAAAAGTAGAAACCTACTCATTTGGATATTGCCATGATATTTGCAAATGACCAGACAGAGAACAGATGACCTTCTAGTAAGGAGCTCTGAAATGTGTTAGGGCCACAAACTATTACAGAAGCCAACTGGAAAATTAAATACCCCACTTACACGCACATATATGCACAAAACACACTCAAATAGGAATTTATTTTGTTGCATTTCCTGCTCTTCAAATTGTCACATGTATTTTTTATATCTAACTTTTTAATGGAATTTATTCTACTAAGCTCAGGTTAAAGTAATTTGACACTTGAAATCTCTGAGTCTTTCTCAAACCAAGCTTACAGTTATACTAGCTTAAAATAACCCTGGCTTTTCTCTCTTCTTGGCAAAGATATGTCTGACATTTTAATGTAGTCACATAATATCAAGTAACTGAGTCACATTCATAGCTGCAGATAGATAGTGATATAAGTATAGAAAACAATTTCCCTGGTTTAAAATGACAAAAAGTTATATTAGTAACATTTAAGAAGAAAATGACAGTAAGTATTTAAGGCTTCTTGAGGTTATAAGGTATATAACTTATCCTCTAAAAGTGCATTCATCCAGACTGTATAAATTCTTTATAATCTTTCAATGTCTAACATATACACCCTTTACTTAATGAATAGTTAGGAACCAAGGGCTGAGGAGTTTTAAAGTGTTTGGATCTGCCTTTATCTAGTTTCTTTAAGAAAACCCCAGAGACTACATCTCTGATCGAACTCCTTACCAAACCCTAGCATGCCTTTCATTATGAAAGTGAATTTATTTTTTTTCTTGAGTCAAATGTAAATAGCTTTCTTTGGAGAATCTCTGCATTAAGTCATATTTTTCTTATATATCCTAATAATTCCAATAATTATTGCTAGGCATTGCTAGGCACATGGAATAATTCAGGGACCCCAAAATCAGATCTCTTCTAAGAGGTCTATCTTATTTAACATTTGTTGCACATTCACAAAAATTCTGTCCCTCCAGATACTTTTAAAAAAGATATCTCACCTTGGTCTGCAGCAGGGATAGCTCCTTTAGATGATCCAACAGCATTTTATAAAATACTACTTCTAAATACTTCATATACTTAAATGTTTTCTATTCTTTTTGATGGGAGCTTATTTTGGTGGAAATAAAAATCATTTAATAATTCAAGCAGTATACTTTGGATCAAAAACTTAAAAATGGGTGTTCTCAGTCATGTCCAATTCTTTGCAACCCCATGGAGCCCGCCAGTCTCCTCTGTCCATGGGATTTTTCCAGGCAAGAATATAGAAGTGGGTTTTCATTTTCTTCTCCAGGGGATATTATCGATCCAGGGATCAAACCTCTATCTCTTGACTCCTGCATTGGCAGGCGAGTTCTTTACCACTAGCGCTACTTGGGGCCAGGTGGCGCTAGTGGTAAAAGAGTCTGCTTACCAGTGCAGGAGATATAAGAGAAGCAGCTTCCATCCCTGGATTGGGAAGATTCCCTGGAGTAGGAAGTAGCAACCCACTCCTGTATTCTTGCCTGGAGAATCCCATGGACTGAGGAGCCTGGTGGGCTATAGTCCATAGGATCGCAAAAAGTTGGACATTACTGAAGCGACTTAGCATGCAGGCCAACTGGGAAGCCTGTTTGAAGATGGGTAGATAATAGGAAATTATCATTGATTCATTTCATGTCAACATGTACAATGAAATGCAATGTGAGTGTTCTGTGAAGAATTTCGACTAGTGGTGTGCAACTTTTTAGGATATACAATACCTTGTCTATTTTTCCACCCATCAGAATATTTAATTTCTTATTTTAATTTTTTTTTTTTTTTGGTGTCTATAGTCCTTTGAACGAGTGTTAGTAGAAAACAAGCTGCATGGCCTCTCTCCAGCCCTCTCTGAAGCCATCCAGAGCATTTCCAGATGGGAACTGGTACAAGCTGCTTTGCCTCATGTCCTCCACTGCACTGCGACCCTGCTGTCAAACAGAAACAAGCTAGGTTGGTGCACCTGCATTTCTTCTTCATAACACACCACTGTCCTCATTCATGGTAACACTCATAATAACACCCACAATAGCAACCTGTATTAGTACTTTCCCAGGCACTTGGCACACATTCTCAATTAATTCTCACAAAATCTCCCTTAGTTTCATATTACTGTTATCTCCATTTTGCCAATGAAGGAACTAGCTCTCCTTTTTAAACTTTTTCATTTTACAAGTAAACTGTGAATATGTCTTCCTTTTGAACATTAGAATGTTGTAGAGAAACTAAGGACTCTCACCTATTCAAGATGAGTTCTAAGCAGAGTTGTCCTTTAGTCCTCCCAGTGTCTAAAGCAACCACCTTCCTGCATTTGGCATGCCCCCCTCCAGCTCTTTTCCCAGCTTTGTAGTACTGTGTGTATGTGTGCATGCCTGCACATATGTGTTATTTTTCTTGCTTATATTATTTTGCAGATTGCTTTTCCCACATAGCATTATGTCCTAGCCATCTAGCCCAAGCTCTTCTTCATCCGGTTCCTTCCCCTTATGTGGATCTTTACTCAAGTGTTACCTTTATAGAGGGGCCTTTCCTAATCACACCAGGTCTTCCCAGGTGGCTCAGTGGATAAAGACTCTACCTGCAATGCAGGAGACTCAGAAGACATGGGTTTGATCCCTAGATTGGGAGTAATGAGCACACATGCATGCAAAATGGAGTAGCTATCTTCAGAACCAATATTCTTAACCATTGTGCTCTTTATTTGGAAATATATGTGGGTATCTGGCTGAAGAGATGTGATGTATGCAGTTTCCTTCCCTGTGGCAACATATTGTTCTGCAAAGATTGCAGCCAGTTAGAAAGTCCCAAAACAAGAATGGACCGTTCTAACAATGGCTGTAAGTGGTGCAGAGAAATGCTAGTGTCTCCCAGGAAATCAAGCCACAGAACCTTAACACAAGGATGTTCTTCCCAGATGCAAGGCTGACATCATTGTCCTGGTCACAGAGTCTGCCTTAACCTGACTGTGTGGTTGTGCAATGCAGGACACCAGGATAAACTGGGTGTTGCTGAGACAAAGCTCCTCCATACCCTGCACTGGATGCTCCTGGAGGCCCCACAGGACTGCAACAGCGAGCGTTTTGGGGGCACAGACCGAGGTTCCAGCTGGGCTGGCAGCAGCAGTGCTTTCGTCCACCAGGTTGAAAACCAGGGTTCTCCAGGGCAACCTTGCCAAAGCACCGCCCATGATGAGGAAGAAAATAACCGAAGGAAGATTTTCCAGAACTCCATGGCTACTGTGGAGCTCTTTGTGTTTCTGTTTGCTCCTCTGGTACACAGGATCAAGGTAAGCAGAAAGCTGATTAGGCTGAAGAGGGACTAGAGGTCAGGTGAGGGTGGGCTTCAGATGATATTTCCGTATTTGTGCGCCCATGTCTTTGTATGAGCTTATAGGAAGAGAGCTTTGTTTCTATACTAAGATATTAATCATTATCTCAAAACCATGATTCTCCTACTTAAAAATCCTTGATAGTTCTCCATCTGCCCCATGATAATGCCCAACGTATTAAATATGACATATAAGGTCAACCATGATCTGGAGCTGAAGTCCCCTCCGTTGACCACTGCCAATCCCTACTGCCCACCCCATGATAGTTCTGGGAGCCACGTGAACCATTCCCCGAATATGCACTTGCTGTTAGCTCTGCCCTCCTTTTGCTCCATGGCTCTTCAAACTTCAGTGTCATCATTTCCATGAAGCTTTTCCTCTGACCTTCCCCATGGAGACCTAGTCACTATCTCTTTTGTATTTCCAGAACATAATGCAGGGTCTCGAGCAGAAGCTTTTACTTTTTATGTGCTGCAGTCTCTTTGACAGTTTGGTGTACCATGTATGAATTCCTTTTCAAAATATTTTTCAATGCGTAAAATAGAAAACTTATTTCATGGAAACCAATTGTATTAAAATACAGTTATATACAGGTACCCCTTGGATCTGAAAGAGACAATATTATCTTAAGTCACTCTGCTACCACTTTCTAGCTGTGTGATCTAGGTGATCCTACTTAACCTCTTGGATCCTCCATTGCATAAAATTTTGGATATTTAAACACAGGGTGAATATATGTGAAGACACAGTACATGAAAGTACATGGGAAAAAAATCAAGTAGATGGAAAGAAATCAAGAACTATTGTTACTTCTGAGAATGAATAAATTGCAACATTCCATCTAAGCGCTCTGATAAAAGATAGAAGGAATCAATATGCTCAAATATTCTATAACAGAATATTAGGATCCTAATGAATGTTTCATTTTTGCAATATATTATATATATGTGATGAAGGAGGAAATGGCAACCCACTCTAGTATTCTTGCCTGGAGAATCCCCATGGAAAGAGGATCCTGGTAGGCTACAGTCCATGGGATCGCAAAGAGTCGAACATGACTAAGCAACTAAGCACATATATATATGAAGGTGGTTGTAAGACCATTAAGAGCCATTATGAGGGCGGATGGACTAGAGAGTCTTTTCATCCATTTTATATTCAGGTAAAATTCACTTTTGATTGATTCTGTCCCATTTCTGGTAGGACTAGAACTGAAATTACCTGTGGACTCCTAAAGTGCTTCACATCCACTGGCCACGTTGTCTATCAAAATTATCAAAAAAAAAAGTTAAATGTGATTTAATTAAATTTCTGCTTTAAAAACATTACACTTTCTATTTTTAAAAGTCTTTGATAAAGGTTATGCTTAATGGAAACATTAACTGAGAGTGTCCCCCTGGCCAATGAGACCTGCAGGACATGAATTCTGCTTGGCTTCATCTCCCTCAATCTCACTGGCCTCTCTCTTGTTCCCAAACTTGCAGGCTCACCAAAGGCTCACCTTCAAACCCAAGAAGATTGTTTTCGGTTTCAGATCTTGGTGCTGGTTTTTTCCTTCTATTTGAATCATTTACTCCCACCTTCCACCCCAGATTTTCACGTGGTCATGTTCTTCTCAGCGGTTTACTCACCATGTAGTTGTTACCAACCCAGAAGTACTTCCCTGGCTACTTTAGTGCCACTAGTATATGGTCTACTTTTTTCATTGTTTCCTTCTTTGCACTTATCAGTTCCTGAATTTATTTTTTATGTTTCTTTACATGTTTGTTACCCATCACCCCCACCAAACCCGAGGTTCTTGAACAAAGGGACACTGCCTGTCCAGGTCACAGTGGTATCTGATGTGTCTAGAATAGTGTCTGCATATATGAGACAATCAATAAATATTTAATGATTGTCACTGAATAAACCCAAGTTACTATCAGAAGCTGATTCAGGTGCTAAAAGTAGCAAATATATGTAAGCACATAGTCCCTTAAATGGAAAGGGCAAGAAAGAAAACTCCTTAAAAAAATAGCCCATAACATATCTATTTGTAAAGAAATATTATCTAGATTAAAAAATGTTTAAGTGTCCAGAATGACTGTAATTTTATTTGGAAACATGCAGAGTGTAAGGTTTGGAAACAGTCCTGAGTTAGAATCCAGTGCTTGCTGCTTTGTATTCTATGTAGAAAGGACATTGAACGATTTAACTTCATTAAGCCTCAGTTTTCTCAAGTATAAATTGAACATGAGAATAATTTTACGGAGTATTGTGAGGATTAAACAAATTAAAGTGCTCACCTGATGCACAAAAAGGCGTTAATAAATGGTAGTATTTAGCTTTGACATTTTATAGCTATCAGCATTATGAATTATGAGTAGAAGAGGAGCCAGATCTTCTTTCAGGGGAGACTACACAGATAGTTGAGAAAAGCTGGCTCAAGGTCCCCAGGTTTACTTCTGGCCTTGGATTGTAATATTTATAAGGAAGTAAAACAATCCCTATAAAACATGGCACTGTGATTAATACATAGTATTGTATTCTACGATTATTGCTGGCTATTATTACTAGCATTATTGTTCTATCATTTTATTATTGCTATGAGAGAAACGTTTTTCTAGATGCCATAGGGAATACAAATATTAATGAGTCAATAGATTTCCCTATAAAGGTTGTTTTTTTTTTTAATCTGAGTGAAGGGTTTGCTTTTTTCAGCGGGGAATGTACAATCCCTTGATCGGGGTTTCTCAGTTGTGGCACCATTGGCATTTGGGGCCAGATAATTCTTTGTCCTGTGCTTTGTAGGGTATTTAATAACATCTCTGGCTTCTACCCACTAGATGCCAGTAACACCTCCTCCCTCTGGTTTGTTGCAAACACAAATGACTCGAGACATTGCCAGATATCCCTAAGGAGTAGGGAGGGGGAGAATTGCCCTGGATTGAGATCCACTGACCTAGAATTTTCATTTGCCTGCTAGTTATCAGGCCCTATCTTCCTTCCATATCCGTGCTCTAGCTGTGTCAACTGCTCCTCATCAGCACCATTAATGGCCCCCTTATTCTTCCATTGCATTTGATCCTCAGAACTCCAGCCCAAGATCAAGACTAAAAGCCACCTTTTCTTTCCAGCCCCAGAGATCTGCATGCTCCTGGGGCAGAAACCAACAGCCGTCTAGACTCGTATGTCTACACATTGTGCCATCAAGCTCCACGTGATGCCCCACTTGTCAGTCCGTTTCTTGTTTCCCTCAAGTCCCCACCCCATGTTCACATAGACAGTGTTGTAGGTTGAAGCTCTTATAGGACATGGTGTTGCGGGAGTAACGAAGGGCTGAAATCCAGTCTAGGCATGAGCCTGTGCTTCCACTTCTCACCTTCCCAGCCCCTTCCACTTGCTTCTGCTTTCCTCTAGTATGTAACAGTTCTCACCTATCATTTCTAATTTTTACAAACACCCACAGGAAGGTAGATTTTACCAAAGAGGAAACTGAAGTCCAGAGGTAATAATCAAGCTCATTAAGTAGGCAAGGTGGGATTCAAATCCAATTCCATCCGACTTTCTACAGAGCTATACTGTTTCTTGGTTTCTGTGCTAGAACTCTTCTAACCAAGGTCATCAACAAGCTTGGGCTATTGAACCTAATCTTTACTTTGCTGTCTCCAATTCATTAAATCTCAGCTGCATTTGAACTTACCTTCATTTTTCTTGAAGTTTTCCATTCCTCTGGTGACACCAAACTCTGCCAGTTTTCATTGCATCTCTGGCTCTTTCTGCTCTGTCTCCTTTGGGAGCTCATCTTCTTTGCCTGCTCCCTTAACATTGGGATTCCCCAGAGATGCAACCTAGACCCTTTGCACTTCCCACTGTATCTTTTCTTTGGAAGACCTCTTCTCCTGCTTCATTTATTTACCATTTGTGTCCTGATAGGCTGAGATCTAATTTTGTATCTCTAAACTAGTCTTCTCTCCTGGCCTCTAGACCAACTTTTCAACTAGTTTCTCCAAATAGATATCTATAGACATTTCAGATTTCCCCTGGAATGAGCTCTTGTCCTGATTTTCTGTATTTCAGATGATGGACCCATTCACATAAACTCAAAACCTAGGAGCTTCCTTTGATTACTCCTTCATCTTTACCTACACATTCTGCTAATCACAGAGTTCTACACATTTTGTCTCCTAAGTATTTCTAACTTTTTTTTTATCCTTATTCACTCCATAACCCAAACTTTCATCATCTCTTCCTTGGACCTGTTACTTGGGCCATTGTCTAATTGAATTTACAGTCTCCTGGCTTGTCTTCTAAAATCCAACCTTAACACCAAAGTGATCTCTCTAAATGCAGATCTGACTGTATCACCAATATGCTTAAAGTAATTTGTTAATTTATCGCTATACAGAGGGTGAAACTCTAGATTCTTGGTGTGATAACTGGGGCCTCCATGTTTTGTGTTTTTTTTTGGCTACCTCTCCTGCCTATGAGCTCCAAATGCTTGAAGTCTCCCTGAGAATATAACGTGGTTTATTCCAAACCTGTTTTCATGCTGGTCATGTTACCTGGAATGCCCTCATAACCTACATTTCTGCCTAGAAAATTCCTACTCATTCTTTATGATTTCATTCAAGATCTAGGCTCCCCTCTTCTCTATCTGTATAATATTTTAAATGTATTTTTATTGTTATTTTTAGTTTATTTGTTATTCTTATCTCTTTGTGTGTCCATCTCTCCCACTAGATTCCAAATGGTTTGAGAATAGAAATTATCATTGTATCTGGGGTAGTTAACATTAATGTTTGTGCTTTGTAGATATTTAATAAATATTTGTTGAATGAACTAGTTTACTAATTAACAAATACATCTAAATGACTCATTCTTTTGTAGGACAGTGTATAATTCAATGGATTGTTATACTTTTAACTTAAAACTAGCTCAAATATTATATAAGAAAATTAATATTCAAATATTCTGTCAAGTATTATAATTTTAGGCCAAATTTAAATGATGACATGTGTTACAACTAAGGAATCCCTTTAAATGAGCTGTCAGTATTTTCTTGATTTGATTATATTCACTTATTCCTTCAATAAATATTTATTGGATGCCTACTGAATGCTAGGCACTATTCAAAGTGCTGGAGAAACTGCAGGGAATTAAACAAAATACAAGCCCTCAAGGAGATTTTTATAAAATTCATATGTCTAAAGTAAACAACTTTAAAACAGAATTCAAAATAATAGTTGTTTAAGCAGATGTCTCTAAGCTACTAGAAAACACATTTAGAATTGCTTCATGTCATCACGGAAACAGATTTTCATTGCAAGCTAGAAAAGAAACTGTAATGTGGAAATGTTGATTTTTTGAATGCTTACACCTTCTGGTTTTTCTTAGAACCTTTCCAGACCATTCACCCCATAGCTATTTGAATGATAAAGAGCACCTTCTCCAACTACAGAGCTTCTGTTCATGTGTGCATATATCACACTGAGTGAGCCATTGAAGGGGACTCTAGAGGTGGAGTTAGCTTTCAGAGTTTATGCGTTCCTCCAGCTTAAAAGAATGTACAAAGGAACATATCTACATAAGAGTTGGCCATAGCTTCTGCAGGTATTTGGGTCTAAAGAATGATCAGACTGAGCTGGTATTATTTGGAGAGTCTAATATATGTTCAGTTAATCAAAAATTATGTATTGATATTCAAGGAAAAATACACGGAAGGAGATCTCAATTTATCTTCAAGAAATATACAGCCTAGCTGGAAGTATATCAAACAAAAAACAAAATAATGACAGTGACTGTCACTGAGTGGTAATTGTCACATTAAGAGAGCAGATGTTAAAAGCCAGGATGTCAGTTTAAGAGAACTCACTTCCTGTTGCCATGTCCATTGGAGTTTTGTGCCAAGATTACTTAGAAGAAACATGGAAGAGAACCCATCTCTGAAACTAAGAAATTATCAAAACCTGATGAATTGAGCATTCTACATTTCTGGAGATAAATCTGATATACTCTGCACACTGTTAATTCCTTGCTTGCTGGATCTAATACCTTACATAATACCAAGCAGTCTTCCCCATGATTATTTCAAAGGAAGAGGGATTCTTTCCCTTTAACTTTAGACCTGTCCATCTAGTTGTTTACTCAATAAGTCTAGTTGAAAGTCTAATAGACCTCTCAACCTTAACATGTCTAAAACTAGACTCCTGATATCCCCAGACTTGTTTCTTCTTCATCTTGCCCATCCTTATCAGTGACAAGGCCCAAGATCTTTGACATCTTTTTCTCCTACACTCCACCTCTAGTCTGGAGAAGGCAATGGCACCCCACTCCAGTACTCTTGCCTGGAAAACCCCATGGACGGAGGAGCCTGGTAGGCTGCAGTACATGGGGTATCTAAGAGTCGGACACGACTGAGCGGCTTCACTTTCACATTTCACTTTCATGCATTGGAGAAGGAAATGGCAACCCACTCCAGTGTTCTTGCTTGGAGAATCCCAGGGACGGGGGAGCCTGGTGGGCTGCCGTCTCTGGGGTCGCACAGAGTCAGACATGACTGAAGCGACTTAGCAGTAGCAGCAGCAGCCACCTCTAGTCAGTCAGCATCTGCCCTCTACTAATTTTATCCTCTACTAACCCCTTAGTCTAATGATCTTTCACCTACATGATAATAATAGCTTCCTAAATTCTCTGTCTCCACCCTTGCCCTTTCTCAAACTATTCTCAATAGCCTGGGTGATCCTATCAAAACATATATCAAGTCATGTCATTCTACTACTCAAAATCCCTGCAGTGGCTTCTCATGTTACTCAGTAATTGCTGACGTGCTTACTAAACCAGTCAGTCCTAAAGGAAATTAGTCCTGAATATTCACTGGGAGGACTGATGCTGAAACTGAAACTCCAATACTTTGGCCACCTAATGCAAAGAACTGACTCATTGGAAAAGACCCTGATGCTGGGAAAGATTGAAGGCAGGAGAAGGGGATGACAGAAGATGAGTTGGTTGGATGGCATCACCGACTCGATGGACATGAGTTTGAGCAAGCTCTGGGAGTTGGTGATGGACAGGGAAACCTGGTGTGCTACAGTGCGTGGGGTGATAAAGAGTTGGACACGACTGAGTGACTGAACTGAACTTGCTATGACCCATCAGGCTATATTATTTGAAACTCAATAATGTCCCTGATCTTATTTTTTCTACTCTTCTGTCATTCACTTGACTCCAGGCTCACGGTCTCTTGGCTGTTTCTTGACACATGAGACATACCTAGGACCCTTACACCTGCTGATCCCTTTTTATAAAATGCATTTTCAGGAAATAGCTACATGGCAGCTCCTTCATTTCATTCAGATCCTACTCCAAAATCACCTGCACAAGAAGGCCTTCCCTGGCCTTTCTGTCTAAAACATTGACACCTTGCCTGCCATTTTTCTCCTTCTGCTTTACTTCTCCTTTGCACTGGGGAGCAGAAATTTTTTTTGTATGCTTTGTTCCCTGTTGTATTCCAGAACCTCGAATAGGACCAGGTACACGGTAGGTGGTCTGTAAACATTTGTAGAATGACAGTTGAATGAATTTGACCAAATGCTTTATATGCTTTTCCAATATGGCCACTAGATGCTTCTCCATAATGAGTACCACTGTGGTGCCAGGATCTTGGTCTGTAGTTTAGAGACCCCTCTATACCAACACAGAGATTTATTCAGGGATTTCAGCTAGTCTTTCCAGTTGAGGCTTCCTTTGATAGTGAGCTGCATTGATTCACCATTTGCAGAATCCTTTTCTTCCTAACTTTTTCAATTTTTTGCTAGCTCTCGTTCTTCTAGATCAGTGGTTTTCAACCGTAGCTAACATGAGAGTCACTAGGGGGAACTTAAGCAAATCTCACAGTGATTCTAACTTAATTGGTCTGGTTAGGGGAAGAAGTGAGACCTGAGCCTCCTAGGTTTTAAAAGCTCCCTGGGTGATTATACTATATACAAGCCAGGGTTGCAAATCACCACCCTAAGTGAATTTCTGGGTCTCAGTTGTGCTCATTAATCTGCAGTCAGATTCTCTCTGCTTTCATGTCTATGTTGATTTGAGAGGCTGCATTGTTGAAAATGTAACCTCAGAGTGTTATATGTTTGTACTTACACAACTGCATTTTAAACATCTCAGCCACTCAAAGTGGTGTAATGATGAAGCAGAGAATGTGCTTCCTGGCAGAGACTTTCAGTGGTAGGCAAATTAAATGAGTATGGGTTGTAAAGTCAGTACAATTCAGCAACTATTTATTGAGCACCTATTGTGCACCCAATGCCTAACACTGAATTTAGTATTGTGATGGTGACAGAGATTGTGGAGGAGGAGAATGCTGGCTACATCTCTGCCCTCAGGGAATTAGATTGTTGAGAAGGCAACAAACAAAATAATCTACTAAGAAGGGTCTAACTGTAGGTTACTGATTCCATGAAATGCAAGAACAAGAGATGGACTGGAGAATAGAAAGTCAAAATGGCCAGCATCTGAGGATATTTTGTCTGAGCCACCAGGGAAGCCCATGAGAGAGAAAGAGGACAATTAAATCATTAAGAGGGATAATATCAATATAAATAGCCATAAGTAAAGAGATCTGCCTAGGCCCTTGAAATGAAAAGGACTCAATGAGTGCTAGTAGAAAACAATAATTTGTATTTTGTGCTCTGTCCAAAGTTCCATTTTAATTAATTACTAATTTTGCTTAAAGGAGATCACCATGATTTTTGTAGTAATTATGATGATGGTGTGTGTGTGCTCAGTTGTGTCCAACTCTCTGCGGCCCCATGGACTGTAGCTCACCAGGCTCCTCTGTCCATGGAATTTTCCAAGCCAGAATTCTGGAGAAGGTTGCCATTTCCACTTCTAGGGTAACTTCCCGACCTAGAGATCAACGTGAATTTCTCCTGTGTCTCCTACTTTGGCAGGCGGATTCTTTACCATTGCACAACCCATTATGATGATAATTTAAGCCTATTGATTTATCTGAGTGAGGAAGGAAGATCTTGAAGATCAGCCTACTTTGAAAATAATCTTATGAATGATATTCTTTTTTAATACAAGCTTAAAAAGTTACTTTCTGTTTGTAGTTATTACAAAATATTGGCAGTATTCCCCATGTTGCACAATACACCCTTGAACCTATCTTATACACAATAGTTTGTGGCACAAACTATTGGGTGAAAGATGTTAATTGTTGCATTGACTGTTCCCTTCAGCCAGTTCTTGGACATAGATCTTCCTTCCCTTCTTCTAGGAATCTGACCTCACATTTCGACTGGCCAGTGGACTTGTCATATGGCAGCCCATGTGGGAACACAGACAGCCTGAAGTCTCCGGCTTCACAGCACTGGTGAAGCCCATCAGGAACATCATTACAGGTTTGTGACTCAAACACCTAGTGTGATGGTCTCAGCATACGTAGGAATGAAGGTGATGGGTGATTCACTCTTAAGAAACCAAGAGGAAGAAAATTCCTCCAGGGAGTTATCTAGGGGCCCCTGGGTGTAGGGTTCATTTACATGATGAGAAACTCTAAACCAGGAGCACATGCTGTGGTATTAGCAAAGTATGACTTTGGGTAAGTCATTCAAACTTCCTGTGCCTCCATTTCCTCATCTGTAACATGGGAGTTATAGGTATAACTCCCATATAAATATAGTGTAACAAGCACTTACAGGATTATGATGAAGAATAAATGAGCTGATATATGTAAAATTGCTTAGAAGAATGCCAGGCACATAGGAAATAAATAAGTGGCAGCCATTATTATTATTACATCTTAATCATAATTATGATGGATGGAGTAGCAGCTCCTTAACAATCTTGCTTTAGTGGAGGTTTGTTGTTGTTTGCTGTCAAAGCATTTCACTACTGGGATTGTCTAATGAAACAGTCCTATTGTCGAACTGTAGAAAGAGTACAACATGATAGCTTGAAAAGTGCCTGGAAAGTTCATGCTTCACCCCAGATCTTTTATCATGTATATAACCTAACCTCCCCCAAGTGCTTTCATTTCTTTAAAGTTTTAGTTGCTAAGTTGTGTCTGACTCTTTGCGACCGCATGGACTATAGCCTGCCAGGCTCCTCTGTCCATGGAGTTCTCCAGGCAAGAATACTGGAATGGATAGCCTATCCCTTTTCCAGCAGATCTTTCCAACCCAGGAATCGAACCAAGGTCTCCTGTGTTGCAGGCGGATTCTTTACCAACTGAGCTATCAGGGAAGCCCCAGATTCCTTGTTCCTTATCATTTTCATCTGTAAAATGGGTCTGGTAATATACCATAAGCTATTATAGGGATTATTATAAGTATCAAATGAGCTGATACATGTGAAAACACTTAGAACTTGACAGATATTAGGTACTGTGTGTGCTCAGTCACTCGATCTTGTCTGACTCTTTGCGACCACATAGACTGCAGCCCAATAGAATCCTCTGTCCATGGGATTTCCCAGGCAAGAATACTGGAGTGGATTGCCATTTCCTACTCCAGGGGATTTTCTCACCCAGGGATTGAACCCACATCTCCTGCATATCCTGCATTGGCAGGCTGATTCTTTACCACTGAGTTATCTGGGAAGCTCATGTTAGGTACTATGTAGATATTAACTGTTATAATTTTCAGTATGGCTAATTTTTTTAGCACCTTAACCTATCGAGTTGGACTGAATAGATGAAGAAATCTATATTGATAACCTAAAAATGCAAAGATTTTTTCATTGGTTGTTTGATTTCTCTTACAATACATGCTATTAAATGTCTTCTTTCAAGGTTTTAACCATCTATTAAAATGGGTTTTTGATTCAAAAAAAAGATGAACTTCCCTGATGGCTCAGATGGTAAAGAATCTGCCTGCAGTGCAAGAGACCCAGGTTCGATCCCTGAGTCAGGAAGATCCCCTGGAGGAAGAAATGGCAACCCACTCCAGTATTCTTGCCTGGAGAGTTCCATGGACAGAGGAGCCTTGTGGGTTACAGTCCATGGGGTTGAAAAGAGGTGGACACAACTGAACACGCATGCACACATTGAAACATATATGTTACCATATGTAAAAAACAAAAGAAAAAAGGAAATAAAATACCTTACATAACTTATATAAACTTATAAAATTTGTGATGGGATTTCATCCGTATTTGCAGCTAAGAGAAGCTCTCCTATCAATAGTCAAAGTCAGACCTGTGAATCACCAAATCAAGACACAAGACACCGAGAGGTGAGTATATTATAACCATGAGAAGAAAGGTAGATATTCCTTGAACATGGTGAGGTTTGAAGGGTAGGATTTGACCCGTGCTTTATCTCAGTAGCTAGCAGGTAACACTTAATAAATGTTAGTTATCATTATTCATTCCACATTAAAGTATCTTGTTCTCAATTACTGAATCTCCTAATATTTGCTAGGCAACCCTAATATAAGTAAAATAATACTACAGCAGGTGTGGAGGAGGAAGTAGAGAGGAGGCTTAAGACGCAGTCCTACCCCTAAGGAAACTAAAGTTTAAAGACAAATCCACATGAAACAGAAGATGTGTAATTAAACAGTATAAAGTAAATTCACCATGCACTACTTGATTCAGAAAAGAAAGAAATGAAGGCCAGAGTAGTTCAAAGTCACATAGAAATGCATACCATCATTAATTTAATATGTGTTAGATGACCTGCTTTGTCTTTCAGTTCAACATGTGGAAAATACAGTTTACGGTTATCCATCAAAATTGAATCCTCTTTCCAACTCATGCATTATTGCCAGGATTATTATTATTATGCATTATCATCATCCTTTTTACCCTCAAAACTGAAAATGTTAACATCTTAGTATGTCTCCTACAGAGCAATTGCTAAGTATAGACACTGTGATTTATATGCTGCTGCTACTGCTGCCGGAGAAGGCAATGGAAGCCCACTCCAGTACTCTTGCCTGGAAAATCCCGTGGACGGAGAAGTCTGCTGCTGCTGCTGCTCCTGTTACTAAGTCACTTCAGTTGTGTCCGACTCTGTGCGACCCCAGAGACAGCAGCCCACCGGGCTCCCCCGTCCCTGGGATTCTCCAGGCAAGAACACTGGAGTGGGTTGCCATTTCCTTCTCCAGTGCATGAAAGTGGAAAGTGAAAGTGAAGTCGCTCAGTCGTGTCCGACTCTTAGCGACCCCACAGACTGCAGCCTACCAGACTCCTCCATCAATGGGATTTTCCAGGCAAGAGTACTGGAGTGGGGTGCCATTGCCTTCTCCAGTGATTTAAATGCTATATTTCATCTATTCTCAGATGTAAATTTTTTCACTTTTAACACATTTGAAATATAGTGTATTTTTCATGATCTTTGGCCTCTTACATCTCTCTGCCTGGTAGAAATCTTGTTGTGATTGTCATTCTTGTGCAGCAAAATGTGATCATTTCAGCATCTAAGTTTGCAGTATAAGGGTCAGTGGCTTAGGAGAATGTCAGAGGGGATAGTGGAACACTTTTAAGAAATAACACTCTTGATGGAGCATAAGTTATTCTATAGGAAAAATATATGTCAACAGCTCTGAGTTGAAATTTATAAATGTTAAAACATTTTAGGAATACCTACACCAATTTATTTCACTTATATTTTCCTTTTTACATATACATGGGATATATTTATACTTCTCAAGAGGCTCAGTGGTAAAGAATCCACCTGCCAATGCAGGATATACAGGAGATGTAGATTCGATCCCTGGGTTGGGAAGATACCCTGGAGAAGGAAATGGTAACCCACTCCAGTATTCTTGCCTGGAAAATTCCATGGACAGAGGAGCCTGGTGGATTACAGTCTGTAGGATCGCAAAGAGTCACACAAAAACTGAGTGTGCACATGCATGGGGTGGATATATGATCAAAAGATCTGCATAAATAAGGCTAAGTAGACCTTTTTAATAACTATAAAATAAAAAGTCCTCACTACTAAGAACTTAACAGAATTTTTTTAGATCATACATAAAATAACGGTGTCTTATAACTGAAGACATCTTAGATACAGTGAAATACATAAATTCAACATTTCAGTCTTTTTAATCCTCTCCATTTGATTTCTTGCTGAGTTATATTGTTTTCTTTTCATTCTGTTGCTCAGATGTGCACTGCTGTCTTCTAAATCTAGGTCTTCCTATGTAGATTGCAGCTGAAATGACCTGATTGGATTTTCTACTTCTAGCCTCTCCTGCTTCATATAAATATCGTTCATAATGCCTGATTATTCTTCCTAATGCATCATTTATTTATTAGCTCATCATTCCACAGAGGCTCATTATATACGAGGCACTGTCCTTTTATTGCATCCTTTCCTCCTTAGGTGCCTTTAGTGGGTCCCCTCACCTCAAGACCAAACTCCTCCTCCTGGTTCTCTGTGCCTTCCACCACCTAGCATCATCCTTCTTAGGTGACCTCAATTATCCCTTTAGTTAGTAAAGCGCTGCTCCCAGGATGCAGGGCTTGCAACGTTAGCCTCTGAGGCTTTGCTCAGACAGTTCCCTTATACTGGATTGCTCTCTTTCCTCCCTTTACCTATCTAAATTGTATCTTTAGGGACCGATTTAGACCTTGATTCCCCATGAACTCTTATCTAGTTGCTTTAACCTTCACTGTCCAATATGACAGCCACCAGGTCCATTTGGCTACTGAGCACTTGAAATACGACTATTTTGAATTGATCGAATGGTGTTAAGTGTAAAATGTACACCATATTTTGAAGAAAATGTAAATATCTTAGTAATATTTATATTGATGACAAGTTGAAATTAAAATTTTGGATTAAACAGAATATAGAGTTAAATTTTTAATTTTGTCTATTTCATTTTATTTTAAAAATAAGATATGTGTCTACTATTTATGGCTTGCATTGTACTCCTATTGGACATGATGCTATAATCTTTATCTGTTTTAAAATTTAGCTGTAAGTTCTTGATTTCAAGGCCAGATTCATCTAATATATTTTTATCGCCAAAGCATCTAACATGAAACATACATAGTATGTTCTTGCTAAAGGATTCTTTGATCAAATTCAGAAGACTTATTTTATCAAATTTCTAGCTGTATTCTATTCGCTCTATGCATCATGGTTGAACAATACTTTCTTATTTTACATACGAAAATACAACGGAAGTTGTAAGGGGTTAAAATACTATGATCAGTTTTTGTGGGTCTATCTTTTAGCAAAGAAATTTATCTGTAATACTGATGGGAAAATATCTCACATTGGGCAGAATTATATTTATTAGATAAATGTAATTAAAGTAAGCTACTCTGTCAATAAAGTGAAATGAATTTGTGCTTACAAATAAGGGTTATTGTATTCATTTGGGAGAAATGTCTTCCATCTCCCCTCTGATGAATGATGAAAAAATCTGAGCCCTGCACTTTCATGTCCATGCTTTGGCTTTGATTTGATTAGCTGTTTTTCACTTACCCTTGTTTTCTGCCTCATGCCTCTATTCCATTCACTTCAGTACTGACATATCTTTGATGAATTATTGGTTTGTAGCTCTTCTTCTGCAGACACTGGATATGGAGGTGAAAAGAGAAAAGAATCAAGGGCAAAATGATATAAAGGACAGAAAAGTACTTAGGCTAAAAGGCTTCTCATGATACAGGGGCTCTTTAGAAGCCTGTTTCTGTTCCTTCTTAGATGAAGGCAAAATCCCTTTGTCTATGACATATTTATGCTGCAAAATTTTTTTTAATTTAAAAAACAATGTATGTACAATAATATGATAATTCTGGAAGATATTCCTGAAGGAAAAAAAAAAAAAAAACACTAATCTACTATTTCCAACCCCAAAAGGGACTCCAAGTGGTCTGTGAAACGTTCCAGTCAGATTCCATCTCACCCAAGGCCACTATTTCCGGCTGCCACCGAGGAAACTCCCTTGATGGAAGTCTGTCCTCCCAAACTTCCCAGGAAAGAGGACCATCGCACTCCAGGTACATGACTGCAATATGATGGACAAAAATGTATTTCCAGATCCTCAAAACTAAATATGAATTTCCAGCTACTCGTATAGCCTCTCTATCTCTTAAAATGTGTAAATGTATGATATATGTATACATATTCTGGGTCAGAGTATAATTACGTGAATACGTCTATAACTAGCTGGCCATATTCTTAAATAGCTCATTTAAACACATTCAGGCAGGCGTGGTAAGACATGATTTAATGAGATGTCTGAATTGAATTTTAAGTATTTAAAAGTCGAATGATGCTACCAAAAACTTATGTTGCAGGAACGTGAAAGGATCCGCTTTAATGTATAAAAATACTTCATACTAGCAGATCCTTGTATTAAGAATGGGTGCCTCTAAAGTACGCATAGAGCATTTGGGAATCTATTCTTTGTGAACATTCCAAAGCTGCCTCTGTTAGCTGGTGTCATAGTGAATTTGCTTACCAATGCCTTCTCTAGGAACAAACATTAGTCCACTTCTTCCTGCTCTCTGATGAAATTAAGGAAACCTGGATTCATGAGGTTTGCCTTTGTGCCCATCTATAAACTCCACCTAGCAGGAGAGGAGACCATTTGTATATACCTGTTTTCAAATAAGGTTACAGTCTAATGGATAGTGTTTTAAAAGGTGGTATGTTTAAAATAGCTTTATTGAAGTATAATTTATATACCATAAAATTCACCCTTTTAAGTGTACAATTTAATGGTTTTAAGCAAATTTCCAAAATTCTGCAACTATCAACACACTTCAATTTCAGAACACTTTTATAACCCCCAAATATCCCCTCTGTCCATTTCAGGCACTCCCGTTCCCACACCCTGATCTAGATGGTCTCTTAACATGCTTTTTGTCTATATATGGTTGCAATTCTGGATACTCCATATAAGTGGAATCATACCATGTGTGGTCTTTTAAAAGCATTTGACTTCTTTGCTTTAGCGTGGTGTTTTAGATCATTGCATATGTCAATAGTTTATTCTTCTTTATTGCTGTAATGTATCCATACAACAATATTCTGTTATTTGGATATACTACATTTTATTTACTCATGCATCAGCTGATGGATGTCTGGGTTGTTTATAACTTTTTGTCTATGGTGAATAATACTTTGATGAACATTCATATATAAATTTTTGGATGAGCATATGTTTTTAATTCCATTGGATAGACACCTGGAATGAAATTGTTGGGTTGTATGACTCATTGGAAAAGACTCTGATGCTGGGAGGGATTGGGGGCAGGAGGAGAAGGGGATGACAGAGGATGAGATGGCTGGATGGCATCACTGACTCAAAGGACGTGAGTCTGAGTGAACTCCGGGAGTTGGTGCTGGACAGGGAGGCCTGGCGTGCTGCGATTCATGGGGTCGCAAAGAGTTGGACATGACTGAGCGACTGAACTGAACTGAACTGATGGTAAATTTAATATTTTTTTGAGAACTATAAAACTGTTTTGCAAAATGTCTATAACATTTTACCTTCCCACCAGAAATGTCTGGGGATTCCTTTATCTCTATATCCTTGACAGAATGTGTTATTGTTGTTTTATTATAGCCTTTCTAGTGGGTGTGATGTGGGATCTGACTGTGGTTTTAATTTATATTTTCCTAGTGAGCAATGATGTTAAGTATATTTTCATGTCTTTATAAGCTATTTGGGTATCTTCTTAGGTGAAATATCTATTTAAACATTTTGCCCAAGTTTTAACTGGGTCATTTGTCCTCTTATTATTGAATTGTAAGAGTTTTTATGTATTCTGAATACATATTCAGAATGTCCTTATACCTCTCCCCACCCTGGAAAAAGATCCATAAATATTTCCTCTCAGTATTAACTTGCCTTTTTGTTCTAAAATGATTTACCTTCTTCTGGCTCCAGACAGATAAAAGAGAGTAAATGCATAAATAAATTATTTTCAGTTTACTCTAAGTATACGAAGGCAAATAAGGACAGGATGGGCTCTTTCTCTTAGAGATCTAAATAATATGGAGGAAATGGCCTCAGGAAGATCTGGGAAGAGCAATCCAGGCAGAGGAAACAAGCCTAAAGGCTTCGAAGTGGGAACAAGTTCAGTGTATTCCAGGAATGGAAGGAAGGCCAGTGTGACCAGGGGCTATTGATGAGCAAGTGGGCAAGGTGAGGGAATCAAGCCAGAGAGGCCATAAGGAGTCAGATCACAGAGCAGCCCGGAAGCCATGGTAAGAAATTTGAATTTTGCTCCAGGTGTGATGAAAAGTCATTAGAGTTGTTTGAGCAGTAGAGTGTAATGTCACTGAATTATACCTCTTAAAGATCACTCCAGATGGTTTATGAAAATAGACTTGGAAAGAAAAGCAGACACAGAGATTAGTTAGGAGACACTTTCCATGGTCCGGGTGGGAGAAGAGGTGGCTTGGTTAGGGTGGAGGTAGTAAGGGTAGAAAGGCTGAGATTAGGCTGTAATTGGGATATATTTAAAATAGAGCTGCAATGACTAGATGTGAGGAGTGAGAAAAAGGAAAGAATCAAGCATAACTTAAGTTTATGACTTGAATAACTCTGTGAGTAGTTATGAAAAGGACATCTTTTTTGGGTGTTAGTTCTAAAAGGTCTTGTAGGTCTTCATAGAACTGTTCAACTTCAGCTTCTTCAGCGTTACTGGTTGGGGCATAGACTTGGATTACTGAGATATTGAATGGTTTGCCTTGGAAATGGAACAGAGATCATTCTGTCATTTTTGAGATTGCATCCAAGTACTGCATTTCGAACTCTTTTGTTGACCATGATGGCTACTCCATTTCTTCTGAGGGATTCCTGCCCGCAGTAGTAGACATAATGGTCATCTGAGTTAAATTCACCCATTCCAGTCCATTTTAGTTTGCTGATTCCTAGAATGTCAACATTCACTCTTGCCATCTCGTTTGACCACTTCCAATTTGCCTTGATTCATGGACGTGACATTCCAGGTTCCTATGCAATATTGCTCTTTACAGCATCAGACCTTGCTTCTATCACCAATCACATCCACAACTGGGTATTGTTTTTGCTTTGGCTCCATCCCTTCGTTCTTTCTGGCATTACTTCTCCACTGATCTCCAGTAGCATATTGAGCACCTACTGACCTGGGGAGTTCCTCTTTCAGTATCCTATCATTTTGCCTTTTCATACTGTTCATGGGGTTCTCAAGACAAGAATACCGAAGTGGTTTGCCATTCCCTTCTCCAGTGGACCATATTCTGTCAGACCTCTCCACCACGATCCACCCGTCTTGGGTGGCCCCACGGGCATGGCTTAGTTTCATCGAGTTAGACAAGGCTGTGGTCCTAGTGTGATTAGATTGACTAGTTTTCTATGAGTATGGGTTCAGTGTGTCTGCCCTCTGATGCCCTCTTGCAACACCTACCATCTTGGGTTTTTCTTACCTTGGGCATGGGGTATCTCTTCACGGCTGCTCCAGCAAAGCGCAGCTGCTGCTCTTTTCCTAGGATGAGGGGTATCTCCTCACTACCGCCCCTTCTAACCTTGAACGTGGAGTAGCTCCTCTAGGCCCTCCTGCGCCCTTGCAGCCACTGCTCTTTGGAGGTGGGGTTGCTCCTCCCGGCTGTGATCCCTGGTCTCGGGTGTGGGGTAGTTCCTCCTGGCCGCTGCCCCTGGCCTCAGATGCAGGGTAGCTCCTCCCAGCCTCTGCCCCTGACCTCAGACGTCAGGTAGCCACCTGCGCTAAATGCGCCGGTTGCAGCCGTCCGCGCTTAATGCAATGGTTGCAGCCGCCCAATAGGGGACTGAAATGCAAAAGTAGGAAGTCAAGAAACACCTGGAGTAACAGGCAAATTTGGCCTTGGAATACAGAATGAAGCAGGGCAAAGACTAATAGAGTTTTGCCAAGAAAATGCACTGATCATAGCAAACATCCTCTTCCAACAACACAAGAGAAGACTCTACACATGGACATCACCAGATGGTCAACACAGAAATCAGATTGATTATATTCTTTGCAGCCAAAGATGGAGAAGCTCTACACAGTCAACAAAAACAAGACCAGAAGGTGACTGTGGCTCAGATCATGAACTCCTTATTGCCAAATTCAGACTGAAATTGAAGAAAGTAGGGAAAACCACTAGACCATTCAGGTATGACCTAAATCAAATCCCTTATGATTATACAGTGGAAGTGAGAAATAGATTTAAGGGCCTAGATCTGATAGATAGAGTGCCTGATGAACTATGGACGGAGGTTCGTGACATTGTACAGGAGACAGGGATCAAGACCATCCCCATGGAAAAGAAATGCAAAAAAGCAAAATGGCTGTCTTGGGAGGCCTTACAAATAGCTGTGAAAAGAAGAGAAGCGAAAAGCAAAGAAGAAAAGGAAAGATATAGGCATCTGAATGCAGATTCCAAAGAATAGCAAGGAGAGCTAAGAAAGCCTTCCTCAGCAATCAGTGCAAAGAAATAGAGGAAAACAACAGAATGGGAAAGACTAGAGATCTCTTCAAGAAAATTAAAGATACCAAGGGAACATTTCATGCAAAGATGGGCTCGATAAAGGACAGAAATGGTATGGACCTAACAGAAGCAGAAGATATTAAGAAGAGATGGCAAGAATACACAGAAGAACTGTACAAAAAAGATCTTCACGACCCAGATAATCACGATGGTGTGATCACTGACCTAGAGCCAGACATCCTGGAATGTGAAGTCAAGTGGGCCTTGGAAAGCATCACTACGAACAAAGCTAGTGGAGGTGATGGAATTCCAGTTGAACTATTTCAAATGCTGAAAGATGATGCTGTGAAAGTGCTGCACTCAATATGCCAGCAAATTTGGAACACTCAGCAGTGGCCACAGGACTGGAAAAGGTCAATTTTCATTCCAATCCCAAAGAAAGGCAATGCCAAAGAATGCTCAAACTACTGCACAATTGCACTCATCTCACACGCTAGTAAAGTAATGCTCAAAATTCTCCAAGCCATGCTTTAGCGATACCTGAACCGTGAACTTCCAGATGTTCAAGCTGGTTTTAGAAAAGGCAGAGACCAAATTGCCAACATCCACTGGATCATCAAAAAAGCAAGAGAGTTCCAGAAAAACATGTATTTCTGCTTTATTGACTATGCCAAAGCCTTTGACTATGTGGATCACAAGAAACTGTGGAAAATTCTGAAAGAGATGGGAATACCAGACCACCTGACCTGCCTCTTGAGAAATCTGTATGCAGGTCAGGAAGCAACAGTTAGAACTGGACATGGAACAACAGACTGGTTCCAATCGAGAAAGCGGTACATCAAGGCTGTATATTGTTACCCTGCTTAATAACTTATATGCAGAGTACATCATGAGAAATACTAGGCTGGATGAAACACAAGCTGGAATCAAGATTTCCAGGAGAAATATCAATAACCTCAGATATGCAGATGACACCACCCTTATGGCAGAAAGTGAAGAGGAACTAAAAAGCCTCTTGATGAAGGTGAAAGAGGAGAGTGAAAAAGTTGGCTAAAAACTCAACATTCAGAAAACTACGATCATGGCATCTGGTCCCATCACTTCATGGGAAATAGATGGGGAAACAGTGGAAACAGTGTCAAACGTTATTTTTCTGGGCTCCAAAATCACTGCAGATGGTGACTGCAGCCATGAAATTAAAAGATGCTTACTCCTTGGAAGAAAAGTTATGACCAACCTAAATAGCATATTGAAAAGCAGAGACATTACTTTGCCAACAAAGGTTCGTCTAGTCAAGGCTATGGTTTTTCCTGTGGTCATGTATGGATGTGAGAGTTGGACTGTGAAGAAAGCTGAGTGCTTAAGAATTGATGCTTTTGAAATGTGGTGTTGGAGAAGACTCTTGAGAGTCCCTTGGACTGTGAGGAGATCCATCCAGTCCATTTTGAAGGAGATGAGCCCTGGGATTTCTTTAGAAGGAATGATGCTAAAGCTGAAACTCCAGTACTTTGGCCATCTCATGCAAAGAGTTGACTCATTGGAAAAGACTCTGATGCTGGGAGGGATTGGGGGCAGGAGGAGAAGGGGATGACAGAGTATGAGATGGCTGGATGGCATCATTGACTCAATGGACGTGAGTCTGGGTGAACTCCGGGAGTTGGTGATGGACAGGGAGGTCTGGCGTGCTGAGATTCATGGGGTCGTAAAGAGTCAGACATGACTGAGCGACTGGACTGAACTGAACTGAACTGTGAGTAGTTATTAAATTTATGGCATGAGGAAGACTGAGAAAAATCATGTATGAAAGTATTCTGAACCTGCTTCCTTCTACCTCTGTCTGTGGCCCCCACCATATTGTCCAAGCCACTCATCACCTCCTTCCTAGAGTCCTGCAACAGCCTGCTTATTAGTCTCTTATTTACTCTTGTAACTGCCCAATAAAGGATATACAGAGTCATGAAAAAACTTAATCATGCCACTCCCATACTTTAACTTTTTCAATGGCTGCCCACTGCTATCAAGATAAAATTCAAAATCCTTGAAATACCCCTCAAAGCTCCACATTATCTGGCTGCTATCAAGGTCTCCTGTCTGACATCAGGCAATTACTCACATCCTATCACTAGACTCCAATGTCTTTTGAGTTCTTCATATGCAATGTACTTCCTCTTAGCTCTGAGATTTGGAGTATGTTATTCCATCTGCCTGGATGGTTCTTCCTTCTCTCTTTACTTAACCAGCTCCTCCTTCTTCAAGACTCAATTTAAATACTATTTCCTTACTTCCTAGAGAAGCTTTGGCAAATTTTAAATCTGATCACAGAACTCTTGTGTTCTCTTACAGTACAACTGGCAACCATAATTCAAAGACCTGTGTTGTCTAATAAATTAGACAACAACTAATAGATTAGTTGTCTAATAGTTATCTCCTTCACTAGACTGTAAAATGCATGAGCAGAGGGACCAAATCTCTTTTATTCATTGCTCTTTCTCTAGTGCCTGGCATATGGCCTTAATGAAGGGCACTGGATAAGTAAATAAATTTAATCTTCACAACAGCCACACGAAGAAGACACTGTTCTTATTTTAAAGATGAGGAACTGAAGCATAAAGAGATTATATGATTCATTCAAGGACACACAGCTAGAACGCAGAAGATCTAGATTTGAGCTCAGTCTAGACAGTTCCATGGTCTACACTCTTCACTACTCTTCCACAAGGAGACAGGTATTTAGGTGGAGCACAGAGGTTCCTATAGAAACCTACCCATCTTCTTAATATGTTTTAATGGAAGCCTCTTTTCTTTTTGACCCCTCATTAAATTAAAGGAGGAAGTGTTGTGGTTATTTGCCATAATTGGTCATTTTGGGGAACAAATGCTTAACATCACTTTCCCCTGACCTCTCCCACTAGACCTGAAACTTAGTCCATATTTGGTTCTGACCTAATTGAATCTTTCAGCACTTTAACCCCCATGGGCACTCTATCCTTCCTGTCACTTCCTCCTCTTCTTTTGCATGTTATACTGGTTTCTTTCCCCTTACCTTTCAAGCTGAATCTTTGTAGACTTTTCTTTTGGCTTCGCCTCCATGGCTCTTTTCTTTCTGTTGGTGTTTCCCTCTCCTCCCACATTCTCCCTCTGAGCAGTCTTATTTGCTGCCATAGTGTCAGTCACTCACTCTATGTTGATGACCCTCAAACCTTTACATCTCACCTAGACAACTCTTTAAAGCTCCAAACCCATGTAATCAAGAGACTGATAGAAAGCTCTTCCTGTTCCTCCCAGGTACCTCAAACTCTGTCTGAAACCAAATGCATCCTCCTGCCTCCTGTATTTCAGTAGATGGTACCACTATCAACCCAGACATTCTAGTCAATAGTGTGAAGTTTGCTGCTGCTGCTGCTGCTGCTAAGTCGCTTCAGTCATGTCCGACTCCATGCAGCCCCGTAGATGGCAGCCCACCAGGCTTCCCCGTCCCTGGGATTCTCCAGGCAAGAACACTGGAGTGGGTTGCCATTTCCGTCTCCAATGCATGAAAGTGAAAGTGAAGTCGCTCAGTTATGTCTGACTCTTAGCAACCCCATGGACTGCAGCCCACCAGGCTCCTTCGTCCATGGGATTTTCCAGGCAAGAGTACTGGAGTGGGGTGCCATTGCCTTCTCCAAATGTGAGGTTTACTCCCTTCCAAAACCTTTACATTTTGCCTTCTTAATCTCTCTCAAATCCTCTCCTCCTCTCCAATCTTACAGTCACTGACTTAGTTCAGATCCCTGTCATTTCTTATTTGGATTTCTGCAGGTGACCCTAATGGTATCTCTATATTTGGTGTTGCCTCCTTTTAATCCATTACCTATATAATGTTACAAAAGTAATTTAAAATACAATCCCATCATTCTATTCCCTTGTTAACAAATCCTCAGTTGCCATGCATAGTTTTTAGGATACATTTCAAACTCCTTAGTCATCATACCTAAGTCTTCATGATCATTCATATCCAAGCTCACCTCTCTCAATTTTTCACTTGACACTTCTTTTTCCATGCTTATTTTCAATACTAAAATCTGCATTAGCTAACAATTGCAATACAAGTTACCAACATTTCTTAGCAGCTTAAAATGAAAGACATTTATTATCTCAAGCAGTTTCTGAGGATCACAAATCCAGAAACCGCTTAGCTAAATGACTGTGGCTCAGGGTCTCTCAATGACAAGCCTGATCTGCAGTCATCTGAAGACTTGAATGGGCTGGAGAGTCTGCTTTCAAGGTGATTCATCTAGCTGTTGACCAAAGGGTTTAGTTCTTCAATACCGGGGCTTCTCAAAATAGCTTCTGATGACATGGCAACTGGCTTCCCCCAAAACACATTATCCAAGAAAGTGCGTGGGGAACCAAGATGGAAGCTTCACTGTCTATTATAACCTAATCTCCAGATGGAATCTTCAGTGTCTTTTATAACCTAATTGCCAAGATAAATGCCATCAATTCTTCTATATTCTGTATCACACCAGCCAATCCTAGTATAGTGTCAGAGGACATTGCGCAAAGGTTGTGAACATTAGGAGGCAGGTATTGAGGGCTATTTTGGAGGCTAATTTCAATAAACAATAACGATAACAATGTAACCATCATTTTATGTATAGAGATATATGTATAGATGACTGTATGTCTATTTTTATTATGTTATTAAGTATCTTCATATTCCTTCTTCACTAATTCTGTTATACATATTCCAAGGAGTTTATTTTAAATGTGATTTCTTACCTCAAATATAATACTGTGCTTATGCCTGACTTTAAAAAATTGTGAAACAATGTTAGGGTGAAATATTGAGGTCATAAAATACCCAGGAACTTAAATTTCCTGCATAATTTTTCTCAACCATAGTAAGCATGGAAATTTGCAAATATAAATAGCAAATGATCTTCTTTCCTCTAATAAAATTGATTGTTAATGGCTTTATTTTGATTTGCGTGTAAAGACAAAGACAACAACGATGTTCAAAGTTTCCTCTTTGTGAAAGGACATTGTTTTTGCCCATTTTTGAATACTGCCACACTCAGTCATCTATGTATATATGCATTCTTTGGCATATATATGTGTACACAGTCACCCATACATGTGCAAATTAGATATGAACTCAGTGGCACTTTAGAAAAATGAATTATGTCTTCTCTTTGCCTAGCTGCAGTGGCTGGTTGCCATGGAAATGATGCAGAAGGTAGACCTTTCAGGAAATGCTAATTCTAATGTGTCTTCATTGGAGGAGTTCATGTATTAATCAGAAATAAAGAGAACTTTAATAACAAAACAATGCAAATATGTTAGGAACAAAAGCTATCTGCTTTTATCAAAGAAATCCAATTCACCATCTCTTTTGTCCTGACCTTGCCTGAACCAAACATCACTCTTTCTGGAACTCAGCAATCATAGAAGAGATAGCTAGTTTTTAAAAATTAATGTCAGATTTCATCTTTAATTACCATATGCATAGAGTTAAATTCTGCTTCATTAAGTACTGCATGGGGTCAGGACTAATTTCCACAGTTCTCTACCTCCATAGATTATCTATTATTTCTAAAGTGTTTTCCTGCTTCAGATGCACTCTACTAGCATCTCCCAACACTGATTAATAATAACTTGGTTTCCTTAAAACCATAGTTGCTTGGAAAATATACTAAGACAATTCCTATCATTTTTTGATACCCTTTTTTGTCATAATGTAGTCTATGCATATAAAAGAAGTATATGCTAATTATGGAAAAAGTTTTAAGGTATCAAATATTTTTTAAAAATTGAAAATCATCCATGAGCTTATCAGGTAGATATAAACATTGTTTTTTAATATATATATATACTCCTCTTCATTGCTTTTATGTATACCATTTAGAATAAAACTGGTATTCATCCTTTCAGAAATTTTTCATTTTTTCCTACAAAATAACTTATAGAATCATAGAATATTAAAGTTGGAAAGAACTCTTCTATCATATTATGCAATGAGCTGCCTTCATATCATCTTTACTCACTTATGTAAGTTTCTTTCTCACATTTAATTAGGTAGATAGTTGATTAGTTAATTACAATAACTTTTATTGGTTACTTCGTGACAAGTTGATTGTCTGATAGTTCTGTCCTAAGTGAAAAATAATTGTTTATTCTTGCCCTTTGTTGATTATTCGCCCCAGTGTAACTCACACTTTAAGTCAAATAAACTAGTACTAGAGTAACATTTAAAATTGAGGTACTTCATGTTATAATATTTGCTATAGAATGACCGTTAACTTCATTCTTATTTCAAATAGAGTTTCTTTAAATATTAAGCAATTGAAATGTGAATTTACTTAGCAAATTTTGATTGCCTAAGTTACAGACTCATTTTTAGTCTCTGAGTGCAGCTCTTTGTCGGTGGGAGTTTTGCTGTTGTACATCTGATTATCAGTTGACCTTATCTGTTAAAAAGTAGTTAATGACTATGAGAGTCAACTGTACATTAGTAATTACTTTCAGTCAAATAAGCTTTGTGTGTAGACATAAATATAATCATCTGGCACCCTCAGGGAGACAAAACTGCCAACGTATCATTCCAGTTAGTGTTTCCATGTAGGAATTGTTTTGGATGTTGACTTACAAGTACAAAAGTCATGCATTATTTGTTTCTCTAAGGTAATTGTCCTCCAATCTTATTGAAATTATTTAAGAATTACCTGGAGAAATTAGGAGTATAGGATGAACAGATATAAACTACTATATGTAAAATAGATAAGCAACAAGGATTTATTGTATAACACAGGGAATTATATTCAACATCTTGTAATAATCTATAATAGAAAACTGAATCATTTTGCTATACACTTGAATTTAACACAATATTTTAAATCAAGTATATTTCAATAAGAAAAAAAAAGATTACCTGGCTTAGTAGTTTGGGATAAGACTTGGGAGTTTTGCATTTTTACCAACTTCCCTTCTTCCTACCCACCTCTTGGAGGGGCAAAGGGACAGAACAGCTCTGGGGAACTCTGTGGAGAGTGATTAATAAGATCTGTGACCTTCCATGACAGCCCTAAGCAGATCTCTAGGAGGGAGGAGCTTGAGGAAGGAATTGGTGTCCTTTTTCCTTCCCACATCCTGTGGGAGCCTCCTTCTGCAGAATTCATCCTGCAGCCAAAGGGCATGGGAGCCTCCTATACAGTCTATACAGACCAATCTTCCAGACATGGAGGTAGAGAAAGGTGGAGAGTGGATGGGGTCAGGGAGCAGAGGTTAGAGGCAAATAAGAGATATACTGCCCCCCCAAATTACATAATAAATATTTACACTATATATTTATATTTTATATATAATGTATATACAGAGTTGTATATAAAAATGTATATATTATACAAGATATATATAGTATATAAATGTATAGATTTTCTGTATATATAAATAGTGGATTTTTAGTCCATATTGAGAAAGTTCAGGATCTTAGTTGGCTAAAATTCTCTAAAGAAACAGAGAAAAGTACACAACACTGAAGTGGTTAGGTTCATGTATTTTCATAGGTGAATACACTAGAGTGATCAGCACCCATATAAAACAGAACATTACAAGCACCCCAGTCTGATAAATCATGTAACACTTAATTCGTGTTTGTTAAATGAATATACTACCAGCATTTATTTGCCCATTCTCCTTTGGCTGACTTTGAAGGTGTTCTCTAGTTTTTTATTGTAACAAAATTGCTGCAATAAACATTCTTGTGCATATCTTCCTGTGTACATGAGCAAGAGTTTTTCTAAGGTAGAATTTCTGGATCATAAGGTAAGGACTAAAGTTGACTGCTGCTGCTGCTGCTGCTGCTGCTATGTTGGGTCAGTCGTGTCCGACTGTGTGCGGCCCCATAGATGGCAGCCCACCAGGCTCCCCTGTCCCTGGGATTCTCCAGGCAAGAACACTGGAGTGGGTTGCCATTTCCTTCTCCAATGCATGAAAGTGAAAAGTGAAAGTGAAATCGCTCAGTCGTGTCTGACTCTTAGCGACCCCATGGACTGAAGCCTGCCAGGCTCCTCCATCCTAGATACCACCAAATTGCACCCTGAGAGAGTTTGCCAGCAGTGTATGAGTATTCCCAAGTATTTTTTCCCTCAGTAATACTCAATGAGTTTGGATAAACTCCGGGAGTTGGTGATGGACAGGGAGGCCTGGTGTGCTGCGATTCATGGGGTCGAAAGAGTCAGACACGACTCAGCGACTGAACTGAACTGAACTGAACTGAAGACTCAGTGTCTTCAGTTTTCTGTGGTCTCACAGATTTGTTGAGTGTGAAGTGGTATCCCATTGTGGTCTAAGTCTACATTTCCCTGACTGTTCACGAAGTGAAGTCTCTCTTATGTTTATTCCCTCTTTATGTTTTCTTTCTGGTGAAATTTCCTTCCATACCCTTTGCCCATTTGAGCTATTTGTCTTCTTAGTGTCTTAAAAATATGTCTTCTTTATTAGGAAGAAGACTAATCCTTTGCAGGCTAAATACATTGCAATTATGTTTTACATTTTGTAAACTTTTCAGTTTGTTTATGTTTTTAATAGAAGTTTTACATTTGAAATAGTCAAATTTATCAATACTCTCTTAAAATAGTTGGGAAAGTTATCTTCTTTGAGAATCCTTTCGCTCATACTCAGCCACATCCAACTCTTTGTGGCTCCACACTGACTGTACCCCTCCAGGCTCCTCTGCCCATGGGACTTCTCAGACAAGTATACTGGAGGGGGTGGCCATTGCTTTCTCCGGGGGATCTTCCAGACCCACGGATTGAAGCCATATCTCCTGCGTTGGCAGGCAGATTCTTTAACACTGAGCCACCTGGGAAGCCCCTAGGATCCTGTCATACTAGGTCATAAATATTCTTAGTGTTCTTCTATTTTGTCTTTCCAAAGTCTCTAGTTCATCTAAAGTTGCCTTTTTTTTTTTTTTTTGATACTTGATGGTATGAAATAAGGATTTGGTTCTACCACATAAATAACAGTTTTTCTCTCACCAATTCTTGAATGGCTATTTTCCTGCAAATGTGTAACTTTATTGAGTATTAGTGTCAGTGTACACATATGTGAGAGTATGACTTTGGGTTCTCCATTCTGTTACATTTCTCTGTTTGCCTGATTCTACCAATATCCTATTGTCTTGTTATTATAGCTTGTTTCTGATTTTTGTTATTGATTTTAATAAGTTAATAATAAGTTTTATAAAAGGTTTTCTGTATCTACTAAGAAAATCACGTGGGTATGTTCTCCTATAATTTTTTTTAGGTAGTAAATTACTTCAATAGACTTTCTAATAGTAAGCCATTCTTAAATTCCTGAGGAAAATCCAACTTGTACATTGCTGGATGGAGTTTGTTAATATTTTGTTATTTTTACATTCATGCTCATAAACGTGCCTTGTGGTTTTCCTCTCCTGACTGTTGTCTGATTTCGGTAGCAAATTTACAATAGTGTCATGAACACCCCTTCTTTTTCTGTCTTTGGAACACTTTGTATAAAACTAGAAATTCCCTTTTCCTTAATGTTTAATGAAATTTGACTGTAAACTTTCTGGGCTTGATACATTTTTAAAATAAATTTTATTTACCACAATTCCATTTTTAAAGGTGGTGAGCCTGTTTAGGTTTTAATTTCTTCTTGACTCAGTGCAGATGGATAAATACGTATTCATCTGGGTATTCAAACTTTTAATCCCATTAATCATAGTGTTTTCCTTTATTTATGAAACCATCATCATATCTAGTTATGTCTGCTTTTACAATGATCATATCTTGGTCACATCTTTTATTGTATTTCTTGATTAATTTTTATTAGTTTTGTCAAAAAATAACATTTGATTTTGTTAATCCTATTTTCCTTTGTTTACTATTTTATTAGTATATGCTTCTCTTTTACTTTCCTTTTTTCTGTACTGTTTGGGGTTTTATTACTTTTTTTTTTTTTTAACTTATTGTAGTATTAGCTTGGCCAAAAATTTCATTCAGATTTTTCTATTCATCTTAGGGAAAAACCTGAACAAACTTTTTGGCCAACTCAGTGGATGCTTACTTCATTATTTTTTACTTCTTTACAGTTCCTTTATCCTGCTATAGTCTTGTAATACTCTAAATGCTCTTTTCATTCCACTTTATCAGTATCTCACAAGTTTTCATATGTGGAATCATTATCATTCCATGTAATATTTTAAAAATTCTCATTGCAATTTTTTATTTGACCCATGAGTTATTTCAAAGTGTATTTCTACATTGGCTAACTGATTAGAGTTTTGTCTTTTTGCTGTTAATTTCTACTGGAATTCAACTATGGTTAGAGTACTAGGTTTATATGAGATGATGAATTTTCTGTTTCTTTTGAGTCTTAATTTGTAAACATTTCAAGGTACAAGAAAACAATGTTAAATGTAGTATTCAGATCTCTTATGGTCTTCAGTTCAGTTCAGTTCAGTTCAGTTGCTCAGTCGTGTCCGACTCTTTGTGACCCCATGGACCGCAGCACATCCTGCTTCCCTGTCCATCACCAACTCCCAAAGCTTGCTCAAACTCATGTCTATCAAGTTGGTGATGCCATCCAACTGAAAGGTTGTTGCTGAGCCATGAAAGATGCCGGGATTCTTGGCTTCCAGAGGAGAGAATTAAATCCAGGGCTAGTGATGAGGCTTGATTGCTCAGAGCTTTTGTGTAATAAAGTTTTATTAAAATATAAAAGAGATAGACAAAGCTTCTGACATAGACATCAGAAGGGGGCAGAAAGAGTACCCCCCTGCTAGCCTTTAACAGTATGTTATATACCTATCAGCAAGCTAGGAAAGGAAATGTCTCAAAACTTAGAGTGGCACCAGGCCCCTCACCCACAACATGCATTTTGAGATAACATTGGCACAAGGTGAGTCATCTCGGGCCATGAATCTTGAAGAAAGGCAGGTTTCCAAGTAAATATATAGTTTCATTAACATAGATTAGGAGAACAATGTACGAGTAAAACATACTGGTTTGTTGAGCCCTTATCAATTCTGAGTCTTATGGGGAACCCACTTGAAGAAAGACAGAGTCTAGGGTAAATGCATAGTTCATTAACATATCTTAAGAAAGACATTTCTATAAGAAAAATGCATTGGTTAGCTGAAGGTTTGAGAAAAGGTTAGTTCAGGTAGAACCTGGTGTCGTCATGGCAACACAGAATTTTAAGAGAAACCTCCTTTTAATTTTGCATAAAGAAGGAAAAAAAATTTGATACATGTATTTTGTTTCCTCTTGCCACTTAAAAGAGAGAGAAAAAACATCTGACACTTGCAGCGTATTTCCTCTGTTTGGAGACCCCTAGCTTTCCTTCCTGTTACCCTCTCACAACCATCTCATCCTTTGCTGTCCCCTTCTCCTCCTGCCATCAATCTTTCCCAGCATCAGGGTCTTTTCCAAGGAGTCATTTCTTTGCATCAGGTGGCCAAAGGATTGGAGTTTCAGCTTCAACATCAGTCCTTCCAATGAATATTCAGGACTTATTTCCTTTAGGATTGACTGGTTGGATCTCCTTCTAGTCCAAGGGACTTGCAAGAGTCTTCTCCAACACCACAGTTCAAAAGCATCAATTCCTCCGTGCTCAGGTTTCCTTATAGTCCAACTCTCACATCTATACGTGACTACTGTAAAAACCATAGCTTTGGTTAGACAGACCTTTGTTGGCAAAGTAATGTCTCTGCTTTTTAATATGCTGTCTAGGTTGGTCATAGCTTTTCTTCCAAGGAGCAAGCATATTTTAATTTCATGGCTTCTGTCACTATCTGCAGTGACTTACTTATAGTCTTACTCATCTCTGTATATGCTTGATCTGCTATTTGCTTGAAAAATGTGTGTTAAAGTACACTATTATTGTTTGTTTATTTTCCCCTTACATGTCTCTTAGCTTTTGCTTTAAGTGTTTGGTAGCATTCTTATTAGGCTTCCCTGGTGGCTCAGAGGATAAAGCATCTGCCTGCAATGCAGGAGACCCAGGTTTTGATCCCTGGGTTGGGAAGATCCCCTGGAGAAGGAAATGGCAACCCACTCCAGTATTCTTGCTTGGAGAATCCCATGGACAGAGGAGCCTGGCGGGCTACAGTCCAGGGGGTCGCAAAGACTAGGACATGACTGAGCGACTTCACACACACGTTAAGAATTTAAGCTTCTTGGCTTAGTTTTCCTTTTAACGTTATGGTAACCATCTTTATACCTAATAATACTGTTGTAGGAAGGGAGACCTCTTCCAGGGCCTGAAACTGGGCTCATGTCTAACACTCAGAAATGAATTGTCCGAGGAGACACATGTGCTGACAAAACAAGAGATTTTATTGGGAAAGGGCACCCGGGTGGAGAGCAGCAGGGTAAGGGAACCCAGGAGAACAGCTTTGTCACATGGCTTGCAGTCTTGGATTTTATGGTGATGGGATTAGTTCCCGGGTTGTCTTTAGCTGATCATTCTGAATCAGAGTCCTTCCTGGTGGTGCATGCCTTGTTCAGCCAAGATGAATGCCAGAGAGAAGGATTCTGGGAGGAGGTCTGACAGGTGGTGTCTCCTTTTGACCTTTCCCGAACTCTTCCGGTTGGTGGAGGCTTTTTAGTTCCATGTTCCTTACCAGGACCTCCTGTCGTAAAACAATTCATGCAAATGGCTACTATGGTGCCTGACCAGGGTGGGCAGTTTCAATCAATGTGCTTCCCCTAATGATACTTTTTACCTCAAAGTTTTTTTTATTATTGTTACACCAATTTCCTTTTAATTACATTTACATATCTATACCTATTCTCTCCCTTCCTAACTTTCTGTGTCCTCAAATATTAGGATTTTATTTCCTAATTAGAATGTGACTAAACCTTGTTTTGTAAATCCACTATAAACATTCTTGTCTTTTATTCCATTAATGTATTCATTATTCATTTTGATAACTGACATTTTGGATTTATATTTTATTTTATTTTATACTTTTTATATACTTATGTGGAGAAGAAAATGGCAACCCACTCCAGTGTTCTTGCCTGGAGAATCCCAGGGATGGGGGAGCCTGGTGGGCTGCCGTCTGTGGGGTCGCACAGAGTCGGACACGACTGAAGTGACTTAGGAGTAGTATATACTTATGTATTTTATGTTTATTTTTTTCCTTGTCAATTGATTGTATTTTCTCTAATCTCCTTGTTTCTTGTTTTGGAAGGAAGTTTTCTATTATATGGCTACTATTGAAAGTATAACATGGATTCTTATCTACTCAAAGTCAGAATTAAATGAAATCCCAATGTTTCCGCTCCAGTCACTCTGTGCCTTATTATATACTGTTATATACACTTACGAAAACATCGCCATAATCAAGATAATGAACATATCCATCGCCCTTTAAAATGTCCTTGTGCCCTTTGTAATTGTCCCCATTCTGAACCCCACTCTTTCTTCACTTATAGGCAGCCACTGATCTGCTTTCTGTAACTGTAGGTTAGTTTGCAATTTTCCAGAATTTTGTATAAGTGAAAACATACTCTTTTTACCCAGCACAATTATTGAATATAATACTTTTCTCCTTTTTATTGCTAAGTAATATTCTGTCATATGAATATATCACAGTTGGTTTGTTCACTCACCTGTTGATGTACATTTGTGTTCTAAGTTCAGGACCAGTACATTCTTATAAAGTCCTTTTCCACTCCATGTCAGTTAAAAAAAAACATAGCTAATTTTTTTCTAGTACTATTATGGCTTTATATTTCTGCATTTAAATTTTAATCTATCTTGATTTTATTTGGTAAATAAAATATATTAATTTAAGATAGGCTAAATTAAATTTTTCCTGAGGAGTAAGTCAATTATGCCAATATTATTTATTGACTAGTATATTCTTTGAAGTAATTTGATTCTTGATCTTTATATATATTAAATATTTATAAATACTTGGATCTTTTGTAGCTCATATTTTATACCACTGAACTCTTGTTTAAAATCTTGACTAAATATTATTGTTGTATAACACAGATTAATATCTTGCAATTTATACTCTTTACATTTCTTCTTAAACCTTTCTTGATTACTCCCAATTTTTTTTTTCATCCATTCAATTAATTTCTCTGGAAATTTCATTGGAATTTGTGATATTGTGATTTATAAAAAGAAATATGTAATATTTTGTCTTCATCCTTGTTTCTGTCTCAAAGTCCCTATAATCCTTAGGGTATCCTAAGTGATGAGCGGAACAATTATCTTTTGCTATGTTAATAAGGTGACTTTTGGACAGCATGTAAGTTTAGGGGCTTTTGTTTGTTTAGTTCTATACAGTTTCCTTGGCTCCTTTACATAATATTTGTACAAGACAGCAAAAGAAACACTGATGTATAGAACAGTCTTATGGACTCTGTGGGAGAGGGAGAGGGTAGGAAGATTTGGGAGAATGGCATTGAAACATGTAAAATATCATGTATGAAATGAGATGCCAGTCCAGGTTCGATGCACAATACTGGATGCTTTGGGCTAGTGCACTGGGACGACCCAGAGGGATGGTATGGGGAGGGAGGAGGGAGGAGGGTTCAGGATGGGGAACACATGTATACCTGTGGCGGATTCATTTTGATATTTGGCAAAACTAATACAATTATGTAAAGTTTAAAAATAAAATAAAATTTAAAAAAAATCCTTATGAAGTACTACACATAAGGATTATTCCCATTTCTTTCTTTTTTTTTTTTTTTACTGTCACCTTCAATTTTATTCATCTCTAAAAGGATGACGGTCAGCGTTCCAGGTGTGCCGCACACACTGGCATGAAAGAGCAAGGCTTTCTTCCCAGTAGCTTCACTACCCCACCTTGGCAAAACATGGCTTATAGCTCCGCTTTTCTCATTGGTTCATTTAGTCATTTACTTGTCTCTTGTTTCATCCTACCATCCTCCTAAGTGGTCTCACTCATCCTACTTTTGCTAGATACTACCTAGAAGTAGAGACACTGGAGAGAGTGTTGAAGGTCAGGTAGCAATTATCCAGGCAAAACTGAGGATTGGTCAGGAGAGTGAGTCAGCATTTCAGTCAGAGGAAACAGTGCCTATGGAGGAATGGAGTTTAAAAAGAAGTCGTGAGTTTCAAGCAGGTGGAGGAGAGTCAAGTAGTCAGTACAGTTAGTGAGTAGTTTGGTGGTGGTGGTCTATAGAAACAGATGAGGTTCATATTATGATGTTTCTTTTATACTAAGGTTATACATCAGGTTGACTTATACCTTGATAGAAATGGGAATAGACAAGCAGCCGCTCCCGGCCGGCGCCGCAGCCCCCCAGGAGCCCGGCCCCTAGGTGTGAGATATTTCAGTCAAAGGAAGAAATAGCTCTTCTCCTAAGATGAAATCTGTTGTTTGGGAATGTGGTTGATCAACTTGACACATTGGCCAAATGGTGCCCAATGTAATAAAATGAAAAGAAGAAGCAAGTTGATGTCATTTTCCCATATTGTAAAACCGAAAACAAATGCCTTTTGTGAGACCAAGCTAACAAACCTCTGACGGTGCAAAGAATAATTCTGTTTGAAGAACTTAATAGTAAGATAGAAGAAGTACTTTCAAGCTGAGACCTGCAGGTGTACAAAGATCTAAAATACATATTGAGTAGGCCTGATCATCTGAATCTCATTCAATTGAGAAAGCATGGCTATGAGTTGGATCGTCTTCTATTTGTGGTCCATGACTATATTTGTGGGCTATATAGATGGGCACAGTTTGTTTTCTTTGAGCCTATTACCCTGAGGATGTGCCAAGATGTGCCTTATAACACTGCCTTCATGCCTAATCTTCTGAATCATTGTGACCAACAGATGGCAGCTTTAGTAGCAATGGAGGTTCCCAGATTGTGGTGACCGTGTCCTCAGCTGGTGGACCTGAATTTAGCTGGCGATCCTACTGAAGGAGCCTCAGTGGCAGCGCAGAGGGACTCTGGCTTTTGGTGTCCCTGAGAGTTGAAAATTGATCCTGATCTTGGCTGTTGCTTTTTGCACATGCGTGATTGTTCACCTCCTTGTCCAAATATGTACTTTAGGAGAGAAGAGCTTTCATTTGCTCTGTATTTCATAGGATTGATTTCAGTCATTTGCCTTTCTGCCACGTTGTTTACTTTTTTAGCTTTTTTGATTGATGTGATAAGATTCTGGTATCCTGAAAGACCCATTATAATTTATGCCGTCTGCTACATGATGGTGTCATTAATTTTCTTTATTGGGTTTTTGCTTGAGGACCGAGTCGCCTGCAATGCATCCAGCCCTGCACAGTATAAGGCTTCCACAGGGACCCAAGGATCTCATAACAAAGCCTGTATCATGCTTTTTATTATACTCTATTTTTTTTTACTATGGCTGGCAGCGTTTGGTGGGTGATTCTTACCGCTTGGAATGTATGACTTCTAGTATTAACCATGTGCTTTCTGCCATTGGAAACAGGGTCTCTCTCGTGATACCTCCATGCCAAAGGTCCCGCTATGCCACCTACTTTGATGTTGCTGTTCTTCGCTGCCTACTCCAGCCGCACTGGTCTGAAGAAGGCACTCAGTGGTCTCTGATGTACTATCTACAAAGACTGAGACACATGTTGGAAGAGAAGCCAGAAAAGCCCCCAGAGCCAGATATTCCTCTCCTGCCCAGACCAAGGAGTAGCTCCATGGTGGCAGCAGCTCCCTCACTAGTGAACACACATAAAACCCAAGTAAGAGCATCTCGGGTCCATTGTTTTTTCAACAAACAGCTTTGCCATAACAGAGTCTTTTTTCCTTCTGTGCATCCAGCTCTTATTTATACCATTGCCGACTGTTTGGTTGGTGGGTACCCCTGATACTATTATCCTTTCCTTTCCATCTTTTACTACTGGAGCATTTGGCTGTTCTATTTTGCAAAATTCCATTTTGCATTTAATTTACCAGCCAAAGAAGTGCTTTCTAAATGCCTCTTACACACACTAATCTAGAGCAAGCTTCTGTTGATCCATAATAATGGAATATGGGTCTTCTGGATAATTAAAGTGCTAGTTAATAAAGAGTTTTTGTATATAACTGTCAATTACCAATATTATAAAGCACGTGACACTGGTGTTTTACTGAATATGATTTAACCTCCTTTGCATAGCTCAAAATTTTCCTGTGCCTCAGTGTCACCTTTCACAATATTGGTTTTTGATATATAGTCTTGCTGTTTATTATAGATGTTTGAAGGAATAAACTGAATATGTCCTGATGACATCCCCATGAAAATCACTTTTTGATAAATGAAAGTACCAATAGCAGCTTAAACACTTGTTCTCTTTTTCAACATGTTAAATATGTAAAGTATGATCTGCAATGTGTTGCAGTTGTTTGAGTTTATTGAAATGTGAATTGGCTATATCTGAAATATGTCTGCATATTCTGAAAATAAACAGGAGTGATATCAGAATGAAAAGGAAATATGTTCTGTTTTAGTAATAGATGATTTTGCCCAGAGTGAATATCTCCTCTGGTGAATCATTAAATGGAAAAATACATATTTTAAATAGAAAAAGAAATACCTACTCCCTTCTTATTTTCTTGGCTTTCCTAAATCTGGAACTTTGTGGTCTCACTGTTGAAATCTCCGAAGAGAAGTTACAATTAATATGAAATATATCTCTATTGTAATATGAAATATATCTCTAAGTCCTTGACCATTAATCTATTTTTATTGTCTATTAAGGATCTCACCATGAAATGTAATGAAGAGGAGAAATCTCTCAGTCCTGAAGCCTTTTCCAAGGTTTCATTGACGAATCTACGCAGGTCTGCCATCCCAGATCTTTCTTCAGATCTTGGCATGAACATTTTTAAGAAGGTGAGTAGAACCACTTAAAAAAAAAAAAAAAAAAAAACAGCAACAAAAAAAACAGTAGGGCATGAAATGTTTCTGATTGTGCGGCTGAGTCAGGTGGGTTGAGGAAGGGACCTCAGAATAGAGGTCCACTCCCAGTTATAGCGCTGACTTGCGGTATGACCTTGGGCAGCATGACCTTTCACATTTCCTCCTTGTGCGTGAGTGCTTCGCATTTTACACATTATGTGGGGTTGTTACAGAGCTCAATCCTGATAATATGTGTAAAGTGCTTCTAGTAGTGTGGTCATGGAGATAGTTGTGGTAGCAGTGATGGTATCGTGCATTTGTATAGCTCACCTCATTCTACCAAGCATGAGATCATATAAATAATTCTTATTTAATCCAATGAGACTTTTATTCTCCACAATTTGCACCTAAGAACCTGAGTCTCATTGCAGTTCTTAGAGTAATGGGATCATCATAGAACATTCATTCTTGAAGTCATCTCTTAAAAATTTTAAGGCAATAGAAAAACCAAGCTTTGTGATAACGTAGTAAATCCTTATAACTGACCTCTATCTTTACTACCGTCATTTCTCTTTGTGAGTGACAGTGTAGGTTTCCATTCAGCAAACATTTATTGCACATCCACAAGAATCTAGAACACTAAAACTGGGAAATTAAAGGTTGAGTCTTTGTGTAAATAAACTGACTTGGGAGTCAGTTGATTGGTTCAAATTCCACTCCTACCATTTTCTACCCATGTGATACTGGCCAAATGATATTGGTTTCTTCATTTATAAATGGGTACATAATATACTTACCTCAAAAGTTTATGATAATTGAGATTATGTGTGTAGAGTCTTTATTGGGCCTAGTACTTAGCAGGTACTCAATAAATGTTAACTGTTATTTTCAACAATAAAATAGAAATAAGACTGCACCTTAGAAACTTTAGATAGTTTTAGAAAGGTTGAGTCCAACCTCAGAACTAGGTCTTCTAACTAAATATTTCATGCTCTTATTAATCCACTCTTCTCCTCTCTTTTTTATAAGCAAATGGAGCTAATCAAATAGAAAATAATATGTGTAAGATAATGTATGTGTGGTGGCTTATTTTTTTCTTTTGCAAAATGACTAGTTTGTGTCAATGAAGAATACAGAATTACCAACCTATCTATAAGCTCAGAGTTTGCTATGCAACATTGATAATTCAGTAAAAGACAAATGCTGTAGTTTTTCTAAACATGTTAATCAGTGGGGAGAAAAGAGGTTTTCAGTTCTGATTGCATATGAGAATCTCTGCAGAACTTTTAATAAATCAAGGGCCCAGGCCTGACCCTGGATCTATGAAGTCACAGTTGCTGAAGATTAGGCCCAGACATTAATATATTTTAAAAACTTGAGGCAATTCTAAACTCTTAGATATACTAGATCTTGAATTTCTTTGATTGATAGGTCATAGGGTTGTACCAATGCATATTCTGCATCCTCTTTGCCTCTCCTATGAACAGAGGTGTGCATCTGAAGTCATTTGGCTGAAACAATGGATCTGTCTTGAAAAGTGGAGTAGAAAAAGACTGATTGGTCTTCGTGATGACTCAGGGCTCCTATATACTAACCCAGGGTTTCTCAAGTTTTACCAAGCGTCAGCATCACCTGCAGGACTTGTTAAACATTGCTGGCCCTCCCCTTTTGGCTTTCTGATCTAGTATGTCTGGAGTTGAACCTGAGACTCTGCGTTTCTGACAATTTCCCAGGCACTGATGCTGGTCCAGGGACCACACTTGGAGAAACATTCCTCAAGCCCAACCCGGCAGAAAAACCTAGGAAATATGTTATCTTTTTCTTAATTTCTTTCACTGCTTTGCACATTGTGGAAATTTCTCTTGTCTCTTCTGGATGACATTTGGTGACTTTCTGGGTCTCCTTTTCCTGGAACATTTCCTGAATTTTGCTCCAACCCTTTGGGAAGCAAATGGTAACCTTGCCTTTGCCCCGTGCCTGACCTTCATCTCTTACCCCTGTAGTTCAAGAGCCGCAAAGAAGACAGAGAGAGGAAAGGTTCCATCCCATTCCACCACACGGGGAAGAGGCGGCCTCGGAGAATGGGAGTGCCATTCCTGCTGCACGAGGATCACCTGGATGTGTCCCCAACTCGTAGCACGTTCTCCTTTGGAAGTTTCTCTGGGCTCGGAGAAGACAGACGAGGCATGGAAAAAGGAGGCTGGCAAACCACCATTTTAGGTGACCATAAGGACCTTCGAAAGTAGGGCAGAGCTTCTTTGACCTGTTTAGAAATCTGGATCTAGGGCTCCCAGGGAAATCTGTACCTTTCTCGACAGTTTAGTCGAGAAATCTGGGCCCAAATACAACCTCCCCAGGACCCAAATAATGCTGTGTCTTCATAGACAAAGAAATGGAAATAATTGAATTATGCAAGAATCCTGTATAATTAGACAGCTCTATTTCTAATCATCCTATACAATGATTCTTTAAATTTTATTGAAGTACAATTTATATATAATATCATGTTAAAAGTTATATATATGTATTTATATATATTTTTTCATATTCTTTTAATATTTCATATTCTTTTCACATGATATTGATTAGAGTTCCCTGTACTATCCAGTATGACCTTGTTGTTTATTCATCCTATATATAATAATTTGCCTCTGCTAACCCCAAACTCCCATTACTTTTCTCCCCTACCCTGCCTTCCTCTTGGCAACTGCAAGCCTGTTCACAGCAGTATATCATTCTAGACATGGAAACATGGCCTTAGAGGGCTCTGTGCATTAACTTTGTGAATCCAAAGACAGACTTTTCTTTCACTCAGCTATTAAAAAAAGAAGATGTAAAGAAGAGAAAAGGGAGGGTTTTTTTTTGTTTTGTTTTTTCTGGATGTCATATTAAGACCAGCTTAAAATCAAGAGATGACAACTAGCGGGGGCCTAACAGATGGTTTCTGACATTTGGCTTAGATTGGGGCTGACCTTCTCACAGGCAGCTTCATCAATCATCTCAACCCTGAATGTTCCCAAGGGAGATTTAATTCCTGCTAGTCAGCTGTGCCTTGCAGAGTTCCTAATACCCGCTGACTGTCACTGCCGTCCTTTGGCAGAACATCTTTCAGATTTTCTAACCTTCTTGTGGTTCTCGTCCTTCTCAGGGAAATTTACCCGGCGGGGCAGTTCCGACGCGGCCACTGAGATGGAGAGCCTGAGCGCCAGGCACTCCCATTCTCATCACACGCTGGTGAGTGATCCGCCAGACCACTCCAACAGCCACGGGGAGAACATCGTCAAGGAAGGTGGGTCGGAGGCGGCCCCTGCAGGCGGGACTTCAGGTTTCTTTTCCTGTTTCCTGTTTTTTCTCCATGTTCCATCTTCATTGTAATCTGGCTCCATGTGCTTTTTGAAAACTTGCATTTGTGTATCTTATGGCTGGATTATTTGTGAGCTGTTCTTAAAATTTCCTTAGTAGCAAGAGCTATGGGATAGCACACTGTGAACACCATACCTCTCAGAGGGAAAACAAGGGCAACCCATTCTATATTTGTTTTCACAAGAGCATTGACCTACAGGAAAGACTTCTAGGACATCTGTCACATCCCTCTGAAGGGCTTGTCCATCTTCAGGGGAGGAAAGTCCCTACCTTCTAAGGTCACTGATTCCCTTTCCAGACAGCTGCTATTCTGTGCTTTATGTGGAGCAAATGTGTGCCTCTGGATGAAATCCAAGATGGGTTCTTAATCTGTGCTCTTCTCAACCTATGAGTATAAATTTAGTCCCTCTTTTTCCTGGACTGTACTTCAAGTACTTGATGACATTTGTTAGTTACCACCACAAATTTATGTTCCATAATTCTTAAGCAGAAGAGAAAAAAGAATCTTTCTGTTGCCTCAATATATTAAATAAAACCAAATATTTTCACAGCTACAAACTTGTGGGGAAATATTTCAACCAAATTAGTTTAACTATTGGAGAAGGAAATGGCAACCCACTCCAATATTCTTGCCTGGATAATCCCATGGACAGAGGAGCCTGGTGGGCCCCAGTTCATGGGGTCGCAAAGATTCAGACACACCTGAAGCGACTGAGCACAACACTGTGTAACTAACCAATAGGGTCTATCTTCTAACTGCATAAAAAGCACCAGTTAGGCAAAAAAATTCTATCCTGGGTCTCAAGAAAGCCAGTTAAGAATTCACATTTTCTATAGCCTTCATTGTTTGTCAGATATTATTATACATGACTTAACACCATGGGAGCTGACAATAGCCCTGAGACTCTCCATCAAATATATGCTATAGCTGTGATTGTGGTCGTGATTTAAATAGTAGGTTAAGTGTCTAACATGATCTTGTAGGTTCATATGGGAGAAGTAAGACATTGCTTTCCTTTTTCTAGTGCGATCTCAGATCTCCACTATTACAGTTGCAACCTTCAATACCACGTTGGCATCGTTCAACGTCGGCTATGCAGACTTTTTCAGCGAGCATATGCGGAAGCTCTGCAACCAGGTGCCCATCCCTGAGATGCCACACGAACCCCTGGCGTGTGCAAATCTGCCTCGAAGCCTCACAGACTCCTGCATAAACTACAGCTACTTGGAAGACACAGAACATATTGATGGGACCAATAACTTTGTCCACAAGAATGGCATGCTTGATCTTTCTGTACGGAGCAAGAATTTTTCTTACTGAAGCGCAAAAGATATTGAATCTTTGGTCCAGTTTTTACAGTGTTGGGTAAAATGGACATATAAGTTCTTAGAAATGTTGAGTCTTTAAATGAAAAAGCTACACTTAAAAAAGAAAAAACCTTTTATGAGTGTATCACCCATCTTAGATGTACCTTTTCTTTTTTTTGAGCTTCACTTTAGATTCAATCTGATATTAGAATATTTTTATAATTGAAAAACGTTAGTGAATCCTGAATACACTTAGTAAATATCTGTGTATTTGTGTTTGCTAAGTCCCTCATTTTCTAAACCAGTAGTAAAAAATTCTGCTTGTTTTCTTTTGTTATATAAGCAACATGACTATAAACCACCCAAACAGCAAGAGAGAATGAATAGAAGTCCATTAAAACATTTAAACCTGCATTCTCAAGAATGCCTGTCTTGATTATAGTTATTAGCAAATGAAAGGGTTGTTATATTTTACAAATATATTTCACACAATTTTTTTTATTTCACATTAGGGAACCTGGCTCAGCAAATAATTTAACATATTAAAATCAGTAGAAAGACATAATTTAAACATGCAAATATTTTGCATTTAAAATTAAATGTAAATAATGATGCAATTGCAAATGTTCTTCTATTATATGTCTAAGGAAACCTTTGCTCTTCACCAATTATTAGTGGAAAGGATTATTGGCAGAGGATTAAAACACTTTGATTTTAGAAATCAGTTGAGCAGGTTTTCATTTGGGCAAGTAATTGCTCTCCCATTAATCCATTATGCTTTGTTATCTCCCTTAACTGTCCATATTATGGCAACTTTAGAGTCCTTAAATGAGATAACACACTTATACATTTTTAATTCCTCGGGTGATTTGTTGATTAAGCACATATACAAGGTTCCAATGCAGCATAATAAGATCATCTGAAAATTACCTGAATTATTTATACTTATGTGCATAGAACAGCCAAAGGAAATGCAATAAATGGAAGAGCCAAATCTATTTAGGAAGAGGTAATTCAAGTAACTTAATCACCCTCTGATTACTTTTGTCTTCCCCCAGGTGGTTCTGAAGGCCGTTTATCTTGTCCTTAACCATGACATCAGTTCTCGCATATGCGATGTGGCACTGAACATTGTGGAATGCTTGCTTCAGCTTGGTGTGGTGCCCTGTGTAGAGAAGAACAGAAAGAAGAGTGAAAACAAGGAAAATGGAACTGTAGAAAAAAGACCAAGTGAGGGAACTTTCCAATTCAAAGGAGTGTCTGGAAGTTCCACCTGTGGATTTGGGGGCCCTACAGTGAGTGGAGCTGGAGATGGTGGAGGAGATGAAGGAGGAGGTGGTGATGGAGGAGGTGGAGGAGGTGATGCAGGAGGAGGTGGAGGAGGTGGAGGTGGCCCCTATGAGAAGAATGATAAGAACCAAGACAAGGTATGAATGAACCAGCTTTTGCATACTCATGAAATGTTATTCTGATTTCTTTCCATATTTTTGCTTGCCAGCAATCTGTTGGCTCAATAGCCACTAGTCACTAGTCCATAATAAGCAGTATGCATGCATGCATGCTCAGTCACTTCTGTCATGTCCAGCTCTTTGCAACCTTATGGACTATAGCCCACCAGGCTCCTCTGTTCATGGGATTCTCCAGACAAGAATACTGGTGTGGGGTGCCATGCCCTCCTCCTGGGGATCTCCCAGATCCAGGAATTGAATGCACATCTCCTGTATCTCCAGCATTGCAGGCAGATTCTTTACTGCTGATCCATCTGAAAGCCTCTAATAAGCAGAATAATTTTTCTGAAAAACATTAAGTTCTTTCTCTTGATTTAAGGAACGCATTTTTAGGTAGCCTGCTTCAGTCAGAGTTAAAGAGAAGAAAAGGGGGAATTTTTATTTAGTACGTTGATTTGCTGGTATGAGTTTAGAAGACTAGTCTTTGTCCTCTTACAGCTCGGTGTGTCACACCCAGGGGTCTTTATCATTCTCATTAGTTATTGTTTCTGAATTTAACTTCCTTTGACTTGACAACACCTGATTTATGATTTCAGTGCTTAACATCAGTAATTAGTTTTCTAATTTAAATTTTAAAGAAGAATTACTGCAGCTATATTGATATAATTTATGCTATTTCAATTTGAGATCTTAGTTGGAAAATACTAAGTAATTGAAATCAAAGAAGAGATTTGAATCTCTAACAGGTGACGATCTACACATCAGGCCAAGTGTTTACATGTGTAAGATTTCACGGTGCAGAGTTCTATTACCTACATATTATCTTAAATGTAAATTGTTGATTTTTTGTGGGGTATCAGGTTTTTACAGCTGAAGGTGTGCAGTGCTCCTTCCTCTTTTTTTCCCCCTTCTTCTCTCTCTAGTCCTACATCATGCCTGTTTAATTTGCATTTATCATGTTTCTCTCCTCATGGTCTATTCTCATTTTTCCCAATATTTGCGGACTCTCATCCAATAATTCCCGCCCCAGTATTCTTAGGTTCTCGAACCTAACTTTTCCTTTAGGATTTCTTCTACTGCCTCACTCATATTTATATATCTTCCAATTCTAATAGAATCTTCTGGTATTTGATGTTTCCAACTTCTACATTCTCAAACATCACTGAGGACAATTCAAGGGTCCTCAGATCTCATTGTAGATGAAAATTATCAAAATGTTGATATTAATCACACGGGATTTGAACTTGGATCCTAAGATCTAAGGGATTTTTCAGTCAAAAGTTATGTAGGAATTAGTAAATAAATACAAAGTATAAGGACCACATTTATAAACACAGCAAACAGTAAGATTCTTAATTTAAAATTGTTTTACCTGTCAATCTAGGTGGCAACTCAAAGAGACGATAGATAGAACTATGTCATTTTGTTGCAAAATTCAAGGGAAAATAGGAAAAATAAAAGTTGTCAAATTTTGATAAGGATTTCTTTGGAAGGAATGATGCTAAAGGTGAAACTCCAGTACTTTGGCCACCTCATGCAAAGAGTTGACTTATTGGAAAAGACTCTGATGCTGGGAGGGATTGGGGGCAAGAGGAGAAGGGGACGACAGAGGATGAGATGGCTGGATGGCATCACTGACTCCATGGACATGAGTCTGAGTGGACTCCGGGAGTTGGTGTTGGACAGGGAGGCCTGGCGTGCTGCGATTCATGGGGTCGCAAAGAGTCGGACACAACTGAGCGACTGATCTGATCTGATCTGATCTGTCAGTAAAACTTAGATATATGCTAAATTGATGAGGCTTTGCTATGTTTGGGGCTTCCCAGGTGGTGCTAGTGGTGAAGAACAGGCCTGCCAGTGAAGGAGACATGAGATATAGGTTTGATCCCTTGTTATGTTTATTGAGGATTTGAGATATAGTATTTTGTTTCTGTTTGGGTTTTGTTTTAGTTCTAAAATTACACCCAACTAGTATTCACATCTAATTTTTTATTAGAGAGCTACAAATGTCTTGCCTATCTAGATATTATATATAATCTAGATATTATTAATCTATTATATTATATAAATATAAATCTATTGTATGTAATCTAGATATTATATGTAATATATAGATATTATGAACACTAGAAACTTGATAATATAAATGTTACCTTGACTAGTTACTTTTGATTAGGATGGGGTTTTACAAAGTCAGATTATGTGTTCTCCAAAACAACTACAAAAGATGCAAATGTTCTGTACTTAGTTCTGCAAAATAATATCCTTTGTAATGCAGAGAATTTATAAAACTGTACCGGAACGTAGGTCAAGTGCATTGTACTTGTGATTCACACAGGTCTGCTCTGCCTCCAACCCATCTGTTATTTTCAGTGGAACTGGGAGTTTATCTAATTTTGCAACCTAGTAATACCAGAAGCATGGGGGAATTGATTAATTCAGAAAAGAAGATCTAATTTCTATTTCTATATTTGCTGCAAACGAGTACTTAGAACTTGAAATGTTATTTAATATGTGTCCTGATTTCTGCCTATAACATGCTACATCTTTCTGAATGTCTCCTTCTGAAGGAGCTGAAATCCCAAGGACATCTGAAGATCCAAAGAAATACAAATAGATATTTACAAAAAGCTTTGGGAGCTAGGAATTTTTTTAAGGAACATTTAATAGTTTTTGAATGTTCATAAATCAATCTTCAAAATCAGCTCTTCCCCAGGGTGACCTTTTCTGAGGCACAACTGCCTCTGGCCACACAGGCTGTGTACTCTACAAGAGCTCTCTGCTAAAGAGGCCAGGCAGGACTGAAATCAGGGACAGTCAAGGCTGCTTCTACTAAGAGGCACCTTTTAATAGAAGGTGCCTACTACTCACTTTTTCTAATTCATCCTCCCAGAATAGTGCCTTTTCTAACTTGCACAAAGTTGCCCCAAAGGATAGCAGTGCCCCACACCTAGAAATGGGCTTCCCTAGTAGCTCAGCTTGTAAAGAATCCACCTCAATGTGAAAGACTCAGGTTCGATCCCTGGGTTGGGAAGATTCCCTGGAGGGAGGGCATGGCAACCTACTCCAGTATTCTTGCCTGGAGAATCCCTTGGACAGAGAAGCCTGGTGGGCTATAGTCCATGGAGTTGCAAAGAGTTGGACACAACTGACTAAGCACAGCACACCTAGAAATAATCATTAACACTGGTTTTGCTATTATTATGCACCTTACTTGTTTTGCCTCACAAACTCTGTGAGACGGATATTTTATGATTCCCCCTTCTGTGAGGCGTAGGGTGTTAAGTAGCTTGCCCAAGGTTATGGAGCTAAGATTTTAATTTAAACTTAAAAGATTTATGAATTGGTGAAGGAATTCACCAATTCCTACACCAGTCATGCTCAGTCATGTTGGACTTTTTGTGACCCCATGGACTATAGCCTGCCAGGCTCCTCTGTCCATGGGATTCTCCAGGCAAGAACACTGGAGTGGGTTGCCATTCCCTTTTCTTGGGGATCTTCCTGACCCAGGGATTGAACCTGGGTCTCCTGCATTGACAGGCAGTTTCTTTACCCTCTGAACCACCAGGGAAGCCACTGGTGAATATATGTACATATAAATAAATAAATGTATGTATGTTCTATGTATGTGTGTATATATATATATATATATATATATATATATATATATGTATGTTTGAGTCTTTCATTTGTAAGCATCTGAGCTGCAGAGTTCCCAAGAAGCAGACTCGGACAAAGAGATGTGTGCAGGAGGTTTGATGGGGTGTCCACTCAGAATTGACATCTGTGAAATGTAAAAGAAGCAGGATGGAGCCAAGAGAGAAGCTGAATTGCAATGTAGTTGTAACAGAGACTTCAGTCCCTCACACAGGGAGCACCAGAGTTGGGATGGTTCTTCAAAGTAATCCCTGGGTAAAGTAAGGGAGCCCACCTTATTCCATGACCTCCCTCCTAGCCCTCTTTATGCCCTTGACCAATCATTGGAGGTGGATTGCTTCCAGGAGGAGAGCATAATGTGGGTCAAGGCCCATCTCTTTAGCTAAGGGCAATACCTGAAGAGGAACTCACCTGAGTTATCAGCCATCAATACTTCCAGCCTTGATTTATGGCTGGAAGAGAAGGGGATGACAGAGGATGAGATGGTTGGATGGCATCACCGACTCAATGGACATGAGTTTTGGTAAACTCCAGGAGTTGTTGATGGACAGGGAGGTCTGGTGTGCTGCAGTTCATGGGGTTGGAAAGAGTTGGACATGACTGAGCGACTGAACTGAACTGAACTAAATACTTACAGCAGCTCAGAGAATGAATGTTCAGTTCTGAAGGGAGGTGTTTCTGGGCATCACAGCCACTACCTGAGGCTTTGGTTAGAAAAAAAAAAATGACCCAATTACATAACATTAGGGGAGCAGAGAGAGTGTCTCATCACATAATGAATAGCACATGATGTCTAGATAACTCTCATATCTGACACACCCTCCCTGCATTTGAGTATTCTTTCTATGTGGATGGCCCCAAAGTTTATGTATCAACCTGAGCATATGACTATGGAAAAGCCCTTCACGATTTACAGATCAAGGCTTATTCATTATTTTATATTTGTCACAGTAAACTGATGAAGTAGGAAGGGAAGCTATTAAGATTCTCAATTCACAAGTGGGGAAACTAAAGCACAAAGAGATTCATTCATTTATCTAATGTCATGTGCAATTAAGGAGCGTGAGATGGGCTCTCAGGTGGCTGTGCTGACAACAGAGAATCACTAGAAGGACCGAGGAAGGTTGAAGCTTCCTGAAGGTTATGGTGCAGATCTGCATCATTTCTTAGCAACAGCTTCCTTATGCTTCTTTGGAAACAATTCAAGGATTTTCTGGAAGCTATGTTCTTCACTTAAAGCAAGGATTACATGAGTCAAAAGAGAGGATAATAACAGTTCATCTCAGGGGGACTTCCTATTTAACCTCAAATGAAGAACCCATGCTGAATATTTGCAAAAAATTTTTTATTCTCACTTTGTTTATACATGAGTATTACAATACAGCAAAAGCAAAAAAAAAAAAAAAATCCTTCGAAAATGTCAGAAAATGCCACATGATTTCAAAGTTTCAGACTTTGATCAGTTCCAGAAATTTAGCAAAAATCCTTGCCTAGTGATACTATCGGAAAACTGCTGGTAAAGGTACCTTCTGGAAAAAGCTGTTTGCCTTCATCATTGTTAGTCCACACTGTCTCTCTCTAGACAGTCATTCTGATCACCTGTCAAGCATATGAAAGCATGTCTTCTACTGAAGAGGTCTACATCCATATCCTGTAGCACTAAAGGGTATTCAAATATTTTTCTTTCTTGTAAATCATGTTCTAGATTTTCTAAAAAATTAACCTGCCTGTTGAGCTCTTGACAATTTTATTTCCCAAACTGCAGGGGCTCACTGTAAAACATATAAACTTGGTTTAATAATAAAATAGAGTCTCGGTAGCAAAAGAATCTAAGTAACTAAATAAACAGCATCCTCTCTCTCATTCTGGGTGCTAGGATGAAAGTATACCTGTAAGCAACCATAGGCTTGCTCTAACCATGCTCATCAAAATCGTGAAGTCCCTGGGATGTGCCTATGGTTGTGGAGAAGGACACCGAGGGCTCTCTGGAGATCGTCTGAGACACCAGGTATTCCGGGAGAATGTAAGAGAATTAAAGTAGATTCCATTTCCTCTTCCTCTTCCCTCCTTTCAAATTAAGAATGAGTCCTTTGACAATGAGGGTCAGTGTTCCCTGAAAAAATATTTTGTGAGGGTAATTAATGCTGTCATAAGGTGGGAGAATTCCCACAAGATAATCTCAAGACATCTAAAACCCAGGCTTAGGAAAGTTTAATTGGGAAAATAACTTCTGCCTCCTGCCTAGGGCAGGCCAACTCCCAGTTGGTAAAAGGATGTATAATTGGAACATGAATTATAGTTTGAAAGAACATTGCAAAAATGAATATATTTAGCAAACTTCTGATGGTCTGTGACAAATGGTTTTTTAATCACCTGCCTGGGTACTATGGAAGCATATTTTATATTAGAAAAAGGGATCCACCTTTCAGATTAAGTTTGTTGTTTTTAGATATGGAAAATGGCCCTTATTGGGACAAAACAGGACTACAAAAGTAACCATTTTCTGGCTGCTGTGTTTGACAATGAACCTTGACTGCTAAATATTGGGTTGGACAAAAATTTCCTTCAGATTTTTTCATAACACCGTAAGGAAAATTCAAATGAAGTCTTTTGGCCAACCCAATATTTACAAGCACATCCCTTTGAACTGTGTGAAACTTGAAACTCTGCCCTGAGGTTTGCAAAAAATAATTCTTGTAATGGAACATGGAAATGTAACTCTAGCTCATTTTCACTTGCCTCTGCTGATGACTACTTTTCCCTTCAGACTTTGGCGATAACCCACCTCTACAACAACTTCAAGCTGGAACAGTTGCCTCATACATATTTTGAACTGAAATCATAAGAAAATAGTCCCCGACAAATAAGAGTTTGATGCAAATTTGAGTCTAGGAAACCCTTTGGCATATCTTAGCAGAGTTTTAGGGTCATGTCAAAATCCAATGCCAGCCATTTTTCTTTGGTATTAGGTTTTGTCATGAAATGTTCACACAGTATCAGCATGCTGGCTTTCTTTCTTAATCTGTCATCTACCTACCTACCCATTTATATATCATTCTCTTTCTTTTCTATTCTATTGTGTCATATTAGTTTATTATTTGTATGTGGCGGGGGGTTATTCATAGTAATTACTTTCTCTAAATTCTGAAACTTGAAAACTTTGACCAAGATCTAGATTTTGGGGCCCCAAATTTTAAGAAATCAAAATAATAAATAATAAGGCAGTAGAAGCTGACATTACCTCCATCTTTGCACATATGTTTATGATTTGGGGTCTTTGATTTTTATTCTATCACAGTATGAATAAATGCCTTCAAGGCTAAAATTACATCACATCTCATGCAGAAAACTAATTCTATGAAATGAAATACCAAAATATAAAAATAAGCATCATGCTGTAGTTGGAATTATAAATTGGTTCTGATATCAGGACCTGTCTTTCTATACGTGGAGAAGGTTAGGGCTAGTTGGATCAGAAGCCACTTGAGAGATTATCGTTACTGCTTAGTCATGATGTTTTCTTCTCTCAAGAGTACTGAGTGTTTCCTATCAGGACATCCAGTTTTCTACTTGCCTTCTCAACTGTTGATTTATATGGCAGTACCTCCATTTTCTTGTAGCCCAGTTTTATACTCCTTATCAGGATTATACTTACTTATCCATGCTTAGTAAACACATGGTCCATGAGATAGAAATTTGAGAAATCTACCCTGGGAATGTGTAATTCAAGAAGCTAAATATTTCCAGATTTATCTGGCATTGGATTTTTAGTAGTTACTTAGCTTTTAATGCATAAGAATATTTCTTACCTCTACCAGATGAAGTCCACTATACTTTTATTTTTTTAATAAACCAAATTATTATCACAATGCTATTCATCAAAGTGCCTAGTAATTCCAGGGAGTTTCTTAGAATAGTTTAATCATTAGCTTGTAGTCCCAAATTATTGAAATGGAATTCACTCTTTATATCTCTTGGAGAAGTTTAGAATATTCATTCAGAATCAAAATACTTATAGTTTGATATTCTGATCCTTGCTGAGACTTTCAGTTGAATTGTAATGGCCTCTAAAGAAGAGATTTGAAACTATGCCTTTTTTGGTGTATTTTATAGAGAAGTACTTTAAAACTTCATTTTATAGCAAGCAGCATTAATTTTATAAGAAAAAAAAATTGCTTGAGATCTAGCAACCTCTGGAATTCAGTAGCCTCTCTGGAATTCAGTTCAGTTCAGTCACTCAGTCGTGTCCAACTCTTTGCAACCCCATGGACTGCAGCATGACAGGCTTCCCTCTCCATCACCAACTCCCGGAACTTGTTCAGACTCATGTCCATTGAGTCAGTGATGCCATCCAACCATGTCATCCTCTTTTGTCCCCTTCTCCTCCTGCCTTCAATCTTTCCCAGCATCAGGGTCTTTTCCAGTGAATCAGTTCTTCGTATCAGGTGGCCAAAGTGTTGGAACCTCAGCATCAGTCCTTCCAATGAATATTCCGGACTGATTTCCTGTAGAATTGACTGGTTTGATCAACCAGTAGCCTCTGGAATAAAAACACCCAATTTCTTGACCTAGTAAAGGAAAAATGAAAGGGAAAAAAAATCCTCCTGACTTTGTGATATAAATGGAAAGACTACGACAAGGTCACAACAAGAAACCATTGCTAATTATAAGTTTCAGCCTTTTATAATCTTTTTCCTCTCAAGAGTTCTAAGAATTTTTCTCTGTGTCTTGATTTGTCAAAATGGTGATGTAACTTAAATTATCCTCTGGCCCACCATTAAGGACCCAAATCCCATGAATTGCTGTCCTTGCTTCTGCCTGGTTGTCCAAAATTCTCCATTAAGGTTATGGAGTCCTCACTAAGTCCTCACTCTTAGTCCTTACTAAGCCAACTCTTCTTTCTTGATTGTAGATTTTCTTCCTCAACCCAGTTTAGTTCACTTCAGTCGATCAGTCATGTCCAACTCTTTGCGACCCCATGGACTACAGCACGCCAGTTCTCCCTGTCCATCACTAACTCCCAGAGTTTACTTAAACTTGGGTCCACTGAGTCAGTGGTGCCATCCAACCATCTCATCCTCTGTCATCCCCTTCTTCTCCTGCCTTCAATCTTTCCCAGCATCAGGGTCTTTTCAAATGAGTCAGCTCTTCATATCAGGTGGCCAAAGTATTGGAGTTTCAGCTTCAGCATCAGTCCTTCCAATGAATATTCAGGACTGATTTCCTTTAAGATGGACTGGTTCGATCTCCTTGCAGTCCAAGGGACTCTCAAGAGTCTCCTCCAATACCACAGTTCAGAAGCATCAATTCTTTGGCACTCAGTTTTCTTTATAGTCCAATTCTAACATCCATATGTGACTACTGGAAAAACCACAGCCTTGACTAGATGGACCTTTGCTGGCAAAAGTAATATCTCTGCTTTTTAGTATGCTGTCTAGGTTGGTCATAGCTTTTCTTCCAAGGAGCAAGTGTCTTTTAATTTCATGGCTGCAGTCACCATCTGCAGTGATTTTGGAGCCCCCAGAAATAAAGTCAGCCACTGTTTTCACTGTTTCCCCATCTATTTGCCATGAAGTGATGGGAACAGATGCCATGATCTTAGTTTTCTGAATGTTGAGTTTTAAGACAATTTTTTCACTCTCCTCTTTCACTTTCATCAAGAGGCTCTTTAGTTGTTCTTCACTTTCTACCATAAAGGTGATATCATTTGCATATCTGAGATTATTGATATTTCTTCCAGCAATCTTAATTCCAACTTGTGCTTCATTCAGCCCAGCATTTCTCTTGATGTACTCTGCGTATAAGTTAAATAAGTAGGGTGACAATATACAGCTTTGACGTACTCCTTTCCCTATTTGGAACCAGTCTGTTGTTCTATGTCCAGTTCTAACTGTTGCTTCTTGACCTTCATACAGATTTCTCAGAAGGCAGGTCAGGTGGTTTGGTATTCCCATCTCTTTAAGAATTTTCCACAGTTTCATTTCACAGTATCATTTTCCCATTTCTTTCCATTGGTAAGGACATTCTTTTTTAAGATGATCTTGTCTTCCGCAAGATATCAACTAATCTCCATTATGTCAACCCACTTCCTTTTGGTAATGGGTGGTATCTAAATACATTTTCTCCAACAACCACTCTCTAAACTAGCCATGAGGCTACTATCAATATATTATGAGAAGTGTAACCACTCTGAGGAGGCAAGACCCTAGCTTCTAATTTTGGCTCTGCTGTGAAACTTGGTGTATCAGCTTGGACAAAGTCCTTGATTTCTTTGAGTCTCAGTTTCCTCCACTGTAACATAGGGAAACTCTTCAAGTCATAGAGAAGTGTGAAAGTCAAATGTTTGCATTTACAATCCAGAAGCATATTTTAAACAGCAAAGCACTACACAAATGTGATTTTTCTCTCAAAGGTAGAATGGGACTAGGGGGCCCCCTGAGGGTCCCAGATAGCATTGGGGTGTCCTGTCTGTGACCTTCTCCAGCCAATGATTGTAACTTTGTTTGTTCTGATGGTGCAAATTACTCCCTTTTCCTTTGCTAGATGACAAAATTATTTGTTGGATCATAAGAAATATGTTTTTGTGTTTCTGGTAATTTGCCAGCTCTGCCAGCCCTCTGGCAGAGCCTAATGCATGGTCAATTGGTTTTCATATCCTTAAGGCCAACTTCTATTAAATACCAAACTTCTATATTCAAAAGCAGACACATAAATAAACAAACTAGACTTGCTTTATTTTATGTCTCTTTCATGTCTCAAGGGTCTTTCCCTCCTGACCATATAAGAGAACTCTGGATAAACAGGTCCTAGAGCCCCCTCATGCCATCCATTGTTTTAAGTCACTTCAGTCGTGTCTGACTCTTTATGACCATTTGGGCTGTAGCCCACCAGCCTCCTCTGCCCATGGGATTCTCCAGGCAAAAATACTAGAGTGGGTTGCCATGCCCTCTTCCTGACCCAGGGATCAAACCTGTGTCTCTATGTCTCCTGCATTGGCAGGCAGACTCTTTACCACTAGTGCCACTTGGGAAGCCTCATGCCCTCTATTAAATCTATTTAAATTCAAAGTAGCTGAGTGTGGGGGAGGTTGGCTTCTTCTCCCTGTGTAAAGCCTCTGAAGTTTCTAATCCTTGATTACCAATCCTATCACCTACGTCAATATTAAATTTTTTTTCATTTATATCTTAAAATCTTGATCTTGGCAAAAATACTGAGCTGTTCCTGGGGCAGCATTAGCCTTTAGTTTGGGGTTTTTCCTGAGGAGAAGCCCTTCTCAAAGTCTTATCCCCAGCCTACCTCTGCCCATCTCAATCTCAGACGTGAAGGGCTAGCAGAGCTGGCAAATTACCAACCAGGAGGGGTGCATGGGGACCTTTGCCTTCTGAAGGCTTCTGTCTGAAATCAGTGGTATCCCCAGCATAAGCTGGTACCTGTGACTTCTTCACTTTTCTTCCTTCCTTGCAGGCCCAGAACTGCCTCACTAAGCTATACAAGCTAGATAAGATGCAGTTCCGACAAACCATGAGGGATTATGTGAACAAGGACTCTCTCAATAACGTAGTGGACTTCTTGCATGCTTTGCTAGGATTTTGTATGGAGCCGGTCACTGACAGTAAGTAAAGCTGTGCCGAGTTCTAGGAGAAATCGCTGCGAGGTGAAGCAGGTAGTGTTTCTGAGACACCCTAAATCTGTGGTAATAGAATGGAGAGGAAAAGATATATGTTTGTGTGTGTGTGTGTGTGCATGCACGTGAGTCTTGTGTGTGATAAAATATAAATGTGAGAAGCTTGCCAATCATCTTTGATTATACATTTGGAGGCCTTTTGAGGACAACTTAGCTCAGCAAATGGGAACTCAGCTCGGTAAAGCCATGACACCCTCATCTGCAGGGCCACTATCCTCACGCCCTGCTCATGGCATGCCTCTCTCTCAGGTGACTTTGTTGTATGACTGCTGAGGCAAGGATCAAGGAACAAAAGAATATTTTCATTAGTTCAACAAAATGAAGTGAGCACCTTTTATGTGCTTGGTGATTTTTTCACAAGATAAAATAGGAAAGAGAAAAAATGACTGCAGTAAACATAGTAGTAATGTAACTTCGATACACACACACACTGAATTAAAAACAATGGACAAAGGGATCTATAGATAGGCCCATAAACTATAGGTTTATGGCTTTAAGAAAACTCCATCATAGAGCCCTGTATTACAGGGATAGACCAATGAACCCAAATGGCATCCATAATCAATGAACACTGTCAGTACCACTTGAATACAAATACAGTAATGGAATGAAGGTGAGGCATGAAGCCTGAGTTGAGTAAAAACACATTTTAATTTAAAGCCTGGGAAGAAGCATCTTTTTAGTATAGGTTTTTATGGTTTATATAGTATTAATGTGATAGTTATAGATAGGGAAATAGTGGAAACAGTGTCAGACTTTATTTTTTTGGGCTCCAAAATCACTGCAGATGGTGACTGCAGCCATGAAATTAAAAGACGCTTACTCCTTGGAAGGAAGGTTATGACAAACCTAGATAGCATATTGAAAAGCAGAGACATTACTTTGCCAACAAAGGTCCATCTAGTCAAGGCTATGGGTTTTCCTGTGGTCACGTATGGATGTGAGAGTTGGACTGTGAAGAAGGCTGAGCACCGAAGAATTGATGCTTTTGAACTGTGGTGTTGGAGAAGACTCTTGAGAGTCCCTTGGACTGCAAGGAGATCCAACCAGTCCATTCTAAAGGAGATCAGTCCTGGGTGTTCTTTGGAAGGAATGATGCTAAAGCTGAAACTCCAGCACTTTGGCCATCTCATGCGAAGAGTTGACTCATTGGAAAAGACTCTGATGCTGGGAGGGATTGGGGGCAGGAGGAGAAGGGGACGACAAAAGATGAGATGGCTGGATGGCATCACTGACTCGATGGACGTGAGTTTGAGTGAACTCCGGGAGTTGGTGATGGACAGGGAGGCCTGGCATGCTGAGATTCATGGGGTCGAAAAGAGTTGGACATGACTGAGTGACTGAACTGAACTGAATGTGATAGTGGTTGATTAGATTACAATGGAGCTGTATTTGATGGATTTAGAAAGTTTTTCTGTTTGTACCCCAGGCTTTATTATTTGGTTTTCACATTAAAGGAAAATATTGTTCCCCTATAGATTCCCTGAAATAATCTATGTTATTGAAGTTGCTTTAATCCAAGCACATAACAGATCTGAAAAACAATGAAGTAAGAATTGGGGTTGAGATACTGCAAGAGAAATTCTTGATTGCATTTTTTTCTCTTTTTAAACCTATTTGAGATAGAAAGTATAAGAGCAGACTAAAACATTTCTTTCTGTAATGTAAAGTCTAAAGATAACCCACAGCCCTTTGATACAGACAGTGAGAGGTTAGTCATAAAGTATGTAATCAACACTTTAAAGCAGTGAATTCCCACTGAGATTCTTGAGAAGGTTAAGTGGCTCATAGTGAATCATCCAGCAGATGCACATACTCCTGTCTGATCTGTCTTGAAGCTGCAGGTAACTGGCCCCTAAGGTCCACAGGTGGCTTGCAAGCTTGCAATACCCTGGCAAGTCCACAGAACACCTGAAGTGTCCATGGAAATGGGAAAAACTGGCATAAACTGCCACGTTGGGTGATGGCCTCAGTTCACTGGCATTTCATGTGTGAATGAGTTAGGCGGTGGCTCCGGGAGAGGTTGTAGATTTTTCCAACTTATATGCCCATGGAGTCTCTGGAAGCAAGAAGTTGCTAGAAGTCTTGTGTAGCTTTTGTCCAGAACTCAGTCTCATTTTTGGTTTCTGGTGCTGGTGTTAATTCCCCTACAGGACCCTGTCTCGTCTCTTCCCTCCACTGCCCCACTCACCTAGTTGGCCCTACCTCACTCCACTTCTCACAGACTGAACAGTTTCTGCTGAGAAACCAGCATTCTTCACCACCAAAACAAGCCAAATCAAGTCTGTCTCCATTGAGGGACCACTTAGTAAACCATCTTTTTAAAAAAATTATTGTCTATTTAACATTACTTAGGTTTAAAAAATTTTCTTAGGGTCAACAGTTGTCCTCTTTTTGTTGCTAAGATTCATTGATGAAAACCTCCACTAAGGGATGAAATATGTCATAGTAATAACCCTGAAGGAGATTATGAGCTGTTTATCTCTAAGTCCTCATTAGATGATCAAATCTGGAGTGGCTTCAATCCTCTGGTTCTGTATTTTTTGTGTGTGCATGCTCAGTTGCTCAGTTATGTCTGACTCTTTGCAACCCCATGGACTGCAGTCCACCAGGCTCCTCTGTCCATGAAATTTTCAGATAAGAATACTGAAGTGGGTTGCCAATATTTTGTGTAGCCCTTCACTAACTCCTGGATGCCAAGTACTTCATTACTTCTTTAAACATTGTACCTGAAAGGAAACACTGCCTTTAATTGGTGCCTTTGCATTCCAGACAAGGCTGGGTTCGGAAATAACTTCACCACGGTGGACAACAAATCCACAGCCCAAAATGTGGAAGGCATCGTCGTCAGCGCAATGTTTAAATCCCTCATCACACGCTGCGCTTCAACTACTCATGAATTGCACAGCCCTGAGAATCTGGTGAGAAGCTCACCTTTTCCTCCCACAGGAGTTCTCAGTTTTATGCCATGACCTTGAGAAAGAGAAGTTGAAATCTAAAACTGTAAAGTTAAAATGTCTATGTATTTTCCCAGTGTCACCAGCAACTCACGGTAGAAACCCAGCAATACCTTTCTCCTCCCTGTCACCTGTCATCGTACCTGCAGATAGGCTTATCTCTTCCATCTCAGAGGTTCTGTGGTAGTTGGTGAAATAGTTGCCAGGTATTCTGAGCCCTTCAGAAAGAAGGTGCTAGAGCCCAGCATGCTGGCTTGTGAAATAAACAAGAGTGTTATACCAAGCTTTTGTTTGAAACCGCATTTACTTTAATAACTAATTCAAATATGCTGCTGATCAGGTTTTGTCTTTTTTTATCAAACACCAATCTTTTAGCTACTGTTCACAAAAGACTGTGTTAATTAAACCACCAAGGCCACAAGTAGAGAGCACCAGGTTTTAAAAGATTAGTGTTTATTGCTGCCAAGAAGATTGTGGTTTGGGATAGTAAAATAAAGATGAAGACTGACACATCTGACATGACTAAATGAATTCAGGTCTCTCAGAGGAGTAAAGAAGCATTTCTGTATCTTACTAATCTGTTAGCTATAATGACTTCTATGCAGAAATCAGCCCATTGACACATATGGACACTATCTGCTAATCTACTTAAAACAGAGAAATAGTTTTAAGTTCTTCTAAATCACTGAAACTATGTAGTCACTTGAGATAAACAAAACAAAACCCCGAATGAAAAGGAGTTTGATTTTACTGATTGTCAAGCCTCCCAACAAGGTTCTTGGAGGTTGAGAATAACTTGCATACCATCCATGTGTTCAATTTGGTCATGGCAAGAAGTAATTTGACAAGTTGATTATAGCACATATGAACTCTTATAAGTCTTACCCTACATGTGCAAGTATAGAAGAAATACTACATTTCTTAATTGTATTTAAATCAATTTAAATTTGGCTTTGAACCTCCATTCCACCGGAATGGCTGGAAGTTGAACCTCACTCATTCTTGGGTCTCCCAGCTTCAGAGAGTAGGGCAAATATTCTGAAGTCTTAGGTAGGACCCAGGGCTTGTGGTGAGGCTCCATGGGTGTCAAGCATCAGTTATATCTGTTTGTTCGCATGGTGCTCTCTGCTGCTTAAGGATGGGCACTCTGGTGAATTTGGAACCCTTGTTTTTTGGAGTCTTGCCTTCCATGGAGGAGCTACCACATTGCAGAGTGACAGCATAAGGCCTTCTTCTCACAGGACCAAAAGGACACTTTATGTTTTCCTCAGTGGCCCTTCCTTCTGCTTTTCTAAAGATCATGGGCATAACTGTCCCAGTGGTCTTAGATTTTGAAATCCAAAGCTCTAAGGTGTTGTTTAGGCTTCTATGTTCTTCTTTGTCATGAACCTTTCCTAAGACACAGAATATACTAACTACCTTCTTAGAGAAGACAGATGGGGAAATGCTGAATGCAAAGCTTAATATCTTAAAAAAAAAGAAAAAAGTCCTGCATTAAATATTGAATCACTAATACATTGGTTTTAATAGCCTTGTGTCTTTGTAAGTCTATAGTCAAGTTCATGCTCAAATGAGCTACAACATACATATTATTTGCTAAGTCTATGTAGAAAAATGTATCATCCTTGAATGTCAGGCTCTATTAGAATTGTCTAGAAGGTTTAGCATAATTTATCACAGTGATGCCAAAAATTTGGAGAAGTTGAACAGCGACTGAAATCTCTAGTCTAGACAAAATTCTGATTCCCTTATTTTTGCAGGCATCTCTTCAGAAGTTCCAAGAGACATAATTAAAAATTTGGAGGTTCAGTTGTTATAAAAGTATAAACTGATGTCTTTCTAATGTCACAGCCAACTTTCTAAATATGTAGCATGGTGACTATCCTTTTTGATACTAAGAATGACAGGCAAGGTTTTTAGTAATGTTACCATGGGAACAATGGAGGGGCAGGATACCATTAGTTGCACTATAGTAATCTCTCTTCCTTTTATGATCCCAAGGCTCATCTAAGTCCAAGGAATTACCTTCTACCCCTCTTCCTATGAATATTCTTCAAAGACACAACTATCTTTCTTTCCCCACACTTTCCTCCTGGCCTCCAAATAGGGGCTGTATTGTGACATCCGTCAGCTGGTCCAGTTTATCAAGGAGGCCCATGGGAATGTCTTCAGGAGAGTGGCCCTCAGCGCTTTGCTTGACAGTGCTGAGAAGTTGGCACCAGGGAAAAAGGTGGAGGAAAATGAACCGGAATCTAAGCCTGGAAGAGGAAAAAGGTTGGAAGCTTGAGCTCTCTGAATGTGAGGGTTTGCCCAGTCTGTAGAATATAATGTCCTGTTGTCTTGTCCATGATGTGAAATTCCAGGGCAGGGATGAAGGACTGTCCTATAGGAGTGATACCACTGGCAGGGCCCAGGTGCAGCCTAGAAAACGGAAGAGTTTCCTTTTAAACAAATGCTGCCTCTGTATGAATCAGAGCTCAGTTGATCCCAAACTTTCATACACTTGAACCTTACTTCATAGCTCTTACTTATGTAGTAAAATGTTATCTATGTTTTAGTCCCTTCAATAGGTATCATTTATATTTTTTGTCCAGAAAGAAAAAGCAATTGCTGATACCATATCATTCTGTTCAGTAAGTAATATTTTTAACATGGTGAAAGATAAACAACTGAGACATGTCCAATTATGTTTTCTTCTAGTAAACATGAATTTAAGGGCTTTGCAGGTAGCTCAGTGGTAAAGATTCTGTCTGCCAATGCAGGAGATATGGGCTCACTTCTGGGTCAGGAAGATCCCCTGGAGAAGGAAATGGCAACCAATTCCAGTATTCTTGCCTAGGAAATTCCATGGACAGAGGAGCCTGGCAGGCTATAGTCCATGGGGTCACAAAGAGTTGGACATGACTTAGTGTCTAAACAACAATAAGAAACATGAATTTATTGTATGCCTGTTCTATAAGAAATGTCACTTATGAAGATTAAAAGAAATGCCTCAATTTAACATCCTGCCTGCAGTTACTGCCTCTGTGTGCAATGATGGCATTATAGTGTTCTCAGGCAATAATGCAGCTAGGTAGTAAGTTAAATGGTAGGACATAAATTCCATAGCACATAGACTCATGATGGTATAGGGGGTGTGCAGTCCATTTAGGTTGTCTGTAACAGTGTTTTGCTTTATGAAGTCTATGAATTACTGAGAAGTGGTGTCCTGCTCTGCTGTGATTGGTGGAATGCACCATTTGCACAGGTCAGAGGCGGGAAGCGTGGTGGATAAAGGCCCGGTGACCGCCGCACCTGAGGAATGTCGCAGCTTTATGTCCGGTCGCCCCTCACAGACTCCAGAGCAGTAAGTAGAATTAGCTTTGTCTCCAATGCAATGGGCTGAGCACTTCCCCCTAGAAGAAATTCTATTCCCCAAGCTGCTATTTACTTTTCCTATCTGCTGAACTTTTCCTTGCTTCTGCCCTTTACTTTTCATTCCCATGTGGCTTATCTCTACAGGCTCAAATCACAAGTAATCAACTTCATGCTTCCAGGAAGCCTCCCTCACTGCCTTTCCTATTTCCCGCCCCTACCCCACTCTGTCTTCCATGCACAATCTTGCAGGTAAATCTTGAAAAGTAGCATGTATAGCAGGTACGAGGGTGATGTCATCCAATTTCTTGCTTAAAATATCTCTTATAAATCACTTACAACTGTCAATAATTGAAGCTTTATCCAGAAATATATAAGATAATCTTCTCTCATGTCCAGCTTTACCTGAAACAGATTCATCCGTTTCATCTTGGTTCTCTCCAGAGATCCAGTCCACTGCCTCTGATATCAATTTATTTCCACTTTTGATAATGGCAATATCAAAAGCATCATGAAAATAGTGCCCCCAGAAAATGTTAGGATTATTGTAGAAACTAAATACAGTCTAGTTCTATGCAAGACTCATTTGTATTCATTCTTCTTTTGAGACCTATTTACTCGTAAGTGATGTTGATCAATACTTAAAATATGATCCTTTTAGTATGCCATTCTATCTCCCATAACCATTATTTAGTACAAAATGATTATTCTTCCAGAAATTCTGTAGGGTATTCTAGGTTTTATGGTATCCCCTCTGTACGGTCAAGGAAGTCATGTCATCACATAGGACCCTGGCAACCCACAACAAGCACGCAAAACCTTTAAGGAACAAAAGGCCTGCACAGTTCTTATAGCCCTTCAAAATTTTAGAAACTGCCCCTAAAATGAGTGGGTAAAAGTTGTTCAATTGCTCAGTCGTGTCCAACTCTCTGCAACCCCATGGACTGCAGCATGCCAGGCTTCCCTGTCCATCACCAATTCCCGGAGCTTGTTCACTCTTGTCCATCGAGTCAGTGATGCAAGTAAGGAGAAGGTAAATCAACTCCATGGGTCCAGCGACCATGTGAGTTTTTACTTAACTACTACAGCCCCAGTGCCTCAATGGGCCTTGCTGGGTCCATAGTAGGCTCTCAATATATATCAAGAATGAATGTATGACAGTCAATGAAAGGATGGACTTATTGAATTACCATTAAGCCTTTGTCTTCTTTAATTTCTATTCTCAAAATTGAAGTTTAGTTTTTCCTTTAAAGAAGTTTTTAAGGACATAGTAAAAACCCAAACATAAGTTCTAAGAGGAAAAAAAATGTGAAAGGCAAAGATTTGTCTGTAGCTGAATAACCAACCACAAGACTAGTTAAAAGTCCTTATATGCAGAATCTGTCCAAAAAAAATGAGAGAGGACTTTTTTCCCCCAAAATAACACTAACAACTATTGAGTTAATCTGAACAATAAGAATGATTTAATAAGTTAACTAGATTTAAAACATAAAACTATCTACCTTGATAGGTGATCTAGTTTCCTCAATTGCAGATACTCTCTTTCTGTAGTTTTATAAATACCACCTGATTTCTTAGCATTTAGCACATGTCTATTCTCTCCCTTGAGGAAAGATACATGTTTTAATATGCCTCTACATAGCAATTTGCACTTGGAGGGATGTCGTAGAATGTCAAGTATGGGAATTTCCCCTGATCCAAGTGGGCCCAGGAGATGAGCTGCCACATGTCCTCTGTTTAGCACTGAAGAAAGGTAGGTGGGTAATCTTGGCTCCTACTCTGTCTTCTCTCTCTCTGTTCCCATTCCCTCCCCTTCATACCCTTTGCTTCTCCATTTTCCCTCTTAAAAATCACATTAACTGAGTGATATTAAAAGCAGTTGTATGTGCCCGTTTCTCTGAAACTCATGATTGATACATACCCTTTGGACAAAGCTGATTTGGCACTTTATTGTAAAGCTGATCAATTATAGCTTCCCTGGATATTTCCCCACTCAGGCCACATAGTCAATACTCTCATGTTACACATTCTCTCAATGTTACACAATGTTACACAATACTCTCAATGTTACACATTCCCCAAAGATAAAAAATGCTTCATACACTGTGAGCATTTGATAAAATAACAGGGAAGTCAAATTTGGAAACACTGATTTAAATTCACACTGTAGGGCTTCCCTGGTGGCTCAGGCAGTAAAGAGTCCACCTGTAATGTGGGAGACCTGGGTTCGATCCCTGGTTTGGGAGTATCCCCTGGAGGAGGGCATGGCAACCCACTCCAGTGTTCTTGCCTGGAGAATCCCCATGGACAAAGAAGTCTGGTGGGCTATAGGCCATGAGGTCGCAAAGAGTTAGACATGACTGAGCGACTAAGCACCACAATATTTGAGAAGCAGAATGTCCTGAATGAAAATAATAATTAAAAATTTTGGGCTTCCCTGGTGGCTCAGTGTTGAAGAATCTGCCTGGCGATACAGGAGACAAGGGTTCAATCTCTTATCTGAGAAGATCCCACATGCCACAGGGCGACTAAGCCCGCATATCACAACTACTGAGCCTCGTGCTCTGGAACCCAGAAGCTACAACTGCTGAGCCCATGCACCGCAACTGCTGAAGCCTGTGTGCTGAGAGCCTGTGCTCCGCAACGAGGGTAGACAGCACGACGAGAAACCCTCCCACTGCAGCCAGAGAGTAGCCCTCACAGCAACAGAGACCGAGCACAGCCAGAAATGAATACATACAATTATTTTTAAAATGATAGCTAAAGGTTTTTATTACTCTCATGACATTTTGAGAGAGAAAACCTACATCCCTCGATAAATATCCCCAGAAAATGATTGCTTTTATACAGTACTATCAAATTTTAGGTAGATCCCAGGTATAACCCCAATGCTTATAAATAAATCATTACCTAAAACCCCCAAAACAAATTTCATCATATGTTACTCTTTTCTCTAACCTTTTCTTTCCAAATGACTAAAGTAATATATGTTGATCAAGTTGCCAAATGTGGAAAACACACACACAAAAACATAGAGAAAAATAATTTTAAAATCAAAATACCTTCAACCACTGTCAACATTTGGTATATTATGTTGGATACACATTTGAGCATGTGTACACACAAGTTTACACACAGACACATAATCACATATGTGCTTCTTTAAAAAAATTAACCTGATGATAACCTGCTTAATCCATTTATTTGACCACTGCCTTTTAACTTTACAATATATCATGAATGTACCCCTTTTCATTAGTCTTATGAAAATAGCATTTTAATGACTATGGAGGGTGCCATCTTACGGAAGTCCCAGAATTTCTTCGACTCTTTGCCTAGAATTGAATATTGAAATTGTTTCCAGTGTTTTAACATTGGCCCAAAATCTCAGTGAGCATCTAACATCTTAGTATGTTGTTCCATCATTTCCTGGGAATAACTTCCTGGAAGTTGAATTTCTGTGTCCTTGTTGTAGACATAGGCTTTACATCACATATTACCAAATTACCTTCCAGAAAGGTAAAATCATTCTACCTCACCATGACTGTATCATAGTACCCTTGCTTTCTCTCCATCTCCCTACCCCTTCTTAATCTTTGTCTTTTTAATGAGTGAAAATAGGGATCTGATTTCAACTGGCCCTTTTTTTGTTAATACCTAATGAAATTAAACTCTGTATTACCATTGGCCACTTGTCTTTCTCCTCTTGTGAAATGCCCTAGTCAAAAATCGCTTTGGCAGTGTTCCCATTTGTCTTATTAAGTCAGACTAAACTTTTTTTTTTACTTTTAAGACTTAAGATTCTTTGACATAAGAACGGTAAATAATCAGGCATCATAAAAATAACAGTGAAAAATTATGGTATGATGCATTCCCTGGGTGTGGTGATTATATTTTATTTATTCATGCATTCAAATATTTGTACGGTCCTGAGGTGGAGATGAGGGTGGAATATGGTATGACACACTGCTCAGGGAACTTCAAAGAAAAAGTTAAATATTTACTGACACTGTAAGTGTTTTTTTATGACCCACACTCGCAGACGATTACCTGCAATAATATTTAGTCTTACATTATGGTTGAAACAAAATGATGACCTCAACTTGACAGCTGAGCTGTAACTATTCTCAGAAAGAGCTCAGGGAGTCAAGCTGGGTCTTCTGCCTTCCATTCCGACTCTGCCCCTTGCTAATCCCAGCCCATCACAGGTCATCCTGCATGATTTGCCTCCATGTCACTGACAGGAGGTTGAAAGAGAGTTAAGAGACTTTCACATGTGTTGTCAGACATTTAATCATCCCCTTGCCTGCTTTCAGCGATGAACAAATGCAAGGGGGAAACCTGGGGCGAAAAGATTTCTGGCGCAAGATGTTCAAATCCCAGAGTGCGGCGAGCGACACCAGCAGCCAGTCTGAGCAAGACACTTCAGAATGCACCACCGCCCATTCAGGGACCACCTCTGATAGGCGCGCCCGCTCCCGGTCCCGCAGGATTTCACTCCGGAAGAAGCTTAAACTTCCCATAGGTAAAAGTATGTCTTTTTTATTTTATGGATTCTCTTATTCCCTGCCATGTCCTCAGATCAGCTCATAATCAGAACAGAGCAATGCATGGGAAAGTAGAGAAAGGGGAAGCTTTCAAGTCACAAACCCTAGGGTGATTCATTCATTCATTCATTTCTTTCAGCAGGTATTTCTCAAACCTTTACTGTGAGCTTCTAGGGTGTGCAAACACTGTGCTAAACTTCAGTGATTAAATGATGAGCAGCATTTCACAATGTCTGACTTTGCTGAACTTACAATCTATGAGGGGTGGCAACCACTAAAGCAGATCATTATACAACAAAGTATAGTTGCAAGCTATGAATTTTATGAAGGAAATCTACATGGTGCTGTGAAAGCATGCAATAGCAAGACCCAATCTAAATAGGAAGAGGAGACAGAAATCAGGGAAGGCATCCTGAAGCAAGTGACATTAATATCTGCAGAGTACTTGGGAGAAGGAGGAAGGAGAGCACTCCAAGTGGTAGCAATGCAATATGCAAAGGTATTAGGAGGGAGGGACATGGAAGAACTGAGACAAGAGCATCTCTATGACAATGGTGGAGCCATAGAGACCAGAGTATTGTGGGCCTTGCAGGTCACCTGGCTCTTCATCTTTTAGCCCTACAGAGGCCAGATGGGATGTTGAACAGGGGGGTAACATAAGCCATAAGCAAGTAGATTTTTTTTCTAGAAGATCACTGCATGGAAAACATACTGGAGGCAGCATGAGTGGATAAGGGAGATCAGATAGAAAGCTGCATTATGGTCCAGGTATAAGTAACAGTAGCTTAGACTGGGTGGTGACCATGTAGACGGAAAGAAATGGACATATTTGAAAGATACTTAGGAGGTAAAATCGACAGGACTTAATGGAAGATGTGAAATTTGACAAGGACTACATGGATTACACTTTTAATCACCCAAGAGGCCCAGGTTCTTTTTGTCCTGATCTTAGTCATGTGATCTTATGGTCCAACAGTGAATGTTTTGGTTCAAAGCATGTACATTTTGAAAACAATTTTTGTTCACTTTTGTTTACATTGGTCCTGTAATTTTCATTGCTTTTTGGGCCCATGCCAACATTTTTGTCTAATCCATTTGGGAGAAAATGCTATAATGGTCTAATTTTTAAAAAAATTATTAACTAGGAAACTGGCTGAAACGCTCGTCTCTCTCGGGCCTGGCAGACGGCGTGGAAGACCTCCTGGACATCAGTTCTGTGGACCGCCTGTCTTTCATCAGGCAAAGCTCCAAGGTAAACAGGACGTTACTTACGTAAGGGGATGTTGTAGTCACTAATAGAAAAATGTCAGGGCTGAGAAGTGCAAAACACCTGGAGGGGCTGAAGAAATTCTCTTCACGTTTAGTAAGTTTGGGGAACTTAAATGAACTATGGAAACTATGATGCCTTAGTATTCAGATCAGATCAGTCGCTCAGTTGTGTCCAACTCTTTGCTACCCCATGAATCGCAGCATGCCAGGCCTCCCTGTCCATCAACTCCCGGAGTTCACTCAGACTCACGTCCATCGAGACAGTTATGCCATCCAGCCATCTCATCCTCTGTCGTCCCCTTCTCCTCCTGCCCCCAATCCCTCCTAGCATAAGAGTCTTTTCCAATAAGTCAACTCTTCGCATGAGATGGCCAAAGTACTGGAGTTTCAGCTTTAGCATCATTCCTTCCAAAGAAATCCTAGGGCCGATCTCCTTCAGAATGGACTGGTTGGATCTCCTTGCAGTCCAAGGGACTCTCAAGAGTCTTCTCCAACACCACAGTTCAAAAGCATCAATTCTTTGGCGCTCAGCCTTCTTCACAGTCCAACTCTCACATCCATACATGACCACTGGAAAAACCATAGCCTTGACTAGACGAACCTTTGTTGGCAAAGTAATGTCTCTGCTTCTCAATATGCTATCTAGGTTGGTCATAACCTTCCTTCCAAGGAGTAAGCGTCTTTTAATTTCATGGCTGCAGTCACCATCTGCAGTGATTTTGGAGCCCAGAAAAATAAAGTCTGACACTGTTTCCACTGTTGCCCCATCTATTTCCCATGAAGTGATGGGACCGGATGCCATGATTTTCGTTTTCTGAATGTTGAGCTTTAAGCCAACTTTTTCACTCTCCACTTTCACTTTCATCAGGAGGCTTTTTAGTTCCTCTTCACTTTCTGCCATAAGGGTGGTGTCATCTGCATATCTGAGGTTATTGATATTTCTCCCGGCAATCTTGATTGCAGCTTGTGTTTCTTCCAGTCCAGCGTTTCTCATGATGTACTCTGCATATAAGTTAAATAAACAGGGTGACAATATACAGCCTTGACGTACTCCTTTTCCTATTTGGAACCAGTCTGTTGTTCCATGTCCAGTTCTAACTGTTGCTTCCTGACCTGCATACAAATTTCTCAAGAGGCAGATCAGGTGGTCTGGTATTCCCATCTCTTTCAGAATTTTCCACTGTTTATTGTGATCCACACAGTCAAAGGCTTTGGCATAGTCAATAAAGCAGAAATAGATGTTTTTCTGGAACTCTCTTGCTTTTTCAATGATCCAGCAGATGTTGGCAATTTGATCTCTGGTTCCTCTGCCTTTTCTAAAACCAGCTTGAACATCAGGAAGTTCACGGTTCACATATTGTTGAAGCCTGGCTTGGAGAATTTTGAGCATTAGTTTACTAGAGTGTGAGATGAGTGCAATTGTGCGGTAGTTTGAGCATTCTTTGGCATTGCCTTTCTTTGGGATTGGAATGAAAACTGACCTTTTCCAGTCCTGTGGCCACTGCTGAGTTTTCCAAATGTGCTGGCATATTGAGTGCAGCACTTTTACAGCATCATCTTTCAGGATTTGGAATAGCTCAACTGGAATTCTATCACCTCACTAGCTTTGTTCGTAGTGATGCTTCCTAAGGCCCACTTGACTTCACATTCCAGGATGTCTGGCTTTAGGTCAGTGATCACACCATTGTGATTATCTGGGTCGTGAAGATCTTTTTTGTACAGTTCTTCTGTGTATTCTTGCCATCTCTTCTTAATATCTTCTGCTTCTGTTAGGTCCAATCACAGAAAGGAAAACAGTGACAAAAACTTTAAATAAAATTGTAACGCAGCTATAAAGAGGTATATAGCTATTTGTGCTCGTGCTCAGTTGTGTCTGACTCTTTGTGACCCGGTGGACTATAGTCCACCAAACTCTTCCCCCCATGAAATTTTCCAGGCAAGTATACTGGAGTGGGTCGCTGTTTCCTCTTCCAGGGGATTTCTGGGCCCAGGGTTCGAACTTGTGTCTCCTACATTGGCAGGCAGATTCTTTACCACTGAGTCACCTGGGAAGCCCATATAGATATTAATTCCCAGCTACTTTTAACACACTTGAAATCCTCACATTTTGAGATCCTGTCGAAGGACACATAACTGTACAATGTGCATAGATTTCTTTTATACACACACAGAGTTTATCTTTGTTCCCTCCTTTTCCTACCATCTGAACCATTCTCCCCATTGACAAGAACAAAGAAGCTCAGGGTGATTTTTCCCACTTATGGCCTTCATCTGTTAAGCATCTTAGTAGCCTGCAGTTTGGAAAAGGTCATAATTCTTACTGAAAGCATTTCTGATGAGAATCTTTCTTGTGACTGGTTTGTGGTCTGCTCACAGTAATTGTTGGTGTGTGATAGAAGTTACATTCCTTTATATACAATTTGCCTAAACTTTTTCTTCTTAGATCTCACTAAAACCAATTTTCTTCTGTTTCAAAAATAATGTTTTTAAATTATAAAAAGAATATAGCAATATTATGAGACATTTAGAAGATATATTTGTAATTCCTCCTTCATATTCTTTTTATTAAAATTTGGCCAAGTATTTGAGAGTCTGTGAAGTATATAGCTTCTTTGCTTTGCTGTAAACACATTTTAAGCATTAGAGGAGAAAGCATGTTATTGCACTTTAATTATAGGACACCTTGTGAATTCATTTTTACTGATTCTTGCATAGAGATTTGAAATCTTCTATTTGGCTGTCTTTTACTTTCATCTGATTCTCAGCTGTGGTGTTTTTTATAAAGGATGAATATGACTTGTTCATAAATTTGAGTTTGGACTTTAGCAGAATTAAACTCTAAGACTATCTCAATTATTTGCTAAACTATTTTCACAGTGCCCAATTATTTTACTTTCAATCTATGATCAAGACTCTCCTTCAAAGTATAGTTGTAAGTGATGTCTTTTTTGGTACGTGGAAATAAACTCTACAAACTAGTTAATCAGATATGGAAATTGGAAAAAATGAAGTGACTTTTATATTATAAACAAATTATTTTTCAAGGTAAAGGTTAAGTTCAGTTCAGTCGCTCGTCGTGTTTGACTCTGTGACGTCATAAACCCCAGCACGCCAGGCCTCCCTGTCTATCACCAACTGCCGGAGTCTACCCAAAACCATATCCATTGGGTCGGTGATGCCATCCAACCATCTCATCCTCTGTCATCCCTTTCTCCTCCTGCCCTCAATCTTTCCCAGAATCAGGGTCTTTTCAAATGAGTCAGCTCTTCACATCAGGTGGCCAAAGTATTGAAGTCTCAGCTTCAACATCTGTCCTTCCCATGAACACCCAGGACTGATCTCCTTAGGATGAACTGGTGGGATCTCCAAGGGACTCTCAAGAGTCTCCTCCAATACCACAGTTCAAAAGCATCAATTCTTCAGCGTCAGCTTCCTTTATAGTCCAACTCTCACATCCATACATGACCACTGGAAAAACCATAGCCTTGACTAGACGGAACTTTGTTGAAAAAGTAATGTCTCTGCTTTTTAATATGCTGTCTAGATTGGTCATAACTTTCCTTCCAAGGAGCAAGTGTCTTTTAATTTCATGGCTGCAATCACCATCTGCAGTGATTTTGGAGCCCAGAAAACTAAAGTCAGCCACTGTTTCCACTGAATCCCCATCTATTTACCATGAAGTGATGGGACTGGATGACATAATCTTAGTTTTCTGAATGTTAAGCTTTAAGCCAACTTTTTCACTCTCCTCTTTCACCTTCATCAAGAGGCTCTTTAGTTTTTCTTCACTTTAAGCCATAGGGGTGGTGTCATCTGCATATCTGAGGTTATTGATATTTCTCCCAGCAATCTTGATTCCAGCTTGTGCTTCCTCCAGCCCAGCGTTTCTCACGATGTACTCTGCATATAAGTTAAATAAGCAGGGTGACAGTATACAGCCTTGACGTACTCCTTTTCCTATTTGGAACCAGTCTGTTGTTCCATGTCCATTTCTACCTGTTGCTTCCTGACCTGCATATAGGTTTCTCAAGAGGCAAGTCAGGTGGTCTGGTAGTCCCATCTCCTTCAGAATTTTCCACAGTTTATTGTGATCCACACAGTCAAAGGCTTTGGCATAGTCAATAAAGCAGAAATAGATGTTTTTCTGGAACTCTCTTGCTTTTTCCATGATCCAGCAGATGTTGGCAATTTGATCTCTGGTTCCTCTGCCTTTTCTAAAACCAGCTTGAACATCTGTAAGTTCACAGTTTACATATTGTTGAAGCCTGGCTTGGAGAATTTTGAGCATTACTTTAGTAGCATGTGAGATGAGTGCAATTGTGCGGTAGTTTGAGCATTCTTTGGCATTGCCTTTCTTTGGGATTGGAATGAAAACTGACCTTTTCCAGTCCTGTGACCACTGCTGAGTTTTCCAAATTTGCTGACAAATTGAGTGCAGCACTTTCACAGCATCATGTTTTAGGATTTGAAATAGCTCAACTGGAATTCTATCACCTCCACTAGCTTTGTTCAAAGTGATGCTTCCTAAGGCCCACTTGACTTCACATTCCAGGATGTCTGGCTTTAGGTGAGTGTGAGTGATCACACCATTGTGATTATCTGGGTCGTGAAATTCTTTTTTGTACAGTTCTTCTGTGCATTGTTGCCACCTCTTCTTAAGATCTTCTGCTTCTGTTAGGTCCATACCATTTCTGTCCTTTATGGAGCCCATCTTTGCAGGAAATGTTCCCTTGGTATCTCTGATTTTCTTGAAGACATCTCTAGTTTTTCCCATTCTATTGTCTTCCTCTATTTCTTTGCATTGATCACTGAGGAAGGCTTTCTTATCTCTCCTTGCTATTCTTTGGAACTCTGCATTCAAATGGGTATAACTTTCCTTTTCTTCTTTGATTTTGGCTTCTCTTCTTTTCATAGCTGTTTATAAGTCCTCCTTAGACAGCCATTTTGCTTTTTTTGCATTTCTTTCTCTTGGGGATCGTCTTGATCCCTGTCTCCTGTACAATGTCATGAACCTCTGTCCATAGTTCATCAGGCACTCTGTCTATCAGATATAGTCCCTTAAATCTATTTCTCACTTCCACTGTAGAGTCATAAGGTGTTTGATTTAGGTCATACCTGAATGGTCTAGTGGTTTTCCTCATTTTCTTCAATTTAAGTCTGAATTTGGCAATAAGGAGTTCATGATCCGAGCCACAGTCAACTCCCTGTCTTCTTTTTGCTGACTGTATAGAGCTTCTCCATCTTTGGCTGCAAAGAATATAATCAGTCTGATTTCTGTGTTGACCATCGGGTGATGTCCATGTGTATAGTCTTCTCTTGTGTTGGAAGAGGGTGTTTGCTATGACCAGTGCATTCTCTTGGCAGAACTCTTTTAGCCTTTGCCCTGCTTCATTCTGTACTCCAAGGCAAATTTGCCTGTTATTCCAGGTGTTTCTTGACTTCCTACTTTTGCATTCCAGTCCCCTGTAATGAAAACATCTTTTGGGGGTGTTAGTTCTAGAAGGTCTTGTAGATCTTCATAGAACCATTCAACTTCAACTTCTTAAGCATTACTAGTTGGGGCATAGACTTGGATTACTGTGATATTTAATAGTTTTCCTTGGAAACAAACAGAGATCATTCTGTATTTTTTGAGATAGCATCCAAGTACTGCATTTCAGGCTCTTTTGTTGACTATGATGACTACTTCATTTCTTCTAAGGTAAAGGTTAGTATAAACACAAAGAAGTTCTTTTGAGTTAAGTTATCTGACTTCTTGTTTTTTTTTCTTAGGTCAAATTCACCAGTGCCGTGAAGCTTTCTGAAGGTGGGCCAGGGAGTGGAATGGAAAATGGAAGAGACGAAGAGGAAAATTTCTTCAAACGTCTTGGTAAATGTCACTTGGCCTAAGAATTGCATGCAACTTTCATTACATGAAACAAATATTTGATTAAATTAAATGATCTACTTTATATTTTCCTTGATTTCTTAATAATTTTTTCCTCATATATATGTTGCTTGCATTACTCTTCACTAAGTCATGCCTGACTCTTTGTGACCCCATGGATTGCAGCCTGCCAGGCTTCTCTGTCCATAGGATTTTCCAGGTAGAATACTAGAGTGGGTTGCCATGTCCTATTCCAGGGGAGCTTCCCAATCCAGGGATCGAACCTGCATCTCCTGGATCTCCTGCATTGACAGGAGGATTCTTTACCACTGTGCCATGTGGCAAGCCGTACCCTTTAGAGGCTTGTATATACATCTCTGTTAACCATTTGGTTTAACACATATTAGTGGATGTTCTACTGTGTTCCTCATTCCCTAGTGGGCCCTGGATTAACAAAGAATAAGGCACAGGCTTTTCTTCTGCTGTTCTGTCCTTTATTAAAAATCCGAGAGCTTTAAAGAACCTTCAGATATCCTTTTATCCACCCACCTATCTACTTAGGAATACTGCACAGTAAATCCCTGACAGGTGGCCAGCCACCCTCTGAGCACTTCCACTGAGGGGGAGCTTATGACTGTACAAAGCAATCTGTTCCAGAACTAGACAGTTTTCATTGTTAGAAAGACTTTCCTTATATTCTGAAAATATACTTATCCATAAATTTGACTCACTGGTCTAGTTTTGGTATCTCTAGCTGCACTCCGCCCCCCACCCCCACCCACCCCCCCCCCCCCGCTGCCCACACACACACACACACTCATACACTCATTCATACACACATTGCTAGTTTCACCTATTATCTATTTCATGTTCTCTCTTTTGATCTCACTTCTGCTGGTTAAATATTGTTGATTCCTTTTGTTTTACTTACATAGAAATGTCTCTAGATCTATCACCATCCCGATTCTATTTTACTGTGAATCAGAATTAGATGATATGATTTCAAAATGGGGTGCTTCAGATGGAATGTAATACACTATATTTGACTTTAGTCACTGTAATAGATAGTGTAACTGTTAAGCACCAGGGGTATAACCAGTAGATGAATACAATTGAAGAGTGCATTGTCTGTTTTCACATCACAGAGTTGGTTTGTGTTGAATTTGGGATTAGCCTTTGCCAGTTGTCCTTTACATGAATAAATATCATGTATTATTTTGATGTAGCTATTATTAATTCTTCATCTCAGAATAAATGATATGTATTGTTTCATTAACATGAAGGGTAGTTAAGTCACTTACCCAGGAAGGAAATTAAGAGATAGGACCCAAAACAAGTTAAATTCTGAATCTTCTATACAATTGTGCTATAAAAATCCATCAGCAGGGACTTCCCTGGACAGCTCCTAGAAAACATATAGTTGACTTATTGATTGACAACTTGTGGCTACAGTTTTCGGCCAATGATACATTTAATATACTAATGATCAGCAAGAACTTTCCCACATTATTGCAAAAACATCACCAGACTTTACCAAAAAATTATCTCACTGATACCTTTATAACTCTGTCAAAAGGAGGAAAGTAATTTAGTTTAACATGATATTTTCTTCATGAAACCAAGTGGTTCCTTTTTGTTTGTTTGTTTGTTTGGTTGTGTTTTGTCTTTTTAGTGATCCTCTCTATCTAATTCTCTGTTACAGAATTTGGCTAGGCATACATACATCAAGGGGCTTCCCAGGTGGTGCTAGTGGTAAAGAACCTGCCTGCCAATGAAGGAGATGTAAGAGATGTGGGTTTAATCCCTGGGTTGGGAAGATTCCCTGGAGCAGGAAATGGCAACTCATTCCAGTATTCTTGCTTGGAAAATCCCATGGACAGAGGAGCTGGGCAGGCTACAGTCCATAGGGTCATGAAAGGTCAGGTCTGTGGTTTCAAGAATCTTCCTATTAATTGGGAACTTTGTCATTTTCAGTCCTCTTGCACTCTTTCCACTCATATTTCAGAGAAGATGCATCTAATGTTCAAAGTTGTTAGTATTATAAATAGATTTTTGTGGTGGTTGTTTGAGAAGGAAGTGTGGAACTAAACTACATTCTCTAAATGTGTGCTGTGTTAGCTGGATGTCATTTGACTAGTACTGTGATTGCATCTTCAGGTCCTTTCTGTGCACTGGAGTGTAATTTGATGGAACTGAGACATAACCTCAGAGAGTCGGGTCTCTCACATTGGTTGCCTTCTTAATGAAGCTTTTCTGTACTTTCCCATTTGTGAATTTTTCTCTTTAGTAGAAAAGAAGAAAGCATGATTGAGTTGTTTATCTCCCTTTCCTTCTTCAAGTAATAGGTCAATATTTTTATTCTTACTCTTATTCCAAACATGTTATCATTAGTCTCGCTCATGCACCTTAGTTTCTTCTGGATTTTGTGTTTTTCTCACCACTGTTCTTACAGACTTCAGCCATTGTTTCACGTACTCTTTATATTTCATTCACAAATAGAAAAGACCTGATACAAAATAGTCACACATCCTGAGTCTAGGGTGAGTTTGCGTCAACAGTACCCACAATACAGTCTCTATCTGTGTGTCTAGAAGACAAAATGATAAAAATCTGGAACTGATTCTGGGATATTTAATGTGTTTTTGACTGAGAAAAGAATGTGGTTTGTACATCATCATTCTTTGTCCATAATCTCTGGCTTGTTAAAAATTTTTAAAGTATTCTATGAGATAATTCTTTTGGAATGTTTTGCAAGAGACAGATATCCCCAGCTATTCTGAAAAATCAAAACAACATTATCTGCTCATCTGAGTACATTGTATTTTGCAACAACTGCCATCCTTGACCTTGTAAACATCTTAACTTTGAACCTGTTTTTGCTTTTTATTTCTTTCTTTTCCTTTTTCTAATACTTTGCAATCTGTGAATAGATGATCACTACACATCCATTATAGATGCATTGTCCATTTCTTTCTCATTTAAATTACTTTAATTACCTATTTTCTCTGTTTCTTTAAAGTTGTTGAAGAAAGCAAATACCAAACATTCTAACTCTCGGTTTCAATGCAGTACCCTAACTTCACTGGGTTAAGATAAAATGAATATGTGGTTGAATTTTTTAATCTAAGATTTTATTCAACAAATGAAAACTACATTTACTGAACATTTACAGAACTGAAATTACATTCAGAGACCAGCCATCTTTTTCTTCTGTATTTTCCTATTTGCTAAGAATATTTCATTTTAGAAATCATATTGTCTCTATTTGAAGGAAGATATTTCATTAACTAAAACAATGTTTTTTCCCCCCAACTGACCAGGAAAATTGATGACTTCTTTGTGCTCAGCTCTGTCATGAATTGTATGGAAAATGCTTCTTAAAGAAATACTAGATTTTAAAACGTCCTTGAGATCTAGCAACTTTTTGGAAATACATCCTATGTAAATTATACATCAGTAAATTTAATGTAAAAAAATAGTCAATAAGTGTAACTAGAATGTATTGAGACTAAAATATTACTCATGATGGAGCAAGCCAAGAGGCATCCTTACATTCTAGTAAATGTATATAAAAGATTAATAAGGAAGAGGTACATTTTATAAGCAAATTACTTTTAATGTTTCTTTCAGTATCACAATATGAAAGGTCAACAGGGTGCAACTGGACAGTCTGTATCATGTACAGTGTTGATTAATTTCTTACAGTAAATTTTACTGAAAAAATCACAACCTTCAGCAGGATGTAAAAGTCTTCAACATAAACATTTGGGTATTCTAAAACATAGTGTGGCCTGGTGGGAAGAGAACAGGCTGTTTGTTACCAGTTTGGATTTGAATTCTGACCTTATCACTTTCTGTTGCATGAACTTAAACAGAGCTAATTCTCCTGTCCTTTCCTCTTTATCTCTCTGTTTCTATTCCTTCTCATTCTCTCTTTTAAAAATCATTTTAAAGATCTATCTTATATAGCTGTTACAAAAAAATAAAATAAATTATAAAATCTCTCATACAGTACTTGACACATACTAAGTGCTCAAAGAGTTAGTAAATATATTGTTATCTATTAACACTATATGGGCTTCCCAGCTGGCACTAGTGGTAAAGAACCTACTTGCCAGTGCAAGAGACATAAGAGATACAGGTTTGATCCCTGGGTCAGGAAGATTCCCTGGAGGAGGGCATGACAACCCACTCAAGTATTCTTGCCTGGAGAATCCCATGGACAGAGGAGCCTTGTGGGCTACAGTCCACATGATCACAGAAACCAGACATGACTGAAGCAACTTGGCTCACAAGCACATTAATGCTATATAGATACAATGGAAATTTTCCATTGTAAATAGCTTTTACTCACAGCATGATCCTTACATCCTGGACTTGTGGGGTTTTTACCAAATGTGCATTGTCTGTGAATGATTCTTCACAGAATAGATTCTTACCAACAATGATTGTTTTGATCACTTCTGTTTTCATTATTTTATTTATACTTCTTAACTGTGTTGTTTCTGAAGTTCTTTCTATCAAAATGATACTTTCTTGGGAATTCCCTGAAGGTTCAGTGGTTAGGACTCTGCAGGGGGCAGAGATTCGATCCCTGGTTGGGAAATGAAGATCCTGTATGCCACCTGGCGTGGCCAAAAAAAAAAAAAGGAAAGGGAGACTTTCTTTAGTAATATTGAATATATATTTTTAGAAGTAATTATCTTGTCAAAAAATATTGAAAAAATGGTCATATATTTATTCTTAATGCTTCCTTTAATAAAATGATGAAAACTTTAAATTGGTTGAATAAGAATAAATTTTTTGACCATCCAGTCTATCTTATACATTAGTTCTATTACAAATTTGAGAGTTATCACTTAATGTATCTTAAATCTTAATTATGGTAAGAAATAATGGAACAATTTGATTCACTGAAAAGAAAAATCTTATTATTTGGGAATCTATCTTAAATTCAAAGTTTAAATTTAGGTACAATTAAAGTTATAAATATTTAATGAATGAGATATCCTGTGGCATGTGTATCTATTAAAGGACTGTATAAAAATGATTAATAAAGTTATATATAGATAGGAAAAATAACAGGAAGTTACCTGTTCTAATGGTTTTGCTTATGTTCAATGAGTAAATAGAATAGTATTTTGAAAGACAGCTGTCTGAAGACGATGTTGTCCAGGAAATGTTTGTTCATTATTTGTAGCTTCTAGCTATGCCTTTTTAGGACCATTTGAAATTCTGTCTTCTGAAATTTTTTCCACCTTCAGATTCTTTTTGTGCTACTTCCTTTTGCATTTGATACAAAATATACTTACACTAACTAGAAAAAAAATACTGAAGATGCTGAATATGGAATTTTTATTCTAGAATATTTATACTTGAAACACACCCATAAGGAATGAAATATAGGAAATGTTGATAATGATATTTTCATCATATTCTGAGCCATTTTTGTACTTAATGAAAATGTTCAAACATAGACAAAGAGTAAAAAGAGTGGTCCAATGGATTCCAAATATCTATCACCCACTTGTAATAATGAAAAAATTTTTTTGCAATTTGCTTCATCTTATTTTTTAATGTTTTAGAACAAATTCCACACATCATATAATTTCACACCTATATAATTCAGCATGATACTGAGATATTTTGAAAGCTGTTGACCAGAATTTGGTAATTATTTTTAGATAATGCCATAATTTTTTAGCTTGCGGTAATAAATCCAAGGGAATCTGTTCCCCAAGCTTGAACTGCTTTCAAAGAATGAAACACAGGTGCTCACCGTTTCCACTAGTACACATGATGGCTGACATCCCTATATGCGGCACACTATCATGGTAATCCAAGCTCACAACTATAAATACCACCCTCTTATTTACAAAGAATGCAAGTAATTAAAAGGATAAGTCTAACTCTGGATTTGACTTTTGAGTGCAAATTTGTGAACATTAGTGTTTATTAACAGGAACAAATTACTCACCATATATCCTGCAACTACCAGTTATGACACGCTTGCATGTAGGGCACTTTAGTGGAGAGCAACAGCTATAAGAGCCACTTTTTTGCTGAGGCAGCGAGTGGGAAAGTGGGGCAGTGCTTGGGCGGGATTAAGGGACTTTTTATAGAAGAGGTGAGAAAGCCATTTCCTATAATGGCATCTGTGACTTAGTGAGGACCTGGGGTTGGCAACACTGCAAATGAATGGTGTCAGTATACATTAAGCCATGCACGAGATCAGCCTCCTGCGGGTATATTCTGAAGTGTGAAGAGTCCTTTTCAAAACCATGGGAGGCAATCTGGGCTTGGTTTTTAAAAGTATACTCAATATTATATGAGATTATATATATTACATATAATATAATATATATTATATAAGAGAAACTAAATATTATATATATACGTGTGTATACACAAACACACACACATATACTAGAAATTATCAAAAAGCTATGAGATATTTAGGTTGTTTTAAAAAAGAATTGTTCAGTTGCTTAGTTGTGTCCTACTCTTTGTGACCCTGTGGACTGCAGCAGGCCAGGCTTTCCTGTCCTTTGCCATCTCCCACAGTTTGCTCAAACTCATATCCATTGAGTTAGTGATGCCATCCAACCATCTCATCCTCTGTTACCCGCTTCTCCTCCTTCCTTCAATCTTTCCCAGCTTTAGAGTCCTTTCCAGTGAGTCGGCTCTTTGCATCAGGTGGCCAAAGTATTGGAGCCTCAACATCAATCCTTCCAATGAATATTCATGATTGGTTTCCTCTAGGGAAAAGTACCTGGGGTTAAAAAACAGATGAAAAACAGTGCTTTGTGTTTTCCTTCCTTAATGTGCGATCCTTAGACTTCCTGTATTAAAATCATGTCACATGTTTGTTAATATTCATAGCCCCCAGACCTATGGAATCAAAACCTCTAGCAATAGAACCTGATATTATGCATTTTAAGGAACTCCATACAGATTCTCATTCTTATGCAGCTTAACTGGAAAAATAAGTGAAGAAAAATAAGTGGTTCCCAAACCTCTGATTACTGTGTGGTATCAAGCTGGCAGCGTCCTTATCATCTGTGAGGCTTTACAAAACCCACATTCTCATGCTCCTTCCAGAGACACTGGTTCTGAAGTTCTGAATAAGATTCAAAACTTCCCAGATAATTCTGATGCACAGCCAGGTTTGGAAATCTTAGAATTAAATGAACACTTCCCAAGTCCTTTACAACTCTCATTGTCAATGATTATTTGCATTGGCACCAAGATACCAGGATATTGTCTTTGATATAAGTTTTTTGTAACAGATCTGAAATTGCATAGTGATTTTACATCTTCCATAAAAACAGAATTTAGCTGTTGATTACAGGAAGAATTTTTTAAAATAATCCCCTTAGCAGTGTTAGGGAAGAGACCTGGTATCAAAATGATTGGACCCTATATTCCCTGGTGGTACAGATGGTAAAGAATCTGCCTGCAGTGCCAGAGAGCTGGGTTCAACTGGATTGGAAAGATCCCCTGGAGAAGGGAACGACTACTCACTACAGTATTCTTGCCTGGAGAATTGCATGAACTTAGGAGCCTGGAGGGCCTACAGTCCATGGGGTCACTTAAAGAGTCGGACATGGCTGAGCGACTAACTCTGAATTTTATATTTATCTTTTTAATTTTTAATCTTTAAGATTTATTTTATTGACACATAGTTGATTTAAAATGTGTTAATTTCTACTATATAGCAAAGTGATTCAGTTATACATATATTTATACATTATATTTCACATTCTTTTTCATTATGGTTTATCACAGGATATTGAATATAGTTCTCTGTGCTGTACAGTAAGACCTTGGTGTTTATCCATTCTGTATATAATAGTTTACATGTGCTAATCCCAAACTCCCAGTCCACCCCTCCCTCACGCTCTTCCCCCTTGGCAACCATGACTCTGTTCTCTATGGATTGGACCCTATATTTAAATAGTTGTGTAACACCCCGTATTTACATACGCAGTGTGTCACCAGAGTCTTAAAAGTCAAGGCATGTCCAAATCAAACATTAGATAGAGAGGAGGGAGGTGTAGTTCAAGAAAATGTTCTCAGGACAACACTACAGAAAATAGATTGTTGAAACTTGAAAGCTCTTTTAAAATTTACAATCATTACACTCTCTCTCCTTCTTTCTTCCAACATGGGAAAACCCCCACAGGTTGCCACAGTTTTGATGACCATCTGCCTTCCAACCAAGATGGCGGAAAAAGCAAAAACGTGGTGAATCTTGGAGCAATCCGACAAGGCATGAAGCGCTTTCAGTTTCTGTTAAACTGCTGTGAGCCAGGGACAATTCCTGATGCATCGATCTTGGCAGCTGCCTTGGATCTTGTAAGTTGTTGCAAGAATTTTCTCACCCTGTACTCCGTTCCAGTTAATTCTGCTAATGGAGGAAAGCATGAATCCCTAATCCTAACCTTAACTATGGATTTATGTTTTGGCCTTATTTTTTCCCCTCAGCATTAGTGGGAAAAGGAGGGAAAAGGTGGTGAGGTAAAAGAAGAAAAGAAATTGAGGAAAATTCTTAGTAAATAAATTCTATATAGCATCATAATTTAAAGTTTATGAATCTTTTAAATATAATACATAAATTAAAATATATAAAATATATTCTGTATAGCATCATGATTAAAAGTGTATGAGTTACATTCCAGAACAGTATGAGACTTCCTGGCTTAAAATCTCCCTAACATCTGTTAGCCAAACACTGTAAAATGAGATTAAATGTAATAAGAGTAATAATAATATTATGTCTACCTCCTAGGGCTAGTGTGAGGATTAAATGAGATACTGGATATAAAGTCTTCAGCGCAATGCCTGAAATATGGCAAGTTCTCAATAAAGTAGGCCATTATTATTGTTAATTGTTATTAGTCATGTCTGTCACATATTTGTCCTTTAAACTCTGTCTTGGTTTAATTACCTGTTCGTCAAGGGAGAATATGAAGCAAGGATCAATTGAAATTAATAGTACAGAAGCACCTTGAACATTGTGTGGCATTATTCACATGTAAGAGATTCAAGAGCATAATGTGGATCTTGTTTAGAAAGTATTTTTGTCAGGTAAACGAAGCCCAGACATGGGTTTAGAACTGTCTCTGTTTCCTTTATTTACCTTCTGGTTTAATAAATTCTTCGTATGATGTATAAATACTGGGTACAAAATGCAAAGTAAATATCAAGAAATAAAAGTCTTTTATATTAACATTTCAAAAAGAATTAGACATTTTTACAACAGAAACTCTTTAGCCCATTTTATAACTCATGATCATATAAATGCTGGCCACTCATATTTTTGCCTTGGAAAATCATCTAAAGCTTATAATTCATGACATTTTTCTGTGACATTAATAGTTTTTACTGTCATGATATTTAGTGACCAGCAAGGTATGTAGCTTCACGTAAGCCTGAAATGCAAATACCACTGTAATCACCCAAAGGTTATTTATATAAAATTTTTCAGTCAGTTTCTCACTCTTGGATATTGGCCTTTGCAAATATTTTTCTTAATTCCAAAGTAGTTAATGTGTATTGATATATGCTATGGTGACTGTAAAATGTAGAGAGTCACAGGTCTCCGGGAGAGCTGAGGCAGGTGGCAATCAAAGAATGAGATGCCTGTCTAAAGCAAGAGAGCTAACAAGGCAGAGAGCCAGATTCTTGTTATCTAAGTGGAAGAGTGGTAACTAGCCTGTCACTCTTTTGAGTCATGCATGGTTCTTCTTAATTACATCTTGATCTATTCTGAAAGGAGCACATTAAAATAAATTAATGTAACAAATTGATAAAGAAAGGACAATTGAACATTTAGAAAATAAGTAAGTATGTGGTTACTTCACAAAAAATACTAAAGCCAGTAAAGTGTGCCACATTTTATTTGCACTTCAGAAATACTCATTAAAATATCCATAAATTCCTGTATTATAACTGTCAGATTTGTGATGATTAGAAAGTGCTAACAGAGTATAAAATATCATGGTGTTGGTAGCAGTGGAAGCAGCAGGATTTGATTAGGGAACAGAAGAGAGTATTGGAATAACAGGGTGACAGTGAGAATGCAGTAAGCGTGAGCAGAGTTCTCAGCCTCTCCTGAGTTGTTAGTAATTTTCGACTGGATCTAGTCATAGAGGAAGAGAAACATATATTTGATATATCAAATATCAAATGGAAAGTATGGTGAAATTTGAAAGCCTGGAATTCAGTGTGGCTTATAAGATACTCATCATATAATAATTGATTAATTAACTCAGCCAATATCTCTTGAAGGTTTCCTATGTGCCAGGCATAGTGCAGTAAAGGATAACACAACAGAACTCAACTGGAAAGCATTACCTGTTTTGCAACTTTCCTTATGAGGATAATATTTGTATGGTGACCTCTCTTCTAGACTTAGAGTGTACAGCATTCTTAGGTTGACAGACTAATGGTTAACACTTACTGTGTGCCTACTGTATTACCCAAAAAAAAAAAAAAAATGAAGCTCAGAAAGACCAACTGGCCAAGGGCTCGAAGTCAACAAATGATAGAGCTGGATTAGAGCAGACCCTCTATTTTATACAACACCATGCTGACTCTCTCATTAAAAACTTATGTGAGATCACTACAGGAACTTTAAAATATGAAAAATAAGAAATTCTATATTTTAAACCTGAGAGTTTAAATGTGGTTTTAGAAACTGATGATGACAGAAGCTATTGGAACAATTTATTAAATACACAGTAGCAATGTTGCATTAGAACTTTATGGGTAATCTGTGCTGTAGAATTCCAAATGTACTATTGTGTCCATCTTTGTCTCAATTCTGAAGTCACAGATACTTTGGAAAATTTTTAGACAAAGGAACCATCAAATTTTATTAGCATTTACTGATGGTATAAAACAGAAGGAATAAATACTTCCTACATAGAAGGCTTTTAAGAGTTATAAGATATGTGGGCATGGAAAAAACAGGAGGCTTGACACAAACAGATTGATATACTTGAAGATTTAATAAATAACCCCAGTCAAGCAAATTAGCACTGGCTTCTGAATGGAGATTATGTTAATAAGAATATTGATGAATACTTTGATAGTCATCAATACTTTGTTTTGATGCTGGAATTTTATTCCTTCTCATCAGATGTTTCCATACCTATATAATCTCTAACTGCTATAATGCTTAGAGTTTCCAAGGATATTTAATTAGTGGCAGAATTCCATAGAACTTTTAAAATTATTTTACATCTTCCAAATAAGATTGTGGCCAGTTAGTTACCAAATCACTAGATTCTCCTTTCTTCCTTTCCTGTTGGACCAATTCTGGTCTGCTTGATCTTCTCAGTCTTATTAATCTCATGGTAAGAAATAAAGGAGATTTGATGTTTATAAGCAATATCTTCAAGCTTCAAAGTAAAGAAGCATTTTTTGATCATTATAGATATCCAGTGATGAAGTAGATACATTGAGAAGTAATGAGCTCTTTTTCATTACACTGGACTCAATGGGGGAGGTTTACAGGGGGACTTAAGAAGTAGGTGGTTAGTGTGAGTTTCTTTATTATCTGAGAGTCTTTGATTCTAGGTCAAGGTCAAGGAGTATCCAGAGGTCAGTATCAGTCAAGATTAAAAGGAAACAGAGAAATTACAGGCAGACCTGGTTGGTTGAAAAAAAAAAAAACAACAGATGAGATAGATAATGATGGTGATGATGGTAAAAAGAGGGGACAGGTGATGATGGTGGTGATGGTAAAAAGAGGGGCTAGGTAATGGTGGTGGTGATGGTAGCCATTGTGGTGGTGGTGGCGATGATGGTAGTCATCATGATGGTCATGATGATAGTAGTCATGGTGGTAGTGGTAGTGGTGGCAGAGATGAGGGTAGAAAGTAACATTTTCATTATTTATCACAGTTTATAAAGCACCTTCATATTCTTTATTTTATTTGTTGATATAAGAGGAAAGGATTAAGCCAGGAAATGGTCTCCAAATGAGGGCACCCTTAACTTCAATTTCTCAGATACAGAAAAGTGAAGGAACAAAAATCACTGGTGAATGCTGGCAAGAGGACTGAGAGGAAGGAAAGTGTGGCTGCATGTCCAATATGTTTGAAGCAAGTGGCATTCTCTTTTTACCATCATTTATGCAAGTGCGGCAGTGGCAGTTGTTCATACCTGTTGATCTGGGGTTAAGAGCCCCTTGAGATTAATGTTCACAAATGTCTTTTATTAGATGTGTTATTACATTTTGTATCCTCTGTGTTTGCTTTCACTTAATACCTGACTTCATCTGCTTCCCGACTTTCAGAAATGCTTCACTTTTAAATATGTTTTACATGTTTTCCAATGCATTTGTGGTTTTAGTGTATGAATATATAGATATAGAAATATGTAGATGTAGATATCTGTCTAGTCAAAGCTATGGTTTTTCCAGTGCTCATGTATGGATGTGACAGTTGGACTATAAAGAAAGCTGAGCACCAAAGACTTGATGCTTTTGAACTGTGGTGTTGGAGAAGACTCTTGAGACTCCCTTGGACTGCAAGGGGATCCAACCAGTCCATCTTAAAGGAAATCAGTCCTGAATATTCACTGAAAGGAGTGATGCTGAAGCTGAAACTCCAATACTTTGGCCACCTGATGTGAAAAACTGACTCATTTGAAAAGACCCTGATGCTGGGAAAGATTGAAGGTGGGAGGAGAAGGGGGCAACAGAGGATAAGATGGTTGGATGGTATCACTGACTCAAATGGATATGAGTTTGAGTAAACTCCAGGAGTTGGTGATGGACAGGGAAGCCTGACGTGCTACAGTCCATGGGGTCTCAAAGAGTTGGACATGGCTCAGCGACTGAACTGAACTGAACTGGGATATAGATATAAATGACATAGATGGATAGATTGATGATAGATACAGATGTCAGATATATATGCAGATGCATATGTACATACAGATAGGTAGAGATAAGTAGATAGATAGATACAGATATAGGTATAGATTCTACCATTTCATCCTATATGATTTGGGAGAGGAAGGGAAAATGAATATATTCAGTTCATCATCATTTTACAGTCCAGCACTCTCCCGTCTCCTTTTCGTTGTTTGCTTTTGTTGGATGTTGCATTCATTTTTTAACTACAACTTAAATGCAATGTTTACCTTATGATGTAGCTTTTATTTCAGAAAATTGTCATTGTCTCTTTACCTGCATCATAGAATTTCAATGTGATTTTTTTTATAATTTACAATTTTCTTCAGAATTAAAACGCATTATTAAATGAAAGAAATGCTAGAAATGTCAGTGTTCAAAGTCTTGCCCATCTGAAGGTTTTTGTTTTAAACAATCCTCTTGTCATTATTACTATGACTATGAAGGGATAATTGGTTCAGTTTTTGTTTCAGCACAGCTCCTCCTCACACTGTTTCTCTCCAGTATAAATTTAATAAATGCAACTCTAAGACATTTTTTAAAAGACATGATTTAGAAAGGATATATTTCATCTTTAGGTTGATATAATCTACAAGTATAAAAAATAGAAAAATTATGTAGTTTGAACAAAAGGCGTTTTTGTCTGTTTTCTATATATTTCAGGTGAAATCATCTTTCATTTTTTATCCAGACAAATACATAGCATGTACAGACATAGTGATGTCTCATCTACTGGTTAATTTACTAGCATGAATAACACACAATAATGTCAATTTGCTTTAGTAACAATTCCATGAATATAAGATTCCCATGGGATCATAGTTTTCTCCCTAGTCTGTGGAAAAATAAAATCTAATTCATGTTAAATTATAATAGTTTCATAAATAGATAACTTTAGGAGGAAAGATTATATAATTTGTATTCTAACTGGGACACTTTTGAGAGTGAAATGGGGTGTTATCAATAATCATACCAATTAGACATAAACTAGAACTCTCCTGGGGAAAATGAAACATTAGGTTACCATATAGTCATACTTTTAGGTTCACTGCAACAAATTTAATCCACATTGGAGTTTACCATCATAAGACTACTTGGTGATCGATGGAAATTACCTTTTTTCAAGGAATTAGGAATATATGCAGACGGGGAACTATAAAAGCAAAGTAATATTGTGTTTTCTTTTGAATCATAAGGAAAGTTGAAGTAATCCAGTAATAACCAAAGCTAAATGGTCCAATTATACACTTTATTCTAGTGGTACTCCTATATTGAATTAAAAAAAAAATCTGACTATGAAATGTAGCAGTCAGGCACATAAAAAAAGATATGTCATAAATATGTAGCATTTAAATAAAAAAATTTTAATGTCATATGTTCATCATATATGTTAAAAAGTAGTACATTTCAAAAATCTTTTAAGTCCCTTATATTCCTTTCCTAATCACTCATCCCTACTTCTCAGAAGACCCTGCTGTCTCAAACTTTAATTTTCCCTGTGCTTGGCTTATTTTGCTGCATAAGTTTGTATCCCTAGAGAATATGTCATTTTGTTCTGTTTCCTCATGCTGTATTTTAATTTATACATTTTAATATAATTTATCAAAATTTTCTTTAATGGTTTTTTTTAGTCTTTTTAAAGAAATCACACAGTAATAAAAAAATACATGTTACATTTTCCTCTAAAATTTTAAAGTTTACATTTCACATTTAGGTCTTTAACTAGAATTTACTGTGTGTATAAAGTGGGATTCTTTCCTTTTTTTCTTTTTATTTCACATGTAAAAAAAAATCCTAGGATGTTATTTTGACTAATTCATTCTTCATTATCTGATATGCAACACCATCCTAATCATGTGTCCAGTTTCTATACATGCATGGATGTGGTTCCAAGTGTTTTTCTGTTCCATTCCCTGTGGCTTTGAGTTAATCTACTCTGTCTTAATAGCTCAAACTTTGAACATCACCTAATTATTCTTTGCTTTTCCATGTAAATTTTATAATTAGCTTTTCAATTTCTCTGAAAATTCTTTGCTATATTCTTGGAATTACATTGAGCCCACAGATAAATTTAGATGTAATTAAAATTCAAATTGAGATTCAGAGTTGAATTGATTATTCAAAAGTTTTATTTCTCTCTGAGTCAGTTTAAGTAATTTTACATTTTTCAGTAATTTGTCAGGTTTACCTCAATTTTCATATTTGTTGGATTAAAATTGATAATTTTCTTATTAATATTTGCAGCATCTATTATTATTTTATCTGTTTTTATTCCTAAAATTGTCTCCTTAGGCTTGCCAGGTATTTGTCAATTTTGTTAGTCTTTTTTAACAATCTTGTTGATTCTCTCTATTGTGTCTTATTCTCTAACTCATTAATGCCTTATTATTTTTTTATTGAGGTAGAGTTGATTTAAAGGTTGTGTTAGGTTGTTTTGGGTGTACAACAAAGTGATTCAGTTTTATATATATATATATATATATATATATATATAATTTTTAAAGATTATTTTCCCTCATAGGTTATTACAAAATATTGAGTATACCCTGCCCTTATTTTTTATTCTTCTTATTGCTTTGAATTCATTGTATTATTATTTAGCTTATTAGCTGATGGCTTGGCTCATACTTTTATTTTCGTCTGTTCAAAACTGAGCATTAGAATTTTAGCATTACTACTTTAATCACATGACATAAATTTTGATAAGCAGTATGTTTGTTATAATTTATATTTAAGCATTTTAAAATTTAATTACTTCCTTTTCCATGAGTCATTTAAATAGATGTGTGTGCATTTCAATTTATAAATTTCAGAGTTTTGCTAGGTATCCATTTGTTATTGATTTATAACTTCATTTGCAAATACTGATTCTTTGGAATTAAAGTTGCTTTATAAACTAGAGCATTATATAATTTTCATAAATGTTCCATGTGTAGTTGAAAAGAATGTGCATTCTCTAATTGTTGGGTATAACAGTGACTTTTCTTTCTTTTTTCTTAATTGAAGTATAGGTGACAATATTATATTAATTTCAGGTGTACAATGTAGTGATTTGGCATTTATATGCATTATGAATTGATCACCATAAAGCTAGTAACCAACTGTCACCATACAATGTTCAGTTCGGTTCAGTTCAGTCGCTCAGTCGTGTCCAACTCTTCCAGACCCCATGAATCGCAGCACGCCAGGCCTCCCTGTCCATCACCAACTCCTGGATTTCACCCAGACTCACGTCCATCGAGTCAGTGATGCCATCCAGCCATCTCATCCTCTGTTATGCCCTTCTCCTCCTGCACCCACTCCCTCCCAGCATCAGAGTCTTTTCCAATGAGTCAACTCTTCGCATGAGGTGGCCAAAGTACTGGAATTTCAGCTTTAGCATCATTCCTTCCAAAGAAATCCCAGGGCCGATCTCCTTCAGAATGGACTGGTTGGATCTCCTTGCAGTCCAAGGGACTCTCAAGAGTCTTCTCCAACACCACAGTTCAAAAGCATCAATTCTTCGGCGCTCAGCCTTCTTCACAGTTCAACTCTCACATCCATACATGACCACAGGAAAAACCATAGCCTTGACTAGACGAACCTTTGTTGGCAAAGTAATGTCTCTGCTTTTGAATATGCTATCTAGGTTGGTCATAACTTTCCTTCCAAAGAGCAAGCGTCTTTTAATTTCATGGCTGCAGTCACCATCTGCAGTGATTTTGGAGCCCAGAAAAATAAAGTCTGACTGTTTCCACTGTTTCCACCTCTATTTGCCATGAAGTGATGGGACCGGATGCCATGATCTTCGTTTTCTGAATGTTGAGCTTTAAGCCAACTTTTTCACTCTCCACTTTCACTTTCATCAAGAGGCTTTTGAGTTCCTCTTCACTTTCTGCCATAAGGGTGGTGTCATCTGCATATCTGAGGTTATTGATATTCTCCCGGCAATCTTGATTCCAGCTTGTGTTTCTTCCAGTCCAGCGTTTCTCATGATGTACTCTGCAAAGAAGTTAAATAAACAGGGTGACAATATACAGCCTTGACGTACTCCTTTTCCTATTTGGAACCAGTCAGTTGTTCCATGTCCAGTTCTAACTGTTGCTTCCTGACCTGCATACAAATTTCTCAAGAGGCAGGTCAGGTGGTCTGTTATTCCTATCTCTTTCAGAATTTTCCACAGTTTATTGTTATCCACATAGTCAAAGGCTTTGGCATAGTCAGTAAAGCAGAAATAGATGTTTTTCTGAAACTCTCTTGCTTTTTCCATGATCCAGCAGAGGTTGGCAATTTGATCTCTGGTTCCTCTGCCTTTTCTAAAACCAGCTTGAACATCTGGAAGTTCACAGTTCATGTACTGCTGAAGCCTGGCTTGGAGAATTTGGAGCATTACTTTACTAGCGTGTGAGATGAGTGCAATTGTGCAGTAGTTTGAGCATTCTTTGGCATTGCCTTTCTTTGGAATTGGAATGAAATCCAATCCAGTCCTGTGGTCACTGCTGAGTTTTCCAAATTTGTTGGCATAAAGAGTGCAGCACTTTCACAGCATCATCTTTCAGCATTTGAAATAGCTCAACTGGAATTCTATCACCTCCACTAGCTTTGTTCATAGTGATGCTTTCTAAGGCCCACTTGACTTCACATTCCAGGATGTCTGGCTCTAGGTCAGTGATCACACCATCGTGATTATCTGTGTCGTGAAGATCTTTTTTGTACAGTTTTTCTGTGTATTCTTGCCACCTCTTCTTAATATCTTCTGCTTTTGTTAGGTCCATACCATTTCTGTCCTTTATCGAGCCCATCTTTGCATGAAATGTTCCCTTGGTATCTCTGATTTTCTTGAAGAGATCTCTAGTCTTTCCTATTCTGTTGTTTTCCTCTATTTCTTTGCATTGATCAATGAGGAAGGCTTTTTTAATCTCTTCTTGCTATTCTTTGGAACTCTGCATTCAAATGTTTATATCTTTCCTTTTCTCCTTTGCTTTTCACTTCTCTTCTTTTCAAAGCTATTTGTAAGGCCTCCCCAAACAGCCATTTTGCTTTTTTGCATTTCTTTTCCATGGGGATGGTCTTGATCCCTGTCTCCTGTACAATGTCACGAACCTGATTCCATAGTTCATCAGGCACTCTATCTATCAGATCTAGGCCCTTAAATCTATTTCTCACTTCCACTGTATAATCATAAGGGATTTTATTTAGGTCATACCTGAATGATCTAGTGGTTTTCCCTACTTTCTTCGATTTAAGTCTGAATTTGGCAATAAGGAGCTCATGATCTGAGCCACAGTCAGCTCCTGGTCTTGTTTTTGCTGACTGTATAGAGCTTCTCCATCTTTGGCTGCAAAGAATATAATCAGTCTGATTTCTGTGTTGACCATCTGGTGATGTCCATGTGTAGAGTCTTCTCTTGTGTTGTTGGCAGAGGGTGTTTGTTATTACCAGTGCATTTTCTTGGCAAAACTCTATTAGTCTTTGCCCTGCTTCATTCTGTATTCCAAGTCCAAATTTTCCTGTTACTCCAGGTGTTTCTTGTTATTATATATTATTGACTATATTCCCTATACTGTACATTATATCCCAATGACTTATTTATTTTATAATTGAAAACTTGAAACTTTTAATCCTCTTCACCTGTTTCACCTAAGCCCCATTCCTCACTCAACTCTGTACTTCTGGCAAGCACCAGTTTTCTATGTCTGTTTCTGTTTTGTTTGTACATTTTGTTTGTTTGTTTTTTAGATTCCAAATATCAGTGAAATCATACAGTATTTTTCTTTTTCTGTTTAACTTATTTCACTTAACATATTCCCTCTAGGTCTATCAGGGTATGGTATTTCATATTCAAGTCTTCTACATCCTTATTTTTTTCTCCTCACAACTTAATCTGAGATGACAAGTCAGTTTAGTCACTCATCATGTCCGACTCTTTGAGACCCCATGGACTGCAGCACTCCAGACTTCCCTGTCCATCACCAACTCCTGGAGCTTACTCAAACTCATGTCCATAGAGTCAGTGATACCATCCAACCATCTCATACTCTGTCGTCCCCTTCTCCTCCCACCTTCAATCTTTCCCAGCTTCAGGGTCTTTTCAAATGAGTCAGTTTTTTGCATCAGGTGGCCAAAGGACTGGAGTTTCAGCTTCAGCATCGCTCCTTTCAATGAATATTCAGGGCTGATTTCCTTTAGGATGGACTGATTGGATCCCCTTGCAGTCCAAGGAGCTCTCAAGAGTCCCTGTCTTACTATTCTGTCTAGGTTGGTAAACATTCAGAAAACTAAGATCATGGCATCTGGTCCTATCACTTCATGGCAAGTAGATGGGGAAACAGTGGAAACAGTGCCAGACTTTATTTTGGGGGGCTCCAAAAATCACTGTAGATGGTGACTGAAGCCATAAAATTAAAAGACACTTGCTTCTTGGAGGAAAAGCTATGACCAACCTAGACAGCATATTAAAAAGCAGAGACATTACTTTGCCAACAAAGGTCTATCTAGTCAAAGCTATGGTTTTTCCAGTAGTCATGTATGGATGTGAGAGTTGGACTATTAAAGAAAGCTGAGCACCGGAGAACTGATGCCTTTGAACTGTGGTGTTGGAGAAGACTCTTGAGAGTCCCTTGGACTGCAAGGAGATCCAAGGAGATCCTAAAGGAAATCAGTCCTGAATATTCATTGGAAGGACTGATGCTAAAGCTGAAACTCCAATCCTTTGGCCGCCTGAAATGAAGACTTATTTGAAGAGACCCTGATGCTGGGAAAGATTGAAGGCAGGAGGAGAAGGGGATGAGATCGGATGAGATGGTTGGATGGTATCACTGACTCAATGGACATGACTTTGAGTAAACTCTGGGAGCTGGTGATGGACAGGGAGGCCTGGCATGCTGCAGTCCATGGGGTTGCAAAGAGTCAGACATGACTGAGCAACTGAACTGAACTGAACTGAGGTTTGTCATAGCTTTTCTTCTAAGAAACAAGAGTCTTTTAATTTCATGGCTGCATTCACCATCTGCAGTGATTTTGGAGCCCCCCAAAATAAAGTCTCTCACTGTTTCCATTGTTTGCCCATCTGTTTGCTATGAGCTGATGGGACAGGATGCCATAATCTTAGTTTTCTGAATGTTGAGTTTTAAGACAACTTTTTCACTCTCCTTTTTTACTTTCTCAAGAGGCTCTTTAGTTCTTCTTCACTTTCTGCCATAAAGGTGGTATCATCTGCATGTCTGAGGTTATTGATATTTCTCCCGGCAGTCTTGATTCCAGCTTGTGTTTCTTCCAGTCCAGCATTTCTCATGATGTACTCTGCATGTAAGTTAAATAAGCAGGGTGAGGATATACAGACTTGACGTACTCCTTTTCCTATTTGGAATCAGTCTGTTGTTCCATGTCTGCTCCTAACTGTTGCTTCTTGTCCTACATACAGATTTTTCAGGAGGCAGGTCAGGTGGTCTGTTATTCCCATCTCTTTAAGAATTTTCCACAGTTTGTTATGATCCACACAGTCAATGGCTTTGGCATAGTCAATAAAGCAGATGTTTTTCTCGGAGAAGGCAATGGCAACCCACTCCAGTACTCTTGCCTGGAAAATCCCATGTATGGAGGGGCCTGGTGGGCTGAAGTCCATGGGGTTGCTAGGAGTTGGACACGACTGAGCGACTTCACTTTCATGCATTGGAGAAGGAAATGGCAACCCACTCCAGTGTTCTTGCCTGGAGAATCCCAGGGACAGGGGAGCCTGGTGGGCTGCCGTCTATGTGGTCGCACAGAGTAGGACACGACTGAAACGACTTAGCAGCAGCAGCAGCAGCAGATGTTTTTCTGGTATTCTCTTGCTTTTTCGATGATCCAGTGGATGTTAACAATTTGATCTCTGGTTCCTCTGGCTTTTCTAAATCCAACTTGAATATCTGGAAGTTCATGGTTCATGTACTGTTGAAGCCTGGCTTGGAGAATTTTGAGCATTACTTTACTAGCATGTGAGATGAGTGCAATTGTGTAGTAGTTTGAGCCTTCTTTGGCATTGCCTTTCTTTGGGATTGGAATGAAAACTGATCTTTTCCAGTCCTGTGGTCACTGCTGAGTTTTCCAAATTTGCTGGCATATTGTATGCAGCACTTTCACAGCATCATCTTTTAGGGTTTGAAATAGTTCAGCTGGAATTCATCACCTCCACTAGCTTTGTTTGTAGTGATGCTTCCTAAGGCCCGCTTGACTTCACATTCCAGGATGTCTGCCTCCTGCCTCTAGGTGAGTGATCACACCATCATGGTTATCTGGGTCATGAAGATCTTTTTTGTATAGTTCATCTGTGTATTCTTGCCACCTCTTCTTAATATCTTCTGCGTCTGTTAGGTCCATACAATTTCTGTCCTTTATTGTGCCCATCTTTGCATGAAATGTTCCCTTGGTATCTCTTGAAGAGATACCAATTTTCTTGAAGAGATCTCTAGTCTTTCACATTCTATTTTTTTCCTCTATTTCTTTGCATTGATCACTGAGGAAGGCTTTCTTATCTCTCCTTACTATTCTTTGGACTAGCATTCCAAATGGGTATATCTTTCTTTTCTCCTTGGCCTTTCACTTCTCTTCTTTTCTCAGTTATTTGTAAGGCTTCCTCAGACAACCATTTTGCATTTCTTTTTCTTGGGGATGGTCTTGATCACTGCCTCCTGTACAATGTCACGAACCTCCATCCATAGTTCTTCAGGCACTCTATCAGATCTAATCCCTTGAATCTATTTGTCACTTCCACTGTATATTGGTAAGGGATTTGATGGCAAAGTTATCCATTTACCTTGAAGTTCCAGCAATTTTTGTTTTATTGATTTAGAGGAGGCAGGTAGTTTAGAAATATAATATGTATCAGGTCCTATAAAAATATTATCACTACCTTGTTCTTGTTCAGTCACTCAGTCATGTCCCACTCGTTGTGACCCCGTGGACTGCAGTACACCAGGCTACCCTGTCCTTCACCATCTCCTGGAGCTTGCTCACACTCTTATTAAGTCAGTAATGCCATCCAACCATCTGTCCTCTGTCGTCCCCTTCTCCTCCTTCCTTCAGTCTTTCCCAGCATCAGGGCCTTTTCACTACCTAGTGACCCAATTTATTTTTAGTATATAAGGATATATTTTTCTTTAATATTAATACAGTTGAAACAAGTTTACTAGTTTAGCATTGGACTTGTATATCTTTTTGTAAATCCTTTCAACATTTCTGTATCTTTGTGTTTTAGTTTTATCTCTTATAGAAAACAAGTATTTGAATTTTAAACCATTTTAATGATCTTTTTCCCTAGAAAGATTATATTTACTTATATAGATTCAGTTCTGTCTTCTTCGGACTACTTACCACATTTTTTTTTACTGTTTCATTGTATGTGTGTTCTTGTTTCAATTTCATGCCTTCTTTTGAATTATGTTGGATTTTTCTTTGCTTTGGTTTAGCTTTGTTTTATTCATTTCCCTTATCAGTTTGAAATTTGTTATATTCTATTTATATTTTTAAAATTGCATGCATATTTAACTCAATGCAGTCTAAAATTAATGAATATCTTTACTCTTCATGCAAATAATAAAAGACTGTAGAGGGTTTTAATGCCAGTTGTCCAAGATTTAGTTCTCTGTTTTTGTTTTAACATTGACAAAGTAAACTTTATTTTTATTAGTTGTTAGGAAAATAATTTTTAAATTTGCCCAAGAGCTGAGTATAGTCTTTGCTCACCATTTCTCCTTGCATCTCAGACATTCCTTCCTAGGATCTATGTCCTTCTTCTAAAAGAAACCTTTCAGACATTTCTTTGGTGATGATCTACTGGCAGTAGCTCTCTCAACTGAAGTTTAATAAAAAAAAATACTCCCATCTGGGATATTGGCTTTATAAAGGAGTGTGTGGCCTGACCCTCCACTCCACATGAATACTGACATTTAATTTGTGGTCCATTGAAAACCCATACTCCGGTCTTGCCATAGTCAATAGAAACCCTCAGAGCAAATATTCCTTCACTAGTTCACACCTTTCTCCCTGCCTTCACTCTAGAATTGAATTTTCTTGTAATTTCTACTTTTCAATGGTCTATCATCTCATATCAGAAGCAAAAGCAAAAATAAAGTGAAAAAAATTTGGATATTTTATCCAGCACTTTTAAATGTCTAAACCAAAAGATGTTTGTCTTCACACTTAATCCATCATATTGTCAGAAATAGGAGTCCTTATTTGATTTTTAAAACAATTATGCAAGATATTAGCATGATCTGAGTGTTAAAATGCCAACCCAGCCAAACTACGTACTCAACTGAAATGCCTGCATCTAGCCTGACACTGAATCATTTCAGTTGCCCGCAGCTACTGCAGGAATGTGCAGGGACAGAGACAGCCTGTCAGTTGCTTAATGATCTCGGGCAGAGAATTCAATACAAGCTAAGTAATAAATACTGGCTCACAAGCACGTGCCCTCCAGCAAACAAGGTTCCAGCATACACTAAGACCCACAATGCCTGCTTATTCCCAGTGGTCTTAAATAAATAAGTATCTTACACCAGCAAGAGCTTTACATTTTATTGTAAGGCAATAAAAATATTATGTAATTCCCCAGGAACCAACATAAAACATTGTCTTTAAAACAGTTCCTGCCCTGGTGTTATGAGTTTTCAGGATCAATCAGGGTTTCTTCTTACATAACAAGTTTACATAAGTCCTTCAGGGGAAGGAATGTATCGCAATTATAACCTTCAATTAACCATCATATCTTGGTAAAGATATTTTCTACGTCCCCAGGCAAAATAAAGCACAGCTGTTTGAATTAGTATTCTAGTTCTCTGCTTTACCTTCATAAAGGAAACATTCAATATACATAACAATCTTATCAAATGCAGGAAAAAGTGCCAAAAGAAGTCAAGGGGAAATAGCCTGATACTTGAAGTTTTCTAGCTGAAGAATGTTAGAGAAATAACTTACTGCATAATGCATGATGTTTTGTAATTTTAAATAGACAGCTCTGTAACCATTGCAGACAACACCGTATATAAAACCAAACCATATGAAATTGATGATATGGTACTATATTTGACCAGCAAACTTAGAGATTCCATAAAGTTCAACCTAACATTTTATCTCACCAGTTCAAATTGCTTCTTGCTTTTCTGGCAACTGCAAAGTTATGACATAATGGAACTGAAGCTGCTCTGTGGCATTATGGAACACAGAATAGAAAGGTGATCTGGCAGACATGTTAATCAGAAAGAATTTAAATCTGCCTAGTTTTCTTTTAGGACCACCAGCAAAATTCTCTGTGGTATACCAACGGTACCAAAGTTTGTTTTGATGTTCAGTTTTGACTGTGTCTCTGAAACTCCATGGTTCTCTTCATCCATGCAGCCTTCTTCTGATTCATTTTTCTCCATTTGTGCTGTTTTTCTCCGTGATGTGAATCCATCCCTGCCCATTCTGTCGTGTCTCCATTGTTTTGCTGCTTCATGAGATTGCTCTGAGCCATTAAGAGGCAAGTCCATCAAAAGAGGAAAAACCAACTTTCCTTTATGTCCAGGAAGAATCCTTTGTCTAAGGTATTCCATAACCCTGCTCCTCAAATCAATACTTTCTAACTTACACTTTGAAAGGAACTTATAAGGAAAATAATTCCTATAGCCACACCCACAATATAATGCCTTGACTACTCTTTCACATACAGTGTGAAGTCGGTTCTTATTGCCAAGGATCTTCTATGAGGACGCACAGTTGAGTCCTTAGCTTTATACTACACCAGCACCCTCCATTGTCCGTACAGTAACACACACACTACAGTACCACAGAAATTGTTAGTACTCAGTGTCCTCTTGACTAGAGGATCCCCAAGTCTGCTTTCACCTACAAGATTTGCGAGGTTTATAATAAGAAGGCAATATTTGAGTTACTCTGTGTCATCATCCCTTAATGCAGACAGTGACATTTCCAAAAGTTACTGAGTTTGGCAATTTACATGAATCAAATTATCAATAATAACTAACCTTCCCTTTAATGTTGTGCTATATAGTCAATTAATGGGAATTATTTTGATAATGGTCTCAGTTCTGTTTTCCAACTTAAAGTAGGATTTCTTAGGGCCAATAACTGATAATGTCTGGGTTTTATCATAAGAAGCTTTTGAGAGCAGATAATTAAAATTGTTTTTGATTCAAAATGCCTTAAGTTTCCTAAGCAAATAAAACATATTTGCTAAAGAAGCCAAGCCAACCTACATGGGAAGCCTTACATAGCACAGTCTGGGTTTTTTATTCATCTTCTGTTAGTCTTCTCAGTGCAATTTAATAGTTAAACGAAATATGTGAAAAAAAAAAAATCTCTGCCCCATACATTTGAATTGGGTTAAGTTTTTATGCTCATTAATCATGAAAGAGCTAAAGTTCATCACCTAATGCTATTCCAGCAGTGTTGTTTCTGCCTTCCTGTCATTAAGCAATGAATCTCATTGCTTTATATTGGAAATGTGTCAAAATGTGACATGATAAGAATAGATTTGCATCACTTGCCTTGCCTTCCAGACTGAAGCTCCTTTTTAGAGATAGATATTCCAGGCTTTTCCAAATGCAGATTAGCATATCTGAAATCTTTAGTAAACTGAATATTTAATACAAGGAAAGAGTATAGATCTTTAGTTGGGATGTTATGGCACTATGGTAATGATAAGTTTAATGCAGAAATTCATCTAAGCCTTTGCATTCTAAAGTCTTTCTATCCTTCTGACCTGCTATCAAGTCTTGGCACCAGTAAAGTTGAGGATAGTTTCTCATCATCAGTGTCCATCTTTTATTAATGATAGATGTTCATCATTGTGTTTATCTTCTATTCTGCCTTAGATTAACTGCACATAGATTAACTTTATCTTCAATGGCAATATGTCATATTTTTTGTAAAATTAAGTCCCAACATAATTAAATTTCTTATTAGGATTCTTGATAGTTTCGTTTAAGTTGTAAACAATGGAAAAATGCTTAAAGGGCTAACTTGCTTGAAACATCCAGGGTATTTGAGATAGTGTGTTACCAGACAGTATGAAGTAACTGCCTCTGCCTGAAGAGGAAGGGATTAAGGAAATCTTCTTAGAGGAGATAACTAAACTGAAGCTTACAAGTGAGAATCTGCTAGATAGAAAAGGGGCTTAAAGGCTCTGCAAGTGATGGAAACAAAACATGGAAAGGTATGAGATGTCATATCTGGGAGACTAACCAGTTTGACATAAGTGGATCACAGAGCACTTGAGGTGAGGATAGGGAGAGAAATGAACAAAACAGCAAAGGTCAGTTGCCTTTATTCATTGATGATTCAGATGGATGGACCATAAAATATATTTTAAATGGGAAAATTATGTGCTTACTTGTGTTTTACATGACATTAATGTTCCATTTTTAAACAGTAACTTTCTACATGCATTCTAGAAATCATCTGTTCCCCAGGTGTGTATATGAGCATGAATTAAGATCTTGAAGATAGCAAAGAGGTACAGATCTGAGCATGAGAGACCTGAAAATGAATCTCATGTCTGCTTCTTCCCAGCAACATAAGAGTGGAAAAGTTATACCTCGTATTAAAAAACATTAAAATGAGGATATTATTTCATAGGGTTGTTATGATAATTAAGAATTACAATTTATAAAAACTAGTTGGAACATAATTGATATTCTCTATACATTAGCACCTATTTTGACATTATAGATTGAGGCATTGTTAAGAATGCTATTACTTGAATCATGAAAACTGTTTCCATTTGAAAATATGTGGGACATGGGACATGGGATTCATTAGGTAACTCTAAGATGATAGCAAGGGCTTCCCCCTGATAGCTCATCTGGTAAAGAATCCACCTGCAATGTAGGAGACCCCAGTTCAACTCCTGGGTCAAGAAGATCCCTGCAGAAGGGATAGGCTACCCACTCCAGTATTCTTGGGCTTCCCTTGTGGCTTAGCTAGTAAAGAATCTGCTTTCAATGTGGGAGACCTAGGTTTGATCCCTGGGTTAGGAAGATCCCCTGGAGAAGGGAAAGGCTACCCACTCCAGTATTCTGGCCTGGAGAATTCCATGGACTGTATAGTCCTTGGGTTTGCAAAGAATCAGACATGATTTAGCAACTTTCACTTTCAAGATGATAGCAAATATTGTTATATATATATATATATTTTAACTGACACAAGTAAATGTTTGATGTATGTATTTTTTGTGACCTGTTGACCTATGGGAAACTTCACATTCTTTCCCATATTAAATTTTTCTTGGCTTCTAAAGAGTAGATATCTTACTCTTATAAGTTTCTGGATATTAACAAAAAGTTCTTGCTTTTATTTTTCAAGCACATCTTGACAAGACGGAGTCATATTTTTGTTTTCCTGAAGAAATGCTGTTTTTCATTTACCAATTAAGCAATTTCCTCTTTGTCAAACATTTTCAATTGAAACCATTCCTATTTAAGCAGAATTTGATCTGTTTATGAAAAATTAGAGAAAGAGACTAACTCAACCGAGTTTATTTATTCATTCATTCATTTATTTGTTTTTTTCTCATTTCAGGCCCCATTTTATTCTGTTTATCCTCACAACTCAGCCTGATATAGTAAGCTCTTCTTTTTCTTATTAGCCAAAGTGAGAGAGCAGTTGCATGTCCTTTGAGTTTGTGGAAGGTCCTTAAAAAACTGACATCTTTGGTTAATCTACATCTAGTTCTAGAAATTGAATATATGTTTTCATCATGCTAATTTTAGGTTTAAAAAAGCTTCATATTTAAAATCTCCTTATTAAAAGTGATTTCACACTCAAATCCCCACTGTCTCTGAAATATGAAAAGATAGAGTCATGGAATTACTTGAGATTCTCCAAAAGGAGAAAAGTACATGCAGAAACCGACTTAAAATGTCTCATTATTCAATACTCAAATTTGCCTTCATGGATTCATTTTCCAGATTTCCCACTACTACTGTAACCATGTTAACACTACCCTGGGAAATATCGCTGCTGCTGCTAAGTCGCTCAATTGTGTCTGACTCTTTGTGACCCTAGGGACTGTAGCCCGCCAGGCTCCTCTGTCCATGGGATTCTCCAGGCAAGAATACTGGAGTGGGCTGTCATTTCCTTCTCCAGGGGATCTTCCTGACTTAGGGATCAAATCCCTGTCTCCTGTGGCTCCTGCGTTGCAAGTGGATTCCTTACTGCTGAGCCACAGGGGAAATATGGCTAAACCAAATCAAAATACAAAGGCAAAAATAAGCTAAGAGTACATAGGCATTGGCTTTAAGGTCAGATTCATTGTTTCTTAATCCCACATTACTCTTTCCTTAACAACCCTACTCAGGAAGCACCGGTGGTAGCCAGAGCAGCATTGTTCCTGGAATGTGCCCGTTTTGTGCACCGCTGCAACCGTGGCAACTGGCCAGAGTGGATGAAAGGACATCATGTGAACATCACTAAGAAAGGCCTTTCCAGGGGACGGTCCCCCATTGTGGGCAACAAGCGGAACCAGAAGTTGCAGTGGAATGCTGCCAAGCTCTTCTACCAGTGGGGAGACGTGAGCTTTTGATTTTCTTCTATAAAAATTAGGCCGAGTAAAGTGAAGACGTTTTGAGTTTCTGTTTGTTCATTTGTTTGGGAGATAATCTGAGTATCTGTTATGTACCAAGCACTGAACAAAACATTTCAGGGGGAAATAATTCATTTAATCTTCCCAATAAATCTACAAAGTTAGACATTATTATCTCTTCTGGCTCCCTTTCTGATCCTCTGCCTCTTTCCTCCCTGTAAATGTAAACATTCTCAGCATCTCTTATCAGTTCTTCCTGTATAATCTCCACCAGGCTTGCATTTATTCCTGTGTTAGAGCTAGAAGTACCCAGTTCTCTATCCATAGCACTTTTCAGATCCCTGACCAACTTCACCAACTGTACTTTGGAGGCATTTACTTAATGTTCTGAAACTAAATCTGACCAAACTGAAATGCTTCTCTCCATTTAAACACACCCCCATCTGTAACCCCTCTTGAATTTTCTATTCTTTTTGATAGAACTACCATCATCTGAAATGACAGTCTTTAAACATATTCTCAACCTCCTTTCCTTATTGATTCCACCTCTTCCGTGTCACTGATGCCCTTTGAGGTCAGATCTTCATTACTTCTCCTCTGTGTGACTAAAGTATTTTCCTATTTGGTTTCCTCCCACAATCTCCCCTCTCTGACCCATCCTACACACTGCCAATAAAATCTCCCTTTGGCATAGCCCGTCTAAAAGCAGAACATTCATATCTCATCTCCCAGCCTCCAGACTCTCTCCTTCCAATTCATTCTCCAAACTGCTGTCAGAATGATTAGGCTAAAATGCAAATCACGGTATAGTGCTTCAGTGGCCCTCCTTTTCCCTGGGGATAAAAACCCAAATTGCTCAGCCTGGCATCTCAGCTCTTTCCACAACCTTTATTCAAATCACACCAAGATTATAGATGATGAAGTCAATGAGCTGATGTACCTAAAGGACATTTATCTCAATCCTTTACATCTAAGAGGTGTTCAATGATAAGTTATGATACTAAATTTTGAAAGCAGGATAAATGGTTTGTCTCTACATTTTTAGACAGCTAGCATGGTGTCCCTGGAAGGAGTGATAACGCTTCTCCCCTGCTCAAAAACTGCCTTTCATCCTTCAGAATGCAAAATGAAGTCCAGCTTCAAGAACTGTGGAATCTGGTCCCGATTTACCTTTCCAAGCCCTCAGGCACATTATTTCTGCTCAGAAAATGGTGCTTCAACCAAGTGGCTTAGTTGATAGTCTCTGAACACGTCAGTGCATGTCCCTGAATATGGGTCTTTGGGAACTCTCCATCTGAAATATCCGCTTTTCCCTTTCCCATTAGCCTAACACCAATTCTTGAGAATCTATGTTTGAATCCCAGTTCAAGGCTGCTGAGTGACCTTGAGCGGGTTTTTCAACCTAACTTTCCTAATTGCCAAACAGTGATACTTCTTTATGAAAGTTTATAATCTACTCAGGCATATTAATAAAGACACTGATGCACTATAACAGTTTATTCAACTTTATGTTTTATTTAATAACTAGCAAACTACCTCGCATAATAAATATTTGATGAATGAAGAAGGAATAATCATATTCCTAAGGCACTTTTCTTGTCTTGAAAGAGATGTAGAGCTCTAAATTATTATTTAGATATTTTATATTATCCCAAGTAAGTTCATTTTTTGAGAAACCTTCTAAGTTTTGTGAACTGTGGGTTTAACTTAAATTGCTTGGTTTCAGAATCCGGGGGAGATCAATGTAGATTTTTTCTCCCCTTGACTCTCACTATTAAGTCTTCTGGCTTTGCTCAGACTCATAATTCCTTGTTTCCTTCTGTTGGGGGAGTGTGTAATTTCCTCGGTTCTTTCTCGCCACAGCAAAAATTTGAAGTGACGGACAGACCAGTGTTACAGCCCCATGTAAATTTCCTTGTTACAGCAAAAATTTGAAGCAATGGACGGACCAGTGTTACAGCTTCGTGTTACAGCTCAGTTTTATTAAGAAAGCAAAAGAAAATATATCCTTGAGGTGTGAGAGGGAGTCGACCCAGAAGACTCAAAGAGAAGAGAAGCCCCCAGCTCAATTTTGGTTCCTCTTTTCATAGGTTTTTTCTCCTCCCCTTGGGCCTGCCCTATGTAAATTGGGCTAGCCAGGAGTGCTGTTGGTTTTACCTGAGGTCCTCACTCCTGTCCTCAGACCTTCCTTTGTTCTGTTTTCACAGGCTTTTCCCTTCTTTGTCTTTTAGCCACCGCCATTCTGGACTCCTTTTTCCTATTCTAACCACCTAACACTTCTTTAGAATTTCTAAAATAGTAGCATCAGGACAAGGCTTTCTGTTGAGGTGGTGGTTTTTGCTTTCACGTTTTGTTTTGTTTGCTTAAAACTTCTCAAGTTAGCAACTGAGCTGCATTTCTTTTGTATTGATGTGGTTTTTGTTACTCCTCAATTGCAGACTTTAAGGAGACCCCTTTGTTCTCAAATAACCAAGATGTTCAAACAAAGTGTGTTTTTATTTGAAGAGCTCTAGACATATCTTTTGAGCTTCCCAGGTGGCTCAGTGGTAAGGAATTCACCTGCCAACGCAGGAGACACAGGAAATGTGGGTTCAGTCCCTGGGTCAGGAAGATTCCCTGAAGTAGGAAATGGCAACCTGCTCCAGTATTCTTACCTGGAAAATTCCATCGACAGAGGAGCCTTACAGGCTATTGTCCATAGGATCGTTAAGTGTCAGATGCGACAGCATGCACATGCACACACGGACATATTTTTGTAACTTTCCAACAGAAAATCAAATCTCTTGCATGCCCAGAATTTAGTCGTTTTTCTAAATATTTGAAAAGGATGATGCAGAAAGGAAGAAGAAAATTAGCTGGAATTTTGTTCTTACCAATGCACAGAGTAATCACACTGTCAGACCAAGTTCAGTGCTCATTTTATCTTTTTGAGTCTTTTTCCTATGTATGTGTCTCTTCTTTTATTCTATACAACATGTAATTAGAATGTGAAAGGGATTAGAGGTAGCATATTTTGTCTCTTTTTTGGGGGGAAATTCTTTTTTTAAAATCAGATGTTAGTACATGATGACTCCGAAGAACAGATAGTAAGCATTGGTTTTGTGAATACCTTATAAAAGCCAATGTTGTTTATGTGTTGAGGTAAAAGTCATGTTTCTAATGTTGATGTTCAGGACACTATCAAAAGAATAGCTAATATTTCAAAAGAATAGTTAATATTTCTAATTCATAGCATATCATGAGGGGGAAACAAAGTATATAAGAAAATTTTGATTGCATATATGATGAAAGATACAAATAAAATTGCAGTTCTAGAAGTCATGCCAGCCTCCAAATTCATTAGCATAACACTGCTATCCTCATAAAATTGCATGATCAGAAACATTCTGAGGAAATGTGACTTCTTATTTTTTGCTGCAGCAAAATCCTCCATTAAAAACAACTATACAGGACTTCCCTGATGGTCCAGTGGTTAACACTCTGCACTTCCAATGCAAGAAGCATGGGTTAGATGGGGAAATAATGGAAACAGTGGGAGACTTTATTTTGGGGGCTCCAAAATCACTGCAGATGGTGACTCCAGCCATGAAATTAAAAGACACTTGCTCCTTGGAAGAAAAGCTGTGACCAACCTAGACAGCATATTAAAAAGCAGAGACATTACTTTACCAACAAAGGTCTGTCTAGTCAAAGCTATGATTTTTCCAGTAGTCATTTATGGATGTGAGAGTTGGACCATAAAGAAAGCTGAGCACTGAAGAATTGATGCTTTTGAACTGTGGTGTTGGAGAAGACCCTTGAGAGTCCCTTGGACTGCAAGAGATCCAACCAGTCCATCATAAAGGAAATCAGTCCTGAATATTCATTAAGAGGACTAATGCTGAAGCTGAAACTGCAATACTTTGGCCACCTGATGTGAAGAACTGACTCATAGGAAAAGCCCCCGATGCTGGTAAAGATTGAAGGCGGTAGGAGAAGGGGACGACAGAGGATGAGATGGTTGGATGGCATCATCAACTTGATAGACATGAGTTTGAGCAAGCTTTGAGAGTTGGTTGTGAACAGGGAGGCCTGGCATGCTGTGGTCTGTGGGGTCACAAAGAGTCAGACATGACTGAGCAACTGAACTGAACTGGAGAACTAAGATCCCATGTGCCATGCAGCATGGCCAGAAAAAAAAAAAAAAAAAAAAAACTTTTTAAATAAATAAAAATAGTTAAAAGAAAATACAACTGCATACTCCCTTATGTGAGATCTATAAAATAAATGACCTTTGAGGAATAAAAATACTTTCAGAAAAAGTTTTGTGTGAGAATAAATACCATTCCAGTTCCTATAAGTCTTTAGGCTCAATGACCTTGGAGACAGCATTAGTGCCTTCCTTCCCTGGATTCCCATGTTGGGAAATGTGGTGGTAAGAACACTATGGCAAACAGAGGAAACTTACGCTGAAGACAATCCCCATGAATTGATTGCCGACGACCTCTGTAATGTGAGAACCTCTTTTACAGTCTGACATATACCTCACGCTGTTTCATTCTTTTTCTGTTCATGGTAGGCAATCGGCGTCCGGCTGAATGAGCTGTGTCATGGGGAAAGTGAGAGTCCAGCCAACCTGCTGGGTATCATTTATGATGAGGAGACCAAGAGGAGACTGAGAAAGGAGGATGAGGAGGAAGACTTTTTAGATGACAGTAAGGAGACTCCCTTTACTACAAGAACCCCTGCTTGTAAGAATCTCTGCTTTAGGAGCACGTAATATTTCCCTTTCCTCTTTCACATTCTTACCACCTTCCCATGTCTTCCACTGTACCTTCTCCCCTATTCCCTGTGCATGGATGTGAGCATGTGCATAAAACCCACAAAGTGAGGGCAGGAACCAGAGGAGAAGACTATAGACAGGAGCAAAGAGCTGTAGGCCATATGAAACATTCATTGCTTTGTGGTCTCTGACTCCTAATATTGTAAATGTCAAGATCAGTTTTAGTCCTCCGTGAGAAAAGGAAATTGTGGGAAAGTGCTGTTCCAGGAAAGGATTTGGTCAGGTTTTGTGTTTTTTCATTACTCTTGAAGATACAAAAAAGGGCTAGACCAAATGAAATTAAACACAAAAAGCTTCTCAAATCGCTAAAATATTAAAATACTTAATCATAGTTTATTATCATATTTAACATGAAATTCAAAATTTAAGGTTCAGATTATCTGAACTATGAATGTTCGATTTACTGTACTTATTTATTAAAAGTATAATTGAGTCCCATCATAGAAGAATAGAGACAAAGAGATTCCTGAACATCTTTTTTAACACCATTTTGTGCATATGTGTGTTCTATACCATACAAGCTTATGAGTATGTGTACCACTGTTTTTTATGGAGTAGCAAATTCCAATATGGTTTTGGAATGAGTATCATTAACTGATGAAGACACTGAGGTCTCTTCCTTTTGACCTACCCTAGTGATTTGAAATGCAGATTCCCTGATGATGTCTTAAGGATTATCCTTAGTTAAGTGATGCCAAACCTACTTTATCTCTAAAGGCATGAAATATAAAAGGATGGCTAGAGTGTAATATTAGAACTAAATAATAATCAAAGAAAACATATTGTCTTCTACTTTCATACCAATAATTTTTTTGCATTTTTCCATCATTTTGCTCTTTCTCTGCTGCTGCTGCTGCTAAGTCACTTCATCATGTCCCACTCTGTGCGACCCCATAGACGGGAGCCTACCAGGCTCCTCTGTCCCTGGGATTCTTCAGGCAAGAACACTGGAATGGATTGCCGTTTCCTTCAAATCAAAGAAAATCTTCTTGACTTAACTGTTGACAAAACACCGAATTATGATGTTAGTCTTTTAACCTAATGATGAAAGTTGTTCCCAAAGATTCCCTCAAGTTCACAAGAGTCTAGGTTATCCTAGAAAGACTCACGAAATTGGGTCTGATTTGTAGTAGGACTTGAGGATAATCCAGCAACCACAGAATCTAGTTTAGGCCTGCCAGGAGACATCCCCAAACTGCCCCGGATCTCCTAGGGGTCCTTCAGAACAGAGAGAAGCCAAAGCCACGTTAGATGGAAATAGCTTCATAGGCCAGAATGTTCTCACATCTCCATGAGACCGCATAAGTATCACTGGCGATATGGTATGCTTGGTATAACAGTTTTTTGGTGAGACTATTTATAAGTCAGTAATTGTTCCCTATAACAGAATATTTCAGATGATACTTATGAGAAAGCCTGGACTAAGACCAAGCTCATTGTCTATGGGACTGACAAGAAGAATCTAGATGATATCCTTAGGATTACAAGCACAGATCCAGAAGTTTACACTAAATAACTAGTGTTCAATTATGTTTTAAAAAACAGTTGCACATCTAGGCAAGTTCAAGCATCATGTAGACTCTAGAACATTCATTCAATGAATATAAGATTGGAATATCTTCTTTAGTTCCACTTTTAAGTCAATACATAGCTCAGTTTGCATTTTAAAAATAATTATGGTATAAGCAAGTATCAGTCTGGAAACAATAGAGAAGTTTGTCTTTTTCATTCCTTTTTTTTAGTACCATTTTTTAAATTTTTATTTATTTTAATTGGAGGCTAATTACTCTACAATATTGTGGTAGTTTTTGCCATACATTCACATGGTTCAGCCATGGGTGTACATGTGTTCCCCATCCTGACCCTCCCTCCCACCTCCCTCCCCATCTCATCCCTCAGGGTCATCCCAGCACACCGGCCCTGAGCACCCTGTCTCATGCATTGAACCTGGACTGGCGATCTATTTCACATATGATAATACACATGTTTCAATGCTATTCTTTAAAATCATCCCACCCTCGCCTTCTCCCACAGAGTCCAAAAGTCTGTTCTTTACATCTGTTTCTCTTTTGCTGTCTCACATATAGGGTTATCGTTACCATCTTTCTAAATTCCATATATATGCATTAATATACTGTATTGGTGTTTTTCTTTCTGAGTTACTTCGCTCTGTATAATAGGCTCCAATTTCATCCACCTCACTAGAACTGATTCAAATGCATTATTTTTAATAGCTGAGTAATATTCCGTTGCATATATGTAACACAGCTTTCTTATCCATTCATCTGCCGATGGACATCTAGGTTGCTTACACGTCCTGGCTATTGTAAACAGTGCTTTTTCATTCTTAATAAGAGGCAATGTCCCCAGCCACATATTACCTCTGTGGAAAATATAATGGTTTTCATGGGGAAGCAATAGCCAGATATGGTCAGAAAAACCATAATTCTACCCACTATCAATATAAGCCATGATTGTATATTATAGCAATTATGAAAGCCAAATACACAGGAAATATTTTAGAGCTATTTAAAGATATTTTTGGAGAAGGCAATGGTGCCCCACTCCAGTACTCTTGCCTGGAAAATCCCATGGACGGAGGAGCCTGGTAGGATGCAGTCCATGGGGTTGCTAGAGTCAGACACAACTGAGCGGCTTCACTTTCACTTTTCACTTTCACGCATTGGAGAAGGAAATGGCAACCCACTCCAGTGTTCTTGCCTGGAGAATCCCAGGGATGGGGAAGCCTGGTGGGCTGCCGTCTATGGGGTCGCACAGAGTCGGACACGAATGAAGCGACTTCGCAGCAGCAGCAGCAAAGATATTTTTAGGAAGGTTAATATGTAATGATATAGTTATTGCTTGATAAGTTGATTCATTCAAACTATTTTCTTCTAAGGGAGACATGTCTTTGTCTTCTTTTCTGAACACTGATAAGTAATCAATATATTTCTCCATTATTTGTGATGTCATGTATCTGAGAACTAATCCTGAGGATTTAAGTCTCTATAGTGTCACCTTGGCCATTATCTGCCTTTAAAACAAAATCCATTTTTTGGTCTATGGTGGATACAACATTTAACTCATTCAGAGACTGGTGTTCTTCAAAGCAAAGGAGAATATTTGCATATTCTAGTATAGCTATTCCTTAATATGACAGGCTAGCTTGTATAAACTGTATAACATGGGTGATCCAGTAAATAAGTCTTGTTTATGCTACAGAAACACATCTGGGATAAAGCTGAAACAACTTCACTACCCTAAGAACATTAAGATAGCCATCTCTTACAAAGTGAGCAGACAGGACTTTTGTAGTTCCAAATCTATTCACGGGCCTATACCATGAATAAATCTGATTGTATAGGTACGTGAAAATCTGGCAAGGCTGCTTTCTGTTTTTGTTTTCATTAAAAGGCTTTCCGGCCTAGTGGAGCTGCATTTTGTTTCTCTATAATGCCTTGAGGAAAATAATTCTTACTGACTGACATTTTAATACTGAGGTATTTGTTCCAGAATTGCAAAATGGAGGAAAAAAGAGGTGTAGTGTGATGTATAGATTATGCTAAAGGGACCGGGTAAATTGAACATGTACAGGTGACACCCTCATTTACAGTTTCATTTTGCACATGGATAGGTAACATTCTCATATACAATTTGATTTTACACATGTGTAGCTATATCCATCAAACTGTGCCTCTGTATTTTTTATTGGTTGTTCGCTTATGAAAGAACTCTTTCCTTCCACAGGTACTGTGAACCCCTCTAAATGTGGCTGCCCCTTTGCCTTGAAGATGGCAGCCTGCCAGCTTCTCCTGGAGATTACCACGTTCCTACGAGAGACCTTTTCATGTCTGCCCAGACCACGCACTGAGCCTCTGATGGTTAGTGAAGCTTATTAATAATGAGGCTACTTGGAGAGTCCAGCCAGGTGGCTTGGTTTTCAGTAGTCACAATTTCCTCAAATATTCAATGAACAAATGTATCATATAGTTTAAAAATTCAACAAAGGGATTTTCATATATAAAAAGAATATTTCTTTTTATCTCTTAAAAAACTGAAAATTGACCTTAAAATCACAAAAGACTGCACCACTGGGTAGTGTCTAATTGATTACTGTCAGTTAACCTAGGAATGTCTAAGAACCTTTATACGTTCCTTTATTCTGCAAACTATGAGGAGTTTTATAGCCAGCATTTTCCAGAAATCACTGATAGGTTTGTTTTTTTCATGCTCAGTTCAGTTCAGTTGCTCAGTCGTGTCCGACTCTTTGAGACCCCATGGACTGCAGCATGCCAGGCTTCCCTGTCCATCACCAACTTCCAGAGCTTACTCAAACTCATGTCCATTGATTCGGTGATGCCATCCAACCATCTCATCCTCTGTCATCCCCTTCTCCTCCTACGTTCAATCTTTCCCAGCATCAGGGTATTTTCTAGTGAGTCAGTTCTTTGCATCAGGTGGTCAAAGTATTGGAGTTTCAGCTTCAGCATCAGTCCTTCCAATGAATATTCAGGACTGATTTCCTTTAGGATGGACGGGTTGGATCTCCTTGCAGTCCAAGGGACTCTCAAGAGTCTTCTCCAACACCACAGTTCAAAAGCATCAATTCTTTGGTGGTCAGCTTTCTTTGTAGTCCAACTCTCACATCCATATATGACTCCTAGAAAAACCGTACCAACAATTCATAAATTTATGTGCTTCCAGTGAATTTTCTCATTTAAATTATGAATGAAAATACTCAAGTCTTTAGCATGTAAATGTCTCTGAACAAATATTTTATTCCTGCAGCATTTCTTATGGATACAGATAGGCAGAAAAAGACCATGTGTGCATGCACACACACACACACACACGCACATGCACACACACACGTGCACAGAAACACAAAGACCCACAGGCAGGCATACATACAGACACACTTGTATGCTATCAGGGCCTGATTTTTTTAATTTAAGATACAAATTCTGGCAAGAGCCAAGAGTCATCACAAAGCACTTTGGACAGAGGCCCATCTCAGAGCCGATTTTCTTGGCCCTTTGTTCTCTAATGGGCACCATGTTTCCAGTGGTTCTTTTATCATAGGCCTTACCTGACCAGAGCTGAGGAACCAGACAAATTCCTTTTTTTCTCCCCTTTACACAAAACTTACAGTACCAGAGAAACTGTTACACTAACAATCTATGTGCTTCCATTTAGGTGAATTTTACAGTGTGCCAACTCTCCTGCTGTTTTGAAACAAACTCAGTATGAGCAAGACCCTACTGCAGTCCCGGGGGGTTGGAGGTTGGCATGAGGAATGGAACCAAAAAGTCAGTGCTCTGGTATTCCTGAACTGTTCCTCTAACTTTGATTTCCAGTGTCTGCACAGCCCATTTCCTCACACTCTAAAACATAAAATGGAACTCTTTGTAGGTAAAATATGTTTTCAAGAGAAACGTGTCCACATTTGGACTGTGAAACTGCACCGTTTAAACACTATGAAATGGAGTTCCTCCTACAGACCTTATTTAATTTCATGTTATCCTGAACCTTTATTTTTCTGAATTGTCACCTTCACAATTATATTGAGACTACTCTTAAAAACCAAGTAAGTCAGCCACTTAAGCATGTTTAAAGTCAAGATTAATCTATAGGCTTCTATGAGTGTTATTAATATCAATATTCTAATTATACTGACGTCTTCATAAAAGCTCAGAAACACATCTGTTAAATTTTCAGATTTTCATTTTTTATTTATTTTTTAATATTTATTTGGCTGTGCCAGGTCTTAGTTACAGCATGCAGCATCTTTAGGTGTGGCAAGCAAGCTCTTAGTTACAGCATGTGGAATCTAATTCCCTGACCAGGGATTGAACTTGGGCCCCCTGTGCTGGGTGTATGGCGTCTTAGCCCCTGGACCACCAGGGAAGTCCAAATTTTCAGATTTTTAAAGGTCACCGTTTTGACTTATAGTGATTTAAAAAAGATAAGAACCTTAAGGTTTGATTCAGTTATTTTTGTTCTTTCAACACTATAAAGCTATACTGTTCCTTATTATTATAACAAATTTCTTTTTTAAGAAAATTAATCAAATCTGTAAAAAATGACTGTATAATCAACTGGCTGTCTAGTAGAAAATGCCAAAAAATTAAACTAAAACAGAGGCTGCAGTTATTCAATCAATAAGAGGAAATTTTTCATTGCCTTTAACTAGGTCTCATAAATCTTTTATTCATTGAACTATAACTTTTATTGTCAAGTATAGGTTCATAAATTTTGGGGGGATGTGACCTTTGGGAAACGGGAAAGAGCTCATGTTTAATCTATGTAACTATAGTTGATGATAAAGAAAACTCAAATCACATTTTTAACTATTATAGAAAAAACAGTATCATAAAGCCATTTTACTAACACAGAAGCTATAAATGCTTGAAATAGGTTTTTTAAGAAGTTGTACAAAACAGTAAATCTAACAAGCTAAGCATAAATACCATTAAAATGAAATATTCTAAAATTTTAACAAAACACTTGCTGTAAGAGTATTTATAGATTTGGGGGATATTTTACTAATTCAATAACATTTTTAACAGCAGAAAAATAAATAGCTACCTGAATGTACAGAATAATAAAAGTATAAGCTAGAAAAATAATCACATTAGAAACTATATTCTAGGATCTGAGACTTGAGGAGGGGGGAAGATAGGGAACATAAATGTTCTACCAAGAAAGTCTTTCTGATAGAAATGTCCTAAGATCATTTCCCTGTGAAATATTTGTTTGAAAAAGTCCTGCTTATATCCGAAGTGTGCAAGAGAAAGGGGCTTCCCAGGTGGTATTAGTGGTAAAAAATCTGCCTTACAAAGCAGGAGACATAAGAGATGCAAGTTCAGTCCTTGGGTTGGGAAGATCCCCTGGAGGAAGACATGGCAACCCTCTCCAGTATTCTTGTGTGGAGAGTCCTATGAACAGAGGAGCCTGGCAGGTTACAGTCCATGAGGTTGCAAAGAGTCGGACATGACCTAGCACACACGAGGAAGAAAAGGCAAAAGAGCCTAAAATGCAATAAATAAGTTAATTTGATAGAGCTAGGCAATCTCAGGAGGTCACTCACTGGATAGTGGGGAGTGGAGGTAAGTGAAAAGGAAAATTAATATCAGCTAAAAATATATTTTTACCAACTTAACAATTTTTTTCCATCTACATCCCTAGATGGAACTTAGTGTATTTGTTTCTCCCCCTAAAATGACTTCTGGTAGCATTTTTATTCTCTCTTTTTGTAAACCATCAGATCAGATCAGTCGCTCAGTCGTGTCCGACTCTTTGCAACCCTATGAATCGCAGCACGCCAGGCCTCCCTGTCCAACACCAACTCCCGGAGTTCACTGAGACTCATGTCCATCGAGTCAGTGATGCCATCCAGCCATCTCATCCTCTGTCGTCCCCTTCTCCTCCTGCCCCCAATCCCTCCCAGCATCACAGTCTTTTCCAATGAGTCAACTCTTCGCATGAGGCGGCCAAAGTATTGCAGTTTCAGCTTTAGCATCATTCCTTCCAAAGAAATCCCAGGGCTGATCTCCTTCAGAATGGACTGGTTGGATCTCCTTGCAGTCCAAGGGACTCTCAAGAGCTTCTCCAACACCACAGTTCAAAAGCATCAATTCTTCGGTGCTCAGCCTTCTTCACAGTCCAACTCTCACATCCATACCTGACTACTGGAAAAACCATAGCCTTGACTAGACGGACCTTTGTTGGCAAAGTAATGTCTCTACTTTTCAATAGGCTATCTAGGTTGGTCATAACTTTCCTTCAAAGGAGTAAGCGTCTTTAATTTCATGGCTGCAGTCACCATCTGTAGTGATTTTGGAGCCCAGAAAAATAAAGTCTGACAGTGTTTCCACTGTTTTCCCATCTATTTCCCATGAAGTGATGGGACCAGATGCCATGATCTTCGTTTTTTGAAAGTTGAGCTTTAAACCAACTTTTTCACTCTTCACTTTCACTTTCATCAAGAGGCTTTTTAGTTTCTCTTCACTTTCTGCCATAAGGGTGGTGTCATCTGCATATCTGAGGTTATTGATATTTCTCCTGGCAATCTTGATTCCAGCTTGTGTTTCTTCCAGTCCAGAGTTTCTCATGATGTACTCTGCATATAAGTTAAATAAACAGGGTGACAATATACAGCCTTGATGTACTCCTTTTCCTGTTTGAAACCAGTCTGTTGTTCCATGTCCAGTTCTAACTGTTGCTTCCTGACCTGCATACAAATTTCTCAAGAGGCAAGTCAGGTGGTCTGGTATTAAACCATACTCATAAAGAATATCTAGAAAAGGAAAAAGCAGCATTTTTACAAGATTTATCATCTAAAAAAGCATAATAATCCATTTTTCTTTAAGCAATGATCAACTTCCAAACTTGAAAACACAAAAATTTTTTTAGAGAGTTTTGTCTATAAAACTGCAAATCTATTAAAATGTTTCCCTGTTGAGTTGGTAAAACCAATAACTGATGACCAAGCAGCATGGAATTAAATTAATTCCCATCGGATGCCAAGATGATCCTTAAAAACAAAGAAAATGACCATAAAGAAGTCTCTTTACATCTGTGTTCACTCATTAGGGAAAACAACATGTTGAATGCCTTTGTATAAGACTGTGCTAGAAACTGTACCAATTGTACCAATGGGATTTAACAAATCACTATAAAGAATACACCACTGGATCCCAAATGCTTCTAAAGTTAAACGATCAGAGTAAAAGTCGTTCAGTTGTGTCCAACTCTTTGCGACCCCATGGACCGTACAGTCCATGGAATTCTCCAGGGCAAAATACTGGAGTGGGTAGCCTTTCCCTTCTCCAGGGGATCTTCCCAAGCGAGGGATTGAACCCAGGTCTCCCATGTTGCGGGCAGATTCTTTACCAGCTGAGCCACCAGGGAAGCCTGATCAGCAGCAAAACACAATTCACATTCATATTTGAAGAGTAGATATGAATATTTGAGAGTTAGGCTATGAGAAAGGGTGGTGTAAAGGGTGCAGAGGTGGGAGTGAGGGTGATGCAGAGATGAATATGCTGTAACAGGAAAACCAACACATGAACAACACACAAGAAAGGAGCAGAGGGCCAACGCTAGCCAAAGAAGGGGCTGGAAAAATCTGAAGGACATTCCTGAAAGAGATCATATATGAACACAGCTTTGAAAGATAAGTAGGGTTTTGACTAGTAGATACAAGAAGTTGGAAGAAATAACTACTTTAGAGAATCAAAATTGTTATTACTTTTTGTCTCAACTAAGAAGCTTATCTAATTAAATTTGGCTGCCAAACTGGAAAGTAGTTAGGTTGTTTTCTTTTTCCTAAAAAGGATTAATTTCAGAGGAGCAATTATATCCTAGAACATTTTTTGACAATGTTAAATAGACTCCATGTGGTTCCTTCTTTTTTCTAGATTTGATACAGTTTTCTGAGTACCAAACTATAACTTCTATTCTTAATTCAAAGGGAAAAGAAACTATAGAGTCTAAAAGTTTCATTTATTAACAACAGTTAAAAGCTTAAGGTTTTAATCTCCGTACAAACTGGGTTTTTCAAAATATCTTTTGTTTTTCAAGCTACTTGAATCTAAGGACTTATTGTGTCATAATTAGAAAAAAATCACTGTATAAAAATAAGGTTAGCATTTTATATATTTTTCATTTATCAGGTCTGAAAGTGTTTTATAGATTAATGATTAAGTATGATCTTCAGCATGAGCGAGTCTCTCTTCATCGAACAAATCAAATGTCCATGCTCACCTCACAGATTGAACTCCTACTAAATACTTATATTCCCTACTTTCAGCTATGGGATCATTCTGTTCATAAGTGGATGGAAAAGGATCCCCTCTTATATTTGAAGTCTTCCTAAAAGAGAAGGAGTGATTCTCCCATTGTCTGATATTGTTATCATACACGAGGTTTCTTAAGCCAGAACTGCCTTTTCCTACCTGTTTGCTGAGCAAATTTTACTTAATCCTTAGGACTGAATTCCAGCATCACCTTGCTATTTGTTTTCTGTTTATGTTCTGTGATATGATGATGTATAATAAAAAATATATGTTTGGTCTTCATCTGTAGTTCTGGCACAGTATTCCTAAAACCCTTGGAATTTCTTAAGAAGGGTGACCAAGGTGTCTTAATGAGGTGACTTGTGGTATGCCTCTAGATTACCTAAGGATCAGCTGTCACCGAGTGATTAGAAAAATGAAAATTTCAGTCCCACTCCCCTTATTTCTAGGTGGCAATGATTTAATCAATCATGCCTATTTAATGAAACCTCCATAAAAACCCAAAAGGACAGGGTTCAGAGAGCTTCCAGTTGGTGAACATGTGACAATTGGGGAGAACAGTGCCCTTGGATGACTTGGAAGCTTGGTTACCCTCACCCCATTCCTTGCCCTGTGCATTTCTTCCATCTAACTATTGCTGACTATATGTATTTTTTTTATGATAAACCAGTGATCTAGTCAGCAAAATATTTCTCTGGGTTCTGTTACCACCTCTAGCAAATTAACTGAACTGAGGAGGGGTGTTGTTGGAACCTTCAATTTGTAACCAGTTGGTCAGAAGCACAGGTAACAACCTGGGCTTGCAATTGAATCCTTAACCTGTGGATTAAGGAAAATGTTTTCATGGCCACAGTCTGAAACTGGTATAAGGTAGATGGAAATTGGCTATTTCAATGCTGTGTGTGCTACTCAAAATGGAGTGAGGTTTGCCAGAAGACCAATGCAGTGCTGGGGAGACGCCTTCATTCACATGCTCCCCACTGACATTGCAGGACTTGGAGAGCTGCAGACTTCGTTTGGACCCTGAATTAGACCGGCACAGATATGAAAGGAAGATCAGCTTTGCTGGAGTCCTGGATGAAAATGAAGACTCAAAAGATTCCCTTCACAGTAGTAGCCACACCCTCAAATCAGATGCAGGTGTTGAAGAGAAGAAAGGTATGGATAAAGCAAAAATTAATTCATGTTTCTGGGTTTCTCAAGGGATATTTGGTCTGGGTCTAAACTGCAGAACTGTGCACTGAAAGAAATCCAAATTATTGGCTCCATACAGCACTAACAGTGTTCATTCAACTAGGCCATCATGCTAGTTAGGAGTTGAACTCTAGCTCAGCATCTCTCCATACCCCATTGAATATAAGGTGCCATTAGTTGTAAAATGAACCATTATTTTATATACCATCTACTGCTACTGCTAAGTCGCTTCAGTCGTGTCCGACTCTGTGCAACCCATAGATGGCAGCCCACTAGGCTCCTCTGTCCCTCGGATTCTCCAGGCAAGAATACTGGAGTGGGTTGCCATTTCCTTCTCCAATGCATGAAACTGAAAAGTGAAAGTGAAGTCGCTCAGTCGTGCCCAACTACCAGCGACCCCACGGACTGGAGCCTACCAGGCTCCTCAGTCCATGGGACTTTCCAGGCAAGAGTACTGGAGTGGGGTGCCATTGCCTTCTCCGTTTATATACTGTAACAAAGGAAAAATACTCCCCTTTCAGCTCTTACACAATGCTTTCTTATCAATTAATTTGTTTTATTCTTATTGAAAGAAGACTTTCAGATGTAATTAGATGTAGATTTTTATTACCAGTCCGTATGATTCTCTCTGCAGGAAAGTAAACTGATTAGTTTTCCTAAACTATCTGCAATTCAGAGTTCAAATTCTTAATCACTTTTTAACTCAAAATTGTCACTGTCTGTGTTTTTACGTATGATAATGTCCTCTGTGTCATCAGAATGTTAGTAATACATCATTTCTTAAATGAATCTGTAAAGCTCTTGGTGCTTGTTACATAAGCCAATGTGCAGTTGTATGAAGTTAGCCTACCTTCAATTCCTGTTTCAGGAATGTTGCCGAACATACATGACTTACTACCTCACCTACTCCTTCACCCAACTATCATTCAGCTCCTGAGACTTAAAAGACGCTGGCATCCATTTTGTACATTTTGTTGCTGGTGCTTTAGATATTCACACGAACACAAGCAATGGCAAATGTGTCACAAGTACCACTTGGCTCTAGTGATATCTTAAGATGGCATCAATTGTAAGCCAAATCTCAATTTCAGAGATGTTCAAATGTTAAAAAAAAAAAAAGGTGCATCTTAAAATGGTGAAATAGAGTAACTAATTATGTGACCTTGTCCAAGTTTAGCTGCTAAGCCAATTTTCTTCTCTGTAAAATTAGATTATTAACACCTACTACATTGTAATGCTGAGAGCTTAAATGAACAGTGGGCTTCCCCGATAGTGCAGTTGTTAAAGAAATCCACCTGCAATGCAGGAGACCCCAGTTCAATCCCTGTGTTGGGAAGATCCCCTGGAGAAGGGATGGGCTACCCACACCAGTATTCTTGGGCTTCCCTAATGGCTCATTGGGTAAAGAATCTGCCTGCAGTGCGGGAGACCTGGGTTCAATCCCTGGGTTGGGAAAATTCCCTGGAGAAGGGAAAGGCTACCCACTCCAGTGTTCTGGCCTGGAGAATTCCATGAGGTCGCAAAGAGTCAGACACGACTGAGCGACTTTCACTTTAACTTAAATGAACAATGCAAGTAAAACATAAACTCAATAAGGACACAGTCTCTAATTAGGAAATAATAAATAATCATCATTGGTTTTTTAAAAATGTGTATTATGAGCATATAGATCAGAACCCAGGCAGAAAATCCTAAATATGAGTTAAAGATTGCAAAGTTTTAAGGTGCTCTTTAAAGCCTCCTTTAAATTGTTAACTTCTCTGATTTTTGTATTTCTTAAATTTTATTGCCCTTCAGTGTTTTTCTAACAAATTTCCATTAAATGAATATCAGCATATTTGTAAAAAGAGTCAAAGACAGTTTTCTCCACTGGTATATTTTCTGTAGTCAGTGACTCCATAAATGTTTGGTAGTTCAAGGAATACATGTTTCTCAAAAGAAATATCCCTACAGAAGACCTAAACAGATATTTTGCCAAAGAAGACCTGGCCAACAGGCACATAGAAAGATGTTCAATGTCACTAATTACTTGAGAAATGCAAATCAAAACTGCAACGAGGTATCACCTCATGAAAATCAGAATGGTCATCATTAAAAGTCTACAGATAATAAACACTGGAGAGAGTGTGGAGAAAAAAGAACCTTCCTACATTGTTGGTGGGAATGAAAATTGGTGCAGCCACTATGAAGAACCATATGGAGGGTCATTAAAAACTGAAAATAGTTACCATATGATCCAGCAATTCCATTCCTGGACATAAATCTGGAGAAAACTAATTAGAAAAGATACATGCACCCCAGTGTTCACTGCAGCACTATTTACAATAGCCAGGATACGGAAGTAATCTAAATGTCTATAGACAAATGAATGGATAAAGAACATGTGGTGTGTGTATACACATACATATACATACAATTGAATATGAGTCATAAAAGAGAATGAAATAATGCTATTTGTAGCAACATGGACAGACCTATATATTAACATATTAAGTGAATATAGAGAAAGACAAATATACGGTATCACTTATATGTGGAATTTTAAAATATGATACAGATGAATTTTTTTACAAAACAGAAATAAACTCACAGACATAGAAAGCAAACTTGTGGCTACCAAAGAGGATAGCAGGGCGTGGGGCAGGAGGAGATAGTACTATATATAAAATAAACAACAAGGATCTACTGTATAGCATAGGGATGTATACTCAGCATCTTGTAATAACCTACAATTTAAAAAATCTGAAAAAGTATAGCCCTAAATAAGGAAAAACACAACATATTTAAAATATTTAAAACTTTGTAAAGAGTGGATATATTCTGGTAAAAAAACCTTTTTAAAATTTCAAGATCAGAGTGTTGTCACAACATTTAAAAATGTAAATATATTGTGTTGAATTTATGGTGAACAGAAGCCATGTTGCAGGAAGAATTAGCCAAGTTTTATCAGTTTCTGATAGTAAGAAGTATCAAGTCAAGGTTTATTCAAATACTTCTACTTTTTTTTTTTTAGGAGTACATATATCTTTTATTTTTTTTTTTAATTTTATTTTATTTTTAAACTTTACATAATTGTATTAGTTTTGCCAAATATCAAAATGAATCTGCCACAGGTATACATGTGTTCCCCATCCTGAACCCTCTCCCCACCTCCCTCCCCATACCATCCCTCTGGGTCGTCCCAGTGCACTAGCCCCAAGCATCCAGTATCGTGCATCGAACCTGGACTGGCGACTCGTTTCATACTTGATATTTTACATGTTTCAATGCCATTCTCCCAAATCTTCCCACCCTCTTAACAAGTGGTGCTGGGAAATCTGGTCAACCACTTGTAAAAGAATGAAACTAGAACACTTTCTAACACCATACACAAAAATAAACTCAAAATCAAATACTTCTACTTCTGACAAAGAGGGCTGCATATGATGAGAAACTTCCATCTTTTTTTATCACTTTTTAAAAATTGAAGTGTCGTTGCTTTACAGTGTTGTGTTCCTACTATATAGCAAAGTGGTTTAGTTAGACATATATATATTCTTTTTTATATTCTTTTCCTTTTTTTTAAATTTTCTTTAATTTTTAAACTTTACATAATTGTATTAGTTTTGCCAAATATCAAAATGAATCCACCACAGGTATACATGTGTTCACCATCCTGAACCCTCCTCCCTCCTTCCTCCCCATACCATCCCTCTGGGTCGTCCCAGTGCTCTAGCCCCAAGCATCCAGTATCATGCATCGAACCTGGACTGGCCATTATGGTTTATCACAGAATATTGAATATAGTTCTCGGTGGTATGCAAAGACCTTGGTGTTTCCATTAGATATATAAAAGTTTACCTCTGCTAACCCCAGCCTCTCATTCCATCCCCCGACTCCTTCTCCCTGGGAAACCACCAGTCTGTTCTCTATATCTGTGATTCTGTTTCTGTGAAACTTACATATTTTAAACATATCCTACAGGGACTTTTTTCCCCACTCAAAATTATTATGCTAATTATTATTTAAAGTAGTTGAAGCAAAAAGCATTAATACTGACGTGGTTACATTTCAGCAGAGTAAATTCTATATCATTTTAAGAAATAAAATCTCAGATTAATTTTTAAGAACATTAATTTCATGATTATCATTTATGTAAATTGCCTTTAATGTTCAAATGCACAAGCATTTTTCTTCTCATAGAATGGCTATGGGATCATATGAACCTATTTAATAAATTAAGAGCAGAAAGCTAGAAGTATAAATAAAATGAGAACATATTCATAAAATGTCCTTTACCAGTTGGCAAGAAACTTCTCAAAGATTCCTAAATACTCCTTAATCCTTTTAACAAGCTGATACCAGATGCTAAAGCCGATGTGAAAACGGGGACCGCAGGGACCCTGCTAACTCAGATTATTAAAATTGTATTTAAAGTTTCACACCATCTGTTTGTATAACATCTAAAAATGTCAGTTCTTGAAATAAACAACCTGAGGACAGTTGGGATTCTACAAAGGAAAACTAATATGAAATCATCCTTAGAATGAAAAATGTCTGAACTAAAATCTCCAAGCAAGATCTGATATCATTTTATCCATATTCCAGATACAAACTAAGACTGGCTTTCCAGAATACAGATACCAAGACATGTGTGATTCCTCAGTAATCATGTACTGAACATCTGCTGTATACCAGGCACTATTACAGGTTCCTAGAATATAGCAATAAACAGGGGAAATTTCCCATGTATATTTTAGTTTAGATTAGCTAATAATGAATAACATTAAATTCTGGACTTTCAAGTAGAGATAAACAGTATGAGGAAATCAAGTTAGAGTCAGAGAATTGGTAGTGACCTGGAGTAGGAGGGATTCTAGTCACAAGTGACATTGAGCTGAGACTTGCATGATGTGAAGAATCCAGTCATGCTAAGGGCTGAGAGGAAAGTCTTCCAAACAGAGATAACTGAGAACAAGGCTCTGATGCAGGAACATGGGAGCATGTGAAGAAGGGCAAGGAGGCCAACATGGTTGCAATAGAATGAATTGGAGGAAGAGTGTTAAAAGATGGGGTTGAGCAAAGGTCAAATAAATAGGGTCTGTAAATATGGTCAGAAATTTAATTCTATTTAAATGTGTCAGATAGTTGTTGGGAGATTTTGACCAGAAAAGTGATATAATATTTGTATTTGTGATTATGTATTTAAAAGATGATTCTAACTCTATGAGTAGGGGTAAGAGAGTACAGTTTGCTGGTTATATTCATCCAGGGAATAGGTGATGGGGCTTTCAAAATCCTGTATTTGGAAGTGTTGCATCAGCAGGACTTGCTATGATGTGGTGTTAGAGAAAAGGGAAAAGCAATGTTTTATCCAATATAGATGAATTTGTTTCTTTAATATTAGTTCTCATTGTCATGGATGTACTTTACCAAATCCTATTATGAATCCTATTATGTCCTTTGTAAATAACCAATGCCATTCTGAATATTATTTTTTGAATTATATGATATTTCCAATTATCTTTGGTAGTAGAACAGGGTTCTCAAAGTTAAATTTTTTTGCAGCATATTAAATTGGGGTTACTGTACTATATTTGTAAGCAGAAAAATATCATGAAATCAAACAAAGAATGACAAAGTGTGCCTCTGTAAAATTTTTAAATTCTTTCCTTAATCTTTTTGTCTACTTCCCAGTCTATTTTGACATAATTGTATTAATAGTCTTTAAAAATAACTATATTCTGTTTCAAATGCATTTCAGATAAGTCATAAAGTCTCAATTGTGCCTAAAAATAATACTGAAAAATACAGTGGATGAGTTTGTGCTATTACTAAAATTGAGCATTATGGTCTTTATGGAATATATTCAACTGTGCTGCAAGAACTTCTGTCTGGATGTGAAATTCTATCCAGATGTGTTCAGGGAGCTCCATGAAGCCATTGCCAGCTGAGTGGTGATAATTTTAGTCTTTCTCAATCATGGGTATAAATTAGAGATTAAACATTTCACATGATTCAACAGGATATCTTCTAGGCTCCTTTAAATGTCACTAAAAGTGTATACTTAACATTTTATGGAGTGGTACAATCTTCTATCACAGTCACAGACTAACTCTCCTATGGGTAAGAAACTTGAGACTAAAATGCAATCTTCTTGATTGGGACTAAAATATTAATAGCTGTATCTTGCATAATTAGTAAGAAATCTTGTTCATGTCTTAAGAAGGAAAACTTAAAAAAACAGCCCCTTCCTGAGTATTACTTGAAGCCCTGAACTTTCAGAATCACCCTTAAAGTATCAGTATGTGACAATCCCAGATCTTCAGAGGAAAAGGAAGGAGCTGTGGATATGACTATGGGAAATAAGGATGCTTTTGATTGAAAAGTAGGTTTCTAGCTGAACGTGTTTCTTTTACCCTTTAATTTTCCTCACTGATGACTGTTTCTTCCAGAACACTAAAGAGGAGTAATGCATGTTCTTCTTGGTGTATGTAGACTGTAAGGTTGGTGCAGGGTGTTGCAACCTTTGGACTCATATCTCACCCAACCTTTTGACTAAGAGGAGCAATCACTAGGCGCATTGAAAATGGAACCATTTCACACTCGTGTTCACCCAAAGCACCCCACTGAAAAAACAGTTTAGTGCCTTTGCTGAGGAGCCGAGCGGACCCCACTGCTGATTGTTGGAGAGTGAAGCAACTGTTGTTTTTATTTCTTATTGAGGTATTCCCAAATGAAAGGGTTTCCCATGATGGGGTTTCCCAAACTCACATAAATCTGCCTGTCCTATTTCAAAAGACAAAAACACATGACTGATGATTCTGTGAAATCAAGCAATGATGCTATGTCAACATGCTAACAGTCTTGGAGGACTCCATGGTGAGGGCACACTCATGCTTGTGAATTCTGGGCCAGAGAGAGAGAGCAGGTTGTTCCCAGCACCGATGAGCTGTGTGTCCAAGAAAGAAGCTGCACCAGCCCTTCCTGGTGGACCCAGCCTCCTGCCCGTCCAACAAAGCTGCCTGGCTGGGCACTTGGGAGAAGCTCCTTGTCCAGACCAGCAGAGAAGAGGTTGTTCAGTGACAAAGTTGGGGAGAGCTTGGCTCTGATGCTTACTGGGGAGAACTAAGGGGGAAAAAGCCCTATTTTATTCTTTTAATACAGTTCCCAGCAGGAAGATCAGGATAGGAGGTTCCCGCCTGCTCCAGATTAAAGGAACCCGCAGTTTCCAGGTGAAGAAGGGGGGTTCCTTGTCCAGCATTCGCCGGGTCGGCAGCTTAAAGAGCAGCAAGTTATCACGGCAGGACTCAGAGTCTGAGGCTGAGGAGCTGCAGCTGTCCCAAAGCAGGGACACTGTCACTGACCTAGGTAACATAGAGGAGTGGGTGTGTGCAGGGACGTGGGGGGTAGGAAGACAGAGCACAAATCCCCATACAGCTCAAGTCCATTTCCTCACAGGTCCATAGTCAGAGGGCAGAGTCGTAGGTTAGAGTACCCACTGGGTCTGTAAACGATGTTGCCTTCCAGAGCAGGGCTGCTCCAACCTTACTGTGCAGAGTCAGCTGGGAGCTTGTTAAAACGCAGAATCTGATTCAGCATCTCTGAAATAGGAGGCTGAGATTCTGCCCTTTTAACAAGCTTTGTGGTGACACTGATGCTGCTGGTTCAAGGACCACAGCTTGAGCAGGGAGGATATAAAGTCTACAGTAGGGAAAGAAAATACTTTAGTGACGACGACAGATTTTTTTTTTTTTTGAGATCCAAATGCTTTATGCCTTTATACTTCTGAACAGGACCTTTAAAGCAAAATGTAGACATTCTCTTGATGTTAAGCTGACTTAATGTACTCTGTAAAATAAAGTCTCTCTTTCTCAGTGAAAACAACCAAAATTTTAGAAAGGAAAGATTGTCTACACCTAATGATTAGTGACCTTCAGCAAGTCACTTAACTTCTTGGGAATTTGTTTTTCCCAGTTACCCAATAAGAATAATTCTGTGTGCTCCTTAACCACTGTGAAAAGATGCTCTAAAGATAAATTAGGAATGATTATAAAGTATATCAAACTCCTGAGAATCAGATTTATATACAATCAGGATATTAGAGTTGTAGACTGTCACCATAGGACCCAAAGAGACTGTGAATCCCAAAATATGTTAGTCCTATGGGCTCTGATCATCATCTTAAGAGACAAGAAAAAGATTAAATGTGCATGCCAGTAGAACTCACCAGCTGTCTAGAATTTGTTAGGTAAAAATTGAAGTACATATTCTTTGCCATTCAGTCCCTGTGTGAAAACCAAAATGGAAAGCTCTTCTTTATAAGTAAGTTATTTCAGAAGTTAGTTAGAAGTTACCCAGGGAATGTGGATAAATTATCAATTTAGCCTGCTGAAATAGGAGCTGAGTATGTTTAATCAAAGAGAATTTAAAATAGAAAATGTTTCTACACCTACCCACCCTTCCCTTTGAAAATAGCTAATTTATGCATTAATTGAGATTCAGCCTATTTTTCAAGAACATAATAGAAAAAAAGCCTCATGCCATCTTTAGTTTCAGATCTGAGCTGTAACAGTATCATCAGTTAGTTTGGGGAAAAACATTATTTGAATTAATTATTTAAATTGATCCCTTTAGCCTAACCAGTTAAGTCAAACTGTCCAAGCTAGAGGCATAGTTTTGTCATAGAAAATATCCAGAAAAGCTGGTAGATTGGAGCGCAAAGCTTTGTTGTCTAGTATACTATCTAGTATATCTAGTATACTAAGAATTCCTGCGACATGTCTCCTTCAGAGAGGAATTTGGACAAAGAGTTATCCACAACTGGGCACATTTACTTCCAAATTCCCTTTGTTTTTTTGAGGCACCACCCATCTTTGAAGTAGCTCTGATAGCAAAGCCAGCTGGTGTGAAGAGCAGTTACACTAGCTGTGGTCACAGTCCCAGTGGAGGTGGCAGTACCCTTTGTGCCCACTGCAGGTTGGCTGGCGTCCCTACTTACCTACACCTGCGAGGTCTGGGCAGTCTGGAATGGGTTTGGGCACACTCAACCAATAACTTGCTCATCTCAGCAATTCAAGGACTTGGCTCTGTGTTTTTTTTTTTTTTTTCCTCTGCTCCCATGTCTCAAAATGGAAGCCACTGTAACAGAGATCATAAATGTCTTTGTAATTGCTGGTTCAGCTGGTGGTAAAGGGAACATCTCCTATTAATATTCCTCCACTAAAGTCAATGCTATGCCCTGTAACCCATTGGCCATGGTAGTGTGCCCTAGGATTCAAAAGCATGGACCATGATACCGTAGCAATGTGCTCTCCAGGGAGACAGAACAGTACAACCTTTCTTGGTGTTTTTCTTTTGAAGAAGGGAGTCCTTGGAGTGCAAGTGAGCCCAGCATTGAGCCCGAGGGCATGAGTACAGCCGGCGTGGAGGAAAATTACCACAGGAACATGTCATGGCTTCATGTAAGTAGGCGTCTCAGAAAGAGCCCTGAGATCAATTTCTTTTGGCACTGGGGGCAGATCTGTGAAGAGAGGACAAAAGACTATACTAAAAATATCCATCCATTTCAGCCTCTTAGAAATCTATATGTTCACATTTCAGCTGAACCTCTGGATTCTCACTAAGATGGGTCTTCTGCTGGACTGTATTCATTTGAACCTTATCTAAGACCAAGGGTCCTTTGTTATGGTTGGCTTGTGAGTCAGTCAGGGAGAACCCTGAGGGACCAGGCCAGGTTGGTGGTCGAGAGAACTCGGGTAACACAGTCAAGGCCTCATGATCAGTTTTACACAAGTTTTCACAAGTGCTGAGAGCAAGATCATGGTGTCAGTCTTGAGTCTGCATTCTACCAAACTGTAAACCAGGACATGGAGATTCTATGGTTAAGGTCACACCTCAAAGGGCTCTTCTGAGGGCACAGGCAAGAGGGAGTCCCAAACACAGGTTGTACTTCAAGGGCATGAAGAAAGGAAGAGAAAGCTCAGGAAGTAATATGTAAGATCCACAGTTGGCAGGGTACTGGCAGCACTGTTATTGATGTTAGTTATGGAATGTCTCCATCTCCTCTTTCATTTGACTTCTAGTAGGGTCAGATAAGGGCTGCCTGGTATGTCACACTGCCTGGTATGTACAGGGATAGCCCTTGAAACTGGCTGATTCCCAGAACCAGCTGATTTTGAGAATCTCTGAGATAACTATTTTTAAAGTCAACTTTGTAGTTAAGTCACACCTACATATTAAAAAGCATACAAAACCTATGTGCACGGCTCAATAAATTCTCATAAAGTAGACACATCTGTGTAACCACCACCAAGTCACGAAGAACATTAGCAGTACCTTAGAAGCCCTACCCAGGCCCTCTGCCAAATACTACCCTCCCTTCCTGGTAACTACTATCCTAACATGGAAGATTAGTGTTGTTTGTTTTTGAAATGCATGTCATATGCTAGGTACTCTGTTGTGTCTGGTTTCTTTCGCTCACTTAAGTGTAAATCCTCTAGCTCTGTTCTTCTTCAGGATGACATGGTCTATTCTTGGCTATATTCATTTCTATTAAAATAACCTTGTTAGTTTCCATAAAAAAAGCTTCTACAGCAGCCTTATATTGAATATAAAGATAGTTAAAATTGAGGAATTGAAATTCTTTATTAAGTTTCTAATGTATAAAGTGGTCTACCCTCCCTTAACTTATGCTCCATTATTTATTTAAGATCTCTTCGATTTTATTTTCATGTTTTTTAATTGTTTGTTTATTTTTTGACTGCGCTGGATTGGGTCTTCATGGCTTTGCTCGGACTTTCTCTAGTTGCGGCTACTGGGGACTACTTGCTGACTTCTCATTGTGGTAGCTTCTCTTGTTGCAGAGCACAAGGTCCAGGCGCACGGGCCTCAGTAGTTTTGGCGCAGGCTCTAGAGTACAGGCTCAGTAGTTGTGCACATGGACTGAGTTGCTCCCTGGCATGTGAATCTTCCTGGACAAGAGATTAAACCTGTGTCCCCTTCATTGGCAGGTGTGTTCTGATCTGCTGGCATTACCAGGGAAGTCCTGAATTGCTTCAGTTTTATTCAATAATGCATTTTAGTTTTCTGTACCATGTTAGCCCTCTAGAAGTGTTTGTGTTTAAGACCAGAGATATTTTTTCAAAATAACTGGTGAATCTTCTAGACCTAAAAATTTCTTTGTAGGAAAGTCTTTAATTATATATTTAATTCATGTCATATGATTAAAATCATTCAGATTTCTGTTTCTTCTGGGATCTGTTTAAGCAGATTGATTTTTTTCCCTAGAAATTTATTGATTTTATCCAAATATTCACATTTATTAGCAAATAGATGTTTATATAGTCTCTTAAGATCATCTTAGATTCTGTGGGATTTACAGTGATGTGCCTTTACTGTTTCTGATATTGATAGGTTATATCTTTGCTTTCTCTTTTCTTGATCAGTCTTGCTAGAAGTTTGTCAGTTTTGTTAGTCAAAGAACCAGGTTTTGTCCAGGTTCAAGAATAACAAGGGAAACCTTACAGTTCTTATTTGTGCCCTGCCTCATATCAGTATAAACAGAAATGTTGGGCATCTTCAATGAATCTTGAGAGAGATCTGGATATTCTGCTCACACAAAACCTGTATTTTTTAAACTTTGAAGAGTGTGAGATATTGTTAGATGACTTTGACAGGAGTGCATTTTTACTGTTTACCTTTGTCTCATGGTAAGCAGACCTCTTCTTCCAAGGAAATGCATGGCATCCTTGCCTAGTAGGTCTGATTGGTCTTATTCATGTAGACTTATTTTATGTTCTGCATCCAATATGGCACCTCACAGGTTAGGTGTTGGGGTTGGAACTAGTTTCATGAAGGACAGAATCATTCAAAAGATTACTGTATGCAGATTTGACTAAACTTGCATCTTTAGGAATGCTATTCCCTTTTTAGGAAAGCAACTTAAGAAGTTTTAAACCCTAGGGCCTTCATTCCTTTTCTTAAAATAACCCTATCCTTTAAATCAACTGAGTTCTCTTCTGGAATCCTATTTGGGAAGTCTAGGAGATATGAGAATTTGAGCCAGATCAAGCCACAAGTGAGGAGCTAGAATAACCCAAAGCTGAAAGCAAATTGTTTGTAGACAGAGGAAACGAAGTTCTACAGTGGATTCAAGCCCAGTTGAAGGTTAGAGGCCAGGGTGGAAGATACAGAAATATTTTCAAGTTCCATGTAGGTGGGCTGGAGTTAAAGACATCCCACAGCTGTCAAAGGCCAGCCAAATCCTTTGGGATGGAACTTCTCATCATTTTCTGCTCTTCTACGGGCTCCTTCTACAACATCAGAGCTGAAAAAAATAATATATTTTAAGTTTGGAATCATTTGAAAATATCTGGGAATCATACACTTCCAAGTTTTTGAAGATCACTGAACTTTTTATTGTTTCAAAAAGAGCTTTCTATCAAGTGTGAATCCAGGGAGCAAAAGAAGTCAAGTACATAAAGGCTTGTAAGTCTTTGTTCTCTTGTGGGAATTACTGTTCTCTCATGGAATTACTGTGATTTTAAGACCCATTAAGGAAAGTTGACGTTCTGACTTTTCATGTTCTACCCCACATCGTGGCTCACGATTGGCCTGTGCCCTGGCTGAGCCTCAGTGATATCTGTGTTCCAGGTCATGATCTTGCTGTGCAACCAGCAGAGCTTCATCTGCACCCACATCGACTACTGTCACCCTCACTGCTACCTGCACCACAGCCGCTCCTGTGCCCGGCTGGTCAGGGCCATTAAGCTGCTCTATGGAGACACTGTGGACTCCCTCCGTGAGAGCAACAGCATCAGCAACGTGGCTCTCCGGGGCAAGAAGCAGAAAGAGGTGAGTGAATGATCACATGGTATATACCAGTGAGAGGGAAAAAATGTCCTAACAATCTTTTCTCTGTAAATGCAAATTTCAGCCCAGTGCAGCGGTATAATCCTGGCTACAGGTCTGTGTTGTTTCGAGCAAAGATAGACAACGGGTAGCCTCCCTGGGAGCTCAGCTGGTAAAGAATCTGCCTGCAATGCAGGAGACCCGGTTCAGTCCCTGCATTGGGAAGATCTCCTGGAGTAGGGAATAGCAACCCACTCCGGTATTCCTGCCTGGAGAATTCCATGGACAGAGGAGCTTGGTGGGCTACAGTTCATGGTGTCGCAGAGTCGCACGCGACTGAGCAACTAAAACTTTCACTTTAGAAGCTGCTGCTGCTAAGTCACTTCAGTCGTGTCCGACTCTGTGTGACCCCATAGACAGCAGCCTACCAGACTCCTCTGTCCCTGGGATTCTCCGGGCAAGAATACTGGAGTGTGTTGCCATTTCTTTGGTGCAGAAAAGACAAGTGCTTTGCCATCATGTCCATGAGCAAATATAGACTCTTTTTGTGGGTTTTGTCTTATTTTGACAAATAAATATAAACTCAAAGGGGCGTTTTTGATGAGTTGTTGTGGTAGGCAGAATAATGTCCCCCTAAAGATATCTGAATTCTAATCCTTGGAACCATGAATATGTTACCTCACCTGGCAAAAGGGATCTTGCCTGGGTGAATAAATCAAGAATCATATAATAGGAGATTATTCTGGATTATCCAAGTGGGCCTAACATAGTCAGAGATGGAGTTGCGACAATAGAAGCAGAAGTCAGGCAGGGTAGTGAGCCTAGGCAGCCTCTAGGAGCTGGAGAGGACAAGGAAATGAATGATTTCCCCAGAAGGAACACAGTCCTGCCGGTCCATTTTCAACTTCTGACCTAGAAAACTGTTAAAATCATTTTTTATTTTTTGCCAAAATAATATTTGTGCTATTTTTCGCCAAAAAGATTGTGGTCCTTTTTTTTTTTTTTTTTTTTGCAGTAACAGGAAACTGATACAGTTTTATCTTAAGAAATAAGTAATAAATAGCCCAACTTTTCACTGACAAATAATAGAGTCAAATCAGACTAAAGGAAACATCTTCGAGAAATGATTACGTTTTCTCAGTATTCAGCTGTACTTTCCTGACAATTGGACAGCTGAGCTGGCTGAAGATGAAGACAGTTACCAGGGTTGCCGTGCTCCTGCCAGGGAAGCCCTGAGTTACCCACCTGCCCCCGAGAAGGCATGATGGCCACTGTGTGCTGCTGGCCGCGTCTGCAGCTGCTTCTCCCAAGTGGTTTTGCCAAAAGATTTTTATATAATACCTATTCATCTCAGTGAGTGTTCATTGGGCACCTGCTGTTGGCATAATATGAGGCCAGATATCCTTGGAGAAACAAAAAATAAGTAAGTGGAGCAGAGGATCTTTCTACTAAAGAGTTTGTGAGCCAAGTTTGGTAAGGTGGAAGGGTGGCAATAAAATGCAAATCAAACTAGAGAATATAAGCAATAACAAAAATGCACAGTTGAGTTGTATAGCAATTTGTAATGCTTTAGCATTCGAAAAAGGGATTTATTTAATTCAGTTCAGTTCAATCACTCAGTCCTGTCTGACTCTTTGTGACCCCATGAACCACAGCACACCAGACCTCCCTGTCCATCACCAACTCCCGGAGTTTACCCAAACTCATGTCCACTGAGTCGGTGATGCCAACCAACCATCTCATCCTCTGTTGTCCCCTTCCCCTCCTGTCCTCAATCTTTCCCAACATCAGGGTCTTTTCAAATGAGTCAGTTCTTCATATCATGTGGCCAAAGTATTGGAGTTTCAGCTTCAACATCAGTCCTTCCAATGAACACCCAAGACTGATCTCCTTTAGCATGGACTGGTTGGATCTCCTTGCAGTCCAAGGGACTCTCAAGAGTCTTCTCCAACACCACAGTTCAAAAGCATCAATTTTTCTGTGTTCAGCTTTCTTTATAGTCCAACTCTTTTTAAAGTATGCAAGTACAAGGAAGTGATTTTGGCTAATACAAGAGCTCCTAAAGAAAAAATTGTATATCTTGTACATCTCATAAATGTGATAATTTCCCTTCTGGGATATGACCTTTCAGTGTTTTTTCTGAAACATGTGTATGACAAAGTATACATCATTGACAATGTACTTTTAAATTCTTAACAAATCTTGTTCAGTAGATACTCTTCACTCCATTTTACAGATGAAAACATTGAAGTTAAAAAAGATGGGATTGTCCACAATCCCATTGTCCACAATATCTAGAACATATTCAGCTAGACTTTAGTTTAGGAACATGGATTATCAAAGTAAGGGCTTTTTCAATTAAACTCTCTTACATCTCATGATATTCGGAAAACACAGATTCTAAGGAAAGATCAGGCGGGAAAATTACATAAACTGCTAAATGATGACATAAAAAGAAAAATATATATGTGCATATATTCTTATACATGTATACATATATATGGACATGTCATTTATGTTTGAAATGTATATGTATACATACCTATCTATAAACATATATATACATATTTGTGCATGTATGTATCTCAAACATAAATGATACTACATCCAAAGAAAACTTATTTAGATAAGCTATCCTTCCTATAAAAACTCCCTTACCTGTGTAAGAAAACCTATAAAATATGTTGAAAATTATAAAAATACACCAAACTAAATTAATGTTCATTGTTCATCATGTACACGCTGAGATTTCTTCCATACCTTTGCTCCAGTCATATCTTCACCTGTAATCTATATGTGGCTGAACCCAAACATCCTTCAAGATCCAATTCAAGTGCCACCTCCTCTTTGAAACCTTTTCTGATCTCCCTAGTGTTCACCACAGGACACTGCAGGTGGATGATTAATTTCATTTTTTTGTTCCCTTCTTCCTCTAAACTATAATGGTGTTTTATTCTGCTTTTCATATTATTCATTCAATTATTCATTCATTAACTCATCCATCAATCCATGTGTTTATTCAACAAATTTTAAAGACTTTATGGACCATACTGAGTCCATACTGTGGGCTAGATATAATAATGGCCACAGAGATATGGCACTGTCCTTGTATGATGCACACAGTCTAGCTGAGAGACAGAAATTAATCAACTAAGCATCCCTAAGTTGGTGTAAAATTGCAGCAGGATAAGCACAATAAAGGAGAAAACTCTGTACTGAGAGATCTTATGAATGAGACTTTGAACTTATCGGGGGAGATAAGGCAGTATCTCCAATAAAGTGACAGATGAGTTTTGGCTGAAGGATGCCCAGATGTTAACTGAATACAGAACTCTCCAACCAGAGAGAAGAGGGAGCACCAAGGCTGAGGACGAGGTTCAACCTGGCCTGCTCTCTGCTTGCTTGTGCAGCCTCATTATGTACTGCGGTCGTCTGTGCTCTTGTCCTCTGAGGCTGTGGGAAGGATTTTAGTCTTCATCCTGTGATATAGCACTGAGAGCTTTTAAGATCCCTCTGCCTACAAAATGGGGCTACTTACACCCCTATTTATCTTCTGCCACTTAATTATAAAACTTCTCGAGAACTGAGGCAGTCTTACACATTTTGTATTCTGTGTAATACCTAACAGAGAACCTCACTATAGCAAAGGGACAATAATATTGAATGAGCGAGTGGGCTTTAGGGTTCTAGCGTGTTTCATTGAATGCCCTCCACTTCTGGGCCATGAAGGACAAAGCAGCCTGAAGCAGCAGAAAATGTTACCAACCTTACAGATTGCTCACATTTCTGAAGAGTAAGTGTAAGTGAACGTCGCTCAGTCATGTCCGACTCTGCAACCCCACAGACTGTAGCCTGCCAGGCTCCTCTGTCCATGGAATTCTCTAGGCCAGAATAGTAGAGTGGGTAGCCGTTCCCTTCTCCAGGGGATCTTTCCAACCCAGGGATAGAGCCCACGTTGCAGGCAGATTCTTTACCGTCTGAGCCACGAGGGAAATCCCACATTTCTGAAAGGGAAAGGGAAAGGAAACAAGGGTAAATGTTCCCTAACCTTAACACATTTAAATTAGTCATGCCAATGGAGAGCTGAAAAGATGTATTGAGTCTTCAGTGATAAACATTATATTTCCAAAATGCCAGCCTCCTGTTCAAGCTTTTTCTTTTCATTTTCTCATGATGTTTCCATTTGCCTGTTCTGAATTTGTCACATAAATGAACAATGTGCACATTTCCAGAGCCCAGATGAAAACAGAATAGGCCATAAATCAAGACTAAAAGCAGTGGTTCTGATTAAAATCAAGACTAAGAGCAATTGGTATTTCATTCCTGTTTCCTTTTTAATCGGTTTTTATGGCAGAATATATTTATGGCAGCTACTACATTTTGTAACCCTTCTAACTCTGATCAATATGCTAATCTTCATTTCAGTGCTCAAAGCCTCACTATGTTCCATTAGCCTGGTTAGTGCACTTCTAACCTTGTTATATATCACTTTCACCTAAAGGTAAATTCACCAAAGAATTTTTTTATTTTTCCTATATATCCGTACCTTGTCTAATGCTATGTTCTAAATAGAGTACATGTTCAATTAGTACTTGCTATGTCTGACTCTTTGCGACTCCGTGGACTGTAGCCCACCAGGTTCCTCCGTCCATGGGATTCTCCAGGCAAGAATACTGGAGTGGGTTGCCATTTCCTTCTCCAGGGGATCTTCCCAACCCAGGGATCGAACCCATGTTTCCTGAATTGCAGGCAGATGCTTTAACCTCTGAGCCACCTAAAGAGGTAATTGGAGTGGATAAAACATTTTTTTCTCCTTTCAGTTTAAAAGGAGAGGTAAATAAAAGGTTGGAGAAGGAAATGGTAACCCACTCCAGTATTTGCCTGGAGAATCCCATGGACAGAGGAGCCTGTTGGGCTACGGTCCATAGGGTCAGACAGAGTTGGACACAACTGAAGTGACTTATCATGCATCATGCAAATAAAAGGTTGTTTGTTTGTTGTTTTTTACTCGCTAAGTCATGTCCTACTCTTTCTGACTCCACGGACTGTGCCTGCCAGGCTCCTCAGTCCATGGGATTTTCCAAGCAAGAATACTGGAGTGAGTTACCATTTCCTACTCCAAGGGATCTTCCTGACCCAGGAATCAAACCTGCATCTCCTGCATTTCAGGCAAATTCTTTAACAATGAGCCACCTGGGAAGCCCCTACTAATAACAAACAGATGCCTTCAAAACTAGTCTCCTACAACAAGTTACCAAATCAAAAAGCAACTGATGATAACTTTGTTAGTCTGAATCAGAGTCACACCGGTATAGGACTTCAGGAACCTCATGTAATATACTGAAATGCCCCTCACATGTGTACCCATCTTTAATATCTATCTTTTAGGCCCAAACAGGACACTTAAGGAGAGTTATTAGTCCATCACCCTAGTGTAAAAGCCTTTCCAATTCCCTTCCCTTTCCACTATAACAAACACCCTAATTATCTTGAAGCTGGCAGAACACACCATGCTTAAGCATGCATGCTGGGATACTACATATCTGATACCTGAGAAGCTTGACTTATACCCTCTGTCCCCAGCAGACAGGATTAAACAGAAGTCTACATGTCCCAGAGTGTGAGAGACATAAATGTTTGTCCTTTTTCTTCTGAGTATTTTTCTTTATCTGCCTGGTTAAAATTCCCATAAATTAATCAAAAGTATTATTCAGAAGTAACCCTGAAAGGACAAAATGTCCAGCCAAAGGAGAAAGCAATAAAATATTCTAAAAATTAAAAAACCATATTTTAAAAGAACTGTAATGACCTGGGGAAATCATCATCATACTATCATAATGAAATGAAATGTTTAAAACTGTGTGCCACTCATTCTGGATGGGAGGGGAGTTTGAAAGAGAATGGACACGTGTATGTATGGCTGAGTCCCTTCACAGTGTACTTGAAACTCTCACAACATTGTTCATCGACTATACCCCGATACAGAATAAAAAGTTAAAAAACAAAACTTTGTGCCACATACATAGCATCATCACAGCTTTGCTGTGTAGGGGGACAAAAGTCTGAAAGAAATCAAACAATGACCATCCCTGAGTTGGGTATTATGGAGATTTTGGTTTCTTTCTTCATAGTTTTTCTGTATTTTCCAGGTATTCTGCAATTTGCATGTGTTTTTTATAAATAGAATAAAAGCAGAAAGTTGCTGCTTTTTGAATACCTTGACTTTAAAAAAAGTAAATCAGATATACTGCTACATTTATATGGAAAATGATTGCCATATATGATTTTAGAATAGCTTTAAAATTATATAAAACAGGCACAATATTTATATTACATATTGCTTTTACTTTTACAAGGGGAAAAAAAGCAATGCAGAATTTCTCTCCCCAAATGATATGTGTTCCCAAGTATATGCCTCCACTTTTTTTTAATCTTTAGAAAACACAACGAGAGCTCTGGTTCATTTGTTTCCAAGTAGATTCCTTTAAAAGTTCATTCCATACCAATCACATAATAGATGCATTGTCTTGGGTCTTTTTGTCAGTTTTGAAAGACTTTCTTGAAACATGCATGTAGTTTCAGCTTTGCTTTTTCTTTCAAAATATTTCCATCTGTAACACTGTGAAGCTCTGTTCAAAAATTCTTAAGGAGTTCATTTTTTTTCCCTTGGCATCGAGGGAGAGAGTGTTTCATTGACATGGCACTGGAAAAACAAATGAGCCCTTATACTGTGCAAAGGGATGGATTCCCTTTTTGCACAGCCTGGAGTGCAAAAATAGAGGACTCAGGATAAATAAACAAGGGCCTGCCAACATCAGAGTGACCATCCTTCCAGCTGCACTGTCCACTCCATTCCTTGTCATGTACAGAGTCAGGGGAAGAAATTGTCTCCTCTGTGTGAGTGCTAGTGAGTCAGGGCTATTTTAAGCTGGTTGAGGGGATGGTTTGAAAGAAGAGCTGCTGTCTCATATAGACAACTATGATTAAAAAAAAACACTTTACCTGAATGATAGATGATTATGAACTCATATTTCCTTGATGGGTCTTTTACCTTTCACTTCCTAACACTTCCCTGTGAAATATTTTCTCTTCCAATTGATTGACTTGTAGCATCCAACCCTTTAGAGGGACTATTAGAGAGAGTGGATTTTAACTCACAATATTTCAAAAGATTTGTGCTTTTAACAGCTTGGTGGAAATATAATTAGCCCTGAAATGGAAGTCGGGAGAGCCTGTCCTTTCCTTATTCTGCTAATAACCAGCTTCGCAGTTTGGTCAAGCTACTCTATGGGCTTCCCAGGTGGCACTAGTGGCAAAGAACCCACCTGCCAGTGCAGACTAGATGTAAGACACACTGGTTTGATCCCTGGATCGGGAAGATCCTGGAGAAGGATATGGTAATCCACTCTAATATTCTTGCCTGGAAAGTCCCATGGACAGAAGAGCCTGGCAGGCTACAGTTCGTAGGGTCGCACAGAGTTGGACACTACTGAAGCGATTTAGCACAGCAAGCTACTCCACCTCTCTGGATCCTGGTCTCCTCAGTGGTAAAAGAGGAGTTTGTTGCTAAACATCTCTAAATGCCCTTTTCATAACTAACTTAACTGCTTTTATCGCTTTCAGAAAGTGCTGACCCATTAAAAGGCCTTACATCATCTGTTGCGTTAGAAGTGGTTATCTGGAGAACTGGGGGAAAACAGCATTGCTGGATTTTAAGAGTGCACAACACCCTTTGTCATCTGTTTCATGTTCTTTCCAGTGCTCAGATAAATCATGCCTGAGAACACCTTCTCTGAAGAAGAGAGTTTCAGATGCCAACCTGGAGGGGAAGAAGGACTCTGGGATGCTGAAATATATTAGACTACAGGTATTAATACATGGTTTGAAAACATTCATGAAGCAGGAATAGGGAGGGAACTTCAGATATCCTTATTACTAATGTTTGGAAAAGTCCCTGATGCTGGGAAAGATTGAAGGGAGGAGGAGAAGGGTGCAAAAGAAGATGGTTGGATGACATCATTGACTCCATGGACATGAGTTTGAGCAAACTCCAGGAGATAGTGAAGGACAGGGAAGCCTGGCGTGCTGCAGTCCATGGGGTTGCAAAGAGCTGGACATGACTGAGCAACTGAACAACAACAACAAAAGTTTGGGATATACAATGCCAATTGGCACAGTGTTGGCATAACAGCTCCCTCTAATTTGGTGAGAAAGAGTGCTACCAAGTATACAAGAAAAAAAAATCCCTTCTTGCTGGACAGCCAACTTCCATAAAGACAAGGAAGCTTGGCTAGAACCATGCCTCCTTCCACTCTAGTGGAGCCAGCTTCCTACCAGTGTGTGGTAGTGATGCTCACAGGTCTTGGAATGAGACAATCTGGGTTCAGATCCTATACCTGCTGCTCTGGCTCTGGGACCTTGGGCAAGTTAAGTTAATTTCCCTTAGTTTTAGTTGCTTGATCTCTAAAATGGGGATTTTAACACTGGACCCCAGAGAAGGCAGTGGCACCCCACTCCAGTACTCTTGCCTGGAAAAATCCCGTGGATGGAGGAGCCTGGAAGGCTGCAGTCCATGGGGTCGCTGAGGGTCGGACACAACTGAGCGACTTCACTTTCACTTTTCACTTTCATGCATTGGAGAAGGAAATGGCAACCCACTCCAGTGTTCTTGCCTGGAGAATCCCAGGGATGGGGGAACCTGGTGGGCTGCCGTCTATGGGGTCGCACAGAGTCAGACACGACTGAAGCGACTTAGCAGCAGCAGCAGCAGCAACACTGGACCCATCTCAAAGGATCACTGCATGAATTAAAAGAGATAGTACACTTACCTACTTATCCAGGGCTTCACAAAGTTATGTTGTTATTACAACCTGAACTCTAAATCATAATACATTTTCCAGGGGAAGAGAGAAAAAAATTTCATGTTTTTCTAGAAAGTGTTTTAAATGATGGCTAAAGACAGGCTTGCCCCAAACTGACATTTTTTACCTCAATTATTTATAATAATGAATTAAATAGTATTTTGTGGGCTAACCTGGACTAATAACCACACTGTATAATATTTTGAAGGAGAAATACCATCCAAGTTCACTGGCTTAGAAAACTAACTTTCTGAATGGAACTCCTTTATAAATTAGAGGCTGCTCACAGCTTTCAGTGGAAATCATTCCTAATATGAAGGAAAATAAGATGCTGTGAAGGTCCACTGGACTTTTAACACAAAGATTTACTGACTAAAATCCTTTTTTCTCAGAGAGTTGTACTTATTCTACAGTTTACTCCCTGCTGCTGCTGCTGCTAAGTCGCTTCAGTCGTGTCCGACTCTGTGCGACCCCACAGACGGCAGCCCACTAGGCTCCTCTGTCCCTGGGATTCTCCAGGCAAGAATATTGGAGTGGGTTGCCATTTCCTTCTCCAATGCATGAAAGTGAAAAGTGAAAGTGAAGTCGCTTAGTCGTGCCCGACTCTTAGTGACCCCCTGGACTACAGCCTACCAGGCTTCTCCATCCATGGGATTTTCCAGGCAAGAGTACTGGAGTGGGGTGCCATTGCCTTCTCCGAGTTTACTCCCTAGGTGGTTACAAATTACTTTTGTGGTAAAAGTGTTTTAAAATAATATAATTTGGGACAATTATACATCAACTAATAGGGTATAAAGCTTACTTACTATACATCATGCCAGATATGTTCCCACTTTAAAAAGTATTTTAAGGTCATTTAAGGAAAATGGAGAGAGAAGCGACACTTAACTTTCAAGAGGACAACAACCAGTGTCTTCGATGGTTTTAAGACATCATTTCCATCTTTTTGCAGGTGATGAGCCTGTCGCCTGCTCCCTTATCTCTACTGATCAAGGCTGCACCAATTCTGACAGAGGAGATGTATGGAGACATCCAGCCAGCTGCCTGGGAGCTCCTGCTCAGCATGGATGAGCATATGGCGGGGGCGGCAGGTAAAGATAGGCCCCCCAGGACCCTGGTCCTGCTGCCATTCATCCCAGTGTCTCAACAACAGCAAGGCACATTCATTCCATCTTCACGCTGAGGTCACATTGGTAGCAGTGGCTGGATCTCTAAACAGAGCTGTGCACTAAAGGGAAACAGGCCTAGGCTCTCTGTATACACTGTTCATGTTCCTGTGTAGTCTGCACAAAGGCAGCATGTCTGTCCCAGGATGTTAAAAATTACAATGATCTCCCCCAGAACCTACATCTTCACTGTATTTCACAAAAGGTTCTTTTGTGTGTGTTGTGATTTCCCAGACTGACCATGAACTACCATCGTTAATTTTATTAACTCTTAGGTAAGTCATGTTCTGTGTTCAAATTACAGTATTGAAACAAATGTCTAAAATTTACGTGATGTGTCCAAAGCCATGTAGCTAGTAAATGGTAGAGGCAAAAATCTGGATTCTTCATCATTTTCCACTTTTTGTGCATATTCCTTTAATTTTGTATGGTTACTTTAATTGAAAAATACATAGTAAAAATTCAAATAATGTAAAAGTGTATGAAACTTAAAACCGTCACCTTCTATTCCATGACTCCCAGTCCTCTTTCTCAGAGGTGGCAATTTTTAAATTTCCCAGGAAACCTTCTATAAACTATGCATATATAGTACTTTTGATGTCACAAAGCATTTTTTCATATATTATTATATTTTATTCTAACAAGACATTTGGAGGCAGCTACATCATCATCATCATCATCATTACTGATGTTTTACCAATAGAGAAACACAGACTAAGAAGTTAAGGGACTTGGCCAAGATCAGTTTCAGAGATGTGACAGCCCCAGTTATCGTAAGAGTTGGCTGAGCATATCTTGAGGATGTGGGGGAAAGTACAAGGGAAATTTTAAATAATATTTTTACAATTGACACTGGCTTCTCTGTCTATGCTATAGAATGTACTCTTTTTTTTCTCATTATTCATTGACTTTGTAACTTACCATGGAATGACCTTTCTCTTCCTAGTATTTGGCTTTCCCCAAATTAAAAAACAACAGTGATATTATGTTTCATAAATTCTCTGTTGGTTTCTCAATCTATTCTACCTCTTGGAAGGGTAGACATTTCTAATAGAGTCTACCTTTTGAATTTTATTGTTAATATAACATGTAACTTTAATGGACATTTTGTGTACCATCCTAGGGTTACTCTGAGATGACTCTAGACATTTCCTGAAAAGGATATTTCAGCATGTAATTTCCTTTTTTCATTAGCCTCCTCTGACATTCACTTTTCACTGTGAGCCAAGGGAAAGGTTGCTTAAAATGAGATTTCTACTGCAATGTCATGCTATCACTGCCCTCACATCAGATATTAGAAGATTGTGGGTGGTACAAAGGATGGTGCCTGGTTTCCAGTGGATGAAACGGGGTTTTCTTTGGCTAGTGCTGGTGGCCTGGCTGTATAGCTCAGTAGTCGTTTTCAAGAGACAGAAGCAATTTCCTCCTTCCCCTCATCCCCAGGAATCATACAGCTTAAAAGATGTGTAGCTGATGGATTGTTGACTGTCTTTAGCGGCCATGTTCCTGTTGTGTGCGGTGAAAGTCCCCGAAGCTGTGTCCGATATGCTGACGTCAGAGTTTCACCATCCAGAGACCGTGCAGAGACTGAATGCCGTCCTTAAGTTCCACACACTCTGGAGGTTTCGCTATCAGGTCTGGCCCCGGATGGAAGAGGGAGCACAGCAGATTTTTAAGGTGAGGGATACTTCTGGGATAATCCCATGGACAGAGGAGCCTGCGGGCTACAGTCCATAGAATTGCAAAGAGTCCGACATGAGTGAGCATGCGTGTGCGGGCACGCGCACATACACACACACTTCTCACATGGGAATTAGATTAGCAAACCCAACCCAAGGTTCATTTCAATCCTGCAACTTCAAATCCACAGTGTATGGCCCAAGAGATGCTTCTTTTTTCCCCTTCTCTGGTTTTATAAGTAAACCTAACTCCAATATGAATGAATTCTTGTTCTTAAAAAGATTAAAATATACAGAAAGGTAAAGTAAGAAAATCAAGTTTCTATAATCCTCAAGATCACAGTACCATCCCCAGAGGTAAGCACATAAAACTTGCAGACATTTCACTATATATACACAGATGTTTTTGGAGGATGGGGTAATTAACACAAATAGAGATCATACAGTTGAAACTCTTCATTTTATTAATGGGTAAACTGAGGCCCAGAGACATTCATTGTGTGCTTTGTAACTGCCTGTGCTCTGTAAGATTATTTCGTGATTTTACTTCAGACTCAATCTAGTTTATTTCCCATCTTCCTTCATTCCTCTGGTATCAACTAACAGATCCCACCTCCCAGTATAAATTTCACCCTGCCATCACCGGTGCTCGGAATGCCATCTGTCCCAATGTTTGACCCTCCCTGGGTCCCTCAGTGCAGCGGGAGTGTCCAGGACCCCATTAATGAAGACCAGTCTGTGAGTAACGCATTCTTCCTTTCTCATATCTTCAGGTTCCATGGTGTACTTGTAAGAGAGAAGAGCAATGAGTGTGAGAGACAATGTGTTCTTGTCATCAGAATATAGTAACACAGAACAGCAGCCACAAAAGTTCTTTAGTTCTTCTGGAATAGAATAGAGGGAAGTAACTTCTGGGGTGAGCATTTGCAGACCTGCAAGCCAAGACAGTTTGTTCTATAATTCAAAGCAGCAGCTGCCTTATAAAGCTATTAAAACAATTAGGCACTGATTTCTTAGCCCAAGGTAGCACTTTTGCTGCTCTTGATTACAGAACAATTTATTTAACCTATATACGCTATCCAAGGTGCTTCCCTGGTGGCTCAGACGGTAAAGAATCTGCTTGCAATGCAGGAGTTCTGGGTTCAATCCCTGGGTTGGGAAGATCCCCTGGAGAAGGGCATGGCAACCCACTTCAGTATTCTTGCCTGGAGAATCTCCATGGACACACGAGCCTGGTGGGCTATAGTCCATGGGGTCGCAAAAAGTCGGACATAACTGAGCAACTAAGCATGGCACAGCATGCTATCCAAAAGTGAACGATATTGACCCTGGATGAATAAGAAAAAGAACTGAGTTGACTGCTCTTATTTTCCTTATTTGGACCTTAGTCTGTTTTTTACCTTGTTGATCATCAGTATCATCATCACAAACATCACTCAGAGAACTCAGGGCATCCTATTCTAATTTATCACTGCTCTATGTAATGTAATTAATAAACAGTTAACTTTAGAACACAGTCTATTTATAAACAAGAACCAAGAATATGTGCCCTTTGAAAAAAATGAATCTTCAAAATATGCCTTTTTCACATGTTACATAGCATTTTTCTAAATTTCAAGAGTAATGTAGAAAATTTTGGAAAGTAAATCAAAAAATAAAGAACATATCTCTCTACACAAATTCATGGTTATTTCCTTGCGTAGTTTCCCATGAGATTTAGGGCAATCAATATGTGAATTAAAGATTTTTTTTTCTAGATATGAAAGAAAGAACAGAAGTAGCATTTATTGAGTATTGCATTGTTGTGCCAGGCATCTTTATGTCACAACTCTGATGGACTCAGCCATAGACTTGATGAAATCTCAGCAATAGATTTCTTCATCTCAGGATTGGGCTTGAGAACTGGATGGCACTGAGTTTGCAGGTTGAAGTGTTGGCGCCAGTGGCTAAATTGGCCATGGCCTGCTGCTGCTACTGCTAAGTTGCTTCAGTCGTGTCCAACTCTGTGCGACCCTATAGACAGCAGCCCACCAGGCTTCCCTGTCCCTGGGATTCTCCAGGCAAGAACACTGGAGTGGGTTGCCATTTCCTTCTCCTGAATTAAAGATTTTTGATAGATCTCACAAAATATTCCCAGGACAGTTGTACCATTTTACTCTCATTCAACAGAATGGGAAAGCATCTTCCTTATTCAAATTAACTAGTGTTATCTTTTAATGCCACATTGAACAGCAAAAAAACAAAGTTATTGGCTTTTTTATTCACACGTCATTAAAAAGCTTGTTGAATATATGAAGTGAGGTTGAATATTTTTGCATGTCACATATATTTTCTAGCCTTTTGTAGTTTTCTTGGAGAACTGTTTATTTGAATTCGTTACCCATAAGAATATTTTTATTTTAATTCTTCTGCATACAGTACCTTCATATCTCATGGTTTTGTGCCAAAGATAAAGGCACACTTGGTTCTTCCTCATATATGTAGTAATTCCAGCATCTGAACCACTGGGATAAAAATCTTTAGGTTTTCTCCCATACATGTGATGGAATCATTAGAGTCAAATCCATCCTCTCTCCCAAGTTCACAGTGAATTTCAAGCCAAGTCCTCTGATTCTATATTTAGTTCTCTTTTCCTTATTCCACAATTCTCACCTTACTATAATCAACCAGCTTGACCCCGACTCTGAAAATGAATTGCCATGTAGCCCATCAATGCCCTTAATTGCTGTTATGTCATTCATTATAGAAAATGTTATGTTAAGATGTTGCATAAAGGGAGCTTTAATGACTATAGTCCTTCAGAAGAGTGATCAACACCCCTTGTCTGTCTCTTGAATCCTACAGACCACGGGCCAACAAAGAGACGTAGAATTGCTACTGTACATAGACATCAAACTGGTAGTAGAGAATGTCAATGATCACTTCCCTGTTCTGACACCAATGGCTTTATCCCTAGAGCTCTTGGAATTTGTCTCAGCATAAGGATCATGATTAAGACAAGCAGAATGACCACTTTGCAGAGTGAATGTTGTCTCCTTTATTGTTTCTTATCTATTATGCTTTTGCTGCTGGTAAACAGAATCAGATTTTACATTCAGCCTTAGTAACACTACCAACTCATAATTTCCATTCAGTTGCTTTGTTTCTACAAATATTGCTTAGTACTTACAGTGTGCCACTGTATTTCTATGAATATTTATTATTATATATTGTTAATATTATTTAATATTAATATTTCTAAATAGTATTTACAGTGTGGTAGATACATAAGATACAAAAATGAAATAAATCTCAAAATTAGTTGTTCATATGAGAGATCTCTTTCCTCCTCTTTCCCATTGTTCTGACTTTCTCTTTTATTAACCTTACAAAATAAATGTCCTTCATTTAAAACTGGTTCAAGAAATTTTGGTAAGAAAGAGAGTATTAAAAATGTTTCTTTGATGTCAGTGTTTAAAGAGTGAATCATTGAACTTTTGTTTGAAAAGTAAAAAAAAAAAAGACTGTTTCTAGAAATTATAAACATCTTTGAAGAATTATTCAGACTTAATGAAAAAGAATAGCTTAGTTATACACAGCCTGGAAACTTGGTAGAAAAAGAAACAAGTAAACAACATGAAACTAGATCACGAGGCCCTAACATTTCCTGAGAGCAAAGTATCACATCTGTGTCATTCCGTAGACCACTCTTGTCTGTGACCATGCAGAAGAGTTGCTAGTAAACAAACTTGCCTTCATGTCTCCATAGAAATCCTTTTCAGCCCGGGCTGTGTCCCGCTCCCATCAAAGGGCAGAACACATCTTAAAGAACTTGCAACAGGAAGAAGAGAAGAAGCGTCTTGGTCGAGAAGCCAGCCTCATCACTGCCATCCCTATCACCCAGGAGGCTTGCTACGAGCCCACCTGCACACCCAACTCAGAGCCAGAGGAAGAAGGTGCCTCTACACACTGGACTTCTTGGAGGGCTGGGTCAGAAAAGGGAAAGGACTTGCTTTAGAATAAATTGACAATTTTATGTGACTTGAGGTGATAAGCTCCCTCTCTCTCTCACATACCTCCTGACACTATCTAAAGAAAGAGAAAAATTGTCTTTTTCTAAATGTTTAGAGCTGGCCCGATTATGGAGGAGGACATTAACCACATTGAATGAACTAATATGATAATGGATCAAGCAGTGACTATGATTCAGGCAACAGCTGAACCCAGAGTGTGTGCTAAAATATATTCAATCAGTCTTTCATCATTAAAAATGGGGTTGGTCCATTAGCTGCTTTCAGCCTTCACAAGTACTGGCAGTTTGTCAGAAAATGATTTATGGGGACTTTTCGGGCTGTCCAGTGGTTAAGACTCTGTGCTTCCAACACAGGGGGTGTGGGTTTGATCTCTGATCAGGGAAATAATATCCCACATGCTGCATGGCCGAAATATCTGCGTGTGTGAATACATATCAATAATGGAGAAGGAAATGGCAACCCCCTCCAGTATTCTTGCCTAGAAAGTCCCATGAGCAGGGGATCCCAGCAGGCTGCAGTCCATGGGGTCACAAAGAGTCAGGCACGACTGAGTGACTAACACACACACACATATCAATAAAAATGGAAGAAAATAAGTAAAGACCAAAAATTGTAAAGAAAGTAATTTATGAGCTATTCTAAATTCAGTGATTTTCCGCCCTGCTTTTGTGAAATTTTGAGGAGGAATTTTCTGTCATTCTTTCTGTGTTTTTTCCTTTCCTAAGTACACTCTAAATCATTTAAGCCTTATGTTCTGAGAACTATATACACTTCGATGTAACTACAAGTGTAGTTGTGATGATAACTTTGTTGTTACAAAACCAAAGTTCACGTTGCCTGTTTTCTTTGCCAGTAGAAGAAGTCACCAATCTGGCATCTCGTCGACTGTCTGTGAGTCCGTCCTGTACCTCCAGCACTTCCCACAGGAATTACTCCTTCCGCCGAGGATCAGTCTGGTCAGTGCGTTCAGCCGTCAGTGCTGAAGGTGCGTGCTCTTACAAATGTGTCCTTTATTCCTTATGTGTTTGAAACAATTCCATGACTTCATTACACTGTTTTCATTAAATAACTTGCTTCTTGATTTGAAGTTTTGAAAAGATAGATTGAGTGGTATTCCAAAAAAAAAGAAATTGTTGATTTAATCCAACCAATGTCCTTGATAAGTTGGTTCTATTTTAATTACATTAATGTAATCTTATTGCTGAGGGTTTAGTAAAACATTATTCTAGACGGTTTTCAACCCTGACTACACACTGCAGTCAACCAGGGAGTTTTTTTAAAATGCCCAGGTCACAACCAAGATCAAATCAGAATCTCTAAGGGTGGACTCACCACCTCAGTGTTTTTTAAAATCTACTCAGGTGATTTCAGTGTGCAGCTAAGACTCAGCGGGATGCTTTAGGATGCTGTTCTGGAATAACAACAATCAAAGAACAAAGCTCATGCCACTCCTGTAATTAAATCTGATTCCAGAGGAGAAACGTGATGCTCTTTAGGTCCAAGAATTTATAAGCTATGCCTCTCTAATGATGAGGAACTGTCTGGGACTCACTGCTTCATGATTACACAGATTTCATCACTGATTTATGAAGTCATCAAAAAGTTACACAGAAACCAGTTGTTCTCAACCCTTTATTGCACAGCCTTGGAAAACTTCAAAAATGACCAATGCTAACTAATCCCAACTTATAGGACCGGGGTCTAAAGATACCTATATTTTTTTATAGCACCTTTACTGAGATGTAATTTACATACCATAAAATTCACCATTTTGAAGTATGTAATGCAATTGATTGATAGTATATTTGTAGAGTTTGCAACTGTCACTGCTATTTAATTTCAGAATATTTTCATTATCCCCAAACAGGGATACCTTATACCCATTAGTAGTCACTCATCCACCAGTTCTTCCAACCCCAAGAAGAAGTAGTGTACTTTCTATTTCTGTGGATTTGCCTAATCAGCACATTTTATAGGAATGGAACCATACAGTACATGGCCTTTTGTGACTAGATTCTTTCACTCAGCATAATATTTTCAAGGTTGATCCATTTGTCACATGTACCAGTTCTTCATTCCTTCTTATCACCAAATAATATTCCATTGTATGGATACAACACATTTTGCTGATCATGTCATCAGTTACTGGACATTTGTATTGTTTTCATCTCAATTATTATGAATTATGATGCTATGAGAAGTTATGTGTAAGTTTTGTGAGGAATACTGCCAAGCTACTTCAAAAGTTTCTGTGTCATTTTATATTCTTACCAAAAAGTATGAAGGCTTCAGTTGTTCCATACCCTTGAAAAGACACAGTAATCTTGCAAATGAAGAACAAAGTTGGAAAACTCACATTTCCTAATTTCAAAACTTACTACAAAGCTGCAGTAATCAAGATTGTGTGGTATTGACTTGAGGATTGATATACAGATCAATGGCATAGGTTGGGACCAGAAGTAAACCATTACATGTATGTCAATTTCATGTTTAAAAAGGGTACCATGAAACTTCAATGGGGAAAGAATAGTCTTTTCAACAAATGATGCTGTGACAACTAGATGTCTACATACACCAAAAAAATGTTCTATAGGTAGGCCTTGAACTGAGAAATGTTGTGTTAGAATGTTCTGAGAATGTACCTGGTACTGAGAAAAGCTTCCCGATTATGTCTCCCTCTTCAGATGAGGAACACACCACCGAACACACACCCAACCACCATGTGCCTCAACCCCCACAGGCAGTGTTCCCAGCATGTATCTGTGCAGCTGTGCTCCCCATTGTCCATCTGATGGAGGACGGTGAGGTGCGAGAAGACGGAGTGGCAGGTATGGCTTTGACTAGTAAAACCATCTAATAAATACTTGAGGTACTCATCTGACAAAGGACAGTTGGGTGCTCTTGAAGACATGAACCACTGGCCACACATGGAGTTCTTTTATGCACATGTTATAATTACAGATTTGCTATATACTGAACTAACACTGTCACTTCCTCCACTTTCTCTTTTCATAAACTTTATGACCAAGAAATTGCATTTAAAATATGTGGGTTGGTCCAGGAGTGCTGTTTATGCCCAGAGAACAGAGCAATGCTTATTTGACCACATAGGAACCAAACAGTGATTTTAGCCACCTTAGAAATCTTAGTTATTGGCTTGACATCATTAATACCATCTTTCTCAATTGATTGCCTTTTCAGAGGTAGTATCTATAGAGAATAGCTACAAAATTAAATAATAAACGAGGGGTCACAAAGGGTCGGACACGACTGAGCAACTGAACTGAACTGAACTGAAAGATGAGTTACATTTGTGACAGATAACAGATTAATATTATTTTTAAAAAAGCTTTATAACTTAATAATGACTTTTTTAAATGCCAATAGACAAATGGACAAAGAATATAAACACACAATCCAATGGCCAATAACATCTGTAAATAACACTGTTGTTTAAAACAACAATGAAATCTTACTTTTAATATAAAAAATTATAAGGATTATTTTAAATGAAAATATGCGTAGTTGGTAAATATTCAAAGAAAAGAGCATTATCACACCTTGCTGATGGCAGTAAAAATCTAATGCAAGCATCTTGAAACAGTGTCATAGAGTGCATCCTAAAAGCCTTAAAAGTGTGAACACCCTTTGACACAGATTTTGATCCCTAGCAATTTCCTAAGGCAGTATTGAGGGGTGAATAAAGATTTATATAGAATACTGAACATTGAACATATTAGAAAGAACAAATATTTGAAAATAATTTTAATATCTGACAATAGGATATTAGTTCGTTGTGGTATTTCCAAATGACAGCATTCTGTGCACATTAGAAATAATATTGTAGAAAAATATTAATACAGAAAGTGTTCAATTTATTGCTAATTAAAAATGTGAGTACCTAAGAGTATTTTCTATACAATATTATTTAAAGATACATGTAAATATATATTCCATGTGTATGAAAAAACATACTCTGAAATGTTTATAGTTGTTTTGAAGAGGAGAATGAAAAAGCTGGCTTAAAACTCAACATTCAGAAAACTAAGATTGTGGCACTCAGTCCCATCACTTCATGGCAAATAGATGGTGAAACAATGGAAACAGTGACAGATTTTATTTTCTCGGGCTCCAAAATCATGGCAGATGGTGACTGCAGCCATGAAATTAAAAGACGCTTGCTCCTGGCAAAAGAAGCTATAACAAACCTAGACAGCATATTAAAAAGCAGAGACGTCACTTTGCCAACAAGGGTCCATTTAGTCAAAGCTATGGTTTTTCCAATAGTCATGTATGGATGTGAGAGTTGGATCATAAAGAAGGCCGAGTGCTGAAGAGTTGATGCTTTTGAACTGTAGTGTTGGAGAAGACTCTTGAGAGTCCCTTGGACTGCAAGGAGATCAAACAAGTCAATCCTAAAGGAAATCAGTCCTGAATATTCACTGGAAGGACTGATGCTGAAGCTCCAATACTTTGGCCACCTGATTCAAAGACTCGACTAATTAGAAAAGACCCTGATGCTGGGAAAGATTGAAGGCAGGAGGAGAAGGGGGTGACAGAGGATGAGATGGTTGGATGGCATCACTGACTCAAAGGACTTGAGTTTGAGCAAGCTCTGGGAGATGGAGAAGGAAGGGAAGCCTGGCGTGGTACAGTCCATGGGGTTGCAAAGAGTCAGACACGACTGAGCGACTGAACAACAACAAGACATGTCTTATTCTCCTTCTTGTCTTTTTCTGTATTTTTCATGTTTTAAGCATTAAATGCCTTCCTTAGCAATCAGAATAAAATACTGTTATAGTTTTGTAACCAATTTCAACCTAACAAAAACCTGCATTTATTTTAATTATTTATGAAGCCACATGAGAGCTAAAGCTTATTTTGCATATCTCTTGTTAATATTATTTATAAGGCTCAGTTTCAATTGGATGGTTAGCTTCTGAAGCAAAAAAGATGGTATAATTTATTTAAAATATAGCCTGAAAAATAAAGTCATGCTAAATTTTATATTCCTAGTTTAGAAAATTGAACTAAACTATTTAAACTAAAGATCATCTATTTCTTCTCCACTACTCACTTTTACCCACCTGCTTTCTTAGCCTGGGCAATTCCAGGCAGTCTTAGCCAACTACCTTCCCCAAAGAAGTAGCACTTTTTCTTTCACATTAGGAATAATTATTTATTCCTAAGCCATCCTCATTAGAAGTGGGAACCTTAACTATTACTGGCTCAACTATGTCATCTTTTTGAAGGAGTTATTATTGAAAGCATTTATGTGAACAATATAAAGTCAGGTCTAATTCATATGCATTCTAAACAAAAACGTATTTTCTAAAACCCAAAATATTACATTAGAAGTTTCTCCATATAGCAAACAATGAAATAGGACTTTAATAAATACCACTGTTAATAGTAGGATGATTTCCAAAACAAAGATTCATAAATGTGTTCTTGTTTATTAAAGTATGACCCTGACCCTGAAGTCACTCAGTCGTGTCCAGCTCTTTGCAACCCCATGGACTGTAGCCTACCAGGCTCCTCCCTCCATGGGATTCTCCAGGCAAGAGTACTGGAGTGAATTGCCATTTCCTTCTCCAGGGGATCTGCCCAACCCAGGGATCGAACCCAGGTCTCCTGCATTCCAGGCAGATGCTTTAACCTCTGAGCCACCAGGGAAGCCCTTATTGACTTATAACATTGTGCTAGTTTTAGATATGCAACGTAAACATTTGATGTATGTATATATTGCAAAATGAATACCACAGTAAGTTTATTTAACATTCATCTCCACACGTAGTTTCAATGTTTTTTTATGATGAGAACTTTTAATATATATTCTCTTAACAGCTTTCAAATATACAGTATAGTACTGTTAAATATAATCATGCTGTACATTTCTAGGATTTATTTATCTTAGAACTGAAAGTTTGTAATCTTTGACCACCTTCACTCAGCCCCAGTGCCCAACCCCCCACCTCTGGTAACCAGTCTGTTCTCTGTATCTATGAGTTTGGGTTTTTCTTACATTCCACATGTAATTGAGATCATACATTTGTCTTTCTCTGTCTGACTTCTTTCACTTTGCATGACACCCTCAAAGTCCATCCATAATGTTGTTAAGTGGGAGAATTTCCTTCTTTTTAAGCTTGAATGATATTCCATTGTCTATCACAAATACATTCTTTAGAGAAGCAATGCTAGTATTTAAAGACCATCCTATACGCTTTTGTCACCTTTTCTTTATAGGCTAAAATGTTCAGAAACAACAACAAAAAGAAGAATACTTACCTTCAGTAGAAAAAGGGTTCATAGAACTCTGTGAGGCAAAAATTTTAGAGAAACCAGTTAAAGCTTAGAAATTACTTGAACACTATATCTAATAGATTTATGTCCATTTAAGATGAATGTTCAATTTATTTTCTCTTCTAAAGTGAGTGCTGTGGCCCAGCAAGTCTTATGGAATTGTCTAATTGAAGATCCATCAACAGTTCTTCGACATTTTCTGGAAAAACTGACCATCAGCAATAGACAAGTAAAATCTTCTGTGTTTATAGTAGCTCTGTGTGTGAACATGGTTAAACAACAAGCAGTGAACTTTATTGTGATATTCATGCAACATTGGTTGACACATAACCAAGAAGTACTTTGCATAATGATAATAATGAACAAATTAAACTTTGCTGTTTTCTTTTGAATTTCCCCATTAACTGATGTCTCCATATGTGTGTGGTACACTGCTGGTAATGACCATAAGATACTGAAAGATTCTCAGTCTTTTAAACAAAGATTAAATTCCATATAATGTTTTCAGTGTTGAGTACATTTACTGAATTCTGATTGGTTGGTAGTATGTGATACAGGTAATATTATTAGTGTATGTTGAAACTCTCCTTTAATCAAGACATTTAATTTACCAGTTCACCCTATAAGAAGATGATGCCAAAGAAAAGTAGCTTTCTGAGCAATGACAAAATATATCAATAATTATAAATTGTTTCTTCATTTCTATATTATTGTTCCGTTTGCTGGACAATTAAGTTTAGTTTCTGAAAGAAAGGTTAATTATAAACATCTACCTAGGAAACAGAGCTATGAAGTTTAATAAACCTAATTTGTTAATAGTTTCTTAAGATAGGTCCTCCTCACATTTTCATCACACCTGAAAGCTATAAATAGTGTTGACTAAATATACAGCTTTCCTGTGATTTGCATGTGACCTATAGAGTCAGTGTTAATTTTTATTTTTAAAAAATGTCTGACTATTGCTGACACGACTGAAGTGACTTAGCAGCAGCAGCAGCAGCAGACTATTACTTAATAACTTCATATGCTAGCTTCTAGGAGAAGGTGTTACAGTTGGCTTAAATAATTTATCAAGCATCACAAATACTGTATTAAAATGCTGAACATAAGAGAAATCAACATGTGGGCAAAAGTAAGAAAAATTCCCCCACCTTGCTTTTCAAAAAGTTAGTATTATTTCCTACAACATGGCAGCTGAATGAGACACAGATTCTGTTGCTCTTTCAGGATGAGTTAATGTACATGCTGCGCAAACTACTCCTGAATATCGGAGACTTTCCTGCTCAGACCTCTCACATCCTATTCAACTACTTGGTGAGTTTCACCTCAAGTAGGTTATAAGTGTTCATTTCCAAGTAAGAAGCAACAATGCGAGAAAAAGGTCTTAGGGGATTTTTTCAAATAAATTTTCATTAACTGTGCGCCTGAAGTTGCATCATAGTCAGCTGAATTCACCACTGTTTATATGGGAAAACTCCTCCTGGCACAATCCCTGGCATGTGATGGGCACTCAATAAATGTCTGTTTCCTCCCTGTCTCTCTTTAGCATTATAGAACTTCCTCATGTTGGTCCTTAATTTTAGTTTTCTGTTGAAAAATGTATGTGTCATTTTTAGTCATTCTTTCCCTTTTCGTATCTCACTGTTTAAAACACATACACAACACACAGAGGAAAATGTTGCCCTAGATACAAAGTATTTGTGAGTGTATTTTTCCATAGCAACTATCTGTGCTTTACATTGTCCTCGCAGCTCCTTCCTGAACCCTCCAGAATTTGCCAGTTTCTTCACATTCTCCTCCTTATACCCTAAATGAATATGCAGTTTGGGGACTGTTGGCTTGATGACTGTTCTTTTAAACTACACCTTAATTCAAGCAGACAGATGGCCAAATGAATTTCAGTGTTGGGAGAATGTTCTTTCTTCCTAACCATCACTGGTCTTCTGCGAGTGGGGAAATAGAAGAGTTATCCATATGCATCTGCAGGAGGATGATAAATTTAACTCAATGCTACTACTCTGATGTGCAAACAAAAGTTGTAATTCCTTCCCTGTGTTTATGACTGAGGTGGTTTTCATTATGAATGCCCACCTGCTGGTGGACAAGGGGAAAAATATAAATAAATGTCCAATCCAATTTTAAGTTCAGACTGATAGAAATATATAAATAGTACCTTTGGATAGTATTTGGTCTCTCTTGTCTAAAAATACTTAACCTCTAGGAATTCTCCTCCCTTCTAACTTCTTTCATCTCTAGATGTTATTTGGAGTTGGGGAGAAAAAAAGACCTTTGTTCAGAATTCTATCTCCTGTCCAATGTTTGCCCCAGCTCCTCCACTTGTTAGACAGAGCTCTCAATCTGGCTGGTTGCTGAACGCCTGACTGGTGGAAGCTGAAGCCCATGGCTTCTGTAACTTGCAAACCTTGTCTACTCCCAGCAGTGCTTGCTGGGAGACTCCATCTCAGCTCCTGCTGGTGCTACCCACCCCTCTGAGTTCTGGTTGTTCCATATGGCTTTAGATTAGGAAGTCCTCTGACTAGAGTATCCTGCTCAGTGAACCAGCCTATGGCAGTTCTATCCAAAAATCTCTCCAGCGAAGCTTTCTACTACTACGTCTCCTATCTGCACTACTCAGAAATCCAAGGTAGATTAGCACAGCCAAAAATATCACAGCCTCCTTCAGTTTAAGTATGTGCTCTGCCAAATTTATGTTACAGCCAGATTGGTATCAAAAGGCTCTGTGGTGAACTCTTGTCAGAGACACAAACACTAGAGGCAAAAGCCCCTTTGGGGTGCCTGCTGCTTCCCCAAGTCACTGGATGGGGGAAACACTTATATTGCTCCCCTCCATCCTTTTGCCCTTGGACAAGAAAATGGACAGTTCAGTTCCCTTCTGCCATATTGTCCTTTCAACTCCAAATAAGCCTTAACGCTAGACATAAATCCTCCCAACTATGTCATTGATAAGTTACTAGAGCAAAGGGCTGGGTACACATCGGCCACTTGCTGTATAACCTTGTTTTATATAAACCCCAATCTTATCCTGAATCCCAAGCACATGCATGCTTCAGGTGGACTAGGGAAAGGGGTTTTGTACTCAGAATGGCAGAACAGTGAAGGGCAGAGTCATGTTTTAAACCATTACCCCCACTGTATCTCTCTTTTTTCTAACAACTATTATAGATATGTGTGATAGGGAGTTGGGGAACATGATCTATATCTTCCAGACTTCATTAGGAACTTTTAAACCCATTGCCCAACTTGATTCAGTGATCTTCAATCTGGGGGTCTTAGTCCATCTAAGGGTATGTGAAGACTTTTGAAGCAGTTTGCTGCCCAAATAGTTTTAAGGGAATAAATCTCCAAATCCTCATTTTGTAGATATGCATTAACACTTCTTGGGCGTGTCTGCCATCTCAGTCATCACTGTACACCAGAAAGGCCTACTCTGACCCTCCCAGGTATCACCAGGCTGCATTGACAGATGTGTAAGACAGGGAAAGAATCTGATGTACTGCATTAGATTTAAGGAAACCTCATTTCTGATTGATTGAGGCCCTTTAAACCCACAAGACTTCCCACCTTTTCCTGTCTTCTGTAGATTTGTACTAGGTATGAGGTTTGGCCATCATTAGGATATTCAGCCTTCAGAGTCACCAAAGTGCACTGGGTTACTGACATTGATTCTTTCAATGTAACTGGAAAGTTTTCTAGGTTTAGCAAATTTTTCCAGGAAAAAAAAAGTGTAAAATCGATGGGCAGTGGCTTTTACATTATTTCTTTCTGATTCTGTTGTGCATTATTGAATAAGGTAGCTAAAACTAATTTCATCAAATGTGCCGGAGTATGTGAAGTATGCATTCCAATTATAGTCAGTTCTCTTTTTTCAACATACAGGATGTTTAACATACTCTATTCATATTAACAATGTAAATTTATGATGGGACATTTTAAAGGTTAACTTTAAAATATACAAAAGGGCACACAGTTTTTCAAAACTTATTCCAGAGGACACAAACAAAAACTTTTAAGTTCACCAACTTAGCCAAGCAGAGTGTTCTTATGTCAGATATAATTATTAGACATAATCCAAGCTGAAAACAGTGTTTGGACAAACGTCACATAGTCATTTTGGGTGGTCCAAGTACCTGAGCCACCAAGTGACTTGAAAGCTGGAAAACATGGTCTTTTGCTTTCCTCTTAAGCAGTAGGTATTTTGGTGATAATGCAAAAATGTATGGCAACCTGCTCTGGCCAGTTTTCCAGTTATACCTTCTCCTGCTTACTGCCACTGAAGATGCTAGAGAAGCACTTGAACAGAGAATACAAAAACAAAAAAAGAATATCTAATTAAGAAAATGCAAAGCTAAGGAAATGAGAATGTGAATTCAGAGTCATTGTGGCTTTGTGACCTCCTCCTGTCCTGAGTTGCAGGTGGGATTAATCATGTACTTTGTGAGGACCCCCTGTGAGTGGGGGATGGACGCCATTTCGGCCACTCTGACTTTCCTGTGGGAGGTGGTCGGTTATGTGGAAGGCCTGTTCTTCAAGGATCTGAAGCAGACAATGAAGAAGGAGCAGTGTGAGGTGAAGCTCCTGGTGACCGCTTCAATGCCAGGTACTGCCTTCAGATGACAGAACTTTTCTAAGAGTATGAATACCCCTTTTACAGACCAAGTGTCTCTTTCATTCATGAGAAAACTTGCCAACCCTGGGATTGAGTGCCTCAAAGAATTTTTGTTGAACGCAATCTGAAGAAACACAATAGACCCTTTAAAAGTCAGCAATTGCCAGATGAAAAGGGGGACATGAGAACTGAGATCTGTGTGAGTCAGTCCTTGAAGGGCTGCCAAGGTGAAAGATGTGTTTAAGTCTATCACAGAGGGCCAGCTGAACTGAAAGCCTTTTTGAAGGGATTTTTGGCACTGCAGGGAGAATAATATTGTTGCGTGGCATGGACCCCAGGCTTTTGTGAACTTACTGAGAGATGGCTTTATGAAAAATTGCAAAGGGGAAAAGCAGGAAGGAGAATTACAAAAGAACATGCAGTATGATATAAAATCTAGATACAGTTCCTTTTCACTTTGGATAGCTTGTCTTTCTTGGAGATAAAATAAATGTTTCCAAGCCTTTATCCTTGTGCAATGACTAAGAAAATGTGTGATGATACATGTATCGATATAAAGAGAAAGACAGAATTATATATAAATAAGAACACAGTTTTTATTTAAAACGGGCAGCAAAGAGCCCCGTGTTAAAATCAGAGCACTGCCTCTCATTGTCTGTATGATTAATATTAGCTATGACAAGGTACATAATTTTTGAAGCTTTCTTTATGGGTAAATTGGGGATCTAATTCATACTTCACAATTGTGAGGAATAAATGAGTTTAGATTTGTAAAATACTTGCTGTCATGTCTGACACATGGTCAGCATTCAGTAAATGGTAATACACAATTTATTGTATCTATAGCAATAAATACAATTGCTATAGATTATTCAGCAAAGTGTTCATTGTTATTAAAGAAACTCATATTGTCAGGCATATACTTAAAATCAGCTCATTGAAAATCAAGGTCTATCATAATGTTCACAAAGATTTATAATTAAGGAATGAAGTAGAAATACTGTCTCACCAGCCAAGTAAAATACAGAACAAGTAAATTGAAACTACATTTCATGGGACTTGGGGCTTAACCTTCCATTACAGGAGGTGAGGGTTTGATCTCTGGCCGAGAACTAAGATCCCACATACCTCGCAGCCAGAAAACCGAAATGTAAAACTCAAGCAGTGTTGTAACAAATTCAATAAAGACTTTAAAAATGGTCCGCATCAAAAAGTCTTTAAAAAAATAAATAATAAACTATGTTTTAGGTACTTGTTTAGCTTTTGCTAGTCTCTCTGTTTGTATTTTCTCAGCCATTATTTAAAATTTAGGAATATATTATTTGTTGCAGTGTTTAAAGCTTGAATTCTGACTCTTCTAGTAAATAAATGTCTTTGACTAAGTTACTTATACATTCTTATTTATAAAAATAAGTTCTCTGTTTCTTCATTTGTAACACGAAAATAATAACACTAGTGTCATAGGGTTGTTGGGAGATTTAAATACGATTATACACATAACACCATTGATAAGTATTGGAACTCCATAAATGGTAGCTATCATTATTAAATAATAAGGAAACATATTTAAAGCAGATATTGACTATAAAAAAAAGGAGTACAGATAGTGGAATGCACAGCTCACATTAAACCCTCACTAACAGAATCCTCAACTCACATTAAACCCTCACTAATAGTCATCATAATAACAAGAAAAACATCAGCTTAATAATATTTCAATATTTCATGCTTTGTATTCAAACTTCTTTATAGTAGAAGTCAGTTTATTATGATTTTTTACCTTTTGTAGGTACCAAAACCTTGGTAGTTCATGGACAGAATGAGTGTGACATCCCAACCCAGTTGCCAGTCCATGAAGACACTCAGTTTGAAGCCCTGTTAAAGGTAGGGATGACTTTCAACAGAAGTGATTTTTTTTTAATGCACAATGGCTATGGCCACTTCACTGATCATCCAGTTTAGAATTAAATGGCATTTTTCTACCTTCAAATAAATATGTGCATTTATTTACATCTTCTAGAATCTGCCCCACTTTTGCCTGCTTTTATTTTCTTGCATATTTTTCCCACTTTCACTGACATTTTACCTCTGCACTGAAGTAGCCAAAGGCTCCCTCTCAGCTACAAAGCTCATAACACTTGTCTTCAGATGCTGAGAATCCTACTTTAGACCATCCTGGTATCGCTTGTGGTTGTTCTGGAGCTGCCCTGGGTTTGTACACCAAGAACACTGGGACAGACTCTGGTGATCAGGTGACCCATGCAGAGACACTTATTTTGGCACTGAGTTGACTGATACATAGTCTTGACTTGCCACTGACAGAAATGATTAGAGAGGCAGAAGAGAGAGAGAGAGAGAGATACACCTTAGAATACATTAGGTGAATCAAGAAAGTATTTTTAATGGTTATGGCAACTGTGTACCTCAAGAGAAATGCAATCCAGCTACTCATGCCTGGAAGGTTTTAAAGGAAAAGTAATAAGTATACTAGTACAGTGATTCCTCTTTTATCTGAAGTCCTAACTGTTGGCCCAGACATAAGTAGAAAGACCTCTGAGAAAACCAGCTTGCCAAACCCATGTATCTGATTTCAGTAGAAAAGGTTGTTAGGTCTCCTCCAAGTCTCACCCATTCATCCCCAGAGAATCTCTCAGGCCCAGGGAAACAGACTTCAACATCCACTTCCCCTAGGCAGTGAGTTCAGACTCAGGCTCCACCACAACCAGTGTCACCTAAATAAATCAAATGGCAGGCTCTCTCTAGTCTCAGTTGCTTTTTCAGCAGTGCTCGATATTAGTGCAGGTTGTACAAGTTTTCTCCCTGGGTTGGGAAGATCCCCTGGAGGAGGGCATGACAAGTATTCCAGTATTCTTGCCTGGAGAATCCCATGGACAGAGGAATCTGGTGGGCTACAGTCCAAAGGGTTGCGAAGAGTCAGACATGACTGAAGAAACTTAGCATTCCTACACACATGCGTGCGCGCGCACACACACACACACACACACACACACACACACACACATGTAAGTTCTCTACATGGGAAGCCTTGAATGTAGAATATAGTAGATAAGTGCTCAATCATTGTAGTTCATAATACTCTTAATGCTGCTACTGAACATGCTTTCTTCCTGATACTGAGGCCAGTAGATGCCACTGTGTCTCCACAGTTCATCACTCAAGGCTGTACTATAATTGTACCTCGTTTAGCACTATGAGAGCAGAGCGGATAGTTTATGTCACAGTGTCCTTTTTAAATTGAGGTATGTATGTTAGTAGCTCAGTCATGTCCAACTCTTTGTGACCCCATGGACTCTAGCCCACCAGGCTCCTCTGTCCATGTGATTCTCCAGGCAAGAATACAGGTGTGGGTTGCCAGTTTCTTCTCCAAAATTAAGGTATAGTTGATGTATAATATTATATAAACTTCAGGTGTACAGCCTAGTGATTCACAATTTTTAAAGGTCATATTCCATTTATAATTATTGTAAAATACATTTTGTGTTGCACACTATGTCCTCGTAGCTTATTTATCATATATTAATAAATATAGCTTGCACCTCTTAACCCCTACCTCTGTCTTACGAGATCTTACACAGTCTTTATGCTATCATTTTTTAGATGGCTATGTGCCTGTATATATTCATATATATGTGTGTATAATATATATACACATATATGCACACATATAATATATACAATGTAAGATATAAATACATATATTTATATTCCTTATAAGAAATTACCTTGTTTTTATGGCATTTTTGTCTTTCATCTTACTGTTTGGCTCATAATATGATCTCAGTAAATGTTTTTTTGAGATTTGTTGTTGTTATTCTAGGAGTGTCTGGAGTTTTTTAATATCCCAGAATCACAGTCAACACATTACTTTCTCATGGATAAACGATGGAACCTTATCCACTATAATAAGGTAAGCCTGTGGAGTGTTGACGCTCATGGGGAGTTGTGTCAAAAGCCTGTTATGCCTTTCCTGAGGGCACCTTCCCTCAGGGGTGTGTCACTGTTTAACGGTGGGGAGTATGGCTCTTGGATCACACTGTCTTACTGTCAACATAGGTTTGGACTGGCCACTTGACCTTCATACCCTTCAGTTTGCTTGCCTGTAAAGTGAAGGTGATGATGGTGTCTACTTTAGGGTTGTTGTAATAATTGAAGAAGTCAAGTAAGGTATATTGTCACTCTTATTACATCTAAGTGAAAGTTAAGTTCCCATATTGTAAGGACATATATCTATTTGGAATGTTAACATTATTCTTGTTCCACTATATTAAGCATGATCATGGAAACCTGATCTAATTAGCAAAAGGAAGCCTCAAGACCACTGACAGCACTTTAGAATGATTTTCTTCCTCTTCCAGAATGTGTTTTAGTAAATTGCCTCTGGCTCCCTTGCTCCTGACAGGGCATTTGGGATTGGGAAAGTGTATCTGGCTTGGGGAGTTTGAAGCTTTCCTAAGGAGGGGGTATATTCCTGGGATTTTGTAGAATTTGGCCGGAGGGCGAAATAGTAAGAATGGAAACCATTAGAAAATACATAACTTATGTTTGTCTGCCCTTTGGGGAATGAGAAAATGAGAGTCAGAGTTTAGCCGTTTGAACTCTTTTTGTCTTTGTGTAACCCCACCACAGACCTACGTTCGGGATATTTACCCTTTCAGGAGATCCGTGTCTCCACAGCTGAACCTTGTACACATGCATCCAGAGAAAGGACAGGAGCTCATTCAGAAACAGGTGCCTGACCACCACAGTTTTATGCTATTATTGTGTCATGTTACTGGGATAGACTATCTGTAAATGATTGCTGGCCCTGAGATCCTATGGTTCTGTTATGATCTCTAGAGAGAGAAGGATGGGTTCTTGATCAATAGACAGTTCCCCCCAAATAGTGTATTTTTTAAGTTTTGCAAATTGGATCATATGTAAAGGTATTAAATACTCACTTGGAGTAGTATTTTGATGAATCATTGGGGTATAAATAATAGAAATTTTCTGTTTTATTTACCTACTAGTTTCTAAGTATGGATTTTCATTCCAGATTGGGAATACATATAATGTAGCTATAAAAAGGTTGTTTCAGAAATTTCTGCTAGCTGGAAAAAAATAAAAGGGATCAATGGATAAAGCATGCCTGCATGCTAGGTTGCTTCAGTCATGTCTGACTCTTTGTGACCCCATGGACTGTAGCCTGCCTGGCTCCTCTGTCCATGGGATTCTCTAGGCAAGAATATTGCAGTGGGTTGCCATGCCCTCCTCTCAATGGATGGTAGCATACCTGAAAAAGGCACTGAACCAAGGTTCAGAGATCTGGACTCAGTCATAGCTCTGCCTCTGACCAGTGATCTGACCTTTGGTATGTTGGTAACTTCTCTTAAACTAGGAGGAGATAGAATCAATCTGCTGTACTTAGATTGAAGAGCAGAATAACATTCACACATCTCATCACAAATCAGACTGAACTTAAGAAAATTCACTGTTTTGCATGTGAAATGTAGCTGTAGCCCACAGTTCTGATGATGCAGGTTTAATGTGGTCTATGTGTTACATTCATTTATTTTTAATAAAATGTCAAAACAAAGGGCTTTCCTCATAGCTCAGTTGGTAAAGAATCTGCCTGCAACGCAGGAGACCTGAGTTCAATTCCTGAGTCAGGAAGATCCTGTGGGGAAGGAAATGGCAACCCACTGTAGTATTCTCTCCTGTAGAATCCCATGGACAGAGGAGCCTGGCAGGCTACAATCCATGGGATCCCAAGAGTTGGACATGACTTAGCGACTAAACCACCACCACCACATGTTACATTCATTTATTTTTAATAAAATGTCAAAACAAAAAGCTTTTATCTTCTCAATTTTTTTGCACATAGCAAGAATGCCAATTTGGCATCAAAGTATTCAGAGAGATCCTCATGAGATGGCATAGAATTCAACCAGTTAAGTAATTTAAAACATAGTTAATATTAACTACCTAAATTGCATTGAAAAGAAAGAAAATAGTGAATGTGTTACAAAGTATGAGGTGTTGGGAGAAAACTTAAATATTTAATTTCTAAAGCAATCCCCCCAAATTATACCAGCCTCTGATTTTGGCAGCAAAATAATGAAAGCCATAATCAATAACAGCTCTTCATGAGCAAGGTTTTTAAAACATAATGTTTAAGAACGTGTTTTAAAAGAAGAGCATAGGGACTTCCCTGGCTGTTCCATGGTTAACACTTCACCTTCCAATGCAGGGGGTGCGGGTTGGGGAGCTAAAATCCCACATGCCTCACGGCCAAAAAAAGCCACATAAAACAGAAGTAATACTGTAACACATTCAATAAGACTTTAAAAATGGTCCACACACACAGAAAAAAATCTTTAGCAAAAATAGCATGAAACAAGACTCTTACTCTTTGTAAACTCCCGCTTGTGATCTTAAGACTTTGAAGTTCCTCAGGGAGATAATAACATGCAGACTGTGGTTCTGGCTCTGGTCAAGCTGCTGATCATCTTCCTAATCACATCCCCCTGCCCTCTGACCAGGAACAGAAAAGGCACTTGGAAAAGGAACATGAGCCCCACATTCATGCCATCTAAACTCAGGGCTAAAGGGCCACCAATCTAGGCCCCATTAGCTTTTGTCCCAAAAGAGGTTTTTCCTGGATCCCATTTCAGTCTTTAAGAGGCAAACCCAGAACTGACAGGAAACAGCTTAAGGCCTCATTGGAAATGAGGGAAGCAAGTGGAATTGACTGGCTTCTGTTGGAGAAGGCCTTCCATCTTATGACATCCACACAAATGCACTCTATTTAAAATACTGAGCTGTTCTTGACAATACTTGCCTTGTGCTCCTTCTCCAGCCTGGCATGAGAAACACTTCCTTCTGTAGAGCAGACAGATGCAGGAAGTGCGAGTCAATTAACTATTGTTTGCTCTTTCTGCATGGTAAGGAAAAGAAACTTCTTTCTCCTTCCTTTCACTTCCCCCACCCCTTAATTTTTACTTAACCTGGTTTGCCGTTAGAGATTTTAATGTCTTCAGTCGTGGGGGTTTCGGGGTTGCCCAATTCCGCTTTTCGTCTGCTTCTGCCCTCGCCTGCTGCTAGGTGTTCACTCGCAAGCTGGAGGAAGTGGGGCGGGTTTTGTTTCTCATCTCCCTCACCCAGAAGATCCCCACAGCCCACAAGCAGTCCCACGTCTCCATGCTCCAGGAAGACCTCCTCCGACTGCCCTCATTCCCTCGAAGTGCTATTGATGCAGAGTTTTCACTCTTCAGTGATCCTCAAGGTATCAAGAAAGAAGCCTTTCCTCTCTTGGGCATCTTCTCATGGCCTAGTTTTGTCCTCAGCTGGAGATCATCTCCATCTTAATCAGTAAACAGTTCTCTAAATCAGTGGCTCTCAGTCTTGAATGGGCAACAGAATCACCTGGAGGACTGGAGGACTTGATAAAACACAGATGGCTGCATCCCACCCTCCAGTCCCCAGTTTCTGATTCAGTAGCTCTGGAATGGGGCTCAGGAACTTGTATTTCTAGCAAGTTCCAAGGCATGGTTGATGCTGCCATTTCAAGGACTAAACTCTGAGACCACTGCTCTGAGCTAATCATAAGCAATTGAAGAAAGTAGTAGGGTGTTGTTAGGGAGTACTTGACTAAGTGAAGGACAAGTATTTCTGTGAAGTTCAGTCAGTCAGTCAGGCAATTCAGTCGCTCAGTGGTGTCTGACTCTGTGCGATCCCATAGACGGCAGCCCACCAGGCTCCCCTGTCCCTGGGATTCTCCAGGCACGAACACTGGAATGTGTTGCCATTTCCTTCTCTAATGCATGAAAGTGAAAAGTGAAAGTGAAGTTGCTCAGTCGTGTTCGACTTAGCGACCCCATGGACTGTAGCCTGCCAGGCTCCTCCGTCCATGGGATTTTCCAGGCAAGAGTACTGGAGTGGGGTGCCATTGCCTTCTCTATCTGTGAAGTTCAAGAGGAGGCAAAATGAATCTACAGTGAAAGAAATCAGAGCAGTAGTTCCCTATTCAGGCGGGGGCTGGGCGGGGAGGGGGTTGGGGGGCGTGGTGCAGAGGGCGGGGAGAATGGACTTCCCAGAAAGGGATTTGAAGGAATTTTCTCAGATGATAAAAATGGTTCATATATTGATTGGAATGTTGGTTACAAGTGGGTATTTTTGTCAAAATTCATTGAATTCTACATTTAACGATCTGTGTATTTTACTCTATGTAAATTACCTGAATTGAAAGAGAAAAATGGAGAGAGAAAGGGAGAGTGAGACAGAGAAATAGAAAAAGGTCCATTTTGAAACCACATTCAGTTATTCATTTGTGACAATTTACTTAAATCAGCATCTTTGTGCTGTGTCTTCATCCAGATGCTCAGAGTGATGGTACATGAGCTGTAGTCCAACCAGGAGTTAAAAGACCAAGAACTAGTCCCAGCCCTGCCATTTTCTTTCTGAAATAATTTTTTCCTTAAAGCCACAGCTTATGCAACAGCAACACACCACACTTGCCGGCCCTGTCTTGCCCACAGAGTTGAATCAAAGGGGTGACAGAAAAGTCCTTGGAAGACTCGAAAGTGTTACCGAAATGCAGGCAACATTGTGCATGTCAGCAGTAGGTCTTCACATCCCCGAGTTGGAAACAGCAGGGCCCTAGGGTTGGACTGCCCTCCATGCTGACATGGGGATTGGCATGGGGCTAAACCTGCCTCTGTGTCTTCATGTCTCACAGCTGGAAAGGAACTCTTTGGCCTTGACACTCTTCAGAAAAGCTTGTGGATCCAGCTCCTGGAGGAGATGTTCCTGGGCATGCCTAGTGAGTTCCCCTGGGGAGATGAAATCATGCTTTTCCTCAACGTCTTTAATGGGGCTCTGATCCTGCACCCAGAAGACAGTGCCCTGCTCAGGCAGTACGCGGCCACGGTCATCAACAGTGCCGTGCACTTCAACCACCTCTTCTCCCTCAGTGGCTACCAGTGGATTCTGCCCACCATGCTGCAGGTACGTGGGCCTCCTCCCCTGCCCATTCAGAAGGTCAACAAGGTCCATGCTGAGACTTTAGCTGATCGAATTATCTGTTTTCGTGACCTGAGAAGGCACCAAATGAAACCCCCACAAAGATTTACCGAAGGTCACAGTATTCCATTCTATCCTGAGATTTCCCAGATCTGAGCCACAGTTCCCCGTTTCTTCTGGGCCCGTGGTTCTCAAAGTGAAATCTCTGAACCAGCGGCATCAGCATCACTTGGGAATTTGTTCCAAACGCACATTCTTGGGCCCCATCCTAGACCTACTTCATCGGAAACTCTGGAGTCACAGCCCAGGAATCTGTGTTTTTACAAAGCCTCTGGGTGGTTCTGATGCCCTCAGAAGTTTGAGAACCATTATTCAAATGTGAGGCAAGTGTTCAATTGCTGTTTCTCCCAAGAGATTTTGCAATCTCTCTCTGAAAAGAGATTTTCAAAATTGCTGTTAAATTTGGTATAATGAGGTGGTTGGAGGAGATGAATGTAGCAGGAACAGTTTTCCCTTAATCATGTCTAACGTGTATGTGGCCCCATTGAGGGGTACTGAATAAAGTTCAGAAAGGGCCTGGGGGCTCATCCTAGTTCTCTGTTTTTATGGAAATTTTAGTAAATCATAGAAGAAGTAATACATGCTTATGTAAAGTGGAGTTTGCTCAACCTACAGAGGCAAGAAATTGACTTTTAATATCATCAGGGCTCTCTGTCCTCTTTTTAAATAGTTGGAATTTTATCTATTTTCCATTATTATAGCTTCTTAAATAATTATCAAAAACAATAAATGTTCATTATAAAATTCAAAAGAAGAAAGTTTAGATAAGAAAATAAAGATCATCTATAATCCTCCTTCCTAGATAATCATTGTTTGCACATCTTGAAAATTCTGGTGCTCTCTCTCCTACTTTTTTTAAAACAGAAGTTGGAGCATACCATATGTTCAAGTTTTTGCCTACCTTTTTTTTAATGTGACACTAAGAATGTTGTGGGCATTTTCCCTGTAGCTACATTTAGCACTATATAGCATCTTTTAAAAAATAGTTGCATAGTACTCAGTTGTATGCATATAAATAATTCACTTAATCCCAATTTATGAATAATTTAGGTTTCAAATTTTCTACTATTTTAATGCCTTAATGCCTTGCAGCAGGCATTCCTGTATATACATCTTTGTATATTTGTTTAATTGTTTTCTTATGACAAATCACTAGTCATAAACTTCCTGGGGAAATAGTATATTTTATTTTTTGCATTTTTATGTATATTTCTAGATTTCTTTCAAAAAGGTATATACCACTTTATCCTCCCCGCTATCAGTTTATGAAATTAGTCATTTCCCTCCATGCTTCCCATGGCTATGAGCTTGTAAAGCAAACACAACTCTAGTAAGCTGTTAAGGCCTTTTCTGAATATGTGCTGTTTTCGCACAGGTGTACTCTGACTATGAAAGCAATCCTCAGTTGCGTCAAGCCATTGAATTTGCCTGCCACCAGTTCTACATTCTACACCGCAAGCCCTTCGTGCTCCAGCTGTTTGCGAGTGTGGCCCCTCTCCTGGAGTTTCCTGTGAGTAAACTCTGTGGAAGTAAATAAAGGACCAACCCAATGAGAAAAACCAAGTTTGTTTATTCAGAACTCACTATAGCAGTGGATTCCTGGGCTGGTTATTACAGGTTGTGGATCAGAATTCTGTTTTTATGTATGGCCATTGTCCATTTATGTTCTGTCCATTTATGGATCTCTGCCACACCCCACAGTAGAATTTGAGCTCCATTAAAGTGAGATCTTGATCTGATTTTTGTTTGCCTTTGCTTGATTTTAGTTGTTGTTTTGTTTGGTCATTGTCCATTTCTGTTATCAGGCTCTCAGCTCTATTCTTCAACCTATGGAATGCAAATACCCTAAATCATTTCTCTTTCAATAAGAAATTTGTCTGTCTTCAGCATTTCTCTTCAAGCCTCATTTCAGCCCCTAGGATGTAAATAGACCAATTCTCTAGTTTTTTTTAATTAATAAAAGAATGGAAAATAGAAAATGATAAAAGGAAAAGATTCTCGAACTTACGGTTTCCTGGGGGGAAGGGACAGTTATGGAGTTTAGGATGGATGTGTACACATTGCTACATTAAAAATGGATAACCAACAAGGTCCTACTGTACAGCAAAAGGAACTCTGCTCAGTGTTATGTGGCAGCCTGGATGGGAGGGAAGCTTGGGAGGAGAATGGATACGTGAATATGTATGGCTGAGTCCCTTGTGCTATCCACCTAAAACTATCACAGCATTGCTAATCAGCTATACTCCAATAAAAAAGTTTAAAAAAAAAAAAAGGAAGAGTTTCTGGTTCTCATTTCTATCACTGTTCAGCACTTACCCTGTTTTATTTTTATGCAGAGTATTTATACTGTATCACGTACAATACCTGTATTTGTTTCACTAATATGTATCTCCGCTACACCCCACAGTAGAATTTGAGCTCCAATAAAGTGAGATCTTAATCTGATTTTTGTTTGCCTTTGCTTGATTTTAGTTGTTGTTTTGTTTGTATGGTTTTTGCTTTTGTTTCTGTTTTGCTATAACCTCAGTGCACAGAATGATGCCTGACACACAGTAGGAATTTAATGAGGATCTGTTGTTTTTAATGAATGAATCAAAGCCATTTTACAGAGACAGCAAGTATCTATTCTGGAGATATTTCAATAGATTATCAAATAGGAACCACAAAATTCCCAGGGTTTTCAAAATAAGCTTCTGTTTCTCAAACATATTTGATTTCATTATGGAAATTTGGGGGGGAATGCTGAGTCCAACTATCAAAGACCAGAGGAAACACTGGCATAAACTATTTTGGCAGTTCACATTTCTGTATTTTCAAGAGTTTCCATAAAGATCTCTTTTGTACCGGATTAGCTTTTCCTTTTGATGCTTTTGAACTGTGGTGTTGGAGAAGACTCTTGAGACTTCCTTGGATTGCAAGGAGATCCAACCAGTCCTTACTAAAGGAAATCAACCCTGAATATTCATTGGAAGAACTGATGCTGAAGCTGAAAATCCAATACTTTGGCCACCTGAATCAAAGAACTGACTCATTTGAAGAGACTCTGATGCTGGGAAAGATTGAAGGCAGGAGGAGAAGGGGATGACGGAGAATGAGATAGTTGGATGGCATCACCAACTCAATGGACATGAATTTGAGTAAACTCCAGGAGTTGGTGAAGGACAGGGAGGCCTGGCATGCTGCAGTCTATGGGATCACAAAGAGTCAGACATGACTGAGTGACTGAGCAACAAGCATTTAATAGATTCTTTAAAATTAGGCATTCCATTCCAAAATCATACAGTAGCACGGTTGGATGCAGAATTACGTAAACTGAATACCACCTAGATAATTGTTATCAGTGGCAGTGTTTTGAAACTTGAATTCCTGATCAAACCATATTAATACTGAGGTAGGAATTAATAAACTAAAATAGCTCTTCTTTAAATTGAAGTGTAGCTGATTTACATGTTGTGTTAATTTCTGTTGTATAGCAGAGTGATTCAGTTTTACATAAATATGCATTCTTTTTATATTCTTTTCCATTATGATTTATCATAGGATATTGCTTACTGGTGGACACTTAAGTTGTTTCCTTGTTTTGGCTACTGTGAATAGTGATGCTATTCATATGGGTGCATGCGTCTTTTTGAATTAGAATTTTCTCTGGATATATGCCCAGGACTTGGTTTGCTGGGTCATATAATAGTCCTATTTTTAGTTTTCTAATGGTATGGACCTAACAGAAGCAGAAGATATTAAGAAGAGGTGGCAAGAATACACAGAACTGTACAAAAAATATCTTTATGACCCTGATAATCACAATGGTGTGATCACTGACCTAGAGCCAGACATCCTGGAATGTGAAGTCAAGTGGGCCTTAGGAAGCATCACTACAAACAAAGCTAGTGGAGGTGATGGAATTCCAGGTGAGCTATCTCAAATTCTGAAAGATGATGCTGTGAAAGTGCTGCACTCAATATGCCAGCAAATTTGGAAAACTCACAGTGGCCACAGGACTGGAAAAGGTCAGTTTTCATTCCAATCCCAAAGAAAGGCAATGCCAAAGAATGCTCAAACTACCGCACAACTGTACTCATCTCACACACTAGTAAAGAAATGCTCAAAATTCTCCAAGCCAGACTTCAGCAATACGTGAACCGTGAACTTCCAGATGTTCAAGCTGGTTTTAGAAAAGGCAGAGGAACTAGAGATCAAATTGCCAACATCTGCTGGATCATTGAAAAAGCAAGAGAGTTCCAGAAAAACATCTATTTCTGCTTTATTGACTATGCCAAAGCCTTTGACTGTGTGGATCACAATAAACTGTGGAAAATTCTTTAAGACATGGGAATACCAGACCACCTAACCTGCCTCTTGAGAAACCTGTATTCAGGTCAGGAAGCAACAGTTAGAACTGGACATGGAACAACAGACTGGTTCCAAATAGGAAAAGGAGTACATCAAGGCTGCATATTGTCACCCTGCTTATTTAACTTCTATGCAGAGTACATCATGAGAAACTCTGGGCTGGAAGAAGCACAGGCTGGAATCAAGATTGCCGGGAGAAATATCAATAACCTCAGATATGCAGATGACACCACTCTTATGGCAGAAAGTGAAGAGGAACTCAAAAGCCTCTTGATGAAAGTGAAAGAGGAGAGTGACAAAGTTGGCTTAAAGCTCAACATTCAGAAAACGAAGATCATGGCATCTGGTCCCATCACTTCATGGAAAATAGATGGGGAAACAGTGTCAGACTGTATTTTTTTGGGCTCCAAAATCATTGCAGATGGTGATTGCAGCCATGAAATTAAAAGACACTTACTCCTTGGAAGGAAAGTTATGACCAACCTAGATAGCATATTGAAAAGCAGAGACATTACTTTGCCAACAAAGGTCCATCTAGTCAACGCTATGGTTTTTCCAGTAGTCAGGTATGGATTTGAGACTTGGACTGTGAAGAAGGCTGAGTGCCGAAGAATTGATGCTTTTGAACTGTGGTGTTGGAGAAGACTCTTGAGAGTCCCTTGGACTGCAAGGAGATCCAACCAGTCCATTCTGAAGGAGATCAGCCCTGGGATTTCTTTGGAAGGAATGATGCTAAAGCTGAAACTCCAGTACTTTGGCCACCTCATGCGAAGAGTTGACTCATTGGAAAAGACTCTGATGCTGGGAGGGATTGGGGGCAGGAGGAAAGGGGGCAACAGAGGATGAGATGGCTGGATGGCATCACTGACTCAATGGACATGAGTTTGAGTGAACTCCGGGAGTTGGTGATGGACAGGGAGGCCTGGTGTGCTTCGATTCATGGGGTCGCAAAGAGTCGGACACGACTGAGTGACTGAACTGAACTGAACTGAACTGAAGGAATTTCCATACTCTCTTCCCTAGTGGCTGCACCAACTTACATTCCCACTGGTAATGTGTAAGGGTTCCCTTTTCTCCACACCCTCTCCAGCATTTGTTACTTATAGACTTTTCAGTGATGGCCCATGACTTTTCTTTACACAGGATGCTGCCAATACTGGATCCAGCAAAGGTGTGTCAGCTCAGTGCCTGTTTGACTTGCTGCAGTCCCTGGAGGGAGAGACCACTGACATCCTGGACATCTTAGAGCTGGTCAAAGCTGAGAAACCTCTTAAATCATTGGGTAAAAGGAAAATTTGCCTTGACATTCTTTTTCTCCTTGTAATATTTTTAGTGACTTAATACTGAATATTTTGAACTAAATGAAAACAGCAACATAAGTGGGGCTTAGTATCAGTTAAATGAATACATTTTCCTATGCCCTGTTTCTTAAATTTCTTATAATTCTTAAAGTGTTAAGGATTCTCTCCCATGAAAACTGGGAGAAATACCAACAACCTCAGATATACAGATAACATATGGCAGAAAGTTAAGAACTAAAGAGCCTGTTGATGAAGGTGAAAGAGGATAGTGCAAAAGCTGGCTTGAAACTCAACATTAAAAAAACCTAAGAACATGGCATCCAGTCCCATCACTTCATGGCAAATAGAAGGGTAAAAAGTGAAAACAGTGATAGATTTTATCTTCTTGGGCTCCAGAATCATTGCAGATGGTGATTGCAGCCATGAAATTAAAAGACACATGCTCCTTGGAAGGAAAGCTATGACAAACCTAGACAGTGTATTAAAAAGCACAGACATTACTTTGCCAACAAAGGTCCATATAGTCAAAGCTATGATTTTTCCAGTAGTCATGTATGAATGTGAGAGTTGGACCATAAAGAAGGCTGAACACCAAAGAATTGATGCTTTTGGACTGTGGTGTTGGAGAAGAGTCTTGAGAGTCCCTCGGACTGCAAGGAGATCCAACCAGTCCATTCTAAAGGAAATCAGTCTTGAATATTCATTGGAAGGACTGATGCTGAAGCTGAAACTCCAATATTTTGGCCACCTGATGCGAAGAACTGACTGATTTGAAAAGACTCTGATGCTGGGAAAGATTGAGGGCAGGAAAAGAAGGGGGACGACAGCGGATGAAATGGTTGAATGGCATCACCAACTCAATGGACATGAGTTTGAGCAAACTCCCGGAGCTGGTGATGGACAGGGAAGCCTGCTGTTCTATTAGATGAGAGTTTTTTAATTACCAAAAAAACACTTTTATTTGTCATATGATTATTCAAAAACAGAATAAAATTTTTAGTCCCTTAAGATGAGGAAATTGAGTGTTCACAGTTTAGGAATAAAGTCTATTAAAAAAAAATACCTACAAAATATCACTAGAAAGAAAATGTTAGGAATGATAAGCTCCTCTTTATCCCTGACAGAATCCACTCTGATTGTGTGCCTTGACCTCTGTCCCTTTAGATTTCTGCTATGGAAATGAAGACCTGACTTTCTCTATAAGTGAAGCCATTAAGCTGTGTGTTACAGTGGTGGCATATGCTCCTGAGTCATTCAGAAGGTAACTGCACACTTTAATCTGTGCCTTGTAATAAGTAAATATGGCAAGGGAAATAAAGCTGAGTGAATACAAAGGTTATGTTTGTTAATATTAGCATGTAACATTCTGGCAAGTCCATTTGCAAAACTAAATGTAGGAAACTTGTCATAGCAGAGGTTATGAAAAATACAGTAAATTTTCATCAATTTGAAATCCTCTAATTTAGAATTTATGCATCAGCTAAGATGTTTAGGAAATATTATCTTCACGTGTAATTGAAATTTGATTTAGTATTAATTTCTCAATAGACATTTAATCTATTTTAGAAAACTCCTTTTAGGGAAAAATAAGGACTCTGTCACACAAAGAGCAGGAAGATAAATCATGCCTATCATTTTCCAAGAGCAGGGAGCCCAGAGGCCTCACATGGAGAGTGTTATTCCGATTCTAGGATGTTACCTGTGAGATATATATATATATATATATGTTTGTGTGTATAAATGATATGTGAAGTGAAAGTCAGTCTCATCTCTCTATTAAAATAGGTCTTCTAAAGGCAGAGATAATAATTCAAATGAATTGTGGATAGTTCCCTTTTAATATACATGCTTAAAAATAATTAAGTTGCATTTTTTTCAAAATGTTCCATTATTCTGACTTAACCAACTCTTTGGCCTTTCCTCCTCCTCCTCCTCAATTATGTAACATTAGGAAACCTCTTCTTTTTAATTTCTCAATGAGGTAGTCAATAATTTTTATTTGATATGTAGACTTTTCCCGAGCTTGTGTGGAGTGGTGTACTGGTGAACATTTCACGACTAGATCTCTGTAGCTTTGCCAGTTTACCAATGTGTAGTAATTGCTAAATACAAAGTACCAGAATGGCATCACTGAACATGGTATTGGAAAGAAAGGCATACGGTAGGCTTTCCTTTCTTTTTTTTTTTGGTGGGGGGCGGGCCCTGCCCTGTGGCATGTGGGATCTTAGTTCCCTGACCAGGGATCAAACCCTTGCCCTCTGGCAGTGCTGGGCTGCCAGGGAAGTCCCAGTAGGCTTTCTTGACTGGTTATTTAGCCTTTCCAACACGTGACTGGCTACCTGTATTTCAAATGATATCTTTTACTCTGTGACTTATAATTTGACTTCCCTAAGTTTGTCTTTTGATTAACAGCACTCTTCATTTTAATATAGTCCAATGTGCCGGGAGCCGGCGAGAGACATTCCGCTCGTGACAAAGGTCATGAGGAAGGAGGCTCGGCATACGCAAAGGTGGGATCGAGCCTCGGGAGTCTCCCCGGATATTCTCAAGTATCTTCCCCCAAAAAACCAGAGTCTGCCTACTTTATTGCTTTGTGCTCTCACCTCTGACTCTACTGGGGGCTGTCCCCTACCACCATCTCGCTCTCTCTGTCAAAGAGTTAACTTACAGCTCCAATTAATAAAGTTCCTGGGCAATTAGGAGTGTTTAAATCCAAACCCCTCAGATGGCTCTCTAACTCGCCTGACAAGTTTACCCGGATTCCTGCAGCTATGCATACGATTGTTTACAGTCTCCCAGCCTCCAGAGGCATGGGAAGCTTAAGATAGTCAAATAGCTTAGAGCCTCTCAGAGAGTTAGAAACTGTCAGAATAAGACTAGTAAAGGATTTCATTGATGAGTCAATGCTTGTTGCCAAGTTTTCACATCCCCTGAATTGTATCCTTGAATATGTATTAATTAATAGTTGGTATATAGAAAAAATAAGTAGTGGCCTTGGTGTTAGTAACTTTAGACCCTTAAGGTAATAAATTCTTTCCTTTGTTGTAAACCCATTACACATCCGCCCTATAGGAATGCAATTTTATCTTCGGAAGATGGTGCCAAACCTTAAAATAATTACTCTTAGAGAAAATAAGTCTTTGTTGATAAGTCCTTGTCAAGAGTCATAAAATGTTAATAGGCCTTCTGGCCAGAAGATGATGTAAATCACCTAAACCATTTGTATACGATAAATCTGCAGGAAAGAAACCCTGGTTTTTGATAAGAATCAAAGACTGCTGACTTTGCATCCCCTATTATCCTCTATGTGTAACTTAGGGTATATAAGCCCCTGTTGAAAATAAAGCTACGGGCCTTGCTCACCAACGCTTGGTCTCCCCATGTCATTCTTCCCTTTAACTTCCAGCTGAGTCTCCATCTGGAGCGCGGAACCCACCACGCTTACTAATTATGCCTGGGCTTCTAAGACCCACTCGAGAAGGTGTCTAGGGTGAGGCACCTTCCGCTATTCGAGAGGGCGCCTGCGGCCTACGTAAGTGGTGCAAACTTCTTGTCTTGAAGTTTTATTGGTCTCCCGCGTAAACCAAGCTACTCAGCCTCTTTTCTCCACTGAATTTTCCTACTGAGCTATCCTCATTCTATTATTCTTTATATCTCTAATTAGCATATAAATAGTCGCCTAGGCCGTCTCTCCTTCGAATACCCTGGATCAGCTGGGGCTGGTCCCCGGCACCAATGTATCACCTTTTTCCTATGTTTTAGTTCTGTGTCCTCTTATGAAATCTTGGCTAACCCAAGGTTACAAATGTGTCCTCTTACAGGCCAGGTGCTTTATTGCCTTTACATTTACATTTAGGTTAACAAGTCACCTGGAATTAATTTTGGTACGGTGTAAAGTAAGGGTCAAAGTTTATTTTTTCTGTAGAGATATCTAATAGGCAACAGACCCAGCACCATTTATAGAAAAGACTGGACTTTTCCCATCATATTGCAGTGCCATTTTTGTTAAACATCAAATATCTACAGATTTGTTTTGTATTCCTTATTCTATTTCATGTATCTATTTGTCTATCCTTGAACCAATATTATACTGATCTTACTTACGATAAGCTTAATCATAAGCCTGACATCTGGTAATATGTCTTTTTATAGCTGTGAAATTTTCATCTTTAACTATAGGAATGCTATTTGCCTTGAAGTCTGTTTTGTCTAACATTATAGTTATATCAGCATTCTTTTGGTGTTTGCTCTTATTGTCATCTTCAACATTTCTGTATACTTATATTTAACATGTCTCTTAATAGAAATACAGCTGAACTTTTTAATGATTCATTCTAGTAAGCAGGCATTTTTCAGACCTGCATCACAATTACTATTTCAGACATGATTCTTGCTGTAAAAATGCTTAAGCTTTAGGAAGCCAGCCTCCTAAAGAAGAGTTTAATCTTGTCTCAAATTTGTTCCAGCTAGAAAATCACTCTTGGCAAATTACTGAATAAAAGCTTTGTTGATGATTTTGTGAGGTTCATTTCTCTACATCGACTGAATAACTCCACCTATTACCATTCTATCAGGTCGGCCAAAAAGGAAGAGTTTACAGACAAGCCCAAACGAACTTTTTGACCAACTCACTATTATGCTGTCAACCAATTGTATGTACGTTAACTCTTATATCCCTTGGAGTGTAGCTCACCAGGCTCCTCTGTCCATGGAATTGTCTAGGCAAAATACTGGAGTGGGTTGCCATTTCCTACTCCAGGGGATCTTCCCAACCCAGGGATTGAACCTACGTCTCTTATGTCTCCTGCATTGGCAGGTGGCTTCTTTACCACTAGTGCCACCTGGGAAACCCATTGGGTGCTTAATTATTTCATTAATTGGTGTTAGTCAATATTTCCAGTAGCTTTAATTACTCTTGACATGGGTGGAGTGGGAAGGGGACTCAGATTTTTTCATCTCTCTAGAGGCTTCTCTGGAGAAGGCAATGGCACCCCACTCCAGTACTCTTGCCTGGAGAATCCCATGGGTGGAGGAGCCTGGTAGGCTGCAGTCCGTGGGGTCGCTAAGAGTCGGACACAACCAAGCAACTTCACTTTCACTTTTCACTTTCATGCATTGGAGAAGGAAATGGCAACCCACTCCAGTGTCTTGCCTGGAAAATCCCAGGGACGGGGGAGCCTGGTGGGCTGCAGTCTATGGGGTCGCACAGAGTCGGACACGACTGAAGTGACTTAGCAGCAGCAGCAGCAGCAGCAGCAGAGGCTTCTCATTTCTCTATGCTCCAAAATATTAAATAGGATGTAAAACGTGATTTGGTTTTCTTTCTGTTGATTGAAGTCTTCAGATGCTGATGGTCTTGGAAGCTTTAGTGCCATGTTACCTACAAAAGCTGAAGAGGCAGACATCACAGGTGGAGACGGTACCTGCTGCCCGAGAGGAGATTGCCGCCATGGCTGCTCTTGCAACCTCCCTGCAGGCCCTTTTGTACAGTGTGGAGGTCCTCACCAGGTAATCCCATTGGCAGAAATGTCCACAGCCATAAACAACATGTATCCACCACAAAGAGGAAGAAAAAAAAAAAGTGATGGCTAAAATCTCTAAATCCCAGTTTTTACTCAAATTTGGGAGTTTCCCAGGTGGCTCAATGGTAAAGAATCTACCTGACAAACAGGAGACTTGGGTTCGATCCCTGGGTTGGGAGGATCCCCTGGAGGAGGAAATGGCAACCCACTCCAGTATTCTTGCCTGGGAAATTCCTTGGAAAGAGGAGCCTGGTGGGCTACAGTCCACAGGGTCGCAAAGAGTCAGACACAACTTAGCGACTGAGCATGTACCCAAACTCAGCCCTTTATGGCTAAAACTGCAAACGTTCCCTGAGTTGTTTGGATAAATAGTGCTAAGTACTCTGAATAATAACAATAATGATAATAATAATTAGTAGTAGTATTGTTATTGCTAAACACACATTTGCACATAGCTTGCTGAGCTTCTCTAGCAGTTTTAACCCAGTAGTAAACAAATCTTTCATAAAAGGGCTAATTTAGTGAATGTGAAAATGTGATCCACATTTTTATTAGCTCTTATTTTATGCAACATGAAATGTCACCAATTTCAACTAAGTGTTTATATTATTTTCCTATTTGTAAAGAGTTGGGGTTTTCTTCCTATAATGTCAGAAGCTACATAACAGACATAAACTACAAAATTTTATTCTAATGCTTCAGTTGGTAGATTCTCCATTGGACAAGACTCATTAGTGCTGAGAGAGGGGACTGAGGGATTTGGGAATGGAAAGGTCAGTTGACACCAGGGTTCACCCTAAGCAGTTCCAAGAATTTAGTCCTGTCAAAAGATTCTTGGGTGCAGAAACAGAAGAACTGGGTGACCTGGGGCCCAGGGAAGGGCTGGGCTGATGAGGCCTGGGTGGAGTTTGGGGTAGTAGGGGAGGAGGGATGTCTGTGTACAAAAGATAAGGTGAGTCGGAATGGTAGATGCAGAAAACTACACAGTGACTGGCTTTCCTTTTCCATTTTCGTCTACAATTAGCTGGAAGGAGGTGTTCCTCCCCAGGGGTGGAGATGGGGAAGCCTTCTTTCTGCATTGGTGTCCTTGTTCCTCCATCCCATTTAACCATATCATTAGCCTAAAATTCTGTGGTTTACTCTCATCAAAGGTACCAACTTCTTCAGCCCCATCTCACTCAGTCAGTGGGAGGACTCGCTGAAATCTCTCAGTCACTTCCAACAGCAAGTGAGAGGGGGCGTGAGGTTGTCATTCATTAAGTTCAATCCATATTTAGTTCCCAATCTTGCACTACATTGCCAGCCTAGAGAAGAACATAGCCCAAAGTTTTGGGTAGACTATCTGTTGAAATGCCCACATGTATCTAAACTGAGGAAATGGGAAGCTATGAAACAGGGACCTCATTGCCTCATTGCATGACAAATTGCCTCATCCCATGAGAAACGGTCCCCAGTGCTTTGATGATGGTTTTTTGAAAGTCCAAGGAGAAAGAACATCCCAAGGAAAAATACATGACTTACACTCTTCCTTCTGCACCTACCTGGGTATGTCATGAGTACCTTCCTGAGACTAGAGGAAAGAGCAGTCAATTTCCCCAAGTGCCACTTGATTCTTGCTCTTCATAATACCCGATGATGTTTTCTATTCCTTTTTATAAGGATAAGTCAATTAACTTATCCAAAACTGACTTAACCAAAATTCCACAAAGAATTATGGATGGAGGTCTGATATTTAAAATTCCATGTTCTTAAATATTCCAGTGTACTTAATATTCTTTTGATGGAGTGGACGACTAGCCTCACTGGTTGGTTATAATTATTCACAACTAAACTGGCCTCATTGTTTTTACAGAAAGCAAATATTTAATAAGAAGGATACCATTTCACTTTCACAGTCTTAATTTATATAGCTCACGAAAAAAACAACAGTTCTATAGATAGTAACACATAAACAAGTGTATTACAAGTGTATCAGTGTTAGTTTTCCATTGTTGCAAAACATGTTACCACGAACTCAGAGGCTTAAGACAGATAATATCACATGGCATGGTTCTCTAGGTCAGAAACCTGGGGCAAGCTCAGCTGATTATTCTGCTTAGGGTCGCCCAAGGCCAAAATCAAGATGTCAGTTAGTCTGACCTCTTATTGGAAGGTTCTGGGGGAAAATCCATTTCTAAACTCATTAAGGTTTTTGGCAGAATCCAGCACCAGGCAGCTTTGGGTTGGAGGTCCGTTTTCCTTTCTGACTTCAGCCAGGGGCCACTCTCTGCTTAGAAGACACCGATTTCCCTTCTCACCTAGAACCTCCAATCCTCCAGCTGACAATGATGCCCTTGAGTCCTTCTTAGGCTTCAAATATCTCTGCCCCTAGCAAGAGAAAAATTTCTGCCTTTTAAGTACTGGCATGTGACTCAGTGTAACAAATCTGCCTGCCATGCTGGAGACACAGGAAACACAGGTTCAGTTCCTGAGTTAGGAAGATCCCTTGGAGGAGAACATGGCAACCCACACTAGTATTTTTGCCTGGAGGATCCCATGGACAGAGGAGCTTGGTGGGCTATAGTCCATGGGGTTGTAAAGAATTGGACACGACTAAGCACGCACAGTAAGATTAGGTCTACACAGATCATCCCCCTCTTGCCATATGATAACCATGAGAGTAACACCAGGGCAGGACGAAAGTCTTGGGGCCAGCTTTAAATTCTGCCCACTATAGCAAAGGCACAGAAAGAGACAGTCTGGTGTTATCATTAAAGGTTCAGTCGCCAACCACAACCAGGATATAGAAATTGAGCATAATAAAAGCAAACCTTAAATAGTTCATATAAGCAATTGCTTTAAAAAGCCTTATCTTCCCTTTCATGTCACAAATGACACAAAGGCAGTTAACGTAATACTCAGAGAAGATGTAAAATGAGATGATTCTTATCTATTTCTTAGCATCAAAATTACTGACTTAAATAGATATTCATTTACTCATGTCCCTGGGTAGTCTTAGGTGTAATTTTCACTAGAAAGGTTCTTTCCTTCTGTGATAGTTTTGCAGAAAAATCAAGTGGTTAATTATGGAGTAGGTAGCCTAAATGATATGTGCATCCTTTTTTTTTTCCTTACTGTCTAGAATGGCTAACTTCCTGGTACCTGTAGATTTGAAAAGTGAATTCTTAACTTTCACTTTATCAAAACAGACTTAGAAGTCTGATTTCATAAATGTCTGGCTTGGAGTCCTAGTTCATTACTCAGGACCAAGAAACAAAAGACCTTAAATCTCACTGATAGACCTTTGGGAATCGGTATTCCCATTTAAGTGCCTCCCAGAACAAAGACAGTACCCGAGTGTGACAGAAAAGCCCAAAGTCTTTCTAAGACTCTAACACTGACTGAAAACTTGTATGAGCTGCAATAACCTGAGGATTTCATAAGTGTCTCCACTTGTGTTGTTTGTTACTGTCATTGTTGCAGGCCCATGACGGCCCCCCAGATGAGCAGGTGTGACCAAGGTCATAAAGGGGCCACCACAGCCAACCACACCATGTCCTCTGGGGTGAATACCAGGTAATTCCCTGGCCCTATGCTTCTGTGGTCTCAGTTTCATACAACCTGAATCTCAGCCACTGGGAATGAAAAGAATCCTGAAACTAGTCAATACTGAGGGAGACATTCTCCAAAGAAAAGAAGGTGAGAGTTTAGAGTTCCGTGAAAATACTGAGGCCATTTTTAAAAAGTGTCACCTTCATAAATGAAGAGAAATAAGACATCTTTAAAAAATGGCGTTCCTTTGTTTGTGTGAACATGCAAGATGTTCTCTGCCTCCTGGGTGGTCTTTGAAGGATTCCACTGCTGTTTCATTTGCCTTTTTGTTGGACACAGATGAAACAATAATAACCAAGAGGTGGTTGCTCATTCCAGGGCAGTTGTGCAGAGTCAACTTTCTTTCATGTGGACAGATTTTCAGCAGACCTTTCATCCAAACTTTGACTTAGGTCCCTACATGATGCTTTCATGGTTGTTGACTTAATCATCTTCCTTGTTTTAGTGTAACTCAAGATACTGGCTGGACTAGTTAATACTTTACCTGCTTCATTCTGCATAGGTTAACCTCTAAATACCCTGAGACAGAAAGAAATGTTCAATTAGCTTCTTCCTTCAAGGAAGAATTTAAGACAGGGCAAATCTAAAATCAGCTTGAGAGAAAGTTCTCTTTTCCCAGTGTGGAATAGTTAGCACAATAATCATAAGGAAAAATGAAATAATTTTCTAGTCTCTCTGAAGCACATTTTAAAGTGTGGATCATTATTTATGTAAATTCCCTGCTCATCATATATTTAGGCTAAAAATGAAATAGATTTCAAACTAGTGTTAAATCGGGTCTCAGTGTCTCACATTAACTAAAAATGATTCTTTGGGTTTCGAGTAATGAGTTTTACTCATTACTCCAGTATCGACCCACTCCACTATCCTTGCCTGGAGAATCCCCATGGACAGAGGAGCCTGGCAGGCTACAGTCTATGGGGTTGCAAAGAGTCAGACACGACTGAGCGACTAAGCACAGGGATTTCTCTAAGCATACTGAGCTATGTTCAACTAGGCTAGATGCAAGGTACACAGAGAAAGAGGGCTTCTAAAGTCCTATTGCCAATCACTCATAAAAGGAGAAGTCTCTAGAACCGAAAAGAAGTCAGCCATAATTTTCCCTCTAGTCCCCTAAGATATAGCACATGATGTTAAAATTGTAAATAGATTCACCTTACCTTTAAAGTTCAAAAATTTCCCTCATGAGACCGCATTCTGTGAGTTTGGGTGTGTTTTTACAATATTTGTCTTTCTACAAATTATTTGGCAATGGAACAGCTTTCCTGGCAGCTATTATTGCAGTATCTGTGATAGCTGAATGACAGATCAAGATTTTATACTTTAGAATTAGTACATGTGTCGTGGTGAGCTTACCAAAACGTGTAGCTTCAAAGGCTTCTCATGAAGAAAAGTCTTTAAGAGGACCCACCACAGGGCCCCTGTTCTTGCTCCGATAGTGACTCAGACTGTTTTTCTGACTCTCAGGTACCAGGAACAAGGCACCAAACTGCACTTCATCAGGTACAGAAAGACAACCTAACTTAAAAAAAAAAAAGATAAACACCTTTAATATTTTGGAAAGCATCTACCAATTGTTTATTTTTACACAAACATACATAATCACATAATTATATGTGAATAGATTGTCTTCTACTGTACTCTTTTTGAAACCTGCCTTGTTTTATTCAACACTATGTCACACCCATCTTTCAAGCCAGTAAATGTAGAGCCTTACCTTTATGTGTAATGGTTGGATATGTCTGATTATAAATATACACTCTAATTTGTTAGTCAAGCCTCTATTTGTGGGCTATTTAAGCTGTTTCCAATAGTTTGCAATTATAAGCAACCATGTAATGGCTAGATCCCACTGGGCAATTACTTATTATTTGACTGTCTTCTCCAAATGGCCTCTGGCTTCTCCAGGGCATGGCCTTTGTTCACACTTCTTTCTTTTGAGAGGGAAGTTCTTTCTCATTTGCTTAATAGTTATTATGTCTTTTTAAAATCTTTTCCTACATGATAAAAGTAAAATTCACAACCCATTAAAGCATATCTTTCATCCTAGATTGCCCAATTAAATCAAGGAAAGCCTCACAACACTTCAGGGTAGTGAGTTTTAAACTTTTTTAACCATGAGCCACATTAAGTAATACACTTTTTAAAATCATGAATTAAAACATACTTTGGGGGGTAGAATTGCCTATATATTTTTCCTTTCTAAATTTAATTTATTTTTTATTTCATTTTTACTCTTTTTAAAATTTATTTTAATTGGAGAATATTAATTATTGTGTTGGTTTCTGCCATACTTCAACATGAATCAGCCATAGGTGTACGTATGTCCCCTCCCTCTTGAGCCTACCTCCCACCTCTCACTCCATCCCAGCCCTCTAGGAAGATAACTCTAATTTTGTGCTATTTAATAATTCTATCATCTTGTGATGATTTGCCTTGTAAGCTGGGTTATGGTTCCATCAGGTTTCATTTCATTCACGCTTGGCATCCTAATTCTGCATAAATCCTCAGGAAGTGACTAATGTAAAGTCACTACAGTTTGGGGTGATAGTCTCTTCTAGAATGATGGACTTTCTTTATTTTTCCAATGCGTTTCTCCTTGGCCCTGCCCTGCTGCTTCATTAACTTGGGTATAATATAAGGCAAGGGTCCCCAACCTCTGGGATCTAATGCCTGATGATCTGAGGTGAAGCTGATGTAATAATAATAGAAATAAAGTGCAGAATAAATGCAGTGTGCCTGAATCATACCCAAACCATTCCCTTCCCACCCTGTCTGTGGAAAAATTGCCTTCCATGAAACCGGATCCTGGTGCCAAAAAGTTTGGGGACCACATCATGTTTTTCTTCAACATGATACCCTTCTTTCACAGCTGCCCACTACACACACCTTTCCAGACCCCCAGTTAATAATTTTTATTGCCATACTTTTTAATAATAATTTTATAATTTCCCCAGAGAAAACCTGCACTTACTGGAGGAAGGGCAGGGCCTTCCCAGGGAGGAGCTGGATGAGCGGATCGCTCGGGAGGAGTTCAGGCGGCCTCGGGAGTCTCTGCTGAACATCTGCACAGAGTTCTACAAGCACTGCGGGCCCAGGCTGAAGATCTTGCAAAACCTGGCCGGCGAGCCACGAGTCACTGCCTTGGAGCTGCTGGATGTGAAGTCTCACATGAGGTACCATCCTCCTTTTCTCTCCACAGCATGTGCACACAGCCAGGGCAGGTGAGGGGTGGGGGCGGTGTGCAGGGTGGTTGAGATGGGGCAGGGTCAAAACTTGTAACTGGTTGAAATTGATTGGTCTCCTGTGGTTTGGATACATGACAGATGAGCCCTCTGGGAAAATGGATGTCAAATCCATGGTAAAGGATCTTGGCATGGACAGGGGGAGATATTCTTAAAGTCAGAAAAGCTCAGTCAATATTTGCTCCTCAATAAGAGAATGAAAGGAACTTGTGTCACCTGAGTTCTTATGGAAGTAACATTCCTCCAAATACTCTTTACTGCCCCAATTCTAATTTTTCATAAGAATCCAGTGTCTCCTGCCTCTTATATTGCATGAAAAGTGCACAGCTGCTTTCTGCTCCAGGACTTGCTCTGCTCCAAAAATATCTGAGGACTCAGTGATGCGCCTACAGGGAAGGGGCAGTTTTAATTTAGAAGCACACTTTGGTTTAGTCTGAGATTCCTTTTATACACATTGTGCATGATAGCCTTCCAGTATTTCAAAAATGTCCTGGTAAAAATTCTGCACTAGCTGAGGCCAGTCATCATATAAAAATTTGTACTCCTGGAGTATCAGAGAGAGACCCCAGAATTACATCTCTGTGCACTCATATTTCCTTCTTCCTGCTGCTGCTAAGTCACTTCAGTCGTGTCCAACTCTGTGCGACCCCATAGACGGCAGCCCACCAAGCTCCCCCGTCCCTGGGATTCTCCAGGCAAGAACACTGGAGTGGGTTGCCATTTCCTTCTCCAATGCATGAAAGTGAAAAGTGAAAGTGAAGTCACTCAGTCGTGTCCAACCCTCAGCGACCCCATGGACTGCAGCCTACCAGGCTCCTCCGTCCATGGGATTTTCCAGGCAGGAGTACTGGAGTGGGGTGCCATTGCCTTCTCCATCCTTTTTCCTAGGGAAATGTCATTTTACTTGTTACTCAGACTATAAAGCCTGTGTCTGTATTTTCAGGTTCTTCAAAGAAACATGATTCCAGGGGATCTTCTATTTTGATTTATAACAGTTTGTAAAGAATTATAAAAATTCCTGGAAAGGAAAATTCCATGGGTAACTGAATATTCCCTTGAAGATTTTAGTAGATCTATAAAGCTAAAGGTAGGCTTAGGTTCTAGCCTTTCAGAAATAACATTGCAATTTGGCAAAACACACCAATTTCCTGATTATTGCCTCATTTTTCCCCCTAAAATTATCCCTTGAAAAGTTTATAAAGTACTAAGTGAGGGAAAGTGAGAAATGTATGAAGAACACAGGCTCTTTCTCCTCCAGACTGATTTCACACTCTCTGAGTTGTTGGCGCACACCCAGAACTCCATAGCATCACATGTGTTCACACTCCCCACTGCGCTGTGATGGGAAGAGCTTATTTTACACTGAGAATTTCAGCTCCAACACCGGGAAAGGGGAGGGAAGTTTGAAGTGTTAAGCTCCTGTTGCCATAGTAACTCAGTGCTTCAGTCACGCTCTCTCCCCTCCTTTCCTACTGATCATGGCTTGTTGTTCAGTCACTGAGTCATTTCCAACTCTTTGTGACCCCGTGGACTGCAGCACCCAGTCTTCCCTGTCCTTCACTATCTCCCAGAGTTTGCTCAAACTCATGTCCATTGAATCGGTGATGCCATCTCTCATCCTCTATCATCCTTTTCTCCTCCTGCCTTCAATTTTCCCTAGCATCAGAGTCTTTTCCAATAAGTCAGCTCTTCTCATTAGGTGGCCAAAGTATTGGGGTTTCAGCAACAGTCCTTCCAGTGAATAACCAGGGTTGATTTCCTTTAAGATTGACTGGTTTGATTTCCTTGCTGTCCAAGAGTCTTTCAAGAGTCTTTTCCAGCACCACAATTCGAAATCATAAATTTTTTGGCACTCAGCTTTCTTAATGGTCCAGTTCTCACATCTACACATGACTTCTGGAAAAACCATAGCTTTGACTATATGGACCTTTGTCAGCAAAGTGATATCTCTGCTTTTTAATATGCTGTCTACCTTTATCATAGCTTTTCTTCCAAGGAGTAAGCATCTTTTACTATTGTGGCTACAGTCACCGTCCACAGTGATTTTGGAGCCCAAGAAAATAAAATCTGTCACTGTTTTTACTTTTTCCCCATCTATGTGCCATGAAGTGATCGTGGCTAGCTGTCCTAAGTTATTCCACGTCACGTTTCCAGAGTCAGAGACACGCTACTACCAACAGACATTTTGTGAGAAAAGATTCCTAAAAGACAGGAGAGTGAATGAAGAAAGAGAGGAGAGAGACCAAGTTGGATAGAGAGTCATAACAATGAATTAGTAACTGTCCTGTGACTTGAGGGTCTGTATCTGCATTCCTTAAGGCATTTGGAGGGAGGGGAGCTCATGAGTCAGAGAGGCCTGGAGCTCCCTCTAGAGGTCAAACCCTGTTAAAGATTAAATGAGCTCTAGAAAGGCAAACTGTTAGCTCCATGCCTGGCACAGACTGATCAATAGATACCAATGCTAATGAGAAGGATCCAAACACTATCCTAGACACTGGGGATGTAAAATAAACCCCTTGTCTTAACAGGATCACAGTCCAATACTGAGACACACATAAGAATATAGAATGCCGTGTTGCAAATACTGTCTAGCACATGTGAGCATTTAGTTTATTATTGTACCAAGTACTTGAGGCAACTTAGAAAATCGTATGATACAAAAGAATACAATTTACAAATTAGAGAGTCAGAGCTATGTGAAAAATTAGCAGGGAAATAATTTTTTTAACATGGGAAATCTATGATTTTATAATATTAGATGCTGCTGCTGCTGCTGCTAAGTCACTTCAGTTGTGTCCAACTCTGTGCGACCCCATAGATGGCAGCCCATCAGGCTCCACCGTCCCTGGGATTTTCCAGGCAAGAACACCAGAGCAGGTTGCCATTTCCTTCTCCAATGCATGAAAGTGAAAAGTGAAAGTGAAGTCACTCAGTCGTGTCTGACTCTTAGTGACCCCATGGACTGCAGCCTACCAGGCTCCTCCGTCCATGGTATTTTCCAGGCAAGGGTACTGGAGTGGGGTGCCACTGCCTTCTCCATATTAGATGCTACTCATGAACTATAAATTTGACTCTGTGCTATCAATAGGGAGACAAGACCAATCGTAAAATCATAGTTTCAATAAGATAAAAACAACCAGTTTCTTGGTAAAACATCACCTTTTTAAATATGAAGAACAAGAAGTATCTCTTGGTTGATGTATGTTAAAAGGAAAGATTAGTGTGACAGACACCATCCTCAGCAACATCCCATGGTAGATAAAGGACCATTTTCCTGGGACTGGATCCCTATCAGTGCTGAAAGTTACATAATGTCATAATGCAATTCAGCAAGAGTCAACTGTGTGGAGCCAGTGTAAGGTCATTCTAGGGCACCATTATTTCATGGCCTGAATCTAGAGAAATGTAAGCAAAACTTTTCTAGCAGGGAATATTTAGACTAAATGCCCTCTGTTCATGCAATATCTCATAACAAACTTTCAACAAACTTCCTTGTTCTCTGGCCAGAGTTTACTAAGTAGTGATAGTTCCATATGCTTTGACCTTATACCAAGCAAAGGATATAATGAAGGTCTTCTTTTGTATACATTTGGATATATGTGTAAGTCAGAGCTCAATATATAAGTTCTAGAATTGGGGACATATAGGTAGTACATAAATTCATAAGAATAGATAGTATCAACCAAGGAGAGAGGGTTGATTTAAAGAAAAAAAGGAATGGGATGATATAAAAGAGGATATATTTGCAAGAAGTACTTGATTTGAATCAGAGTCAAGAGGAGTGTTGAGACGATCTGTACCCCTGCGTTTGCAGAATATATGATTGATTGCAAGGCTCTCAAGAAAAACATTCTTGATTGGAGAGTTTCTACCCCAAGGGAATTTATTGCCTCATTTTCCCAGACCAAAGCTACTTAAGCAAGTGGAACAGAGAACAGTAAGCTCTGCAAATGCATTTTTCCTCTCCTCTCTCTCCTTCCTCCCCTCCCCTGCCTCCTCTCTCCAACTTTCCCTTTCTCCCCCTCCTTCTCTATCTTAGGTTCTCAAGATTATTCGTGCAATAGTACAGCAAAGCCTGTATTAAAGGAAATTTTTGTTTTATGCTGAAATATATTCATGTTGCAACATGCCCAGGGATGAGCATTTTTGAGGGGCTCCAGAATCACTGCAGACGGTGACTGCAGCCATGAAATTAAAAGACGCTTTCTCCTTGGAAGAAAAGCTATGACCAACCTAGACAGCATATTAAAAAGCAGAGACATTACTTTGCTAACAGAGGTCTGTCTAGTCAAAGCTATGGTTTTTTCCAGTAGTCACGTATGGGTGTGATAGTTGGACCATAAAGAAAGCTGAGTGCGGAAGAATTGATGCTTTTGAACTGTGGTGTTGGAGAAGACTCTTGAGAATCCCTTGGACTACAAGGAGATCCAACCAGTCAATCCTAAAGGAAATCAGTCCTGAATGTTCATTGGAAGGGCTGATGCTGAAGCTGAAACTCCAGTACTTTAGCCATCTGATTTGAAGAACTGACTCCTTGGAAAAGACTCTGATGCTGGGAAAGATTAAAGGCAGGAGGAGAAGGGGACAACAGAGGATGAGATGGTTGGATGGCATCACCGACTCTATGGACATGAGTTTGAGTAAGCTCCGGGAGTTGGTGATGGACAGGGAGGCCTGGTATGCTGCGGTCCATGGGGTCACAAACAGTTATACATGACTGAGGAACTAAACTGAACAGGGATGAGAGAAATTTAGTAAATAACCTATTAAATGACTCAAATTCAACTCTAAGCATTGTGTTCAAGTTTGGAATAGACCAGTATTTTCTCCTGCATTTCTTAAGTTTGCATACAAAATAATGCTTCCCAGGTGGCTCAGATGGTCAAGAATCCACCTGCCAATGCGGGAGGCCTGGGTTCAGCCCCTGGGTTGGGACAACCCCCTGGAGAAGGGAATGGCAATTCGCTCAAGTATTCTTACCTGGGAAATCCCCATGGACATAGGATCCCCGTGGGCTACAGCTCATGGGGTCACAAAGAGTTGGACATGACTGAGCAAACAAAATACACAAAATAATAAGGGAAAGGAAATGCATTTATATTGATATACCCTTCAGTTCAGTTCAGCTCAGTTGCTCAGTCGTGTCCGACTCTTTTCGACCCCATGAATCGAAGCACACCAGGCCTCCCTGTCCTTCACCAACTCCCGGAGTTCACTCAAACTCACGTCCATTGAGTCAGTGATGCAATCCAGCCATCTCATCCTCTGTTGTTCCCTTCTCCTCCTGCCCCCAATCCCTCCCAGCATCAGAGTCTTTTCCAATGAGTCAACTCTTTGCATGAGGTGGCCAAAGTACTGGAGTTTCAGCTTTAGCATTATTCCTTCCAAAGAAATCCCAGGGCTGATCTCCTTCAGAATGGACTGGTTGGATCTTCCTGCAGTCCAAGGGACTCTCAAGAGTCTTCTCCAACACCACAGTTCAAAAGCATCAATTCTTCGGCACTCAGCCTTCTTCACAGTCCAACTCTCTCGTGCATACATGACCACTGGAAAAACCATAGCCTTGACTAGACAGCCCTTTGTTGGCAAAGTAATGTCTCTGCTTTTCAATATGCTATCTAGGTTGGTCATAACTTTCCTTCCAAGGAGTAAGCGTCTTTTCATTTCATGGCTGAAATCACCATCTGCAGTGATTTTGGAGCCCCCCAAAATAAAGTCTGACACTGTTTCCACTGTTTCCCCATTTATTTCCCATGAAGTGATGGGACCGGATGCCATGATCTTAGTTTTCTGAATGTTGAGCTTTAAGCCAACATTTTCACTCTCCTTTTTCACTTTCATCAAGAGGCTCTTCAGTTCCTCTTCACTTTCTGCCATAAGGGTGGTGTCATCTGTGTATCTGAGGTTATTGATATTTCTCCCGGCAATCTTAATTCCAGCTTACCTGTTTAACAACCTGAAAAGTAAAGAATTATTTTCTGCATGACACATCTTTGAGAAGGAGATCAACAAAAGAATGTGAAGGCTGTTGAAGATAATTTCTTTAAAACACTCACACTCACACACAATTCCCAGAAAGCAATGTGTACATTCAGTCTGGAGAGAGGATGAGTTTGAATGATAGTGTTACCATGGATGTATGGTTAGACTGAATTCATGCTTCCAGATGAGGCCTCATAGGAAAAATTTGAGAGAATTTGAGAACCTAATATGAGGAGACCTTTTCACAGTATGGACCTCCAAAGATGGAATGAGCTGCCTTTTGGAACAGTGATAAATCCTCCATCCCTGGCACTAGTCAAATGGATACAATTGTGGGCTTAGCTCTGATTCCTATACCAGAGTGCCTATCAGAATCACCTAGGGCATTGTTAAACTATAGATCTTTTAAGCATTTATCCTGTCTCTCTTGGAGTAATCATATGTAAAATAGATGACCAGTGCAAGTTCGATGCATGAAGCAGGAATACCCAAAGCTGGTGCTCTGGGACAACCCAGAGGGATGGGATGGGGAGGGAGGTGGGGGGGGGTTCAAGATGAGGGGGACACATGTATACCCATGGCTGATTCATATTGATGTGTGGCAAAAAACCATCGCAGTATTGTTAAAGTTATTATCCTCCAATTAAATAAAATTTTTAAAAAGGAAGCTTCTTATTAACATGTTATAGTTAATATATGAATAAGAGAATGATACAGTACTACCATTGTACTACTTCTGATGAGTTAATGAATCTGTGCAGTGATCACTGATGCCCGCTGACATCATCGAGTGACAACTAGGAATCACGTGCCTCCCGATGAAAGTATACATTGCCTGTGAAGGCAACATACCAGGAAGTCAAGGTCTAATCTGATCTAGCTCCTGGATATAACTAACAATTGAATTAAATACAGGAGAAGTAGGATCAATTAAATGACACCATGGAGACTCAGTCAGGAAAATCCAATATGTGGGAAATGCTACAGGACAAAAAGCTAATTTCTCCCACAAATAAATTACTGAATGTCCAAAAAAGAGTCGAAGAGGGGGAACTGACAAATAGGAAAGGCTTCAGAGACATATATGGGTCTAATTTTGTCCAGATTTTTTTTTAATGTTTATTTACATAGTATAAGAAAATGTGCTAGAATGTTTGTAGCTCAGGGAGTCAGTGTATTGGAAGGAGGGTGATTATCATGATGCTGTGTGAGGAAAATTCCCATGGTTGGTGGCATTCTAAGCTTATTCTTATTTAAAGGTTGGCAGAAATCGCACACTCCCTTCTGAAGCTGGCACCATACGACACCCAGACCATGGAGAGCCGTGGGCTTCGACGCTACATCATGGAGATGCTCCCCATCACCGACTGGAGCGCTGAGGCAGTGAGGCCGGCCCTTATCCTCATTTTAAAGAGATTGGATAGGATGTTCAACAAAATCCATAAGATGCCTACTTTGAGGTGAGGAGGCCTCCTAATCAACTGCAGGTATTGCAAGCCTCAGATTTCAAGTCTGTCAGCTTTTAAGGTGGTGGATCAATCCAGAGTTGAAGGAATGGCTCAAAAGTGTTCTGTTGGTTATATGTGCACAGCTAATCAGGATATGAATGCATAAGTAGCCAGGTCTGTATTTTTGAGGAAATAACATATTCTTCCAAAGTATACATCTATCTTGAAAATCTATTTATTTCTCAGCTATCATGTTTCTTATCTGACACACTTAAAAAGTTCAATGTGTATCCCTCAATTCCTTTCAAATAAGGCAGGATATGCCTTATAAATTAAACAACTAAGGACAGAAGAAAAATTAACTTGATGTTCAAAAAATACATGTTTAACATAGTATTTTAGGTATCACTTTAGAGAAATGCAAGCTTTACAAAAATCAGTAAAGCACCACCGGAAGAGATCTCAGGGTTGATAACAAATACCTAATTCAGATGGTACTAAATCAATGTTGTTATCACTTGATCTCCGTTCTGGGGCCTGAAGTATCATTTGGTAGCCTCTCTATGAGCAGATGTCTCTGAACCCATCTACCTGGAGATCTGAACCCAGTCTGGAAATCTATAGCTACAGTGGGCAAACAAATCAATTAAGAAATGCCAATAAACCCAGTAGATTGGAAATTTGAAGTTTCAGTGAGACCATTTTCCGTCCTATTAAACTAACCCCAAATCAATGCAACTCTTGCCCAAGAATTGGTAGCACTTATTGCTCAATGTGCCAGAACTTTTCCAGGTTTTATCCTGTGTTCTTCTTCATTTATGCAGCCATTTGAAGCTGTTGAATTTATTAAAAAGAAATTGAAACATTTTATTCTAATAAATGTTTGACAGTTTGATCCTATATTCTTTTCTACCATGATGATGGATGCCTATACATGATTTCAAGGTTATTTTAGTAGCATAGAAAGGCCTATCCTCAAAGCATTCCTATTTTCTTTAACAGTTCCAATAGAACACTTGTCCCTACTGGCAAATGACCAAAGTTTTATACATCTTACAAAGATGTGTAAAAATAACTTTTCATCTAAAGATGTTAACACCTGCATAGGCTACCTCATTTGTCATATAATTAAGCCTGTTATGAAGAATAGCAGCTTCCTAAAAGTAGACTTTTGGATTAATATGTGGCTAAGTCACTTCAGTCGTGTCCAACTCTGTGTGACCCCATAGACGGCAGCCCACCAGGCTCCCCTGTCCCTGGGATTCTCCAGGCAAGAACACTGGAATGGGTTGCCATTTCCTTCTCCAATGCATGAAAGTGAAAAGTGAAAGTGAAGTCGCTCAGTCGTGTCTGACTCTTTGCAATCCCATGGACTGCAGCCTACCAGGTTCCTCCATCCATGGGATTTCCCAGGCAAGAGTACTAGAGTGGGGTGCCATCGCCTTCTCCAGGATTAATGTGTAGACTTGGTTACTAATAGGCAATTTTCTTGGGGTACAATGTGTGAATTTGGGGTTGCCTTGGATTAAATTTCTTCAGGTGATCTAAGTTCAACAAGAGAAATGTTGACTGAACCTGACCTGTGGGTTACTTGTACAACAGGGATGTCAACATATCCCCATGTATGAACATTACTATTTTATCATTACAGTGATTTCAATCTGGTAGGTAATGTAAGCTTAGAAAGTATTTCCAGGATAATATTTGGAAATAGCATTGATCTCAGTAAAGCCCAACCTGTTTATTTAGGGGACCATAGACATGCCTCTTTGGTCCTGAGACAATTACAGACCAGATTGTCTTTTATTACAGAAAATCTGATGTTCATCTAATTGAGATATGTATACCACCATATTTACTACCATAGAAAGTGGTCCCAAAGCATCATTTTTCAGAAGGTCAAGAAAGAACACTTTTAAAATAGACTGTTTTCCTGGAGTGAATGCACATAAGTCTAATTAGTTATAGTCTGGTATAAAAGCTTATGAAATCAACTGTAATCTGATTTTTTTTAAAAGCATTATAAAAGCACAGCCTGTAGTCAGATTACTTCTGTTGTGAGGAATGACTCCTACAGCAGGTTTCCTATAATGGTAGTCTCATACCCTTTTTCAAAGCTAAAGCCAGGAAACTTGAAAGGCCACTCATTCATCATCTCTGTTTTCCCTTCAGTAGATTTTGTCTCACTAGTCGAGTGGGGCAGGAGTGCCTCTGCCGCGTGTTCAGTATCCTCTTCCTTTCCCACTGTGCTCTGTACTTTTGGAACAATATGGGTAAACTTCATCCCTGGTGAAGCACTTTCTTGTCTCAGACACCCATCCTGTCTTAGACGGCATCAGAATCACTGTCTCATTCGCTTGTTTCAGGCAGTCTCCAGAAGGGAGCCACACTGCTAATGGCTCCTATATTGTATTCCAGGCGACAGGTTGAGTGGGAGCCTGCCAGCAATTTGATTGAAGGGGTTTGTTTGACACTTCAGAGGCAGCCAATCATATCCTTCCTGCCTCACCTTAGGTCACTGATCAATGTCTGTGTCAATCTGGTGAGTAGCCAAGTGGCAATGTTATGAAACTTTACAAAATTTAACTCTGCTATTGACTTCTCTGAGCTGAAGACTTACAGGTCAACCTACCTACCTACATACCTACCCATGAAAACAGACGGCTCAGGTGACACTGAAAATAGTGAGGTACATTTCAAGGTGGTGCGTGGGGAGATCCCTACACAGATGGGATTTTCGTGTGCTGCTTCCCACGTGCTACTTTGACAATTGACCTCTTCAAGTTGCGCTGAGAGTTGAGGGCTGCCAGTTGGAGAGTGGGGTGGCGGGAGACTGTGCAATTGGCTAGAAGTTGAGGTAGTTTGGGGTGGGGGAGTTTAAAGGGCAAAGAGGATTTTTGGTGTTTTTTTAGTGCAAAATGACACTATGAGTTGGCCAGTCTAGGATTTATGTGAAGAGGAAAAAAAAAAAACTTCTTTTATCATTTATGTAATATCTAGAGTCTGATCTTGACAAGGTTTTGTACAATGTGGAAACCATGGTAGAGCATTTCATGAATAGAATCTGCTGCTTAGCTAGTTAAGCAATAAATCTGTAGCTGGAATGCCTAGTGCAAATAGAGCTCTTGCCATCATCATTGTCATCAGTATTTACTCCATCAAAGAATGTTGACTTCATTCCTTTGAGTCCACAAGTAAGTATGTCCAGTCTCCTGATTAGACTAACTTTTGATTCATCTCTCATTATTTACATAGTTAGTTATAAACAGCATTCTACAAAACCTTGGCTAAAGCTGGTGTAATCATTTGATCTGACTCCAGATATTACATGCCTTCAAAAGAAGGCAGCACGAACAGATTAAAAGTAACATGCCCAACCTTCAAATTATTATTATAATTGACTGAGACTCCCTTCCTACAGTTGCATGAAATTGCAATAGTCAAGGCTGGTCATGTGCTCTGTTTGTATTTCAGGTGATGGGAGTGGTAGGACCCTCCAGTGTTGCTGATGGATTACCCCTTCTTCATCTCAGCCCTTATCTCTCACCACCTCTGCCCTTCAGCACAGCTGTTGTCCGGCTTGTAGCATTGCAGATACAGGTGTGACTGCCTTACCTGTTTGTCACGCTCATTATGTTGCTGGTTGAGGCACCAGATCATGGTGTTCTCTTTTATTTTTCTGCAAAGGCTGGGCAAAATCTGTGAAACAGAAGTGTAAACATCTCCAAACTTTTGCAGGTTTGGAGCTTAAGCCCTGAGCATGATCCTAAAGTTGTGCTTCTGTAATTCTTCTTGAGATCTCAAAAATAGCAGAGTCATTGCAGTCCTGCCACACCTCAGGAACCACTTCTATCATTTAAAACATGTGCCAAAACTTTAGGAGAATAATGGTCCACAGATAATCAGCTCACAGTTGTTAATTAAAAGAGTAATATTCAAAGTCTGGTTTTACATTATTGCAGAAAGAACTGCAATAAAAAAAAATTTTCAAATGTTATTACTAGACTTTGAATATCTTACTTTTCTTTAATGATTGTGGGTTAAATATTATGGGTGTTTTTATCATTTTTCTTCCACTTCTTTTAGTTCCTAAAATTAAAATAATCATTCCCAAGCCAAAAAAAAATGTGTACAATCCCAATTTCCCTGCTTATTTGTTTGTCACTTATTTTAAAGAATGGTAAGTCACCAGAAAACTCTGTGACCAATGGAAAGTATACAATTGCTGCAAGTGGATAACTAACCCATTCGTTATCTGACAAACCAAGTTTGATGGTCCATCATCCAGCTAATAGGTAGATTATGGAAAAGAGATTCAGCAAGTGCTGTGGTTACTATGCAGAAAGGATACAGAGGCATCCCTAAAGTGATACATTTTAACAACCTGTATACAGAGCTCATTATTTCTTTCTATATTGTCTATTGCTTTCTGGCTGGAAGAAGGTCTCATACAAAGGTCAGATGACTTTTAAATAACTCCCAAATGGAGCAGGTGGCAAGTTCTCCTTTTCTTCTTTTTCTTTGGTCACTAAAATATTTATTGGTGGATAGACACATGGAGAAACTGAAGGGGGTAATGCGGGGATTTTGTACTAAATGATAGATATTAAAATTTTTCATTTGATATTCAAAATATTACTGTTTTTTTAGGTATGTAGCTCTCAATTATATCAAGCAAATGGTAAAGTATCAATTTGGGGTGAATCTTGTATGCTGCACAGATGACAATTGAACTCCTAGTTTGCAGGTGCAGCCAGCAGGGAGTCCCTGTCTCCACCATGCTGTGTAAGAACAAACAGACTGAATGTGTGAGGGGGTCAATTAATCTTTTTTTCTATTATTGCTGCACAGGCTTTAAAAGAAGATTTCCCCTTAAGCCATGTGATCTCCCCATTCACCAATCAAGAGCGAAGGGAGGGGATGCTTTTAAATCTGCTCATCCCATTTGTGCTCACAGTAGGATCTGGAAGCAAAGGTCTGATTAATTTAACTAAAAGAAATTTATTATTGTTACTGTGTTTTCTTAAGTATCAGGCTGTTGTATCTTCCTTTTCCCATGGAGACCATCATTAAACTCGATCTGAATGATTTAAACATATATCTTAGGATATATGGTTTTCTTTCTATTCAATTTAGCTGCCCTTGGTCAAGACTTTCTGTGCTCCACTTCTTAGAAGACACATGCTATTTAACATCATTTCAGGATAGCAAAAATCAAAAGAGCATTGTTTCAGTTATGAAAATGGGAGTACCTGAAGTACAGTATGATATGAATTGACAGATAAATGGACTTGATAACCTATTGACACTAGGTTTGGCATACATCCTGCCATTGTCATTAAATTTCAATATGTTTTCATTACTCTTTCTTTTGGGGGGATTTTTCCTTTTAGGAAAAGTTTATCTCAAATGTAAAGGCAGTGTGTTATGAGTATTTGAACAGAAAAAAAATAAAAAGAAAGGAGATAGAAATGGTAAGCAGGAGATTTGGCTAAGAACAGGGACCTTTTGATGCTGACTGCGGAGGAGACACCCAGTACCAGGAGCGCTACTTCTGTCCATAGGAGAAGCTGTACTTGGTGGGGAAGACACTCGAATTTCTAGGGTGTTCTAGTTTGGAATTGGAAAGAGAGTTGAATTTTTCAGTGTCTAATGTGGAAAGTTTGCCTTGTGATTTGCTTTTATTTCCACTTCCTCCTTCCAAACTCTGCCCCTCAGACAGCCCATGGCTGGAACAGCCCGAGGTACAGCTGCTACTGCAGACGGTCATTAATGTGCTCCTTCCTCCACGGATCATCAGCACATCCAGGAGCAAGAATTTTATGTTGGAGAGCTCCCCTGCTCACTGCTCCACCCCGGGGGATGCAAGCAAAGACCTACGCAAGGAAGGGTTGGCAGAGTCCACCAGCCAAGCAGCGTACTTAGGTGGGTACTTCTTTCTCTCTCAATAAATAGAGAAATAAAAATATAAAATAGATATAGGTATAGATAGAGATATATACACAAACACATATATATGTGTATGTACACATTGAAAGGACTGATGCTGAAGCTGAAGCTCCAATACTTTGGCCACCTGATGTGAAGAGCTGACTCATTGGAAAAGACCCTGAAACTGGGAAAGATTGAGGGCAGGAGGAGAAGGGGGCAACAGAGGATGGGATGGTTGGATGGCATCACTGACTCAACAGACATGAGTTTGAGCAAACTCCGGGAGATGGTGAAGGACAGGGAAGCCTTGTGTGCTGCAGTCCATGGGGTCGCAAAGAGTTGGACACAACTGAGCAGCTGAATAACAAAATATGTATATACGTGTATATGTATATACATATTACTTACTTAGCTATATTCCTCCTTGACTCAAAAAGTATTTTAAAAGACCTGTATCCAGAAAGTCTTTAAAGAAACCATTTCAGCAAGTACAAAGCATCAGTCTCTACTTCTGCTTTCCTGTTACCTCTTCCCACTGCCATGACTTGAATGGTATTCCCATTGAATACCAGAAGCTACTCTTTGACTAGAATTAACTAAGCCAGGGAGAAAAGGCTACCCCTGTCACTGCACTGAGGCTAAGGAGCACTGGCCATAGAAAATCTCAAAAGGAGGAAGCTGAAAACATCTTGCCTGACATTTTTCAGTTCACCAAAGCAGCTGCTGCTGCTAAGTCACTTCAGTTGTGTCCAACTCTGTGCGACCCCATAGACGGCAGCCCACCAGGCTCCCCCGTCCCTGGGATTCTCCAGGCAAGAACACTGGAGTGGGTTGCCATTTCCTTCTCCAATGCATGAAAGTGAAAAGTGAAAGTGAAGTCGCTCAGTCGTGTCCGACTCTTAGCGACCCCATGGACTGCAGCCTACCAGGCTCCTCCGTCCATGGAATTTTCCAGGCAAGAGTACTGGGGTGGTGTGCCATTGTTTTCTCCATCACCAAAGCAGACAGAATGGTAAAAACAGGTCCTTGGAGTTTGGAGTGTGTGAGAGGTTGTGGGGCAGTGGGTAGAGGTGTTTGGGCTGCATCATAAAGGATGTATTTGAAAATGTTATGATTGACAATGAAAATGAAAAAAAAAGCCAAGGCTGTATGTGCACAGGGCCTGCCCACGCATAGCACTTGGTTGCCAGAGGCAGGAGAACGTAGGTTTCAGATAAAATCCAGACTCTAGTACAGAGCCCTGCATGAGGTTTGGGATTGTGCAGAGGATGTTGGAGAAAGAAGCCTTAACATGGAATAGAGGGATAGGAGGAAACACTTAACAAGTAACTATCTTCAGTTCTGTCCACTTTCTGCCTTTTATCTTAATTGAACTATACTTGATTTACAATGTTATGTTAGTTTCAGGCAAAGTAATTCAGTTCCGCATATATAGATAGCTATTTTCTTTCATATTCTTTTCCCTTATAGGTTATTATGAAATATCTAGTAGAGTTCTTGTGTTATACATTACTTTCTTGTAGGTTATCTGTTTTATATATGGTAGTGTGTATATGTTAATCCCAAACTCCTTATTTATGCTTCTCCCTCTTTCCCTTTGGTAACCATAAATTTGTTTTCTATGTCCGTGGGTCTATTTCTGTTTTGTATATAAGTTAATTTGTATCATTTTTTAGATTCACATAAAAGTGATACTATATGATATTTGTCTTTCTCTGTCTGACTTCCTTCATTTAATATGATCATCTCTAGGTCCATCCAGGTTGCTGCAAATGGTATTATTTCATTCTTTTTTATGGCAAAGTAATATTCCATTGTATAAACATACCTCATCTCCTTTATCCATTCACCTGTTGATTGACATTTATGTTGCTTCCATGTCTTGGCTATTATAAATGGTGCTGCAATGAACATTGGGGTGTGTGTATCTTTTCTAATTGTGGCTTTCTCTGGATATTTGCCCAGGAGTGGGATTGTAGGATCATTCGGTAGCTCTATTTTTTTTTTTAAAGAACCTCCATACTGTTCTCCATAGTGGCTGTACCATTTTACATTCCCACCAACAATATAGGAGGGTTCCTTTTCTCCACACCCTCTCTAGCATTTATTATTTGTAAACTTTTTAATGATGGCCATTCTGACTGGTGTAAGGTAATACCCCATTGTAGTTTTGATCTGCATTTCTCTGATAGTTAGCAATGCTGAACATCTTTTCATGTGCCTTTTGGTCATTTGCATGTCTTCTTTGGAGAAATGTCTATTTAGATCTTCTACCCATTTTTTGATTGGGTTGTTTGTTTTTTCCATTTTCTGCCTTTTTAATGAAGGCAGAGTCTTTGGTTACTTGGCCAGGCTACTGGACTTCTCTTTTAAATTTATTTTTACCTTTATTTTGAGCACTTAGTGGGCACTGTTTTCTATACTTTACATTATCATCACTCTGGAATCCTCACAACAGCTCAAAGAAATAAATGTTCTTACTTTAGTAAGAGGCTAAGGCCTGGGAAGATCCCTTGGAGAAGGAAATGGCAACCCACTCTGGTATTCTTGCCTGGAGAATCCCATGGACAGAAGAGCCTGGCAGGCCACTGTCCATGGGGTCGCAAGAGTCGGATGTGACTTAGCAACTAAATGACGATGATGAAGGCACAGAAAGGTTAAGTAACTTACCTAAAGTCACACTGTTTGGTGGCAGGACCAAATTTCAAATCGAATCCATCCATCACCAGAATCCTTGAGCCCTTTGCCATTCTGCTGGTTTTGGGCTGATGCCAGTGAAGGTAGAAAGTAGGAAGGCAGGAATCCAAAGAAGGCCAACAGGCACACAACAACAGAAGTGTTACCAGGATCAGGGTAGGGTTAGAGGAATGCTACTTTTTGTTTATGTGCTTGCAACATCAAGGGAGAGGAATAGAGGTGAGTAGATGGGGAAGGAAGAATCTTACCACATCTCTCTCTGTGTTATATGCCCTAGTTTTCCTCCTACAAATGCCCAAAATAGAAGGTAATGGTGATTTCCAAGGGCTTTAAGGAGTTGGATTTGTATGTGTCTTCTAGATGCTGAGATAGGCCTTAATACATGATGGCCAATGCCCAAGTTACCTTGACTGCCCCACGGGAGACCCTCGGGGGAGAGCTCGGGTGGCAGAGGAAGCCACCATCATAATCTTTGATGTCATTACAGTATTCTGATTTATCTTGACACACTGAGAAATCTGCTTCCTAAAAATATATTTTAAAATGTAGTTTGTAACAAAGCTGCCAGAATCTGGAAGAAAAGAGATATTGTAAAAGAAATCCCATAGGGTTTAGTAATAGACATGATGAGAGGCGAGGGAGGAAGGATAGAGTTTTCTCTTCTGGAAGAATCTACTCAAACACATTTATTGTTTACTCTGGGGAGCAGTTTACAGTGGGGTCAGGAAGGGAAAGTACTCCTTTTTTTAACTTTGCATTTCTGCATGGGTTGATTTTACTTCTAATGACAAGGATATATTATTTCTAAGCTGAAAGGGAAAAAAAGGAAAATATTTTATCTTCAGATGTGAGTGGTATGCTGATATTACCATAAAGCCGCTGTGATAAAACTTTTAGAAAGCAAAATATCAGCTATGTATCATGTTTATAACACATTTCCCTTTCAGTTCTATAAATTGCTTCAGTGTAAATTTTCCAAAGTAGTAGTTAAATGCACTTAATGAAGATATATGTGTTCTCTTAATCAGAATCAAAACATGTTTACTATACAAATATATGTCCTTATGTCAGAACACTCACTCAGAAGTACACTGAAGATTTTGGAAACATGGAGAAAGTTTAGAAATTTGAAAATTGTCTGATGCATAAGAGGGCTGAGGATGCAGGCAGCTGGGTGTGGGCAGGGTTCCTCTGAGGCACAAGTATGCAGACTCAGTTTTCTCTTTTCCTGGTGTGAAGCGCTGAAGGTGATCCTCGTCTGCTTTGAGAGGCAGCTCGGAAGCCAGTGGTACTGGCTGAGCCTCCAGGTGAAGGAGATGGCCCTGCGGAAGGTCGGAGGCCTGGCCCTGTGGGACTTCCTGGACTTCATCGTGCGGACCCGAATCCCCATCTTCGTGCTCCTGCGACCTTTCATCCAGTGCAAGGTGCGCTACGTGCTTCTCCTCTGGGGAGTAACAAGCCCCATAGACGTGCTGTTCCCCAGATTTAGGGCAAAACGACAGCAGCAGTCTTGGGGGAGATGCTATTGCTAGTCAGGAGGACCTGTTAAGATCATGCCTGATGAGAAATCAGCCCAGACAAGTATCCCTCTGGGGAATACCTTTACAGTAAGAGCTTAGTTAACATCTTAAAACGTTGCCCTCTCCCCTCTTACCCCCTCCCCAGGAAAAAAAAAAAGATTGATCCAATAGATGATCTGAAGAATTATCACTTGTCTTTGGTGGCATAATTGAAACCTGATTTTAAATAAATATGTAAAAAAATGAGATAGTTAAAGTATGGTTTTCCTCTGAGACCCTCAGTGTTCAATCTACTTTTTTTATTCTTTTCATGCCTGATTTCTGATATCTGGGGGCCATGATTCAAAGCAGTGGATTGATTAAGCACTTCCTAAGGACTGTTCTAAGAACCTCATATGCATTACTTTATTTAATCCTCACCACCAACTATGAAATCAATACAATTATTAGCCCATTTTACAGATGGGAAAACTGAGGACCAGAAAATCTATGCCTTCCTTTCAGCTTCTGGCCCAACCAGCAGAGAACCATGAAGAGCTTTCTGCCCGACAACACATTGCTGACCAGCTAGAGCGGCGTTTCATTCCACGCCCTCTGTGTAAGAGCTCCCTCATTGCTGAGTTCAACAGTGAACTGAAAATTCTAAAAGAGGCAGTTCACAGTGGATCGGGTGAGTATGCATGGGATGGTCTGACTTTGACTAGTAGAACAAAGAAAGATCCTTTTTATAGGTCACTGCTCTTTCTGGAACCAAGTGTGAGTTAGCCATTTTGGTACAACTAGCATTGTTGACCCTGTCATCCTTGTCAACAGTGCAAGTCAAGGGGGCATCATAAGAATTTAATTTTATTCCTCTTCTAATATATTTTTCAGTCTTTATTTTCGTAGTTCAGCTTTTTCTTGAAGACAGCTGGGGGGAAAAAACTTACTTTAATTCGTACTTTATTTTCCTTTTTGAAAAGGAAAGGGGACTCACATTCATTGAGCATCTGTTATATGGTAGATTATTTCATAGATGTTATCTCATTTAATCCACACAAATACCTGCAAAATTGTAACTCAAAATCTGCTTATAAAAAGAAGAAATGAAGATTCAATAGAGGATAAATAACTGACACAAAAAGACAATGACACCTGTGAGAGGACTTAAAACTGGGTCTGTATGATTGATAAAAAAGTCGTTAAGTTTTCATGACTTGGAGAGAGAGAGGATTGAATTAAAACTGATGGGCTGGGGTTACTTTCTTTACATTATTCAAAAGATTTTCTTTGGGAATGCATTGTTTACTTTTGTAATTATATTAACTTCAAGTTACTAGGGAAGGAAAAGAAATCATTTTCTGCCATTAGAGGGCAGTCATCACCTATAAGTAGAATATTCTTATACATGTGGCTTTTTGTCTTTCTAAAACCTATTGTTGGTGATGTATTAAGGACCAAATATTTGTCAAATACAATCTTGGTGAAATCTGCACAAGGCCATTCAAATGTTCTGCTTTATAATGAAATAATATGACAAAAAATCAAGGGGGTGTTTTATTGTAATCTCCAGAAAAGGGTAATAAGGACACAGTATTAATTATGTATTCTGATTTTGATTGTGCAGTTCCTTTCAGACAATATGTCTATTTCTTCTGTATGCTTGTGTCAGGTATAAGGTACATTTCTCAGTGAAATTGATCAAATTGATATCTATAGTTCAGCTCAAAATGAATCTGCATTCAGCCAGCCTTGGAAAATGAAACTGGAAAACAATGAGAGAGGCTGCAATATCAAAGCATTTTTTATTGTTAGAGATATTATGCTCCTGCAAGAAAACTGTTCAATTACATCAGTGGCCGATTCTTTATTTTAATAACGTTTTCAATTCTGTTTGCTATGTATGTATGTGAAAGTCGCTCAGTCGTGTCTGACTCTTTGTGACCCTATGGACTGTAGCCTGCCAGGATTCTCTGTCCATGGGATTTTCCAGGCAAGAATGCTGGAGTGGGTTACCATTTTCTTCTCCAGGGATCTTCCCAACCCAGGGATTGAACCCTGGGTCTCCCACATTGCAGGCAGACTCTACTGTCTGAGCCACCAGGGAAGCCCTTTGTCCTAAAGTTCATCTATCTGGGACACACTATTTAAATGACCTTCCTTTTAAAAAATACACACTGTGAGGGAAGAGTTTGAAGCTTGGTTTTCTTCCAAGCACCTGGGAATTCCCTGGTGGTCCAGTGGTTAAGACTCCTGGCTTCCGATGGGCACAGGTTCAATCCCTGGTCAGGGAACTAAAATCCCACATGCTACATACTATGCACCCCCTCCACCCCACCCAAAAAACATCCTCACTATGGATTTTCTTTGGTCTCTCAACCTCGCTAGCTTACCAAGGAAAGACGTCCATCAGCACCGTGGGCACCTCCACTTCTGCTTACCGCCTGAGCCTGGCCACCATGTCCCGCTCCAACACGGGTACTGGCACTGTCTGGGAGCAGGACAGTGAGCCATCCCAGCAGGCTTCCCAGGACACCCTGAGTCGAACTGATGAGGAGGATGAGGAAAGTAGGTCACCTGCAGCATCTGGGGTGGGGAGGTGGTGGGGCTCATGTGTGACACAGCTTGGCCATGCAAATGAGGACTTGGGTGGATTTCTGCCTTTCTGATCTTTTGCAGTTCTGATCCTCTGGTCATTTTTACAAAAAGGAGTTAAAATGGAATTGCGACTGATCCCATGATTTCTTATGCCTGCTTTTCTATAAATTCCTTGATATCCTTGGTCATTTGGTAGGATTTTAGGCAAAAAGTAAATCTTTAATGACCCCTAAATTTTCTTTGAGTTTATGCATTTAACCTTTCCACTAATCCATTTAAATTGTGGTTAAGGAACTAAGGGGAGCATTTATTCTCCTTTTTCCTGGCCAATCTTGTTTAGAAGATCAATCAGCACTTAGGTGACACAGGACTTCTCCGGTGGTCCAGTGGTTAAGACTTTGCACTTCCAATGTAGGGGGCAAGGGTTCCATCCCTGGTCAGGGAACTAAGAGCCCACGTGCCGTGTGGCACAGCCAAAATATTTCTTTAAAAAACAGCACTCACGTGACCTGACTGCAAAGAAAAGTGAGCAAGGCATATGCTCACAACTCAGAAAAAAATAGTTGGCAATATTGTCTAGAATGTAAACCCAGCGGAGTGTCTTGAGGGCATACAACCCAATTTAAGTGTCCCCAGTCACTGAGGCAGCCCAATTGTGTTTTAAAGATACTCTGATATAACCTGTAAAGTGTGCAGTCTATGTCTTAAGAAAACAAAATCTAGACTTTTACTCAGAGCCCCTCTGTACCAAACAACAACAACAAAAAAACCCACTCTGAAATAAATTAGAGTCAAGGTTAGAATTTTAATTAACTAAGATGAAAGAAAATTCTTTAATACCCTACTACGGTTGGAAGTGTAGGAGAGGGAAAGAAGTAACTACTTCGTCAAAGCACGTATCAGTAATATTTCCAGATTTAGCTTCAGGGTTAAATAGATAACAAAGTGATAATCATATTGTCCTATACATAACTTCCAGACATATTTGTTTCTAAATCATGTCTCATGGAAATAATTCTAAAATTGTAATTAGGGAAATCTTGAAAGATCTTGACCAAAAAAACAAAATGAGAGAGACAAGGATTAGCAGTTCACATATTCATTATAAGTCCTAGCAATAGTCCAGAACTTAAAGTAATATCTGTTTTTCTTTAATGGTTGAAATAGTCTCTCCTAGAAATTTTTTTAAATGATAGTAAATGATAAAAAAAAAAAAACTCTCTTTAATAGAGCTAAATGTATTTTTCAGGTGACCTTGTGAATTAGAGGATGACCAAGCCAGTAGGAAGGAAGTAGGGAAGAAAAGTTTAGTACAGAAGACATAAACAGAGATAGCACTGACCAAGGGCCAACATTAATACACTGACATGTATGCAAGTTTTTGTTAATCTTTATGCTCTCAAAATCATAACTGTCCCAATGACCAATATGATGTGGGTGTATATTAATTTATGAAATACAGTATGCAAGCTAGAGTGTTAACACCTTTGAATTAAACAAATTTTCCATTCAGCAATCAAACCTGTATTAAGACCTAGCAGGAACGAGATGAGGAACAAGAAGTATGAGAAGGATATATTCTCTGCTGGCTAAAATCTTAGAGTTTTCTAGAGGAGATAACAGACATTTTTTGATAAAGAATGCCTAACAAAAGAGTGAATGACACAACGTTGTGAATCAACTATACTTCAATAAAATAAATAAAATTTAAAAAAAAGAATGGAAGGCAATGCATATAATCACCAAAAAAAATATCGAAGGAGTAAATGTTAAGTGATATATGAGTTTGAATAAGAGGGGGAAAAAATTACTGGAATCCCAGAAAGGTCTTAGTAGAAATAGCTCAATCTATCCTACCACATTTTTTCATGTTTTTTAAGGCATATTTGATTATACTCTACTCTCTGAATACCTAAAAAGGAAATACCATTCTATAACAAGAATCAACTTCAGGTCAGTTGTTATGTAGCAAATTAAAAATTTTCAGGACTTTATATACTCATCTCTGGGTTTGAAATAAACTTCTCTAGAAATGTGACCACTTAGGATATTTTAAATAAGTGATGTCAGATTACATGGTAGTAAAAAGTTCACCAAAATTCTAGGTTAGTCAAGATATGTTTCTTGTTCAATGACAAACAATATTAGCTCACTTAGAATGAGGTCGTCTCGTCAAAAATACTATACTAAAGTTAATTTTAATATGGATTTGAATACATGAATTTCAGTTTCTATGGAGAAAATAAGTGTCTGCTTCTAATTTTAAAGTTAGATTAAAACAAACATTTATTTCTGAACTTTATAGATTTTTAAATATTTTTCGGAAAAAAAATACCTGAAATAGTCTTTCCCTCAGCAGTCTAAAAATCATGAAATGTCCTGAGTGTAGTGTTTGAAAGTCAGACGTGCTTGATTTGTTCAATAACACAGTCCCCTACTGAACTATTTCTGGAATGTTTAAAATGTTGTAGTCCAGCTTTTCTGAAACCTTTAATTTGCCAACGCCCCTTTATTTTTACAAATAATCTACTTGTAGAAATGGACAAGAAGTTTACGTTTATTTCATGAAAGCTGTTCGAGGGTGGGAGATGTGTAGATGTGAAGAATTATCCTTCACCCTTTGTGCAGATTAAAAACTCAGCTCCAGAAGGTTTTTTTTTTTTTCAAGATAAGGATACATTCTTGATGTTTTATTGATGCTGTTTCCCTCAACCAAATGAAGTAACTAGTCACTTTAACTCAAAGTTCTCATAATGTTCATATTCTTATAAATGACAATGTTCAGTGACACTAAAGACTCAGCTATTAAAGTCTCTGATTATATAAAAGCAGTGAAAATGTTTCTTAAGCTCCCAAAGGTCTTAGTTTTGAATCTGTACAAAGGGACAAATGATAATTTAACTTTAGATATTGTCCTAAGGTTGTATTCTAGGCAAGGATGGAACCCAAGTACAAAGCTGGTCTGGGTTTTCTGGTCAGCGTCATAATTTCCTAACACTCTCCTCTCTGGCCCTTTCAGATGACTCTGTCAGCATGCCCAGTGTGGTAAGTGAACAAGAAGCTTACCTCCTGAGCACCATTGGAAGGAGGCGGTTCTCCAGCCATGTCTCCAGCATGTCTGCACCTCAGGCTGAGGTGGGCATGTTACCCAGCCAAAGGTAAATAGCCCTGCATATGTCGTATTCCACATCTGGGGGCAAAGGTATAAATTCTGAAAACTCACTCCTGTTACACTAAAAAGGGCCTAAAGAGAAGCAAACAATCCATTTTTTAAAGTATACCATTCAAACAAATTTTCAACAAGGGTTTACACAACAATTTGTAGCATTTTCTAAGTCAGGCAAGCTGAAGGGATCTCAATTTCTGATCCAAGCATTGTTTCTCCTTAACATTGTTCTATAAATAGATATATGCTCTTCTTTCATGGTCTTCTTTCAGATGACATTCTTGTATTTCATATATATTATCAGCTAAGCTAATAATGGCTACCTGGTAAGTGTATAGGACTGCCTTGATATATTTGGTAGCTTAGACTTCTGATATGTCATCAGTATTTAGTTGGAGGTAGTGATGCTTAACAAAGCAAAAAAAGACCCATGCCAGTATGTGTGACCTTGGGCAGGTCATTTAACAAGAGTCCACAGTTTTCTCCTCTGTGAAATGAGAGGTTAGCTAAAATCTGCCTTTAAGGTAGCTTCCCTACCTATAGAGTTTTATGATTCCATAATTAGACTCTTTAAAACATTTTCTTTGGTGCTCTCTAACCTCTAAGAATATAGATTTGAAACATTATACATATAGTTTACCATTTATATGGTAATACAGAAAATGATCTGACATAAGAAATAAAACATTATCTATTTCAGAGTCAGGACTTTTACTTTAGGAACTGAATTCTTTCAAAGAATCAGTCTTATGTTTTTATCTAGTTTATTGTTTATTCTTATTAACTATGGAGTTATTGTGGTATAACTTATACATGGAGAATAAGAACAATCAGGAGACATTCTTGTGCTCAGATAAATTTAGTTTACATGGAGAAATAATTACTCTGTACCTAAATCCTTTAGCCTATCATTCCTGAACTGTACAGATGAAGTAAAATTTGTGAAATAAAGCCAAATTTTGCAGAATATTTTAAAAATGGGGGAATGATAAAATATTAATAACTAAATTATATACTTGTAAAGAAAGCATTATTTATATACTATGGAGTTATAAAAATTGGTAATATAAAAGTATTATTATCATTGTAAGATACTGCTTTACCTACTGATAGTTTATCTTTGATAAGGAAGTCTTATAAATAAAATATACCAAAAAAGAGAGCCAAATTATAAAATATCCAAAAAAAAAGATATAAAGTCATACAGGCAGTTAATATGGGAACATAGTGATTTATTTTTAATTCCTAGAAATATGCAAACTTTATTGAGAATAAACAAAACTTTAGTCTATGTAAAAGTTTTTATTTAAATTAGGGAATTTTAAGTAGAGATTCTTTTTGGTTATTTACATAACATAACCAGGCCATCAAATCGCTTTGAAATATCCATTAAGGAGTTATCTCATTTCTGGGGAGAAAATTTGTTTTATTATGGATAGACCAGAAACCCAGCAAAATAATATAGCTAAACTCTTTGGGCTTGAGTCCTGCTTGGGAGGGCTAGCAAAGGTAATGATGTCTCTCTCTGTTAGGGAAAGCCTCTTTCTGGGGATGGAGGCTATTTTTGCAGTATAGGTGAACAATAAAGAGTTTAATTCCATCCATTTTAACAACTATTTATTGAGTGCCACATGGACACTTAGCTCAGAGCTAGGCACTGAAGGAAAGAGAAAGTATGTATGACATAGTTTCTGTTCACGAATCCCCATATCACCCAAATAAATTAGCGGCACCCAAATAAATCAATAAACTATTTAATCATTCTTTCACCAACCTGACAGGTTTCTTCTTTTGGCATTTACAATTCAGTCACTAGAGGATGGAGTGAGGAGGTGAATGCAAGTTCCATGTGAATATACCAGGGTTGTCTTCCTTCTTTTCATTCAACTTCCTTTTTCACTGCAAAATTAGCAGGTGCAATCAGGTTCTTTATTTGCTTTTCTTAATGGCATCAGCTCCAAGAGTTGGGTTGTGACAGTTCATGGTAAGTGGTTTCTGTGTGATCAGGTCACAACTCACAAGAAAGAAGCAGGATCCTGGTCAATGAAACATTATATGAACAAGACAGGTGAAAAGTCATAGCCACCCAGCCAAATGGTTATCAAAGGAATGATAGTTTCATCTTCTACAGACTCATTCCACAATGTGTTCCAGAGCTCCTGTGTCCATTTGGAGCTTATCACAAGTCCCAACTCCTGACCAGTAAATAGATCACTCCTCTGAGAGTCATATCCACCCAAAGGCCTCCCCCCTCCACATTGCCTTGAGTCCTATGTCTTGACCAACTCAGCACAAGGTGAAATGGTTGACTGTCTCCTTTTCCTTCCTTGTTCTGTTAAATTTATTTATTTATTTTTGGTTCTTAGAAGCAGAAAAGTGCATGCCTTTTTTTTCCTTTTTCTTTTATTTCTTTGCATTTTCTTTCCCTAAATGCTTCATCTCCCTACCCCTCCTGCAGTGAACCTAATGTCCTCGATGACTCCCAGGGCCTGGCCGCCGAGGGCAGCCTCTCTAGGTACAGTGTCAATGCTACCTGTGTATTGGTGTCTGTGCTGGGAAACAAGCTGTTCCCTGTCTCCTCCGTCTCTCTGTCTCTCTGTCTCCTCCCGCCCCGTCTTGATATCGATTTCCATTCCTTGCCCTTTGTTGCTCATAAACACACGAGCCTGGAAGTCAAAGGTGTAGCCTCTTTCACTTTTCAGCTTCAGAGCTCCATCACAAATGGATTAAAAAGTCTACTTTAAAAAAAAAAAATCCCTGGAGTTCTTCTAGGGGTTTATCCCATGGACCATCTCAAGAGTTTGATATACAAAATGTTAAATTTATCCCAGCTAAACATTCCCTCCCATGCTGATAGTCTTTAAGAAATTTTTTTTTGTCAAAAGCCTTTTAATACAACTCCCTATCATTAGGAAGCCCCAATCTAGACAAGTCTTCCAGCCAATACCATGGGTGATAAGAAAACAGTGATACTATAATAAGAATACCAATGTCAACATGATTTATATAATTCCCTCTCTTTGGTGCATGCAATGTGACAGGCTGTTATGATAGCTTATTCAAACCATGTTTATATAAAGAATGTCTGTCCCAGTGCTAAGATGACCCCCAAATTTGCCACGAAATATCAGATACAAACATTTCTTGGTAAGAGACTTCTCATGATGCAAACAATATAATGGTTTGGCTATTGGTTTAAAGCTTCAGAAAGGGGGCCTGCACCTTTAACACTCAGATAAACCATGTCAAACATTCCTAATCTTGTGCTGTTGATTCACACCTCTCAACTAATCCTCATTAGGGGTAATGCTTCTTGTTCATGCTAAGAGTACCTTTGTTTCATCTCAAGAGAAAATATTCCCTTTCAGGTTTGCATTATATAGTGAGTGCTCCCATGTTTATTGCTGTATCACAAAGATGAGGAAATGTTGAGAGGCCGTTCCTGTGAAAGGCTGTCCTTTTTTTATTTTTTGCATCTTGTTCAGATTTCACATTTTCTTTTGCAACTGAAAATGGGAAATTTACTGCATCATCAGATGTATCTTTTTGTTTTTTTTAACTGGCCTCATAATTCATGACATTCATTTGTGTTTGCAAGCCCCTGCCTGGATAGATCAGTCTCTTATTTGTGGTAAATGTGGAAGTGTTGCAGAGTGCAGGCTTAATTCCATTATTGAGAACTGCAAGGACAGGGAAGAACAGAGTAGTCCTCAAGGTGGTTTCCTTCATTGTTCACAGTATTGGAAGAGCTCTGAACCCAGCCTAGCACCATGACCACTGGTTTCAAAGCATTTATTTGTTTAATGCTTAATATTACATACAAGACAGAAGAATCTAGTTAGGAAGGTGATTTCAATGTCCTACTGACAGTAGAAAGTATTAAATCAGACTTTGTCCCAGGTCTTTTCTAACTAGGCCAAATTCTATTCTTACTGAATAAAATACTAGTCTGGAGTTGGTGAGAGAAGATGAGAGTTTGAGTTAATTTTTATAAATTCTCCCTAAGACTTGGCCCTCTTTGTCAGGCTTAGGGTTCAAACGGACTAATCTAGAGTTGTCTAAACCAATCCAATCTGCCTTTGGTCCAGTGTAGATTGGAATAAACCCCAAGTTCTTGCTATGTGAGGGTGGTTCAGAGCCAACGCTATAGGTTTTATCTATAGATGAATTAGTCAATCACGTGAGTTCCTTGATGACTGTTTTGGATCAACTTTTGTTGATCTGTTGTTCCCATAACTGGTGTGTTTGCGTTCTGGATGCCAGTCACCCTGATCGATTAGTGATCATAAAGAAACCAGAAAATGAAGCGCTCACTTTGGATTCTAAAAAGTTCCACGCGTGCAGAGGCATCCGACAGCCGTAGCACGTCCGCCTTTGCCATGCACTGCAAATCATCTCTCTCAAACGCCACCAGGTCACCAAGTTCTCTTTGGAGGAGAGGAACTTTTGGCATTACTAAGAGGTGGGTTTATAAAATAGGATATATATTTTTAATATTTGGTTTCCAGGCTTTCTTATGTTTGGCATGAAACTTCTTTATGGTGCAGATTCTTAAGGTTCTAAAGAAGCAGTAAGATATTAACTATATAAATTACATTTAGCACACACCCGAGCCCTCAACGAAGGAAAACCTGACTCTAAAGCTTAAAGAATATCAGGAAACATGCCTAACAGAAAGTATTAGACCCTGCTGCTCACCCCAACCCCACATTTTGATAAACTTTCTGGGGATTTGCTTTTGAAAGAACACTTGTTTTAGGCAGCGTGGGCAAGTTAGTCCGAAGCCTAAATGAGGAAGTCTCCAGGATAATAGTATAACCTGATAAATAGGTGGAAACCAATAAAAATTTTGCAGACCTTTAGAAAATTTCTTCCAGGATTTTTTTAATGTGTGGTAACTGGTTTCTTATAAAGATTCATAGGAAAAAGTATAAGTCTGTAAGAATCACTATGCTATGGTGAATTTTTTTTTCTTTTGGAACTAATAAATTGCAATAGTATGTATATCATGGAAGAATTCTCTTCTTTAAGAGTTTTACTCTTAGAAATACAGAAACTTCATTGTAGATCTTCTCTCCCTGTGCCCACCCCCAAATACACACACCATGGGCCATATTTCTCTCTCCAGAAGAATATAAACATGCAAAATGTTATTCAAGCACTTAAGCCTGGAAGTTTATACCTGAGAATTAAATTTTGTTTGGACATGTTAGAACATTTTGAAAGGCAGGAATTGACAATCAACTCTAGCTTAAAAAAAAAATAGAGAGAAGAGATTACAACGCTATTTGATTCCATAAGGGTAATTTTAATCACAGTGGAAAATAAGAATGTGACACAAGTTTGAACAAGATAGATAGTCTGCGTGAAACAAAATAAAAATAATCTATCCATCTCATGATCATCCACATTTCCAAACAATGAAAATTTGGCAAGTACACCCAAATAGAAAAGATTAAAGCAACCTTGTTATGGAGTTGAGAATTAATAACTAAAAAAATATCTGTTTATCTGTTGTGATACACAGAGAAGTGTACTCTCCCGGTGTTAAATCAGTTCTTACAGGAGAACTAAGATCCAGATCCTTCCCTTTTTTGTCTGAATTCCAGTCTCTAATCTCTAAATGCTGTGGCATTTAAAATATATTTTCTTAGATGTTATGGAGGCTAAGTAAACTTTAAATGCTAATCTTTTACTGGGAAAGGGAAGAGTAGGATTTTGTCTACTGTTTATATCCCTGTTTCCTATAAATGCTTTATGGCTCCTTCAGTACTGGCTTCATGCATTCCTCAGCACAAGGCGGTCACCGGGTGAAAATGGCTATGCTGTGTGCCTTCTGTTCCCCCTCCAGATTTCTCTAACCATAATAAAATTAAAACTAAAAGTATAGATAAAAGCAAAGGAAATACAAATTCATTTCCTATAGTTTCACCCAGTACTTTTACTTAAAACTTTTATTTTGAAATCTATGTTGAAATACACTTTTTTTGTACTTTGAGATGAGTGACAGAAATTTTTATTGTATTACTGAATGGCCTTTTGTTCCCCTATCCTTTAAGAAATACCATTAAATATGTATTTACTGAACGACTGAGCGACTTCACTTTGACTTTTCACTTTCATGCACTGGAGAAGGAAATGGCAACCCACTCCAGTGTTCTTGCTTAGAGAATTCCAGGGATAGGGGAGCCTGGTGGGCTGCCGTCTATGGGGTTGCACAGAGTCGGACATGACTGAAGCGACTTAGCATGTATTTCATTAGGATATGCATACATATTAATTGTATATGGTGCTTCCCCGGTGGCTCAAGTGTAAAGAATCCACCTGCAATGCAAAAGAGTCAGACATGACTTAGCAACTAAACAACATATTTATACACTCCAAGTCTTCATGCTGAAATGAGAGAAAAGAAATCATTTGTGCCAGGATTGTCTTCTAACATTGTCTAAATTTTTCTAGCTTATAAATTACTTTCTTGCATTTTGAGTAAGGTCTTTGGTTTTTGTAGACAGTTGACTTATACCAGTTCTGCCAAGACCCATATTTACTTCTCTAAAATCCAGATTGTTTGCCAGAGTAATTAATATTGCTTAGTGACTCAGAAACACCAAGGATGATTTCACTTCAATTTAGAAAGTTTTGTTTGCTTTTATACTTATGGTTTTACCTTTTTATTTGACCAAACAGTGGAAATCAGCCATTTCTCATTCCGAAGATTAAAATTTTTAGGGAATTGGTTTTCTCTAGAGAGGTGCTTAGGGCAAACACCATGGTCTTGTGGTTGGTGTTATATTGCACCCCGATAGTCACGTATCACAAATCCTGCACATGACAGAAATATTACATGACATGGGGAGAACTAAATTGAAACCACCTTTTATATGCAATTCCAATTTGATATAGACCCAAAATTACTTCCGTGTGCATTACTTCTATTATTAATTTCTCTGGTTGTTTATTACTAATGTATCCTCTGCACACAGTTAAGCCAGACTTTGATGTTCCAAATATAAACATGTTAGCATCATATTTTTAGGGAGAATATATTAGCTGAGCTGTATTTCCAAGGGAATGTTCTATAATTTAATCATTGATATGTGCATTCCATGAAACACTAACTGTATCATTTATATAAAGCAACTAAATACTAAATCTATAAACCTGATCCATTTCTTAGAATGAACCTCTCTATCCATAGAGAAAACTTTGATGCTTTTGATTCTTCCTTGGAATAATCATCGTGAAAGTACCATTATGTTTTGGCATTTAACACTCCCTGAGTGACATGTATTTCTTTTCTTGCACCATTTTTTTCTCACAATCTCAGATTACTGAATAAAAGTGAAAGCGGACTGCCTCTATTTCATTTTCTCTACCCAATTATTTTTAAGACTTTTTATTACCTACTTCCTTCTGGTGTTCTAGAAGCAATAAACTCATTATAGATGTAAAACAATGAAGCATACTATGTTACATCACTTTTCATGTTCAAACCATTTCACATTGACTAACTTCTTTTCTCTACCTTAATGGGAGGTAGATGGTAAGTATTAACCTCCCTTTACGGCCAAGGGAACTGAGGTAACATTTAGATGTCAATGAAGAATCCATTCCAGTGAAAGCTTTGCTTGGTATTTGGGAAAAACTTGTTTCTACTTTTGTGCATATGGTAATCGAATACTTAATCTTTCCAGTTTAAGACACATATTAAAATGTATAATTAATAAGGAGATGTCATTTCAAACTTGCCAGCAACTTAGTCTGTATTGCTTATCAGAATTTATTGCATTGTTCCTTTGAGGTAATTTTCCATCTACATAGAAAGGTCATTTATGGTACAAGGTTATATATGTATAAAAACAATGTACATTGATCTTTTTGAACTTGATATTCAGGAGAATAAGAAAGTCTAAAAAAACACCTGTTTTTAAAACTCTATGGAATTTCGTGTATCCCAAATGGCCTAATTATTTCAGAAAAACTATGATAAACTCCATTTGGGAATCATTGAATTTTTTTCTAGTGGAAATATGAGTAAGACTTTTAAAAATGACACGTGACTGTGTCAACCATGTAATGATTAACTCTAGGGGAAACGTCTGATTGTCCATCTTGCCACCGACTTCTCTCCCTACAACTGCAGGGGGATTTTGTTTAGGGAGCTCATTTTTTTTTTAAATGGCAATGAATGCATACAGTCTTTTCCTTTTCATGGACAGTTGCTGACGCTGCATTCCTCTGTGGAATATTTTACTGTAAAAATTATTTGTAGATGACTCTCCTTTCGCAAAGGCAAAGCCGAAATTAATCACATTGGCATCATCCACAGGATTACAATGTTCTCTGGGGCACAGTATATTTCTTTTTTTCACCTCCACTCCCATTATAAACCCCTATTACACATATGCATGCAGAATGAAAAAGGATCATGGGTCCATGACAGTGTTTTCAGCTTCACCCAATACTAAAATAGGGACCACTGCTGGTAGCCATTTTTGCATATAAAAGACACACATACACAGTAAATTTGGGAGGAGCAGGTTGTTACTTTTACAAATTGTGTGCTATATTTGGGTGCAACTATTTGATAGTAATTAAGCTACTAAGTTGTAATGACAGCTTAATTTCTTTGCCAGCCTTATCAATCTAAAATCATTTTAAAAGACATTTTCATTGTCTACCTATGTGACTATTTACTCAGTCACAGACTTCAGGCTGCAAACATGCGTTGAATGTGACCCTTCACCCAAATGGATTCTGTGTCTGATGTGTTTGATATTTGTCCATCTTATTTTCATGTAAGTTGAAATATTTTAAAAGGTGTTCCCATCCATGTGATAGAGTTGTTCGTGTTCGTTCGTCACCACCTTTCTCCTTACCCTTGAAAAAAAAAATTGAGATTAGCATATGACGTGTTAAACCTTTTGGTGGCTTCCAAACCAGGGGTGTGATTGAATCAATGTTTTGCTGAATGACAGACTGGCATCAGTGATTGAAAACAGAATCTCAATTTTGGCAGCTTGGGGCTACAAGGCCTCGTGTCCTACTTCCTAAACCTCTGAAAATTCCCATCCCAGGGGTCCTTTCCTAACCCTCCTTCAAAGATAATGGTATCTTTGAAGTGACTGTTTCCTGTAAGTGATTTTGACTAACACCCACCAGAAGATTGTCTCATTTGCCTGCTCCGGGCATGCTAACACTGGTGATGCTCTTGACAGGGTGGCAAGTGTGCAGAGTGAACCTGGCCAACAGAACCTTCTCATTCAGCAGCCACTGGGGAGGAAGAGGGGCCTGAGGCAGGTAAGCAACCCTGAAAGGGCAGGGGAGACATGCTATGAAAGGGCGGTTCTATTCAATTTTTAGTGTATATTAAGACTCTATTTTATGTGTATTAAGACTCTGTTTTACCTGAAATATTTATTCCCTACCTGAAATAAGCAGTACAGAGCAACTTTAAAACATGGTAAGTGCTTGGGCAAAGTGGAGAGTTTGGGGCTTCTATTTTTAGCTCTAAATCTTATTAGCAAACCTGGTTACTTGGTGAAATAAGTGGGCTTATGTTTTTATTTGCTCCCTATTCAGAAACCATTGCCAGTGAAACTACTGACCACGGAAGATTTGTTATAAAGTTCACTGAAGGCCTCTTTCTGTAGAGAGGCAGAGACAGTCATCCTTTCTTCCTCATTTCAAGATTAATGATTCTATTTAAAACTGAAATTGAAGTAAAGATTATTCTTAAAAATTTCCTTTGGTAGGGTGGGTTTCCTTTATGTTACCATCTAAATAAAAATCTAAATGAGGCTTTGTGCTGTGGCTTTGATGGGAACATCCCAGCACTGATCTGGAGGCTGGACATTTTCCCAGAATCTGGGGTGTTTTTCATCAGTCTTTACTTCAAAGTTAGAATATATTCAGCTACAGCTTTTGGATGAGCAAAGGCTGACTGGTAAGCAATCATTGCTAGCTTTGTATCCTGAAATTCTTACTATAACTATTTTAATTTATATTAATGTTCTTAAGCTATATAAAGGGGTAATAATCGTTAAGATAGAATATAGGATTGGTTAAAGGGGATGCCAGAATTATATAAGTACTTGTGTTTAAATATGCAGGAAGCAGTTTATTTTATGGGCTAAGAATATAAGGAACAATCATAAGACTCCAAAGAGATCCTCAAAGAAGAGAACAAACCATAGAATCCTCTGAATTTAGTCTTCCCTCCCAGCAGTTAGATCCTTCCTGCTAGCTTTTTCTTCTGCCTATTCCCTTTAGCTAAGGCGTCCTCTACTGTCACGTCAGAAGACTCAGACTGAACCCAGAAACCGCCACGGGGCTCGGCTGTCAACCACCCGCAGGAGCATTCAACCTAAGACAAAGCCATCCGGTGAGGCCTCCTGTGTCCCTCTGGGTAGACATTGACACAAGGCCTACTGCCCTGCCACACAGCGGGGAAGGCCTTCAGAGACTGAGAGTCATGCAGATAAACACATCTTTGGAAGCCACTAGGAAAAGGGAAGAAGTTTCCCAGGAAACTTGAGTGCCTTTTTTTCCCCTCACCTTCCTCAATCCCATCTCTCTCCTCATGCACCTAGGTAAATGAATAATTCCCTTGTTTTGGGAATTGTCTTTACAAAAGTCTTTATACTCTTTGCTGTGAAAAAACTAAGAAATATTTAATAATAAAATTACTATTGAGGGCTTCCCTGAAGTTCCATGGTTAAGAATCTGTCTGCCAAATGCAGGGGACACAGGTTTAATCCCTGGTCCGGGAAGTCCAAGTTGAACCACAAATGCTATGAAATTTGATGATAGAAGATTGTGTTTTATTTACCCAAGCCAGGAACTGGGTTTGTTATATGTCTCACCAAAGACAAGGGCATGATGAGTAATAGGAACTTTTAATTCCTGTTGGCAGTTGTTATGAGCGATGACCAAGTTCACTTAATGCTTTGTACTGATCTTGTTTTTATGGAAAAACAATTTATGCAGAAAGGTTCTTTTATGTAAAAATGATTTTTCCACCCATGTGCTACTGTTTGTAAGAAGTGAAGTGAAGTGTTAGTTGCTTAGTCATGCCCAACTCTTTGGGACCCCATGGACTGCAGCCCACCAGGCTCCTCCATCCATGGGATTTTCCAGGCAAGAATACGGGAGTGGGTAGCCATTTCCTTCTCCAGGGGATCTTCCCGACCCAGGGATTAAACCTGGGTCTCCTGCACTGCAGGCAGATTCTTTACCAGCTGAGCTATGAGGAGAGCCCCTAAGAAGGTAAAATCAAAACATGTATCTAATGGCCTAATGTGCTCTCATTTGTTGGTAAACGAGCAATGTCTTTACTAAGAAAGGCAGGAGACACTGGTTAAGGCTAATTATTAAGCACTGCCAACCTACTATCCTCCTATTCTGATTTACTGCTCTACTTCCAACCTACAGCGGACCAAAAACGATCTGTGACCTTCATCGAGGCTCAGCCAGAGCCAGCAGGTGCCCCAACAGACACACTTCTTGCTACAGGCCAGCCACAGGGCTGCAGCCCAGCCCCATCCAGAAAACCGGAAGGAATGGACAAACCAGTGCTCACGTCTTCCCCCGCCATCGTTGTTGCTGATCTTCACAGCCTGTCTCCCAAGCAGGTGAGGGCCCTGGAGAAACAAGCAAGTCTTGCTCTTTGCATGTGTCTGTCTAGGAATGGGGATATGTAAATGTCATCCATATCATTTGAGTCTGAGTCAGTAATGTTTTGTCAGACACTGGTCCTATCCTTATGAAAAAAAAAAATCAAGTATATGGCCAAGAATATATCTACTTGAGAAGGAATAAGAGAAGTCTTTATACTCTTTGTTATGAAAAAACTAAGAAATATTTCATAATTAAATGACCACTGAGGGTTTCCCTGGAGGTCCATTGGTTAAGAATCTGCCTGCCAATGCAGGGGACACAGGTTTGATCCTTGGTCCGGGAAGATACCACATGCCACAGAGCATCTAAGCCTGTGTGCCACAACTACCGAGCCCATGCTGCACAGAGGAGAAGCCACCACAGTGAGAAGCCAGTGTACCTCAATGAAAGAGTAGGCCCCACTTGCCACAATTAAGGAAAATCCATGTGCAGTAACACCTAGCACAGTCAAAAATGAATAAGTAAATATATAAATAAAATTAAAAAAATAAAATTACCATTGAAAACCAGTATACTATACATGGCTGACAGTTCAATGAAAAAAAATAAAGTTACCAATTTAGATGAAACCTTTAAATACATACTTAGTCACGCAGTCATGTCGGACTCCTTGTGACCCCCCTGGACTGGCTCCCAGGTTCCTCTGTCCATGGGCTATCTCAGGCAAGAATTCTGGAATGGGTATCCATTGCCTTCTCCAGGGGATCTTCCCAACCCAGGGATCAAACTCATGTCTCTTGCGTCTCCTATAATGAAGGTGGAGTCTTTACCATCTGAGCCACCAGGGAAGCCCTTTAAACATAGAATCTTCTGAGAGGAACTTTTGTTTTGATCTTTTTTTGTTGCTGTTTAGATATTTTTTTTGTTGTTTTGATCCCACATTCTTCTCATGTGGTATTTAAAGAAAGCTAAGGGGCAATATATTATATACATTTTTAAAGTCTTTAATGGTTAAAATCATTGTAATACCTTTATCTCATTTTACCCTCACAGTCTACAAGGTGAACAGGGCAAAAAATGAGGCTCATGCAGCAGGTTAGAAAACTGAGGCTTAGAAAGTTGAAAGGGCCTATATAAACTCTCACGTATGCTGCTGCTGCTGCTAAGTCGATTCAGTCGTGTCCGACTCTGTGCGACCCCATAGATAGCAGCCCACCAGGCTCCTCTGTCCATGGGATTCTCCAGGCAAGAACACTGGAGTGGGTTGCCATTTCCTCCTCCAATTCATGAAAGTGAAAAGTCAAAGTGAAGTTGCTCAGTCGTGTCCGACTCCTAGTGACCCCATGGACTGCAGCCCACCAGGCTCCTCTGTCCATGGGATTCTCCAGGCAAGAGTACTGGAGTGGGGTGCCATAAGGTTAAAACTAGGTCCAGCCTTGTGATTCCTTTCCAGTCACAGCTGGACAACAGTAATTTTTGATCCTCTTTCCTGGTATCCATCCTACCTTTCAATGTTACGATCCTTTTGGTCATAGGGTGAGAACTTCCTAGCTGAAGAAGGAGAAAGGAAAGAGGACACAGAAGTACAAGGTGCTACAGCACACAGCCCCCTCTCTACGCAACTCTCAGACCCTGATGACTTCACAGGCCTTGAGACATCCATCCTCCTACAGCACGGAGACACAGTTCTTCATATCAGTGAGGAAAATGGCATGGAGAACCCCCTGCTGGCGAGCCAGTTCCCTTTTACTCCCACTGAGCGGGGGGAGACGGATGTCGACCTAGATGAGTCTCACGTTTAGTTCTGTACCTTTTAAGTGTTGTAGGTGTAGACAAGACGTGGAAGGGATCAGTTTGCTGAAAGTTGAAAACGTTCACTTGGAATATATTAAAACACAGCACTTTACACTCAATGGGTAGCACAAATCCCAGTAGATTTTTCTGCCAATGTGCATATTGTTTCATGAACATGGTTAAAAAATCAATGGCTAAGATGGTTTGGTTGTGTAAAGACCATGAAATCCAGGAAGGAATAAAGGGACAGAGCCATTTCACTGCACATTGTTTATGATTCAAGAAGCCTTGAGCAATTAAAAATGTATAATATTACAGAGCTGCTTACCTAGGAATATTAAGAAGTAATGTATTCTAAAAAACTAATGCAATTTTTTGAGGTTACATAATACATCTCATGCAAATGTTTATTTTTCTAATTTTAAAAACATTAAATCAGGTGGCTATACAAGTAGCAATTTACATAAAAAATAATCAAAAGGAAAATATTAGTTTGGGAAAACTAAATATTAATAGCAAATAAATCTGCAGCCATTTTTTTTGGATCAAAAATATAACCATTTAGAAGAAAAAATACTATTTTTAGAACTATGAACTTTTCAATTTATTTTTTAACTGTCATTTTCATTACATATTGTAAATCAAAATGCTAATGCCATAAGATCATTCCATTTCATAATCAACACAGAGAATATTCTAGAAATTATCAGACATAATTCTGAATTAAGAAGACATAAATAGCCTATGATAAAAATTAAATATAAATATAATAGCTAGAAAGAGATGGTATTCCTACTTCTAGCCCTGATGACATCAATGCCAACACTGGAAAATATCGGGAAATGTAATTATTTTCCCTTATAGTGTCCTGTGCCTGCCCTTAAGGGCATATTTTCAGATATTAAGATTAGTGTTATTAGAATTGGTTCAATAAAATAACTTTTCTCAATGTTAACAGATTTATATGATCCTTTAGATGTTAAGCTTATGAAGAAAAAATATAAAGTGTGCAATTTCTTTATAGACACAGTCAGCTTGTGTATTTTACTTTAACTTGACATTCAGTTACTTCAAGAAAAGTATAAAACTTAGGAGGCTCATGAGGCCATATCTAGTGTGTTATTAATCCTATAGTAGGGCTTGGCATCTTACAGTTCAAGATTAAATTTCAAAACTTTAACAATTTATATTAGAAAATTGTTACATAACTTCTAAGCATATAAAAATTCATATACATACCTAAATTGGTATGGTGGTGGGGTTTGTGTGTGTGTTTTCTAGCACTCAAGCTACAGTTTAGACTATAATTACATTGCAATGAATTTAGAACCCATTCTGTACACTTAAACTTTGACTATGTTGGTTATGAAATGTATATGTATATATAAAGGAGACCTATTAAACCCACCCAAATCACAAAGGAAAATTATTTTCCTGTTAGCATTGCTTATTAAACAGGCATTGTTTGTTATTGTGATTTATATTTTCCAATATAATTTGGGATTTTGGTCTCATTCACAGTAGAATGAAAGATATCTGTGAGTTAAAGGACAAAACTAAACATTGCAAATCTAAACATTCAGAAAACAGAGGTGGTAAATGACCTCTTCTACATTTTACAATATTTTCAGGACATTTATGCTTAATGCTGAGTTCTCAAATGCAGAAATACACATAAAGAAGTGGTTTTATAATTCTTGCTAAGGTGATATATTTCATCTGCTTAAAATTATGCTGCTCCCTTAGTGTTAGAGGCCTTATGTTTGGTAATTACAAATGTCTGGGCTATATGAGTCTCCTGTATGTGCGTGTTTTGTTCCAGTTCCTTGATGCTTGACTCAAATTCTCTGTGCATAATTGTATCAAATATTTAAAAAGTAAAAGGGTCGAAGAAAATTGTTAAACATCTGACCAGAATCCTATATACCTTTATATATATATTTGAAAAGTAATAGACTGTGTTGAACATGACTATGCTGACCTGTCTGCCTTTTAGCCTGATTCCTTCACTTTAGTGTTATGGAAGTCTGTTGGAAACTTTTCCAATAAGCTAAGTAATGTTGTACCTTGCAAAAAAGCCTCCACTCTGACAAACAGGGCCTTATAGAATAGGAATGTTTTCATATTGGGACTATGGAGATTTTACAGATGTATACATCTGTTCCATTTAAGGTGCCCTTAAATGTGTTGAATGTAATGTGTTAAATGTCTGTGTGTAATTGCTAAAATACATGTATGTGCATAAGATTGTCACAAGATGTATTCTCAGGAATACTGTTCCCTGGATTTTGAAGGAATAATTATTTTAAAAAAAAGTTGGAGAAGATTAGAAAAAGATCAAGATAAGTAACAATTTTTTATAATTCAAAATGTTATTGAGTATATGACTAAAAGTTAATTATTACATATGATAAATATAGTATTGGTAATACTAGATCATTTCTTAAGCTATGATACTTAACAATATTTATCTTGTTCAGAGGAAAATAAAAACAGACACCTACTTCCCATGTACAAAAAAATTGGACTCAACCAAGGGACTGCTCTTCTGAAATTAACTTTTGAGAGACCTTGGAATGAGCATGTGTCCTCCACAATAGTGGGTGTAGATTTACTCAGATTCAATTAAAGCAGTTCAAATTCTGGATACACCATTTTATACAACAAAATATTTAACTTCTGTTTTTCAGTATTTGCTGCTTTCTGTAATTCTTTTAGGTAAGTTTTATTTCTTTTTTCCAAAAATGAAACTGAGTTATTGAGTGCATTGGGACAAGGCACTTAGAGCTATAGTGTCAAAAGGCATAAATGGGGATAACAATACTGGGAGAAAAATCCGTAGAATTTGGGGGTCTGGTTTGGGCTTGTTGAGTAGGCTGGAAGTAATGTGTTTACTAGTTCAAGCCTCCAAGAGTACTCTGGGCAGAATACCAAGAGTACTTTCTTTAGTATTTGTCCCTTTAATCAATTTAAAACATTCTCTACTCTGCTGTCCAGCTCTGAGAGTATCTGAACAGGAATAGAGTATATGTTGGGACCAACAGGGGAAAAAAGGTCATAAATAGAATGACAGTCCAATATAAAACTAAATACCCTTTGTCAAGTTATACAGAGACTTTAATAGTCTCCGTAATTAGCTGCTATCACACCGAGTTTTGCTGTTGCCCTGTCACCTCACACTTCCAAGTCCATGGCCTTGTCTTGGCAGTGACTAGAAAGTCTCACTTCCTCATTTACTTCAGTGGGTCCTAACTGCACCTTTTCAGAAACAAAGTTTGCTTTGACACTCAGGAGAATAAAAATAAGTTAGAGCAGAATGTATTTGGAAAAACTTAAGACAAATTTACTTATGTTGTTTTAGGATCATTTAGGATTACAGATCAATGTACCTCCATATTTTTCAAAAGTCACTGTGACTGCAGGATGAAAATCCTTTATTAGCCATTTTACAGGTAAAAGCAAAAGATTGACTACACAGCCGATTTCCCTCAGATTACTATAAAGTTTGTTATGAATACTGAATGACCAAAGAGCATGGAAAAAATGCATATGAATAAATATTGAAATGTTTATGAAAGATATTTATGAAAGATAAGACTTCTGTGTTTGAATATGCACATATAATAAAATAAATCTAAAAATATTTAAGGTGCCTGATTGAGTTTCATTTCTCATTTTTCAACACAGGAAATAGGTTAACTCATTCAGAAAAGTGTTCATTTTAGACCCTGAGGTGTGCTTTGTTTTGGATCCCTGGAGCTCATCTTGACACTCCTCCTCAACCCTCATAGTCTGGCCTGAAGTCACCTTTCAGTTCAATACCTCTAATTCCTCCCTCTTCCAAATGAGCTCCATTCTACTCATGCTTTCCATCCCTAACTTTCAAAATTAAGGAGAATGGGCACACTGGGAGACAAATACCCCAGTATGACTTCTCTGCTTAAGTATGATCATTTGGAAGGACTGGTAGATTTCCCAAGAGGAATGTTAAGGGCCAGGTTATTCTCTGAATGTGGCCAGAACCCCATGGGATCCAACTTTACCATCACAGTTCTGTCTTTTATACAAAGTGCCTTATCCTTAAACTCAAAGTAATGCTCTTACTAAACTTTTTTTTTCCCATGTGAATTTGTTACTGGAAAAATTGTGTTCCTCTCTTTGTGGGAGTCAAGCCAAAAGACACAACCAAGTCAAAGATTCGAGAAGGAAGGATGTATTACTTTCAGCAATAAAGAACAGTGAGAATCTTTCCCAAAGCAGCGTCTCCCCAACTGGGAAAGTGGGTAATGTGTTTTTTCTCTTTTGGTTTGGGTGTGTGTGTGTGTGTGCGTAAGTTTTCAGCTAAGGGTACCTGTGTATTCAGGAAGGGGCTTGGTGGGTAGACAGTCCCTGATTTAGTGATTAAAGACATCAGGGTCAGAAAAGGTAAACAGCATCATTTCTTAGGTTCCAACTGATCTGGTGGTTGAGGCTTCAGGCTAATCATTTTCATGGAAAAGAACTGGCTGAATTCACAACTGATACTGTATCTTTGGGGCTTCCCAGGTGCCTCAGTGGTAAAGAATCTGCCTGCCAAGCAGGAGACCTGGGTTCGATTCCTGGGTTGTGAAGATCCCCTGGAGAAGAGACCGGATACGCACTCCAGTATTCTGGCCTGCAGAATTCCATGGACAGTCCATGGGGTCGCAAAGAGTCGGAAGCGACTGAGTGACTTTCACTTTCACTGTATCTTTAGGAATGTTACTTCTATCTATGCCTGATAACAGTGTTTGTTTCCGCATTCTTTGGTCTCCTTAAGATCATTAATTACTATACAAAAGAATCTGAAAAAGATTTAAGAACTTAACTAAAAAAGATTAAGAAACTCCTCAGAAGACTGGGAGACCAGACAGACCTGGTTTTTAGTTTTTGTTTTTTGAAAGCCCTGTTTCAAAAACTGAGGTCAGAGGAAGGAGGAAGGTGCCTCATTGCGAGGCCCCGCCCCTAAGCCCTTAAGGTGGCAGTCCTTCCCTCTAGGGGAGGCGGGACTTCCCCCTTAGGGCAGCTGCTTCCGGCGGAATCCGGAAAGATCTACGGAGAAGAGGCGGAACCAAAACTGCTCGGCCAATCTGGGCAGGACGCCTTCATCGAGCCGGGCTCTCGTGCGGTAACTTGCGTTGGAGCACTAGCACCATGGCGTCTGGTTGCAAGATTGGCCCTTCCATCCTCAACAGTGACCTGGCCAGTTTAGGGGCCGAGTGCCTCCGGATGCTGGACTCTGGGGCCGATTATCTGCACCTGGATGTAATGGACGGGTAACTCTCCGCGGGGTTCGGGCCTGGGTTGTCGCGTGGGGCGGGATAGGCTCCCATTGACTGAGTACCTGTTAGGTGCACGGCGTCCCTGTGTCGCGAAGCGCCTCACTCTGAACGCGGTACTGAGGAGGGGGCCTGAGGTGGAAACCCAGGAGGTTCCGCTTGGAGGGGACCTGGGCTGCGACCGTGTCCCAAGCCTCATCTTCTCCCCTCCCCTTTACATAACGTGTATTCTTCTAGCACTTAGCACCCGGAAGCGACCTTAAATCTCTAGGACCTGTCTCTCATTTTCAGGTGGAGAAACTGAGGCCCAAGGGGATAGGCATGACTTGCCCAAGCTCATATAGCTAGTTAGTGGCATTGCTGGGGAGACAGACTTGTATAACGATGACGAGCTTTGCAGCTGGAGTGAGAACGCCCGAGTTCTGCCACTTGCTAGGTTACTTGGGACAAGCCATTTAACCTCATTGAGCTTCAGTTTCATTCTGTGGAAAGTGGGAGTAATAACACTCTATTGCCCAGGCATCTTTGGAAGATGAAATGAGCTGGTACAGGTAGTTTACAATGCCTGGCACATGGTAAATTTTCTATAATTGATGATAATTGTTGTCTCATTGTTCGAATTTTGATTTTCCTATCTATTTTCTCTTCAGGCACCCTGCTCTTCAGGGAGGTCAGTTTTTTGTAAGTAATTTTTAAGCACTGTAGTTATAGCCCATAATCAATATTGTTTGAAATCAGATTGATGCTAGTTTCATAAGTTGGTTATAAAATGAGGAACAAAGCTAGAGAAAACAGTTAATACTCCCTCAAGGTTACACACATTGTGACAGAGTTGCAACTTGCATTTGTCGCACTGATAACTGCCATAAGATCAAAACGGCCGTTAACCATGGTTTGGGGTAGAAGAGTAAATTTATTGTAAATAGGTAAAATCTCTGTGAGTGAGTGAGTGAAGTCGCTCAGTCGTGTCCGACTCTTTGCGACCCCATGGACTGTAGTCTCCCAGGCTCCTCTGTCCATGGGATTATCCAGGCAATAGTACTGGAGTGGATTGCCATTTCCTTCTCCAGAATATTACTTCTTCCAAAACCTAGATTTTTAGTTTGCTATCACATGTAACTCTATTTATGTACTTCGTTTTTTGACACCTTTGCTTGAAAGCCCTGAACTTCGAAAAGTTACTGGAGTATGTACTCACAGATGGGTAGCTACATTTTTGTGTCTGAGATATAGAATGAGACATAATTCTGAGTCACTTAGGAGTCTCAGGATAGAACAGACTTCCCAGGTGGCGCTAGTGGTAAAGAACTAGTGTCTGCTAATGCAGGAGACACAGGAGACATGGGTTCGATCCTTGGGTTGGGAAGATTCCCTGGAGGAGGAAATGGCAACCCACTCCAGTATTCTTGCCTGGAAAATCCCATGGACAGAGGAGCCTGGCAGGCTACAGTCCATAGGGTCACAAAGAGTTGGACACAAATGACTTAGCACTTACGAGTATAGTCTGACCATGTTTAAGTGAATGAATGGAGAAAATAATTTGTCCCAGTTTATCAGTCAGAATATCAATGATAACAATAGGGAATAATAAATATAGAGCTCATAAAGAACACTCGATTGTTTCTGTTCTAATACTTTTTTTTAGATTTTTTTTTTTCTTTTTCTTTTTTATTGAGGGATAATTGCTTTACAGAATTTTGTTGTTTTCTGTCAAACCTCAACATGAATCAGCCATGGTGGTGGTGGTGATTTAGTTGCTAAGTCGTGTCCGACTCTTGCGACCCCATGAACTGTAGCCCGCCAGGCTCCTCTGTCCATGGGATTTTCCAGCCAAGAATACTGCAGTGGATTGCCATTTCCTTCTCCAGGGGATCTTCCTGACCCAGGAATCGAACCCAGGAATCAAACCCAGGTCTCCTGCATTGCAGGCAGATTCTTTACCTACTGAGCTACAAGGGAAGCCCTGAATCAGCCGTAGGTATACATATATCCCCTGTTCTAGTACTTTTTGTGAATTATCTCATGCAGCCCCATGTGCTTGCTGCTGTTATCAGCGCCAGAGTTGACAGTGAGGAGTCTAATAAAAGAGAGATTAAGTTCCCTTGTAGCTAGGAAATGGTGGAACCCGGATTGGAAGCAGGCAACAGTTTGTTTTGTCTCAGAAACTGTCTTCTCTGGGTATTCGGCTTACAGAGAATGATTAAGATATTGTCTGTCTTTGAGAGACAGCTAGTTTATATTTTTGTCATTTATTTCACATCTCCTGCTGCACGGTAAACTCCCTGAAAGCACAGCTCACCTCTGTTCTCTGCAGGCAGGAAAAGCACTATGGCAGGCCTAGTTATAATTGATTGGATGAATTGCTTTATCATAATAGAGGTATCTTCTAAGAAATCTCTTGCCCCTCCCAGGCCTATGGCAGTCCCTGAGCTTGTTAAGTAAATGTGTTTGTTTTTTATTGACTCCTTTCCCCTTTTACTGAGAAACATCTTGGTTTGAAAATAAGCAAATTTTGCATACACTATTTTAAAAACCTTTCCCTGTTAATCATCACAACTTTGAGTTACTTTCATTCCCATTTTGCAATAGGAAACCAGTTGGGGAGGTTCAGCCCCTTCCCCAGTGTCCCATCAGAACAGGCAGGGCCTGGCTAAACTGCAGTGCTGCTTAGGCCCAGGGTATGAAAGCGGGGCTGTGGACTCCCTCCACGTTCTGCCTCCATGCTTTTCCTTGCCCCTTAAAAATCTTACATTGAGCTTGATGCACTGGTTGTTCTCTGGTCCTCTGTCTTTCCCTGAAGTCCCCACTGTGTCTTCTGATTAAAACAGAAGAACTTTGAAAGTGAGAACAAGTTTTGGAAACACTGGTCGGTGGAGCACTAGTGTGGTTGGATATTTGAAGTAAAGGACAGGTGGGTTTTTCTGGAAAAAAAAATTGGAGAGCATGTAAACATAAATGTGTCTTGACAGGAAGTGATTGGAAATGTATGGGTCTTTAAGTGTAGGAACAGAGCAAATAAGCAATTTCTAAATTAGTTGTTGTTGTCTGGTTGCTAAGTTGTTCCAGCTCTTTGTTAACCCCATGAACTGCAGCGTGCCAGGCTTCCGTCCTTCACTGTCTCCTAGTGTTTGGTCGTGTTGATTGAGTTGATGATGCCATCCAACCATCTCATCCTCTGTTGCCCCCTTTTCCTCCTGTATTGTCTTTCCCAGAATCAGGGTGTTTTCCTGTGAGTTGGCTGTTCGCATCAGATGACCAAAGTATTGGAGCTTTAGCATTAGTCCTTCTAATGAATATTCAGGTTTGATTTCCTTTAGGATTGACTAGTTTGATCTTGTTGTCCAAGGGACTCTCAAGAGAGTCTTCTAAGCACCACAATTGCACCACAATTCAAAAGCATCAGTTCTTCGGTGCAAGCCTTCTTTATGGTCCAACTCTCATATCCCTACATGAGTACTTGAAAACCATACCTTTGACTACATGGACCTTTTTCAGCAAAGTAATGTCTCTGCTTTTTAATATGCTGTCTAGGTTTGTCATAGCTTTCCTTCCAGGGAGCAGCAGTAGTGCTAGTCACTCAGTCATGTCCAGCTTTTGCAACCCAATGGACTTTAGCCTGCCAGGCTCCTCTGTCCATGAAATTCTCCAGGCAAGAATACTGGAGTGGGTTGTCATTCTCTTCTCCAGGGGATCTTCCCTACTCAGGGCTTGAACCCGCATCTCCCTCATTGCAGGCAGATTCTTTACCACTGCACCACCAGGGAAGCCCTTCAAGGAGCAAGTGTCTTAATTTTTTAATTTCATGGCTGTAGTCACCATCTACAGTGAATTTGGAGCCCAGGAAAATAAAGTTTGTCTCTCTTTCCACTTTTTCCCCTTCTCTTTGCCGTAAGTGATGAGGCCAGATGCCATGATACTAGTTTTTAGAATGTTAAGTTTTAAGCCAGCTTTTTCACACTCTTTCACCCTCATCAAGAGGCTTTTTGGGTCCTCTTCCCTTTCTGCCACCAAAGTGGTATCATCTGCATGTCTGAGGTTGTTGATATTTCTCCTGGCTATCTTGATCCAGCTTTTGATTCATCCAGCTCACCATGTCGCATGATGTATTCTGCATATAAGTTAAATAAGTAGGGTGACAGTATATGGCCTTGCTGTACTCCTTTCCCAATTTTGAACCAGTGCATTGTTCCATGTCTGGTTGCTTCTTCAGTTGCATACAGGTTTCTTAGGAGGTAGGTAAGATGGTCTGGTATTTCCATCTCTTTAAGAATTTTCCACAGTTTGTGGTGATCCACACAGTCAAAGGCTTTAGCGTAGTCAATGAAGTAGAAATAGATGTTTTTCTGAGATTCCCTTGCTTTTTCTATGATCCAGCAGATGTTGGCAATTTGATCTCTGGTTCCTCTTCCTTTTCTAAATGTATTATGTACATCTGGAAGTTCTCAGTTCACATACTGCTGAAGCCTAGCTTGAAGGATGTTGAGCATTACCTTGTTAGCATGTGAAATGAGTGCATTTGTGCGGTAGTTTGAGCATTCTTTGGCATTGCCTTTCTTTGGGATTAGAATGAAAACTGACCTTCTCCAGCCCTGTGTCTGTTGCTGAGTTTTCCAAATTTGCTGGCATACTGAGTGCAGCACTTTACAGCATCGTCTTTTGCAGTTTTAGATAGCTCAGCTGGAATTCCATCACCTCCACTAGTCTTTTTGTAGTAATGCTTCCTAAGGACCACTTCACACTCCTGGATGTCTAGCTCCAGGTGAGTGACCCCACCATCGTGGTTATCCTGGTGGTTAAGACCTCTTTTGTATAGTTCTTATATGCATTCTTGCCACCTCGTCTTAATCTCTTCTGCTTCTGTTAGGTCCTTACCATTTCTGTCCTTTATCATGCTCATCCTTGCATGAAATATTCCTTTGATATCTCCAGTTTTCTTGAAGAGATCTCTATTCTTTCCCATTTTGTTGTTTTCCTCTACTTCTTTGCACTGTTCATTTAAGAAGGCCTTCTTATCTCTGCTTTTCTTTGAAACTCTGCATTCACTTGGGTATATCTTTCTGTTTTTTCCTTGCCTTTCACTTCTCAGCAATTTTTTTTTCAAAATTTCCAGTACTGGGCCCACAGTCTCACAGGCCACCATTAGCCAGTAAAACCTCCTCAGACAACCTTCTTGTATTTCTTTTTCTTGGGGATGGTTTTGGTTACTTCCTTCTACACAGTGTTATGAACTTCTGTCCATGGTTCTTCAGGCACTCTACCCAGATGTTATCCCTTGAATTTATTCATTGCCTCCACTGCATAATCAATCATAAGTAGTTTGATTTAGGTCAAATCTGAATGGCCTAGTGGCTTTTTCTACTTTTTTCAATTTAAGCCTGAATTTTGCTGTAAGGAACTCATGAGATGAACCACATTCAGCTCCAGGTCTTGACTTTGCTGACTTTGTAGAGCTTCTCCATCTTCGGCTGCAAAGAGTATAATCAGTCTGATTTTGGTACTGACCATCTGGTGATGCCCATTTGTAGAGTCATCTCCTGTTGTTGGAAGAGGGTGTTTGCTATGACCAGTGTGTTCTCGACAGAGTGTCTCTGTTAGCCTTTTCCCTGCTTCATTTTGTACTCCAAGGCCAAACTTGCCTGTTAATCCAGGTAACTCTTGACTTCCTACTTTTGCATTCCAGTCCTCTGTGATGAAAAGGACATCTTTTATTTTGGTGTTATAGAAGGTCTTGGAGATTTTCATAGAAACATTCAACTTCAGGTTCTTTGGCTTTAGTGGTTGGAGCATAGAGTTGGATTACTGTGATATTGAATGATTTGCCAGGATCATTCTTGCCTTTTGGGACTGCACCCAAGTACTGCATTTCAGCCTCTTTTGTCGGCTGTGAGGGCTACTCCCATTTCTTTTAATCGATTCTTGCCCACAGTAGTAGATACGATGGTCATCTGAATTAAGTTCGCCCATTCCAGTCCATTTTTAGTTCACTAAGATGTCGATGTTGACTCTTACCATTTCTTGTTTGACCGTATCCAGTTTACCTTGATTCATGAACCTAACATTCCAGCTTCCTATGCTGTATTGTTCTTCATAGCTTCGGACTTAACTTCCCCACCATATACATCCACTGCTGAGCGTCATTTCCACTTTGGTTCAGCCTCATCATTCTGTGTGGAGCTGTTTCTCCGCTGTGCTCCTGTAGCATATTGGACACCTCTGACCTAGGGGACTCATCTTTCAGTGTCATATCTTTGTGCCTTTCCATATACTGTGTACGGGGTTCTCTAGGCAAGAATACTGGAGCAGTTTGCCATCTCCTCCTCCAGTGGACCATGTTTTATCAGAGCTCTTCACTTTGACCCGTCCATCTTGGGTGGCCGTGTACTACATGACTCACAGCTTTATTGAGTTACACAAGCCCCTTCTCCATGGCAAGGCTGTGATCCGTGAAGGGGTCCTAAGTTAGGATGATTTAAAAGCCAGGGAGATTGCACATTAGTACTACATTTCTGACTTTTGAAAAACTTGCAGAAATTTCCAGTACTGGGCCCACAGTCTCACAGGCCACCATTAGCCAGGCCAGATCTTCATTTGTCCCCTGTCTCCTTCTGCCCTGTTTCAATCCTCCATGCTATCTGCCAACCCAGCCACCCCTATCCCCACCCCCGATGACTTTCTCTCTCTTAAGGCTCTCCTCCCTTGGACTTTTTTTTCAGTTAGTTATTAATTGTCAGTGAAGGGACAGACAGGCCCGGCAGATAAGAGCCTGAACTTTGGAGCTAGGTTGACTGCCTCCTGCACTTACTGGTTGTGTGAGCTTGAGCCTCTCTTTCTCATCTATCAGTTCAGTCGCTCAGTCGTGTCCAACTCTTTGCGACCCCATGAATTGCAGCACGCCAGGCCTCCCTGTCCATCACCAACTCCCGGAGTTCACTCAAGCTCACGTCCATCGAGTCGGTGATGCCATCCAGCCATCTCATCCTCTGTCGTCCCCTTCTCCTCCTGCCCCCAATCCCTCCCAGCATCAGGGTCTTTTCCAGTGAGTCAACTCTTCGCATGAGGTGGCCAAAGTATTGGAGTTTCAGCTTTAGCATCAGTCCTTCCAAAGAACACCCAGGACTGATCTCCTTCAGAATGGACTGGTTGGATCTCTTTGCAGTCCAAGGGACTTTCAAGAGTCTTCTCCAACACCACAGTTCAAAAGCATCAATTCTTTGGTGCTCAGCTTTCTTCACAGCCCAACTCTCACATCCATACATGACCGCTGGAAATACCATAGCCTTGACTAGACGGCAAGTAATGTTGGCAAAGTAATGTCTCTGCTTTTCAATATGCTATCTAGGTTGGTTATAACTTTCCTTCCAAGGAGTAAGTGTCTTTTAATTTCATGGCTGCAGTCACCATCTGCAGTGATTTTGGAGCCCAAAAAAATAGAGTCTGACACTGTTTCCACTGTTTCCCCATCTATTTCCCATGAAGTGATGGGACCAGATGCCATGATCTTCATTTTCTGACTGTTGAGCTTTAAGCCAACTTTTTCACTCTCCTCTTTCACTTTCATCAAGAGGCTCTTTAGTTCCTCTTCACTTTCTGCCATAATGGTGGTGTCATCTGCATATCTGAGGTTATTATTTCTCCCAGCAATCTCGATTCCAGCTTGTGCTTCTTCCAGCCCAGCATTTCTCATGACGTACTCTATAAAAATACAGAAAACAATGGTACCTGTCTCACTGAATTGTTGGCATGATTTTAATGAGTTAATATGATGGAATTGTTTAGAATGGTGGTTGTCCTGTATAATTTTTTATTAACCCGCATTCTGCCTGCTTGTCATCTGAGCTCAAGACCTTGGTGCTGGGTGCTAAGTTACTTCAGTTGTGTCTGCCTCTTTGTGACCCCATGGACTGTAGCCAGCCAGGCTCCTCTATCCATGGGATTCTCCAGGCAAGAATACTGGAGTGGGTTGGCATGCCCTCCTCCAGGAGCTCTTCCCAACCCACGGAGGGAACCTACGTCTCTTACATCTCCAGCATTGGCAGGCAGGTTCTTTACCACTAGCACCACCTGGGAAGCCCCGTGGTTTCTTCTCTGACAGCACTTCCCACCCCACCACCACCCTGCTGCATCTTATCAGGAAAATCCCGTCAGTTGCTATCCTTGTTTCTGTTTTTGCTGTTTCTTGTCATTTACCAACACCTCTTGCCTTGCTTCTTCCAGTTTACTGCTCAGTCATTTGTGCTACTAAAGTATTGTTTCCATCTTAATTGTTCATTGCTTCTCTGGTGGCTCAGCTGATAAAGAATTCACCTGCAGTGCGGGAGACCTGGGTTTGATCCCTGACTTGGGAAGATCCCCTGGAGAGGGGAAAGGCTACCCACTCCAGTATTCTAGCCTGGAGAATTCCCATGGACTGTATAGAACATGGGGTTGCAAAGAGTCAGACCTGAGTGAGTGACTTTGACTTTCTCTTTTAAAACCTCACTTGATCAGGATTAAAGTTCAAACAGTGAGCCTGGCATTCTGTATCATTTAATGTGACACAGTCTTGCCTCGTATTTTATTCATAGTAGCCAAGGTGGGCAGCACCATCTCCCTTTCTTTGAGCTTAACTTAGTTTTCTCTACCTTTGCTTCATTTCTTTCCCCATCTTTACAAATTCCATTAGTTCTGTAATTCCATGATCTGGGGCTTCCCTGGTGGCTCAGGTGGTAAAGAATCTGCCTATAACGTGGGAAACCTGGGTTTGATCCCTGGGTCGTAAAGGTCCCCTGGAGAAAGAAATGGCAACCCATTCTAGTATTCTTGCCTGAAGAATTCCATGGACATGAACCCCATGATCTATTGCTTTAAAAAAAAAAATGCTATTCTACCTGCCTCTGAAACAATTATCTTATATTGCATACTTTAGCTTTTCTCTACAGGCCTCATTCAAGGTAATGCATACTACTTTAACTAAAGAAAGCCTAGATTTCTTTGGCTTAACGTTATAAAGTTTATTTTTCCTTCAGGTAGTAGTTTGGTGTGAATGTCCTTCCATGCAGAAATTCAGGGACGTCAGAGTCCCCTTCCATCCCCTGTCTCTGCCCTCAAGGGCCTCTTTCCTGGCAGAAGGGTAAAATGAGAACAGAACACGAATATACTCAACCTCCCGGGCTCTGCAGTGACACGCATCACCTGTGTTCGTATTTCACAGCCCTTTTGTGAGAAGTAGTCACGTGGCCACCTGGTTTTAAAGGGAGTTGGGAAAGTGGTCCTTGGCCGAGCTGGCTTCCTGCCAACAACTATAGTGTAGCAGTCAGTCATGAGTTGTGGTGAGTCATTAGCCATCTCTTAGTGCCAGTGAGATTGTAAACTTGTCTGTGGGGAGCAGAGAAACTTTTTTATTTTTAAACAAAATATAGTACTCTGAAGCACCCAGCCTAAATGTTGAAGTGAGCTGGTGATAAAACAAGAGAACTGGAGCAGTATAATGGTTAACTGCCTTGGGTCTGATATCAGAAAGCCTTAATTTGAAACCTGCCCCAACGAATTATTAACTGGGTGACTTAAGGAAGTTATATCCTGTGCTCCTCAAATGGAGATAATAACAGCATCTACCTCAGAGGGCTGTTGTGAAGATGAAATAAAATAAGGTACAATATCTGGTATGTTACAAACCTTCAGTGAAAGTGAAGTCGCTCAGTCGTGTCCGACTCTTTGCAACCCCGTGGACTGTAGCCCATCAGGCTCCTCCGTCCATGGGATTCTCCGGGCAAGAATACTGGAGTGAGTTGCCATTTCCTTCTCCAGGGATCTTCCTGACCCAGGGATCAAACCCAGGTCTCTCTGCATTGCAGGCAGACGCTTTAACCTCTGAGCCACCAGGGAAGGCACAGTTAAGTTTCCTTATTGATAATCTTTAAGAAAGCTTAAATAAGCTTGTCATTTTATGCCCTGTGATAGAGGTGGATTAGAGATAGCCACAGGTGACCTGTGATAGGCTTAAGATTTGAGAAACCCATATCAGAGTCTTGAACTTCCTAACTAGTATGTGACTTGGGCAAGTCATATAAATTTTGGGGTTTTGATTTTGTCATCCTTCATTTCTTCCTGTCATGGATTTTGAATTACAGTGTTAAATTGGTTGATTATGTGACATTATGACTTACTTATAACAAGGAGTTACTGCTCTGTAAAACTGAAATTCTATAGGTATTTTTAGTGCCTAATACTGATACTGATGTTAAATTGAAAAATATTGCAATCACAGATAATCTCCTCTTTGTCTATCAGGATACATTTTGAGAAAAATACAGAGACTGAATTGAAAACATTTTCAGAGTAAGATTTTGTTTGTCTTGTAGGCATTTTGTTCCCAACATCACCTTTGGTCACCCTGTGGTAGAAAGCCTCCGAAAGCAGCTAGGCCAGGACCCTTTCTTTGGTAAGTGGGTGTTTACGCCATCTGAAGCGGAGTATCTTGCTCAAGTAAAGGGGAAGTAGCTGGTTGATTTCTCAACCTCCAGTTTGACAGTGTACCCTTTCCCTTCTCCCTGTGCTGGGACTTCATTGGCCTACTGTAAGAAGCCGAACTTGCGCACTTCGGGGCCTAGGCACTTTGGCTAGAGTCACTTTGCCTAAAAAGCCGTGTTCACTTGGTCAGTGCTACCTCATCTTTCCACCTCAGACCCTTTGTTGTTGTTTCTTCAGAGAGGCCTGTCCTAAATTAACCTTTTTACATTGTTGATTTTTCTTAGAATTTCTTTGAATCTGCGATTGCTTTTATCAGACTCCTTAAGGGCAGGATTTCATTCACTTGGTTTGCTGTGGTTTTCCCAGAGCTTAGCATAGACACACAGCTGAAGCTCAATGTGATTGTTAAATGAACTTAGGAATCAGTTGATTTATAGTCTAGATGAGAAGTCGATTCATAGAAACTGGAGCTTTCTACTGGTCTGTGTATGCTCCACTTCAGTGTTGTAGGATAAGGTGAATTAAGGTTTTTTTTTAAGATCTCATAGTGACCTAGAAGTTACTCCTGTGGAACGTAGATTCAGCCCACATATCCTTGTCACTGCTGCTGATGTTTTAAGCTAAGTTAGCAGAGCCTCTCTTGCCAGATCTCTGGTACAGAAGACATTTGGTGAGTTTTTATAAATAATGTGTGTTTATGTAATTCATTACTTAATTTTAGTAAAACTTACATATTTTTATTGACCTATTGTGGACCAGTTTTATGAAGGGCTCTAGCTGTGCCTGTTCAGTATGGTAGCCACTAGCCTCATGTAGCTATTTAAGTCAGCTAAAATTAAAAATTGTTTCTTAGTGGCATTAACTGCATTGTGAGTTCTTAGTGGCCGCGTGTGACTACTGTCCCAGTGCAGTTGTGGAACACTGCCGACATTGCAGGAGGCTGTTAGAGCCTCTGTAGGCCTGTTCCACTTCGAAGGCACCAACTTTATCAATTCATGTGACTTGAGGGAAACTGTTCCACCAACATGTTCACCATTTTGAAATTTCCAAATAATGGAATATAATCCTCTGATTACCTGAACTTTTTTTTTTTTAATTATTATTAACATTTTGGAAGCTGAATTTTCGAGGGTAAATATATCCTTACAACTATCGGAGTTGGATGAAATAGTGTTCTTTGCCCTCTCACGCCTTGTACGATGGCCACAGAATCCTCCACTCTGGCTTTGTGTGGATTTAAAGTATGTCTGTAGTTGTCTTTTCCCCTTCCTTTTAGCTGGTCTCCCAACTGTTACTTCTCACTGCTGTTTGACTCCCCCCCATCTGTGCCCCTTCTCTTACCAGCTCAGCTGACACCCCCACCCCCCCACAATCTGTTTTTTCATTCCTGCTTTTAGTTTGTTGTTTGCTGCTAAACTTGCTAATCAGTCTTACCAGAAGACAATCTCTAAAGATGAATGGATTTCATATGCTTTAGTGTTTGTGACCTTTGTTTTTATATTATATGTTGTTTGTTTAATTCTTGGATACTGGTTGTTGGTGCCTTATATATCTTAGGAGTTAGATCACAAGTTGTGTGTATAACTGCTAAAGCTTTTAACAATTCAGTCCTAATATTGAGTAGAATTTACTATCTTAAGATGTAAAGTGGTAGGGAAAAGTCATTTTTGCTTTTATCTAAATCAGTGGTCTTCAAGTATGTCTGAGGACCTGTGGGAGTCTTTTTCAGACAGATACGACTGAAGCGACTTAGCAGCAGCAGCAGCAGCAGCATGATGTCAAAACTATTTGTAGTTCGATTTGTAAATTATTTGTACTGATATTATTTGCCATTATTTGTACTGATGGTGCAGAAGCGGTGAGTGAGTCTGCTGATGCCTTAGCCAGAGATAAGGTGGTTTTACTGAACGGGTAATACTGAACAGGTTACTACAGGTAGTCGTGATGTTCTTACACACCATGCCTTCATAGTAAGTATCCTTGATGAATTGGAACAGGTGATGGATTTAGTAAATCTTGATTCTTGAGTGCACGTCTCTTTAGTATTTTGTGTGACGAAGTAGGAAGGTAATACGTACAAAGCCCTTCTGTTGAATCCTGGAGGATGATCATTTCCTTGAGGAAAACCACTCATTTCATTGTCTTGAGCTGTACTGCAAGTGCTGGTTTTTTCACAAACACCATTTTCCATTACAAGAATAACTGACAATGAACTGTGGTTATTAGCCTTAGATGTTTTCCTGATGTTGTCTTTAAAATTAACTACGTGAACCTGTCACTTCAAAGAAAGCAGCTCATCACTTTTCGTTGCCACTGACAAAAGTTAGAATTTGCAAGTGAAAATTGGAGTTTTGGAAAACTTATATTTGCTGCTTTGAGCTTGAGAGCTTCCCAATGCTTACAGCTTTTTTGATCAGATCTGTAGTGACATTGACACATGTGGGTTTTGGATAGTATATAAAGAATGTGTCTCTGTTTGGAAGATCTGTGTAACTCAGTGAAACAATAGTACTTAAAAAAGCTGTTCAAAATACAGACTAATGAGCTTTAGCATTAACAAAGTATGGAAAGGTCACTGACAGGATTTATAGATTCCACATTGCCTGTAATCTTTCATACTGCTTGTTGAGTTTTGGGGTAGAAATGATAGAATATCCATACTTGAGTGAAAAGGCTATGCGTGTAGGGACGCCTCCCTTTTCTGTATTTTTTTTCCCTACTATAAAACAATAGATTGAATGCAGAGCAGATGTGAGAATACAGATGTATTCTCTTAAGCCAGGCACTACTGCTGCTGCTAAGTCACTTCAGTCGTGTCTGACTCTGTGGGACCCCATAGACGGCAGCCCACCAGGCTCCCCTGTCCCTGGGATTCTCCAGACTAGAGCACTGGAGTGGGTTGCCATTTCCTTCTCCAATGCGTGAAAGTGAAGTTGCTCAGTCACATGGCTGAAGTGACTTAGCACACACAAGTAGACGCTAAAAGTTTTTTTTAGTTTGCCTTTCTAATACATTCAGTTCAGTTCAGTCGCTCAGTCGTGTCTGACTCTTTGCGACCCCATGAATTGCAGCACGCCAGGCCGCCCTGTCCATCACCAACTCTCGGGGTTCACTCAGACTCACGTCCATCGAGTCAGTGATGCCATCCAGCCATCTCATCCTCTGTCGTCCCCTTCTCCTCCTGCCCCCAATCCCTCCCAGCATCAGAGTTTTTTCCAATGAGTCAACTCTTCGCATGAGGTGGCCAAAGTACTGGGTTTGAGCTTTAGCATCATTCCTTTCAAAGAAATCCCAGGGCTGATCTCCTTCAGAATGGCCTGGTTGGATCTCCTTGCAGTCCAAGGGACTCTCAAGAGTCTTCTCCAACACCACAGTTCAAAAACATCAATTCTTTGGTGCTCAGCCTTCTTCACAATCCAACTCTCACATCCGTACATGACCACAGGAAAAACCTTGACTAGACGGATCCTTGTTGGCAAAGTAATGTCTCTGCTTTTGAATATGCTATCTAGGTTGGACATAACTTTGCTTCCAAGGAGTAAGCGTCTTTTAATTTCACATCATCAGTATTGGGGTGGAGGAGTCTTCAGTAATTTTTAAGAGTGCAGAAGGAGTCTGACAGTAGAACATTTGAGCCCTGTGTTGTAATTACAGGCAGAGTCGCTGAGTCATTGATTCCCCGAACACCAGAGAATGTCCAGTGATGGTTGCTGGTGGTGACTGCACGCTGGAGATTGAATAGGGATGACTTAGCTATCTAGTCTGGTAACTTAGGAATGAGTAAACTTGGTCTTGTAAACCAGATTGAATTTTTCTTGTTTATGATATGAAGGAAAAACACACCAAATTGAGTTTATCTTCTAAAATCAAAGTTTTGCCTATTAAAATATGTTCTATTTTTGTTACTTTTACTAGTTTAGAAATATAAATGTTAGTCTTGACTTCATTAATCAGGCTCTATACTCTGTTTTCCTGACGTTTTTCAAAGCCTTGTTGCATTTTATAAATCTTTGCTATTGAATTCTGGAATACTAGATTTTTTTTCTTTAACATAGCTTTGCTGAATCAGAAATGTGCTCTCTGTTACAAAGTAAAAAGCTCAAAACTCTCCTCATTACTCTCTGTCCAGACAGAGTGTTTACTGTTTTCTTCTTTCCTGCATCATTTCTTGTTTTCACTTCTTTTAAGCTGCCCTCTCTTTCCCGTGAAGTGCTATTAATATTATATTTTAAGTTGAGATGTTTAAGAAGGCCACACTCATTTCTTCCCAAACATTTTCATATGATTTGAGCTTTAGATTTAAGGTCACGTGGCAGGCTGCTTCTGGTTAACGTGTTCTTTCCTCTGAGTCTGCCCCTCCTTTTTGCAGTTGTCTCCCTCTTAGTGGTGACACTTCTGTTCTAGCTGCTTAGGCCCACATCCTTGCACCATCTGACCCTTGTCTCACTGTGCACGTCTGAGCCACAGCAGCCCCTCTTGGCCCTGCCTTTAGAAAATATCCGGAATCCCCACCACTGCTCACCATCTGCAGTCACTAGGTTTATTGCCTTGATCTTCAAAGTTAGATCTAAGTACTGCAGTATTTGTTCTGTGTCATTCAGAATAAAACCTGATGGTCTGCAGAGTTCAGTAGTTTTATCCAGTGTTTCTCTTACCTCATGCTCTCTCCCCGGTGCCGTCCCCTCCCCCTCCGCCCCCCCCCCCCGCCCCCGACTCCAGCAACACTGGCTTTATTTACTGCCAACTTTATTTGTATTTACTCCTTTATTTGTCTCCCTCACTAAGAATGTAATCTAAGTTTTTTACAACAGTATTTTCTGAACCTGAACTTATGTTTCCTGATTTCTAGTTACTGCTTCTCATAAATAGTGCTGTAAGCTTTTTGTGGAAAAATGTTGGATTTTTTTTGATAAATGTGTTTAACCAAAACCTTATCTTAAGGATGCAGGGAAGCTATCTATGCTGAAGTATAACTTCTATTTAACAATTATCATGATGCCAGAAGAGTCCATATCTGAAATAGCAAAAACTACAGATTGACTTCAATAATACGAGCAGCTGTTTTCCTTTTAGTAATACTTAGAGGATATGTCTTTTCTTTCCAGACATGCACATGATGGTGTCCAGGCCAGAACAGTGGGTAAAGCCAATGGCTGTAGCAGGAGCCAATCAATATACCTTTCATCTTGAGGCTACTGACAACCCAGGAGCTTTGATCAAAGACATTCGGGAGAATGGAATGAAGGTAAGAGCTTAGCGGTGACGTTAATGTTTTATACTATTCATTTTCAGAATTGGGAAGGTTTGGTGGAAGACCCGAAATGATAGGTGAAGAAGACCAGACGTAGACAGCTGTTCTTCAGCTTTGAAGCTAGGCTTTAAGTATAACATGTTTGTCAGATAAGATTAATACATTCTACTAATGTTTTCTAGAAATTGCTACCTTTTTGAAACATTTCCTTGTGATAACCATGTTGACTTAAAATTTACAGCTGAACAATTTATGTATGTATTCCATTCTTTAAGAATAGAGCTTCCTACTGGGCCTGATAAGCCACAATAATGTATTACGGAAATAGTTACTGATGTGATGTAGCAAATTTGTTTGTTACAGGTTGGCCTTGCTATCAAACCAGGAACTTCAGTTGAATATTTGGCACCATGGGCTAATCAAATAGATATGGCCTTGGTTATGACAGTGGAACCTGGGTTTGGAGGGCAGAAATTCATGGAAGATATGATGCCAAAGGTAAAAAGAAGTATTTGGTTCCGGAGTAAGGTTTTTTATTGTGTATATTCATTCAGTAAGCATGTATTGGGCTGCTTGTATGTTTGGGCTGCTTGTATGTTTGGGCTGCTTGTATGTTTATGCCTTGCTCTGAAGGCAGGGAAATGGGGGTGCCTACATATCATTGGAATATGGGATGAGAGATGCCCAAGAGATTCAGGTTTGGAGATCAGAAGAGATACCACATGTTAGTGTTGAGTTTTTGTTTCCAAAACCATTGGAAACTGTTCTGTAACCTTTAGATGGAATTTTCATTGAATATTGAGGGTTTTATCTTCGCCTTGTTTCTGTGAACTATATTTTCGGCAAATCCATGACAAATTCAATGCCATTTGCCAAATAGAACAAAGCTTGCTTTTATGAAAGTTTGTTTCAGTATATTAAGATGGTTTTCCCCAGTCATAACTTTTATTGATATAAAGTTACTTGGTGAGACATTTGGAGTCATATTTTAGTGGCCATTTCATTTTTGTTTGGTGTGCTTTCCCTCTACCTGTCCACTTAGGAGTCATTTATTTCCTTGTGTATATCTAGGTTCATTGGTTGAGGACCCAGTTCCCATCTTTGGACATTGAGGTGGATGGTGGAGTAGGTCCTGACACTATCCATAAATGCGCAGAGGTGAGACTGCTCCTTGACGGCAACCTGGACCAATTTCCTATCAAATGTAATGCCAGGACAGGTCTTATCTACCAAAGAGATTTCCCCTGTACTTCCTAAATAGTCTTTCTTTCCTGGAAAAGTATTTGTTTGTTTAAATGTAAAACTAGGAAAGTAAATAGTAAGTCCTGGCTACCTCAGTAATGATGAAAAAATTATTTGAAAGAGGAATGTGCTGACTACAAGCGTGTGTAATATCATTGAGAAGTTCCAAGGCCTTTGAGACAGTTTTCCAAAATAGGGAATCTTCCTATTTTGTGTGTGGGTTTTTTTTTTGCTTCCTATTTTTGCTTCCAATGTTTTGTATAAATGTCACACACTTTTCTGCTTGATACTGTGATCAGTATGGAGATGACACTGGACAGACAGTGAGCATATATCTTTTGACCCCTGTAGAATTCATTTTTACTGAACTGTGCTTTGTCATTAATGCTGTTTCTGCTTACATTGAGACATATTAAGTTGTAACGCTAGAAAACTAATATTTCATTTTTATGAGGAACATTGTTGGACAATGCACTGTATCATAGCACAGCAGTGTCTCTCTCACTGGAGAAATTTTTCTCAGCTTCAGCAGTTCTCTCAATGGTCCCCCTTTCTTTCAGCTCTGAATCATATAACAGATTGGATTTTCCTCCCCGAGTCAAATCTCAGATAAATTTGAACTCATTTTTATAAGTTTTTACTCGGTTTTACTCTTTGATTTCATATTGAAAAACATCTTGAAAATCTTTTTTAAGCCACCTCAAAACCATTCTGGAATGCAGTGAAGCATACATAAGAATATGTTCCATTTCTACTGGCATCAACATGAGAAGATACTTAAATGTAGTGTTGCCATATTTTATGGATTATCTCACATTTTAACAGTAATTGTCCTTTTAGACTGTCTGCAAATTCCTCTACATAGTTCAAAGATGAAAAGATTGATTTTTTTTTTTAGGAGCTGAGGGGGCATTGGTACATATGGGGAAAACTTTAATAGAGGTGAAGATGAAAGGTTTTAGATTAAACCTTATCTCAGTGTTCGCAGAGATGCACTATAGTTTATTTAGAAGGGGGTTGAAAAGAAAGAAAGTGAAGTCGCTCAGTCATGTCCGACTCTTTGCGACCCCATGTACTGTAGCCCACCAGGCTCCTCCGTCCATGGGATTTTCCAGGCAAGAATACTGGAGTGGGTTGCCATTTTCTTCTCCAGGGGATCTTCCCAACCCAGGGATTGAACCCGGGTCTCCTGCATTGCAGGCAGACGCTTTACTGTCTGAGCCACCAGGGAAGCCCTGAAGAAGGGGGTTAAGGGTTACCAAAAAGACAATGTTTCTTAGACATGTTTAAAAATAATTTCACATCCTCTTTTAAGCATTTCAGCTTCTTTCTTCATTGAACTAGCTGCTTAAGTATGTTCATCTTGAAGTGGCTTTTATACAGTTAAAGTGCTGACTGCCAGCTATAAGGGTAGAAACTCTAGTCTGGGAGTTCTGTTTCAGGTTTTTCCACATCTTCCTTTGAGGCGTAACCTAAAGTGTTTACTTCTTTCAGGCAGGCGCTAACATGATTGTGTCTGGCAGTGCCATTATGAGGAGTGAAGACCCCAGATCTGTGATCAACCTGTTAAGAAATGTTTGCTCAGAAGCTGCTCAGAAACGTTCTCTTGATCGATGAAACAACAAGGACCCCAGTGTTTCTGCTTAGGAGCTCTCCTTTTTACTGGAAAACAAGAATATTGACTACCAAATCATACCACAGTTGAGGCAGTGCTGCTTTTCTGAGCAATTACTCATCCCAGTGACTAAAATCCATTATGCAGAATGTTCCAAGAGGTTAGAAATTGGTGTGTATAACTACATTTTTAGTGATGGAATTGAAAGATTAATGTGATAAAATACCATTTTTACTGGGAGGCTTGATTTTTATGAAGAGTAAAAATATGGCTGTATAAAGGTTACAAGCAGAAAAGTGTCTTAATGCCTAAGGAAGGCATGTTAGCGACTATGAAAAAAATTTTTTTTCTGAATTTCTAAAAAGAATTTTCTTTGGTTTCTTTACTGTTTTCTGAAAGCAAAGGAAGTTCTTCAGTTTTTCCTGTTTGTCATTTTTTGTGTGTGATAACTAAGTTTGCATCTGATTAGGAATGGCATACTTACTCTCCTAGTTTCAAAAACATTTATTTTTTACTTTGCACCTTATATTTGATATATTAAAAAAAAAAAAAGTGTATTATGAAGCCCAGGGATTTTCAAGTTGTCTGTTCTAAAATATGAGCACAAGTTTTATCAGGGTATTTTGTTAGCTGTCCTAGAAGGACAGAGTATTCAGTGATCTCTCCCCCCCACCCCGTTTCCCATTTTTTTTAATTATACACACTATTCCTAAGGACATAAAAAATGTTTTGCTAGCTCTATGCTAAAAAAAGAAAAAAGGCCTCTATTTAGAAGTAATATTAAGTTGAATCCTGACCCTTCTGTTTGTTTGATCTTAGCAAACCAAATCAGCCAACCTCTTTGAGTTTCTATTAATTGATTTATACATTGAATGTAATTATGAGAGTGTGGTATTGTATTGAGGATTGAAAGATTATTATATATGTAAAGCTTCCACTATTCCTAGAATTGTAAGGGTGTGGAATTGAACATGCCAAGGCAAGGAAGCTATTAGATAAATTTGTTTTGAGGAAGATTATAAAGTACATTGATACAATCTCACTAAACCTACAGTCAGTCCTATGAATGGTAAAACAGGTGTGTTTGTCCCCGTTAAAAAAAAAAAAAAATGATACTGAAACTCATCAACAGGCTGGTACAATGGAAAGAATCCAGGAAAGCATAGGATTTCTGTTCTGTACTCTTTTTTTATAGATGGAGCACTTAAGAGGTGGATTAAGCAAAGGAAGCTTAATTGTCTTATTTCTAGTCTAACTTTAAACTAGAAAAACCAATTGCTAAGAATATTCTGCAACTAATGACTTTTGACTCCAAGGATATATATTTTATTAATCCAAGAAAGAAAGACCAGGTAGGCTAATATATGACAAGGTACAGATTTAATCCTACACTATTTATTATTGTGTCCCAAATTACAGTTTGACAGTAGATATGTATTACCTACTTCATTCTTGTAAATACTCTTGCTATGAAATACACATGGCAAGAAATAACAGGACCAATGTCATTAAACTTTTTCAGGCTACTATGAGTTTTGAGAAATAAGGTTTGGAAAATAGGAATGTTAACACTTTAAAGCATGGAATAGAGCTTCCTTGGTTTCTTCTGTTTTCTCAAGGTAAAATTTTATTTCTTACTGTTCGTTTTTATTTTGGCTTAGGAAAGGCTTTGCCACACAGCTAGGAGACGACGAGGCGTGTAGAAATAGACACAGACAACACGGCATATAGAAATAACTTTTTAATTAAAAACTTACATAGATTATAATATCAGACATGACAAAAAAATTGAGTTTATTTGCCTGGACAACTTGGGTTTGTTCTTTTTTTTTTTTTAATGTACAGTAAAACTACAAGCAAAAATTTGTCAGTATTGAATTGGAAATTTTTTCTTTAAAGAGACCAGTATAATTTCCAGTCTCTAACAAAAACTTACTGTCAGATCCCCCAGATTAGGCCAGGTGGCTAGGATTGTCAGTTATATGGGTACTACAACTTGAATAACCTGTTCTACATGAGAAAAGTGATTCATATAAATTGTCCTCAATTTTTACATAGGAAAAAATAATGTAATAGTGTCAAAAGAGATTTTACTTTATATATACTCCAGTATCCAATACTGAACTATTAAGAATTTTAATTCTCTCTCTAGGATACAAGTAAGAATAGATGCCTATTTGAATAGAGTAAGCAATGGTAAGGAGTGACCAAATGAACTAGAAGTACAATAATATACTAATGGCAATTTCCTGTTTGTTACTCATTTTAAGTGGGATGTTTATGAGATACATAAAGCTCAAATCTTAAAAGATGTGATACTTTTAAAATACACTAATATTTAACGCGCCATTGCTTTTCTTATTCTGTTAGGAGTGAATAGAAAATAACCTGTGTTTAACCCAACAGATTATCAGTGATTTCAAATAAAGTGTATTATGTTACCTGGTATAGAAATTTCCATAAATAACTTCTATTAAATATCTTTTTTCAAGTCTGGACTACTAGGAAGGGATGTTTCTAGATGTCCAATATCATTGGAAATCTGTGCTTCTTTATAGTGCAGCTGATATTTCATGGGATAATTCATACATGCATTTTTCAAGTGGAATGGTCACTGCCAGTGCTTTTTAAAACTACTTAGATGTGTATATATATGCATGTATACTCTATACACGCATATTTTTATATTCTTATTTCTGAGGCAATTTAAGATTAACCATTTGTATAGAAAAAAAGGAGCTGTCATTTGATACACGGGGGTGGCGGGGGGGGGGGTGGGGTTTGGGTGTTAAGTTGTTTAAAAATTATTTACCCAGTAATGTGATTTGACAGCAAATTACAGCAGTTAATTTTCTGGTACTTGTGATTTGCATCAAACACAAATGACTAGCACTTGTTGGTCAGTGAAAAGCTAGTTACTTGTGGTTTCAGGAAGGAAAATGACACTAACTTGCCTGTTTCATAAACAGCATAAAAGGTTAATGTGCACTATATGCTCTTATTCTGGAACTGAGACTGGAGGGGCTGGACAACAGGGCTTGCTTTTTTCTCCTGTTTTCCCATTCATTTACAGTTTTCTTCACTTGTTCCCTGTCACCTATTTTTTTTAACATGAGTAAGTCCTAGACCAAGGGTTTTGTACTCTTCCATTCCATCTGCCTGCCTTTTTGGATGGTGGCCATTCTCTGGTGCACTGGTGCAGAAGACTTCACCGTGGAAAGCTGGGCTTGATCTTTCAACCTGATCATTTTTTTCATCTTGGCATAGTAAAGCTTCTGTGTCTTCATCCTTCAGTGGAAAAGTCCGTCGTTCCCACCACAAAGACTGAAAGAGAAAACATGTTCAGTTTCAGCTAATTTAAGTTCATATCTCAGATAATCTGTAGATGTCAATTTTGTAATAACCATTGGTCAGTACAAATTCTTATTTGGTCCTAAGTATCCAGCAACTTAAAGTGGGACATACTGAGGATTATTTAATAGGGACCTTTGGGAATTATTTTTTTACTTTGCCTCTTCCAAGAAGAGGGAAATGGTGCCATTAGGGAGTACTGGTCCTCATTTTAAGGCTAGGTGCATGTTAGGGAAATTCCCTTAAATGTGTTTGGGTCATCTACTTCAGTATCTCCATTTTCATTCCATCATTATTATAGACACCTATTAACTTTTCTTTGAGCTTTCTATGATTTGCCTCTTAAATTCTATTATCTCTACTCTCTTGATTCTAGACATTCTTCTTTTCCAATATCTACTGATGAAAAACAGTGCAAGAGCTGTATAGATGCAGTGTAGAAAGCACTCCTATTGAGGTTAAAACTGGACAAATGGGGAGACAAACTCTTTTCTAAGGGGAAGAGAAATAACTAACCTTTCCATGTGCCAGGTAACATTCTATTTAATCCAATTAGGTTTGTAATAAACTTTGATAGAATTCCCTTTTTCTAACAATAAGTGAATAGGTGGAATTAGGTTTTGGCATGTTACATAAAAGGGCTTCCCCGATGACTCAAGCAGTAAAGAATCTGCCTGCAATGCAGGAGACACAGGTTCGATCCCTGGGTAGGGAAGATCCCCTGGAGAAGGGAATGGCAACCCACTCCAGTATTCTCGCCTGGAGAATTTCATGGACAGAGCAGCCTGGTGGGGCGATAGTCCATGGGGTCGCTAAGAGTTAGACATGACTGAGCACACACATACATGTGTTTCATAAAAGGGGGAAGTATCTGTAGTTAGTGATGGAACTTGAATGCTGGAATATGGATCCTCTGGTTCCTACACCCAGCCTTCTGTACTGGACTGTTGCACTGAATGTGTTACGTAATGATGAATCCTTTGTCAGCAGCAAACAATTCTATAAACAAGTTTTTGAAAGTCAATTAAGGAAGTTTTAACAGTTACATAGAATACTCTCACCTTGGTCTCTTGACTCAGTGAAGGTGAGCCGTGTGCACTGGGAGCCTGGCTCTCTGAAGGAGGCTCAGCAGGACTCCCCACTGTGCAGTGCTGCCCACCACTGAAATCATAAGGGCAGTCTTTCAAAAGTAGATCTTGTCCTTCAACATTTTTAGGGTAAGCTCTAGCAAGAAAATCAAGAAAACATTTTATAAACAACCTAAAGTGTAGTTCATAAGTCCATTTAACTTGGTAACTTCTTTAAACAGTTCTGCCCAAAAGATTTTTAAAAATTCATCTGCTGATTTTCCCCATGTTATCCTCACATCTCAAAGGCTTTTATTTAAATGGTACTTCAGGGAATCTTGCCAAATTATTATAAGTAGTTTTGTTTGGTGGTATTTTTTGTTTGTTTTCCAGAAAACAGGAAAAGATAGTTAACTTGACTCTTATCCCGAGTTCCCTGAGTATCTATGATTATTGTAATGTCATCCATGAAGAACTCAATTCACATTTTCCTGTGTACTTCTGGAAAACTGTATCTCTGTAATGTAGAGAAAGTTGAGAATAGAATCTCAGGTATGTTAGGATAACTCTTAGAATAAGGATCAACAACAAATCATCTGAATATCTTGACTTAAACAGAGAAATGTGTTTTAAACGTGTGAAATGAGGCCCCCACACTACAGTGACTACTAGGTTTCAACATGATCTTATGTTTTAAGTTTTGACTATATCAAAAAATAGTCCAATTAAACATAAAATATCAGGGTTTTTCTCAAATACATTATGTTTTTAGGATTTATTCCCCCTTCCTTCAAAGTCATGTTCAAAGTATTTCAGGCTATTTGCTTTTTACCCTAGATAGGTTTTTAAGGGTCTTTTTTTGGTTCTTTTTTAAGAAAAATACTTTTGAAGTAGTTGTGTTACAGCTCACTCAGATTCTAATCACTAGTGTTAGGTCCACCATTATAGTACACTGAAATGACCTTTTTATGGAGAATTTTCACATTATTTGCTCAGTTAAGTCTATTACCGATGCTGACAATTAGCATGAGAAATAGAGTGGAGTAAGACACAAAACTCTTCATCATGTAAGTAGCCTGAGTATAGTTCAACACCTGCCTGCTGTTTCTTCTCTGCCACTTGCTTTGTTCCCATAGTGACCATCTGGCTTGCTCCTTCTCTTCATACTTTTTGTGTCTTAGGGAGAAGACTTCATCAGAGAGATTTTCTATCTGGAGTTAGAAATGAAAAGTTTTGCTTTGGTCAGAAACATTCTGAAATGAGAACAGGTGTCACAGTTCCTCATAAAGAGAACAATAGGAAGAAAACAACAATAAATGCAGTCTAAGTCATGAGAACATATGAGAGGAGATTCAGATTCCTAAAAAGAGGAGTTTGAAACTTTTTCACCTCCGGGTCATGTTTGAAGACTTACCTAGAGTTCTTAATAGGTACCCTGAATACACATAGGTTCACAATGGTTTTTTTTATATTTACATAAAATATCCTTCATGCTTTATTCATTCAAACCTTTGTATTGATTGCTTCTTACGGAGTATACTGTTGATGAAACATAGTAATATCAAGGAAAGTAAAACTGAGATACGGGAATTAGTTTAATAGATTTCTAAAGCTTTGGTTGTGGTGTTTCTGGCTAGAATCATTCTGAACTAGGGTGCATTAAAAGAGGGAAAGGCATTAAAAAGCAAATTTTGGTAGCTGAAAAATGATATCAGTTGGCATAGAATGTAATAGAAACAATGTCTTTTACATAATACTGCCTCTTCAGACTGTCACTTTGGAATTAGTTTGGCTATATAGTATTTTTCTCTATAATTTTTCTTGTCTTAATGTAAATTTTATCCTTACAGGTCCATAGTCCCTTTCCTGTGGTTCCAAAAATCTGGAAAAAAAAAAAAGTTTTCATAATTCATTTGGTGACACAGCCTGATTTGAAAATGATGTGAGGTTATTGTACTTCCTATGAGTATTTCACTGTAAAACTCAGTATTGATTGAGAACTGCCCTAGACTCCCATACAAGACTAAATTTCATGCAGAAAAATATGACTAATAGTGGAAGTGAATACAGATACTCATGTAAGTTCAGTATTTCAACAACTCATGTATGGAAATGGTATGTTTTATTTTTGCTTTTGTTTATTTTTTATGCATGTTGTCTTTGTAGGCAAATTTGTACAACACACTTTCCTAATCAAATTAATACCTTTAGTGAGGAACTTTTCATAAGTTTTGAAAATAAAAAATCAAAGAGGGCTTATAGTTCCATTTAGTTCCTCAAATGTCAAATTAAGCACATGGAAAAGAAATTAAGCAGTCTTCATAATAAGTGCAATTATCCCATGAGTGAAAGGCAACTTACCTCTTCTTCACCTAAATCATATTCATCCAAAGGCTGAAGAACAACCATCCTCCAGCTGTTGAAGATAGAACCAATTTCAAATAGCTTTTCTTAATCTATCTAAATGTAGCAATTTTATTCTATAAGCACAACCAATATAGTAGTGTTTTCTTTCTTTGGGATTTCCATAATTCAACTGGTTGTAGTATTTTAGTACTTCATTTTTCAAAAGAGACAAAATACTTGTACCATGAGAAGGGGACAAGGAGAAGACGAGGCTTTGCTTTGGGCCTTTCAATAAACAGTCTCTTCTACATAGTTGCATTTTATATCTAAGAATGTACTAATTTTGAAATGAGTTAGTGGTATGCTGATAAACTGGCACAGAAAATAAAAAGGAAAAAAGCTGTGATTTATAGCATTTGCCAGTTTGTTTGTGTGAAGACTCCCATCATGGCCTCGCATCACAGGACTTGTATATTAAAAACCAGGTCAACCAGCGAGCTCCAGCCTACCACTGGAAACTGGAAAGACTGTTGCTATAGAACTTGTAACCACCAAGTGTTGTTTTTACTTAATATACAGTGTATCAACAGATTCTCTGTAGGAATTCCTCTAATACTTGCTAGAGTATTAGGAGTTCTCTCACTGCCTCAAAGCAATTATGAATAAAAGGATCAATTTAGCTAGAATAGAGATGGGTAGGAATAACTGCAGTTGTCATCAGCTGTCTTGTTTCCATCCTTTTCTATATCTACTTCTTGGTTCCAGATTTATAATCTTGAAAGTGCTTTCATTATCACTAAAAAATTTGACTAAGTTGGCTGCCAGGAGATAGATCTGTGTATGGTATTCAAGGACATCCACAACCTGGTTCCAGTTTACTTTTGAGCCTTCATTTCGTTTATCACTCTAAACAAAACCTTAGTCTCTGGCTTAGCCTTGCATGATTGCTCCTGTGCCTGAGTTATGGTCTTCCTGTGTGAACACACACTTTCTCCTTCTGCCCCACTCCCTTTTCCTAATACACTCCTAGGTCTTCCCACTCTTCTTGATATTTGACGTGTGTATTGCGGACCTGGAGATACATGAGAATATTTTGTTGTCACAGGAGTGGTAGTTGCTTTCTTTGAACTCTGTGCAAATCTCCATTTTAAAGAGCAAAGATCGTTAATGGAATTATTTACATCCCTAAAGTACCTTTTAGTGCCATGTACACCATAGAAGACTAAATGTTGAATGAAAAAATACTCAAAAGTACTAAAGTAAGTAAATCTTAAGAATTTCCCTTTCTTATTAAAACCTGAGAAATAAAGCTGCGTTACTATATGGCATTATTTTTCAGCATGAGTAATGTAAAGGTTTCTTTCACTGTCTTCCCTCCATGTAACCATATAAATGGGATAAAGGCAGAAAGCAGCATCTTGTTTACGTTAAATAAAAATTTTAACTTCACTGAAAGTTATTCAAGAAAGGAAAATTAAAGGATGTAAGTATACATACCTTGGAGTAAGTATTTCCTTATATTGGAGCTTCTCTAATTTAGCTGGGGCCACTAACGACATGGGGATCACAATATTATCTATATCATAAGAGCTCTCACTTCGCAATCTTCGTCGTGCCGTATTCTGCAAGACAGGATTACAGTAGTTTGACAACAGTTTTGGTTATGTATGCTGATACTCCTTTTATGAGTATATAAAGAAAATATGGAGTGCCTCTAAGTTTTATAAATATATTATAAAATCTGACCATAAGATATTAAGAAAAACAAATATACATAACTTCTATGAAACAGTACATTTGTGTGTGCACACATTCAAGTCTGTTTTTAAAACCATTAAAAAATATGAATGCCTTAAAATACAAAACTCTTAGCAGAAAAGGTACTCTAAAGCACCCTAAATGACAGTGAAATCTTTGAGCCAACTCGTTTTTATTAGGAAGAACTATGAGGTAAAATGTTTGGTGAGCCATTTAATGAAGATTATTTTTACAGTCTTCATTTATGTGTTCCTAGGCCCTGAGCGTCATGCTGTTTTTCTAAATCCGCCCATGTTTTGACCTCTGCTCCCGACCAGATAACAAAACACAAAACAATGTAAGAATAACACAAGTGCTGGATTCTTACTTAGCCTCACTAGTTTTTAACACACACAAAAAAACCATAGTCAAGAATTAATGAACAATTAGCTCCCTAATAAAATTTAATCAATATATTGTTTCTTAGTAAGATAATTTAAATACGCTAATTATGTGCTAGTAAATAAAGCTGTTAACAAAATATCCTGTTTAGGTCCCCCCCCACCACCCACCAGATGCGTGAGCTTAAGTCTGTAAAGCAACTTGAAAGTTCACTGTCCAAAAACCTACTTGTGATGATGAATTCTGGGTTCTGGATAGAACATTGACATTAGTAACTGCAGTAAAAGTGCTTTGGGATCCTGGTTCTGTGCGCTGAAAAGCAAATTCTTCAAATCTAGTTCTTTCTCCTGCCATGGAAAGACCATTGAGAGTGTCATACATTAAATGTAACTGGAAAGTATCAGAATTTCTGTTTTCCTAGTTTGGTAATGTGAGTCTTGATCAGTTTATTGATTTTAATTTTTTAAATTCATGTATCAAAAAACAAAACGAAGGAAATTTTATAAAAATCTCAGTCACACTTGCCATTTTCTGGAGTCTTGACAGTTTATACCCAGTATATCATTTCTTTAATCTCATCTCCCTTTACTATGTTCGTGCTTTCTGTAACTCTTATTCAGCTGTTGAACTTCTAAGATTTACCTGGTAATTTTCTTCTCTAGTTTTTCATTTTTAAAATGTCTTTGACTTTATGATCGACTTTTTGGAAGATTTTCTTAACTTCTGACTTGATTTCTGAGTATGTTTCTCTATTAAAGTACTAATTTCTAAAAGTTCTTGTTTCCTTTTACTCTGTTTTTAAATAACACCCTATTTCAGGAATGAAACTTTCAAGATACTGATTATAAGATTATTTCCAACTTTATTTTCTGTTTTCTTCCGTGTTCCTTTTTTCCATTTGTTTTGGGTCTCTATTTGTGCGTATATGTTTATTCTCATACTGCCCTTGTTTATATTACCACATATCTTGAAAAATAACTTCCTGTGTAACATAAAATTTAATACAGTCTATATATTATTCCAGTTGTTTAAAAACATCCTTTCTAGCTAGCTGTTTATTCAAATCGGTATCCATGCATTAAAAATGGTTGTTGCATACAGAGCTGTCTAGTTCCTTTGTAGTATAGCATTTTACCTGTGGTGTTCTTGTATTCATGTTAAATCCACCATGTATAATATAGTTCAGTACATCTTGGGTATAGTTTCTAATTTATTGGGTATACTGACATACTGTACCTAGGGCATACTTCACTAACGTACATAATGTTAGAGCCTCTAGAACAATGAATAAGATCCAACAGAGTATACAGATTATTTGTTATTTAATACACATCATCCCAGTTAAGTTTTGTGTTACTAGCAGAGTTCTAGTTTCAAAGGTATCTCTCTTCATCTTGGCACTGTAAGGTCTTAAGGGCAATTCAGCTAGGTGGCTGAGTTACTTAGATGCATCTCATCCAGTTTATCAAAATTCTGAAGAAGCTGCAGCAAATCAGCATCTCCACAAAAGGAACCAGGTATGGTAATCTCTAAAGGACAACCTTGTACTAACACGTTCTGAGTCCAGAGCACAGTGCTAGAGACTGAAGTCCCATCCAGGAGAACAGTTGGTAGAAAATAACTCCGGTTAGGAAACATAGGAAGGAAATTCTTAATTTCCATAAAGTGGATGGAATCCCAGTCTACATAATTCTGAATTGACGACATGAATTTGCTGTTTGGTGTTCATAGAACCATGGATGTTTTGTGTAATTAGTGACTTCTGGGTTATTACTTCCATGAGGCAGGGCTTTTGGAGATCAGAATTTTATTATTTTCAGTTTTTACTACTGGTGCTCATGTCCTCATTTGAACTTACCTATTGCTGTTTCACTCAAGTGTCTTTTCTTTCTTCCCTGTAATAGCTGCACAGAAGATTCTGACTCTATTTGAGGCTTGCATATAGAGGAATATCCATTTCTCCATTGATTCAGAGAAGTATTACGTACTAAAATGGAAAGAAAAATGAAATTTTAGTTCCTTAACACAAGTATGATGAACATGTTAACTTGCTTTTACTTTATAACATTGCAGAATATTGATATACCAGTTCAAAATGACATAAATAACATATGAAGATGAAATACCCCTAAGCTGAAAATAATAGAGTAAGATTTATTAAAAACATCTTCATGAAGTGCCCCAATTCCTATAGTTTCTCCATTATTTGAAGAGGAAAGGTGATCTCTTCTGTCTTCTAAGTTAGGAACTTTTACAGAGAAGATATGTTCAGATCTGTAAATCTTGACTGAACTTCCTCTGAATCATTAAGTTAGTTTATGCTCACCCTTAGATCTGGTAACAGTTCAGGACTAAGTAAGATTACAGAATCATAAGAGACTGGGATCTCTTGAGAGCAATAACCAGATTTCATCAAACTCTTGACAGTGCCTAGTGCCATTCTTTTTAAAGCAATGAATTTTTAAAACTTTGAAGTCATTTAATATCTATCTGCATCAGCTGCCTGAACTGTAAAATAGGGATAATAGCTATTGTGGGATTATGAGGATTGAGTGAGTTAATTCCTGTAGTGGTCACTAGAAGGATTTCTGACCTAAGTATGCAATAAATGTTAGTTTCATCATTACTGTTTTCTGTCTAAACCCTATATTTGCAATGCTGGATTAATAACCAAATTGGCTTCTTTTTTTGAAATGTTTGGAGATGTGGAAAGGATGGCTTAAGTGACAAATTCTAACCAACACTGAAAAAAAGAGTATGGATGGTCTGCCAACAGTGACAGCGACTAAGATTTCATGATGGCAAAGCACCCTAAAAATGATAGACAAAACTTTTACACATAGATGCACAGATCTACACATTTACATCCATATTAGCATGTTAAAAAATGAAACTTTTAAGTAGAACAATTTCTGAACAATCTCTGAAAGCCTAATACCTTAAGAAATTTGAAGAGCAAACTGCAAAAGCACAAGAGAGTACTGCCGCAAAAGTGTGATCATCAAAGGAGCTCTGAATCTGGAGGAAAGAAACAATTACCTGTAGTAGAATTACCTGTAGAATGACTACACATACTAACACAGCCAGGATCCTTGAAGCTTCAGCAGAGAAATGGATGGGTGGATAGATAAGGCAATGCCCAGGTGCCCCACTTTGAAAACATGTCCTGCCCATCCATAACTGCCTCTGAAAACAATACTGAGTGTAAATTTTTTCCTCTTCCATGAGGAGGATCTCAAGCAGTGGCGAAACAATCTTAACAGTCAACACGAACTTTAGAGATGAAAACACAAGACTCCAACAAGAAGTAATAGCAACAAGTGTAAAAGTTTTCTCAAGAAATATCTAATGGGTTCACAGAATACAAATTTACAAGTCTTCAAAATAATATTGCCAAGAGAAAGGCAAAAGGCCTCTCCAAAGAGACCTCAGAAATGGAAAGGATAATTGAACACAATCACTGCTCATTGGCCTGAATAACAGAATGGATATAACTAAAAATCAAGATCAATGAATTGGAACAGTAATTCTAAAACTCAAAGGAACAGTGATGGAAACAGGAAAAAAATTTCTGGACGAGGACAAACCAAAAGAGGGTAAAAAATTGGAAAGGATAGAATGAATGAGAGGCAATATTGGAAGAAGCAATAACCAAAAATATTTACACAATAGTAACCCTAAGGTTTCAGTAACTCGAGCATCAAAGCAAATGGGGGGGAAAAAACCCAAACATCAGTATGAAGACATCCTAAAAATTACCAGAGAAGGGGGAAATTATCACAAAGGAGTGAGAATCAGATTGACATAAAAGCAAATGCAGGAGAAAAATGGTGACTTAAAGCATTCATGGAAAACTAAACAAGATCCTAAGGTTTCTACCTACTCCCTCAAAGATTTCTACCCAAGAAAAATAATGCAGAGAAAAATGTTAAATAGTAAATAACATAGCAGGCATAATTCTAAAGTTCATTTCTACAAAGGTGTATCTAGAATTGTGAGTTGGGTTTTAAAACACCTGGCATGTATTGGTGTTCCCACAGTGTCCACCACTATTGTTTTCCAGAGTATTTTCAAGAAAAATCCAGGTAAATTCAACCCATCTCTTCTAAAGGAATTCACCACCCACCTTGTCTCATAAAAGCACATCAGACTTTGTGAAGAAACCTTAACCTTTACTAAAGTGATCCTTTTAATTTAATTTTATTCAAAAGTTTCATTACACTTTTCTCCCTCTTACTCTTTGGTAATTTGTAACATTATAATGGACTCTTGAAATAGGAAATATAATTCAGAGTGTAACACACATTCTCTTTACCTATGCTCATTGTAGTAGTAACCCCAGCCTTTCAGCTTGCTTACCCAGATCCGAATTCCATCCTAAAATATATTTTGACCCAGTATCTCTCATATTCCCTGTCTTCCCTTCCTCCCTTTCATTTATAGAGAGCCAATTACATGCCAGGCATGTAATTTGATTTTTTAAAAATATAACTTGCTACAGGGATTTGGGGAAAATAATTGATTAGGAAGTTGATTATTTCCCCAAATAATTGATTTGGGGAAAATAATTGGTCAATTTGTTTTGATCAATCAAAATGATTGATTTCCTAATCAAAATAATTGATTAGGAAAATAATTGATTTCCCCAAATCAATTTGGGGAAAATGATTATTTGATTAATTGAAATCAAATAATTGATTTCAGCAGTATAGATAAGGGCTCATTAATTTGGACTAAACTGGTAGAAATACAGAGGAGCAGGTTTGAAGCGTAAGATCACTGATGGTGGGGTTTAGATAAGGTAAGCGCAGGTAAAGAAGGCTGAGCCTTAGGGTTCTGACCTGTGTGGGTTGTTGCTGTTTCTGCACTTTAAACTTTTTATTTTGACATAATTTCAGACTTACAGAAAACCTGCAGTAACAACAAGTGCCACTTTAATTCAGATTCCCTAAATATTATCATTTTACCACAATGGCTGTCAATGAAATTAAGTTGCTGACATGATGCTTCTCTATTCTAAATATGCCAGTGTATAAGGGCATTCTCTTACATAGCCACACAACTATCAAAACCAAGAATTAATGCTGTTAGCTAACTGTATAACTTACTCAAATTTCACCAGTTAGTCCTGTAATGTTCTTCACAGAAAATCCTGTATTCAGTGAACAGGTTTCTGTTTCCTCATATCTGAAATAGTTCCAGTGTCTAGTTTTTCATGACTGAATATTTTGATGAGTATAGGCCCTTAAGTTGGCTTTGGTATTTTCTCACCACTGGCAACTACACAAATCTTCAATTTTTTGTCTTTTCTCTACTTTGTTGTTAGCTGAAATGAGTAGTTGTCAAATTGCTAACTCTAATGCACAGTATAGGATAAATCCAACATCTGAGGCAAAGCACAAAACCATCTATTTACCTTCAATTTACCCTGCAAGAATAACAGGCTATGACAAGGTATGCAGTTGTTTCCATTTTAAAATCTTACATATAATGGGCCAACAGCATCTGAACCACCTGGGACCTTGTTAGAATCTCAGACCCCATTCCAGACTTACTGAATTAGAATCTGCATTCTAACAATAGCCCCAAAGTAATTTGCACATTAAAACTTGAGAAACAGTGATTTGGAACACTTGACTTTTCCTCTAGATTCCAGTTAAGTATTACATAAAGCTACACTTGGCATCACCATCTTACTGGAGTTCCTTTTTGCCCTTTTCCCATCACCCTTAACCTCTCTTCCTCTGCTGTCCACTAGGCAGTGTACACACTCATCCTCTTTTTTAGAATATTTTTATCATGTTGGTACCCATAATATCATTTAATAGTCATTTGTGTGTCTGCTTCTATCATATAATTTAACTTCCCATGATTCACCTTTGATTTTTCAGCGCTTAATAGTCTACTTGGCACAGAGAAGGTGGTCAATTAATACTGGGTTCTAGTTTTACTCAGTATTTATTGACCACCTTCTCTGTGCCAAGTAGACTATTAAGTGCTGAAAAATCAAAGGTGAATAGCTGGGTTCTAGTTTTACTAGAACCAGTGTTCTTGCCTGGAGAATCCCAGGGACAGGGGAGCCTGGTGGGCTGCCGTCTATGGGGTCGCACAGAGTCGGACATGACTGAAGCGACTTAGCAGCAGTTTTGCTCTGGAGAAGGCAATGGCACCCCACTCCAGTACTCTTGCCTGGAAAATCCCATGGACAGAGGAGCCTGGTAGGCTGCAGTCCATGGAGTCATGAAGAGTCGGACACGACTGAGTGACTTCACTTTGACTTCACTTTCATGCATTGGAGAAGGAAATGGCAACCCACTCCAGTGCTCTTGCCTGGAGAATCCCAGGGACAGGGGACCCTGGGTGGGCTGCCGTCTATGGGGTCGCACAGAGTTGGACACGACTGAAGCGACTTAGCAGCAGCAGCAGTACTCAATTCTACAGAAAAGAAAAACTAGTGACCAGCTATTTAAGACACATGAAATTTGGGTTGAGAGTGGGAGGGAATGGGGAAAGTAGAAAAGGAGAGTAAAAGTTGCTCACTTGTCCGACTCTTTGTGACCCCTTGGACTGTACAGTCCATGGAATTCTCCAGGCCAGAATACTGGAGTGGGTAGCTTTTCCTTTCTCCAGGCGATCTTCCTAACCAAGAGACTGAATCCAGGTCTTCCACATTGCAGGTGAATTCTTTACCAGCTGAGCCACAAGGGAAGTCCAGGAAAGGACAGATTGGTACACAAAAAAGTACTGATTTGCCTAAAGTTACAGTGTAAGTTCGATGCAGGAACCAGGATACTCAAAAGCCGGTGCTCTGGGACAACCAGAGGAATGGGATAGGGAGAGAGGTAAGGGAGGGTTCAAGATGGGGGGACACATGTGCACCTGTGGCTGATTCATGTCAATGTATGGCAAGAACCATCACAATACTGTAAAGTAATCCTCCAATTAAATTAATAAAGTGAAAAAAAAAGGTAGCATTCAATTCAAATATTTTCCACTCCTAGCTTTTAATTTTCCATTACTAACATGTCATTATATTATTGATACATCAGTAATAATTTTGTGCCTAACATTTACACTGCTCCATTTTTTTAAAGTCAGATCAATTAGAGTAACATTAGAAGAAACATAACTACAGAAGAAATATAATGACTTTGTTTTTGCAAATTCACTTTCAGTCATATACATAAATTTCATATTCACATTTCAAATGTAATAATTTTAATGCCAACAAAGGCCCGTCTAGTCCAGGCTATGGTTTTTCCAGTGGTCATGTATAGATGTGACAGTTGGACTGTGAAGAAAGCTGAGCGCCGAAGAATTGATGCTTTTGAACTGTGGTGTTGGAGAAGACTCTTGAGAGTCCTTTGGACTGCAAGGAGATCCAATCAGTCCATTCTGAAGGAGATCAGCCCTGAGATTTCTTTGGAAGGAATGATGCTAAAGCTGAAACTCCAGTACTTTGGCCACCTCATGCGAAGAGCTGACTCATTGGAAAAGGCTCTGATGCTGGGAGGGATTGGGGGCAGGAGGAGAAGGGGACGACAGAGGATGAGGTGGCAGGATGGCATCACCGACTCAATGGATGTGAGTTTGAGTGAACTCCGGGAGATGGTGATGGACAGGGAGGCCTGGCGTGCTGCGATTCATGGGGTCACAAAGAGTTGGACACAACTGAGCGACTGAACTGAACTGAACTGAATTTTAATTTGGATATATGTATAAGTTTTTTTTTAACCTGATAACTTATTTTTTCAGATGGTCACCTAACATTCCTCTGATTAGAAACAGTAGCATTTAACTATTCCCTAGCTGTTGGAACTACTTATAATCATCATAATTTTATTTGTATTATGGACATTCTTAGAATAATCATCTTGCACACATTTTTTAATTAAAAAATTTTTAATCTAGGATAAATTCCAAGAAGCACAATTGTATCATGAAAAAAATCTAAACATAAGCTATACTTTCCTGTATTTCTTTTGCACAGGCAATTCCTTGTTCTTAGTGCTTTCATTTCATTTCTTTAACTTTTTACAGTGGAAAAATTTCAAGAAACATACATGGAATAATGAACTCCCCTGTTCCTATGATTTCAGCATCAAGAGTGCTGGTAACCAACTTGTTTTCTCTCTCTCCCACCGAGTATTTAAAAACACATTCCAAATATTGCCTACATATATGTCAGCTTGAATCGAATAAACTAACAAACTGTGTTTATGTAACTGCATGCATTATTACATCTTAACATAATAGTTTATTAATATGCAACAGTAAGTCCATGTTCAAATTTCTTGTCTTAGAAACTGTGTGTCTACAGCTGAGTTAATGAGGATCTTCTAAGAGGCCTACAGGCTGCATCTGGCTGAAGCAAGTAGAAATATTTTTACATGGATATAATTGTATCATTTGTTTTTGTTCAGTGCCTAAATCAAGTCATGTCCAACTCTTTGTGACCCCATGGACTGTAGCCCACCAGGCTCCTCTGTCTGTGGGGTTTCCCAGGCAACAACAGTGGAGTGGGTTGCCATTTCCTTCTTGAGGGCACCTTCCTGGACCAGGGATTGAAACTGTGTCTCTTTCATTGGCAGGTAGATTCTTTACCACGGAGCTCCCTGGAAAGTCCCAGTTGTATCATACATAGAAGTAAAACTTTTGTCCTTTTAGATCACTCACCATTCTTGGATAAATGTTTATATCCTTAAATAAACTTTTACAATGTTTTTAAAAATGTATGTTCCATTGGGTTAGACAGATAACCATATTCCTACTGTTCTCCAAGTTGTTTTTAATTTTTCATTACCACAAATAATGTTAAGTATATCTGTGAATAAAGGTGGTTTCATATTTAGCATTAGATTGGGTTCTTGGAAATGGATTTATCAGGTCAGAATAGAGTTAACAGTTTTGTAAATGTTTATTGTGAACAAGTACAGAAGTTTTTTTTTTCTTAATGAGATTTTAAAAAATTAATCATTTAAAGGCCTTATAATGCATTTCAGGGGATCTTCCCACCTCAGGGATGGAACCAGCGTGTCTCAGGCAGGTTCTTTACCACTAGTGCCAAGGCTGTAACAAATGCATTTCACAGTACTTCCCAAAAGGCTTGTATCAATTAATTGTACCTGTAATATTTGAGGGTACTATTTTTGCTACACAGTTTTCCCAGAACTGATGATTATATGTCTAATATTATTAATGTAATTGGAGAAAGGAAAAACATTTAGCACAGTGTCTGTCACATAGATACCCAGTACATGTTAGCTATAATTTTTTTTAATTTACTTATTTTTAAATTGAAGGATAATTGCTTTACAGAATTTTGCTGTTTTCTGTCAAACCTCAACATGAATCAGCCATAGGTATACATATATCCCCTCTCTTTTGATTAATTAGCATTTTCATTATTATCATGAATACATCTAGTTTTTCTTCTAATTCTTTTAAGATGCCAGTTTTAATATTTACCTCTTTAATCTATCTGGAATGTATTTTAATGTTCATCCACCTTAAATTTGTTTTAAGGTGCTATATGACATAAAGATCTCATGTTATTTTACCAAAAAGTCATTCCTTAATACCTCTGATTACAGAAAAATAGTCATTTTAAATGTGGGCTCTGAGCAAGACTATTTGGATTTGAATCTTGCATCTGCTACATCTTAACTGCGATTTGGGAAAAGTTAGTCAAGCAGAAAATAGCCTATAGCCTGACATACTATGCAGAATAGTTTTAAAAATGCTTTAACAGAGCTGCTGCTAAGTCACTTCAGTTGTGTCCGACTCTGTGCGACCCCAGAGACGGCAGCCCACCAGGCTCCCCTGTCCCTGGGATTCTCCAGGCAAGAACAGCGGAGTGAGTTGCCATTTCCTTCTCCGGTGCGTGAAAGTGAAATTGCTCAGTCGTGTCCACCTCTTAGTGACCCCATGGACTGCAACCCACTAGGCTCCTCCATCCATGGGATTTTCCAGGCAAGAGTATTGGAGTGGGCTACACAAATGTATATAGGACATTTGAGCTCATAGCCACCTTAACTTCATTTTGTCTAAACAAATCACTTTCATACTTAATGGGAAGGCCATCAGCTTGAACAATCATCTTAAGACAGAATGATAGATTTTTTCTATCAACAACTGTTAAATAAGATTTCTTTCAACAGAAAAGAGATGTTAAGATAGGAAACTTTTTTATATCTTGCATTAAAGGAGTGGTAAAATGATTTTAAAGTTTTTAGCAGTCCACTGTGGCTCCTTTGCCTGTGTGTGAAAGGTCATCCCTGGTGGCTCAGATGGTAAAGAATCTGCCTGCAATGCAGGAGACCTGGGTTCAATCCCTGAATTGGGAAGATGCCCTGGAGTAGGGAATAGTCACCAACTCCAGTATTTTTGCATGGAGAATTCGATGGACAGAGGAGCCTGATGGGCTATATAGTCCATGGGTACAAAAAGAGTCAGACACAACTTTGCCTGTGTGTACTGAAACCTTACAGGGTTGTACAGATTAAAGGAAATTACAGATATAAAGCCCTTCATTACTGTAATAGTGTATAAGGAATGCTTCATAAGAATTGTTATTACTGTTTATTAGGCTATCTTTTCCACTCTAATAGGAAATATCATTCATATAATAAATCCTTGGGCTTATCTCTAGGCTTTTTATTTAGTTCCCTTGGCTTCTAACAGCATCAAAATGTTTTAATGATTATACCTCTATATTTCGATATCTGACACCTTATTAGTTCAGTTCACTCAGTCATGTCCAACTCTTTGCGACCCAATGGTCTGCAGCACGCTAGGCTTCCCTGTCCATCACCAACTTCCGAAACTTACTCAAACTCATGTCCATCGAGTTGGTGATGCCATCCAACCATCTTATCCTCTGTCATGCCCTTCTCCTCCTGCCTTCAATCTTTAGCAGCATCAGAGTCTTTTCAAGTAAGTCAGTTCTTCGAATCAGGTGGCCAAAGTATTGGAGTTTCAGCTTCAGCATCAGTCCTTCCAATGAGTATTCAGTACTGATCTCCTTTAGGATGGACTGGTTGGATCTCCTTGCAGTCCAAGGGACTCTCAAGAGTTCTCCAACACCACAGTTCAAAAGCATCAATTCTTCTGCACTCAGCTTTCTTTATAGTCCAACTCTCACATCATACATGACTACTGGAAAAACCATAGCTTTAACTAGACAGACCTTTGTTAGCAAACTAACGTCTTTGCTTTTTAATATGCTGTGCAGGTTGTTCATAACTTTTCTTCCAAGGAGCAAGTGTCTTTTAATTTCATGGCTGCAGTCAGCATCTGCAGTGATTTTGGAGCCCCAAAATATAAAGTCTGTCACTGTTTCCCCATCTATTTGCCATGAAGTGATGGGACCAGATGCCATGATCTTAGTTTTCTGAATGTTGAGTTTTAAGCCAGCTTTTTCACTCTCCTCTTTCACTTTCACCAAGAGGCTCTTTAGTTCTTCTTCACTTTCTGCCGTAAGGGTGGTGTCATCTGCATATCTGAGGTTATTGATATTTCTCCTGGAAATCTTGATTCCAGCTTGTGTTTCATCCAGCCTAGTATTTCTCATGATGTACTCTGCATATAAGTTAAATAAGCAGGGTAACAATATACAGCCTTGATGTACTGCTTTCTCGATTGGAACCAGTCTGTTGTTCCATGTCCAGTTCTAACTGTTGCTTCCTGACCTGCATACAGATTTCTCAAGAGGCAGGTCAGGTGGTCTGGTATTCCCATCTCTTTCAGAATTTTCCACAGTTTATTGTGATCCACACAGTCAAAGGCTTTGGCATAGTCAATAAAGCAGAAATTGATGTTTTTCTGGAACTCTCTTGCTTTTTTGATGATCCAGTGAATGTTGGCAATTTGATCTCTGGTTCCTCTGCCTTTTCTAAAACCAGGTTGTACATCCGGAAGTTCACGGTTCACGTATTGCTGAAGCCTGGCTTGGAGAATTTTGAGCATTACTTTACTAGCGTGTGAGATGAGTGCAACTGTGCGGTAGTTTGAGCATTCTTTGGCATTACTTTTTTTTGGGATTGGAATGAAAACTGACCTTTTCCAGTCCTGTGGTCACTGCTGAGTTTTCCAAATTTGCTGGCATATTCAGTGCAACACTTTCACAGCATCATCCTTTAGGATTTGAAATAGCTCAACTGGAATTTCATCACCATTTCTGTCCTTTATGGACTGACACCTTATAGAACTTTTAAAAGTTTTATTGGATATTCAGCATTTACTTTAAGAAGAGTGCCTCTGGGATTTTGATTAGAATTACATTATAAGTTCATTTGAGGAAAAATGACACCTATAGTTACAACTTTTCTTTTGACAGGAGCAGAGTATTTCTCTCCATACAAGCAGATATACTCTTCTGTTCCTCAGTAAACTTTTCAAGTTTCTCTCATGTAATTTGTTGTTAAGTTTAATCCTATATATTTTATATTTTCATTGTCAATATGTCTAGGATAATTTATTATTTTACAAATTCTAATGGGTTATTATTGGTATTTTTAAAGGCTACTTGTTTTTTAAGTTTATTTAAAGATCTGTTATGGTTTAAAACTCCACGTCTAACAGGTATTCACATTCAAAAAAATGCTGAGTTTTTGAGGGAGATGATGATTTCATTTGGAAATATCTTGTTTTGTGTAACATTTTGATGTTGAAAAATATGCAGATGTATTTTCTTTCTTTTTCTGATTGCTTCCAAGCACAATGTCCCCATCCCCAATTTAGAGTTTCATTATAATTTTTCAAGTTTTATTATGTAACTTTAGTGTCCTATTTAAAATTCTTGGAACCATATAGAATTTACTGATAAATGATATGAGTGTATAAACATTTTCCCCAAAATGACTAACAATACTCTTTACTGAATAGTTCTCCACTTTCTTACTGATTACAATTCTTCCTTTAAATAATAAAGAATAAGCTATGTAGTCTGCTTCATGAATCTACTTTGCTAAATGTAAGCAAAACAGAAGCTATGCTAATGTTTATAGATTTCTGTAATGTTTTCATATGTGGTTGGGCTAGATTCTCTCAGTATTTTTCCAGCAATTCCTTTTACATTTTCCCATTAATTCTTCCAATGGGCCGTACAATTATTTTAAGTTAACCAAATTCTTTTAGAACTTCAAGTTACATTGCACCAAACATAAACCAGTAGGAAGAACTGATATCCTAATGATTCTTACCATCCAGTAGTGCTGTTTTCCCATGTTTATTTAAATTTCCTTTTATATTTATCAATAACATTTCATAATTCTCATTCAATATTCCATAAGTATTGCACATTTCCTGTTAGGATTACTGCTGTGTATTTTCTGTTTGTGTGTGATGTGTGAAAAGTGAATATTAAAAATTAAGGACTTACATTCATTCCTTTGTTAAATTTTATGTCCTTAGCAAAAGTAATAAGTATATGAAAGACGTAAAAAATATATAAAGTACAAAATTTATAAGTAACATACCAGGTGATGGAGATATGATACAGTCTCCTAAAAATTTATTTTCAGTAAGATCTCCTTTTATTTCAGTTTTTTTTAACAGTGTTTCAAAGTGAAAACGAAGAGGCACATCTAGAAAAATAAAGCAAACAAAAATATTTTCAGTGAAATCACTCTTCATACCGTCCCATATTAAGATTTAGAAAAATAAGCAAAAGCTTGAAACGTCACAACTATTAGAAGTTGCAAAATATTCTTTCCAAGTGTAAGCAATATTTTGGAAATTACTGATTATACATACTAAACAAAGACTATGAACAATTTCATAAACTAAAATAGTACATAAGGTGAACAAAAGTATAAACATTAAATACTACTTGCAGATGAAACAAATGCTCCCAAAAAGTCTTTAATAAAATATATAGTCAAACCTAAGTCCATTCCACCCACCCCTACAAACTCTGCATTTGAAATAATGAAGTTTCCAAAAGACATAATTATACAAGTTTAGTTACTTGAAGGAAAAACACTATAATTCAGATGCAACCTTTTATGAAAATGTCATTTAACATTCCCTTAGTTTACTACTGTTATGAATCACAAAATTAAATCTACTTTTACGAAAATCAAAACATACTGACAATCTAGTTCTCTTCTCCTAAGTAGAGGCTTAGGAGAGTTGTTCAATTCACTACGTTTATGTTCCATATTCTCACAGCCAAAAGAGAAGCTAAGTAAATAAAACAGATGTGCTTCACATTTATTAACCAAAGCACGTTTTCTTCAATAAAGAATGCAAGAACAATCATCTTAAAAACTTTTTCCTAAGAAATATAAAGAAATATTTTATAAAGTGGTTGTTTATTCAAAGTTTTGCTACTGAAGATATTTTTAAGAACTAATTATGAATGCATAAATTAACATAGATCCAGAAAAAGCCTCAATTTTAAACAAAGAAGTAGGTTTCCCTCAAAATAATGTATTTTAATAGCAGATCCATACTCAAGTGTGGAAAAATATGCACACAAAAATGGGTTCATAAGTATCATCTTGGAAACTTTCCCATGGGGCAGAGGTAAGATAGCTTTCAATGCTATCACTATACTAAGACCATAAGAAAACTATATAACAAAATGAAAATAAGAATACAAATTAAATATACTGCATAAACATTTCAGGATTCTGATATTTCCAATTACCAAAACAAGTTTCTCCAAAGAAACATCACCTATTATATAGAGTATCACCTCTTCTACCACTGTTCTTTAGTTGTTGGAAAACCTGACGTAAGTAGGGAAGGTGCTTGTTCTACTCATATACCTTCCTTAGAACCCACCCTGTAACCTGTGAGCTTTTAGTAAAGTTTCATAACACTTTATTCCATTTAATAGTTTATATTTCAGTTGTCGAATTGGAATGCAAGTACCTTGAGGGATTTATTTGCATTCATTTTCCTATCATACCTAGTATACAGCAGGTATTCAGATTTGTATTAAATGAACAAAAGAAGAAAGATAACCCTAACTAGTAGGTAAGGAAGCTAATCTTAATTTATTAGATGTAACATTAGTAGGATGAAAGATACTTATGCCAGATCTCAGGTTTTTTCATCAGAAACAAATTTACTAATAAGAAAACAGGAAGTAAAGAGTATGGTTAGGAGTATGGCTCTGGAGAATGACAACTTCAGGTCAAATCCTGTCTCCATCATTTACTAGCTGTGTACTCTTGAATGAGTAATTTAATATCTCTAAGCCTCAGTGTTCTTATACGTAAGATAAAGAAGACAACAATCACTCTCATGGGGTTGCTGCAAGAATTAGAGGAAAATGTAACATGCTTATAGGATCCAGTGTATTCTAAGATCAAATGTTGGCTGTGTTGTTATTGTCATAAATATTTTTTCTTTCTTTTATTAAGGTTTCCTCAAAGATACAGTGAAACAGCTCCTACCAGGAGCTTACTTCAATGTATGGTATAGCTAAGAAACCACTGTAATACTGGTAAAAACCAAACTAAGATTCAGGGCAGGAATAGGTACAAGAAATGGTGCTTTACAAAGAGGAGCAGTCCCTGGGTGATTAGAACCAAAAGCTGAAAAGGAAACAAAAGCTCATTTGACATATCTTCCCATAAATAAATGAACTTGAGATAACCAGTGTGAAGAATGTTTTCTTTTTTTACCCTAAATATTTACTTCAGTTTCAATGTACATAAGACTGGAAACATTCAAACAGAAAACAGGAACTGGAGAGAAACTTAAAGCCATATTAGGGACATAGGGATGTAATGCCTCATCTGCTCCATTGTAGATTACTGGTATTTTTGAGGTTCAAAAGTTGAGTACGTCTAAAGATGGACAGTTTTCTTCTCTGAAATTCAATGCTGATTATAGATGGGGGAATACTATATGGTGGGAAAACTCCGTGCAAAAAAAAAAACACACATTAGAAAAAGAACCCTGACTTACTGAGAAACATTTCAATAGCATAGCCATATTATCAATAAAATGCTAAAAATTTAACACTCAAAGGGAGATCAAAAGCTAAGTACTTTGCAAAGTTAGTCAAAATGGTTTCCAAGGAATTAAAAAATCAACTTACAGAACATTAATTCATTAATTAATTTATAAGGAGGTTTACCTGATGGCAATGATAGAACAGAATGGAAAGAAGAATCTAACTCTGATACATGTTCTGTTAACATTTGAGACTTTGAATTGTGTTCACAGCTACTCCAAATTGAAGCTGACTGCAGGCAAGGCATCTGTGTGGTATTTAAAAACCTTGTTTCTTTTGAAGGCAAAGTCTGTAAGGAAAAAAAGAATAATTATTTAAAGACTTCATTTTTTTTTGAAAACTGATTCAGAGAGAATATAACAGTTAAGAGTACAGTGTGTGAATGACATCAGCAAGAAGTCCTGGATTACTGAATCACCTTGGAGAGAGCACTTTATGAAAAAGATAAATGAGTTTGAACAACTTTAGGTCAAAAGAAAATGATTACACTTCAGATTAGTGAGAAATGCGACACTGAGCAGGTACCATGCTAAGAAGAATTGTGCCTATAGCTGACCCTTGAACACAGGCTTGAACTATGCAGGTCTACTTATATGCGGGTTTTTTTTTTACTTAATAGGTACTATAGTATTACATGAGCCATGGTTGGCTGAATCCTTGGATGCTGAACCACAAGACAGGGAGGAAGGCCAACTGACCATAAAGTTATACATTGCCTTAGACCTTTCTTTTTTTTTTTGCTCTGTGGGGGTTGATGCCTCTATAACCCCACCTTGTTCCAGGGTCAACTGTACTGTTTTCCTCCTTCTAACCTGTTATAACCAATGAGTGAAACTAGAGTCTGCTTTGAATTATAATACCAGGCAATATCTACACTGGAACAATAGTGAAACACTATGAAGAATATCATATATATACATTAAATAAAACTGAATTTAAAATAAAACATTACTTACATTACCATATGTAAAATAGATAGCCAACGGGAATTTGCTGTATGGCTCAGGAAACTCAACAGGGGCACTGTATCAACCTAGAGGGGTGGATGGGAAGGGAATGGGAGGGAGGTTCAAAAGGGAGGGGATATATGTATACCTATGGCTGATTAATGTTGAGGTTTGACAGAAAACAACAAAATTCTGTAAAGCAATTATCCTTCAATAAAAAAAGAAAAGATATGAAATATGCAATATGTTACATGAGTCTCAGTTTAAGGTAAAGTTAAGATTCCAGAAATCTCATGAAAATCATGTTGCTAAATAAAAAAGTTACACTGCTACATTAAAAATATATAATGTTCAGTGGGGAATTCTGTGATGGGCGCGGTTTAGCCCGATTGCTTGGGAATGGAGAGGGGGGCCTAGCGGAGGAAGGCATAATGCGGGGATATTGGTCCCTGAACCCGGGTCTCTCAAGCAGAGCACAAGGGACCAGTACAGGTGACCCAGGTCGAGGAAGACAAGGTGATGGTGTTGGTGGACGGGTCCCTGAAGCTGGTAACCCCAGAGGGGGCCCCGGTCCGGGGGCTTCGAACTCCAGAGATCCCCATGACTGAAGCAGTGGAGGCCATGGCTATGGTCGGGGGTCGGCTCCAGGCCTTCTGGAAGCATGGAGTGCAGGTGTGGGCTCTAGGCTCGGACCAGGGAGAGGGGAGGAGTCTTCTAGACACTGATACAGCACCTTTTCCCCCAGCTGCTGCAGGAGCTCAGAGACCCCACCCTCACCTTCCGTCTGCTTGGCTCCCCCAGGCCTGTGGTGGTGGAGACGCGCCCAGCAGACGATCCCACTGTCCCCAGCAATCTCTACATCCAGGAATGAGTCCCCGAGGGGGTGTTAGGAACCAGTCTCGACACCTCCCTCCCCAACGGACACACACTCCTGATCCTGGCATGCCCCTGTCTCCCAATAAACATGACTTCAGTCAAAAAAAATATATATATATAATGTTTAAATGTTGGGTTCTTAAATTATTTTTTTCTGGTTATAAGTAGTTGGGCTTCTCTGGTGGCTCAGACTATAAAGAATCAGTCTGCAATGTGGGAGACCAGGGTTCAATCCCTGGGTTGGGAAGATTCCCTGGAGAAGGAAATGGCAACCCGCTCCAGTATTCTTGCCTGGAGAATCCTATGGACAGAGCAGCCTGGCTGGCAAAAGTCCACGGGTCACAAAGAATTGGACATGACTGAGCAACTAACAGAGCAGATAAGGATACAACCAATGAAAAAATTCTATAAAACAGAAAAAATATTTTAAAAGTTAATATGAGTTTACTTGCGTTCCTTCTGTCACCTCTTACCTCCACCTACTACAGTATCATTAGGACTCTTTTTTTTTGAAATGATATTTAAAATGCTCATAATAACAGAATTTTAGATGCTATTTAAAAAAAATTACTTTGTAAACTTACATTGAGTTTGTCAATTTTCTTGAGTTTGAGTTTCCTGGCTAACTGGCATGTTTTCTCTGTGTTTTGACAGAGAGAGGCATAGCCATGCCTGCCATAGCATTTAACTAGATTTCCTTTGGACTGTGAGCTCCTTGAAGGTTGGGACTATAATTTGTTCAATCCTGTATTCCTGGAACCTGACACAATCCCTAACATATGGTTGAAGCTTGAGTGCTGACCAAATGGATTTTATCTCATTTGCTCTTAAAAAAACTTAAGTGAATATAATTTTCAAATACATGTGTGCCGAAGACTATTCCACTGGGGGAAAAATAGTTCCTGTTAATATATGCTAAAATTTATCATGTAATGACTTCTGTTTATATTGCATTGGCCAAGACTTAGGTCAGCTAATCATACTCAGCTGCAAGAAGTCTAGGAAATGCAGTCATTATTCTGGGTGGTCAAGCAAATTGATGATTTTGTAAGAAGATATAACATGGGGGACATGATAATAAAGCTGTGAGTTATTTCCAAAATTTATTCTAATGATGCTATATATCTATGGGAACAGTTGCAATTTCTTACCTTTACAAGATGCACTGGTACTTGTGACTCACTCTAGAATTATTTGTTCTTTTATGATGTAGTTCAAAAAGATATAAGGAACAATTATTTAAAATTACAAAGAAAAAAATGTGCTAACCTCTCTTTTTCCATGTATGGCTAGAACATTATGAATAAAATTTGGTGATAAAATCTGAATATTTACCATGTAATTAGTTTTCTCTTGCAATTTTTCCAAATCCAGGAAACCCATTAGCCAATTTGAAACTATCCTAAATAATTATGGAGACAAGTGAGGGGCATCTAGGAAAAGGCCTTTTTTCCCCTGCAGAGAAGGTGAAGCCCAGGAGGCTGAAAAGGAATGGATGGAGAAATAAGAGAAAAACCTGGAGATTCTTGCCAATAAAAATTCAAATGTCTAGAGGGAGTGATCAACAATACCATATGCTGCATAAGATTCAAGCAAAGTAAAGCCTGAAAACTATCCACTACATGTTTTAATTTTAGTAATGAACCGTTTCATATATACAAAAGTATATAATTTATAAGCGAGGTATAAAATAACGTTTAAAAAGCACCTATACACACTATCCTACTTTTAGAAACAGAACAATGCCAATACCTTTGATGACTTCTCTTCCTGTCTTGCCTCCACGAGTCTGTGATGAAGACTGCTACTTTCCTCCCAATATCTGTGTTGGCTTCCTCCCTGTTCTAAAACTCCTGATTTTCAGTTGGGCACATTTCCCAAGTGTCCTTGCATCTACAAATTACTAAATTCTAGTCAGAACACCATGAAGAGGAGTCATCTGTGAAACCTTTAGAAACTTCCCTTCAGAAGGTAATTTAGCACTCCATTCTTCCACCTATGATGGTGATCCCTGTCCCGCCCCAGTCTTGTGAGTAAGGGTAATGCTCAAAAGATCAAACAAAAAGTCAGGAGGAGCCCGGTTCCTAGATAGGTTTTTCCATTAATCAAACATATTCTCTACAAGTCATGACAGTTTAGATTCTTTCATTCAGTCCTAAAACCTTGAACTATTTTTATTTATAAGGTTCCAAACATGCTGGATAGGCTCACCAGTTCAATATGAATAGAAATGGCCAAAAGACACACTGTTTTGTCCCTTATTATACAGTAAATGCTTCTAAAAATTTTTCATAATTAAAAATTATAAGGATTAAGAATGATTGCAGTTTTTTTTCTGTATACACTTTATCAGAATATATGCCTTCTCTGCCAAAGTATTTTTTTTTAACTATGTTAATGTTGAACTTAATCATTTACTTTTTATGAATCTATTGAAATGATTACTTGACTTTTCTTAATGTGGGTTACTACATTAACAAATTTATAAATGTCAAAGCAACTTTCAATTTTTCTTGAGGAATCTTGCTAGAGATTTAACAATTTCTTTGCAAAGAACCAGAAACTGGATTTATTTTCTATATTGCATATGGAAATTTTTGCGTATGTATATTTGTTCTTACGTTTCACTGATTCTGGTTTATTAGGATTGATAAAATATTTTGTCATGTTTTTCCCCTCAATTAACTTCAACTTATACATTCTTCTCTTTTCTTTTAGTGGTTTTCCTAGAGATTACAATGCATATGTAACTTAAGGCTTTTAGAGTATAAAACAAATTATTCCTTTTACCACTTCCCTGAAAACATTGGAACATTAGAACACTTTTAAACTCCATTCACTCTCCTCTTTGTTACTGTTGTAATGCATTTCAAGTCCATATATAGTTAAAACACTACATTATACTACCATTATTTTTATTGTCAACATTTATATTACCCATATATTTATTCTTTCCATTGTTCTTCACTTCTTTCTACAATTCTGTTTCCGTATAGGATCATGTTCCTTCTCCTGTTGTGTAGATTTGCTATCAACAAATTCCCTCCATTTTTATTTATTTGAAACTTTTGTATATCATCATTTTTAAGGATATTTTTATGGATATAGAATACCAGATTGACTTTGTTTCTTGCAGCACTTTAAGAATATTCACCTTTTCATCTGGTTTCCATTATTTCTACTCAGTGTGCATGCATGCTAAGTCACTTCAGTCATGTCAGACTCTGCAACCTATGGACTGTAGCCCTCCAGGCTCCTGTGATCATGAGATTCTCCAGGCAAGAATACTGGAGTGGCTTGCCATTTCCTCCTCCAGGGAATCTGCCCAACCCAGGGATAGAACCTGCATCTCCTACAGCTCCTGCACTGGCAGACAGGTTCTTTACCACTAGCGCCACCTGGGAAGCTCCTTCTACCCAGTAGTTAGGTCTTATTGTTGACCTCATGTGAAGGTAATATATCTTTTTTACCCTGACTACTTTTAACATTTTTCTATGTCCTCACTTTTTAGCAGGCCTCCTATGTCTTGATATAATTTCTATGTATTTGTTATTTTTGAGTTTCAGAGAATTTGTATCCATCAGTTGATGTCCTGCTTTAGTTTCAGAAATACTATTATTATCTGTTCAAATGTTGCTGCTGCTGCTAAGTCACTTCAGTCGTGTCCGACTCTGGGCGACCCCATAGATGGCAGCCCACCAGGCTCCCTGACCCCTGGGATTCTCCAGGCAAGAACACTGGAGTGGGTTGCCATTTCTTGCTCCCTGTTCAAATGTTACTTACCCCCTATTTTCTTTCCTTTCTTCTAGAGTCCAATACGGAGAAGGCAATGGCACCCCACTCCAGTACTCTTGCCTGGAAAATCCCATGGATGGAGGAGCCTGGAAGGCTACACTCCATGGGGTCACTGAGGGTCAGACATGACTGAGTGACTTCACTTTCACTTTTCACTTTCATGCATTGGAGAAGGAAATGGAAACCCACTCCAGTGTTCTTGCCTGGAGAATCCCAGGGACAGGGCATCCTGGTGGGCTGCCGTCTATGGGGTCACAGAGAGTTGGACACGACTGAAGTGACTCAGCAGCAGCAGCAGAGTCCAATAACATATATGGTTAATTTATTTCACTAATTCACAGTTCTCTAATTCTGTTTGTGTATTTTTTTTTCTATTTTTATCTCTGTGCTTCTATTTGAGTATTTAATCTTAATAAGTCTTTTGGTTCCTTAACTGTATCTTATACTCCCCTGGTGGCTCAGACGGTAAAGCATCTGCCTACAATGTGGGAGACCTGGGTTTGATCCCCAGGTCGGGAAGATCTCCTGGAGAAGGAAATGGCAACCCACTCCAGTATTCTCGCCTGGAAAATCCCATGGACAGAGGAGCCTCTTAGGTTGTAATCCATGGGGTCACAAAGAGTTGGACGTGACTGAGCGACTTCACTTTAGTCACTTTCACTGTATACTCCATGACGGCTTCCCTGGTAGCTCAGCTGGTAAAGAATCCACCTGAAATGCAGGAGACCTCAGTTCGATTCCAGGGACAGGAAGATCCCCTGAAGAAGGGATAGGCTACCCACTTCAGTATTCTTGGGCTTCCCTGGTGACTCAGCTGGTAAAGAATCCATTTGCAATGTGGGGGACCTGGGTTTGATCCCTGGGTTAGCAAGATCCCCTGGAGGAGGGCATGGCAACCCACTCTAGTATTCATGCCTGGAGAATGCCATGGACAGAGACTGGAGGGCTAGAGTCCATGGGGTCACAAAAAGACATGACTGAGTGACTAAGCACAACACAGCATGCTTTTAACAGATAAGCATAATATATGCTCCATTACTAACTGTATCTTAGTAATCTGTCTGTTTTTCTCTCTTGAAGGCTAGTCATCTGGTCCTATCTTTTGGGATGCCTAGTAATTTTTGATTGAATGCCAGACAGTATATTTTTAAAAATCACAAAGGCTCCAAATGATGTAATCTTTCTCCACAGAGGATTCCCTTTCCCCACTGCTAAGCAGACAAACTGCGGGTTTCTCTCTTTAATCTACATGGGGAGTGTGCTCAGTTAACTATGGGTTGCTGCCCTCATATGGTTTTCTATCCCTAATTTGTTCTTGGCCCTTCAAGATTTTCAGTTAAGTGTTTGCTGTATTTTACAGACCTTTCCCTAATCATTCAGACTTTAAGAAAAAAATCTTAAGAGTACACTGAGAGTGCCACCCTTCTTTGAATGGGTTTTGTCACTGATGATTTTTTTAAGCCTACTGTTCTCTGCAGCCTGAGTATTTAGCCAGTGTTATGAGGAAAACATAAGCATAATATATGCTCCATATATATGCAAGAGTGAACATCGACATTCTAGGAATCAGCAAACTAAAACGGACTGGAATGGGTGAATTTAACTCAGATGACCATTATATCTACTACTGTGGGCAGGAATCCCTTAGAAGAAATGGAGTAGCCTTCATGGTCAACAAAAAGAGTCTGAAATGCCGTACTTGGATGCATCTCAAAAACAACAGTATGATCTCTGTTCATTTCCAAGGCAAACCATTCAGTATCACAGTAATCCAAGTCTATGCCCCAACTAGTAACACTGAAGAAGCTGAAGTTGAACGGTTCTATGAAGACCTACAAGCCCTTTTAGAACTAACACCCAAAAAAGATGTCCTTTTCATTACAGGGGACTGGAATACAAAAGTAGAAAGTCAAGAAACACCTGGAGTAACAGGCAAATTTGGACTTGGAATACAAAATGAAGCAGGGCAAAGGCTAATAGAGTTTTGCCAAGAGAATGCACTGGTCATAGCAAACACCCTCTTCCAACAACATAAGAGAAGACTCTACACATGGACATCACTAGATGGTCAAAACTGAAATCAGATTGATTATATTCTTTGCAGCCAAAGATGGAGAAGCTCTATACAGTCAGCAAAAGCAAGACCAGGAGCTGACTGTGGCTCAGACCATGAACTCCTTATTGCCAAATTCAGACTGAAATTGAGGAAAGTAGGGAAAACCACTAGACTATTCAGGTATGACCTAAATCAAATCCCTTATGATTTATACAGTGGAAGTGAGAAATAGATTTAAGGGACTAGATCTGATAGACAGAGTGCCTGATGAACTATGGATGGAGGTTCTTGACATTGTATAGGAGACAGGGATCAAGACCATCCCCATGGAAAAGAAATGCAAAAAAGCAAAATGGCTGTCTGGGGAGGCCTTACAAATAGCTGTGAAAAGAAGAGAAGCAAAAAGCAAAGGAGAAAAGGAAAGATATAAGCATCTGAATGCAGAGTTCCAAAGAATAGCAAGGAGAGATAAGAAAGCCTTCCTCAGCAATCAATGCAAAGAAATAGAGGAAAACAACAGAATGGGAAAGACTAGAGATCTCTTCAAGAAAATTAGAAAAAAAAAGAAAAAGAAAATTAGAGATACCAAGGGAACATTTCATGCAAAGATGGGCTCAATAAAAGACAGAAATGGGATGGACTAACAGAAGCAGAAGATATTAAAAAGAGGTGCAAGAATACACAGAACTGTACAAAAAAGATCTTCATGACGAAGATAATCACGATGATGTGATCACTCATCTAGAGCCATACATCCTGGAATATGAAGTCAAGTGGGCCTTAGAAAGCATCACTATGAACAAAGCTAGTGGAGGTGATGGAATTCCAGTGGAGCTATTTCAAATCCTGAAAGATGATGCTGTGAAAGTGCTGCACTCAATATGCCAGCACATTTGGAAAACTCAGCAGTGACCACAGGACTGGAAAAGGTCAGTTTTCATTCCAATCCCAAAGAAAGGCAATGCCAAAGAATGCTGAAACTACCACACAATTGCACTCATCTCACACTCTAGTAAAGTAATGCTCAAAATTCTCCAAGCCAGGCTTCATCAATACGTGAACCGTGAACTTCCACATGTTCAACCTGGTTTTAGAAAAGGCAGAGGAACCAGAGATCAAATTGCCAACATCCACTGGATCATTGAAAAAGGAAGAGAGTTCCAGAAAAATATCTACTTCTGCTTTATTGACTATGCCAAAGCCTTTGACTGTGTGGATCACAATGCACTGTGGAAAATTCTGAAGGAGATGGGAATACCAGACCACCTGACCTGCCCCTTGAGAAACGTATATGCAGGTCACGAAGCAACAGTTAGAACTGGACATGGAACAACAGACTGGTTCCAAATAGGAAAAGGAATACATCAAGGCTGTATATTGTCACTCTGCTTATTTAACTTATATGCAGAGTACATCATGAGAAACACGGGGCTGGAAGAAGCACAAGCTAGAATCAAGATTTCCCGGAGAAATATCATAACCTCAGATATGCAGATGACACCACCCTTATGGCAGAAAGTGAAGAGGAACTAAAAAGCCTCTTGATGAAAGTGAAAGAGGAGAGTGAAAAAGTTGGCTTTAAGTTCAACATTCAGAAAATGAAGATCATGGCATCTGGTCCCATCACTTCATGGGAAATAGATGGGTAAACAGTGGAAACAGTGTCAGGCTTTATGTTTTTGGGCTCCAAAATCACTGCAGATGGTGACTGCAGCCATGAAGTTAAGAGATGCTTACTCCTTGGAAGGAAAGTTAGGACCAACCTAGATAGCATATTCAAAAGCAGAGACATTACTTTGCCAACAAAGATCCGTCTAGTCAAGGCTATGGTTTTTCCAGTGGTCATGTATGGATGTGAGAGTTAGACGGTGAAGAAAGCTGAGCGCTAAAGAATTGATGCTTTTGAACTGTGGTGTTGGAGAAGACTCTTGAGAGTCCCTTGGACTACAAGGAGATCCAACCAGTCCATTCTAAAGGAGATCAGTCCTGGGTGTTCTTTGGAAGGAATGATGCTAAAGCTGAAACTCCAGTACTTTGGCCACCTCATGCGAAGAGTTGACTCACTGGAGAAGACTGATGCTGGGAGGGATTGGGAGCAGGAAGAGAAGGGGACGACAGAGGATGAGGTGGCTGGATGGCCTCACCAATTTGATGGACGTGAGTCTGGGTGAACTCTGGGAGTTGGTGATGGACAGGGAGGCCTGGCGTGCTGCGATTCATGGGGTCGCAAAGAGTCAGACACGACTGAGCTACTGACTGAACTGAACTGAACTGATGAGGAAAACATTGGTCAAAAATGTTCTGAAGTGAAAACTGGCTGTGTGTTTCAGGTCTCAAAAAAAAGCCCAACAGCATCCCCCATAACCATCATCTACTAGCAACTGCACCAAATTTAAAAATTTCTGCCAAAGCTCCAGGACAAAAGTGGTTGCAGAAGCCAGCTATCCTAGGTGTTTCCCTCTGTGAACACATATGCTGAATCTTCTCCTCTAACCTGTATATTTTTCATTTATTTTCGTATCTTCCAATTCTTTTTTTTCCCCTCGGTTTTCTTGTATAAAATCGGGCATGAAAGAAGAATTATGTATAAGGTATTCATAAGTTGAAACAGTGTCTGGCACATAATAATTGCTTAATAACTATTAGCTATTATTATCTGACATTCTTATTAGAGATTACTGTTGCAAAAGGGACAAAATCAAGTAAAAATGCATACTAAATTATGCTTTTTATGAATTTTGCCCAGCTAAGGGATCATAACCTCTACAAATGATGATTCTAAATAATTATCCCAATCCTTTTACCTCTATTTCTTTTATCTTGTTGCTCTGACACAACAAGTAGTATAATAATTGCCTATAAAAGTGTGGAGGATAAAAATGGTACATAATGAATTCATAGATCTGGCTAAGGAGGTTTCTAGGCAGAATATTTAAGTGCCAATTGTTCACTTAACTGCCTATGATTAAGTATGGATGGAGTAATGAGCTTAGGTACAAAAGGAGCTAAGTTTTCAAGCAAAATTTAAAGAAAATACAGAACTAAGACTTGATGGGTTCAAAAATAAGACTGTTTCTCATTTACAGCCAGTCCAGACAGCAAAAGTTTCACACAGGAAGAAATGACATCAGTACAAAGGTCAAATCCAGAGAGCTGCCAGTAAAACTGTGGCCACAAAGTCAGGATCTCAGAGATGAGACTGGAAAACCAAGACGTTAGAAAGGTTTGAAACATGTTCACAGATCCTCGCATGTAGACAAGAGGGCTCTAAAGAATCTTAAAGGTGCGCCTTGTGCTACACAAAAAATGCCAGTAAGTATCTTCAGGGTATTGTCCCACAGCAGCCTCACACAAAGTCCAAAACCCAGTAAGGTGTGTGTTGAAGAGGTATGCAGATATGATATTTCTATAATGGAGTTTATTTCAATGTGATACATAGGAACACCATGAAGTTTTAGACTTGAACTTGTACTAGGACAGAAGCAGCTCAAAATGACAAGACCTCTGGGCTTTCAGTCTTTTACAGAGAGGAAGCATGCTGAGAAAACCACTACATATTTTAAAAGGTGCTTCTTTTTATGGAAAAGAAAAGATTACTCAGAGGATGTAGCCAGGAGTTGCTAGGGCAGAACTAATAGCTAAGAAAGAACCATTTCCAGAGGAACAGGCCCACATTAACAAACCTGCAACATGCAGTAACTGTGTATTTCAGAACTGCTATATTCTTCCCATTCCCCCTGTCTGAGCAGTATTTCTTCTGATTATCCCTGTCTCACTATTATAGGTTGAGTATAAATCAAATAACTAATAACATTAGTTCACAAATCTTTCCATCCAGAGAAACCAAACATGAGGAGCTAAACCTAAAGAAAAACACCTGGGGAGCCATACATAAAAAGTCTCAGTGCAGGTACCTGGACATGATTTAAGAGGATGATTTTAAGATTTTATGCCTGAACCTAATGAGGTAATGAGATGAGAAATTGGAGGTCTTCAGGGGAAAATAAGTATTGGGGCTGAAACTCCCATAGTCTGGCCATCTGATGCAAAGAACTGACTCATTTGAAAAGACCCTGATGCTGGGAAAGATTGAAGGTGAGAGGAGAAGGGGATGACAGAGGATGAGATGGTTGGATGGCATCACCAACTTGATGGACATGAATTTGAGTAAACTCCGGGAGTTGGTGATGGACAGGGAGGCCTGGTGTGCTGAAGTCCATGGGGTCTCAGAGTCGGACACGACTGAGCAACTGAACTGAACTGAACTGACGGGAAAAGATTAAGTCATTTTTACATATGAGAGAGATGTCAGTAATTGGGAATCAGAGATGGTCAATGGTAGTCCCTACTGATGGCTCCTAGTATTCTTGCCCTTCAATAGTTTCTCCCACATTAAATCCTACATGGATTCCCTTTAACCAATAAAACCACACTATTCCACACCTAAGTCTTAAAAAGCACTGACAGCTTTCATATTTGCATTTTTGAGAATCTGGATCACCAGGTAAAACTACTGTGCTCAAGAAAAATCTGGTGGAGAAGCTCCATGGAAAGGCTCTGAGATTACATAAAGAGAGAATGAAACCCAATTATTCAAGCCCATTCAAAACCCTAGATGACTCCAGCCCCAGCTGCCATCTCACTGTAACTGTATGAGACCCCTTAGACAAGACTGAAAGAAGAACCACTCAGGTAATTTACAGAATCATGAGGTTATAAATTGTTTTTAAACCACTAAATTTGGGGATGGTTTATTATGTAAAAAGAGATGACCAAAATAAGGATGGGCTAACTCTGTGTAGCATGAATCCATATATACTTCTATAGTGAAGAAGATACGTATCATGATCAATCTTTGCACACATATACATGTAGCATCCACCATCACCATGACCGAGATACACAGCAGTTCCAACAACCCAGAAATCTTGGCTGTACCCTTTCCTGGTCAAGGACTTTTCAGTGCAAGTCCTACCGCTTGTACTGAAGTAACCACAATTGTAAGGTCTGTCACTGCTAACTTTTATCTATGTTTAATATACAGTATGTACTCTTTTCTTTCAGCCAACATAATTCTGGGAAACACATCTACACTATTGAAAAGCAGTCTATCCTTTTTATGGATATGCCACAATTCTGCCGATATATGCCACAATTCTGCCGATAGATATTTAGATTGCTGTAGTTTCAGACTTTAATAAGTAAAGCTATTACAATGTTGCTTCAGTTGTGCCCGACTCTTTACAACCCTATGGACTGTAGCCCAACAGGCTTCTCTGTCCACGGGATTTTCCAGGCAAGAATACTGGAATGGGTTGACATTTCCTTCTCCAGGGGATCTTCCCAACTCAGGGATCAAACTTGCGCCTCTTAGGTCTCCTGCATTGGTAGGCGGGTTCTTTACCACTAGCGCTACCTGGGTGGGAAGCTATTACAATAATTCTTATATATGTCTTTTTGTGTATAAATGTATTCATTTCTCCTGGGAAAGTTCCTAAGAGTAGAACTGCTGAATTATAAGGATATATGTATGCAGTGTATTTCACTGTGGTTTTAACTGCATTCCTTTGATGAGTAATAATTTTAAACATTTTTATATACTTGTCCATTTGGATATCCCTCCTCTATAAAAGACCTGTTCAGTTTTCTGTTTTTTTATTTAAAAGAAGTTCTTACTGTGGCAAAATACACATAAAAGTTTACTATTTTAACCATTTTAAAGTTTACAACTCTGGGTTATGCCTATTTTTAATTGGATTGCTATTTTCTTATTTTTTAGGAATAAATTTAATTATTAATGACTTCCCTTGTGGCTCAAACAGTAAAGAATCTGCCTGCAATGCTGGAGACCTGGGTTCAATCCCTGGGTCGGGAAGATCCAATGGAGAAGGACATGGCAACCCATTCCAATATTCTTGCCTGGAGAATCCCATGGACTGAGGAGTCTGGCGGGCTACAGTCTGTGGGGTCACAGAGAGTCAGATACGACTAAGCAACTAACACCTTCACTTTCACAATTATTAATATATTCAGGATAAACATCTTTGTTGGATATATATATATAGAGAGAGAGAGACATACAAATATAAACATATAGCAAGTGTCTTAACTCAGTGTATGCTTTATCGATCTTTTTGATGCTGTCTTTAATGGAAATAGGTTCATAATTTTAACAAAGTCCAAATTAACAATTTTCCTTTTATGATTAGTATTGTTTATATCCTGTTTAAGAAGTTGACTATCCCCAAAGACATGAAGATATTGTTTTCTTCTAGTTTTATTGTTCTCCTTTCACATTTAGGTCTATGATTTACCTTCTTTTTTTCAGAAGGTTAGTATATGTTTGTTACTCAGTAGCTCTATCGTGCATTGCCTGACTGTAAAATTTTGAGGGTCTAAAAACTTTCATTTTGTGCAGTTTCTGACCCTTTCAATCTAAGCCAGTAATTGCTATTAATATAACATTTTCAAAAACCTAGTGGGTCTCCCCTGTATGTCAAGATGACCCCTCTCATTAGACAAGAGGGTTTTCCCTAGATCTTATCTAAATAATGCCATCTCTGTTTCCTGAGTTCAGTTCAGTTGCTTAGTCGTGTCCAGCTCTTTGTGACTCCATGGACTGCAGCACACCAGACCTCCCTGTCCATCACCAAGTCCCAGAGTTTACTCAAACGTAGGTCCATAGAGTCGGTGATGCCATCCAACCATCTCATCCTCAGTCATCCCCTTCTCCCACCTTCAATCTTTCCCAGCATCAGGGTCTTTTCAAATGAGTCAGTTCTTTGCATCAGGTGGCCAAAGTATTGGAGTTTCAGCTTCAGCATCATTCCTTCTAATGAATATTCAGGACTGATTTCCTTTAGGATGGACTGGTTGGATCTCTTGCAGTCCAAGGGACTCTCAAGGGCCTTCTCCAACACCACAGTTCAAAAGCATCAATTCTTCAGCACTCAGCTTTTTTTTATAGTCCAACTCTCACATCCATTCATAACTACTGGAAAAACCATAGCCTTGACTAGACAGACCTTTGTTGGCAAAGTCATGTCTCTGCTTTTTAATATGCTGTCTAGGTTGGTCATAACTTTTCTTCCAAGGAGCAAGTGTCTTTTAATTTCATGGCTGCAGTCACCATCTGCAGTGATTTTGGAGCCCCAGAAAATAAGATCAGTCACTATTTCCATTGTTTCCCCATCTATTTGCCATGAAGTGATGGGACTGGATGCCATGATCTTAGTTTTCTGAATGTTGAACTTTAAGCCAATTTTTTCACTCTCCTCTTTTACTTCATCAACAAGCTTTTTAGTTCTTCTTTGCTTTCTACCATAAGGGTGGTGTCATCTGCATATCTGAGGCTATTGATATTTCTCCTGGCAATCTTGACTCCTGCTTGTGCTTCATCCAGCCCAGTGTTTCTCATGATGTACTCTGCATATAAGTTAAATAAGCAGGGTGACAATATAAGCCTTGACATACTCCTTTTCCTATTTGGAACCAGTCTGTTGTTCCATGTCCAGTTCTAACCTGTATACAGATTTCTCAAGATTTCTCAGATTTCTCTATTTCCTGGATTCAGCTAAATTGGATCCCAGTGTCATATGCATAATCTCTCTAGCAAAAAATTGTCCAGCCACATCCTTGGATTCTCTCCAGAGCATGCTATATAATTTTTTGCAGAAGCATGAGAATTTCCCAAATTATCAAATTCTGGTTCCTTTTTGCCTAACAGTTTCTTCCTCAATTTATCTATATCCTCTGATACATGCATGCTAAGTCAACTTCAGCCAGGTCTGACTCTTTGAGACCCTATGCAGTGCAGTCCTCCAGACTCCTCTGTCCATGGCATTCTCCAGGCAAGAATACTGGAACAGGTTGCCCTTCTCCAGGGGATCTTTCTGATGAAGGGATTGAACCAGCATCTCTTACATCTCCTGCATTGGCAGGCAGGTTCTTTACCACTAGCACCACCTGAGAATCCCATATCCTCTGATATTTTAACTATAAACAATAAGTAGAAACCAGACTGCAAATTCCACACTTTGCTTGATAATTTGCTTAGCTAAATATCCAAGAATTCAATGGTTACAAGCTCTGATTTCCATTCAGCAGTAGAGTATTACTCAACCAACTTTTCTACCATTTTATAACAAGGATCACTTTCCTTCCAGTTTCTAGTAACATTTCCTGATGTTACCAAAAATCTTACCAGAATCACCTTTAACAAATTCATATTTCTTTCTAGTAACATTCTGCTCATGACAATACGTCTGTTCTCTAAGATGACAGCACCTTTGTCTTCTATCCTCTTCACTTCCTTTTGAGTTTTCATCTGAATCTAGACTTGATTATCACACACCTCAAAATTCTTCCAACCTGGATCCAATTACCCAATCTCAAAGTCACACCCACAATTTTATGTATCTATTAAAGCAGTATTCTACTTCTAGGAACCAAACTCTATATCAGTTTCCTAGGGCTGTCATAACAAACTGCCACAAATTAGGCAGCTTAAAATCACAGAAATTAATTTTCTCACAGTTCTGGAGGCCTAAAGTCCAAAACTGAGGTTTTATCAGTGCTGAGCTTCCTTTGAAGGCTGTAGGGAAGAACTGTTCCTTGCATCTATCAGCTTCTGGTGGCTCCTGATGTTCCGTATTCCCTAGCTCTAATCTCTGCTTCTGTCCTCACAAATGCTTCTTTTCTGTTTCTCTGTGACTCCAGCCTCTCTCTCCCTTCTCTTATAAGCATACCAGTCACATGATTTAGGACCCATCCTAACCCCTAAATGATCTTATTTCAAGATCTTCAGCTTAATTATATATACAAAGACTCTATTTCCAAATAAGGTCACTGTAACAGTTTGCTAGCTCTATCATAACAAAGTACCATAATTGAGTGGTTTAAACAACAGAAATTTACTGCTGCATAGTTTGGAGGCTAAAAGTCAGATCAGTGTTTCAGCAAGACTGGTTTCTTTTGAAGACAGCAAGAACCTATTCTATTCTCCCCAGCTTCTGGTTTTTGCTGCCCATCTTTGGTGTTTCTTGGTCTATAAAAGAACCAAGGAATTGATTCTGATTTCAGTCTTCATCTTCACATGGCATTCATTCTGTACGTATAAAAATTTCCCTTTTTATAAGGACACCAGTCAGACTGGGTTAAGGTCTACCCTAATTACCTCATCTTATGTCTAGGGGTTAGGGTGTCAGTAAATGAGTTCAGTAGTAAAGAATGCTCCTGCAAATGTAGAAGACACAGGTTCAGTCCCTGGGTTGGGAACATCCCTTGGAGAAGTAAATGGCAACCCACTCCAGTATTCTTGCCTGGGAAATCCCATGGACAGAGGAGCCTGGCAGACTACAGTCCATGGGGCTGCAAAGAATCGGACGCAACTGAGCAACTAAACAACCACCACCAGTTAGTTCGTGACTGCGGTGGTTTCTCCTCCAGATCTTGGCTGTGACTCTGGGTTGCCTGTCTCTCCATATTACAGGGTGGCAATTTGCCATGCAACCTCAATTCTCTGATGGGTTCATGAAAAGGCACCAATTTTCAATTTGTTCACCTTCTTGCTGTAAGGACAGGAGCAACAACTTTCAAGCTCTTTACATGTTGGAGCTGAAACCAGAAGTCGCCCTAATGTATTGAATAGTATGATGATTTTAAAAATAACTTTTACATGTATTTGTTGCAATGAGAATACTGATCAGCCATCTATCTACTATATGTTACTGGGAGCGGTATGTTACTGGTACCCACCTCTCTCCATTGCCCTTTATATAAGCTTTTCTCAACCAATACCCTATTAGATTAAACACTATAGAAAATCATTTAAATAATTATTTTCTAAATTTTGCCAAGGATCTTACATAGCTAGCACAATGCCAGATGCATAGGAGTTAATTTATTACATAATATGGATGCCTTAGTCATTTTATCCCTATACACATTTTATGTGTATTTCTTAGAATAAATATATTTTCTCACATAACTGTAAAGTAGTACACTCAGGAAACTCAATATCAATACAATATTTTAATATAACCTACCATCAATAGTTCGGTTTTCTCAATTGTCCCCATAATCTTTTCCCTCCAAAAGAATTGTGACCTGAATCATATATTCATTCAGTTGTCAAATATCTTAAGTCTCTCTTTCACTCTGAAACATTTCCTCAGCTTTTCTTGGCTTTTATGCCACTGATTTTTTTAAGAATACAGGCCAGTTTTTGTTTCTGATTTTGGCTTTGTCTGATGTTTCCTTAAGGCTAAATTCAGGTATGTATCGCTGGTCAGAATACTTCATAGTGATATTGTATCAGACCCATAGTGATACTGCATCCTTCCCATATTAGTTTCTATCACTCAGGCAAGATTATTGTCTGGTTCTCTACCATACAGTTAAGACAATATTAATCTTACTCCTGATCACACTTCACCTGAATCCTGCCCCCAGACTCTTCATGCATTGTTGATTCTTACCCAACCAATTCTTACTATGAGTACTGCAATGATTGTTTCATTTCCCTGCTCATTCTACATTAATCAGAATCCTACTCTATGTAAAAGTTTCCCTTTTCCCTTTCTCTCCCTCCCATCCTCTCTCTCTCCCTCTTTCTCATCAGAATAGATTCATGGCTTCCTATTTTTTTCCACTGGGTTCATTACTGTTAATTCTGATGCTCAAAGAGCCCCAGATTTGGCCAGCGGGAGTGAAGCTTATTCAAACAAGCTCTTGGGTTTTTGTTTATTTTTCTTGACATGCCATCATCATTTTTTTAAAAATGTCCCTGCCTTCTGGTAGCAATAAGATGTTCCAGGCCTATTTTATATCCTCTCTTTCCCAAGCCTGGAGTTCAGCCATTTCTCTAACAATCCATATTTCCTTTCAGTAGGGAATGTATTAGAAAACAAGAATGAGTGCCAGGTGTTCTCACTGCTATCATGGTAAGTTTGAGTTTAGACTTGTCATATCCAATTTGGTAGTCATTATCCAAATGTGGCCATTTAAATCAAAATTAATAGAAACAAAAATTCAGTTCCTCAGCTGCACTAGTCACACTTCATGTGTAGTTACATGTATTTAGCAGCTAACATACTGGACAGCACAGATAATTATAGAAATTTCCATCCTTACAGAAAATTCTATTAGACATTATTGTTCTAGACCCTTTCACATAGCAAACACACACACTTTTTTTCCATCTCTGTTCCAATTACTCAAGTGCTTTCTTTATCTTGACCTAAACCCTTTCAAAATTTGGATTATCTTTCGAAACCAATCCTTTCTGGTGCATTTCTTAGTGCCTTTAACCAAGCTCCTTCTCCAACCCCCAAATATACAGTCTTTACTGATTTCAAACAAACAAAAATTTTGGTATAGCCACTGTGGAAAACAGTATGGCGGTTCCTCAGAAAACTAAAAACAGAATTACCATAAGATCCAGTTATCCCACTCCTGGGCATAAATCCAGACAAAACTATAGTTCAAAAAGACCCATGCACCTCTATGTTCACAGCAGCACTATACACAACAGCCAAGACATGGCAACAACCTGAATGTCTATCAATAGATTAATGAGTAAAGAACATGTGGTATAATGGAATATACTCAGTCATAAAAAATAACAAAATAATACCATTTGCAGCAACATGGATCCAACTAGAGATAATCATACTAAGTGAAGTATATCAGAAAGAGAAAGACAAATACCATATGATATCACTTACGTGTGGAATCCAAAATATGACAAAATGAAACTAACAATGAAACAGAAAGAATCACAGACAGAGGGAACAGACTGGTGGTTGCTAAAAGAGCACATGTGGTGGAAGGATGGAGTGGGAAGCTGGGGTTAGCTGATGTAAGCTTTTATATAGCAAGGTCCTATTGTATAGTACAGAAAACTATATTCAATATCCTATGACAACCATAATGGAAAAGAATATTAAGGAAAAAAAATATATGTGTGTATAACTGAATCACTTTGCTGTACAGCAGAAATCAACACAACACTGTAAATCAACTATACTGCAATAAAAATACTGATTAAAAAACATCTGGGTTATTTTTGTCATTACCAATGTAAATATTAATTGGTAAGAACATGGGCTTTGGAATCAGACCTATTTCTTACTAGCTATATGACCTTGGGAAAGTTACTTAATCTCCCTAAACTTCAATTTCTGCATCTAAAACTGGGATTAATAATGCCTCGTAGTTATATGTTTGAAGACTAAAAAAAATAATATACTGAATATGCTTAGCATTATGACTGGAATATGATAAATTATATGGCCTATTAGTAACAATAATATTAGACTTGTTTCTCCTTTGTTTACTGAAAGTTTTAAATTCGTTCACTTTTCCAAGCCATTCTTCACATTACTAAGGCATACACAGTATGTTAGCAATACTGAGCAAATATTCTAAATTATTCAAATAGATTCCTTCCAGTTAGAATATTAAGACCTATTTATATGTGAAATATTTCTCTTAGACAATTCTATTTATAACTCTGAAATTATAAAATCAATTTCAAATATTTATTGCTTATAGCAACTTTAAATAAAAATTGTTAAATAAAGTATTTCTTATATAAAAACTTTAAATAAAATATTTTCCTATTAGGTTGATTAATTATGTAAAATTTCTGAAAATTCTGAAATAAAACTGAAAAATTTCAAGTTGAGAGGGCATACTAGTAGCTGAACTACAGAATGGCAAAAATCAAATTATTGATAAGAATTAATTTGTCAGAATTCATAGTCCTATTTATAAAAGGATCCTATAAAACCAAATTTGAAATTTGTTTCTAATGAAACAAAGCATCTTGATTTTGTTATAGAAATATATTTAAAAATAGCTAATGTAGTAATACTCAAAAACAACACTAAAGCAAAGATAAATTCCTTTCCTCTGACATATTATTTAAAATATAGAAAAAGAGCATGTTATACCTAATGATAACTAGAGATGACTTATTTTTCCCTCCATCACAGTTTATTTAAGATATGTACTGAAAGATGTAAACCTAATATTTTGCTAATAAATGAAAAACATGCTTTTCAAAATGAATGCTTTTAGTAAAGCATATTTTATTTGTAAAAAGTGTAAGCATGGTCATCTAAACTTTCACTGCTTATATGAAAAAGGGGTGCTCATCAAATTTAACAAATACTACGCCTATAAAGGAAAGCGATGTCATTTCCTCCAAAATAACTACAGCCCTGTAGATTTTTACCTTTTTCTTTACTAAGCAAAAGACAAATATATAACATGCTTGTGTCTTATTACCCTTACCGGTAAAATTTCAAAATCAACTTGATATGTAATTTTCTTTCAGATTAGTTTAAACATGATTTAAAAAAATGGAAATGTGAGAATTTCAGAATACACTGCTATGTTACAAAAATTATTAAATCTCACTTCTTCTAAATAACTATGTACAATTCATATCCTGTCACTTGTTAAATATATGGACAGTAAAATCTTTGTTCATGTTTTCCCAAAGGCAACCTTACCTGTGGAGTCCAATAAAATGTTGGGCTCAATCTGTAGAGTTTTCGTTTGTGGAAACTCTGAAGTGGCCTTGTTCGAGCTGCTGTACTCATGATAGTCAAGGATGGAGATTTCAATCTTGTCCTGTCTTTTCTCCTTTTCTTACTGTGCTTCTGGTTAAGTAACCAGCTACTGGAGGAAGAGAGCTCATCTAAATTCTCTGAAGCACTGAAATGCCATGAAATAATTGGGGAGTGGAGGGAATAAAACAAAACAAACAAAGACAAAGAAAACTAAATGTAAATCACCTTGATCTATTATGACAGAGGAGCATTAATTTTAGCCAATTTTGTGGTAACAACTGATGAAAGAATCAATATTAATGGAAAATTACATTTCAAGTTGTGAAAACAGAATCTGTATTTTCTCCTGCAAAATAAATATCCCATAGGTTAGAGATGCTCACATAAATTCACTAGTACAATGTAAATTTCACTGTAAATCAATAATCATGAATATTACAGTGTTAAAAGCATCTACATCAAATTCTTTTTCAATAAGGGTGAATTTACACAGGATTGTAGATTTTAAAAAGGCTAAAGTCTCATCACTACATCATTAGCTGCTCTTAAATAAGCACTACATATCTTACCAGGGGATTCTGAAACAAAGATGCAATCTGTCTACATTTTAAGAATTTTTTAAAATTTCTGATGATACAGAAGATACAAACTATAAAATATTTTATCAGATCACACAAAATACACATGAAAATAAGCATAATTTTATAATTATCCCTCATATTAATTTTAAAATACTTAAATATTTTAGATCAGGAGGGATTTAATGCTGTCACCACATAAATTTATTTATACCAGTATATTACATATAAAATATTCAGCTTTTCAGGCACTATAATCTACCAGTTCAACCTTATTTATATAAACAAAAGCTAGCCAACTTAGCATTCTAAGATCAACAAGTGAATCTATATGTGCTATTGCTAATCACAAATAAATTCTAAATGTGCTATTTGGTTCAAGTAGAATCAGTGTTTAAAGGTAAACATAAGATACAGTTTTTCTATAGCTGTGTCACTGGTTTTGAATGCTGCACAATATTCTCTTTCAGATAAAGCAAGTAATTCAAGAAAACTTTATATAGTAGTAAGAAACTAGAAATAAAGGTACCTGAATGGCTTCTGTTGGTGAAACTAAAAGAGAATAATAAAATATGGAATTTGGTGATTACATACAAATACACAATTGAGTATGTCTATTGGCCAGACCAGTATAGGGAAAAAAATCTGATGATAAATATTTTATTTTTAAAATATTAACTTCAGTCTTCAGAAAGCTCTAGTCATGAATGTTTTAATTATCAGTTAATAAATATTCTAAAGATTATCTATCTGAGAAAGGTTTAGGATATACCAATACTCTCAAATTAACAGGTCCAGTCTCATATACTGATGTTACTTTTTGTAATATATCATATGTATGACTATAAAAGCCTGAAGTGTATAACGTGCTAAGTAACAGTCTGCTCTTGAGAAACCAGCCCTTGACCTGGGCTACCACATCAAGGGTAAACAGAAGGCATAGGTGATAGCCAGTATCAAGTTAGGTACTAAGCATGTCGGATACAGACGTAAACCAAGGTCAGGAAAAAGACCGATTAGTAGGTGGTTAGTACTAGAGGTGATCACATCAGGAGAGTGAGGATTCAGGAACGTAGGAGTAGATCTAGCACAAAAGGTAGCTCTTCTAGAAAGTGAGAAATAATCTCTAGGCAGATGACACTGGCTCCTTAAAAGAGACATTGCTTGGGTAATATCTAGGGATAATGAAGAGTTTTTATTCTAGCAGTCTGGAGCACAGTTCTAGCAGTTCTTTCCTCTGTTCAGTTCTCTAGTTGTTAGTGGGCACTTGTTTCCCCATCCCTGCAGGAGGTATAAGGAGGTGAGCCACTATATTCTTAACTGAATGACATCTCTCAGCTTTTGAACTGGTGAGAGGCTCACAGGCTAGTTTAAAGATAAATGGAAAGCTTATTTGTGTCTCTAAATGTTACATTTTCAAGTTTCAAAGACTAATACAGTATCATTGGAAAAAGCTCACCAAAGTTGGCACTTAAATCACTTTATAAATAATTGATGAAAGTGATAGTGACTCTGTTGTGTCAGACTCTTTGTGACCCCATGGACTATAGCCTGCCAGGGGATCTTCCCAACCCAGATATTGAACCTGCATCTCCTACACTGGCAGGCAGATCCTTTAACCACTGAGCCACCTGGGAAGCTGCTGTAAAGGGTTATTTACCCTTTACAAACCACAGATAAATGATAAACCACTGATAAACTCTGCAAACCACTGATAAACTCACTTATTCTGCCCAATGGTTTACACTAAAGAGAATGAATCTTACTGAAAAGGAGAACAAGAGGAAATTATTTGGAGGACAACAAAACGCTGCCTAAGTGACTCTATAATCCAAGGTTATTTTTCCCCTCAGGAGATAATAATCCAATACCTAACACTAGTGGTAAAGAACCCGCCCGCCAGTGCAGGAGATGTAAGAGACACCGGAGGAGGAGGAGAAAACCCAGGAAGAAAAAAACATTTCAATAAGAGACAAGGCTAAGTTTTCCCACTGAGTTGTGGGTACCCTAGGAAACCCCAGAAACTGAGGATACAATAAGCCACTGCCAAGTACTGTCATAATTGTCACAAAAATTATCAATAAATATCAACATATAATTTTGAAATAGCATGCTTACAAGTGGTGTAGTACCAGGTAAGGACACAAATCACACTCCTTTAGATTTCTAACTGGAAGCTTTTGTTCAGAGAACAATAAAAATCTCCAAAAGGATAGCCTAGGGCCCCTGTGTAATAGGCAGATAGTACAATTTGGCTCTAGAATAAACTAAATAATTGAGGAGGGGGAAGAAATGAGGGTGGTTTTTGGGCTTACACCTTTCTCCATTTCCACTACCACTCTCTTAATCCAAGCTTTTTTCCGCCAGAATTCCTCCTATACCCTTGTAACTGGGCCCCCCTCATTCACACTTTATTCCATCCAGTCCCTTCTAATCTTTCAGGAAAACAAATCTGGTCCTGTTTTACCCTTTCCTTCCATGCCTACACTGCTTAAAATCTCTCAAAGCCTTCTCATTGCTCTTGAGAAAAATACTTAAATCCTTAATGGAAAAGGCCCTGATTGGTCTGCTCTCTCAGCCTCCTCATGTGTCACACTCCCTCTCCTTCTCTGTGTTCCAGCCACATTGCCTCTTTTAATTCCAAACAACTCACACTTGCTCCAGTACTAAACCTACTATATATAATATCTGCTTCCAGGAATTTTCTCACATCCTTCTTCACTTATGTAATTTCCAATAACCATTTGGCTCTCAGTTCAAAAGTCAGTACCTCAGGTAAGTCTTTGAGCCCTTGCATAGTCTCTCCAAAGACAAAGTCAAATTCCCTTCTGAGTTCTGATAGTACCATTCACCTTTTCTTCATAGTATTTTTCATGATGCCAATTTTACAATTATCTGTGTTACTATCTGATTAGTGTCTTTTTCCTTTTCTAAAACTGTAAGTAATAGAGAGACTGTGTTTTAACTTTTTATCAGAAGTTCCTGATATTATACTTGGCATATGACAAATGCTCAATAAATATTTATAGAATGAATGGAGAAATGTACACATATATACATTTTCAGATTTATCACTCCAGCTCTGTGCTTTGCACAGGGTATATATATAATACCACATAATGTGAAAGTGTTAGTTGCTCAATCATGTTCGACTCCTTGCAACTCCATGGATTATAGCCTGCCAGGCTCCTCTGTCCGTGGAATTCTCCAGGCAAGAATATTAGAGTGGGTTGCCATTTCCTTCTCCAGGGGATCTTCTGGACTGAGGGATTGAACCCAGGTCTCCTGCACTGCAGGCAGATTCTTTACCATCTGAGCCACTTGGGAAGCCCATACCTTATATGGGAAGCATATAACACTACATACCTTACCCAAATAGTTTAGTGAATGAGTAAACATGGAACATTACAGTTTAAGAGCCAAAAGAAGCTCTAAATAGAAGGTTATAAGAGAGCATTTAGAAAAATAAGACATATTTACACTGCCTTGAGTTCCATTCTAAATCTCTTAATTTGACTTACAAAAGTTAGTTTCTGATAGTAAGCGATGATGTACCTTATTTTATCTTATAATCATATATGCCTATTATAAATGGGTAAGTATTATAAAGCAGATGAGAACTGTAAGATATTTTGATTTGTAAAAGAGAAAGCATGGATAAAGTTTAAATTTTTTCTTTTAATTTAAAAAGTGCAAAATGACCAAGAGTTTTATCGAAGAAAATATTTCAAAAGTCATGAGTTCCTGTTTTATTAACATTGCCTAATTTTTCTAATAGTAATGACTTTCTGATATAACTGATTGTCTATTACAATTCCAGAAAATCTTAGCAGTTAAGATATTTATGAATAACGACAGGCATTCAATTTGCTTTTACAGAGAATAAATGGAATTTTCAAGTGAATTTTTTAGTTAAAATTTTACTCTGATTACTGCAGAAACTAAAGGCCCAGAAGTGAAGCATTTAATCTTTTAACTGTTCTATACATCAGTGTCTCTTTTGCTGTCTCGTATACAGGGTTACTGTTACCATCTTTCTAAATTCCATATATATGCATTAGTATACTCTACTGATGTATAGAACAGTCTTTTGGACTCTGTGGGAGAGGGAGAGGGTGGGATGATTTGGGAGAATGGCAGTGAAATATGTATAATATCATATATGAAACGAGTCGCCAGTCCAGGTTCGATACACGATACTGGATGCTTGGGGCTGGTGCACTGGGACGACCCAGAGGGATGGTATGGGGAGGGAGGAGGGAAGAGGGTTCAGGATGGGGAACACATGTATACCTGTGGCAGATTCATTTTGATATATGGCAAAACCAATACAATATTGTAAAGTTAAATAAAATAAAATTTAAATTAAAAAAAAATCTTTTAACTGATATTTGAATATTAATTCCTACCAAAATCACTTTCTGCAAACATTATTCACTTGTATCAAAATTAATAAAACAATCTAAAGATATGGGCTTATAGGAACATATATTTGCTAAGTTCTTGGTATCATCTTGGTGATGGAGAAAATGGTGAATAAATAAGGAAGAACAGTCTAATTTCAATCTGTTTTTTTTTTTTTAATTTTATTTTTAAACTTTACAATATTGTATTGGTTTTGCCAAATATCGAAATGAATCCACCACAGGTATACATGTGTTAAAACTCAATGAAAGATAGTCTAAGATTTTTAGTAACTTGTTCAAGTATTTAATAACTTTTGGCTTAAGCCAAACTGTATTCTTAGAAGGACTGGAATCATCATCATAATGCCATGCTCAAATGCTTTTACTAAGTAAGAAACTTTTGGGCCTGGCTATAAATTTAGAAAGCTAAAACCATAAAAACACAGACAAGATTTCATAAAGTTATTTTTATCTTCTAATCTCAAGAAATAGCAGCAGAAAACAAGTACTCAACACAGAATTTTAAAATATTGTTTTAGTACTTTTCAACATTTCCCCTACATTCATGTACTCTTATACTAAACACACTTAAGAAAAGCAGAACTCCACATCGAGAAGAAAATTAGAATGTGTATTATCTAAGAGATTATGATAGCCTGCCAGTTACCAATCTATTCTTATACACAAATACCCATACTTGCTATACGGGGCTGAAGAGTGTTGTCACATTTACATCTACCAGGAACCTCAGACTGTGACCCTACTTGGAAATACAGACTTTCAGGAGTAATTAATGAGGTAAAATGATGTCAGAGTGGATTAGGATGGCCCTAAGTCCAGTCACTGATGTTCTTATAAGAAGAAACAAAGAGTTCAGGAAGAGATCCCAGGGAATAACATCCTTACATGTGAAGGCAGAAGAGAAATGGTCTATAAGCCAAAAACGCCAAAGACTGCTAGGAACTACCGGAAGCCAGGAAAATGCAAGGAAGGATTCTGCCTTAAACCTTCAGAAAGAACATGGCCCTGCCTGACACCTTGATTTTCAACATCTAGCCTCCAGAACTGTGGAAGAAAAAACATCTCCTATATTAAGCCACACACTTCGTGCTGATTTAAGATCCCTATGAAACTGACATATTCATAAAGTACATGCCTAAGAATCACTATTTTTGCATAATTTGTAATCTCTATTTCAAGTCTACTTTTTGTCTTTTGGAGTTGTCTGATGACCTCAACCTATAGCAGCTAAAGTAGGCGGCAACCTTTTCCAAACCTTCCCTGATGCCCAGCGTCCTGCCAATAGTTGAATTTACTATCTTTCTTTTTCTTGACAATATTTGGAGAAATGAACACATTATTTACTCAGATATACTCAAAGATATTTTAAAGAAATTACATAAAATAGGACTTTATAGAAACTCACTAAAATGGCCTAGTAGGGGCACTACTTGTCTTCCACATGGCAAAAACAAGCACCTCTCAGATGACCAGTGATCGAGATCCAGGCATTATCTACTACATATAGAGAAAACAGTGCCTTGACCAGCCCATTTTCCCTACTCTAGGAATTAAGTAGGAAAATTACACCCCCCTCCCCATTCACTCAAAAATACAAGTCTCTTCAACTGTAGCAACAAGAAAATGCTGGAATACACTGTAAAATGATCTTCTAAATTAGATGTGTCTCTAAAAAAAATTTGATCTCTGGTTCCTCTGCCTTTTCTAAATCCAGCTTGAACATCTGGATGTTCTTGGTTCATGTACGATTGAAGCCTCACTTGGAGAATATTGAGCATTATTTTGCTAGCGTGTGAGATGAGTGCAATTGTGCAGTAGTTTGAGCATTCTTTCGTATTGCCTTTCTTTCAGATTGGGATGAAAACTGACCTTTTCCAGTTCTATGGCCACGGCTGAGTCTTCCAAATTTGTTGGCATATTGAGTACAATACTTACATTTGGTTGTTATTGTTGATAACAGCATCATCTTTTAGGATTTGAAATACTTCAGCTGGAATTCCATCACTTTCACTAGCTTTGTTTGCAGTGATGCTTCCTAAGGCCCAGTTGACTTCACACTCCAGGATGTCTGGCTCTAGGTGAGTGATCACATCATCTTGGTTATCTGGGTCATTAATATTGTTTTTGTATAGTTCTTCTGTGTATTCTTGCCACCTCTTCTTAATATCTTCTGCTTCTGTTAGGTCCATACCGTTTCTGTCCTTTATTGTGCCCATTTTTGCATGAAATGTTCCCTTACTATCTCTAATTTTCTTGAAGAGATCTCTAGTCTTTCCCATTCTATTATTTTCTTCTATGTGTGGATCATGACATACTGGAAAATTCTTCAAGAGATGGGAGTACCAGACCACCTTACCTGCCTCCTGAGAAATCTGTATACAGGTCAAGAAGCAACAGAACTGGACATGGAACAACAGACTGGTTCCAAATTGGGAAAGGAGTATGTCAAGACTGTATATTGTCACCTGCTTATTTAATTTATATGCAGAGTACATCATGTGAAATGCCAGGCTGGATGAAGCACAAGGTGGAATCAAGATTGCTGGGAGAAATATCAATAACTTCAGATATGCAGATGACACCACCCTTAAGGCAGAAAGTGAAGAGGAATTAAAGAAAAGAGCCTATTGATGAAACTGAAAGAGGAGAGTGAAAAAGCTGGCTTAAAACTCAACATTCAGAAAACTAAGATCACGGCATCCAGTCCCATCACTTCATTGCAAAAGATGAGGCAACAATGGAAACAGTGACAGACTTTATTATCTTCGGCTCCAAAATCACTGTAGATGGTGACTGCCCCCATGAAATTAAAAGATGCTTGCTCCTTGGAAGAAAAGCAATGACCAATCTGCTGCTGCTGCTGCTGCTAAGTCAGTTCAGTCGTGTCCGACTCTGTGCAACCTAGGCAGCAATTAAAAAGCAGAGACATTACTTTGCCAACAAAAGTCTGTAGTCAAAGCTATGGTTTTACCAGTATGGATGTGAGAGATGGACCATAAAGAAGGCTGAGCACCAAAGAACTGATGCTTTTGAACTGTGGTATTGGAGAAGACTCTTGAGAGTCCCTTGGACTGCAAGGAAATCCAACCAATCCATCCTAAAGGAAATCAGTCCTGAATAGTCACTGGAAGGACTGATGCTGAAGCTGAAACACCAATACTCTGGCCACCTGATGCGAAGAACTGACTCACTGGAAAAGACCCTGATGCTGGGAAAGATTGAAGGTGGGAGGAGAAGGTGATGACAGCAGATGATATGGTTGGATGGCATCACCGACTCTATGGACCTAAGTCTGAGGAAACTCCAGGAGTTGGTGATGGACAGGGAAGCCTGGCGTGCTGCAGCCCATGGGGTTGCAAAGAGTCAGACGCAACTGAGTGACTGAACTGATTTAAAAAAATTAAGTTATTTACCTAACTCTGAAATATTAAGGTACATCTTTACACAACCATTAAAATGGAAAAGAAATATTTTAAGTATAAAAAGCTTCAGATATACTATTGAAATAAGATATAAAACTTCCAATAGAGCTCAACAATGAAAATTATGTATAAAATGATAGGAAGGAAATATACTCTGAGCAATACAAGTGATTTCCACTTTCTTCTAGATAGCTCTTGAATTTTTAAGTTATTGTACAATGAACTTATATTAATTTTATAAGAACACTAAAATGTCATCTATAATTTCAGTCTTTTTGGCATTAGGAACTTATAATACATTTTAAAGTGGCTATTCGAGAATACGAGACTTAGGAGACATAACTACCAAATGTAATACAGATTTTGTTTGGGTCCTGATTCTAATAAATTGTCCATAAAAAGATGACTTTGAGACAACTGGCAAAATATGAATATGGATAGAGAATTTTATGATAGTGATAAATTATGACTAAAATATTAAAAGAATAATAAAAAATTAGCAGGTGATAACAACATGGTGGGTATGTTGAAAAAAAGTTTATCAAAGAAATAAATGAAAGTCTTTATAGTTAAAATATCAATAAAATTTATTTAAGTTCATAGGAAAAAAATATATCAGGAAGAGAAATAGTTGAAGTGAGTAGCAAAATATTGAGAACTATTTAAGCTAGGAATAAGCTGATTTACTTTTCTATGCTTTCTATATGTTCAAGTTTTACATAATAAAGCTTGAGAGGAAAAGAGATCAAATATTGTAGAGCCATCTGCCATTCCCACCCTCTGGCTCTTAATTTCAAGAGGACTTTTTAGAGTATAAAGGCAAGGAGACTAGGAAGCCTATATGAGAACTATATTTTTTCTGAACGTGAAGTGCAAGTGGCTCAGTCGTGTCCGACTCTTTGCAATCCCATGGACTATACAATCCATGGAATTCTCTAGGCCAGAATACTGGAGTGGGTAGCCTTTCCCTTCTCCAGGGGATCTTCCCAACTCCAGGACCAAACCCAGGTATCCCACATTGCAGACCGATTCTTTACCAACTGAGCTATCAGGGACATAAAATCTATCAAACATTTCTAACTAACCTATAGTTTGGGAGTATAGCTCAGATTCTTCACTATAATCTGTGAGTTGTTTTTCTGACATATGGAATATAGTTTGAAATTGAGACTTTCTAATATTTCACTATTTTTTTTTTCATTTTAAAGGAAAATTTGCAAAGAGAAAAAATCTGAAAAATTCTAAAATATTTTTTAAAATCCTTGCATCTAAACACAAATATAGCATTAGGAAAAAATTTTGATTTTTTCCTTTAAGTCTCTTTTTCTTCCCCTATAAAATCATACCCCTATGAGGGTCTAAGGCTGTTGCTGTTCAATTGGTAAGTCGTGTCTGACTCTTTGTGACACCATGGTATCACAATGCTTTTGGTATCCTGATTTTTTCCACTTAACATTCTAAAGGAAGTACATTCCTATATGACCACATCTTTTTTAATACAGATCATTTTTTTAATAGTTACATGACATGTCTTCCAGTGGTTGTATCATGATTTAAACATTTTCTATAACATTAAGTTTAAGACTTATATTAATAGAGGTTAAAAGGGAAAAGTAGAGTTTTTACAAAAGAAAATAAATCCTATTGGTATTACTTTAAAAACACATCAGGAGACATTTTATTTCCTTATTGATATTGTACATCTAGCTGATACAATATTTAATGTCACAGAAACTCAAAATTATGTTTGAAAACTTCAGCCTAGAATTTGCTAACAATGTTTTCTCATTAACTGAGAAGTGACTATTGAAAATATTATGAAGGTAAGAGAATTACTTTATATGTGATTAGTTTATCAGTTCAGCTGCAGTTTTTCAATTATGATGCCCAGTTAGAAAGGATCATTACATTTTGTGAGATAATTATCATTTGTGGAAATAAATAGCATGATAATGATTCATTAGAATTTAATTTCATATCATATTCTGGGACCCATTAAAGCAAAACAACAACAACAAAAATTCTAGACATTATTTCAAGTAGAAATTCACTTTCCCAGAGATAATACCCCATGGGGTAAATGAAGATGTACTTACAACATTATATCTTCATTTTAGAGTATGAGATCTAAAAACAAATAACTATCTCTATGATGATAAAATGTAATGCTTCATTTGTTTGAAGATTCAGTCTTTTCAGTCTTTCCTGGTGACTCATCTTAAACCCTGCTGCCAAGATTAATAAAGCTAAGAAAATAATTCGGACTTCTGGGAGATGCTGCAATTAACTAAAAGATAGGGGTTGGGAATCAATGAATAAAAAGTGGGCAAAACAGCTGCCCTGAATTAACCAAGTGAATTTACTTTAGACATAAGAACAGATCATTAGGGTATTATAAAAATTACCTTAAATACTTAGAAAAAATTGTATCAAACATTAAGTTCTATGTGGTCCACTAAAAATAACAACACAGAATAGGTAACCAAACTTTTTTAGTTTCTTAAACCTAACTAACTAACTAACTATATGTGTGTGTGTGTATATATATATATATATATATATATATGATATGATGTGATATAAAGCTAGAATGAGAATGCTTTATTAGAAGCACTGACGAGTCTACTTATCTAGTAAGTCCAAGTATACAGAATACAGCCGAAACTGCAAACGCCTTTTAAATAACCAAAAAAGATCTCAATGAGTCCATGGATGAAAGCTCACTCCTGTTAGTATTAAGAGAGAGGCCTTATCTTTTACTTCAGAATCTCTTATCAGAGGACAGGTACTTCTACCATTCTGACTTTATTTATCTGATTTTCTAATCCAGAGTTAAATTAGATGAGAGGAAGCAGAACTGCAGGAGGCAGCATGAGATTAACAACATATCAATCCGACTATGACAGAGAAAAAGCAAATAAGTACAAAATATTTTGGGGGGAATGCTGATTACCTGTAAGAAATCCTAAAAGACATTTCATTCATTCAAAAAGTATTTATTCATGCCCATGTTATGACTCTGATGTAGATGTCAAGAAAATAGCAGTTAAGAAGACAGACCAGAAAAATTCCTACTGTCACGGAGCTTACATTCTCATCCAGGAAGGTAGATAATAAACGAGTAAAAAACAAGAGTAAAATTATATCACACTTCTCTCATTTGATCCTCACAATAACCCAGCAAGCAAACTATTTGCATTTTAACTGTGATTTAGAAAGTTGCCTAAAATCACAATGCTACTAAGTTCTACAGTTGGGACTGATCTCAGACCCATCTAATTTCAGAACTATTTAACAATGCAATGAGTTTTCTTCATAGCACTTGACCAGGATTTTAATTTTATTTTTTTATTTAAAATTTTTCTTCACATTTTGTCTGTGGCATGTGGGATCTTAGTTCCCTGACCAGGGATATATCTGAGCTCTCTGCCTTGGAAGCATGGACTTCCATCCGCTAGACTGCCAAGGGAGTCCCACCAGGATATTTTTTTTTTTAGTATTTACTTTTAAAATGTTTCTTTATGTATTTATTGCCTGCGCCAGGTCTTAGTTGTGGCACACAGAGTCTTTTAGTTGCGGTGTGGGGGATCTAGCTGCCTGACCAGGGACTGAACCAGGGCCCCCTGCATGGAGAGCATGGAATCTTTGTCACTAGACCACCAGGGAAGTCCCAGGATTTTCAATTACACATTGATTTGCGTGGTTCTTCAGCTGATACCATTTTTACCCAGTTAGACTCTATACCATAAGGTCAGAGACCACACCTGGTTTTGTTCAACATCACAACCCAAGCCAATCCAATGCCTGGCACCCTGTATCACTCGGTATGTATTTGCTAACTATTAAGTGAATTCTTTCATTGATATACAATTATTAATATTGATAGTCTGTGAGGATGTGGACACAGGGATGAGCCTGAGTTATCAAAGAAAAACTAAGATGAGAATCATCCAAGAAAGGCAATGTGTAATAAATTTGACTTAGTTCTTACCAAATGGCTTATTCGAAAGTTTTTGACACTTGAGGAGGATCATCATTCCTCCTATTGTCTTGGGTACTTCTTGCCATAATAAATTTTATATTATGCTTTAAAGGTAATAAAATGTGTTGAGTAATTTCTCTTTATTCACTAAATCTCTAGATATAAGCTAACATAAAACATCCAAAGCAAAGAACAATAATGATGTTACAAAGAGATATACATTTTAAGCTGTACTGAGACCTTTCTGTTTTTATTTTTCATTTGTTTGAATAAATGGAATTCTTTACAAATAAACATTTGATTGAAGACTACTAGCACTAGAAACTACTTTAGAAAATATTTGTATCCCAGTAAATTTAGAATTAAAGAAATGCAATGTAAAGAAATTAACTGACTTGCCCAAGGTCACAAAATGTTGAAAACAAAAAGTACATGAAAAAGTATATATGTACTTCCATAATCTCAAGTTCCCCACAAACCACTAAATTAAAAGCCACTATAATTAAGAATAAACAAAAGTTTAAATCTTTTAGGGGGGAGAAAGGAGATTACATGTCCCGAGGCAGTCTTTTGAGAAGGTATGTTTTCCTAGTATAATATGAAAATAAAACATAATAAGAGAAAAAAACCCAATAGTGTGTTTATCCTCAATTTAAGAGTACTTGGTTTAATTACAGAGTCCCAAGCAAATTAGGTAGACCAAAAACAATTCAGCAACATTTTACCTTCCCAAGAGATATGACAAAAATAGTTGGTACCTCAGTGACTCCAGGTACCTATGTGACCAGTATCTTCGGTAATAGCTGGCCTATGAGGTTTACAGCTATTGTTACTCACGTGCTAAGTTGAGTCCAACTCTTTGCAATGCCGTGGACTGCAGCACACCAGGCTCCTCTGTCCACGGGGTTCTCCAGGCAAGAATACTGAAGCAGATTGCCATTTTCTTTGCCATGGGGTATTTCCGAACCAAGGATTGAATCTGTGTCTCCTGCATCGGCAGGAAGATTCTTTACCACTAAGCCACCAGGAAAGCATGTTTTTGCTGTTACTTTCTCATTTTCCTTACCTTATTGTCCTGGGTCCTTGTGCTTGACTATATTTTATATTTGACTGTGCTGATCACTGCCCTCAAAAAATGATTTCTAAGGATCTCCTGGCCCTAATCAGATTGATTATATTCTTTGCAGCCAAAGATGGAGAAGTTCTATACAATCAGCAAAAATAAGACTAGGAGCTGACTGTGGCTCAGATCATGAACTCATTATTGCCAAATTCAGACTTAAACTGAAGTAAGTAGGGACAACCACTAGACTATTCAGGTATGACCTAAATCAAATCCCATACAATTATACAGTGCAAGTGACAAATACATTCAGGGGATTAGATCTGATAGACAGAGTGCCTGAACAACTATGGACGGAGGTTCGTGACACTGTACAGGAGACAGGCAGCAAGACCATCCCCAAGGAAAAGAAATGCAAAAAGGCAAAGTGGTTGTCTGAGGAGGCCTTACAAATAGCTGTGAGTAGAAGAGAAGCAAAAGGCAAAGGAGAAAAGGAAAGATATACCCATTTGAATGCAGAGCTCCAAAGAATACCAAGCAGAGATAAGAAAGTGTTCCTTAGTGATCAATGAAAAGAAATAGAGGAAAGCAATAGAATGAGAAAGACTAGAGATCTCTTCAAGAAAATTAGAGATACCAAGGGAACATTTCATGCAAAGATGGGCTCGATAAAGGACAGAAATGGTATCGACCTAACAGAAGCAGAAGAGGCGGCAAGAATACACAAAAGAACTATAAACAAATTTTCACCATCCTGATAATCATGATGGTGGGATCACCCACCTAGAGCCAGACATCCTGGAATGTGAAGTCAAGTGGGTCTTAGAAAGCATCACTACAAACAAAGATAGTGGAGATGGAATTCCAGTTAAGCTATTTCAAATCCTAAAAGATGATGCTGTGAAAGTGCTGCACTCAATACACCAGCAAATTTGGAAAACTCAGCAGTGGCCAAAGGACTGGAAAGGTCAGTTTTCATTCTAATCCCAAAGAAAGGCAATGCCAAAGAATGCTCAAATTACCACACAATTGCACTCATCTCACACGCTAGTAAAGTAATGCTCAAAATTCTCCAAGCCAGGTTTCAACAGTATGTGAACCGTGAGGGTACAGATGATTAAGCTGGATTTAGAAAAGGCAGAGAAACCAGAGATCAAATTGCCAACATCTCCTGGATCATCAAAAAAGCAAGTGAGTTCCTGAAAAAGTCTACTTCTGTTTTATTGACTATGCCAAAGCCTTTGACTGTGTGAACCACAACAAACTGTGGAAAATTCTGAAAGAGATGGGAATACCAGACCACCTGACCTGCCTCTTGAGAAATCTGTATGCAGGTTAGGAAACAACAGTTAGAACTGGACATGGAACAACAGACTGGTTCCAAATAGGAAAAGGAGTACATCAAGACTGTATATTGTCACCCTGCTTATTTAACTTCTATGCAGAGTAAATCATGAGAAACGCTGGGCTGGATGAAGCACAAGCTGGAATCAAGATTGCAGGGAGAAATATCAATAACCTCAGATATGCAGATGACACCACTCTTATGGCAGAAAGTGAAGAAGAACTAAAGAGCGTCTTGATGAAAATGAAAGAGATGAGTGAAAAAGTTGGCTTAAAGCTCAACATTCAGAAAACTAATATCATGGCATCTGGTCCCATCACTTCATGGCAAATAGATGGGGAAACAGTGACAGACTTTATTTTGGGGGGCTCCAAAATCACTGCAGATGGTGACTGCAGCCATGAAATTAAAAGATTCTCCTCCTTTGAAGGAAAGTTATGACCAATGTAGCTGCTGCTGCTGGTGCATCGCTTCAGTCGCGTCCGACTCTGTGCGACCCCATAGACAGCAGCCCACCAGGCTCTCCCGTCCCTGGGATTCTCCAGGCAAGAACACTGGAGTGGGTTGCCATTTCCTTCTCCAATGCATGAAAGTGAAAAGTGAAAATGAAGTCACTCAGTCGTGTCCAACTCTTGGCAACTCCATGGACTGCAGCCTACCAGGCTCCTCCATCCATGGGATTTTCCAGGCAGAGTACTGGATTGGGGTGCCATTGCTTTCTCCGATGACCAATGTAGACAGCATATTAAAAAGCAGAGATATTACTTTGCCAACAAAGGACCGTCTAGTCAAAGCTATGGTTTTTCCTGTAGTTATGTATGGATGTGAGAGGTGGACTATAAAGAAAGCTGAGCACTGAAGAATTGATGCTTTTGAGCTGTAGTGTTGAAGACTGTTGAGAATCCCTTGGACTGCAAGGAGATCCAACCAGTCCATCCTAAAGGAAATCAGTCCTGAATATTCACTGGAAAGACTGATCCTGAAGCTGAAATTCCAATACTTTGGCCACCTGATGTGAAGAACTGACTCACTGGAAATGACCCTGATGCTGGGAAACACTGAAGGCGGGAGAAGGAGATGACAGAGTATGAGATGACTGGATGGCATCACCGACTCAATGGACATGAGTTTGAGTAAACTCCAGGAGTTGGTGATGGACAGGGAGGCCTTGCTTGCTGCAGTCCATGAGGTCACAAAGAATTGGGACACGACTGAGTGACTGAACTGAACTGACTGAAGAAAGAAGGTACCTTCCCCTAGAGAGAATCTGCATTTGACTTTGCACCTATTTTGTAGTGTCATCCATTCTAAAATCATTTTAAACTAGGGATTCCTTGATGACTCACAGATGGAAATTTGGACTGAAAATCCATGTCAAATCCCTATAATGTTCACATTATTTCAAAGCAGGTTTGCTATTTTCCTTGGTGCTATGCTCAATGTTGTGCTTCTGATATGCAGCAAAGAATATGAAAAATAATATATATACATATATTTACATATAAAAAAACATATTTACAATATATATATGTATACAAAACAATATATATACATATATATATATAGGCAAGGCCATGGGCTCTGATTTATCATCCTCTAACCCAAGCTATTAAAACTTCACTCGATTTTTCTGGATCTAGCTTTCTCTCTTTCCACACAAAGCTACCAAATCCTCAACTTGATATTTTGTCAAAATTTGGTCTCAGACAAAGTAGACTGCTGTGCCTTGTTTACTTTTCTGGGCTCTTGCTTATTTTTTTAACTTGTGGTTTAGAAATGTTGTTAACAGCATTCAATAATTTCTCATTTACAATGTAAACAATTGAAAAATAAACCTATTATTCAATCCACCAATTCCCCTTCTGGGTACATATGCAAATAATAAAACGCTGGGACCTCAACAGATATTTGTATAGCCCTGTTCACAGAAGCATTATTCACACTAGCCAAAAGGTGGAAGCAACCCAAATATTCATCCAAAGATCAATGGGTAAACAAAACAGCAACTCAGAGCCTGAGTGTTGTAGGGGAATCTGTTCTTAGAGACTGGATGACTGCCTGGCTGAGTACAGGCCTAACTGCCCACTCTCTCCCTAACAGGTTCTGAGCAGTGCCTGAGACCTTGCTCCACAGAGCTTAGGCGTGACACTGGGGACGTAGAAGTGGCCTACCCTGTTTCACTGAATAGCCTGTTTCAGGGAGGAGGAAGCGGGAGACATCTATCAATATGCTGGGTGAGGGGCATGGGGGTGTCAGAGAGGCAAGTGTGTTGTGTTACTATGTCAATAAACTGATTTAAAGTTTAAAACAATGTTCATACATAAAGTAGAATTTTATTCCCTTAAAAAGAGAATGATGACATATGCTACAATATGGATGAACCTTGACAACATTACGCAAAGTGAAGCAAGGCAATCACAAAAGGACAAAAACTACATTTATATAAAATACCTAGCATAGTCGGCCTCATAGAGATATAAAATAGAATGGCGGTTGCTAAGAACCAGGAAGAAGGAAGAATGTGGAGGTATTATTTAATAGATAGAGTTTTAGTTTAGGAAGATGAAAAAGCACTGGAGATGGATGATGGAGACTATTGACAAAAATGTGAATTACTTAATGCTCCTAAAACTTAAAAATGATTAAATGGTAAATTTTATGGTATGTACACTTTACCAGAATTTTTAAATTCTTACTCAAATGAATTTTCTTACCTTCACATTTACTTTAATACATAAAGTGAATAGTAAGTACTTTGTGATTTGAATAACATTAAACAGGGCAAGCCCTTACTCTTGAAAATCTCTGAGTTTAAAAGATGTTTTGTTCCTATTAAACTACATATAAAGGAAAAAAATAACAAGAATATTGGAAAAACAGAAAGATATAAGAAATAAAACTAGGCCTCACTTGACATGGGCTTCCCTTGTGGCTTAGCTGGTAAAGAATCGCCTGCAATGCGGGAGACCTGGGTTCGATCCCTGGATTGGGAAGATCCCCTGGTGAAGGGAAAGGCTACTCACTCCAGTATTCTGGCCTGGAGAATTCCTTGGGGTTGTAAAGAGTCGAATATGCGACTTTCACTTTCATTTGACATTTTACTCCCAGAGTCAGAAGCTCCACAAAAAATAAATTTTACATTGCTTCAATATCAATATCTCTTATTAAAACTTTTCCATATATTACTATAAGGTGAAATTATATATTTGATTAATTTTTAAAAGCTTTGATAATACTCTTAAATATGAGCAATGTAAAATAATCTGTTAAATTATTTTACATTACTTTCTCCTGCCATAAGGTTCCTCCATAACTTTGTGGTATGTACCTCTACATTTCCCATCTGCGGCTCTTTCTCTTCTCTTTATTTTAATAAAGATGCTTACATTTCTTCCATCTTAAAAACAAAAACACCTTCCCTGACTTTGTGTATTCATTTTATTTCAGCCTTTACAGTCAGCACCCTTGAAAATACAGTCTGGACTCCTCTCTATTTCACCTCCCATTCCATTCATAATCAACTCTTATTTCTGTCATGCCACACTACATATTCTTGCTAAAGTCTCAACTGATAAAACCAAGAGATATTTTTTAGTACCTCTCTTTGGTATCTAACACAATGACAACATATCCTCAAAATTTTCTTTCGGTGTTATTATTTTCTTATCTGTAATATATTCTAGTTTCTATGTTCCTGGTTAATATATTATAGTATATACTATCATAAATAGAATTTTTACAAAAATTTTTTATGAGATCTGGAGTATTCCCCAAATCATTTGTTTCATATAGCAGTTTACTGTTATCTGGTAACAAGACTTATTAAAGATAAATTAGGCATTTAAAAAACTCAACATTCTAAATTCTCTCATCTTCTCTGAGTTGATGAAAGGGAGCTGTGTTACATTTTCTAGCAAATGTTAGAAAATAACTATTACAATCTTTCCTTCAAGGGAATATAACATTTTGATAGGAAATGTGAAAATAAGTGCAAAAAATTCATGTATAAAATATTTGGAAAAAAGTGTTCATTGTTGTCAAAAATAAACACATTAGTGAAAATAAAATTAATTAAAACATATATATCAGCACACTTCAAAATGCTGGAGAGCAAAATTTTATCTGCTCTTAAATCTATCAAATAATTTTAGGTTTTCAACCTGTTACAAACTTTCAGAAATAATCTTTCAAATTAGTTTGTAGGAACAACTACTTAACATCAAGAAAGATGGCAATTACTAACTGATTTCAATAAGGACCTTTGACTATATAAAGATAGGACTGAAAAAGTATCATGATTTGGTAAACACAGCCAATGTTACATTTCTTTCATTTGGATTTGTATATTTTTATGAGGTACGTTTTTCAACTATGACAGCTATTAAAACCAAATATTCAAACAACTCCACACAATTCCACTATTATATGGTATTTTAAACAATTACATGTTTAACCTACTAAACTGTTTAAGCTATTTACAAGTGAAGATTTTGTCTTCTTAATCATTGTGTTCCTAGGACTTTAACTATAGGGCATATAGCAACAGTTAAGCAATAAATACTTTGTGAATAAATGATCAAAAATATATGCAAGTACATTAAGATGAAAATTAGTACACACATACACATACATACCACACCCACGTGAGTATAACAGCATAAGGCCTACTTAGGTAAACAAAATATAATCTAAAATTGACTTAGCCCCAAATCACAATTTGATGGTGCTTAGTGGCTCAACTTATAATTATGACTTTTTTAATGAGGAAACGTCCTCATAAATGAAGATATTATAATTATCTATTAGAACATATTAGAATCTTTACTTTCAGGAGAATCATCAGTGATACCAGGATTGAATATAAAGTCAACAAAAATAAAAGTAAAACCAACAGAATTACTGTTTCCATAATAGAATAATGTAAAAATGAGCCTGCACAAACAAAACTGTAAAAGTATTAAAAATTACTTTCAAAACAATAAATTAGAAATAAAAATAACAGCATTTTTAAGACTTAGTTTACATCCACTAGTCTCATTAAGAATCTGATAGCTACTTAGCATAATTTTCATTGTGGTATAAATTTCCCTTTCTTGTTATTTTTAATTTAATAATAAACCATATATAATTATTAATACAAATATTTCCAGTACTAAATTACACTTAATTCTTTATGGTACTTAAGGCAAAGAAGCCCACATTACAATTTTATTTGAAAAAAATGAGATGCACAAAATAATATTCTAGTAGCTTTTTAATTGTAATTTATCTTTAAAATGAAAGCTTAAAAGAGAAAAGTAAGCAAAATAAAGGAAACAAATGCTGTTCCCAAAAGAGGATTCATAGTATCTATATTTTTTGCTAACATGACATAATAAATTGCTAAGGATTGTAGGAATTACTATATTAACTACATTTAGTAAAAAATTTATCTTACAAAAGCTGAGCTACAGAATGACTCATTTACAAAATGAGTAAAACTTAAGCTCAATTTTATGGATGGTATCTACCAATCAGCCTTCCATGCCCAAACTATATATAGGATCTTTTACTAAAATGAATTGCAACGGCAGTATGGAGCTGAAGACTATAAAATGTACAAAATGGAAGGCATATTAAATATGGCAGTATTACTGAAGCACATCATATCACTGTTTTTCTTTGTAAGAAACATTACAAAACTTCCTGGAAAGCTTTCTTCCTCATTCTCAGGTTTACAGTTCCCTTAGTTATAAAAGTTTGATGTTATCTAAAAATGCATCCATGGTTTATTGATTGTACTCTAATAATGCTTAAGAAAAAAAAAGAAGTTACAGTACTTAAAAGATCAAAACAAAATAAAATAAGCAAAGCCAAACTGAGAAGTAAAACTAACTCACTGACACCTACCTCCTGGAAATGCCGTTAGCCAGACATTTATGGCTACACGATTTAGAAGAGAGGGGTGATGATGTAGGGGACAAGTTGAGAGGAGCAATCAAACTGTTGATGATTTCAGTCAACTGTGCACTCTGCAAGAAAATAGTAAACCTTTTACTGTTGCTACAAGAAATATGGTTAAATCTCAGACCTTTAGTGCCTATTAAAGTTTAACCTCTCATGAAACAAGTAAATGTTTGTTTTAGTACATATTTTACTCTATAAAGACAATTTATACCATTACTAATTTTTCCATTTATTATAAATAAATCTACATTTTTAAGTGCTCCTCTTTTTCCATATCCGTTTTTGCTCAGTTCCTTTGTCTACTCATCCTATCTTCAAAAACACTAAAAATTCTAAAAATTCAGCTGATACCATCTATAAAATATCTCCTTTGAGGTAGCCAAATTAATAAAAACAAACTCATAGCTATAATTTATTAAGTGCCAACTATATGCCAGGCACTATATTAAGCACTAAACATAGAATATTGCTATCTTTATGACTAACCTGCAAAGTAGATAATATTAAAAACTACTGATACTACTATTATTAAAATCAATTACAGATGAGGAAGCTGAAGAAAAGATAGATTAAGCAGCTCAATCAAGGATTATAAAATTGGTATGATGTGGAGCTAGGACAACCTGGTGCTCTGTGACAACCTACAAGGGACGGGATGGGACGGGTGGGAAAGAGGTTCAAGAGAAAGGGGAGATATATATATACACACATACACACACACACACACTTATGGCTGATTCATGTTGTATGACAGAAATCAACACAATATTATAAAGCAATTATCCTCAAATTAAAAATAAATTTAAAAGGAAAATAAATAGAGCTAGAATTCAAGCTTAGGCTTCCTTCTCAAATTTTTTCCTAATTTGAATATACCAGTTTTTTCAGATACCCCAAATTTTCATTCATTCTTATCCCAAATTTACATGTAATGTATTTGTAATATATAATAAATATTAATTATTCTCAAAACAATCACATATAACAATTATAATATGCATAAGCCATATCAATGGAAACAGTACATTTCTACAAAAGAGTGACACCTTTTTCATTACACATATAATCTACTATAGTTCATTACAGAAAAAAGGGAAAGTATGAAGAGGTTTCAAAAATGAAAAGAAAAATAACCTGTAATAATATTTCACAGAGAAAACCACTGCTAATTATGTTGGTATATATCCATCTCCCAAGACAAAATTTTTTATTTTGAATATTTATGAGTTATTCATAAGAGGATTTAAATACCAGAAAAAGTTTTGGAATCAAAATAATTTATCAAAGATCTATTAAGACTATTTCCACAATCACTTTTTAATGAAATAATCCATATTCCAATGTTATCTTTCACTAAAATCGTCTATCAGTAAGTCAATCAAATACCCCACTCAGATCTATTAAGTGGTACCCCAGTTCTTTCCCCATGAAAAAAGTTTAATGATAGCAATTTTGTTAGAAAACAAGATTTTCCAACCCTAGTATAATGAGTTGATCACCCTATTGCTATGTGCCAATGCTTGACATATTATATTTAAATAACTTTAATTATATCACTATTAGACTAGATATACTAAATATTTTAATTGTACTTAATGTCAAATGACCAACTTCAATAATCAATGTCTTAAGAAATTGATATTCTTAAGAAACATATTTAAGTAGAACAGTTTACAAAATCCACTCAAAGTCCACTCATACCTCACATTACCTGTTTTTCTATATTGCGAAGAAGTAGTGTAGGGCTACTTGGTGACATTTCGAAATCTTGTTCTGGTAAAGGATCTTGACTCTCTTGAGGAATCTGGGGAGTCCCAGAAGTGTTTAAGGAAGCTGGATGGTCTGCAAATTGTACTTGCTTTTTCAATATGTCTTTTGGAAGTCGACATTCTTCTAGGATCACTATCCCCTAGACAAACAGCAATTAAAGAGTTGCAATGAAAACAAATTGATTGCTGGAAGAACTTAAATGTTACAATGCATGTGAACCATGCTTTTTATTATTCCCTAGAAATCAGAAAATAGACAGTTGGAAGTACTCTTTTTTTTTTTTTTTTTTTGAAGTGTTAACATTTTTTAAATTTATTTATTTAACTGGAGGCTAATTACTTTACAATATTGTAGTGGTTTTGCCATACATTGACATGAATCAGCCATGGGTGTACTTGTGTCCCCCATCCTGAACCCACCCACACCTGCCTCCCCATCCCATCCCTCAGGGCTGTCCCAGTGCACCAGCTTTGAGTGCCCTGTTTTCATGCATCAAACTTGGACAGAAGTACTAGTTTAACTCTGTAAAAAAAGTCACTGATCTAAACTAAAATAACATGTATATGTTTGATGGATTAGCCTTGTAAAGTACTGTCATAAATTATATACAAGCAATTGCCTTTCTTATTGGTTTTAGTTATTAGCATTAAAAGCATGATACATTCAGAATAAAGAAAAAGTTGGAAGGAATGATGCTGAAGTTCCAATACTTTGGCCACCTGATGCAAAGAGCCAATTCATTGGAAAAGACCCTGATGCTGGGAAAGATTGAGGGCAGGAGGAGAAGGTGGCAACAGAGGATGAGATGGTGGATGGCATTACCGACTCAATGGACATGAGTTTGAGCAAACTCCAGGAGATAGTGTAGACAGGAAACCTGGAGTGCTGCAGTCCATGGGGTCGCAGAGTCGGACAAGACTGAGTGACTGAACAACAACAAATTTCATAAATTAAAATATCAAACTTACAAACATCCAAACAATAAGCTAACTTTATATTAACTCCTTTCAGAGCATTCTAAAGAACCCCAACACTGTTGTGGCCAGCCAGCAACCATGGATTGGACTGTACTATTGAGAAAAAGTACTCTCTAAACTAATCAAGTTCTCTTTGCTTGCAGAGTAGATGGATTAATAATATAGACACAAGTTTTCAACTTTAAGGGGTATTTTCTGAAATGTAAGTAACTGGAGAAATGAGTAGGGATCTAGCTGCCTCTGTTCTCCCTGCCTACCATTCATACACACACATACTACTCAACTGGCTTGCTGAATTTTCTCCCCCATTTCCTATCATCTTCACTCCAACTGTCCTTATCCTTAGGTCCCTTAGAAGTAACAAAGAAATGAGAGAAAGGGGAAAAAGGAGTGCACAAGTGTCATTTGAATGGTTTCATAGTTCTCACCATAGTATTTCTTCCCTTCCTATCCCTTTTATTACACTTGCCCCTGCAAATAATACATATTATTATGAAACATTTAAGTGTGTGTGTGTATATTGTGTGCATATATGAATATTACTATTTTTCTGGCAAAATGTCAGTAAGTTCCTATTGGCTAGTTGCAAAGGTATTAAATGCCTAATGTGGCTAAAATATATTATTGAAATCAAAAACAGACTAAAACAATTATACAAGTGTATAGTATTTCAAGATGGGATAAATTAAATTGCCATGGCTAGCTTATATCATGTATAAGTGCTATACATAGGGTGGAAACTACCTATAGATTATATGTTATATATCAATAATTTTAGTTTACACTATAGTTGAGAGAATATACCACTTTAGAATTAACATATTCAGATACTGTATTAAGTATCCACTTTAGTATTTTATAGTAATATATTACAAATGATGCTTAGTAAAAGTAACATTTCTTAAACTATACTTTAACAGCACTAGTAACTTTTATAAAGATAAGGGAGTCCAACTGTTGATCCTACTTCAATGACTATTTTTATAGAACGTACAAATATGGCTCTCTAGAAATCTCAAGAAATGTATTTAAAAGTAGCTTCTGTTTTACTTGATATTTTAAAAATTAAATTAGATCTGACAGACATAGTATCATCAACCTCAAAAGTGCTTGAAAGTATCTGAAATATCTACCCAAAATTTGTACAAGTCTCTAGCAGGTTTTTCACAAGTACTTGTATACAAAAGAAATATAAGTTTTCACTATATTATTTATAATTTCATTTGTTTTTATTACAGTTTATATTATGGGCCAGGCTGCTGTGAATTACCATGATTTTATTATCCCTACTTACAATATTGTTTCTAGGGGAAAATTGATTCTGAATTTCAAAAGTCCAATTTCCAAACCTTTAAAATACTACCTTTTTTTAAGTAGAAGGCCTGCTATCGTTGATTGAATTAAGAAAAACATTTAAAAAATTCAGCAAGGGAATCACTCATAGCCAACTTCATAATCCATTTTGTTCTCTTAAACTGTTGCCCTGACAAAACTCTCATAACATAAGAATGGCCCACAATTTTTCTCTGCCATAACCAAGAACAGAGAAGAAAGTAAAGAAGATTAAATCCGCTGGAGGTATTGCAGAAATAAGTTTCTGTTCTTAAAAATCAGGAAAAGATATATGTGTTGGGTCACCATGATGGTTATTTTACAATGTTTGCTGATCATAACTCAATTAATCTGAATTTTTTTAAAAAAATCAGGAAAACAGTCTAATGATAGATGAAATAAGGTGAATAAAAACCACAAAAGTTTTTTAGAAGGATAAATTGGGTTAACTGAGACAAGTGAAAACTCTAGCAAAAGATGAAAGCAAATCAGTTGCTCAGAGATGACAACCACTCCTGATAATAACACTAGAGAGATCCCCACTTCCACTCCCAGATTCCTCATTAGAGATGAAATAATATGAAAATATAAACAATTGCCTCAGTGTAACAGGAGGGAAGGGGGCAGTGCACCGCCTTTCAAAGAACGACACACCCATAGGACAAGACAAAAATTGGTTAGAACCAACCAGGCCAACCCACTCCAGTACTCTAGCCTGGAAAATCCCATGGACGGAGGAGGCTGGTGGGCTGCAGTCCATGGGGTCGCGAAGAGTCAGACACGACTGAGCGACTTCACTTTCACTTTTCACTTTCATGCACTGGAGAAGGAAATGGCAACCCACTCCAGTGTTCTTGCCTGGAGAATCCCAGGGACGTGAGAGCCTGGTGGGCTGCCGTCTGTGGGGTCACACAGAGTTGGACACGACTGAAGCAACTTAGCAGCAGCAGCAGCAGCAACCAGGCCAAAGATGGTGGAATATTTGACTTCCAGTGGAGCTTGGGCCTCTTACACGCTCATGGCAATACAGTAGCATGCTAAATGACACACCTACCAGTGCCATGACAGTTCTGAGGTGAACCATAAAAGGTCAGAAAGTGGGCATCGTGCAATTCCTAGAAATCTCCATCCCTTTTCCCTAAATAGTTGGACTAATCTTCCCACATCCTAGCCTATGAAATTACCCAGCCCATAAAAACTAACCACATCATATTTCAGGGCCTCTCATCTTCTGAGACGGCCCACACTCTGTCTGTAGAGGGTGTTTCTCTCTAAATAAATCCACTTCTTACCTATCACTTTGTCTCTCTCTAAATTCTTTCTGCAATGAGACATCAAGAACCTGAGTGTCATTAAGTCCTGAGATCAGGTGTGATCTCAATTAAAAGACCGTGGGGTCAATTCCCAGTCTGGGTTCTGGCTGGATTTTCATCTTGGCCTGTGGGTTCAAGTTCCATCTGAGATGCATGGTTTCATCAGTGACATTTTATATAAAGTCATCAAAACTAATTTCAAGCAAAAAACTTAAATGAAAAATTTTAAAGTAAAATACACAATTTAAGATGTGGAAGACCCTATTATAGGATAACAGAAGAAATCTAAAAGAGAAGCTATTTAATATAATTTAGCCAGTTTCTCCAACTAAGAAAAATTATTAAAAAAAAAATTAAAGTGAAAAGAAGCTACTGTCTAAGTAAAAGCTGGAGCAGAGAATACGAGAAATATGGAAGCTGTCATGTGTTGACAAAATTGTTGCAAGAACAAGGAAGGGATGTTGCTAATACTCTTCTAAAAATTGAAGCAAAATTTACACCATCTGGACTGTGTCAAAGAATGGGCAATGACACACTCTAGGTCATCTGTCCCTTATTTTACCCTATGAAAACACTGTGTTTCCTGACCAGAGATACACAGTAACACTTATTTTAAAAAGCTATTTATAAGGTAGGACATAGAAGCAACCTAGACATCCACTTGCAGATGAATAAATAAGGGAGTTGTAGTACACACACACAATGGAATATTACTCAGCTGTAAAAAGGAACACATTTGAGTCATTTCTAATGAGGTGGATGAAACTGGAGCCTATCATGAAGAGTAAAGTAAGTCAGAAACAGAAAGACAAATACTGTATATTAACACATATATATGGAATTTAGAAAGACGGTAATGACGATCCCACATGTAGGGCAGCAAAGGAGACACAGATGTAAACAACAGACTTTTGGACTCCGTGGGAGGAGGCAAGAGTGGGATGATTTGAGAGAATAGCATTAAAACAAGTACATTACCATATGTAGAGTAGATGAGGAGCGCAAGTTCCATGCAAGAAGCAGGGCACCCAAAGCCAGTGATCTGGGATAACCCAGAGGGACAGGGTGGGTAGGGAGGTGGGAGGAGGGTTCAGGATGGGGGGACATATCTATGCCCATGGCCAATTCATGTTGATGTAGATGGCAAAAACCATCACAATATTGTAAAGTAATTATCCTCCAATTAAAATAAATTAATTTAAAAACTAAAAATGCTATTTATAAAAGAGCATCTCAATTTCTTTCCCTTCTCCTTATCTCTGAGAAGAGTTTTTTCCCCTTTCAATATACAATAAATAAAAAGTTCTGCCTCACTTACAATGCATTAAACCATTCTTTTCAGTTTCTGAACTATAATAATTCAAGAAGATATAAGAGCAAAAAGTTGTTTTGCCTATTCAATATAATAGTTAATAAATCAACTAACCTGCACATAGATAAGCAATTAAATATCTTGATTAATTTCTAAGAAAGGTAAGGCAAAACTATCAAAGTAAAGAAATATGTATTTTGATAGCATAATTATAATGACATTTTCCATAAAATAATCTGACTCTTATGGGAACAAAGGGCCAGACATACACCTAGCTTAAACCAAGAAAAAATTTAAAGCCATATAAAAGCCATATTATTGCTGGAAAGATTTATCACCTTAAAATAACTGACTACAAATAGATATTATATAAATACATAACCAAAATTCAAAAAATGTTTCAACAAGTATAAAGCATTGCTTAGTTAGAACACAGAATATTAAAATACCCTTTCTCAAGTCAAAGCGAAATGAACCAGACTGTCTAGATTCAGATATAAAACTTAGTTATCAATTCAACCAGGAATAATTTTCTTGGAAATTTCCAAATTGCTTTAAACTGGATTTGTTCTTAGAACTCTACTGGCTATAAAAAACACTTGTGACATCTTTCAAAGAAAATGATCAACGAAGAGAACTTTTTTGGTGATCTTGAGAGGATTGGGAGATAGCCACAATTAAGGCCCAGCTGAAGATGGTTAAAAATGAGAAACAAACCGAATAGGACTTGCATCAAGAAATTATTCCTGAACACAGCTGCGTCAAATTCAACAGACAGAATGGGTAAGCCTTTAGGTCTATGCTTCTCTCCACCTTCCTACAAACATCACCACCAAATTTTACAAAGTATTAAACAATATTCATGACTTGCCTAGCTTCTTCTCCCATCCCTGAACAACTCATACTTCCTCTTTTTTTGAATACAATACTAATTTGTCATTCCTAAAACAGATCATGTTGTTATATGCCTTCAATTCTTTTTTTTTATATTTATTTATTTTAATTGGAATCTAATTACTTTACAATACCGTGGTGATTTTTGCCATACATTGACATGAATCAGCCATGGGCGTACATGTGTCCCCCCGTCCTGAACCCCTCCCACCTTCCTGCCCATCCCATCCTTCTGGGTTGTCCCAGTGCACTGGCTTTGAGTGCCCTACTTTATGCATTGAACTTGGACTGGTCATCTATTTCACATATGGTAATATATATGTTTCAATGCTATTCTCTCAAATCATCCTACCCTCGCCTTCTCTCACAGAGTCCAAAAGTCTGTTCTTTATATCTGTGTCTCTTTTGCTGTCTTGCATATAGGGTCATTGTTACCATCTTTCTAAATTTCATATATATGTGTTAATATACTGTACTGGTGTTTTTCTTTCTGACTTACTTCACTTTGTATAATAGGCTCCAGTTTCATCCACCTCATTAGACCTGATTCAAATGTGTTCTTTTTAACAGCTGAGTAATATTCCATTGTATATGTACCACAACCCTCTTATCCGTTCATCTGCCGATGGACTAATTTAGGTTGTTTCCATGTCCTTGCTATTGTAAACAGTGCTGCGATGAACACTGGGGTACACATGTCTCTCTCAATTCTGGTTTCCTCAGGGTGTATGCCCAGCAGTGGGATTGCTGGGTAATATGGCAGTTCTACTCTCAGTTTTTTAATGCCTTCAGTTCTTTAATGAATTCCTTTTTCAGTTCCATAGGTTCATTAAGCAAATTACTATTTATCTTCCAAAGTCATACTAAAGCATCACCTGTTTACTGATGTTTTCTCTGATCTGCAAACACCTAAAGACAGAGTTAAGCACTCTCTCTATGCCACACCTATATCTTATTAAAACCACATATCATTCCACATATTGTATTATATTAAAATCAACTATATTTTACGTGCTGTATCTCTCCTACCAGAATATAAACTCATGATAGAATTTAAAACTTAATAATTGTTATTGACATGCAGACCCTAGGTGGGGTTAGACTAACTACATGGTTTGAGGACTCAATTTCCTTCCCTTCTCAGCTTTTTTTTGTTTCAGACCAGCCAGCATCAACCTTACAATATTATCTCCATTATGTCCAGTTTCACTATGTAGAATACGGTTTCTCACAAAAACAAAGGTAGAAATTTTTTGTTTTTAGATTCCACATACAAGTGATATAATAAAGTATTTGTCTTTCTCTGTCTGGCTTACTTCACTTCATATGATAATCTCTATGTCTATCCTTGTTGCTGCAAAGTGTGATATTTCATTGTTATTCATTAAAATAATACAAATAAACTCATATACAAAACAGAAATAGACCCACAGACGTAGATAAACTTATGGCTACCAAAGGGGAAAGGGGGAGGGATAATTCAGTTTGGGATTAACATATACACACTACTATACATAAAATAGTTAATCAACAAGGACATACGTATAGCACAGGGAACTATATGGAATATTTTGTAATAAGCTATAAGGAAAAAGGATCTGAAAAAACAGATATATATGTATGTATAACTGATACACTTTGTTGTACAGCTGAAACTACACAACATTGTTAATCAACTACACACCAATATAAAATGCAAATTTTAAAGAATATGTTGGAATCAGTAGCATGGGGAAAGGGAATTGGATCAGGAAGGACTATATAAATAGTCCAACTGTAAAGTAATGCTTTATTATTCTAAAAACTACACCCCGAAGTGACTTAGCAGCAGCAGCAGCACACAGGTATTCATTATATTGTTTTCTAGAACTTTTTTATGTGTTTGTAATTTTTCTTGAAACAAAAAACTCTAAAGAGATTTCAATAAGATACACTCAGAATTTCACACAAGTTAAAATAAATGCCAACAAAGTCAGGCTTATAAAAAATGTGTATCATTTGCATTAACTGGAATCCAGTAAAGAAATTCTTTAACTGCTTGATATGATAAAATGATTGTGATAAATTTTAAAAATAATTTCAACTTATAGAATATATCAAATCTTACAACATTACATTTTCAGAAAGCCTAGTAACAATTATTTTATGTGGAGAGATGATAAAAAACTAAAACCAGTATTTTTTTTAAAAACAGAAGAACACACAATACCTTGGAGGCACGAATCTGCCTGTGAACATCTGTTAGTTGCTGGATTTTGTATTCCAGCTCTGAAATCTGGGCTTGAAGCCATGTCCATCGGCTGCCAACTCTTGCTCTGTCTACAAGCCACTTCCATTCAGTACTACAGTTACTGTGAACAAGACAAACACAGATAGTTAAAGCACAAAGACAGTTAGGTTTTCACACAGATTGCTTAATAACTTCCTTGACTCTTGTCATACAATCCCAAATTTCTTTACAAAGCATCTAATTACCTTAAAGAATGGTACATCAATTTTTCAAATATTTTATTTCCTTATCTTTCTATCCCACAAACACCTGTTTTCATTCAATACTGTGTACCTGGTAGGATAATCTCCTTGTTATTTAATATTTTATTAATGGTCAAGGGCTGAAACAGAAGTAGATCAGCAAAGGAAAAGAAACAAAAATGTCAGTACTAACACCGTGCAAAAACTGTTACATGAGCCTTTTATATGTAAGCAGGTATCAAGTATAGGACAAGTCATTTGAACTGTACTAGATCTAAATCCATGTAACAAACCACACAGTACTCAATTTTACTATATGTAATTTTCATTTGCTAAAATAGGAATCAATATTTTTAAATGCCAAAAATTATCAAAAACAGGAACACTGCTACACACAAATATATAAATCTTGAGATGTTAATTAAGATAGTTGGTTAAAAACTTCATTCCTAGGATTCACAGTTCAGAAATGACAAAAAATTTATATCAAGTCTTTCTTTCATGAATATTTGAAAATGAGATTTGAATTTTATCTCCTTTATCTTTTGGCAAAAGCACTGCTCTAATCCACAGTTTCTGAGATTACATATTAATTAGTTTATGAAAATATTTCAACCATTCCAACTAGAAAACAATCAGTTCACAGCGGGGAGGAGAGACAGGGTTTGTGTGTATTTTGGATAATCAATTAGGAGCTTCATCTTGCCAGGGAAGAAACTGAAGACAGTATAACAGAAGAAAGTGAAACTACAACTGAAGGGCAATAACTGCTGCTGCTGCTGCTGCTGCTGCTGCTGCTAAGTCACTCAGTCGTGTTGGACTCTGTTCGACCCCACAGACGGCAGCCCACCAGGCTCCCCCATCCCTGGGATTCTCCAGGCAAGAACACTGGAGTGGGTTGCCATTTCCTTCTCCAGTGCATGAAAGAGAAACCTGAAAGTGAAATCGCTCAGTCGTGTCCGACTCTGTGTGACCCCATGGACTGCAGCCCACCAGCTCCTCTGTCCATGGGATTTTCCAGGCAAGAATACTGGAGTGGGGTGCCATTGCCTTCTCCAGGGCAATAACTACTTAATGGCAAATCACAAACTTCATGAAAAACATGTCTAAAAATTGCATTTATTGTCAAAACCCATTGAAGGCATGACACTGAAAGTGAACCCTATTGTAAACTATGGACTTTAAGTGATAAAGATGTGTTAATGTAAGTTCATAGATTGTTATACAAACACTACCTTTATGCAGTACATTGACAGTAAGGGAAGCCATATCTGTGTAGGGACAGGGGATATATGGGAACTCTGTATTTTCAACTCAATTTTGCTATAAACCTAAAACTTCTCTAAAGATTAAACTTTATTAATTTTTATACATATAACCATAAAGAAATATCTTTCATATAAACTTTAGCCAGGGAAAACATTTAAGAGATCATTTCTTGTCAGAGAAACAGAATTATTATAACTCTACTACATAGAATTTATTTATTATAACAGATTTTTATTATACCAATGTTCTCAAAATGCTTTTTTTTCCCCAGATTCTAATTATGTATACAATGTGACTGACTGCAGAGACTGACATATAAATTAGGACTTCTTTTGGTATTATCCATTTATAGTTACTACTGTGATTCTGCAAAACTTTTAAATAACATTTTCATAACTATAGGCAAACTAAAAATGCCTTTTCAAAATAAATATTATCTATGAATAGTGTAATAATACTAACTGCCGTTCATGAAAGAAGTGAAGAAGGCAAGGACCGTATCATGCAGTAGTCGCACAAGTGAGGGTAAAGTGCTGGATTTTATGCTAAAAGGAAGTTATTCACAAGATAGTAATACAATTTTTTTTCTGAGCACTCAAGCTGCTAGGTAGATAATGTACTGGGATATGAGAATAAATAAGGAAACCAATTAGGACACCATTTATAAAACCATTTATAATAATCTAAATGAGGTACAGATAATGTGATCTCTAAATATTTCATGTACTGTCCTACATATCCCAGCCTTGACTGCACTTAGGTTGGAGCCATGTCACTAGTGCTGACCAACAGACTGTGAACAAAACTGATATAGTTATTCCCAGTCCACCTGCTCACCTAAAGCTATATAGTGCAGATATTACAGCTACAAGGTAGAAGAGGGTCATAGCTCACACCACACTGGACTTCATGTAAGCCACTGTAAACTTTTGCTGTGCTAAATTACTGAGATTAGAAGGTTAATTTGTTACTCCAGGGCTTATTCTGACCAAAACACAGGATAAAATATGAAAATGGCCTGGACTGGAAATGAGGTGAGAGATAAAGAAGAAATGAAGACTAGAGGATGGATTCAAGATTGATTTAAAGTGGATAGATCTTGAAGAAGTATGATGAAGCATGGAGAAATCAAAGACGATCTTAAGCATTCTTTCATTAAATTTTACTCCAGTCAGAAAATTTTCCTATAAAATACAACTCTGGTAATCAAACGGATTATTAGCTCATGGAAAAATAGAGACAAATAAAAATTTATAGAGTTGATGTTAGCCCATGGTGGTGGTGGTTTGGTTGCTAAGTTGTATCCGACCCTTGTGACCCCATGGACTGTAGCCTGCCAGGCTCCTCTGTCCATGGGATTCTCCAGGCAAGAATACTGAAGTGGGTTGCCATTACCTTCTGTAGAGCATCTTCCTGACCCAGGGATCGAACCCAGGTCTCCTGCACTGCAGGCAGATTCTTTACTGCCTGAGCTAGCAGGGAAGCTCTTCTGCTTCTGTTAGGTCCATACTATTTCTGTCCTTTATCATGGCCATCCTCGCATGATATGTTACCTTGATCTCTCCAATTTTCTTGACGAGATCTCTAGTCTTTATTCTATCATTTTCTGCTGTCTTGCACTGTTCACCTAAGAATGCTTTCTTATCTCTCCCTGCTATTCTCTGGAACTCTGCATTTAGTTAGGTTTATCTTTCCCTTTGGTTTCTCTTCTTTTCTCAGCTATTTGTAAAACCTCCTCAGGCAACCACTTTGACTTCTTGCATTTCTTTTTCTTGGGGATGGTTTTGGTCACCGCTTCCTATACAATGTTGCAAACCTCCATCCATAATACTTCAGGCACTTTGTCTACCAGATCCTTTCCCTTGAATCTATTCATCACCTCCATTAGATAATCATAGGGGATTTGATTTAGGTCACACCAGAATGGCCAAGTGGCTTTCCCTACTTTTTTTCCAATTTAAAAAGCCTGAATTTTGCAATAAGGAACTCATGATCTGAGTCACAGTCAGCTCCAGGTCTTATTTTTGCTGACCTCCATCTTCAGCTGCAAAGAATATAGTCAATCTGATTTGATATTGACCATCTGATAATGTCCATGAGTAGAGTCATCTCTTGTGTTGTTGGAAGAGGGTGTCTGCTATGACCAGTGTGTTCTCTTGGCAAAATTCTGTTAAACTTTGCCCTGCTTCATTTTGGACTACAAGGCCTAACTTGCCTACTTGACTTCCTACTTTTGCATTCCAATCCCCTCCAATGAAAAGGACATCTTTTTTTGGAGTTAGTTAGTTCTAGGAGGTCTTGTAGGTCTTCATAAAACCACTCTACTTCAGCTTCTTTGGCATTAGTGGTTGGGGCATAGTGTTGGATTACTGTGATGTTGAATGGTTTGCCTTGGAAATGAACCAAGATCATTCTGTCATTTTTGAGACGGCACCCAACTACTGCTTTTCAGACTTTTATGTTGACTATGAGGGGTACCCCACTTCTTCTAGGGGATTCTTTCTTTGAGCAAGGGATTCTTGCTTGAAAATAGGTCTAAAAAATAATTATATTGTAAATATGTTACAGATAAGTATATGGCTATTTCATTCAAAGGAGATTAACACCTGTTGTACCTCAAAGACAAAACATGTTTTTGTAAACAATTTATATTATCAATGATGTAATGGCTCATATGGGCTTCCCAGGTGGCAGAGTGGTAAAGAATCCACTTGGCAATGCAAGAGACGTAGGTTCGATCCCTGAGTTGGGAAGGTCCACTGGAACAGGAAATGGCAAGCCACTCCAGTATTCTTGCCTGGAAAATTCCTTGGACAGAAGAGCCTGGTGGGCTACAGTCCATGGGGTCACAAAGACTCGCACTCGACTGAGCACACATACAATAGCTTATGTAACTTACAGTGTAACAAATAAGAACAAAGCTGAAGCAATAAGAAATTTAAAAGAATGTGAAGCATACCCAGTGTCTAGACTCCTCAGTTAGCATTAAGCTTGGCCTGTCAGACCACTAAGAATTTGACTTCCTACATCTCTCTGGAGTAGGTTGAACTGATCACAAACCACCACATGCCTTCATCTTCACTGGAAATAGGAGCTCCTACTTCTAGTCACGATCAGGGCAAATACACCCATGAGTGGACCTGGGCAGTGAGACTGGGCAGTCAGTCCTCAGAAAGGCAGTATAAGCCTTCAATCCTCATCTTTGCTTATTTGCAGTCACCATTTAAGTTACTGATGGAAGTAAGTACAAGCTGATTAACCCAAGTCATTTTGAGTACAATACCTACTGGCACTAACTTCTGCTTAACATCAGGAATCTATATCACTCTTTTGCTGTTATTTTTTTTCTCTTTTTACATCACTATTTTAACCCTGAAATACAGTTTGTTCCTCAGAATAAGACTGAGCTTTCTCATATTACACTTTGAGTTACCAAGACTTAAAGAAAAACTTGCATAAATTAATCTTGCCTTTAATAGAGTCTGTTAGCTTAGTAATAAAAACGAGTAAACTATGATTTAAAAAAAAAAAAAGGTCCAACTGTAAAATAATTACAATTCCAAGAATAATAAGATTTATCCTGGGAAAAAAATATACATAAAATTAGGCCAAACTTCTCTGCTGTCTGCACACCTAGGAAGAACTTAGCCTTTCCTGGAATTTCATTCCTTTAGATGAAGGGATAGCACCCTTTCTGTAAAGAGGGAGACATGAAATATTTGTTTTATGGGCCACATGGTCTGTTTAGTAACTGCTCAACTCTGCTGTCATAGCATGAAAGCTGCCATAAACAAAAGGGTGTAACCATGTATCAATAAAACTTCGTCTCCAAAAATAGACAATAGGCTAGATTAGGTGCATGGGCTATATAGTCTTCCAATCCCTGATGTAGAACATGTTTTCATATGACTTCCCTTAATGAAATGTCTTTTTAGCTCTTTTGCTCATATTTAATTAGCTATCTTACTCATATAAGACTATAAACTGTATATAAGTATATAAGGCCATACACACTGTAAATGCTTACAGCTCCCAATCTGTAGCTTGCCTTTCATTTTCCTAAAGGTGTCTTTTGAGCAGCAAAAGATTTCAATTTTGATGCAGCCTAATTTTTCAAATGTTCCTTTATGGAAAGTTCTTTTTTATGTCCTAAGAAATATTTGCTTAACACAAAGTCATAATGATTTACTCATGTTTCTAAAATATCTTACAGCTTTAACTTCTAGATCTATAATCCAATTCAAGTCAAGCTCTGTGTATTGTATGAGGTATGGTCCAGATTCATTATTTTCTATAGGATATCTAGTTCCTGAATCATTTGTTGAAAAGATTCTATAATCCTTTAATAGAAGAAAAAAAACTATCCTGGAATAGATAAAAGACTACCCATATGAATACTATATGTTGTATATATACTTACATACACACAGAGAACCCTAAGGATATCTTTCCATCATCTACCTACCTACCTACCTACCTGTGTCAACACCATGACCCAGTATCACACTATCATTGTAGTTTAGTGTAATTCTTAAAATCCAGTAAATTCTCCAACTTTGCTCTTTCCCAATATTGTTTTGACAATTCTAAGCTTGAGAATCAGCTTGACAGTCTCTTTAAATAAATGACCAGCATTTTGAATAGGACTGCATTGCATCCATAGATCTATTGGTAGAGAATTAACATCTTAACAACACTGAATCTTCTAATCATGTATAAGGTATTATTTCTGTTTATTCAGATACTGGTCATTTCTCTCAGCTATGTTGCATGCAGTTTTGAAATTTTATCTCTATGTATTTCATGTTTATCAGTTCAGTTGCTCAGTCGTGTCTGACTCTTTGCAACCCCATGGACTGTAGCACACCAGGCTTCCCTGTCCATCACCAAACTCCTGGAGCTTGCTCAAACTCATGTCCATCGAGTTGGTGATGCCATCCAACCATCTCATCCTCTGTCATCGCCTTCTCCTCCTGCCTTCAATCTTTCCCAGAATCGGGTTCTTTTCCAGTGAGTCAGTTCTTTGCATTAGGTGGCCAAACTATTGGAGTTTCAGCTTCAGCATCAGTCCTTCCAATGAATATTCAGGACTAATTTCCCTGAGGATTGACTGGTATGATCTCCTTGCAGTCCAAAGGACTCTCAAGAGTCATCTCCAACACTACAGTTCAGAAGCATCAATTCTTTGGTGCTCAGCTTTCTTTATAGTCCAACTCTCACATCCAAACATGACTACTGGAAAAAACCATAGCCTTGACTAGATGGACCTTTGTTGGCAAAGTAACGTCTCTGCTTTTTAATATGCTGTCTAGGTTGGTCATAGCTTTTCTTCCAAAGATCAAGCGTCTTTTAACTTCATGGCTGCAGTCACCATTGTTCATGCTTATGGATGCCAGTATGTAGCATTCATAAATTGTTTGATGTCAGAATATAAAAATATAGTTGACTTTTATATGGTGACCCGATATCCTTTGATGCTGTCAAATTCACTTAGAGGAGTTTTAGTACCTTCCTCATAAAGTCCTTAGGATTTTCTATGTATTACTATGTCAACTGCAGATAGTTTTATTTTTAATCGGATTCCTTTTATTATTTTTATCTTACTGCACTGGTTATGAACTCCTGTATAATGTTAATTATAAGCTGTGTAAGTGGACATTCTTACTTTCTTCCTAATCTTATACAGAAAGCATTCAGTCTTTTATCACTAAATGTAATGTTAGCTACAGATGTTTTATAAATGTCCTTTTTCAGACTGAAGAAGTTTCTGTCTATTCTGGGTCTGCTGTGAGTTTTTATCATGAGTAGGTTTGAATTTTGTCAAATGCGTCTGCTCAAAAGGGAGGCTTATGTCTTAAACTTTACATTTTCCTTCTTCTCTAATGTAAGAATCTGTAACTTTCAATTCTTGTCTAAGAATCTGTAACTTTAAATTCTTGCATTTCTTTTGTAATCTAATAGCTGTATCTTACAAAATGTGACATACTGTATTTTCATTATCATTCTGTTTAAAACATGTATTCTCTTGTGATTTCTTTGATCCAAGCAATATTTGGAAATGCATAATTTAATTTCGATATATTTTAGACATATATATTTGCCATTTTCTATCACTTCTTTCCTTTGTGTAGACTGAGTTTTCACTCAGTATCATATTCATTCAGCCTAAATAACATTTTAAGATTTCTTATAATATAGGTATACTGACAGGAAATTTTCTTACTTTTCTTATTTGGAATGTTATTTTGCCTTTGTTTTTAAAAGTAATTTTAGGTTGAGTTTTTTATTCCTTTCAGCCCTTTAAATATATCATTCCATTGCTTTCCAGCTTGCTTATCTTCTGATGAGAAGTCGGCAATGATTTTTTTTTTCTTTGCTTCCTTATGTGTTTTTTTTCCTCCTCTTACTGCTTTTAAGATTTTGTCTACATCACTAGCACTTGGCGATTTGACTGTAATACACCACAATGTGGTTTTGTTTGTAATCGTATTTATAACTTGAGATTCTTAGGTCTGCAGTTTTACGTCCTTTTAAGTCTTGGAGCACACTTGGAGAAGGCATGGCACCCCACTGCAGTACTCTTGCCTGGAAAATCCCATGGACGGAGGAGCCTGCTAGGCTGCAGTCCATGGGGTCAATAAGAGCTGGACACAACTGAGCGATTTCAGTTTCCCTTTTCACTTTCATGCATTGGAGAAGGAAATGGCAACCCACTCCAGTGTTCTTGCCTGGAGAATCCCAGGGATGGGGGAGCCTGATGGACTGCCGTCTATGGGGTCGCACAGAGTCGGACACGACTGAAGCGACTTAGCAGCAGCAGCAGCAGCAACCATATTTTAGATATTTTAAAGTCTTTGCCAACTAATATCTGTCATTTCTGTGTCTGTTTCTACTGAAGATTTTTCTTCCTCTTTGCACGTCTAGTAGTTCATTGTGTGTGTGTGTGTCTGTGTATGAATGTATGGAAGCAAATACACACACATTTATTATGGAAACTATGGAGAAGGCAATGGCACCCCACTCCAGTACTCTTGCCTGGAAAATCCCTTGGACGGAGGAGCCTGGTAGGCTGCAGTCCATGGGGTCACGAAAAGTCAGACACGACTGAGTGACTTCACTTTCACTTTTCACTTTCATGCATTGGAGAAAGAAATGGCAACCCACTCCAGTGTTCTTGCCTGGAAGATCCCAGGGATGGGGGAGCCTGGTGGGCTGCCGTCTATGTGGTCACACAGAGTCGGACACGACTGAAGTGACTTAGCAGCAGTATGAATATAATATTGTCGAATGTATAGATTTTATGATCTTCCTTTTAAAGAGAAAATATTGTTTCAAGGGATTATTATTTATTGTTCAACTTCATTGTTTTCAGCTTTCTGCAAAAATTTGTTAGAGCAAGTATAGAGTAGCCATTAGTCACTAGGTCAAACTCAGCCTTACTCTTTGAGGTATCACCAATCTGGGGCCTCTACTGAATGCTCCAGATGTTCAACAAAGTGTCTCCACTCTGCTTATAAAGAACTCAAACATCTCTCAACCTTGTATAAGCACTGGAAATTTTTCAGATTACAATTTCCTAAGAACTTTATGGGTGCCCTTATGGAGTTTTACCTACACATGCACAGCTTAGTGTTTAACAAACGTCTCAAGAGGACTACATGAAGATTTATGATGCTCTTTGAGTACTTAAATCCATCTTCTTTAATATTCTGATCTAATGATTCCAGCTATCTCAGCCTCTCCAACTCTAATGTTTATTTCAGTCAAGCAAGACCACTGTGCTCTATTTGGTTTTCCTTTCCCTGCACCAGATATTTAAAAATGCCTCTAGGCAGAAAACAAGGGCAATTATAGGGCTCACTTCATCTGTTTCTCTTTTCTCAGGAATCACTGACTCTGACCTTTGCTGCTTTATATCAATTTTCTGAAAATAACGACTTTCATATATTTCTGTCTCATTTCCCAGATATTTACAGTCAAAGAGAACAAATAGTACCAGTAACGGCACTCCGTTATGGCTAGAAATCAAAGAACTTTATTTAATATGCATTTGTGTGTGATCTCTCTAAAATGTCTATTTTGTTTCAAATACTCAGAATTTCATTGCCTTTAAAAAAATAAAAAGCAGGGACTTCCCTGGTGATCCAGTGGCTAAGACTCTAAGCTCCTGATGCAGGGGGCCCAGGTTCCTCCCCTGGTCAGGAAGCTAGATCCTACATGCTACAACTAAGATCCAGTGCAGCCAAGTAAAAAATAAGTAAGTATTAAAACAAACAAGCAGAACTACAGTTGCAGGTTAAGACCAGAATCTTAACAAAAAAAAACATTAAAATCGATTCACAGGTTTCTTTTTCGAGTGTTCTTGGACATTTCAAGAAAGCAGAGCTGTTTATCCATCATCTATCTACCTTTCAACTGTTCTATAAGAAATAGTTAAATTATGTTTGAGCCACTACAGTTTTAAGTCTCTTTCTTACAACTTAGCCTTTATGCTAAATGCTACAGAAATTCTTACGACCAAAAGAGTGATTATAAGATAAACCCAAAGCATTTGTATTAACTTAGAGGTAGGGACAGAAAGCAGATAGGAAAGAAACAAAAGTTGACGATCCTTTTTTACTTCACTATACCATATACACTACCTTGGCAAAATATCATTTAAAGAGAGACCCAAGTGCCTAACAAGACAATAGTTCCAGTAAAAGCAGCTAGAAAAAGTCATAATGATGTAATGTAGTGATGGTTCCTTGGTGTTTTAATCCTCATAAACAAATCAATTTAGGCAAGAATTAGTTCAGCTGCAAGAGAAAAAAAAAGAATACAACTGCTTAGGGAGGCTGTCTCTGACTACAGCCTACTTCTAACTTAATGAATAATCCAAGAATACAGGGCACCTTGAAGGAGTAGAAAATCCAGTTGCTTCTCTGCTGCTAACAACAACAAAAAATGTATAACAGGAACAAAAAAATGTATTTCAATAATCTCTCTTAAGAGTTCTAGCCACATAATGGGAGCCAGCCTAGGAGCAAAAAGTCAGATTAATCCCTAATCAAATGTACTGTTTCAGGTGGCCACAAGGTAGCAGTCATTAAGATGAGGGAGCGGTGGATGGTCTGGGGAAAATAACTAATTAACTAGTTTGTAGGCTAAGCAACTATGAGCAAGGGAGATTTTTGGTTTTGATATTTTTACATACAGCTGACTGGAGGCAAACGAAATTAAAAACTACATTTTTGAGGCAACTCTATTAGCAAAAAGACCCCACAAGTTACCATGTTCTACGCAGAAAGTCCAAATTTGCACTAATAGGACACAGGATGAGAATCTTGTATGAAAGGAATTTTTAAAGTTAATAGTCTGTTAAATTGTCTTCTCTGTGCTTTAAAAATCCTTGCATAATGTCAAACATTAACAATTAGGGACATACAAATTCATACATAGGAGATTAATGATTTTTAAACCAATAAAAACATATTTGCTAAAGAATAGTCTGAAGTCATGCATGTGATCAGTTCAACAAGCACTGTGTGTGTGTTTGCATATGTGTACACACACGTTTATATGCATGCACAATTCTTTTGTATAGGAAGCCAGGACATGGTATAATGTTACCAAAGTATACACTGCATAAAGGCAAATAGACGGGGGAAAAAATGGAAACAGTGACAGAATTTATTGTCTTGGGCTCCAAAATCACTGTGGATGGTAACTGCAGCCATGAAATTAAAGAGGGTTGTTCCTTGGAAGATAAGCTATGACAAACCTAGACAGCATATTAGAAAGCAGAGACATCATGCCAACAAAAGTGTGAATAATCAAAGCTATAGATTTTTCAGTAGTCATGTACAGATGTTAAGAGTTGGACCATGAAGAAGGCTGAGCATCGAAGAATTGATGTTTTTGAACTGTGGTGTTGGAGAAGACTCTTGAGAGTTTTTTGAATTGCAAGGAGATCAAACAAGTCAATCCTAAGGAAATCAACCCTGAATATGCATTGGAAGGACTACTGCTAAAGCTCCAACACTTTGGCCACCTGATGCAAAGAGGCGACTCATTGGAAAAGACACTGATGTTTGGAAAGATTGAGGACAGGAGGAGAGGGGGTGACAGAGGACGGGATAGTTGGATGGCATCATCGACTCAATGGACATGGGTTTAAGCAAACTCTGGGAGAAAGTGAAAGACAGTGAAGCCTGGCATGCTGCAGCCCGTGGGGTTGCAAAGAGTCAGACACAACTGAGTGACTGAACAACAACAAAAATAGCTGGGTTACAATAACAACCCAGTTATATCAATGGACAGATCATCCACACAGAAAATCAACAAGGAAAAACAGTCCTTAAATGACCCAGACTTAACTGTTATTTATAGAGCATTCCATCTGAAAGCAGGAGTATACACATTCAAGTGCACACAGAACATTCCCTAAGATAGATTACATCCTGGACCACTAAGCAAGTCTTGGTAAATTTAAGAAAACTGAAATCACAGCAAATGTGTTTTTGGACCACAACACAATGAGGCTGGAAATCAATTACAAGAAAGAAAAAAAATGCCACAAACACACAGAGGCTAAGCCACATGACACTAAACAATCAGTGGGTCACTGAAGAAATCAGAGAGGAAAATTAAAACATACTTAGAGACGAATGAAAATATGACAATCTAGAACCACGGGATGTAGCAAAAGCAGTTCTAAGAGAGTAGTTTATAGCAATACAATCTTACCTCAGGAAACAAGAAAAATCTCAAATAAGCAACTTAACGTTACACTTAAAGCAAACAGAGAAAGAATACCAAGCAAAACCCAAGGTTAGTAGAAGAAAAGAAATCATAAAAATCAGAGCAGAAACAAATGAAGTAGATGCTAAAAGAAAAAATAGAAAAGATCAATGAAACTACAAGCTGGTTCTTTGAAAAGATAAAATTTATAAACCTTTACCCAGACTCATCAAGAAAAAAAAGGGAGACGGCCCAAATTAATACAATCACGAATAAAAAGCAGTTATAACTGATACCATAGAAGCAGAATGGATCATAAGAGCCTATGATGAACAACTATATACCAATAAAATGTACAACCTAGAAGAAATGGATACATTCTTAGAAAGGTACAATCTCCCAACACTGAACCAGGAAAAAACAAAATATGAACAAACCAATTACCAGTGATGAAGTTGAATTAGTAATTAAAACTACCAAAAGCAAAAGTTTGGGACAAGATGGCTTCACAGGTGAATTCTACCAAACATTTTCAAACTATTAAAAAAAAAAAATCACAAACGAAGGGCCACTTTCTGAATTCACTCCCTGAGGCCACTATTGCCTTAATACTAAAACTGGACAAAGATATCACAAAAGGAGAAAATTATAGGCCAATTTCACTGAAGAAAATAGATGAAAAATCCTCAAAAAAAAAAAAAAATACTAGCAAACCAAATCCAACAATACAGTAAAAGGATCATACACCATAATCAAGTGGGATTTATCCCTGGGATGCAAGATTTTTCACTATCCACAAAAGTTCAAAACTGCACGAACAAAGTGAAGAATAAAAATCATATGATCATTTCAACAGATGCAAAGGAAGTTTGTGACAAAATTCATTTATGATAAAAAACTTTTCAGTAATTAGGCTTAGAAGGAACTGACCTCAATATAATAACGGCCTATATGATAAGCCCAGAGCTAATGTCATACTCAATGATGAAAGGCTGAAAGCATTTCCTCTAAGATCAGGAATAAGACAAGAATGCCAACTCTCACTACTTTAACATAATTTTGGAAGTCCTGGTCACAATAATCAGAGAAGAAAAAGTAATAAAAGGAATCCAAACTGGAAAACAAGAAGTAAAGCTCTCAGTGTTTGCAGATGACATGATGCTATATATAGAAAATTCCAAAGACACTACCAGGAAACTACTAGAGCTCATCAATGAATCTGGTAATGTTGCAGGATACAAAATTAATACACAGTAATCTGTTGCATTTCTATATTCTAAAAGAGAAAGTAAGGAAACAAGCCCATTTACCATTGCATCAAAAAGAATACTTATGAATAAACCTACCTAAAGTAGTAAAATACCTATACTCTGAACACTGTAAGACTCTGAGTGAAAGAAACTGAAGATGACACAAACAGATGGAAAGATACACTATGTTCTTGGATTGGAAGAATCAATATTGTTAAAATTGGCCATACCACAAGGCAATCTACAGATTCAGTGCAATCCCTGGCAAATTACCAATGGCATATTTCACAGAACTAGAACAAAACATTTTGAAGTTTGTATGGAAACACAAAGACCCCAAATAACCAAGGCGATTTTAAGAAGAATATAGCTGAAGGAATCAGGCTCCCTGACTTCAGACTAAACCACAAAGCTATAGTAATCAAAACAGTGTGATTCTGGCACAAAAACAGACACATAGATCAATGGACTAGGATAGAACACCCAGAAGTGAACCCATGCACGAACAGTCAGTCTATACAAAGGAGGCAAAAATACACAATGGAGAAAAGACAGTCCCTTCAATAAATGGTGCTGGGAAAAATGGACAACCACAAGTAAAAGAATGAAATAAGAAAATTCTCTAACATGATATACAAAAATACACTCAAAATGGGTTGAAGACCTAAATGTAAGACTAGATACTATAAAATTCTTAGAGGAAAATATAAGCAGAACACTCTTTGAGACAATTCACAACAGTATCTTTTTCAATCTGTCTCCTAGAGTTATGGAAATAGAAAAAAAAAATGGGACTTAATTAAACTTAAAAGCTTTTGCACAGCAAAGGAAATCATAAACAACACAAAAAGACAAACTACGGACTGAGAGAAAATGTTTGCAAATGATGCTACCAACAAGGGGTTAATTTTCCAAATTATACAAATGGCTCATACAGCTTAATGTCCAAAAAAAAAAAAAAAATCAAAAAATAGGCATAAGACCTAAATAGACACTCCTCCAAAGACTGTTTAGTTGCTAAGTCATGTCATGTCCAACTCTTTTGGGACCCCATGAACTGTAGCCCAGCAGGCTCTTCCATCCATTGGATTTCCAGGCAAGAATACTGGAGTGGGTTGTCATTTCCTTCTTCAGGGCATCATCCCAACCCAGGGATCAAACTTCCTGCATTGGCAGGCAGATTCTTTACCACTGAGCTACCAGGGAAGCCCCAAAGAAGACATACAAATGTGCCTGCTAACTGGCATACGAACTGATGCTTAATATCACTAATTAAAGAAATGCAAATCAAAATTACAATGAGGTGTCACACACACCAATCAGAATGGCCATCATTAAAAAGTCTATGAATAATAAACACTGGAGAGGGTGTGGAGAAACAGGAAGTCTTCTGCATGGTTGGTGGGAATATAAATTGGGGCAGTCACTATGGAGGACAGTATGTAAGATCCTTAAAAACTAAAAATAGAGCTACCATTTGATCCTGAAATTTCACTCCTGGGCATATATGCAGAGAAAATTTTCATTTGAAAAGATATATGCACCCAGTATTCACAGCAGCACTATTTAAAATAGCCAAGATATGGAAGTAACATCAACAGATTAATGAATAAATAAGACCCCCCTACACACACACACACCTATACATACACACAAACAACAGAATATTACCCAATCATAAAAAGAATTAAAATACTGCCATCTGCAGCAACAAGGATGGACCTAGAGATTGTCATATTAAGTGAAGTCAGACAAAGCAAGACAAATATCATAGGATATCCCTTATATGTGGAACCTTAAAATACAATACAAATGAACTTATTTACAAAACAGAAATAGGCTTATACAGAAAACAATGTTATGGTTACCAAATGGAACAGCAATGGGGCAGGGAGATAACTGGGAGTTTGGGATTAACATATATACACTCAGGTCAGTTGCTCAGTTGTGTCTGACTCTCTGCTACCGCATGGGTAAACAACAAGGACCTACTGCATAGCACAGGGAACTATATTGGGTATCTTAAGTTAACAATATATTAACAGTCCTATTAAGGTTGCTTATTCCTTCTTGTTTGCAATTTGGTAGACTGTACCTTTCAAGGTACAATCTATAACATTCCTATATAACAACCTATAATGGAAAATAATCTTTTATATATATATATACACTTGACATATATATGCACACTTGAAAGTAACACAACATTGTAAATCAATTATAATTCAATTTTTAAAAAAGGTTTTTGTCTGTGTGTGTGTGTGTGTGTAAGGCCAACAGGTCCAAGGGAGAATTGTAACCACTAATCTCACTAATAAATAACTGCTATACTAAAAACAAAACAAAACAAAAAACTAAACTGAAGAGAGAGAGAAAGTTAGGCTATGCTAACACTAAACAAAAGAAAGTCAGAGGGACTTCCTTGGTGCTTCAGTGTTTGGGAGTCCGCCTGCCAATGTAGGGGACAAAGGTTTGATCCCTGTTTCGAGAAGATCTCACATGCTGCCAGGCAACTAAGTCCGTGGGCCACAACTACTGAGCTTGCGCTCCACAACAACAGAGGCCACCACAGTGAGAAACGCACGCACCACAGACAAACAGGAACCTCGCTCGCGGCCACTAGGGGAACGCCCAAGGGCAGCAACAAGACCCAGTGCAGCCAAAAGAAGTAAATGTCATAAATAAATATATTAAACAGAGAAAGTAGGAGTAGCTATGTTAATTTCAGACAGGACAAACTTCACAGCAAGAATGTTATCATGAATAAAGAGGGGTATTAGATAATAATAATACCTTGAGAAGGTAACAATCTTCAATGCATATTCAATGCTAACAACAAGAACAACAAACCCATATCACTCTGTGAGGCAAAACTGACGGACGATTGCAAGAAGAAATAGATAAATCCACTACTATAATCAGAGACTTTAACATTCCCTCTATCAGAAATGCATTGATTCAACAGGCAGAAAATCAGTAAAGACAGAGGTGAACTCAACAGCACCAGTAATTACTAATAGCTGGATATAATTGATATCTATATGCTACTTCACCCAACAATAGCAGATTACACATTCTTCTCAAGCTAACATTAAATATTCACCAAAAGAGATCACATTCTGGGTCATAAAACACACTTCAACAAGTTTAAAAAAAACAGAAATTATATAATGTCTGCTCTTAGGCCACAAAGGAATTAAATGAGAAATCATTAACAGAAAGGTTAACTGGAAAATCTCAAAATACTTGGAGATTAAACAACACACTTCTAATTAACATGTGAACAAAGAAGAAACCTCATTAGAAATTTTAAAATGCTATGAACAAACTGAAAATGCAAATACAAGTCATCAAAACTTGTGGGATATTATCACTTTTGTAATTAAAAATATAAGGCTCCTCCGTCCATGGGATTTTCCAGGCAAGAGTACTGGAGTGGGGTGCCACTGCCTTCTCCAAATAAAAATTAAAGAAAAACAAAAAAATTGTGGGATACAGTGGAAACATTGCTTACAGTGAATAGCATAAGAGAAAAACAGAATATACAGCATTAAATTCACATATTGGAAAATAAGAGAGATCTAAAAATCAACTGTCTAAGCTCCACTTTAGGAAACTAGAAAAGGAAGAGCAAATGCAATCCAAAGTAAGTACAAGGAATAATAAAAATCAGAGCAGAAATCAAATGAGACTGAAAACACAAAATCTAAGTCCACTAATTTGATAACCTAGAGAAAATGGGCCAATTCCTTGAAAAGTACAATCTGCCAAATTGCAAAAAAAGAAGAAATAAACAATATGAATGGGACTGTATCTGCTAAAGAAATTAAATCAATAATTAATAACTGCCCAAAGCAGAAACCGCCAGGTCCAAATGAGTTCACTGACAATTTCCACCAAAAATTTAAAGAAATTTTACCAATTCTCTAGAAATTATTTCAGAAGATAGAAGCAGAGGAACTATTTCCTAACTCATCTATGAAGCAAGCATTACCCTAAAACCAGATAAAGTTATTACAAGACGTCTACAATCTCATGAAAATAAACACAAAGAACCTCAAAATATTAGTAAATTGAATTTAACAATGTATAAAAAGACTTAAATACCATAAACAAGTGGGATTTATTCCAGTATGCAAAACTGGTTCAAATTCAAAATCAATTAATGTAATCCATCACATCAACATGATCATATCATTACCACATCATTAGATCATATCACATCAAAAAGAAAACAATCACAGGAACATATCAATAGTTGCACAAATAGCATTTCAGAAAGTACAACACAAACAATGAAAACTCAAAGTAAACTAGGAATAGAGGGAATTTCTTCTCTTGATTAAAACTGTCTACCAAAAAACTACAGCTACATCATACTAAATTATAAGACATGAGAACCTTTCCCATTAAGATCTGAAACAAGACAAGATATTCCCTCATCTCTCCTTCTCAACACTGGGTACTGGAAATTATAGCTAATGCAATAAAATAAGGAAATAAAAGATACATAGGTTTGTAAGGAAGAAATAAAACTGTTCACAGATGACATGGTTATTTACGGGAAAAATCCAAAAGAATCATGTTTTAAAAGCCTACAACTAATACGCAATTATAACAAGGTTGCAGGATACAAAGTTGATATAAAAAGTCAACTGTTATCTCATATACTAGAAATGAAGGGGCAGAATTTGAAATAAAAACACATTACTATTTACATTAGTACCTCCAAAAATGAAAACAGTTCAGTTCAGTCGCTCAGTCATGTCCGACTCTTTGTGACCCCATGGTCTGCAGCATGCCAGGCTTCCCTGAACATCACCAACTCCCAGAGTTTAACCAAACTCATGTCCACTGAGTCGGTGATGGCATCCAACCATCTCATCCTCTGTCGTCTCCTCCCGCCTTCAATCTTTCCCAGCATCAGGGTCTTTTCAAATGAGTCAGCTCTTTGCATCAGGTGGCCAAACTACTGGAGTTCCATCTTCAACATCAGTCCTTCCAGTGAACACCCAGGACTGATCCTCTTTAGGATGGACTGGGTGGATTGCCTTGCAGTCCAAGGGACTCTCAAGAGTCATCTACAACACCATAGTTCAAAAGCATCAATTCTTTGGCACTCAGCTTTCTTTACAGTCCAACTCTCACATCCACACATAACTACAGGAAAAAACCATAGCCTTGACTAGACAGACCTTTGTTGACAAAGTAATGTCTCTGCTTTTTAATATGCTATCTAGGTTGGTCATAACTTTCCTTCCAAGGAGTAAGTGTCTTTTAATTTCATGGCTGCAATCACCATCAGCAGTGATTTTGGAGCCCCAAAAAATACTCAGCCATTGTTTCCACTGTTTCCCCATCTATTTCCCATGAAGTGATGAGACTGGATACCATGATCTTAGTTTTCTGAATGTTGAGCTTTAATCCAACTTTTTCATTCTCCTCTTTCACTTTCATCAAGAAGATCTTTAGTTCTTCTTTGCTTTCTGCCATAAGGGTGGTGTCATCTGCATATCTGAGGTTATTGATATTTCTCCTGGCAATCCTGATTCCAGCTTGTGCTTCATCCAGCCCAGCGTTTCTCCTGATGTACTCTACATATAAGTTAAATAAGCAGGGTGACAATATACAGCCTTGATGTACTCCTTTTCCTATTTGAAACCAGTCTGTTGCTCCATGTCCAGTTCTAACTGTTGCTTCTTGACCTGCATAGAGATTTCTCAAGAGGCAGGTCAGGTGGTCTGGTATTCCCATCTCTTTCAGAATTTTCCAGTTTGTTGTGATCCACACAGTCAAAGGCTTTGGCATAGTCAATAAAGCAGAAGTAGATGTTTTTCTGGAACTCTCTTCCTTTTTCAGTGATCCAGTGGATGTTTGCAATTTGATCTCTGGATCCTCTGCCTTTTCTAAAACCACCTTGAACATCTGGATTTTCACAGTTCACGTATTGCTGAAACCTGGCTTGGAGAATTTTAAGCATTACTTTATTAGCGTGTGAGATGAGTACAATTGTGCGGTAGTTTGAGCATTCTTTGGCATTGTCTTTCTTTGGGATTGGAATGAAAACTGACCTTTCCAGTCCTGTGGCCACTGCTGAGTTTTCCAAATTTGCTGGCATATTGAGTACAGCACTTTCACAGCATCATCCTTCAGGATTTGAAATAGCTCAACCGGAATTCCATCACCTCCACTAGCTTTGTTCATAGTGGTGCTTTTTAAGGCCCACTTGACTTCACATTCCAGGATGTCTGGCTCTAGGTGAGTGATCACACCATTGTGATTATCCAGGTCATGAAGATCTTTTTTGTACAGTTCTTCTGTGTATTCTTGCCATCTCTTCTTAATATCTTCTTCTGTTAGGTCCATACCATTTCTGTCCTTTGTTGAGCCCATCTGTACATGAAATGTTCCTTTGGTATCTCTAATTTTCTTGAAGAGATCTCTAGTCTTTCCCATTTTATTGTTTTCCTCTATTTCTTTGCACTGATCACTGAGGAAGGCTTTCTTATCTCTGCTTGCTATTCTTTTGAACTCTGCATTGAAATGGGTATATCTTTCCTTTTCTCCTTTGCTTTTGGCTTCTCTTCTTTTCACAGCTATTTGTAAGGCCTCCTCAGACAGCCAGTTTTCTTTTTTGCATTTCTTTTTCTTGGGGATGGTCTTGATCCCTGTCTCCTGCACAATGTCACAAACTTCCATCCACAGTTCATCATGCACTCTGTCTATCAGATCTAGTCCCTTAAATCTATTTCTCACTTCCACTGTATAATCATAAGGGATTTGATTTAGGTCATACCTGAATGGTCTAGTGGTTTTCCCTACTTTCTTAAATTTAAGTCTGAATTTGGCAATAAGGTGTTTATGATCTGAGCCACAGTCAGGTCCTGGTCTTGTTTTTGCTGACTGTATAGAGCTTCTCCATCTCTGGCTGCAAAGAATATAATCAATCTGATTTCGGTGTTGGCCATCTGGTGATGTCCATGTGTAGAGTCTTCTCTTGTTTTGTTGGAAGAGAGTGTTTGCTATGACCAGTGCGTTCTTAAGTATAACTCTTACAAAAAGTATATATGATCTACATGAGGAAATACAACAAAACTATGATTAAAGTTATCAAAAAAGAACTAAAAAACTAGAGAGATATTCCATATTCAATGATAGGAAGAATCAATATTTTTAATATGCCATTTTTTTCCAAACTTGCTCTATAGATTCCATGCAATCCTAATCAAAATCCCAGCAAGCTGTTTTGTGGAAATGAATAAAATGATTCTAAAGTTTATATGGAGAGGCAAAAGACCCAAGATAGCCAACACAATATTAAAGGAGAAGAGCCAAGTCAGAGGACTGAAATAATCCATATTCAAGACTTAATATAAGCTACAGTAATCAAGACAGTGTCATTTTAGCAAAAGAACAGATAAATAGATTAACAGAACCTGATACAGAGTCCCCAAATAAATCCACATAAATACAGTCAACTGATCTTTGACAAGAAGTGAAGGCAACACAGCAGAGAAAGAGCAATCTTTTCAATATATAGTGTTGGAAAACCTAGACATTTCACATGGAAAAAAAAATGAATCTAGACATGCACCTTATACTCTTTCCAAGAATTAACTCAAAATTGATCATAAATATAAAACACAAACTATAAAATTCCAAGAAGATAACTTAGGAGAAAATCTAGATGACTTTGCATATGGTGATGACACTTAGACACATCAAAGGCATGATCCATGAAAGAAATAAAGTTAAAAACTCCTCTGTAAAAGACACTTGAAAGAGAATGAGAAAACAAGCCATAGACTGGGAGAAAACACTTGGAAAAGACATATATAATAAAAGACTCTTATTTGAAACATATGAAGAACTCATAAAAGTCAATGCAGTTAAAAAGTAGGCAAAAGACTTGAATAGACACATCACCAAAGAAGATATATATAAGTAGGCATATGAAAAGATATTCAACATCCTATGTCACTTGGGAATTACTAATTAAAACAACAATAATATACCACTACACATCTATTACAATAGCCAATATCCAAAACACTGACAACATCAAATGCTGGCGCAGATGTGGAGCAATAGGAATTCTCATTCATTGTGGGCTGGAATGCAAAGTATTACAGCTACTTTGGCAAACAGTTTGGCAGTTTGTTTACAAAACTAAACATACTCTTACCATATAATCCAGCAATTGGACTCCTTGGCATCTACCCAAATGAACTGAAAATGTATGTCCATACAAAAACCAGCATGCAGATGTTTATAGCAGCTTTATTCATAACTTCCAAAACCTAGAAGCAACTGAGACATCTTTCAACAAGTGAATGGATTAAATAAACTGTGGTTATATGCAGACAGTGGAATATTATTCAGTGCTAGAAAGAAATGAGTTATCAAGCCAGGAAAATATGGGAAAAACTTAAGTGCCTAGTACTAAGAAGCCAATCTGCAAAGGCTACACACTGCCTTTCTTATAGACCTGCAGAAACTGAATACTCAGTTCCAACTATATGACTTTCCAACTATATCATTCCAACTATATGACTTTCTGAAAAAGGCAAAACTACGGAGGTAGTAAGATTAGTGGTTGTCAGGGGTTATGAGGGAAGAAAGGATGAACAGACAGAACAAAGAGGATTTATGAGGGTAGTAAAACCATTCTGTGTGATACTACAGTGATGGATATGTATCATTAACAATTTTGTCCAAACCCATAGAATGTACACCACCAGGGGTAAACCCTATATTGAACTGTGGACTTTGGGCAATATTGATGTGTCTTTGGAGGTTCACTGACTGCAACAAATAGTACGGCTATGGTGGGAATGTCAATTGAAACAAACAGCACCACTGCAGTGGGGGATGTCAATCTGGGAGGAAGTTGTTTGTGTGGAGGGGGAAGGGAGCACACAGAACTCTCTGTGCTTTCTGCTCAATATTGCTGTGAACCTAACACTACTTGAAAATGGATTTTATTAGTTAAAAAAATAATACAAACCAATGAGCTTATTTTAACTGAAGTATTACTTTCCTCAACAATGTGCTATACCACAATATGAAATATTTACCATTTTGTAACTAATAATGTTTCACAATTACATTTTTTGATTTCTGCTCTTTACTTCCCTTTCATCACAAGCTGTCACTCAAATATCACTGCAATTTCTCTAGGACTGTCTTCCATTCAACTTTTTCTGTTTCTCATACAAGTAAAATAAAACAAAAAAGAATCAGACATTCCCCATCTATTTATAAAGTACGGAGAATTTAAAAGGTGATAAATACAAAAATAATTTGTCAACGTGATATTATACAAACTTTAAATACTCTTATTTGCAATTCATTAATATAGTATTACTCATCTCTTTACTCTCTGAATGTCACACTGAGTTCATACTCCTATTTATCAAATTCCTCAAAGGAACATTCATCACCTGATTTTTTTCCTTTCTACTGGCAAAATAGGAAATGTTTAGAAAACTGAGTATTCAATTTCTGCGGGTCTATAAGAAACTACTTTGTTTTTTCCTTTCAATCTGGAGTCACCTCACAGCTTTTAAGCAAGCATCAACAATACTCCTTTATTTCTTAGTGAATATCTGATTTTGTTTAAAAGAATTTCCTTATCAAGAGAGCCAATTTACAAACTGAAGTAAACAACTCAAAGAAAATTTCAGTATATAGAAACTAAGTTGGAAAAATTAAGAGATTTTTCTCCCAACATCAAAGATGGTTGAATGATTTGAAAAATATTGGCAGATTTTCTCAAATAAGACAGGAAACCATGTTTCTTCCTTTTTTCTTACAAGCTTGGAGGATCAGAACATGTTTGTGTTAAAAATCTATGAGTTTTCCCACATCCATCTTGGAAGAAAGTAAATAACCATCATTTCCCAGAGGGAGGAAAAGAAAGCCAGAACTCTAAGCCCTTACCACCAGATAAGAGCTAACATAATTGCAGCAGATTCTGTCTGTGACCCACACACATAACTTCATAACTTACCAATTCACATACACAGACCTGACTTCCAAATGCCAGCACTTGCATTTCTTTATAGGCTTTTTCAGAACAGAACTGCCAAGGAATTGGAATTAACACAAATAGGAATAGTCTTAACTCAGTAACTGATGCATTTCATATATAAATAAATACTCCAGCTTCTTTGCCTCTCAAATGGTTAACTTAGGTATGTATTTTACTCTGTTTCCCCAAGTTTCCCATGGGATATTAAGCTCCAGTTTTCCAAAACTATAAATCACTTAATAAGACACTCTATATTGGCTCTCAAATCAGTGCCTTATTACATATAGGTACATTATTATTTCATCTAATCATCTCCAGAACTCTTTAATGTACACCAAAATAGGAGGAATCTGATTCAGTGGGTTAAGGATAACCTAACCATTGCTCAGTCACAGAGCAAGCCATGATTGTAACACAGTATATCCAGAACTTGTGTTCCTTCCACAAAGGAACAGAACACGGAGGGGGGATTCCATTCAAATAGGATTATATCTCAAACCTACAAAAAAGTCCTGCTATCTTGATTTTCAAAGTAAACTGACTCTAAAAAAGTGTTCAATGCATACTAGTCTTATTAAAGTATATCAGTAATGTCATTATGAATTATATATATTTAAAATAACTGGTAATGGGCAATATGAGTACTTTCCAATTTCCTAAAACAATCATATCTCTTCACAGGTAAATTTCCTGATGAGAGTGATGGAGTAAAGGAATTTGTTTTTCCTATACACACTATAAACTAAAAATCAAAAATAAATAAGACACTTGTAATTATATAATTTAAGATTTTAAGAAAATATAATGTGTTTTATCAATTTTACTTATCAAAATTAAAATGCTATATATTAGAATAATGACATTTAAATGTCCACATTTTGGCATATTTCATTTATTCATTCAACACACACTTATGCTGGTTCTAAACTGTATAAAATACACCTTGTGACTAGTTCGTTACTACAGACCAAGGAAAAAAGGAGGAAAAATCAAGTAAAGATAAACTTCAGAATGGAAGGAGAAATGATAAAAAAATAGAGAAATTTTACAGATTGCTAACCTCAATTTTTGTAGCTTTACAACTACATATACAAATACAGAAAAATTCATTCATTCACTCAACAAACACCAAAAAACTACTGAAAAGTCGACAATGCTAGAACTGGGTATACAATGACAGAAAATAGTAGTATTTGCCCTAAGTTGCTTAAAATTAAGTTGTTTAGCAAAGGAAACTACCAAAACATCAAAAGGCAGAATACTGAATGGGGAAACATATTTGTAAATGATATATTTAATGAAGGGTTAATACGCAAAATATACAAAGACCTCATACAACTCAACATCAAAAACAAAAAACTTGATTAAAAAATAAGCAGAGGATCTAAATAGACATTTTTTCAAAACAGACACAGATGGTCAACAGGTACATCAAAAAGAGCTCAACATCACTGCAAATCAGAGAACTGCAAATCAAAACCACCATGAGCTATCACCTCGTACCATTAGAATGGTTATTATCAAAAAGACAAGAAATAACAAGTGCTACAAGGATGCAAAGAAAAAGGACCCCTGTGCATTCTTGGTGAGAATGTACATTAGTGCAACCACTATGAAAAATAGTATGGAGGTTTCTCAAAAAATTAAAAATAGAACTACTATATGATCCAGGAATCCACTTCATGGTATTTATCCAAAGAAAACAAAACACTAACTCAAAAAGATATAGGCACCCACATGTTCACTGAAGCATTGTTTACAATAGCCAAGATATGGAAGCAACCTAAGTATCCAGCCATAAGTGAATGGGGAAAGAAGTTGGTTTATACATAAACACACACACACATGCAATGGTATATCATTCAACCATAAAAAATTAAATCTTGCTGTATGCAATAATATGGATAAATCTAGAGGGTATTACGCTAAGTAAGTCAGGCAAATACCATATGACTTCATATATGGAATCTAGAAGGGCAGGGTGTGGGGTGGTGGGGTAAAGAAGTGAAGGGGATTAACCTCCATTTATAAAATAAATAAGGCATGGAGATGTAATACACAAGGAATATGGTTGGTAATATTGTAATAACTTTGTATGTGGACAGATGGTTACTAGACTCTGTGATGATCACTTTAAAATGTATGTAAATGTCAAATCACTATACAGCATACCTGAAACTAACATAATACTGTATATCAATTATGTTTCAATAATAAAAAATCCTGCCCATTACCTCTAACAACAACAAAGTAAATAATCTACATTTACCTACTATATATTAATAACAAAAATATTAAAAACAAAAAAAGTAAATAATCTACATTTACCTACTAAATATTAAACTGAATTAGTTCAAAAGCATTATAAATAGAAAATCCGATAAATTTTTGGGCTTTCTTCAGAACACATGGGCTTAATAATATAAGCATCACTGATATAATGTTGACAAAGCTGCATGGTTCCATAGAAAGTCCAGAGGTTTAAAGTTTCATATACATGGGGCAAGAAGCCTAGCTCCATCACTTAATTGGTTTTTTTTACCATAGGCAAGTCACTTATTAAGTGAAATAAAGATAACAAAAATTACCTCCCATGGTTGTTGAAAGGATTAAATAATAATGTCAAATGTAAAGTAAATAGCACAATGCCAGTTAAAAAAAAACATGTCCTCAATAACTATTAGCTCTCACATTCAAATGCATTTCAAATATCATGAAAATAGAACACTAAAAGCCTGGAATGGTCACTTTGTTTTATATTTTACTCTTCGCTAGAAAAATTAATACATTGACTTTCTGTTTACTAGTAAAGATTAATGTATTCGCTTCCCTGGTAGCTCAGATGGTAAAAAATCTGCCTGCAATACAGGAGACCCAGGTTCAATCTCTGAGTCGGGAAGATCCCCTGGAGAAGGAAATGGCAACCCATTCCAGTATTCTTGCCTGGAAAATCCCATGGACAGAGGAGCCTGAAGGGCTACAGTCCATGGGGTCGCAAAGAGTCGGACACAACTGAGCGACTCTCACACACACACACATTAATGTATTCCGCTTCTAATTCTCTAATAATTCTTATTTATCTTTGAAAATTTGATAAAAATGATGAACTTCTTCCTCCCCAAATACCACACAGTATTTTACATCAATTTAGGGACATTAACAGGTTCTATGAAAGCTAGACTAAAAACTACATCTAGCTGTTTAAAATAAAACTAATTCAAATTGAATAAAATTAAAAATTTAGTTCTTCAGTTGTACTGGCCACATTTCAAGTGCACAGTAGCCACAGGGGGCTAGTGGCTAGGATACACAGACATAAAACATCCATCATCCCAGAAACGTCTGCCAGAGCTGTTCCGGAGTATTAAAATAGTATGATGAGTAAAACTATTTTTCTCTAAGTTTGTTTTGTTTCATAAAATATCTAGATACCACTCTTTGTGGCAGATTCCCAAGAGGATCAAGGCTGTGAATATTTTGCCTACGAACTAGGGTCCAGCAAATAAGAAGCACTGAATAGTTATCTAGTAGATGACATTATAATTTTGTTTTGATTAATCTAGCAAAAATTGACTAAGCTGGTAAAGACCAGAGCTGACAGCTGTGAATATGAGTCTGTAAATAGCTAAAATTTTTTCTAAGTAGCAGGTCAGCTTATACGTACTACCAACTGACTCCTGAAGCCAATGAGGGCTCCCTATTCTGACTTTAAATTTTTTGAACCATACATTTTGGCGAGGTTACTTGAGCAAAATTGTAAGAGCTGTCTATATCCTATTCCATTGAAGAACAGAAAAAACACATACTTACAGCTAATTATTTTTCACTATTCCTATAAGGGTTTTTCCTAGATAGAGCAATTGGGTAACTTATTTTTAAATAGTATGTATATATTCACACAGTCATTTTTAACAAATGAAACATTTTTAAAGTTCACCAAAGTTTTATAACTTAGAGATTATGGCATTAAGATTTTAGAAAATTGCTTTCCTTTTAACATATTTTGAAATCAAGAAAAAGTTGCTGCTATACACAGAACAGTAAAAGGTCTAATAATAATTTTGCACTTACACTGATACATTTTTCCTAACGGTATACTCATCCAAATCGTCATCAGAGCTGCTATCAGTTGCATCAGAATCCAGACCCTCTTCAACATGAGACAACAGCCCTGTAGCAGACAGTGCAAATCTTTGGATTTCCGCAGCTGTACACCGTGCAAAGCCATTTTTTGTGTCATTCCACAATTTAGTCTCTGCAGTCAATATGTTGATGTCTGGCTTAATTTCAGTGCATTTAGGTAAACTGTTATCCAAAATTGTGGTAGGTTCATGAAAAATCTTTACTTTGGGGAGCTGATGTTTCATAGAAAATTTCATTTGTTGACCATAGTGCTTAACAACATGCTTTGCCAGGAGCATCTGCAAATGTTTCTGAGTTCTTCTAGCCTGGCTAAGTAAAATTTTCTGTTTACTTACACACTGAAGTAAACGAGCATTCACTTCCTCCTCCTTTTCAGCAGCGGAGGAACTAATAGGCACATATGAGTGGTCAGGTCCAATTTTGTTTTGAGCATGGTGCAATAAACCCTTTTTAATCTCACCACCACTAACTTTATCCAGAAGTGCATTCTTTTGGTACCATTTACAGTTTTTCAGTTGTACTTTATCTACATTAGTGTCTTTGGTTACATTTGAATCCAAAATAATTTGTACATCTGTCACGCATGGACTTGTGGTATCTGACAGAGGTTCCTTTTTGATGAACTCTTCAGAATGAGAATGACAAATTTTACTGAGCTGAATACTGCCGCCATTACACAGGATGTTTTTCAGCTTATTGCAGTTGGGTTCCCCTAATTTCTTTTGTTTATAATTCTCATTGTATTTATTTAACGTAGTGTTAGAACTCATTAAAAGAACTGTCTGGTAATGTTTTGAAGACTGAGGGGAGCCAAAATGTTTTAAATTCACAAAATTAGTGTTAAGAGTAGGTTCAGGAGTTGGAAATCCCAGCATCTGAGAGAAAGTGTCTCCTTTTAGCTTTTCATCTACAGTCCTTGGACTTTCCATGCATAGCATCTTGTCCGATTCCATGGTATTCGGTAAAGATGAAAAGCAGATACCCTTTGTTGCTGCCTCCCTCAGAGCCGGGGTCATGGCGAATCCTGCAGATAATTACTGGAAACCTAAAATAACATAAAAATAAAAGATCAAATATCAAGAAAAAAGTTTTATGCTTATACTATTACCAAGGGTAACGCTTTCAATGTCTCTGGTTAAAAAGTGAATGGAACCAAACTCTTCCTTAATTTGCCAACTCCTAACATTATCTCTGCTCTTTGCTAGTTCATAAGGAATTTAATAAGGATTATTCTTTACTCTGACTATAGGCCTACTACCCAAAACTTCAATGAAAGATGTATTGTACCTAGTACATAAAAGACAAATATTTGTGAATGCAATTATATCTCAAGATTTCATTTTTTTGACAATGATTAGTGATAGTCAAAAGAAAAAAAAAATCCATCCTGGGATTCATACTTGAAAATGTGACTTGATCCCACATTTCCAAACAAAAATATATTTTTATAAAATATAACTGTTCAAAATTTTCATTTCTCAATTTAAACTTCACACTTTGAACAGTATTAATAACTAAAACACAGAACTGAACCACAAACAAAAAAGTATATAATTGGAAATTCCCTGGTGGTCCAGTGGTTAGAACTTCATGTTTTCACTGCCAGGGCCTGGGTTCAATCTCTGCTAAGGGAATTAAGATCCTGCAAGACTCGTGGTACAGCCAAAAAAAAAAAAAAAAGAGTATATTATTTCACAGGTGCTAAAAAATGATGTAGTGAAAACTAGCCTGATCCACAATATGAAAATTTTTTTTCTAAAAAAATCTGCAATCATTATTTTCTTTTCACAAATGGATACTCATCAGTTATCATTACAGAAGCTCTTACTCCCACCTGAAAACACAGTAGGGGATATAACAGATGACACTAAAGATTAATCCCATAATTAAACAAATTTCATATTATTTTATCAAAGTAAAAAGTATAAAATTACATATTCTGACATAAAAAAGGTAATTTAGTACTTAATTTAAAAATTATGAAGATTAAAGAGTTAGTGGAAACATTTTATATCATTAACAATCACACATTTTCGAAGATACTTTGGAACTATAACACTATAATTTCTGTCTCAAAACACATGACAGTTAGTAGCCATTTAAATAGCCAAATTCATATAAGCCAAGTCCCCGGACTTAGCTGTAACTCTCGATCCTTCATTCTTGTTTAAAAACACAAAACCAAAATCATATTCTCTGCAAAGACTAACAAGAATTATCAAAAGGAAAAAAAAGGCACAAAACGTTTATGAAATTAGAATAAAAATCTATACAGAGGGTTAAAAGTGACAGACTTAGGAAAAGATATTTGCAACATATATCAACAAAGGATTAGTATCCAGAATACATAAAGAACTCCTAGAAACAAGCAAAAGTTACAACAGTCAGATACTTCAGAGATGATGACATTCAAATGATCATTAAACATATACTCAATCATACCAGTAATAAAGGAAATGTAAATAAAGCAAGAGATGAGTTTTCTAATCAAATTGAAAAGAGAGTTTTAAGTCTGAAAATATCACTTGCCATGGGAATGTGGGTAAATAAGACTTCTCACATCTATCTGAACCACAATTTTATGCTAATTTGACAATAATGTGAAAAGGTGCATAAGAGATCAGTGTTTGTATGAGAAAACCACTCTTTCAAAGTAACCTACATATTTAACAATAAGAGAATGGACATTAAAACATGTGGAATGCTAGGTAGTAGTTAAAAAATGAATGAGCTAGATCTATATATATCAATATAGACAAACCTCAAAAACAAAATAATTTTTTAAAAAATGGTGCAGAATATATATACTATGGTGCAGTGGTGGTGGTTTAATCGCTCAGTTGTGTCCAACTTTTTGTGATCCAATGGACTGTAGCCCATGGGCTCCCCTGTCCATGGGATTCTTCAGGCAAGAATACTGGAGTGGTTGTAATTTCCTTCTCCAGGGGGATCTTCCCGACCCAGGGATTGAACCCAAGTCTCCTGCATTGCAGGCAGATTCTTTACCGACTGAGCTATGAGGGAAGCCCATACTATGGTACCATATAAATAAAATACAAACACAAACTATACCATATTTATGTATATATACATGTGTGTGTTTAAGTGTTTACAAGAACAAAAGAGGAACCAGAAAAATACCCACCAAAGTTGTAACAGTAGTCAGGTAAATTGCATGAAACAGAACTAAGAGTGCTGCTTTAAGACAAGTTGAATTTTAACTATAAAATTTTATTACTTAGGGGAAAAAGATTCAGTGAAAAATGAACGAATGTTAATGGCTGTTAATTCTGTGCAATAAAAATATGTGCCTATTTTATATTTTACTGTTCAATGTCTCAAAAAATAAAGAGATTTCTGTATAATTTTCTGTGTCAAAATTTATATACTTTTATATGTCTCAAAAATAATAAATCCTATTTATAAAAGATTTTTAATTTTTCCAAAAGCAAAACAAATAGGAAAAAAATAACCAGAATATTGGATTTTCTTTTTAAAAATATATTTTGCACTTTTATGAAAAACAGAAAAATATTAAAAAAGCTAGCACTGGGAAATTTTTTTTTCAAGATTCTGTCTGTCACTTAATGCAATGACCATAACTTCTAATTTATAGATATTAACAATTGTGTTTAGATAATTACATTGCTCTCTGAGGGAAACTGCCCTAATCAGTTCTCTCTGAGGTAGTTATACTCAAAAGATACTATACTCTATCCCCTCCTTACCCTTTCTCCTTTAGAAATTTGAAAAGGGTACGAAGTATGTAATCAAAGTGGTGGGCAGCAAGACAGGGGTGAAATAATGAGAAGCAGTGGATTTCTTATTCCTGGATAAACTAGAAATAAGGGAAAACTAAAAATAAGCAGAAAAAGATATACCGATTATTAGATAAGAACTAGAGTTGATAGAAAAAAGAGAAAACAAAGAAATGTAGACATTGAGAGTGGCTAAGAAACATTTATGGTAGAGATCTAGAATAAAGCATACACACAAAAAACTCTGGTAGGGCTAGGGCTTACTTGGTATGATAGGCAGGTTCTAAAATGATCTTAATAATCCCAGTTTCCTGGTATTCATGTCTTTGTGTAATCCTTTCTTCTTGAGTGTGGAGTGGATTTATTGACTTCAGTGTGGACTGGATTTAATGACATTCTTTTCTAGCAAATAGAATGTAAAAGAGATAATGGGATGCCACTTTTAAAATTAGGTTACAAAGAGATGGTGGCTGCCATCTCGTCACCCCCTCACTCACTAAAGAACACTAACTGCCACGCTGTGAGCTGGGAAGACTCTCATAGCAAAGAACTACTGACTTCAGCCAATAGACAGCAATGACCTAAAGCCTGTCAACAGTCATGCCAGTGATCTGAGAAGCAGTGATCCATCCTCATTCCAGCTTTCAGATGCCTGTAGCTCTAACACCTTGATTGCAGCCTTGGGAGAAACTTTGAGCGAGAGGCACTCAGGAAAGCCATGCCTATATTCTTGACCCACAGAAACTGTGAAATAGATGTTTTAAACCATAAAATTATGGATTAATGTGTTATATGCTATGTGCTACATTAGTTTAGTTCAGTTGCTCAATCGTGTCCAACTCTTTGCGACCCCATGGACAGCAGCACGCCAGGCCTCCCTGTCCATCACCAACTCCCAAAGTTTACTCAAACTCATGTCCATTAGTCGGTGATGTCATCCAACCATCTCATCCTCTGTCATCCCCTTCTCCTCCTGCCTTCAATCTTTCCCAGTACCAGGGTCTTTTCATATCAGTCAGTTTGCATCAGGTGGCCAAAGTATTGGAGTTTCAGCTTCACCATCAGTCCTTCCAATGAATATTCAGGACTGATTTCCTTCAGGATTGACTGGTTGGATCTCCTTGCAGTCCAAGGGATTCTCAAGAGTCTTCTCCAACACCACAGTTCAAAAGCATCAATTCTTTGGCACTCAGCTTTCTTTATAGTCCAGCTCTCACATCCATACATGACTCCTAGAAAAACCATAGCCTTAACTAGATGGAACTTTGCTGGCAAAGTAATGTCTCTGCTTTTTAACATGCTGTCTAGGTTGGTCATAACTTTCCTTCCAATGAGTAAGCATCTTTTAACTTCATGGCTGCGGTCACCATCAGCAATTATTTTGGAGTCCCAAAAAATAAAGTCAGCCACTGTTTCCACTGTTTCTCCATTTCCCATGAAGTGATGGGACCGGAGGCCATGATCTTTGTTTTCTGAGTGTTGAGCTTTAAGCCAACTTTTTCACTCTCCTCTTTCACTTTCATCAAGAGGCTCTTTAGTTCTTCTTCACGTTCTGCCATAAGGGTGGTGTCATCTGCATGTTACTGATACTTCTCCCGGCAATCTTGATTCCAGCCTGTGCTTCATCCAGCCTGGCATTTCTCATGATGTACTCTGCATATAAGTTAAATAAGCATGGTGACAAAATACAGCCTTGATGTACTCCTTTTCCTATTTGGAACCATTCTGTTGTTCCATGTCCAATTCTAACTATTGCTTCCAGACTTGCATACAGTTTTCTCAAGAGGCATGTCAGGTGGTCTGGTATTCCCATCTCTTTTAGAATTTTCCACAGTTTATTGTGATCCACATAGTCAAAGGCTTTGGCATAGTCAATAAAGCAGAAATAGATATTTTTCTGGAACTCTCTTGCTTTTTTGATGATCCAGCAGATGTTGGCAATTTGATCTCTGGTTCCTCTACCTTTTCTAAAACCAGCTTGAATATCTGGAAATTCACAGATCACGAATTGCTTAAGCCTGGCTTGGAGAATTTTGAGCATTACTTTGCTAGCATGTGAGATGAGTGCAATTGTGTGGTAGTTTGAGCATTCTTTGGCATTGCCTTTCTTTGGGATTAGAATGAAAACTGACCTTTCCCAGTCCTGCGGCCACTGCTGAGTTCTCCAAATTTACTGGCATATTGAGTGCAGCACTTTTACAGCATCATCTTTTAGGATATGAAATAGCTCAACTGGAATTCCATCACCTCCACTAGCTTTGTTCATAGTGAGACTTCCTAAGGCCCACTTGACTTCACTTTCCAGGATGTCTGGCTCTAGGTGAGTGATCACACCATTGTGATTATCCAGGTCATGAAGATCTTTTTGTACAGTTCTTCTGTGTATTCTTGCATTCTCTTCTTAATACCTTCTGCTTCTGTTAGGTCCATTCCATTTCTGTCCTTTATTGAGCCTATCTGTGCATGAAATGTTCCCTTGGTATCTCTAATTTTCTTGAAGAGATCTCTAGTCTTTCCCATTCTATTGTTTTCCTCTATTTCTTTGCATTGATCACTGAGGAAGGCTTTCTTATCTCTCCTTGCTATTCTTCCGAACTCTGCATTCAAATGGGTATATCTTTCCTCTTCTCCTTTGCTTTTGGCTTCTCTTCTATTCACAGCTATTTCTAAGGCCTCCTCAGACAGCCAGTTTTCTTTTTGCATTTCTTTTTCTTGGGGATGGTCTTGATCCCTGTCTCCTGTACAATGTCACGAACCTCTGTCCATAGTTCATCAGACATTCTATCAGGTCTAGTATCTTAAATCTATTTCTCACTTCCACTGTATAATCATAAGGGATTTTAGGTCATACCTGAATGGTCTAGTGGTTTTCCCTACTTTCTTCAACTTAAGTCTGAATTTGGCAATAAGGAGTTCATGATCTGAGCCACAGTCAGCTACCGGTCTTGTTTTTGCTGACTCTATAGAACTTCTCCATCTTTGGCTGCAAAGAATATAACCAATCTGATTTCGGTGTTGACCATCTGGTGATGTCCATGTGTAGAGTCTTCTCTTGTGTTGTTGGAAGAGGGTGTTTGCTATGACCAGTGCATTCTCTTGGCAAAACTCTATTAGACTTTGCCCTGCTTCATTCTGTACTCCAAGGTCAAATTTGCCTGTTATTTCAGGTGTTTCTTGAATTCCTACTTTTGCATTCCAGTCCCCTATAATCAAAAGGACATCTTTTTTGGGTGTTAGTTCTAGAAGGTCTTATAGGTCTTCATAGAACCGTTCAACTTCAGCTTCTTCAGCATTACTGGTCCAGGCACAGATTTGGATTACCATGATTTTGAATGGTTTGCCTTGGAAACGAACAGAGATTATACTGTCATTTTTGAGACTGCATCTAAGTACTGCATTTTGGACCCTTTTGTTGACTATGATGGCTACTCCATTTCTTCTAAGGGAATCTTGCCCACAGTAGTAGATATAATGGTCATCTGAGTTAAATTCACCCGTTCCGGTCCATTGTAGTTCACTGATTCCTAAAATGTCGACGTTCACTCTTGCCATCTCCTGTTTGAGCACTTCCAATTTGCCTTGATTTATGGACCTAACATTCTAGGTGCCTATGCAATATTGTTCTTTACAGCATTGGACCTTGCTTCCATCACCAGTCACATCCACAACTGGGTGTTGTTTTTGTTTTGGCTCCGTCTCCTGCGTGCTACATAGCAATATGTGATTAATGCACTGGGCTTTAAAGATTTGGGGATTTTGGACTCTGGAAGGTCTAGCAATATCACAGTTCCTGTTCTAGTATTTCCATTAAGTTTTTCTATATTCTATTCTCAAGTGAATCCTTATTAAAAACACACACACACACACACACACACACCAAAACCCTAGCCTGAAAGTCTCTCTACTTTGCAACCAAAAGAACTTCACAAAATTAGCTATGTCTCCTATAACTAAAAAAGGATAAACTATGTTCATGTAGCTTTAGTGTAAGACACAAGTCCATTTATTCCAACTTTTTAATTAAACATACAATCATTATGCATAATGTTTACTAATTGAGCATTCTAAACTCTATCACTTCTAACTACCTCCACATGACATAAGCAACTACACTTATTACTAACATTTCAACTGCTTGAACTTTTTTTGTTCACTACTCTGTATTTTGTTAACTACTCTGTCTTCAACATGCGAAAGTATCTGAGATATAGCAGATACCGAATAAATATTTGGTTAAAAAAAAAAAAAGTGGTTGCCATTACACTTAAAATCCAAACTTGTTCTTATCATGGCCTATAAAGTTCTTCACTATCAAGTCCCTGACTACTTCCCCTCTTAGTAACTTTCTCCACAGGTTGCTACATTCCATAAACAGTGGCCTCTGTGCTATTCTTGAGCACAGAAAGTCCTTGCTTCAGAGACTTCCTATTTACCATTCTCTCAGTCTGGAACAATTTTCCACATATAAGATGGCTGGCTCCCTCACTTCATTCATGTCTCTGCTCTAAAGTCACCTCCTCAGAGAGTCCTACCTTAACTAATTATTTACAATAGCCCTAGCACCTCATTTCACGATTCTCCATTCCCCTACACTGTTACATTGAGCCTCAGAACACTAATATCAGAACCTGACACTCTATTACATTCTAAGGAAATAATACAATTTAAGGGCAGAACTCAGTTTTGTTCAATGTTCTAATCTGCAGCACTTAAAACAATGTCTGGTACATAATAATTGTCAGATATTTGTTGGCTGAATAAACAGTCATAATTTTTAAAGGTATTCCAGAACTTATGTAGTTACAACTATTTCAGTTATCATTTTTAAAATAAAATTAATTATTGAAATGCACCATATCAAAAGACTAAAGAAAAAAAATTAAAAGCATTTGACAAAAGGAAATGGCAACCCACTCCAGTACTCTTGCCTGGAGAATCCCATGGACGGAGGAGCCTGGTAGGCTGCAGTCCATGGGGTTGCAAAGAGTAGAACACGGCTGAGCGACTTCACTTTCACTTTTCACTTTCATGCATTGGAGAAGGAAATGGCAACCCACTCCAGTGTTTTTGCCTGGAGAATCCCATGGACGGAGGAGCCTGCTAGGCTGCAGTCCATGGGGTCGAAAAGAGTAGAACATGGCTGAGCGACTTCACTTTCACTTTTCACTTTCATGCATTGGAGAAGGAAATGGCAACCCACTCCAGTGTTTTTGCCTGGAGAATCCCAGGGACAGGGGAGCCTGGTGGGCTGTCGTCTATGGGTCGCACAGAGTCGGACACGACTGAAGTGACTTAGCAGTAGCAGTGTGTGTTAATAATCAGGAAAAAAACTCAGCAAACCAGGAAAAAGAGGGAAATAGCTTAACCTGACAAGGAACATTACTCAAAAGCCTAGCAACAACTTCATGGTTATGATGAAAGACTGAATACTTTAATTGTTAAGACTGGGAATGAGGCAAGGTGTCTGTTCTTATTACTCCTATTCATCATCACATTGGAGGTCCTAATTAGTGGGACAGATGAAGGAAAAGAAACAAGAGTCACATATATCTGGAAAGTAAAACTGTGTCTACTCATTGATGACATGATTTTCTACATAGAAAATTCCATGCAGACATGATCACTCACTCAGTTGTGTCCAACTCTTTGCAACTCTATGAACCATAACCCCACCAGGCTCCTCTGTTTATGGGATTTCCCAAGCAAGAGTACTGGAGTGGGTTGCCATTTCCTTCTCCAGGGAATCTTCTTGACCCAGGGACCTTCTTCTTCTTGACCTCTGTCTCCTGCATTGCAGGCAGATTCTTTACCACTGAGCCACCTGGAAAGTCCTAAAGGGATCTATAAAAAAAGCTCCTAGATGTAATGAGCTTACTAAGGTAGCAGATAAAAAAGTCAAGACACAAAAATCACTTGTATTGCTAAATATTGGAAATGAAAAAAAAGATAGAAAATTTTAAAACAGTAATAATTTCAATAGTTTAAAAATATTAAATACTGAGGTGTCAATCTAACAAAAAATGTGCAGGATCTACACACTAGAAAAGTACATCATGTGAAATGCTTGGCTGGATGAATCACAAGCTGGAATGAAGACTGCCAGGAGAAATATCAATCACCTCAGATATGTAGATGATACCACTCTAATGGCAGAAAGTGAAGAAGAAATAAGAACCTATTGATGAGGGTGAAAGAGGAGAGTGAAAAGCCGACTTAAAACTCAAAAAACTAAGATCACGGCATCCGGTCCCATCACTTCATGGCAAATAGATGGGGAAACAATGGAAAGAGGGACAGACTTTATTTTCTTGGGCTCCAAAATCACTGCAGATGGTGACTGCAGCCATGAAATTAAGACGTTTGCTCCTTGGAAGAGAAGCTATGATAAACCTAGACAGCATATTAAAAAGGAGAGATATCACTTTGCTGACAAATGTGCATATAGTCAAAGCTATGGTTTTTCTAGTAGATACGTATGGATGTGAAAGCTGGAAAATAAAGAACACTGAGCACCGAAGAACTGATGCTTTCTTATTGTGGTGCTGGAAAAGACTCTTAAGAATCCCTTGGACACCAAGGAGATCAAACCAGTCAAGCCTAAAGGAAATCAACCCTGAATATTCATTAGAAGGACTGATGCTGAAGCTCCAATACTTTGGTCATCTGATGAGAAGAGCCAATTCGTTGTAAAAGACGCAGATGCTGAGAAAGACTGCGGGCAGGAGGAGATCAGGATGACAGGGGATGAGATGGCATCACTGATTCAATGGACATGAGTTTAAGCAAACTCCAGGAGATCGTGAAGAACAGGGAAGTCTGTGTGCTGCAGTCCATGGGGTCCACGTCAGAAACAACTTAGCATCTGAACAACAACAAGATGGCTCATGGATTAATTATTCAATATTGTTGCAATGTTAATTCTCCTTAAACTGATATATAGATTTAACACAATCCCAGTCAAAATCTTGACAGGAATTTTGTTAATATCAATAAGCTGATTCAAAATTTGTATGGAGCATTTTCCAGATGGTCCAGTGGTAAGGAGTCTGCCTCGCAATGCAGGAAACACAGGTTTGAGCTCTGGTCCAGAAAGATTCCACATACTGCAGAGCAACTAAGCCCATGAGCCACAACTACTCAGCCTGTGCGCTGCAAATGCTGCAGTTCACATGCCTAGAGCCCATGGGCCCATCCAACAAGAAAAGCCACCAGAACAACAAGCCCATGCAAAGCAACGAAGAGTGGCCCATGTGCAGCAAGTAAAGACCCCATGCAGCCAAAAGTAAATAATCAACAAATTAAAAAAAATCTGTATGGAAAGAGAAAGCAACTAGAATAGCCAAAACCAGAATGAAGCTAAAGGACTCATAATGCCTATCTATTTACTTTGGTCAAAATAAGCATGAATTGGCCAAAAATGGACACAGATCAATGGGAAAAAATAGCTGTTAAATAGACCCACAGGTATACAGTCAATTGATTTCTGATAAAGATGTAATGGCACTTCAATGCAGAAAGACGGTTTTTAAACAAATGCTCTGGAACAATAAGGTACCCATCTGCAAAATTCTGAGCCTTAACCCATATCTCATACCTTATACAAAAACAGTCACATACGTCAGAATGGATAGACCTAAATGTAAAACTTAAAGCCATAAAATGTCTAGAAAAAAATAGGAGAAAATCTTTGTGATATTGGGTTGGGCAAAGTTTTTTTTTTTTTAACTATGACACAAAAACATTTGTAAGAGAAAAAATTGGTAACTTGGACTTCCTCAAAATTAAACAATAAAATAAACATCTAACAACTATTTAAAACATAATAATTGAGGAGCCTTTGACATAAATATACAAAAGGCAGTATGTCTAGGAATTAGTGGAAATCAGATGTGCATACTCCTGAAAGTCACAGAGTTTACCATTCAGGTTAATTCAGAAAAATGGTTTCAACTATTATACAGTTTTAAATTGTAACCATTTTCAACTGTGTATTATTTTCTCTTATGCATAACAGACATCTGTTTAGAGGCAGAGCACATGAAGAACACTGATTTGAGAGCATAAAATAATAATTCTGCTAGTTCACCTCAAGATATCTTCACTAGTTCCATACGCTGTATTCCACATGATCAAAATTATTTTATAACATCTAAAATCTCCAGTATTTTGGAAGCCAATTTAAGACATTGAGAATAACTACAAGACCACCTGGTTTTCATTTGGGTATAAATCCATCGATACCACAACTTATTTATAGAGAAGTGCTTATGACTGGCAGCTGAAAACCTATTTCATTTTTTAAAAACAAAACATTTCCCCAAAATACATGGAAATTAACCAGTTGACTTTTTAAAAGCAGAAAATGCAGAAATTTATTTTTTCTCAGAAATATAGTTTTGTCTATTTCTGGTGGAAGCTGAATTTTATTTATTTTTCGTTGTTGTTTAATCGCTGCTGCTGCTGCTGCTAAGTCACTTCAGTTGTGTCCGACTCTGTGCGACCCCATAGATGGCAGCCCACGAGGCTTCCCCGTCCCTGGGATTCTCCAGGCAAGAACACTGGAGTGGGTTGCCATTTCCTTCTCCAGGTGATCTTCCCAGGGATTGAACCCACATCTCCTGCATTGCAGGCAGATTCTTTACCACTGAGCCACCAGGGAAACCCACCTTCATTAAATGTATATTTGATCTAAGATCAAACATTAAACCATTCAGTTAACGCACACAATAACTGAGAAGCATGTTAAGAGACACTATGTTAGGTACTAGGAAGATGGCAGTGAGCATGACAAGTAAGGTTTCTATTCTTACAGAGCTTACATTCTATCCAACAAATGGTAGACAGAGAACACACAAATAAGAAAATAAAAAGGTAAGATGTAAATAGGGGTCTCATTGTTTTTATAAAAATCAAAGTAGAGTAACAGGGCATGAGTATGTTGCAGTAGGAGTTAACTTAGATTTGTTGATGAAGGAAGTCTCTTGATGAGATCTGCTCTAAGACTAGAAATTACTAAAATCTAACCAAGATTTCAAGTAAGAACTTTTCAAGGAAAAAAGACAATTCATACAAACCTTTAAAGCAGGAATAAATTTGGTATGTTTGAAGAAGAATAATTATAAACTTATCTAGAACATGAGCCAGAGAAAGGAGCCCAGGATCATGCCAGGGAGTTCACTCACATTTATCTGAACAAAGGAAGAGGCATTATGGGGAGAAAGAAGCCTAAAAGAAAACTTAGAAAGTTCAGCTGGTGGGAATTCCCTGGCAGTCCAGTGATTAAGACTTTTGACTTCCCAATGCAGGGAGCACAGGTTCAATCGCTGGTTGGGGAACTAAGATCCTGCTTGCCATGTGGTATGGCAAAAAAAAAAAAAAAAAAAGAAATGCTAGAGACTAACACCACTATAACTGAAGTAAGAATGCCTTTGATGGACTCTTTAGCAGACTGGACATGGCTCAGAAAAGATCTGAGCTTGAGGATATATCAATAGAAACTTACAAAATGAAAAGAGGATAGATGGTGGTGGGGGAGGGAGAGGTTGGGGGGTGAGGACACATAAACAAGAATATCCAAGAATTGTGGGTCAACTAAAAAAGGTGTTAATGTATACACATAATGGGAACAGTGAAGGGGAAGAGAAAAGAAATATTTGAAGCAATAATGACTGAGGATTCCTCCAAATTAATGTCAGACATAAAACCACAGATCCAGCAAAGTCAGAGAACATAAAGCAAGATAAATGCCAAAAGTAAATTATATAGCATAAGTCATTCAATACATGAAGCACTGTATTAAAATTAAAGTACACAAAATTATATATAATAGCCAATATAATTGGAGAAGGAAATGGCAACCCACTCCAGTTTTCTTGCCTGGAGAATCCCAGGGACGGGGGGAGCCTGGTGGGCTGCTGTCTATGGGGTCGCTAAGAGTCGGACACGACTGAAGTGACTTAGCAGCAGCAGCCAATATAATAGCCAATAGTATTTAGAATAATAGCTCATTAAAATTTTATCACTAAAAATTTATCATACATTTTCCCCACTAGAATGAAAGCTGTATGAAAGCAGGATGTGAATGTTTTCATTCACTGCTATATCATAAAATATTGTTGGGTACATAGCAGGCCCTTAATAAATATTTCTTCAATAAACATCATCCAAAATAATAAAATCATTTAAAAATTTCAAGGGGACTTCCCTGGTGCTCCAGTGGCTAAGATTCTGCGCTCCCAATGCAGGGGGCCCAGATTTGATCCCTGGTCAGAAACTAAATCCTGGATGCCACAACTGAGAGTTCATGTGCTGCAACTAAAAGATCCTGCATGCCACAGAGGTCCGGTGTGCCGCAACTAAGACCCAGCACAGCCACATAAGTAATAATTATAAAAACATAACAAAAATGTCAAGGAAAGGGGTTCATAAGGTACTTTACTGTGAAAAGAATCTCAAGGCTAGGAAATACAACATTGCTGTCCAATAGAAATATGACATGAGCTACACATGTAATTTAAAATGTGCAGACATATTACAAAAAATAAAAAGAAACATGAAATTTTAACTTCATTGTTACCCATTATATACAAAATATTATGACTTCAACCTGTCAGGATAAAAACATCCTTATGAGATACATTATTTTGTGTGTGTGCTAAAACCTTAAAATACAGTGTTTATTTTACATTTAGCACAAAGTCTATATGGACTAGCCACATTTCAAGCGCTTAATGTTAATAGCCACATGTGGTTAAGGATTACTGTACTAGATAGTATAAAGTATATAGTACCCCTAAAGAAAACATGAATCAACCATTAACTAAAACATTTCAGTTCCAAAGCATAATAGCAGCTTCAGATCAGTTCAGCTCAGTCGTGTCCAACTCTTTGCAACCCCATGAATCGCAGTACGCCAGGCCTCTCTGTTCATCACCAATTCCTGGAGTTCACCCAAACTCAGTGATGTTTGGGTGACCCAAACATCATCAAGTCGGTGATGCCATCCAGCCATCTCATCCTCTGTCATCCCCTTTTCCTCCTGCCCCCAATCCCTCCCAGCATCAGGGTCTTTTTCAACGAGTCAACTCTTCACATGAGGTGGCCAAAGTATTGGAGTTTCAGCTTTAGCATCAGTCCTTCCAATGAACACCCAGAACTGGTCTCCTTTAGGATGGACTGGTTGGATCTCCTTGCAGTCCAAGGGACTCTCAAGAGTCTTCTCCAACACCACAGTTCAAAAGCATCAATTCTTCCACACTCAGCTTTCTTCACAGTCCAACTCTCACATCCATACATGACCAGTGGAAAAACCATAGCCTTGACTAGATGGACCTTTGTTGGCAAAGTAATATCTCTGCTTTTTAATATGCTATCTAGGTTGGTCATAACTTTCCTTAGGTTATACAAAAAGAATGTGAAAAAGGCAAATTCTCAAAGGAGTTTTCCAAGCATCTTGATCTTCTTATGAATACTCTGGAGAACAGTGTGGAGATTCCTTAAAAAACTGGAAATAGAACTGCCATATGACCTAGCAATCCCACTGCTGGGCACACACACTGAGGAAACCAAAATTGAAAGAGACACGTGTACCCCAATGTTCATCACAGCACTGTTTATAATAGCCAGGACATGGAAGCAACCTAGATGTCCATGAGCAGATGAATGGATAAGAAAGCTGTGGTACATATACACAATGGAGTATTACTCAGCCATTAAAAAGAATACATTTGAATCAGTTCTAATGAGGTGGATGAAACTGGAGCCTATTATACAGAGTGAAGTAAGTCAGAAAGAAAAACACCAATACAGTATACTAATGCATATATAGGGAATTTCGAAAGATGGTAACAATGACCCTGTATGCGAGACAGCAAAAGAGACACAGATGTATAGAACAGTCTTTTGGACTCTGTGGGAGAGGGCGAGGGTGGGATGATTTGGGAGAATGGCACTGAAACATGTATAATATCATGTGCAACGAATCGCTAGACCAGGCTCGATGCATGATACAAGATGCTCGGGGCTGGTGCACTGGGATGACCCAGAGGGATGGTATGGGGAGGGAGGAGGGAGGGGGTTCAGGATGGGGAACACATGTATACCCGTGGTGGATTCATGTTGATGTATGGCAAAACCAATACAATATTGTAAAGTAATTAGCCTCCAATTAAAATAAATTTATATTTAAAAAAAGAATATTCAGTTTCTAATTATGCAGATATTGGGTGGGAAAAACAGTAACTGGATCTTACCTAAATCTAAGAAATTTGTTTTTAGTTGCTAAAATACTGTGTTCTATTTACTCTTGGCACCACTATCATCTTTTATGATATTTATTTTATATACACCCAAGATACTCAAGCAAAATAGGTTCCTTCTCTAAAAAGAATTTAGTCAGTCCATATATATAAGACTTCAAAGAGATTGGAATGAGCAAAACTGAGAAAAAACAACTTCCTTAACCACAACATACAGAAACTAAAATAGTAACCTAACAGGATTTAAGAAGCAAAACTGCAAAAAATCTTATCACCCTTTCAAAGGTGACAAGAAAGCAACCAGATAAATTATTTTAACTATTGGTGGTTTAGACAGTAAAGAATCTGCTAGCAATTCAGGAGACCGGGGTTCAATCCCTGGGTTGGGAAGCTCCCCTGAAGAAGAGAATGGCAACCCAGGCCAGTATTCTTACCTGGAAAATTTCATGGACAGAGGAGCCTGGCGGGCTACATTCCATGGGTCACAAAGAGTAAGACACGACTGAGTAATACCGTCACACTTTCTCTTTAAGAAGCAATAGTTCTAGATAATCCAAAAATCAATTATATTTGCCAGGTATGAACTTTGCTTTCATGTTTTTTACAAGAGTTTTCAACCTGCATTCTGAATTAAAATTAATAATCATTCCTTAGCACATCTGCAGCCCAGAAATTTTAGGCACAGTGAACAAAAAAACAAAAACCAATCCACTGCAAAACTGTTACAGATAATCCACAAAGCAAACAACCCTACAGCAAAAAGTCCAGATTTCAATTTACATTTTCTTAGAAGTATCATAAAAACTACCAACCAGAGACAATTTCAGTAAGACATGCCAAAGTTTATTCCTTTAAATTATAAGCATTTAAAAACTACAAATAAAAAGTTTTTTCTTCCTGGTTACTTTAAATTTATTATAAATAAAACCAAGTTAATCCAAAAAATTGGGGGGACTGTAAAGTCGGGTCTACAATTTAATCCAGTATTCACTGTGAATTAAGGAAGAAGTCAGTTGTTCTGATGTTTACATTACTACAAATAAAAAGTCTTGCCCTGTTGTCTCCAAAATGCTTCCATTAGTGACTTAATCTTTAGGATTTATAAATCATATTTATGAAATTTAGCATTAATTAAACACAATCTAATCCCTTGGACATCATGAGCTTTAGTAAATACTATCATTTTGTTGCTGTTTAGTCACTGAGTCACGTTTGACTCTTGTGACCCCATAGTCTGTAGCCCACCTTGCTTCTCTGTCCATGGGATGTTCCAGGCAAGAATACTGGAGTGGGTTGTCATTTCCTTCTCCTGGGCATCTTCCCAACCCAGGGACTGAACCTGCATCTCCTACGTTGGCAGGTAGATTCTTTATCGCTAAGCTACCAGGGAAACCCAATATCATCATGTCATCTCTCAAAAGCTGCATGTACACAGTGAGATAATTATATCAATAATTTTTGAGTTGATCCTGACACTAGTAACCAGGTCTTTACAACTACTATTTAAATATAGGCAGGTCACATATACCAAATAAATTTTGGCATTTGGGCTAAAGAAAATCAAAAGTTTGCCAATCTAGTCCATTTTCAGAGTTGAAACTAAAAATCTAGACAATCTAAATAAGACCCACCCATCCTTCTGAGAATGAACATTAAAAATTAAAAACCAAATCTGATTTTCCAGCCCCTAAAATACTACTCCAGATTTGATTATGACTTACAGTCTAACATGCATATGTATATTTCATAAAGTCCATGGAAAATATCATATCAATATCTACTCCGATATTAAATGTATTCTCTCAACTGAAATATGGATAATCCTAATTTTCTTCAGTGCAACAATATAAACTAGGAATAAAAGTACCATAAAAAAAGCAGATTCATCCTTAAGTTAAAAGAAAGTGAAAAGACTACCAATAGATAGAAATGAGAACTCTGAAGCAGAGACAAACATTAAATTGTTTCCAAACTTATAACTTTAATGTGTTTCATATAGTCAATCCATTATAGTAACAGTGAAGGAGTAGGAAAAAAGCATAACTTCTTTTAGGAAATTTTGAGCAGCTCTTTCAAACATTACTGAAATACAACAGGGCTAAAGTTCTGAATTTGTAACTCATAATGTTAAATTAAGTCAATTAAACCAATTAAGTCAATAAAAGTAATGAGAATCTACACTGGTATAACTTTATTCCTGAAAAATACAGGAATTACTGGAACATGCAAATACAAAATACACTGCTGTGTTTTCAAGATTTCTTTATACCACAAATGGGCATTTTTAAATTACAGCAGAAAGCACTGCAGTAATTGGCATGACCAAGGTACAGTTAGCTCAGTACTTTGTATTCAATAATGTTTATAGCTAGAACTCCTTCCACTTCGAAAACTATGCCTAAAAAGGAATTCTCTTTGAAGACTAAAGGAATTTAATTAAAGATAAAGCCACTTGGGTGGCCACAGAACACATCAAACAGATCATAGTTCAAACTTCAAGCAGAATTATTACTATTCAGTTACAAAAGCATGACTCATAGGAATATAAATGAAGAGTCATGTTTTTTTCTGTGTACATCAACTTAGATCCAGAAATTCACGTTAAAATTTAGCGCTATCACATTTGCTCATTATATACATTTCAGCTTCAACTTAATTTCAAGTGGTTAAACACTGATTAATGACCTACTATTAAATAAAAACAAATTTTTAACTACTTTAAATAACATGCTTGAAAATTCTTGATCTTAAAGAACCAGAAGTAATAAATTAAAAGTTCATTAGAAATATAACAAAGCCTTTATTTTATAAATGAATGCATTTTTCCCAATTCTGCAAGAGAACTGTCACATTCATATAGAAAAGTGTTCCTAAAAACCTAAAAATATTATCAAGTATTTAAAAACTTTCACTATAAATTGTCCTCAGATTTCCATTACAGACTGTCTCCAGGCAAGTACAATATCATTTTTTAAGACTTGCTGAGAGTTGGACTGTGAAGAAAGCTGAGCTCCGAAAAATTGATGCTTTTGAACTGTGGTGTTGGGGAAGACTCTTGAGAGTCCCTTGGACTGCAAGGAGATCCAACCAGTCCATTCTAAGGGTGATCAGTCCTGGGTGTTCTTTGGAAGGACTGATGCTAAAGCTGAAACTCCAATACTTTGGCCACCTCACACGACGAAGAGTTGACTTATTGGAAAAGACTCTGATGCTGGGAGGGATGGGGGCAGGAGGAGAAGGGGACGACAGAGAATGAGATGGCTGGATGGCATCACCGACTCGATGGACATGAGTTTGAGTAAACTCTGGGAGTTGATGATGGACAGGGAGGCCTGGCGTGCTGCGGTTCATGGGGTCACAAGGAGTCGGACACAACTGAGTGACTGAACTGAACTGATTTGTTTATCTCACACAGAATAACAAGCACAGTTCAGTGAAATCTCTTCAGAACATGTAAAAAGGAAAAAAAAAACAAAACCTCTCAGAAATGAATACACCTTCCTTTCCTTTCTAAATCAAACATACTGAAAGTAAGACTGTATTGATGACTGAGGGTCATCACTAATGTACCATGTTCCATTATAGTCCTTTAATATAGTAATAGTAAGGACTTTAAGGCTAGAGGTGTAACAGATGATATGTTTTAAAGTCAGTAAACTGGTTGCTAATTTCCTATTGACTGTCACTTCAGTTGCAAGCGGTTTCATTCCTTCACTGCTGATTGTAACCTGAAGAATACAATCAATAAACAATCTTCTACACCAGAAAGAAAGCTTTTGGCCTCTATCAACTATTGTACAGACAATTTAAAAAAACAGGAAGAGAGATAAATAACTGAGTAAGTAAAAATTATTCATAACAAGTAAGATTTATGTGGTAGATTAAAGATAGGCTTTATTTTGTTTTTAGTTACTAAGTTGTATCCAACTCTTTTGTGACCCCACCGAGTATAGCCCACCAGGCTCCTCTGTCCATGGGACTTCCCAGGCAAGGATACTGCAGTGGGTTGCCATTTCCTTCTCCAGAGGATCTTCCCAACCCAGGGACTGAACACAAGTTTCCTGTATTGCAAGGAGATTCTTTGCCACTTTGCCACCAGGGAAGCCCCAGGTTAAAGGCAGTAAAAGATGTTAGAGCCAATTCAGAGATGTGCTATCAAGAGCATCTATATAATGAAGCAAAGTAACTTCAGACACCAGGCTTTTTTCCTTTAAAAACAGAAAAGGCTATAAGTGAATCTGGAACAATTAAAGTAAAATTTGTAATCAAATTCCACGCTAGACAGTTGAATGAATAAAGGAAATGAAATAGTCTAAGTTATTATGATAAATGGCATCAAAACTGGATGGAATTACTGGATAATGCAGCAGTTGCACAATGGGCAGTCACTGGCAGACAACTGTGATAGATCAAGAGGCCCCACCTGAACAGAGAGGTACTCAAAGTAAGGAATAAAACAGTAAGAGTATATTGCCAATAAAGCACTCATAACTAAGACAAAAAAGCAAGATATAATTTCCTGAAAAATTTCAGAGATCAAAAAGATAAATATTAATAGTCAACTTGCAAGTGTTTATTAAGCATCAACTATGTAATTGCACTTATCAAATATGAAATATATTCCTCTTCCACAAGGGGCTTCTAAGAAAATAAAACACATATATCACAGACACACATGAAAAAAAATTTATGCTAATGAAATCAAGTTCTTTTGTTTTATTGCTAATACCAGATGATGAATAAAGATGTAATATGAGGCACGCTCATACACTAGATGAGTATTAATACTCAGGAAGGCAATTTGGTGATGTTACAAGAGCCTTAAAACACACACACTTCCACCAATAATTCCTCTTTTACAAATCTAGGAGAAATTTTTTTCCAAAGCTTTACATAAAAGGCTGTATTCTCTGTAGTGAAATTTATATCAGCAAAACATTAGAAACATCCCAAACATGTGCCAACAGGAAAAATTTTAAATATGATAATTATACGATATAACACTGAGCTTCCAAACATAATTTTTTCAAAGACTAAGGACATGGAACAGTTTATGAGGTAGAGTTAAAATACCACATAATCCTAGTTTTAGGAAAAATGTGCAAATATTCATTGGCACATAGAAATACAAATTATTTGTATTTTTTATTATCTGCACCTGTTTTCTTTCCCCAAATTATTTATAATAAGATTTAAAAACAAGCAATTATTATTTGAAAAGGTACATAACACACACACAGAGTAAATGTTAAAAAAAAAAAAAAATCAAAAAAAAAAAAAAAATCAGTGTGATACAACCGGCCTGGATTTAGAAAAATTTCATGTAAAAAAAGTTAACCCAGAAGGGCTGGGTAAAAGAAGTAATGATTATCTAGATTAAAACTATGAGAAATGGCAGAAACCTTGACACTGATCTGATTAAGTGGGAAAAATGGGAGAATCAATGATAACAATTACAACAGATTTTAAAGACATTCAAATATATGCTATTTCATCATTTATATTCTTCTAAGATGCTGGCTTAAAAAAAAAACGGACTTCTGTTAAAAAAAAAGTATTACCTGTCAATTTCTGTATGTGTAGTGTTGATAAAGATTACAAACACTTTTACTAACACAAAGCATTTGATTCTCATAACAACCTCTTAAGGCACGGACAGTATTACGAAACTATTTAGAAGAGGATACAGAATCGGAGAGGTTGTAACTTGCCCAAACAAGCTAGTAAGAACTGGAAACAGCAGAGGCCACTCACTGCTAAGCAATTTCTCAAGCAATCCACAGTCCAGAACACCAAGTTTTTTGCTAATGTTTAATTATTTTTAGAGCCACTTTTTCCTAGTCAAAAATACTGTCGATTTTGTCTACAGTAGTGGTAAATATCTTCAGTTCAGTTCAGTCGCTCAGTCGTGTCCGACTCTTTGCTGCTAAGTCGCTTCAGTCGTGTCCGACTCTGTGCAACCCCAGAGACGACAGCCCACCAGGCGCCCCCGTCCCTGGGATTCTCCAGGCAAGAATACTAGAGTGGGTTGCCATTTCCTTCTCCAGTCGACTCTTTGCGACCCCCATGAATTGCAGCACGCCAGGCCTCCCTGTCCATCACCAACTCCCGGAGTGCACTCAAACTCATGTCCATCGAGTCGGTGATGCCATCCAGCCATACCATCCTCTGTCGTCCCCTTTTCCTCCTGCCCCCAATCCCTCCCAGCATCAGAGTCTTTTCCAATGAGTCTTAGGTTTTATCGCTAACAAACCTGCCCCATCCCTCGGTATTAAAAAAAAAAAAAAAAATTCCCACTGACGCAAACTCAGCATGAACTTAAGCAAACTGGTTAGGGAGGACGAAGGACAGACGAAAGAACTATCCTCTTAAATCTCGCCAGTTGACCGAAGTTTGGATTATCAAAAAGTAAAAAGAGTACCGCGCAGCAACAAAGACCAGCACAACCAAATATAAAAAAACAAATTTTAAGTAACATGCTTTCCACAGTTAAAAAAACAAACAAAATCTATCCCCCCAGACCGCTGATGCGAGGGTAAGAGTGAATCTGCACGGAGAAGAGCCAAAGCGGGCAATGAACGAACCAAATAGTACTAGTGAGTAAGAAAACACCACAAGAAGGTCCATCCAGTGCCCTTCCTCCCTATAAAGCTAGCCTCTTCTTCCTTTCCAGTAGTTTAATAATCGGAACACTGTCCTGTATTTCTTGCTACCAAACACCACACATCCTCAAGTTTTCCGGCAATACATCAATCCCTTCAGCACACAAACTTGCAAACACCATTCCTCAACAATTCTCTAGATTCCCCTCCATCCCACGTAATTCTAAAGGCCAAATCAACGTCTGCCTAGATAAAGTGGAAACAAGTAAAACAACGGTCTATCTAATACAAACAGGTCCGCCCTCAGAGATTCCCCAAAGCCGGCGTCATCACAACCGCAGTCAGCGAGGCGCGGCCGCCGAGGCAAGGGACGGACCCGGGAGACCACGTGTTCGGCCCTCTGCGCACGCGCCAGCCAAAACAAAAGGGAGGACAGCCAAGCCCCGCCCCTGCTCCCACGTGACAAAGTCTAGATCCGCCCCTCCCCTCCCTCCACCCCTTCCCTCCCCTTAGCTCTGCCAAGGCTGTTAGGTTTAGCCGTTTAAATTTGGCTGCGGTCCGACCCTACCCTAGAGCGCGATCCTGTGCCGGGACCCAGAGTCCAACAGCTCAGAAGATTCGGGGGGCGAAGGGGCTGCCGGTCGGTCGCCTGGCCCGCAAGTCCACCCAGCGGTCTTCGCTCTCCCCTCCCCGCGGGGCCGCAGTCCCCGGCAGAGGAGACCCAACCCCCTCAAGCCCGCCACTGAGACGCCGGCCACTCGCCTGCTGGGGCGCCCTGGCTCCCCTCCGCCGCCGCACCTTCGGTCCGGCCGTGGTGGGGGCTGCCGAGGTGATCTGTAGCTGCCCACCCTCCTCCCCCCACCCGGGGCGCAGCTGACTTGTCTCCAGAGCGCGTCCCGCTCCCGCCCGGGCCGCCGCCGCCGCCGCGGTTTAACAGTCCGCCAGCTGCCCGCAGCTCCGGGCGGCTCGGGGGACGGAACCTTGCCGAGGTGGAGGGGCAGTGGGCGGGGCGCGCCGCTGGCCAATGGCAGCGGGGGAGGGGCAGCGCCATGCAAATGAGCGCGGGTGGCGGGGAAACCCCGGCAGGATGCTGTGCCGGCAGAGGCGGCCAGGAGCGTTCTGGAAGTGGCTGGAGCGCTGGCGCCCGAACCCTGCTGCAGAGGCGCGGCCGCTCCCTTGGGGCGGGCTCCGCACTGCTCCTGCTTCCTACTCACCGCGGTCCTCAGCCAGCCGGGAAAAACACATACACACACTCACACATACAGACACCAGGAATACCGCCCGGCGACTTCCCGCCCCTGCTCTGCTATTTCTGTACCACCACGACAGCAAAAACAAAGCGAGAGGATAGTCAGGCTGCTCTACACCCTGCCGCCCGCGCTGGCTCCTGGCGGCCAGACCCCCCTCCCGCCCCGCCACTGGAGGGACAAGTTTTAACAAAGCTTTGTCACTGTTGCCAAGTCTATGCGTGTCCCTGCGTTTGCTTTTCTTCAGGTTTTGCGCTCGAATGCAAAGTCATAATTCTGTACGATCCTAGAAGGGCCCTGGGAGAGAGTGACAAATCTGCCTTGAATCTGAGTCGGTTTTATTGGTTTAAAAAAATAATCAGGAAAGGTCAGCTCAAACATTTAAAAATCTGTACAGAGCTGGTTTAAGTGCCATTGTAGTTAACTCCGTTCTGCAGTAGCACAGTCAATTGACAGAGTTTTTACGTGGAGATAGTTGGCCAGGGACACACAAAAACGTCGCTGAAAAGTTTGCACCTGGCCCGGCGCTCCACTCACCACGAAACTACACCCAGGCATTTCCCTAGCCACGCACTCAAGTTTTGTGTGTGTGTGTGTTTTTAACATAACTGAGCACTAAATATAGCTCCTTAGGCTGTAGATGGATTACAGGCTTTCCTAAACACCTAATTTACACGTGAAATGATACGGGGAATGAAGCGCACTAGAGACAATTGACTATTTCTGCCGTATTAATAGGATAACATGGCAGGGGTGGGTGGGGCGGGGCAGGAGGATGGAATCCAAGGAACTGGAGTTTTCACAAAACCTAAAACAACACAGATTACTGAAATTGGAAAATTACAGACTTGTTCTTGGTCTTTAATAGATTGTGACAAAACTGCAATGGTTTTTATGACAAACTGCATTTATAGGAGAGAATACTGCTTAAAAATTGCTCAAAACAATAATTGCATCTTCATATGGGATAAGAAAAGTATTTCAGAAATCGATGTACCATCATTGGGATAAAAACTAAGTGAATGTTGTGAAAACAATTGAATCAACAAATATTTTTTGGATATTCAAAGGGCTGTCCTATCCCTGGGGACAGGGATTAAAAAAAAATAGATAAGGCATTAATTTTTTTTAAATGAACATTTAATTTTTTTTTAATGACTTACTGAGAAGTCACGCAAGTATTAACAATAATTCAAAGATTTTTTTATTTGGTCTGAGTATTTTAAAAGACTTTAGGCAGTGAAGGAAGAAAGGAATCACTAGTTCAGAGGATAGTTAACGTTGAATTTTTAAAATTTATTTATTTTAATTGAAGGCTAATTACTTTACAATATTGTAGTGGGTTTTGCCATACACTGACATGAATCAGCCATGGGTGTACATGTGTCCTTTGAATTTAAGTAGAGGTTGTGTGTGTCATATTATTGGGCTGAAAAGTGCTGTCATTACTAGATTGAGAAAACCTCTATAGGTCTGGAGATATAGCACTAATCAAAGTTCCGTCCCCATGGAATTTATAGCAGTGATACAGAAATTAAGCTTTGCAATTACACAAGTAATAATTTAGAAGGCATTTTTATATACATTATTTAATTTTCCAATACTCTGTTTTTATCTTATAGTCAATCCTGCAGTCTGCCAAATTTGCAGAACTTAAACTTTTCAATTTATTGAACCACCACACAAATAAAACTTTTTTACTTCTTTTATATTTACAATACTTTAATAGGAATTGGGGGGTGGGAAATTAATAATACAAAATGTATCTTTGATATAAAATGTAGAAAAGGACAAAGATGAAAATCATAATCATCTGTAAGACCTGCTGTATTTTATATATGAGATGACACTGCATACTGTAATTTTTACCCCATTTAACTACATATTAAGGACTTGACCCTTGACACAATATTAATCTAAAGCTTGATTTTAATATTTATAGCATGTGCATGCCAGTTTTCCAGAAACTGTAGAATATCAAAGCTGCTTAATAGGGAAATTGACATACTGAACCATTTGTTCTATTGTTTATATTATTCTGAAAAATACATGCAGTTACTTTTTAAAAATCAAGGCTATATTGTCATTCAGAAAGTACATTAAAAGCATCCTGATTTCCAAGAAAAATATAACATTGGGTAGGAGACTTATAGAACCAGCAAGAAAAAGGAGACCAGAAGGCACCATTCTTGCTGACATAATTATTACCTATCTGGAAGCATGTAAAAGTGTCCAAGTAAGCAGTATTATAGTGATTTAATGAGATAATCTTTTTTAACACTGGTTTGTATTCAGTCACAGCTTTCATTAAGTAAACATGTGTGCAGCACTTATATGTAGCTGACATGATAAACGCTGGTGATACAGGAGAATTTAAGCAGCTTACAGCCAAAAAGAGGGTAAAAGTACTTTTCTATCCCCCTTCTTTGCTGTTTTTCTCCATGGAACTAATAAAAATCTAATTTAACATCAATTTTGATTCTTTTTGTTGTCTAAGTCAAATGCAATCTCCATGAGGTCAGTCACTTTTTCTGCTTTTCTTACTGCTGTATCCCCTGAACTCAGGACAGGTCCTGGCAAATATAGGTTTTCAGTATACATTTGTTAAATGAATATATGCATTTAGTTCTCACATTCTGCAAAGTGAGTGTTATATTCATTTTCCAAAGTGAGTGGAAAAGAAAAAAAAAAACTCAATGAGGTTACATAATGTAATATATCCAGATTCTCACACTAAAAAAATGGCCAAATTTGGAATTTGAAAAACAGACCTGCTTGTCTCCAAAGCCAGCATTCTTTCCCCATTACCTCTCATAGAATAGAACACTAGTTTGGAAGCCTGAACTATTATTTCTCTATATTTCCATACCCAGGGCAACTGTCCTCCACTGTCATATTCTAGTATATTCAATTTGTTTTTATAATCAAGTTTAGAAAGTGAAATAGGAGAAGTAGCAGGCCTAAAAGTGGTCATTCCTATTCAGGATAGATTTAGCTTTAACTAGCCAGAATCATCAAGTGAAATGGGGGCTGGATGAAGCACAAGCTGGAATCAAGATTGCAAGGAGAAATATCAATAACCTCAAATACGCAAATGACACCACCCTTATGGTAGAAAATGAAGAACTAAAGAGCCTCTTGACAAAAGTGAAAGAGAGTGAAAAAGCTGGCTTAAAACTCAACATTCAAAAAGCGAAGATCATGGCATCTGGTCCCTTTACTTCATGGCAAATAGATGGGGAAACAATGGAAACAGTGACAGATTTTATTCTCTTGGGCTCCAAAATCACTGCAGATGGTGACTGCAGCCATGAAATTAAAAGACTCTTGCTCCTTGGAAGGAAAGTTATGACCAACCTAGACAGCATATTAAAAAGCAGAGGCATTACTTTGCCAACAAAGGTAGGTCTGTCTAGTCAAAGCTATGGTTTTTCCAGTAGCCATGTATGGATGTGAGAGTTGGACTATAAAGAAAGCTAAGCACTGAAGGATTGACGCTTTTGAACTGTGGTGTTAGAGAAGACTCTTGAGAATCCCGTGGACTGCAAGGAGATCCAACCAGTCTATCCTAAAGGATCTCAGTCCTGAATATTCATTGGAAGGATTGATGCTGAAGCTGAAATTCTAATACTTCGGGCACCTGATATGAAGAACTGACTCATTGGGAAAGACCCTGATGCTGGGAAAGACTGAAAGCAGGAGGAGGAGAAGGGGACAGGGGACAACAGAGGATAAGATGGTTGGATGGCATCACTGACTCAATGGACATGAGTTCGAGTAAGCTCTAGGAGTTGGTGGTGATGGCCAGGGAAACCTGGCATGCTGCAGTCCATGGGGTCACAAAGAGTCGGACACGACTGAGCGACTGAACAACGACAGTAACAAGAAGCCAAGATCAACAAATAAACAGACAAAGGATAGGGGTAAATAGCAAGAGCTATAGATTCTTCTTGGAATGAGGGCAGGATGCAAGAGTAGTCAGAATTGATCCATGACTTTAGAGAGACCAAAAAATGACTCCCTGTGTATACAAATATTCATAGCACCTTTTTTCAAAAGAGCCCCAAGCTGGAAACAACCCAAGATCCATCAAATGGTGAAAAACCATTTGTGGCACATCCATATAATGGAATGCTACTCAGCAACAAAAAGGAAACAAACTATTGGCACACAGGACAACATACCTGCGTCTCAGACAGTATGCTAAGTGAAAGAAGCCAGACACAAAAGAGAATAAATATTTTATTTATATAAATAAACATTTATATAAAGCTTTATCTACAAAAGACAAATTTAAACCATAATGACAGAAAGCAGACCAACAGTTGCTGAAGCTGAGGTAGGGGGATCTGAGGGGGATGGGTATATGACGTAAAGGAAATACTCTATCTTGATCATGATGGAAGTCAAATGGGTACATGCATTTGTCAAAACTCATCAATATGTATACTTAAAAATAGGTACATATTATTGTATGAGAATTGTACTTCAATAAAGTTGATTTTTAAAACAAGGGCTTTCTGATGAAGGTTGTGACCCAGAAATCTCAAGGAGTTTTAAGTCCAAAATCTAGACAGGCAGAAAAATTAAAAACTAGCCTACATCAGTTATGTGTGAAATGCATTTGAAAACTCCAAATAATGGCTTAAAACCACAAGAATTAATACTCCTTGTTACATTTTATTGATTCTGACACATTTTTTTCACAGCAATAACAAAGCAATAGAACAAGAATGTTTGATTGGCAGTGGGTTTTTCTTAATAATATATAATGGTGCGTCTTAACAGTTAATGAAACATGTTTTGTTTTTCTAAAACATTTATTTATTTGACTGCACCAGGTTTTAGTTGTGGCACATGGCATCTTTAGTTGACACATGTGGGATCTAGCTCCCTAACAAGGGATCAAACCTGGACCCCTTGCATTGGGAGTGCAGCATCTTAGCCACCAGACCATCAGGTTAAATCTCTGAAACATGTTTAAAAAAAAAAAAAATGTTGAGAGACAGCCCAGAGCTGATATTTCAGCTCCACAAGGTAACCAGGAATGAAGGTTCCTTCCTATTATTCTCTTCTGCCATTCTCAACCCTGGCTTCCATTCTCAAAGTGACTTCATGTTGCCTGAAGGCTACTGGAACTCCAGTCATCATATTTATTTCTCAAGCAGCAGGCAAGAAAGGGATAGAAAGCAAACTGGGCCTCTAAGGTGACTTCCCTGATGTTCCTCTCAACAATTCTACAAATGTGCATGTAGAGTTGCATGGGAGACTAGGAAACACAGCTAACCTTGAACACATTGTCACCTCTTGTGACAGTCATGTCCGACTCTTTGAGACCCCATGGACTGCAGCACACCAGGCTTCCCTGTTCCTCACCATCTCCTGGAGTTTGCTCAATGTCAAACAAACAGACTGACAAGAGATTTTGAACTACATTCCCCTTTCAGGCTCTGTGGCTGTGTCCATTATTCTTTTTAATAGATATAAGTCTGCAAAGGTCGATTAAGACCAAAATATGGACGTTTAAGTAAAGGATGTAAAGTTATTCTGCAGGTAATAGTTGAACCATTGAAGAGTTTTGCATAAGGAAGTGAAATGATCAAAGTGTTGTTTTCAGACACCAATCTCATAGGTCTTTACACTAAACAAGCATACCCAGAAATACTGGTCAGAACTCACTACAGCTGAAAAACTATCCCAATATTCTGACTCATTTCATATGAAGTATGCATATCATGGCAGTTTCTTGGGATCACTGAGGTGTTATATATTGTAACAGCAGTTTTATATCCTCTATTACATACAACATATAAGAACAAATGGATGTTGTATCAGTCATGGTGGGTTATGATCAAGTTATAATACAATAACAAACAGTCCCCAAATTACAGTCAATTAATGCACAAAAAGTTTATTTGTATCTCACACAAAGTTTGAGGCCAGGTAACTTTTCAGAACACTTGCCTTCCATAAGTTTTATCTTTATTCTATGCTTTGATCATATGTCACCCCTACAACATCTCTACAATTGCTGCCACAGGGTAAGACACATACCTCACTTCCATCCACAATCCATTGGCAAGAACTAGTCACACAATTACAATGGAACCAGGAAACAGAAACCTCTCATGTGCCCAGAAAGGAGTTATGTGCATAGATGAATATTAAAGCTTTCTACTACAAAAGTCATGTCAAAAAATATAGTTAAATGGCACCAACAAATGAAACCATATTCAATTGGAGATGTGACAATCTTCAGGCACTGATCTTAAAAAAAGAGGATCTTTATTCCATAATTTTCCTTTCCTAACATTTTCCTGTTTTTCATGCTCATATGCAGTCCTCCTCCCAGTTCATGAGCTCTGAGTGAATCTGCTTCTATTTCCATGTCCCAAAGTAGGCTCCAGTTTGCTTAAGCCAAGTAAGGCAGTCCATTTCCTTTGGCACAATCATTGGTTCAGAGATAGGCATGTGACTAAAACTAGCTGCTGAAATTCATTCTCCTGGGCTAGTTTTAGTCACCTATACATCTATATGCAAAAACTAAAAATGTACCTTGACATCTCACCCCTAAAAACATTATTGAATTGAACATAGATCTAAGTGAACAACATAAAGTATAAGATTCCTAAAAGAAAACAGGAGAAACTTTATGACTTGAGTTTGAGCAGAGTTCTTAGGTATACTAAATGTGTAATCTAGACAAGAAAAAACTGATACATCATAATTCATCAAAATTAAAAACTTTTGCTCCAAGAGACCTACTATTATAAGAATGAAGGAACTAGCTACAGATAGGGAGAGATCTGGGAAAGGACTTGTATCTCTAGGAGTACAGATCTGGGAAAGGACTTGTATCTCTAGGAGTACAGCCAGAGCCTGACAACCTTGCACGTTTCCACACAGACCACAAAGGCAACGCTTGGACAGCAGCTGAATTGTGACAGAATGCCATAAGGCCTTGTCAACCCCCTGGTACAGGAGAGCATGGAGACATGGGATGTGCTGCTACAATGCTGTTTCTCACTTACTCTCCAAGTGAGGGGGGCTGTCATGGGCCAGGGTCTCATTGTTTCCAGATTTTGGTGGAGTCTGAGGCTTTCTGCCTCACCATCCATAACGCAAACCTGCAGTTATAAAATTGATTAGCAGCATGCTGGAATGGAATCCTCCACAGGAGTGTCCCATCCTTCTCATTGCAGTCATCCGGCGTCTTCTGTTTGTGTCATCCTGTGCAAAGGCCACAGAGGGCTGGCACCTTTGGCTATTTATCTTTGCATTCTCTATGAAGCAAAAAACTGAGTATGTAAACGGCTCATTGTTTCTTTACTGGCTGAATCTGTCAGCCTAAATTTGCCTGGTGCTTAACAGTATTCAGTTCAGTTCAGTTCAGTCGCTCAGTGGTGTCTGACTCTTTGCAACCCCACACCCCAGGCCTCCCTGTCCATCACCAACTCCCGGAGTCCACCCAAACCCATGTCCATTGAGTCGGTGATGCCATCCAATCATCTCATCCTCTGTCTTCCCCTTCTCCTCCTGCCCTCAATCTCTCCCAGCATCAGGGTCTTTTCAAACGAGTCAGTTCTTCACATCAAGTGGCCAAAGTATTGGAGTTTCAGCTTCAACATCAGTCCTACCAATGAACACCCAGGACTGATCTCCTTTAGGATGGTCTGGTTAGATCTCCTTGCAGTCCAAGGGACTCTCAAGAGTCTTCTCCAACACCACAGTTCAAAAACATCAATTCTTTTGCACTCAGCTTTCTTTATAGTTCAACTCTCACATCCATACATGACCACTGGAAAAACCATAGCCTTGACTAGACAGATGTTTGTTGACAAAGTAATGTCTCTGCTTTTTAATATGCTGTCTAGGTTGGTCATAACTTTCCTTCCAAGGAGTAAGCGTCTTTTAATTTCATGGCTGCAATCACCATCTGCAGTGATTTTGGAGCCCAAAAAAATAAAGTCTGACACTGTTTCCACTGTTTCCCCATCTATTTGCCATGAAGTGATGGGACCAGATGCCATGATCTTAGTTTTCTGAATGTTGAGCTTTAAGCCAACTTTTTCATCTCCTCTTTCACTTTCATCAATAGGCTCTTTAGTTCTTCTTCACTTTCTGCCATTAGGGTGGTGTCATCTGCATATCTGACATTACTGATATTTCTCCTGGCAGTCTTGATTCCAGCTTGTGCTGCCTCCAGCCCAGCGTTTCTCATGATGTACTTTAGTAGAACATATAAAGAACTCTCAAAGCTTGATGTTAACAAACAACCCAACTAAAAATTTCCAAAAGATCTGAACCAAAGAAGATACATGGAAGGCAAATAATCACATGAAAAGTTGTTCAGTATCATTAGACATGAGGGAAATGCAAATTAAAACCACAGTGAGATACCACTACACAGTATTAGAATGTCTAAAATAAAAATAATAAAACCAAGTGCTAGAGAAGATGCAAAACAGTTGGAACTATATTGCTGGTGGGAAGGCAAAGTGGTGCAAGAATTCTGGGAAAACAACTCTACAATTTCTTATAAAGTTAAACATGCATTTACCTCTGTGACCCCAAAATTCCTCAAAAATCAAAATGAATGAATACATAAGCAGTGGTATATCCATACAGTGAACTACTATTTAGCACTGAAAAAGGAATGAGCTATTAATTCACACAGCATGAATGAAACATAAATGCATTTTGCTAAGATGTTCTTAAAAAGTTACATATTATATGATTCCATTTATATGAGTCTCAGAATGACAAAAATATAATAAAACAATGAATATATCAGTGGTTGTCAGGGGTTAGAGGGCTTTCCTGTGGCTCAGTGGCAAAGAATCTGCCTGCCAATGCAGGATACACAGGAGACATGGGTTCAATTCCTGGGTCAGGAAGATCCCCTGGAGGAGGAAATGGCAACCCACTCCAGTATTTTTGCCAGAATAGCAAGAGGACAGAGGAGCCTGGCAGGCCACAGTCCAAGGTTTGCAAAGAGTCAGACAAGACTGAGTGACTGAACAGGGGTTAAAATTGCAGAAATGATGTGACTATAATGGGACAGAGGTAGTTTTTTTTGGTATAATAGAACTGTTCTGTATCCTGATTATGGTGGTGGTTGCACAAATCTATAAATATGCTAAAACTCAGAGTACAAAAAAAAGACAATTTTATCATCTCTAAGGCAATGGCACCCCACTCCAGTACTCTTGCCTGGAAAATCCCATGGATGGAGCCTTGAAGGCTGCAGTCCATGGGGTCGCTGAGGGTCGGACATGACTGAGCGACTTCACTTTCACTTTTCACTTTCATGCATTGGAGGAGGAAATGGCAACCCACTCCAGTGTTCTTGCCTGGAGAATCCCAGGGATGGGGAAGCCTGGTGGGCTGCCGTCTATGGGGTCACACAGAGTCAGACATGACTGAAGTGACTTAGCAATAGCAAGAGCAATGTATACCAAAACAAGCAAATGTGCTATATATTAATTAAAAAATAAAATGTAAAAAGGAAGAATGAAAGAGAGAGAAGGGAAGACTGTTATAAAAGAGGGAGTTCCCTGGTAGTCTAATGGTTAGGATTCCAGGCTTTCACTGCTGTGGCCCAATTTCAGTCCCTGGTCAGGAAATGGAAATCCCACAAGGCACTTGGTGTGGCCAAAAATAAATAAAATTTAAAAGTTAAAAAAAAAAAAAGAAAAAGACTAATGCCTAGTATTTGGGACTTTCCAGGCAGGCCAGTGGTGAAGACTCTAAACTTCCACTGCAGGGGGCACAGGTTCAATTCCTGGTCAGGGAAACAGGATCCCACATGTTGCACAGCAAGCCACACCTCCCCCCACCCCAAAACAAAAGAGAGAGAAAGTGAGAGATGTAGAAGACAAAACCAAAAATGCAATCTGTGGATCTTGCTTGGATCCTGATTTGAACAAACCAACTACAAAGGGCATTCTTGATACAACTAAGAAAAATTTACTGTTAATCTGTAACTATCTTTTAAAGGTTTTAAATTATGATCTTGGGCTTGTGCTTGTATACAAAAAAACTTAATCAGTTAGACACACATTCTGAAGTATATATGTATGTCAAATAGGATTACGTCTGGGATTTACTTTAAAATTATTGAAAAAAGGGGCTTTGCATTGGCAAATGTTGAAGCTAGAGGCTCATTTCACTACTTTCACTATTTTTTGAGTGTGCTTGAATTTTTATGTAATTTTTCTTAAAATTTGTCATGATAATGAGATTTCAAAAAAGGATATTTGAAAGGAGAACTCCTTTTCAACATTTATTATAAAGCAGAAGACAGATCGGCCTACAGTTGACTTCCACCTCAATGTCAAATCTTTCCAATGACTTCAAATAAATAAATGCTGTGTGTGCCAAAAATAATACTGACATATGAAAAAAGCAGCCTCCTAGAAATCTTATACCGTGAGCAATAAACTACTAAAATTACTAGATTAGTAAAGATTTTGCTGTTAGATTTTTAAAACAGCAAATCAAAATAGCTTCTTTTATAATGTCATTTTCAATGACACCATCAAAGAAACAAAGGGCAAAAATAATTTTAGGGCAATAATTATGATTTTAAAAATCTGAGCCAAACCCCGAAATTACCCAGGCTTTTTCATTCTCATTAATTATTTACACAGTGTGGCTTTCCTGCTGTGTGGGTCCAGTCTGTTCTTTTGAGCATGATTATTATTTATCATTTCTTGAGTACTTAACACTGCGTGAGATACAGATGCTAAATTCCTTCCCTGGAGGACAACAATCAAAGCCACACAAGCAAAATACAAAGATTAGCTATTGAAGAAATGAAAACTAAATAAAAAGCTAAGGAACACACTCTAAGATCCCTGTTTTGCTTTATGCTTTAAGTTCATGATACAACACTTGATTCTTTGGAGGGAGTGCAAAAGAAGACTGAATTTGCCAGATAAAAAACTAGCTTAAAAGAAATAGAAACACAGATTTCAGGGATCATTCTAGGAAATATCCTACCTTAACAATCGTTTTACCTTCTGATAAATACAAATTACAAGAACCTACTCCCAGGATGCAGCAGTGCTTGCATGGGACCTTTTGAACTGAACTGAACTGACTGTCTGCTTAAGGAATGGCTTCTCCCAGTCTGTGTTCCTGATGAGTGTCAATCACAGTACACCTTTCCCCTACTTTATAATGACGTTGTGCTGAACTATGTAGGCCAGGAGCTGCTGCTGCTGCTGCTAAGTCGCTTCAGTGGTGTCCAGGAGCAGCCCAAGGTTATTTTTTACAGGTCCTGTAATGAAATTTCTCTGCAGTGTCCATTGGGCCAATTTGTAAAGAAAAGTAGACAAACAGATGCAGTCTAAGATCTGGCAGACTAAACTCCAGAATCAGGCCCTTAAGTTCCTACAGTTCTTTAGATTATATGAACTCCTCTACAATTCATTTTAGCCAGCACACTCAAGTTTTTGCTTAGGATAGTCTGAATTGGATTTCCTTGTCATTTGCTCCTGAAAGAATCCTGACTCAGAATTTGCACAAGGTCCAATAGCTGCTAAATGGTAAGACATCATTCAAACTTAGGTTTGTCCAGCCCTACATAGTAGGCATTTCCTGTTAGGTTCAGTTCAGTACAGTTCAGTCGCTCAGTCGTGTCCGACTCTTTGCGACTCCATGAATCGCAGCACGCCAGGCCTCCCTGTCCATCACCAACTCCCGGAGTTCACTCAGACTCCATCCATTGAGTCGGTGATGCCATCAGCCATCTCATCCTCTGTCGTCCCCTTCTCCTCCTGCCCCCAATCCCTCCCAGCATCAGAGTCTTTTCCAATGAGCCAACTTTTCGCATGAGGTGGCCAAAGTACTGGAGTTTCAGCTTCAGCACCATTCTTTCCAAAGAACACCCAGGACCGATCTCCTTTAGAATGGACAGGTTGGATCTCCTTGCAGTCCAAGGGACTCTCAAGAGTCTTCTCCAACACCACAGTTCAAAAGCATCTTCAGTGCTCAGCTTTCTTCAGAGTCCAACTCTCACATCCATACATGACCACTAGAAATACCATAGCCTTGACTAAACGGACCTTTGTTGGCAAAGTAATGTCTCTGCTTTCTAACATGCTGTCTAGGTTGGTCATAATTTTCCTTCCAAGGAGTAAGCATCTCTTAACTTCATGGCTGCAATCACCATCTGCAGTGATTTTGGAGCCCCCAAAAATAAAGTCTGACACTGTTTCCACTGTTTCCCCATCTATTTCCCATGAAGTGATGGGGCCGGATGCCATGATCTTCGTTTTCTGAATGTTGAGCTTTAAGCCAACTTTTTCACTCTCCTCTTTCACTTTCACCAAGAGGCTTTTTAGTTCCTCTTCACTTTCTGCCATAAGGATGGTGTCATCTGCATATCTGAGGTTATTGATATTTCTCCCAGCAATCTTGATTCTAGCCTGTGCTTCTTCTAGCCCAGCATTTCTCATGATGTACTCTGCATATAAGTTAAATAAGCAGGGTGACAATATGCAGCCTTGACGTACTCCTTTTCCTATTTGGAACCAGTCTGTTACTCTATGTCCAGTTCTAACTGTTGCTTCCTGACGTGCATATAGGTTTCTCAAAAGGCAGGTCAGGTGGTCTGGTATTCCCATCTCCTTCAGAATTTTCCACAGTGCATTGTGATCCACACAGTCAAAGGCTTTGGCATAGTCAATAAAGCAGAAATAGATGTTTTTCTGGAACTCTCTTGCTTTTTTGATGATCCAGTGGATGTTGGCAATTTGATCTCTGGATCCTCTGTCTTTTCTAAAACCAGCTTGAACATCAGGAAGTTCATGGTTCACGTATTGCTGAAGCCTGGCGTGGAGAATTTTGAGCATTACTTTACTAGCGTGTGAGGTGAGTTCAGTTGTGTGGTGGTTTGAGTATTCTTTGGCATTGCCTTTCTTTGGGATTGGAATGAAAACTGACCTTTTCCAGTCTTGTGGCCACTGCTGAGTTTTCCAAATTTACTGGCATATTGAGTGCAGCACTTTCACAGCATCATCCTTTAGGATTTGAAATAGCTCAACTGGAATTCTATCACCTCCACTAGCTTTGTTCATAGTGATGCTTTCTAAGGCCCACTTGACTTCACATTCCAGGATGTCTGGCTCTAGATGAGTGATCACACCATTGTGATTATCTTGGTCAGGAAGATTTTTTTTTGTACAGTTCTTCTGTGTATTCTTGCCACCTTTTCTTAGTATCTTCTGCTTCTGTTAGGTCCATACCATATCTGTCCTTTATTGAGCCTATCTGTGCATGAAATGTTTCCTTGGTATCTCTAATTTTCTTGAAGAGATCGCTAGTCTTTCTCATTCTGTTGTTTTCCTCTATTTCTTTGCATTGATCGCTGAGGAAGGCTTTCTTATCTCTCCTTGCTATTCTGTGGAACTCTGCATTCAGATGCTTATATCTTTCCTTTCCTCCTTTGCTTTTCGATTCTCTTCTTTTCACAGCTATTTGTAAGGCCTCCTCAGACAGCCATATTGCTTTTTTGCATTTCTTTTCCATAGGGATGGTCTTGATCTCTGTCTCCTGTACAATGTCACGAAGCTCCGTCCATATTTCATCAGGCACTCTATCTATCAGATCTAGTCCCTTAATCTATTTCTCACTTCCACTGTATAATCATAAGGGATTTGATTTAGGTCATACCTGAATGGTCTAGTGGTTTTCCCTACTTTCTTCAATTTCAGTCTGAATTTGGCAATAAGAAGTTCATGATCTGAGCCACAGTCAGCTCCTGGTCTTGTTTTTGTTGACTGTATAGAGCTTCTCCATCTTTGGCTGCAAAGAATACAATCAGATTTTGGTGTTGACCATTTGGTGATGTCCATGTGTAGAGTCTTCTCTTTGTTGTTGGAAGAGGGTGTTTGGTATAACTAGTGTGTTTTCTTGGCAAAACTCTATTAGCCTTTGCCCTGCGTCATTCCGTATTCCAAGGCCAAATTTGCCTGTTACTCCAGGTGTTTCTTGACTTCCTACTTTTGCATTCCAGTCCCCTATAATGAAAAGGACATCTTTTTTGGGTGTTAGTTCTAAAAGGTCTTGTAGGTCTTCATAGAACCGTTCAACTCAGCTTCTTCAGCGTTACTGTTTGGGGCATAGACTTGGATTACTGTGATATTGAATGGTTTGCCTTGGAAACAAACAGAGATCATTCTGTCGTTTTTGAGATTGCATCCAAGTACTGCATTTTGGACTCTTGTGGACCATGATGGCTACTCCATTTCTTCTGAGGGATTCCTGCCCGCAGTAGTAGATATAATGGTCATCTGAGTTAAATTCACCCATTCCAGTCCATTTTAGTTCTCTGATTCCTAGAATGTCGACGTTCACTCTTGCCATCTCCTGTTTGACTACTTCCAATTTGCCTTGATTCATGGACCTGACATTCCAGGTTCCTATGCAATATTGCTCTTTACAGCATTGGACCTTTCTTCTATCACCAGTCACATCCACAACTGGGTAGGTTTTGCTTTGGCTCCATCCCTTCATTCTTTCTGGAGTTATTTCTCCACTGATCTCCAGTAGCATATTGGGCACCCACCGACCTGGGGAGTTCCTCTTTCAGGATCCTATCATTTGCCTTTTCATACTGTTCATGTGGTTCTCAAGGCAAGAATACTGAAGTGGTTTGCCATTCCCTTCTCCAGTGGACCACATTCTGTCAGACCTCTCCATCATAACCCGCCCGTCTTGGGTGGCCCCACAGGGCATGGCTTAGTTTCATTGAGTTAGACCAGGCTGCAGTGATTAGATTGACTAGTTTTCTGTGATTATGGTTTCAGTGTGTCTGCCCTCTGATGCCCTCTCGCACACTTATCGTCTTACTTGGGTTTCTCTTACCTTGGACGTGGGGTATCTTTTCATGGCTGCTCCAGCAAAGCGCAGCCACTGCTCCTTACCTTGGACGAGCGGTATCTCCTCACTGCCACCCCTCCTGACCTTGAACGTGGAATGGCTCCTCTAGGCCCTACTGCGCCCACGCAGCCACCGCTCCTTGGACTGTTTATCCTACAGATGTTTAATTCCTAAAATGTAGTTTCCTTTAAGATTGGGAAAGGAGCTGGGGCTGGGGTAGGGTGCTTGATCTAATTCTCTATTGTTTCCTGGCAGTTGGTGTGAGGTGAAAACGACATACAGTAATACCTAACAATAATTTATTTTCACCCGTTTTTTAGATTTACTGAACAAGAACTCAAGTTGGCAATCATACAAAGTTCTACCCAAGAGCAAATCAAAGTTATGTAAGACACTAAGACAGAATGGTATAAAAGGATTTTCTGTTCTCTCTGCTCTATCCAGTTGTAATGACTGCATCAAAAAACAATGTTTAATATCCACAACACCAAATAAAATATTGAGGTTTTCTAAGTTGCACAAGGATACATCTATTTATTTACATTTAAAAACTACTTTATTCTCTGTCTCACCAATACATGCAAAGGAAAACAAGTACTAAAATGATGCTGGCAGTTTACAAATTAATGGCCTATTTTTTGGTAATAATTAAATTAAATGTCATTTCCTCATTTTCCTATTTAAGATACTTCATTTCCTTTATTACCTTTATCATGATTTGAAATTATTGTTTATTTACTTCTTACCTCATTACAACTTGTTTATTCACTTATGGATCTTGCCAATTTTTTAAATCATAGTTTTCATCAATTTAACGGCCTGGCTTATAGACAACAACACAAAGTATAAATCTGTTAAAATTAATTAAAAAATTATACTGCTCCCAAATAAAAGTCACTGTTTTGGTACCTATAAAATATACCAATATCTTGAAACTATTAAGGATAATGGTGTGTGTGTTCTCCTAGCAATTAAACTGGAAATCTCTTGAAAGCCCAGGTGTCAGTGGTTTAAGGAACCAGTGGAATTCTCTTGTGGGGATTTGCTTAGCTGAGTCCTAGTGGTTTTAAGGCCCTAAGGTAGGAGGCTTCCTGCTTTAACCTAAGCAGCGCTTCACACATCAAGATTTCACATGGACTTGGCATAAGCTTTGGACTGAAGAAAGTGTTTTATTACTTAAAAACAGGTTTAGGGGTAGGGTGGTAGAAACCATGTTCTGGGGAATTTGGAATAAAAGATATCTAAACTTATTTTGCATTCTCAATTACATTTATTCTTCTTTTTCAAAATCAATGTGCTGTAAAAAATTTAATAGTATAATAAAAAATTACTTCTGCCTCAATTTTAAAGACCTAGGCATTTATACTCTTAGAATTTTAGAGATAAATGAAACATTAAGGCTTCTAGAATCAGAGAATCTTTGCCATTTAGCTATGCAAAAAATTAACAGTTTAAACCTTATATTGGGAAACTTTATGATCTTTGGATATTTGCGTTTGATTTCTTTCTCTATAGAGAGAACAGATAAAAACTTGTTTAGTGTTCCCTCCCTTTCCAGGTTGAATTTTATCTTGAGTAGATTTAAAACAAGATTAGCTGTAATAGGATTCCGGGATGTGGGCAGATGTCTACTGGTCATGGATGATCTCTCTTGCAATCAGCTCCTTCATTATTTCATTGGTACCACCATAGATTGTCTGGACACGGGCATCCACATAAGCTCTGGATAAATAAGAAGATGATTAAAGGAATAAACAAAGGATATTAGAAATTATAAATTTTGTCTCACCAGGTAACTATTAATTACTTTACAGTGTTCATTTAATGAAATTCAAACAGTAAAAGTTCTTCATAAATTACTTTTTTTCAGTATGGCATTCACCCTAGATTGGTATGATTATAAAATTCTATTCAGATATTGATCATTTGCATAGATTTGTTTTAGTTTGCTTGAAGAGAGTACAAATTCAAAATAATATTTCCAAGTCTGTTTCTTTTAATTTTGTAAAATTCAGCACATATAATAAGATCCTAAAAAGTGCTATTTTAAATTTAGAAATGAATACAATGTCTTAATAGCTTGTTACCTTTAATGTTTCCCCCCAAAAGTTGAAATCTACTGGTTTTATTTAAAAAAAGAGAAAAGTACATGTTTTCTAACATCCTTTAGAGTCCCACCAATACTGCTGCCATCAGCAGTATAAATTGATGCTTCAGAAAATTATTACCTCACAAAGTTAACAAGTAACTTACTTTTTGGAAAAGATTAATAATCACCCCAGTAATGTATGTGTTGAAAATACTGAGTGACTGAGCACACTGCCATTAAAAAAGACTTTACTTTTGATAGTGATGACAGCAAATATAACACTATATAGTTGTTTTTATGTTTTCTCATTTTATCCTCTCAGCTCTGGAATTAGGGAGGGTAAATACCATTAATTTTGCAGGTAAAGGAACTGAGGTGCTAAAAAGTTAATACATATACTAATTAATGGTTGCTATTTAATGGTCACATAATAGATCATTGGCAACCTGGAATGAAAAGGTAGGTATCTTGCCACTTTGGCAAATATCTTTTTAATTGTATCAATATTTTCATTGATGAAATGATCAATACATTTCATTACAGAAATGTAAGATTAGTTATTGAGCTTTGCAGTTTTCTAGTAGGCAAATTCAAAGGCATTTTTTTTCTAAGCCTTAAACTGTTTTTTTTTTTTTTTTAATTTAATTTGAGAAAAATTAAATGTGCTGGCTCTCTAGGAACATGATCAATTCTGAACTTTTCCTCGTCCAAGTTCATCATGGTACCTTGCAATGGTACCTTACTTGAGCGCTCAGTATTTATTGATTTGATTTACTGTATTACAAAGGAATTTTAGAGTCTCAATACCTACTTTTTGATGAAACTTGAAATCCAGAGACGTTTGTGTTTTCAAATATATTTTTTCTTTCAGACAGATTTCATTGTTGCCCACAAAATCCAGAACTTTCATTTAGAGAACCTATCTGGCATTTCAGCCTACTTCAGCAATTTCAATGCTTTTGGACCTTTTGGACCGAGTTGGGCACATTTTTTTCACATTAAAGAAGTTTCAATGGAGTAGGTAATCGACAGAGACCAGTAGGCCTTTTATAAGTTATTAATTAAATTCAGTCATCAACTAAAATTCACAGAATGGCAGCAGAAGGAATGTTTAACCACACAGGGATGAAGCTCTTTATCTCACACTGTTCTTCCCAGCAAACAGGTCTTGAAATGGCAAAATGTAAGCATCTATTCCCATAGCCCCAAGCCGAATGAGTAAGGCTGAAGTCTGACTCACACTTAAAACCACTCATTTTTATACAAACAGGAAAAAATAAACAAAACAAAAAAGCATCTCCTTGATCTCTGAAACCAAGACTCAGCAACATGCACAGGCATAAGTTCAGTTCAGTTGCTCAGTCATGTCTGACTCTTCGCAACCCCATGGACCACAGCATGCCAGGACTCCCTGTGCATCCCCAGTTCTCGGAGTTAACAAACACACAAATAATACAGTTTAACCTTAAGGTATAAAAAAACACAACTATAATGATTTTTTTTCTATCATATCAAAATATATGTACTTCATTCATATACTGCCTAATGTATCTGATTAGCTTTTTTGATATTATCCACTACTCTCTCTTGTCATCTTATGAAAAGTTCTTTCCCTTTGTCTTTGGAGAGAAAAAAGCAGTCTAGTTTAAAAGTTCATACAGTCTTCAAACTAAGAACCTGCCCAAGAAGGGGACTGTGACTCCTGAAAGGAAGTATGTCTCTCAAACTGAAACCAGAAATTTCAAATAAGTCATCAAGTTACCATTTTTGCTTGCTACTGATCTGATGGAATTGCCTCTGAGAAAACAGACCAAGACTTATGCTACACTCTAATCCTGGACCATGAGATGGCTGACTCTTCTTCACCTAAATGCCTTTCTTAGGAACAGAACTAAACTAGACAAACACTGAACCATGACATTGTCTACATTCCCAGAAGCAGTTATAATAGCACAGTTAAGCAGAAAAATATAAATACCCATTATTATTTTACTTGCTTAAGCACTGTGAATATTATAAATAAGATGAGTTAATATTGTGACTAAAACATAAAAACACACAGGAAAAATTCCAGCAATGCTTTAATTTGTCCTAGCATAACTCAGTTTACTTCTGACTTCATGACTATTCAAAGATTAAAAAAAAAAAAAACCTGCTTTTGTTTAAGGCCTGTTTGAAGTAGTTCTGAAAGGATATACCAAAACCCAAGTCCAAGGATTGATAAAGAAAAGGAAATAAGTTAGTTACTTCATGCCTACATTCTAAAGGAAGGAAAATACCCTACTTGTTGAGTTTTTATAGAAAGTTATAAATTATATATACCCTGTGATGAAAGCTTTCTGAGCTACCCAGTAGCTACAGGAAATTAGTAAATTACATCTATGCTGGAGCTTCTGTTCTTAATATAACTTGAATACAATGTTTATTTTCCTTATTAAGGACTATAAGCAAATAAAATGTCTTCAGTTATACTTGCCAAAGTGATAAATTTGAAAGTAAGTTTGAATACTAGTTTAATACTGTTTCCCTTTTAGATTCCATATTTAGATAATATTATAAGAGGTTTTTAGAAGTTCATAGCATTCTCATTCTCAGATTCAAAACTAAATTGGACTTCTCTCTATATAGCAAAAACTCTCTTGGGAAAATTATATAAGCTGAAAATATTGCCAAATAAGAGGAAAACTATATTTTCTATAATGATAAGGAGAAATGCCATGGAGGGATTACTAAGGCAAAGACTACAGGAAAAGGGAAAGAAGAAACTATGGAGATGGAGGAAGAAACATAGAAGAGGATGCTGCCTATTGACAAACTGGAACTGCTTCGAAACGGAAACAAGAATATTCACGTGTAATGCAATAAAAAGGCTGTATTTATTTTCATTTGAAGGAAATACAAATTCTACTTAGAAAAAAATAACACTTTTGATTTGTTTTTAGAACTAAATAAACAATAAAAAATTTAAGATTTTTTTATTGACTTCAAATGTAGGTTAATTTTTCTGTAATGTGTGTTTTTTTTGATTTTTAAAAAGTGATATTTTCAAAGACATACAAAATGACCAAAAGGTATATGAAAAAATACTGTATCACTAATCACCAGGGAAAATGTAAATCGACCACAATGAAATATCATCTCACATCTGTCTATTAGCTAAAAGGCCAAAAGACAAATGTCGAGGAGATGAAGAAATTGCAATACTGGCACACTGCTGTTACAGAGAATGCGAAGTGGTGCACAGCAGCTGCTATAAAAAACAGTACGGAAGTTCTTCAAAAATTTAAATAAAACTACCGTATGATCCAGAAATCCCACTTCTAGATATTTATACAAAAGAATTGAAATCAAGACCTCCAAGTGATGCTAGCACTCACTTGTTCAATGCAGTATTACTCACAATAGCCAAGATGTGGAAACAACCTGTACATCCATGGACAGATGAATGGATAAAGAAACTGTAGTATAAGATACAATGGAATACTATTCAATCGTAAGCAGAAGGAAGTTCTGCAATATGTCACCACCTGGATGAACCTTGAGGACACTCTGCTAAGTGAAATAAGCCAGTCACAGAAAGACAAATACAACATGATCCCACCTATATGAGGTATCTAAGGTAGTCAAATTCATAGCCTCATAAAGGAATGGTGGCTGCCAGGCACTACGGAGAAGGAGAAATGGGAGGTTACTAACCAATGGGCATAAAGTTTCAGTCAAGCAAGATGAATAAGTTCCAGAGATCTGCTGTACAGCACTGTGCCTAGAGTTAACAATACTGTATGGTACACTTAAAATTCTGTGAAGAGGGTGGATCTCATGTTAAGTGCTCTTAACAACAGTAAAATAAAACAAAATAATTAATAGTCAATGCAAATTAAGGGCTTCCCTGGTAACTAAGACAGTGAAGAATAAGCCTGAAATGCAGGAGACCTGGGTTCAATCCCTTGGGTCAGAAAGATCCCCTGGAGAAAGCAATGGCTACCCACTCCAGTATTCTTGCCTAGAGAATCCCATTGACAGAAGAGCCTGGCAGGCTATATAATCCATGGGGTCGCAAAAAGTCGAACACAACTAAACGACTAAGCACATAACTTAAGAGGGTAAGCCATCTTCAGTCTTTGACAACTCATTTGAGTATGAGTTGCTTCAAACTGGAGGAAATGATCTTGAAATGCATTAAAATGTAAAATATGCATACTTTTGAACTAGCAGTACTACTTTTGGGACTTTGTCCTATTATGATAAAAAACACATGTATCTAAGACAAACGTATGAGTGTTTATTGAAGCATTGTTTGTCACAGTAAAAAACTAGAAAAAAAAATCTGAATAACTAAACATAAACAATTATAGTAAAATACTATTCAACTATAAAAGTGATACTAATCCTGAATAATGATTCAAATAAAGCTTTAGTATATTATATATTTATTTATATTTAATATCTTGTATACTAAAGTATATATTCACTTTTTAAAAAATTATTAAATCCTAGTAGTAAGCTGATAACATGAAGTTGTTTCTAGCTACCTGAACATACTCCATAGGCAGTTGAAAAATGCGAAGATTTTGCACCTCCTTTCCCTCTATCCTCAGTGTACAAAGAACAGGTAAAGAAGTTTTCCTTTTTCTACACACTACCCAGAAAAGCATAACACAACAGGCCTACTTACTTTGCAATGGGATACTCAAACATGTATCCCCAACCTCCATGCAGCTGCAAACAGTCATAAGCTACTCTGTTTTGCAAATCAGATGCCCTAGATGTCCAAAATAAAAAGCAGAAAAGGAACATTTGAAATGAATTTTCATGAGATGCTTTACAGCCAGAAAACAAATGACTGTTTAAATGCATACATTTATCAAACAATTAAAAATAGGCGTATCAGTCAACCAGAGAAGATTGATATAAATTATAAATGAAATAAATCTCAAGAATATTTTCACATAATGAATACTTTCTTCATCAACTATATTTCTGGCTGGGTTTCTGTTAAGTCTAGAAACAAAATGTAGAAAATTTAGACTATTTATTAGGTGTTGGGAACTTTAAGCCTAAAAAGAATATAGTAAAAACTTGAATCTGGTCTAATTTATTCAGATTCTCTGTGTGATATGTTAGCAGAAAAATTATATAGTCATCTACTTTCTTTTGCCTTGTGTAATATGTGTTTGTTTTCTTCAAATATGTCACTTCCTATGCAAAGGCGGCAATTCTGAATTTTTAACTGTAAAAAATATGTTTTAGGGTTTTCAGGAATAAACTGAAAGTAAAAGTGAAAACCTAAGAGGATAGACCTCTATCAAAGCACATACTATCTTCTAGGACACTTATTAAAGATTATTGGGGAATTATTTATTCCTGAAGTATATATATATTAATATGAAGTGCTTGAAAAATATATTCTTTTCTGATCTAATCACAACAATTTTAACTACTGTTAAAATCCATAAAATAACTGGTTAGTTCAAAATCTTTTCAACTTACTTTCAACAGTGGGAAATATAAAACAAAGGTAAGCATAGACCCATTTTCCTATAAAAAATAATTTTTAACTCAAGCCATAGGACAGGTCAAGATGTTCCTGAGAAATACAGTAACAATATAATGATTAACAGACAAGATTCAGGGGGCAGTGATATTTGGAATTCTACACATTTTTGTCTTTGACAAGTATGTTAGTGAAATATTTGCTGGGTTATAAGTAGTTGCTTCCTCTTCTCCAATATGAAATACCAGTATGTCTATAAACCTAGTGTTTTCAAAGAATAAGGCCACCAGCTATCCAAATGTCTTTTTCCAAAAATATCTAAAAATTTTTCACTAGTTAAAAAACTTGCTGTAAATGTAAGTATCTTCCCCCCAAAATGTTAATTTCTAATAATTTCACATGACTTTTCAACCTGGCAAGTTTATTATTTTGGATTATTGGTTCACTACATAATACATACATGCAGAATAGTGGTTCATTACATAAACCACTATTCTGCATATTTCCTCATTCTACTTCTCACTAAAGTGAACACAAGTTAATGAATAACAACAGGAATTTTTTCCAGGTTATTTTTGGGCTAATGAGATGTGAGAATGTTTGTTTTTAAAAGAGGAAACAAAACCCACTTTCAGAATCTGATTTAAACTATGTTCTTGCATCTTAAAATACACAAAAGGCCTATGGGGGGGTGTCTTTTTTCAATTAACTCATCTTTAATAACATTGCTAATCATGTTTAATGAAAATGAAAAATTTTTTTGTTTTGGTTTGTGGTTTTGACCATACCATAAGGTATGCAGGATCTTAGTTCTCCAACCAGGGATCAAACCTGAGACCCCTACAGTGGAAACCCAGAGTCTTAGCCACTGAATGGCCAGGGAAGTCCCTGAAAGTTGTCTTACAGAACATTTTTTTTTTTTTTTCCTTTTGCTTAATAGAGCATGTACAACTTTTGATTGGACAGTCAAAACTTCAGAAATTTTTTCTGAGGTCTAGAAAACCTCTTAAACAGAAAAATCTTGCCTAATCTACTCATTTCACAGATATCAAAATGTTGGCCCAAAAATAATTAAATTTAATTGCAGTTACGTAATGACAGAATTGCGGCTCTATCTCAGGACTCGAAGTATTACTGTTCTTTTGTTGTCTTACTCTACAGCCACTCTTCAGCTAATTTGAGAATCAACTACTACTTGAAATAACAAATTAGTCATCATATTTAATATTTGCTTTTCGAGGGTAAGCTAAAAGTTAAAAAGTAACTTGGGTAAGTTTTAGCACATTATAAATAGGTTTAATGGGAATATTCAGAATTTAAAAAAAAATTGGTCCTTACGGCTAGTTTTCATTCACTCAGCATTCTTCCTTTAAGGCCTTCAAGGCTGAGTTTCACTTTGGAAGAATTCCATAACAGTCTGTGCAAACACCACATTTTAATTACCGTAGCATGCATACCAGTATTTCGCCATGGCAGCAGTGGCAACGTCCAGACGTTTCACTCTGTGCAGCTGGAGACAGCTGTCCACAAAAGCTCTGGTTACACATATGGATGTTTTTAATTCTGCTAGCTTATGCTTCACCGTCTAGAGTTTAAAGGAAATGAAGGAGAAGAGCATATTTTGAGTCACTTAGCATATAAAAAATTATATAGTAAAAGATCTTTGGCAATGGCACCCCACTCCAGTACTCTTGCCTGGAAAATCCCATGGATGGAGGAGCCTGGTAGGCTGCAGTCTATAGGGTCGCTAAGAGTCAGACACTACTGAGCGACTTCACTTTCAATTTTCACTTTCCACTTTCATGCATTGGAGGAGGAAATGGCAACCCACTCCAGTGTTCTTGCCTGGAGAATCCCAGGGACGGGGGAGCCTGGTGGGCTGCCGTCTATGGCGTCGCACAGAGTTGGACATGACTGAAGCGACTCAGCAGCAGCAGATCAAAACAGATGTGGAATTACTGTGTTTTTTTTTTTTTCCCTTCAAAAAAGATGCATATTAACTACACAGCTAATGTTATATTTCATTACTAAGAAAATGTACCAAAAGACAAGATGCAAAGGTCGATACATACAAAATAACATCTCATATTTTAGGTTAAAAAATTTAGACTACTTAGGGAACTTTTCAGAGAAGGCAATGGCACCCCACTCCAGCACTCTTGCCTGGAGAATCCCAGGGACGGGGGAGCCTGGTGGGCTGCCGTCTATGGGGTCGCACAGAGTTGGACACGACTAAAGTGACTTAGCAGCAGCAGCAGCAGGGAACTTTTGGAAGAACAGCATGACTAATGGGTGAGCACCATTGTGTGGTACAGTCCTTTAGGTACAGCTGTTGAAAATACCTGTTCTCCTCTGGAATCTAAATCCATGAAGAACTATTAATGAAATCAAGTATGCACATTTCCTGCTTCTCTGTATTGGAATAAAGAAACAAGCTAGGACAATATAAAAATATTATTAGACATTAAGGGCGTCCCTGGTGGCTAAGTGGTAAAGAATCCACCTGCCAACGCAGGAGACACAGGTTCGGTCCCTGACCCAGAGAGATCCCACATACCTTGGGACAACTAAGCCCATGTGTCCCAGCCCCTGCTTACCACAACTAGAGAAAAGCCCATGCGGCAACACAGACACAGCACGGCCAAAAAAATTTAACAAATAAATAAATAAAATTTAAAAACTGTATATTTAAAAAACATATTTATACTTGTTGTTCAGTCACTCAGTTGTATCCAACTCTTTGAGACCCCATGGACTGCAGCATGCCAGGCTTCCCTGGCTTTCACTATTCCTGGAGTTTGCTCAAACTCATGTCCATCGAGTTGGTGATGCTATCCAACCATCTTATCCTCTGCCGCCACCTTCTCCTGCCCTCAATCTTTCCCAGCATCAGGGTCTTTTCCAATGAGTCAGTTCTTCACATCAGGTGGCCAAAGTACTGGAGCTTCAGCATCATTCCTTCCAGTGAATATTCAGGGTTGATTTCCTTTAGGATTGACTGGTTTGATCTCCTTGCTGTCCAAGAGACTCTTAAGAATCTTCTCCAGCAACATAGTTCAAAAGCATCAATTCTTCAGCGCTCACTGTCTTTATGTTTCAACTCTCACATCCGTACATGACTAGTGGAAAAACCATAGGTTGTTTTTAAAATAATTATTTATTTAATTATTTTTGGCTGTGTCATGTCTTAGTCACAGCATGCAGGATCTTCACTGTGGTGCACGGGCTCTGTAGTTGCAGCACACCAACATGTGGGATCTTAGTTCCCCAACCGGGGATTGAACCTGCATTCCCTGCATTGGAAGGTGGCATCTAGCCTGGCTTTTCACATGATGTACTCTGCATATAAGTTAAATAAGCCGGTGATAATGTATGGCCTGGATGTACTCCTTTCCCAATTTAGAACCAGTCCGTTGTTCCATGTCCAGTTCTAACTGTTGCTTCTTGATCTGCAAATAGGTTTCTCAGGAGGAAGGTAAGGTGGTCTGGTATTCCCATCTCTTTCAGAATTTTCCACAGTTTGTTGTAATCCACACAGTCAAAGGCTTTAGTGTAGTCAGTGAAACAGAATTCTTCCCTTGCTTTTTCTATGATCCAATGGATGCTGGCAAATTGATCTCTAATTCCTCTGTTTTTTCTAAATCCATCTTGTACATCTGTTAGTTCTTGGTTCATGTACTGTTGAAGTCTAGTTTGAAGGATCTGAGCGTTACTTGCTAGCATGTGCACGCATGCGTGCTAAGTTGCTTCAGTTGTGTTCGACTCTGTGTGACCCTATGAACTGTGTTGCCCACTAAGCTCCTCTGTCCATGATTCTCCAGGCAAGAATACTGGAGTGGGTTGCCATGCCCTTGTCCAGGGGATCATCGCAACCCAGGGATCAAACCCGCATGTCCTGAAACCCAGGCAAATCTTTACCTCTGAGCTATGACAGAAGCCCTGCTAGCATGTAAAATGAGTGTTTCACATGCTACTGCATACATGCAGTAGTTTGAACATTCTTTGGCAATGCCCTTCTTTGGGATTGGAATGAACTTTTCCAGTCCTGTGGCCACTGATGACTTTTGCAAATTTGCTGGCATACTGAGTGCAGCACTTCAACATCATCTTTTAGGTTTTGAAATAGCTCAGCTGGAATTCTATCACCTCCACTAGCTTTGTTCATAGTAATGTTTCCTAAGTCCCACTTGACTTCACACTCCAGGATGTCTGCCTCTAGGTGAATGACCACACCATCGTGGTTATCCAGGTCATTAAGACCTCTTTTGTACAGGTCTTCTGTATCTTCTTGCCATCTCTTCTTAATCTCTTCTGCTTCTGTTAGGTTCTTACCGTTTCCATCCTTTATTGTGCCCATCTTCGCGTGAAATATTTCCTTTGTATCTCTAACTTTCTCGAAAAGATCTCTAGTCTTTCCCATTCTATTGTTTTCCTCTATTTCTTTGCATTGTTCACTTAAAAAGGCTTTCTTATTTCTCCTTGCTATTTTTTGGAACTCTGCATTCAGTTGGGTGTATCTTTCCCTTTCTCCTTTGCCTTTAGCTTCTCTTCTTTTCTCAGCTATTTGTAAGGCCTCCTCAGACAACCATTTTGTCTAATTGCATTTCTATTTCTTTGGGATGATTTTGGTCACTGCCTCCTGTACAATGTTACAAACCTCCATCCGTACTGCAAAATATTTACTCTATATCTGCAGAATGCAATAGAAGAATAGAATCGGAACACTCGAGACGTCAAAGCCCAGTACCTCCCCAACCTCTGCTGCCTTTCCCCACTCTCCCTCTTACCTCTTTCAGTAGCTCGCACGGTCCTTAACTTGAACTGCATGGTCTGCAACTGTCAGTGTCAACATACCTATTCACCTCCTCCTGCTGGCCATAGACAACTAACAGCATTCTAATCATTCTACTATTCTAATCATTCTATCGAGACCAGCGTCAACTATTCTTGATGGCTCTAACTTCAATCCAATTTTCTTGTATTCCTGATTTTATTGTTCCTGTGGAAATTCAAATAGAAACAGAGTTTTGATCATTCTGCTTGGAACCTAAGTGAGATCTTCACTGTGGCTGATAAAAGGCATGGAAGACAGTGACAGTGGCACTAAGTTGATGGCACAGTGAAACTCACACTAGAAATTATAAATGCACTCCACCTCCACAACCAGTGAACCAGTGAAGTTGCTCAGTCGTGTCTGACTCTTTGCGATCCCATGGACTGTTACCCACCAGGCTCCTCCCTCCATGGAATTTTCCAGGCAAGAGTACTGGAGTGGGTTGCCACTTCCTTCTCCAGGGGATCTTCCTGACGCAGGGACTGAACCAGGTTTCCCGCGTTCCAGGCAGACGCTTTACCGTCTGAGCCACCAGGGAAGCCCCCTCACCAGCACAATGTCTAGTTCAAAACCATGACAGCCTTCTCCCAGGAAGGCTTCAAGGAGCAGAGGGTGCTGACCCTCGTTTGCTGCCATTACAACAATCTTAAACCATAAAACCTAACCCTTCAAAGCATTATTGTGGTGGAGACCGTTAGAGTACTTTCCATTTTTGGAAAAGAGTAGAAAAGGAGTACAATAAAACTCAGGACCAGGCAAAACTCACAGTATGTCAGCTAAAGGCATTCTAAGGGACAGATTCCCCATACATGTCTCAACATAACTACTGTGCTGCTGAAGAACCCAACTGACTGCCTTTCCCTTGAGTTTACTCCATCCCTCTCTGGTAACAGAAAATGACACTGACTTCTAATGATTCTAAAACCAAGCAGTGGGAAGGTTGGTACCACACCTTTCTACCTCTTGTATTGCTGTTGTTCAGTGGCATCTGACTCTTTGCGACACTATGAACTGCAGCACTACAAGCTCCCCTGTCCTTCATGATCGCCCAGAGTTTGCCCAAACTCACGTCCATTGAGTCAATGATGCCATCCAACCATCTCATCTTCTGTCGTCTCCTTTTCTTCCTGCCCTCAATCTTTCCCAGCATCAGGGTCTTTTCCAATGAGCTTGCTCTTTGCATCAGGTGCCCAAAGTACTGAAGCTTCAGCTTCAGCATTAGTTCTTCCAGTGAATATTCAGGGTTGATTTCCTTTAGAATTGACTGGTTTGATCTCCTTGCTGTCCAAGGGACTCTCAAGAGTCTTCTTAAGCACCACAGTTTGAAAGCATGAATTCTTCAGTGCTCAGCCTTCTTTATAGTCCAACTATCACATCCGTACATAACTAATAGAAAAACCATAGCTTTGACTACATTGACCTCTGTTGGCCTCTAATTCAAAACGTGACAGGTTACACCAAAACTTTCTTCCTTTCTCAGACTTCCCCTTACTTTTTCAATCTCCCTTTCTATTCATTTATATTTAACAAAGCCAAATGTCTACATTTTAGTCAGCACAAAATTTCCCACTCCCACCCCACACATCCGAATTTACTCACAGAAAAATCTAAAAGTGGAATAGGAAACAAAATAGTGGAGCAATACCCTCCTACACATTAAAAACAGATGAGTGTATATTTCATGAAAATCCCTGAAATGGAATTTTTAGCTTAGTATTGGTGTAGATCAATGACACTACCTATGAGACTTCATTTGAAAAATAAGGAAGAATCTGACAAGTCTCAATATACTTTTGCACACCCCATGCACAGCATGTGATGGCACATGAAAGAATTTTTTTGAATGGTTGTTTATTTATTTATTTCCTTTTAGCTGTGCTGGGTCTTTGTTGCTGGGCTTTTCTCTAGTTGCAACGCACAGGCTTCTTGTTGCAGTGGCTTCTCTTGTTGGAGCGCATGGGCTATTGGCAAGGAGGCTTCTTAGTTGTGGCACATGGACTCAATAGTTGCAGCTTGCAGGTTCTAGAGCACTAGCTCAGTAGCTGTGGTGCAAGGGCATAGTTGCTTCGAGGCATGTGGGATCTTCCTGGATCAGGGATTGAACCCATGTCTCCTGCACTGGCAGGAAGATTCTTTACCACTGAGCCACCAGGGAAGCCCAGATTTAAGAATTTATGCACTATTTACAACAGAATCAAGATCTCTAAGCCCAACTCATAAGAGAACTGCTTTGATGAAAATGCTAAGAGCTTCTAGAAGCTAAAGTTAAATTTCAGACCAGGATGGGCTCATTTAGAACATTCTTGCTGTGCATTCAGGTGCACAGGTTTGAAGGAATTAATGCCTGCAAGAGCACATAATTTACTCTTTGGGGATAAAGAGTAAATATTTACATATTTGTGGCATTGAGCTGAGTGTTACCAAACAGATTTGGTCTTTGCTCTTCACTGCAGACAATGCATCATGCTTTCAGAAACTATGGTAGCTAATAATTGTACCACCTGTTATTAGCAAGGTGCCTTTGGTGAATGATCAGCATGCTCACAGCAGTATTTTTTAACATTTATTACTAGTCACTCATAGATACTACTGAAGCTAGCATTTTCCCCTAAAGTTGCAAAGTGGATCAGATAGCATCTCTTTCTGAGTTCTGAATAATACAATTCTTAAAAACACAGAATTATGGAATTAGAAGACACTCTGGAGAAGTTTCTGAGCCCAGTATTTCATTTAAACAGCGTGACTCAAGGATAAACTATAAAATTTAGGTTTACTATCTGATTTTACAGTTAATTAACCCTACACTTGGGCTTCCCAGGTGGCACTAGTGGTAAAGAACCCTCCTGCCCATGCAGGAGACTTAAGAGATGCGAGTTTGATTCCTGGGTCAGGAAGATCCCCTGGAGGACGGCATGGCAACCCAGTATTCTTGCCTGGAGAATCCCATGGACAGAGGAGACTGGCAGGCTACAGTCCACAGGGTCGCAAAGAGTCAAACACGATTAAATGAGTTGACAGGCATGCACACAATCCCACACTCAAGGTCTAAGAACTGAATAGTCCCTTTTTGGAGAAATATAAGGAAGAAGTGTTATTTTTTACCTATCCTATTTTATTTCCTAATACTTTGTCCTCTTAGAAGAGCATATACCACACAGGAAAGAACTAAAGCTTGTGTTAGAAAAGAATGGGAGAAGGCACTGGCAACCCACTCCAGTATTCTTGTCTGGAAAATCCTATGGACGGAGGAGCCTGGTAGGCTGCAGTCCATGGGGTTGCGAAGAGTTGGACACAACAGAGTGACTTCACTTTCACTTTTCACTTTCATGCACTGGAGAAGGAAATGGCAACCCACTCCAGTGTTCTTGCCTGGAGAATCCCAGGGACAGGGGAGCCTGGTGGGCTGCAGTCCATGGGGTCGCACAGAGTCAGACATGACTGAAATGACTTAGCAGCAGCAGCAGCAGAAAAAAACACTGAATTTTCACTTCACTGTCCATGGGTGAAAGAGATGGGAAAAGAAGAGGAGTCTATCTACTTTGGATTTCTGGGTAATAAAACTAGTGAATGGCTTTCACTAGAGGCAGTAAAACTAGCTCTGGAACCTAAACCTAGAGTGTAGGTTCCAGGGCTAGAATATTTATGAAACCTTGAGCATATAACTAAACCTCTCCATGCTTCAGCATCCTTTTCTGTAAAATAAGGATAAATGTAATATGTATTATATGCAGTTGCTAAGAAAAAAGGAGAGACAATTTTTAGCACAGTGCCTGGCATACAGAGAACATCAATCAATGACACACATTATCATTATTTAATATCTGAATTTTACTATTGTATTGTCCATTCCATGGAAAACCATAAGACTGGACAGCAACTTTGGAGACTATGGATGAGATAAAAGGAAAATCCTGTAACTACTGCAACTTAAGTATGGTAGATCTCCAGTCTAAAAAGAAAATAAATCTTATAAAATGTGTCCAAGTGGTCAGAAAGGCCCAAAATGTTCAAAATTCTAGGATAACAGATATCAGGAAACTGAATCATTACATGGTCATAAAAATGACATTTGGATACATATAATATAACATATAATATACATATAATATACATATACATATAATATGTATATTATATACATATACATATAATGTATAAATATAAATATATAAATATAAATATAAATATAAATATACATATAAAATATACATATAATATAATAAAATATATATATTTTAAAGTCTACTATTTTATTTTATTTTATTTTATTATTATTTTTTTAAGTCTACTATTTTAATTTAATATTGGAACATATAATATAACATATAATATACATATAATATGTATATTATATACATATACATATAATGTATGTGTACATTATATGTACACATACATATAAATATACATATAAAATATACATATAATATAATAAAATATATATATTTTAAAGTCTACTATTTTATTTTATTTTATTATTATTTTTTTAAGTCTACTATTTTAATTTAATATTGGAACCATAATGGTAAAGAACCTGCCTGCCAATGCAGAAGACATAAGAGACACGGGTTCAATCCCTGGGCAGGGATGATCCTGTGGAGAAGGGCTTGGCAACCCACTCCTGTATTCTTGCCTGGAGAATCCCATGAACAGAGGAGCCTGGTGGGCTACAGTCCATGGAGTTGCAAACAGACACGACTGAAGCGACTCAGCATGCACGTATAAACACATATTATTCATTCTTCTCTGAATACATATCTAGATGGAGTATGAAAATATTATTCAAAGGTACTTATTTATATAAAACAAGAAGATCAGAAGAAATATCTCAGAAATCTCAGAACCACACATCTACTTGGAAAACAATACTGCTCTTACCAATGCCTGTAGAAGCAGGATGGCACTGCCACCTAGTGAAAGTTTAGTGAACTACCTTTAAAGAAGGCAACAATAAAATGGCACTTGCTTTGAAAAGGACTGTTATCTTTTTGCTCTCAAAATACATACATATATATCTACACATATGCACATGTATGTTATTAAATAAGTAAATATTTTAGAAGAATCTAATATTGGAAAATATTATACCAATTTTCTATATTTTTCATGGTTACATGTCAAATAATATTTAACGTTCTGAAGTCTACAGGAAATCTGGGTAATAATATTGTCATTTTTGTTGTAATTTAATATGCAATTCATAAACACAGGATTTCCAAGGGGATGGAAAATATGTCTATTTGATTCACTTTTTATAGTACCCAGAATAGGGCTAAAGGCAAGGGCATTTTTTAAATTATTTTTTAATTGAAGGATAATTGCTTTACAGAATTTTGTCGTTTTCTGTCAAACCTCAACATGAATCAGCCATAGATATATATACACATATAAACAATTTTGGTGAAAGGGGTAGTGGTTGGCTTTGAGAAGCAAATGATACTAATTCCACTTTGGATATATCCGGGAAAGTCAAAGAGTGATAACAAGTAGTATCACTCGGTTTGTGTTGCTAGGAGCTTACAGTATTTCCAGAGTCATGTCTATCAAATTACATTTGAGCATACAACCTTCAGAAGGCAATCAATACATGTTTGCTCACTGAAACAAATAGTGCATATCAGTGTTTCTCAAAATGAAAAGATTACATGAAAAAGAAAATGACTGGTGTGTTGATAACAGAGAAACAGCAGTATGATTACTTTATGGTAGCCTAGCGTAATCAATGGCATCCTGTGTCTGTGTGCATAAATTTTGATAAATTTAACTTTTTGTAATAAATTTGTACATACTTTATGGTAGTAAATGATAAATTAGACAAGTATCTACACATTTTATGCATTCATGATATACATTTTTTTTTTTGTATTTCTCAGCCACACAGTTCATCTGCACTATTTAAATTGTCTTAAAATCTTCAGAAAATTTTCCAATGTATTTATTGAAAAAAATCCACATGTAAATGGACCTGTGCCATTCAAACCTGTGCCGTTCATGGGTCAACTGGAGTAGCTAACTTTAATGAAAGCTTGCGTTGCCAGGCAATATTCTAAGCCCTTTATGGGTATTATCTTCATAACAACTCTGTGAGGTACCTACTCATATTACTCACATCTTACCAAGAAGAAAGTACTTTTGAGAGAGATAATACAACTTGCCTAGACCATAAAGACTTAAGGAGTTGTACTAAGTTTTAAGTCACACCTGAATTTAACTTCATATATAACGCTGTGCTGAAAACTTACCAAAGTATTTCATCTTTCCTTTTCCCTTTGCAACGAACTTTGCAATTATACTTCCAACTGCAGGATTTTTGATGACTGCATTATTTTTAAGTTTTTTCTTCATTTAAGAAGAAATTAGAGGGTTTAAAATTTGATTGACATTTTAGTGATTAAGGTCACCATATTCTGAGTTATTCTGAAAATACCTTAAACTTCTTGGCAAAAGCCAGGAAGAAGCAAAACCCTTGCAGTAAAGCTAATACACAAAAAAGCAGAAGATTCTGCTATAAAGGCATGATCACTAACCTCATTTGGGTCCTCAATACTGCCAGAAAGCTTACTGTAAGTGTCCCTAGTGTTCAGTCTCTCACTCCAAAGAAAGGATTTCAAACCTTCCTACTTCCAACCCTATTCACTCACATTTCTTATTTCCCTATCGATACATAAAGACATGGAAGTCTTCTGAAGACATTTTGCAAACAAGAGAATGGGAGAGACTAGAGATCTCTTCAAGAATATTAGAGAAGGCTTTACAAATAGCTGTGAAAAGAAGAGAAGCAAAAGGCAAAGGAGAAAAGGAAAGATATACCCATTTGAATGCAGAGTTTCAAAGAATAGGAAGGAGAGATAAGAAAGCCTTCCTCAGTGATCAGTGCAAAGAAATAGAGGAAAACAATAGAATGGGAAAGACTAGAGGTCTCTTCAAGAAAATTAGAGATACCAAGGGAACATTTCATGCAAAGATGGGCACAATAAAGGACAGAAATGGTACAGACCTAACAGAAGGAGAAGAAATTAAGAAGAGGTGACAAAAATACACAAAAGAACTATACAAAAAAGATCTTTATGACCCAGATCATCACGATGGTGAGGTCACTCACCTAGAGGCAGGCATCCTGGAATGCGAAGTCAAGTGGGCTTTAGGAAGCATCACTACAAACAAAGCTAGTGGAGGTGATGGAATTCCAGTTGAGCTATTTCAAACCCTGAAAGATGATGCTTTGAAACTGCTGCACTCAATATGCCAGCAAATTTGGAAAACTCAGCAGTGGCCACAGGACTGGAAAAGGTCAGTTTTCATTCCAATCCCAAAGAAAGGCAATGCCAAAGAATGCTCAAACTACCGCACAATTGCACTCATCTCACACCCTAGCAAAGTAATGCTCAAAATTCTCCAAGCCAGGCTTCAACAGTACATCAACTGTGAACTTCCAGATGTTCAAGCTGGTTTTAGAAAAGGCAGAGGAACCAGAGATCAAATTGCCAACATCCATTAGATCATCATAAAAGTGAGAGAGCTCCAGAAAAACATTTACTTTTGCTTTACTGACTATGCCAAAGCCTTTGACTGTGTGGATGACAATAAACTGTAGAAAATTCTTAAAGAGATGGGACTACCAGACCACCTGACCTGCCTCCTGAGAAATCTGTATGCAGGACAGGAAGCAACAGACTGGTTCCAAATCAGGAAAAGAGTACATCAAGGCTGTATATTGTCACCCTGCTAATTTAACTTATATGCAGAGTACATCATGAGAAACACTGGGCTGGATGAAGCACAAGCTGGAATCAAGATTGCTTGGAGAAATATCAAAAACCTAAGATACACAGATGACACCACCCTTATGGCAGAAAGTGAAGAAGAACCAAAAATCCTCTTGATGAAAGTGAAAGAGGAGAGTTAAAAAGTTGGCTTAAAGCTCAACATTCAGCAAACTAAGATTGTGGCATCCAGTCCCATCACTTCATGGCAAATAGATGGGGAAACAGTGGAAACAGTGACTAATTTAATTTTGGGGGGGCTCCAAAATCACTGCAGGTGGTGATTGCAGCCATGAAATTAAAAGACGCTTACTTCTTGGAAGGAAAGTTATGACCAACCTAGACAGCATATTAAAAAGCAGACCTTTGTCAACAAAGGTCCGTCTAGTCAAAGCTATGGTTTTTCCAGTAGTCATGTACCTGGATGTGAGAGCTGGACATTTTTCTAGTAGTCATGTACCTGGATGTGAGAGCTGGATTATACAGAAAGCCGAGTGCCAAAGAATTGATGCTCTTGAACTGTGGTGTGTTAGAAAAGACTCTTGAGAGTCCTTTGGACTGCAAGGAAATCCAATCAGTCCATCCTAAAGGAAATCAGTCCTGAACATTCATTGGAAGGACTGATGCTGAAGCTGAAACTCCAATACTTTGGCCACCTGATGTGAAGAACTGACTCATTGGAAAAGACCCTGATGCTGGGAAAGATTGAAGGCGGGAGGAGAAGGCGATGACAGAGGATGAGATGGTTGGATGGCATCACCAACTCAATGGACATGAATTTGAGCAAGCTCCAGGAGTTGGTGATGGACAAGGAGGCCTGGTGTGCTGTAGTCCTTGGGGTCACAAACAGTCGGACACAACTGAATGACTGAACTGAACTGAACTGTTGGAGAAGATTCTTGAGAGTCCCTTGGACTGCAAGGAGATCAAACCAGTCTATCCTAAAGGAAATTAATCCTCAATATTCATTGGAAGGACTGGTGCTGAAGCTGAAACTCCAATACTTTGGCCACTTGATGCGAAGAATTGACTCATTGGAAAAGATCCTGATCCTGGGAAAGACTGAAGGCAAGAGGAGAAGGGGAAAACAGAGAATGAGATGGTTTGATGGCATTACCAACTCAACGGACATGAGTTTGAGCAAGCTACGGGAGTTGGTGATGGACAGGGAAGGCTGGCGTGCTTCAGTGCATGGGGTTTCAAAGATTTGGACCTTACTGAGAGACTGAAATGAACTGAGGAGCGACCCTTGCTCATTCTTTCCTCTTTTCTTCCTGTTTCAATGGTAGAAAGGCCTTTCCTATCAGGGATGTGAAAGCCTATCTTTCAATGCACTTTGGCATCCATACCCTCACACTTTCTCAAAGATCATATACAGTTAATTATAGTTTCCATATCTGCAATCTTTCCCTCTTTACTAAATCCTTTCTCTAGGCATTAAAATATAACTCTAGCATTCTCATTGTAGTAATAATAACAGAAGTTAAGAATTGTCATTTACTTCACATGGTCTCCAAATGTTTCCCTCATTCCCCTCCCCACCCTCTCTTCTCACCTCCAAGTTACCAACCCTTCTCTCAAGAGTTGCCAACCACCAGCATTTTTACTTCCTCATTTCCATTCACTCCTCTATTCATTCTGGTCTGACACCACACCAGTCTAACACCAGTCTGACACTGCTGCTGCTGCTGCTGCTAAGTCGCTTCAGTTGTGGCCGACTCTGTGCAACCCCATAGACGGTAGCCCACCAGGCTCCCCCGTCCCTGGGATTCTCCAGGCAAGAACACTGGAGTGGGTTGCCATTTCCTTCTCCAATGCATGAAAATGAAAAGTGAAAGTGAAGTTGCTCAGTCGTGTCCGACTCTTCGCGACCCCATGGACTGCAGCCCACCAGGCTCCTCCGCCCATGGGGTTTTCCAGGCAAGAGTACTGGAGTGGGGTGCCAAATCTGACACTATACCAGTTCATTAAGGACACCAACAAAATAACCTCCATATATCATTATGTCCAGTGGGCACTCGTTAACCTTCACCTTATTTTCCCCCTGAGTAGCTCCTGCCCACTTGAAATCCTCTTTTCTCTTGGCTTTGGTGACAATACTGCCTGACTTGCTTTCTCCTAACTGTCCATTCTCAATTGTCTCTGTAGGCTCTTTGTTTCCTATTCTGCCTTTAAATCTCATAATTTTTTTCTCAGGACTCTGTCCTAGAAACCTCTTTTGCCTTAATCTCTACTCTTTCCCTCAGTGGTTTCATCCACTTCCGTGGATTCTAGTATCATTGTGGAGAAAAATATTGCCTGCCATATGGGTAAACCAAGGATATCGTGGCCATTGAGCCAGCAGCCAGTGCAGCTGCCTTCAACTGTGCACCTGGAAAGGAATCAGGGTGGAGAAGAGGGTAGTGGCCCTAGGTGGTTAAGGCGCATATCAAAGGAGTGATTTCAATGAGTGCAGACTCTTGCATCTTCCCTGCAAAAACAATAAATTCATGAACTTGAGTGTCTGACTCTCTTTAACTGTAATCTTTGGATGTTCCAACTATCTGGGTTTTGTTGCAAAACTCTTATATATCTGGTTCCTCCGTTACCTGTGTGGACCAGTCCCTCAGAGCTGTCTAAGAGGCTGTCTTTGGGGCTCACATCCTCAGCTTTGTCCATCAAGTAAAACAGAATTCTCAACTTTTAAGTTGTGCATATTTTTCAGTTGACATCATCTATGTGAAAATTACTCCACATTCATGTTTAGCTGACCTATTTCAAATGAGCAAATTGAGACTATGTGAAAGTCACTCAGTCATGTCTGACTCTTTGAGACCCCATGGACTATACAGCCCATGGGATTCTCTAGGTCAAAATACTGGAGTGGGTAGCCTTTCCCTTCTTCAGGGGATCTTCCCAACCCAGTGATCCAACCCAGGTCCGCCACATTGCAGGTGGATTCTTTACCAGCTGAGCCACCAGGGAAGCCCAAGAATACTGGAATGGGTAGCCCATCCCTTCTCCAGCGGATCTTCCCAAGCCAGGAATTGAACCAGGGTCTCCTGCATTGCAGGCAGATTCTTTACCAGCTGAGTTGCCAGGGAAAATGAGACTATGTAATACCAATGAAAAGCTTACCTGTAAATCTGCAACTGTCTTTCCAAAAGCTTTTCTTTGTTTAACGTAGTCCCTGGTTTCCTCAAACATGAATTCACTGGCTGAAACTGCTATCTCGGAAATTAACAGTCTTTCCTATAACCCCCAAATTAGATAGTTACTCTAATTACACAAGTGATTTTCATATGATTTAAATGACAATAAATCACGTAAATAATCTTTATAAAACTCCTAAAGATTAATTTATTTAACTCTTTATAAGAAAAGACTCCCACTGAGATTTATAAGACTATTTCGATCATCTATAATAAGTCTCTTAAAAAAATTTTTTATCTTTATGTATGACTATCTTTATACAGATATATATAAGTAATTCATTTCCCTCTTCTCTTTACGTACTTACGAGAAAAGAAATTCCAAAGCTGTTTGAGTATTATTTAAAGAAAAAGAACTTGGCAAATATTTTGGCTATTTCCTTACAAAGAGCTAAAAATTCTTGACTTGCAGGTAAGATACTAAAATCATTCCAAGAAGGAATCATAGGACTGAAAATCTTATTTTCCTGACTCACTTATAAGTTTTACTTGGATATCCTTGAGTTCTCTTATTCATACATCCAGTTTACAAAAATCATACATATGATTTTTTCATACATTTTCATACATCCAGTCTACAAAAATTATACATATGTATATATATAATATATATAAATAAATAATATATATAATATATAAAATATATGTGTATTGTACACCTTCAAATTATAGTCAAGGGACTGGCTACATCACAAGTTCTGTATGCATGGATTGATACAGTCCTGTATTATTCTACTCCAGTCCATCATCTAATCAAAAGGTGCATTCTTTTAATACTTCTGACCTGTGGAAGCTCTTGCATGAGGTAATAGTAGCCTTTATTCTCTTCTCCAAGTAGGGCACCTGCTGGCAACCGTACATCTTCAAAGAAAAATTCTGCAGTATCCTAAGGGATCATACGATTGAGTACAGAATTACCTCATTTAAATCTCCCAAGAACCTGATGAGGTGATTAGTATTGCCACTCAGAAAACAAAACAAATTGGCAGACAAGATAAAGTTGTTAATGATCACAATTAGTAAGTGGTAAACCTGGGATTCAAATCGAGGTCTATCTGATTCCAAAAGTGGCTTTCCCACTGTGATACAGTCATTCTAGTTCTAATACTGTTCTGTTCTGTAGATATTGAGCACTAAGGATTTCTAATGCATATCAAGTAAAACATGTTTTTCTTTTTGGCAACAAAAAAATTACTAAATAATTACCAAGTAGTAGGAAAAAATATTTCCTGTTATTTCATAATTCAATTTCAAAAATAGACAGTATTATTAGGCAGTTAATGTTCTAAAGCAGATTTTCAAAATATCCTAATTCACCTCTACTGCTGACAACAGTGGCATAAACAGTGGAATAAATTTCCACAATCATTTCTGAAAAAGCATATTTTAAGAATCCAGCATAGGAAGAAAGGTATGATTGTGCTATATATAGTTCTATATATAAAGCATAACTGAGTAAACTCAATTGTATATATACAATATATTTTATAAATGATTTATATTATGAAAACAAATTTGTATTATGACTTACCTGGGCTTTTAGTCCAATTTTATCTAGCTTTCGTCCCTTGATAAATCCTTTCATTCCATTTTCCACCAGAAAAAGGCTAATGCCGTGGGCAGGAGAGTGAGCCTCTCGATTTGTGATCGCTACTACGATCACAATGTCACACAGCCACCCATTAGTGACAAATACCTGCAAAACCCCATGTATACTGTGAGGCTCCACAATAATTCAGGTCCATGTGTAAGTCAAGACTGCAAACACATTCGAGAAAACCAAACCAAACAAAACATGTTTATACCTCTCTCTGTAACCTCTCCAAATAGTTGCAGTGTTGATTATTCATACATGAGGCTAGTATATGAGGGGAAATTTTTCAATGTTTCAAAGAATGAATTCTATACATTTTCTTCCCACTATCAATATTGTAAATAATAATAATAATGAACTGATTATTATATTCTATTTAAATTAAAACAAAATTATCTATAAAAATGATACACTATATTTTAGAAAGATGCTTCAGATGAGAAAATGGAATCTGCTTTGAATAGCATGATACTATTGAAGTACTTGTACTTTCAGATTTATCAGTTTTTGAAAAGGCAGAGTTTTCGATAGATGGCCTAAATAAGAAAGGTACTGATTAAGAAGGGCTTCACTGGCAGCTCAGCTGTAAAGAATCTGCCTGCAATGCAGGAGACCCTGGTTCAATTCCTGGGTCAGGAAGATCCGCTGGAGGAGGGAGAGGCTACCCACTTTAGTATTCTTGGGCTTCCCTGGTGGCTCAGCTGGTAAAGAATTTACCTGCAGTGTGGCAGACCTGGGCTGGATCCCTGGGTTGGGAATCTCCCCTGGAGAAGGGAATGGCTACCCACTCCAGTATTCTGGCCTGAAGAATTCCATGGACTGTATAGTCCATGGACTGATTAAGGATTGATAAAACAACAAGCTCAATAAGATATTAGTTTATCAAATATTTATCCAGAAGACAAATATACACAAAGTAAATATGAACCACTATCTTCTCATTCTGTATCTTTCCTGGGTCCTCTCAGCTGCTTCCATGGCTTCAGTTGTTATCCATAGGCTGATGACTCCAAATCTTTTATCTAAGCCAAATTTCTTGCTAGGTTCCAGACCTGAATATCCACCTGCTTCTGGACAGTTCCATCTGATAATTCAAGGAACATATGTCTTCCTGCCTCTGCTCCTATTTAATTTGGGTATCAATCTGTTTTCCCCCACGACAGGGTACGATGGACATGTGCACTCAGTTGTGTCCGACTCTGCGACCCCAAGGGTTGTAGCCCACCAGACTCCTCTGTCTGGAATTTTCCAGGCAAGAATTCTGGAGTGAGTTGCCATTTCCTCCTCCAGGGGATCTTCTCAACCCAGAGACTGAATCTGCGTTGGCAGGCAGATTCTTTTCCACTGCGCCACCTGGGAAGCCCCCTTCCTAATGTCAGTGAATGGTCAATAAATCATGTTATTATCCTACATAATACTCAATTTGACATACAGTTCTTTCTAATCTGTTTCAACACTTTTTCAGGTTTTTTTTTTTTAGCAGGGTTCATCACATACTGGCACTAGCTTACCAGTCCAGCCTTATCTCTTATCCCACTTTCTCCTCATTCCTTTGTTTTAGGTGAGATCTACTGTATGACTTGCTGTCCCCAAGGTCATCTTTACCTATGGGTCTTTGGAAATCTTTTTTCCTCTACTTGAGAGGCCCTTTTCCAACTCTGTTACAATGAATTCTACTCATCTTGGAGAGTAAGTTCAGACATCACCTCCTACAAAAAACCTCCCCAAATTCCCCAGACTGGATTAACTGCTCCATAGCATCCTAAATTTACCATCTTTCAGTTCAGTCACTCAGTCCGGTCCAACTCTTTGCGACACCATGGACTGCAGCATGCCAGGCCTCCCTATCCATCACCATCTCCCAGAGCTTGCTCAAACTCATGTCTATCGAGTTGGTAATGCCATCCAACCATCTCATCCTCTGTCATCCCCTTCTCCTCCTGTCTTCTTCAATCTTTCCCAGCATCAGGGTCTTTTCCAATGAGTCAGTTCTTCACATCAGGTGGCCAAAGTATTGGAGTTTCAGCTTCATCATCAGTCCTTCCAATGAATGTTCAGGACTGATTTCCTTTAGGATGGACTGGTTTGATCTCCTTGCTGTCCAAGGGACTCTCAAGAGTCTTCTCCAACACCACAGTTCAAAAGTATCGATCCTTCAGTGCTCAGCTTTCTTCACGGTCCAACTCTCACACATCCATACATGACTACTGGAAAAATCATAGCTTTGACTCTCCAGACATTTTGTCATCAAAGTAATGTCTCTGCTTTTTAATATGCTGTCTAGGTTAGTCACAGCTTTTCTTCCAAGGAGCAAGTCTCTTTTAATTTCATGGCTGCAGTCACCATCTGCAGTGATCTTAGTATCTGTCAAACTCTATACAAATGATCTAATCCTGTCTCTGTCCCTTTGAAACAGTACAGGCATAAAATGGTGTTGATTACTCTCATCACCTACTATCCATGCCTCTTATAAGAAGATTCATCTCTAAAATACAGATTGCTGATACTAAGCAATAATGGGAGATGGGAGTGATGTTAGTGCTGTGTACATGACAACAAATGAAAGCGCTGGTGACGGCATAGTTGTAAGTGACATAACAGTAAAAAACTCAGTCATCAATAAATCTTCACTGGGTGTATACTAGACACAGGTTTGCTGCTGCTAAGTCGCTTCAGTCGTGTCCGACTCTGTGCGACCCCACAGACAGCAGCCCACCAGGCTCCCCAGTCCCTGGGATTCTCCAGGCAAGAACACTGGAGTGGGTTGCCATTTCCTTCTCCAATGCATGAAAGTAAAAAGTCAAAGTGAAGTCGCTCAGTCGTGTCCGACTCTTCGCGACCCCATGGACTGCAGCCTACCAGGCTCCTCTGCCCATGGGATTTTCCAGGCAAGAGTAGTGGAGTGGGGTGCCATTTAGGTAAACAAAAACCTCTGCTATCAGTGATATGATACTCTAAAAGATACATTTACTTCTGAGCCTATCTATAATCTCAATCGCAGGTGCTCTCCAATTCTATCAGTGGATTGACGTGATGCTCAGAAAGGTTGAAGGGCTTTTCAATTCTATTAAAAATACTTTTTCTCTTAAGATCTTTTGAAACTCTTCTTGATATTTATAAGAAGTCTTTCCCCTCATTTTTCATCAACATCAAATTCATTAACTATTGTTTGTCCCCTGTTTGGACAATGTAAGCCTCACCTTTTCTTTTTCTGGTTTGTAAAAGGCTGCCTGGAAGCTAAAACAACATTTTCCATATTAGTGAGAGAACAAGCAAACAGAACAAAAAGGAATATATCTCAGGTAATATGAATGCTGTACAATTCTTACTGTCTCCAAAACAAATCAGCTCAGTTCCTGTGCCAGCTCAAGTAAACAATTCCCATGTGAATCAGAGATCTGAGAAGACTCAATGATGAGTAGTCTTTAAGGCTTTGTTACCCACAGCATGACTCCAGACAGGAGAGTTATGGAAGCCATTCTTTACAGACCTTGCTTCCATTGAGAATCCAGTCACTTCCATCCTTTTTGGCATTTGTTCTTATTCCTTGCAAATCACTATAATTGAAAGAATTGATTAAAAAATTCATTAATTGGTAAAAAATAAACTATGCAAATGTTGTTATGTATCTACTGTGATAATTTACACTGCTACACCATTATAAAAATTGACATTTAACTAATATAAGGAATGTTCACATAAATGCACTGAAAAATCATGTCTGATATATTCTAAACTGTTTATACAAATGAATATTTGATTGAGATTCATAGAGTAGCCTGATTTTTACAGACCATAACAAGGCCTATACTCATTCATATTTGTGGTTAGGACCTTGCTTCTGAGATTTCAAAACCAACCAAAAGTTGATTTACCTTCCAGCCCCAGGCTCTGTCATTGCTATGGCACCAATACATTTCCCTGCAACCATCTCAGGGATGAAGCGCTTAATCTGTTCTTCTGAACCATAGTTTATAATATAGGGCATGACGATATCTGAATGAAGACTAAAACCTGGGCCTGTACAATTTGAATATGCTCTTAGAAGGAAAAAAGAGAAGACAATTTAAAGCACAACACAGTTATTTTTTTTCTCTTTTTAGTTCCTCTGATTCTTAATTAGAAAACAACGAGTACTAGAAGGTCTTTTTTTTTTTTTTTTTTTGATGTCTGATCGTATTCATTTCGGATTCTGCTAGCTCTTTTGGGCCCTAGGGGATGAGGCACAACAATATCAGTGAGTCCAGAAATATCCTTCTCCTTATTTTTAACGATGACCATATTGAGAACACTCAGATTGGCATCCACAATGCAAACCCGTACAGATGTGCACTTTTTTCCTCTGGTCTTCCTCAGTCTATAACAGGAATGCCCTTCACTCAGTAGCAGTCATGGGTCATGGGTCAAGACACCTTGGTCATGGGTCAAGACACCTTGCTTCATGGGAAACCCTGTTTGTTATTCCCACTGATTTGGACCACATAATCCTTCTTTTCTTCACCTAGAGTGTCAGTGTCTGTGGCCATACATTTCTCACAAAAGGTATGAAGTTTTCGTTGAAGTCTTCCTTCATCATCCACTTCTGTATGTTTCTGGCAGCCAGTAGCCAGGAAATAGTTGTTCAAAGGGCAGTACTAAACCCTTATCACATTATGTGGTGATAGCTTGTCTCCTCACAAACCCATGAAGTTCCTGAAGGTTTTCTCTCTTTGTTTTTGCTAACCTTTTAATTTCTGGCTCTAACATAATAACAGTGCTCTAGCAGAGCTCAATGATCACTTATTTAACGAATTAAAAGATAAAACATTAAAAAAAATTTACCACCTACAACTGTATTACCCTAAACACAGTAACTATATTCATTTTAGCAAATGACCTTTGCCATAAGGATATATGTATTTCTAATACAGCTGTATTAGAACTGGACATGGAACAACAGACTGGTTCTAAATTGGGAAAGGAGTACATAAAGGCTATATACTGTCACCCTGCTTATTTAACTTATATGCAGAGTACATCATGAGAAATGCTGGAATGGATGAAGCACAAGCTGGAATCAAGGTTGCTGGGAGAAATATAAATAACCTCAGATATGCAGATGACACTACACTTATGGCAGAAAACGAAGAAAAATTAAAGAGCCTCTTGATGAAAGTGAAAGAGGAGAGTGAAAAAGTTGGCTTAAAGCTCAACATACAGAAAACTAAGATCATGGCATCAGGGCCCATCACTTCATGGAAAATAGATTGGGAAATAGTGGAAACAATGACTGACTTTATTTTTGGGGGGCTCCAAAATCACTGCAGATGGTGACTGCAGCCATGAAATTAAGAGACGCTTGCTCCTTGGAAGAAAAGTTATGACTAACCTAGACAGCATATTAAAAAGCAGAGACATTACTTTGTCAACAAAGGTCCATCAGATCAAGGCTATGGTTTTTCCAGTGATCATGTATTGATGTGAGAGTTGGACTATAAAGAAAGCTGAGTGCTGAAGAATTGATGCTTTTGAACTGCAGTGTTGCAGAAGACTCTTGAGAGGCCAACAGCAAGGAGATCCAACCAGTCTCTCCTAAAGGAAATCAGTCCTGAATATTCATTGCAAGGACTGATGCTGAAGCTGAAACTCCAATACTTTGGCCACCTGATGTGAAGAACTGACTCATTGGAAAAGACCTGATGCTGGGAAAAACTGAAGGGGGATGAAGGGGATGACTGAGATTGGATGGCATTACCGACTCAATGGACACGAGTGTGAGTAAACTCTGGGAGTTTGTGATGGACAGGGAAGCCTGGTGTGTTACAGTCCATGGGGTCGCAAAGAGTAGGACGTGACTGAGTGACTGAACTAACTGAATACAGCTGTGGTCATGGCACAAATATGCTTATTCATTCTCCCACTGCCGTACATTTAGATTGCTTCCAAATTTGAGGGATTATAATCTAACAAGGCAATGATGTTTGTACATAGCTGTTATTTTTTTTCTAACAAATTATTTCCTAAAGACAAATTCCCCAAAATGGCATCCAAAGAGTATAAATATTTTCATTTTTTATGTAGCCATGATTTTAATCACCAAAGCACTTATTGCTCCAATATATAATGTCACCAAGAGTATATGAGTCACTTTTACCTGCAAGCTTGTCAGCACTGAGTATTATGACTTTTCATTTGGACTACCTTTTGTACTCAAAATGATATATCTCTAGATATAATTTAATTTGCATTTGATTGGTAGAAAGGGTAAACTTTTTCATTTAAAAAGCTATTTGCATTTTTTTTTGATGAATTGATAGTTCAAATCTTTTCCCCATTTATCAACTGAAATCTCTGAAACAGTCACATGGGTCAATTAGAAATGAAGCAACTACTTTATCAACTTAAAAGGAGATTTTCGATCTTATAAGAAGATTAGAAATTATTTTAAAATCATCTCAGAAAGGAGAGAGAACAAAACAAGATTCAACTTCAAATGTTTTCATACTTACTGCTCCTCCCAAACAATAGCTGATGAATACAAGTCCCCCCCAATGCCACCATGGTGATCTGCAATATTGATACCAAGTAGTCCTTGTTTTCCAGCTTTTTCCCAAAGCTCCCTACTCACTTCTCCAGCTTTCTCCCATCTGCAAATAACAAAACATTTTAAAATCAGAAAAAGTGTTTTCATATTATTTAAATGGCTACAATTTGAATTTATGAATGATTTTGAGCAGGAATGGTCCCTTAATTTAAGATAATAAAGGGGGTGCTCTCATACTCTGTGACAACAGTAGGGCCCAACAGGAATAAGAAAGACTCCTTTTTCCCAGCAAGGGCTCAGCCACTGAAAAACCATGGGCTTTGTGTTTATCCCAGCCCTCCCAAATTCCTTTTCCTCTCTATGAACATGCTCTCCTTCCCTTGCTGTAAGGGGTCTTGCACACAGATCACTGTGGATGCTGACCCTGAACTGCAATTCTCTGCTCATCCTGAATAAACCCATTTTTTTTTTCTTTGCTAGAGAAATAACAGGCAATCAACTTGTCTTAGGTCAACATATAAGTATCTTTAATTTTGTAAAGTATTTGTTGATTTTGTTATAATATTGCTTCTGTTTTATGTTTTGGTCCTTTGGCCACAAGGCATGTGAGATCCTAGCTCCTCAGCCAGGGATCAAACTGGCACCCCCTGCATTGGAAGATGAAGTCTTGACCACTGGACCACTAAGAAAGCCCCTTAACATATATTTTTTAATTGTGTATTTTAAAATTCATTTAAGAAGCTTTGAACTAGTTTATGCATGCATGTGCACTCCGTTGTGTCCAACTCTTTGCAACACCATGGATGGGTAGCTTACAGTTAGTTCACCACGCTCCTCTGTCCATGCAATTCTCCAGGCAAGAATACTGGAACGGGCAGCCATTGAACTTGAGTCTCTTACATTGGCAGGAGGGTTTTTTACCTGCTGAGCTACCAGGAAAGCCCTTGAACTAGTTGAAGAATCCCGTAACCTTACATTATTATATTGAAGAGTGGTAAAAATGTTAACAAAGTACTGAACACAGTACTGTTTCTATGAAACAACAAAGAGCATTCTAGAAAACAGTCCTTCTTGGACTTCTAATGTGTATTACTTTAAAAGAAAATGTCCATCAGCAGATGAATGGATAAGAAAGCTGTGGTACATATACACAATGGAATATTATTCAGCCATTAAAAAGAATACATTTGAATCACTTCTAATGAGGTGGATGAAACTGGAGCCTATTATACAGAGTGAAGTAAGCCAGAAAGAAAAACACCAATACAGTATACTAATGCATATATATGGAATTTAGAAAGATGGTAATGACAACCCTGTATACGAGACAGCAAAAGAGACACAGATGTATGGAACAGCCTTTTGGACTCTGTGGGAGAGGGTGGGATGATTTGGGAGAATGGCACTAAAACATGTATAATATCATATAAGAAATGAATTGCCAGTCCAGGTTCGATGCAGGATACAGGAAGCTTGGGGCTGGTGCACTGGGATGACCCAGAGGGATGGTATGGGGAGGGAGGTGGGAGGAGGGTTCAGGATGGGGGACAGGTGTACACCCGTGGCAGATGCATGTTGATGTATGGCAAAACCAATACAATATTGTAAAGTAAAAAAAAAGTAAAAATAAGAAAATAAAATTAAAAAAAAAATAAAAGAAAATGTCCCACTTACTCTGCATGATAAGGAATCACTTCTTCTTGAAAAAACTTCCTTACACTTTCCCGGAAAATGTCATGCTCTAAAGAGAAGATTCTTCTAGTTCCTATATCTGTTAATTTTTTAGCAGAAGAAGTTTCTAGACGTTCTTCACCTCCAGAATGAGAACATCTTAAAAATACAAACACATTAAGAAAACTCAGTCAAAGGTTACTCTTCACATCCAAATTAATGTCATTGAACAACATCGAAAATTAATTCTATAGGATAACATGGAAAAAATTCTGACTCCCCTCAACTCTACCCCCTCATCACCATCCCCCCTGCCCCCGAGGCACTTTAGAGACAAGCAGAGAGTCTGAAATCGTACAAACTGGTTCAGATTTGAGCAGAACCACTTTAGGATCTGCCTCCATTAATGAGGTTAAGAAGTAGCTTACCCTGATTCAATTCAAACTTTACTTCCAAATCCATAAAGAGGACATCGTGCCTAGAACTAATCACACATGTGAGCTGAGGTAGACTAGCACTGTCATGTGATGCTGATTAAAGAATGTAAAATTTACCCGATATCAACTAAATAAGGTACAATTCAAATAGTACAACAGAATAATCATCATCATGTAGTCAGTTGCTCAGTCGTGTCTGACTCTTCGAGACTCCATGGTCTGCCAGGCTACTCTCTCCGTGGGGTTCTCTATGCGAGAATACTGGAGCCAGTAGCCATTCTTTTCTCCAGGGGATCTTCCCAACCCAGGGATTGAATCTGGGTCTCCCACATTGCAGGCAGACTCCCCACCATCTGAGCCATCACTTATATGTGGAATCTCCCATGCAAGTCAGGAAGAATAATATTGATATGTTTTCATGTAATGTACAATATTTAAAATAATGTAATCCCCATCAATATTTTATCCAGAATTATACAATTTCAAATATCAGGTATATAACATGCAAACTGTGATGATTTTTTAATTGATTAATTTTAATTGGAGGATAATTATTTTACAATACTGTGATGGTTTTTGCCATACATCAGCAGGACCGTGTTGGTTTTTATTGCTACATTACAACCTAATTGTAAAGCGATATCAAAATGCCCACCAGTCTCTGTAGTGATTAGTCCAGAATTATTCAAGATCTTTGGAAACTGGCCTTTCATCTCCCTGCAATGCCCCATGCTGCTGCTGCTGCTGCTAAGTCGCTTCAGTCGTGTCCGACTCTGTGCGACCCCATGGACTGCAGCCCACCAGGCTCCCCTGCCCCTGGGATTCTCCAGGCAAGAACACTGGAGTGGGTTGCCATTTCCTTCTCCAATGCATGAAAGTGAAGAGTGAAAGTGAAGTCGCTCAGTCGTGTCCGACTCTTAGCAACTCCATGGACTGCAGCCCACCAGGCTCTTCCATCCATGGGATTTTCCGGCAGTGCCCCATACCAGGCTTCAAAAAAGACATCTCTGTAGTTCCTTTTGTTAAATGGTCTGAATTCAGATCTTCCCCCTCCTTAGGGGTACACCTAAAAAGATTTCAAAATTCTGTGTACCACTTGGTACCTTTTGAGCTCACATCTAAAAAAACTTTTTATCATATATTTGAATATTGCCCAAAAGTATTTTTCTGTTATGCATGATACTGTTTTTGGATTTCTCTCTTCCTTATTTAGACTCTGATCTGATCCTATCCTTTCCTTCCTTTTCCTTTTCTTCCTCTTCTTCTTAGTCCAGAAAAGACTAACTCTTCTTTATTGGCAATTAGGCATTTTTTTCCCCCTGAAATGGGCTATTTTTGTCTTTGCTTAATGCAATGAACTGAAATGCAATGGACTAAATTGCACTCGCTTCCCTCTCCTCAACCCAATTCATATGTTGAAGCTCAAACACCCAATGTAATGGTATTTGGAGATACGGCTTTGAGGAGGTAATTACAGTTCAATGAGGTCCTAAAGCTGGAATCTAAACCAAGAAGCTAGACTTACATTATAAGAAGGGGAAGAGAGAGATACAGTTCTGTGTACACATAAGGAAGGGTCTAGTGAGGACAAAGGGAGAAGGCGGCTGTCTACAGGCCAGGAAATCAGGTCAATACTGAAATCAGATTGATTATAGTCTTTGCAGCTGAAGATGGAGAAGCTCTATACAGTGAGCAAAAACGACTAGGAGCTGACTGTGGTTCAGATCATGAACTCCTTATTTCAAAATTCAGACTTAAATTGAAGAAAATAGGGAAAACCACTAGGCCATTCAGATATGACCTAAATCAAATTCCTTACAATTATACAGTGGAAGTGACAAATAGATTCAAGGAATGAGATCTGATAGACAGAGTGCCTGAAGAACTATGGACAGAGATTCCTTAAGTTGGACCATAATGAAAGCTGAGTGCTGAAGGAGTGATGCTTTTGAACAGTGGTGTTGAAGAAGACTCTTGAGAGTCCCTTGAACTGCAAGAAGATCAAACCAGTCAATCCTAAAGGAAATCAGTCCTGAATATTCATTGAAAGGACTGATGCTAAGCTGAAGCTCCAATACTTTGGCCACCTGATGCGAACAGCCAACTCACTAGAAAAGACCCTGATGCTGGGAAAGATTGAAGGTAGGGGAAGGGGACGACAGAGGGTAAGATGGTTGGACTGCATCACTGACTCAATGCACATGAGTTTGAGCCAGCTCCGGGAGATGGTGAAGGACAGGGAAGCCTGGCATGCTCCATGGGGTTGCAAAGAGTCGGACACGACTGAATGACTGAACAACAACAGGCCAGGAAGATGGCTCTGACCAAGAAATGAACTGGCCAGTACCTTGATTTTGGACTATTCAGTCACTAGAATTATGAGGAATAGATTTCTGTTGTTTAAACCACCTAGTCTATAGCATTTGGTTATGGAAGTCTGAGCTGATTAATACACTTAATATGTATATTGTGTCATTTTGCTTTAGGCTTACCTATTATAAGCAACTCTTAGTTGAGGCTTATTTGTTAATACAGTCTGAGATGTCTTTTAAGCGGTAACCTTTAGTTGAGAACATTTAATAGTACAATTGTTATACCTGATCTGCCATTTATCTTCACTGATATTTTTCTGGTTTGCTACTCTGTCTTCCAAATCATCATTTTTAATAGCTTATTTATTAATATAGCCAACAAATACTTTCTGAGTATGTAATATGTACTAGGAACCATTCAGGCAACTTGGGATACAATAGCAAGCAAAGGTCTTGCACACCACTGTAACATTACAGCAATAGATAGAATAAAATCTACTTCATTCTCTACTGAAAGGATTGGTTCCAATTTCTTTATAACACACAATGTCTTGGTCCATACTTGGGGTTTTCCTCAAGGGAAAAAATGTGCTGAGACTAGGATACTGAGACTTGAAGACTCTGAATCATTTGTCAGCATGATTAGTAAATAATAGAGTGAAACTTATATTTGGGTCTTCCTGGATCTTAAAATTTTATATCCCATGTAACATAAAGGAAATATTTGCAACATTTCTAAATAAAACACACTAAGACACAGGAAAGTGTGTGACACAGAAAGAACAAAGACTTTCAGATCAGTCAAAAGTGTTCAAAACAGAATGTGCAGGGGGAAGAAAATCAAAACACCTGGCAGTAAGTTTTTGGAATATTCATTTTTTCCCAAGACCAAGGAACCAGTACTAAACATATTGGCCCCATTTCTCCCCACAAAAACCAGGAAATCTGTACTGAATAAATTGTTCATTGTTTTCCTAATGCATTAAACTGCTACCAATCTAAAAGGCTAGACTCTAATTATTATTATTATCATAATTTTTTTAAGCCTCAGTTCAGTTCAGTTCAGTTCAGTCACTCATTCGTGTCCGACTCTTTACAACCCCATGAATCGCAGCACACCAGGCCTCCCTGTCCATCCCCAACTCCCGGAGTTCACTCAAACTCAAGTCCATCGAGTTGGTGATGCCATCCAGCCATATCATCCTCTGTCGTCCCCTTCTCCTCCTGCCCCCAATTCCTCCCAGCATCAGTCTTTTCCAATGAGTCAATTCTTCGCATGAGGTGGCCAAAGTACTAGAGTTTCAGCTTCAGCATCATTCCTTCCAAAGAAATCCCAGGACTGATCTCCTTTAGAATGGACTGGTTAGATCTCCTTGCAGACCAAGGGACTCTCAAGAGTCTTCTCCAACACCACAGTTCAAAAGCATCAATTCTTCGGCGCTCAGCTTTCTTCACAGTCCAACTCTTACATCCATACATGACCACAGGAAAAACCATAGCCTTGACTAGCCAGAACTTTGTTGGCAAAGTAATATCTCTGCTTTTCAATACACTATCTAGGTTGGACATAACTTTTCTTCCAAGGAGTAAGTGTCTTTTAATTTCATGGCTGTAGTCACCATCTGCAGTGATTTTGGAGCCCAACAAAATAAAGTCTGACACTGTTTCCACTGTTTCCCCATTTCCCATGAAGTGATGGGACCAGATGCCATGATCTTCGTTTTCTGAACGTTGAGCTTTAATCCAACTTTTTCACTCTCCTCTTTCACTTTCATCAGGAGGCTTTTTAGTTCCTCTTCACTTTCTGCCGTAAGCCTCATTTACATTATAAAAGAAGGGAGACAGTCTCCACCAGTACCTTCAGGTTGGGAGCTGGTGATAAATACATAATTTCAGGTCTCATCCAAGGCCTATTGAATCAGTCAGCATATTTGACCTATGAACAACATAGGGGTGAGGGATGCCCAACCTTCACACTGTCAAAAATCCATGTGTACCCCATCATCAGCTCTCCATTATTGAGATTCCTCCAGAGCACAGTTCTGCATCCTTGGATTCAAGCGACCAAAGACTGTGTAGTACTGTAGTGTTTACTACTGAAAAAAATTCTCATGTAAGTGTACCCTCGAAGTTCAAATGCATGCTGTTCAGGCCTCACTGTATTTTAATATTGTATCCTAAATGATTCACATGCACCTTAAAGTTTAAGAAGCCTGTGTGAAATGAAAATATCTCCTGCCATATTAATCAACAAGAAATGTCACAGCCATCAGTGATTTCTGGCCTCCAAAAGTGAAAGAAGGCTCCCCAAACTGAGATCCAGCAGATGCTGCCATCCCCCACAATGATTGCTGAGGAGCTGGGGGAATGCAAGAAGCAAGGTGAACAAAGAAACAGGATTGGCCCCAGATAGCTGAGGTGCATGTGAAGGAATGAACTCATTGAGCCAAGAGGCTTGCCTCTTCCCATACATAGAATGCTAAATTCCTTAATTTGATACCTGATCTTTGATGTTCAGACTGCCGTCTGTCTTTGTCGCAAACTTATATATAGCCTCACTCCTTTCCTGCCTCCTTGGAGCAGTTTTCTGAGAGCTTCTGAGAGGCTGTCTCCCGGGCTTGGAGTCCTAAACATTTCCACCAAATAAAATAACTCTCTACTTTCAGATTGTGACTATATTTTTTTGGTCGACACCTGTTATAATAAACCTAGAGCCTCTGACTTATTTAGAGGGTCCCTCAGGTCCTCTGTTCCAATATTCTTCCTATGTGTGTGTTAAGTTGCTTCAGTGGTGTCCAACTCCATGTGACTCTATAGACTGGAGCCTTCCAGGCTCCTCTGTCCATGGGATTCTCCAGGCAAGAATATTGGAATGGGTTGCCATGCCCTTCTCCAGAGGATCTGCCAGACTCAGGAATCGAACCTGTGTCTCTTACATATCCTGCTTTGGCAGTCGGGTTCTTAACCACTAGCGCCACCTGGGAAGCTCATTCTTCCCATCCATCAACCAAAACATCACAATAGACAATGAAGAAGCAGGTATGAAAATCAGGCAGTCTTAATTTACAGACTTAAGAGAAGGAACTCAGGAGGGGGAATGTTTGGGGGAAGGATGGGAGAAGGGATAGGCAGGGAGTTTGTGATCAACATGTAGACTGCTATATTTTAAATGGATAACCAACAAGGATCTATCATACATAGCACAGGGAATTCTGCTCAGTGTTAGAAGCAGTCTATACGGGAGGGGCTTTTGAACTGTGGTGTTGGAGAAGACTCTTGAGAGTCCCTTGGACTGCAAGATCAAACCAGTCAATCCTAAAGGAAATCAGTCCTGAATATTCATTGGAAGGACTGATGCTGAAGCTGAAGTTCCAATACTTTGGTCACCTGATGTGAAGAACTGACTCACTGGAAAAGACCCTGATGCTGGGAAAGATTGAAGGCAGGAGAAGGGGGCAACAGAGGATGAGATGGTTAGATGGCATCACTGACTCAATGGACATGCGTTTGAACAAATTCCAGGAGTTGGTGATGGGCAGCAAAGCCTGGTGTGCTGTAGTCCATGAGGTCACAAAGAGTCAGACACAACTGAGCGACTGAACTGATAGACTGATATGGGAGAGGAGTTTGGAGGAGAATGGATACATGTATCCATACATGTAAGTCCCTTTGCTGTCCACCTGAAACTATCATAATATTGCTAATTGGCTGTATGCCAATATAAAATAAAAAGTTTAAAAAAAGAAAAGCAGGCTGTCTTCTATTAAGCCAGATATTAAGGGATCTACAAAAGTGCAAAACAATGTCACTCTTCTCACTTTTTTCTTTGTGGAAAAGTTGCTTTTTGTAAAAATGTTGTGTATGTTAACATGTTATGAGCTACTTTTATGTGAACTAAATATTTGTAAAATTTCACATTTTCGAATTTTGCACGCTTGTCTTACACCTAGTATTCCTGAACTGATTTTTTTTTAAGGTATAACTTATGTTGATTTTCACTGAAATCACGGTTCTGTCATTACTTTTGTAAATTAATCTGAAAGGATATGCTCAGAAAAGTGCTCCCCTTTTATCATCAGTGTAACTCCTTAATCCCCTTCCAACCTAATTCCCTTATCTTGCTATGAAAATAAGCTGTAATTTTGTGACTAAAGACTTCCAAAGAATGAAGACAATGGGACATTTTATTCTCAAAATTGTGACATATTACTTGCAGCCACGGATTCGGTATCAGATGTGAGAATAAAGATTTTTGGTACATAAAAAAAATATTTTCCAGTTGTAGATATCTGTTGACATCAATGTCCATAGATAAAACTGAGGTAAACAAAAGATCTTTGAGGCCCTCTCATTTTCACAGCAGGCTTTGCAGGTGGCTCAGTGGTAAAGAATCTGCCTGCCAAGCAGGAGATGTGGGTTCAATAGCTGGGTGGGGAAGATGCCCTAAAGATGAAAATGGCAACCCACCCCAGTATTCTAGCCAGAGAAATCCCATGGACAGAGGAGCCCAGCAGGCTAGTCCCTGGGGTCACAAAGAGTCCGACAGACTTATCGACTAAACAACAAAGTTTAACAGCACAAAGTTTAAAATCCAAAAATTTGAGCATCACTGTCTTATGAAGTTTGGGGGAAAGCTTAGAAAAGTATGTGTATCGAAAAGTAAAGTTACTCCTCCATGAAGCCTTCCCAGCCCTCCTCAGGAGCAGCAGGAAATTTGTTTCCATTCCCACAGCATCTTGTGTGTGTGCAGTCCCATCTGATTTCTTGCCACCCCATGGACGGTAGCCCACCTCTCCTGCATTGGCAGGCCGGATTCTTTAGCACTGCGCCAGAGTCGCCATAATGCCGCCATAAGTTGATTTATTCATCGTGTCACTTTTTTCACATAGGGAATGAATAAATAAACAAGTACTTCCAGTTTATTTATCCAATGACTGTATTTGAGGTGTCAGCCGGTATGGAAAGGTAATCGAAACATTACCTTAATAATCACCGAGTCACTTAGAAACAGTCTCCATTAATTCCCATGTATTTAACTTACTAAAGGATTTGTTAAGTCTTAATTTCCTTATCTAATGCGGCCATCACCAGGTCGTTTCCTGTCCTGGGATGTCTTCTCTAGGCCAGCATCGCTGCATGTGCTTTCTTTTCTAGAGATCTGGGAGGCAGTGAAAGTCCCCCTCACAAGTTCACAAGTTGGCTGTGCCTTTTGGCACAGATCTAATTGGACCAGAGGTCGCGCCTCGAACTCTTGCCAACTGTGTCCGAGGGTGCGTCAACGCTTCGTAAGAACTCTAGGAAATGCGGACTCACCGTGCCCACTGCGGCCCTCGGATCCAGACGGGCTAGACTGGAGCCACAGGAGTATTGGGGGATTCCACCCCCCCGCCCCTCCCCGACCCCGCCGCGCCTCCCGCCGCCTTTGGCTGTGCTCGCGCTGAAGCTGCTAGGCCGGCGCCCGCCCTGCTAACCGCTGTGGGTCCCACCAGGTTCTGGGAGTCCAGGAGCAAGGCCCAGCCTGTTCTCCCACTCACTTTCGCCCCGACAGCTAAGCCGCAGCCCCTGGTTGCGAGACCGCCGGCCCCGAGAGCACGGCCGCCTGGTTTCCAGTCCCCAGGGGTGGTGTGCGGGTCGCCGCCCGGCCCTGCAGCCCCGGGGCCGGACTAGCTGGAGCCCAGCCGGCACTCACCTCGAGGCCGGCGGCAGGCAGGGTGGAGCGCGGCCACCCCACAAGCGCAGGGTCCCGCGGAGGAGGCGCTTGGCCATGGCTGGGACAGCGAGGGCTGCCGGAGGGGCAACGGACACGTCTCCTCGGGACTCAGAGCGCGCAGGGCGAGGGGCCCGCACTATCCCTGAACCTTACCCGGGTCCCGCCCGTAAAGCGTCGCGCAGCCGCCCTGGTACCTGCCCCCTGAGCGTGCTTCCGGAGCGGTGTCTGCAATCTCCCATCCCCAGTGTCTGCGGTGGTGAGTCGCCCAGCGTTGGGACACGCCCCGCCCAGTCCCTGGAATCTTACCAAAGGAAAGACTCCAGGCGGGAAATTGTTACTTTTTCCTAAGGCGTTGTGTATCTAAGCAGTTCTTTTCAGTGTTCTGAACCGCTTTGAGGAACCGGTATAAGTTCTGGAGCCTCAGGAATACACCCAAACACAAACTCACAAACTTACATGAAGTATTTTTTCTTTTCCTTTTTAGGATTTTTTTTTCCTTATTATTATTATTTTTTAATTGAAGTCGTTGATTGACAGTATTAGTGTCAGGTGCACAACGTGCCTGCGTGCTAAGTCGCTTCAGTCCTGTCTGACTCTTTGGACCCTATGGACTGTAGCCCGCCAGGCGCCTCTGTCCATGGGATTCTCCAGGCAAGAATACGGGCTTGGGTTTTCCTCCAGGCTGGTGTACAACATATCAGTTCAAAATTTGTGTAGCTTATACTCCATTTTTAAAACATTGTATTGGGGTACAGTTGATTTACAATGTTGTGTTAGTTTTTGCTGCATAGCAAAGTGAATTAATTATACATATACTTATAAACACTCTTTTAAAAATTCTTTTCTTATATAGGTCATTACAGAGTAGAGTTCCAGGTGGTATATAGTAGGCCTTATTAGTTATCAATTTTATTTTTTGTTTTCCAAAACTTACCTATTTTATATATAGTAGTGTGTCTATGTCAACATCAATCTCCCAATTTATCCTTCCCTTCCCTTTATCCTCTGGTAAGTTTGTTTTCTACACCTGTGAGTCTGTTTCTCTTTTGTAGGAAAGTTCTTCATTTGTATCATTTTGATACTCCACATATAAGCAATAATCATGGTACTGGTCTTTCTCTGTCTGATTTCACTTAGTATGATAATCTCCAGGTCCATTCATGTTGCTGCAAATGACATCATTTCATTCTTTTTATGGTTGAATAATCTTCCATTGTATGTATGTGCCACATCTTCATTACCCACTCCTCTGTGGATGGATATTTAGGTTATTTCCATAGCATGGCTATTGTGAATAATACTTCAGTGAACATTGGGGTGCATGTATTCTTTTGCATTATGATTTTCTCTGATGTATGCCCAGGAGTAAGGTTGCTGGATCATATGGTAGTTCTATTTTTAGTTTTTTAAGGAACCTCCATACTGTTCCATGAAGTTTATTTTCTAACATTGCAGACTGATTTACTTCACATCAGTTCAGTTCAGTTCAGTTCAGTCGCTCAGTCGTGTCCAACTCTTTGTGACCCCATGAATCACAGCACGCCAGGCTTCCCTGTTCATCACCAACTCCTGGAGTTCACTCAAACTCATGTCCATCAAGTCGGTGATGCCATCCAGCCATATCATTCTCTGTCATTCCCTTCTCCTCCTGCCCCCAATCCCTCCCAGCATCAGAGTCTTTTCCAATGAGTCAACTCTTTGCATGACGTGGCCAAAGTATTGGAGTTTCAGCCTCAGCATCAGTCCTTCCAATGAACACCCAGGGCTGATCTCCTTTAGAATGGACTGGTTGGATCTCCTTGCAGTCCAAGGGACTCTCAAGAGTCTTCTCCAACACCACAGTTCAAAAGCATCAATTCTTCGGTGCTCAGCTTTCTTCACAGTGCAACTCTCACATCCATACATGACCACTGGAAAAACCATAGCCTTGACTAGACGGACCTTTGTTGGCAAAGTGATGTCTCTGCTTTTTAATATGCTGTCTAGGTTGGTCAAAACTTTTCTTCCAAGGAGTAAGCCTCTTTTAATTTCATGGCTGCAGTCACAGTCTACAATGATTTTGGATCCCAAAAAACATAAAATCTGTCACTGTTTCCATCATTTCCTCATCTGTTTGCCATGAAGTGATGGGACCTGAGGCCATGATCTCAGTTTTCTGAATGTTGAATTTTAAACCAACATTTTCACTCTCCTCTTTCACTTTCATCAAGAGGCTATTTAGCTCTTCTTCACTTTGTGCCATAAGGGTGATGTTATCTGCATATCTGAGGTTATTGAGCATATATAGTGGTGGCTCTTTAGAATCTTTTGAGTCCTGGTTGACACCCCACAAGTGTATATTTTGTTGGAATTGCCCAATGGTCTTGGTATAAGACCAGAGGGTCTGAGTCTCTACATCTAGGAAGAGGTCATTGACATAAACAAAAGGCCTCCCATATAGCATCTCATAAGGACTAAGGCCAACCTGTTCCTTAGGGGCAATACGGGTGTGGAGGAGAGCTATTGGTTAAAGCCTCCTTCCAACCGAGGGAGGTATCCTGAGTTATCTTTTTTATCATGGATTTTAAGAATTGGTTGGCTCTTTCTATTTTTCCTGAAGACTGAGGCCTCCAGGCACAGTGGAGATAATAAGTAATGCCCAATGCTCTGGAGACCTCTTGGGTGACCTTAGAAGTAAACTATGTCTCATTGTCACTTTGTAATGACCTGGGCAGACCAAATCTTGGAATAACTTCATGGAGCATTTTTTTTTTTTTTCTTTACCACCTGCTCAACCTTCTCAATCTGGGTGGGAAAGCCTTCAATCCATCCTGTGAATGTATCAGTCATGACTAATAGGTATTTATACCGTTGAGAAACTGGCATCTGGGTGAAGTCCATCCACCAGTCCTCTCCTGGGTAGGTCCCATGCCATTGCACAGGCTGGGCCAACTGGGGTCTTCAAGCTCCTTGGGGGTTGTTTAGTTGGCACGTGGGACAAGAGGAGACCACTTGCCTTATAGTCGTTTGAAGGCCTGTTCCTCTCAAAGACCTTTCTAGTAATCTTTGGAGGGCCTTCTCCCCTAAATGAGTGATGACATGTAAGGAGTTAACTAACTTCCATTGAAGATCCCCTGGCAGAAAAAGGAGTCCCTCCTTTGGGAACCACCCCATATGATCTTGAAAACCCTCACTATTAGCTTTAGGAGTCTCACCTTCAGTATATGAAGGAGTTTCTGCCAAATTAGTCTGTGGAACCAAGGTGGCAACCTCTCTTAGGTCATTACTCCATAATGCTGCTCTCTTAGCTGCCTGATTGGCTGCTTGTTTCCCTTGTGCCACCTGCATGCTCCCTTCTTGGTGTCCTTTACAACAGGAGACTGAAACCTCAGTGGGCAGATGGACTACCTCCAAGAGCCTAAGGATTTGGTCACCATACTTGATTGGGGGTCCTTTCAATGGCATCTTTCTTTCCAAATAGCAGCATGTGCATGTAGCACCAGAAAGGCATACTTGGAGTTGGTGTAAATGGCTACTCTTTTTCCTTTTTCCAGCTAGAGAGCTCAAGTCAGGGCTACGAGCTCAGTTAATTGCACTGAAGTACCTGATGGAAAAGGTTTAGCTTCTATGGTCTCAAAATTGGAGAGTACTGCATATCCAGGTCTTCTTTTTCCATTCAAGACAAAGCTGCTTCGTTCCGTGTACCAGATTTCATCAGGATTGGTCAGAGGATCTTCTGACAATCCCTCTTGGGGATTGTCAGTGGTCCAAAGTTTCTAGGCAAGAATGAAAGGGGAGAGAGCCCTTGGGAGTAGGCAGGAGGGTAGTTGGGTTAAGAGCCTCACAAGGGGGTATAGTCTGGCCTGGATTTTGCATCAGCACTACTTGAAATCTGAGGATCCTTTGGCCAGACATCCATAAGTGGCCTCTCCCATTCAGAAGTTGTTTCACTTGGTGGCTGGTAAAAATAGTTAGTTTGCCCCCAAGAGAGAGTTTTAAAGCATCTTCTATCAGGACTGCAATAGCTGCAAAATTTCAAAAGATCTCTTTCCAATAAGGGAGTAGGACACTCAGTGACCACCAGAAACTGGTGGGAAAATATTTGTCCATCCCAGCAACAAAGAAGTGCTCAGGTTTTGTAATTGTTTTTTCTGTAGCACCTGAAATGGTACAGGTTTTGGAGGAAAAGGTTCTGGAGTAGGAGGTCAGGACAGAGTAGGTAGCCCCTGTGTGAACCAAGAAATTCTCAAACCTACCTGCCACATCCAGCTGCACCCTTGGCTCAAGGCCCGTGATGGTTATCTGTGACAGGCAGGCTGGCTGGAACGGGCTGTGTCAGTACTATTAAACAATTGTGAGGGAACACTTGGTGCTTGACCTTGAGGCTCTTGGATCCCAAGGGTAGCGTGTTGACCAATGTCCCAATTGATGGCAGTTTTAGCCAGCCATTTTAGGAGGCTTGTTACCATTTGGGCACTTGTTGGCCCATTGTCCAGCCTATCTACAGATTAGGCATTTGCCTCGTGCCTTGTCCTTCAAGGACTTGTGGTGCACCATATGGCTTCCCTGGAGGGCGGCCAGCATCTGGACATACCTTGTCTCTTTCCTTCTCTTCCTTTCCTGGGCCTTGGCCTCCCTTTCCTGTTCTCTGTTATAAAAGATATTGGGGACTATCTGGAAAATCTCATCTAAAGAGGCAGCAGAGTCTGATGTCTGATGCACATTGGGAGAGGAATTTGTCCTTTAAAATCACCTGTCCCTCGTATGAGTCTAAGTCCAGGTTGGTAAAATTTAGAGGGCCTCTTTTAGCCTTTCCGGAAAGGCAATGGGGTTCTTGTTGGGCTCCTGAGCTACTGCTGAGACTGGGCACAGTCCCACCATGAACAGGCCTCCTCCTATTTCCATGGGTGGACTTCCTTAGGGATGAGTTGTTCTGAAACTTATCCTACCCAGTACTGTTGTAATCTGAGAACCAGGCATCCTTGGGTCAGGGTGCAGATCCCCAGGGAGGCTGAGGCATGACAAGCTCCTGGAGATCGAATCCCTGGGCAAGGCAAACCATGTAGGTCTCCCGAGAATTGGGTCCCTGGGCAGGTCGAGGAATGTCAACCTCCTGGGATCCCCGGACTGGCAGATCCCAGAGCAGGTTGAGGCGTGACAAACTTTCTAGGACCAGATCCATTGGCAGGTCAAGGCAGGTCGACCTCCTTGGAACCCCATACTGGAGTTGGGCATCCTCAAGTTGTCCAGTATGACCAGTGCTGGGTAGGATTAAGGGGTTGCAATCTTAACTCATTGATGGTCTGTTCACCACGGATGGAAATAGATATCATAATGTAAAGCAATCCAAGCCTGTGCCCTGAGATTGGGAACCTGGTGAAGCAGCCATAAACCTTATCCTCTTACTGTTCTGAGGAATACAAGTCACTGATTTCCTCCCCTAGTCCTCCATAAGAACAGTTTAGGGTGTTTCCAATGGTAAACATTTCATTGTCATAGACCCACTTTGGGTAGTAACAGAAATAATGCTTTATTGACTATGCCAAAGCCTTTGACTGTGTGGATCACAATAAACTGTGGGAAATTCTGAAAGAGATGGGAATACCAGACCACCTGACCTGCCTCTTGAGAAATCTGTATGCAGGTCAGGAAGCAACAGTTAGAACTGGACATGGAACAACAGACTGGTCCCAAATAGGAAAAGGAGTTCGTCAAGGCTGTATATTGTCACCCTACTTATTTAACTTATATGAAGAGTACTTCATGAGAAATGTTGGGCTGGAAGAAGCACAAGCTAGAATCAAGATTGCCAGGAGAAATATCAATAAACTCAAATATGCAGATGACACCACCCTTATGGCAGAAAGTGAAGAGGAACTAAAAAGCCTCTTGATGAAAGTGAAAGAGGAGAGTGAAAAAGTTGGCTTAATGTTCAACATTCAGAAAACTAAGATCATGGGATCTGGTCCCATCACTTCATGGGAAATAGATAGGGAAACAGTGGAAACAGTGTCAAACTTTATTTTTTGGGGCTCCAAAATCACTGCAGATGGTGACTGCAGCCATGAAATTAAAAGATGCTTACTCCTTGGAAGGAAAGTTATGTCCAACCTAGATAGCATATTGAAAAGCAGAGACATTACTTTGCCAACAAAGGTCCGTCTAGTCAAGGCTATGGTTTTTCTAGTGGTCATGTATGGATGTGAGAGTTGGACTTTGGAGAAAGCTGAGCGTTGAAGAATTGATGCTTTTGAACTGTGGTGTTGGAGAAGACTCTTGAGAGTCCCTTGAATTGCAAGGAGATCCAACCAGTCCATTCTAAAGATCAGCCCTGGGTGTTCTTTGGAAGGAATGATGCTAAAGCTGAAATTCCAGTACTTTGGCCAACTCATGCAAAGAGTTGACTCATTGGAAAAGACTCATGCTGAGAGGGATTGGGGGCAGGAGGCGAAGGGGGTGACAGAGGATGAGATGTCTGGATGGCATCACTGACTCAATGGATGTGAGTTTGAGTGAACTCCAGGAGTTGGTGATGGACAGGGAGGCCTGGCATGCTGTGATTCATGGGACTGCAAAGAGTTGGACACGACTGAGTGACTGAACTGAACTAAACTGAACTAAATGACAAAGGAGTGGGTTTTCTGGTCCTTTTAGGAGCATTAAGAGTATTTTAATAATAAACAGGGTGGAGCGATGTTGCCTACGAGGGGCATGGTCCTGGTTGTAGGAGTTAGTAAGTGGCTTAAGAACAAATCAATAAGAGGCAACAGACCAGATGTTCCATAAAAGTGGAATGGGGATTTGATCCAGGGATATGTTTGTAACTTTAGGAGAAGGGTGGTAAGGGTTTGGGCCCAAACGGCCTACAGGGCTAACACCCAAAGTGGCAAACATTATCCCTGGAAGCCCAATTGCCCTTGAAGGGATGCCACCAACAGATGGACTTCTAGCAGGCATTGTGTGCCTGTCACTTGCCCTAGTGAGTCCACTGAGAGGTGCTGTTGACACACATGTTGTAGGGAACATGGAGGATGAAGGCCTGAATCTCTAGAGGGATTGGATATTATACAGTGTTTCCATCCCAAAGCCTAGCTATTTTCTGGTTTTCCCTTCAGAAGATTGTAGAGGCAACATTGTGAGCCCGGATAGGGCTCAGGAAAAGAGCATGAAACAGGAGGGAAGAGGGCAGGGCACAACTTTTGAAAGAATGTCATAGCCCAAGGCTATAACATAAAGCAATTAAAATCAAATGGTTCCAAGATGGAAGACGAGTCAAATTCAACTAATCTTTGATTCTCAATCTGCAAGCTAAGTGACACACCAAGAGGCACGAGGACTGTTCTAAGGCACTATCAAAAGACCAAGGAGTGGGTGGTTCCGCAATTGTTAGAATGATCCTCCAATTCATTAGTATATGAAATTACCCAGCTCACAAAAGCTAACCACACCACATTTCATGGCCACTGCATACACCCTTGTTAAAGGCACAGACTCTGTGGAGTGTGCTTCTCTCTGAATCCAAACAAATCTACCTCTTACGTAATGCTGTGTCTCTCACTGAATTTGTTTTGCAAGAAGACATGAAGAACCTGAGCTTCATTAGGTCCTGAAACCAAGCACCATGGGTTTTGGCTGGGCTCAAGTCCCAGTTGGGTACAACTGAGTGATTAAGCATAGTACAGAGCCCCTGCCATGTGGGTTTGAGTCCTAATCTTAGGTAAACAGTTTCAAACACAATGTTCAGAAATGGAAAGATGAGGACCTGCCCAACACTTTTTAAGCAGTGGCATAGATGGGAGAGGAGCTAAAGGATGGGAAGAAAAAGCAGTGGGAAAAAACTGCCAAGGAATCCCCTTCATAACCTGCTAGAAAATCTGCTAAATACCTGACTTGTGCTCACAGTTTTCATTGGCCTGATCCTTGGCACAAAGAAGATTAAGGACAGAGGAACCCTCACCCACTCGGGCAACAGTTAATAGGGCACAACAGATAGCGGAGCCTTCAGGACACACTGGAGAGTAGCCCCTGCCAGAGTCCCTCAGTTGCACCCACTGCCGCTTGCCTGTTCAAAGGGGTTTCAAGGAAACAAGAAATGAAAAATTGTAAAGGGATTAAGATTTTGTTAGCCATATATCCTTCCAACCATAGGGGTGAGGACCTCCTATCGTAACTGGAGGTCTTCTGGAACCTGAGACTGAGCCGTGCGAGCTTTCTGCCAAGTTTGTTTTTGTTGTCCCAGTTTCCAGCACACTAGGCTTCTTGTCCGGAGAAGGCACTGGCATCCCACTCCAGTACTCTTGCCTGGAAAATCCCACAGATGGAGGAGCCTGGTAGGCTGCAGTCCATGGGGTCAATAAGAGTTGGACACAACTGAGCGACTTCACTTTCACGCATTGGAGAAGGAAATGGCAACCCACTCCAATGTTCTTGCTTGGAGAATCCCAAGGACGGGGGAGCCTGGTGGGCTGCTGTCTATGGGGTTGCACAGAGTCGGACACGGCTGAAGCGACTTAGCAGCAGCAGCAACAGTAGTACACCTTCGAGGGGTGAAGGCAAGCCGGCCTCAAAGAAGAGGCCTCAGTCCTTCTAGGCTTCCTCCTTTTATACATTGGTCTCCTCCTCGCTGAACCTGCCCTATGCAAATTGGGCTAGCCAAGAAGCAGGAGTGTTTGTTTCACCTGAAGTTCTCACTCGGATCTGCAGGTTTTCTTTTTTTCCATTTTCATGTCCTTTTCCCTTTCTTTGCCTTTTAGTCACCACCATTTTGGACTCCTTTTTCCTATTCTAACCACCTAACACTTCCAAGGAATGAGCATCTTTTAATTGAAGCTGTAGAAGAGAGCAAAATTTGTCATGCAAGAAACTACTCAATCTTCACTGTAAAATGTAAAGAACTATTCATAACTAAAGGCATCTATTTTTAGAAAGCTAATATCAATCACCTCTTCTCTTGCTGATCATGTGGTAGAGATGTTCTGATTTGAAAAACACCTTGATCAATAGAGATGCACAATAGAATCAATACTCTGATAAAAGATCCTGATGCTGGGAAAGATTGAAGGCAAAAGGAGAAGAGGGCAGTAGATGATGAGCTGGTTAGATAGCATTACCAACTCAATGGACATGAATTTGAGCAAACTCTGGGAGACAGTGGAGAATAGGGAAGCCTGGTATGCTGTCCATGGGGTCACAAAGAGTTGACACAATTAAGCAATTGAAGAATAACATGTAAACTGGTAGGGAGTGCTGGAGTCTGAAGGAGCCCAAACTCAGAGCTAATTATTCCTGTTAATTTTCCACTATGGACTTCTGGTAAGTAAGAAGAAGTACCACTAAGATTATACATTGTTGATGAGAAGTGCAAATTGTTACAACCTTCAAGAAGTAAAATTTAATCAGATCAGATCAGATCAGTCGCTCAGTCATGTCCGACTCTTTGGGACCCCATGAATCGCAGCACGCCAGGCCTCCCTGTCCCTCACCAACTCCCGGAGTTCACTCAGACTCACGTCCATCGAGTCAGTGATTCCATCCAGCCATCTCATCCTCTGTCATCCCCTTCTCATCCTGCCACCAATCCCTCCCAGCATCAGAGTCTTTTCCAACGAGTCAACTCTAAAATTTAATAATAACTATCAAAATCACACAAGTGCCTATACCTTTTCACCAGTAATGCAATTTGAGGGAATTTATCCTGTAGCTATGCTTGCATACCCAGTAAGTGAACAATATATAAATTATTCTTTGCTCATCCATCCATGGGATTTTTCAGACAAGAATACTGGAGTGGGTTGCCATTTCCTTCTCCAGGGGATCTTCCCAACCCAGAGATCAAACCCGGGTCTCCCACATTGTAGACAGATGCTTTTACTGTCTGAGCCACCAGGGAAGTCCTCTTTGTAACATAGTTTGTAGTAAAAGAAAATGTAAATATTACACATATATGGAATTGAGTAGCTAAGTTATATTCAGTCATACAATATGTCATGGGTGTATAAAAATGAGGACATACTCTATGTACAATATGAAAAGATCTCTAAGATATATTTGTTAAGTGAAAAAAAGGGAAAGTATAGGATAATGTCTGTGATGTGCTACCTTTTGAGTGACAAAGGGAGATAAGTAGAATATGTTTTGTATTTGATTGTGCAGGTATGAAGAAAATCTGACAAAATATACAAGAAGCAATAGTTTTTCCCTGTGGGTTTTTCTGAGGGGAAGGGTAGTATTGAAAACTGAATGGGTGGTGAACTGAGTGAGAGAGAATTTTCACATCTTACTTAAATTTCTAATCCTATAGTAATGTATTACATTTTTGAAGTTAAGTTAAAAATTATACTTGACTTTACAGAAGAGTCAATGAAAACCCAGCTGTCAAAAATGAAGGGAAACATGGGACTTCCCTGGTGATCCACGCTCCTAAAGCAGGGGGCCCAGGTTGGATCCTTGGTCAGGGAATTGGATCCCACATGCCACGGCTAGGATCAGGTGCAGCCAAAAAAGAAAAAGAAAATGAAGAGAAAAAAAACAGGAAGTGGGCACTGGAAATTTCATTGCTTTTGGAAGCAGGTAGGGAACTTCCCTGACCTTGACAATTTAGAACTTCCCCGACCTTGAGTTTAAGTGATTATCCAAAAGATGTGGACAGAAACTAAGATCCTACATTAAACTGGAACCCTTAAAGGGCTACAGTCTAAGTGAAAAGACAAAGAAAAATTCTGCTGTTGTTAAAAGAGTAGATCTTAGAAGTTATCACAAGAATAAAGAACTTGTAACTATGTGTGTTGGTGGATGTTAACTTATCGTGGTGATCATTTTGCAATATACACATGCAGCAAATCCTTATGTTGTACACCTGAAACTAATACAATGTTAAAAGGTAATTATATCTCAGTTTAAAAGAAAGGAAAAAAATTTGCTCAAAAGCCCAAGCAGGTAAGTGATCAGGAAACGTATGCATCTCAACTTTGGCTCTGAGTATGGGAAAAATATTCTCCTAAAGATTCATAACTATTGGCCTGACCTCACTTGGGTTAGGTTTCAAATATTCAGCCACAAGAATGGCTATAAGTTAGAATAAGGCCAGGTTGCCCATTATTGCCATAGTACTTAATATTTTACTGGAGACAAAAGAAAATATATATGTAAAAATTGAAAAGGGAAAAATAATTGCAGATAGTATTCTTTATCTGAAGAAATAAGAAATTAAGTAAAGTAACTCTTTATACAATACAATAATTTAGTAAGGTAGCAGGAAAAAATAGTGTACAGAAATGGTAGTCTTCCTATATATGAACAAGTGGTTTGAAAAAGCAGGAGACAAAATATTTTGAGCTGATGGAAAGAAGACACAAATATGTGAAAGACATCCTATGAAATAAATATAAGTGAATTGATCTTGCCAATTGAAAGACAGAAATTATCTGGTTGGATTAAAACCATTAAAACAATAATAATAAACTCCTAAAAAACACACTTAAATTCAGCTATAAGCTGTTTGTAGCAGACAAACTTAACACTTAAGAACCTGGGGACCTCAGAAGTAAAAATATAATAAATATGTTAGATAAGACTGAACCAGTGGAAAGTCATGTACCTATTCAAGATGAGACAAAGTGGATTAATGTAAAAAAATGATAAAGAATAAAAAGGTCATTTGATAGAATCCAATTTTTAATCATGATAAAAACCTTTTAATAACCCTGAAATCTTAAACCCAATAAAGGGGTGTATACAATATAATCTGCAGCAAATGTTACAATAAATGTCAAAACCTCACAAGTATTTCCTTAATTTCCTTTCTAATATTACTTCTATCTAAAATTAAATTCCAATCATTAGAGTGATAAAATTAGAAGAAGAAATAAAAGTTCTGAAGATTGAATAGGAAGTACAAAAGTTATTGTTAGCAGATAAAGATTACCTATATGGAAAAAACCCCCAAAATACTGCAGTCAATTATTAGACATAAGATCTCATAAAGTATGAGATCAATATTGAACACTCAGTTGGGCTCTTATACATCAGCAAGTCAGAAAATGGGAATGTGAAAGAGGTAACTGTGTATCAGACCAAGCACCTGTTCTTCATTATTATCAAGACTTTGTTATGTAACCTGCAACTGATGAGTAATTATGCTGATGATAGGCAGTTTCATTGAAGAATGGGCACTAGTCACGTAGCCCTGAGGTTTAAAAGCTTATAAAACCTGAAGGACTCCAGTGCTGATGGTCTGACTGGCCAGACGTGCTAGTCACCAAAGTTCTCTTATGTTGTCACACAGTCTGTATTGGTGGCTATTGGATATTCTTTTTTCAAATTAAGTAAACTTGGGGCTTGGAGAAGGCAATGGCACCCCACTCCAGTACTCTTGCCTGGAGAATCCCATGGATGGAGGAGTCTGGTGGGCTGCAGTCCATGGGGTTGCTAGGAGTCAGATACAACTGGGCGACTTCACTTTCCCTTTTCACTTTCATGCATTGGAGAAGGAAATGGCAACCCACTCCAGTGTTCTTGCCTGGAGAATCCCAGGGACGGGGGAGCCTGGTGGGCTGCTGTCTATGGGGTTGCACAGAGTCAGACACGACTGAAGTGACTTAGCAGTAGCAGTAGCAGTAAACTTGGGGCTGATGAAGGCAATTTTTTTCTTGTGAATTTAATTACTAGTCCAAACCCTACTGCTGGTTGAGAAGAGTGAGTGTTTCTTTTTCCAAAATCATTTTGTAAATTGAATAAAATTCCAGCAAAGCAAAAATTCTATAATATATATGAAATAACAAAGGATCAAGAAAAATCAAGACATTTCTGAAGAAGGACAAGTTGGGGAGAGGGCCTTACAAAATCATTAATTAAGAAAATGAATTTTAATGAGATAAATAAATTGACCAAGAGAACAACTTAGCTTCAAAACACACCTTCCTATTTATGTAAACTTAATATATGACAATGTGTGTGTGCCAAGTAACTTGTTATATTTGACTGTTTGCAACCCTATGGACTGTAGCCCACCAGGCTCCTCTGTTTATGGAATTCTCCAGGGAAGAATACTGGAGAAGGTTGCCATTGCCTCCTCCAGGTATCTTCCTGACCCAGGGATCGAACCTGCATCTCTTGCAGCTCCTGCATTGCAGGCAGATATTTTACCACTGAGCCACCAAGGAAGACCCCAGTATATGACAGAGATTAAAAAGTAGTGTAAAGTGGGTGAATTATTCCATAAATGGTGCTGGGATAATTCTTTATCTCTACGTAAAAATAAAATAAATTCTTAGGACACACTATTCCCAAATCAATTTCAGGCATAAAGAAAAGCTATAATACTTTTAGAAGAAAAGAGAAAAATACCTTTATGGTCTCAAAATAGATTTTTTTAAAACATTCTTAAAAACACTTCAAGGAAAGGATTGGTACATTTTATTATGTTAAAACTGAAATGTTCTATGTATTAAAGACATATTGGATTATTACTCAGAATATTAAAAATACTCCCACAAATCAATAAGAAAATGTCAAACAACCCTGCCCCAAATAGATAATGGATATGAATAGACAATTTATAGGAGAGAAAAAACCAAATGACCAATAAATACAGTAATAGATGGTAAAACTCATCAGTAGCCAGAAAACTGCTAATTAAAACTGTAGTGTGATAATATTTAAAACGCTGCAAACTAGCAAACATTATAAATATGTCAGTACCAAATATTGAACAGAGATAATTTATAAAAGTGGATAGTGAGACTAGCAATTGTTATGTTGTCTTTGGAAGTGCAATGTGGCAATACTTAAGTTATATTTATCTTGAAGTGAGGCTACTCCTCAGTATAAATTGTATAGGAATAGTTCTTAAAGTGACCAGAAGGATCAGAGTCGTTGAAGAACTGTTAGAAATGCAAATTATAGGTCCCCACCTCTGAATCCCAGGTGGCTCAGTGGTAAAGAATCTGCCAGCCAAGTAGGAGACCTGGGTTCGATCCTTGGGTTTGGAAGATCTCCTGGAGAAGGGAGAAGGGACCGGCTACCCACTTCAGTATTCTGGCCTGGAGAGAGATACTCAAGAGAGTCGCAAAGAGTCAAACGCGACTGAGCGACTTTCACTGTATAGGGCTTTCCCAGGTGGCTCTGTGGTAAAGAATCTGCCTGCCAATGCAGAAGATGAAGGAGATGCTGGTTCAATCACTGGTTTGATCACTGGATCGGGAAGATGCTCTAGAGGAGGAAGTGGCAACCCACTCTGGTATTCTTGCCTGCAAAATCCCATGGACAGAGGAGCCTGCAGGGCTACAGTCCATAGGGTCGTGAGGATTCCTCTGAATTAGGACTGCACATCCCTTTGAATTAGGAAAAACCTGGAGGGTGGGACCCATCAACAGTATTTTTACAAGCCCTCCATGTGATTCTGATGCATACTAAGGTTTAAGATCCATTACCCTAGAGAAAAATCACTTGTGCCTATAAAGTTTTTTCTGTAGGAATATTTACTGCAGAATTGTTTAAAACGGGAGAACAATTAGAAGTATCCTAAATATTCATTAGTATAAAATATATAAATAATGTAATAATTTAAAGGATAACTAATGTAAGAATGTGTATTCTGTCATAGTTCTACAATAGAAGCCTATGCCAGAGTTAAGAGGATGAACTAGAATTGGATGTATGATATGTATTTATATATCTTAATATTACATTAAGCATTCTTTGGCATTGCCTTTCTTTGGGATTAGAATGAAAACTGACCTTTTCTAGTCCTGTGGCCACTGCTGAGTTTTCTAAATTTGCTGGCATATTGAGTGCAGCACTTTCACAGCATCATCTTTCAGGATTTGGAATAGCTCAACTGGAATTCCATCACCTCCACTAGCTTTGTTTGTAGTGATGCTTCCTAAGGCCCACTTGCCTTCACATTCCAAGATGTCTGACTCTAGGTGAGTGATCACACCATTGTGATTATCTGGGTCATGAAGGTCTTTTTTTGTACAGTTTTTCTGTGTGTTCTTGCCACCTCTTCTTAATATCTTCTGCTTCTGTTATGTCCATACCATTTCTGTCCTTTATTGAGCCCATCTTTGCATGAAAAGTTCCCTTGGTATCTCTCATTTTTTTAAAGAGATCGCTAGCCTTTCCCATTCTATTTGTTTTCCTCTATTTCTTTGCACTGATCGCTGAGGAAGGCTTTCTTATCTCTCCTTGCTATTCTTTGGAACTCTGCATTCAAATGGGCATATCTTTCCTTTTCTCCTTTGCTTTTCACTTCTCTTCTTTTCACAGCTATTTCTAAGGCCTTCTCAGACAGCCATTTTGCTTTTTTGCATTTCTTTTTCTTGGGGATGGTCTTGATTCCTGTCTCCTGTACAATGTCATGAGCCTCCGTCCATAGTTCATCAGGCACTCTATCTATCAGCTCTAGTCCTTTAAATCTATTTCTCACTTCCACTGTATAATTGTCAGAGATTTGATTTAGATCATACCTGAATGGTCTAGTGGTTTCCCCCACTTTCTTCAATTTAAGTCTGAATTTGGCAATAAAGAGTTCATGATCTGAGCCACAGTCAGCTCCCGGTCTTGTTTTTGCTGACTGTATAGAGCTTCTCCATCTTTGGCTGCAAAGAATATAATCAGTCTGATTTTGGTGTTGGCCATCTAGTGATGTCCATGTGTAGAGTCTTCTCTTGTGTTGTTGGAAGAGGGTGTTTGTTATGACCAGTGCATTCTCTTGGCAGAACTCTATTAGCCTTTGCGCTGCTTCATTCCGTACTCCATGGCCAAATTTGCCTGTTATTCCAGGTGTTTCTTGACTTCCTACTTTTGCATTCCAGTCCCCTATAATCAAAAGGACATCTTTTTAGCGTGTTAGTTCTAAAAGGTCTTTTAGGTCTTCACAGAATGGTTCAACTTCAGCTTCTTCAGCATTACTGGTCAGGGCATAGACTTGGATTGATATTGAATGGTGATATTGAATGATATTGATATTCAATATCATTAATGATATTGATATCATCAATAATGATATTGAGTGATATTGAATGGTTTGCCTTGGAAACGAACAGAGATCATTCTGTCATTTTTGAGATTACATCCAAGTACTGCATTTTGGACTCTTCTGTTGACCATGATGGCTACTCCATTTCTTCTAAGGGATTCCTGCCCTCAAACTACCGCACAATTGCACTCACGTCACAAGCTAGTAAAGTAATGCTCAAAATTCCCCAAACCAGGCTTCAGCAATACATGAACCGTGAACTTCCAGATGTTCAAGCTGGTTTTAGAAAAGAAAGAGGAACCAGAGATCAAATTGCCAGCATCCACTGGATCATTGAAAAAGCACAAAAGTTCCAGAAAAACATCTATGTCTGCTTTATTGACTATGCCAAAGCCTTTGACTGTGTGGATCACCACAAACTGTGAAAAATTCTGAAAAAGATTGGAATAGCAGACCATCTGACCTGTCTCTTGAGAAACCTGTATGCAGGTCAGGAAGCAACAGTTAGAACTGGACATGGAACAACAGACTGGTTCCAAATAGGAAAAGGAGTACGTCAAGGTTGTATATTGTCACCCTGCTTATTTAATTTCTATGCAGAGTACATACATCATGAGAAACACTGGGCTGGAAGAAGCACAGGCTGGAATCAAGATTGCCGGGAGAAATATCAATAACCTCAGATATGCAGATGACACCACCCTTATGGTAGAAAGTGAAGAAGAAGGAAAGAGCCTTTTGATGAAAGTGAAAGAGGAGAGTGAAAAGTCGGCTTAAAACTCAACATTCAGAAAACTAAGATTATGGCATCCAGTCCCATCACTTCTTGGCAAATAGATGGGGAAACAGTGGAAACAGTGGCTGACTTTATTTTTTGGGGCTCCAAAATCACTGCAGATGGTGATTGCAGCCATGAAATTAAAAGACACTTGCTCCTTTGAAGAAAAGTTATGATCAACCTAGGCAGCATATTAAAAAGCAGAGACATTACTTTGCCAACAAAGGTCCATCTAGTCAAGGCTATGGCTTTTCCAGTAGTCATGTATGGATGTGAGAGTTGGACTATAAAGAAAGCTGAGAGACGAAGAATTGATGCTTTTGAACTGTAGTGTTAGAGAAGACTCTTTAGAGTCCCTTGGACTGCAAGAGATCCAACCAGTTCATCCTAAAGGAGATCAGTCCTGGGTGTTCACTGAAAGGTCTGATGCTGCAGCTAAAACTCCAATACTTTGGCCACCTGATATGAAGAGCTGACTCATTTGAAAAGACCCTGATGCTGGGAAAGATTAAGGGCAGGAAAACAAGGGAACAACAGAGGATGAGATGGTTGGATGGCATCACCGACTCAATGGACATGAATTTGGGTAAACTCTGGGAGTTGGTTATGGACAGGGAGGCCTGGTGTGCTGTGGTTCATGGGGTTGCAAAGAGTCAGACATGACTGAGTGACTGGACTGAACTGAAATGAATATTACATTGAAGAGAGAATAATTTTACACATCAAACAGAATATATGGGAGATACAGTAGCAACTAAAGCAGACTGGGAATCTGTGTCCCAGCCAAACAGGACAGCCTCCACTCAGGACTAGCTCCTTTTTATCAGGCAGTAAGGTACACACAGTTGCTGATCTTCCAGTTTTTGAAGATGTCAAAAATTAGTAATTTTCTATTAAATACTGTACTATTTGAATATTGGTAAGTAATTAAAATGAAATCCACCAGGCAGATCTAACCAAATAGAATTGTAGTTAGCTTCAGTTAGCAGGTTAATAACTTGCTTCCTCCTTTGTAGTATAGATATGCCAACTCTAAGGCATTAAAAGTTTTGATTTCAGATCTGTGTTGTTATCCTATATATAGATTCAAGTTTATTGGATGGTGTTATAGGTATAGTTTTAAATATATTTTAATTATAATAAAACATATATATGGATATGAGAGTTGGACCATAAAGAAAGCTTGAGCACTAAAGAATTGATGCTTTTGAACTGTGGTGTTGGAGAAGACTCTTGAGAGACCCTTGGACTGCAAGGAGATCAAACCAGTCAATCCTAAAGGAAATCAACCCTGAATATTCATTGGAAGGACTGATGCTGAAGTTGAAGCTCCAATACTTTGGCTACCTGATGTGAAGAACTGACTCATTGGAAAAGACCCTGATGCTGGGAAAGATTGAAGGCAGGAGAAAAAGAGGATGACAGAGAACGAGTCGGTTGGATGGCATCACTGACTCAATGGACATAAGTTTGACAAGCTCTGGGAGATAGTGAAGGACAGGAAAACCTGGAGTGCTGCAGTCCCTGGGGTTGCAAAAAGTCAGAAATGACTGACTGAACAATATAGTATAATAATGGATAGTGTTCTTCAGCTTGTATGCAGCTGACTATGATGTCTCAATAATGCTGGGCATTAAGTTCAAAGAATGTATAAATGCATTAACAAATAAGTAAACTAATACATAGACATTAAGATCTTGGTCTAAAGTTATACTGTCTGTTGCAACCTTTAGAATTTACATTCTGTGATACAGAATGCTATGAAAATACTTCTAGCCTATCTGCACAACCAGATTAACATTTATAAAATGCATTTTGGAACAAAACCAGAAGATGGCAATAGAGTAGCATAAATCTCAACTGTAGAGGCACTTTATGTAGTCTTATGTAGCCCTTGTCCTTCAATATACTTATGTTGACTACTTCTTTGACCTTTTGTCTCATAATTCCTATGAATAGCTTGTTATGCAAGTGGGTTGAAATGCATATTTAAAAAAAGAAAAAGACAGGGACAACAAAACCCCACTAGTATCAGCGTTTTCTTGCTCTGTACAAAAAAAGATCCAGAACTCTTTCTCAGCAAGTTTTCATTTCAAAAAGTTTGTGGGAATACAGAAGAGTAAAGACTGTCCAGAGAAAGAAACACACCCTAAAACACCCTAGAATAATCAAGAGACTTGCATGTAGGAATTGTTTTCAGCCTTAATTTCTGATGGGTAATATAACATCATTGACTTTCCAGGTGGCACAGTACCTGCCTGCCAATGCAGGAGACACAGGAGATGTGGGTTTGATCCCTGGGTCAGAAAGATCCCCTGGAGTAGGAAATGGCATCCCACTTCAGTATTCTTGCCTGGAAAATCCCACAGACAGAGGAGCCTGGAGGGCTACAGTGCATGGGGTTGCAAAGAGTCAGACATGACTGAGTGAGCATGCACGCATGCAGTATAACATCATGGGTAAGTACTTGGGCTTTCTGACAGATCTGGGTTCAACCCTGATTTTATCATTTTATAGGCTCTGAGAAAGTTAATTTCCTCTTCTGTAAAGCACTAGTAATAAGATATGTCACCTTAGGGTGAGGGTATAAGGATTAGATGAAATGATACATTTACTTCAGTGTCTGACATGTAACAGGAGGCTAAAAATGATTCTTCCCACTATATTTGGATGAAGGAAATTTGCTTTGTAATCAGTTTTCAAAGAATACTAACAGTTGGATTGTATCAGATCTTTTTATTGCTTGTTAAGTATACAACTGAAACAAAATAAAAGAAAAATAAAAATTTCCTGAAACATATTGCAAGTTTCTGTTTATAGTGAACTGACTTCTGTGTCAGAGCTAAATAGAGATTGGTGTCTTATTTAGAGTCCCCCCACCTTTTTTTTTTTTTTTTTGCCACAGATATATTATCCTTAACACTACATTTAGTCTCCTCTAATCAGTTTGTCAAGTATACAGATTCATTTCCAGTTTTTGATGATGGGATTATAGCTTTATCAAGCTGGACTATGTGAAGTGATCTTATTTGTATCAGTGTTAGTAAAAATATAATAATAAAGCAAACTCTTTCCATTGCTCTCTCTGAGCTATCTGGTATTCAATAGGAACATATGAAGTTTTGCATTTTAATTTGCATAAAACAACAAATGGCATTCAGGCCAGCAGAGGGGCTCTGACCTCTCCCAAGAAGAGGATACCGTTAAGATACCACTTCATAGAAGTCTGTGAGCCTGTAGGGAAAAACCAGCACCATAATTGATAATTTCGTTCAAAGTAGCTAAAGCAGGGATGAAAGCCAGTGAACTGTAATATATAGAATTATCCTGTTCACTGTCTTTATAGACATGAACAGTAGACCTGTCTACTGTCATTTTTTTCTCTCTTTAAAATCCAGACAGCGTCAATAATGAATGCTAAGCACTTTCTGTTTAAATACCAAAGTCAGAAGTTCTTATCTCACATTAGCAATACTTAAGGGTTTTAAAAATAACAAAGCCAGGGTGTCTTTCTAGATCTCCTAAATCAAAATTTCTGTAAGCCAGAACATAAATTATCTTAAAAAAATAAAAAGTTACCCAATTGATTCTTATACACATCCAAGGTTGAGAACAACTGAGCCAAGTATTATGAAGTTAGGACTCCTAGCTTGGATCTGAACAAGCTTTTTATTAATCCCCTATCCCATTTTCTCTAACTCTCTTGCAAATGTATGCCTCCCTGCATTTACCTCCTTCTTAACCAGATGCAGCACATTTGATAGGATTTCCTCAGCTTTCCTACACTCTCTATACTTTCAGGGGTCCAATTTTCTCCCCTTGCCTCAAAGGCAGAAGTATCCTTTTTGCTTTGTTTTCAAAGCTTTCTCTTCCACCCTAAAGTCTTCTACTTCCTTTAGGACCAAGTTCCTTCAATTATTTTCTTTTGAATTTTCAGTTCCAGCTCTACAAATTTCTGAATGACCGCTACATGCCAGGTGCCAGGTCTTCAAAGGAGAGACAGTCAAAGAGTTCAGTCAAGAAGGGGAGATAGAAACTCAGACCTAATACTGTGGTGTGATATGGATATATGTAAATATATGTAAAAATATATAAAGAACATAGAAGGATCAGGAAAAAAAAAAAGGTGATTGTTAATTTTTCTGTTCCCAAATCCTCCTGTGCTAAAAAATATTCAGTTCTATATACCCTAGATGGCAGTTTATTTTCCTTTATTCTTTTTTTTTTTTTTTTTGAGATTTTTTTGATGTTCACCGTTTTTAAAGTTTTTATTGAATTTGTTATTACATTGCTTCTGGTTTATGTTTTGTTTTTTTGGCAATAAGGCATGTGGGATCTTAGCTCCTTGACCAGGGATCGAATCTGCAGTCCCTACATTGGACAGTAAAGTCTTTTTTGGAGAAAGAAATGGCAACCCACTCTAGTATTCTTGCCTGGAGAAACCCAGGGACAGAGGAGCCTAGTGGGCTGCCGTCTATGGGGTCGCACAGAGTCGGACACGACTGAAGTGACTTAGCATAACAAAAATAAATATTTTCACTGAATGAATGAGCATATAAATGAATAAACTGGGTAAGTGTGAAAATATTACTGTTTTGTGGGAGATGAAGTCTTAACCACTGGACTGCCAGGGAAGTCCAGATTTTCCTTTATTCTTAAATTAGCTTAAAAAAATTTTTTTTGACTGCTCTGGGTCTTCATTGCTGTTTGAGCCTTTTCTGGTTGTAGCACACAAGGGGCTACTCTCTAGTTGCTGTGCACTGGGCTTCTCATTGTGGTGGCTTCTCTTCTTGCAGGGCACAGGCTCTAGAATGTGGGCTCAGTAGTTGTGTTGCATGGGCTTAGTTGCTCTGAGGCATGTGGGATCTTCCCCAACCAGGGATCAAACCCATGTCCTCTGCATTGGCAGGTTTATTCTTAACCACTGGATTATCCAGGAAGCCCCACGTGTCCTTTTTTCCTGCCTTTTCTTTCAGTGCCAAGTTTCTTCTGAGGGTAACTGACATTCATGTCTTTAGTTCCCCATGCATTTCTTAACCTTTTTCCATTTTAGCATCTGTTTTTACTGTTAACATTTTCTGGGTCACCAATAACCTGCTTTTCAATAACCTGATTTCTCAACACTATCACATGCACTGAAATCTGCGGGCTTCTGTGACATTACATTTCCTCCATTTTCCTATGAAAGTGAAAGTGAAAGTCGCTCAGTCATGTCTGACTCTTTTTTTGTGTGTGTGTGTGTCTGACTCTTTGTGACCCCATGGACTATACAGTCCATGGAATTCTCCAGACCAGAATACTGAAGTGGGTAGCCTTTCTGTTCTCCAGGGGATCTTTCCACCCCAGAGATCAAACCCAGGTCTCCCACATTGCAGGTGGATTCTTTACCAACTGTGCTCTCAGGGAAGTCCCCTGATAATGGTTTTTCCATTATATCTCTCCATTCTGACCTCTCTGAGAAGTCTTTGTCTCTCATTTAGTTATTCTTCCTCTCACACATTAATTAGGTGCTCTTAAATAGTCTATCAAACTTCTGTCTTTTCCTACCTTGAAGATCTAATCGAACGATCACTTTTATCCAGAAAAACAATCTGAATATGAATTTCCAGTCAAACAAACCATTAGCACATCCAGGGTAGGAACAGTAGTTTACTATTCTTTTTTTTTTAATCTCAGTTCAGTTCAGTTGCTCAGTCATGCCTGACTCTTTGCAATCCCATGAATCGCAGCACGCCAGGCCTCCCTGTCCATCACCAACCCCCAGAGTTCACTCAGACTCACGTCCATCAAGTCAGTGATGCCATCCAACCATCTCATCCTCTGTCATCCCCTTCTCCTCCTGCCCCCAATCCCTCCCAGCATCAGAGTCTTTTCCAATGAGTCAACTCTTCACATGAGGTGGCCAAAGTACTGGAGTTTCAGCTTTAGCATCATTCCTTCCAAAGAAATCCCAGGGCTGATCTCCTTCAGAATGGACTGGTTGGATCTCCTTGCAGTCCAAGGGACTCTCAAGAGTCTTCTCCAACACCACAGTTCAAAAGCATCAATTCTTCGGTGCTCAGCCTTCTTCACAGTCCAACTCTCACATCCATACATGACCACTGGAAAAACCAAGTCCAGGTTAATTTAAAAAGATCCAATAAGTGTTAGATCAATTCAACATAATCTCACAAACTGATTCTCACAATAAACTTGACAATCCCCCAATATTCAGTTCTTTCTTTCCGTCTGCTGGTTATCTCTATACACTCTTAAAAATATAATTTGTCCTGGGTTCCCCTGGTAGTTCAGTGGTAAAGAATCTGCTTATCAATGTGAGGAAACATGGGTTCCTTCCCTGGTCCAGGAAGATCCCACATGTGGTGAAGCAACTAAGCCCATGAACTGTAGCCTGCCAAGCTCTTCTATCCAGGCAGGAATACTGGAGTGGGTTGCCATTTCCTCCTCCAGGGGATCTTCCTGACCTACAGATGGAACCTGAGTCTCTTATGTCTCCTGCATTGGCAGGCAGATTCTTTACCACTGTGCCACATGGGAAGCCCCAACTAAGCCCCTGCACCACAAATATTGAGCCTGTGCTGTAAGCCTGGGAGCCACAGCTACTGAACCTGCTGCCTAGAGCCTGTTCTCACCAAGAGAAGCCTGAGCACCACAACGAAGAGTAGCCCCCACGCACCACAACTAGAGAAAAGCATGCAAAGCAATGAAGACCCAGCACAGACATAAATAAATAAATAAAATTATATTTAAAATGTAATTTGCTGTAAACCTATCTTTTAATTCATTATCCTAATCTATTCATTTTTTAAAAATAAATATGGACTGAAAGACCACCAAGTACCATGCTAGCTGCTAGTGAACTGGTGAACAAAGATGCTGTGGTCCAGTTTCTTATCAGATTACCCTTTAAGGTAGTTCCTAATTACAATATTGCTACCATTTTTCGATATCTAGGCCTAAAAGGTTAAGATAACATATAACTTCTTCTCATTCATTGAACAAATCCTTAATAGTTTACCTTCCCAATAGCTCTAGTACAGCTGGATCACCGAGATATTCTCACAAATATTTTTCAATTTCCTCTTTTTCCAAACATATTCCTTGAGCCCCATTCCAAGTGCTTTAAATTCTGTTGAATACCTTCAGTGTTTTCCATTTCCCACTTCTCTGTTCACTTTGTGTGTTCAGAACCCATAGGCCAATATGCAGCATCCTTCTGGATCAGGCCCTGCCCACCTCTTTTGCAGCCACTCTCTTGTGTTGCTCTGTTTCATTTATATTTCCATTCCAAGCAGACTGGTCTCCTTGCTGCTCCCTGGGCACAGATTTCACTTTCTTACCTCTGTGCCTCTGCTCTTGCTCTGTGTTATGGGGAAATATTCGCTCCTTTTCTTTTCTTATTCATTGGAACCCCAGCTCAAATGCCTCTTTCTCTCTGACCCCTTTTATCTCTCTTCAACATAACCTCTTCTACTTGGAAACTGCTATAGGGATTTGTTGAAATCACTGAAATGTTTTCCTAGAGCTTTGTGATCATCTCTTGTTGTACTTGTCACATATTCTCTGCATTTATCTTTTCTGGTAGCAATATTAATGCATAAGACAAACAGCTCCAATTCAAATTACCTTTTCTATACAACATATCTTTTTTTTATTGCCCAAGTACATCAAGTTATTTTATACTGTTAGGTTTTTTTAATATACTCTTATGAGAGAATAACACAAAGAATATAGACTGCTCATCAAGTAACTGAGTCAGAACTCAGTATATAAATACTTTTAATAATCATCAGTCAGTTCAGTTCAGTTGCTCAGTCGTGTCCTACTCTTTGCGACCTCATGAATCGCAGCACGCCAGGCCTCCCTGTCCATCACCAACTCCCAGAGTTCACTCAGACTCATGTCCATCGAGTCAGTGATGCCACCCAGCCATCTCATCCTCTGTCATCCCCTTCTCCTCCTGCCCCCAATCCCTCCCAGCATCAGAGTCTTTTCCAATGAGTCAACTCTTCCCATGAGGTGGCCAAAGTACTGGAGTTTCAGCTTTAGCATCATTCCTTCCAAAGAAATCCCAGGGCTGATCTCCTTCAGAATGGACTGGTTGGATCTCCTTGTATCTTAATTACTCATAAACCCAGAAAGAAGTGCACTGTGGGCTTATAATGTTCCATGTTAGTCAGTTTATGGTTTTTAAAATTTACTTATTATTTCCTTTTGAATTCGGAAGATATTAAGAAGCCAGTATATACATTAAAGTGTTCAGGAATAAAGGAGAGTGATGTCTGCAATTCATTGCCTTGTGTGTTATGAAAATGTTACTGGTTATGAGTATACTGAAGGATAGATGGGAGTCATTTGTATTATTCTTGCAACTTCTTTGTTAGCTTGAAATTGCTTAATGATAAAATTTTTTTTAAATTAACCTGAAATATAAATATATTTCCTTCAAGTCTTTGTGTTGAAAGTAATGCCTAGGGAGTTCCTGTTGGCCCACTGGTTAGGTCTCTGTGCTCTCACTGCTGAAGGCCCTGGTTCAATCCCTGGTTGGGGAACTAAGACCCCACAAGGTGTTCAACTTGGCCGAAACAGAACAAAAAATACAGTATATTTATTCATCCTTAGAAATAATTTGGGTAGCTATTTATTTTTGCATCAGAAATAAATATTTTCCAACAAATACTGAGAACCTATTTTGTGCTAGGCCCTATTCAAGGTGCTGAGTATCGTTCCTGCCCTTATAGAGCTTATATTCTGTGAGGGAAGGAAAATGCTGAGAATAAACAAGCATACGATGGCATATCTGAAGATGATAAGGTTTAAAGTGATACATGAAGCAAAAACAACAGGAGGTTAGGGTTTGTGATAGTGTTCACCTGAGGAGAGAATCAGGGAAAGTAAAGGAGTGAGCCAAGAATGTAGCCAGTGGAAGTGGTGTCTAGATGGCGGAATAACAGGTATAAAGTCCTTACATGCTTACCATGTTCAGGAAGCAGCAAGGGGACTGGAAGAGCTAGTAGAGAATATGGAGATGGGAGAATGATTAGGGATAAGAAAATGATGAAGTAGTAGCAGTAGTTTAGTCACTAAGTCGCGTCTGACTCTTGCAACTCCAAGGACAGTAGCCTGCCAGGCTCCTCTGTCCATGAGATTCTCCAGGCAAGAATATTGGAGTGGGTTGACATTTCCTTCTTCAAGGGATCTTCCCAACCCAGGAATCGAGCCAGGGTCACCTGCATTGCAGGCAGACTGTTTACCAACTGAGCTATGAGACCAGCTCCCCAAAGATGCCTTATATTATTTTTTGGACAGAGCTCTATAAGCCAGACTCAGGCAAAGATAAATAACAGTCCATTTTGATCTTGGGAATGTTGGACAGAGGAGAAGAACTCTAAACCTCCCTGTTTGAATGATGTACTGGGTGCCAGATAATGTAAGACCTTACCAGACTTTGTAAGCTTATTGGCTTTTACTCCAAGTAAACCAGAAATGAATTGGAGGGTTTTGGGCAGGAAGTGAGATAATCTCATTTCTGAGGATAATTGTAGCTATGTTGTAGAAAACACTGTAAGATGGATAAGACAAAGTTGGTAAGTGACTTCTGAAGCTACTGTTATTATATAATCTGGTTGAGTTATATAATCTAGTGGCAGCTTGAAAACCAGGTTGCTATCTGCAGAGGTGAAGTGAAGAGTGGCTAAAATTTGAGACTATTCTGAAGATAGAGAAGACAGGACTTATTAATAGATGGGATGTTTGTAGTAATAGAAAGTGGCAAATCAAGGAAGATTCTAAAGCTTTTCACTAAGATGGGGAATACCGCATGGGGAAGAGACTTTGGAAAGGGAAACCAGAATTTCAGTTTGGGATATATTATGTTTGAGCTAACTTTGAGACATACAAAAGAATAATTTCACTAGGAACTTAGGTATATGAGCTTGGAGTTCAGGGGAGAGAACTATGTTAGAGAACAGATTTGGGGGTAATCAGTATATAGATGGTATTTAAAGTAATGAAACTGGATGAGATCCTCTAGTAAATGATGAAAAGATAAACAGATGTCTAAGCTTCAGAACATAAAAGAGGAGATTAAAAAAAAAGACGACAACAACAGAGAATGTAGAGTTCTGAGGACAGTGGTTGAAGGAGGAGAGAAGAACCAGTTTTGTCAAATGCAACTGATAGGTCAATTAATTTAAGGGCTGAGAATTCAGTTATGAAATGGGCAGGGGATGAACTACTGCTTTGATCAGAGGAGCTTTGGTGGAGTGATAAAAGTGGAAGGCCAGTAGGCTCAAGAAGAAGAGGAATTGAAGACAGTAGTGGATACAGTGGTTTCAAAGAGCTTCTCTGAGAAGGGGCACAGAGGATTGGGGAAGAGCTAGAAGGGACAGTGGGGTCAAGAGGGTTTGTTTTTTTTAATACACAGGAGAAATTATAAGAAGGATGTATATTGATGAAAATGATCAAGTAGAGAGGAAAATTAACAATGCTATGAGTGGAGGAATTGCAGAAACTATGTTCTTGAGGAAGTGAAAGTGTTAGTCGCTCAATTGTGTCTGACTCTTTGTAACCCCATGGACTGTAACCCGCCAGGCTCCTCTGTCCATGGGATTTTCCAGACAGGAATACTGGAGGGGGTTGCCATTTCCTTCTCCAGGGGATTTTCCCAACCCAGGGATCGAACCCAGGTCTCCTGCATTGCATGCAGACTCTTTACCATCTGAGCCACCAGGGACACTCTTGAGGGGATGAAGGGGAATGGAATCCACAGACAAGTGAGCAAGGTGGCTGCAGCCAGCTTTTCCATAGTAACCAGAGGAAAGGTGAAATACGTGAGCAGAGGAATAAGCTGGCAGAGAGGAAAAGAGTGCTTATGAAATCTCTCTTCTAATTTCTTTTATTCTTTCAGTGAAATGGAAAGCAAGGACGTCCTCTGAGAGTGAGATGAGGCAGGAAGTGTTGGAGATTTTAGAGTAGAAAAGAAAGTGTAAGATAATCATCCAGTAGAGAAAGTAAATGTCTGAGCGAAACATGTTATTATTAACATAATATATTAGTATAAAATATTACTAAACATAATAATACACTAACTAGATTAAGGGTATGTAAGGTCACAAATTTAAATTCAGACCAGTCTCTGTTTTTCAGCCACTGTCAGCTGTGCAGGTGTCACAATATAGACTGAACAATGGGTTTCACCAAGGTTGAGGTTGCCATGTGAATACTACAGATATAGTATTCAAAAAGGGGCAAGGTATGCAGGGATGTGATTATCATTATGGACTGTGGAAGTTAAACCAGATAAAGTGTGAAGGGAGGGCACAAAGGGGCAGTGAAGAATCAAATGGATCTGGGATCAGAGGTTTGCAGAGCTATTGGATCAAGTGACTAAAGTGAGTGAGGTAGAAAGTTAGGAAATGCTAGGATGTTTGAATCTGAGATTTTAGAGGATATGCAGTTATTAAGAATAACAGTAAGACTCTTGAGAGTCCCTTGGACTGCAAGGAGATCCAACCAGTCCATCCTAAAGGAGATTAGTCCTGGGTGTGAAAGGTTGTTGTTGAATCACACGAAGACACCGGGATTCTTGGCCCCCAGAGGAGAAGAATTCAATCCGGGGCCAGAGACAAGGCTTGATCGCTCAGAGCTTTTGTGTAGTAAAGTTTTATTAAAGTATAAAGGAGATAGAGAAAGCTTCTGATATAGAAATCAGAAGGGGACAGAAAGAGTACCCGCTTGCTAGTGTTAACAATGAAGTTATATACTCTCCAATGAATCCAAAGAATGTCTGGAGGTTGTAAAGACCTCATCAGACCTACTCCCATAATTTACATTTTAAGATAACAGAAGGTTTAATCCAGAGACTGTCCTCAGGCAGGATACATTATTGTTATATAATCCTAAGGAATGTGGAGAAAGAAAAAGTTTGTCCTTTCTTCCTCCTTGAGAATTCCAGACCCCTCTCTCCTTGGGAACCCCTAGACTCCTTATCAACCTGCCTAGGAACTGACTCTCTCAGGTGTTCATTGGAAGGACTGATGCTGAAGCTGAAACTCCAATACTTTGGCCACCTCATGCAAAGAGTTGACTCATTGGAAAAGACCCTGATGCTGGGAGGGATTGGGGGCAGGAGGAGAAGGGGATGACAGAGGATGAGATGGCTGGATAGCATCACTGACTTGATGGACATGAGTTTGGGTGAACTCCAGGAGTTGGTGATGGACAGGGAGGCCTGGCTTGCTGCCATTCATTGGGTCTCAAAGAGTTGGACATGACTGAGCGACTGAACTGAACTGAACTGAAGAATGACAATGTCTAGGGGCATATCCACGTGAGTAGGTGGCTGAAGTAAGATTAAAGGACATGATCATTGGAGTAGAAGAGGCCATGGTACTGTGAGTTCAGAATGTTGGAAGGATCATTTTCATGGATATTTGAATCTTTAACACCTGTGAGGGTGAGTGATCTGCAAATCCACAGATGATGACAGCAAGGAGAGACAGCAGTTGAAATGCTTTGAGGGCAGGAACTTCAAAGCTGGAGTGTTCCAGGAGGGAGAAGAATGTTCTGAAAGTGACTCAATTTATCTCCAGACCTTGTGTTATAGGAGGTGTGGAAAGTAAGCATGTCATACTGAGGGAGACACAGAGTTCTCAGGGAAAGACCAAATTTCAGTTAGAGTAACAAGATGCAGGGACCTTGAAAAGATTAAGGATATACACTTTCTCTGTCTCTGTTCAATGCAGATTCCTTTTAAAAATTAAGAAAAAAGTTTTAAAAAAGAGAGATTAAGAAGAGTACCTTCTACTGCAAACTGCCTGTCTTTTAAGAATGTTGCCACCCATCATTTACTACATTAGCTGGAGACTAAATGTTTATGAAGTAATCTCCCTTAAAAAGCATAGATTTTTTTTGTAATAGAAATTTCAGTTGCATGCTCTAATGAACTGTAATGTAAGACATATGAGCTAATTAATCTAGAAGGCTGATACAAGAACAAGATTTTTTTGGTAGCCAATCAGATTCTCTGTGTATGATTATCTGAACAGATAAGGATCAGTATTATGTAAATAAAACAGGAATAGCAAGATACTTGAATACATAGTTGTCTCACCTAAAAGTAGTTTCTTTTTTTTCCAAATGAGGATAATCACAATTACATGGATTGGTTTTCAAATAAGACTTCTGAAGACAGATGACTTCTTTTAGATTTTAAAAAAATCTCAATTTCATACACACAGCAACTTGAAGGGATCACAAGGAAATTATTTTGAGTGAAAAAAGCCAACGCTGCTTTGGTTCCATTTTTATAATATTCTTGAAATAACACAATTATAAAGATGGGAACAGGTTAAGGGTTAGGAATTGGAGGGAAGGGTGAGTATGGCTACAACAGGTAGCAAGAAGGAAACTTGTGGCTATGAAACAGTTCTGTATTTGATTGTGGTGGTAGTTACCTGAAGCTACACATGAGATAAAATTGCATAGACCCATACACACACACACACATCTGTGTGTAAATGATGACATCTGAATAAGCTCTATGGATGATACTATTGTCAACTTCCTGGTTCTGTTACTGTACCATAGTTACACAAGTGTCAATAATAGGTGAGGAAGAAGGAAAGATTCATGGAGGTTTCCCTGTATATTTATGCGCAACCTCATGTGGAAATACAAAAGTAAAAGTTTACAAAAGTCCTGCTAGCTTTCCCAAGAAACACAAAAACCAAGAAATCATAAGAATCAATGGATGCATGATATAGAAATAAAATAGTGGGTCATGGGTGAAGAATGGTATGAAATTCAAGAGTAACTTTTAAAGAAGTCTTCCTATTTTCACATTGTTTAACAGAAACAGTTGACTGCTATTCCAATTGACTTTCCTATATTTAAGAAACTAGGAAATTACTTTTAATACTTTCCACAAATTTTTATTTTCTTGGCTCCAAAATCAATGCAGATGGTAACGGCAGCCATGAAATTAAAAGGCACTTGCTCCTTAGAAGAAAAAAGATGACAAACTTAGACAGCATATTAAAAAGCAGAGACATTACTTTGCCAATAAAGGTCTGTCTAGTCAAAGCTATGGTTTTTCCAGTAGTCATGTATGGATGTGAGAGTTGGACCATAAAGAAAGCTGAGCACCGATGCTTTTGAACTGTGGTGTTGGAGAAGACTCTTGAGAGCCCCTTGCACTACAAGGAACTCAAACCAGTCAATCCTAAAGGAAATAAATCCTGAATATTCCTTAGAAGGACTGAGGCTGAAGCCAAAACTCCAATATTTTGGCCACCTGATGCAAAGAACTGACTCATTAGAAAAGATGAAGGCAGGTGGAGAAGGGGATGACAGAGGATGAGACAGTTGGATGGCATCACTGTCTCGATGGACATGAGCAAGGTCCTGGAGTTGGTGATGGACCGGGAAGCCTGGTGTACTGCAGTGCATGAGGTTTCAGAGTTGGACACGACTGAGTGACTGACAAATTTGTCTCATCAACCCATCTACTGAGTTTTTTTGCTACACTCTTGACATGATTGTCTTTGGAAATGGCTTCCATACAATATATGTTTCAATACAGAAGAACTGTTAATGCTTCTTTTAGCAGATAAGGATAGTGATATGGTCCATTGCTTTTGTTTTTGCCTTGGGTGTTTGGAAGTTCAGAGCTAATGCATAAGAAATACAAAAAGATTTTCAGAGCAAAAGGGCTAAAACCCTAAATACAAAAAGTTCAGAGCAAAAGGAATTACTTTCATACATAAGTACATAAATAAGATAAAGATTTTCAAAATGTCATTAGAGGTAAATGAGGAGTACTCTGTCACTTACCCTGACTTTGGTTCTTCTGTGGCCCTCTCAATTTCAGTCTTTCAGGAATTAACCTTATCTTGTTACCACCTCTAATGTGCATTTGACTTTAGCCAGCTTATTTCTTATTTCCAGAGCAGCTTGCCTCTGTTCAGCCCTCTTCCAACTCAGAATATCTCTCTGAGAAAATAATCTTTTTAGTTTCATGAGTTACCTAAAGGAGAAATGGGGAAAGATATCTATAGCAGGTCCAGGTCCTAAGAAAGAGTGCAGCTTTTCTTAAGGCAACCTATTACTAACATGTTCACAAGACTATGTGCTAGTGTTTGGGTGAAGTTATTTATTTAAATTCTTACAATTATAGTATTCAGAAGGGAAGATCTGAAGAGAAAGAATCTGCTTAACTTCATGCAACTGGTCAGGAATGGAATCAAGGGCCTACAGTACACCTTCAGTGAATTTTTTCAAATATTTCATGTGATTTGGAGATGAATTGTTCATATGCATACACATGATGCTAATAAGTTGTGTAATAATTTTTAAATGAAAGGAATAATTATACTTTGAGATTTAATTGTAATAAAACTAGTCTTTGAAAATATGCTGCAATAATGGGGAAATTATATCTAAATTTAAATCTACATTTTCATCAATATCAATTTTTTCTGTTTATATACTTTAAAAGACCCCATATAATTAAGCACTATTATGTAAAGAACCTTTCATTATAAAATGTTTTCTATGTCCTTGTGGATAGCAGACGATAACAATAATTTACATTATCCACTGCTTTTATCGTTTCTCAAATATACTCATTCGGTATTCACAAAAACCAAGTGAAATAAGAAAAAATTGGTTTTGCCATCATTTTGTAGCTTAGTAAACTGGCCAGAGGCTTCCCTGGTGGTCCTGCGGTTAAGAATCCACCTGCCAATGCAGGGGATACAGGTTTCATCCTTGGTCAAGGAACTAGGATCCTACCTGCCCCAGGGCATCTAAGCCCAGGTGTCACAACTATTGAACCTGCGCTCTAGAGGCTGTGTGCTGGAATGAGAGAAGCCCACACGCCACAACTAGAGTAGCCCCAGGTCACTGCAACTAGAGAAAGCTGGCACAGCGACAAAGACCCAGTGCAACCGAAAAGAAAGAAATACTTAATTACACAAAGACCTGTTGTTCTGTGAAAACAAACAAGCAAAAACTGGTTATGGCCATAACCAGTGGCAATTAGAACCCAAGTCTTCTGATGTTGAATTTAATGTTCCTCTGACTAAATCAAGTCAACTAATGTTGCTTAACCACCTGTAATGGAACAAGTTGTATCACCAGACTTTTTGCCACTCCATTCATAGGACCTGGCATATCTAAGGTGTAGGAGAATACAGTCCAAGATGAATGTGGACCCTAGAAGTACACTTTATATCTGGCAATATTTATTACTTACTCTTACTTCAATTATGGAGCAAGGTGTTATTCAAAATAGAAAATATTTTTTTCAGAAAGGATTTTATAAAAATGACATCAAACATTCAGATACTATATAGGGCTATTTAATGACAGTAGGGTTTTAGCTTCTGTCATATCTATAAATTATGTGAGAGGGCTCACCCAAAGTTTCTTTGCATGAGGAGCTAGAAGCTCCTGGGGTACTCAATAAGGAAAAAATGGAGTCTCACGCCACACATTGGTTAAATAAGAAAGCCTAGGTTTGCTGTTTGGGGGATGGAAGGAAGGATGGTTCTGAGTCCTACATGATGCCTATTCCTTGATTTGGTTCCTTACTCTAGCCCCACTAAATGAACGCATGCACCCTAGGGTATGTCCACCCTAGTGTCCACCCTTATGGAACTGTTATGCAAACTAGCACAACTAGAAAAAGCACCTCCTTTTGGCAGGTGCACCAGGGCTCCCCTGGTGGCTCAGACAATAAAGAATCTGCTCTGAATGCAGGTGACCTGGGTTTGATCCCTGGGTCAGGAAGATGCCCCAGACAAGTGAATGGCTACCCACTGGGAATGGTTACCCACTCCAGTATTTTGCCTGGAGAATTCCATGGACAGAGGAGCCTGGCAGACTACTGTCCATGGGGCTGCAAAGAGTCAGATACAACTAACACTTTCACCTTTTATTATTTTTTTTGCAGATGCAGTCCTAGGAGCTCAGGGCTCAGTGGCCTATCAAGATAAAGTAGTCTTTGTGGGAAGAAAAAGCCTTCTCCTCTAAGGACATGAAGCCCTTTACGAGTGAGTTGGCCCACAGTGCAAGAACTAACAACTACTCAGCTCTTACATTTGGGCACAAATGTACAGTCATGTAGTGCTCCACACCTGAACAAAACCTGTGCTGTGCTAAGTCACTTCAGTCCTGTCTGACTCTGTGCAACTCTATGGACTATAGCCCTCCAGGCTCTTCTGTCCAGGGGATTCTCCAAGCAAGAATACTGGAGCCGGTTGCCATTGGCTTCTCCAGGGGATCTTCCCAACCCAAGGATCGAACCTGCGTCTCTTACATCTCTTGCATTGGCAGGCAAGTTCTTTACCACTAGTGCAACCTGGGAAGCCTAATTTCATTTAAACTGTAAAATACTGACGACGAGAGTAGTAGTGTATACGGACTCTTTAATAACATTTAACGTAAGGGGAGAATGGCATTCAGTTCAGTTCAGTTCAGTTCAGTCGCTCAGTCGTGTCCGACTCCTTGCAACCCCATGAATCGCAGCACACCAGGCCTCCCTGTCTATCACCAACTCCCGGAGTTCACCCAGACTCACATGCATTGAGTCAGTGATGCCATCCAGCCATCTCATCCTCTGTCGTCCCCTTCTCCTCCTGCCCCCAATCCCTCCCAGCATCAGAGTCTTTTCCAATGAGTCAACTCTTCGAATGAGGTGGCTGAAGTACTGGAGTTTCGGCTTTAGCATCATTCCTTCCAAAGAAATTCCAGGGCTGATCTCCTTCAGAATGGACTGGTTGGATCTCCTTGCAGTCCAAGGGACTCTCAAGAGTCTTCTCCAACACCACAGTTCAAAAGCATCAATTCTTCGGCGCTCAGCCTTCTTCACAGTCCAACTCTCACATCCATACATGACCACAGGAAAAACCATAGCCTTGACTAGACGAACCTTTGTTGGCAAAGTAATGTCTCTGCTTTTGAATATGCTGTCTAGGTTGGTCATAACTTTCCTTCCAAGGAGTAAGCATCTTTTAATTTCATGGCTGCAGTCACCATCTGCAGTGATTTTGGAGCCCCCCAAAATAAAGTCTGACACTGTTTCCACTGTTTCCCCATCTATTTCCCATGAAGTGATGGGACCGGATGCCATGATCTTCATTTTCTGAATGTTGAGCTTTAAGCCAACTTTTTCACTCTCCACTTTCACTTTCATCAAGAGGCTTTTGAGTTCCTCTTCACTTTCTGCCATAAGGGTGGTGTCATCTGCATATCTGAGGTTATTGATATTTCTCCCGGCAATCTTGATTCCAGCTTGTGCTTCTTCCAGTCCAGCATTTCTCATGATGTACTCTGCAAAGAAGTTAAATAAGCAGGGTGACAATATACAGCCTTGACGTACTCCTTTTCCTATTTGGAACCAGTCTGTTTTTCCATGTCCAGTTCTAACTGTTGCTTCCTGACCTGCATATAGATTTCTCAAGAGGCAGATCAAGTGGTCTGGTATTCCCATCTCTTTCAGAATTTTCCACAGTTTATTGTGATCCACACAATCAAAGACTTTGGCATAGTCAATAAAGCAGAAATTGATGTTTTTCTGGAACTCTCTTGCTTTTTCAATGATCCAGCGGATATTGGCAATTTGATCTCTGGTTCCTCTTCCTTTTCTAAAACCAGCTTAAACATCTGGAAGTTCATGGTTCACATATTGCTGAAGCCTTGCTTGGAGAATTTTGAGCAATACTTTACTAGTGTGTGAGATGAGTGCAATTGTGCAGTAGTTTGAGCATTCTTTGGCATTACCTTTCTTTGGGATTGGAATGAAAACTGACCTTTTCCATTCCTGTGGCCACTGCTGAGTTTTCCAAATGTGTTGGCATATTGAGTGCAGCACTTTCACAGCATCATCCTTTAGGATTTGAAATAGCTCCACTGGAATTCCGTCACCTCCACTAGCTTTGTTCATAGTGATGCTTTCTAAGGCCCACTTGATTTCATGTTCAAGAATGTCTGGCTCTAGGTCTGTGATCACAGCATCGTGATTACCTGGGTCGTGAAGATCTTTTTTGTACAGTTCTTCTGTGTATTCTTGCCATCTCTTCTTAATATCTTCTGCTTCTGTTAGGTCCATACCATTTCTATTCTTTTTCCAGCCCTTCTTTGCAGGAAATGCTCCCTTGGTATCTCTAATTTTCTTGAAGAGATCCCTAGTCTTTCCCATTCTGTTGTTTTCCTCTATTTCTTTGCATTGATCGCTGAAGAAGGCTTTCTTATCTCTCCTTGCTATTCTTTGGAACTCTGCATTCAGATGTGTATATCTTTCCTTTTCTCCTCTGCTTTTCACTTCTCTTCTTTTCACAGCTATTTGTAAGGCCCCCCCAGACAGCCATTTTGCTTTTTTGCATTTCTTTTCCACGGGGATGGTCTTGATCCCTGTCTCCTGTACAATGTCACGAACCTGATTCCATAGTTCATCAGGCACTCTATCTATCAGATCTAGGCCCTGAAATCTATTTCTCATTTCCACTGTATAATCATAAGGGATTTGATTTAGGTCATACCTGTATGGTCTAGTGGTTTTCCCTACTTTCTTTGATTTAAGTCTAAATTTGGCAATAAGGAGTTCATGATCGGAGCCACAGTCAGCTCCTGGTCTTGTTTTTGCTGACTGTATAGAGCTTCTCCATCTTTGGCATTGGCTCCTACTTAAAAAAAAAAAAAAAAAAAAAAAAAACTAATTATTTTTGGTTGTGCTGGGTCTTCGTTGCTGCATGGGCTTTTCTGTAGCTGTGGTAAGTGGGGGCTACTCTTCCCTGAGGTGTGCAGCCTTCTCACTGCAGTGGTATCTTTTGTTGTAGAGCTCGGGCTCTAAGGGCATTCGGGCTTCAGTAGTTCCGGCACATGAGTTCAGTTGTTGCAGCTCCCAGGCTCTAGAGCACAGGCTCAATAGTTGTGGCACATGGGCTTAATCACTCCGAGGCATGTGGGACTGTCCATGGATCAAATCCATGTTCCCTGCATTGGCAGGTGGATTTTTTATCAGTGAGCTACCAGGGAAGTCCTGGCTCATGCATTTTAAACTAAAACTATGTTGCACTGAAAATATAAAAGACTTCAATGACTCAATAGGGGCAGGAGATGATGGTGCCCAGCTGACATGCCCAAATGCACCAGATGCACAGTGGCAAATTGTGAGTGTCCACCAGACATGCTAGTGCCCACTGGGTACTGGTGGAAGGTGGCAAGGGCACAACAGATTTGGTAGCATCCAGCAGGTGCTACCATGCTAAGGTGTCCAGTAAGGCAGTTATGAAGCTTGGCAGGAAGGACATGCATATGCCTCTGGAGTTCCCTGAGGAGCCCCAGAACATTGCTGAGGGCAGAGTGGGGGGAATACCCCCCTAAGTAGGAGCTTGGAGGTCTTGTCTTAAGGTGATGGTGGTAGAGGAAGAGACATTAGTGAGATTTGGCTTTCTGCTGTTATTGTCTGTCCATCTGTTCCTACAATCTGGTAGAAAGCCTGGAGTAACTTAGGTTTCACAGATAAAACATTAGAGATACACTGTATAATGAAGCCTATCCTTAATATCTTGCTTGAGGTCAAACATTTAAAAAAATTTAGAAAAAAAATGTGACCTGGTGTTATTCCTATAGGAATGCTGTAACTTTTTTTTTTTTTAAACAAAGAAAGTGGAGTTTTGTACTTTTGTACAGTTCAGTTCAGTTCAGCTGCTCAGTCATGTCTGACTCTTTGTGACCCCATGAACCACAGCACGACAGGCCTCCCTGTCCATCACCAACTTCCAGAGTCCACCCAAACCCATGTCCATTGAGTCAGTGATGCCATCCAACCATCTCATCCTCTTGTCGTCCCCTTCTCCTCCTGCCCTTAATCTTTCCCAGAATCAGGGTCTTTTCAAATGAGTCAGCTCTTTGCATCAGATGGCCAAAGTATTGGAGTTTCAGCTTCAACATCAGTCCTTCAAGTGAACACCCAGGACTGATCTCCTTTAGGATGGACTGGTTTGATCTCTTGCAGTCCAAGGAACTCTCAAGAATCTTCTCCAACACCACAGTTCAAAAGTATCAATTTTTTGGTGCTCAGCTTTCTTTATAGTCCAACTCTCACATCCACATATGACTACGGGAAAAACCACAGCCTTGACTAGATGGATGTTTGTTGACAAAGTAATGTCTCTGCTTTTTAATATGCTGTCTAGTTTAGTCATAACTTTCCTTTCAAGGAGTAAGCGTCTTTTAATTTCATGGCTGCAATCACCATCTGCAGTGATTTTGGAGCCCCCTAAAATAAAGTCAGCCACTGTTTCCACTGTTTCCCCATTTATTTGCCATGAAGTGGTGGGACTGGATGCCATGATCTTAATTTTCTGAATGTTGGGCTTTAAGCCAACTTTTTCACTCTCCTCTTTCACTTTCATCAAGAGGCTCTTTAGTTCTTCTTCGTTTTCTGCCATAAGGATGGTGTCATCTGCATATCTGAGGTTTTTGATATTTCTCCGAGCAATCTTGATTCCAGCCTGTGCTTCTTCCAGCCCAGCGTTTCTCATGATGCACTCTGCATATAAGTTAAATAAGCAGGGTGACAATATACAGCCTTGATGTATTCCTTTTCCTATTTGGAACCAGTTTGTTGTTCCATGCCCATTTGTAACTGTTGCTTCCTGACTGGCATACTGACCTCATTTCTCAAGAGGCAGGTCAGGTGGTCTGGTATTCCCATCTCTTTCAGAATTTTCCACAGTTTATTGTGATCCACACAGTCAAAGGCTTTGGCATAGTCAATAAAGCAGAAATAGATGTTTTTCTGGAACTCTCTTGCTTTTTTGATGATCCAGAGGATGTTGGCAATTTAATCTCTGGTTCCTCTGCCTTTTCTAAAACCAGCTTGAACATCTGGAAGTTCATGGTGCACGTATTGGTGAAGCCTGGTTTGGAGAATTTTGAGCATTACTTTACTAGCGTGTGAGATGAATGCTAAGCCATGCCGTGTGGGGCCATCCAAGATGGATGGGTCATGGTGGAGAGGTCTGACAGAATGTGGTCCACTGGAGAGGGGAATGGCAAACCACTTCAGTATTCTTGCCTTGAGAACCCCATGAACAGTATGAAAAGGCAAAATGATAGGATACTGAAAGAGGAACTCCCCAGGTCAGTAGGTGCCCAATATGCTACTGGAGATCAGTGGAAAAATAACTCCAGAAAGAATGAAGGGATGGAGCCAAAGCAAAAACAACACCCAGTTGTGGATGTGACTGGTGATAGAAGCAAGGTCTAATGCTGTGAAGAGCAATATTGCATAGGAACCTGGAATGTTAGGTCCATGAATCAAGGCAAATTGGAAGTGGTCAAACAGGAGATGGCAAGAGTGAATATCAACATTCTAGGAATCAGCGAACTCAAATGGACTGGAATGGGTGGATTTAACTCAGATGACCATTATATCTACTACTGTGGGCAGGAATTCCTTAGAAGAAATGGAGTAGCCATCATAGTCAACAAAAGAGTCTGAAATGCAGTACTTGGATGCAATCTCAAAAACGACAGAATGATCTCTGTTCGTTTCCAAGACAAATCATTCAATATCACTTTTGTACAAGCCACATTCAAATAATCCTGTGATTCATTCTTAATGTAAGAAGAAATTATCCTCCACACCCCATAAATAGCTTTAATAAAAGTATGCTAGCTGAACAGGTGCAAATTGACAAGGAAACTATAGTGGGGTCACTGTGTAAGTGATGAGTAAATAGAAATTAACTGACTGCTCAATTTCAGTGAAGAAGAAAATGACTTTTTGGGAGGTGAGAAAACCACTTAGAAAAGTTCTTTTGGTATTTGATGTAGTGATTAATTTTGCAGAAAGATGGCATGCCCCTATACAGAGGCAGTGCTATAGCTGTGTAGCTAGCATCGTCTTTTTATATGAAGGAGGCAGGATAGCAAAGAATTATGGTCCAAAAATAACTGTTTTAAGTGGGCTGGCCTTGATGGGATGCAGGCAGGAAACAGCTTGACTCAGTCTCACCACTCTCCTTTGGAGAGTCTCTCTGTTGAATATCTTCCCTCCTGGATCAAATCTTTCATCATTTACATAATGAAATTTCCAGTCACTGTTAGGTAGTAAAAACATTCCTGTTACTTTAATGCCTATTAAAGCATTTCTTAAAAGCATATACACCATTCTTCCCCCCCCCCCCCCCCAAATTTTACTCAATATAGTTTTCTACTTCTCATTACGTAAAACATGAGTAGTAGAGTTAAACTGGAAGTTCTGGAAAATGACCCTTTCATTTGTTGACTTTGTCCCTTGTCTGATGGAACACGTCTTGGATTAGAGGAGTCTTCCTGACAGAGAACATCTCCAGTTAATAAGTGATTTAATGGCTGTCCTGTTCCAAAATAGCACTATTAAAGGGAACCACCAGTGCATTTGCTTTACATAATTAGAGCTTGCAAGGTGAGATAATAAGTGCCAGTAATTAAGTAAATTGGGGTCTTTTTTCTTGGAGGAGCACTTTTATTCTACTTCTGGAAGCACGTTAATCCCTCGTTCACTCTCGACTTCAAAGGCTTGGGTCATTGCAATGACATTCTTAGATCTGCTTGCAGTCTTCTGCACATTCAGCTCTGCTCTCTTGCTGTGCCACAGGGAGTCTCTAGAGACCAACTCGAATTTCTCCTTTCAGGCAGGCCATTTTCATGACATTCGAGGTATTTGTTAAGAGGCCAATTCTTATATTTACCTTTCTAAAATTATTTTAGACCTGTCAATACAGTGACATGCATCTTTAGGATGACAGACAACCAAATAAAAGCTCAGATAAAAGCCATGATCATTCACTCCCTAATATCTTTTATATTAAATTCTGAAAGAAATTTTCAGAAAGAACTCACCACAAATATTTAAAGAAAAGTTAAGTGAAGAAATCAAAGATATTGCTGTGATACACACACACATACATATAAAAAGAGCTTATGTTAATTATTGATAATTATTTGATATATATGTTAGGTATTTAGAATAGGAAAAAGGAGTCCAAAATGGCTGTGACTAAAAGACAAAGAAGGGGGAAAGGCCATGAAAATGGAGCAAAAGAAAACCTATGGACTGGAGTGAGAACTTCAGGTGAAATAAACATGGCCCCTTCTTGGCTAGCCCAGTTTGCATAGGGCAGGCTCAAGGTGGGTAGGAGACAAACGTATAAAAGGAGGAAGCCAAGATGGATTGAGGCTTCTCCTTTGGGGTCAGCCCATCCTCATGCCTTGAGGGTATACTATCCTTTATTTGCCACATAAAACTGAGCTGTAACCAAGTTGTAACACAGGTCCACCAATTCAAATCAATGAGCGAGAACCAAGAAAATTACACAATCCCCTGACATATCTGGTGCCATTTCTCGGATTTAACCTGGCTGAAATAACCTTAGGTCGCCTCCGTGAGGCGGAGGCCAAGCACAGCAGAACACCAACTCAGCAAAACCTCACGTGATGGAAGCTGAACGCAGCACAGTGGAAGTGACAAGAAGCCCAGAGTGCTGGAAACCGGGACAACAAAAACAAACTCAGCAGAAAGCTTGCGCGGCTCAGTCTCAGATTCTAGAAGACCTCTGGTTAAGGTAGGAGGTCCTCGCCCCTATGCTGGAAAAACATATGGCTAACAAAATCTTAATTCCTTTACAATCTCTTGTATCTTGTTTTCTCAAACCCTCTGTGATCAGGCAAGTGGCAGTGGTTGCAACTGAGGGACTCTAGCAGGGGCTACTCCCCAGTGTGTCCCGAAGGCTCCACTATCTGCTGCATCTTATTATCTGTTGTCCAAGTGGGTGAGAGTTCTTCTGTCCTTAATCTTCTTTGTGCCAAGGATCAGGCCAATGAAGACTGTGAGCACAGGTCAGGTATTTAGCAGATTTTTTCAGCAGGTTATGAAGGGGATTTCTCTGCACATTTTCCCCACTGCTTTTTCATCCCATCCTTCAGCTCTTCTCTCCATCTATGCTACTGCTTACAAAGTATTGGGCAGGTCATCATCTTTCCATTTCTGAACGTTGTGTTTGAAACTGTTTACCTAAGATTGGGACTCAAACCCATGTGGCAGGGACTCTGTACTATGCTTAGTCAGTCAGTTGTATCCAACTGGGACTTGAGCCCAGCCAAAACCCATGGTGCCTGGTTTCAGGACCTAATGAAGCTCAGATCCTTGATGTCTCATTGCAAAAAAATTCAGTGAGAGACATAGGTAAGAGGTACATTTGTTTGGAGTCAGAGAGAAGCACAGTTCACAGAGTGTGTGCCATTGCTGAGGGTGTATGCTGTGGCCATGAAATGTGGTGTGGTTAGCTTTGTGGGCTGGGTAATGAGTTGGAGGATCATTCCAACAATTGGGGAACCACCCACTCCTTGGTCTTTTGATAGTGCCTTGGAACTGTCATGGTGCCTCTGGGCATGTCATTTAGCTTGTAGATTGAGAATCAAGGTTTAGTTGAACTTGACTTGTCTGTCATCTTGGACCCATTTGATTTTAATTGGTTTATGTTATGCTCTTGGGCTATGTCATTCTTTCAAAACTTGTGCCCTGCCCTCTTCCCTCCTGTTTCATGCTCTTTTCCTGAGCCCCGTCAGGGCTCACAATGTTGCCTCTACAATCTTCTGAAGGGACAACCAGAAAATAGCTAGCCTTTGGGAGGGAAATACTGTATAATATAATATCTGTATATATATATACATATATATATGTATATATATACATATATATAATATAATATAATATACTGTATAATATAATATAATATCCAATCTCTCTAGAGATTCAGGCCTTCATCTTCCATGTTCTCTACAATGTGTGTGTCAACAGCACCTCTCAGTGGACTCACTAGGGCAGGTGACAGGCACACAATGCCTGCTAGAAGTCCACCTGTTGGTGGCACCTTCAAGGGCAATTGGGCTTCCAGGGATAATGTTTGCCACTTTGGGTGTTAGCCCTGTAGGCCGTTTGGGCCCAAACCCTTACCACCCTTCTCCTAAAGTTACAAACATACCCCTGGATCAAATCCCCACTCCACTTTTATGGAACATCTGGTCTGTTGCCTCTTATTGATTTGTTCTTAAGCCACTTACTAACTCCTACAACCAGGACCATGCCCCTTGTAGGCAACATCACTCCACCCTACTTATTATTAAAATACTCTTAATGCCCCTAACAGGACTAGAAAACCCACTCCTTTGTCATTCAGTTCAGCTCAGATCAGTCACTCAGTCATGTCTAACTCTTTTCAACCCCATGAATCACAGCATGCCAGGCCTCCCTGTCCATTACTAACTCCTGGAGTTCACTCAGACTCACATCCATCGAGTCAGTGATGCCATCCAGCCATCTCATCCTCTGTCGTCGCCTTCTCCTCCTGCCCCCAATCCCTCCCAGCATCAGAGTCTTTTCCAATGAATCAGCTCTTTGCATGAGGTGGCCAAAGTACTGGAGTTTCAGCTTTAGCATCATTCCTTCCAAAGAAATCCCAGGGCTGATCTTCAGAATGGACTGGTTGGATCTCCTTGCAGTCCAAGGGACTCTCAAGAGTCTTCTCCAACACCACAGTTCAAAAGCATCAATTCTCCTGTGCTCAGCTTTCTTCACAGTCCAACTCTCACATCCATACATGACTACTGGAAAAACCATAGCCTTGACCAGATGGACCTTTGTTGGCAAAGTAATGTCTCTGCTTTTGAATATGCTATCTAGGTTGGTCATAACTTTCCTTCCAAGGAGTAAGTGTCTTTTAATTTCATGGCTGCAGTCACCATCTGCAGTGATTTTGGAGCCCCCCAAAATAAATTCTGACACTATTTCCACTGTTTCCCCATCTATTTCCCATGAACTGATGGGACCAGATGCCATGATCTTAGTTTTCTGAATGCTGAGCTTTAAGCCAACTTTTTCACTCTCCTCTTTCACTTTCATCAAGAGACTTTTTAGTTACTCTTCACTTTTCCTGTAATATTTTCTACCCCCACAGCAATCAAGTTTCCAGGACATGACTCCTGGATTCACTACTCATAAGTCAAGCCATGAAAGAAAGCAGAAGAGGACATTCAGTACACCTGTGAGCCCCTGGGAGCTCTCAGAAACCTATATAGGACTACAAATGTGTGCCATTCAGATAAACACCCCCAAAATTAAGTTTCTGGGGATAACTTTTCTCAGGATAGCTCTAAAGAGCCAACATAACTTGGCAGGGATTGTATTCCAACATAGATAGGAGATAGATCTCCTGATCCCTGAACAAGGAGGGTCTTGAGCCATCTTGAATGAGACATGTTGTTTCTGGGTAAGTACTTCTGCTAAGTTAAAGAAAGTCTCACAGTCCTCAAGATAAACATTCAAATCCTACGGAATATCAAAGAATGAGCTGGAGAGTTCTCAGGGTGGCTACAATCTCTCTTTGAGGGATCCTTCTCCTGGCAAGGCGGGGGGGGGCGGGGATTTGGAGTTGGCTGAAGCTGAAACTCCAATACTTTGCCACTTCATGCGAAGAGTTGACTCATTGGAAAAGACCCTGATGCTTTGAGGGATTGGGGGCAGGAGGAGAAGGGGAAGACAGAGGATGAGATGGCTGGATGGCATCACTGACTCGATGGACATGAGTTCGAGTGAACTCCAGGAGTTGGTGATGGACAGGGAGGCCTGGAGTGTTGTGATTCATGGGGTCACAAAGAGTCAGACATGACTGAGTGACTGAACTGAACTGAACTGAATTCCCCTACTAACTCCTGTTATCACCATATTGATGCTGCTTATGATTGCTCCATGTATTATCAACTGTTTAGCCCATTTTGTCTCTCCCCAGGTCAACAAGCTATGAAATGCAGTGCTAGTTCAACAAGGATGTATAAAACTACATCCAACCACAGAAAATATTCCTCACCCTGAGATGCACACTGCTGTAAGGACTCTGAGGCTTGAGACTAGCAAGAGGGGGAAGGCCCAATGCCCCTCACCCTCCCAGCTCAGCAGGAAGTGTGTGATGCCCCTGCTCCCAACGATTTGCCCTCCCATCTCTTGAGGGGGGAATGTTAGGTAGTTAGAACAGGAAAAAGGAGTCCAAGATGGCAGGGACTAAAAGACAAAGAAAGGGAAAAGTCTGGAAAACAGAACAAAAGAAAATCCATGGACTGGAGTGAGAACTTCAGGTGAAACAAACATGGCCTGTTCTTGGCTAGCCCAATTTTCATAGGGCAGGCCCAATGGGGGAGCAGACAAACATATAAAAAGAGGAAACCAAGACGGACTGAGGCCTCTCCTTTGGTGTCAGCCTGCCCTCATGCCTCGAGGGTATACTATCCTTTATTTGCTAAATAAAACTGAGCTGTAACCGAGCTGTAACACTGGTCTGTCATTTCAAATCTTTGCTGTGGCAAGACAGAACTGAGGAAATTATACCCCCCCCCAACATATATAATTACTGACAACTATGTATTTCATATATCTATATATACCTCTATCTATCCATACCTATATACAGAGAATAACTGCTACACATGCCAAATTCAGACAAGGGCACTTAGTGGACAGGCTGTTTAATCTCTATCATAGCTGGGGAGATATTTTTAATCCCTGTTTTTAAAGAAAGGGAAAAAGAAATACAGCAGGATCGAGTGGCTTGCCTATAGTCTCATATCTAAATTTTTCTGACTTTTTAGCACATAACCTTCTATCACAGCGGTCTGCTCAAAGAGCAAAACAAATGCAAATAACTTTCCTCAGTACTTTATAAAATGGTAAGCAAGCCATCATTTATTCAATAAATATTTAATTCATAATTATATGTTCTACCTCATTTCAAAAAGAATGAAGAAGCTTATTAAAGCAAATAAAGCCAATAGGCTATGAAAGAGAAAACAAAGTACAGAGAAAATAAAGGCAAAATACGTGAGTCAAGAGAGAAAAAAATACTACAAGGTATGCAGAAAAGCTGTATTGCAAGTGTGGACCTGCTGCTGCTGCCGCCGCCAAGTCGCTTCAGTCGTGTCTGACTCTGTGCGATCCCAGAGAAGGCAGCCCACGAGGCTCCCCCATCCCTGGGATTCTCCAGGCAAGAACACTGGAGTGGGTTGCCATTTCCTTCTCCAACGCATGAAAGTGAAAAGTGAAAGTGAAGTCGCTGAGTCTAGTCCGACTCTTAGCGACCCCATGGACTGTGGCCCACCAGGCTCCTCCGTCCATGGGATTCTCCAGGCAAGAGTACTGGAGTGGGGTGCCATTGCCTTCTCCAGTGTGGACCTAAAGACTTACAAAATAAAGGGAATCCTCCTTACCTTTTAGTCACAGTGTTAAATTATACATTCCCAGGATTTCATACAAGTTCTTTAATTTTGTTCTTTTACTGTAATTGAATACCTAGTCAAGCAACACATGAATAAGGAGTTGAGGCTGATTTGCTGCTTTGATGTACTTAATGATTTCCATCCCTGTTGATTTGTTTTGGATTTATGGAAACTATGCTCCTTATCAATATCATAAACACTTTCAGTTTTCAATTCATTTTCATAGAATATGTACAAAATGCAATACATATTCAAATAATTTCAGAAAGACAGGTGCAATCCACTGCACAAACCCAGATAGTATGGCTGGACAAAGGGGAAGGGTTAGCTGGTAAGAAATGCCACAAAAAGAGTTGGAAGCAGTGATTTAACTGGAGGCAAAACAAAGAAAAACAACAGTATTTGGTATATGAGAAGTGATAAAAATGTCACTAAATAGTGTCCAAAAGAATAAAACATACAAAAGGGGAAACTCAAAAACTCATACACAAACACTCATGTCATAGAATACTCCCTATGCAGATACTAGAGTTAGGTTGCAGTTGTGTCTAAAAGACCACAGCAGAGTAAAGAACATTCATTACAGATTTTACAGTAAACTGGAAAAACATATCCTTTGTCCTAGACAAATTTTCCTGGTTTTGCTTTTTTTCGAGGAGCAAACCTATGTGATATGAATACCTAATTTCTCTCCCTGATGGCATCACTGACTCGATGGACGTGAGTCTGAGTGAACTCCGGGAGTTGGTAATGGACAGGGAGGCCTGGCGTGCTGTGATTCATGGGGTCACAAAGAGTTGGACACGACTGAGCAACTGAACTGAACTGAACTAAAGAATCAAGAGTTTGCCATTTGGAAAAAATGTCTTTAATATGTGTAATTGACTTTTGTTCTCCACAACCTGTCTGATACAGCTCAGAAAATCATCAGGCGACAAGACTGACCTTTCAGTTCAGTTCAGTTGCTCAGTCATGTCCGACTCTTTGCCACCCCATGAATTGCAGCACACCAGGCCTCCCTGTCCATCATCAACTCCCGGAGTTCACTCAAACTCACGTCCATCGAGTTGGTGATGCTATCCAGCCACTTCATCCTCTGTCGTCCCCTTCTCCTCCTGCCCCAAATCCCTTCCAGCGTCAGGGTCTTTTCCAATGAGTCAACTCTTCACATGAGGTGGCCAAAGTATTGGAGGTTCAGCTTTAGCATCATTCCTTCCAATGATGTTAAAGGAGATCAGGACTGATCTCCTTTAGAATGGAGTCTTCTCCAACACCACAGTTCAAAAGCATCAATTCTTCTGCGCTCAGCTTTCTTCATAGTCCAACTCTCACATCCGTACATGACCACTGGAAAAACCATAGCCTTGACTAGATGGACTTTTGTTGGCAAAATAATGTCTCTGCTTTTGAATATGCTGTCTAGGTTGGTCATAACTTTCTTTCCAAGGAGTAAGCGTCTTTTAATTTCATGGCTGCAATCACCATCCGCAGTGACTTTGGAGCCCAAAAAAATACAGTCAGCCACAGTTTCCACTGTTTCCCCATCTATTTGCATGAAGTGATGGGACTGGATCCCATGATCTTAGTTTTCTGAATGTTGAGCTTTAATCCAACTTTTTCACTTTCCTCTTTCACTTTCATCAAGAGGCTCTTTAGTTCCTCTTCACTTTCTGCCATAAGGATGGTGTCATCCGCATATCTGAGGTTTTTGATATTTCTCCTGGGAATCTTGATACCAGCTTGTGCTTCTTCCAACCCAGCGTTTCTCATGATGTACTCTACATATAAGTTAAATAAGCAGGGTGACAATATACAGCCTCAACGTACTCCTTCTCCTATTTGGAACCAAATAGTTCCATGTTCAGTTCTAACTGTTGCTTCCTGACCTGCATATAGGTTTCTCAAGAGGCAGGTCAGGTAGTCTGGTATTTCCATCTCTTTCAGAACTTTCCACAGTTTACTGTGATCCACAGAGTCAAAGGCTTTGGCATAGTCAATAAAGCAGAAATTGATGTTTTTCTGGAACTCTCTTGCTTTTTCGATGATTCATCAGATGTTGAAAATTTGACCTCTGGTTCTTCTGCCTTTTCTAAAACCAACTTGAACATCTGGAAGTTCATGGTTCAACGTACCGCTGAAGCCTAGCTTGGAGAATTTTGAGCATTACTTTACTAGCGTGTGAGATGAGTGCAATTGTGTGGTAGTTTGAGCATTCTTTGGCATTGCCTTTCTTTGGGATTAGAATGAAAACTGACCTTTTCCAGTCCTGTGGCCACTGCTGAGTTTTCCAAATTTGCTGGCATATTGAGTGTAGCACTTTCACAGCATCATCTTTCAGGATTTGAAATAGCTCAACTGGAATTCCATCACCTCCACTAGCTTTGTTCGTAGTGATGCTTTCTAAGGCCCACTTGACTTCACATTCCAGGATGTCTGGCTCTAGGTCAGAGATCACACCATCGTGATTATCTGGGTCATGAAGATCTTTTTTGTACAGTTCTTCTGTGTATTCTTGCCACCTCTTCTTAATATCTTCTGCTTCTGTTAGGTCCATACCATTTCTGTCCTTTATCGAGCCCATCTTTGCATGAAATGTTCCCTTGGTATCTCTAATTCTCTTGAAGAGATCCCTAGTCTTTCCCATTCTGTTGTTTTCCTCTATTTCTTTGCATTGATCGCTGAAGAAGGCTTTCTTATCTCTCCTTGGCTATTCTTTGGAACTCTGCATTCAGATGCTTATATCTTTCCTTTTCTCCTTTGCTTTTTGCTTCTCTTCTTTTCACAGCTATTTGTAAGGCCTCCCCAGACAGCCATTTTGCTTTTTTGCATTTCTTTTTCTTGGGGATGGTCTTGATCCCTGTCTCCTGTACAATGTCATGAGCCTCCGTTCATAGTTCATCAGGCACTCTATCTGTCAACTCTAGGCCCTTAAATCTATTTCTCACTTCCACTGTATAATCATAAAGGATTTGATTTAGGTCATACCTAAATGGTCTAAGTGGTTTCCCCTACTTTCTTCAATTTAAGTCTGAATTTGGCAATAAGGAGTTCATGATCTGAGCCACAGTCAGCTCCCAGTCTTGTTTTTGCTGACTGTATAGAGCTTCTCCATCTTTGGCTGCAAAGAATATAATCAATCTGATTTCGGTGTTGACCATCTGGTGATGTCCATGTATAGAGTCTTCTCTTGTGTTGTTGGAAGAGGGTGTTTGTTATGACCAGTGCATTTTCTTGGCAAAACTCTATTAGCTTTTGCCCTGCTTCATTCCGTATTCCAAGGCCAAATTTGCCTATGACTCCAGGTGTTTCTTGACTTCCTACTTTGCCACAATCAATGAAAGTAATGTCATGGGATTTTAATTTTAATTCTGGTTATATATAGGTTATTATGAAGGACCTTTCAAATACCAGTTTGATCTCTGAAGGAAGGAAACACACTATAAGGGAGTCCATTTTATCATTCCTACTCCCTTGAGGGTCTTCACATTTTACATTATTTTATTGTGTCACTTTTCACTTTTGATTTTTTCTTTTTCAGTTGGAACAAGAAAAAAATGAAAATTTTTATTGTTTACAAAACTTTAATTCTTTTATCTGGATTTAGCAAACTCAGCAAATAATATGTTAAACTCACTCTAAAACCATGTGAATTTCAAGGGACATTAAATCTTTCTCATTTAGTCACACATTACTCATTGAAATATTATTTGTTGGAAAATGCTTGCTGTCCAGAAATCTTATGAACCATTTTATCATCTTTTAAAAATTTGATTCAGCAAGTTGATTTTCATGGGTAGTAAATAAAGTTTATATCTGGAAAGGTGAAATCACAAAGTCTATCAATATGGTTATTATAGTTTATATCATCAATTGTTACCAAACAGTAAAAGTGCTTTCTATAGGGAGAATATAAATAAAGGTAAAATAAAGGTTAAAGATAAAGGTAAAAATTGAGGTAAAAGATTTACAGAAAAAAATAAATGTATGTGGAGAATTATAAATGTATTAAATTTATTCTGAGCTTTCTGACCACCAAGTCATTTCAGTCAGTTCAGTCACTCAGTCGTGTCCGACTCTTTGTGACCCTATGGACTGCAGCACGTCAGGCTTCCCTGTCCATCACCAACTCGTGGAGCCTACTCAAACTCATGTCCATCACTTCAGCGAGGCCATCCCATCACCTCATCCTCTGTTGTCCCCTTTTCCTTCCACCTTCAATCTTTCCTAGCATCAGGGTTTTTTCAAATGAGTAAGTTCTTCACATTAGGTGGCCAAAGTATCGGAGTTTCAGCTTCAGCATCAGTCCTTCCAATGAACATTCAGAACTGATTTCCTTTAGGATGGACTGGTTGGATTTCCTTGCAGTCTAAGGGACTCTCAAGAGTATTCTCCAACACCACAGTTCAAAAGCATCAATTCTTGGGCACTCAGCTTTATTTTTAGTCCAACTCTCACATCCATACATGACTACTGGAAAAACCATAGCCTTGACTAGATGGACTTTTGTTGGTAAAATAATGTCTCTGCTTTTTATTATGCTGTCTAGGTTGGTAATAGTTTTTCTTCCAAAGAACAAGTGTCTTTTAATTTCATGGCTACAGTCACCATCTGCAGTGATTTTGGAGGCCCCCAAAATAAAGTCTCTCACTGTTTCTATTGTTTCTCCATCTATTTGCCATGAAGTGATGGGACTGGATGCCATGATCTTAGTTTTCTGAATGTTGTGTTTTAAGCCAACTTTTTCCCTCTCCTCTTTCACTTTCATCAAGAGGCTTTTTAGTTCTTCTTCACTTTCTGCCATACGGGTGGTGTCACCTGTGTATCTGAGGTTATTGATATTTCTCCCAGCAATCTTGATTCCAGCTTGTGCTTCATCCAGCCCAGCATTGTGCATGATGTACTCTGCATATAAGTTAAATAAGCAGGGTGACAATATACAGCCTTGACAAACTCCTTTCACGATTTGGAATCAGTCTGTTGTTTCATGTCCAGTTTAACTGTTGCTTCCTGACCTGCATACAGATTTCTCAGGAGACAGATCAGGTGGTCTGGTATTCCCATCTCTTGAAAAAATTTCCACAGTTTGTTGTGATCCACACAGTCAAAGGCTTTGGCATAGTCAATAAAGCAGAAGTAGATGTTTTTTTTTTTCTGGAACTCTTGTTTTTTTGAAGATCCAGCAGATGTTGGCAATTTGATCTCTGGTTCCTCTGCCTTTTCTAAATCCAGCTTGAACATCTGGAAGTTCATGGTTCATGTACTATTGAAGCCTAGCTTGGAGAATTTTGAGCATTACTTTGCTAGCATGTGAGATAAGTGCAATTGTGAGGTAGTTTGAGCATTCTTTGGCATTGCCTTTCTTTGGGATTTGAATGAAAACTGACCTTTCCCAGTCCTGTGGCCACTGCTGAGTGTTCCAAATTTGCTGGCCTATTGAGTGCAGAACTTTCACAGCATCACTTTTTAGGATTTGAAATAGCTCAACTGGAATTCCATCACCTCCATTAGCTTTGTTCTGACCACCAATGCAAAAGTCAAATCAAATGATTTTACTTGGAAGAAGTCTGACACTTGGCCTTATCTTCATCTTGGATAGATAGTACATGCATATTATGAGAGCAAAAGCTAAGAGCAAAGAAACCAACAAGCCAGGATTACCTTGCTTAGCAATATTTACCAAAATAAATGAAAACTTGAACCTTCTCATAAAGTACTTCTTAACAGAAAACAAACTGAATGAAAACTGGGTTATTTGGTAATGGTAAGGAAGCTTTCATGAAATATTTAATTTTTATTTGGACACCCATTTCTTTTAAATCCTAAACTTCCTTTTGCTCTTTTTTTTTTTTAAAACCAAGTATTTGTCTTTAAATAAAATTTTTGTTACTGAGATTTCCTTTTGGTATTAGTTCACGATGTTTATGTGATTTAAAAATTAAAAGAAACTTTTATTTTGTTTCTAATTGCTAATTACAAAATCAAAAATATATCCCCTACTAAGCTAGCAGTGGCACCCCACTCCAGTACTCTGCCTGGAAAACCCCATGGACGGAGGAGCCTGGTGGGCTGAAGTCCATGGGGTCACTAAGAGTCACACACGACTGAGTGACTTTCACTTTTCACTTTCACTTTTCACTTTCATGCATTGGAGAAGGCAATGGCAACCCACTCCAGTGTTCTTGCCTGGAGAGTCCCAGGGACCAGGGAGCCTGGTGGGCTGCCATCTGCGGGATCGCACAGAGTCTGACACGACTGAAGCAACTTAGCAGCAGCAGCAGCAGCAGCAAGCTATCAAGAATGCCTACATAAAGAAAACATGGAAACAAATGAAAATTTCATAGTAAAGCAATTATCCTCCCATTAAAATTTTTTTTTTTTAAGGAAGAGAAAGAACATAAAAAAAATAACACCTTGGGATCTTTTCAATCCTGAGTATATGTGTACATTTTGTAGCATAAAGTTGTATTAAAAGTGAAGTCACTCAGTCGTGTCTGACTCTTTGCCATCCCATGGACTGTAGCCTGCCAGGCTCCTCCATCTATAGGATTTTCCAGGCAAGAATACTGGATTGGGTTGCCATTTCCTTCTCCAGGGGATCTTCCCAACCCAGGAATTGAACCCAGGTCTCCCACATTGCAGGCAGACTCTTTACTATCTAAGCCACCAAGGAATCTCTCAAGTTGTATTGTGTTGTTTTATTTGTTAAAACTAATGGAGAGAAAATACTTGAGGAGATAATAGTTGAAAACTTCCCTAAAATGGGGAAGGAAATAATCACCCAAGTCCAAGAAACCCAGAGAGTCCCAAACAGGATAAACCCAAGGCGAAACACCCCAAGACACATTTTAATCAAATTAACAAAGATCAAACACAAAGAACAAATATTAAAAGCAGCAAGGGAAAAACCACAAATAACACACAAGGGAATTCCCATAAGGATAACAGCTGATCTTTAAATAGAAACTCTTCAAGCCAGGAGGGAATGGCAAGACATACTTAAAATGATGAAAGAAAATAACCTACAGTCCAGATTATTGTACCCAGCAAGGATTTCATTCAAGTATGTAGGAAAATCAAAAGCTTTTCCGACAAGCAAAAGCTGAGAGAATTCTGCACCACCAAACCAGCTCTCCAACAAATACTAAAGGATATTCTCTAGACAGGAAACACAAAAACGGTGTATAAGTTCGAACCCAAAACAATAAAGTAAATGGCAACGGGATCATACTTATCAGTAATTACCTTAAACGTAAATGGGTTGAATGCCCCAACCAAAAGACAAAGACTGGCTGAATGGATACAAAAACAAGACCCCTACATATGTTGTCTACAAGAGACCCACCTCAAAACAGGGGACACATACAGACTGAAAGTGAAGGGCTGGAAAAAGATTTTCCATGCAAATAGGGACCAAAAGAAAGCAGGAGTAGCAATACTCATATCAGATAAAATAGACTTTAAAACAAAGGCTGTGAAGAGAGACAAAGAAGGTCACTACATAATGATCAAAGGATCAATCCAAGAAGAAGATATAACAATTATAAATATATATGCACCCAACACGGGAGCACTGCAGTATGTAAGACAAATGCTAACAAGTATGAAAGGAGAAATTAACAATAACACAATAATAGTGGGAGACTTTAATACCCCACTCACACCTATGGATAGATCAACTAAACAGAAAATTAACAAGGAAACACAAACTTTAAATGATACAATAGACCAGTTAGACCTAATTGATATCTATAGGACATTTCATCCCAAAACAATGAATTTCACCTTTTTCTCAAGCACACATGGAACCTTCTCCAGGATAGATCACATCCTGGGCCATAAAGCTAGCCTTGGTAAATTCAAAAAAATAGAAATCATTCCAAGCATCTTTTCTGACCACAATGCAGTAAGATTAGATCTCAATTACAGGAGAAAAATGATTAAAAATTCCAACATATGGAGGCTGAACAACACGCTGCTGAATAACCAACAAATCACAGAAGAAATCAAAAAAGAAATCAAAATTTGCATAGAAACGAATGAAAATGAAAACACAACAACCCAAAACCTGTGGGACATGGTAAAAGCAGTCCTAAGGGGAAAGTTCATAGCAATACAGGCACACCTCAAGAAACAAGAAAAAAGTCAAATAAATAACCTAACTCTACACCTAAAGCAACTAGAAAAGGAAGAAATGAAGAACCCCAGGGTTAGTAGAAGGAAAGAAATCTTAAAAATTAGAGCAGAAATAAATGCAAAAGAAACAAAAGAGACCATAGCAAAAATCAACAAAACCAAAAGCTGGTTCTTTGAAAGGATAAATAAAATTGACAAACCATTAGCTAGACTCATCAAGAAACAAAGGGAGAAAAATCAAATCAATAAAATTAGAAATGAAAATGGAGAGATCACAACAGACAACACAGAAATACAAAGGATCATAAGAGACTACTATCAACAATTATATGCCAATAAAATGGACAACGTGGAAGAAATGGACAAATTCTTAGAAAAGTACAACTTTCCAAAACTCGACCAGGAAGAAATAGAAAATCTTAACAGACCCATCACAAGCACGGAAATTGAAACTGTAATCAAAAATCTTCCAGCAAACAAAAGCCCAGGTCCAGATGGCTTCACAGCTGAATTCTACCAAAAATTTAGAGAAGAGCTAACACCTATCCTGCTCAAACTCTTCCAGAAAATTGCAGAGGAAGGTAAACTTCCAAACTCATTCTATGAGGCCACCATCACCCTAATACCAAAACCTGACAAAGATCCCACAAAAAAAGAAAACTACAGGCCAATATCACTGATGAACATAGATGCAAAAATCCTTAACAAAATTCTAGCAACCAGAATCCAACAACACATTAAAAAGATCATACACCATGACCAAGTGGGCTTTATCCCAGGGATGCAAGGATTCTTCAATATCCGCAAATCAATCAATGTAATACACCACATTAACAAATTGAAAAATAAAAACCATATGATTATCTCAATAGATGCAGAGAAAGCCCTTGACAAAATTCAACACCCATTTATGATAAAAACTCTCCAGAAAGCAGGAATAGAAGGAACATACCTCAACATAATAAAAGCTATATATGACAAACCCACAGCAAACATTATCCTCAATGGTGAAAAATTGAAAGCATTTCCTCTAAAGTCAGGAACAAGACAAGGGTGCCCACTTTCACCATTACTATTCAACATAGTTTTGGAAGTTTTGGCCACAGCAATCAGAGCAGAAAAAGAAATAAAAGGAATCCAAATTGGAAAAGAAGAAGTAAAACTCTCACTATTTGCAGATGACATGATCCTCTACATAGAAAACCCTAAAGACTCCACCAGAAAATTACTAGAACTAATCAATGACTATAGTAAAGTTGCAGGATATAAAATCAACACACAGAAATCCCTTGCATTCCTATACACTAATAATGAGAAAACAGAAAGAGAAATTAAGGAAACAATTCCATTCACCATTGCAATGGAAAGAATAAAATACTTAGGAATATATCTACCTAAAGAAACTAAAGACCTATATATAGAAAACTATAAAACACTGGTGAAAGAAATCAAAGAGGACACTAATAGATGGAGAAATATACCATGTTCATGGATTGGAAGAATCAATATAGTGAAAATGAGTATACTACCCAAAGCAATCTATAGATTCAATGCAATCCCTATCAAGCTACCAACAGTATTCTTCACAGAGCTAGAACAAATAATTTCACAATTTGTATGGAAATACAAAAAACCTCGAATAGCCAAAGCGATCTTGAGAAAGAAGAATGGAACTGGAGGAATCAACCTACCTGACTTCAGGCTCTACTACAAAGCCACAGTTATCAAGACAGTATGGTACTGGCACAAAGACAGAAATATAGATCAATGGAACAAAATAGAAAGCCCAGAGATAAATCCACGCACATATGGACACCTTATCTTTGACAAAGGAGGCAAGAATATACAATGGATTAAAGACAATCTCTTTAACAAGTGGTGCTGGGAAAACTGGTCAACCACTTGTAAAAGAATGAAACTAGAACACTTTCTAACACCATAGACAAAAATAAACTCAAAATGGATTAAAGATCTAAACATAAGACTAGAAACTATAAAACTCCTAGAGGAGAACATAGGCAAAACACTCTCTGACATACATCACAGCAGGATCCTCTATGACCCACCTCCCAGAATATCGGAAATAAAAGCAAAAATAAACAAATGGGACCTAATTAACCTTAAAAGCTTCTGCACATCAAAGGAAACTATCAGCAAGGTGAAAAGACAGCCTTCAGAATGGGAGAAAATAATAGCAAAGGAAGCAACGGACAAACAACTAATCTCAAAAATATACAAGCAACTCCTCCAGCTCAACTCCAGAAAAATAAATGACCCAATCAAAAAATGGGCCAAAGAACTAAATAGACATTTCTCCAAAGAAGACATACAGATGGCTAACAAACACATGAAAAGATGCTCAACATCACTCATTATCAGAGAAATGCAAATCAAGACCACTATGAGGTACCATTTCACACCAGTCAGAATGGCTGCGATCCAAAAGTCTACAAATAATAAATGCTGGAGAGGGTGTGGAGGAAAGGGAACCCTCTTACACTGTTGGTGGGAATGCAAACTAGTACAGCCACTATGGAGAACAGTGTGGAGATTCCTTAAAAAACTGGAAATAGAACTGCCTTATGATCCAGCAATCCCACTGCTGGGCACACACACTGAGGAAACCAGAAGGGAAAGAGACACGTGTACCCCAATGTTCATCGCAGCACTGTTTATAATAGCCAGGACATGGAAGCAACCTAGATGTCCATCAGCAGATGAATGGATAAGAAAGCTATGGTACATATACACAATGGAGTATTACTCAGCCATTAAAAAGAATACATTTGAATCAGTTCTAATGAGGTGGATGAAACTGGAGCCTATTATACAGAGTGAAGTAAGCCAGAAGGAAAAACACCAATACAGTATACTAATGCATATATATGGAATTTAGAAAGATGATAACAATAACCCTGTGTACGAGACAGCAAAAGTGACGCTGATGTATGGAACAGTCTTATGGACTCTGTGGGAGAGGGAGAGGGTGGGAAGATTTGGGAGAATGGCATTGAAACATGTAAAATATCATGTATGAAACGAGATGCCAGTCCAGGTTCAATGCACAATACTGGATGCTTGGGGCTAGTGCACTGGGACGACCCAGAGGGATGGTATGGGGAGGGAGGAGGGAGGAGGGTTCAGGATGGGGAGCACATGTATACCTGTGATGGATTCATTTTGATATTTGGCAAAACTAATACAATTATGTAAAGTTTCAAAATAAAATAAAATTAAAAAAAAAAACTAATGGAACTTGAATTTGGAATACTGAGACAAAATCAACTGCAGAGATGCACTAATTTTACTGGATTAATATTGGTAGATTTTACTTCCCATGTGATGTTCAAGGACTACAACAGAATGAATTTGACAGATGAACTCTGAACTCATGTTGGTAAGGGGAAATAACAGAATGACTTAGATTACTATAGAGAATAAACTTTTTTCACAATTAAAAGACATTCAGTCACTGGGTTAACTTACTTTCAGCTTTTCCCTCAACTTTCTCTGGCCTTCCCTACTTTTCCTGTCCCTACCCTTCCTATCCCTTGGGGCTCTCTAGTCCATCTCCCCTAATTTATGTTTTTTTCTAGTATTATCACTTTCTAACTTCCTATGATATTTAATTGTATATTTGATTATTTTTTTCCTCCATCAACAGAGTATAAATCCATGAAGAATACTTCTTTTAAAAACATTTTGTTCACTGAGGTGTCTAAACATAGCAGAGCCCAAATGAATGATTTAAAATAAGTGATCAGTTCAATAGTGTCTATAATATTTAATGTTATTGGAATAGACTCATTTGATGAAGAAAACTCCCTAGGCTCTTAGGAGCAGCAAATTCATGGCATGCATGTCACTATTTCCCCCTCTCGTCTTATGTCAGATGCCATAACATTCACACACTTTCTTCCAGTTCTAATCAAGAACAACATTCTTTTCTATTAAACATGGGCTATATAATGCTTGCTAAAAAAAAAAAAAAAAAGTGTTTCAGACAAACACTACCAATTGAAAAGAGTTGGTACCCATTTGCCATCTGGTTCTGAAGGAAGAGACATACTTCAAGGTTATCTTACCTGTAACTGTGGGAGTTTTCCCTTTATTAATACATTCCTATATTTGTTAGTTTATTAATACATTTGTAAAACTTTTACTGGTTACCTACTGTTTTTTTTATTACTCACTTAAACATTCAGGATACAAGTGTTAATATTTATTTAGTGCCAACTATGTTCTAGTCCTGAAGATATAGCTATGCTGTGACACAGACAAATATTTATAGAATATTATAGCTATAATAAGTACAAGGTACTACAGGCACACATTGGTGAGTGTGGGTAAGGGAAGTGAGGAAAGTCAGTAGAAGAAATAAGACTTGAAAAAAGTATTGAAGATGTAACATATTTTTTCTGAATAGACATTTTCATAACAATTTCAAGAGGCGATAATTATAATAAAAATCATGAGTTTGTTTATTTAGCCCTTACAATAAGTAAGCCTTACATAGGCACCTTATATGTTGTCTCATTTACTTCTTATGGCAGGGCGCCCTAGTCTATTTTATATATACTATTAATATAATAAAGTTACCCATGTAGGATGTGACAGAACAAGTCTGTGCCACCACATCTTTACATCACTTACCCACTACATCCTTCAGCAGAAGAATAATTAAAATAGCAGGAGACAAAAACTGAAAAATTTCCTAGAAGATCCTGTGTATCTTGATAATCTTTGAATTTTATCTTCTAGGCAGTGGGGAGTTATTACAGATGTAATCCAATACTTCCTAAAAAACTCAGAGGCTAGTAGTAAAGAAAAGGAGAAGAAAAATATTTGAATGCTTGCTGCATGCAAAATAATTCACATTCTTAATTTATTCTAATTTACAAAACAGCCTTAGTAAATGTCATTTTATAGAAAACAAACTTTGAGATTTGCAAAGGTCAAAAAACTGCACCATAGTCACACAGTTCAAAAGTGAGAGCAGTAGCATTTTAACCTAAGCCTGACTTCAGAGCACCTGCCTGCCATTTAAGGTATTCTTCCCAAGAAAGTCTAGCTGATGGCAGTGTAAAAGTGAGCAAGAGGGAGTATATGTTTGCCATTTGGCCACTTTTGCTGAATTGTATTTCCAATTAAGCTTTCCCAGTTAGAATTAAATGATTTACCACTCAGTATGCTTTTATAGATGAGCTATCATTAGTGAACTTTGAAAAAGTATAAAAATATTTCCCCCAATACATTTTTACTTATCACTTTTAAGCTCACATTTTTTTAATTGTACCACCAAGCATTATTGATTATATACTACTATTCTTACAGCAGTACACTTTTTCCCACCCTACAGGATGAGTTGATATTCTCCTTCACAGGTTGGAGAAATAAACTAGGAAAAGACAATAATTTTTTTGTCTTTTCAAGGATAGAAAGAAAAGCCTAACCTATTTGCTACTTGAACTCTTCTTTGCCACCTATATGATTATTGATGAAGGTATTCAACTATTATAATTTTACATTTTCTTTATTGAAATACAGTTGATGTAACAGGATTATGTAGTTTCAGGTGTTCTACACAGTGACTTGACATTTACATCCATCATGAAATTATCATCACAATAAATCTAGTAACCATCTGTCTACAAACAAAGTTATTTACATACAAATATACAAATATAATACAATATTGTTGACCATATTCCTTATGCCATATTTATTTTGTAACTGGAAATTTGTGCCTCTTAATTTCTTTACCTATTAAGCAACCCCACCCCCACCCCCTCACAGCTCTGGCAACAATTTTTTTGTTCTCTAAGTCTGTTACCGAACTTTCAGTCGGACCCCAACAAGGTTTCTCCTACCTGGTGTTGCGGGTCTCAATAGATGGAGACTGAGTTCCATTCAGAAGCAACTGGAAAGCCTTATTCTTTCATGGGAGAATGGAGAGGTGTGAGTTCATGCTCTAACAGGGGTCCCCAACCCTGGGGATCTAATGCCTGATGATCTGAGGTGGAGCTGATATAATAATAATAGAAATAAAGTGCACAATAAATGTAACACACTTAAATCATACTGAAACCACCTCCTACCCCCATGGAAAAGTGTTCTTCCATGGAACTGGTCCCTGGCGCCAAAAAGTTTGGGGACTGCTGCTCTAGGGCACTGGCTGTCCCCAGCAGGCTGTGGTGGGGGCGACTGCTTTATATGGGTCTTTCAGCGGGGTCCTTACAGGGCAGGTGCAGTACTGCTTACCTTCCAGATCACAGCGCTGGTTGTCCCACTGCCACACACGTCCCCAGCCGCCATCTTGAGAAGCAGTGCCTATGCGGGTGCGCTGAGCTGAAGCATCCAGAGCAGCGGCCCTGGGCTGGGAGTTCTAATCCAACGTGTAAGGAGCAAGGCCTCTGAACACGAACCCCTACAAGCAAATGAAACCTGACCAAGCACAAAACAAGAGGTTAGACCTTATCATCTAGACTCCAACTTATGTTTCCCGGGAAACATTAACGAGCTTTGGGCTGGTGTCAAAATTCCTTCTCTGCCTTTTGTCCTGATTATTATTCTTGAGGCTCACTGAGGGCTCAGGTCTACATTCTGTAACTCCTCACTGCTGAGTGTGGACATTGTTATAACCCCAGGGAGAGGAGCAGAGCATCTCCCCAGGTGCATTTAGACATGTTTGAGTGTCCCCAGGTCTGAACCCTGATAGTTTCTCTCCCTGAGTGATTAGAAGTTTTATAGATTCTAACCTTTTGGTTAGAATAGTGGATAGTTCTGACAAAATGTGGTCCACTGGAGAAGGGAATGGCAAACCACTTCAGCATTCCTGCCTTGAGAACCCCATGAACAGTATGAAAAGGCAGAAGATAGGACACTGAAAGATTAATTCCCCAGGTCAATAATGCCCAATATGCTACCGGAGAGGAATGGAGAAATAACTCCAGAAAGAATGAAGAGATGGAACCAAAGCAAAAACAAGACCCAGTTGTGGATGGGACTGGTGATGAAAGCAAGGTCAGATGCTGTAGGGAGCAATATTTCATAGGAACCTGGAATGGTAGGTCCATGAATCAAGGGAAAATGGAAGTGGTCAAACAGAAGATGGCAAGAGTGAACATTGACATTCTAGGAATGAGCGAACTAAAATGGACTGGAATGGGTGAATTTAACTCAGATGACCATTATATCTACTACTGTGGGCAAGAATCCCTTAGAAGAAATGGAGTAGCCATCATAGTCAACAAAAGGGTCTGAAATGCAGTACTTGGATGCAATCTCAAAAATGACAGAATGATCTCTGTTCATTTCCAAGGCAAACCATTCAATATCACAGTTATCCAAGTCTATGCCCCAACCAGTAATGCTGAAGAAGCTGAAGTTGAACCATTCTATGAAGACCTACAAGACCTTCTAGAATTAACACCCCCAAAAGATGTCCTTTTGATTATGGGGGACTGGAATGCAAAAGTACGAAGTCAAGAAACACCTGGAATAACAGGCAAATTTGGCCTTGGAGTACAGAATGAAGCAGGGCAAAGGCTAACAGAGTTCTGCCTAGAGAATGCACTGGTCATAGCAAACACCCTCTTCCAACAATACAAGAGAAGACTCTACACATGGACATCACCAGATGGCCAACACCAAAATCAGATTGATTATATTCTTTGCAGCCAAAGATGGAGAAGCTCTATACAGTCAACAAAAACAAGACCGGGAGCTGACTGTGGCTCAGACCATGAGCTCCTTATTGCCAAATTCAGACTTAAATTGAAAAAAATGGGGAAAAGCACTAGACCATTCAGGCATGACCTAAATCAAATCCCTTATGATTATACAGTGGAAGTGAGAAATAGATTTAAGGGACTAGATCTGATAGATAGAGTGCCTGATGACCTATGGACAGAGGTTCATGACATTGTACAGTAGACAGGGATCAATACCATCCCCAAGAAAAAGAAATGCAAAAAAGCAAAATGGCTATCTGAGGAGGCCTTACATATAGCTGTGAAAAGAAGAGAAGCGAAAAGCAAAGGAGAAAAGGACAGATATACACATTTGAATGCAGAATTGCAACGAATAGCAAGGAGAGACAAGAACGCCTTCCTCAGTGATCAGTGCAAAGAAATAGAGGAAAACAACAGAATGGGAAAGACTAGAGATCTCTTCAAGAAAATCAGAGATACCAAGGGAACATTTCATGCAAAGATGGGCTCAATAAAGGACAGAAATGGTATGGACCTACAGAAGCAGAAGATATTAAGAAGAGGTGGCAAGAATACACAGAAGAACTGTACAAAAAAGATCTTCACGACCCAGATAATCATGATGATGTGATCACTCACCTAGAGCCCGACATTCTTGAATGTGAAGTCAAGTGGCCTTTAGAAGGCATCACTATGAACAAAGCTAGTGGAGGTGATGGAATTCCAGTTGAGCTATTTCAAATCCTAAAAGATGATGCTGTGAAAGTGCTGCACTCAATATGCCAGCAAATTTGGAAAACTCAGCAGTGGCCACAGGAATGGAAAAGGTCAGTTTTCATTCCAGTCCCAAAGAAAGGCAATGCCAAAGAATGCTCAAATTACCACACAATTGCACTCATCTCACACGCTAGTAAAGTAATGCTCAAAATTCCCCAAGCCAGGCTTCAGCAGTACGTGAACCATGAACTTCCAGATGTTCAAGCTGGTTTTAGAAAAGGCAGAGTAACCAGAGATCAAATTGCCAACATCTGCTGGATCACCGAAAAAGCAAGAGAGTTCCAGAAAAACATCAATTTCTGCTTTATTGACTATGCCAAAGCCTTTGACTGTGTGGATCACAATAAACTGTGGAAAATTCTGAAGGAGATGGGAATACCAGACCACCTGACCTGCCTCTTGAGAAACCTATATGCAGGTTAGGAAACAACAGTTAGAACTGCACATGGAACAACAGAATTATTCCAAATTGGGAAGAAGTACGTCAAGGCTGTATATTGTCACCCTGCTTATTTAACTTATATGCAGAGTACATCATGAGAAATGTTGGGCTGGAAGAAACACAAACTGGAATCAAGATTGCTGGGAGAAATATCTATAAGCTCAGATATGCAGATAACACCACTCTTATGGCAGAAAGTGAAGAAAAACTAAAGAGCCTCTTGATGAACGTGAAAGAGGAGAGTGAAAAAGTTGGCTTAAAGCTCAACATTCATAAAATTAAGATCATGGCTTCTGGTCCCATCACTTCATGGCAAATAGATGGGGAAACAGTGGAAACAGTGGCTGACTTTATTTTTTTGGGCTCCAAAATCACTGCAGATGGTGACTGTAGCCATGAAATTAAAAGACTCTTACTCATTGGAAGGAAAGTTGTGACCAACCTAGATAGCATATTCAAAAGCAGAGACATTACTTTGCCCACAAAGGTCCATCTAGTCAAGGCTATGGTTTTTCCAGTAGTCATGTATGGATGTGAAAGTTATACTATAAAGAAAGCTGAGAGATGAAGAATTGATGCTTTGAACTGTGGTGTGTTTGGGAAGACTCTTGAGAGTCCCTTGGACTGCAAGGAGATCCAACCAGTCCATCCTAAAGGAGATCAGTCCTGGGTGTTCATTGAAAGGACTGATGGTGAAGCTGAAACTCCAATACTTTGGCCACCTGATGAGAAGAGCTGACTCATTTGAAAAGACCTTGATGCTGGGAAAGAGTGTAGGTGGGAGGAGAAGGGTATGACAGAAGATGAGATGGTTGGATGGCATCACTGACTCAGTGGACATGAGTTTGAGTAACCTCCAGGAGTGGTGATGGACAGGGAGGCCTGGCATGCTGCAGTCCATGGGGTCGCAAAAAGTTGCACACAACTGAGCGACTGAACTAAATCTTTTGGAGCCAAAAGGACATCAGACAGTATCAGGTACATGGGCCCATATACCTGCAAAAGAACAATGGTTATTAAGCAGCCCAGGGAAGGTAGAAGCCAAGTGACCCCAGGAAGGGCCTACATTACCCTGCTCCACAGTTGTTCCGTTGGGTTCTGGTAGCCAAATTGCATTTTTCAGAAGCCTATCTGCATTTACTGTAATCAAGCCACTTGCGTTGAGGAAAAGGCAACTTGATGTATTTTTGGCCAGTGCACAGATTCTCTCTGGTCAGCTAACATCATTTAGGGCAAATCAATTATCTCCAAATCTCTATTGCTTGGCAATGCATACAGTTACTTATCTTTTGCTGGTTTCTAGAAAAGGAGATTTAGATCCGAGAGATTCACAAGAATAATGGTTGGGGGGGAAGGGTGTGAGGGGAGTTGTTCATTGTCTTGGATTGTCTTTCCAGGGGTTAGGGCCTGGATGCCTTCCTTACTCGAGTGTAATGTACCCATGGAGCAGTCCCCAGAAACTTCAGGGAAACATGGGTGGTTCAGTTCCATTCAGTCACTCAGTTGTGTCTGACTCTTTGCCACCCCATGGACTGCAGCATGACAGGTTTCCCTGTCCATCACCAACTCCAAGACCTTGCTCAAACTCATGACCATTGAGTTGGAGATGCCATCCAACCATTTCATCCTCTGTTGTCCCCTTCTCCTCTTGCCTTCAATCTTTTCCTGCATCAGGGTCCTTTCCAGTGAGTTGGCTCTTCATATCTGGTGGCCAAAGTGTTGGAGTTTCAGCGTCAGCATCAGTCCTTTCAATGAATATTCAGAGTTGGTTTCCTTTAGGATTGACTGGTTTGATCTCCTTGCAGTTTAAGGGACTCTCAACAGTCTTCTCCAACACCACAGTTCAAAAGCATCAATTCTTTGGTGCTTAGATTTCTTTATGGGTGGTTAGGATCGCTGAGTAGGGTCTGTTCCTATTACGAGTGAGGTGATCTTGCAGGCTGCTGGTTTTCCCAGTTTTTTGGTGCACCCAGTCTCCCATGTGAGCTGAGAGGGGCATGGAGCCGGTGCTGGCTCACTGGTGGGTCATGTGTCAGCGCATGACTGTCTACACAGCCGGAATGTGCTGGGCTAGTGCCTACTTTCTGGTAGGGTGGGTAACCTCCTGGCATTCATTAGGCTAGAGGGAGGATTCCAAAATTGTTCTTGCCTGTGCCAGTACTACTGCTGTCAAATGTGCTGCTCAAATTGACTGCTGCCAGCATCTCTATCCTCAGGGGGAGTCCCAGGGTTCTTCTTCTCTCTTTGGGAGGGTTTCCAAGATGAACAAATAGATCTGACTAAGGCTCCTTTCAAACTACTGCCTCTGCACTGTAATTCAAAACATGAAATTTTGTGCACACCCTTTGAGAGCAGTCTTTGTTTTCTGTAGCTTTCTAGTTTCTTCTGAACATAAGTCTCAGTATGTTCTGGGGGCTTGTTTTCATGGTGAAGGACACTTAGGCTGGAAATCCCGATATGCAGCTTGGAGTTCCTGCCCTTTAGGGAGGACTTTACAATTGTGGGTGCAGGTGTGCTCAGTCATGTCCAACTCTTTTGTGACCCCATGGACTGTAGTCCACCAGCCTCCTCTGTCCATGGGATTATCCTGGCAGGAATACTGGAGTGGGTTGCCATTTCCTGCTCCAGGGGATCTTCCTGACCTGGGGATTGAACCTGAGTCTCCTGCATTGGCAGATGGATTCTTTACCACTGATTCAGTGATATCCCTTCTGTTTGTGGGTTGCTGATTAGAGCCCTGACTATGTCATGTCTCTGCACCTCCTGTCATCTCACTATGATTCTTTATGTCTTTAGCAGTGGAAAATCTTTTCTGTTAGTTTTCAGGTCGTTTTCATAGTTGCTCTGTAGGTAGTTGTCATTTTGGTGTGTGTGAAGAGTTGAATTAAGGATCTTCCTATTCTGCCATCTTGATTGCCCTAACCTCTATTATTTTTTTAAAAGTTCAACTGTACTAGAAATATTTCTAGTGTTATTTGGAGTATTTATGGACAACCTAAAGATCTGCCCCCAGAAAATCTGAATTTGTCTTTTCTCAGCAGGTCCACCCCTATTTTTGCAGGCCTGGGACAAGAGTTCAAATTGAGGTCCACTTATCATAAATTTAAATAAATTTAAATTGATTAAAAGTTATCAGTCAAATTAACAAACTATTCCATAATGTATACTCTGGTACTCCCTTGACAAATATAGCTTCATAATAGCTTGGAAGGCCAAGTTATACTTCTTGGACTCCTTGGTGATATAGTGGCCTGCCTTCCTTCAGTTCCCACCTCCAGTTCCATCCTGCACTGCAGGGACCTTAACGTCAATTCTATCCTCACTTTAAGCAAAACAAAACAAAAACAGCTGACTTTGGCCATCTCTTGGTGTTTGTTTTGTAGTCTTCCTTTAGGAGGGTAGACCTAGGAAGAATCCCACCTATTCTTGGAAGAAAGCTTGGGGCCATCTGGGCTAGGAAGTCCGGGGTCATGGGTACACAGAGTGTGTAGAAATGGGGGCGTTGTTTCCAGAAGCGGCATGCTCTATTTCTTTGTAGATTCCTTGACTCTGGAGGAGAAACGGACTATGAGGTCTACTGTGTGAGGTACAGGACATGGCAACATTGGCCCTAACCAAAGAGTGGTTCCGCCTCTCAGTGTCATGGTAAAAGCAGACTCTGGCCAGTCACAATGTAGGAGCTGGCAAGTGGAGGACAAAGTAGGGTAGAGCTAGTACTTTTTCCTACCATAAATTAATGAATAACTGAAAAAAAATGCATCTTGATATGAAATTTCCGGAAAAATTCTCAGCAGATGTTTTAAACCCCCTCACCCTTCCTTTTGCACTGCCTCTCCTTAGCCTGGGGCTCGCTCACCAAACTGTAAAATTGAGATCATTGCTTGAATTATTCCATCATTTTGCTCTTCCTTGGTTTCAAGAGAGTATAACTCTTAGTTTGGATTCCAGATACTTGCTATTTAATCACTTTGTTTTTTGGACTTGGTTTGTTAACTAAATCTTTGGATTCATAATTTTTCTCTCGACTTAGAATTTAAAGGAAGGTATTTTTCCTTTACTCTTTTAAGTTTCAAGGTATATTTGCCACTGTGGAAAAAAACATGTAAATCCAGTTAGAGAAAAAGATGTCAAGAGTTATTTTGGATACAATGTTGCTTGAGAAAAATAAAATTTTATTTCCCTAATTTGACAATCATTGTTTATTTCATTCATAAAGGAGAAAAATTAAGTTCTGTGTGCTGTTTTAAATATACTTTAAGGCAAAAAATTAACACATAATATTATATTACATTAATATATGTCAGGAAGGTAACTTGAACATAGTTAAAAAACAAACTTGAAAATATTTGCTTTGCTGTGCAGGCTTTTCAACAGTTATTTTTAAAGACTGAGGAATTAAACACCTGTCACTTTTGCCAGCTGGTGTGGATGTTAAAAGTCACTGTCACTCTCTTGCCTGCTACTCTATTTTGCACCTGCTACAATTTGAGACATGGGCATCTCACACATGGTAATTTAATAAGGATAGGTCCCATGACAGTGTATTCAATATTATCCCACGGGGAGTTAAAGCAGTTTTATAAGGTCTTGAGGGAAAAATATTAAATATCAAGCTTGAGAACTAAACTTTCAGTGCCTTGTAGACATCACATTTTTCTAACTGAAAAGTATTAAAGGAATGTCCAAGATGAGAAATTTAGCCACATGTTCCAAAACAAAAATGAGCCTTTTAGGATTGGATTTTTTGTACCAACTGACTTCTCTACATACTGACTTTTGTAATTTTTAAAAACACATTTTATTTCCTGATGTAACAACCCAAATATGAATGTGTACTGAGAGCTGATCCGTTCAGTATGTATTCATGAGTCACATAGGGCTATTTTAATTAATTAAAATGAGATACAATTAAAAATTCAATTCTGCAGTCACACTTGCCATATTTCAAGTTCTCAGTCACCAGATGTAGCTGGCTAGTGGTTACCATACAAGACAATATAGATAGAGATTTCCATTTTTACTGAAGTTTCTATGGGATAGTGCTGTGTTAAATTTCCAGTTCCTGGTCTTAGGCTAACTTGACCTTAAAGATCTTGAAGCCATAGTAAATTCTCCTTCGAAAAATGATTGCCATGTCCCAACCTTATCTTGGCTACAGAGACTTAGGTCAAATTTAAAGCTGATGGCTACTGAAATCTGAGTGACCTTTGCTAAATAAAGGAGCATGATGACCTGAAGTGACTGACATCAGGACAAAGCTGTTCCAGCTTCCAAAAATATATAGGCAGGCAGGTACTTTTCAGAGATTTTATTTTAGAGATATCTCTTTAGAGAGTGGGAGAAGTATTTATCATTTCATCTCTTCTAAATATCCAGCTACTAACTTGCAAATTCTGCTTCTATTCTTAAAAAAGTGATAGGATGTGATAGGATGAAGTAAGTTTACACTGTGAATTTATCTATCAGCTGATCTTACTATTCAGAGCATGTGTTAAAAGGTGAAACCAAGATTTTGGGACACGGACATACAAAGTAGGAGAGAGGATATTAATAGATAGAGTCTTGAGTAAGAATGTCATTCCCAGAGAGGTTTTTTTTAAGTAACAGCTGAAAGGTCACTTTAAATTTTATCCTTGAAGACATTCAGTGAGACAGATCAAGAGCTTATTAGAATTTTCCAATAAGCCAGATAGTCACTAGAAGTGAAATAGTTCAAGCTATGTATACAATGATTTACACAAAGCTGAAGAAACGTACTTTCACTTAAATTGCCTGGATGTTATTGTTTAGTTGCCGAGTCGTGTCGGCCTCTTTTGAGACCCCATAGATTGTAGCCTGCCAGGCTCCTCTGTCTGTGGGATTTCCGAGGCAAGAATACTGGAGTGGGTTGCCACTTCCTTCTCCAGGATACCTTCCCAGCCCAGGGATTGAATCCACATCTACTGCTTGCCACGTGGATTCTTTACCACTGCGCCACCTGGGAAGGCCAAATTGCCTGTATAATTTATATTAAACTATCTCTATCTGAATTTCCTCAGTTTTCTATTTTGCTTTCTCAGTAATATATGATTATCATTATTATTTAGTTTGTTATTGCCTATAGATTGTAATTATTCTCCTAAAATTTTATAATTCATCAACATTAAGAAAAGAACTGGGATTTTGAAAAATTAGTTTCTCTAAGCAGGAAGATAAAAGTGCAATGCAACATGAACATTCCAGACTGACCAAAATTATTTATTGGTTTATTATTTTAAGGATGTTCTTTGACCCATGGTATACAATAAAGAGCAGGGCTTGGATCTGAGATTGTCAGTATTTCACCATTCTTGTCTGGATCAGCAGACACTTAGTTTGTGTGGTATGAGTATAATTCAGAGAGAAACATAAAATGTATAAAAATTCAGGGAGTCCTTCAGTTTAGAATAGTACAAATTGTTTTGTTTTTCTAAATGATGGTAAACAGATTTGGACAGTTAGTCATGGGTGTTCTTAAAATAAGGTTCAGCCAGTCTTCATAAACAATGCTTGATCTATAAAGGAAAAGGGAAAAAGAGTTAGATGTTGATTGCATCTTTTCAGAAAGAAAATGGGGAAGGAAATAATGTAAAGTGAAAAAGAAAAAAAAAAGCACAAAATGAACCATCAGTCCCAAGGGATGGCATTTCCTTGCTGCACAAACCTGGTTTCCAAGTGTTGTACTTTGGACTGTGATAATATGCTTTTCTAGAGCAGTAATTATTAAAAACTACTTTAATACAATTTAGAGTTATTCAAAGAACCTAGGATAATGCTTTTATTATTCTTATGTTCCAATTAAATCAAATAATTACTCTCTGGTTTCTTGACTCTCCACTGCATAATTATAGTACAGATAAAGATACGGTCTATTTGTTGTTTAGCTTCTAAGTTATTTCTGACTCCTTTGTGACTTCATGGACTATAACCTGCCTGGCTCCTGTGTCCATGGGGTTTTCCAGGTAAGAATTCTGGAGCATGTTGCCATTTCATTTTCTACAGAATCTTCCTGACTCAGGGATTGAACCCATGTCTCCTGCATTGGCAGATGGGTTCTTTACTGCTGAGCCACCAGGGAAGCCTTGATACGGTCTATAAATGGAGGGAAAAACCTCAAAAGTTTTTGCTTGTACACTTACACAAAAATAATCTATTTTTAAATAACCCATCTCAAGGAGTTATAATAATATAACTCATTAATATTGATATAATATTAATTATATTAATGTGTTCTGGTTAATATGAATAATTATTTATTCCAACTATTAATAACTAATATGAATAACTCTTTACATTAAATACAATGTTGAGAAAGCCTTATATATTAAAGAGGGAACAGATAGATACCTTGAGAGCTCCATTTAGTTAGACATGATGTGCTTGACAAAAGCTGTAGGGATAATACAGTTTAGAGTTAGAAAAGAGTCAAATTTAATAAAAGAACAGTATGTTAAGTTAACTTAATTCTAATTATTCTTATAATTCTTGTAACTCTAGAGTTTATTTATTTAAATTCTGTATAGCCCACTATTCTTAATACTAGATTTATGGCTTTCCCCCGATTTTGTAAATTTAGCTTTTTAAGTGTTACATTCGCATGGTTAAATGTTTTTCTTGAAAGTATCAAAGAGTTTAAAATAAAAAATGTTCTTCACCACTGTCTCCTAGCTATCTAGTTCCTTTTTATAGCTAACTTGGTGGAGTTGTTATGCTTGCTTAGCAAGCATACAGGAGTGGGTAAGCCTTTCCTTTCTTCAGGGGGTCTTCACAACCCAGGGATCGAACCCAGGTCTCCCACATTACAGGCAGATTCTTTATCATCTAAACCACAAGGGAAGCCCCCCCAAATACAAATATATGTTACATATTTTTTTTACACAAATGGTGGCAGTTCTACAAACCCTTTTGCTCTTATTTTTCTCACTGCATAATGTACTGTCTTAGAAATATTACCATAACCATAAATAAGGGTGTCCTTGTTCTTTTTTAGAGCTGTGGGGAATGTCATTGTGTAGATGTACCAAAATCTATTTGATGCATTCTATATTGTTGGACATTGTTCTTTGTTGTCGTTGTTTAGTTGCTAATTGTGTCTGACTCTTTGTGACCCTATGGACAGTTGCCTGCCAGGCTCCTCTGTTCATGGAATTCTCCAGGCAAGAAAACTGGAATGGGTTGCTATTTCCTTCTCCAGGTGACCTTCCCACTTATGGCAGTAACTGAATGTAAAATGTTGTTTATAGAAAAAAGTAAAGTTTAACCAAGATTGTCAGTGTAGATATGCTTAGCTGAGTATTTTCTTTTTCTCCTATCCTTTCCTGTCCTCTTCTCTTCTCTCTTTTTCATTTCTTTTCCCTCCCTTCTTCTCCCCTCTGTGTTTCTTTCCTTACTTTATCCAAGTTGTTAGACTTTATAAGTCCATATTGACATCAAAGCTATCAACATAGTTTATTGAGATGTGGTGAGATTAGTCTTTTTGGGAGGGTGGATAAGTTTTTCAGTTTTATTGCAAATTTATTTCAAATTTACAAGTTATATCATGCAGTTTTATCTTGTATCTTTATTTTGGGTGGTGCATTGCTTTTCAGACCCTCTGGGTGAAGCTTCAGTAAAAAAGTGGCAGGAAATAGATAATTGGATACTATAAGATAAATTTCATTTGAGCAAGAACACTAGATAAGGAGAACTAAATTTTAGCACCAGCCTTGCTATTAATTATGTGACCTTCACTAAGTAGCTAAACATCTTCAGCACTCAGATTCCTCATTTTCATCACTGCTTGCTGTAAAGGATTTTGTGATATCTCCAACTGTAATATTGAAGAATTAATATTAAATCTAATATTAAAATTTATTCTGACACAAATGCTGTCTCACAGAGGTGTTGTGAAGATCTAGTAAGATGGGTGATTCATGTTGATATATGGCAGAAACCAATACAATCTTGTAAAGCAATTTTCCTCCAATTAAAAATTTTAAAAAAATTTTAAAAAGATCTAATAAAAAAGTAAAAACACATTTTAATCTGTATAACGGTGCACAAAAATGTTAAAACCCACTGAAATAAAGTTTATGTATATAGTCAGATCCTTACAAGATATCTTTTTAGGGTTATTGTGTAATTGGTTGATAATAAATAATGTGTGTGTTCAACAAGAGAGTAGAGAAAAATAAGTTGTTTTAAACTCAAAAGGCATCCGGCATCAACCCAATCAGTTCAGAATTGCTGTAACCACCAGAGCACATGAAATTATACCTTCATAGTTGATGCAGCCATTGGAGTCTTCCTGACCTGCCATCAGCGCTTCCACTTCTTCTTCTTTCATCTTTTCACCTGATAAAACAAAATTCTTTGTTCAAGAAGAAAGCCAGAGAATATTCTCAAAATTCCACCATAAGTGATAAGCTTTGGACTCCTGGAGACCTCTTGTAGGATAGACACCAAGACTTTCCTGTTCCTTTGGCAGGAAGTTTGCCAATAAATTGTTTTTGAATAAATGAATTAAATGCACATTATACCTGATCATCCACACTCTATCCTGTAAGAACTGCAATGCCATATGTTACTTATTCATAACCAATAATTCAAGTTATTAAGACCATTTCCCCCAAATAAACTCACTGACATTGAGGCTAATTGAAATGGTCATTAACTTTTGACTATTCCTTTTCATTTTCCCTTTGTAGTCTTTCCCTCTACTTATTTTGGTTATAACATGATTCCCCTGAGTCATGCTCCTTCCTACATACTCTGTCCTATTAAGTCCACTGAAATGAATTTTTCTTACCTAGTGTGGCTAGAACATGACGAAGTTCAGCACCCATGACAGTGCCATTGCCTTCCTTGTCGAAGACACGCAGACCCTCAACAAAGTCTTCATAAGTGCCCTGGTCCTTGTTGTTGGAAATAGCTTGCAACATGGGCAGAAATTGTTCAAACTCAATTTTCTTGGCATTCATCTCTGAAAGAAATCACAATTTGGAGAGTTATCAGCTATCATAAAATGCTGCCACTGAGTTACAAATTAAGCTTGAATGTTCATTCTGGATCATCATAAAGATCTTCATACAGCTTAAATTTCAGTTGGTAAATGGCTGCTGACAGAAAGTTTGTAACAGAGAATAGCAGGACCTCCGGACTCCTAGTGCTTGAGCTTTTATCCTTAATTCACCATTTACAAATACGTGATCATGGGCAAGTTTCTTAACCTCTTTGTGCTTCAACTTTTTAATCTTTCTTTTTTTTTTAATTTTTTTTTTTTTTTTTTACTTTACAATATTGTATTGGTTTTGCCATACATCAACATGCATCCACCATGGGTGTACACGTGTTCCCCATTCTGAACCCCCCTCCCACCTCCCTCCCCATACCATCCCTCTGGGTCATCCCAGTGCACCAGCCCCAAGCTTCCTGTATCCTGCATCAAACCTGGACTGGTGATTCATTTCTTATATGATATTATACATGCCATTCTCCCAAATCATCACCCCTTCCCTCTCCCACAGAGTCCAAAAGACTGTTCTATACATTTGTGTCTCTTTTGCTGTCTCGCATACAGGGTTATTGTTACCATCTTTCTAAATTCCATATATATGCATTAGTATACTGTATTGGTGTTTTTCTTTCTGGCTTACTTCAATCTGTATAATAGGCTCCAGTTTCATCTACCTCATTAGAACTGATTCAAATGTATTCTTTTTAATGGCTGAGTAATACTCCATTGTGTATATGTACCACAGCTTTCTTATCCATTCATCTGCTGAGGGACATCTAGGCTGCTTCCATGTCCTGGCAATTATAAACAGTGCTGTGATGAACAGTGGGGTACACGTGTCTCTTTCAATTCTGGTTTCCTTGTTGTGTATGCCCAGCAGTGGGCTTGCTGGGTCATAAGGCAGTTCTATTTCCAGTTTTTTAAGGAATCTCCACACTGTTCTCCATAGTGGCTGTACTAGTTTGCATTCCCACCAACAGTGTAAGAGGGTTCCCTTTTCTCCACATCCTCTCCAGCATTTACTGCTTGTAGACTTTTGGATCACAGCCATTCTGACTGGCGTGAAATGGTACCTCATTGTGGTTTTGATTTGCATTTCTCTGATAATGAGTGATGTTGAGCATCTTTCCTTATGTTTGTTAGCCATCTGTATGTCTTCTTTGGAGAAATGTCTATTTAGTTCTTTGGCCCATTTTTTGATTGGGTCCTTATTTTTCTGGAATTGAGCTGCACGAGTTGCTTGTTTATTTTTGAGATTAGTTGTTTGTCAGTTGCTTCCTTTGCTATTATTTTCTCCCATTCTGAAGGCTGTCTTTTCACCTTGCTTATAGTTTCCTTTGTTGTGCAGAAGCTTATAATTTTAATTAGATCCCATTTGTTTATTTTTGCTTTTATTTCTGATATTCTGGAAGGTGGGTCATAGAGGATCTGGCTGTGATGTCCGTTGGAGAGTGTTTTGCCTATGTTCTCCTCTAAGATTTTTATAGTTTCTGGTCTTATGTTTAGATCTTTAATCCATTTTGAGTTTATTTTTGTGTATGGTGTTTAGCTTCATTCTTTTACAAGTGGTTGACCAGTTTTCCCAGCACCACTTGTTAAAGAGATTGTCTTTTCTCCTCTGTATATTCTTGCCTCCTTTGTCAAAGATAAGGTGTCCATAGATGCGTGGGTTTATCTCTGGGCTTTCTATTTTGTTCCATTGATCTATATTTCTGTCTTCAATCTTTCAAAAGAGGTACTTTGTAGTGTTTTGTGAACATTAAATGAGGTAATAATGCATTCTATTACCATACCTGGGACAAACTGAATGCTTGATCAGTGTTAGCTACTATTTTATTAGTATTGTCAGTGAATAAATACTATGAATACTAGGGAAGCAATATAGAAATACACTGATAACAAACCTACTGGCATATAAATATAGCAAAACCTAGCTGAACTTTAATATGTATTCCACCATTGTTTGAGCTTTCACAGAGCTTTCAATTTCTTTAAATTTTAATTAAAAAAAAAAGAAGCCTATGAGAAGAATGTGCATGTTAAATACTTTGTGATCTCCTGACTTTGTGGTTTTAGAAGTCTGGAGATGATAAGAATTTCTTTAGTAACCTTCTGACAAGGCAAATGGTATTCATAGCAAAAGTATAAAACAGACTAATCAGATGTACACAAATAGATAAAGTTATGTACCCATAAATCAAAATTCCACTTACCAGTCTTTCCTCATAGTGTAGAAATCTAGTACATTGAGTAATATTGAGAAAATTAAATTTGAATGCTAAATAAATGAACATTTATCTAATAATTCCATTAAAGACAGAAGTTTGATAAGTTAGAAAATGGCATTTAAGAATGAATTTGGCTAACTGAGCTCTCACTTTATCTGATACTCTCAGCTACTTTTTGAATAAGTTATGTGGACATTTTTGTCCAAAGGAACTATAATCTGAGGAAAATTCCGGCAGACTGATTTAGAGGTAGTTTTTTTTTTTCTTAATCAAATATTTTTCTTTTGTAACAAAGGAACATAGTCTTTTCTAGAAAAAAGAGATTGCCTTCCCAGCGTTATTTTCCATACGGTAAAGATAAACTGAGATATCTACTTGAAAAAAACTTCAGTTTTGTCTCTTCTGTTTTGTTCAGAGTGGTATTTTCCAACAGACTATTATACTTTGCCATGAACCATGGGATTAGAAAACATTTCCTTGTTGTTGACTAATGACTAGATTACCCTACCCAGCAATCACCTCTGCAGTTTTTCCACTTACATATTTCACTAGCTTTTGCCTTAGGATTTTCCTTGGGCAACCAAATGCAGGTTTTGGCTTAATACTTTTTTAATTCTTTCTGGAATTTTTATTAAGGTATCAGCTATCTATTCTTAATTAAGATAGCCAAGTTTCTTTTAAGATGGTCACAGAAGCAGGGTATATTTAGATAGCATGATGATGATGATACTAGCATTAGGTATTGTTTCCTTTCATTAACATGAAATTATGCTTATAAATTCTCAAAGGAAGGTTAGTTTATCTCATGGAGGAAAAAACTGAAGCTAGATAGCCAAGAAACACAGTTACCATCAGGAGTAAATTAAATCCTATCCTATGGAACTTGTTTCTCAATAACCCTTTCTTTCTTATACATACACACATTCCCACACATGCACACACACTCCCAGCTTCTTGGAAAAACATGTGGTTACCTTCATTGCTGGGGTTTCCCAGCACCTTCTTGACCTCTGCATTGGTGGGATTTGTGCCCAGAGCCCGAAGGACATCACCAACCTGGCTTAAGGTGATCTTGCATTCACCTGTTCTGTCGAACAGGAGAAACGCCTCCTTGAATTCTGCAAGAAGCAAGAAACATTTGGTTGCTTTTTTTCTGCCTCAAACTTACAAAGGAACCCAAACTTCGTCAAGGATCCAGTTCAAACTCTCCTCTATTTTAAAACTTTTGCCAGTCTCTTAAGTTGCTGTCTTTGAATTTCCCTTTTCTGAGTTCAACGTCAACCCTCTTTTGACATTTCTTTTTGGGACTGTTTTAAAGTTGCTGCTGCTAAGTCACTTCAGTCGTGTCTGACTCTGCGCAACCCCATTGACGGCAGCCCACCAGGCTCCCCCGTCCCTGGGATTCTCCAGGCAAGAACACTGGAGTGGGTTGCCATTTCCTTCCCCAATGCATGAAAGCGAAAAATGAAAGTGAAGTCGCTCAGTCGTGTCTGACTCTTCACCACCCCATGGACTGCAGCCTACCAGGCTCCTCCGTCCATGGGATTTTCCAGGCAAGAGTACTGGAGTGGGTTGCCAGTGCCTTCTCCGTATTTTAAAGCAGCATTTCTAATTTCAAGTCATACGTTCAGTTCAGTTGCTCAGTCATGTCCGACTCTTTGCGACCCCATGAATTGCAGCACGCGACGCCTCCCTGTCTTCCGGAGTTCACCCAGACTCACATCCATCGAGTCAGTGATGCCATCCAGCCATCTCATCCTCTGTCGTCCCCTTTTCCTCCTGCCCCCAATCCCTCCCAGCATCAGAGTCTTTTCCTATGAGTCAACTCTTCGCATGAGGTGGCCAAAGTACTGGAGTTTCAGCTTTAGCATCATTCCTTCCAAAGAAAACCCAGGACTGATATCCTTTAGAATGGGCTGGTTGGATCTCCTTGCAGTCCAATTATTAGATATGGAAATTGAGAATCCTCACCATATTTGTTCATATCTCCTTCATCTGCCTTGGAAACAGGACTGGGTTAAGAAATTCTGATGCCTGGAGAAATCTTAAGAATTCCTCATAAAATCCCTCATATAATTAACAAAGTTAATAAAATTTCAAGAAAACAAACATTAATTTGGGGTTGTGTCACATGAGGTTAACTCAAACTTCTCAAGTTATATAGAAAAACTTCTCTTGAGGTACAAACTTCCTAGACTCTCTTCTTAACTAATTTTCTTCAGGAGTAACTTCATTTTTCAGGAAAATTTTAGAAAGATGACACAAATCTCTAAGTTCTCTGGTGTCCTTTAACCACTTTAATGGGACTTTAATAGGCTCCTAGTGTAACAGAGTCAGAAGGAACCATATTTATTTGAATCTATTGCTATAGTGAGAGAAGGCAATGGCACCCCACTCCAGTACTCCTGCCTGGAAAATCCCATGGGCGGAGAAGGCTGGTAGGCTGCAGTCCATGGGGTTGCTGAGGGTCGGACACGACTGAGCGACTTCACTTTCACTTTTCACTTTCATGCATTGGAGAAGGAAATGGCAACCCACTCCAGTGTTCTTACCTGGAGAATCCCAGGGACGGGGAAGCCTGGTGGGCTGCCGTCTATGGGGTCACACAGAGTCGGACACGACTGAAGTGACTTAGCAGCAGCAGCAGCATTGCTATAGTGATTGCTTTAAACTTTGTATTTTTCAGATATGACATATGATAACATGTTGCTATATTAGTTTTATTATACAGATACATATTTTAATTTAAAATTTTGTGGAGATAATTGTAGATTCACATGCAATTTTATGAAATACAAAGAGATCTCTTAAATATTCTGTCTGGGGGAAATACTATTTCCCCCAATAGTAGCATTTTTCAAAATTATAGTATATGATATATATACACTATATGTATATATGTATGTGATCATAACCAGAATATTCACATAACCAGAATATTCACATTGATAGAGTTCACCTATTTTACTCAGATTTCCCTAGTTTTACTTGTATTCATGGGTGTATGTAAGTACACATTTTAAAAGTGTTGTCTGTTTTTATAATAGGCACGCTGTTGGTTGTGTGCATGTGTGCTCAGTCACTTCAGCCTTGTTCAACTCTTTGTGACCCTATGGACTGGAACCCACCAGGCTCCTCTGTCTGAGGGATTCTCTAAGCAAGAATACTGGAGTGGGTTGCCTTGCCCTCCTCCAGGGAATCTTCCCCACACAGGGATTGAACCCACGTCCCTTATGTCTCCTGCACTAGCAGGCGAGTTTTTTTTTTTTTTTTTTTACCACTAGTGCCGCCTGGGAAGCCCCATTCTATGGCTTATTTGCCCTAAATTTGGTCACTTTCCATGGATAGAATTGGTTTTGCCTTTCAGAATTACATTAACCCCAAATTAAGAAGTGTACACCACAAAGACAGAAAAAGGTACTACTAAGGATTTAGGAGCAAATAAAGACATTTTAACTGAAACTACAAAGCTAAATTAAATCACTTTTTATGGTAAACCTAAAAGTATTGGTGGTGATCTGTTGGAGTTTAATACCAACACTCAAAAACTCATTTGTGAATGAGCTGGTAGAAGTGAAAGCATTCTTTTTAGGCCATTAGTGGCCTCAGATCAAGAGATACTATCTAGGTAGATGACTCAGAAAAATATCTTAACTATCCCTTCATCCTCTAATCCAAGACTACTAGACATTAAATTCACAATCAACTATAGATCATGTTACCACTCTTTGCTGAAACGTCCCCCTCAAATTCTATTCAAATTGACATCACAGATAATTTGCCTTACATAAAAGACATGCTGTAGGTCCCGTGGGGTCATTAGTCAAATATAATTTTTCATCTTTCTAAGGGAATTATGAAACTGAACTGCTCTTATTACTGGCTCCAGGCTTTTAAGCAGATTGCTCAGAGGGTTCCCTATTACCCTGGTCAGATGCTGATATAGAAATAGGGTTTTATGGGCTGTAATGGAATCTCTTTGACATTAACTCTTTTGTTGATTTAAAGGCCAAGAACAGAAAGATATTGCTCTTCTTACTCCAGATTTTTAAAGCTTAGTTATTCCCTGAAGAGTCTAAAACATGGGTTAGCCAATGACTGTCTACAGGCTGGCCACCTCTTTTTGTAAATAAAGTTTGATTGGAATATAGACATGCCCATTCATTTATGTATTGTCTATGGCTGTTTTCATACCTCAGGGACAGAACTGAGTTGTCTCCACAGACTGTAGTGCCAACAAAGGCTTAGATATTTACTATTTAGCCCTCTAGGAAAAATTTGCCAGCCGCTAGTCTAGAACAACACTGTTCCAGGATTTTTTGTGATGATTGAAATGTTCTGTATCCAGGCTTCCCAAAAGGGTAGTAGCAACCAGCTGCCCATGGCTTTTGAGCATTAAAATATGACTAGTGCAAAGCAGAAAGTAGACTTTTAAATGCATTTATTTTTACTTAACTACTGGTTAAATTTTAAAAGCCACATGCGGCTAGTGGCAACTTTTCTGTATGGCACAGGACTTAACACCTTTAGAATGCTATAATTTTCTGGTGTTCTTGTCTTTACTCTGAACTTGTGATACATTCAAATAGAGCAGCTGTGAGAAAAGCTAATCATTGAAGAAGGAAACAAACAAAGTATGCCTTTATTTATTTCTTAAAATGTAAGATTTCCTTTTAATTTAAAAGTCTCTCAAAGGGTTTTTAAGGCCTCTGTTTCTTGGTTCTACCATAGTTTGGCAGTTATAATGACACTGTAAGTTAGATATTTTCGAGGACTGGGATACAGTACCAGATATTGTAGAAGCATCATTAGTTAAAATAGATTAAAAATCAAGCAAACCACAGCAGAATTGCCAACTGTTTTCAAAACTAGTCCTTTTAGTACAATGTCAAATGACCTTGAGCTGAGTCATCAAATCATCTAATTTGTCTACATGAAGGCATTGACCATGAAGTAGATATAAATGAGTCTGTACTATAGCAAATATCCTTTTATTTTCTTTACTTTTTTGAAATATTTTAACTGATGTCCAAATGTGAGGTATTCTTGACACTCAAGAAAAAGCTGAAAAATTTTGACTCCTTTAGGTATGCTGCTGCTAAGTCACTTCAGTTAGTGTCCGACTCTGTGTGACCCCATAGATGGCAGCCCACCAGGCTCCCCCATCCCTGGGATCCTCCAGGCAAGAACACTGGAGTGGGTTGCCATTTCCTTCTCCAATGCATGAAAGTGAAAAGTGAAAGTGAAGTCACTTAGTCGTGTCCGACTCTTTGAGACCCCATGGACTGCAGCCCACCAGGCTCTTCTATCCATGGGATTTTCCAGGCAAGAGTATTGGAGTGGGGTGCCATTGCCTTCTCCGTCCTTTAGGTATAGAATGGAGTATAATTATAATTATATTCTTATGAGTATCTTCACAATTATTTTTATATTATATATCATAAATATATAATATACACATACTTATTTTTATGACCAATACTTGTACAATATTACATAACTAAAATTTTATTATTTTATTCCATTCTTTCTATAGATGTATTTTTGTCTCTATTTAAGTATGTGACTCTTTTCCATTAAACATTTTGTCCTACACTTTCCAGTAAAAAAACAAGATTCATAGGCCATGGGATCTCTTAGATCTAAAGACCTGAAGAAGAAACAATGAAAGTGTTAGTGAAACTATTCAGATTCTTTTGAATCTCTAGAGCTTAAAGTCTTGTAATTAGAAATTGTTTCTATGAAATAAATTCCTAATTAATTCAGCTAGTTTTGATTTTGATGCTATCATTAATTTTTTGGATCTTTGAGTCAGTCTCAACATCCCTCTGGGAGTCTGTCCTGCATCTCTAAAGATGGACTAGAAAATGTCTAAGTTTCCTTCCAGTTTTTTTTTTTTTTTAAATAAATCATTTCCCCCTCTATCTCTGAATGTACTTTTTCCCCTAAATCCACGTCACCCTCTATTTCTCTCAACTTACTGTGGTGCCTATTGAGATCATGTGTATTTGGTAACTGGGCAGTATTAGAATCAATTTTATTTTCTAAAGTGAACAATTTAGACCTGCCAAATTTCTGTTTAGGTATTTGATTAACAAATCAGCCATCCAAGATCTGCATCCTTTTTGGGGGTATATGTGTAGTATTACGGAGAAGGCAATGGCACCCCAGTCCAGTACTCTGCCTGGAAAACCCCATGGAGGGAGGAGCCTGGAAGACTGCAGTCCATGGGGTTGCTGTGGGTCGGACACGACTGAGCGAATTCACTTTCACTTTTCGCTTTCATGCATTGGGGAAGGAAATGGCAACCCACTCCAGTGTTCTTGCCTGGAGAATCCCAGGGATGGGGGAGCCTGGTGGGCTGCTGTCTATGGGGTCGCACAGAGTCAGACATGACTAAAGTGACTTAGCAGCAGCAGTATAGTATTACCTACTGTATCAAATTAGTTCTATTTAGAAATCAGTGAATGCAAGAAATTATTTTGTAGTGTTTAGCTTTTGTTTGCTTAAACCTTTGATTACTGATTATAGATGAAGGGTTCATGCTGAGAGAATTTATATTTAGAGGGATTGAGAGCATTTATATTTAGAGTGACAGCACTAGCGGGGATAATTAGAAAGAGCTAATCTCATCTCAAGGGAGTTGGTTTTCTCACATGCCATCTTTATGAGTGTGCACATATTAACAACTATATCATTTAAACTTACCATCCTGCTGTTGCTTAGAGAACTCGATCTGTTAGAAAGAAATTACCACAAAGAATATTTTAACCAAACAAAAATGTCCTGATTTTTTAAATGTATCCAAGCTCATTCCCTGAGTAATCATCAAAGTAAGCTCAAAAAGTATGCCTACTTTTCAGAGTTCAGGCATAGCTTGGATACTCACAGTTTGAGCCACACAGTAACATGCCTTGGAGATGAGTATTATTTCAGAAACTGAGCAGTGCTCTGCCTACCTCTGAAGCAGAGAAGCTCAATTCACTTACCAGCAATCTGCTCAGCACTGAAGGACTGCAATGGCGAGAGAGAGGAAGAAAGAAAGAAACAACTAGAACTCTTTCAAATGCATTGACAGAAGGGAGTGCTCTCTGCTCTGAGGTTTTTAGGAAGCCATGTAGGTGTCAGAGAATAAGAAGTTTGCCTTAGGATACTTTTGAATCTAGGAAAAATAAAAAGCTATTGCAAAACATAGTTAGGGAATATTTCTCTGTATCTTAACCCATGAGTCAATAATTTAACAAATGTTAAATCAAATTCTTTCTGGAACAATATCATAATCTATGGTATATTTAAGATATGTCTAATATAGATACACTGTATTAAGAACTACAGACACATTGCATTAAAAAGATCACTTTAAGTCGTTCTTCTATTTAACCAGTATGTTTTACCCAATGCATCAAAAGTAGTTTATTTAATTTTAGTTATCAGCATCATTGGATTGTTTTCTTAAGGTGCAATATTTTGCTATAATTGTAGGTTTTCCCCCCCTAAACTTAGATATAATAAACCTTATGAGATATAGAAAGTTGGTGAAGCATAAAGTACTTCTTTTGCAAGTAAGATGTATTTCTGTAGTTGGCATAGTAGCTTGAATTAATCTTGTCTATCCTCAACACACCTGGATAAAAACCAAAAGTAGATTCTACAGACTCACACTGAGTATGTTCTGTCCTCAATTTCATTCCTATCTACTCTCACATCTGCCTATAAATTACAAATAGTTTTCTCGTAGGACCCACCATGATGGAGCTGCTGGGCTGCAGACAGTGGCGAAGCTGTAGAGTGAGTTGAGGGCCGCTCCAGTCCCTGAGTGGGTCCTCCCTTGCTGAGGCTGCCTTTTATTTCTGGAGAAGCTGTGACCTCACAGCTAGCATCAGGTTCCAGAGAGAAGTAGCCACTCCTCTTGGAGGGTTTTTTAACTTTCTTAGGGCAAAGGGAAGGAGAGATCTGTACCCTGAGGTCTATTTTTAGGAAATCAGAACCTAAGAGTGGATGGCCATGATGAGACCAATGCCTATCAGCACTTTTATGGTCTTTACCCCTGAGATAGTCTCTTGGAGTGTCTTCCTTGAAGAAGATTCTTATTTGTTCAGTGGCAGAGGGGCTTAGAATTTCTTGAAAGACTCCTCCTGACCTCTTCACTTAGTGAATTATGGACTTTGCAAGCTTTAAGTCAGCAGTCTGGGTATAAATGGAACTTACTGGATGGGGCTGGTTTGGGGTTTCAAATGGCAACTGCTATAGAAGGAAGAGCCTCTGGAGCTCTGTCCCCTGTGGTAAAGTTCAGAGGACTTGAAAGGGACACACATATTCTATGTGCTTCTTAAGGTCCTACCAAGTGAAAATCTGGTCAGTTTGTGAAACCTCCAACTAAAGACCATTCTTTTGTACATTGTACTCTCAGAAGTATAGAATTCATTTAAGCCAGGGATGGTTTTAATCTCCATTTTTAGTATTCTTCCTTAGTATTCTTACCTTAGGGGTAGGTATTAGATTCCTTCCTTGTTCTCTTTAGGAGAAGGAAATGGCAAACCACTCCAGTATTCTTGCCTGGAAAATTCCATGCACAGAGGAGCCTGGCAGGCCATAGTCCATGGGGTCGCAAAGAGTTGGACTCAACTAAATGACTGAGCGTACACTGTTCCCTTTATGGTGGCTAACTAGTCATATTTTTTGAATTTATGAAATTCTTCTAAGAGGGAAAGCTGATGGGCCATTTTGTATTCTTTTTCCTCTCATTCTATACATATTCTTTTAAATTTTATAAACGTTGCTTACTTTCTTACTAGAACATGCTGTTTCCCTTTCTGTCATGTCAAACACTTTGTGACTCAGTCACCAGACTGAGAACCAAAAGAATCCAAAATAAAGACTGTGAAATGCAAAGTTGTAATTTCAAATTTTAAAGGTGTCCATGGGATTGGTATTAAATTTTCATGGCAGCTTACATGAAAATAGGTAATTTCCTATTTCCTACACTTCCTAGAATGATATTGGGAAAAGATCAGTCTAAATGCCCACTAAAACTCAGACATGTTTGTTAGTTTTCTATATACTTAAAAGCAGCTCAAAGGCATAACAAATGTTAGCGATAAATTCCAATTTAAGTACTATTTTAGCAACTATTTTTAAGAAAATGATCACGAAAAGCATAGTCACCCTCTGCTAGACAGATGTATACTTTGCAACTTTCCCCAAGCCATTTGGAAAGAAATCAACATTTAAATGTATGTCTTTTTTTTTTTTTGTCCAAAGTCTACAAGTAGTGAAGAAAATCTGATAGACTCTGAGTCCCAGAATGAGGATTGAAAGTATAACTTTAGCAGTATTAGAAGCCATATACACATATTTTCATGAATAGATTGACATTTTGAAAGTTGTTGGGAAATAGAAGTTAATAAAAAAATTTAAGTCCTTTGAATCATTAGGGGAAAATGAAAGAAAGGGACCAAGGTGGAAATTTGTCACCTTCGATGACTATAATTTGGAGTCTCAAGACTTTTGATGCACAAATTAAAGCCATTACAGCATACCATCTTTCTTTGTTTTAGTTTTAGGTATTGTGTCATTAAATTTGAATTGCCCTATGATCAGCATTGAGAACTATCATATTCTTTATTAAATCATCAAAGTTACCCTATATAATACTCATCATGCTGCTGCTGCTGCTAAGTTGCTTCAGTCGTGTCCGACTCTGTGCGACCCCAGAGACTGCAGCCCACCCATCCCTGGGGTTCTCCAGGCAAGAACACTGGAGTGGGTTGCCATTGCCTTCTTCAGTGCATGAAAGTGAAAAGTGAAAGTGAAGTTGCTCAGTCGTGTCCGACTCTTAGCGACCCCATGGACTGCAGCCTACCAGGCTCCTCCGTCCATGGGATTTTCCAGGCAGGAGTACTGGAGTGAGGTGCCATTACCCTACATAATGCTCATTTTCTTTTTTTCAGATAGAAAAATGAGTCCTTGAATACATATAAAATACAATGTGTGTAAAATCTGTTGTGTAAACAGGAAAGTCATTTTAATAGCTGTATTTATGTTATAAACAAGTTATTCATAGAAACTTGCATACTATGTAAAAGTTTATTATTTATTAAAATACAGTGGAGGCAGTTATCACACTACTTCACTCTAGTTTTTAATCCATATATTTATCACATAGAGAATGAGAGTTTGATTTTTTTTAATGCTTATTGAGGAAAGAAAACATTTAAAAAAGTTATTGATAATGCTAGAGAAGGCTATAGTCTAGTCTAGTCTAGAGAATAAACTATAGTTTAAAAGTCAAAAGACCTAGACACTGGCCTCATAGAATAAATGGAAGATAATATTTATTCTCTGGTACACTTTTACACTTTGACAAATGGTAAAAACTTTCACTTGTATCTCTTCCTGGGTGTTATAATAATGAAATAATCAACCCTTTGTACAAAGGCATGATATGAATACAAAATGTCAGTTGATTTTGGACTCCATTTGCTATGGTATCATTTTATTTTGAAAGTTAGATTTAAGTCTCTTCTATCTGGAATGTTCTCCTGTCATCTCTGTTTCTTGGAAATTAATTATCCTTCAAAACCCTTGAAAGAACCTTTTCTATTTGTCTAACTCCTTTCTCCCACTTCAGTATGTTTAACCTTCTGATTTTAAACTTCTGGGAAGCACAGGCTGCTACTGGAGATCAGTTCCCTTGGTCCATGATGTGAACCTGAGTGTGAGCCGACCTCTCCCTCCTGGAGAGCTGCCTCTGCCTTATTCTTAGATCATGTCCCCCATGATCCTATACAATACCTTGTCTACGTTAGATACTCAACAGAATTTTCGTTAAATTAAAATCTTTAGAACAGGGATTTCCCAGGTGGCGCTAGTGGTAAAGAATCTGCCTGCCAATGCAGGAGACCTAGGTTCGATTCCTGGGTCAGGAAGATACCCTGGAGAAGGAAACAGCATCCCACTCCAGTATTCTTGCCTGGAGAATCCCATAGACAGAGGAGACTGGCAGGCTACAGTCCATGGGGTCACAAAGAGTCAGACACGACTGAAGCGACTTAGCACATAGCACAGCACAGAACAGGTGTACTGTGAGTTCCTCCTTCAAACATGTTTCCTCCTCTATATTATCTTCCTGGAGGGGAGAGACCTTGTCAGTTCCTTTAAAGAACTTATATTCTAGAGGAAGGGGCACTGGTGCACTCATTCTCCTTTGGTACTGCATCTCCAGCACCTAGAACTGCCAGGCACATAGTTAGTAGGCATGCTTATTTAAAATTATTGATATTATGTGCATGCGTGCACGCTAAATCACTTCAATTGTGTTTGACTCTGCGACCCTATGGACTGTAAACTGGCCAGGCTCCTCTGTCCATGGATTCTCCAGGCAAGAATATTGGAGTGGGTTGCCATGCCCTTCTCCAGGGGATCTTCCTGACCCACGGGATGAACCCGCATCTCCTGCGTATCCTGCACTGCAGGCAGATTCTTTCCTGCTGAGCCAAAGGAAAGCCCTTATTGATGTATATGCCTTTATCTTTCCATAACATTTCTTTAGATTTTATATAAATGTTATGATCAGGACTTCTAATTGACCATCTCCTATTTTTTTAAAGCGTTTTTTTTTTTTTTTTCATTTTAGTCTACATACTAAAATGACTTGGTAAAAGTAACTACATTCCACATTTTTATGATTCATGTAGTAAACAGTATTGGATTTAGATATGTAGTAGACAAGATACTGGTCCTAAAAAAGATTTTTATTGCAATGTTTTCAGATTGTTTCTCACTTTGAGAAATATTTTTCTAATAGTAATCATGAGGTTTGGTTAACTGATTAAAGACAAGACAAAGCTGCTGGTATATAGAAAGAGTTGATTTATAGGAAAAATATTAATATGCATTTACTCAAACAGGCTGTCAGACTGATGTATGTTAATCTTTAGTATAATATGAAGAGCTGTAATTAAAGATGATCTGGGAGATATGTGATGTTGAGTGCTGAGGGCTAATGCCCTAAGAAGGAAGATAGACTGTAGTTTTTAAAGAGCTTAATCATCACTGCTAGATACAAAGGAGAATGACTGGTGAGGTTAAGTAAAGTCCTTACTCTAACCGCTTTTCAATCTAGAAAACATTGTTGCATGTTCGTTGATTTAATGCCTGGCAGGGAGAACAAAGACCTGGATGTAAGCAAACCCTAACAAAAACTTAATTATTTTTACTCCAACCTTAGAGTTATGAGGAATTATTGTAAAAGGCAGGCAGAAGTACCATTTTGGAACTCTGAGAGTTTCGTGCTTCAGAACAGTTCACTTAATTTATTTTATTGCACTTTTTATTTCAACAAAGGATATATTTAGCCTGGTGACTCTCATATGGTGTAAAAAGGAGAAATTAAGAGCAATGAGAATACAGTACCAGCCTGAGTTGTCTAATGTAAGAAAGAAGAGATGGCTATATTGGATAAATTGATCCAAACAGAAGAAGAAATGAGTAATTCTGTGCTTAGAATGCCTAAACTAGTCACCTGAATTCACTCATATTAGATCAAAGGCTGGATTATTAAAACAATACATTTTAGACCTACAGGAATTAACAGAGAAGTTTAAATGAATTTTAATAAAAATTTTAAAATGTGACCTAAGTCTGTACTTCTTTGGATTTCTCATCAGCTTTCCCATTGTTAATAGTTGAGAAACAAATCTAAGATTTCTTGAGTTGCTTCTGTTCTACTTTGTGCATTTGTGTGTAATTTAATTAAAAATCCAAATTGTGTTTATCTTCTTTCCTTCCTCTTTTTATTTTTAAAATAAGGGCATTAGAATAAAAGTCTTTGTGTATGTATTTTAAGGAATTATAACTATCTTCTTTTTCCTACTTTTCTGGAGTAGAACTTCCTTTTGTAACAACAAGGATATGTGAATATTGATATTATTATTTTGGTGATTTCAGGTCTTTCGATAGGGAAGAAAAAGTCCTAGATGGGGCTTGAGGTATTCAAAATTTTGTTCTGGTGCTTCTGTAATGAATCATGTCTTTTGATTAAATAACTTCTCTTATCTAGGTTATCAGTTCAGTTCAGTTACTCAGTGGTGTCCGCTCTTTGCTACCCCATGGACTGCGGCACGCCAGGCTTCCCTGTCCATCATTAACTCCTGCAGCCTACTCAAACTCTTGTCCATCGTGTTTCATCCTCTGTCATCCCCTTATCCCGCCTTCAATCTTTCCTAGCATCAGGGTCTTTTCCAATGAGTTGATTCTTCGCATCAGGTGGCCAAAGTATTGGGGATTCAGCTTCAACATCAGTCCTTCCAATAAATATTCAGAACTGATTTCCTTTAGGATTGACTGGTTGGATCTCCTTGCAGTCCAAGGGACTCTCAAGAGTCTTCTCCAACACCACAGTTCAAAAGCATCAATTCTTCTGTGCTCAGCTTTCTTTATAGTCCAACTCTCACATCCATACGTGACTACTGGAAAAACCATAGCTTTGACTAGAAGGACCTTTGTTGGTAAAGTAATGTCTCTGAGTTATAGCTTCCTCAAATAAGAGATATTATTCTTTATGGTTTCTAGGATTGCTTGTGGTTCTATAATGTTTTGAGTTTTTAATCCTTTTCTCAGTAGTATCTACAGCAAGTCGCTTTTTTTCCATGGAAAAAAGTTGCCTAAAAATTTGATATATTACTTTGAAACAGTTTAGATAAAGAGGAGTTGAGCAAAACAAAATTTTGTAACACTGTTCTAATGAGTGTTTTATATCTTACTTATATCAGAAGGTGGCATATCATTGGGTACCTAACTAGGTACAAAGAACCTCACTTGCCACAGTGAAAGGAAGAAAGTCAAGTTGAATAAGATGTAGTTTTATCTTAAGGAAAAAATTTTCTGCTCTGGCTTCAGTCCACTATTATTGATTTATGATCAAGATGACAAGAGTTTATTATTTATATCATTGACATTTTCACCAGCATAATTGAAGCCATTACTACTTGTATAGTGCAATTTTTGTCTTCCAGATTCTGATTTGGGAGGAGAAAGAAACTGTAGAACTTGATATAGGAACAAATTATAGAAGATCTCCTTTTCATACAAAAAGTATTCTAGTATGAAGAGAAGAAGAAAAAAATGTGGTATCAGCAGACTAAATATAATCCTTGCCACAATTTCCATGAGTCAGATGGTGTTTAATGCTGGGTAATTATGGAAAGGCTTCTGAAGACAACTTGCCAGGGGGTTCATTCGCAGCACTAAAATGTCGAGAGGCTAAATTTGGCTCTGTCACTTTGTGGTCTCCTTGTCTTACAAAAATTTCATTATCTTTATTAAAAGTGCTATTCACTAATTATTGGTAAACATTCCTATTCCCTTCCAAACCGCCTTTACTTTGCAAAGACATTATCTAGTTAAATATTATTTAAAATATAATTTTAGACAAAGTTACAGAATGCCCTTTCATATTTTCTCACTCCACTCCACCTGTTCTCTTCTTTTACAGGGTAGACATTTCAAAGTGGAAACTTGATACTAATACTTAGTGATAGTCTCAAATAATTTTTGATTTACTTCTGAAGTTATAATCATGCCACAAATGGATGAATATTGCAACTGGTTGACATTCTAGTTGTATTAAAAGGCCAGGGTAAAATAAGACAGATTCTTAAAATTATATGAAGAAAAATTAGTAACAACTTACATCTTCACATATTCCTTCTAATTAGAAATTGACTATATGTCTCCTTTCCCTCTTTCTTTTCCTCAGACTAGTTACGATTTAATCATTATACATGTGGCATTATGTTTCTTTATATCACCCAAAAGAATATTTGGTTGAGATTTGCAGTTATTTGTAAACAAAATATAAACCCATACTATTCTTAGACTATTAGTCTGATGGCAAAATTTGCAGGTCAGTTTTGATATAAGGGCATGTTTAATTAAACAAAAGCAAAATTATTTTAAAATTCAATAAGCTTCACTACTTTTAACAACATTTAAATATATTTTGGTATAATTTTTTCCAGCTTTATTGAAATATGATTGACATATAATATTGTATAAGTTTAACATGTACAACATGATTTAACACGTGATGATTTTGATGATTACCACAATAAGTTTAGTTGGTTAATATAACCATCATATTACTTAGTTATCTTTTTTGTGGTGAAAACCACATAATTTGCTCTTTTAGCAATTTTCAAGTACACTACATGGTACTGTTAACTATAGTCATTATATTGTATTTTAGATCCTTAGAACTCAGTAATCTTTTAACTGCACATTTGTACCCTCTGATAATGTTCACTCTTTTCTCCCATCCCCACCCCACCCTGGCAATTACCAGTCTGCTCTCATAACAGCATTTTTGATATCCATGTTCTATTTACAACTTTTTACAGGAAGCTGGACCAAAGTGACTAGGGTGTCTTTCTGGGATCCTAATATCTCACCTTCCACCTGTAAATGAGAACACCCAACCTGTCAGCAACAGGTGCTAAGATAAGGGAAAGCTGAGGAAAATAGAACAGTAATGAATTGCCAAGATGAAAGGTCTCGATGAACTAGCTCTGATGGGTGCCTGTAACCCTCTCCCCTGGTTGTAGAGGGCTATGCAGGGCAACATGAGAGTCACTCTTACATTGATCACTCTTACCCTCATCCTTAAGAGCAAAAAGTCTTCTTTTCACATTCTTAGAAATAGCAACTTACCCTTTATAACAGAAGGTAGTTTAGGAAATGTTTAATACAGTTGACTCTGGATTTACCCTGGTAGGTGATATCCTAGATCTATCACACACTTGTTATTTGAACATGGGCTTGACATTGAACCTCATTTAGGCTTGATTTCTTGCAAAATGTAGCTAAAAACAACCTGAGTGTAATGTTTTTACTATTAAATATTATAATTAGACACAGAATAAATTCATAACAAATATTGATTATTAAAATAGCTTTATAATATTCAAACCTTTTTATAAGCTCATTTATTTTTCCAACAATTCTTCTAAGTGGGACTGGGTTTGTATTAGCTTTGTTAGTGAAAGTCGCTCAGTCATGTCCAACTCTTTGCAACCCCATGGACTATACATTCGCATGGACTATACAGTTCATGGAATTCTCCAGACCAGAATATTGGAGTGGGTAACCTTTCCCTTCTCCAGGGGATCTTCCCAACCCAGGGATTTAACCCAGGGCTCCCGCATTGCAGGTCGATTCTTTACCAGCTGAGCCACAAGGGAAGTCCTATCTTTGTTAGGGATGAGAAAAAATAACTTATAGATTAACACCAGCAATCCTATACCTGGACTAGAACAAGTCAGATGTTGCAATGAATACATAATATTTGCCTCCACTGAATACTCATCAGTAAAGAGATACATTTATTGGGAATGCTATATTTCCACCTTATCCATTAAATTGCAAGTTTAAGGCTTCCCAACACATGGTCAATTGTTGCTGTGAAACTTGTTATTGACGAGTTTCTGTCAATGCATTCTGTACCTTTACAACTTTTTTTAAATGTTTCCCGCAGTATATTGTCAGGGCTCACCTGACTGAGTGATGACTACAGCAAGAATTAAAATTTAAGCAGCACAATGATAGACATATTCAAAATCTCATCACTTCAGAGCAATCCCAACGTACCAGCTAAGGCATGCATCATGCAAAAAATTTGCTTAAAGTGAAGATCTTTTAAAATCTAAGCAAATGATCATCTCATTGCTTATCTACTTCTGTTATTTCATTTGGTTGTCGTTTTGGGCAACAGGTGTTAAATCTTGTTTGTATTTGCAGCTAAACTCATGATGGGTTTTACTTCCTACATTTGCAATTCTCTCAGGCAATGTTCTAAAGTATCACTTTCTGAAAGCAAAGAGTGCTTAGAACCACCCAGGACAATAGCTTTAGTGCTCAGATATCAGCATAGCTGATGTTTGAAAAGGATACTCATAGAAAATCCATGGGGCAAGGGCATATCAGGTAAGCCATCCCTCAGAAAATGTCAAAGGTTTAATGTCAGAACAACCAAAGAAATGTCCTAAACAAATAACCAATAAAGCTGGAAATCAGGTTGGAAAACCCATTTAAGAAATTGATAAAACCAATTCATATTGTTCATAGTTTATGGAGAGTCAAATATATGGCTAGTAACATAACTGAGATAGTATTGAGGGATTAAAAATTATGATTGCTATGATTATACTACACAAAGATAGTTCCACTTAAACTTCAGCCCTACTCAAAGTATAAAGAACAGCTAGATTTCTAATCTTATATGATTTATGAAAGACAGTGTAAAATCCAATTAAGTTTTTTTTCCTTTATCGAGTTTTCAGAAAGTTAATGAACGCTTATAATAGCTCTATTAATTTCTTTAAAGTCCATTTTCTCTGCTTGAAAAAAGTTTATAACTTATATGAGGTAATATATCTAGAAATATCATGGAGTGATTAAAAACACCATAATATGAAATGTTTTAATGCACATCTTAATTAGCCTTCTTACCTATTGGGATGAAATTAGATTTTATAAATTTCTCAAGTTGCATCACATTCTTTGGCTATGTTATCATATGTATAAATATGTTCTGATTTCATATTGTTGAATACATATCATTAAAGCCATTTAAATTCTTTTACAAAAATATATTTCAATTCTGTTTTTTTCTTTTTCTCTTTCTATTAAGAATGAGCTCTCTGAATGAAAGATAATGTTCCTTCTAGATTCATTTAACGTCCCTTTTTGGTTTGTGTTCCTTATTAAAATCCATCACCTCTTTCATTCTACAATGAAATAGTGAAGATGGAGTATATCCTATCCTTACAGAGACTCTCTCGGAGAAATTACTTTTTTTTTTTTTTTTTTTGTGCTAGCTCACAGTAGCATTATTTCAAGATACAGATGAAAGGATACACCAGTTTTCAAGATACAGAAAAGCATCACTTCTCTGCTACAAAGAAGCAATCAGTTTAATTTTTGGATTTGAAAAATGATTCCATATTTGTCTTTTCTTGGAGACTTTTACCTGCCAAACTAAAATTTTATTTACTTACTTATTCTTACACAGTTCCTTGGGGAAGAAAATTAATGCCTGTTTTCATTAGTGGGATACTTCATTTTCTCCTTAAGAAGGCACATTTTTTCCTTTCCAAATGCTTGTAGTCCCAGATACAAAAGGGTGATATTGTCTTATAAATCATGATAAATATAAAGAGGAATTGCTTTGACAGTGATTCATATCTTTAGTGTTAATATAAAATGGAGAGTCAAAGAATAGAGGCAGTTGAAATTATTGTAGTGTCTGTAATCTTGCTTATTGTACAATGTAGTCAGTGTGTATGTATAAGATACATTAACCAGTATTGCTAGAGATGAAAAATTTGATTTTCTCCTAATGAACTGTATGCATACAGTCCTCAAGATAGAAAAACATTTATTGGAAGACATAACATTCATTTCTTCTCCTAAGTGGATATTCATTAAGAATAGTTCCTAACCAATATTAGATTCTATGATGAACTTTTTTCAAATATGACTTCAGTGACTTACAAACTCAGAATAAAATATCTATGATGATCTACTTCTACTTTGAGATATAAAATTCCATATTTAACTGGACTACTATAAAAATTTTAAATATATTTACTTAATGTTATCACATACATCTAAGGGTAATCTAATTCAATATTTTTGTCAAAATATTTTAAGTATCTACAATTATACTAAAATAGTTAATGAATTATTTATTTATAGGTTAGCTTGATTGTTGCAAGTAAACAACATATTAAATACTAACAAGGATTAAGTTAGCAAAATTCAGATTTATTAAGCAAAGAACTGTTGGCTTCAGTGAAATGATCACCTCCTAGGCACTTTCAGCTACTAGTTTTCCATATAAGGCAGGGTTCCCTTGATGAAGATTTTCAAACTGTCATTTGGACCAATCAGAGCCCAGGGAATGAAGAGACAGTGCACATTTGATAGGTCATATCACTGAGAAGTAACAGGCACATCCATAGCATCATTTTTCCAAAAGCAGATAACCTTTCAGCAGTCGAGACCTTTGATCACAGCAAAATGTTGACACAAAAATCAATCACATTCTCCTTAGTTCAAGATCAGTATGCAAGGAAGAGCTCAAAGACATAAGCTCAAAGCCATATAACTAACAAGTTTTACAATATTGGTGGTGGGAGGGTTAGTTTCATTTAGAAGCAACTCACATTCTGAATTAAATGCTGTATATAAATAAGCAAGATGACAGTTATAGTCACTGAAACACTTGAGTGCATAGTTGTCTGCACTGAGATCTCATTTAGTGTTGTATCAAATTTTATTAAGCAAAGCTGAAGGGGGAATTAACTTGAGTTGCAAAAATCTCTTTTTCAGATGAAATAAAGCAGCTGTCAAATACATCTAGGACAACTGGGTCATCAGCTGTTTTTAAATTTTTGGAAACAAGTAGGGACTATAACTCTCTTTTTAATGTAGCTTTAAGGAAGAGTTCCAGTTTCCAGAGATTTTATTAAAAAAAAAAGAAATCATTGGTTTCAATGTTTGTAAAACATAGACTTTGACAATTGAGGGAAAAAAAGAAACAGAAAACAAAGACTACAGCAAATACAGGTTTCAAGTATAATATACTCGTAATAATTTTACTGAAATTATATGCTGCAGTTTTGTTTTAAATTTTTTAAAATCAGGATTCTCCTCTATCCAGATCTATCTGTTTGCTTAGTAATTCCATTCCTCTCAATGAAAAACATGCCCCCTCTGCAAGTCCCTAGTGTTCCCACCGTTAAGAGATGTTTCAGTGACCAAACAATTCACCCTTTTTGTTACCTTGATGGCAGAGAGGTCAATCTTTTCTTCTTTGGGTGGGGCAGGTGCAGGTGCTGGGGCAGGGGCCGGGGCCGGGGCAGGGGCAGCGGCAGCAGCAGGTTTCTTTATGTCCTTCTTTGGTGCCATTTTGTTTAAAAGGATGGGTTAAAAAAAAATGAGAGAGAAGGAGCACCTCCAAAAGAACCTGTCAAAGTGATTCTTGGAAGAGGAGTGGTGGCTCGGTTGATCCACAGCCCAGTGTCTTGCAGGTGGACCCAGAGTGTTAAACGGTATAAGGGCATGCATATATATTTCACTTAGTGCCTAACAGAATCTTGACACTTGGGGCTGGATTGGACAGTTCCCTAGTCCAGGGGGATGGCATTCCGGCTCAGACTATAAATGGAATCAAAAGGGTTAGGGCTTCATCAATTTTTTTAACTCCTCTTGCTTTCCACCCCACCCCCCTGCCCCCGCCACCTTCATATATAAAGGAGAAAGAAGTATGACAAAGCCAGCCAGCTTTAGATCCTTTGATGACAGTAAAGTAGATTGACTGATACTTTCTCTTTATAGAATTACAGTTCTGATGAAGTTGTAAATCATTTTCTTGTCTCCTATGCCTAAGAAACTTTAGTGAAGGATTTGATTTCAGCTTGGAATTTTGGCAGAGTATCACCAACCCAGCTTCTTTGGTCATGCTCCTCCTCTCTTGCCATAATTTGCAAGAAAATGTTTGTCAGCAAAAAGGTAGTGGTGTTTAAAAATAAAAAGCGGACGTATAAGGAGAGCCCATTAAGTCTTAAAGTGGCTTCCCTTCTAGGGAGCACAAACTCTGACTCCCTCTCTCTTAAACTGTGGTGAACAGTATGCTAAAAAGAATAATTCACAGCTGCTTCCTATCACTTAACTTTTTTCTATAATGAAAAATATTAAATGTGGTGGAAGTAACAGGAAGATTTACCCTCTTGCCAAACACTTTTTCTAAGAGTAAAGTAACTTTCAATCACAGTAGATACTTAATCCCTTTTATTTCCTAAATGGAACCAAGTCTAATTATTTATCATCTAATTTTTTCATCCATACTAGGGAGATAAGATAAAATTTTAAATTTACTTAAATGACCAGAGAGATGAAGAGAGAAAAGGACTTTATCATTAGGTGGAAATTCTGGTGAGTAATTTGTAAGTTTTTCCTTTTCTGTCCTTGACTTTCTCAGTTAACAAGACTAGACTCATATTAAGAAACATGATTAGCCAATGTACCATCCTCACTCCCGTTAATTTGTGAGATATCTAATTACTGAGTTGTTATTAATTAGTAAAAAAAAAAATCCAGTAGCAAGTCTGAGATTTTAAAAGAGCATATTTACACATTGCTGTTGTTCAGTTGCTCAGTCACGTGAAACTCGAACTGCAGCATGCCAGGCTTCCCTGTCCTTCACTATCTCACAGAGTTTGCTCAAGCTCAGGTCCACTGAGTCGGTGATGCCATCCAACCATCTTATCCTCTGTCGCCCCTTCTCTTCCTGCCCTCTATCTTTCCCAGCATCAGGGTCTTTTCCAATGAGTAGGCTCTTTGCATCAGGTGGCCAAAGTATTGGAGTTTTTTACACGTTATATATATTTATACATTAGATATATAAGATTATATATATATTTGTATGTATACATATTGTGTGTATATATATATATATAATGTGTAAACAGATGATATATATTCTAATTGTTGAATATAATTGTGCTTATAGATTTTAGCCATTTTCTTTTGGTCTGATTAAAAGCATTCCCCAACTTGGTAACTGTTACTCTCCATAGCTAAGAAGGATTGAGACTCATATTGGCAATAATTCATTAAGTCATAGCTGATCCACAGCTAGTCTGATTTCACATGGTGGCCTGATCCACTGGATTATATTATCCACATGGGTTCAAGAGAAGCTTTTTTATTACTCCCTCCTCCTTGCTGTCCCACATCAATGACTCAATCATTACATAAATTATGCTACTCATTGCTTATAGACAAGAGAGTCAAGAGAATCTGAACATATTTTACCTAAGCATATTGCTTGTCTCAAATTAAAATAATTAGAATTCAAAAAATAATGCTATATTTATCATAGAAACTATTTTTGTAAATAGCAGAAATTTTGTCTACCACTTTGTTTTCCTTTGGATTATCAAAGAAAGTACTGAGTGATGGATATGTTCTTCCTTTAACTCATAGCCTGTATTAACACTTTGCTTCATGTGCAGAAATCCCTTAAAATCTGTGACAGGCTTACAAGTAAAAAAGCTTTATGGGCTCTGAGCAAATCAGTTTGAAATTGGAATACTTTATTTCACGTTAAGGGGGAAATGGCTTGATCTCACTGTATGTCTAAATCCTTTCTTGTTATCAAATAAATATCATGGTTTATGAATTCACAGAGGAAAAATATATTGGTGTAGAATTTTCTGCTTGAAAAGTGGAAATCACAAAGGTATAGTGTCATTCATATCTTATCAAGGGTACATGCTGTCAAAACATGACATTACTCATGATATTAATGTTGACCAAGAGGCTGAGATGGTGTTGACAGGCTGTTCCTCAAAACCCATAACTTAGTTTAATCATGTGAAAACTCTAAGCCCCAATTGAGGGATACTGTACAAAATTCCTGAAGAGCACTTTAAAAAATAGTCAAGATTATTAAAATCAAGGAAAGTCTGAGAAACTTTCACAACCTAGAGGAGACTAAGGAAACATGATGAGTAAATTAATGTAGTATCCAGGATAGAATCCTAGAATAAAAAAGGGACATTGTGTAGAAACTATGGAAATCTGAATAAAGCATAGACTTTAGCTAATGCTGCTGCTGCTGCTAAGTCACTTCAGTCATGTCCGACTCTGTGCAACCCCAGAGACAGCAGCCTACCAGGCTCTTCTGTCCCTTGCCAGTTCCTTCTCCAATGCATCAGAGTGAAAAGTCAAAGTGAACTATATCAGAATTGGTTCATTAATTGTGACAAAGGTACCATATTAAACTAAGATGCTAACAATAGAAGAAACTGGGTGTGGAGTACATGGGATCTCCCCTCAACTTTTCTATAAATCTACAACTATCCTAAAATAAATACTTTATTTAAAAATCCCAAGAATGAAAAACCCTAAAACTAATTCACCCTGAAACTTCAAAGAAAGGAATTGTAAGATCTCATTCCTACTTAGTCAACAATCATTGTGTTTCGGTCAGGCATATTATAGAAGGGAAGTCTAAGCATGCGCACCATTTACAGCACTGAGCCCTTTTCTGAAATGGTTAGTCTATTGGACATGATATATATGTTACTTTGATAGATGTTACTAACCAGAGAGAGAAATTATCTGTGGAGAAAGAAGAATTTAGAGCCTTTCTGTAACTATGATCTTGAGTAATTTAATATAGTGATTAAAATCAAAGTGAAATTTCTCTCTTGACTCTTCCTTTTTATAGGCCACGTGACAAGATTTACTTGTAAGGAGAAAGAAGGGCAACAGCTGAGGAGTCATGTTCTCAATGACAGCTGATTCGCCTGTGAGCAGATCTCCAAGTGTTCCTCATGCTTAACTGTACCATTTGCTGTCTAAGTTTTTTTGAGGCTTACCAAAGTGCAGGGGAATGGTAGAGAAGGGATAAATTCACTACTAAAGGTGGGCCGTCATATCCGACCTTCTAAACCCTTTGTATTTTATTTATTTTTTTTTATTACACGGTCAAGATTTGATACACATCAATCTTTTTCTTATGTAATGGTGTAGGTTTTTAGTTTCTTTTGGACTAAGATAAAGTATTTGTTTTCTATTTGGAAATTTAGAGCCTGGGAAATGAGAGGAAGCAGTATTTCCCCTTCTCTGCCCTGGTCCTTATAATAGTCTAACAAGCTCATCTACTGACCAGGCAACCACAGAGATTTATTTATCGCACATACTGATCACTTATAATATGCTAGGTGCTTTTATAATAGCACTCATTAGGCTTACTGGGTGAACAAGATGGATTTGGTTCCTGTTCTCTTGGTGTTTTGCTGGAGATGGGGGCTGTGAAAAACAGTAATCAAGTAAATGAAAGGATGGCAAATTGTCACAAGTGATAAAGAAAACCAAATGCTGTGAAAATAATTATTTGAAGTGGAGTGGACACCCATTTTTATATCTGAGGAGATGCCATTTTAGCTTAAAAAGAGACCCTTTCCTTGTACTTGATTTATACTTTTAGTTTTTCTGAAACTTAGAGCAGAAGAAGTAATGATATTATAAAATTTGCAATTATATGGAATTTAACCATTTAGAAAATGAGTCCAAAGTGTAAAATGTGTATATCCTTCAACTCTGCAATGCTAATGTTTCACAATTAGTAGTGACTCTCCACCCTGGTTGTATATTAAAATTTTTTGTGGAGATTTTATTAAATTCCTATGCCTGGGTTCAAGAAATTCTTTCTTTCAGAATTTCTTTCAGAAATTCTGATCTAATGGGTCTGGTGTGGGGGGAAGGGGCAGCAGAGCATGGGCAGCAGTATTTTTTAAAAAGCTCCATGGATAATTCTTATGTAAAGCTAGTTTTGAGAAACACTAGTCATAGTCAAACACTCATGCCTATGAACCAAGATCCTGTACAAGGGTATTATTACAGCATTGTTTTCAACAGGAAAAAGATCACAACCGAAATGCCTATCAATGAATATTGGTTAAACTGACATGGTCCGTGTGGTGTTTTTCTATGCAGTTCCATGGGATAAGGAAAGATCTGTAAGAAATGAAAATAGAATGTGATACCATATATGTAATATATCCACAAAAATCTACATAATTACCTATGCATGTATAAATACATGTCTAGGTTGATTCTTGTTCAGACAGGTGAGAAATGAGTTATGGGGACTGCAGAAATTTCAAGGGACTTCCCCAAAGGTCCAGCAGGTAAAGAATCTGCCTGCAATGCAGGAGACGCAAGGGATGCAGGCTTGATCCCTGGGTTGGTAAGACCCCCTGGAGAAGGGCATGGCAACCTACTCCAGTATTCTTGCTGGGAAAATCCCATGACAGAGGAGCCCAGCTGGCTACAATCCATGGGATTGCAAAGAGTCTGACATGACTGAAATGACTGAGCACACACAGAAAGCTCAAGCTGAGTGCTGATGGAGGGATTCGTAGAGAAAAATTAGGAAGACTACTTCCCATTACGCCTCTTCTGAACACTGAATCCGGTTATCATGATTTAGGACATGACTTGAAAGATGATGTTCTTATGCTTCTCAAAATGCTCATGGCTGTGTATATTGCAGAAGAAAGGTGATAATATAGGGGGCTTGAGATCTGCGAAGAGAAGTTACAGAGACTCACTTCTACAATTTCATTTGTTGTGATGCCCTCTTTGATGGCACTGTTCCTTCCTCTCTACTCTTTCTCATTTGTGCCTGAACTGTGGATCTTGGGGATACATACTCTCCACACACACACACACACACACACACACACACACCTTTACAAGGACATACTTACTCTTTCTCTCTCTCTCTCTCACACACACACAGCTACAAGGACACACGTACTCATACACACCTTTCTTCAGCAACCAAACATAGCCCTGAAGAATTAGATCATGTGGTCCATTCTAAAGGAGATCAGTCCTGGGTGTTCTTTGGAAGGAATGATGCTAAAGCTGAAACTCCAGTACTTTGGCCACCTCATGTGAAGAGTTGACTCATTGGAAAAGACTCTGATGCTGGGAGGGATTGGGGGCAGGAGGAGAAGGGGACGACAGAGGATGAGATGGCTGGATGGCATCACTGACTTGAGGGATGTGAGTTTGAGTGAACTCTGGGAGATGGTGATGGACAGGGAGGCCTGGTGTGCTGCGATTCTTGGGATCACAAAGAGTCGGACACCACTGAGTGACTGAACTGAACTGAACTGAACTGAAGAGCTTCTTACTACTTATTAAAGGACATGAGTTTTGAATGCTTATAATATTCTCTAGGAGTGAAAGAGAGGAAGAGACTTGGGAGTTTTGAAGTATTAGAGAATGAAATGACAAAAAATTGTAATAAGAGTTGTAATGGACTTAGCTCTTGGACTTTTATTTTTTGATGTTTTAGAGAAAGAGAAATGAATAAAATGTAGAAACGATTGTTTGGGCTGGATTTCTTTAACTGACACGACTGAAGTGACTTAGCAAGCATGCATGCATGCATTGAGAAGGAAATGCCAACCCACTCCAGTATTCTTGCCCCGAGAATCCCGGGGACAGAGGAGCCTGGTGGGCTGCCATCTATGGCGTTGCACAGAGTTGGACACGACTGACGCGACTTAGCAGCAGCAGCCTCAATGCTCAGTGTTGTGGCTGATTTATATTAGATGCTCAAAATTTACAATGAATAGATAATTTTGGATAACAACATGTAATAATTAAATGAGTTTTATTTGAAACCACAAGGAAAAACAAATTGACTTTTATAAAGTCTGTTTAATTAAAAATGTGTCAACTAGCAAGTGAGTAAATGCAATCAACCTTCAGCAGAATTTTTGGATTTCTGTTTTATATTAAGGCTTGGAGCTATTTTGGTACACTTATTTGTTAGGTATAGGTTATATTGTTGCTAAATTCAGAGTCAAATCTTTCCTTAAGCCATAGACAGAGAGTAGAGATTTACTTTGTATTCCTGTTTTGATGATAATACAGTATATAGAGCCTATTATATGTATTACTATGAACTGGGTTTATAGCAAGCTGTTCTTAAAAAGGAATTATCACTTTAGACATAGAATGGGTAAAAATGGTATTACTTATGAGTCTTGAAAAACTGTGTGTTCAGTTACTAAGTCATGTCTGACTCTCTGCAACCCCATGGGCTGCATCATGCCAGGCTCCCCTGTCCTTCACTGTCTCCAGGAGTTGCAATCAAATTAGGTAAAAAATATATTCTCAGGAAATTTTATTCAACAAACATTAAATATTTACTGTGTCTTGTATACCATCCCGGGCACTCTGAATACAGTTGTGAGCAAACACTTGAGGTTATAGTCTGTTGAGGGAGAAAAGCACTGGTGCATCACCCATGTAAGTCTAAAATTATACTGAGATGGGTATTTGAAACAGTATATAAGTGGGGTTAAGAGAAGATGGAGTTGGAAAAACTTGAGGCTATCAGTGAAGTCTTCCCTCAGGAAAGGATAATTGGATTGAGAACAGGAAGAAAGGCAGTAATACATGAAGGGAGCAGGGATGAAGATTCTAGCCAACAGAAATGGCAGTGCACAAGCCATCTTAACAAGAGTTGCCATACACAACAATAAAGTATCTGTATAAATAAATATTAAAGCAAATGAAAAAAATTAAATGGGGGTTACCATTAAAAAGAAATTGAAGGTGGCCCCATCAATTGTCCTTCAAAACAAATCAAAAAGACATTGGAATTTCAAAGATTCGCCTTCTTAGCTGAGTCTGTATCTGCAAAGTAACTTAGAAATCCCATCTGTCCAGCCAACTAGAATAAAAGTAGGTGACAGAAAACTCAGAGAAATCTTGAGAATGCAAAGTGTGTAATGGATTTTGCCTATCTTTCTTCTTATGGAAAGGAGGTGAAAGTGAAAGTTACTCAGTTGTGTCCTACTCTTTGTCCATGGAATTCTCCAGGCCAGAATGCTGGAATGGGTAGCTGTTCCCTTCTCCAGGGGATTTTCCCAACCCAGGGATCAAACCTGGGTCTTCTGCATTGCAGGTGGATTATTTACCACCTGAGCCACCAGGAAGGCTCTATGGAAAGGTAGTATTCCTCCAGCTTCATAGCAAGGACTTTGAAAAAGACACATTGACCTCATCAGCTCCCAAAACTCAATGTGTTTTCTTGCCTCCTACCAATTATTTTGCCCAAGTAGTCAGAAAGATTTTGTGTGTGTGTGCATGTGTGTTCCCTGAAGACATAATTCCTCAGAAGCATAGATAATTATTTTACATTTCCCCACATATAGGGACCATTAAAAGTTTTTAGTAAAGTCTTGTTGAATTAGAACGGAATTTGTTGTCATAACTCCCTTATACAACCCTGAAGAAAATCTGTTAATTGAGTACAATTGGCTCTTCATATCCATGGATTCTGAATCCTTGGATTCAACCAACTGTGGGTCAAAAATATTTGAAAAAAAATTCCAGAAATTTCCAAAAAACAACATTTTTGGAGAAGTAAATGGCAACCCTCCTCAGTATTCTTGCTTGGTAAATCCCATGGGTAGAGGAGCCTGGTGGGCTACAGTCAATGAATTCACAAAAGAGTCTGACATGACTTAGCCACTAAACAACACAGCAACAATTTACATAGCATTTCCGTTGAATTAGGTATTATAAGTAATCTAGAGGTGATTTAAAATATATGGGAGGATGCTCACAGGTCATATGAAAATTGTTGTTGTTCAGTCATTAAACTGTGTCTAACTCTTTGTGACCCTATGGACTGCAGCACACCAGGCTGTAGTATATGCAAATAACACGCCCTTTTATAGGAGACTGGAGCATCCACAGAGTTTGGTATCTTTGGAGAAGGAGAGGTTCCCGAATCATTCTCCCTTGGAGACTGAAAGATGACTGTATGTAGTAAACAATAATTGTGAAAATTTTAATTTCTCCATATGAAGTGTCCTGTTCATTTGTGATAAGTATTTTTTGGTGTAACAAAGTACTATTTTAGCTTTAGAAGTTTGCCTCAATTTCCTTTGTTATGCCTCTTTAGGTAAAATAAGAATTAGCTTGAATGTGTGAAGAATTACTGCGTGTATGTGTGTGGGTAAAAAGCACAATGTTAATAATAGTTATTTCTGAGTGATAAAAGTATAAATGAGTTTCCTTTTGCTAATGTATATTTTCTATTTTTCTTCTGTGGTTGCAGTTTGTTTTTATAATACATAAATGATAAAATAATTCAAAAAGCTAACAATAAGGATTTGATATTGGTACAATACAAAGAATTCACATAAAAGCCCACTTGTTAAACTTTCAATTAAGATTCAGGAATTTTTCCCTTTTATGCTTATATAGCTAAGTTCATGTCTGTGTAATGATTATATGAAAACTTGCCGATGACAGGCACTTGGAATAAAGGGGCTTCACCTAATTCCATGCCCCAACAGCTACTTATCTGGATTTTAGTTGACATATCCACAAGGCCCCAATATTTGCTTATTATAGCTCTTCTATCACCTACAATTTATTTCCTTGCTTGAGCTTTGTCTATAAATTACAATCCACATTTGGTGAGTGAGAATTGTATGGAGATCGTATCTTCTTATTGGCTTTTCCCACTTAACAAATTGAATAAAAAGTAGAGTTCATGTTTTTGAGTCTCTCAAGCCTTCATAAGTAGCATGCATTAAATCATCCACTTCTCCAATCACAATTCGCCCCAACAGGAATAAGACTGTATCTGTGATTTATTTAGGTAATGATTGTGTAGTTCATATAGCCCAACCTCAAAGCTAAAGCAAGCAATGAACTGTTGAATTATTTCTCCATGAGAATATTAACTAGGGAAGTCTGGTTTACTTCTAAGGAAGGAGGGAAGAAAGAAAGGAAGGAATAGAGGAAAGAAGGAAGTTACCATTGACAGTTATTTTAGTTTTAGAGAGGCTTAAATACAAAATGAGAGAAATTGATAAGGTACCATCCATCATCTCTTTTTACTGCAAAGTTCTATGAATTTTGCTTGTGAACAGCATTATTATAGTGGCCATCTGTTGATAGTTATTGTGTATCATCTTCATCAAAACTTGCAACAATTTTGAGGTAGAGATTTATCCTACTATCCATTTTACAGACCAAAAGACTCAGCAAGGTAAGGTAATGTACCAGTTACACACAGTAAAAGTGTCAAAAACAGAAATAGAACCTGGTTTTGATAATTAAAAGCCTAAGCTCTTAACTATTGCTTCCCACTGACTGAGAGAAGAGAAATTACATGTGAAAACCTATGTGGATTACACATCAGCTGTCCAGTTATGTTAGAATTAAATCTTATTGATCCATTTCAATGCTATGTTTCAGAAGAGAGACTCAAAGAGGGAAAATAACTACCCGAAGGCTAGAGACGCCAATGTCTGAGAAACCTTGGGAGTACTGGAAAACACAAAGTGGAACAGAGTATACAGTAGTGACAGGATCATACTCCTGGCATATTTTTTAATGCTTTAATGAATGGGAGTGTGCATTTTATTTTTATTTATTTATCGACTCACCATGAGGCATGTGGGATCTGAGTTCCCCAGCCAGGGATCAAACCTGTGCCCTCTGCATTGGGAATGCAGAGTCTTAACCACTGGACCACTAGGAAATTCTCCTGGCATTTATTATCCAGAGAAAAACATTTATGGGATCTTTCAATAATGGAATTATGACCTATGGAACTTGCAAGATTAACTCCTAACATTGTTCAACAAGGTGGATTTGACCTAATTCCCACCTGCCTCCCTTCACTGCTTTTATCTTTGCATGTAACGCTGTAGTCATAGTGACCATTCCACCTTAGGGGTCTATTTTGTTGTATGTAGGCTGTTCTTGCTGTATCTTTGCATGCAATACTTTTCCACACACCTTTTCATGCCAGTCTCCTGGGATCACTGAGATGTCAGTCTTTAGTGTTACCTCTTTAGAAAGACCTTCCCCAGTCATGTTATCATAAGGAGTCCCTATTTCAGTCATTATCTAGGCCAGTATTTGATTTTCCTCATAGCCTTTATAAATTTCACATTTTATAATTTGTCTTCTAATGTATTTTAGGAAGTGTGCTGCTCCATGAGATCAGGGACGCATCTGTCTGGTTCTACAGCAAACCTCAAGCTCTCAACTCATAGTAAGTTCAAAACAAGTATTTATTTATTGAATGAATGAATAAATAAGTGAGTGGTATGGGTTTTGGCATTGGTTAATTATAATTAAATGATTCAGGCAGTTTGCAGCTCTAATTTTTGAGAGCTTGGAAGAACTTGGATAGCTAGATTAGAAGGCACTGAACAGAGAATTGACTATCAGAACCCATTCTGAGATGGTAAAGACTTTGACATTATTTAGTGGGAGGAAGGGAAAACAGTGACTAAAAAACAATTTTAATTATGTAAAATGTAACAAGAGAACATTCATCAGTGCTTCTTAATATGAAACTAAGTAGGATAAGTGAAGAGATTTTTCTGATAAAAATAATTCACCAACTGAGGGTTAAGAGATACTCTAAAAGTGTTCTGAAATGTTATAAACTGTTTCTTTTTAAGAGCAGATAGGTATTTAAGTGCAAGCTTTTTAAGGGACTAGTAGTGGATAATAAAGATGATTTTTTTTTCTTTTTGATATTTACACTCCTTTCATCACTAAGTTTTTAACCAGTATTATTTATTTAACTCTCAGTAAATCCCATCCTTGTGTAAATAGGAGCTGGTGTTTTTTTCTTCTACTGCTCTTAGAGTTACCTTGCTAGAGGTCATGCCATATCCAGGGCAAGCCGGGATCAGTGCTTAGGAATCCTTCCTTCAGAGGGAGATGGTGAGCCATGTGGAAAAGGAGTCAGCGTGATTCTTTGCATGGTTAGCATGCTGCTTCCCTTGGGGGTAAGGTTTCTTAAGGAAGGACATTTATAGTGATTAAAATTGCTCAGAGCTTGCTTCATTGTGTAATTCTGATACTGTAGTATGTGATATTGGCAAGAGGGGAGTATGAAAGGGACAGAAAATCCCAGACGGTGACATAGAAGGGCACATGGTGTAGACGTTACCTTAAGTAAAGGGACTGCAGCAGCAGATGCACAGGAGCCCATTGGTCAGACTCCGGGTCAGAAATGCCTCCTGGTCATCTCCGGAGAAGGACGGCCGAGAGCACAGATGCCCAAGGACAGCGACTGTCTGTTAGCTCACTGTCATTCTATAATATCATCGTTCCAAGAACAAACTGGCAAAATAAGCATTTGCTGTTTTTCTGGGAAATAAATACAAAGTAACTCCCAGGGCAAAAATGTTAAGAAGAAATACTAATTATGTGCCTACCTTAAAAACCAGTAATTTTACTGCTATAAACATACCTTACCACAATGTCTACATGTAGGCATAAACCTTCTTAGCAACATTATTCATAGTAGCACAAAGCTGAAAACAATTCAGATATCCATCAACAGTAGAGAGGACATGTAAAACACAGTATATTCATATAACAACGCATTACACAGCAGTAAGAAGGAACAAACTACAGGTATATATAATAACGCGATCAGTCTCATGTAGTGTTGAGTTAAAGAATGCTGATAAAAAAAAAGTATATATAATATGATTCTATTTATATGAAGTTCAAGACCAAGTGAACTGAACTGATTGCATAAGAAGATAGGGTGGTGGTTAACTCGGAAAGGAGGGTGGGGTAGTGGTGGTGAGTGGAAAGGTAGCTGCATGAATATATTCACTTTGTGATTATTCATCAAGCTGTACACTTATTTTGGCACCATCCCAAATATATAATTTAATAAAAAGCTCAGTAATGAAAAGAAGTAATACTGCCCTTCAAAGTAAAATGAGTGAGAGTAGATGACTCAATGGACACGAATTTGAGTGAATTCCAAGAGACAGTGAAGGAAAGGGAAGGCTGGTGTGTTGCAGTCCACGGGGTTACAAAGAGTCGGCCACGGCTTAGCAACTGAACCACAGATGAAGTCGAAGAAACTGAGGGCTGCTGTTTTCAAGCGTGTTTTAGGGGCTTCAGGGGGCAGGAGTGTGGCCGTCTCCATTTGGAGGATGGGCAGCAACTGTAGGGACAGGAATAGCCGTGGCTGACTGTGCATTTGCTACTTCTCCCGGTCAAAGTTTTCTAATTCAGGCCAGGAGAGTATCTGTGACTCCAGGAGGCCATACTGTGGCACGTTAAACATTCTCTAGGGACTGGCAGCCTTGGCCTGTGCGTTTGGAGGAGTTCTAGAAGAGAGGATAGCACAAAGAGCATGCTGGGCCCACTCCAAAACAGCACCAGGATCTAAAAGATGCCAGACACCTGCTCCCCGTAATAATAAACTTCAGTGTGAGATTTCTTGCTTTTAAATTGCTCCATACATTCTTGTATATCACACACCTGTGGGCTTTTCTGACATGGAGGAAGTTAGGACCATGAAAGCTGGGAAGAAGGCAAAATGGAACTGCAATGGCCTCTTTCTCAGCTTGTAATGAACTATTTGCAGTCAAGACCAAGCACGCTTATTGATTCTCATCAAGTGAGATTCTTTGCAGAGAGAAAGCATCGCCTGCCCTGAGGTGAGCCCCATGGGACTGTTCCTGCCGCACTCTTTCAAACAAACAGATTAAACTCCTCATAAGATGCTTCTTCTGACACATCCACACTGTATATATGAAAATCCCCTCGGTCTCCTTTTGGCAGTTAAGATGCTTGGAGCTTCAGTGCACTGCAGCCTGTGTACCAGCTGGCAAGGCGATTTTTTTTTCCCTTCCCAGGAACGTGTAAAGGAAGAATTAGATTGCTGTTTGTTGAAATAGACTGTATATCTCACAAGTCCCATTTCAATAATCTTCTGGAGGCGAGAATGAATTTTGGATTGGAAAGGGCATTACAACGTGGCTAAATAAATAGCATGAAGCCCCTCGGCACCTAGCCAGCAAGCAGAGCTACAATGTGACTTCCAGCCTTTACATTTCACAGTCTCTTTCTTCAGCAAACAGAGTCTGAAAGGTCTTACACAGAGGCAGAATTTTAAGTCTGAACACTCAGGAAACTTGGTCTTCGAAATCCAAAGCTGTCATATAATCCCCTGAGAAGTGTCAGAAACTTTCCAACTAAACTTTTTATGTCTTCAGTAATTGTTAAATCCAATATGCCTTAGGTTTCCCCTCAAATTCAGCCTTTGAGCTACATATATATTCCTGTACATTTCTCCAACTTTAAGACTGGACTCCACCATCAGAGTCGTATGAAGACCCTCTATAGGGCTGTGCATTAATACTGCAAATCTAGAAATCCAAGATATCCTGGTAGAGGGAGAAAGACCTTTGGTTGGGGCTTGGAGGAGTGGGAAATCTGAGTGCTCAAGTTTGATTTGTGGTTTGGTCCCATTTCTTTGTCATTGTTGTTCAGTCACTAAGTTGTATCTGACTCTTTGTGACCTCATAGACTGCTGCGCATCAGGCTTCCCTGTCCTTCACTATCTCCCTGAGTTTGCTCTAACTCATGTCCATTGAGTCAGTGATGCCATCCAACCATCTCATCCTCTGTCTCCCCCTTCTCCTCCTGCCCTCAATCTTTCCCAGCATCAGGGTCTTTTCCAGTGAATCAGCTCTTTGCATCGGGTGGCCAAAGTATTGGAGCTTCAGCTTCAGCTTCAGCATCAGTCCTTCCAGTGAATATTCAGGATTGATTTCCTTTAGGATTGACTGGTTTAATCTTTCTGTTCCATTTCTTTCCTCAGTTTATATTTCTTTAGGTGTGAAGGAAAGGGAGTATCTAAAGCAGGTCTTGTGTATGAGTGAAATTATTTTTATAGTTTGCCTTCTCACAATGAACCTATTTTTCCTAGAATACTGAAAAAAAATGGATGAACTCCCACCTTATCCCTGCTAACCTCCTCCTCATTCATGGACTCTTGTCATTTGGCTCTTCAGCTTATTCATTATGTTTCTGTGCCTCAGGACCTTTGGAAATGCTATTATTTCTCCATGCACTGATCTTTCCACCTTTCTTTCAGTGACTATATTTTCCTGTCCTTCAACTATTAGCTTAGATGTCATCTCCTCAGAGAAATCTTATCTATCACACTATCCAAAGTAGGTTTTACTTCCCCTATTCCTTATTGCAACACTTCATTTGATAGACTCATGGTATTTATAAGAATTTGAGTTATTTATTTACCTGATTATTGTGCAGTGTTACCTATTATAATGTAAATTCTGTGAGGCAGCATTCATGGCTATCTTGTTTACTGTTGTAGCTCTCTAATGTGGAATAGTATCTAATATATAGTATTATGCTCAATAAATATTTGTTGAGTAAATAAATGAATAGGCTTATTTTGGGTGATACATTTTTCTTTGTACTGTGCAAGGTTTTTTTCTGAAGCTAGTGTCTTAGGTATTTTTCTCTCTTAGAGACTTATAATCCTTTTTCAAAATATTAATGAATTACTATTTGACTGTGCTGGGTCTCTGTTGCTGGGCAGGCTTTCTCTAGTTGTGTTGAGCAGGGATACTCTCTTGTGGTGGTGCATGGATTTCTCATTACAGTGGCTTCTCTTGTAGAACACAGGCTCGAGGGTAGGCTTCAGTCGTTATGGCACATGGGTTTGGTTACCTTGTGGCACGTGGATCTTCCCAGACCGGGGATTGAACCTGTGTTTCTTGCATTGGCAAGCAGATTCTTAATCACTGGGCCACTAGGGAAATCCTATAATCCTTTAAATAGAAAAAGTAAATGATAGTTGTTCAGTCATGTCCAATTGTTAGAGACCCCGTGGACTGTAGCCCTCCAGGCTTCTCCATCCATGGGATTTTCCAGGCAAGAATACTGGAGTGGGTTGCCATTTCCTTCTCCAGGGGATCTTCCTGACCCGTAGATTGAACCCGGGTCTCCTGCATTGCAGGCAGACTCTCTACTGTCTGAGCCACCAGGGAAGCCAAGAGAAACATATATTACAGTTTTGGAGATAGGAGAAAAGAGAGTTGGTCTTATTTATCTTCCCAACCTTGTATTAGTCATCTGTTGCTGCATCACAAACTACCCCAACATGTGTAACAGCCTACAGCAACAATAAACATTCATCTCACATAGTTTCTATGAATTAGGAACTCACAACTAGCTTACATGAGTATTTCTGGCTCAGAGACTCTCATGAAGTTTTAACTAGGATGTCGTCTGGGGCTGCAGTCATCTGCAAAGGCGCCGGTGGTCCACGCCTACGGCTAGCTAGTAGGGATGTTGACAGGAGCTCTCAGTTCCCTGCCATGTGGGTTTTCTGTGTGACTGGATGAGTGTTTTCACAAAATGACTGCTGGCTTCCCGCAGAGCAAGTGATTCAAGACAGAAAGCTGAAGCTGCAAAGTCTTTCATAGCTTAGCCTCAGGTGTTACACACTTTTATTCTCAATTTGGTTATTTATGTCAGTCCTACTTGATGCGGGAGGGGACTACTTAAGGTGTGAAAACCGGGAGGTAAGAATCACCGGAGGCCATTTTGGAGGCCAGCTTCTTCAAATCCCAGTGTGGTTGTGTTTTCGGGTTTCTGGGGTTTTTCATCTTGTTTCAGTTTCTCTCCCTCAATCAGCTAATAGCAACATCAACTCTCTCATAAGGAGATATCTCAGGACCCAGAGACAATGTAATAGGCATCTGCATGTGAGAAAAAAACATCATTTGTGCTTACTAAAATCAATTTCTGCACGCACAGAACTCTCCTTGGGCCCGTCACTGTGCCTACACAAAGGAAAAACACACAGGAATTCTCCAGTAAGATAATTTTTTTTTGAATGAAAGAATGAAAAAAATAAAGGAATCTGTTTTTTCCCCTCATGAACCTGAGGGCTGGTTTTGTGCTGTGACTTACACAATTTCCAGCCTTCAGAAATACACATCAATTTTAATAATAATAATAAAAAAAACATACTGTTAACTTTTAACTTTCATAGTCTGGGTAGATGCCTATCAGACTTGAAACCCATTCAACACAAACCAGACAAATCTTTCACTTTCACAAATGGACAGTTTTATCCCTTCCTTCTTCTCTCTCTTTCTTTTTTAAGCATTTGCATTTGTTGAAATTTATTCTGGCCATTAAGTTTAATGCCTAATACACAGAATAGGTATTTTAATTCTTTACCTACTTGCATTAGTTATAATCCATTTCCAGAACTATTCTATAAATGTTGTCCCTATGGCCCTAACTACTGTCATTAAATTTATATCTTACTTATCTGTAAAATGCTTTTGGAATTTAAAAAATATCCACACTCCAATAATGCCTACACAAGTTATTTTTCCTTAAAAGGTTCAAAACGCATAAGATCCTTCTTTAACAATGGAGTATCAAGTGACATTTTATATCTTAAAAATACCATTTATTGTGATTCTCATTTACATGATTTGGTGGCTAGGCTTTGCTAAAGATGATTTTAGAGCACTACCATAAAATTAAAACCAAGAACTCTGATCCAGTGCTTGTGGGAGTGTACATTTATGGTATAACTATTTTGTGGATTGGAGTTGAACTTGTGTACTTTCTATGGACCAGTAATTCCAGTCCTGGGTGTATATATACATATATTACCTCATATGCAAAAATGTGTACTGCAATGTTGTTGGAGTGAAAAATTCAGAAAGCATAAGAGCAAAAGCACAAATGGATGACAACATAAACCATTACCAACATAAAATATTGATATAATTCATATAACAGAATATTCTACAGAAGCAAAAATCAATAAAACAGTGCATACATCAACTTGGGTGAATCTCACAAGCATTACGCTGAAAGATAAAAAGCAGTTTATACAAGCAAACACAGTGTCTGACTCCATTTATACAGCCTAAAACATCCAACCAGTATTATAGTCTATGGTCTAAACAGACAGAATAAAAATACAACAATATAAATGAAAATTACAAACCTCAAATTTAATATAGAAATTTTCCTTCTAAGAAGGAGCGGGGGTGAATAAGATCTGGGGTGGGTAGATAGAGGGATTTAATTGTAGTTGTAATGTTTTATTTCTTGAGCTACATGGTACTTATATGGATTTTTGTTTTACTATTTGTACTTCGCAAAACAATTCATAATTTTAAAAATTTAAGTGAAATGGTGAGATCTTTTGAGAATCGTAGTTTGGCTACTTGATGCTGAGAACTGAGATACAGTTATTAATATAATAACAGTCAACATGTGTTCAAACAACATTTTATGTGATTTTTAAAATTGGAGTTTTCATATTTTTATATATACCTCTGCTGCTGACAACATTGATTTCTCCTTTTATCCAAGTGATCATTTTGACTAAAATCAAATGTGCCCTTTCTCTCTTTGATCTGTAAAACGGCATTGGTTGCATCAAGTCATTTTTGGTCTAATGTTTTATATGGCTATAATGCTTGGTTGAAGTATAAAAACTTGAGTATTAAAAATAAAGACCTTGAAGAAGAAATCTAGGTTCACAAAAGGGAGAATTAAAAATTTCTAAACTGCTTCCCTACATATTCTAAATACTCTTTGAAGCACAAACATTTAACAGTTATTTGCTCTTCTGCTCTGTTTGCCTTTCTAGTGTTACAGAATGGTTCAGGAAAAGAAAGAAAAGATAAAGGATGGGACACTCCAAGGGTGGCTAATTGTTTTTTCCTGTATGTGGTAGAGTTACTGCACTTGTATCACCAGGCAAGTGCTCAGAGATTTGCAGATTAAATTTCTGCAAGCACTTTGAAAGTTCCCTCATATGGTCTGTGACCATACTACCCTTAGTTGGAGAAATACAGGTTTTGACACTGGATATTGGCTATGCTGGAGTGGCTGTCCTATTCTAATGACTACATTTAAATCTCTATGATCTTAAGAAAATGACATCTCAACATGGGCTGAAATTTCTAGCATTCTAGCTGTCAACAATATGGTAAACAAACAGACAAAACAAAAACCAAACCCTGCAAATGAAAAAAAGGAAAAATAAATCCCAGATGCAAAGATATAGTTGTCCCAAGTTTCATTAAACCATTGGTTCTCAACCTTGACTGCACATTGGAATTACTTGGGGAGTTGTAAAAATACACTGATGCTTGGTCTCATTCCCAGAGATTCTGATTACAGCCTGGGTATCAGAATTTTTTTAAATTATTTATTTTTAATCAAAGGATAATTGCTTTACAACGTTGTGTTGGTTTCTGCCATGTATAAACATGAATCAGCCATAGGTATACATATGTTCCCTCCCTCTTGAACCTTCCTCCCACTTGTTCCCACCCCTCTAGATGGTTACAGAGTCCCAATTCATTTCTCTGAGTCATACAGCAAATTATCATTGGCTATCTATTTTACATATGGCAGTTGTATATGTTTCCATGCTACCCACTACTCTCTCCATACCCTCCACCCCCATGTCCATAAATTTGTTCTCTCTGTCTGCTTTCCATTGCTTCTGGACATCAGAATTTTAAAGAATCATTCCAGGTGATTCTAATGTAAAGTTTATGAACTACTTACTGCATTAAATTAAAAAAAATTTTTTCTGTGTGAGAGAGCCTGAAAGTGCAATTGAAAACTTACTGACTCTCAGCTCACGTATATTCCTACTCACCATTGAATCAGTTTATACAGATTAAAGGTAACTAATTAAATCAGTGCTATTGCTAGCCAGACCCATGCACACAGAAATGAGAGCTGGCAGCCAGGATGCAAGGGAGAAGAGTCAGACATGACTTAGTGACTAAATAGTAACAAATGAGTAAAAGCAAAAACTTATAATTGGTGTCAGTGGGTTAAAAGCATCTGTGAAATGGTATCATGAGTACTTAGCAGTGCTTTGGACATAGTGAGCACTGAATATATATTCACTGAATAAAGGGATGAATACATGAATAAATGAAGGGAGCTTTGAATACAAGGAATACTCAATGAAAGTATCATGTTGGTGAGAACTAAAATCATCTAGCAATTCTATAACACTTCTGAAAAAAGTTGAAAGTCCCACATCTCTATTCTATCTATTCCTTTGGCATTTGTTGAGAGGAACTATATTTTTGTAATGTTGATTCTTCCTAATCTTAAGTGGGATGGAGATTGCTGAGCATCTCAGTTCCAGTTGGAATTCACCTGTCATTCAGCTCCCTCGCAGGACACTGGAAGAGGGAAAGTCTTTCTTCACCGCTGTCCAAGATCAAAAGTAAAGTGTCGTTCAGTCATTTCTGACTCTTTGTGACCCAATGGACTAAGCCCACCAGGCTCCTCTGTCTATGGGATTCTCCAGGCACGAATACTGGAGTGGGTTACTATTTCCTTCTCCAGGGAATCTTCCCAACCCAGGAATCGAACTGGTGTCTCTTTCATTGCAGACAGATTCCTTACTGTCTGAGCCATCAGGGAAGCCTGCCCCAAAATCAAGAGGTTCCCCAAATTAAATTAAACACTGAACATTCAAGGACATTTCAAGATGAGATATGCTTCTTTTTTTACTTTCTTAGCAATACCTTAAGTATTGAAAAGAGCATTTGATAAGTGATAGTTCTGGGATGATTTTTAATCTCCTTATCAGCTCAGGAAGCTATTCTGCTTTTCACTCCCCTACATTGGCGCCCCTGCCCTCTGTGCCAAACTCGTGTAAACTGGTTCACAGAAGATGTAGTTTTGCTTTGAGACCGCAGTTAGCTTGCTTCCATCAATTCAGTTAAAGGGGCTTCATCTCAGGATGGTTCACCACTTCACGTTGAAATTAAGTTCTCCTTAACCTGCCCAGGGGAGGTAGGGAGATATTGAAGTGCTTCCCTCATCCTTCTGCTAAATCAATTCTGCACTTGACTCATTATGTGAGTATTAGAGAAAAATTTCTTTCAACTAATGTTAGGGAGGATTGGACCAAAATACAAATACCTAAGTTTGTCAGACTAATAAGCACAGGAGAAAAAAACCCCAAGAAGTAAATTTTAGTTGACAATTTTTGTGTTTTGTATGAGTCCTAATGTCCTGATACCAGGTGGTCATTTCCTTGGGGACTCCAACAGGGAAGAGAAGAAAGGAAGAGGAAGTGTTTGGGTTTTTTTAACAGTAAAATTATTGCCACTCATTTACCTTCAGAATAGTCTTATTTTTAATGTTAGACAAAAGTAAAAATTTTAACATGAAAATAATAGTGGACCTGTGGCTGATTCTTTTTGATGTATGGCAGAGGCCAACACAACATTGTAAGGCAATTATCTTCCAATTAAAAAAAAAAGAAAAAAAGCAATAGTGGGCATAAGACTCCATGACGTGAGTCTTTGGGTTAATGTATTTTATAAAATTTTTTATTGTTTTTCTTTTGTATAACTAACACCTGTACATTTAAATACTGTAGAAGTCTATAATTTAGAAAAAATAAATTTCCCATAATTCCATTACCAGTAATAATATTTTAGCATATATTTTTCACATTTTTCTATATATAGCCTAATATTAGTAATAATAATAATAATGGTATTATATTTTACATACTATGTGATATTTTTTGGTTTTGTTTCACAATATATACTAGTTATCTTTCCATCTATATGGGGATATATTATATTGTCAGTTTTAAATTACTTCATATAAAAATGTATGTCAAATTTTCATGTTTCAACTGGATTAAAGAACTTTATCCATAGGCACCTGAGAAGGGATTTTTCTCATCATGATTGTTTATTTGCATTCACAGAAATAATAGCCTAGATCCATCTGGAAAGGCAGCACAAGCATTCACTGAACACACACATCTGCTGTGTATAGGGTGGTACAAAGATGAGTAAATTGTGTGCCTGCTCACGGTCTAGTGCGGGTAACAGAGAGGGTTAAATATTGTTTAAAGCCATTGAGTTTTAAGTTTCCCAACAGTGGTCTAAGTGAACTTTCTGAGTAGAATAGGGGAGGGAGAGACTAATTCTGACTGAAGGGAATGGGTGAAATTTTTGGAAGGAAATGTGTTTTGCATTAGACCTCAAAGGTTGTGTTGGATTTTGATAAGAGGGTAAATAAAAAGTCTGGCGCAAACAGTGTGACCTAAAGCATGTGACCCTAAAGGACATGATATGTTCAAGGAAATATGAGAGTTGAAGAACGTGTACAGAGCAAGAGGTAGAATATAAAGCTGCAGAGATACCTCCAGGCTAGATCATGAGGCCCTTAAATGGAAGGCTTAGGCATCTGAGGTAAAAGAAGTTGAAAGTCTGTTGATGATCTCTGATCAGGTGGTTGACTACATATTTCACACACAACTCTGTTACAGAATGTTGCAGGCTGTACTGTGATTGTTTACTTATGTGATTTGTAAATATCTTCCACACACAAAAAGTGAGCTCTTTTGGAACAAAAAATCATTTTTAAAAATTCATCTTTATAGCCCCAATACTGGTAAAGCGGCTGTCATATTGAGTATTCATGAATGTTAAATTGGTTTTTAAAAGCTATTCAATGAGTAACTGCTGCGAGTCAGGTTCTTAACACATTCTGTCTCAGTCACTCTTATAAGTAGACAAGCTCTGTTTTTCCTGTCTACTTTATATTTTTCTTTTCTACTCCACATTGGAAGGAAAGTTATGACCAACCTACATAGCATATTCAAAAGCAGAGACATTACTTTGTCAACAAAGGTCCGTCTAGTCAAGGCTATGGTTTTTCCAGTGGTCATGTATGGATGTGAGAGTTGGACTATAAAGAAAGCTGAGAGATGAAGAACTGATGCTTTTGAACTGTGGTGTTGGAGAAGACTCTTGAGAGTTCCTTGGACTGCAAGGAGATCCAACCAGTCCATCCTAAAGGAGATGAGTCCTGGGTGTTCATTGGAAGGACTGATGTTGAAGCTGAACTCCAATACTTTGCCCACCTGATGCAAAGGGCTAACTCATTTGAAAAGACCCTGATGCTGGGAAAGATTGAGGGCAAGAGGAGAAGGGGACGACAGAGGAAGAGATGGCTGGATGGCATCACTGACTCAATGCACATGGGTTTGGGTGGACTCTGGGAATTGATGATGGACAGGGAGGCCTGGCTGCGGTTCATGGGGTTGCAAACAGTCAGACATGACTGAGCAACTGAACTGAACTGAACTGAACTCCACATTACTTCCTAGCAGAACTTCCCATGTTTAGAGTGAATTTCTGAGTTATGAGGGAGCCTTTATATTAGGATATACTTATACTAGAGAATTATTTGTTTTTTATCTGCAATTCAATCTTAACTAAGCACCCAGTACTTTTATTTGCTAAATCTTGCAACCCCACTTACATATAGTTAGCCTTCCCTAGTTAGTCCAGTTGATATCTTTTTTCCCTTTCTTTTGATTTTTCTTTAACACTTTCAGTTGCAGCCTCTAACAGATGTGTCACACAACACTGTGATTCACTGTGCAACTTTAAAAGGCTATTCTTGAGGCCTCTGCATTACTTGCTTGCTTTTAATGTTGTCAGACTCTACCTCTTTGGGAAAGGAGATTGTTTGTGTGTGGTTTAAAATGGATAACCATATGCAAATATAAATTCTCTCTCAAGAAATTTTGGTTAACATAAAACCCATTCTTTGAGTTAACTCTGTGCCTATTATCAGTGTCATGGGGCACAGTGAAAAATAATACTGGTTGTTTACTTTCTGTATTCATAATAAAAGTCTTTATTCTGTTTCCTGGGCTGGATGAAGCACAAGCTGGAAGCAAGATTGTTGGGAGAAATATCAACAACCAGAGATATGCAAATGACACCACCCTATGGCAGAAAGCGAAGAAGAACTAAAGAGCCTCTTGGTGAAAGTGAAAGAAGAGAGTGAAAAAGTTGGCTTTAAAGCTCAACATTCAGAAAACTAAGATCATGGCATTCAGTCCCATCACTTCATGGCAAATAGATGGGGAAACAGTGGAAACAATGAGAGACTTTATTTTTTGGGGGGGGGGTCCAAAATCACTGCACTGATTGCAGCCAAGAAAAGTTATGACCAACCTAGACAGCATATTAAAAAGCAGAGACATTACTTTGTCAACAAAGGTCCGTCTAGTCAAGGCTATGATTTTTCCAGGAGTCATGTATGGAAGTGAGAGTTGGACTATAAAGAGAGCTGAGAGATGAAGAACTGATGCTTTTGAACTGTGGTGTTGGAGAAAACTCTTGAGAGTTCCTTGGACTGCAAGGAGATCCAACCAGTCTATCCTAAAGGAGATGAGTCCTGGGTGTTCATTGGAAGGACTGATGTTGAAGCTGAAACTCCAATACTTTGGCCATCTGATGCGAAGCGCTGACTCATTTGAAAAGACCCTGATGCTGGGAAAGATTGAGGGCAGGAGGAAAAGGGGACGACAGAGGATGAGATGGCTGGATGGCATCACCGACTCAATGGACATGGGTTTGGGTGGACTCCGGGAGTTGGTGATGGACAGGGTGTGCTACAGTCCATGGGGTTGCAAAGAGTCAGACACAACTGACCGACTGAACTGAACTGAATGCATATAAAAATATAGGGACCTATAATAAATTATGCATACACTTCTATATCTTGCTTCATACATTTAACATTGTTTGAGATTTATCCATACTGATACATGTTGTTCAAATCAGTCATTTTCATGACTATATAATATTTCACTGGTCAAATACCACATAATTTATTTATCTGTTCTCCTGTTGAAGCTGTTTGAGCATACTTGTATATATGTCTTTGTATACCTGCAAGAATTTCTTTAAGGTATATAGAATGGACTTGCTAGTTCATAGGATACAGGTATTAACTTTGCTACATTTTGTTGGATTGATCTCCTAAGACAGACTTTATTGTCCTGTCATATTTGAGAGTTCCAAGTTCTCACTAAAACTCGGGAAATAATTAGATTTGAAAAATATATTTCAATCCGAATGGGATAAATTAATATTCTTACTTTACTTAGCATTTTAATTATTAATGAGGTTGAACATTACTATTGATATGCTTTTTTGCCATTTAGAGTTATCTTTTGTGAATTGCTTGTATATAACCTTTGCCCATTTTATGGTTAGGTTTTTTTGCCTTTTTCTTATCCATTTGAATGAGCTCTTTATTCTGAATACAAATAATTATTATATGGCTTGTAAATATGCTCTCTTTGTGATATACCTTTTTATTCATATGTTGCTGTATACAGGTTTCTAATTTCAAAGTTGTCAATTTTACTAACCATTTCTTTTAAAGGGTGTGGTTTTTGGTTAAGAAATCATTCTAAAGAAATTATTTCCTAGTCCAAATTCTTTAAGGTATTAATATTTCCTATATCATCTTCTATATTTCTGTGTTTTTGAGTATGGTGTAAAATAGTGATTTTTTTTTTTACATAGAAATAATAAAATGTCTTGAGGCTACGTATTGAACAGTCTGTTTTCCCCCCTATAAACAACAAGTTTCCATATACCTTGTAATGTTTCTGGAGTTATTACTGTTCTCTTTTGAACTATTTCTCTATGCCTATGCTAAAATCTCAAGGGACAGCCACTGTAGTTGTACAGTAACCATGCTATACAGAAGGATGTTTTTTCCAATGATTCCATTTTGGAGAAGTATCTTTTCAAATGTGTTGATGGTTATGTTTAAATTAAAATACATTTACTGCTAATTGTATGATAAAAAGAAGAAGCCAGGTACCTCCTTATTCCTTCCAGTTTCTTCATTTTTATATTGTAAAGAAAAAGTTAAATTCTCAGCTATAAGATCTCTTTCTCTAAATTCAAGCTTTGCAAAGGGTACTTAGCATGCTTGAAGGTCACTGCTGATGAACAGCTTGGAATCAGGCTATTAATATTCACAGAACATGCCTATGCTAAGTGACATGATTGTAAAATATTCTGGAAGCCAATGTTGTAGTGCTTTCTGGTAGTATTAAGTGTTTCCAATAAAGTCACATTAAAGAAGGGAGATTAGTGTCACTAGTATCAACTCTATATATTTCATCTTTTCACTATAATTTTATTAAAAATGAATCTAGTGTACATAAACCTTTCTGTCATTGAAAGTTGATCATTTAAAAAAAATTTTTTTTGTCTTTTTTTGCTAGTTAGGAGTTTTACACTCATCATTGGATAACTTTACATTAAAAATACTTACAAATATATTTCATTGTGAACTTTAACAATTAAGCGGTTTTACTGGCTTCCCCCTGATTTCTCAACATTTAAGTACACATTTACCTTCTTCTCATTTCCTAGAATTTGTTTATGCAGTCTGGAATTGAAGATTCAGAGTATTATCTTTTATTATGAATCTTCTTCAAAAAAATTTTTATATTAATAATTACTCACATAACTCTAAAATCCATTGAAAATTTTGTCTTCTTCCTCAAATTACTTTTCCATGTTATTAATCTGCATCAAATTACTTTTTAAAGCCTCTTTAATAGGCTTAATTGGTAAACAATAGACTGAATGTGTTTAAAGTGTACAGATCAGATCAGTCGCTCAGTCATGTCTGACTCTTTGCGACCCCATGAATCACAGCACGCCAGGCCTCCCTGTCCATCACCAACTCCCGGAGTTCACTTAGACTCATGTCCATCGAGTCAGAAATGCCATCCAGCCATCTCATCCTCTTGTCGTCCCCTTCTCCTCCTGCCCCCAATCCCTCCCAGCATCAGAGTCTTTTCCAATGAGTCAACTCTTCGCATGAGGTGGCCAAAGTACTGGTGTCTCAGCTTTAGCATCATTCCTTCCAAAGAAATCCCAGGCTGATCTCCTTCAGAATGGACTGGTTGGATCTCCTTGCAGTCCAAGGGACTCTCAAGAGTTTTCTCCAACACCACAGTTCAAAAGCATCAATTCTTCGGCGCTCAGCCTTCTTCACAGTCCAACTCTCACATCCATACATGACCACAGGAAAAACCATAGCCTTGACTAGACGAAACTTCGTTGGCAAAGTAATGTCTTTGCTTTTGAATATGCTATCTAGATTGGTCATAACTTTCCTTCCAAGGAGTAAGCGTCTTTTAATTTCATGGCTGCAGTCACCATCTGCAGTGATTTTGGAGCCCCCCAAAAATAAAGTCTGACACTATTTCCACTGTTTCCCCATCTATTTCCCATGAAGTGGTGGGACCAGATGCCATGATCTTCGTTTTCTGAATGTTGAGCTTTAATCCAACTTTTTCACTCTCCACTTTCACTTTCATCAAGAGGCTTTTGAGTTCCTCTTCACTTTCTGCCATAAGGGTGGTGTCATCTGCATATCTGAGGTTATTGATATTTCTCCCTGCAATCTTGATTCCAGCTTGTGTTTCTTCCAGTCCAGCATTTCTCATGATGTACTCTGCATGTAAGTTAAATAAACAGGGTGACAATATACAGCCTTGACGAACTCCTTTTCCTATTTGGAACCAGTCTGTTGTTCCATGTCCAGTTCTAACTGTTGCTTCCTGACCTGCATACAAATTTCTCAAGAGGCAGATCAGGTGGTCTGGTATTCCCATCTCTTTCAAAATTTTCCACAGTTTATTGTGATCCACACAGTCAAAGGCTTTGGCATAGTCAATAAAGCAGAAATAGATGCTTTTCTGGAACTCTCTTGCTTTTTCTATGATCCAGCAGATGTTGGCAATTTGATCTCTGGTTTCTCTGCCTTTTCTAAAAGCAGCTTGAACATCAGGAAGTTCATGGTTCACATATTGCTGAAGCCTGGCTTGGAGAATTTTGAGCAATACTTTACTAGCGTGTGAGATGAGTACAATTGTGCGGTAGTTTGAGCATTCTTTGGCATTTCCTTTCTTTGGGATTGGAAGGAAAACTGACCTTTTCCAGTCCTGTGGCCACTGCTGAGTTTTCCAAATTTGCTGGCATATTGAGTGCAGCACTTTCACAGCATCATCTTTCAGGATTTGGAATAGCTCAACTGGAATTCCATCACCTCCACTAGCTTTGTTTGTAGTGATGCTTTCTAAGGCCCACTTGACTTCACATTCCAGGATGTCTGGCTCTAGGTCAGTGATCATACCATCGTGATTATCTGGGTCATGAAGATCTTTTTTGTACAGTTCTTCTGTGTATTCTTGCCATCTCTTCTTAATATCTTCTGCTTCTGTTAGGTCCATACGATTTCTGTCCTTTATCGAGCTCATCTTTTTATGAAATGTTCCTTTGGTATCTCTGATTTTCTTGAAGAGATCCCTAGTCTTTCCCATTCTGTTGTTTTCCTCTATTTCTTTGCATTGATCGCTGAAGAAAGCTTTCTTATCTCTTCTTGCTTAAAGTGTACAATGTGTTATAAATGTATATATCTATCTACATCTGTATCTGTGAAACTACCTCAGTCAATGTAATAAATATATCCATTACACCTAAGGTTTCTTATGCCCCTTTAAATCTTTATTTGGATTTGTATGGTTCATGTCCTTGAATGAAAATTTCAAAACAAGATTTCTAGCAATTTTACCTAACCATGCAGCCTTTACATGTGGGTTGTAGAAAGTTCATGGATCCCCATTCAATGTAGACTCCTGTACAAACCTGGAGATTCAGGCAAGATTGGGATTATTCCCACAGTTATAATTCCCACTGCTCTTTCTCCGTTCTTTTGTCATTTCCATCTTATCTTCTGATTGAGGGGATTTTAGTGAATGGGTCAGGGACAGGAGAAAATTTTTTTTTTCCTTCTGTTTGGCTTCCTCCATGATTGTGATAAATAGTGACTAGTGTCGCTTCCCCATAGTTCCTATATTACCCATGGAATTTACTCCAAATGTTCTGTTCTTGGTGGGATTCTAATTTCCTTCAAAGGTAGTAAGGGTCATTCATATAGTAAGGAAATGCCTCAGGTGTTTCCAGTTATCGGTAAAGCTCTTGTCACACTGGACTGTGGGTGTCAGAACTTGGATAGACCTGGCAGAAGTGTTTAGTAAACATTTATTGCATAAATAGTAGATGAGTTCCAATTGGAGTAGGGGTAGAGGACTAAGCCACATTCTAGTGTTTCCTACACTGAGGAAACACCAGCTCATGAGAAATGCCTCCACTCAGTTTTGCTACTTTCCTTATTGATGGGTTTCTGATTTTAATCTTAATTTCATAATGATTTTATATCCAACAGTTGCAGGGTTTTTCTTTAGTTAAAGTGTAAATATCAATTTATTTAGTAAATGCTGCAAATCAAATAAGTAACTCGTAATAAGAATTAACATGCACCCAGAATGGTTTAAATATTTTAAATATTTGGTGCTTTTAATAACTAAATTTAATGACAAATGTTTGTAAAGATCTGAGGGTCTCTTTGAAATCATTAAGACCTAACATTTCGCATGGACCTCTCCGGACAAGCACATTTTGTTTCCAACTGGAGCTTTCGAGTCAGTGCAAAGCTCTCTTTCAAATTCAATACCATTGCATTTAATTGAAGGCTATTGTAAAGTATAATGAGGCTTTTAGGCTGGCATTTGTGTAATTAGTCCTGAAACACATCTTGTTGATTGTGTGAAGGATTCAAAGGGAAAGGGACAAAGCTTCAACTCTGGTATTAAGCTGAACACCAGCAGAATATTTCCAAACTCTCGTTTCTGAATCTGTTTGGTTCTCCATTCTTAGAGATTATGTGAACAATATTCTTTTCTCCTGAGCAGTTCAGAATAAAATGAATGAGGAAAAAATTCTAGGAAAACTGTGCTGGGAAATGTTCATAGCAATAAGGCATCTGGAACCAGGAAGACTTTCCAACTAGAAATCTAGATTGCTCAAAAATATAGTGTTTTATTTGAAGCACACTTCAGTGTAGAGGCTTTTAAGTGCCTAATCTCAGTGAAATATCTTTTGGAACTGATGTCACCCATTTATTCATTGTTTCAACAAATGCAATGTTAATGTTATGGTAGAATTTGTAAAATTTTGTACTTGCCCTGCCAAGTTTGAGTATGAATTTTACTAGTGGATATACCAGTTTGGTTTTTCTCTCTTCTTTGTTATAATTCTTGTTCAGACAGATGATAAGTGGCAAAAACTATAAATAGTTGATGGGATAAGTATCTAGGTGTGTGGGTGCAAACTTGGTCTTGATGACACTGCATAGCCACTCTTGCTAGAATCCTGAGAAATGCTCCAAGTTTGCATACAACTTCTTGGTCTTTAGGGATTTGATTTTGAATCCCTCTAAATTCTTGTGGCCTTTTATCTTACTTTGTTCAATCAATGTGTGTTTGATGACTTTTACCTTAGATTTGCTTTTACTTTTTTACCTTAAGATTTGATGCAGGTGAAAAGAACCTGCTTCTGTTTTCCTTTTGCTGAGGTCTTAATGAGGCTTTGCAGCTTACATTTAATTGATAGGGAAGGAGGTAAGGAAACATACAGAAAATTGAGACTGTATTCTTAATTCCCCAATCAGAACTGGCTTGAACCTTAGTTGACCTTTATTTGGTTCTACTAGGTCTCAGGCTTCTCTGGTAGCTCAGCTAGTAAAGAATCTGCCTACAATGATTCCAAGTCACCGGTTTGACTCCTGGGTCAGAAAGATCTATTGGAGAAGGGATAGGCTATCCATTACAGTATTCTTGGGTTCCCTGGTGACTCAACTGATAAAGAATCTGCCTGTAATGCAGGAGACCTGGGTTCAATCCCTGGGTTGGGATGATCCCCTGGAGAAGGAAACGGCCACGCACTCCAGTAGTCTGACCTGGAGACTCCATGGACTGTAGAGTCCTTGGGGTTGCAAAGAGTCAGACAGGACTGAGTGACTTTCACTTTCAGGTCTTGTCTGACATCCAAAATGGGATGGGAGATGCTTCCAAGTCCCATTTACCATACCAGCCAGCTGCAGGGGAGAAAGAGGGGAGAGAAAGAGCACTTATAAAGGATAATTCTAGGAGGAACACAAAGTACTACTAGAAAGTGTTTGTTGTAGTGCTTTTTTACTAAATCTTTATAATTTATGGGTTCAGGTATACATGTCTTATGACTCCATTTTGCCCAAGGCTTAGGTCTAAACTTCTGTTTAGGGGAGAATGTGAGTCCATGTTGATCCTTGGAGACTCATTTTTATTGCTGTTTCAACAGTCCAAGGTGTGTACTTGAGTATGTAATGCAGACTTTATAGATATATAACACATACCAAATGTATTGTCCGTGTTTAATTTTAAATACTTAAATACTTCACAACAGGGACTATGATACACTTGCACATAGTTTCTTTTAATATGTTTCCTAGGAGCAGGAATGCTAAGGAATGGTTCCTTAGCATTTGAAACTTCACTGAGTGTGGACTCCAGGGACAATAAAGCCTGCAAATGTGGCTCTTTGAATTCACATTAGAGAGTTCATTAACTTGTGTAAGGGAAGTTGTTGTTCGGTCACTCAGTTGTGTCTGACTCTTTGCGACCCCATGGACTGCAGCACATAAGGCTTCATTGTCCTTCACTATCTGCCAGAGTTTGTTCAAACTCATGTCCACTGAGTCAATGATACCATTCAGTGATCTCATCCTCTCCTGTCCCCTTCTCCTCCTGCCGCAAATCTTTGCCAGCATCAACGTCTTTTCCATTGAGTTGGCTCTTCTCATCAGGTGGCGATAGTATTGAAGCTTCACCTTCAGCATCAGTTCTTCCAATGAATATCAGGGTTGATTTCGTTTAGGATTGACTGGTTTGATCTCCTTGAAGTTCAAGGGACTCTCGGGAGTCTTCCCCAGCACCAGTTCAAAAGCATCAGTTCTTTGGTGCTCAGCCTTCTTTATAACCCAACTCTTATACCCTTACATAATTACTGGGAAAACCATTGCTTTGAATAGATGGACCTTTGTCAGCAAAGTGATGTCTCTGCTTTTTAATACACTGTCTGTGTTTGTTATAGCTTTTCTTCCAAGGAGGAAGCATCTTTTAATTTCATGGCTGCAGTCACTGTCTGCAGTGATTTTGGAGTCCAGGAAAATAAAGTCTGTGACCATTTCCATTTTTTCCTCATCAATTTGCCATGAAGTGATGGGACCAGATGCCATGATCTTACTTTTCTATATGTTGAGTTTTAAGCCATCTTTTCCACTTTCTTCTTTCACCTTCATCAAGAGGCTCTTTAGTTCCTTTTCACTTTCTGCCTTTAGGGTGGTATCATCTGCGTCTCTGAGGTTGTTGATATTTCTCCCTAGAGTCTTGATTCCAGCTTGTACTTCATCCAGCTGGCATTTCACATAATGTACTCTGCATATAAGTTAAAAGGACATCGATTAATCAGCAATCACAAAAGCATCTATACAATCATATAGCTGGTTCAGGGAAGCTCTGTGAAGTCCAATTCTCTGTCCTTTAGGCACACGAATGAGTACCTAGAGCAAACAGTGTCCCAAGACAGATACAATGATGCTCTAGAGGCAGGATCAGCAACTTTCTGGTCAGGGCAGTCAACTGAATTCCAGGTTAATTTGTAGGGACTGGCAAAAAATCGGTCCTTGAAATAGAGCACCTTCTAAATTGTTGATTTTTACCATATTTATAAATTCCTTTATAAACTTGTGATATGAAGGTAACAATATACAACCTTGATGTACTCCTTTCCCAATTTGGAACCAGTCCATTGTTCCATGTCTGGTTTTAACTATTGCTTCTTGACCTGCATACAGGTTTCTGGGGAGGCAGGTAAGGAGGTCTGGTATTCACATCTCTTTAAGAATTTTCCAGTTTGTTGTGATCCACACATCAAAGGCTTTAGAGTAGTCAAGGAAGCAGGAGTAGATGTTTCTTACAGAATTCCCTTGCTTTTCTATGATCCAACAGATGTTGGCAGTTTGATGTCTGGTTTATCTGACTTTTTAAAATCCAGTTGAACAACTGGAAGTTCTGGGTTAACATACTGTTGAAGCCTAGCTTGAACAATTTTGGACGTTATCTTGCTAGCATGTGAAATGAGTGCAATTGTGTGGTAGTTTGAACATTCTTTGGCATTGCCTTTATTTGGGATTGTAATGAAAACTGACCTTTTCCAGTCCTGTGGCCACTGCTGAGTTTTCCAAATTTGCTGGCTCATTGAGTGCAGCACTTTAACAGCATCATCTTTTAGCAATTGAAATAGCTGAGTTGGAATTCCATCACACCCATTAGGTTTGTTTGTAGTAATACTTCCTAAGGCCCACTTGACTTCACACTCCAGGAGTCTGCCTCTAGGTGAGTGACCACACCATTGCAGTTATTCAGGTCATTAAGACCTTTTTTGTAAGGAGAGTTAGAGATAGTTTTTTGATGATAAATTGAGTGGTATTAAAGATATGTGGGGATCTTCCTGACCCAGGGATCAAATCCGAGTCTCCTGCATTGCAAGCAGATTCTTTACCATCTGAGTCACCAGGGAAGCCCTAAACATATGTGGTTTAGCTGGAAATATAGAACAGGGGCTTCTGAAAAGGAGTTTATAAATATGGTAAAATCAATAATTCACACCCTTTGGAAGGTGCTCTATTTCAAGGACCGATTTTTTGCCAGTCCCTACAAATTAACCTGGAATTCAGTTGACTGCCCTGACCAGAAAGTTGCTGATCCTGCCTCTAGAGCATCATTATATCTGTCTTGGGACACCGTTTGCTCTAGGTGCTCATTCGTGTGCCTAAAGGACAGAGAATTAGACTTCACAGAGCTTCCCTGAACTGGCTGTATGACTGTATGGATGCTTTTGTGATTGCTGATTAATCGATGTCTATATGAATGACAGAATTCTGTCTGAGACTTGCTTCTTAGATAATATTCCAACCTAGTTAGCCAGGTTACCAGAAGATTTGGCTCTTACCTGTCTCTTTCACTTTCAGAGGCTACTGATATCTATCCAAAGAACCAACCAATTCTGAAGCTTAAATTGGCTTTTTGTCCCCTAATTTTCTTTTTTTTAAATTGAAGTATAATTTACTTAAAGTGCATAATGAATTTTTATTATCATTTAGATCAAGTTATAGAATACTCTTGACATCTCAGAGGGTCTTTTATGCTTCTCTCGAAAGCTGTTTTGAATGATTTTCAGATGAAGTTGATTATCAAGATTCACTGTCAAGTTTTCTATCTGGTTTCAAATCCTTTGAATTCAAAGGATCATGAAACCGCTATAGCAGCGGGGATTGATAATCTCTTTCCATAACTCCAAGGAAGGTAGCAAAGAAGCAGAATGGGGAAAATACAAGCAGAAAAATAGTGGGATACACATAGAAGAATAAGCACCATCCAGCTTTCCTTTCTCCTCACTCCTCTCAGAAAGGGTAAACAGTCAGCTGTTTGTGTTTTACATACTACTCTATAAAAGAAACAAAGGAAAGAAAGAAGGAAGGCAGAAAGAAAGGGAAAAAGAGGAAGAAAGAAAGGTGGTGAAAGAAATATAATTCATGGAGTGCTCACCAGGAACCTGGGGCCAGACATCATGTTAGACTTCATGTATATTATCTTGTCAAACCCTTACAACTGCCTTATAAAGTGGAGAACAGTCATTGTCTCCATTTTGCACCTGGGGAATCTGAAGTCCCAGAGATGTTAAGCAGTTTGTCCTAAAACACACGACTTATATGTATTGGAACAAGAATTGCAATCTTTTCTGCCACTGTAACCAATCTTCTGCTAGAAATGTAAGTGCTGTTCCAATGCCAATGTTTCATTTCTAAAATAAAAGGTGGATTTATCACTGATGAAATGACTTTATTGGCATAAGATTTTCTCTAGTCAGTATCATGGGTTCATGGTTTATAGCTAACTAGGCAGATAGGAAGAGAGAGAAAACAAAACTAATGGCAATTAGTATTGCTTTCTTTTATTCCATGTTTACCTGCTTGTATTTTCTTTATATATATTTGAGGGCAATATATGAATTTACAGAGGGAAGCTATTTCATGTCAGCACTGAATCAACTACAATGATAGAAGGAAGGTTCTTGGTAATCTAGTAACCCCAGAACAATGTCATTTCCAGTTTTTTGTGGTTTTGGGGATTTTTCCTGCAGTTAGGAATTCCAAGACATATCTACATAGGGAAGGAAAAAAGAGAGCTGAACCAATTATCTGAAGACACAAATACATGTTTATGTGAACTATATAAAATTATAGTTTTGTAGGTCAGAAACAGTAGAATATCATCACAGTAATGTGATTCAATTGAATGTTACTGCAATGGATGAAAAATTGTGATTTGAGTTGCAACTATCTTCAAAGATGAAATTAGATATTATTCTTAAACTCTAACCTTATACTCTCTCTACAAACAGAGCCAGAGTCTGTCTGCCCAGACTTGACTTCCCGTTCTTGAGAAATGTCCTTTCACTCTAAAAAGTCACCCAGCACTCTCTCTCTCTCTCCCAAGAAGACCTCGTTAGTTTATTTTTGAAGGGTGATGATTGTAAGCATGAGAAGACAAAGAGATGTCTTCCGTGATGTTACAGAACAGCTGCACAATTGGTTTGCGGAACCTTGGTGTCCTTCAGGACGGCTATGGTATGTGGTCCTTCTACTTGAGGAAGCTTCTCTCAGTGACAAGGCAGCGTGGGCTTCGCCAGTGAGAAAGTGCCAGGCCTTAAAATGGAAGCAAGGGGACTTGGGGACTAAAATAAAACTAAACCAAATGGTGGAAACATGCTCGACCCCTTAATTTATCTGATTAGAGCCAACAGGCGCCACTGTGTAGAACATTTGCTCCCTTCCCAAACGCCATCAAGCAGCAGTGGAACTATTTCTAGGCTTGGCTCCAGACTGAGGGGGGAGGAACTCACGGTGGATTTGGTTTCAGCCTGGAGTCACTGTGAGATGGTGACAGACTGCAGTCACTGCAAAAGCCTAGGGGCATCAAGTGTTCTCCAGAGCATACCTGCCTGGAGGAGGTTGCACAGCCCCTAAGGAACGTTTCTCTAACTCTAATCTCGAGGCAACTCCAACTCCTACCCTACATTAGTCTGCTTCATTCTCTGAATACAGCTGTACTGATTGCTTAAACTTTAGAGTTTTGCAAAGACCTTGGCGGCTAGGCGGCTTGGCGGCTTGGTGTACTAGGCTAGCTTAATATTTGTTTCCCTCAAACTTGCGTTATATTGTGTAAACCATACAAAGAGGGACAGGGCTACCCTGTGCTATTCTGGGATAGTAGTTACCAGTAATAGGAATAAAAAATAGAAGACTTTGTTCCAGGGAGTGATTAGAAATTCTGACAACCCTCCTCTGACCTTCTCTGAAATCAGTACTTTGTACCCCTCCACTCCCCAAGCAATCTGCCATTAGCTGTGTGTCCTTGAATTGCTTACCCTCCTTGGGACTGACTTCACACATTTGTTAAAGAAAGCGTTCAAAGATCTCTAAGGATCTTGAAAGTGCTAACATGCTATGAGTATAAATGTAAAAGTACCTTTCAAGATTAAAGGATTTGTGTGGCCAATTGTCATTGTATAAAAATCTTCCTCAAATTAATCCTTTCCAAGTCTGCTGTTAGTTGACTAATCAACTCCATTTTAGAAGTGGAGGTTATTTTTCTAATAATTTAATTGAAATGTTTATTGAGCACCTGTGCTAGGTACAAAAGCTTATTCAGGTTTGTTGGAACTGAATCTTCTATAATTTGGGGACTCAATTTATAAAAATGCAATTAGAAACACTAAGAAATTAGGAATTAGAAGTTAACTTAGGTGCACAGGTGAATATTCAGAGTGAGAAAAGAAATCATAACAAGTTACTGAAGCTTGGAGATTTAACTTTCTTTTTTCTGAGCTCTCTTTAGGCAATTTACCAAAATTGCTTACATAGAAATGCTTGTGAATGAAACCTGGCTTTCTCCTCACTTAGATAGAACATTGTACAGTTCCCAGCAACTCCTAGTGCTCAGTGGGACCTGTTCAAGTGAGCAGCTCTGAAGTTTAAGCTTCATGAAGCTTCAACGTAAATCTGCCTCTAGGGTTTTAGGGAATCAAGAAACATTGGGTAGGGTTCCCAGCCTCGCGGGCTGTGGCTCAGATGGTAAGGAATCTGCCTACAATGCAGGAGACATTGGTTTGACCTATGGGTCAGGAAGATCCCCAGAACCAATAACGGAGAACTCGCAGTCCGGGCCAAGCTGGTCCTCCCTGCGGGCCCAGAGAGCTCCAGGAGGCTCCAGAAGGGACGGGAGATGAGCCATCACAGAATGGTCAGCTCTGCTTGGTAGTGCTGGGAGCCAAGAATCTACCTGTGCGGTCAGATGGCACCTTAAACTCATTTGTTAAGGGCTGTCTCACTCTGCCAGACCAGCAGAGGTTGAGACTCAAGTCCCCTGTCCTGAAGAAGCAAGCCTGTCCCCAGTGGAAGCATTCCTTCATTTTCAAAGGCGTCACCCCTTCGCAGCTGAGGCAGTCCAGCCTAGAACTGACCGTTTGGGACCAGGCCACCTTCGGGGTGAACGACTGCTTCCTGGGAGGTGCCAGGCTTGGTTTGAAGGAGGACCTTCCGGGCGGCGCGCACACAAGCTCACAGGCAAAGCTCCAGTGGCAGAAAGTCCTTTCCAGCCCCAACCTATGGACAGACATGACCCTCATCCTGCACTGACTGCTGCTCAAGTGCTGCGGGGCTGGGTGTGGACACGCGCTGGGCGGGGGTCCCTCGGGAGTGTGAAGCTGCTTGTCTGTAGCCAGCCCACCACTGAGACGGTCTTCCAGACCCTTCTGTGTGTATTTAAGTTAAACAGGTCAATCATTGATGTATATACGTTACTGAGTCTCAGGTTGGTTGTCTGTGCTTTGAGAGATGTACAAAATGACCAGATTTCAATAAATGTTCACCAGGTACCCTGGTCCCCCTGCAAAAAAAAAAAAAAAAAGCTTTCCTCCAAGTCTACATTTAAACATTGGATAGGGTTCCCAGCCTCGCAGGCTTCCTTTGTGGCTCAGATGGTAAGGAATCTGCCTACAATGCAGGAGACATTGGTTTGACCTATGGGTCAGGAAGATCCCCAGAAGAAGGGCATGGCAACCCACTCCAGTATTCTTACCTGGAGAATTCCATGGCCAGAGGAGTTGGTGGGCTACAGTCCACAGGGTCACAAATAGTCAGACATGACTGAGCAACTAACACTTCCCACTTCCACTTCCCAGCTTCAAAATAATTACAGTAGGCGGTAGCTGTTAGACCTCCCAAGAAAAGAACTACTGGTGTTATTCATCTAGCTGAATCAGTTCCACAGGTCTGCAAGAGGATTCAAATGATGAAAGTTATTTATTTCATTTAAAAATTTAATTTTGAAATAAATTTAGACTTAAAAGGAAGATTGTAAAAATAGTAGGTAGCGCATCTGTGTAGTCTTTGTCCACCTTCCCTTAACACAAAACTTACAATGTACAATTATTGACACCAGGGAGTTAACACTCTTATAATACTATTTACTGAAGTACAGACTTTCTTAACATTTTACCTGTTTTTCACCAAATTTTCACCAGTAGTTTATTTCTACTTTAGGATGTAGTTCAGGATCCCACACATTTAGTTGGCGTGCTGCTTTAGTCTCTTCCTATTTGTGATAGGCCCTCAGTCTCTTTTTTACTTTCATGACCTTGATACTTTTGAAAGTACTGCTCAGTATATAGTAGAAGGCTCTCAGTTTGTGTTGTACAATGTTTTCTCATAATTAGATTGAGGTTTTATGTATATATGTGTGTATATATATATATATTATATATTTCTGGCAAGAATACAACAAAAGTGATGTGCTCCTGGATCATCGTCCAGCACAAGCATACCTCATTTTATTCAACTTTTGCTTTATTGTGATTTGCGGATATCACGTTTTCTTTTACAAATTGGAGGTTTGTGGCAACCCTGCATCAAGTACATCTATTGGTATCACTTTTCCCACAGCATTTGCTGACTTCTGTTGGTAAGTCTCACAATATTTCAAACTTTTAAATGTTTTATTGTTGTGGTGGTGATCTGTGGTCAGTGAACTTTGATGTTACTACTATGACTTATGGAAGGCTCAGATGCTGATTAGAATTTTTCAGCAATAAAATATTTTTTCTTTTTTAAAATTTATTTTTAATTGGAGGATAATTGCTTTACAATGTCGTATTGGTTTCTGTCATATATCCACAAGAATCGGCCATAGGTATACATATGTCCCCTCCCTCTTGAAACTCCCTGCCATGTCCTACCCCATCCCACCCCTGTTCTCTGTGTCTGCATCTCTACTGCTGCCCCTGCAAGTAAGTTCGTCAGTCCCATCTTTCTAGGTTCCGTATATATGCGTAAATATATGATATTTGTTTTCTGTTTCTGACTTACTTCAATCAGTATAACATGCTCTATGTTCATCCATATCATTAGAACTGACTCAAATCCTCTCCTTTTTGTGGCTGAGTAATGTACCATTGTATATATGTGCCACAACTTCTAATAAAGTATTTTTTAATTAAGGTATGTACATTGTGTTTTAGACAAAATGTTATTGCACACTTAACAGAGTATGTACTTAAGAGTATGTATACTTAATTGTACACACTTAATGGAGTATGGTGTAAACATCACTTTTGTATGCACTGGAAAACTGAAAAAGTGGTGTGATTTGCTTTGTGACACTCACAAAAGCAGTGGCCTGGAACCAAGCCCAAATTATCTCTGAGAACTTGTACTATTATTTTCTTGCTAAATTGTTTCAGCATATGGCTCTTAGGAGTTGTGACTTCATGTCAGTGTTCCCACAACCTTTTTTCAAGCATTTCTTTGCTTTGTGCCATCAAAGGATGTTCCAGGATCCTCTTGTATTTCTTTTCCCTAGCCCTGGAATTGATCACTTCCACAAGAAGCCCAATATCAGGTCTTTTTGATTAGTATGTTATTTTTGTTCTTACAGTCCTGGGTTTTGGATAGGCTGTTTCCTAAAGCAGCACAAATACATGCATTATTGATCACTAAGACTGGGCTTGTGTAATCCTTTTCTAAATTGTAATTGCAAAATAAAAGAAACTGTGAGTTCTGGCCACACTATCAAAAACTCAGTGTGCTAGCCTCCACACAAGATTCTCAAGGAAGTTAAAGAAATAGATCCTCCTGGACATTTTCCTTGCTTCCTTTCCCATGTCTGACTGGCCACCACCCATTCTCACAAAGTCATTTCCTTCACTCATCTTCCATGTGGATGCATAAGTCTTCCATTTGAAAATCTAGCCTTATCTTTCACTCTGCTGAAGGAAAAAAGAGGATGGTTTTTCTACATTTTGATGGTTTTTCTGAAAACTTATGATTGGTGTTATGGCCCCCTAATATAAATCATAATGGTTCTCAAATTAGTGTAAATTGGAATCAGCTGAGGGGCTTATTAAACCACAGATTGACAGGTTCCCCCCCACAACTCCCCATTAGATTTTGGAGTTAGTATGTCTGTGATGCGGGCTTCCTTGGTAGCTCAGCTGATAAAGAACCCACCTGCAATGCAGGAGACCCTGGTTCGACTCCTGGGTTGGGAAGATTCCCTGGAGAAAGGATAGGCTACCCACTCCAGTATTCTTGGGCTTCCCTGGTGGCTCAGACAGTAAATAATCTGCTTGCAATTCAGGAGACCTGGGTTGGAAAGGGAGAAGGCAATGGCACCCCACTCCAGTACTCTTGCCTGGAAAATCCCATGGACAGAGGAGCCTGGTAGGCTGCAGTCCATGGGGTCGCTAAGAGTCAGGCAGGACTGAGCGACTTCATTTTCACTTTTCGCTTTCATGCATTGGAGAAGGAAATGGCAACCTACTCCAGTGTTCTTGCCTGGAGAATCCCAGGGACGGGGGAGCCTAGTGGGCTTCCGTCTATGGGGTCGCACAGAGTCAGACACGACTGAAGCGACGTAGCAGCAGCAGCAGGGTTGGAAAGATACCCTGGAGGAGGAAATGGCAACCCACTCCAGTATTCTTGCTTGGAGAATCCCCATGGACAGAGGAACCTGGGGGGCTATAGTCCATGGGGTCACAAAGAGTTGGATATGACTGAGTGACTAAGTACAGCACGGTACAGGTCTGTGATGGGGTCCTAGAACATGTACTTCCAGCAAATTCCCAGGTGATACTGATGATGCTGGTTCAGATAACCACTGGCAGACAAGGTAATATCCAGATTCCTTAAGAAGAAACCTAAGACCCTTTTACAATTACGTCCTTGGACTCACCTCCCACCCATCCCCTTTCCTCAAACATGCCATCTTTTTTCACAACTTTTATTTATTTATTTATGGCTGTACTGGGTCTTCATTGCTGCACACAGGCTTTCCCCTGTTGCAGTGAACAGGGGCTACTCTTCGTGTAGTGCACAGGCTTCTCTTTTTTCAGAGTGAGCACGAGCTCTAAAGTGATGGCTGAGTAGTCATGACACACAGGCTTAGTTACCCCCTGGCATGTGAGATCCTAGTTCCCTGACCAGGGACTGAACCACTGTCCTCTACATTGTCAGGAAGATTCTTAACCCGTGGATCCCCAGGGAAATCCTTTTTTCACATCTTTGCATGGCCCCTAAATGTCTTAACCCCCTTGACTGGTCTGTCCATCCCTCCTGTCTTCCACATTTCTCTACATTTGTGATAACTATCCAGGCTTTCCTTTCTGCAGTCATCCGTATTCCTCGAGCCTCAGAAGGACTGTCTCTCTTATACTTAATATTATTAGTACAATAGTAAAATAGTACAATAGTAAATTAGTACAATAGTAAAATAGTACGATCCAGGTTGTTAATTAGCTGAGAAATGTTTAATAATATTTACTATGAGAATTACAAATTAGTGCTGGATTTGTTTGTTTCTTTGAAGAACCCATTTGATTCTTCCAGTAATTTATGAGTTCTAGGGAGGCCTGGCATGCTGCAATTCATGGGGTCGCAAAGAGTGGGACATGACTGAGTGACTAAACTGAACTGAAAGGCAGGGTAGTACCGAAGTCAGCTGTCACTCCTTAGCACTCAGCCCTCACAGCATCAGCATAGAATAGGGACCGAATAAATGTTGTTGAATGAAATACCAACTTTTCTAGGATGGTATTATGCTGTTTACACTAAAGAAGGTAATAAAGAGTTTACAAGAACACTTTCAGATTTATTACTGCTTCATTACAGATGAAAAGGATGTTTTAAATAAGAGACTACCCTAAGATATAGAATTAGCTAAATGACTTAGGGATTCTGATCAGTTCTTTAAAACAGGTAATTAGCATCAGTCTGGGTTGGACTACATGACACAAAGTGAAATAGAGATTTGGCAATTCTGTGATCAAGATGGGTAATTTAACCCTCATATCTGTCCAGGTTGTTAACTAGCTAACTAAGAAATTGCCAGTGCACATTTGCATCCTAATTTTGCTGTCAACATGTGCCAGCGAGGACCCCTTAGCCCTCTTAACTGCCTCATACCCATTTTATTATAGAATCAGAGTTCTTGACCAACCCTTAAAAGTGTTAGTTGCTCAGTCGTGTCTGACTCTTTGTGATCCCATGGACTGTAGCCTGCCAGGCTCCTCTGTCCATGAAATTCTGCAGGCAAGAATACTGGAGTGGGTAGCCACTCCCTTCTTCAAAGGATTTTCCCAACCCAGGGATCAAATCCAGGTCTCCTGCATTGCTGGCAGATTCTTTTCCATCTGAGCCACAAATACAGGAAACAGGTTTGATCCCTGGGTTGTGAACCCCTGGAGAAAAAAATAGCAGCCTACTCCAGTTATTTTGCCTAGGAAATCCCATGGAGAGAGAAGCCTGGCGGGCTACAGTCCATGGGGTCACAGAGTTGGATACAACGGAGTGACTAACACTTTTACTGACCAGCCCTTGGTGGTCATTAAATAGATTTGTTGATCTGCAAACATGGATTGAAAGCAGTCATGCATTAATTTTCACCAAGTTCTAACTGAAATTAAGCATTTCCTTCAGTTGTTAATGTAGACAACAGACACAATTGTCTTCGTAATACCTGAGGTCTTATAATTGATTGAAATCACCCATATTTTTATAGCATATGATAGCAGTTATTTCTATTCATCAGTGCTTCAATATTACAATGGTTTTTAGATGTATCACCAGATTTTGTTATTAGATGTCTTAATGTAGAAGCACATGTACTACATCACATTTAAAACTCTTTTGTTATCTATGTCCTTTGTACTCCTATATATTAAAATGTTATTTACATATGTTTAAAAAACCTATATATTTTATTTTATATATTTAAAACGTTATTCTGAGAAGGAATCCATCGCCTTCAACAGATTGTGAAGAGCATCCATGACATCAGAAAGGTCAAGGCCTCTGATGTAGGAGGTAAGGTTAGGATAGAATTCTGTCAATGTTTACTTTGCAGCATAAATCTGGTAGAAGAATTTTTAAAAAGCAGCAGAAAAAAATTCGAGTTCACTGGATGCTCACATTTCCATTTAAGGACTTCATAAAAGAATAGAACATTTAATGCATTGTAGTGGAACATTTTCATCTATTATTGTGTACAAGCTGCAAGTGAAACATTCTTTGATTCCTTGGGTTGCATGGTCACAGCACAGTAATAGATTAATTTCTAATATGTCTCATCTCATTATAGACCTATGCAATCGTCTCTTTCAATTTAAATTGAGCTTCAGGGAAGATTAAATACTTAGGTATTTATTTCAGTTTGTATAAAATTTCTGGACCCATACAAATTAAACTTCCTCTGTCTAAATGACCCTAATCATTCTAATCTAACTAGATAGAGCTTATTTCCTTTTGACAGAGCTTGTCATGTTGAATCTTATCCCTGGAGATGAACAGCATGCCAAATAGGTAATAAGTATTCCAGATGTCGCCTTGCCGCTTTTCAGCAAAGTTATTAATAAAAGTCAGTTGCTTCCTGCCTTTTAAAAAATCTTCTAATATTGCTGAGAGTACAAACTTCCTTTCTCCTTATTAAAATACGGTAATTTAAAAGTACAGGAACTGGGCTGCTGCAGAGGAAGGTGCTTTTTATAAAGTTACCTATCTATTGTGCATGGTACATCGGGGACTCTTAGGGCAATTTGAGGGACTGAGGGTAGGAGAGAGCGAAGGAGGGTATGAAGACAATTGTGAAAGAGCTCTGAGTTTGACACTGTGTGTATATTGGAGGGCAGCATCAAGAAATCTGTTTCGTTTACTTTTGGCTGGGAATAAGCCAGTAAAATAGGAATAGCTACCATAACAGCCACTGGGTTAGAATGGACCTACCCTAATTAAAGGGCTTCCCCTGTGGCTCAGTAATAAAGAACCCACTGGCAATTCAGGAGCCTCAGGAACTTGGGTTCAATACCTGGGTCGGGAAGATTCTCTGGCAGAGGAAATGGCAACCCACTCCAGTATTCTTGCCTGGAAAGTAGTTCCCACGGAGAGAGGAGCCTGGCAGGCTACAGTCCCTGGGTCACGAAGAGTCAGACATGACTGGGCAACTAAGCACAAGCATGCCCTAGTTAAAGTGAGGCAGGATGCCTGAAAGACATTGTTTTTTTAATTAAAAAAAAATCTGTGTATTTATTTTTGGCTGCACTGGGTCTTGGTTGCTACTCGTGGGTTTTCTCAAGTTGCACGAGCGAGGGCCGCTCTCTAGCTGTGGTGCGTAGGCTTCTCATTATGGTGGGCTCTCTTGTTGCAGAGTGGGTTCTAAGTGTGCAGGCTTTGGTAATTGTGACAGATGGGCTTGGTTGCTCCGCATCTGTGAAATCTTTCCTGAGCAAAGATCAAATCTATGTTCCCTGCAATGGCAGGCAGATTCTTAACCACTGGACTGCCAGAGAAGTTCCTGAAGGTCTCTTAATCCACCTTCTACCTACTGATGCTTCCTAAGGCCGACTTGACTTCACAGTCCAAAATGTCTGGCTGTAGGTGAGTGATCACACCTATTGTTGTTCAGTCGCTGAGTCTTGTCTGACTCTTTGTGACCCCATGGACTGCAGAATGCCAGGCGGCTCTGTCCTCTACTGTCTCTCAGAGTTTGCTCAAATTCATGTCCATTATGTTGGGATGCTACCTAACCATCTTCTGCTGCCCTCTTCTCCTTTGCCTTCAGTCTTTCCCAGCATGAGGGTCTTTTTCAGTGAGTTGTCTCTTCACATCAGGTGGCCAAAGAACTGAAGCTTCAGCTTCAGCATCAGTCCTTCCAGTGACTATTTGGGGTTGATTTCCTTTAGGATTGACTGGTTTGGTCTCCTTGCCTTCTACCTGTACCTTTGCTATGTCCCTGAGGCAGTCCTAATAGATATCTGTGTAATGACCACTGTGTTGATGAGATTTCATGTAGTATCTGTCCTCAAGGCACTTGAAAGAAAGGTGTGTTTGGAGTGGGGAGAGAACACTGGAGGATGGTAGGGTATAGGAGCTTGGAAGAGTCAGAGGCCAAAAGATAGAGGCCTGATTCAAGGACACAGCATTAGATAAAAGTAGGCTATTCATGCTCACTAGAAAGATCTAACTTTCTTAGGCATGAAAAAATTAGATATTCAGAACTAAAGAAAGTATAATAATACAAATGATAATTATAATAATTTTTCCTTGTGATGGCTTTTTCAGTCTCTTTTGGGTTTGATGAATTTTCCTTCAATTCAGTTCAGTTCAGTTGCTCAGTCGTGTCTGACTCTTTGCAACCCCATGAACCGCAGCACACCAGGCCTCCTTGTCCATCACCAACTCCTGGAGTCCACCCAAACCCATGTCCATTGAGTCGGTGATGCCATCCAACCATCTCATCCTCTGTCGTCCCCTTCTCCTCCTGCCCTCAATCTTTCCCAGCTTCAGGGTCTTTTCAAATGAGTCAGCTCTTCCCATCAGGTGGCCAAAGTATTGGAGTTTCAGCTTCAACATCAGACCTACCAATGAACACCCAGGACTGATCTCTTTTAGGATGGACTGGGTTTGGGTGGACTCTGGGAGTTGGGAGTTGGTGATGGACAGGGAGGCCTGCTATGCTGCGGTTCATGGGGTTGCAAAGAGTCAGACATGACTGAGCGACTGAACTGAACTGAACTGAAGGAAAACACACCACAGTTCAAAAGCATCAATTCTTTGGAGCTCAGCTTTCTTCACAGTCCAACTCTCACATCCATACGTGACCACTGGAAAAACCATAGCCTTGACTAGATGGACCTTTGTTGACAAAGTAATGTCTCTGCTTTTTAATATGCTGTCTAGGTTGGTCATAACTTTCCTTCCAAGGAGTAAGCGTCTTTTAATTTCATGGCTGCAATCACCATCTGCAACAATTTTGGAGCCCAGGAAAATAAAGTCAGCCACTGTTTCCACTATTTCCCCATCTATTTGCCATGAAGTGATGGGACTGGATGCCATGATCTTAGTTAAAAAAATAATATTTCAGGCTCCCTTTTACCTTGCCCTCTCTCCTTTTAAGTAAGGTTATGGAAAAACCTTTGGATGTCTAAAAGTATAAGAGTATGGCTAATATTACTCTCAAGAAAGAAGAATGATTCAAATAAGTGAAAGTGAAAGTCAGTTGCTCAGTCATGTCCCACTCTTTGTGACCCCATGGACTATACAGTCCATGGAATTCTGGACTGGAGTGGGTAGCCACTTCTCCAGGGGATCTTCCCAACCCAGGGATCGAACCCAGGTCTCCCACACTACAGGTGGTTTTTTACCAGCTGAGCCATGAGGGAAGCCCAAGAATACTGGAGTGGGTAACCTATTCCTTCTCCAGCAGAAGTGAAACAAAGTCTGATCTATAGAGCCTTCAGTTCAGTTCAGTCGCTCAGTTGTGTCCGACTCTTTGTGACCCCATGAATCACAGCACACCAGGCCTCCCTGTCCATCACCATCTCCCAGACTTCACTCAACTCACGTCCATCCAGTTGGTGATGCCATCCAGCCTGGGGAGTTCCTCTTTCAGTATCCTATCATTTTGCCTTTTCATACTGTTCACAGGGTTCTCAAGGCAAGAATACTGAAGTGGTTTGCCATTCCCTTCTCCAGTGGACCACATTCTGTCAGACCTCTCCACCATGACCCGCCCGTCTTGGGTGGCCCCACGGGCATGGCTTAGTTTCATTGAGTTAGACAAGGCTGTGGTCCTAGTATGATTAGACTGGCTAGTTTTCTGTGATTATGGTTTCAGTGTGTCTGCCCTCTGATGCCCTCTTGCATCACCTACTGTCTTACTTGGGTTTCTCTTACCTTGGACATGTGGTATCTCTTCACGGCTGCTCCAGCAAAGCACAGCCGCTGCTCCTTACCTTGGACGAGGGGTATCTCCTCACTGCTGCCCCTCCTGACCTTGAACATGGAATAGCTCCTCTAGGCCCGCGCAGCCACCTCTCCTTGGATGTGGGGTTGCTCCTCTCGCCAGCCGCCCCTGACCTTGGGTGTGGGGTAGAGCCTTAACCAGCATCATAACTCACATTATATAATCTTCTATATACAGCCCTGCACTTCCCTCACCTCTCATGATTTTGGCTGTGGCTAACAATAAGTTAATGTCCAATTTAAACTGCTTTGAACTTTGATGTGGAAGAAACTCACCATTGAGGCAATATTTGTTTTAAAGTCAATACTTGCAGCATTTCCAAGATGCCTGAATGGTTGTATGGGTTTTTTGATGTAAAAGTCATCTCCTCAAATGTCAACAACAAAAAAATGCTACTCTGGCTGCAAGTATTTTCTCCCTCCCATAATCTTCATTAATTTTTCAAGTTCATTAACAAGTGAAATTATTAAACTAAGCTCTACTGACATCTGCTGGACAAAATCTGTTTTTCATTATATTATCAACTCATTAATGCTTACTATTTAATAGTTATTAATAGATGATTGCTTGTGCTTAATGGCTCACTTTTGTCTGACTCTCTTGCCACCCCATGGACTGTCGCCTGCCAGGCTCCTCTGTCCATGGGATTCTCTAGGCATGGAGTGGGTTGCAATGTCCTCCACCAGGGTATCTTCCCGACTCAAGGATCAAACTCACGTCTCTTTTGTCTCCTGCATTGGTAGGTGGGTTCTTTACCACTGGGAAGCCCAACTAGATGGTTACTACCAATCAAACAAAGCTGTATTAAACAAAATAGAAAATAGAACTAAGCTAAACATAAATCACTCATAAACAAGCAATAAATCTATGTAAAGTTTTCTAAGTCCATTTCTCCAGTCAGTTGAGCCATGTTGAGTTTGGTGGTTTAATACACACTTTCTGAGGGCCCTCTATGTATTGCCCTCTCTATATACACAGTAGGTTCAGTACTTGGACAGAGCCTTTTGCAAGAAGTGGAGAGTCTGGTGGGGAAAAACATATCTAAACAGATGATTTCAGAATGTGTTCTATCCAGAGGGCTTCGTTTCTTAGCAGCAGGGCAATCACATGGTACGCATTGTTCCAGGACCATCTTTGCAGAAAGAATAAAGCACAGCAGTATCATTGTTGCCATTAGGCAATACATAGAGCCTTGGGCCTAGGGATTTTTCCTTTGGTTTTTGTTTGTGCCCCTTTATTCTGGGCCTTTTAAATTTTTATTTATTTATTTTAATTGGCAGCTAATTACTTTATAATATTGTGGTGGTTTTTGCCCACTTTGAAATGAATCAGCCACGGGTGTACATGTGTCTCCCCATCCCAAACCCCTCTCCCACCTGCCTCCCCATCCCATCTCTCTGGATTGTCCCAGTGCACAGGCTTTGAGTGCCTTTTCACGCACGGAACTTGAACTGGCCATCTATTTCACATATGGTAATATACATGTTTCAATGCTATGCTCTCAAATCATCCCACCCTCGGCTTCTCCCACAGAGTCCAAACGTCTGTTCTTTACTCTGTGTCTCTTTTGCTGTCTTGCACATAGGGTCATGGTTACCACCTTCCTAAATTCCATATATATATATGTTAATATACTGTATTTGGTGTTTTTCTTTCTGATTTACTTCACTGTGTATAATAGGCTCCAGTTTCATCCACCTTATTAGAATGGACTCAAATGCTTTCTTATTTATAGCTGAGTAATATTCCATTGTGTATATGTACCACTACTTTCTAATCCATTCATCTGCCAATGGACATCTAGGTTGCTTCCATGTCCTAGCTATTGTAAACATGCTGCAATGAACATTGGGTACACGTGTCTCTTTCAATTCTGGTTTCTTTGGTGTGTATGCCCAGCAGTGGGATTGCTGGGTCATATAGCAGTTCTATTTCCAGTTTTTTAAGGAATCTCCACACTGTTCTCTATAGTAGTTGTACTAGTTTTCATCCCCACCAACAGTGTAAGAGGGTTCCCTTTTCTCCACACCCTCTCCAGCATTTATTGTTTGTAGACTTTTTGATGGCAGTCATTCTAACTGGTGTGAGATGGTACCTCATTGTGGTTTTGACTTACATTTATCTGATAGTGATTGATGTTGAACATCTTTTCATGTGTTCATTAGCCATCTGTATGTCTTCTTTGGAGAAATGTCTGTTTAGGTCTTTGGCCCTTTTTTTGATTGGGTCATTTATTTTTCTGGTATTATGCTACATGAGCTGCTTGTATATTTTGGAGATTAATTCTTTGTCAGTTGTTTTGTTTGCTATTATTTTCTCCCATAATGAAGACTGTCTTTTCACCTTGCTTATAGTTTTCTTTGTTGTGCAAAAGCTTTCAAGTTTAACTAAGTCCTATTTGTTTATTTTTGCTTTTACTTCCATTACTCTGGGAGGTGGGTTATAGGGTATCTTGCTGTGATTTATGTCAGTGAGTGTTCTGCCTATGTTTTCCTCTAGGAGTTTTATAGTTTCTGGTCTTACATTTAGATCTTTAATCTATTTTGAGTTTATTTTTGTGTATGGTGTTAGAAAGTGTTCTATCTAGTTTTATTCTTTTACAGGTGGTTGACCAGTTTTCCCAGCACCACTTGTTAAAGAGATTGTCTTTTCTCCATTGTATATTTTTGTCTCCTTTATCAAAGATAAGGTGTCTATATGTGTGTGGACTCATCTCTGGGCTTTCTATTTTGTTCCATTGATCTATATTTCTGTCTTTGTGCCAGTACCATACTGTCTTGATGACTGTAGCTTTGTAGTATAGTCTGAAGTCAGGCAGGTTGCTCCAAATCCATTCTTCTTTCTTAAGATTGCTTTGGCTATTCAAGTTTTTTTGTGTTTCCATACAAATTGTGAAATTATTTGTCCTAGTTCTGTGCAAAAAACCATTGGTAGCTTGATAGGGATTGCATTGAATCTATAGATTGCTTTGGATAGTATATTTATTTTCACTATATTGATTCTCCCAATCCATGAACATGGTATATTTCTCCATCTATTTGTGTCATCTTTGATTTCTTTTTATTAGTGTTTTATAGTTTTCTATATATAGGTCTTTTGTTTCTTTAGGTAAGTTTATTCCTAAGTATTTTATTCTTTTCATTGCAATGGTGAATGGGATTGTTTCCTTAATTTCTATTTCTGTTTTCTCATTGTTAGTGTATAGGAATGCAAGGGATTTCTGTGTGTTAATTTTATATCTTGCAACTTCACTATATTCATTGATTAACTAGTAATTTTCTGGTGGTGTCTTTAGGGTTTTCTCTGTAAAGGATCATGCCATTTGCAAACAGTGAGAGTTTTACTTCTTTTCCAGTCTGGATTCCTTTTATTTCTTTTTCTTCTCTGATTGCTGTGGCTAAACTTCCAAAACTATGTTGAATAGTAGTGGTGAGAGTGAGCACCCTTGTCTTGTTCCTGACTTTAGGGGAAATGCTTTCAATTTTTCACCATTGAGGATAATGTTTGCTGTGGTTTTATTGTAGATGACTTTAATTATATTGAGGTATGTTCCTTCCATGTCTGCTTTCTGGAGAGTTTTTTTTTTTTTTTTTTTCTTTTAATGATAAATAGGTATTGAATTTTGTCAAAGGCTTTCTCTGCATCTACTGAGATAAGCATATGGTTTTTATTTTTCAATTTGTTGATATGGTGTATCACATTGATTGCTTTGTGAATACTGAAGAATCCTTGCATCCCTGGGATAAAGCCCACTTGGTTATCATGTATAATCTTTTAAACATATTGTTGGATTCTGTTTGCTAGAATTGTGTTTGATAGAATTGAGTATTTTTGCATCTATGTTCATCAGTGATATTGGCCTGTAGTTTCCTTTTCTTGTGGCATCTTTCTTTGGTTTTTGTATTAGGGTGATGGTGGCCTCATAGAATGAATTTGGGAGTTTACCTTCCTCTGCAATTTTCTGGAAGAGTTTGAGTAGGATAGGTGTTGCTGCTGCTGCTGCTAAGTCACTTCAGTCGTGTCCAACTCTGTGTGACCCCATAGACGGCTGCCCACCAGGCTCCACCGTCCCTGGGATTCTCCAGGCAAGAACCTGGAGTGGGTTGCCATTTCCTTCTCCAATGCATGAAAGTGAAAAACGAAAGGGAAGTCCTTCAGTCATGTCCGACTCCCAGCGATCCCATGGACTGCAGCCTACCAGGCTCCTCCGTCCATAGGATTTTCCAGGCAAGAATACTGGAGTGGGGTGCCATTGCCTTCTCCGAGGATAGGTGTTAGCTCTTCTCTAAAGTTTTGGTAGAATTCAGCTGTGAAGCCATCTGGTCCTGGGCTTTTGTTTGTTGGAAGATTTTTGATTACAGTTTCAATTTCTGTGCTTGTGATGGGTCTGTTAAGATTTTGTATTTCTTCCTGGTTCAGTTTTGGAAGGTTATGCTTTTCAAAGAATTCATCCATTTCTTCCAAATTGTCCATTTTATTGGCATATATTTGCTGATAGTAGTCTCTTATGATTCCTTGTATTTCTGTGTTGTTTCTCCATTTTCATTTCTAATTTTATTGATTTGATTCTTCTCCCTCTTTTTTTTTCTTGATGAGTCTGGGTAATTGTTTGTCTATTTCATTTATCTTCTCAAAGAACCAGCTTTTAGTTTTGTTTATTTTTGCTATAGTCTTCTTCATTTCTTTTTATTTATTTCTGCTCTGATTTTTACAATTTCTTCCCTCTATTAACTTTGGGGTTCTTCATTTCTTCTTTTTCTAGTTGCTTTAGGTGTAAGGTTAGTTTATTTATTTGATGCTTCTCTTGTTACTTGAGGTAAGCTTGTATTGCTGTGAACCTTCTCTTAGCACTGCTTTGACTGAATCCTATAGGTTTTGGGTTGTTGTGTTTTCATTTTCATTTGCTTCTGTGCATATTTTTATTTCCTTTTTGATTTCTTCAGTGATCTGTTGGTTATTCAGAAGCATGCTGTTTAGCCTCCATATGTTTGTATTTTTGATAGTTTTTTTTTCCTGTAGTTGACATCTAATCTTACTGCATTGTGATCAGAAAAGATGCTTGAAATGATTTCAGTTTTTTTGAACTTATCAAGGCTAGATTTATGGCCCAGGATGTGATCTATCCTGGAGAATGTTCTGTGTGGACTTGAGAAAAAGGTGAAATTCAATGTTCTGGGGTGAAATGTCCTATAGATATCAGTTAGGTCTAACTGGTCCATTGTATCATTTAAAGTTTGTATATACTTGCTAACTTTCTGTTTGATTGATCTAGCCATTCGTGTGAGTGTGGTATTAAAGTCTCCCACTATTATTGTGTTACTGTTAATTTCTCATTTTGTACTTGTTAGCATTTGCCTATGTACTGAAATGCTCCTATGTTGACTGCATATATATTTATAATTGTTACATCTTCTTCTTGGATTGATCCTTTGATTTTTGATTATGTCATGTTCCTTGTCTCTTTTCACAGTCTTTATTTCAAAGTCTATTTTGTCTGATATGAGTATTGCTACTCCTGCTTTCTTTTGGTCTCTATTTGCATGAAATATCTTTTTCCAGCCCTTCGCTTTGAGTCTGTATATGTCCCTTGGTTTGAGGTGGGTCTCTTGTAGACAGCATATATAGGGGTCTTGTTTTCGTATCCATTCAGGCAGTCTTTGTCTTTTGGTTGGGGCATTCAACCCATTTACATTTAAGGTAATTATTGATAAGTATGAACTTCTAGATGTTCAAGCTGGTTTTAGAAAAGACAGAGGAACCAGAGACGAAATTGCCAACATCTGCTGGATCATCGAAAAAGCAAGAAAGTTCCAGGAAAACATCAATTTCTGCTTTATTGACTATGTCAAAGCCTTTGACTGTGTGGATCACAATAAACTGTGGAAAATTCTGAAAGAGATGGGAATACCAGACCACCTGATCTGCCTCTTGAGAAATTTGTATGCAGGTCAGGAAGCAACAGTTAGAACTGGACATGGAACAACTGACTGGCTCCAAATAGGAAAAGGAGTATGTCAAGGTTATATATTGTCACCCTGCTTATTTAACTTATATGCAGAGTACATCATGAGAAATGCTGGACTGGAAGAAGCACAAGCTGGAATCAAGATTGCAGGGAGAAATATCAATAACCTCAGATATGCAGATGACACCACCCTTATGGCAGAAAGTGAAGAGGAACTAAAAAGCCTCTTGATGAAAGTGAAGGAGGAGAGTGAAAAAGTTGGCTTAAAACTCAACATTCAGAAAACAAGGATCATGGCATCTGGTCCCATCGCTTCATGGCAAATAGATGGGGAAACAGTGGAAACAGTGTCAGACTTTATTTTTGGGGGCTCCAAAATCACTGCAGATGGTGACTGCAGCCATGAAATTAAAAGACGCTTACTCCTTGGAAGAAAAGTTATGACCAACCTAGATAGCATATTCAAAAGCAGAGACATTACTTTGCCAACAAAGGTTCGTCTAGTCAAGGCTATGGTTTTTCCAGTGGTCATGGATGTAAGAGTTGGACTGTGAAGAAAGCTGAGCACTGAAGAATTGATGCTTTTGAACTGTGGTGTTGGAGAAGACTCTTGAGAGTCCCTTGGACTGCAAGGAGATCCAACCAGTCCATTCTGAAGGAGATCAGCCCTGGAATTTCTTTGGAAGGAATGATGCTAAAGCTGGAACTCCAGTACTTTGGCCACCCCATGTGAAGAGTTGACTCATTGGAAAAGACTCTGATGCTGGGAGGGATTGGGGCAGGAGGAGAAGGGGACGACATAGGATGAGATGGCTGGATGGCATCACTGACTCAATGGACGTGAGTCTGAGTGAACTCTGGGGGTTGGTGATGGACAGGGAGGCTGGCATGCTGTGATTCATGGGGTTGCAAAGAGTTGGACACGACTGAGTGACTGAACTGAACTGAACTGATGATCCCATTGCCATTTACTTTGTTGTTTTGGGTTCAATTTTATGAATGTTTTCTGTGTTTCCCATCTAGAGAAATCCTTTAGCATTTGTTGAAGAGCTGGTTTGGTGGTGCTGAATTCTCTCAGCTTTTGCTTGTCTGTAAAGCTTTTGATTTCTCCTTCGTATCTGAATGAGATCCTTGCTGGGTACAGTATTCTTGGTTGTAGGTTTTTCTCTTTCATTACTTTCAGTATGTCCAGCCATTCCCTTCTGGTCTGAAGAGCTGCTATTGAAAGATCAGCTGTTATTCTTATGGGATCACCTTGTGTGTTATTTGCTGCTTTTCCCTTGCTGCTTTTAATATTTGCTCTTTGTGTTTGATCTTCGTTAGTTTGATTAATATGTGTCTTGGGTGTTTTGACACCCAATGATGACAGAGGATTGGATGGTTGGATGGCATTACTGACTCAGTGACATGAGTTTGAGTTGGTGATGGACAGGGAAGCCTGGTGTGCTGCAGTCCATGGGGTCGCAAAGAATTGGACATGACTGAGCAACTAATCTGAACTGAACTGCGGTGTTTTGCCTTGGTTTTATCCTTTTTGGGACTCTCTGGGTTTCTTGGACTTGGGTGGCTATTTCCTTCCCCATTTTAGGGAAGTTTTCAACTGGTATCTCCTCAAGTATTTTCTAATGCATTTTCTTTTAGTCTTCTTCTTCTGGGAACCCTATGATTTGAATGTAGGGGTGTTAAACATTGTCCCAGAAGTCTTTGAGATGGTCTTCACTTTTTAAAATTCTTCTTCTTCTTCTTCTTTTTTTTTTTTTTTGCCTCTCTGCTTCATTTATTTCCACCATTCTATCTTCCACCTCATTTATCCTCTCTTCTGCCTGAGTTATTCTACTGTTGGCTGCCTCCAGAGTGCTTTTGATCTCAATTATTCTATTATTAATTATTGATTGACTCTTCTTTATTTGTTCTAGGTCCTTGTTAAACATTACTTGTGTCTCCTCAGTCCTTGTCTCTATTTATCTGTAACTCCATTTTGTTTTCAAGATTTTGGATCATCTTTACTACAATTATTCTGAATTCTTTTTCATGTAGACTCCTTATCTTCTCCTCTTTTGTTTGGTTTGGTGGATATTTAAAATGTTCCTTTACCTACTGAATACTTCTCTGCTTTTTCATTTTGTTTAGATTGCTGTGTTTGGGATACACTTTCTGTAGGCTGGATGTTCGTGGTTCCTCTTTATTGTGGAGTCTTCTCCCAGTGGGTGGGGTTGGATTGGTGGCTTGTCGAGATTTCCTGGTTGGGGGAGCTTGTGTCTCTGTTCTGGTGGATGGAGCTGGATCTCTTCTTTCTAGAGTGCAATGAAGTGTCCAGTAATGAGTTTTGGGGTGTCTATGGGTTTGGCATGGCTTTGGGAAGCCTGTCTTTTAATGCTCAGGGTTGTGTTCCTGCTTTGCTGGAGAATTAGCATGGTATGTCTTGCACTGCAACTTGCTGGCTCTTGGGTGGGGCTTTATTTCAGTGTAGATATAGAGATTTTTAGGTGAACTCTTGTCTATTGATGTTCCCTGGAGTCAGGAGTTCTCTGATGTTCTCAAATTTTGGAGTTAAGCCTCCTGCTTCTGGCTTTCAGTCCTTCTCTTACAATAGCCTCAAGACTTCTCCCATCCACATAGCATAGATGATAAAACATCTAGGTTAATGGTGAAACAATTCCCCACAGCGAGGGACACCCAGAGAGGTTCATGGAGTTACATAGAGAAGACAAGAGGGAGGAGGTAGATAGAGTTGACCAGGAGGAGAAGAGAGGGAGTCAAAAGAGGAGAGAGCAATCTAGCCAGTAATCAATTCCCTAAGTGCTCTCCACAGCCCAGAAGACCCGGAGAGATTCAAGAGTTACACAGAGAAGAGACGAGGGAGAAAGGAGATAGACGTGACCTGGGGGAAAGATCAGTTGAGTCGCTCACTCGTGTCCTGACTCTTTGCAACCCCATGGACTGCAGCACAGCAGGCCTCCCTGTTGGTCCAACACCAACTCCTGGAGTTTACTCAAACTCATGTCCATTGAGTTGGTGATGCCATCCAATGATCTCATCTTCTATCATCCCCTTCTCCTCCCACTTTCAATCTTTCCCAGCATCAAGGTCTTTTCAAATGAGTCAGTTCTTCACATCAGGTAGCCAAAGTATTGGAGTTTCAGCTTCAGCATCAGTCCTTCCAATGAATATTCAGGACTGATTCCCTTTAGAATTGACTGGTTGGATCTCCTTGCAGTCCAAGGGACTCTCAAGAGTCTTCTCCAACACCACAGTTCAAAAGTATCAGTTCTTTGGCACTCAGCTTTCTTTATAGTCCAACTCACACATCCATATATGACTACTGGAAAAACCATAGCTTTGATTAGACGGATCTTTGTTGGCAAAGTAATGTCTCTGCTTTTGAGTATGCTATCTAGGTTGGTCATAACTTTCCTTCCAAGCAGTAGGCATCTTTTAATTTCATGGCTGCAGTCACCAGCTGCAGTGATTTTGGAGCCCTTAATAATAAATTCTGTCACTGTTTCCATTGTTTCCCCATCTATTTGCCATGAAGTGATGGGACCAGATGCCATGATCTTTGTTTTCTGAATGTTGAACTTTAAGCCAACATTTTCACTCTCCACTTTTACTTTCATCAAGAGGCTTTTTAGTTCCTCTTCACTTTCTGCCATAAGGGTGGTGTCATCTGCATATCTGAGGTTATTGATATTTCTCCTGGGAATCTTGATTCCAGCTTGTGCTTCTTCCAGCCCAGCTTTTCTCATGATGTATTCTGCATATAAGTTAAATAAGCAGGGTGACAATATACAGCCTTGACATACTCCTCTCCCAGTCTGTTGTTCCTTGTCCAGTTCTAACTCTTGCTTCCTAATCTGCATATAGATTTCTCAAGAGGCAGGTCAGGTGACCTGGTATTCCCATCTCTTTAAGAATTTTCCACAGTTTGTTGTGATCCACACAACCAAGGGCTTTGACTAGTCAATAAAGCAGAAGTAGAAGGTTTTTTTGGAACTCTCTTGTTTTTTTGATGATCCAACTGATGTTGGGGGAGAAAAGAGAGAATGAAAAGGGGAGACAGCAATCAAGCCAGTAATCAAATCCCTAAGTGAAAAATGGATACTTGAAGATTAGATTCTTAAAAATTCAAAATTGATAATAAATATCAAAAAGCAAAGATTAAAAATCTAGAATAGAGTTCAGACTCTCAAAAATACAATATGAAAAAACAAAACAAAGTCAGTCACAAAATTAATATATATATTTATAAAATTTGCTTTAAAAATAGAGTCTTTTTTGGCAAGGTAATAGTAGGGTATAAAAATGAAAATTGAAGGAGTAATAAAGAACTTAAATTTAAAAAAATTTTTTTAAGTGACAATAGTAAAAACATATCTAGGAATTTCTCTGGAGCTGTTGTGGGCAGTGTGGGGTCAGTTCAGTTTCAGATAGTTCCTTGTTCTAGCTTGTACTTGTTCTCAAGGTCTATAGGCCCCTCCAATGCTCAGTCAATATCAACTGATATTGATATTGTGCTTCCAGAGTAGTTCCCTCTTCTTTGTTTATTTTAGCTTCCTCTGTCTGCCAGTCTCTTCAGTGTCAAATTTCTGCCCTGACACAAGGAGGCTAGGTGGTCACTTATTTAGGTTCAGTTGTGTTGTGGGGAGGGAGGGACACTGCAAACAAATGTTGCTGGCATGTGTGGGGAGTGCTTGCAGTGTAGGGACCACACTGGGTTTGTTTGCCACATGCCAAGGTGGCGTGTGCTTCCCATGTCTCCACTGCTTAGGCTTCAGGGTGCTCTGCAAGGGCACTGTCCCAAGTGGGCCCCGCATTTTGTGCCCTCCCCAGGTCAAAGCCGCTCAGGTCCTTGGGTACTCTGCAAGGGCTCAGACCCTGTTGGGGTGTGCATTTTGTGCCCTTCCCAGGTCTGAGCAGCTCAGGTGACTGGATGCTTGGCAAGCGCCCTGTCCCAGGTAGGCCACGTGTCTCAATCACCTCCCTGGTCCAGCCGCGTGGTTTCCCGAGTGCCCCATGAGAGCACTGTCTCAGGTGTGCCATGTGTCTCCTCTGGGGAGCTGGTCTCAGGCTGTGACACTCCTGGCACATGTCAACCGTCCAGGATCCCAGGAAGACATCGTTAGCAACTGGGAGCCTGCTCACAGTTTGGTGGAAGATGCTGTCTCTGGGGCCGAGATTGCAGCAGCCCTCATCTTCTGGCTCTGGCTTTCACAAGCCTCCCCCTCTGCCTCCAGCTGGGGAGGGGCCTATATGCAGCCAGCTAGCTCTCTTTTGGTATTCGCTCAATCCTTTGTTCTGTGAGCATGCCAGGGTGTGCGTTAGAGCATTTGTGGCAAAGTTTTTTTTTTTTTTTCTTCTCTCTGGTGATCCCATGATTTGGGTTGCTATCTCACGTTAGCGCCCTTGGATCATCCTTGGGGAATTCAGGCCCAGTTCTTACCCTAAGGTCCAATGATGCAACTCCTGCCTCCCTGGTGGGGGACTTGAGCCTCTGGGCTACTTCTCTGCTGGCAGTTGCGGTTAGGCATGTATTCTGTGGGGTTTTTTTTTTTTTTTTTCCTCCTGGTTATGTTGCCCTCTGAGATTCCAAAACTCCCCACAGACCCATCGAAGGGTTTCCTATTGTGGAAACTTCTCCTCCTTCACAACTTCCTCCCCAGGTTGCTGACTTTTGTTTCTGTTTTTTTTTTTTTTTTTCTATTTTGTCCTACCTCCTTTTGAAGAGAATGGGTTGCCTTTCTGGGTGCCTGGTGTCCTCTGCCAGCATTGTCTTGTGGAAGTTGTTCAACATCCAAATGAGCTTTTGATGAATTTGTGGGAGAGAAAGTGGTCTCCTGTCCTATTCCTTCGCCATCTTGGGACCGCCCCGCGGTATTTTTCATGGGCCAACAGATTTGTGTGTGTGTTGTAAAATACAACAAGAAAACAGAAAATTGAAAACACTAAAGTTTAAGTTACATGGCTACAGAATATGTAATGTTAACCTCATTATTTTAAAATTTTTCTCAAGCTTGATCAGAATCATCTGGGGTTGTTAAAGCAGATTGCTTTCTATGTCAGCATATCTGACTTAGTTTGTCTTGGTTGGGTCCTAAAGTTTGCATTTCTAACAAGTTCCAGGTTATGCTAATTAACCTTATTGGGCCAGAGATTGCACTTTGAGAACCAACAATCTGAGAATGTTAATTCACGTTTATTGGCTTGAGCACCTATAAGTGAATTAGGAAATCATTAAGTGAATTAGGAAACTCAGCAAAAAGGGCAATTTGAAGTGACTGGTAGAAAGATGATGAATTTGGCTTTTTCAAGTAAACAGAAGAAAACACCATCAAAATCAGATAGTCATTAATATATTTCAGTAATATGCAAATGAAGCTAATTCTTAACGGGACAGGTGAGAACTGGTGAAGGTAAATTACGACACACTGCTCTTTCACTATAGTAAGTGGTAAACAATACATTGGTGATGTGAGTCATCTAATCTTACATCAATTTCTAGTACAGAACATCCCCTGCAGGAGCAAACTGGCAACCCACTCCAGTATTCTTGCCTGGAAATAATCCCATGGACAGAGGAGTTTGGCAGGCTACAGTTAATGGGGTTACAACAAGTTGGACACGACTGAGTGACTAATCATCATCACAAGCCTGAGTACAGAACATGCAGGGAACACACTAATGTGAATAAGAGTGTCTGCCTAGGCTTACTTGTATCAGTTTCAATTTAGAAGTTAAAAATGAATGAGATTTTCCTATTTCTAGTGACATTTCCAAACTTCCTGGTTCAGCCCTGTTCTTATGCACTGAAGTGTCCTTGGAAAAATGACCTCTGTGACACTATACATCACTTTATGAAATTCTCATTTAGGAAACATGGCAAATGACAGATGGTGGCAAATAAAGTGTAAATGACACCTCTGGTGTACATTTATTACTCAGAACATGCTAAGGAAAAAAAAAAACTGGAGAAAGGGATGTGATTTTTTTTTTTTTAAATACCTTTAACACCACCCTTATTGGCAGAAAGTGGAGAGGAACTAAAAAGCCTCTTGATGAAAGTGAAAAGTGGAGAGTGAAAAAGTTGGTTTAAAGCTCAACATTCAGAAAACAAAGATCATGGCATCTGGTCCCATCACTTCATGGCAAATAGATGGGGAAACAGTGGAAACAGTGTCAGACTTTATTTTTGGGGGCTCCAAAATCACTGCAGATGGTGACTGCAGCCATGAAATTAAAAGACACTTACTCCTTGGAAGGAAAGTTATGACCAACCTAGATAGCATATTCAAAAGCAGAGACATTACTTTGCCAATAAAGGTCCGTCTAACCAAGGCTATGGTTTTTCCAGTGGTCATGTATGGATGTGAGAGCTGGACTGTGAAGAAAGCTGAGCGCTGAAGAATTGATGCTTTTGAACTGAGGTTTTGGAGAAGACTCTTGAGAGTCCCTTGGACTGCATGGAGATCCAACCAGTCCATTCTGAAGGAGATCAGCCCTGGGATTTCTTTGGAGGGAATGATGCTGAAGCTGAAACTCCAGTACTTTGGCCACCTTATGCAACGAGTTGACTCATTGGAAAAGACTCTGATGCTGGGAGGGATTGGGGGCAGGAGGAGAAGGGGATGACAGGATGAGATGGCTGGATGGCATCACTGACTTGATGGACGTTGAGTCTGAGTGAACTCCGGGAGTTGGTGATGGACAGGGAGGCCTGGTGTGCTGCAATTCATGGGGTCGCAAAGAGTCGGACACGACTGAGCAACTGAACTGAACTGAACAATTAGTTGACTAGTCGTGGCTCCTTATAAACTCTAAACAATGGCAAGGGTCTAATTTTCCTCATACAAATCTTGATTCCAGATGATTCAAATTAATTATTTAGTATAGATTATCTTCCACATGATTCTCATATTACCAGAAGCTTAGGACTCTGAATTGAAAGATTCCAAACCCTTGGCAACTTTTCTATTAGAACTGTAAACACATATTTGTTCCAAGTTCATTCCTTTCCCTTGCTACAATCTATATCACAGACAATTGATCTCTTCAAGGCTGTACCCTTTGCTCTGACATGGTTTGGAATTGTGTCACATCAGTAATCAGACTCCAATCATCCCAGCTCTTTGATGCTCTTGCTATTAGTGCATGTGCTCTTTGATCAAAACATCAATCAGTTCTCTCAATTCATCAGCCAACTCCTGACCTTCCTTCCTTCTTCTCTAGAGTCAGGATTCTGTGATGCATTATCTAGTCCCGTGGTACTCAAATGCTCTGTGGCCAGCAGCATGGGCATTGTCTGGGAGCTTGTTAGACATGCAGACTCTGAGGGCTCACCAGACTGGCATTTTAGAATCATCTTAACAAGATTCCTAATGATGGGTATGCAGATAAGGTGGGATTCCCTGGTGATTTAGATGGTAAAGAATCTGCCTGCAATGTAGGAGACCCAGGTTGGATCCCTGGATCTGGAAGGTCCCCTGGAGAAGAAAATGGCTACCTACTCCAGTATGCTTCCCTGGAGAATCCCATAGAGGAGCCTGGCAGGCTGCAGTCCATGGGGTCACAAAGATTTAGTGACTAAAAATAACAACTCTCTGAATTCAGTACTCCTAGTACTGAACTCAGTTATCTACAAATACAGATAGAAACCATAGGTCATAGGAGAAACTTGGACACGCTTGAAATTTGTGGAATAAGGGAAAGACTAGTTGGAAGGTGAACAGGAATATTTAAAAATATTTCCTTGTAATCAGTTGTCTCTTCCCCCATCTTCTTCACCAGACTGAGTTGTCAGGGTGGGGACGTGTCTCATGCACACAGAATCCTCCGCCAGACATCTTGCTTATAACATATATGCTTAATGAACTTGGGGAATAGAATGGTTTTAAAGCATTTCTCAGGTATGATTAAATAAAATGGCAGTCTGAAGCATATGAATTTTGCCAGCAGTTCAGATTATACCAGCAAGGGGGTGATGTTAATACCTGAATGCCAGATACTCAATCAAAATTAACCATCAACTTTCACTGTGAGCCGTTATCAGTCTTTCTCTGGTTACAGATACCTTTCTTAATACCCCAGCTCCATTAGAGAAGAGAAATTATGCAACTACTTTATAAACTGATTTATCAAGAGTCCCGCTTTTCTCTGCATAATGACTAAGTGCCTTACAAATACTTTCTCTGCCGCTTACTTGTAGAGTGATAGAACATTTGCTGCAGATTTCATGTCACCATGCTTGTGATTTGCATGTGGATGAAAAGCTAACATAATGTAGAAATGTGAAATTAAACTGGTCGACTACGAGCAGCAGTCCTGCTAAGACCCATTCATCTATCCTCATTATTCACCTCGTGGCTTACTGTGTTTGCTGCTTTCTTCCATTACTCACAAAATTGTCAGATAAGTCCCAGAAGACTCACTGGCACATGGCTTCTTCTGGAAAACAGTGTTTGCAAAGCTTACATAATGGGACCAATGAAGCCAACATGTGAAAAAGCCCAGTGTTCTCTTGCCTTGTTAACTGACCCTCGGCTTCAGAAGGAAGAGGGTGAATCTGGATAGGAAACAGAATGAGAAAGCAAATTATCAGGGGACTGACTTGTACTTTTTCTTACTTTAAATGATGCCTGTAAGAGTCGAAAATACATGAGACTTTATGACACAGTCCACAGTGGGAACTATCTTGGGGAAAAAGAAATGACACAAAACTGGTTATTCTATTCAGAGAGTATGGGAAGCAGGGGGTCAAAGGCTTTTTCGAATGCAAAGTGTAGGAAAAAATAAACCACTGTGGCTAAGTTGCAGGAGATGAATTACTTCTTCAAGTTTTGTTTGCTCATGAGATTACAACTGTGGTGCAACTGAAAGTGCTTATCATTGTTTTTCTTCTGGTAGGAAGATGAGCCAGGAAATGGTAAACCAGAGAACAAAGCTAGCTGCCTTACCAATTGAAATGTAATCTTGTGAAAAGGCAGGGGGAATGCTCCACACATAACTCTGGAGTCTCTGGGTGGCCTCTGCAAAGCACCATCCTCTCCACAGCCCTGTACCCACATGTCAAGATGGGGTGCCCTCATCTCTACCTTCATTTGATCAAAGGAGCAAAATAAAAATAACTCAATTTAGCCTTAGCAATGTAAGTCATTCAAATGATAGACAAGGGGAATGAAGGGCATTTTAATCAGAGGTACAGGGAACAAAATGTAACTTGGGGTTGGAAAAAAGTATCTTATAATTTGGCAAATTCTGGTGTGCCAAGTGACACTAAATGGCTGAGTCATGAAAGGAAGTAGTACAGTCATGCCAGGTGACTGACCAGAACTCCTTTCCAACCTCTGTACACACATTTTATAATTATGCCTCATTTAATCTCCCCCTCCATTCAAAGTGCCCTTCAGAACTGGTCAGCAGGGAAATCAATTTCTAGAATGAGACTTTTATTAACCACAGGGTGGATTCTCATACGTATGGGATCGTTAATATACTGCCCTGCTTGAAGCCTAGTAGATTCTTCTTAATTCTATTAATGATCAGATTTTAAAATGTTTTCCTCTTTATATTCATAAAGTACTTCAAATCTTGTTTGACTCAACAATGAAGAAAAAGTCAGCAGCAAGTCCTAGGGAATGAGTATAAAGAAAAAGCCATCATTTACCACTGAAAGAAAATATTTCTTAAGTTTAAACCAAAGTAAACAAGAAGCAGATGACAATGTATGGTCGTAATAAAATTTTATTGAGAAGCAGTACGATAAATCCTTTATAGAACATAGAAATACATACAATTCCAGCCCTTTCCAATAAATGGCAATGTAACATTGGCGTAGGATTCCTGAATATCCCAAATGCTTTGTTTTGTTATCTGTTGGAGAGAAGCAGTTCTTCTACAGCTTAACAACACAGAAGTGGGGTGCTCTGACCTATTTAGGGTGGGCAGCACTGGAGACAGAACTCGGCATGAATAAAGGAGGACTACAGATGAGTTCAAGTGGCTGAAAGAGTAGATGAATAAATGTTCACTCTTCTCATCGTGTACTTCAAACTCAGTCAAGAGAAGGCAAGGCATTATAAAATCAGACACAAATTAACTCGAGGACATAAGAGCAAAGCATATCTCTCAATTAAGTTATACAGGGACGCTGTAATAAAAGAGAGAAAATAGCCACTTTTACCTAAAACTCTACCTACCGTGAAGGCTTTTGATGCCAAGTAATTGGAACTGACATCAAAGATGAAAAGGGAGTCAAATGACTCTAAGGATTAAAGACTGACTTCTTGATGGGACCATAGATCAATAGGATTGATGTAAATAATTGATGTGACACTCACAGAAACACACGAGAGGATAAATGAATACTGCCTGACACAGTTTTAAGGTTTTACTACCTAGTTTTTACATAGAGATAAAAGATACTACTGAGTTTTCTGGAAAGCAATTTTGAGAAGTTTTTCATTTTGTTTTGCTTTTTTAACAAGGAGAAAAATATCTGAGGGAAAAATGATATAACAGAAACAGAACTGAAATGATGCCTCTTCCTTTCAAAACTAAGAAAACTAGTATAAAATTTCAGTTTCTTCCATGCTGTTAGGTTATTAGTCTGAGTTTTATACCCTTTGCCTGAGTTTAAAATCCTATCAAACTTTCTGCGCTCATAAACATAAATAAAACAAACAATGGCACAAGTATAAAATCTTGCCTGTTTAATAACTGAAACTTAATGTCAATATTGATAAATTTGCTAATGGATGACAGTAGCTAAACTGCAATCGAAATACACATAAGAATCTTACTCAAAACGTTCTACTCCCTGCCTTGATGTCTTCCTGGAGTTAAACTAATTAAGATGTTTGGTGAAGCACTGTGATCACTGTCCTCTGGTTAGTAGAGAGTGTTTTTTGTTCTTTCTCCCTTGGTTAGTAAATACAGAAGCTGAAAGTGCAGGTAGCGTATAGTAAGACATGTAACTAAACCATACGGGCTCTGTTCTTTCAAGTTGGACACCCAGCCAAAGGCAAATTAGCTTTACGGTGAATACTGACCCCTTTGATCTGAAATGCTCACGCTCAAGAGAAAGGCAAAGCTGGCACATAGCTTACCAGCAGCACTTCAAAATCTGAGAAGCACAAGGTTGTCCTGACTAACACAAGTCACAGAGTAAGCTAATCCTGGGAACTGAGCCAGTGGACTGTGTCTTAGATCCCACTGTCATTAGCCTTTAAAGGGTCAGGCAGTTTCCAACAATATTAGCTATTTTGGTGCTACATGGAAAATAATAGGGGATTTCTACTCACAGGAATCAACATACACTCAGTGGGAATTTGGTTCAAAGTTCCAGTTAAAAATAGCATATTTTTGTGACCCAGAGAGCTGTGAAATAGGCACATTTAAAATTCTTAGACCCTGTTTTTTAAAGTGGCGAAATGTTTCAAAATCAGTGGATATACACAGAAAAGACGAAACAAGCCTGGGAAAATCAGCAATGGAAGGAGGAGGAATGGGAGCTGATAAGTCAAAACATTGGTATGGAATTTAAAGCACCAGGAATTCTTCACCTACCATATAAATAACCGATCCTGAGGGCTCAGAAACTGATGAGTGTTAAAGCCTAGAGTATGCAGAGACAAAAGCTATTTGTTCTAAGAACGATCACTGGGTAATACTGTCTCAATAAACAGCATTTCTATCAAAAGCTTAGCGATTCTGCCATATAGCATCCTGTCCTCCCTCTTTAAACAAGTAGAATGCTCTACTATCTAGTGAAAAGACCAACATCTAGATAGATAGGAAGGAAAATATCTGATGGCTTGTACCAAGCAGGCAACACTTTACAAAGCATAGTCTTTGCAAGATAAGTAGAACACAAGTTAAAGTTTAGAAGGTCAGTCAGAAAGGGTGGACTCAAATCCTGGGTCATAATATATTCACACATAGAAATCTCATTTCCTGATCTTACTAATTCCAAAGAAGGAACACATTTATATTAAGTAATTCCAAAATGTATTAGCTTATCTGGAAAAAACAAACTTTTTGTTAGTTTATCTTGAAATAACCATCAAATCATAATTTTCATATAACGACCATCCCATTTTAGAAGTTTTTGATAAAGGCGTTGGATTATAGAGCCTGAATGCTCCCTAAAAGGGGCAAATTTGAAAGTATGTTTAGGTAAAGATTGTGAATTTGAAAAATGGTGCTTAGGTCCCTAGCCCAGTTGACAACTTTTCCAAATTTTGTCCCCTTTCATAATCAACCACTTAGAGAAAAGCAAAGTCATAAAACTGTTATTAAAATACTAAAGAGAAGAGGTGGAGGGCACTATCAAACAAGAAGCATGTCTTTATCTACATTTAGTTTCTTTTAAATATTTTTAGAACAGTAACAGATGATTATATTCATAAGCTTAAGTAAGAATACAATTGCCCCTAAGTTCTGAAATATATACAAATATGCCCTCAAAATACTATACATATCACCTACCTTCCCTTTAGAAGAAACTGAAGTTACTTAAGATTTCCTTGGATACTTTAAAATAAAAGTCAATAACAAAAAGGAACTGAACTAAAGACATATTCTGAAAAAACAGTCAACTAAATTACATACAGAGCCTGACTCTATTGTTGCTTTAGCCAAGGTTTGATAAGAGAGGTTCATGCAGTGAGGCGCAGAGGGGGAGCTTTCCTTTTACAGTTCAAATGCGGGGAACCTGGCTTTTGTGGGCACTAGGAGGTCAGCCAAGAAATATATTGTTCCAGCCATTCCTGAAGGAAAAGAAAGAGTCAGAAGTTATTACACCAAAAGATGATATTTTTTATAGAGTGGCTTCATTTTGCATCATAAACAACATGACAATATAATTTATATGATTTGAATGAAGTAGGTGTCTGTTTTTATATGTTGCAGCTCATTAGAGGGGAACACTAGTAAGGTGCCCAGCCTCTTTATGCAGGTAGGAGACAGGAGGGGGAGTGGAGCCAGACTGGTTTAAGGCACGGCCCTACCATCTACCATATGTGAGCTCCTTCATCATGGCCTGACTTCCCTGTTTGAGCCTCAGAGATCTCATCTATGACATGAGGATAATAATACATATTTCTGATGAGATGATTTATGATGACATCTACAAAATGCCTAGCATGTGCCTGGCTCCATAAACAGCAGTCATCATAATTACTACTATTGGATCCACAGTGGTCTGGGTGCTAATGGATTTTTAATACTGAGCTATCATATTAGGAAATAAAGAAGTAGTTTAAAAATAACTATAAAATTAACTTGATAAAATGCAACATATTACTAAGGAGAGAAGTGGATGCTGATATTATAAGTCAAATAAGTAATGTGTGGAAAATACCTTCAAAGAGGGAGAAGGGGGTGTCTGGTGTCCGGCATCCGTGTTCTCCATAATCTAAGCACCATTCAGCAAACTAAAAACGAGACCAAGTTAAATTATTGAAATGACTTCTTCTAGAGACTCCTAAAAGTTGACAGAGGTTGTCTCTAAGATTTACTCTGAAAAGTCAAAAACTATTCTCAAGGCAGGGAAAGGGTTTAATCCAGAGAAATGGATGGTCTAAAAAGAAACTACAAAGCATGGGAGGAATTTAATGAGCTTCTGAGTCACGTCTCCAGGGCTATCAAAGAAGAAAGGAACAAAACCACCTTACAGCTTCCAGCAAAACAACATCCCCCACCAATGCTGTTGAGTAGAATTATATCCTTTAAAAAAAACAAAAACAAACACCTAATTCAATTGAATGATTTTTCTTAAACTGTGTCTGTTCTATAGACTTATGGTTTAAAAAAATAAATGAATTAAATCAGATTAACCAGAGCCATTTCTGCAAAGGTGTGCTGTGTTTGGCGGTCCTGAATCCTACCTTACAGGCCCTGTACAGGTACTTCGCATCCTGCGTGAGGCTGTACAGTGACAGGAAGGCGTAGGCATTCCCTGCAGTGCCGTGGCACAGCCCATACCCCTTCTTCAGCAAGCCGTACTGCCAGATCACGTCCGCACACTGATAGGCATCATTGAGATACCGTTCTTCTTTGAACACCTGCAGAGTCACGGGACAGAGTTTAGTATAAGGGATATAAAAGACACTTCTATTGACCTTCCTTCCTGATAGGAGACAAAAGGAAATGGGAAAAGGGAGGAAGAGAAAGGGAGGTGGCTTAGTAAGAAAGGGTAAAGAATTCAGAGACACAGAGATATGTTATATTGGTGGGGAAAAATTACAATAATTTATTAGCAATTTTTGTTTTTAAATACATAACTGGACATGATCTCGTCTATATGATCTAAGTTTTATATGCATGTGTGTTTGTGTTGTTGCTGTTTTTTAGTTGCTAAGTCTTTTCAGACTCTCTGTGACCCCATGGACTGCAGCCCACCAGGATCCTCTGTCCATGGGATTTCCCACATAAGAATGCTGGAGTGGGTTGCCATTTCCTTTTGCAGGGGATCTTCCCAACCCAGGGATCAAACCCATGTCTCCTGCATTGGCAGGTGGATTCTTTATCATGGAGCCATAGTGTTTGTATAACTGAATGTTACTGGCGAAGTAGCCTTATTTACTTGCAACTTGCTATTATCCTTAGTCACTTTGCAAAGGATAAACACTATTCTCTCTGTAACAATGATGCTCTTCACTATTAGAAAGTTTCTTTATACCCTGAAGAAGAAACTGTTTATAAAATTGATTATAAACACTATACTTTGTCAGAAAAATAGAGATACATCTTTACAATCTTTGTGACCTCCTAACTCTTGATTAAAGATGTGAAAAATACATGTGTGTGTGTTTGTGTGTGTATTTTTTTCCCATGCCATGTAGCTTGTGGGATCTTAGTTTCCCAACCAGGGACTGAACCCATATCCTCTGCAATAGGACACAGTCCCAACCACTGGACTGCCAGGGAATTCCTGAGAAATATTTTCTGAGTAGATATTTTTAATATCTCATTACAGTATAAAAGTAGAGCTAGACAGTTTAAAAAAATTTTTGTATTATATTTGACTTTCTGAAGGCAAAATCTGAGGGCTTATTCAGACCGTAAGATGCCAGAGACTATTTAGAGTCTATAAAACTGTCATTCGTAGAACACGTACCAATGAACATCAATATCTTGGTGTACTTCCATTTTCCCCCCTCAAATAAAAACCTTTGCTTCTTTGATTATGGCTCTGTCATAAAATACTTTTTCAGAAGTGATACTTGCATTTTAAAAATTATGGTGAAATATATGTATGAAAGTTACCATTTTATAAAGTGGACAGTTCAATGGCACTAATTACATCCCCTGTGTTGTTTCAAGATGGTTTAAGAATAGGACGGGCAGACCACTTTCTCCCCCACAAATTCATCAAAAGATTGTGTGAATGCTGAGCAACTTCCACAAAACAACTTCTGAACACTGGCGGAGGACAACAGGCAGAAAGGCAGCCCATTCTCTTGGAAAGGAGGTAGGACAAAATATAAAAGACAAAAGGAGAGACAAAAGAGCTAGGGATGGAGACCTGTCCTGGGGAGGGAGTCGTGAGGGAGAAGTTTCCATACAGTAGGAAATGCTCTCACAGGTGGGTCCATGGGGAGTTTTGGAATCTCAGAAAGCAACATAACCGGGAGAAAAGAAAAAAACAAACAAATCACAGAAAACATGCCTAACTGCAACTGCGGAAAAGAACTAGCCCATGAAAGGCTCCAAGTGGAAGTGAAAGTGAAGTCGCTCAGCTGTGTCGGACTGTTTGCGACCTCGTGGACTGCAGCCCACCAGGATCCTCGTGGACTGTAGCCCACCAGGCTCCTCCGTCCATGGGATTCTCCAGGCCAGAATACTGGAGTGGGTTGCCATTTCCTTCTCCAGGGGATCTTCCCGACCCAGGGTTGAACCCAGGTCTCTCACATTGCAGGCAGACGCTTTAACATCTGAGCCACCAGGGAAGCCCAACCTAACCCCTAATGCACAGTCTGGCCTGCTCACAGAACAAAGGATTGAGGGAATACCAAAGTACAGCTAGCCCCCTGCACACTGGTCCCTCCCCGCCCAGAGGCAGAGAGGCAGGCTTGAGCCAGAGGCAAGGGTCTGCTGCAACCTCAGCCACAGAGATGGCATCTTCCACCAAACTGTGAGCAGGCTCCCAGCTGCTAACCAAATCTTCCTGAGATTCTGGATGGCTGACACCTGCCAGGAGGGTCACAGCCTGAGATCAGGTCTACAGAGGAGACATACAGCACATCTGAGATGGAGTTCTTGTGGCACACCTGGGAAACCAAGAGGCCGGGACCGGGGAGGTGATTAAGACGCATGGCCCACCTTGGACAGCGCACTCACCAAGAACCTGGTCATCTGAGCTGCCCAGATCTGGGAAAGGGCACAAAACGCACGCCCAACCCACAGAGACTGAGCCAGAACTGTGTCTGAGTGTCTCCTGAGGAGGTATGTGGCCTGCTGCAGGGACAGGGGCTCTGGGTGCAGCAGACCTGGATATGGCAGAACTCTAGGAGGAGGTTGCCAGTAACCCCACCAAAGAACTACCAGAACTTAAACAGGATTGCGGAAAGAGATTCTTGGAGGGCACAAATAAAATCTTGTGCACACCAGGACCCAGGAGAAAGGAGCAGTGACCCCATAAGAAACTGACCCAGATATGCCCATGAGTGTCCAGGAGTCTCTGGCAGAGGTGTGGGTCGGTGGTGGCCTGTGGCAAGGTTGTGGGCACTGAGTGCAGCAGTGACTGCATCGGACCTTTTGAAGGAGGTCACCATTATCTTCAAAACCTCCACCATAGTTTGGCTTCAGGTCAAGCAACAGAGAGGGAACACAGCCCAGCCCACCAACAAAAGCCGGATTAAAGATTTACTGAACATGGCCCCACACATCAGGACAAGACCCAGTTTCCCCCACAGCCAGTCTCTCCATCAGGAAGCTTCCATAAGCCTCTTATCCTTATCCATCAGAGGACAGACAGAATGAAAAGCACAATCACAGTAAACTAACCAATCTGATCACATGGACCACAGCCTGGTCTAGCTCAATGCAACTATGAGCCAGCCTGTAGGGCCACCCAAGATGGACGGGTCATGGTGGACAGTTCTGACAAAGTGTGGTCCACTGAAGAAGGGAATGCAAACCACTTCAGTATTCTTGCCCTGAGAACCCCATGAATAGTATGAAAAGGCAAAAAGACAGGACAGTGATAGATGAACTCCCCAGGGCGGTAGATGCCCAATATGCTACTAGAGAAGAATGGAGAAATAACTCCAAAAACAATGAAGAAATGGAGCCAAAACAAACACAACACCCAGTTGTGGATGTGAAGGGTGATGGAAGCAAGGTCCAATGCTGTAAAGAGCAATATTGCATAGGAACCTTGAATGTTACATCTATGAATCAAGGCAAATTGGAAGTGGTCAAACAGGAGATGGCAAGAGTGAACATTGACATTTTAGGAATCAATGAACTAAAACGAACTGGAATGGGTGATTTAACTCAGATGACCATTATATCTACTACAGCGGGCAAGAATCCCTTAGAAGAAATGGAGTAGCCATCACAGTTAACTAAAAGAGTCCAGAATGCAGTACTTGTTTGTAATCTCAAAAAGGAGAGAATGATCTCTGTTCGTTTCCAAGGCAAACCATGCAATATAACAGTAATCCAAGTCTAGGCCCTGACCAATAATGCTGAAGAAGCTGAAGCTGAATGGTTCTATGAATACCTATTAGACCTTCTAGAACTAACACCAAAAAAAATGTCCTCTTCGTTATAGGGTCTGGAATGCAAAAGTTGGAAGTCAAGAACTACCTGGAATAACAGGCAAATTTGGCTGTGGAATACAAATAAACAGGTCAAAGGCTAACAGAGTTTTGGCAAGGGAACACACTGGTCATAGCAAACACCCTCTTCCAACAATACAAGAGAAGACTCTACACATGGACATCACCAGATGGTCCACACTGAAATCAGATTGATTATATTCTTTGTAGCCAAAGATGGAGAAGCTCTATACAGTCAGCAAAAACAAGACTGGGAGCTGACTGTGGCTCAGATCATGAACACCTATTTGCCAAATTCAGACTGAAATTGAACAAAGTAGGGAAAACCACTAGACCATTCAGGTATGACCTAAATCAAATCCCTTATGATTATACAGTGAAAGTGACAAATAGATTCAAGGGATTAGAACTGATAGACAGAGTGCCTGAAGAACTATGGACAGAGGTTTGTGACATTGTACCAGAGGCAGTGATCAAGACCATCCCTAAGAAAAAGAAATGCAAAAAGGCAAAATGGCTGTCTGAGGAGGCATTACAAATAGCTGAGAAAAGAAGAGAAGCTAAAGGCAAAGGAGAAAAGGAAAGATATACCCATTTGAATGCAGAATTCTAAAGAATAGCAAGGAGAGATAAGAAAGCCTTCCTCGGTGATCAATGCAAAGAAACAGAGGAAAACAATAGCATGGGAAAGACTAGAGATCTCTTCAAGAAAATTAGAGATACCAAGGGAACATTTCATGCAAAGTTGAGCACAATGAAGGACAGAAATGGTACGGACCTAACAGAAGCAGAAGATATTAAGAAGAGGTGGCAAGAATACACAGAAGAACTATACAAAAAAGATCTTCATGACCCAGATAATCACGATGGTGTGATCACTCACCTAGAGCCAGACATACTGGAATGCAAAGTCAAGTGGGCCTTAGGAAGCATCACTATGAACAAAGCTAGTGGAAATGACAGCATTCCAGCTGAGCGATTTCAAATCCTAAAAGATGATGCTGTGAAAGTGCTGCACTCAGTATGCCAGCAAATTTTGCATATTGAGTCTCCCGATCCCAAAGAAAGGCAATGCCAAAGAATGTTCAAACTACTGCACAAATGCACTCATCTCACACGCTAGCAAAGTAATGCTCAAAATTCTCCAAGCCAGGCTTCAACAGTATGTGAACAGTGAACTTCCAGATGTTCATGCTGGTATTAGAAAAGGCATAGGAACCAGAGATTAAATTGCCAACATCTGTTGGATCATCGAAAAAGCAAGAGAGTTCCAGAAAAACATCTACTTTTGTTTTACTGACTATGCCAAAGTCTTTGACTGTGTGGATCACAACAAGCTGGAAAATTCTTAAAGAGATGGGAATACTAGACCACCAGACCTGCTTCCTGAGAAATCTGTATGCAAGTCAAGAAGCAACAGTTAGAACTGGACATGGAGCAACAGACTGGGAACAACAGACTGGTTCCATATCGGGAAAGGAGTACGTCAAGGCTGTATACTGTTACTCTGCTTATTTAACTTCTATGCAGAGTACATCATGTGAAATGCTGGGCTGGATGAAGCCCAAGCTGGAATCAAGATTGCTGGGAGAAATATCAATAACCTCAGATATGCAGATGACACCACCCTTATGGCAGAAAGTGAAGAACTAAAGAGCGTCTTGATTAAAGTCAAAGAGGAGAGTGAAAAAGTTGGTTTAAAACTCAACATTCAGAAAACTAAGATCATGGCATCTTAGTTCACGAAGTGATGGTCCCATCACTTCATGGCAAATAGATGGGGAAGCAATGGAAACACCAAGAGACTTTATTTTGGGGGGCTCCAAAATCACTGCAGGTGATGACTGCAGCCATGAAATTAAAAGATGCCTGCTCCTTGGAAGAAAAGTTATGACCAACCTAGACAGCATATTAGAAAGCAGAGACATTACTTTACCAACAAAGGTCCGTCTAGTCAAAGCTACGGTTTTTCCATTAGTCATGCATGGATGTGAGAGTTGGACTATAAAGAAAGCTGAGCGCGGAAGAATTGATGCTTTTGAAGTGTGGTGTTGGAGAAGACTCTTGAGAGTCCCTTGGACTGCAAGGAGATCCAACCAGTCCATCCTAAAGGAAATCAGTCCTGAATATTCATTGGAAGGACTGATGCTGAAGCAGAAACTCTAATACTTTGGCCCCATGATGTCAAGAACCAACTCACTGGACAAGACCCTGATGCTGGGAAAGACTGAAGGCAGGAGGAGAAGGGGATGACAGAGGATGAGATGGTTGGATGGCATCACTGACACGATGGACATGAGTTTGAGTAGGCTCCAGGAGTTGGTTATGGGCGTGCTGCAATCCATGGGTTTGCAGTTGGACACGACTAACCGACTGAACTGAACTGATGTTGTATTAATACAACCATCACCATTATCTATTTCTAAAACCTTTTCAACATCCCAGACAGAAACTCTGTACCCATGAAGTAATCATTCTCAGCCCCTAGCCTTTGGTAACTTTTACGCTACTCTCTCACTATGAATATGTCTATTTTATATATCTCACATTACCCATCACAGCAAGTAAGTGGAGTTATACTGGATCTGCCCTTTTGTTTCTGGCGTGTTTCACTTGGCATCATGTTTTCAACGTTCATGCATGTTGTAGTATGGATCAGAAGTTAATTCTTTTTTAGGGATAAATCATATTCTGTTGCATGTAGACACCGTATTTTGCCCAACCATTTGTCTGCTGATGGACACTTGGATTGTTTCCACTTTTTGGCTACTGTGAACAATGCTGCTAGGGAACGCTGGTGTACATATACCTGTTTGAAACCTCATTTTCACTTCTTTTAGGTATATACCAAGGAGTGGAATTGCTTGAGCATATGTTTAATCCTGTGTTTAATTTTTTGATGAACTGTCAAACTGCTTTTTATAGTAGCTGTACCATTTTATATTGCCACCATCAATGTCCAGGGAGAATCCTTTCTATTTTTAATTGAGCTCCTGGGATATTTATCTTGTCTTTGCCACTAACACTATAGATCTTGGCTACTCTACCCGTCAAGTGAAGTGGTTCCCTGTTCTGTGAAATAATGTGTGCTATGGTATAAAAGGATACTGTGAGAATGAATTATAACTCATATAGCCAAATGAGGTTAGGTCCAACAAATGGTTTGTCTATGTATCCTTGAAGAATTATACAGGAAACTAATTAAGGTGATAGAATTTTATACTCTGCTAACTTATCTCTAAACATGAGAAAGCTCGTATTACCTTGTAGGCCTGAGTGAGCATGTAGATTACCCCGGGAGCACCGTGGCACCAGTGGATCAGCAGATCACGACTGTCGTCCACGCAAGGAGGGTAATTGCCTGAAGGGAATTTCAGTTGGCAGACGTAGTCTACACTGGGCTTGACCAAATTATGTAGCTTCGCATGGCTCACTTGAAGGCTGGGCTAGAAACAAAAATGAGAATTATTAGTTTTGCTGAAACAAACAGTCCTTTTTAACGCTCCAAGTCAAAGAGTTAGTCACTCAGTCCTGTCAGGGATGGGTTTAAAAAGAGAGGAAAAGATGACCAAAATGAATTGGAAGTCATTAAATGGTTTTGGATTCCAGCCAATTTTTTCACCTACTGGCACAAACCAAAATTAGGCTATCAGTTTACATCTGGAACCTTATATACATATTATTTTCAATATTTATTTTTATCTAGATACATATAAAAATGTCCAAAGCCAATGCTTAAGAATGTGAGCTAAGAGAAGTTTCCTAAGGTCTTAGTACCTTAAGCACACTTTAAGGACCACAAAGAGATGCATTAGATAAATCAGGTACAACTTTCATCTAAAGTAGTAGCAGTGTTTAGTTGCTAAATCATGTCCAACTCTTCGAGACCCCATGGACTGTAGCCCATCAGGCCCCTCTGTCCATGGGATTTCCCAGGCAAGAATACTGGAGTGGGTTGTCATTTCTTTCTGCAGGGAATATTCCCGACCCAGGTACTGAACCTGGGTCTCCTGCATTACAGGCAGATTCTTCACTGACTGAGCCACCAGTGAAGCCCATTTAGAGTAATGGTGGGTGATATTTCCAACAGAAGATGCTAACAAGTTGGGAAACCTAGGATCTAAATCCCCAATTGGTGTGACTCTAGATTAAGTCTTTCTGCAAAAGATTTGGAACTGATACTTATGAAGGCTTATTTAGATACAATAATGAACAGAATTACAGGATTTGGTGTCATATGGCATATGAGCCTATACTTTTGATATACTTTTTAGTTTTGGTCCTGGTCCTAATTCAGTGTACCTCATACTTCTTTTAAACAACAAATGCAGTGCTGTCTTTGCCAGGCAGGGGCCGGGCATTTGGGGTGGGAGGGGGCAGTGCTGTGAAGTCAGGCAGGAGGCAGTGGTGGCAGGGCATGAGACGATACCGACCATAGGCTTTCATGGACACTGAACATGCACTAAGTTCTGCAGACACACTCAGATTCCACTTTATGCAAAGAACATTGTTCAAGCGCAGTTTAAAGTGTGAGAGCTGAATGGCTGGATTCTCCTCAAACTTGCAGAAGTTCTCAAAATGGCCTAAAAACTACATTTCATGTTGATACTTATGCACCTATCAGAATGGACTTTGAGGATTAAAAATTAAATCATTTCAAATAGATAATAATGTACAAATGGAAAATGCAATACTTGGGTTTCCAGATTTCTTATTATAACCAAATGCATGGAAGCCGAGGGTAAGACACCTCCTGATGATCTGCTTCGAAGAAAGGTCATGAAGCCATCGTCACTGACACGTATGACTCTAACTCACCTTGGCACATCGAAGTTGTTCTTCTTTTCTGAAAACTTTGAAGAATCTGTATTTACTTCCGGAAATAGAGAGTCAGTGAGGGAAGTGTGCCAGAAAAAAGAATTTAAGCTTAAAATGTCAAAACCCCTAATTATATAACTCTGATTTGAGAAGTGCAGAATAAACGTCACTGCTGGTCTCTTACTGCCAGTAACACTCCAAGTATGGTTATGCATTCAAAAGCAATAATAAGGTTTTATTTTTCAGCTCTGCTGTTCTTGTTTAGTTACAGGGAAATGACAGGTGTGAGGTTGATTTGGCATTATTACAGCTGCTCAACCAGCTATGAGCATTTATATCCAAGCTCTCTTGTTGAATGTATTAATGAAACATTTTTCGTTATGTTACACTGTAGTTTGGGAAATTGACGGGGGGGGGGGCACCTTTACCATCATTAAAAATCAGTATTCTTTTGCCGTGAATTCTTATTCTTAAGCACAAGTGCCGATATCTCCTTCAGCAGAGCTAGACAAGCCCCTGGAAATGATGCTCTCATGAGAAGCCCTCTTCTGACCTCCCCTTCCAGGTTATGCTTGCTGTAATACTCTATTTGCCCTCGGTCTATCTGGCTTTGGCTGATGTCTCCCAACAGTATTAGCACCAAAGAACTGTTGAACATGGCATGTGCTGTGCTTAGTCGCTCAGTCACGTACAATTCTTTACAACCCCTTGACTACAGCTTGCCAGGCTCCTCTGTCCATGTGGATTCTCCAGGCAAGAATACTGGAGTGGGTTGCCAAGCCCTCCTCCAGCGGATCTTCCCAAACCAGGGATCCAACCCAGGTCTCCCACATTGCAGGCAGATTCTTTACCATCTGAGCCATCAGGGAAGCCCCAAAATACTAGAGCGGGTAGCCTATCCATTCTCCAGGGGATCTTCCCGATCCAGGAATTGAACTGGGATCTCCTGCATTGCAGGAAGATTCTTTACCAGTTGAGCTACCAGGGAAATCCTGGAACATGGCATATTCAGCTATTTTTCAGGTAAATTACACAAAATCCACTGAAAAGGCTCCTCAGTTTTGCTCTCTAACTGCGCTTTAGGTAGCAGATCCTTCCTTGTTTTCTACTGATTTTGTTCTTACTCCTGCAACTTCTTTCAATGGGTTGTACATTATAATGAGGAGCAGTATTAATTCAAGGCATCTGCTGAAAGAGCAGAGCAGAGCAGAGGGCACTTCATATAGAAGAATAGGTCAAAACACTTACTCTGCACAAGTGGCATGAGGTGGGCAAGTATGGTCACCTACAAATCAAACATCATCTCAAAGCACAGCGCCTTTTACGCTAATACACTTCAAATACACTTTGGCAAGTGCTGTTGTTATTAAGTCATTGCATTGTGTCTGACTCTTTGCAACCCCATGGACTGTAGCCTGCCAGGCTCCTCTGTCCATGGGATTTCCCAGGCAAGAAACTACAGTGGGTTGTGATTTCCTTCTCCAGGGGATCTTCCTGACCCAGGGATCGAACCTGCATCTCCTGCATTGGCAGGCAGGTTCTTTACCACTGAGGCACCAGGGACGCCCTTGGCAGGCACTACTCGTTTATCTAGGCCAGGTAATTACCAGAAGAGTGATGAAGCAGTTGATAGAATGAAAAAACTGAGCTGGAGCACATGTCTTCTCACCCTAGATAGTACCATAGGAACCACATTCTAGTTTCATTGTTACCACCTCTTACCTGCATCAGGTAGTAATAAATTCCTGCCAGGCCATGAGCAGCCCCCACGTAATATTCTTGGTACCATTCATACATCAGTGGAGTCTTTCCTGTGAACCTTCTCTTTCTAGCTAGATCTTCTCCAGAAGTTAAGACTGTTTCACAAATCTACAGAGAGAAACCCAACCAGAATAAGGAAAGAATTAGAATGGAGACAAGGGATTTTTGCTAACAGGTACTGGGGAACATGACAAGTTAGACATCACCTTATGGCCATGAATGGGCACAGTTTGACTCTGTACTCAGAGAAGCACACGGGATTATTCTGGCCCTTATCTTCCTCTGAATGGCCCCTGAACTCTCAAATGGAGCAGCTGGACTTCTTACTCTGAGTCACTCCCTTCAGTGTCCCACAGCACCCCATGTGAAGCTGGTGGTGCTGGGATCATGCCTGACCTTCAGAGGTCAAGATACACCTTCCCGGCCAGCTACCTGGGATGTGCCAACAGGGAAACCAACAGTTTAGGCAGACAGGAAGTGGGGTCATAAAAAGACGCTAGAAAGCACAAAACGTGGTACCTGCTGAATATGGCTCTGAGGAATCTTTTCCTCTCCAAAGTTCTTATTAACAAACAGGAGAGCACTGATATAGCCCATTCGTCCATAGAGCATCTCACTTGGAGCATGGGGATCAATCTTATTTAAGTGAATTAGCCTGGGAATAAAAATACATGCCTAAGACAATGTGAAAGGGATTGAATAGAGATAGTTACTTTAAAATGGTACAATTAAAACACACACATACAAATATATACAGAGAGTTATATATATACACACATATTGAGATTATTATATTAAATATATAAAATATAATATTTAAATATATTTACATAAAATATAATACTTAAATATATTTACATATAACTTACAATAGTATACTCTAAATATTAAGTAAGCTGGGCCAGACCATAAAGGGGTAATCAGGGGTCAGTGATTAACCATCAACTACATTTCTTTTCTTCAGTTCACTGACAGACAAGAAATTCAAAGAATGAAGAACACATGATTATCGCTGGGACCACCTACAGTTCCCCTAGCCCCTCATGGCAGTATACCTGGAGACCAGCAATTGATATCCGAGAAGCCAAGAACTACTGGCTATTATAACATTCAGTCTGAGGAAATGACAAAAGTCAACACTCAAAGGGCCATCTGTTTCCATAAAATGCAATGCCTGCTGCACTTTCCTGGTTTACTTCTGAAATGTGTCATGTGGCCTGGCTGAAGTGTTTGTACAGCAGCCTGACCCACCACTATCAGTTACACATACAAACAGCACAAGGGGATCAGTCAGGCTCCCTGCTTCCTCGGTCTCCCAGCATTTGGTCCTTCCTTTCAGAAATAACCCTGGTTACCAATTTCTTGTATATTCCAAGAATTATTTTATGCACAGATAAGAATACATAAACTTATTTATAAACATATTTCCCCAAATGTTTCATGACTCTACTTAACAATTCATCTTGACAATCATTCCTGATCAGCACACACAGAGTAATCTTCTTTATCATAGGTGCATAGTATTCCATTGAATGATTATAACTTATTAGTTCCCTATTGATAGACTCAGTTCAGCTTCCCCCCCAAAAAAGTTATTTTTGGTTCTGGTCCTAGGCGAGATGGACTAAGCCTATACCATCCTGCCTCTCACAGCACATGTAGGTCCAGAACCTACAGAGAATGAGTGAAGCTCTTTGAAAACCCTGAAAAATAAAGAGTAGCCAGCAGAATGCGGATGACCAGAGCTTGAAGTACTGCCAAACCAGTGGTGAGTTTACCACATTTTCCCCTCTGATGTTTCCCTGGCCTGAACTCAGTGCTGCTTGAAGCCTGGAAGTGTGCATCAGTGGGCTGAAAGAGTCCTGGAAGAAGCCCTTCAGTTCTGTCTCAGAAAAGAAGAGGAAAGGGAACTCTTAATAGCAGAGAGTGGTAAAACACTTCATTTTTCTGTTCACTCCCCAGGCCACAAGCAATCTCATGCTGGCAGCAGAAGTGAAGGCAACTGGAGCCCACAGGGGCCACAACTCTGAGAGAGGGACCTGTCCACACATCCTGGAGAGGCTGTAGTCCCAGGAGTGTTGAGGGTGCAGGAGGCCCTTTGCCTCACTTCTCTTTCCAGCCTCCCATCACTTGAACCTCCAGATACAGACACAATCGTGGGAAGTGTGTGGCTGAGTAGGGTAACCAAAGCCTCATTTCTTTCTGGAGAATCAAAAAAGGAAGCTCCAGGGAACCAGAAAGCAGGTGGAGTTCACAGAGGGATAAGAGCTAAGAGAAGCAGCTATACTTGTTGTCTGAACTCTGACAATGAACTTTTTTTTTCTTTTTCTCTTTTGGTGAGGGGCAGGAAATATGACAGTGAGGGAAAATGTCCATGCTATTTTACATTTTTCATCACATGAAATTTTGACAGCACATCTCAATTATCCCTAAATTATCCTACAAATTCAATGTGAGATCATTTTAATTATTAAAATGATTTAGGTTTTGATGAAACTTGACAAAATGATTTTAGTATACCAAAAAAGCATGGAGGGAGAGAGTCAGGGGACTTCTGGAAAAGAGGAGTAATGAGAGGACATCAGTCTTACCAAAAAAAAATGATCTTGTCATCAGGTAGCTTATGATACTAAAGATGCTATTTAATCTCTATACTTTAAATTTCTCAACTATAAAATGAATGATGCCTTCCAATTTAAACATTTATTTTTAAAGCAGTGAAGTATAAATAATGCCTGCATATATATTATCTAACTTTAGTCTACATACTAAAAATGTTTAATAAGCATTTGAAGTAACAAAAAAATCATACCCCTAGAGTGATTGGTTATATCTCAAGTATTTTATAAAGAAAGCTGAGTGCCAAAAAATTTGATGCGTTTGAACTGTGGTGTGGGAGAAGACTTGAGAGTCCCTTGGACTGCAAGGAGATCAAACTAGTCCATCCTAAAGGAAATCAGTCCTGAATATTCATCGGAAGGACTGATGCTGAAGCTGAAGCTCCAATATTTTGGCCACCTGATGCAAAGAGCTGACTCACTGGAAAAGACGCTGATGGGAGGAGACGGGGATGCCAGAGCATGAGATGGTTGGATGGCATCACTGACTCAATGGACATGAGTTGAGTAAGCTCTGGGAGTTGGTGATGGACAGGAAAGCCTGGAGTGCTGCAGTCCATGGGGTCACAAAGAGTTGGACACGAGTGAGTGAACTGAAGTATTCTAGTAAGGAATCAACATTCAGAGATACCTGGCACTTCAAATAACTTTATCAAAATTTACACCAGAGGATTTGATAACATGGGCAGAAAAGAATGTTAGGAAATATTGGTGGAGTGAGTGGTGAAGATGGGTGGGATGTTTGGGAGATGGTACAGGCTCCAGCCACTGTTTGATGAGTAAGATCCAAGAAGGATCAGAGGAGGATGTGGTTTTATCTGAGCCACAGAACAGGCAGAGGACTAACTGTGTGTGAGTCTTCTTCCTAATAAATGTTTGTACATTTGGTAGAGTTTGCTTAACTGCTTGTGCCTTCATTTACTCAGTGGTAAAATGAAGGTCATAGCTGAGAGGGTGCACAGCCCCCTACCTCTGATTTCTGGAGGCCACCAGTATCTACAAACAACAAAGACAAACAGTAAAACAAGAATCTAACAATTGCTACCACCAGGCTATACATCAGTAGATAGAGTCCTAGCTCTGAAAGGAAGGTACTTGTGAAGAGAAAACAACTCTCCTCTCCTGAACCCTCCCCAACCACCTCCACAAGACTGTGGTGGGAGGGGAACTCTTAGGATTAAAAATGAAGAAGACACACTTTAATAAGCAGAATGAATTGTTTTTTTTGTTGCTGTTTACAGCAGTTTTATTCACAATTACCAAAACTCAGAATCAACCAAGCTGTCCATCAGTAGGTGAGGTGGAAAAGCGAACTGTGGCGCATCCAGAGGAATGAGATGACTTTAGTGAGTAAGAAGGGCTGACAGTTATGAAACAATAACTGAGAAAAAGTTAGGCAAGCATCCTTAAGGTGACCTACTCCCCTATAGGAAAGAGAGGTTTGCAAGAGCTTGGCTGGTTGCAGTTACTGACAAAGTTAGAGTTTCCATATTTATACCTCAACAAATGGAGTCATCTCAATCAAATTGGTTAAACATGCAAATGCTGGCTCATGCATTTCTTTTCTATTACAAACACAGGCATTAAACTCTCAGTGGAATAATGGCTATCAGTAATAGGGACACAGTGGTCAGAGGTTGCTTTCAATTTTCTCGTAATACCTTGCTTGATTTTTTCCCTCTCCAATGCCAACAGGGTTATCTGATCTATAACCACAGGGTGGTTTTTTTCTACTTTAATACTCTCCCTCATCCCCACAAATCGCTAATAATTTTAAATAATTTAAAAACATTTATTAAGAAAAATTTTATTTTTTTTCTCACTCCAGAACTGGAAGCTCAGTAATGTTGAGAACTTAATAAATAAAATCTGTTAACTAGATACAAACCCAACTGTTGCAGTAAACAGAATAAACATCCCAGAGTTTTCATAAGAATTTATTATAAAGTATTAATATAAATGCATCAAACTATATAGAATTTAGAGATAGAAAAGCACTTTTGATTTTTGTAAAGGGTATTATTGAAAGAACTATTCAAAGAGTGAAATCACTAGCAATTTTTTAAATAAACACTGCTCTATGGAAGTTACTAAAAACAATTACTACATATTGCAATAACTCCAATGATGTTCTCATCTAAATAAAATGTGTTTGAACCACTGAATTAGAAAATACCATTCTTTTACTTGCCATTGTCATGACCTGTATCACACTAGGTATGTGCTTGGTCTCTCAGTCATGTCCGACTCTTTGTGACCCCATGGACTGTAGCCCACCAGGCTCCTCTGTCCATGGGGATTCTCCAGGCAAGAATACTGGAGTGGCTTGCCATGCCCTTCTACAGGGGACCTTCGCAACCCAGGGATCCAACCCAAATCTCCCACATTGCCAGCAGATTCTTTATTGTTTGAGCCACCAGGAAAGCCCGGTAGCTTCCACAAGGAACCACTAGGTGGCGATATATAATTAGCACACCAATTATTTTGCAACCAAACATTTGGTTGTTCAAAGGAGACCGAAAGTACTTATTTTCAAATACTTGAAAATGAAAGTACTGTTCAGTGCATCTCATTATAATGAGTACTTAAGAAGGAAGTACTTAAGAAGGAAGTACCTCATTTTTTTATGGATTTGAATTAATTAAAACTCACCGCTGCTGCTGCTGCTGCTGCTGCTGCTGAGTCACTTCAGTTGTGTCTGACTCTGTGCGACCCCATAGACGGCAGCCCACTAGGCTCTCCCGTCCCTGGATTCTCTAGGCAGGAACACTGGAGTGGGTTGCCATTTCCTTCTCCATAAAACTCACTAGTTGCATTTATTTAACTGTGAAGAAAGCTGAGCGCCGAAGAATTGATGCTTTTGAACTGTGGTGTTGGAGAAGACTCTTGAGAGTCCCTTGAACTGCAAGGAGATCCAACCAGTCCATTCTAAAGGAGATCAGTCCTGGGTGTTCTTTGGAAGGAATGATGCTAAAGCTGAAACTCCAGTACTTTGGCCACCTCATGCGAAGAGTTGACTCAATGGAAAAGACTCTGATGCTGGGAGGGGTTGGAGGCAGGAGGAGAAGGGGACGGCAGAGGATGAGATGGCTGGATGGCATCACCGACTCAATGGACCTGAGTCTGAGTGAATTCCGGGAGTTGGTGATGGACAGGGAGGCCTGGTGTGCTGTGATTCATGGGGTCGCAAAGAGTTGGACACGACTGAGCGACTGAACTGAGCTGAACTGAACACAGTGTTCATAGAGCACTATTTACAATAACCAAGACATGGAAGCCACCTCAGAGTCCAGGCATAGATGAATGGATAAAGAAGATGTAGTACATATATACAATGGAATATCACTCAGTCATAAAAAGGATGAAATGATGCCATCTGCAGCAACATGGGCGGACCTAGAGATTACCATACTAAATGAAGTTGGGCAGAGAAAGACAAACATTATATGGTATCCCTTATATGTGGAATCTAAAAAATGATATCAACGAATTTATTTACAAAACAGAAACAGTCTCACAAACACAGTTAACAAACATATGGTTACCAAAGGGGAAAGGGTCAGGGAGGAATTAATTAGGAGTTTGGGGTTAAAATATAAACACTACTATAGATAAAATAGACAATCAACAAGGATATACTATGTAGCACAGGGAACTCATATACATACATACATATATATATGTATGTATGTGTGTGTGTGTGTGTATATATATATATATTTAATCATTAAGTCGTGTCTGACTCTTTTGTAACCCCACAGACTGTAGCCCACCAGGTTCCTCTGTCCATGGGATTTCCCAGGTAAGAATACTGGAGTGGACTGCCATTTCTTTCTCTAGGGGATCTTTCTCATCCAGAGACTGAACCTGTGTCTCCTGCTTAGCAGGCAGATTCTTTACCACTGAGCCACCTGGGAAGCCCATGTGTATATAAAATCAAGTATACGTCAGTAAGTGCTTCCCTGGAGGCTCAGACAATAAGAATCTGCCTGCAATGCTGGAGACCCAGGACTGATCCCTGGGTCAGGAAGATCCTCTGGAGAAGGGAATGGCTACCCACGCCAATATCCTCGTCTGGAAAATTCCATGGACAGAGGAGCCTGGTGGGCTGCAGTCCATGGGGTCGCAAAGAGTCGGACACAACTGAGTGACTAACACACGCTATACTTCAATAAAAATTAAAAACAAAGTCAGAAAGAGACTAAAACAATTACTAAAATTAGGACTTTTAACATCATGCTTTAGATGCTATATTATTAAGACAAAATGAAGAAATGATAGCATTTATCGATCGTAATGGTTATTTTATGTGTTTTCAGAAACTCTCAAACCCAGAAGCACATCATTGCAGCTCCATGTATTTGTTTTGCTATGTGGATATTAATAGCAACCGATCTTTAGAAGAGACAAATCATTGAAATGTCACTGAAGCAAGAATAAAGACATAAAAACAGGATAATTCTGTTCCACTACTAGCAGTATTTCCCCAGAGTGTTACTGGGAAGAGTTTTTGCCTTTTATCATCAAAAGGTTTGTAACTTTTAAAAAAGAAGTCCTTTTCTTATTCATCACTACAAAAGAGAAAGGGTATACATCTTCTGACCAGAAATCCAAAGTTCTTTGTCACTCTAAGTACTAGCTTGAAAGCATGCTGTGTGTGAGGGTAAGTCACTTAACTGGGCACAAAACAGGCAACGCTCTTTATTCGTGTAGTAGCACCAACTATCTCTGTGTAGAAGGGAGGGAGAAGACAGCACAAATCAAGCGCTGGAAGAGCCAGCACTATTTGCTGCCTTCCTCTCCACCTGCCTCAGCCAACTGCCCGGCAGTTCTGAACAAGCACACACACGTGTACACACATTCCTTTTGGGGAGTCACAGACCCCTCCAAGAAAAGTACAGTACATAATTTAGGAGTTTTCTATATATCCCCGGAAGCCCTAAGTTTCTCAAGATCCCAAAGCTAAGAAGCTCTACCTTAAGGAAACACTGATTTCTTTAGATTTCAATTCGTCTAAGGATTAATCCCAAAGTCCCTTTGGTTTCTAAAACTCAAACCATGGTTCTGGAAGACTGCTATATTAAGAAAATATAGGAATGGTAAGCTGAAATACATGCTGGCAGTGGAGTACATGGATGGCACATGGAGAATATGAATGTCTCTGGACACAAAAGGACTGTGTGATGAGAGGAAGAAGGTTAGGCACAAAGTAAAACAAGTAAGTGGTGGTGGTTTAGTCGGTTTAGTCACCAGGTTGTGTCCAACTCTTGAGACCCTATGGACTGGAGCCCACCAGGCTCCTCTGTCCATAGGATTTACCAGGCAAGAATGCTGGAGTGGGTGCCATTTCCACCTCCAGGGGATCTTCCTGATCAGGAGTCGAACGCAGGTGTCCTGCACTGCAGGCAGATTCTTTACCGACTGAGCTACCAAGGAAGCCTCCAAGTTTAATAAACAAGTGAGCAGGTTTATTATATAACTGATGTCATGTCATCAAGTAATTTTGGATTTCCTGAAGTTAAACTGAAAAGACTTTGAAACTTTTCTCTTAAAAGGGAGGAGATGTGAAAGTAATTTATAAATAATTCTGTTTCTTTTTGGTCTGCGATGAACTTCAGGAATCTAAAAAATCAAACCTGAGGCCCAAAAGAGGTAATTTCCTATCATACGCCTGCATTCTATATTTTTAACCTTAAGTCTATAAATAAAATATTGCTGAAATGTCATAAAACAAAAAATGATATAAATAACACTTTTAATACCAAAGTATCAAGAAAAAAGAAATTTTATTCTAAGTGTTTTATAATAAGCCAATATTAATAAATGGTATTATTCCCCAAAGAGTGTTTCTTAGAACAATAGACCCTAAGATGTCCTAAGGTGGCCTAAGAGACAACTGTGGCAAATTCTGCTCCCTACAGTCACCTGAGTTTCCCCTGTGTTTAAAAGCTACTAAAGACTCTCAGCAGCCAGTAAATGCATGTAACTTTAATTAGTATTTCCACACTGCATCTGAATACACAAATCTTGTTTTCATTTAATGCCTCATAACATTCGTCACTTATGAAACTATTACTGTTTGGCTGTACGTATTTTGAGATAGGTTGACATTATATGTAGAATTTCAGTTCAGTTGCTTAGTCGTTTCCGACTCTTTGTGACCCCATGGACTGCAGCATACCAGGCCTCCCTGTCCATCACCAACTCCTGGAGATTACTCAAACTCATGTCCATTGAGTCGGTGATGCCATCCAACCATCTCAACCTCTGTTGTCCCTTTTTCCTCCTGCCTTCAATCTTTGCCAGCATCAGGGTCTTTTCTAATGAGTCAGTTCTTCGCATCAGGTGGCCGAAGTATTGGGGCTTCAGCTTCAGCATCAGTCCTTCCAATGAGTATTCAGGACTGACTTCCTTTAGGATGGACTGGTTGGATCTCCTTGCAGTCCAAGGGACTCTCAAGAGTCTTTTCCAACACCACAGTTCAAAAGCATTAATTCTTCAGTGCTCAGCTTTCTTTATAGTCCAACTCTCACATCCATACATGACCACAGGAAAAACCATAGCTTTGACTAGATGTACCTTTGTTGGCAAAGTAATGTCTCTGCTTTTGAATATGCTCTCTAGGTTGGTCATAACTTTTCTTCCAAGGAGCAGGCGTCTTTTAATTTCATGGCTGCAGTCACTGTTTTCAGTGATTTTGGAGCCCCCCAAAATAAAGTCTGTCACTGTTTCCATTGTTTCCCCATCTACTTCCCATGAAGTGATGGGACCAGATGCCATGATCTTAGTTTTCTGAATGTTGAGCTTTAAGCCAACTTTTTCACTCTCCTCTTTCACTTTCATCAAGAGGCTCTTTAGCTCTTCTTTGCTGTCTGCCATAAGGGTGGTGTCATCTACATATCTGAGGTTATTGATATTTCTCCTGGCAATCTGATTCCAGCTTGTGCTTCATCCAGCCCAGCATTTCTCATGATGTACTCTGCATATAAGTTAAATAAGCAGGCTGACAATATACAGCCTTGACGTACTCCTTTCCTGATTTGGAACCAGTCTGTTGTTCTATGTCCAGTTCTAACTGCTGCTTCTTGACCTGCGTACAGATTTCTCAGGAGGCAGGTCGGGTGCTCTGGTATTTCCATCTGTTTAAGAATTTTCCACAGTTTGTTGTGATCCACACAGTCAAAGGCTTTGGCATAGTCAATAAAGCAGAAGTAGATGTTCTTCTGCAACTCTCTTGCTTTTTCGATGATCCAACAGACATTGGCAAATTTGATCTCTCGTTCCTCTGCCTTTTCTAAATCCAGCTTGAACATCTGGAAGTTCATGGTTCACATAGTGTTGAAGCCTGGGTTGGAAAATTTTGAGCATTACTTTGCTAGCATGTGAGATGAGTGCAATCGTGTGGTAGTTTGAGCATTATTTGGCATTGCTTTTTTTGGGATTGGAATGAAAACTGACCTTTTCCAGTCCTATAGCCACTGCTGAGTTTTCAAGGCTACTACAATTTATTTTTATGAAACTTAAGAATGATTTATTGAATGAGACTTTCTTGCAAACCTCTAAAGCAGAGGGATCCTCAGCAAATAAAACCAGAAATACTAATGCTATTCTAACAATAATTTATAGGAATGAAGAGTGGGAATCAAAACCCATGGTCAATTTGGAGATGATCACTCATTAAAATCTTGGATCCACTTGAAAAATGGGCTAAACCTTTACCAAAGAAGATATACAAATGGTGCACTGGGATGACCCTGAGGGATGAGATGGGGAGGGACGTGGGAAGGGGCTTCAGGATGGGGGACACATATATACCCATGGCTGATTCATGTCAGTGTTTGGCAAAAACCACTTCAATACTGTAAAGTAATTAGCCTCCAATTTAAAATTATTAAAAAAAATGGCATGTAAGTATATGAAAAGATGCCCCTCAACATATGTCATCACAGAAATGCAAATTAAGACAATGAGATACCAATACACATCTATTTAAATGGCCAAAATTTGGAACACTGACAACACCAAATGCTGACAAAGATGGTGGGAATGCAAAATGGTACAGCCCTCTGGAAGACAGTTTTTTCCAAAACGAAACATAGTCTTATCATCAGTTCAGTTCAGTCACTCCAACTCTTTGCGACCCCATGAATTGCAGCACGCCAGGCCTCCCTGTCCATCACCAACTCCCAGAGTTCACCCAGACTCATGTCCATCGAGTCAGTGATGCCATCCAGCTATCTCATCCTATGTCGTCCCCTTCTCCTCCTGCCCCCAATCCCTCCCAGCATCAGAGTCTTTTCCAATGAGTCAACTCTTCGCATGAGGTGGCCAAAGTACTGGAGTTTCAGCATTAGCACCATGCCTTCCAAAGAAATCCCAGGGTTGATCTCCTTCAGAATGGGCTGGTTGGATCTCCTTGCAGTCCAAGGGACTCTCAAGAGTCTTCTCCAACACCACAGTTCAAAACCATCAATTCTTCGGCGCTCAGCCTTCTTCACAGTCCAACTCTCACATCCATACATGACCACTGGAAAAACCATAGCCTTGACTAGACGGACCTTTGCTGCACAATCCAGCAATTATGATCCTTGGTATTTCACCGCAAAGAGCTGGAAATATACGTCCACACAAAAACTTGAATATGGATGTTTTTCATAGCTTTGTTTATAGTTGGTAAAACTTGAAAGAAACCAAAGTGTTCTTCAATAGGTGAATGAATACATAAACTATGGTACCTTTAGACAGTGGAATATTATTCAGTGCTACAAATAAGAGCTATCAAGCCATGAATAGACATGGAGAAGTCTAAATGCATACTAATGAAAGGAGCCAATCTGAAAACGCTATATATTATACGATTCCAACTCTAACACTCTGGAAAAGGCAAAACCATGGAGATGGTAAAAAGAACAATAGGAAGAAGGGAGGAGAGGTTAATAGGCACAGCACAGAGGATTTCAAGGGCAGTGAAACTACTCTGTATGATACTGTACGATGTATACATGTCATTATACACTTACCCAATCCCATAAAACGTACAAAGCCAAGAGCAAACTACACTTTGGGTGATATGGTGTGTCAACACAGGTTCATCACCTGTGGCTAGTGTGCTCTGCGGAGGATGTCAATAATGGTGGGGGGTGCGGTGGTGCTATGCATGTACAGAGCAGAGGATGTATGGGAAGTTTCTGTACCTTCCTCTCAGTTTTGCTGTGAACAGAAAACTGCTCTGAAAAGTCAGGTCTGTTAAACAACAAAACAAAACAAAAACCTTTGCTGGAATTGCAACTCTCTCTGTGTTAGAATATTTAGGGGGAGCCTTGGGCTTCCCTGGTAGCTCAGCTGGTAAAGAATCCGCCTGCAACGCAGGAGATCCTGGTTCGATTCCTGGGTTGGGAAGACCCCTGGAGAAGGGATAGGCTACCCACTCCAGTATTCTTGGGCTTCCCTGGTGGCTCAGCTGGTAAAGAATCCGCCTGCAATGTGAGAGACCTGGGTTCGATCCCTGGGTTGGGAAGATCCCCTGGAGAAGGGAGAGGCTACCCACTCCAGTACTCTGGCCTGGAGAATTCCATGGACTACAGTCCATGGGGTCTCAAAGAGTCACACATGACTGAGCGACTTTCACTTTAACGGTATGGCATGCAGAGTTGCACGGCAGACAGACTTCTTAGTAGAATTCTGAAAGTGTTCAATAAACTTTACTAAAGCAAAAACTGTAGTTTGTTGGTATAAAAGTTTCATAATTTTTCATTATTCACAAGCTTCTCCGGGCTGCCCTGATTTATACTAAAATGAAACTGGATTTGCAAGTTGTTATTTCTGTAAGAAGAGCCATTTTGGCTGTGATCCGTTGGGAGGCCTCTCCCAGCCCACTACAGCACATGCACCACATTTCTTCCAATTACTGATCCTGGATAGCACCCTGGACTAGTAATCACATGACTAGGCTTTTGATCTCATTTATGTTAAGGAACTGATGTTTGATCTGGAACATGTCGGTGTCATTACATTTGGCAATAAATAAGGATTACAAAGATTGTTTCTTAACTACAATTCAGGAATAATGTGGGAATTGATCAAATGACAGCAGTTAAGATTTACTGCTGAGAGAAAAGTACATTCAATAAAATGTTTTTCTGCTCACACACACAGAGTTACGGCAAAATGTCTAGACAGTAGTTCTCAAAAAGAAACCTGATTACCGGGTGATGCACTCTTCCGCCTGCTTCTCATTGTTCATCTTGTGATGCACCACAGCAGCCACTGCCAGGGGGCCCCCGTCCCCGCAGAGGAAAGTTATGGAATGCTTGCTCAAAGAGTTCAGACTTTGCTTTACGTAGCCATGTGCCATCTGTAGGTAGTTAGGGTCCCCGAACACGTCGTAGAGGTGTAAGTAAAGCACAGCAATACCTGAAAAGCAAAAAGAAGATCATGTACAGATAAGGAAAGAGCAGCTGACTGTATTATTCTGGGGTACCGTCTACTCAGCAGTGTTGATTTTTGATAAGCTAACAGCAAATATATAAATTATCTGGAAATTCAGATGACCTTAGTTCTAGACTCAACTTTATTACTCAGCAGCTCTAAGAACAGTAGGAAAATACTCACTTTTTCTCAGTTTCCTCATCAATTCAAAATTAAAATAGGAACTCTAAACCCAAGTTTACTATGAATCCTGGTTACACTCCAGCTATTGTGTTCGTTTTCTGAGAGTCCTCCTATTCTATTTATTTATTTTTGGCCGTCGTGGGTCTTCACTGCCGCAGGGGCTTTTCTGTAGTCGCGTCGAGCAGGGGCTGCTCTCTGGTTGCAGTGCTCTGGCTTCTCACGGTGGTGGCTCTTGTGCTGTGGAGCATGGACTTCAGGGCACTTGAGTTCCAGTAGTTGCGGCACATGGGCTCAGTAGTTGTGGCTCCGGGGCTATGGAGCGCAGGCTCAAGAGTTGTGGTGCATGGGCTTAGTTGCCCCATGGCACGTGGGATCTTCCCAGATCAGGGTTGAAACCTGCGTCTCCTGCAATGGCAGGTGGATTCTTTAACACTGAGTCACCAGGGAAGCCCCTGATGTATTGTTTTTGATAGCAAAATTATACGTCACCAATTTTTGGTATAATAAATCATCACCTATCTATTTTACAAATAATAATTTCCTTAATAATAAACAAGAAACGTTTGTTCTTATGAGCTGAAAAAATTCAAAGACTGGGGAATGAAAAACTCAATTTTTCTTTGTATAGAAGATCATTTTTTGCATGAGAAGGTAGGTAGAGTAATAACCAAATCCTCCAACCCAGTACCGTTCCAGGCAGGGATTATATGAAAACTATTAAGTTATTTGAGATCTAAGAAAATAAATTCAGTTTCTCAATTTTTTTTTTAACCCTGTTGAAGACCCAGCCACTTTAGGAACTATACTAGAAAAGCTGCCAATAACTTTTGCTTTGGGCTTTGATTTGCTTCTTATCCTGCTCTTGAAGGCTGTTATATGTAACTGAGGCCTTGTGTGCATGTCCTCATTCCAAATGCCTGTCACAGTAGATAGAGCCTTTTCTCGGAAGCCGACTGGTTTCAGGGCAGACTCAGAGAGGTGGGGTAGAGAGCCTGCCTGCCTGCAGCATTTCCAGAAACTCATTTCTTCCCTTAAAGTACATTTTCCATCTCATTTACCATTTTTAGACGATACAGAGCCTCTGTTTAAATCTAAATTAATAGAGCCAATCTCTTCATGGATTTTGGGGCTGTAAAAATGCAGTCTGCAAAATTACTTTTCACTGTACTGAGGATAATTTTAAATTTAGATAGTTTTCTCATTTTGCATGGGTAACCTCCAAAGCTTTGTGCTACAGACAATTCAATTTCGCATGTATATTAAGGCCAAATTTTCATTTCCTGCCAAAGTTAATAACCTTGTCTGCTCTTTCAAAGTGGCCTGGTGTTAGTAATTCCACAAGCTGCTGATCAGACATACCAATACTTAAGGTTTGTAGACGTAAGTGTACAAAACCATGCATGTGGGTTAGAAAAAAAAAATTCTCCTTTTCACAAATGATCAACGTCAAGAGCTTCTTCTAGAATTAGGTTCTTAATAGGCTTCATCTCCATCCATACCAGGCGTCTGCAGACAATCTGTTTAAACTGTTACTCTTTGATTTTGCCCTCCTGTTCCCATCACTGCCTGAACTCCCTTAATTAAGTTATGCAGGCACCAAAGCCAGATAATGACATGACTGAGATCTGAGAAAATAAAAAGTGATTAAATACAAGCCCAATGATTGTTTTCCTTTTCAGACCTTTGTCTCTCATCAACAATTCCTTTTGGACTGAACATTTAACAAACAAAACTCATTAAAGGTATGTTCAATTTTAAAATCTAATGCATTTCTCGTGAAAAAACGTAATCATTTACAAGTCTCATGATACTTCACTTAGATGGAAATTTTTTTTATTTCTTTTTGATCAGCAGAAAATTACCTTTCCACAGCTTCAGCTTCTGTTTCTGTGTTTTCATTCTGGGCCTCTGTGTCCACATATTTTGATTAACCAATCTTCTGCAGGTTTATCGTTTACACTAACTACATTCTTCCCTGCTATGAGACACTCAAGGTGAAAAGGGTTTCGAGTAAGGAGTGCTACTGCCAATTAGAAAAATCTACCTGGCCAAGCTTATTATAAATCAGTCTGTGTGTGTGTGGTAGTCATCAGTCGTGTCAGACTCTTTGAGACCCCGTGGACTGTAGCTCACCAGGCTCCTCTGTCCATGGGGACTCTCCAGGAAAGAATACTGGAGTGGACTGCTATTTCCTTCTTCAGGGGATCTTCCCTGACCCAGGGATTGAACCCAGGTCTCCTACATTGCAGGCAGATTTCTTTACCATCTGCGTTACCAGGGAAGCATAAATCAGTCTAGGTCAGGCAAATAAGGCAAAATGCATTAAATCAAAGACATTTGATGTCCCATCAATATTTTATACCCCAGGGAGCCTAATAATAGAAAAAATGAGGGAACTGTCTGTGACCAAACATCTTGAACTTGATTATGATCTTGTAACCTTTGACAACAGTCATGTATACATCATCATCTTTGCATAATACTGAAAGCTGACTGATAACTGGCAAGGTGGGAAATAAAAGATATAACCTCAATGCTCTCAGAGTAAACTCGAGTACTTACATTTCCTCACAACCCTGGCCTCAATCCAGGCTTTTAAACTCTTTTCAAATGGAATTCTTAAATCAAAATGTGTTCTTCATGGAAAAAGTCAAACAGTACTGCAACGCTTAATATACATTTGCAGTCTCTTGCCCTACTTCTATTCCTGCCTCCCAGAAGCAACCACTTTCAATAATTTTAGTTATTTCCTGTAGTATCTGCCTCCATATTTCCGATAATATGCTATGTGCTTTCTCTTGATTTTTCTTCATCAAATACTTCTGATTCACATTTCACTCCAGAAAATAAGGATTTAACTCTTGCAATAGAGACAGCTAAGTGGAACCCCGAAATTTATCTCCCTTTTCTGTAAACAATAATGCCTTGGATTTTAGCTAGGCACACGGTTACCAGGAACAATCTGGGTAAGAACGTGTGCATGGGTAAGTTCTGACCAATGAGACAGAGTGCAAATAATAGGGGTAACTTCAGAAAATGTTCTTGAAGGGAGCAGACCGGCTGTTTCTTTTTTCCTGGTTGGAATGTAGAGGTGATGGTGTACCTAGAGTAGCCATTTCAGACCATGAAGTGGTAGTTCTGTGATGAGGATGGTAAAACATCAAGATCAAAGAAGTTTAGAACCCAGAGGGCTGTGAAGGTGCCACACCATGACTATCTTACCCAAGACAGAAATTCTGTTGTGTTAAAGCCACTGTTATTTTAGGTGTATTCCCTTTATGCGAGCAAGCCTAATCCTAAAGAACATAGCTCTCTTCAAAGCTCAGGAGGTAGGCAGAAGGTAGACCACACAGGGTCTTGTAAACCAGTTAAGGATTTGGGGTTTTATTTGAAAAGCAACATTTAAGAGCACAACTAAATTTGTGTTTTTTATATTTCACTGCAGAGGGAGGTGGCAAGGATGTTCAAGTGGGAGGGACATGGGCAAACCTATGGCTGATGCATGTTGATGTTTGGTAGAAACCAATGTAATACTATAAAGCAATTATCCTTCAGTTAAAAATAAATAAATATTTTATACAAAAAAAAATTCACTGCAATTGCACTGTAAGATTTGGAAAAGAATATATGGAACAGTGGATGCAGGAGGAGCAGTTAGGAGGATCGCTGAGGAGTACAAGTGAGAGGCAGAGTGGCTGTAGTGGAGATGAAGTAAGACTGAATGGGAAAGATACCTGTCCGGAAGGTACAAGTCAACAGAACCTGTTGGGGAATGACTGAGAGGGAAATATCAAGATGACTCCCAGATGCCTAACTTCAGTGGCTGGATGGGCGATGGTGCAAGGGGAGGGCCACTTAGGAGGGAAGACTACAGCTATATCCATTCATAAACTCACCCCCAAATATAATTCCAATTCCTATCGGACATTTAATGTAATGAGAAAAAATGTTTTTTAGTGGTTTCTAGAATAACACCCATCAGAACTGGTCATGAGGCTTAATGCAGGATGATATATGGAGTTTAAACTTTTTAATGTTTTCATCAATCACAGAATATGTTACATAATCAAGACTATCCTTGGGTTCAAATTTAAGCAGCAGATAAAATGTCCTTCTCTACTGTTTGGTAAGCAAATGGTAGAATAATCAAGATTTCCTTCCTTTTTCTACCCTTTCACCGAAAAGGTAGAATTTTCTAGAAAAAAATTCTAGACCAGAAAAGACTGAAATGAGATTTAAAATCTGTTTGCAGTTAATTGTAAAAATATGCTCCAGATTGCTTTAGACTTTAGAATTATGTTTTTAAGGAAAGACTGCCCCACCTTTTATGAATCTGGATGAAGTTTTCATTGATATAAAATTTAAGTTAAAATATTCTTCTATTATTTTAGTTGGTCCACTCCATGATAACCACTGTCACTAAACTATGAAAACTAATGCTTTTTGGTCTTAATTTGACTATCTGGTTAGGAAACATACTGACCTATTTTAAAAGAGAAAATAATCCACATGAAACTATACACTGAGATTATTAGTAAAGCAAAATCGAATCCATTATTTTCCCATTAATCTTCAAGTCATTAAAGGTGACTTTATAAGAAGTATTGGGGATAATATTCTAATTCTGTTAAGTAATGAGTACTTTTCTTCAGGAACAAGAGACCATTCCTACTCTGGATGGTGTCTTTATTTCCCAAAGAGTACAGGAAAGTTGTTATTGGGCTGCCAACTCTAGTTTACATGTAAAATCAGACACATTTAAGTAATATCAGTAAAAATGAATCAATAAAGTGTCCTTTAGAAGCAAGCATGGTAAGTCAGTAATTGTTTTAGAAATCGCATGTTAATTCTGTAGTTATCCATAGCCTCAGATGCTGACTTGGTGGAGAAGGAACAGACAGGTGGACACAGTACCCTCTTCTACCCCAGAGATAAAAAATCATCATCAGGAAGTAGGTATGCGAAGAGTGTGGACTGAAAGGGAAGCTTTATTTGTGGGAAGCCTGAAACAGAGCAAATGCAGAGAGTGCTCCCAGCACGTGGAATCATCTAAGCAAATCCACGTGGACAAGAAGACTAGGGGATGACCTGGCTAGTAAGACTGGACTCCTTGGGGGTTCAAATTGTTAAAAACTAGACACAGAAATTTAGATTTAATGCTAATCTAACAGAGTCAGACACGACTGAAGTGACTTAGCAGCAATTGTCAATTTATGTGAAGAAGAAGTATTCAAAAACAGTATTTTTCAAAGATAAATTTAGCTATATGTGTTAGTCTAGGTCCTGCAAGATGGGACTGAACATGTAGGACTTCACTAGGGACATACATAACATGAAGGGGACTGCAGGGCATCATGCCAGCAACTGCATGCTGCTTCCACGTGCAGCCCCTGGACCACAAGAGGTGGCCTCACCTAACCAGAAAGAAGTTGAGAGGTCTAACCCTCCTGGAAACCAAGAAGGAGAGGGACAACCAGATATGAATGAGCACTGGAAGTGTCTGACACAGGGCATGGCAGGAAAGTGGCAGAAAGAGGAAGCCGAATCTTGGACAGGTCAGTTCTGAGATGCTCATTAGACATCTCAGTGGAGATATCAAGTAGGCAGCAGGATGCATGGGTCTGAGTTTAGGGAAGAGAGGTTGGACAAATGTCCTCCAGAAAATAAAAAAAAGAACCTACATATCTCCTGTGATCTCAGAGGCCAGTAGAAACCCAGATACCTATTACTTTGATCTAATAACTTGTGGAATCTGTCTGGTTGCTCAAAACTACAGTGTTCACTATGACAGACTGCAACCATAAGTATCTACAGAAACCTAAGGTAGTTAAAATTAACAAATTTAAAATTCAGTTTCCCAGTCACACTGGCCACATTTCCAACACTTGGAAATGTAATTAACATATGGCTAGTGTAATTAACACATGGCTAGTGGCTGCTGAATGGACAGCAAAGAAAGAGATTAATCACTGCAGAAAGGTTCAAGGACATTACTGCATTAGGGACAGATGTCCTTCTTTATATAAAAAGTTCAGATGTCTGGCACTGCTCACAGATCATCCCAGGAATCTCCTGGCTTTAAACTGTTGAAAGCTAATTTACTTGAAAGACAAAAAACAAATAAAACTTTGTTGTAACAGAATCCATCCTGGCTTTCAGTATAGATGCTCTGAACCAGATTTTTTTCTGTTCTGTTTCCTTCTGTAGCTACAACTCTGGCAAGGGAGGGTGAATTGTTTAGGGACACTTCTAAATCTGCAATTTCCTTACTCAGCTACTTATCCCCAGCAGCACTATAAATATAGCCAGCTGTTGAGAGGTAATTAATAGGAAGCCTTTGAATTTCTGAGGGATCATTAGTCCTATTCATCTTGACCAATCAAGACCTTGATGCATCTCAAATGTCTATGGAGATGATAAAAATCTCCACAGATGTATGAAGCTCTCAAAGCACTTCTCTGTAATTCTGCATTTGAGATTATTCCCTAACATTATTTATTTATTTTACAACCAGCCTACACTGATATAAAAACCTCTGCCATGGTACTTCAGTTCTGCAAGTTATTTCCTCATAGGTTAGGTGCTTTTGAAGACTCTTCTTCATGTATGCTCTGGTGGGAAAAATCACGTTCAGATTATGGATACTGCTGTAACCACTGGAGATATTCTGTCAACGGCCAAGAATGGGTCTTAATAGTTTCGAGTGATACAGAGACAAGGACTTCCTAAAGGAGGGGGGATGGGTTGCTTCACCCTAAGTTTCAAACAAACTGTTCCCTAGGTGAAATTTTTAAAGCTCATCAATTTTTTTTTCATTCAGATTAATGGAAATATGAGAAATGCAAGTTTTCTCTAAATAACCCCATATAGTATGTTCACCTGCTTTCTAAGCAGGCTGGTATTTACTAATGCAGTATTTTTAATAATTATCTTAACCTTGTGTGTGTTTTGCGTGTGTGTGTTTCCATTTCCTCAACAAAATGACAATGTCTTTAGTGCAGGGTTCCCAGTCCCTGAAGTTATTCTCCACAAAGCCTGGATGTGAACACTGCACTGACTAGTACATTCAGCCTGTCTTCAGATTAAAGCTGGGCATAGTGCTGGCTTTCCAAATACTCCAGTACTTTTAATACAGGTAATCTGAGGGGGAAACTAGCTGTGACTTTAAATCCTTAATTTAAAAATATTGACCCAAATGAAGAGGTGGAATTGTAAATAAAAAAAGGCAAATGAGCTGAAGAGGTGTCTTCTTTTCTCCATTATCTATTTCCAGAGCTAAACAGGAAAAGGGATTAAAATTTTTAAAAAGGGGGATATTATACTTTCCTCCTTCCTTCCCTTAGTGCCTTGCAGTGTACTGCTTCCTAACTGTCAAATTAGGAAGTGCTCCTATTCTGTTATTCAGACTACCATGAAAAGTGAAAGTGTTAGTCACTCAGTTGTATCCGACTCTTTGTGACCCCATGCACTGCAGCCCGCTAGGCTCCTCTATCCATGGGATTCTCCAGGCAAGAATACTGGGGTGGGTGGCCATTCCCTTCTCCAGGGGGTCTTCCTGACCCAGAGATAGAATGGGGTCCCCCACATTGCAGGAAGATTCTTTACCGTTTGAGCCACCCAGTAGGCCTTAGACTACCGTGTGTGTGTGTGTTAGTTGCTCAGTCGTGTCCGACTCCTTGCAACCCCATAGACGGCAGCCCACCAGGCCCCTCTGCCCATGGGATTCTCCAGGTAAGAACACTGGAGTGGGTTGCCATTTCCTTCTCCAAAAGGAACTATAGAAAGAAAGAAAGTGAAGTCACTCAGTTGTGTCCGACTCTTTGCAACCCCATGGACTGTATGTAGCCTACCAGGCTCCTCCATCTATGGAATTTTCCAGGCAATAGGTGATAAATCCTTTAACACAATAGTTATTAAGAGTAACTTAATTCAGGTTCATGAATCACTGCTTGAGATCGAAGCCTATCTATGCTACTTCCTAGCTGTGTGATCTTACCCCACTTACTAAACCTCTCTGTGCCTGAGCATCTTTATGTATTAAATAACAGTAGCTACTCCATATATGTGTGTGTGCGTGCTAAGTCGCTTCAGTCATGTCCGACTCTTTGTGACTCCATGGACTATAGCCTGCTAGGCTCCTCTGTCCATGGGATTCTCCATGCAAGAATACTAGAGTGGGTTGCTATGCCTCCTCCAGGGGATCTTCCAGACCCAGGGATTGAACCTGTGTCTCTTATATCTCCTGCACTGGCAGGCAGGTTCTTTAACACTAGCATTATCTGGGAAGCCCAGCTACTCCATAGTTACTGTAAATCATTCTGATAAGTACAATAGTCTCCAGCACCCAGTAACTACTCAACAAATGCCCAACCCCCAATAGTCTGTGATTCTGAGTGCTGAATGAGTTGCTTTGTCTCATCACTGATGCCTGATCTAAAGGGACATAAATACAGACGGAACCATATTCTTCTTCCTCCTCCTATCTCCTGCCTCTCTCCTCTCTCACTGGCTCCTCTGAGGAGGGTTAGCAAAGTGTTCCCTGCACATGTTCTGAAAATCTTCCCCGCATCAGGCCGTCTCTCTTCTCCTCAATCCTGTTTTCATGTTGTCATCCACTCTTTGGCTGTCCAGAGGCTCTTTAAGTCTAGGGAGTTCTCAGCTGGCATGGTGGTAAAGAATCCACCTGACAATGCAGGAGATGCAGGTGACTTCGGTTTTGATCCCTGGGTCAGGAAGATCCTCTGGAGCAGGAAATGGCAACACACTCCAGTATTCTTGCCTGGAGAACCCCTTGGTCAGAGGAGCTAGGTGGGCTATAGTCCACTGGGTCGCAAAGACCTGGACACAACTGAGCACACGTGCACATGAGAGCAGGTAAGTGTAAACTGGGGTCGAGAAGGAGGAAGCCTGCCTCATGGCCGGGTCTAAGCGATATACTCTGTATCCAACTGTGACACGTATAGAGTGAGTATTATATATGAGCCCTGTCTCATTGCTGAGTTCACTTCTCAACTGCATCAGAGGTTGAAGGGAATGGGATGTGATTAACTCTTCACATCCTTGAGACATGAAATGAGTTGGATTCTCACACTTTCTCCATTCTGCCTAGTTTTGTTATTGTTTTTAGTTTACACAGATGGTAGCTAGAGTAGTAAAAGAGGTTATTTCCCTTTCATTCATCCATTCATTCATTCAACAAATATTTATTAAGCACCAACTATGGACCTGGCATTGTGTTAACTGCTAAAGTTAATGGAATGAAACTGACAAGACATGCCACCTGGTATTGTGGGTAAAAATCAAATGCTTAGATATATGTCTTCTTTCTTTACCTGCTGTCAGTTCTTCTGACCTACCTACAAACACTTACATCCTGCTCTGTGCTTCACGCAAGCACACTGGTGATATCTAAACCCTACAGCTGTTTCAAGCCTGTGTGTCAGCCATTTATTAATAAGATCACTGACAGCACAATGACATCAGCACCTTATAAATTGTAGGCAAAAAGAAAGCAGGCAACATTCATGGTGCATTCATCTATCTAGTGATCATTGTGAAGGGCCCTCACAGACCCAGTGGAGATCCACGCCACTGATTCCTTCCATTTGTCCTCACAGTGCTGGGTGGGAGGCACAGATGCCTCTCATGATGGCGAAGGACACTTGGTCAAGGCTCAAATTAGACACTGAAATGCTGGTTCTGATGAAGAGCTAGTTAGAAGAATATCAAATTGCAAAGAAAAGACACCTGGCCAGAGCAATTCCTTTCAAATATCTGACATCAGCAGAAACTAAGACCCACATGCTAAAACTGTAGCTCAGAGGCTATACATTTGGCAGATCAGAGGAAGAGCATCTTGAAACACTTTAATAACTTGCATTTAGAGCGTGAGTTAATATTACTCTAGGGATTATGCTGCACATCCTCTTATTTAAAATGTTATCTAACACTTGAAAAGAGGAAATATATGCCAATCTTAGCCTCATTAACTTTGCGAGTTGGTACAGAAGACTGGGTCATGTCTCTTAGAACTAAAGCTGCTAGAGTCCTGTGTGTATTTTTTAAGTGTGAGTCGATCATTATTTTCCTTGGGAATTATCATAGTTGAGAGTGGGAAAAAATGAAACTAAATGAGGGCTAGCACTTCTCCTCATTCCCTCTTAAGACACTAGAGATCAGCCGTCCCCTGGGCTTACTTTTCTTACTTTGTTATCTGCAAGGGAAGCAATCTTTCCTACTAAACGCTAATTTCTAATGTGAGAGAACTTTATCTGCTCACTTAATCCTTTGTAATAACAGTACCTCAGCAGTGCTTCATGTTTTCCACTTTATAAAGCACTTTACAATCTTCTCCCTCCTAGAACAAATCTACTTGGAGCAAAACCCAGATGGCAGGGGGAGTCATGTCCTCTGGTGAGTCCCCATAGATTCCTGGACATCACCCATGTGCGTGCTTGCTCAGTCCTGTATGACTCTTTGGGACCCTAGACTGTAGCCCACCAGGTTCCCCTGTCCATGGGATTTCCCAAGCAAGAATACTGGAGTGGGTTGCCATTTCCTTCTTCCTGACCCAGGGACTGAACCCGTGTCTCCTGCACCTCTTGCAGTGGCAGGCAGATTCTTCACTACTGAGACACATGGGAAGCCCACTGTCAAGGAAGTCCCTATTCATTTTAAAAATGCGAGCAAGTTATTAGATGAATTTTTTTTAAGTTAACTCATTTACCCATAATTTACTTAAAAGTTATTGATACCTTGTCTTCTGTTAGTGCTTCAGGATAGTTCAAAAAACAAGCTACTGGACAGAAATAGATTAACCCTTGCTGGGTCTTTGATCTGGAGTTATCTCTGAAAAATAACCTTTGAAAACAATCTCAATTTGTGATTAAGTATATTTACTAGTATAGGAATTTCCTGGCGGTCCAGTGGTTAGGATCCCATGATTCCACTGCAGGGGGCATGGGTTCAGTCCCTGGCAGGGGCATCACCTACCATCACTTAATAGCTGGACTTCAGATTTGATCTTAAGGGGTTTCCATGCCTGCTATTTTTCTACACTATCTGCTGTGTGCATGGGCACACTGAAAGGTTCTTGACAGGGCACCTAAAGATCTAAATGGCTTCCCTTGCCTCCCAAGCTGGGAGTGTATAGCAAAGAACTCTTAAAACTCTATTGGGTAAGGAATAAAGCTAAAAATGAACAACTCAGTGCTTACTGCTGGTGTTTGTCATACATCAATATCATGATGCAGTATACTTCAGTGTATTCGATTTTACAGAGGAGGATTTCAGTGAAAAGAACTGAGGCTGTTCATTTCAAATATCACTTATTAACAGTTCCAAGAGCTACTGATTGCTTTCAGACTATGGGTAATGTTTTACACAAGAGGATCCTCAACAAGCCTTTTCAAATACAAGCAATTATAAGGAAAAGCTTCTGTTTTGGCCCAGTTAATTTTCTATCCTGAAGCCATGCTCTGAATATATTAATTTAGGATTAGAAAGGGGAAGAACGCTCTAAGGAACAAAGCCGAAGATTACACTTTTCTAGCTGCAAATGCCCATAAATCTTTCTAGGGTTTTTACTCTATGTCCAGTCTCAAATAACTTTTTCCTATAGACATTTTAATAGTAGTTATTCTTGCCTTTCTAACAAGCCATGATTCCCTCAATCTTTCCAAATTCCTGTCATGTTTTTGCAGGGCTTATTCTGATTTTTTCTAAAACACTTATAACTGACTAGTCATTAGCCATTTCTAAAAAGTTGGTATGGTTCACATTACTTCATTTCCTAGCTTATGTGTTGGTCTTCTTCACTTTTTTACCTATCAAATGTATGGAGTAAACCCAAATGTAGGAGTGGAGAGTAAACTCCAACCTTCGCCCTGCCTCCCACCACCACACACACCCACACACATACACACACACACACACTCTCAGGGACTAAAGAGCAGGGCTCTATCTTTGTCACTAACTAGCTGTGTAACCTTGAACAAGGTACTCAGCCTCCCTTTGATTCAGTTTTCTCATCTGCAAAATCAGGGTATGAATAGTATGCATGCCATGGAGTTGTTTTGAGATGTAGACGCGTTATTTAATGCAAAGCACTAGTGTGGAGACTGGCATATAACATCAGTGACTGGCATACGTGCACACACATACCAGCTCCTGTCATTCAAATGTAAATCCTATTAGCATTTTATTAACAAGAATCAAATTTTAATTTTTCCTCTTATCTTTCCACAGTCAAATAATCATGAAATTACATACTGATGATCCTCATTCCTTTAGAAGCCAAAATTCATTCAATCAATGTATTTTATTATTAAAGTATTGAATTGTTTTTTGAACATTAATGTATAGTAATAATGTGTTAACTCTCAATTACTGACTGAAAAAATTGATTATTCATAACACTTCATTCCTGAATAAGCAAAAAAGAGACCAGAGGGATTTGTGGTAAAAATTGCTTCATTTGCCAATAAGAGATAGTTATGGGATTTTAAAATTATTCTTTCTTTTCTACTTAAGGATCAAAGCATATTCTCTCTCTGCGGTGTATAAAAAAAGATAAACGCCAAAGAATACAGCTTGTAAAACTGCACTATGACAACCCACAGGGATAAATAAAAGCTTCAGAGATGATATCTGAATCCTATTAAAAGTTTATGTTAATCACTCGCATCACCATATTATATCCTCTGCTTTTATTTAAAAATAAAAGCCAAGATAATTGTAGCTGTAAAAGAGTTTGTAAAGTGTATGTTAAGTACTTTCTAAAGCAATGATTGCTTCTTTTGAGCGTCAATCTAAACTTGTATTCCCCCCTTACCAGTAAAGCAGTACCTGCTTTCTAAGGCGCACACAGCACACAGAGGTACTCTAGCAGAAAAGCACTCTATCACTATTAGTCTCAGTTTTTGTTGGAAAATTAAAACCTGATGCGAATCCCGTTTTTCAGTTTTAAGTTCATATGTAACATTAAAAACATATGGGTGCTTTTTCTCTTGAGTGAAACTCTTTCAAGATCAAGCTGAACAACTGAGACACATCTAGGCACAGCATGAATGAAGTACCATGAAGCTGGGCAGCCTAGCCCTGTGGTTTTCTTTGGAGTCAAGAACCAGAAACACAGATACATGACTACAGGGTGTACTGTGGATTGATAAATGTTACAAACAAATTAAGGACTTCATAACCCTGTGACAAGCCAGTGAGACTTTGAGAGGAAGCGGAAAGGAGAGGCAGAGAGCTATTTACTCAGGCTGAGAAACCACTAATGTTTCACAGTGTTTAGAGCCTGCTGGAGCCCCATTTCTAAGTTTAAGCTACACTTGGCTCTAGAAAAATGATTTATGATTTGGCATTTCTAGAATACTTCCTTTCTATTGCAGGCTTTATAAAAAGACTATTACTTACAGAAATTAAGGAACTTAATTTGTGAGTAAATGAGTAAGAAATTTGTGAGTAAGAAATTTTCAATCAAAATCCAAATATTAATCTCCCTAGAAATACAGAGTAGGCAAAATATTGCTTAGCATATTTCAAACATTTATCAGTTCAGTTCAGAAGTTCAGTCTGAGAAACAGTCGGACTCTTCGTGACTCCATGGACTGCAGCATGCCAGGCTTCCCCGTCCATTGCCAACCCTCGGAGCTTACTCAAACTCATGTTAATGATAAATTTATCCTTATAAAAATTCTCCCAAATTAGTCAGCCAGGTTAGAGAGCCTTTTGCAGATAGAAAAATTGTGGCTTACTGTCTACATGCCTTGTGCAAACATAGGAACAAAAAAGGATCCTTTTTCATGTTGTACAGAACTTATAGGAGAGATTGCTAGGTCTTACCCCAAATCCACGCTCCTCTTTCCTTCAGTAACAGACCCCAGCTTAGACTACATTCACCATCCTTCCTTGTTAAGGGTATGACCATGTGACTAAGTTCTACCCAATGCAAAGAACGTAGAATTGAAATGCTGACTAGGACTTCCTGGAAGTCTTATTTTAAAGGAAAGAAATGCATTTTTTCTTTGCCTTTTTCCTCCCTGCAGCCTTGAAAAGTCGATATAATGGCTGGATATTCAGTTGCTATTTGGTCAAAGGAGAGAAGCTAGTGCTGAGGAATGTTGTAGCTATTGCTGAGTCGCTAAGTGGTGTCTGACTCTCTGAAATCCAAAAAAGGGCCATGCCAGAGGACTGGCTGAGGGATGATGGAGAGAAAGAAATAAGCCTGGGTTCCTTCTGACATCCTGAGGCCAGCACCATAGCTCTGGACCACCTCCCTCTGGCTTTCTTTTACATCTTTTTTGTTTTGTTCAGTTGCTAAGTCATGTCTGACTCTTTGCTACCTCATAGACTGCAGCATGCCAGGCTTCCCTGTCCTTCACTATCTTCCTGAGTTTGCTCAAACTCATGTCCATTGAGTTGGTGATGCTATCTAACCATTTCAACCTTTACTTCCCTCTTCTCCTCTTGCCCTCCATCTTTCCCAGAATCAGGGTCTTTTCCAATGAGTTGGCTCTTCGCATCAGGTGGCCAAAGTATTGGAGTTTCAGCATCAGTCCTTTCAATGAATATTCAGGGTTGATTTCCTTTAGGATTGATTGGTTTGATCTACTTGCTGTCCAAGGGACTCTCAGGAGTCTTCTCCAGCACCACAGCTCAAAAGCATCAATTCTTTGGCACTCAGCTTTCTTTATGATGCAACTCTCACATCCACACTTGACTACTGGAAAAACCATAGCTTTGACTACACAGACCTTTCTCAGCAAAGCGATGACTCTTCTTTTACATCAGAGGAAAAAAAATGTTATGGTGTTTGAGCCACTGTAATTTTGATTATTTTGGGTATATGAAACTGAACCCAATCCTATTCCAAAAACAATCCTATCCAAATTAGCACAGAAAGCAGACCGTATTTCTACTGGGGAATGAAACTTAACAAAATAAGATAGAAATTTAAGGTTCTAATTGTAACAATCATGTTTCAATCATAGTTTCTCAAATAAACTACATATTATATGAGAAGAGTTTCACTGTATGTGATAATAAATATTTAATAGATGTGAATGCTGAAGAAGGAAATAAAGTTTTAAAAAATTTCTATAATTAGTGTTTCCCAAAGGAATGTTATTTTGGAAAAATTAATAACAAGAGCAAATAATAATGTTTATAGAAATATGACCCTAAATTTGGTGAACAAGGTTAAAAATACATAATCCTCTTTTCCTCAAAAGAGTTACTTTTTGAAAGATAATGAGGCACAAAAGTAGCATACAAAGCCACCCATTATTATGCAAACACTGCTTTGAGACAGAACACAAAGTGTTTTTATTGTGTTAAGATGGTCATGAATGTATTTTTGCTAATAAAATTGCAACTATGAATAGATGATACTTGATAAGACATAATATGATATTATGATAGTCTGTGGTTGAATCAGCTTTAGTTTCTCTCCCAACAAATTTTATGTTATTCAGATGGAACATTTGCATAGGAAAGCATTTTACTTAGGAAAACACTGGAGGAGACAATCCATTCTATGTGGGAACAATGGCTTTATAACAGTGCTTGATCAGGAGGCATTAGGAACCTTGCCTTGAAAGCCATTATCAAATTTATCTAGAAAACCCAATGCTGTATCATAAAATAACCAGCGACTGAAGCAATCCTTACCTGCTTACTATACCGATTTGCCCCTGCTTTCAGGAGACAGCAATGAATATCAGATACTGAAGGATAGAAGAGTTGAAAGACACAGGCAATTCAAAGAAAATGATGCCAAAAACTCCATATTGCCAGAAAAATTTTAAACAAACTTGCATTCTACTTTGGAGTAATTTTTTCTTTTTTCTATTTCCAAGGAAATTTTAATTTCCTTTGATTCTCAACCAGCTCTGCCAATAGTAAAGATTTTCCTTATGTTGTCAAACGATCAATTCAAACTTGAAATCAATCACCACTTCTTTTACTCCTAAAGCAAGGTACCTTATGATATATAATAATATAAGCTCACCTGAAGGAGGTGAGTTACAGATTTATGTCATTCTTTTAACAATCAGTTATGGAATGAAATCCAACCGTCTGTCTTCAGTTGTCCTGTTCTGTTCAAATCTTCATAATTTTAAATAAAGAAGAGTAATACTAATCAATAAGATTCATTTACCAATGACTACACTCCTGGAACACAGTATAGCTACTCGATAAATGACAGCTGTTGCTATAATGTCTCTCTTGAAACAAAATACTTTCATTTTATTCTCATCTTAACATTTGTGTTAAGCTTCTAAATCCACAAAAATTATAACACTATACTATAAAAGGGAGGGTCCAACATGTAGCTCAGATAGTAAAGAATCTGCCTGCGATGCAGGAGACCCAGGTTCAACCTCTGGTTCGGGAAGATCCTCTGGAGAAGGGAATGGCAATCCCTCCAGTATTTTTGCCTGGAAAATCCTATGGACAGAGAAGCCTGGCAGGCCATAGTCTATGGGGTCTCAAAGAGTCGACATAACTGAAAAACTAATAATAACACTATCTAGACCGCTCCTTTTATTTTATAAAATACTGACTTTAAATGTCCCTGAGAGATTAAAATTTTACTGATTTTCTCTGTCTTCCCATACTCAGGAGAAGGAACAGAATCACTTGCCATAACAGAGGATTACTAAGAGACTGCTATTATTAACAGTAAATTCCTCTCCTAGAAAAGCTCTCAAAGTATGCTCTGAGAAAGACCATCACCATCTGCATCAGGACCACGGAGGCTTGTAAACTGCAGATTCCTGGGTCCTGCTCAAGACTACTGAAGCAGAATCTTGCTGTGAGGCCTAAGAACCTGCATTTTTATGATAAGCACCATTGCCTTAAAATCAAATCCAAATTCCTTAAGCTAAAAACCTATTCCTCCTTATCCTCTTTTCAGAATAACTGGGAAACACTAAGTCTCCAAGCTGTGTTTCCTTCAAGACCAGAAAGCTGTCTTTCCGCTCTCTGCATTTGTAAGCTAGCTGCAGTTCAACTTTGCTTCTTTGGTTTCCCTCTTTCTCACTTCTTTGACATCTATGTACAGTTTCCTCCCAAACTTTCTCAACCTCTCAATGACCAGCAAAACAGTGAATGTACATCAATGAGCAATGACTATATTGGAGGATGAGTTCATGGAATCTATACTCTACCCTGAGTTCCTGTATAGACACCTGTTCCATGGTAACTTAAAAAAAAAAAAAAATGACAATTTTGGACATGTTTTAGTTTCCATGGGTAAATTCTGTTTCATGCACTGCATTTTGGGAATCTTCCCAACTCTTCTCAGTGAAATTCCGTTTCTGAATTAACTATGTAACACTGAACATCAATTTTTCACCCAAGTACGAAAGCCATCCAAATTTGTGTCAGGCATGAATTCTAGGAATATGCTTACTCTGCTCTAAATTCTGGACACCATTAAAGATCCAGAAGATACCAGGTTAGGCTGAGAGCACAGCATTCTCCCCAGAAGCAATTACTCCTTAATTCTCAACCAGCAGATGCAGGAAGCACTTAAGGGTGTACGATTAAGCCAGGCAGCTCTCCTCTCCTATGCTTGTGCCAGCGCCCAGTCAGCACTTCATACCTGCCCAGCCAGTGTAAACAGTGCTATCCCGAGGGTCTGCTGACTTCAGGCCTCTCTCCATTTGCTGAAGAAGCTCTCGAATCTTATTGTTCAAGCGTTGTGAAAACTCAGGAGTCAGCTGTAGATAGTAAAGGGAAAACAAGTATCAAAAAATATATGCCATTTGGTGTCCTAGACTATAGGCTGTTAGAAATAGGAGGGTGCTTCATTTCCTTTCAAGCTGCAGTTTTTTTGCCTGAGAGAACGGGACAATTACTTTATTCTTAAACAACAAGGATGAATTAACAAAATGTAAAAGGTCTACTGTATTTTCTTACTCAAGTGAGGAAATATTTTTGATGTAACTTAAATGTTTTACATAAAAATTTTAATCCAATATTAGACTGCCAGTGATAAACAGGATCACAGTAATTTCCATTCACTAGGAATCATCTATTACTTATATCAATATTTCTTTTTATAATAAAAACCATTTTATTAAACTTAAGCATAAAACAGAAGATATTTGCTGTTTTCAAGCAACTGGATTTTCAGTATTCAGATGCAATGTTAATTCCCTAAAGAAATACTAATTGCTTCTGTTGTTTAAAAAATGATAATTATTTATAAAAAAATCCATTTAGAAAAAAATGTATAAACATTAAAAAAAAAACTGTAGAAGTAGCATAAGAAAAGCTAAATAAATTCACAGATATTAGGAGCCTTCAGCAGAGTGGAAAGAGCACTGGATCAAGACACAAAAACCCACGCCCAGCACAGTGCCTGGCAGGCTACGGGCCTCACAAATATCGCTCAGTGAATGAGCCAGGCCACATCCTTGTCTGCTATTAGCTGAGTGACCACGCTCAACCTGTAACTTCTTTATGCTTCAGCTGCCTTGTAAGTCAGGATAATAACACCTGACTACCAATGTCAAAGGTGCACTGAGGACCAAATGAGACCGTGGGTCTCATACCCTTTGCCTTCAGGGATTCAAATGCTGACATTTTTACTATTTTAAGCAATCCAATGGTCTATAAAAATATTTTGGCTATAGACTGAAAACACACTAAGACTGGGGTGTGGAGTTGGTGATATCCATATAAAGGACCATAGGTGAAGGGCAAATGGTGAGGGTTACCAAAAAGTTATGTTATTTGTTCTAATAACTGGAAAACATTTAGAAAGTTCTGGATACATTGAATCATGAAGCGTCTTAAAAGGTCAGTTTAATATATACCTCTATTTTTAGTAATCTGCTCTGATTCTCAGATTTGGATTTCACCAAGCAGTAAAATAGTGAAATAATGTTGGGGAACATTACAAAGGTACAAACATTTCATCACATAAGGATGGTAAAAACATATGTAACAATGACCTGCAGGCATCATAACCTCATTTTTTTAAAAAAGGGCATTTTTAAAAAATGTAGGAAGGCAGTAGGAAAAAAAATGTAGGAAAGGCAGTATCAGAATTATTACTGGTAATAAAAGACATTAAATTTTACTGATAACTTAAGGCAAATCATCTAATAAGGCAAATCAGATGATCAACCATATCTGGGTTATTTATTCTAAAGCATCACTATGATCCCTTATTTCACACTCTGAGGAAGAAACCACATTGTTCGACGGACACATTCGCATCATTTAACAATGTCTGCCAAGATGTTAAGATTTTAACAAGCCTTAAAAATACATTTAGTAAGATAAAATATACTTCAGTATTAATATAAAAGGCCTATAAATCTTAACTAGATAGAAGCGTGCATCTACATAAGAACATGTCATATTCTGTTCGTAGATCATGGATAATTTATCATCTTGCCTGACCTTACTGTAAGCGACAAAGAATAATGAGAATGCCTCAGCCTCAAGAACGGACATTACCTTCTATTTGGCACATAATTGCATTTAATAAAAGCGACCTGCCTAAGAATATTGATTGCTTGTGGCAGACCAAAAAATTATTCAAATCTAGCAATAATATGAAGAGTTTCTAAAAGCCCTTTTTCAATAGATGCCAGAAAACAGAGCAGTTTCTTATTGAAATATTCGCATTAACAAGTTAAGGAGGACAGATCTCTAGGGTCTGTTCCTTAGTGTTCAACATTAAACAATTTTAGAAGTGGGAGGAGGACTGTCCAAAAACCATGTGACAGGCAATAAATTACACTATTATTTTGGGGCCAGAGTTCAAATTTATGAGTATTGTTTTTTTTCTCCCTTAGATACAGACTTAAATTTGTAATTAGCATTTACTTTATAAACATCCTAAACAGCGAGCTACGTTCCATTGAAGGGTTCTGTCATTAGGATGTATATTCAACTGTTCTCTTTGCCAAGAAACATGAAGCTTCAGATCTTCCTCCAAAAAGACAAGACAAGACAAGACAAATGGTTCAGCTTCAAGATCTGCAGAGCTAGTCAGAACACAGGTCCAAAAAGCCAAAAGGAAGCCATCTGGCTTCAAGGTAATGATTAGAAGCTTTGTTTCAGCAGTTAATTCTGGTCTTAAAAGAATATTGATTCCAGCTCCATATACACTTAGGCAGCCCTCTATCTTACAACTCTCTGCCATCTCTTTCATTCCTCCTACTTGCACTATTCAAGTTAAACTACAATGCTAAGTTTTTTAAGGAAAGAATCAACAGAATTACTGAAAGTTCACTTGGCAGATATGGAATCTCTAAGGCCCTTCAATCACAAGCAAAATGCTTTTTGTATGGCTGATGAGCCTAGAAGAAATTAGCTGGTAAAATCTGAAAATGTGTGCACATTTAAAGAGATCACTCTTCCCACTTAACACTTAAGATTTCTCGAGTAGGTGTATATTCTCTTAACAATTATGTTCACAGGCATGAGAAAACACAGGCCTCTGGAATCTCAAACCCAGGTTCTCTTTGTAACCTTACAGTGACTTGTGAGGTGCCCATCAGTTTAGCTGACCACTTTCATGTATTCATTTATTTATTTATTTTCCAGTTGTGGGGTTGAGTGGAAATGGGACAAAGATTTCAGGCCTCTGTCCCAAACCTCTCTTAGCAGCTGCAGTTTAAAGATGTCTTCATTGCATTCTGGTTTACTCTCGTCCTCATCCTGCCCGTACTCCAGTTCAATCATAAAACAGTAACACTGCGCATGTGAAAAGCCAGCAGGATTTCTCACCTCTCTTAAAAAACAAACCAAAATGATAAAAAAAAAAAAAAAAAAAAGGCAAGATCACACAGTAAATTGCAGAGCTGCCAATTTTTATAATTTAAATATCAATGACTGAAGTTATTTCAATGATCAATTTCTATTACAAATATTATCAACAACTTCTTATATAAGTTCAACATGTTAGAGCTCAAACTATTTTAATAGGTACTTTATATATTTAAAGTATTTTATATGTTTATACTGAAATTATGTATTTTTAAAAAAGGGATGGTCATCCCTTTCTTTCAGGCAAAATCGAACTTCTTTCCAAACACTGGGGTTTGGAGGTAGGGATGGAGGCAGATATTTCCCAAACTCACCCTCCCAGCAGAATCAAAGTAGCCTTCGGCCAGGGATTTGTTATAATCAGCATAAGGATTCGGGAAGGCCCTTTGCGCCATGATGCCAGAAACGAGCCTGCAGAACAGGGGAAAAAGAGAATCTACGTTGAGATACGGGCCAAGGCCGCGTTGCGAAGGCGGAGGCCAGCGCCCGGGGAACACCTTCCTTCCAGTCCCTCGGCCACTGCGCGGTCCTGGCGGTTCGAGTGGACCCCTGGCCCCCGGCGGCCCAGCCGTCAGGGTGTGGCACCTCCGCAAAAGGGCTGCCAGGGCTCCCAACCCACCGCGACGAAGGGGTTCCGTTTTGCACCCCACGTTCGCACTCTTGGGATTTCAAGCAACTGCTCGTGCACGGTCCCAAAGCCCTGTACGGCCTCTGGCCACTCACCCCGCCGCCTCCGGACAAAAACTGAAGCGACGCTTTCACTGCCCACTTCCTGCCAGCTGGACCAATCAGAGCCTTCGCCAATCCGGAGGCCCGCCCCTGTCTCATTTTCAGTTTGTTAAAGAGACAGAAGTGTTGTTTCTAAAGGGTGGGGCAGGTGATTTAATTCCCGGAGAGCTGGAGAGGGAACATATCTTAGAGTAATGTGCAACTGTGGGCAATGTTTCCTACCCTTATTCTCCTTTAAATTAAAAAAAAAATCAAGTAAGCTAATTCAAGTCCAGATGATTCGTAAGAATTCTTTTTTTTTTTTTTGTAATTTAGAGAAGAAAACTGAGTTCTGAACACATTCATAGTCCTACTGCTAGGACTGAAGGACTGAATAAAATTGAGGAGGATTATGTCTCTCCAGAGATTTGCCAAGCTTTTTTTTTTTTTCTTAAACAAACAAAAAATGTAATAAAACACCGTCATCACTCTTAGTGACAAAGATCTTTGGAGATAATTTATGATAATTTAACCTCAAAGGCACTCAGTCAATGTGAGTGGCCAATGGCCAGGGATCACATGGCAGCTGCTGAAACTTAAAGGAAAATAACATGAAAGCACAAATCACAACTCTTAAGAACTTTAATCTGCTCCTTTAGTTTAAATTAGACCATAATACTGTATATCCAAGCCCTTTAAAAAGATAACAGTGTCCGATAGAGCAAGACGTAACATTCAATTCATAACATTCAATTTCAATGTTTAACAGTCTCTAGTATTTGAAAAATTTTGCTTTCATTTAAATCACACCTGGTACACATTAGGTCCATTCTGTTGCTCAGAGAATTTTGAATTTCAGTTCAATGATCAAAAATAGTCATTTTCTCTTCTCTTTCCTTCCTTATGTTTCAGTGAAGGTCCCTAGCCCCAAACCTCTTGTGGAAGCTCAATCCCCAGCCCACCCCCACCTTGGCCTAAGCTTGTTCCTCTGTGGCTGTCATCCCGAAGTCTCCTCCTGCCCTTGCTCTGGCTCAGTTTGTTCTTTTGAACCACTGCCCTACTAGGATACTTGTTAGCTCCTTCATCAAATTCATGAAAATTTAGTAGAAGCCCTCAGTGAATCTTAAATTGGAACTCCTCTTATTATAATAGATGAGTATGTGGAGGAGCAACTTGTAAGAGGAAAGAAATGGAATGAGAGCCATTTTCAGTTGTTTTTCTTTAATTATTTAAGGCTCACTACCAGTTTATCCTATTCACAGTCTTTGAGAGATTAAAATCAGAGTGATATTTATGTGTACTCATGACTACTAGAGGAGTCGGGCTTCCCAGGTGGCTCAGTGGTAAAGAATCCACCTGCCAATGCAGAAGACTAGGAATCTATCTCTGGGTCGGGAAGAGTCCCCTGGAGAAGGAAATGGCAACCCACCAGTATTCTTGCCTGGGAAATCCCATGGACAGAGGAGCCTCGTGAGCCCCAGTGCATGGGGTTGCAAGAGAGTCAGACACAACTTAGCTGCTGAGAAGAAGGAAGGCATCAAAGAACAGTAAATTGTGCTTGAGCAGAAATGAAAGAAGAGTGGAAGGAGGATGCAGGGAGAGAAAGTAGAAGAGGAAGGTGGGAAAGAAGAAAGAAACATTTTAGTCAGCTTGAAAGGTAGCCTCTCAACCAAAGAAAGGAGTAGATAATGTGAGACAGTGTAGGGGCCCTCATGCTCACATTATTGACATTTTGGAAGGGATGACTCTTTGTTGTGGAAGCTATCCTGTTCACTGTAGTGTACTTAGCAGCATCCCTGTCCCCTGCCCATTAGACGACAGTAGTACCTTGTCACTGAGTAGTGATACTAACAATGTTTTCAGACTTTGCCAAATGCCAAGTATCCCTGGGGAAAGAGAAGTACAAAATTGACCCTGGTTGTAAACCACTGAAACTCATGAAAGATGATATTCTATTTCAATTTTTCCCTTAATTTCCTTTTCTCACTCATTTTTCTCCTTCAGGAGGCAATCACAACATTATATTTACTTTAGATAATATTTGGAAAATATGTCAGGGGTTGTGTACGTATGCATTTTTAATAAGTGGGGTAGTGCTATAAATAACAACTTGTGTTTTATATCTATTCATGTTGCTCTATGTATACTTGGTTGTTTTAGATACCTGTATCAGTTCAGTTCAGTCATTTAATCCTGTCCGACTCTTTGCGACCCCATGAACTGCAGCACGCCAGGCCTCCCTGTCCATCACCAACTCCTGGAGTTCACTCAGACTCACGTCCATTGAGTCGGTGATGCCATCCAGCCATCTCATCCTCTGTCGTCCCCTTCTCCTCCTGCCCCCAATCCCTCCCAGCATCAGAGTCTTTACCAATGACTCAACTCTTCGCATGAAGTGGCCAAAGTATTGGAGTTTCAGCTTCAGCATCAGTCCTTCCAAAGAACACCCAGGACTGATCTCCTTCAGAATGGACTGGTTGGATCTCCTTGCAGTCCAAGGGACTCTCAAGATTCTTCTCCAACACCACAGTTCAAAAGCATCAATTCTTTGGCGCTCAGCTTTCTTCACAGTCCAACTCGCACATCCATACGTGACCAGTGGAAAAACCATAGCCTTGACTAGACGGACCTTTGTTGGCAAAGTAATGTCTCTGCTTCTGAATATGCTGTCTAGGTTGGTCATAACTTTCCTTCCAAGGAGTAAGCATCTATTAATTTCATGACTGCAATCGCCATCTGCAGTGATTTTGGAGCCCCCCAAAATAAAGTCAACCACTGTTTCCACTGTTTCCCCTGTTTCCCCATCTATTTGCCATGAAGTGATGAGACTGGATGCCATGATCTTTGTTTTCTGAATGTTGAGCTTTAAAGCCAACTTTTTCACTCTCCTCTTTCACTTTCATCAAGAGGCTTTTTAGTTCCTCTTCACTGTCTGCCATAAGGGTGGTGTCATCTGCATATCTCAGGTTATTGATATTTCTCCTGGGAATCTTGATTCCAGCTTGTGTTTCTTCCAGCCCAGCGTTTCTCATGATGTTCTCTGCATATAAGTTAAACAAGCAGGGTGACAATATACAGCCTTGACGTACTCCTTTCCCTATTTGAAACCAGTCTGTTGTTCCATGCCCAGTTCTAACTGTTGCTTCCTGACCTGCATACAGGTTTTTTATGACATGTCTCCAACTCATCTTACTTATCCTTTCCCTCAAGGATAAGCATTGATTCTAACTTCCGTATCACAAATAATACAGCCAGGAATATCCAAGCACTTGTGCTTAAAAGGATCTGGTTGTGATTTTTTTCTGAGATAGGTACCGTAAATGGATTTCTAGATCATAGGATGTCTTCATACTTAATTTTCCCAGTACTGTTAGATTGCTCTTCAGAACTAATGGACAAGTTTATATTCCCTCCAACAGTATCTAATAGCTTCTGACATTCCCATGTCCTCTCCAAGACTTGATATTATCTAGTATTCTGTTTTTGCAATTCCAATGGGCAATGTGGAATCTCATTGATTGTTAAACTTTCAGGATTTTTATTGCTAATAGTGTTGAGTTCTTTGTATACTTGTTAGACAATCTGACCTTTCCCTAAGATTTACCTACCTGCATATTTTACCCATTTTTCTTTGGGCATTGTATTATTTTCTTGTTGATTTACAGCAGCTGTTTTTTGTTTTTGTTTTGTTTTTTTGGATGGAGGGAGAGTTTATTCCAGTTATTAATTCCTTTGGCTTTAGATGTTACAGATATCTTCTCATCTGTTAACTTTTTCTAAGATTTTCTCCATTGAATCAAAATTCTTCATTTGAATGAAGGCAAACCAATTCAACTTTAACATTGTAATTTCAGGATTAACTTCATGCTCAAAAAGTCTTTATCCATTCTTAAGTTTCAAAGGTGACTTACATTTTATTTTATTAGCTTTTTACTTTTTTTTTTTTTTTAGTTTTTTACTTTTATGTTTAGGTCTTTAATCTCTCTGGAGTTAAGTTATGAATATAGTGTAAAGCCTGGATCCAAAATTATTTTGGAAGGGTATAGAATTGTTTTGAAAGTTCAGATATAGTCAAAGCAGGACAAGTCCTCTCTTTGTTAATCAGAAAAAACCAAAGATTGGAATGACTAGAAATCAAATAGAACTCATGTGTCTTGTTTTAGAAGCAACCCAAAGAATTTCTCCTTGATTCTGACTCAGAAGAAAAGTGATTGACACTGACATACTGTATAACCTTCTGGGGTGGCCATAACAGAGTACAATCAGACAGGTTGGTTTAAACAACAGGAATTATCATCTCAGAGTTCTGAGATTGGAAATCCAAGACAGTGTTCCAGCAGGCTTGATCTCTCCTGAATCCTCTCTCCTTCCGTGCACATGGTTGTTTTCTCCTGTGTCTTAACGTGGTATTCTCTCTGTAAGTGTCTGCGAACAAATCTTCTCTTGTTATAAGAACACCAGTCATACTGGATTAGGACCCACCCCATGACCTCATTTCACCTTAATTATCTCCTTGAAAAGCCTACATCTCCAAATTTAGCCATGTGCTTAGGTACTGGGATTCAGGAATTCAACAAATGAATTTGGGGAAACACAATTCAACCCATAATGGTGCTTACGTTTTCATATATGGCAATGGTGTCTGCTCACACAGACCACAGCCTTGTCTAACTCAGTGAAACTAAGCCATGCCGTGTGGCGCCACCCAAGACGGGCGGGTCATGGTGGAGAGGTCTGACAGAATGTGGTCCACTGGAGAAGGGAATGGTAAACCGCTTCAGTATTCTTGCCTTGAGAACCCCATGAACAGTATGAAAAGGAAAAATGATAGGATACTGAAAGAGGAACTCCCCAGTTCGGTAGATGCCCAATATGCTACTGGAGATCAGTGGAGGAATAACTCCAGAAAGAATGAAGGAATGGAGCCAAAGCAAAAACAATACCCAGCTGTGCATGTGACTGGTGATAGAAGCAAGGTCTGATGCTGTAAAGAGCAATATTGCATAGGAACCTGGAGTATTAGGTTCATTAATCAAGGCAAATTGGAAGTAGTCAAAAGGAGATGGCAAGAGTGAACATTGACATTCTAGGAATCAGTGGACTAAAATGGACTGGAAGGGGTGAATTTAACTCAGATGATCATTATATATACTCCTGTGGGCAGGAATCCCTTAGAAGAAATGGAATAGCCATCAAACAAAAGAGTTTGAAATGCAGTACTTGGATGCAATCTCAAAAATGACAGGATGATTTCTGTTCCAAGGCGGACCATTCAATATCACAGCAATCCAAGTCTATGCCCCAACCAGTAACGCTGAAGAAGCTGAAGTTGAACAGTTCTATGAAGACCTACAAGACCTTTTAGAACTAACACCCAAAAAAGATGTCCTTTTCATTATAGGGGACTGAAATGCAAAAGTAGGAAGTCAAGAAACACCTGAGGTAACAGGCAAATTTGGCCTTGGAATACGGAATGAAGCAGGGCAAAGGCTAATAGAGTTTTGACAAGAGAACGCACTGGTCATAGCAACACCCTCTTCCAACAACACAAGAGAAGACTCTACACATGGACATCACCAGACGGTCAACACCGAAATCAGATTGATTATATTCTTTGCAGCCAAAGATGGAGAAGCTCTACATAGTCAGCAAAAACAAGACTGGGAGCTGACTGTGGCTCAGATCATGAACTCCTTATTGCCAAATTCAGACTTAAATTGAAGAAAGTAGGGAAAACCATTAGACCATTCAGGTATGAGCTAAATCAAATTCCTTATGATTATACAGTGGCAGTGAGAAATAGATTTAAAGGACTAGATCTGATAGATAGAGTGCCTGATGAACTATGGACGGAGGTTCGTGACATTGTACAGGAGACAAGGATCAAGACCATCCCCATGGAAAAGACATGCAAAAAAGCAAAATGCCTGTCTGGGGAGGCCTTACAAATAGCTGTGAAAAGAAGAGAAGCGAAAAGCAAAGGAGAAAAGGAAAGATATAAGCATCTGAATGCAGAGTTCCAAAGAACAGCAAGGAGAGATAAGAAAGCCTTCCTCAGTGATCAGTGCAAAGAAATAGAGGAAAACAACAGAATGAGAAAGACTAGAGATGTCTTCAAGAAAATTAGAGATACCAAGGGAACATTTCATGCAAAGATGGGCTTGATAAAGGACAGAAATAGTATGGACCTAACAGAAGCAGAAGATATTAAGAAGAACTGGCAAGAATACACGGAAGAACTGTGCAAAAAAGATCTTCACGACCCAGATAATCACAATGGTGTGATCACTCACCTAGAGCCAGACATCCTGGAATGTGAAGTCAAGTGGGCCTTAGGAAGCATCACTAGGAACAAAGCTAGTAGGGGTGATGGAATTCCATTTGAGCTATTTCAAACCGTGAAAGATGCTGTGAAAGTGCTGCACTCAATATGTCAGCAAATTTGGAAAACTCAGCAATGGCCACAGGACTGGAAAAGGTCAGTTTTCATTCCAATCCCAAAGAAAGGCAATGCCAAAGAGTGCTCAAACTACTGCACAATTGCACTCATCTCACATGCTAGTAAAGTAATGCTTACAATTCTCCAAGCCAGGCATCAGCAATACGTGAACCGTGAACTTCCAGATGTTCAAGCTGGTTTTAGAAAAGGCAGAGGAACCAGAGATCAAATTGCCAATATTGGCTGGATCATTGAAAAATCAAGAGAGTTCCAGAAGAACATCTATTTCTGCTTTATTGACTATGCCAAAGCCTTTGACTGTGTGGATCACAATAAACTGTGGAAAATTCTGAAGGAGATGGGAATACCAGACCACCTGACCTGCCTCTTGAGAAACCTATATGCAGGTCAGGAAGCAACAGTTAGAACTGGACATGGAACAACAGACTGGTTCCAATTGCAAAAGGTGTACGTCAAGGCTGTATATTGTCACCCTGCTTTTTAAACTTATATGTAGAGAACATCATGAGAAACGCTGGGCTGGAAGAAACACAAGCTGGAATCAAGATTGCCGGGAGAAATATCAATAACCTCAGATATGCAGATGACACCACCCTTATGGCAGAAAGTGAAGAGGAACTAAAAAACCTCTTGATGAAAGTGAAAGAGGAGAGTGAAAAAGTTGGCTTTAAAGCTCAACATTCAGAAAACAAAGATCATGGCATCCGGTTCCATCACTTCATGGGAAATAGATGGGAAACAGGGGAAACAGTGTCAGACTTTATTTTTTGGAGCTCCAAAATCACTGCAGATGGTGATTGCAGCCATGAAATTAAAAGACGCTTACTCCTTGGAAGGAAAGTTATGACCAACCTAGATGGCATATTCAAAAGCAGAGATATTACTTTGCCAACAAAGGTCCGTCTAGTCAAGGCTATGGTTTTTCCTGTGGTCATGTATGGATGTGAGAGTTGGACTGTGAAGAAAGCTGAGCACCGAAGAATTGATGCTTTTGAACTGTGGTGTTGGAGAAGACTCTTGAGAGTCCCTTGGACTGCAAGGAGATCCAATTAGTCAAAGGAGATCAGTCCTGGGTATTCTTTGGATGGACTGATGCTGAAGCTGAAGCTCCAATACTTTGGCCACCTCATGTTAAGAGCTGACATTGAAAAAGACCTTGATGGTGGGAGGGATTGGGGGCAGGAGGAAAAGGGGACAACAGAGGATGAAATGGCTGGATGGCATCACCAACTCGATGGACATTAGTTTGGGTGAACTCCGGGAGTTGGTGATGGACAGGGAGGCCTGGTGTGCTGCAATTCATGGGTTTGCAAAGAGTTGGACATGACTGAGTGACTGGACTGAACTGACTGGTGTCTGCATACATCTGTGGTTAATACCGGAATTATTCAAGGACCATACATTTTTGATAAATTTAGATTTTAAAAAAAATCATTATAGTGTTCTTTCTCTTAATTTGTGAATCTGTTTTGTGTGGACCCTTAGGGAACAGTTATTGTATTATTTCCTTTAAAAAAGAATACCTCTAGAAATCTGGGAAGTTATATTATTGAGAAAACATGTATCATCAGTCAGCTCCTTAGTTGTCTTCTAAGATCTTAATTTCAAAATGCTATGATGTGTATTAGGGTGAACACTAAGTTACAGTTATAAAGAGGCTTAAAAACACAATCACTGACATAACTAGAAATTTATTTTTCTCTTACCTGAGAGTAGCTTAGCTCATTGTAGCCATTTATCATCTTAGGTTCCTTCTTGTTTTTTCCACCATTAATGAGCTATCCTCACCTGCAGGATCCATGCTGGCCATAGGCATGTCTCTTCCAGGTTGTGGGAAGGTCAGGAAAACAGAGAAGTACCCATCCGATGCCTTCACCCTCAGCAGGAAGTGGAACCAATCACTTCCCACAGTATTCCATCTGTGAGAATCCAGGCACATGGCTACCTCCAGCTGCCTGGGTGGTTGTGGGATGAAGTCCTTTGCTGAGCTGCTAAATGCCCACCTAGAATAAAAGAAAGGGAAGACTCGCTGTGGTGGACAGTTGATCTTCAGTGCAGAATGGAAATTCTAGTTATTGATACTCTGTGTCTCCCATCAAAGGGGCAACATGCTTAAATTTCTGTGGTGTTCCCTTTTCCTCTGACCTCCTAGCAACCACATCATCTGTGTTTCCTGCTGCATATTCCCTTGAACTTTCTGGGTCATTGACTGGGTCACTGACTTATGATAGAAGACAAATTGTAAGACTCCATATCTTTTTTTTTCTAGAAGATTCTCCCCTCTCAAAACAAAACAGGTTGAAACATATGCACAAAATCAGGCAAATGGCTATGAATTTTTTTTTTTTACTTTTCTCCTAAGTATCATCTGTTCTGTGGAGAGTACCCTATTTTCATTTCAGCTCAAAGAAGTATAAAGCAAGCATTATCTAAGTTGGAGTTTAATATCACTATGCTATTGGTTTAACATCCATCTGGGACTGTGTAATATTAAAACAATTTTCTATTTTATTTACAGTACAGAATCCATGGATTGACAGGAACTATATTGCCAGAGGAGGAAACAAGAACATAAACAGTCATACACCACATGCACTACGGTACACTTTTAATTTCCCAGAGATAGTATTTCCTAAGGTAGCATTTCCTCCCTCCCTTGTCGGGAGTGTTGTTAGTGTGCTGTCAGATTCTTTTCTCTAAATGTACCTGCTGGGTGAGAACTGCTATTATGTGAGACAGATGTGCTGGGGTTTCCTTGTGAGATTAAAGACTACGTATAGAAAGTTGATAAAAAAGTACAAACATTTAAACTGTCTTTTCCTCTCTACACTTCACATTTGAGAAGGGATCTTGATCAACAGTGTTAGTTCATGTCTTTACAAGCAAAATAAAAAAGAGGTTTTCTCTGTTATTGTTGAACCCCTACTGGTTGTTAAAATTATGCAGATCTCCATTTTTCTATATGCTTAATATGCATAAGGAAGGTAGAAATGAGCAGCCTTCTGATGACAATGAATCATTAATCAGGCGGTTTATATTTGCTTCCATCCCCACTCAAGCATGTAAAACTCACCTATGGAATGAAATGATTTATTACCAAAGCCTTGGAAAATGTTGTCCCATTTCAAGGTGTTCTTTTGGCATCTCTGGCAGTCCTGCTTCCCAACAGAGAGACACTCTGGTTCATACAGTCCTTCATTTTAAGCTCCAGAATTGCCTCACAGCAGGTACTTTTCAATCATCTAAAAGAGAAACTTCACAATTTCCCGACTTGCCTGGTAGCCACGTTACTTGTACTTCATCTTTCCTTTGTATTTGCCATAAGAGGTGACAGTTCAGATGGATCAGGGAGTAACTATGTGAGTAGATTAGTTTATAAAAAGAGATGGGAGAAACTGCTACTTCAGGGTATATGAACTTTGCTGTACAACTTACAGATTTAGAAGGAAACTTCCAGAATTCAGCGGGGTGCACCTGGAATGATCACAACATTGTTAATCAGCTATAATCCAATATAAAATAAAAAGTAAACAACAATTCAGCTGATTTGCCCTGCCACTGCCACGTGGGGTTATCTGGAACTGACCACATTGCTGGTCAACCAGTGGCTTTGGTCCAGAGAAGAGCTGCAGTCCGGGGATGGGCTGGCTCCTTCACCACTGTCACAACATCTGGGTTGAACCTTGAAGCCTAGATCCAAAGCTGCTCTTTGGAAGTGGCTGAGAAAGCCAGGGGCAAATTCTCAGGCAGGTTTCCTGACCCCTGAGGGACAGGACTTGGAGCCTAAGGAGTTACTTTTCCCCCAGGTAATTGCAAATTCTAGAGCAATTGATACAATTATGTCACCTTGCTGCTGCTGCTGCTGCTAAGTCACTTCAGTTGTGTCTGACTCTGGAACTTATTAAAAATGCAGCTTTTCTCACTTTACTGCCAGAGACTGATTCAGGAGTTTGGGGTTGAATCTGCATTTTAAAAAAATGAGTTCTTGATAGATTCTCTTGCAGACTAAAATTTGAAAAATGCTGGAAAGAAAGAGGGAGGAAGAATAGAAAAACTATGGTTCTAAATGGTAACAATTAGACTGAAATTTTGTGAGTTATCATATTCTCCAATTTATATTCGATATATCATAACACTAAAGTATTTCCTGAGGCTATTGTTAAAAAACAGAAAAACAACACCCACTAACTCCCTTAAAAAATAAAACAGAAAGGAAAAAGAAATGTCCGTTCATTTTAACCTAATACAAACTGCACTTAGAGGGAGCTATTTCACCCTAGAACCTTCCAGATCATAACTTCTTTTGACAGCCAATTAGGATTTTAAACATCTTTGATGGTGTTAGTGGTAAAGAATCTTCCTGCTGATGCAGTAGACACAGGTTTGATCCCTGGGTCAAGATGATTTCCTGGAGGAGGAAATGGCAACCCACTCCAGTATTCTTGCCTGGAGGATCCCATGGATAGAGGAGCCTGGTGGGCTACAGTCCATGGGGTCACAAAGAGTCAGATATAACTGAGCAACTGAGTACACACACGTATTTCCAGAAGTTCTTTCTTAGATCTAACCTACATATTTCTCAACCAGAAGTTTAAGCATGTCTTGAGCAAGATGGAGAACAACTTGTCAGGACAAGTCTTTTTGAAACTTTAGCTTGTTTTTCTTCAGGCAGCATTTTACATAATTGCGCTTTACACCTTTTCATATTGGGGCTAACTAAGAGCTCTTTAATAAAGCCCTGACTCATCAAGCTGGGAACCAGGCAGGTAGTGCTGAAGGGAGCAGGAGGTTGCTGCCGCTCATAAACCTGCTGGAGCATTTGGTGTTGCTGATAGGGCTATAAAAAGGCCAAGGAAGAGAGACTGGTCCACAGTCCCATTCTAATAATAATATCTACTGTATACAAAACCTTTATACTGTGTGCTGGGAACTTTACTGGGCTTCCCTGGCAGCTCAGAAGGTAAAGTATCTGCCTGCAATGCAGGAGACCTGGCTTTGATCCCTGAATCAGGAAGATACCCTGGAGAAAGGAATGGCGACCCGGTATTCTTGGGGCTTCCCTTGAGTTTCCTTTGATACTTGGAACAGTCTTGTGAGTTGTCACTACTATTAATGTCCCGCTTTTGCAGATGAGGGAGATGAAACTTACAAAGTGAAGACACTTTCCCAAGGCCATCATGGAGCAAGGGGTGGTCCTAGACCTTTCACTTGGAGAACCACTATGCTCCCACATGATCCCTGTCCTTGGACTCGGGCAGCTCTAGCCCTCAGCGCTTCCACCCTTGCCCTCTGCTGACATTAGGGCTCCAGTGCTGCCCCTCAGCTACTCATTATCCCTGCCATTCCTTAAAAATTCCTATTTATTCTTCCTGCTCCAAATCTGTTTTTCTCTTGCTTTGAATTTGTTGTTCAGTTGCTCAGTCATCTCTGACTCTTTGTGACCTCATGGATTGTAGCATGCCAGGCTTCCCTCTCCTTTACCATCTCCTGGAGCTTGCTCAAATTCATGTCCATTGAGTTCATGATGCCATCCAACCATCTCATCCTCTGTCATCCCCTTCTCCTCCTGCCTTTTATCTTTCCCAGCATCAGGGTCTTTTCTAATGAGCTGGCTTTTCATATCAGGTGGCCACAGTATTGGCGCTTCAGCTTTAGCATCAGTCCTTCCAATGAATATTCAGGGTTGATTTCCTTTAGGATTGACTGGTTGGATCTCCTTGCTGTCCAAGGGATTCGAGTCTTCTCCAATACCACAGTTAGAAAGCATCAATTCTTTGGTACTCAGCCTTTTTTATGTTTCAACTCTCATATCCATACATGGCTATTGGAAAAACCTACTGCTTTTTAATATGCTGTCTAGGTTTGTCACAGCTTTACTTCCAAGGAGCAAATGTCTTAATTTCATGGCTGCAGTCACCATCTGCAGTGGTTTTGGAGCCCAAGAAACTAAAGTCTGTCACTGTTTCCATTGTTCCCCCATCCATTTGCCATGAAGTGATGGGACCGGATGCCATGATCTTCGTTTTTTGAATGTTGAGTTTCAAACCAGTTTTTTCACTCCCTTCTTTCACCTTCTTTAGGAGGCTCTTTATTTCCTCTTTGCTTTATGCCATAAGGGTGGTGTTATCTGCATATCTGAGGTTATTGATATTTCTCCTGGCAATCTTAATTCCAGCTTGTGCTACATCAAGCCTGGCATTTCACATGATGTACTCTGCATATAAGTTAAATAAGCAGGGTGACAATATACAACCTTGATGTACTTCTTTCCCAATTTTGAACCAGTCTGCTGTTCCATGTCCTGTTCTAACTGTTGCTTCTTGACCTGCATACAGGTTGCTTAGAAGGAAGGTAAGGTGCTTTGAATATTTGAGTTCAAATAAACTGATACAGATGTACGTGGTGGGAGGTAAAATTTTACACTTGCCTGCAAAAATCACATTTTATCTGTTTCCGTGTAGTTGATTTGTACTCAGCCTGCCTGGGGGTAGGGGGTGGGGACTGGTAAAGGGCTGGACCTCTATAATGCTTCCAAATTATATTCTCTGATACATTTGGGTTGGCTCTTTTGTTTATTCATTCACCTCTTTACTTTTCAAATAGGTGTTTCAAGTAGATGTTTTTGGAACATCTATTGTTTCCTAGGTTTTGGGAATAGAAAACTAACCAGTGTGGTGTTTTACCTAAAGTATCAGTCTAGTAAGAAGATGAACAAGTAAAGAGATGAGTGCAATCTGCATATAGGTTATCCTGTAAGATGTGCAGGCACCTATGGGAACTCATAGGAGAGGCACCTAACCCCACCTGGGGCAGCCTGGGAGGTTTCCTGGCAGGTGATACCTGAACTGAGTCTGGAAGGAAGTGTAACAATGAGCTAAATAAAAATCAGCAGGGGTGATCATTTCAGTCTAGAATGGTTGCATTTCCTATACTATATACATATGGAATTGTATCATATGTACTCTGCCTTTTTTTTTCACCCAAAATAATTGTTTTAAGATTTATCCACATTGAAAATATCAATATCTTTTTTTTTTATGTTCAGTTTTATTCTAGTCTGTGGATATACCACAATTTGCTTCTTCATTCATCTCCTCATTTCAGTTCAGTTGCTCAGTTGTGTCCGACTCTTTGCGACCCCATGAACCCCAGCACGCCAGGCCTCTCTGTCCATCAGCAACTCCTGGAGCCCGTCCAAATCCATGTCCATCCAGTTGGTGATGCCATCCAACCATCTCATCCTCTGTCATCCCCTTCTCCTCCTGCCCTCAGCATCAGGGTCTTTTCCAATGAGTCAGGTGGCCAAAGTATTGAAGTTTCAGCTTCAGCATCAGTCCTTCCAATGAACATCCAAGACTGGTCTCCTTTGGGATGGACTGGTTGGATCTCCTTGCAGTCCAAGGGACTCTCAAGAGTCTTCTCCAACACCACAGTTCAAAAGCATCAATTCTTTGGCACTCAGCTTTCTTTATAGTACAACTCTCACATCCATACATGACTACTGGAAAAACCATAGCCTTGACTAGATGGACCTTTGTTGGCAAAGTAATGTCTCTGCTTTTGAATATGCTATCTAGGTTGGTCATAACTTTCCTTCCAAGGAGTAAGCATCTTTTAATTTCATGCTGCAATCACCATCTGCAGTGATTTTGGAGCCCAGAAAAATAAAGTCTGTCACTGTTTCCACTGTTTCCCCATCTATTTCCCATGAAGTGATGGGACCAGATGCCATGATCTTCATTTTCTGTATGTTGAGCTTTAAGCCAACTTTTTAACTCTCCTCTTAAACTTTCATCAAGAGGCTCTTTAGTTCTTCACTTTCTGCCATAAGGGTGGTATCATCTGCATATCTGAAGTTATCAATATTTCTCCCAGCAATCTTCATTCCAGCTTGTGCTTCTTCCAGCCCAGCATTTCTCATGATGTACTCTGCATATAAGCCTTGATGTACTCCTTTTCCAATTGGAACCAATCAGTTGTTCCATGTCCAATTCTAATTGTTGTTTCCTGACCTGCATACAGGTTTCTCAAGAGGCAGGTCAGGTGGTTTGGTATTCCCATCTCTTTAAGAATCTTCCACAGTTTATTGTGATCCACACAGTCAAAGGCTTTGGTATAGTCAATAAAGCAGAAGTAGACGTTTTTCTGCAACTCTCTTGCCTTTTTGATGATCCAACAGACATTGGCAAATTTGATCCCTGATTCCTCTGCCTTTTCTAAAACTAGCTTGAACATCTGGAAGTTCACTGTTCATGTATTGCTGAAGCCTGGCTTGGAGAATTTTAAGCATTACTTTACTAGCATGTGAGATGAGTGTAATTCTTCATGAACATTTATTTGGGCTATTTCCAGTTATTTTCTATTTACAAATGAAGGTGCTAGGGGCATGTACAAGTCTTTATAAGAGTACACTCTTTTTGTTTCTCTTGGCTTAAACCTTAAGAATGGAATGACTGTGTAGAATGTAAGTGAAAGTGAAAGTTGCTCAGTCTTTGTGACCCCATGGACTATATAGTCCATGGAATTTTCCAGGCCAGAATACTGGAGTGGTAGCCTCTTCCTGGAGAAGGGAATCTTCCAAACCCAGGGATTGAACCCAGGTCTTCCACATTGCAGGTGGATTTAGCAGCTGAGCCACAAGGGAAGCTGAAGAATCCTGGAGTGGGTAGCTTATCCCTTCTCCAGCAGATCTTCCTGACTAAGAATTGAACCAAGGTCTCCTGCATTGCAGGCAGATTCTTTTCCAAATGAGCTATCAGGGAAGCCCAGTATGTGTTTGATGTTTAGAAATGAATTAACTGTGTACTAAAATGACTGTACCATTTCACATTGCCACCATCTGTGTATGAGCATTCCAGTTCCTCCACATATTCACTGACACATAGTGTATTCAGTCCCTTTAGTTTTAGCCATCCTAGTGGGTTTGTAGTAGTTTCTCATTATTGTTTTAATTTTCATTCCTCTAGTTACTAACACTATTGAACGTCTTTTCATATGCTTTTCTGCAAACCATGTACCTTTTTTTGATGATGTGTCTATTCAAATCCTTTGCCCCTCTTTTTATTAGGGTGTTTATTTTCTTAGTAGTTTTGAGACTTCTTTATATATTCTGGACACATGTCCTTTATCAGATATGTGATTTGCAAATGTTTTCTCCAAAGCTGTGACTTGTCTTTTCTTTTACTTAACAGTGTCTTTGAAGAACATCTAATGACTGGTTATTTGCATGCATGCTAAATTGATTCAGTCATGGCCTATTCTTTGCGATTCTGTGGCTTTTAGCTGGCCAGGCTCCTCTGTTCACGGAATTCTCCAGGCAAGAATACTGGAGTGGGTTGGCTTACCCTTCTCCAGGTGATCTTCCCAACCCAGGGATTGAACCTGTGTATCTTCCATCTCCTGTATTGGCAGGCAGGTTCTTTACTGCTTGTGATACCTGAAAAACTGACTGGTTATTTGGGGGAGCACAAATGCCCAGAACCCTTGCTTTAATCTGGGATGACCCTGAAGTGACCTCTTAGATCCAGAGCTACCAATGGGATGAGTGGGGGCTTCTATTGTGACTACATTATGGGTCAGCTTCTCCATCTGCTCAATCTGCCTTCTCTCTTCTTCACAGCCCTTATTCCAAAGGATACCTTACAATAACCTCCTACATGCAAGTTTTTCTCTGAGTCAGTTTCCAGGAACCACGCCTAAAGCAGGACCTGTGTCTGCTTTTGCTTGCTATAAATCTTTACTCTGTAATGGAATCCTACCCTTTTGTTGTTGCTCAGTCACTAAGTCATGTCTGACTCTTTGTGTCCCCCTGGACTGCAGCACACACACAAAAATGTACATTGAAGAACATTTTGGTCCCTAGTTACAATTTCTGGAAATCAAGTCTTACACAAGAATATTCATAACCTTCTCCTGCATTCTTATTTCCTTAAAGAATCTATACATTACTTTAACAGAAGGATCTACTGAACCATGTGCCACTCTACTTGCCTCTCATGTGGCTCTAGCTGTAGTGCCCCTTTCTCCAAACCTCCTTCCTGCCAGACTATTGTCACTTTTCTGACCACAGCCATTTAGGTCTTCAGTAGTGGGATTTATGTTCTGGTGTCCTACAACTAGCCATGTTGCAAATCATGCATGGATTTTATGATACAACAGATTCAATCTGAGTCATCAGAATCTTGTGGCAGCTCCATAATGCATACATGGGAGTGGCTCAGGAAGCTGTGTGATGTGGTGAAGCACAGAATGAGGTTGTCTGAACCTGCATTTGCAAAACCCTTTACCGAGGAAAGAAAAAGCATCAATTGTTTGTAAGAAGAAATGAGAGATGAGGGAGGTGGTGGAAATTATACTAATGTTCCTCCAAGCCACGTCTTGACACTGGCATTCTTTGAATGACTTGCTCTCTTTATGTTTCTCTTGTGTGTGTGTGTTCAGATGTATCCAACTGTTTGTGACCCCATGGGCTGTAGCCTGCCAGGCTTCACTGTCCATGGGATTTTTCAAGCAAGAATACCAGACTGGGCTGCCATTACCTACTCCAGGGGATCTTTCCAATCCAGGGATCAAACCTGCGTCTCCTGCATTGCAGGGAGATTATTTACCACTGATACCATCAGGGAAGTCAAGTTTATCTTGGATTTTGTTTATTACATTTTGATGCACCGCCCCCACCCTCCCACTCCTTTTATAAAAGCTAAGTTTGGTTTCTGTTTTTTTAGTTTTCTTTCCCCCACAATTTGTATTTCCTCGTTCAAGTGTTTGGATAGTAAATTTACCTTTACACATGTCTTTGCTCCCAGCCATATGTATCAATTTGCAAAAAGCCAAATAGAGAATAGTTTAGCATCAGTGAAATGTCAAGAATATGCCCCGAAGGCACCAATGCAATACTGGAGTTTCAAGTTTTAAGAATGGAATTAGGCCAGTAAATCAGTTTTCTTGCCTGTGTCAGGGGCCGTAGGGATATGTCCTAGTTCTTTAAAAAAAAAAAAAAGAAAGAAAAAGCAACTGAAACTTACTCAGTATAACTCATGGGTCTGTACTGGGGACCTGTGGGAACCTTTGGACTTGAAACTAATTGAATCTACATTGAAATAGCCTTTTTCTTTCTTTATTAAATATCTGATTTGCTCGACAACTTTTTACTTTGGCTTGCTTGCATTATTCTTTTTTTGCTGCACAAATTGGCTGTTCTCCAAGGTTGAAAGAGAAGAGAGAAACAGAAAAGAGAAAATCGGGACGGAATCTTACTGTTGGTTAGATCGTAGGCAGAACCTTTCCTTTCATGTTGGAGTAAAAGATACACCTCCTCTGGTTTAAATGGGAGATCAACTAGTTGTCAATAGATAGTGGTATTATAATGTCTCTACTGCCATAGTGGAAGCAAAAACATTCTTTCTGTTTGAAAAGTGAAGAAGGATGACAAAATATGTCTGGGCCCATCATCCTCATTCAGACTCTTATCATAAAATCCCTGCTTCTCATTGCAGACTGAATTGCTCATGACACTTTTTTTTTCCAGGGCTTGACAGATTGTGGTTTTTCTAGCAGTCTTATTATTAGCCTGCTGTCTGTTTTGTCTGTACACTTCTCGTGCCCTGATGTGGTCCTGATTGGTTTGTGCCCATTGGAACCATTGCCTTAAATATTAAGGGCACACTGTGGGCAGAAATAAACCAGTTAGTGACTGCACAAATTCTACCCACCTTTCAGACAATAACTGAAAGATCTCTTTTGGGAAATTAATGTTTCCTTTGGGAACTGGGGGTTAAAAGCTCATGTTTACATCTGTTCCTACATCCTCTTTCTGACTCAAACCAGTCAATCCTTAAGGAAATCAAGCTTGAGTATTCATGGGAAGGGCTGATGCTGAAGGTGAAGCTCCAATACTTTGGCCACCTGATGCAAAGAACTGACTCACTAGAAAAGACCCTGATGCTGGGAAAGATTGAAGGCAGGAGGAGAAGGTTATGACAGAGGATGAGATGGTTGTGCTAGCAGATAAGTATGGACATGAGTTTGGACATAAGTTTGAGCAAACTCCAAGAGATGGTGAAAAACAGGAAAGCCTGGTGTGCTGCAGTTCGTGGGGTAGCAGAGTCTGACATGACTTAGTGACTGAACAACAACAATAGCAACAACATAGTGATTCATTTTTTATTTATAATTGCAATTAATAGCTAGAAAAATAACAGAAAGTTTAATTTTCTATGTTCTATAGGGGAAAAAAGTGAATAAATTTGCCCAAGTAGGTTTACTGAGATTTTCCTAGCAAACCTGAAAGAAATCTTTGTGGACTACAGATTCATATTTTCATGAATATCCCTCTAATCTTTACTTTCATACAAATCTTTGAAATTCAAGATATAATAGATTATTAATAAATATTTGTTCATTAGACAGCTTAGCAAGAAAATTATTATTTTAGCATTTGAATGTGAGCTAGACTTCAAATGTATAGATGATGAGTAAATTTGGGGGAGGCTTGGATTACTGCAAACAGCCCCAGAAGGAACTCTTTAGTTTGATTTACCATTTAGGACTGAAGAATATTTAGCCCAGGATTTAAAGGGGAAGTGGTCCTCCCTTCACTCTTTGTACCCAGGATTGGTTTGACTTGAGGGGTAAGGTATTCAACCGTGGCTGAATTTGCTTTAAATTTCTGGCTAGAGAACTTTCAGAGGACAGAGTGCATCTCCTGTTGGGTGCAGTATGGATGGGTGTGTTGGTACTGTATCACCCCTGACACATGTCAGGAATGAACACTTTTCCCTGCACACTGACTCCACATGAGTGGATCAACCCAGAAAGAAGGCTGCTCCACTTTTCATGTGAGCAGGAGAGAAACTTCCTTTCCCTGGCCTACTTAACTGCTAGCACTTTGACATTTTTCAATGCGGAGGTCATGGGAGCAAGTGAATAAATATTAGATAAGGAGCCGTCAAAGATATGGAAATCTAGTTTAAGCCAAATATCATAAAATGGGGAGACAGAGCCATAAACCAGTTACAGGACCTTGATCATACTAGCTTTTCCTTTTTCTGTCCTAATAGTGAAAGACAGGAAGGAAGGAAAGAGGGAAGGGAAGAAGGAAGACAGGAAAAGAAGAGGAAGAAAGAGAAAGAGAGGAAGAAAATTTAACTTTATATATAGTCTTGCTTCAGTTAAAGAGTGATCTAACTGTGATCAGCATTCTCTGGGTTGTGTTATTAGCACATAACAATGTTATCAGCATCGTGGTGCTCTGAACAACGTTTAGGAAACTTCTTAGAACTGGAGCCTTATTGCTAGTAGTATTCTCAAAGATTGTGGGAGCGTATGTATGTATACAGACTTACCTCTGACCCAGAAACTGTCTGCAATATAGATTCAGTTCAGTTGCTCAGTTGTGTCCGACTCTTTGCAACCCCATGTACTGCAGCAACACCAGGCTTCCCTGTCTATCACCAACTCCCCAAACTTGCTCAAACTCATGTCCATTGAGCTGGTGACACCATCCAACCATCTCATCCTCTGTCATCCCCTTCTCCTCCACCTTAATCTTTCCCAGCATTAGGTCTTTTCCAATGAGTCAGCTCTTCACATCAGGTGGCCAAAGTATTGGAGTTTCAGCTTCAACATCAGTCCTTCCAATGAACACCCAGGACTGATCTCCTTTAGGATGGACTGGTCGGATCTCCTTGAGGTCCAAGGGACTCTCAAGAGTCTTCTCCAACACCACAGTTCAAAAGCATCAATTCTTTGGTGCTCACCTTTCTTTACAGTCCAACTCTCACATCTGTACATGACTACTAGAAAAACCATAGCCTTGACTAGATGGACCTTTGTTGGCAAAGTAATGTCTCTGCTTTTGAATATGCTGTCCATGTTGGTCATAACTTTCCTTCCAAGGAGTAAATGTCTTTTAATTTCACGGCTGTGGTCACCATCTGCAGTGATTTTGGAGGCCCCCAAAATAAAGTCTGACACTGTTTCCACTGCTTCCCCATCTATTTGCCATGAAGTGATGGGACCAGATGCCGTGATCTTCGTTTTCTGAATGTTGAGTTTTAAGTCAAATTTTCACTCTCCTTGTTCACTTTCATCAAGAGGCTCTTTAATTCTTCTTCACTTTCTGCCATAAGGGTGGTGTCATCTGCATATCTGAGGTTATTGATATTTCTCCCGGTAATCTTGATTCCAGCTTGTGCTTCTTCCAGCCCAGCGTTTTTTAATGATGAACACTGTATAGAAGTTAAATAAGCAGGGTGACAATATACAGCCTTGACGTATTCCTTTTCCTATTTGGAACCAGTCTGTTGTTCCATGTCCAGTTAGAACTCTTGCTTCGTGACCTGCATATAGGTTTCTTAAGAGGGAGGTCAGGTGGTCTGGTATTCCCATCTCCTTCAGAATTTTCCACAGTTTATTGTGATCCACACAGTCAAAGGTTTTGGCATAGTCAATAAAGCAGAAATAGATGTTTTCCTGGAACTCTCTTGCTTTTTCCATGATCCAGCGGATGTTGGCAATTTGATCTCTGGTTCCTCTGCCTTTTCTAAAACCAGCTTGAACATCTGGAAGTTCACGGTTCATGTATTGCTGAAGCCTGGCTTGGAGAATTCTGAGCATTACTTTGCTAGCGTGTGAGATGAGTGCAATTGTGCAGTAGTTTGAGAGTTCTTTGGCATTGCCTTTCTTAGGGATTGGAATGAAAACCGACTTTTTCTAGTCCTGTGGCCACTGTTGAGTTTTCCAAATTTGCTGACAAATTGAGTGCAGCACTTTCACAGCATCATCTTTTAGGATTTGTAATAGCTCAACTAGAATTACATCACCTCCACTAGCTTTGTTTGTGGTGATGCTTCCTAAGGCCCACTTGACTTCACATTCCAGGATGTCTGGCTCTAGGTGAGTGATCACACTGTCGTGATTATCTGAGTTGTGAACATCTTTTTGGTATAGTTCTTCCATGTATTCTTGTCTCCTCTTCTTAATATCTTTTCCTTCTGTTAGGTCCATACCATTTCTGTCCTTTATTGAGCCCATATTTGCATGAAATGTTCCCTTGGTATCTCTAATTTTCTTGAAGAGATCTCTAGTCTTCCCCATTCTATTGTTTTCCTCTATTTCTTTGCATTGATCACTGAGGAAGGCTTTCTTATCTCTTCTTGCTATTCTTTGGAAGTCTGCATTCAGATGTTTATATCTTTCCTTTTCTCCTTTGCTTTTCGCTTCTCTTCTTTTCACAGCTATTTCTAAGGCCTCCTCAGACAGCCATTTTGCTTTTTTGCATTTTCTTTTTTTTTTTATCTTGGGGATGGTCTTGCTCCCTGTCTCCTGTACAGTGTCACAAACCTCCATCCATAGTTCATCAGGCACTCTGAATATCAGATCTAGCTCCTTAAATCTATATCTCACTTCTACTGTATAATTGTAAGAGATTTGATTTAGGTCATACCTGAATGGTCTAGTGGTGTGCCCTACTTTCTTCAATTTAAGTCTGAATTTGGCAATAAGGAGTTCATGATCTGAGCCACAGTCAGCTCCTGGTCTTGTTTTTCCTGATTGTATACAGCTTCTCGATCTTTGGCTGCAAAGAATATAATCAATCTGATTTTGGTGTTGACCATCTGGTGATGTCCATGTGTAGAGTCGTCTCTTGTGTTGTTGGAAGAGGGTGTTTGCTATGACCAGTGCATTCTCCTGGCCAAACTCTATTAGCCTTTGCCCTGCTTCATTGTGTACTCCAAGGCCAAATTTACCTGTTACTCCAGGTGTTTCTTGACTTCCTACTTTTGCATTCCAGTCCCCTACAATGAAAAGGATATTGTTTTTGAGTATTAGTTCTAAAAGATCTTGTAGGTCTTCATAGAACCGTTCAACTTCAGCTTCTTCAGCATTTCTGGTCAGGGCAGACTTGGATTACCGTGATATTGAATGGTTTGCCTTGGAAATGAACAAAGATCATTCTGTCGTTTTTCAGATTGCATTCAAGTACTGCATTTCAGACTCTTTTGTTGACTATGATGGCTACTCCATTTCTTCTAAGGGATTCTTGACCACAGTTGTAGATATAATGGTCATCTGAGTTAAATTCACCCATTCCAGTCCATTTTACTTCGCTGGTTCCTAGAATGTCAATGTTCACTCTTGCCATCTCCTGTTTGACCACTTCCAATTTGCTTGATTCCTGGACCTGACATTCCAGGTATTAGACCTTGCTTCTATCACCCATCACATCCACAGCTGGGTATTGTTTTTGCTTTGGCTCCATCCCTTCATTCTTTCTGGAGTTATTTCTCCACTGATCTCCAGTAGCATATTGGGCATCTACTGACCTGGGGAGTTCATCTTTCAGTGTCCTATCTCTTTGCCTTTTCATACTGTTCATGGGGTTCTTAAGGCAGGAATACTGAAGTGGTTCCTTCTCTAGTGGACCTCATTTTGTCAGAACTCTCTACCATGACCTGTCCTTCTTGGGTGGCCATACACAGCATGGCTTAGTTTCATTGAGTTAGACAAGCTGTGGTCCATGTGATCAGATTGGCTAATTTTCTGTGATTATAGTTTCAGTCTCTCTGCCCTCTGATGCCCTCTTTCAGTGCCTACCGTCTTAGTGGGGTTTCTCTTACCTTGGACTTGGAGTATCTCTTCATGGCTACTCCAGCAAAGTGCAGCCGCTGCTCCTGACCTTGGATGCGGGGTATCTCCTCTCAGCCTCTCTGGCGCTGTACAGCCACAACCTTCAGATCTAGTTATATAGTTTAATGACCTACAGCTTTTCCTTTTTGTTTGTTTGCCTTTTGCTTTTTACATATAGAGGAAGTAGAGGTTCCAAGATGTTATTGCTATAGTCCTCTAGCAAATCACTAGAGATCTCAGAAATAGGATGACTACAATGAATGACAGTTTTTCCTTTTTTAAAGAAATGCAAGCACAAGCATTTACTATCACTGACACTTGATCATATGCAGAAAATAACTTTAATGTGTTGTTTGAATAAAGCATAAAGGCTATCTGCCTTCTTTATTCTACCTCAAAGCCCAGAGGGTAGAAGAGAATCTATTTTGTTACTTGCCTGCCTTGCTAATATGAATTTTAGGATGATATACTTGGACAATGTGGTAACAGTACACAAAGTTCTGATTACAATGAAAGGATAGGTTTATTTCAGGGGTTCTTAAGTTTTTTTGTGTGTGTGCTATGACTGCTTTGGCAGTCTGGTGAAGCTTGTCATTCCTCCTCAGCATAATGTTTTAAAATGCACAATATAAAATACACAGGATTTTTACCACACTGAAATAGTTATCAAAATAATTAAAAATTCTGATATAGTAATACATGTTTCTTATTTATGCATTAAATAGCACAATCTAATTGCTGGCCCAATAATCATCATAAACTTAGTCAAGTCGCTCAGTCGTGTCTGATTCTTTGCGACCCCATGGACTGTAGCCTACCAGGTTCCTCCTTTCATGGGATTTTCCAGGCAAGAATACTGGAGTGGATTGCCATTTCCTTCTCCAGGAGATCTTCCTGACCCAGGGATTGAACCTGGGTCTCCCACATTGTAGGCAGACACTTTTATCGTCTGAGCCACCAGGGAAGTCACAATCATAAACTTAAAGTAGTAACATATACAGTATTTCAACATATCTGGAAAAATTGCAAGGAGAAATAGAAACATCAGTCATTTCTATCTATAACAAGGTTACAAATGCTGCTGATACTATGGTGATTTGGGACCTGCATTTATATTTGAATGAAATACTAAATTTCAATCAAGTGTTAGTTAAAATAAATTATGTAGTTGAATTAAAAACTCAAGTTCATGAATCCTTTGAATTCTGTCCCTGGGCCCCTTTCTGTGGGTTCACGATGAAGAAACTTTGGGTTTCTAAGTCAGCTTTCATCACCTGCTTCTCTGAATGATATTCAAATAGGTGTCCCCAATAGATTTTCAAATAGGGAGCAAACTGGAAGCTTCACTGGAGGAGAACTGATTGCAGTTAGCAGAGGACTGCAGTCAGAGCACAGACTGAGTGAACCCTAGATCAAATTAGAAACTGATGAGATTTTCTTTTTAGTTTTTTCTGCCCATTCACTGTTCTTTCTACTAATCTTCCTCTAAGTCAGGTGCTCACTGCTTCTGAGTGATATGATCCATTCAGTTAGCTGTAATTGTAAGTGCTTTAGTTTTAATGGACATATTAACCATGAAATTAAAAGACGCTTGTCCCTTGGAAGAAAAGCTATGACCAATCTAGACAGCATATTAAAAAAGCAGAGACACTACTTTGCCAACAAAGGTCTGTCTAGTCAAAGCTATGGTTTTTCCAGTGGTCATGTATGGATGTGAAAGTTGGACTATAAAGAAAGCTGAGCACTGAAGAATTGATGCTTTTGAACTGTGGTGTTGGAGAAGACTCTTGAGAGTCCCTTGGACTGCAAGGAGATCCAATCAGTCCATCCTAAAGGAGATTAGTCCTGGGTGTTCATTGGAAGGACTGATGTTGAAGCTGAAACTCCAATACTTTGGCCACCTGATGAGAACAGACTCATTGGAAAAGACCCTGTTGCTAGGAAAGATTGAAGGCAGAAGGAGAAGGCGAAGACAGAGGATGAGATGGTTGGATGGCATCACCAACTTGATGGGCATTAGACTGAGTAGGCTCTTGGTTCTACTTATCCTGGCAGTAACATTTCCCTAGGGGCAGGCAAATACTCCCTCAAGTTGAACATCTTATTTGCAGTGGTGTCATTTGAGGTAATAGTCATTTGTACATTGTAGAGGAATGATTTTATTCATATGAGTGAACAGATAGGTTAACAAAGCTGTCTGAGGTTGTAACAGGGTTCAAAAGCTATTTTCAGGACATCCATCATGGCCGTGATGTGGAATGCTGAACCACTAACAGTCTATTAGGTTATAAGTACCTTGAAAACCAGGGCTAAAACCTTGTGTATGTATAATATAGATAACGATGAGAACGTAACGAGAGCCTGCAGTACAGCACAGGGAACGACTTGGGCTCTATGGTGACCCAAACAGGATGGAATCCCCAAAAGAAGGGATGTATGTACATGTATGGCTGATTCACTTTGCTGTACAGCAGAAACTGACACAGTGGTATACAGCAACTGTGGTCCAATTAAAAAAAATAAAGGCAAATTGATGGAGAACACAAAGCATTTATATTATTTTTCAAAAATAATGATTTTGTCACTAAAATGCCCTCTTATACCAAATACCATGTATTTATTTGAGTAGGTCTTATATAGGTTCTTCACCCAAACACATGTATACCTGTGGCGGATTCATTTTGATATTTGGCAAAACCAATACAATATTGTAAAGTTTAAAAACAAAAACAAACAAAAAAACTTGTGTAAACCAGGCCCATTTCAACACAGAGTCGAGAAGTACACTTCACCTCTAAGTTTTAAAGGTGATGCGGTGTTTGTTACTGTTATGTAGCACAGAGAAAATATTTAAGCAATCACAATAAATGAATTTCATAAAAAAGAATTAAAGTGAGTTTTGTGCTATTTTATTCTAAATGTGTTTTCTTTATTACCTAACTTGTCTAACTATAAAATGGCTTTGACATCTTGGAAGAAATGATCACGTAAGTGCAAACACACTTTTTAAAGAGTTGACATCTTATGAGCTTTAGGTGAAGGCATTCTTTTAAATTTGTTGTTTTAATTATGTTCTCAAGCTCTCCTACTCTTGTAGTGAGCTTGGTTTTGTTTTATGGTTCACTGCAGTATGCACTGAATTTGTTTTGGAGCCACAGGAGAGAGGAAGATACGGAAGACAGTGGAAGTTGCTGTCTTGCTGGACCTCTGCTTGGCTCACTGTCTAGAGTGTACATCACAGGCCCCAGTGATGCTTAATAGCATAAAGCAGTGGTTTTCAGCCCTGGCTGCATGTTAAAATAATTTGAAAATCTTTTAAAACATACCGATTGAGTCAGAACCTCTGGTAGTGGGACTTTGTCTTTGGTATGCACTAGAATATGCTAGGTGATTCTAATGCACAGGCAGTTGCTGAGAATTATTGGCAAAACAGATGTAAATATCAGTCCTTGAATTCAAGTGGTCAAGAAACTGAACTCAAATTATTTTTTGTTGCTAATTTCAAGTTTGCTATTAACCTCAGTCTTTCTTACGGTTTACTTATCCTCTCCTCCACACAGTTCAATGTTGTTAAATAGCACAAAATTGGAAGATCAGAGGAGCCTCTTTATTTGTCGGTCATCTGTCCTGTGAGGTTACCATTGGGTGTCCACTCTCCGCATGACGCTTGGGGTCAAGTGGTGTCGGAGCACTGGTGTCAGAGCTCGGAGCACCGGTGTCAGAGCTTGGAGCACCGGTGTCAGAGCTTGGAGCACTGGTGTCAGAGCTTGGAGCACCGGTGTCAGAGCTTGGAGCACTGGTGTGTGTCTTTCCATGTTGTGCTTTGTCCAGGCACCAGGACTAGGGCTGAGGGAGTGGTACCAAATTCACTTATCACATAAATCACATTTTAATGAAACATTTACAAAACATAAATTAATGCAAAAAATCCATGATGAACAATATATCAAAATTTTAAAGAAAGATAGGAGCTATATACCCTCCATCATCAGGCATTCTTGTGGGAAATATAGCCTCTCTAGCAACACTGCATTTTTTTCCTGCCTTCTAGTTGAGGAACTCTCATTTAATCCAAGAAAAGTCCTTTTGCCATCATGCTGGCATATTTGGCTTGCATATTTGATCTTTTCGAAAATATTTCCTCTTATCCCTGTCTCCAAAATGGATTTAGACGTTTGGAAGCAAAGTATATAAAGAAAGGTATTAGTGGGAGACTTTGAATTTTTTTCCATTTGCTACACCTCTCTTTGTCGCTGAACATTTAATACATTACCCAAGGTATGTGTGTGTGTAGTTTGTGGTGTGTGTGTGGGGGGCAGGGGGGAGAAAGTATCATAAGTTCTTTTCTTTCTTTCTCTCTTTCTCCCTTTTTTCCTTCCTTTCTTTCTTCTTTCTTCCTTTCTCTCGCTCTTTCTTTCCTCTCATTCAATAAAAACAAATTGCAGAGACGTGAATGGATCCAGACACTATCACACAGAATGAAATAAGTCAGAAAGAGAAAGACAAAAACTGCATATTAATGCATGTATGTGGAATCTAGAAAAATGGTAAAGGTGGTCTAATTTGCAAGGCAGAAATAGAGAAACAGATGTGGAAAACAAACCTATGGATAGCAAGCGGGGAGGGAGGAGTAAGATGAATTGGAAGGTTGTACACTGCTATGTACACTGCTATGTATACTATAGATAACGATGAGAACATAACGAGAGCCTGCAGTACAGCGCAGGGAACGACTTGGGCTCTATGGTGACCTAAACGGGACGGAATCCCAAAGAGAAGGGATGCATGTACACATATGGCTGATTCACTTTGCTGTACAGCGGAAACTGACACAGTGGTATACAGCAACTGTGGTCCAATTAAAAAAAATAAAGGCAAATTGATGGAGAACACAAAGCATTTGTATTATTTTTCAAAAATAATGATTTTGTCACTAAAATGCCCTGTCTCTTATACCAAATACCAAGTATTTCTTTGAGTAGGTCTTATATAGGTTCTTCACCCAAAATTTCAACCCAGCAGGGCGCTTCCAATGCACTAGAAGCATCCTTGGCATGTGCTTCCATCTTAGATGTACACGAGAGGATGCTCAAATTTCCCACTCCACATTTTACTATTTGAAAAATTAAAAAAACCCATGTGTGTCTCCCTGGTGGCTCAGATGGCAAAGAATCTGCTTGCAGTGCAGGAGACCCAGATCCAATCCCTGAGTTGGGAAGATCCCCTGGAGAAGGGAATGACTACCCACTTCAATATCCTTGCCTGGAGAATTCCATGGACAGAGGATCCTGGCGAGCTACAGTCCATGGTGTCAACGGAGTGACTAACTGAGCGACTAACACAAGGTTAGGTGTATGTTTCTGTCTCTAGAGCCCTTTGGGGAAAGAAATCCTCCATCCATCTCTCAGAACTTTGTGGTCGAGGAAGAACCATCATCTTGTTGTCAATATTTCCTGTCTCTGTTCCCTGGTCTTTGTGAATAAAATATTCTTCCTCCTCTGGCCACATGGGTATTAAGAGCCACACATGAGTTAACTCAGGCAAACAGCCTTCTCAAGGAGCCCCTGGAACATCCAACCATCAACAGCTCATCTGTCTTGGCTTTAAGTTTGACCCTGCTCTTTCTCCCACGTGCTCCACATCCATCTCTTCAGTAAAACTTATCAACTCTAACTCAGGATATACCCAGAATTCTTTTAGTTTTCACCAGTTCAACTGTCATGGTCCTGGTCCCAATCGGCATGATCTTCCCTCTGGATAACTGCAGTAGCTTCCTACCTGGTTGTGGGCAGGAGCTGCTAGTGCTTAAATAGGTGTATGTTCTTCCCTCCTTGGTTGGCACAGCATTGTCTACACGGCACCCAGGAGGAGCTGTAAGACTGGTTCTCATCACTGGTATGAGAGTGGATGTTGCCTGCCTCCTCAGGTGGAGGAGTGTGTGTCCTCCCCCACTCTTTCTCTTTCTACATTTCCCAGCTAAATGGAGAGAGGAACATTGCAGATCCGGGGGAGAACTGGGCCACAACGTGGGAAGCATTACCATGTGCCCGGAAGGAGGATCGAAATCATCACGTGAGCAAAAGATAAACCCATTGTGCTGACCAATGCTTGGCTCTGTGCCTTGTTTTCTCCGCAATACCTGTTCTGTCCACCTTGTTTAATTTTAATACTTAACGCCTATCTTTCTCTGCTCTATTTTTTCTTCCTAGCACTTATCACTATCTAATACTATATGTTATTGATTTACTTTATTTTCTGTCAAGGAATACCAAACAACTGATCTGTTTTTATCAAATTGGGAATGGGAATCTTTTTAACTGATCGTATTTCCTTCCCTCTCTTTTAAAAATTAGCTCTAATAAGCTCAGCAGAATTTGTGCAAGATCTAATTAAAGAACTGTGTACTAACCCTTCCTGACTTTGTCTTACTATTTGATCTTCATTCCCCTTCATTCTAATTTAAAATTATATCTACTTTTGTTCCAGATCTTTTTTGAAGTGGGGCAAGTTGTAGATAAGGAATTTATCTTTATACTTGTTCATACCAGCAAAGTTTGTGTACATATAGGTTTTTAAAAAGAAGTTTAATAAATATAATTAAATTGTTTTTTAAAATTCCCACATTCTATTTTTGGAGAAGTTTACACTTTTTTTTTTTTTATTGTAAAGAGGGTCTTTTCAAATGAATACAATCTTAATTTATATCAGCATACATTGATTTAGTTTGAACATTTTCGGGGCATATTTTAGGACAGGGGAGAGAAAAAATAAAAGAGCAAAACCAAGTCCCTCTAAGAGGAAGTCATGATTTCCGTATGGATGGTGCTCTTGCCTCCCCTTTAGCCCAACCCTTTGATCCTTCATAATGTCATGATTTTCACCTTCATCTAATAAGATCTCAAAATTTGAAAAGGGCCTTGATTTCCAACTCAGCTCCTTCAGAAACTGAATGAGGAAGGGTAATTCTTACTTCCTTGCCACACTTTAAAAGGAGGGGTTGGATTAGCTCAGCCATTCTCAAGGCTGGATTCAGCTTAAGTGACATGAAGAGCTTTTAAAAAATCCAGTTCCTCCTTGGAAATTCTGACTCATTTTATTTGAATGAATTGCTTTTTTTAAAGTTATTTTTTATTGCAGTAAGCATTTGGGCATGAGATCCGAACACTAGAATATTTTTTAAAGCCTCTCCATACCGTTCTTTTGTGCAGCCAGAGTCTAGACCGTTGGTCTCACTCATGTCTCTCCCAGCATTGACAGCTTGTGACTGGGTGAATAACTAGATCTTTCTTGTTCAGTTGCTTAGTCGTGTCCGACTTTTTGTGACCCCATAGACTGCAGCATGCCAGCCTTCCCTGTCTTTTACTGTTTCCCGGAGTTTGCTCAAACTCATGTCCATGATGCCATCCAACAATATCTGCCCTCAACCTTTCCCAGTATCAAGGTCTTTCCCAGTGAGTTAGCTCTTCGCATCAGGTGGCCAGAGTATTGGAGCTTCAGCTTCAGCATCAGTCCTTCCAACGAATATTCAGGGCTGATTTCTAACTCTGTGAAAAGTCAAATCAGAATCCCTAGGGATTTCTGTTGTCGCTTGGACGTAATATTATATACTGCCATTAGATGGCGTTAGCAACTCTAGGGACGGAGAAGATTCTGATTATTTTGGATTTTTGTTTTCCTTGTGTAGTATACTTGAGACACTGAGCTTAGGGAGCTTCATGGGGACATAACATGTTAGTTCCTTTCCCTGAGCTAGAGGCCCAGAGGTGCAGCTGTTTTCTTAGACAAGTTGATAGAGACTCATTAAATAAGCGTTCTGTCATCTGAAGAAAGTGAACCCCTGCATAAATATTAGCTCACATTTTTCTTATTATTTCCAGTGTGTGTGTGTGCTCCTTCTCTGTTCTCTGTATTTTTCTCTCTCTTTTTCTGTCGATGGCCTCACTTTTCCTTTTCTTCTTTTTTCTTGATTTCTGCCTCTAGCTTCTATGTATAATTTGGTTATAATAACTAATGAGGGAATACAATTTCTTTTGCTGCCTTTGTGGTTGATAAAAATTTCAGGAACCTAAAAATGATTCAGATCTAGCATTTTTAGAAGGAGGAACATATTCAGGTTACAATGGAAAAATTCTTATTCAGGGGGCTTCTCTAACATCTGTGGCAGCATCAGCCAAATCCAGGAAGAAAGGAAGAATTTTATGTGCCCTATCAGAGAAAAACATTCAAAATCTTCTCCTTTTTACAGCAGAATTCGGGTGAGGACCAAACCTCTGGGTGCACATATAAGTAGGGGTTTTGCACAATAATAGGGAGTGCTTCTCCACTGCTTTGCATCCCAAGATCTCAAAGCGCGCATTTGCTGCTTTATTCTGTAGAGCTGCCTGTTTTCCCTGGGCTGTCAAAATAGGAAGATGTGCTGTGATTTTTTTTCCCTCAAAGAGATTGTGTTCCTTCCATGGCTTTGTTCCAGCCCAGCTGCTTGTCGTTCAGGGAGACGCTTTGCTGTTGGTGCCAGGATATACCATTGTGCTTTCTTCTTTCCTGAGTGACACATACCAGTGGGTCACTGCCCGGAACAGTGAAGCAAAGCATCGTGTGTGTCCACCCGTGAAGAACTCTTGTTGTTTACTATTCTCTGATCTCCATCTGGCAGCATCCCATATCAATCTACATTAAAAAAAACAAAACAATCAACCAACCAAAAAAAAATGTTAAAACCCAAAAAATACTAGAAAAAGCCTTTCTTTAAATTAATAGTTAATGTTTATTTTTGCTTTTATTTCCAATATTCTGGGAGGTGGGTCATAGAGGATCCTGCTGTGATTTATGTTGGAGAGTGTTTTGCCTGTTTTCCTCTAGTTTTATAGTTTCTGGTCTTATGTTTAGATCTTTAATCCATTTTGAGTTTATTTTTGTGTATGGTGTTAGAAAGTGTTCTAGTTTCATAGCCAGGACGTGGAAGCAACTTAGATGTCCATCAGCAGATGAATGGATAAGAAAGCTATGGTATATATATACACAATGGAATATTACTCAGCCACTAAAAAGAATACATTTGAATCAGTTCTAATGAGGTGGATGAGACTGGAGCCTATTATACAGAGTGAAGTAAGCCAGAAAGAAAAACACCAATACAGTATACTAATGCATATATATGGAATTTAGAAAGATGGTAATGATAACCCTGTATGTGAGACAGCAAAAGAGACACAGATGTACAGAACAGTCTTTTGGACTCTGTGGGAGAGGGCAAGGGTGGGATGATATGGAAGAATGGCATTGAAACATGTAAATTATGTGTGAAACAAATCACCAGTTCAGGTTCGATGCATGATACAGGGTGCTCGGGGCTGGTGCATTGGTATGACTCAGAGGGATGGGATGGGGAGGGAGGTGGGAGGGGGGTTCAGGATGGGGAACACGTGTACACCCGTGGTGGATTCATGTCAATGTATGGCAAAACCAATATAATATTGTAGAGTAAATAAATAAATAAATAAAACTGAAAAAAAGAAAAGTTAATGTTTATTGAGTGCAGTATGCCAGGTATTGTTTTAAAACAATTGACCTATATCCTATTATTGAATCTTAACATTAATGTCATGATCTATGGTCTGGGCTTCCCTGGTGGCTCAGAGGTTAAGGCATCTGCTTCCAATGTGGGCTACCCGGGTTCGATCCCAGGGTCGGGAAGATCCCCTGGAGAAGGAAATGGTAACCCACTCCAGTATTCTTGCCTGGGGAATCCCATGGATGGAGAAGCCTGGTAGGCTACCGTCCACGGGGTCGCAAAGAGTCGACACGACTGAGCGACTTCACTCACTTCACTTATGGTCTATTAATATCCCCATTTTACAGATGAGGAAACTGAATAAAAGCAGGGGTAAGGAAATTGCTCAATACTACACAGCTTAAAGTAGATGAGCCAAACTCTGAGCATAAGCAACCTGACGTCAGAGACTATGATCAATTAACTCTACATCTAGGTTCTAAGGAGTCAGGTATTAGAGTCCCACAGAAATAAAGGATAGGTTTTCAATTGGATGGTCATTGGGAAAGGGTGTATTTCCTGTTATAGTAACTATATTTCCTTTGGTGTAAGATTAAATAGATGCTTCGAACACAGTTTTGGAGGACCTAAGTGCATCCCGATGTTCCCACTTATTGATTAGGCAATCAAAAGGAGGGAACCTTCCCCCTTAATTGTGATTGACATCATGAAGTGTGTATATACCATCTTAAATAAGTTTGAGAAACAAGCAACTGGGAACATGTCCCTGTTTGTCTTTTGCTGGCTTACTTCTACATTACATGAGAGGGGGCATAGACAGAGACAAATATATATAAAACTCTGGACTTCCCTTGTGGCTCAGATGGTAAAGAATATGCCTGCTATGCTGGAGACCTGGGTTTTTGATCCCTGGGTTGAGAAGACTCCCTGGAGAAGGGAATGGCAACCCACTGCAGTATTCTTGCCTGTAAAATCCCGTGGACAGAGGAGCCTGGCGGGCTACAGTCCATGGCATTGCAAAGAGTTTAGCACTTTTTGTAAGCGACTAGCACTTTCACTTTTTTTTTTCTTATATAAAACTAACATTTGGCAATTTGGATGGAAGCTTTTCCTGCTAGCCACACACTAACTGCTTTCGGTCAACAGAAGTCTAGAAGAAACACAACTGCAAACTAGGAGACAGCATTCGTAGTGTAATTCATGTGATTTAGGGCCTCCAGAGAGCAGACAGTAGTAGCTCTCTGAATGAGGTATTTTGGGGGCACATAATAGTATTATGAATGGAAAATCTAGAAGGAAGAAACTATAACCTTTGTGGCTTTGAAATCCCTTCGACCAGCATAACATGAAGAAACTAGCTACTAAAAAGAGAAAAGGGGCAGAGTTCCAGCTGCAGAAGAATAAGAGTCTCAATAGAAGAATCCAGGAGTCAGCACTGCTGTGCAGACATCCAAAGGAGCTGATGAAGAGAAACTCATTGTTCAAAGACCTTTATGACTTTGTAATCAAAGACTGAGGCTTAGAAATAAGCTCCCATCACACAGCTGATTTAGCCACGTGGACAAGGACAATATGGTGCAAGCCTAGAACAACATGGAAAGGCTTTTAGAGAGGCTCTTACCTGAACCACGCTAACTGAGGGTCAATACCAGTTCCCTGGGCTTTCCAGGTGGTGCTAGTGGTAAAGAACCCTGCCATGCAGGAGACATAAGAGAGGCAGATTAAGTCCCTGGGTTGGGAAGATCCTCTGGAGGAAGGCATGGCAACCCACTCCAGTATTCTTGCCTGGAGAATCCCCATGGACAGTACAGCCTGTCAGGCTACAGTCCATAGAGTTGCAAAGAGTTGGACACAACTGAAGCGACTTAGCACAGCACACAGAACGGCACACCAATTCCTTAGTGAGAAAGGACTAGATAAAACTCCAAACTGACTGATACCTTTTACATTTGGGCATATTTTTTTTCATTTATACATTATCCATTTATACATTGAAGCTCTGGTGATTCTCAACAAGCTTATTAATGTCAGTACAATTCTCTAGTTAAAAAAATTTCTCTCAGTTTTGTTCTTTGTGAGTTACTGCACCATGAATCGTACTGTTTCAGATTCACAAATGCCCTCTGACATTACCTTATGACCCACAGGTAGTTCAGATTGAATGCTAACCATAATCAAAATGAAACTCACCATCTTTCCTCTGGACCTCTTAATTTTCCTGGAAGCCATATTTCAGAGAATAGACCAGCTACTTCATCGCTCAAACCTGAAATGTGGTTGGTAGCATCTTACACTACTCTCTCACACCTTCATCCTATCAATCTACAAATCCTGCAATTTCCACCTCTTAATACCGCTGAATCTATCTTCTTTTCCTATTTAAGTGCCTTTCAGTTCAAGATTTTGTCCCTTCTCTCTTATATTATTGCCTTTCATTCTCCTCTTTGACAACATACCCATGTATCCTTCTCTTTGGTTTAGTGACTTTTTAAAAAGTGCATATCTGATCATGTTACTTCTCTGCTTAAACTCCTTCAGCAGTTCCATAGAACTTTCAGGATAAAGTGAGCTCTGCCTAAGTGCACAGAGCCCTTGTAGCTTTGAACCCTGGCCCCCTCTCTACCTGCACACCCCCACCTCACCCTTGCATGCTGTTTGCTATGGCATGTCTGTCTTCACACATGATATCCCTCTACAAACTCCTACTTGTCCCTCAAAACTCAGCTCATGCCTCCCCCTCCAGAAAACCTTTAAATGATAGACCTCATCTGTACAATTAAGACTTCAACTTTTCTTTGTCTCTCCAATATTTTTCATTCTTTCCTTTATCATTTCCTTGGTGTCAGGTTTTTCTTCCTCTTTGTCAGTTACTTATTAAAATATTATTTTCCTTTTTTGCTACTATTCTTTTAAAATTATTTTATTATTTTTATCATTTCTTTATTTTTTGACTGTGCTGCATGACATGTGGGATTGTGGTTCCCCAACCAGGGATCAAACAGACACCCTCTGCATTGAAAGCACAGTCTTAACTACGGGATCACCAGGGAAGCCCCTCTACTATCCTTTTATTAATCTCTCTCTTCCTTATCTTTGTGCATAGATTAATATTTACTAAGTTTTGGTCTACTCTTTTCTATATCTTTTCTTTATTCCTATACATATTTGCCCTATACTCTTTTGTGGAAAAGTAATTATTTTATAAAGAAATTTTAAGTCCTGCTTGATCATTGATAATAACCTAAAGAAAATCCAGGAATAGACACATTGAACTTTTCTACCTAATTCCTTTAAATTAGTCTTCTTACTGTAAAAATAATGTTTCAGCAGTTAAAGGTTTGTCTGTATCAAAGGTTCATACAGTTTATTGGTGCATAATCTTCAAAGAGAGTCTTAAGGTCTACAAATCAGAAAACTAGCATGGGGATGGGTCAGAAGTTCAGGGTGCAGTCATATGTGTGACTTATGGCAAGGTAAGGTTTCTATTTGTCAGTGATAAGATGGGTAGGCCAAGAGCAGCCCCATTCATAAATTTGGCCTGGGTCAAATCCAATTCATAGATATTCAACCAACAGAAGTGTGAGTTGCAATTGTTCATGGCCTTGAACTGCTCCACGTTGGATCCTGGGAAATCAATGAGGCTTTGTTCAGCAGACTGCCTGAAAGGACCATAAATCAGGAGCTTCCATACACACCTTTTATTGTCAAGGTAATGGCAAAGAAAAATGATAGCAGTTATTACTCTTACACAGTTTAGCCTTTTTCCTTTCTCATTGATGTTTCTTCCACTTTTCTTTCCTTTCTTTTTATAATCTGACTGATATGAGCATATAGCTATTGAATTTTTTCTAGAGGACTATGTTATACAAAACAGTGCATGGTTCTTAGAGGGATCTTAAATAATTTTATTTGTTGAAACACATTCTGGGTATGCCACATTTTGAACTAGTCCACCAAGTGATTATTCAAAATGGGAGTTTTTCATTTTTGATAGCTGCAAGCCATCTTCTATAATTTCATATCATAATTATATATCAGACTCAGAACATTATACATTCTATTCATGTGATTGGGATTTGTTCATTTCCCCCTATACAGCATGTTAGTAACCTCTTATGGTTGTGCTGTGATAGTTTAACCACCACCATCGATGAGGTTTTGTGTATTCATGATACCCTGACAAGTTGATATGTTGTGATCTGTTGTGTCTTACAAGTAATTCGTCACTAACAATTAAGACACCCAAGACTGTGAAAGATTTTGTTTTACAGTTAGATTGGGCTCACAGTAATTCTTTTGATGATGTTGTTGCTGCCACTTTATTTAGGGGAAGAAATAGTAGTGCTGAAGTCATATGTCCTAGGTTTTTATGCTAAGTGCTAATTATTACCCAATATCTGGTCACTTCCTTTTAGTTAAAAAAACATGATTTTTAGCTGAGTACATGCATGGTTAGAATAAAGACCATATAAAAAATTAAAAGAAAAAAAGAATAAAGACCATATTTCCCAGCTCTTCTTGTAGATAGGTGTAGCCATTGACTAAATTCTGGCCAATAGGATGAAAGTGGAAGTGGTATGTGCAATTTATAGGAAATGTTTTTAAAGGGGGAGAGCATGCTCCTTTGTCATCTTTCCCTTTTTCTGTTGATTGGAGTATGGATATGATGGCTGCATCTCCAGCAATCTCCTTGGGCCATGAGATAACTTTGGTAAAAGAAGTCACTTAAGAAATGGAACTAGCTCCCTGATTCTGTGGAGCCTTCCACCAGCCCAGCTTCTTAATGAATGTGAAAGAGAACCATGTTTCTAATTTGTTAAACTTCCACTACTATTTTTCTGGACCTAATTCTCATTATAATGAAATCCAAGCAAAAGAAAGGTTGAGAATGGAAAGTAATGAGTCCAAGATTCCTAGAATTCAGACCAAAACTTCTGATTTCTGAACCTTCCCATGTAGATGACCCAAATTGAACTCATTAGCTTCTTGTCCAAATTTGCTCCTATTATGTTCTTATTCATCTCTGTTAATTCTAAACTAAACCTTGAAAGCATCTTTAGTTCTTTTCCTTCTCATGCCATTATGAGAGTATTTACTATAGTCAAGAAGATTTTCTCCCTGAATTGGTCTTGAAAAAATCAGAATACGTTCTTGATTTAGTTTCTTGATCAGTTTCTGTAGAAAAATAAATGTACTTACCAAGTCGTGTCAAGTAGTTACTTGTAATTTGTATACCTACTCCAATTTTTCTGGCATCATAAATTAATTCTACCTAACGAGGCAGAGTTGCTACTTAATACTCTAATTCAGTGTTTCGAGACCTGATTGCATTTTGCCCAAGGTGTGACCATTGCTTTCTGAAATTACAAATAAGTTATATGAAAATTCCCTGAGATGTAAAGAACATATGCATCTATATTTCTCTAATACACTTCATATTTTTGATGCAATTCTGAAAGTAAAACTGTTTAATACATCTCTTTGGCATCACTTCTAAGCATTAAATGAAGAAAAATATTATATCTAAACTTTGGAGTATGGGAATTTACAAAATTTTCTTTTCTAGAAAGTTATGTTTAAGGAAATGTTAGTAGTTAGGCTTAGGTCTAATCTGCATAACAATTGTAGTGGACATCTATCATTATTTATAGCTGCCGATTAGTTTCTAAACTACTTTTCTGTCTATGGAAAAGCTAATTTATCAAAAGTATGTCTTATTTTAGTTGGATTTTGAGCTCATATTCTCAGCTTTTGCATGTAGCTGAGTACCAGACGTATGACCCAAGGCTTACCATCAGGTGAACCTGAAAAAGACTTCAGTTCAGAAGTGGGCATTACAAAGCATCAGTGGAGTTGGCACTTTTCTGATATAAGTATTGGCAAAGATATTTAGCTTTAGGAAAGGGCAGTGAGTTTTGGAAAAGTTCCTTATGAAAAAGTGTCATTGGTTTTGATGGTTATAGTGATATTGTCAGAGATGAGTTTCAGTGTACAATGTTCAGAGACAGCAATGACACCTGTGGTTTCCTCACTGGCTCAAGTTTCTACCATGTTCCTGGAAGCACATCCTTATGTTTATTTTTTCATATGCTTATATATATTTTTTTCCTATGCTTATTTTTATATCCTTCAAACCAGTTCTGAGAACTACAAATTATTATTTATTATTGATATTTTATCAGTTGTTGAATTTATTCTTGTATCCTAGTTCATGCTACGATGGTGATATATGCTTTTGTATTGATTTTGGCTAAATTTATATGATTTTCAAATATATACATATAAAACAGATGCATTTATTTATTTAACAGGTTTATTGAGTTATAATTGACATCCAATTCTGTCACTACAATCAAGATAATGAATATATCCATCACCCCCAAAGTTTCCTTATGCCCTTTTGTAACTTCTCCTTTTATGTAGCTTTTTGGATCCATGGATCTTATCATATTTTTAGGTAATTAGAAAGAAAGAGCATATCATTTGATGAGACCTCAAATGGAAATATAGCATGCCAAATTAAAACCTCTTATAATCTATGGCTCTTATGAGAAGCTTGTGCTCCATTTCACTGGGTAAAATTTGGATTGAGAAAAGCAGTTCTGAGAGATTGAGGGGAATAATTAAATCAAATGAAAAAATACTATTTAATAAACAATCAAAGTAGTTAATCTCTTACTTTTTATTGTAAACAACTTAAGCCATCATGACATCTCAATATTTGAGTGAGCTTCAGTGAAGTAAGATGAGAATTTCTTTAGGAGATGGGAGACCCAAGTTCAAGACCTCATCCCAAGACTAACTAACGTTGAGATATTGAACAGCTCACTTTTCTTATCTGAGTTTCTGATTTGTTGTCTTCAGCATGGTCTAGATATTGCAGAGTTTCTTAGGCTTGAATCTGTCTATAGATAATTATCTGCAGACATTTTCTTTTTTAACCTCAAACCAGCAGTCTTTATTTTAAGACAGAGTAATTTGAAGTTTTTCCACTTTGGATCCTAGAGTACAAGAAAGCTCCTGAAAAGGTGAGCTGACTGAATTCTGCATACATTTAAGGAAAGAATGCTCGTGTAGACAAGTATATAAAGTGCTTGGTGTTATTTCCTACAGTGGGTATGCTTGAGAGTGGGGGCAGGGTAGAGCTGAAAAATTGTTTTTTTTTCTGACCTGTGATGTTTATCCTTTGCTGTTTATCAGAGCCAAGGGCCCCATTGTGCAAAACAAACATGTGCTTAGTGGAGGCCAAAATCCAGCCGTACGCACAAATGTGAAGTAAATGAAGTTGCATTCTGCAGTGGTTGTTACTATTTGTATGTTCCCTGAAGTTTTGATATAAGAAATTTAGTGATACTCATAGGTAAACATTTCTGCCCCAACAACTGTCAGAAAGTAGGCAGTCAATGAATATTACTTTCCTACCTTCATTGTTTTCTATGTCTTGCCCCACAACACGTACTATGCTATTTATCTTTCTAAATGTTGTTCTCTCTTCATCCATATTTCTCAGTTAAAATCTACCTCTGGCTCTGATTCTTTTTTAAACTTTTTCTTTTAACCAAAATTTACCTGCTGTATATATTTTTCCTTCTTAGACACATTAGGTAACTAGCTAATAGAACCAAAGGGCAATTTATTTAGAGACAAGGTATTAATTTAGCACATACTTATTGAGTGCTTACTATGCTGGGTAATATTCTAGTGAGGAGGATGCCTTTGGGAACAATGGAAATAACAGTTTCTGTCTACATCAAGCTTATATTCTGAATGGTGAAAAGTAGGGATATGAATCAGTAATAGATATTTCACTTTTGCTGTCCCCAAGTCCATTTATCTATCTTCCTAGTTCATGGTAACTGTACCCCCAATATTTCTATGGCAAACTTGTCATCTTCCTTTGATTAAAGTCTTAGTGGAACTGACCCCCAAGCTACTCAAATCCCCTTCAGCCATTTGGGACACATGGCCATGCTGGACCAATCAAGTGCTCCATCAAATTGCGTAATGAACTGAAAATTATTGGAATGAATTCAACTCAAAGATGACATTCTGATAAAGGCCACTGACTCCTGTAACCTAGAACCTCAGAGCTTGACTAATTTCCTATTAATTCCAAAGGCTTTATTCTTTGACTGCTCCTTCTGTGCAGTTTTCCTTCAATATTTCTTGTTTAAGTTATTGAGTTTTGTGTTGCCTGGAAACCAGTAATCCTAACTATACTACATTGGTTAAGTAAGAAGTATCACATTTCTTTACCTCTTGTTATTAACTTAAATTCAACTCAATCTTACCCACTGTATTGAGTGAGTTAGTGAGTGAGTGAAAGTCCTCAGCCGGGTCCGACTCTTTGCGACCACATGGACTATACAGTCCATGGAAGTCTCCAGACCTTTCCCTTTTCCAGGGGATCTTCCCAACCCAGGAATCTAACCAGGGTCTCATGTATTACAGGCGGATTCTTTACCAACTGAGCTATAAGGGAAGCCCACCCACTGTTTTGGCAGGAAATTAATTTTTATTAGCAAGTCCTCCTTCCTTTTAGGATAAAAAGTCAGAAGGTTCCCATCATCTTCAGCCACTTGTGTGCATGGGTCATTGTTGAAATATCCACTACCCCAGCATCTGTGCCATTCCAGGGATAAGGAAATCTTTGGTGTGGCTGGAAGTGCTGAGTTAGGGTTCAGCTTCTACAGCTACACCATGTAAAACTTAGTATATATAAATATAAATATGTATAATTTCTCTGAAACTTTGTACTCTCCAGGTAATTATTCTGATGCAAAACCTCTCTCAGACAGTTAACTTATCTGAGAGCCTGTGCAATCTTCTAAGAGCAAAGGGCAAACTACATTCTGTCTTGTCCTCTCACCTGTCTTCTCTAAATGATCCTGGGTTTGTGTAGTGAACTGGGAACAATTCAATTATTTATTCACTTAGCATGCATTTATTAAGTTTTTGTTCTGTTGCAGGCCCTGGATGAGGCTCTGGAATTACAAAGAATGATTTATCACAGTTTTTGCTTGACTGTGACTCATAGTCAGGGGGAGGGAAGTTGGGTAGCAGCAACATGGTGGCTAAATAATCAAATAACTATGGCAGTGATAAGTGCCACAATAGGCATATGAAAGTAAGCAAGATGGGAACAAGAAGGAAGCTCTTGAATCTGTTTGGAGATGTCTGAGGATGGTGTGCAGAAAGAGAGGATAGCTGGGCTGAGTCATAGGGAACAAATAGAAGTTTGATTAATATACAGGTAGAGTAAGAGTAGGTCTTCTCTGGTGGCTCAGCTGTGAAGAATCTGTCTGCCAGTGCAGGAGACACGGGTTCAATCACTAGATCAGGAAGATCCCCTGGAGGAGGAAATGGCAGCCCACTCCAGTATTCTTGCCTGGAAAATTCCACGGACTGAGGAACCAGACAGGCTACAGTCCACAGGGTCTCAAAAGAATTAGACATGACTTAGTGATTGAGAATGCTTAGAGTAAGAGTAGTATACATTCCAAGCAAAGTAAAATACAGAGACAAAGACACGCATACAAGGGAGAGAGAGAGAGCTGAGAGGGCGATGGCGGAAGAGGAGGAGGAGCGGACTGGGAAGGGGAGATGAGAGGGTAGCAGAAGTGGCCTGTGCTAGAAAATGCAGATAGTCCAGGATGAAGAATTGGGGAGAGAAAAATTGGGGAGAAGAATTCATGGGGCAGGGGAGGGGTGGGGATTGTGGGAAATGAGCCTGGAAAGGTAGGCAGAGGACAAAGCATAGTGGGTAAAGGATGACTTTTCTAATTAAGTTGTCTTATGTGAAAATTCAAGTTCTGCCCCTTTGATGCTGTCAAATCAATAAAGACACTTAACCCAATGTCCTTATCTATAAAGGGAAAAAGGTAGCTGTACCTCCTTTTTAACATTATTGCAAGGATTACATGGATTCATGAATGTAAAGGACTTAGATTGGTGCCTGCCACACAGCAGAATCCAAGAAATGCTTCTCTTCCCCTACCCCCCACACACCCTGGAATTTATCACAAAAGCCATAAAAGCTGAAGGTTGCTGATAAAAAGTGCTTGGTGGATGCATTTGGGAAGCAGTGAAAAATTGATTGAAGAGAGAGGATGAAGCTGGCTTAAAGAGAGCCTTTGAAGCTGGGTAGAAGTCTTTGTGAGTTAAAGTCACAAGCTTAAACATTATTTAATTAAAAGCATAGTATTAAAAATGAAACCAGGAATCGATGATACAAATTGCAACAATCTTGTTAGCTACCCAATCAATACTGTCATCTATCCCTGATGTTTCTATTAGGTAAAGACCAAAATATCTACTATTTTCAACTTTTACAGTTTTGCAGGATTAGTATAGATAGGATATTTATATTTGAAGTTTCACTTAAAATTAAGCCATGATATTTTTTTCAGTTACTTGACAGCCATTTTTTCTGTATTTTTTCCTACTTACTTTCTTCCCCTTAGGAAATCATTATTAACAACTTGATGTGTTTCCTTCCCATATATTTCTCTACATTCATAAAACTCTATACAAACAAAACCACAAAATTATACGAAATTACTGTTGTAATTTCTATTTCTGGGAAAATCTTTGTAACTTACTTCTGTTATACAAAAATCCATCAAGGACATGCAGCTAATCATAGGACTCCCATAATATGGAATGCTATGCACATATTGAAAAATAATTATAGAATCTTTAGATCTATAACAGACCTTAGAGATTACCTAGCTTAGCAACTCCCAAAGATATGTCTCCCCAGTTTAATTATTTTCCTAGTGGACAGAGGTTTTTAACATAAGAGAAGTGTTGAAAGCTCTATTAGAGATTCCTCTGGCAATGGTGGGGAATTCCAAACCATCTTTCAAGACTCAACTCTAATCTTGTTTCCCTTGGGGATGCATTCCCTGATACTCCTGACTGGGATAAGTTACCCTCTTATGTGTCCAAATACACTTTCTATTTGTCATTTGTTACATTCACTGGCATGATATAAACTATTAGTTATTAATAAACTGCTTATTGTCCATCTTTTCTTCCTATTATATATTCAATACCTAATACAATGCTTGATAGATTAAAAAGGACTCAAAAATGAATGAATGAGCAGGGGAATTTTTGCAGGGGGTTGATTATACAGATGCTGAAATTTAATGCAGCTGAGTAGAAGTGAAGGATGAGTCAGTAACAAGGAGGTTGCATCAGGGACTCAGAGACCGACATTTTCTTTGTGAGTTCATAGCGGTTAAAGTTACATTCCTTAATATTTTAGGGACGTATCTTAGTCTTTTCAGGGCTTCCCAGGTGGCACTAGTGGTAAAGAACCCCGCTGCCAATGCAGATGATGGAAGAGGTGTGGGTTTGATCCCCTAGAGGAGGACACAGCAACCCACTCCAGTATTCTTGCCTGGAGAATGCCATGGACAAAGGAGCCTGGCAGACTACAGTCCATGAGATTGCAGAGAGTCAGACACGACTGAGAGACTGAGCACACACACACACAATGGCTAACTGAATATGAGTTAGGAAAGAAAAGAATGAATTTTTAAAAAGTGCTAGCTTTTATAGTCTGGGGTGATTGGGAAAACAGTTGTGCCAGGAGAGAAGTTAAAATGTAGAGGGCTATTTATGGGAAAAGGAGAGAGGAAATTATTTTATGTTTGGCTTTCTGTATATTTAAATTTATCATGATGATGAGATGTCCAAGTTTAGGTTTTTCAAACGAGTTAATGTGCAAACAGGACTGGAAACATAAAGTCAGCTGTTCATGTAGCCATGAGAACAGAACACTCCACTTCTTGGAATAAAGTCTGTGCATCTCTGACTCTTGTTGTTTCCTTGTACATAGGAACCATGCCTTATCCACCTTTCAGGTTCCTAAGGCTTAGCTCTTAGAAAGTGCAAGAGAAGTCATTCTGACAATAAACGGAATTGAAGTTTAGCGAGAAAAGAGTAGAGTGCTAAGAAAGTCCCACTTTTCCCTGGAACTGGTTCAAAATTTCATCTTCATTTTTTAAGGCTCTGCCAGCATAAACCTATTTTAGAGGCCACCTCTTTATGTAACCAGAGATCCCAGCATTTATTTCCTTCTGTCAGGTTTATATGACTAGGGAAGTGTTGTTTTCATTTGCCCTCCCTTGGCTGTTGGATTTATTGCATTACTTAAGTCCTAAATATTGGCATCTTGAAAGAAAACAATGAGAAACATCTAAGTCTGCATTTCCCTTTGATTCTGAAAAATAAAAGAAAAAAGAAAAACTCTGGAAAGATAGTATTCCAGAATATTTTTGCTTACTTTTCACTGCTTAATCAATACATTCACCAGCAGCCAGAGATAGAATGTTTTCCTTCACAGTGAGAGTAGAAACTAGGTTAGACATCCTGATAATAAGTGACAGTATTGTGGAGATGGATGGGGAGGGGTAGACTACAGATTTTATTTGGTTTCATCTGAACTGCATTTATTCTGTCCCCATTTTATTGCTCATTCATTGCTCCATGTCAGTTCAATTCTATTCTATTTCAACTTGAGATATACACACAATATAATGCTAGGCATTTTCACTCAAAAGCATTTTCAGATCTTGTCACCAGCTAAATTCTCTTCTTATGGATTTCAAGTTTCCTGTAATGAATTTCAAGGATTTTAAGCTCCTACTTTTTTAAACTTGTAGACTTTAAACATTTTATTAAAAATGCATTACTGTGATATCTGGGTAAGGATTGTCTGTCTGTCTGTGTGCTCAGTTGCCCAGAAGTGTCTTGCTCTTTGTGGCCCCGTGGACTGTAGCCCACCAGATCCCTCTGTCCAGGGATTTCCCAGGCAAAAACACTGGAGCGGGTTGTTTCCTTCTTTAAGGGATCTTCCCGACCCTGGGATCGAACCAGTCTCCTACATCTCCTGCACTGGCAAGCGGATTCTTTGCCACTAGCACCAACTGGGTTACCACTTTATAATCATTCCATGATAGTTGATAGTAAAGGCAATTTAGGGACTTTCATAAAAGATGAGGTCACTTATCTAAAAGTTGTGCAAAATTAGCAAACTCCTATACAGAATAGCTTGTTTATACTATTAAGTGCATACAATTTTTGATGGGTGGAGTTACTAAACTCTACATGAGTTTGAATCATGTCTGTGGAAAATGACAAATTGCTTTCCTAAATGCCACTAATTCTTAATAAGGTATTTTGACTCATCTTTTCTTCTATCTTCACCTATAAATTTATTCCCTCTTCTCCACCAAATTCCCTCTCATATGTCACAATAATAGCAAAATGATTGAGCATTGACTAGAACCCTGCTAATCATTTTCCATAAGGTAGGTACTCATTCGGAGAAGGCAATGGCAACCCACTCCAGTACTCTTGCCTGGAAAATCCCATGGATGGAGGAGCCTGGTAGGCTGCAGTCAATGGGATCGCTAGGAGTCGGACACGACTGAGCGACTTCACTTTCACTTTTCACTTTCATGCATTGGAGAAGGAAATGGCAAACTTCTCCAGTATTCTTGCGTGCAGAATCCCAGGGATGGGGGGCCTGGTGGACTGCCATTTATGGGGTCGCACAGAATTGGACATGACCGAAGCAACTTAGCAGGAGCAGCAGGTACTCATTATGCTGATTTTACAGAGGAAGAAACCAAGGCACATAAACACTCATTGATTTGCTCAAATAAATGGTGGCATTAATATTCAAATTATTCAACTCCAGAATCAGCATTCTGACCACTATTGCCTCCCATTTCCCAGATAGTTGTCTTTGGTATACACATGAAAGACATGATGAGTGTCACAGTTACCGCAGCAAAGATTTTGTTGTTGTAGTTCTGGGCTGCTGTGAAGGGTGTTTAATTTGATTGAGAGTAGCTATCTTTTATTGAGTGTTTTCAATACTGTAAAGCCAACTTTACAATAGTGCTGTGGGGTAGGTAATAATAGTGTTTTTAATTTCTCAGATGAGGAAACTGAGCTTGAGTTTGCATAGCTTAACCTCAAGAAGTAGTTGTGACTGGTGATGGTAAAGTCTGTAGGTAAGCCAAGTTCCAAAATCTCCCTTTAGGATCCCAAACGTGCTTAGTTGCTCAGTCTGACTCTTTGTGTCTGACTGTTTGTGATCCTCTGGACTGTAGCCCACCAGGCTCCTCTGTTCATGGGATTTTTTAGGCAAGAGTACTGGAATGGGTTTCATTCTCCAGGTGTCTTCCTGACCCAGGGATTGAACCTGCGTCTCCTGCTTTGCAATTGGATTCTTTACCCACTGAACCATTAGGGAAGCTAGCATCACAAATAGTGGCTCTATTTGTTTTAACCTCAACTTCCATTCACACTCTAGTTCTGAACTGTGCGTAGCTGATGACCACCTACTTCAGAATCAACTGCTGTGCTCAGTCGCTTAGTCGTGTCTAACTCTTTGCAGCCCCATGGACTGTAGCCTGCCAGGTTCCTCTGCCCATGGAATTTTTCAGGCAAGAATACTGGAGTGGTTGCCATTTTCTACTCCAGGGGATCTTCCCAACTCAGGGGTCGAAGGTACATCTCTTGAGTCTCTTGCATTAGTAGGCGGATTCAACTGGAATGCTGGTTAAAAATGCAGCTCCCAGTTCCAACTGTAGCCATTCAAATTCAGTAGGTCCTGGGAGTGGCTCAAGATGTTGTATTTTAAACTATTATTTCAAGACATTGTATTTTAAACTATTATTCCTTGCCTTTTTTATGCACAATAAGCTTGGAAAACAGCTGTCTTATTTAATATCAGGAAAATGTTCATGAGAAAGGTAATGGCTTTTTACTCTTGATTCTTACTTAAGTATTACATATGCATTTTGAAAAATAAATGGTAATATTGTACTAAAAATTCTACCATGTCACCAGTTGAATAAAACTACAAGATTTGAAAGGTTTTTAAGACCTGACTTAAAATTTCTGGTTTCTGATATAGGAAAAATGATGACAGGAAGAGCAACTTGTATGCCTGTTTAAAGCCATAGGGAATTAATTTTAGCCAGAGTGGGTAAAGACAGGGGAAAAAAAGTGTGAACTCTGCAGAACAGATAATTCTATGTTCAGTTTGAATTTTGAACAGAACTCGTCTGCCAATCCTTAGTTCCTGTGGTTTCTATTTAGCATTGTGTAATGGTCTCTCAATTGTCCAGTGATTTACCAGTTATTTTAGGATTTCTATTTCTTTGGTACATATCATCCCTGCCTACTGAAAAAGTGAACAATAAAAGTAATCAATTGGGAACATTTTAATGAGACAATCCAACCCGAAGCTTTGCATTCAAATATTTATACAAATTTGAGGAGGTTATGCCTCCAGCTCTGTTTCACTTGGCCTAATGAATGAGAAAATATTATAAAAAAAAAATTAGAGAATTTTTGGTAACTTGAGCAGCAAAAAACATCATTTAAGAGAAGTAGTTTATAGTAGAATATTCTTTGAACATATGGTTTGTTTAAATTGTTTACAATACACTACCAAAGAGGATGTGGGAACAAGATTATAATTTGGTCTTGATTTGAAGTGAGACTAGCCATGTTGTTGGATGACCTGAAGGTTAAGATTTAAGCACAAATGGATGGTTATAACCCTATTTTTCTGATCCTCTATGTGGTACTCTAGACTGCATTCTTGTGAGGTGGAGACTCTGAATATAATTTTTCCTATTTAATTGTTGGAAAAATCTACTTTTGTGCATTAGGTTATCAGCTTCTGGTCCCTAAGGCAGTGAAAAGAGAAAGGTTTACTGATTGGCTCACATGATGCTCTCTTCCTAGGGCACAGAGTTTTGTTAATTCTGAACACAGTTCTCTGGGAATCTTATTTAGTTAGGAGATCAAACCAGTCAATCCTAAAGGAAATCAACCCTGATTTTTTACTGGAAGGACTGTTGCTGAAGCTGAAGCTCCAATACTTTGGAAACCTGATGCAATGAGCTGAGTCATTGGAAAAGACCCTTAATGCTGAGAAAGATTGAAGTCAAAAGGAGAAGGGAGCTGGCAGAGGGTGAGATGATTAGGTAGCATCACCGACTCAATGGACATGAATTTGAGCAAACTCCGGGCAACAGTGAAGGACATAGGAGCCTGATATATTGCAGTCCATGGGGTCGCAGAGAGTCTCAACAACAATTGGTTAACTCTAGATTTTTATGTCATGGTGTTTGTTTAGGGCCCTTGTGTTGGAAGCTTAAGCATGTCATTTGTGTCAACTAGATCACAAAGAACTAGGAGAATTTTAAAGAATGTTTAACTAATTTTGGAGCACTTTACTGGTGATGCAGATCGTAAAGAATCTGCTTGCAATTCAGGAGACCTGGGTTTAATCCCTGGGTTGGGAAGATCCCCTGGAGGAGGGCATGGCAACCCGCTCTAGTATTCTTGCCTGGAGAATCCCCATGGACAGAGGTGCCTGGTGGGCTACAGTCCATGGAGTCGCAAAGAGTCAGACACTGCTGAGTGACTAAGCAGCAGCAGCAAACCTATAATATATATAACACCTTGATGAACTCTAATATAAACCATGGAATTGGGCTTCCCTGGTGGCTCAGATGGTAAAGATCCGATTGCAATGCAGGAGACCTAGTTTCGATCCCTGGGTCAGGAAGATACCCTGGAGAAGGGAATGGCAATCCTCTCCAGTATTTTTGCCTGGAGAATCCCATGCACAGAGGAGCTTGGCAGGCTACAGTCCATGGGGTCACAAAGAGTCAGACACAACTGAGCCACAAACACCTGTAATTAATTTTGGAAGGTTATACAACTCCAAACTTCAGAACAAATCAGCAAAGTCTGTAACACTGCCAAATTTAAAGAGAAAATGTTCATTAGTCTAAGACCTTAGGGTCTTTTGGAAGGGGCCATGTCACTTGGAAAGTAGAATATTAAAAATTATTCTGAAGAATGGAGAGAACCTGAGAAAATATTCAATGAATGGCTTTCAATGTAGCAGTCCTAAATAACTCTCTTGTTTTGAAATAGTGTTACATGAAACTGAAGTAGATGTATATTTTTCTTCCTTTCCAACTTCCTGTTATTATTATTATTTTTTATTGCCCTGAGTGGCTTGTGGGATCTTAGTTCCTTGACCAGAGTTTGAACCTGTACTTCCTGCATTGGAAGTCTGAAATCTTAACCACTGATTGCCAGAGAAGTCCCCTCCCTCCCATCTTTATGTTAAAACTAGGGTGGTGACTAGAAATGGATACTTGTGCATGAGCAATAGCTAATAATTATGTCTTGCCTTTTAATTTGGAGTTTCTTAGATCAAGAAAGATAGATATTTAGATTTTCTTGTAGTGGTATGTATTCTGATGCTCATCATTCTGAGTTGTTCTATTCAATTAAATAGTTTGTGGTTACTTTGAAGTTATTTATTTAAAACTTTTGTTTAAGAGATAGCTATTTCTAAATAAAAATATATGTTAAACAGCAAGTTTAGTACTAAAAGTCATTCCTGTACATGGTACCTTATTCCAGCTCTATGAGTTTGACAACAAGTTTGACTCACAGTTCAATTGGGAAGATTTTTTTTTAATGATACAATATTCAGCCTTGACATTCTAAAAAACTAAGACCATGGCACCTGGTCCCACCACTTCATGGCAAATAGATGGGGAAACAATGGAAACAGTGACAAATTTTATTTTTGGGGGGTTCCAAAATCACTGTAGATGGTGACTGCTGCCATGAAATTAAAAGATGCTTGCTCCTTGGAAGAAAAGCTATGACCAACTTAGAAGCATATTAAAAAGCAGAGACATCACTTTGCTGACAAAAGTCTGTAATAGTCAAAGCTATGGTTTTTCTAGTAGTCATGTACAGATGTGAGAGTTGGACCATAAAGAAGGCTGAGTGCTGAAGAATTGATGCTTTCAAATTGTGTTGCTGGAAAAGATGCTTGAGAGTCCCTTGGACAGCAAGGAGACCAAACCAGTTAATCCTAAAGGAAATCAACCCGGAATACTCATTGGAAGGACTGATGCTGAAGTTGAAGCTCCAATACTTTGGCCACCTGATGCGAACAGCCAACTCCTTGGAAAAGTCCCTGATGCTGGGAGAGATTGAAGGCAGAAGAAGAAGGGATGGCAGAGGATGAGATGGCTAGATACTATCACTTACTCAATGGACCTGAGTTTGAACAAACTCTGGGAGATAGTGAAGGATAGGGAAGCCTGGCGAGCTGCAGTCCACGGGGTCACAAAGAATTGGAAATGACTTATTGACTGAACAACAATTCAGCCTGAAGATCACACTCTTTTACCATGATTGTCTGAGACTTCTAGGTTAAACAGGTCTTCATGAAAATGATCCTGTAAGACTTAATCTCAGTTATTGTTGAGCTCAAGTGGCAACTCTGTGAGTGTCAGTGACCAGTGAAGTTGTGAGGGGTAGGGGAGAGCAGTACAAAGAAGGGAAGCAACTTTGGGTGAAAGATTTTCTTCAGTTCAGTTCAGTTTAGTTGTTCAGATTTTCTTGGAGAGTGGCATAACCACAAAGAAGAAGAAACTCACATCAGCAGGGCTGTCATCATCATTATCCTTGCACTCTCTCAAATGGATGGAATCTTATGGACTCAAAGAAGACAAGGATGAAAAGCGTTCCTAATATTCTGAAGGGTTAAATTTAGGTCAGAGATTTAAAACCAGCAACTTCTCATGAGTAGGCTGTCTTGAGATTGCAAAAATAACAATGACAACAATAAATAAATTAACATGTCTATGGCACTTATACTATGTTGGATACTATTCCATCTATGATGCATGGTTTCCCTGGTGGCTCAGATAGTAAAAAAAAATCTGCCTGCAATGCAGAAGACCCTAGTTCAATCCCTGGGTTGGGAAGATCCCCTAGAGAAGAGAATGGCCATCCACTCCAATATTCTTGCTTGGAGAATCCATGGACAGAGAAGCCTGGTGTAACATTCTGTGGGGTTTCTAAGAGTCAGACATAACTGAGTGACTAACTCTTTTTTTTTTTTTTCCTATAATGCACGCATGCTCATTCACTCAGTTGTGTCCAACTCTTTGCAACTCTGTGGACTGTAGTCTGCCAGGCTCCTCTGTCCATGAACTTTTTCAGGCAAGAATAATGGAATGGGTTGCCATTACCTCCTCCAGAGGGGCTTCCTGACACAGATATCGAGCCTATGTCTCCTGCATTGGCCAGCAGATTCTTTACTACTGAGTCACCTGGGGAGACCTTCCATCTACAAATCACTCATTTAATTCTCACTATGATTCTATTAGGAGAAGGCAATGGCAACCCACTCTAGTACTCTTGCCTGGAAAATCCCATGGATGGAGGAGCCTGGTAGGCTGCAGTTCATGGGGTCGCTAGGAGTCGGACATGACTGAGCAACTTCACTTTCACTTTTCACTTTCATGCATTGGAGAAGGAAATGGCAACCCACTCCAGTGTTCTTGCCTGGAGAATCCCAGGGACGGGGGTGCCTGGTGGGCTGTCATCTATGTGGTTGCACAGAGTCGGACACGACTGAAGCGACTTAGCAGCAGCAGCAGCATGATCCTATTGGGTAAGTGATGTCTTTTTTTGTTTTTTTTTTTTAATTAGAGTATAGTTAATTTACAATATTGTGTTAGTTTCAGGTGTACCCCAAAGTGATTCTTTTATATATATTCGTATATTCATTATGTTTTTGTTTCTCTTCTCATATAGTTTATGAGAGTATTGAGTACAGTTCCCTATGTATAGAGTGCATCCTTGTTGGTTATCTATCTTATAGATAATAGTGGATAAGTAATGTCTTCATTCTGACTATACAGATGAGAAACTGAGGCAGAGAAAAGGCAAATAGGCAATTTTCTGGAGTTCACATATTTAGTAAGTGGTGGAGTTAGGAACTGAACCAGTGAGTCAGACTCCTAAGTTCGTGTTCCCAGTCACAAAACTGCACAAAGAACAGGATTGCTAAGACATATTACCACCAAGTGAAGCTGTGCATGTCTAGATTCATAAGGCTGGAAGCAGTGGGAAGACGCCATATATCTGGCTTTCCAAAGCAATAAAAAGTCATCTGTTTTCTGGAAAGGAATCATTTTGAGTGATTTCCTAGCTTTGCAATCCAGAGGTGTCTCAATATCTATTTCTGGAAGGCACCTGAGGGATCATGTACCAGCTGCTAGTGGCCAAGGGGGAAATCAATCAAATGATCATTAATAAACACCTTGGGAACAGGTTCATTTCAGAGTTATCAAAAATGATCTTTGTTCTTCTTTCTCTTCAAAAGAAAGCCGTTGGGGAAGAGGGAAACTAACTGCTAGAACTCGCTCTGTCTGGTTTAATCAGATAGTGAAACACTGAATCAAGCCGGTGTCCTTAACTGCCCTTTCTTAGCTGTTCCTTGATTAGGCCAAGAGTACTGTGAATGACAGAACCATGTTGGATGTTCGTGCCACATATTCTGATGAGCTAGCCCTCAACTGTTCCTTCTTAAAAGAAGCATTAGGATATCCTGTGGGGAAATGAGCAATGTTTCAAGTGCAAAAAGGATGCTTGAGAAGGGGCTGCCCACAGCAGCACATGCTTGCTTAGGTGCACAGCCAGCCTTGCAGTGACTGATGGATATGCTTTTCTCTTCACCTGTGCTGGGAAAAGAATGAAGGGCACCTTTGAAGGAGGAGGGACCATGTATAATTACATCGTGTTTCTTTTGTTTAAAGCCAATGCGTTCTGGAAAGAAAAATGACTGTCCACTCTTGTAACAATGACCCAAATCCACTAATATACATTGCTGTGGGTCAGATCTGTACACTTCTGGGATTATTCTGTGGGGACAAATTTATTGGCATTGATTACATGCTTTTGTTAACTTGAAAGTGTCTTAGCAGAAATAGGCAGTGAGTCTCCAGGAGTTCTCAGTGTATGTGCTTTACATGGAAATACATAGTTGATAAGATACAGTCGAATTAAAACTTACAGTCATAACTCAACTGTACAGAAATGATTGTTTATCATGTATTGTTGTCGTTCAGTCTCTCAGTCGTATCCTACTCTTTGTGACCCCATGAACTGCAGCACGCTGGGCTTCCCTGTCCTTCCCTGTCCCCTGGAGCTTGCTCAAACTCATATCCACTGAGTCAGTGATGCCATTCAGCCATCCCATCCTCTGTCGCCACCTTCTTCTCTCTTCTGCCCTCAATCTTTCCCAGCATCAGAGTCTTTTCCAAGGAGTTGGCTGTTCGCATCAGGTGGCCAAAGTATTGGAGTTTTGGCTTCAACATCAGTCCTTCCAATGAATATTTAGGGTTGATTTCCTTTAGGATTGACTGGTTGGATCTCCTTGCTATCCAAGGGACTCTCAAGAATCTTCTCCAGCACCACAATTCAATCCCCTACTCACTCCATTGTTTGAAAACTGTTACTTTTGCCACTTTAGCTTCAGTTACTTCCTGTCTATTCAGTCAAATTCTAAAGTTATTTTTCTGGCCTCTTTCTTTGATTGTCTCTAGACATGATCTCAGTTGCTGCGAGGCTTATGAGTAATCCTGCCATTGGGAGAGGAGTGTCTTGGACCTCCTGGTTTCCTCTGAGATCAAGCGGGTCTTTCTAGTCCTTGGGCCTCATGTGCAGCATGAGGTGCTGACATACTTGGCCTGGCTCTCCTAGGACACTGAGCACTTCTCTGTTTTCCTTAGAGGATGCTCAAGAACTCATGGCTTTTTGTGCAAAAGATAGACTTGTGGCACTCTAGGAGGCTTCCTCTGTCTCAACTGTATTGCCTTCCCCAGCCATTGTGATGGCCTTTGCACCATGTCGCTTTGGAGCCAGGCTGAATTTTCCTAAGAACTTGTGGTGTTCCCAGGCTATGTTTTGAGAAACAAAACATTTGAATTCCTGCTGTGAGTATTTTAATTGCTCTTCAATTCTGGATTCTTCAACATAACGGGGTGGGTGGGGAGGAAGATTATGCATCCACCCATGTCACTGTGCTATAATATACCCATCTCTGTGAGCCTCTCAAGGGGTTCATCTCCTTCTCTCCCCCACCAACCTCCCATTAAAGGCTTTACCACCTTTTAGTGTTGGAGAAACTGCATGTTTTATCCCTGTTCTGAGTTTTATATTATAAATACTATGCTGAGTCACTTAAACTCTGACGTGTGGGAACCCACAAGTTTGTATTCTCACAATAATACCTGAAACCCTTGCTTTTCAGACTATGACTGAAACTGAGACTATGTCTCAGCTACTGGCTATTTTTTTTTTTATTGAGAAGGGTATTATTATAATTATTTTGATTGTTAATATCTTTTTCACTATTTTTCTGTTTATAAATATTAATAAAGTTATATTCTGAGTGTAAGCATGTGCAGTTCAGTTCAGTCGCTCAGTCGTGTCTGACTCTTTGCGACCCCATGAATCGCAGCACACCAGGCCTCCCTGTCCATCACCAACTCCCAGAGTTCACCCAGACTCATGTCCATTGAGTCAGTGATGCCATCCAGCCATCTCATCCTCTGTCGTCCCCTTCTCCTCCTGCCCCCAATCCCTCTCAGCATCAGAGTCTTTTCCAATGAGTCAACTCTTTGCATGAGGTGGCCAAAGTACTGGAGTTTCAGCTTTAGCATCATTCCTTCCAAAGAAACCCCAGGGCTGATCTCCTTCAGAATGGACTGGTTGGATCTCCTTGCAGTCCAAGGGACTCTCAAGAGTCTTCTCCAACACCACAGTTTAAAAGCATCAATTCTTCGGCACTCAGCTTTCTTCACAGTCCAACTCTCACATCCATACATGACCACTGGAAAGCATGTACTCATACCCACATTTATTGTCCAAGTGAGCAGGTTCTTTGTATTTTTTTTTAATTTATTTTTAATTATTGTGTTGACTTCTGTCTGCCACACAACAGTGTGAATCAGCTGCAAACACATATGTCTTCTCCCTCCTTGCTCCCCTGCCCCGCCTCATCCTCCCTTTCTGGGTTGTCACAGTGCACTGGGTTGAGCCCCCTGTGTCCATACAGCAGCCTCCCACTGGTCATGGTACACATGGTGGTGCATACACAGCAGTGCTGCTCTCAGTTCGTCCCACCCTCTCCTTCCCTTGCAGGGTCCAGTCTGTTCTGTATGTCTGCATCTCTAGTCCTGCCCTGTAAATAGGTTCATCAGTACCGTTTTTCTAGATTCCATATATATATGTGTTAATATATGAAATTTGCTTCTCTTTCTGATTTACTTCACTGTGCATTACAGGCTCTAGGTTCATCCACCTCACTAGAACTAACTCAAATGCATTCCTTTTTATGGCTGAGTGATATTTCATTGTATATATGTACCACAACTTCTTTCTTTTTTTAATTTACATTTCTGTTAATTTTGAATATTAGTAAATTGCATAGATCATATAGTTATCACATGATCATGACACAGAACAGTTTCATTGTTCCCCAAAACTCCCTTGTGCTCTCCTTTTGGAATGAAAAACTCCCCTATTCCTGAGCTGTCCTGTGCTTGGTCGACTGCTCAGTTGTGTCCGAATTTTTGCGACTCCACAGACTGTAGCCCACCAGGCTCCTCTGTTCATGGGGATTCTCCAAGCAAGAATACTGGAGTGGGTTGCCATGCCCTCCTCCATGGGATCTTCCCAACCCAGGGATTGAGCCCAGATTTCCTCCATTGCAGGCAGATTCTTTGTTGACTGAGCCACCAGGGAAGTCCATGAATACTGGAGTGGGTAGCCCATCCCTTTTCCAGGGGATCTTCTGGACCCAGGAGTTGAACCAGGGTCTCCTGCAATGCAGGCAAACTCTTTTTTTTTTTTTTAATTTATTTATTTTAATTGTAATTTTACTTCTAAAACATATTGTGGTGATTTTTGCCATACATTGACATGAATCAGCCATGGGTGTACATGTGTCCCCCTATCCTGAACCGCCCTCCACCTCCCTCCCAACCCCATCCCTCTAGGTTGTCCCAGAACACCAGCTTTGAGCGCCCTGCTTCATGCATTGAACTTGCACTGATCATCTATTTTATGTATGGTAATATACATGTTTTAATGCCATTCTTTCAAATCATTCCACCCTCGCCTTCTCCCACAGAGTCCAAAAGTCTGTTCTTTACATCTGTGTCTCTTATGCTGTCTTGCATATAGGGTCATTGTTACTATCTTTCTGAATTCCATATATATGCATTAATATACTGTATTGGTGTTTTTCTTTCTGACTTACTTCACTCTGTATAATAAGCTCCAATTTCATCTACCTCATTAGAACTGACTCAAATGCGTTCTTTTTTTTTCTTTTGTTCTCATTTTTATTTATTTTTTAATCAATACGTAGTTATTTATTTTTCACATTTTTTTTATCCATTTCAACACAGGTAGTCTCCGACTAACAAATTTACAATGTTTTGACCTGAAAAAAAAAGTGTGAAAAATAAATGACTTCCATTTCTTTATAGCAGTCATTTTCAAATTGTCCTCTAAGGCGTTCCACAGGGGTCTGAAGAGGTTCCTTGGAAGATGGGAGGCCTTGAGACTCTTTGACTGATTTAAACTTTACTGAGGCATAATCAACAAATAAAATTGTAAAATATTTAATGTGTGCATTGTGTTGATTTGATATTTGTATACATTGTGTGAAAGGCATCTCACCACCTAGTTAATTAACACATCCATCACTATGAATATTTATCTTTCTTTTCTTCCCTTTTCTTTTCTGTCAGTCTTTTTTCTTTTTGTGAAGAAATTTAAATTCTACTCTCAGCAAGTTTAAATACACACTACTCCCTTTTTTCAAGTTTATTCAGGTGACTCATGTAGGTGCCAACTCTGTAGAAACAAAAAATATTGCTCTGAGGTTGCAGATAAATAAATTGTTGTTGCCGTTTAGTCAGTGGTGTCTGACTCTTTGTGACCCCATGTACTGCAGTACGCCTGGGTTCCCTGTCCTTCATTATCTCCTGGGGTTTGCTCCGACTCATGTCTGTTGAGTCAATGATGTCATCCAAAAATAGGGATGTTAATTAGTTAAAATGGTTTAGAATCTATTGGTCTCTGCAACCAGAAGATAATGCCACAGTATGTCTTTGAACTCCAAATCTCTCCAAAATGGGGCATGGTAGGAAGAGGGAGGATCATAAACGTTGGGTTTGGCTTTTTTGCTGTGTTTTTATTTTTTTATTTTATTTTTTAAAATTATTTATTTTAATTGGAGGCTAATTACTTTATAATATTGTGGTGGTTTTTGCCATACATTGACATGAATCAGCCATGCGTGTACATGTGTCCCCCATCCTGAACCCCCCTCTCCTCCCCATCCCATCCCTCTAGGTTGTCCCAGTGCACTGGCTTTGAGTGCCCTGTTCCCTGTTTCATGCATCGAACTTGGACTGGCGATCTGTTTCACATATGAGAATATACATGTTTCAATGCTATTCTCTCAAATAATCCCACCCTTGCCTTCTCCCAAAGAGTCCAAAAGACTGTTCTTTATATCTGTGTCTCTTTTGCTGTCTCGCATATAGGGTCATCGTTACCATCTTTCTAAATGCCATATATATGTGTTTATATACTGTATTGGTGTTTTTCTATCTGACTTACTTCACTCTGTATAATAGGCTCCAGTTTCATCCACCTCATTAGAACTGATTCAAATGCATTCTTTTTAATAGCTGAGCAATATTTCATTGTGTATGTGTACCACTGCTTTCTTATCCATTCGTCTGTTGATGGACACCTAAGTTGCTTCCATGTCCTAGCTATTGTAAACAGTGCTGTAATGAACATTGGGGTACATGTGTCTCTTTCAATTCTGGTTTCCTTGGTGTGTATGCCCAGCAGTGGGATTGCTGAGTCATATGGCAGTTCTATTTCCAGTTTTTTAAGGAATCTCCACACTGTTCTTCATAGTGGTTGTAGTAGTTTGCATTCCCACCAACAGTGTAAGAGGGTTCCCTTTCCTCTGCATCTTCTCCAGCATTTATTGTTTGTAGACTTTTTGATGGCAGCCATTCTGACCGGTGTACAACTTATTTATCCATTCATCTGCTGATGGATATCTAGGTTGCTTCCATGTCCTGCCTACTGTATTAATAAATAATGCTGCAATGAACATTGGAGTACATGTATCTTTTTCAGTTATGGTTTTCTCAGGGTATATGCCCAGTAGTAGAAATGTAAATTTGAGTACATGTATCTTTTTCAGTTATGGTTTTCTCAGGGTATATGCCCAGTAGTAGAAATGTGAATTGATACTATGGAGCCACTATGGAGAATAGTATGGGGTATCCTTAAAATACTAGAAGTAAAACTACCATATGATCCAGCACTGCCACTACTGGGTATATACCCAGCTACTGAATTTCAAAAGGTAGTTTTGAATATCAAAGTTGAAGAATGACATTTTGTTTCTCTGCTGTTTTCATCCTCTCCTGGAAGAAAAAATGTAGTTGTTTGATTCAGTGGGTAGAGTAAGAAACATTAGAGACTACTGGGGAAGAAAATGCATCAGTTACTATTTCAAAAATATTATCCTAGCTATGATACCTTTTTTTTTTTTTAACTTCACGCACTTAAAATTTTCTCTCCTCCTTTATTTTCCTTCTCCTTTCTTTGATGACATTGAAACTTCCACATTTCTGGGTGGAGTTCTAAGCAACTGCAGCTTAACCTCTGCTCCCCCAAATCCGATTGCTGCCCATCTGTAGGCCATTTAAAATGAATGCTGCCTATGTGAGACACACTATTAGGAGTTTTCATTTTCAGATGAGAAAACAGATTTCAACAGACTATGTCCAGTTTCATTCAGCTAGAAAGTGACAAAGCTAAGATTCAAACCCAGGTCTGTAACTTCCTCTCTAAAATTTCTAAAGATGACATTATATTGCCATTTTCAATTCTAGTCTATTTCAAACTTACTACACAGACAGTAGGCTAAATCCATCCTGAATACACTACAAGGAAGTTAATTTCCTATAAAAGGACTTTCAGATCAGATCAGTTGCTCAGTCATGTCTGACTCTTTGCGACCCCATGAATCGCAGCACACCAGGCCTCCCTGTCCATCACCAACTCCTGAAGTTCACCCAGACTCACGTCCATTGAGTCAGTGATGCCATCCAGCCATCTCATCCTCTGTCGTCCCCTTCTTCTCCTGCCCCCAATCCCTCCCAGCATCAGAGTCTTTTCCAATGAGTCAACTCTTCGCATGAGGTGGCCAAAGTACTGGAGTTTCAGCTTTAGCATCATTCCTTCCAAAGAAATCCCAGGGCTGATCTCCTTCAGAATGGACTGGTTGGATCTCCTTGCAGTCCAAGGGACTCTCAAGAGTCTTCTCCAACACCACAGTTCAAAAGCATCAATTCTTTGGCGCTCAGCTTTCTTCACAGTCCAACTCTCACATCCATACATGACCACTGGAAAAACCATAGCCTTGACTAGACGAACCTTTGTTGACTTTACAAGTATATAATTAAGAAATTGCACATAATTTTTAAATGTGAAAGGAAATCAGCTCTTTAGTTTCTAGTAATCTCAAAGTTTTTTTCTCGATATCTAAAAACATCATTCTGATTAAGCAGTACTTAGGTAACTCTTTAGATATGAGCTCCGTTGACTGGTATATGATATACCTCTGGAGCTTATCAGCATGTCAAAGTACAAGAGTCTTTAAAATTCCTGTTAAAATGCATCTGGTATCATTAAGAAAGGGAGTGGGTTTTAAAATGGGTCCATATGCTTTCAAGGAACACTGGAATTACAAATACCAAATGTATGGATTTACATCATAACACCTTTTTAGAGAATTTAATTTGCCTGAAAGAGCTTATATCCATTAAGACAGAAATGAGAGTAAAAGAGAAAAATTATCGGATGGAAAACTTGAATAAGTTTTAGATCACTTCTAAAAATGTATATAGCACAAAATAAATACATGTGAATAGGAAAAATGCTTATGTAGTATTAACAGGTGATTTCACTGTTTCAAGTAGTAGAAATGTCAGGAGTTGAAATTTATGATAAATTTATGTCATATTTATGAACATATCAGAAACCCACTCCCTTTCTTAATGATACCAGATGCATTTTAACAGGAATTTTTAAGACTCTTGTACTTTGACATGCTGATAAGCTCCAGAGGTATATCATACATTATCTAAAAATGAATTATCAGGTTTGGATTTCTATTTCCTCGAGTCACCACCAAGTTCAGTTACAGCACATTGTTAAGGGGTTAATTTTCAAACCAATGAGTGGGGAGAAGGGCTACTGATAAGAGGAGACAAAAGCAATTACAATTGGTAAAATTCTTTCCATGTGAATATTTTTCTCTTTTGTAAGTGCTGTGTGTTCCAGAAAGAACAATTGCCTAATTTAGTTTGGTTGGAGTAACAAGCATATGCTGTGGGTGCTGTGCTTAGTTGCTCAGTTGTGTCCATTTGCAACCCCATGGATTGTAGCCTGCCAGACTCTGTCCATGGGGATTCTCCAGGCAACAAGACTGGAGTGGGTTGCCATGCCTTTCTGCAGGGAATCTTCCTAACCCAGGGATCAAATCTGGATCTCCTGCATTGCAGGCGGATTTTTTTACCATCTGAGCCACCGGAGAAGCCCAAGAATAGTGGAGTGGGTATCTCTTCTCCAGGGGATCTTCCTGACCCAGGAATTGAAATGGGGTCTCCTGCATTGCAGGCGGATTCTTTACCAGCTGAGTACCAGGGAAACCCCAACAGGCATGGGATTTTAGTAAAGACTCTATGTACAGGACAGCAAGTTTGCTCTAGCATGGAACTGCCTCCTCTTCCAGTGATAGGCTTGCCACATGCAAATAAAAAACATAACACCTGCCAAAACAGCCGCCTGAAATTCTGAGTACTGACATACCCCAGTGTTCTCTACATGTTACAGCAATAATAGTCAACTCTGTCTTTTTAAAAAATTTAAAAAATATCTTTATTGAATTTATTGGAATGTTGCTTTTTTTTTTTTTTTTTTTTTTTGCTGCAATGCATGTGGGACTGTTAGTTCCCCAACCTGGGATCAAACCTGCACCTCCTGCATTGGAACGTGAGGTCTTAACCACCAGACTGCCAGGGAAATCCCAAATCACAGTTTTAATAAAATATGATACCCTGATTCCAAGGTGAATGCCTTATACCATCTATTTGTAGTAAGCTACAACATTTCCCCGAATGGCATGTCATTTTATGTGAAAACTCTAAGACAGCAGTGATTCTTTTAGGATCACCAGATGTGATTATTGAGTACTGTTGACAGATGATGTGCTGTCTGGCTTTGCACAGAGGCTACAGCAGTCTGCTATCCTACAAAACGCATGCCATTTCTACACTACTCTCCAGTACTACTAATCTTTGCAGGCTGAGAGAACAATAGTGTAGAAACGGATTCTCTTCCCATAGAATACAGGTGCTTTGATCCTCCTGGCCTAGGGGAAGGCAATCCTTTCATAATATCCTCTTGCATGATCCATTTTTTGTTTGTGGAAGGATCTGAAATAACAATAGAGATTGTATACTTATATAATGAAATTATCTTCCAAATTAATAAGGTGCTATTTTCAGATTTTGTATCTTGTCTCAAGACACTATTCAAGTTTTAAAGGCCATTATTTTACAGGAGCCTGGATTTTATATTTTAATAATAAGCCTGTTCCTTAATTCTTTCCATATTTATGTATATATGTACATAATTATGCCTCACTTGAAATGCTCAATTTTGTATATTAAAAATTATATGATATAGCCCAAGGGTGAAGGTTCATTTGATATTTGAAAAAAAATAAAAAAAATAATTTTAGTGTGTAAACTAATTCATTATATTAAAATGAGATATCTTTATGCATTTGAGTAAAGATATAGATTTTAATTTCAATAATTTACTTCACATTCTTCTATTTTTTAATAGAAATGATTTTATCTCAAGGAACTATTTTTGTTTGTGTTAGTGTTCTTGAGAGAATGCTATTGATCCCTATTTAATTGCTGTTGCATGATTAAAAATCAGTCTAATGACATCTGGTGGGGATAGTAGGATGAATGTTGTGCAATTTATTAACTTTCGATGTTACCCAATACATATGCTTGCATTTGCTTATAATTTCCTGTAATATAAGAATACTGCAGATAAAGTAGAAGATAACAAGTTATATATGATCATACTCTCACACCACCATTTTTTTAGTAACATATATTTTTATCAACTTAGCAATGCAAAGAATACATTGCTGTAGTCTCAATATGAAAAATTAAAGCATATGGATACAGGTAAAATCTTCTTTGACACACTCCCCTCTATGAAAAAATTCTTTCAGCTTCTGAGGAGAATATTATTACCAATGTGACATATCTTTTCATGTCTTTTCCCAGTTTTTTACAGACAAAACTCAGAGGGTGTTGGCTTTTGCCTCTGTGTGTTTTCTTAACGTTATGCAGCAGGCATTGCTCTATAAATTGCCTTTCTCACTCACCAGTATGCCTCAGAAATCTTTCTGTCTAGACATCAGCACTAATTAGTAGGGGGATCTTGAGAAGACAATATAATTTTTGTCTCAGTTTCCTCACACACAACATGACAGTAAGAACGGAATCAGCGTGACGTGCTTGTTGAAGGAAGAAGAGGGTTAACGCATGTGAACCACCAAGAATGGAGCCAATTCACAGGGCAAACGCTGTGTCAGTGTTTGCTCTTACTCTTTGTGCGTAAAGATCTGCTTTAATCTTTTAACCTGATGCCAAAGAGTCCACAAAATTGACATACTGTGTCATAGGTCCATTGGATATTTTGAAGTAAGGTTTGAAATTACCCACAGAAGCCTCAACTTTGCAAAGAAAATGTAGCTTATGTTTTTTTATTTTTTTTTTTAATGATTAACCTGATCTATGTTACCTGCTAAAAATTAAACTTTAATCTGGTAAATGTGGTCTTGAGTCCAATGCTGTAATTCAAACACTCCTTTTAGGTAACTCTGTGCCTGCTTGGTTGACCTATGTAGATGCTCAGTTTTTCCGTATCCCATTGGCTCACTTGATTTCATGAGGGCATCTGTCCGTCAGGCTTATGTGATTTGGTGGTGGAGAAAGGCAGGGTGTCTGGACTGATGTAGTGTCTATGGATCCTTGATGATATCTATAGAGGGACTGAGCTGGTCTGCTCTCTGTGCTGTCTGTCTACTTATCATTTGGTTCATGCTTTAGTATCTCTTGATGTATGTGTGTGCGCTCAGTCATGTCCGACTTTGCAACCCTTTAAACTGTAGCCCCCTAGGCCTCTCTGTCCGTGGGATTACCCAGGCAAGAATACTGGAGTGAGTTGTCATTTCTTAATCCAGGGGACTTTCCCCACCCAGGGATTGAACACACGTCTTTTGAGTCTCCTGCATTGGCAGGTGGGTTCTCTACTACTGTGCCACCTGGGAAGCCATCCTTTAAGTTACACACTGAGAACTGTAACTGCCTAGAGTATGCACATTTTACAGTATATATCTTACTATATAAAGATAAATTGTGTTACAAAGTGACTACACTGATTTACACTCACACTATGAATGGCTGAGAGGATCCTTTATCACCAGTATCAGACCTTTTACATAACTTATCCCACTTACATTTTCTCAACAATCCTCCACAGGAGGAATTCTATTTGCATTTTATATATGGAAACCCTGAGATTCAAAAAGTAAAAGCAACCTGTTGAATGTCACACAGACAGTAACTGGCTAATTTGGAAACCTTTTAAAGCAAAGCATAAGATACCTACTACTTAATCCCTCCATTCCAGACATTTGTCTTTATTTGGGGTTAAGCTTTATGATATTGATTACCGCTGTTTTCTCATGTCCTGGTTAATCATCTATGATAAAATGGTAAATAATGTGCAAGTCATGGACAAACAGTGCTATTTTCTTAGTTAGTTCAAAACACCTATTTACTGGTCAAGGGTAAATAGTTTCCCTCACATCTTTTTGACTCACAGTCATTAGTGATCTAGGAGAAGTACACAACTCAGATGAATGAAGGGCTGGCTCTGCAAGTAGCTTTAGGACTAGGAATTTTGAGGCCTGAGGCATAGCCCCAAGACTAATCATCAGGGGTGCATGGCGCAGAGGGACACACACCTTCAACGTTTGTGTCACCTGCTATTACAAACATCTTTATTGAGACTGACAGAGCGAATTCCTCAGGTCAGAAAACAGAAGAACTCTTTCAGCTGAGTCGTGATATTTAAAAACCTCTCTTCTGGTCTCTTGCCTGGCCAATCAAACTGTCCTTGCAGAACAAACTGATGGATAATGAAACATAGATACTGTAGCTGAAAAGTGCTGTCCTATTTACAGCACCCGCTTCAGCCCGAGGCACATCTCTGGCTGCTCCATTTCTATCTATAAGTTAAAGCAATGGCCTCGGCAAGCAGTACACTCTGTACAGCAGCTGCAACTCGTTATCGGCTTTGTCCAGAATAACAAACAGAACAAACACATTTTGCAAGGGCTTTCCCCCCCCTTTTATGTAGAGAAGGAGGAATTAAGCAATCAGTGAAACGCTGATTGATCGGTTGTGCTGACTTGGAGAAGTTCAAGGCCGCATTAGTACTATTAACCCCTGAAAAACAGAACAAAAAAGTTTTTAGAACTTTCTTTGAACCCATATTTTTGAGCTGAGAAGTTGTAACTCTCCTCAGAGGGGAAAAATTGGAAAATATTTGTCCTTCATTGAGCACAATATACTCATCGAGATTGCTTTGCAATGTCATGATGGTTAATTATTTTTGTAAAGAGAATTCATGTTTTCTGACAGGTGTTGGTTGACCACAGAGTCCTGGAGTTGTGTGAACTGAAGGGTATGATAAAAGTCAGTTTTAGCAAACCAACTCACTCCTATGCCTTAACTTTGACTCCAGCCACCAACTTCTGTGGCCACATTTAGACCTGTCTTTACTCGAAGTTGAACCATCTCCAGAATTCAAACATCCCTCTTTCCACATGCCGCTTCCTTATTCTTTGACCCCATGAACTCAAGTATTCACACTCTTAATAATTTTTAGAGCACCTTGTCTTATGTAACTTAGTTTAAGGTATACCATTATAATCATTCCTTTCTAGATATTTTCAACTTCCCCACCCCTGTTTCTCTCTAACTGAACTGGCAAAACTCAAATCTTTGGTGGACAATCTTCTATGTCAGTTACTTCAGTTGCTCAGTCATGTCTGACTCTTTGCGACCCCATGGACTGCAGCATGCCAGGCCTCCCTGTCCATCACTAACTCCCGGAGCTTGCTCGAATCATGTCCATCTAGTCAGTGATTCCATCCAAACATCTAATCCTCTGTCATCCGCTTCTCCTCTTGCCTTCAATCCTTCCCAGCATCAGGGTCTTTTCCAATGAGTCAGCTCTTCGCAGCAGGTGGCCAAAGTATTGGAGTTTCAGCTTCAGCATCAGTCCTTCCAATGAATATTCAGGACTGATTTCCTTTAGGATGGACTGGTTGGATCTCCTTGCAGTCCAAGGGACTCTCAAGAGTGTTTTCCAACACCACAGTTCAAAAACATTAATTCTTCAGCACTCAGCCTTCTTTATGGTCCAAATTTCACATCCATACATGACTACTGGAGAAACCATAACTTTGACTAGATGGACCTTTGTAGGCAAAGTAATGTCTCTGCTTTTTAATATGCTGTCTAGAGAAGGCAATGGCACCCCACTCCAGTACTCTTGCCTGGAGAATCCCATGGATGGAGGAGCCTGGAAGGCTGCAGTCCTTGGGGTCGCTGAAGGTCGGACACGACTGAGTAACTTCACTTTCACTTTTCACTTTCATGCATTGGAGAAGGAAATGGCAACTCACTCCAGTATTCTTGCCTGGAGAATCCCAGGGATGGGGGAGCCTGGTGGGCTGCCGTCTATGGGGTCGCACAGAGTCGGACACGACTAAAGCGACTTAGCAGCAGCAGCAGCAGGTTGGTCATAGCTTTTCTTCCAAGGAGCAAGCATCTTTCATGGCTGCAGTCACCATCTGCAGTGATTTTGGAGCCCAAAACAACAAAGTCTATCACTGTTTCCATCGTTTCCCCATCTATTTGCCATGAAGTTATGGGACCAGATGCCATGATCTTAGTTTTTTTAATGTTGAGTTTTAAGCCAACTTTATGATTCTACTCTTTCAGTTTCATCAAGAGGGTCTTCAGTTCCTCTTTGCTTTCTGCCAGAAGGGTGAAGTGATCTGCATATCTGAGGTTATTGATATTTCTCCTGGCAATCTTGATTTCAGCTTGTGCTTCATCCAGCCTGGCATTTCACATGATGTACTCTGCATATAAGTTAAATTAGCAGGGTGACAATATACAGCATTGATGTACTCCTTTCCCAATTTGGAAACAGTTCATTGTTCCATTTCCAGTTCTAACTGTTGCTTCTTGACCTGCATACAGATTTCTCAGGAGGCAGGTCAAGTGGTCTGGTATTCCCTTCTCTTTAGGAATTTTCCCTAGTGTCTATATTGATATATATTGAACACAGCCGGAGAAAACCACACACATGAACATTCTAATGTCACTGTAAAGTCGTGATCACCAACTTCTAATGGGAATCTAGTATATTGGATCTCCTGTGGTGGTTCTTCAATGAAACCATGATCTAATTCTTCACAGGAATTATTTTAAACCTTTCCACCCTCAGTTAAAAACCATGCATCCTACTTCATTGTAAACTAGAACCATAAAGTGGCCATGCTCACATCTTTATGCTACCAAGTCTACCAACCCTTAGCTAGAGAAGGGATGTTTCATGCATCTACTACTATGGCCTTCCTGTTATAATGGTAGAAATGTTCTTCCTTCTATGAATCCTTCTCCATGTTCTCTAGATTTCATCTTAACTCTCCGAAAGCCTTCAGCTTTTGCTTATACTCTCATGAAAATTTATACTCCCCTTTCAGATAGAACAGTCTCATCAACTGTAAACATACCTTGATCACTTTTCATTTAAACACACAGATGTACAGAAAACAAACTCTTACTTGCTTCACCATTTCATCGAGTTTCTATTATTTTACTTAACTGCTTTTCTTCTCATGGTGTCTTCTCTTTGTTATGTCCCATTCACTGTATGCACTTCAATCTGGCTTCTCCCATCAACACTTTAATAAAATTAAATATGTAGTCTCAGATAAATTCTAGCCTTAGTCTAATCCATAGGAGAGTGCTCTGGAGCACAAATCACATAGCAATGTAGTCCCCTCTGGAGTGAAAAGAGTTTGGTCTTTCATGATCTATGGTGGAGCAAGGCAATGCTCATCAAGCAGGGAACTTCTCTGGAAAAGGTATCAGATGTAACTGAGTAGCAGCAAGTCCTCACAGTGGCTGTGAGATGGATATGCTGGCCTGGTAGAAAGTCTTTGGGCAGGGCACACAGTCAAGTCTGCCACAGTTAGCTTTTTGCATGGACTCACCTCACATGTGATGCATTCTCTCTAAAGCAATCAGATTCATCTCTTTATAGCATAAATAACTTAACTTTCTTTGTGCTACAGACTGAATTTTTACATTCTCCTGTCTCCATCCCCCTACCCCACTCCCTCCCCACCCCACCCCCCACAAATCCAGCCAAGTTCATGTGTTGACACTCTAATTCTCAATGCCATGGTATTTGGAGATGTAACCCTTTGGGAAGTAATTATTTCATGAGGGTGGATCTCTCCTGATGAAATTAGTGCCCTTATAAGAAGAGAAACAAGAGAGCTTGCATCTTCTTTCTCTCTGCATTGTGAGAAAACTAGGAAGGGTCTCATCAGAACCTGAGTGTACTAGAACCTTGGTCTTAAAACATCTAGCCTCTGGAACTGTGAGAAATCAATGTGTGTTGTTTAAACCCCTCAGTTCATAGTATTTATTTTAGCAGCCTGAGCTAAAATGTTAAAGTCCTTTAGTGACATCCTATTGTACCATGAATGATAAATGTACATCTTAACATGTCCTACAAACTACTATGCCCTCCATGAATCTCAGCCTCATCATGGAGAAGGGTCTTGCATAACTCAATGAAGCTCTGAGCCATGCCATGCAGGGCCACCCAAGATGGATGGGTCATAGTGGAGAGATCTGACAATGCATGATCCACTGGAGGACGGAATGGCAAACCACTCTACATTCTTGTCACAAGAACCCTATGAACACTATGAAAAGATAAAAAGATGAAATCAGGAGATGAGCCCCCCCAGGTTGGAAGGTATCCATGCTACTGGGGAAGAGAAGAGGGCAATTACTAATAACTCCAGTAAGAATGAAGCAGCTGGACCAAAGCAGAAGCAAAGCTCACTTGTGGATGTGTCTGGTGGTGAAAGTAAAGTCTAATTCTGTAAAGAACAATATTGCATAGGAACCTGGAATGTTAGCTACATGAATCAAGGTAGACTGGACATGATCAAGCAGGAGATGGCAAGAGTGAACATTGATATCCTAAGTCAAGTTAACTAAAATGACAGGAAGGGGTGATTTTAGTTCAGATGACCATTATATCTACGACTGTGGGCAAGAATCCATTAGAAGAAATGGAGTAGCCTTCATGGTCAACAAAAGAGTCCAACATTCAGTACTTGCGTACAACCTCAAAAATGACAGAATGATCTTGGTTCGTTTCCAAGGCAAACCATTCAACATCATAATAATCCAAATCTATGCCTCAACTGCGAATGCCAAAGAAGCTGAAGTTGATCAGTTCTATGAAGACTTACAAGACCTTCTAGAATGAACAACAAAAAAGATGTCCTTTTCATCATAGGGGATTGGAATACAAAAGTAGGAATTCGAGAGGTACCTGGAGTAGCAGGGAAGTTTGACCTTGTAGTACAAAATGAAGTGGGACAAAGGCTAACAGAGTTTTGCCAAGAGAACACCCTAGTCAGAGCAAACACCATCTTCCAACAACACAAGAGACAACTCTATACATGGATAACACCAAATGGTTAATTCTGAAATGAGATTGATTATATTCTTTTCAGTTGAAGATGGAGAAGCTCTACATTGCTGTTTCTGTTCAATCACTCTGTCATGTCAGACTCTTAGAGATCCCACGAACTGCAGCACATCAGGTTTCCCTGTGCTTCACTATCTCCCAAGGTTGCTCAAACTTATGTTTATTGAGTCAGTGATGCCATCCAACCACCTCATCCTCTGTCTTCCCCTTCTCCTCCTACCCTCAATAATTCCAAGCATCAGGGTCTTTTCCAATGAATTGACTCTTCCCATTAGGTGGCCAAAATATAGGAGCTTCAGCTACAGCATAAGTCCTTCTAATGAATATTTAGAGCTGATTTCCTTTTGGATTGACTGGTTTGATCTCCTTGCTGTCCAAGGGACTCTCAAGATTCTTCTCCAACATCACAATTTGAAAGCATCAGTTTTTCAGTGCTCAGCCTTCTTTATGGTCCCTACATGACTACTGGAAAAACCATAGCTTTGACTATATGGATCTTTGTCAGCAAAGTGATGTCTCTTTTTAATATGCTATCTAGGTTTGTCATAGCTTTTCTGCTAAGGAGCATGCATTTTAAAATTCATGGCTGCAGTCACTGTCCATAGTGATTTTGGAGCCCAAGAAAATTCTGTCTGTCACTGTTTCCAGTTTCTCCCCATCTACTTTCCAGTAGTCATATATGGATGTAAGAGTCGGACTATAAAGAAAGCTGAGCATTGAAGAATTGATGCTTTTGAAATATAGTGTTGGAGAAGATTCTTGAGAGTCCCTTGAACTGCAAGGAGATCCAACCAGTCCATCCTAAAGGAAATTAGTCCTGAATATTCATTGGAAGGACTGATGCTGAAGCTGAAATTCCAATACTTTGACCGTCTGATGTGAAGAACTGACTCATTGGGAAAGACCCTGATGCTGGGAAAGATTGAAGGAAGGAGGAGAAGGGGATGACAGAGGATGAGATGGTTGGATGGCATCACCCACTCAATGGACATGAGTTTGAGCAAGCTCCAGGATTTGGTGATGGACAGGGAAGCCTGGAATGCTGCAGTCCATTGGGTCTCAAAGAGTCAAACACAACTGAGTGACTGACCTGAATTTGCCATGAAGTGCCATGAAGTGGGACCAGATGCCCTGATCTTAGTTTTTTTGAATGCTGAGTTTTAAGCCAGCTTTTTCACACTCCTCTTTCACCTTCATTAAGAGGCTCTTTAGTTTCTCTTTGATTTTTACCATTAGGGTGGTGTCATCTGCATATCTGAGGTTATTGATATTTCTACTGGCAATCTTGATTCCCACTGGGGCTTTTCACATGATGTACTCTGCATATGGGCTTCCTGGTGGCTCAGTGGTAAAGAATCCACCTACAATGCAGGAGTTGTAGGACATGCAGGTTCAATCCCTGTGTTGGGAAGATCCCCTGGAGGAAGACATAGCAACCAACTCCAGTATTGTTGCCTGGAGAATCCCATGGACAGAGGAGCCTGATGGGCTCCCGTCCATAGAGTCACAAACAGTCAAACACGACTGAAGTGACTTAGCAAACACTCATGCACTCTGCATATGAGTTAAATAAACAGGGTGACAATATACAGCCTTGACATACTCCTTCACCAATTTTGAACCAGGCCAATATTCCATGTCTGGTTATGGCTGTTGTTCCTTGACCTGCATACAGGTTTCTTTATTGCCTTCCAGGCTCCTCTGTCCACGGGATTCTCCAGGCAACAATACTGGAGTGGGTTGCCATGCCCTTCTCCAACAGGTTTATCAGGAAACAGGTAAGGTGGTCTGATATTCTCATCTGTTTAAGAATTTCCACAGTTTTTTGTGATCCACACAGTCAAAAGCTTTAGCATAGCCAATGAAGCAGAAGTAGATGTTTTTCTGGAATTCTCTTGCTTTCTCTATGATCCAGCAAATTTTGGCAATTTGATCTCTGGTTCCCCTTGCCTTTTCTAAATCCAGTTTGTACATTTCGAAGTTTTCAGTCCACTACTGCTGAAGGATGAGATGGTTGGATAGCATCACCGACTCAATGGGCATGAGTCTGAGCAAATACCCAGAGAAAATAAGGGACAGGGAAGCCCAGTGTACTGCAGTTCATTAGGTCACAAAGAATCAGACCTGACTTAGTGAGTGAACAACAACCAACCAACCAACTCCTATAGGATCTGGAGGCTGACTATATCTCTCAGATCTCTTCATGTCATACTCCTCTCTTGTTCAGGACCCTTTTATCCCACCAATCCATCCCTGGAAGGTAGCATCAGTTCTCAAAGCAAAGTCTTCATGCATGGTGTTTCCTCTGGCTAGAATACTTTTCCTCTTTTACTACCCATTTCATTAATATGTATCATTCCATCTCAGCTTGAATATCACTTCCTCAGACTGTCCCTAACCATCAAATCTAAATTTTGCTCTCCACAATTATTTTCTAGCTAAATACCCTGCTTTTCTTATATAAAGTTATAATTATACGTTGTAACATAATTTGTAATTATATGTTGTGTGATTGATTACTAAACTGTCTTAATACACTGAACGTGCTGATTCATTCATATTTGATGTCATAAACATCTCCTAAGAGGTATCATGAGATTTGGTGCCATGTCAATTCACTTCACCATTGCATAATAAAGTATCAGGTATGTGGTAAAATGTACTCAACTTGTTGAATGACTAAATGAATGAACACATAATGATGAATACATTAGACATACAAAACAATTAGACATACAAAACCATCAGACATACAAAACCAGAGGATTAAGAAACACTCTTGTGGTCTCTGGATATCCCATAATAATTCTACTAAGGCTATTAATATAAGGTTATTTGATATTTAATCAAATTGGTGTTCTTTGCTGCTCTCTTCTGAGATCACAGCACTTGAAAGATATTCTCTCATTAAATTTTACACATTTCTTCATTTATTGACTTCCCCAGTTTTTAGAGAAACTGTGATATCTAGTCAGTTCCGTCAGTTCAGTTCAGTCACTCAGTTGTGTCTGACTCTTTGTGACCCCATGGACTGCAACATGCCAGGCTTCCCTGTCCATCACCAAATCCTGGAGCTTACTTAAATTCATGTCCATTGAGTCAGTGATGCCATCCAACCATCTCATCCTCTATTATCCCCTTCTCCTCCTGCCTTTAATCTTTCCCAGTGTCAGGGTCTTTTCCAATGAGTCAGTTCTTCACATCAGGTGGCCAAAGTATTGGAGTTTCAGCTTCAGCATCAGTCCTTCCAATGAATTTTCAAGACTGATTTCCTTTAGGATGGACTAGGATCTCCTTGCAGTCCAAGGGACTCAAGAATCTTATCCAACACCATATTTCAAAAGCATCAATTCTCAATGCTCAGCTTTCTTTATAGTCCATATCTCACATCCATACATGACTACTGGAAAAACCATAGCTTTGACTAGATGGACCTTTGTTGACTAAGTAAAGACTCTACTTTTTAACATGCTCTCTAGGTTGGTCACAACTTTTCTTCCAAGGAGTAAGCTTCTTTTAATGTCATGGCTGAAGTCACCACCTGCAGTGATTTTGGAGCCCAAAATAATAAAATCTGTCACTGTTTCCTTCATTTCCCCATCTATTTGCCATGAGGTGATGGGACCAGATGCCATGATCTTAGTTTTCTGAATGTTGAGTTTTAAGCCAACTTTTTCACTCTCCACTTTCACTTTCATCAAGAGGCTCTTTTGTTCTTCTTCACTTTCTGCCATAAGGGTGTTATCATCTGCATATCTGAGGTTATTGATATTTCTCCCGGCAATCTTGATTCCAGCTTGTGTTTCACCCAGTTCAGCATTTCTCATGATGTTCTTTGTATATAAGTTAAATAGGCAGGGTGACAATATACAGCCTTGACATACTCCTTTTCCTATTTGGAACCAGTCTGTTGTTCCATGTCCAGTTCTAACTGTTGCTTCGTGACCTGCATAAATATTTCTAAAGAGTCAGGTCAGGTGGTCTGGCATTCCCATCTCTTTCAGAATTTTCCACAGTTTATTGTGATCCACACAGTCAGAGGCTTTGGCATAGTCAATAAAGCAGAAGTAGATGTTTTTCTGGAACTCTCTTGCTTTTTCAATGATCCAGCTGATAGTGGCAATTTGATCTCTGGTTCCTCTGCCTTTTCTAAAACCAGCTTGAACATCTGGAAGTTCACTGTTCACGTACTGTTGAAGCGTGGCTTGGAGATTTTGAGCATTACTTTGCTAGCGTGTGAGATGAGTGCAATTGTGCAGTAGTTTGAGCATTCCTTGATATTGCCTTTCTTTGGGACTGGAATGAAAACTGACCTATTCCAGTCCTGTGGCCACTGCTGAGTGTTCCAAATTTGCTGGCATATTGAGTACAGCACTTTCACAGCATCATCTTTTTGGATTTGAAATAGCTCAACTGGAATTCCATCACCTCCACTAGCTTTGTTTATAATGATGCTTCCTAAGGCCCATTTAACTTCACAGTCCAGGATGTCTGGCTCTGGGTCAGAGATCACACCATTGTGGTTATCTGGGTCATGAAGGTATTTTTTGTATAATTCTTCTGTGTATTCTTGCCTCCTCTTCTTAATATCTTCTGCTTTTGATAAGTCATACCATTTCTGTCCTTTATTGAGCCCAATTTTGCATGAAATGTTCCCTTGGTATCTCTAATTTTCTTGAAGAGATCTATATTTCCCATTCTATTGTTTTCCTCTATTTCTTTGCATTGATCACTGAGGAAGGCTTTCTTATCTCTCCTTGCTATTCTTTGGAACTCTTCATTCATATGGGTATATCTTTCCTTTTCTCCTTTGCCTTTCAGTTCTCTTCTTTTCACAAGTATTTGTAAGGTCTCCTCAGACAACAGTTTGAAAAATGCAACAATTTTGCATTTCTTTTTCTTGGGGATGGTCTTGATCATTGCCTCCTGTACAGAGTTATGAACCTTTGTCCATAGTTCTTCAGGCACCCTGTCTATCAGATCTAATCCCTTGAATCTATTTCTCACTTACACTATATTATCTTAAGGGATTTGATTTAGGCCATACCTAAATGGTCTAGTCGGAGAAGGCAATGGCAACCCACTCCAGTACTCTTACCAGGGTGTGGAGCCTGGTAGGCTGCCATCTATGGGGTTGCACAGAGTCGGACACGACTGAGGTGACTTAGCAGCAGCAGCAGCAAATGGTCTAGTGGTTTTCCTTACTTTCAATTGAAGTCTGAATTTGGCAGTAAGGAATTCATGATCTGAGCCACAGTCAGCTCCCGGTCTTGTTTTTGCTGACTGTATAGGGCTTCCCCACCTTTGGCTGCAAAGAATATAATCAATCAAAAACTCAACATTCATTGGCTATCTGGAGATGTCCAGGTGTAGAGTCTTCTCTTGTGTTGTTGAAAGAGGGTGTTTGCTATGACCAGTGCATTCTCTTGGCAAAACTCTATTAACCTTTGCCCTGCTTCATTCTGTACTCCAAGGCCAAATTTGCCTGTTACTCCAGGTATTTCTTGACTTCCTACTTTTGCATTCCAGTCCCCTATAATGAAAAGGACATCTTTTTTGGGTGTTCATTCTAGAAGGTCTTATAGGTCTTCATAGAATGGTTCAACTTCAGCTTCTTCAGCATTACTGCTCAGGGCATAGACTTGGATAACTGTGATATTGAATGGTTTGCCTTGGAATGAACAGAGATCATTCTGTCATTTTTCAGACTGCATCCAAGTACTGGATTTCAGACTCTTTTGTTGACTATGTTGGTTACTTCATTTCTTCTAAGGGATTTGTGGCTCAGATCATGAATTCCTTACTGCCAAATTCAGACTTCAATTGAAGAAAGTAAGGAAAACCTCTAGACCATTTGCTGCTGCTGCTGCTAAGGGCAATAGTGGTAGATATAATGGTCATATGAGTTAAATTCACCCATTCCAGTCCATTTTAGTTCACTGATTCCTAAAATGTCAATGTTAACTCTTGCCATCTCCTGTTTGACTACTTCCCATTTGCCTTGATTCTTGGACCTAACATTCCAGGTTCCTATGCAATATTGCTCTTTACAGCATCTGACCTTGCTTCCATCACAAGTCCCATCCACCACTGGGTTTTGTTTTTGCTTTGGCTTCATTTCTTCATTCTCTCTGGAGTTAATTCTCCACTGATCTCCAGTAGTATATTGGGCACCTACTGACCTGGGGAGTTCTTCTTTCAGTGTCGTATCTTTTTGCCTTTTCATACTGTTCATGGGGTTCTCAAGGCAAGAATACTGAAGTGGTTTGCCATTCCCTTCTCCAGTGGACCATGTTTTGTCAGAACTCTTCACCATGACCTGTCCATCTCGAGTGGCCCTACACAGCATGGCTCATAGTGTCATTGAATTAAACAAGGCTAACTTAAGCCTTTTATCCTTCTCCATCAGAGGGCAGACAGAATGAAAACCACAATCACAGAAAAATGACCAATCTGATCACATGGACCACAGCCTTGTCTAACTCAATGAAACTATGAGTCATGCAGGAATATCTGTGTTAGCCTTAGAATAGAACAAGTTTACAACAGAGCCAGTGATAGAATTTGTCTCTACTTTTTAACTAGTTTAGTATTTTGCACACTTGTTAGTGGTTAAAGAAAATATATTAGGAATATATCCACATCAGTAGACTTGTAAAACTGGAAACTTCCTTTGGAAATGTAGTACTATATATACTCCTCTGCACATAGCATATTTGATGAGATACACCTTTAAGCCAAGAACTCTTTTTTCATGTTCATTTTTCTTTCTTAATTTCCTTGTGAGAAAATGATAAGAAAATGATAAGATAAATGATAAGGACAATAGTTAAATAACTCAGTCACTGTGGTAGAGTGAATTCATGTTAAAGCTTCATTCTGGGGTTTTGAGTTGACTTGTATAAACACACAGCTATGTTTTTCATCCTCATTTGAAGAATGGTTTATACACTTTATATAAAAAATCCCAATTATGCCATTGCTAAGACTTTAACATGTGAAACGGCTTCCTAGTGGCACAGTGGCAAAGAATCCACCTGCCAGTGTAGGAGACACAAGAGATGTGGGTTCTCAGAGACACGACTGAGCATACACACACACACACACACACACACACACACACATGAAATAGAGATTAATAGGAACCAGGATGCTTTGAGTCTTGATAGGGAAATATTTTGTGTAACCTTCTACTCAATGTTTTCTGGATCATTCATACATGTGCTGTTCTGAACTCAGTTGCTCAGTTGTGTCTAACTCTTTGTGACCCCATGGACTGTAGCCTGCCAAACTTCTCTGTCCATGAAATTTTCCAGGCAAGAACATTGGAGTGGGTTGCCATTTCCTTCTCCAGGGGATCTTCCCAACCCAGGAATTGAACCCATATCTCTTGTGCCTCCTGCATTGGCAGGTGGATTCTTTATCACTTTGCCACCTGGGAATCTCCATTTATACATGTAAATATTACTTAAAATATGCTTGAGTCATAAATTAGTTTCAACTGGCTTTAATGAGAATTTTCCTCACATTGGTTTGAGTGTATAGATAATCCCTGAAATAAAACAATGACATATAACTTGAAATATAATCGCAAATAAAATTTGATTGTATTTCTGCTGGTTATGTCAAATATGGTATGATATTTTGAAGTATAATGTATTAAGTATGTCAAAGAATGGTTGTCAATTTTCATCTTGAAATTCATCAAAATATAGGGGTATATCTACTAAGGAAATGTGTTAATTTGAAGTTTTTTTAAATTGAATTAAAGTATCTGGTACTTTTTTTTTTTTCAACCTATACTAATCCTAAATTAGGTGATCTGGCAAGACCTCTAATTCTATTGGCTTTAGAATTTAACCTGTCTCCTGGACTTTGAAGCCATGTCTTTTCTTCAGAGGAGATAAGGAAAAGTCTCTTATCTTAGGTCTGGAAGAAACACGGAATCCAGTATCAAGGTAGCAGAGTAGTTATTTTCCCAGACATAGCACAAGGTTTTCAAGCCTGAAGAAAAAGATTAATCTCCTTAAAAAAGGACTTTGCTAACTTGGGCCTGGACATGGCAATCCTGTTTCCAGCTATCCAATATAAAAGCTTTAGCAGTCAGAAGTTTGTTTGCTTTAATTTTGATGTGGCTCATCTTTTCTTAGCTGCTCATATTCAAGATTTGGAAAAGAAGGAACAGTGGTGAGCTGAGTGATTCATTGGATTCTGATGAGGAACTCTTGAGAAATTTTATTATTCCTGAGTTTTAAACCCTTGTGACTTTAATATAAATTTGGTATGAATCTTGACTTTTTTTCTCTGCCTTTTAGTAATTATATTTTGGTATTCCTATTGAGTGTGATAGTAGCTATACATTTATAATTCATGGGTGTTTGGGATTTTTTATTTTTAATTCACTTTTTTTTAATATAATGCCTTAAGTGTTTGTAATTCAGTATTAAACTAAACTTGTTTAAAAATGTACTTTATCATAAATATCTCTGTTTTTCATGTGTTTTTCAGAAAGCATTTGGTTTCTTAAAGCCATTAATGTGAGAGTTCAGGGTTTAGTTCTTTGTAGTCACATGTGGTATGGATATTTACAGTTTTCTGTAGTGAATTTCTTCAGTGTTGATCACTATGTCCTTTAGCCAGAATTGGCTGGTGAAGAAGTGTTAATCTTTTTGTTCTCTTAAGGGGTTGTTGGATCTGAAGTAGCTTCTAAGGTGTGGGTCAACTCATCTGGGAAATGAAAGATGGTATGAGGATTTTTTACTTTGTAAAGTGCCTTTAACAGGTGATCACATTTCATCCTGGGAGTGCTGCTGGAGAGGAATATATATTGATTTGGCTTTTGTTATCCTTGGGTCTTCCAGATCTTGGGTTTCTTAGGTCTTTGGTTCTTTTTGTTATTCTTTATTGTTCAATTTGAGAGTTGAAAATAGATATCATGTCTCTTCTTAAGAATAAACCTGAAAGGCTTTTCAAGAGTGAGCTGTTTGGGGGGCAAGTTTGTGTTCCCAGTCTTATTTCTATTTTAAGATTAAGCATTGTCCTTGGAACGTAAACGGCCTTCAATAAATTAGGAAGAGAAGAGTTAGAGAATTAACTATCACTTATGGCTTATGAGAGGTCACAGTTACTATTCTTTCCAATTCATTGATATAAAACACAGACAATAAAGAAATCACTTAGGATCAATCACACAATGTGAATGACATAGAAAAGATCTTTAAGTGGTAGAAAAGAGTATATTTTGTATTTTTAGTTTTGTACTGTAATCAAAAAGCAATGAGGAGCTATTTAATGGTTTTAATCAAGAAAGTATCAGTGTATAAGTTAAGAGTATGTAAATAGCAACTGTATGGTATAACAAGATGTAGATTTTTTTGGTAAGGTTTGTAAAGTAAGATTTCATATAACTTTGAAGAATTGACAGGATGTAGACTAATTGAAAAAATTAATCCAAGAAACGTACAGTCCTAAATTTCGTCATCAGACTCTACCACCTTATGTTGGCTAAATGATTCACAATCTGTTTTGTTAATTACTCCTCATCATTTTCTTTATCTATTGCATTTTATAAAGAGACAAGTTCAATATGAAGAAGTGTGGTCTTTGACACCATGGACAGTGTGCCAAGGCACTGTGAGACAGATTTACAAATTTTAAATGTACAGTCTGAAAATCTGAAAATCACACATTTCTCCTTTGGCTTCTCTTTTTTCTTATTCCTTGTAGTCATTCTATCATATCCTAAGCATTTTCTCTGGTGAAATTTGCATGGCAAGATGAGGAAAAGAAGAGAAAAAAGTAGTCAGAGGTGGGGAGTACTAAGATGCCTTGGGTTCTAGCTGGTGGCCATAGTTGAAGGTAGTTCATGAACATTGGTAGTGGCTCTAGTCTCTGACAGGAGCCAGTCGTGGTCTTCAGTGTTAATTTTTTTTTTTTTCTTTTGCATAGGACTTTGCCTTGATTCCTTATAGTATTTTTATGAAATAGCTGTATGTCCCACCTTGAGTGTTTAAGAACCATCTGGGCATTTTACTGCCCCCACAACCTTGTGTCTGCCCAGAAGCTGAGCAGAAGACTCTGCTTATAAACTGCAAGGACTTAAAATAACAGCTAAAAAAGTGATGGTGCTTCATAGATATATTTAGTGGGTTTTTTGGGTCAGTTATCATAATAAGCAACTTTTATTTAAATGTAAACAAAGTTTTTTAAAAAAGCACTTTCTCTTTAAAAGACTGATTTTCACTGCAATTCATTCTGGCCTTTAAGCAGAGAGTTAGACACAAAGACAAATTGCAAAATATGCAGTCAATTCAAGAGTTTAATTTTAAGTTTAATTTTAAACATTTAAAAATCTGTTTTCAATTTCAGTTCACTGTGATATTTCAATTGCTTTTAAGTATTACAAAGATATATATTAGGATAACTTTACAATAAAGAAATTTCCAATTTTTCTTATTCTGTACATTAAAAATGAAAGTAAAATGAGAGTTATGTAGTCCCATGGATAGCAATTCTTTTCATGTAATGTTCATAGTATGGTCATTAGATCATAGGTTCTCTGATTTGCATGTGAATGGGGAAATTAAATAACACTCCTGAAAGACCTTTAGTTGAAGGTTTTAGTAACTTTCATTAGGGGTCAAGCCTTCAAAATTTATATGAATAGAAAAATAAGAAAATAATCGTGTATTAATAAAAGGCCTGTTTTTTTATTCAAAGACAACACATAGTTGATTTTTCTAGAGGATGTATAATTTTACTATTGGTAAATTTGGAGAACTAGACATATTTTTGAGAGAATCTTTGGTTTATGTTGGGAGTAGCAATAATTTATAACTAATATATGTCCCTGAAGATTCTATCATTATTTTGCTATTTTAAAAGTATTGATTGATTGACTAATTAGTTATTAATTAATCCAGTTAATTAATGGTAGAAAACCATTTTAATAATTTAAGGAATGCAGTCATCAATTTTAGAAAAAATATTATTCTAACTCGACAATCCTTTCTTTTCCAAAGTTACGTATTGGTGTATCATCCAGAGCAACTAATATAGTGCTGATACTTTCTTTCATTTGTCTTTCTTTCTACAAAATGTCTAATCATTTCTTTTGTAGGATTTTTATTATTACTCATTGACTTCAACTTCTATACCCAGACCACTAGCTTTTAAAAACAAATTTTTGAAACTTTGAAACTGTCAACTTTGAACAATCAATATTTTGCTTTTTCAGTCCACAAAACATTCAAGAATATTCTCTTGAAATAATCAATCCCTTAATTTGAGTTCAATTTGCAACAACATTATGTATTTCCCTCTTCCTATAAGCTGAGGATGATCTTGAATAAGTGAAGAGGTTTAAAATAAACGATATCAAATAACTGATACCAGAATAAAACAATTAACTCTTCAACACCCCAGGGAATGTCAGGAGTTAACATCCAAATAGGCATTTTTAACTGTTAGCAGTTTGTAGAATTCAAGTAACAGGATATTTTTTCCTCCTCTTATTTCTTCCCTTCTCTGTCTCCTTTTCTTTTTTCTCCTCTAGAACATTACTTTTCTCCATATTTTTTTAACCTTGATAAAAGAAAAAAGGCACCCTGTCTTTCAGTGACTCAACTTAGACAACTCTGCTCTGTGTTATGTGGCAGCCTGGATGGCAGGAGAGTTTGGGGAGGATGGATAAACATAGATGTACGGCTGAGCCCCTTTGCTGTTCACCCGAAACTATCACAACATTGTTAACCAGCTATATTCAAATACAAAATAAAGAGTTTAGGAAAAAAGGAGAAATTTTGAAAGCTGGAAGAAGCGATAGATATATGTCCTTTAATGGGAATTCGTAATAACAGTTTGCTGCTGCTGCTGCTGAGTCGCTTCAGTCGTGTCCGACTCTGTGCGACCCCATAGATGGCAGCCCACCAGGCTCCCCCGTCCCTGGGATTCTCCAGGCAAGAACACTGGAGTGGGTTGCCATTTCCTTCTCCAGTGCATGAAAGTGAAAAGTGAAAGGGAAGTCGGGGAAATTTACTGTTTGTGAGAGTAGTGGTCTGATCATTAGGAGGTCTGAATACATCTTCCTGGACCAAGTTCTCTTGAAAACAAGAGGTCAGGAAGGAAATCAGATTAATGTAGCAAATGTACTATATGAGGGGGTAGAGTAGAAATGTGTGTGGGTGACCTGTTTTAGTTTAAAAAAAAAAAAAAAAGACTTCTACGTCATTACCATGTAAATTGCCACCCCTTACTTCAGTACGTAGTTTCAAGACACGTTGCACAACTTGCTTCTTTGTGATTCCCAAATATATTTAATTTAAAGATAGTCCAATAGTCTCCCAGCCCATGACCTAGATTACCATTGGTAACCCCTCCTCATGGCTAGGGTTGCTCTTTAGAGCCTTGCAAAATCTTTTGTATTTACTTTGGGCAGAAGTTAAGAATTAACAAGCCCATCAGAGCTGTTCATTCTGTTCAGCACATTAAAAGATGATTTAGTTGTAGTGATAATCATTGTGCAAAAAAGGCTGATAATGAATTAAATTTAAAATTTTTCCTTAGAAATATTTTACTCTTTAGAATGACAATTGCCTAATGATTTAGCCATTCTATTTTAAGAAGTTTATGCTGTAGGCAAGTTTAGGCCAAAATTTAAGGAAATGTTTAGGCTAAAATTAAGTGTAGAGTTTGATTTATGTAGTTGTTAGTTTCTTTCACTAACTGTTTCATCATTTACAAAGTTATTTCTATTTGAAATGCAGTAATTGTTAGGAACTTATGTTTCTACAATGATTTCTACTAAAAACTTTAGATTTGGTGTTTAACTCAAAAATTATGAGATGACTGTTCATTTAGGTATCTATTTCTTATATCTATAAAACAGAGCAGTTGGAAAAGATTTTAAAAATAACTTTCTGCTATATAAAACTATCTATCACAAAATTATGTTCTCTGATTGATGAGAATTTAGGCAATACTTTTAAAAAGAAATTAATTTCCTACAAAGTATCTTTTAGTTGGAAACAGTTCTGCTTTCTGTTATACAGTGTCTGATAAATAGAAAGCACTCAATAAGTAGTCCCTAAATTATTTTGTAAAACCAGTTCTCTTTTTTTTTTTTTTAGCAATTCTAGACTTTATAAGCAATCATGAAAATTCAATGGCATTGAATTATTCAGATTCTGAAGTAACTCAAAAGAATAGGATCTAACAGAAAAATATAAAATATCCTTTGCTATTTTAGGCAAGTTGGGCTGAATCAGTTAGCCAGCTAGAAGTATGACTCTCAGACCAATTAGTTTCACTAGATAGATTGCTAGAAAAATTTTATAGTTTCATTTCTATACTACCTTCTTCATGTTTATATTTTAATTTTAAACATGATAATAAATCAGAGAAGCATGGATACTTTCTTCTCATTATTTGATTTTTACTGAACTTACATTTTCCCCATTTCCAGGTCATGTCATAGTATTTCTAGCATTGCAACCTCTACAATCATGTATTCTTCCTGTGAAATTAATCTTAACCAGCCCACTCTTTCTAAGTCATTTAGTGTTGCTGCCTCTGTTTTTCCCAGATATAGTTGACATGTTGGAAAGAGGCTGAACATTGGCTAAGAGCTGAGTTCTCATCTTGGCTTTGCAACTTATTAGCTGTGTGATCATGGGCAAGCTACTTAACTCCCTCGGGCCCACCCAACATCTTCATCTGTGAAATAGAGATATAATTAACTACAATTTAGCACAGAGATTGCTTTTAAGATTAGCAAAAATGGTATTCCAAGTGCCTTGCCCAAGATATGGCACTTAGTTAGGTGATCAAAAAACGGCAAATACCTCAACTATCAAGCAGCACCATATTTATCATCATTGAACTCATTAAAATTGATTTATTTAAGTACTTATTTGCACTTACTGGCATAATAGTAATGTATATATCTCATAGATGTAAATATATGCTAATATATTGTGGTTACAAATTCCAATGTTTTAAATTCTATTGTAGGATCTTAAAAATTTAATACCCAAGACTTTCCTCTTTAAAACATTTTTTTAAAGACTTTTAGGAAGACTGAAAATTTTTGATTAGGAATCCTACATGACATGGTTTTAAATCTGTAGTTATCTCATGGTCAAAATTTTATTTTTTGTGTGTGTTACAGGTTATTCAATATTTAACTTCCTAGTGAACTTTGAATTTTCTTTCTTAAATTTGACTCTAAATTCTGCCTTCTATGTATGATTTATGATTTAATGATTTATAACTTTAATGATTACAGCTCACTATGATTTTGGGCAGCTGCTATATTTTATGACTACTATATATGCTTTTTGGCTTATTTCTATATAATCCTCTACAATTTGTGTTTGTGACTTGCTTTTCTTCCTCTTTTTGGACTAACTTACATTTGACCTCACTTTGTACTTTCATCTGTTTGTGTTTGACTATGGCTCCAGTTTGCCAAGGTCACTGTGATTTCTGAATCAACTTTCTAAGGCATTGCCCACTATGTTCTTCTCATCCCACAAATAGAAAGATTGTTTTGCTCACTGTGTAATTCAGTTTCCTCCTACATTTATATGTGTTCTCCAGTAAATGTATATATACCTAATAATGCCCTAGAATGTATATTCAATGCACTTGAAGTAGGTTATGTCTAACATTTCTACAGAGTCTAGTAATAATGTCTCTATTTTAAAGGCAGAAATTGATATGACAAAATTTATTCTTTATAAACACATACTGCTTGTACCAACTAACTTGCTCTCTTTAAGTTTTTTTTCAGTCTTAAAAATGATTTCTCTTTTATTGTCCTAGAATATAATCACATGTACCTAGAATTTTAATATGTGAAATCATTTTGACAAGGTCTCTTTTCCAGCTTCATTTTTTCTCTTCCTTTGAATCACTTCAACCTTTATGCTATCAAATGTTCGATTGATAAGCACATTTATGAAAATTGGTTCTTCACCTTCTATTCCTCAAAATGCCAACTGAATCTTAGTGAATGTGTCTTAATGATTGGATTTTCAAAGACATCTGGTTATTTAAAAATCTCCTCATCTAACAACCTAACATCTATTGTCATTATTGACAAATCTTCTCCCTGGTTAGACTTTGAGGAATCCTTCTACTAGCTTATCCTAGTTTTTACGATGAGAGAAAGTACTCCTTTTTATGTGAGTGCAAACCGGCACTGCTTTTCTTCAAAGAGTAGCCCTTCTTTGGTCCATGTTCTCATTTGTGACAGTGTTTCTTGTTATATTAGGCTAATGAAAATCAGAACTGAACCCTAAAAATCACTTCTACCTTTTCTATTCTATTTTCATGCATCTTTGCTCAAATACTAAATAGAACTTTTTTGGAGGTGGTGGTTCTTTACCTTCTTTTCTCTGAATTGTTTGCTCCCAAGACATACCTCGCTTCTTGCTTTAAGTTTATCTCTTCAAAATAGCCTTTTGTAGAATTCTTAATTGACAGCTTTCTTTTCCTTTTCCTAAATATCTTTATTTCCTCTTATATCTGACATAATTTTACCTTCTTCTGCTTAAATAAGCATCATTGATCAAGCAGGAACTCAATATACAGGACCCCATTCATTCATTCAATCATTTTTCAAAAACACCTCTTGCATGCCTGTTATATTAGAGACTTTTTGAAAGATGTATCACTATCTTAGAGTGTTTCAGATTCATTACTTAGCAAGACACACTTCAAGAAGGCTGTTGGCAGTTTTGCACTTTTTAAAAAAGAATTGTTAATACTATATTTTCTCTTTATTCTAAAACCTAAAGCCTTTATTATCCAGGATGAGCTGGTTTCATTTCTTCCAACTGGTACCAGGTCTCCCTTACTTAAACCAGTGGTTCATCCAAAAGAAGGAATTAGTACACTTGAAATTAGTGCAAATATAGGCTGTTAATTAGTGTTGCTTTATGTTTCCTTTTAAGAGGTTTCTTGACCATTAGTGTTAATGGATTAATGGGAGCGAAAAGACACAAGAAAATATGAACAACTAGTACTTAACAAAGGCATATGGAAGTGTTTGACTTCACGAGTAATTTAAAATTCAAATGAAAACAAATATAATTTCCTTTGCTCAAATAAGCAACTAAGAAATAATACCTGAAGTTGACAAGTGTACATTAAAAGATACGTTTACATATTGTGATTGGTATGTAGATAGGTGCATTCTTTTTGAAGAGAGATTTGGCATTGTTTATAAAATATAACAATATTGATATGCATTATAGCAACAATAGAAGCAATAAAAATGAAAGATTTTTGTAGCCATTTCAGTTAAAATTTGAAAAAAACATGTAATAACATTGAACATACCTTAAATATAGTATTACCCTACAAAAGCATAATGCAAGTTGATCACTGTTTTCAAAACTATGACTTGTATATAGAAATAAATGATAGAGGAAGATATGCTAAAACATGAATAGAAGTTATGTTTGGGTGGTAGGCTATTATCTATTTTTCAGTATTATCCACATTTCTTTAAATAATGGATGAAAATAAATACCATTTAGTGATGGATATAGTAACATTTTCAATAACAGATATCCTATGACAAATTCATCAAATTAAATCTCCTCAGGGATTTGGAAGACTGTTTCTATTTCTCTTAAGAAATGATAAATAATTATGTTAAGGGTACTTTACTTCCTCTCTCTCTATAAATATGTATATGTTTTAATCTCTTTATATACATACATATATACATATTTATTCATACAAATATTTAAGGCATTTTCCAATTTATGGAAGAAATAAAAAGCTTTATCAGCACTAGATTAAGAAATACTAGAATATATTACATTCAGAATGGATAAACAACAAAGTCTTAATGTATAACAAAGGAAAATATATGGTGATAAGCCATACTGTAAAAGAATACAAAAAAAGAATGTATATATGTGTATAATTGAGTCACTTTGTAGTACAACAGAGAGATTGGCACAACACTGTAAACCAGCTGTGCTTTGATTAATAAATGTAAAAAAAGTAGTGGAGCATTACTCCATCAAAATTGAGAAATATTTAGCTTAATAATTCTTAATTTTCCAAATGGCATTGTATAGAAAGAGTAGCCTAGTAATGTAAACAGTGATAACTATGATAAATGTACCAGTAGAAAAGAAGGGGTAAATTCATAAGCAATATTTTGATGTTTTGAGTGAGTGACTTATATGATTAGAGGACCCTGAATGACATGGGTCATCCAAAATACATTTCAAATACAAATTCCCTCAACCTTCTGTGTGTACGTGTGTGCAAGCCTTTCCCTGCTTAGTTGTATGCAGACAGCTTATGTGAGAGGGGGACCATGTAAATGTGACCAGAGAAAGAAAATCATTCCAGTCTGAAAAATAATTTCTTTTAAAATATGTTGAAAATTCTTTCACAAAAATGTAATATTTATACTAATACTTTTATCTCTTTCATATTGACTATTAATCAGCTATCACCCCACTCCCTTGATTGGTTGTTTAGTCACTCAGTTGTGTTTGACTCTTTGCAACACTATGGACTGTAGCTTTCCAGGCTCCTCTGTCCATGAGATTTTCCAGGCAAGAATACTGGAGTAGGGTGCCATTTCCTTCTCCAGAGGATATTTCCAACCCAGGGATCAAACCTACATCTCCTGCTATTTTAATGTAAACTCCCTCACTGATGTAATTTTATTTTTCAGTTTGGTTGTAGATTTCAGTTCATCTTGATCACTTAAATCTGAATCTACCCACCATTTAGTTTATTGGTCTTTCCAGTTCCTAAGATGTTTGTAGAATCATGATGCATGAATTTTCAGAATATTTAACCAAACTCTCCAAATCTTTTGCCCCTTCTCCTTTCATTATGATAACTAGAAACATGGACCATATCCTACATCCAACATATTTTACTGAAAAAAAATGAAAGCCCATTACAACTCTCAGGCTTAGAGTTTTTGTTAGATTCTAGAGTCATGGAATTATATCCTAAAATTGTTGATACCTTTTTGGCAAACCATGTTTAATTTATGATTCTTTTTGGCCAACTGTTAGAAGTGATTATGAAGTCAGTTACTAATGTCTTTTCCTGGTTTAAATTCTGGACTCCTCAGTATCCCAACTGTCATATTTAATCAAAGTGCAGAGAATAAAGGGGGAAACATTCCACAGTGTTCACTGCATGGGTACCTCTGGGTAATGGGACTGTGACTGTTTTAAATTTACTCTGCATCTTGAAGACTTTCATGATAAGTACATGTCATTTTTCTGATGCTTTCAAACTGAGGTGCTGGAGAAGACTCTTCAGAGTCCTTTGGACATCAAGGAGATCAAACCAGTCAATCCTAAAGGAAATAAACCCTGAATATTCATTGGAAGGATTGATGCTGAAGCAGAAGTTCCAATACTTTGCCCACCTAATGCAACAAGCTGACTCACTGGAAAAGACCCTGATGCCAGGGAAGTTTGAGGGCAGGAAGAGAAGGGTGTGACAGAGGATGGGATGGCTGGATGACATCACTGACTCAATGGACATGAGTTGAGCAAACTCTGGGAGAAAGTGAAGGACAGGGAAGCCCAGTGTGCTGCTGTCCATGGGGTCGCAAGGAGTCATACACAATTTAACAATTGAAAAATGACAATTTTTCTAATTAGAGAAAGATGAACCTCCTTTTCTCTATGTAAACATGTGAAAGTGAAAGTCACTCAACCGAGTCCTACTCTTTGTGACCCCATGGACTATACAGCCCATGGAATTCTCCAGGCCAGAGTACTGGAGTGGGTAGCCTTTCCCTTCTCCAGGGGATCTTCCCAATCCAGGGATCAAATCCAGGTCTCCCGCATTGCAGGTGGATTCTTTACCAGCTGAGCCACAAGGGAAGCCCAAGAATACTGGAGTGAGTAGCCTTTCCCTTCTCCAGGGGATCTTCCCAACCCAGGAATTGAACTGGGGTCTCATGCATTGCAGGCGGATTCTACCAACTGAATTTCAAGGGAAGCCCCTATATAAACATATACATGTATATGTAGACAGGACGAGTTCAAGGCCTATTGTACTTACCAATCTAAACCAGTAAGTATTGATTCTTAGTTCTCTAAGTTGAGAGCTTTTCTTCTGCTAGTTTCACCCTCATTCATTTTGCATAATCTTTCTTTCACACAGATTTCACCTTTGTTCAAAACATTTCCATGACTACCATGAATGCTCTTTATGGATTAAGATCAACCATTTTAAATCACACAAAGTCTTCCATGTAATGGCTCCTTTTCATTTCCCCAACCTGTACTGTGCATCTAGGCTTTAGCAGACTGTTTTAGCTTTCTATTTTAATATGTCATATGATTTCATGAGTCTGTGCTGTTGCTCATGCTGTCCCTCCTGCTTTTTCCCTCTCTAGCTACAGTTTTTATTCTTTGCATCCTTCAAGAGAATATGGGTCAATGTGATCACATATTTAAATTTTACTGGACATACACAGGGAGCTGAACTTTCCCTTCCTTTCCTTCTTTCTTTCTTCCTTCCTTTCCTCCTTATTTCTTTATCTTCCCTCCTTGTCTCCTGCTTCTTCCCATCTTCTTTCCCTCTCCTTTCCTTTCTTTCTGCATTGTATTTGGACACACTACCATAACATTGCTTATTTTATTAATTATATACACTAGACTGAGCCTTTTTTTTTCACCTTTTCTATCCCCAGGTAATATGAAGTAATTTGGCTTCAGAGAATGTTTGTACATGATTACATTAAGTAAGATAGAAGAAGACTGAGTTTAAACTTTGTTCTTAAAAAAAAAATCTCATTATACCCCTCTCCCAGTTCTAGCGCTCATCCTACATCAGCGAAGTTTACAATCTTTATGCCATTCTATGTCATCTCTTCCATTATGAAAACTCTAGAAGGAAGTCTTTATTTCTTGTCCTCCTTTACAAGAATATCAAAATATAGTACTGCAGTGCTTCCTAATCTACATAAACACATGACTTAAATGAGAACTTCCTTAAGCCAATGAGACCTTTTGGTTGCCTGATTAACTGTGGGATTGAGGGCTAAGTGAATTGATTTCAACTCAGATTGAAACGCAAATATTTTCATTTTGGGAATTTTATATCTAACAGTTTAAAAGCTAAAAAAAAAATTCAACTTAGGAATGAACATTCATTAAAACCAATGTTTACTTTTGTTTAAACCAAAATATATGTTCCATATACTTTTTACATTTTGAAAAAGTAAGAGAGAAAAAAATAGGCTGCTTTTCTTCAGTTGTGTTTTAGTTAATATTACTGATTATATATATAATATTAATATAAACTAATAATTTAGTTTAATATTGCTTTAAAATTTAGAACAAAAAACAATGCAACAGTAAGAATATAATACACTATTAAACTAAAAAAAATGTAGAAAGGTATATTCTATATTTGTGGATAAAAGCTTGTTCTGATGTCTTTTTTCCTATGTGTGGTGTCCATTGTCTTTTCCAAGCAAAAATGACAAGTCTTGAGTTTCTTTGGGAATTCAAAATGTCTTTTAAGGCACATTGGACATCACATCTAACACAAGCAAAAATCTTTGACCCTTAGCATTGTTAGGAATTTGCTACTCTTTAGAGTAAGTGATATTCCTAAGGTTGTCCACTGTGTCTAGGTCATTCTATTCAGCTGCATAAGCAATTCCTTTGACAGATGACTGGTTTTCCACAGCACTAGCATTATTTCAGCAGGAGAAGGTAGTGTTTGATGTGTTGCAATTTGTATTACATGTCCACAGAATATCTCTGGACATTACCTTGGGAGGAGGGCTTAAGAGAAGGAGGAGCTGTGGCTGAAGACATTTAATGACAGAATGAATGGAAATCCAAAGATCACTGTGCAGCCAGCCTTAACACGACTGCATATCCCCAGCTTTCTTCACATTAATTTAAAAACCTTATAACAAAATTCTCATAAAACATATGTAATTTTATTTGATTTTAGTCACAAATCGTCTTCAAAATGACAAGGATTTTGACAGCTTGCAAAGTGGTGAAGACCCTGAAGACAAGCTTTGGCTTAACCAATGTGACGGCACACCATCAATGGAAATTTGCAAGACCTGGCATCAGACTCCTTTCTGTCAAGGTAATATTCCTATGTTCATTGTTTCCAAAAAAAATTGTATGGGGTGTAGTTTAGTGTGAAGCAAAGGTGTCACTAAAAAAAGAAAACCAGAGTTCTGAACTGCCTACTTAGTAAAATTTGCTTTGCTAGAGGACCTACATATTTCACAAATAATCATTATCTGCTCTGATAATTATGCTCTGAAAATTAAGAGTTTTCACTCAGTGTAAAGAAGAATCACACGTCCTGTGAATATGTAAAATATAAGTGTTCTGTTTAGAAAACAATTTTCTAAAAAGGCTATTGGGGCTCTGTGCCCAGACACCATTGCTCACAGTTTGGGTTCAAACATGGAGGTGCATATATGTGCATTAGCCAGATAGCAGTGGGTAGTGTGTTCAGCCTCTATTCTCTGTTGGTTCACTGGTAAAGTATTCTAGGAAAAAATTTTGGAAGGAAAAAAACTACATAATTTTGATATTTACAGATCATCATGTAGACACTGTATTTGCTTTTTGTTTTTTCCTCTTAGCCCCTTTTTTAGAAGGACAAATTTATTACTTTTATTTTGAAGACTAAGACATTAAGGCAATTAGTAGCTAATGAGTCTGTCTCTCTGAGTGTACATAACTGAGGAGCAGGTCCAGGAAGAGGACATTAGATGTTCTTCTCCCACCCCACCATTGAGTTATGAAATTCCAGTAGGAACTTCTATTCATTCCTACACCTTTATGAAGACATTTATTACCAGAGAAGTCTGAAATTACTATAAGGAAACTTTGCCAATAAAAATCATCTTTAGTGACTATAAAATTTAAGTAATCAAAGAAGCTTTAAATATATTGCTTCTTAGTAGTAAGAGTTGTAAAAGTGAAGTAGGAAGAAAGTCCCAAACAACCTCTACCTGTTGATGTAAAAATAGATTGTAATATTTTGAGTGTTCTGTTTCTACTTTGTATGCTCAGTGGGTTGACTAAAAGTCGTCCAAATACTTTCCCAGCTTCAAGTGCTTAGGTTGCTGAAGTAAGAGTTCAGCAACTCTTACTCTGAATGATATCTTCAGGGCTAAGCAATGCCCATAGATTTTTGTGACCTCCACTGACAGGAGTGGGAGAGAAAGAGGAGTGAAATAAACAGAAGAAAGAGGGAGACAGAAAGAGAAAGGAGGTGTGAAGGAAGACTTATGGTGGTGGGAGAGAGAGAAAGAAAAAAGAGAAGGAGAACGCTCAAGATCTCAGGAGAAATATAAAAAACTATCATTTTAGGGACTTCCTGCTGGTCCAGTGGTTAAGACTCCATGCTCTCACTGCAAGGGGCATGGGTTTGATCCCTGACTGGGGAACTAAGATCCCACATGCCATGTAGCATGGCTAAAAAGATAAAGCAAAAATTAAAAAAAGAAACTACCATTTTAAATTAAGAAACCCAGGAACAACTGTTTTCTAGGATTTGGTTTATTTGTAACTAGAGAGCCAGAAGGAGATGTGTTCTAAACCATCATCAAAGATAGAGTGACAACATATAAGTTCTGAGTGAACATTTGTGTTAGTAATATCTCAAGGGTACTCATATATCACTTCAGAGAGAATAAGTAGTGATGAATAGAATTACCTAAAGTTAGATGTGCCTTTTAAGACTTCAATGTTGTGTGCCTTGGAATAGCTTTTCCTTTTCACGAAAACAGGTAGATAGAGTTAGGTATATCTCCATCGTATGAAACAGAGAAATTCAGTGCCCACATAAAACGGCATAGATGTGACTGATATGAGAAACCAATTCTCCACCGTCATAATAAGTGCTCTATACAATCACAAACTACAATAAAATGGTTTAATTATGTGGATGGTCCACTGTGAAAGTAGTTTTAGCTCATGGTGGCAGATCTGTTTTAAGGGTCTGCCAAAGTTCACAGCTAAGAATGACAAATTTGTAGGAGGAATAAGCCATCATTTCATAGTGTAAAAGCCATTACTCACACTCAATCATTTCTGGCCAAAGTTTTGGAGGAATGCCAGGCATGAAAAATAGAAGTTCTTAAACTTCACAATAGTGAATAAAAATTCTATACAGCAGTCCAAGGCAACTTGTGCTATTATTCACTTATTTTGAAACAGTCCTCTACCTACTTTTCTTCATACCTTCACTTTTAAAACTCAATTCTCTTGGAAAGGTATATTTAAGCTTAAACTCTTTTTATATGAGCATCCTATTTTAAAGACAGTTAAAATCATTAGGATATAGTTACATATGGTTAGTGAAGGGCAATGAGAACAATCACTAAAGGTTAATAGCTTTATAGCCAGTTATAAATAGTTAAATGGATTGTGGAAGAGACTCTGGGATCAGATGTATAAGCACTGCAGTGTAAATTGATTGCCTTTTCAATGTCTTTGGAGGTCACCATCCCCTTGGCAATTGACAAGGAGAGTGAGTTAGATGGCAGCAGTGGTGCACTGGTACTTTTATGTGGACCTTCCTCATGTGTTTGTAGCTAATATTTATAGAGTGTACCTTGTTAATAGACACAGGCTTCCCTGGTGACTCAGATGGTAAAGCATTTGTCTGCAATGCGGGAGACCTGGGTTTGATCCCTGGGTTGGGAAGATCCCCTGAAGAAGGAAATGGCAGCCCACTCCAATTCTCTTGCCTGGAGAATCCCATGGACAGAAGAGCCTGGCGGGCTACAGTCCATGGGGTTGCAAAGAGTTGGACACAACTGAGAGACTTCACTTTCACTTTCTTTGTTAATAGACACAGTTGTATTTCATTTATAAGGAAGAAGAAATAATTTCAGGGTACTCTTTGTTTTAAAGGCATTTTATATCAGAAGTATCAAACTACCATCATGTATAAATCTCTAGAGTTAGTAATCTTAATGCTCGTTATTATATTTAGTCATTTGTATCTGTGTAGTGGTAAACACACTGGATAGGAACAAAAAACCTGGATTCTAACCTTTCTTAGGCGTTTATCAATGTTCTAAACTTAGTCAGGCCACATATTCTCTCTGAACCTAAATTTTGTCATCTTTAGTGTGGAAACAATTCTCGATTTACTCCAAGAATTGTGTGACCACAAAACATGATCAGTGCTAAAAATCTATAAAATATTTTAGTAAAAACTGTTCAGCAAGGTAGCAGGGTACAAGATTGATATACAGAAATAGGTTGCATTTCTTTACACTAACAATGACACATCAGAAAAGAAATGTAAACGATCCGTTTTAAAATCACATCAAAACAACAACAACTTAGAAACAAATCACACCAAGGAAGTGAAAGACATATGTTGACAACTATAAAACATAAATAATGAAAATTGAGTCATCACTCAAAGAAATGGAAAGATATCCCCCGTGCTCTCGAATTGGAAGTATTAATACTGTTAAAATGGCCATACTGCCCAAAGCAATTTGCAGATTTAATGCAATATGTATCAAAATAGCCATGAGATTTTTCACAGAACTAGAACAGATAAAGTTAAGATTTATGTGGAACCATAAAAGACTCAGAATTTCCAAAGCAGTCCTGGGAAAAAAGAACAAAACAGGAAACAGGACCCTTTCAGATTTCAGGCAATCCTGCAAAGCTACAGTAATCAAAACAGCATGGTGTTGGCACAAAGATAGACATATGGATCAATGAAACAGAATAGACCCAGAAATAAACCCACACACCTGTGGACAATTAATATTCAACCAAGGAGGCAAGAATATACAATGGGAAAAGACAGTCTCTTCAGCAAGTGGTGTTTGAAAAGTTGGACAGCTGTATGCAAATCATTAAAGCTTAGAACACATCCTCACATCAATATAAGCTCAAAACGGCTTAAAGACTTAAATATACGACAAGGCACCATAACAAATCTAGAAGAGAACACAGGCAAAACATTCTTTGACGTAATTGTACCAATTTTACAATGTATGTATTGTACCAATCAATGTTTTCTTAGGTCAGTCTCCCAAGGCAAGAGAAATAAAAGCAAAAATAAACAAATGGAACCTAATTAATTTTATAAGCTTTTGCACAGCAAAAGAAATCATAAATAAAATGCAAAGACAACCTATGTACTGAGAGAAAGTATATGCAAATGATGAAATCAACAAGGGCTTGATTTTCAAAAAGTAAAAACTGGTTACTTAGACAACATTCTATTCTATACATTTTAGTAGAAGGACCTCATAGAGACTTAGATCAGAGTTTCTTCATGTTTTCGTGGACTATAAATTATTACAGTGTCATAATACCTGATAAAAATTCTCAAATACTTATGATGATTTTTTTCGCCTGTGCCTTAATAGTAAACCTATCACTAGGTTTACTTATAAGGAATTAGACTCAAGGACTATGAAGCAAATAATTTTTTTCACTATGGTAAATTCAATTCCAAAAGTACAGTGAACTGTGTACATCTTAATGTCCTATGTATTTATTTACTTAGCAAATAAATATGAAACTTGTATCCTGGGAGTATACATGGAGAATAATAAGTGGTTAGTCTCTGACTGCAGGAAACATACAAATTAGAAAATTCTGAGTTTGCAAGTCTTAGAAAGTCACTAAGACTAAATAGCTTTATTTTTCCTTGCAAATGAATTTGGAAATCAAAGGTATTAAATTGAAAAGGTTAAGTTCCTTATGAGTAGAAAACGATTCAATAAGTACTATTTCTAAACATTAATCTACTCATTGAAAAAAAAAATGGTGACCTGTGTTATAATTAAGCCAAGAATCTACCAATCTAAGTGTCCTTCACTCTGGTACTTCAGATACAAATGAGCCCTTGGAATCACCATTCCTTTTGAAAGGTTTTCATTTTCTAAGATATTGTATTCTGATTCTAACATAGAAGTAACTATTTAGTTTAACCTTGAGGAGCTGTTGTTATTTGCTTAGAAACTGGCAACTGAAAAAACTCCTACAATTAGAAGCATTTAGTTATCTTGCAGTAGTTTTAAAGACGTTCTTAGGAAGTAGAATTCATTATTATATAGGAGTCCTCTTTATACATATTAGAAGTGGTGGTGGGAATAAATTTATTATGCACATTTAAGAATAATGATTGTATTAGGCTTTTACTACATATAAATACATTTTAGGGCTGAATTTCTTACATGATAATTCCCTTTTAAAAATAATAAATTGTGTTCCAATCCCAAATGAGATGTTGAAGAATTAGTTCAGATAATTTAGCAACTTTGCATATTTTTGGTGGACAATATTTTAGTAGTTGAGAGGGATCATCTCTTTTGAACATTTTTGTTTATTTACTCTACCTTTTAACCTCCCTTTCTAAGGTATGGACTCATCTGTTTGTCATCAACAGTTCCTTCATATTATGAGTTTCTTGCTGCACTACTCAGAGAAGGCAATGGCACCCCACTCCAGTACTCTTGCCTGGAAAATCCCATGGAAGGAGGAGCCTGGTAGGCTGCAGTTCACGGGGTCATGAAGAGTCGGACACGACTGAGCGACTTCACTTTCACTTTTCACTTTCATGCATTGGAGAAGGAAATGGCAACCCATTCCAGTGTTCTTGCAGGGAGAATCCCAGGGACGGGGGAGCCTGGTGGGCTGCCGTCTATGGGGTTGCAGAGTTGGATACGACTGAAGCGAGTTAGCAGCTATGCTACTGCTTACTCACTTCAGTCATGTCTGACTCTGTGTGACCCTATGGACTGTAGCCTGCCAGGCTCCTCTATCCATGGAATTCTCCAGGCAAGAACTGGAGTGGGTTGCCATGCCCTCCTCCAGGGCATCTTTCCAACCCAGGGATTGAACCTAGGTCTCGTGCATTGCAGGCAGATTCTTTACCACTGAGCTACCAGGGAAGCCCAAACTTCTTGCCATGAAGCCCTTGAACAAGCTATAGCTGGACAGGGCTCAGACTAAGGTAGGTGAGTGAGATGTCTACTGTCCAACACTGAAGGAAGTTCTCACTACAAGGCTGACAGTGTGGCCTCTTTGATGTTGTGCCCTCGGCATCTCACTTGCCTCCCCTGGTCCCAGCCCTGGATCAGAAGCTAAGAATACTGGGTGAGGAAATGACAAAAGAACTGGTGCTGGTCTTGGCCTCATGCAGCCCTCTCCTGCTGATGGTGCCTTGAGTTTCTATCTGACCATGCTTACCAGATTTGCTGACCGTTTGAACAAGTATAGATTTCACTGCTGTGGAAATAGAGAACATTACTCTGCCCTCACATCTTCTTTCTTCGTGTTTCCAGGTAATACCGAAGTTGGAGGGTGTAGTAGAGAGTTTCCAGTATCTCGGCAATGGTCATACCAGAACTCACTTCAAGGCTTTTGGAATTTGCTATGCAAGACCGAATGTCCTTGATATGACCAATATTTCCTAGGGTCTTTACACTGACCAAGAGTTCAGGAAATCTACATGGGTCAAGGTCAGGCCTAGTGTTGGACTGCTCATCCCTAGCAATCCCTAGCTTACTCTTGATTTCCTTCATCCTTCATCCGGTCTGAGTGAGTGAAGTCGCTCCGTCATGTCTGACTCTTTGCGACCCCATGGACTGTAGCCCACCAGGCTCCTCCATCCATGGGATTCTCTAGGCAGGAATACTGGAGTGGGTTGCCATTTCTTTCTCCAGGGGATCTTCCCAACCCAGGGATCGAACCCAGGTCTCCCGCATTGCAGGCAGACGCTTTAACCTCTGAGCCACCAGGGAAGCCTAGTCTAAATGAGTTCAACTCATAAAAACATTTTCAAGGCTCTTCGATTATTTTTCTCTTTTTTTCATCTTTATAAATGCCATGCGTGCATGCTAAGTCACTTCAGTTGTGTCCAACTCTTTGTGACCCCAGGGGCTGTAGCCCACCAGGCTCCTCTGTCCATGATATTCTCTAAGCAAGAATACTGGAGTGGGTTAGCATGCCCTCCTCTAGGGGATCTACCTGACCCAGGGATTGAACCCCCATCTCCTGCAGCTCCTGCATTGCAGGCAGATTCTTTGCTGCTTGCCACCAGGGAAGCCCCAGTAAATGCCATATATTGATCTAAATATCATAGGGAGGTTGTTGGCTAATGTGAGGCTCTTACAAATGAATTAATAAAGTTGCTGTATTACTAAGAATTTTACTGAATATATTTCTTGTATGATGTAGAACTAAATATAAGACCCATAATAATTTATAATCATAAAATAAACAGCTTATAATATGGCAGATCCCTCCCAGATTCAGAATGATTTACCACATAACAAATGCCCATTAAGTGCTTGTTAGTAAACCTTCACTTTATATGTTTTTGTGGTAGAATTTTTCTGAATGCTATATTTTATTTATAATAAGAAACATAACTAGAATAAAAATTACTTATGAATCTGACTCATTTGTTTATAAATGTCCAGAACATAGAAATATTCAAGTAAATTAACCTTGTAATTTCCCCCCCAACATTGGCTTATGTTTAACCAAAGGAAGATGACTTAATATTAACTTAGGATGTTGTAAGGCTATTAACCTTAGATGTTGTAAGGCTTAATTGATTACTGATGTTACAATAGTTTGAAATCCTGAAGTATTAGGAATTGTAACTGCAGAGAAATCTCATTAAATATTCTAGATATAGCAAACTTTGCTTTAAATCTGAATTTTAAGTATACATATTTTGAAAGTATTAACTCCAAAACAAACAACAAAAAAGATTTCACTTACTAATAAAGGACACTTGAAGATTTTAATTTTTTACCTTATTATCTATGCAATGGTAAACTAAAATACATTCTGGATTATGCTTCCTACCTTCCAAAGCTTGGTTCAGATATATTTTATTTCTTAAGAGGATGAGCACTAATGGCAACTAATATCTAAGAAACCTCAAGTGAGACAGAAATCAAATGTTTTATATAGCTTTAGGCTTTGGTGAAAATAGAAATAAACAGATGGGGCTTCTATCTTTTTTGATATGGAAATAATTTACATAGGCAAATCTTTTAATGGCAATACAATTAAATTCCCAGGGTAAAAAATTTCCATTTCTACTACTAGCTTAAGGGGATTATTGTATTGAATAGCTATAATGCTTTATATTCAAATCTTTTATGGAACTTATTGCTAAATTGTCTTGAGACTTTACATCCAGAACATTTTGTTGATGACTTCTCACTCCCAGGGGAGGAAACAGTGCTGTTATTCCCATTTCATAGATGTGTAAGTGCTGTAGTTAATATAAGGATATATGCATGTCTGTTTCTGCACACAAAGTGAATATATATGTAGCAAATCTGGCTAGAATTTTCACTGGGCCTCAAACATTATATGGATCTTTTGAATTTGGCATTTTGTTAGTGTGTTTCTATGAATATCTGAAGCCATATTTGTTGTTTAATATGGCTTCAGAATGATCCAGCTTCCCCTGTTAAATTTTATTTCTTACTTGAGTCCATTTATGTATTCAATACTATATTTCAATACAAAATAAATCAGGTTTTTCTTTTCCTTTCCTACCCTTTTTTCCTTTTTGGTTCCAAGAACAGGTTGTTTAAGTCAAAATATCAGTGAGGATTCCTGCTTTATATGGCTGTTAGTAATTCTATAAATATGGTATTTTAGGGCAGTGCTACTTTGTTGACATATTTCTTCCATTTCAACCTAAATATTGTCATGTGTTTGTAGTGAAACATGCTGTTTTCCAATTTTCAGTTTATTTCTTTCTCTTGTAGTCCTGTAAACTCCACATGCACAAAAGTCTAATGTGGTACATGTTCATACAAGCAATTTTTGGCTCCTTCTTGGAGCCAAAATTAGTCTTATTTTGACTTATGTGAATGAAAGGACTCAAAGAAAGCTGGCTCACAATAAATAATTGGTATTCTCAAAGTTAGTCCTGTATGATGCTGGGATATGAAATGATAAATGAGCAAGTGGATAATTTTTAAAAACATAACACTCTGTTATTAGGCAAAGGAAAACCTAACAGTAGTAATGCATGCTTGGCTGTTTCAAAATTTTTACAGACTTTTACAGGTCATATTATAAATTCTGTATGAATTTGACTGTTCCTTCTTAAGACAAAACTCTCTAAGTCAGTCGAGCATAGATACTAGGGATGTATTTTCAAAGCTTTTTGAAAGAAAATTTATCTGTGTGTCTTCCATTAATTATTTTTGCATCGTTCTTGTCCTGGAAATTGCTTTGGGATGTCTAACTTTTTAAACTTGATCTCAGACTGATAGTATTAGAGTGTAAAATTCTGGTCATTTATTTGTGGTCCCATAAAGCTAATCAGGGCTTCCCTGGTGGCTCAGATGGTAAAGAATCTGCCTGCAATGCAGGAGACCTGGGTTCAACCTCTGGGTTGGGAAGATCCCCTGGAGAAGGGAATGGCTATCTAGTCCAGTGTGCTTGCCTGGAGAATTCCATGGACAAAGGAGCCTGGTGGACTATACTCTGTGGAGTCCCAGCGAGTCAGACACAACTGAATGACTAACACTGACACTAAAGCTATTCAATCATCAGGAAATGAAAATAGGCCTTTAAATATTGGTTTGCAATAAAACTTAATTTTAAGGAAAAATAAAAAATCCTAAAGAGTGAGACATTTAGAGAAAATGTCATCTACCTGCAGTGTTATATTCTTTAGAAAAATTTTTTGGGCACACCATGCATCATGCAGGATCTCACTGAAGACCAGGGATTGAAACTGCTTCCCCTGCAGTGGGAGTGCAGAGTCTTAACCACTTAGGGAGGTTCCAGTATCACATTCTTGAAATGTCACATAATAGCAACATCCATTGCAGATAAGCCAATCAGTAGAGAATTTTTTGGAATTTCTATTCACGTGCAATCTTCCTTACAAAAATGCGTTTTAAGAAAAAATCAATTAGAATTTAGAATCTTCAGATTTTATAAGTACTAGAAAGCACAATATGGAGAAGGCAATGGCACCCCACTCCAGTACTAGGCTGCAGTCCATGGGGTCGCTAAGAGTTGGACAGGACTGAGTAACTTCACTTTCACTTTTTACTTTCATGCATTGGAGAAGGAACTGGAAACCCACTCCAGGGTTCTTGCCTGGAGAATCTCAGGGATGCGGAGCCTGGTGGGCTGCTGTCTGTGGGGTTGCACAGAGTTGGACACAACTGAAGTGACTTAGCAGCAGAAAGCACAATATACAAAGATTGCCCAGTTTGTTAAAAATGCCTGTTTCTAAAATAATATAAGAATAGGGCTCATATAGTTGTGTAATCCATTTTAATGTAGAGAAAGATAAAATTATGAAATAAAAGATTAAAAATGGAGCAAGTACATGTTGTTGTTCAGTTGCTCAATCGTGTCCAACTCTTTGAGACCCCATGGGCTGCAGCACACAGTCTTGTCCTTCACCTTCTCCCAGAGTTTGCTCAAACTCATGTCCATTGAGTCGGAGATGCATCCAACCATCTCATCCTCTCTCATCCCCTTCTCTTCCTGCCTTCAATCTTTTCCAGTGTCAGGGTCTTTTCCAGATCTTCTTTATATCAGGTGGCCAAAGTATTGGAGCTTCAACTTCAACATCAGTCCTTCCAATGAATATTCAGAGTTGATTTCCTTTCCTTTCAAGTCAAACCAGGATTGACTGGTTTGATCTCCTTGCTGTCCAAGGAACTCTCAAGAGTCTTCTCCAGCACCACAGTTTGAAAGCATCAGTTCTTTAGTGCTCAGCCTTTTTTATGGTCCAAATCTTACATCCATACATGACTACTGGAAAAACCATACCTTTGACTATACGGACCTTTTTCAACAAAGTGATGTCACTGCTTTTTAATACGCTGTCTAGGTTTGTCACAGGTTTTCTTCCAAGGAGCAAGGGTCTTTTAATTTCATGGCTGCAGTCACCATCTGCATTGATTTTGGAGCCCAAGAATATAAAGTCTGTCATTGTTTCCATTGTTTCCCCATCTAATTGTCATGAAGTGATGGGACTGGATGCCATGATCTTAGTTTTTTGAATGTTGAGTTTTAAGCCAACTTTTTCACTTTCCTCTTTCACCTTCATCAAGAAGTTCTTTAGTTCCTCTTCAATTTCTGCCATTAGGGTGGTGTCATCTGCTTATCTGAGGTTATTAATAATTCTCCCCACAATCTTGATTCCAGCTTGTGCTTCCTCCAGCCCAACATTTCTCATGATGTACTCTGCATATAAATTAAATAAGCAGGGTGACAATAAACAGCCTTGACCTACTCCTTTTCCTATTTGGAACCAGTCTGTTGTTCCATGTCCAGTTCTAACTGTTGCTTCCTGGCCTGCATACAGATTTCTCAAGAGGCAGGTCAGGTGGTCTGGTATTCCCATCTCTTTAAGAATTTTCCAGTTTGTTGTGATCCACACAGTCAAAGGCTTTAGTATAGTCAATGAAGCAGAAGTGGATGTTTTTCTTGAATTCCCTTGCTTTTTCGATAATCCAGTAGATGTTGGCAATTTGATCTCTGGTTCTTCTACTTTTTCTAAGTCCAGCTTGTACATATGACATTTCTTGCTTCACATACTGTTGAAGCCTGCCTTGAAGAGTTTTCAGCATTACCTTGCTTAGCATGTGAAATGAGTGCAATTTTGTGGTAGTTTGAACAGCCTTTGGCCTTGCCCTTATTTGGGATTGAAATATGGAAAACTCATCAGTGTCCACAGGACTGGAGCAATTACATATACACAGAGAATTCAGTTTTAAATTTAAATATTTTGTGTGGAAATATTCAGCCTTACCAATGTTCCTCCAATAAATCTGCAGATAAAAGTAACATTTAGTATTAAGATATAGAGAGTACTATTTCATACTTTACTCTTCAAAACCAAATGAAGTCATTAGGAAACATAATTTTGCCTACTTATTTTATAATCTGACTCCTAAATTTACAATATAGGTATGCTTTAAATTAAAGAAATCAAACCATGAGTACAAATTAGTTTTAATGTATTTTCCTTACTATTTATATTGTTTATAAACCCTAGGCAAAGTGGGGGATGGATTATGTTTTCCACAAATGACTACATGGAAAGGGGAAAATATAATTTTGAAGAAGTAGAGTTAATTTTATTAATTGCAGATACAATTAAAACATTGACTCAGGTCAATAAACAACTTTTTAGAAGATATAGAGAAATGTTTTTCTCTGTGTGTATGTGTGTGTGTTTGTGAATTTTATTAACATAATTGCAAGCTGAATTTGTGCTTAGAGCCCCCACTAAACTAAATGTGTACTCTTGAACATTAAGGAACTTGAGGGGACCATTAGTTTTGGGTAAGGACCTTGACTGACCTATATGTCAAATTCACTCAAACTGCACACTAGTTCCTATGTTATAGAGATACTTGAAGAAAGGTGACCATTCACATGTCTTGCACTGTTCTGCATGTCTCTGGTAGCTTCTGAGTTAGAACACTATAAATAGCAGAACTTCCTTTCCTGAGGCTCTCCAAAGCCTTTGGATTCTTATCCAGGCTCATTTGGTTTAGCTGTCTGTCATGAGTTAGGTTCTCTGAAAGTAGACACAGACATGTTGTTTGAGGAGTCAGATATTTACGAGAGATTAATATTAGTGGAGGGACACTTCAAAAAGTATGATTGGGCAAAGATAAAGTAAATTATGACTCTAGTTTGACAAAACCTGATGGGAAGTCTTGTCCTTCAGTGTTTCTTATGTTGGGCTCTAGTCTTTATATCTCTGCCTGCTGTGGATATGGGCTATTCTAGGAAAGTCATTAGTGGGGATCTGGATTTGATCCCTGGGTTGGGAAGATCCCCTGGAGAAGGGAAAGGCTACCCAAATCAGTATTCTGGCCTAGAGAATCCCATGGACTGTATAATCCATGGGGTCACAAAGAGTCAGACACGACTGAGTAACTTTCACTTCAGGAAAGTCAAGGCAGCCCTCTGCAACTGAGGTAGACCCTGCAGGAAGGTAGACCCTGGTGACCATCCACTGACCTCACTCCTTGCAGCAGGGTAGCAGGTCCTTCCTGGAGGAGGACTGAGAGAAGCATCTCCATGTTTATATTGCCTGTGGTCCTTACAGTCTTGAGAGTTTGAGAATTCAAGGGCCTGGAGTCAGTGTGAAGAGTTCTCAAAATCTGCTTATTCTCTTCAAATTATAGGATGCAATTAATGACTTGACATTTCACTCTAATGACTTACAGACTTATAGATAGGTAACTCTGGGTTGATCTGGTTATGTTGTGGCTTATCCATGGCAGTTTTGAATTAAAATTCTTATAAGTAAATTTAACTACAGCTTATGACTGAATTGCTTTTTTATTCTCATTTTATCAGATAAATGAAACCATGCAGTATTTGTCCTTCTGTGGCTGGTGTACTTCACTTAACATAATATCCTTAAGGGTCATTTCCTTAAAAAGGAAGAATTTCCTTCCTTTTTAAAGGCTGAGTAATATATCATAGTTCGTGTATGTGACATTTTCTTTACCCATTCATCCTAGATAGACGTTTAGGTTGTTTCCATATCTTGGTTATTGTGATAAACATTGGAGTGCTGATATCTTTTTAAGGTTCTGATTTCAATTCTTTGGATAAATATCCAGAAGTAGGATCACTGGATCAAATATTTCCAGTTTTAATTTTTTGGAAGAAACTATACTGTTTTCCATAGTGGCTGTACTATTTTGCATTTTCACCACTAGTGGGATTATTTTTAATTATAACAATGATTATTTAAGTAACTTTATATTCCAGATGTGATTTGAGCTTTATTCCCAAGAAATATTAGGAAAAAGATGCCAAAGGAAGAGAAACTGTAACTCTAATATCTTACTACTACACTTAATGTCTTTGGGTTTGAAAGATTTGTAAGACTAACCACTACTAGAAAAATGTTGAATTAGAAAACTATGTTTTAGAAATGAGTTCAACCAAAAATAAAACAATTAAATTTAATTTTAAAAATGTGGTTATAAGTAAATATTATACCAAATATAAAATGAAAAAGATGAATGTTTAATATTTTAAGTATGAAAAGAAATAATAGGGGTAATACATGTAAGTTAAGAGAGTGTATACTTTTATTGTTTCATGTTGTAACCTTTCCTCTTTCACTGAGTTAGCTATTTAATAGTTTAGCTGTAGTCTACTAAATAATTAGTAGATTTTCTGACTGAAGTAATTTAGTGTGAATAAAATTTAATTGTGATGTAAATGGTTTTATCAAAAGGAATTGCTGTGCCCACTTACATCTCTATTGGTAGACTATGGAAGAAAAAATACTGTTGAAGCAGGTGATCTGTATTCCCTTAACCAGTTTCCCAGGAAGTAAATCACATAGAATTAAATACAGCTAAAAATTGCCCATTGCTTCTCACATTTGTGAGTAAAGCCTAAGAGGAATGGTTAAAATACAACTGGAGCATAGCAAAAATGCTATTTTCAAGCCAGTTATGACTCAGAGAAACAGTAGAATTATGCAGTATCTTTGCTACCTGATAGCTATTCATTTATACGTTCATTCAACCAGTCAGTATTTGCTAGGTCAGCTCAGTTCAGTTGCTCAGTCATGTCCGACTCTTTGCGATCCCGTGAATCGCAGCACGCAAGGCCTCCCTGTCCATCACCAAACTCATGTCAGTCGAGTCGGTGATGCCATCCAGCCATCTCATCCTCTGTCGTCCCCTTCTCCTCCTGCTCCCAATCCCTCCCAGCATCAGAGTCTTTTCCAATGAGTCAACTCTTCGCATGAAGTGGCCAAAGTATTGGAGTTTCAGCTTTAGCATCAGTCCTTCCAAAGAACTGATCTCCTTCAGAATGGACTGGTTGGATCTCCTTGCAGTCCAAGGGACTCTCTTTGTTAGGTATTTACAATAAATAGGAATATAGCAGTGATAATTAATCACACCTCCTCCTTTACCTCTAAATTTAGGAGCAATTGAGAAACGAAACAGAGTGTCCAAAGACATAGAGATCTGAATATCAGCTTGATTACTATTAAAGCTATTTGGAAAACAGGGCCTAGATCTGCAACCAGATGGACTTCTTAGAGCCCCCATTCCCTGAAACAAATGTATTTGCTCACAGTTGCAAATTTCCCACATTGATGTGCAACTGTAAATAGATTTCTTTGAAAAAATTATTGAGAAGAGTTGAACCAGTCTTGCTCAATTCCATTTTCCAAAGTCACTAATCACACCTGTTACTCTCCCTTGTGGACCTGGGGTTAAATGATCTCTCCAAAGTCTCTGAAAATTAACATCACTGGCCATGGTATGAATTCACAGAGGTACAAAATGGCCTCCCCGATCACCTACTGTGTGCCAGATGCTGTGTTATGTGTCAGTGATACTGTGTTGGACATTTGAAAAGGCAGGGTCTCTCTGCTTGATGTCTGGTGTTGACCATAATCTTATTGGAGAAATTAGTCATATACTTGGATATAGGGCAGTAAAATTTAAATGCCAAATTTTACTTAGCTTGTGTGTGTGCTCAGTCGTGTCCAACTCTTTGCGACTTTATGGACTGTACCCCACCAAGCTCCTCTGTCCATGGGATTCTTCAGGCAAAAATACTGGAGGGGGTTGCCATGCCCTCCTCCAGGGGCTCTTCCTGACTCAGGGATTGAACCTGAATCTCCTGCGTATCCTGCTTTGCAGGCAGATTCTCTAACTACTGAGATACCTGGGAAGCCCAGTTTTTACTTAACCTTTACTTAAAAAGTGACAAGTCTTTCAATGCCTATTTAGTTAATATTCAAAGATGATTAGCTTTAGTTTCTAGCAGAGGTAGAATTTGGGTATGTGGAAGGAAGAGACAATATGCGGCAGGAATGAGGGTAAGTACCTGGGCATTCAGGAGTCATTATGCCCATTGGTCTTCAAAGTTTTCTTCTCTAACAGTCTCCCAAGAGATCTGCAGAGTTGGCTTTTAGTATGGAACAATTGATCAAATCAAAACCCAAACTAAGCAAACAAACATACAAACAAAACCCCCAAATGAGTAAAATCCGTATTTTAACAGGCAGGGTATGGAAGGGAAGGAGAAAGCCAGATAATGAAAGGTGAAAGAGATGATCAAAACTGTTCTCTCCAGCCCAACCCCATTTATACCCCTTCTTCCCTTACACCAGAGCACAATTTCAAACAGTTCCTAATGGATAGGGCTGCTTAGGGTGGGAATAATAGGGCCATGGAACAGGAAGTGATTTAGTCTATGAATTTTATTTATTTTTTCTCATGCATCTGCTCTTCTCACTGCTTTTCTTCAGAAGTATGTCCTCTTTATTCTTAAAATAATTCCTCTCTAGTTGGATGAAAAATTATACTCTACTCTTATGTGGAAATGTCTTTTTAAGCTGCTTTACAATTTAGATTAGGAGTATGTAAGCAGATTTGGGTAATAGTTATTTAGGGAATAGTAATAGATTATACATATATATGTATATATGCCATGTATAATTATTTTATCTTTCAAAATCTATGATCTGAGCATTTGCCAAACACAATGTGCTTGACCTTATTGAAAGGAGATTTCCAGATAGAAGCTTAATTTTTCTGCTTCCCCTTGTCATAAGGTTCTTATTATTATCTTTAATAGACTATGAATATTTGGGTTGATAAGTAACTGAGTCAAGGATTGATTTACATTTGATTAACTAAAGCCGTTTAAATATCTCTTAACTTCTAAGTTGAAAATGAGTACCAGTAGAACCTGAAACTTTGTTATATTTCAGTATTTTATGTCAAATTGGTTAAGTCAATATGAATAAAAGATAACATCAATGACATCTAACTAGTTCTTTGACTCTGAGGCACTTAGATCTAAAATCAGATAATGAATTAAAAGTTAAATTTTTCTAATTGACTATGATCTTGAGAGTTGAAGAATATTCTTATAATTTCATATCCACTTAAATAGTGATGAAGAATTAGACTATAATGAAAATGAGTACCCAATTAAAATTAAGCCACTAAGTGGATCCTGTCATAAGTGGAATTTAATTTACAAGAAGGTTTTACAGAGAAAAGTTATTGGAATTTTACTAAGAGACCCAGAGGAGAAAATGTGAAAAGAAGAGCTGCAGGACATATTAAAAGAATTGAGGCTGTTTATTCCAAATCTGGGAAAAAAGTAAAGTGAAAGGAAAAAAAAAACACCCAATGTAGTCATCTGACAATAATGTTTATATACATGTTCATATTTTGGAAAGAGAAAAGTTGTTCTTTGTGTCTAGTGAAAGCAAACTGAGCCAAATCCTTCTCAATTCCAAGAGGGAGTGAGATTAAACTCACCTTAGAATTCATTGTCTACTTTATTGCCCTGTAGTGATCAACCTAGAGAAAAGCAGCAGACTCAAATTTCAAATTGAACTGGGTCAATCTTAGTCCATGCTAATTCAATCAATTTTGATGATTAAAAGGTTAATAGATTTCAATGTTCAAAATAACTTTTGATCTCTTTGAATTTGGCTTAGACCTTTCACTTGAATTTGCTATGCCAAAAATATGTGAGAATAATACGAGAAAGATGTTTCTGCAAAATTCATTTGTATAAGGTATTCTAAACCTAGGTAGAATACAGGATTTTCTTTCCATACTCCTATCTTTTAGGATACACTGGGTAAGGATAGCATTCTCGTTTTTTCCTGTATTTTCAAAGAGAGAAAGGGACTGAAATAGTTTGTCATATAATTCAAGCACTTCAGCCTCTTTCATGTGAAATCTCTGATAAATTGATGTAAATGATCCTTTGTTTTAAATTACCATAATATTTGTTTTAACTCTGCATAAGACGTATATGAACACTCACATGCAGCATACTCATGGAGAAGGAAATGGCAGCCCACTCCAGTGTTCTTGCCTGGAGAATCCCAGGGACAGTGGAGCCTGGTGGGCTGCCGTCTATGGGGTCGCACAGAGTCGGACACGACTGAAGCGACTTAGCAGTAGCAGCATGCAGCATACTCAGTATGCATATCCTGGGATAACCATCTTCTAACCTTTCTCCCTCAATGTCAGTCACATCTCTTTCCCACCATAGCACCCCCAAGTTGACTACACTTAAGCCACTGTTGTGAAAAGGCAACTCAAAACAGATATTTGTTATTTTAAAATTTATATCTAGAACAAACTAAAACTGTATAATCATGCTTTTCAGTATTTTTAAGATAGTATTTTCTTTAGATAATCACTTAGTGATGCTTTATTTTTACAATAAAATTTAAATGACTGTTTACTCTGTCCTAGGCACTGAAGGCAGGCACATCAGTGAACAAAGCTAACCAAATCCTCTGCCCACATGAGGTTCACTTTCTAGTGGGATAAGACAGATATTTTAAAGAAGACACTGGATGATATGTTAGAAGGCAATGAGTGCTGTGAAGAAAGAGTAGACTAAGGAAATAGAGTGCTGAGGGGCATATTGCTATTTATTTCCACTCTTTTTTAGATTCTATTCCCATATAGGTCATTACAGAGCATTTAGTAGAGTTCCCTATGCTATCCAGTAGGTTCTTACTAGTTATCGGTTTTGTATCTTTGTAGTGTGTATATGCCAATCCCAATCTCTCAGTTTATTCTTCCCTCCTTAACACTATTCTGTAAACATGAATTTGTTTTCTACATCTGTGACTCTATTTCTGTTTTGCAAATAGGTTTATTTGTACCACTTTTTTTTAAGATTCCATATATAAGCGATATCATATGATATCCGTCTTTATCTGACTTACTTCACTCAGTATGACAATCTCTAGGTCCATCCATGTTACTGTAGATGGCGTTACTTTATTCCTTTTTATGACTGAGTAATATTCCATTATATATATGTACTACATCTTCTTTGTCCATTCCTCTATCAGTGGACATTTAGGCATATTGCAATGTTAAATAGGTCTTGCCAAGAAGAAGAATGACTTTGAGTAAAGACTTGAAGGAATCGTTAAACTTTAGACTCAAAATTTGATGTTTTCTTCTTAAAATTTTAATGTTTATTACTGAAATCATTGGCCTGCAAGAAAATTAAACCAATCAATCCTAAAGGAAATCAATCCTGTATATTCATTGGAAGGACGGATACCGAAGCTGAAGCTTCAACACTTTGGCCACTTGATGTGAAGAGTCAACACATTGGAAAAGACCCTGATGCTGGGAAAGATTGAGGGCAGGAAGACAAGAGGGCAACGGAGGATGATGGTTGAATGGTATCATTAACACAATAGACATGAGTTTGAACAAACTCTGGGAGATAATGAAGGGCAGGGAAGCTTGATGTGCTGCAGTCCATAGGGTTGCCAAGAGTCAGACATTACTTAGAGACTGAACAACAATAACTGAAATCATGAATGGGAAGGAAAGGGTGAATTATTTCATTTAAGAGAAATGTCTGAATGGAAAGGATGTATTTTTATCTTTGTATTTCTAGGTGTTTCAGAGGTATCCTTTTTGACCATCCTAGCACATATCTGGCCTTTTTACTCTGAATGGAAGGGGGACTGAGGACATTTATCCATGTATCTTCAGAGCTCAGCATGGTACTTGGCACATGGTAGAAGCTAAATAATGTGACCTAAAAATCTAAACTGTTTTATTGACATATGCATTTTTTTATTAAACAGTTAGGGATCATGACATGATAGAGGTCATTTATTTTATAGAACTCATATTTATATAGTCTTTGGTTACTTTTCCTGACATTCTATGAGTGTATAGACTTCTCTTCATTAAGGTTTCCTTTGCACTTTTAGCATCAAACTACCAAAGTGCTCTGGTAGTAGGCATTTAAATGATCACTGAAGCTTATAGTCTAAATCCTAGACTATGCACCTCTTTCTACTAGGACTGAGGCAACTAAAATATCCTTTGATGGTAACAGTGATTTCTTTCAGACTCTTGGAATGAAATAGCATTTGGGGACCTATTAGCTAGAAGAGGGGATTCCAAATAATAGCTCTTTGTTCAGAGTATCTTGAGCGATTCATAGATAAGTCAATTGGCACCTATCATTTGAAACTCATCAGAGGCCAATGTAGTTAAGTGGAATATAAAGGATAGTACAGGCAGTAAACAGAAGACTTGTAACAATATAATGTGCAGTGGAAAAGAGACTGGAAGATCAATAAAAGCTGCAAAAAAGAACAAAAAATATAATTAAAGGGGCAAAAAGACATATTGAACACAATCTCAGGGACTATTTCAGACAACAGTAAATGTCTCCTCAAATATATCTTTAAAAGACAGAATGTAAAGTACAAAATAGTCCCATGGAGAAAAGAAGAAAAATACCAAATAGAATTGTAGGAATAGGCTAACAAGAGTCAGATTGCTTATGCTAATTTTTACCTTTCTTTAAAATAATTAGATGGTGTCAGATAGATCAGGGAATTTGAAATTCTTATCTGAGAAGAGGATCAGTTCAGTTCATTCATTCAGTCATGTCCGACTCTGTGACCCCATGGACTGCAGCACGCCAGGCTTGCCTGTCCATCACCAACTCCCAGAGCTTACTCAAACTCATGTCCATAGAGTTGGTGATTCCAACCAACCATCTCATCCTCTGTTGTCCCCTTCACCTCCTGCCTTCAATCTTTCCCAGCAACAGGGTCTTTTCCAATGAGTCAGTTCTTCGCATCAGGTGGCCAGAATATTGGAGTTTCAGCTTCAACATCAGTCCTTCCAATGAATATTCAGGACTGATTTCCTTTAGGATGCACTGGTTGGATCTCTTTGCAGTCCAAGGGACTCTAAAGAGTCTTCTCCAACACCATAGTTCGAAAGCATCAATTCTGCGCTCAGCTTTCTTTATAGTCCAACTCTCATATCCATACATGACTAATAGAGAAACCATAGCTTTGACTAGATGGACCTTTGTTGGCAGAGAAGAGAATAGAGAAAAGCGACGGGAAAAATATAAACAGAGGTGTTATTTTAGGCAGGTACAACTGAGTACAATAGATAAATTGGCATATATAAGACAACTGAAATTTGCAGTTCACATGCCAAGTTTTGCCAACTAAGTACAGTTATTTTAGGTTTTAAGAAAGTTAAATATTATTTTAAAAAACATCAGGAGGTAAATGTTTCCTGACTTACCTCCATTTTATGAAAGCATTTGGCTACACATGACTTCCTCAAGAACATAAAATAATACTTTCAGTAGAAATTATTTTTTGACAGTGTATTTCCATGACTTGAAATGAAGGTTTTCACCTGCTGAAATACATCAGAGATACCTAGGACATTTTCCCAATAAATTTACCCCTATTGAGAACCACCACCTTAGACATTTGATTAACTTATAATATTCTTTGGAAATGTACTGAACATGATCACTTTTACTTCCTAAAATCATCAGCCTGTGTCCTGAATTACACATAAAGAATGGCTGACAAATTAAAATGTAAAATAAGGAAATCATATTATGAGAAGTGACATGCAAAGATGATTTCCCAGATAGAAACAGAATTCAGACTGGCTAACTGTGTTTTAAGCCAGTGTCTGTCAGGGAAGTCTTGTTATCATGCATTAATTACATTAATTCATTACATGCATTAATTACTTATTGTGCTTTCCTCTGTGCTAATTCCAAAAACTTTTTAGTTTAGTGGCTGAGAAGGTAAATCATGACTATTTAAAGATAAAGTATCAAGCTTGAGATCTTGAACACTGGTTCCAAGGTTGTAGATATAAGAAAACTTTGCCTCAAAGATTATTTGATAAGTTAGGTGAAGGATAACATACTTTTGGTTAACTCTGCTCATGGAGACTCATATACAAACTGATACAAACACCTATAAAATGTGTTAGATAGTACTTTGTCCAACTTTCTGAAAGGAACTTGTACTTTGCAACTAAAGGAGGCATTGTATTTCTAAAGAGCAGTTTACAACAGAAAAATGATGAGGTTTTACCATTTTAACCCTTGAAAAGCTGAGTGCACTTTGTTAAACTAGAAGAACATAGAAACAGAGGTCTAGAAATCATGTATTGTGTTCCTATTGTATACCAAGGTTGGGGTGTATGTGTGTGTGTGTGTGTGTGTGTGTGTGTGGTAAGACTGGAGGTGAGTGGTAGGATAGAAAAGGATTTGACACCATGGGGTCCAGAGCTAAAAATGTGAGGAAAGGAAAGGAGAGAATTAGTGTATTTCTATCTTTGATAGCTGCATTTCACCCTTGAAGAGAGAATAGCATCGTGATCATCCTTATTTACGTGATTTCAACTCATGGCCAAATTTGTTTCATTCATATCTCTATTCATTCCCCCAACTTCTGATTATTTGAAGAAATCTCAGATATGATATTAGTCTATCCTTAAGTATTTCAGTATATATCTTAAAAAATCAAAATTCTTAAAAATGTAATCATAATGCTATTATCTGTCTTAAAAATTACACTGAATACAATAAAATATCAATTTAGTTTCAAATTTCCTCAATTACTACTGAGGCATTTTCCTTTATAGTTTACTTCTAATAAAATCAAAATGTTGGGGGCTTCCTTGGTGGCTCAGTGGTAAAGAATCCATCTGCCAATGCAGGAGACACGACTTCAATCTCTGGTCTGGGAAGATTCCACATACTGTGGAGCAACTAAGCCCATGGGCCACAACTATTGAGCCTGGGCTCTAGAGCCTGGGAGCTGCAACTAAGCCACCACAGTGAGAGCCCCAGGCACCGCAATGAACATTAGCTCCTGTGGCTAAGTTGTGTCTGAACTCTTTTGAGGCCCCATGGACTGCAGCCCACCAGGCTCCTCTGTCCATGGGATTCTCTGGGCAAGAATAGTGGAGTGGGTTGCCATTTTCAAACTTGCATCTCCTGCATTGGCAGGCAGATTCTTTACTACTGAGCTGCCAGGGAAGCATCCTAGATATAATTAATTCTACTAAAAAGCAAAGTGCGATGTATTTTCAGATGTTCCATAGTGCTTGCTTTTGCATCAGTATTCATAGAACAATAAAGTTTTAGTTTCTTCATGATCCTAAAGCTCAGGGAAGGCGCAGCACTTGAGATAAGTTCATCAAACACAAGAGGTCTGTGGAATACAGTTTGATAGATAACCTTGAAGATCCCTTTTAGTTCTAAGCCTCAGAATACTGATGAGCTGTATGGTACACTTCAGTGTTATTTCCCGCAAGTTATACTTGAGCAAAGCTAAGGCATACTAATAGGGAAAAGACAGACACATAGCATTTCAGCTAAATTGAAGTATTTCTGGGTTGTCAATAATTCTACAAGTGGACTGAGGATAGACAAAGTATTGATACGCTTCAGTTCCTCTTTCAAGCAAACCAAAACACCTGCCAGTGAGAAGAGCCTACATTTGAAGAAAAGTGGTCAGTAACAGGATATCAACTTCAAATCTAGAGAGTATGGTTTTATCAAATATACTGTGCATTTATTTAATACATTTGCATATTGTAATTTTGGATTTTTTTTTTTTAGCTAGTTGTGCTTTATATTTTGTATTCTGCTAAGATTCACACATCTGCTTCTTTAGGCACAAACAGCACACATTGTCCTGGAAGATGGAACTAAGATGAAAGGTTACTCCTTTGGCCATCCATCCTCTGTTGCTGGTGAAGTGGTTTTTAATACTGGCCTGGCAGGGTGAGTAATGCTTCTCTTCCAAGGCTTTCTTCTTCCTTGATATAGAGGAATAACTGGATGATATGACTCATGGTGGGAAGTTGAAATCACCGCATCATCATTACCACACTATGCATTATCCTGAAGTTGCCTTGTGCTTGTACACAGCTCGAACCTTGGACACAAACTCCTCCCTGTGGCTGTAAATGAAAGAGAATACAGACACTGGTGTTCCCCTGGTGAAAAAGAACAAAATTAATTCTAGAAATTTAGGTTAGGTAATCCATGGGAGACCTGGTACATAGATCTGATATTTTCAAAATTTATCAAGTGAGACTGAATTTAGTATTTAAGACCTGCTAATAGATATACATCAATGAAGGTAAGAGTTGCTACAGAAATTATTCAGCTGCTTTTATCTAGCCAACAAATGTTCATCTGGCAACCAGGAGGCTGAAGTTCTGGTCTCAGTGCTAATGGTAACTGATAATGTGATATTGAAAAAATCACTCAGGCTTTCTAAGTCTTAGTTTCTATATGTAAAGAGTGAGGGAATTGGATCAGCGAGTAGTTTATAGCTGGGGATTTAAAAATTATGTCTTAAAAAATTAGGTGGTTTCAAAAGGTTTCCATTAGAGATTCAAAAGAACTAAACTGTAAAATAGTTGATGAATTCTTTAGGGAAATTCAATTAGCCTTACCTTATAAAGACAAGCAGGCATTGTGTTAACTGATATTGAAGTTATTGATTGACCAAGCTTCCATTATATCATTAATGTACATTCTTCACTAAACTCTTGCTCCCTGTTTGAAATAAAGAATATTAGATGATTTTTAAAATAGTTCCAAAGCTCGTTTCATACATGACATTTCACATGTTTCAATGACATTCTCCCAAATCTTCCCACCCTCTCCCACAGAGTCCATAAGACTGTTCTATACATCAGTGTCTCTTTTGCTGTCTCGTACACAGGGTTATCGTTACCATCTTTCTAAATTCCATATACATGCGTTAGTATACTGTATTTATGTTTTTCCTTCTGGCTTACTTCACTCTGTATAATAGTCTCCAGTTTCATCCACCTCATTAGAACTGATTCAAATGTATTCTTTTTAATGGCTGAGTAATACTCCATTGTGTATATGTACCACAGCTTTCTTATCCATTCATCTGCTGATGGACATCTAGGTTGCTTCCATGTCCTGGCTATTATAAACAGTGCTGCGATGAACATTGGGGTACACGTGTCTCTTTCCCTTCTGGTTTCCTCAGTGTGTATGCCCAGCAGTGGGATTGCTGGATCATAAGGCAGTTCTATTTCCAGTTTTTTAAGGAATCTCCACACTGTTCTCCATAGTGGCTGTACTAATTTGCATTCCCACCAACAGTGTAAGAGGGTTCCCTTTTCTCCACACCCTCTCCAGCATTTATTATTTGTAGACTTTTGGATCGCAGCCATTCTGACTGGTGTGAAATGGTACCTCATAGTGGTTTTGATTTGCATTTCTCTGATAAAGAGTGAGGTTGAACATCTTTTCAAGTGTTTGTTAGCCATCTGTATGTCTTCTTTGGAGAAATGTCTATTTAGATCTTTGGCCCATTTTTTGATTGGGTCATTTATTTTTCTGGAGTTGAGCTGTAGGAGTTGCTTGTATATTTTTGAGATTAGTTGTTTGTCGGTTGCTTCATTTGCTATTATTTTCTCCCATTCTGAAGGCTGTCTTTTCACCTTGCTAATAGTTTCCTTTGATGTGCAGAAGCTTTTAAGTTTAATTAGGTCCCATTTGTTTATTTTTGCTTTTATTTCCAATATTCTGGGAGGTGGGTCATAGAGGATCCTGCTGTGATGTATGTCAGAGAGTGTTTTGCCTATGTTCTCCTCTAGGAGTTTTATAGTTTCTGGTCTTATGTTGAGATCTTTAATCCATTTTGAGTTTATTTTTGTATATGGTGTTAGAAAGTGTTCTAGTTTCATTCTTTTACAAGTGGTTGACCAGATTTCCCAGCACCACTTGTTAAAGAGATTGTCTTTAATCCACTGTATATTCTTGCCTCCTTTGTCAAAGATAAGGTGTCCATATGTGCGTGGATTTATCTCTGGGCTTTCTATTTTGTTCCATTGATCTATATTTCTGTCTTTGTGCCAGTACCATACTGTCTTGATAACTGTGGCTTTGTAGTAGAGCCTGAAGTCAGGTAGGTTGATTCCTCCAGTTCCATTTTTCTTTCTCAAGATCGCTTTGGCTATTCGAGGTTTTTTGTATTTCCATACAAATTGTGAAATTATTTGTTCTAGCTCTGTGAAGAATACTGTTGGTAGCTTGATAGGGATTGCATTGAATCTATAAATTGCTTTGGGTAGTATACTCATTTTCACTATATTGATTCTTCCAATCCATGAACATGGTATATTTCTCCATCTATTAGTGTCCTCTTTGATTTCTTTCACCAGTGTTTTATAGTTTTCTATATATAGGTCTTTAGTTTCTTTAGGTAGATATATTCCTAAGTATTTTATTCTCTTCGTTGCAATGGTGAATGGAATTGTTTCCTTAATTTCTCTTTCTGTTTTCTCATTATTAGTGTATAGGAATGCAAGGGATTTCTGTGTGTTGATTTTATATCCTGCAACTTTACTATAATCATTGATTAGTTCTAGTAATTTTCTGGTGGAGTCTTTAGGGTTTTCTATGTAGAGGATCATGTCATCTGCAAATAGTGAGAGTTTTACTTCTTCTTTTCCAATTTGGATTCCTTTTATTTCTTTTTCTGCTCTGATTGCTGTAGCCAAAACTTCCAAAACTATGTTGAATAGTAATGGTGAAAGTGGGCACCCTTGTTTTGTTCCTGACTTTAGAGGAAATGCTTTCAATTTTTCACCATTGAGGATAATGTTTGCTGTGGGTTTGTCATATATAGCTTTTATTATGTTGAGGTATGTTCCTTCTATTCCTGCTTTCTGGAGAGTTTTTATCATAAATGGGTGTTGAATTTTGTCAAAGGCTTTCTCTGCATCTATTGAGATAATCATATGGTTTTTGTTTTTCAATTTGTTAATGTGGTGTATTACATTGATTGATTTGCGGATATTGAAGAATCCTTGCATCCCTGGGATAAAGCCCACTTGGTCATGGTGTATGATCTTTTTAATGTGTTGTTGGATTCTGATTGCTAGAATTTTGTTTAGGATTTTTGCATCTATGTTCATCAGTGATATTGGCCTATAGTTTTCTTTTTTTGTGGCATCTTTGTCAGGTTTTGGTATTAGGGTGATGGTGGCCTCATAGAATGAGTTTGGAAGTTTACCTTCCTCTGCAATTTTCTGGAAGAGTTTGAGCAGGATAGGTGTTAGCTCTTCTCTAAATTTTTGGTAGAATTCAGCTGTGAAGCCGTCTGGACCTGGGCTTTTGTTTGCTGGAAGAGGAGGGTTCAGGATGGGGAGCATGTGATTTTTTTTTTAAAAATAAAGAAAATAAAATAAAATAAAATAAAATAGTTCCACTGGTGAGAACATTAAATTACAGAGTATGAAACCTGTTTGCAAAGTTTTGCTTCACCAGGCAATTATTTAAGCCTTTCGACAGCACTAATTACTAGCTGTGTTAATATACCTGCCAACAAACAACTGTTTAATATAGATCAGAATGATGGAGGGCACTAGAGTTTTCTTCTTTGTGATGGATTACGGGTAATAAATCTTGTCACATCACAAAAGTCAAACAGGACCTGATGGATTAATTTGCTTCCAACACTGCAGTTCTCTAAGACAAGCTGTATTTATTCATTTACTGGAGAGAGCATTGTAAACTTATGTTTAAAGGGAGCAGCCAGTTATTTTATGGAGAGAAAGAAGAAAGGAAGTAAAATTAAATTAATTAAAGGCTTTTTTTTTTTTTCATGTAGAAAAAGGCGTTAATTAATAAGGTTAGTCCACAGAACCTATTTTCCATTGAGAAATGCTGCTTTCCTTCATTGGGTGGCTCACCCAGTAAGGTGGTTGATAATTAAGGGGGTTATTTTGTTTTTCATCTGCAAGAAAAGCATTTAATTGTGTGTAAGCTTTGGTTTAAAAAATTATTAGTTCCTGATAGGCCAGAGACATTTGAGAAATTAGCTGATGGGGGTGTGGGTAGGTGTAAATATCACAGCACTTTCGTCACTTAAGAGTTTGCTGAGCTGAGAAGTTATTCTGTTGACAAGGGAGTTCTGGGAGGAGTTAGTCTGGGTGGGAGTTGAAGAATTCATGTTGACTATTGCGGGAGCCGAGGTTTTGAGGTTGTCATTCTGTCCCCCTCAGCACCTAAATTCAATTTCAATAGTAATCCACAAGAAAGACTAGGTTTAACTCGCTCTGTGGGAAGTAAAAATGTAGGAGAGTGGAAAAAAATCTCATTGTAGTGTATTTCAAAATATGAAATAGCTATAGATAGATCCTGAATAATATTTCATATTATTAAGAATAAACATTTTATATATAATTTTATTTATTCTAGAACAAAAACAAGAATACATGTATTTTTGTTTTTCCCTCCTTACACTTTAAAATAAAGCTCTCTGCGTTTATTCTTAATTCCATATCCTTACTTTAAAATAGTTACTTGGAATCTTCTAATTTAGAAGACAGAAATGCTTTTGATCAATTTTTGTAGAATTGATTTTATTCAATAAAAATACTATCAAACATATACTATCAATAATAACGATAATTATCGAACATATACCTCTCTATAACTAAAATATTTAAAAATCAAGTATTTAAAAATTATTAATTTTTTTCATAGAAAATAAATCAATATTTTAAATATTCAATAAATTTTAACAAACATATATACCAGGCAGCCACCATTGATGTAATCAGTATGTTCTTCAGTATGCTAAAAGATAAAAAGACTTCTCAACTTTTGACAGTTAATATTTTGGCAAAACTGTCATCCATCAGTAGTAAATATCAGTTTGGACTCACTCATATCTGGTACTAGGGGAATCATTGGTAATTAAAATATCTATAAACTTTAAATAGAGCAATATTGGGATGGGGAACACATGTGTACCCATGGCTGATTCATGTCAATGCATGGCAAAAACCACTACAATATTGTGAAGTAATTAGCCTCCAATTAAAATAAATAGATTAATTAAAAGATTAATACCTTATGAAGAATTTTTCAAGGTATTAAAAATTTAAGAAATGAGGGAATAGAAAATTAAATGAGAATATGCCATAGTGCATGGAGAGTGAAAAAGTTGGCTTAAAGCTCAACATTCAAAAAACTAAGATTATGGCATCTGGTCCCATCACTTCATGGCAAATAGATGGGGAAACAGTGGAAACAGTGGCAGACTTTATTTTTTGGGGGGGCTCCAAAATCACTGCAGATGGTGACTGCAGCCATGAAATTAAAAGACGCTTACTCCTTGGAAGAAAAGTTATGACTAACCTAGATAGCATATTGAAAAGCAGAGACATTACTTTGCCAAAAAAGGTCCATCTAGTCAAGGCTATGGTTTTTCCTGTGGTCATGTATGGATGTGAGAGTTGGACTGTGAAGAAAGCTGAGCACTGAAGAATTGATGCTTTTGAACTGTGGTGTTGGAGAAGACTCTTGAGAGTCCCTTGGACTGCAAGGAGATCCAACCAGTCCATTCTAAAGGAGATCCGTCCTGGTGTTCTTTGGAAGGAATGATGCTAAAGCTGAAACTCCAGGACTTTGGCCACCTCATGCGAAGAGTTGACTCACTGGAAAAGACTCTGATGATGGGAGGGATTGGGGGCAGGAAGAAAAGGGGAAGACAGAGGATGAGATGGCTGGATGACATCACCAACTCAATGGATGTGAGTTTGAGTGAACTCCGGAAGATGGTGATGGACAGGGAGGCTTGGCGTGCTGCGATTCATGGGGTCACAAAGAGTCAGACATGACTGAGCGACTGAATTGAACTGAACTGATGCCATAGTACTTGAGTCTTTTCATATCAGTAATATCATGGGATACATTTCCATATTTTACTGTAAAATTTACCTAAGTTTGGCAAAATCTAGAGACAAGCTTATAAGACTATTCTCATGTTCTTTAATTTTTAAGGGTCAAATAATTCAGATCATGTATGCAGAATCAGAATAAATTAGATCATGTATACAAATCAAGAATTTTTTGGTAATTTTTTTGGCATCTTCACTCAGGTACCCGGAAGCTCTTACTGACCCTGCTTACAAGGGGCAGATTCTTACCATGGCCAATCCTATTGTTGGGAATGGTGGAGCCCCAGATACTGCTGCACTGGATGAACTGGGACTCAGCAAATATTTGGAATCTGATGGGATTAAGGTAGTACCAGTGATGACTATTTAAAAAGTATAGTTGATTTATTTTAGGAATCTAGGCTAGACAAAGTTTCGGCCACTGTCCTGTAGTAAAATAATTAAATATATAGTCTCAATCTCATTCCTAGGTATATGAGAATAAGTTTTAGCATGGAACTATTCTGAATTTCATTTCTCAGGGCACTCTGTATTTATGCTTAATGCTGTGGATGAAATGTGGCTTCATTTAGAAAAATGTTGTTTTAAGTTCAGATAACAGCGATGCTACAAGAATTTGTGTTGAATCACTTTTTAAAAGGATTTTAAGAATCAACTTTCTATCAGCTAATTATATTTTAAATCCCACTCTCTATGGGAGATAAATAAAAGATAACTTGTATGCCAGACTAAAAGTAAAAGTAAATACAATGAAAAATTCCTATTCAATGTAAATTTGGGTAATATCATGGGGATATAAACCATATAAACTATTCAAAAATTTATACAGGGTGCTGAGAAAGGAGATCTAGCTTAGCCTCCTGATTTGGCAAACCAGGTAAGACTGTCCCCCACATGACAATTAAGGTAGTGACTATATATCTTAAAAAAATTTTTTTTATCATATTTTGTTCTTCAAGTCTCCAAAATTTTAAGCATTTTGTTGGTAGGTAATAAAAAATTTGAGCTGACTCAAGTTACATGAGTTGGATAGCATTTTGTGATCACTTTAAAAAACTGACTGCCTGTCTTTCTAGGTTGCAGGTTTGCTGGTGCTGAATTATAGTGATGACTACCACCACTGGCTGGCTACCAAGAGTCTAGGACAGTGGCTACGGGAAGAAAAGGTGAGAAATATCCAGCAGTCAGCATCACCTAAGGATGATTGGTGGGGTCCTGGAAAGTTGGGAAGGTGTATGTAATTGCAAAGGGCCAAACAGATGAGGCATATCACACACTTTGGGATCCTTTTGTTTCAGAGAACGCTTCCTTCTGTTACTATAGGCTGAATGTCCAGAACTCATTCTTTAAACAGAGAAATTTATCAGTTCAGTCGATCAGTCGTGTCTGTCTCTTTGCAACTCCACGGACTGCAGTACACCAGGCTTGCCTGTCCATCACCAACTCCTGGAACATAATCAAACTCATGTCCATTGAGTCAGTGATGCCATCCAATCATCTCATCCTCTGTCGTCCCCTTCCCCTCTCGCCTTCAGTCTTTCCCAGCATCAGAATATTTTCCAATGAGTTAGTTCTTCGCATCAGATGGCCAAAATATTGGAGCTTCAGCTGCAGCATCAGTCCTTCCAATGAATATTCAGGACTGATTTCCTTTAGGGTGGACTGGTTGGATTTCCTTGCAGTCCAAGGGACTCTCAAGAGTTTTCTCCAACACCACATTTCAAAAGCAACAATTCTTTGGCGCTCAGCTTTCTTTACAGTCCAACTCTCACATCCATACATGACTACTGGAAAAACCTTAGCTTTGACCAGATGGACCTTGACTAAGTAATGACTCTGCTTTTAAATATGCTGTCTAGGTTGGTCATAAATTTTCTTCCAAGGAGCAAGCATTTTTTTAATTGTATGGCTTCAGTCACCATCTGCAGTGATTTTGGAGCCCAAAATAATAAAGTCTGCCACTGTTTCCACTGTTTCCCCATCTATTTGCCATGAAGTGGTGGGAACAGATGCCATAATCTTAGTTTTCTGAATGTTGAGTTTTAAGCCAACTTTTTCACTCTCTGCTTTCACTTTCATCAAGAGGCTCTTTGGTTCTTTTTTGTTTTCTGCCATAAGAGTGGTATCACCTGCATATCTGAGGTTATTGATTCCAGCTTGTGCTTCATCCAGCCCAGCATTTCGCATGATGTATTCTGCACAGAAGTTAAATAAGCAGGGTGACAATATACAGCCTTGACATACTCCTTTCCCTATTTGGAACCATTCTGTTGTTACATGTCCAGTTCTAATGATTGCTTCTTGACATGCATACAGATTTTTCAGGAGGTAGGTCAGGTGGTCTGGTATTCCCATCTCTTTAAGAAGTTTTCCACAGTTTGTTGTGATCCACAATGTCAAAGGCTTTGGTGTAGTAAATAAAGCAGAAGTAGATGCTTTTCTGAAACTCTGTTGTTTTTTTGATGATCTAGTGGATGTTGGCCATTTGATCTCTGGTGGCTTTGCCTTTTCTACATCCAGCTTGAACATCTGGAAGTTCACGGTTTACGTACTGTTGAAGCCTGGTTTGGAGAATTTTGAGCATTACTTTGCTAGCATGTGAGATTATATTTTCAGTTTATCCACTAGGTGGCACTCATACATGCTTGGTGAAAGTGAAAGTCGCTGAGTCGTGTCCAACTCTGTGCGACCCCCATGGACTATATAGTCCATGGATATTCTCCACATGGAGAATATCCATGGAGTGGGTAGCTTTTCCCTTCTCCAGGAGATCTTCCTCACCCAGAAATCAAAGTGGGGTCTTGCATTGCAGGTGGTTTCTTTACCAACTGAGCTACCAGGGACGCCTTTCTCAATCTGGAAAGGGGTTAGAGAAAATTTTAGAATTCTCTGTAGTCTGGAACAAGTTAACTACTCCATCCCCTTTTAACCAAGATCTAGATATGTAACTTGTGCCATAGATTCTTGTACCAGCTCAGTCATTAACTAGCTGTGTGACCTTGCTCTGGTCATGCAATCTTTCTTAATTTTAGTTTTTAATGAATGTGAACAGATTACCATCAAATCTTATTGGGCCTAAAGGTTATGACTCAATGACATATAATTGGATATCATCTCATTTGAAGTAATAAAGGAAAAAAGTTACTAACTACTTGGCATGCTAAATCGCTTCACTCATGTCTCACTCTTTGCAACCCTATAGACTGTAGCTCACCAGGCTCCTCTCTCCATGGGATTCTGCAGGCAAGAATACTGGAATGGGCTTCCATCCCCTCCTCTAGGGAATCTTCCCCACCCAGGGATCGAACCCACGTCTCTTATGTCTCCTGCATTGGCAGGCAGGTTCTTTACCACTAGTGCCACCTGGGAAACCCTATATGTGCCTTTCTTTGAGTATTATTTTCTAATCAAATAAGAGTATTCTCCTGGGTTGAATGTCAGACATATTTAGAGTAATTAGAGTTAATGGACCTGCTGTATTAAACCTCATTTCTACCATTATAGTAGTTGCTTTTTCTTAAGTTGATATTGGGCCTGTAATTGACAGAATATTAATCTGAAAGAATTCTGACACTCTGATGAGCATCTACTGCATGTGTATGCTTAGATGCTCAGTCATGTCTGATTCTTTGTGACCCGATGCACTGTAGCCCGCCAAGCTCCTCTGTCCATGGGATTCTCCAGGCAAGAATACTGGAGTGGCTAGCTATTCCCTTCTCCAGGGGATTTTCCCAACCCAAGGACTGAACCCAGGTATTCTACATTGCAGGCAGTTTCTTTACCATCTGAGCCACCAGGGAAGCCCAAACATCTACTAACTGGGGCTCAGTGTTGCCTCTTCCTAACAATTAAATAGAATATTGATCTTAGTTTCCTGAATATCATTACTGCTATATGTTAAAAGAGATAATAAAGCATCTGTATTATCTTCCAGGTCTTTTCTAGTTTCTTTCAATCATTATCTGAATTTACCTCTTTATAGTTGTCATTAATGCTTCCTTTGTGTTATGTAGGCACCTGATATTATAGCTGCTTTGTGTCAGAATTAATAGTTTAAGTATAAGCTTAATCCATGGTTTGTTAGCTCGTTTTAAAAATGTGCCTTGAGTCTTTTTCCATAATCATAGACACATAGAGTAGAACAGGGTCTAAAATTATAGCCAGTTTACCTCCTTCTATGGACAGGTGAGGGAAGACACCTTGCTCATACATCACTCAGATAATTGGTGGAAGGAAAAAGAACTAGAATCTGTTTCCTTATTCTTTTTTTTTTTTAACTTATTTATTTATTTAAAAAAAATTTTTAAACTTTGCAAAATTGTATTAGTTTTGCCAAATATCAAAATGAATCCGCCACAGGTATACATGTGTTCCCCATCCTGAACCCTCCTCCCTCCTCCCTCCCCATACCATCCCTCTGGGTCGTCCCAGTGCACTAGCCCCAAGCATCCAGTATCATGCATTGAACCTGGACTGGCAACTCGTTTCATACATGATATTTTACATGTTTCAATGCCATTCTCCCAAATCTTCCCACCCTCTCCCTCTCCCACAGAGTCCATAAGACTGTTCTATACATCAGTGTCTCTTTTGCTGTCTTGTACACAGGGTTATTGTTACCTCTTTCTAAATTCCATATATATGCGTTAGTATACTGTATTGGTGTTTTTCTTTCTGGCTTACTTCACTCTGTATAATAGGCTCCAGTTTCATCCACCTCATTAGAACTGTTTCAAATGTATTCTTTTTAATGGCTGAGTAATACTCCATTGTGTATATGTACCATAGCAGATGAATGGATAAGAAAGCTATGTTTCCTTATTCTTAACTCATTGCTCTTTCCCCTTTTATCCATGGGGAATATGTTTGAAGACCCCCTGTGGATGCCTGAAACTGGATAGTACCAAATCCTATATATACTAATATGGCAGAAAGTGAAGAAGAACTGAAGAGCCTCTTGATGAAAGTGAAAGAGGAGAGTGAAAAAGTTGGCTTAAAACTCAACATTCAGAAAACTAACTTCATGCCAAATAGATGGGGAAACAGTGGAAACAGTGAAAGACTTTATTTTGGGGGGCTCCAAAATCACTGTAGATGGCGACTGCAGCCATGAAATTAAAAGATGCTTGCTTCTTGGAAGAAAAGCTATGACCAACCTAGACAATATATTAAAAAGCAGAGATATTACTTTGCCAATAAAGGTCCATCTAGTCAAAGCTATGGTTTTTTCAGTAGTCATGTATGGATGTGAGAGTTGGACTATAAAGAAAGCTGAGCACCAAAGAATTGATTCTTTTGAACTGTGGTGTTGGTGAAGACTCTTGAGAGTCCCCTTGGACTGCAAGGAGATTAAACTAGTTAATCCTAAAGGAAATCAGTCCTGAATATTCATTAGAAGGACTGATGCTGAAGCTGAAACTCCGATACTTTGGCCATCTGATGCAAAGAATTGATTCATTGGAAAAGACCCTGATGCAGGGAAAGATGGGAGAAGAAGGGGACGACAGAGCATGAGATGGTTGGATGGCATCACTGACTCGAGGGACATGAGTTTGATTAGGTTCTGGGAGTTGGTGATGGACAGGGAAGCCTGGTGTGCTGCAGTCCATGGGGTCACAAAGAGTTGGACACCACTGAGCGACTGAACTGAACTGATATATATACTAATGCGATATTTTTTCTTATATATACGTACCTATGACAGAATCCGATTTATAAATTAGGCACAGTAAAGGAATATCTGAATTTCCAGCATCACTACTCTTGTGCTTTGGAGCTAATATTAAGTAAAATAGGGCACCTTGAACACAGCACTGAGATATTGCAGCCATAAATCTGGTAATTCAGTTGGCTACTAAGTGACTCAAGGTGGGATTTGCTGGACAAAGGGGTGGCTCACATACACTATTCAGAATGGTACACAATTGAAAACGTATGAATTGTTTATTTATGAAATTTTCCATTTAAAAATATTTTTAGACTATTGGCAATAGCAGGTAACTGAAACCACAGAAAGCAAAACTGGATACGAGGGCTAGATACCACATCTATCCCTATCTAATCTAGTCAAAGAAACTAAATCAAGTGGAGGTGTTGCCTGACTGTCTAATAGACTAGGCAAAATTTAACACAGGTGCTTAAGAAGCACCTCCAGGAAACTCTGTGGGGCAGTGAAGGACAGGGAAGCCTGGTGTCCTGCAGTCCACAGGGTCACAAAGAGTCAGACACTACTGAGTGGCTGAACAACTAGAACAACCTCCAGGTAAACCCATTGATTGCCTACTAGGTGCCAGAAGCATGGATTTGCATATAATTGATGTAATTTTTTTTTTAATTGATGTAATTTTGCTTATGGAGTTCACTTCACAAATTCTTTTAGTTTAAAATATACATGTATATATAAAATTTTGTTACGTGTTTAACATCCTGGATTAAAGGCAACAAAACTTAGTAGAAGATCGATGTTCAGAATTTCTCATTTTTCTTTCTGAGGAATGGTCTGGGTATTAAGAGTCCTATGCCCAGCAGGAGCAGCAATTTACCTTGTTCTCATAACACAGTCATGCTAGATCAGAGAAAAGAAGGAGTAGGGAAATTATTTACTGCTCAAGTAGACATATGATGTGAAGTTGGTAACTTGAAAACACTATGCTGGACCTAATTTCCTCCAATTTTACTGTCACTACCCTTTTTTTTTTGTTCCTCCACAGGTCCCTGCAATTTATGGAGTGGATACAAGAATGCTGACTAAAATAATTCGAGATAAGGTATAATAATCATATTTAGCCAAATCTATGTTTATATATACGTATATATGTTTATGTATACATACATACATATATATATACATATACGTACATATATACATATATATGTATGTATGTATGTTTTTTCTCAGTGCCCAGGGAACCCATTGGTATGTAAAAGAACAAATCCAGGCCATTTCTGTCATTTGGGTCTCTGTCATCCTGTTATACTTTTTCAGTTACTTGATGTGACTTTCAAGACTGAATACTTGATTGGGATGTTTGTTCATGAGTGGTTTTGAGATTAATTTGAGCAGTAGTTAATTGAGTGCCCACTTTATGTTCACTATCCCAAGTAAAGCCTTGGTGATTCAGCTCATGTGACAGGGCTAGTGAAACAAGTGGAGAAGCTAACTAGATGCATAAGAATTTTGCCTAAATTGAATACCTACCTGCTGAAAAATGCAAACCAGGAAGTGCACAGCACTAGGGCTGTTATTTATTCATATCCCAGACCAGAAAGAAACTTTTATCCCGTGAATGTTAACTGAATTTCCTAAATGCCATTAAAGGTTTCTCGTTATATTCTATACATTTTCTTGAAAAAGAAAGAAAGATACAATTTCAAAGTGAAAAAGGTTCTCCAAGAAAATCTGTTGAGATTCCTTATTAGAATACATATTGACTCAGGATCTCTTTAAATGGAAAGAAAGCTTTAAAAATAAGCTTTTCATGGCCACATACTTATGACCAGAAGGAAGACAGAGGGAATGTTTGCAGTCCTGCTACTCTACCTCTGATTTCATTCCCTCCTCCATGATTTTCCTGAGAATAAATGTTCTAGGTTATATACGTAGATTATACATCCCAGGTAGACTTTTGCATTTTCTTAGCCCAGTGATGTTGTGGGAGCAGTAAAGAATGATGAGAGTGCCAGATGGGAGGGGAATAAAATTGGGAAATTCAGCTGTGGAATTGGCAGACTGGATACAATATAGACAGGTTTAGTAATTTGGGAAAATATAAGACCGTATTATGTTCTTCATGTGATACATTAGTTTAAGGTGAACCTTGCTTTTGTCAATGGTGTAGAAAACGGCAACTCACTCCAGTATTCTTGTCTGAAAAAATTCCATGAACAGAGGACACTGGCAGACTGCAATACCTGGAGTCTCAAAAAGTTGGACACGACTGAGCACTGTTTTTATCAGAGGTAGCTAGGTTTTCAAAATCTGGCTGAATAGATTAGCAAGCAAAATAGTAGTATTGCCTATTATATTTGATTATGAGTAATATGGGCTCGTATTAAAAATGTATGTTGTGGCTTTTAGTTCTGTGAGTCTTAGGTTGGAGAGCAAGCGTGTTTTTCATTCAGCATGCTTAAAGTAAAAGGGAATAAGAACTGAAAACCAAAGTTCAAAATTAGGGATCCATAAATATAGTCAAGGAATTCTGTGATTTGGACTATAAAAGTAAGTGGAGACCACCATGAAACTTAATAATCCAGTATGGAAGTGAAAGGTGGTTTTCACTGTCTTTCCCAGAGTTTGAGATAGTACTCTGGTTGTAATAATCACACTGAAATAACCGTCTGGATGATGTGCTAGCATCAACTCATTCCCAAGTTACTTCTTTCCCTAAGAAATATGTTTCAGAGGGAAATAAAGACTTTCTTCTATTCCTTTCAGTGCAACAATTTCCTTGGAGAAAAGCAAATCAGTAAATTATTTTGATCTCCTCCCCGTCTTGATAAAGTCATCATTATGAAACATAATATGCCATTTTTTAAAATCTTTTCCCTCTCCATAAAGTCTTCATTACTAAACATAATATAACATTTTTCTAAATAGGTCAAACTAGATCTACTAATAAATAAGCTAATCTCAGGACAGCAAAGAATAATATGAAGACATTTGCCATGTTCTGGCTGCTGCTGCTGCTGCTAAGTCGCTTCAGTCGTGACTCTGTGCGACCCCATAGACAGCAGCCCACCAGGCTCCCCCGTCCCTGGGATTCTCCAGGCAAGAACACTGGAGTGGGTTGCCATTTCCTTCTCCAATGCATGAAAGTGAAAAGTGAAAGTGAAGTCGCTCAGTCGTGTCCAACTCTTAGCGACCCCATGTACTGCAGCCTACCAGGCTCCAGAGGGACAGAAAATCCCTCTGTCCATGGGATTTTCCAGGCAAGAGTACTGGAGTGGGGTGCCATTGCCTTCTGGCTAGCAAGGCTAATTTGTGAAAACTTTATAGAAGGTTAAGCCTTCTCTAAAGTTCAAGCCCTTATTAGCATATGTAAAAAATGAAACTTTCATTGCCATTTCTCAAAGTTTGTGACTTATACAACATTTCATATATTTTTTGCATGTAAATTTTACTCTTTAAAATATTTCCATTCTTTTTCAATTTTCAGCAAGTTTTAGATTTCCTTTTTTTTTCTCAATCTATTATCTTGCCACATCTCCAACGAAGTAGTTTTAGGTCATAAGTACACTAAATACTCTGATTTGCACTTTCTGACAACCCAAATTCTGTTATCCTTTGACTTCACTTACCCCAGGTGACTATCTCAGCCCTAAAAGAAGTAATTTTACTTCTGAGCATGTTTCCCAAAATGTACCATACAAACTGCTTCATCTTTCCCAGTTGAGAAGATGAAGATCTGCTGATGGTTATGAGTAGTTATAAAGACATCTAAATATTGAAGTGGCTGTGTAAGTTCCTGTGAGTTTATCCTGCCAGCACCTGCATCACTGCCCCGTATTAACTCTCTAATTTTTTAATTTGATAGGGTACCATGCTTGGTAAGATTGAATTTGAAGGTCAGTCTGTGGATTTTGTGGATCCAAATAAGCAGAATTTGATTGCTGAGATTTCAACCAAGGTGAGAGATTTTCCTTTATATTTTGTGGTTTTATTTTATTCCCTTCAGACCTTTCTATTTTGTTAATACCAAAATCTACATTTAAGCAAAAATCATCTTCCACAAGCATCAGAATTGAAGGGAAAACAGTTATAAATTGATACTTTGCAAAAGCAGTGCATTTAAAGTTAGCAACTTCTACTTATAGGGAACTTGCATGGCTTGATTAAGAGTCTGTTTACTATTATTTTAATTTTTCTTATTTCTTTTTGTGGTTCCCTCACTCAAGACTTTAAAATGTCAAATACAAGGGTCATTCAATTGCCAAAGATAGGTACAGTGACAATCAGCAGTCAGAGCTAATGGTCTGCCAGAGAGTTGAGAGCAGTTTATAGAATTCAGACTCAATATTATAATTCGGACCCAATATTATAATGAGAATCTGGGGTTATTTTGTGTAGGGAAAAGAATTCCTGTGCACACTGAAATTTAGTGTATTATAGCTCACTTCAAAAATTAAGTGTTCTTCATGACGGCTATATCACTCCAAAGTGAGATATGTATATTGTATATTTACAAGAAGGCATACAATACATCTAAGTACTCTATAAAATCAATACATGTGTTGATCTTGATTAGAGTTGTGAGTCTCTTGAGCTATAGTTTCTGTTCTTGGGGACCATAGCGTTTGGTGGGGTACGCAAACAAGCAATCATCATGGAGCAAATACTATAATAAATGCTGTCCTTGGAGTGTGCACAAGACACCATAAGGTCATGTGTGGGAAAACATCCAATTAAAGAGGGTAGATTAGGGGAGGCCCCGCAGAGGATTCAGGCTTGTCCTGAGACATAAAGAGTAAGTCAGTAGATGGTGGACTAGGAGAGCTTTGTTTTAGGCAGAGGAAATGGCATGTGTTGAGAGGCACAGAGGTGTGAAACGATATGGTGTGTCTGAAAAGTTATGCTTAATTGGGTGTGTCTGACCAACGGGTTTACAAATACAGCTGTTCACATTTGGCTAAAGTTGAGTGGAGATGGACGGGGCTAGAGCTAGAGGGTTTAGTGTCATTAACTCAATGAATCAACTGAACTCCAAAATCAGCAACATTTTGGAGCAAAATAAACTGGATAAAAGAGCAGGTAACTAGAAAGTTATTGAAGTTAATTCGGACAAAAGTCATGAAAGCCCAGACTGACCAGCAATAGCAGGAAAAGAAACAGCAAGATGGTTTAGACAAATAGGAGAAAGAAGGTGGCTTAGACAATAGAGGGCTTCCCAGGTGACGCTAGTGGTAAAGAGCCTACTTGTCAATGCAGGAGATGTAAGAGATATGGGTTTGACCCCTAGGTCAGGAAGATCCCCTGGAGGAGAGCATGGTAACCCACTCCAGTATTCTTGCCTAGAGAATCCTGTGGACAGAGAAGCTTGGCAGGCTATAGTCCATAGGGTTGCACAGAGTTGGACACGACTGAAGAGACTTAGCAGCAGCAGCAAACAAATAGGAGACAGAGATTTCAACACATTTTTCTATGAGGACTTCCCTGGGGGCTCAGACTGTAAAGCGTCTGCCTACAATGCTGGAAACCCGAGTTCAATCCCTCGGTTGGGAAGATCTCCTGGAGAAGGAAATGGCAACCCACTCCAGTATTCTTGCCTGGAAAATCCCATGGACAGAGGAGCCTACAGTTCATAGGGTTGTAAAGAGTCAGACATGACTGAACAACTTCACTTCACTTCACTTCTCTATGAAGAGTTGAGACACAGCATGATAAAGGGCTATTTTTATAGAATTTTATTAGAGTTTAGAACTAACTTGGGGTAGCATTTCTTGAATGTGAGGAGCACTGGCCTAGAGAAAGTCACCTTAAAAAAATTCTATGGTCAAATAAGGTTGCAAAACACTGCAGAATGTATTTCTCTCTTGGAGAGTCCTAGCAAATTCATGTATTCCTGTTTCTATGAGGTCTTGCTTACTCTGTACAGAGGGTATATCGTGCATTTGTGAAGAGACCAGATTGCACATTTCATCTAAAACTTGTAAGAAACTTTGAAATCGTCCTAAATTCAGAGTGTGTTTGCTGACTCTTGAAGCTGGAACAAGCGAAGGCACCCAGCCCTCTAGGCTTTCTCTCTCTCTATTTCTATTATTTCTTCTTTTATGACTTTGGGGAACTGCTTCTTGGGTAAATGCCTGTGAAAATGGATCTGACTCCAAGCAGTGCTTAAAACGTACATAATGATTATGATATGCTCTGGGATCCTTTTATGAAGTCTACCATTTAAATGCAAATGATTGCACAGTAACCTAAAGGGACCAGTGGTCTACACTAGCTTAGTGATTCCTCTGACTCAGACTGATTTTATCCATTAGCCCCACTTCCTAAGCCTCATGCACAATAGCTCTACCTCATCCAAACTTTATTGCAAGTTGAGGATCAAGAGGTGTTTAAAGCATGATGTATCTATTATTACATCTGTTTAGTGCTGAATCAGGCAATAATACTTGGAAATTCCATTGCTACTGGTTGTTAATGAGGCAAAACATGGGAAAAAATGTTTGTTAATTATGGAAGCAACCAATTTCTTAGGGATAATTGTTATTACTGTAATCAACATTTTATACCAAACAGCAAAATACTTTGTTTTCATGAACAAGATAGAATTTGTGGCATTTGCTATGTCTTTCTTACAAACTGATTGTTAATGGCCAACCACTCCCTAGTAGTTAGCTATCAATCTGCTACCAAGTGCAGAGCATCCTGAGATGTGTTTATGATATTGGTGTGTTGCTTATAGCTGGACATTCCCTCTGACTCTGGTTTTTAAAATGGCAGGATGTCAAGGTGTACGGCAAAGGAAATCCCATGAAAGTGGTAGCTGTAGACTGTGGGATAAAAAACAGTGTAATCCGCTTATTAGTAAAGGTAAGTAATTTGTTCCATCTCAAGGATGGGGGTTTATAATACTGATCACTAGTATTAATCTGATTTTCTGTTTCAGAGAAAGCTTGTATACTTTCTCAGAATGTTAGAAGATATATTCTCGCTGCCTTTGGTCCATGAAATAATACATTTATCCCTGTTAAAATTAGAGATGTAGATTGCTATTAAAACCCAAAAATGTTCAAAGACTACAATACACAGAAGAAAATGATGACTGTTCTTTTCACTTACTGATTGACATTCTGAGACATGGTACAAGCGCTGATTAATTTTATTAACAAAAATGTGCATGGACTCATAAACAGTAGATGCTGTAGATGGCTTAGCCATGTGGCCCTCTTATTTTATCATTTTAAGCCATTTAGTCCATCTTCCAATTGCAAGTGTCTGCATCTCATTGCCTGAGGGCTCTCTTTGGTTGGTTGGAGGCTGCTGGCAGGCAGGAAATGATATAGAATTAATGATCCCTGGAGCAGCCCCAATCAATGACAGTGTCAATTCCCCAGCTCCTTTGCCACATGGGTAGGCTGTTTTTAGGTGAATATTCTATACTGGTTCTCAGAGTTCCCCAGTGATCCAAAGCTCTATTTGTGTGTTGTGGTATCTGATTGATAATGTACACTTTATTAGGGTCTTTCACCATGTTGCTTTGCTATTAGTATTTCTTGGAAACTTTTCCAAAGAAACTTCTTTCTCTCAAATTCTTGACTTGCTAAATGCTTCTAGCAAAACAATCAAAGCCATCTTCCATCCACTTTTGTATAGAAACGTTCTAATTTTTCTATTAGAATATAAATATGAAAAAAACGAGGAAAGAAGGCTGATTAAAATTTGGTAAGATTAAAAAAATGAGGAATTGAAAAAGCTGAGAGGTGGACCAAAATAAATACTGGAGGAAATGGGTTTATCTTCTGTTTTGCCACTCCCTTTCCTGGAGTAAGTGAAGATCAACTGTGTTCTTGTGTGCCTAGTCATGAAGCCTTTAGGTTTGCAACCTCCTGAAGTGAGAGGAAGTATGGGAAAGTGCATTATCTATTTTTTTAGAATCAAAACTTAAATGCTGTTTTTTCCGCATTTTATTATAGAGTCCCTTTACACCATACAAAATATGTCACACTAAAGAATTTTTGCTCAGCATTATTTATTTGAGTCATGTACTCTGTTTCCCTTCCCTTTCGGGAATAATTAGCCAAGAGAAGGTTAAGCACTTTGGCAAAGAAAAATATTATTAAATTGAATTATTAAATATTATTAAATTCTTTTATAAAAAAGTTTTTTTTTTTTTTGATGTGGGCCATTTCAAGTCTTTATTGAATTTGTTACAAAACTGCTTCTGTTGCTTATGTTTTGTTTTTTTGGCCATGAGAATCTTAGCTCCCCAACAAAGGATCGAGCCCATACTCCCTGTGGGGCACCAGGGAAGTCCCCAGTTGACCATCTCGTGTTTCTTTTCCAGCGAGGGGCAGAAGTGCATGTAGTGCCTTGGAATCATGATTTCACCAAGATGGAGTATGATGGGCTTTTAATTGCTGGAGGACCTGGTAACCCAGCTCTTGCACAACCACTAATTCAGAATGTAAAAAAGGTATGGTGAACCTGGAGAGTGTGTGTCTGTGTGTGAACTGGAGGGAGTCTGTTCTGTAATATACTTTATTTATACAAAAATATTTTTAGTACTTCTGTTTGTGACTTTTGAGGTAATGTCAGCACAGCCAGGAGAGAGTTCTACAGGAGAAAGAGCAAAGACCTTCAGGCAGAGTAACTGAGATTGTGTCCTTGAGTGTTAATAGCTGGAGTCCGATTTCCAAATGTGTTGTCTGAACAATTGTAAGATGATAACTTGTGTTACTCACCATGACCTTGGGACCTATAAGACTTTCAAATTTCTAGAGAAATATTAAACTAGATTTACCTTAGTCTGGATGTTAAGTACATTCTATTGAATTTTAATGCTTGCAAATTGTCAATCCTGTCCTTAGTCATAATCTAACTTTTTATTCAATTACTATTTTCTTTACCTTGTAAATTAAGGGGCAAAAATGCTTCATTTTACTTCTTCAGAGGTTGTATATATTTTTATATTTTGGACCTGATCTTTTGGATTAATAAAGTTTTTTTTCTAATTTAGATCTTGGAGAGTGATCGCAAGGAACCATTGTTTGGAATCAGTACAGGAAATTTAATAACAGGATTGGCTGCTGGTGCCCAAGTCTACAAGATGTCCATGGCCAACAGGTAAGGCAGTTATGCTTCTGTTTACATGTCAGACTGGCTCTGAAATACTGTTAGTAACTAACCCAAAAAGGCTTAGAGAACTTACATGGCGTTTTCTTCAGAATAAATAGATAGCCACACTATTACATGGTTCACAGTTGTCTGACTACCTGCTACAATTTTTATCACATATTGGAAAGGCAGCCTTCTCTAACAATAACTCTGTCAAAATTTAAAGTTATTTTCCTTTCCTTGACTTAAATTGAAGTTACAATACTCAAATGATATTCTAAGGGAAAATGTTCGGATTTTAAGCTTGATTTCAGAGCACTGCTGCTGCTGACAATTTTATAAAACTAGTGTAACTCAAGAACCCAGCAACCTTCAGATCCTATTGGTTTTACTTCCTTACCCTAAATGATGTTAATTTATTCAACATGGAATGTTCCCTCCCAGTCCACCCTCCACATGAAGTATGATTCAAAATGATTCAGGACTGAGGAGTAACCTCTTTATTATCCCCTAAGTACTCTCTTTTGGCTTTAAAATTACTGCAGCAGCATTAAAAGAAATTGCTTATATTTGTCTGTCTCTAAGCTGGTAAGCATCGGAGAAGGCAATGGCACCCCACTCCAGTACTCTTGCCTGGAAAATCCCATGGATGGAAGAGCCTGGTAGGCTGCAGTCCATGGGGTCGCTAAGAGTTGGACACGACTGAGCGACTTCACTTTCACTTCTCACTTTCATGCATTGGAGAAGGAAACGGCAACCCACTCCAGTCTTCTTGCCTGGAGAATCCCAGGGACGGGGGAGCCTGGTGGGCTGCCGTCTATGGGGTCGCACAGAGTCGGGCATGACTGAAGCGACTTAGCAGCAGTAGCAGCAGCAAGCTAGTAAGCATCTCTTAACTTTTTTGTTATGAGTGCAATTCCCCTTTTTTAAAACCGATCATATAAGTTTAATAGACCTGATATTTAGCACACAACAAAGCTTCCTGAATTGACTTTTTTTTTTGCTAAAATTATGGGATTAACAATCTGTGATTTTTCTCATGGAGTAATTTTTCACTAAGCAATTGAAACTTTTGAATTTTAATAGGCTTTTCTTACTCTCTATTTTACGTCTAATGCATTTATATTATTTTCTTTGCCTTTCCTTTTCTATATTATTTTTCACCTTTTCTATCCAGAGGGCAGAATCAACCTGTTTTGAATATCACAAATAGACAGGCTTTCATTACTGCTCAGAATCATGGCTATGCCCTGGACAGCACCCTTCCTGCTGGCTGGAAACCACTTTTTGTGAATGTTAATGATCAAACAAACGAGGTAAGTGAGTGAAGAGAAATTCAGGAGTTTTAATACTCTGTTTTGCAAATACCTTTCCCTTATTTATGTGGGCTTTTCTAGGGTATGTATGTGGAATAATTCTTATTATAGATTATTTTCCATAGCCCTCTACTTTTTAAAAAAGTAATTTCTTTCTGTCTTATTCCCTTATCAGTTGACTCATTAAAGACCCACAATTTGAGTGGTTAATCAATGACTGTTTTACACATTCATTGCTAATGGGTGATTGGTAGAAGGAGATCTGTTTGGGACCAGTCTATGCAGGTCTCTGCAACTCAACACTGAAGTAGCCTTTGAGAAACCCTTGGAGAAGTAATTTAGGAGTTGGAAAAAAGAAGAGGATTTGAGTTGGTTCTGATCAGAGCCTAGAAGGGCCTGAAATGTTATAGAACAGGCTAGTGTTTTTTTTTTTTTTAAATAGGGGAATTGGCCTATTTTTATTAGTACTGTTTATTTTTAGAACGTTCTTAAACTTTTAACTTAGTTTTGAAAATTTGAACTTCATTGTCCACTGATTCATACCTATTCCTGGTTGACACTCATTGTTACTGAATGAATTTCTTCCAATTTCTTATTCCTTTAGGGGATTATGCATGAGAGCAAACCCTTCTTTGGTGTGCAGTTCCACCCAGAAGTTGGCCCAGGGCCAACAGACACTGAGGTATGTCAGAAAGATGAGGTCTATTACATATTAAAATTTTTTAAAATCAGAAATATACTTATGTGAAAAATTGAGAAAACAAAGTAAATACCTGGGTGATGTTGGTACAAATCATTCTTCAAAAGAGTGCTTTGATAACGCCTGTGTTGTTTGAAAAATTTCCCCATGAATATCATGGAGGAAACTTCAATCTTTTTAAAAATTTGAAGTCGGAAAGCCCTTAAGAAACTGCGATTTTTATTTAAATGATTATCATTTTAATATATTTAGTTCTGAAATTTACAATTGTTGCACTATGCAAATGAATTCCCTCTTGCTCTCTGGTTCTCATAACTGAAATGAAATTTTAATCCCCCATCTGTAACTTCACGAAAATCCCTATGGCAACTGGTTGTGTAGCCATAAAGGGAAAATAAACAGCAGCAGGAGCAAGAAGAAGAGCAGGGTTGTGGGGAGTGGGGAAGGTATGCTTGCACACACATATGAGTCAGATGGCTTAAGCAAAGAACCATAAGGAATGCCTAGAGGAGTTTTGTTTTAAATTTAATATTTTTACATATTTGTGTGAGTTTTTGGTTCAGTGTTCAAGAACATCTTTCCAAAAAGGGCTTGTGGAGATATTCAGAAAAGTCTGGGAAGTCTGAAGTGACTCTTCCTCTTGTACATGCTAGGGCCTGCAGTAGTGGTACTGACAATTCTTCCTTGTCAGCAGATGCTCTCAGAAAAGACAGCTAGGCAAAATGAAGAGGAGAAGAGGAATTTTCCCTCTGTAGACTCTACTTCCTCATCCCTGAATTGCCGTTTTCAGATATTTGTATTTTTTTCTTGTTTCAGTATTATTAGGAAAGAATGGTTCTTAATAGCCAAAGTCAGTACAACATTATCTACACTCAAAAATAACATTAGTTGCATACATATACATCTATTGCCTAATGCGTGCTAAATACTTAACTTAAAATTTAGATTATTTGCCTATTATTTGCCTACTTCAGATTAGGAACACTGAAATTAAAATATGTGATATCTGGTCTCACTTAGTTCTTTTTTTCTGCCAAATAGTTGCAAAATGAATATATTTGTTGAAATTTGTCATGTCTAGTGCAACAGTGGAAATAAATTCATTGTAAAGCTTATAAATCTTAGAAATATTTGTATATGTAACACAATCTTTAGAGATATTTTTAGACCTGATAGATAATTTAAAAATCCAGTTATTTCTCACAGTAGGGTGCATAAGTAGTATAGCTTTTCTTTCTTTTTTTTTTTTTTGCACAGCTAGAGTTTTATTTAGAAGAAGAAAATGCTTCATAATTAAGGGGCTGAAAATGACATTCTCAGAAGGCATTATCTGAAATGTTCATTGTCTGCTGAAAATGTTCTTTTAATAGAATTTGACATGAGCAGTTAGAAGTGTTTATTTGATCTAATTCTTATAGTAATAAATATTTAGTTTTGCTAGCTTTGGCAACCCCCACCCCCAAACAAATATTGATAGGAATACTTATCCTAAAAAGTTATTTGTTGCTTATCTAAAGTTCAAGTTGAACTGGACATACTGTATTTTAAGTGACAATTTTGTGAGTTTTGCAACTTCTAACTAGTTGGCTCTATTTTTTCTAGTATCTGTTTGATTCCTTTGTCTCACTGATAAAGAAGGAGAAAGGAACCACCATTACATCGGTACTACCAAAGCCAGGCCTAGTAGCATCTCGAGTTGAGGTCAGTATACGTGGGCTTCTTTTTGGTGTATGTATTTTGGATTTTCTCTATTGTGTGATGCCTTTATTAAGTGAATGAAGTAAACTGTTTTGATGTCTATGAAAGATGATTGGTGATATTGCAATCATCCGTCATTTTAACAGCTAACTATTTGGTCTATTCTACATGAGTCATTGGATGTTCACTGGAACCTTCATGTTGTGATTTAAAAATCATGTCTTTTAAAGTTCACCTCTTCTAGAACATTTTTAATAAAAATAATTTAATAAGGAGTAAGACTTAATTTAATTTCAAATTTGATGAATTGTCCATTACTCGATAAACCAGAGCCCGATGCGTGCTTGAGATACAGTTCAGACTACAGTCGTTATAATGATCACATTTTTTTAACTAGAAGATCTATTATTTAACATCATGAATGGAATAATATTATTTTACCTCCAAAGAGCAGATAGATAAGGATTAATATAGCCTAAGACTTGAATCCTTATTTGTTTGAATATGTATGTTAATATGAAAAGGTTTCACTCATTTCTTTCAAAGTTAAGGCACACTCACATCATTATTACATAAAATGTAGAAGGCTATAGATGTATTTTTAAGTATATATACATATATATATGTATATATGTGTATTATATATGTACACACACATATATGTATATATAGGTACATACACACATGTACATATATGTATATTTATTATATATGTGTGTATATATACACACATATATGTAAAATCCTCTTATGAACAAAAATAATTGATTTATTTGCTTACATAAAATGATAAGTTGAATTAGATAGTTTGTGTTAAAGATTTCTATGACAGCCTCTTTTACTGAGATGGAGAGATTGGAGGTAATCCAGCCACTCAGTGTGGAATCAAACTGTGGGTTCTCCATAGCTAACGAAGCCATCCACCATATAGTGTTTTTCTCATAATATCAGCTCATATTTTTCAGATGCCTTCCTTTTTTTAAATGGTGAGGTAAAGGGGAACTTGGGATTCTACATTGCATTACACACAGTAGGCACTCCATTAATACAAACTGTTTCCTAAGTCCTTGTTTCTTGCAGTGACCTAGAACATCTTCTTCCTCTGAATGGCTTGGCAGTTGTGGTTAAAAATAAGCAGTATTATTACTTGCTTGAAGTCATATGTATAACTTGTATGAATTTCAGTATGTAGCTAAAACATGATCTTTTTATTATTGTTTTTTCTGTAAATATTTCTGGATTGAACCACAAAGTAAAGGCAAAATGTAAATATAAAGGTGTTCCTGTTTCCCCTTGCCTTCTTTGTTTTCGTTTGTTAGGAAAGGCTCACAGGCTTGTTTCCATTTATGCCCATTATTTGTCCAGCAGAAACCCACGGAATAATAATACATTTAGCCAAATAAATTTTAAGGAGATTATCTAAAAATTATATATAAAGTATATTTATTATAAACACATATAGATATACATTTCCATATATATGTAGTTATTTTTAGATATTTATATATGTTTAAATAAGATGTAGACCTCTTCCAAAAATTTTTTGTTTAAGTGAAAGAAGCTTCATGATCTTTGGAAATTGCTTTTTGAGATGTTTAAATTATTGATCTTTTTACTCATGTATATTTCAAAACATTGTACTTTAAATCCCCACATAAAGCCAGACAATATAGGTTATTTACCATACTTAAAAATGACTTATTTTCCCATATTAGTAATAAAAGTGATGTCATTTTTTTATTGCTTACAGGTTTCCAAAGTCCTTATCCTAGGATCAGGAGGTCTGTCCATTGGTCAGGCAGGTGAATTTGATTACTCGGGATCGCAAGCTGTAAAAGCCATGAAGGTGAGAGACCATGATCTTTCCTGGAATTAATATACTCCCTTTAATGAGTCTAATTAGTATTTTATAATTTAGATTTATGACACTATCTCTTTTCAAAGTCACTATAATTAATTTCCTTCACTATTCCTTACACATCTTATATAAAAGGAAGTTTGATCACAGACAAGAGTTTTAACTTTCTCAACTGGGCACACCTGCAAATTAAGAAGATTGGATTAATCTCCAAAATTATCTAAGATATCCCTATTTAAACTAAAAACATATAAGCCTACACTATAGATAGTACTTGTTAAGGCAGTGAGCTTTTAAAGCATATTTGTCTTTTGTGTGAAAGAGAATTTGGACATACCTGGTGCTGTAAAGTACTTTGAATGTTCTAAGGGATACTTCAGGCTTCTCTTTGGTTGAAATGGGGAAGATCCAACCAGAGGACTAAAGGCAACAATGACTTTTGTCCAATCTTTAGAAGTTATTGTGGGCCACCTAATTTCACTATCTGTGACTTGGACTGGATGACCTACCAGGATAGTATAACTGGATTTTCGAGTGGAATAGAGGGTTTAATAACTAAGCTGCTAAGAATATCCTCCCTGTTTCCTCAGTCTCTGGAAATCTTCCCCATCTTTATCATAGTAAAATAAACCTGTAGAAAACTCACTGTACATGTATGCTATTTCTGTTGAAAAACTAACTTGGCTTCTCTTTGGTGTCCTTATTTCCAGAATAGTCCACATTTTAGTGTTAATCAGGCCATCCAAAGGCAATGTGTGCTCTCTGTGACCTTGCCACAGGTTTTGTGGTGTCGAGACACTCTTACAAAGAGACCTGGCTAGGAAAGAGCTACATAGGGAAGGCAGCAAGAGGCCAACCAATATGAAAGATGGCCAAATTTTTCCTTTTTCTCTTTATTTTATTCAGTATTCTATATACAGAGATTTTTCTCCTGACAGATGTCTGTTGAAAATAGACACAGCCCCCTGCCCCAATTACTTTACCCTTCTTTCCATTTGTTTTTATTTTTAATACTCTTCTCCATACACCCATGTGTGTTCACCCACATGCACACAGGCTTTTTTGTACATTTTCTTTTTTTTTAAAACATGATTAAACAGGTTTCTTTCTTTCTTTCTTTTTTCTTTTTTTTATTTTTAAACTTTACAATATTGTATTGGTTTTGCCAAATATCGAAATGAATCCGCCACAGGTATACATGTGTTCCCCATCCTGAACCCTCTTCCCTCCTCCCTCCCCATACCATCCCTCTGGGTCGTCCCAGTGCACCAGCCCCAAGCATCCAGTATCGTGCATCAAACCTGGACTGGCGACTCGTTTCATATATGATATTATAGGCATTTCAATGCCATTCTCCCAAATCATCCCACCCTCTCCCTCTCCCACAGAGTCCAAAAGACTGTTCTATACATCAGTGTCTCTTTCAAAGTGTGCTTTATTTCACAGTTCAGTTCAGTTGCTCAGTCGTGTCCCACTCTTTGCGACCTCAAGGACTGCAGCATGCCAGGCTTCCCTGTCCTTCACTATCTTCCAGAGTTTGCTCAAATCCATGTCCATTGAGTTGGTAATGCTATCCAACCATCTCATCCTCTATTTCACTGTATTGAGGTTAAACTTATCTTTCAATAGATAATTAGTGGGTGTCCAATGGTTAAGATTGGTTAGAACACAATTTAAATGTGTTCAGAGTTTAGAACACATTAAAGTAGCCTGCAATTTCTTTATCCTATTTGGTAGTTTTATTATGAACTAATATTTTCATAAGTTGTATTAGTATTTTTTATATGCATTACATCCAAAAGGTGAAGTTATACATTTTAGATGAAGAATAAGAATTATTAGATATAGTACTGTAATTAATTAAGAGGTTAATAGAGATGAATTTATGAACTAAATATTTAAAAACTTAGATTATGCATATATTATAGCTGGAAATATATTAGAAAAATGATGTAACATTTATTAAAATGGTTTGAAATTATTTCTAAGTTTTAAAATGAATAGAAACTCATTACATGTGTTTATGGGAACTTTTCCTATGTAATTTGATTTATAAAAATAGTTATATTCATTGTATAGCACATTCAAGAAAATACTTAACAAATACACTTTTATGTTGTTACTTTTCTAGAGCAGTGAGACCTTCTATAACTTCTGTTAATGATGTGTTCTTCATTTGGACTCAATTATTTAAATTCTAACTTATATTTTAAATGCATCTGCTTATCTATATGTATCCAGTCAATATTTTGTTAATAATACTCTTTTTAAAAAACAATTCCTTACATTCTTAGAGAGGAAAGGACATAGGACTTGAATCCTAGGACTTGGATTACAGTCCTAATTTTGTTCTTTATCACCTATGTGATCTTTGGCAAGTCACTTAATCTTGTTGAATCTCAATTTCTTCATCTGTAAGGTGAAAATTTCTTTCACAGTTTTGCTATAAAAATCATGTAAATCAAGTAAAAAGAACATCACAAGTTTTAAGGCACTATTTGAATTTAAGGTAGCATGAAATATATCTCATTTTTCATCCAGACCCTCCCCCTAAGGATATGTAGGGCTTTCAAGGATGATTTCTATACTTTCATTTGAATATTTTGTTGACTTTTTAGAAGAGTTCAAAATTGACATGTTGATGGGTAAAAAAAAAGAACCATCTGGCCATATTTCATAATAATTATTTTACTAACTGTCACCCTTATCCTGGTTTATAAAGTTATTATCCTTAGTACCCTACATGAAGAATTATTTTAGGGGTCTCTCCAGATGTCAGGAATGAGATAGGGCTATGAATATCTTCACACACACATATACACACAAGTTTTTATTTTTTCTTTTTTTTGCCATATGGTCATTTTCTTTTTATATTATATGTATAAACAGTTGTATAACGCTCTTTGTCAAAACACTACAGCAGGCATGAAAATCTAAGGAAAATGGAAACCAGCAGAAGGCTCTCAGTGCTTCCAGCTAGATGGGAATACATTATCTTGCATTTAAAGTACATGCTCAATGTTATTTTTCAAGAAATGTTAGAAAAGGAAGCAGTTTTGATGTTGTCTTTTTTTCCATTTTATATTTTACTCATTCAGAAAAATTCAGAATATTTTATTCTTTTAGGGTCAATTGAGCTGTAAAGTTGCGTAGTATTTGCGGACCTCTGGTCAAATTCTATAGAAAACATCTCCAGCTTTGCTTGATACAGGTAGTGACAAGGAATTTAGAATGATTGTCATGAAGTAGCAGTTCTTTTTGGATAGTTTTATTTTCAAGAAATTTTCTTTCTTCCTCTCACCAAATGTTTGTCATCTTTTAACTTCCATTCACAATGGTCCTGTTACTGATCTCTGCAGCCCATGGAATAACCTAAAATTTTGTTACCCAATAATACTCTTCATTTGAATTATGACTATTCTCTTTAGATCACGTGTTAAGATTCTAGATCCTTTTGTTTCTTTCAGGAAGAAAATGTCAAAACTGTCCTGATGAACCCAAATATTGCATCGGTGCAAACCAATGAAGTGGGCTTAAAGCAAGCAGATACTGTCTACTTTCTTCCCATCACCCCTCAGTTTGTCACAGAGGTCATCAAAGCAGAACGGCCAGATGGGTTAATTCTAGGCATGGGTGGCCAGACAGCTCTGAATTGTGGTGAGTTCTTTTATTTGCAGAGTTTTGCTTTATGTACCTATATATAACAATTTATTTTAATTTATTTAACATTTGTGCTCTGTGTGTTCATAAAAGCTTTCCTCCGTGTGAGGAAGCTTAGCAAACAGCCACCTGATAATGTCACATGATGATACTTACCAGTTTATTCCCCAGAACAGCTGGGGCACAAAAGGGAAACCTTTTGCTTTAATGCTTTGCGGTGGTTAAGTAGGTTTTTTTGAGTCCCCTCCTCTGTCCCATGATACTGCTTTTCTCTGCTTCCAGTGAAACTCTGAGAACTATTATGAATGAAAAATGAAAATTAACATTGATTAAGTGCTCTGTGCTCTTATGTGTTACATATATTTTCATGGTCACATAGATGAGTCTCTCTATCATCCCTTCACACAACTGCTGAGTCCAAGCTCTGTCCTATTTAAAATGTTTTAAACCTTTAGAAATAGATCATTATTGAGAATCCCATGGCTAGTTCCAGGAAGCAGTTGGTGATGTAATGTGTATATCAACTGTAAAAAGCAGCCAAAACTACACGTCAAGTTAGTGGGAACACAAACAATCTTGAAACTTTTTAGCCCAGATAGATACCTACATCAGTGGGATTATTTAAATAAGAGAAGTTCATTATAGAAATAGACTTTCCTTAGAAGGAAAGGAAATATACTAAAATCTTAAGCCTTACAGTAATCCTATGATTTTTATTAATTAGAATAATAATTTTTATTCTGAGAATAAAAGTGAACATACATGTAATAGTAACACCAACAAAGTGTGTGTGTGTGCTAAGTAGCTTCAGTCATGTCCGACTCTTTGCGACCCTATAGACTGTAGCCCTCCAGGCTCCTCTGTCCATGGGATTCTGCGGGCAAGAATATTGGGGTGGGTTGCCAAACCCTCCTCAAAAGGATCTTCCTAATCCAGGGATCGAACCCACATGTCTTAAACCTCCTGCATTGGCAGGTAGGCCCTTCACCACTAGTGCCACCTGAAAAGCCCAGTACCAACAAAAACTTTTTGGAAAAAAAAATTCTGAAGATATTTTAGCATCAACAAAATATGTTGCTAAAATGTCTTCAGAATTTTTCTTTCAAAACTTTTCTTTACCCTAAGTATAATTCTTTTGTGGCCGATGGGGACTTTTTGTAGTTAAGATTTTTTTTTTAAAAGTTGCATTCAGATATCTGTTATAGAGAACATAAGATATTTTAAAAACAGATTTATTTTGCTTATTATTGTTATGTATTGATTTATTTATTTTGTTGTTCTGTAGGAGTGGAATTATTCAGGAGAGGTGTGCTCAAGGAATATGGTGTGAAAGTCCTGGGAACTTCAGTTGAATCCATTATGGCCACAGAAGATAGACAGCTGTTCTCAGACAAACTAAACGAAATTAATGAAAAGATTGCTCCAAGCTTTGCAGTGGAATCGGTAAGAAACTTTTGTTCTAGAGAAGCAGGGCCATTATGTGTCTTGCATTTAGAGAGAATGATTTATCATGCTGAAAAATAATAAAGTGTTTTATTTGCATATATTTTCTTCTAGAAATGTGTTAGTACTTCAAGGACACTGTGTATTAATTGCAACATTCAATACTGAAACATTAGGGATGCATATTAATATTTTATTTTATGAAAAGGGAAGCATAAACCCACAGGTGATGTGGTTTATCAATGGCTGAAGTGCTCTGAGTATCAGATCTCCTGAATCAAATCAAAGAAGCATATCAACCTGCAATGCCAAAGTAATTTTTACCTTCTTCCTGGGATTAGTCACACATTTTGTGAGAATGTCCTACAAATGGGAAATGATTGATTTTAAAGTTTTTGTTAGAATGTAATAAACATTTTACAATAAAATCATCTACAAAAAAGGCCATTGGATCTAATCAGTAATATTTATAATTGAGAAACCTGTGGCTTAGTTGTTCAAAGAGGAAAGTTTGTTCTGCGTTTCTCTTAATCATGTTTTATAGTGTCCTGTACCTCTTGATAGGCTTTTACCAGATACCAGGAAAAAGTCAGACTTTCTGTGTATCTGTTTTTGTCTGTGACTTTATTCCTGATTTCAGGCATACAGTCAGTGAAATGGGGGTAGTGGAAGCAGTTTCTGATGCAACCTCCCCATTGTAGAAACAGGCAAATCCTCTGGGATAAGGCAGATACTGCTGGGACAACTAAAAATGGGCTATGTGTGTTTTCAGAAAAGAGCATTATCAAGTACATAGCATGTTGCAAAGCTGTCAATCAGGAGTAGTCCCAGGATAGCTCTGCTGAACATTTGGAAAGCTCCTGCTATACATTTATTCTTTCATTGCCCGATTTAATTATGTCCTTGCTTCCTTAGGATGAGAAACAGGCATATGGGAAAGGTGTAATTACACTCCCATTGGTAGTGTAATAATATTCCATGACAGAAAAATATAGCCACCATATGTTGTATTCTGTAAGTTAAAAAAAAAAAAAATTCCAAGCTTCTGGGACTACTCTCTGACTGAACTTGGAAAATCTGTTATAGAGAACATAACATTCTAGACATAACTAGATAGCATTCCAGTTAGATTCTGTAGTAGAAAACCTTGTTTTGTTATGAGATGAAGACTTTTACACTGAATGTAAAATTTCAATATGGCCCTCATTCTCAAATGAATGACAATTATTTTGCCTTTGGTCATTATTTCTATTTTTTAACAATTTATCATTAATATTTTTATTAAATTTTAATAAAATTTACCCCAAAGGGATTAGAAAAGAGCCTTCACTGTACATTAAAAAATCCTAAAATTTAACTTAAAATCCTTAAAATAATACTTGTTTCTCAGAAGGCAATGAGGGAATAATTGAACATAGTCTTTTCCCCCAAATAAACTGTCACACTTGAATCACCAGACTCTCTTGGTTGGTCTTCTCTGCTAGTGTGGTCAGCATTTACAGCTTTGAGTCCATGTTCTTGTTGACAGATTGAGGATGCACTGAAGGCAGCAGACAACATTGGCTACCCGGTGATGATCCGTTCTGCTTACGCCCTGGGCGGGTTAGGCTCAGGCCTCTGTCCTAATAGGGAGACTTTAATGGACCTCAGCACAAAGGTATGTGTTTTTGCAGACCAAATTCTTAATAAGAAAACTCCCTGATGTACTCTTTCAATTAAAGAAAGTTACACAGATTAAAAAAAAATGACCTTTTCTCTGTTTATAAATCACTGCCACATCTCTAAATTGTTGTCCAAGATATGACACTTTTGAAATGGAAGTGCTGTGCAGTTATCTTCACTGTACTGTCTACTGATTTCATTGCTGGGCAGCCAATCCAATTCTATCTCCCTTTGCTTCAAAATCTGCTCCAAAACACATATGATGTTAAACTTATTTTAGTGGCTTAAAAAAAAACACCCAGAATATAATATTCCATTTTGCTGTTATGTTTTGAAACAATTTGACATGGATGGTGTCCAGTAAGGAAAATATAACATATTGAGCAGCTTAGCTTTACCTCAAATTTAGGTGTCTAAAATAAATACAGTATAAACCTCATAGTATCATGAATGAGTGGTTTCTCTGCCAATTGCCACACACACATACAAGCAAAAGTGAGATTTGAGTGCTTACAATTTACTTTTCAGCAAAATCACTCTAATGGATTTCTGAATACTTCTTAAGTATTAATGGGAAAATCTTGAGAAAATTCAGATATGCTCCAAAAAATAGATATTAACACAGAAACCATGCTCCATCAGAGCAGTGACTTTTGTTCACATTTAATGGATGTGTTTGTGCCCAAGAGGCTCATATAACTTTCCATGGGGCAGTTATGGATACAAAGCTGACAGAATTATTGTGATGGCTGTTTTGGGGGGTGTTGAGTAAATATCAAGCAGAGTTTATACCTTTATCATTACTTTTGGGAATGAAACAAAAAAGATGATGTCCTTGAATTGTTGTAAGATTTTGAGAATAGATAAATAAAGTTAAATGTATTTAAATAACTGCAGGGCTTCCTTGGTGCTTCAGTGATAAAGAATCCACCTGCCAAACAGGAGACATGAGTTTGATCTTTGGGTTAGGAAGATCCTCTGGAGAAGGAAATGGAAACCCATTCCAGTATTCCTACCTGGGAAATGCTATGGACAGAGGACCCTGGCAGGCTGCAGTCCATGGGGTTGCAAAAGAGTCAGATTTGGGCTTAGCAACTAAACAACAACAAATAACTGCAATGGCAAATTTACATGTCCAAAACATGGACTGAGTTTTTCTAAAGTTGCCAAAACAAACCTCCACAAAGAGAAACATTTCTAATATAAATGTTTCTTGTTTCCATTCTGGACTTTTGAATCATGTATTTAAAGAAAAGATGCTTATGGAGGTATACATTTTTTTCCTCTAGCACATTAGATATTCCTAATGTTTTTAATATTAACAACCTCATTATTACTGTCAATCATGACAATGCATATTTATTCTCAATTAAAAATATTTTTTTACAGTATAAAAGCACTCTGAATATTCAGTCGTCCAAAATATTTACAATGAAGATTAACTTTGGAATGGGATACTTTAAATTATTTATACAGCTAGCTTTTCCTGTGAGAAAAATGATGTATATTGTTATATTCTAAGCAAAAGAATCTGCCTGCAGTGCAGGAGATCTGGGCTCAATCCCTGAATTGGGAAAATCTCCTGGAGAAGGGAATGGCAACCCACCCATATATTCTTGCCTGGAGATCCCATGGACAGAGAAGCCTGGTAGGCTGTAGTCCATGGGTTCACAAAGAGTGGGAAACAACTGAGCTACCAACACTCACTTTCAAGCTACCCCTTACTCTCTTGAGATTATATTTAGCATCATTAGAAACTACATTACCCTGATGTAGGTGCCTAAATTATCTTTGTATAAAATCTGAGACTTGAAAGAAAAAGAAGCTGAGGCAGCAATGGAAGCTCATCTTAACTGTCCTTGTGTCCAGTCTGTTGCGTTAGAGTGCAAAAGGCTTCCCCCATCCGTCTCCTTTGTTTCCCAGCTTTCTTCTATTAGCGGGGAATCCAAATGATAAATTAATCATTATCAAGTTGTTCACACTGGCTACAGAGTTTCTTAACCACTTTGAAAACCTCATCATGGGTAGCTGTGAGGCCAAAAGGGTTACGTTTTCAAGTGCACATGCTGGAGCCTGTAGTGTTGACTGAGGTTAAAAAAAAACAGTGTTGAGGCACATCACAGAATAACTTACGTTGAGTTATTATTTCATTATGGTACCTGCTAATAATTTGAAAAAAATCAGACTACGTTGTCCAGTTGCTTTCATTGCCATCACAAATCAAATCTATTATGAGACAAAGGGACATTTCTTCCTTGGATTTTTCAGCAACTAAATGTCCTAAGGTTAGAGACCACCTCTTTCAGATTTTGGGTTCAGCATTCTACTCAGCAATGGGTACAGAGTAAATAAGGAACGATAATTATACTAATTCATATCTGTTTAATCAAGCATGCATGATCTATGACTCAATATTTAAGCACTTAGGCAGTGATTACCCATAATAATAGCTGCATATGATTCTTCTAATTCCCAAGTTTCATATGCCATCTTGGCTAACTGTTTACAACCATCATCATCTCCTTTCTTCCCCTCATCAACATCAAGTGACTTTTATTGTGTATGTTCTTTACAAAGCATCCTCAGCTATTTTAGAGAAAGAGTCTTTAGACTTATTTTTCCATATTTATTTGCACTTATCACATTTTCTGGTTTCACAGAAGCCTAGCTACTGAAATAATTTCATTTTCCTTTGCCTGATTGCTCAATTATTTTCCCTTTTGCCTAAATTAGTTTGATTTAATGTCATATCAGCACTTTGAATGGCAAGCCTCAATAATATAAATCAAGCATATTCACTGCAGGATGCTATTCCTAGTACCTCACTGATTTTCTGACACATGGTGCCTTCTGGAGCATAGAAAAGGATGGGGACTAGGCTTGAGACTTCAGTGGGACCAGGGTTTAGGCTGGGGCACTTTGCCAAATACATTAAACCTAGTTCCTTTCTTATTCTTCGGTTTCTTTTTTCACCAATTTCCAGGCTTTTGCTATGACCAACCAGATTCTGGTGGAGAAGTCAGTGACAGGTTGGAAAGAGATAGAATATGAAGTGGTCCGAGATGCTAATGACAATTGTGTCACTGTCTGTAACATGGAAAATGTTGATGCCATGGGTGTTCATACAGGTAGGCAAGGAATCTTCAAGCATTATGGTAATGCCTTCAACTCATGTATCTGATGGCTCAAAGCACTTGTTATTAAGTTCCTTTCTTTAAATTAGTATTCTTAGCGGGCACAATAGTGATACAATTGTATACATACATGTTTCACAGGATTCAAAATACTCCCATATTTAATTTCATCTTCACAAAAACTCTCTGAAGTAGGGGATGTATTATTATCTTGATTTCACTTGAGGAAGGGGTCAAACATAAGCAATATAGTGAAGATGGAATATGTAAGACTTGATGTTGAGAAGTAGGGCATGAGATTAAGAAGGCTTAAAGCAGACTGAGTTTTAGTCACCAGGTGAATAAGAAAATAGCCACAGTAAATAGAAATAGATGAAATAAATAGGTTTCTCAGCAAGTGAAGCTAGTTAGACAAGAGGGCAAAGATGATGACTTAGGATTTAGAAATGCTAAATTTGAAGGGTGGGTGGAAATCTCTAAAAGAGGTTTGAGAATATGGAGTTGTAATTCAAGAAAAAGGATAAAAGTAAAGAAGTTAATGCAAGGTTATTGGAAGTCTTGGTATAAAGGAAATAGTGGAAACTGGAAGCACAGACTAAGTATTCAAGACCATAGATGTAGAAAGAAAACTAGAGTCAATGATCAAACCCTGGGAAACAGATTTATAGGTGGAAGAAAAATAAAGGATTGGTGTTGAAGAAAAAGAAGGGAGTGATAGTTACCAAGTAAGCCAATGTAGGCACAAATTTTATAAAAGAGCTTTGATTTTGACTGTAGCAAATACTATGAAAGGTTAAGAATGAGGATTCAATGTTGCTTTTGGATATTTAAGAGAACAGTTTGAATGCAAGGTTGGTTATGTGAGCCATGTGGAAAGGAATTATATGGCTGCGAGTGATGAGTAGAACTGGTAAACTTTCAAGAGGTTTAGTCATTAAGGAATGAGAGAGATGTTTTTTGTAACCATCTGGCAGTTGGGGAAGGGGCTTTTTGAGCTTGTAATGATTAGAGCTTGCTTGTAGGTGGAAAGGATGGTGACTAAGGAATAACATATTGAAGATACAGGGGGCTGTGATGGGAGAGAAGTGAGAAAATGGGAAGGGATGTGATACAGAAAATTGATGGATGAGCCAGTATAGGTGAAGAGGAGTTGATATTTTATGGAAGGAATTAGTTGAGAGATGATTTATGATACAGAGAAGAGAAACTGAAGAAGTTAATGTCAATCGAGTAAGTAGATGACTAAGCCTTGATTGCTGGATACATTTGGGAAAGCTTAGAGTGATTTCTGTAAACATGTCTGAGCTATCATGGCTTCCCTGATAGTTCAGTTGGTGAAGAATCCACCTGCAATGCAGGAGACCCTGGTTTGATTCCTGGGTTGGGAAGGTCCGCTGGAGAAGGGATAGGCTACCCGCTACAGTATTCATGGGCTTCCCCTGTGGCTCAGCTGGTAAAGAATCTGCCCACAATGTGGGACACCTGGGTTCTATTCCTGGGTTGGGAAGATCCCCTGGAGAAGGGAAAGGCTACTCACTCCAGTATTCTCACCTGGATAATTCCATGGATTGTATAGTCTATTGTCCGAGTAATATAGGTGAAACAATCAGAGGGAACGTGCTTTGTACGTATTTCCTTAAGATAATTCTATTCCCAGCAAACCCTTAGCCTATTCTGTGTCTTGGGTCACGCAAATGGATTGTTAAGTCACTGAGCTGGTTTATATATGCTTCCAAATAACAAGTGTTTCCTGGATGTACAGGTGATTCAGTTGTCGTGGCCCCTGCCCAGACACTCTCCAATGCGGAGTTTCAGTTGTTGAGACGTGTTTCAATCAATGTCGTTCGCCACTTGGGCATTGTGGGTGAATGCAACATTCAATTTGCCCTTCATCCTACCTCAATGGAATACTGCATCATTGAAGTGAATGCCAGATTGTCCCGAAGCTCTGCCCTGGCCTCAAAAGCTACCGGGTAAGACCAGAACGATTGACCATGGGTCTGCAGATTCTTTACAGACTGATTTGGAAAAGTGACAGCTAGTGAAAGACTGTGCTGCATTTGCAAATTATAGTCCCCATTTCTGTAGGCTGGCTCCCAGTCACGTCCTCTATGAACGTGGTTATTAATGAGCTTGCTGCCAGATTGAGGCAAATGGTTTTGTGAGCTGGCTTTGTTTGCTGGCTAATCATAAACTAATCAAAATCTGGGTGGTCAAAACCGGCTGTGAAAAATCTGCTTCTTAATTGCACTTTGCAGATGTTGTTAAAAAGTGCAAATTAATCCTTAATTTGAGTCCTCAACTATCTTTGTCAGGTGTATAGCAAGCGTTAGACAAAAAATATAGTTCTCTTGACTCAAGGATGTAATACACATTATTTTATTTCAGCAAAACTTCACAAGACCAAACAACATGTGGTTTGTCTATAGGTAAATCTCACAACTAAAGGAATTTATATCTATTTAACAATTGCTAGCAAGCACAACTGGAAGGAAAAGTAATTAATGCCTTTTGTATCTATTAATATATTTAACATCTGGTATTTAAAATCCATGCCATTTATATGAAAATATATTTACCTCTAAAGGTATTTTGGGGGCTTCCTTGGTGGCAGCTCAGATGGTATATAATCTGCCTGCAATGCAAGAGACCCAGATTCAGTCCCTGGGCTGGGAAGAACCTCTAGAGAAGGGCATGGCAACCTTCTCCAGTATTCTAGCCTGGAGAATCCTATGGACAGAGGCTTTATAGTATGTGGGGTTGCAGAGTCGGATATGACTGAGCAACTAAGCACACACAAAGGTATTTTTATGTAGCAACAGTGTTTCATGGAGTGTGTAAGAAGTTTTGACTTAAGAAAGAGTCAGGGAACCTGAATTATCCTTTTCATTCTTCCACTGACTGTGGAACTTTGGATACATCAATATTGTCTCTGTCATTTTTCTCACTTGTTAGATTGGGAAGTTGTACTAAAGGACTCATATATAATTCTATAGTTCTATGAATTGATTTTTCAAATACAATTACCCAAACTGACATTCCAGAAGAGTATAATCAAGTTTCCAGAATATTAGCTGTGTAAAGAACCCAAAGTTCAAAGATAATTTGGAGACAAAGCAAGGACCCAAACTTTCAAGGACTGCATTTTATGATGATTACATACTCCATTGTTATTATTGTTGATTAGTTGCTAAGTCATGTCCAACTCTTTGCGACCCCATGAACTGTAGCCAGTCAGGTTCCTCTGTCTATGGAATTTTCCAGGCTAGAATACTGGAGTAGGTTGCCATTTCCTTCTCCAGGGGATCTTCTTGACCCAGGGATCAAACCCGCATCTCCTGCATTGGCAGGCAGATTCTTTACCACTGAGCCAGCTGGGAAGCCATAGTACCAGCTAACTTCACTGTCTTTCCATGTATATATTTTTATAAAAGAATATTCTGTAGATTCTTAGTGAAGGTTATACACAAGTGAGTACTTTATTTATCAAGGAAACTATTGATTTTGGACTGAAAAGTTGAAGGTTGGGAGTTGTAACACTGCATGTCAGGCATAGAGAGTGAACTCTTTTGTGATTCATGCCTCTGTACTTTGTTATGACTCACTATGTTTTATAAGGAGCTATTAAATGTTCATACATAACCAAAAATCAGGTATGCTTTATACCCTGATGTGAAATAATACAAAAATTTCTAAGAAGAGCCAATTTATATTTTGAGCTGTTGTTAATACTTATTGCTGAAAGAAAAAATTGTCTCCTCCTTTACAGTTACCCACTGGCATTCATCGCTGCAAAGATTGCCCTGGGAATTCCACTTCCAGAAATCAAGAATGTTGTATCAGGGAAGACATCAGCCTGCTTTGAACCTAGCCTGGATTACATGGTTACCAAGATTCCCCGCTGGGATCTTGATCGTTTTCATGGAACTTCTAGCCGAATTGGTAGTTCTATGAAAAGTGTAGGAGAGGTAAGTCCTTAGTTAATTCCTCTAGTTCACTCTTCTCAGTTATTTTGTCAAACCCTTAATGTTTTTGAAAGTCTTAAGTTTCCTTGGTTACTGGGTTCTTGACTGGAAGATACTTCAGTTCAGTTCAATTCAGTTGCTTAGTCATGTCTGACTCTTTGAGAGCCCACAGACTGCAGCACACCAGGCTTCCCTGTCTATCACCAACTCCCTGAGCTTGCTCAAACTCATGTCCATCAAGTCGGTGATTCCAACCAACCAACCATCTCATCCTCTGTTGCTCCCTTCTCCTCCTACCCTCAGTCTTTCCCAGAATCAGAGTCTTTTCCAGGGAGTCAGTTCTTTGCATCAGGTGGCCAAAGTATTGGAGCTTCAGCTTCAGCATCAGTCTTTCCAATGAATATTCAGTGTTGATTTCCTTTAGGATTGACTGGTTTGTTCTCCTTGCTATCCAAGGGACTCTCAAGAGTCATTACCAGCACCATAGTTCAAAAGCATCAATTCTTCGGCATTCAGCTTTCTTTATGGTCCAACTCTCACATCCATACATGACTACTGGAAAACCATAGCTTTGACTACAAGGACCTTTGTTGGCAAAGTAATGTCTTTGCTTTTTAATATGCTGTCTATATTGGTCATAGCTTTTCTTCCAAGAAGCAAGTGTCTTTTAATTTCCTGGCTGCAGTCACCATCTGCAGTGATTTTGGAGCCCAAGAAAATAAAGTCTCTCACTGTTTCCATTGTTTCTCTGTCTATTTGCCATGAGGTGATGGGACTGGATGCCATAATCAGTTCAACTCAAATTAGTAAACATTTCCTGAGTTTGTCCCTTGGACTGTAAGGAGATCAAACCAGTCAATTGTAAAGGAAATCAGTCCTGAATATTCATTGGAAGGACAGATGATGAAGCTGAAGCTCCAATAATTTGGGCACCTATGTGAAGAACTGACTCATTGGAAAAGACCCTGATGCTGGGAAAGATTGAAGGCAGGAAGACAAGGGGACGACAGAGGATGAGATGGTTGGATGGCATCACTGACTCTATGGACATGAGTTTGAGCAAGCTCCAGGAGTTGGTGATGGACAGGGAAGCCTGGTGTGCTGCAGTCCATGGGGTCTCAAACAGTTTAACACAACTGAGCTACTGAACTGAACTGAACTACTACATATAAACACTGGAATGATAGAAATAGTGAGTGAGATGTAGATAATGGTGACACATTATCTCCAGCTCATAAATTCAGAATATATTAATAGACCTAAGTATAATATGAATTCAGTTCAGTTCAGTTCAGTTGCTGAGTTCACTCAAACTCACGTCCATTGAGTCGGTGATGCCATCCAGCCATCTCATCCTCTGTCGTCCCCTTCTCCTCCTGCCCCTAATCCCTCCCAGCAAACTGTGGTAAAAGTTAGAACACAGTATTTACAGGTAGGCGTTATGTGAATGCAGTTGGCTAGGGTCAGGGAAAGCCTCAATAGTTATTCCATTGAAAAACGGTGCACTCTTCACTTAATGGATATGAATTTTAATAATGTAAAGTATTGAAAAGCACAAATTTTGAATAAACATGGTTATATATTCTTTTATTGTTACATTTCCTTCTCTTTTATTGAATGTTCTCCATATACTATCATGCACTCAAAAATAATAAAAATTCATGATGAGTTACTTATAGAACTAGTTACTGATACTGAAAATTTTATAAAGTACTTTGAAAATATTTTCTTAACTTGGTAATACTATAAAGTACCTTATTTCTGCTACTCTCTCCTATGCTTAGGCTAGCAAATCTATGAATACATTGTCTAACTCTTCAAATACCACTATGCTTCACAAATTGCATATCTGAATTGGACTAACCTTTTTTTTTATCCTTTTCTTGAGACTCTTCCCTTATTTATAATTAGGTTTGGAGCAGTGTGAAAAGGTTATCTGTTTGACTTTAGTGATCTTTGAATATGCGGCTTGTCACACAACTGACATGAAGATTTACTAAATTGACATTAATGAGAATTCTGGTCTATTTGAGGCCTCATGGAAGTTTACTGAAGGCAGTGTTATGCCTGTTATTATTTTGAATTGTAGACCAAAAATGCATAGCAATCTATTATTCCATGGAAAGAATCAAAGCCAGTGTTTATCCACTGAAAATAACTGGGTAGGCTTTAAGGTTAATTTAAGTTTAGTTCTCACTTGTAACTTGTCCAGACCAAGTCAGCATGTGGTTTTCCTAATTGATTAGTGTACAACTAGCTACAAAGCTTGTGGGAAGACATGTTGAATTTGTCACGGGGAATTTAGTCTCCATCTATATTCAGAATCTGAATCGATCAGTATTTGTTATGATTCTCAAGGTTGTATTAATATTAATGCTTAGCTGTAAAGAAAGCCAACCTGTCTTGGATACTGACTGCCATTTAAAAATAGTTCTGTTTTTGTGTTAATATATGTCTTTTCTCTTCATTTACTTTTTATTCTAAAGGACATCTGCATGAAAGCAAGATCTTTTTAAGGAAGGGTCTTAATGTTCTGGCCACAGATTCTTTTTTTTTTTTGATGCTATGGTTCAGAGCAAGTACAGAAGATTTCTTTATCAGTCTCATCAAATCAAGCTAAATTCCCTAAGTGGTAAAAGAGTGACCTAATGATGTTAAAGACTCATTATATCAAAACCATGGTAAAAAGGCAAGGATGACCTATAGGTGATTCATGTTGATGTATGGCAGAAAGCAACACAACATTGGAAAGCAATTATCCTCTAATTAAAAATAAATAATTTTTAAAAAGGCGAGGAAGAAAAATAACTTAAATTTTAGTAGCACCCTTCCTTTATATATCTTGTTCCTAAGTCTTTTCTGAAAAATATTCAGTTTCTAGCTTTGTTACAAATTAAAAATATTCAAGCTATTTTTAAAAATATGAGTCTTAAACCTGCATTACAGGTCATGGCTATTGGTCGCACCTTTGAGGAGAGTTTTCAGAAGGCATTACGGATGTGCCATCCTTCTATAGATGGTTTTACTTCCCGTCTCCCAATGAACAAAGAGTGGCCATCTGACATCGATCTCAGAAGAGAGCTGGCTGACCCATCCAGCATCCGCATCTATGCCATTGCCAAGGTAGTGTGTGACAAGGGGCCCTGAGCTACCTTTTATTTTCTTTTCACAATATAGTCAGTCTGGACTTCAATGTAAAACTGAATCACCAAGTGGTCTTGAATTCAGGGATTTCTGGAAAGTTTTTCATTCTTTTTAATAGTATTAAACTGGAGATTTATTTCTATGGACTTCATCAGATCATTCCCTAATTAATTAAAAATTTTGTTTCACTTTAAGCCTGGACTTAAGGAGAACATTGCATTATTTTTTAAAGATTTTTTTAATGTGGATTATTTCTAAGTCTTTATGAATGTGTTACAATATTGCTTCTGTTTTATGTTTTGAGTTTTTTCTCTTTTTTTTGCCAAGAGGAATGTGGGATCCTAGTTCCCTGATCAGGGATCTAACCTGTACCCCCTGCATTGGAAGGTGAACTCTTAACCTCTGGGCTGCCAAGGAAGTTCCAACATTGCAGTTTTTGATCACATAGATTAAATGTTCTTCCCTTTTAGTACAGATGTTATCAATACTCTTAAATATTTGATAAGATTGACTTTTGATTTCCCATCACTCTCATTACTTGCTTATTGAAAAATGGGTAAAATTACATTTTAAAAAGAAATGCATAAAATGGTATCATTTAGTATGTGCTACCTAAGACTCCAGAATAAACTTTATTTATTTGGTGGTTCTTCTGTGTTTAAACAACAAACTCTAGAGAACTACCATGATTATAGGCTTTTCTATGTAATTATTTTATTGTTCCTAGAGAACAAAAAAGCCCCACATTTCTCTCTTCCACTCACCAGTTCCCTTTAATGTAAATGAAATGCCATCTTAATCTCCTTTCATGTTTACTATGCTTAGAGTTTTGAGGTTTCGGTTCATTTGATTTTATAAAAGGTGATTTTGGCAGCTGAGATCTGTCTGGTCAGAAATCCCTGAATTGCTTTTTGACATTTAAGGAAGCTTAGGTATTAATCCTCCAACTGTATCAAACCACACTGAAGCTGCAAAGCCCCACTGACCATTTTATGTGTGTATATGTACATGTGGAATGAGTTGATGAGAATATGAAATTTGTCATGGGAATCTGTCTCTGTAACTTGTCTTTGTGAATGTGTGTGTACTAAGTCACTTCAGTCATGTCTGACTCTTTGTGACCCAATGGGCGGTAGCCAACCAGGCTCCTCTGTCCATGGGACTCTCCAGGCAAGAATACTGGAGTAGGTTGCCATGCCCTCCAGGGGGCTCTTCCCCGGGTTGTGGGAATCTTCAAACCCATGTCTCTTGTTTCTCCTTCATTGACAGGTGAGTTCTTTACCACTAGTGCCACCTGGGAAGCCCCAGCTTGTCATTGTGGTGACAAGTGCTGTTAGTGATTTCAAACTCTGCAACTTTTATGCTCATATATAGAAGGAGGGGAGGGAATCTTTTCTTCATTACATTTAATGTATACCTGCCTCATCTTTGTGGCTTCTAAATGCAGAATATTTCATTTCCATTGAAATGCTGAAGTAGTCTGAGAGATACTAGTATTTTTTGAGTGACATTTCTCAGTGTTGAATCTCAAAGTAATAGTTAACATTCTTCCATGATGGTAGGAATGATGCTAGTGATGAGAAGTTGTTTTAGAAAGCCATTTCACTTCTTGTTCTTATTTCAGACTTCTGTTTAAAAAGCAACTTGTCACATTTATACATGTATGTATATGTGCATGTATATGTATGTGTACATATTTTTTCACCAAAGAGCAGTAAATAGATCCCCCCACTTGAGTCTAGTCATCATCCTTCTGCTATTTTGAGGTGGATGAAAAAGGGGAGTATTTCCAAGTTCCTAGTGAGGCTGTAAAACTCAAGAAAGTCTCTCATTCTTTTCTAACAGACTTATAAAGGATGAGAATTCAGGGAAAATGCGTAGAGATTCTTTCTTGTGCAGAGAATGAGCATGAAGTGCAGAGCCTGAGGTATAAATGATTCCTGCCAGCGTGCTGGGAGAAGGACCTGATTTCTGTTTGTTAGAGGTCATCATTACTGTTCATTTCCACAGCAACCAGGAACTTGGTGATTTTGACAAAGAGTGTAAGGAGTGTGGAGGGCTGAAGGGGAAACAGAATGAAGGGAGTGAGTAAATCTTCACTCGCTTTCATGATTCTTAGAAAGGGCAACTTGCTCTGAGGTCTGATTTTTGCAGCAGTCTTATTTCAGGATGACTGGATCATCACCTCTTTTGATTTGGGGAGCATACAGGGCATTATTTTAGATCTGGTGAACATTAGAGTAACCTCAAGTGTGTTTGGGGTCATTATGATCTTCATTACAGCTGTGTGACATGGCAAAGTTGCAGCGCTTGAAAGACAGGCAGGATCTGTTTGAAACTGTGCATGTGATTCTAGTTGTCCTTTCTCACAGTAAAATGACTACAGATTCTGAGTCTCCCATCAGTTGCATGATAATTACTGTGTGCAACTGTATGAAAATGTCCTTTAGTCTGTCCGTAGTGACACTGCCTTAAGGTTCTACCCCCTCACAGTGTTGATGGCCAAATAGCTAATTGTCCCTTTAATCACTTGGCAAATAAGGCAGAATTAAGTCTTTGGGAATCTGGCTGTAGTTAGAGGGAGAATTAAACAAACAAACAAAAAACAGAAATGGGTTTAGGAAAAAAAACATGTCTTTGAGTATTCACATTAGAAGTCATTTTATTTTAATCTATAGAATTATGAGTTATGTTGTTTCTCAACATGTATGATCATGGTTTCTCTGATTCTAGAAATGAGTAAATTTTTAAAAAAAATTAAGCTCTCTGAGTTGAGATATAACAGCCATTATTAGTTGCATATATTTCTTAATGGGATTTAAAACTATAGTGTGCCATTCTAAAATATGGGTTTTGAAGTATTATGTGATTATCACTTTTCATTGAGTATAAATGTGTATATAAACATTGCAAAAAATAAGAGTAGACATCTTTTGAAAGTGAAGGTTTTGGCTTTGAGAGTTTATCTCTTTTTTCAGCTATCTTTTGTACTCAGCTTAATGACCCATACTTGTAATTTTACTTTTGAGAAATTGCTAAAGTAAGCTTGAATAAAAAGCTGAGCTGCCTATCAGAAGTTATTACTACATTGTTTTGGAGTATATTAGGATATTGTAAAATGCCTGTCTTAGGACAAAAGTCATAGTAACTGATTCAAAATAATTTTTGTTTGTTTGTTTGAAGTGTCTCTGTGAGGAAATGTTTGAGAGAAATAACACCAAGCCAGATATGATTCATAAATTCTCAATGACTGGTTTGTGTGACTATGGAATGAAGTGATAAAAATTTGTTAAATATGAGAAAGGGTAATTATCCAAAATACAAGTTAAATGATCATTATATTGATTCTACATTTTCTTAGCAGTTTGGCACAACTATAGTTTCAAGAGATTCTCCTTAATGCCCAAAAGATGTAGCAGATTTAGAACATAATTGGTAACACAGTCATGTAAAAAGCCAGGATGCAGAGCCTGTTAGACGGGTTTTTCTGAGCAGACGCTGCTCTGATTAACTCAGGGCACCTCCTTTGTATCCCATTTGTAGATACAGTTGGCAGTATCTGTAGGTTTATTGGGAGAAACGTCAATGATATGATATCAGTTTCATTCTCAGCCTGTAGCCTCAGGCTCTCTGAGTAACATGGAGAGGAATGCCTGCCATGTTTTTAACCAAATAAGACATTTATGAGATATTTGCCAAAGAAAGCATCTCTTCTCCTTTTGGCAGGCCTTGGAAGACAACATGTCACTTGATGAGATTATGAAGCTCACATCCATTGACAAGTGGTTTCTGTATAAGATGCGTGACATTTTAAACATGGAAAAGACACTGAAAGGGCTCAACAGGTAAGGCCCTAGTGCTCTGATTCACTCCAGGTATCTTCTGTGCAATTTTGTCTTTCTTTCCCCCTTACATGTTTGGCCAAAATTCTGCTTCAGTGAAATAAACAGTGTCAATGTTGGAAAGACATAGCCATAGTCAGAAGAAATGGCAGCTTTTAGATGTTTACCTTTTGAAAGGCATCTATTAATAATTTTATTTCTCTTCTACCCTTTCTCTTGCCATGAAACATAGTGATGTTTTTATTAGGTCATTTGAATTTACGAAAATCTATGTACATTTATGAATTGTTGTGCTATATAATTACTAAATATGACCTTCGTGTGTCCTAAGTTGCTTCAGTCGTGTCCGACTCTTTGCCACCCTATGGACTAGCCTGCCAGGCTCCTCTGTCCATGGGATTCTCCAGGCAAGAATACTGGAGTGGGTTGCCATGCCCTCCTCCAGGGGATCTTCCAGATCCAGGGGTCAAACCCGCATCTCTTAAGTTTCCTGCATTGGCAGGTGGGTAATTTTACCACTAACGCTGCCTGGGAAGCCCTTCAAACATGACCTAGATTTAAATTTTATTAATAATAATGAAACTATTTCTGCTTTCTATACATTTTCCAAATGCTGAAATCTGTTTTTCTCTTTTAACATCAACCTACTCATTTCTGTGTCTAGAGTGAGCAAGCATATTCCTCTTGCATTCTACTGATATTTTTAATCTTAGGACATCCAGTTAATCATACAAATAAGCCACACTCAAATTTTTGTTAATAGACTTTTACCTCTCAGTAATTTGCATTTTTATCTCCTTCATGACCAATTATTTGAAAATTTTTATTTCATGTTCAGAATATTCTGATAATGTCAGTGCTTTAAAATCTACATTTTTCTATTTTCTGAGAATGTTTGTAGAGGCTACCCAGGCATATGAGTCACAATAGATTTTAAACTTGGATCTGTGATAATAGGAGCATGTATTACCAATTTAAGAAAGACAGTGTAATTCTCTTTAGCTTGTCTCCTTTAAGAAGGCTTTGAAATACACTACTATTGGAAAAAAAAAATCTCACCTACAAGCCTAGGCGTATGTTTAGAGAGGGAAAATTTTTGTTTGCAGAAATTATTCTCAAATGATTTTAGGAAATGTAAAAGAATTAATCACTTAAAATGTTGAAGACAGAGAAAGCTCTCAAAGCCTAATTTTCTCAATTATTTAGAAACTGCAATATATAATTGGGTTACTGGGTTTACCTAAAAAATACACAAACTGGGCAATGAAAAAATTTTGCCTTTTTTTTTTTTTTTTGAGCAAAATGAAGTTCTTTTTCATCTATTCAACAATCACCCACAACAAATGCTTAGTTTTGAAAATGGGGGATTCCAATCTGTCAAAAATGAAACTAGCAATAGTTGCTTATAGGTCATCCTTTGTAGTGATCACATAAAATGAACAGTAGATTGAAGTTAAGAATTGAGCCTATACATTCGTCTTAGAATTTTGCTGACTTAAGGTTTGCTTTCTTGGTTTACGATGCCAGCAGAACTTCTGTGTTGAATTATAGTCTGTTCCACTGTTTTCAGTTTCAGACAACTGATTTCAAATGCCTATGAAACCATTCCAATTAAGCCACATGAGGGTGCTAGAAACATACAGTATGCCAATCGCAGCAGTGGAAGAGACCTGGGGTGAAAAACAGCAGATGTTATTGTGATTTAAATTTCCACTTGATATACATTCTGATTTTTGGACAAATTCAGTGTTTTAATTGAATAGTTTTTGTTACAACCAGAAGGTAGGTTGAAATTCTAACTAAGCAGAAATAAGTGTATATTGATAGTGAAAAAGCTGCTTGGAGGCTTATTAGAATCACTCACTGTTGTAGATCACCTACAACATTGCTCTGATTTCAACATTCTGTTGTATTTTTTGCTGTTAATTTGACATTTTAAAATAAAGTCTCCATTTTCTGGTGTAAATATAATTGTAAGTAGAGATTTTTCTATTGGTAATAATGACCTACAATAAATTTTTTAATGTAAAACTTAATAATTTAAAAGAATCTAAAACATAGTACTTAACAATTATCTCTTGTTTCAAGACCTCAACAGAAGATCCATGGTGTTGGTAAACTTAAAACTGAACTTATTATTATGTGATGGACACTTCATTGTTTATTTTTTAAAGTATCTTAGATGCACACGTAGAAGTTTGATAACGATTGTTATTTAGAGAAGTTGGATAAATAAAATAAGAATAGATAGCTACTGAAGCTACCTGTCTCAATCATTCTGTGTTACATTGAGATCTGAAGTTGGAAGGATATTGTAGCTGATGGAGGGTGAGTGTAGGACTTGGAGGTTTTTTTGTTTGTTTGTTTGTTTGTTTTCCCCCTATTTTGATTATCTTCATGATTACCCTGGATTATGACATCTTCCAGTATTTTTTTTTTAGCCTCTAAATATCCAAGGAAGCTTGGTCATTGAGGCAGATACTACTCAAATAGTGATAGTTCTCTAATAACATTTGTTATTATTCGTCTCAGTTAAGTATTGCCAGTTTGGAGGAAAGTCAAGGTCAGCTGCTTCATTTTTATCTGTGGTTCACTTTGTTTCAAAATCTCAACTGCTTCCATGTTGGAAAGGCTGATGTTAGATGTAGGCCCAGGAAGTAGCTATTTATTTGGTCTGATTTGGGCCAACTCCCAAATTCTCTTACCTGATCATATCCCTGGTACCTGTGTGCCCAGGTCCCTCAGCAACTTTCTTCTAAGTTCCTGGGAAAATAGGTAATGGGAATCTTAATTAGGAGAAAAGGAGAAACTTAAAGAGAGGATAAAGTATAGAATTATAGGCATTTGTTAAATTTCAGCTGGTTCCTGCCTTGTGCATTGGAAGGAGTATATTCTATAGAACCAGTCAGATGGGTGCAGTCTTACCCACTGTGGAATCACGGGCATGTCACTTCCCTCAATTCTCCAACCTCTTCCTGCTAATGTCTGCTTTATAGTTTTGTTTTGGAGCTTAAATAATATAAACACAAAGGATCCCTTGCACAAGATGAGTGTCCAGGAAAGTTTTCTCTATGCCCCCTGAAAATGAAAATGTTACTTGTTATACTGAAGAGTATTTTGTGATTTTAGATATATGCTCATTTTCAGAGTCATAATTTGCATTTGTATATATATTTTATAATGTATCATTTCTTAACTTTATGATGCATTGTCACTTATTTTAATACCAAATGTATTCTTATAAGGAAGCAATGATAGCTAGTGGTACAAATGCCATTCTTATCAAAAGATCAATAATACTCGATTATACTAATGAACAAATATTCCCAATCATGCTAAAGTTTTTCTAAATGCAATAAACACATTCACTAGCAGAAGATGAGACTAGCACTTAGATTGACAGCAGCCTATTACTTGTATTTATACATAGTCACCTGAAATGAAGCTCAGAATTTTAATTCCAAATGGAATACCCATGTATTAGGTATATATGTGGATGCCCACAGATTAGAGTAGAGAAAAAAATAAAAAACAACAACACAGTGATTGTAGCAAGGTTAGCACTATGGAAATAACTGATATGTTTTATGTGTCTGTTACAAAGTAGAAATTACAGTTTTCTTATTTTCTTAAAGAGTGGAGATTAACCTGTATCATGTTGAGGATGAAGTATGAAATCCTAGTCTTATTCAATGATAAGCCAAGTTAGGTGTTAGAATAATGAACTCAGTACCCCAGGTCTGAGTGCTTGCTTTCATCAGAACTCAGTTTGCTGTCTTCAGTGTATGAGCATAGCAATGGCAATGGTCTGGAAACTTCCAGAGCAAATATCCATTCTTCCCAACTTTGGTGTTAATCATTATTCAGACAGCTTCAGCAAAAAAAAAAAAAAAGAAGAAAAAAAAATTCTCTTCTATACTTCAGTTCACTGACTTTCTCTTTTTCTTTTTAAATTGTTTGCTGCTGCCCAAGGGTGTGCTAGGAAAGTTGACTGTCTTAGGCGTTCCCCAAATTTATAAGCCGGTGTAGTGGCATGAATCTACCTAGAATGATAACATATTTCACAGTGGATTTCTTTAGTTTTGAAGAGTTTCTCTTAATGTGATGAGTTGTGTCATGAAGGATTCCAATGCATATTACACTTATGTACTGGGATTTATATGTTTGATCTATTAACTTCACGTTACCGGATCACTTAGCAAGAAGTTTAAGAAAAACTAAGCTCGTCAGAATTTTCTGTGTAACTGCAACATTTACAAAACCTTTCTTCAATGGCCTTCACTATCAAGCTATACAGACTTTAGTATATCTGTTTTTCTTATACTCATCTTACCAACACTGACTCTTTCACATATAATGTGAAAGTGAAAGTTGCTCAGTCGTGTCTGACTCTTTGCAACCACATGGACTATACAGTTCATGGAATTCTCCAGGCCAGAATATTGGAGTGGGTAGCCATTCCCTTCTACAGGGGATCTTCCCAACCCAGGAATCAAACCCTGGTCTCCCACATTGCAGGCAGATTCTTTACCAGCTGAGCCACAAAGGAAGCCCAAGAAGATATATTGCTCCTCCCATATAGCATTTTCACTAGAATAAAAATATGTTTATTTTGATCTATTAAAGATTACAAAAGTCTCACCTGAAATTCTCTCCTCCATTGGTTCATAGGCAGATTCAGTTTTAGTTGTTCAAATAAAACTGGATTGGAGGACAGAATGACCGGTACTGTAAGTCAAACTGATAAATATGTCAAATGTCTTTATCATTAGATTCTCTTGACATAGCTGGCTCTCTAAAGTAACAAAAGAATGGATTTAGAACTTTATTAATATAGAAACCTGAATTTTGATTCAAACACATTCCAAGTTTAAGATATTGGGTTGGTCAAAAAGTTCCTATGGTTTTAAGTAAAAGTTAAAGACAGTTTTCATTTTCACCAAGAACCTTATTGAACAACGTATTCACTTAACAAACAAACTTTGACCAAACCAATAATATGTGTGTAAGTTTGTGTGTATACATATACACATTTATGTATACATTAGGGGTTTAATAGCAAATATTCTAGGTTCTGGAGTTCAATTCTATCATTTATTAGCATGGGATATCAAGAGCCTCAGTTTAATATTTATGAAATTGGGATGATTATTGACCTTCTTAGGTTGTGGTAAGGATTAACTGTAATTAGAACAGTGCCTGATATATAGTCAATGAATTCAGTGATTAATATTAGGTTGGGAACACACACACACACACACACACACACACACACATTTAGGTTTGTAAAAATGTAGAAAGGTAGATTATATAACATCTGGAGGAAACAGATTACATGTAGTAGATACTTCCAATTCAGTAACAGTATTTGATAAAGGGATGATAATCCCATATCACAGATCTAGCATCATCATAGAACTAATACATTTGATAAAGGTTTCAACAATATTAATAATTAATAGCTAAGCACAGGTACAAAATATCACTTTCACTATAAATAAGAAAGTTAACTGTAGGAAAGCTTCTTTGTCAGCAAGAACTATTTTAAGACACTACACTCCAAACCTTTTTATTTATAATTCCAGGTTGAATTAACAATTTTAGATTGAAAGATAATCATGGTTGTCTCTCATGATTAAAAATCCCAATCTGAACAGACAAGAAAAAAATGTGAATGTGCTAATTACCAGTTTTGAACATCTGCTTATAATTCTTTTTAATTTTTTTATTTCCTTATTTTAATTTTTAGGTTCTTTTGTTATTTCTGACTGACATGTCTAGCTCAAGAATTTTCTTATACCCTTCTAAATTGTATAATTTTGCTTTTTTACTGGCTAAAACTAGATTGAATTAAGTTTTGAGTCCTTCTTTCAGTTATTAGCTTAAAGAAGGCAGCTAGCCATTGCTTGTGTTGTACCTTGGTAAGTCGCCAAATGGAAAGTTTCCACCATTTCTGATGACTGTTCTTTTGCATTTCATTCAAATTGGGCAGTTTTCCCAGTATGGTCCATTTTGCTGTTTTGTTTTTTTTTTCCCTCACAATGCTGCTATATATGTTAGTAACATAATGCTTGACTGTTTAAAAGGACTCTGCTTTCATCCACTTTAGATGTTCAAAAGTAGAGGGCGTGACCATTGTGATACAGTTTATACCATATATAATATATAATACATTATACCATATATTGAGGAAGGCAATGGCACCCACTCCAGTACTTCTGCCTGGAAAATCCCATGGATGGAGGAGCCTGGTAGGCTGCAGTCCATGGGGTCGCTCAGAGTTGGACAGGACTGAGTGGCTTCACTTTCACTTTTCACTTTCATGCATTGGAGAAGGAAATGGCAACCCACTCCAGTGTTCTTGCCTGGAGAATCCTGGGGACGGCGGAGCCTGGTGGGCTGCCGTCTATGGGGTCACACAGAGTCAGACACGACTGAAGCGACTTAGTAGCAGCAGCAGCATGAGGCTAAGATTTAGATTTATTTCTAAAATAATTGTTTTTTAATGTTTATTGGAGTATAGTTGATTTACTTTATTTTTTATTTTTTTATTTTTGTTGATATACCCTTTTATTTATTTATTTTTTTTGCTTTTGTCTTTTTTTTTTTTAATTTTTTATAACTTTAAAAATCATGTGTTCCCCATCCTGAACCCTCCTCCCTCCTCCCTCTCCACACCATCCCTCTGGGTTATCCCAGTGCACCAGCCCCAAGCATCCAGCATCGTGCATTGAACCTGGATTGGCATCTCGTTTCATACATGACGTTTCACATGTTTCAATGCCATTCTCCCAAATCTTCCCACCCTCTCCCTCTCCCACAGAGTCCATAAGACTGTTCTATACATCCGTGTCTCTTTTGCTGTCTCGTATACAGGGTTATCGTTACCATCTTTCATTAATTGTTGATATAAGCTTAATTTACTTTGAATTAATGTGCAAATTGTTTAGATTTTGCCCACTATTCATGTGTTGGTTAATTATTAATTCTGATAATATTAATATCTCGTCCCTCTACACTGCCCACTTATTGCTGTACTCAGTGTAGTAAAAAAGAGGAAAGTGTGCTTTTGAAGGACACTAATTTTCATCTGAGCATCTCAGTGTTCAGTGTGATAAACTACATCCATTGATGGGTGCTGAAAAGTCATAGGTGTGCCTATAGCTTAGGAAAACAATCTAGGGCAAGCCTGGTGAGTTCCACTTGGGCATTCAAGTGCTAAATTGAGCTCAGTAAAGTTGGCCATTTCCCTGCAGCCGCAAACTTCTGGCAGATGTAATAATTCAAGTATCACCTTAGCTGGAACACTCCCTTTGAATGTCCTCTTCTACATGTGTTAGTTTCTATTGACTTTTTATGTAACTTGCTCAGGAGGCATGGCAAAACCAGACAAGAACGTTTTTTGCTTGTGTTTAATTGAAGTTTTCAAGGGAGAAGTGTTACCTAAAAGTTATTAAAACTTAGGCACAACTACTATGTACAAAATAGTAACTAATGAGGACCTACTGTTTAGCTCAGGGAACTCTACTCAGTGATCTGTGGTGACCTAAATAGGGAGGAAATCTAAAAAAGAGTGGGTATATGTCTATGTATAACTGAATCACTTTGCTATACAGCAGGAAACTAAAACAACATTGCAAAGCCACTATACTCTAATAAAATGTTTTTAAAAAACTTAAGCATAAGACAGAGAAGGGTCAGTACATTCTAAAGATAATTTTTACTTTCTGGTAGAAAAAATAGCATTAAGCAAATATCTTTAAAGTGTATTAAATATAGAAGTGACTTAGAGAAGGAAATATATATTTCATTATGTATAACATATAATACATGTTATATTTTTATGATCCTCTATTATGATTTATGGGGCTTCCCTGGTGGCTCAGTGGTAAAGAATCCACCTGTCAATGTAGGAGATGCAGATTTGATCTCTGGGTTGGGAAGATCCCCTGGAGAAGGAAATGGCAGTCCATTCCAGTATTCTTGCCTGGGAAATCCCATGGACACAGGGACCTGGCAGGCTACAGTCCACAGGGCCACAAAGAATCGCACATAACTTAGCATACGTGCACTATTACTTTTGCTTGTGATATCATATATTGTTTTCTCCACTACAGTCTGTGGAAATTCATATATACATATATGTATATACACACTAGGTATGTGGCTCTGTATTATTTTGAATATAGAATGAGAATAGAAATTGTTGCTCACTTTAGTGGAACCCATTGATCTGATTTGCAGAAAATAGTTTGTGTCCTCTGACTTCATTATCAACTCATACAACATATCTAAGTCTCAGTTTCACTCTAGTTTTAAAAAATATATTGTTTTATTTCACTATTAATTGTGCTGCTAAGATGAATATATAATATATTATGTATAAACTAATTGACTCAAAAGCAAAATAATTTTATTAGTTACTATATATTACTAGCCAATGATTTTAATCTTGAATACCCTAAACCATTTATCTAACAAAGAATACTAAATACTGGACCTTATATAAAATAGTTATTTTTTCTCTGTAAAATAGGAACATTTCTATGGGAATTTCCATGCCTGTGAACTAATGCAAAAAAAAATACTTTTCCTTTTAAATTTGTTTTTATGTTCCACGTGTTCAGTTTGGTTCAGTCACTCAGTTGTGTCCGACTCTTTGTGACCCCATGGACTGCAGCACACCAGGCCTCCCTGTCCATCACCAACACCCAAAGTTTACTCAAACTCATGTCCATTGAGTCAGTGATGCCATCCAACCATTACATCCCCTGTTGTTCCCTTCTCCTCCTGCCTTCAATCTTTCCCAGCATCAGGGTCTTTTCAAATGAGTCAGTTCTTCGCATCAGGTGGCCAAAGTATTGTCCATGTGTTAAGATAGGATATTTCATGCAATGTCACAGATTTGACAGGCCTCTATTAATTTCAACTAATAATGTATTATATTGGTTACATTGAATAAAATTTCACATTAAACATTTAATGTCCTGAGAAATCTCTTTGAATTTATTAAACAATGTTTTAATTGTTTTGACAAATAATTATGCATTTTGAAAGTATGTGAGAGAACTTGAATCTTATATGGGCAAGATTCATGTTTCATTTAAAATATTTTCAGAGTGATGGCCACATCACTCATAAAATAAATATTATTTATTTTCTGCACATGTTTGATAGTTCCAAAACCCTTAAGTTAATTTAAAATAACATATACTCATACTTTGTATGTATATATTTATGTATCTATTAATTGTCAGGACTTAACAGATTTTCCCTATGTCAATATCAGTGATCTCAGCTTGATAGGATGTGTATTTGCTTGATGACATTTCTCTTTATTAGGAAATGTTATTAGACCAAATGGTATTGTTAGTTCCCTTCAGTGGGTTTGTAACCTATTTTTGAAAATTTATGTAACCTTCAAATTTTGATTTGAAGATTTGTATACACTTAGGTATATGTAAGATAGGATGCTTTTAATGGACCAACAAGAGGCAGAAATGCAAAGCCAGGAAAGTATGTGCGTGTGTGCTAAGTCACTTCAGTCATGTTCAATTCTTTGTGACCCCATGGACTGTAACCCACCAGGATCCTCTGTCCATGAGATTCTCCAGGCAAGACTATTAGAGTGGGTTGCCATGCCCTCCTCCATACGGAAGTAGAATGCAGGTTAAAAACCAAAGCTCTAAGACCTTTGTGTATGTTATCCAAGTCACAGTTTAAGAGTTCATATGTATGGATCCCTACCCCATAATTTATAAACAAAATTATGACTCAGAATATTTAAGTAAATTTTTCAAGATTTCAGGGGAAGTGCATATTGAATCCAGGATTTTAGTTCAGGACTTTCGGAATCCAAGGACAGTGTCTTTTCTTCAATATATACCTATGTCATAGGAACCAAAGGAAAAGAGAATTATGAATAAATAATATAGGAAAAGATACTTTTTAACAGCATGGCATGGTTTAGGGAGAGCAGAAAGGGAGAGAATTGATCAAGTCCACCAAAATTGATGATGGGGAGGTAGGAGTAGGAGCTAGATTATAAGGACCAGATGTGCAATGAGAAAGAGGAAGTAGGTAAATGGATAAATTCTACTTCAGTTCAGTTCAGTTCAGTTGCTCAGTCATGTCTGATTCTTTGTGACCCCATGAATCACAGCACGCCAGGCCTCCCTGTCCATCACCAACTCCTGGAGTTTACTCAAACTCATGTCCATCGAGTCGGTGATGCCATCCAGTCATCTCATCCTCTATTGTCCCCTTCTCCTCCTGCCCCCAGTCCCTCCCAGCATCAGAGTCTTTTCCAATGAGTCAACTCTTCGCATGAGGTGGCCAAAGTATTGGAGTTTCAGCTTCAGCATCAGTCCTTCCAATGAACATCCAGGACTGGTCTCCTTTAGGATGGACTGGTTGGATCTCCTTGGAGTCCATGGGACTCTCAAGAGTCTTCTCCAACACCACAGTTCAAAAGCATCAATTCTTTGGTGCTCAGCTTTCTTCACAGTCCAACTCTCACATCCATACATGACCACTGGAAAAACCATAGCCTTGACTAGATGGACCTATGTTGGCAAAGTAATGTCTCTGCTTTTCAATATACTATCTAGGTTGGTTATAACTTTCCTTCTAAGGAGTAAGCGTCTTTTAATTTCATGGCTACAGTCACAATCTGCAGTAATTTTGGAGCCCAGAAAAATAAAGTCTGTCATTGTTTCCGCTGTTTACCCATCTATTTCCCATGAAGTGATGGGACCAGATGCCATGATCTTTGTTTTCTGAATGTTGAGCTTTAAGCCAACTTTTTCACTCTCCTCTTTCACTTTCATCAAGAGGCTTTTTAGGTCCTCTTCACTTTCTGCCATAAGGGTGATGTCATCTGCATATCTGAGGTTATTGATATTTCTCCCAGCAATCTTGATTCTAGCTTGTGCTTCTTCCAGGCCAGTGTTTCTCATGATGTATTCTGCATGTAAGTTAAATAAGCATGGACCTTTGTTGTCAAAGTAATATCTCTGCTTTTCAACATGCTGTCTAGGTTGGTCATAACTTTCCTTCCAAGGAGTAAGTGTCTTTTAATTTCATGGCTGCAGTCACCATCTGCAATGACTTTGGAGGTCCCCCCCCCCAAATAAAGTCAGCTACTGTTTCCTGCTATTAACATCCTCCAATTAAACTGTAAATTCCATTATGGTAAATTTCAAAGGCCATAACGTCTTACTTTACTTTTATTAGGAGATTTTTCTTAAGAGCTTTTGCTGATTTATGTGATTGAAGAATGGAGTTCACCATTCTAAAGTATTGTGTCAATTCTAGAATAGATATGAATGGCTTCCAAGTCTTTATTTACTATATATTTTCTTGGGAATTGATCTTGCATAAAGTAAAACTCAATGATGTTTGTATGATAATTTTCCCATTAAATGAATGAAAATATATTCTTGGATATATTTTCCAAGAAATGTAAAATCAGAATATAAAATCAGAAAGTAAAAATCAGAATTTCTCAGTCAATCTGCAGAAGGGAAATTGGAGTGGAAGAAAATGTATTATAATTCCTGATTGCCCAAGGGACTCACAAAATTATTAATTGGCAAATATGTAGTGCAAAATATAAGCTCTGTGTTGGAAGACACTGGAAAGCAGCATCTCTAGGTTATCATTATTTAAGTGACTATATATTTACTAGGAGGGTCTTCCCAGGTGGTGCTACTGGTAAAGAACCCACTTGCTAATGCAAGAGATTTTAAGAGACATGGGTTTAATCCTTGGTTGGAAAGATCCCCTGGAAGAGGTCATGGCAACCCACTCCAGTATTCATGCCTGGAGAATCCCACTGACAGAGGAGCCTAGTGGTCTATAGTTCATAGGGTTGCAAAGAGTTAGACATGACTGAAGTGACTTAGCATACACACAAGCACACACGTATTTACTAGGAAGGCTCTGAATAAACTGTTTTCTAATAAAAGGGGATTTATCTAATTATTTTTCATTGTCAAATAGAGATTTTATGCACTGGGAGCATTATAATACTTAACATGGGCATTATAAACTCTATTGGGAATGAGCTACAATTAAGAAAGCTTTGATTTTAAAAATTATCTAAGTCTTCAAAATTGCAAATTTTTAGAAAAGTTTTTAGAAGGAATATTCATAAATATGTAGAGTGGTAGCGAAGGCTATGATTTAATTAACCAGCAAACACAGCTAAGGCAAAAGTACATAGCTATAACATTTATAATACAGGGATTTATATTTCTCTTGTGACAAAGTACATTTCTGTTATGATACAGTTGTAAAATAATTACTATTCTATTTTTGTAGAAGGTGAAACTGAGTCACACAGAGGTGTGTGTCCTGCTTTATGTCACACCAGTCAGAGGGAAGCAATAAATCTAGCCCAGGGCTTCTGCCTTCAGTTCTAGTCACTAACCCTTTTTAAAAGCTTCTTTGTAGAGATATGACTTTTAAATCAGACAGCTGGAGATCAGTTCCTCCTTAGCTGTCAAGTTGCGAGCTGCATGTTTTCCTGCCTGGATTGTTGACCTCACTTAGAGCAGAAGCCTTGTAAGAGATGTGCCCTTCTGTAGAACTCTTGTGAGGAAAACATGGGGGCCTGGCAGGGAGAAAGCCTTGGTGAGTCACCTTAAAAGATGTAAACAGAATTTTCAAGGGTATGGAGAGCTAGCATAAGAATTTTCTTTTTAAATTTTGCTGTATTTATAAGACAGACATCTCTCTCTCTCTCTGTGTATGCACATATACATACAAATACGTATATTTCTTCTTTAAATGGAGGGGTGAGAGTTTAAAGCTCCTGAAGTATACAATGGAAATTAAACTTAGTCAAAATAGTCTGCTTGAGCAATAATTACAGATGCTAGATAATCACTCTCTGGCTCCCAGGATTTTTCACCTGCTCATTCATTCCTGAAATGCCTTAGTGGGTGTAAGACCACCGCATGTACGCTGGGAGCTGAAGTGGGTGATGCCTACCTTGAGGAGTGAGGCAGTGGCCTTGACTTCTGACAGCGGAGTAAATGCCTGAGTGAACATTATCTCCAGGAGATTGTTTATGCTTTGCAGTAGATATGAAGTATAGTGGGCCTTGCCCCCTCAAGATCTGGATACAGGAATGCTACAGAAAGAGGGAGGAGACAGACAACCCAAGATGCTAAGGCCACGTTTAGGGGACTTGCCAGTCTTGTTCTGCTAAACTCCTGTTGCTTCTCCTCTACCTCCTCTTCCCCTTTCTCCTCTCTTGTGCCTGCTCCTTCCCCTTTTCCTTGTCTTCTGGCCTTGGCATTTATGAAGCACTTATTACCTAATTGGCATGTGCTAAACACTTGACATGTTTATCATTTCATCTGATTAATGAGATTTTTATCTTAGTGTAGTTAGTTGGAGCCTAACTCTAGATCCAGCCAGTAATATTGGCTTATCTCAGGCTGCGTAGGCAATTAGGCACTATTTGCCTATGTAAATATAGTGATGGTAATGTAAAGGCCATCACACGGTTATGTTGATATTACACACACTGCCTCATACTGCACCTGCTATCTATCTTTGGCTGATGGTCTGGTTTAATTGACCATCCTTTGCTCTAGCTAGCTTGAAGTGGGGGCTACTGAGTTAGTTCTTGAATCTACAGTCATAAGTATGAAATAGATGAGAATTTTTGCTATCTGGATATTATATGTCTTCTTCTGAAAAACTCTCAGTGACAAAGATTTTTGACTTCCATGTGGGTAGTAATCCTCAAATTAACATAGATCTAGTGTGACATGGTACCAGGACTTTAATCTGAGAATTTTTCCACATCCTCCTGAAAATGGCTTCAGATTTTTCTCCTTCCTAGAAAAGGTTTACATTTTCTTATTCAAGAACTGGGGAATATTGGTCAAAAGTTATTTCTACATATGTTACACTTAGCAAGGAAAAAAAAAAAATCTAAGCAGGCAATGGCACCCCACTCCAGTACTCTTGCCTGGAAAATCCTATGGATGGAGGAGCCTGGTAGGCTGCAGTCCATGGGGTCGCTAGGAGTCGGACATGACTGAGCGACTTCACTTTCACTTTTCACTTTCATGCATTGGAGAAGGAAATGGCAACCCACTCCAGTGTTCTTGCCTGGAGGATCCCAGGGACGGGGGAGCCTGATGGGCTGCCATCTATGGGGTCGCAGGGAGTTGAACATGACTGAAGCGACTTAGCAGCAGCAGCAGCAAGCAGTAGTTATCAGTAAATAGGCTTCATGTAATTCTGGGCTTCCCTGGTGGCTCAGACGGTAAAGAAACTGCCTGCAATGTAGGAGACCTGGGTTCAATCTTGGGTCAGGAAGATTCCCTGAAGGAAGAAATGGCAACCCACTTCAGTATTCTTGCCTGAGAAATCCCATCGTCAGAGGCGCTTGGTAGGCTACAATTCATGGAGTCACAAAGAGTCAGACACGACTGCATGACTAACACACAAAATTCTAAGTAACAGTTTCTAGAAGTCAAAGGAAGTCACATATTGAAATTTATAATACGTTTGTTTCTTGGACAACATATGTGACATTTGAAAAACTCCTCTGTGAAAACATGACTTGTTTTTTTTTTAAGATTTTAATTTTTTTTGGTATGGATCATTTTTAAAGTCTTTGTTGAATTTGTTACACTATTGCTTCTGTTGTTTATGTTCTGGTTTTTTGATTGCAAGGCATATGGGTGGGATCTTAACTCCCCAACCAGGGATCAAACCCTCATCCCCTGCATCAGAAGTTGAAGTCTTAACCACTGGACCTCCAGGAAAGTCTCATGCTTTAAACAAAGATGATGGATAAATTTTAAAATATAGGGCTTCCAAATAAACTTGTTTGTGAAATAACAAATTTTTTAAAATATCAAAGAATACTCATTTAGTGTCAGTTTTCTACTGGATCCTTATACAGTATTTCTTTTTATCTTTGGATTTAAATTCTGGATGTATAACAAACCTATGTTTATAGAAAAATCTAGGATTTTGCTTACTGAATACTCTCTTAATTTTTTAAAAAAGAATACACTGAATTCATTTAAAATTATGAATAAATTTGCTAAGCAGAAATAATAGGAGCACTATCCCATAGTATAAACTTCGCCTTTTAGCTCAGTCTGATCAGGTAAAAGCTATTTCTTTAATAAAAATATGCTCTTTTGAGTGTAGCAGAGAACTTTTTTATATACTAGTAAACATGGTGGCTCTGTGGTAAAGAATCTGCTTGCAACGCAGGAGATGCGTGTTTGATCACTGGGTTAGGAAGATCCTCTGGAGGAGGAAATGGCAACCCACTCCAGTATTCGTGCCTGGCAAATCCCATGGACAGAAGAGCCTGGCAGGCTACAGTCCACGGAGTCGCAAGAGAGTCAGACACTCCTGAGGGACTGAGCATACACATTCATAGGACACAATTACGAGATTATAATCCACAGTATATAAATATACCAGATTAAAAGTTATATAACAATATTTCTGGATTATTGGGATTGCTAAAGATTGGTTAAAAATGAACATAGGATTCAGGAGTTTAAAAATATTCTACTTAAAGATACCTATAATATAAATTTCTCATAGTATTTTCTTTTGTGTTTTGATTTGTTGCTCGTAATACCCTTTAAAGTGAAGTATAATTTTGTGTGTCATCAGCACTTGCAATTTTATAGCATTGTTGTTATAGTGCTAAGTGAGCCCAGATCCTAATAAATACTTTTCATACTCACATGGTTTCATACGAACATGGGATCTAATTGTTTGTCCTGGACACAAGAGAGAAAAGATTAAGGCTTTCTTTAAATCCTCTGAGGACCTCACTGCTGTACAGAAATGAAGCATGGTGCTCTCAAAAATTAAGAGAAAATAGTGCTACTTACCCAATTTCCTGGGTTTTTATCATTTTCTTTCCTAAATGCTACTGCTGCTTTTGAAAAATGTCTTTCTCATTTCTCTCAAGGAAAGAGGTAACAACCTGTCTCCTTGAAAGAAAAGATGAGAAGACAAATAACGTCTCCACTTGATTGCATTATTGAGATTGTGGCATGGGCTTGAACCCGTGAAATGCCAAAAATAATCAATGAAGCCCTGCAGAACTCAGAAGAGAGGCTGGTGAGGGGTCTTGGAACAGAGAACATACATCTTACTCAGTTCTCTTCCCTTATGAGATTTGCTGTCATTACTGAACATCAGGCCTTCTCCGTAGCTTTTCTTAGCTCCTGCCTTTGGGGGGATTTTTTAAGAGAAGATAATAACAACTGCAAGCCCATCTCATAATTGTAGGCCAGGTGGAGCACTCATTTTCACATTAGGGCCTTGTGCAATCTGGAGGGAAATTTGTTTAGTATTACTTATGAGTTGGTGGATCAGATAAAAGCCAGTCAAGTGGAAGAGAGGACTGTGTGAAGTATGTGGGCTCCCCTGGTAATTGCAATGCTGCAGGCGTTCCTCTGGTCGGGTAATAGATTTCCCCAGCTCCTCTGTGCCAGGTGAAATTTCCTCATTAAGGGGAATTTATTCCATTTCCTTTTATCATTTATTATTGAAGACTAAGTGTGAGTGGAGGAAACCTCAGAGATGACAGGCTAGAATTTTAAACAACAAGATCTACACCGGAAGTAGAAGAGAAAGAGCAGAGAGGCTTGTTTTGTTTATAAAAGGAGAGAAGGCGGGAGAGAACACTTCTCCCTCTAGAAGCTGAGCCATCCCGTCTTACGGTTAAAAGATGATGGCAGAGTGTGTGAAAGTATGATCGTCTTATTTTTAAGACTTTTTTTCCCCCTCTAAAATTTCAGACTGTCATTTTGTGCTGCTCAGGAGAGAAAAACTGAAGGTTATGAAAAGGCCAGCCTCAGAGCTGTTTGGTGTTTCTTTGTTTTATTGTTTAGATTCTATTAAGCGATATTGAAAGTGTAACCCTTAAAGAGTTTGCCCTTGAACTCCGAAAGCAAGGAAAGCTGTTAGGAGAAAGAAAAGCTGTATATGTATTTCAGAGGATACAGTTCTGAATATGGATTTAATGTGTTCATATTCATAAGAGTAAAGATAAACATAGACTTTCTAGTACACACAAATACATATAAAATTACGGAAGAGTAATTTGTTTATTGTATAGATTTTAAAACTGTGTGCTTTAGTGCAAGATGCTCCATTCTGCTGAGCACATTTCTCACTTGGTATAATGCTTTTTCAATTTACAAGATAATATAAATGGAACATTTTCTATTGAGGATTCAAAACACAGTTTTGAATTACAAATTCAAATTTTGTCTTTCTTTTAGTAATTATTCTGTTTTTAAGTTTGCTCCAAATTAAGATTTTCCTTTAAAAAAATAGAAATATGATAGCCATGTTTCTAAAATAATTTTTACCTAGCTCGATTTTAAAAGACAAATCTCATTCTGATGCAAGTTCTTTATAGCAGACAAAATGGAGGGCAGCCCAATATATGCTGATAAAGATGAGGAGCATATATCTAAATCTCCACATTGTTAAATGAGCTTTATGTTCACTTAAGATTATTCATCTTGTATCTGATTCTGAAGAGGTTTAACCTTATCTAAATCACTGGCCCAAAGCTAATGAATCGTGTCTTCAAACTGTCTCTTCTTTTATTTTATTATAATGGAACTCAAAATAAAATTTTGTATCAGAACAAGTAGGGAATGAAGTGAATTTTCTAGTGTGTGTAATGACATGCCAGCCAATCTTATGTGGTGCAGTGGATACAGTGGAGAGAGTGAACGAGGGAAATTTGGAGAGCAGCCACCTATGTCGTCCTGTGGGTTAGGGACACCTCACAGAACAAGGACTCTGGTCAATACGGGAAGAAGTCTAACTCGTCTGTATCTTTGTAACTGCCATGTTGGGTCAGAATCCTCATCTCTTTTTTCAGTGAGGAGGATTGTAATGTACTTTGCACTCTTTCATGAACATGTCTAAAGAGTCGAAATTATTAACCAGTGAGGCCATGATTTCATTCATGGCCTATAGAAGACATATCACTTTGAACTCCGTAGGACTGTATCTATCCCAAATTTTCATTCAAGTTGTGATGAACATGAATATATTCATATGCCATTCCAAATTAGTACATCCTAATTTTTAAGATATGTAAAAATATCATGCTATTGATCTAGTTATTTGAATACTGAATGAAAGTTTAAAGCAATTTTTGGCTCACCAAGAAAATATTCTGAAAATCAGCTTGTGAGCTTAAAACATGCACTTTGCAGGTCTATCTTGAAGCATCTGTTTTAGAACTCTCACCAGGTATGATTTGAGGGGGCATCTATGGAGAAATAGTTTTCACCCCTATTCTGAAACTCTGTCATTCATTATTCATTATTCTGTGTTACTGTTGCTTTTCTCAGCATCCCCCTTAAATAATGAAAACTCTCTGTGGTCGGGATGCTATGGGAGCAGTAATGATTGAGTTAGTTTTAGCTATTTTTTGCCACAAAGCTGAACACAAAATTAATTCAGTTTACTTTTGTATGCAGAGGGCCAATTTTATCAATCCACCTTTTTTTTCCTCTTCTTTTCTTTTTTTAAATTTGTTTGTTGGTAAGACTTCAATTTTATTTGGTGGGTACAGGAGGAATACTGTGTATTTGCTGGAGATGTCTTTATATGCTCTATTGGACTCTTTGGTGGGAAAGAATAAGAGGAATTATGCATATTTCAGCAATAGAAAAGACTGCATAGCTGAATGTGGATAAAACAAATGCAAATTTCTGCATCCCTAATAGAAATTTGAGGAATCTGAATGTTTTCTTTTTTGCTTGTTTGTTTAATACCATTATTTATAATTTTTATTTAAATTATTATCACAGTCTTTGAAGAATTGACTGATCCTCTATATTATAAGAAAAATAAATCATTTGAAGCAAAATAATAAAAAACTCACCAATAGGGCTAAAGATAAATATGTTACTTCTGGTTATTTTTTGACTTGAAGATCTTGCATTTCTGCTAGTCCATAGTAATAATTATAGGTGTGATGGTTCTTTTCAAGGCATGTTTCTTAGTGTGTCTGTATCCTTTTGTTCAAGGTTAGAATATAGTCATTTTAGTTAAAGTGATTGTTGATATGGTAACATAGGTTTTGCCTCAGGTAGTTTTTTGTAATAATGAAGAAATGTCTAATTGAAGATTTATTTATTTTTTGCTTGTTTTTCCTTTTACTGCTATCCCACAATGATGGGAAAGTGTTCTAGCAGGTAGCTAGAAAAATCTATGGGTAAGAATTCACTCAGTGTTATATGTACAGTGTTTCTCCACCCAACTCAAGCTTCATACCAGTGTTTATAATAAGACTGTAGATCACAGAGAAAATGTGTAGTCTTTCCTCACACAGGTAAACATGATTGAAACTGTTCAGGAAAGTCATGATTTAAAAAGAACATCATCCAAAGTTTTAATTTAGGAAAATAGTTTATTTGTCAAGCATTTCTATTTTGAGCCTGAATGCACATTTGCACATAAACAAATGAGCAATTGGTGTAGGAACATAGTCTTGGCAAGGAGAGTGGAAATATACATTTCTAAAACAAGTAGAAACAACAACAAAAAATCTTTTCTCTGCTTTTGTCTGGAACTTTTTTTTTTTTTTAAACTAAAAGCAAATGCCATCAGTTTGAGTGTTTCAAGGGCCCTCAGAAGCTCATCAGTCACCTTCACCTGTTGGGTAAAACTTTTCCAGACTTCCCCAGTGGAAAACTGAAAGTCAAAATCACTCAGTTGTGTCCAACTCTTTGTGACCCCATGGATTATACAGTCTATGGAATTCTCCAGACCAGAATACTGGAGTGGGTAGCCTTTGCCTTCTCCAGGGGATCGTCCCAACCCAGGGATTGAACCCAGGTCTCTCACATTGCAGGTGGATTCTTTACCAGCTGAGCCACAAGGGAAGCCCAAGAATACTGGAGTGGGTAGCCTATCCCTTCTCCAGTGGATCTTCCTGGTCCAGGAATCAAACCAGGGTCTCCTGCATTGCAGGTGGATTCTTTACCGGTAGACTGGAGCTATCAGGGAATCCCTTCCCAGTGGAAGTTGGGAGCATTTCCTCTGAACCACATCATCTTCTTGTGTGCATTTATCTCATAGTACCTCTCACTGTGGTATCAGAGAAATAGCGATTCATTTGCCTGGTAATATACTCTCAGCTCCATAAATGTAGAGATATGATATTTTAATCTCTCCATCATTAAAATACATGGGACAGAGTTCTGATACACAGAGCAGTTGTTCACCAAGTGTTAAAGAACTAATGAGGAATGACAGTTAGTGTTGCTCAACCTTCACCATCCACAATTCCCTACTAACTTGGATTTCCAACAACAAATCCTCTGTAAGTTTGTATATGCCCTGCCATGCCCATTGCTTCCTCACATTATTGCAGACACAGTGCCCTTGCCTTGTCAACCCTTTTTTTCTGTATAAACCTGAATTTACTTGATGGCTCTGTATTCATCCCTCCACTGCCATATTAGTTCTCAAGTACAACCACTCACACGGTTATCTCTCTTCTCTGACCTCACATTGCATTACATAGCTTATTTCTCCATAAAAGGTTTGGAATCACTATTACTGCATCGTCTCAAATACTATTTTGTATCTTCTTGAGCATCATTGTCTGGTAGAATTTTCTGTGATGATAAAATATCCTGTAATCTACAAGTGGATTACAGGATATTTTATCCTGTAATCTACTCTGTCCAACATAGTAGCCACTTGCCTGTATGGCTACTGAGCACTTGAAATGTGAGTAGTGAAAGTGTAGCTCTGAATAATTTAAAAAAATTTAAGCCAATGAATATCTGAATTTAAGCAGTTGTGTGTGGCTAGTGGCTGCCATCTTGGCTGGCATAGTTCTAGTTAGCACAGTGCTTGGCACATAATAAATAATACTTAATAGGCAGATTGTGTTTAGAAATTTGGCAGGAAAATGTGTTGTTCTGGGGAGAATGCTTATCAAATACTTGGGAAGTTTAAGAAATCAAAATGAAATAGGAAAAAAGAAATTAAATTCACTAGGAGAAATAATAGATTTGAGAGAGAGAAGAGAAAATAGGTCCCACTGAGAAAGCGAATTGACTAGGAACTGCTGAAGCTTCAGAAATCCAAACTAACACTGATGTACAAAAGCTAGAGAAATAGTTATTAAATGTACCAGCTTGATTCTTTCTTCTGTGAACTCAAAATATGAATTAATTAAATTAAGAAGATTGAAGGATAGAATGAACAAAATGCAGTATTTAATTCAATCATATTCTATTAGCAGAATTTTGATGAAAATGTTTTATTTATTATTACATCTTCTGACAAAAACTTTTATATTTTAATTTCATTGTATTGACTATCAAACTGTTATAATTGAATTTTATTATATCGACTACTGCTTGAAACAGCTTGGCCGTAGCTATTTGGTTAGAGATGCTTTTGTAGTATTTAATTCTTCTGTACCTCAACCCTTTGAAAATTATTTTGTGTACATTTGAATTCTAGTTACAAGTAAATTTCAATAGCTTCTTTTTCATGTAAAGTAAAAATGCTCTAGAATTACAGTTTCCTTCATTCATGTAATAAATATTTATTGAATGCTTTCTGTGAGCCAGACAGTGAGCTAGGCTTTGGGAATAATCTGGTAAAGGAGACAAATATATTCTTTGCCCTCCTGGAACTTGAATCTAGCAGGAAAAATGTCTGGATACTTAAGAAAAACTAAGAAACATTAAAAATATCAGGAGATAATGACATGCTAAAGAATATCATTCCAACTATGCCCCTGGCTCCAACAAGAGTCAGTTAAAGGTCCAGAAAGATCCATGTAGGTTAGGGCAGACTAGGAAGGCTTAGAGGATGAGCCTTGGCTTTAGCTGACCTATGAGGCATGGCTGGGATTAGGAGAGAGGACAGGTAGGTGATGGGAATGTTAAAGGCGTTACTGGTGAGAGACATAATGTGAATGGTGTCTACACTGTGGAAATCATCATGGGACAGTGAGGAGACAAATCTGGTTTGAGTGGAAAATAATATCAAAATCACAGAACTATCTTCTCAACACAGAGAGATATATGACACTAGTAAATAGAGATAGTTTATGAAGAGGACACCCAGCCCAATGCCATGTTGGGATGCCTAGGTGGAGAAATTCTCAAAGTCCATAAAGACCTGGAGCACAGGTCAGACACAGGAGAAGGGGCTGTGAATTTGGGGATTATCAACTAGTTATGTAGGATAACTGGTCATTATGAGCCAATGGCAGTGGCTAAATTTAGGAAGGGAGAGAAAGTAGCCAGATGTAAGCAGGCATCGGAGGACAGAGCCGTAGAGAATAAACAGTAAATTGTTGTTGTAATAAAGTAGGGTGAGAAGCAACTTATTGCCAGAGACATGTATTTTTAAGGAATGAAACATCAAAAGGATCACATGCTGACAGACTGCAAAGGTGAGAATTAAGAAAGTGCTCTTGGGTTTAGAAGGTCCTGACTATTTTTGAAAGAACAACTTCATTAGGACAGTAGATGCAGAAGCCACTTTTCAGGAAATAAGAGGAGAGGATATATAGGGTGGGGGTGGGAAACCACGTGTTTGAGAAAGCTGGCACTGCTAATGGCACCTCATAGAGCCTAGACCACTTAGTGGGTTATTTGTGTATTTTTAAAAGTCAGCAGACCTACTTGGAAAGTTGGAAAATAAGGAGACTGGTGATTTCAAAATTGACTAGTTCACTGCTTCTTACTGTGTCTGGTCTAAACTTGAATTCTCTTTTTCATTAAATCCTAGTGAGTCCATTACAGAAGAAACCCTGAAAAAGGCAAAGGAGATTGGGTTCTCAGACAAGCAGATTTCAAAATGCCTCGGGCTGACTGAGGCCCAGACAAGAGAGCTGAGGTTAAAGAAAAACATTCATCCTTGGGTTAAACAGGTAAAGGAATAAAGGAATTTTTCTTTCTTCCTAGGATTCCACGGGTAAAATATGGGCACCAATCACAGAGCCATTTTTAATAGAAAGAGGTGGAATTCGAAAGTGAATTTACTTGTTCAACCGATGCACATGACGTCACTTATTTTATTCAGCATGGGATTGATTTATGATTTAAAGGGGAAAGGATGTAGGGGCATTGGGATGTAGAAGGAAGAGTGAGGACATGATTTTCTTGGCCTGAATGAAAAAAAACTTAAAATGACCTCTCCTCTACTTTTTGACCCGTGTGCAAATATATCAGTAGTAAGAGAAATCCTTAGTGTAATAGAAGGGCTTGAAATGCCCTAGTGTAGTGGCTGACTCTCTTGAAAAGAATAGTTATCTCTTTTGGCACTGACTTTTTACAGGGTAATACTTTATTTTAAGTGCCCTATCATTATGGTTCATTTAGTATTCATTGTGATAGGGCTGGGCATAATGAGCTCATCTAGTATTCATGACAATCACACTAGAACTTTCATAGGTGTACCGTTGTGATTCTTTTTGGCCTTTAGGAGAAGAGATGCTTTGGCTTAAAGTACCACCAGCTGGTTTTTGTCCTTTAAAATCATTGGCTTTTCCCTGTGTGCTCAGGGGGCACACACATAACCTTAGGTCTGGTACTTGATGCTGAATATTTTCTACTCAGCAATTATTATCTTTCTTCCTTCTCACTTGCCTTACATTAGTTTGCCCTGTTGGCCCCAAAATCTTGCTCACTAAGCTGAGCTCCTGGCCCTTGAGAGCTGAATTGATTTACTTTCCCCAAATATGTTCAATGAGATCTAGTCCCCTTCCCTACTTGTCTATGCTTTGTGGTATTTAAGTCATCCCATTGCGCAGTGCCATAGGTAACTTCAGTCCTATGCATTAATCTGCAAACCAAAGACATCCATATATATAGATCATTTTGTTCTGGTTTTATGTTTTATTTGTAATTGCTTAAGACAGATGGTTGGGTAAGTTTTCCTGGTAACCAGTTGACTATATGAGCATTTTCTTGTGTTCTTGAGAGTTAATACATAGTAATCTGATACTCTGTAATGTGTATTGTCATTCATTGCCCAAGAGATAGCTAAATCATATTGTTTTTTCCTCTGCTCTCCCTTCTATAATTAGAAAGCAACTGGATGATACATACATTTTTCTTGTCTTTCTATTTGATAGAAATGGGCATTAAAGGAATATGAATGCAGAACCAAAAACAAAATTCATGACCTTCTTGAAAAAAAATTGTATTAAAGGGGAATAAAAATCCACATGTACGTGTGTATTTATTTTACATATGTATTTATTTCTCTTTCAGATTGATACACTGGCTGCAGAATACCCATCAGTAACAAACTACCTCTATGTTACCTACAATGGTCAGGTAAGAACTGCCAAAGTTCTGTAATGCAGAAAGCTCTACATTTAGTAGATGGTCTATTTACTAGTATATTTAGTAAATAAAAATGACATCGTTTGAATTGAATGTGATGATGTACTTTTGTACTCAGTCTTTTAAGAACTGCCTTAAGATGATGAAATAAAACAAGTGGAGAGATAAAGATAATGGTTACATGATTGACACAACATTATAAATTAATAAAAAAAGACTGGTGACATAAACATAAAATTATACTGTATTCTCATGGCTAATTGAAAATACTGCATACTTTTTTTTTTTTACAAATAAGTAGGGTTTATATAACATTTTATACTTATGGATTCCCAAAGACTAATAGAAGATGCATATAAACAAGAGAAAGAATGAGAAAGACACACTCAAAGGCATGACACAGTTGAATTAGAGGGAAGAATAACATAATAATTGCCATATCTTCCTTTTTCTCCCCCTTAGGAGCATGATATCAATTTTGATGATCATGGAATGATGGTGCTGGGCTGTGGTCCATATCACATTGGTAAAGTGATAATTTATATTTACATAGAACTTTTCAGTTTATATAGTACTTTTCACATATGTTAATTCCATTATTCTAAGAACTATGTAAAGTAAAAGCTGTCAAAATAAAAATTTTACAAATTAGGAAACAGAGGTTCAGAGCCATGTATCCCAATGTATATAGCTATTAAATGAAAGAAGTAGGACTCAAATGTAGGTCTCAACCACAAATTCCATCTCCTTCCCTTTTACCTTGTTATCTCTTTTTCATTTTCATTCTCATGAGCTAAACTTAGCCTCTTACTAGGGTTGGGGAGTGAATTACACTTTAACTTTTTATCTTCCTGCATAATTTTTCACCAAGATCTGTATTTGTTCAATAACTTTATACATAAAAGAGTAATCATTTTTGTAGATCCAATGTCTGACCTAACATATGACATGGGTTGACATCAGATGCAAAGAGCTCATCTCATTGAGACCCAGGAAGAGTATCACATAGTTTAATTAAGACATTCTCACCAGAATTTGTTGTATTTCTCCCAGTCACTTAAAATTAGATATTTAATAACGAATCAAGATCTATTACAGTTACAAAGTATATATTTAAATAGATGTTTCTTAGCAAGTATATCTAACATCTAGCCTCTGCAAGGTGTTCTAATATGGAATTGATGAAACATATGATTTAAATGTATTTTAAACATAGAGTTTATTACAGTTTTTACAATTAAGTGTTTCAGGAAGTGGTAGTTTGCCAATTTTTGGCCAAGCCTTAAAGTAGGCCAAAAGTGTTTATACCTTTGCCACTCTATCTTATGCTTAAATAGCTTGGACACCTTCACCAGGACCTACCCTTCTCTAAACCTTTCTTCTTTCCTTTTCAAATTTCACCTAATTTATGCAACCATTCTACATTACTTTAGGGTCTAAGAAAGATTAGCTGAGCTAATAATCAAGTGTGTACTTAATTGATAGTGAGATTTAACATGCTACTATATTTGGACAACTTATTATGCTGACAAGCATTTTTAGGAGACAAAGTCCTAATGCAAAGGATTAGTACAAATCCCTGAACTTCAGTTCTATGGCATCCCAGTAGAGGTGATATTTTGAGGCATTTAGGCCATTATTATACATCAAATCACTTCCTAGAAGGTCACTCACTCTGCATGGGGTGGCCTTGCCAAGCTTAAAAGGATATGCTTGGAAAGGCCAGGACTTTCCAATCAATCAAGACATGTCAGAGCTGCAAGGCACCTCAGGGATCATTGGGTTTGGCTCTCAGACAGCAGGGTAAGTGGAAGGACTTAAACAAGAACTCAAGTGTTCTGATCACAAACTTTATTATGTGTGCTGAGGTCAATATGTTCACTTTGAGTTTCTTTTCAGTAAATGAGGTTTGTAAAAATTATTATTATAGTTCTCCTCCATTAACTTTGAGGTTCTGAATGTTCCAAATATGGAGATTACCTCTTGCAGAACTTAGTATACAAAGCAAGCCAACCCGTCGTTGTGGTTTAACGAGTCCCTGTTTTTCCTACTAATAATATAGTAGGAAATAGTATGCATAATATCAATAGATCTGACATTTATATTTTGGAAAAAAATTGAATTGAAAGGGCATTAGCTCCCTTAGCATTGACTGACTGGCAATATATGTCTGCTTCTCTTTGTGTTATAACTTCAGGCTTCTCTTCCCCTCTCTCCCCAATTTCATTGTCTCTGTAGGTAGCAGCGTGGAATTTGATTGGTGTGCTGTCTCCAGTATCCGCACATTGCGTCAGCTTGGCAAGAAGACAGTGGTGGTGAATTGTAACCCTGAGACCGTGAGCACAGACTTTGATGAGTGTGACAAACTGTACTTTGAAGAGTTGTCTTTGGAAAGAATCCTAGACATCTACCATCAGGAGGTAAGAAAGAAAAAAAAAAGGAAAAAAAAAGAATAAAAATATATACAATGCATACTTTATTTTTTTTTTTTTTTTTTTTTTAATTCTCTTTATTACTTTTAAAAAAAAATCACATGCTCCCCATCCTGAACCCTCCTCCCTCCCAACCTCCCCATACCATCCCCCTGGGCCTTCCCAGCGCACCAGCCCCAAGCATCCAGCATCGTGCACTGAACCTGGACTGGCATCTCGTTTCATACATGACATTTCACATGTTTCAATGACATTCTCCCAAATCTTCCCACCCTCTCCCACAGAGTCCATAAGACTGTTCTATACATCAGTGTCTCTTTTGCTGTCTCGTACACAGGGTTATCGTTACCATCTTTCTAAATTCCATATACATGCGTTAGTATACTGTATTTATGTTTTTCCTTCTGGCTTACTTCACTCTGTATAATAGTCTCCAGTTTCATCCACCTCATTAGAACTGATTCAAATGTATTCTTTTTAATGGCTGAGTAATACTCCATTGTGTATATGTACCACAGCTTTCTTATCCATTCATCTGCTGATGGACATCTAGGTTGCTTCCATGTCCTGGCTATTATAAACAGTGCTGCGATGAACATTGGGGTACACGTGTCTCTTTCCCTTCTGGTTTCCTCAGTGTGTATGCCCAGCAGTGGGATTGCTGGATCATAAGGCAGTTCTATTTCCAGTTTTTTAAGGAATCTCCACACTGTTCTCCATAGTGGCTGTACTAATTTGCATTCCCACCAACAGTGTAAGAGGGTTCCCTTTTCTCCACACCCTCTCCAGCATTTATTATTTGTAGACTTTTGGATCGCAGCCATTCTGACTGGTGTGAAATGGTACCTCATAGTGGTTTTGATTTGCATTTCTCTGATAAAGAGTGATGTTGAACATCTTTTCAAGTGTTTGTTAGCCATCTGTATGTCTTCTTTGGAGAAATGTCTATTTAGATCTTTGGCCCATTTTTTGATTGGGTCATTTATTTTTCTGGAGTTGAGCTGTAGGAGTTGCTTGTATATTTTTGAGATTAGTTGTTTGTCGGTTGCTTCATTTGCTATTATTTTCTCCCATTCTGAAGGCTGTCTTTTCACCTTGCTAATAGTTTCCTTTGATGTGCAGAAGCTTTTAAGTTTAATTAGGTCCCATTTGTTTATTTTTGCTTTTATTTCCAATATTCTGGGAGGTGGGTCATAGAGGATCCTGCTGTGATGTATGTCAGAGAGTGTTTTGCCTATGTTCTCCTCTAGGAGTTTTATAGTTTCTGGTCTTATGTTGAGATCTTTAATCCATTTTGAGTTTATTTTTGTATATGGTGTTAGAAAGTGTTCTAGTTTCATTCTTTTACAAGTGGTTGACCAGATTTCCCAGCACCACTTGTTAAAGAGATTGTCTTTAATCCACTGTATATTCTTGCCTCCTTTGTCAAAGATAAGGTGTCCATATGTGCGTGGATTTATCTCTGGGCTTTCTATTTTGTTCCATTGATCTATATTTCTGTCTTTGTGCCAGTACCATACTGTCTTGATAACTGTGGCTTTGTAGTAGAGCCTGAAGTCAGGTAGGTTGATTCCTCCAGTTCCATTTTTCTTTCTCAAGATCGCTTTGGCTATTCGAGGTTTTTTGTATTTCCATACGAATTGTGAAATTATTTGTTCTAGCTCTGTGAAGAATACTGTTGGTAGCTTGATAGGGATTGCATTGAATCTATAAATTGCTTTGGGTAGTATACTCATTTTCACTATATTGATTCTTCCAATCCATGAACATGGTATATTTCTCCATCTATTAGTGTCCTCTTTGATTTCTTTCACCAGTGTTTTATAGTTTTCTATATATAGGTCTTTAGTTTCTTTAGGTAGATATATTCCTAAGTATTTTATTCTCTTCGTTGCAATGGTGAATGGAATTGTTTCCTTAATTTCTCTTTCTGTTTTCTCATTATTAGTGTATAGGAATGCAAGGGATTTCTGTGTGTTGATTTTATATCCTGCAACTTTACTATAATCATTGATTAGTTCTAGTAATTTTCTGGTGGAGTCTTTAGGGTTTTCTATGTAGAGGATCATGTCATCTGCAAATAGTGAGAGTTTTACTTCTTCTTTTCCAATTTGGATTCCTTTTATTTCTTTTTCTGCTCTGATTGCTGTAGCCAAAACTTCCAAAACTATGTTGAATAGTAATGGTGAAAGTGGGCACCCTTGTTTTGTTCCTGACTTTAGAGGAAATGCTTTCAATTTTTCACCATTGAGGATAATGTTTGCTGTGGGTTTGTCATATATAGCTTTTATTATGTTGAGGTATATACGTGTATCCATGTATGTAGATTTATATTGCAAGTTACCTTCAGAGAAAGAGCTTCTGGTGTCTTCCATTGTCTAATTTTGTAATGAAACTCTGAAAAATAATCACCCCAGCCTTAGATTCTTGAGGCCGTGGCACAGAGTAATTCTTTTTCATATAAAATACACCTTTTCTTTCTCAGCATTCCATCTATACTGAAATTTCTTCTTGGTAACATGTGCCAGACACATATTAATTAGCATAAGACAGCCCCGATAGATATTTTGTAAAGCCATTTAATTGATCATGTAGACCCACGATAAGAAGCCTCTCTTTAGTTCACATCCTGTTGTGGTTTAATGATGACCACTTCTCAGAGGAGACAGGTTAGTCATTCACAAAAGACTGGTTAATTCTTTGTGCTACAGATGAAGCTGTTAGTCTTCAGTGTAAAAATCAATGAGTTCATTCTAAATGATTTTGGTAGCATTATAGCCTTCTCTTCTACTTCCACTCCAATATTATAGAGTGTATCTTCACTGTGGATTTATATGATCCTAGGTTAACAAGTTATATTACAATTAAAAAAATGCCTACTTGAAAATTTTAGTCATGCCTTTTGATGCTGTTATATTTAATTAATCATCCCTATGTACAAAATATGGTCACTTAAGGAAAAAACAATTAACTTGGAGCCACAAGACTTAAATTTTTGACTTGAAAATTTGTTGATTTGTGCCAGTTATTTAAATCCTCTGTGCTTCATCTTTGTTATTTCTGTTAATGAATCATATGAGTGTTAAAACATGGTACATGTAGGTTTTGTGATGGTAACATAGATTTGTGGTTGAGATCGCATTGTCGAGTATAAAGTATAGTGTTAGAACAATGTGATGATTTTATTACTGTGAAAAGAAATAGACAAATTTAGGATTAATATATCATCATAGTTTTCTATTAGGCCTGTCCTACTAATCTTTTAATATAATGAAACGAAACCATTAGGTACGGATTCCCAGGTGGCTAAGTGGTGAAGAATTTGCCTGCCAATGCAGGAGATGAGGGTTTGAACCCTGGGTCAGGAAGATCTCCTAGAGGAGGAAATAGCAACCGACTCCAGTATTCATGTCTAAAAAATCCCATGGACAGAGGAACCTGGCAGGCTACGGTCCATAGGGTCGCAAAGAGTTGGACACAACTGCACACAGCACACAAACCATTAGGTAGACTATACACAATTTTCAGTTCTTTCACTGAACAGATTTTTCTCATAATTTCTTTATTCATTTTAGATAAACTGGTGGGGATCAAAGCAAGTACATATTCTACAAATATTTCTTGAGTATCTTTTAAAACTCAGGTTCAGCAAGATCAGTTCAGTTCAGTCACTTAGTCATGTCCAGCTCTCTGCGACCCCCATGGAGTGCAGCATGCCAGATCTCCCTGTCCATCACCAACTCCCGGAGTTTACTCAAACTCGTCTCCATTGACTCAGTGATGCCATCCAACTATCTCATCCTCTGTCATCCCCTTCTCCTCCCGCCCTCAATCTTTCCCAGTATCAGGGTCTTTTCCAATGAGTTAGCTCCTTCGCATCAGGTGGCCAAAGTATTGGAGTTTCAGTTTCAGCATCTGTCCTTCCAATGAACATTCAGGACTGATTTCCTTTAGAATGGACTGGTGGATCTCTTTGCTATCCAAGGGACTTTTAAGAGTCTTCTCCAACACTACAGTTAAAAAGCATCAATTCTTCAGTGCTCAGCTTTATTTATAGTCCAACTCTCACATCCATACATGACTACTGGAAAGGCCATAGCTTTGACTAGATGGATCTTTGTTGGAAAAGTAATGTCTCTGCTTTTTAATATGCTGTCTAGGTTAGTCATAACTTTTCTTCCAAGGAGCAAACGTCTTTTAATTTCATGGCTGCAGTCACCATCTGCAGTGATTTTGGAGCCCCAAAGAATAAAGTCTGTCACTGTTTCCCCATCCATTTGCCATGAAATGATGGGAACAGATGCCATGATCTTAGTTTTCTGAATGTTGAATTTTAAGCCAACTTTTTCACTCTCCTTTTTCACTTTTATCAGGAGGCTCTTTAGTTCTTCTTTGCTTTCTGCCATAGGGGAGAAATATTCAGGGAGGATAGAGAGCTGTAAAACCAGGTCCTTACCTTTGAGACATTGAAATAAAACTGGGATTAATGACATAATATCTGAAAAGTTACATAATTATTAAAAAATATTAACAAGCATTATAAGTGATAGTGGCAGGCATTTAACATGTAGTTAATGATTTCTGTATGAAGTGGTTTAAGGAAAGATGAAAAACTTCTATAGTTGCCTTTGTACATATGAATGCTAATGAAGTCCTTTTATAACTGAATTCAGTATGATAGAAATAAATAAACTGGCCCTTATTTGAAGCTAAATTTTTTTTTTAGTGCCACTACATATACTGAGGTAATTTTAAATGTTGTGTTGAAGACTATAAGAACAGTATACCATTGATATATTCTTTATGCTACCCTACAAGAAATGTGATTTTAATATATCACATGCACATATCAGGCACATATGTATGTATATTTGTGTATATGTTTCCTTGTATAAGGTTGTTATGTATCTCCTCACAGCAGGCTTTACAGGCATTGTCTCTCGTAACGGGTGTGCATCAACCTTCAGGAGGCTGCCCTTGTTCGACCTTGGATGCCCCTAGTGATCAGGAAAGCACTGAAGCATTCAGTAGTAAATTTGAAGAAAATTGGAAGCACGTCTAATCTTATTTAAAAGCACACATTTGAGTCACTTAGAAGGGCAATAGGCTTTCCCAAGGATACATAGCTACATGGGATGATAGAAAATATGATAGGTCCCTTGGTCCAGGTCACTTGGTCGAGTTCAGGACCAAGCTTGTTTCCATGGCATCAAAGGAGCACCTCGAAAGAAAACCTTAAGGGGAAGTCAGAAAAGTGATGTGCCCTGTGAGAAAAGCAGGCTGCTTTGGAGGGACGTCTGGATCAGAAGTTGAGTGAGAGAGGATGCTAGAAATGCTGAAATCTCCTTCCCACTTTTTTTTTTTAAATAGAAAAATTTGTAGTGATATATCCCTTTAGCTTCAGGCATTATTTTTGTAGTTGTAAAGGGCAACCCTTTAAACTGAAGTCATTAATTCCTTATGATTGTATTCATGGATTCTGTTCCCTGAGAAGAGCTTTGCATTTTTATTTTTTATGTTTTGGTGTGTGAGTGTGGAGAAGAGCCAAGACATTGAGAAGTGGGTGTCTGCCATCTATAAAGCTTCCCAGGTGGTGCTAGTGGTAAAGAACCTGCCTGCCAATGCAGAAGACTAAGAGACATGGGTTCAATCCCTGGGTCAGAAGATCCCCTGGAGAAGGGCAAGCCAACCCAGTCAAGCATTCTTGCCTAGAGAATCCCCACGGATAAAGGATCCTGGGGGACTACAAAGACTAGGACACTGCTGAAGTGATTCAGCATGCCATCTACATGGCTTTGATGGATATTTTTAGCCTGGTTCAGTTTTGTTTAGGACACTCCTTAAAAAGGAAAAAGATGTTCTCAAATTATATTGAGGTACATGAGTTGAAAATGATTACTTTGTTTATAGAAGTGCTAACACTGATCTTCTCTTTTATTAGTGTGCTCAGTCACACAGTCTTGTCCAACTCTTTGAAATCCCATGGACTGTAGCCTGCCAGGCTCCTCCATCCATGAAATTTTTTAGGCAAGAATACTGGAGTGGGTTGCAATTTCCTATTCCAAGGGATCTTCCCAAGTCAGGGAGCAAGCCCATGTCTCTTGCATCTCCTGAATAAGTAGATGGATTTTTTACCACTGCACCATCTAGGAAGCCCCTTTTTAAATTAGATCTATTGTTAGATCTGTTTCCCTGGGCTGCTGCTGCTGCTGCTAAATTGCTTCAGTTGTTATGGGTTATGCAATAATCTTTATAGACTATGATGATAAGGGAGACTCTCACAGATCCTTTCTAACTTCACATTTCCCTTTCTTTCTTTGGAGACTCATGGTTTGAAAAGTTATAAGCAAAGCACATTTATTTTCTTTTACTTCCAAACCCTATTTAGGACCCATTTCTTAATTCTGCTCATTAAAAAACAGGTTGAGTTTAAAAATTCAGGCAACATGTTTGACACTTTATTATGTCCTGTCTGATTTGAGTCCTGATTATGTATTTTTTTTCTTTTACAATGTATAATTTACTGGATCATACCCTATAAAGATGTACTCTGCTTAATTATTTAATTCTCCTATTTTTAACACCTGATGCCATATGTATTGGAGAAGGACATGGCAACCCACTCCAGTATTCTTGCCTGGAGAATCCTGTGGACAGAGGAGCCTGGTGGGTTACAGTCAGCAAATGGGTTATGGGATTGGAAATAGTCAGACACGACTGAGCAACTAAGCACATCATATGCATAATAGACAGTGGTACCTCTGTATCACAGCTTGAGTTAAGTGAATGAAAGAGTGACAGCCATGAATTAGTGATAGTCAAAACACCTTAGGGAATGGATCACTCTAAACTAGAACTGGGTTTCACTCCTAGCAATTGGTTTCATTGCAATTAAATCTTAAGATTCTGTCTGAAATGTTACAAATGTTTTACTAAAATGTGAATTACTGAAATATAATGCATGTGCAACCTCACTGATGGATGTATAAATAATGAAGATGTAAATTAGAGAAAATACATGAAATTACAAAAATCAGGGCTATTTTTTGGTGAAGTAAATGGTATATCTGTTAGTAAGACAAACTTTCTTATATTGCATTCTGTCTATATTAAAACATTTAATTTGTCTGTAAAATAAGGACTGACCTAAGTGATTAATATATAAAAGAAACTGAAATGATCTGAAATACATTTGAAGTATTTTCTGTTAATTCCTCACCACTAAAAATAAATTTGTGGTGTGATTTCAGCTTAAAAATTATTGCAGAAATATTTTTGTAAGGTGATGCCTTAGCTTCATGATATCAGGTTTAAAAACTAGGAAACTAAGCTACAAACAAGTTTAGGTAAGATCAGTAGAACTTTGGGAGCCTAGTGGAATTATTTTAGGCCTAACATATTTAGAAATCTGTGAAACAAATCTGCATTTTAGAATATTTTGCTTCAGTAAATTACTTGAAATTAAGTGTAAGTGATTGTATATGATATTAATTCATCTGTGTAGATACCAGATTCTCTTCTCTTAGTCTCTACAAGCTCTGTGCTTAGAGTTGGGACCAATCTAAGATAAAATTCTTCCACAAAATTCTCCTCTATTAACTTCATCCCTCAAATATGTTCTCTTTTACTGAATTCCCTTTGCTGTGCAGACAAAATCTGCACTCAACCATCACACCATTACTCTAAAACATTCCTATGGACATGATTTGTCTTCCAAATAATGGTCTTTATTTTTGGAGGTCAATGATGAGAATAGGATATTGGAGTGAAAGTGTTTCTATCTACTACTTCCCAGAAAGAATGTTTGAGAAATATCTCTTCTACCCTTTAACATTCACCACCTTTGAAACAAGCCAGAAAAACAGGATTGATTTCAAATTCAGACTTGGCATATTAGGTAAGCATAGCTGCTTTACGGAGAAGGCAATGGCACCCCACTCCAGTACTCTTGCCTGGAAAATCCCATGGATGGAGGAGCCTGGAAGGCTGCAGTCCATGGGGTTGCTGAGGGTCGGAAACGACTGAGCGACTTCACTTTCACTTTTCACTTTCATGCATTGGAGAAGGAAATGGCAACCCACTCCAGTGTTCTTGCCTGGAGAATCCCAGGGACGGGGGAGCCTGGTGGGCTGCCGTCTATGGTGTCGCACAGAGTCGGACACGACTAAAGTGACTTAGCAGTAACAGCAGGTGCTTTACAATATGCAGAATCTCATTCAAGTAATTCTGTGTTTGCTAGGTAAGAAATATCGGCAAGTCACTTGACCTTCACCAAGCCTGTTTATTTAGCTGTAAAATAGGGATAAGTAATAACTGCCTCAGAGTGAAAACCATGAAGGTCAAAATGTAGTTTAGGTGTATAGTAATGTACTAAATGGGCTTCCCAGGTGTCACTAGTGGTAAGGAATCCACTTGTCAATGCAGGAGACATGAAAGATGTAGGTTCAATCCCGGGATTGGGAAGATCCCCTAGAGGAGGGCATGACAACCCATTCCAGTATTCTTGCCTGAGAATCCCATGGACAGAGGAGCCTGATGAGCTACAGTCCATGGGGTCACAGAATCAGACATGACTGAAGTGACTTAGCATGCACACACACAGCGTATTTAAGTAGTAGTAGTTTATATTATGGGGCTTCCCAGGTACTCAGTGGTAAAGAATTTGCCTGCCAAGAAGGAGAGCCAGTTTGGTCCTTGGATCTGGAAGATCCCTTGGAGAAAGAAATGGCAACCCACTCCAGTATTCTTGCCTGAGAAATCCTGTGGACAGATGAGCCTGGTGGGCTACAGTCCATGGGGTTACAAACAGTTGGACACAAAACAGGAGCAGCAGTTTATATTATTATTTATAAAGTTGTTAATTTATTGAAAAATTGAAATCAATTCCATAGTTATTTAAACTACTGATATATTTATTATACACAGCTTTTTAATTCATCTTTAAATGCCTGTTTTAGTCCAATTGACTCTAATATTTGCTCATAGCTGGTTACTTCTCCCTTAATTTTAGAATTTATTTTTGAAGACTTTCACATAAGAGACTTTTTGTATATATTTAATATTTAATTGAAGAATTAGTTTCTAGGTCTCTAAAATATTAATGCCACTAATAAACTAAAATAATAAGCAAATAAAAATACTATAGTTAAGAGAATAATTTTTATTAAAAGTTTTGCAAAAAATAAATAGTGAACATAAAAATGATGATAAAAGCAGCTTAAGTGTACTCATAAGTATGCAGAAATGTGGACTGTTATTTTCCATAATGTTTACAATGCATTTAAGTACTCAATTGCAGGGTGTTTGCTTAGGCAGTATATAATTTCTCTTATCAGAGAGAAATTAGTTTCACCCCTTTCAGTAATATTTCAGAATAATTTCAAACAGTGACAGAAAAATATTTGTGTGTGTGCTAAGTCACTTCAGTCATATCCAACTCTTTGTAACCCTACGGACTGTAGCCTGCCAGGTTCTTCTGTCCATGGGATTCTCAAGGCAAGAATACTGGAGGGGGTTGCCATTTCCTCCTCCAGGGGATCTTCCCCACCTAGGGATTGAGCATGTGCCTTTTATGTCTCCTGCATTGGCAGGTGGATTCTTTAACACTAGTGCCACCTATTACTTCAGTAATATTCAATTGTAGGTTGTTAAGGCAAAGATAAATTATGTCAAGATCAATGGCCTATCTGATATTGTAATATTTTCTAATATAAATAATAATGTCTTATTTATATGCTTACAAGGTGTAACACCTTTAATGTTTATTATCCTATTTAATCTACATACATAGAAATCTTATGAAGTAGGCAGGTATTATTATCCTAATTTTATAGACAAGGGGATGGAATCCCAGGGAGAGTTTCACAGAGGGAACCAGGAAGGGGAGGGACTTCTAAATCCAAATCCAATTCCCCACCGTCCCTCACTGATTCCCCCATCATCTCTATAACACTAGTCTTGAGAAATTTGAGATTTTGTGTGCTTAAAAAAAAACTTAGTGTTTTGACTATTCATAGGAGATTAATGTTAATAATTCAAGGACTGCTTATATGGCAAATAGTACAGAAATTGGAACTAAAATCAGTTATGGGTACTGGAGACAGGTACCAAGCAGCAGTGAAGGGGAGAGGATGTCAAAGTGAGAATTAGGATTTAGACTGCACTTCAGGGGTGGTTAGTTTAGATAAGGGGAAGGAGAAGGAAGGAAGGAAACAAGGCTGGGAAAGGTTAAGCGGTGAGAGAGCTTGCTGGTGGGAATGCATGTAGGTAGTGACAGGGGGTAGGTGGTCTTCCTGGCGCTGAGAGGAGTGATTGTAGATAAGACTGGAAAGCCTTAATGGCCCCGGTGGTAAAGAGTTAACACTTTACCCTTTAGGCAACAGAAACATTTGGAGAACTCTGAATACAGAAGTAACTTGGTGAGGAGTCTTGTGAACAATCAGTCTGCATCTGTGGCTTCCCACTTGGCACTAGTGGTAAAAGAACACGCCTGCCAATGCAGGAGACGTAAGAGACCTGGGTTTGATCCCTGGGTTGGGAAGATCCCCTGGAGAAGGAAATGGCAACCCACTCTAGTATTCTTGACTAGAGAATCCCATGGACAGAGGAGCCTGTCCATGGCGGGCTACAGTCCATTGGGTCACAAAGAGTCAGATGTGACTGAAACGACTTAGCACGCATGCACAATCTGAATGTGAAGTGCTGGAGTGGAGAAGAACAGCAGAGATGAGTGTTAAAAGGAGAGATCTGGAGCACATGTATACCTGTGATGGATTCATTTTGATATTTGGCAAAACTAATACAATTATGTAAAGTTTAAAAATAAAATAAAATTAAAAAAAGTGAGAGATCTGTATCCATTCAGGAAATTACAACAGTAGTTCAAGAATTAATTGAATATAATATAAAGCACAGGATGAAAATATTCATTGACTTGATTTTCTAATTGCCACACATGCAAATGTCATACATTGACATGTAATTGTATGGAAGTCATATTTGGTAATCATATACAGGAGTCTTTCATGCTAATCACATGTAGTTTTCCAGGAGTCTTAACAAAGATTTTGGATGGTGTGTGCCTGGGGACTTCCCTGGTGGCTCAGACAATAAAGACTCTGCCTGCAATGCAGGACACGCAAGTTCGATCCCTGGGTTGGGAAAATCCCCTGGAAAAGGGAATGGCTATCCACTCCAGTACTCTTGCCTGGAGAATTCTATGGACAGGATCCTGGCAGGCTACAGTCTATGGGGTTGCAAGGAGGTGGACAAGACTGAGTGACTAGTGTGCGTGTGCATGTGTGTGTACCTGGAAAGTCAGCACAAAATCCGTTTATCTCTCTGTGGCATAACTTTTATCCATTGATGGGAATAATGAAAATATCACAATCATGTTCCGCATTTTCGGTAAGGAAATGGAGGCAGTAGTATTAGCCCAGTTGTTGATCATCCAATAGCTGATAAGAGGACATATTTTTCAGGCATGTGGTGGCTGCATCATATCAGTTGGGGGCCAGATTCCGAACAACCTGGCAGTCCCTCTGTACAAGAATGGCGTCAAGATCATGGGCACGAGCCCTCTGCAGATCGACAGGGCTGAGGACCGCTCCATCTTCTCAGCTGTCTTGGATGAGCTGAAGGTGGCTCAGGCACCATGGAAAGCTGTTAACACCTTGGTAAGAAGAGAATCACATGTCTGTTTTTAACATTTCCTTTTGAAAAGTCACGACCTGAAGGCTAGCTACTGTGGATGTTAACTGCAGGGCAGATAGAATACACTATGCTGAGTGAATTTACTTTTTAAAGTCGCTGTATTTCCATGATTGCAGTTAAGTGGGGGTTATAAATTGATAGGAGTACTCTCATTAAGATTCCGACAATGAAAAGAAGTTCACACTATTTTTGAACTAGATTTGATATTTAGAATTAGAAACTAGAAATTTTATGTATTTCTATGTCCAATTTACATTTTAATGGTGTCTTTTGAGAGGAAGAATAAAAGGAGTTGAGTTACCACTTGTTCTAATGATACCATTCTGCATTTTTATTGACTACTTTACACTATTCATGCATTTTGTTGTTGTTTCTGTTCATTAGAATGAGGCATTGGAATTTGCGAAGTCTGTGGGCTTCCCCTGCTTGTTGAGACCTTCCTATGTTTTGAGGTAATATATATTGTGTTCTGAAGCAATTATTCAGAAATAGGAGATACCAAACTGCATTCTGTATGCTAGGAGCACGAGGCTTTGATGTGTAGTAATTTGTAAATCCGTCGACAATCCCCACGTCAACAAAGCCAGGGTGAAGACCTGGGTACTGTTCTTCAGTGCAGTTAGTGCTTTTCCTTCTGGGAGTGACAACAGTGTGTCCAGTCCTACATCTTAGAAGCATGGCTTACGCCCTCTCCTTGCCAAGCAAAGGGAGGATATCTTTACATTAGAGAAGAGGACAATTAAAAAAACTGAAGAGCAAAAACAAAACCAGCTTGGGGTGTCTCTCAGCAGCCTCTGTTTTCTGATACTCAGAAATGAAAGTTAATCTTTGATTCTTGTCATCTCCTTCCAATAGTGCTTGTGGTTTGAATACTGTGGGGTTCTTTTTGAGATCATAATTTTTAATAAGTGAATTATAATGTTGGAGGACATGGACAGTGTCTTTTATAATAAACTTGGAAACTAAGTTTTACTATCAAAGGAGAAGTTGTCAATTGTTACTTATTTTCTTCAGATGTTACCACATGTGAGGAACAATTTCAGTGAACAGGGGATAATAAGAGAAACGTAATTTGCTGTGCACAATTTGCAAGTGTAAATGGAATTGGAGATGCGATCCTTTAAAATAATGAAAAATTTCAAATGAGGTGGAAAACTTTCCTTTTTATTTAAATGACATTTTGTGTAAACCACATTCTGATAATACTACTTCTCTGAAGTATTAATGTAAGTTAATTTCAACAACATAGAGACATTTAAGGAGGATTGCAGAAAGCAACTCTGAGTTCTGTGCTTCTTCTCATCATTTCAGTCCATATCTTTTAGTTTCTTAGGCTGTGAATTATCAACATTATTATTACCTTAGCCTTCTTGCCTTAAATAGATGAAGAAATTGAAAGCTCTTTATGCATAAAATTTGCCGTATAGTAGAAAAGGTAAGGCGAATGATACTTTTTAAAAGGAAGTAGAAAGTGATATTTTTCTTCTTTATGGCTTCCCTTCCTCTTAGTCTTCCTTCTTTCCTCCCCTCCTATCCCATTCTGCAAATGCAAGCTTTCCGAATAAATTGATTTCAGATAGTATTCTTTCTCAAGAATTTGAAAGGACACAGCCGAATACATTTCAGTCAGATACTGTACATTATATTAGCAAATGTTACTAAAAAAAATTGATTCTTTTGTAACCCAGCTGAGATAGTGGAATGAACTGCTTTGACCGCATATTTGTGGGTTAAAATCTGCTGTAGCTACTGAACTCTGAAGACACAAGTTTAGAAAACTATGTCCTGGCAGGGATCTTGTTACAGTTTTAAGTGTTACCTGGAACCAAAAGAGAGTTAAAATGATAAAGAGAAAGGATGAACCTTGAGAATGTGTCATCTCTAAGACCTACCATTGTTCTCTTTGGGCATTCTCACAGTTCTCACACCCTTTTTACCGTCTCCAACCTGGGGGACTTTTTACTTTGGTTGATTGTCCTGTTGATTACATAAAGTTTCAATGTAGAAAGAGAGACCTTCTTACTCACCCTAAATTGAAACTAGAGTTTTCCTGGAACTACTCTGAGAAGCAATCGTGTCTAGCATGCTTTACTTCCGAAGTGGTGAAAGAAATTGACCTCTTTGTTTTGTTTTGTTTTTTTCCTTCTTACTCAGCGGGTCTGCCATGAATGTGGTATTCTCCGAAGATGAGATGAAAAAATTCCTAGAGGAGGCCACTAGAGTCTCTCAGGTAGTGTCCTATTTCCTCTTGGTGACTTTTACCTCTTCTGTTAATTGCTACCTTGTTTTATATGTTGTTTTTCTTTGCACAGGATGTTTTTCCTTTTTTTTTTCTTCCCTTCTACCCATTATTCTCCCAAATACAGAAATGACAAAACGCAAATGCATTGAATTATATTTGGATCCTTGGGGTTAATGGAAGAAGGGGAAGACCAGTGAATATTTCATCATAATAGAGTTTTATACAATTTTAGTCTCCAGGAGCAAGGCTGAATAAGCATGAACTTTGTCTGTTCATGAGTTAGATGCTGGTCAAGTTACCCTTGGGATTCCCAGCCTTATGGGCAGCCTAACCATGGTCATCACGAACAAGTGAGGCTTCCCTGATTTTTAATTCTCAGACCTGGAGAGATGTTCTTTGCCTTAGTCAACCCTGCAAATTTAATAGTAAATCCCCTCACTCACCTATTGATTTTTCTCATTCTGGTACATTCCATTTGTAAGTTAATGAAAATGTTTATAATTTTCTGGCCACTCAACCACCTTCCTCCACTGCCCCCAGCTTTTACTTTCTCCTTCAGCGTTACCTCAGTGTGATCCATTTAAGATTTACCCAGTGGGGTTATTGATCTGCAGACCTCATACTGTAGAGGATAAAAGTAACGTTTTCTTTTTAAAAGCTTTCAAAAGCTAGTTGGGGCTAAAAGAAAAAAAAGGAGAGAGAGAGAAAGCACAACTCATAGAGAAGAGTTTGATGTTAGGCAAGTGGAGTTTGGAGGGAGCCAGGCAGTGAAATCAGATGCACTTCAAAGGGGAATAAAGAGTGTGGATAGTTCCTGCACCCATGAAGCGGCGCTTCCTCTCTGTGTGGTAGCTGCTCCCCATAGAAATTTGTTCACTGTAAAGAGTGGATAATGATAAAGAGTGAGGAGAGACAAAGAGTAAAAAAAAAAAGCAACCAAATGGATTTTGAATTCACTTTTGTGTGAAAGTTAGATAACTGAGGAGGGACTCTCTCCAATGGGTCAGTTTTCATTAATATGTTCTAAAGTCAGACATGGTCCTCGTCTCTGTTGCACTCCCTGAGAGGGATCCTGCAACTCTGATGTTTTGAGAAAACAGCAGCTACACCCAGCTAGTCTCATGTGAGTGATGAGGCAGGTTTTCTCTGTCTGGGATATTGGATTTCATAGGCCCTCTATTTGGTAGAATATTTTTTAAATAATTTTTTTCATATGGATAGAATCCTAACAGGCCCAAAGTTGTATCGTAGAGATGTCCTAATGGAGTACTAGGTTGAAGTCTTCCATTAAACTACAGCAGGACCTGGGATTCTCAATTCAGTGATCTTAGAGTAAAACTACCACTCATTATGACCTGCTATGTAGGGCTTTCCTGCTGGCTCAGATGGTAAAGAATCTAGCTGAAATGCAGGAGACCCAAGTTCGATGAGCTATTATGTATCCATTCATATTTAGCACCTGCTATATAATGGCAGTATTCTCAGAATCAGGAATTACATTCATGAAAAGAGAGTCTCTGTGCTCACAGATGACTCTCTTTATTAGGAACATAAGACATCAAATAATGATGATTAAATATGATGAGCAAAAATACATGATGTTGAGGGAAAGTATAAAAGAATTAGGGACCAGTCCCTGAAGAAGGGACTTTTAATTTGGTTCAGAATTGTTGATTCAGAATTAAAAGGTTTAAATCATGGGTATGAAGTAAGAAAGGACAGCAAGTATAAAGGCCTGAAGCTGAGAAAGGGCATGAAGTTTCTAGAAACTGACAAAGCACTCACTTTTATGCCTAGGATGCCAAACATGGTAGGAGGTATTAATTATAATGATGACAGAGTAGAAAGTGAAGGAGCAGATAGAGAACCTTGTCAGTCATTGAGTTTAGACTTTAGTCATATTTTCTTACTGAATCATTGTGCTGTATACCTGAAGCTAATGCAATAGTGTGAATCAATTATAGTTCCATTTTAAAAAAGGAGCAATTGAAAGTTTAAGAAAAATTTCTCTTCTGCAGTACAGAGAGTGAAGTAAATCTGGGACAAGACTGAATTCATGGAAAGAGGTTAGGAGGCTATTGTGTAGCTCAGGGTACAGACAACAGTGCCTTGGATCAGAATGATGATAGTAGGGCTTCCCTGGTGGCTCAGTGGTAAAGAATCCTCCTACCAGTGCAGGAGACAGATTCAGTTCCTGATTCGGGGAGATCCCACATGCCATGAAGCATTAAGTCCGTGCATCATAACTATTGATCCTGTGCTCTAGAGCTGGGAGCTGTAACTACTGAGCCTTCTTGCTGCAATTGTTGAAGCCTTCACACCCTAGAGCCCTTGCTCTGCAACAAGAAAAGTCACCACAGTGAGAAGCCCATGCACCACAACTGGAGAGTAACCCTCACTTGCTGCAACTAGAGAAAAGCCCTTGTGGCAATAAAGACCTGGCACACCCCCAAATAAATAAATAAATAAAATTTTATATATATATATATATATATATATATATATAAGAATAATGAGAGTAAAGGGGCTTCCCTAGCAGTCCAGTGGTTAAGACTCTGCCTTCCAAGACAAGGGGTACAGGTATGATCCCTGGTTGGGGAACTAAGATCCCATGTGCCGTGTGTTGGGGCCAAAAAAGAAAAAAAGATCAGTGATAGTACAGATGGAGGGAAGGGCATGTGTTCTAGAAATGTTGAGGATGTGCATTCAGGATGTGAATGGATGGAGATGGAGGGTGAAGAGAGGATGAAGGATGATTCCTGAGTTTCTGCCTTAGACAGCTGGATGGACAGAGGCACCATTTATTGAAACAAGAACACTTAAGGAGAGAAATTTTAGAGGGGAAAATAAAATTTAATTTTTGACCTTTTGAATATATGGTGCCTGTGAAGAGTTCAAATAGAGATGTTTTGAAAGGAGAGGGTTATATAGATTTGAAATTGAAGATCAAGATCACAGCTAAAGAGAGAGAGATAAATATAGATTTGGAAGTCAATAGCATATTATTGTAACTGAAGTTTTAAGATTGGAAGCAGTCACTGGGGAGAGTATAGAGGAAAAGGAACAGTTAAGAAAGAGATGAAAAGAATACTGGCATTTGAGGGCTGAGTAGGGAAGAAAGAACCATGAAGGAGTCTGAGAAAGAAGCATGAAAATGTGATCATGGATACCTAAGGAAGAAAGTGCTTTAAGAAAGCCAACTGCTGAAAGTTTGAAATTTATTAAGAAATCTTCTCCCTCAACATAGTAAGGGCTATTTGTAAAGGTATTTAATTGGTCAAGATAGAGAATGACGTTGTTGCCCCTCTCAGATCCTTTACATGTGGGAGCACCCACCCCCCAGCTGCTGTGATAGCTGATGATACCTCCCAGCTACATTTCTCAGGATAACTTGTTGTTTAGTTGCTAAGTCATGTCCGATTCTTAATGACCCCATGAACTTAGTAGCCCACCAGGCTCCTCTGTCCTTGGACTTTCCCAGGCAAGAATACTGGAGTGGGTTGCCATTTCCTGTTGCAGGAGCTCTTCCTGACCCAGGGATCAAACTCACATCTTCTGCATTGGCAGATAGCTTCTTAACCACTGTGCAACCTGAGAAGCCCACTCAGGATAACTATTCTCAGTCAAATGGGAGCTTCTGGCACCAGGAAGCAAGACTCCTCACCTCACCACCACCCTCAAACCCTGGACAGTGACTGCCCTCTGCTTCAAGTTAGGACTTACTCTGTGCTGTAACTGAGAGCTCCCTGTGGGGTGAAGCTGAATCCAGTCCCCAGTGACCCCACAAACTACCTAGTTTTTTTTGTTGTGTCCCATCCTGCTTTTCTCAATCCCTTAATAAATCACTTGAATAAGACCCCCTGTCTTAGGCTTGGCTAGAGAAACTAAGACAGCTACTGAACTTTTCTTTTTTTTTTTTTTTGCAGTTATATTTTTATCATTATATATTTTGTGGAAAATTTCCACAAAGGTCCCAATACAGCTCTACCAGGCCTGCCAACACTAAATACTCAATATTTTAAAAAGAAGGAACAGAGATTAAAAAGGTTTTTTGTGTATGTGTGTGGCTAATCAACAGTTTAATGCCTAAAAGGCTTTTGAAGAAAAGGGAATTGGGAACGTTTCTTCATTTAATAATAAATGTAAGAAGAGAACAGCTTATTTATGGCATAAGACATGGGTTATTTTGAATATTTCACTAAATTCCATTCTAGTTAAAGTGCTCTGCTAAGGAGATAAGATAGATTACATTCAACACACACGCCAAAGATGATGAATTCCATAATAGTGGGCAAAAGGGGTTTGTGTTCAGAGCAAAAATATGTTTAGAGAAGGCTTCAGGGAGGAAGTGGTATTGGAGCCAAGCCTTGAAGGATGGGTTGAAATTTGAAAGATGAAGTGAGGAGAGAAGCTGGTGTACACTGGGGGAGGAGAGGCATGGAGATAGGTAAAGGCAGGTTTTGACAAGAAAACAAGTGTGCAGTGTGCTAGCGTCTCGCGCAAAGAGGAGAAGAGATGTTTAAACTCTGGAGGTCTTCATTCAACCACTTCATTTAGTTTGGAAAAAGCACGTAGTGATTGGGCTATGGAGGGCATTGCAGTACTGCTGTGGAGGAGCTGAGGGGCAAGAAATTAAAGAATATTAAGGGGTCTGAAACAGCTGAGAAAGCAAGAATATTTTGAAGAATGTTTGATTTTGCAGTTGCAAACGTCATACTGTAGAAGTGATTTAAAGCATGCCAATTTCAGGTAAATAATTCCATCTTTGATCTAACAAAACTGAAACAAAATACTTCTCTCCTTCTAAGTTCATTCTCAATTCTCATGTAGAGAAGTGACTGAGGGAATTGTAGTGCTTGGAAAAGATAAGGAAGAGAAAAAATACCTGATCCAAAAACTGATATAAATAAAATAGAGAGATATTTATAATTCTGGAGACGAGAAAAGGAACCTCATTCTGTCCTCTCCTTTGCCTCCTTGTTTTCTCTAACTCACCTAGAGTCTACATTTGAAATTTCAAAACTCATGTTCAATTCACTGAGGACTCAAAATTGGAGAAAGATTTCCTGTTCCTCACTGTAAGCAGAGAGTGACCTTGTTCTTACCAAACAAATTGGCTAATGAATTTGTGCTGTGTGTTGAGCAGTTTTTTTCAAGTATTGCCCAAGTATTGACTTAAGGTACATGATTTACTTGACACTTTACATAACATTTCAGCTAAAGGTTCTACCCCCCCCCCCCCATTTTCCTTGATGACAGGAACACCCAGTGGTGCTGACGAAATTTATTGAGGGGGCCCGGGAAGTGGAAATGGATGCTGTCGGCAAAGATGGACGAGTAAGTGTTGTATCCTCCCTCTCTTCCCCCATCCCTGCCTTCCCATCAATTTTTTCCTTGGCAACTTAGAAATATAGCACAGATTAGAGCTCGTGATTTCTACAAAATAGGTCTCTAATAATAATGGACAAGCTGCTCAGTCAAAAAAATGTTCAAATTCACTGACAATTCAGTTGTGTCATAGGTATCATTTCTTCTGCTTTTCATGTTGTTAGAATTTCTCTTTGATGATATTCAAAATTAATTATCATCCTGTACTCATTCTTTTTGAATAGATTTTCTCTCTAATTTTCCTTTGTCTGTGGGTTTCCTTTTATGTTTCACTGGATATCATAAAAAAATCTGATACTTTCTTTCTGAAGTTCCTAACTGAATCCCTACTTCTTCGTCTCTCTTGATTTTTCCACCCTCCCCCTTTTTATTGGGTTAATAAAGACAAAACTAAACAGAGCTGATGGATAAAGATAATAATATAAAAATGACTTACCACATCACATCTGGTATCACTAATATAATCAATGTCCCTAACTTCAGGGAGAAATGAAAGTATGAAGAATGCCTTTCTTTAGTTTTAAGGTTTTACTAGTAAGGCATTTATTACTTATCTTGAAACAGAGAAAGTGGTAGTTTAGAGTCCATATCATTCTATTTGCTTTAAGGAAATAAAATGGATTTTATCTTGGACTTCATCTTGTACTTTACAATCTACTGAAAATGATAAAGTTTTTTTTCTGTTTGTTTTTTTTCTTCCAGATTAACAGTTCAAAGTAGTGTTGTTAAAAAAAATTACGTTTATAGTAATGATGACCTCTTATATAATCTACAGTTTAAGCACCCTTTTATTGAGTAGTCATTAAGTCATGTTTGACTCTGTGACTCCATGGACTACAGCACTCCAGGCTTTATGTCTTTCACCATCTCCTTCAGTTCAGTTCAATCGCTCAGTCGTGTCTGATTTGTTGTGAACCCATGAACCGCAGCACGCCGGGCTTCCCTGTCCATCACCAACTCCTGGAGCCTACCCAAATTCATGTCCATTGAGTCGGTGATGCCATCCAACCATTTCACCCTCCATTGTGCCCATCTCCTCCTGGCCTCAATCTTTCTCAGCATCAGGATCTTTTCAAATGAGTCAGCTCTTTGCATCAGGTGGCCAAAGTATTGGAGTTTCAGCTTCAACATCAGTCCTTCCAATGAACACCCAGGACTGATCTCCTTTAGGATGGACTGGTTGGATCTCCTTGCAGTCCAAGGGACTCTCAAGAGTCTTCTCCAACACCACAGTTTAAAGGCACCAATTCTTCGGTGCTCAGCTTTCTTTATAGTCCAACTCTCACATCCATACATGACCACTGGAAAAACCATAGTCTTGACTAGTGGACCTTTGTTGACAAAGTAATGTCTCTGCTTTTTAATATGCTGTCTAGGTTGGTCATAACTTTCCTTCCAAGGAGTAAGCGTCTTTTAATTTCATGGCTTCAATCAGCATCTGCAGTGATATATTTGCCATGAAGTGATGGGACTGGATGCCATGATCTTAGTTATCTGAATGTTGAGCTTTAAGCCAACTTTTTCACTCTCCTCTTTCACTTTCATCAAGAGTCTCTTTAGTTCTTCTTCACTTTCCGCCATAAGGGTGGCGTCATCTGCATATCTGAGGTTTTTGATATTTCTCTCAGCAATCTTGATTCTAGCTTGTACTTAATCCAACCCACCATTTCTCATGATGTACTCTGCACAGAAGTTATATAAGCAGGGTGACAATATACAGCCTTGACCTACTCCTTTTCCTATTTGGAAGCAGTCTGTTGTTCCATGTCCAGTTCTTTTTTTTTTTTCCCCCATTTTTCTACATTAACTTTATTAAAAAAAATTTTTTTCCAGCTTTATTTATTTATTTATTTTACTTTACAATATTGTGTTGGTTTTCCTGACCTGCATACAGGTTTCTCAAGAGGTAGGTCAGGTGGTCTGGTATTCCCATCTCTTTCAGAATTTTCCACAGTTTATTGTGATCCACACAGTCAAAGGCTTTGGCATAGTCAATAAAGCAGAAATAGATGTTTTTCTGGAACTCTTTTGCTTTTTCCATGATCCAGCAGATGTTGACAATTTGATCTCTGGTTCCTCTGCCTTTTCTAAAACCAGCTTGAACTTCTGGAAGTTCATGGTTAATGTATTGCTGAAGCCTGGCTTGGAGAATTTTGAGCATTACTTTACTAGCGTGTGAGATGCGTGCAATTGTGCGGTAGTTTGAGCATTCTTTGGCATTGCCTTTCATAGGGATTGGAATGAAAACTGACCTTTTCCAGTCCTGTGGCCACTGCTGAGTATTCCAAATTTGCTGGCATATTGAGTGTAGCACTTTCACAGCATCATATTTTAGGATTTGAAATAGCTCAACTGGAATTCCATCACCTCCACTAGCTTTGTTCATAGTAATGCTTCCAAAGGCCCTCTTGAATTCACATTCCAGGATGTCTGGCTCTAGGTGAGTGATCACACCACTGTGATTATCTGGGTCATGAAGATCTTTTTTGTGCAGTTCTTCTGTGTATTCTTGCCACCTCTTCTTAATACTTCTGCTTTTGTTAGGTCCATACCATCTCTGTCCTTTATTGAGCCCATCTTTGCATTACATGTTTGCCAAATTCATGTCCATTGTGTTGGTGATGCTATCTACCATCTCATCCTCTGCTGCCCTCTTCTCCCTTTGCCTTCAATCTTTTCCAGCATCAGGGTGTTTTCCAATGAGTCAGTTCTTCACATCAGGTGGCCAAAGTATTAGAGCTTCAGCAACAGTCCTTCCAATGAATATTCAGTGTTGTTTTCCTTTAGGATTTATTGGTTTGGTCTCCTTGCTGTTCAAGGGGCTCTCAAGAGTCTTCTCCAGCGCCACAGTTCGAAAGCATAAATTTTTCAGCACTCAGCCTTCTTTATGGTCCAACTCTCACATCCATACATGACTACCAGAAAAAACAAATAAACAAACAAACATAGCTTTGACTATATGGACCTTTGTTGGCAAAGTGATGTCTTTGCTTTATAATATGCTGTCTCAGTTTGTCTTAATTTTCCTTCCTATCCCTGGAAAGTTGTCATTTGTTTTCTGTTTAACTCTTTTGGTTATACAAAGCATAATAAATGCAACATGATATATATATATATATATATATATATATATGTATATAGTTTTTGCTTTTATTTCTTGGACTTCTAATATATTCCTTTTCTAATGTACGCCTCCCTAGAATTTTCATCCCTGACCTCCTGACCTCCAGAGTTATGGAGCATATGTTTAATCTTTTCCTCTTTTCAACATTTTACTTATTTGAGACTGAGGTGTAAAATAAGAGAAATGTGACTATACCAATGTGGAAGTGGAGAATGTAAGACTGACCTACATACATTTGTGTTTTTTCAAATATTGTGCTGTAAAGTAATGCTGGTCTGTTGGCCTTATTTAGTTCCAATTTGCTAGGATATGCTCTTTCCCTAAGCTTCTCTTAGACCCCAACATTGCTTATCATTCTGGATTCCTTCTTTTGGAAGTATTTCAGGTTGTTCACATAATTTTTAAACAGTCACACTCAGAAATGGACATCGTACTTCAGACATGTTATAATGTTTTCAGAGCTCAATGGGACATTGTTGCTGTTCAGTGTCTAATTTGTGTCTGACTCTGTGACCTCCTATACTGCAGCATGCCAGGGTTCCCTATCCTTCACTATCTCCTGAAGTTTGGTCAAACTTATGTCCGTTGAGTCTGTGATGCCATCCAACCATCTCATCCTCTGTTGCCCCCTTCTCCTCCTGCCCTCAGTCTTTCCTGGCATCGGGTCTTTTTCAGTGAGTCAGGTCTGTGCATCAGGTGGCCAAAGTATTGGAGCTTCAGCCTCAGCATCAGTCCTTCCAATGAATATTCAGGACTGATTTATTTTAGGATTGACTGGTTTGATCAGTGGGACATTGCCTGCCCATTTCTGGACAGTATAAAAAATTTGAGTGCTTACTCTACACTAAATATCATTCCAGACTGTACTTGTGTTTATCCTCATTCTATGAGACAGATACCATTTTCATTCCTATCGGCAACCACGGCTAAACATCTAAAGTACCTTGTCCAGGTCCCAGAACTCATAAGTGACAGCAGGAATGAAAGTGAAAATGAAAGTTGCTCAGTCATGTCTGACTCTTTGTGACCCCATGGACTATGCAGTCCATGGAATTCTCTAGGCCAGAGTACTGAAGTGGGTAGCCTTTCCCTTCTCCAGGGGATCTTCCCAATGCAAGGATCAAACCCAGGTCTCCTGCATTGCAGGTGGATTCTTTACCAAGTGAGCCACAAGGGAAGCCCAAGAATACTGGAGTGGGTAGCCTATCCCTTCTTCAGCGGATCTTCCTGACCCAGGAACTGAACCAGGGTCTCCTGTATTGCAGGCAGATTCTTTATCAACTGAGCTCTCAGGGAAGCGACAGCAGGAGTACTGGCACTCAAATGTCACTTTGCTTTAAGTCATCTGTAAATCTGACAAACAAATTTTCACTGTAATTTATTAAAGTCTTTTAAAGTTATCCAATTATTCTCCCCCACTCTCATTTTCTGAAGACACACCTACTGTTAACATTTAGCTTATAGTGACTGAGGCCATAAACTTTGCAATCTGACAGATAAGGGTTCAAAAATCCTGTCTTGGTCATATAGACACTTGTACTTGCATTATTTATTCTTATATTGCCTTGATTTTCTTACCTTTAAAAGAGGACAAGAATACTTTCCTCTTGTTTTCCTTCTATCTTCAGTAAGATTCCCCTGGAGGAGGAAATGGCAACCCACTCCAGTATTCTTGCCTGAAAAATCCCATGGACAGAGGGGCCTGGCAAGCTGCAGTCCATGGGGTTGCAAAGAGTCAGACATGACTGAGTGACCAAAGACGCACTCCCTCCTGTCTCAAATTTTCACTTAAAGATCTCTTGTAGGTGGTGAATTAGCTCATTTGGTTATGGTGTGATGGTGTGGAGGTGATAAGAATCCCTTGATCTTCAGATCTTACATTTTCTTTCTGACCCACCTAAGTTATGACACTTACCTAAGCTTGAATTCACCTCTTCTGTCTTCTTTTCCAGTGTTTAAAACTTAACCTGGAAGGAAAGGACAAAGATGTCTCCAGTGCCCCCAGAATGCTTTAGTTTCCTATCTATTCTTAAAAGTCATTGCAAGTTGGCTTGAAAGTTTAGTGTGAAAGTTTTAGTCGCTCAGTCTGTCTGACTCTTTGAGACCCTGTGGACAGTAGCCCAACACGTCTCCCATGTCCATGGGGTTCTCCAGGCAAGAATACTGGAGTGGATTACTGTATTCTCCTCCAGGGGATTTTCCCAATCCTGGGATTGAACCCATGTCTCTTGTGTCTCGTACATTAGCAGTTGGGTTCTTTACCAGTAGGGCCATGAGTTGGCTTAGTTACCTTCTTTTCCTAGCATTTATACCGATTCTAATCAATGGAATAGGGAGGTAAGCTCTCAGACATTCTCAGCTGCCCCACAAGGTGATCTGTCACTGAACAGGGAGGCTTGGTGAGGCTGCATGTGCAGTTCCTTCTGCCCCCATATTGGAGACTTAGCAAAGAAACTGCTCAGTGCTGGAGGTATCTGTTAGAATTAAGGGGTACACCAGGCAGCAGCTTCACTGAAGAAGAGCTGACAACCCTTTCTCCAATCTTCTTTCGGACAGGTCATCTCCCATGCCATTTCTGAACACGTGGAGGATGCGGGCGTCCACTCGGGGGATGCCACTCTGATGCTGCCCACACAAACCATCAGCCAAGGAGCCATTGAAAAGGTCATCATTTATAAATAAAGGTGGAAGACAGGAAAAGATTAAAAGTTTTTTAAACTAAGTAGTAGGATAGGACATACTTCAGGTAAAATTTAATTATGAAGGGGACTTCTTCCTCTGAGTTTGCTGTGTATTTTAAAGATAATAGCTTCCTTTTCTGCCCTTTAGAACTCTGATTGTATTCTAGTGCAATAGTCCTCTAATTGAGCTCACTGTTACCACCTGGGGGACTTGTTAAAAGGTTATGGGATTCCATCCCCAGTTTTGATTCTGTAGTTCTAGGCCCCATAATTTGCATTTTTATTGAGTTCCCTTGTGATGCTATTCCTACTGGTCTAGGGACTACATTTGGATAACTACTGCTACAGATGATTCTAATATTTGAGCCACTTACAGGTGAGCAGCACCTAAAGTAATATTTCTCAGTTAGAAGCAGGTATGCAGCAGTCACATGAGAACCTTCTGGAACCAATGCTTTCACTGTCTACCCTTACCCTCACCCAGAAAGTACTTTAAGATATGTCTCTTCCAGTGGTTTTGAAACTGCTACTTTAATGACCTTTCCAAGAATGATGATTCTGCCTCAGTATTCAATATGCACTGCTAGGTTTCATCTTAAAGACTGCCATCATAAATAACTTGGGGAATGTTCCTTTAGTCTTCAGGTATGTGAGGTGAGGATTAGCTATTTAAATGAGACTTCCCAATAATCCTGCCACCAGAATCTCGGCAGCCTGTCTGGCTAGTTGTACGTTGGGCTGGTTTCCAAAGGTCTTACCTTGTTCTAGAATGTGAAGGTAGCAGGTTGCTTTGCGATTAGCAGCAGCATGAAGGAACAGTATCCTGGGATTTCAAATGTGCTTTAATTTTTCATATCGGAATAAATGATCTCAAAACTCAGATATTTTGAAATCTCTCAAAGCTCAATGTGTCATGGACCCTGCTTCCTTTTGTAACTGATTGAGTTGCTGAACTGCAAAGGCATGTAAGATCAGTGGATGAGGAGCTGTTGATTCCAGCAGCCAGTGCCCTCTCTTTGCATGTGATCCTTCTGGCTCTGGTTGGATATGGGAATTCCTGTAGATTACACACACCTCCCTGCAAGGGAACGTGTTTCCTTCTGACCATAATATCCACCCTTGCAGAGTCCAGGGGAAAAGAAAAGCACATAAAAGAAATCTCTCTGGTCTCTTTGCAGTACCATATAATTTCAGGGCCTGTACTTCTCAGCAGGTGGGTCATTAGATTGACACAGAGTTTGGACTGCAGCTTTTGGTGCTGAAGCAACCAGACTGAAAGGATTCCATTTAGCCCTCAGAATGAAACCAGAGTATATGATGGTAGGTAGATAGGGGCATTTGGCAGAAAGATAATCCTGTACCATTATTTGCTCTTTTCCCTGCTGTTCTGGTGTGAATATTTAGAACATTTAGTATAATTATTATTTTGTTAATAGAAACCTAAGAATGGCTTCTATTATTACTCCATTATTATTATTACATATTATTACTCCATTATTAGTGGAGATATAGTTCTTTGTAAAGAGAATGAAAGAAATCTAAATTTAAGGTGCTATACCTTTTTTGTTTGTTTTTCAACTAAGGAATGTTCTTTAGTATGGTATCATTGTCCTTTTGATCTAGGTGAAGGATGCTACCCGAAAGATCGCAAAGGCTTTTGCCATCTCTGGCCCATTCAACGTCCAGTTTCTTGTCAAAGGAAATGATGTCTTGGTAAGAAATGCAAAACTGTTTGAAGGGACACCACTGCTGTGTTAGGTCCTGTTGGTTTATGTCCCTCTGTGAACACAGCCACAGAGCAGCTGAGACCCTGGCAGCTGATTGTGTCTTAGTGTGGGGTGTTGCACAGCATATAATACCTGCCTGTTTGAAAACACTGGTCTTAGAGGCACTGATGTGTCAGTGACAGCTCTGTAAACACCCTGATCCACTGGAGAGAAGATCACTGTCTGCCACCTACAGTACAGTGTAGATGGATGCGGTGACCATCACAAAGTAATCTGTTCGGATTACTGTGGAATGGTCATAATTACATGCACTGGAGTTTTGCTTTATTCATTTCCTGGAAAAGAAAGCTCTTTTGGATACCATTTACCAATAAATAAATACAATAAAATAAAAAAGAAAGAAATTTCAAAAGTGTTAAGGTGATGAGGTTAGTCTTAATTAATTTAATCTACTTAATGTAACTAATCAGTAACCAATATTGTTTCTCACCTACTATGCAAAGTCCTAAGGTGGCAACAAAGATGTATAGAACCCAGTTTTTTGCTCTCAGAGATTCATAATTTAGTGAGAACTGGGAAGAAGATGAATTTATAGATAACTGTAAGTTAGAATATAATAGCTGCTGGAAGGAATGTACGAATGAAGTGATATTGGAGGCATAGAATAGGGAGTGCCTGTGTGTGTGGCGGGGGTGGTGAGGGTGGGGGTCTGTGCCTGCACGTGTGTATGAGCATGTAATTGAGTGTCATATGCCTGGTTTGGGTGGATAATAAAATATTTCAAGGAAGATTTTGTAATTTGAGCTGGGTCTTAAGGAATGAATAACAAGTAAAGGAAGATAGAGAGAGCAGTTCACTAACAACATCTATGGGAAAGTTCAGTGCGTTTTAGGAGATAGTGACCAGTTCAGTTTATCAAGATTATATTTCCAGGGAAATCATAGAACGTAAACTTGGAAAGAAACACTGAGACCAGGAAAGTGGTACAAGATAACATAGAGGGCTACACTGAAGCAAGAGGATAGAAGGCTGTCAAGGACTAGACTTCACTATCAGGGCCAGTAGAAATCCACTGAAGACTTTCCAGTAAGGATGTGGCACGATCTGAACTCTGCATAAAAACAAATCTGTCAAGAGCTTGTGGGGCTTCCCAGGTCACGCTGGTGATAGAGAATTAGCCTGTCAATGCAGGAGCTGCGGGTTTGATTCTTGGGATTGGGAAGATCCCCTGGAAGAGGAACCCACTACACTATTCTTGCTGGGATAATGCCACAGACAGAGAAGTCTGGTGGGCTACAGTCCACGGTGTCACAAAGAATCAGGTACGATTGAACAACCGAGTACACAAGCACGCATGTCAAGAGAGTGTGGGGATGGAACCGCAGAAAGGGGTGGGAAAAAGTCAGAGTTCAAAGATACTGACTGAAAAGAAAGAAAGAAAGTGAAGTCCTTCCGTCATGTCCGACTCTTTGCAACACCATGAACTGTAGCCCACCAGGCTCCTCTGTCCATGGGATTTTTCAGGCGAGGGTACTGGAGTGGGTTGCCATTTCCTTTTCCAGGGGATCATCCTAACCCAGGGATCGAACCTGGGTCTCCTGCACTGTAGGCAGATGCTATACCATCTGAGCCACCATGGGACCAAAAAGGAAACCAGTTAGCAAAAGTCTACAAGTGGCACACAGACATAGAGGACAGATTTATGGACATGGCACCGCGGGTGAGGGAGGAGAGGGTGAGATGTATGAAGAGAGGAACATGGAAACTTATGTTACACAGGGAACTCAAACTGGGGCTCTGTAACAACCTCGAGGGGTGGGATGGGGAGGGAGGTTCAAGAGGGAGGGAATATATGTATACATATGGCTGATTCATGTTGATGTTTGGCAGAAACCAACAGAATTCTGTGAAGCAATTATCCTTAAATTAAAATATGAATCAATTAAAAAATAAGTCTATCGGGGGAGACAAGGAAGAGGCTGGCAAAGCAAGAGCTGGGCCCAAGTTGCAGGGAGCAGTTGAATATTGTCATTGTTTCTCACCATCCTTTCTCTTCTTTTGAATTTTGTTATCTCTCCAGGTGATTGAGTGTAACCTGAGAGCTTCTCGATCCTTCCCCTTTGTTTCCAAGACACTTGGAATCGACTTCATTGATGTGGCCACTAAGGTGATGATTGGAGAGCACATTGATGAGAAACCCCTTCCAACACTGGAGCATCCCATAATTCCAGCCGACTATGTTGCAATTAAGGTATATTTTCAAAAATCTTAGTCATTTTTTTAAGTTCCAAAGGAATTAAAGGAATAATTTTTCATTAAAAAATGATCTTAGGACTTCCCTGGTAGTCCAGTGATTAAGAATCTGCCCTCCAATGCAGGGGATGTGGGTTTGATCTCACATGCCATGGGGCAAAAAAGACCCAGCTTAGCCAAAAGTAATTTTTAAAAATAATCTTGATACTTTATGAACCTTCTAACTAAAGTGCTAGACTAGGGATTTATAATGTTCGCTTTGAATAATGCAATGCAGTTTCTCTATAGGCAACTTTATGTGTACTCTTGTGCATTTCAAAAATTAAAAAAAAATATTTAGAATTACATAACTTTGAAACCAACTAGCTGAGTGACATAAACTACATTTATGAAGGTGATGCTTAATGCTGCCGGTTTAGTTGGTAAATAGAAATTCTGGATATAACTTTTAGGATAAGGCTTGAATTATGCCGAGGCTTTCAGGAATGCATGAGTCTTGTAAAAGTGTTACCTTGTGGTGTTACTTAAATTTTTATTGCCTTGACCACCTTTGCTTAGTTCCGATTTCTTTAGTGGTATAATTTTGTTGTAGCGGTACTGTGAGGGTAATGAAATTGATGGCACCTTTATGAAGAATGACCAGGAAAATGTAAGATTTGTTCACTAAATACAAACATGCCTTGGAGATATTGTGGGTTTGGTTCCAGACCACCACATTAATTCTACACTAATTTTTTGGCCTCTCAGTGCATATAAAAGCTATATTCACACTGTATTGTGGTTTGTTAAGTGTGCAATAGCATTATGTCTAAAGAAACAATGCACATACCTTAATCAAAAACTACTTTATTGCTCAAAAATACTAATTATCATCTGGGGCTTCAGTGAGTCAGAATCTTTTTTTCCAATAGTAATAATAATGAAAATGTTTGAAATACTGTAAGAACTACCAAAATGTGACACAGAGACACAGTGATTAAATGCTGTTGGAAAAAATGGTACCAAGAGACTTGGTTGATGTAGGGTTGCCATAATATACAAACCTTCAATTTTTTAAAAATTCATTATCTGCGAAGCACAATAAAACAAAGCATCATAAGACAAGAAATGCCTGTATATATTTGTATATTTCAAATAACTTAATAATAAATCCATTGTGCTCCTCTAGCTGCCTCAGTATGCCCATGAACAGAGTATTTATAATTATGACCTTTAACTACCTCACTGGACAGTATGAGGATTAGTGAGATATTATATAAACATATCTGAATTTTTTAGATAAAGTACACAATGAAATTAATTTATATTGTATAATATATTTATGTGATATTTACATATTCTGGGTGCCTTCAGAGCTTTCTGTTCTTATATATACTAGTGACCTCAACCATAATTGTGTTACAATTGAGACTCTGACTTCTGACTTTTACAGTGGAAGTTTTAAGTTGAAGCTGTAAATTAAAAAATATTTATTAATCTTATTTAACTTAATAATTTAGGATTCCCTGGATTTTACAGTACACTGAGGTAGAATGTCACTTCTTATTTTAGGGTAGCATTTTATTCCTGGATGCTATGACACAACACAAATTGTTAAATTTTCAATGGGACTATATATACATAGGGTTTTATTGTTTGAGACCAGTAAGTAGAAGGACCCCCAAAATATTTTTCCACTGGAGATTCTGAATACGAATTTCAAACTCATGTTTCTTTATTCTTAGACACAGGAATACACACACAAATATATACACACATGTGTCTGAAACAATTTCCAACTAGTAACAATACTGATGGATAGATGTGAATTTTTCAAAATGCACCGTCTTCTAGTTTACTTCTTTCCTAGTTATCCTTGTACATTAATCTTGATTTTTTTGTCAAATTACTTTTTCATAGTCAATCTTAATATTGTCCTAGTGAGGTGGGTAGATATCAATGGTTGAGGTAGAGAGAGGCTGGAAGGCAGGAATATAATGTAATAATGACTAAGATGACCCAGTGAAATAACTCCAAGCTAGAATTAATTCCCATAATGACTTAGAGGCATGCCCGAATCAAAGAAGGAATAGTCTAGGCTGGATAAATAGATATATGGAAGAAACAAAAATTTGATTCTTAGTGAACTGCATTGATAAAATAAATGGAAAGAAAGCACTCCTATCTATGTTCTAGTTCATATGAAAGTTCTGGGCAAAAGTATTTCCAAGAAGAATATTTTTCAAAGCTTTTTAAGAGGTGTCAACAACAGCTTAATGTCTCAGAAGTCAGCTTGCAGACAGACATTTCTGGCAAGGTGGCTTGTTGTAAGTCCAAATGATCAGAACAAGAAGAAGAATGTTTCAAAAGCCTACCAAGGAAAAAGTGTTTGAACTCTGTGTCTGGGGAGATCAATGCCCAGTAGACTTTGTTTGAAATCACTCCAGTAAGAATATGTGTAGGCTAGATCAGAAACATTGGCTTAGACTGGTCACTGGGGCCCTATTTACAGAAATAAATTGTGATTATTTAACCCAATTTTGGGCCAAAAGCTCAAGAAATTCTTGGAACACAGGTTTAAAGCTATTTTTCAAGTCAGTTGCTTGGACCAAAGATGTTTCTTTATGTGTCTACCATAGCCTAAATGAATCCTATGAGAAATGATTCACTAAATATAATTATCCTCCTTTATTCTTGTTATACCCTTCTTTCACATATTTTTCCTACCCGTTATTTTGATAGGCTCCAATGTTTTCCTGGCCCCGGTTGAGAGATGCTGACCCCATTCTACGATGTGAGATGGCTTCCACTGGAGAGGTAACTAGTTAATGATCCATGAACACTTTCATTAAATCTACTTTGAAGTCTATGGCTTTATGATCAGAATATAGTAAAGTAATTTAGTAAGTAGTAAGCAGGACACTTCTTTTGTGATCAGAATAAGTCTGAAATGGCCTGGGAATTTTGAGCTAAGAAAAAAATCCTTGAGTTTTGTAGCCCAGAGTCTAAATTCTCACTTATAGTTCAACAGTTGGCTATATTGTCTGTGTGTTTCATTCATTTTCACGTTACAAATTGGGAGCATCTTTCAAATATTTCTTTAGATGTCTAGGTGAATACCTTCCAGGTCTTTTTATTTTAAGATTCTCAGGTCTCTCTGTAAAGCACCTCTCATCCCCTCTAATTTGCCTTGCTATTGTGAAATTAGATCATTGAGCTTTTAATAGCAACATGTAGAATGAATGTACAACAGTAGAAAGATAATGGGGCCATCATACGGTGGGATCTGCAGATATATGCAAAGTCCCAGAACCACTGTTTTTCGAAGCAACTGTAGCCGCCTGGAGATTATCTAAAAACTATAATGAGACTGACCACTGGATGTCCCTCTTCACTTGTGTTGGAGCCTTTGTCAGCTGGAGGTTTCTTTAAGAATGTGAAATGTGTTTCTTGTAGAAAGCTGTCAGATTCCAGAGAGTTCCCTACGTGTCAGTGTCAGGACATTGTATGAATCACCTAGCCCTTGACAGACTTACTGTACACAACCTTCAGATTCTCATCAGTGCACACCAGAGTGGCAACATCAGACTGGGAGGCATCATTGTTTCCTCTTGGTGTTGAGGAAAACCTGAAAGGGGAAAAGACTTAATTGCAACAAATATGTGATGTTTTATATGGTTGCCTGGTTACAAGCAAAATCTGTGATGAGAAGCCAAGTGAGGCAGCAAGGGAGGCAGTGAGGAATAAATGGCTATCTTGTTTGTATTTGGACTGATGATTGCCTTCTCTTAGTATCTTTGCTGCTTCTGTTAATTTAATAGACGAGAAAACCTAACTTGAAGACAAGGGACGTAACGCTGAATTTCTCTGCCGTTTAAGGAGATCCCCTGATGTTCATCTTGATCCCATGGTCACTCAGTAGCAGGGCTGTTTTCAGCTAGCCTAGGATTCAGATCAGGGTGAGATCTGCTTTCCTTAATGCTGTTTTCTCTGCTGTGGCAAATCTGTTTTCAGAACCTGTGTCCATTCTGCCTCCAGACATACATTATTGGAACTGTTGAAATACGAACATATGAGAGAATTAGAAATTCAGCCCTCTCCTTCCTCGTATCTGTTTTAGAAGTACAGAGAGAGAATTCCTCTTCCTTTATTAGAGTCATATTTCCAAGTGTCACTTAGTGTGATGTTACAAGTTCTATTTTATTACTGAAATCAGAATAATAATTCTAGCTCAGTGAAATCTCAGTTATGCTCCAGAGACATTTTCAGTGTTAAAATGGCTTGTTGTGGGATTAAATAAAACTTTAGCTTTCCTAATGATGAGGTGGGGATGATAGTCTTAATCTTTGTGCTCAGTTGTGTCTGACTCTCTGTGACCCATGGACTGTAGCCCACCAGGCTCTTCTGTCCATGGGATTTTATAGATGAGAATACTGGAGTGGTTTTCCATTCCCTTCTCTAGGGAATCTTCCCAACCCAGGGGTTGAATCCATGTTTCTTGCATCTTCTGCATTGGCAGGCGGGTTCTTTACTATTAGCACCTCCTTAACTACTTTCTGTTTTTGTTTTTTTTTTTGTAGAAAACTGCTGAAACCTTGTGTTTGTATATGTACTTAAAATGAAATTGCCTAGGTTCTTTCAGTAGGGTTTGGGTCCCATTAACTTAGGTTGACATTCCTTAAGTTGGTTAGCCAGTACTTGAACACAGAAAATGTTTACTGTGGTGTAAAAAGCAGCAGGTCCTAGTGGTCCACTGAAAATCATAGTCATGAGAACTTTCCTTTGACAGTAAAGGAGTCACTTGCTTAAAGAATGAATTTAGCCGTCAGTGTTATTTACTCTAATGGTGATTCTGTACCTTTGTCAAATAATGATGTACATGGCAAGGCTTACTTCCATCATACTCAGATTAACTCCTTATTCTATAGTTAGGGTAGCTAATCAACTTGTAGTTATATTGTAGTGCTATTACCCTACAGGAAGGCTCTGTATATCCCAACACTATATTAATTTGAATTTTTCTTTTTTTTTTTTTTACTTTGGGCTGTAGTATTAAGAACTGCTAGCAAGGTATATTGCCTCATTTTATGAAGGTAATAATAATGAAGAAGTTCCTTTGAGATTTTCACAGATTTACTGAATTTTTCAGAAGGCTTTCCCATGTGTATGAAATAACTCCTAACCAATTGATTAGCAGTTACGCATTTGTGCTACTGACCCATGAATTCATGCATTGTTGCATAGTATACATACATATACTATTATTTAAACATTAAGTCATATTAACATTTGGCAGCTCACCATATTATGGGCCAGAAGCTGTAATTTGTATCCAAATATCTCACAGTAGAATCCAGTTATGTTGTTCCATGGAGTGTTGTTGGATGGAGAAAGAATTGCTTATTCATTCATTATGTTTAATTAAAAACATAAGATACATCTGCCCTAGCCAGACTTTTAATCCCTAGATTCAGACTGCATGGTCTTTGGGCAACTCAATAAAATCTAGCGTAGGAATCTATGACTTCATTTGTGGTTCTTTTTTGGTAGGGTTGGGTGACTGTCATTTGCTTCCTTTTACTTTATTTTTTTTCATTTCTTCTAAACAGGTGGCTTGCTTTGGTGAAGGTATTCATACAGCTTTCCTAAAGGCAATGCTTTCCACAGGATTTAAGCTACCCCAGAAAGGCATCCTGATTGGAATTCAGGTAGGTAGTGTGTGCTTGTGTGCATGACTGTGGACACGTGCTGGGAGCTGGTAGGGTAAGTGACCTTAATGGTGCTAGAGAAGAGGGGAAATATTTTTAAAATTCCACTAAAAAGCCAGCAAATTTGAGCAATAATGGAAATTTTTTTATCTGTATGTTCCTTGACTTTTTGCCTTTTTCTGTTGTAGCAGCCAATACAAATAAGTGAATAAGCTAAAAAAAAGAAAGAAAAAAAGCTCTAGTACCTTTAAAAGGACTCCGTTCTTTCCCTTGGTTACACCTTTTCTACATGGCTTACTCTTAGTACTGTCTCCTTGGCCTCTGAATATAAGCTTTCCATTAAGTTGGTCTCACAGCTTCTTTCTGTGACTGTGTCTAGCATTTTCTCTTGACTTTCCCCTTTGCCAGCTCATTCATGTCTATCCACTCTCCCATTTCAAACTATCATCTTTAAGTCTTTATCCTCAGCCATCCTCTGTTTCCAGCAGTTTGCTGGACACCTCCATCTAGATGTCTCAAAACCAACATATCCCAAACTGAAATGAATATTACCCCCTCCAAACCTCTGTTCTTTCCTTCATTACATTCATTCATTCACATTTCAATTTCTAAATATCAAAGATTCAGAGTTGAAGAAGACATGGGCATTATCTGAGAAATTTTCTTAACATAATTAAAAGTTCTCCATGACTGACTGAAAGTTCTTAAAGGGCAGTGGCCTAATGGGCTTAAGAAAGTCAGCCCATCCCACAGTGTACTGTGGAAGTTCTTGAAATATTATTACCTAGTAAACCTTCTAAGTCAAAGCAGGGTGTAGTAATTGTAAGTGAATATCTTCATATGATGAAAAGGATATCACTGGTTTATTATTGCAAGTCAACTGTAAATCTTAGGGCAAAATGGGAGCCAGGAAACTCTTATTACTCTTTGGAATAATTATTGCAAGAATATACAAACTATTTGTTTATAAAGTTTCTAAAAAATACTAGATGTTTCTCAACTGATATTTCACTTTCATTGGAGGTTAGCAATCCCTGGGCCTATAAAAACAATAGATGGTCTGATCTATCACCCCTGCCATTCTTTCAATCAGTTCAAACCCTGCACGGTTCTGTACATGTCAATAAAATTATGATTAGAATAATGCCAGGTATTTTCAAGTAGTGGGTTGTTATTATAGATGCTGTTGCAGTAGGGTGCCCTAGTATCAGCAAATTAGACTCTGGAGACTGGATGGGTGGCTTTGGAGAAGTTTCTGCAAAGATTAACTTGGGATTTTGCTTCATAAAGGTGCCAGAAGGGCGATGGAGAACAGTTAGAACAGAGGCTAACAAGATGACTTGCAATTGTGAAGCTTAATGGCAGTTGAGAGACACATCACACCATATGAGAGACTCATCACATTATAATGGTATTAAGTATTATTAAGTCACAAGTATGAGAGTATTTGTCCAGCTTCCAGTTATGGCTTAAAGTTTAATGTGAGACCTGGGGGCATTCAGAGGAGACCATGCCCTTAGTCCCTGTCCTCACAACTAATCATAATAGTGCTAACATTTTAAAATACCACTCTAAGAAGGCAGTGATGTATAAAATTGTGCCTTGTTTGGTTCCAGTGCTGCGGGGAAATATAAAGCAAAAATTAATTTGATCCCTATGAAGTACTGGTATGATTTTGGCAACAGTGAACAGAATTTTTGCTTTGTAGGGAAAGAAGGAAGTTCATAGGGAAAAGAGACTTCTAAAAGCAATGTTCTACCTTTCAGTTTATTCTTTTTTAAAGAAATCAATGTTCTATCAGCTACATGAATTTTTGCAAAGAACTTTGTTCCTGTGCATGCGTGCATAATATTAGGAATTTAAATATATACATATTTTAATTACAGAGCTTAAAATATATTCAAGGAAATATTTAATAAACTAAACTGACATTTAATAAAATACTTGCAGCTGTGGTAAAATTAATCATCAAGATTCTAAATCTCTAGAGATAGGTAAGAACCATTTTCTAACCTACTCTATATGGGAAGCAAAGAAAAGCTGCCATCATCAATAGTCAGTGTATAATCTCTTCATTACTATATGGAAGATTTTAATTTGTAGTGATTTTTTTCAAATGTATAGTCATAAATTTGACTGAACAATACGATAGAATGTGCTAATCAGAGATAGCTAACTCACTGGGCATCTTAGTTAGAATGGGATAAACCTAAACTTCGTAGCAACTGTGAATAAAGTAATTAGAATCTATGGCAAGAATATACAATGGATTAAAGACAATCTCTTTAACAAGTGGTGCTGGGAAAACTGGTCAACCACTTGTAAAAGAATGAAACTAGAGCACTTTCTAACACCATACACAAAAATAAACTCAAAATAGATTAAAGATCTAAACGTAAGACCAGAAACTATAAAACTCCTAGAGGAGAACATAGGCAAAATACTCTCTGACATACATCACAGCAGGATCCTCTATGACTCATCTCCCAGAATATTGGAAATAAAAGCAAGAATAAACAAATGGGACCAATTAAACTTAAAAGCTTCTGCACAACAAAGGAAACTATAAGCAAGGTGAAAAGACAGCCTTCAGAATGGGAGAAAATAATAGCAAATGTAGCAACAGACAAACAACTAATCTCAAAAATATACAAGCAACTCCTACAGCTCAATTCCAGAAAAATAAATGACCCAATCAAAAAATGGGCCAAAGAACTAAATAGGCATTTCTCCAAAGAAGACATACAGATGGCTAACAAACACATGAAAAGATGCTCAACATCACTCATTATCAGAGAAATGCAAATAAAAACCACGATGAGGTACCATTTCACGCCAGTCAGAATGGCTGCGATCCAAAAGTCTACAAGCAATAAATGCTGGAGAGGGTGTGGAGAAAAGGGAACCCTCTTACACTGTTGGTGGGAATGCAAACTAGTACAGCCACTATGGAGAACAGTGTGGAGATTTCTTAAAAAACTGGAAATAGAACTGCCTTATGATCCAGCAATCCTACTGCTAGGCATACATACTGAGGACACCAGAAGGGAAAGAGACACGTGTACCCCAATGTTCATCGCAGCACTGTTTATAATAGCCAGGACATGGAAGCAACCTAGATGCCCATCAGCAGATGAATGGATAAGAAAGCAGTGGTACATATACACAATGGAGTATTACTCAGCCATTAAAAAGAATTCATTTGAATCAGTTCTAATGAGGTGGATGAAACTGGAGCCTATTATACAGAGTGAAGTAAGCCAGAAAGAAAAACACCAATGCAGTATACTGACGCATATATATGGAATTTAGAAAGATGGTAACAGTAACCCTGTATACTAGACAGCAAAAGAGACACTGATGTATAGAACAGTCTTTTGGACTCTGTGGGAGAGAGAGAAGGTGGGATGATTTGGGAGAATGGCATTGAAACATGTAAAATATCATGTAAGAAACGAGTTGCCAGTCCAGGTTCAATGCACGATACTGGATGCTTGGGGCTGGTGCACTGGGACGACCCAGAGGGATGGTATGGGGAGGGAGGAGGGAGGAGGGAGGAGGGTTCAGGATGGGGAACACATGTATACCTGTGGCAGATTCATTTTGATATATGGCAAAACCAATACAATATTGTAAAGTTAAATAAAATAAAATTTAAAAAAAATCATCTTAACACGATTTCACTTAGCCAGAAGAATTCATATAAACTAATTCAAAAAACCTTCTTTTCTCTTCATCACCCCCTCATGAGGCAGCTGCTGTTATGAGTAAAGGATTTAATTGAAGAAATCTTAACTCTGATTTTTCACAACAGGTTGCAAGAGAAAACTAGGGGGAAAAGAGAACTATGGAGGAAAGGCAAAAGTGACTCTGATACAGGAAATATTTTTTTTATTGTTGGTTTTTTAACACGTATTTTAAGTAGCAGTTTATCACTAGCAAGTATCAACCACTTTTCAACATTTAATAAATAGATTGTGTGTGTGTATGTGTATGTGAGTGTATATACACTCTTGTTAGTTATATTAATTTTCCTAATTTTTCTTTCTCTTCTCTTTCTTATCCTACTCCTTTATGCACATAGACTGCTTCTGTCCATTCACTATTAATCCTATGGTCAAATTACCTGGGAAATTTGAAATATTTTGATAACATCGATCTTGCATAACTAGGATTTAGGGGGAAAAATCAAGATTTGGGTTTTATCAAAGGATTCTTGTCAACTTAACTATTATAGGCACTGTGTGTCTACCAAGAGCCTTTTAAAGCAAAGATCCTAATATAAGAAAGGCATAATGTAGGTTTATGTGGCAACAAAATCATCTTTGCTTTTCGTGCAATATTTCCAGCCTCTTTTCATCCCATCAGGATTTATTTAGTTTCTATGAGTGGGCAATCTGCCTTGTCTTGAAGTTTTCTGGAACACTCTTCAACAATAAATGATTTACTCTAGAGCAGATCAAGAGCCCTTCCTGTTTTTCGCCCTCTGATTGGGCTATTCAGTGATGCTCGTAGAGAGCCCCCCTCCTGACGTCTGTGCTTCAGCATGGCTCAGAAACACAAAGCAAGCATTTTATTTGAAAAAGACAACTCCAAGTGACATGAATAACCTTTTATCTTCTATACAGAATCATTATGAACAACCATAGAGTTGTCAATCCTGACATCCCTGTAGAGTCCACAGACATCACACCATCTTAACTTGGCTTTCGGTTCTGTAGCCAGAATTTGGATTAATGTGAAATGATAATTGGAGGAAATATATATACATATATATATTTTTTTCACTTTTAAAGGACTTTCTTTCTTACAAATGTTTTCCAGGAAATAAATCAGCTTGTACTTTTCACCTTTAGTAACAAATGGTTTCTTACCCAGGTATTTTCATTCAGCTATTAAATCTGGGGCTACTCAGATGCAAGCTGACAGCTGTAATTTCTTTTTGTAGAGAGGCTATTTTATGTGTCACAAGTGTTCAATACATGTTTGATAGAAGTTTATAATGTGACTATGAAAGCCAACACCCCAGACCGGAAGGCAGAGTAGTTCCTTGGCTGGAAACTGCCAATACTGTCATGTCGAATATTTATCTTTTCCACTTGGGGGACAGCACTGAAACAGCTCCATAATGAGGTTCTGACTGGTGTCTGCAGGACTTAGAGGACTTGCTGACTTATTTTACTTTAAAATGGAAAAGAAAAAAAAATTATAGTCTAGTACTCCTTCCTCAACCTTTTTCATAGTGTCTTTGGTCAAGGTTAATGCATCTTCACCTTGAATTGCAAAATGAATGAAGGGTAGTCCTCTTATCCCCTCTTCCTTCCTATTCCTAAATGTAAACGTGCACCAGAATCACTGGAGGGTTTGTTAAACTGCAGATCCCTGGGACTCACTCCCAGAGTTCCTGATTCTATAGATCTAGAGGTAAGGTCCAAGTTTTTATCATTTAAGCAAATTCCCAGGCAATGTTGATTCTCTGGAGGCCACATCTTGAGAACTATTATACCTGTGAAATGGTATTTTAGAAAATCGATGCAATGTTATGTTATCACATGGCCATATATTATTAGTGACTTTTTGCTAGGGGGAAATGTAAGAGATTGAGATTAGTACCTGATTAATGTATCAATGGCTCAAAAAGTGTTGGTTACCTTTATGGTGAGCTTCCTGTGTGCTTTGATGCCTCCTTGTGTTTGTTGTGTGTTTAGCAGAGGTTCACAAGGTAATGTTCCATTTTAGGTGTGCTTGATGAAATTCAGAGGTTTATTTAGAATATTTCACATGTATTTGCTATATTTCAAGAAATCTAAAACACCAAGAAAACCTAAAATGCCATTTAATTCAGTCCCTTGCTTTCTAAGCAGAATTAAATGAGTAAAAGATTGTCCTAATCTTCTGCTTAATCTATTCTTAAAGAGACTGCCACAAAACTCATTAAATTACCTTAATGTTTTGAATTACTCTCTGATTTTATACTTATTTAATTTTATATCTAGCCATGAACTTCTTGCATCTAAGCCCGTTTCTTCCTGTTGGGTCCTAAGTGGGAATGAAAAGCTACTGCCTTGGGCATGGTTACAATTTGTGTTCTAGAAGGCTGTCATGAATAACCCCTGAGCCTGCTTTAGCTGAGATTCATTCTGTTGCATTTATCTTTTCTATTTGCCAATAGTTTCTTCTCATAAAATTGCAGTCCTGGGATTGAGAGGGCCAGATTCTGAAAGAATTTTATATTTGAACATAGTTTTGGGGTCTCTACCTAGGATTTAGATCTTTTCTCAAAAAGCCTCTACAAGTAAGTATTAGGAAGTTTTGTGGGCTGAACATTATCAAAATTGTGCAAGGATCTGGATGTTTTATCACAATTTTTAGTTTCTCTGAAACTGAAATAAGATCATATCCATGACTTTTCTCAACCATTACTAATATAATTTCTAATAGATTATAAAATATTTTCTAAAGTAACCAAATTATATCATCTGTTTACAAACTTTTGTAAATAGTTCAAAAAATGTGAAAATTTCTCATTTGAAGCAGAATGGATATGTTTTTAACACTGTACAATTTTGCATATTTGTTTAGCTCGATTACTCAGACATTCATGTTAATGGGGTCAAGGTCAGAAGTAGACGATTGGGTAGGCTACTGAGCTTGTTTTCTTCCACCCTGATCTCTGTATTGCAAATATGTGCTTTTGGTCACAGGAAGGAAGTGTGTTCAGAATTAAGGAACCCTGATGTAGACAGGCAGTCCAGGAAAGGCAGGACCCAGAAATTGAATGGGTCCAGCTGGGGTTTTCAGAAGAGCACACAATTCTAAGAAAATATCTGAACAGCAAGATTGAATATTAAGGAGCCTGGTGGGAAGGAAAACATATGAGGATGATACTGGTTGGTGTTCTAAGTGTGACAGCCAGTAGAGGAACCCAGGCTTCAGAGCTAGAGTGCAGGGACAGTAATATAGCCTCTGTGAGGCTGAAAAAACAATTATTTTAATAATAATATTTAATTATTACTATTAATGAGCCAGCAATTGTGTTAAATTGGCAGCTTCCCAGGTGGCTCGGTGGTAGATAATCCATCTGCCAATGCAGGAAATGCGGGTTCGATCGATCCGTGAGTTGGGAAGATCCCCTTCCTAAGGAGGAAATGGCAATCTGCTCCAATGTTCTTGCCTGGAGAATCCCATGGACAGAGAAGCCTGGAGGGCTACATTCCATGGGGTTGAAAAGAATTGGACACAACTGAGTAATTGAGCATGATCACTGTACTAACGCTTACGGCGGACTTCACTCATTGAATACTCACAGGGACCCGCTGACATTTTGTTGTTCAGTCGCTCAGTTGTGTCTGACTTTTTGTAACCCCGTGGACTGCAGTATACTGGGCTTCCCTGTCCTTCACCATCTCCAAGAGTTTACTCAGACTCATGTCCATTGAGTTGATGATGCCATCCAACCATCTTATCATCTGTACTATTATTCCTACTTATCACAGAGAGGTTAAGTAAGTTGGTCAAGGTCACACAATTTATTGTGGACCATCAAGAAGTAGATACACTAATATCGGAGTCACTGTTTTATAAATGAGGAAGTGGAGGCTCAAAGACATTGACTTTTCATACAAATGCATGGTATAGACAGAATGAAATGCAGCTTAGTGACTCCAGAGTCCATTCTTTTACTCTTTGCTTTAGAGTAAATGCCCAACTGAGTTCCAAATGATTGACTTGTAGGGAACTTTGCATGAATTGCTAGGTCAAGGCCTAGGAATTGAAGTGCAGTCCAAACTTAGAATTCAGCAATTAGAACAGGTTGAAAGGCAGAACATCCAAAGAGGCTGATGTGGCACTGAGCACCTAAGAGAGATGACTTTAAATTCTCTCTAACCAGGAAAATGATCCATCCAGAAGTAAATCCAGGGGTAAATCTGACTCTATACTCAGACACTCAGTAGATTAAGCAATGAGTAAAGGAATTTGAGGTGTAAAAAGTAAGACAGTAGAAAGCAAGACAATGTGGATGGAATTTCATCTATATCAGAAAATAAGTAAGAGTTTATAGTCACGCTAGTAGGATGAAACTTGTCATCTTTGAATATAAAGCACCAGGCAACACATAGCATTTCCTTTTATGACATAACAGAATGCTGTATTGCATTACTAAATTAATAACGTGTATCTAGAAAGTGAATTTTGTTAAATTCCTTTAATTTCAGCAATCATTCCGTCCACAATTCCTTGGTGTGGCTGAACAATTACACAATGAAGGCTTCAAGGTATGTGATATTATTTTTCTTAATTGCTTTCTGTCAGCAATCTATCCACAAAAAAGAGTATTGAAGAATATTGGGGAATAAAATCATGCAAGATATGACCTCTCCATTTGAAAACTATGACTAACTTTATAATTTCAAAGCTTCGATGAAATAAACTAATTAGAAAGACTAGTTTTAAGTTTTAGCACAATTACCACAAACTTACTAAATTTGCTGGCTAAAAACCTAGAGAGTTTTCCTAACACAGAACTGGGATAAACTTTAAATGCATTTCCATATATTTTCCCTTTTCCTGTTTCCATATGAAGTCATAGTTTCCAACAGTTACAGGCGAAACTTCTTTGCCATGAATATCTGCACACAAAGCCTGGTTCTGTAAAACAGAATGAGTCCCAAGGCTCAGGGTGGGCCTGTGGTCATGAGGCTTTATTGGTCTGATAACTGAATTTTCAGTCACCAATAACTCTTTTTCTCTCCTACAAAAGCAGTTACAGTTGAGGTTATTAATTTTTTTTCTTACTGCAAATATTTAAAAAATATTTAAAATGCCTATTACTCTAGATTCTGTCTTAATCTCTATTTCTGACATCATTTTGCATCTCATATTCACCATTTTTTCCTGCTCTATGTTTTAAATGACTCAAATGTCCTAATGGGTCCCTTTGCTTCATGAAAGCTTTTCCCTGATACAGTAACTGACTTTTTAAAAAATTTTAAATGCAGCTCTTTGCCACGGAAGCCACATCAGACTGGCTCAATGCCAACAATGTACCTGCTACCCCAGTGGCATGGCCATCTCAAGAAGGACAGAATCCCAGCCTCTCACCCATCAGAAAGTAAGAACTGGGCAGGTTATTCTGAGATAACAAAATAGATGGAGAATTAGCTTTGGGAACTAGTATGATATAAATATGAGGTTTGCCAGGTGGCTCAGTGGCAAAGAATCCACCTGCCAGTGCAAGAGGCCGTAGAGACACTTGTTCTATCCCTGGGTCAGGAAGATCCCTTGGAAGAGGAAACAGCAAGCCAATCTGGTATTCTTGCCTGGAAAATCCCATGGACAGAGAAGCCTGGCGGGCTACAGTTCGTGGGGTCACAAAGAGTCAGACACGACTGAGCAACTGAGTATGCACACACGCATGCTATAAATATATCACCTTACCCTATTGCAAGTCTTCTAAAACTCTTTTCAGTTAACCAATTTAAAACAAGGAAATTTGTGCATGATGGTAAGCTTCCTTCTCATGAACTTTGCTGTTATTGTAACACATAATGCCGTATATGTACATGGAGATATGTAGCATCTTCCAACTATTTCCAAGTAAATGTCCATTCCTTTGATGGACAGCAACCAAGATCTCAGTGATGAGAATCATGGGCCCAAAGAAAGTAATGCAGCGCTTTGTGTTTTATGTCAACTTGCATTGTGTATATATGTGTATATCAAGTGTAAGATTAACCAGCTGCGTTTCACTGAGGTTGTGTACCAATGAAACCATCAATTTATTGAGAACTTGCTACTTGAAGGGCACCATGGGGAGAGATATGATAATGTCACCTATTAGATTACCTGATTTGCCATTCTTTGATCAGGTTTGTTATTGTGCCTTAGGCTATTTCTTCCTCTGGTTTTGTAAGACATTTATTTCAGCACACCACCTGACCCTTCAGGAACACTGACACATTAGCACATACAGAACTATGTGGTGTAGGCACCTAGGAGAGAATTCTCAGTTGCTCCAGGATGTTACAGCCTACTGGATGGCTAAGTCCTAACAAACAGTATATGATATACTATCTGTTAGGGCTCTTGAGAAAGTAACCTACAAATCATTATCAAATTAATAAAAGAAGGCAAATTTTTCCAATGATGCTAGAAGCCTTTCTTTGTTGTCTAGTAGATCAGTTGCGTCCGACTCTTTGTGACCCCATGGGCTGTAGGCCGCCAGGCTCCTCTGTCCAATGGGATTTTCCAGGCAAGGATACTGGAGTGGGTTGCTACTTCCTTTTCCAGGGGATCTTCCCAACCCAGGGATCAAACCTGTGTCTTGTGTCTCCTGTACTGGCAGGTGGTTCTTTACTACTGAGCCACAAGTGAAGCCCAGAGGCCCTTCTTAGGGCTTTGTAAAACAAGAATTAGTTCTGCTTCCTGCTCTTGACATTTAAATATCTCCTAATGTTTATCACAGCCCAGCAACAGAATGTGAAGTGGTTTAATTCAAAATTAGGCAGTTATTTCATAACATCAGCTGAGACACTAGGAAGCAGGCAGTGAAGTAAAGTTGATCTGAAGTGGGTGTGAGGGGTGGGGAGTGGAATGGCCTTCAATGCTGGAAGAACCACCTCCTTGTAAAATAAGTAACTGTCTCTCAAATTACCAATTCTTGCTATCAGTAGCATTTTAAAGATAAAACATATATTTCCATTTGATTAGTTAGACATTCAACAGCATTCTTTCAAGAACACAATAAAAATATTATAGCCCCCAAATGTGTATAGTTTGAAAATCTACTTAGGAATAAAGGAGGGCAGGTGTCAGTCAATTCAGTACGCCATTGACTTGAATGATTTTGAGACTAATTTACATTAGTAGTTTGAAAATGAATTATAAAATATACATCGTCACCTGCAAACTTGTATTTGTTTATTTCTCCAGATTGATTAGAGATGGCAGCATTGACCTGGTGATTAACCTCCCCAATAACAACACTAAATTTGTCCACGATAATTATGTGATTCGGAGGACAGCTGTTGACAGTGGAATTGCTCTCCTCACTAATTTCCAGGTATGTTCTTTTCCTCAAACATAGTCCACACGAGGGTCTTTATTTCTGTGCCCCTCTTGAGAGTACACATCTCTCTTCTCTCTTTCTTGTAACTTTCAGAAAGCAGAAGAATTTCTAAATAGAATCTAAATTAATGGTCTATTATGATAGGTCATGGCCTGAGACAGTTGGTGATCAAGGAGTTGAGATAACCAGAAGCCATGGATAACCATGGTTCTCTCATTACACATACAAATATCCTCTAAATAAAAAGTGTGGTATGGCACGTAATAAAGATATGCAATTTTATTCTATTGTGTCTAAATGAAAGGCACCGCATAAAAGCAACAGGTTAATGGTAATTGAAAATGCAGATATAGTACAAGCACTTGTCCAGTCCACAGGAAATGATTACCGAAGGCATGTTCTCTTCTACTTGAACATGACCCAACAAATTTATCACTTGGAGAACTGTTTGTCAAGACCCTATACATTTCTGGCCATTGTATTTTTTTCTCCCTGAGTTAGTTTTAATTTCTGTGAATGGTGGGGGGAAATAAGCTTATTCACGTTGAGGTCTGAGATACTGGAGAAAGTCCCCATTAAATAAAAATGTTTGTGTCTTTCATCCCATACCCCTTTGAAAATCAGGAACAGAAACTGTGATTTTTTGCTCCTGCTTCATTGAACATTCACTTTCATTTCATGTGTGTTGCTAAGATTCCTACCCTCATATTTTCAGGTGACCAAACTTTTTGCTGAAGCTGTGAAGAAAGCTCGCAATGTGGACTCCAAGAGTCTCTTCCACTACAGGCAGTACAGAGCTGGGAAAGAACTATAGAGAAATAGAGACTCGCTGTCTCCATTCTTAAATCAACCTAAGCCACTCTTTATCTAAAGGAACTGATTTGCAGCTTTCTTTTCTAGAGACAAATATTGATACCAAACTTTATTTCAGTATACTTAGGTGTGCCTTAATATTCTTTCTTTCACAATTAAATTGTTGTCAGTCACCTTTTAAAAATTTTAGAGAGGCCTCCCTAAGTAACTGTTCTTCATGAGAGCCTTCACTTATTAATGCCTTATTTTTGGTGGGCCAAGGTTATCTACGTGCTTCTTTGCAGCTAACATTGTATAGTGCTGATTAATGATGATCAAGGTAGAAAAAATTGCTGCTCTGTCTTCTGAACTCTTTCTGTATATCCTTTACAGACACTATTGTCGTTTTTAAGCAGCATCTGCCATACTCAGGACACTTTCACATAACAAGGCAGAATACTCTAAAAATGGTTCAAATGAAATATGGATTTAATTTAAGAACTCCTCCATCGTGATGTCTGTGTATTGTTGCTTTTCAATAATCATTCTGTCTGGCTTATACAGGAATATCATCATCCCCTCCCACAGAGCTGAAATTGAGAAGTGTAGCAGAGGTCTTTAAAGTATGGATTTATTAAAAGGATACTGGTTTGCAATTTGGTGTTTTGTAGTATGTCAGCAGATGGTAGATACCACTGAGGTTTGGTTCTTGTTTCTCTTTGGATTTTTAACCTGAGCCAAGTGAGATCTTCAGATTTATGCCATCTCTGCCACCCTCCTCCTTTCTGCCCACTTTGGAGTAACTTGGAAATTATGTTCATTCCCTTCAGAGTACAGAGTCCGTTGATCTACTGAGTCCCCTGATGCAATGTTAAGTTTTGTCCATTTTAGGCACAAAGTCCTTGTTCCTTCTCCATACAAGAAAAATCTTTCCTACAGGGCAGCCTTTGTCACTTTTAAACTTTTTGTGTTATTACAAGTCTCTAATTGTGAACTTTTAAATAAAATACTATTGAGAGAGAAGACAGTGGTATTCTTGCATTTATTTATTCATTTATCTTTACATTGATCCACAAAATCTGTTCATTTCTCTGATGAAACAAGGCTTGGTACCAGGATTATATCTTTTTTATTCTTTTTTCCACACAAAGCCCTATAGGGTATGAGCAAATTAATAATACAAATAATGAAGCTTAAGCTGTTAATTTCTCTTTTTTTCCTCCTCCCATCCCTTGCTTATAAATCTCATTAAAAATTCATTCTCTTGTTACATGGTTATATACTACCTTTGTCTGCAGCCTTTCTTTTTTTAATATTTATGTGTCTGCATTAGGTCTCAATTGCAACATGCAGAATCTTCGTCGTGTCACGTGAGATCTTTTGTTGCAGAGCACAGATTCTCTAGTTATGGCACACGGGCTCCAAGTTGCGTGAGCTTCAGGAGTTGTGGTGCACTGGCTTAGTTGCTCCATAGCATATGGGCTCTTAGTTTCCCTTTCAGAGATCAAATCCACGTCCCCTGCATTGGCAGGCAGACTCTTAACCCCTGGACCAGTACGTCATGCCCAGATTCTTTCAAATATATAGCTAAAATCACATACTGACCAAAGATTTCCATACATATATAATAAACTAAGCTTAAAAAAATGTCTTGTCTAACACAGAGAAAAGTATTTGAAGGCAATCAGAGGCTGATCCATATTGTCTGATAGACAGTATCAAGGGCTGCAGTGACACCATAGCTAGCCTAGAAATACCACCTAAGATGTGGATTTGTAAAGTTTCTAAGATAATGAGGACAACATGACTTTTATCCCTTCCCTTGATGTAGATCTACACAAAGTCTTTCAGAATTGATTTTATCTTATTTCTCTCTTTTTATGGCCTTGGTTGAGACCTTCATTACTTCTTCCTCACAAGATCATGGCAATGCACTCCCTGATCATCCATGCATTTTCCTGAAAATATTTAATGAGTTTATAAAAGTTTTAGTGTATAATATACTATGATCTCTCCTACACTGACTAGTCTAGTACTTTTCTTATGCTGTATTACTTTGCTCCATCATATCATGAGCACCAGCATAATAAGTAACTATTGGTAACATTATGGAGTACCTGCTATTCCTCAGGTAGTTCTAAGTCCTTTATATGAGTTAACCCATTTAACCCTCAAAATATCCCTATGAGTAGGTGCTATCATCTCCACATTGCAGATCAGTTCAGTTCAGTTCAGTCGCTCAGTTGTGTCCAACTCTTTTCGACCCCATGAATCACAGCACGCCAGGCCTCCCTGTCCATCACCAACTCCTGGAGTTCACTCAGACTCATCCAGCCATCTCATCCTCTGTCTTCCCCTTTTCCTCCTGCCCCCAATTCCTCCCAGCATCAGAGTCTTTTCCAATGAGTCAACTCTTCGCATGAGGTGGCCAAAGTACTGGAGTTTCAGCTTTAGCATCATTCCCTCCAAAGAAATCCCAGGGCTGATGTCCTTCAGAATGGACTGGTTGGATCTCCTTGCAGTCCAAGGGACTCTCAAGAAGTCTTCTCCAACACCACAGTTCAAAAGCATCAATTCTTTGACGTTCAGCCTTCTTCACAGTCCAACTCTCACATCCATACATGACCACTGGAAAAACCATAGCCTTGACTAGACGGACCTTTGTTGGCAAAGTAATGTCTCTGCTTTTGAATATGCTATCTAGGTTGGTCATAACTTTTCCTCCAAGGAGTAAGCATCTTTTAGTCAAATACCAGAAATCAAGTAACATGCCCAGAGTCACAAAAAAATGCAGTTTCATTTTTTTTTATATCTTGTATTTTGATGAAGACAGATATGTAAAAGAATTCATTTCTTATGGTGAAGAAAACACTTGCCTGCATAGATCAAGGAAATGCTTTTCTGGGGAGATGCCCTGTCTTATACCATGTGTTGTCATTCTCCAGGTAGACAAGAGGATAAGCACATTAATTTGAAGAAATTACAAGCAGTGTGGTATAACTGGAGCTCAGGCTATGTTTGAAGAGAAAGGACTAAGGGTTGAGGTTGAGACTGAATTTTTGGTTGTACGTGTTTGAATCACACAGAAATTTCAAAACTTTTTATTTGGAAAAAAATTTGGATTAAAAAAATTGCAAACATAAAAATTGTTCACATTTTACCCAGATTTACCTATTGGTAATATTTGATCCCATTTGATTTATTATTGCTTACTCCATCTATCCTCTATCAATTAATTTATTAATATCTATCACCGATCTATCTAAATACACATATGTATATGCATACTCAGAGGAAGAGAACAATTACGCTTTAGCCAAAAGTAAGCACACTGTTAGTGATCAATTTAAAAATGTTAACTCATAATTTGAAACAAACAGAATTGCTTGCTGAAAGTACCAAATATTCAAAGCAATTGAAAGTGAAAGTCACTCAGTCGTGTCCAACTCTTTGTGACCCTATGGACTAAACAGTCCATGGAATTCTCCAGGCCATAATACTAGAGTGGGTAGCCTTTCCCTTCTCAAGGGGATCTTCCCAACCCAGGAGTCAAACTGGGGTCTCCTGCATTGCAGGTGGATTCTTTACCAACTGAGCTGTCAGAGAAGCATAGTTAAGGTTTATACTGTGGACATTTAATAAAGGCTCTCAATTTTTATATTAATTTGAACAGACTATTTCTAAAATATGATAAAATGGTAGAGTAATAATAATTAATCAAGCAGTATTGTTTCTAAATAATCCCTATATTTTTGTTCCTGAAATTAAGGGTTTTGGGAAAACAGATGACATACACTCTCTCCAAGGTGCTGAAAATGAAATTATACTACTTTTTGTTTGTGTTACCTTTGTGTTTTCCAATATGCCAACCTTTAAGAAAATTAAACACAAATACTGTATTCAACAGTTTGGTTGGAGGAGGGAAATGGAAGCAAATGAAAGCAGATTTGTGTTCAGATTTGGCAAGTCTTTGTCCTTTTGGAATATTTGTATTTTTTAATATAAACAGGTTAACACATTTTAAAATGTCTGAATCTGTTATATATCATAACTGAAACAACATGGGGGCTATGTCTGTAGAGGGGAATAGGAATTGAAGTAGCTTTTTCCACACTGAGAATTTAATAGCAGGGAAGGAGGACCAGCTCTAGTGGGTGGGGTGAAAAGAGAGCTCAGCCAGCTTGTGAAATGAAGAAGAAAGAGAACTAAAGAATGATCCAGTTAAAGATGGAGGATTTTATGGCTTTGGAAAGGTAAGTAGAATATTTTAACTGTGCTTCTGTTAAACTTTCCTCTTAAACAGCATTCCTACTGGAAACTTTTAAAAACAGCTACTACATTCATGTATCTCAACAGCTGCAGGTACTTGAACCTCAGCTTCCACAGTGTCCACAGCCTCTTGAACAATGAAAGTGGAAATTATCAGAGAAACAAACCAAGGCTGAATGCAGTTAAGTGCTCGGTAATTACACACCAGTATTACCATTTGGCTGCTGGTGCAGCCCCCCACAGGCACAGGTGCCACAAATACTCACACACACCCAATCAAATCCACAAAGACCTTTCATTACATATCATCCTAGACAACCTTAGCTAGAAAAAGACTGGCTTAACTTTCTTTCCCTTCTTTCTCTGTTTCCTTTTCCTTTGTTCTTATATATAAAAATTCTATTTTCCCTAGTGAATATTACTGTGCTATTTTATGAGATGCTGTTGCAGTTGGTGAGTGTGAAGGGAATGTGGCAGGAGCAAGAATGTCTATCCTCCTGAGTGGCTCCCTAGGTTCTGTGAAAAATTGGTAATAATTGTCCCTACTTCTTTTGTGCATAATGTAGGGTGCAAGGGTTCCAGGAAGAGAGTTTAAGTACCTGCAGCTGTTGAGATCATGCAGTAATGAAAAAAAAAAAAACCTCAGCAAAGCAAAATTTGCACCATTTGTGAGAGCCCCTTGTTTCTGAAAGATCATTTTTCGAGTCTTTACAACTTTCATTTTATAAAGGACTTGTGTTCACAAAGAAAACTATTGATTGTTGACCAAAACAAAAAATAGGTTTTTCTGATAGCAGTAAAGATTCACTTTCTCTCTCCTGAAACTACCAGCCTAGCTAATTATTTCTGTAAGGTGTTTCCTAGAAGAAACACACAAACCCCAGAGAAGTGCTTTTGTTCATCAAAGGAAGCAACACAGCAGTCTCACACACACAAAAAAAGTCAAAGATGCTGTGTTCCCAAATGACAATTTCCCACACAAATCTTAGTGCTGTTGGCAGCTGCAATGAAGACCAAGATATGAGTACACAGAAAGGAGAAAGAATCTGAAAGTTCAAAGCAAGTTATTAAAAAAGAAATAATTTGAAAATGTATTTTATTAATAAAAATACGTTCTAATATCCAGTGTCTAGATAATTGTATTTTTCTTTCTGAAATTTAAGCACATTCAGTAATCTCTTTCATAGTCTCTCTTCTACCTGCCTATGCAAGGTCCTGAAGGATGAAATATAGCAGGGCATTGAGGTCATTAGCATAACAGAAATATTCTGCTAAGTGTTTCCCATAACTCTTTACAAATTTCCACATAGAATGCTGCAAAGGAAATTTATATGAAATAATTTAATTAGACTGTAACATTCATTTTAATCTCTCCATTCAAGAGGATTTACATATGGATCCTTTTTAAAGAATGTTTTCCAATTAAACTAAGGACATAATGTCATATTATTTGCCAGGTTTGATACACTTTTCTTCCCACTCATAATTAAAATATATAGGGAGCTTCAGGGGGAAAATGGTCTCATTGCAGTTAAGATGTGAATGAGTAGGAGTTTTCAGAGATTTTCAAAACCATGAGGCACAAGTATTTGATGCAAATTAAGTTCATACTTTATTCATTATATCACAATAAGACAAAGCAATACTAACTTTCACAACACTGGAGGAGCCTCCAGAGCAAAAAAATATTACCTTGTGCTAAATCTATCATTACATGCCTTGCTGTACTCTGTGAAGTCCTATTCTTTTCAGAAGTAACTCACTCACTCTAGAATCTGATTCTATTGAAATCTATGGATCTGTGGGGCCATAGGGACTTATAAGGGTTTCCCCAGTGGCTCAGCAGTAAAGAATCCACCTGTAATTCAGGAGCCACAGGAGAACTGGGTTTAATCCTTGGGTCAGGAAGATCCCCTGGATGAGGGCGTGGCAACCCACTCCATTATTCTTGCCTGGAGAATCCCATGGACAGAGGAGCCTGGCGGGCTACAGTCCATAGGGTTGCAAAGTTGAACACAACTGTGGTGACTTAGCTCACACGCACTCAGGGACTTCTAAATGTAAACAGATGGTACTTTGTAGACTGATTTGTCAGAGAATGGTCCTTGGCTTACCCTGTTTGTGTTTTGCCATGCTAATCTCTCTGGAAAGGTGAGTTCAAACAGATATTTTTAGAAATACATGAAATACATGGTTCGTTGGTTACTATATTTGTACTAATGTCATTATGACAGGGTTGCTTTTAATCACTGATGATTTCCTTTGATCTATTGGGGCTATTCCACTATCAATTATTTCAGATCATCTCAGCACCTATTTTCTTTAACCTGAAAGCTAAAGCTGAGAGCCAGTTGCAAGTCTGATTCTTATGCAGATCTATGGAAGGTAGGGACATACTTGTTCTATTGACTATTACATTTCTGGAACCTAATAGGTGTTCAGAACTATAGCTTCCACACAGTTTTGACTCCAAAAAATGATTGTGGTGCAAAGTGCTTCATCAGAATAATTGTTTTCCGGTCCTCCTTTTGAGTTATAAGTTCCTATCTCCTTCCTTGGCTTAAGGGAGGCCCACAATGGCACCCCACTCCAGTACTCTTGCCTGGAAAATCCCATGGATGGAGGAGCCTGGTAGGCTGCAGTCCATGGGGTTGCTAGGAGTCGGACACGACTGAGCGACTTCACTTTCACTTTTCACTTTCATGCATTGGAGAAGGCAATGGCAACCCACTCCAGTGTTTTTGCCTGGAGAATCCCAGGGACAGGGGAGCCTGGTGGGCTGCGGTCTCTGGGATTGCACAGAGTCGGACACGACTGAAGTGACTTAGCAGCAGCAGCAGCAGTTTACATCGGGCCTCCAGTCTTAACTTCACTGTTCATATATTCAGGGGCTGGAAGAGTTTGTAAAGGAAACCCTGAAAACACTAATTTTCCAAAATCTTCAATCAACTTTCCCCTCAAGATTATCATAGATCCAAAGAATCCTCTTCAATCTTAGTTATTTCAGTAATCTTATCAATACTTGCATATATCTCTGTGACTATGGTGCCTGATTCTTTGTGACCCCATGGACTGCAGCATGCCAGGCTTCCCTGTCCTTCACTATATCCTAGAGTTTGCTCAGATCCATGTCAATGGAGTCAGTGGTGCTATCTAACTATCTTAGGTGTTTATCAACCTCCAAAAGTTATATTTAATCTGTACCTTAATTTATTCTTTCTCCATTATAGTTTGTTCATAACTACTCACTTACCATTTTTCATCTTTTTAATGACTTGTTTTAGAATATTTCATACAGAATAGTAATGCAAATATACTTTCCGGTAAAAAATAGATAATTTTGGAGTATGTAGTTTCTTATATATAGAATATCTATATCACCTTTCTTTAGTGCTTTGTGTCTTAAATTCATTAATTAAATTCACAAACATTTATTGAGTGTATATAAGTAAAATACAGTAGATTTGGACTAATGAAGCTTATAGTTTAGAGGTGGATGAAGAGAATTTAAAGATAACTACTATAGTGCAACTTGATTAATGCTGCCATAAGAAAGTTCAGGGTCTGTGTGAACACTTGCCTGGGTGGATCCTGGCAGGCTTCCATAAGGAACATCTAAACTGGAACCCAGGGGATAAGTAAGAATTTTCCAGGTGAAGAAGTGTGGTGTGTTCTACAGTGTGTATGCACAGTGAAAATAATGTGTGTGAAGACCCTGAGGCAAGGAAATATATTGAGTTTGAAGAATTGAAGGCAGCTGAGTATGACTGGAGCACTGTGCATGCAGGGTTGATGGTAAGGCTGAGAAATAGCTCAGACTAAGACCTAAGTGCCCTGGAAGCCATGTTAGAGAATTTGGACACTTTGCTAAGGATAGCAGGAAGCTGCTGAATTTTTTTTTTTTTTTAAGTTAGAAGGTGACATAATTGCTTCAGTATTTTAAAGAAAGTCACTTTGACTGCAGAATTGAGACTGGACTGAATGAACCAGGATTAGAGGCAGAGAGTAGTTAAGAGGCAAATACAGTGATCTGATCTAGTAGACACATACACACACACACAGAATCACTTGGACTAGAATAGGAAAGAGAAAGCAAGAAGAAGAATGATGTATTGATATTTGGGAGAAAGAACTGTCATAATATGTTTGGATGACTCAGAGAAGTTACTCAGATTCAGAGCTGCCTGTTTGCCGGAGCAATAGGTAAGAGGTCATATGATATTTTTGGCATTAATGAACCCAGGAGTTAGTGCTGAGTGTTGGTTGAAGATGGTACATTCTGTTTTAGGCATGAGATTTTTCAGGTGTCTGTGAAAGGCAGAATTGAAATGGTGTATTTCAGTTTCAGTTCAGTCACTCAGTCGTGTCCAACTCTTTGCAACCCCATGAACCGCAGCACGCCAGGCCTCCCTGTCCATCACCAATTCCTGGAGTTTACCCAAACTCATGTCCATTGAGTTGGTGATGCGACCCAACCATCTTATCCTCTGTCATTTCCTTCTCCTCCTGCCCTCAATCTTTTCCAGCATCAGGGTGTTTTCAAATGAGTCTGCTCTTCACATCAGGTGGCCAAAGTATTGGAGATTCAGCTTCAACATCAGTCCTTCCAATGAACACCCAGGACTGATCTCCTTTAGGATGGACCGGTTGGATCTCCTTGTAGTCCAAGGGACTCTCAAGAGTCTTCTCCAACACCACAGTTCAAAAGCGTCAATTCTTCTGCACTCAGCTTTCTTTATAGTCCAACTCTCATGTCCATATATGACTACTGGAAAACCCATAGCCTTGACTAGACGGACTTTTGTTGACAAAGTAATGTCTCTGCTTTTTAATATGCTGTCTAGGTTGGTCATAACTTTCCTTCCAAGGAGTCCCCAAAAATAAAGTCTGTCACTGTTTCCACTGTTTTCCCATCTATTTGCCGTGAAGTGATGGGACCAGATACCATGATCTTTGTTTTCTGAATGTTGAGCTTTAAGCCAACTTTTCCACTCTCCTCTTTCACTGTCATCAAGAGGCTCTTTAGTTCTTCTTCACTTTCTGCCATAAGGGTGGTGTCATCTGCATATCTGAGGTTATTGATATTTCTCCCAGCAATCTTGATTCCAGCTTGTGCTTCCTCCAGCCCAGCGTTTCTCATGATGTACTCTGCATAGACGTTAAATAGGCAGGCTGATAATATACAGCCTTGACATACTCCTTTTCCTATTTGGAACCAGTCTGTTGTTCCATGTCCAGTTCTAATTGTCGCTTCCTGACCTGCATACAGGTTTCTCAAGAGGCGGGTCAGGTGTATAAGCAGTGGTTAAAAGCCAGACTTTGGAGTCTTCTTGGGTTTAAATCCAGGCTCTGACACTCAGTAGTTGTGTGATCCTGAGCAGATTATTTAAACTTTTCATACTTCAGTTTCCTTTATAAAATGGGAATAGTAGTCCCCATACATAGGCTTGTTGCAATGATAGCTGCAATGATAAGATTGAGAAAATGTAAATTAAGTACTCCAAATAGTGCTGAGTACAGTGTAAGTGTTGTGGTAAGTTTCAGTCATTATTATGATTGTTGTTGATGTTATTTTTTGGAACATCTGAATAGAGAAGTCTAGTGGGCAGCTGTATGTTTATTTTTAAAAATTGGTTATTAGTAAGTACCCATCTTATTCAATATCTATTATATTCTGAGGGGAAAAGAATCCTAAAGGGGAAATGCTAATAGTTATTACTGATCTTATTGTATTATAAAAGTGAAATTCATATAATCTTAAAATGTTTAGAGATCTCTGAATAAAAAAGTATTCTAGGAAGAATTATTATTTTTCTTGGTTGATAAGAAAATGTATTTCAGTATCATAGTATGCTTCTTTACCAATAGCACCAAGTGGGAAACCCTAATAAATTTTGATATTTTGCTAATAAGATCAATTCAATTTAAAATAATTTTGATATGTCCATTAAAAATAATGCAATTGTATTGAACAAAACTATGAAATTAAAAAGAGTAATTTTGTTGCATAATTTGGATTTCTGGAATGACCTCAGTGACAGTTTGATAGATAGTTTCTTTGCATGCTAGGGTTGGGCATTATGCTTATTCACACCATGGCACACTGTTTTCCTGGGAAGTGTGGTTACTTTGATTTGAAGGTTTTGATTATGGTAGAAGTGGTCCTGAATGAGCCCAGATGGAATTTAGATTTTTATGAGAAGGAGTTTTGACATGTAGTAATAGATGTAGTCAGACAAGTGTTTTTTGGCTTGTGTTGGCATGAGATGAGTGTCAAGCTCACTATTCCTTTCGGCTGAAGGATATTAGTAATGATGTTTTAATAAGGTGAAAATATTTTGAGCACTTATCTGTATCCTGTGTTAATGTTTAAATTATGTGATGCAGGTGGCACTGGTGGTCAAGAATCCACCAGCCAATGCAGGACACAAGAGATACAGGTTTGACCCCTGGGTTAGAAAGATCCCCTGGAGAAGGGCATGGCAATCCACTCTAGTATTCTTGCCTAGAGAATCCCATGGACAGAGCAGCCTGGCAGTTTACCAGGTCCAGAGGGTCACAAAGAGCTGGACACGACTGAATAACTTAGCATGCACACATGACCCAATTTTAATGTTCACTGAATCCCTAATTTACAAATATGAGGAGAGGTAAAGAGACTGCCTGAGGTCAAACAGAAGTGAAAGGAGGAGGCAGAAAGAAGCAGCATGTTTGGGAAGGAGATAGAGCTGCAGGGGAGAGAATCAATGAGAGCAAGGGATAGATCAAAGAAGTTGACAGAGGAGGGCAGAAGGGGAGGAAATGCAGATGAAAGAAGAATTGGACATTGTCTGAATACTTATTTAGTTGCATGAACTGATTTTTGTGTCCAGGTGAAGATGTCAATAAAAATATGAATTATGGTCAGATGCTATGAGAGCTGAAGCTCTTTCAATTGGCCAAGGGGATAAAGAATTCTTCCAGGAAAGCAGTCAGCTTATATGGAATCATTTATTTTTTAAAAATATTTATTTATTTATTTGGCTGTTTTAGGTCTTGTGTTAGCACATGAGGTCCAGAGCACACAGGCTCCGTAGTTGTGCCTGTGGGTTTAATTGCCCCTAGACATGTGGGATCTTAGTTCCCCAACCAGGGATTAAGCCAACATTGGAAAGTGGATCCTTAACCACTGGACCATCAAGGAAGTCCCTGGACTCATTTCTGAACACGTGGGGCATGTACTCTGAGTGGCCAGCAATAGAGTAGAGTCAGAGACCCATGTTTATTGATTTGAATCCCAAAATGGATGTGAAATCTGCTTATAAATGTGAACTGACTTCTTTAGAGCCTGGGGACTTTGAGGTTATGTGATGGTAGAATGTCATATTTGATTCCTTTGTGGCAGAGCCATCTTTCATTTTCTGTTGTGGTTATTTATCCATTGCTGCATAACAAACTACTCCCAAACTCAGTGGCTTTAAACAATGTTTTATTGTATCTCATAATTTAGTAGCTTAGATATTTGGACCAGACTTGGCTATATGATTCATCTGCTTTTGTGGCACTGTTTGAGGTCAGTTTGTATACTCAGCTTGTAGTTGGTTGGGTTGGTTTTGAAGGTCCAAGCTGGCTTCACTCAATAGATAATAAGAATGAATGGAAGCTTGGACTCAGTGGAGACTGCTGACCAGAGCACCTATATTTGGCATCTGCAACATGTGATTTCAGGGAAGTTGAAGTTCTCACAAGGTAGTTGGGTTCCCCCAGAGTAAGCAAATGAAAGACATAAGGGGAAGCTCTTGCCTTATGACCCATCCTTGGAATTCCCAGTTTATCACTTTCTTCTCCCCATTGAAACTGGTCAAATACACCAATAAGGCAAGCTCAGATTCAAGGAGAGAGAGAAATTAAACTCCACCTCTCAGTGGGAGAAGTAGTAAAGAATTTATATCTGTATTTAATTATCACACACCCCTAACTCCTATTAGATAACTTGCAAATTATTTCAGTTGATTCATGGGGCTGAAGACATCTGTGCAGCATCACCATCACGGCTGCAAACACCATTCACAATGCAAATATCATCAGCAGTGTGTGAACAGTATTTTCTTATTTGAAGACAAACCCAACTCTCCCACAGTACAAAGTAATTCTGTTGAAGGTTAGGCGATACTTTAAAGTCAACTGAGGTCAAGATCTATAATAATAGCACTTCTGACGGACTCAAAGTAAAACAGAGAATCCTTGCCAGAAATCTCTATTTGGATAAGGCTTAAAAAGAGATAGGCAGGGAGTTCTAAAACAGCTGTGTAGCTACAACCAGGAGCGACTTGTCATCTGGCAGTAACTATTACTTTGGACATGATCTACCAAAAAGGCACCTACATATAGTCTACACACATATGGGATTTTATGGTATTGATCACAGCGGTTTGTGACAGTAAGCATGGTATAGGCTTTAGAGAAATGAGTGAACATGTATATGTGCATACTTTTCTATCCTATACCAAGTGAGGGAATAGGAGTATCATGAGTAAAATCTGGATTTCTTGGGTTTAAAGTATGTCTTCACCATTGACTTGCTGTGTAACTTTGGGAAAGCTACTTAAACTCCTTGTGCTTCAGTTCCTAGGCCACAGGACTGGAAAAGGTCAGTTTTCATTCCAATCCCAAAGGAAGGTCAAACTACCACACAACTGCACTCATCTCACACACTAGTAAAGTAATGCTCTAAATTCTCCAAGCCAGGCTTCAACAGTATATGAACCATGAACTTGCAGATATTCAAGCTGGATGTAGAAAATGCAGAGGATCAAATTGCCAACATCCCTTGGATCATTGAAAAAGCAAGAGAGTTCCAGAAAAACATCTACTTCTGCTTTATTGACTATGCCAAAGCCTTTGACTGTGTGGACCACAACAAACTCTGGAAAATTCTTTAAGAGATAGGAATACCAGACTATGCTACCTGCCTCCTGAGAAACCTCTATGCAGGTAAAGAAGCAACAGTTAGAACTGGACATGAAGCAAAAGACTGGTTCCAAATTGGGAAAGGAGTACATCAAGGCTGTATATGGTCACCCTGCTTATTTAACTTATATGCAGTGTACATCATGAGAAACACCAGGCTGCATGAAGCACAAACTGGAATCAAAATTTCCAGCAGAAATATCAATAACCTCAAATATGCAGATGACACCATCCTTATGGCAGAAAGTGAAGAAGAACTAGAGACTCTCTTGATAAAAGTGAAAGAGGAGAGTGAAAAAATTGGTTTAAGGCTCAACATTCATAAAACTAAGATTATGGCATCTGTTCTCATCACTTCATGGCAAATAGATGGGAAAACAGTGGAAACAGTGACAGACTTTATTTGGGGGGGCTCCAAAATCATTGCAGATGGTGACTGTGGCCATGAAATTAAATGACACTTGCTCCTTGGAAGAAAAGTTATGACCAACCTAGACAGCATATTAAAAGCAGAGACATTACTTTGCCAACAAAGGTCCGTCTAGTCAAGGCTATGGTTTTTCCAGTAGTCATGTATGGATGTGATAATTGGACTATAAACAAAGCTGAGCACCGAAGAATTGATGCTTTTGAACTGTGGTGTTGGAGAAGACTCTGGAGGGTCCCTTGGACTGCAAAGAGATATAACCAGTCCATCCTGAAGGAAATCAGTCCTGAATATGCATTGGAAGGACGGATGCTGAAGCTGAAACTCCATTACTTTGTCCACCTGATGAGAAGAACTGACTACTGGGAAAGACCCTGATGCTGGGAAAAATTGAAAGCAGGAAGAGAAGGGGATGAGAGAGGATGAAATGGTTGGATGGCATCACTGACTCAATGGACATGAGTTTGAGTAAACTCTGGGAGTTGGTGATGGACAGGGAAGCCTGGCATATTGCAGTCCATGGGGTTGCAAAGAGTCGGACATGATTGAGCAACTGAACTGAACTGAACTGAACTGAAGGAGGGTTGGTGATAGTATCTGGTTTATAGAATATTTTAGTGCAGGTAAATAATATAATCCATGGAAAAGAAAAAGAAAGATAAACCATGGAGACTGCTACAGAAAAATATCTGGTATATAGCAAAACAATGTGTCAGTTCTTAAATTACTTTTTTAAGAATGAACTGCAGATTTCTGGGGTGAGTTTAACCTTTTGTGGACATAAGGGTCATTAAATCCACAATGTCTTTGTTAAGGGATGATCTCACTCACAACAGTTAACTCAAAACAGGATCTGACCAAATCAGAATGAATTTTGAAATGCTTTGCCATGTTTGTGCTCTCAAGCACAGAGGTACCTAAAAATCAATGCAAAGACAGATGCCCAGCTGTTCAGAGATGAGAGGGAAATACTTCTAATATACAATAAACAGAGAAAGTCTCTAAGGTGCAGAGAATTACAATTATATAAAGACACACCCAGGAATCTAGTTTCTGGTTTCCAAAATGTAGGAACATTGAAACTAATGGATGTATTTAATCTACCACTAAAAGCAATGTTATACCAAAGCTACTTAACTAAAAATAAAATGGTATTTAAAAATTTAACTGTTGGAAAAATAGCCTCAACAAATTTAACTCACTAGCTACAAATGAAGAAAAGCTTGTTAACAACAATTGGTGGGTTCTCAGTTTTTAAGAATACATAATGAAATTTTATTATCTTATAAGTGATTTGGATTATGTCCATAATAGACTGATGCTCATTCTCCACTTTAAGGGAGGAGATGGCAGTTTCAGAGAATCCAGTCATTTACTGCAACCCTCAAGCATTTTGTTTCCTGCCAAGGCAAATCTGCTACAAAGCCCCAGTGCCTCTTAGGATTTACTGAAAAGTGACAGGTGTTGATTTGCTGGTATCTTTCTCAACAGATCCGAATGAGCTAAACAAAATGACTTTTCTACCCATTTAGGCAGAAAAATAAATGGGGACACCAGCTAATGAGGGAATGTAGAGTTAGCCGGACTCAGAGCATTCCAAGCTGTTGGCAGCTGGAATCAAAAGAGGAATCCTGCAGACAGTTTCTCATGTTTATTGCTGAACGTGAAATTAGATGCTTCATCGTCCCCACAGGTGCAAGAACATATAGTTAATAATTACAGCAAAACATATTTATTGACAACCCCAAGTATGCAAAATCCCACACGCAGCAAATGGCTTTCAAAGTTCATCCAAAAAGCACTTTAGAATCAATACAAAAACATTGCAGAGTTGACGAATCTGTATCTAGTAAAATTCTGTATTTTGAAAGCATGGCATACACTGTCTCTTAATATTTATACAGTTCAACATCATCAATGCTTTCTTCATTCTTGTAGGAAACCTATTAGACAAAAAAATTCCCTAATTTCCTGTTGTTTTGATTGGTATGATTAAAGACTATTAGAAAGGTTGAACGGATTTTTCTCTTTTTCTAGAAGTTTTAAAACAATTTTATCCTTTGATTGAGCCATGGACCATATTAAGCCATTTGCTCATTTACTAATTTGCTGCCAAGTCGCTTCAGTCGTGTCCGACTCTGTGCGACCCCATGGACTGCAGCCTACCAGGCTTCTCCATCCACGGGATTCTCCAGGCAAGAACATTGGAGTGGGCTGCCATTTCCTTCTCCAATGCATGAAAGTGGAAAGTGAAAGTGAAGTCACTCAGTTGTGTCTGACTCTTAGTGACCCCATGGACTGCAGCCTACCAGGCTCCTCCATCCATGGGATTTTCCAGGCAACAGTACTGGAGTGGGGTGCCATTGCCTTCTCGCATTTACTAATTTAGTAGAGGTCTATTGAATACCTATTATGTGGCAGGTACTATTCTAAGTGCTGAGGAGAACCTATATAGATACCTAAGGACTTAAAGTCTTATGGAATCTATGTTACAAGGCAACTAGAACATACTATAAGAGTATTTGACCAAATACTGAACTGTAACCAACATATATGATTGTAGTCAATGGACAAGAGCCACCTTCATTCTGAAAAAATTAAGCACTTGGAAAACTTACACAGAGGAAATCCTGAGCCAGGCTCCCTACAGACACCAAATGACATGCATATTTTACGTAGTTTTCTTTTTTTCAACTCATCTCATTCCAAATAGAATTGGAAACAACTTATGGAAATGCATACAGGTCAACACTAAAATAAAATAAGAGATGGATAAAATGATATTATGCAATGACTCTGGGGTTGAGCTCAGGACTCCCAATATGCATCATAAATTTCTGTCTGGCTTTTGAAGATGGGTCTCAGATTTGGTCCTGGGTTTCTTGGCAGCAAAGATTAGAAACAAGATAGGGTACAAGAGATATGTAATCCCAGGTCTGAGTATACAAGTTGCTAGCTGCTTTTGTAAAATAAATAACTCCTATGAATCCTTTAAAGGAATACTGTGAAATACGGTAGATTAAATTCTCAAATTTTTAAATGAGAGGTTTTATGGCTGCTTGTCCCTCAATGTAGGTGACTACTCTAAAAATCTAGATTTATTTATTTATGCAATTAGAAAATACTTAAAATATTGAGCATTTGCTATGTGGTGAACTCTGTTCTAGACATTGGAGATAGATAAGGTTTCAGAAATGAGGTACTGCTTGGAAAATAGGCAATAACACAACCAAAACCAAAACTAAATTTGTTTCAAATAACGAAAATGATACAACAGGATTATGTGATGGAGAATAACTAGGTGGATGAATATATGTGTGTGTCTGTGTGTTAATCGCTCAGTCGTGTCTGACTCTTTGCTATCCTATGGCCTGTAGCCTGTCAGGCCCCTCTGCCTTTGGGATTCTCCAGGCAAGAATATTGGAGTGGGTTGTCATTACCTTCTCCAGAGGATCTTCCTGACCCAGGGATCTAACCCTGGTCTGCACTGCAGGCAGAGTCTTTACTAGAGCTACCAGGGAAGTCACTTTTTTGAGGCATATTTTTAATGTTAAGGAAATAGACATGACAAGATTAGGGAAAAAAAGTTATTAGAGAAAAGTAATTTCAAGTTTCCAGAGAAAGAAACAGTTTTTTTGAGTGGGACAGATTACAAGGAAACTGGTGTGAGTGGACCATAGTGAATGGAATTGAGATGGAATTAGGAGACATAGTGATCTGTGGTAAAACATGTGGATTTTATTTGAAGGGCAGTGGAAAACAGGTTTCAGGATTTGGAATGTTTAGAAAAATGGGTAATTGAAATCCTCTTTGAATTTTATTTCCTGTCTATTTAAAGAATTGAACATCAGATGATTTGAAAATATCTTCTCCAATAAGCCTTGGAAATCAGAAATTCCTTTAAGAGCTGTTTCTCAGTTCTACTTATTATCTGAATTTGGGGAGAACATTTCACAAGCCTTATGATCCCAAGGCATTTTTTAGTGTCATGTAGAGTTCAACAAATGAATGAAGGGCATTTGAGTTCCCCAAATTCTATGCCAGATAACTATATACCATGGTTATAAGTATTTGATTCTGAAAAAACAAAGCCAAAGAAGGCGTTCCCAATTGTTCATGATAGCCATAAAAATATCAAAAAGGAAACAACAGAATGCTTAATATTAACCCAACACAATTCCTGGTATATCTTCAACATAAACTGTGATGAGAAAAACATACATCTAGGTAACTAATTGAATTGACCTATGATATAAAGTTGTTAACTATAAGCCAATTAAGATTTGGAAGCCTGCCAAAAGGTTTTAAAGCTTTCAAGTAGGTATATTAAGCCATACTTTCTGTTAGTAATAAGGTGACAGAATTAGTTATCCACTGAGGCTACTCTTAGTTGATGACGATAAAACATGTGATCAGTATATACAGACATCCCCTCTTTCGGACTTTTGGTCTTTTCTTGAGGCAGGGAGAAGATAGATGTTTCATCAGTTAAGTCAGCCAACGTAGAGTCTGCTTTCTATAACCTGGGTCCTTGGGCCTTCTTGATAGATGGCTGTGTTGAAAATAAGAGTGAGATAATTATTCTCAGGGCTTCCCACATGGCTCAGTGATAAAGAATCCACCTGCCAATGCAGAAGACGTGGCTTTGATCCCTGGATCTGGAAGATCCCCTGGAGAAGGAAATGGTGACCCACTCTAGTAATCTTGCCTGGGAAATCCCATGGACAGAGGAGCCTGGCGGGCTACAGTCCATGGAGTAACAAAGAGTTGGGCATGATTTAGTGACTAAACAACATAACAAAGATTATTCTCAACTGTTGACAGCCTCACCAAGCCAACTGAGAGAGGGATGAGGCTGGGCAACAAGAAATGTTTAGATTATATCTTAAGAGCAATGGGAAAATATTGTATTAAAATACCATGACTAATTCACTTTTAAGATAGGCAGTTTATACACATGGTACATATGATAAGAAAGTACATCATCTCATCCTGCCATAACTATCCTCCAGGATAGTCATGTCTCTTGTCCAGAGCAGGGTAGACAAAGACAACAATGAATTTGTAGGAAAAAAAGCAGAAAATAACTACTTTACACTATTATATGCTTATTGAGATATGATTTAATAAAAGATTTGTCCTTTCTTATTATATTTCAACTTTTATAATCTCCCAGCTAACTGTTGATGTTAGCATTTGTATATAAAATTTATCATATATTTTTCTAAAAGTCTGCTTTAGTCACTTTGATTTTGAACTATAATATATATACAGAGAAGTGCACCAATCACAAATATACAGATTGACAAATTTTCACATACGCATTTAATCATCATCCAAACCAAGAGAAAGACATAACCAGCTTCCTAGATGCCACTTCTAGCCTCTACTTCCTCACAAGGGTAACCATTACCTTGCTACAACACCATAGATTCATTGTACCTGCTTTGGACTTTGCAGAACAGAATTGTATGTGTATTCTTTGGTATCTGACTTCTTTGGCTAAAAATATTGTAATAATACTCACCCACATTGTTTTGTACAGCTGTAGATTGTTCATTCTCATTGTTAATTCATAGTCTGTAGTGTGAATATGCTATTTCTTATTTACCCATTCTAACTCTTAATGGGGACTTGAGTCGTTATTAAACAGCTGTTTTTTTTTAAATTAAATTTATTTATTTTTGATTGAAGGATAAATGCTCCACAGTATTGTGTTGGTTTCTAACAAACATCAACATGAATCAGCCATAGGTATACCTATGTCCCCTCCCTCCTGAACCTCCCTCCTACCCCCTCTCATCCCAACACTCCGGGTTGTTACAGTGCCCATGTTTGGTTTGAGTTCCCTGAGTCATACAGCAAATTCCCATTGGCTATCTATTTTACATACGGTAAAATATGTTTACATGTTACTCTCTCCATACATCCCACCCTCTCCATCACCTCTGCCCCCATGTCTATAAATCTGTTCTCTATGTCTGTGTCTCAATTGCTGCCCTGCAAAAAGGTTCGTTAGTACTATCTTTAAAGATTCCATAGGTATGTGTTAGTATATGATGTTTGTTTTTCCCTTTCTGACTTACTTCACTCTATATTATAGGCTCTAAGTTCATCTACCTCATTAAATAGCTGTTTTAATTGGCTATTCTGAATTATACTGCTATGAACATCCTCTTCTCTTTTGGTGGATAGGAGCCTAGTTATGTTGGGCATTTGTCTGAAAGGAGAACTGTTGAGTCAAAGAGTATGCATACATTTTCAGCTCCAGCAGATACTGCCAAGCAATTTTTCAAAGTTGCTGAAACTATTACACTCCTGCCAAAGATCAATGTTTTATTGGCTATAGACTCTCATCAAAATTTCCGTTTTTCCTTTTTTTTTTTTTTTTGTAATTAAGCTCACCTGGTGGACATGTGGTGATGCTATAATATGGTTTAAATTTGCATTTCTGTGATGATAAATAAAACTGAATGGCTCTTCATGCTTGGTCATTAGGACACCCTTTATTGTAACTGCTTGTTTAAATCTTTTATCTATTCTCTATTGGGTTATCTTTCTTTTCTTACTAATTTATAGGAGTGGTTTGTATAGTCTAGATTTGAGCCCTTTGTTGATTATTATTGAATGTGTGTGATTGTGTAGGGTAAATATTTCTTCTATTCCATGATTTGCTTTTTTCAGATTTTTATGACATATTTTGACAATTCTTAAGCTTAAACTATTAAGGTTAACAATATTTTGGTTGGATATTTTGTACACCATTTCAGATTTTTTTTCTAACTAAATATCATGATGTTTTTGCATATATCTTAAATGTAGGAACTTAGTACTTCTCTTTCATGTCTACATTTATAATCCATCTAGAACTTATTTTTACAGAATATGAAGTATTAAGAGTAGTTAGGATTAACTGCTTTCCTAATCTTATTCATTTAAAAGTTATCTCCATTATACTGCTTGTTTTTTAATTAATGAGGTCATCTTAAATTTATAAGCTAATTCATGAAGCTTTGACATCTAAGACAAGGGATTGCTTTTATATTTATCCTAGGCTTCCTTGGGTATTTTCTAATCCTTGAAGTAACATATTAAGATTTTTCTACATTAAGATCTCTTACTTTTCTCAAGAGTATTCCTAGTTACATTACTCTTTTTCCATGATTAGCTTTATAAAGAACATGTTTTCTTCCATCATAACATCTAGTAGACTTTTATTTTTATATATTGAGGCTGTTATTTTCATATATTGATTTTGTATCCAGCCATCATAACGGAAGTCTTTTATTATTTATAGTTATTTACAGTCCAAATGTTCAAGCTGGTTTTATTTTTTATTTTTTTTTTAAATTTGAGGTACTCCATGGTGGCAGGAGGCCGGGGAATGCAGGTTCAATCGAGCGCGGGGCTGGCCTGCTTCTCCGCCTCACGGGTGAGGCAGCACCTCCGAGCAGAGCTCCGCGCGTCGCAGGCCCCGCGACAGTCCCGGCCACCGGCGCTCCCAGATGACGCACAACTGTCGCGAGAGTTTGGCCCAAGCTGGTTTTAGAAAAGGCAGAGGAACCAGAAATCAAATTGCCAACATCCACTGGATCATCAAAAAAGCAAGAGAGTTCCAGAAAAACATCTATCTCTGCTTTATTGACTATGCCAAAGCCTTTGACTGTGTGGATCACAATAAACTGTGGAAAATTCTTCAAGAGATGGGAATACCAGAGCACCTGACCTGCCTCTTGAAAAACCTATTTGCAGGTCAGGAAGCAACAGTTATAACTGGACATGGAATGACAGACTGGTTCCAAATAGGAAAAGGAGTTCGTCAAGGCTGTATATTGTCACCCTGCTTATTTAACTTCTATGCAGAGCACATCATGAGAAACGCTGGGCTGGAAGAAGCACAAGCTGGAATCAAGATTGCCAGGAGAAATATCAATAACCTCAGATATGCATATGACACCACCCTTATGACAGAAAGTGAAGAGGAACTAAAAAGCCTCTTGATGAAAGTGAAAGAGGAGAGTGAAAAAGTTGGCTTAAAGCTCAACATTCAGAAAATGAAGATTATGGCATCCGATCCCATCACTTCTTGGGAAATAGATGGGGAAACAGTGGAAACAGTGTCAGACTTTATATTTGGGGCTCCAAAATCACTGCAGATGGTGACTACAGCCGTGAAATTAAAAGACGCTTAGTCCTTAGAAGGAAAGTTACAACCAACCTAGATAGCATATTGAAAAGCAGAGATATTACTTTGCCAACAAAGGTCCATCTAGTCAAGGCTATGGTTTTTCCAGTCGTCATGTATGGATGTGAGAGTTGGACTGTGAAGAAAGCTGAGCACTGAAGAATTGATGCTTTTGAACTGTGGTGTTGGAGAAGACTCTTGAGAGTCCCTTGGACTGCAAGGGATCCAACCAGTCCATCCTAAAGGAGATCAGTCCTGGATGTTCATTGGAAGGACTGATGATGAAGCTGAAACTGCAATACTTTGGCCACCTCATGTGAAGAGTTGACTCATTGGAAAAGACCCTGATGCTGGGAGGGATTGGGGGCAGGAGGAGAAGGGGACGACAGAAGATGAGATGGCTGGATGGCATCACTGACTCGATGGACGTGAGTTTGAGTGAACTCCAGGAGTTGGTGATGGACAGGGAGGCCTGGTGTGCTGTGTTTCATGGGGTCACAAAGAGTCGGACACGACTGAGTGACTGAACTGAACTGACAGTTGCTTGAGTTTTTTAAGCAAAGAATTTTTTTCCTCTTTCTGTTCACCTTCCCTTTTTTTCACTCCGCTCTCTTCTAGCTATTTCTCAAAAAGAATTATAAGTAATAATTGTGATAGTTGATGTTTTGCTGTGGTTCCGATCTTAAGGAAGGGGTGGGGGGTGTTTCTTGACTTTTTCCATTAAGCATAATCATATTAAGAAAAATATCAGTTTCTTTTTACTGTATCTAGAATTTTTATATCCATATTAGTAAATGAAATTAGACTGTAGTGTTCCTTTATGTTTTATCTTAGTCTGGTTGGATATCTCTGATATATTAAGTCTTTAAATATTAAAGACATGATATCAATCCAGTGTGAAGATTCCAGGACTGGCATTATTTTTGTGGAGGAGTGATTGACTTCTGAATATCACTTAATGTAAAATAATTATTCTATCTAGGTTTTTAATCTCTCTGGGGCTTTGTTGGAACTTTATATTTTTCAAGAAAAGTTATTTATTTAATTTGTGCTTTAGAATAAATTTATTTAGAGTTAAGCAAGGTATCTCCATGTTTAAAATTTTTATATGATTGGATTCCCATTACTATGCTTCTCTTGTGTATTTGTGCTTTCCCCCATCCTTTATTCCTTCATTATGTTAATTAATAGGTAATGTATTCTATCACTTGTTCCTCCTTCTCTTCACAATTAATCTATCCAGGCTTATTTATAATTCTAAAAATTTCTTTTTCCCTGTCATTGATTTCTACTATTCCCTTGACTTATTCTTCCAATTTTACTATATTTTGTTTGTGACATCATTTGATGATTGATCTACTGATTTATTTTCATTCTTTCTCTATAATTAATGTGTCTCCAATGCTAAGAATAATACTCTAAGCCACCATTTTATATGAATTTTCAATAGAACCTCATAGCTGTTATTTTTACTGCAGATATTTCCTAACTAATCTGCAGTTTGAGTCCTGATTTTAAATCAAAAAATTCTCTAATAAAAAGCCCTACATTTCCAAGTATTTTGATTTTAACTGCTTTTGTGTTTTGTTATTAATATCTAGAGGTTTTCCTGGTGGCTCAGTGGTTAAAAAGAATCCTCTTGCAATACAGGAGCTGAGGGTTTGATCCCTGGGTTAGGAAGATCCCCTGGAGAAGGAAATGGCAACCTACTCCAAGATTCTTGCCTGGGAAATTCTGTGGACAGAGGAGCCTGGCCGGCTATAGTCCACAGTGTTGCAAAGAGTCAGATATGATTTAGTGAGTAAACAACAGCAATTAGACTTATATATCTTGAAAAAAAATCATATTGTTTGCTATATTTACACTTTTTAATTTTTAATGGATTTTTTTTTTGCCTTTACATATGGTGGGTATAATTGAATTTCCAAGAGTATATAGAAAGTATGTATAGTGTTTGATATTTATTTATTTTGTCCACTTGATATATCATGGAGAGATAGGCAAATTTACTTTTGTGTATTTTTCTTATAGATTTTATACTTTGAATTTTAATGATTTGTTTAGCACAAAATGTTCAAGGTAGGATGATCTTTATTGTATGTAGTATATTGAGTTTTGTGTATGGCATATTCCATTGACATAGCATGCTACTGCTATTGTTAAGTCGCTTCAGTCGTGTCCAACTCTGTGCGACCCCATAGATGGCAGCCCACCAGGCTTCCCCGTCCCTGGGATTCTCCAGGCAAGAACACTGGAGTGGGTTGCCATTGCCTTCTCCAATGCATGAAAGTGAAAAGTGAAAGTAAATTCGCTTAGTCGTGTCCAACTCTAGCGACCCCATGGACTGCAGCTTACCAGGCTCCTCCATCCATGGGATTTTCTAGGCAAAAGTACTGGAGTGGGGTGCCATTGCCTTCTCTGTGACATAGCATAATATCATTAAAAATGTCCTACCTTATTTTATTATTAATACCTTTGTCTCTATATCCAGCTTGGTTAGCTATTACATTTATGGCCAAATTTTGATTTTATTATTTATTGATTTTAAAATTTGTATGTGATAGGTAAGTCTTTGTTCATAATGCTGTTTTCAGTCTTCAAAGTCACATTTATTTAAATGCACAAGCATTTATTTCACATAGTCAACATTTAGGCTTGATTTTTATGTGTCCATTCCTCTTTTGTTGTTGCTGTTTTGGGCTTTTTGATAGTCAACCTTTTGTTTTCAGAATACTTTTACAATTGCATAAAAATAGCAAAGATAGTACAGGAAGTTGACATATAATCTATACTCAGTTTCCCCTAGTATAATCATTTTACATTAATATGGTATATTTCATTAATGAATCAATAGTGACATATTATCAACTAAAGTCAATAGTCATAGTTCCTTAGTTTTTACTAAGGATTATGATTATGTTTTATCTCACTCTACTGTTTCAGTGTATTTTTTCCTGAGATTTATAGTTCTTTGAGTTCTTTTATTAATTTAGTTACTTTGAACATGGCAATAAGCTTGGCCTATGTTTTTATCTGTTTTGTGGCATTTTTTCTGGTTATTGTTTCTGCCTGCCTTTTGCTTTTTCTGTTTTTTCCTTCTTAAAGTATTTTAAAATGATTTTATCAAAGGAAACAGAGATGGCTGGTCACTGCAAACTAGAAGAAAACCCTGGAAAATCTGTGGTCACAGAATCCAAGGAAGAAAGTATTTTAAAAAGGAGAGAGGCCAATTATGGGAAATGCTTTTATGAAGTCCTATAAAATGAAGAGTCAAAACTTTCTTTGAGTCACAAAGATTATTTGCTTTATTGAAATATGCTTTCATTGGTGCTATCACAGAAGCCATACTGGAATGGCTTGAAGAGTTAATAAAAAGTACAAAGAGTAAAGGCAGAGAAATCTTTACAAGAGTTAAGGGGAGAAAAGGGAAGAATAGGTTAGGGGAACATAGGATCCAAGGATGATTTATCTTTCTTATGTTTTAAGGGAATTATTAAAGCAAGTTTAAATACAAAAAGGGGGCTTTTCAGGTGGCACAGTGGTGAAAGAATCTGCCTGCCAATGCAAGAGGCGTGAGACATGCAGGTTTTATCCCAGGGTCAGGAAGGTCCCCTGGAGTAGGAAATGGCAGCCCACTCCGGTATTCTGGCCTGGAAAATTCCATGGACAGAGGAGCCTGGTAGGCTACAGTCCATGGGGTTGCAAAGAGTCAGACACACCTGAGAGACTGAATGCACGTGCACACACAGACAAAAAGACACACAGACAGACTCACACACAAACATATTGCCTATCTCCTGAGAATCCTGTATGCAGATCGAGAAGCAACAGTTAGAACTGGGCATGTAACAACTGACTGGTTCAAAATTGGGGAAGGAGTATATTAAGGCTGTATATTATTACCCTGCTTATTTAACTTATATGCAGAATTGATCATGTGAAATGCTGGGCTGGATGAAGCACAGGCTGGAATCAAGATTGCAAGGAGAAACATCAACAGTCTCAGATATGCAGATGATACCAACCTAACGGCAGAAAGCAAAGACTAACTAAAAAGCCTCTTGATGAGGGTGAAAGAGGAGAGTGAAAAACCTAGCTTACAACTCAGTGTTCTGAAAACTAAGATCATGATGTCTGGTCTCATCACTTCATGACAAATACATGGGGAAAAAGTAGAAGCAGCGACAGATTTTATTTTCTTGGGTTCCAAAATCACTTGGACGGTGACTGCAGTCATGAAATTAAAAGTCAGTGGCTTCTTGGGAGGAAAGCTAAGACAAACCTAGATAGCATATTAAAAAGCAGAGATAAAACTTTTCTGAAAAAGGTCTGTCTAGTCAAAGCTATGGTTTTTCCAGTAGTAATGTATGGATGTGAGAGTTGGACCATAAAGTAGTCTGAGCAGTGAAGAATTGATGCTTTTGAACTGTGGTGTTGAAGACTCTTGAGCATCCTTTGGACAGCAAGGAGACCAAACCAGTCAATTCTAAAGGAAATCAACCCTGAATATTTATTGTAATGACTGATGATGAAGATGAAGCTCAGACTTTGGCCACCTGATGTGATGATCTGACTCATTGAAAAAGACCGTGATGCTGGGAAAGACTGAAGGAGAAGGAAGAAGAGGCCGGCAAAGGATGAAATGACTAAATAGCATCACCAGCTCAATGGACATGAATCTAAGCAAATTCCCGGAGATAGTGAAGGACAGGGAAGCCTGGTGTGCTTCAGTCCATGGGGTTTCAGAGTCTGAAGTGACTTAGTGACCAAACAATAACAACAACAGGACCTGAAAGAGAGATAGCAGGGAGGCCAGAGAAGATAACCTCTAGTTGAGAAGTTATGGATGGTGACAGGTAAGGCCCTTTTAAGGAGGCAGGATATTTCCTCCAATTTTAAAGTAGAAAAAGAGGTGAATCTGGGAGCCTATATGAGTAGGTCTATGTATTTGGTGATGAGAATTGTGCTTCTCATTTATTTGCAAAATCAGAGAGGGGATCTTGCATTGAAATTCCAGAGGATAGAGAAGGATTGAAAATTAGGAGAAAGCAAAAATGTTGAAATGAGAGTAGGAAAGCAAGGCAGGCAGTCCTAAGGGCCTTGATGAGTTGCGAAAACATAAATATGCCCCACTGTGTTACTTCTCTTCAACAATTTGGAGCTATCTAAAAAACTAACACAACATTGTAAATCAACTATACTCCAATTAATTTATTTTTAAATTGCTCAACAAACAACAATAACAGCAAAAGAAAGATTCAAGATATGACAACACAAGCCTGGCTGAAAGAGTTTCTGTATTGTCTCTCCAATGTACTTTAATACCAGACCACAGAGAAGCAGTTTGAAAGCAAACTTCCTTTGTTGCTTAACTGAGGAAAGTCTTGTGGTAGGTTTGCTCTGTAAGGTAATTCTACTATCTTAAATAAAATCTCCCTGTGGAGTGGTGATTGGTAAGGCCAACAGGTGGCTTTTGAAATCAGAAGTTAAAATCTGCCTATCTTTGATTATTCCATCATTTGCCTTAATCATTCATTTTAAGTTCAATTTGGAGTGCTTTTTACATACTAACATTGTGTGCCTACCTGTGTGATAGTCATTATAGATAAACAGAAAGCAAAGAATTAATTATGTTTTGAGTTTAAAGAGATTGTTTTCTTAATATTCGCATTAAAACTTTTGTTGTTGTTTTTCAGTTGCTAAGTTGTGTCCAATTCTTCATGACTCCATGGACTGAAGCATGCCAGGCTTTCCTGTCCTTCACCATCTCCCAGAGTTTGCTCAAACTCATGTACATTGAGCTGATGATGCTATCCAACCATCTCATCCTCAGTCACCCTCTCCTTCTCCTGACTTCAGTCTTTCCCAGCATCAGGATCTTTACCAAATGAGTCAGCTCTTCTCATCAGGTGGCCAAAATATTAGAGCTTCAGCATCAGTCCTTCCAGTGAATATTCAAGGCTAATTTCCTTTAAGATTGACTGGTTTGATATATTTGCTGTCCAAGGGATTCTCAAGAGTCCTTCTTCAGCACCACAATTTGAAAGCATCAGGTCTTCGGCACTCAGCCCTTATGGTCCAACCTCACATCCATACCTGATTACTGAAAAAACCATTACTTTGACTATGTGGATCTTTTTCAGCAAAATGATGTCTTTGCTTTTCAATATGCTGTCTAGGTTTGTCATAGCTTTCCTTCCAGAAGCAAACACCTTTTAATTTCTTAATGGCTGCAGTCACTGTCCACAGTGATTTTGGAGCCCAAGAAAATGAAATCTGTCACTGCTTCCACTTTTTCCTCATGAAGTGATTGGACCAAATCCCATGGCATTAGCTTTTTGGATGTTGAGTTTTAAGCCAGCTTTTTCATTATCCTCTTTCACCCTTATCAAGAGGCTGTTTAGTTCCTCTTGGCTTTCGGCCATTAGGGCAGTAACATCTGCATATCTGAGGTTGTTGATATTACTCTCAGGAATCTTGATTCCAGCTATGATTCATCCATCCTGACATTTCAAGTGATGTACTCTGCATATAAGTTAAATAAGCAGGATAACAATATACAGCCTGATGTACTCCTTTCCCAATTTTGAACCTGTCAGTTGTTCCATGTCTATTTCTTGATCTACCTACAAAGTTCTCAGGAGGCAGGTAAGGTGGTCTGGTATTCCCATTCTTTAAGAATTTTCTAGTTTGTTGTGATCTACACAATCAAAACTTTTACTGTATGTTGCTGCTGCTGCTGCTGCTAAGTTGCATAAGTTGTGTCCGACTCTGTGTGGCCCCGTAGACGGAAGCCCACCAGGCCCCTCTGTCACTCTTCAAATATTAAATTTACATTTATAAATCCATATTTAGACTAAAACCAAATTATTTCTAGAGCAATATGTTTTAATATATACTGTTTCGCTAACACATTTGATTGAGATATTTCTGGCTTTGCTAGTAAAACATCTCCTTAAAAAGAGCAACAAACTTCTTTTATAGAGCATAGTTAAAGAGGGTATTACATAAATAAATTTTTTTTTACTTCCATCATGTCCAACTCTTTGTAACTCTATGGACTGTAGTCCACCAGGCTCCTATGTCCTCTTGGGATCCTCTGGGCAAGAATACTGGAATGGATTGCCATTCCCGTCTCCACGGTATCTTTCTGATCCAGAGACTGAACCCAGGTCTCCTGCACTGCAGGCAGATTCTTCATGGTTTGAGCCACCAGGGAAGCCCTAAAAGTTAAAATTTTATAAAATTTTATTTTTTCTTACCTGTATAAGAATTTGAAATACTTAATTTCCCCCTACTTCTCACACAATGCTGAGGCATGTCACAAAGGTTAAAAAAATTTTAAATAATGTTCTCATGAGGTGTTGGATTGCAAGCCACACTTGAGTGTGTTGTGAACAGGAAGTAGGGGCAGAGAAGATAGCAGATAGTACTTTCCAAAGAGAAGAAAGTTAGCTCCTTTATTGAATCGTAAGTACTGATGTGCATGAAAAATTTTACTGTGTCTATCTAAGCCCAAAATATAGAAAATGAAATGAAACCTTCATTTTTAGATGCTTCAGGTCACCTATTCGAAATTACTAAGAGAGTTATAAATCTTTTTATGCAAGAATTGTTTTTGTAAAAAGCATGTGTGGGTAGCTTTCATTTAAGACTAAAATATTTTGACAAATCAAAACTTCAACTAGAACCACTGTGACTAACTTAAATGAATACATTGAGATATAAAATGGCAATAATCACATATTTCAGCTGTCAAAGTCCCTGGCAGAGTAGATTAGTGGAAAAAAATGTCATAAAAGAACAGAAAAAATCTGAAAAGGAAAAAAAAGATGGTTATAAATGCAACAAATTTCCTCTGTAGATTCAAATGTTTTCACTAAACAAGTCAAGAAAGGATAATTTAAATCTCTACAAAGAAGATTTGGAAAGTCAAAATAGATGTAAAAACACCATATAAGTGACAGTTAAATGAATGGAGAGAAATCCTTAATAATTTTTGACTAAGGTCTTTTAATCTCATTGAATTTGAATGTGATTCTAACTTGGAGACATTAGGAAATCAAGATCAGATTTGTTTTTCCTATTGATATTCAGCTGAAAGCATAAGTCATATATTATTTAAATAAAGAATAGTAAATCCATTTGAAAGGACTAGATCAAACTCATAGAGATATGTATTATTCTCCCAGAACTTTACAGACTCCAAAGGCAAGTAGAAGACCCGAGAGGTCATGCAGTTCATTTTCCTGTTCTAAGAGCACTCCAGAAAGACAGCTTTGCTTCTTCTTATTAATTTTGTAGTTGCTATACTGCTCATCCAAATTCCATTGAATTTTATTTCAATGATTTATTTTCTATTGTCTTCAACATCTTATTTGCTTAAAATTAGCAAACGTCTAGTATATGTCAGATACTGTAAAAAAATCCCTGAAGTAACATAAGCAAAGAAGAGGACCACTTCTCTTGGGAAACAGCTAAGTGGAATGAACTGGGTGTTCTGGAGGTAGAGGCAGGGAGTGTAAATAGGATAGAGAGGCCTAAGATGTGTTTGAACCTAATCTTGAAGATCCAGTATAAGTTAGCTAGGCAAAAGAGTGAAAGCAGAACATTTCTGGAACTAAAACGATAAGAGGTTGACAAGAGGTGATGGATTCCAGAAGTTCCATAGGTAGTGGGTAAAGGTAGAAGGTAGTAGAAGGTGAGGCTAGAATAACACTTTCCAAATATCTTTTGAAGAATATTAGTTCTGCTAGAAGCAGTGAAAACAACTATTTTGGACTTAGTTGATTTGGAGAAACAAATAATTTTATCCTTCTTCTGGAGATTTAAAAATATTTGATTAGATTATCATTTTAAGAAACCCTCTAGTATTAACTCATAGTCAACGAAAGAGTCTGAAATGCAGTACTTACGTACAACCTCAAAAATGATAAAATGATCTCTTTTCATTTCCAAGGCAAACCATTCAATATCACAGTAATCCAAGTCTATCACTAATGCCAAAGAAGCTGAAGTTGAATGGTTCTATGGTGACCTACAAGACCTTCTAGAAGTAACACGCCCCCACCCAAAAAAAAAAAAAAGATGTTCTTTTCATCATAGGGGACTGGAATGCAAAAGTAGGAAGTCAAGAGATACCTGGAGTAACAGGCAACTTTTGCCTTGGAGTACAAAATGAGCAGGGCAAAGGCTAATAGAGTTTTGCCAAGAGAATGCACTGGTCATAGCAAACACCCTCTTCCAACAACACAAGAGAAGACTCTACACATGAACATCCCCAGATGGCCAACACTGAAATCAGATTGATTATATTCTTTGCAGTCAAAGTTAGAGAAGCTCTATACAGTTAACAAAAACAAGACCGGGAGCTGACTGTGGCTCAGATCATGAACTCCGTATTGCAAAACTCAGACTTATGTTGAAGAAAGTAGGGAAAACCACTAGACCATTCAGGTATGACCTAAATCAAATCCCTTATGATTATACAGTGGAAAGTGACAAACAGATTCAAAGGATTAGATCTAATAGACAGAGTGCCTGAATAACTACGGAGAGAGGTTCATGACATTGTGCAGGAGGCAGTGATCAAGATCATCCCCAAGAAAAAGAAATATAAAAAGGCAAACTGGTTGCCTGGAGAGGCCTTACAAATAGTTGAGAAAAGAAGAGAAGCTAAAGGCAGTGGAGAAAAGAAAAGATACACCCATCTGGATGTAGAATTCCAAAGAATAGCAAGGAGAGAAAAGAAAACCTTCCTAAGTGATCAATGCAAAGAAATAGAGGAAAGCAATGGAATGAGATCTCTTCAAGAAAATTAGGGATACCAAGGGAACATTTCATGCAAAGATGGGCACAATAAAGGACAGAAATGGTATGGACCTGACAGAAGCAGAAGATATTAAGAAGAGGTGACAAGAATACACAGAAGAACTATACAAAAAATATCCTAATGATCCAGATAATCACTATGGTGTGATAACTTACCTAGAGCCAGACATCCTGGAGTCTGAAGTCAAGTGGGCCTTAGGAAGCATCACTATGAACAAAGCTAGTGGAGATGATAGAATTTCAGCTAAGCTATTTCAAGTCCTAAAAGGTGATACTGTTAAAGTGCTGCACTCAATATGACATCAAATTTGGAAAACTCAGCAGTGGCTACAGGACTGGAAAAGGTCAGTTTTCATTCCAATCCCAAAGAAAGGCAATGTCAAAGAATGTTCAAACTACCACACAATTGCACTCATTTCACATGCTAGCAAAGTAATGCTCAAAATTCTCTAAGTGTGGCTTCAACAGTACATGAACTGAGAACTTTGAGATGTTCAAGTTGGATTTAGAAAAGACAGAGGAACTAGAGAGCAAATTCTCAACATCCGTTCGATCATAGAAAAAGCAAAAGAACTCCAGAAAAACATCTAATTCTGCTTTATTGACTACACCAAAGCCTTTGACTGTGTGGATCACAACAAACTGTGGAAAATTCTTCAAGAGGTTGGAATACCAGACCACCTTACCTGCCTCCTGAGAAATCTGCATGCAGGTCAGGAAGCAACAGTTAGAACTGGACATGGAACAACAGACTGTTTCCAAATAGGGAAAGGGATACATAATGGCTGTATATTGTCACCCCGCTTATTTAACTTACATGCAGAATACATCATGCAAAATGCCAGGCTGGATGAAGCACAAGCTGGAATCAAGATTTCCAGGAGAAACATCAATAACCTCAGATATGCAGATTACACCACCCTTTTGGCAGAAAGTGAAGAGGAACTGAAGAGCCTCTTGATGAAAGTGAAAGAGGAGAGTTAAAAAACTGGCTTAAAACTCAACATTCAAAAAACTAAGATCATGGCATCCGGTCCCATCACTTCATGACAAATAGATGGGGAACCAATGGAAACAGTGACAGACTTTTTTTCATGGGATCCAAAGTCACTGCAGATGGTGACTGCAGCCATAAAATTAAAAGACACTTGCTCCTTGGGAGAAAAGCTATGACCAACCTAGACAGCATATTAAAAAGCAGAGAAATTACTTTTCTGACAAATGTCTGTCCAGTCAAAGTTATGGTTTTTCCAATAGTCTTGTATGAATGTGAGAGTTGGACTATACAGAAAGCTGAGAGCTGAAGAATTGATGCTTTTGAGTTGTGGTGTTAGAAAAGACTCTTGAGAGTCCCTTGGATGGCAAGGAGATCAAACCACTCAATCCTGAAGGAAATCAGTCCTGAATATTCATTGGAAGGACTGATGCTGAAGGTTCAATACTTTGTCCATCTGATGTGAAGAATTGACTCATTGGAAAAGACCCTGATGCTGGGAAAGATTCAGGGCAGGAAGATAAGGGGATAGCAGAGGATGAGATGATTTAATGTCAACACAACTTGATGAACATACATTTGAGCAAGCTGCAGGAGTTGGTGATGGACAGGGAGGCCTGATGTGCTGCAGTCCACGGGGTCGCAACGTTCAGACATGACTGAGTGACTGAACTGAACTGATATTATTAAACTTTATTTAATACCAAACCTATTGTACCAAAGAACTTCCTGTTTTAATACAACACTTTCAATACACAGAAATGCTACTCCGTGGTGCTCACTTTGGGAAACATGAACGTAGTATAAAAAGGTCAGGATTTATTTGTAACCCAGAAAAAGAAAGTTAGACTTCATTTTGGGAATATGTGGACAGACAGCTGAATGGAGTTTTGACATTAACTCAACACATTTGTCAATGTCTTTAATTATCATTATGTTTCTGAAATCAGCATTTTTATTTAGAATCATATTTCCTTAATATAAAATACTTCGTTTAGCATGATTCTGCTAGCCATAAACATCTTACAATTTTCTTTTTAATAATTAAAAAAGTTTCTTTTTGACTAATGAAAAGCTGTGCAGAATTAATGTATAAAACTAGATGAATTTGGAGATAAGTATTCACCCATAAAACTATCACCACAATCTATGCCCTAAATGTATCTGGCACCTCCAGAAGTTTCCCCCTACCTCATTATTATTTGTGTGTGTATGAATGGTCTTAAAGCAGGGAACAGATATGATGAAGCATTCATTTTATAACTCTCTCTGGAAGTTTGGATGCTGCCAGCTTTGGAGACTACATTGGAAAAGGATGAAAGGGGGCAGAGAGACTAATTAGAGCCTGATGTGGCCTTTAAGAACAGCAATGCAGGTGTGAACAAAAGCAGTGGCAATGGAATGGAGAGGAGAGGATAAACAAGGGGGATGTTGCTGAAGCAGGTAAAAGCTGATGGGAAATACCAAAAACAATATCAGGTTTTGGAGGCTGTAGGAAAATTTGGTTGGGAGGGCAGGCAGTGGGAGGAAGCAGTGGAGGCAGAAAGCTTGGAGCAGTATTGGAATAAAAATCTGGGAAAGGAAGAAAAAAACAGAGGAGCTTTTTTAAAAAAGAAATTTTCTTTTATCATATTTATTTGGCTGCATTGAACCTAAAAGTGTTAGTCGCTCAGAGTCCAACTATTTGCAACCTTATAGGCTGTAAACCTCCCAGGCTCCTCTGTTCATGGAATTCTCCAGACAAGAATACTGCAGTGGGTTACCATTCCCTTCATGAGGGAATCTTTCCAACCCAGGGATTGAACCCGGGTCTCTACATTCCAGGTAGATTCTTTACCATCTGAGCCACCAGGGAAGCCCAATTGGCTCAGTTGGGTCTTGTAAATCCTAGTTGTGGCATGTGGGATCTAATTTCATGACCAGGAATGGAATCCGGACCCCCTGCAATGGGATTTCGTTGTCTTAGCCACTAAACCACCAGGGAAATCCCCAGAGGATTAGGAAGAGTGGCTCTGAAAGGAAAGAGTGAGAGTAACATCTGGAGTTTTAGTTTCTATTACTACTTGATGGAGACACCATGGAGATATTATCCAAGTGTATACAATACTTCCCAGATGGTTCAGATGGTAAAGAATCTGCCTGCAGTGCAGGAGACATGAGTTCAACTCCTGGGTCAGGAAGATCTCCTGGAGAAGGGAATGGCAACCCACTCCAGTAATCTTGCCTGGAGAATTCCATGGACAGAGGAGCCTGATGGACTATAGCTACATGGCTACAGTCCATGGGGTCTCAAAGAATTGGACACAACTGAGTCACTTTTACTTTCATACAACACTTCATATCTATGGTCTAGTCAGGCTTTGCCCACTGATCCTTTCCTGCAAAATATATTATGTTTTGGCTCCTCATCAAGTGGTATATTTACCTACACACATGCCTAGCTTCCTTGATACCTTCTTTCTGAATTGGTTGCCTACAGGTAGGTCACATACTACAGAAAGTTTCCTCATAGACAGGCTGGAGCTTCAGGGAATCTTGTTTGGCTCTGTTATCTCTTTGCTGAGCTGTTTTCTCTAGCACTCCCTGTTCATAATCCAGTTCTTTATTCTCTCACCGACCCCTTGAGAATCCAATGATTCTCAGGCTCACTCCAATTCAGGATGAGAGACGACAACTTTACTTTCCCTTTTGACCACCCTTTGAAACTACGATTTCATGCTGTAGGCACACCCTTACTGGCATCTAGGTATAGTCTGTTTGGCTGAGTACTCTGGTAGGATGACCAAACTGTCCTTATTTGTCCACGACTGAGGAGTTTCTGGGATGAAGACCTTTCTTTGCTAAAGCCAGGAAAATCCTGGACCAATGAGGACAGTTGGTCATGCTAAGTCACTCTACTTTAGTCACCACTATCTCCCAGCATGGCAGCTGCCACATGGTGTTATTGTTGTTATTCAGTTGCTAAATTGTGTCTGCTGCTGCTGCTGCTGCTAAGTCGCTTCAGTCGTGTCTGACTCTGTGCGACCCCAAGGACGGCAGCCCACCAAGCTCCCCCGTCCCTGGGATTCCCCAGGCAAGAACACTGGAGTGGGTTGCCATTTCCTTCTCCAATGCATGAAAGTGAAAAATGAAAATGAAGTCACTTAGTCGTGTCTGACTCTCAGCGACCCCATGGACTGCAGCCTACCAGACTCCTCCGTCCATGGGATTTTCCAGGCAAGAGTACTGGAGTGGGGTGCCACTGCTTTCTCCGAAATCGTGTCTAGACAGTGTATTAAAAAACAGAGCCACCACTTTGCCAACAAAGGTCCATATAGTTAAAGCTATGGTATTTTCAGTAGTCATGTATGGATGTGAGAGTTGGACTGTAAAAAAGGCTGAGCACTGAATAACTGATGCTTTTGAACTGTGGTGTTGGAGAAAACTCTTGAGAGTCCCTTGGACAGCCAGGAGATCCAACCAGTCCATTCTGAAGGAGATCAGCCCTGGGATTTCTTTGGAAGGAATGATGCTAAAGCTGAAACTCTAGTACTTCGGCCAACTCATGCGAAGAGTTGACTCATTGGAAAAAAACTCTGATGCTGGGAGGGATTGGGGGCAGGAGGAAAAGGAGACGACAGAGGATGAGATGGCTGGATGGCATCACTGACTCGATGGACGTGAGTCTGAGTGAACTCCGGGAGTTGGTGATAGACAGAGAGGCCTGGCGTGCTGCGATTCACGGGGTCGCAAAGAGTCGGACACGACTGAGTGACTGAACTGAACTGAACTGAGGGATGGAACAACAAGTTGTGTCCGATTCCTCTTTCCTCCTCTGTCTCCTGGAGTTTGCTCAAATTCATGTCCATTGAGTCTATAACGTTATCTAGTCAACTCATCCTCTGTCATCCCCTTCTCCTTTTATCTTCAATCTTTCCCAGCATCAGGGTCTTTTCCAATGAGTCAGCTCTTCATGTCAGGTACCAAAAGTTTATGAATCTTAAGTATTTCAAGTAAATTTTAGCTTAATTAATTGAATACATAGATTTAGGACTCCCTGGTGGCTCAGATGGTAAAGCATCTGCCTACAATGCCTGAGACCCGGGTTTGATGCCTGAGTTGGGAAGATCCCCTGGAGAAGGAAATGGCAACCCATTCACTTTCACTTTTCACTTTCACTTCACTTTCTTTATAGATTTACCAGATGTTTGTATGCACTATATCATTTTACCTTGATGGTAAAGAATTCTCTATTTATTTTACGTATTAATAACTTAAAACTCAGGAGGTTATCATCTACCCAAGGCAGGCAGAGTTAGTAGGTGGCAGTTATGTTTCAAACCCAGATCTGTGTGATTTTAAACTTGTGTTATTTCCAGAATGCAACAGTGCCTGTATAACAGCCCACCATCCACCTGTTTAAGCTTTTGCATTAGTGCTGAGCTTTGGGAGCTTTCAGAAACAGCCTCCCAGGGAACCAGAAATGTTAATGGAGTGCAGCACTTTGTAAACTCCCAGTAATAGCTACTACCCTTTTCTCTCCAGGGCCCCTTTCCCCAGGGCACCTTGTTATCTAGAAGAAACATGAATTTGTGAAAAAGAGAAAATTCTGAACTATCAGCGTGAGTTAGAAGGCAGACATTTGTAGTTACCTTTATCTCTGCGCACATATCATAAAACGTATTGCTTTAATAACCCTAAGCCTTCATGTACTCTTTGAATAATAGCTTTTATAACTGAAGTTAAGATGCTAGAAGGATAAAAGGAAATATTTCTTCTCTGTGTTTACTTGTAGGTATCTTCACAATGGAATTTGTGCCTTCTGTATTTTCTATTGACCATCTCATGACAATAGCTGGCATACGATAGCTTCTATTTGGAACACAATGACTCTCCAATCACTCTAATTTCTCTCTGTAGTTTAGATTTATAATGCGCTGTTGAATGTTCTTAACAGAATATTATTGTCAGATTAGTTATTCTTATGACAGCTATTATTTTAGTATAAAAAACAAATGTAGCTCATAGTTGTAAATTGTATTGTGATTAATGAATGTGTCATTCTTGCACAGCAGTAACATATTTGCTCTTGTTTAATCAAATTTAAAAGGAAATGGAAGAAGGAATTATGATATGACACCTACTAGAGATGAAGCTGATAATGGTGCTCCAGGTCACTGCTTCTCTCTCCTGTATATACGCAGTTTCCTTGATATAAATTATTGGTGTAGCCAGCAATTAGAGTGGACTGAAATGTACACAGGGTCACACATCCATCATTAATTAAATAATCTGGTGTGAAATGTTTCCTTTTTTAAAAAAAAAGAGCAATGAAAATTAAAATAAGTGAGCCATGAATGCACACTCAATGGCTTGCCTAATCTATATATTTCAAAATTCTTCCAAGCTGTCAATGTTTTTCTTTCCTGCTGTGTGAAGTGTAGGTGTTGCTGGCCAAAATCTTGGCCTTCTTTGCCTACCAAAGCTGAATTTAAAAAATACATAGACAAAGTTTGGAGGAAATAAAAAGGTGGCTTTAATTCTCAGCTGAAGGAGAGGGGAACACAGGCTCATGCCTCTAGAACTGTGCCCCCCTCCATGAGGAGTCTAGGGCCTTGTACAAGGAAAGGCTCTCAGGCAGAAGTCGGTGATGAGGAGCAAACGTGATAGGATCTTGATTCCTTCCTCTGCATTGTTTCAGACAGTCATGAACTGGTGTCAGTAACCCAGTAATTGAGTCTGGCGGTTCAGTGGCTCTGAGGTCTACTTTCTCACACAAGGGGAATGGTGTTTTAAGGGTAAAATTAGATAGGGGATGTATTTAGCATAGAGTCAAAGGGAAAAGAAAAAAGTGAATTGTAGCTCTTGTAGAGTTAGGGGGTAGAAAAGCAAACTTAGTTACAGACATTTAGAGTTAGGAGCAATTAAAGTAAAAAACTAGGAATGTTCAGGCCTACTCACTATTCTCTTTATCTTCTTTGTTTTCAGGAAAGGGAAAGAGAAAAACTCATTCCCCTTTATTCCTTTTCACTGCAACATAGGCAACTCTGCAATTTGTAGTTTAGTTGGTTTGGTAGATTACATTTTTACAAAATGTATGTTTATACCATAGTTTTTAGAATATTCACTAATAAATATGAAAGCCTAGTATGGAAAGTAATAATTGATTATCAGAATGCTTTAAGCAATATTTTTAGCAATAACCTGAAGGCGAATGTTTTTTAATGTCAAGTCAAAACAAAAATATCTTTGCCACTAGAAATACGGCTGTTTTGTAGTTTTCATTTTTGAAGAAAGTGAAAATATTCTTATTTATACCACCAAGTACGAGAAGTTTTGGTCAACCAATGTGAACACTATGAGCAATAAACCTGGTGCATAATAATCTGAAGACCAATATGGTGGTCATTGCTTTAAAGAGATTCAAACTACTCATTGGCATACTTACTACATCCCATTTTCTCTCTTTCTCTTTTATGTAAAAAAAAATTTTTTTTAATTCTGTTGGGTCTCAAGGCAGCCCACCCCCAAATATGCCACAACAGCATATTGATTATTTTGAATTAAAGTTACTTAAAAAACAGTCAACACAAGAGGGACACTCTGACCCTTCCTTCCTGCTCCCTGAAAACAGGAAATAAATCTCTCATATGAAAGATACGTTCCTTGCATCTGGAAGCACAAGGACACTCTTAATGCCAGAGATAGGGAATTTAGGCCCAGAAGCCTGTATAAACAAATATTATTACTTCTTTAATTTACTACCCAAGCCCCAGTTCTGTTTGGATTCTTTGTTAATTCAGCACCCTCCTGTCAATTGCTCATATGTTAAATGTGTGTTTGTTTTTTTTTTTTGTCAAAAAGTATAAAAGCTGCCTGCTTTAGCCACTTCTTAGGTTTCATTTCTTTGAGACCTCCACATGTCTGAATTAAAATCTGCTTCTTTTTCTTCTATTAACCTGTTTTTTTTGTCAATTTCATGGTTAGTTTGGCCACAAGAACACAATACGGGTAGAGGGGAAATTTCCCCCTCCCTAGCAGTTCCCAATTGTCCATCTAAAATTTAAGTGACTTAGAAACAAAAGAGATTTTATCTAATGTATTTCTCATAAAGTCCAGCATAATAACTCACATCTTTTTGTCACTTGTAAATTTGTATTGATTGCTTGACCTATAATTTTGGAATAACTATTAAGAGCATGGAAAGATTGTTATTGAGACAAGCCAAATAAATTGATGTGACATATCTCGAAGTTAAGGGATTAATCAATTATACTTTAAATTTGATAGAAGGAATAATATCCCACTAATTACCAGAATTTAATGATCCATCATTGCCATCAATTTATTGCGGCTGCCACAAGCTAGGAGAGGGTCTGATTGCTGGATTGGATGTGGTTGGCTGGATACATGCTTCTTACTGATGCCCAATAGGGTTCAGCATTTTGCCATGCTTGACAAGCACTATTTCTATTTAAAAGTCTAGTTTAAGTTGTTTTCAAATTATTGTGATCATTTAAGGAACCTCAGTGCCTTAGGATAGTTTCTTCAATTTAGTTTTTTTTGATGGGGCCTACCTTAGATTGTTTTCAAAATGTAAACAGATACACATCAATTAAGTGACATCTGGCACCAAATGACAAATGACTGCTGGGAGGGAGGAGTTAAAAAGATTCATGGAAAGAAATGACCAATGACTGTACTGCTCCCTTTGAAAATGGACTTTCTGAATGACTATCATCATGTGAAAGGTATATAAGCAAATGTGCAGAAGTTTATCTTTTCTGCTAAGTGCACGGAAGAAATACAGAAGTTCTACCCTCGAGTAGAAAAGGTAAACCAATGTTTTCCTTAATTAATGTGGACACTGATTTACAGTCTGTGGCTGTGACAGAGAAGTTAAGAGAGCCTTGGACACTCAAATACTGGGGATGGCTGAGGATTTTAAGCACAAACTGAGATGTGTGTTAAAAGAGAATGTCTGAGGTCTTCCCCACCCCTAACCCCTTTAAAGGAATTGCTAAGAAATACATCCTAGGTTTTTATGTCTGAAAGAAATCTTTCTCTAAAAGTATTATGTTTCATTGACCAATATCCCTTATGTTTATTTGCTTTAGTAAAGGGTTATGTTTCGGTATCGTAAGATATACTCTAATCTCTTTTCTTAAATATAAACAGCTTTTTAAAAAAGCACAGATGTGGTGTGGTGACAAAAACTATGGGTTTAATATTGTTGAGTGGTAAATAAGCCTAATTTTAAGAGCTGACTCCCCTAAACTCAAAGCACAGCATCGAAGCACGTTGTATACCTGAATACATAACTAAGAATGAATTAGGCCAATCACTGATGTGGGGATAGAAGGAAAACTATGGACCTTATTTACTAAGCCTCAGGTCCTTAGAGACAAATCTCACATCACAGAGCAATACTGAACCTTTTAATTCCTGGCCATGTGTTCATCTACAGCAACACATACTTTACTACTGGAAAAAAGAGCCTGCAAAGTAGTTTAAAAATGTCCCCTCTCTCCACCACATAACTATAGGAATACTCTAAAACTTTTGGGAAAAAGCACAAAATTTTAGGTAAAATCCTAATAGTGTATGTATGTTAGTTCATCAAGGAAGGTAACTGGTTGAATTGCTAGTTTTTAAAAAACTGCTGTGTTGAAATATAAATTACATACCATACAATTCACCCATTTAAAATGTACAGTTCAATTTCTTAGAAAATTAGTTGTGTAACCATCACCACAATCAACATGAGAAACTGTTAATAACCTCAAAAAGAAATTTCATAACTTTTAGCAGTCTCTTTCCATTTCTTACCAACAGCCTCAGCTTTAGGCAATCACTCACCCTCTCTGTCTATGGACAAATTGTGGTCTTCATGAGTAGCTTATTTCATTAGCATAATGTTTTCAAGGTTTATTCGTATTATAGCAGGTTATCAGTATTTCATCATTCTTATTGCCAAATAATATTCCCATTATATGGATATATGGACCACAGTTCATTTGTAAATTTACCAGTGTTGGATATTTGGGTTTTTATACCTTTTTTGGTTATTATGAATAATGCTATGTTCATTTGTGTATGTTTTTGTGTGGAGGCATGTTCTGTTAGGGCTTCCCAGTTGGCACAGTGGTAAAGAATCTGCCTGCAATGCAGGAGACATGGGTTCTATCCCCGAGTCAGGAAGATCCTCTGGAAAAGGAAATGGCACCTGCTCTAGTATTCTTGCCTGGGAAATTCCATGGACAGAGGAACCTGGAAGGCTACAGTCCATGGAGTTGCAAAGAGTCGGACATGACTTACTGAATAAAAAATAACAAAATGTTCAATTAGGCTGTACCCCAAAGGCCTGCAAGCCTGATAATTTTCCAGTCTTAAGACTGAATAAAGACCTTGAAGACAGCAGCAGAGAAATCAACAATTTATTGGACAGGGGAGTTTATGTCTGAATCAAAGGTTCTGGAGTGACACCCCACCATGGATGGCAGAGGTCAGGAAGAACATGGCAGCAATTTTCACTACTTGGGGGAGAAGGCAACCATTTATAAGGGGAATTGATGTCAAGGTGGCTTATCAGTTATCACGGAAACCAGAAGCTGGGGCAGGGGACAGCTTGTGTGCAGTCACTAATTAAGGTCCATAATTAAGGGGATTGGATGGTCCTATGAGTGAATCAGAGTTGGTCAAACATGGGATATACAGAGAGCCAGACAACAGCCATCTCGAATGGCCTACCCGTACTTGTGGCAACAAGAAATGTTGTTCACATCCAGTCCATCCTAGAGGAAATCAGTCCTGAATATTCACTGGAAGGACTGATGCTGAAGCTGAAACTCCAATACTTTGGCCACCTAATGTGGAGAATTGACTCATTTGAAAAGACTCTGATGCTGGGAATGATTTGAAGGCAGGAGGAGAAGGGGATGACAGAGGATGAGATGGTTGGATGGCATCACTGACTCAATGAACATGAATTTGAGTCAGCTCCAGGAATTGGTGATGGGCAGGGAAGCCTGGCGTGCTGCAGTCCATGGGGTTGCAAAGAGTTGGACAAGACTGAGCGACTGAACTGAACTGAACCCACTTCTATAACAATTGGGTCCTTGACCCAAGGACTGCAGTCCTTGACTGTGCCCTGAGCTGTAATAGTCCTCAGGAAGTCAACAAATAAAACTGAAACTCATCACTTTCACATTGTGTGCTTTTATTTCAGTTGATGTGTGCTTTCTTTTGTGGGGGCAGAGTATATACCTAGGCGTGGAATTGCTAGATCATATGGTGTGTGCATGTGTGCTCAGTCTGCTCAGTCACTTCAGTCGTGTCCAACTCTTTGTGACCCCACGGACTGTAGCCCACTGGACTCCTCTGTCCATGCAGTTCTCCAGGCAAGAATACTGGAGTCGGTTGCCCTCCTCCAGGGGATCTTCCCAACCCAGGGATTGAAACAGTTTCTTCTGTGTCTCCTGCACTGGCAGGCGGATTCTTGGCCACTGAGCCACCCAGGAAGCCCAGATCATATGGTAGCTGCCTGTTGAATCTTTTGAAGAACCATCAGACTGTTTGCCAAAGTGACTGCACAATTTTTTATTTCCATCAGTCTTCTATGTGGGTTCTATCTCTGGATACTGATTTGTCCCTCCAGGGCTCACTGTGGTTGTTGATGTTTGTTTATCCTTTTAGTTGCTTGGCTGGACGTTTCAGTGAAATCAGTTTCCTCACAGGATGCAGTGTCAGAGAATGTAGCCTTCTGTAGTACACACAGGTACCCTGGGATGACAGTGGCTTTAGTTGATCTCTCTGTTTCCCTGATCTGTTAAACTGTCTGCCTCTGATGGTATCACACCCACTGCCAGCCTCCTCTAATTGCTGGCTGATTGTTCTATTGTTTTTGACAATGTCCTGGGGCATAAACCACTCCACAGTCCAATCCAATTTAAGTCCATTCTCTGCAGGGTAGTCTTTGAAGCTTGCCTTTGAGGTTTGTTCTGACCTCAGAAGGGATCCTCTTAGTTGTCTGTCTCTTTCCCTGGTGCTCTTTGTTAAAATTCTCCTGGGTCTAAGGTTTAGCTGGTTGCTTATTTAAGGAGCTATGGGCCTCCTTTTAATTGCTTACCACCGAACCTTTGTACCACTGCTCCAGAGCTGAGGCCAAGGGCTATAACCCACTTCTCAAGAGATGACATTCCTTTCTTACAAGTGGGCCACTGGGTGGGGCATTAGCTTCTGGCCTTGGCTTGCCTCTTCACATGTGGAAACTCTGTCCTATCTACAAGCCAGTAGAGATGAGCCAATCAGGAACCAGTATTTTTAATCGGATGCAGGGGGAAGTCGGCTTCCACGATTTGAGTGAGAGCTGGGTGGAAGAAGGGATCATTGGACCACTCAGCCACACTTGCCTGGAATATGGCTTCTGTAGCACAGAGCTGGAGCATGAAATGCTCTGGCAGCCTGCCCTGCCAGGGGAGATGGTGTGACCCCAGGGGAAGAGATCCCTGGGTTCTTGGTTGAACCTGCTTGAGGTGGAATTAAGGTCACAGTCATATGAGGTGAGCTGGGGGGAGGAAAGTAGAGGGTTAAAATAACACAGACTCTGTGTTCTTACCTAGGCTGCATAGATTTTAAGTGTTTCTCCATTTGCTTATGTCCTTAGGGCAATATCCAGAGACTTTTTTTTTTTTTTTTAATTTCACTTATATTCACCAGTTATGGTTATTTCACCAGTGATAGGGTCAACAGAGCTCCTATTGTGCTATTTCAGAAACGTCTGTATCTGTGCTTTCTTCAGATTGTGCCAGCCATCTAAATCCAAATTTGGTTAAGATAAAATGAAAATTCTAACAACTACAATAGAACAAGGGGGGATCACCTATGAAAAACCCCAGATCAGTTGTAAGTCACAATTTTTGCAACAGAAAACTAGTTGTAAGAAGATAATGAAATATTGCTGCTGCTAAGTCACTTCAGTCATGTCCAACTCTGTGCAACCCCAAAGATGGCAGCCCACCAGGCTCTGCCATCCCTGGGATTCTCCAGGCAAGAACACTGCAGTTGGTTGCCATTTCCTTCTCTAGTGCATGAAAGTGAAAAGTAAAGTGAAGTCGCTCAGTCGTGTCTGACTCTTCACAACCCCATGGACTGAAGCCTACCAGGCTCCTCTGTCCATGGGATTTTCCAGGCAAGAGTACTGGAGTGGGTTGCCATTATTACTCAAGTATTAAAGGAAAATGGAGGGGGTGGTGTGAAAACCAGCTAATCATCTCACAGTGTCTGTCGGGAAGGAGCACAGGCTCAGCTTGGCTAGAAATGGTTCCTCTGGGATCTCACAGTCTGCTCTCTCAGTACCAGCCAAGCTGCAGGTTCATCAGAGCTTTGGCTGGAGGAAGTCCTGCTTCTCAGCTCTCTGTGGTTGCTGTCAGTTTATCTCCTTGCACTTGTGAAACTGAAGTCCCTGTTTTGTTGCTTGCTGTTGGCTGTTCTCAGCTACCAGAGGCCCCCCACTTCAATACAACATGAGCTTCTTGATGGGCCATCTCACAATACGACAGCCTTACATTAAGGCCACCAGGAGAATTTCTCTCTCCAGTCTTCTAAGCTAGAGTCTTATGTAATATTCATAGGAGTGACACTGCATCACATTTGCTATACAAACCACCTTAATCAAAGGCTTGATATCTTTTCATTTTTGCCATAATACATCATTTAGAAGCTCTAGCAGGTTCCAACCCACTCCAGTGTTCTTGCCTGGAGAATCCCAGGGACGGCAGAGCCTGGTGGGCTGCCATCTATGGGGTCGCACAGAGTCAGACACGACTGAAGCGACTTAGCAGCAGCAGCAGGTTCCATCCCCGCTCCAAGGGAGGTAATTATATGCCTCATTGGGGTCACCCTAGGGTATGTCCACTAAAAATCTATACTAGGAAAATTTTGAAAGAATACTTAACACTTGCCAGTCTACAAGGTTTTATTTAATTTTAGCAGAGTCAGTGGCGAGTTAGTAGCTGAACAGTCAGTTCATGGAGAAGAGCAGGATGAATATCTTCCTTCCAAGCCTCCCTGACGCAGAATCTTTCTCCAGGTGGTGCCCCAATCTTCCTGTATTTGCTCTGGAGGCTCTGATGAGAATCACAACATCAGATTACAACATACATTATTTATTTTCCATTTCTCCTTTACATTCTGTGGCTTCAGCCTCCGAGGAGCAGAGTTCATCCTTGCAAACTGTTAGTTCCAAACTCAATGTTGAAAATTAGAACTTTGGGAGAGGAAAGGTGTGAAGAAGCAGGACTGGGTTAGCCAGGGGAAGGATTTTAGGAGACAAATGTATACATGAGATAAGATAAGAACAAGAACAGCAAGGGGACAAAAGGAAGGACTTTGTAATCTTGCTTTACAGTTCAGTAGCAAATCAAAATAAAAGAGGAATAAAATCAGCTCAGCTATTGACTCACACACCTTCTAAAATCTTCAGTTAATCAGTTAATGAATTTTTTTTTTTTTTTACTGACCCCGGTCTCCGCGTCCCGCAACGCGGGGCGGCGGCAGGGGCGCCGAGAAGCATCCACTGAGGAGACAAGGGCCTGGGGACTCTCCTGAATTTTTTTTTTTTTTAAGTTTAGAAGGTGTGAGGAGCATTCAAGGCTAAGATATTAGTCAAGATGAACACAGTGAATTTCATTCTACAGTCAGCAGTGACTCCAACTAAAAACTAAGGTAGCCACTGTCTTATCAATGAGACACAGAAGGGCCATTTCTCTATACAGAGTTTTTTGTTTGTTTGTTTTTAATTGCTCTGTCTTTCCTCATAGTTCTAGTCCTTGGTAGACTGCAGGTATATGTTAGAGCAGAGGCTGTGGTTGGCTTTGATTGCCAGAGGCTGATTAATGATAGTCTTCCTAAGTAAGCAGAAGTTACCAATAAAATTGACTCTAATGGGTGCTTGGGGTGTCATTATTACACAGCTGCAGACAATAAGCCAAGAGAGAAACAGATGATGTACATCTTGAAATCAAGAGAAGAGGTGGTGCTTAGAGCTATAGTTTAGTAGAAATTGCAGTATATTTATAGTATTTATTGTATTTGTGGTGCCTCAGTTTAACTGGCAAGAGTACAGTATTGAGAGCCATGGATCTGATGCTCAAACACGCATTGGGCATAGTGTGTAGAATCTTCTATGCCAGTCACTGATGTGGGAGAGCCTTATAAATCAGAAAATCTGCACATATCTTTCATCTACTTAATCTCTTTATTGAATTTTTAATTTAAAGTATTATTATTATTTGATTTTAGGATGAATTCCCAGAACCTTACATAACCTGTAAGACTTCCCATTATTTTTTCTTTAGTCTCTTTTCAGCTCTTGCTTTCAGTGCTCCAGCCTTCCTGGATATAGTTTTCCTTTAGTGTAGCTTGGGTGTTTTCATACATGCTGCTCCCTCCATTACCAACACTTTATTTCCCTACCCATTATTGACCCTACTCATACTTCATCTCTCAGGTTAAATGGCCCTTCCCTGAGGAGGCCTTTCCACATCCTCGCAGTAAAACTAGTCTCCATGATATATGCTCTTAGAACTCCTTATGTCTCCCATGGCCCACTTGTAATGCTGCTCAGAATATATTCATTCTCTGGCTTTCCTGCTAGACTGAAAGCTCCTGGAGGACAGGTTGGGGCTGTGTCCTCAGCTGCTAGTAATGTTGGGCACCCAGCAGGCTGCTGTGTATCTACTGCTCAGGTCAAGTGATGAAGAACAGGATTTGGGGCCAGAAACAATCAGCCATCAGCTGAATGCAGAGTGCCACCCTAGGCAGGCTACTTAATCTCTCTACACTTACTTTCCTTCCCTGTGAAAAAGACTATCTTCCTTGCATGGTTTTCTGAGAATTAAATTAAATGAAATCATGCATATCAATCTGTAGGAACAGCATAAAAACTATGGTTGATGAAGCACAGATAACTTGGTTGTGGCTTTTCCATGGTATGCATCTCATTATCTTGTTATTTTTTTGATGAAAAATGTACATATCTCAGAGTGATGAGAAACATACTTCATAAGACACATAACTAATTTTTTTAATAATGTGGCTTGTGTCTGAGTTTCTTTCTCTAGGCTCTATCACCCTTTATGTTGGGTAATTGCAGGTCATAAGATATACAGCTATTTCCTCCTATGGTCATGTATGGATATCCCTGCCACATCTCTTTAAACGTGGATCTCTCGTGTTATCCTTGTGTCTTAGAAAGTTTCCTTGTCTGTTGCTTTATTTTCTTTCAAGAAATTGATAGTGTTAGGAATAACAGTAAAAGACAAAAAAGAAGGTTCAACAACCATAAAAATTAGCTTTTAAAGAGTGTCTAGAATAGTGCAGGAACTGAAACGTGCAAGACTAAAACAGGATCACCTCATGGAATCATTGAGACTTTTTTTGTTTGGCCTACCATTTTTACCCAGGTAACCTTCCTTTTAATAACAACAGTAAGAGCCAAGGCAATGTACGAAACACTTGCCATGTGTTAATCTTTGCCATAATACTTTGGGATAATAATATTTTCATTTTAGGAACAAGGGACAAGGTGGTAAAATGACTTGCTTAAGGTAAATTATGCCGCTTATCGTATGATGGAGCTGGCACCCTTTACTACTTGGCTACTCAGCCCGGCATTTCTTGTCTTATGATCAGGAAGTACATTTCTCAGGTTTTAGAGTGAATCATAGCCACCTGAAAGCACTGGAAAACACACAAACAAAAGGAACATTTCCCTGAAACTAATATAAGAAACTCTGATTTGGTAGCCTGGGTTAGGGCTTAGAAATTTATATTTTTAAGCCATATTTTTAATGAGTTAAGCACAGGAGTTCCACGGGTCAGTTTGAGAAGCATGATCTATATAACCTTAAATAAACCATTTAATCCTTGGAGTTCTTCTATAAGGTAAGACTGAAATTCCAAAGTGGTTTTCTAAGTGCAAAAATCATTTTTATATGCTGAAACATTTTTATCTTGATGTAATCAAAATCAATATTAATTAACCAGAGTAATACTACAATTCAAAAGAAGAAGTTCCAAGTAAATAATTATCATAAGCATATATGCTGTGGGATAAGATTGTGCTCAAATTCTAGGAATTGAGATTTCTATTGTATAGTAGTCTGGGTTCCTCAGACAAATGTGACCATCATCAATGGTCGTTCTACATAGCTTTCTTTAGTTCCTCTTCTGAGTTGCCAGCAAGAAAGCATTTGCAAAAAAAATAAAAGCCCCAACAAAATATCAACAAATAAAAACTGATAAAATGTATCTGATTAATTCAGGTAAAAGAAATCCAGGGCCTATAATATAAGCCTGTGACCTTATTATAATAATTCCCTCTGCTTCCCTCTGAGAAATTAGGATGGGCCTGAAATGACTTGCTTATAGTTGATTGTGCCTTCCCCCAACACCCTGTTTCCTCTTTAACCTCTTTTGTGTATTTCTCACTAAAAATTACATCTCCAGTCAGACAGAAATATAGCACCTGTCCTGATTTCAAGCTTTCCTTTGCCATGTTTCTCTTGGTGAATCCAGGATCAGATTCTCCCGAGGCCAATCAGAGTAATCAGCCTGCCCAGACTGACCCAATTAAGTTTAATTAGTTGTTTTTTTAGCTTTAAATTTCCTAGCCAGGTGGATTTTATGATTTTTATTAAACAACGAAGAAGAGCTGAATCTTTGGAATTAGTTGGCCTCTCAGGTACTTTCTGCTGGTAATAAAACTCCAGGAAATCTTAGGTCTCCATAAGGAAGTCAAATGATACTAAAACAATTTGAGTCTGCTTCTCTCTGGCTCTAAATGAGAAGTGTTCCTGTCTCCATGTGAACAAACATTAATCTTATCTATGGTTCTTTGCTAAGATCATGTTACACGGGTGGACTTTACATGGCCGTCTAAGTCTCACCACTCCCCAGATGGCATCTTTTTCAACTTTTTTATTGGTTGAAAATCAGCTGGATGAGTTTGCACATAGGCAGTAAAGGGGGTTTCAAGGAAGTAGTGAAGGATTTAGAATGAAAGCAAAATTAAAGTAAGCCAAGAGGCAAGTTAGATGGAGAATAGGCCTCCTAAGACAGATGTGCCTTGGAGAAAATAAATGAAAATAATAGTTAATAAAGGAGGAAAATTAGGATTTTGAAGGGGCTGTGAGCTAATATTAAGCTGTTTGGGGGTTAGTAATTTTATACAGATTGCCCGTATTAGGTGCCAGAAATGCATTTTACTTTAATTTTCTCAGATGAGTTCTTATAATATTGTGAGGTAATTATTATTCACTTCGAAATACCACCTCACAGGTGGCTGAGTGGTAAAGAATACACCTGCCAACGCAGGAGACGTGGATTTGATTCCCAAGTCAGGAAGATTCCCTGGAGGAGGAAGTGAAAACCCACTCCAGTATTCTGGTCTGGGAAATCCCATGGACAGAGGAGCTTGGCAGGCTACAGTCTTTGGGGGTCACAAAAGAGTTCAACATGGTTTAGTGACTAAACAAGAACAAAGTTGTTGATCATATACATATAAGTACTCATGTGAAACTGAAAAGTGTTAGTCACTCAGGTGTGTCTGACTCTTAGTGACTCCATGGACTTAGCCCACCAGGCTCCTCTGTGCATGGAATTCTACAGGCAAGAATACTGGAGTGGGTAGCCATTTCATTCTCCAGGGAATCTTCCTGACCCAGGGATAGAACCCCGGTCTCCTGCACTCAGATTCTTTACCATCTGAGCCACCAGAAAAGCTCTAGATATGCATCAAAGGACACTTGTGGTTCTCCCTTCCTCTCACACTCCTACGTCCTTCCCATCTTTCTTCTCAGCCTCCCTCTCAGTTTCCCTAGCCCTCTTCCCCTTCTTGTGCCCTCACCTTTTCTTTCTCTCCCACCTCTTCCTTTTTTCCTTTGTCTCTCTCCCCCTACTCTTTTCTTCCTGGTCCTCCTTTTCTCTATTCCTGCTGTCTCCCTTTCTCATCCTTTAACCCAGCGTTTATCAAACTTTTCTGTTCATTGGAATCACCTGGGGAGATTGTTCAAGCACTATTGCTGGCCTCCTCCCCCAGAGTATCTAATTCAGTAGGTTTGCATTGTGACCTAAGAATGTGTATTTCCAGCAATTTCCAGGGGCTGCTGCTGCTTCTGGTCCAGGGATCATATATTAAGAGCCACTTCTTTAACTGACATGATGACCTGGTCTTTGCTTCCAAGTTAAATCAACAAAACTTTAGATCCATTTTAGGATTTATTTGTGAAATTGCCAGTACTCTCCTAGGTGATCTCTGCTATCATTCTAGGTAATGAAAATTGGTGTTACAATTACTTAAAAATGAATATTTGATAGCTTTTCTGATGCAGTACTATAATATTAATACTATCCATCAGAATCACTTTCCAAATGGAAAGAACTGAAGCTCTCAAATTGGGGTAATCCCTGAGCTGTATGTAATGCTGCCTCAGTGAATTGTTGAGGCAAGAAAATTAGAAAAGCATAAAGGATTGTGACATTTTTCACCCAATTTAAAAAACTTCTAATTTTATGTCCAAGGTAATTGCTTTTTGAGTCTGCTTTTCTTGGCTTCTGCTGTCTTGTGCACTATTAAACTATTGCCCCCTGATACATATTAAATATGATTTAGTTACCCTATCTTTGGGAAGAGATGCTAAAACTTAGAAAGACCACTTTCCTAGCTGCTAGGCAAGAACTAGTTGTCAGGTGGCAGGGCTACAGTGGAGACAGAATAAGGGTTAAGGCTGGAGTTGGGGGGTGCACAGAATGGTGACAGAATGATATTGCTAGAAACGTTTTCTAACCCTAAATTTGAAAACGAAGCACTCAGTAACATTTGGTTAGCATTTCTTCCTCCTAGAAACATTCTCACATATTCCTTTCTGATGTCTTTGAGTCTCATTGGCAGTTCTTTCCTCTTTCCTTTGCTGAATCCTCATCTTGTAAAGGCCCCTGAATATTGAAACATCTTAGAGTTTTCAGATCCCTTCTGGTTATGGTCTATTCTCTGAGTCATCTTACACAGCCTCCTATCTTGAGATAATGTATATGTGCTACTGGATTCTAAATTTATCTTCAATCCTGATTAATCCTCTTAGCCCAGACTTCTATATGAATGTTTAATTTTCATCTCCATCATTCTGTGATCATAAATAATGTCCTTATTTTCTTCTAGAAACTGTTTCTCTTTCAATCTTTTTCATCCTGATACATTGCATTTCTATTTCCTCAGTTGCTCAGGCCAAAACTGTCGGTACCATTCGTTTCCTCTCTTGTGCATTTCTAACCCATTGATAAAATCCTGTTAGCTCCAGCTTTGAAACATTTCTTACCACTTTCACCCTTTTGCAAGCCACATTGTGCATCCCTTGGATTCCAGAAATATTCTGTTAGCTGATTTCTCTGCCTCATCTTATACCGCTCTATGATCTTCAGAGCATCCCGAGTAAGCTTATAAAATAGAAATTTTACAATATCACTCTTTTGCTTAAAATGTTCCAATAATTCCACTTTCCAGGGTGGACCCTCTGTTAAACCTTTTACTACGACCATAAGGGCTTTATCACGTGGCTCTCTCATTTGACTTTACTTTGTCACCAACTCAGAACTGTGGCTCACTGCACACACCGTGCTGTTAATCTCTGTGTCCTCTACAGTTGGTTCCTCTGACTGGAATATTTTCTCCCTATTTGCCTGACTCCTACCAACTCTTACAATTAGATTGTCTCTCTTCTCTTAGATTTTCCCAGATATTATTTCTCATTCCTTCTTCCTTTTCTTGCATGCTTGGTTAGAGAACTGCTTTCCTTCCTTCCCCAAACCTCTATGCACATTTTTACTCATTTAATACAATAACAATCAATTGTCCATTTCTATATCCGTGTACTCTTCTAGGTTGTGAGTTTCTTAAGAGGTGACTTAGACAGTGAAAAATTCACTTGCAATGTGGCAGACATGGGTTCAATCCCTGGGTTGGGAAGACTCACTGGAGGAAGAAGGCATGGCAACCCACTCCAGTATTCTTGCCTGGAGAGTCCCCATGGATGGAGGATCCTGGAAGATTACAGTCCATGGAGTCACAAACAGTCCCACACAACTGAGCGACTAAGCACAGAATAGCACAAGGGCTGAGAATTAGTCATCCATATGTTACCAGAGTCATACTCGGTGCCCAGTGCATAGTAACAAATGCTCAGTGCATGTTTAGAGAAGAAATTAATGAAAGATGAGGCTGAATATTAGTTTGGGAAAGAAAGTTGGGCAGATTTCCCAATCATAGTACCAAAGGAGAGAAGGATAACAGTGGATAGAACAGGTTTTATTTCACACTATTATTAGGGTGCTCTAAAAAGTTAAAGGAGATTTCATATGATGGATTCTCTTTTTTTCCCCATAGTAACTTAGGTAGTAAAAACATCTACGAAGACCAAGAGGATTGGAAATGTGTATGACACTTGAAACAATTAGTCTTCTGGAATGGCCATTTGATAAAAAGTGACTTGTTAAGTCAGATTTCTTATAGGATTAAGTAACAGAAACTCAACTCAAGGACCTTAATTCTATCAACCTCTCCCTCACCACCAAATGAGTACTGTAAGGAACTGGTAAATCTATGGGCACAGTTGGTATCATAAAGTCACATAAGGTAAGGTAAGGTAAGTCACTTCAGTCATGTCCGACTCTGTGCGACCCCATAGACGGCAGCCCACTAGGCTCCCCGTCCCTGGGATTCTCCAGGCAAGAACACTGGAGTGGGTTGCCATTTCCTTCTCCAATGCATGAAAGTGAAAAGTGAAAGTGAAGTCGCTCAGTCGTAATGTCAAATATTTTTCTGTCTCTTCTACTCCTTTTTTCTATCTTTGTTTTCCTCTGTGTTCCTTCCACATTCTCTTTTACTGTGGAAACAGTCTCCATGTGGTAGCAGACATTTGGAGGTTGCAACCATTGCTATACTTACATCATTCAGACTAACAGCCCAAAGGAAAGACACTTATATTGATTAAGTTTCTCTGAAGCCTGCAGATTGATCCAACTTAGAGTTTGTGCTTGTTGCTAAGCCAGCCGCCACTGTGGTGATCAGTTCAGTTCAGCTGCTCAGTTGTGTCTGACTCTTTGCAACCCCATGGACTGCAGCATGCCAGGCTTCTCTGTCCGTCACCAACTCCTGGGGCTGACTCAAACTCATGTCCATTGAGTCAGTGATGCCATCCAACTATCTCAACCTCTGTTGTTCCCTTCTCATCCCTCCTTCAATCTTTCCCAGCAGCAGGGTCTTTTCTAGTGAGTGAGTTTTTCGCATCAGGTGGCCAAAGTATTGGAGTTTCAGCTTCAGCATCAGTCCTTTCAATGAATATTCAGAACTGATTTCCTTGGATCTCCTTGCAGTCCAAAGGGACTCTCAAGAGTCTTCTCCAACACCACAGTTCAAAAGCATCAATTCTTTGGCACTCAGCTTTCTTTATAATCCAACTCTCACATCCATACATGACTACAGGAAAAACCATAGCCTTGACTAGATGGTCCTTTGTTGGCAAAATAATTCCTCTGCTTTTTAATATGCAGTCTAGGTTGATCAAAGCTTTTCTTCCAAGAAGCAAGTGTCTTTTAATTTCATGGCTGCAGTCACCATCTACAGTGATTTTGGAGCTCCAAAAAAATAAAGTCTTTCTCTGTTTCCATTGTTTACCCATCTATTTGCCATGAAGTGATTGGACTAGATGCTATGATTTTAGTTTTCGGAATATTAAGTTTTAAGCCAACTTTTTCATTCTCCTCTTTTACTTTTATCAAGAGGCTCTTTAGTTCTTCTTCACTTTCTGCCATAAGGGTGGTGTAATCTGCATATCTGAAGTTATTGATATTTCTCCCGGCAATCTTGATTCCAGCTTGTGCTTCATCCAGCCTGGCATTTTGCATGATGTACTCCACATGTAAGTTAAATGAGCAGGGTGACAATATGCAGCCTTGATGTATCCTTTTACCAATTTGGAACCACTCTGTTGTTCCATGTCCAGTTTTAACCATTGCTTCTTGACCTGCATACAGATTTCTCAGGAGGTGGGTCAGGTGGCCTGGTATTCCCATCTCTTGAAGAATTTTCCACAGCTTGTTGTGATCTGCACAGTCAAAGGCTTTGGTGTAGTCAATAAAGCAGAAGTAGATGGTTTTCTGGAACTCTCTTTATTTTTCAATGATCCAATGGATGTTAGCAATTTGATCTCTGGTTCCTCTGCCTTTTCTAAAATACAATTTTAACATCTGGAAGTTCACAGTTCATGTACTGTTAAAGCCTGGCTTGGGGAATTCTAAGCACTGTGGGGATAGGGAACACTATAAAGGGCCAGTCTGAATCATGTGGTCACATACAATGATGGGGTGGTTGTTATTTGCTTAGTATCTCTGTTACTTATAGGTAATCCTAACAACAACAACACTGACTTAAACAAGATAGAAATACCTTAAGATTTCTGCTTCATGGAATTTTTAGAGGCTCAGGTTTATTCTCTCATGATGCTTTTCTTTCCCCCAAGTGGAAATATGAAACATTTATTTTAGGTATCAGACAAGGACACCTAAGTAATCCAATTTTACTACACCATTATAAAAACCATCCCTTCACCACAGTGTAAGACTTAACTGCATGTGCACAAGGGGACATGTGATATGAAATGTATTAAGATGGCTGCTGTCCTGCCAAAGACTTCCAGTCCCTATCCAGGTCCTACTGCAATACTGGTGGTCCCAAGAGTTTACAGAAGCAAATCATTTAAAATAATAATAACAAAGCAATTAAAAAGACAAATCAAAATGCCTCAGTAACCGTATGTCCAATTCAAACTTTATCTATTTATTTTTTTTTATTTTATTTTTAAACTTTACATAATTGTATTAGTTTTGCCAAATATCAAAATGAATCTGCCACAGGTATACATGTGTTCCCCATCCTGAACCCTCCTCCCTCCTCCCTCCCCATACCATCCCTCTGGGCCGTCCTAGTGCACCAGCCCCAAGCATCCAGCATCGTGCATCGAACCTGGACTGGCAACTCGTTTCCTACATGATATTTTACATGTTTCATTGCCATTCTCCCAAATCTTCCCACCCTCTCCCTCTCCCACAGAGTCCAAAATGTTGTGTTTGCTTCCCACTAACAAATCTTTTCTAAAACCAGCTTAAACATCTGGAAGTTCACAGTTCACATATTGCTGAAGCCTGGCTTGTAGACTTTTGAGCATTACTTTACTAGCGTGTGAGATGAGTGCAATCGTGCGGTAGTTTGAGCATTCTTTGGCATTGCCTTTCTTTGGGATTGGAATGAAAACTGACCTTTTCCAGTCCTGTGGCCACTGCTGAGTTTTCCAAATTTGCTGGCATATTGAGTGCAGCACTTTCACAGTATCATCTTTCAGGATTTGAAATAGCTCAACTGGAATTCCATCACCTCCACTAGCTTTGTTCGTAGTGATGCTTTCTAAGGCTCACTTGACTTCACATTCCAGGATGTCTGGCTCTAGGTGAGTGATCACACCATCGTGATTATCTTGGTCGTGAAGATCTTTTTTGTACAGTTCTTCTGTGTATTCTTGCCACCTCTTCTTAATATCTTCTGCTTCTGTTAAGTCCATACCATTTTTGTCCTTTATAGAGCCCATCTTTGCATGAAATGTTCCCTTGGTATCTCTAATTTTCTTGAAGAGATCTCTAGTCTTTCCCATTCTGTTGTTTTCCTCTGTTTCTTTGCATTGATCACTGAGGAAGGCTTTCTTATCTCTCCTTGCTATTCTTTGGAACTCTGCATTCAGATACTTATATCTTTCCTCTTCGCCTTTGCTTTTCACTTCTCTTCTTTTCACAGGTATTTGTAAGGCCTCCCCAGACAGCCATTTTGCTTTTTTGCATTTCTTTCCCATGGGGATGGTCTTGATCCCTGTCTCATATACAGTGTCATGAACCTCAGTCTATAGTTCATCAGGCATTCTATCTGTCAGATCTAGTCCCTTAAATCTATTTCTCACTTTCATGGTATAATCATAAGGGATTTGATTTAGGTCATAGCTGAATGGTCTAATGGTTTTCCCCACTTTCTTCAATTTCAGTCTGAATTTGGCAATAAGGAGCTCATGATCTGAGCCACAGTCAGCTCCTGGTCTTCTTTTTGCTGTATAGAGCTTCTCCATCTTTGGCTGCAAAGAATATAATCAATATGATTTCAGTGTTGACCATCTGGTGATGTCCATGTATAGAGTCTTCTCTTGTATTGTTGGAAGAGGGTGTTTGCTATGACCAGTGCATTCTCTTGCACTCTCTTTGCCGTGCTTCATTCCATATTCCAAGGCAAATTTGCCTGTTACTCCAGGTGTTTCTTGACTCCTACTTTTGCATTCCAGTCCCCTATAATGAAAAGGACATCTGTTTTGGGTGTTAGTTCTAAAAGGTCTTATAGGTCTTCACAGAACCATTCAAATTCAGCTTCTTCAGTGTTACTGGTTGGGGCATAGGCTTGGATTACTGATATTGAATGGTTTGCCTTGGAAACCAACAGAGATCATTCTGTCGTTTTTGAGATTGCATCCAAGTACTGCATTTTGGACTCTTTGGTTGACCATGATGGCTACTCCATTTCTTCTAAGGGATTCCTGCCTGCAGTAGTAGATATAATGGTCATCTGAGTTAAATTCACCCATTCCAGTCCATTTTAGTTCACTGATTCCTAGAATGTCGACATTCACTCTTGTCATTTCTTGTTTGACCACTTCCAATTTTCCTTGATGCATGGACCTGACATTCCAGGTTCCTATGCAATATTGCTCTTTACAGTATCGGACCTTGCTCCTATCACCAGTCACATCCACAGCTGGGTATTGTTTTTGCTTTGGCTCCATCCCTTCATTCTTTCTGCATTCTTTGGATGTATCGTTATTACACAAATTATTGAAGAGTGGAAAAAAAGGTAAAATAAGTCATTGAGTGGTCATTATGACATAAGAAATATTTGGTCTTTGATTTTCTGAGCTGCAATATATTAAGCATATTTATTTATATAAACTGAGTCACTTTGCTGAACACCTGAAGTTAACACAATATTGTAAATCAATTATACTTCAATGGACAAACAAAAATCAAGTAATTTTGACATGAGGACTATGGAAGCCCAGAATGCAGAAAGCTTGGAAGAAGGTCAGTAAAACTGTGATGCTTTATTCTTATTGAAATTTACAGTCTCATTAAAGAGTAGAAACTAAGTGTTGCAGGGCATCGACCACACTCTCATTTTACTTGAAATAAAAGATGAGTTTAGTCAGGTTCAGCCAGATATTTTCTCTTGGCCTTCCACCTTCCCCCCTTCCTGACCCAATTTTCTTTGTTGTTTTGGTTTTTTGTTTAATTTTACCCAATTGAAGTTGTTGCCTTGAAAATCTATTCATTTTATCCTTTCTCCATGCCTCAGGTAGTAGACATGCTCTCCTTGGAAATCTTAGAGGGATCTGTGGATTTCAAAATGCATGTTGGCATCAAGAGAATATATGATAATATTTTAAAACATAACTCAAAGGAATAAGATTCAACAAGTTTATTTAGACTGTATCTCTCAACATATTATGTATGATCATTTGTAATAACCTTTTAATGGTTTCTTCTAATCATTTTAGTAGCACCCTTTCCATGATAAGCAATGAGGTCATTGGTATAAAAGATAAGAGATGTTAAAAAGCAAGTCAACAATTGAAAATTTGTCCTCATTTTAGAGCTATTTGTCTTGGGGTCTTTCCCAGGCATCTTATCCTCCCTTGATAAGCCCATCAAATACTTAGGCATACGAGCCAGCCAGGACTTGGCAGTCTGATATTAATTAAGGTATCCCTGCCAAGGTGCTGCTCAGACACATACTGTCCTTCTCAATTTCCAGAAGCAACTGACAGCCACCCAGCCTCTGGGGAGTACTTTGAGTTTGCCACAGTTTAATCTTGTTTATGTTGGTTTCAAGTTCTCCCAGTTTTAGTTGTTATGCTTTTGAATCTCTCAGCTACCATAACTGCTCTTATTGTTTCCAATTTAGTCAGACATTTTTCTTCTTAAGTTTTCAGGCCTTCACTAAAAGTCACTGATAAGAAATATGGTCGAGGACAAGGGAAAACACCACAGAATCTGCTTGGAGATTTAGAACTCACTGTCCAGTTGGCACTAGAAGCTGTTAAAAGGAACACTGTCACTCGGCATAACTGTTCCCAGTGAACCCATGGTGGCCATTAGTGACTTCACTTTCTTTTCTATGTACTCATCATCTATTTGTTTAATAACTTATTCTAAACTCTGGCCAGGGAACAATGCTCATGTAAACCATTGGCATGTACAGAATTTAATATTCTTCTTTCTGAAAAGCAAGGTATTTAGCAGTGTTTGATGTTATAACACCTCTTTTAAAAATTTCCATAATTTGAAGATTCAAAAAATGATGAATTTAATCTATAAGTTCTTTCTGTTTCCTGGATTTTATTTTTCTAAAAAGAAGCTAATTATCTTCTTATCCATATTATGTTTAATTACAGTTATCACTTAATAATATATCTATTTTTTCCATTTTGATTTTTTTATTTTTAAAAGATAAAAACACAATAAAATTTTAATACTTTTACTTTCTTTCTCATATGTGTTCTATAATATTTTTATAAGCAGTTTTAAAACCCAGGAAGTTTTTCAGTGCTAAGGGTTATTATCCACTTATACAGAAGAATCTTACATGAATACTTCACAAGGAAACCTTTGATTTTAGAGTAATTTAGGCCACTGTACACCACTGAGATGAAAAGGGAGCAGAATATGTGAAATATTTACTCCTTACTTACTAAATTATTTAATCTATTATATTTTTAATATAAACCAATGAAATCTGAGGGACAGTTGCTTACCTCTGTGTCACCACAATCCTATCTCTTCTGACGCCATGTCTGGTATCTTCTTATAAACTTGTAAAATAGTTTTCTCTTCCCTTCAAATTTCAATTTAAATACATTTTGATTAGTTGGCAGATATCCTACCTAACAATTCTCCCCAGTTTTCTTTGACATTTTTCCTGTCCCTTGCTAAAATTCTTTATTCTGATGTAAAATTGATAAGAATTCTAGGAATATTCATATTAAAAATAAATACCAGGATGTTGGATTCTGTTTTACTTTTCTCAAGTATACACACACACACACGGTTCCATGAAACAAGCTCTCTTCTTGGGTTAGCTAACTAAATGGATAGTCACTACTTTTTCCTTTTTAGTACCCTTCTATCTACTACTGGCCTTATGCTGCTGCTGCTGCTGTTGCTAAGTCGTTTTAGTCGTGTCTGACTCTGTGCGACCCCAGAGACAGCAGCCCACCAGGTGCCTCTGTCCCTGGGACTCTCCAGGCAAGAATACTGGAGTGGGTTGCCATTTCCTTTTCCACTGGCCTTATGGGTAGGGTATTTTATAGGTAGTTACTGATCCTTTAAGAACCGCCTGAGAATTTGCTGGAAGCTATCAGATACTCAGAGCAATGAACATAGATTCATTGATGTACTCTGTGTGCAGTGGGGGGAATGGGAGGTAGTGAAATTTGATTTTTGACTTCTAAATAGTGTTTGTGGAAACCAGATAAAGTACCTTTGCATTAAAGACCAATCCTAGTTGCTTCTGGAGGTATTTTTCACTCTTCTGAGGTGAACACACAGGCTGTGTGCTGGGTAAGCGTTAACGTAGTCTTTGCTCTGTCTGGGCAGAACAACAGCCTTTACTATAGTCATGGTTATTAGGGCCAATAATAGTGTTTAATAACAACTGGTATGAGTATAGTCATCTTTCTTTTCCTCAGAAAGACTCCACTTATGGGTATGAAACAGATTCTTGCCTATTGTGACCTAAGCAATCCATCTTTATATTCAATAGAGAGTATGTTCCTGTGGCTTTTTTATTAACATTTCTGCCAAACTGTGTGTGTGTATGTTCAGTCATGTCTGACTTTGCAGCCCCATGGACTGTATCCCGCCAAGCTCCTCTGCCCGCCAGGCTTCTCTGTCCACGGAGTTTTCCTAGGCAAGAATACTGGAGTGAGTTGCCATTTCCTACCCCAGAGAATCTTCCCAATCTAGGGAATTGAACCCACATCTCTTGCATCTCCTGCATTGTCAGGCAGATGCTTTAACTATGAATCTTTGATAAACAAAGATCCAGATTTTCTTTTATTCTTCACTCTATTTTATGAGGGTTCATATTCTGTTTTTCTCTGTTTCTACTTCTGAGATTCCTCCCACTCCTGCTCCCCTCATCTTTCCCTGAATATTTACTTTGTGCACTTGAAGATCTGTTCATCTGCTCCAATAAACTAGAGGAGAGAGGGTGTTCTCAAGATGCCATCTCACTTCCCCTAACAAGATCAGCAGGCATGTGAGGACAGATGCTTCTGTGTGTGTCCAGTGGGTCTGCAGACAGTTCTTCCTAGTAGGTCTGTGGAAGAGTTTCCATTGCTCTTATTTGCAGTCACAGTACTTTGTGACCTTCTCTGGGAAAATCCTTCATGAGCATCCCAACAAATTACCTATTTGCCCGGCCTTTTGACATCTGGGCCACTTGACCCTGTGTTGATTTACTCCCCTTCCTGTTAGTTTCTCTTGATTCATTAATCATTTGCAACTGGCACTTGCAAGAACTAGATGTCCCTTCCTTTCCTTCAGCAAACTTAGAGAGGCCCTTGACTTCTTTTGTATTAGTGTCAAACTGGACGTCGAGTGATTTATTTTGGTTTGGGAAAAGATAAGCTTTGTTTCTCAGCTTTGAGCATGATAAAGAAACACTTCCCAACCTGGTCAGTGAGAGTGATGGTTCTCTCACTGAGTTTGAAACTTTATTCTGGAAGTACCCATTTAAAGGGAAGGGATTAAACCCAGTTCCTCATAAACTCTCTTATCAGATGTAGTAGGTAAAACAAGAGGCTTTGAAAACAACTGCTGTTTTTTTATTTAAAGCACTTTAATCCCTCTTTTGGACCTCTAAGACATCAGTCAGACAAAGAATAGTCAAATTTAAAATTTGCTAGTTTTCCTTAGCCCTGATATTAAGTGCTAATTTTTGTACCCCAGAAAGTGTGGACAGATGCTTGTGTGTATATTAGTGGGTTTGCAGACAGTTCTGCAAATCCACTGGACACAGGAAGGTGATAGTAAAAAAAATCTCATAAAGATAAATCAACAGGAGTATGACGTTTGAAACTGGAATATTTTTTAATATTTGGAAAATAACAGTCTTCTTAATATTTATCTCCCTTTATTGATTATCTTTCTAAAGGTGACTTTGGCCAAAGAGAATAAGGAATTTGAGATAGTGATGAGATTTCCACTTAGAAGTGCTTCTCAGTTTAGAATTGCCCATTGGATTATTTCACTTTATTTCTGGGCTTCAGAGATCCATAGCTTTTGATGTATGTATGCCAGATATGAAAAACAAATTTGCTGAGAAAGAAATTACAATTGATTATAATAATGTTTGCAGGCTCAGTATGTAGTTTTCCTTATTGATTTCAGTACATGTAAAATTAATTTATTCAGGATTATTGTTGCAATTATTGATAATTGTCAGCATAATTATAAGACCTTTCACTCCATCAATCCAAGCATTCTACTCATTTCCCCTATTAATTAAATACATGAACATTTAAATAATTAGTGTAAATTCAAACGAGCACAAACAAAAGTAGCAACAAGCAAAATTAGCATTACCTTTTGTTTAAAAAGTCATTGTCTGAAGACTCTTCAAATTGATAACATCGAGAAAATTATTTGGATGTGTGTTTTTTGGAAATGATAAAGTTTATGCAGTCTTTGGATTATATTAATAACATTAAAAAGTATAGAAGACAAGATAAAGCTTTTATAAAATTTTCATTATTATAGCAATGAATGCTGAATTGCAAATTTACATTGAACTTGGATACATGAGAACCTTTGTTTCCCTCCTCCTCCTCTTTAATGAAATCCTTTTTATTTCCTTTTCTTTGTATTTTGAGAATCTGGGAAGAACTGAAACCAAACTATTGAATATCCTAACAAGAATCCAATCCAGACTCAGAAACTATTACAGATCTTCTAAAGAGGCAACCCGCTGGGAAGCAGCCCCATTTCCTGGTCTTAGCAGACCTTTCTTGTCTTGAAATGTGCATGTGTCCTAGCTAAACCGCTGAACTTAATGTGGGTGATATCACACATGAATGTTTTGATGAAGTTTTTTTATCAGGCAATCACCCAGTTAATAGGTCCATAAAAAAATCTTCTATATGCCCAATGCTGTGGGCAAATAAAGATCCTGATTTCCTTATCTACACTTCTGAAATCCCAAATCTCAGAAAACTAAAGGTTTTCTTTTCAGTCATTTGGCTGCAAAATCTGCTTCAACTGAGCTGAGGTAACATTGTTTTTTTAAAACTTGGCTCAATTTGAATAATTATACATTTCACCACAGAATATTAATGTGCTTGATTAAGGGGCACTGCCTCACACCTCACTGGAGGTGTCATACACGAGGGCTTTACTGTGTATTATCTTTCTAAGGTCTGAGTAATTCTGAATTCTGAGATTTGGCCTGAAAATTTTAGTTTGGGGACCATGGGCCTGTTCTACCACCATTGTAAATCATTTGGAAAGTGTTTGATAATCAATTTTCAGTACTTTTTTTAAATCATATATTGACTTCATATCATGCTAGATTACTTGTTTAGGACAAAAAGTTTCTAAGAGTAAAATATATTTTAAAAAATATCTTCCTTTTGACTATATGTGTAGTTCCCACTGAGTTTTTATATACATGTATTGCATCATTTTTAACATGTATAAACAAAAATGTGTATCCTAAGACAGTTTTCAGTCCAAAGATTAGCATACTATTCATATCTTCTGTATAAACACTGATCCACTATCTACTTCTGTAGATCAGATTTCTCTTTTATCTGTCTTTTGCTTCTTTCAAGCAGCCTGATGTTTTTGACATTCATCCATATTGTTGCAAATAAAACAACTTATTTTTAAATTACAATTTTTATGCGTAGACACTTGAAAGTTCTAGTGATCAGTACTACTTTTACTCATTAATTTTTTTACTTTATTGTTTTAATTGGGGAATTTAATTCACTCAGTTCATTTTTTCTGTTTTAATTGATGAGTTTCTGCTGGTAAATTTTCATCTGATAACTGCTTGCAGTATTGTCCAGGTTATGATGATGCATAGAAGTTCTCAAAAGTGATGATAAATCTTATCATTTTAGTTTGTATTGTCTTTCATGCAAGAGTTGTTTGATATGTTCTTTTAAATTTCTATATAGAAAGGCTCTTAATATTGTTATTAATTTCTAGTTTTATTTTGTTTTGTAATATTTCTAGTTTATAGAAGTCAGTAGTGTTTTCTTCATGACAATATTTGGGGTTGTAATAAAATATGTATAATTTTATGACTATTTCCTGTATTAAAGATTTTTTCTCTGCTAAGGTATAAAGTTTAACTATACATACACACACACATAGTCTACATTACTATGTTGTTTAAGTATTCTATATCCAGGCTTATTTTTGTGCACTTTGTTCTTGTATTAAAAGTAATATGTTCAAATCTTACTAGTGTATGTTTCCTTGTGTCTTCAATAGCTTCTATTTTTTAAAGTTGTTTTATGCTATTTGATGTATAGTCACAACTTTTTCAACTTGTGAATTGTGACTTTAGATGATAACATTTAAAATTTTGTTTTGAGTTGTACTTTGATATGAAGATTTTAACCTATTTGAAAAAAATGATATTTTTGCATTTAAGAAGGTTATACATTTTCCCCTAGCAATTGCCTTTATAATTATATATTTTATGCCCTGTTTTTCTGTTTTTTAATTTAACCTTTTAATGTCTTTTTGGTCAGTTTTTAAAAATATATTTTGGCATCTATTTGTTGCCTATACAACAATCATATTTTGGATGTAATAACTCGGGAAATCAGATTTTTTTTTTCTTTTTGTCACTGTTCTGGTGTAATAGGCTCTTCAGTTTTGTTTTGATTTTTTTCTTCTTCCTTGGGAGTATATTTTATCTCAAACCCCTTTTCTCTCTTTTGGACCGTTTTTCCACATGCCACTAACTTCCTGAAAACGTTGTGGCAGGAGCCCAAGAAATAGTTCTGATGGGAATTGGCATTTATTTTTCCATTTTTATATAATCTGAAATTTACTATGTCCTGTCTTCTAGTTTTGCTGAAAACATAGAATTTATATGTTTTTATTTGTTCTTATTGTTGATCTGTATAATTTTGATTTTCATATAACATGATAATTGCTCTTATCACTCTCCATATTGTAGTTAAGGGGGTGATGTATGTGTATGTCTCATCCTCATGTTCTTAAGAGATATCTTCCATGGCAAATGGGAAACTCAAGAGCACTTCTATATAATTTAACAATACAATGATGCATATCTTATGCAATTATTGGGTGACACCTGCAGGTCAGTTTTGGGTACCAACCAGAAAACATAAAGTACCATGGAAAGGATGGTTTGCATCCATATCTCTGAACCTCCAGGTTTTTATATTTTGATTAATTTGTACTCATATATTGAGTATTTGTACACATCTACATAAGGATTTATGATGGGTTGGTCTCCTGTGGGTAAACAATAAATATTAAAAAAAAAGACCAAATCAACACTTTTCAGGTACTGATACAAATCAGTGGAGAAGAGCACATACACAAGTTATTTGAAACAAAGCAAGATTTATGTTAAGTGCTATAATATCAAGGTTAGGTTTTGGGATGTCATCTGGAGTTTTAGAAGTAGGGAGGCATTTTCAGAAGCTTTGGGAAATGTTAATTCCTTTGCATATTAACACTTTGATTTAAAAACTGTCAACAGTCATATCAACCTCTCTATGCAAGTCGACTTTTCATGTCCAAAGTAAAACAATAAATACCAGGGACCTCTACAGGCAGGCTACCAGCCCTGGACAATAAAGCGGACTTCTCTAGCCAAGCTTCTGAGTGTTTTTGAGCTAGGAAGCTGACAGGACTCCTGACTGGGTTGCACCCTATAATTGTTGTACTTGTGAAATAATTAATTGATGTTATCTTTGCCTTTATAAAAGGGAGGCGGGTATGTAATAGAAGCCTGGAAGCTATAACTTATGTGTATGTCAACTCAAGATTTATTTCTAGATAAAAAAAAGTAGCTGGTTTGGCAGTAAGAATTTTAACTGTTGAACCTGTTATGATTCTGGATTTAATTAGTTGTTTATTGCTTATTTAAAACAGATTGATGATGTTGATTTGAAACAGTTTGTGATCATAACAGAATTGCTTATACAGGCTTTTTTCCTGGTGTTTTTCTTCTGAGAATATGTTCTGCCTGTCAGAGCACTGTGTGTTCGCCTAATTGAAATAAGTCCACCCCAATCCTAGCGCATGTGTAAGGTAATATTGCTCAATTAGTTTGCATAATTTTATAACAGGAATAAGATTTATATTCTGAATTAGTTTTGTGATTCATAGCTCACAATATATCTGAGCATCTGAGATGGGTAGCACTCTGTTTCAGTTAAGGAACATTGTATGACATGAATTTTATTTTATGCTTTATTTTAAGCATTTTAAGTCTCATTTGAACAAATTGGTTGGCTAAGAAGTTAGTTCAAATTTTCCTGTAAGATGTTATGGAAAAACCCAAATTAACTTTTTGGCCAACCCAATATAGGTTAGTGGCCAAAGATCTGATGATAGGTCATTTTCAGGTTCCCATTTTGTCATCCCACGTAGTCTTGAATGCTAAAACGTTCATTATTGACATTTAAAAATAATATGAAATTTAGATTTCTGACTTTCTTGAAAATTCAAGGTGTTGGCAATGCTGGGGTTAAGCTCCCACATGGCCAATCTCAACTGCAATTCAGAGATTTTATTCCTGTTCACATGGACAGTATTTCCAATTTAATAGTCTCTGCTTTCTGTTTTTTTTTTTTTTTTTCACACTTACCCACTTCATTGCCTAGTCACTGTATGTATTTGGGCTTAAATGAAAGCATTTTTTAAAGTCACATTTCAAATACTACCAAGGTTGTTAAACCTCTCTTTTCTTTATTTTATGGAACATATATATAACACATTTTCAAATATAGAACATGTTCCAAGAAATATATAAGTAATAATGATAACATGAAATATCCAGGTCAGACACAAATTTTAAGAAATCATTTGGATTTTTTAGCAAGATCCTAGGAGTGGCCATATGGGTTCATATCTGGAAAATACTAGAAAGCAATGAAGAAATGAGGCCCCCAAAATGATGCATTTAAATCTATTAACTCTTCTGAAAATTACTCTTTACCATATGAGATTCTTAATTTTATTACATAAACATTTAGTATGGAAAGCTATCACATTCATTTCTTTTTATCTTGAATTTAAATATATGTCATCTCCATATTATGGTACATTGTGGTTTACCTCTGTATCTTACATACTGGTAATTATGTGTTTTGATATCTGGTTCCCCTGTTTTATCTAAATCCAGCTTGAACACTTGAAAGTTCTCATTTCACATACTGTTGGAACCTAGCTTATAGAATTTTGAGCATTACTTTGCTAGCATGTGAAATGAGTGCAGTTGTGTGGTAGTTTAAACATCCTTTGGCATTGCCCTTCTTTGGGATTGGAATGAAAACTGACCTTTTCCAGTCCTGTGGCCAATGCTGAGTTTTCTAAATTTGCTGGCATTTTGAGTGCAGCACTTTCACAGCATCGTCTTTTAGGATTTGAAATAGCTCAGCTGGAATTCCATCACCTCCACTAGCTTTGTCTGATGCTTCCTGAGGCCTACTCGACTTTGTACTCCAAGATGTCTGGCTTTAGGTGAGTGATCATACCGTCGTGGTTATTTGGGTCATTAAGATATTTTTTGTACAGTTCTTAGTTTTGTAGTCAGTAAAATATTGATCACATATCCATTTAATCTTTACTTGGTAGAGATCAAGATGTCACCAGTAACTTATTGTGGCCCAATTATTCTTCATTGTCATTGTTGTTACAAAAGAAGAAAAACAAAATAATTTAATGATATAATATCTTGATGGAATTCTGGTGAAGAAAAAGTATTTCCTACCTCTTAGTTTCACAGAGATAAGACAGGTGGGTTTCTCTCAAAAAATTTTTAAGTGGAACAAGGAAAGATTTATGATTTTAAACTTTTTAGCGAGAAATATTTATATTCTTCAAAATATCTGTAGGTCAAAAGCAAGAAGAGCAAGTGGAGAGAAAAACTACAAGAAAGTGATCATTTTTTAAAATTGTGATTCCCCACCCCTATTTTCCTTTACTGTATTTCAGTTCAGTTCAGTTCAGTTCAGTCACTCAGTCGTGTCCGACTTTTTGTGACCCCCATGAACCGTAGCACGCCAGGCCTCCCTGTCCATCACCAACTCCTGGAGTCTACCCAAACCCATGTCCATTTAGCAAGACCAAAAAGGTAAATCAAGACTTATCTTTCACATCACACATCCACATCACAGATCTACATTAAACATTAGCCCCAAAATTCTTCTGTGGTTGTCATGCAATTTTTCTCTCTCCTTCTGTCTCCAACTGTTTACCAAATCAGGTTTTTTAGCACCCTGAAGACTATGATTGTATTAGTTTCTATGTACTAGATTAGTATCAGTAATACTGGGCTTCCCTGGTGGCTCAGCGATAAAGAATCCGCCTGCCAATACAGGAGATGTGAATTTGATCCCTGGTCCAGGAAGATCCCCTGGAGAATGAAATCTCAACTCATTCCAGTATTCTTCCCTGGGAAATCCCATGGACCAAGGAACCTGGCTGGCTATACTCCACAGGGTCTCAAAGAGCCGGACATGACTTATCAACTAAACAATAGCAACAACAAATGAAAGTTTAATATACTTTTGACAGTATTTTGGATTCTTCTTGGGCATGTTTTTCAACAAATACTTATTGAACACCTCTTAAATCAGGTATTCTGCTTGGAGGTTGAGTTAAGTGATTATAAATCTAGATTTGTTCCTAGGTCACGTTTAAAATCCCACAAAAAACTCCAGAATAACAGAATGAGAAATTTGAAGTAACTCGTTTTTTGTTTTTTTTTTTTTAACAGTTACTCTTTTCACAGTTTATTTCAAACGTACTGCTTAGATGGAGAAATACATGGTATCATGTAAGTTGAAAATAAGCACTGCACCCAATACAAACTCGAACACTAGTGGCTCATTACAAATATATCAGAAGTTATTCAAATTAACATGTATGTAAATATTGTGTTTGTTAAAGGTTTATTGCCACAAAACAGCTAATTTGAAGCTCATTACTGAACTTAATTTTGTCATAACAAGGAGGGGTGTGTTAAAAAATGATCTGCTTCAGGTGTTAATTCTAGATATAGCACTGTTATATTAATCACCTATTTGGTATTCATCAATACTATTTAATATTGTAATAGATTTTAAGGACCCCAAGGACAGAAAGGAGACTTATGTTTATTGTTATCCTTTTGGTGGTTGAGTACATAAGGAAGACCTTGTAAGCAGCTGTATTTGTTGAGTGCATGTATGAGGCTGATGGAGGGCGTGTTTGTTGAAAACACTAATATTTAGTGAAGCCCAGTGATATCCTAGGTGCTTCACACGTTCAAGATAAAACAAACCACTGATTGGTTTACACACTGAGTCATAAACCACTGAGATAGATAGGTTTGGCTGTCAGCCTATACTGTGTAACCATTTCTGGATATGCTTACTTGCCTTCCTTGAAGGAGGGGCCAGTAAGCAGGCTTCTATCAGATGATTTTATGCCTTGTTTGTCCAGAGATGGATTCAGAATCGAAGCAGAGAATATCAAATTCCCTTTCTCTAAAGAATTAATACAGTCTTAAGAAAAATGGAGACCTGAATCAGGTTTTGTTAAGCTTGGATACCTAGAATCTTGGCAAATGGGGAATTCAGCATGAGTGTTATGGCTTTTACAAAGCCAATAGTAAGCAGTGTTTGGAGGAGCAAAACTTAGAAGCCTGTTAGAGATATCTGCAGACAAAAATGTGAATCGGATAAACTGCAGAGTAGAAGAGAGATTGAGGGAGAGCAAGCAAGAACATCCCAGTTCCTATCATAGCTGGGCATACTTATGCTGTGTGTATGCTGTGCTTAGTCACTCAGTTGTGTCTGACTCTGCGAACCCATGGGCTATGGCCCATGATGCTCCTCTGTCCGTGGGGATTCTCCAGGCAAGAATACTGGGGTGGGTTGCCATGACCTCCTCCAAGGGATCTTCTCAACCCAGGGTTTGAACCCAGGTCTCCCACAATGCAGGTGGATTCTTTACTGCCTGAGTCAGCAGGTGCATACTTGGGGTCTAATTAAGTCTTCTGATTTCTTATAATACATTATGTTTTACTCAATTCATTGTGATTGGGTTTCTAATCCTTAGTAAGATCATGTCCTTGCCTTTTCCTTGAGTTGTTTTCTGTAGATTTTCTTTATCTTTTAAAGAAGAACATAAGTTTGAGGACAGTTAGATCTTGCTTTAGTCTCTCTGTGAGATCTCCAGTACTCTGATGTTGATGTTGTTCAGTCGCTAAGTATTGTCTGACTGCAACCCCATGGACTGCAGCACACCAGGCTTCCCTGACCTTCACTATCTCCCAGAGTTTGCTCAGGTTCATGTCCACTGAGTCGGTGATGCTATCTATCTCATACTCTGCTGCCTTCTTCTCCTTTTTTACCTTCAGTCTTTCTCAGAATTAGGGTCTTTTCCACTGAGTGAGTTCTTCACATCAGGTGGACCAAGTATTTGAATACGCTTCTGACTCTGAAGTTAGAAGACCCTGGAAAAAGACTTTTAGAATAAATACTAAAATACGTATTTAAACTCTTTTCTTATGACTACAATCATTTCCTCATAGTGACTGTACCATAGTTCTTATAGAGTAAATATTCTCTTTGAAACTCTGGTAAAATCTATGACCACTCTTTAGAAACATTCATATTACATACACACAGACAACTTTGCACATAATTTCAGAGGTTTTACAGACTTTAGGAAACCTAGTAATGAACCCTAGTAGCCCAGGTTGGAAGTCTCAATTTTTCAAGAATAATTATATTTCTGTAAATATATTAATATCAACATATCAATAATTTACTATGGGAATTTCTGTGTATTGGAATCCTATGATGATTTATTTTCTGGATTAAAGAAACTCTTCCAAACACAAAAATATTTTAAAATTTCTCCTTGTACATTTCTGAATTTTTTGTATGCAACTTATTTAATACCAATATTATAGAATTCTAAGCATGTATCAGATTTAAATTGCTTATATTTACTTGGCTATGAGGCTACCTCACCATGTGACTAGTCCAGGGACTGTAGTTATATTAATTTTTCATATGAGAAAAATTCCACTTACAGAGGAGAGTTTTTAAATTTAATATTAAATAATTAAACTCCATCCTCACATAGACATCTCAAATTAAGATTGTTTACATGCTTTTTTAATTAGGTGCAATTAAGATGCTCTCTCAAAGCATTTAAGCCCAGAGGGAGCTTTGGTTGTGTTGATAGAATGACTCTTAACATACAAGAAGTTGCCTTGGTATTTGTGGAGGAGTTTCTTAATCAAAGACATGATGGGTACACTTTTGTATTTACCACATGAGAAAACAGATGCTGAGAATTTTTATTAGAGAAGGAGGGATGAAAAGTTCTGCTTGACAGTTAAGGACAGTAAGAAGGTTTCTTTGCTCTCTCATTGTCTTTCCAAACTCTTTTCTCATTATAATAATCATAGTGATACCTAAGCCAGATCATGTCATTCCTTTGTTCAAAACATTTCAATGCCATTGGCCTCCTGAGAGTAAATGCCGAGCACCTCCCGTGTTGGCCAGGCCCTAGTGCCCTGCATGGTCAGCCTCCTGACCCCCAGTCAAAATTTCATCTTTATGGTTCTTTCTTCATCTCTATCTTCTAATCCTCTTGCTCCGGTTCATTTGGCTCCAAAGACATTTGCTGTCTCCACCTGGAATGTTCCCTGGATATTCACATGGCTTGTAACTTCACTTCATTTCTTTTCAATATTTGTTCACACACTCCTTTCCAGTTGGTCTTGCCCACATTATCTTCCTTATCCTTTCCAGTCCCTTCTCCTTGATTCTGCTTTCCATACCCCACTTCCCTGCTTATTTTTTGGCTCTGGCACTGGTGACCATCTGACATACTACATATTTCATCTGGTCAGTTTACTCCATCATTTTCTGCTAAAATATAAATTCCAAGAAGGCATGGGTTTGACTTTTTTTTTTTTTAATCTGTCTGCACAACCTATAAGATTATCCAAAGTAGGGACTCTGTAAGGATTTGTTGAGTGATTTATGGATGAATAAGTGAATGAAAAAGGTATAATGGGATTTTCTGATTAAATTACACATTTCGATTTGTTAAATTTTTTTTTTCCTAAATGATTATTGTACTTCTTGAGTACTAGATCTTGTCTGTGCCTAAAAACTGTAAGAAGAACCCACTTTTATCACAAATACTGGCCAATTCACTGCTTTATTTAGTTGTGGCTGAAACTCCTCTGGCTAAAGTAGAAACTTCATGAAATTTGGTAACAATAGTTGCTATAAACACTGTTTATGTATAAAGAAGAAGATAATTCAGTATGACCCCACTGTTCACAACTGAGTGAATAAACTTCCTAGAGAAATCAATACATGTGAAAATGTGATTAAGAATCTTAAGATAAAATGTAGAGTTTATGAATGATCTTGGTAAAGAAGATAGGCTTACTTTTTTTCTTTGTTTTTTTGATCTGATTGTTGTTTTGTTGCTAAGTCCTATTCAACTCTTTGGGACCCCATGGACCATAGCCCACCAGGTTCCTCTGTCCCTGGGCTTTCCCTGGCCAGAATACTGGAGTAGGTTGTCATTTCCTCCTCTAAGGGTTCTTCCAACTCAGGGATTTAACCCATGTCTCCTGCATTGGCAGGCAGATTCTTTACCACTGAGTTACCTGGGAAGCTGATCTAGTCATTAGAAGCACAAACTGAAAATGCATGAGCTAGAAAGTGAAAGTAACTAAAAGATTGATTTCATGTTTAACAAAATTTTTAAGAGACTTAGATAAGGAAGGGCTGCAGTATGTTTTGATTTCTGGGTGCTGCTTTTTCAGTGGAGAAAAGAGAGGCTCTGCTTTGTTGTTAGGAATTTTCTCCTGTTGGAGCAGTGTGGGGCTTCCAAGGTGGTACTAGTGATAGCTTATGGTGAACGGTGTCGGATTTGTGATCTCCAGAGGAGAGAGTTTCTCCTCCTCGAGGGCCCTGGACCCCTTTCTCCTCCTCAAGGGCCCCAGACTCCTTATCAACCCATCTAAGAATTAATTCTCTCAATAGTGGTAAAGAATCTGCCTGCCAATGCAGGAAACACAGGAGATGCAAAAGAAGCAAGTTCAATCCCTGGGTTGGGAAGATCCCCCAGAGGAGGAAATGGCAATCCACTGTAGTATTCTTGCCTGAAAAATTCCATGGACAGAGGAGCCTGGCAGGCTATTGCTCATGGGGTCATGAAGAGTCAGACTCAACTGGGCACACACACGGAGCAATGTAAAAAGCAAATGATGATCAAGTTTTCAGAAACCGTCCTCTTTGGTATACAGATTCCCTTTGGCTGGTCTTCCTTAACAACAGAATGCCATAAGTGATGGGAGAGGCCAAAGGCATCAAAGCTCTAACTTTGAACCATAGCATGTTGTACATAAAACACATTTATCTCTTTCTTAGTGTATTTGCAGGGATTCCTTGGGTTGTAGTGATTCTGTCTCTAAATCCAGAAACTTAGAACATGAGGTCTAGCAGGAATGTTGGAGGTTGACTGTGTGCCACGTGTGAAACGAAAGCCACTTCTGCAGCAAGAACAGTCAGTGGGCTGTCTTTCCTCTACCAGTGGGTCTGTCAGATCCCAATCATTCTGCAGTTTTGCTGAGGGACTCAACTCGAAGTAAAATGGATGTCTCAAAAAAGAGTGGCAACTTCAACTAATTTTGTTAGAAAAAAATAAAAAGGCAGGGAATTTAATAGTACATGGGTAATCCTGGCAACCTCAGGGTAAGTCAAATGACCTTGTGGAATTTAATGTAAAATCCAGTGAGAAGAGAGATTTGCTTAGTTTGATTGGGGCTATTGTGATTTATTTAATTTCCATGTTCAGTTTTACACTCCAGGGATTTGTGAAGCTGTATCACAGCCATAATCTGTTGGTGATTATTCATATAAACGAGTTTATAGATCCTGCAAGGACAAGCTTTATATTTGTTTTCTGTGAGCAAATATTATCAAAATTACTGGCATTTGAAAGACTCTAGATCAGTGGTTAAACTGGTGAGACATTGAATGAAATTCTTTCTGTTTTGTGAAATACAAATGACAGATTATTAGGTCATTTAAATAAAGTAAGTGTGCTGATTTGTCAACACATTTCACTGCTGAGAATATTTAACAACAAATACATGATGTTCTAAATTTTAAGTGAATGTAGAAGAGAAATAGCTCTTTTCACAAATAAACATTCACCTCACACCTAACATGGAATATTCAGGGTCTTTGAATCTGTTTTCCAAAGTAGTGATGCATTTCCTTTGAATACATAGCTTTGAAGTTTAGCCATTCCTCCAAACTTACACCACACGGGCTGTCCTCTTGGCATTGCAGGTTATCCTTATTTATTGTTAAATAAGTCAACTGATATTCATTGATATTCATTTTGGGATTTTGTTGTTGTTCAGTTCCTCAATCATGTCCAGCTCTTTGTGACCCCATGGACTGCAGCATGCCAGGCTTCCCTGGCCTTCACCATCTCTCAGAGCTTGCTCAAACTCATGTCCATTGAGTCTGTGATGCTGTCCTACCATATCATCCTTTGTCGTCTCCTTCTCCTCCTGCCTTCAATCTTTCCCAGCATCAGGGTCTTTTCCAATGAGTTGGCTCTTCACATCAGGTGGCCAAAGTATTGGAGTTTCAGCTTCAGCATCAGTCCTTCCAATGAAAACCCAGGACTGGTCTCCTTTAGAATGGACTGGTTGGATCTCCTTGCAATCCAAGGGACTCTCAAGAGTTTTCTCCAACACCACAGTTCAAAAGCATCAATTCTTCGGTACTCAGCTTTCTTCACAGTCCAACTCTCACATCCATACTTGACCACTGGAAAAACCATAGCCTTGACTAGATGGACCTTTGTTGGCAAAGTAATGTCTCTGCTTTTCAATATGCTATCTAGGTTGGTCATAACTTTCCTTCCAAGGAGTAAGTGTCTTTTAATTTCATGGTTGCAGTCATCATCTGCAGTGATTTTGGAGCCCCCCAAAATAAAGTCTGACACGGTTTCCATCGTTTCCCCATTTATTTCCCATGAACTGATGGGACCAGATGCCATGATCTTGGTTTTCTGAATGTTGAGCTTTAAGCCAACTTTTTCATCCTCCTCTTTCACTTTCATCAAGAGGCTTTTTAGTTCCTCTTCACTTTCTGCCATAAGGGTGGTATCATCTGCATATCTGAGGTTATGGATATTTCTCCCGGCAGACTTGATTCCAGCTTGTGCTTCATCCAGCCCAGTGTTTCTCATGATGTACTCTGCATAGAAGTTAAATAAGCAGGGTGACAATATACAGCTTTGATGTGCTCCTTTTCCTATTTGGAACCAGTCTGTTGTTCCATGTACAGTTCTAACTGTTTCTCAGGAGACAGGTCAGGTGGTCTGGTATTCCCATCTCTTTCAGAATTTTCCAGTTTTTTGTGATCCACACAGTCAAAGGCTTTGGCATAGTCAATAAAGCAGAAATAGATGTTTTTCTGGAACTCTCTTGCTTTTTCCATGAATCAGCTTATGTTGGTAATTTGATCTCAGGTTCCTCTGCCTTTTCTAAAACCAGCTTGAACAGCTGGAAGTTCATGGTTCTCCTATTGTTGAAGCCTGGCTTGGAGGATTTTGAGCATTGCTTTACTAGCATGGGAGATGAATGCACTGTGCAGTATTTGGAGGATTCTTTGCCATTGCCTTTCTTAGGAACTGGGATGAAAACTGACCTTTTCCAGTCCTGTGGCCACTGCTGAGTTTTCCAGATTTGCTAGCATATTGAGTGCAGCACTTTCACAGCATCATCTTTAGGATTTGAAATAGCTCAACTGGAATTCCATCACCTCCACTAGCTTTTTTCATAGTGATGCTTCCTAAGGCCCACTTGACTTTACATTCCAGAATGTCTGGCTCTAGGTGAATGATCACACCATCGTGATTATCTGGGTCATGAAGATCTTTTTTGTACAGTTCTGTGTATTCCTGCTACCTCTTCTTAAATTATTCTGCTTCCGTTATGTCCATACCATTTCTGTCCTTTATTGAGCCCACCTTTGCATGAAATGTTCCCTTGCTATTTCGAATTTTCTTGAAGAGATCTCTAGTTTTCCCATTCTATTGTTTTCCTCTATCTCTTTGCACTGATCACTGAGGAAGGCTTTCTTATCTCTCTTTGTTATTCTTTGGAACTCTGCATTCAAATGGGAATATGTTTCCTTTTCTCCTTTGCTTCTGGCTTCTCTTCTTTTCACACCTGTTTGTAAGGCCTACTCAGACCTTGCTTTTTTGCATTTGTTTTTCTTGGGGATGATCTTGCTCTTGTCTCCTGTACAATGTCATGAACCTCTGTCCATAGTTCATCAGGCACTCTGTCTTTCAGATAGTTCCTTAAATCCATTTCTCACTTCCACTGTATAATCATAAGGGATTTGATTTAGGTCATACCTGAATGGTCTAGTGGTTTTCCCTACTTTCTTCAATTTAGGTCTGAATTTGGCAATAAGGATTTCATGATCTGAGCCACAGTAGGCTCCCGGTCTTGTTTTTGCTGACTGTATAGAGCTTCTATATTCTTTGGCTGCAAAGAATATAATCACTCTGATTTTGGCATTGACTATCTGCTGATGTGCATGTGTAGAATCTTCTCTTGTGTTGTTGGAAGAGATTGTTTGCTATGACCAGTGTGTCCTCTTGGCAAAATTTATTAGCCTTTGCCCTGCTTCATTCTGTACTTCAAGGCCAAATTTGCCTGTTACTCCAGGTATTTCTTGACTTCCTACCTTTGCATTCCAGTCCCCTATAATGAAAAGGACATCTTTTTGGGGAGTTAGTTCTAAAACGTCTTGTAGGTCTTCATAGAACCGTTCAACTTCAGCTTCTTCAGCATTACTGGTCGGGACATAGGCTTGGATTACTGTGAGACTAAATGGTTTGCCTTGGAAATGAACAGAGATCATTTGTCGTTTTTGAGATTGCATCCAAGTACTGCATTTGGGACTCTTTTGTTGACTGTGATGGCTACTCCATTTCTTCCAAGGGATTCTTTTCCACAGTAGTAGACATAATGGTTGTCTGAGTTAAATTCACCCATTCTAGTCCATTTTAGTTCACTGATTCCTAAAATGTCAATGTTCACTCTTGCCATCTCCTGTTTGACCACTTTGAATTTGCCTTGATTCCTGGACCTAACATTCCAGGTTCCTATGCAATATTGCTCTTACAGCATCAGAGCTTGCTTCCATCACCAGTCACATCGACAACTGGGTGTCCTGGTTTACAAGGTTCTGTTGTGCCCTCCAAGAGTCTATTTCCCAGTCCTGTGTAAGTTCTGGCAGCTCTATTGTGGTGTTAATGGTGACCTCCTTCGAGAGGGCTTTTCCATACCCAACTCTGCTGCACCCAGAGCTCCTATCCTTGTGGCAGTCCACTGCTGACCTGTACCTTCACAAAAGACACTCAAACACAGTTCTGTCTCAGTCTCTGTGGGGTCCCTGGGTCCTGGTGTGCACAAGGTTTGTTTGAGTCCTCTTAGCGTCTCTGATGGGAATGAGGTTTGATTGTAAATGTGAATTCCCCCTTTCTACCATCTTTCTGGGGCTTCTCTTTTGCCCTTGGACATGGGGTATCTCCTCACAGCTGCTCCAGTGCCTACCATCTTACTGGGGTTTCTCTGACTTTGGATGTGGGTTATCTCCTCATGGCCAGACCAGTGAAGCTCAGCTGCCACTCCTGACTTTGGACATAGGGTATCTCTTTATGACTGTTCCAGCCACCACTCCTAACCTTGGTGTGGGGTATCTCCTCTCAGCCACTCCAGCACTGCACAGCCGCCCACTCAGAAGGGTAGAGGCAAAATATTTTTTCCTCTCCTACAGAACTGAGATCAAAGCCTGAGTCAGGAAAACCAGTGACTATTATACAATATAGTGTGATCCAAGCTATAATACAGGGAAACTTCTGGGAGACATTTGATCCCTACCACATTTGTTGGGAAAGGGTGGAATCAGGGAAGGCTTCTTAAGAAAGTGCTTCTGAAAGTACTTTGGAAATACTTTGGAAGGATTATATCCATTTGCCTTGTGATTTAAATAAAGGAAGTTTAAGACATGGGTGTATCAGGAAAATTGGAAATAATTTTGATGTGATTTATTGTGAATGGGAAAAATGCAGTCAAAATTGAAAAGAAATAACCCCCAAAGAGGACAAACCAGATTAAAAGGAAAGGAAACATGAATAGTTTGAAGATAAATGTAGTGACAATTTACGTTGCTACCCTATAGGGTAGGAAAATGAAACTCACTGGGGCTTTTCATCATTAAACTGGAAAGTGAAATGAGTAATTGCCAGAATAAGTATGGTTCATCTTCTGCAAGTAAGGAGAGGGTGAAATGGTGATTTGAAAAGAACATCCTAAAGTAGTAGTTGATAGGACAGAAGGAAAGGATCATCTATCTCTAATTGGTAGAGTGGGTTGTCTTGCCTCAAGTGCCCAAAATGATAAGAAAAAGCATGCTATGTTAAGTGCAATCAATCTGAGACATTTTCAAAAATTAAACCTGCTTTTAAAAATGGGTAAATGGCCTTTGCTTCTTACTAATGAATTGATATTAATTACACCATAGTGTGTTAATACTTCCCAGTTTATTTTTTTAGAAATAAAGTATTTTTTAAATGTGCATCTTAAGCATATTTAAAAGACATTACATCTGGGATTGTTTCGTGCTGCAATGAAAAGAGCTGGCAGCTGGATCCTTCTAGCAGATATTCAGCTGTCTTTTCTTCTCCGTAAGTGTAGAAGCAAAGATAGGGATTACTTTTATAAATATGTAATTATGATTTTTTTCAGATTCTGATTAATAATTCATCCCCAACTCCTATAACATTATGTTCTGAATGTTAAACAACTGGATGAGTCAAAATTTGATATTTAAGGAGATTAAGGAGAATATTGTGCATATATTTTAGTTTTCATAGCTGCCTTGTAGAATACTAGGAGAATATAATTTGAAATAAATTTGCTTCTCATACTGAAACCGCAGATCCATGAGTTTCACTCAAGAAAAGTCATTGTTATCTATGGCTTTAATACTCATAGGGACCGTATACATGGTCCTGATCCAAAACAAGAATACTTATTTGAACCAGAAAGCAGAGCTAGGCAGAGTGTGTTCTTCCCTCTCCTCTTTTATTAACATGGAATCTTAAGTCTACTTTAAATTTATATGGCATAACAGAGTGATTAAAAGGGAATTCCTTAATTCAAATCAGAGTCCAGTCTCTTGAAAGTTGGAAAAAATTTGGGTAAAAATGTATAGGATCTCTCCTTGTCTCTACTGTAAATAGAAAAAGTAAACATCCTTCCCTCACAGGGTTGTTATAAAGGTTAAATGAAATATTATTTCTAAAGCATTAAGTATGGTGTCTTGTGTGTAATATGAATGAACCTATTGAACCTTAGCTATTTTAGTTATTATTCAAGAAGGCAAGCAATGGAGTAAAGTGTGTATGTGTGTGTGTGTGTGTTTTGTTAAAGGAAAATTATTCTGACACTTGTTCATGGTAAGAAAGAGTTATTCAAACTACTATAATAGGGGCATTGCAGTGGGAAAGATTGGGCTCAACTCCAAAAACAGCAAGTATAGCTGGGGATTGATAGCTGATGTGCAATGTGGGGTTCAATGGATAAAAATTACTCTGTGGAGACATCATGGGTTGGAGAATTCCTGCTAAATTGTCCTAATAGGATTCTTGCTAAAGACGGGTCAAGGATTCAAACATCAGAGATGGGAGAGGAAGAAATTGATGAAGTATCAACAATGAAGGATTCTCTGAACTGACTTCTTGGGATTCTTTGTGAACACTGGGCTGATGGGCAGGCCAAAGACAACAGGGGTGGGGGAGTAGAGGGCTAGTCAAAAAGACGGCTTAGAGAGTCTGTGAAGTTGGTCCAGAAGTCTTTGTCCGTGTGTGTGTGAATGTGTATGTACAGTGGTGGTGAAGACCAGGGCAAAGGAAAATGTGGATCCTTTTGTCCAAAACGATTTGAAGATAGCAAAAAAAATGGCATTAAACCAAAACTCGGTCCCACTAAGCCTGTAACCTGAGTGACTCTATAGGTTGTGATCCATAGAGCTGAACCGAGGTGGGAGCAGTAGACAGCATGAAGACCATTTTAAATAAAAAGCCAGAGAAATACAATTATTTGGATAAACTTATAGAAATGGTTTTCCTGTGGTCATGTATGGATGTGAGAGTTGGACTGTGAAGAAGGCTGAGTGCCGAAGAATTGATGCTTTTGAACTGTGGTGTTGGAGAAGACTCTTGAGAGTCTCTTGGACTGCAAGGAGATCCAACCAGTCCATTCTGAAGGAGATCAGCCCTGGGATTTCTTTGGAAGGAATGATGTTAAAGCTGAAAGTCCAGTACTTTGGCCACCTCATGCGAAGAGTTGACTCATTGGAAAAGACTCTGATGCTGGGAGGGATTGGGGGCAAGAGGAGAAGGGGACGACAGAGGATGAGATGGCTGGATTGCATCACTGACTCGATGGACATGAGTCTGAGTGAACTCCGGGAGTTGGTGGTGGACAGGGAGGCCTGGCATGCTGCAATTCATGGGGTCACAAAGAGTCGGACATGACTGAGCGACTGATCTGATCTGATTTGGTTATAATGGAAGTTATCTAAAGTTTCCTTCGTTGTGTTTCTGAATCAATTAACTGCCTTAAATGATTACTGGAGAAAAACTAAAAGAAATCAACATAGGGGAGACCCAAGTAAATGATGAAGGCTATGATCATTTTATGTGAATTCAGCATTTTAAGAAATGTTTCTGTGTATTAGGGCCCAGTTTTCAGTCAGAATCTGTGTTTTGAGACTTCAGATTTTTAGAGTATCTAAGAAAATTTAGAAAAATATCACTTACTTGTTTTTATGTTTTACTTTAATCTTGTTATGGCTTTCCCCTGGTACATGAAGAATAGAATTCAAACTTCTTACTAGTGTTTACAAGGTTGTACTAGTTAGACTTGGGCTTACTAGGTGGCTCACTGGTAAAGAATTCATCTGTCAATGCAGGAGACAGGAGACGTAGATTCAATCCCTGGGTTAGGAAGATCCCCTGGAGATGGAAATGGCAACCCACTCCAGTATTCTTGCTTGGAAAATCCCTTGGACAGAGGAGCCTCAAGGGCTATAGTTCAGGAGATCATAAAGAGTCAGACACAACTGAGAAACTGAGTGTGCGTGTGTGCACACGCTCACACACACACACACACACAGAGTACTTAGGTTAGTGTCAGCTCTATAAGACAAAACCCCTCTGTGGTTAATACAGTTAATGTTTCAGGTGATCATAAGTTTTCAAAGAGAATAAAACTGAAAAAAAAATGTCATTTCTGTTTCTTACCAAATTTACCAACCCTGATTCAAAGAAGAGACGAGCCTCTTCCAAAAATTTACTTGTATGTCTTCAACATATCAAAGCTATGGTTTTGTTGTTGTTGTTTTTCAGTTGCTAAGTCATGTCCAACTCTTTGCGACCCCATGGACTACATCAAACAAGGCTTCCCTGTCCTTCACTATCTCCTAGAGTTTGCTCAAGCTTATGTCCATTGAATCAGTGATGCCATTTAACCATCTCATCCTGCATGGACCCCTTCTCCGCCTACCTTCACTCTTTGCCAGCATGAGAGGCTTTTCCAATGAGTTGGCTTTTCACATTAGGTGACCAAAGTATTGGAGCTTCAGCTTTTGTATCAGTCCTTTCAATGAACATTTGACTATATGAACCTTTGTTGGCAAAGTAATGTTTCTGCTATCTAGGTTTGTCATAGCTTTTCTTCCAAGGAGAAAGTGTCTTTTAATTTCATGGCTGAAGTTACCATCTTCAGTGATTTTTGGAGCCCAAGAAAATAAACTCTGCCACTGTTTTCATTTTTCTCTGTCTATTTGCCATGAAGTGATGGGACCAGATGCCATGATCTTAGCTTTTTCAGTGTTGAGCAATGAGTCAGCTTTTTACTCTCCTCTTTCACCTTTATTAAGAGGCTCTTTAGTTCCTCTTTGCCTTTTGCCATTAGAGTGGTATCATCTGCATATCTGAGGTTGTTGATATTTTTCCTGGCAATCTTGATTCCAACTTGTGATTCTTTCAACCTGGTATTTCACATGATATACTCTGCATTTAAGTTAAATAAGTAGGGTGACAATATATAACCTTGAAGTACTTCTTTCTCAATTTGGAACCAGTTCATTGTTCCACATCTGGTTCTAACTGTTGCTTCTTGACCAGTATACAGATTTCTCAGGAGGCAAGTAAGGTGGTCTGGTATTTCCATCTCTTTAAGAATTTTCCAGTTTGTTGTGATCCACAGAGTCAAAGGCTTTAGCATAGTCAGTGAAGCAGAAGTGAATATTTTTCTGAATTCTCTTGCTTTTTCTATGACCCAATGGATGGTGGAAATTTGATCTCTGGTTCCTCTGCCTTTTCTAAGTCCAGCTTGTACATCTGGAATTTCTCAGTCCACGTACTGCTGAAGCCTAGCTTACTGATAAAGTGAAAGTGAAAGTCGCTCAGTTGTGTCCGTCTCTTTGTGACCCCATGGGCTATACAGTCCATGGAATTCTCCAGGCCACTGATATGTCTTCAGCAAATCTAGCTTTTGGTTACTTACTTAATTTAGCATTGTTGGTCTCTGCTTCACTTAGCCCCTTCCTTGGCTTAGTGCATCAGTACAATAGAGAATAGTGTTTATCTGCTCACCTAACTTCAGGTATACAGTGTCATAGCAGAGCTAGTTACAGCAGTTCCAGATGACAAATCTTTATACCACCTTGTTCAGAAAAAGAGTAAGAACTTCTTCAGGTAGTTATCTTAGTTCATCAAGAAATATGCTCCCTAAAAACATCTCCTCACCTTTGTTGAGGTATGCAGATCACGTTCCCATTTCTGAACCAATCACTGTGGCTAGAGGCATGCAGTTACCCTCAATAAATCATACTTTCCCTTGATTTCCCACACTGGAAGCATCTTCTGAAACACAGGAGCTACTTGGAGATGAGTCAGATGCTCAACAAGTTGCCAGGATAGTTGGGAGTAGGGAAAAAAAAGAGTCAAAAGTGACTTCTAGTTATATTTACAGGAGCACGTGGAAGATGCTATCAGTGAAGAGCGGATCAAGGAACAAATCAAATAATTAAAAAGCCGGCATATTGGAAGCTTCTCTATGTAACTGTGTGGAAATTAAAATACCAGTTATGACACAGGTAGTTATTTCTGGGTGCATCAGTGAAGCGGGGTCTTAAGTTTCATGAAATAAAAAGTTCATCTCTGCCACCTTCTCAAGTCTGTGAATTATTGTGATAAGGGAGTGGAAGTGGGTGGTACAGAGATGGAGTGGGTTTTAAGAAAACTGAAGGAGCAAGAAGAATACCTACCCCACCTCCAAAGATAGTAATGTGAAGAGTAGGAAATAAAAGCCACTGCCATTTACAGGCAATGTCTTCAAGACAGAGCAAGGTTTCAGTTAGAGCAGCTAATGGGAGATTTAGAGAAAAATCTGTAAATATAAGATATTTGCATATGAAAAGCCATGGGTTTCATAGGCCTCTACTGATGCCTTGTTTTTATTCCAGGCCAACTCTAGTCTATCGGGCCTCTCAGTACATATGAGCCTAGTGTATACTTTTCCCCCCAAAAATGCACACATGGATCCTTCACTGTTTCTCTGCATACTTATCTGCAATATGCATGGTACAAGAGACTGCACTCAGGTACCTGCTCAGCTATAGCTGATTTATGGAGAAAATGCCATGCCATGTTGGATTCAGGACTGTACCAAAGCCAAGGCTTCCCTAAGACAATTTTTCCATAGTCTGTGTGCAGACTAGTGGGGCCCTAATTTTTATATTCTTGAATATCTCCTGAATTATTCTTGGATATCTGCTGAAGCTGAAACTCTAATACGTTGGACACCTGATGCAAAGAACTGACTCATTTGAAAAGACCCGGATGCTGGGAAAGATTGAAGGTGGGAGGAGAAGGGGATGACAGAGGATGAGATGGCTGGATGGCATCACCAACTTGATGGACATGAGATTGAGTAAACTCTGGGAGTTGGTGATGGACAGGGAAGCCTGGCATGCTGCATTCTATGGGGTCACAAAGAGTTGGATACGACTGAGTGATTAAACTGAACTAGATATCTCCAAGGGGTAGTTTTACTATATCTGATCTATCCCTCCAGCTTTTCCTCCTCTATCAGTCCCTCTCTTCCTGTCTTGACCTTAGGGAAGACAGTGAAAACCATTACATCTCACTCTTATCTGTCAGGTCTTTTCTGTTCCAGTCTCCACCATCCCTTCCCCCAAAACACATACAGCAGCTGACTCCAAAGGAAGGTTTTTTTCCCATAGTTTCTATTCCTTTGAAGTGGATTGCTTTCTATAATACATGTTACTTCTTCCCTCTTTTAGGCCAAAAGTTTCTTATCCCATCCCTAATGAAACAAAAGGAGGGGACAAGAAGGGAAAATCTGTATGAAAACAAAGATAAAATAACCTGGAGGATTTTCAAGATATCATCGCCATCACATACCTTTCTAGAAAGCACATCCACATATAAAGCAAAGTATACTCATTTTCATAAAAGTTGATCTAAAAGTACCCCTATAAGACAATGTTTTGTTGCTGTATTTCTGCCTTTACCTAAAAGTATATAAAATATATAAAGTTTTTCACCCAAATGGAGCAATTCTCCCTGCCTATCATCCCCATAGTTTGAATTACTTAGATTTTATGATATCCATTTATTGTTTCCCTTTCTTTGTTTTTCATCATCTGTGGATAAATATTTCTTACTGTTACAGTGATTTCCTGGCATTTTATCTGCATAAACGGGCTGGATAACATATATAAAAATAGGGGAAGAAAACACACATGCTTGGGAGTCCAGTGATGTTTTAATTGTTTGCTGCTGACTTTCTGGTTAATTGGGAGACAGTCAATTTGTTTGTTGAAGAAACAGCCACTCTGTTTACACAGAAACGTGCGAGCTCTCTCAGTCACTTACTTCCCAGAAATATTGTTTCCCTTGTCAGCAAATGGAAAAGGTTAATCCAGATAATCTCTAAGGTCCACTTTGGCTCTTTGGTCTATGAGCTGAATGTTTACCTTTTTTCTCTAAATGTTTATAAACCATGAGTTCGTAAAATTAATTTATTGCTGACCTAAAAGCCATAGACTTAATTATATATAAATATGCAAACAAGAATGCTTTTACTTCTGTTTCTTCTCCCCTCCTTTTTAATTTTGTGGGAAGGATTACTTCATAACTCCCTTTCCCCCTCTTCTATGGATACCTTACCTCCAGCAAACACTCAGGACATATTTGTTAATTACACCCCATTTATCTACTTCTGTGCATCTCCGAGATGAAGAGAAACAACAAAACTAAGGTTTTATTCCTCTCATTGCCTGCTGAAGGGTCTACTGAGGGAAGCTGGAGGCAGTTGCCCTTTCTGAGTCAGGCCAGGAGCCTTTGAATGCTGCCCTCGAGCTGCACACCTACCAACAGTTCACAGAAGATTCATTTACCTGCAAGACTGGAACATACTGATATTTAAAGGTTAATAGACTGATGTGACTTATGAAAACTAGGCTTGCCCCTCACCAAGTGTGGCAGAAGGAGAGCACTGAGAGGAACATACTGATATGAGATCGTGTGGGGGGTGTCTCCAAACCAGGTTCTCAGAGCAGGTGGTACCCAGAGACAAGAAAGAATGACAAGTTTGGAACTTGCCACAGGACATTCATGACGGTTTCAGGTGACCGGATAGCATCTTGCAGTTCGCCATGGGTCTTTCTTTAATGATATGTAAATGACAGTAACACTCCTATTCCCTCAAGTTTCCCATGAGTTCACATTAAGAACTCCCACTGGGGGCAGTTAGATATTGTGGGAAATAGACTAGGCAGGCAGCTGCTTTCCCTTCTGGAAGTCTCAGAAGACTTTGTTCCAGTAACAACTGATCATTTTAAAAAAGCTGGGAGTCAGGATTCCCTGAGAATAGGTAGGATTCCAGAGGGAGAGCCAGAGCATTTTCAGAGCTCTGGGCTGAAAGCTACTCGCTGCTCTTGCCAGAAGCTCTGAGCCACCTTGATGGTGATTATCTGGTGACAGTTTCACAAGCTGGCAGTGACTGTTATGCCTGAGTGGTCCTGCTGAAGGTTAATGGGGTTTAATTGCTCTTTGTTGGGGGGAAGTTGTGGGGATGCTTGAGGGTGAAGAGTGGTTGAAGAGGTATTGGGTGGATGGGGGAGGAATCAAATTATATATTCATTTACAGAGTGGGATGGTTCTGTTTAAAATAACCCTAAACATTTTAAATGTCCCCTAAAACATTTTAAACTAAAAATTGTACCAGGTTTTGATTCTTTTTTGCTTTGTATTTGGTGAGTTTTTGATGATTTCTTGCTGCTAAGAGCTGGGGAAGATGCCTGCATCAGCTGTGCTTCCATGATTTAGCCAAGAAACAAGGCTGAGTGGTCCAGCATGCACTTCTTCATGCACCCTACTGCACCACTTTTGGCATTTCAATCTATTTTAGCACCCAAGTGAAATGAGTGTGACAGTCCCATTGGTGTCTCTAGGGAATTTCTGTCTCTGTCAGGAGAACAGATCATGCCCACTAAAGCACAAAGTGAATTTAACATTGTCAGCAATCTCTATGTGATCCTGCGTTAGAGGAAAATAGAGTGAAGCAAGGGATATTTTTGTAGAAGTCATTCACTGTTGCATTCCTTGTGTGAGTATGTGCTTCCTGCATGACTTAGAACTGCAATATCAATCTCCATGTTGGGTAAATGCAGGCAAAGAGATTTTTCCTAAACTGTGTGTGTTAACATTGCTTAAAATGGGACAAAGACACATAAGCTTTTTTCTCTTTGTTCTCCTTCTCTGCTTTTCTGACTGGTAATACAAGCTCTGGCAAGTCCAATTTGTTTATTCATTTTTCATTCTTAACTGTATAGTTGAAACCTTAAATATTGTGGGAAATGAGCCATACTTTCTGAGCACCAGTCCCTTTAGGACTAAGCTCTAGTCTGAGGAATAGGGGGATGTGAAATCTAGATGGAAACCCTGGGCTGTATTTTTTAAATGGCTAAAAATACCCCTGAGCACACACCATGGAAATTGCCTTAAATGTTGTTAAAAACTAGATAATAGGCCCAAAATGGAGTTCCTTATACTAAACCCCATATCACCAAACCAAGACTTTCAGCTCTTCCAGAAATGGAATTTTAAACTGGTTGATCACAAATTGCCTGATTAGCACTAGTTAGATAATCTGCTTGATAGTCCCCTGTAATCCCCAAAGGGAAATAACTTTGCAATTATCAGTCCACCTTTTTGCCTAGTATTACTTCCTTTTATTCTACTTTCTTCTGCCTATTAAACTCTTTTGGAACTCCTTTTTATCTGGTAGATTGAATGATTCCTAATGTGTGTCACTTTTTGCTCAAATAAACTTAAAATTATAATATATCCCAGGCTATCAATTAACAGTATAAACCAAAACCACTACTTGGTTTAAAATTTAGAAATACCAGTTTAGCCAATGGAGAAGGCAATGGCACCCCACTCCAGTACTTTTGCCTGGAAAATCCCATGGATGGAGGAGCCTGGAAGGCTGCAGTCCATGGGGTTGCTGAGGTTCGGACACGACTGAGTGACTTCACTTTCACTTTTCACTTTCATGCACTGGAGAAGGAAATGGCAACCCACTCCAGTGTTCTTGCCTGGAGAATCCCAGGGACAGGGAAGCCTGGTGGGCTGCCGTCTATGGGGTCGCACAGAGTCGGACACGACTGAAGCGACTTAGCAGCAGCAGCAGCAGTTTAGCCAATACAAGAAACACATTTACTATTTATTTCATCTCTGAGAACAATTGCACATATTCTTTAGAAAACTGTCTTTATAAAATATTTCCTGATGTTAAAAAAGAAAGTTGATATTTATGTAATAGTCTGTTTACCACACATTCTCTGAATTTTTATTTTAACTGCAACAAGTATCATTAAAGTTTTTGAACTAGTTTTAGCATAATAATTCTGTTATTTGTCAAAAACCTTTATAAATAAGATGTCTTGAAAGGAAGCAATGAAAATAATATGAGTAATTAAGCTTCTACTTTAAGACATAAAATGCTACATGTAGCAACTCTGAGCATTCCCCCATGACTCCACGCTGTACACCTGCCAGACGATGTCAAGATTAAGTTGGAATGTGCTGTTCTGGGATATAATAAGAATATTGTCTAGAGGCTGCTTCTAGAGCACTATAAACATTTCTTTAAATTTAGAGTAGAATTTTATGAGGAAAGTGAATTTATATCTGAGATATGACTTTAGGATCATCTGACTATAATGTTCCTGTTCTGCCTTATAAATTGTAATTTTCATTCATCACCTTCATCATTTGTGCTATGAGGGTCGAGGATTTGGAATCAATGAATTTGGAAGTCAACCTCCTACTTTGAATCTATTTTTAAAGGAGATGCTGCAGTGTGAGTGACATGAAAGCCATATATATTATATCTCTTGATGCAAATCCATTTTAAAATGTCCTGGATGAGCAAGATTCAGATTTTTAAAAGTTGGATCCCAAGGGCCTTTGTCTGATTCAGTTCTAGCCATTTGTTAAACTCATTTGATTCCTGTAAGAAAGATGTATGTGTATATGTACATACAAAACCATATACTTGTAATAAATTCTATCCTATAATTCTAGAAAAAGCTCATCTTCCTATCATAATTACTTTTTATTTCGTAACCTTTAAAACTTGAATATATTTCTACATGCAGTCACATATGAAGTATAATAAACATCTCTGATCTCACTGTAAGAACTACAGTTCAGTTCAGTTCAGTCACTCAGTCGTGTCCGACTCTTTTCGACCCCATGAATCGCAGCACGCCAGGCCTCCCTGTCCATCACCAACTCCTGGAGTTCACTCAAACTCACGTCCATCGAGTCAGTGATGCCATCCACCCATCTCATCCTCTGTCGTCCCCTTCTCTTCCTGCCCCTAATCCCTCCCAGCATCAGAGTCTTTCCCAATGAGTCAACTCTTCCCATGAGGTGGCCAAGTACTGGAGTTTCAGCTTTAGCATCATTCCTTCCAAAGAAATCCCAGGGCTGATCTCCTTCAGAATGGACTGGTTGGATGTCCTTGCAGTCCAAGGGACTCTCAAGAGTCTTCTCCAACACCACAGTTCAAAAACACCAATTCTTTGGCGCTCAGCTTTCTTCACAGTCCAACTCTCACATCCATACATGAGCACAGGAAAAACCATAGCCTTGACTAGACAGATCTTTGTTGGCAAAGTAATGTCTCTGCTTTTCAATATGCTGTCTAGGTTGGTTATAACTTTTCTTCCAAGGAGTAAGCATCTTTTAATTTCATGGCTGCAGTCACCATCTGCAGTGATTTTGGAGCCCCCAAAAAATAAACAAGTTTTTCCTAATAATGTATCCTGATATGTTAGTCACTCAGTTGTGTCTGATTCTTTGCAACACTGTGGCCTTTATCTCTCCAGGCTCCTCTGTCCATGGAATCCTCCGGGCAAGAATACTGGAGAGGGTAGCCATTCCCTCTCCAGGGGATCTTTCCAACCCAGGGATTGAACCTGTGTGCCCTGCACTGCAGGCAAATTATTTACCATTTGAGCCACTAGGGAAGCCCCACAAGTTCCTCCGACTCTCATCTAACTTCAACCATTCTTCAAGTTCCAGGTGAAATGTCACTTCCCCAGCAAGACATTCCCTCACCTCTCAATGGAAATCAACTCTTTCTCTTACGATAGCACATTTTTCCCATACTATTTCTCACACTTTGTAATTATGGATCTCTAATACTTCTCAAATGTAAGCTCCTTGAGGATAGAGACTGTGTCCTCACAGATCATTCACAGTAAATATGGTGAGAAATGTTCCCACCTACAAGTGGTTAGAGGTAGAAGAGAGAGATCACCTTTATAAGGACAAAGAGAAGACTATCATATGTGGAGGGTGTAATTGATAAATATTGAGACTATTTTAGTGCAATGGCAATAGTTAGGATAAAGGCCAGATTTAATAGATATGGCACAGAACATGGGTTTAAAAAAAATAAAAGTAGACACAGGTACTATAAACTGCTTGTTCCAATCAAAGGGAAGGACGATTGTGTCTATTAGAATAATATATCGGTAGCAGTGGGCTAGGAAGGCAATAAGGTCAGGGATAGTTTCTCATCAATTTCCTCTTCTATCTAAGCAGATTCAAGATTTTACGGAAACAAGACCTTTTAATGGCCTATTGGCTTTTGTCAGATCCCACTTGTTCTCTGTTTATCAGAGAGACAGCTTTTAAAAATAGCAACACATGGAACTTATATTTTTTTCTATGACTATATCTTTCTTAGGAAATCAGCTAATTAAAAGAAAACATGCAAAAATATACATATCATTTATTTTTACATTAAATGGATTTCCTTATTTTAAAACATGTTTAGTGTGAATGATCTGCTTTTCTTCATGTAGGCAGCATACACATCTCTAAAGAAACAGATTCTGTAAGCTAATCCTGCAGTGATGGAACTATATGAATTGTCTGCGCCTTCACTTTTAATTCCAGTCTAACCTCTTTAGTCTGGTACAGTGGTGCCAGTGCCTAATAAATCTACTTGGCACATGGAGGAATTCATTTAGCTGTGCTGGCCTCATTCACGGTTATTTAAGTACTTAGAATCAAGATTTCAACTAGCTAAGTTGCTGTAGTTGCTTCTTGTTAAAATTAAAGAAAAATTTGATTTGCTTTCATCTTTTATTGGTTAGGCCTGAGCTATATCCTTTGAAATATACATTTCCTGTGTCAAGACTGACTATTCAGAGCTTCATGTTAAGCGCACAAGTGGACTGAAAAGAATGCTATGAACAGACATAGATTTGCAGGCAGGACCACGTATAGTCTCTTCCAAACAGGACGAGGGCCCTTTAAATCAATAGACCCATTGGTTTCCTCCAGTTGGTATGGAAAACACATATAGGTAGGGCTGCGTCTATTGTTAAATTCTATTCTTGCTAACAAAACCCATGCCTGTTAGTTTTTTGAATAAGCTCTGGTATTTTACAAAGAAATGCATTCTTTGGCTTGGGTCATAAAAGACTTTCTTGGTGTGTAGTGAAAGATACGTTTACCAAGGTGTTTTATTACTCCTTGGTTGGAATTAATCTCTCCCCGCTTTATGCTTCCTTAGCACGTTGTAAGTACCTCTATTACAGCACTTATCACCATCTGCCTCCATTCAGAGTTATTAATGTGTATTTTTAGATTATGAGCTCCTGAAGGGCAAGGACCATGCCTTTCTCATTTCATGTCTCCCCTAAGGCTATATTCAGTGACTTGCATTTAGTTGGTGCTAAATAAATGTTTATTAAATTGACTGAGTAGGTGGCATATACTTAGAAATAGATGGCTGTTCTTTGAAAGGAATATTTCATTTCAAAATTTTGGTTGCCAGGAAAACTTGAAAAAAAATAAGCAGGCTGAAATATTATGGGGTCATTTGTAGAGTAAGTGCACTCTCTTGGCCAGTTTTCTTTAATGTAATATTTTAATATGTATTAATCTGCCATCATCCACAAGCTAGAGACCCAGGAAACCCGATGGTGTAGCTCCCATTCAAACCTAAAGGCCTGAGAACCATTAGAGCCAATGGTGGAGATTTCAGTCCAAGTCCAAAGGTCTGGGAACCAGGAATGCTGGTGTCCAAGAACGAGAGAAGATGAACATCCCAGGTCAAACAAGGAAGGAAAATGTCCCACCTTTTTACTTCATTTAGGTTTTCAGTGGATTGAATGATGCCCAACTATATATGTGTGAGGGAGATCTTCTTACTTAATCTGCTGATTCAGATACTAATCTTTTCTGGAGACATCCTTGCAGACACACCCAGAAATTCAGTTGTGTCACATATTAGGGCATCCGTTTTATCCCAGTCAATTTGACACAGAAAATTAACCATCACATGTATATAATGGCATAAAGACTTAGACTTTAAGTCAGGCAACCCTGAAATCAAATCCTTTCACTCTCTTCCTAGATACCTAATCCCATAGGATTTACCTAATTTTTGTGAGCCACAATTTCCTAACTGTAGAAGGAGAACTATGATATCAGTGTCAGATCTTGTAAGACCCAAATAGGCTGTGTATAGAAGCCAGCTAGCACATTCTGGGGTCTGAAAAACAAAATTATTCTATTTCCTTTTCTCCTCTTTTTCCTTTGGTCTATTTTTTTTTTTTTTAATGAGTTAAGATCTTTATATGAGGAAGTGTTTTATTCAATACTGATTTATTGAACACTGTGTCAGTGCCTATGCTAAGCCCTAGAGGCACAAGAATGATGAAGACACAACTTTTGACTATTCATGGTCGAATATGAAACAGCCGGTTGAAAAGATAACATCAGTGCAATGTTGTGTTACAGTAGAGATGTATCTGGGGGTACTGCACAAGTGGAGAGTATGAAAACTTACTTTTCTTGTGTTTTCAGAAAGGCCTCCTTGGAGAAAATGATGTCTAAGTTTATTTTTGACACAGGTATATTTAGTCAGGAGGTGGGAGGGACATTCCTGGCAGAGGGAATAGTGTGAAGCAAGGCAGAAAACCAGGGTGCTCTATATTGTGAGCTATTAGAATATAAATAGAGGAGATGGCAGGAGACGAATTTGCAGTTACGGCACATAGTTCATTGGATCTTGACCAGCTCTGCTAAGGGACTTTGACATTATTCTGTAAGCTAGTGTTTTTCAGCTTTTCTCAAATAAAGGACATCTTTCTTTTGCCAAAAAGATATCTACATGGAAATTTCATGTAGTAAGATTAGAGAATAAAATAACACCTCATATTCTTCCATTTAGGATACAGCAACTCCTTCTCTTCTACATGGTCCATTGAAGCAATTCCAGGAAATCTCAGGATTTCAAGACGTACTTTGAAAACCACTGCTGCAGAGGATGAGCTGTACCTAGAAAGTTTTAAGCACGTTGTTAAAATGAAATGGAATAGCGGTCCTTTGGGCATTGAACTTGAGTTTTGAATTCTGAAAAAATATCTCTATTTGCTATCAAAGGTCCTATCTCATATTATGGTTTCTTTTGAGGTCAAAGTCTTTGTAAGTAAAGAATTTTGCCCCATATATCTTGATGCCAGGCAATTTGGTTGGCTGGAGTTTTTTCTTACCTGGGTACTACTTCAGATCTCACTTATGTTTTGTACCAGGTTTTGAAGGTACAGGATAAACATTGTGCTGGCTTTCAGAGGTCTCATACTCTAGGGCTAACCTAGATAAACTACATAGTTTAGGAATTAGAAAAATTATATACATTTTAAATATCATCAGTTCAGTTCAGTTGCTCAGTTGTGTCCAACTCTTTGTGACCCCTTGAATCGCAGCACGCCAGGCCTCCCTGTCTATCACCATCTCCCAGAGTTCACTCAAACTCACATCCATTGAGTCGGTGATGCCATCCAGCCATCTCATCCTCCATTGTCCCCTTTTCCTCCTGCCCCCAATCCCTCCCAGCATCAGAGTCTTTTCCAATGAGTTAACTCTTTGCATGAGGTGGCCAAAGTGCTGGAGTTTCAGCTTTAGCATCATTCCTTCCAAAGAAATCCCAGGGCTGATCTCCTTCAGAATGGACTGGTTGGATGTCCTTGCAGTCCAAGGGACTCTCAAGAGTCTTCTCCAACACCACAGTTCAAAAGCACCAATTCTTCAGCGCTCAGCCTTCTTCACAGTCCAACTCTCACATCCATACATGGCCACTGGAAATATCATGTGTTATAGTAATTGATATATTGATGTCAGTTATTATGTGGGTGCATTGTGGGGAAATCCTTCCAACAGGAGGTGATAATGTAGTGAAGGCTGAGATTGACAGAAGTTAGTCAAGGAAATATGGGGAGAAGACTAGTATAGGCAAATGAATAGCAGGCCAAGGGAACGGCATGGGCATCTGTACTTAAGAGCAAGGTGTGTACGTAGAACCTCAAGTACATCAATATAGTGCAAGAAGATTGTGCATCAGAAGTGTCAGTCAGGGTTTAGTCAGGTGGGGTTACAGAATAAGGAATCTGTCATACGAATTGGACCCAACACAAGTATGTGGGTGCTAAGTTGCTTCAGTCCCATCCAACTCTTTGCGCCCCTGTGGATTGTAGCCCGCCAGACTCCTCTGTCAATGGGATTTTCCAGGCAAGAATACTAGAGTAGGTTGCCATGCTCTCCTCCAGGGAATCTTCCCTACCCAGGGACTGAACGAGCAAAGGTCCAAAATAGAGCTGAAGGACAAGAAAAAAATATCACTCACCAACCTTAGTATGGAGCTGGCAAGAAAAATCTGTGAAGAGACACTGCTTCTGGAGTAGAGCTTCTAAGGAAGCTGGGATAGACAAGTCCACTGACATTGTCAATCTTTGTGGCTACTGCTTTTGTGTATTTATAGTAAAGTACATTTTTGTTAGCCTGAAGCTTCTCTCACTTAGTATAATCAGCAATCAGGAATGGAAGCTGAAAGTGGAAAGGAAAGAGACCAAGCTGAGACTTTCTAGCTTGTCTGTTCTCTCTCCCTTGGCCTCTGAACACCGGTGGCCTTCACAGTGTATTGGTGGTTGCTTTACTTCTGCTTCTCAAGTCTCCTTTGGTCTTACTTTTGGTCAATTCTAACCTGGTATTCTATAGGAAAGGGAATTCTAGAAAACTGTTCCCAGTGAAATCAAGTGGACAAATGATCATTGAGCACATCAGAGTTGGTGGCATACAATTCTTGAAAAAGTTAATACAGGTCTGATACAAAAAGATCAGATTTCTTCCTACAGAAAGAATTTGACTTTTACTGGGAAGACATTTTAGACTGTTCTCAGGAGACTGACAGGATCAGATTTGCATCTAGACTGTGACATACAGATTGTCAAGGCCTGGGGTCAAAGGTGGTAAGGCCAAAGCAAGGAGTTTATATGAGGCTTTTTAATTATCCGAATGAGAGATGTTTAAAGCAGTAGTTCCAGAAGACAGAGAAAATTGGGATGGTACTCACACTTCTGGTCTGGGAAATTGTGTAGATGATGACTGGGGATTCAGCAGAAGGAGCTAGTTCTTACAGAGCAGTGTTGAGCAGGTTCATTTTGAACACAATGAGTTTGAGATATCTAGAGAACAATCATTATCAGGCTGAGTAAATAGTGGGAAGTTTGAAATATAGGTCTGGAACTTAAAAATAAGCTATGGCCTCAGGATATAGATTCTTCAGCTGTCAGCATACAGGTGGTTGAAGTCATAAACGGGATGGGCCATGGAGACTGCACAGCATGAGGACATCCAAAGCAACACTAACATTTAAAGAGAACACAGAGGAAGTGGAGCCAGCAGACAGGGAAGGTATAGGAGGGGAGCTGAGGGCAGAAGCAAGTTTATTGAAAGCCAACATCATAGAATATTTTCAAGTAGAGGGAAGGTTCATTGTATTCAACTCAGCATAGAGATAATGCAAGAAAAGCATTGAGAAATCCCTGTCTTTCAGTGAAGGGATGAAAGGAGGGCATGGTTTGGGGAAAGAGAGTAGAGGAGAAAAATTAAAGAATCGGTGTAAATTGCTCCATCTAGAATTTTGACCACAAGTTCAGTTCAGTTCAATGCAGTTGCTCAGTTGTGTCCGACTCTTTGCAACCCCATGAACCGCAACACACCAGGCCTCCCTGTCCATCACCAACTCCCGGAGTCCACCCAAACCCATGTCCACTGTGTTGGTAATGCCATCCAGCCATCTCATCCTCTGTTGTCTCCTTCTCCTCCTGCTCTCAGTCTTTCCCAGCATCAGGGTCTTTTCAAATGAGTCAACTCTTCACATCAGGTGGCCGAAGTATTGGAGTTTCAGCTTCAATATCAGTCCTACCAATGAACACCCAGGACTGATCTCCTTTAGGATGGACTGGTTGGATCTTCTTACAGTCCAAGGGACTCTCGAGAGTCTTCTCCAACACCACAGTTCAAAAGCATCAAACCTTTGACACTCAGCGTTTTTTATAGTCCAACTCTCATATCCATACATGACCACTGGAAAAACCATAGCCTTGACTAGACGGACCTTTGTTGACAAAGTAATGTCTCTGCTTTTTAATATGCTGTCTAGGTTGGTCATAACTTTCCTTCCAAGGAGTAAGCATCTTTTAATTTCACAAGTTAGAAAGAAGTAAATAGTATTAGGGAAATATGTATTAGGGAAATGTGTCTATAGTACACATTTGTGCAAGTGTGTATGGGTGTGTGTGTTTTCCTTTCTAAAAGGGAAAATTTAGTATGCATGAATGCAAAAGTAATAGGTAAATTTGAAGTTGCTTTTTAGTTGCTTAACAATATATCTTGTCATTACTGTATATATTCCTTAGTTTTGTGTGCTATTTATTTCATGTGTATGATCTATGTACCTAAGCCAGGCTGTGAGGAATATGGCAGTGATGCTAGTAGAATGCCTGAAATTTGTCACCAAGGACAATCTCTTTCTCCACGTAGAACAGGTAAAATAAGAAAGGATTTTTAGGAAGTCAAATGTGACCTCTGCAATTAATCTCTTTCTGTGGTTACAGAAGGGTAGAATGTCAAAGTGCATTACAAACCTGTATTTGTAGAAAACTTCAGGCTACATTAGCATCAATTTTTTTTTTCAACCCTGTGAGTTTAAATATGCTTTTTGATTTGAGTATTTTGTATGGATGATGATTAAAGGTAGTTTTATCTGAATATTACAAATATGGAAAGGTGCAAGAAACCAAATATTTTCCCACTTAGGTCTTACAGGACTTGAGTTCTTGGCCATTTTCTAGTTAAAGATTGAAACTTGCTCTCTATGTAGACAATTGACAGGTTTACATTCTCTAAAGTCTCAAGTATGAATAGAAGTGTATGTGCTGATGGCCCCAAAACTCATATATAGAAAAAGCTCTCTTGAATAAAGTGTGACTTTTATCCCCATTAAGCCTGGTGGTCTTAGTTTGGCCTCTACATTCAGCACATCAACTTAGAGATTTATCATTTATATTGTCATGTACAGCTCCCATGTAAAGAATCACTTTTGACTATCACAAAGCCAGATTCTTCCCTCAAACATATTATTACATGGAAGAGCCACTCAAATCCTATTACAGACAATTCCAAAGGGATGCTTATTTTGTCATGCTGAAAATAGATTTTAAAATTTCCTTGAAATAGAGAGATTTCAGATGACTTTGTATTTGCTGGGATAGGATTTGACTTGGTACTATGCAAACAGATTTGGTTCATGGAATTATGAAAAGTGAAAGAAAGTGTTGGTCACTCAGTCATCTCCAACTCTTTGCAACCCCATGGACTGTAACCTACAAGGCTCCTCTGTTCATTGAATTCTCCCTTCTCCAGGGTTCTTTCTGACTCAGGGATCAAACCTGGGTCTCCTGCATTGCAGGTAGATTCTTACAGTCTGAGCCACTAGGGAAACCATGTAACTATATTGAAGGTAAATCCAGAAACCTAGACATGGAGAAAATCTTCAGGAATACATTTAAAAAGCCACTTCTAATAAGCTAGTTCTTTTTCAATGACATAAATAGAATTTTTAAAACTATTCAGACTGTTCAGTAAACAAGCTTGCTCTGTAGAAATGTACTTTCTTTTACCTGAATCCCAAATAGGATGTTTATGTTTGGCCAGATGTTAGTTAATTGAAACTAATTACATTTCCCGAATAATCCTAGCATCTGGAGTCAGTCAAGCTATAAAGTAAAGCTGAACTGAAGCGTGGTGTTTTGCCTGCATTTCCCCAGCTGCTACTGGAAAGGAGAGATCAGCAATGTAAGTACTTGAAGTCAAATAATCCAATTCAGTTTATTTATTTTATTTTAATTCTTTGTAAGTAGCAAGCAATGTCCTGCCTGGTTATTGTTAAGCAGGGTTACCATATTGAGACTAAAGAAAAAATGTCTTGAAAACATGTAAGTGGAAAACGGCATTGAGATCACGTGTTGCTTTTTACTGAGTTGACTATTTTCTTCATGCCCTTGTTGCACACATTAATGCCAAAGATGTGGTCTCTTGTGATTGTATTTCAAGGCTACAACTACTATGGTTTACATTCAAGAAATAAGGTTTAGGTTTTCAGGATGTGAATTCTGCTTAACAATTTCTTCATGAAAGAGACTCAGAAAAGATTTTTTAAATTGCCCAATTTTTACATCACAGGTGTTTTCATTAACTTCCAAAAAGCTGAAGAGAATTTTTAGCAGCTCTTAATTTTTGATGAGTTTCATGTGAAATTCTTGCACAGCAAAAGAACTTTGTCAGAGACCCAATGTTATTTTTGCCATTTTGGCAGCAGGCTGCCAAGTGATGGAAAATAGTTGGTCTCATGATGGGACTGTGTTCATTCTGAGACTAGCTGATAGGATATTGAATGTCAAATCACTTTCTACACCTAAAGCAAAAGGTAACTATTCATTCAACAGTAAGTGAATGAATGAATGAAGTAATTATTATGATATTCTACAGTATATCTGAATATAATAATGCTGAGAAACTTTTGAGATCTCTAGAGATATGACTTCTAGTAAGTCTTTTCTGTGTACCCATACCTATCATTGAAATGGCTGGTGTTTATGGACAGGAGCAGATCAACAGTAAGAAGGAAGCCAAAAACTGGCAAGAGAAGCCTTGAAAAATAGAATTGATTTTGAGGTTTGTTCCAACAGAAGTTGTTGTTGTTCAGTCACTCAGTCGTGTCTGACTTTGCAACCCCGTGGACTGCAGCATGCCAGGCTTCCCTGTCCTTCACTATCTCCTAGAGTTTGCTCAGACTCATGTGAATTGTGTTGATGATGCCATTTCTTTGCAGCAGGTGGCCGAGTGTTGGAGCTTTGGCTTAGCATCAGTCCTTCCGATGAATATTCAAGGTTGATTTCCTTTAGGACTGATTGGTTTGATCCCCTTGCAGTTCAAGAGACTCTTGAATCTTTTCCAACACCACAGTTTGAAAGCATCAATTCAAAGTACCAACAGAGGCACAACTGAGATATGAAAAGAACTTGGATGAGATGTTATCTGGGATATAGGCTCATTTATAATGCCAGCAGGAAGTTTAAGTTGACCATATAGTATATTGTTACCAAACCAAACTTGGGCCTGTTCACCTGAAAGTGAGAGTCGCTCAGTCACGTCCAGCTCTTTGCGACCCCATGGATATACTGTCCATGGAATTCTCTAGGCCAGAATACTGGAGTGGGTATCTTTCCCTTCTCCAGGGAATGTTCCCAATCCAGGGATTGAACCCAGGTCTCCCACATTGTGGGAAGATTCTTTACCAGCTGAGCCACCAGGAAAGCCCAAGAATACTGGAGTGAGTAGACTATCCCTTCTCCCGTGGATCTTCCTGACCCAGGAATTGAACCAGGGTCTCCTGATTTGCAGGCGAGTTCTTTACCAACCAACTAAACTATCAGGGAAGCCCATTGACCTGATGTGCAGTAAAGCCAATCTCCTGACACTGGATTGTACTGAAGAAAAGAAAAGTGTTTACTGAAGGCCAAGCAAGGAGAAGAGGCAACTCATGTTCAGAAGACTCCCAGATGGCTTTTATGGAAGGAGTTTTGAAGGGAAGTTTAGGGGTGTGGATTGCAGGCTGCCTTATCAGCACAATGCTTTAATTGGTTGATGGTAAAGTAACAGGTGATGTATAGAAAGTCTCAGTGACCAGTTTTCTGGCTCCAACTGCTCTGGAGTCTAAGTGCTGGTGGTCAGCATGCAATAAGCTGCTTCCACCTGGAGGGGGTTTTAGTATCTGGGAAACAACTCAAGGATATGGCTCAGTATATTATTTATAGCCCTTGACGAGGAACAAAAGGTCCTTGGTTTTGTTTTATGAGTAAACTATTGTTATCTTGTCTTGCTTGACTGTTTTCTATTGTTTCTGCATTTTCTCACTTCTCTAATTAAATTTGTTCTTTGGAATTTGGAGAAGGCCTAGGACTGAACTAGGTTGGGAACCTAAGAGAGAGGTCTGTCTCTGGGAAGGTGCCACAGGGTCCTTGTCAGTTTCAATGATTAAGAGAGGGTTTTAGACGGTAGGTTAGATGATTCAAATTAATGACTATATATAGAAAAACACCAAAATCTTTACTAACACTTATTTTGCTATCTCAGTTCAGTTCAGTTCAGTCCCTCAGTTGTGTCCAACTCTTTGTGACCCCATGAATCGCAGTACACCAGGCCTCCCTGTCCATCACCAACTCCCGGAGTTCACCCAGACTCACGTCCATCGAGTCAGTGATGCCATCCAGCCAGCTCATCCTCTGTCGTTCCCGTTTCCTCCTGCCCCCAATCCCTCCCAGCATCAGAGTCTTTTCCAATGAGTAAACTCTTCACATGAGGTGGCCAAAGTACTGGAGTTTCAGCTTTAGCATCATTCCTTCCAAAGAAATCCCAGGGCTGATCTCCTTCAGAATGGACTGGTTGGATGTCCTTGCAGTCCAAGGGACTCTCAAGAGTCTTCTCCAGCACCACAGTTCAAAAGCACCAATTCTTTGGCACTCAGCTTTCTTCACAGTCCAACTCTCACATCCATACATGACCACTGGAAAAACCATTTTGCTATCTAGTTATATATAAAATATGTGTTAATTGTATGAATACATTTTACAACTTAAGGAGGAAGTCCAAGCTCTGTTTAAAACCCTTGATCTTGACCTGTGCAAATTAGAAAGGGAGAATAAGAAATATGGATGTGTGGAAATGAGCTACAGAAGGAGAAGGTGCTGGCACCCTACACCAGTACTCTTGCCTGGAAAGTCCCATGGACAGAGGAGCCTGGTAGGCTGCAGTCCATGGGGTCGCTAAGAGTCAGACACGACTGAATGACTTCACTTTCACTTTCATGCATTGGAGAAGGAAATGGCAACCTACTTCAGTGTTCTTGCCTGGAGAATCCCAGGGACGGGGGAGCCTGGTGGGTTGCCATCTATGGGGTCGTACAGAGTCGGACACGACTGAAGTGACAGCAGCAGCAGCAGAGCTACATAAGCTGCTTGGAGTGAAGGAATTATGAGATGACGGGAGTCACTTAGGGGTAGGCGTGATCTAAAATATGCTACCTGTGGATTGGAAATCCCTATGTATCAGGTTGATTTACTCTCCTGGTAAAGACTCTGATGCTGGGAAAGACTGAAGGCAAAAGAAGAAGGGGATGGCAGAGGAGGAGATGGTTAGAGTGTATCACCAACTCAACGGGCTCCTTAGAGCTGGTGTACTCCAAGTCCAGGCCTGTTATATTCCTCCCCTCAGCACCACTATCTGCCTTGGGGCTTCTTGGTTTCCAGGAACTGAATGGCCATCTGCCTTTGCCATTCCTGGCCCAAACTACCTCTGCTTATTCGATTGGAACTCATTACCAAATCCTCTCACTAGATCTTTTCTCATTGTTAGATACTTCACTGGCTCCCATTGTTCTATGTATTTATTAATTCTTGATATTCTTAGAATTTAACATCTTTACCAATCTAGTGGCTTTAAAAAATATCTCACTTTGGTTTGCATCTGTATTTCTATAATTATATAAGAGTTTAGATTTTTTTTAATGTAATGAGCATTCATGTTTGCTCATCTGTGACACTCTTTTCAGAAATTTGTTCTTTTTCTTTCCCCAGAATTTTTTCTGTCATGTTCTTAGTGATATTTTGAACTTAGTTAAATTTGGGATTTAAATGCTTTGTTGGTTGTGTGCTTTGCAAATATCTCTTCTTGGTTTGTGACTTGTTTTATCATATTCATAAAGATATACTTTCATAAGCAAAATTCTCAATTTGACTGAAATTTTTCTATTAGTTATAAATAGGACTTGGCAAGATGAAATCCTAATCAATGCAGCAGAATAAATAGCCTTTTGAGAAGCATTTCAAGGATAATGGCTTTGTGGTTCTGGGACAAACATACTATGGGTATTAATCTATTACTCTGGGAGGGAAACAAGAGTCTATGGATTAACATGTGTATATGTATACATTTATACACATGTACACACACACAGATGCATACATACATATGTATGACAGTCTCATCATTTTGAGAAACATCATGATGTGATTGTTTTTAATGGAGTAAAATTCTGAGATGTATGTACTCTGATCTGTAAAACACCTTCTCTGAAATAATGCAATATCCAGATTGATTCAGCTTTTTACTTTGTAAAGCCATAAACTTTTTGACTGCAAACATATCTAACATGGCCTAGCTGTTTTTGGTTATTAGGAGCAAAATTTTACCTTTATTGATGATAGCAAATGAACCTGCTTATGTTTTTATGCCTAGTAAAATTTAAAATTATTGATTTTTAAAAAAATGCTCAGCTGAGCTTCCTCAGGTCAAATCAAAAAGATTTTTGAGGGAAAATTCTGAGTTTCTTTTACTTGTTTCTCTGCCTACAATTTCTCTGAAACAGCCAACTTGTCAGATCACCTTTCTATTCAGCAAATCATTTCCTTAAAATGAAAAAACAAAACTCTCTTTCCAGAGGCACATAGTGTTAGTCACTCAGTCATATCCAACCCTTTGCGGCCCCATGGACTGTAGCCCGCCAGGTTCCTCTGTCCATGGGGTTTGGATTCTCTAGGCAAGAGTACTGGAGTGGGTTGCATTCCCTTCTCCAGAGAATCTGCCCGACCCAGGATCAAACCTGGATCTCCTGCACTGAAGGTAGATTCTTTACCATCTGAGTCACCAGGGAGACCTAATTTTATTTTAAGTCCATCCATCATGTGTTAAACATGAATTGAATTACTCTGGACCCCTTTCTGCCTGTGGGAGACTCCTGTGATCAAGGGGTGAATCCAGATCTCTGAATGTGAACTTGTCCTACTGCTCATGCAGTGCCCTGGTCCTCAGCTGTGTCAGACTCAACTCTCCTTTTTTTGTGGCCCATATTGTTGTAAAATTCATCTATTCTCCCAATACGAAAGTCACAGATAATGTAACCCATCTATTTACTTAACTCCTAAACACTCAATATAATATCTTTACAGCAATATAAAAGAGAAATAAAGTAATTTAAAATAAAATATTACATATACTTCCTTCTTGGAAGAAAGGCTATGACAAACCTAGACAGCATATTAAAAAGAAGAGAAATTACTTTGCCAACAAAGGTTCATCAAGTCAAAGCTATGGTTTTTCCAGGTTTTTCCAGTAGTCATGTATGAATGTGAGAGTTGAACCATAAAGAAGGCTGAGCACCAAACAATTGATGCTTGTAAACTGTGGTATTGGAGAAGACTCTTGAGAGTCCCTTGGACTTCAAGGAGATCCAACCAGTCCATCCTAAAGGAAATCAGTCCTGAATATTTGTTGGAAGGACTGATGTTGAAGCTGAAACTCCAATACTTCGGCCACCTGATGCGAAGAGCTGACTCATTTGAAAGACCCTGATGCTGGGAAAGATTGAAGGCAGGAGAAGGAGATGACAGAGGGCCAGATAGTTGGATGGCATCACTGACTCAGTGGACGTGAGTTTGAGCAAACTCTGGGAGATAGTGAAGGACAGGCAAGCCTGGCAAGCTGCAGTCCATAGGGTCATAAAGAGTCAGACACAACTGAGCAACTGAACAACAACAATTTCAATATTTAAAAACTCTAATGAAAGATATAGTGCAGACCTAACTATGGGAACATAACATATACAACCTGCCATGAATGCCTATGTCTGAGATGCTCAAGGCTTTTTAGAGAATCTATAAATAACTGAAATTGTCTTCTTTTGTATATCCTGGTTATCCTATTCAAAATACTTCCATGTAAGTTTCCAGCTGATAGGCTTAGCTAAAAATTCATACACATTATTCACTATTCCCAGACCATAGCCTTCTTTCCTTCTCTTGTAAATTTGACTTTTGCCTTTATTACTTTATTCAGCCTACAAGCTTACTGTTTCATATTTGAGAAACCAGTTTTTAGTGGACAAAATAATGATGTGAACATCTCTGAATTATTTGTTGACACTATAAACATGTCGAAGAACATGTCCTTCGACACGTTCTACTTATAGTGAATAGATTTTTATTTTTATATTTTAAAAAAATGTATTGGAGAATAGTTCATTTACAATGTTTTATTTTCCATATGATTTTTAAAAATTGGAATATAATTGCTTTACAATGTTGTGTTAGTTTCTGCTGTACAATGAAGTGAATCAACTGTATGTATACATATATCCCCTGCATCTTTGATCTTCCTCCCCGTCTACTTCCCACTCCCACCCCTCTAGGTCTTCACAGAGCACTGAGCTGAGCTCCCTGTGCTTTATAGCAGGTTCCCACTAGCTAATCTGTTTTACACATGGTAGTATATATATGTGAAACCTAATCTCCCAATTCATCACACCCTTCCTTTCCCCTACTGTGTTCCTGTTCCTGCCCTGGAACTAGGTTCTTCTGTACCATTTTTCTAGATTCCACATATGCATTAACATATGATACCTGCTTTTCTCTTTCTGACTTACTTCACTCTGTATGACACAGATTTTAAGACTTTTAAAAATCTTTTCCTTCCATATGACAATTTAAATCAATGAAATGTAAGGGTATTTCTATGTATATGTACAATTTCTATAAATGCAGCAGCTGAAAATAAAGGATGACTCAGGTACAGCATATTAGTATTGAAAATGAAACATACTGCTTGGCCAGGAGGGCCATGATATTTGGAAAAGATGAACAAGCCTGGGGGAAGGTATAAACTAATTCCCATTATTTACATGGTGTAAAATTCAGTTTATAAGAAAACCATGAAAAAGTACTTTGTGTTTACATAAAAGACACAATATTTATCAGGGTTATCACCCATTCTATATCACTAGCCAGTAGAACATTTGAAATGCAGGGTGTAGAATAGTCCTTTATTAGGCTTGACTGTTCTGCACATTGAATACCATCTAGGGTCTCTACCCACTAAAGCTGGTGGTGCTCCACAATCATTGTCACAACTAAAAACAGATCTGCTGCTGCTGCTGCTAAGTCACTTCAGTTGTGTCCGACTCTGTATGACCCCATGGACTGCAGCCTACCAGGCTTCTCCGTCCATGGGATTCTCCAGGCAAGAACACTGGAGTGGACTGTCATTTCCTTCTCCAATGCATGAAAGTGGAAAGTGAAAGTGAAGTTGCTCAGTCCTGTCTGATTCTTAGCGACCCCATGGACTGCAGCCCACCAGGCTCTTCCATCCATGGGATTTTCCGGGCAACAGTACTGGAGTGAGGTGCCATTGCCTTCTTCCAAAAACAGATCTAGAAACTTCCAAAACATTCTCTATGCGTGACATGGCTCCCACTGAGAATTGCTGTGCTGTACATTAGGTCTTACCCTGTACTTAGCATCCTACGGATCAATAGCTTCAGTGGAACGCTTCTTGGTCCCTTTGCCACCACTGACTTGCCACTGAGGGCCTCAGATATCCTGGTCTCAGCAGTCCTTGGTGGTAATTCCCTGAGGCTGTCCTATATGGCCTCCTCCCAGTTAGAAGCTGTGTAGAACCTGCTCCCCAAGGAGCTGTCCAGCATCAGAACCACTGAAATGCAAGTCTGTTGAGAGCAACTTTTCTAAGAATCCTTTCTGTATTGTTTATGATTGCATAAAGAAACAAATCCATGGAACCATACAGAGCATCACATTCCTGAATCCCCAGGGCTTCCTTTGCTGAATTCTTAAGTGGGGCAGAAGTCTATTAATATTCCATCATTTCCAGCATCTTCTCTGTTTTGCCAGGGAGACTCCTTGTGCTGTCCTGAGATCATCTAAACTCAGATCTGTAGACACACCATTAATGTGTGTTTTCTTTTGAAGTCTTCCTTCAACAAAGTCATGTTTTGTGGTGCTTGAAGCTTGTACAGTTTGGGGGGGTCTTCTTTAAGAAAAAGAAAGTAAAATTATGCAAGCAAAGTAAATATGTAGAGTGAAAAGAGAAATAGCAAGAAAGTATACATATTGAAGAGAGCAGCAAATGCTACAAATCATAAAATCCAGAAAAATAGAACACTATTTTTTATTAGTAAATAACACACCTCTATAATATCTTTAACCTATATTTTGGTTGTATGATCTCTGACAGCAATTCTGCAATATCATTTTCTATAGAAAAAAGAGAAACATGATTAAGTCTTTTCTTTACCAGGGTTGTTAAAATATTACATTTGATTAATGACATCCTGGCAAAGTATTTTTTGTCTCTAAAACTCTTTATTGGTGTTGTCATGTAATATCTTGAAATTATTAATTTATAAAAAAATCTTTCTCATTTGAAGTGTAAGAATTCAAGGCATTACAAATTTTTATTTTCCATGAATATTCTTAAATTTTGTTTCATCTGACAGCTCTTATTAGGCAATTGTCATTGGTGTCCTCATAGTATTAGCATAGTATGAATTCTATATTTATGAATGTCAGTATTTCATATTAAATCAATAAGAATTTAATAAGAATCTGTAGAAATATTATCAAGTGAGGCCATTTCAGGCCAAGAAAAGAGTATGTACAAGAAGATGTATATGGATAGGATGTAGGGAATTGTAGCATATTTATCAACATTCAGAAAACAAAGATCATGGCATCTGGTCCCATCACTTCATGGGAAATAGATGGGGAAACAGTGGAAACAGCGTCAGACTTAATTTTTTGGGGCTCCAAAATCACTGCAGATGGTGACTGCAGCCATGAAATTAAAAGACGCTTACTCCTTGGAAGGAAAGTTATGACCAACCTAGATAGCATATTCAAAAGCAGAGACATTCTTTTGTCAACAAAGGTCCATCTAGTCAAAGCTATGGTTTTTCCTGTGGTCATGTATGGATGTGAGAGTTGGACTGTGAAGAAGGCTGAGCGCCGAAGAATTGATGCTTTTGAACTGTGGTGTTGGAGAAGACTCTTGAGAGTCCCTTGGACTGCAAGGAGATTCAACAAGTCCATTCTGAAGGAGACCAGCCCTGGGATTTCTTTGGAAGGAATGATGCTAAAGCTGAAACTCCAGTCCTTTGGCCACCTCATGTGAAGAGTTTACTCATTGGAAAAGACTCTGATGCTGGGAGGGATTGAGGGCAGGAGGAGAAGGGGACGACAGAGGATGAGATGGCTGGATGGCATCACTGACTCGATGGACGTGAGTCTGGGTGAACTCCGGGAGTTGGTGATGGACAGGGAGGCCTGGCGTGCTGCGATTCATGGGGTCGCAAAGAGTCGGACATGACTGAGCGGCTGACCTGAACTAACTATTGAGGGAGGTGACTGTAAACCATACAAAAGTGAAAGTTTTAGTTACTCAATTGTGTCTGACTCTGTGACCTGATGGACTGTAGCCTGCCAGGCTCCTCTGTCCATGGAATTCTCCAGGCAAGAATATTGGAGTGGGTAGCCATTCCCTTTTCCAAGGGATTTCCTGACCCAGGGATTGAACCCGAGTCTCCTGCACTACAGGTAGATTTTTTACCCTCTTATCCAACCAGGGAAGCCCAAATTAATGTATCTAAAATATAACTCACTTTAGCTCCAAAAGGTACTAGTAGCTATGTCAGTGTCACCAGACACAGGGGAAAATATAATGAAGGAGTAGATAGAAGAATATAACAATTGTTACACATTTTACAAAATACATGACTATGTGCAGGTAGTTAACTTTTCCCAGGATCTTAGAAGGGGCCTACTGCAAATGAGGGGCCCTGCAGCTTAAGCATCTTTAACTTAAGGTTGAACCTGCCTCCCTCAAAGGACACAGAAACACATCTGCAAATTGAATCCCAACAACAGCAAAGGTACCCCAGAGCTCCCCCAAATGATGCAAAGGAGCACTACTTACAACCCTAGGCTACCTATAAATACTGACACTCTCCTTGCACAGTGCCAGGCTGCCCCAGAAAGCCACAGATAGACTGTCCCTGATGGGCGTGCCAACCGGATGTCAAGGATGATTAGTGAGAAAGGAAGGAAGCCCTCTTCCCCCCACTGACTTTGGGGGCACGCAGAGCAGAGTGTGACAGAGGTCTAGAAAGCAGCTGCCACATGGACTGGAGGGTGGATATCCCTGCAGAATCAGAATTATCTCTTTCACTTTGAAAGGTTGTCCACCTGTGCATTTACGTACTTGGTCTTTCTCACAGGTTTCCAATTTTTCCTGCATGTAGATTTGTTTCACTGGAAGGCTGGTTTCAAACAGATTAAGGCTTGTTCTTCAGTTTTTATTTTACTCATCAGTTTTATTAAAGCTACTGCACCACAATCCAAATGATGAATATGATCCTTGTCTCTATTTTCTGTTTGTTGGTTTGTCTATAACTTCCTGAACATATAACTCTGTAGGCTGCACTTGGGCCTAAAGTATTGGATAGAAAGCAAATTTCCAAGGGAAATGGGTAGCAGAAGGGAAGGGTCAAACTTACTAGTTTTATCTACTTTGGGCAAATCAGCCTATCTGAGCCTCAGCTTCTTTTACTAAGCATTGAGAATAAGATCTTTCTGACTCTACAAAACAGGTATGAAGATTAAATAAAGTCGTATATATAATGGTGCTTTTCAAAGTGGAGCTGCTGATGGTTATTTCACCCTCTTTTTTCAGTATCTTCCTGATTTTTCACTAAGTGGAAAAGTCTATAGTGTGTCACTATTGGGCACCCAAAGAAACAGTGTCCAAATAGGAGTCTGTTTGGACAGACTAATGACTGTCTCCACTATGTTGATTATGGTGTTCCATTTTTAAAAATTGGTTTTGACTAAGGAAAAAATAATTTGGAAAATATGATAGCAAATCAAATAACCAGGGATAAATGTAGGAAGACTGTTACACAGTGTCATGAGGCACCAAAGGCCACAGTGTGTTTGCCTGAGGTGCTGCTGCTCAGTCATTTCCATCGTGTCCAACTCTTTGTGACCCTGTGGACTGCAGCCCACCAGCCCCCTCTGTCCAAGAGATTCTCCAGCCAAGAATACTGGAGTGGGTTGCCATTTCCTACTTCAGGGGAATTTTCCGACCCAGGGATTGTACCCACATCTCATGTGTCTTCTGCTTTGCAGGCAGATTCTTTACCACTGAGCCACAAGGGCAGTCCTTCCCTGAGGTGAGTGGAACATTAAAGAAATTGCAGTAGATATTTATTTAGTGTGTGTTACCTTCAGGGCACTTCTCTGGGTACTTCAAATACATTATTGAACAAGAAAGTCCAACGTCCCCTGTTCCTGTAGGGCTGATATTCTGATGATTCAGAATAACTGAGAAAGGTTGTGGCAGACTTGTGTAGTATTTTGGAAATTTCAACAAAATATTTGGGAGGAAAATAAGGAATATTTACATATTTGGCTTAGTCATTGAATTGCAGTTCTAGAATTTCTTTGTAAAACAGATGTAATTTGGGGCAGTCTTCTTGAGATGACATATCAGTTGACTATTGAACTGAAATCTGCATAGAAATAAGGAGACTGTTTTAACTTAGATTTCATGTTTTATTTCAATGCCTTTTGGGAAAAGATTATGGAAAATGGATTCTAAAGTCCCTCCCCCTATTCCAAACTACATCTCGTGTCTACTATCAGGCTCATTACTTTAAGTCAAAGTGAGTTCATTAAGTTACTAAATCACTGATACATTTCACTCATCTACTCATTAACTCATTTATTCATTCAAAAACTGACTCTACAATATTCCAGTTATTGTGCTAGATAGTAATGATCTAACATGATATGAAAATAGGACTAAATGTTTGCCTTTGGAAGATTTACTGCTAATAATTACACTTTTGAGTTCTATGTGACCCCTATCTTAATGTGACGGTCATCAGTAGAGGGAAACATTCTGTCTCACGTCTCGGTGAATAAATAGAAATCATTTTAGATGCTATTAGAAAGAACCATTTCTCTATATAAATGATTCATTTCTACCTGAACTGTTTAAATTGTACCTTCTGTACTGCTCAGGGAATTAAGTTAGACTTGAAGAATATATTCAAATATTAAAATGAGTACAGTTTTACCTATCCCAAAACGAACTTACAAAAAATCCCAGCATGTTACCCATTTATGATTAAGATCTCTACAGATAGAAAACGATAGAATAATGACTTACTGGATGTCTCATAAAATTTATGCTGTGAATAGAAGGTTGGCAAATTTTGGTGTTTAGATATTACTGTTACATAAAGGAAGAAAATAAGGAGGAAAATATCTAAGTACTCATTAGAGAGCCACATTAATATGTATCTTACAGCAGAAGGCTGGTCCTAAATGGAGGGAGATAGTGCACCTGGAATAAGGTTCAGTCACTCAGATCTCTTTTCATTGAAAATTTGGCAGCTGAAACATTTTTTTTTTACCCCCTATTGATTTTCATGTTTATCAATTTTATTATTTTCTCTGTGGAGATGCTTCTAAAATCTTTTGAATGAGAGGAACTTACTTATCAACATCAACATTTTTTTTTTATATCCCCACACTGTCTTTCTGTCGTTTCAAATTTTAGAATCATTTAATAATAAAAATGTAGCAATCAATAAATATTATGTTTTCAGGAATTCTCTTAAATAAATTTGTTGTATTTTAAGTGTCAGCATATATTTGAAAAGTACATTTATGTACCAGAAATATTTTTCCATTCTACTAATAATGTTTTCTTTGCATCTGGATTTGAAGAACCTTGGTTACTTCACAGAGGTCCCCAGGGGCTCGTGGTTCTTAGGATAGGAAATAACTCAGTGATTCCCATTGAAATATTATAGAACAACAGCCATACAGACCTCAGATGACTAAGAATATAATTACTGATCTTCTGTGTTCCAATTTATAGAACATTGTTCTATCTATTCAATGGGCATGCTGACCATTTGTTCAGATTCTGTACTGGCATTCACTTCCTGCCATGGTCCCTGGGGCTTCTTAGATCTCAGAGTTCCAGAGGTTATGTGATTTCAGAACTAGGACTTAAATAATAGCTACAGATCTACTCTACGGCAATCACACAGTTCTGCCACTTCCATGACTTGACAAGAAAATCCTGGGATTTTCCTGAATACACTCTGTAAACCAGTTTCTCATCTCTGGCAAGTTGTAGGCTAAATACATAAACTTCAAAATTTCAAATGATGCCAGGATGCTGGTAAATAAAATATTCAGTTAGGGCATCAGGCAGAAAAATAGATTAAGGAACTGCTATTGTATCCCATTATAAAAGACTATAGTCATTTGAAAGACCTCTATTTATTTTATGTCATATGAAGTTTAATACGTCAGTGGACCCCTGAGAAAATGCACAGAGAGGTAAAGTCTAAGTGGATCACAGAGAGTCAGTGGAATAATCAACAAATGTAAAAGTGTTTTCTAACCCTCAAATGCTAGTTGCTGATCCCACATAGAGACAACTTCCTCTCAACTATACTCTGGGTGTCCTCTGCCCTTGCCAAGGGTCATTTAATTAGAAGAATTTTGTTTAGTTGTTCTATTGCTGAGACTCCTTTCTGTCTTACTGATCATGAAATTGCTCAGCTGAGCTAAAAAGACAAAGTGACAATAATTGGAAACAAAATGTCTTTGTTTCCTCTTCTCTGAGCAGCAGACTGCATCTTACAAGCACCAGGTTGGTGGAGGTGGCTTTTTTATGTAGCTTGCTGACAGAGGCATTCCAGCATATTTATAACAGCTGAACACTGTGTGCCCTGAAGAGTGAACTTAATTCTGAGACTGCCAGGTAGTCTTCTGTGAATGACAGTGATTTGTCCCTTGTGGTATTTTTTCTTCTTTACTGACTATTCATAAAGCAGCATTTGACAGCCTAATTTTATATAGTTAATAACACTTAGGAGCAATGTAATTTTGGATTGTCCATTAGACTTCTCCATGTTAAACTATTTTATAATAAATAGTTTTTCTCTACCTCGCTATTTTCTGGCTTACCAAGATTTGATTACAATGTTTATTCTTCTTATTAAATAATCTTTCAGCAAGCTAAGGATCAAAAAGATGATCCTTGATCTTGTTTGGCATTAAATAAAACATAAATCTGGGTGTATTATAGGAAAATTCTTACATAATTTGATGGTTGCATCAAAGGAATAATTTATTACATATTTATTCAACAAATATTTTAGTGCCTTCTATGCACTGATACTCTATTAGGAATTGGGTATACAAAGATGAATACTTGAAATATACTCTGAGTACTAGAAGAGCTCACAGTTAAGAAATGGGAAAAACACTTTTCTTCATGTATTACCATGACATAGGTACCAACGCAATCCCTATTTTACAGATAAGAAAACCAAGGCTAAGAGAAGCTAAATGAGTTGCCAAAAGTCACACTGGCTTCAGTCACAGGTGGATCAGTCACAGATGGATCTAGGATTCAGTCCTAGACAGTTTGATGCTAGTGCCTAGGCTCTTAAGCACAACAGTGTAGTCCTCTCATAGCTGTGTCTGGGGACACATTGCATGTATCTCCATCTTTATTCTGTTTTTGCACATAGTTCATTCATATTCTTCCAATCAGTTATGCCTCTCTGTTGTATTTCTATTCACTGTCCCTAGATGATATCTACACTCAAAGGAAGTGAGAACAGAAAGGAGGGAGAGAAAATTGTTTGCTGTTCTTTGTACCCCAAACTGATAAAATGTTTCCTTAGGCTGAAGCTATGCCCAGGGACCACAGGTCATCTTTTCATGATTTCTAGCCCTCAGCTATATTTTACTTTTATGTGCTATTGGACTCCCATAGGCACCCTTTAAGGAATTTGTTTCCATTACAGGATGTGGTCTCTGCAAACTTTTCTATTCAAAGGTCAAACTTCCATGCTCAACAAATAACTTTACTTTGTCATCCTGATTTCTTTCTGAATCTCATTTCTGTTTCATTTTCTCAGTTGTTTTTGTTTGTTTGTTTTAAAAATTATATCCTCCCTTCAATTGACTTAGCCAGTGCCTTGATCATTATCTATATAGTCAAAGCTATGGTTTTTCGAGAAATCACGTGTTGATGTGAGAGGTGGACCATAAAGAAGGCTGAGTTTCAAAGAATAGATGCTTTTGAACTGTGATGCTGGAGAATACTCTTGAGAACCCCTTGGACAGCTAGGAGATCAAAACAGTCAATCATAAAGGAAATCAACCCTGGATATTCACTGGAAGGACTGATATTGAAACTCTAATACTTTGGCCACCTGATAAGAAGAGCCAACTCATTGGAAAAGGCCCTGATGCTGGGAAAGACTGAGAGCAAGAGGAGAAGGGGGAAACAGAGGATGAGATGATTGGATGGCACCATCAACTCAATAGATAGGAGTTTGAGCAAACTCAAGGAGATGGTGAAGGACAGGGAAGCCTGGTGTGCTACAGTTAATGGGGTTGCAAAGAGTTGGACGTGATTTAGTGACTGAACAACGACAATGATCTTCATGAGGGAGAAGTATCATCCTCACTGAAATTCCCTTTCCCAGACTTGATTCATCCAGAGATGGGTGGCTGCATCAAGAATGGTACACAGCATGGTCAGAATAGAGGACTCTGGTTTACTTTAGATTGGTGGGATGTTGCTATTTTAAGGATAGTTCCTCCAGAACATCCAGGAAAATAGAATTGACTTCTGTTCCTTGCAGTTTTAAAGTTGGAAGAGAAACATTTTCTATGGCAACAGGACTGGTTCATTCCACAGCGGGGCATGCTGCTTGAGCTGTTAGAAGCAGCCTTGCCCTGTCATTGTCTCTGTGTTGTCTACAATGATATTCACCATTCCAAACCAAAGTGCCCTATCATTAAGCTACAGAACTCAAGGAGATTTTCATTCTACAATCTCTTTAATGTAAATAGAGAAATTATTTTTTGTTCTTTCGTGAGTTTCAGGTGTAGATCTTGGAGAAATCTGGTCCAACTCTCATATCCCTTGGCAGTCAGCATATATCTTTCATTCATGAAACCACTGGAGTTGTTCCAGATGGAACATACTCTGAGACAAGGTTTTGTAACATCACCTTTGGTACTTTTAAATTCTAGGGTCTCCAAACACCTTTAAAAGAGTATCACAGTTATGATTTTCCTCTTTTGTATCACTCTAGTAAAAGACAATGATACCAATGCTAGAAATAAATTCATGAATTAAGCATTTACCATGTGGCAGGCATCATGCCAAGTATTTTGCATAAGTTATGTAATCATCCAGGAGAAAGAGTCTAATCCCCATTTATCAGCTGAGAACATTAGGGCATGAAAAGGATAAATAACTTGCCCAAAGTCCTAGAACACAGACAATCTGATTCTAAAACCAACATTCTCATCTTCTGTATACTTTAGTATTTTAAAGAATTTCCTACTTCTGATGCTGTTTTTCTAAACATATTTTACTGCCACTCAATTTCTCTGGTTGGAATGGTTTTTAAATTGCACTCACAAAGCTATTTTTCTCTTCCATTCAGTATTTATAGTGGTGATTTTGATAGCTGAAAATAGTACCCTATAAGTAATGATGTAAGACTTCAGGCAAATCACTTAACCTCTCTGAACTTCAGTTTCCTCATTTGAAAGATGATGAAATAATAATACTTGTCTCACAGGATTGTTCAAAGATCAAATGCAATAATACCAGCAAAGTACTCTCAATGAATAAATGTTAGCTCAATTTCCTTCCTTTCCCATTATTTTCCTTACAAGTCCTAGGATAAGGAAATGTGGTTAGACTCATGGCAAATTTGAATATAAAGATTCCTGACTGATTAAATAATGTATTTCTTATCTAATTCCCAAAAGAATTTGAAGAAGCTCAATGAACATGAAAGTAAAGTAGTTATTATAAACCTGTTACATTTCCCTCATTTCATCCTACCTGTTAACACTATTCTCCCCATTCAATTTCACTCATTCATTTCGGTGAATGAATCATTTATTCATAAATAAATCAGTCATTTATTCCTGAAAGAAATATTGATTGCATACCTACTGTTTGCCAGACATTAACTTGCAAGCTCATCTACTCTACATATAAATCTCTTCTATTGTTCACTTGTTCTTTTTTCCTCCCTTCCTCCTTATAGTAGTCAGCTGTTCTTTTTAACCTTTCATTTGCTTATCAACCATCTATAGCCCAACTTCTCATTTTTTTGTTACTGTCTCCAAATGAGCCTACGGAAGTGCTTTCCTTTTTTCTCTTTGTTGCCTCTTTTGAATTTTATAATATTGACCTCTTCTTCCTTCTGAAAAATCCTTGATGGTTTTTTGATAGGCATGCTCCTTATTCTTCTTGATTTTCATACTGTATCTTCTCTGACTCTATCATACATCCTCTCTGCATTATCTATTCCTTAAATATTGTTGGCTTATAGGGTTAAAGTCTAAATAGGTTCCTCGTTCCTGTCTACTGCTTTGCTATGATTTTCGTTCACCATTTATATTTTAATGACACTAAAATAAATGCCCAAACTAGAACTCTATTTCAAGATTCAGAATCATATATGTTATTGCTGACTAAACGTCTCAAGCATCCCATTGTGAAAATAACTAAAAGTCCATTTATTTCCCTCCACAAACACGTGTTCCAGTAACATTCTCTATACCTCTACCGAGTCATGGTGCTTGGAACCATCCTAGAAAATGTTTTTGAATCCTCCTTATCTCTGAATTTCCCATGTCCAGTCAATCACTAAGTCTTCTCATCTTGCCTCCCAATTAAGTCTCCACTTTATGCTGATGATCTCCAACCCAGTTTGGCTAACTATACTTCATTGCATAGACAACTGCAACAGTCTCCCAACTCTTTCCCATCCCTCAAGGTCACAAACTCAAATGTATCTTTTTCACCCAGTTCAGAATGATGCTTAGCATCTAAATTATAATGTGGGCATGTCCTCTTTTGCTTAAAACTTTTAAGTGCCTTTAATTGTCTATATCAGAAATTTTCAGAATGTTTCTCTAAAATCCTTAAGGTTCCTTGGAAGATAAACAAGGTCCATGTGGTGGTGGTGGTGGAGGGGGGGTGTCTTTGTAGGGGAATCTGAGTCAGCAGAGATGTCCAGTTCTGGCTCCTCACTATGTGCCTACCCTGTACTTTTCATAACCAGAATAACTCTACTTTTATGTATTTGATGTACTGCAGTTCCTCATAGCTTTATTTGGGGTACAAGAATGAAGGGGGTGAAAGAAAGGAAGTGGGTGCTTTTACAAAGTCTGAAAGCTATCAGCCTACATAGTGTCTAAGGTTGACAAAGCATGGCATGACCTAGCTTCTGACCAGTTCACTAGCCTTATCTATTAAAGTTCTCTTGCTTTTTAATTTATGCTCCATTACATTCCTCTTGCCACTTACTCATTAAAGGAAAGATGGAGTTTTTACTGCACTCCTGCCCTCAGAAGAATATTCCCTTTGAATTAGGCCAGTTCTAATTTTGTTTCTTCTTGAGCTTATGAATCTGCTGTACGTTGCACAGTTGTTTCAGAGAATCGAGCTACTGAATTCTAATCTTTTCAGTTTTTCATGCTCATTTCCAGGAGGTTGGCTTTTTTCCCTTGCTATTCAAAGCCATCCCATCTTTTTCATCAGTATGGCAGGTGGCCCTTTAAAACTGAGCAGCTGTGAATCTTTCTGAGAGACTCTTCAGGGATGAGTTGAGAACCATGTTTGACCTGTTTATGTTTGGGGAATTTGGGTTTTTTTTTTTTTTTTTTCAAATTTGCTTTCCAGATTACTTCAAAAGTGAAACACATGATTCTACCCACTAACTAGGCGAGTATTTCTCAGTCAGGAAACTCAGTTGAGTGGGAAGCTGAATCTAAAATTAAGGTGGTTTCCATTTGCTTAAGTGCTATTCTCAGTATAATATTCTTTTTCAAGAAGCAGTCATTAATATGCATTTTAAGACTTAATTTAGAAACAGAGTCTGTCATTGATCACCTGTTTACATTTTAGCAGTCTACTGAGATCACACTCTTACACTCTCTTATAAGCTGCTTTCCTTCTCCCTTCCCTCTTTATTAGCCTCAACACCTTCCTCTGAGACCTTTATTAAAAAGATCAAGAGCAGAGGTTTTAGATTTCATAAATATTGCAGCAGTTCCCTGCTCTTTGGAGAGTGGCTTCTTTAGATCGAAATGGTTTCCTATGGGGGCAGAGACTGTTTTAAAGCCAACAAACCAGAAAGAATAGAACAAAAAGCTGTCTTCAATAAACACACAACCACATTAGTGTGGGGGCCAAATAAATAAGTGTCATCACATAAGAGATACTCAGTTCTTTTTAAAATCTAGGAATTTTCTGCAAAATTATGAAGCTGGACACGCCAGAGTTTCTGTCCTGGCACAACTTCTGATGACTGGGATAATTTTGTTAAAAAGCTAAAGGGAGTTCTGTTAACCTTTTAAGAAATTGATTGCTACTAACAGAAAAGTCTCTGGTGAGGAAATATTCCATTGTGCTGAAGTCAGTGTTTTGGAAAGGCATTTTTTTTTTTAAGTTTGCTCAGCCTCAAATGTGGTATACATATTCTGGGATGTGTCTCTGGGTGCCTGCTGGGAGTGTGAGGAAGGGAGTTGGGAATAAGAAGGCATGTGGTAATTGGCTGGAAATGCTGCTATATTGGTACATTATAATTTGTATGTATGATTTGTAATTGCAGCTATTCAGCTAATTTTTAGTGCATTATAGAGCTTAAAAATTGAAATTTAGGACGCAGAAAGCTTGATCAAACCATGTTGAGGTTTGGATTACTGTCTTACAAGTACCTGAAATAAATTACTTATATTTTCAGTTTTTAAGATGATGGTTTATCCCAGGCTTAAAATGTGGGGTTGGTGAGCGAGATGGAACACAGAGAAATGTCTATGGTCCTACCTCTCACCTTATGCTGTGGAACCCTAAATTTGCAGTGCATGGTTTGTTCTTGCTCTAATGTTAGGGGAAAAATAAACAATGGCAAAGCAAGATCCAGAGTATCACTTCCACTTTGCCTACCCTCCTGAACTCCTAAGAAAAATAAGCAGAATATTCTTGGTGTCATCACTCCTAAAAGGGTGTCCTGTATCATTCTCCTAACTGGCCTTCAGGAGGATAAGACCCCTGATTTCCATTTAGTTCAATGCTTGTTGCAGTTTAGAGTAATTAGAATTACCTACTCAGTTTTGAGGGGCTTCCCAGGTTTCTTGGTGGTAAAAGAACCCACCTGCCAGTCCCTGGGTGGGGAAGATTCCCTGTAGATGGAAATGGCAACTCACTCCAGCATTATTTCCTAGGAAATCTCATGGACAGAAGAACCTGGCAGGCTATAGTCTGTTAGGTTGCAGAGAGTCAGACATAACTCAGCAACTGAGTATGCACACACTCAGCTTGGAAAACTGGAAGATGCTCAGACTCACCAGTTGAATCAGGCATTAGAGGAAAGGTTTCTGCAATATTTAAAAGTTCTTAATGTGATTCTACTGTGCAGCCACTGTTGAGAACCATGGTCATGATGTTTTATAGATGCTAAAGCCAGGCATTTTCCTTCATTACACTCCTTTTATCAGTGACCGTATCTTTTCTGGTTTTTCCATTGGCTTTTGAATGAAGTCTAAATTCTGCCCAGTCTTCAAGCATGCTCATTATCTCATGATTTGCTAACATTCTACACCTCACATTATCTGCTTCCAGCATGCAGATCTCATTACCGACAATTCACCATGCTTATTTCAGCCCATTTGCTCTAACTCTTGTCATTTTCTTTATCTGCATAAATAGCTCTCTCCTGTCTACTTCACATCATGAAATCCCATCGAACATCAATTATAGCTCTTCCGTGTCCCTCTGCTAAATTCTCACTTGAGTTTTGCTCTACAACCCAATTTCAAACTGCCTTTTGGAATGGGATGTTCATGGAAGCTTTTTTAAGGAAAAGATTTATTGAGTGCCTGCCATGTTTTCTGGTATCCAGTTGTTTCTGTTATTCAAGAAAGGCTATGCTTATGTTGGTGACAAACAAACTGAAAGTCTCAGTAGCTTAATAAGTGAGAGTTTATTTCTCACACACGAAAACCTTGTTATAGATCTTCTATGTCGTGACTCAGTGCTCCCATCTCATTGCTCTACCACCATAAGTCAAAGCCTCCACTTTCACCAAAAGAGAAACACTAGAGATGTCAAATTCTACTTCTTATGTGATTTGGATGTGGACACCAAGGCGGGGGGTAGGGAGCAGGTGGGATGAATTGGGAGATTGGGATTGACACATATACACCATTTATACTATGTATAAAATAAATAATTAATGAGAATCTACTGTATAGCTCAGGGAACTCAGCGCTCTGTGGTGACATAAATGGGAAGGAAATCCAAAGAGAGGAGATATAGATATATACACATATAGCTGATTCACTTTGTTGTACAGCAGAGACTAACACAACATTGTAAAACCACTATACTCCAATAAAAATTAATTTAAAAAATAAGCAGATTACACATAGGCTGTGATGGTAGCTTTCTAAAATCTTTCTTCAACATTTGATTTGTCAAATTCTGATTGTAGTTATGGAGAAGGAAATGGCAACCCACTCCAGTGTTCTTGCCTGGAGAATCCCAGGAACGGCAGAGCCTAGTGGGCTGCCATCTATGGGGTTGCACAGAGTTGGACACAACTGAAGCAAGTTAGCAGCAGCAGCAGCAGATTGTAGTTAGAATAAGATTACTAAAATTAAGTTGTTGTGCTAAACTGAAGGATCTGAAACTAGAAAAAAATTTAATTCTAAGAATTTCAAAAGGTCATATTTAAAATTTTTAAAAATCTGTTATCCATGTAATAAAATATAGTCATTTATAGGATATATTTTAAAAAGAAAACTAGTCATACAAATATATGGGAAAGAGAATTCCATACAGTAGGAACAGCCAGTGCTAACATGGACTCTCAGCATGCAAAGATCAGTACTACCAGAGGGGATGTGATGTAGCTGAAAAGAGATTATAAGGTAGTCTGGGACAAGGTGACAAATGATGGAGGGCTTGGTGTGACTTTGTATTTTCCCCACCTATTTACAGACAAAGCAGGTAAACCATAAAAAAATGAATGTGACAATGTGATAATTATGAAACACTCAAGGATAGGAAAACATTAAAAATATTGAATATTTTTTAAAAATTCTACTTTTTTCATTGTAAACTACAATAGGTTTAGTCTAATAGGGAAAGCTTTAACATGTTTAGTCTGTTAGCAAAAACCCTAATTGTAAGAACTACACTATCCATCAAGTGTTAGAACATTCGACTTAGTCTCTATTCTAACTTATACACATCTTTTGTGAAATGAGGCTACATAGTCATTACAATTATATTTTCAGTTCAGTTCAGTTCAGTCACTCAGTTGTGTCCGACTCTTCGCGACCCCATGAATTGCAGCACGCCACGCCTCCCTGTCCATCACCAACTCCCAGAATTCATTCAGACTCACGTCCATCGAGTCAGTGATGCCATCCAGCCATCTCATCCTCTGTCATCCCCTTCTCCTCCTGCCCCCAATCCCTCCCAGCATCAGAGTCTTTTCCAGTGAGTCAACTCTTCACATGAGGTGGCCAAAGTACTGGAGTTTCAGCTTCAGCATCATTCCCTCCAAAGATATCCCAGGGCTATTCTCCTTCAGAATGGACTGGTTGGATGTCCTTGCAGTCCAAGGGACTCTCAAGAGTCTTCTCCAACACCACAGTTCAAAAGCATCAATTCTTTGGCACTCAGCCTTCTTCACAGTCCAACTCTAACATCCATACATGACCACAGGAAAAACCATAGCCTTGACTAGACGAAACTTCGTTGGCAAAGGAATGTCTGCTTTTGAATATGTTATCTAGGTTGGTCATAACTTTCCTTCCAAGGAGTAAGCGTCTTTTAATTTCATGGCTGCAGTCACCATCTGCAGTGATTTTGGAGCCCAAAAAAATAAAGTCAACCACTATTTCCCCATCTATTTCCCATGAAGTGATGGGACCAGATGCCATGATCTTTGTTTTCTGAATGTTGAGCTTTAAGCCAACTTTTTCACTCTCCACTTTCACTTTCATCAAGAGGCTTTTGAGTTCCTCTTTACTTTCTGCCATAAGGGTGGTGTCATCTGCATGTCTGAGGTTATTGATATTTCTCCCGGCAATCTTGATTCCAGCTTGTGTTTCTTCCAGTCCAGCGTTTCTCATGATCTACTCTGCATATAAGTTAAATAAGCAGAGTGATAATATACAGCCTTGACAGACTCCTTTTCCTATTTGGAACCAGTCTGTTGTTCCATGTCCAGTTCTAACTGTTGCTTCCTGATCTGCATACAGACTTCTCAAGAGGGAGATCAGGTGGTCTGGTATTCCCATCTCTTTCAGAATTTTCCACAGTTTGTTGTGATCCACACAGTCAAAGGCTTTGGCATAGTCACTAAAGCAGAGATAGATGTTTTTCTGGAATTCTCTTGCTTTTTCCATGATCCAGCGGATGTTGGCAATTTGATCTCTGGTTCCTCTGCCTTTTCTAAAACCAGCTTGAACATCAGGAAGTTCACAGTTCACATATTGCTGAAGCCTGGCTTGGAGAATTTTGAGCATTACTTTACTAGCATGTGAGATGAGTGCAATTGTGTGGTAGTTTGAGCATTCTTTGGCATTGCCCTTCTTTGGGATTGGAATGAAAACTGACCTTTTCCAGTCCTGTGGCCACTGCTGAGTTTCCCAAATGTGCTGGCATATTGAGTGCAGCACTTTCACAGCATCATCTTTCAGGATTTGAAATAGCTCAACTGGCATTCCATCACCTCCACTAACTTTGTTCGTAGTGATGCTTTCTAAGGCCCACTTGACTTCACATTCCAGAATGTCTGGCTCTAGGTCAGTGATCACACCATCATGATTATTTGGGTCGTAAAGATCTTTTTTGTACAGTTCTTCTGTGTATTCTTGCCATCTCTTCTTAATATCTTCTGCTTCTGTTAGGTCCCCACCATTTCTGTCCTTTATCGTGCCCATCTTTGCATGAAATGTTCCCTTGGTATCTCTAATTTTCTTGAAGAGATCTCTAGTCTTTCCCATTCTGTTGTTTTCCTCTATTTCTTTGCACTAATCGCTGAGGAAGGCTTTCTTATCTCTTCTTGCTATTCTTTGGAACTCTGCCTCCAGATGCTTATATCTTTCCTTTTTTCCTTTGCTTTTCACTTCTCTTCTTTTCACAGCTATTTGTAAGGCCTCCCCAGACAACCATTTTGCTTTTTTGCATTTCTTTTCCATGGGGATGGTCTTGATCCTTATCTCCTGTATAATGTCACAAACCTCATTCCATAGTTCATCAGGCACTCTATCAGATCTAGGCCCTTAAATCTATTTCTCACTTCCACTGTATAATCATAAGGGATTTGATTTAGGTCATACCTGAATGGTCTAGTGGTTTTCCCTACTTTCTTCAATTTATCTCTGAATTTGGTAATAGGGAGTTCATGATCTGAGCCACAGTCAGCTCCCGGTCTTGTTTTTGTTGCCTGTATAGAGCTTCTCCATCTTTGGCTGCAAAGAATATAATCAATCTGATTTCGGTATTGACCATCTAGTGATGTCCATGTGTAGAGTCTTCTCTTATGTTGTTGGAAGAGGGTGTTTGTTATGACCAGTGCATTTTCTTGGCAAAACTCTATTAGTCTTTGCCCTGCTTCATTCTGTATTCCAAGGCCAAATTTGCCTGTTACTCCAGGTGTTTCTTGACTTCCTACTTTTGCATTCCAGTCCCCTATAATGAAAAGGACATCTTTTTTGGGTGTTAGTTCTAAAAGGTCTTGTAGGTCTTCATAGAACCATTCAACTTCAGCTTCTTCAGCATTACTGGTTGAGGCATAGACTTGGATTACTGTGATATTGAATGGTTTGCCTTGGAAACGAACAGAGATCATTCTGTCGTTTTTGAGATTGCATCCAAGTACTGCATTTTGGACTCTTTTGTTGACCATGATGGCCACTCCATTTCTTCTGAGGGATTCCTGTCCACAGTAGTAGATATAATGGTCATCTGAGTTAAATTCACCCATTTCAGTCCATTTTAGTTCGCTGATTCCTAGAATGTCGACATTCACTCTTGCCATCTCTTGTTTGACCACTTCCAATTTGCCTTGATTCATGGACCTGACATTCCAGGTTCCTATGCAATATTGCTCTTTACAGCATCAGACCTTGCTTAAAAAAGGTTTTCTAAAACAATTCTGTGCTGCTATTTTTTTTTTAATTCTGCTGCACTTTAAAATATATTTCCTCATAGTACACAATGGAAATGAAAAACAGCTGGTCAACATCTTGCATATCATAATATATCATGTATGTAATAATTACTATCTCTTTTCCCAGATAAAATATACTATTCCTTTCATCTACTCTCATAAGTCCTCTTTCATATCACTTCCATTCTCTGGGATTACAATTGTTCTCTGAATTTAATATTTTCTACCTGATTAGTACTTAATTTTTTCTAATTTATGCCAAATCTTATTACAAATTACTTTCATAAAGAATGATCAATTTTCCATACAACTCATGCTAAAATTGCTGGCTACTAAGGAGAGAAAACTTTGAACATGCTCTCAGTTGACAAAGTGTTACAATAGACTCCTATACGTTATTTCCTTACATTAACATAGTTAAAGACACGTGGAATGTGTAGGTTATTCTTTGTTGTGTTATTAACTCACAAGCAGAAAAATTCACAAATGTAACAGAAAATATAAAAGCCTATTATTCCCAAGATGCACTATAAAGTCATCAGTCTCTAATCTTTAGGGCAAAGAAGGTATACCATTTTACTAGTGTCTGTGATTCTAGATACAGAGCTTTGTGGTAAACTCACTAGGGATGCTTGGCTCAAGCACAGATATGCTTTATTCTCCAAATCACCAGTGACTTCCAACCCAAAAAGCTCAGAGCACATAAGTGAAGAGGGGAGGAAATGGTTAAATCAGCTTTCATGCTGAGCCTGATTCTCTTATTGTCAGGAAACAGAAGAACAGAGAATGAAGCATCTATGCCCATTTAGGGAGAAATTCCTGGCTTAGGTAACTCTCTGCCACATTGCCATTTGGAGAGAGAGGGAGAAAGAAAGGGTTTCTTATGAGATGATACATCTGGAATTATGCAAATCTAGACTTATCTGTGATTTTTCTCTCTCTACTGCAGCTATATATAGGAATGAGTTTTTATTTTATCTGAGATTTTATTTTCTCCTATTTTGTAATAAGTAATAGAAGCAAAACACATTGAAGAATAAAATCGAAAGTTAATGATACTGTTTTGGGTTTGGAGTTCCACTGCCCAACTCAATCTCTATATTTCCTAGTTATATAAACTGTGTGTGTGTGTGTATTTATACACATACACCACACACAAACATAGATATACCATTATATAGAATAATATATAATATCTTTTTATCTACCTATAATCTATAATTGTCTTCTTTTTGCTTGATTCATTACAATCTGAAATCCTCTTCATTACAACCAAGAATTAAGACTAGAGTCTATTCCTCATGGGAAGGGTGATGGGAGATTTTGCTTCTACCTACATTCTTTTATTTTTAAGTGCTTTCTGTAGGTATATTGGGCCATTAGCTAAGACTCTGAAGGTTCAAAGATGTGCTATTTCCACTGGGAGGTGTTAACAGATTTCCAGAAAAATCTTATTCCAGCATCTATGAAGTTTGATATTCTGTTTGCAAATACTTTGAGGGCCAGTAAGACTGAAATGTAACTGAAGTTAATTTTACTTTATTCTTACTATCATTTTATTTAGTGAAGTATGCCAAATATAAGATCAAGTAATACATGTACAGGTAATAAGATGCAACTCCCCCTCATTTTTTGATCCTCACAGTAGCTTTTAATGAAGTGAGGAATTTACCAGAACAGAGAAGCCCAACACCATAGACTTACTGCCTTTATATAAGTTTAGGTTATGGTAAAAATGTGCTAACTCTCAATACTTTACCTCATTACCTTATAAAGAATATATTGTTGTATCAGTTTTATTTAGTCATATTATTTCTTTCTGTATCATTGAGTATACTTCAGGTTTCAGTGTAGCTAGTTGTTCCCTAATGTTTGAGTTACTGTCTGGTAATAACTAATGTTAACCAAAAGTATGTCACATGTTATGTTAAAGATTCACTCACCATTTTATTTCTCATCTCAAACAATGGCCACTTATGTTGTTTAACCAAGATCATCAGAGAGGATTATATAAGAATCACTATATGGTGTACCATGTTAAAAAAAAAAAAAGCTACAAATTAAAGGTTGCAAATTCTCTTTTCATGATTAATTTCCAAACGGGAAATTAAAATCCATACCATAACATTTCTTTTCTCTTATTGTCAAAGTTATATTAACTTCCAAAATGAAATCTCTCTACTTTGAAGAAATTAGAATTTAGATATCATTTCTTCCTTATTTTCTTGTGTTTATTCTCAACCAGAGAAATCCTGCACAAGTGATTGTTGGCTCTCTTGTTTCTACCAACAAATGTAGCTCAAGTCATTTCTCTGGAAAAGGCAGAGTCCATGAGAACCCCCAAAGTTATATTAATCCAATCTCACATCTCTCATCAGAGAAGGCAATGGCACCCCACTCCAGTACTCTTGCTTGGAAAATCCCACGGACGGAGGAGCCTTGTAGGCTGCAGTCCATGGGGTCACTAAGAGTTGGACACGACTGAGCGACTTCACTTTCACTTTTCACTTTCATGCATTGGAAAAGGAAATGGCAACCCACTCCAGTGTTCTTGCCTGGAGAATCCCAGGGACGGGGGAGCCTGATGGGCTGCTGTCTCTGGGGTTGCACAGAGTCGGACGCGACTGAAGCAATTTAGCAGCAGCAGCAGCAGCAGCACATCTCTAATTTTCCAAAGAAATATGTGTCAATAGGAAAATATCAGAGCACAGCTATAATACAACTCAATTATAACACTTAGAAAAATGCTATAATTTCTTGGTAATCATAACATTTTATAATCTAAACACTAATTCTCTTATCCAATGCAAAAAAAAAAAATATGTTTCAAGAACCCACGTCACATAATTGAAGTCGACAATCTTGTCTCCTACCATTCACCAAAGTAGGAAATTTATTGTTGTTCAGGAGACATGGGTGGGTGTTTAGAGGAATGATGTTAAATAGAGAAAATAGGCATAGGAAGAAGCTCTTGGTTTTAGCTTTGGCACATGTGTCAATTCATGGCAGTTTTGCAGAATCCCTCATCAGTGGAATTAAGTCCACCTTTAACACTACGCTGCTTGGTGTGTAATGTTTAGTTGCTAAATTGTGTCCCACTCTTTTGTGACCCTAAGGATTGTAGCCCACAAGTCTTCTATGTCCATGGGAATTCCCAGCAAGAATACTGGAGTGGATTGCCATTTCCTTCTCCAGGGGATTTTATAACCCAGGGATCAAACCTGAGTATGCAGCATTGCAGGCAGTTTCTTTATGTCTGAGCCACTAGGGAAATTTCTTGATGTATAATAACTAGTATCTTAAATTGAATTTTCCTCTCCCTTTCCTTATTCCATTGCTACCATTCATTTTGCTTATTTATATGCTATGATCACCTAATATATTACTATTTTTTCTTTAAATAAACGCTTCTTCAGATAAACTCAGAATAAGAAAAATAAAATCTTTCACATTTATTGAGTTGGCCAAAAAGTTCATTTGAGTTTTTCTGTAGCATCTTATGGAAAAATCCAAATGAAATTTTTGACCAGCCCAATACTTACTCCTTCTCTCACATGTTTTTTTGTGTGTGTAGTTCTGAGTTTCTGACCTATTTTTCTTCTTGAAGAACTTTGCATACCATTTCTTTCAGGGTATTTTGCTGGCAATGAAGTCTTTTATTTTTGTCTGAGAAAATGTTTATTTCTTCATCCCTTTTTAAGGATAATTTTACTAGGTATAGAGTGCTTAGTTGGTGGTATTTTGTGTTTTTAACACTTTAAATAGTTTCTCTCTTCTTTCTTGCATGGTTTCTGATGAGAATTCCACAGTAATTCTTATCCATGTTCTTATATAGCTAAGGCTTTTTTTTTTTTTTTGGCCTTTGGCTTCTTTCAGGATTTATTCTTTGGCTTTCTGAAGTTTGAATTTAAAAAGTCTGGGTTTAGTTTTCATTTGTTTTATGTTACCTATCCTATTTGATGTTTTTGGAACTTCCTGAATTTTTGGTTTGGTGTCTGTGTTAGGTTTAGAAAGCTCTCATGCAAGTAATTCTCTCTCCTTTCTTATAGTCCAATTACACTTATGTTCATACGTTCTGCCCCTTTTCCATAGCAGACTTGGATTTTATTATATTTTCCATTCTTTTTTTTTTGTTCATTTCAGCTTTAGGTCTCTAGTGATAGATCTTCAAACTCAACATTTCTTTTCTCAGTTGTGTCCAGTCTATAAATGAGCCCATCAAAGGTACTCTTCATTTCTGTTACAGTGTTTTTGAGCTCTGCTGTTGCTGCTGCTAGGTCACTTCAGTTGTGTCTGACTCTGTGCAACCCCATAGACGGCAGCCCACCAGGCTCCCCTGTCCCTGGGATTCTCTAGGCAAGAACACTGGAGTGGGTTGCCATTTCCTTCTTCAATTCATGAAAGTGAAAAGTGAAAGTCAAGTCACTTAGTCATATCTGACTCTTAGCAACCCCATGGACTGCAGCCTACCAGGCTCCTCCATCCATGGGATTTTCCAGGCAAGAGTACTGGAGTGGGGTGCCATTGCCTTCTCTGTTTGAGCTCTAGTTATGTCCTTTTGATTGTTTCTTAGAATTTTCTTCCCTCTGCTTCCATTGCCCATCTGTTGCTGGTTGTTGTTTACTTTTTCCATTGAAGCCCTTAGCCCTAATCACAATTATATAAAATACTCTGATACTTCCAACACCTATGTTGTATCTGAATCTAATTCCCATATTTTCTCTGTTTCTTCAGACAAAAGTAGAAACTGCCTTTTTTAATATCTTGTAGTTATTTGTTGAAAACCAGACATATTGTATGGGGTAATAAGAACTGAAGTAAAAGGGCTTAAGTGGGAAGCTTTATGTTAATCTCCTAGGAGCTGAGTTTTTAAAAATGTTCTCTGTAGCTATAGGTATCAGCTTCTAGTGTCCTTTTTTTGTTTCCTCTTTTGACTTTAGTTCAGTTCAGTTCAATCTCTCAGTCCTGTCTATTTGCAGCCCCATGAATCGCAGCACGCCAGGCCTCCCTGTCCATCACCAACTCCCGGAGTTCACCCAGACTCACGTCCATCGCGTCAGTGATGCCATCCAGCCATCTCATTCTCTGTCGTCCCCTTCTCCTCCTGCCCCCAATCCCTCCCAGCAGCAGAGTCTTTTCCAATGAGTCAACTCTTCACATGAGGTGGCCAAAGTACTGGAGTTTCAGCTTCAACATCATTCCTTCCAAAGAAATTCCAGGGCTGATCTCCTTCAGAATGGACTGGTTGGATCTCCTTGCAGTCCAAGGGACTCTCAAGAGTCTTCTCCAACACCACAGTTCAAAAGCATCAATTCTTCGGTGCTCAACCCTTCTTCACAGTCCAGCTCTCACATCCATACATGACCACAGGAAAAACCATAGCCTTGACTAGATGGACCTTTGTTGGCAAAGTAATGTCTCTGCTTTTCAATATGCTGTCTAGGTTGGTCATAACTTTCCTTCCAAGGAGTAAGCGTCTTTTAATTTCATGGCTGCAATCACCATCTTCAGTGATTTTGGAGCCCAAAAAAATAAAGTCTGACACTGTTTCCACTGTTTCCCCATCTATTTCCCATGAAGTGATGGGACCAGATGCCATGATCTTCGTTTTCTGAATGTTGAGCTTTAAGCCAACTTTTTCACTCTCCACTTTCACTTTCATCAAGAGGCTTTTGAGTTCCTCTTCACTTTCTGCCATAAGGGTGGTGTCATCTGCATATCTGAGGTTATTGATATTTCTCCCGGCAATCTTGATTCCAGCTTGTATTTCTCTTTTGACTTTGGGTTTCCTTAGATACACCTCCTCTATGAGAGTATCTGTTTCACAGCTTTTTTAGTTGTAATCTATTGTTGCTATGCTCAAACGCTGGGTGGTTAGGGGTAGCAGAGGGCAAACATTCTCTGATCTTATAAATGTAGTGTACCTGCATTTCTGGGGCTATAATCTTTAACTGTTTCTAGTGATAAAGATCCCCCTCCCCTCTTAAATGAGACCAAAAGGTCAGAGACACTGGAATGGGAAAAATTCTCTTCTCATAGTTAGAAGTATAATCTTCTAACTGTGATATAATCTTTAGTTTCTGGAGATTAGGCCTATGGTATGGAGAATCCTCTGGGCTTATTTCACAGTAAGCCACCTGAGACATTCTAGAATCTATTTTGCTTTAGTTTCAAGTTGCTCTAATAAACACTTTGGACACAGGCAAACAGTTAAGTACTTAAAAGGAAAGGTGAATGGTATAAACAGAGAAAAATGCGAGCAGGTAGGACAGGGCTGGCCATTTAAATGGGTCATTAAGGGAAGACACAATTTGACTATATCACTCCCTGGAGGGTTTCGTGGTGTGGGTTTATGAACTCTGGGAGAAGGGCCAAGTTGGATCTAATTATATTTAGTTTAACATTACAATTTACATGCCTAACCTTCCTCAGTTTTTTTCCTTTCTCTTTGCTTTTTTAAAAAATTTTGAAGTGAACCCATGTTTATTCTTTGAACTTTTCTACTATATGTTTGCTAAATGCATTAATCAGCCATCATTTCTCTATTTTCCTGAAAAATTGAGATGAGAATCTATTCACCCATCTGCTTTTAAAGAAAAAGATGATAAAATTGTATTATATACTTGAAATTTACTAAGAGTTAAATATTAAGAATTCTCACTAAAAAAAGAAATGGTAATTACATGATGTAATGGAAGTGTTAAATAACAATTCATGGCAATTTTGAAATACGTAAGTGTATAAATCATCACATTATACACCTTAAGCTTACCCAATGTTGTGTCCTAATTATATCTTGATAAAGCTGGAAAGAAGGCAAAATAGTTCCCTAAAAAAGAGGGAAAAACAACAACAAAAAACATGTAGGAAAAGCCACAACCCACCATTATATCTGCATGTTTGTTTGCCTTTGTGTTTTAGGTGACTGACTTTCCTTTAAATACTATCCGGAAAATCTGATAATAATATAATTTGGGCTGAATATATTATAATATAATTATATATTAAATATATAGTATGGTGGCTCAGACAGTAAAGAATCTGCGTGTAATGTGGGAGATCTAGCTTTGATTCCTGGGTTGGGAAGATCCCCCAGAGAAGGAAATGGCAACCCACTTCAGTAAACTTGCCTGGAGAATTCCATGTAGCCTGGTGGGCTACAGTCCATGGGGTTGCAAAGACTTGGACATGACTGAACGCCTAACAATATAACCTTTTGTTGAGCAAAAAATTCTGTTTCTATTTCTATTTATTATTGGAGTATTTCTCCTCTTTTTGCTTTCTCCCCCAGTGAATACTTGTTTTGCCTTTTTTTTTTTTTCTGATGGAAATAGAGAGGGTCTTTGCCTTTCAATGTTGCTTTTTAAAGTGGTATGTATATGCTTTTTTTACATATAGTACTCTAGTTCTGCTTAATCTTTTTTTGAGGGGGTATCACAGATTCCTATGAGGAAATGGTGAAAACTGAGGAATCTTTTTTACAGAAAAATGCACAAATGCATACATTTTGCATATACAGTAATTTCAAGAGATTTACAAATTTCCTAAAGGCAAAATAAAAGTTTCTGAACTTCAGGTTGAAAACACTTGGCATGTTCACCTTTCACAGGTGGCTTTTGTCATATGATGCACAGCCAGCTTGTGTTCTGCAAGAAATGTTGGGTACAATGTTTGGCCCACTGTGTATCAGAGGAATATTTCTTTCTGATTCAACAGTCTTTTAAACCTAATGTGCCAATGTTTTTACCTATGAACTTTATCAGGAAGATAATAGAATTTGTTGAGAACTGGATCCACTATGTGTAAGAAAAATACTGCATTAACTGATCATATTTATCTATATAAGGAATTATTAAAAATATCTAAGTAGTTTACTATTTCCCTTTTCTCAGGAACAAATCATAACCCTTACTCAATGTGACTAAATAAATGGTTTTGCTATAATTGGGATCCTTTGTTCTCCTTTGATGTGATCTTATTTCACCGGGAGGTCTGAGTTTTGCTTCACAAACTTATTACCAGATCTTAGACTTTGCTTATGAATTTGCACAAAATACAGACTTTGACAACTGAAAATTGATTTTTACAGAAGGCTTTGCTTCCCTCTAACAGGCTCTACAGTATCTTGACCATAGCAGAGCAAGGGTGCAGCTCTATATCTTGTTAACTTGAGTTCACAGAGTTGCTGTCTGTGCTTTTAAATAATCATTTAGATATAGAACATGGCCTTCAGACAAAGCATTACTCTCAGGAGAAGTGGGCCTCTATCTGCCTGTGCGAAAATGATTAAGAAGCAGCAGTTTATTGCAATAGACAAACACCGATAGTGTTTTTATAGGTCCTCATGAGCTAGGTGGATAAGGCAATGGCACCCCACTCCAGTACTCTTGCCTGGAAAATCCCATGGATGGAGGAGCCTGGTAGGCTGCGGTCCATGAGGTCACTAAGAGTCGGACACGACTGAGCGACTTCACTTTCACTTTCATGCATTGGAGAAGGAAATGGCAACCCACTCCAGTGTTCTTGCCTGGAGAATCCCAGGGACAGGGGAGCCTGGTGGGCTGCCATCTATGGGGTCGCACAGAGTCAGGCATGACTGAAGCGACTTAGCAGCAGCAGCAGCAGCAGAATGAGCTAGGATTGAGTTTGCTAAAGGTTCATGGTTTGTTTTCTCTGAATGTGTATATACATATATTTCTAGTACCTGTTATATGCAAATTTGTTTGTAGTATTCTTGCCTGGAATATCCCATGTATAGAGGAGCCTGGCATCAAACATGACTTAGCAACTAAACAATAGCATGTAACTTGCACATATGTTTGTAGTTTGTGAGTATGAATGTAGTCAGTGTTCTGGTTAGTTCTCTCAAGTTTATGCAAATTATGCTGTGCTATGAAAACTGATTTGATGAAGACATCCACAATTTATTAAAGGGATGATAATATGCATGTGATTGGCGTGAACTAATTAAACTGAAATGTCTCAGGCTATTGTTTGCCAGGCAGTTATTTAATGGTGTAACAAATGTCATAATGTTGTTTGAATGTGGAATAGGTTTTCATCAGTGAAAAGAAGTAATAATGTTAAGCTCCCTTTATATATAATAATCATCTTTATAATCATGCTGACTGTAAAATTCCTCTATACCAAGAGGATACGGTGATTTCATAGTGCTGATAATTCAGGATTTGGAATTAAAATACAAAATCTAAAAACTGGGAGAAGAGTCCCAGGTCTACCACTTATTTCCTGTGACACTGTTATTACTCTCAGAATAGGCTCCTGTAGGAGAGAGAACAGGTGGCTGCAGATTAACTGATCTAATGCAGTTGGTAGTTCTCATCTAGGGCTACCACCTAGGATGGAGCTCTTGGGTGTGGTCTAAACCTCCCTCTGTTAATGTTTCAGAGCAAGCATCTTCATTTTTTTTTGTCTGTTTCTAAGAAAAGACTTAACAACAACCACTTCTGTTCTCTTTGGAGTTTTATTTGCTGCAGCTCTCTCCCCAGTGACTAGAATAGCCTACTATTTCAGTAACTACTTTATTTGCTTGGCTTCTTAATTAAAGCATTTTCCTGCTTAGCAAGGCATATTTTACCTTGAGCCTTAATTCCTTCTGCTGTTCTCTCTGAAATGGATCCAGTATCCAAAGATCTTTATCAGGATAGGTGCTGATGAACCTTGAGATATCCAAATGATTTAGTGGTTGTGTTCTTGCTATACTTACAACCATGAATTGACACTTGCATACATTTTCTCCTCCATTTTTAATAAACCGTTATCTATATTATTCAGTATGTTATCTATATTATCCAGTATGTTGATGGCTTTTAGCAAAGCCCTCCAAAGAGATATCCCTAAAATAGGATGATGTGGCAATTTTCTTAATTACATTTCAGTTACTGGCTAAATTTTCCAAGTAATTTTGCTTCAAAGGTGGTACTAAGACTACGTATCCTTTTAAAAGCACAGGTATTACTATCTTCTGTGGGGTGTGCCTGTGCAAACTTAGTGAAAGTGTTAGTCGCTCAGTCATGTCTGACTCTTTGTGACCTCATGGATTGTAGCCCACCAGGCTCCTCTGTCCACGGAATTCTCCAAGCAAGAATAATGGAGTGGGTTGCCATTTCCTACTCTAGGGGATCTTCCTAATCCAGGAATTGAACCCAGGTCTCCTGTTTTGTGGGTAGTTTATTTACCATCTGATCCACCAGGGAAGCTCAAAACATGAAGTGGCTAGGAAAAAACAAGATATTTCTGACTCTCATAGCATTTATTTTGGGGTCAGAAGATTCTTTGAATTGTTCTGGTAGGTCATGGGCTTCTGTGCTTCTTTTTCAGGTGTCTACCTTTGTTCTGATATTTCCCCAAGTACTTTTCTTAAAACATCACCACCCTGTTCAGTATGCTATCAATTTCAGCCTGAAAAATAATTCTCTTGACAACTCAGTGATTTTCCAAATTCCAGTTACTAAATTTCATCTGATTTTTCTTTTCTTTGTGCCATGAATAGAAACCATTTTTTCTTATGATATAATTGTGCTATATTTTTCTACTAAAGTTTCATTTTATTTTATTATTTCTAAAGGAAGTTGAAACATTGTTTCAGAGTGGGGGTGACGGGCAGGGGCAAAAAGAAAAAAAAAAAGAAACATTGTTTCAAGAAATTCAATATTTAGTACCTCTCTATAAAGGGCACCATCCTGGGATTTTATTCAATACTCCATTCAGTATCTGGATCTTTATTGGGTTCTGCTTTCTTATGTATTAACTAATTAATTCTCTTAAACTCTCAAGGAGAATACTTCCCCATCCCTTATTTCAAAGATAAATTGAGGAACAGAGAAGAGCAATAGTCTCCAGATTGACTAGTCTAAATATTTCGAATAGAGATTCACACCCAGTACTACTGATTTGAAAGCCTTTGTTCTTTCTGCTAGACAACACTAAACTCATAAAAGTGGCATTTGTGTTGCCAGAACTAAAGTCTATGGGGTCTCATAGGAAATGATTGACTTTGAACATGCACTTCCATTAAACTCTACCTCTCCTATCGCTGTTACTGAGTCCTAGGAGAATACCTTTGATATGCCCAGACACATAACAATATGGTTTCTAAATGATAGTAGTGTTAAAAATAACATTTTTCAGCAGTGACATTCCAGGAACTAATCTATAGTATAATAGCAATCTCTTCAGTTTGATGCTTTCTCTGCTGTGAAGAGAAAGTACAGGCTTTAATATATCATGATGTCTCTTTTATTCATTTCTTTCAACCTTTGGTTTAGTGCTTATAAATTATCTATAGCAGATTTGCGAGTGATGCTTTACTTAGTCATCAAATTGGATAGCATGATCTAGGAGCCTGCTGAAAGGTTTTATGCAAGTTTTACATGCTGCAGAGTTCTGGTTGTGGATGTCTTTATGTGTATATAAACCTTATAACCTGGCAGCCTCATAACACTGAGATTTCAGAGACAGAGCTAATTCATACTTCGTGGGCTATCCGTTACCAAAGTTCTATTTCATGTAACTACACATTTTGGCTGGCATATTTTTTAGCTATAAGGAGTTTCGAAGACATGTGATAACAGATTTAAAATAACTGGGTCTCCAGAGAAACAAAACCAATGACAGATAGATATTAATCAGTTGATCAATAGATAGACAGATAAGTAATTGACTTTAAGGATATGGCTTATGTGCTTGTGAAGGCTGGGAAGTCGAAACTCTGTTGGCAAGCACACTGGCTGGAGACCCAGGGAAGAGATGATGCTGTAGTCTACAGTCCCAAAGCAGTACGAAGCAGAAACTTTCTTACTTTGGAGAACTTCATCATTTTTTCTTAAGACCTGCAACTGGTTCCATGAGGCCCACTCATATTATGGAGGATAACCTGCTTTCCTTGAAGTACACTGATTTAAATGCTACTCACATTGAAACATTTTCTTCACAGAAAAGTGTAGACTGGTGTCTTTGGTGGCTCAGCTGTAAAGAATATGCCTGACAATGCAGGAGACCAAGCTCAATACCTGGGTTGGGAAGATCCCCTTCAGAAGGAAAGAGCAACCCACTCCAGTATTCTTGCCTGGGAAATTCTGTGGACAGAGGAGCCTGGTGGGCTACAGTCCACAGGATTTTAAGAGTTGGACCTGAGTTAGTGACTAAACTACCACCCTCACCTGGCCAAGCAGATACCTATAATTAAGCATTGCAACTGGATTCTAACTTCTTATGTTGATTTTGTCTGAAAAATCAGTGTCACTTTATTCTAAAGATATTTTAAAAAAAGACATAAAGTGAAAATCGCTCAGTTGTGTCTGACTCTTTGCAGCCCCATACAGTCCATGGAATTCTCCAGGCTAGAATACTGGAGTAGGTAGCCATTCCCTTCTCCAGGGGATCTTCCCAACCCAGGGATCAAACCCAGGTCTCTCATGTTGCAGGCAGATTCTTTACCAGCTGAGCCCCCAGGGAAGCCCTTTGACCTCTGACAATTTCAAAGGCTTCTGTGAGGCACACACAAGTTAATATTATTTACTATAAAATTAGTCTTTTGTGTTTTGAAATTAAATCTTTTCATAGTGGTAAAAATCTACTTAAATTCTTTGGGGTTAGTGATCCCAGAACAGAATTAAGACTTTTTCTTAACTTTTGCTATTACTATAACTAATTATATTAAAGTTTAAAACTTGATTGGTATTCTTCCACAATGATAAAAAAGACAAATAGTCTTTGTTAAGGATTGGTTAATATTTATAGCATTTCTGGGAAACTTACCCTGAATTTTCATTTAAAATGTTCACACTTACAGGTTATTTTAATAAGGTCACCATCATGTTTTGTGTTTAGAACAATACTCATTATATTTTTGAATCTTCAATTTATATTGCATTGTCTTTTGGTTAGTAGGCAATACGTATTAGCTCCTTAGCTTCCTTAGAGTAAGAATTGAAATATTAACAATATATCTTAACATGTACAAGGATATTCTATTGAATAATTTTAAAACCTGTTCTTATTGTTTCTGTTTCAGTGCTTTTAATATTTAACCTGTTTTAATGAAATCAGTAGAGCAGATCCTGGAGAAAAGAAGCCTATGTTATCACCCTGTGACCATTGATTCTGTAATGTCAGAATGAGCTAAGACAAGCGAAGTTATGCTACACATAAAACAACTACAAAATCTCAGTGGCTTAGTAAACCAAGAGTTTATTTCTTGCTCATTTACATTTCCAGTATGAGTCAGTATGGTAACTCTGCTCATCATTAGTTGTTCAGTAACCCAAGCTAACTGAGACTCAATTTACATGCATATGCATGATTACTGTGCCAGGAGAAAGAACACAGAGTGAGTTGTACATGCTACTTCTTAAAACTTCTACCCAGAGGTGACCCACACCATTTCTGATCATGTTTTATTAGCCAACACAAGTTACATGACATGTGCCTACCTGCAAAGTAGGTAGTGTTGTTCGGTTGCTAAGTTGTGTCCAACTCTTTGTGACCCCATGGACTGCAGCACACCAATCTTCCCTGTACTGTACTATCTTCTGGAGTTTGCTCAAACTCATGTCCATTGAGTTGGTGATGCCATCCAACCATTTCATCCTCTGTTACTCCCTTGTCCTTCTACCTTCAATCTTTCCAAAGTAGATGAGAAAGTATAATTATTGAATGAACTTGGAAGGAGGGAGACTGAAATATTTGTGACCAGTCTTGTGACCATAGTCAGACACGGTTTCAGCTGTGATTCTGTATCAGGAATGATTTCAGTTTTCTGTGGCTAAGATAAGCTGATAAAGATATTATTATTTCACATAATTTGAGTAAGTAGGTAGGCAGTCTCTGAGTTGGCATGGGAGCTCAAGATTGCTGTGAAGAACCAGCCTTTCATATTTCTTTTCTACTAACTCAGTATAATAGATTTCTGTCCTTAGCCTGACCACTTTTGGTTTCAGGAAGTCTTCTATTACTCTAAATAATATCACATTCTCACATATCTGCTTCCTAATCTTAGAGGTGGGGAGCATATTTTTTTCCTTGTTCTCTGTGTCTTTTTGGTTGGGAGGAAAATTTTCCCTAGAAGAAACAAACCAGCTTTCCTATGGGACTTTCCCTTATTTTTCATTAATCAGGACCATGTTACCTAGCTACTCTTAGATACAAGGAAAGATAGAAAAGGGAGTATCTGAAAGGGAGCAAAGAATAGCTAGAGCTGCTTAGAGGATCTTCATGGTTTTGCCATCTTTCTTCCTCTGGAGTTGGTCATGTTGTCCTTTTAACAAACTTTAGCTCTTACAGAAGAGGAAATGGCTATGAAGAGAATGTGACATTTCACAGAAAAAAAAAAAAAAATCATGGAGGCAGCAGTAGTTCCTTGAGAGACTGGTAGTATTTTAGTAACAGAAAGGGCATTTTAGGTAGAATACGCTAAAGGCAAATAGGAAAATAATAAATGCTGCAGGGGTCAGTTCAGTTCAGTTCAGTCACTCAGTCGTGTCCAACTCTTTGCGACCCCATGAATCGCAGCACGCCAGGCCTCCCTGTCCATCACCAACTCCTGAAGTTCACCCAAACTCATGTCCGTTGAGTCGGTGATGCCATCCAGCCATCTTATCCTCTGTTGTCCCCTTCTCCTCCTGCCCCTAATCCCTCCCAGCATCAGGGTCTTTTCCAATGAGTCAGCTCTTCATATCAGGTGGCCAAAGTATTGGAGTTTCAGCTTCAGCATCAGTCCTTCCAAGAAATCCCAGGGCTGATCTCCTTCAGAATGGACTGGTTGGATCTCCTTGCAATCCAAGGGACTCTCAAGAGTCTTCTCCAACAGCACAGTTCAAAAGCATCAATTCTTTGGTGCTCAGCTTTCTTCACAGTCCAATTCTCACATCCATACATGACCACTGGAAAAACCATAGCCTTGACTAGATAGACCTTTGTTGGCAAAGTAGTATCTCTGCTTTTGAATATGCTATCTAGGTTGGTCATAACTTTCCTTCCAAGGAGTAAGCATCTTTTAATTTCATGGCTGCAATCACCATCCGCAGTGATTTTGGAACCCCCCAAAATAAAATCAGACACTGTTTCCACTGTTTCCCCATCTATTTCCCAAGAAGTGATGGGACCAGATGCCATGATCTTTGTTTTATGATTGTTGAGCTTTAAGCCAACGTTTTCACTCTCCTCTTTCACTTTGATCAAGAGTCTTTTTAGTTCCTCTTCACTTTCTGCCATAAGGGTGGTGTCATCTGCATTTCTGAGGTTATTGATATTTCTCCAGGCAATCCTGACTGCAGCTTGTGCTTCTTCCATCCCAGCGTTTCTCATGATGTACTCTGCATAGAAGTTAAATAAGCAGGCTGACAATATACAGCCTTGACATACTCTTTTTCCTATTTGGAACCAGTCTGTTGTTCCATGTCCAGTTCTCACTGTTGCTTCCTGACCTGCATATAGGTTTCTCAAGAGGCAGGTCAGGTATTCCCATCTCTTTCAGAATTTTCCACAGTTTATTGTGATCCACACAGTCAAAGGCTTTAGCATAGTCAATAAAGCAGAAATAGATGTTTTTCTGGAACTCTCTTGGTTTTTTGATGATCCAGCAGATGTTGGCAATTTTATCTCTGGTTCCTCTGCCTTTTCTATAGCCAGCTTCAACATCTGGAGGTTCACATATTGCTGAAGCCTGGTTTGGAGAATTTTGAACACTACTTTACTAGCGTGTGGGATGATTGCAATTGTGTGGTAGTTTGAGCATTCTTTGGCATTTCCTTTCTTTGGGATTGGAATGAAAACTGACCTTTTCCAGTCCTGTGGCCACTGCTGAGTTTTCCAAATGTGCTGGCATATTGAGTGTAGCACTTTCATAGCATCATCTTCCAGGATTTGAAATAGCTCAACTGGAATTCCATCACCTCCACTAGCTTTGTTCATAGAGATGATTTCTAAGGCCCACTTGACTTTACATTCCAGGATGTCTGGCTCTAGGTGAGTAATCACACTATCATGATTATCTTGGTCATGAAGATCTTTTTTGTACAGTTCTTCTGTGTATTCTTGTCACCTCTTCTTAATATCTTCTGCTTCTGTTAGGTCCATACCATTTCTGTCCTTTATCGAGCCCATCTTTGCATGAAATGTTCCCTTGGTATCTCTAATTTTCTTGAAGAGATCTCTATCATTCTGTTTTTTTCCCTGTATTTCTTTGCATTGATCACTGAGAAAGGCTTTCTTATCTCTCCTAGCTATTCTTTGGAACTCTGCATTCAGATGCTTATATCTTTCCTTTTCTCCTTTGCTTTTCACTTCTCTTCTTTTCATAGCTATTTGTAAGGCCTCCCCAGACAGCCATTTTCCTTTTTTGCATTTCTTTTCTATGGGGATGGTCTTGATCCCTGTCTCCTTTACAATATCATGAACCTCTGTCCATAGTTCATCAGGCCCTCTGTATATCAGATCTAGTCCCTTAAATCTATTTCTCATTTTAGGTAATACCTGAATGGTCTAGTGGTTTTCCCCACTTTCTTCAATTTAAGTCTGAATTTGGAAATTAGGATTTCATGATCTGAGCCACAGTCAGCTCCCAGTCTTGTTTTTGCTGACTTTATAGAGCTTCTCCATCTTTGGCTGCAAAGAATAGAATCAATCTGATTTTGGTGTTGACCATCTGGTGATGTCCATGTGTAGAGTCTTCTCTTGTATTGTTGGAATAGAGTGTTTGTTATAACCAGTTAATTCTCCTGGCAAAACTGTATTAGCCTTTGCCCTGCTTCATTCTATACTCCAAGGCCAAATTTGCCTGTTACCCCAGGTGTTTCTTGACTTCCTACTTTTGCATTCCAGTCCCCTATAATGAAAAGGACATCTTCTTTGGGTGTTAGTTCTAAAAGGTCTTGTAGGTCTTCATAGAACCGTTCAACTTCAGCTTCTTCAGCATTACTGGTTGGGGCATAGACTTGGATTGTGATATCCCTGAATGTGATATCACCCATTGTGATATTGAATGGTTTGCCTTGGAAACGAACAGAGATCATTCTGTTGTTTTTGAGATTGCATCCAAGTACTGCATTTTGGACTCTTTTGTTAACCATGATGGCTACTCCATTCCTTCTAAGGGATTCCTGCCCACAGTAGTAGATATAATGGTCATCTGAGTTAAATTCACCCATTCCAGTCCATTTTAGTTCGCTGATTCCTAGAATGTCGACATTCACTCTTGCCATCTCTTGTTTGACCACTTCCAATTTGTCTTGATTCATGGACATGACATTCCAGATTCCTATACAATATTGCTCTTTACAGCATCGGACCTTGCTTCTATCACTGGCCACATCCACAACTGGTATTGTTTTTGCTGTGGCTCCATCCCTGTATTCTTTCTGGAGTTATTTCTCCACTGATCTCCAGTGGCATATTGGGCACCTACTGACCCGGGGAGTTCGCCTTTCAGTATCCTATCATTTTGCCTTTCATACTGTTCATGGGGTTCATGTTCATGTTCATTCTGACAATGTGGTCCCCTGGAGAAGGGAATGACAAACCAGTGCAATATTCTTACCTTGAGAACCCCATGAGCAGTTTGAAAAGGCTGGAGGATTAGTTTATGATTAAATAATGTTGAGTCATGAATGTCACACAAGAGTTTGGACTCTTTTGTGAGCCTTATAACTTGGGGTTCCTGTGATGTGAAGACAATTACTCTAGATGTGGCCAATCTTGATTCAATATGAGTTCTACCATTTATTAGCTGTGAAATGTTGAACAAATTCTCTGGGTTCTATATATCTCCATTTCCCCATCTGTGATAAAAGGGAGTAATCAATGGTACCTACCTGTGTTAGGTAAGGTATGCTAAACTTCTGTAATAAATAGATGCAAAAATGTAATGACTAAAATAAAATAAAAGGCTTTTTTTTTTTTTTGGTAGTTGTTGATATAACAAGGTAATGGACAGGCTCCATGTAGTCATTAAAGGTCCTGGGTTGAATGTAGCTTTACCATCTTCAACATATGCTTTCCACAATCTCAATGATAGGTCTCCTGAAAAACTCACTGGGCTGTAGAGAGCTTTGTATGGTACAGATATAATGCATATTAAGTACTTTGCATTGTGTCTGAAACAGAGTAAACAGTAAACGTTCAGTTCAGTTCAGTTGCTCAGTCATGTCCTACTCTTTGCGACCCCATGGACTGCAGCACATCAGGCTTCCCTGTCCATCACCAACTCCCAGAGCTTACTCCAACTCATAAATAAACATTAATGGCTGTTAATGTTAGTCATAATTTTGGCTTAGAAACCAAAGGGCTCAAAGAAGAATTGAAAGCCATGCTAGTCTTAAACCATAAAATAATATTTTATATATTTACTTATTTTGAAGAGAAAAATGAAACAGCTGAAATAAAAATTATTTTATCAAACATATATATAGGATAGTTCTGCAAAAGGATGGTTTTATAGGATGGAGTTGTGGTTATAGGCTGACAAAGCAGTTGGATACAGTTGTGATAGTGTAGTCAAGAACTAATGAGATCAGAAGGAAGGTAGCAAAGAAGGGAGAGATCTAATGCACTCTACTATCTCAAGGTTTGGAGAGTCTCAGATATTCATCCTCATTGATGTCCCAAATTTAGTATGTGTTTGGCATTAATCTTTGTCATTGGCAAAATCATAGTATTTTTCTTATCATCTCAAAATAAATTTGTGAATATATTTGGATTTGATGGCAGAAAATAGAATGGGGAAATGCCATAGGAGATTCCCTTAGATGTTGGATATGTGCATATATATTTGGATATCAAGCTAAAATTATTTTGTGTTTGACTTCCTCTGGTCTATTGAAGGATAACTCAATTTCTCTCTTATTTTTTCTCTGTATGCCCCAAGATGATTAATGCATTTAGTCACTTCTTGGATTTATTTTGTTTTCCTCTCTCTCTCTCTCTCTTTTTTTTTTTTACCTTTTGCTTCTTCACCAGGATAATGAGTCCTTTCTTTCTCTGAATCTAGTAACAAAAAATGCCCAAACCATACGTTACACTAGTCAACCAGGATTACGTCAGCCAGTTTTGCTTTTGCCAAAATTAGAATTTCCAGTATTTTTACCAGAATTTCTCACATATATGTTTTTCTTCCTTTTCTAAGAGTGTTAGAGAGTTTTAAAACTGATGAGCTATGAATGAGAAAGTAGAATTCCCAGAAATAAAGTCCATGTATATGTCACAGACTGGGAGGTCATGCTTTCAATGATTAAGAATTCTTTTTACTATTTACCTAGCAGGCTTGCATGCTATGTTGCTTTAGTCATATCTGACTCTTTGTGACCCTATGGAACATAACCTACCAGGTCCCTCTTTCATGGGATTTTCCAGGCAAGAATACTGAAGTGTGTTACTATGCCCTCCTCCAGGGGATCTTTCTGACTTAAGGGGTGAACTCATGTCTTATGTTTCCTGCACTGGCAGGCAGGTTCTTTACGGCTAACACCACCTGTCAGTTCAGTCAGTTCAGTCGTTCAGTTGTGTCCGACTCTTTGTGACCCCATGAATCGCAGCATGCCACGCCTCCCTGTCCATCACCAACTCCTGGAGTTTACTCAAACTCACGTCCATCGAGTCGGTGATGCCATCTAGCCATCTCATCCTCTGTCGTCCCCTTCTCCTCCTGCCCCCAATCCCTCCCAGCATCAGAGTCTTTTCCAATGAGTCAACTCTTCGCATGAGGTGGCCAAAGTACTGGAGTTTCAGCTTTAGCATGAGTCCTTCCAAAGAACACCCAGGGCTGATCTCCTTTAAAATGGACTGGTTGGATCTCCTTGCAGTCCAAGGGACTCTCAAGAGTCTTCTCCAACACCACAGTTCAAAAGCATCAATTCTTCGGCCCTCAGCTTTCTTCACAGTCCAACTCTCACATCCATACATGACCACTGGAAAAACCATAGCCTTGACTAGATGGATAAAAATAAAGTCTGACACTGCTTTCACTGCTTCCCCATCTAACACCACCTGCTGCTGCAGCTAAGTCGCTTTAGTCATGTCCGACTCTGTGTGACCCCATAGACGGCTGCCCACCAGGCTCCCCCGTCCCTGAGATTCTCCAGGAAAGAACACTGGAGTGAGTTGCCATTGCCTTCTCCAACACAGGAAAGTGAAAAGTCAAAGTGAAGTCGCTCAGTCATGTCTGAGTCTTAGCGACCCCATGGACTGCAGCCCACCAGGCTCCTCCGTCCATGAGATTTTCCAGGCAAGAGTACTGGAGTGGGGTGCCGAAGCCCACTATTCCCCTAGCTGGATCCTTAAATGTTATGGTCTATGAAAGCATTTATGATAATTTGAGGGACATATAATCTACTTCATATCATTAATACAAACCCCAAATACGCTGTCTTTTGTCACTGGAAGTTCAAGTCTTTGAAGCCTATGCAAGTTTTCAGCCTTGAAGTTGTGTGCTGGTAAGTTTGTATCATGATGGTGCTCCATCCCAGGGGATCAGACCTTGTCTTGAACTATTTCTGTGAAAGAATTTTCCAGTGTACTTACAAGGGAGTGAATTAAATTTCCCAAAGTGAATTGAAATCTGGTATAATTGGGGAGCATAGTGGCTAAACCACATACTCCTTTAAATAAGACAAGCACACATCATTGTTTAGGCCAGTGCTTGCCAAACCTTAACATATGTGTGGGGGGGAGGTGGGAAGCAAATGAGGGGTAGTACTAATATTCTGCAGGATGACACAACTGGTCCATGGGCCACAGTATGAGCAGCTTGCAGTCCTTTATTTTGGTCCTGGGGCTATGAAGCTGACACAGGTATTACTGGTGAAAGCTGTGCTGGGGAATTTGAAACTTAGTGTGCCTTAACCAGAACATTTCTGACACTATTTTTTAAAGCACTATTATTTTAGAAGAAGCCCTTTCCCACAATGAAATAAGCCAGAGACTTATTTCACCAGAGATGATTGTGCATCTAGGACTTAACCATGTAATGAACCACAAAATATATATTACTGAGAGTTAAAGTTTATTTCAAAGAATAAAATGTTTATTATAACACATTTCTATTTTCCCATTTAGTTAAAAAAAAAAAAAAAAAGAAGAAGTAATATATTTGGAAGATACACACCCAGGGCTGAGATTCAGCTGGAACACAGTTCTGGTGGTACTGATTACTTACAGCTGATATCCATACAGGTTCAAGGTCAGTACCTGATATGGAGAAGCATTTGCCTATGTGATATTGAATAGTTGGAACATCATCCTGAAATATTTCATAAGAGCAGTGAACCTTCCTTTTTTCCTTCTGTGATTAGCCCAGCATTTTTCACAGTTGACACTACTCATGTGAAATTATGAATATACAAAAATGACAATATTGAGATATATTGCCATTGATTTATAGTACAAGGTTCCCCTTGAAGTCATATGGCTGTGGCCTGGATCCTTCTCTTTCTTGGAGTCTGAATCTATAGTTACCTATAAACAAATCCTCTCTTTTGGAATTGATATATTTTCTTTACTTTTTGACCTCTCTCCCAAAGAAAGGAAATGCCAAAGAATGCTCAACTACCACACAATTGCACTCATCACACACACTAGTAAAGTAATGCTCAAAATTCTCCAAGCCAGGATTCAGCAATACATGAACTGTGAACTTCCAGATGTTCAAGCTGGTTTTAGAAAAGGCAGAGGAACCAGAGATCAAATTGCCAACATTTGCTGGATCATTGAAAAAGCAAAAGAGTTCCAGAAAAGCATCTATTTTTGCTTTATTGACTATGCCAGAGCCGTTGACAGTGTGGATCACAATAAACTGTGGAAAATTCTGAAGGAGATGGGAAAACCAGACCACCTGACCTGCCTCTTGAGAAACCTGTATGCAGGTCAGGAAGTAACAGTTAGAACTGGACATGGAACAAATGACTGATTCCAAATAGGAAAAGGAGTCTGTCAAGGCTGTGTATTGTCACCCTGCTTATTTAACTTCTATGCAGAGTACATCATGAGAAACGCTTGGCTGGAAGAAGCACAAGCTGGAATCAAGATTGCCGGGAGAAATATCAATAACCTCAGATATGCAAATGACACCACCCTTATGGCAGAAAGTGAAGAAGAACTAAAGAGCCTCTTGATGAAAGTGAAAGAGGAGAGTGCAAAAGTTGGCTTAAAGCTCAACATTCAGAAAACCAAGATCATGGTATCTGGTCCCGTCACTTCATGGGAAATAGATGGGGAAACAGTGGAAACAGTGGTTGACTTTATTTTGGGGGGCTCCAAAATCACTGCGGATGGTGATTGCAGCCATGAAATTAAAAGACCCTTACTCCTTGCAAGAAAATTTATGACCAACCCAGAGAGCATATTAAAAAGCAGAGACATTACTTTGTCAACAAAGATCCGTCTAGTCAAAGCTATGGTTTTTCCAGTAGTCATGTATGGATGTGAGAGTTGGACTATAAAGAAAGCTGAGTGCTGAAGAATTGATGCTTTTGAAATGTGGTACTGGAGAAGACTCTTGAGAGTCTCTTGGACTGCAAGAAGATCCAACCAGTCCATCCTAAAGAAAATCAGTCCTGGGTGTTCACTGGAAGGACTGATGTTAAAGCTGAAACTCCAATACTTTGGCCACCAGATGCAAAGAGGGGACTCATTTGAAAGAATCTGATGCTGGAAAAGATTGAGGGCAGGAGGAGAAGGGAACAACAGAGGATGAGATGGTTGGATGGCATCACTGACTCAATGGAGTTGGGTTTGGGTAGACTACGGGAGTTGGTGATGGACAGGGAGGCCTGGCATGCTGAGGTTCATAGAGTCACAAAGAGTTGGACACGACCGAGAGACTGAACTGAACTGAATCAAACCCTTCCCATATAACCTAATTCTTCTTTTAATCCTCCAAATTAGTTATCAATCACCCAATTCTGTCTAATTTTATTGTAGGCAGACTGGGAGGTGACAGCCCTAAAGGTATAGCAGGTGGAATATTTGTGGGTCAGTCACACCATTTCCCTGCCAAAATGTTTCTCCAATGCTGATTTTACTCCATGTCTCCAGTGCTGATTATGGTAAATATCATTTTTGTCTTCCCTTACCTGAAATTCCATTAGTAAATTCCTCCTTTCATTCAGTTCAGTTCAGTTCAGTCACTCAGTCGTGTCCGACTCTTTGTGACCCCTCAAACTCATGTGCATTGAGTCGGTGATGCCATCCAGCCACCTCATCCTCTGTCGTCCCCTTCTCCTCCTGCCCCCAATCGCTCCCAGCATCAGGGTCTTTTCCAATGAGTCAACTCTTCGCATGAGGTGGCCAAAGTACTGGAGTTTCAGCTTCAACATCCGTCCTTCCAATGAACACCCAAGACTGACCTCCTTCAGGATGGACTGGTTGGATCTCCTTGCAGTCCAAGGGACTCTCAAAAGTCTTCTCCAACACCACAGTTCAAAAGCAGCAATTCTTTGATGCTCAGCTTTCTTCACAGTCCAACTCTCATATCCATACATGACCACTGGAAAAACCATAGCCTTGACTAGATAGACCTTTGTTGGCAAAGTAATATCTCTGTTTTTCAATATACTATCTAGGTTGGTCATAACTTTCCTTGCAAGGAGTAAGTGTCTTTTAATTTCATGGCTGCAGTCACCATCTGCAGTGATTTTGGAGCCCCCCAAAATAGTCTGACACTCTTTCCACTGTTTCCGCATCTATTTGCCATGAAGTTATGGGACCGGATGCCATGATCTTAGTTACGTTTCGATCTGTACCATGACCAAGAGAGAAGTTGGGGGTAATTACCCAGGTTCTAGTAGTAAGAATAAAAACATTCTGATAAAATGCCACTCTCACACATGTGTATAGCATTAATACCTGGCATATGGCATGGGTACATCATATTTGTGTAGATCAGTGGATTTTTATAAAAAGACTACATTCATGTAACTACTACCCAGATTCAAAATTAAACATTATACCTAGAAGGACCACTCTTGTACATTCCCAGACCCTGTTCCCCCAAAGTAATCACTATTTTTGCATTTAGCAGCAGAAATTAGTTTTGCCTTGATTTTATACTTCATATAAATGGAATCATTATGTATGTACTCTTCAGTGTCTGATTTCTTTCACTCATCACAGTGTTAATGGGGTTCATCCATGTTTTTGCATATAGTTTTTTCCATTTTCATCATGTACTACATGGCATTGTGTGAAAGTAGTGAGGAGAAAATGAGGAAATGTAAGCATGAGCATGTGTATGCTCAGTTGTGTCCGACTGTTTGTAACCTCATGGCTGAGGCCCACCAGGCTCCTCTACACATGGAATTTTCCAAGATTAGAATACTGGAATGGGTTGCCATTTCCTCCTCCAGGGAACCTCCCTGACTTCTGTATTGAACTCACATCTCTTGCATCTCCTATATTGGCAGGAGGATTCCTTACCACTGCACTACCTGGGAAAGTAGTAAAATGTGCTTATTCATTCTACTGTAGCCAAGTTTTTAGATTGTTTGTAGTTTGGGGCTATATTGTTATGAACATTCTTGTACTTATATTTTAGTGAGCATAATGTATATGTCTCTGTGCTCAGCTTTCTTAGTAGTCCAACTCTCACATCCATACATGACTACTTCTAGAAAGACCATAGCCTTGACTAGATGGACCTTTGTTGACAAAGGAATGTCTCTGCTTTTTAATATGCTATCTGGGTTGGTCATAACTTTTCTTGTAAGGAGTAAGGGTCTTTTAATTTCATGGCTGCAATCACCATCTGCAGTGATTTTGGAGCCCCCCAAAATAAAGTCAACCACTGTTTCCACTGTTTCCCCATCTATTTGCCATGAAGTGATGGGACCTGATGCCATGACCTTGGTTTTCTGAATGTTGAGCTTTAAGCCAACTTTTTCACTCTCCTCTTTCACTTTCATCAAGAGGCTCTTTAGTTTTTCTTTACTTTCTGCCATAAGGGTGGTATCATCTGTATATCTGAGGTTATTGATATTTCTCCCAGCAATCTCAGAAAAGGCAATCGCACCCACTCCAGTACTCTTGCCTGGATAATCCCATGCACGGAGGAGCCTCATGGACTGCAGTCCATGGGGTTGCTAAGAGTTGGACACGACTGAAGCAACTTAGGAGCAGCAGTAGTCCAGCAATCTTGATTCCACCTTGTGCTTCACCCAGCCCAGCATTTCTCATGATGTACTCTGCATATCAGTTAAATAAACAGGGTGACAATATACAGCCTTGACGTAATCCTTTTGCTATTTGGAACCAGTCTATTGTTCCATGTCCAGTTCTAACTGTTACTTCCTGACCTGCATACAGGTTTGTCAAGAGGCAGGTCAGATGGTCCAGTATTCCCATCTCTTTCAGAATTTTCCACAATTTATTGTGATACACACAGTTAAAGGTTTTGGCATATTCAATAAATCACAAATAGATGTTTTTCTGGAACTCTCTTGCTTTTTCCACGATCCAGCGGATGTTGGCAATTTGATCTCTGGTTCCTCTGCCTTTTCTAAAACCAGCTTGAACATCTGGAAGTTCACAGTTCACATATTGCTGAATCCTGGCTTGGAGAATTTTGAGCATTGGTTTACTAGTATGTGAGATGAGTGCAATTGTGCGGTAGTTTGAGCATTCTTTGGCATTGCCTTTCTTTGGTGTTGGAGAAGACTCTTGAGAGTCCCTTGGACTGCAAGGAAATCCAACCAGCCCATCCTAAAGGAAATAAGTCCTGGGGATTCATTGAAAGGACTGATGTTGAAGCCTAAGCTCCAATATTTTGGCCACTTGATGGGAAGAGCTGACTCATTTGAAAAGGCCCTTATGTTGGGAAAGATTAAGGGCAGGAGGAGAAAGGGATGACAGAAGATGAGATGGTTAAATGGCATCCCCGACTCAATGGACATGAGTTTGGGTAAACTCCGGGAGTTGGTGATGGACAGGGAGGCCTGGCATGCTGCAGTTCATGGGGTTGCAAAGAGTCGGACACGACTGGGTGACTAACTGAACTGAACTGAATGTATATGTCTATTAAAATTTGAATTGCTGGGTGGCAGCATTTATGTTTAGGTTTAATGGATACTATTATATTCCAAAGTTATTATTTTTTTTTAAATCTCAAACTTATATTTTTATTATGGAATAATTCTGACATAAAAATAATTATAGATAGCCATATAACAGACTCCATTGTGAATTTCTTATTCAATTGTATTCATTGATTTTCATTTTTACCAGAAGTGCAAGTTTTTAGTTTTTTTTTTAATTTTTTTTTTTTTACTTTATAATATTGTATTGGTTCTGCCAAACATCAACATGAATCCGCCATGGGCGTACGCATGTTCCCCATCCTGAACACCCCTCCCACCTCCCTCCCCATACCATTCCTCCGAGTCATCCCAGTGCACCAGCCCCAAGCATCCTGTATCAAACCTGGACTGGCGATTCGTTTCTTATATGATATTATACATGTTTCAGTGCCATTCCGCACTCCCTCTCCCACAGAGTCCAAAAGACTGTTCTGTACATCTGTGTCTCTTTTGCTGTTTCGCATACAGGGTTATCATTACCATCTTTCTAAATTCCATATATATGCATTAGTATACTGTATACTGTATATTAGTATACTGTTTTTCTTTCTGGCTTACTTCACTGTGTATAATAGGCTCCAGTTTCATCCACCTCATTAGAACTGATTCAAATGTATTATTGCGTCAGCTTATAGTCCCACACCCATTGTTTGAGAACTGCAGTGTCTTTTGCTGTTGTTCAGTTGCTAAGTTGTCTCCAAATCTTTGAGACGTCATGGACTTTAGCACACCAGGTTCCTCTGTCTCCACTATCTCCTGGAGTTGGCTCATATTCATGTCCATTGAGTTGGTGATGCTATCTAACCATCCCATCCTCTGCTTCCCCCTTCTCCTTTTGCCTTCTATCTTTTCCAGCATCAGGGTCTTTCCCAATGAGTCAGCTCTTCAAGTCGGGTGGCCAAAGTATTGGAGCTTCAACTTAGCAATAGTACTTCCAATGAATATTCAGGATCAATTTCCTTTAAATTGACTGGTTTAGGTTTTTCATAGCTTTCCTTCGAAAGAGCAAGTGTCTTTTAATTTCATAGCTGTAACTGTCTCAAGAGATTTTAGAGCCCAAGAAAATAAAGTCTGTCACTGTTTCCAATTTTTCCCCTTCTGTTTGCCATAGAAACCTGTACACAGGCCAGGAAACAACAGTTAGAACTGGACATGGAACAATAGACTGGTTCCAAATAGGAAAAGGAGTACATCAAGGCTGTATATTGTCACCCTGCTTATTTAACTTATCAGACATGACTGAGCAACTGAACTGACTGATAACTGATTTAACTTATATGAAGAGTACATCGTGAGAAATGCTGGGCTGGAGGAAGTACAAGCTGGAATCAATATTGCCAGGAGAAATATCAAGAACCTCAATATGCAGATGGCACTATCCTTATGGCAGAAAGTGAAGAAGAACTAAAGAGCCTCTTCATGAAAGTGAAAGAGGAAAGTGAAAAAGTTGGCTTAAAGTTCAATATTCAGAAAACGAAGATCATGGCATTTGGTCCCATCACTTGATGGGAAATAGATGGGGAAACAGTGGAAAGAGTTGTTGACTTTATTTTGGGGGGCTCCAAAATCACTGCAGATGGTGATTGCAGCCATGAAATTAAAACACACTTACTCCTTGGAAGGAAAGTTATGACCAATCTAGACAGCATTTAAAAAAGCAGAGACATTCCTTTGTCAACAAAGTTCCATCTAGTCAAGGCTATGGTTTTTCCAGTAGGCATGTGTGGATGTGAGAGTTGGACTATAAATAAAGCTCATTACTGAAGAATTGATGATTTTGAGCTGTGGTGTTGGAGAAGACTCTTGAGAGTCCCTTGGACTACAAGGAGATCCAACCAGTCCATCCTACAGGAGATCAGTCCTGGGTGTTCATTGGAAGGACTGATGTTGAAGCTGAAACTCCAATACTTTGGAGTTCAGATGAAAAGAGTGGACTCATTGGAAAAGATCCTGATGCTGGGAAAGATTGAGGGCAGGAGGAGAAGGGGATGACAGAGAATGAGATGGTTGGATGGCATCACCAACTCAATGGACATGGGTTTGGGTAGACTCTGGCAGTTGGTGATGGACAGGGAGGCCTGACGTGCTGAGGTTCATGGGGTCGCAAAGAGTCGGACACAACTGAGTGAACTGAACTGAACTGAACTGATGGGATCGGATGCCATGATCATGGTTTTTTGAATGTTGAGTTTCAAGTCAGATTTTTCACTCTCCTCTTTCACCCTCATCAAGAGGTTCTTTAGTTCCTCTTTACTTTCTGCCATTAGAGTGTTATCATCTGCCTTTCTGAGGTTGTTGACTTTTGTCCTGGCAATCTTGATTCCAGCTTGTAAGTCATCCAGCCTGGGATTTCGCATGATGTACTCTGCATAGAAGTTAAATAATCAGGGTGACAATATACAGCCTTGACTTACTCCTTCCCAATATTGAACCAGTCAGTTATTCCATGTCCAGTTCTAACTATTGCTTCTTGACCTGCATATAGGTTTCTTAGGAGACAGGTAAAGTAGTCTGGTATTCTAATCCTTTTAAGAATTTTCTATTCTGTTGTGATCCACACAGTCAAAGGCTTTAGCTTAGTCAACTCAGGTCTCCCGCACTGCAGGCTGACGCTTTACCATCTGAGCCACCAGGGAAGTCACATAGTCAATGAAGCAGAAGTAGATTTTTTTTTTTCTGGAAATCTCTTGGCTTTTCTACAAGGCAGCAAATGTTGTCAATTTTATCTCCAGTTCTTCTGGCTCTTGGAAACTAAGGTTGTATATTTGGAAGTTCTCTGTTCAGGTACTGCCAGTGACTTTACATTTGTACAGATACTTAATAGTGTCAGTTCTTGTAGTAGGTATCGGATGTTATTTCATTGTAATTTCACTTTACATTTTCCTGATGATTATTGTGGTTGATAATATTTCATATGCTTACTGGTCAATTTGCGCAATGTTTCTTAAGCCTCTTGTTCATTTTTTCTTGAATTGGTCTTATTGCCTTTTGCATGTGTTTAATTATTTTTTCTCAATGGCTTATTTTCACATTCTCTGCTGGTATTTCTTAATGAACATGTTCTTAATTTTAATGAATTCCAATATATCAATGTTTCCTGTATGCATAGAGCTTTTGTTTGTATGTGTTCTTTTTAAGGTAACTTTGGATAGCCCCCAAGGTCGCTAAGATAATATTCTTGGTTATTTTCAAGAAACTTTATAATATCTCTTTATATTTTGATTCAAAATTCATCAGAGATTGATTTGTGTATGATATGATCTACCTGGAGAAGGAGATAGCAACCCACTCCAGTATTCTTGACTGGAGAATTCCATGAACAGATAGCCTAGCAGGCTATATAGCCCATGGAGTCTCAAAGAGTCAGACATGCCTGAGAGACTAACAGGTACATACACATGCCATATAAATAATGGTCATTTATTCCCATGAAAGTGAAAGTGAAACTGAAGTCCCTCAGTCGTGCCCAACTCTTTGCGACCCCATGAACTGCAGCCTACGAGATTCCTCCATCCATGGAATTTTCCAGGCAAGAGTACTGGAGTGGGTTGCCATTTCCTTCTCCAGGTGGTCTTCCCCACCCAGGGATTGAACCTGGGTCTCCCATATTGCAAGCAGTTGCTTTTACCATCTGAGCCACCAGGTAAGCTCCCCCATTTAGTCCCATATACATATCCAATTGACCCAGCACTATTTGTTGACAAGAGTATCCTACCCACACTGCACTGCAAGGCTACTTTTGTAGTATAAGCAAGTGACTGAATAGATATGACTTTGCTTCTGAATTCTCTATTCCGTTCCATTGGCCTTATTGACTATAATTACCACTTTGTCTGCTATAGATATATGATACATCCTGACAGTTGCATCAGTCATTCTAGTTTGATTTTTAAGATATGCTATTTTATCAAAATTTTAGATTCAGCATGTTAATTTTCCCCAAAACTTACTGTGTTGCTTGAGTAATTGATACATTTAGGGAAGGTTGGCGTATTTACAATGTTAAGTTTTTCAGTTCATGTGCATTATATACTCTACCATATAGTTACTCCCTTTTAACTAGGTCTTTACTTTTCTAAAAAAATGATTTGCAGTTGTATGTATAATTTATATCATTTGTTAGAGTTATTATTGAGTGATGTTTCTTGATGCTACTGTACATTATTTCATTTATCAAACTTCAGTTTTTTCTGGAATATATAAATATAATTGATATGTTAATGTTTTCATGTTGAATTCACATCAATAATTCAGCAAACTCATTTATTCCAACAGCTTCCTGAATATTATTTTGGACTTATTATGTGTCAAACCATGTTATTTTGCAAATATGTACATAATAAGTTTTATTGCTTTGTATTGTTCTTTCTGATCCCATATTTTCCTTTTTTTCCATTGGCTTAATTGTACTAGATAGATTTTCAAGTTGAAAATTGAATAGAAGATAAGGAAATGCCATCATTACTGATAGTAGAGGGAAGGTTTTCAATATTTCAGCAAGTATGTTACTGATTCTAGACATTTCATGAGGCCCACTGCATTCACACCATTTTCTCAGACCTGAGAATATGCTCTCTGCACCCTAAAAATAATAGTTTCCTCACTATTTTCCAGATCTGGCAGGTTTTAATGAAAGTGCTTGCACAGAAGCTAGCACGTTACCTTGCTTCATGCCTTTCATGACATTGATGCCTTTCTGCTCTATTTTCTAGGTCATTCCATATGATTAACAGGTTTCTCTTTCTGTTTTTTTCTTTGTGTGCTTCCTTTTCTGTAAATTATTGTGACCATACACTTAATGTTTTTTTTTTAAATAAGCAGTGATCTGTAATTAATAACCATTCAAAGTACAAATGACCTATCAGAGACATCATTATCAGCCATAGCCAAGCACTGAGTACCCTATGACTGTGTGACACCTTGTGTGTTAGAAAACACCCCACCTCCTAGCCACATTTAGGTCATAACACTGGATTTGTGATTTAAACTTTTCTTGAGAATGAGGCCATGTGATTCAATGGGTAATTCAGAGAAAGCCTAACATTTGAGAACTATGCCACTTAAATTATATCTGTTATTTTTATTTTTCTGTGTTTTCTTTCCATGCCATGATCTGCTGCTGCTGCTAAGTCGCTTCAGTCGTGTCTGACTGTGCGACCCCATAGACGGAAGCCCACCAGGCTCCCCCATCCATGGGATTCTCCAGGCAAGAACACTGGAGTGGGTTGCCATTTCCTACACCTCTATTATACTATCATTATTAAGGTTGTAGTAAGTTGCTATAGGGTTCAACTCCCATCTTAAAATGTGAGGTACCCTGGAGGATCAGTACAGTGTTTTGCTCATTTTTATTTATCCTGTAAAGACTTACCATACATTTTCAAAATTGCGTGAAATTGATTAAAATAGGAACTTGTTGTTTTAGTCACTAAGTCTTGTCCAACTCTTGTGATTTCATGGACTGTGTAGCCCACTATGATCCTCTTTCCATGGGATTTCCTAGGCAAGAATACTGGAATAGATTGCCATTTCCTACTCCAGGGAATTCTCCAGATTCAGGGACTGAACCTGCATCTCCTGCATTGGAAGGCATATTCTTCACTACTTCATCAGGGAACCCCAAAATAGAAACTAAATGCGTGCTTATTAACTTAATTATGGGACAGTTCAGTCAAGTGCTTTAGAAAATAATCATAATACTACATGGTATTATTTGTCCCTCCTATTTTTTCCCATCCAGGACCCCCCTCAGAAGATGCATCAGGAATTTAGCATATCTGCTAATTTTGGAGTACTACTGAGACTGTACTCAACTTGATGGCATGTTGAAAATTATATTTTATGTAATATTAACCAAATCATTATATTTTTTCTATAAATACTTGCAAATGAAGTAAAAGGAAACATGTAAACTCAAGTATGAGCTTTGCATGTTCTTAGGTGGTTTTATTCCAAATTACTTTTTAAATGAATCTTCTTGACTCATTGTAAAAGTTCTTTTGTTTTTGATCTAGATTTTAATGAGGAAAGATATTTAGACTTTTTTCCCCTTTTAACTGTTTGGATTTTTTTTTAAGAACCAGATTTTTTTAGGTGTGTGATATAGGTGATATCTCTGATTCAGTAGAACCTTTCTTGCCTTAATGTCACCCTGAACTAATCAGGTCCTGGGGGATATTTGGTCACTTCTCCAGAGACATTCATCAGTGCTAATGGGCCCAGGTCATCCTGCCCATTTGTTTTTGTTTTTATTTAAAAACAGATGGCCCTGATATCAGGGGTATCTTATAAGTTTATCAATTATTTTTCTTTAATCTCTGAGGATTAAATTTATAAATGCAAATATAGATAATCTTTGTAATAAATAGTAAAGTTTGTAATTTATAAGGTGAGATACTTTAAAAAATTGTTCTTTAGTTGCTAAATCATGTCCGACTCTTTCGAACCCCATGGACTGTCACCCACCAGGCTCTTCTGTCCATGGGATTCTCCAGGCAAGAATACTGGAGTGGGTTGGCATTTCCTTCTCTAGGGGATCTTCCTGACTTGGGGATCAAACCCACATCTCCTGCATTGGCAGCTGGATTCTTTACTGCTGAGCCACCAGGAAAGCCCTTTTAAAAAATTAAATAATGTTTAATAAATAAAAAATTCATTGTGTCTACAAATGGCATTCAATGAATAGTAAAATCACAAAGCATATAACTGAGGAATACATATTTTTATTTTGTATATTATACTTTAAATTTTTTCATATCAGTGGAAACAGTATAAATATTGAAATTGAGGCAAAGAATCACAAATGGACAGGCATGTATAACTAAAAATATTATTGGTTAATATTTTCATCCATCTATTCAAAGCTTTGGTTTTTCCAGTAGTCATGTATGGATTTGAGAGTTGGTCTATAAAGAAAGCTGAGTGCTGAAGAATTGTTGCTTTTGAACTATGGTGTTGGAGAAGACTATTGACAGGCCCTTGGACTGCAAGGAGATCCAACCAGTTCATCCTAAAGGAGATCAGTTCTGATTATTCATTGGAAGGACTGATGCTGAAGGTTAAACTCCAATTCTTTGGCCACCTGATGTAAATGATTGACTCATTGGAAAACACCCAGATGCTGGAAAAGATTGAAGGCAGGAGAAGAAGGGGCCAACAGAGGATGAGATGGTTGGATGGCATCACTGACTCAATGGACATGTTCAGTTCAGTTCAGTCGCTTAGTCATGTCTGACTCTTTGTGACCCCATGAACTGCAGCACGCCAGGCCTCCCTGTCCATCACCAACTGCTGGAGTCTACCCAAACCCATGTCCATTAAGTCGGTGATGTCATCCAACCATCTCATCCTCTGTTGTCCCCTTCTCCTCCTGCCCTCAATCTTTCCCAGGATCAGGGTCTTTTCCAGTGAGTCAGCTGTTTGTATCAGGTGGCCAAAGTATTGGAGTTTCAGCTTCAACATCAGTCCTTCCAATGAGCACTCAAGACTGATTTCCTTGAAAATGGACTGGTTGGATCTCCTTGCAGTCCAAGGGACTCTCAAGAATCTTCTCCAACACCACAGTTCAAAAGCATCAATTCTTCAGCACTCAGATTTCTTTATAGTCCAACTATCACATCCATACATGACTACTGGACCTTTGTTGACAAAGGAATGTCTCTGCTTTTTAATATGCTGTCTAGGTTGGTCATAACTTTCCTTTGAAGGAGTAAGCGTCTTTTAATTTCATGTCAGCAGTCACCATCTGCAGTGATTTTGGAGCCCCCAAAAATAAAGTCAACCACTGTTTCCACTGTTTCCCCATTTATTTTCCATGAAGTGATGGGACTGGATGCCATGATCTTGGTTTTCTGAATGTTGAGCTTTAGACCAACTTTTCCACTCTCCTCTTTCACTTTCATCAAGAGGCTCTTTAGTTCTTCTTCACTTTCTGACATAAGGGCGGTGTCATCTGCATATCTGAGGTTATTGATATTTCTACCGGCAATCTTGATTCTAGCTTGTGCTTCTTCCAGCCCAGTATTTCTCATGATGTACTCTGCATATCAGTTAAATAAACAGGCTGACAATATACAGCCTTGAAGTACTCCTTTTCCTATTTGGAACCAGTCTGTTGTTCCATGTCCAGTTCTCACTGTTGCTTCCTGACCTGCATATAGGTTTCTCAAGAGGCAGGTCAGGTGGTCTGGTATTCCCATCTCCTTCAGAATTTTCCAGTTTATTGTGATCCATACAGTCACAGGCTTTGGCATAGTCAATAAAGCACAAATAGATGTTTTTCTGGAACTCTCTTGCTTTTTCAATGATCCAGAGGATGTTGGCAATTTGATCTCTGGTTCCTCTGCCTTTTCTAAAACCAGCTGGAACATCTGGAAGTTCACAACTCACGTATTGCTGAATCCTGGCTTGGAGAATTTTGAGCATTTGTTTACTAGTATGTGAGATGAGTGCAATTATGCGATAGTTTGAGCATTCTTTGGCATTGCCTTTATTTGGGATTGGAATGAAAATGGACCTTTTCCAGTCTTGTGGCCACTGCTGAGTTTTCCAAATTTGCTGACATATTAAGTGCAGCACTTTTACAACATCATCTTTTAGGATTTGAAATAGCTCAACTGGAATTTCATCACCTCAACTAGCTTTTTTCGTAGTGATGCTTTCTAAGGCCCACTTGACTTCGCATTCTAGGATGTCTGGCTTTAGGTGAGTGTGAGTGATCATGCCATTGTGAGTTTCTGGGTCATTAAGATATTTTTTATACAGTTGTTCTGTGTATTCTTGCCACCTCTTTTCAATATCTCTGCTTTTGTTAGGTCCGTACCATTTCTGTCCTTTATTGAGCCCATCTTTGCATCAAATGTTCCCTTTTTTTCTCTAATTTTCTTGGAGAGATCTCTAGTCTTTCCCATTCTATTGTTTTCCTCTATTTCTTTGCATTGATTCCTGAGGAAGGCTTTCTTATCTCTCCTTGCTATTCTTTGCTATTATCTTATTATCCTTGCTTATCTGTCCTTGCTATTTCTTATGTCTCCTTGCTATAATGGTCATTCAGATGACCATTATATCTACACTGTGGACAGGAATCCCTTAGAAGAAATGGAATAGCCATCATAGTCAACAAAAGAATCCGAAATGCAGTACTTGGATGCAATCTCAAAAACAACAGAATGATCTCTGTTCATTTCCAAAGCAAACCATTCAATATCATGGTAATCCAAGTCTATGCCCCAACTCGTAATGCTGAAGAAGCTGAAGTTGAAGACCTACAAGATCTTCCAGAACTAACACCCCCAAAAAGATGTCCTTTTCATTATAGGAGACTGGAATGCAAAAGTAGGAAGTCAAGAAACACCTGGAGTAATAGGCAAATTTGGCCTTGGAGTATAGCATGAAGTGGGGCAAAGGCTAATAGAGTTCTGCAAGAGAACACACTGGTCATAGCAAACACCCTCTTCCAACAACACAAGAGAAGACTCTACATATGGACATCACCAGATGATCAACACCGAAATCAGACTGATTATATTCTTTGCAGCCAAAGATGGAGAAGCTCTAGACAGTCAGCAAAAACAAGACTGGGAGCTGACAGTGGCTCAGATGATGAACTCCTTATTGCCAAATTCAGACTTAAATTGAAGAAAGTGGGGAAACCACTAGACCATTGAGGTATGACCTAAATCAAATCCCTTATGATTATACAGTGGAAATGAGAAATAGATTTAAGGGACTAGATCTGAAAGACAGAGTGCCTTATCATCTATGGGGGAGGTTTGTGACTTTGTACAGGAGACAGGGATCAAGACCATTGCCAAGAAAAAGAAATGAAAAAAAAGCAAAATGGCTGTCTGAGGAGACCTTACAAATGGCTGTGAAAAGAAGAGAAGTGAAAAGCGAATGAGAAAAGGACAGATATACCCATTTGAATGCAGAGTTCCAAAGAATAGCAAGGAGAGACAGCGCCATGAGTTTGAGTAAACTCTAGGTGTGGGTGATGGGCAGGGAGGCCTGGCGTGCTGCAGTCCATGGGGTCACAAAGAGTTGGACACAACTGAGTAACTGAACTGATGCTTATCAAGTATATGGCCTTGGGAAAATCACCTGTTGAGCTTCTCAGTACTAAATTTTTCAACAGAGTTAAAGATAATCTTCAAGAATTTGTTCTGTTGATTCATTAAATTTGGATCAGTACTCTCATCTTCATAAATGTTTGATACCTTTGATATTGTCCACTTCCCTTTATTTTGTCCCTTCTCATTTGTTTGTATTGGCCTGCAAATTTATCATTCCCATTAACATGAACCAATTAAGATGGAAATGTTAACAGTAGTAATTCCCAGGCGGTGCTAGTGGCAAGAACCAGTCAGCCAATGCAGGAGACATAAGAGACATGAGTTTAATCCCTGAATTGGGAAGATCTCATGAAGGAGGACATGGCATTCCACTCCAGTAATCTTGCCTGGAGAATCTCATAGACACAGACACAGGAGCCTGGTGGGTGACAGTCCATAGGGTTGCAAAGAGCTGGACATGACTAAAGCCATTTAACACATACACACATTAACACTAGTAGCTCCATTAATTGTGTGTTATGTATAATGCAATACAATATATATTTTGCTCTTTAAACAGCTCCTCAAAGTAGTAATTGGCTTTTCTCTGAAAAAAAAAATGATCTCCTTTTTGTTGTTTTTGTTGTCTAAAGTTTATTGAAAATATTGCAGCACTATAGAACGTTTCAAACAGCTCCACTTGGTGTTTTGAAATTCATCCCAAAGATAGGCTGAGTGACCTGCAGATTGGACAGACTGCCAAAGTCCAAGAGCTTCAGTGTTTCCTTAGTGTCAGGATCTATTAATACTTCAGTGATCTCCTGATCCAGACTGAGATCTCAGGCACATAATTATCCCTCCTCTCTTTCTCTTCCTCCTGCAGCTTGATGGAGATACCTCTTACTGGGTCCCTCTGAATCCACTTCATCAGATGTTTGACAGAGCCTGTGATCTTATTGCAGAGCTTCTTGCTGGGAATAATGGCAGTCTCCTCACACACACGCTTACTGGTGTGGAATTCATTGCCCAAGCTTGTACAGTACTTCTCAGTGATGACCCAGGCTGCCTTCTTCTTGGTTTTGGTGTGAATGTGACCCATATTGGCAGGTTCTTGGTACAAGAACCCACCCTACCTCCTTTCTAAGCCCAAAACCAATTGTGGAGTAAACATAGGTATCTGTGTATGTGCATGCATGCTCAGGTGCTTCAGTCATGTCTAATCTTTTGCAACCCCATTTGGACCATAAGCTTCCCTGGTGGCTCAGAGGTTAAAGCGTCTGCCTGCAATGCCATAGCCTGCCAGGCTCCACTGTCCATGGGATTTTGCCAGCAAAAATACTAAAGTGGGTTGCTATGCCCTCCTCCAGGGGATCTTCCCCACCCAGGGATCAAACCCATGTCTCCTGCACTACAGGTGGATTCTTTAATGCTGAGCCACCTGGAAGCCCAGACATAGGTATCTGAGGGGGATTAAAATATCTTTCAGCTGGAATGCAGGATTGGATAATGCAACAATGCAATTGGCCTCCAGGCATACATTTCCCCCTGAATTTAGACTGGATTCCCCACATGCAAGTAAATTCTCAGAAAAGATACCTTGCCAGGTCCATGAAATAATCTCCCATAACTTTTAACTCGGAGAACATTTGAATTCTAAATGTTGACTGATTTGGGCTTCCAAACTCGCTTTTAGAAGAAAATCTTCTGAGCTGATTAACAGCATTAATGTATGAATACAAGAAGAGAATGCTTTAGTTATGCAAACAAGATATAATAGACAATAGACGGGAATAGTCACTTGAATAACTTAACACTTCCCAGTAGATGGATGTGATCAATGGTGTCAAATTCTTTGTATCTCTCCAGTAAGATTAATAAATTTCTACATCTATCAGGGAGATGTATATAACACAAGGGACATAGAAACAGATATTTCCAAGGTGTTTCTTCAAAACTGTTCCTTTCTAGGGAGTAAAATGGATGTCAGTTCAGTTCAGTTCAGTTCAGTTGGTCATCGTGACCAAATCTTCGCAACCCCATGGACTGCAGAACGCCAGGCCTCCCTGTCCATCACCAGCTCTTGGAGTTTACTCAAACTCATCTCCATTGAGTCGGTGATGCCATCCAACCATCTCATCCTTTGTCGTCCCCTTCTCCTCCTGCCCTCAATCTTTACCAGCATCAGAGTCTTTTCAAATGAGTCCATTCTTTGCATCAGGTGGCCAAAGTATTGGAGTTTCAGCTTCAATGTCAGTCCTTCCAATGAACACTCAGGACTGATCTCCTATAGGACGGACTGGTTGGACCTCCTTGCAGTCCAAGGGACTCTCAAGAGTCTTCTCCAACACCACAGTTCAAAAGCATAAATTCTCTGGCGCTCAGCTTTCTTTACAGTCCAACTCTCACATCCATACATGACTACTGGAAAAACCATAGACTTGACTAGATGGACCTTTGTTGACAAAGTAATATCTCTGCTTTTTAATATGCTGTCTCAGTTCAGTTCAGTTCAGTCGCTCAGTTGTGTCCAACTCTTTGGGACCCTATGAATCCCAGCACATCAGGCCTCCCTGTCCATCACCATCTCCCAGAGTTCACTCAAACTCAAGTCCATCAAGTTGGTGATGCCATCCAGCTATCTCATCCTCTGTTGTCCCCTTCTCCTCCTGCCCTCAATCCCTCCAAGCATCAGAGTCTTTTCCAATGAGTCAACTCTTCGCATTAGGTGGCCAAAGTACTGGAGTTTCAGCTTTAGCATCATTCCTTCCAAAGAATACCCAGGACCGATCTCCTTCAGAATGGACTGGTTGGATCTCCTTGCAGTCCAAGGGACTCTCAAGAGTCTTCTCCAACACCACAGGTCAAAAGCATCAGTTCTTCAGCGCTCAGCCTTCTTAACAGTCCAACTGTCTCATCCATACATGACTACTGGAAAAACCATAGCCTTGACTAAACAGATCTTTGTTGACAAAGTAATGTCTCTGCTTTTCAATATGCTATCTAGGTTGGTCATAACTTTTCTTCCAAGGAGTAAGTGTATCTTAATTTCATGGCTGCAGTCACCATCTGCAGTGATTTTGGAGCCCCCCAAAATAAAGTCTGACACTGTTTCCACTGTTTCCCCATCTATTTACCATGAAGTGATGGGATCAGGTGCCATGATCTTCGTTTTCTGAATGTTGAGCTTTAAGCCAACTTTTTCACTCTCCTCTTTCACTTTCATCAAGAAGCTCTTTAGTTCTTCACTTTCTAACATAAGGGTGCTGTCATCTGCATATCTGAGATTATTGATATTTCTCCCAGCAATCTTGATTCCAGCTTATGCTTCATCCAGCCAAGTATTTCTCATGATGTACTCTGCATACAAGTTAAATAAGCAGGGTGACAATATACAGCCTTGATGTACTCCTTTTCCTGTTTGGAACCATTCTGTTATTCCATGTCCAGTGGATATCACCTTTTTGGAAACCTGTGGAGAGAGGAATGTGTTGCTGTGTAGTAGCTAAATCATGTTAGATTCTTTTGCAACCCCATGGACTCTAGCCCTCTAGGCTCCTTTGACCATGGGATTTCCCAGGAAAGAATATGGGAGTTGGTGGCCATTTACTCCTCCAGGGGGTCATCCCTACCCAGGGATTGAACCTGCATCTCCTATACTGGCAGGCAGATTCGTCACCACTGAGCCATCAGGGAAGCCCAAAAAGAATGTTGTTCCCCGTAACAGAAGTTATTATTCCTTCTAGTTTACAGATAAGGTCAGGGACCTTAAAGCAATAAAGTCACTTGCACCAGGTCTCACAGGGACTAATAGAGTAAGGACTCAAATCCAGATTTTCAGATACACATAGTTTATATTCTTTAAAGTAGCCAAGGAGACAGATACAATAAACAACTGATGTAAAAATTGTTTTGGGACACATTAGCGACTAAACAAGAACAACAACAAGAAAACTACATATGACCGATAGCCAAGAACAGATATTTATCTGATTTTAAGGATTATTACGCAAATAAAAAAATAAATTAGCTAATGTTTTATATTAAGGTCTTTTACAAATGAAGTTATGAAAATATTGCTTCTCTGGTGACTCAGACAGTAAAGAATCCACCTGCAATATGGGAAATTGTGTTTGATCCCTGGTTTGGGAAGATCCCCTGGAGAAGGGTATAGCGACCTTCTCCAGTATTCTTGCCTGGAGAACCCCTATGGATGGACAAGCCTGGAGGGATACAGTCCATGTGGTTGCAAAGGGTCAGACATTTTTGAGCGATTTAACACATTCACACAAACAAAGTTATGAAGATACTACTAATTATTACCACAGTTATTGTATTTCCATCAGATTTCTATAGAATAAGGTTAATGATTCTTGCTTTGGCTACATTTTGAATTGCTGTGAGGATTAAACACAATAATGTGCCTAGAATTTCTGTATAAGCTAGAAAGCACTATACAAATGAAGGTTACCATTATCGATTTGTACATTAATTTTTAGTTTTCAAATATGCATTAGTTCATGCTTTAGTGATGAAAATTTGAAGTACAAAATCTGTTAGGAAATGTTACTGTAAAGTAAATAGAGGTTGAGACATAATTTCAGATGAACAAAATGTAGCCAAGAGACTGATTACCACTAATTGAACATCGCATTTTATTGATTTTGTAGTTTCTTTCTACTTTCCAGCTCAGAATGCAGAGAAGCTAAAAGGTGTAAGCCTTGGAAAACATCCATGTAAATCTAATTTATCAGCTTGATGGCTTTCCTGCTACCAAAAAATGTGGTGTCTGGGGTTCACCTGGAAGCTTGTTAAAAATGCAGAGTCTCAGATCCACTTTAGACTTACTGAATCAGAATCTTAGGAAACACTGCCCTATTGGGGAAAAAAAAAAAAAATCAGTGACTTATTACACCACTGAAAGTACATATGATTTTTGGATTTCTCCAATATGACTAGGAATCTTTCTCTTCCACAGTACTTATGATTTACCAATCAAATAAAATTGACATGGTGTGTTTTCTTTATCTCATGGTACCTATTGCTCAATGGTGGAAGATGAGAATAAATGAAAAAACTCAAAAGTATAAACTGAGAAAGTTGCTGTCAAGGTGACAGCAAGGTTGATGACACAGATGTTGCCTAGGTGCAGTTATCTGGGAAGGTTACCTAAGGCAGGTGATGTTGTTTTGGAAGATATGAGACAGCCATTCAAAAACTAAGCAAGACTTACAAGCTTTTAAGGATGAAAAGAGCTCAGTATATTCCAGAAGCTAAAAAGAGGCTAGTATCTCTGAAATGAATTGAATGAGATAGATGTGGTTGGAAATGAGTTTGGATAGACCAGCAGGACCCAGAATAGGTAGTCTTACAAGCCATGGCTACATTTTTTAAAAAAATATACATTTATTTATTTTAATTGGAGACTAATTACTTTACAATATTGTATTGGTTTTGCCATACATCAACATGAATCTGCCATGGGTGTACACGTGTTCCCCATCCTGAACCCCCCTCCCAATCTCCTCCCCATACCATCCCTCTGGGTCATCCCAGTTCACCAGCTCCAAGCATCCTGTATCCTGCATCAAACCTGGACTGGCAATTCATTTCATATATGATATTATACATGTTTCAGTGCCATTCTCCCAAATCATCCCACCCTCTCCCTCTCCCACAGAGTCCAAAAGACTGTTCTATACATCAGTGTCTCTTTTGCTGTCTCGCATACAGGGTTATCGTTACCATCTTTCTAAATTCCATATATATGTGTTAGTATACTATATTGGTGTTTTTCTTTCTGGCTTACTTCCACTCTGTATAATAGACTCCAGTTTCATCCACCTCATTAGAATTGATCCAAATGTATTCTTTTTAATGACTGAGTAATACTCCATTGTATATATATACCACAGCTTTCTTATCCATTCATCTGCTGATGGACATCTAGGTTGCTTCCATGTCCTGGCTATTATAAACAGTGCTGTGATGAACATTGGGGTACACGTGTCTCTTTCAATTCTGGTTTCCTCAGTGTGTATGCCCAGTAGTGGGATTGCTGGGTCATAAGGCAGTTCTATTTCCACTGTTTTAAGGAATCTCCACAGTGGTTGTACTAGTTTGCATTCCTACCAACAGTGTAAGAGGGTTCCCTTTTCTCCACACCCTCTCCAGCATTTATTGCTTACAGACTTTTGGATTGCAGCCATTCTGACTGGCGTGAAATGGTACCTCATTGTGGTTTTGATTTGCATTTCTCTGATAATGAGTGATGTTGAGCATCTTTTCATGTGTTTGTTAGCCATCTGTATGTCTTCTTTGGAGAAATGTCTGTTTAGATCTTTGGCCCATTTTTTGATTGGCTACATGTTTTTAATTTAAAGTGCAATAGGAAGTCATTGATGTGCTTTAAGCAGGCAAGGGAGGGGTTAAGGTGGACACTTACATTTGAAATAGTTACAATTTATATTTGAGAAAGAATTAATCTGGCTCCTGTATGGAGCATAAATTGGATAGGCATGTTAGAAGTCTGCAGGAATAATACAGATGGCAGAGAAGAAAGCAATAAATGGATTTTGAAAGTGAAAGTCACTCAGTCGTGTCCGACTCTGTGCAACAGCATGGACTATACAGTCCATGGAATTCTCCAGGCTGGAATACTGGAGTGGGTAGTTATTCCCTTCTTCAGAGGATCTTCCCAACCTAGGGATCAAACCCAGGTCTCCCACATTGCAGGCAGATTCTTTACCAGTTGAGCCACCAGGGAAGTCCAAGAGTACCAGAGTGGGTAGCTTATCCCTTCTCCAGTGGATTTTCCTGACCCAGGATTTTAGCAGTATTTATCTGTATTAGTGGTGTGCCCTCAAATCCATTGTTTATCCTTTCTCTTTTCTGTTATACATTTTAGAGTGTTTCCCTGCTGCATGTGGCTTGCACTGACACAGAGCATTAGTTGGAGTTTCGTAGACTATTTCAGCAGGTGTGCCATCTTGCCCATGGCTTCAGCTCTCTCCATATTGGCTTGCTTTGGTCCCAGCTTCTATTAGATGCTCATAGGCTCCAGTCGCCAGTAACACCATGTCCTTCCTTGGCTCATTTGATAATCTTTGTGTTGCATTACCAACTTCTGCTTAGCTTTTCAGCTCTTCTGTCATCTATGAAACCAATTCCTTGCATCAGATTTCCTTTGCTGTTAAGGGCATACACTTATCTTCTGAAAGGATGTAGAAAGTAAGAGAAGGGAAAGAATCAAGAATGTTGCCCAGATTTTAGCTTAGACTAATTGGTCACCGAGATTGAATCAGGTGCAGTTTTGAAGGAGATGGTTCATTAATTCACTTTTGGACATTCTGATTTTGATACATTCAAATGCAAATATCTAATAGGTCTATCCTTCATACCAGATTCTGAGTTTTAAATCTCTAAATCATTAGAGAGGCTTCCCTGGTGGCTCAGATGGTAAAGAATCTGCCTGTAATGCGGGAGACCTGGGTGTGATTCCTGGATTGAGAAGATCCCCTGGAGAAAGGTATGGCAACCCACTTCAGTATTCTTGCCTGGAGAATTCCATGGACAGAGGACCCTGGCAAGCTATAGTCCATGGGGTGGCAAAGAGTCAGACACGACTGAGTGAGTAACACACACACAAATCATTAAGTAGTCATAGGAATGGATAGGCAATCCAGGAGAAAATGTAGAGATAAGAGAAAGGGGATTTAGATAGAATCCTAAAGAATGTGAAGTTGACTGGTGGAGTATGAAACTACAAAATTACTTACGGAGCTGAGAATTTCCTGGATTCAAGTTAGTAAATCCACTAGAATCTGTAGAATATCTGTAACATGCATCTCTCTTGTTTTATAAATTATACTGCCAAATGAAACACCATCAGACAACACAAAAGCAGTAAAATGTGGGCCCTGTGGGAGAAAGACAAGACAAGAATCTTTGCAAGTTATTAATTCCATCTTAATTGTAAAGTAACTTGACACTTCTGATTCTGATGCATATTTTGATTTTGATTCATGTGCTTCAGGATAATAGTAGAAATGCAGTCTGCAATTGGGCTCATCTATCAGTAAGTCCAACCCAATTCAGAGGGTCAGTGCAGCTGAAATCCAGTCTATTCTCCATTAGCCAAACCATAGACCCTGGTTCAAAGTAATCTCTGCTGGAGAAAAGGAGGCTTTCTGTAGACCCTACCTACATGAGAGAAAGATTTTCCAACACATGCAAAGGTATTTGTGCATTAGCAGTGCTTGGGGAAAGGGCAAGACTAAGTGTGCTGTGTAGACAATGTTAATATTAGGCTAAACCACTTAAATTATGTCGGGGCTTCTCTGGTAGCTCTGCTGGTAAAGAATCTGCCTGCAATGCAGGAGACCCTCATTCAATTCCTGAGTTGAGAAGTTCTGAAGTTCTGATGGAGAAGGGATAGGCTACCCACTCCAGTATTCTTGGGCTTCCCTGGTGGCTCAGATGGTAAAGAATCCACCTGCAATGCAGAACACCTTGGTTTGAATCCTTGGTTGGGAAGATTCCCTGGAGGAGAGCATGGTAACCCACTCCAGTATTCTTGCCTGGAGAAGTGTATGGACAAAAGAGCCTTGCAGGCTACAGTCCATGGGGTTGCAAAGAGTCAGACATGACTGAGCAACTAAGCACATCACTTATGAGGTCAAGTCTTAGGCAAAGTCCAGGCCATACTACTGAGGAGAAGAAGTGTTGAGAGTAGTTTTTCTTAAGGTATGATTCTTAGACTATCAGCATCAGAATCTCCCCAAGGAAATTTCCAAGACCCCACATTGAAACTCAAGAATTCCCATCTGTTAGAGTAGGAACCAGGACATCAATCTTTTATGGGCATATTAGGACATTCCTATTACAAACATTACAAAAAGCTGCTCTAGGGACACCTGGATATCCCTATGATACAGACCTGATTTGGAAAACATCCGCTTGACTCTGCAATCTCCTTTTTGAGGACTGAAGAAAGACACATTACATTGGCTTTGGAACTTCTGTGAGGTTAGACGTGTGCGTATGTGTGTGTGTGTGTGTTCAGTTGCTTCAGTTGTGTCTGACTCTTTGTGACCCTATGGACTGTAGCCCACCAGGTTCCTCTGTCCATGGGATTTCTAGGTAAGAATACTGGACTGGGTTGCCATGCCCCCTCCAGGGAATCTTCCCAACCCAAGGATGAAACCTGAGCCTCCTGCATTGCAAGTGGATTCTTTACCGCTGAACCACTGTGGAAATCCCCAGAGGTGTATACAAACCTATAAAATATCCTAAATTACTCCTTTATGCTCCTGCTGTCCTGTCAGATCTTTCCTGAAAGTCCTCTTACAGAGTTGCTACGGAAATGCACTGATTAAACCCAGACTCACAGGTGAATTTAATATATGATATTTAAGCATATTTTAAAGTAGGATATTCAAAGGAATAAGTCATTCATTCTGCAAATGATCCCACTCCTAATGCTTTCTTCCAGGACATGTCTACCCTTGACCATCACGGTCATCACCCTAGAGCAGATTAATTGGTCAACCACGTCCCCACTGCTCTTCTCCACTCCAGCCATGCCATCCAGGTCATGTCCTCCTGAGCCCCAAGTCCAGTCTGCCTTATCTGTCACTTGCTTACTTTTATTTCTGTTTTTCCCACTGGAAGGTACTCAACACTAGAATATAAAAATTATCTATGAATGAGTGATGAATGAAAGTGTTAGTTGCTCAGTCACATCTGATTATTTATGACTTCCATGAAGTCTGTCATAAAGAAGCCTGTAGCTCACCAGGCTTCTCTGTCCAAGGAATTCTCCAGGCAAGAATACTGGAGTGGGTTGCCATTCCCTTTTCCAGGGATCTTCCTGACCCAGGTATCAAACCAGGGTCTCCTGCATTGCAGGCAGATTCTTTACTGTCTGAGCCACCAGGGAAGCATCTATGAATGGACACGCACAAAAATGGACCTATATAGGAAAGATTTAGGGTTAGGAGATTTATCTGTCCCCTTTCACCTCTGATTAATTAGAAAGATGTTGTAAATTAGGTTTGTTGCGTTATTACAGGAAGGGCTTCCCAGGTGGTTCATTGGTAAAGAATGAGCCAAGGCAGGAGATGCAGGAAATATGGGTTAGATCCCTGGGTCTGCAAGATCCCTTGGAGGAGGAAATGGCAACCCATTTCAGTATTCTGGCAAAATCCTATGAACAGAGAAACCTGGCAGGGCTACAGTCCACAGCGTCACAAAGAGTTTGACATAACTGAGCACACACAAATGCAATATTATCAAAAATTCTTGGGCAAAACTTTCAGAAGTCACTTAGAGTAGTAATCTTAGGAATATCTCTGTCAAGTTTTTCCAGGTAAAGAACTTGGAATCTAATGAAGCAGGTCACTCAAGCTAGTGCTCTGGGACAACCCAGAGGGATAGGGTGGGGAGGGGGGTTCAGAATGGAGGGACACAAATACACTTGAGGCTGATTTATGTTGATGTATAGCAAAAACCACCACAATATTGTAAAGTAATTAGCCTCAATCAAAATAAATAAATTAAATTTAAAAATTAAATAAAAAATAAAAGGCAGAGTAATGGGGATATAAATGTGAAATAAAGAGAATCTAAAATGAAAAATAAAATAAAAATTAAAAAAAAAAGAATTTGGGAAATCTCGAGCCATTGAAATCTGGGGGATGAGTGCTTTTCCCAGTAATTTAATTACTAATTTGTAATGAGGACCCATGAAAGCAACCCTGATGTTTGCTCAGTTTCACTGAACTCCTTAGCATACTCATCCTGCTTTCCTAAAAAAGATGCATGCCTGGAGGGAGGCGAAAGAGCCGTTAATCCTGGAAGGTATTTGTCCTCCTTTCTTTTGACATTTTATTGCCCTTTAATTCATTTGTGAAAGAATCAAAGCAGAGTCAGACTAGGGGATAAAGGTCTTTCATTAAAATGGCCGATCTGCATAGATCTCTTTGTTCTTCCCTGTGGGAGGTCTTTTGATCAGTATATGGGAAGAAAATTTATGAAGAAAGAAAGTTAAGACAATTTTATGTCAATAGATAAAGTATCAGAGCAAAAATATACACTTTGTATACAGGAATATGAAACTTACTCAAGCTGAAATTATAAAATTATGCCTGGCTGTAAGTACAGCAAGACAAAAAAGGAATACATCTATTAGTGGTGTGGCTGGTTATTTTGGAACGTAATGAAAACAAAGGCATTAATTCTTGAGGCCCATCCAATTGCTGTCTGGGGAAAATGCATACAGGGCTTAAGTTTCAGTTAGGATACTCCGGCCCTTATATGCTTTGAACTCCCACTCCACAAGGTAGGGGATATAAATGGATATTCTTTCCCCCATCAAATTTTGAATCTCTGCATTTAGCAAAGGTCCTTTCTGATATAGAGCTTTGTAGTCATACAAGTGAAAGACCTATGTTTATGAAACATGGACCAGGGTTTGAAATATTGTGTTATTTTAAGCATAAAACTTGTCATTATAATCTGATATCTATTAAATATTTTTATGTTGTTAGGATGTATTTTTATGGATTTTGAGTTGTATTTCTTTTAGTAGCATTCTTTGCTTAATTTTAATTAAGTAGGAAATTGAGAAATATAGAAAAAATATAAGGAAACAAAATCATGACTTGTAGTAACTTGAACCAAGATAAATATTTTTGATATTTTAGCAAGTTAACTTGTATTACTGTACTGATATGTGTAGTACATTTGCACATATGTATGTAAGTATGTTTTTATTCACTTACATAGCCCAAATGCCTAAGCTTTTTCTAATATGAGTGTAAAACAAAGTCACTTTTCACATATTCAATAAATAATAATTAGTGCTTAGTATGCACAAAGCACTGTCTCAGTCACTAGGGACTTAACAACAAACAACCCACCCAAATCTTTTTCCTCAGGGAGTTCATTTGGGAAGAAAGTCAGTAAATTTTCAGTACCAGGAATTACAGTGGTTTAAGCCCTTTCATCTTTCTTCAAATACCCCACAACTTTTCTTCAAGTCTGTCCTGTGCTCGGGTGTACAATCATGAATTATACAGTTAGCCCTCTGTATCTGCAGGCTTTACATTTGTGGATTCAGTCAACTGGGGGAAAAAATTTCCAGAAAGTTCCAAAAAGCAAAACTTGAATTTTCTGCTTGTTGCAACTATTTACATAACATTCACATTGTATTAGGTATTATAAATAATTTAAAGATGGTTGAAAGTATATAGGAGAATGTGCATAGGTTATAGGCAAATACTATGACATTTTATATAAAAGGACTTGAGCATTCGAAAATTTTGGTATCCTTAGAAGGCCCTGAACCCACGCCCCCTATGGATACTGAGGGTGACTATTATATATCTTCAGCGTCAGTCTCTTCTTCACAGCCCATCGAGAGCACACTTTGAACTTTGGGGATGGACATTGTGCTGGACCCAGCAATCCTCTGGACCCATCATGACTTTTCAGAGCTAAACTCTGCATGTAGCTGTCTGGGGCAGTCTGGGGTTGGATCCTCTGACCAGGCTAGTAATTTGGTGCCAGCTGATCATTTCTAAGTATATTTCATTATGCAGAAAAGAGGTTGAGCACTTCTGAGGAAGGTGATTGTACATATTGTTTCAAATGTTTTAGTTTGGGCTCTAGAATTGCACACCCTATCCTGTAATATAAATCCATGAAGTTACCTGAGCATCATCTTTAAAAGGGAGCTTACTTAGCATTGCATTGTTACACAAGGTTCTTGTGGATTTTAAACTCAACACTTTTGCTGTTGTTGTTCAGCTACTAAGTTGTGTACGACTCCTTGTGACCCTAGGGGCTACAGCATGCCAGGCTCCCCTGTCCTTCACTATCTCCTGGAGTCTACTCATTTTCATGTCCATTGAGTCGGTGATGCTATCTAACCATCTCATCTTTTGCCCTCAATCTTTTCCAGAATTAGAGTGTTCTTTGAACTCAATACTAGTGACTCATCACAAAATTCCTTTCTACCTGAAAAGAGTTTTGATTAATTAAATGTTCTCTCCTTTTACATTTTATGTGATATTTTAGGTGCTCTGTTAGATTAGAAACCTTAAAAACTGCCTAAAATCCCATCTCTTTATCTGCCTCTCCTGCTTCCATCACTGGTGTTGAGAGAGCAGAGCATATTTATTCTATGCCTCTCCAGCTCAAGAGGTGGTCAGACCCTCTCTTTAATTCCCTGTGGCACGGAAGTGAGTTGACACATTAAAAAAAAAAAAAAAAAAACCCTCTATGTAGGTTCAGGAATACATGCCAGGAGAATAAAATATCAAGTTCCATTAGATTTGGTTTCTCTTGGGGTCAGACTTAAGACTAAGGAAACTCTAGTCAGATGCATTTCTGCCTATCTCCTGTCAGCCACTCCATGCCAGAGTGCAAATCTCCCTCTTTTAGTTAAATTGTCCCCAACCATGTCTGTACAAAGCCCAGAAAATCTCTCAGAAAGCACATGAAGTTCCTTTCTCACTGCCTTGGATTTATCTTCAAAATTCTAATTTCGTACACCAGGATTTGCCATATTCTAAGATAATCTAGAGTGTAAATTAAAAAAAAAAAAAAACACCTTTTTTTTAGAGGAACTCCTCTTGTACACAGAGTTGGATCTCAGTGCTCTGATCAGACTGAACGATCAAAACATGCTAATACCACTAAATATTGAGATGTCTAGTCTTAGAATACACATAGAGCCTGGTAGCTAGTGTTATTTTTTAAATTAGTTTTATCTTCTACATGGCATAGTTATACCTATCTCTCTTTGTGTTCTTTCTCTACTTTCCAAAATCTCAGTTCCAGATTTTCTATGAGCAACTGTGTAAACAAAGATATAGAAGGGAGTGGCAGAGGATGAAAGAGTTAGATAGTGCCACCAACTCAATAGGCACGAATTTGAACAAATTCCAGAAGGCAGTGAAGGACAGAGAGACCTGATGTGCTGCAGTCTGTGGGCTCATGAAGAGTTGGACACATCTTAGAAACTGAATAACAACAACACTGGCATATACACCCATGCCCACATACAACACGTATTTGTACATATAACTCCAGGAGAATAAGCAGCATACCCAGGCACTGAGTGTTCTAAATCTTTAAAGAGCAAAGAATACTTTTACCAAGGAGGCAAAAAAAAAAAAAAAAAAAGCATTTAGAGACAAAACTGCTAAAAAAAATGTATATAATTTACTATATATTCTCAGTGTAAATATTACCATTCAGCAAGGTAAATATTTTCTTCACACATTTCTCCAAGGTAATGACTGGGGACTTCTTTAACATTCATGAAACTAAAAAGTTCAATCAAGTGGATTTCCTCTAAAAAAATCACATTTTCAAAAAAAAATGTTAGTTTTTATTATATACACTTTATATTTCATTATGTATACACATATATTTTTACAGTAATGTTATACCCTATACTGAATTTTGAATAATGGACTTTTCACTTAATGTTATGTGTTTTTTCCCATGGTATTAACAATTTTTGAAAAGCTCATTTTTGCAGCTGTATCCATAATGTGGGTATCCAATCACTTATTTTATCACATTTCTTTTCTTTAGAGGAAATTTATTTAGTTTCCTTTCTGTTTTAAAACTACAAACAACATTGGAATGTTTTTCCATACACATTTGCTTGCTCATTGATATTTCCTTAAGATATATTCTAATGAGTGATATTGCTGTGTCATAGGATCTTATGGCAGAGCCTCAGGAAAGTGGATCCTTAATCCCCTGGCCCTGCTACTTAATAATGTGTCCTTTTTTGCAGAACTAATGAAGCTAATAACTTAATGATCATTGTTACTAAACAATGTTCATGAAGATTACTGTGACTTTTCCATAGTTTCATCAAGGGCAACTCAGTCATATCTTAAATTTTCTTGCATGAAGTCTATTTTTTTAGGAAATATTTATTTTTAAATAACTTGTATTTATTAACATTTAGGGCTTCCCTTGTTGCTCAGATGATAAAGAATCCGCCTGCAATGTGGGAGACCTGGGTTCGATCCCTGGGTTGGGAAGATTCCCCTGCAGAAGGGAAAAGCTACCCACTCCAGTATTCTGGCCTGGAGAATTCCATGGACTGTATAGTCCAAGGGAGTCACAAAGAGTTGGACATGGCTGAGTGACTTTCACTTCAATGCACTAACATTTAATTATTAATATATATTTATTCAGTGTCATCACAATGAAAATTCTCATTTTCAAGCAAAATGAAAAGTAAGTCTAAATATCAGACTCTTAATAGGATTACATGTAGTTTCCTGTGACTAAATACAGATCTCAGAAAGTTAGAACAGATTCTGCCAGAGGTCTATGCCCACCGTGTGTGTGTGGCCAACTCTTTGTGACCCCATGGACTGTAGCCTTCCAGGCTCCTCTGCCCATGGGATTCTCCAAACAAGAATAGTACTACTACTAAGTTGCTTCAGTCGTGTCCAACTCTGTGCGACCCCATAGATGACAGCCCACCAGGCTCCCCCCATCCCTGGGATTTTCCAGGCAAGAATACGGGAGTGGGTTGCCATTTCCTTCTGCAATGCATGAAAGTGAAAAGTGAAAGTGAAGTCACTCAGTCATGTCCGACTCTTAGCGACCCCATGGACTGCAGCCTACCAGGCTCCTCCATCCATGGGATTTTCCAGGAAAGAGTAGTGGAGTGGGGTGCCATTGCCTTCTCCGCCAAACAAGAATACTGGAATGATAGAGGTCTGTACCCACTACTTATGGATAATTGTTGAAAGACTAAGCCTCTAGGAATAACCTTTTGACTCTGAAAGGAGTATTAGAGTCAGAGGAAATGAGGTCTGGGTTCTATGAGGAGAGAATCCAGCATTTACCCCCACTCCCAGCAGTTATAACACATTTTCTATGCAGTGTCATTTCATGTTGATTATGGTGTGGGATTTCTCATATCTGGTACTTACTGAGTTTTATTCTTCTTCCCATTGACATTCATTCCCTTTCCTCAAAATTCTCTTTGTCATAATTGAATTTCATTGCAGTCTGTAGTCAAGTTGATGGCTACTTTAAAGTTTCATTAAGATTTTAACTAGAAGTATCTAGAAAAAAGAACTCAAAGTAATGTTTATTCTTCCTTAAATATTTGGATCTTAGATTGAGAAAAATAAACATTCAGAAATGCATGTGACTCTCTATACTCACTGTATGTGTGTCACCAAATAATTGCTTGTAGGTGAACAGGTGTGATTTTCATTTCATCTCAAAACTTTTCTTCAGTAGATTAGCTAGTGACCAGAAGAAAAGTGTTTCAACCTTTGGAAAACAGTTTTGTAGGGTTTCTGTGTTGCTCTCTATCTCTGTCTCTTCTCTCTCTAAACACAGATAAATGATAGATATCATTAAGACAGAATTACATAGACATGGTAAATGCTAAGTATGCATGAGTTCCTTCTGTATTTAAAAATTTTTACATTTTAATTTAGTAATGCAAAAATTTACATTTTAATTTAGATATGTAAATTAACACCTCTGAAACTGCATTATCTCTGAAATGGTTAAATGAGGATTTTTTTTTTTATAGGTTACAGAACTCCATGTAAGTCAAAATCCTCATTTTATGTATTTAAGCACAAATCATCTAGGTCAAATTTCACAGTAAATTAGCACATTTTCTGTGCTTGCCTTTGGCTAAGTGATTATAAATACACATTTTAAAATATTCCCTATCAACCCAAGGAGTACTGATGGACGTGAACCATGAAGAATTCTTACCATTATGGTAAATTGTGGTGCTGGACATAGTATTTGGGATATTAAAGGACACCCTTTTATTTTAGATTTTACTTAGATTTTATTTAGATTTTACTTTAGATTTTAGATTTTCAGGACACATCAGTAAATATAATAAATTCTTGTACTCATGGACATATTATATTCAAAACCATTTTTTAGTAAATGGTATCCAGCTAAAGGAGTAGTTTATTTATTACTTCTTATTTGTACACATGATACTGGGCCCTGAAATAAGGATTATAAAGTGAATAAGTTACAGGGAAAGAAATACTTTGAGGTTAAAAGCATTGTGTATCAATAATCTATCTACCATGTTACACATGTCACCCAGGTGGTGCTAGTGGAAAAGAATCCCTCTGCTGGTGCCTTACAAATAGTCTGCCAATGCCTTACAAATAGCTGAGAAAAGAAGAGAAACTAAAGGCAAAGGAGAAAAGGAAATTTATACCCATTTGAATGCAGAGTCCAAAGAATAGCAAGAAGAGATAAAAAAGCCCTCCTCAGCGATCAATGCAAAGAAAGAGAGGAAACAATAGAATGGGAAAGACTAGAGATATCTTCAAGAAAATTAGAGATACCAAGGGAACATTTCATGCAAAGATGAACACAATAAAGGAAGAAATGGTATGGACCTAACAGAAGCAGAAGATATTAAGAAGAGGTGGCAAGAATACACAGAAGAACTATACAAAAAAGACCTTAATGGCCCAGATAACCATGATGGTGTGATCACTGACCTAGAGCCAGACATCCTGGAATGCAAAGTCAGGTGGGCCTTAGGAAGCATCACAACAAACAAAGTTAGTGGAGGTGATGGAATTCCAGTTGAGCTGTTTCAAATCCTAAAGATGATGCTGTGAAAGTGCTGCACTCAATATGCCAGCAAATTTGGAAAACTCAGCAGTGGCCACAGGACTGGAATAGGTCAGTTTTCATTCCAATCCAATAAAGGAAATGCCAAAGAATATTCAAACTACCGCACGGTTATACTCATCTCACACGCTAGCAAAGTAATGCTCACAATTCTCCAAGCCAGGCTTCAATAGTACGTGAAACTTGAACTTCCAGATGTTCAACCTGGATTTAGAAAAGGCAGAGGAACCAGAGATCAAATTGCCAACATCCACTGGATCCTTGAAAAAGCAAGATAGTTCCAGAAAAACATCTACTTTTGCTTTATTGATGATACCAAAGCACTTGACTGTTTGGATCACAACAAACTTTGGAAAATTCTGAAAGAGATGGGAATACCAGACCTCCTGACCTGCCTCCTGAGAAATCTGTATGCTGGTCAAGAAGAACTGTACGTGAAACAACAGACTGGTTCCAAATCAGGAAAGGAGTACGTCAAGGCTGCATATTGTCACCCTGCTTATTAGCTTATATGCAGAGTACATAATGTGAAATGACAGGCTAGATGAAGCACAAGCTGGAATTAAGATTGCCAAGAGAAATATCAATACCCTCAGATGTACAGATGACACCACCCTTATGGCAGAAAATGAAGAACTAGAGAATAGAGAACTTCTTGATGATGGTAAAAGAGGAGAGTGAAAAAGTTGGCTTAAAACTCAGCTTTCATAAAACTAAAATCATGGCATCCAGTCCCATCACTTCATGGCAAATAGATGGGGAAACAGTGGAAATAGAGACTTTATTGTTTTGGGTTCCCAAATCACTGCAGATGGTGATTGCAGCCATGAAATGAAAAGATGGTTGCTCCTTGGAAGAAAAGTTATGACCAACCTAGACAGCATACTAAAAAACAGAGATATTACTTTGCCAACAAAGGTCAGTCTATTCAAAGCTATGGTTTTCCCAACAGTCATATATGGATGTGAGAGTTTTCCCAACTCTCACATATGGATGTGAGAGTTGGACTGTAAAGACAGCTGAGTACCAAAGAATTGATACTTTTGAACTGTGGTGTTGGAGAAGACTCTTGAGAATCCCTTGGACTGCAAGGAGATCCAACCAGTCCATCCTAAAGGAAATCAGTCCTGAATATTCATTGGAAGGACTGATGCTGAAGCTGAAGCTCCAATACTTTGGCCACCTGATGTGAAGAACCAACTCATTGGAAAAGACCCTGATACTGGCAAAGATTGAAGGCAGAAGGAGAAGGGGAACACAGAAGATGAGATGGTTGGATGGCATCACCAACGTGATGGACATGAGTTTGAGTAGGCTCTGGGTGTTGGTGATGGACAGGAAGCCTGGCGTGCTACAGTCCATGGGGTCGCAAAGAGTTGGACATGACTGAGCTGAACTGAACTGAACTGAATACTGGAGACAGAAGAGACTCAAGTTTGATACATAGGTTGGGAAGATCCCCTGGAGGAGGGCATGACAACCCACTCCAGTATTCTTGCCTGGAGAATCCCACGAACAGAGAAGCCTGGGAGGCTATAGTCCATGGGGTCACAAAAAGTTGAACAGGACTGAAGCAACTCAGTGCACACACACACTCTGATCTTCCCTGGTGGCTTCCTTCCCCTAGTGATTTTTCCTGATTGCTTCGCTGGTTGCTCAGAAGGTAAAGAATCTGTCTGAAATGCAAGAGACCCAGGTTCAATACCTGGGTCAGGAAGATCTCCTGGAGAAGGGATAGCAACTCACTCCAGTATTTTTGCCTGGAGAATTCCAAGGACAGAAAAGCCTGGAGGGCTTTAGTCATGAGTTGCAAAGAGTCAGACACAACTGAGTGACTAATACTTTCATGATACACACATCCAGAGAAACTGAAAAATTGCAAAGCTATTACTACTGTTAGGATTTTATTCTGTATTAAGAGATTACTGATATCCTCTTACTATTCTATCCAGAAGGTCATTTGACCTTCCCAAATATATGCCAAATGTCAGTTTTTGCCAGGAATGTTCCATACCAGGCTGTTCAGAGTCAACACAATTGCTTTTGTTACCAAGGAGTTGTCAGGTGATTTTCACAACATTGAATTGTTTATTCTGCTTTAAGCTAAAGACCATCACTGTTAATATGACAGGTATTAGTCTCTTTTGTTTAGGTTATACAGCATGATCTTGGGCAATGGAAATAATGCGAATGTTCAAACATATACATACCCACATATCCAAGAGATGGTTAATCAAAATGAAAGATACTTATGAAATTTATGAAGTAAATGTAATTTTTTTATTTTGAAGAATAATGATTTTTTTTAGTGTCAAGAAGGAGTTATGCTATAAGAAATTGTGCTATTATTAAAAAAAATACAACCCCCAAAACCTACTGACTGAATTAAAACTTCATAGAGAAACAGTAGATGAGCTAAACTAAAAAATGACTACCACTAAAGCAAAACATTGCATTTGTTTATGAAAACTTATGATTTAAATGGTAATTGAAAGTTTTAGTTAACATAATTGATTTGTTTAAAATGTTTTATGCAAGATTCTAATTTATAAATTAACTGTTTTTTGCTGTCATCACAACTGTTTGATAAGCTGACTTTAGCAGTAATGAACCATCTCATTAGATTGCAGTGTTATATTTCAAGAAGTAATTATTTGGTTTATTATAATTCCTTTAAAAAAGAATTAATCTTCAAAATATTGTGTATACAAGCACACATACACACCTTTAATATTTCCTAATTCTGTATGAAATATTTTCTAAAAAGTATTAAGAATATAATTATTAAGAACAAGCAGGCTTCCTTAAATTACTTCACAATCTGTGGAAGTGATTATGTTTTTAAAAAATAAGTAAAACAATAAGCAAAGCATTTTGTTGCTTTTTTTTCAGTTACCCTAAAACTCAGAACTTGAGCAGACATCCAAGCTGGTCTTCTGCCTTTGCATAAGGCTTTGTTTTACAGAGCTATTTAGCTATTTAGCTCTTTAAATATTTTGACTATGTCAGTTTTGATCTATAATGCCCAGTATTGCATCTCGTAACACTTAACTTTCCTCTTTGTTTCTGCAACAAGGTACTTTCTCTTGGTTGAAGGCTCAAACTTTATGTTACATCTCTATATCTTATCTGCTTTCCCATCTTTAAATCTTCTTTCATGTATGAATTGCCTTTATCATTCTTGCTCACCTGGTACCTCCCATTATTTTCAAAGAGTTTTATAGTTTCCATATCTACCTGAAATATTCTGTCATCATTTTCCTTCCTACCCTGTCCATGTGCGCAAAGATCATTATTTTGTGCCGGTAGTCTCCATGCCTTTGCCCCCATCTTTGATGATTCTTGCCTGCTTCTAAGATCATGGCTTTTAACTGCCCTCAGATCTGCTTTCAAGTGTGTTCCCCTGCTTCTCTCCACAAGGCTGCCTCATGACATGGCAGCTACATTCCCCAAAGTGAGCATCCCCCCACCACACACACACACAATTAGAGAGCACTTCCAAACAGAGGCCATAGTCTTTAATATAATCTATTCTTGGAAGTAGAGCCAAAGATGGAGAAGCTCTATACAGTCAGCAAAAACAAGACCAGGAGCTAACTGTGGCTCAGACCATGAACTCCTTATTGCCAAATTCAGACTTAAATTGAAGAAAGCAGGGAAAACCACTAGACCATTCAGGTATGACCTAAATCAAATCCCTTATGATTATACAGTGGAAGTGAGAAATAGATTTAAGGGCCTAGATCTGATAGAGTGCCTGATGAACTATGGAATGAGGTTCGTGACATTGTACAGGAGACAGGGATCAAGACCATCCTCATGGAAAAGAAATGCAAAAAAGAAAATGGCTGTCTGGGGAGGCCTTACAAATAGCTGTGAAAAGAAGAGAAGCGAAAAGCAAAGGAGCAAAGGAAAGATATAAACATCTGAATGCAGAGTTCCAAAGAATATCAAGAAGAGATAAGAAAGCCTTTGTCAGCGATCAATGTAAAGAAATAGGGAAAACAACAGAATGGGAAAGACTAGAGATCTCTTCAAGAAAATCAGAGATACCAAGGGAACATTTCATGCAAAGATGGGCTCGATAAAGGACAGAAATGGTATGGACCTAACAGAAGCAGAAGATATTAAGATATTAAGAGGTGGCAAGAATACACAGAAGAACTGTACAAAAAAGATCTTCACGACCCAGACAATCACGATGGTGTGATCACTGACCTAGAGCCAGACATCCTGGAATGTGAAGTCAAGTGGGCCTTAAAAAGCATCACTACAAACAAAGCTAGTGGAGGTGATAGAATTCCAGTTGAGCTATTCCAAATCCTGAAAGATGATGCTGTGAGAGTGCTGCACTCAATATGCCAGCAAATTTGGAAAACTCAGCAGTGGCCACAGGACTGGAAAAGGTCAGTTTTCATTCCAATCCCAAAGAAAGGCAATGCCAAAGGAGGCTCAAACTACCGTACAGTTGCACTCATCTCACACGCTAGTAAAGTACTGCTCAAAATTCTCCAAGCCAGACTTCAGCAATATGTGAACCGTGAACTTCTTGATGTTCAAGCTGGTTTTAGAAAAGGCAGAGGAACCAGAGATCAAATTGCCAACATCCGCTGGATCATGGAAAAAGCAAGAGAGTTCCAGAAAAACATGTATTTCTGCTTTATTGACTATGCCAAAGCCTTTGACTATGTGGATCACAATAAACTGTGGAAAATTCTTCAAGAGATGGGAATACGAGACCACCAGATCTGCCTCTTGAGAAATTTGTATGCAGGTCAGGAAGCAATAGTTAGAACTGGACATGGAACAACAGACTGGTTCCAAATAGGAAAAAGAGTACGTCAAGGCTGTATATTGTCACCCTGTTTATTTAACTTATATGCAGAGTAGATCATGAGAAACGCTGGACTGGAAGAAGCACAAGCTGGAATCAAGATTGCCGGGAGAAATATCAATAACCTCAGATATGCAGATGACACCATCCTTATGGTAGAAAGTGAAGAGGAACTAAAAAGCCTCTTGATGAAAGTGAAAGTGGAGAGTGAAAAAGTTGGCTTAAAGCTCAACATTCAGAAAATGAAGATCATGGCAGCCAGTCCCATCACTTCATGGGAAATAGTTGGGGAAACAGTGTCAGACTTTATTTTTTGGGGCTCCAAAATTACTGCATATGGTGACTGCAGCCATGAAATTAAAAGACGCTTACTCCTTGGAAGGAAAGTTATGACCAACCTAGATAGCATATTCAAAAGCAGAGACATTACTTTACCAACAAAGGTTCGTCTAGTCAAGGCTATGGTTTTTCCTGTGGTCATGTATGGATGTGAGAGTTGGACTGTGAAGAAGGCTGAGTGCTGAAGAATTGATGCTTTTGAACTATGGTGTTGGAGAAGACTCTTGAGAGTCCCTTGGACTGCAAGGAGATCCAACCAGTCCATTCTGAAGGAGATCTGCCCTGGGGTTTCTTTGGAGGGAATGATGCTGAAGCTGAAACTCCAGTACTTTGGCCACCTCATGCGAAGAGTTGACTCATTGGAAAAGACTCTGATGCTGGGAGAGATTGGGGGCAGGAGGAGAAGGGGACGACAGAGGATGAGATGGCTGGATGGCATCACTGACTCGATGGACGTGAGTCTCAGTGAACTCCGGGAGTTGCTGATGGACAGGGAGGCCTGGCGTGCTGCGATTCATGGGGTCGCAAAGAGTTGGACACGACTGAGCGACTGATCTGATCTGATTCTTGGAAGTGGCATACATTACTTCTGCCGTACACTTCATTACTAGAGAATCAAGGAGAAGTAATTACATAAAGGCATGAATACAAAAGATCTTTGGGAGTCATGTTAGAGTCCACCTACCACAGATGGAGTAAAGAATGATACTGAAAAATTGACCTGTCTGAAAGAAGAAAAGGTAATGGGAAGAAAGGAAGCACAAAGCAAGATAGTAGAAATAAGTCCAGTGTATCAGTAACCACAATAAAATAAACATGAAAGTGAACTATTAAATATAGAAATTATTAGATTCAAAATATGAAATACATATGTGAAGAGAAAAAGAATTGGAAAAGAAGAGATATGAATGTATTTGCAGATAATATTATTTTCATATAACATTCAAAGTAATCTTCACACTCTGAATTTGTTAGAGTTGATGTTCTTCAACTAGCTTTTAGAATTTTGGTTTTAAGACACAAATTGAATATACTGAAATCTTATATGTCAGAGACAAAACTCACCGGAAAATATAAGGGATAAAGCTTCAGTTTAGAACAGCAGTAAAATCAATGTTTCTCAGGAATAATTGTGACTAAAAATGTTCAACCCTATGGGGATAAAATTACAGAATAATAATGAAGGACATAAAATACACATAGTCATTACTTGGCACTATAGAGGATTGATTCTAGGACTGGCATGGATACCAAAATCCACTAACATTCAACTTCTTTATATCAAATGGGATAGCATTTTCATATAACCTGTACACATTCTTCCATACACTTTAAATCATCTCTAGATTACTTAGAATACCTAATACAATGTAAAATGCTATATAAATAGTTGCCAGTACAGCAAATTCAAGTTTTACATTTTGGAATTTTCTAGAATTTTTTTACCTAAATATTTTTGATCTGTTTGAATCTACTGATGTGGAACCCGTGGGTTAATTGTACATAAATAGAGAAAGCAGCACCTGTGCATGGGTTGGAAAATATCAGTAACACTAACATAATAGCTTCCTTCAAGTTAATCTAAATTTAATATAATTGCAACTGCCAACAGATTTTTTAAGGTAGAATTAGAAATGTCATCCATGAAATTCACATGTAAGAAGAAATAGGCAAAATGTACACAATAATTTTGGTAACATGGGCAGAGCTTGGCCTACCAGATACATAAACTTACTACAGAACTATAATCTTTAGAATGACGGAAATAGCAAAAATACACCCATGGTACAAAATAAGGATCTGCAAAGAAATCCATACATATAACAATGATTTTATATATAGCAAAGTTATATTACAAACAATGAGGGAAATGATAAGCTCTTTTACACATTATGACAGGGACAGTACTGAACTGGGTTCCCATTGCCTTCTCCAATGACAGGGACAGAAAGATAAAATCAGGTGTCTTCCTCACACCATACACCAACATGGTTTTCAAGTAGATTAGAATCCTAAATGTGTATAGCTAAATTTAAGACCTTTAAGACAGGATTTGTTAAAATATAAAGAAAAGTGCAAATAATAAAGAAAATACATATACATCGGATCACATATTTTTACATACTGCGTTAAAGATAGCATAAAGACTAAAAGAAAAAACTAGAATCAGTAGTTTTTGCAACACAATAACTAACAATGTACTAGTTATAAAAGATTCCTATAAATCAATAAGAACACAACACACACCAAAATACATGAAATACATAAACACTTTCCAAAGGAGGAAGTCCAATAAGGAAAACAGGCCGATACCATTGTGATCATGGAAATAGACTTTAAAAGAAATAAAAAACCATTTTGTGTCTATTAAATTGGCAAAGCTTTGACACAGATATGGAAATCCACTAACACATATACAATGCAGTAAGTGAAAACAGAAAGTACTGTTTTGGAGAATAAATCACTGACAGCTCAATTTGCCATGGTTTGTCAACTATTTACAGAGCATTTGTATTATACCAAGTATTCTAAGTAATCTGGAGATGACTTAAAGTATACAGGAGGATACATTTAGGTTATATGCACATATTATGCCATTTTATATAAGGGAATTGCATCCATGGATTTCCGTGTCCACAGGGTCCTGGTATCAATCCCCTGCCGATACTGAGAAACAATTTTATAAGTAGAAGAAAATATAGAAGAACGTGTGCATAAGGAGATACAAGAATATTGAGGTTTTGTTTCTAATAACCCAAACGAGAAACATCCTAAATGCCTATCAAGAATATAAATATTAAATTATGTTGTAGTTGTAGCACAATACTATACAGCTTTTAAAGGAACAAATATCATTTGTTGGCATTGTTAAGTGTTAGTGAGTGAAAAGAATAAGTTGCAGGATAGTATATACTATTTTCTGTCATTTATATAAAGTATAAAAACCAATAAAATGATAAATTATAAATTGTTGCATATTTAAATATGAAGTAAACGTAGATTCATGGAATTGATAAAACTCAATTTACAGTGCTAGTTATCTCTTGAGAAAGGCAAACAGGGAATGTCAGTTACATATGTTCTTTGAAAATTCCTTAAAAAAATTAGAAGCAAGTAAAAAGTAGTAGTAAGCTTTGATAAAGCTAAGCAGTAGATGCATGGATGCTCATTATCTCAGTTCTGTATTCTTAACTGTTTATTTGAAACAATTCACAGTACATCCTTCCTGTCCATTTCCACTAACATGTCTGTGGCCCAGGGCTGTGTTCATTTATTCCTGAAGTTCTGCCACAGCCATAGTGTCTGCTGTCTCTGCCTTTGATCTGATCTTCTGCCGGTGAGTTCTAGCCTAGTACTTACTACCATCAGCATGAACCCTGAATTCCCTGCTATAATCAGTCCATAATATCGACAGTATACCACGTCCAAGCCTCTGTTTCTGGCTTTCAAGGCCACCCAGAGTCTACCAAGACTGCTCATTCTTATAGCTTCTTCTCTTTTACAGGAGCCTATGTATCTACCCACTGTCCCTTCACTTAGTTTTAAAGCCATTTCATCAAAGCACAGCTCAAGTGACATAATTTCCATAATATTTCTTTTCTGACCACGTTAACTCATTCAGGATTTGTATTACCCATAAAATCCATATTGCATCATTTACTGCTTAAATGGGCTCTATTTTGTTTTTAGAACTTCCCCTGTGGCTCAGCTGGTAATGAATCTGCCTGCAATGGGGAGACCTGGGTTCAATCCCTGGGCTGGGAAGATCCCCTGGAGAAGGAAATTGTTTTTAGAATTTGGATTTGGGCATTTAACTAATTTTGTAAGGATTAGAAAATGTCTTATTTTCTTTTGTGTTAACCACAGGGCCAAAAAAACTGGTTCCTCCCTGGCCCCCACCCAGATTCTCTAATGGAGAATCTAATGTCTTTTGGGTCCTTGTGTAAAATCTAGACTTCTTGGCTTCCTCCCACTTTCATCTCTCTTCTAACAACTACTAGTCTTATTTTTCAGTTTCATTAATGTATTTCCATCCTGTACATTTATCTGTTTTCACTGAACATTCTTGTCAAAGCCACTGTCATTTTATATAGGTAGCATAAGGCTTAATGTCACCTGATACTTGAACAGTGGGGGAATCTTGCTGTTCTTTATTAGCAGGAATCTATGTAACAACTCTGGCCTTCCTCTGTATCCTATAATGAAGTCAAAGTAATCTTTATAGTTTAATTTAGTCACACCCTGCTTAAAGTCCTTTAATGGCTTTCCTTTGTTATTAACAAAGTCCCGAATATTCAATACTTAACATGACCCATAACATCTTGTGTGATCTTTCACTTCCTACCTCTCTCTCCATCCTTACCTAAGGCCATCAGCCCAGGAGCCATACACACTTTGCCTTCTTTTAGCCATTCAACATGCCATGTGCTTTATCCCCTCAGACTTTCAACACAGGCTAGTCTAGAATGCATTTCCCACTATCTCCCTTCACATGGGCAATTTACTTATTTTTCCAAGTTTTATTTTATCATAATTTTCTTGGTGACTCTTTCCTTAAGTCTCTTCTTTCCCATCCCACTCAACCTTCTACAATTTCAATAGTTCCTTTTATTTATCCTTTGTGACACTCATCACAATAAACTGTGGAAAATTCAAGAGATGGGAATACCGGACCACCTGACCTGCCTCTTGAGAAACCTGTATGCAGGTCAGGAAGCAACAGTTAGAACCGGACATGAACAACAGAGTGGTTCCAAATAGGAAAAGCAGTACGTCAAGGCTGTATATTGTCACCCTGCTTATTTAACTTATATGCAGAGTACATCATGAGAAACGCTGGACTGGAAGAAGCACAAGCTGGAATCAAGATTGCCGGGAGAAATATCAATAACCTTAGATATGCAGATGACACAACTCTTATAGCAGAAAGTGAAGAGGAACTAAAAAGCCTTTTGATGAAAGTGAAAGTGGAGAGTGAAAAAGTTGGCTTAAAGCTCAACATTCAGAAAATGAAGATCATGACATCTGGTCCCACCACTTCATGGGAAATAGATGGGGAAACAGTGGAAACAGTGTCAGACTTTATTTTGGGGGGGGGCTCCAAATTCACTGCAGATGGTGACTGCAGCCATGAAATTAAAAGACGCTTACTCCTTGGAAGGAAAGTTATGACCAACCTAGATGGCATATTGAAAAGCAGAGACATTACTTTGCCAACAAAGGTCCATCTAGTCAAGGCTATGGTTTTTGCAGTGGTCATGTATGGATGTGAGAGTTGGACTGTGAAGAAAGCTGAGTGCCGAAGAATTGATGCTTTTGAACTGTGATGTTGGAGAAGACTCTTGAGAGTCCCTTGGACTGCAAGGAGATCCAACTAGTCCATTCTGAAGGAGATCAGCCCTGGGATTTCTTTGGAAGGACTGATGCTAAAGCTGAAACTCCAGTACTTTGGCCAACTCATGCAAAGAGTTGACTCATTGGAAAAGACTCTGATGCTGGGAGGGATTGGGGGCAGGAGGAGAAGGGGACAACAGAGGATGAGATGGCTGGATGGCATCACTGACTCGATGGACGTGAGTCTGAGTGAACTCTGGGGGTTGGTGATGGACAGGGAGGCCTGGCGTGCTGCGATTCATGGGGTCGCAAAGAGTCAGACACGACTGAGTGACTAAACTGAACTGAATTGTGACATTTATCAAAATGTAACTAATTTCTGTTGTTTCTTTCCCATAAGTCTGTAAGCTCCATAGGAAAGGAGACTCTATTTTCTCCCCTAGTTTATCTCTGGTGGCTAACATAACTTATATATGGTAGGTGCTATATACACATTCATTGAATGTATTAATTGATGCTTAAGAAATATTTATTAATTAATTTTGATTGATTAAAATATAAGAAAATGTATCATTTTACATATTTCTATTTACTTCAGTTTCCTATCATTTGTTATTCTGTTCTAACAGATTGTTGGAGGAGATGTAAATAAAAACAAACCATTTTTGCAAATTTAGAGTCAGTCATATTTAAGTAAACCAAAAATCTGAGTATATGCAAAACCTTTTTCTAAAGTTGGGAAATAGAATTAAACTCATCATAAGTAATTTTTTTTTTGCATTTTTAAGTGTAGCTCAACTTAGGGAGGTGATTGACTATGTTTTAAATAGGAATTCATAGAGATTAGGGAGAAACCAAAATATTTTCAGAATAGCATTCAACATTAACAAAATGAAAATAAACGCATAATCCTATGATTGACACTTTCAAATCAAGCACTCCTATTTGGTCTGTTTTCCTATATTTTCCATAGTCATTTGCCCTGTTTGCATCCGAACTCTGTGTTGCAATAGTCCTACACAGTGTTTGAAAATTACAACACAATCCTCCTCTCAAAATAGAAGACAAAAAAAAAAAAAAAAATACAAGCTACATTTCACACCCTGCCATGTTCTGGCTGCTCTAGGTGATTAATGATAATGGCCATTTGTCCAAAATATAGACTCAGCTCTCAAATGGGATTGGAAAACAACTTTATGATAAATGTGGAAAATATATTCTTCTTCTTCTATAGTATATACCTTTCTTTATACATAAAATGAAAAGCATTCTTAAATTCTATTTGCACATAATAATGCATGAAATTACAGCTTTAATAATGCTGTGTATTGAAAGGAACTGGATTGATTTGGTCAACCAAGGAACACAGCCTATTTTCTTCAGAACTGAGAATTATATTTATCACTACCTTACAACCTGCAGAGTTCTTCTAAAGGAAATATTATATACTACACGTTTATGGTTTGTTTTATGGAGAGACTGTACTTGATATGGAAGAGAGAGGTTTGGAGTTTTCCATCCTAATGCTTACCTGGCAAGTGTCTACTTATTTAAATAAAAGATATGAGGATAAGTGTTAGAATGAAAAGCTTAACTGGGTCAAAGGGCAAGTTGTCAAGGAAGAACTGGGTCCCTCTGGAAGTGATCTATTATTTTTACTCCTTTAAATTGTGTTTTAACTTCTCTTGGTGAAGAGAAGAGAAGAAATGGCTCCCTATGACCCATTTGGTAAATGATGAAATGTTCTAGGCCTTTATTGAGGTAATGGGGGGAAGTCTGTTCCCAGTATTTGTTATGCATCTGGTTGTTCCTCTAATAAACTAAATGTAATTAAAAATAGAGCAGGGCCATTGAATTTTAATAGCTTAGATTCTTCCCTGTGGAAGAGTCAGCAAACAGTGAGAGAATATGAAGATTCAGCTCCCCAGCACCTGCCAAGCAGCCTTTGTCAAGATTAACAGCATCACACCAGGTTATTAGAGGAAACATAAATACTTTTGAGGCTCTGTGGGTAGTTACGATATCACGTTTTACTATCTTCTCCTAAAATGGAATTACTCACTGTAATTGCTTGCCAGTCACAGGCCAACAAACATGACAGAAGAAATCCTACATATTGGGGAGAGGGGTTATGTTGCAAGGACAGCTGACCTAGAGAATGTTTTTAAGGATACATTATCATGTATTTGTAATACCCATAATTAAAATTTGATGGCATTTTACAGCTTCTAGGGTAGGCACATATTTATGCAGTGCAGTTTGAAGTGGGCGCAAAAGTAATCTGAGTTCCTACTTGAATAAGGAAATTGTTGTTTAGTCGCTAAGTCGTGTCTGACTCTTTTGTGACCCCATGGGCTGCAGCCCACCAGGTTTCTTCTGTGCGTGGGATTATCCAGGTGAGAATAATGGAGTGGGTTGCCTTTTCCTTCTTCCGAGGATCTTCACAACCCAGGGATCAAACCCACGGCTCCGACATTGGTGGACTGGTTCTTTAATACAGCCACCAGGAAAGTCTGAATGAAGAAACAGGGGTGTGGAGATACGAGTGATTTGCCCAAGAATGCTGCTGCTAGTGGAGAATGAGCCCAGCTGTCTAACTTCACAGTCTGTGTTCTTTCTGCTCATCTGCATGGCCTCACCTCAGTTCAACAGCAAACACATAAATTTGCATCATACCTTTCTTGGTGAACAGTTTTTGGAGAAACTGAAATTTCCTGAAAGGAATAATGGAAGGTAACCTAAAATGAAAAGTAACTGCAGTTTTATAAGTGGCCTTATAGAAACAGGGGAATTTGATGCCAGGCATGGGATAGTTGAAAAAATTCGGTAAATCATTATTTCTGTAAGATGAGAAAGTAACACACTAGAAGATGTGTTTTGTTTTTATTTTTTGTTGTTTTGCTGTCTCCATTTCAAAAATAAACTTATTATTGAAAAGTGGGATGAGTCATGAAAATGAGACGACAAGTATTGATTGGTAGAAAATATTTGTAAAACACATTATTGGATAATGACCTGTTATCCAAAATATACAAATAATTCTTAAAATGCAATAATAATGAAATGAACAACTCAGTAAAAAAATAAATGGACAAGAGTTCTGAATAGATGCCTCAAAAAAGAAGATATACAGGTGACAAATAAGCATATAAAAAAGATACTCAGTGTTACCTGTCAATCAAGTATTGCAAATTAAAACAATGTGTTGCCACTGCATGTCTAGAATCACTAAAACCCCAAACACTGGCAATACCAAATACTGAGGAGAGTGTGGAGCAATAGGAACCTTCATTCACTGTTGGTGGGAATGCCAAATGATACAGCTATTTTGGAAGACACATTGGCAGTTTCTTACAAAATTAAACATAGTCTTGTCTATCTAGCAATTGTGCTAGGTTTTTACACAAAGGTTTTAAAAACTTATGTTCACATAAAAACCTGATATTAAATGTGGATATTTACAGCAGCTTTTTTCATAATTGCCCAAACTTGGAAGTAACCAGGATGTTCATCAATAGAAAAATGGATAAACTGTGATAAATCCAGACAATGAAGAATAAGAAAGAAATAAGCTATGAAAAAACATGGAGAAAACTTAAGTAGATATCACTAAGTGAGAGAAGTCAATCTGAAAATGTTATATACTGCCTGATTCCAACGATATGACATTCTGGAAAAGGCAAAAATATGGAAACAGTAAAAAACATTGGCTGTTGTCAGAGGATAGAGGGAGGAAGGGATGAAAGTGCAAAGTACAGATAATTTTTAGGACAGGGAAATTATCCTATAGGATAATATATTGGATTGCCTGAAAAGTCTTTTCAGATTTTCCAAAAGATGTTACAGAGAAACACAAACAAACGTTTTGGCCAACCCAATACAATGGTGAATACGTGTCACTATACATTTACAAAACTCATAGAATGTAAAACACCCAGAGTAAATCCTAATGTAAGCTATGGTCTTTGCATGATAATAGTGCAGCAGAGCAGGTCCATTGCTTGTCAGAGATGTACCATTCTGGAGTGAGATGTTGATAGTAGCAGTGGCTGTGCATGTGTGGAGACAAGGGGTATACAGGAATCTCTGTACTTTCCTTGTATTTTGTCATGGGCCTAAAAATAAGCTTTGTCTCACTTTTATAATTTATATCTTAAAAAAGTGGTATGTAGAGAAATGAGTCCTAACAATTACCCTCTATAACCCTGGTTGCTCAGTTGGTAAAGAATATGCCTGCAATGCAGGTGACCTCAGTTCGATTCCTGGGTGGGGAAGATTCACTGAAGAAGGGATAGGCTACCCACTCCAATATTCTTGGGCTTCCCTGTGGCTCAGCTGGTAAAGAATCTGTCTGCAATGTGGGAGACCTGGATTCAATCGCTGGGTTGGGAAGATCCCCTGGAGAAGGGAATGGCTACCCACTCCAGTGTCCTGGCCTGGAGAATTCCATGGACTGTATAGTCCATGGGATTGCAAAGAGTTGAACATGACTGAGTGACTTTAAAGGCAATAAAGGAACACAATGTATGACCAGGGGGGAATGAATCAGTGATCAGTTCAGTTCAATCCCTCAGTCATGTCCGACTCTTTGCAACCCCATGGACTGCAGCACGCCAGGCTTCCCTGTCCATAACCAACTCCCAGAGCTTGCTCAAACTCATGTCCATTAGTCACTGATGCCATCCAACCATCTCATCCTCTGCCATCCCATTCTCTTCCTGCCTTCAGTCTTTCCCAACATAGGGTATTTTATAATGAGTCAGCTTTTCACATTAGGTGGCCAAAGTATTGGAGTTTCTCAGCTTTAGCATCACTCCTTCCAATGAATATTCAGGACTGATTTCCTTTAGGATTGACTAGTTTGATCTCCTTGCAGTCCAAGGGATTCTCAAGAGTCTCCTCCAACACCACAGTTCAAAAGTGTAGATTCTTCAGTGCTCAACTTTCTTTATAGTCCAACTCTCATATCCATATATGACTACTGGAAAAACCATAGATAGCTTTGATTACATGGACCATTGTTGGCAAAGTAATGTCTCTGCTTTTTAATGTGCTGTCCAGGTTTTTCATAGCTTTTCTTTGAATGAGCAAATGTCTTTTAATTTCATGGCTGCAGTCACCATCTGGAGTGATTTTGGAGCCCAAGAAAATAAAGTCTGTCACTGTTTCTACTGTTTCCCCATCTATTTGCCATGAAGTGATAGGACTAGATGCCATGATCTTCCTTTTATGAATGTTGAGTTTTAAGCCAGCTTTTCACTCTCCTCTTTCACTTTCATCAAGAGGCTCTACAGTTCCTCTTTGTTTTCTGTTTTAAGGATGGTGTTCTCTGCATATCTGAGGTTATTGATATTTCTCCCAGCAGTCTTGATTCCAGCTTGTGCTTCACCCCATCTGGCATATTGCATGATGTACTGTGCATTTAAGTTAAATAAGCAGGGTGACAATATACAGCCTTGATGTCCTCTTTTCCCAATTTGGAACCAGTCTGTTGTTCCATGTCTGGTTCTAACCATTGCTTCTTGACATGAATGGGACCTTTTCAAGGAGGTCTCCATTACCTTCATTATATCCAACTATAGTGTAGCCCCAGGTAAATAGGAGGGAGGGAACACAGATCCACCCATTAATAGAAAATTGAATTAAAGATTTATGAAGAATGGCCCCATCCATCAGAACAAAACCCAGTTTCCCCCTCAGTCACTCTCTCATCAGGAATTTTCCATAAGCCTCTTATCCTTCTCCATCAGAGAGCAGACAGACTGAAAACCACAATCACAGAAAACTAACCTCCAATCACATGGACCACAGCCTTATCTAACTCAATGAAACTATGAGCCATGTTGTGTAGGGCCACCCAAGATGGAAGGGTCATGGTGGAGAGTTCTGACAGAATGTGGCCCACTGGAAAAGGCAATGGCAAACTACTTCAGTATTCTTGCCACAAAAACCCCATGAACAGTATGAAAAGGCAAAAAGATAGGACACTGAAAGATGAACCCCCCAGATTGGTAGGTGCCCAATATGCTACAGGAGATCAGTGGAGAAGTAAATCCAGAAAGAATGAAGAGATGGAGCCAAAGCAAAAACAACACCCAGTTGTGGATGTGACTGGTGATGGAAGCAAGGTCCAAATGCTGTAGGAGTAATATTGCATGGGAACCTGGAATGTCAGGTCCATGATTCAAGGCAAATTGGAAGTGGTCAAACAGGAGATGGCAAGAGTGAACATCGACATTCTAGGAATCAGCGATCTAAAATGGACTGGAATGGGTGAATTTAACTCAGATGACCAATATATCTACTACTGTGGGCAAGAATCCCTTAGAAGAAATGGAGTAGCCATCATAATCAATAAAAGAGTCCAAAATGCAATACTTGAATGCAATCTCAAAAATGACAGAATGATCTTTGTTCGTTTCCAAGGCAAACCACTCAATATCACAGTAATCCAAGTCTATGCCCCAACCAGTAACACTGAAGAAGCTGTAGTTGAATGGTTTTATGAAGACCCACAAGCCCTTATAGAACTAACACCCAAAAGAGATGTCCTTTTCAATATAGTGCAAAAGTAGGAAGTCAAGAAACACTTGGAGTAACAGGCAAATTTGGCCTTGGAGTATGGAATGAAGCAGGGCAAAGGCTAATAGAGTTTTGACAAGAGGATGAAGTGGTGATAGCAAACACTCTCTTCCAACAACACCAGAAAAGACTCTACACATGGACATCACCAGATGGTCAACACCAAAATCAGACTGATTATCTTTTTGCTGCCAAAGATGGAGAAGCTCTATACAGTCAGCAAAAACAAGACCAGGAATTGACTGTGGCTCAGATCATGAACTCCTTATTGCCAAATTCAGACTTAAATTAAAGAAAGTAGGGAAAACCACTAGACCATTCAGGTATGACCTAAATCAAATCCCTTATGGTTATACAGTGGAATTGAGAAATAGATTTAAGGGACTAGATCTGATAGACAGAGTGCCTAAAGAACTATGCTTAGAGGTTCATGACATTGTACAGGAGACAGGGATCAAGACCATCCCCAAGGGGGGAAAAAAAAAACCAAAATGGCTGTCTGAGGAGGCCTTACAGATAGTTATGAAAAGAAGAGAAGTGATAAGCAAAGGGAGAAAAGGAAAGATATACCCATTTGAATGGAGAGTCCAAAGAACAGCAAGGAGAGATAAGAAAGCTTTCCTCAGTGATCAATGCAAAGAAATAGAGGAAAACAACAGAATGGGGAAGATTAGAGATATTTTCAAGAAAATTAGAGATAGCAAGGGAATATTTCATGCAAAGATGGGTTCAATAAAGGACAGAAATGGTATGGATATAACAGAAGCAGTTATATCCGTAATGGTATGGATATAACTAAGAAGCGATGACAATAATGCACAGAAGAATTATACAAAAAAGACCTCCATGACCCAGATAATCACAATGGTGCAAGCACTCACCTACAGCCAGACATCCTGGAATGTGAAGTCAAGTGGGCCTTAGGAAACATCACTACAAAGAAATCTAGTGGAGGTGATGAAATTCCAGGTGAGCTATTTCAAATCCTAAAATATGATGCTGTGAAAGTGCTGCACTCAATATGGCAGCAAATCTGGAAAACTCAGCAGTGGCCATAGGACTGGAAAAGGTCAGTTTATATTCCAATCCCAAAGAAAAGCAATGCCAAAGAATGCTAAAACTACTTCATGATTGCACTCATCTCACATGCTATTAAGTAATGCTCAAAATTCTCCAAGCCACGCTTCAACAGTATGTGAACTATGAACTTCCAGACATTCACGTTGGTTTTAGAAAAGGAAGAGGAACCAGAGATCAAATTGCCAGCACCTGCAATTGAAAAAGCAAGAGAGTTCCAGTAAAACATCTATTTCTGCATTATTGACTATGCCAAAGCCTTTGACTGTGTGGATCACAATAAACTGTGGAAAATTCTCAAAGAGATGGGACAGATGCCACCTGTCCTGCCTCTTGAGAAATCTGTATGCAGGTCAGGAAGCAACAGTTAGAACTGGACATGAAACAACAGACTGGTTCCAAATAGGAAAAGGAGTCCGTCAAGGCTGTATATTGTCACCCTGCTTATTTAACTTATATGCAGAGTACATCATGAGAAATGCTGGGTTGGATGAATCACAAGCTGGAATCAAGATTGTCTGGAAAAATATCAATAACCTCAGATATGCAGATGACACCACCCTTATGGCAGAAAGTGAAGAAGAACTAAAGAGCTTCTTGATGAAAGTGAAAGAGGAGAGTAAAAATGTTGGCTTAAAACAACAACAGAAAACTAAGATCATGGCATCTGGTCCCATCACTTCATGGGAAATAGATGGGGAAACAGTGGAAACAGTGACAGATTTTATTTTGAGGGGCTCCAAAATCATTGTAGATGATGACTGCAGATGTTAACTTAAAAATCTTACTCTTGGAAGGAAAGTTATGACTAACCTAGATAGCATATTGAAAAGCAGAGACATTACTTTGCCAACAGAAGTCCATCTGGTTAAGGCTGTGATTTTTCCAATAGCCATGTATGGGTGTGAGAGTTGAATTATAAAGAAAGCTGGATGCTGAAGAATTGATGCTTTTGAACTGTGGTATTGGAGAAGACTCTTGAGAATCCCTTGGACTGTAAGGAGATCCAACCAGTCCATCCTAAAGGAGTTCAGTCCTAGGTGTTCATTGGAAGGACTGATGTTAATGCTGAAACTCCAAAACTTTGGCCACCTGATGCGAAGAGCTTATTCATTTGAAAAGACTAATGCTGGGAAAGATTGAGTGGGGGAGGAGAAAGGGACGATAGAGGATGAGATGGTTGGATGGCATCACTGACTCAATGGACATGAGTTTGAGTAAACTCTGGGAATTGGTGATGGACAAGGAGACCTGTCATGCTGCAGTCCTTGGGCTCCCAAAGAGTTGGACACGACTGAGCAACTGAACTGAACTGAACTGATCTTGCTAGTGTGTGAGATGAGTACAATTGTGCAGTAGTTTGAACTTTCTTTGACATTGCCTTTCTTTGAGATTGGAATGAAAACTAACCTTTTCCAGTCCTGTGGCCACTGTTGAGTTTTCCAAATTTGCTGGCATATTGAGTGCAGCACTTTCACAGCATCATTTAGGATTTGAAATAGCTCAACTGGAATTTCAACATCTCCACTAGTTTTGTTTGTAGTGATGCTTCCTAAGGCCCACTTGACGTCACACTCCAGGATGTCTGGGTCTAGGTGAGTGCCCACATCATCGTGGTTATCTGGGTTATTAAGATCTTTTTGTATAGTTCTTCTGTATATTCTTGCCACCTCTTCTTAATATCTTTTGCTCCTCTTAGGTCCATATGATTTCTGTCCATTGTTGTGCCCATCTTTGCATGAATATCCCTTGGTTTCTCTAATTTTCTTGAAGAGATCTCTAGTCTTTCCCATTCTATTGTTTTGCTCCATATCTTTTCATTGATCACTTAGGAAAGCCTTCTTATCTCTCCTTGCTATTCTTTGGAACTCTGCATTCAAATGTATATATTTCCTTTTCTCCTTTGCCTTTCACTTCTCTTCTTTTCTCAGCTATTTGTAAAGCCTCCTCAGAGAATCATTTTGCCTTTTTCCATTTCTTTTTCTTGTGGGTGGTTTTGATCACTGCATCCTGTACAATGCTATGAACCTCCTTCCATATTTCTTCAGTCACTCTATCAGAAGTAGTCCCTTGAAACTATTTGCCACTTCCACTGTATAATTGTAAGGTATTTGATTTAGGTCATACCTGAATGGTCTAGTGGTTTTCCCTATTTTCTTCATTTTAAGTCTGAATTTGGCAATAAGGAGTTCATGATCTGAGCCACAGTCGGCTTCCAGTCTTGTTTTTGCTGACTGTATAGAGCTTCTCCATTTTCAGCTGCAAAGAGTATAATCAGTCCGGTTTTGGTGTTGACCATATGGTGATGTCCATGTGTAGAGTTATCTCTTGTGTTGTTGGAAGACAGTGTTTGCTATGACAGTGCATTCTTGGCAAAGCTTCATTTTTTACTGTAAGCCCTAACTTGACCGTTCCTCCATGTATATTCTGACTTCCTACTTTTGCACTCCAACCCCCTATGATAAAAAGGACATCTTTTTTGGGTGTTCTAGAAGGTCTTGTAGGTCATCATAGAACTGTTCAGCTTCATCTTCTTTGGCATTGATACCATGTTTTAAAATCTGTTTGAAGTCTCAGGAAATATGTTGAATATTTAGTCAAAACTCCTGACTTCCACACTTTGCTAGATTAAATGAATGGTATGGCAGAAGTTCAGACTGTATACTGCATAGTACATGGAGACTCTGGCCTTTTGCTACCATACAAACTATCACTGCCTGGCATGCCTATCCAAACTAACCAAAGCAGAGTGATTCAAGACAGTCCAGTTAGTCCATAGAAGGGTGCAAAGAGTATCCTCAAAATAAAGAATTTCTAGCAGAGAAAGCAGTCCCTGCTATAATTCAAAGAAAATTAAATATTTTTTGTGTGTGTCCAAATCCTTAATTTCCTGCACTACATGCTGGAATCACAGAAGTGAATCCACAGAAGGATTCTGAAAGTATAAATCCATTTCCTTGACTGAAACTTACCTGAGGATTAAGAACATTTTAATTGTTTTGCCTCTTATTTTCTACATTTTTGTCAATTTGAAGTTCTCTGATAATATTCAAATCAGATATGTTCCAAAGTTCTGTGTATTTTAGTGCTTTAATTTTTCCAATCGTTTTTGGTTTTTTTTTTTTTTAAGCAGAGTATTACCATCAGTAAATGTCAAAATTTTGCCTATTTTCTGTTATTTATTTTCTTTCTCAAGCCACAATATGAAAAATCCTTAACAAAGATCATTTTCCCTTAGAGTTTCCAGATTGGCCTCCTGTTAAATCCCTGATCTCCAAACTTAATTTTATATTTACCAGTGTGTCACCAATTCTTACCTCAATGCCTATTTTTTAATATTCTTTTTTAAGATTTAGTTTTAATTGGAGTATGATTGCTTTACAATGTTGTGTTACTTTCTGCCACACGACAGTGTGCATCAGCCATAAGTACACATATGTTCCCTCCCTCTTGAACCTCCCTCTCACCCCCACCCCATCCTCTCCCTCTAGGTTGTCTTGGAGCATGAGATGGAGCTTTCTGTGTCATACAGCAACTTTCCATTAGCTGTCTATTTTACATATGGTAATATACATGTTTCAGTTCTCTATCTGTCCCATCCACTTCTTCCTCCACTGTGTCCACAATTCTGTTCTCTATGTCTGTGTCTATTCCTGTCCTGCAAATAGGTTCATGAGTGCCATTTTTCTATTCCATATATATGCATTAATATACAATATTTGCTTTTCTCTGACTTCACTCTGTATGACAGTGCATATTTTTGACGGAAAGTATGCCTTAGATTCTGCTATTTCTGTATGTCCTTAGGCATCTCCCTTTTGGGTTCATGAAAAATATTTCTATTATCATAGAACCAGCCACATTCCTCCACACTAATTGCAGTTCTTTACCACAGCTCACAAAGTCACCTGTGGCCCACTGATACTGCTGATGGTGCTAGTATTCTCTAAAAAGTCACTGAAATTTTTGGTAAAGTTATTGCCTCCTGACGTATCCTCTATGTGCCAAAGTTATGTAGTTAATGACAACATTTTTACTTAGGTAGCAAAACAAGAATCTAGGGTGAAAAGAGCTCTCTGCTTGTAGCCCTGTGGAGTTCGAATGGGGATCCTTGGACCTTAACCAACATATTAGCTCCCAGTCAATCATTTAATCTTCCTTATTGTCTTCTCCTCCCCTCATTTACCTGTGCCTGTTGCAAATGTCACTGCTGGATTCCAGTGGTGCACCAAGCTTAGTTACTCTTTGTATCCCCATTATACCTGTCACTCTGAGTCTGATAATATTTTACACAAAAAGATTTCTTTTCTGAACATATTTTATACCTAGGATTTCCCTTCTTCAATAAAATATATATATATATATATATATATATTTTAATTTTAAATGACTCACCAAGCATGGATGAGCTGAAGACTGACACTGGAGGAGGCATGTTTTAGCATGAGGGGAAAAAAAACCCACTACAGTCCTATGGGTACTATCTTTGGGTAGTCCTTAAAAAGAAAACATGTTCTGGAATAGTAACATAAGAATACACAACTTCTGCTTTTGAATTGTGTTTATATTCTAGATGTTCTAGTTCTTGCCATCTGTATTTCAACCACATATCTGACATGAAACAGCAGAACATAAAGTGGGTCCAGAACCCTGTAGACATTGCTAAAAAAATTGGTAAAGAGTGTGATTAAATGTCACTCTTTAATTTGCTACCCTATGATTTATTCATTGTCATAGTCAACGTCATGGATTTGACTAAATAATTTCTAGTTAAGATTACTAGTTCTGCATTTATTAATGGAGAACTTCTTATATGCCAGATAATTTGCAGCATGCAGAAATTCAAAATGTCATTATCACAAAAGTTTATTTTGTTTTATCATCTTAATACTTTTCCTTGTCAGTAAAATTGAGGGAATAAACACTTTTGAAATTGACTTTAAGCTCTTGAAAAAATGAGTTCATAATATAACTCATAATTTTGAATGAAACATTGAGTTGGCACACCAAATTAGATAGTTTTAAGCAAAAATCTGATTGCCTTTTGGGAACTAGCTTAGTAACTCCAGATACCGTTTCTAGTGTTTTTTGACTGCAAGCTTGTAAGAGCTTTTTTTATAAACTCAGTAGATTTCAAGCTAAAGTTCATATAATGTGTGCCCCCAAAACTTAGGACTGGTTGGTTAGTATGGCTGTGTTTTTCCAATGTTCCCTAAACTTGGAAAGCAGGATTTCAATAATGTCTTATTTCACTTGTTTATATTCTGTCCTTGAATTCTTCTAATGTACATTCTAAATACATACACTTACACATAATTTGTGTATATGTCAGTTGAGTTTGTCTCTGTGGAGTAGTGAAGAATAAGCCAGATAAGCAGCCCCTAACCAGAGCAAGTAGGCTAACAGATGGAGTGCACAGTAGGAAATTAGAGAATAACTGGCAGGACTTTTTTTATAATGATCCATCTGGAACCCAAGGGTCAGGATCATCAATCCTGACACACAGGATCACAGCTTCACTTTACATTTAATTTCAAAGTTTACTTTCTTAAAAAAAAAAAAATTCTCATCATTTGAAAAAATTAGAAAATCAAGAGAGAATAAGGTACAAACTCCCACAGAGTACATACTATATTATAGAATAATGGCTTATACATAAGAAATAATATATTATGAATTGCTATGGTTAATCCCATTAACAGTTCTAAATATTCTTTGACACATATACCGAACTTCAAGATGGATGTATTAGAGGAGGTTAGATTGATGGTGGTCAATCAGGACAAAGTGACCACAAAGAAATTTGCCTTTTAGTAACAGTACAGGATAAGTGTTTTTAGATTGGTGAGTGGCTCTGTTCTATACGAGCATTCAGGGACTTAGGCTGATAGTTGCTGTGGTGGGCCAAATTATGTCCGTCCCCACCCCCAAAGATGTCCACATTCTCATCCCTGAACCCTGTGAATCTGTTGTTGCTCAGTCGCTAAGTCGTGTCCGGCTCTTTGCAACCCCATGGACTGCAGCAAGCCAGCCTTCCCTGGCCCCCACCATCTCCCCACCATGAGTTTGACATGATCAAACTCATGTCCATTGAGTCAGTGATGCCATCCACCATCTCATTCTCCATGGCCCCTGTCTCCTCCTGCCCTCAATTTTTTGCCTTATATGGCTGAAAGAACTTTGCAGATGTGATTGAAATGGGACTATCCTGATTTACCCAGATGGACCTAATATCATTTCCAGAGTCTTTGTGAGAAGGAGATTGGAAGGTCCAAGTTAGAAAAGGCAATGTGATGACAGAAGCAGAATCTGAAGAAAATTAAAAATAGAAGCAGAGGTGAAAGATTGTCCAAAGAGACATTTGGAGATAATATGCTGCTGACTTTAAAAAGAGAGCAAGGGACTATGAACCAGGGGAAGGAAGCTTATTGATAAGTAGGGACTTACTAATGCCATCTTATTGTTTTCTGGCTGTTTTGTAGTTTCTTTCTTCTTTTTTCTCTTTTGTTGTTTTAGTATGTGTGTGTATGTTTAAATTGATGATCTTTCATAGTTGTATGCTTTGATTCCCTTCTCTTTGTCTTTTGTGTATCTATTCTAGATCCTCTACTGAGATTTTTTTCTTGAAAGTAGCAACACTATTAATGTTACAAAAGTAATTTGGTTTCTTAAATCAGGATGTAGCAGCACAAAGAAGGAGTCCTTTGTAGATACAACACTAACATTAAAATGGATGGGATGGATGAGAAAGTAGCATTGCAAAGACATTCATGCTCAGTCACTCAGTCATTTCCAGCTCTTTGCAACCCCCATGTATTGTAGCCCACCAGTACATGTACTGTAGACATACACTGGCCTATGAGTGTCAGCTTCCATTAAAATACATTCAATAGTCTATGTCCGGGCTTCCCTGATAGCTCATTTGGTAAAGAATCCACCTGCAATGCAGGAGACCCCAGTTCGATTCCTGGGTTGGGAAGATCTGCTGGAGAGGGGATAGGCTACTCATTCCAGTACTCTTAGGCTTCCCTTGTGGCTCAGCTGGTAAAGAATCTGCCTGCAATGTGGGAGACCTGGGTTCAATCCCTGGGTTGGGAAGATCCCCTGGAGAAGGGAAAGGCTACCCACTCTAGTGTTCTGGCCTGGAATATTGTCTATGTCCAGAAACAGTAGGACTCCTGAGGTGTTTATACACCAATCAATGAAGAATAAGAAATATGAAAAAAAAAAAAAAGCTTAGAAACTTCATTTGTCATAAAAACATGGGACATGAATTTTATTTGCCAAACCAAAGTGGTTCAGTGATACCATGCTGCTGCTGCTGCTGCTAAGTCGCTTCAGTCGTGTCCGACTCTGTACGACCCCATAGTCCTTTATTAATCAGGGGTGGGGGCTGAGGCAGTCTCATGTGTTCAGATAGCATAAGAATTCATGGAGGGTGGTATGATTACTAATAAACAAGTTCAGTCTATGTGAGTTCCTTCACATAGACCTCATGCTACTGAAAAGATCTCTAAGCCTTTGTGGCCCTACACAATCCAGCAACTCTACACTGGCCTGGGTAGCTTTCTGGAAATCCAGAGCTCTGAGACTAGAATCTGGCTTACCTGGATTCTGCACATAGCCATCTCCTTCTTTGGTCCTGCTAGTTCTAACACTGTCCCTGATGGGCTAAGAAGATTCTTACGTTTCTCTACATCTATTTTTATTCTTCCTCAGTTCTCTCATATTATCTCTTCTTTTCCTTCTTTCTGTTTTCTAACCCTGATACACAAACCAAGCATAATCTCTTCAATGAACTCCTGTATACAAGCTTCTCCAAGAAGGAGCTGATTGTCTTACTGGAGAAAGAGAGGAGAAGGGATTACAGCAGAAAGGCCTGACGAATCAATATCTTCATAAATTATACTTCTATGACTGTGTAATCAAAACAATATGAGAAAGTTTACTGTCTGTGTTTCCTTAAATCATTCTCTACAATTCTTCATTTCCTTAAAACCAAAGACTGCTAAGATTTTAAAATTCTACTGGTAAATTATCAGTTAAATGAGGAAATTATTTTCTAGTTGTTTTCATCAAAGGTGGAACTCATACACCTGTTCATTGATTTTCAGTATGTAGAATTATGATAATTTGTTTCTAGTACTTTTCCAAAACATATTCAGAAGCTCACATAGTTTTTAGGTAGAATAAAAAGGCCCTATTCCATTAACAGTTTCTTTCTGGACTTAAATATTACTATGTTATAGGCACACAGGTAGACAGTCTTATCTGAAAGGATGAATATTTAGTCTTTTGTTTTCACATTATTTTGTTGTAAATGGATCTTTAATGGAAAACAATAGCAAAGACTGTTTAGTAGAGAATTAGCAGCAAAATGATTCAAAGGTTTTCTTTGGTAGGATGATTATTGATTATTTTGATTGCTTTTTTATTTGACTCTATGTGCTTTCCTTTCTACTTCAGCTTTCTTTGTCTTAATATCAGCATATTTGACTATGCACATTTTATGGTGTATTTTAGGTTCTCTACATTTGGCTTGTGGCTAACAGCAAATGTTGTCTTCTGTGGCTCATATGGTAAAACTGATCCAAGGAAAATCTTCTTTATAATAGAAGAGATTTTGCCAAGTTGGACAAGCCAATTAAAGTAATAACAAAATACAAAGATAAAATCATAAAGATGTATTTCTAGAAAGAGGGAGGATAAATTTAGATCAAAGAAAAGAAATAATATTAGCAAAATGGCCCAAACAGAGGGACAGTTTATGGCAATAGAATTATATTCTTCTCAAGGATGGCTTTGACTTGCCTGTAGTAGTTTATCAGAATGTGGCTGGATCCAAAATTACAAAAAACAATGGATAACCACACAGAATAAATGTCAATTTTTTAATGGATAAATAAGAATTGCATCTATTTTTTAATCTAGATGCATATTGTTATACATCTTCATCAACCTAATATATGAGAGAAATTTTACCTATATAAGATCTTGAGACTATATAACCAGACAGGTCATGAGACAGTATAGTATTAATATTTTCTTTAGCCATTCCTTATGTTGTACACACACACATATATGAACTTCAGATAGGTACCTCACTTGAGTGGTGTTGTTATTTTTTTAGAAAGTGCATATTAAATGCTTTTTTAAACTATTTGATCACTCTTATACCTGTCTAACTTTTATTCATACAAAAATTCTGGTAACAAAAAAACAACATTATTTGTGTTTTACAGCCTCTCAGAGAGAGGCTAAATTTCTTGCTTGAAGTTAATAATTTTTCATACAGATGACTGCAGTTTCTCCTAGCGCTTCTTAGTTCACATTACAGGTAGATTAAGACTCAGATTTCTAACTTTCAGGACCCATTTATTTTACAACACAGCTTAATATTGGTGGTGTTGACTTTGATTAGATCATGATTGATATGATTTTCCATTACAAAGTTATAATTTTTCCTTTTCAACATTCTGTTTGTTAGAAGGGAATCACTAAGTGTAGCTCACATTCAAGAAGAAGGGGATTAAGCTTCACCATCAAGGAGGAACAGAAGGAAAGATATCAAAGATTTTATGGTGATATGTTAGAATGACCACAGTAATTAATGTATTTTGGGAAAGATACTTTGAAGCCATGAAAATTATCCAAAAGTTTAGCCTACTAATTTTTAGCATTCATTGGTGAGTCTCACTATGCAGTGGGAGTCTAATGGTGATTTTCGATTATACTTTCTTCATTTCTTCTGCAGTTATTAATTTCAGTTCTTCTGTAAGGAGGGCTTATCCCTTTATTTCTATGTATTTATTCAAAAATTTATTTGTGCCAGTAGACTCATGCATACTTATTGTGCCCTTTCAGCTATAAACCAGTGATATGGTTATTTATTATTCAATACTTTTTTCAATTATTCCAGATTAACCATTAGGAACAATGAAGTTGACTCCTTTGATCTTTCCATATAGTTCCACTCCTCCTGCTCCCTGCCACCCCTTTTTGAGCTCTTCCCTTTTACCTGGTACTACAAGATGCTTCAGGCTCATCTTGTATTACTCTTGACTCCAGCAGTAGAATCAGCTGTTTCTCCGAGTTCCTTTTATTGAAGAATGATAGCAAAAATAATGGTTAAAAAATAAATAAATAAATATTTTTTAGAAAATATTTTTGTTACAGAAATATTTGATTTTTTTATATAATCAATTTTATTCATTTCTTGGTTTCTGCCTTTGGCTTAATACTTAGGCTTCCCTGGTGTCTTAGTTGGTAAAGAATCTGCCTACAATGTAGGAGATCCATAGTTAGACATTCATCAACTCATTATATATAGTCACCAATGTATCTTTCAGTAACATATTAATCATTTTACAGAACTCTAATGTTAACTAATAAGAAATCTAAGGTAATTCTTATTCTCCTGTTTCGTAGCTAGGGGAAATGACAAGTCATGATGGTTTTGACTTACCAGAAAATTAGCACATCTGTGTTATCGGGCATACCTCCAAACACTGTGTTTAATTGTAGCATCTCTGCAAAGAAAGTTTAAGGGTGAAATGGTGATAGGTATGTATATCTTCCAAATTGTACTTTATTTAAGATTTTTAAGAAAATTTATTGGCATAGGTCACCAATAAATCTGGTCATAGCCTGTTTTTAATAGTAATGGAGATCAGCCGTCTTGAGTCAAAGTGAAAAGCTTAGTAGCAAACTGCCTTTTCCTGGTGATGACAACATTATTTTAACCTTCTATTTTCTGCTATATTGTTGCTTATGAGAAAGTCCTGGAATTATATTAATGAATTAGTAGATATAGTGTAAAAGGACATTGCATTTATGCAGCGTTTGCTTGGGGTTGAGTGTGGTTCAGGGCAAAAGGTAGTGTATGTTGGAGGTGGAGGGCAGATAACAAAGTGGAAGAGGAGGTGACTCCGTCGGCCAATAAATTTCTCTGAGATTTTTCTAATCAGATGGTCTCTATTTATGACGTGTAATTAAGCCCATACAAAATAAATAGTGCAAGTACTAAAGAATTGTGCTGCATATTCTAAGACCACCAATCCCTTCAGCATTGGGATACTAAGAATTATCAAGGTAATTATACATTTTATAACATTTTCTAAAAAAGTATAAGAAAAGATAAATAAAGTTTTCTTTGATGATTTATGGTACTATCTTCCCAGGTATTCTAAATTGTAACCAGAAGGATTACCATTTAAGAGATCCTATGTTCTATTATCAGTTAATTTTCTTAAAATTTATGTATATTTATATATACTAATATAAAATATTATATATATATATATACTATATATAACTATATATATATAGTATATAACATATACTATATTAAGCTTATTTAATATATAATTAGCATCACAAAATATAATTATATAATGCCAGTTAAACTTAACAGTATATAAAACATGTATACACTACACATAAATACATGCATATACGTATATGCACCCATATACATACAGATAACATACAAGTATATATAATAAGTATATATATGTATATATACACAGAGAGAGAAGAGCTCACTGTACTCATTTTTCTGTTACTTCATTTGCCTCAGTACTATGGAATCTTAGAGACACTTCCCGATTAATATGTTAATATCTGTAGTGTAGTACTTATTGTTTTTTAAATGCCACAGTTAAACATTTCTCTGGTTTTTGACTTTGGATTTCCTCTAAACTTTCACTTTCAAAACAATGCTGTTATAAGCCTATTTTGAATGTGACTCTTTGCATTTGTAGCACTTTCTCTAAGCTTCTCAATAACTATTGCAATTGTATAGCCTAAAGAAAGTATACTTAAACTTAATAGACACAACAGTATTATCTCCATAATGGTTTAAAAGTTCTCCCTTCTAGGTTACCAAAACTTAAAATTGTCAAACCTTCAAACTTTGGCTAAACTTTTCCTTATTAGAAGAATTATAGCTCATTATTTTATTTTTCATTTGCAGAATTCTTCTCTGATTAAGCACTTTTCATACATTTAGCATGTTTAGAAGACATTTGTATTTTCTTCATTTGGAATTGCCTGTCTATATCCTTTCCTTGCTTTTTTTCTTTTTTTCCTATTGGGTTGTTTGTATTTATAATAATTTCTAATATATGTAAGGAATATTAATATTGAAGTTTCTTCTCAGTCACTTATCTTTATGGTACTTTTCAACATGTTGGAGTTCTACTTGTATAATCTAATGTGTTAACCCTTTTGTTAATGCCTGTATGTGTTTTATGGCTATTCTGTTTCCATAATCTATTTGTCTTCTGTTGTTCCAATACTACAATGTTTTAAAAACTTAAGATTTATAGTATATTTTAATATCTACTAGAGTAAATACATTATCTTTGTTCTTTTCAGTTCAGTTCAGTTGCTCAGTCGTGTTCGACTCTTTGTGACCCCATGGACTGCAACATGCCAGGCCTTCCTGTCCATCACTAACTCCCAGAGCTTGCTTAAACTTATGTCCATCAAGTTGATGATGTCATCCAACCATGTCATCCTCTGTCGTCCCCTTCTCCTCCTGCCTTCAATCTTTCCCAGCATCAGGGTCTTTTCCAATGAATCATTTCTTCACATTAGCTGGCCAAAGTATTGGAGCTTCAGCTTCAGCATCAGTCCATCTGACGAATATTTAAGGTTGATCTTTAGGATTGACTGGTTTGATCTCTTTGATGTTCAAGGGACTTGCAAGAGTCTTCTCCAATACCACAGTTCAAAAGCATCAATTTTTTTGTGCTCAGCTTTCTTTATGGTCCAACTCACCATCCATACATGACGACTGGAAAAACCATACCATAGCTTTGACTAGACGGACCTTTGTCAGTAAAGTAAGGTCTCTGCTTTTTAATATACTGTTAGTTTTGTCATAGTTCTTGATTTGCCATATCTTGTCATAGTTCTTTACAGTTAAAAAAGTCATTTACTTACTTTCAACGTTCCTTGTTTTTTAATGAGTGCATTTAAGATAGTATATTTGTGTTGCTGTAACTGTATCACATTGGTTTTGACATGTAGAATTGCACTGCAATTCCCACTTGACTGTTACCTGGAAATGGTGGGAAGTACAAAATAACTCCAATTACAGTAACTAACTATGCCGTTGGTTGGCTCTGCATCTCTTTCTGTTTTCAGCTTTCCTGAGTCATCTGACATGAGTAGTCCTGAGGCTCTTGCCTCTATCTTCTGTGACAGAGCTTTTCTGTGAGTTTCTTAGGTGAAGATTTTATCTTCTATTTCTGTTCTTTTAGGAGGATTATTTGTAATTTATGACCCAATAACAGTTCGTTTTGTTTGTTTGATTTTTAAGCATATTGTGTGTGTGGTATGTATATGTGTGTATATGTGAGTATTTCATGGTAGGAAGATTTGATGCTTGTACTCAGCCTGCCATCTTGAAACTGAAGTCCCTATCTCTTAAAAGTCAGGAATAAAGTGTACATGGGATTCTGTGGATGTCAAATATGAGTTATGAGTTAGTTCCTCTTATTTCTCTTATTCATTGTGAATGGTTTTTAATATTTATTATTTTATTTTTATTTGGCTACACTAGGTCTTAGTTGAGGCATGTGGGATCTTTTTTTTATTTTTTTATTGAAGGATAATAATTTACAGAATTTTGTTGTCTTCTGTCAAACATCAACACGAGTCAGCCATAGTTGTAAATATGGCCTCTCCCTCTAGAACCTCCCTCCCATCTCCCTCCCCATCCCACCCCTCTAGGTTGATACAGAGCTCCTGTTTGAGTTTCCTGAGACATACAGCAAATTCCCATTGGCTACATATTTTACATATGGTAACATAAGTTTCCACATTACTCTCTCCATACATCTCACCCTCTCCTTCTCTCTCCCCATATCCATAAGTCTGTTTTCTATGTCTGTTTCTCTATTGCTGCCTTACAAATAAATTCATCAGTACCACTTTTCTAGATTCCATATATATGTGTTAGTATATGATATTTATCTTTCTCTTTCTGACTAACTTTACTCTGTATAATAGGTTCTAGGTTCATCCACCTCATTACAATGGACTCAAATGTGTTCCTTTTTATGGCTAAGTAATATTCCATTATGTATATGTACCACAACTTTATCCATTCATCTGTCAATGGACATCTAAGTTGCTTCCATGTTCTAGCTATTGTAAACAGTGCTGCAATGAATATTGGGGTACATGTGTCTTTTTCAATTTTGGTTTCCTCAGGGTATATGCCTAGGAGTTGGATTGCTGGGTCATGTGGTGGTTTTATTCCTAGTTTTTTTTTTTTTTTTTTTCAGGAATCTCCATACTGTCTTCTATAGTGGCTGTATCAATTTACATTCCCACCAACAGTGCAAGAGAGTTCCCTTTTCTCCACACCCTCTCCAGCATCTACTGTTTGTAGAACTTTTGGTGATGACCATGCTGACCAGTGTGAGGTGATATCTCATTGTAGTTTTGATTTGCATTTCTCTAATAACAAGCAATGTTGAGTGTCTTTTCATTTACTTGTTAGCCATCTGTATGTCTTTTTTTGGAGAAGTGTTTGTTTAGATCTTTTCCCCACTTTTTGATTGGGTATTTGTTTTTCTGGTATTGGGTTGTATGAGCTGCTTGTGTATTTTGGAAATTAATCCTTTGACAGTTGTTTCATTTGCTATTATTTTCTCCCATTCTGAGAGTTGTCTTTTCACCTTGTTAATAGTTTCCTTTGCTGTGCAAAAGCTTTTAGCTTAATTATGTCCCACTTGTTTATTTTTGTTTTTATTTCCATTACTCTGGGAGGTGGGTCATAGAGGATCTTGCTTTGATATATGTCATCATGTGTTCTGCCTATGTTTTCCTCTAGGAGTTTTACAGCTGCTGTTCTTACATTTAGGTCTTTAATCCATTTTGTGTTTATCTTTGTGTGTGGTGTTGGAAGTGTTCTAATTTAATTCTTATACATGTAGCTGTCCAGTTTTCCCAGCACCACTTATTGAAGAGACTATCTTTGACCCATTGTACATGGACAGATTCTTAGAAAAGTTCAATCTTCCGAGACTGAATGAGGAAGAAATAGAAATTATTAACAACCCAATTACAAGCACTGAAATTTAAACTGTGATAAAAAATCTTCCCAAAAACAAAAGCCCAGGATCAGATGGCTTCACAGGTGAATTCTATCAAACATTTAGAGAAGAGCTAATACTCATGTTTCTAAAACTCCTTCAAAAAGTTGCAGAGGAAGCAACTCTTCCAAACTCATTCTACGAGGCCACCATCACCCTGATAACAAAACCAGGCAAAGACAACACACAAAAAAAGAAAACTACAGACCAATATCACTGATGAACATAGATGCAAAATCCTCAACAAAATTCTAGTAAACAGAATTCAACAACACATTAAAAATTTCATACACCACGATCAAGTTGTATTTATTCCAGGGAATGCAAGGATTCTTCAGTGTTTGCAAATCAATCAATGTGATACACCATATTAATAAATTGAAAGATAAATCCATATGATAATCTCAACATATGCAGAAAAGGCCTTTGACAAAATTCAGCACCCATTTATGATTCAGTTCAGTTCAGTTCAGTCCTCAGTCGTGTCTGACTCTTTGCAACCCCATCAATCTCAGCACACCAGGCCTCCCTGTCCATCACCAACTTCCAGAGTCCACCCAAACCCATGTCCATTGAGTCAGTGATGCCATCCAGCCATCTCATCCTCTGTTGTCCCCTTCTCCTCCTGCCCCCAATCCCTCCCAGCATCAGAGTCTTTTCCGATGAGTCAACTCTTTGCATGAAGTGGCCAAAGTACTGGAGTTTCAGCTTTAGCATCAGTCCTTCCAAAGAACACCCAGGACTGATCTCTTTTAGAATGGACTGGTTGGGCCATTTATGATTAAAACTCTTCAAATCATGGGCATAGAAGGAACATACCTCAACACAGTAAAGACCATATATGATAATCCCACATCAAAAATTATTTTCAGTGGTGAAAAATGGAAAAGCATTCCCCCTAAGATCAGGATCAAGACAAGGGTGTGCACTCCCACAACTATTATGCAACATAGTTTTGGAAGTCCTAGCTACAACAATCAGAGAAGAAAAAGAAATAAAAGGAATCTGGATCAGAAAAGAAGTAAAGCTCTCACTGTTTGCAAGTGACATGGTACTAGACATAGAAAACCCTAAAGATACTATCAGAAAATTATTAGAGCTAATCAGTGAATTTAGCAAAGTCACAGGATACAAAATCAATACACAGAAATCACTTTCATTCCTATATACTAAAAGTGAAAAATCAGAAAGAAATTAAGAAATCAATCCCATTCATCATTGCACTAGAAAGAATAAAATATCTAGGAATAATCCTATCTAAGAAGACAAAATATCTATATACAGAAAATTATAAGACACTGAGGAAAAAAATCAAAGATGATATAAACAGATGGAGAGATATTCCATGTTCCTGGATAGGAAAAATCAATATTGTGAAAATGACTATACTACCAAATGCAACCTACAGATTCAGTGAGATCCCTATCAAATTGCCAGTAGCATTTTTCATAAAACTAGGGAAAAAAATTTCACAATTCATATGGGAACACAAAAGACCACAAATAGTCAAAGCAGTCTTGAGAAAGAAGAATGAAGCTGGAGGAATCAACCTTCCTGACTACAGATTATACTACAAAGCTACAGTCATCAAGGCAGTGTAGTACTGGCACAAAAACAGAAATATAGACCAATGGAACAAGATAGCCCAGAGACAAACCCACGTCCCTATGGGTACCTTATTTTTGACAAAGGAGGCATGCAGAATCTTTAGTTGCATCATGCAAACTCCTAGTTGTGGCATGTGGAATCTTGTTCCCTAACCAGGGATCAGACCTGGGATCCCTGCATTGGGAGTGCAGAATCTTAGCCACTGGGGTACCAGGGAACTCCCTGAACTGATTTTCCTTGTTTTTTTTTTTTTGTATGCATCTTAAGATACTTTTGGACTGTCCATTCTGAAGGAAATCAGCCCTGGGATTTCTTTGGAAAGAATGATGCTAAAGCTGAAACTCCAGTACTTGGGCCACCTCATGCGAAGAGTTGACTCAGTGGAAAAGACTCTGATGCTGGGAGGGATTTGGGGCAGGAGGAGAAGGGGACGACAGAGGATTAGATGGCTGGATGGCATCACTGACTCGATGGATGTGAGTCTCAGTGAGCTCCGGGAGTTGGTGATGGACAGGGAGGACTGGCGTGCTGCAATTCATGGGGTTGCAAAGAGTCAGACATGACTGAGCAACTGAACTGAACTGAACTGATGCCTTTTCATGAACTGACACCATGAATGAACTTGGGTATATTTCACACTGCTACTCCAAGCCAAAGGCTTGGATTCTCTTGGGTCATTTATATTAATCTTGAGAGTTGGTCTTCCTTTTCTGGTGGTGAATCATCCAAACATTTCCCAATTTTGCCTCACCTGAAATGTATTTTGCTGTAAGTCCTTGAAACCTTAGTTTCTAGAGTTGATATAGATGTTCCTCTTTAAATATATCTTGGGGAATTTAATGACAGAAAAGATTTAAATACAACAAAAGAAACAAAAATATAAACTAGACATCCCAATAGTATTTTAGTAAAACCAATTCAACCTGATTAACCTCTTTGACTCCAAAAGTCAGTAGTGAAACCAAGAAGAATTTAACCCAAAGAACAAAGAAAAGAATACAGTATTGAAAAATAAAGCTCAGGAGAACTAACATAATTTTCTTCCTTGTAAAAAAAAAATTAACCTGAAAAATGAGGGTCTTTTTTTAAAAGCAATTTCTGTGTTCTGTGTACCATATTGATGAGATTATATGATAAACTCTCTCCAGCTTTAGGTCTAACATTCAAGAGTTTGTATATAGAAGATGTTTGTATATATGCATTTTGACCTGAAAAAGTTCTGTAAATTCATTTAAGCAATGAGATGACCAGAGGAAAACTTCATTTCATGATCTTGCAGGAGATGTTTTAAATAGTTCTGTTATTGTCAGTTCAACCTATAACAGCTCATCTGTGAACATTGCAATGCCTCAGAGCCATTCTGGGTTCTGAAGTTTGATAAATACAGCCTCCTGATAATCACAATGTCAGGAATTCGTTTTGCTTCAGCTATGTACGTACTCTGACAGATCATTTTGTGGGTATAAGTACATAGAGCATGGATAAGCTCAGAGGCACCTCAAATATGCACTTATTTGTTTTTAGTTCCTCATGTAGATCTGATTAAGAGCAGATGAGGGCATCCTAAAATAGTCTGTGATCTTGCTACTCAAATTGTGATCAAAGAGCAAAAGACTGGCATCATCTGGAGTCTTCTTAGGAAAGTGAATCCCTCCCCAGATCAACTGAGTAAAAATTGGTGTATTAATACGATCTCCAGGTGATGTGTATGAATATTACAGTTTAAAAACCACTGCCCAGGTAACTTATTCAGATTCTCCCCTACTGTTGAAAATGCAAGGATACAGTGAACAATAAGAAGTCTGATATTTTCTCTCTCAATCTCTTCCAACTGTATACTCCCAGTAATTCTGAAAATGTGGATTAGCCTTTCAACCTGACCATTACTGAAAAGATAATCTCATTCCTGCATCCTTTCTGTTTTTTCAAGGTGGAGACAGACCTGTTCTCATTACTCTTGATGAGGTCTTTTTTATCTCTAACACTTGCTAATAACAGGAGCTTCTTACTTTTAAGATTACTTTTCACACAGCTAGTAGACAGACATCTGAAATGAAAACCCATTTCTGTCACACTTCCACTATTATTCCATAATGTCTCTATAACTTTCATGATGAAAAGACAAATTCTTGGTGTGTTTTCTAAGGACTTTTATCGCCTCCCTAGCCTGTGAATTATAACCAAACTGAGTATAGCAACTGCTACTGGTGCTCCCCTATATCCTCTCAGCCTACCTGAGTGCACCTCTTAGCACTCTGTTGAAATCTTTCTCCTTCCATCTCCTGGGCCACTCTTCTCTGCCTGAAGACTTTCCCTTCAAGATCAGAGCTTGGGGTGCCTCACCAGGTACAGCATGAAAATGCTAAGATTTAGCCCTCTCCCCCACCCCGGGCCACTCTCAAACAATTGGGGGCTTGACCTCATAGATAAATATCTCAGCCTCACTATTCTCTTAAGGGGAAATCCTTAGATTGTTTTCTGATGGTTTCTCCAAGCTTCTCTGGTGGAACTGAAGTTCAGTTGCTCAAATTGTTGGCACAGTAACATGTTTTGTTTTCATTTTTCTCTCTTTTCAATCGCCTACTCCTCTCACTTGCTTCTTGGAATCACCTTACAAAATAACTTGAACCTCAGTGCTTCCCTCAGGGCCTGCTTTCTGAGGAAACTGAAGCAAAGATAGTACTGATTGTGACCCCTTAAAGCAGATTCTCAGCACTGGATTCTGAAAAGGGATCACTTACCAGTGAAATAGAAACAGGGGCCACTTTGGCAGTGGTGAGTAGGGTGGTGATGACATTTGGCAGTGGAGTAAATGGGGACCAGGTGGAGGTGGAAAGGCAAGCACTGGCTTATGCAAGAGTTCCAGCACTTGGAACACATGAAGTCAAGAGTGATGAAAAGGATAGTGGCTGGCATGTGTTAAGCACTCTTGGGATCCTTGAAGGAGAAGAATATAAGGCTTACATTAGCAAGCTATCTTTACAGAGCATTCTGTGAAATCCAGAAAGCCTCAATGCCAGCATTTGAATTTCATATAATTTTTTATGTGTCACAAAGTATTGTTTTTCCTCATCTCCCCCTCCAACTGTTTTTAAAAGTATAAAAATTACTCAACTCACAGGTCACACAAAAATAGGAACTGGACCAAATTTGACCCTCAGGCCTTAGTGTTTTTCCCCCTTTCTAATGATTTTGCAGAAATATTGCTTTATCAGAAGTCAGGATACTTTAGTGCTCACACCCAAGTTGCATGACTGATTCACTCAGATAACATATGGAGTTAAGGTCCATATGAATTTCTAGTGTGCACCCAATAATCACATATTGTTTGTATACTTATCTGTTTTCACTTGAGCAGAGGGTCTTAATCTTTAAGAGAAAGAAAGTACCAGAGACTTCACCAGTCACTCCAAAAGGAATAGGGGAGTAGACTCCATATAAACAGTGGCAGTCTTGCTGTACTAAAGAGGAGAGGTGGAAGTCTGGGGCAAAAAAAGCAGTTGAAACTTAAGTCCAAAAGAGAGAGAATCACATGGACTTTAACCTCAAAATCTGTAGTCAGGTTCCTCTAAAGTCATTGGCTTTTAAGATACACACATGCAAGAAAAGATTCTAAGAAACCCAGAAGAATCTGAGCAGCGATTTCAGCATGTCCCAGTACGAGCATGGCAAAAGTCGAAGTTCAGACTTTGCAAAGTAAAAGAGGCTGTATTGTACCCTGAGTTTTCCACTGAGACCTCCATCATGGCCAAGACTGAGGAAAAATGAAATAGTTGAGTTCAGTTCAGTCACTCAGTCATGTCCAACTCTTTGTGACCCCATGGACTGCAGCACGCCAGGACTCCCTGTCCATCACCAACTCCCGGAGTTTACTCAAACTCATGTCCATTGAATCGATGATGGCATCCAACCCTCTCATCCTCTGTTGGCCCCTTCTTCTCCTGCCTTCAATCTTTCCCAGAATCAAGGTATTTTCCAATGAGTCTGTTCTTCGCATCAGGTGGCCAAAGTATTGGAGTTTCAGCATCAGTCTTTCCAAGGAATATTCAGGACTTATTTCCTTTAGGATGGACTGCTTGGATCTCCTTGCAGACCAAGGGACTCTCAAGAGTCTTCTCCAACACCACAGTTCAAAAGCATCAATTCTTCTGTGCTCAGCTTTCTTTATAGTCCAACTCTCACATCCATACATGACTACTGGAAAAACCATAGCCTTGACTAGATGGACCTTTGTTAGCAAAGTAATGTCTTGCTTTCTAATATGCTGTCTACGTTGGTCATAACTTTTCTCTCAAGAAGTAAGCGTTTTTTAATTTCATGGCTGCAATCACCATCTGCAGTGATTTTCAGATCAGATCAGATCAGTCGCTCAGTCGTGTCCTACTCTTTGCGACCCCGTGAATCGTAGCACGCCAGGCCTCCCTGTCCATCACCAACTCCCGGAGTTCACTGAGACTCACGTCCATCGAGTCAGTGATGCCATCCAGCCATCTCATCCTCTGTCGTCCCCTTCTCCTCTTGCCCCCAATCCCTCCCAGCATCAGAGTCTTTTCCAATGAGTCAACTCTTCGCATGAGGTTGCCAAAGTACTGGAATGTCAGCTTTAGCATCATTTTGGAGCCCCCCAAAAATAAAGTCAGCCACTGTTTCCCCATCTATTTGCCATGAAATGATTGGACCAGATGCCATGATCTTAGTTTTCTGAATGTTTAGCATTAAGCCAACTTTTTCACTCTCCTCTTTCACTTTCATCAAGAGGCTCTTTAGTTCCTCTTTGCTTTCTGCCATAAGGGTGGTTGTCGGGAGCCAGCATGAGGAACTCCACCCATGGCAAAGGTCATGAGGAAGGAGGCTCGGCATATGCAAAGGTGGGATTGAGCCTCAGGAGTTCCCCTGGAAATTTTTGACCATTTACTCCCAAAACCAGAGTCTGCCTACTTTACTGTTTTGTGTTCTCACTTACACCTCTGACTTTTCGGGGGGCTGTCTTGGGCGTGATAAGAGTGTTTTAGTTCACAACCGTGAGAGGCATGAGATGTTCTAAACTGTCTGAATACAGATTTTTTTGAGCAGTTAAAAGATTGACTAGAAATTGTATTGGTGAAGGGTTTTTCACTTGTTGGGCCAATGTTTGTTGTTTTATATCTCTTACCTGTTGTGTTTTTGGTAGTGTATTGATTAACATAATTGGTGTAAGTAGTAGCTTTAATGTTTGTAACCTTGGACTCTTGAGTTAATTCCTTTTCTTGTTATAGCCCACCACACCTTTGCCCTATAGGAATGCAACTTTATTTAATGCTTTTGGAGGGTGGCGCCTGACTAATCACCTTTAGGAAAAAATAAGTTTTCTGAAGAAAGGGTCTTAAAATGTTAACAGGCCTCCGGGCCAAAAGATGATACAAATCACCTAAACTTTTACATATGATAAGTTTACAAGAAAAAAGCCTGGCTTATTACATGACTCTACTCCTTTTTCTATTATCTTCTATATATAACTTAAGGTACAAAAACTACTTTAAAAAATAAAGTGTGGGCCTTGTTCACCAAAGCTTGGTCTCCCTATGTCGTTTTTTTTTGTTGTTGTTGTTGTTGTTTTTCACCTTTTGGCTAAACTATTTAGCCTCTTTTTTCTACTGAATTTTTTCACTGAGCTATCTTTATTTAACCACTCTTTATATCTTTAATTAACGTTTAATTAAACAACTGTTTTTTGATCTTCGCCGACACTGGCAAGTGGCACCTGGAACAGGCTAATTCCGGAACATCAAACATTAAAAATCCAAATTCAAAAATTAAAAGAAGGGGAGTTTAAGTATAGTTTTCCCCATCAAATCTTGCAACATGCTCTTTTCGTAATAAATATTTTAAATACTGATTCAGCTGAAACTACTGCAATGCTTCACCATTGGTGCCCAGAGCAATTGAATGCAAAACCATTAGTTAAATGGAAGGACTTCCTCTCAGGGCAATGGAAGGGTCCGGACCGATTATTAACTAGTGGTCGAAGATGTGCTTGTATTTTTCCACAGGATGCAGATTCTCCAATTTAGATCTGGGACAGGCTGATTCACCATGTTGCAGTCCCTCAGACATCCTGTTCCCCCATTGCTTCGATCACAAAAGAGGAGCCCGCCAGAAGGGGAGGCAAGATAAAAATCGAGATCCTGGTGAGACTCACGGAGCTGCTGCAGCGTGAACTCCAACTAGAAACTAATTCTACTTATTCTGTTTTGGCTTGTCTACCCTCTCCTTATGTTTTTCTCTTTACCAACGATTCTGGAAAACCTAATGTACATACGACTTTCACTGGTAGACCTAATGTAGTGACTTGTGAACAATGCATGCTCTCATCTTATTTAAGCCCTCAATATAATGTTTGCTCCTTTATAGTGTTACAACGTCCACCTTATCTTATGATGTAACCACTTATTGATATGATAATTTTGATCTTGCTGTATTACAACAACTACAGGATTTAATGTGATCACGATGGTTTGTGGGCTTGCTTATCCTGGGAATAGTAGCTTTAATAGCAGCAATTGCTTCTGTTACTGTGACAGCAATATCATTGACTCAACAAGTACATACTACCCAATATGTTGATACCATGTCAAAAAATGTCTCTTTAACTCTAACAACACAGGAAGCTATAGATAGGAAATTAGAAATGAGAGTAGATGCCTTAGAAGAGGCAATAATGCATATTGAGACTGAGTTACAGGCTTTAAAAGTGAAGATGGCTCTGTCATGCCATGCTGATTACCGGTGGATATGTGTGACATCTTTAAAGGTAAATGAGACAGATTATAAATGAAAAAAAATTAACAGCTCTGACATTGGCCTGGACTTAGGAAAACTTCATAATCAAATACAGACCTTGGAACACTCTTGACTGGATTTTACCACCGCTGGAGCAGCTAATGACTTTTTTCACACCTTCTCTAACTTTATTTCTGGAAAAAAAAATTCTGTCTAATCTTCTCATAATCATTCTTCCTTGTATTGTCAAGATTCTTCGACAGAACATTCAAAAGGTCATGACTGAGCTGCATCTGGCTATTTTAAGAAATAAAAAAGGGGGAGATGCCGGGAGCCAGCGTGAGGAACTCCGCCCATGGCAAAGGTCATGAAGAAGGAGGCTCGGCATACGCAAAGGTGGGATCGAGCCTCAGGAGTCCCCCTGGAAATTCTCGACCATCTACCCCCAAAACCAGAGTCTGCCTACTTTACTGCTTTGTGCTCTCACCTACACCTCTGACTATGGGGGGCTGTCCTGGGCATGATAAGAGTGTTTTAGTTCACAACTGTGAGAAGCATGAGATGTTCTAAACCGACTGAATACAGATTCCTTTGAGCAGTTAAAAGATTGACTAGAAATTGTATTGGTGAAGGGTTTTTCACTTTTTGGGCCAATGTTTGTTGCTAAGTCCCCATATCCCTTACCTGCTGTGTCCCTGGCAGTGTATTGATTAATATAATTGGTGTAAGTAGTAGCTTTAATGTTTGTAACCTTGGACCCTTGAGTTAATTCTTTTTCTTGTTATAGCCCACCACACCTTTGCCCTATAGGAATGTAACTTTATCTAATGCTTTTGGAGGGTGGCACCTGACTAATCACCTTTAGAAAAAAATAAGTTTTCTGAAGAAAGGGTCTTAAAATGTTAACAGGCCTCCAGGCCAAAAGATGATACAAATCACCTAAACTTTTACATATGATAAGTTTACAAGAAAAAAGCCTGGCTTACTACATGACTCTGACCTTGAGGTCAGAACCTATGTCTTACTCATCTTTGTATCCACAAAACAAAATAAGCATGCCTTGTATGTTTGTGGAACTAATGATCATGTGCATTGTTAGACGAAATAGTAGTCAAGAATATGCACAAGCTTAAGATACTTTTAGCAGGACACTGATGTTGAACTGTGGTTTAAATCATTTTGAGGGGTCTCCACAATCTAATAGTAACAATACCCAAATCAGATGGCTTCTTGACTATGAACCTTGGTGAGTTCACAGAGACATAAAAATATAAATGGCATTTGCTATATAGTTCTTGCCCAGTTTCTCAATAGCATAGTTTTACAGGCCATAAGGGTAGCTTTCCAGCTGATCCTTTTATGTGAATCATTCTTTTTTTTTTTTTTTTTTGCATACAAAATGGCAACATAGTGTGTTAAACACTTTCTGCAGTAAGAGAAATTTTCACTTCAAAAAACATCTAAAAATTACACAGGTAACAAAGACTTACCACTTGTATTGGAATCTAAAGTTTCTCAGTTCAGTTCAGTCGCTCAGTTGTGTCTGACTCTTTGTGACCCCATGAACTGCAGCACGCCAGGCCTCCCTGTTCATCACCAACTCCCAGAGTCCACCCAAACCCATGTCCATTAAGTCAGTGATGCCATCCAACCATCTCATCCTCTGTCATCCCCTTCTCCTCCTGCTATCAATCTTTCCCAGCATCAGGGTCTTTTCCAATGAGTCAGCTCTTTGTATCAGGTGGCCAAAGTATTGGAGTTTCAGCTTCAACATCAGTCCTACCAACGAACACCCAGACTGATCTCCTTTAGTATGGACTGGTTGGATCTCCTTGCAGTCCAAGGGACTCTCAAGAGTCTTCTCCAACACCACAGTTCAAAAGCATCAATTATTTGATGCTCAGCTTTCTTTATAGTCCAACTCTCACATTCATACATGACCACTGGAAAAACCATACCTTGACTAGATGGACCTTTGTTGCAAAGTAATGTCTCTGCTTTTGAATATGCTGTCTAGGTTGGTCACAACTTTCCTTTCAAGGAGTAAGTTTCTCACTGGCACTCAAATTGAGACATGGGCTTACCCAAGGTGCTGTTCATTTGATCAGCAAAAAAAAAAAAAAGACAAAAAAATTGAGAGGATGAATTAAGCGCCAAAGTGCACGAAAGTACCATATGACATAGGGTAGCTATATTAGATATTGTTTCCTTAGACTTTTAACAGCAACATAAGCTTTTAGAAAATGATTAATATTGAACAGAGAAACAAATCAAGATAGAGTATCAATTTAATTAAGACTCAGAATTTTCTTAGGAGGGTATCACAATATAGATAACTTTTATTATAAAGCTTTAATTTTTATTATAAAGCTTAAAATTACATATTAGATAATTTAATAAAATTTTAATGAGCACCTAGTGTGAGTCAGGTATGGTAATAGGTATTCAATGTGGAAAAATCAGACAATGCAGACAACACAATAGACAAATTATATCATTAATAGATACCACTGTTCAAAATATTCTCTCTCTCTGTTTCTGTCTTACATACACACATATATTTCTCAACACCCCAAATAAAGCAATTCTATTTGTCTGCCTGTTGCCATAAGGCAGCTATAACTTTATATAAGGGAGTTTTCTTAATTTGTTTAAAGGACAATTTATCCTGACTGATGTGGATACACACACATACACACACACCAGTTTTGGAAGTTCCTTTTGGTTGTCCATTTCTCACTCACCTAGGAGTCTTAACATCCCTGGTGCTGTGGCAAACTAATTTGTTAGCTTGAAGCACTGTTCAGTCTCAGACCCTACAGTTCTTGGCATTTTTCTTTTCACTTTTGGCCATTGTACAATATCCTGTGAAATTGTGAGAGCAGGCTGTAGCAAGCACTTGACGATCATGAAGATTCAAATCCGAGGACAAAAAAGTCAACACATGTGTGGGCAGAGAAAAAAAAAAAAATATATATATATATATATATACACACACATATGGAGAGAACCTGGGTTACTGAAGATAAATCTATGATAACAACTTTTATTCTACTCTAGATTCATTTTAGTTAAAATGATATATTTTGCCTGTTTTTAAAATCAAGTACAATTTTCTGTTAACTGTGACAAAAGCATTTACTCTAAATCATCAAGGGATGTAGAACAATTTTAAAGTCCTAGTTACTGCCAACGAACACAATAACATCCAACATTATTAGCAACATACATTAAAGTTTAGTAATAAGTATTTGAAAAGTGAAAGTGGAAGTGTTAGTCACTCAATCGTGTCCTACTCTGCGACCCCATTGACTATAGCCCACCAGGCTCCTCTGTCCATGGAATTCTCCAGGAAAGAATGCTGGAGTGGGTTGCCATTCCCTTCTCTGAGGGATCTTCCCAACCCAGGGATTGAACCCTGATCTCCTGCATTACAGGCAGATTCTTTACCATCTGAGTCACAAGGGAAGCCCTATAATATTTGGGGTACATTTAAAAATTTAATTCTTAAGCAACATTTATGCATGGTTGTTACTATTATTTTAAGCACAGAGAATCTGAGCCTCCAGAGTTTAAGGAATAAGCCTAAAATAATTCAGATAATAGATGACAGAAAGTGAAAGTGAAAGTCCGATTCTTTGTGACCCCCTGGACTATACAGTCTAGGGAATTCTCCAAGCCAGAATACTGGAGTGGGTAGCCTTTCCCTTCTCCTGGGGATCTTTCCAACCCATGGCTCAAACCCAGGTCTCCCACATTGCAGGCAGATTCTTTACCAGCTGAGCCACAAGGGAAGCCCAAGAATACTGAAGTGGGTAGTCTATCCCTTCTCCAGCAAGTCTTCCTGACCCAGGAATTGAACCTGGGTCTCCTGCATTGCTGGCAGATTCTTTACCAACTAAGCTATCAGGGAAGCCCAGATGACAGGACTGAGATTCACGTACAGGTCCACATAGTAACAAGCCCATTTTGCTAACCCTGATACAGTGTCTCCCAAGTTGTTATGATGCTCAGCATTTGTCCCTTTGGTCCTTACTTTTGTGCTAAAGAGTTAACAATGGATTATTATTACATAAGTGGGGCATGAATTTGGACTAGTTATATAAGTCTCTGTGCAAATAAATGCCAGGAAACATTCTTCTTGAAAACAAACTTCTTAATTTGTCCCCAAACAATAATTTTAAATCAGAGGTCTGCTAGGTTTTCAGATCAGAACTGAAAATTACATGCTGACGAGCTATTACTGAAAGTGAATTTGTCCCACTTGTTGTGGACTAATTTCGTCAACATATATCATCCTTGTAATTGCAAAACATGTTGTAAGGATAGATAACCAAAAGAGAGATTAACATACCTCCAATCAATCTCTTGTTCAGTAGTTTATTGCTCAAAAATTGCTCCAACCTTCACCTAAACCTGAAACCACAGACAGAAACAATCCCCCAGGCAGTAGGATTCTAAGTTTTATGCTATCATAGGCCATGTTTAACTAGTTCAGATCACTATCACCTAGGCTAGTGTCTATTCTTAACTACTGACATGAAGAGTAAATTAACAAATAAAGTCCAAGGAATTAAAATACAGGTATATATGTACATATATACACATATAAATGTTATTGTTTAGCTGCTAAGTTGACTCAACTCTTTAGAAACCCCATGGACTATAGCCCGCCAGGCTCATCTGTCATGGGATTTCTCAGACAAGAATACTGGAGTAGGTTGCCATTTCTTTCTTCTGGGAATCTTCCCAACCCAGGAACTGAACCTGAGTCTCTAACACTGCAGGTGGATTCTTTACTACTGAACCACCAGGGGATTCCATATATATATATATATATTTCTCCCAAATATATAGAGCAACAGTGTTCTCTACATTTCTGTATTTAAAAACAAAATCTCATGAAACAGAACATTTCTTAGTGTATAACTTGCTTTTTGAACTGTAGTTGCTTATACTTAGTTACTTAATATGATACTGGATGATTTTTATTATAATTGAATGTAATATAATGATAACCCATCTAGCTTCTTAGGGTGGTTGAAAGAGGTAGAAATAAATATTAAGTGAAAATTTTAAAGTGTTGGAGAGTATGATTTGAAATAAAAAGATGAATAAATCATCCTAAAGATTTCTCTTCTCTGTCTGTAGTACCAGGAGTGGCATCAGAATATAACCTACTTCTTAACTGTAATATAGTTTTTAATATAAAAGTTAGTTATCATTCACTACCATGGCCCAGAAGAGAAAGATAATCCAAATACATTATCCATTGTAATATAGTTTTGACATGCATTTCCCTAGTGCAGTTGTTTTCCAGGGAACCTAATCCTAATTATTTAACACTTTAAAAGTCAATAAATTATTGGAGGGAAGCAAAAAGCCTGTTGGTGGGTGAAATTTCTCTGTGAAATGAAAGTCGTTTCATGAAGTGAGAAGTTACAACAAGGTATCATTTAATAATAGCAAGTAATATTTTTAAATTACTGTTTAGAAATGTATTGCCTGATATTAAAATGACTTTATATAAATGCTGTGTCCTCAATTTAAAAGGACATTGGTAAACCCCCTAGGACTAAACAGGCCTTTTCTCTATCTAATTAAATTAAGTGCAGAGTACAGTGCCTCTCTGCAAAGATTAACAAAATGCATTCCTTGTCAGTTTAAGTGTTGCCTGTGGCGGTATTTTTTTTTCTAATTTAATTAAAAGCTGTTCTTTTATGAAGAACCAAGCTTGCAGCATAATTCCTCTTACGTTTACATTTCTAAAAGTTGTGTGGTAGAAAGTAGAGAGTGAAGAGAAAGAAAAGACAAAGAGAGGAGAGGGGGCCAAATAAAGGTATACATTAGGAAGTTAACAATATTTCCTGGTTTTCAGGAAAACTTAAAAGTCAACATGACTGGAAATAAACCAGGTGTCTGGGAAGACAACAGTTTTCTCTGCGATGTGTTAGATCGTGTCTCCATCTCAAGCCCAGTCAGCAGCCTTGATAAGAATATTGTGCATCTGTAATGTAAGGAGGTAATTACACCACAGACTCCCACATATTCAGGTTCCACACAGTGGATTATTATTCACTCATAAGAAGTGAACCAGGTGGCACTGGTGGTAAAGAATCCACCTGCCAAAGAGGAGACACAGGAAAAGCAAGAGAAGTGAGTTTGATCCCTGAGTTGGGAAGATTGCCTAGAGGAGGAAATGGCAACCCACTCCAGTATTCTTGCCTGGAAAATTCTATGGGCAGAAGAGCCTGGCAGGCTACAATCCATGGGGTCACAAAGAGTCAAATACGACTGAGCAGACACTCACATATGCAAGAAGTGAAATCTCAAGTCACATAAAACATGAATGAACCTTAAATGCCTGTTAAGTGGAAGAAACCAGTCCAAGAATTTTGCATTGTTATATGTTGGTGGTAGTTGAGTTTTTACTATTGATTACAGATAAGCTAAGGGAGGAAGCTAGAATGATCCATGTGGTAATAAATTAGAGTTGGAGACATTAGTATGAATTCATAGTTAGCTTACAATAGATAGTTACAGATGGAAATATTTATCGATGCATGTATATACACTGGATAGTACACATAAATATGTCCTTGCTCTGTGTGGGAGGATCTAGAAACAACGACATCTTAGAAGCATCCATATCTTGTTTTCTGATTGTTGTTTAGTCACTAAGTCATGTCCAATTCTTTTGCTTCCCCATGGACTGTACCTCGCCAGACTTCTCTGTCCATGGGATTTCCCAGGCAAGAATACTGGAGTGGGTTGCTATTTCCTTCTCCATGGGATCTTCCTGACTCAGGGACTCATCCTGCATTTTCTGCTTGGCAGGAGGATTCTTTACTGCTGAGCCACCAGGAAAGCCCATATATCATTCCCCGACAAAAAGACCAGGGCTTCTTGGAAAATGTACTGATACCAGTACTGGGGGAAAAATATACAACGTGACCCTGGAGTATCTTGTAGTTGCATAAAGTAAGTAAGTGCATAAAGTATAAAGGATAAAGTAACTAAGAAAGAAATAACCAACAAACAATAGTGGAACATGTCAAAGGAGAAAGCTTCCAATGACCAAAGGTGGAACAAAATGAGCCAAAAAAAAAAAAAAGCAAATGAAATTGTATTGGGTTATATCCCAAAGTGTAAAATAAATATCCATGATGATTCCATGCTAACATAAATTATTGAGTAATTAGATAAGTGAAGGGGAAGTGAAAAATATTTTGTATAAGATAATTCCAAAGTATTTATGAGCTATTTCTCCCTCAAACAGGGGGAACACCCCTCCTCACTTTTTAAATATGGGTTTTCTACAGTGACTTCTTTCCTAGGGGAACTGGGTGGAAAGGGGGAAATGAATAACTTGACAATGGAGAAACCAGACAAAACCCACCTCACCAGAGGCTCAAAGTTGACTAACAGTTATAAGTCACATTATAGTATGTGTTCTTGATAAAATGTGGGGAAAACAGTACTTTGCCTTTGAGGTTTTCCTCACAAAAATAAATAAACTCAGTCTAATCACAAGAAATATATCAGACTAAGTTCCAATATTGAGAGACATTCTGTGTAAAACTGGATTTGTACTCAAAATTCTCAGGACTATAAAAAAACAGAACAAATTGAGAAACTCAAGAAGAGCCTAAGGAGGAATGACTCCTTAACAAAATATGGCATCCTGGATGGGATCCTAAAACATAAAGCCAAGGGAACTTGAATAAAGTACTGACTTTAATTAAAATAACCTATTACTATCAGTTCATTCAGTTCAGGTCAGTTGCTCAGTCATGTCCAACTCTTTGCGACCCTATGACTGCAGCATGCCAGGCTTCCTTGTCCACCACCAACTCCCAGAGCTTACTCAAGTTCATGTCCATCGAGTCAGTGATGCCATGCAACCATCTCAACCTCTGTCGTCCCCTTCTCCTCCCACATTCAATCTTCCCCAGCATCAGGGTCTTAAGTATTGGAGTTTCAGCTTCAGCATCAGTCCTTCCAATGAATATTCAGGACTGATTTCCTTTAGGATGGACTGATTGGATCTCCTTTTAGTCCAAGGGACTCTCAAGAGTCTTCTCCAATACCACAGATTCTTCGGTGCTCAGCTTTCTTTACAGTCCAACTCTCACATCCATACATGACTACTGGAAAAACCATAGCTTTGACTACATGGACCTTTGTTGGCAAAGTAACGTCTCTGCTTTCTAATATGCTGTCTAGGTTGGTCATAGCTTTTCTTTCCAGGAACAAGCATCTTTTAAGTTCATGGCTGCAGTCACCATCTGCAGTGATTTTGGAGCTCAAAAAAATAAAGTCTTTCCCTGTTTCCATTGTTTCCTCATCTATTTGCTATGAAGTGATGGGACTGGATGCCATGATCTTAGTTTTCTGAATGTTGAGTTTTAAGCCGACTTTTCACTCTCCTCTTTCACTTTCATCAAGAGGCTCTTTAGTTCCTCTTCACTTTCTGCCATAAGGGTGGTGTCATCTGCATATCTGAGGTTATTGATATTTCTCCTGGCAATCTTGATTCCAGCTTGTGCTTCATCCAGCCCGGCATTTCACATGATGTGTGAAATTTAACTTATACTCTGCATATAAGTACAATAAGCAGGGTGACAATATACAGCCTTGACGTACTCCTTTTCCTATTTGGAACCAGTCTGTTGTTCCATGTCCATTTCTAACTGTTGGTTCTTTACCTGCATACAGATTTCTCAGGAAGCAGGTCAGGTGGTCTGGTATTCCCATCTCTTTAAGAATTTTCCACAGTTTGTTGTGACCCACACAGTCAAAGACTTTGGCATATTCATTAAAGCAGAAGTAGATGCTTTTCTGGTTCATTAGTTGTAAGAAATATGCCTTACGAACACAATATGTTAATACACTGGATATGGGCATATGGGAACTCTACATACTAACTTCAAAACCTTTCTGACACTTGGGGCTTGTGCACTGGGATGACCCAGAGGAATGGTATGGGGAGGGAGGTGGGAGAGGGGTTCAGGATGGGGAACACGTGTATACCCGTGGCAGATGCATGTTGATGTATGGCAAAACCAATACAATATTGTAAAGTAAAATAATAATAATAATAATAAAATAATTAAAAAAACACCTTTCTGAATAACAAAAACTGTTCTAAAAATTTATTTTAAAAGGCAAAGTTAAAAAGAAAGGCAAATATTACTTAAAGATTAAGAGAAAAATTTTGGAAACAATTTCAGCAGTGATTTTAGCTTACAGATCTCTGTCATTTGGTAATCAAAAATCTGCTTGTTGGGAAGATGGAAAAAGTGAGGAGAAAACAGAAGGAAGAAAAGGCTTAATGGCATGATTTTCTTAATCCCACTCTTCTGACCCAGCTTTTGGTTCAAGGGTATAAATGAGTAACAGATGTGCGACTCGGATCTTTTCCAGCCTTAAGGAGAGCGTGGTGCTCAACAAAGATTCCAGACAGCAGTTCGTCCAGTCTGCCAAAAACGTCCACCAGGGACAGTCCAAACAGGAGAAGATCATTTCAACACACAACCAAATGGGGTGGTATAAGATAAAAGAAAGCCATGGCAAAGCTTAAATCAAGGGAATGAAAATTTCACCTTTTGGAGGCTAGTGTCATTACAGATAAGTCCTGCCTTTTCTTTAATGAGATCGTAATATGAGTCATCTGTCTATTGCGTATATTTTGAACTTCACAGGTCTAGTAAACTGGTATGGAGAATCCTTTACAGGAGGCTACAGGTTTTTGAATTTTAAAATGTTATTTTTTTATAAAACAAGAAAAAGCATGCACAAAATGAACATTTATCTGGTTGTTTTTTTTAAAGAGATGTTATGATGAATTTCTCCATGATGTTATTGTTTTGTAATGACAGCATTTTATTCTGTTTTGCTTCCACAGTTGCTTGCCATAATGATTTAAGAGAGGAAGGAGGTTAATGGAGTCATTTTGTAACAATAAGAACAAACTTGTGGAAGGTCATATCACCTCTTGATTCTTATTTCTCAGTATAGGACTCTTCCAGCAACAACCATATAGTTGCTGAAAGAGCTGGACTCGGTAGTTGAAAAAAAGTTACTTCCTACAAGTTATTGGATATGGTCTTGTACATAGAAATTGAGTAGCCTTTTGTTAAAATGGCTACTGGAGGCATATTGCTTCCTAGGATTTATTTGGTGTGAGTTTTTTGTTCTATCTTAAGGTAAAACCAAAATAAAACAAATAAAAGGAGCCATAAAATGTGTTGGCTTTTCAACAGCTTTATGGAGCCCCAAAATATATTACAATATTTTCTTTATCTGTAGAAATTTAAGTTTCGAAATTAACTGAAGTAATGTTTTTAACTCAACAGAGTAATTTCCAAAGAGTTTTAAATTTTGCCAATTGAAATCAACAATTTACCAGACGTCTTACTGCTTCTGGAAAGCCTAACTGTTGAAAAATTGAGATTCTCAAGAAAAGCACCAGAATTTACTGAATATTCTTTATGTGAAAAACACTGTAAAAGTGTTATTTTACTTAGTTCTCAAAAAGCTTTCTGAAATAGTCTTGGTTACAATTTACAAATGAAAAAATTGAGGTCAAGAGTAATTAACATGTTCTGAAGATCACATAGCTGTGAAGATTGACTCCTGAACACGACTCCAAAGCCAAAAATAAAAACATATACACATTTACACACTATATATACATATATATAATTTACTTATCCTGTATATAATATGTAAATATGTGTATATATATATATATAATATATATATAATTAATTTAAAATGATAGACTAATCTAGCATTCAAATTTAGCCCAAATTAGAGTGTTTCTTGAGGGCATGTACCATGACTTGTTACTTTTCCATCCAGCTCAGTGCCCAGGAAAAAGTGAACCCTCAACTGTAATCATTGATAGACTGAGTAAAAAATGTTTGAAAATAGTCTTTCTCATTGATTAACATTTCCCTGACATTCCACCAGAAGAAGCAATTGTATTAAAATTTGCTAGTGGCTCAACACTTTGAGACATGTCTCACATGGTTTCTACCTCAACTTAGACAATTTCTTCCAAGAAAAAAACAGGAATATATTCAGAGTTTGGCTTTATCAGTACCAACTCTATTCTCACTTTTGTCAGAGGAGTTTGCTGTTTTCCCACTGGGAACTAGATCAGGTGCCCAAAGTTCACATGACTTCAGTTCAGTTCAGTTCAGTCGCTCAGTCATGTCCAACTCTTTGCAACCCCAGGCCTCCCTGTCCATCACCGACTCCCGGAGTCTGCCCAAACCCATGTCCATCGAGCCAGTGATGCCATCCAACCATGTCATCCTCTGTTGTCCCCTTATCCTCCTGCCATCAATCTTTCTAAGCATCAGAGTGTTTTCAAATGAGTCAGCTCTTCACATCAAGTGGCCAAAGTATTGGAGTCTCTGCTTCAACATCAGTCCTTCCAAAGAACACCCAGGACTGATCTCCTTTAGGATGGACTGGTTGGATCTCCCTGCAGTCCAAGGGACTCTCAAGAGTCTTCTCCAACACCACAGTTCAAAAGCATCAATTCTTTGGTGCTCAGCTTTTTTATAGTCCAACTCTCACATCCATACATGACTACTGGAAAAACCATAGCCTTGACCTTTGTTGACAAAGTAATGTCTCTGCTTTTCAATTTGCTGTCTAGGTTAGTCATAGCTTTCCCTCCAAGGAGTAAGTGTCTTAATTTCATGGCTGCAATCACCATCTGCAGTGATTTTGGATCCCAGAAAAATAAAGTCAGCCACTGTTTCCACTGTTCCCCCATCTATTTGCCATGAAGTGATGGGACCAGATGCCATGATCATCATTTTCTGAATGTTGAGCTTTAAGCCAATTTTTACTCTCTACTTTCACTTTCTTCGAGAGGCTCTTTAGTTCCTCTTCACTTTCTGCCATAAGGTTGGTATCATCTGCATATCTGAGGTTATTGATATTTCTCCTGGCAATCTTGATTCCAGCTTGTGCTTTCTCTGGCCCAGTGTTTCTCATGATGTACTCTGCATATAAGTTAAATAAGCAGGGTGACAATATACAGCCTTGACGTACTCCTTTTCGTATTTGGAACCAGTCTGTTGTTCCATGTCCAGTTCTCACTGTTGCTTCCTGACCTGCATACAGGTTTCTCAAGAGGCAGGTCAGGCGCTCTGGTATTCCCATCTCTTTCAGAATTTTCCACAGTTTATTGTGATCCACACAGTCAAGGGTTTGGCATAGTCAATAAAGCAGAAATAGATATTTTTCTGGAACTCTCTTGGTTTTTTGATGATCCTTCAGATGTTGGCAATTTGATCTGAAGACTTAATAAACCATATTTCCAATATCAAGTTTTGTGTATGTGTGTCTTATTTTTCTTAGCTTTTTTTTTCCTCTTTTGTCAAACCTAAGTTTTATTTTGTTTTGTTTGTTTATTTTGTAGAACACATTGTAGTGTGAGACTATTCAAAATGAGTTATGAACATTTTATCAGAGACACCATGGGTTACCTATCCTTCTTTTTACCTCCTCCACCTTCCCAATAAAGAGAATAATAACTGCAAAATGACATTCCAAATTCTTTTAAAGGAAATCCTTCATCTAAAAGGCTTATTTGGAAATGAGAGACTGAAAAATTCTCAATCTGAAAGTCCATATATGAATGAATGATCTGGGTTATCAGGAAGAACTGCCAGTATGTAAGTACTTGCAGATTTATCATGTGCAGAGACTACAAAGATGAGTAAAATGCAGCTTTCTATACTTAAGGAGTTTTGTGTTATTGTTATGTGACCAGGCAAAGCAATTTTAAACATTTTGAACCTGAATGTATTTCTGCATTTTAGAAATCATATATATATATTTCTCTTTAAAATATCTCTGCTGTTGTTGTTTGTAAGGGAATCAGGTACAATAGTTACTTGTTCAATAGTAGCTTATTGTATTGGAGAAGGCAATGGCATCCCACTCCAGTGTTCTTGCCTGGAGAATCCCAGGGATGGGGGAGCCTGGTGGGCTGTCGTCTATGGGGTCGCACAGAGTCGAACATGACTGAAGCGACTTAGTAGCAGCAGCAGCAGCTTATGATATGCAATACAGCTTAAGGAAAAAAGGGTAAGTGTAGATCTGTTTAGCTTCTGTCACCAACCAGCAAAGGAACCTGTGCAGGTCATTTTAACTTTACTGAGTCTCAGATATCTTTTGTTAAATTGTTTGTGTTCATGAACCAGAGGTCAGCATTTAAGTGTACCAAGTACCAACTATGTATATAATAAAGGAAATATCTGTTGTATATCAACTCAGTTAATGAAGTGGTCTTAAGCAATTCATGTGTATCTGTGTTATACAAGGTACTGTGGGATACTGGATCCAGTATATCAGAATGGGTTTGATTCTCAGCATTGCTACTGCCAAGATCAATGACCACTCATATTATTTTTATGAACCTCATACTACCCATCTGATGAATGATAAAAAAATATGGGTGTTCATAATAAAACTAGTAATATTTTTCTTCTTACTTAATGCTCTTAAAGGCTTCCTAGTGCAGACACACTTTATTGCATGGACTTTTTGGACATTATAATTACCGTTTTTTTGTGTGATGGAACAAACCAGTGTTGTGTTAGAGGTAACTGCCTGCCAAGTCCCTTCAGTCGTGTTGGACTCTGTGCGACCCCATGGACTGCAGCCTACCAGGCTTCTCCGTCCATGGGATTCTCCAGGCAAGAACACTGAAGTGGGTTGCCATTTCCTTCTCCAATGCATGAAAGTGGAAAGTGAAAGTGAAGTCACTCAGTCGTGTCTGACTCCCAGCGACCCCATGGACTGCAGCCTACCAGGCTCCTCCATCCATGGGATTCTCCAGGCAACAGTACCAGAGTGGGGTGCCATACTGGTCCTCAAATGTTTCATATAGTGTTCAGCATGTGCTAGTCTATACACTATTCATTCTCTTCCTTTCCTTTCTCAAATGTATTAGCCTCTCTAAAATGTATACAACTTTGCACTGCAAACTTGCAGCAAAAAATATAGAAAAATAATTGAAAAAATATAGAAAAAACTACTTCTTCTTCATTTCAAAACCCTAATCTGAAGTTGTAATGCAGAGTATTCAATCTTTATGATCAGACTGAAGTTTTCTTGATGTTACCAATATGCTATTTATATCCTCCCCAAATGCATCAAGATGTATCTGCTTTTAAAATGCCATCACTGATTCTTTTCTAGGAAATTCTTCAGTACTGACTGTACTGCACTGTATGCTATTTCCCTTCTTTTTCCTGCCCAGATAGCATTTATCTAGTTGGGTATAGGGGCACTGGAGCTTTAAAATTCTAAGAAATAATTCTGAAGAAACTGTTTAACATTCATCTTCACACCAGAGAGGTCACAAGAGTCTCTTGTCTTTTAGTAGAGGATGCAGTTTCTTATGCCCAGGGACACTTGAGTACCCTGTTGTGGCTTGGCATTAAAACAAATTCACTGATGTTCTTCTGTAGGACTAGAGGCTAGCCTTTTGTTTATTATTGTTGTATTTTATTTGTATAGCTATCCTGCCATGCTCCATGCTATAAATAGTGATGTTTTTATTGTTAGCACCGCACACTTAATAAAGCTGCAGTTTTCCTGGCAATTAATTGTGCTGACAATCAATGCAGGCTGCAGGCAGTGTGTTTATGTCTGAGCTTCTGATGAGGGAAGCCCTAAGAAGTTGGCTGTCAAAATTAAATACACTGCTCAGACATAAAGCCACATTCTGTTCTTGGTCTGACCAAATGACAGTTGATTACAGGCTGAAACCAGACTCAGTTTTGCTTATAAAGTAGAGAACATTTGGTCATCTTTAAGCAATAAGGTTAAACTTTTATTTAGGACAAAATAGCATGAGAAAATTACTCAGATCTGCTTTTGCTCAGGGTGTAGTCTATTTTTGATAAACTTTTCTTCCTTTGAAGCTCCCTAGAAGCTTTTGGAAAGCGTTTTGTTTTCTACCAAGCTTTTTGTTTTCTACCAAGATAAAATACACATATATATTTGGTATTTTTGGTAGATATTTCCAATTTACTCAGATAATTTCCTTGGATTAAATATGACTGATGACTTGTGTTTTTTTCTCCATTTTTTTCTTTTTCCATGAACTAAGCAACACTCTTCTGTGGCATTTGACTTTGGGTCCTGACTCAAATGTTTAATATTTGTCCAGTGATGATGACAGTGGCAGATCAAAGACATTTGACTATTGGAATGGAAAGAATTTTCATTTAGCAAATGACTTTGGTAAACTTGTTCTTTTATTATCTTTTATTATCCAGCATAAAATCTGTTTTACAGATGTAAGGGTGAACTATTATTTTAACAATTCTCAAGTTATCCAGAGTTCTTATTGTCATTTTCCTCAAAGTATCATTTAGACAATAGGTAGTAAAACTCTTCCTTGGTAGCTCAGATGGTAAAGTGTCTGTCTACAATGCAGGAGACTGGGGTTCAATCCCTGGGTTGGGATGACCCCCTGGAGAAGGAAATGGCAATCCACTCCAGGACTATTGCCTGGAAAATCCCATGGACAGAGGAGCCTGGTAGGCTATAGTCCATGGGGTCGCAAAGAGTTGGATATGACTGAGTGATTTACTCACTTAGTAAAACTCAAAGTCCTTGCTCCTTCACACATAATAATAAGTATGTGAAACTTAATTCATACTGAATTCCAGTAATTTTTCAATCAAACATGGATTTGAATCAAATGAACCTTTTCAGTCACATAAGCCCATATTTTGATAATAGAAATAATGTTGAGATTCTTATTTTCCTCTTCTTGTTATAACTCTTAAAATGTTTTCATAGTCATCATCTCAGATTTACAAGAAGTTACTCTATGGCTTAGTGATTTGTTAAGGACAAACCTTGATCAGAAAAGGCACTAAACAAATATTTGGTTACTGACTGATTTAACAAGTAAACAGTAATCTTATAAAAACAAAGACTATTGGTGTGTACTGTTTTATAATCTTTTCTCTATAGAGTTTGATGTTACAACTAAAAGTAACAGTATTGAATTTCTGATTTCCATTTAGGGAGGTTGAAAGTTAGAAAGGACATTGCTCTAAACCATACAACAAAAAATAACCTGACAAATATCATGTACATGACTTTTCTTGAATCCATGAAGTTTGAAGTCACAAGATAATCAACTGGTTCAAAATATAAAGAGGGAAAATCACTTGCAGTGAGAAGTGAAGCATAAATCCTTGTTTACCTGAACAAGATGTAGCCAGACACTGATAAGCAGAATTTAGCTAGGATGACTGACAAATTGATAGAGCACAGTCAAATGTACACTGCAAATATAGCTGCAAAAAACGGAATTGTTCACACTCTCTTATAGACTTTTCCTGCATGACCTCCATCAGATAATCATAACCATACACACACACAGTATTTTAAGAAAGCTTCCCTATAGTAAAAACTTGAGGAAAAGAATCAGCTGTGAAAAAGGCACAAAACCCCATCAAAACAGGTTAAATTTCATTTCCCTAAAGAATAACACTCTAAATCTCCGGAGAGAGGGATAAACAAATGCTGTTGTCCTAAGAGCACTGGAGAAAATCTGTGGCATCTAGGAAAAGAGAATAGGAGGAAAACTCCCCATCACTGGGGGAAGAATAGGAATATCTGATAGGTTAAAGGAGGGAAGGAACACGGAGGAAACTAAACACTCAAGATCCATGGGACGTGATATCTGCCTGAAGTTATGTTAGAACCACAGAGAATTCTCTTCCATTCCCTACGGCCAGGGTAACTTCGTGTCTCACTCATGGCAACTCATTGTCAGTCTCCTTTGTCCATGGGATTTTTCAGGATTCACTTCAGAATACTGGAGAGGTTGCCATTTCCTCCTCTGGGGAATCTTCCCAACCCAGGGATCAAACTGTATACAGGGTCTCCTATATCTCTTGACATTAAAAAGAGAAACTAGAAGTAACTATATTAATATCAAGCAAAGTGAAAGTGAAAGACACTCAGTGGTGTCTGAGTCTTTGCACCCCATGGACTGTAGCCTGCCAGGCTCCTCTGTCCATGGAATTCTCCAGGCCAGAATACTGGAATAGGTAACCATTCCCTTTTCCCGGGGATCTTCCTAACCCAGGGATTGAACCCAGTTCTCCCTGCATAGCAGGCAGATTCTTTACCATCAAATAGGAGATACCAGAGATATCTGATAAAGAGACATTACATAGGGACAAAGGGTTCAATTACTCAAAAATACATTAAGTCCTAGCGTAAGCATTTAATAGAAAATATTCTAAATTCATGAAGCAAAATATGTGAGAATTAAAATTATAAATAAATCTGCAAGTTTGAGGATTTAAATACCTTTCTCCAAATGATTGCTCACTTTTATTCAAAAAATATATTTAAGCAATACAACTCTGATCAAGTACCAGTAGGGTTTTGGGGGTTACTGAACAACATGAATCAAAAAGTCATCTATGAGCATAAATAGGAAAGAACAGCAAAGGAAATCATGCAACTAAAGAATAATGAAGTGGGAGGAGAGGAATGATTACTTTGTAGGTATTAAATAAAAGTATAGATTTCTAGAATAAAGAGAGCATGATAAAACTGGTATGAGAATGCGAAGTCATAGAAATAGACTAGAAAGTCAAGAAAGAGATTAATTATGTGCATTGTACCTATTTATAGTCTGATAATCTTACTATGTAACATAAATTAGAACAAATAATGTTTACAATGTTAAATGATGCTGAGATAATTGCTTAACTTTTGGAGATAATTTTTTAAAAAGGATTCTAACTTCACTTCTTATAATAAAATTAATTCTAGATGCTTTAATGCTACAAGTTCTGAAAATTAAGTTTAAAGTTCATTTCATCTTAAAAGGGGCTGCTGCTGCTGCTAAGTCACTTCAGTCATGTCTGACTCTGTGCAACCCCATAGATGGCAGCCCACCAGGCTCCCCCGTCCCTGGGATTCTCCAGGCAAGAACACTGGAGTGGGTTTCCATTTCCTTCTTTAATGCATGAAAGTGAAAAGTGGAAGTGAAGTCGCTCAGTCGTGTCTGACTCTTAGCGACCCCATGGACTGCAGCCTTCCAGGCTCCTCAGTCCATTAGATTTTCCAGGCAAGAGTACTGGAGTGGGGTGCCATTGTCTTCTCTGTAAAAGGGGCTAGGGCTATTTAAATATAACCCACAAGACTGAATTCTTTAAAAAAGAGAAGTGATAGAATTGACTTAAAAAATAGCACTACACATAAAATTTAAAAATAAATTAAAAGCACTATGTAAACAAGTATTTTTTACTGATTAGAAACTGTCAATGCTGTTGCTGCTGCTGCTTCTGCAACCTCATGGAGTGCAGCCCACCAGACTCCGTCCATGGGATTTTCCAGGCAAGAGTACTGCAGTGGGTTGCCATTGCCTTCTCCTGAAACTGTCACTAGTAATACTCAAAGGAAAATAAATTCCTAGGGGAAAAATAGCTGTGATGTATATGAAAATGGTTGGATATTTTTTCCTGTTATGTCAAAAATGTCTACAAATCAAAATAGCAATAAACTTGATTCTTGTCTAATCTTACTGTAAACATACTAATAACACATCTCTTGGCAAATATCTTTGCAGTGGTGATGTTTACAGTGCATGAGTGTGGAATGCTTTAGAGGGTGTACTTAGTCTAGGAATACTTAAGGGAATCAAATCTGGAATCTACGCACTATGCAGCATAACTCTCAGGAAAATATCACATAATTTATTTGGAGCCAAATCTTATCCTGTAGTTTAAGTCTGGCATAATTTGGAGAAGGCAATGGCACCCCACTCCAGTACTCTTGCCTGGAATATCCCATGGGTGGGGGAGCCTGGTAGGCTGCAGTCAATGGGGTCGCAAAGAGTTGGATATGACTGAGCAACTTCACTTTCCCTTTTCACTTTCATGCATTGGAGAAGGAAATGGCAACCCACTCCAGTGTTCTTGCCTGGAGAATCCCAGGGATGGCGGAGCCTGGTGGGCTGCCGTCTATGGGGTCGCACAGAGTTGGACACGACTGAAGCTACTTAGCAGCAGCAGCAGTTGGCATAATTTGGAGGCCTCACATGTTAGATCTGGGTAAGAGCAGCATGCATACAGGAAACGAGGGACCTGAGGAGTGGGTTGATAGTTCCAGGCTTCTTTGTGCTTTGTCAGTACCTTGCAATTACCTGTATCCTTGATATAATTAATAAAGCTTAACACTAGATAGAAGCAAGGTCCGATGCTGTAAAGAGCAATATTGCATGCTGCTGCTGCTAAGTCGCTTCAGTCGAGTCCAACTCTGTGCGACCCCGTAGACGGCAGCCCACCAGGCTCACCCAGGGATTCTCCAGGCAAGAACACTGGAGTGGGTTGCCATTTCCTTCTCCAATGCATGAAAGTGAAAAGTGAAAGTGAAGTCGCACAGTTGTGTCCGACTCCTAGCGACCCCACAGACTGCAGCCTAGCAGGCTCCTCCATCCATGGGATTTGCCAGGCAAGAGTACTGGAGTGGGTTGCCATTGCCTTCTCCGGCAATATTGCATAGGAACCTGGAATGTCAGGTCCATGAATCAAGGCAAATTGGAAGTGGTCAAACAAGAGATGGCAAGAATAAATGTCAACATTCTAGGAATCAGCGAACTAAAATGGACTGGAATAGGTGAATTTAACTCAGATGACCATTATATCTACTACTGCAGGCAGGAATCCCTCAGAAAAAATGGAGTAGCCATCATGATCAACAAAAGAGTCTGAAATGCAGTACTTGGATACAATCTCAAAAACGACAGAATGATCTCTGTTCTTTTCCAAGGCAAACCATTCAATATCACAGTAATCCAAGTCTATGCCCCAACCAGTAACTCTGAGGAAGCTGAAGTTGAACAGTTCTATGAAGACCTACAAGACCTTTTAGAACTAACACCCCAAAAAGATGTCCTTTTCATTATAGGGGACTGGAATGCAAAAGTAGGAAGTCAAGAAACACCTGGAGTAACAGGCAAATTTGGCCTTGGAATACAGAATGAAGCAGGGCAAAGACTAATAGAGTTTTGCCAAGAAAATGCACTGGTCATAACAAACACCCTCTTCCAACAACACAAGAGAAGACTCTACACATGGATGTCACCAGATGGTCAACATCGAAATCAGATTGATTATATTCTTTGCAGCCAAAGATGGAGAAGCTCTATACAGTCAGTAAAAACAAGAACAGGAGCTGACTGTGGCTCAAATCATGAACTCCTTATTGCCAAATTCAGACGTAAATGGAAGAAAGTAGGGAAAACCACTAAAACATTAAGGTATTACCTAAATCAAATCCCTTATGATTATACAGTGGAAGTGAGAAATAGATTTAAGGGATTAGATCTGATAGATAGAGTGCCTGATGAACTATGGACGGAGGTTCGTGACATTGTACAGGAGACAGGGATCAAGACCATCCCCATGGAAAAGAAATGCAAAAAAGCAAAATGGCTGTCTGGGGAGGCCTTACAAATAGCTGTGAAAAGAAGAGAAGTGAAAAGCAAAGGAGAAAAGGAAAGATATAAGGATGTGAATGCAGAGTTCCAAAGAATAGCAAGAAGAGATAAGAAAGCCTTCTTCAGTGATCAGTGCAAAGAAGTAGAGGAAAACAACAGAATGGGAAAGACTAGAGATCTCTTCAAGAAAATCTGATATACCAAGGGAACATTTCATGCAAAGATGGGCTTGATAAAGGACAGAAATGGTATGGACCTAACAGAAGCAGAAAATATTAAGAAGAGATGGCAAGAATACACAGAAGAACTGTACAAAAAAGATCTTCAAGACCCAGATAATCACAAGGGTGTGATCACTGACCTAGAGCCAGACATCCTGAAGTGTAAAGTCAAGTGGGCCTTAGAAAGCATCACTACGAACAAAGCTAGTGGAGGTGGTGGAATTCCAGTTGAGCTATTTCAAATCCTGAAAGATGATGTTGTGAAAGTGCTACACTCAATATGCCAGCACATTTGGAAAACTCAGCAGTGGCCACAGGACTGGAAAAGGTCAGTTTTCATTCCAATCCCAAAGGCAATGCCAAAGAATGCTCAAACTACCACACAATTGCACTCATCTCACATGCTAGTAAAGTAATGCTCAAAATTCTCCAAGCCAGGCTTCAGCAATATGTGAACCGTGAACTTCCTGATGTTCAAGCTGGTTTTAGAAAAGCAGAGGAACCAGAGATGAAATTGCCAACGTCCGCTGGATCATCGAAAAAGCAAGAGAGTTCCAGAAAAACATCTATTTCTGCTTTATTGACTATGCCAAAGCTTTTGACTACGTGGACCACAATAAACTGTGGAAAATTCTGAAAGAGATGGGAATACCAGACCACTTGATCTGCCTCTTGAGAAATTTGTATGCAGGTCAGGAAGCAACAGTTAGAACTGGACATGGAACAACAGACTGGTTCCAAATAGGAAAAGGAGTTCATCAAGGCTGTATATTGTCACCCTGCTTATTTAACTTATATGCAGAGTACATCATGAGAAACGCTGGACTGGAAGAAGCACAAGTTAGAATCAAGATTGCTGGGAGAAATATCAATAACCTCAGATATGCAGATGACACCACCCTTATGGCAGAAAGTGAAGAAGAACTAAAAAGCCTCTTGATGAAAGTGAAAGTGAAGAGTGAAAAAGTTGGCTTAAAGCTCAACATTCAGAAAATGAAGATCATGGCATCCGGTCCCATCCCTTCATGGGAAATAGATGGGGAAACAGTGGAAACAGTGTCAGACTTTATTTTTTTGGGGCTCCAAAATCACTGCAGATGGTGACTGCAGCCATGAAATTAAAAGACGCTTACTCCTTGGAAGGAAAGTTATGACCAACCTAGATAGCATATTCAAAAGCAGAGACATTACTTTGTCAACAAAGGTCCATCTAGTCAAGGCTATGGTTTTTCCTGTGGTCATATATGGATGTGAGGGTTGGACTGTGAAGAAGGCTGAGTGCCGAAGAATTGATGCTTTTGAACTGTGGTGTTGGATAAGACTCTTGAGAGTCCCTTGGACTGCAAGGAGATCCAACCAGTCCATTCTGAAGGAGATTAGCCCTGGGTGTTCCTTGGAAGGAATGATGCTACAGCTGAAACTCCAGTACTTTGGCCACCTCATGTGAAGAGTTGACTCATTGGAAAAGACTCTGATGCTGGGAGGGATTGGGGGCAGGAGGAGAAGGGGATGACAGAGGATGAGATGGCTGCATGGTATCACTGACTCCATGTACGTGAGTCTGGGTGAACTCCGGGAGTTGGTGATAGACAGGGAGGCCTGGCGTGCTGCGATTCATGGGGTCGCAAAGAGTCAACTGAACACTAGATAAAAGTCAGACAGTGTCTGAATTAACCTTGGAGGGATCAGTAAGAAAAGGAATAAAATGTAGCAACAACCAGAAAGATTCAAGATTTACAGGTCAGTGTTTCTTTCCAAACTGGTTCTCTGAGTGTAAGAAGCCCAAAGTTCCCTGGTAGCAGTTGTAGCCTGTAATTCAATGAAACTCTTTCTATGTCCCACCAACCCTTCTAACCCTACAAAGCTTAGAGTCATGGTGATGGGACCCTCAGTATTCCCCAGGGGATCATTGAGATTAATAAGGAGTGGGGTCACTTCTTTCACCCCAATCCTGGAACTACCTGTTTCAATGTGGGCTCTCCAAGAAGCAGATGCCAAGACTGAACCAGACTGACAGGAGATTTCTGGGGTAAATGCCAGTGGACGATGAGAACAGGAGCAGGAGTAGCAGAGTGAGATCCCACATCTCAACAGTAATGATCAAAGGAAGGGTTGGATAGAAAGAGTCTCAGCATTCACTGCTGAGCTGAGAATTTCAAGCAGGCTATTAGAGAGACACCTAGCTTAAGTTGTGGGTTAGATGAAACCCATATCTTGTAGGAATTCTCGAGTGGGTGGGCATTCTAGTGGTTTCCTTGATCCCTGCCACTGCCCAGTCATTGCCTGCGAGTAGACTGGCGTGAACACTTTGGTGGGTTCAAAGTTGTAGCATTTCAGGGTGTCAGTTGCCTGTGTTTCCTAGGTAGCTTCTCTTAAAGGGAGATTGGAGCAGTTTGCTTCAATGACTGCTACAAAAAATTCTGGGTTAATCCAGAAGAAGGAAAATGTCCTTAAATATGTACAAATTGACTGATAAAGGATTCCCTAGTGGCTCGGATGGTAAAGGATCCGCCTGCAATGCAGGAGACCAGAGTTGAATCCCTGGGTCAGGAATATCCCCTGGAGAAGGAAATGGCAACCCACTTCCATACTCTTGCCTGGAGAATTTCATGAACAGAGGAGCCTGGTGGTAGGCTACAGTCCATGGGGTAGCAAAGAGTCAGACATGACTGAGCAACTAATACCCACAAATGAGTGACAGAGGGAAGGAGACAGTTTGATATACATTCACATTGTGTGCAAGATTCTACACTTGGAAGTTTTAATCCCCACTCCACTGTGAAGGTAGTACTTTGAAATACGCTTGGCAAGCAAAAGATGTTAGGGTCTTCTTTATGGCAGGAACATACATAGAAATGTGTGAGATAGACTGAGGGTGCTAAGGTTATCTTTATCAATATTTGTATTCTCTTTGTTCATAATACTTTATTATCAAAATCAATATTCAAATGTAAATATTGAGAATAAAATTTTACTCTTCTGTGGATTTTTTTTTTCACTTTAAATATATTTTAGTGATATTTTCTCTAGGACTTTTCATTAACATTTTCATGTTTTATTGATTGTAAACACTACCCAAAATACCACTAACTGTATTTGTCAATGTTTTTACAAATATTTAATTTTATTTTACTTGTCAGTAGAGAAGCTACCAAAATGTTATAAAAATTGTGTGGGAGCTTGACATGTTACATGTATTGACTGATTGATGTTTGCACTTGAATGTATTTATACACGATGAGGTCAAGAATGTTTTATTATTAGTGTGCTGACACTAATCTACAGAACCACTCATAATTGAATTCTTATAGACCAAACATCTTTAGAAATTTCACTCACTCCCAACCTTGATGAACTGTCATAATAATTGATTGTATTAACAAAAATAAATAGCCCAAATTTGACTTACCCTCACAACAACCCTGTTTCAACTGACACAGATGAGAAATAAGGTTATTTCACATTGCCACAGCCAGGTCAGGGCTCAAGGAAAGCTCTGGCTCGTGCCTTTAATGTGATCCTGCAGACACGTGGATGAATCAGCTTTGTCAGTCTCTTTCCGTTTGGTGTGGACACCAATAACCTTGCTTCTCTTTCCTGTTTCTCCTAAAGGGAAGAGATTTTTGGCAGAATACTGCTTACTTTTACTGTTACACAGCTACAGAGTTTAAGGAATGAACAGTAATTACATGCCATTAAACTCAGAAGGCCATCGGCATAGACGAACATTCTGAAGAGGACACAGCCTTCAATCTCAGTACAAGATGATTACCAGAGCGTATTAGTAGAGTGCTGGTGAAGGAGAGGAAGGAATAACTCTGAAAATATGCTAAGGCAGCAAAGCCATGAAAATGCAGTTAGACACGGCAGTGACTGCATTGATTATGCCAGGAATGATTTAGCAGAGGTGTTTCACACTTGCCATTAAACAAAGAGCTGTAATGGGGTTTAAAATGTACTCAGTTTCTACTTGCTCTATCCAGCTTTAACCACAGAGGTGTCACTTACATTATTTCTTCATGTTGGTTTGTGGGAAAATCCCTGGCTTTTTGTGACAAGACTGTTTTTCCTCTGGATTCAGCAACTGTAGAACTTTCTGTTTTCTTCTTTGTCTATCAATGACTCTCTTTTGGTTAAAACACATTTTAAAATTGCCCTTCTCCAGGAAGCTTTCCTGATTAATTGTATTTAGTTACTTCCTTTTAATATCTTCCATTTGTGAATGAGCACTGTTTTAAATCATATTTCTGATATGTTGGTTTGAAAGGCTCAAAATATGTAAGTATATATATATAGAGAGAGATATATATAGATATCTTAAATTTTCAAACCAGTGTGGATAGTAATATAATATATACTGAGATTGTGATAGGATATAATTATCTTCATAACTAGATCACTGACTCTGACTAAATCAGAATTTTTTATTTCCTTTTTACACATATAAGTATTATGTCATTTTGAATACAGTGTACAAAAGTCAGGTGACAAACCCTGCAGATTCAGTAGAAGGTATTTGTTTCTGACACAGATGAAAAGGAAAAACATTTGAATATCCAATGTAGGTTGGTCATTTTCCCACTGCCTTGAAAAGGGCAAGTGTTATAGCATTTCTTTTTTTCATCCTGATTATACAAGAGACTGTTCTTTATGTATGCTCTAGGAGAAATGAAAAAGTAAAAATCTAACCTGCTGTCAAGCAAAAGTAGCTTTCATTATTGAAATTATATGACCAAGTATGTTAAGACAGATTTAAGTAAAATACACAACTCTAAGAAGTGGGAAAAAATTGGGCAACTCTCAATTGTGCCTTGCTCAAGCCCCCATCTCCTTTAAAGCAGCCTTTTTTTTTTTTTGATTCCAGGATAAAATTCTACCCAGTGTCATCTATAGTCCTACTCTTCACTTCCTAACACAACTCCTAATTAGAATGCACATATATGGTGGGAATTCAAATGACTGAATCATCCCTATGATTACTAACTATATTAAGTTTCCAGCACTTCTATTAAAAACAAAACAAAGACTTGCTGGCTTAAAAATACATACACACACAAATTTATTGTCTTACAGTTCTGGAGATCAGAAGTTCAAAATCAGGGCTGAGCACTTCCAGTGGATCTAGAAGAGTATCTCCTTCCAGGCTTTCTCTTATCTTCTAGAGCTTCATTTCTTGCATTCTTTGGCTCCTAGCCCCTTTTCTATCTCAGAGCCAGTGGGAAGCATCTTGCTTCAATCACCAAATTGCCCTTTCTTGTGTCTGTAGTTCTATTTCTCTTGACCTCCCTTTTGTAAGGATACCTATGATTATATTTTAGACTTACCTGGAAAACTAAGGACAATCTCCCCATCTCAAGGTCATTAATTCAATCACATATGCAAAGTCCATTTTGCCTTATAAGGTAACATTTCCAGGTTCTATACTTTAGGATAATACTAGACATTGTGGTGGGATGGTGGGGAAATATATTTTTGTTCTCAGGGTGGGAGCTATCTTTTAGGATCCTTTGAATCACATTAGTTCAGCAGTTGCCTTGTCTGCCCACTTATGCCTGACCTAAGCAATAGAACTCTCATGTTTATTTAAACTTTCAAATGCTCATCATGCAATAAAACATGTGTTTTCTATTCTCAGGAGTTCTGTAAAATTTGGATGTGGACTGTTTACAATTTCAGGGCCAGTCTTTAGTTTCTCCTTTCTATATATAAGATGTTCTGTATTTTCTTGGGCTTCAAAATTACTATAGATGGTGACTGCAGCCATGAAATTAAAAGACACTTGCTCCTTGGAAGAAAAACTATGACAAACCTAGATACCATATTAAAAAGCAGAGACATTACTTTACCGACAAAGATTTATATAGTCAAAACTATGGTTTTTCCAGTAGTCAAGTATGGATGTGAGAGTTGGACCAAAAAGAAAGCCGAGTGCCGAAGAATTGATGCTTTTGTTTTTTTGGTTTTTTTTTTTTAGAATTGATGCTTTTGAACTGTGGTGTTGGAGAAGACTCTTGAGAGTCCCTTGGACTGCAAAGAGACCCAACCAGTCAATCCTAAAGGAAACCAGTCCTGAATATTCATTGGAAGGCTGATGTTGAAGCTGAAGCTCCAATCCTTTGGCCACCTTATGCAAAGAACTTACTCACTGGAAAAGACCCTGATGCTGAGAAAGATTGAAGGCAGAAGGAGAAGGGGATGATAGAGGATGAGATGGTTGGACGGCATCACTGATTCGATGGAAATGAGTTTGAGCAAGCTCCAGGAGTTAGTAATGGACAGGGAAGCCTGGCATGCTGCAGTCTGTGGGGTCACAAAGAGTTGGACATGACTGAACAACTGAACTTAACTGAATTGAGGTATGAACTTCCTAGCTTTCAAGTCCTTCTGAATATACAGCCAATAGCTCAATTAAAGCAATAAAGTAGATAAAAGGTAAATGTAAAGGTTATGCTTAGTGCTCAGTTGTTCAGTCATGTCTGACTTTTTGCCAGGCTATGGAATTTTCTAGGCAAGAATACCAGAGTGGAGTGCCATTTCCTACTCCAGGGCTTATTGCCAACCTAGAGATCAAAGTCTATTGAGTCTCCTACATTGGCAGATGGCTTCTCCACCACTAGCACCACTGGGGAAGCCCTAGGGTTTTATATATATATATATATTTACATAAATATGTAAAATATTTATATAATGTAAATATGTAAACTATTTATATAATGTAAACATATAATTTATATATATTTATATAATGCAAATATGTAAAATATTTATATATATGTAAAATATATATTTATACATAAATATATATATGTAAAAGATTCCTTTTAATTTTCCTACCAAAAGGAAAGAGTTATAGTTATACTTCTCCTAACATTTTGTGGTATTTGTCATGGGACTTCAAGCAAACTATTGTCTGTTATTCTGATCATATTACCAGATAAACTTATTATGAGATTTACATAATTTAACAACATCAGTTATGCATAGGTAGTCTCATTAAACCATGTAAACTGTGACTATTTATTGGATGAAACAGAGATTAAATTTTTTCACTAATATAAAAGATTTGCCACAAACTGCATTTTTTCCTGGATAGCAAGATTTCAAAAATGATTTTTTAAAATGTATATAAGAAACATTTTATTTTACACAGTACATAAACAGCAACAGTTATGTAGGAAAATAACTGGGTACATTAAATGTAAATGAGATAAAGTACCCAATATATACTAAAAAGTATAAAGAAAATATTCTTCATGATTGAAAATGGTGATCAAAGTAAACATCACATTGGTGAACAGGAGAAAATGACACAGAATATTCACTTAAAATTTTGAATCCAAGTGAAAAAAAAAAGATAAAATTTCATTCAAATGCTCAGGACATTCTTAATCTTGTAAATGATAATTGCAAAAATATTCTGTTTAAAGTAGAGAAAGCATGAGTATGTATCTTTAGAGATACATGATCAGAGATGATGGACCTCATGAGTCTAGGTACAAATATGTACAAGTCAATGGTTTGAGTTCACTGAATTGTTGAGTTGCTCCTTATTTTTGATTCATTATTTTTAGAATAACATGGATATTACTGATCATTTAGGGATATTATGATATGTGTTTTAATTACTTTAATAAACAGAAGCTCTGGGTCTAATGACCAGTGTATTCAAATTGAAGACATAGCATAGATCTTGCCTGTTTCATAAACTGCAGTTGCTAAAAGTAAGTTATGTTTATCAAAACTACAGAACCCTTAATAAAATAACTGAGTCACCTAAACTAACTTTTTTAGTAGCTTTTTTTTAATATATGTACATACGTTAGGACTAAAACATGGGCTAGTGCTCTCACTAGTGACAAGTGAATTTATTAAAGCTGTTTACTTTTTTTTTAAACAATGATGGTTTGAATTTGTGTTGTCTCCATTAAAATTATTAGTACCTCTAGTTAAAGTGCTTGGATCTATAAAACTATTTTGGTATATTACAGGATTTTCCCTCAGAATGAGGGTTAGTTTTAGTCAAGTAAATGTTTACATAAGGATTTTTGTGAGACTCTCTCTGTTTAATTGATGATCATTCCGCCTAGTATCATAGTATATAGCTTTATGTCGTTGTTCAGTTATTCAGTTGTGTCCTACTCTGTGACCTCATGACTGTAGCTTGCCAGGCTTCCCTATCCTTCACTATCTCTCAGAGTTTGTTCAGCTCATGTTCATTGAATTGATGATGCCGTCTAACTATCTAATCTTCTGCCCCCGCCTTCTCCTCTTTCCCTCAATCTTTCCCAGCATCAGATCTTTTCCAATGAGTCGGCTCTTCCCATCAGGTGTCCAAAGTATTGGAGCTTCAGCTTCAGTATCAGACCTTCCAGTGAATATTCAGGATTGATTTCCTTTAGGATTGACCTTCTTATAGTCCAAGGGACTCTCAAGAGTCTTCTCCAGCACCACAGTTAGAAAGCTTCAATTCTTTGGCATTCAGCCTTCTTTATGCTACAGCTCTTACATCCATACATGACTACTGGAAAAACCATAGCTTTCACTATATGGACCCTTGTCAGTAAAGTGATGTCTCTGCTTTTTAATACACTGTCTAGCTTTGTAATAGCTTTTCTTCCAAGGAGTAAGCATCTTTTAATTTCATTGCTGCAGTAACTGTCTGCAGTGATTTTGGAGCCCAGGAAAATAAAGCCTGTTACTATTTCCTTTTTTTTATTCCCATAGATTTGCTATGAAGTGATGGAACCAGATGCCATGATCTTATTTTTTTGAATGTTGAGTTTTAGGGTAGTTTTTACTCTCCTCTTTCACTTTCATCAAGATGCTCTTTAGGTCCTCATTGCTTTCTGCCATTAGGGTGCTGTCCTCTGCTTATCTGATTTATTAATATTTCTCATGGCAATCTTCATTCCAGCTTATGATATAGCTTTATAATTCATAAATTTGTAGATATTCTTTCATGTAATTAGACATTATTAAGAATAGTCACACATTCATACAGAAAGCCACTCCCTACGCTCTGGATTTTCACATACGCTGGGGAAGAAAAGGGATTTTGTATTGCTGTTGTTAATATTGGCAGAAGAATATTATATTGGAAATAATAATTGCATTGTGCGTTTGTTAATGTTTTATTCTTGGAATTTCAATGCTGTTGTTTCCTATTTATGAAGTGTGGATTCTAAAATACCTCTCTTAAATCAAGAACTTTTTAAAAAATCAATGATTTCAATTCTGTTCAATCTGTCATTTGCACATAAACTTCCATTATTATCATGGAAGTTAGATATGAGCATCTGGTATGTTTTTACTTCAAGGCACACATATTGATTTTTGTCTTCCACTCTTTGGTTCTGAGGAGAAGGCAATGGCACCCCACTCCAGTACTCTTTCCTGGAAAATCCCATGGACAGAGGAGCCTTGTGGGCTGCAGTCCATGGGGTCTCGAAGAGTTGGATACAACTGAGCAACTTCACTTTCACTTTTCACTTTCATGCATTGGAGAAGGAAATAGCAACCCACTCCAGTGTTCTTGCCTGGAGAATCCCAAAGATGGTGGAGTCTGGTGGGCTGGGGTCACACAGAGTTGGACATGACTGAAGCGGCTTAGCAGCAGCAGCAGCTTTGGTTCTGAACTTCAGCTGTATTATTCAGAGTGAGTAAATCTATACCCATTATATAATTATATCATAGTTCCGTGGTTGATCTTACCTGATCAGGTTGGCTAGATCAAGAACAAATGTGGTGCTGGTAATATGTACATAGGCATTTTTCATCATTTGGGCAAATAACTTTGTATTTTAAAAGTAACTAATAATTTTTAAAAACATTTAATGTATGCTTAGAATTGGAACCATGTGTAAGTTTCTCTCTGAAGCTATGTTGAAGCTTTTTGAAAGGACTGTAGTATTTCCATTATGGTAATTGAAATTTTCTTCTTTTTCTATGAAAACAAATCTATTTAGATTATCTTCTATCTTGAGTGAAATTTAGTAAAATTACAAGTTAACAGAATACTATTCATTCTATTTGAGATTTCAATGGTATTACTACTACTACTACCACTAAGTCACGTCAGTCGTGTCCGACTCTGTGTGACCCCATAGAAGGCAGCCCACCAGGATCCTCCGTCCCTGGGATTCTCCAGGCAAGAACACGGGAGTGGGTGCCATTTCCTTCTCCAATGCATGAAAGTGGAAAGTGAAAGGGAAGTCGCTCAGTCATGTCCAACTCCTAGCGATGCCATGGACTGCAGCCTACAAGGCTCTTCCGTCCATGGGATTTTCCAGGCAAGAGTACTGGAGTGGGGTGCCACTGCCTTCTCCATCAATGGTATTAGCAGAGTTGAAAAAATAGTTCCATATGACTTAAAAAATTTTTCTCTCTGGCAATTATTTTTCTTATTTTTGACATTTATTTATTTTTCACTTTTATCTTGTTTTTAAATTTTAATTAATTAATTAATTAATTTTATTATTTATTTTTGGCTGTGTTGTGTATTTGTTTCTGCTCAGGCTATTCTCTAGCTGCGGTAAGTGAGCTGCTCATTGTGGTGACTTTCTCACTGTGGAACACAGGCTCTAGGCCATGTGGGCTTCAGTAGTTGTAGGACATGGGCTCAGTAGATGGGGCTCCTGGGCTCTAGTGCACAGGCTAAATGGTTGTGGTGCTGGGGCTTAGTTGCTTTGCAACATGTGGGATATTCCTGGACCAGGGATCTAACCTGTGTTTCCTGCATTGGTAGGCAGAGTTTTTACCTCTGAGCCACCAAGGAAGCCCCACTTTACTCCTAATAAGATTGATTAATGGTTTATTTTACTTTTTCATAAAAAAGGTTATAAAATTTGTTATCAATACTATATTTAAGTTGGTATTTTCTTTCTTTAAATTTTTATTGCATTTAAAAAAAGTTTTTATAACTTTTAAGTCAAATATTTATTTTTTATTCTTTATAATATTAAATTACTTGGATGTATACTCTCAATCCTATAGCACCTCTAAAATAGCAACAACAAAGAATAATATCTAATAATTCAATAAAGGAAATAAAATGGAACCATAACAACACTCAACCCAAAAGAATTAAAAAGATGCAAAAAAACAGAAAGGATAAAGAGAAAACAAAAGACAAAATTATAGGTAAAAACCAACTATGTCAATAATTCTACTAAATATAAATGTTCTAAAGACCCAAATTAAAAGACAATAATTGTCCAATTAGTTAAACTAAGGCTCAACTATATGCTTTCTGTGAGAAATGTACTTGGAATGAAAGTGAAAAGTCAAAGTTGTTCAGTTGTGTCAAATTCTTTGCAACCCCATGGAATTCTCCAGGCCAGAACACTGGAGTGGGTAGCCTTTTCCTTCTCCGGGGATCTCCCCAACCCAGGGATCAAACCCAGGTCTCCCATATTGAAGGCGGTTTCTTTACCAGCAGAGCCACAAGAAAGCCAAAATGTACTTCAAATAAAATATATGTAAATAGGTCAAAAGTAAAAAAAAAAAAAAAAGGAAAAACATAAGCCATAAAAACACCTATCAAAATAAAGCAAGAATGGCTATATTAATATATGTGAAAGAAATTTCCACCAACTTTAAACATATGCTGACTTGTGTCTAATTCTTTGAACCCCATGGACTGTAGCACACCAGGCTCCTTTGTCTTCCACTATCTCCCAGAGTTTGCTCAATTTCATGTCCATTGAGTCCCTGATGCTATCTAACCATTTCATCCTGTGTTGCCCCTTTCTCCTCTTGCCCTCAAATCTTTCCTAGCATCAGAGTCTTTTCCAGTGAATCAACTCTTTGCATCAGGTGGCCAAAGTACTGGAGCTTCAGCTTCAGCATCAGTCCTTCTAATGGATAGTCTTTAAAAAAACTTTAAAATATTCTTTTAAAATACTTTAAATATGTATATATCTAATTAGATAACTTTTAGTACTTGAAATAGCTCAACTGAAATTCCATCACCTCCACTAGCTTTGTTCAAAGCGATGCTTCCTAAAGCCCACTTGACTTTGCATTCCAGGATGTCTGGCTCTAGGTGAATGATCACACCATCCTGGTTTTCTGGACCATGAAGATCTTTCTTGTATAATTCTTCTGTGTATTCTTGCCACCTCTTCTTAATATCTTCTGCTTATGTTAGTTCCATACATTTCTGTCCTTTATTGTGCTCATCTTTGCATGAAATTTTCCCTTGGTATCTCTAATTTTTTTGAAGAGATCTCTAGTCTTTCCCATTCTATTATTTTCCTCTATTTCTTTGCACTGATCACTGAGGAAGTCTTTCTTGCCTCTCTTGGTATTCTTTGGAACTCTGCATTCAAATGGGTGTATCTTTCCTTTTCTCCTTTGCCTTTTGCTTCTTTTCTTTTCTCAGCTATTTGTAAGGCCTCCTCAGACAACCATTTTGCCATTTTATATTTCTTTTTCTTGGAACTGGTCTTGATCACTGCCTCCTGTACAATGCCATGAACCTCCATCTGTAGCTCTTCAGGCACTCAGTCTATCAGATCTAATCCCTTGAATTTAATTGTCACTTCCACTGTAGAATCATAAGGGATTTGATTTAGGTCATACCTGAATGGTCTAGTGGTTTTCCCTACTTTCTTCAATTTAAGTCAGAATTTGGCAATAAGGAGTTCATGACCTGAGCCATAGTCTGCTCCCAGTCTTGTTTTTGCTGACTGTATAGAGCTTCTCCGTATTTGGCAGCAAAGAACATAATCAATCTGATTTCTGTGTTGACCATCTGGTGATGTTTGTGTGTAGAATCTTTTCTTGTGTTGTTGGAAGAGGGTGTTTGCTATGACCAGTGTGTTCTCTTGGCAAAACTCTGTGAGGTTTTACCTGCTTCATTTTGTACTCCAAGGCTAAATTCTCCTGTTACTCCAGGTAGCTCTTGAGCTCCTACTTTTGCATTCCAGTCCCCTTTAATGAAGAGGACATCTTTTTTGGGTGTTAGTTCTATAAGGTCTTGTAGGTCTTCATAAAACCATTCAACTTTAGCTTCTTCAGCATTACAGTCAGGGCATAGACGTGAATTACTGTGATATTGAATGGTTTGCCTTGGAAATGAACAGAGATCATTCTGTCATTTATGAGACTGAATCCAAGTACTGCTTTTTGGACTCTTTTGTTGACAAAATTCTTTGCCAATGTCAAAGAATGCTCAAAGTACAGCACAATTACACTCATCTCACATGCTAGCAAAGTAATGCTCAAAATTCTCCAAGCCAGGCTTCAACAGTATGTGAATCTTGAACTTCCAGATGTTCAAGCTGGATTTAGAAAAGACAGAGGAACCAGAGATCAAATTGCCAACATCCATTGGATCACCAAAAAAGAAAGAGAGTTCCATGAAAACCTCTACATTTGCTTTACTGTGTACATCAAAGCCATTGACTGTGTGGATCACAAAAAACTGTTGAAAATTCTTCAAGAGATAGGAATACCAGACCACCTGACCTGCCTCCTGAAAATCTGTATGCAGACAAAAAGCAACAGTTAGACCTGGACATGGAACGACAGACTGGTTCCAAATAGGAAAAGGAGTACATCAAGGCTGTATATTGTCACCCTGCTTATTTAACTTATATGCAGAGTACATCATGAGAAATGTTGGGCTGGATGAAGCACAAGCTGGAATTAAGATTACCAGGAGAAATATCAATAACCTCAGATATGCAGATGACACCACCCTTATGGCAGAAAGTGATGAAGAACTAAAGACCCTCTTAATGAAAATGAAAGAAGAGAGTGAAAAAGTTGGCTTAAAACTCAACATTCAGAATACTGAGTTCATATCATCTGGTCCCATCACTTCATGGCAAATAGATGGGGAAACAATGGAAACAGTGACAGACTTTATTTTGGGGGGCTCTAAAATCACTGCAGATGGTGACTGAAGCCGTGAAATTAAAAGACCCTTGCTGCTTAGATGAAAAGCTATGACCAACCTAGGCAGAATATTAAAAAGCAGAGACATTATTTTGCTAAAAAAGGTCCATCTAGTCAAAGCTATGGTTTTCCCAGTGGTCATGTATGGATGTGATTGTTGGACTATAAAGAAAACTGAGCACTGAAGAATTGTTGCTTTTGAACTGTGGTGTTGGAGAAGACTCTTGAGAGTCCCTTGGATTGCAAAGAGATCCAACCAATCAATCCTAAAGGAAATCAGTCCTGAATATTCATTGAAAGGACTGATGCTAAAGCTGAAACTCTAAAACTTTGGCTACCTGATGGGAAGAACCAACTCACTAGAAAAGACCCTGATGTTGGGAAAGACTGAAGGTGGGAGGAGAAGGGGATGACAGAGGCTAAGATGGTTGGATGACATCACCGACTCCATGGACATGAGTTTGAGTAAACTCCGGGAGTTGGTGATGAACAGGGAAGCCTGGCATGCTGCAATCCATCAGGTTGCAAAGAGTTGGACATGACTGAGTGACTGAACTGAATATGATAACTTTAAAACTGTTGAAGCAAAAAAAAACAAAAAAAACTGTTGAAGCAAAATTTGACAAAATAGAAATAAAAAAGAGGTTAAATTATATATTTTAATATACTTTTTTCAATAATTGAATGGTCAAGCCTACTGAAAAATCAGTAAAATTTAAAACATAAACTATCATCCAAATTAATTTATTTTTAGATCATTCCACCTAAAAGTAAGAAAATATACATCTTTTTTAGTTCACCAGAACATTTACCAAAATAAACTATATTTTGGAATATGGGTCTGTCTTAATAAATGTAAAATAATTCAAGTGTTATAAGCTATAATTTCAGACCACATGAAATTGTGAAATCAATAACCATAAGGTAGATGGAAAATACTCAACTTTTGAAACCTAATACTAGGTCACTTTCCTTATAGTTTATCTTAAGTTTAAAGACATTTCAACAATGTTGTTTGATTTCTACATCGTACTAAAGTTCAATAATCAATAATAGAACTTAATAACGAAAACATATCTGGAAAATCCCCCAATTTTTAAATTAATAACTCCTTTATAATTAATTATTTCTATAGGTCAAATAAAAATTAAAGTAAAAAATGAAAGTACTTGAATGAATGTGAAAATGTAGTCATATAAAAATTTGTGTAATGGAGCTAACTAAATTTGTATTTAGAGGGAACTTGATAGCACCTACATCCTGTATTAAAAAGATAGAAAAGTCTAAAATCAGTCTTCCAGCTTCCTTACACTAGGAAATAAGAGCAAATTATACCCAAATAAAGCAAAGGAAAGGAAAAAAAATTAAAAAGTATAAATTAAGAAAGGAAAATATAAAAACAGAAAAATGTAAAATAGAAAACAAACAAAAAAAAATCACAAATTCCATGAATCCAAATGCTGGTTCGTTGAGACAATCAATAAAATTAAAAACAAGCAAATAAACAAAAAACTCTTCCTAGACTGATAAGAAGAAAATAAATTAACAGTATCAGGAATGACAGCAGTGACACACTGCAGATTCTAGAGATATTAGAAATAATGAGAGAGCGATTATTATAAATAACATTATATCAGAAAATTCCTTATACACACAAGCACATAATTCTCCAAAACAAAGAAATAACATGTATCTCTTTTTGCAAACAGAAAAGGGTAAATAGTTTTCAACTTATTTCATGAGGCTAGTACTTCTTAGATGCTAAACCGGACAAAGACATGACAGGGAAAGAAAACTACAGCCCAATATGCCTCATGAACGTAGATGCAGAAATTCTAAACAAAATTTAGCAGTGTGAATTCATCACTTCAAAATCCACAGAGTATCTCTCAAACTATCTGACCAATGTAAAACAATACTGTAGAAGAACTGTGGCCAATAACCTCATTAAGAATAAATGTAGTATGTATGTACTACATTTGAATAGGACCTTCAATAGAGTTTAATCCATATGGCATGGTGCTTTATCTTTGCCCATCTCTTATTTCTTTTCAAGGTCATTTATATATATATATATATATACACACACACTATAATTTCTTATATATATATATATATATATATATATATAAAATTTCTTTGAAGTTCATAGCCTTTTTAACTTTAGTCCACTGGTAGTTATGAGAGGAAGGGTCTTCTCAAATTCAGCTTATTTCCCTGAAACCAGAAATTGGTATGCAATAATATTTTACTAGAGGAGATGGAATGCTAACTTTTTACTTTGCATAAGTCTTTTATTTTATCCACCGTGGAGTGATAGAAGATTTTACTATAACTATTCTCCACATTGGTGTCTTCCATGAAAGTCTCAAAGTTGGTGCCTTTCAGTTTCTACGAGTGCCACTTTCTAAAAGGGCTGGAAATTGAAATCAGACTTTCAACTCTGATGAAACAGACCAACTTTTCCTCATAGTGACCTTAGGCACGAAGAAGTTTCAACAATCTGGTCTGATTTCTACATCTTACTGAAGTGTAAATTTGCCACAGGAGATACTTTTCCTGTGAAAATTTGGGGAGGAATGAATAATATAAAACTCTTACTCAAAGGTCCTAATTCCAATGACTGAAGTAATGAATTCTTTTTGGACATGTCGCTTGCTACATCAGTTTTAAAGGATGTATTAATTAAATACAGGACAGGATTAAATGGAACATGAATGTTTTCAACCCTTATTATATGGTAAACTTTGATAACTACAATAAGAATCCTGAGTTTGGTACTATATGCCATAGAAACTGAAACTTTTATGTGAAATTCAGCAAGAATGTACGATGAGCAGTAAGTATGATTTATTTCCTACAGTAAGTGTGGTTAACTGGAGTCAACACAGGAATAAACAACTTAAAGTGGAAAAAGGAAACTATGACTCTCTTTTCTGTTGTCTTGTGCTGACCCACTGAAAGCTCTGGGGTCTAAATATATGGACCCCACCACAGAACAATAGAATTGTGTGCCTCTAAAAACTCTCATATGAAAAATCGATTTAAACTTTCCATTTACTTTTATCATTTAAACTTCAAGGTCAATATCAACAAAATAGAAGCCACTTTGGTGTTCTATAATACTTTAATATTGTGTACGGTAGTGGTCAAGGATTTCTAATGCATTTGGTGTGGAAAATAAGACTGGACAACCTTAGCATGCATAAGCTGTGACTGACTCCATGAGAAGCAGCCCTGAAATGTATTCTACACACTGAAAGGATTTTAAAGGACTTTGGAGTTTTTCTGTATCACAAAGCTTTTCCTCTGGTCTTAAGCAGTTTGGTTGACTCTGTAAGCTTTGTGTCAAACAAACTGGGGCAAAACTTTGTATCTCTGGAAGACAGAAAAAAATCTTTATTGTTTAAAGAGTTACAGAGAGTACTTCTCATTCTCTAGCCAATGCAGTATCCTTCTTTATTCTCAGTGCCTATGTCTTACATCTTTATTAGTATGAAGAGGTTTCTAGGTAGCTCACTCTTTGTTGTTCTGCTGAAATCCACAGATTCAAGATCTAGAAAAGAATGGTTTTATAGATTAGTAATGCACACACAACTTCAACTTGCTAAATGCCAGTAATATAAACAGAATAAAAATTTTAAGTGTCTTAAGTATTTCAGAAGTGTTTATTTTTAAGTAAAAAATAGTGACCTGAGAATAATGTACTAATAGCTATTTGTTAAATCAAAACACCTAAAGAATAATAAAAATCCATTTTCCTCCCAGTAATGCTTGTGCTCCACAGTAATGGTACTATATCACCTTCTAAGAAACACTTTAAATTCTAGTATTTTATTAATTCAAACATTTTCAGTAGCTAATATGAATTTATTGTACTTTTAATATGAAGATTAATTCCATTTTCCTTATAAAATAATAAGCTACATAAGAATAACTTTCTACAGAGCTCAACATAATCCATCCACAAAAATTTGAGTCTAGATAAAGGCAATTCCTCTTTAAATTTCCTTAGAATAATATATGTAAGGGGGAAAAAAAAAAGATTTAAGCCAAAAAGGAAAAAAGAGCAAGCTTTAGATAATTATGAAAATACTTTTAAAATGGTTTGAAAAGCACAAAAGCTAAAAATTTATTATCACTTGACCAAAAACATAAATTTAAAGGTAAAGATTGAGGCAAGTTGGGTTGCTCCAAAGCCTAGTTTTGTGATTAGTAGAGACACTTGCTGGCGTGGTTTGCTCATTTCAGAGCCCTAGCAACTCACTGGGGCTGCTTTTCCTGTCATTTGCAGGTTGCATTTAATAATCAAATGATACTTTGGGTGCTGCATGGGGAGGAAATGACTACATTCCTCATGGGTTTACGCCTCTTGTGCCTTGTATTACCCACTCAAGGCATACAATAAGCATCCACAGTATGTAGCTGAATGATCACATCAACTGTGTTTTATAGCTGGAAACACCATAGGACAAGCTTTTTCACACATTTTAGACTCAGGGTGGCAAATTGAGCTCAGAGTAGTCTCACAAATCACAGCTGAAATGCATTTGTTTCTGAAAGTGAAGATGAAACGAGCCCAATGTTTATTCCCAAAGACTTAATGATACTGATTTTAATTTTTCTTAAAAGTTAGCTAGGTGATAACAAAAAATCATTTTCTCCATGTTAGTTTATACTGAAGAAATTTTAAGATGACAAAGATTAATGTTTTATAGCTATGGCTAAAAACGTGGTTATAGATATTTCAGGTACCTATTTTCAAGGAGAACCATTTCATAAATTAATAGTACCATTTAATGATCAATATAGGCTTGCTGCTGGGATTAAAGTGTAAAAAATTTTTATGTTAATAAAAGTGACAGAACCTTTCATAGATAATAATGACAACTGGACTCGGTTCGAACTTTAAATCATTGAATAAAATTTTATATTATTGGTCTAACTCATGTCACATCAGAATTCCTTTCTCCCCTACATATTCCTGAGATTGGTTTAATAAATCTTTTCTTTCAGAATATAGGCTTTCAGTATTTATTTTAAATACTTGCTTTCTAAGTATTTGCTATACTTTTGTTCCCTTTACCATTAATTAGGCACATCAATTGTGTGCAGTGTTTGAAATACAGTACCCGGGACATCCTTTTCTCTAATCACACCATAAGAGAATTCACCTGATTTTCTCTGCAAAAAAATACCAAGTGCTGGGGCTTGGTATATTGTTTTGTTCTGCTCTGTTGTCTAATAATATGATAAACTTCTTTCAGCCTTGAGATAAGCCAAAAGAAAAATGAAAGGTCTGGAAACTTGGCAACACTGGGAATAGAAAAAGTCACATTGGAATTGGAATTTTGAGTCACAGACTGAAAAAGCTTGAATCTATTTACCATGAATTGCACAAAGGAAAAGCAAAAACACTTGTGAAATATGTATCTCACTTTATATTGAACACATTTTCTAAATTTGAAGAACTTGACAGATTTTACTCATATTCTTTTCTTGTCAGTAGCAATGGTGTTGTCAACTGCTACTGTAGCAGAAACATTCTGTTGTGACTTTTCCTGCTTTTCTATCCCATCAATTGGCATAATTCAGGTGAAGCAATTAAAATACCTGAGTGAGGAGACTTTTTTGACCATCAGTCAACATTTTCACCAAACACCTTCTAGATATCTTGTACTCTACTTAGAAAGAGACAACTTTTGCCATCCCCAGGAGTTAGCAATCTCATCATTTCATCATGCCCTGCCAATATATGTGCATTTTTTCAGTTAAAATAATCAAGATTCATGGACTCTGTTCAGGTAGAAAATAATTCTAATTTGAATTAATAATCTTCAAATTTGTAAAAATCTTATTTTCTGTCCTTTTCATTCATTTTCTAAATCTTACTTTTATTCTCCTTCTCCTTATCACCACTGAACATTCATCACTTGCAAGTCCTTTTTTGTACTCCACTTAGAGATTCCTTTCTCCATCTTCTGCTTCCAGGTCATTCTTTCACTTTTCCCACAATCAAGAATTGCTCAAGAAAATAATAAAATGAGGCTGATGTGGTCACAACTGAGTGAATATGGTTTGACATATGGTAAATTATTTTTGTTGCTTCTATTTTTTTTTTCAGTTTTCTTTCCAGACTCATGATTACATTCCTAAAACTGTCTATAGAAAATGAATATGACATACTGCCTTCTCTCAAGGACCTCAAAATAAATTTGGTGAGATGGATATGTGTTTTCATAATTATAATGCAGTGAAATAAATATCAATAGAGTATCTGTGACTGAGAAAGGAGAGGCTACATAGCATATTTGATCATTTATTAGAATTTTAGGGGATGACTTTGGGGGAGACTGGGAAAGAACATGAGGCTCCTTTTATCTTTCCATCTTTCTTCTTCTGTATTTATTTCACATTTCTCTGAACTCTCTAAAAAAACAGATTGCCAAATTATGACCTGTAGGTTAAATCTGGTCTACTGTGTTTTGTCTTTTTTTAAAATAAAATTTTATTTCTAATTGGTTGACACTGGAGTCAGACTCAAAACTTCACCCTGGACCTTTCTCTCATAATACAAAAATTTACTCTTCTGAGAATGAGCAGGAAACCTTCCCATCCCCAGAACCCAGACAAAGAGCCACTGCTTTTAGTGAAGTAGACATAAGACCTGGCTGCCACTGGAAAGGGTTAGAAAACTTTCTGGCCATCAGGATGCAGGTAAAGATCCAGACTGCAGGTAAAGATCCATTGCTTCTAGAAGAAGGTAGAAGCAAAATATCTGATCCTGGGAAAGGGACAGAAAATATTCGTGGGTCCAGAATAAGACCCAGAATAAGACCTAGAGCATACGTCTTCCACCAATGGGAGAGGGGCAGGAAACACTCTCCTCTACAGGAACCCAGGATACAAGCAGAGGTTGGCTGCTACTGGGGCTAAGGGGTGTGAACAATGTTGTATCCCCATCCCAAGATTCTGGATGCAAGAACCTACCTGAAACTAAAGCTGGACCATGAGAACAGGAAAATTCCTTGATCCCACAACTGGTCTAGTACTGAGTAACAAGTAACAGCAAGTTGCCTCTGGCTCTTAGAAAGAAAGGTAAGACTGTGGAGACCCTTCTCTGTGGCACCAACCTGATGGTTGTCCCAAAGGCAAAGGGTGGGGTGGAACAATGACATTGAAGAAAAACCTTCAGTGCCACACGTTGCCCAATAAATACGAGGTCATGGCAGCCCAGCGTGGAGAAATCTGAAGCCTGTAGGATACTGAAGTTGACTACAGCATCAAAACACACAAGTGCTGTTTAGTTAACTGTCTACTGTCCACTCGACTACTGTCAAGACTATTTTAATCTCCTGTATTATCTGCTGCTGCTGCTGCTAAGTCGCTTCAGTCGTGTCCGATTCTGTGCGACCCCATGGACGGCAGCCCACCAGGCTCCCCTGTCCCTGGGATTCTCCAGGCAAGAACACTGGAGTGGGTTGCCATTTCCTTCTCCAATGCATGAAAGTGAAAAGTGAAAGTGAAGTCGCTCAGTCGTGTCTGACTCTTCGCGACCCCATGGACTGCAGCCCACCAGGCTCCTCTGTCCATGGGATTTTCCAGGCAAGAGTACTGGAGTGGGGTGCCATTGCCTTCTCCCCTGTACTATCTAGATTGATTTAATTTCCTGTGCTGACTGCCTGACAGAAATGAAACAAGTGTGCAACATTAGCAGGTATAATCCCTATTTACCTTAATCTTTACTGTTAAATATTACCACAGACTCAAAAAAGTAGTAGTAATAATAATAACTATAGTAATAGAAAAAGAGAACAAATGGGGAAAAAATCAACAACTTGTTGTCAAGAGATAAATCAATAAAGTCAAACTAAAAGATGATACAGATATTGAAGCTATCAGTCAGAGTTTTCTGGACCCATATGCAGTGAAAAATTGGAAATGTAAAGAAATTTAAGTAATAACTATCATATACATTATAATCAAAACATGAAATGCTTCAGGATGAACAGGCAAGATGTTTAAGATGCAAATGATAAAACATTGAACAACTAATGAAAGCCTAATAATGAACAGATATACTGTGTTCATATATCTAAAGACTCAGTGTTGTTAATGTATCATTTATTCCCAAACTGTTCTATAGAGTTAATTTAATCTCTATCCAAACAGCAGATTTTTTAATAGACTTAGGCAAACTAATTTTAATATTCATAAACAATGCAAAGTATCTGAAATAGCCAAAGCAACTTTGACAAAAAAAATTTGCAAAAATTAAAACCACTTACTAGACAAACTAGTTGAATGGCCAAAGTAAAAAATACAACAGTACCAAGTCTTGGTGGGATGTAGAGAAACTTGAATTCTCGTGTGTTACTGGTGATGACATTCCCTTGTTCAGCTGCTTTGAAGAAGTTGGGCAGTTTCTTAGAAAGTTAATCTTTATTTACCATTTTCCATCAATCCCATTCATATATATTTACCCAAGAGAGGTGAAGCAATACAGTTTTGTTTTGTTTTTTTTTTGTATTCATGGAGTGATTGAGATATTTCAACCAGATAACATTGTCTGCTAGGACACAGTATGTACTTATGAACTTGGAGCAGTTCTAAAGCACACTTACAGCTTTTGGGGATAGCAAATGTCCTTTCCCCATCTGCGTTCTAGCCACTAACCTGCAGTGAAAGAAAGGGCCTCCCTGGTGGCACAAATTGTAAAGAATATGCCTGCAATGCAAGAGACTCGGGTTAATCCTGTGTATTGTCCTAATTGCAAAAATAGTTTTATAGATTTATAGTAATGCAATGTCTGCCTTGAAATTACATATCAGCGTTTCCAATATTTTTATTAATCTTGCCTACAATGCTATTATCACCCTTTGCTTTCTTGCCTTCAGTTTTTTCTTAAAGTTCTTATTTGGGGCTTGATTCCCCATGCATCCCAACTGTAATATATCAAAACACTTTCCTTCATATATTCTTGGGGGACTGGTTCCAAGACCCCTGCTGATATGTAAATCCTGGCGTGCTCAAGTCCCTTACAAAACACAGCATTCTTCGGTCAGCCCTCTGCACTAGGGGTTCCTCCACATCCAGGGGTTCTGCATCCACTGGTGCCTACTGAGGGCTGGCTGTATTGAAATTCATGTGCCAGGTTAATACCTGCTACTGCTTGAAAAGGTATAGGAAGGAGTTTCAACCCACCGCTTATCTTTTCTCTGTTTTCTCTATGCTAGCTTTACAGTGACATTTATGTAATTTTACTTGTATGCAAATTTATGTTAATGACACCACTGATGCTTGGAATCTAAATTGACAAGGAGTGAAAACAAAGTACTATAATTAAAGCTGTGTGAATATTGGCCATTCTGAAAGGAACTTTGAAATATCATTGAAATTTCATTTTGGATCCAGTGTCTCTGGTCTATGTGTATTGAGTATTCCAAGATTTCTTTACATACTCCTTTGCCAACATCAAGTTTGAAATAGATGTGAGAATATAAGGATTTCTTTACAAATATGCTTTAAAAATAAAAATGGATGGGCAGTGTATTCCTGAGATTGTTATCCTCAAAATATTTCTACTATTTTCTTCTTAGGTAGATGGTTGGAAAATAACATATATATATATATATATATGTATATATATGTGTGTGTGTGTGTGTGTGTATGTTCTCACTTAGTCTTGTCTGACTCTTTGCGGCCCCATGGACTGTAGCCCACCAGTCTTCTCTGTTCATGGGATTTTCATAGCAAGAATACTGTAGTGGGTTGCCATTTCCTCCTCAAGGGTATCTTCCCCACCCAGATGAACCCATGTATCTGGTGTCTCCTATACTAGCAGGGGGATCCTTTAACATTGAGCCACCTGGGAAGCCCGTATGTTTTATGTGTATATATACATATGTATATATATATATATTTATATGCCAGAAATTAACTTTTGACTTCTAATAGTTTTTTTCATACAATTTAAAATTAACTTTGGGGCTTCTCAGGTGACTCATGGGCTTCCCTGGTAGCTCAGTGATAATGAGCCCACCTGCCAATGCAGGAAACACAAGTTCAATCCCTGGGTCAGGAAGATCAGCTGGAGAAGGAAATGGCAACCCACTCCAGTATTCTTATCTGGAAAATCCCGTGGACAGTGGAGTCTGGCAGGCTACTTTCTGTAGGGTGGCAAATATTCTGACATGATTTAGTGATTAGACAACAATAGACCTCAAAAGAATAGTTAACTCTAGACTGGACTCCTATGTAAATAATGTTCAGTCCCTTTCCTGTTTGTTTTCCTTGTGAATATTTTTTCTTAATTTACCTATGTATATTCCTACCCATACATCACAGCTAGTATCTTATAAACTTCATGTCACCTTTATATATCATCAAAGAGGCTGCATTATTATATCTAAAGATAGTTAGTTTTGATCACTTACTGTTTTGCAAAACTGGATTGCTATGAATCTCTAACACGGTAAGCACATGCCTATTTCTACTCCTATATGTAACAGACTTTGAAAAAATATTCTAGAGCACATAAGTCATTGATCGGTAAATAAATGGATATTCAATCATTTATATTCACCTACCATCTGCTTTTAGTATAAATCCCAAATGGGCAAATATTTCTATTTGCCTTTTGTGTTAGAAAACTCAATTGTTGGCAAGATCCTCTTTTGCCATACCTGTTATCATTAACTATCACCTACTTATTTGTAAGCTCTTTATTGTGGCAGTAACTTCCATGGAAAAAATGACCTGTTCTACTGATAATTCAGTAAATGTGAATAGATAAGCAAATGCTGGATTAACACATATTTGTGTAGAATTTTTCTAATGCACCATGCAGATAGTACTATTACCATGGTTATGTTTTGTGGAACATACACACATACAAAAACTAAAACAAAAATACAAAGAACAGCAAAATCAAAACTCTGGTTTACAGTAAAGCTTATACTGAACTAACTCTCCTGTCAAAAGCAATGATCTACTCTGGACAAAATATATATAAAACACATAAAACCACAAACACACAATTATTTAGGGGCACTGGAGAGTGACCAAAATCATTAGAAACAGGAGGGAATTCACTCTTTGAAAGAAAGAAATCTTATTGGGTGAAAGCCACATTGACATGACATGCTGTGAATAGAACTCCAGCAGAAAGCTGCAGTTTTATTACCTGAGAAGTCAGCAGTTGGAGTTTAGGGTTGAAAGCAGCTGGAAATTAAAAGGCAATATCACAAAAATGTGAAAGCTTCATAAAGGGTAGCCCACAAATCTGTATTTAACACCCCTCATATCTTTGGCTGACCTCTAACCTATGCCTTAATGGGACAGACTCCAAGTACTTCAGGAAAAAATAAAACAACAATTGAATGGATAAAAGTACTGAACAGAAATTTTAATAGCTGCTCCCTGTAGGGAAAGAGAGCTTGGTATTGAGTTAGACTCTAGGATGAAGGGAACTACTAAATTACATCATTTCTATGAAGCCTTCATTTCTTATAAAGCCAAGCCCTCAGAAGATCAAGATGATTCTTAGCAACGTAATCGGTTGATAGGACAAAACTCAATAATCATTATAGGAAGACAATAGAATCCAAATTCACTAAAGCATATCATTGCAATTACAAATTTTGTTAATATAGACCCCTCCCCAAAGAAAAGTCAAGAGAAAAGAGTCAATAGAAATAGAATCACAGATTAATTCAATATTGAAATTATTAGGTGTAGACTTTAAAAGAACTCTGATAAATGTATAATAAAAAAGATAGTTTTTGTGAAAAAGATGATACTTTGAGAAATGGAGAATTTAAAGAAATATATAAAAATTATTAAAAGAGCTATCTGTAAATCAACTGAAAACAATCAATATATGAAATAGAAATTAATAGAACACTTTAACAACAGATTAGAGAAATGTGGGAAATGCATCAGTTGACTTGAAGAAAGACAAATAAAAGTCATCTGAACTAGAACACAGAGAGAAAAATATTTGAAAAAATATATTAATACACAATACTATAAAGGATGATATAAAATGTCTCAGTTCAGTTCAGTCGCTCAGTCATGTCCGACTCTTTGTGACCCCATGAATCGCAGCACGCCAGGCCTCCCTGTCCATCACCAAATCCTGGAATTCACTCAGACTCACGTCCATCGAGTCAGTGATGCCATCCAGCCATCTCATCCTCTGTCATCCCCTTCTTCTCCTGCCCCCAATCCCTCCCAGCATCAGAGTCTTTTCCAATGAGTCAACTCTTCACATGAGGTGGCCAAAGTACTGGAGTTTCAGCCTTAGTATCATTCCTTCCAAAGAAATCCCAGGGCTGATCTCCTTCAGAATGGACTGGTTGGATCTCCTCACAGTCCAAGGGACTCTCAAGAGTCTTCTCCAACACCACAGCTCAAAAGCATCAGTTCTTCAGCGCTCAGCTTTCTTTACAGTCCAACTCTCACATCCGTACATGACCACTGGAAAAACCATAGCCTTGACTAGACGGACCTTTGTTGGCAAAGTAATGTCTCTGCTTTTGAATACGCTATCTAGGTTGGTCGTAACTTTCCTTCCAAGGAGTAAGCATCTTTTAATTTCATGGCTGCAGTCACCATCTGTAGTGATTTTGGAGCCCCCAAAAATAAAGTCTGACACTGTTTCCACTGTTTCCTCATCTATTTCCCATGAAGTGATGGGACAAGATGCCATGATCTTTATTTTCTGAATGTTGAGTTTTAAGCCAAATTTTTCACTCTCCACTTTGACTTTCATCAAGAGGCTTTTTAGTTCCTCTTCACTTTCTGCCATAAGGGTGGTATCATCTGCATATCTGAGGTTATTGATATTTCTCCTGGCAATCTTGATTCCAGCTTGTGCTTCTTCCAGCCCAGCGTTTCTCATGATGTACTCTGAACATATGTTAATTGAAAGTCCAGAAAAAGAGAAGGAAATAAAGAATAATATATGAAAAAAATTCTGAAATGAATTCTAAGTTTGATTTAACACAACTGCTAACACATCCAGGAAGGTCAGTTAACCCCAAGTAGGATGAATACAAAGAAAATAAAAGTTAATCACATAATATTGTTAAAAAGAAAGATAAAGATAGCCAAAACCATAAAACATAAACCCTTATAGGCATCCAGAGAAGAAAGAAATATAGAATATTAATGACAGTTTTTGTTTTTGTTTTTTTGTAATCTAAAGCAGTAGTGGGCAAAAATAAGTTAATAGAGCATCTACAAACAGATGTGGGGGGGGGGGGTGGGGCGCAGCGGGGAAGCAAAACCTTGTTAAACCTAAAATTCTACCTCCAGAAAAAAAATGTTTTCCAAAGTAAAGCAGAAATAATACAAATATGTTCAAATAAAAAAGGACTGAAAAAAAGATTGCAGTGAGTACTATCAATTAATGGCAGAAAGTGAAGAACAACTAAAGAGCCTCTTGATGAAAGTGAAAAAGGAGAGTAAAAAAGTTGGTTTAAGGCTCAACATTCAGAAAACTAAGATCATGGCATCCGGTCCCATCACTTCATGGCAAATAGATGGGGAAACAGTGGAAACACTGGCTGACTTTATTTTTCTGGGCTCCAAAATCACTGCAGATAGTGATTGCAGCCATGAGATTAAAATACCCTTCCTGCTTGGAAGGAAAGTTATGACCAACCTAGACAGCATATTAAAAAGCAGAGACATTAGTTTGCCAACAAAGGTTTATCTAATCAAGGCTAGTTTTTCCAGTAGTCATGTATGAATGTGAGAGTTGGACTATAAAGAAAGCTGAGTGCCAAAGAATCAATGCTTTTGGACTGTGGTATTGGAGAAGAGTTTTGAGAGTCCCTTGGACTGCAAGATCCAGCCAGTCCATCCTAAAGGAGATCAGTCCTGGGTGTTCATTGGTGGGACTGATGTTGAAGCTGAAACTCTAATACTTTGGACACCTGATGTGAAGAGCTGACTCATTTGAGCAGACCCTGATGCTGGGAAAGATTGAGGGCAAGAGGAGAAGGGGATGACAGAGGATGAAATGGTTGGATGGCATCACCGACACAATGGACATGGGTTTGAGTGAACTCCAGGAGTTGTGATGGACAGGCAGGCCTGGCTGTGCTGTGGTTCATGGGTTCACAAAGATTTGGACACGACTGAGCAACTGAGCTGAACTGAACCATCAATTAAAGAGAAATGATGCTTAAAGTCCTCAATGACCAAATAATTGCCCAGATAAAAAGGAAATATGAAGGAGAGAGATCGAGTAGCACAAGAGACAATAGAAAACAAATAATACGATGGCAGTTTTAAGTCCAAATAGATCAATTATCACATTAAAATTAAGTGGACAAAGCACTACAATTAAGGATAGACTTTCTGTCATTGGAGTCACATCTTCTACATATATGAGGTTGTTAATATTTCTCCAAGCTATCTTGATTCCAGCTGATGATTCACCAACCTGGCATTTCCTATGATATACTCAGCATATAAGTTAAATAAGCAAGGTGACAATATGCAGCCTTGCCTTACTCCTTTCCCAGTTTTGAACCAATCGGTTGTTCCATTTCCTATTCTAACTGTTGCTTCTTGTCCTGCATACAGGTTTCTCAGGAGACAGGTAAGATGGTCTGGTTTTCCTCTCTTTTAATTTTGCACAGTTTATTGTGATACACACAATCACATGTTTTAGCATAGTAAATGAAGCACAAGCATATGTTTTTCTCGAATTTCCTTGCTTTCTCTATGATTCAGGGAATGTTGGCAATTTGATATCTGGTTCCTGTGCCTTTTCTAAACCCCGCTTGTACATCTGTAAATTCTCGGTTCATGTACTGTTGAAGCCTAGCTTGAAGAATTTTGAGCATAACCTTCCTGGTGTGTGAAAATGCGTACAATTGTACAGTAGTCTGAACATTCTTTGGCATTGTCCCTCTTTAGGATTGAAATGAAAGCTGACCTTTTCCTGTCCTGTGGCCATTGCTGAGTTTTTTAATTTGCTGACATACTGAATGCAGCACTTTAACAACATCATCTTTTAGGACTTTTAAACAGCTCAGCTGGAATTCTATCACATCTGCTAGCTTTGTTCATAGCAATGCTTCCTAAGGCCCACTTGACTTCACACTCCAGAATGTCTGGCTCTAGGTGAGTGATCACACAATCATGGTTATCCATGTCATTATATCCTTTTTCTTGCTTTCTTTCTTTTTTTATTTTTTTGTATAGCTCTTCTATATATTATTCCCACCTCTTCTTAATATTTTCTGCTTCTGTTAGGTCTGTACCATTTGTCTTTTATCCTGCCCATCCTTGAATGAAATGGTTCTTTGGCATCTCTAATTTTCTTGAAGAGATCTCTAGTCTTTCCCATTCTATTATTGTTTTCCTCTATTTTCTTGCTTTGTTCACTGAAGAAGGCTTTCTTATCTCTCCTTGCTAATTTCTGAAACTGCATTTCTTTGGGTATATCTTTCCCTTTCTCTCCTTTCACTTCTCTTCTTTTCTCAGTTCTTTGTAAAGCCTCTTCAGACAACCAATTTGTCTCCTTGCATTTCATTTTCTTTGGGATGCTTTTTGTCAGTGCCTCCCGTACAGTGTTACAAACTTCCATACATAGTTCTTCAGACCCTCTGACTACTAGATCTAATCCCTTGAATCTATTCCTCACCTCTACTGTATAATCATAAGGGATTTGATTTAGCTCATACTTGAATGGCCAAGTGTTTTTCCTTACTTTCTTCAATTTCAGCCTGAACTTTGCAATAAGGAGCTCATGGTCTGAGGCACAGTCAGTTCCATGTCTTGTTTTTGCTGAGTGAATAGAGCTTCTTCATCTTTAGCTGCAAAGAATATAGTCAATCTGATTTTGGTTTTGCCCATCTGCTGATGTCCATGTGTAGTCATCACTTGTGTTGTTGGAAAAGAGTGTTTGCTATGACCCAGTGCATTCTCTTGACAAACTGTTAGACTTTGTCCTTCTTTATGCTGTACTCCAAGGCCAAACTTGCCTGTTACTCCAGGAATCTCTTTCCAGTCCCCTATGATGAAAATGACTTTTGTTGTTGTTGTTGTTAGTTCTAGAAAGTCTTGTAGGTTCGTAAAACTGGTCAGCATCAACTTCTTCAGCGTTAGTGGTTGGGACATAGGCTTAGATTACTGTGATGTTGAATGGTTTACCTTGGAAGCAAACTGGGATCATTATGTCATTTTTGAGATTGCACCCAAGTACTGCATTTCAGACTCTTACTGACTATGAGTGTCACTCCAGTGCTTCTAAGGGAAATGAACTTGAGCAAACTCTGGGAGATAGTGGAGGACAGAGGAGCCTGGCGTACTGCAGTCCATAGCGTTGCACAGAGTGGGACATGACTTAATGACTAACAAAATAAGATTTGCTGGGCTAAGAATTAGCAATCTGAAAATGGAATCTCAGTCTCTATCAGAAAGAAATCATGAGAAAATTATGCTATATTCTTATTTTTTCAAATAATAGAAATTGGTGTCATGTATTTTATGTTTTTAAAGTTCAGTTAAATTGTGCTCTATTTAGACGTGGTTTCTGTTTTCTGATTTTCTCAAAAATTGAAGAGTAGCAGGGACTGAGAAAATGCATAGGGATGATGTTTATTCCCTTTGGAAGAAGGATTTAGTAAAGGTGTCACTGCGCTGTTTGTATCCCTTGGACTATTTAGTATATTCCAGCCACCTTCCAACTGCCAAGATCCATACACTCAAGAAACTCATACTGCCCATGTATGCAGCAAGTTAGAAGTGTCAAGGAATTAACATTCTCTCCCAGCAACTCTACTCAAATGACTTCTGGGACTTGTATAAAAATCACAGCTTACTTGTCTTTTGGGTGGGGAAAATCTGAATCAAGCTTTGCAACATTTTCCAGAATTAGCCTGTAGAATTAAGGTTTATTCACCCTCAGTGGCATCTGATTTAATAATGAACACTTTCTTGGCTTGCATCCACATTGCACTCTATTTATTCTAATGTTTGGGATCACATTTAGGAAACATCTTTAGCAGGTTCTGTAGTGATTATGCTCACAGGATGAGGCAACAGTCTTCTGTTATCCTTGTATGCATTTTGAAAACAATTTCAAAACAACCTAGAAGTCAAATCAAGTGATAGACACAGTACCCTGAAAGACTGTGCCTGATTCTCCACAATGTAATTTGTATGTGAGTCAATATCGTACATATTGTATTGTTACATGGATATATTATTTAATCCTGAATACTTTTCATGATTCTGAAATCTTCTCAATGGCAAATAGTAAAATATGAAAAGTATTTGGGACCAAAGAATTTATCATTATAACATTATGCGCTGTCCACGGAGTTCCAAAAAGCTATTTTTTGGAAGGCCAACTTAGAGGACTTAAGTGACTTGTGCACATTTATATTGATAACAGCTCGCACAAAAATAAAGTTACAAATATTCCCTGTTCTCAGTGCTGGGTTTCTTAGAGATACCCACACCACCCTTTCAATTATTATGGTAACCATTCCTGGGATGCCTTTATAAGAATTTTCTTTAATCTATCTTACTTGCCATCAAAGCACAATGTACCCATGGTAGAAATAGCCCTGGCCCTCATTTGTTTATACTATTGTTTTTTAAACTTGTAAAAATATAACTAGATGTATATGATTTTCATATCAAATAAAATCATAGTTATATACAGAGTAATCAAAAGTGTGGATGCTATTTAAATACCAAAATACCATTTCATTATAAGACTTCTGAAATCGGAAATCCTCTTTTTCGTAAAATCATCAATCAAATTAATTGTTAATTATTAATAAAATATTTTCTTTCAAAAAGTGAGATATAAGTCTCTAATATTCCCTTTCTACAGTGACTAACTGATGCCTCAAGCATGTATTAACGTCTTGTTATAAAAGTATTTTTTTGTCTTGACATCTGGTTTAATCTGAGCAGAGGGGAAGATTTTTTTTTTCTTTCTTTCTTTTTTTTTTTTTTAAGGGAGAAACTGGGGGAGATTCTTTTTCAATGGTGGAGCTGTTCTACTAGATTTCTATTGCCAAACCCTTGTACTGCGTTAATCCCCAATTTCATGTAATGCATTCAAATGTATAAGGTCAACTGTTAGCTCCTTTATGAAACATGTTGGGAGTATTTAACCACATAAAGCTGATTTTACAGAAAAAATTTTTAACAGCACACCATTTTTATATTCCTGTCAATATTTTAATTTGGTGTTATCAGTCTCACACTCTCTTCCTCTCCACACTGATGGCTAATGTGGATCTAATTTCTTTTAAACCGTATTTAAATTGAGGGTTGTTTTTTTTTTTTTTTAAGTCACTCTGCCAGAATTGGAACTACATCTGTCACCCATTCCATTCTAGCATTGCCCAGCTTTGCTGTTCATATCATCAATAGTGCTGTATGTAAAAGCTGAGTGTCATTATGATTTAAAGACCCGCCTCTGGCAAGATGCCAAATAAGTCTAATTTAGGATCTGGGGGATGATAGACAAGAAAATTGCAACTAGAAGATATGTACACTGAATTCTAATTCAAAACAGGAGATTTGGGCTGTTACACTTTTATTTTTCATTTTGTTGCTATTGTGGGAGTTTAAAAACCTTTGCTTCTGTTACAAAAAAATAAATAACACAAGGCAGGTGCACAATTGTATATTTTGATTCAGTTTCAGAGATAACAGCCTCAAAATATGTTGATCCATTTTATTGATATATATGTAAGCTAAACTCCACTCAAAATACTGTCCCTTTTTAATATCTGTTCTCTCTACCTAAACCCAATTTAACTGATAATTATTGGTAGAATAACTAAAAACATAATTATTAAAGTAACCATTTATCTTCTTTTAATTTCTCTATGAGCTAAGTCTGAATTCACCCACTCTTAGAATTTTAACTCCTAACCCTCAATGAAAGTTTAAATACTTGGATCTCTTTTGTTCTCAAATTTAACATGCCCATGGTCAAATTCAGTTGCCCCTTTATTGCTGTTCAGTCACTAAGTCATGTCCAATTCATTGTGAGTCATAAACTGTAGCACGCCAGGCTTCCCTGTCCTTCACTATATCTCGGGCTATGCTAAAACTCATGTCCACTGAGTTGGTGATGCCATTGAACTATCTCATCTTCTCTCACCTCTTCTCCTCCTGCCCTCAATCTTTCCCAGCCTCAGAGGGTTTTCCAGTGAGTTGGCTCTTCACATCATGTGGCCAAAGTATTGGAGCCTCAGCTTCAGCATCAGTCCTTCCAACAAATATTCAGGGTTGATTTCCTTTACTTCTCTTCAAATTGACTATGGCAATATTCCAATTTTTGTAGAAAGTCTTGAAGTTATTTCATTTAATATCCACTTAGAACTATTTATAATTCCTTACTCTCATTTCCCATATCCAATCTTGTACATCTTTTCAGACCTTCTGAAATACACTAGTACCCACTAACTTCTCTCCATTCTGACTCTTCTCTTCCTACATAGATTTTAGTTTAACCCACATACTCTATCCATTAGTTATTGTACTTCTCAACTGATTCCAATCCCCCTCTCTTTCTGTGCCCTGCTGATTTTCCTGAAACTCTTCCTTCAACTCACAAGAGTATACAATATCTCCGTATTGCCTACTTCCTAAAAAAGTCCCAGCTTCTCTGACAATTTTTTAATACTTAATTTTTTAGAGCAATTTAAATTCACAACAAAATTGAGAAGGTATAGATATTTCCCAAATAACCCATGTCTCTTCAGAGTGGTACATTTGTTACAATTGATGAAGCTATACCGAACCATCATAATCATAGTCCATAGTTTACACTAAGCCTCACTCTTGGTGTTTTACATTCTATGTGTTATTCTTAGTTGCTCAGTCATGTCTGACTCTTTGCAACTCCATGAGGATTCTCCAGGCAAGAATACTGTAATAGGTTGCCATATACTCTTCCAGGGGATCTTCCCAACCCAAGGATCGAACTCAGGTCTCCCAAATTGCAGGCAGATTCTTTACCATCTGAGCCACCTAGGAAGCCCTACACATGTTATGGGTGTGTATGAATGTATAATGGCATCCGTCATGGCAGTATCATACATAGTATTTTTACTTTCCCCAAAATCCTCTGTATTCCACCTATTCAGCCCTCCTCCACTCCAACCTCTGGAAACACTGATAGTTGTATTGTCTCAGTAGTTTTGTCTTTTTCAGAATGTCATATAATTGAGCTCAAACAATATTTAGTCTTTCAGATTGGTTTGTTCTGACAAGTTTTAAATCCCTCATAACTATCCTTAGGCTGCGTAGACTCAATTCACATTACTATAGAGATTTCTTTGGTTTTCTTACCTTCTTACATCCAATGCCATTTACAAGGATTCATAGGCTTGAATCTAATATTAGCGTCTTGAACCAATCTAGAATGTAGGCACTTTTATAATATGGGTCTCTACTGCAGCGTAGTGTGGTTCTAATTGCTAGTTGATCCCTAATTTTATATCTAGGCTGCCAATTTGATTATTGTTGCTATTCAGTTACTAGGTCATGTCTGACTCTGTGACCCCATGGACTGCAGCATGCCAGGCTTCTTTGTCCATCAATATCTCCTGAAGTTTGCTCAAACTCATGTCCATTGAGTCAGTAATGCCAACCAACCATCTCATCCTCTGTTGCCCCCTTTCCCTCTTGCCTTCAAATCTTTTCCAGCATCAGGGTCTTTTCCAATGAGTCGGCTCCTTGCATCAGGGGGCCAAAATATTGGAACTTCAGCATCAGTTCTTCCAATGAGTATTTGGGGCTGATTTCCTTTAGGACTGACTGGTTTCATCTCTTTGCTGTCCAAGGGACTCTCAAGGGTCTTCTCCAGTACTACGGTTTACCTCGTCCATAAGAATTGGTCCCCAACATGTGTCCCAGCTTCCACAAGTGGGCTTCTGTGTGACTCTCTAATTTACTCCCGCTCATTTGACTTGTACATTACCCTAGCTCCTCTGGGATTCTGTCTTTATTTTATTTGCCTTTTGGAGGATTTTCCTTTAACACCTCTCTCAGAGATTATAATCATGTGCTTAACTCAGGAATCCCACTAAATTTCATCTCAGTTGTGTAGATACTTTGAGAATTAGAACAAATTATTAAAACTCAGTAATGTGGAGGAGTAAGTGAACCATCATATGGAAAGTTACCTTGCATACAGTAGACCAGAGATCAGGATTTCTCAATATTCTTTGAGATGTTTATAAGTATTTTGAGGTAGAAAAAAGATAATCAAATGATTTGTGAAATATTAGTCAAGTTATATGATGTATTCACTTTAAGATATTTCATAACTTTAATAGATAATAAGCATTGGGCTTCTCTGTTGGCTCAGATGCTAAAGAATCTGCCTGCAATGCAGAAGACCCAGGTTGATCCTAGTTGGGAAGATCCCCTGGAGAAGGAAATGGCAATGCACTCCAGTATTCTTGCCTGGAGAATTCCATGGACAGAAGAGCCTGGCAGGCTACAGTCCATGGAGTCACAAAGAGTGGGACATGACTGAGTGACTAACACTTTAACTTTCAAGCATGAGTCAAGAGGGGTGACTGTGTCACATTTTCCAACTATATTGCGGTGAAAAGCTTTCTTCATGGAACATCTGGTACAGATCATTGGACTTCGTTTTGGAGGAACAGTTCGAATAGTGGTGCCTTAGGCAACTGTTGATCTTTTCTGGTCCCTCTTCCTCCCACTGCTACACTTCTTGACTGGGATACCTTCTTGGACTTCCTGGTATTACCCCACATAGTTCTTTACATCTCTGTTATCATCTTGTCCAAGGCTAACACTAACATATTTTCCACTTAATTATTTGAGACTGTGGTCTTCATTTCAAATTTGAGCTTATGTCTTTGTTTTTGCTTTTTGGTTGCACTGGGTCTTTGTTGTGGCATGCAGGCTTAGTTGCCCTGTAGCATGTGGGATCTTAGTTCCCCAACCAGGGATTGAACCCACATCCCCTGTATTGGAAGGCAGATTCTTAACCACTGGACCACCAGGGAAGTCCCTCCACTTAATTACTAAATCATAATTCATGAGTAGTAACTCTGACTGCAGTCCATGGAGCTGCTAAGAGTCAGACACAACTGAGCGACTTCACTTCCACTTTTCACTTTTCATTCATTGGACTAGGAAATGGCAGCCCACTCCAGTGTTCTTGCCTGGAGAATCCCAGGGACAGAGGAGCCTGGTGGGCTGCCATCTATGGGGTCACATAGAGTCGGACAAGACTGAAGTGACTTAGCAGTAGCAGCAACTCTGACTGAGAAAAGGGGTTTTAGAGAGTTTTGGTCTGCCAATTCAGAATCACTAAACTCATACAAAATTGTGAATAAGCATTTTTTATATAGAATGTTATGTATAAAGTGCATCTACTTTATAGGATAGTGTCTGTCTTTTATCTACTTGAGATACTTGGGAAAAGGATGCACAAAAATGGTCACTCTCATTGATATTATTGTTCAATATTTATATATATGTGTGTGTTTATTGTTCTATTTATAACAGAGTAAGTCCTCCTGTACAATACAATAATTTGATATTGAGATAGAAATCTTGAAGTGTCTCTCAGGAGTACCACTTTCTGATTTGGTGCCAAAGTATGATGGACAGTCACTCATGTGCATTGTTTGACAATGTGGGTGAGATCACACCAATTACAAAGGTTGTAACTAGCTTGCTTTGACATTCTTTGGGCTTTCCAGTTGTTCAGCATCCCTTTTAGAGTCACACACCAAAATCTAAGAAATATTTCCAAAAATTATTTTTCTTATGCAATCCTATGTTTCATCTACAGGTCCAGATGTCGTGGGCATGAATAATTATTTTGTAAATATTTTACAGAGCATATTTTCTATATTATTAAATACTGAATTACTTGAGACAAACCAACCATCCTCTTTTCTTCAATTCTAAAAAGGAAGAAAAGTAACTTTGTTTCTGTGATAGAGTACAGTTTGCCAGAAAATCCATGCTGTGGGAGACATTATGTGTGTTTCTAGATAACAACAAAATGTAATACGATTTCTTATTTTACTGTATATAATCTTCTATGAATCTTGAAAAGAGGAATCTTGAAGGGATCAGTATAAGATTATTGAGACATGAGGTTAAATAATAAGTGATATGATGGGTAATCCCTTGCCATCTAATTTTATAGAAATTTACATTTGGTGTTTGTTTAGACCATTTTATAGTGCTATATAAATATTCAAGGTCAAAAAAAATATTCAAGGTCTTACAAGAAATATAGTTTCTGTGAATTTATTTTGTCTTGGAAATATGACCCATGTTTTCATTGGAATCAGTTTTGAATAGTTCTTAAATAATATTATCAGGGCCTTACTAAGTGAAGATACATTTAGCCATGTAGGTGATAAACATCTAGAGATCAATTTTGCATTAGTAAGGCAAATTTGATATGGTACATTTATTGATTTGTGTCTATTATTGATGTAGCGTCTTTTCCCCTTTGTTTAGTAATTTTGTAATCCAAGTGAATTTTCTTTCTTAAAACAGGTGTTAAGGAGGGTTTATTATGCGGATAGTTCAAACACTGAGACCCAATAGCAGCATTTAAAACCTGGAGCCTTAGTGCATTTCATAGTGTTCTCAATGTTTTAATGATTATACAGATATGCCCAGAATAAAAATGGAGTCTTTTGGATGCTATGTTTGGATCAGCTCTATAATCCACAAATTGAAATCATAGAAATTTGTTTTAAAGTGCTTCTATGGAACAATATGATTTTTTTTTTGCCACCCATTACATTTGTTAAGTCATGTCCAACTCTTTGCAACCCCATGGACTGTAGTCTACCAGGCTCCTCTGTCCATGGAATTCAACCCAAGGATCAAACCCAGGTCTCCCGCATTGCAGCAGATTCTTTACCATCCATGTTCCATCCCTCGGTCGAGAAGATCCCCTGGAGAAGGAAATGGCAACCCACTCCAGGATTCTTGTCAGGAGAATTCCATGGACAGAGGAGCCTGGCAGGCTATAGTCCATGGGGTTGCAAAGAGTAGGACACAACTGAATGACTACATTTTCACTTTTCAAGGAACAATGTGTAGTATGCTAAACTGAGAGTTCTGATATCTGTTATCAAGGTGGGTTTTTTTGGCGGGGGGAAGTTCTCTTCATAGAGACTGGTACTCCAAATTCTTCATATGCTTGTTATAATAATGAGATCATATCTGGTATTCTTAGTGTTGGAACTGACAAAAGCAGACATAATTTACATTTTTTCCTCCATTTTATCTACTCCTTTACATTTATCCCCTTAAGCTAACAGATTGTATGGTGATCTCTATATCAGTTTCTCCTAGCTGAGTGGTTGCAGGGAAATGACAAAAACACAGAGCCAAGTACAAAGCTCATTTCATCAGCTGAGCTTCTATGTGAACCCATGAAAGATTGCCCTGACTCAGTGGGGCAAGTCTTGTTTTATGAGTCAAGGAACACCACCAGTACCCTGTGATGTAAGATTTTCTTAGTCACAGAGACCCAGTGATGTAAAATGATGATGCATTCTTTAAGTTCTTATCTTTGGGTGGCTCTGCTCATCTTATGTTCAGTCGCTCAGTCGTGTCTGACTCTTTGTGACCCCATGAATCGCAGCACGCCAGGCCTCCCTGTCCATCACCAACTCCCGGAGTTCACTCAAATTCACATCCATCGAGTCAGTGATGCCATCCAGCCATCTCATCCTCTGTCGTCCCCTTCTCCTCCTGCCCCCAATCCCTCCCAGCATCAGAGTCTTTTCCAATGAGTCAACTCTTCACACGAGGTGGCCAAAGTACTGGAGTTTCAGCTTTAGCATCATTCCTTCCAAAGAAATCCCAGGGCTAATCACCTTCAGAATGGACTGGTTGGATCTCCTTGCAGTTCAAGGGACTCTCAAGAGTCTTCTCCAACACCACAGTTCAAAAGCATCAATTCTTCGGTGCTCAGCTTTCTTTACAGTCCAACTCTCACATCCATACATGACCACTTGAAAAACCATAGCCTTGACTAGACGAACCTTTGTTGGCAAAGTAATGTCTCTGCTTTTGAATATGCTATCTAGGTTGGCCATAACTTTCCTTCCAAGGAATAAGTGCCTTTTAATTTCATGGCTGCAATCACAATCTGTAGTGATTTTGGAGCCCAAAAAAATAAAGTCTGACACTGTTTCCACTGTTTCCCCATCTATTTGCCATGAAGTGATGGGACCAGATGCCATGATCTTCATTTTCTGAATGTTGAGCTTTAAGCCAACTTTTTCACTGTCCACTTTCACTTTCATCAAGAGGCTCTTTAGTTCTTCTTCACTTTCTGCCATAAAGGTGGTGTCATCTGCATATCTGAGGTTATTGATATTTCTCCTGGCAATCTGGATTCCCGCTTGTGCTTCATCCAGCCCAGCATTTCTCATGATGTACTCTGCATATAAGTTAAATAAGCAGGGTGACAATATACAGCCTGACGTATTCCTTTTCTTACTTGGAAACAGTCTGTTGTTCCATGTCCAGTTCTAACTGTTGCTTCCTGACCTGCATATAGGTTTCTCAAGAGGCAGGTCAGGTGCTCTGGTATTCCCACTCTTTCAGAATTTTCCACAGTTTATTGTGATCCACAGAGTCAAAGGCTTTGGCATAGTCAATAAAGCAGAAATAGATGTTTTTCTTAGTTTCAGGAAATAGGGTATCTAGTTAGGGAGAGCTTGCTCTACCTGGGTGAGGAAATCTGTTCCCCTGGCCCTGGCCCATTGACCTGTTGTTTCCATTGTCAGACTTAATAGGCTCTTTAAAAAAGACCTGGCAGATCTTTATCTATAAACCATTAGCTAAAGCTACACCAAACCTATGAAATTCAGTCCCAGCCTACATGAGATTTTAATTTTATGGGCCCAAGAGTCAATAATGAACACTATCCCTCAATGTGACAAGAGGTGCAAAGGCTGCTCACTTCTTTGACCATCTGGATTATTTCAAAGTATTTACTCTCTTGTTGGCAATCCCAAACAATAGCGAAGGCAACTAAGCCATTTTTAAGACATCAAGTTGTTGATTTGTCTAGAATGACTCAGCTGAGCTTTCTTTTGTTTGCTTTGTTGCTTGAATTAAATTTTTTTTCACTCCTCCAAAGGGATTTGCTAACCTATTCTTTCATATTAGAGAAAACAGTACATATCTAACATCACATCTATTATATTTCTTTTGACTTGTATAATTCTACCTTCCTTAGTAGAAGAAAAACTTGTCTCTTTCTACTATAGAAGGAAGCCTAGAATATTCCTGAATATAGGAGCTAGTGTTGTCTCTTGTAGCTGAGTCTTCATAATGCTGCATTCTTGACAGTATTCTTTTCTATATAAATCCATAGAGAAAAAACTTCCCAGTGCCAATCCAAGGAAGGGGTCCTACTTGGGGTGACAGCCAACACTTTAGCTCAGTCAAATTATTTTAGGTTTATTATTGGCTTTGAAATATGCCTATTGCCCTCAATATAAATGACACATATTTAAATTTAAATATACTTCTACAGAATAGGAATTATTTTCATAGTATTCTCTACGATTTTCTATATATTTTGTGATCCTGTGGAAACTGGTAATACTAATTCCATTATCTTTAGAACTGGATCAAAGACCCCATTACTTCCTAAAGTTGCATTTTCAGTCTTATTTCCCAGCCCGCTGGCAGTTTGGTAGAGCCACACATTTAGTTCTGAGCAGCAAGCTGCTTGTGTCAGAGGCATCTGTCGCATGGTGACCTTTCAGATCTCTACCTTCTCCTGTCTCTGCAAACAAGGAAAATGTGTTAAGAACGTAGAGGAAGAGAATAAGAACAGTCTGGTTTTCTGAATCATTGCATGAAAGAGGAGTTAACTTGCGAAGTTGCCTAAGTCCATAAAGAATTTCTGTGTAAGAAATGGACCCCTTATCATATTAAGCACCTATAGTGTGGGGTTGTTTGTTAGTAAACTAAAACCTAGCTTATCCCCGACTCTCTGTGAGCACTTAGTAATTTATGAAGACTGTTTGCAGATTTTATTTCATTTGCTGTCTGAGAGCTACTGCGAAGATAAAGAACTTGACACTCAGGGAAGGCCTTTTTGTCTCTGGTCACACTCCTAGTAAATGGCAGTGACAGGGGTTACATGTACAGCTCCTGTCACAAAGTTTACAGCTCACTATATACACCCATTGTCTTTCTCTCAAAATGAAATCCTTTTTGTTCACATACAAAAACTGACCTTGAAACGTCATCTGGTCTAATTCTTCTCATATCTGAGTCACTCTAATCAGGAAAGAGTCTCTTCTGTGTATAAATATATCTTTTAGTGTTCAAAATTGTGTGTACAAACAATCCTCTTATTCAGTAGACATTACTGCAGGGAATTATACTTTGTCTTAAGGACATAAAGCATATGAAATCATTATGGGAATCACAGCATATTTTAAAAATCAATTGTTTATGTGGAAGAAGTGACATTGAGAGATCTACAAGAGAAAATTTTTTCAGAAAGCCTATTTCACATTGTTTTTGCTGCTGTTTGAAGTTTTTCTCAAATTTCATTGCTGACAGTAAAAATACCTACCTGGTAATGAGTAATACTGTAATCAGGTTCTCTGTCTAGAATTTGTTGAGTGAAATGAAAGTGAATATAAATGAAAGTCAATATAAAGTTGAAAATCTTTGCCTTTTGAAAAGACTGTATTGTTCATATGCCTGCAGAGTTTAGCCTATTGTGATTTTGTTAAATATGCTTGATTTCTGAACCTCATTTTTACCCTGGCTACTGTAAATCTCTCTGTGTAACTACGTATGCTATTTTAACTTGCTGACTGGAATAAAGTGGCGTGTTGGGAAGACATTTGAAAACTGTTCAGAAGCAGAAACTAGAGTATTTTAGTAGATACTTTATTTAGTAGAGTAATAGAATACTTAGTAGATAGAGAAACTAGTAGAAACTTGGATTATTGTTACATTAAATTTAAATATTTTTTCCTATTGCTTCAAATTAGCATCAAACATCCTATGTCTCACTAGAAATTAGGAGGAGAAAAAAATTATAGAAGAGATTAATGATTTTGCATGGCAAAAGAAAGTCAAAGACAAATCTTGTCAAATAGATCATAAATATATTCTCTTATTAATAAAATATAATTGAAAACAGACACTTGTTTGGGTAGAAGAGAGATCTATAGAAACCAGTTACAAATAAAGACTTATTCTTTTGAAATTAGTGCTGAACATGATGCAAATTTTGAAATCACAAATGTTAAGAAATATCCTGCTTATATCACAAATACAGCAATAGAGAATGAACAAAGTTAAAAAGCTTCTAAATTCTCACTTCAAGAAGACTGTGCTGGAAGAGACAGCTCTGTGATGCATTTGTGATTTTATGTTATAAAAGATTAAAAATATATTTTGATACTTGGAAAGTGTTCATATGTAAATCTCTCATGAATGTCTTTTGTGTGGGACTCCCAAGAATAAATCATTTTTGAAAATCTTCCATCTACAAATATACACATGCACACACCCATGTGAATTCCCGCATCACCTTGAGTATATTTCGTTTGGGCACTTATACCTTTCTGCTTATATCTATATATCCAAATCCTTATCTCAAAAACAGAAAACAGCAACTTGCAGTTGAAATAATTTTTTCTGCATAAAAATTGCCTACTGCCTCTGTATTAAGGCGTTGCTTAGCAAGGCAGTAAAAGCATTTCTAGACTTAGTAAACTTATGGATTCGGAGTTTTCCTGGCAAGGTATTTATGTCATGCTCAGATTGGTTGTTTACAGTGGGCTTGACTTGCATCCTTCAGGTTTTAGTTACCAGGGATTACTCCAACCACTGCCAATTGCCATTTGTTCACTTACTAATCCCACCTCTTTGAATCTTCCTTTCCAAGAGAAAGATGCCGTGCCATGCAGTTTTGTCACGAATCTTTCTAAATTCTTTGTTATTGACACACTCCAGGCTAACACAGCCTAAATAAATATGGACTACAGTTCCAACATTGTGATATGTTGTATTAGTGAATAATATGCACAATAGATATTCTGTCATTAAGTTTTTACTACTCTGTTCCCTGATGAGATTATTTGCTTTTGTATTCTTGATGTTTATCAGTGAATGTCATCCAGTGCCTTTATTTTTGGGATCATAAGGAATAGAGTTCATTTGTATTTATTTGTTTATATATTGAGATATTTTATTTACAATGTCGTGTTAGTTTAAGGTGTATAGCAAAGTGATTCAGCTATATGTACTTATGTATTTTGTTCAGATTCTTTTTCCTTTTGGTTATTACAAAATATTGAGTATAGTTTCCTGTTCTATAAAATTGTATCTATACAATGACATATTACTCTGTCATAAAAAAGAATGAAATAGAGTCACTGACAGAACATGGACGGACTTAGAGGTTATCATACTAACTGAAAAAGCCAGATGTAGAAATACAAATATCATATGATATCACTTACATGTGAAATCTTAAAATATATATATACAAATGAGCTTATATACAAAACCAAAATAGGCCTGTGGCATGCATGCTAAGTCATTTTAGTTGAATCTGACTCTGCAACTGTATGGACTGCAGCCCGCTAATCTGTGTCTGTGTGATTCTCCAGGCAAGAATACTGGAGTGGGTTGTGATATCCTTCTCTAGTGGATCTTCCCAACCCAGGGATGCAGTTGTGTCTCTTGTCTCCTGCACTGGCAGGTGGGTTCTTTACCACTAGTGCCACCTGAGAAGCCCAGACATAGGCCTTATTGTCATTCAGTTGCTAAGTCATGTCCGACTATTTGCTATCCCATGGACTGCAGTATACCAGGCTTCCCTGTCCATCACCATCTACTGGAATTTGCTCAAACTCTAGTCCACTGAGTTGGTGATGACACCTATCCATCTCATACTCTGTTGCCCCCTTCTTCTCCTATCATCAGTCTATCCCTGTATCAGGATCTTTTCCAATGCATTGGCTCTTTGCATCAGGTGGGCAAAGTATTAGAGATTCAGTTCAGCATCAGTCCTTCCAATGAATATTCAGGATTGATTTTTCTTTAGTATTAACTGGTTTGATCTCCTTGCTGTTTACTGGGCTCTCAAGAGTCTTCTCCAGCACCACAGTTGGAAAGCATTAACTCTTTGGGGTTCAACCTTCTTTATGGTTCAACTCTCACATCTGTACAGGACAACTGTAAAAACCATACATTTGACTATATAGATCTTTTTTGGCAAAGTGATGTCTCTACTTTTTAATATGCTGTCTAGTTTCTTTTCTTAACTTTTTCATAACTTTTATTCCAAGGAGTAAGTGTCTTTTAATTTCATGACTGCAGTCACCATCTGCAGTGATTTTGGATCCCCCAGAAAATAAAATCTGCCACTGTTTCCACTTTTCCCCATCTATTTGCCATGAAGTGATGAGACTGGATACCATGATCTTAGTTTTCTGAGCGCTGAGTTTTAAGTCAGCTTTTTCACTCTCCTCTTTCACTTCATTGGGAGGCTCTAAAGTTCCTCTTCACTTTCTGTCATTAGAGTGGTATCATCTGCATATCTGAGGTTTTTTATTTCTCCCAGCAATCTTTAATCAGCTAGGGTTTCATCCAGCCCGGAGTTTCACATGAGGTACTCCATGTAAGTTAAGCAGAGTGACAATATATATCCTTGATGTTCTCCTTGCCCAATTTTGAATCAGTCCATTGTCCTGTTGCTTCTTGATCTGCATGCATGTTTGTCAGGAGGCAGGTGAGGTAGTCTGGTATTCCCATCTCTTGAAGAATTTCCCACAGTTTGTTGTGATCCACACAGTCAAAGGTTTTGGCATAGTCAATGAAACAGAAGCAGATGTTTTTCTGGAATTCCTTTGCTTTTTCTATTTCCAGGCATGAATACTGGAGTGGGTTGCCATTTCCTTCTCCAGGGGTTCTTCCCAACCCAGCAATCCAACCTGGATCTCCTGCATTGCAGGCAGATGCTTTACCATCTGAGCCACCAAGGAAGCCCTTATGATCCAACAGATGTTGGCAATTTGAACCCTGGTTCTTCTGCATTTTCTAAATCCGGTTTGTACATCTGGAAGTTCTCGTTTCATGTAGTGTTGAAGACTCACTTGAAGGATTTTGAGCATTACCTTGCAAGCATGTGAAATGAGTAGTTATATGGCAGTTTGAACATTCTTTGGCATTGCCCTTCTTTTGGATTGGAATAAAAACTCACCTTTTCCATCTTGTGGACACTGCTGAAGTTCACTATAATATGGACCCTCTAAATGATTTTAGCAGTCCTTTGGAGTCTTAATATTGTCAGGCTTTTATCATGGAGGAACATTTAATAGAAATGTCAATATATATGGCACATATAACTAAAGACTACTAGAATTAGCACCTATGTGCCACTGCCTACCTCACAGGATAGAACTGTTTTATATAGGTACCTGTGTGCCCCTCCTGATTTCATCACTCTCACCCCTTCCGCAGTGTTCCATACTTCTGAATTTTGCCTTCAGTATTATCTTCACTTAAATGATGTTTTTCTACACTCGGATGGATCCTTAACAATCTATGATTAACTTTTTATTCTTCTAACTTTCTATATGAATTCTTTGTATTCTTCTCCAACTTGCTTTCCTCCTTCATCATGATATTTCTGACATTCATCCATGTTGATTCTTATAGCAAGAGTTGTGTTATTTATTTTCATTTCACATCGACTCAATGGACATGAGTTTGAGAAAGCTCTGGGAGTTGGTGATGGAGAGGGAAGCCTGGCGTGCTGCAGTCCATGGGGTTGCACAGTCAGACATGACTGAGCAACTGAACTGAACTGAACTAAACTGATGATTCATTTTATTTATATTTGGAAATATCGTTTTGCTTCATTTTCTCATTAGTTGATATTTGGATGGATTTAATTATTTTTTTGTAATGGAAAAAAGTGATGTCATGAATGTACACATGATTTGCCTTTTGAAGTTACCTTAGTGTGTAAACAAGAATCCTAGGTATGTACAATCCGAGTTTCACCTGACATTGCCAAAGACTTATTGCTCCATTTCTCCCCAGTGTTTGAAACTGCCAAATATTTTCACTTCTTCCCATCTAGTGTACATAACATGGTGTCTCTGTGGTTATAGTTTGCTTTCTCCGATTAGTTCTGAGTTTGAACATCTTTTTATGCTTATTACACATGTGGGCATCTTCTATGAAATAGTTGCCTATGATTTTGTGCATTTTCTATGGGGTTATTAGTCTTGTTCTTATTGATTCAAAAGATGCTAAACATTTTTGATCATTCATGTTACAGATATTTCCTCTCTGTTTGTGATTTACCTTTTACTGTCTTCATGGTAAAGAGTAAGATGATTTTTTAGTAAAGAATAGTAAAGAGAATTCTTTTTTATGGTTTGTGCTTTTTGTATTCTGCTTAAGAAATCATTTCCTCCTTTTTTCTTGTAAACATTCTTCTGAATATTTAAAAGTTTTGTTTTTCACGTTTTGGTCTTTAGTAGACCTGGAATCCAGAGAAGGCAATGGCACCCCACTCCAGTACTCTTGCCTGGAAAATCCCATGGACGGAGGATCCTGGCAGGCTGCAGTCCAGGGGGTCGCTAAGAGTTGGACACGACTGAGCAACTTCACTTTCACTTTTCACTTTCCTGCATTAGAGGAGGAAATGGCAACCCGCTCCCGTGCTCTTGCCTGGAGAATCCCAGGGACGGGGGAGCCTGGTGGGCTGCCGTCTATGGGGTCGCACAGAGTCGGACACGACTGAAGTGACTTAGCAGTAGCAGACCTGGAATCAATTCTCATGCCCCGTGTGAGATACGGATTTATTTTTCTTTCCTAAGTAGAAAACCAGTAGTCAAAGTACCATTTATTATTGACCATTATCCCATGACCTGCAATGCCAACCTGGCCGTAAATCTAGTTTCATATATATTAGTCAAATTTAATACATATTAGACTTTCTTCATGTGTACAATTGTCAAGTTCTGCACAATTAAGACACTGTCTTACTTCTTATAGCTTTACAAATAAGCTATGCTAGCCGTTCCTCCACAGTGCTTCTCTTCTTCAAAGAGCTTTGTCTCTGCTTGGCCCTTTGATGTTTCATATAATATTTAGAAGCAGCTTGCCAAAGTCCACAGAAACTCCTATTGGAATTTTGATTGGAATTCCAATGAATCTACAGATAAATCTAAAGAGAAAGGACCTCTGAGATTTTCTATCCAGGAGCAAGTATGTCTCCTTATTTATTGATGTCTTCCCTAAAACTTTCAGCAAAACTTTATAATTTATATCAATAATAATCTTTCACAGCTCTTGTAGATATGTTCCTAAGTATCTTATATTTTAGATGTTGTTATAAATGGAACCTCAAACTATGGTTTATTTATTTAACTTTTCACTGTACCACTCAAGACCTCTACTTCAATTTTTAATAGAAGTAGTGATAGTAATAGAATGTGCTATAGACTAAATATCTGTTTCCCCCCTCAAATTCATATGTTAAAGTCCTAAATGCCCAGTGAGATGGTATTAGGAGGCATTGGGAGGTTTTGGGGAAATGACTAGTTTGTGAATGCAGAGGCCTCATAAATGAGATTAATGGTTGTGAAAGAGGCCTGAGAGAAACCCCTTGCTTCTTCCACCATATGTGGATACAGCCAAAAGTCTGTGATCTGCTGACCATGCCAGCAGCTTGATTTTGGACTCCCAGCTCTAAAACTGAAAAAGAACATTTCTTTCTTCTTCTTCTTTTTTTTTCTTTTTTTTAATATAAGCCAACCAGTCTCTGGCATTTTGTTATAGCAGCCTGAACAGACTAAGACAGAATGGTTAGATAGAATCTTATTATTGACCCAACATGGAGGGAGATCCTTACAAATAAATGGAATAATAGTTATTTCAACAAAATTAGCTGAAATAAAAACACTCCTGGAAAATACATTTTCTGCTGATTTTTCATTCTACCTAAAATTTCAGCCTTTGTGAATCATTGTTTAGTTACAATTAAATTTAGAGAATATGTAAGTGTTTAAGCATCTTAATAGTAATTGGCACCTTAGCAAAGATTAGATTATATCAGATAGTAA